>NC_090924.1:1040014441-1050014441 GCF_040938575.1 Ambystoma mexicanum
GGCTGCTGCAACCACCCCGGCCCTGGGCGCCGCGTCGGTCCCGTCCCCCGGGCCCGGCGGCGGTTCCCAGGGAGCCCCGGCGGCGTCCCCGGAAGGAGAAGCTCTAATGCGGAGTGGGGGAGCCCCGGCGGCGTCCCCGTCCCTCGCCGGAGGGAGAAGCTCTAATGCGGAGTGGGGGGAGGCCCCAAGGCGGCCGGGGCCCCAGGCTGCTGCAACCACCCCGGCCCTGGGCGCCGCATCGGTCCCGTCCCCCCCCGGGCCCGGCGGCGGTTCCCGGGGAGCCCCGGCGGCGTCCCCGGAGGGAGAAGCTCTAATGCGGAGTGGGGGGAGGCTCTAAGGCAGCCCGGGCCGGGGCCCCAGGCTGCTGCAACCACCCCGGCCCTGGACGCTGCGTCGGTCCCGTCCCCCGGGCCCGGCGGCGGTTCCCGGGGAGCCCCGGCGGCAGAAGCTCTAATGCGGAGTGGGGGGAGGCTCTAAGGCGGCCGGGCCGGGGACCCAGGCTGCTGCAACCACCCCGGCCCTGGGCGCCATGTCGGACCCGTCCCCCGGGCCCGGCGGCGGTTCCCGGGGAGCCCCGGCGGCGTCCCCGTCCCTCCCCGGAGGGAGAAGCTCTAATGCGGAGTGGGGGAGGCTTTAAGGCGGCCCGGGCCGGGGCCCCAGGCTGCTGCAACCACCCCGGCCCTGGGCGCCACGTCGGTCCCGTCCCCCGGGCCCGGCGGCGGTTCCCGGGGAGCCCCGGCGGCCTCCCCGGAGGGAGAAGCTCTAATGCGGAGTGGGGGAGGCTCTAAGGCAGCCCGGGCCGGGGCCCCAGGCTGCTGCAACCACCCCGGCCCTGGGCGCCGCGTCGGTCCCGTCCCCCGGGCCCAGCGGCGGTTCCCGGGGAGCCCCGGCGGCGTCCCCGTCCCTCCCCGGAGGGAGAAGCTCTAATGCGGAGTGGGGCTCCAAGGCGGCCCGGGCCGGGGCCCCAGGCTGCTGCGACCACCCCGGCCTTGGGCGCCTGTCGACGCAACCCCGGACCTGCCCGGGGAGCCCCGGAGGGGTCCCCGTCCCTCCCCGGAGGGAGAAGCTCTAATGCGGAGCGGGGGAGGCTCTAAGGCGGCCCGGGCCAGAACTCCAGGCAGGCGCCCAAGGCCGGCCTCGGGTCCTACAAAGGTCCCCAGGCCCGGCAGGGTCCCCGTCCCTCCCCGCAGGGAAAAGCTCTAATGCGGCGGGAGAAAAGCTCTGAGGCGGGGCCTGGCCGGAGCTCGGGGAGGCCCTGCCGGTGCTGGCCCATGCCTGCCCTTGGGCACCCGCCGGCCCTCGGTCCTTTGCCAGGCGGGCCCGGGGCCCGCAGAGCACCGCCCGTCCGGGCCCCATTGGAATGCATGGCCCTACCAGATGGCCGCTCTCCGAGGCCGGCCATCTGGTGTGGGGCCATAGGAACGACTGCAAGGACCAGATGGCCGGCCCGCTCTGGAAGTCCGGATGGGCATCAATCTGAATTCCGTCTCCAGTTGGGTCTATAAGGAGCCCGGGCGGTTTCACCGAGAGGTCCCCCTCTGTCGCTCCAGGCGCGCGCTTTACAAGAAAGCTCAGTCATCTTCCTGCGGATTACTATAGACAGGGGGGAGAGGGACCTGTCTGCGCGTCCTCCAGGGTATTTCTCGCCGCTGGCTGCCTGGCCCGGGCTCTGGGGCGAAACCACCGCACCTCCCCGGGCCCGGCCGGCCGGGGGGCCGTGCCCCGCGCAGCGCCCCAGCAGAGACTGGCCTGCTGGGGGCGCTCTTTCCCGAGCACTCCATGCGATCGATTTGGCGCTCTTGGTCCGTCTAGGGTTGGACTGCTTGGCCAGCCTCGGCTGTTGTTTCAAGCAATTCGCTTCCACCCGCCTTGGGACCGTGTCGAGGGTATGCCCCCGTCTTCGGGGAGGGCCCCCGCCCCCGGGTGGGCAGCTCTCCCCTCTGAGCAGAGCGAAGGCCGATCAGCCTGGCAGCTTCCCCCAGTGGTCCGATCAGAGTGGACAGGGCCGGGTGGCGCAAGGCTAGCCCCAGCGCGGGTGTGCCTACCGCAAGCCACGACGCGGCCCCTGCTCCACCGAGCACGTTTCTCCAGCAGCTCAGAACGCACGTTCCGCGGGGTGCCGACCCCCCCCTGCATCGCCGCTCCGGTGGCGGCGTTGCGGGCGAACCCCCTACCTCTCCAAGTTGTGCCTGGGCCCGGCCTCGATCTCCCACCCACCCCGCTTGGCTTGGCGGAGCGGGCCGGGCCCCCGGCACCCGCCTGACCGACCGGTCCGCCCCAGGGCCCGACGCTCGGGTCCTTAAAGCAGGGCGCGAAAGTCGGCTCTGAGGCGGGCGCGCGGCTCCCCCGTTGCCACCCTCCAGCAGGTTTTAGGGTCTTTCGTGTGTTCCGTTTTAGTCATCTTGCAGGCCCCTTTTAGCTTGTTTCATATCTGGTTATAGCTGTGCCTTGGCTTTGTTATGGCGGTTTCTGATATCCAATTGGGATATGCCTTGCTGGTCCATCCAAGCTTGGGCCTCCACTGTATTCTCAAAGAAATAGGATCTTCCATTTTGCAACACTGAGTTTGGCAGGATGCAGCAGCATGTATCTTAGGTTTGCCCTTCTAAGTCACTCTTTCGCTGGCCCAAACTGTGCTCTTTGTTTCTGTACCAGCACAGTATAGTCTGGGTAGATCGCAATTCTCGAGGAGTTCCTGGCAATTGCACCTCCTTCTCTTGAGAAAGTAAGGATCTTTTCTTTGTCTTTAAAGTTCATGATTTTAGCTATCATGAACCTCGGCAGAGCTCCTGGTAGGGGCCTCCAGGCTAGGGTCTGTGGGCCCTTTCTATTGCAAAGCCCTGCGACAGCGTGTCCGTCCCTACCTCCTGCATGTCATAGTCATTGGGCCAAGAACGCACACATTCAAGGGCCACATGCACAGGGGCCCCGGATGGACACAGTCCTGGCACCTTTGGCCTTTGGCACCAGGCTCATCAATAACAATAACCAAAGACATTTATTTGGGACAAGAATGCTTTTATTTTGGGACATAACACCTCAATTGGGTGCAAGGTGCATTTAACATGGGAACTTTCATCACTAAAGCAGCCCCACGTGTTCTCTAGGGTGGGGCTGCTGCTGCTATTGGGTTGCCTTGCATGTGCTGACTCTCTGGGAGTGGCAGGGCGTGGCAGGCAAGCCAGGCCTAGTGGGCGTGCCCATGATCACAGCTATATTAGCTGCTCCGATACCTGAGGCAGCCGCTTCGCGTTATTCTGCACTGCCATGCAGCATAACGCTCACCGCCGCCTGGGATTACACTTACCTTTGGAAATCCTGCTTCCAGCTTTCATACTTACCAACTGGGAAACCTGCTCTCCCCTGTGCGCGTCTTCGTTGATCCTGACATTGTTCTCCAAAGCTCCCAGAACGCTGACCTCTTCATCCTGGCACCGCAGCTCATCTTCAAATCTTCTGGGACGCTGAAATCTTCATCTTGGCACCGCAACAGGGCGCGCTTTGCCAGCAAGAGCAGCACCTGCAAGTAAAAACGAAAGGCAAGGTTATACATTTAAAAGACATTCAGTTTAAGGTCGCGCTACCACTGAACCTCACGCTTTGCCTTAAACCATCACTCACCTGTTGTCGGACATTGCGGTTTCAACCATCTTCTTTCTGGATGCGTTCTGCTCCCCCACAGATGCTTTTGAACCGCATTTACACCTATGGGGAAGAAAACAGGAGAGAAAACGTTTTTCAGGAATTAACAGCAATATTGAGAGCAATAATACCCAGACAGAAAACGAGTAGAGACAAAGAGGAAACAGAAAGGGGAAGAGACAAAAGGAGAAGCATAGTCGCAGCTGGACTGGACTATTACTTAACAGGGATCAGTGAAGGAACTAGATCCCATTGACAAGCGCCCCTGCCAGAAGTAACAGGACGGAGAGCTTACCATCAATAATTAACAGGTGAGCCCTATGGGACGGTACATGCCCACAGAAATCACACCTTGGGTAGAAGGGTTTGAGCGGCACAATAATCACTGATCAATGCACTCATGTTTTCTTATATCCACGCACGAGCAGTGCCACCAATTAACGCTGCTCACAACTTATCTGCAGAGGGAAAGACCGGACGGGGGCGATTTAATTCCTGGGAGGACTGCAACCGTGCACCAACGCCTTCGCAGAGACCAGGTGAGCGTCACACTGCAGCAGTAGGCTTTCTACATAGCTCATGGGGTCTTTTCCTTCCTCTCCTTTGGGTAGGCCAACAATGCGGATGTTGTTTCTTCAAGCTCTCCCCTCCGTATACTCAACTCTGTGCTACAGGGTTTGAATTCTTTCTAGCATGCTTGTGATTTTGGATTGGGCGCTTCCAATGTTGTTTGTGTTTTCCTGCACCTATTGTTCCGCTGTGCCCATCCTCTCTGCTAGTGCTCTAATGTCCTGGTGCAGCAGGCCCACATCTACAATCGCTGCATCCATTATGTGTTCTAATGCAGTTTTCAGTGAAGCTATCGCCTCTAAAATGGGTCTGTTCTCTTGCCGCCCTGCCTGTTGATCCTGGCTTGCCATATTCGTGTCTGCTGGGGTATCCGGGCTGATGTAATTCTTCCAGGCGTAGGACTCCATACTGGTATGTTTATCCTTGCCGCCTCGTGGTGCTGTCCACCGTCTTACTCCTTCGTCTCTGCCTCCCCGATCATGTAGGTATCGCTGTTCGGTCGTTCCTGGGTGTTTTGGGAGTGCCACTTAGGGTGCAGGGTCTTTCCTTATTTCTTGTCCTCTGTGCTTCCATATTTGTCTGATCCAAGGCTTGCTCAGTGGGTTGACCCTCAGTTATGGTCTCTACAGCTCAATTTTCTGACAGGGTTGTTACTCTTCAAGCTTCTTTGTTTCTGGCTCCTTCTTAGCTTCTCCAGGGTGAGGTCCGGGGGGAAAGGGGTCGGCGTTCGCTGCACTTTAACTTCATGCGTCTTGTATGCTTGTTTCTCACTCCTCTTGTTCAGGGTGCAGCACTGCGCTAATCTCGCCCTGGGGTCAGTGTTGGATGCCCCACTCACTCCACCTCACCTTATATGGTAGCCCTCTCTGTACTGTCAGGCTTCCAGGCTGTTGTTATTCCTTAACCTTGCTCTAACCCAGATATTTATCAGTCTGTGGTGTCCCTTAGCTCCAGGCTGCATGGGTCTTCCTCTCTGTTTTGGGATGGGCACTTCGCCAGATCCCCAATGCTCTAAGGGCCTTCAGTTGGGGTTTGCCCAGATCGGCTGCTGTTGTTGTTGTACTTTGCGCAGCTGAGTTGTGTTGTGGGTGAGTTGGCTATACAATAGTCCAACATAGAGAGGACCAGAGCCTGGGAGACAGTGAGCTTCTGGGGGGAGGAGAGGCAAGGAAGAGTACCTCTGAGGAGGTGCAGTAGGAAGTTTGACTCTTTAGATACCTCTGAGATGTGGGCGGAGAAGGAAAGTGTGGAGTCAAAGATGACCCAGTGGTTCTTAGCCTAAGGGGAAGGGGGTGCCTTCTTCATTGCCCAACAGTGTTATGACTGATGCCGTTCCTGTCAGCGCCGCGGGCGGGCCGCTGCGCTGGCATTATTCTTCCAGCTGCAGGACTCTAACTCTGCCCACCACGTCGCGTTATGAGAGAGAGGGGAGGCCGCTTCCTCAATGCCTCCGTCACCCGTTCCCTCTTCGGGCCCTACTCTAGCTGAATGTTGTGCTGCTATCAGGGAGGCTCACCTTCTGCCTGAGCTCCTCCGGATGGTCACTCTCCCTGAATCTCCTCAGTGATGCGCCTCTCCTGCGCAAGCCTGTTACCTCACTGTGCCATTCCTCAGACCTGCTCCTCCTTCCCTCCCAGTCAGATGTGTTCTTTGCTGGGATCACCCGCCTCTGCTGTGCCACTCTCTGCATGGACTCTGCTGCCTAGTGTCGCTCGTTCTCGCCCTGCCCTCTATCTCAAGCCAGCCCAGTGCCATCCGCAGTCTTGGCACCTTCACTCCCGTCATTATTTCAGGCACCTGTGCGCCGTCTCTCCACTTTCTCGCACGGCGGTTTGTTGATGCAGCGGTTCTTGCCACCTCCGACACCTCCTCTCAATTTTGCAACCAAAATTGGACCAGGTTGATGGATATTTAACATTATCTATCTGGAGCTCTGAGATCACTCTTCCTCACCGCATTGCTGCCAAGCCCCCCTGATTTCACTTTGTGTACTTTGACTTTCCTTTACTTTTCACTTCAATTTACTTTTTCTTTTTTTAACCCTCCTCCCATCACTTCACCCAGGGCACCTTTGAGGATATGCCCCCGCCGCTGTAATATTTCAGTGCGGTTTATGACAGCCCTTCCAGCCTGGATGCACCATGTACCTCCACTGCAGCAGCTCTGCTGTAAGATTTAACAGTAAATGTTCACAATGGTCATTCAAAACATTCTTCCTGGTGTGGGCGGGTTGGCAGGCGGGCATCCGTTGTCCTCCGCTGTTAGCCCTGGCAAAAAGGGTGGTTCTCTGTGAGTGAACCTTTTGTACACTATATGTGTGGGTGGGGCAAGCCTCCCTTCCCTACCCATTTCCTGTCCTTTTCCCCAGCTAAAGGTCCCTTGAATCCTCCCCCTTCCTGTATGCCTCGCTCCCCCTTCTACCTCTGCTGTCCCTCGCTGCTTAGGGGCAGCTCCTTCAGGGGCCTGTTGTGCGACACAACTAAGGCAGCAACTACCCAAGCCTCTGGTTGCTCAGCAAATTCCCTTGCATTCTGTTGGAGAGAACCGCTGAGTACAAAAGGTTGTTTGAAGCTGCAACAAGCAAAATCAACTCAGGAGTGCTGATAACAGTCAACTAAAAGGTGAAAATTGCTGCTCAAAATCAATACGATGTTGGGAAAGCTTCCTGTATGTCATTGGCTAGGATCTCCTCAATGGAGTTGGCTCCCAGTTCAACTATTAGGTGGCGCACGAACACAGGAACTCAGAAGTTAAAGCTTGTGCGATCTGCACCACATGCAATGCCAAGAGAACTTTTTGTCCTGGATATCCAAAGTAGTCCCTCTTGTATCCACAAATCCCTGGGAAGAAGACAATGGTTCCACAACATTGAGAACAATTGGCACCTGAACATTGAACTACAAAGCAATTTCTGCAAAAAGAAGCATCTGGTTGGTGCAGTGCAAATAGACTGAGTAGATCAAATATGCAAAGCATACAAATTGAGGGTCAACAACATGTGCAAAGTATTAACATACCTTGAATGCCAGGAGGTTCACAAGTGTGAGGCAGTTGTCCGCTGCCTCAAACAAACAATGTTAATGGTAACGCTTATCATACCTATTGTGCAAGTAGTGCTAAATGGGTGTATGCATCCTAGAATAAGAAATGTATATATCATATTATGTGAGACTGTGCCAATGACACATATATGTTTATAGGCCAAGCAGACATGTGGCATGTATGTGATGAATAAAGTTGATTCGTGTTTTGAAAGAGGAGTTCAAATAGCTTAGGTCAGAAGAGATCCAAAACAGCCTTTTGACAACAGTGAACATCTCGGCTTATGATAACAGAAGCAAAAGGAGGGTGTTTGGTGAATACTGTGAGTATATACTCAAAACATGATTAATTTTGATCAGGGATGCCTAAAAATTAGTGTCAGCCTTTTGGAAAGGAGGGCAAAGAGGTGGAGATAAAGATGGTTAAGACAAATGAATCACTCCATTCTTCACTCATCCGCGTCTTCACAATGCGCAATGTCATGGGATTTTACCCATTTTATCCCACTGGGGTGAGAGGAGTGTGATGGCCACAGATTTAGTCATCATGTTAATTCATTTTAGACCATTTTTAGTTTTGGCATTAGAGGCCTAGGTGAAATTGTGCAACCTGAATGGGTTAAGTAAACCCTTCCTTCTATAGTAATGACTATCTAATGAAGATGTATCCTATCATGTTTGTAGAGTAGGTAGACGTGTCATTATGATATAAGCCTGATGCCAGTTTAGACTTGAGTGCTTAGAAGAGAATTACATTGCTTAAATGAGCAAGAGAGGCTCTCATAGGTTTATTAGATTGTAGTGGGAAGAATCTAGACAGGTTAATGAGGTTTTCCAATATTATGTTTCAAACCCTGAGGGATGTGCTTAAGTTAGCATTTATCTAACCATTCAGCTCATTGTAGCTAGTGAGGTGCTGTTCAATTCAGCAAGCAACATAGAAGGATGTGTATTTCAGGCAACCCAATGTCGGTATAGAAAAGGTCTATTATTCAGTTTACCAGCTTAGCAGGCCTCATTTTCAGGTTGGGTATTAGGTGGTGCTTTAGCACCACCTATAAGCCAAAACGATTGCATTAGAGTACAGCTATGGCGAAAGGGCATGAGGAGGGATACAAAGCGTGTAGGTGTTTGTTTATTTATCCGCCAATTGACTACCCATGTTAATCCCTATGGCCATTCTCACCCACGTCCTGCCCCTCCCAGCCCGAAACACCACCTCCTAGGATGTATTTGTGTTCAAATTTTCTCATTGAAGTTTTTGGCATCATAAAATCACAAACATTTGACTCAACTTGTGCACTTAGCCATGAAGTCTAGAAACATCTAACATCTAACATTACAGCTCAACATAATCACTTCTGACTTGCAACATACCACCCCCTGACCCCCTATCGCCCACCACCCTTCCCTGCCCCTCAATCCCCGACCCGCTGTCCCATCAACACATCTCTCTCTGAACTTTTTTTATGTATTATCGGTCCAACCGTATTTCGTATAGTGCATCTCATAGCCACTTAAGACAAGTTCAGCAGTCCCACTGCTCTAAGTTTCGGGGGCATGTACAATCTTATTAACAGCCTTAATATTTATTTATTTATTTATTTGCATTTATAAAGTGCAAAAACCGGCCCTTGGACATCGTGGCGCTGTTACAGTAGGCTTACTTAGTTGCAAGAGGGGTACAGAGTAATGACAGTGAAGACAAAAATGTCTAATAACTACAAGACGGTTACAAGTTACATGGAAGGGTTAGCCAGGTGTTCCTTGGTTACAGTGGAACAGGAAGACTACCATGCAATGGGTGACACATGGAGACAAGGTATTAGACTTACAGCGACAGTAGAATGTGTAGGGCATCAGGGTTGGACTGACGGCATCGGCCCATCGGCCACTGGCCGATGACCTTTGGGACCTGGGGGGCCAGTTTTGACCTGAGGTGGGCCTTTTTTTATTTATTAATTGTTAAGGTAACTACACACGTTGTTGTTACCTTGCTTTGAGGATTTGCAATGCATGATGCATCATGCATATGAGAGGGCCCCCCAGCCCTCTGTGAGAAGTTGAACTGTGTAATACACACAATACAATTTACAAACACCGGCGGGGCCTGCGGGGGCGGTCTGCAGATTGCAGCATGCCAGCACACAGCAGGAGGTTGGCTCGGCTGCTCGCTCCGGCTCCTCTGCCTGCAGGGCTGGGCCTGGCTGCCGGCCCGGGGCGGGGCTCCCCAAGAGTTCACACACAACAAGTTGTTTTCAACTTTCAAGAAGTATCAACAACGAATTTGTTGCCCTGCAAAGTTGAAAGCAACTTGTGTGCCTGTGGGTGGGTTCTGGCTGGGGCCACGGGCGGTGACGACAGACTCTGTGCCGCCACAATCTTGCAGCCGGAGAGTAGGTGGACACGTGGGTGAGACCCTCTCTCTGATATAATAGTGGGCCTCCTCTGACCCTGGCATTTTTGGCCACCAGTGGACGAGGCAGGCAGCAGACCAGCCCACACTAGTCAGCCAGCTCAGTGCCCAGCCATTGCCCAAGACTGACGACTCACAGCCAGCCCAGCAGCAGCAGGCAGCAGAGTGGCCGTGGCTCCCACAGAGTCAGCAGCATGCCCTGACCCCTGAGCCTGGCCCAGGCCCCCGCCCCAGCAGCAGCAGCAGACTCACTGACCCCAGTAAGGATACCTGCATCATGGGATGTGATTTTCTTCCACCGTCCATATGGTCATAATGATGATTTCTGCCTCCTTTTTTTAAAAAAAATTAATTTTATTGGTTTACTTACAAACCTTTAAAATAAAACCATTCCTTATTATCACTGTTTGCACGCTTCATTTCTCAGTGAATAGCTTATCTTCTTATCATAAACACATTAGTCAGAGATACAAGTCTGCGTGACTACGACAGTCCAGAAGACAGTAGCCGCTTTTCAATTGTCGCCAGAAAATGTCAGTGGCAATATTAGTTTCAAGTCTGTACCATTGAACATCTGTTGCCACCAATCTTCTGCGATAAAAGATGGATAAGATTCATTCCATACACCCAAGTGTCGAGTTCCTTCTGTTCGCAAAGTAGTGCAGAATAATACTAAGTGTTTTAGAGTTTCGATTTCTTGTGTGCACCAACGGCACTTCGGATCCAGGTCTGTGTTTACTGACCATGCTCGTAAGCGTTCCTTTGTTTTGAACATGTTAAGTCAGAAACACATGAATAAACATCTCGCATTTGGGTCTGGGGATAAGTCAATGTATTTTTGTAAGTTATTGAAAGCCCGTGCTTCAGTTGGTGCTTCACTCAATGATTTAGATGCACCCCTTTGGATACATGTCTGATCCCAATCCGTCCTCCAGATTTTCATTTTTGCTGCGTCGGGATTACCATGAAGCAGCTCTGGAGTGATGTCGTATTCTGCCATCAGATTCTCGCATCGTTTCAACCGCAGACCTATTACTCCTGGGGCCGTTGAGTTGGCGTTGTGAAAGATTTCGAATTGCAGAATTTGTCCGCATGCTTTTGTTTTTCGATATAGTGACAACAAATTCCAACGAACCCGCGCATGAATAGATATTAACGATAGTTCATATCGAATGTGGACTGTCGATGTTCCTTTCAGCAAACTTAAAACTTGGGTCCAATATATCTGCTCAAGCGTGGATCATAGCTCCCACGAGCATCCCAGGGCGTTTTCGGCACCGTACGTCAGTATTGGTATTACCTTTTGATTGTAAAATCGTATCACAGGTTTCAGTGAAAATTTGCCGAATCTCTTATTTAATACTAAGGCCTGGATCGCCAGTTGTTTTCATTTACGTTTTGTCTCCGTCACCCAAGTTTCGTCATTAATACACGAACTGATAGTCATGCCCAAGTATTTTACCCTGGATGCTATCTGCAGATTTTCGTGCCCCGTAGCCCAAGATAGACGCGTTGACCCGCATGACCGTCTCCCTTTGAGGTTTGTGAGTACTTTCACACTGAGTATTTCACACTTCTTTGTGTTGATAATTAGGTTGCTTTTAACTACATATTGTTGAACTGCGTTGATTTTTCTTTGCAAACCAATTGGTGTTGAGTCCAACAATATGAGGTCATCACCGTATAATAGCCAACTCAAATGCAAATTATGTATTTTTGGGGGAAAAGATTTTGTCTCCTCGATGGTGATTCCAATGTCTGATATGAATATGTTGAATACCGCAGCTGCCAAAGGGCAGCCCTGTTTCACTCCCTTAAATGTTTTGACCGGTGCTGATAGGGTACCAGATTGATCCAAACGTATCCTGATTGAAGTGTCAGTATGTAGTTCTTTTATTGCCGCCAGGAGGTCATCCGGACAACCCCACGTGCGCATTTTGTTCCATGGTAATCCTCTGTCAATCGTGTCAAACACATAGGAAAAGTCAATGAAGGCGAGATATGGTTTATTTTCAGCTCTTATCGCCTCCATTTTCAATAAATTCAATATCAGCAGGTTCAGGGCACAGCCAACCTTCTTAACAAAGCCTGACTGTCTGGTGTCTACGTGTTTCGAAGCTTTTGCCCATTCTACTAGTTTTGTTTGGTTGCGTAGATCTTCCCTAAGACATCTAATAGTGCAACTGGGCGATAGTTTTTAGGACAAGTTCTGTCTCCCTTTTTAAACACTGGCACGATCACGGCCGATTTCCAGGACTTAGGTGTTTGACACTGATCATTTATTCTCTGGAAGAGGGCCTCACAAACATTTGCCCATAGTTTCGGTTGTTGCTTAACCGTGAAGTTTGTTAAGCCGTCTGGACCAGGAGCACGTGAATTATTAGCTTTCGTAATTATTCTTAAGTTCTCATCCTTAGGAAAGCTTAAGGACCATTTTCTTTGTTTGGTAGTAGAAAAGGGCAAGTTGAAGGAATTTTCATTAGCTTTGTAGAGCTCATTAAAGTGAGCTATCCATGCTGTTTCCGGGACCATTGATATCTGCAGTGCCGCTTGGGGGGCTTGTGTATCATTGATGATATTCCAGAAAGCTCTTGAGTTTTTATTTAGGAGACCTTCTAACATTCGTTCTGAGTCTCTTTGTAGCATTAGGCTTTTATGGGATCGAATCCAATTTTTATATCTTTGTTTAGCGGCCTTCCTCTTAGGTCCGCTTGTATCTTTATCAGCAAACCGAGCTTGGCGAATTGTTCGTCTCATCAGACGTTTTTTAACTAATATGTCCAAATCAAAGCAGTGCAGACGTTTCATATTAGCATGTTTAAATCCACCGTTGTTTGTTTTAAAGTCTGCCAATAAGTGTGCGTATTCGAGCGTGGAATCTACATTACAATATCGGTTAGATATCGACGTAACCTCGACGGCAGCTAATCTTAGTCTGACTCTACTTGCTTCCACCTTAATTTTCTGTGATCAGTTTTCTTTCATGAATCCCACCACATTCCAGAATTCCATAATTAACATGTCGTGGTCGCCTAATTCTTTTTGGAAAACTTTTAGATTTTTCACCCGTTGGTGGAAGTCGGCCGATACAAAGATATAATCAATTATAGAGCCATGATTCACGAGATTCCTAATCAGAGCTGGTGGTATGTCTCCTAATGTGCATCCATTTAGCATTTGTAAATTTCTTGCACTCATTTCCTTCATCCAATTTAATGATAAGTTATTACTTTAAAGTGTCTTCAAATTAAAGTGATCGATGTTCAAGTCGCCACAGAGTATTATGTTGGTACCCTTTTGTTCCGCAAGTAGGCGAACAATGATGGTTGAGACTGCATCAATAAACTCTTGTTGCTCCGCTCTTCCGTGGTTCCAATAGATGTTTATTACAGTCATTTGTTCTGTTATCTTCGACCTGT
Organism: Ambystoma mexicanum; assembly: GCF_040938575.1. NCBI lineage: Eukaryota > Metazoa > Chordata > Amphibia > Caudata > Ambystomatidae > Ambystoma > Ambystoma mexicanum. Next base: position 1,040,027,530 of record NC_090924.1, read on the forward strand.
CATCCAATTTACCAATCATTGTCTCTTGTATATATGGAGAGTGGTTTATTGAATTGACGATATCAAGACTTGTTGAGCTTCTAACAAAAGTTATTAAACCTGCCATAAGGCGCCCCTTTTCTGGGAGTATAGCAGGGTTTACAGCAATTTTAAAGTCAGCTATTGTTGGAGTGGCGCTTAGCCAAGTCTCTTGTAGGCAAACAATGGATAGGTCGTCTAACCATTCTCCATTAAACAGGTGACAAAAACCCTGCGTATGCCAAGAGCCTAATGTGAGATGTTCAATAGTTTGATCCTTCTGGCATTATTGTGGTTGATTTCTGTTTAACGTTGCAGCTAGCCATTGCCAGTTTTGAGTTGGTTCTTGTGTGTTGTTGTCTAGCGGTGGTTTAGCTATAGATCCTTATTAGTGCTTGGCATTGTATCGTTATACTTATTTTTTCAAACTTGTCTACTGTTTCAAGACTTAGATCTTCGGCAAACGAAACTTATTTTTTTCTAGTAGTCACCATATTTTGCATCGACCCATCCTCACTGACCTTGTTGCGAGCTGGTGTTCTAGATTTTATCAACTGGTTAGGAACAGAGTTGCCCCATCCCAGTGAAGAGAACTGGGTGAGAAGTTTACGCTCAAGTGTATAATGTGACGTCTCTCTAAGAATTGATTGAGCTATTGGCTGAACATCTTGTAGTTTGTAAACATCAAAGCCCAAAGAAAATAGAGGGACATTAGCTTCCAGAATCGATGTGGCAATTAGGGGCGAAGTTATATGGATCACTGCTTTGTCATTTCGCCGCTCGTCCGGAAATTCAACGATCTGCAGATCTTCAGTGTTAATTGAGCGTAGGCTTGGTATAAGATGTAATAGTTTGATGATATTACTGCGATTTAAGATCAAGTTGTCATGCGATTGTAGCCTCTCCATCATTATTCTGACCCGATGTCGGTGCCCTTCCCCTCTTGTTTGATGAATCTTTGTGAATGAGGGGTCAATTTTGTGATCCTTTGGAGGTTTGCTCCAGGCCTGTTTGTCAGACGATGTAGGAGAATAATGCCCAGCACGTTTGTCATCATTTTGTCGTTGCCTCTCACTCAGGTCGGTCCTGCACTGGCCATTATTTATGTCCTTTATAGGTTGCACATGGGCAACTCTTTGTATTTTTAGACGTTTTTCTTGCATGGTCTGAAAAACTGGGCTCCGCCTCTGGAGACTTACCGGTGAAGTACCACCTCTCCCATTGATGCTGACGTCGGACGATTCTGTTGAGGGTTGTGATCCTGCCATAACAGGAGCCGCCGTGTCTCGTACAGTTGGTTTCTTTTCAATTACTACAAGTCTGCCCCCAGGCATTTCGCATTGCACTTCCTTCGTCACTCGGTATGTTGGTGCTGGATTGTTTTTCTTCAATGGTTACAGAAGACGCTTGGACGTCTTCATAATCGATTTCGTCATAGGTTGACATGTTTAACAATTCAGGCGAGAGGACATCTTCCGCTTCTTCACCAGCGTTCGAGATGTCTCTTGTTTCCTTAGCTGACATGTTTGTAACCACTTGTTTTTTAACTATGTTAGACGAGTGATTATTAGTTTCGTTTGTTAGAACATGCACAACTTTAATATTCCGAAGGAATTTTCGCGCTCCATTTAATTTGTTCCCTTTCCTTGCAGGTACGTTTTTAGATTTTCTGATTTGAGATGGTTTCAATAGTTTTTCTTTGTTTGTTTTTGTGGTCGCTCCTGCCTCCTTGTTAAATATAGGAAAATGTGTAGATGGTGGATTTCCACTGGTGGTTATGAGCATGTCTCTTTTAGCAGCCTCCTGGGTCTTCAGTGGATTCCACTGAAGTAATTCCGTGAGCCGGGTTTACTGAGCTTCTTGCTTGTTCAAAAGCAGTGTTAAAAGACATGTCAACAAATTCAATAATTGGTACGATTAAATGGCTTTGTAAGCCTGTGCCTTGTAATGTATTTGATTCCCTGATTGACTGCATATTAGACCTCTTGTTGTTTGAAGTCGTGGTCGTGAGCAGCGTGTTTGGGCTTTGCGTATGTGGCATAATGCTTGTAGATTGCGAGCTGGTCATTGGCTCAATGTCCGTTGCCGAAGGCTTACAACCCATAGATTTCCCACATATGCAATTATTGTCAGTGGCTGAATCTTCTTCTGACTTGGATGCGCATTTAGAATCCTTAAGTCTGCTTTTATGCTCAGCCGTTTTTGAATTTGGCCCATCTTGTTTAAATAGCGCAAGTGCTTCCTTTGCAACTTCAGCAAACAATCTTTTGTCTATTGCGTCATTATTCTTTTGTTCGGATAGTAACTTGTGTAGTCCTTCTAGTTTTTTTAAAGTCTCTTGTTGTTCATTGTTGGATTGGTCGCATAATCTTTCCACATTAGCTACTTTGGAATTTAATAGGGCCAAAACTGTTAAGTCTCTTGTTGCCTCATGTAAGGATTCATACAATTATATAAATGGTGATAGAGAGACGGACAGTGTAGATAGCAATAATTCTTGTAATTCTCTTGTCGACAACGGCTTAGAGAGCTCTCGACCACGTTTTAAGGCTTTAGCACAGTGAGGCACTCTGCCGTCATAGCCTCTGTTATTTCTGATTTTAGGGAAAGGACGTTTCATGAGAGACGAATCAACAGAATCGTCAGAGTCAGTCTCAGGGTCGTCAGACCTTGACAAATGTGGAATTTGTGTTTTCCTTTTTGAGTCTCTACAGATGGTTGCACCTTTATTGCCAGAGCTAAGCCTTTTCTGGGACAGAGTCGGTAGACCAGATAGATCAGGGGAAGTCCCAGTATGTTTGTCTTTTTCAGACATTTTTGCCCGTTTGTAGGGGATATTTAGTGAGGATTCTTCACATAGGTCAGTTGTCCCCGTGTTATGCCGTTTCAGTGAAGCCTTCAAGCGAGCAATCTAGTTTGTTGGTAATATATCACCAGCATTAGTTTTGCATGCTTTATTCATTGCAACTAAATTTAGCAATACATTGTTTGCTATCTCCATTGAATCTCGTATCGCGGCAAAACTGTTGTTTATTGTGGCCAACGTTAAAGAGTTTGTCAACATACCTGTTTTTAACAGTGTTATGGTCTTCACACGATCCCCCAAGAATAGAATCAGCCGGCTTAAAATTAGACAAAAACTCTGTGCCGCACGTTTTGGTCCTCTATTGTGTCCACGGGAAGTGGAGCCGTCTCGAGACTGTTTGCGCCAGGTGAGCTGGCTCGCAAAGGGTGCAGGATCGTACATCGATCGTGCTGCACTCTGCAGTTTCGGTCTGGCGCGTTGTGCACGCTGACGTTTCGTGACTCGCAGGACTTTCTTCCACGCACACAGCCAGAACCGAAACCTCCAACAGCTCGCGTGGCGTCTCCTCGGGAACTGCTGCACTGCTACTCCTGGAAGGACCGGATGCCAAGACCTGGGCCTCGATGCGGGTAAATCTCTCATTTATATTTTGTGAACCGTTTTTTTCTTGTGTGTCCGTTACAACAGTTATAAGATGACGAGTCGCCGCGTCATCCCTTGGGTGGCTTTCTGGCCTAGCATCGTATTGAGAAGAAGTGTCAACAACAAAAACCTCCGGGAAGGCGTCTTCAGTTTCGTACACCGCATTCTCATTTAAAGACAGGATGCTTATGTTAACGGGTGTGTCATTGCAGATTTGTTGATGTGACTCAGTGATCTCACTATTGGACGTGCAAGAGTAATAGTGACTTAGTTTCTTTTGTTTATCACATTGAACTGCAATGAGCCCCCTCTATCAGCGACACACTCACGTTTTGTCTGTGCATGTGTTTTCAGCGTAGATGTAGATATAAAAGTGCTGGTAGGCACTTGACTAGGTCTTCTCCCATTAGTCGTCATGGTCGGGTCGGGGTTACGGCACTGCGCCACTCGCCACAGCCCAACAGCGACATCCTCAGCCCTTTGCTCCTCAGGGCTTAGCGCCACAAGGGCGTTGGAGGCGGCCTTAAGTACCAGCACCAGGTGGTCAGGTGATCAAGACCAAGGATTAAAGGTACAGGCACACGCACCTCTTTACCTCTTCCAATGCAAAAGTAGAAAGTCCAGCAGAATGAATAGCGATTCCTCACTCGCCACAGCCCAACAGCGACGTCCTCAGCCCTTTTCTCCTCAGGGCTTAGCCTCCTTTTCTGCCTCCTTTTACATATTGATCTTCGTCTCTGCCTCTGTCTCCCTCCCCTATTTCTCTATCCCTCGCTCTTCTCTCCCTCGTTCACTCTCTTGCCCTCTCTCAAACACTCCCTCTCTCTTTCTCTCACTCGGCCTCTCTCTTTCTACCTCCTCTCCCTCTTTTCCCTTCTCTCTCTCTCTCTCTCTCTCTCTCCCTCCCTCTGCTCTTTCTCCCCATCTTTCTCTCTCTCTCGGTTTTTCACTCTCTGCTTGCTGGGTTCTGGTCCTTGTCCTTCCCTCCCCACACCATTGGCGGACAGTTCTCTCTGCACATCGTGTAAGGCCCTGGCTGGCGCTGTAAAAGAGTGGACCATGTCCGTGGAATGGGGCCTGGGCCGCGGACGCGTGCCCCATGCCAGCTCCTCATCCACCCATACATGGCGGTGCAGAGGTATGCGGCAGATCCGGGTGAGGGGCCGGGCGGGGAGAGGTAACGCAAGGGGTGCATCACGGGTGGGACGGATCATTAGCACTTTCCGTCTCAGTATCAATCGATCTACGCCTCTCTGCCCTTGCAGTCTCATTGTTATCTCTCTCACTGTCTCCATTGTCACGATTCCTCTCACTCTAGTCTGCAACTCCCCCCATGTCTGTCTCCCCCTGGTTATGTCCCTGCCTTTGGCTGAGTCACAGACCCTCTCCTATCTGTGTTTAGTTGCCTGTGTATATCTCCCTCTCTGCCTCCACCACTGTGCAGTCTGTCGCTGTACACACGTGCCCCAGTCTGCTCCTTTCCCAGGCCTGTCACTATGTGAGTGACATCATTCATCACCCATGCATCTCCCTCTACCCGGAGCTCTCCACTCATGATGATGTAGGATGGGGATATACTTTAATGTGCTCTGTCCAGCACCGCCCCTCCGCTCCCTGTGCACACTTCAGTGTAAGTAACTTGCCTGGCATGCTTTCATGTACTGGCTGTTGCCTCAGTTTGTTAAAGTGCCCCGCCTCCGCCTTCCCCTGTCGTTTTCGCCCAGGTGTGCAGAACGCCACATGCGGGCTGCGTAACCACGGAATCGGATGAGAAATGCATTTGCCTGCACTTGGATGGATCGGGATGTAGGGCTGATAACTCCACATCCCACATTACTGCAAGCTTTACAATGTGCTGTCTGATGGGAAACATTGCTGGGAGAAAACGCATTGCCCTGCACTCGCCAGTCTCAGAATGGCAAGCAGCTGCTATGTTTAGTAATCCTGATTGGACACATCACCTGAAGGCCAACCATGTTATGTACTCTAGAAAAAGAATGCGCTTTTATACAAAAAAAGAGACCTGGCTAATTGACTAGTGTTAAATCCATGTTGGTAATTAACATGGAAGTCTTTGGGGAATATGTATGCTACAGTATTTTATGTACAGGCAACTATATCTAGTAGATCCACTTTGCCTGTCTTACCATGTGTGCAATGTTTTGCCCTTCCCCTGCCAGCTATCTTCTCCCGGCTTCTGAGCCCAGTGCCCCAGCCCTTTAGCTGCATGTGTCTGGAAGATGCCATTGCTCTCACCAGCAGCAGCAGGACAACACTCCAGTCCCAGCTTTTAAGCTAAGTGAACGCAGAAGTGTCAAGCGACATCGCTAAACTATAATAAACATTCGGGAAAGATGAGGTCATAGTCATGTTTTATACAAGATCAGATCTACTTTATTGATGGGAGTACGGGTTGAATATTGTTGGGTCGCCTTCACAGTGTTATGAAAAGTATTTATTGACTTGAATACACAAAGCTGGTTTATAATAGCAACGTATCTACTTTGTTATGCGTATTCCCTTGTAACTCTTAGTTTTGTTATACCATGTGCATTCTGAAAATAGAAATAGAAATCTTTAGCACATGGGTATGCAAACTTTCGCTATCCAAATATATTAGATTACAACTCCCATCAGCCCTAGCCAGTATAGTTAACAGTGAGAACTCAGGGTGGTTGTAGTCCAAAACATCTGGAGAGACATAGGTTACTCTACCACCACCCTACCCCTACTCTCTTTATCCCCACCTACCCTACCCCCACTCTCCTAACCCCACTGTCCCCAGCCCCACTCTGTCTATCTCCACTCACTCTACCTTTAAGTACCCACCTTCCTCCACTCTCTGTACCCCAATCTCTAACCTCAATCAACCCACTCTACCCCCATTATCTCTACTCCCACCAACCCCCACTCTCTACTCCCCACCCCCACTCTCTCTACATATTACATAATTGCAAAATCCCGACATAATCGACCTGGTTGCACATAAAAGTGCATTGTTGCAGGAACTCTTGATTGAGTGATTGCCAGGATTTTCATGAAGCTGGAAGCAGGATTTCCAGGAGCTGTGGATCCCGTCATAGAACTGTATGCAACGTTATGTTATTTTATGAGTTGTGTTATTGTTTCATCATTTGGCTGTACTGCTTATTAAATGCATTTTCATTACTGGTGTCATACTTTGAGTCTGGTTCTGCAAAATAAATATTGTAGAGCCCACGACGTCAACCGTCCCATGGGATGTATGTGAATCCAGAGCTAATATCATCGCTCTCATAAAACAGCTAAAGAACTCTCGTGCTGCAGGCCCTGATGGACTAACGAACATCTTATTAAAAGAGAAAAAGGAGCTTTGGGCCGACTTCATCATAGACCTATTCAAAGTAATTGCAGCAGCCAAGTTGATCCCGAGCTCATGGAGGATGGCGGTTATTGTGCCAATTTTCAAGAAGGGCAATAGGGACAATCCTGCCAACTATTGCCCTATTGCCCTCTTGGATATAATAGGCAAAATCTTTGCCACATGCTTACAACAGAAACTTACCAAATGGGCATCCTCTAACAATCTACTCGATAATCGGAAAACAGGCTTTACTAAAAATGTTGGAACAGAAGATAAGCTGCTTATAGTGAATACATTAAAGCTGGAAACCATGAAAAACAAGGGAAAAATCTTTGTAGCTTTCATAGATATGCATCAAGTGTTTGACAGAATCAATCGTACAACTTTATGGAATAAACTAACAGCATGGTCATGTCCCCTGAATATACTCCATCCACTCATGGCTCTACATACTGGAACTTCAATAAAAGTTTGCATCGATAATAGAGGCACTTTGACGAAAGAGATTCCAAGGCACGAACTAGGATTGGACCCCTTAGCTGGCTTGATCCTATGGAAATCTATCACCCTGCTACGCAAAAAGAACCTTAATACTGTTGCACCGGCCTATGAAATACTGAAAGAATCGGGTGTAACACGATACTCAGGCATTTAAGACATCTGGGCCATGATAATCAGAAAGTTATTAGAAGTCATCGACATCTCTTGGGATACTGTATGCAACACTCCAAAGATTGCTAAAAAGAAACTCAGACGTTGGTATTGGATAAAAAATAGTGAACTGCGCGAGAATATGCCATCATCACTTAATCTAGGCATGACTTGCAATAACCTAGATAAGTTACCCAAATATCTAACAAGATTTCCGTCAAGATCTTACCGCAATAAATTTCTAAGGCTTCACTTAACCTATATAAAACCAAAGAGATGATGCACCTGAGACATCACAAAGAAATAACAGGCAATAGATGTAGGTTCTGTAAAAATGAATCAAAATCTCTTAAACATCTAGTTTCTGAATGTGGAGATGTGGCCACCCAGCGATCATTCTTTCTTCAACATCTAACATCGACCCTTCAACAAACTGAACACTTGTGGTACTCTCTAATAGCTGGTATAATGTTAGATTAACTTGTGCCTTGGTAAAATTCTTGAAAATATCTTAGAAGAAGACGCTTGTTAAAAAAAAAAGGGACCTTAGTTTGGAAGAGCTTCTAAATTGAATCTTATGATGAACTTACATAGATGATGAAGAAGAGGTCTTTATTTTTGTAATTAAAGTTGTGTAAATAACTAATTGTTACAATAAAAAAAATAAGTATTTTACTCTGAACAAAAGGAATGTTATCACTTTCTCAAGCGTTTACATAAAACATAACAACATGCAACAGACATATGAACCCTCCATAGGTAGCATTTTCTGTTAAGTCGTGAATTGACACGATTCACGGATGATGGTTTGAGGGCCACTTTTTTTGAGGTGAGGGGTGGGCCACTTTTTTTTGGGTGTCCGGACCTATTTCTTGTCCCAGTCCGACCCTGTAGGCCATGATGAGTCTGTGGTTACAGGGGAACCAAATCAGCCGCACAGGCAGGTCTTAGAGATGAGCCAACAGTCACAGCGGGTCTATCGCACATGTGTTAGTTGAAGAGCTTGGTTTTAAGTGCTTTACGGAAGATTGTGTATGAGGGTTCATTTCTGAGTGCTGAAGGCAAGGCATTCCAATTTTAGGGTGCTAGATGTTGGATGCTGGAGCCTCCTGCTTTGGCCCTTTTGAAAGTGGGGACAATATGTTGCAGAAAGCCTTCCCACTTTGTAAAAAATTGCGCCAATGTACTGTGTAACCCATGTCATTTTTTCACAGATGAGAAGTTGCCACATGCTCCTTAGCCAATCGGCCATCGAGGGAATATATGTGGATTTCCACCGTGCTGCAATAGTGTTTCTGGCCGCTAACAACATCAATCTGAGAGCCTTTGCGAGTGCCCGTGGGTGCTCACTATCCGACCTCGCTGTGGTGCCCACCAACCCAGTAGACAGACCACCAGGGAGCAGTCAATCGGCGACCTGTGATCTTAATATACCTACCACTTCTCTCCAGTAAGGTTGTAACTTGGGGCAACTCCACCATATGTGTAGATATGTACCTGACGTGCTGCAACCTTGCCAGCATAGCCCGGATTCAATGGGTTCCATGTGGGACTCTCTCTCAGGACAAAGGTACCACCTTGCAAGCATCTTATAGCTTTGCTCAGCATATTGTTGGATGACTGTCGCTTTCAAACCCCCCTTCCATGTCTCCACCCACTGTTTCAACTCTGGTTCTTTGCCTAAATCCCTATGCCAAGCATTTGTATAAGATGGCAGCCTCGCCAGTGTCTACATGTTGAGACCATCATACATCTGTGAGATCAAGCCTGCCGACCCCACTGACCCCGGGGTGATAATTAGCTTCTCAAATGCGGTTAGTGGTCTCGTGTCCCCCACCTTGTTGTCCATGTGGAGGGCCCAGTGTCGTACTTGTAGATAGTAAAGCGCTCGCCCTCACTTAACCCAAAAGTATCTTTGTAGGCTGCAAATGACCTGATATGGCCTTCTTCAAACATGTGCGAAATGTACTCTCACCCTCCCGCCTGCCATGCCTGGAAGGCATTATTACCGTTTGCTGGAGTAAAGTTAACATTGTGATGAATTGGAGTGGTGGGTCTCGAGAATTTTGTCAAGCCCAGTTACCTCGAGACAGCGTCCCAGATTTTAAATGTGGTGGCTGTAGATTGTAGTTCATACAGACACACAGGACGATCCAGGTGTGTGATCAACAGCATGTATCCAAGGGGCTTGCATGCCACTTGATCTTCCACTTGTCTCCAGGGTTATTTCGAGTTTGGGTCAACCTAGGAACGCAATACCCTCAGTTGTGCACCTTGGTAGCATTTTCAAAGCTGCAGTAAGGCCAATCCACCTCTGTCCTTAGGCCTGTATAATGTTGCGGCAGAAATCCTAGCATGGCAATTTCTCCAGACACATTTGCTATTTTTTCTCTGTAGGGTTTCGAGTGCCTTTTTTGGGACTATCACAGGCAGAACTTGAAATAGGTTCAGACGTTTTGGCAGAACTGTCATTTATATCACCGCCACTCTCCCCATTAATGATAAGACTTCAGGATAGTTTGCATCATATAAATCCCCCACCTGTACAGTAAGCTGTATACCCAAGTAGCAGGTGGCCTTCATCGCCCACCTAAAGGGAGAGATACTCTGCAGACCTTGCACTCTGTCCTGCCACATTTCTCGAGATTTTGTGCCCCGAGACAGCTCTGCACTCTTCTGAAAGGTCAAGTGTTGACGGGAGTGAGGACTCAGGTTCCGATACAGATAGGAGAATATCATCAGCGTATACCACTATGTTATGCTCTGTCCCCCCATAACTGATACCCAGTATATCATTCTTGCCTCTTATTTGCTCGGCTAGTGGTTCCACGTAGAGTGCAAAGGGGAGAGGAAAGCAGACATCGCTGCCTCCTTCCCCTACTTAAACAAAAGCCCTGAGACAGTTGCCCATTGACCGCCACTTTCCCACATGGCATCCCATACAATGTAAATATCCCCCGTATAAAGTTTTCACCCATACCAAACCTGTGCAGTACTTCCCGCAAGTAGCCCCACTCCACACAGTCGAATGCGGTTTCGGCGTCTAAGGCTACTAGCATCGCCAGGATCTTTTTCTTGTGCACAATGCCAATGAGATCCATCACCCACCTGGTGTTGTAGGCAGCTCATCTCCCTGAAAGAAATCCAGACTGAACAGCCGTCGTTAAAGGATAGTTCCGGGACTTTTTTTTTATTGTTCCTATGGTTCGGCCATGTGTTTTTAAGCATAAATCGGTAGATCGTAGAAAACTTTCCTATGGACCTTACCCGACTTTTCGTCCATTAACGCACTCAAAAACATCTGCCATTTTATGATAATCCTATCATTTCCCCCCATCGCCCTGGCTCACCTGCTTTTGCGGCACTAAATCAAATCCCCCGCCCCTGAGCCTGACAACAGCAGACGCGTACCGCCCATTTCCCGTTTCGTGTCAACAATCGCTGCGCCTCAGCTAATGAAGTGTCGCCATGGAAATGGCAGGACGCCTCTTTCCTCAATAAGTATAAACACACCGTTTCACAACACACAGCAGCAGATTTTCGAATCCATTCCTCTCTGTGTTACTTTGAGTATTCTGTGACTCGTTTCTGTGCTCTGGTCAGCTACCTTCGTTGATTGTAGCCCGTGTGAACAGATACCAGTACCACCGCTATAAATTATTTTACTTTCTTTACCACACAATGGCTACAATAATGCCGTATATGTACGAGCCCGAGTACACCGAGGAAGAACTACTGGAAAGGCAAGCACGCGAAAACGATGGGGATTCGGACGGCAGTTGGGAGGACCAGTCAACGGATGAAGAGCCTGGACCATGTCGCATGGACGGCGTCTCCACCTGGTGCACGTGCAATCGGTGCGAGCTAATGCCAACTGAGGAGGAGAACTGCTGCTGCCGAGAAAACTCGGGATGCCTGGCCTACATTTCGGAAGGCGAGCCAAGTCCGCAATGCATCACCGAGCTGCCAGAGTTCAGGGAAGCCTGCCTCTCACGGACCGTGTTGAGGATGATGATGGTGCTTATGCACGAACTTCGCGGCACTGTTCGTCCGCGTAATCCGAGTAACGAGTAAGTAAACTCTGGTTGTGATGTCAGTGATGCCACTACTATGTCATGGTTGTCTCCCACATATAAAATTACATCTACATATCATTCGAATGCATGTAAATTGGTTCCATATTGTGCATTTTCTAGATAGAATTTTTTTCAAAGCAGAATGACATTTTTTACCTGAATCGACAGTGATAAGAAAGTTTTGTCATTTTAATACAGTTTGCATCTTTCATTTTCACAGGTGGTACAGGCTGGTGGCCTATCGTTGCTTCACTTGGTGGCTTCACGGGAGGCTCGGACACCGCGTTCGGAGAGTAATACCTGCCTGTGCGGTACTTGCCATTAGACAACATTTCCCCAGCGACAGTGGACAATACCGCAGATTTTCCCTGGATGTGCTGCAACCGCAACTTTACAATGTGTAATGTTTATTATTTATGTTCAATTGAAATTAAGATCTAAAATAAAACCCAACATATATTTTAACAATGGTTGTTTTGATTTTTTAAATGAATCTAGTGTGTCTCCATTGAATAGTCTTCCTGTGCCTTGTCTTGTCACACCACATGTCTCCGGCAAGCATCCTCCCTCACGCTGGCCGCCCACCTTCAATCCACATAACCGTTGAACCCATATGCAGCAGACATACATATGTTATTTTGCGGGTTGGCATCAAGCCTCCCGGCCTTGCCTCCTCCCCCAAAAATACTTACCACACCACTTTGTTCAAGCGTTGGCAATAAAAGGAAGGCCGTTGGATTTTATTGATACAAAACATGGTTATAGGTAAATAATCAATATGGTTGATCATAATAAATCATCCTTTTGGGCACCGGGTACAGAGATGACCACCTCTGGCCCGTGCCGCCTTGCCACCACAGGCCAGCCTGCTGCTGACTAACTGCCTAGGCATCCAGGGTGAACTGCACCCATATATTCTCCTGGGAGGGTGAGGTATTTATAAACTCACCCCCCTGCCTTCCATGTACTAGATCCTGCAGCCAGCCTCTTACATGCAGTTAGATGGCCTCTCCTTGGTGAGGCCCTGCTGCAAATGAGTCTTGTCTGCACGACCACCGCCCTAATCCACACCCCCCGCCCTATCAAAGGCAGTTCGCACCGGGGTACTTGCGCTGGCAAGTGGAGCTGTCGGGGAGCGATAAAGGCCAAGAGGTGCCAAAGACCATGTACACTTCAAAGTGGTCTATAGAGCATGGGTTGTTGTTCCCATGTCTACCTCCAGACCCCGTGTCTCCTGCCAAGCATCCCCCTCACGCTGGACGCCCCCCTGCAATCCACATAAGTGTGTCTCCATTCACGAGTCTTCCTGTGTCTTGTCTGCACGACCACCGCCCCAATCCACCCCCCGCCCTATCAAAGGCAGTTCGCACCGGGGTACTTGTGCTGGCAACTGAAGCTGTCAGGGAGCGATAAAGGCCAAGAGGTGCCAAAGACCATGTACACTTCAAAGTGGTCTATAGAGCATGGGTTGTTGTTCCCATGTCTACCTCCAGACCCCGTGTCTCCTGCCAAGCATCCCCCCTCACGCTGGACGCCCCCCTGCAATCCACATAAGTGTGTCTCCATTCACGAGTCTTCCTGTGTCTTGTCTGCACGACCACCGCCCCAATCCACCCCCCGCCCTATCAAAGGCAGTTCGCACCGGGGTACTTGTGCTGGCAACTGGAGCTGTCGGGGAGCGATAAAGGCCAAGAGGTGCCAAAGACCATGTACACTTCAAAGTGGTCTATAGAGCATGGGTTGTTGTTCCCATGTCTACCTCCAGACCCCGTGTCTCCTGCCAAGCATCCCCCCTCACGCTGGACGGCCCCCTGCAAACCGCATAATGCCACGACTTATACACGTCATTCATTCACAAACACACCCCTGTTTCGAATTCTTTATAACCCACTTCATATTTCTAATGAGCACTTCTTTGCGCTTTGCTAGTCAACCCGTGAAGGTGCTCGCTATCTGCTCTTCGTCTCTGTGAACTTCCGTGACCACTTCGAGGAAACTCCTCAGTTTGCAACCTGTGAACTGCTCCCTGTTCTACGACAAGAAACTACTCTGATCCCTGCATCTAACTGTTTGTTCGTCAAGGTAAGGCCATGTACCATAATCATTTTGCGTCCAAGTTCTTTTCGTTCAAGACAGTACATGCAAGGAACTAGTCACATGTTCTGAGTTTACATTGGTATTCATAGAGAATTGTTGATCTTTACTTTTCAGAACTTTCCACAATGCCTGCCTGCTCCATTGGCGGTTGCCCTTCGAAGACCCATAATAAATCTGAAGGTACTATAATGCATGTTTTCCCTAAGACAATAGATCAGATAAGAGAATGGGTCCGATATTGCGGATATCCACCGTCTGAGCTTGAAAGTAGAGTCCTAGAAGTCTTTGCGGACAAGAGGGGTGATCGATACCACATCTGCAGCAGGCACTTTACCTCTGACATGTACTCCACATCATTGCTAATAAAGAAGAACACACCGCGAGCGAGGCGAAAATTGCTCTCAACCGCTATTCCCACTCTATTCGTCCACATCCCTCCACTGGTGAGTCAAGTTTACGTATTTATCTCTCGGCCTTGCGGTAGTGTGTAGCATTAGCTAACAATAATTTCCCCATTTATGTATCCACTCAATATGAAGGCGGAAGATTCTCCATCCGTGTCGTTATTGCAGTCATCAGCCACTTCAAGCGCCTATCGGGTAATCTTACTTGGCTATTCTGCCACTGACTTGTTTTAGGCATGTAAATCAATAGTTTTAATTTATCGTGTAATTATTTTACCTAATGGTACACCCTTGTACTCGTCCTCTAGTCTTTGTTTTCAGATATAATTATTGTTATCCAAAATAATGCAAGTACTGTCTTTCAGGGAGGTGCTGAGGAGTCCAACGTATTGACGACTACCGTTGATGTCACTCAGATGCTCGAGGTACGTTTCAGGACAGTTCCGTCGCCCTCCTATGTGTCTTCTTTTTTCAATATTGTGTTCATTACTAATGAAAGTCCTATGTTTCAGGGAGTCGATGGAGCATTAGTCCAAGAAGAAGGGGTAGCATGCAATTACGGGTCGGCGCAACCGCTTGCAGAAGTGTGCACCGCAGTTACATCGTCCCTTGATGTTCTTATGCTTTTTGAGGTATGAATACTGACAGTTCGATCAAGCGAAATCATATGACGTGATTACATCCGCTATACTTCCTTCTTTATTAACGCAAGTACTATGTTTCAGGGAGATGACGGAGCTTTTTCTACAAGAACATCACCCCTAGTAGTTGATGCAGATCTCTGGGTGGGGACACTTCCAACGATCAAGCCAATCGAATCATATTTACATATCCATTATTTATTTTAGACAACTGATCATTTGTGCAGGTCTATTTAGATGAGCCGTTCACGCCTGCACAAAGTTTCTGTTCTTTTTATCAAAATAGAAAACCATACTAATGCAATTACTGTGTTTCAGGGAGTCACTGAAACATCATCTTCAATAATATCATCAATGGAAGTCTATGAGGAGCCCGAGGTATGGATCTTGACAGTTCCATCTAACTAGATCAACAATGCGTGAATAATTGTCGTTTGAATGTTCTACACAAAGCGTTCATTCGTGTTTTGCTATTGAGATGTACGTGGGTATTGGTCCCCAAGTACATTTTGTGTTTTCGATATTATTATACATACTAATGAAAGTTCTATGTTTCAGGGAGTCGATGGAGCGTCAGTGCGTGATGGATGTGCTTATCATGAAAATATAGTCGTTGCAGCGCAAGAGGAAGTGGAGACATGCACACACGAGTCGGAGCAACAGCGTCCTGATGTTGAAGTTCGAGGCAAGAAAGTTTCAAAGAAAAGAAAGCAAAAGAAGGTTAGTGTCCTGGTCACTATATTATGTTGTTTTTCACTGTTAATAGTTCAATACTGTAAGTTGTGTTTAAACAGAACATCCCTTTTCCAATCTGTCCTCTAGTTGCGAGTGGGTGTACGAACTAGATCTACACAGACAGTGAAGCGAACGAGAGATGTTGCTTGTCAAACCTTTTGGCAGGGACTTGAGACTGGAGATGCATCGTGCCAATGGGAAGAATATGAAGTGATTGACAACGGAGCTATACCACATCCAGCCATTGATAGTGAATGTCCTCCTGGTAGTTCGGATGCAGTCGGAGATAAATTCACAGAATCCACACCCGCAAAAACTATGACCGCGAGAAAGTTGAAGAAATTGTCCTATTCACCCATTGCCGGAGAAGGAACAGATGTTGCAATGGAAGAGAATGAAGTGGACTACAATGAAACACCTTCAATATCACTGAACATAGCGAAAGACGATATCAGAGATTCTACCTTTCATGTGAGTGACATGTCCTCAACGTTACAGGCCGAACCAGCTGGGATGCAGAGTGACAGTATAAGGAAAGAGGCCAAATTCATTGTATTCGATAGTTCTTTGATTGATATTATTATTCGGTTGAAATGTGGGCATTCGGTAGGTGGGGAAGTATGTGGGGAGCCATTGATTAATGTGACTCGTGCAATTCGAGGCACTAACCTTAAAATACATGCCACCTGTACAAAATATCATCCTTTCTCATGGTCTGCACAACCCATGCTGGGACAACTGCCAGCAGGCAATCTACTTTGTGCAGCGGCTGCACTTTTTAGTGGTTCAAGTTTTAAAAAATTAGAGTCTTTCTTTCAGTTTGTGGGAATCCATTTCATTGCGAAAACTCAGTTCTACAAATACCAAACCGATTATCTATTTCCAGCAATTAGCGAAGCTTGGAGAATGGAAAAAATGTCTATTGATAGTACATTCGCGGGCAAACGGTTTAGGCTAGCCGGTGATGGACAGTGCGACAGCCCAGGATTTTCAGCCAAGTACTGCACCTACCACTTTCAGGACATGGAAAGTAAGAAAATTGTGAGTTCGGTGGTCGTGCAGGTGTCACAAAGTACATCCTCAGTGGCCATGGAGAAAGTTGGCTTTGTAGCATCATTGCAAGAACTACAATCGCGGGGAATGGTGATCGACCTGATAGCCACGGACAGACATGTTTCAATTGCCAAGACAATGAGAGAAGAGTACAAAAATATAAATCACCAATTTGACGTTTGGCATCTTGCAAAAACAATCAATAAAAAATTGTCGGCTGCAGGTAAAAAAAAAGATATGCAAGGTATTTCACAGTGGTCCAAGTCAATCAGCAACCATCTTTGGTGGAGCTCAAAAACATGTGGAGTGTCGTTGGAAATTCTACTGGAAAAATGGCGGTCAGTAATGCTACACTGTACAAACGTGCACCGCTGGAACACGAACCAACATTTCCACAATTGTGAACATGGCCATTTGTCCACAGAGGAGGCACGGAAGAAGAAGTGGTTGATTCCTTCATCGCCCACTCACAAAGCCATTGAAAAGATTGTATTTGATAAAACTATAACAAAAGCTTTGAGGGGACTCACGGAATTCTGCCACACAGGAGATTTGGAGGTGTTCCACAATATGTGCCTAAAGTACAGGCCAAAACGATTGCATTTTGGCATGGAGGGCATGATAAATCGGACTCTTTTAGCGGTCTTGGCACATAACCATAATGTTGGCCGTCAACAAAGTAGGACGACCGGAACTTTAGGGACGCTTCGCTACAATAAGGCCTTCACTAAAAGAAGTAAACAATGGGTGATCAAACCAGTGTTTGAGGATATGCAATATGAGTTTATTGAGAGACTTATTGTTGACGTCCTAGATAGGCACATAAATGGAGTTGTGAACGAACCTGTGCAGGGGACAACTGCATTGCCACCCAACATTGCCTCTGTTCCATGTCCACCTAAAGAAGAGCTCATTGAGAAATACACATCACGGTTTAAATGATTGTAATTTGATTGTCTGTTCTCTCGAGTCTCCTCATGTCGCAGGCCCATTGAATATGTTTATCTATCCAACCTTGTTCATTTGCGCATTAAATTAAACCAAATAGTAATATAAATCATTTTTCAAAAAATATAGAATGTCTCCGTATTTATGGTTCTGTGGGGCTGCAAAGCACGCAGACAAAATGCAAAGATGGAGTGTAAATTTCAAGTCCTGTGAGACGGCCTTACACTGAATGTAGCTAACTAGGAATGTGTGTTCGTTCAAAGTGAAGGTCAGCTGCTTTGATTTTTTCTCGGGTGCCAGAATGGCCCACGACTCAGTATAAGGTTCTATTGTTATTTGACCTTGACAGGCCGGGACCACGTAAGAAACGATAATGAATATAATTTCAGAAACGAAAGCCATTTCATGTTCGTTCATTAGAAGAAATAACGTCGGCATAGAAGGAGTGGTATTTCGGGGCTGCCCTACGCACAGACACAATGGAAAATGCAAATATAATGTAAGTAACTCTTTAGATGAGTTTATACCGCAATTTAATTACTATACAGTAGCTTTAAAGACGGGTTAAGTTGTACTTGTTCGTTCTATGTGGCATATTGTTTTGTACCGCGCACTATCTTGGGGAGAACCGTCTCCTTTTACGGAAGCACCTCAAAACCTTCCTCTTTGCTTCTGCTTTCTCTCTCCCTCTCCCCTGCTACAACTGGTCCACTGTCTGCGACCTCGGTCCTGGGCCCTTCCACTCTCCACCTGCACTCCCTGTCAACCCCTGCACTGGGGGACTATCTCAGTATCCTACAGCCCCCCCTTGACGTATAAAACCCAGTTGCACTGTCCTAGCTATGAAATAATTTCCAGACCTAATATATAAAATGAATAATTTTAATAAAGATCTGATGGTGAGACTAATTTCATTTTTTATGTATTTCAAATAGATACATCATCCATTATTGTCTGTGTCACGAGTACCAGACACCGGCGGATGGCTTCTATAATCGCCAATTGCTTCTCCGCGTGAACAACGTTAGCACCCTGACCATTTTGTGGGACGATCGCCAAGTACAAGTATGCCCTTACGCGGTACTAACGGCTAGATGCAACATACAGACTGTTGTGGTGGCCTAGTGCCTCGTTGTTGGAACAGCCATGCGATTATCAGTGCGACCGAAGAGCTTATTTTATCGTAAACCAACACCCTGTGTACTGCACACGAACATCGCTTGCCTCAAGACGAAATATTTTGGATCGAGAGCAAATAAAAATTCATTGATCTAAGACCCTGTGTACAGCAAAGGAACATCGTGTGCCTCGAAACGAACTTTTTGGAACGTGAGCAAATAAAAATGCAAATCGCTGAATATTCTCAAAACATTTGATGTCCAATAAATGTACTTTGCCAAATGTACAATCTTGCCGTTTGCTTTTAAACCACAGTTTCATATTCCGAATTGTGGCGCTGTATTGTGAGATGATCTAAGACCCTGTGTACAGCAAAGGAACATCGTGTGCCTCGAAACGAACTTTTTGGAACGTGAGCAAATAAAAATGCAAATCGCTGAATATTCTCAAAACATTTGATGTCAAATAAATGTACTTTACCAAATTTACAATCTTGCGGTTTAATTTTTAAAAGTACAGATTCATATTCCCAATTGTGGCGCGCTGTGTTGTGTGAGCTCATCTGTGTTGATTTCCTGGTTCTGTGTGGAGTCGTGTAGAAGACGCCTGGGCGCGTTTGCCTACGCAGCACAGTCACGTCACGGATAGAGGCGGGGAATATGAATGTTTTGATCAAGTCTGTTTCAGGGGCGGGGGATTTGATTTAGTGCCGCAAAAGCAGGTGAGCCAGGGCGATGGGGGGAAATGATAGGATTATCATAAAATGGCGGATGTTTTCGAGTGCGTTAATGGACGAAAAGTCGGGTAAGGTCCATAGGAAAGTTTTCTACGATCTACCGATTTATGCTTAAAAACACATGGCCGAACCGTAGGAACAATAAAAAAAAAGTCCCGGAACTATCCTTTAAAATTTCAGCTTAGAGCTTGCTATCGATATTTAGTATAGCAATGCAGCAGTATGAGCAAAGACGGGACTCTTTGGGGATCACCAGGGACTCTCCCCTCCTTCCAGATCGTGTTGAAGAGCACATGAAGTGGACCGAGAAGTGCACCCGAGTAGGTCATGTAGAATTCGGGGGAGAATCCATCCAACCCTTGGGCTTTATTTGTTTTAAGGGAGCCGATGGCCTTTAAGATCTCTTCCTTTGTTATGTCCTCACGTAACCCCCATCTCTGGTCTACCGTCGCCTCTGGTAGCACACAGTTTCCCATAGAGGCATCTATCACCTCCTGCGCTGGGGAATCAGACGTGTACAGCTAGCTATAGAAGTGTTCAAATGCCTTTTGTTTTCCCAGTTCCGAAAGGACTATTCTCCCAGCGGGTGCTTGCAGGTCACCAACAGCTCTTTTATTGGTTTGAGCCTTAAGCTTCCAGGCCAGTAATTTGCTTGCCTTATTTCCCACTAGGATGTATTTGAGCTAGGTTAATCAAGCCTTACGATCCTTTGAGCTCGAAGCACCTGCCAGTGTTTTTTTTATTTATTTATTTATTTATTTATTTTTATTCACTTTATTTCAATTTCAAATAAACAACAAAAACCAACACAAAACACAAGCATAATACATAGCATAGATAATAAAAGGTGTAATAGTAATAATAGTCATAAAATATACATAATAATACATGAAGATTGACAAATCAAGTGAATAATTGAAAATACTGTAATACAACCGAACTAGTTAACAGTTGTCAAACACACAACCAACAAGACAAAAAACTACACAAAAAAGCTCAACATATAATGATGTATAAACCACTCCAGCCAACCCCCACTCAATGTACACTAATAACAATACATGAAATACAGGAAACCTAGGCATACAATTCATTAAAGGATCCCCACAATCGCAAATAACAATCTTCCCTCCCCTGTTGGAAATACACAACCTTTTCATAAGTTGACAGAATCTTCACATCCAACAGCCAGTGTTTTTTAAAGCAGTCTTTTGAAAGTTATTGATTTAATTGGAAATGTAAAAGCACTACTGGTGTAACAGAAATGTCTAACCAGGTCTGCCTTCAGCCACTCGATTTATAAGCACTGTGCGTGTCCTTCATTCAAGTCCTCCTAAAAACGAGCATTGGCAAAGCCAACAGTTTTGGCTTATGTATGAGTTTTAGGCATTTGCCAAGCACTGCCATTATACTCGCACCATTTTGCAGCAGCTACCATAAATGGCCAGTCATTACCACCACAGCAGTGCCTGGCAAATGCCTTTCCCATGCCTCCACGAAAGACAAATCGGTTGGCATTGCCAATGCTGGTTATTTTAGAATTAGAATTATTATGGTCAATGCAGCTTACAAAGCCTGCTGAGGAATATTGCCAGTCACTAGAAAACCTGGGAAATGAGACAGCAAGATAACCAGTGAGACGCCATATTCCAGAAGATTGTTCATGCACTTGTGGAAGACACCCTGTAAACAAGTTCAGGGCTCTCGTGGCATTTACAGAAGTAGGGCTGGGGGAATCTGGCATCACAGTTTTGAGGTGAGGTGTCTGGTCATATGGATGAGCTAATGTGATAGGTAAGAAGGGGATTTTGCAGGTTAAAAACACAAGCGAAAGGGGTCGGAGGATTTCATTTTTAATGGCATGTTTTTGAATGTATGCAGCTATTGATTTGCGTATATTGATATGTGTGATATTATGCACTGTGCCTCCTTTTCTTATGCCCATGTCCATTCTGGTGCCTTGAATCGTTATAGTAGATTTTATAACCATTTGGAAGTAACCATCTCCTTACACACAATTTTGATATAAGAATTAGCAGAGAAAATGCTTGTTTTAAAAAAAGATATTATTGAATATAGGTGACATTTCTAAGTATTTTGCGATTCAGTTCATGATGTGACAGATTGTGTTAGATGCATTCAGTGGATTCTGTTTAAGTGGGAATTCTTGAAAGCAAGCGAGTTACTGGTTTGTGAAACTTGCAAATAAATGTGTTCTATTTTTGTACAAACCATGACTGGTTTTCTTCCATTCCTGCGGATGCAGGAGTGGTGCAAGTCAGTGACGTTTTGAAACTTGCTTCTCCAAATCATTGCATTATTTTCTCTCTGTTTTTTGGCCTTATCTGTGCAGCAGGTCACCTCAAACTGTTTACTGGAAAATAGATTCTGTTCACAGTTAAAGAGGTAGGGACACTCTCCTGGCTCAGGGATATGCTCTTCTAATGGTATCAGGTAATAAAATCGCGGCAAAAATGTTGCGGTAAGAAAAACCATGGCAAAAACGCAGTGGTTTGACCCGGTAAAGGTTTACCCCATTATACCATTTAAGGGGGGTGGGGGTTGAGCGGGTGTCCCCCCCCTTAAATGGTATAATGGTTCCAGGGGTTGAAGAGGTGTCTCCCGCATCCTTTACAGGATTGTGGCGGCAAAACCACGGCATTTCTGCAGCAATATTTTGTATACACAGTTATTTTTGCCACAATTTTAAGACATGGAACCCTTCTGATCGAGTCAGGGGGATTCTAGTCTGTGCTGGGGCAGTAGGGACTATCTGTTGACCTCTAGTACTGTCACTGGATGGCAGGGTGCTTCATCCTGGCCCAGGGGACACCATGTGACAGGAGTGCATGGCATAAATTAGGTTTTTGCATTAGAGGATCCACACCTGTTGACTAAGTGGTCTCTCTGGATGTGCTAGTGTTTCCCCCTGCCGTATCTGCCGCTGAATCCCTGAAAGACACTCCAAAATACACTCTGGGTTTTGGCTCGCTCAACCTAATGCATCATGCGAGGTGTATTCTTGAATATCCCGTTTCTTTGTGACCTGGACATTTCTAATCACTTGATGTCTCTAGGGTTTTTCTGAATAGTTTGCCAGGCATTTCGGGGACTGGAAGCGATGATGGTCACACATACCATACCCAGCCAAAATCTAGAGAGCTATTTATACAGCTAAATTGAGAAGCTTCTAGAGGTTAATACCATACTAGATTGCACACGGGCACTAGTTTCCATTTTGACCTAAAAAATAAAACCACTGCAGATGACATCACCTCAGCACTCGTACTCCAACATCTCAGCCACTTTCAACACCTAACCATACTACACTCCACTAAAGAATTCTTGAAGCAACTGGACTCCCTAACACAACTGTACAATGGTTGAGATCATTCCCAATTGAAGGAGCAAAAATTACCTCGCTCCCCCTTTCAGTTTGAAGCCATTACGTGTTGAGTCCCCATGGATCCAAACTCTGGCCACTCCTCGTCAACAAAAAGGCCCCTTTTGACGAAGACCATAAGATCATATGGGCTTGCCTGTTACAATTATGAGGATGACCCGTAAATCATATACAAAATGAGACTGAGGCTCAATCACCACGCTCAGTAACTGCCTCATGCCAACAAAGGAATGTATGAGGGCCAACTACCTAAAATGCAGCCCAGACAAAACAGATTCAATGATAATTTCACCTCACATCACACCTCAAAACACCTCTGCCATGGTCTTTGGACCTGGGTGACTGCCCTAAACCATCTAATATCGAGAACCCAGGCATATTGCTTGACAATAGACTCTCACTAACAGCAAGTCAAAGCAACAGTCAAAAAGTACCACCTCATCTATGCTCTATCCAATGGATCATGCTCTACCTTTCCTTCCCATACAGAGTGCTGGCCATTATCTCCTTTATTCTTTTAAGAATAGACTCTGCCTACCTAAATAAAAATGATAAAAGATCCAAAACACAGCAGTGAGACTCAAACTCAAGAGGAGGGAACACAACACCGGCTCTTAGAGCACTTCACTGGCTTTCCAATCAAAAGAGGATCCAGTTTAAGGCCCTGTGCATCACCCACAGAGCACTTAAAGGTCAAAGAGCAGAATTCATCTAAAACAACATCTCACTCTTTCAACCAGCCGGAGACCTAAGATTGAGAATCCACATACTTTTAGAAACCAGAATATGTTGCAAAGGAAAGCACAGAGGCTATGCCTGTTCCATTATGGCGGACAAACACAAATGCGCTACCAAAGGACATCTACAACCTAAAAGACCATCTGAAAATGGAAGTCGAACCGATACCCTCATGCAGCGAAAACACCTCAATAGTTTGAATTTCATGTACTGACACAAACTGTATGGGCGAGTACAACTGAATGTAGCCCCAGGGTGGAGAGGTGCTCTCTTAAGAAAGAATTTCCTTAACACTGCCTGACCAAATGCTGCATCTGACCTGGAGCCGGCATCCAAACAGTAGTCTTTGCAGAAGGCCAAGGGCGTAGCACATATAGCCGCCTTGCTGTTAACCTGCCATGGGACTTGCCTCGGGAGAGCAACCGCCGTGGCCTTGGCTCTAATAGCGTGGGCATGTATATTTGCTGGAAAGGGTTTGTGCTGCCCCTCGTACGCCTCGATGGCCATGACCGGCCGCCTAGCTGTACAAGCCTTAGAGGCCTGACAGTCAGGCCTTGATCCTGAAAGAAATAGACCTTGGCTGTGAAGCCAGCAGTGCGGTCTGCACTCCCGTGTACCACTCTCTAGTGGTTTAATTTCAGTACAAAGAATCCTTCAAAAACTTTAATAATAAAACAAATATGTGTTTATTTTCTTCTTATATTGCTTATTACTGTCATAAGCTTGAATTCCACACAGGGAATTGAAATTATGAGGCAGAAATGTCACTTAAGGCCTATGCATTTCGGGTTGAAAAAACCCTTCTTCAGGGCCTGTGAACATGTATATTTATAAATGCCCACTAACTAAATCTCTTAATAAAGGCAATAGTAACAGTCAAATTAGACAACCATAATAATCACAATTAGACAATAAGAGACCATGCGTCAAATGGTAGTTCAAAATGGTCACCAAATGAAAACATCAATCAACCATAAATTGTAAGTAAAAGATGCACATACATTACCAATATCAGCATGTGGTTAAAGGATAGTTCCGGGACTTTTTTTTTATTGTTCCTACGGTTCGGCCATGTGTTTTAAGCATAAATCGGTAGATCGTAGAAAACTTTCCTATGGACCTTACCCGACTTTTCGTCCATTAACGCACTCGAAATCAGCCGCCATTTTGTGATAATCCTATCATTTCCCCCCATCGACCTGGCTCACCTGCGTTTGCGGCACTAAATCAAATCCCCCGCCCCTGAGCCTGACATCAGCAGACGCATACCGCCCATTTCCCAACGCCAAAGCACGTTTCGTGTCAACAATCGCTGCGCCTCAGCTAATGAAGTGTCGCCATGGAAATGGCAGGACGCCTCTTTCCTCAATTAGTATAAACACACCGTTTCACAACACACAGCAGCAGATTTTCGATTCCATTACTCTCTCTGTGTTACTTTGAGTATTCTGTGACTATTTCTGTGCTCTGGTCAGCTACCTTCGCCACTTTTAGGCCTTGTGAACACCTGTACCATCTCTGTAAATTATTTTACTTTCTTTACCACACAATGGCTACAATAATGCCGTATATGTACGAGCCCGAGTACACCGAGGAGGAACTACTGGAAAGGCAAGCACGCGAAAACGATGGGGATTCGGACGGCAGTTGGGAGGACCAGTCAACGGATGAAGAGCCTGGACCATGTCGCATGGACGGCGTCTCCACCTGGTGCACGTGCAATCGGTGCGAGCTAATGCCAACTGAGGAGGAGAACTGCTGCTGCCGTGAAAATTCCGGGTGCTTGGCCTACATTTCGGAAGGCGAGCCAAGTCCGCAATGCATCACCGAGCTGCCAGAGTTCAGGGAAGCCTGCCTCTCACGGACCGTGTTGAGGATGATGGTGCTTATGCATGAACTTCGCGGCACTGTTCGTCCGCGTAATCCGAGTAACGAGTAAGAATACTCTGGTTGTGATGTCAGTGATGCCACTACTATTTCATGGTTGTCTCCCACATATAAAATTACATCTACACATCATTCGAACGCATGTAAATTGGTTCCATATTGTGCATTTTCTAGATAGAATTTTTTTCAAAGCAGAATGACATTTTTTACCTGAATCGACATTGATAAGAAAGTTTTGTCATTTTAATACAGTTTGCATCTTTCTTTTTCACAGGTGGTACAGGCTGGTGGCCTATCGTTGCTTCACTTGGTGGCTTCACGGGAGGCTCGGACACCGCGTTCGGAGAGTAATACCTGCCTGTGCGGTACTTGCCATTAGACAACATTTCCCCAGCGACAGTGGACAATACCGCGGATTTTCCCTGGATGTGCTGCAACCGGAACTTTACAATGTGTAATGTTTATTATTTATGTTCAATTGAAATTAAGATCTAAAATAAAACCCAACATATATTTTAACAATGGTTGTTTTGATTTTTTACATGAATCTAGTGTGTCTTCATTGAATAGTCTTCCTGTGCCTTGTCTTGTCACACCACATGTCTCCGGCCAGCATCCTCCCTCACGCTGGCCGCCCACCTTCAATCCACATAACCGTTGAACCCATATGCAGCAGACATACATATGTTATTTTGCGGGTTGGCATCAAGCCTCCCGGCCTTGCCTCCTCCCCCAAAAATACTTACCACACCACTTTGTTCAAGCGTTGGCAATAAAAGGCCGTTGGATTTTATTGATAGAAAACATGGTTATAGGTAAATAATCAATATGGTTGATCATAATAAATCATCCTTTTGGGCACCGGGTACAGAGATGACCCCCTCTGGCCTGTGCCGCCTTGCCACCACAGGCCAGCCTGCTGCTGACTAACTGCCTAGGCATCCAGGGTCTCCAGGGTGAACTGCACCCATATATTCTCCTGGGAGGGTGAGGTATTTATAAACTCACCCCCCTGCCTTCCATGTACTAGATCCTGCAGCCTGCCTCTTACATGCAGTTAGATGGCCTCTCCTTGGTGAGGCCCTGCGGCAAACGAGTCTTGTCTGCACGACCACCGTCCCAATCCACCCCCCGCCCTATCAAAGGCAGTTCGCACCGGGGTACTTGCGCTGGCAAGTGGAGCTGTCAGGGAGCGATAAAGGCCAAGAGGTGCCAAAGACCATGTACACTTCAAAGTGGTCTATAGAGCATGGGTTGTTCTTCCCATGTCTACCTCCAGACCCCGTGTCTCCTGCCAA
Source organism: Ambystoma mexicanum (assembly GCF_040938575.1). Classification (NCBI taxonomy): domain Eukaryota; kingdom Metazoa; phylum Chordata; class Amphibia; order Caudata; family Ambystomatidae; genus Ambystoma; species Ambystoma mexicanum. The sequence goes on from NC_090924.1 coordinate 1,040,054,125, forward strand.
GCATCCCCCCTCACGCTGGACGCCCCCCTGCAATCCACATAAGTGTGTCTCCATTCACGAGTCTTCCTGTGTCTTGTCTGCACGACCACCGCCCCAATCCACCCCCCCACCCTATCAAAGGCAGTTCGCACCGGGGTACTTGCGCTGGCAAGTGGAGCTGTCAGGGAGCGATAAAGGCCAAGAGGTGCCAAAGACCATGTACACTTCAAAGTGGTCTATAGAGCATGGGTTGTTCTTCCCATGTCTACCTCCAGACCCCATGTCTCCTGCCAAGCATCCCCCCTCACGCTGGATGCCCCCCTGCAAACCGCATAATGCCACGACATATTCACGTCATTCATTCACAAACACACTCCTGTTTCGAATTCTTTATAACCCACTTCATATTTCTAATGAGAACTTCCTTGCGCTTTGCTAGTCAACCCGTGAAGGTGCTGGTTATCTGCTCTTCGTCTCTGTGAACTTCCGTGACCACTTCGAGCAAACTCGTCAGTTTGCAACCTGTGAACTTCTCCCTGTTCTACGACAAGAAACTACTCTGATCCCTGCATCTAACTGTTTGTTCGTCAAGGTAAGGCCATGTACCATAATAATTTTGCGTCCAATTTTTTAATGTATATCTATTTGCTAGTAGTCATCAAATTGCATCCATGTTTTCTTTTCGTTCAAGACAGTACATGCAAGGAACTAGTCACATGTTCTGAGTTTAGTCAAATTATTTTTCTATTTTTTTAAAGTTATTCAAATACTTATCCGCATGTGAATAACGTGTATAGTTCCAAGAACCAAAACGAACCTTGCATTGAACCTTTTATGTGTCATTTAATTTTTTAACACATTGGTATTCATAGAGAATTGTTGATCTTTACTTTTCAGAACTTTCCACAATGCCTGCCTGTTCCATTGGCGGTTGCCCTTCGAAGACCCATAAAAAATCTGAAGGTACTATAATGCATGTTTTCCCTAAGACAATAGATCAGATAAGAGAATGGGTCCGATATTGCAGATATCCACCGTCTGAGCTTGAAAGTAGAGTCCTAGAAGTCTTTGCGGACAAGAGGGGTGATCGATACCGCATCTGCAGCAGGCACTTTAGCTCAGACATGTATTCCACATCATTGCTAATAAAGAAGAACACACCGCGAGCGAAGCGAAAATTGCTCTCAACCGCTATTCCCACTCTATTCGTCCACATCCCTCCACTGGTGAGTCAAGTTTACGGATTTAGCTCTCGGCCTTGCGGTAGTGTGTAGCATTAGCTAACAATAATTTCCCCATTTATGTATCCACTCAATATGAAGGCGGAAGATTCTCCATCCGTGTCGTTATTGCAGTCATCAGCCACTTCAAGCGCCTATCGGGTAATCTTACTTAGCTATTCTGCCACTGACTTGTTTTAGGCATGTAAATCAATAGTTTTAATTTATCTTGTAATTATTTTACCTAATGGTACACCCTAGTACTCGTCCTCTAGTCTTTGTTTTCAGTTATAATTATTGTTATCCGAAATAATGCAAGTACTGTCTTTCAGGGAGATGCTGAGGAGTCCAACGCATTGACGATAACCGTTGATGTCACTCAGATGCTCGAGGTACGTTTCCGGACAGTTCCATCGATGGAGATCATCAGATCTTGCATTCTTGTAGCATGATTGTTACACACAATGTTTTTCGTTTTTAGCCATTGATATGTCCTTCTGTCGTCGCCCTCCTATGTGTCTTCTTTTTTCAATATTGTGTTCATTACTAATGAAAGTCCTATGTTTCAGGGAGTGGATGGAGCATTAGTCCAAGAAGAAGGGGGAGCATGCAGTTACGGGTCGGCGCAATGTTCTACAAGAACATCACCCCTAGTAGTTGATGCAGATCTCTGGGTGGTGACACTTCCAACGATCGAGCAAATCGAATCATATTTAGATATCCATTACTTATTTTAGACAACTGATTATTTGTGCAGGTCTATTTAGATGAGCCGTTGACGCCTGCACAAAGTTTATGTTCTTTTTAACAAAATAGAAAACCATACTAATGCAATTACTGTGTTTCAGGGAGTTGCTGAAGCGTCATCTTCAATAATATCATCAATGGAAGTCTATGCAGAGCCCGAGGTATGGATCTTGACAGTTCCATCTAACTAGATCAACAATGCGTGAATAATTGTCGTTTGAATGTTCTACACAATGCGTTCATTCGTGTTTTGCTATTGAGATGTATGTGGGTATTGGTCCCCAAGTACATTTTGTGTTTTCAATATTATTATACATACTAATGAAAGTTCTATGTTTCAGGGAGTCGATGGAGCGTCAGTGCGTGATGGATGTGCTTATCATGAAAATATAGTCGTTGCAGCGCAAGAGGAAGTGGAGACATGCACACACGAGTCGGAGCAACAGCGTCCTGATGTTGAAGTTCGAGGCAAGAAAGTTTCAAAGAAAAGAAAGCAAAAGAAGGTTGGTGTCCTGGTCACTATATTATGTTGTTTTTCACTGTTAATAGTTCAATACTGTAAGTTGTGTTTAAACTGAACATCCCTTTTCCAATCTGTCCTCTAGTTGCGAGTGGGTGTACGAACTAGATCTACACAGACAGTGAAGCGAACGAGAGATGTTGCTTGTCAAACCTTTTGGCAGGGACTTGAGACTGGAGATGCATCGTGCCAATGGGAAGAATATGAAGTGATTGACAACGGAGCTATACCACCACCAGCCATTGATAGTGAATGTCCTCCTGGTAGTTCGGATGCAGTCGGAGATCAATTCATAGAATCCACACCCGCAAAAACTAAGACCGCGAGAAAGTTGAAGAAATTGTTTTATTCACCCATCGCCGGAGAAGGAACAGATGTTGCAATGGAAGAGAATGAAGTGGACGACAATGAAACACCATCAATATCACTGAACATAGCGGAAGACGATATCAGAGATTCTACCTTTCATGTGAGTGACATGTCCTCAACGTTACAGGCCGAACCAGCTGGGATGCAGAGTGACAGTATAAGGAAAGAGGCCAAATTCATTGTATTCGATAGTTGTTTGATTGATATTATTATTAGGATGAAATGTGGGCATTCGGTTGGTGAGGAAGTATGTGGGGAGCCATTGATTAATGTGACTCGTGCAATTCGAGGCACTAACCTTGAAATACATGCCACCTGTACAAAATATCATCCTTTCTCATGGTCTGCACAAACCATGCTGGGGCAACTGCCAGCAGGCAATCTACTTTGTGCAGCGGCCGCACTTTTTAGTGGTTCAAGTTTTAAAAAGTTAGAGTATTTCTTTCAGTTTGTGGGAATCCATTTCATTGCGAAAACTCAGTTCTACAAATACCAAATCGATTATCTATTTCCAGCCATTAGCGAAGCTTGGAGAATGGAAAAAATGTCTATTGATAGTACATTCGCGGGCAAACGGTTCAGGCTAGCCGGTGATGGACCGTGCGACAGCCCAGGATTTTCAGCCAAGTACTGCACCTACCACTTTCAGGACATGGAAAGTAAGAAAATTGTGAGTTCGGTGGTCGTGCAGGTGTCACAAAGTACATCCTCAGTGGCCATGGAGGAAGTTGGCTTTGTAGCATCATTGCAAGAACTACAATCGCGGGGAATGGTGATCGACCTGATAGCCACGGACAGACACGTTTCAATTGCCAAGACAATGAGAGAAGAGTACAAAAATATAAATCACCAATTTGACGTATGGCATCTTGCAAAAACAATCAATAAAAAAATGTCGGCTGCAGGTAAAAAAAAAGATATGCAAGGTATTTCACAGTGGTCCAAGTCAACCAGCAACCATCTTTGGTGGAGCTCAAAAACATGTGGAGGGTCGTTGGAAATTCTACTGCAAAAATGGCGGTCAGTAATGCTACACTGTAGCAACGTTCACCGCTGGACCACAAACCAACATTTCCACAATTGTGAACATGGCCATTTGTCCACAGAGGAGGCACGGAAGAAGAAGTGGTTGATTCCTTCATCACCCACTCACAAAGCCATTGAAAAGATTGTATTTGATAAAACTATAACAAGAGATTTGAGGGGACTCACGGAATTCTGCCACATAGGAGATTTGGAGGTCTTCCACAATATGTGCCTAAAGTACAGGCCAAAACGATTGCATTTTGGCATGGAGGGCATGATAAATCGGACTCTTCTAGCGGTCTTGGCACATAACCATAATGTTGGCCGTCAACAAAGTAGGACGACTGGAACTTTAGGGACACTTCGCTACAATAAGGCCTTCACTAAAAGAAGTAAACAATGGGTGATCAAACCAGTGTTTCAGTATATGCAATATGAGTTTATTGAGAGACTTATTGTTGATGTCCTAGATAGGCACATACATGGAGTTGTGAACGAACCTGTGCAGGGGACAACTGCATTGCCACCCAACATTGCCTCTGTTCCATGTCCACCTAAAGCAGAGCTCATTGAGAAATACACATCACGGTTTAAATGATTGTAATTTGATTGTCTGTTCTCTCGAGTCTCCTCATGTTGCAGGCCCATTGAATATGTGTATCTATGTAATGTGTAAATAAAAGTGATTGCTCAGTGTACATGCAATGTGTCTCTCCACCGTTGCCCCTCCCTTCACGGTGCAGTTGTGCGAACCACCCGGGTGTCACATGTGACTTTGCTCTGGAGTCTCCTCAAGTCGCAGGCCCATTGAATATGTGTAGCTATGTATTGTGTAAATAAAAGTGATTGCTCAGTGTACATGCAATGTGTCTATCCAACCTTGTTCATTTGCGCATTAAATTAAACCAAACAGTAATATAAATCATTTTTCAAAAAATATAGAATGTCTCCGTATTTATGGTTCTCTGGGGCTGCAAATGCACGCAGACAAAATGCAAAGATGGAGTGTACATTTCAAGTCCTGTGAGATGGCCTTACACTGAATGTAGCTAACTAGGAATGTGTGCTCGTTCAAAGTGAAGGTCAGCTGCTTTGATTTTTTGCTCGGGTGCCGGAATGGCCCACGACTCAGTATAAGGTTCTATTGTTATTTGACCTTGACAGGCCGGGACCATCCCGAAAGACTTCTTTTTGGGGGTGTGGTGCAATAACGTAAACGATAATGAATATAATTTCAGAAACGAAAGCCATTTAATGTTCGTTCATTAGAAGAAATAACGTCGGCATAGAAGGAGTGGTATTTCGGGGCTGCCCTACGCACAGACACAATGGAAAATGCAAATATAATGTAAGTAACTCTTTAGATGAGTTTATACCGCAATTTAATTACTATACAGTAGCTTTAAAGACGGGTTAAGTTGTACTTGTTCGTTCTATGTGGCGTATTGTTTTGTACCGCGCATCTTGAGGAGAACCATCTCCTTTTACGGAAGCACCTCAAAACCTTCCTCTTTGCTTCTGCTTTCTCTCTCCCTCTCCCCTGCTACAACTGGTCCACTGTCTGCGACCTCGGTCCTGGGCCCTTCCACTCTCCACCTGCACTGCCTCCCTGTCAACCCCTGAACTGGGGGACTGTCTCAGTATCCTACAGCCCCCCCTTCCCAGCACTTGTTCTGCACTTACCTTGCACTCGCCACCAGCTGGCCCTATGTATTTATTATTTTATGCTACTTACCTTGTACTCCACTTCCACCCTCCCCTTCCCCTTGCACTTTTACCTTCCCCCTACCCCTGCACTTGCGCGATCTGAATGACACCTGGCCTAGTAGGATCGTTGTCTGTCTTCTCCTTGTTCCCCCCCCTCCCTGCCTCGCCACGCCTTGAAACACTTGTGTATAGGCGCGTTGCAAATGCCATATTATATCATATCAGTGACGAAGTGGTCTACTGGCGCTCAGGCGGCTCTGAAAAAGGCGGAGGAGAGGGGGTGGGTTACTGGAAATGACGTATAATACCCAGTTGCACTGTCCTAGATATGAAATAATTTCCCGACCTAATATATAAAATGAATAATTTTAATAAAGATCTGATGGTGAGACTAATTTCATTTTTTATGTTTTTAAAACAGGTACATCCTTCATTATTGTATGTGTCACGAGTACCAGACACCGGCGGATGGCTTTTACAACCGCCAGTTTCTTCTCCGCGTGAACAACGTTACCACCCTGACCATTTTATGGGACGATCGCCAAGTACAAGTATGCCCTAACGCGGTACTAATGGCTAGATGCAACATACATACCGTTGTGGTGGCCTAGTGCCTCGTTGTTGGAACAGCCATGCGATTATCAGTGCGACCGAAGAGCTTATTTTATCGTAAACCAACACCCTGTGTACTACACACGAACATCGCTTGCCTCAAGACAAACTATTTTGGATCGAGAGCAAAGAAAAATGCAAATCGCTGAATATTCTCTAAACATTTGATGTCAAATAAATGTACTTTATCAAATTTACAATCTTGCGGTTTGATTTAAAAGTACAGTTTCATATTCCGAATTGTGGCGCGCTGTGTTGTGAGCTGATCTGTGTTGGTTTCCGGGTTTTGTGTGGAGTCGCGTAGAAGACGCCTGGGCGCGTTTGCCTACGCAGCAAAGTCACGTCACGGATAGAGGCGGGGAATATGAATGTTTTGATAAAGTCTGTTTCAGGGGCGGGGGATATGATTTAGTGCCGCAAACGCAGGTGAGCCAGGTCGATGGGGGGAAATGATAGGATTATCACAAAATGGCGGCTGATTTCGAGTGCGTTAATGGATGAAAAGTCGGGTAAGGTCCATAGGAAAGTTTTCTACGATCTACCGATTTATGCTTAAAAACACATGGCCGAACCGTAGGAACAATAAAAAAAAAGTCCCGGAACTATCCTTTAATGTTTGGATAGTTCGTCATCAAAATAGTTTCATCAAATAAGTTGGGTCATAGGAAAGTTGCAAGAAAAAATAATGGAAAACATATATCGAAAAATAAAAGCCTAGATTCTGTTTGCTGTTTAAGGAGTATAACAGGAATAGTCACTGACCTGCTATTTGCATGCAAAAAAAACATCTAGAAAGTGCAATCATCTGTATTTGGTCTGAAAGTAAAAATAGCGCGTCATAAATAACTGTGTAAAATATGATGTTTGGGTCAAACAGAGTTAACTAAAAGTGAAAGAAAGAAACAGCTGAATTACATCAAACGTGTAGATAGCAAGTCGCAAATGCGGGTAGTAAGCAGGTAAAGACTTGTGCACTATCTCGAAATGGCTGCTCAATGTAGGGTTGTCTAGGTAGCATTGACGCCTTCTGTAGTATCACTGATCTAGAGGGGAAAGTAACAGAGCTAGTGTGAACTTGGATACTTAAACTTAGTGTTGTGAAAGTCACGCGGTGAAAACGGTGTCTATTACCTGGAATGCTTGTAATCTTTACAAGCGGCGGGCTGCCGTAGCAGTAAATCAGTACAACGAAGCGCAGCAGGACACGCGTCTGTAGTCTGCCTTGAAAAAGCTGCCTTTGAAACGGTAATCACTTTGATGGTTGCGTGATTGAGCATGCGTGGTAGTGTTTGTGTGTAAAAAGAAACGGACATGTTTGAATGTAGTATGTGAACTGAGTTGTGAAAGAGCAAGTTAAGATTGTGGGTGTATGGTGTACAACTGGAGTGTGATATTGAAAAGGAGGAAATGTAAAAAATTATGTTAATATGAAAAAAATTATGTTTGTTCGAAAAAATCAATAAAAAAGAAATAATAAAATATAAGGTTTGAAAAAAATAATAAATAAAATAAAAGAGGAGTGTCAAAATTAAGTAGAAAAATAGCAAAAGTAAATAATAGTAACTGATATACTATCTAAAAGCTGTGTAAATGGTAAATGCTAGAAAAAATAAATAAATCGAAAATACATGCAATGAGAAAGATAACAATACAAATTTATAGTCCGGCCTTGATCCACCAAAGGTGACAGAGAGCATATGAATTGTGGAAGCTCTTGCTTCTGTCCAGGTAGTATCTCTACGCACACCGGATGTCCAGACAGTGTAATACTCTCTGAGCGTCATCCTTGGTTTCCGTGAAGAACGTTGGTAGTACCATCTACTCATTTAGGTGCAATGAGGAGACGACCTTAAGTAAGAATGCTGGGTGAGTTGTAAGCACCACCTTGTCCTTATGAAAAGTATTATATGGCTCTAAAGCCACCAGTGCCTTGATTTCACTGATCTGGCGTGCCGAGGTAAGGAGGACCACCTTAAAGGTGACTAGCCTGATGTCCGCGGATGCCATCGGTTCTAAAGGTTTATGTGCTACGGTGCCCAAGACCACAATTAGGTCCCACACAAGGTGCGGTTTCTTGATAGGCAGATAAAGCGTAGTCAGGCCCGCCAAGTGTCTTAACCACCGGATTAGAGGATGAGAATACCTCCTTCACCGAGTTCCTTTAGTCTCCAAGGGCCGCTGGATAGGTGTGGCATGTGTCTACCTGCAGACCAAGTGCGCGAGGTGCACAGAAAAGGATAGCACGTCGTCCAACGTGCAGATCAGAGGATCGACCTTTGATTTTGCCCAGGGACAAAACCTCGTCCACTTGCTTTTGTACTGGTAGCATTGCTTCTAGCCCCTTGTATAATGTCTAGATTAGCCTGTGATGGATGCATATGCCTCAGTGTGACCTGTTCAGGAACCACGCTGCGAGGGCTAACTTCTGGGGGGTGGGGTGGCTGACCATGCCTCCCTGCTGAGTGTAGGTGTGCTGGGCCCAGTGGAAGGTGTACCATGGCCTGATCCGACAGGCTGAGTAGTTCCGAGAACCACGGCCTTGCTGGCCACCACAAAGCTACCAGGAAGAGACAGAGGTGCCAGGCCTCCCTGATCTTGCAGATTACCCTGTGCACCAGGGGAGGGGGAGGCATACACGTACATGTTGTTCCACTGGATCTGCATTGCGTCGCCCTGAGAGCCCCTGCCCTGTCCCTGCCAGGATGCAAACTCGGGGCAGCTGTCATGGCCACCGGCCCCAGGACACACAAACCACACCATCTAGTGATGGGGCAATGGGTCACTTGTCCCACTCTTGTCCCTTTGGGACTCAAAGACACAGGGGTCTGGCTGGACTCAGTCCTGGGCCTTTGGCACCAGGCTCATATAAAGAAGTCAGCAGGAACACTTTATTTCAGTGCATGAGTGCTTTTATTTCACAACAACTTTCCAGGTGGTGCTGAAAGCCTTTATTCCAGAGCGTGCACTTTACTGGGGTGTGGCTCCCTAGGTTGGGTCTTCACGTGCTAACTCAGGGAGTGGCAGGTTGTGGCAGACAGGCTGAAGCTGGTGGGCGTAGCTTCTGAGGCTCAGCTATATAAGCAGCTCCATCCTTCAGGCTGGTGCTTCACGTTACATTGCACCTCCGTGCAACGAGACGCTCACCGCCGCCAGGAACAGCAACAGACTTACCTCGTTGAATCCTTTGCTGCAACTGCCCGCTTACCTAGACTGCAGCGCTCATCTACATGGCAGCAGTCCATCCTCCTGACAACAGCCGCTTGCTTACCTGGACTCCGGCACGCATCCACACAGCAGCAGACCATCTTCCAGGCAACACGCAGAGACGCCGCAGCTCTGCGGTCTTCATTCCAATGAAGCCGAATTCCTGAAAAGAAGACAAGACAAGGTTAGAATAACTACCGACACGTAATCTTGGGTCGCGCTGCAGTTAAAACCCATGCGCACCCCTAGAGGTTATTTACCAGTTACCAGTCCATCGTAACTACTCACCTCCTATCTCCGGTACTGCTTCAACCTCTGCAGCAACTGCTGGAACCACTGCATCACCTACATGGGGGAAAAAGCAGAGAAAGCGACATTATACACTAAACGGACACTAGATCAAGAACAAACTTTATAATACAATTACGAAAAATTTAAAGACTAGCAGGCGAGTGAAAACAAGGGAAACACTCACCAGCAAGAGAAATGGACTAGCCGCAGCCGGGCCTGGGCTACCACGACAGGGGACCAGTGAAGGAACTCGGTCCATTAGACAAGCGCCCCTGCCAGAAGCAGCAGGACGGCGAACCCGCCACTATCATTCAACAGGAATGGCGCTGTCCAACAGCAACCATCCACATAGGCGCAGAAGGAAAAGCCAGACGAGAGAGGTTCCACCCCTGGGAGGGCTGCGACCGTGCCCCAACGCCTCCGCAGAGACCAGGTCAGCGTAACAGAACGCAAAGCTTCTTCTACAAATCTCTGCCTGGGCATTATGGAAACTTCAGAAACAGACCAGTTGGCCCAGTTGCTGGGAGGGAGTGCGGCGGACTGGTCAGTACCTTTGGTAAATCAAGATGACCCTCTGCATCGAGACTTTGGGGGTTTTCAGCATGAAATGGAGAAATTGTTTGCACGGCATGCCCAAGGCCAGGCTCTGGACAACAAATTATTGTCACTCCGGCAGGGTTACCAAGATTTACTAACCTACATCACCTCCTTCAACTGTCTAGTAGCCCAAACAAACTGGCCAGAGGGTAAGAGAACTACGCTCTTCTACCCTGGATTACGAGGGGAATTTAAGGATATTCTAGCCCAAGTAGTAAACCCCCGGAGGGATGTGCTAAGTACATCAATCTAACAGTGCAACTCGATCATAGGCTACAGAATTGGAAACTGGATCGAGCCAGAAAAGAGGGGCGCAGTCAGTCTATGTGCGACCTCGTGAAAATCCGACCAAAGCACACGAACAGTCAGAACCAATGCAAATCGGGGGCTTGCAGAACCCTCTCACCAAAGCAGAGAGAGAAAAAAGGAGACAGCAACAACTTTGCTTATATTGTGGCAAAGCAGGGCATTTTCCCTGAGACTGTCCGGTGCAAACCCCCAAGAAAAGAGTCATAACTGACAAGAGTGAAGAAGAGGAACAGGACTCGGGAAACACCAACCCCCGGCAAGCGTAGGGGTCCACTTGTCGAGCAGTGAAAAAGAACCTATACAGACCTCACACCTAGTCATTCCGGTACTCTTGGCAACCCACAAACAGCCATCAAAAATGCATGCTTTAGAGGCATATATTGACAGTGGGGCCGTGGGGAAATACATCGACCAAGATTTGGCTATCCGGATAGGCCTTCCTCTCCAACAAAAGCAGAAATCGGAAAACGTCACAGCGGTTGATGGATCTCAGTTTTCATCCGGCTCAGTGACGCACTGTACCGTAAAGGTCACACATCAAGAGGACATCACCTTCGATCTTATCGGCGCTCCTCAGTTCCAGATGATATTGGGGATGTCTTGGCTGGAAATCCATAACCCTCGGATTGATTGACGTACAAGAGTTCTGACTCCCCCCTTCCCCAACTGTATCGAAACCTGTTACAACAAGAGACGCTTAGTAAAAGATCACGCTAAGTCGTGTTCAAAGAAAGAAATCATGCTAGGCCTCACCAGTTTGCTACCATCTGAATACCAGGATTATCAAGATGTGTTTAAAAAAGATCAAGCGAACGTATTACCCCCACACAGAATGTACGACTGTCAAATTGACCTTGTGACCGGAGCCCAAATTCCCTGCAGTGGCATCTACGCCCTTACGGAGCAGGAAAACCAGCATTTAAGAACATACCTTGATCAGTACTTGGCCAATGGCTTCATTCGTCCGTCCAAATCCCCCGCTTCCTCACCCCTCTTTTTTGTGCCTAAAAAGGAGGAAGACCTGAGAACTTGCATTGACTACAGAACTCTCAATCAGATCACGTTAAAAAAACAGTATCCGCTACCAGTGATTCCCAAACTTCTGGATCAAGTAAAAAACACCCACATTTATACAAAATTAGACTTACAAGGGGCCTATGACCTGGTGAGAGTCAAAAAGGGAGACAAGTGGAAGACAGCCTTTCGCACTAAATATGGTCTCTACGAGTACCAGGTGATGCCTTTTTGGCTATGTAATACCCCAACGGTGTTCCAATACTTTATGAACGACGTGCTCTGTGAATTATTGGACGTGTGCGCACTTGTCTATAACGATGACATTCTCATTTACTCAACCACCAAGGAGGACCATGTCAGACATGTCAGGGCAGTGCTGCCAACTGGTTTCATAATTAAAGAAAACCAATTTTGCTGTCTAATGGGGTCAGATCTTAAAAAAGAGGGACTGAGTAGGTTTCTCAAAGTTGGTGCGCTGGTAAAGATAATATTAGGTTTCTCAGAAATGTATTGTGCTAGGTCCGAATCTAGAAGTAAGATATGCCAGTGTTTTTGCAAAATATGGAATAAAAACTTGCAATCTTGAGAATATTTAGCAATGAAATTGACATGTGCCGGAAAATCTCTGTCTGTGCTTTTCCGTCTGAATTAGCAGTTTGGTACGATCAACTCGTTCCAAAGCTTTGGCAGCCTTATTTACAATATTCCTTTGGTACCCTCTTTCTTTAAATCTGGCTCCAATCGACTCACATTCTTTCACAAAAATATCATCTTGAATGCAATTTCTTCTAGATCTCAAAAACTCTCCACTGGGAATGTTGTTAATAACACTCTGTGACTGCTGCTCGTGTGTAAAATTGCATAAACAACAGTTTCTTTCCGGTAGGTGCGAGTCTGAATAGAGTTAGATACAATATTGATTTGCAAATCTAAGAAAGCAATTTCCGTAGCATGTATGTGGCCTGTAAAATTGATACCAAAGTTATTCTGATTCAAATGTTGCAAAAAGGAGTCAAAATTGTCTCGATTTCCAGACCAAATAACAAAAATGTCATCAAAATATCTTTTCCAAGTTGTGATGTAGTGGAGAAAAGGGTTGTTTTGAAAAATATGTTGGTCTTCAAAATAGGGCATAGAGATTTGCTAAGGAGGGGGCATATTTAGCCCCCATATAGATGCCTTTGGTTTGGGAGTAATAATTACCATTCAAAATTAACTGATTGTGTTGTACTGTAAATTCCAAAAAGTTTAAGCATTTGCACATGCATGACATGTGAAGCCGAGAAAGTCCTGAAAGTATAATCAATTGTCTCAAGGGCCAAATTGTGTTGGATTGATATGTATAAGGATGTTACATCTAAAGTAACTAGAAAGTAATGTGGTTCCCAGAAAATTTCATTTAAAACTTGTAAGGTATGCGTAGTGTCCTTGAGAGAAGCCGGTATCTCTGGTACCAAATGTTTAATACCTGAATCAATGTATTCTGCAAAGCCTTCCATAGCCCCTCCTTGCCCACTCATAATTGGGTGAACTATTGGTAAGTGTAGAAAAGGTTTATGCACCTTGGGCAAGAAGTACAAGGTAGGCATCAGTGGTCTGTGATTGATGAGAAATGATTTCTCATCATCAGTGAGAAGTCCTTTATTATGCCAATAAAGTATCAATGGTTGCAGTTCCTTGACTGTTTGCGCAATGGGATTGCAGTATAATTTCTGATAGCAATCTGGTGCGGAAAGATGTTCGTAAGCCATAGTAATGTAGTCCGATTTATTGAGAATGACAATATTTCCACCCTTAGCCGCCTCCTTTATGATAATGGAACTATCTTCTGACAAGTCCCGAAGTGCTATGCGTTCTGATTTAGTTAGATTGCTCTTTTTACTAATGAAACTTTTATATTGCTCATCAATGTGATTATGTATTTCATTGGTAATAGATCTATAGAAAATTTCAATGGCATTATCTCCAGTAGGTGGCAGCATAAATTTAGATCGATTTTTGTGTTCGATAATATCCATATTTCATTGGTGAACACCCAACTCACTTTGAATATCACTCAAGGTTTGACTGTTGTCTCCTGCTAGATTAGCAAGTAAATGGATGTTTTCAATCTCCTGAATACTTCTGCTGCTAATTGGTGGTAAGCTTAAAGGGGTTTTGAAAAAGGCTGGTCTATTGTGAAAGGATTTTTGGAGTTTCCTTGTAAACATCAATCTGAACTTCAATCATATCTGATGTGACACTCGGGGCAAAGGAGAGACCACAGTTCAGGACAGACAGTTGTTGCTTGGAAAGATATTTGTCAGATAACTTAATAACTAAGTTTTTAGAATTGGTTTGTTCTTGGAATTTTTGAGACTTGATCTCGTGAATCTTTTGTTTGTATCGTTGGCGTCCCCTCTGGCTTGCTCCTCTTCCATCACAGTATGAGATGCAATCACAGGATTATGTACCCTTTGTTGGTCTCAATCAATATGAACTAATATAAGTTTTTATCTTCTTTTGTTTCTCCTCCCCTTTCCCTCCGATGTGCCTATGATTTTCAAATTGGCTGTGTGACATTCCAAAAAGGTTAAACATATGATTATGCCATTATTTGTCTTTGATGCTATAGCAATATTCACACACCCTGATGACGACCCTAGAGGGTTGAAACACGTGTTGGCGACTCGCTATGCTATGTCAAACTGTGATTTGTTACATACAACATGTGGCAACTTGCCATGCTATGATAAACTAATAATAAAGTGAGAATTCATGTAAATTGTCCTTGTTACACTAAACTGAGTACCAAGTATACTAATGTGGTTAATTATCACAGATGTAAACAGCTTAGTTTTTCTAATCAACGGCCCAATCTATTAACTCAGAGTTGGCCTCAATCTCTAACAATAATAAACCTAGCCATTTGGTGCTATTTTGACACAACAGTTTTACCGTATTTGTGTAGTGAGTTGTGTAGTGAGCGCGGTATGTGAGGACATCTATCTATACAGTCATTTTGTTATAGGTGACGATGAGAAGTCACCTATCCTTCCTCATTTCTGCAGCACACTTCAATGCACTGGTTGTTCATTTATACTGCTGGGTGGTTTGCGCACACCCAGTATAAGGTTTTCTCACACACCGGTTCTATAACACTTTAACAAAACTGCCAATCAGTACTCACATTTTTGAAAACATGTCCCCTAAGTAGCCCACATACCACAGTCAAAAACTTTGCCAACATTGGTGTATTATGCTGCGGTGGTTGTGGCCAGGGCCTAGAGTCTTGGGTGCATGGCCGAAGACTTGTGCACAAGCCTTCGGCCATGCACCCAAGACTCCAGGCCCTGGCCACAACCACCGCAGCATAATACACCCATAGAAACAAACACCTACCAAATGACCACAACCCAAAAACATAACATATCCACCTCAAAACCTATCCACTTCAATTAACATTCTAAAATAATAATTGCAACCAACGCACAAACACTTCAATACATACCCTCTTCACCCAATGCTCCACTAAAGACCCAAAACCAACATCATAGTAAAGTAAAAAAGCTAGTAGTGCGCCCAGTGTTTAGTATGTCCACGGACAACCGTGGTGACCGCGGACACCGCAAACACATCAAGGCCTTCTCCCACCTAAACAAATACAGCATTTGATCCATCTATTACACCCACACCATCTCCAAGCACTCCTACACACTCCCCAAAATTTGATTTATTCTCACCTCCACCCCGCGCTAACCGCAGATCCAATATGGCGGGTAGTATTATTAGGGGGGAGGTTGGTGGGGTGTATGGAGAAAAGGGGACTATGGACTAAGAGCACGTTAGTCACTAGGGTGTGTAATTTATAATTACTCTTACGTCCCGTCCCCTTTCCTCCATACTGTATGTGTGATTACAACTGATTGTAGCCCCAGGGTGGAGAGGAGACCCTCCTTAAGCAAATAGGTTCCTGAGAACCGCCTGTCCGAAAGCCACATCACATCTAGAGCCGGCATCCAAACAGTAATGCTTGCAGAAAGCCGAGGGAGAGGCCCAAGTGGCCGCCCTGCTTATGACTTGCCAAGTGACATGTCGCAGGAATGCAATGGCCGTTGCCTTGGCCCTGACTGCGTGGGCATTCTTGTTGGCTGGGAGCGGCTTGTGGTGGCCCTCGTACGCTTCCTTGATGGTAGAGACCATCCAGCGGGATATGGAGGCCTTAGAGGCCTGATAGCCTGGCCTCGAGCATTGGAAAGTGACAGAGCGTTCGACTTGCGGAAGCCCCTGTTCCTGTCCAAGTAGAATTTTAGGGCACACCTGACATCCAGGCAGTGCAGCACTCTGTGCTTCGTCCTTGGGATCAGGAAAGAACGTAGGAAGGACTATTTCTTTGTTCAAGTGAAATGCAGATGGAACCTTGGGCAGAAATGCCAGGTGCGTCCGTATGACTACCTTGTCCTTGTGAAAGGTGGTATATGGTTCAGAGGCAACCAGCGGTTGGATCTCGTTGACTCTGCGAGCCGAGGTAAGACCGACTAGTAAGGCCGTCTTGATGGTGACCAGCCTAATGTCCACTGACGCCATTGGCTCAAATGGTTTGTGCGCCAGGGCGCCCAAGACTATGTTAAGGTCCCAAACAGAGTGCGGTCTCTTGACGGGTGGGTAGAGCCTAGCAAGACCAGTCAAATATTTCTTGATGATAGGGTTGGAGGAGGAAAATATGCCTCCCTTAGAGTTCCTGTAAGCCCCAATGGCTGCAAGGTATGTACGGCAGGTGTCCACCTGTATGCCCGAATGAGCAAAGCGAACCGAAAAGGAGAGCACGTTGTCCAAATTACAGGCCAAGGGGTCAATTTCCTTGGAGTCTGCCCAGTGGCAGAATCTGGTCCATTTGCATTTGTACTGGGTCCTGGTGGCTTTGCTCCTGGCACCCTGTATGATCTCCAGATTGGCCCGTGAGAGGCTAAGGTGCCGAAGCATTACCTGCTCAGGTACCACGCTGTGAGGGCTAGTTTCCCTGGCGCGGGGTGGATGATTCTGCCCCCTGCTGTGCCAGATGATGTGCTGGACGGTGTCCAGTCAACTCGTCGAAAAAAAACTGGTCGACTGCAATTTGGTCGACGCAATTTGGTCGAAAACCAAATGGTCGAATTTTTTTTTTTATTTATATATTTCTTTTTCGGGTTTTCGTTTAGTTAAAAAAGGGGTTTTTAGAGAAAAAAAGGGGGTTGGGGGGTGGGGACCCCCCCAAAAAAAAAAAAAAAGGGTTAAAATAAAAAAAAAAAAAATTTCGACCATTTGGTTTTCGACCAAATTGGTTCGACCATTTGTCTGGTCGACCAATTTTTTTCGACGAAATGTCTGGCAACTGTGCTGGACCCGTCAGAAGGTGTTCGAGGGGCACCTCCGAGAGGCTGAGTAGTTCCGAAAACCATGGCCTGGCCGGCCACCATGAGGCTAACATAATGATGAGCAGTCGGTGAGACTCCTTGTTCTTGCAAATTACCCTGTGGATCAGGGGAGTGGGCGGAAAGGCGTAGGCCACCATGCCAGTCCACTGCAGGTGAAATGCGTCACCCAGAGAGCCGGGGCCCTGACCCTGCCAGGATGCGAACTGGGGACACTTCTTGTTGTGCCAGGTGTCAAAGAGATCGATTTAGGGATGACCCGACCTGTTGAAGATCTCATGAATAACGAGGTGGTTTAGCTGCCACTCGTAATTGTCTGCTCTCAGCCTGCTGAGCCTGTCCGCCTCCAGGTTGGATTCCCCCCAGAGGTGGACTGCTGAGAGGTAAATTTCGTTTTCCAAGGCCCATTCCCACATGCTGATCACCAGCCTGCACAGAGGATGGGATCTGGTGCCTCCCTGCTTGTTGACTTAGTACATGCTGGTCGAGTTGTCTGTCTGGATGTGGACAACCTTTCCCTTGAGAAGTGGTAGCAATGCTCTCAGCGCTAGCTAGATGGTGTTCAGCTCCAACCAATTGATGTGGTATTCCTGCTCCTGTCGAGTCCCGGTGTTGAGGACCGAGAGCTCGTCCAGGGTGGCTCCTCAAGCCCTCGCAAGCCCTTTTGGTCACCTTTTGGTCGCCCTGCGGAGAGGGCTAACAGGACCACCGCCAGTAGACCCAGGAGATGTTGATACCACCATGCCGAGGTCCCCTGAGGAAGTGGGCCTCTTGATGGCCGAGATTTTGTCTTCCTCTCAGAGCACGTGTCCCAAATGAGTCCCAGGAACGTCAGAGTCTGCGTAGGGTGCAGCTGTGACTTCTTGAGTTTGAACGAGAAGCCCAGGTCATGCAGTATGTCCGTAAGGGCATGGGAAGAGTGGCGAACCGCTTCCGGACATGTAGCCCTGACGATCCAGTCATCGAGGTATGGGTAGATGAGGAGGGCCGTCACAGCGTTCATGAGTCTGGTAAAGACCCTGGGGGCCGAGTTGAGGCCAAATGGAAGGACTTTGTATTGGAAATGGTAGCCCATGATCCTGAACCGTAGGAAAGAACAAATGGGGCTGCCACGTCGGGACATGTAGGTACACGTCCTTCAGTTCAAGGGAGCACATCCAGTCTCCAGTGTCCAATGTCTCCGCTATAAAAGCTGGCGTAACCATCTTGAATCTTTGCAGGGGTAGGGAGAGGTTGAGGGTGGAAAGGTCCAGCACAACTCTCTGGCCCACCTGGTTCTTCTTCTGAATGGCAAAAATCCTGGAGTAGAAGCCAAAGCTTCGCAGGGAGGCTGGGACTTCCTCCACTGCCTGGCTCTCTACGAGCGACCGGATCTCCGCCAAAAGAGTTGCTGTCCCAACCTGTGAGAGTGGAGGGGAGGAGGGAGGAGAAGCTGTGATAGGAAGGCGGTACCACGTGGATACTACAGAGAGGATCTAGGGGTCTGCAAAATTCTGGTGCCAGAATTGTGCCTGGAGAGAGTAGCCTGCCCCACACTGGAGACACCTGTACCCAAAGGTGCGTGTCATGCTTTCTTTCCCTCGAAGGCTAATGCTGAGGAGGGGGACTGGAAAAAGCCCATACCCCCCCTTTTTGTTGTTTGCGCCGGTTCTGAGACGGCAAGCGGTCCGGCTGCCTGGATCTGCGTTCCTGCAAGCCACGGAACCCTCCATATGTACGACCCTTTTCCGAGCGCTGCTGAGATTGGGTGTACGATTTGGGCGTGGTCTTTGTAAGCATGGATAAAGACTTCGCCGTTTGTGAGCTGCTCTTCTTGTCCAGCTTTTCATCCATAGAGGAGTGGAAGAGGTACCCCCACTCGAACGGCAGATCTAGAATGTGGTCCTGGACATCCGGGTTGAATTTGGTTGCCCAGAGCCAGGCTGTTCTCCTCATGTCCGTGGCAATGCAGATGGCACAGCATGAGGTATCAATACGAGCCAATGTGGATTCCATGAGGTCATGCGCCACGAGGTTGGCTTCCGCTAGCCCCAGCTTAAAGCGCGATTGGCATTGGGTGGAGAGTTCCGGGAGGAAGTGTTACGCTCACCTGGTCTCTGCGGAGGCGTTGGGGCATGGTTGCAGCCCTCCCAGGGGGTGAGGTCGCTCGGGTCCGACTTCACCCTCTGTGCTTATGTGGTGAGTGGTGGTAATAGGTGAGGCTGCTCAGGACTGCTCCTGCGTGGAGAATAGGGGGCGCGAGTGTGCCAGTTTGTGTGTCTGATCCCCTTCCAGAACCCTTCTCCCAAACCGTGGTACCTGTGGGATGCGCTGTCCCTGGAAAGCTCACCTGTTGATTAGTTTTGTTAAGCACTCTGTCCTGCTGCTTCTGGCAGGGGCACTTGTATGATCTGGACTGAGTTCCTTCACTGGTCCCTTGCACATGGTAGTCCAGTTCTGCTGCGACTAAGCCACTATACTTTAGGTAATTGTTCCTGTTTGCCTTTGTCTTTCCTCGTCATTTTTTGTTGTATTGTAAACTTCTTTGTCTTGTATTGCTGTCCATTCCACTTTTGATGTTTGCTCTTTTGCTTTCTTCCCTTTCAGGTGATGTTGCCGGCCCGGCAGAAGCTGCCAGAGGGAATGAGGAACAAAGCTGCAGCGGTACACTAGCTGGTAAATTGTTAGCTAGGGGGCGCGCAGGGTTCAAATGTGGTGCTGCCCTAGGACGGATGTTCTAACCTTGTCTTTCTTCTTCTTCACAGGGTCTGAGTTTGTGTATGTGGAGTGCGGTGCTGCAGCGTCGGGATCAAGATCACTGGATGTCAGAAGATGAGTCTGCAGATGAAGCGATGATGCACCAGTTTCCTGGAGATGAGTATGCAGGAGAATGCCTGGTTTCAAAGGTAAGTAAACTGGTCCAAGCGGCGGTGAGCGTCACGTTGCACGTGAGTGCACAGTAACGCGAAGCACCGGCCTTAAGGATGGAGCAGCTTATATAGCTGAGCTTCTGAAGCCACGCCCACCAGGTTCAGCCTGCCTGCCACACCCGATGAGTCAGCACAAGAAGACCAGGCCTAGGGAGCCACACCCGATGAGTCAGCACATGAGGATCTTCTCTGGAATAACTGCTTTCAGCTCCTGGAAAGTTCTTGTAAAATAAATGTACTCCTACACCGAAATAAAGTAAAAGCACTCCTGCAATGAAATAAAGTGTTCCTGCTCACATCTCTATATGAGCCTGGCACCAAAGGCGCCAGGACTGAGTCCAGCCAGGGCCCCTGTGTTTATGGGTCCCAAAGGGACATAAGTGAGTCAAGTCACCCATTGCCCCAATCACTTGATGGTGTGGTTGTTGTGTTCTGGGGCCTGTGGTCATGACAGGAAGTCCGCAATTTCCCACCATAACCGTTGGTTGGCGGCAGCCAGCATGGCAGCTGCATTGGCTTGATGCAGGTGCAAGGAGGCGTTGGAGCGATCTTCTTGCCGTACGCCTCCAAGATCTCCTCCGTGCCTAACAGCACCGCAGAGGAGGAGGCTGAGGACGTCTGAGGCTTGGAGTATAGTGATGCTGCAGCGATCGCCGAGGAATGTGGCTGAGGATGGGTCGAGATCAAGAGTGTATCCCCCTCCATCTGCCTGTACTTGGCGTCCAGGCATCAGTTGACCGGCTGGACCGAGTGGGGCTTGAGCCAACCCTTCTTGGCCGGGGAAGACTACATCGGTTTGCAGTGGAATCCCTGTGTTGGCAGAGGGGCATCTTGTGAGGACTTCAGCCAGAACCCCCTCTGCCGGCTGTTCGACCTTGTGTTAGGGGAGGCCCAGGTACTCCGCCAGGCCAGCAAGATGTTCATGGATGGCCCTGGCTCAGGATGGCATGTCCGGATCCTCCTTGTCCGTATCCTGCGGATCTGGAGGATCTTGTGGAGGAGGAAGAGTAGATGGCGCCAGAGGCTGGGGTACATGGACCGCAGCCGGAGGCTGAGGAGGTTGTGGAGTTGGAGGAGGCGGCTGCACTGGGGTCAGGGGCCCAATGGAGGCGTCTGTGGTGCCTTTAGCATGGCGGGAAGGACTTCCCTGACTGCGTCCTTGATGATACCCCACATTTGAGGAGACCTCATGCTGCCGAGAAACTTCTCGAAGAGCACCTCCTCAATGGCCAAAGAGGTGGCATGAGGATGAGGTAGCGGGGGCTGCTGGAGCCGCTGCGTACCCTGTCCATATGGACGCAAAGGAAAGTTGCCCTGTGCAAATGAATGGCAGACTGTATGCCATGTACCTGGTTGAGGCCAGTCCCACCTCGACACTCGTTCTTTGCCGAATTCGTGGAATGGCGTCAGACGCGTGCCCCTGACTGACGCGGTGGCCATTTTGTCGAGGTGCCTGCAACGTGTTGCTCAGCCTGCTGGGCCCAGCCTCGTCCAAGACTCTTGCGTGTGGATCACGAGACCTACCCTGCTCCTCGGGCCAGTACGTATGACACCCTTGACCCGGGGGTCGGTAAAGCTGCATTTAGGCACCCCATCGGACGTATTGCCGGTGTTAGGGCAAGGCCCCTTGGCCATTGTGCCGGTAAAAGTGCGTAATCTCTCTGGTGTAGACCCGGTACAAGAACCTTCCAGTCCCTCAACAATGCACCCGGGAGGATCCGAGGACCCCTCAACCCGAAGGCCGTTAGCTGTAGCAGCCTCGGTGCACGTGCCGGTAGAAGGACCTGGACGATCCCTCCCGCGCTGGAGTGTGTCTGGGAAGGAGTCTCCCTTGCGGGGTGTGCTGGAAAATATCAGCCCTACTTTGGGCCTGGTTTGATGCTTCACAAAGGTCTTGAGATCCTCTGGAGGCAACCTCTGGAAGAGCACCCTCCACCTGGCCAATCTGTTCTTCAGCACCTTCGAGGACAGCGAGTCACACGACGAACATGATTGCCAACCGTGGTCAGAGCCAAGACAACGTAAGCAGAGGGCGTGGAGCCTGTTGCAGGATGGACACCTGCTGAACCCTGTAGAAGTCAACATGCGCCGGGAGGAGCGTGACGCCTGAGGACCGAGTACCTGGATGATAGATAAAACAAAAAAGACAAAGAAGTATCAGCGCGTGGAATTACCTGGCCGAAGCCAAACCCAGGAGCGCTGATGAGTTTGGCCCGTTCCCGATGACGCAGAAAATGGTCCCGAGGTGTGCTGCTGGAGGGCAGAGACACGGCAGCGCATGCTCCCTGAGTCGCGCGCCAGCGTGCCTCTAACTTTAAAGGGGAAGAAGGTTTTTTCTGGTGAAAAAGGTTCTGTGTCCCGTTCCTTGGAAGGGACGCCCATACAGTATGGAGAAAAGGGGACAGGACGTGAGAGTAACAGGTATGATTCCCAAATGGGACAGTGGCGATTTCTCTGCACCTGGTGGATGGATCAGGCCAGTTTCACTGCAGCAAGCTTAAGGGGCACAAATGCAGTGCACCTGCAAAGTTCGTCACCACAGCTGGGAGACACGGTAACCGCGTATGCTCCGGTTCTGGTGCACTCATCTCACTTCAGACCTAGGAACACCAAGTGTAAAAAATTTGGTGTGAGATGCCGTGAATACAGATCTAGCGATGTACCAAGTTTCGAGGACCTCCTCGAAATGGCGGCGGTATCGGGGCAAAGGGTCTGCGTAAACTGGTCAGCCCACTGATTGGCCCAGGGACACTTCCAAGAAGGCAGGTTTTGATGAAGGTGCCGAGAATAGTTGGTCCCACTATTCCAAGGAGTCGACGTGTCTTCGCAGACCTTCTAGGATGACCAGATGCAGAGGGGTCCCACTGGATGACAAGCTCCTGGTGCCAAACCTTCCAGCGGGTTACCAATGGTTCCTCGACTCAGCTTCTTAGTTTTAGGATACTTGGATCCAATCCTTCGTTAAGTGAGAACTCCAGAAATTGACATGGTATGGGTGTTTGGGGCCTTCTCTTATCCAGAATCTCCTTCGCGCCAAAATGAGGAGGGGCCAATGGGAGATCTGCTCACATACAAGCATACCATATGTGGACCAATCATAGACCACAGTGGTCCCAGGCATTCACAGCACTCCAGACTCTCTGGCACCCTGGATGTGTATTGGAACCAAATGTTCCAGCCCACATCCTGGAGGCACACGCACAAGGCATGCAGAAGCCCGCGAAAGCTTGGCGTTTTGCAGGAGAACGCATGCCCAAATAAGGACTGACCCAGGTCAGATCGACCTGGGGATGGTGAAGGGGCAAAATGGCCAAAGGACAGGACAAAGAACCTCGTGGCATGGCCGTTTTGGAGCCAGGCCACATATTCGTGCCAAACACGGTAATCACGGTTTACCTGGCAGGAAAGAGTTAAAAATATATGAAATGATAAGCTGCAACCAGCCCTGTCCAAAGCATATCTGCACTTCTCCTAAAAAATCCTTAGAAAGTATGTAGGGCTTTTGGAAATTACTAATAGACCCAAGTGTACTGTACTGGAAGGTACATTGTACACTTGTTACACTCCAGGGGGCTCTGGTGTCTGTGAAGGCTTCAAAGCCCCAGAAGGTGGAGCCTGACGGCATTGGAGGGGGGGCAGCAAATTTGTCCGGTTTTGGGCCCGAGCCCATAGGCAGGAAGCCGAGATCTCCTGCGGGAGCACTGCTGCTCACAGAAGACGCAGTGGGTCCTGTCAGCACGGAGGTCGAGGACGTCTGCTCCACAGGAGCCATCGGCACTAAAGCCGCCGGCACCTTGGAAAAGATGTGAAGCATCTTGAGGTGAAGGTTCTTCCATTCCTCCGGAGAGGAGGATTGGGTCAGAAAAGGTACCTGAGACGCCATTTTGGGGGGGCGGGGGCATTCCCGGGAGCAGTGTCTCTTCTTAAACAAAGGTGGTGGTCAGTGAAAGGATCTGCTCAGTGAACAGAATCTCTTGCAATGCTTTTCTTTTTTTTCTACTTTTCCTTTTTATTTATTGGGTATTTAAAATGCGCCTATACAACAAAAGGTGTTGTTTCAAGGCGAAAAAACATCTTGTGCAGTGGTGATCTTTCCTTGGGTCGACGTTCGGCATTGTGCTACCGAGAACGGGATGACAACTTCACCTTTAGTTTAGAGGGCGTGAGCGAAAACTTAAGCCCCGCTTTCTCGGAGGGCCATAGGGTGCATGGACCGGCAGGACCCGCAGTCCTGGGTATCATGGTCCTCGCCCAAGCAGTAGAGACAAATCATGTGTGGATCAGATACCAACATCTGTCGGCTGTATCACTCGCAAGCCTTCAAACCCAAAGCCTGCGAGACAAAGACTTAAAAAAAAAAAAAAAACAAAATCACCACAAATGAAAAGCGAAGGTCTTTTTAGAATGGGAAACAGAGGCGTTAGGCGGAGCCGACGCAGAGCCATGTTGCGCACCTGGTGGCGGAAATGTTTCCAAATAACAACTGTGCTGCCGATAGGATATAGGTGAGGAATGTATGGTCGGTTCAAGAACAAGACAGGAGCATACAGACGTCAGAAAAATAATGTGGTTGCAATTAGGACTTCAGAAACAAAAACATACCTTTCAAATCCTTAACCCATTTTAAATAAATCTGTGAAGAAACTTCGTTAGATAACGTACACGGGAGGGGTGGTGGCACAATATTCTTACATTGTCAGATACATTTATAAGTGTGCAGTTCGGTTTGTGTCGGGAAAAATAAGGAGAAGGTTTGCTTCGTATGAAATACGAACACAGGAGCACAAGGAACCTCTGACCGAACCGAAGTGGGAAGGCAGAAGTTGGGAGTGAGGAAACCCGGAACAGGAAACATCCAAGAGGGGTTGCAATACAACGTCCAGCCGGGGGAGGAGGATTAAATACTCCCAGTGGCGCTGCACTACGTCAATGGAGCCGCAAGCAATAACACAGAGAAGGGACTAAAACACCCTACCTCTGCTTCGCCAACTCC
The DNA here is from genome assembly GCF_040938575.1 of Ambystoma mexicanum. NCBI lineage: Eukaryota > Metazoa > Chordata > Amphibia > Caudata > Ambystomatidae > Ambystoma > Ambystoma mexicanum. The sequence continues at coordinate 1,040,079,015 of NC_090924.1, forward strand.
AACGCAGAAGTATCCGCCAATCTCGGCTACTGCCGTGGCGGCGGATGACAGGTGTGGAGAGCTTCTCCTGGGGCCCCAGTTACGACATGCCTGAGCGGTTTCGATCATTAAATCTTGAACCCAGACAACGGGTCCTTTAAGACGAGGTAACCGTATCTCAGCTGGATGGGGATGCAGATCTTACTCGAACATCAATAATCAGACCGACTCAAGAAGTTGCCAAAGTCAAAGCTGTTTTAATAATAAGTCCTTTCAAACAGGGAGTACAATGGACATCAACGGACAGAGACTTATCTCTCACTCGAGAACGTAATGTATTTAATTAAAAAAAACACATTTATAGTATAAACTCCAGGTGCGGGGGGGGGGGTTTGGCTTGGTCATGCCTCCCCACCCAATTAGCCCAACATCCATCATCACTCCTGCGGTCTGCAATTCAATTAATACCTTTGAACTTGGCCTTGCAGAGGCTCACTGCCCCTGAGAATAAAAGAGAGTGAAGTATGGTCTTAACTTCTGGTCTCGGTGTAGCTCGCCCCAAAGTTTATTCACATCCGACCATGTGACTGGAGACCAGATTTTCAAGCGGTTTGTTGTATTTTAATACCATTAAATGAAGAAATCATCGCAGCCTCAATGGTTTTCCTTACACCTCCGACAGGAGCTGAGCCTGCTTCCCATGTTTTTGTATCCTCGAGTACATGGCAAGGCTCTCGGCAGCCCGACTTTTCACTAGGCCAGGCAAGCCTTTCTCGAATCTTCCTACGCCATCAGCTATTATTCTGCTGCGCCACACTTTCAACCCTTTCATTCACAGGGTCCAGGTTTGCTAAAGTGCGTTGTGGAACATCCAGATTCTATATATTCCTATGTGTGTATATTGGCGCATCGCCGCAATCTATTCACTACATAGCCAGCCTTATGATATTTTGTCTACTTGTGTTACTCCGTCTGTACAATTGTAAAATTATTTAGCATTTTCTTCGTTGCCTCTCCGCACGTGCAATCTTCATTTTGCTCCTGATAAGTTGCATTCTTAATTACTTCGTTATCAGGTTCTATAAGGTCTATATTATTACTTCATTTATATCTCTTCTTTGTGCGTCACCTCTACTTCATGTGACGTCACCAGTTCTTTCATCCATTTTCACACTTCTTCCGGAAGTTCCTTCAGAAGGTCATCATTTCTCAGTGGATACATATAGGGTTTTCTCAATGGATAACTTGTTTCAAGGACTTTTCGCGGAACTGGCATTCTCACTGGCATTACACATGTCGCAATCTCTCGTTGCCAATAAATAGACAAAATAGGGGCAGAACTTCCAGTAGAGGTACTTGGCTCCTCCTATGCAGTCTGTTGGACCTACACCTGTGTGTCAGTCTCGACATTGTCACATTTGGCTGTGGTGGGACAGAAGTAAATTTCCCAGTTATCGTGAGATTCCCAGCAATCGGCTATCTTATTTACAGCTCTGTATGAGGGAAGAGCAGTTTCTAAAGTGCCTCTTTTCAATAGATGTTTTCAGAGGAACGTTTCAGTATCTAACAGTGTCTGAAGAGGAGCTGGAGGCGAGCAGAACCTTGAGAGAAATTTTGTGCAAAGTTGGTCCAAGGAATGGAGCAAAGTATGCATCAACCTAGAGAGAAAAGGTTCTTCGAAGGGTAAAAACACACAACATAAATATGGAGAATTATGAATATCTCTTAAACAATTGCAAACAAATCTGAGAGGCGATCTAATGAGAAGTAGGCCAAATCTTTGTGGGATGGTGTCCGACCAGAAAGGTCTAAACTCACATTCTCTCATCTGCTTAACCAGAGGAGAAAACCATTTACCCATCAGTCGGGTAACGTCAACGACAGTTCAAAACCAAAATAGCAGACTCGACTGTCGTCATAGGCTGATGCATAGGACTTTACTCTGGCAAGGCACAGTGACCAAAACAGGACTAAAGAATCTTCTGTGTGGGGTGCATTCCATAGAAAGTAGCTCCCCTTGGTCTTTCACAGTAGACACTCTCCAAATACTTATTTTAAACTTGAGACCACATAACTTTGAAAATCAAGGTATGTAATGAATGTAATCAATCCAAAAGATGAGCAATAGGTTATGAGAAATAGAAAGCCAAAAAACATTGGCATTCTTAAATTGTGAAGAGATTTTTCCAGCTCTATAATTTGTGAGTCTCTTAATGTTTCAAAGGTCATAAGAGAAGGTATGGATGAAATCAGGTGGATCCAAGTGATTCTATCAATTTTGTTTTTTGCTAAACCCCATTTGAACGATGAACTTTTTTTATAAGTTAATTTGACTGCATATATACATATGGGAGGGTACACATCCTGCATCCCCTCATATGCCCCCAAATTTACTATTACCCTAACCGACCGCTGCACATATATATGCAGTGAAATGTTTTCCATCAATCAAATCACTTTTGGCAAAAAAGGCTGTGCAGTAAAACTATACCCATCAGTTAGCAAATAAATCCAACGCATATTTGCTCTTACAAAAAGCTCGATTGTTTTTCTGTCAAAGGTAAGTTACATTACACCACAACCTCTAGAAGCTTTGGCAGTAGGAATTCTGTTCCAATAGCCTTTTGGTGACGTGACCCTTAATAGGTAGAACAAAAACGCAAATAAAGGGCCTTTTTAGAATCATGTGCACATTTCCTGTGGGTTAGAAGTGATGTGGCATCATGGTCTGCAAGAGGCGTGGGAGTCGGCTGAATCCAGCTGTGAAGAAGTGAGCAAGAGGAGCATGGAGAATGAAGAAAAGGCCTAGCTGGTGTCTGGCACAGAGCCGCTGAGCAAGTAGAGTAAGGCAATATCCTCTGCAGAAGCCAGGGCCCATGAGACCGATATAGAAGCAGAGGAGTGGCACCAGATACTGGCACCCAGCAGGGATGCCAGAGGGTGTCCTTTTTTAAAAACATTTATTGATTTATCAACCACAATATAACCACAGACTTTGTACATGTCATGTCAATATGCAACCGATTGTGTCCATGTATCCCCCCTATTGCCCCACCCATGCCCCAGCCTATTCCACCACCCTTATTCTACCCCACCACCTCAAGTTGTACCACCCAAATATCTTCGCTAATCTACCGATTTTAACGTGGCATTTGTTCCTTTATGAGACTGTGAGCTCCAAGGCCATCAATTCCTGCACCATATATTTCCATGATTTTAAGTGCGCATTTTCTTCTTCCTGGCCACAGCATGCTGCCTCTTGCCACACTAAGGTTTTCTGCCAGCGTTAATTTTTGTAGGGCCCTTCACAAATGGTGTATCTCCGGCACTCTGTGCGCTTTCTAACCCATAGCTATCCTACGTTACACTAAAATATATGCCAAGTCCTTCAATTTACTAGCATGTCTTGCCTGCTTCAGTCATGGGAAAATGCCTAGCATGCAGGCTGTGGGGATCTCACGTCTATCGTTATATCAGCCTTGGCTGAAGTCTGGGCTCTCTCTTCTCAATGCTGTTGGATCTTGCTTCCAGAGGGTGTACTTCGAAGACATTTTGAGGAAAGATCAACACAGTGGCCTTTCCAAATGACACAAAAGCCAATGATCTGATATGATATGTTAATTATAACGCGCTTAACTCCCAGAGGTTTCTAAGTATGGACAAGGATTCGAACCTGTGTTGTTCCGTGTCGTCTTGCTTCCCAGGCAAGCATGTTGCAGCAAAGCTATCCTCCCGTGATCCCAATCTCACGAGGGAGGCTCTGCACATAAATGTGAACCCTCTGCCCATGAATCCGAGCTCTCAGAGCTCACACCCAGCCAACAAGTTTCATTTTCCTCCTATTTCGGACCCTCAGCTGAGATCTTTGGGGTGTGGTGGGTGAAAGCACTATGCTGAATTGCTCTTCCAATTCTATCTCAGGATCGCAACAAAGTCCTTCTCAAAACATGTTCACACCCTTGGGGGTGAAGAGATGGTGTTACCCCAAGCAAATGTATCCCCATCCCAATCCACGAAGAAAGAAATTGTCCTGGGAGACTTCCTTTTTGGCTGACCAGAATCGCACAAGTCCTCCTATAAGACAATTCTGGACAAGCCCCCAACCCGTTGCCTACAAAAATAGAAATTCAGAAAAGTTTAGAGGTCCCTCAGACAAGCATATCTCCTCGCCTTGTTATCTTCACCACAATCTTGTACTTTGTTCCCTTTCGCCTTTTAGGGCCATTCATATATTGCACTCAATACCCTGAAAGATCACTACAAGAAATCGACTTTATTGGCAAAAAATAATAAAGCTTTAGAAAATGCCAGATTTTATCTCGGCCAAGTGAATATGGATGCAGTGTTGCCAGTATAGGATTTCAAGATGTGGTAATATCTTTCCAGTATACTGCTCTATTAGATGCAAAACATACATCAATATTAATGCCTAACGCTCTGAGAATGACAATGGGATCCAGAACTGACAAAGAAACGGAATTATCAAGTATGGAGAAACGTTTTTAGACCATTGCAGACCTTTAGGTCTTAATACCTAAAGGTAAAGAGGTGTAGTTTAGACACTTGGCAAGGCAAATGACAACTGAGCCGGACGGTAACAGTGATTGCTAGCAAATGATCAGTGAAGTTGTGAATTCCATGAGCAGGAATAACCTAGCCAATCTTATCAGCCAAAAAAGGTTGGCGTGGGGCCATAAATGGCTTTATGTACAGGGCAAAGAACATTGGGCCCTATTCTAGAAATTACAGGAAGCCAGTGACCTTGATGCAAAGCAGGTGAGCTGCTCACGGGATCCCACATTGTATGAAAAGCTGGCAGCCACATTCTAGACTCTAGGTTTATAGAGAGCATACCTGCGGTGACAAACTGTTGCAATAATGAAGCCTTGAAGAAATGAATGCATTGATAAGATGTGCATTGGTGAAGACATTTTCAAAAATCCTTTTAAAAATGCTCCAACTGAAAGAACCGAGACTGGGCCACAGAGGAGATCTGTGAATTTAACCTAAGATGAAGCAATAAGTTACTTACCAGTAAATCCTGTTCGCCAGCCTTGATATCTTTCATAGATTCACATGCTGCCGAATATTCCCAGTCCAGTCGTGAGGCTGGGAATCCTCTAACAATAAGCAGTTTCACAGAAATACAAGTAACTGCTTTCACATTAATGTTTTTTTGGGTCATTTACCACTCGGGCAATAGGCATTGCTTCACTTAGCCCCAACCCTGGAGGCTATCTTCAGATTTGCCACCTGCAACATAGGCAGGTGGGTTGCATGCTTATCTATTAAAGATTCCAATGCTGGAGAACAGGAGTTACAGGTAAGTAACTTATTCCTTCTTCAGCATTTGATATTGCATAGATATATGTACTGTTGAACAGATTACAAAGCAGAAAATTTCATTTAAAACTTGTAAGGTATGCGTAGTGTCCTTGAGATAAGCCGGTATCTCTGGTAACAAATGTGTAATACCTGAATCAATGTATTCTGCAAGGCCTTCCATAGCCCCTCCTTGCCCACTCATAATTGGGTGAACTGTTGGTAAGTGTAGAAAAGGTTTATGCACCTTGGGCAAGAAGTACAAGGTAGGCATCAATGGTCTGTGATTGATGAGAAATAATTTCTCATCATCAGTGAGAAGTCCTTAATTATGCCAATAAAGTATCAATGATTGCAGTTCCTTGACTGTTTGCGCAATGGGATTGCGGTCTAATTTCTGATAGCAATCTGGTGCGGAAAGATGTTCGTAAGCCATAGTAATGTAGTCCAATTTATTGAGAATCACAATATTTCCACCCTTAGCCGCCTCCTTTATGATAATGTAACTATCTTCTGACAAGTCCCGAAGTGCTATGCGTTCTGATTTAGTTAGATTGCTCTTTTTACTAATGAAACTTTTATATTGCTCATCAATGTGCTTATGTATTTCATTGGTGATAGATCTATAGAAAATTTCAATGGCATTATCTCCAGTAGGTGGCAGCATAAATTTAGATCGATTTTTGTGTTCGATAATATCCATATTTCATTGGAGAACACCCAACTCACTTTGAATATCACTCAAGGTTTGACTGTTGTCTCCTGCTAGATTAGCAAGTAAATGGATGTTTTCAATCTCCTGAATACTTCTGCTGCTAATTGGTGGTAAGCTTAAAGGGGTTTTGAAAAAGGCTGGTCTATTGTGAAATAATTTTTGGAGTTTCCTTGTAAACATCAATCTGAACTTCAATCATATCTGATGTGACACTCGGGGCAAAGGAGAGACCACAGTTCAGGACGGACAGTTGTTGCTTGGAAAGATATTTGTCAGATAACTTAATAACTAAGTTTTGAATTGGTTTGTTCTTGGAATTTTTAAGACTTGATCTTGTGAATCTTTGTTTGTATCGTTGGCGTCCCCTCTGGCTTGCTCCTCTTCCATCATAGTATGAGATGCAATCACAGGATTATGCACCCTTTGTTGGTCTCAGTCAATATGAACTAATAAAAGTTTTTATCTTTTTTTGTTTCTCCTCCCCCTTTCCCTCCGATGTGCCTATGATTTTCAAATTGGCTGTGTGACATTCCAAAAAGGTTAAACGTATGATTATGCCATTATTTGTCTTTGATGCTATAGCAATATTCACACGCCCTGATGACGACCCTAGAGGGTTGAAACACGTGTTGGCGACTCGCTATGCTATGTCAAACTGTGATTTGTTACATACAACATGTGGCAACTTGCCATGCTATGATAAACTAATAATAAAGTGAGAATTCATGTAAATTGTCCTTGTTACACTAAACTGAGTACCAAGTATACTAATGTGGTTAATTATCACAGGTGTAAACAGCTTAGTTTTTCTAATCAACGGCCCAATCTATTAACTCAGAGTTGGCCTCAATCTCTAACAATAATAAACCTAGCCTTTTGGTGCTTTTTTGACACAACAGTTTTACCGTATTTGTGTAGTGAGCGCGGTATGTGAGGACATCTATCTATACAGTCATTTTGTTACAGGTGACGGTGAGAAGTCACCTATCCTTCCTCATTTATGCAGCACACTTCATTGCACTGGTTGTTCATTTATACTTCTGGGTGGTTTGCGCACACCCAGTATAAGGTTTTCTCACACACTGGTTCTATAACACTTTAACACTACTGCCAATCAGTACTCACATTTTTGAAAACATATCCCCTAAGTAGCCCACATACCACAGTCAATAAGTTTGGCAACATTGGTGTATTATGCTGCGGTGGTTGTGGCCAGGGCCTAGAGTCTTGGGTGCATGGCCGAAGACCTGTGCACAAGCCTTCGGCCATGCACACAAGACTCTAGGCCCTGGCCACAACCACCGCAGCATAATACACTCATAGAAACAAACACCTACCAAATGACCACAACCCAAAAACATAACATATACACCTCAAAACCTATCCACTTCAATTAACATTCTAAAATAATAATTACAAACAACGCACAAACACTTCAATACATACCCTCTTCACCCAATGCTCCACTAAAGACCCAAAACCAACATCATAGTAAAGTTAAAAAGCTAGTAGTGCGCCCAGTGTTTAGTATGTCCACGGATAACCGCGGTGACCGCGGACACCGCAAACACATCAAGGCCTTCTCCCACCTAAACAAATACAGCATTTGATCCATCTCTTACACCCCCACCCTCTCCAAGAACTCCTACACACTCCCCAAACTTTGATTAATTCTCACCTCCACCCCGCGCTAACCGCGGATCCAATATGGCAGGTAGTATTATTAGGGGGGAGGTTGGTGGGGCGTATGGAGAAAAGGGGACTATGGACTAAGAGTACGTTAGTCACTTGGGTGTGTAACTTATAATTACTCTTATGTCCCGTCCCCTTTCCTCCATACTGTATGGGTGATTACAACTGATTGTAGCCCCAGGGTGGAGAGGAGACCCTCCTTAAGCAAATAGGTTCCTGATTACTGCCTGTCTGAAACCCACATCGGATCTAGAGCCGGCATCCAAACAGTAATGCTTGCAGAAAGCCGAGGGAGAGGCCCAAGTGGCCGACTTGCTTATGACTTGCCAAGTGACATGTCGCAGGAATGCAATGGCCGTTGCCTTGGCCCTGACTGCGTGGGCATTCTTGTTGGCTGGGAGCGGCTTGTGGAGGCCCTCGTACGCTTCCTTAATGGCAGAGACCATCCAGCGGGATATGGAGGCCTTAGAGGCCTGATAGCCTGGCCTCGAGTATTGGAAAGTGACAGAGCGTTCGACTTGCGGAAGCCTCTGTTCCTGTCCAAGTAGAATTTTAGGGCACACCTGACATCCAGGCAGTGCAGCACTCTGTGCTTCGTCCTTGGGATCAGGAAAGAACATAGGAAGGACTATTTCTTTATTCAAGTGAAATGCAGATGGAACCTTGGGCAGAAATGCCAGGTGCGTCCGTATGACTACCTTGTCCTTGTGAAAGGTGGTATATGGTTCAGAGGCAACCAGCGCTTGGATCTTGCTGACTCTGCGAGCCGAGGTAAGACCGACTAGTAAGGCCGTCTTGATGGTGACCAGCCTAATGTCCACTGACGCCATTGGCTCAAATGGTTTGTGCGCCAGGGCGCCAAAGACTATGTTAAGGTCCCAAACAGAGTGCGGTCTCTTGACGGGTGGGTAGAGCCTAGTGAGACCAGTGAAATATTTCTTGATGATAGGGTTGAAGGAGGAAAATATGCCTCCCTTAGAGTTCCTGTAAGCCCCAATGGCTGCAAGGTATGTACGGCAGGTGTCCACCTGTATGCTCGAATGAGCAAAGCGCACCGAAAAGGAGAGCACGTTGTCCAAATTGCAGGCCAAGGGGTCAATTTCCTTGGAGTCTGCCCAGTGGCAGAATCTGGTCCATTTGCTTTTGTACTGGGTCCTGGTGGCTTTGCTCCTGGCGCCCTGTATGATCTCCAGATTTGCCCGTCAGAGGCTAAGGTGCCGAAACATTACCTGCTCAGGTACCACGCTGTGAGGGCTAGTTTCCCTGGCGCGGGGTGGATGATTCTGCCCCCCTGCTATGCCAGATGATGTGCTGGGCCTGTCAGAAGGTGTTCTAGGGGCACCTCCGAGAGGCTGAGTAGTTCCAAAAACCATGGCCTGGCCGGCCACCATGAGGCTATCATAATGAGGAGTCGGTGAGACTTCTTGTTCTTGCAAATTACCCTGTGGATCAGGGGAGTGGGCGGAAAGGCGTAGGCCACCATGCCAGTCCACTGCAAGTGAAATGCGTCACCCAGAGAGCCGGGGCCCTGACCCTGCTAGGTTGCGAACTGGGGACACTTCTTGTTGTGCCAGGTGGCAAAGAGATCCACTTAGGGATGACCTGACCTGTTGAAGATCTCCTGAATAACGAGGTGGTTTAGCTGCCACTCGTAATTGTCCGCTCTCAGCCTGCTGAGCCTGTCCGCCTCCAGGTTGGATTCCCCCGGGAGGTTGACTGCCGAGAGGTAAATGTCGTTTTCCAAGGCCCATTCCTACATGCTGATCACCAGCCTGCACAGAGGATGGGATCTGGTGCCTCCCTGCTTGTTGACTTAGTACATGCTGGTCGAATTGTCTGTCTGGATGTGGACAACCTTTCCCTTGAGAAGTGGTAGCAATGCTCTCAGCGCTAGCCAGATGGTGTTCAGCTCCAAACAATTGATGTGGTATACCTGCTCCTGTCGAGTCCAGGTGTTGTGGACTGAGAGCTCGTCCAGGGTGGCTCATCAGCCCTCGCAAGCCCTTTTGGTCGCCCTGCAGAGAGGGCGACCAAAAGGGCTTACCCATCCGTAGGATGCAGTCCATGAACCACCAAGCTAGGTCCGGGTGGAAAGATGGAGGAACGCTGATCATCTCGGATTGCGAGTCCCGCTCCTGATTCCATGAGGCCGCAAAGTGCAGTTGAATCCTTCTCATCCTTGGTCTCATGCGCGGCACGGCTAACAGGACCACCGCCAGTAGACCCAGGAGATGTTGATACCACCATGCCGAGGTCCCCTGACGAAGTGGCCCTCTTGATGGCCGAGATTTTGTCTTCCTCTCAGAGTACGTGTCCCAAATGAGTCCCAGGAACGTCAGAGTCTGCGTAGGGTGCAGCTGTGACTTCTTGAGGTTGAACGAGAAGCCCAGATCATGCAGTATGTCCATAAGGGCATGGGGAGAGTGGCAAACCGCTTTCGGACATGTAGCCCTGACGATCCAGTCATTGAGGTATGGGTAGATGAGGAGGGCCGTCACAGCGTTCATGAGTCTGGTAAAGACCCTGGGGGCCGAGTTGAGGCCAAATGGAAGGACTTTGTATTGGAAATGGTAGCCCATGATCCTGAACCGTAGGAAAGAACAAATGGGGCTGCCACGTCGGGACATGTAGGTACACGTCCTTCAGTTCAAGGGAGCACATCCAGGCTCCAGTGTCCAATGTCTCCGCTATAAAAGTTGGCGTAACCATCTTGAATCTTTGCAGGGGTAGGGAGAGGTTGAGGGTGGAAAGGTCCAGCACAACTCTCTGGCCCGCCTGGTTCTTCTTCTGAATGGCAAAAATCCTGGAGTAGAAGCCAAAGCCTCGCAGGGAGGCTGGGACTTCCTCCACTGCCTGGCTCTATATGAGTGACCGGATCTCCGCCAAAAGAGTTGCTGTCCCAACCTGTGGGAGTGGAGGGGAGGAGGAAGGAGAGGCTGTGATAGGAAGGCGGTACCCCGTGGATACTACAGAGAGGATCTAGGGGTCTGCAAAATTCTGGTGCCAGAATTGTGCCTGGAGAGCAAGCCTGCCCCCCACTGGAGACACCTGGACCCGAAGGTGCGTGTCATGCCTTCTTTCCCTCGAAGGCTAATGCTGAGGAGGGGGACTGGAAAAAGCCCTTACCCCCACCCCCTTTTGGTTGTTTGCGCCAGTTCTGAGACGGCGAGCAGTCCGGCTGCCTGGATCTGCGTTCCTGCAAGCCACGGAACCCTCCATATATACGACCCTTTTCCGAGCGCTGCTCAGTTTGGGTGTACGATTTGGGCGTGGTCTTTGTAAGCATGGATAAAGACTTCGCCGTTTGTGAGCTGCTCTTCTTGTCCAGCTCTTCATCCATAGAGGAGTGGAAGAGGTACCCCCACTCGAACGGCAGATCTAGAATGTGGTCCTGGACATCCGGGTTGAATTTGGTTGCCCAGAGCCAGGCTGTTCTCCTCATGTCCGTGGCAATGCAGATGGCACAGCATGAGGTATCAATACGAGCCAATGTGGATTCCATGAGGTCATGTGCCACGAGGTTGGCTTCCGCTAGCCCCAGCTTAAAGCGCGATTGGCATTGGGTGGAGAGTTCCGGGAGGAAGTGTTACGCTCACCTGGTCTCTGCGGAGGCGTTGGGGCATGGTTGCAGCCCTCCCAGGGGGTGAGGTTGCTCGGGTCCGACTTCACCCTCTGTGCTTATGTGGTGACTGGTGGTAATAGGTGATGCTGCTCAGGACTGCTCCTGCGTGGAGAATAGGGGGCGCGAGTATGCCAGTTTGTGCATCTGATCCCCTTCCAGAACCCTTCTCCCAAACCGTGGTACCTGTGGGATGCGCTGTCCCTGCAAAGCTCACCTGTTGATTAGTTTTGTCAAGCACTCTGTCCTGCTGCTTCTGGCAGGGGCACTTGTATGATCTGGACTGAGTTCCTTCACTGGTCCCTTGCACGTGGTAGACCAGTTCTGCTGCGACTAAGCCACTATACTTTAGGTAATTGTTCCTGTTTGCCTTTGTCTTTCCTCGTCTGTTTTTGTTGTATTGTAAAATTCTTTGTCTTGTATTGCTGTCCATTCCACTTTTGATGTTTGCTCTTTTGCTTTCTTCCCTTTCAGGTGATGTTGCCGGCCCGGCAGAAGCTGCCAGAGGGAATGAGTAACAAAGCTGCAGCTGGTAAATTGTTATCTAGGGGGCACGCAGGGTTCAAATGTGGCGATGCCCTAGGACGGATGTTCTAACCTTGTCTTTCTTCTTCTTCACAGGGTCTGAGTTTGTGTATGTGGAGTGCAGTGCTGCGGCGTCGGGATCAAGATCACTGGATGTCAGAAGATGAGTCTGCAGATGAAGCGATGATGCACCAGTTTCCTGGAGGTGAGTATGCAGGAGAATGCCTGGTTTCAAAGGTAAGTAAACTGGTCCAAGCGGCGGTGAGCGTCACGTTGCACGTGAGTGCACAGTAATGCGAAGCACCGCCCTTAAGGATGGAGCAGCTTATATAGCTGAGCTTCTGAAGCCACGCCCACCAGGTTCAGTCTGCCTGCCACACCTGATGAGTCAGCACATGAAGACCAGGCCTAGGGAGCCACACCCGATGAGTCAGCACATGAGGATCTTCTCTGGAATAACTGCTTTCAGCTCCTGGAAAGTTCTTGTAAAATAAAAGCACTCCTACACTGAAATAAAGTAAAAGCACTCCTGCAATGAAATAAAGTGTTCCTGCTCACATCTCTATATGAGCCTGGCACTAAAGGCGCCAGGACTGAGTCCAGCCAGGGCCCCTGTATTTATGGGTCCCAAAGGGACATAAGTGAGTCAAGTCACCCATTGCCCCCATCACTTGATGGTGTGGTTGTTATGTTCTGGAGCCTGTGGCCATGACAGGAAGTCCGCAATTTCCCACCAAGACCGTTGGTTGGCGGCAGCCAGCATGGCAGCTGCGTTGGCTTGACGCAGGTGCAAGGAGGCCTTGGAGTAGATCTTCTTGCCATACGCCTCCAAGATCTTCTCCTCCGTGCCTAGCAGCGTCGCAGAGGAGGAGGCTGAGGACGACTGAGGCTTGGAGTATAGTGATGCTGCAGCGATCGCCGAGGAGTGTGGCTGAGGATGGGTCAAGATCAAGAGTGTATCCCCCTCCATCTGCCTTTACTTGGCGTCCAGGCGTCAGTTGATCGGCTGGACCGAGTGGGGCTTGAGCCAACCCTTCTTAACCGGGGAAGACTACATCGGTTTGCAGTGGAATCCCTGTGTTGGCAGAGGGGCATCTTGTGAGGACTTCAGCCAGAACCCCCTCTGCCGGCTGTTCGACCTCGGGTTAGGGGAGGCCCAGGTACTCTGCGAGGCCAGCAAGATGTTCATGGATGGCCCTGGCTCAGGATGGCATGTCCTGATCCTCCTTGTCCGTATCCTGCAGATCTGGAGGATCTTGTGGAGGAGGAAGAGTAGATGGCGCCAGAGGCTGGGGTACAGGGACCGCAGCCGGAGGCTGAGGAGGTTGTGGAGTTGGCTGTGGAGTTGGAGGAGGCAGCTGCACTGGGGCCAGGGGCCCAATGGAGGCGTCTGTGGTGCCTTTAGCATGGCGGGAAGGACTTCCCTGACTGTGTCCTTGATGATACCCCACATTTGAGGAAACCTCATGCTGCCGAGAAACTTCTCGAAGAGCACCTCCTCACTGGCCAAAGAGGTGGCAGGGGGTACGGATGGGGCAGCGGGGGCTGCTGGAGCCGCTGCGTACCCTGTCCATATGGACGCAAAGGAAAGTTGCCCTGCGCAAATGAATGGCAGACTGTATGCCATGTACCTGGTTTAGGCCAGTCCCACCTCGACACTCATTCTTTGCCGAATTCATGGAATGGCGTCAGACGGGTGCCCCTTACTGACGCGGTGGCCATTTTATCGAGGTGCCTGCAACGTGTTGCTCAGCCTGCTGGGCCCAGCCTCATCCAAGACTCTTGCGTGTGGATCACGAGGCCTACCCTGCTCCTCGGGCCAGTACGTATGACACCCTTGACCCGGGGGTCGGTAAAGCTGCATTTAGGCGCCCCATCGGAGGTATTGCCGGTGTTAGGGCAAGGCCCCTTGGCCATTGTGCCAGTAAAAGGACGTAATCCCTCTGGTGTAGACCCGGTACAAGAACCTTCCGGTCCCTCAACACTGCACCCGGGAGGATCCGAGGACCCCTCAACCCGAAGGCCGTTAGCTGTAGCAGCCTCGGTGCACGTGCCGGTAGAAGGACCTGGACGATCCCTCCCACGCGGGAGTGTGTCTGGGAAGGAGTCTCCTTGCGGGGTGTGCTGGAAAATATCAGCCCTACCTTGGGCCTGGTGTGATGCTTCACAAAGTTCTTGAGATCCTCCTGAGGCAACCTCTGGAAGAGCACCCTCCACCTGGCCAATCTGTTCTTCAGCACCTTCGAGGACAGCGAGTCACACGCCGAACATGATTGCCAGCCGTGGTCGGAGCCAAGACAACGTAGGCAGAGGGCGTGGGGGTCTAAAGTTGGGAAGAGCCTGTTGCAGGATGGACACCTGCTGAACCCTGTAGAAGTCGACGTGCGCCGGGGAGGAGTGTGACGCCTGAGGACCGAGTACCTGGATGATAGATAAAACAAAAAAGACAAAGAAGTATCAGCGCGTGGAATTACCTGGCCGAAGCCAAACCCAGGAGCGCTGATGAATTTGGCCCGTTCCCGTTGACGCAGAAAAGGGTCCCGAGGTGTGGTGCTGGAGGGCAGAGTCACGGCAGCGCATGCTCCCTGAGTCGCGCGCCAGCGTGCCTCTAAATTTAAAGGGGAAGAAGGTTTTTTCTGGTGAAAAGGTTCTGTCTCCCGTCCCTTGGAAGGGACGCCCATACAGTATGGAGAAAAGGGGACAGGACGTAAGAGTAACAGGTATGATTCCCAAATGGGACAGTGGCGATTTCTCCGCACCTGGTGGATGGATCAGGCCAGTTTCACTGCAGCAAGCTTCAGGGGCACAAATGCAGTGCACCTGCAAAGTTCGTCACCACAGCTGGGAGACACAGTAACCGCGTATGCTCCGGTTCTGGCGCACTCATCTCAATTCAGACCTAGGAACACCAAGTGTAAAAAATTTGGTGTGAGATGCCGTGAATACAGAACTAGCGATGGACCAAGTTTCGAGGACCTCCTCGAAATGGCGGCGGTATCGGGGCAAAGGGTCTGCGTAAGCTGGTCAGCCCACTGATTGGCCCAGGGACACTTCCGAGAAGGCAGGTTTTGATGAAGGTGCCGAGAATAGTTGGTCCCACTATTCAAAGGAGTCGAAGCGTCTTCGCAGACCTTCTAGGATGACCAGATGCAGAGGGGTCCCACTGGATGACAAGCTCCTGGTGCCAAACCTTCCAGCGGGTCACCAGTGGTTCCTCGACTCAGCTTCTTAGTTTCAGGATACTTGGATCCAATCCTTCGTTAAGTGAGAACTCCAGAAATTGACATGGTATGGGTGTTTGTGGCCTTCTCTTATCCAGAATCTCCTTCGCGCCAAAATGAGGAGGACCCAATGGGAGATCTGCTCACATACAAGCATACCATATGTGGACCAATCATGGACCACGGTGGTCCCAGGCATTCACAGCACTCCAGACTCTCTGGCACCCTGGATGTGTATTGGAACCAGACGTTCCAGCCCACATCCTGGAGGCACACACACAAGGCATGCAGAAGCCCGCGAAAGCTTGGCGTTTTGCAGGCGAATGCATGCCCAAATAAGGACTGACCCAGGTCAGATCGACCTGGGGATGGTGAAGGGACAAAATGGCCAAAGGACAGGACAAAGAACCTCGTGGAATGGCCGTTTTGGAGCCAGGCCACATATTCGTGCCAAACGCAGTAATCACGGTTTACCTGGCAGGAAAGGGTTAAAAATATATGAAATAATAAGCTGCAACCAGCCCTGTCCAAAGCACATCTGCACTTCTCCTAAGAAATCCTTAGAAAGTATCTAGGGCTTTTGGAAATTACTAATAGACCCAAGTGTACTGTACTGGAAGTTACATTGTACACTTGTTACACTCCAGGGGGCTCTGGTGTCTGTGAAGGCTTCAAAGCCCCAGAAGGTGGAGCCTGACAGCATTGGAGGGGGGGCAGCAAATTTGTCCGGTTTTGGGCCCAAGCCCATAGGCAGGAAGCCGAGATCTCCTGCGGGAGCACTGCTGCTCACAGAAGACGCAGTGGGGCCTGTCAGCACTGAGGTCGAGGACATCTGCACCACAGGAGCCATCGGCACTAAAGCCGCCGGCACCTTGGCAAAGATGTGAAGCATCTTGTGGTGAAGGTTCTTCCATTCCTCCAGAGAGGCGGATTGGGTCAGAAAAGGTACCTGAGACGCCATTTTGGGGGGGCGGGGGCATTCCCTGGAGCAGTGTCTCTTCTTAAACAAAGGTGGTGGTCAGTGAAAGGATCTGCTCAGTGAACAGAATCTCTTGCAATGCTTTTCTTTTTTTTCTACTTTTCCTTTTTATTTATTGGGTATTTAAAATGTGCCTATACAACAAAAGGTGTTTCAAGGCGCAAAAACATCTTGTGCAGTGGTGATCTTTCCTTGGGTCGACGTTCGGCATTGTGCTACCTCGAACGGGATGACAACTTCACCTTTAGTTTAGAGGGCGTGAGCGAAAACTTAAGCCCCGCTTTCTCAGAGGGCCATAGGGTGCATGGACCGGCAGGACCTGCAGTCCTGGGTATCATGGTCCTCGCCCAAGCAGTAGAGACAAATCCTGTGTGGATCTGATCCCAACATCTGTCGGCCGTATCACTCGCAAGCCTTCAAACCCAAAGCCTGCGAGACAAAGACTTATAAAAAAACAAAAAAAAAACAAAATCACCACAAATGAAAAGCGAAGGTCTTTTTAGAATGGGAAACAGAGGCGTTAGGCGGAGCCGACGCAGAGCCATGTTGCGCACATAGTGGCGGAAATGTTTCCAAATAACAACTGTGCTGCCGATAGGATATAGCTGAGGAATGTGTGGTCGGTTCAAGAACAAGACAGGAGCATACAGACGTCAGAAAAATAATGTGGTTGCAATTAGGACTTCAGAAACAAAAACATACCTTTCAAATCCTTAACCCATTTTAAATAAATCTGTGAAGAAACTTCGTTAGATAACGTACACGGGAGGGGTGGTGGCACAATATTGTTACCTTGTCAGATACATTTATAAGTGTGTAGTTCAGTTTGTGTCCAGTGTACATGTCAGGCTAGAACAAGCTGCAGTTTCCTGTGTCTCCATTCTAGAAGTGGGGACATTCCAACTATGGCGATTAGGAGGAAGGTGAGAGGTTGTGGTGAAGTTTGCACTCGGTCCCTTCATCCCCTACTAACGCACTCTCCTCACCTGAGCTGCTGGAGTTGCCGGTCTCTTGTAGGCGTCGCCGTGCAAGGTAGTCTCTCCCCTTTTTTAGATGAACATGCTTGTCACGGAGGGAAGCCACATTGACCGCTGGAAAAACAACTGTCCCGGGACTTCCCTTCCAGAATCAAGCCAGAATAAGGAAAAAACCCAAATTGGGATAAAACCCTTGGCGGAGTGTATACTCTTTTCCAATCCTAATGACAAGGTGGACCGCTGGCTGGAGGGCAATGTTGAAGATGCAGGTAGCCAAGTAAAAAGTTCAACAGAGCGGATGCGAAGGAGTCGCAGTACTGTAGGAAGTCGATATCACCTTGCAAGTGGAGACGAGGCGATTCAAAGGTGGATGCTGAATCCAAGGCGGGCCGAACAGGAGGAGGTAGAAGGTAAGTTGGGTGCACAGACCCGGAGGAAACAGAAGGAAAATGGGGGAAGAAGATAAGAGAGAGAAAGAGAAAGAAGCGGTGTGCGAAGTAACAAAGCCACCAAGAGAGTGGAAACTGAAGCGAACCGCTCAGGGCAGCGGTCGGGAAAAATAAGGAGAAGGTGGGCTTCGTATGAAAAACGAACACAGGAACACAAAGAACCTCTGACCAAACCGAAGTGGGAAGGCAGAAGTTGGGAGCAAGGAAACCTGGAACAGGAAACATCCAAGAGCGGTTGCAACGCAACGTCCAGCCGGGGGGAGGAGGATTAAATACTCCCAGCGGCGCTGCGCTACGTCAATGGAGCCGCAAGCAATAACACAGAGAAGGGACTAAAACACCCTACCTCTGCGTCGCCAACTCCAACGCGGAAGTATCCGCCAATCTCGGCTACTGCCATGGCGGCGGATGACAGTATGTCCCTCCCTGGGCCGCACCCACCCAGGATTCCCCGGGTGCAGGCGGTGGAATTTGGCAAGTAACCGAGGGGCATGTACTTGGGAAGCCGGTTCCCAAGAGTCCTCCGACTCCGGGTAACCCTTCCACGACAGGAGGTATTCCAACCGGCCTTGGTAAAACCTAGAATCCCTGATAGCAGAGACTTCGTACTCCTCCAGGTTAGATACAGGAGTATGGCGGGAGAGAGTCCTGTGATATGAGTCAGGATAGTAAGGTTTGAGAAGAGAGGAATGGAAAACAGGGTGAATGTGTTTAAGAGAGAGGGTGAGCTGGAGGCGATAGGCCATGGGATTGACTTTCAAGAGAATGGGGAAAGGACCCAGAAAACGAGGAGATAGCTTAGAAGGCTGTGTCCACCTAGGTAGGAACCTTGTAGATAACCACACCTTGCCACCTGGCTTCCAGGCAGGGCATTCTTTGAGATGTCTGTCGGCTCCACTCTTATTCTGTTTTCTACTGTCTTCCAAGCTTTGCAATGCGGTGGTTTGAGCCTCTTGAATACTTCTCAAAACTTCCTCTGCGACTGGGGAGTTGGAAAAACTGGGTAACTCTGGTAATAGAAATCGCGGGTGAACCCCGAAGGTACAGTAAAATGGAGAAACACCACTGGCGGAGTGCTTGGAGTTATTATAAGAGAACTCTGCGGTATGGAGTAAAGAGACCCAGTTGTCTTGATTTTGAGCGATGAAACACCTTAAGTATTGTTCAAGAGTACCGTTGAGTCGTTCAGTCTGACCATTTGATTGCGGGTGGAAACCTGAAGAAAGGGCTCTTTCAACCCCCAATCTGGCACACAAGGCTATCCAGAATTTGGAGACGTACTGACTTCCTCGATCTAAGATTAAATTATCGGGTAGACCATGAAGTTTGAAAATGTCTCGGGCAAAGATCTCCGCCATCTTAGTTGCTGTAGGGAGTCCTGCAAGAGGGGAGAAATGAGCCAACTTGGAAAAAGT
The DNA here is from genome assembly GCF_040938575.1 of Ambystoma mexicanum. Taxonomy (NCBI): domain Eukaryota; kingdom Metazoa; phylum Chordata; class Amphibia; order Caudata; family Ambystomatidae; genus Ambystoma; species Ambystoma mexicanum. The sequence continues at coordinate 1,040,097,908 of NC_090924.1, forward strand.
GTCCACTGTCACCATGATACAAGTACATGATTCAGATTCAGGAAGGTCCACTATGAAGTCTGTGGAGATGAGCCCCCATGGGCGAGTCGGCGTCTCCACCTGAGTGAGCAATCGTAGGGGTTTGCCCGATGCATACTTGGCTCTGGCACAAATCGGACAAGTCCCCACGTACTCAAACACTTCCTTTCTCATATTTGGCCAGAGAAAAGACCTCGAGATGAGTTCTAGGGTATTGTCTCCGCCTCTGTGACCCGCCATACGTGAATCATGACACCAATCTAGGATCCTTCTGCGTAGCGGACCTTCTGGAATATACCACTTCTTATAGAAAACTCAGCCGTCTTTTACTTGATAGGGAGAGTTAGGATGAAAGGAGAGTTGTGGTAATTCGTGCACAACCGCAGTTTTTACTTCTTGAAGAAAGGAACCTACAATAGCCAGGATCTGATTTCTGTGGAACAAGGGCTCAGCTTTGATCGATGGTTTTTCTTTGTGAGAGTCCTTGCGGGACAAGGCGTCAGCCAGCCGATTGAGTGACCCAGGGATATATGTGATCTGGAAATCGTACTGTGAAAAAAGGTAGGCCCACCTTGCCTGTCTGGAGTTTGAACATTCCATCTCCTGTAAGTCCTTTAGGTTCTTGTGATCCGTACGGATTAGGAATTGATGTTGGGCACCAATGAGGAGCTGCCGCCATTCCTCACAGGCCAATTTCATGGCAAGCAACTCTTTTTCAAGAACTGAATAGTTAAGTTGACTGGGAGAAAGTGTTTTAGACAGGTAGGCAACTGGATGTTCCACTCCTTGAATGGTCTGAAGCAACACGGCCCCGATGGCGTTGGCCAATGCGTCCGTTTCCAAGATGAATGGTAGCATCTGATCTGGATGCTGCAGAATTGGGGCCGAGCAGAAAAGGCTCTTTAGATGACAGAAGCTCTTCTCTGCGTCTGTGGACCATAAAAACGGAAAGGCTTCTTTCTTGAGCAGTCGAGTAATGGGGGAACACTACCTCTGAAAAATTCGGGATGAACCTCCTGTAATAATGTGAGAGCCCCAGGAACCTCTGTACCTCCCGGACCGAGGTAGGAGGCGGCTAGTTGAGAATAGCGTGGACCTTGTCTTGATCCATGGCGATCCCTTCTTCTGAAAGAACATATCCTAGGTATTGCACAGAAGGCACAGCGAATTTGCATTTTTTGGCCTTGACCAGTAAATTGTTCTTTTGAAGGCGGTCCAACACCTGCTTAACCTGTTCAATGTGTTCCTTCATGTTCGTAGAAAAACCAAAATATTGTCAAGATAAATGATGACTGACATAGAAAGTATGTCTGAAAACATTCTGTCCATAAATCTCTGGAATACAGCTGGTGCATTTACCAGTCCGAACGGCATTACCTTGTACTTATATAAGCCAAAAGGGGTGTGAAGTGCAGTTTTCCACTCGTCTCCCTTGGTAATCCGAAGTAGATGCTATGCATTCCGAAGATCGAGTTTAGTAGCTACCCTGGCTCCTTGTACAGCCTCAATTATGTCCGTGATCAAGGGCATCGGATACCGATCCCGAACAGTAACTCTGTTTAAACCTCTGTAATCTATGCAGGGTCTAAGCTCGGTGGTGCCTCTCTTGATGAAAAATAGAGGAGCTCCTGCGGGTGACTTTGAAGGTTGAATGAGACCATTCTCCAGATTGGCATCTAAATACTTCCGAAGGACCTGCTTCTCTGTCTGCCTGAGGGAGAACATCCTTCCGAACGGAACCAGGGCATTGGATTCCAGGTCGATGGTACAGTCCTCTGGCCGATGAGGTGGCAATTTGGCATGAAGGCATTCCTGAAACACCTCAGAAAAACCTAAACAGAAGCTAGGTAGTGCATGAACTCCAACGTGGTTGTTTGAAAAAATTCTTACCGGCTGCAGATATCCCTGACCTTCCAGTGGGAAGCAATTGGTTGCACAAGACGGAAAACTGAAGCTCAGTTGATTCTCGATCCAGTTTATCCGTGGATTATGTCTGTGAAGCCATGTGATGCCCAAAATGATAGGGAAATGGGCAGCCCTGATGATGTCGAAAGTAAGGACCTCCATGTGTTGATTTATCGTCAGAGAGAGTTCTTCTGTGGTATGGGTAATGGGACCAAAAGACAATGGCGACCCATCCACTCCTTCAACCTTCTTGCCTTCTTTCCGGCCTATCCGGCAGAGACCCACCTTGTCTGCCCAGAGGGTATCAACAAAGTTACCCGCCGCTCCGCAATCGAGGAGAGCTAGGGTCTTCAACTGTCTGCCCTCAAGGTCGAGATGTACTGGAATCACTATGAGTCTGGAAACATCTTTGGACTCTGGAGCGGAAACAGAAAGAGAGACATAGGGACAATGAGAAAGGCTTGGAGACCCCCGGTCACTTGTCCCTACCGGCACCGAGGGTGTCCGTTTCCCGACCTTTTGGCTGGCAGTTCCGTGCAGTCCTTAAGAAGGTGTTGGTCTGAACTACAGTATGCACATAATCCCTTTTCTCGTCTTCAACGTCTTTCAGCAGCGGATAGAGGTGCTCTGGTGGCGCCAATCTGCGTTGGTTCATCGGAAGGAGTAGCAGTGGAGCGACCAGGGGAAGTGTGTGATAAGGGGTCCGGAGTATAATCAGAGCCTCTTTGTTTGCAGCGCTCCGTCCTCCTCTCTGGGAGACGATACTCTATGTGAAGAGCAGCAGCAAGCAGATCCGAAAAGGTGGGTGAACGAGGGGATCTGGCCAGTTCATCTTTGATCTCCTCCTTCAATCCCCTCCTAAAAATGGCGTATTGTGCTGTTTCGGGCCATCCTGCTCCGGCTGCCAATGTCTTGAAAGAGGAGATATATGACAATACGTCCAGAGAGCCTTGTTTCACATCCAGCAAATCTTCACAGGCGGTAAAGGACAACTCTGGGCGTTGAAAAGTTTGCTTAAGTAGGTTTTGGAACCCCGCAAAATCCTGAAGAATGGCATTACCACTGGTCACCAATGGAGTAGCCCAGGACAGTCCATTCCCAGTCATATTCGAGATTAGGAATCCCACCCTGGCTTGGTCAGTGGCGAAGGAACGAGGCCTAAAAGTGAAATAAACCATGCATGCTTCTAAAAACTCCTTCACCTTCTTAGGAGAGCCGTCAAATTTCCCGGAGGAAAGCGCCATTGGTGGTAATTCCAGGGGGGCAGGCTCCCTTGCGGACACCATCTGAGTAAGGCATTTTCTATCTTCACTACTTGTAATTCCTGGGACATTGCTTGGAAAGCCTTCCACAACTCTTGAACCTCCTCCTCAGTGGACATCTTTAAACTTTTTGGGCTTTGCAATCTGTGGTGAAGTTTGCACTCTGGTACCTTCCTCCCCTACTAACACACTCTCCTCACCTGAGCTGCTGGAGTCGTCAGTCTCTTGTAGACGTCACCGTGCAAGGTAGTCTCTCTCCTTTTTTAGATGAACATGCTTGTCACGGAGGGAAACCACAGTGACTGCTGGAAAAACAGCTGTCCCGTGACTTCGCTTCCGGAATCAAGCCGGAATAAGGGAAAAACCCAAATCAGGAAAAAACCCCTGGTGGAGTGTATACTCTTTTCCAATCCTGATGACAAGGCAGACCGCTGGCTGGAGGGCTATGTTGAAGATGCAGGTAGCCAAGTAGAAAGTTCAACAGAGTGGATGTGAAGGAGTCTCAGTACTGTAGGAAGTCGATACCACCTTGCAAGTGGAGACAAGGCGATTCAAAGGTGGATGCGGAAACCAAGGCGGGCCGAACAGGAGGAGGTAGAAGGTAAGTTGGGTGCACGGACCCCGAGGAAACAGAAGGAAAATGGGAGGAGGAAGATAAGAGAGAGAAAGAGAAAGAAGCGGTGTCTGAAGGAACAAAGCCACCAAGAGAGTGGAAACTGAAGCGAACCACTCAGGGCAGCGGTCGGGAAGAATAAGGAGAAGGTGGGCTTCGTATGAAATACGAACACAGGAGCACAAGGAACTGTTATGAAGATGAGGCGGACACAGGTAAGTTAGATATGTGGATTTATTTAGGTTAATAAATCAGAAAAGAAGACCACACATCTCATGGGCTCCCTTCCCTTCAGCTCTCTCCTCCTACTGTCCTATTTAGAACCAAACAAGAAACCTGCATCAACATTCCATTACATCATAATGTATTCCCTCCTCACTAGAGAGATCTCCTCTACAAAGGAGGTCCACTACAACAGGAACCTCTGACCGAACTGAAGTGGTATGGCAGAAGTTGGGAGCGAGGAAACCCAGAACAGGAAACATCCAAGAGGGGTTGCAATGCAACGTCTAGCCGGGGGAGGAGGATTAAATACTCCCAGTGGCGCTGCGCTACGTCAATGGAGCCGCAATCAATAACACAGAGAAGGGACTAAAACACCCTACCTCTGCGTCGCCAACTCCAACGTGGAAGTATCCGCCAATCTTGGCTACTGCCGTGGCGGCGGATGACAGGTGTGGAGAGCTTCTCCTGGGGCCCCAGTTACGACGTGCCTGAGCGGTTTCGATCATTAAATCTTGAACCCAGACAACGGGTCCTTTAAGACGAGGTAACCGTATCTCAGCTGGATGGGGATGCAGATCTTACTCGAACATCAATAATCAGACCGACTCAAGAAGTTGCCAAAGTCAAAGCTGTTTTAATAATAAGTCCTTTCAAACAGGGAGGACAATGGACATCAACGGACAGAGACTTATCTCTCACTCGAGAACGTAATGTATTTAATTAAAAAAAAAACATTTATAGTATAAACTCCAGGTGCTGGGGGGGGTTTGGCCTGGTCATGCCTCCCCACCCAAGAAGCCCAACATCCATCATCACTCCTGCGGTCTGCCATTCAATTAATACCTTTGAACTTGGCCTTGCAGAGGCTCACTGCACCCGAGAATAAAAAGGAGTGAAGTATGGTCTTAACTTCTGGTCTCGGTGTAGCTCGCCCCAAAGTTTATTCACATCCGACCATGTGACTGGAGACCAAATTTTCAAGCGGTTTGTTGTATTTTAATACCATTAAATGAAGAAATCATGGCAGCCTCAATGGTTTTCCTTACACCTCAGACAAGAGCTGAGCCTGCTTCCCACGTTTTTGTATCCTCGAGTACATGGCAAGGCTCTCGGCAGCCCGACTCTTCACTAGGCCAGGAAAGCCTTTCTCGAATCTTCCTACGCCATCAGCTATTATTCTGCTGCGCCACACTTTCAACCCTTTCATTCACAGGGTCCAAGTTTGCTAAAGTGCGTTGTGGAACATCCAGATTCCATATATTCCTATGTGTGTATATTGGCGCATCGCTGCAATCTATTCACTACATAGCCAGCCTTATGATTATTTTGTCTACTTGTGTTACTCCGTCTGTACAATTATAAAATTATTTAGCATTTTCTCCGATGCCTCTCCGCATGTGCAATTTTCATTTTGCTCCCGATATGTTGCATTCTTAATTACTTCGTTATCAGGTTCTATAAGGTCTATATTCTTACTTCATTTATCTCTTCTTTGTGCGTCACCTCTACTTCATGTGACGTCACCAGTTCTTTCATCTATTTTCACACTTCTTCCGGAAGTTCCTTCAGAAGGTCATAATTTCTCAGTGGATACATATAGGGTTTTCTCAATGGATAACTTGTTTCAAGGACTTTTCGCGGAACTGGCATTCTCACTGGAATTACACATGTCACAATCTCTGGTTGCCAATATATAGACAAAATAGGGACAGAACTTCCAGTAGAGGTACTTGGCTCCTCCTATGCAATCTGTTGGACCTACACCTGTGTGTCAGTCTCGTCATTGTCACATTTGGCTGTGGTGGGACAGAAGTAAATTTCCCAGTTCTCGTGAGATTCCCAGCAATCGGCTATCTTATTTACAGCTCTGTATAAGGGAAGAGCAGTTTCTAAAGTGCCTCTTTTCAATAGATGTTTTCAGAGGAACGTTTCAGTATCTAACAGTGTCTGAAGAGGAGCTGGAGGCGAGCAGAACCTTGAGAGAAATTTTGTGCAAAGTTGGTCCAAGGAATGGAGCAAAGTATGCATCAACCTAGTGTCGGGGGGAAATTCTCCCGGGGTCGGCTGGGCCGTCCGTGGACCTCTGGGCTGGGAGGCCCCAACTCCTCCCGAGTATCCCAAAAATGAGTATGAGACACACGCACAAGAAGCAAGGTGTTTCTGCTGTTTATTGAACAACGGCAGGGATGGGTCTAGGATCGTACGCGTCCGTCCTGACTCTCGAAATTCGTGGGGCTCGCAGGCCCCTTTTGCTTCAGTATGACGCGCTACTTGCGTCACCTGGGAAAGTTAGCAAAAAACATATTGCCACTCTGGATTGGTTCCTCGAGTGGTAGGGTTGGTATAGCATACGTATAGAGAACGTTGTTAGTGGTTAAGGGTCAGTCAGGTTTTATACTTGGGTTGTCCCTTCTATTAGATATATAAAAATTGTTACACGAAGACCCCTGATGATTGGCTAATGTTAATGGCGTCAGTGATGAGTGCCCCATGTTCTGATTGGGCCACTCGCGAGCCCCCCAGCCAGGGACCATCGTTGTTTCCCAGCTCGCGGTGTACCTGTCATTTGCAACAATATGTAACTATGTGTTTATGCAGACAATGCGTGGATTTGCTCATATGCTTGAGAGCAGACTATTCCCACCGCTGTAGGTGTCCATTGGGTCATTTCATTGTTGCAGCCTGTGTCTCAAACGTGGGACCCAGGCGACTTCTCCCTCCTGGGTCTGGCACCCTGTCAGGTTCGGCTTGGTCATGTGAGGAGAGACCGTGGTTGAGTCAGAATTCTGCACATTTAAAGTTGTATTTGCCTCTGCGTGTCTGGCTTAGTTTGCAGGTGTGACCTTGGCTTCGGCTTGTGGCATGCGAGTTGCAACATTGCCGTCTTTGCTGTCAGTTCTCGCTGGGCTCATTCTGCAGGGTCAGCAATTGTACTCTAGTTCGTTCAATGTTCGTGGAGGCTCTTGTTTGCGGCCTACTTCTGCCTGGTGCATAGGTGGGGATGTTTGATGCACAGCACTTTAAGTTATGGTATCATATTGCTTCATATCCAGTATCATGTCTTCGTTGCATTTTTCATCACAATGCATAGGTTAGGAGAAGAGTCAGCAAGCATTTTAGATGAGTGCTTTGTGCGTCTTGCGTTTCTGCATTTTGAAAAACCTATGTGAAAAATAATAAAGATGTGCGTCAGTGGGTGTGTCCGTCACCTACGTCATAGCACTGAATATGTTCTTCGTGTGGATTGGTGTGGGAGTGTCCAGTGTGCATGGTTGCACGGGTGTTCTAACCGTTGGCTAGGTCGTCATGGCATCTCTAACGATGTGTTAATTTACTGTTGAATGGTTCAGTCGAGTTCATCCATGCCGCAGGTGTCGGCTTGAGCAGGGCAGGCTGGTGGGCAGGCTGGTGGGCACATCCGTATGTTCCTGTACCAGGGTATTTGGTCGTCTGGTAGATAGGCAAATTCATCTCGTGGCGGGTGTCTGGGTCACGATCCTCTAGGCCAGGGGCACGAGGGGATTGGGGGGCGGTGAGTCTTTTGTCCCATTCTCCCTCTTCAGTCTCCCCTCTGGTCGACTTGTCGACCACAAACATATCTTTTTCCTTATCTCCTCTTACTCTCCATATTTTAGTTACTCCTCCCAGGTGTCCATAGTGGTTGACATGGTCTTCAAATGACCAATACATATACACACAGCTTCCTCCAGGTGTGCAGTATACCCATTTCCCGATGTAGCTCCTCGGGTTTCTTGGGTTTTCGAGCTTCACGGATGGCGGGTCCAGGTGGTTGGTGATGATCTGTTTGCACAGTTTTTCTCTTTCTTTTATTATTGTGTCTGTGTGCTGGCCATCATCAGTCGGCATCAAGGGGTGCATACCAACCATTTCGATCATTTTGTCTGTGGTGCATGCTTTCCGGGCCTTCCAAAACCCTATTATGATCAGTGCAGCTCCAGCCAGTATTATACATCCAACTATGATCTTCAGTCCGTCCGACAGCCATGATGGCATCCATGACCATAACATTGAAAACCAGCTGTCATCCTTCTTCACTCCTTTACTTTCTTCCATCATTTTGGAGTGCACCTGGGCCAGTTGTGATACTGCTTCGGTGAGTGTACCATTGTCAGCATCGTTAGCAGGAATAAATGTGCAGCATGATTGTCCTATCTTTGTGCAAACTCCTCCTTCCATTGCTGTAAGGAGATCTAATACGTATCTGTTCTGTAGTGCTACCATCCTCACCGCTCGCAGTTCCTCTTTTATTGCGTTGAATCCATTTACTGTAGAATTAATTGTCATCATCAGCTCCCATCGGGTTATCTGGAGCCATTTTGCGTTTGCGTAAGTTTGTAGTCCCGGATGTATTATTGACGAGAAAAACATTGCTGCTCTGCTGAATGGTCTGTGTTCTGGTGGGATTGAAGTGAGTGCTGTTTCCGACCTTCCCCATAGGTAAGTTCCTGTCAGTGGTTCTCCTTGTCTCTTTTTTCTATTCAGAACATTATTGTTGTTGTTGTTTTCGTTCTCTGACCCCTTCTGAGGTTGTCCAGATCTCTTCTTCCTCTTGTTTCCTTCATCCATTTTAGGGAAGTTCGCCATGTTCACATGTTTCTGGGGCACCACTAGTGATGGTACATTAATGTGTACCATTGTGCATATACCGTTCCACAGAGGGGGCAGTGTGTGGTATGCCTTGTTTCCGCAGGCCCAGTAGTGGTCCATTAAAACTGCTGTTCCTGCTCCCCCCTCAGGTAACTCTATCACGCTGGCACAGTTGGTGTTGTATCCCACGTCCACTTCTCTATGTTGGTAGCATAGCTTAGGTGCAGACAGCGGCAGTATGCTCATTGGGTCTTTATCCTTCTCCATCCACGTCAGCATGGGTACGTACTTGCCCCAAATCGTCCAACATCTGTCATTGTGTTCATCAATAGTTGTAATATTTTCTCTTGTTACCATGTTGCTGCCAATCACTCCTATGTCCCATTTGTTGTCCATGTACACCTTCCCTGTTATTGTTACCAGTGGTCTTTCCCAACATCCTTGTGTACCAGGAACTTCAGTGGCGTACCAGTCACATGGTAGGTATTGTAGTGTTACTTTCTTCGTTTCTCCCTTTTCAGGACCACTTGTCATGTATCTGAATGCTTCAGCATGCAAACTGCTCTTGTGGTAACTCAAATAAGTCTTAAGGAAGTTGTTTTCGCATGGATTCATCTATTTCTGTGGCAATGAATGTTCTAGAAGCACTCATGGCGTATGGGATCAATGAGCATACATAGCAGCTGTCTTCTGTTGTCTGCTTACCTATTTGGGTCATGTGCTGGTACCACATGTTGTTCGAGACGTGTGCTGAATCTGTTATGTAATTATCAATGCCTTTATTATCTGAGTGTGCACTGCGTTTAACTCTATCTCCTTTGTGTGGAGGTTTGCTAGTACCACCTGATGTAACACCTGTTGCAGCTGTGGGTGGGGGTACATTAGGTTTTGGTGCAGCCAACATATTGATAGCATAACTTTTCTGCCATACAGAGTCAGCCAAAAAACCAGTGATCATCAAAACCCCTATCATCTTTATTACAAAAGCTAGTCTCACCGGCATTTGCTCTTACCTTGCTGCAGTCCGGCAGCTTATTCTTGCAACGTTAAAGTTGCCCGCCTGAAAATTCTCAATACGCTTGTTATTATTGTTAGTTGTTGTTATCAAGCCCTCCAATTAGGTAGTCGTTCAGTGCCCAGGTGAAGAGCTGTTCCCACGCCAATCTAAGTGATCTATCTCTTAGGGCAGGTAAGTGTTGGTGAAGATAGGGCATTGATTGTTCTATGGCCAAGATAAATGCGGTGTAGTAAACACGTATCCTCCTTTTTAGGTACTTTGGCCTTTTTATGTGATATACAAATTGGTGTGATAGGGCTTCAGGGTAGTTATCGTCTGAGGGTAGCATCTACTCCTGGGCAATGTACGCTGTTAGTTATCTATTTTCTTAGCAATACAATAATACACAGTACCTCCATGTGTGAGAAAGAAAAAGAAAACATACAAGTGTTTACATGTGTATATGTGCAAAACAATGTCCTTCAATTGGGAGGTGGCTGTAGTGGGTAGGGGGTTTGTGGGCAGGGGTTTTGGGGCTCAACTGGCGGAAGTCTCTTTACTCTTTGATCGTGTGACCATGGGGTGGGCGGTATGGGAATTACCAGTTTCTATTTCAGTAGTTGTCTCTGGGGATTCTGGGGGGTGGCAGGGTATGGAGACACTGAGGTCGTCAGCTGTGGTAGACGTCTCTTTCTCCGTGGGTGACGCTGTCGCTGTTCTTCCAATGGCCCTGTCGGTGACGCTAGGGCAGGTCTGGAGCTTGCAGATCTTCACGTCGTGTAGGTGATTCCAAGCACGATTATCCTGCAACTTTACTGCTCTCGTGGATACCTCCTCTACCAGGTGGGGACCAGAGAAGTGTGGGCTGTTCCACTTTTGATTTGCGGAGTAGCACGTGGTCACCTTTAGCAATTTTGCACAGTTTTTCCTTTTCCAATTCTTTGTCCGCGTCTTCTTGTTGATAACTCTTAGACCCGCCCCGCGTGCGCTCGAGCTGTTGACACAAACACTACACTAGTAATCAAAGAAGACACATATTGGTACATTTCATCACCAAGAACAGTTGCAGTGTTTTCATAGTCTGTGAGTGCTCTTGATGTTGGCGTTAGAGGAAGGCGCATTTGACGTCCGGTCACCACCTCGTGAGGAGTGAGGTGGTGGTCGGAGCCTGGTCTATTCCTCAGCTCAAATAGAGCTAGCGGAAAGCAATACAACCAACTCTTCTTTGTTGTTTGCTGTATCTTTGCAATTGCTTCCTTCAGTAGGCCATTCAGGCGTTCGTATATACCGTTGGCCTGTGGGTGATATGCACATGCAAATTTATGCTTGATGTTCAGTAAGGATGTGATGTGCTGGAACATTTCATTAGCGAAATGCGGGCCGTTATCCGACCGCAGTACCTCGCACACTCCCCACCTGGGGAAAACCTCCCTCACTAGAAATTTAGCTGCTCTGAATGCATCTGGATGTGAGCAGGGTCCTGCCTCAATCCACCTGGAGAATGGGCATACCACTACAATCATATACCTATTTCCTTGACATACGTTGATCATATCAACATAATCAATATGGATGTGCAGGAATGGTCCCTCTGGCCGGGGTATAGTATCTTTTATCACTTGCAGCGTGTGACCGGCCGTAAACTGTTGACATGTGAGACAGTTGCTGATAAAATTTGTCACATGGGAATTTAACTCGGGGCATAACCAATCTTCCCTAATTCGTGCTGCAATAACTTCCTTGCCTGTATGAGCTGGGTGGTGGAGTTGGCTCAGGGCGGTGTTCAATAGTGCCAATGGCATTATCATCTTTCCAGTGTTACCCTGATGCCATAGTGCGTCAGTTGGCGACATAGTACATCCTCTTTTTACCCATATTTCTTTTTCTGCCATTGGTGCAGCCGCTTGTAACTCCATTATCTGTGTGGCTGGGAGATGGGTGTACCCTTCTCTCATCAACATCTCTTTAGCTATCCCCCTCCCTCTCTCTGACTCTGGGGGGTTCCATATCTCACCAAAATATGCAGCATACTTCGCATGTGCGTCTGCTGCTGCATTTCCTTTTGAGATATGATCTTCTCCATTAGTGTGTGCGATACATTTGACCAAAGCTAGTTCTTGGGGATCATTTATTACTTCAATTGACTCAGCTAATAAGAGAGCATGTTGCACTGGGGTGCCGTCAGCTCTCCTAAACCCTCTTCTCCTCCATGTTGTCAATCCTGAGTGGACAGTAGACGTGACATATGCGCTATCAGAATATATAGTTACTCTTTTGTCAAAGCTTTCCTTCAACGCCAAGATCAGTGCAACCAATTCTGCTGCTTGAGCAGAGTAATGTTGTGGTAATTGTACACATTTCACCGCCACACACACCAATTCCTCTGTCATTTTTACAACTGCTGCCCCAGTTCTCCTTATCCCATCACTCTGGTCTATTGTTGATGATCCATCAATAAGCAAGAGCTCTCCTCCATTTAGCGCATCCTCTTCAACTTTTCTAGTACATGAGTACATCTCAGTAGTCTGCGTACAATCATGAGCATAGTCGCCTTCCTCAATAACTTCCGCTATAAACCTTGCAGGATTAACTGTGCTGCATCTAACAATGGATAATTCTGGTCTAGATAAGATGATCTCATAACCTGACGCCCTCTGCGTGGTTAGTGTGGACTTGTTCAATATTGCAAATGGCGCATGTTCCACAAATAGTGTGGTTGGGCACCCCATTGCAATAGATGATGATTTCTCTACTGCGAAGACAGCTGCGGCGAGACCTTGTTCGCAAGGAAAATGACCTAACATAACAGGATCCAAGTGACCGCTGTAAAATGCTACTGGTTTGTACCCCATGCTTGTTTTTTGAGCCAACACTGCTTTCATTACTGCTGAGTCGCAATGTGAAAATATAAAGAATTGTCATTCATAATCTGGGGTGGCCAGTACTGGAGCAGTTGATATTGCGTCTTTCAGTTCATCAAAGGCCTCTTTCATTTCCATTGTCCACCCCAATCTTTTCTCCCCTTTGTTAGCTTCTCTCAATGCTTCAAGTAGGGGTCCTGTGTATGAGCTGTAATCAAATACCCATGCTCTACAGTAGTTGCACAATCCCAGGAACTGCTGCAGCTCCCTCACTGTTTGTGGCAATGGCGTTTTTGATGTAGCCTGTGCTCTTTGTGGTGCAATCTTTCTTCCGTGTTGGGATATCAGCTGACCAATGTATAATACCTGTTCCTGACAGTACTGTAACTTTTCTTTGTCTACCTTGTAACCCTTTTCAGCCAATATTGTCAGCATCTTCAATGAGTCCTCCCTGCATCTTTTTTCGATTATGCTGCAAATTATTATGTCGTCAACATATTGCAACACTGTGCTTCCCAATTCAATGTTTCCCAAGTCCATCTGTATTACTCTGTTGAAAATTGAGGGTGACTCGCAGTACCCTTGTGGCAATCTGGTGCGTTTCCATTTTGTGTTTCTGTACGTGAAGCTTGTTAGATCTTGTGAATCTGGATGCAGGGGTATTGAGAAAAAGGCATTTTTGAGGTCAATCACTGTAAATCGTGATGCTTCTGCTGGAATTCCACACAATATTGTGGCCGGGTTTGCTGCTATGGGGTATTCCGCTTCCACTATGTTGTTCAAGGGCCTGAGGTCCTGGATGAAACGCCAAGACCCTCCTTTAGCTTTCGTACTGGATATACGGCTGTGTTACATGGTGATTCTGATGGTACCAATATGCCATTATTTATAAGGGCCGTTATTGTTTCATATATGCCCTCATCTGCCTCTTTTGATAGTGGGTATTGTTTCACTCGAGGGAGTATTGCACCTTTTTTCAATTTTATTCTTACTCCCCCGATACTTTTTATACACCCCACGCCATAGGGACTAGTAGTCCACAATGATGTTGGAACTTTTGCCATATCCTCCTCAAAAAAGGGAACTGGGGTAGATGTGGGTGCTTCAAGTGCCATTGCAATTTTCTGTGCTACTTGTTTGTATGTCACTCTTAGCCATATATCTACACTCATAAATACCATTTCACTCTCTTCCTTTTCTTCTGAAAAGAGCTCCTCGTCTGACACCTGGGTGAGCCTGCATCCCTCAGCTAGGGCTATCACTGCCCTCCATGCTCTTCCCATGCTCTTCCTTCCCTGTCTTGGGCATGTACTGCGATATAATCAGCAGTTGCTATAATGCTCTCCATGCTCACTGAAATCACCTTTCCTTCTAGTTCATTGGCTGGTGTTTCTGGTCTAAACAAATAGGCTGTTGGCCTCCTCCAGATCTTTCCTTCTATTCCTGGCATCCATGCAAATGCCATGTCTGTTCCGTACTGGAACAGTTCGCCATCTACTGGCTCAGCCCTAATCACTGTCTGTCCAGAGTATGCTTGCATAATTTGCCGTGCAGTGAGCATGTTTATTCCAGGAGTGGAACAAATTATGCCGTCCTCCGTGAAGGAGATTGTCATATTCAACCTGCTCATTATGTCTCGCCCAAGTATGTTTACTGGTGAGTCCCTTGAATATAAAAGCGGGACGGACATGTCATAATCCCCTATAGATAAGGGGATGTTATCAGTAAAGGGAACCAACCCCCTAGCCCCAGAGAATCCTTGGGTGTTCATGGCCTCACCTGACATCTTAAATTTACCTTCCCTTATGCAAGACCGGTGTCGACAAGGAATGATAATTTTTTGTCACCTATCATTACCTCTATGCGTGGTTCCTCCGCATGCGTGGTTCCTCCGCACTATTAGTTGTTACCAACAGGATGGGACACACCAAGGCCGTCTGTGGGCTGTCCTATTGTGGGTATAATGATTGACCACTTCCTGTGTAAGGGTTGTGTCCCAGGACCGTCACCCTTCCCAGTTGTGTTTGCTGTAGCTGTGAATTGGTAGAGGTTACTTTATGGTCTTGAATTTGAGCGGGTTGCTGTACTTGCTGCACTTGAGGTTGTTGTGTCATCGCTACCTGTTGTTGTGGTGGTGAATATGTCTGTGGCTGTTGTTGTGTTGCTAGTTGTTGCTGCACATTTCCCGGTTGCAGTGCCTGCTGTTGTTGGTGGCCCTGCTGTTCCCTTGTAGGCCCTTGTTGTCCCTGTTCTCCCCATGCTGGTGTGCCGGGTCTCATCCTACATGTGCGTGACATGTGTCCTAGTAATCCACAAATCCAACATACCGGTGGTTCTCTGGTCTGCCATGGAAAACTCCCTGAATTGTCCTGGTATACTGGTTGCCCAGTGGGGTAGAAACCTCTGAATCCTCCCCCTTGCTGTTGTGTGTTATAGCCGTATCCCCTCCGCCTCATCATTCCTCCCCTTCCCCTGTTATAATTATAATATCCAGCTCCTGGTGTTGAGTATCCTCCTCCCATGTTAGTCGTGTATGGTGGGAGTGGTGGCAGCTGTTGTGCTACAATCTGTGGTGCTTGTATGTGGGATGGATCTTGTGCAGCCACTACTTGCGTGGGGTTTTGTGTCATTGTTGTAGGTGTAGTTATTAGTGCACCTTCCATCGTGTATTTAGTACGTTTTTTCTGTACCAGTTTAGCCTCTTCCGCTTTTCTATCCTCTTCCTTTTGTTTCATCTTTTCTTGCCCTGTCCTACAATGATGTACTATCGTCAGCTGCATTTCTGGCCATGCTTTTGCTTCCATCCCCACTACTTTCTTCAATTGTTTCTGCACTGCTTCTGGGAGCCCTTGTATTAGTATATGATAGAATATTGCTGGTGTTTTGTCCCATTGTTCTCTAGTTTCCATACGCCACTTCTCTTGAATTTCCTGGATATAATCAACAGGATCTTCGTTCTCACGCATCTTGCGAGAAGTAATCGCTCCTATGTCTGATGTGTCTAGTTATTGTGCCCTTAATGCTTGCCATAATGCATGTCTACAGTTTGCGAATGGCGCCCCGTCGTGTGATGTGTTTGTTATTGTGACCCCGGGGAAGCCTGCCCTCTTCCAGATGTCATCTGCTGCATCCCCTAATATTGATATTAGGAGGCCCTTTACATCTCCTACTGCCAGTTTTTGTCCTGCGGTGTGTTTTTCCATTTCATATATCCATTTCCCCGCACCTCCACTTAATGATGGGAGCCTGCACTTTATATTTTCCTTGTCTGCATGCTTCCAAGGGACGTATTGTGGTCTAACCCCTCCCTTCTCCAAAAGTGGCATTAGGTTGTGTCCTGTCTGACCCCCTGGGTTCCCCAGAGTCGAGTCCGTGTATCCCTCCTCTTCTTCCGTGTCGTCTACATCATCTGTTGTGTCCATATTTCCCCTGCTCGTAACTGTTTCTCCTCCATCTCTTCCCCTTCTTTTATCATTTCCTTTATTTAATGTGGGCGTGTGTATTCATTCTTCCTGCCTGCGTCCAGGGAGGTCTCTAAGCCTGCCTGCATAGGGTGTGTGTTCGTGAGGTGCGGGTGTAGCTGGGCATGTTGCACGGGATGAGTGTGGGGTGGTGAAGCATGTTGGACGGGATGATGAGGGAGTAGCTGCACGTGTCTGCCTTCCCGCCATTCCTTGCTCTTCCCCCTCACTTCCCCCCAGTTCTTCCTTTCTTCTGCAGGCCCATGGTGATTCCCTGTTTGTCCGGGGTGATGTACAATTTATCTAAGCTTTCCCTTTCCCTACTTCTTCCTTCCTTCTCCATTCCTTCTTCTTCCTCACTACAAAAGTCATCCAGTAGCGACAACCCCCAATCTGTCTTTTTCCCCCTAATCGTTACTGTTTTTAAGTCTATTAAGTCCGTTCCTCCCTGTTCTTCTTTACCAATTGTTCCCCTTTGTGCTGATGTTGTTGCTACTTCTGTGTCTCTGCGTACATATCTCCTTAATTCACTCTCCCCTCTCCTATCTTCTCTTTCCCCTTCTTTTTTCTCCGCTATCTCTCCACCTATTTCCTCTCTTTTCTTTATTAATTCCTCCATTACTTCACTACTCATCTTTTCCAATATCCTTTCCTCTTCTCTCTTCCTTTCCCATCTCTCTCTTTCCCGCTCTAATATGCTTTCTATCATCCTCCCTTCTTCGTATTTCTTGGTCGTTTCTGATAGTATTTTCCTCTTCCATATTTCCATTTCTTTTTCTTTCTCTTCTTTCTCTCTTTTCTTGTCGCGTGGTGCTGCTCGGGATACTCTTTCTGCTACTGCCTTTACCCTCTCAGCTTCTCTCTTTCGCTCCTCAGTTCGTTCCCTCATTTTTTCCAACTCATTCTTACTTTCTTTACTTTCCCGTGCTCTCTCTCTTTCCTCCCTCTCAAGCTGCTTGATCAGGGCATTTTGCTCATTCCTTAATTCTGCTAATCGTTCCTCCAAAATCTCTTCCTTTTTTCGTGACAACTCTTCCTCCTTTCTTTTCCCCCCTTCTCCTTTCATCTAGCTCTTTCTCTCATTATCCTCGTCCATTTTCCTTACTACCTCCTTCTCTTCTCCTGTTAATGAACCTCGTAATTTTAATAATACCTGCGCAGCTACCCACTCATGTATTATTGCTGCGATTTGTTCTTTGCTAGTCCTCCCCTCCCCTGCGGGCACCTTCGTATAAGTTGGCCCCGCCGTACTTGTCTGCTCCCCTCCCGTGTGGCCACCTGTAGCTGTATATGATGGTGGGCTGTATGCCGGGTTCGAGTACCCCTCAGCCGCCCTTAATTGTTCTCTCACTATTTCTCGTAGTTCCGTTAAAGGATATAACCCCCTTCCTCTTTTTTCACTACCTTCGCTAGGGGCATGTCGTCGCTCTGTTCCTTTTTTATTTCTTTTTCATTTAGGTTGCTACTTTTTTCTCCTCCCTCTTGTCCGTTCCCCGTGCACTGTGTGCCTCCACTCTCTTTTTCCCCATTCTCTTCTTCCTTCCTTTGTTTCCCCCACAGCGAACATTCCGTTTGGTCCTGGACGGGACCCCTTGAACATTCTCCATAAGTTGAACACCTCCACGTGGTGTGTCAATTTCTTCCCCTTGTATGTGTTATGCAGATGGGTTAATAGTGAGTGTTGGGTATATGGGTCGAAACTGCCATTAGGCGGCCATGGTGTCGTCATTTTGTTGTCCGTCCCCTGTGTCCATTCTATGCTGTATTTGATCAGTTTCTCCCTATGGGGTGACAGTGTTTTACATATGTGCTGTAGCGGGGTAGTGAGGGTGTTCCCCCACCCTCCCGAACCTGTCCCGTATGACATAGTAGCACTAGTTTGTTATCCTCTCTCTGTATGGTAGCGGTTATCTTGCTAATAATGAACGCTATACAATTTCAGATCTTTTACCTGGCCCCGTAATTTTGGGGACTTGCGATTGTCCGCTAAAAGAAAATAGTAAAATATAGCATTTGCATTTATATATTCTTTACTGTCTTTTCTTCCTTCACCGAACACCGTTACGGCCCCCTATGGCCGAGGCGCACGTAGCCCTGTGCGTGCCCTGTGTGACGTTCTTATACAGCCGTCCCACTTTATTTCACCCCTCCTTCTCCCTCTTCACTTGTCGTGGCCGGCGTTCTCAGTGTGCGGCCACGTCCCTCTCTTCACCTTGCCCCAATCTAATCTATTGCTGTTTATCTCCATCTCCACTCCCTTACCATTATTCTCTTCCCCACCATTCTCCAAAAAATGCCTTGTGTTCGAGATATCCTATGAAAGCCCTACTGGTGACGTCACCAACCTCTTCCAAAACTACCGGTAAGTTCTTTACATGTTTTTAAAAGTTTGAAATAAGTTTGCAATCTACCCCCGTTAACCCCACAGCTGTCCTCTTGTCACGCCTGGAACAAGGTAATCAACAATATAATCAGACAGCGCACTCTGCGTCGCCTCGCCTGTGATACGCCCCTCGACAGGAGGGCTTAACCAGCCAATTATCTTCCGTATTAGGCAACCAGGTAGCTACCGCCTACAGGGAAACGTCATCTATCTATCGAGTTTTCTGCTCGATCAATAGGGATCCTCATCTACTCATTGATCAATAATCACCAAATCGTAGGAAACCGCACACACACGCCCTTACAGGTGGTCGCGACCTAGGCCAATCAGTGTCTACGAGCAGCCGCACGTGATGTTTTCGTGCTCCGGCCCCTTCTTTTTCGTAACGGACTGCTCTCGCACTTGTCCAGCTACCATTCACTTCACCATCAACACTAATTTATCAAACCTTCGCCGCGCACCTGTGTAACACCTCCCACCTCCCATATTCTATTCCTCCCCCTCCCTCACAATTTCACATTGCTTGTTGGGCGTGGCATACTCACCAAGTTCTCTTGATGCGGGGCCGCTCGACTGCGTGCACCCCTCCAAGCGGCTCGCCACCTCCCCTCGTCTGGACCACGTCTGGACACTCGCCAACCGCAGGCGGGATACTTCTCAACCGGCTCCCGAAGGCCAATATCCGGATTGCGCTGTCCGGTCTTCTCGCAGTTCCGCAATGGTCCTGTAGTCCTCAAAAGGGGGCAGCGGCAGAGGGGGCCGCGCCGCCGGGCCTCCTCGCAATGAGAGCACTCGGAAAAAATAAAAGATTTTAAAAAGATCTCAGCAGTGCATCCAACTTGTCGGGGGGAAATTCTCCCGAGGTCGGCTGGGCCGTCCGCAGACCTCCGGGCTGGGAGGCCCCAACTCCTCCCGAGTATCCTAAAAATGAGTATGAGACACACGCACAAGAAGCAAGGTGTTTCTGCTGTTTATTGAACAACGGCAGGGATGGGTCTAGGTTCGTACGCGTCCGTCTTGACTCTCGAAATTCGTGGGGCTCGCAGGCCCCTTTTGCTTCAGTATGACGCGCTACTTGCGTCACCTGGGAAAGTTAGCAAAAAACCTATTGCCACTTTGGATTGGTTCCTCGAGTGGTAGGGTTAGTATAGCATATGTATAGAGAACGTTGTTAGTGTTAACCAGGTGGTATACTTGGGTTGTCCCTTCTATTAGATACATACAAATTGTTACACAAAGACCCCTGATGATTGGCTAATGTTAATGGCGTCAGTGATGAGTGCCGCATGTTCTCATTGGCCCACTCGCGAGCCCCCCAGCCTGGGACCATCGTTGTTCCCAGCTCACGGTGTACCTGTCATTTGCAACAATATGTAACTATGTGTTTATGCAGACAACGCGTGGATTTGCTCATATGCTTGAGAGCAGACTATTCCCACCGCTGTAGGTGTCCATTGGGTCATTTCATTGTTGCAGCCTGTGTCTCAAACGTGAGACCCTGGCGACTTCTCCCTCCTGGGTCTGGCACCCTGTCAGGTTCGGCTTGGTCACATGAGGAGAGACCGTGGTTGAGGCAGAATTCTGCACATTTAAAGTTGTATTTGCCTCTGCGTGCCTGGCTTAGTTTGCAGGTATGACCTTGGCTTCGGCTTGTGGCATGCGAGTTGCAACATTGCCCCCTTGGCTGTCAGTTCTCGCTGGGCTCCTTCTGCAGGGTCAGCAATTGTACTCTTGTTCGTTCAATGTTCGTGGAGGCTCTTGTTTGCGGCCTACTTCTGCCTGGTGCATAGGTGGGGATGTTTGATGCACGGCACTTTAAGTTACGGTATCATATTGCTTCATATCCAGTATCATGTCTTTGTTGCATTTTTCATCACAATGCATGGGTTAGGAGAAGCGTCAGCAAGCATTTTAGATGAGTGCTTTGTGCATCTTGCGTTTCTGCATTTTGAAAAACCTATGTGAAAAATAATAAAGATGTGCGTCAGTGGGTCATAGCACTGAATATGTTCTTCGTGTGGGAGTGTCCAGTGTGCATGGTTAGACGGGTGTTCTAACCGTTGGCTAGGTCGTCATGGCATCTCTAACAATGTGTTAATTTACTGTTGAATGGTTCAGTCGAGTTCATCCATGCCGCAGGTGTCGGCTTGAGCAGGGCAGGCTGGTGGGCACATCCGTATGTTCCTGTACCAGGGTATTTGGTCGTCTGGTAGATAGGCAAATTCATCTCGTGGCGGGCGTCTGGGTCGCGATCCTCTAGGCCAGGGGCGCGAGGGGATTGGGGGGGTCTTTTGTCCCATTCTCCCACTTCACTAGAGAGAAAAGGTTCTTCGAAGGGTAAAAACACACAACATAAATATGGAGCATTATGAATATCTCTTAAACAATTGCAAACAAATCTGAGAGGCGATCTAATGAGAAGTAGGCCAAATCTTTGTGGGATGGTGTCCGACCAGAAAGGTCTAAACTCACATTCTCTCATCTGCTTAACCAGAGGAGAAAACCATTTACCCATCAGTCGGGTAACGTCAACGACAGTTCAAAACCAAAATAGCAGACTTGACTGTCGTCATAGGCTGATGCATAGGACTTTACTCTGGTAAGGCACAGTGACCAAAACAGGACTAAAGAATCTTCTGTGTGGGGAGAATTCCAAAGAAAGTAGCTCCCCTTGGTCTTTCACAGTAGACACTATTCAAATACTTATTTTAAACTTGAGACCACATACCTTTGAAAATCAAGGTATGTAAGCAATCCAAAAGATGAGCAATAGGTTATGAGAAATAGAAAGCCAAAAAACATTGGCATTCTTAAATTGTGAAGAGATTTTTCCAGCTCTATAATTTGTGAGTCTCTTAATGTTTCCAAGGTCATAAGAGAAGGTATAGATGAAATCAGTTGGATCCAAGTGATTCTATCAATTTAGTTTTTTGCTAAACCCCATTTGAACGATGAACTTTTTTTATAAGTTAATTTGACTGCATATATACATATGGGAGGGTACACGTCCTGCATCCCTTCATATGCCCCCCAAATTTACTATTACCCTAACCGACCGCTGCACATATATATGCAGTGAAATGTTTTCCATCAATCAAATCACTTTTGGCAAAAAAGGCTGTGCAGTAAAACTATACCCATCAGTTAGCAAATAAATCTAACGCATATTTGCTCTTACAAAAAGCTCGATTGTTTTTCTATCAAAGGTAAGTTACATTACACCACAACCTCTAGAAGCTTTGGCAGTAGGAATTCTGTTCCAATAGCCTTTTGGTGACGTGACCCTTACTAGGTACAACAAAAACGCAAATAAAGGGCCTTTTTAGAATCATGTGCAAATTTCCTGTGGGTTAGAAGTGATGTGGCATCATGGTCTGCAAGAGGCCTGGGCGTCGGCTGAATCCAGCTGTGAAGACGTGAGCAAGAGGAGCATGGAGAATGAAGAAAAGGCCTAGCTGGTGTCTGGCACAGAGCCGCTGAGCAAGTAGAGTAAGGCAATATCCTCTGCAGAAGCCAGGGCCCATGAGACCTATATAGAAGCAGAGGAGTGGCACCAGATACTGGCACCCAGCAGGGATGCCAGAGGGTGTCCTTTTTTAAAAACATTTATTGATTTATTAACCACAATATAACCACAGACTTTGTACATGTCATGTCAATATGCAACCGATTGTGTCCATGTATCCCCCCTATTGCCCCACCCATGCCCCAGCCTATTCCACCACCCTTATTCTACCCCACCACCTCAAGTTGTACCACCCAAATATCTTCGCTAATCTACCGATTTTAACGTGGCATTTGTTCCTTTATGAGACTGTGAGCTCCAAGGCCATCAATTCCTGCACCATATATTTCCATGATTCTAAGTGCGCATTTTCTTCTTCCTGGCCACAGCATGCTGCCTCTTGCCACACTAAGGTTTTCTGCCAGCGTTAATTTTTGTAGGGCCCTTCACAAATGGTGTATCTCCGGCACTCTGTGCGCTTTCTAACCCATAGCTATCCTACGTTACACTAAAATATATGCCAAGTCCTTCAATTTACTAGCATGTCTTGCCTGCTTCAGTCACGGGAAAATGCCTAGCATGCAGGCTGTGGGGATCTCACGTCTATCGTTATATCAGCCTTGGCTGAAGTCTGGGCTCTCTCTTCTCAATGCTGTTGGATCTTGCTTCCAGAGGGTGTACTTGGAAGACATTGTGAGGAAAGATCAACAGTGTGGCCTTTCCAAATGACACAAAAGCCAATGATCTAATATGATATGTTAATTATAACGCGCTTAACTCCCAGAGGTTTCTAATTATGGACCAGGATTCGAACCTGTGTTGCTCCGTGTCGTCTTGCTTCCCAGGCAAGCACGTTGCAGCAGAGCTATCCTCCCGTGATCCCAATCTCACGAGGGAGGCTCTGCACATAAATGTGAACCCTCTGCCCATGAATCCGAGCTCTCAGAGCTCACACCCAGCCAACAAGTTTCATTTTCCTCCTATTTCGGACCCTCAACTGAGATCTTTGGGGTGTGGTGGGTGAAAGCACTATGCTGAATTGCTCTTCCAATTCTATCTCAGGATCGCAACAAAGTCCTTCTCAAAACATGTTCACACCCTTAGGGGTGAAGAGATGGTGTTACACCCAGCAAATGTATCCCCATCCCAATCCACGAAGAAAGAAATGGTCCTGGGAGACTTCCTTTTTGGCTGACCAGAATCGCACAAGTCCTCCTAGAAGACAATTCTGGACAAGCCCCCAACCCGTTGCCTACAAAAATAGAAATTCAGAAAAGTTTAGTGCTCCCTCAGACAAGCATATCTCCTCGCCTTGTACTCTTCACCACAATCTTGTACTTTGTTCCCTTCCCCTTTTAGGGCCATTCATATATTGCACTCAATACCCTGAAAGATCACTACAAGAAATCGACTTTATTGGCAAAAAATAATAAAGCTTTAGAAAATGCCAGATTTTATCTCGGCCAAGTGAATATGGATGCAGTGTTGCCAGTATAGGATTTCAAGATGTGGTAATATCTTTCCAGTATACTGCTCTATTAGATGCAAAACATACATCAATATTAATGCCTAACGCTCTGAGAATGACAATGGGATCCAGAACTGACAAAGAAACGGAATTATCAAGTATGGAGAAACGTTTTTAGACCATTGCAGACCTTTAGGTCTTAATACCTAAAGGTAAAGAGGTGTAGTTTATACACTTGGCAAGGCAAATGACAACTGAGCCGGACGGTAACCAATGATTGCTAGAAAATGATCAGTGAAGTTGTGAATTCCATGAGCAGGAATAACCTAGGCAATCTTATCAGCCAAAAAAGGTTGGCGTGGGGCCATACATGGCTTTATGTACAGGGCAAAGAACATTGGACCCTATTCTAGAAATTACAGGAAGCCAGTGACCTTGATGCAAAGCAGGTGAGCTGCTCACGGGGTCCCACATTGCATGAAAAGCTGGCAGCCACATTCTAGACTCTAGGTTTATAGAGAGCATACCTGGGGTGACAAACTGTTGCAATAATGAAGCCTTGAAGAAATTAATGCATTGATAAGATGTGCATTGAAGACATTTTCAAAAATCGTTTTAAAAATGCTCCAACTGAAAGAACGGAGACTGGGCCACAGAGGAGATCTGTGAATTTAACCTAAGATGAAGCAATAAGTTACTTACCAGTAAATCCTGTTCGCCAGCCTTGATATCTTTCATAGATTCACATGCTGCTGAATATTCCCAGTAGTGAGACTGGGAATCCTGTAACAATAAGCAGTTTCACAGAAATACAAGTAACTGCTTTCACATTAATGTTGTTTTGGGTCATTTACCACTCAGGCAATAGGCATTGCCTCACTTAGCTCCAACCCTGGAGGCTATCTTCAGATTTGCCACCTGCAACTTATGCAGGTGTGTTGCATGCTGATCTATTAAAGATTCCAATGCTGGAGAACAGGAGTTACAGGTAAGTAACTTATTCCTTCTTCAGCATTTGATATTGCATAGATATACGTACTGTTGAACAGATTACAAAGCAGTAAAATGCATCAATCTGCACATACACGTACACAGGGAGGAGGAAGATGGCTTGCTTTAGGCAAGCGGCTCCAAAGGACTGCTTGACCAACCCAGGACTCTTCCGCAGAGTTCTTGTCAATGCAATTAATGTCGGTGAAGGTATGTGGAGACCTCCATGTAGCCTTCTTGCAGATGTCAGACAGTGGTACTCCTGCAAGGAGAATGGTGGTAGACAAGATTACTCTCGTGTATGGGCATAATTTTAGGGGGGACAAAAGTGTTTGTCCCCCCCACCCCAACTTTTGTGGCACACCATTTTGTACCACTCATTTGGCAGGGGTCCCTTTCATAAAGATGTCCTGTCTCTCCCACCCCTCCCCCCAACATTTTCAGCAAAGTTACTCCACTGCTCTCGTGGACTGTGCACAAGGCCGGCCAGGATATAGCCCGTCAGCAAGTTGATGGCAGAAAGGGATACCAGCAGAGAGCCATCTGGGAATTGAAGCTTTAGAAAGGCAGTCACCAGCAGTAGTAGGCCCAAAGGCAACAAACAGTTGTGATTATACCCGAAAATACTTGGAACGATCAATGTAGAATTTGAGCACCCACAAGACTTTTGGGGAGTGAAGAGAGCACTCCGCAGGTGTCGGAGAGCTGAAAATGGGCACAGCCAACGTCTTGAGGTGAAAAGAGATTGACCCTTTAGGAATAAAGTCAGGATTGGTCCCTAGGAGGACATTGTATTTGTGGAAAGTGAGGTAAAATGGCTGCGAGGAGAGCATCTGAATATTACCAAATTTTCTGGCCGAGTTGATAGCCACCAAACATGATATATGCTGGCCTAATGCAATGCTCGAATGGGGACCCCATCAATCTGAGGGGAGAGACAGACAGTTCCCTAATAGGGGCAGGTTTGCGGATAGGTGGAAGGTCAGTCTGAAAACACAGCAAAGGCACACCAGATAGGCATGCGAAGTGGTAATTGGCAGTGAAATGAACTTTGATGAAAGGATGTGTTGCAGCTGGAAATGGTATACCGTTGTTTCATAGGCAGCCATTTTTACGACTACCTTTTGTACGTGGACACTATTACAAAAAAAGCCATTGACATTGGGGGGTTGGGTGGGAAAGGGCAGATAAGGGGTTGAGGGGTCAGAAATAGTTAAAATAGGTGGGGGAGGAGGGCCTGGGGGGAAAAAAACGTTTTTTTGGTAATAGTGTCCACATAAAAAAGGCAGTCGTAAAAATGTCTGTCCGCGAAATGACATGGAAATAAAGTGCATCCGCCCTGTGACCGGAACACCAGGTGGTGAACCTCTTCCATTTCTTGTTGTGACCGGGGATGGCTAAGGAGCCAGAGGCTTGGCCAGGACATCCCTGCAGATCAGGGACATGTCGATATCGTAGAATTCTAGGGACATAGGAGCTAGGATGGGTCATGGTGGAATACCTCACCAGTGTCTCTGGAAAGCAGTTTGTGCACTGGCGGAAGCCTTGTAAGTGGGTTTGAGGAGGGCACTAGACATTCCGAGAACCAGAACTGCCTTGGCCACGCTAACACCCCAAGGATCAGTCTGCACAGATGTTTCACTGTGTGGAGGACATTTGGGATGAGTGGAAACTGCGGAAAGGCATATAGGAACCTGCTGTTAAACTAAAATGTGAAGGCATCTCCAAGGCTGGATCGTTGAGGGAACCTGCTGGCGGAAGAGTGGCACTTGGAGTTGTCTGTAAACTGATTGATGTCCGACCGTACCTATGTACTGAAGAGAACTTTAACTTGGCTTTACAGAAGCTCCCATTCATGGCAGGAGAGGAGTTATAATTGTTCTTTTATAAACACGCATAATACCAGAGTTCTAAGCGCGATTCAAACCTGTGTTGTGCTGCGTTGTCTTGCTTCCAAACAAACATGTTGCCCCTGAGCTATCCCCCCTCACTGCTGAAGGACTGTCCTACTGAGTTGTGTATGCCTGGAAAGTGAAATGAGAAACAGAATATGCCTGGGACTTGTAGGATGAGACCAGAGGCCTGGTGCCGGTTCGATGTGCAGGGAATGGCGGTTGTGTGGTCTGTGAACACATTTACCACTGTCCCATGCAGGTGGAGCAGGTAAGACCGAAGGGCCAACAATAATGCACATTGCTGTAAAACATGAATATGTAGAGACTGACATGAGATTGTGAAAGGAGCCCCACCGGTAAGGATGGTGTCCTTGCACCAAGGTAGAGTATTGTAAAAAGTACTGGTTAGAAGTAGCTGGTCGTCCAAATGTCCAAAGACCGGATTCCAATGGACAGCTAGGAATTCTTGCAGGGAGGGCAAGTTGAGACTGCAATTGCTGATGACTAGAATGCGTGAGGACAATTTCAAAAAGGGACTATCCTTCATACCAGGGAAACCCGTTTGAGAGAGCACTTGCACCTGGGACAGCATTGTGTCGACTGTCGGTTGAAGGGATTGAAGTTGTGGTGTCTGGGTGTGCCCCTAGAAACATTAGCTGAGATGGAATTGCAGATTTCTTGTAGAAACTGGTTAGACTTCCAAGACCCTTGTGTGCTGTAGGCCCTGTTCGAGGTGTTTATGTTATTTCATCAACAGCTATTTCTGCGACTTTTTTATGAAAATCTTTTGCTGAAAAATCCCATTGAAAAATGTATTTTACATTTTTTTTAGGTGGGGGGTTCCTAAAGTTGATCTCATGAAATCAGGAACGTGCTGCGGCTGGGGCAAGGCATCTCGTAAACATCCTTGTGGTGGACTTAAAACCAAAGTGGAAGACCTTGAATTGAAAGTGGTAGCTTCCTACCACGAAATGCAGGAACTTTTTATGGCAGTGGGGAATGGAAACCGCCATCCTCCATATCCATGGACAAGAGAAAAATGCCCCTTGGCAAGCTGGACAGGATTGTTTTTATTTTTGTAGGGCAACTATCATGAGCGGTGGAATTTGTTAAAGGTATCTTAGATACAGTAAGGCTTTCCACCCACCTAAATTTTATGGTACCAGGAAACAGCATGGGTCTCGAGAACAAGAGGCCCACTCTATAGTTCTGTATTGTTCGGAATAAACAAGTGCCTGCTGACCCTAACGGTACTATCCTGCCTATGCCAGCCACCGATGGTGCCCCTGTCACTCCCCTAGTTACTTCTATACAGACCACCACCCTCAAGTGTGACCTAATGAATGCCCGATCAGTTCCAGCACACGCCTTGCACATCCATGACTTAATCCTCAAAAACACTGACCGCCTTATAATTAATCTCCCCATCTCTGACCACGCTCACAACCTAGGCATTCACTTTGACTCCTCTCTCACCTTTTCCACATCATCTCTCTCTCACCTCTCATGCCTGTCGCTTCCACCTCTTTAATAATTGCAAAGTCCGCCCCTCTCTGACTTTCCATGCTACTAAACTCTTAATCTCCTCCCTGGTCTTCTCTTGCCTCTCCTACTGCTCCTCCTTACTCTTTGGACTTCCTACTTCTCATCTTGCCCCCCTTAAATCCATCTACCACTCTACCGTCCGCACCCTCTGTCTCCTCTCCTCTCCTCCCGTGACTCCATCTCTGCTTCCCTTTCCTCCCTTGGCTGGCTTCCCTTTCACTCCCAACTTAAATTTCAATTTCTCTGCCTAGTCTTTAAATCTCTCCACGGTCTTGCCCCCCCTTATCTCTCCTCCCTCCTCTCTTTCTACACTCCCACCCGCTCCCTTTGCTCTGCTGACCACTTTCTTCTCACTGTTCCTCCTTCCCCTTGTGCCACATCCTGTTTCCGCTCCTTTCATCTTCTAGCCGCCCCCAACTCTGGAACTCCTTACCTCTCTCTCTGCTCTATTTCTACCTTTTCCTCATTCTGCACTTCCCTCAAATCTCTCCTTCTCCATTCCCTGCCATGAAACCCCTCCCCCTTCTTGCCCCCCTCCCATCTTGGCTTATCTCATTGATCATCTCCATCCCCCTCCCCCTGACCCCGCAATCTCACCCTTCACCCCATCCATTTTCCCTCCTCCTCTTCCCCTCCCTCTCAGTTCTACTGCACTTCTCTCCTTCTCCCCTTCAGTTTAATTGCTCTACTTACTGTTTTGTTGGTCTGATTCTCAATTGTAAATTGCTTCTACTGTTACTGTTATAATGTTAATTGTCATACGTATCCTGTTAAAATGTGCAACGATTTGGTGTAAAGCGCTATATAAACTAAAATACAAATACAATAATTACAGAAACTTGGTTGAACGATACCTCAGGTCCTGCCCCCTCTCTGGCCATCCCGGACGGATACACCATCTACAGGCAAGACCGCCCCATTCTTAGGGGTGGGGGAGGAGCCCTCATCGCCAAAGAGAACCTCGCTATCAGGAGGATTGAAGGTGAACTTGGCCACAGCTGTGACTACCTTCCTCTCAAAATCAATCTCTCCCCCAAACTAACCTTGGCTCTACACATTATCGACCCCCAGGTCCGATCACCGAATTCCATGACTCCCTCATCCAAGCTCTTTCAGGCAATCTAAAAAAAACTCCAAAGTCTTACTCACGGTGACCTTAACTTAGGCCTCAACGATCCCAATGACGCTCACGCTGCCTCTCTGAATAAAGCCCTTTCCACTCTAGGGTTCTCACAAACCATCTCCAATCCTACCCACATTAAAGGACACTCTTTAGACTGGGTCACCCACCACAACTGCTCAGTACAAATTACTGAAAACTCACCCGTCCCATGGTCGGACCACCACTACATCCAATTTGACCTAAACACCTCTAAAGGGCCCACCAAGCCCACCATCCCTCTTCCCGCAGCTCTTGCAAGAAGCTCCCGCCAACTAACAGTAGAAAGGATCACGCCTCTCCTTGAGGTTCCTGCTCTCCAGGCCCCGTTCTCGAAGGACCCTGACCCTCTTGCTAGCGCTTTCAAACTGGCAATCACCCAGGCAGTTGCTGCCATCGCTCCCCTCACTCTCAGAAAAGAGAAGAAAGCAAAGCACACAAACGCATGGTTCTCCCAAAAGCTTCTCGAGCTTCGTGCCAAGAAGCGAGCTGCCCTCTCAGCCTAGAAAAATAAACCCAATGATGCTACTAAATCTGCCTTTAAGACCAGCTCTAAAGGCTACAAATCAGCCATTATCCTTGCCAAAGCAAACTCCTTCAACACCAGGATTGCCAACGCTAAATCTAGATGAAAGATGAAAAATGGTGCAACGACATCCAATCCACCATGCTTAATAAATTAAACACCCTGCAAACCAAAATCCGGGCACACCAAAAAGCCTTGACCCTCTTAATTGCCAACCAGAATAATAACATAAGCAAAGAGACTACAATCAACTCCTCCCCGCTATTCGACTTCAAAGACATCACTGAATCGGAGGTCAGCGCGCTCCTAGAAACCATCAAACCCCACAATTGCAAGGGCGACGTATGCCCTGCTCAGCTCGTCAAAGACTCTGGCCCTACCCTTGCCCCCTTTCTGACGGCTTTTTTAAATGCATCCTTTCAGTCTGGCCATGTTCCGACTGATCTTAAGGAAGCCCGGGTTCCCCCGCTCCATAAAAAACCCTCCCTTGAACCATCAGTACCAGGGAACTACAGGCCCATTACCACTGTCCCATTTCTACTGAAAATACTGGACAAAGCAGCTTACCTCCAAGTCCACTAATTCCTCGAAGACAAGCACCTTTTGGGCCTTCGGCAGTCTGGATTTAGACCACGACACAGGACTGAAACGGCTCTCCGCGGCTTGAAAAATCAAATGGACAACATTTGAGATGCTGGCAAACCAGCACTCCTGTTGCCCCTTGATCTATCAGCTGCATTCGACCTCGTGGATCATTACACTCTATGCCACCATCTTTCAATAGCAGCCAACTCCCCCCGAAACGCAACCCGCCCCCTCCCCCACCCCAAGGATGCGCATGGATCACCTCATTCCTACAGGAAAGGGCTATGAAAGTCTTCTCCGACTCAGCACGTGCCTCTACTAGACACATCAAATGTGGGTTGCCCCAGGACTCCTGCATAGCGCCTACCCTCTATAACCTGTTCACCCGGCTTCTCTTCAATCTTTGAGGCCTTGGGCATCTCATACACCAATTATGCTGATGACACCCAAGTGCTCATCCTGCTTACAGGTGATTAGGACTCGGACAGGAACACCCTCAACTCCATTTACTGCACTAGCCAAGCCTGGATGGCAGAAAACTGGTTATGCCTTAATAGTGATAAGAACAAGATCCTGCTAATTGGGTCACCGACCATTCTGGGCATCCTCGACAAACAATACTATTCCTTTACCATCGACAATATACCCATTGCTGTGTCCCAATCAGTCAAGACCCTAGGAGTCTCTCGACTCTAATCTCACTATGGACAGGAAAGTCAATGCTATAGCCTCGTCTTCGGCATACAACTCCAAATTGATTAACGCAGCAAGACCCTTCTTATCCTCACAAAATGGCCTCACCATCGCCAGGGCCATGATAGGATCTAGATTGGATTATTGCAATGCTCTCCTTGGTGGGACATCCAGCAAAAACATCGCTAAGCTCCAACTCGCTCAAAACAACATCCTTAGGGCAGGCACAGGATTCTCCAAGAAGGACCACATTTCTGACATTAGAAGGCAGGTCCACTGGCTGCCCGTCAGGCAGAGAATCATCTTTAAAATCCTCTCCCTCACGCATAAATGCCTCCATTACCTGGCTCCTCCATACCTTGCCCAAAGAATATCCCGGTCTACCTCCTCTAGGCCTTCTAGAACTGCCTACACCAACCAGATTTCTATCCCCAACACCTGCAGAGTACGCGCAGGTGGAACCAGCTTCCCAGCTATAGCAGCCTCACACTGGAATGCCTTACCCACGCACCTTAGGGGGGTTGACTCTCACTTAGTTTTCCGTAAAGCCATCAAAACTAGGCTGTTTGTTTGACCTACTTATTTTGATTTCTGCTCGCAGGTCAACGGCACATGTAACCCAGCACCTATATGTAACTAAGTACCTCATGTTTTCTATGTAACAATCCTGCCTACGTACACTTTCATGTAATAGTGCCTCAATGCCTTTGGGCTGCAGGGCCCTCTACAAATGTAAAAAATAAAATAAATAGTTCTCTCGGACAGGAGCAATAGCACCCCTAGTGGACACAAATATACAGGTTTGTGCTGGCTTTCCAGCAGGGACGGTTGTTGGCGGCCTTAGTACAAGTTTGAGGGTGTGGCCATCGAAATCAAATGGTAACCTATAAGGCTATGTCAAGCAAATTAATGGGCATGAGGGTACCCCAGAATAAACATGCACAAACAAAACCTCACTGTCCAAATATAGAAAAAAAAACTCCAGATAAAAAAAACCTTGCAATTTGTTTTGAAAAGGAATGTATTATAGATAATATAGTTTAAAAAGTGCCCTTTGGTTTAATGTATATTACATTTCAAAAACCTTTTTTGCAAGATTGTTAATTGGAAAGTTTTTCTTTTAGATGCATATATCTCTTTTGCACTGTATACATAAGTAGGGGCATATTTAGACAGTGAGGGTCCATGATCAATGTGTGTGCTGTTATTTGTTTCCATTGATTTTGGAATGAAGACAGGCACCCTCCCACTGGGGCAATGAAACAGAAGGAATGCACTGGGTGGCAGTCAAACATGCTTGTTGGATTGGCCCTTGGGTTGAAAGATGGCGCAGTATCTATGAGCACCTGCGTACAAAGCCCCCTTTATGACTGGGAGCGGTATTCTCTGCAAGATCTTGAGAAGCGGTGCTGCTTGGACCAAAAGGGACACTTTTTTTGTAGAGTGCCAAGGGACCTGGCCGCCTTGTAGTCTAGGCTTCCCACACGTGAATTTCTCATGGAGGAGTCCCCTTATAAATAAGGTTGTTTATGGATGAGGCTGCAGTGAATGAGGACTCTCTAAACAGGGTATTTTAACTAAGAGGCTCCTTGCAGCAAAGACCTTTCATCTATGAGGCCTCTTGCCCATTAAGTCACCAAGCACAAGATGGCTTCTTATCGAATCCCTGACAGAGAATGCTTTGTCCTGACTAGACCACTCACAGACTAGGTCTCTCATAGAATAGGCAGTTCATTGGTTAAGCAGTGCGATGAATCATGGGAATTCGTCCCTTCTGCGCAAGGAAGAGGCCCCCACGTGAGGCTAGGGAGGCCAGTCTGCTCTAGGGGTAGAGGCAAGCGGGACCTCACTGGGAGAGACTCACGCTTTGGGGATAAAGACTCCTGTTCTCAGGAGGAACTCCTGAGTGCACCCATCAAGATGACACCAGTATATCTTCTTGATGACAAAACTGCCGAAGAACAAGTTAAAATGTGTTACTGCCAATCTGACATAGGAAATATCCTTTTACACTCCTATCCTACTGGGGAAAAGAAGAGGCTCTATGGAGACAAAGAACCAGGTAGAGAAATAAGAAATGGCTTCTTACGCAGAGGAAACCCTGCAGTTACATCATCACAGCGAGGGGAGGACCATGCGGAATTGAGAGCCCACGAGATTCAAAAAGAGACATGTGCTGGCTACCAACCACTGAGGCAAGACATGCAGCTTTCTACAGGCATGCAGAGCCCGGAGCTGAAAAACATGCTACAGTCGGTAGCAAGGATGTAGCAGGGAAGAAAGCAGATCCAGAGAGTCCTGAGGAGACGAGAGAGGGACACAGAGTGGTGGGGTGACCACAGGTGGTTTGTGGTGTAACAAAGGTCGAAATAACTATGCCGAGACCGTTCGCATACAGCGAACTCAGGACGCGTGGAAGCCTGAGATAGCAGATCGTCAACCAGGAAGAACCGAGGAAAGAAGCTGGCGGTGAGACGAGAGATGCCAGAAAGCGAGAAAAGGAAACCAGCTCTGAATCTGTGAATAACCCAATGTCGTTTACCACCAACACTGAAGGTAAAGGGGATAACAGGAGACCCAGGGAAGGGAATGCAAGTCATTACTAGACTGCTCCTACTTGTCACAGTCCCAAGAGTAAAAATATAAGAGTGAATGGGAGTCATTACTGAAATACTCAAACAAGTCCTAGCAAAGAGACCCAAGATGCAGTAAGTGAAACAAAGTCATTATTATAAAGCTCCTACTCATCACAGTCAATAGAGAGAGAAAATACAATACAAATGTATTGGAAATTATCAAACATTGTGAGAAAACCCCAGGAAAGCTCCGAATGAGAGACTCAAGGGAAATAAACTGTTCAAGAATGTAAGAAATAGAAAAGAGCGCAAAAATAATTGTTGGGAAAACAACTCAGGCAAAGAGAAGGATCACTCGCTATAAGGTAAATCAGAGAAGCAACTCAAAGTCAAGACCACATTAAATGAACTGGTAAAAGATTACTAGAGCCTACCTCAATATCCATTGAAGAGTGGCCAAAAGACAAGCCTGGTCTTCCCTCTCTATTTTTTCACACCAGTAGGACTCCTGGCATGTCCGCCTTCGCCCGTGTGCGTGTCTCTCTGTGTGGGTGTGTCTCTCCGTGTGTCCCTCGATTTCTCTTTCTCCTTCATGTGCCCCTAGGTGCACTCTCACTGGCCCTCACGTTTCTCAATGGACGCCGCTCTCTGGGTTCCTTTCTCTTTTGTCCTCCCTCTCTCAGCCCTCGGTCCCTAACAACCCCTTTCTCCCGCTTCCTCTCCAACCCTTCCCTTCAAGTCCCTGCTCCCATGTGCATCCAAGGGGACTCCTCGGGCCCACGGGTTCCATGCCACTTGGTGTACCTAGCTGGCGTGCCTGTTATCAATGCCCTGCCTTGTGCCAGCATCCCAGTGCAGGCAATCACCTGTGTTCAGTGTGTCCGATTTATCCCGTTGGCAAGGAGTCTACTCCTCTTCCTTTAATACATCTGTTCCTGGTTTCTACAAAAACTTGTGCCTTCATTGTGTTGCAGCCTGCCTGTTAATGCCAGTGGGAATGGCCCAGTCCGTCTGCGCACACCCCCCACTGCATACTTGCTAACATTCTGTGACCAAAAAGATGTAGGATTGTTCAAGTTTCAAAAATAATACTTAGCATAACAATGACATCACAGGAAATTACAAGACATACATTGTTGGCACCACTGTAGCGTTCTAAAATGCAATACCCATCAAACAGCACAATATAGAAAGATGCTCAAATGTTTAAAATGCATCATTGTGAATGTTAAGTTAACACCAAATTCAATTACCTAACTTCACAGAAAATAATCACACAGAGCTGGTAGGCAACGTTTGGCACTGCTCTGTAGGAGCAGACGGCGCAATACATATGTATTACTGCAGTGCAGGTTGAACACTGAACAACATGTGGATTGATACCCTCCTCAGTCTGATAGGCAGATAATGTGCGATGGTGGTACGCTCTGCCACTTGCCTTCACTGGTGGTTCACCTAAGACCTGTCCCGGCAAGAGTGCAGGGCAGAGTCATGTAACTGTCAGGTCAGTGGATTGATCTGAGCCCATCACTCACATTCATCACTTACCCACCCACCGCACAGACAGATTAATTTCCTTAATGTCACTTGAATTACCTGCCACTGTAAAAAGCAGTACGATCTGTCACCCAAATCTGTAGGCGGTAGGACTGCTTAAAAAGCAGTAACCTACTGCCTAAATCAGTAGGGTGGCAAGTATGCCACTGGTTCCGTTGACTCCCTGGTCCAAAACTGTGGGCCTGTCTGGGGTGTCCCCTCATGGCCTCCCCCATTTTGGCCTGCCTCCCACTTCGTTTTCTGGTGCCTGTGCCTCGGATCCAGAAACCGGTCTAGGTCCCTGATCACCCAAATAGCACCTTAATGTCTGCACCTTCTTCGAGTAAACACACCCCTGTTCTGCAGCCTGCACTCCTCTCCTCTGTTCTTGTTTTCCTCTTTTACAATCTAGAGACCAGTCCCAGAGAAGAGGAGTTCCTGTCGTGATAGCTGCCTGCTGTACCTGTGCGTGGCTGCCGGACCAAGTACTAAGGTAAGAACTGAAGTATCAGTCATGCACACTGACATGGCCAGCTTGTGGGGAGGGCTCCTAGTCTCTGGTGGTGGTAGCACTGATGGTAGGTCAGTATCCATCCAGTCAACCCAGGTCCCACTCCCACAGTGGCAAGGCGCAGGTGCTTTGCCACTGTTGGAGGAGGATCTGCACACCTACACAACATCACACAATTGTACTGTTAAATTGTAGGGTGTACCTTTCCAGATAATCTATCCAACTAGTCCTAGCCTCCAGTTCAATGCCCAATTTCATCTGGTGTTCAGTTGTAACCCTGAACGTTCCCTCAGGTGAGGCGAGTCACCTTCCCCTTAACAAACTCACCTTCTGTAGGCCCATACTGGAAGGTGAACAAGGGTAGCTGTGGCTCATTGCTCACCTTATGGACTAGTCCACCAAGAGCCTCATTTTAGAGCGCACTCAATGTCGCTTAATTCAGTTTACTACTGTGCCTGAATTAGAGTACAAAGAGTGGTGATGTGGCATCTTAAAAGTACGTCCTTCTGTAGATAACTTTGTGGAGTGTGCCCTGATATCCTTCAGTTTGCTTATCTGTAGCCATCACCCAGGGGTGAGGTGGCATCTTGATGGTAAGTCCACCTGTAGATACCACTCTGGAGTATACACTTGGCAACCTTCATTTTGCTTGTCTGGGCGGCTGGCGTCCTCACCACATCAAAGCGCCTAATTCAGTTGACTAGTACCAGAGCCACCTATTCTGTGCCAACCTCATCTCCTAGAAACTCACTAGGAGGGAATAAGTCTAGGAGGGGGCCCAAACTCGCCCACAAACCCATTTATATTGTGTCCATATCCTGGTCATGAGAGCCAATTTCTTTAGGGCCAACAGAGTGGGCCTCTAGAGATGGTCTTTGCCTCGAACGATTTTGCGTGGAGTGCCAGACCTGCCGGAATCAGAGTAGTTTTCCAGGGACACCTGGTAATTGTACTGAACACTCCTTTTGGAAGTGGACCAGTAGCTTGGCATTACTGTGCCCCCTGTCCTGCAACTGCTCATCATCCATCCTCTTCGCTAGTTGAGTACCTGCAAGTGTGCATCTGTGAATGCCTGTGAGCGATTGCGAGTGTCCTAGAGTAACCCTGGATGACAGACTTGAACAGTAGGGACTCAGTGGTGCGGACCTATGCCCTGTAGTGATTTAGTGGTTGTCAAAATATCTTAGTTTGCATACAACATCTTTTTGCCTATCAGAATGGGAAAGCCAGGGAGTGAGCCATTCCCCTGTGGCACTCATGGCTATAGTGCATGGGCCAGATATTGGATGCCAGTATGGCATAAACAGACCAAGTGTCAAAACCTACTGGTTTGGGCTCTAGATGGCTCCTTTGATAGGTTTAACCTAGCTGCAGTGCGTGAGGTTCTTAAAAAGGAAAAGGGCAACTCAGCAGTTAGGCAGTGGGAGTCCTACACATTGTGGTCCCTGCAGTGTGTGTCTGTGGCAAGGAAGAAGTGGCTGGAACAACAAGTGACCCTAGAGAGGAAGCTAGAACAGCCTAATCTAGAGAATACAAGACATGACCCCAGTTATGGGTGTTGTGAGAAACCAGAGGGTGTCTCACTCGCTAGTCCCTCGGGATCTCTCAGGTGGCCAGGGCATGAGCAGTGCTTTTGGATCCAGAGAGTGGGGGTGGACCAGCATGGAAGGATCACCTGGGTGAGGGCACTTCGGGGAGTGGGGCTGAGACAAACGATGGTGAGGGAACAAGTTACTTACCTGTAACTGTTGTTCTCCAGCATGGGTCTGGCATGTATTCACATGCTCATGAATATTCCCCGTCAGGCCGGGAATCCTCGGTATAGAAAAAAATCCATATCAGTTTCGTTTCTGATCTGTCTTTCTTAGTAGTAACCAATCACTGGTCTCTGGGTCATACTGCCCCCAGCCAATGACTGCCCTCTCCCTAAGCCCCGCCTCCGGCAGCCATCCTCAGATTTGGTACCACGTAAAGCGGCAGTATGACCAAGTGAAGAGCCACAGAGGGGTAGGCGGGAGGGTTCGCATGTGAATCCATGCCAGACCCATGCTGGAGAACAACAGTTACAGGTAAGTAACTTGTTCCTTCTCCAGCATGGGGTCTGGCATGGATTCACATGCTCATGAATAAGAGAATACATAGCAGTACACGCATGCACAACCACGGGAGGTGGCAACAGGCTCAACATTAAGCAATACAACAACTCAACATTAAGCAACTCTTACCTCCTCACCAGGCTCACCTTAGGCGAACAGGTTGCGCAGCACTGCTTGGCCGACCCTGGACTCTTCCCTCTAGTTCCGATCGACGCAGTAGAATCTTGTGAAGGTGTGCGTCGACCTCCATGTCGCAGCCCTGCAGATGTCCAGCAGGGCACACCAGACAGGGACGCCGTGGTAGTAGCGATCGCTCTGGTCGAATGGGCTCTCGGACAGCCGGGCAGCTGTCAGTTTGCCAACCGGTGACAGTGCATGATGCAGCCGGAGAGCCATCTGGAAATGGAAGTCTTCGAGAGAGAGCCTTCCCTTGATTCACAGTCCCAAAGTTCACAAACAGTTGCGTCGTCTTCCGAAAACTCTTTGTGCGGTCCACGTAGAACTTCAGCACTCTAGCTACATCCAGCGAGTGCAAAGTCCTCTCAGCCGGCGAGAAAGGCGACGGGAAGAAAACTGGCAACACCAAGGGCTCGTTGAGGTGGAAGTCCGATGGCACCTTGGGCATAAAGGATGGGTGTGTCCTCAGCACCACCCTCGTGTCATGAAAAGTCAAGTATGGAGGCTTGCAAGATAGGGCCTGGATCTCTCCCACTCGTCGTGCAGAGGTGATGGCCACGAGGAAAGCTGTCTTCCACAACAGGAACTTCAAAGGCGCCGAATGCAAAGGCTCGAATGGGGCCCCCATGAGCTTGGTCAGCACCACATTAAGCTCAAACGCCGGGGCAGGAGCCTTCACCGGCAGGAATGATCGGAATAGTCCCTTCATGAATTCTTTCACCAGGTGATGAGACCACAAGGACGCCCGTCCCGTCGTCCTGGTATATTGGGAGATTGCAGCCAGATGTATTTTGATGGAGGCGTGAGCCAGTCCAGCTTTGGCCAGCAACAGTAGGTACGGCAGTACTTGAGGGGCCGTAATCCGCAGAGGGTTAATCTTCTGTGCACGGCACCAGACAGAGAACCTCTTCCATTTATGTCCGTAGCACTTGAGAGTTGAGGACGCCCTGGCCTTTGCAAGAACCTCTCTGCAGTCGGCCGGGATGTCATACCCTCCAAACTCTAGTGCTGCAGGAGCCAGGCCTGCAAGTTCAGCGACTCCGGGTTGTGGTGAAGAATGGCACCTCCTTCTCTGGGGAGAAGGTCTGCGTCCGTCGGCAGCTTGACTGGTGGGGACGTTGACAAGTCCAAAAGGTCCGGGAACCAGATCTGCCTCGGCCACGCCGGTGCGACGAGGATCATCCTGCACCGGGACCTCTTGAGCTGTTTGATGAGCTGGAGCAGCAACGGCAGCGGAGGGAACGCATAAAGAAATAGGCCGTCCCAGGGGAATGAGAAAGCATCGCCCAAGCTCCTCGGCTGGGGGAACCTGCTGGCGAACCTCCGGGACTTGGAATTCGTCGCATCGTGAAGAGATCGATTTGGGGTTTGCCCCATCATTGGAAGAGTTGATCCACTTGATCCCGGCGTAGTTCCCACTAGTGGCACGAGCGCAGCTCCCTGCTGAGTGAGTCGGCAATCGTGTTTTTTATTCCTGCCAGATGAAGAGGCACCAGAAACATCCCTTGGGTGACGGCCCTATGCCACATATCCTGGGCTTCCTTGGAGAGGGCCGGGGACCTGGTTCCGCCCTGCTTCCGGATGTAGAACAACGTGGTGGTGTTGTCGGTGAAGATCCTCACCACCTTGCCCTTGAGGGACGGAAGAAAGGACCTGAGGGCCCAGAACACCGCGCGGCGCTCCAAGATGTTGATGTGGAGAGACTTCTCCTCCGCGAGCCAAAGGCCTCTCGCGTGAATATCTCCGGAGTGTGCTCCCCAACCTTCCAGGGAGGCGTCTGGCATCACCGTCACCTGGTGAGCTGGGGTCTGAAAGTCTGTGCCCGCCGACAGATGGGCGCGGGTACTCCACCCCGGATCGCCTGACGGAACGTCTCGTTGAGAGGGATCCTGTGCTCGAAGCTTCCCGTCGACTGGATCCAGCGGACGTCGAGGAACTCCTGTAAGGGTCTCATCCGAAGCCTGCAAAGGCGCACCAGATAAATGCAGGAGGACATCATCCCGAGGAGGGACTTGATAGATCTTACCCTGGCCATGTCCGTGGCCAGCAGACGCTGCACCTTGTCCAGAATGGTCCTGGTCCTTTCCTCCGACGGCGAGGCCAGCCGCGCCACTGTGTCGAGCTTGGCTCCCAGAAACAGGGCGACTTGCGACGGAACCAGGTGGGATTTTGGAAAGTTGATGGAGAATCCCAGGTCTGTGAGCAGCTGGATGGTCTTCGCAGTGTGCTCCACGGCGAGCTCCCTTGTCCTTGCCCGGATGAGCCAGTCGTCCAGGTAGGGGTAGACCTGGGCGCAGCCGCGCCGCCACCGGTGCGAGGCACTTGGTGAACACCCTGGGTGCCGACTTCAATCCGAACGGGAGGGCCTTGAACTGGTAGTGCCGTCCTTGGACCACGAACCTGAGGAACTTTCGGTGTCTTTTTAGAATGGGGATGTGGAAGTACGCATCCTCCAAGTCCAACGACGACAGGAAATCGCCCTCCTCCAGCTGTCCCAGAACACGCTGGAGGGTGACCATACGGAACTTCTGTGCCTTGATGTACTTGTTCAGTCATCGTAGGTCCAGGGTGGGGCGCCATACTCCTGTCTTCTTTTTATGAGGAAGTACCTTGAGTGAACTCCGGAGCCCCGAAGCCTCTTTGGGACGAGCTCGATGGCACCCTTCTTGAGCATCGCCCCTACTTCCAACAGTAGTTGAGGGATGTGATTTTCCTTCCTGGCCACGGGTGGAACGCGAGGGCACTTCTTCTGAAACTCGAGGGCATGCCCTTGGTCCAGGGCGTCCAGCACCCAACGGTCGGTGGAGCCACACGCTGACGAACCTCGCCAGCCGGCCTCCCACCGGGGTGCTTCGGCGGGGGCCCAACCCCACGGTCGGTTCAATCTTGTTTGGAGGCCGCCTTGCTTCCTTGACCTCCTTGTCGACGACGGGCACCACCTGACTTGCCGCGTCCCATGTAGGCTTCCTGGGACGAAGATCTTGCCGCTTGGCGGTAAGTGGAGGAGCCACTGCCGGATCCCTTGGAGGCACGTTGTCTGCCTCCGGAGCTCTGGAAGGACGGCCGTAGTTGTTGGAGCACTCCCAGTGCCCGGGCAGTCTCTGTCTGTCTTGATGGCCTGAAGGGACTCATCAACCGCCTTCCCAAACAGGTTGTTCCTGTCGAAGGGCATGTCCAAAACCTTGGTTTGTACGTCCTGGCGGAAATCCGTGGCCTTGAGCCATCCTCGTCTCAAGCAAACGCCGTTGCCCAACTGACGGAAACCGGTGTCGGCAATGTCCGTTGCCACCGTGATGGCGTGGGCTGAAGCAATCTCCCCCTCCTGTAGGATTTCAAGGGCCTCAGCCTTTTTGGCATCCGGAAAGAAGTCTAACAGAGGGGCGATTTTGAACCACAACTCCCTGTCGTAACGGGCTACGATAGCCAGGGCGTTGGCCGCTTTGATAGTCGTCGCTGCGGATGAGATGATCCGTCGTCCCATCGTGTCCAACTTCCTGCCCTCGCCGTCTGGCGGGGAAGTTGATGTTAAGGCCGATGCCCCCCCAGCTTTCTTCTTTGCCGCCGCCGAGACGACCGAATCCGGGGTAGGTTGTGCCCGAAGGCACAAGGGGGCAGCGTCGGGGACCCGGTACTTCTCGTACCAGTCCCTCTTTGCCGGCGCCATGGCAGGGTTCTTGAGGAGGGTGAGCCCCTCATCCCAGATGTCATCAAGAAGCGGTACGGCGAGGACCGTCTTCCTTTTAGCCTCGCGCCATTGGTATAGGAACCCTTCTTTCTTTTCTTCTGGGCAGAGCTGGAAAAGCTCAGATGCCCTGGAAATCATGGCATGAAAGGATCCAATCTCGTCGGGCGGGGACGCCCGAGCAGGGGGGCGACGGGGGACACGTCCCGTCATCGCCACCGTCGTCATCTGTACCTGTCGTAGCCGTGTCCGTGCCTGTATCATCCCCGTGGGTAGTAGACCGGGGAGAAGGCAGAGCACGCCGCAGAGGTGGGAGAGGTGGCGTAGGATGCGTTGTCCTCCTCTTATGCGGTGGACTCTCCGAAGGTCCTGGCTCCGGTTCTCACGTCGGGTC
The DNA here is from genome assembly GCF_040938575.1 of Ambystoma mexicanum. NCBI lineage: Eukaryota > Metazoa > Chordata > Amphibia > Caudata > Ambystomatidae > Ambystoma > Ambystoma mexicanum. The sequence continues at coordinate 1,040,139,579 of NC_090924.1, forward strand.
TGGCTCAGGTACCTCCGTCTGGGGAAGGGGCAACCTTGTCCTTATCTCCGAGCATAAGGACTGAATCGCTGACAAAATGGCCGCCGAGGTGTCCTGCGGCGCCGGAAACGACAGGCGCGAGGGCTCTTGAGGAGCCTTGTCGGCGACACCGTCGCCCGTGTCGTCGCCCTCGTCGGGATCCCTCCCAATGGGCTGGGCCTCTTCCACGACTTCGATGAACTCTTCTTCAGAGGTCGTGTCCGTATCCACGATGGCCACCAGCCCCTCCCTCACCTTTTCCAACGAGGACTTCGTGGGGGTCTTCTCAATGGGTCTGAAAGACTCCCTCCGTGGTGGCAGGGAGACTCTGGGTCCTGAGGGCGCCTCCACTAGTGTAGCCTCCACAGGCAGAGCCAGGGCCACGGCGACATCCTCAATCGAGGTCTTGGCAGGGTGAATTAAGGCCATCGTCACCTTCTGGACGCCTGGGGCCTTCACCTTGGGGGGAGGGTCTGAGCCTCGCTCCCCCTCTGCCGGAATCTTCAAGATCGACCGGAGCCTCACCAGAAGCTTCGCCGGGTTCTCGGACTTCCTCTTACCCGAGCCAGAGCGTTGGCTCGTGGTTGATGGCGCCGGGGAGGATGCGCCCTGCCTGGAAGCCAAGGAGCCCAACTGTTCAGCGCTCCCGGTGCCCGCGGACTCACGGTGCTTAGCCTTTTGTTGGGCCCCCATCGCCGGGGCACCCTCACAGGACTTAGAAGACCGCTCGGACTTCTTCTTCTCGCCCGACGGGCTCTTCCCTTCCAGCCAGTTGGCGAGACGGAGGTGGCGATCCTTCATGGTCCGCTCCGACATGTTCTCACAAAATGCACAGTCCTTCTCCTTGTGCGTCTTGTCCTCATGGAGACAGTAGAGGCATAACGAATGCTCGTCCTCCTTGAAAACATTCTGAAGCTGGCATCCAGGGCAGGTCTTGAACAGCTTCCTGGGCGTCGAGCTTCCTTTCTCCTGGGCCATATCTGGGGTAGGCCTCGGAACTTCTGGAATCCTCCAAAAGCGTAACTCGACGAAATCTTCACCCTTGAGGGGCGCAGAAAACTCCGAAACGGATCCCCGTTGATCGGATGTAGAAACGGTGGAGCTTGAGGCTCTATTTAACCGAAAAATGAGAAAAATCTCCTGAAAAAGCGCGAAAACGCAGCAAAAGCTCGAGAGCTACAGCACGAGGACTCCCAACACTTGAACGTGAGGTAAAAATCTGAGGATGGCTGCCGGAGGCGGGGCTTGGGGAGAGGGCAGTCATTGGCTGGGGGCAGTATGACCCAGAGACCAGTGATTGGTTACTACTAAGAAAGACAGATCAGAAACGAAACTGATACTGATTTTTTTCTATACCGAGGATTCCCGGCCTGACGACGGGGAATATTCATGAGCATGTGAATCCATGCCAGACCCCATGCTGGAGAAACACAGTATTCCCCCCTTTTTTGTTCATCTACCCCCATCCTATTTTGTAGGTTTTTCTGTAGTTCCAAACCACCCCCCCTTCTACACAAACACTGGGCTGAGGAAGAGGGTAACCAGACTAACTCTCTCATCATACTTGACATGTCCCATTAATTGGATAAGTCAAAGTCAGGCACTTTACACTAAGTGCATACATCTGATAACAGTTAGCTTTCCTCACACGAATAACACCTAAAGACATACTCTTAGCAAGGCGGAACACAATGAAGGCACACTTACTGGAGCAGAGCAACGTACCAAGGGATGAGAGCAGCAGGCCCAAAATGCCAAGGGTTCCCTACTGAATTTTACCTCCTGATTGGCCGCCGGCAGGCGAAGCCGGCCCACTCATCCCAAGGCCCACGATTGGAAGGCTGCTTCCTGTTCCTTGCCTGTTGCTTGCCGACGCTGCCGTCTGCCAGTCCCCCTGGCCCACACAGGTCAACACCAGCACGGAAGAGTATCCCAGGATCATTCACCGCTGCCACACAGGCCAGGAGACCAACGGGTAAGCCAATCACTAGCCATCAGCATACTGCGCACGCCCAGGTCACTATGCCGGCTTACTGCCTCCCCATATACTAAACCTTTCATCCTGGTCGCCGCCCCTCTCAACATACTGCCGCTGGCCTAAGAGCCGAGCACACCAGCAGCGCACCAGCACCCCATGTCACATGAGCGACCCGACCACTACCATAACCTGCCTGGCATCACTACGTGGATCACCCCCAGGGCATGGCCACACAGCTCACAGCAGCTGCCTATCCCTAAACCCTCACGTGACATTTGCACTTGAACCCGCCACGATCCGCTGCACGCTACCCACGGCTGCACACAGATGTTTCAGTGCTGCCTGATGTTCTCAATGTTATCAGATGCTCTTGACTGTACCTACATATGATCAATCTGAATGTCTTAGCAAAGCACAGGATCTACCGCAACTGACGCATTGAATGCCACCCACTGCTGCGCCTTGCACCTTGCTCACTCAGCGGTCGATCACTCAATTGTTGCGATCTACTTGCACACTGTATTTTGCCTTATTGCTAGAATCTCGAATCTAGGTAGGCTGCATTACCTGCTACTACCTGCTATCTACTTGCACACTGTATTCTGCCTTATTGCTAGAATCCGAATCTACGTAGCCGGCCACTACTGTTACTATCTACCTGCACATTGCATTTTACCCCATAAATGATTTCCTAATCTAGACTACAAGATGTTCCTCCCAGGTATTTACTCAATACTGCTGAGAATTATTCTCCACAGTATCAACTCTGCATGCCTGCCTAGCTCTGCCCTCAGCACGGTCACCCTAGGCACCACCTCACCCCTCCCCATAGAGCCTAACGCCACAATCATGCTTCCTCAATTCTCCCCTCCATGCCTTTCTGAAAGGCTTACCAGACTACGGTTCAGACTACCCAAATAACATGAGCCCAGAGCCAGGGAATCCACCCAATCCAAACTAACAAACCGATTCACTACCATTAGCACCTGCGCCAACCTCACGCTGAAGAAACTCAAACCCAACCCACTCAATACCATGCCCACCAAAAACAAAGCTCAACACAGCGACCATCCCCACCCCCATCAAAGCCACCGCCCCATCCATAAAAGGTGCCCTCATTAACGCACGCTCCATAATTGCCCATGCCACAGACATTGCAGACATCATACTATCGGAGGACTTAGATTTTCTAGCTATGCAGCCGCAGGCCCAGCCCTCTCGCTAGCCATTCCCAATGATTACACCATCATCCGAGCGGATAGAACTGAATCCATAGGCGGAGGCCTGGCCGTCATTGCCAAAACTCTCCTTAACATCAGACTCGACTCCGCTACACACCTCCCATCATGTGAATCACTCACAGCTAAACTGCCCACTGCTAACTCCCAAACGATATTCATTAACCTACTCTATAGACCGCCTGGACCCCTAGGATCTTTCGAGGAAGACCTCAGTGGCATCCTCACCGACAAAGTGAAAAACTCCTCACAATGCCTCCTCCTAGGAGATTTCAACCTAGGCTACAAAGACCCCAAAGACCACCAGGCCACCCTCATTAACAACACCCTCTCTGAACTAGGCTTCACACAAAAAGTATCCGGCCCCACCCATAACAAAGGGAGAAACCTTGACTGGGTAGCGGACTACAACTGCGCAGCATCTATCACTAACTCTCCTCAATCTTGGTCAGACCATCATCTCCTCTCCTTCTCCCCCGAAGCTTCAAGCCCCATCACTAACATGGTGTAGCCGGAGCCATCCCCACGAGAAGCAAGAAAAATATCTCAGTGGAAAAACTGATCCCTCTTATCCTCCCAACGCTTAACCAACTCCCTGCTTCCAACCCCTACGACCTCGTAGAAGGCTATAACAATACCATGCGCACAGCCTTAGACGCCATTGCACCTCTAAAATTAAGAAAATGCAAACCATAAAAGCACCTCAACCAATGGTTCTCCAGCCATCTTAAAGCGCTTTGATTGGAAAAACGTAAATTGGAAACCGTCTCCCACAGACTACAACAAGTCAATGCTCAATAAAACAACATGCAATTACAAAAAAGAAATCATAGCTGCCATAGCTGCCAAACAAGAATCCTATAACCAGAGAATTGCACAATCCAACTCCAGTACCAAAGAGCTGTTTACAATCATCAAAGAACTGGAAACACTGGTGCTAATTCCAGATACCTCTGTGAAGGACAAACAATGGTGCACTAGTGTCCAAAATGCACTAAACAACAAAGTCACAGGACTTCAAACTAAAATTAAAAACAAAAAAAGACTCCCTTACCAAACACACCAACCCCACCAACACCTTCCCGAGCCCCTCACCCCCACATCTAACATTGCTCGCTTCAGCTTCTCCAAAGTCGCTACTCTCGAAGTGGAAAAAATCATTCTCAGTCTTAAACCATCCAACTGTAAGGGCAACCTCTGCCGCCCACAAATCATTAAAGACACGGCAAGAGACCGCTTGCCTTTCATCACCAGACTCATCAACGCCTCCTCCTCTTCAGGAACAGTCCCCAGTAACCTCAAAGAATCTTGGGTACTCCCTCTCCTTAAAAAACCCTCCCTTGACCCATCCATTCCCACCAACTACAGACCCATCACCACCGTCCCATTCCTGCTCAAGATACTAGACAAAACAGCATATCAACAAATCCAAAAATACCTTGAAACAAACCACCTTCTAGGTATTCGACAATCGGGCTTCAGACCCCAACATGGGACTGAAACGGCCCTCATTGATCTGAAAGCCCAAATTGACACCCTCAGAGACAACAGGAAAACTTGCATTACTACTTTTACTAGACCTCTCCGCGGCATTTGATCTAGTTGACCACAAAATCCTATGTAATCATTTAGACTCAGCTGCCCACTTCTCCCAAGAAGCCATCGGCTGGATCTAGCCATTCCTCAGCAACAGATCCATGCGTGTCTTCACCTCTGCCGCCGCCAACCCCATCCCGATCACATGCAGAGTCCCACAGGGCTCCTGCGTTTCCCCTCCCCTGTACAACGTGTTCACGAAGCCCCCGTTTGATGATCTAGATGGCCTGGGTATCACCTACACCTACTACGCGGATGATACACAGATCCTCATCCCGCTGACGGGAGATTACAACCAGGATTTGGCCTTGGTGAACAAGGTGTACCTCATCATTCAGGCATGGATGGCTTCGCACAGTCTATGCCTGAATGATGACAAAACAGAACTCATCATCCTTGGCTCCACCACAAACCTAACCAAACTAGACCACAATTACACCAACTTCATCATAGACGGGAACCCGATCAAGGTTGCCAAAGAAGTGAAAACTTTAGGAATATACATCGACTCATCTCTAACCTTCCACAAACAGGTCAGCTCTATGGCATCCTCCATGGTTTACACATGTAATCTTATAAGAGCAGCCAAACCCTTCCTATCACCCAAAAGCTGCATTACACTAGCCAGAGCCCTTGTATTATTTAAACTGGACTACTGTAATGCCCTCTACGTAGGAGCCAGCAAGCAAGTCACCAATAAAATTCAGACGTTACAAAACAACGCTCTCAGAGCAGCGCTCAGCATCCGCAGGAGAGAACACATCTCCAACATTAGGAAATCCCATAATTGCCTCAACACCTATGACAAAATCTTGCTTAAAATAGCCTCTCTAACTCACAAATACCTGAACAACGCTGTCCCAGGCTACCTAGTAGACAGAATCTGCAAATACACCCCCAACAGACTTACCAGAACCTCCAACGCAAACCTGCTCATAGTTCCCAGGTTCAAACGCACCAAAATGGGTGGCAACAGCTTCCAGGTGAAAGCATCCCAACACTGGAACACCCCAAACCTACACACACTTTAGACGTAACTATATACAGTGGCTAAAGAACAAGGACCACTAATACCTCTAACCCACCACACTGCTGCAGTCCATGTACAGTATGTTTATTTGTACATTTGTAAATATCTGCCTTTTGTAAACATGCAACTCTTTCCGCCATTGTCATACTGTAATACTGCAATTTGTAACCAAGCTTTGAATAACCATGCTGCTCATGCGCCCTCATACCCTCGGGTCTGGTGCGCAATACAAATGAATAAACTAAACTACTGGAGGTTGTTGCCTCTGACACACTGCGAAAGACACTTGGAGAAGGTCAAATCCCACAAGTGAAGATTGCATTGTGTTTCAAGGACGTCAGCGACCCTCCCAGGTGAACGGCAGCGTTGGGGAGGTGAGGCCAAGACTGTGGTTCTAACCTTGACTCGTTAATGGGAAATAGAAAAACAAGAAAGAAGCCCACAGACCCGGTGAGTTGGCAAGTGACCTGAGGGACCGGTGTGTGTTAAAGCGAATGGCACAGCAACATTATATCACAAGTGAAGGCTGCATGCGTGTGGATGAATGAAAGGTGAAGAAAGGCAGACCCGTGAATGAACTTTGAAGTAAAAGGCAGCTGTGAGATCAGCAATACTAAGTAATGGAGTGGCCCGGTGAAAGGAAGTAGCCCATTCGAAAGTCTCAGGAAAAGGTACATTGTTTGAAGCTATAAAACAAACAGAGCAAAAGTGAATTAAGCGAGAGTAAACGTGAACTATGAGTCGAAGTGGTCTGTAAAAAGAGCCACGGACATTCGAAAGTCTTCGACATCCAAAAGGGGTCCGAGCACAATTGAGGGAGACCCGAAGTACAATAAGCTTGAGGAAGGCAAGTTTGTGTTGAACTGTGACAGGAGAGGTCTGAGCCCGGCAGAGGGGGACCTTTGTGAACTTTACTTTGGAACACAATATTGAAAGTCTAGAAAGACTTTAACATGGAAGGCCAGGTGGTCCTCAAACCACAGTTTGCAACTGCTTAGAGTGTCAGAAACTGAGCCAGAGTGTGTCATCCTGCCTACAAGGACAGACTTAGTCCGTGAAGTTTAACATGAGGAGGAGCACTGGTTCAACTGCCTTTATTCTTTTGAACACTGATTTTTCTCTAGCATACATTTCTCCTTTTTACACTTTTTGTACAAGAGATAGGGCAGGGATTAGGTTTCTGTTAGCATAGGCCATTTTGTATTGACAGACACCACTACAACTGCTTTGTTTTTCATTTGATGGCCGAGACTACTTCCATCTTAGTTATAGGGCAACATAGGAGTTTCTCCGACCCCCAACATTTTCAAGAAAGGTTTTACTAATTGTATCCATTGTGTCAGTGTCGTACTTGCGATACCATGCCTTCCTCTACAGTGTACCCAGTCGTCTGTTCCCAGTGTTGCCTCCAGTGATCTCTTCTGCCGCAGAGGAAGTCCTAGATTTGTCTGCGCTTGCTCCCCCAGCCATCTATTCTGCTCCCTTCCCAGTTCCTGTCCCTTAGGTACACTCCCCTGAGGCATAAGCCCCTGTACTGTCACCCTATGGGGGCCAGTAAGGGGAGTCTAGAGGACAACATACATTTAGCGGAGGAGGAAATAGAGGAATCATTAACTACACCCAGAAGCTCCCTCTGAACCCCCAGTACTGGGGCTATCAGAACCCCCAGTACATGCCACAGCCTGTCCAGGACAGTATCCACCCCAGGTCGGTAACCATCCCAGTTGTGCCCCCTCATGCATCAGAACCAGTGCACCTATTGTAAAGAATGGGGCCATTGGAAGTACAACTGCCCTCAGAGGATTAAGCATCACCAGAACAAGGGCACAGCCCAGTCTGCCCAGACCAAATCGCAGCTCCCTGAAACATGCCTGCCTGGTCCCTTTCATCTCCCCGCTCAGCCTAGAACCCCGGATCACAATGCCGGTTCTGGCCCAGAACCCCAGCCTGGACAACTCCAGGCCAGACCCCAGACCATTGCCTCTCATCTGCCAGCCAATCGTAAAAAACAGCCAGGGTGCCTCTTATGGCAGTGCCTTGCAACCCTGGCCCCAGCAGCCAGGCCAGAGTCCCTTCTAGTTCCCTCAACCTTGGCGGGAACTGGATCCAGACTATGTACCCCTGGCACCCCAACTCCTCGCCCTAGCCCTCCCCTTCCCATCTGGTGGCCCCCATGTGACAGCACAGGTAGGTAACAAGTATGCCAGGATGCTGCTGGATAAAGGAGCCACCTGCAGCAGACACAGGTTGGGGGAGTTCCCAGATGCCCCAGTGTCTGGCCGGACTGTCACCACTGTAGGAATATAGGACATCCCATCTAAGGTGCCTGTATCATTGTGGTGCACTGTGTCCTCTGGCCCACTATAGTACTCCACTTGACCCAGTTGCTGCTGCCCTAACCTGTTGGCTGCGTGCTGTTGAGTTTTGTGTCCCTGGCCCATTCTCCCCAGTTCTCCTCTACAAATTCCTGCATCAAAAATGACCCCATTGCGCCACACACTTCAGGATACCCTAGGGACAAAATAGAACACAGAGAGAAAGGAAGAATGGGGAGATACAAGCTGGCAAAAGTGTGCACACAGACAGGACTAAGTTGGCCAGATGCATTGCCCCTTACCCTTATGTCCATGAGAGGTATGCCTAGTCGCTTTGGTGGACTCTCTTTTGAGAGTATGATGGCAAGAACAATGCCTTTGCCCACTGCAGCTCCTCCCTCTGTGAACAGGTTGCTTTTGGCACTGACTTATTCAGTTCTGGCATATTTCAAACATCTTCAGTCATGAGAGATCTACCGCCAGGTCAGCGAGGGACAACCTGTGGCAGGACTGCGAAGATTACATTTAGTGCACGAGTGAGAGCTAGGGCACTGCACCCCCCCCTCGAGCATGGACTATTTTTCAAATCTGCCCTCAACCCCACTCAGAAACCGTGGTGGCATGGGAACAGTCTATCAGATATTTTCTTGTACCGTGGTTCCTTGAACTGTGATTTTATTGGACCTTATTATGGCAGTGAACATTTAGTATTTTTTTTATAGGTTTTGAATATTTTTAGGCATTTTCATCTTTAATATTTTTCTTGTATTTTAATAATTTTGATAGTTAATATTTTACATTATACATTTTTTCTCTTAATTTTGGATTTTGAATATTCATTTTAGCATTTTCAATATTTTAATCTATAGGAATTTAAATTTGTAATGTTTTATAGGATTGTTTTTTTCTCTTTTCTTAAATTTTGGCTTTCGTTTCAAGCTTCATCTCTTTTGAAAGCGAACATTTAAAATGTTTCCTTTGCATTTGTGAGTTGGGATATTCACAGTATTATATATTTGGATTTCGACCAGCATTGAAGAAGATTTAAGTTTTTGAATGTCACCTAGTATCTCAATGTGACCATCATACGGCTTCCAGCATACCAGTCTTGCCTTTCATCTTTCATTATTGCACTATGCCATTGTCCTATTTATGTACCAGCATTGAGTTCTTTCCAGCTTGCTGCTTTCTTGTGAGATCTTCTCGTCTGCTTCCCCAGGTCTTGAAGGACAGCGAAACACTGACTTCTCTGCACACGCTCTGCTCCAACCGGTTGGTCTTTCGCCCTGCGAGTCCCCAAAGCTAATCCGTAATGTCTGCCATCAGTCAGTTAATCACGCTTGCTCTGCTCCTCCCTCCTACGTTAACAGACTACCAAGAGAACGCTTTTATCCAACTCTACCATTTGGCGTCCTGCAAACTCAAATCAATTGCTGGGTCTGGGCCCATATGCCTCCCCATCAGGGCGCAGAGGTCCCGCTCCAAACCGTACCTGCCAGCATCTTTGAACTATTCCTCCGCCATCCCGGGAAGCCAAGTGTACACCTGGAAAAAGCAGCTCTAATGATACAGTACAAGGACACCTTCCATGTGTGCTTCAAGTGGCAAAGAAGACAGGGCAGAAGATGTGGGCACCATCACCAGATGCCAGTCCATGGTGCTCCGGTCGCACGATTGCCCTTAGGTATGCAGCAAACTGGAAGTCGTCTCCCAGCGAGACCACCTTCTACCTTACCTTTCCTGCTGATTATTAAAGATACCCTTGCTGAGTGCCAGCCAACAGACACCTGGTTAGCACCTCAAAAACTCTACTAGATCTGGTCACCAAGAAAGATATCATGGCAAGGTCTGAAATGCCCGTGACCTCCAAAAAGCCCATGACCTAATGAGCACCTACACTCCTTTGATGGAAACACAGCTGTATGGCACACATTAATACACCATGTCGGGTGTCATGAGAGTAGGTTGGGCTAAATATCAGCTGCAAGCAATTCTGGAAGAGGTGGAAAATGAAACTGCTGTGTCTCTGAACATTGACCATCGGGCAGAGGGAGTTGAGAAAACTGGCTCTCAAAAACCACAACATGATATTGGCTTCCCATGGTGGAGTTAGCACACTTATTGGATTAGAGCAGTGTGTATGAGTTGCAGACTCCTCTGATTAAATCTTTCACCATGCCGCTCACATCACTTCCTTGGGGTCAGCCCCAAGGATACAGCCAAAGACTTTCTGAATGAAATTAAACACTGGTTCAGCTCCTACGGGTAAAACTGCTTTCATATTTCCTGTATGCTGCGGGGGGGGGGGGTTGCTTGCACCTATTGTCATCTGCAAACTACTCTGGTGCCTCATATCAAACCCCTGTACTCTACTTGACCATGGGGATTATCCCCCCCCTCACATCTTGGAATCCAGACTCAAACCAATAATTTTCTGGATTGAGGCGTGACACTGGTCACCAGCCCAATTGATGTGGACCTTTCAGGGACCAGAGGGGGGCTGTGCAACTCACTGTAGTGACTAACAAACTCCTAGTCCCTTACCTCCATACTGTATAGGCGTCCCTCGCTACGGACGGGAAACAGAACATTTTTCACCAGAAAAAATTGTCTTCCCCTTTAAATTTAGATGCGTGTGGGGGCGCAGACCTGGGAGCATGTGTCTTCCTGACGCCGCCCACCGGTGCCACTCCTCAGTCACCTTTAACGCATCAACAATATTATGATTGCCTCATGACACTGAGATGTTAAGTGGGAGGATGGTGGGACGTATGGCAGAAAGGGGACTATGGACTAGGAGTACGTTACTATAGTGAGTAACTTATAATTACTCCTACATCCCGTCCCCTTTCCTCCATACTGTATGGGCGATTACAACTGAATGCAGCCCTGGAGAAAAGAGGTGTCCCTCAAAAAAACAAGTTCTTCAAAACTGCCTAGCTAAGTGCTGCATCCAACCTAGCGCTGGCATCTATGCGGTAATGTTTGCAAAAGGCTGTCTTTGGAAAGCCACAGCTGTGGCCTTGGCTCTGATGGCGTGGGAGTGCATGTTTGCAGGCAAAGGCTTGTGCAGCCCCTCATATGCCTCCTTGATGGCCATCACCATCCACCCTGCTATGGAAGCCTTGGAGCCTTAACAGCCTGGTTTTGACATGCCAAAAGTGATGAAGGCACCCGATTTACGGGAGCTCTTCGTCCGGTCCAGATAAAACTCGGAGCACGCCTGACCTCCAGACAGTGCAACACCTTCTGTGCCTCGTCCTTAGGATCTGCAAAGAAGGTTGGGAGTACTATCTTCTCGTTAAGGTGAAAGGAGGACACAACCTTGGGGAGAAAGGCAGGATGCGCCCTAAGCACCAAATTGTCCTGGTAAAATGTAAGATAGGGCTCTGAAGCCACCAGCGCATCAATTTCGCTAATCTGGCATGCCGATACAAGGCCAACCTGTAGGGCCGTCTTAATGGTAATAAGCTTGATGTCTGCAGACGCTATGGGTATGAAGAGTTTGTTGTCCAGTGCACCCAGTACCAAGTTGAGGTCTCAGTCCGGGTGTGGGCATTTGACAGGCGGATATAATCTGGTCAGACCAGCCAAGTGCCTCTTAACCACCGGATTGAGGGCTGAGATGTCTTTATCACCGAAGTTCTTGTAGGCACCTATGGCCGCCAGATATGTACGGCAGGTGTCCACCTGCACACCTGAGTGAACCAGATGCGCAAAGAAAGATAACACATCGTCCAGCGAGCATGTCAGTGGATCAATCTTGTTTGTTTTGGCCCAGTGACAGAACCTGGTCCACTTGCTCATGTATTGACTCCCGATTGTGTCGGTTCTAGCCCCCTTTATGATAGCAAGGTTGTCCTGAGATAAGTGTAGATGCTTCAAGGTAACCTGTTCAGGAACCAAGCTGCCAGGCCTAACTTCTGCAGAGTGGGGTGAACCACTGTGCCCCCTTACTCAACCAGCAAGTGGGCTGGACCCAACGGGAGGTATACCAGGGGCTGATCCGTCAATCGGGGAAGTTCCGAGAACCAAGGTCTTGTCAGCCACCATGGCGCTATCCAGGTGAGTCCAAGATGCCGACTCCCTGACCTCGCAGATGACCCTGTGAATCAGCAGAGTGGGGTGAAAAGTGTATGTCGTTCCACGGAATCTGCAATGCGTCCCCCAGAGATCCCCTACCTTGCCCCCCCCAACCAGGAAGCAAACTGGTGGCATCTCCTGTTGCTCATGGTGGTGAATAGGTCTACATGAGGATGGCTCCACCTCTTGAAGATCCCCCCTCAAGACCTCTTCGTTCAACTGCACTCGTAGTTGTCGATCCCCAGCCTGCTGAGCCTGTCCGCTTCCAGGTTCGATTTCACCGGAAGGTGGACGGCTGACAATTAAAATGCGTTCGCCAGTGCCCACCCCCCAATGTCGATGGAGGGCCTGCAGAACAGAGGGGACCTGGTACCTCCCTGCTTCTCGATGTAATACATGCAAGTGGAGAGGTCGGTTTGGATGCAGACCGATTTGGTGTTGATCATGGGGAGGAACCCTTTGAGAGCAAGCCAGATGTCCATCAGCTCGAGCCAGTTGATGTGTTCCAGATGTTTCTGCCCTGACCATACTCCATGGCCACTGTGGATTTCCAGTGTAGCCCTCCCATCCCTCTAGGGACGAGTCTGTGGTAATGGTCATCTCCGTAACAGGCTGCCTGAACAGCCTGCCCATTAACAGGTTGGTCTCTGCACTCCACCACACCAGGTCCTGGGGGAGGTGCTGAGTTATGCGGACTAGAGCTGCCTGGGAGCCTGTCTCCTGATTCCAAGAGGCTGAGAAATGTCGCTGCAGCCTCCTCATTCTGAGTCATGTGTGGGACTGCCAGGAGAAAAGCCGCCATTATTCAGAGCAGATGCTGGTACCACCATGCTGAGGTCACTGGTCTGCTGAGAAAATGCCTCCTGGCTTTCCCGATTGCAGTGATCTTGTCTGCTGGATGGAAGATCCTCTCTGCCCAAGTATCCCAAATTAGCCCCAGGAATGTTAAGGACTGTGCGGGGAGTAACAGCGACTTCCTGAAGTTAATAGAGAACTCCATATCGTATAGCATGTGCATTAGTGCTGAAGTCGTGTGCTGTAATGCCACGGGCGAATCCGCTTGTACGAGCTAATCGTCGAGGTATGAATAAAGGTGGTGGCCCTCCGCCAAGCGCAGGGTGGCTACCGCACTCTGAACTCATTAACCTTGTGAAGATCCTTGGAGCCGATTTGAGGCCAAAGGGAGGACCTTGTACTGAAAATGAAAGCCCATGATCCTAAACCTCAGGAGCGATGGGGCTCCCAAATGGGGATGTGCAGGTAAGCATCATTAAGGTCCAGGGAGAACATCCAGTCTCCCACCACACAGTGTTTCCGTAATAAGAGCCCAAGTAACCATATTTAAATTTTGAAGGGCTAGGGAAAGGTTCAAGGTAGAAAGGTCCAGTACGCCTCTTAGGCCAGCCTGTCTTTTTTATGAATGGTGAATATTCGGCAATAGAAGCCCATGCCTATTTGCGAAGCTGGGACCTTCTCTACCGCCTGACTAGTGATGAGCGAGCGGATTTCCGCCAATAGATTTGCTGTCCCAATCTGCGGGAGTGGTGGGGAGGAAAGAGGAAGTGGAGGAATTGGCAGGCGGAAGCACGTGGAAAACAGGATCCATGGGTCCACGAACCTTGCCTGCCAGAAATGGAAGTGAAGGGCAGGCATGCCTCTCACTGGAGACATGTGGCTCTAGATGACATTGTCACAACTTCTTACCTTCCGAGGCTGAAGCCTGGGATGGGGACTGGAAAACCCCTTTGTTGGTGGATTTGTGCTGCTTGCACCTGTGCTGGCCAGGAGACTGGTCGGGCTGTCTTGCGCACCACTCCTGAACACCACCGAAGGTACGGGCTCTGTCAGAGCATTGGTCACTCTGGCTATAGGCCTTGGATGCAGACTTTGGCAGGATTGACAAGGACTTAGCTGTCAGAGCTATTTTTCTTTTTGTCAAGTTCCTGATACGAGGAACAAGCACTCCCCACCCCCCCTCCCTTCAAATGGCAGGCCTAGAATGCACTTTTTGCACATCAGGGTTAAATTTGGTCGCCTTGAGCAAAGCAGTCATCCTCGTTTCTGTGGCGATACAAATCGCTCTACCTGTGGCGTTGATGTTAGCGACTGTGGATTCCATGGCTTGGGCCACGATTTTGACCTCTGCCAATTCGGCCCTGAAGCGTGCCGGACTATGCGCGGGGAGCTCTGGGATGAAATCTGCAATCTCCCGCCACACCTTTTGATTCACTGCGGCCAGCATAGCGTCAGCATTGGCCTGGCGCAGTTGGAGATTAGAGTAAATCTTTTTGCCGTAGGATTCCAACAGCTTTTCCTCCTTCCTTAGGAGTGCTGAGGTGGGTGCAGATGATGAAGACTGGCTTGGAGTAAAAGGAGGCCGCAGCTATAACCAATGAATGCGGTTCAGGGTGTACCTCCAGAATGAGGGAGTACCCCTCTGCCTACATATACTTGGCATTGAGGCATTTATTGGTAGGCTGCATGGAGTTCAGCTTCGCCCATCCCTTCTTGGCCAGGGCTTCTATGTCCTTTTGCAGAGGGATGCCAGTTCTTGTGGCAGGGCGAATGGTCAGCACATCGGCCAGAAACCCCCGCTTCAGGTTGCTCAACTTTTTGCTGTGGAATACCGAGGTATTCTGCTACACCCGCCAGCCTCTTGTGGAAGGCCTTAGCTGATTAGGAAGTATCCTGGTCCTCGTCCGCGTCGCCTGCTGTTTCCTGCAGGTTGGGAGCTGTCAGAGAAATGCTGGGTGCGGGCAGCTGTGGCGTGCTGACTGGCAGTTCTGGAGCTGGTGCGGAGGCTACCGTAACTAGTGTGAGTGCAGGGACCAAGCGCTGAACTGGGGCCATGGTCTGGACCACAGTCGGAGCCTGGAGTGGTGCCGGATATTTCATGAAGGTAATGAACATTTCGAGGAGCCCATCATCGCATGCAGGGGTAGGGCCTGGGGGTGTAGGAGCCGGGCACTGTGGCTGCTGATGTCTTGGCAGGCCCTGCCAAATCGTACTGGGAGCTGCGTACTGC
The DNA here is from genome assembly GCF_040938575.1 of Ambystoma mexicanum. NCBI lineage: Eukaryota > Metazoa > Chordata > Amphibia > Caudata > Ambystomatidae > Ambystoma > Ambystoma mexicanum. The sequence goes on from NC_090924.1 coordinate 1,040,154,862, forward strand.
CCCTGTGAAGGTGTTGTCAGGTAGAAAGTGGACCAGGTGACTGGAGTGGTCCAGTCCCACGTGGGTTGCCATACCTGCTCTCCAGAACGAGGTGGCTCCGGGCAAGCCGAAAAGCAAAAGCTCAGACCTTCTTTGCACCTCAGGGAGCAACCTGGGAAGCTGAGTGCCTTCGGCCATGACACTGGTAGTGCTGCATATAGGCGTGCTCTCAGGCACGAGCCTGGTAGTAGAGCAAAGCCCCTTCGGGATGTCTCCAATAGCAGAGCCTGCGGCCCCTCAGCAGTGGAACCGGTAGGATCTTGCAACCCCTCGGGTGGTAGCTCTGAGAGCCTTGGTCTCTTTGCTGGTCTTAGGACCTGGAACGACCCTCCCACTTGGGTGCTTCCATGGCGCAGGAGAACAGGGAACAGACCTTGGTCCTGGTCTTCCTCCTCGCGTAATTCTTGATGTCCTACGGAGTTGATCTCTCGGATAACCCCCTCCACCTGACCAAGCGATTCTTGACAGCTCATGGGGTCAACACGTCATACACAGAACAGCCATCCCCAGCCGTGGTCGGGGCCAAGGCCCATGAGACAGAGCGTGTGGGGATCCGATATGGGGAATGAACCCTTGCAGGCCGGACACCTGCTGAAACCTGCCGTCATTGACATGCCCCGGGGAGGAGCGTGGCACCAGAGGATAGAATCTTCTCTGACAATTGCTAGGAGAGAAAACAAATAGAGAAAAAAACAGAAAGCCTTTTCGGGTAAGAGCTTGGAATTACAAGGCCGGAGGCCTAACCCAGGAGTGCTGGTGAAGAGGTCCATTCCGTCAACACGGAAAAGAGGACTGAGGAGTGGTGCCGGTGGGCGAAGTCAGGGGACCACATGCTCCCAGGGCCACACATCCCACACGCATCTAATTTTAAAGGGGAAGACAATTATTTCTGGTGAAAAGGGTTCCGTTTCCCGTCCCTAGTGAGGGACGCCTATACAGTATGGAGGAAAGGGTACAAGACGTAGGAGTAATGGCAGTATCCATATGTCACTTGTTTACTGTGGGTTTTCATTTTACCAATGTATTGCATGACTTTCATGTTTCCCAAATGTATTTTCCACCTTCTATGGCATATGACTGTATATTCACTGTTTATGCTAGCTGTTTATTTCTGTCAAGTGCAGCGTCCCCAACATTGCCTGATCACTATATTTTGTACCATCATAATCCTGATAGTTGCTTGTTTCTGGCACAATGGACATTGTTCACTTGGAGACTCCACTCCCAGGCAACCAGCCTACAGCCAGGATCAAAGGGATCACATTCCTCCCAAATGCCTGACCAACTCCCCTGTCGGAAAACCTGTTCAGCAGCCTCCATGAGCCAGAAACCGGCCCTAGTGTAATTTGCCGTCTTGGTCTGAATCTTTAATCAGCTTCCCTGAGACCTTCCTCCACTACCCAGTGACAGTTGGCCTGCCCTCTACAAGTTACAAAGCTAGCTCCTGCTGGGAATCTACATTCCCCACCCAACAATTAGCACGTCCATTGGCCCCAACTGCCTTGCACTGTATAATTTCATCTCCCTATACCCTACAATTAACATACCCTCTCGGGTAAAACTGCCAAATCACACAGAATACCTGAAAGTGGGTGTCCCACTCTGCATCCCATCTCCCCTAGAAACAACCATGGCAACACTTGCCTGGGTGAAAGAGGTGGCGGAGCGACAAAACATATCCTGGCAAAACCCAAACACTTGTTGGGGTGAAAGGCTGGCCCTGCAGTGGGTGGTCAACAGCCTGATCTAAGCCTGACGAGACAAGACTGGTGACTCAGTCACTCTCCTCTCGTTGGCTCCTGGCAGTGGTGTGCTGACAGGGGCCTGGGGGCAGGAGAGCCCAGGAGGCCCCTTCCACAGGTAGCCTCGTCTTCCCTTGTTATTTTATTTTCCACCATTGGGGCTCCTGGCCTGCCTGCCTTCTCCCCTCTGGTGTGTCTCTGTGTGCATGTCCCTCTCTCTGTGCATGTCTCTCGCTGTGTCCCTCTTCTCCCTTGTGTGACCCTGTGTGCGCTCTCTAACTGGGCTCTCTCTCTCTCACTTCCTTTCTCTTTTGTCCTCCCTCTCTCAGCCCTCCGTCTCTACCAACCCCTTATCCCATTTCCTCTCCAACCACTCCCTTCAGGTCCCTGCTCCCCTGTGCATCCAAGGGTACTCCCCTGGCCCACGGGTTCCATGCCAGTGGGTGTGCCTAGCTAGTGTGTGTCATCAATGCCCTGCTTGTGCCCGCATCCTAGTGCGTTACATTTGTCCTGCTGGCAATAAGTTTAATCCTCTAACTGAAATAAATTTGTTCCTGGTTTCTCAAGGACTTTGGTGCCTTTGTAAGTGACTTCAATCCAGCACTCCAACTAAGTCAATGCTTAGGATGGGATGCCCAATGGAAGCCCTTATTTATATATGTTTATGTCAAAGTTCTTTCAATCTGGATGATGAACCCTTATATAACACCCCTCTCTTTGGATCTCCCCGACCTCACTGAGCCAAGAAGTAGGTTTGTTTTGCAAATTAAAAGGTTTATTTGAAGAATTGAACAATATAGATATATCACACGTCTATTAATAAAATAATATCTGAATAGCACACTTATGAATATGGACCGTAATCAACAATGGGTAATATTACAAAATTAACAATCTCTTTAATCACTTAGGAGTAGGAATAGGAAGGATACTGTAGCAGAGAATACTTTATATGGATTCAAGGAAACACAAGATGGAAAGAATGCAACACAGAAATAAACTTGACATGATTTCAGCAAAAGATAATATGATCACTTTTTCCTTTGTGACTACTCACTCCCCCCACTATGCAGTATGAAGAGATGGAAATGAGGGCACACAGGTTTCAAGAATACAATCAATAATGTAGTTCAATCCCAGTTCCCCCAGCAAGATTAGAGAAAACAGGTATGATTTTAAACAGGCAAAAATACTTTTGAATGTGATTGCAATGAATGGGAAAATATGCCAAAATGATTTTAATTCACTTAATGTGATTCAGGATAAGTGAGAATTACTTTGGATTGGCACAGGTCAACACTAGCAATGATTCATGAATGATTATCAGATGGAAAACGAAATTCCGCAATTGTAAACAAGAAACCGTTATTTTGACAGAAAAATGAAATTGAGCTAAATGGCAATTCGCTGCAATTTTTCCATGTGCGTGAATCGCGATTACGGAAAAACTATAAGGAATTGGAATGTCAAGATTTCAAAATGACAGATCGTGCTTTACAGAATTGGAATCAACAGGATGGACACAAGATTCTATAATGCAGTTCTGGACAAGTGAAATGGTTGGAATAAGATTACTTTAGACTAAGAGATCACTATGCACAGTTCTAGACTAGATACTCATTCCTAGGCTTGGGAATGGAAGGGGCCCCGTCAAGATCTGGTCAAGGGTTTGGCTTCACTTGCCACCGGACAAGTGAACTCTGGGTTCTGCTCTCAGCACTGCACAGCGGTCTGGACGGCCTCTTATACTGGATCTGACGGGCTCTGGAGACAGCACTGCTTTCTGGGTCTGGATCTTGGTTCTAGCACAGGGTTCTTAGCGAGAAGCAAAACAGCTCAGCCCGGCTGTTGGATTTTGAGATACCCCCGGGAAGTTTAGGGGTTAGAATCAGGTTGCAAAAGATTCTGAGGCCTGCTGAAAAGAGTTCAGCTTTTGGGATTGGGCCTTTCTGCTTCAAAGTTCTGGAGTCTGGATTCTAAGTTCTGGTCTCTGGATCTAGTCTGGATCTGGTCTGGCAGGGAGCTTCGCAGGAATCACTTGAAGAGTGGAAAAGATGTGTGTCCTATCTGGATCTCAGCAGTCCCTATTTATGTATTTCCAAAGGGGGTGGGGAGGCTGATTCTACAATGCCCAACCCTCTAAGGATTTGATAGGTTAGAGAATTTCCTGTCCCCTGATTTGAGACAGGAGAAGTGTGTCATATGTGTCAGAGTGATGCTGTGTTTTATGGCTTAACTGAATTCCTTCCCCTTTGCTTTTTCATAGAAATTCTATTTTTCCCAAAAAACATATTTCCCAGATACACAAGTTGTTCATAATACATATACACATCACAGATTAATTAAGGCATGTCTCTGTTCAAGTCCCATGTTCCTACGAGCTTGGGTTCATAAATGACCACTTATTTGCGCTTTTTGTGGGTTTCCCAATATTGGTTCTGCACCAAATTTTACACAGGCATACACACTCCATCTGAGCATAACTCTAATTTCTTATGTTCATAGCAAAAACACTGCAGCTGCAATATTAATACATTCCGAGGTTTGGTCTCAGAACATCGCACGAGGTTCAGCTTAGTCTTACATCGTGAGGGAAATTTTTATTTTCACTCAAAATTTTACATTTTTGTCCGTTCGGTACACTTTGCTATGAGCATTTTTATAAAACATATATTTGCTTTCAATTCAAATCAGTGGTTTGTCTCTGCCTCCAGGGTCCGGGCTGACTCAGAGGTCACATGGCCTGTCCTCCTGCCAGGAGTTGTCAGTTACACCCAAATCTAGCATATTCTATTCAGTTGAAAGACTATTGTCCCTTTCTCCTGCCAGCAGAGAAAATCCCCTCCCCATTTGATTAACATGTCCATGCGACCTCCTCCCTTTTGGTGGGAAGGCCCAAGGTGTGAACATAGTTCCTTGTAAAAATAAAATACATTTATGCATTTAATATAAGCAACATATCTTTAAATCCAGTCTTTTTCCACATTAAATGTGTGGCACTCTATATGGCATTTGGATGGAATTATCCTCTTTGGCATATTTAACTTCTGAAACACCAGTTCTGTCAGAATTATAAATCGCCAGCACCTGACAGAGGCGAGGAACGGTACTACACCCATTTTGACAGCTGTCTTTCCATCAGTATCTTTAAAAGGGGATTTTGCTCTGAAAGCATATGATTCTTGCTGATATTGTATTGATGTGGATTCTTGCAGTAGAGTAATGTGGGACACCCAACAAGAAGGTTGGATCTTTTTGGTGGTTTTGTGAGCCATGAGTTCTACAAATTTGACAGCAAATAAAAATTGATTTTTGAAACTGCTCTGTATTCCTTGGCAGTGATTTTGCTCTGTGAGCAGCCAAAGGATGGGTTTTGGCAGTGGTCTCCTGTGTTACCACTGACATAGGCAAAAGTAGATGGTGGCCTATTTTTCAGGTTTTCACTGCACATTTTCTGGTGATTTCTGGCGAGCAGCATGCTTTCTGGCGGCCATTATGATGTTTCTGCTGCCAGCAATGCACAGTGATGTTGTAGGGCTTGGATGAGTGGGTTGATACATCCCACACCTTCATTGTGTTCCCACTTTTCAGTGCAACCTGCCCGTTATTGCTAGAGGGGGGACCCAGTCTGTCTGCATAAACAACGTACACCCCCAGAGTCTGTTGGCTCCCTGGTCCAAAACTGTGGCCCTGTCTGGTGTCTCGCTCACAGCCTCCCCCATTTTGGCCTGCCCCCTACTTCCACACTACTCGCCACAGTCCTGAGAGTAAAGATGTAAGACTGAATGGGAGTCATGACTGGAATACTCATACATGTCATAGTAAAGAGACCAAAAATGCAGTAGGAAAAACAAAGTAATTATTATAAAGCTCCCACTCCTCAGTCAGGAAAGAAAAAATACAAGTGTTACGCTCACCTGGATTCCACAGGGGCGAACGAAGCTGGACTGATGCGGTCTCCACCAGTGTGATTCGTAGCAAAGTGATGATCGACTGCACTTGCCCACTCAGTTCCGTCTGCCTGGCATGCAGGAATATTTTCCTAAAAGCAGTAAAGGGATTAGCCACCCGTGGTAGAGAGGTTACACGAACACTATTTTCCCTGAAAACTTCCAGTATTCCCCTTCATAAAGTCTCATCTTATTGTTTGGAAGGATGAACTCTCCATCCTGCGTGGAGTGCAGGTGCGCGTAGAAGTTCAGTTACTTCACTGATCCGAAGGTATTTGGCAGAGTTCCAGACAACAATGACTCCGAGGTAAGTAGTGTGTAAACCGAATGTATAGTTATTAGAGTTCAAATGTCTTAATTCACTCTTGCTCCTTTCATACCTTTTCCCTTGCAGCGTGATCCAAGGAGTGAGTTCGCCTCGATGGATGAAGGTAGCACTTAGGTAAGAGTCAGTTTGTACCAAGCACTGTCTAGCAAGTAATATTGTTCCAAATGTAATTAACCAATAGTTCTCTCTCTTCTTTGCACGTGCAGCGCCTTACCGAAAATGTCTCAAGTAGGATGGTTACCAGCGCTGCCTCGAGCGGTAAAATTCCGAGTAAGTATCTTACGGTAAGTAAAAGAATGTCTTTGGCGGAACCCCGCTCCCCTTTTGTTTGTTCTTGTCTTTTCAGATGCTGATGTTTCGGGCGGCAATTCAACGGGTGCTGCGCCGGGTCGTGGAGATGCTCCAAAGACAGGTGAGTATGGTGTGGCGCTGCAGCTGGCAATGCGGCACGGTTTATTTTAATGTCTTTTTCCTTTATCCACAGGTGTGGCTGCTCCAGGAAAAGATGACCAAATGGAAATCTCCTTGTTCTAACCTTCTCCTCTTCTTTCCTTTTCTCTAGGATCGGCTCCGGACACAAGACGGGTGTGGCTGTAGACTGGATGCTGGACTGCAGACACGGTGAGCGTTACGCTGCGAAGATGCAGAATAACGCGAAGCGTGTGCTGAGCTTCAGGCATGGTTTAAATAGCATCAAAAAAGTAGTTCCCAGGTAAGAAGTTCCAGTACCACACCCAAGCAGCAAAATAGTTCCTAAAGGAAAGTAGTCCCTTCATGGCCTCATGATGGCCTGTACATGAGTTCTTTGCAGGATGACCTGCATAGTTTAAAGTTTGCAATATGAGCCTGGCGCCTACGGTGCCAGGACTGAACCCATATAGCCCCTAGGCGGGGTTTTGGGAATTGCTGTGTCTTCTTGGGTGCCTGTTCCCTGGACAGATGGACCTGTTCTGGATGTCTGGGGCATGCATTGTGACAGCACTCACTCCCCCCCGCCAACCCCCCCCAGTCTCCTTCCTAAGGCTGTTCTCCTCACTGGTCCCTGTTTGTCTGGGAAATTCTGGTGGAACCATTTCACCAATCGAGGTGCATGAATATTGTCACTTGGTTCCCATGACCTTTCTTGTGGACCATAACCTTTCCAGTCAACCAGATAAAGTCTTGATTTCACTATTTCTGAGTCCAAAATATTATTTACTTCAAATTCTGGTACCCCGTCTATTAGGATGGGGTTAGTTGGTTTAGTTAGCCTTGTACCTGGTTGTACTGGCTTTAGAAGTGAAACATGAAAGACTGGGTAAATTTGCATATTTGACTGTAACTCCAATTTGACGGCCACAGGAATAATAATGGCTTTCATTGTGTAAGGTCCCAAATACTTGGGGTTGAAGGTTCGAGCCGCCTTTAAAGATATGTGTCTTGAAGCCAGCCAAACTTGGTCTATCTGATATTTCGTAGCTTTGCTTCTATGTTGATCTGCGGTTTTCTTGTATCTCGCTTTAGCCTGTTTCAAATGTTCAGTTGCCTTTTTAAAAGCTTGTGTAATAGTGGTGTGTAGATGGTTCACGACGGGCATCTCTAAATGTTGGGGCGAATCGAGTTCAGAGGTTCGAGATTGTCGCCCATATATAGTATAAAATGGGCTTTGTCCTGTTCCTGAGTGAAATGAGTTATTGTATGCATATTGGATATCCACAAAATGTCTTTCCAATTGCCTTCGGTTTGGTGTAACATGCACCGTAGGTATTGCTCTAGTGTCTGATTGGTCCTCTCAGTTTGACCATCGGTTTGAGGATGGTGGCTAGTTGATAGTCTGACATCGATTAGGGCCAATTGACAGCATTTCCTCCAAAACTGAGAAATGAACTGACTTCCCTGGTCGGAAACCAATACGGAGGGGAATCCATGTATTCGGACGATATGTTCTAGAAATTCCTTGGCCAAGGTCGAGGCTGAAGGTAGACCCTTTAATGGAATGAAATGAGCCATTTTGGAAAAAAGATCCACTATAACTAGGATGGTGTTATACCCATTACATGGGGGAAGGTCAGTAATAAAGTCAAGGGATAAGGTATGCCAAGGCGTAGGCGGAATGTCCAAAGGTTGCAATAGGCCTGCTGGTTTCCTTTTCTGGGTCTTATTTTGGGCGCAAATACCGCAAGACAGTTACAAATGACTCAATGTCTTTCCGCCAAGTAGGCCACCAGAATTGTGTCTTTTGATCTTGGCCTCGGTTTTAGCGATCCCAGGATGCCCTTCTATCAAAGACTCATGGTAATTGGAGATAACATGTTATTGTAATTCTTTATTTGGTAGGTAAAGACGTCCTTGATAGTATGGTAGGTGATCAGTGACGGAATAATCTTTGCCTTTGTTCAACCAGCTTTGTAAGGCTGCAGGGTCGAAAAGCTGTTGAATCTTTTTATGGATGTCGTCCAGAGTCTATAGAGTGGTTATACCAAGAATTCTTCTCTCCGAAATTATGGGTACTGGTTCTGGATTTGAATATGCTTCTCCCATTCCAGTACGAGATAAGGCATCTGCTTTGCCATTTCGACAATCACAAAATCATATTCTGCAAAGAATAAGGCCCATCTAAGTCGGTGTGACGATTGAGCCTTGGCTGTCTTCAAATATTGTAAGTTCCTGTGATCCGTGATTACGGTGATGGTGTGTCGAGCTCCGAGAAGATAATGCCGCCAGGCTTTGAACACCGACTTGATGGCCAGTAGTTCCTTGTCGGTAACTGCATAGTTTAACTCTGATGCTGAAAATCTCCGTGACCAGAACGCCACCGGGTGAAGTTGACCAGTTTCAGGATTCTTTTGGGAAAGGACAGCTCCCATAGCTAAGCTGGATGCATCAGTTTCAACCACATACGGAAGTTCTGGACGTGGGTGCTTTAAAACAGAAGCTGAAGTAAATTTCTGTTTTAGGTCTTGGAAGGCCTTTTCAGCTTCTTCTGTCCACTGGAAGCTTTTATTTTTCCGCAAAAGAGCCGTGATGGGGTGTACAAAATGTGAATAATCAGGAATGAATCTGCAGTAAAAGTTCGCAAATCCAAGCATACTCTGTACCCCTTTTATCGAGGTAGGTGAGGGCCACTTGAGGATTGCATCCACCTTTCGTGAATCCATTCGAACTCCATTTGGGGTCAGGATAAATCCAAGGAATTCAACTTCCGAAGTATGAAAAAGGCACTTTTCCAATTTTGCATTTAATTTATGCTGGCATAGTTTTTCTAGTACAGCACGAAATGCTTTACATGGTCTGATTCAGATGAAGAGTATACCAAGATGTCGTCTACGTATACAACACAGACGCCCGAGTTCGCGAAGGACATCGTTCATAAAATACTGGAAGGCTGCCGGTGCGTTGCAAAGCCTGAAAGGTATCACCTGGTATTCAAACAAACCGTATTTGGTATGGAAGGCAGTCTTCCATTCGTCGCCTTTTTCACTCGTACCAGATGATACGCCCCTCAGAGGTCCAACTTAGTGTAGATAAGAGCATCCTTTACCTGGTCCAGTAGTTCTGGGATCAGGGGCAACAGGTATCGGTTTTTTACTGTTATTTGGTTTAATGCACAATAGTCAATACAAGTCCTAAGGTCACCTTCCTTTTTAGGGGCGAAGAATAAAGACGATGCTGCCAGAGACTTGGACGGGCGAATGAAGCCATTAGCGAGGTATTGATCCAAATATTGCCGTAAATGAAGATTTTCGGGTTCAGTGAGGGCGTAGATTCTGCTGCATGGAATTTGAGCACCGGGTAGGAGGTCGATCTGGCAATCTCATGATCTGTGGGGTGGTAACGTGTTTGCTTGGTCTTTCTGGAAAACATCCTGAAATTCCTGGTATTCCTGGGGTAACTGAGTTATCAGATTTGTGACCGTAGCCAGTCTTTTGATCAAAGTTCTTTCAGGGTAACAAGTGTGTGCACAATCCGAGGTCACTCTTTTCTCGCCAGTCAATACAAGGATTATGAATTTTCAACCATGGCATTCCCTGAATTATTTGGAACTGTGGGGCCTGATTGAGTCAAACACAATGCTCTCTCGATGCCCATCTTGACCCAACAGTGTCATCGCCATAGCTGAATGAGTTACTGGACCGGAAGCCATTTCGGTCCCATTGACGGTGGTGATTACATCAGTTGTGGGTTTTTTGCAAAGAGGCAGGTTCATCCTTGTAGCCAATTCTTGATCCATGTAGTTTCCTATAGCTCTGCTATCTATGTATGCTCTCACTACGTGCATACAAAATGGTTGCCTTTGAGCTATAAGGACCATTGGTATAATTAGGTGCAAGGTCTGAGTGTCCTTCATGCTCGGCAAGCGGACCTCTATGCTTGTCGGGCGTGGTCGTTTCCTAGCTCTGATTCCATCTTGATTTTGTCGGCGATTCCTACCACCTTCTTAAATGGTTTCACTGGGCAATCCCGTAAAAAATACCCAGAGGTTCCACAATACAAACACAATTGTAACTGCCGCCTCTTGTCCCTTTCTTTTTGAGTCAAAGGTCCTTTAACCCCCACCCCCAATTTGCATGGGTTCAGATACATCAGTTCCTTTGGGGGTGACGTTGTCCTTAGGTCTTACCAATACTCGATTCTCAAATCTAGCCCGATCAGCCTTCCGATTCTGAAGTCTGTGTTCCAACTGGACAACCAGGTCTATGTATTCAGCACAATCGTGAGGTGGGTTCACTAATTGTGCCAAAACGTCTTTTAGTTCACCTCTTAGCCCACGATGAAATAGCGTAATCTGCTTGACCTCTGGCCATCGGGTTTCTACCAACTTATTGAAGGTTGCGATGTAGGTTAGCAGATCCTGGTTACCCTGACGCAAGGACAAAAGTTCATTATCCAAAGCTTGGCCTTGGGAATGTCGGGCAAATAGTCTTTCCATGCTTAGTTGAAAACCCTGAAAATCCTGAAGAAGAGGGTCATCCTGGTTGACTAGTGGAATAGACCAATCGGCTTCACTGCCGCTGAGATACGATAGCACAAAGGCTACCTTTGCTTGATCATTCGGAAAGGCTCCAGGTCCACATAAAAAATGCAGGCGGCACTGGTTCATAAACACGGCGAACCTTTTTGGGTCCCCCGCAAAGCTTTCTGGTGGTGCTAAAGGAACTGTCCCTGGTAAAATTACTTGCACTGGATTACTTGATTGAGCTTGGGCAGAAGCTCCCGAGTCCAGGTAAAGGTGTGTGCCCAGCTTGAGCTTGAAGTAATTGTGGCAAAAGAACGTACGGATGATCTCGCCAGGCAATCAGTTCTCTCCTGAGAGCATTAGTCTCTTGACGGGTGGAATGCACTTCAGCCCTTAGTTCTCCCAGTAGTTGGGCTAATTGGTCAGTCTCTGAGGTCTCTATAACGCCCGGGTGGAGATTTGTAGTAAGGCTTCGCGTTCTGTTATGCTCACCTGGATTCCAGAGGGGCGTCGAACGAAGCTGGACTGCTGCGGTCTCAACCAGAGTGACACGTAGCGAAGTGATGATCGACTGCACTTGCCCACTCAGTTTCTTCTGCCTGGCCCGCAGGAATATTTTCCTGAAAGCAGTAAAGGGGATTAGTCACCCGTGGTAGAGAGGTTACACAAACTATTTTCCCTGAAAACTTCCCGTATTCCCCTTAATAAAGTCTCACTTTATTGTTTGGAAGGATGAACTCTCCATCCTGCGTGGAGTGCAGGGGCACGTAGAAGTTCAGTTACTTCACTGATCCGAAGGTATTTGGCAGAGTTCCAGACAACAATGACTCCGAGGTAAGTAGTGTGTAAACCTAATGTATAGTTCTTTTAGAGTTCAAATGTCTGTTAATTCACTCTTGCTCCTTTCATACCTTTTCCCTTGCAGCGTGATCCAAGGAGTGAGTTTGCCTCGATGGATGAAGGTAGTGCTTAGGTAAGAGTCATTTTGTACCAAGCACTGTCTAGCAAATAATATTGTTCCAAATGTAATTAACCAATAGTTCTCTCTCTTCTTTGCAGGTGTGGCGCCTTGCCGAAAATGTCTCACGTAGGATGGTGACCACCGCTGCCTCGAGCGGTAAAATTCTGAGTAAGTATCTTGCAGTAAGTAAAAGAATGTCTTTGGCGGAACCCTGCTCACCTTTTGTTTGTTCTTGTCTTTTCAGATGCTGATGTTTCGGGTGGCGATTCAACGGGTGCTGCGCCGGGTCGTGGAGATGCTCCGAAGACAGGCGAGTATGGCGCGGTGCTGCCGCTGACAATGCGACGCAATTTATTTTAATGTCTTTTTTCTTTATCCACAGGTGCGGCTGCTCCAAGAAAAGATGACCAAATGGAAATCTCCTTGTTCTAACCTTCTCTTCTTCTTTTCTTTTCTCTAGGATCGGCTCCGGACACAAGACGGGTGTGGCTGTAGACTGGATGCTGGACTGCAGACACGGTGAGCATTACGCTGCCAAGATGCAGAATAACGCGAAGCATGTGCTGCTCTTCAGGCGTGGTTTAAATAGCATCAAAAAAGTAATTCCCAGGTAAGACGTTCCAGTACCACACCCAAGGAGCAAAATAGTTCCTAAAGGAAAGTAGTCCCTTCATGGCCTCATGATGGCCTGTACATGAGTTCTTTGCAGGATGACCTGCATAGTTTAAAGTTGGCAATATGAGCCTGGCGCCTACGGCGCCAGGACTGAACCCATATAGCCCCTAGGCAGGGTTTTGGGAATTCCTGCGTCTTCTTGGGTGCCAGTTCCCTGGACAGATGGACCTGTTCCAGATGTCTGGGGGCAGGCATTGTGACAACAAGACACATGTATTGGAAATATTAAACTTTGTGAGAAAACCCCAGAAAGCTCAGAATGAAAGACTCAAGGGAAAGGAACTGTTCACGTATGTAAGAAATATCCTAGAGTGGAAAAATAATTGTTTGATCCTTCTCTCGTTCCCTGGGTTGTTTTTCAATCACTAAGAAAAATCGGAGAAGCAACCCAAAGTCAAGATCACATTAAATGAACTGTATGAACTGGTGAAATATTACTAGAGACTATCTAAAGATCATCCATTGAACAGTGGCCAAAAGACAAGCCATGAAACTCCAGAAGGAAGGCCTTCTCCCATCTTTAAGTCGTTAAGAATAGTGGTAGAGTCCGATATGTTAGAGTTAGACAGTGGACGGTTCTTCATTTACAGACATTCACTGACTGACTAGCACATTAGTTAGTTTGGTTAGGTAGGGAAGCCTTATAAAATATGGAAAGATGGGCCTTAACTATATTCTTTAATAAAATCATGAGTCAAATCTCTAATCAGAGTTGTCTCCTTCTGACCTACCCCAACCATCAAGGACGAAACCCCTCACAAAGTTGTTAAAGACAGGTTTGTCATAGAATAGGCCTCCCACCGAATAGGGTTTTTGTGGAGTCTTGTAGACAAAAGCCTCACATTGGAAGCTGTCTTGGAGAAGCATGTAGTAGATCGGACAATTGATGGATGAGCCCGGGTTAGACGAAGCCTCTCAGATGAGGCTCACCCATATAGTAGGCTACTTAATGACTAGGCCCATTTCTAGAGTAAGTCAACTCATTGATGAGGTTCCTTTGTAGAAATGGCTTCCTCGTTGATGAGACTGTCAGACAAGCCTGACGTAGCGTAGGTCCCCTCAGAGTTTGCTCCCTCGTAGAGTAGGATTCTTTGTAGAGGAACCGGTCAGACAAGGCTCTCTCACACACTAGACATCTTGTACACTAGTTTCTCACATGGAAAAGTCAGATGAGTCCCTTCCATAGACTAGACTGGACTGGTAGTGCCTTTGACAGAGTCCTGCACTTTTACAATCTTCTCTTGACTTTTCTGGTTCTGTTCTAACCTACTTAAAATCCTATCAGACCATTCCTATTCTCCTGGCCTGCTACCATCTCTTCTGCTTCATGGGGTCCCCAACTTCTGTTTTTGAACCGTTACTGTTATCTCTGTATACTATTGCCTTATCAGAACATATCTCTTCCTATGACTTGTTGTGTCACTTGTATGCCCTATGTCACTAAACTGCATTTTGATGCTATAGGCAAGGGCTCACTATGACTGCAAAGTGCTTCTCTTACAGCTTGTATCAGTAAGGCAATGTCAACAAGCCGTGGTGATAATCTACTTTAACTGCACACCACCACACACCTCTGAGCATCGGCATGCACACCTGCCCTTTCACCAAATGAAATTGCTCTTCAATTTGAAAGTGTGGGTCAAAAAAGAAACCATGTCCAACACATTTCCACGCCCTCCCACTTAAAGGCACTGAACACAGAGGATGAGAGGGTATTTCCGTCCAAAACAGCTGCGAGACACGTTAGGAAGGTAAGCAAGGCTTCCATTTCTAACAAGCACCATAGCATAACAATTTTCAATCAATACTAGCACCCATCTACCTTTTTCTATTGGTTACGGAGAACACTCCCTTAGAGGCCAAACATCCCACCATGGTCAGAGTGATTACACCACCCCCACCCGCTTATTCTGCATCCATTGATCTAGAACACACTTATTCCTAAGAAATAAGATTGACTCCAATGTTGCTCAGTTGGACTTCTCCCTTGACAGGATGGCCTGTATCTTACTGATCTAAAACAGTCAAAAGCTAAATGTAGCATTTTTGGGGCAAGATGCCTGCCTATGTTCCATCTGTATGAAACCAATTAACACAAAATATAGAAACTGCCCATGTACATGTTAAAAACTTTTAACCAGTACATACTCTTGTGCTGCTCAGCAGGCATTTGTGTCATGTGCACAATGTTCCTGTGCAGGGGAAAGGACATGTCTGCTGCACAATACACACATACATTACTGGTGACTTTCCTTTGCAGATGCCCATTTGCACCTGGCACAGCACAAAAGCATGCATCTGTTTGCACTGGCCAGCTTTAGACCTTCCGCAGTACAATTCAGATTTTATTCCCTGGACAACCCTCCATGTTCTTGTCTCTGTTGGCTAATTGATTTGTTTAAAGCAATCATGTTTATTTCGCAATGCATTGGTTTGACTAGCCGATCATTTATTTTAAAAATATTTGTATTGTAGCAGTTTCACTATCTGAGGGCATTCTCCTAAGGGAAGCATTATGCTTTGCAAATGTGCCAAAACCAGCACACTGTCGTTGATTTTTTTTTATTAGCATTTGATTTAAACAAAAAAAAGCAAACCTTTTAGCTTATCTGATCGTCAAAAGAATAAGAAAAACACAGATTAAAACAATACAAGAAACAAAGAAAGAAATAACAAAAACTGGGAATGAACAAGAACAAAAAGTAAGAAGTGGCCATTTGCTCCAACATTGTACGATATTTCTCATATCACCAGTGGTGAGGCCCTGTTTTTGTTGATTTCAGAGGGGCTGTTTAAAAAAAATCAGAATAGGCTTATGCAATTCAAACCTTGGTTCTGAACTCAGTTCATTAGGTTTTACATTGAGAATGGGCACAAAGTCCTTGGCAGAAGCCAAAAACGCTGACAAGAACTTTCTGCAGAGCATGGTAGTTCAACCAATAGCGGGCAATATCCAATATTGTGGATATCCAGTGAGAATATTGGTGGGGAGGACAAATAGCATCCCAACGTTTAGATCTTTATACATTAAAGTCTAGGTTTTGGATCCCAGCATCAGTCTGTAAGGAGTGATACTTTCAATCACTGAAAATAGTCCAGAGTCTCTAACTAAAACAAAGCCATTCATTGATCTTTAACCTGTAACTCTTAACCAATCTAAAAAGCAAACATGCATTTCTTGTTTTTTCATCCTGATACTTTCAAAGTGCTGGCAGTGAGATTGTCTCAACGATCACCAAGTCACAGTGCAAATGCGCCCGCACCACTGCTGCTTGCACAAAACATCCTGGCCTTTCCCCAGTTATCCCCTTGGACCTTTCCTTCGATCATGAGTACATAGATTTTAGCTGTGCGTCTTACCTGCAGGATCCATTCGCTGACTTTGCAACTCCTTCACTTGTATGGCAGAGTGTTCTTGGTGAGAGGACTCTTGGGCTGCACTTTTAGTAGCATATGCAAAAGTGTTATGGGTCAATGCCTAAATCTTGTGGTTTTCATGTTTTACATTTTCTATCTCAACAATCTCCGTTCTGGTCATGCAGATGTCGAAAGCGGCATTGCTTAAGTACCCATGTCAGCTGTACAGGTACCAATAAGGCTCCAGCAACCCGTTTGATCAATTGGATATATAGAAAGAAGAATCTAAATGTGTACACTGACAAATTACAACAGGCCCACAGAGAATCAGAACTTATTTGCCGTCAAACCATTTGCATAAGCAAATCCTTGTGGTGCTGGATACCGCTGGTGGTAGGGAGATCTAAAAAGACCTATGCCTGCAGAGGGAATTGCCACAAAGGCAGCATTCATATGGTGGGGGTGAAAGAAAAAGACATTTGCATAAAGTAGGTGTGGGAAGAAAAAAGTGTAAACTTCTTGTGGAGGAGAGATTTTCTTGGGCACCTTTTGACCAAAACATCTCCTAGGATGTCGAGCTGTATTCTCTACACGATGGATGAGGAATAACATTTTGCACATTGGCAAATGTGCATTACCTGCAGACCCCTAAAGACTAATGTATCAAGGCATCACTTGTTTCCCCACAAGCAAAAGAAAACTAAGCATCAGGTTTGTAAAGACTGCACAGAAAAGCCAGTCTGCCATTTGTGGATGGTAAACATTTATTTTCGGATTTAACAGCTTCAGTGCGCGCGCCGATACCAGAGTCAAAAAAGCATGAGCCAAGCGCAAATGTTGCCAGTAAATCAGCAGTTTATACAAATAATCATAAAATCTTAATGCTCGATTATTTTCTTAGTGGCAAGGAGCATCGAAAAAGGGTCCTAGCCTACATTTGGGGGGTGATGGTGGGGGAGCCTGTATTATATACAGTATACATTCCACTGGAAAGAAAGGAAATACATAAGCACATGTTGCATTCAAACAAATATGAGAAATGAAAGATCAAAAAGAAAAGAAAAATGGGCAGGGTCTGTTGTAAATGCAAAAAAAGGCACTTTGATCTGATGGAACAAGATTAGTTGAATTAACTAATGACAAAATTAGGTTTGGTTTTCATATAAAGGCTTTAATACCAAGAACTGCTGCGCACAGCCTTCTTGTAGAAATACATTAAAACAATGTGCTTGGGAAAAAAAAGCAAGTTATAATCAAAGAAAATGTGTACAACCAAATTGTAGAAAATAAAAAAAGCATTGTCTAAGCAAAATAGTACTTAGTGTAAAAGCAGCAATGCATAGCCTTTGAGATCATGTGTACCTTCCAGGTGCCCCGAGTCACACTTATGTTTAATGCAGCTTTCCAGTAAACATTGCGATACAAGTGGTTTCAGAATTATAAGTTAAGTTCATTGTCCACAACAAAGGGTGAATGAGGTCAAAAATCTGCCAATCAACTTTCACATCGTCAACATTCGGAGGCCATTTGAAAATGACTGGCTCAACAATCGTGTCCTATCTATCTGCCCCAATCTCACAGTAAACAACCATAAAAAAACATTTTATGAGGTGGTTTATTCCTTTTTGTGTTTTAAGGAGCCCACTGCAATGCATTCAAGTTACTTTTCTTTATACGCGCCCACCATATTCTTCCCATAGACGCAGCAGCTCTCCGCAAACACCAAAGCACTTTCATAATAAAAATATTTGGCAATTCTATACTTCGCTGTTCAGTGGGTTTGCAACAGTTCATTTCATATTGAAAGCCAACAGGGGTCTTTCTTCTCGTTTTTGCCATGGACTTTTTTTGTTCTCACCCTGCTCTTCTGTACTTTCATCCAAATTTGACGTTTCATGTTCAGGAGTCGTTATTGGCTCTGGTGAGGTTTCCACAGTTCTTTTAATGGGCTCTTCCTGCAGACTTGGTAGTTGACTGCCATTTCGCCTTGCAGCTGCATCAAAGAATGACCGTAGGCTATTATCTTCGGGGCTACAGACTGGTGGTGTGCCAGAGTCACTACCGCTTTGGTCCAAGTCGTCCAGATACACGAGCTGTGTGTAAGCCGTGCTGTCTGAAAGATTCTGCTCTTTCTGCTGGTGGGCCTGTAATGCTGATTGAAGCTTTGATTGGTGATGCTGAAACAGTGATAATTTCTCTCCTCTCCCTTTCCGTGTAGATTTTGGTTCATTCATATCCACACCAGAATCCAAACTTGCATCATTACTTCCATTTTTACCTGCCCTCTGCAGATCAATATATGAATGTCTAATGTGTGCGTTTGACCTTCCATCTAGAGACACAAACCATGCTCGCGGATGTGGCATTGGCTTTCCACCCGCCAACTCCATTAGAGCCTTTTCAGTTAGCAGCTGAACGTCGCCGTTCATCTGAGCCAGAGCAGCATCGTTTAGGGATGCAGGGATGGACATGGACTCAGACATTGATACATTCGGTGGACTCCATTCCATTCCGTCTGTGTCATGCAAATCCTGTTGAGATATTGTTTGTGGAGGAATCGTTTGCGGGGGATGTGGAAGAAGTTGGGCCTGAGAATTGGAAAGTTCAGCCTGAAGTCTTTCAATTTCAAACTGCTGGTCACCTGGGGTGACTAACTGTTGGCTGACATATTGATGTTCCGATAACTTCATGTAATGCGCTGGAATAACCAGTGTTGGCAACACATTCCTGTAAACACTGTCATTAACTTGATCAACCGAATTGTAGCAGATCAACTGACCTGGTCGGGGAAAAGCAGTTGGTCTTTCAAGATGATCGACTGATCTTGACATTATACATTCAGTGGTTCTACGGTCTATGGTTTGCTCTTTTTCGGGAGCAGAAGGCGTGAGGTGAATTTGTTCCTGAACACTTGCTTTACTTCCTGTGACAATGTGGTTCACAGATGCCTGAACCTCTTTGTCTTGTTTTTCCAACAAGGGGCGATGGCACATAACAGAGTTATAGCTTCTCCTGTAATCCTGTTTAATGTGTGGCTCATATCCTTCGGATGTTTCCATTGGTTTTCTGCATTGCAAAGGATACATTTCCACCGATTTATGATAGTCTTTTCTTAAGGTACTGCCAGGTGTTACATTATCAAAAGAGAATCTACTCTTGTCCTCCTGATGTGAAAGCAGTTCCTCCCTCGAACTGAAATCCCTGGAGGTGTTATAAGAGGGCTTCAGCATGGGAGTACGTAGGTCTGCTTCACAACTCGAAGACACCATTTCCATATGGACAGCACTAATTAAATTGAGGTGAGACATGGAGGTTGCCTGGTCCTTTTTAGAGTTGTCCAGCGCCGTCAAAAGAGGAGGTTTCCTATGATGCTGACGAGGTTTTAAACACCTCCTCCTAAAAAAGAAAGAAGAAATGTCAGTGTTCTATGCATTGCATGTATGAAAGGTTAACATTTAAAAATATTAACTATAAAGGAAATATTCTCGTTTCATCATTTATTTTGAGTCCAAACACAGATACAGCCCCATTAAAGACATCTAAACGGGAAGCCCAACTCTATCGAAAGAGTGCTTGGACATGGTGAAAGTAGGCTAGGTAACCTAAACCTACACTATGAAACCAAAAACATGGTCAGTTTGGGTCTCCCCTTTCTCAAGATCCTGAAGACCATTTCATCATTTCATTGTTTCATCCCTAGAGAGAAGATACCACATGTCAAAAAACGCCTTTTTTTGCAGGGGGCAACACAACAGGACTACTGGAGAGAGGAACCTGCCACGCCAAATGTACCTCAGACACTGGTGCATATTCTTTATAAACCTCCACAATTGTATACATCAAGAACCACTATCATGTTGGAGATCCTGCCTCGACACACAGAACTCAGTGATAACTTTTAAAAAAAACCTTGTTGCATGTTATGTTCTCCTGGCAGAGTTCAGGGGATGGCAAGTTGCAATCTAGTCAAGAGGATTCAAACCAAATATAGCTCTAATTTAGACCCCTCCTTTCATCTTTACATAACTCACCAATTACAAACTTATGAAGAAAGCTGTACACTTACAATACTCATTGTCCAGGTTTAGCCCAAGAATGTTCCAGGAGTAATTTTTTTATTAGGTTTATGAAAACCCTTATAAATGTGGGGCCACTTCGTGTCCCGAGTTAGGGCATAAAATGCAACCTATTTATGAAAAGCAGTAACTATTCATGTTTACATGAATACATATTTGTTTTAAACATGAGAGATGTGTTTAGCATTGTAAAACAAAGTTGTATTTTTAAACTGTAAAATGTAAATGTGATGCATTCAGATCTGTTCATGGCACTGGAAATAATTGTAAAATGTATGTCGTCTTCCCTTCCTCTACAAATCGAACTACGGTCTCTGTCAAGATGTCCAAAGTAAAAGTCTTCCGTCCTATGTCCAAAACCCTACACTGACCCTCACACGCTAACCATATCGAAGTGCAAAAGGGCTTAATGTTCTTTAGCTGGCATTTGCAGCTGTAATTTACAAGTTAAACTAAGTTCCAAAAGGGTTTCAACCAAAAACAACCAAAAGTTTCAGGATCATTGGAAGGGGATTCCCTACCCTCAAGTCTTAATTCTTTCCGGGTTCGTAGTCTCATAATCGGTAATATGGTGTTCGCCTCCTCGCAGCCTTTCCACCACTTTCAAATATAATGTAAAGATTTTTTTATCAAGAGATTGACTTTCTTCTCCTTACAATCTCTTAATTTCAGGGACTTTTTTTTCTCTTCCCCAGGGTTTCACAAGGCTTCTTTACTTTCTCCTCTTACTTACTTTCAGCACAGTGGTTTACAAGTTAAACCCAAAATACCAAGAAAGTATTTCCATCCTCTTGGTAGTTCAACTACTTTTAAATAATTGGAAATGGGTTGCTTTGTGACAAGATTACCCTCCTCTCTTGGTAGAAACGGGTTCTCTCTCCAAGTTGACAACAAAACAAAGACCAAGAAGTTACTCCTTCCCCGCTTGGTCTTTTCAATCCTTCATTAGACTTGCTTACTTTCCTTGTTTGTATTCAGCCCAGTTCAGGGGTGAATCTCCCTACTCAATCAAAAGGTGTATTTTGGGTGTGGGTTCCACACTTATTCAGGGTGCCTGGTATACTTCCTGCCAGGACTTTGCCAATGTTGTAACACTCTCATATGTTCATATTCCTTTCCAATTGAGTATTGGGCCTTTGCCTGCCTTTCACAACCTCACATGCTTGTCAGATTACCCCAGCTCCCCTGCTCTGGTTCTCCCAGGCTTGCCAATTACTTTCAATTGGCATGCGTTGTATGGCTTGAGGCGCACCAGCGCCCCAATCTTCCTGTGTGGAATCTCTGGGCACTCCTAGCTGCTTCAGCGTTCTCTGCTGTCTGCGCGCTGTCCAGCGTAGCAGCTTCGTCTTCTGGCCAGCATCACGTAGGCTCCCTGGTCCTCGCACTGCAGCAGTTCTCCCAGTAGAACAGCTCTTGCTCCTTACTTCTGCGCAGCAGACCTCCAGTCTCGTAGCCTCCTCTTCTGACACTGCCACAACCTCGCCTGCTCTCCGGTCTGCTTGGCGTCCCTATGGTTTTCCAACCGGCCTTTGGTATGGTGCCTCCCCATCTTCCTGGCTTGTTGGGTGTTTTAAAGTCCCAAGGATTGATCAGCTGTTCGGAACTTGCCTGCACAGTGTGGTTCATGGCGGGCGTGATCTTCATTACTCGGGCCTTCTTCATCGTCCCAGTAGACCCATAGGAACAAGTATGTGCATCTATGGTTTTTCACAGGAAGTTCCATATCACAATATGTCATGCATAGCTGGGAAGGCACTGACTAGTGACTGTTATCCCTCATAAGGGGCCCGGGGGCTATGACAGGTCTTCTAGTGAGCCATCTTCATTCTTCATTCCACCAAGGTTGGTCTCCCCTCATGTGGTTCTCCAGCAGATAGCCAGCCCCAGGGTTGGAGTAAGGTAACCTCTGCTCTTCCCTGGCCACATGGGGAAGACCCTACCCGGGGACTAGTGACGACTCGGCAGATTCGTCACAGTTCCCGATTGCAGTGTTTCCAACGGTCTTACATTACCTGCTCACTGCAATCGTTGCTGGTATTTATAAAAGCACTGTGTTCATGAAAACATTTAAACAAACCCCATTTTCTTATACTTCCCTTATACGCTATTATTGAAATGGCATTCCATGGTATGTCCCCTAGAAGGGAGGACACCTGCGATTTCGGAGGTAAAATATTTGTATCCTTCAGCTGTAATCCCTCCGAGGACAGCAATATTGGGCGAGCCCACTGTGTGGGTTGAGCAGAGCAAGCATGCACTTTGTGAGAGTGATTCAGAGGTGAACTTTATTCGAGTAGGACTGCATTCATGATCAGTTCTTATCCCATAAGAAGGCCTGCTCTAGGCCTCCTTTCGCCCTCTAAGAGACCCAGTGATCCCCTACTGCCAGGGCACTTTCAGTGTAATCTGCCGATCCCTGGGAGATAGAACAGAGAAGAATGAGAAGGGTGTGATCTTGTGCCCAACCTATATGTTGCGAACGCTGGTGAAGATAGCCGTGCAGCCATGTGTTGAGAGATTGGTCCCACTGCCGCCTCTGTCCATGCAGCACCCTTGTGGAAAAAAACATAACCAAGGACTATCCTTGCCCCTGCTAAGCTCAAGAAAAACAGAGGCGAAATCCACACTTGCATCAGTTCCCTGCAGCACTTCTGCACTCGATGGGAAGCTCTGCAAAATGACTGCCTTGCCTCCATATGCTCCAAGTATCGTTGGTGTTAGAGGCTCCAGCCCCAAAGTAAAGCTTACTGGGATTATTTGCTCCCCCTCACGTTGTACTCTGGTGGCGCCTACATACAGGTAAAGACTGCATTTTGACTCAAAGCACCCATCATTAGAAGAGGGAGTACCACACATTAAGCCGTTCTTAGGAGCTCCACCCTTGTGAGGTATCATTAATAAAAGTTGCTTCCTGCACAAAGAAAGTAGTCCTGTTCCTCACGTTGCAGCAGTCAACTGCAACAGAGACTCATTATGCCGATGAGTGAGGAGGGTGGCCACAAATCGCCACTACAGATGACATGCATTCTGGTGTTGTGTTCGTATTAGAAGGAAAAAAAGTGCCAGCGTGTGCCAGGGCCAATTAGTAAGAGCGTCACAACCATCACAAGAGACGGAAATATATTTACACTATATTCAAGGTCCTGCCATTAATCTCTCTACACCAGGCCCCTCATTTCATTTGCCTGCTGTTTCCCTCAGAGTGAGGGGGGAGAAGAAGGCTAATGAAAAAAGCAAAGGAAAGCGGAATCTAATAACCAGAGACCTTGTGGGCCTCAGGGTATGGTTCATTGCTCCATATGAGCGGAAGCGAGGGGGCTTCATGTGAGTTACTCTTCAACAGTAAAGACTCCGGCTGCCCTCACAGGCACCAGGTCTGGAGCCCATAAGTCCATTGTATGAGGGGCACAGCAGTGTAAATAAAGCAGGGCGTATTCAGTGCCAGCCCAGCTCCAACAAATTCTTTGGTCTCCTCCATTCAGAGATGAGAATCCGGTTTTAGCGGGCACGTGTAAAGAAGCAGCCAAAGCCACACAGCAGGGAGCTGGTGCTCCTTCACATTTACTACAGAGACCCATGAAGGGAACAGGAAGCCAGTCATTCCAAAGCTTTAACCTGAGCTTTGCCCTCAGCACACAAACCCAAGCGGAAAGAAGACAGTGGACATTCCTAGCAGACCTCAGCAAGTCCTTAGCCTCTAAGAATTCAAGCCAGACCTTGCTGTACCTGCAAAACCTGTATTTTAGGGGCATCACTATTTGGACAGTAACATTCTGGCACAGAAGTTCAATCTACTCCAGACTTTTTCTTTAATTTCCACAAAGTTGAAGCTGCTCCCAGCAGTTTCAAGCCATAGGAAGAAAGATGAGCCAGTGTAGCACCACCAGTCGTCATCTGCTGGAAGCAGTCACCAGCAGACCAACTCGAGCCTGCTTATATTTCAGATCTCTTTAAATGCATTCATTTTTGGCTAGGCAATGCATTTTGTAAAGCACAGCATGAGAAAGGGCTCTAGAGACCGCCATTTATATTAGAGAAGATTACAAGAGATGACGTTTGGGGGGTCGGCATTTAAGACATATGCGCACACTGTTGCACCCACCTCATCTTTATTTTATGTAGGGAAGAACAACATTGACGTGGATTATGGGACTGTCTTGAAGAAACCATTCTGCTAAGGCGTTTATTGGTCTGTTAATTTAGGTTGACATTTTAAAATTTCCATTTTCAATCCAAAATCTTGTACGATATATTTTACATGAATTTCCCCACCATTGGGGCTATCATTTATGATGTATACAATTACCATGTGGGGTGTTTTGTTTCTAAAAACTGCATTAGGAGCAGTTTATTGCAGTGTCCTCCTGGATTGCAACTGGATAATCTACAAGTGGTCTTATGTCCTCCTTTGGCTCCACCCCGGCTCACTGTACTGAATGAACTGCGTCGCCCACCTCCTGTTCACTCAAAGGTTGCCTTATCCCTTCCCATAATAAAGGTCAGTTATAGCACCACACCCGAACACGAAAAAGGGTTACATAACATCATGCTCTGCTGCCATATTCATGGTCTCCTGGTACTATAGGATCTGAAATGGGGTTGCGGGGAATGAGGTTAGTTAGTAAGAACAGAGAAAATACAAGACAGCTTTGCTGTTGTACTGATGTGTCCAGGTCAGAAGAGCCCACAAGCCGAGGGATATGTGCCAGGGTAATTTATGTAAAGGGCACTTGCAGTATACTTATCCCGCAGGGAGCGATGTGTAGCAACAATGCATTAGTTGGGAATGTTAAACAGATATGAGAGAGATGTTTAAATCTGACGTTTTTAGGGTGTTCAATTGCTGTGTGTGAGTAGATTAGTCAGCGTTTGCTCATAAGGCCACCACTACTATGAAAAGGTCAG
Source organism: Ambystoma mexicanum (assembly GCF_040938575.1). Lineage (NCBI taxonomy): Eukaryota > Metazoa > Chordata > Amphibia > Caudata > Ambystomatidae > Ambystoma > Ambystoma mexicanum. Next base: position 1,040,179,831 of record NC_090924.1, read on the forward strand.
TGGGGAACATCCAGAAACATGCCTCTGTAGCAGAAATACCCACAACAGATCAGAACAGGAACCCCTAACAGAGAGGAATAGTAGCTCAGAGTCCTCTTTAGGTCCCAATATGAATCTTTTGCCTGGTCTGAAATGGACGAGGCAATGGGGAAAAAATAGGACTATGGATCTTCTGAGACAGGTGGAAGTAAAACAGTTTTGGGAAGGAAGGATGGCCTCATACTCAAAGCCACTTTTTCTTTTGAGTTGATAAAATAAGGAGGCTACAGAGTCTAGAGCGTATTCACCCATTGTGCTGAAGTGCTGGCAACCAGGAAATTCACCTTAAAAGTGGTCAACATCAAAAGGGGACTAGGAAGAGCATAGGTGGGACAGGCCATGAGGATATACGTTAGAACCCGCGAAATAGGTTAAAAGGTACAAACAGAGTGACCTCAAGGTAAAAGGTCCACTTTATTTTGCTAAAATAAGCAGTGTCTTACAAGCTAAGTATAGAAAGATCAGAGAGGGAAGGCATGACATGCACCGACTAGAGGCCCCAAGACTTGGAATGTATGAATTCAAAGGCGCCAATGGCGCCAGCAACGAAAACATAAGAACAAGGTCCAAATCCCACATAGGAACAAAAAAAGAAAAAAGGCATGGTAGAAATTGGTCAGTCAACCCATTGAAATATCGCATAACAGTGGGGATTGTAAAGGAGCCCATTTTGGGAGCACCTTAATGACTGAAATAGCAAAGTGCCCCTTCACAGTGCTACCCTGACGGCCCTTTTTCTCAAGTTTTTGGCACAAAAGTTTGCTGCATGTCTAGCAGCCTTGTAAGCACCCAGGCGAAAGGTCCTGAGGTCCTCATCCAGAGGTGCCTCCTGGGTACATCCCAGGCACGAGCCACGCAATTAGTGTCAACACTAGCTTGTCAGATTTGTCCGGCTACCTTCTTGCAGTCATTCACCAGATCAGCAAAAAACATGCTCATCCCCAGGGTACAATTATCTGAAGACTCCTTCACCAAAGTACACAATGTATAGGAGCATTTTACCCCAGGCATTTTCCTGTCTGGGGTAAAGCGGAAATTATTGCAGCATTCAGACTGGTAGTGGAAGCCTGAACAACCAAGCTCTCATCAATAGGGTGTGTGCCGTTTGTATTTCTAAGCTAAGACCTCATCCAAGATCGGAGTCCAGCAGACTTAAGCCATTTCAGGCAGGGTGCGAAACTGCAGCAATAGCGGGGGGGATTCCATAGAAAGGCCCGGCTCCAACTGATCAGTGAGGTTATGCTGCACTTTGGCGAGTAAGGATGCAGAGATCTTGAGAATGTACTGCTTTTGCAATGGTTCTTGGGAAGTATTCGAACTTCCCAAGAACCATTTATGGTAAGCCTGAATTTTCTTTATTACAAAAGTGTCCTGCCTGCTGCCTTCATGAAGGTCAGAAGCAAAGCTGACGAAACCGTCATCTTGGTAAAGGAGTTCCTGCGAGAAGTCACCAATTTTTCCATTCCCCAAGCAACAAGTCCAAAGGGTAACTGATGACCTTCCTCATTGAAGATCTACCCAAATTTGGAGAAAAACTCCAATCTGAGGACTGCAAAGGTCAAGGTCTCCTGTGCCATTAAACCGGTGCTGAAGCGTTCCGCACCAGTGCTACCACACCGGACGGCAGAGCAGCACAGTGCTGGTGTAGAGAAGCCTCAAATCAGAGGACTGGGTCGAGCTCACAGGCTGGCAGTGAAGGTGCAGTGGACCTTTACGTCACGACTGGAGTGAGGCCAAGCCGCCTGCATCAGGGCCTTGGTAAAAATGTCTACATTTTGTTGAATTCCTCCCACTGCTCCCGACTGGAGAAGCTGGAGGGGAATAGTACCAGAGCAGGTGGTGATGTTCTAGAGTCAGACTGCCTGGCCCATGAATGGCATTGAAACTTCTTAGGCTTTTTCCAAGTGTGGTGACTGGAAGTGTCTTTACTAGGCGAGCAGGATCTCCCTGGTCTTTATTCTTCTAGTCTTTGTCCGACTCACAGGGCAGAGACTCCTCCAGCTGCTTTGCCTTTTCAGCTGGCTGAGGCTTATTCATGGATGCCGAAGTCGTCAATGACTTGCATGGTATTTTCCCACTTATGAAGAGCAGAGCACATCTTTGTGTGCCCTCTATTTTTTTTAGTGCACCCTAAAGCCCATGGGCATCAGCGCACAAAACCAAAGCATCAAAAAAGGCATGGGAATACCAGGTGCATAATCGGGAGGAGCACAAAGCATAGATTCCGCACAGAGTGTATGGGTCAGCATCTAAATCGGAAACCTAATTTAACCTAATGATCTAAGAGTGGATTGAAAGGTCAGTAGCCTCATTTTTAGGTGTCCTGGTCAAGCAGACACCAAACAGCACTTGTGTGGGTCTGAAACACTCATGGCTTTTTGCAGTCTTTGAAGTCTGTGGTCTGCGGGGGCAAGGGGAAGACTGGATGCAGGTCAAAGAGGAACCGCCTGCAAAACGGTTGCCTTCTAAAAAAAAAATAATTAAAAAGCAGCATGACATGTGCCCAGAAAAAAAAGAACTGCTTTTTTTGGGGTGCGGGGAGGGAGCAGGAGGCTGCATATATACCACCCATATTGTGACATATGGATTCATGGACCCCGGCGAAGCAGAGTGGAGCATAAGTTGACCTGAAGTGCATCCCTTGTAAGGTGAAACACGTCCTGAAGAAGCCTGACTGATGCCTGGAGGATATTTCTTAGATGAGGAATCTTTGGAAGAAATCTATTAGAAATAAAGTGATCAGAAATACAATTGCTAGCGTTTCACCAGCCTGGCTGCCGTTTCAGCCCTTTTAGAAGCACCACAACCTTGATGCATGGCTCATGGACCACAAACTTGCAAACCATGCAAGGAAGAAAAGAAAATCAGGAGGATGGGAGGAGGAGGGTTGGGAGGGTTTTAGAAGTAGGGAGGAGTGAGTTGGTTGCTGGCAATCAGGAAAAGGTTCAACATGAAAGTAGTGTCTGTTAAGTTAGGGCAACCAAGCTGTGGATGGTAGGAGCTTAGCTGCAAGCATAAACATAGCTGAAAAGCTGCATAAAATGTCATTATTACTTTTGTGGCCATAGCCTATCACTGTAATGTGAACCAAGAAATAAAATCTGACGGTGACCAAAGCACTGACCCACAATATTCTTGAAAGAACCGCTCCCCTAATACCCTGTACTTAGTTGGTAGCGCTTCCAAAAATGCAGATTTAGTTGCAATGCCAGTCGAAGGATTTTTGTTGTCATAGGAAAAGTGACTATCCCATGGCTCGAGAGCCATAATTTAGGGGTTTAGCCACTCTGCGGCGTCCTATATGGAACCCTAGCATTACCTTCGAAGCATGCCTCGCTGGTCGCCCAATTGGCTGCCTTGAACATTACATGGATGCAGACTTTCTTCTAGAAAAGAGATTGAAGCTTCCTTGACCCTGTTGAAATCGGCGAAAGGATTCTTCTTAAGGAAAGCTACTTGGAAGCAGTAACTTGTTTTATTTTGTTCACTTCTACAGCCTGTGACATGAAAGGTTAGCCCAGCTTGTGGATAAGCAATAGAATTAAATCTGCTTGCACAAGAGTGGCTGATCAGTCTGGTTCATGAACGTAGTGATGGAAACGCACCCCAATATCAATACCGCTGGAAGCATCCACTTGAGCAGCATCACCAGCTGTGCCACAGTAACGTCGTCCATAAAATCATTACCCACTGCAAACAGAACATATTCGGACATGGCTACCATGTCTCTAGAAACAAACCCACCGTGCTTCTCCTTGCAGCCACCCGTCCAGCAGGCTCATGTAGCCAGTCCACTGCACTTTAGTCTGAGCGTTAAGGGTACCAAACACTGCTTCCTTCTTTTGGCAGGTGTACCCCTAATTTCCGCCTCAGATTTCATCATCAAACGACTGGCCTAAATCGTTGAAATCTACTTTATACACCGACGATGCAAACATTGGCTTTCACTACGAGTGATTTCATGTGCGCCTGCTTTAGTTCAAAGAGGTCGCACAAGTCAGACTGGCACATTGGAATTTTAGTTATTTTAACATTATTTCTTGTACTGAATAAAGAAGGGATCTTACTGCCTCTTTTAGAAACATGTGCGATACCATGCATCTCCTTTTTTCACAACAGGCAACCCCAGTTTCTTGTAGCACTGCGTGACACAGTTGCTGTGTACTATAGTGCTGTGTGCAAGAATTCTCAGGCTTGCTGTTACAGATACTGGATTCTCTCTAGTCTGATATATGCTACACCCTGATGAACCGCCTGAAGGTGCTTTCGCTACTTGGCAGGACAAGTGTGAAGGCCAATAGTATGGTTGAAAGCGCATATTCCACTTCTTAATCGGGAGTGGGAAGAGTCGAGCCAACTGCTAGTCCTTTTGATCTCGCAATATTTAAATAAACTGTCTTGTTGCGCCACTCATCCCCATAAACCTTCAATTAGAGTTGAAATTCTATGCCAGTAAAGGGTGTTTACAATTGTAAGTAGGTTGGGGAAGGAGTAAGTTGCTTAACCGTAATTCCTGTCCTCTTCTCCCACATTGGTATCTTTCATAGATTCACATGCTGTGAATATTCCCTGGCGTCATGCTGAGAATCCTTGGTTACCTTATGTTTGCATTGACTAAAGCAAAGAATGTTATATTGTGTAGGCTGACACCCTTTTTATGGGTGCTTTTGGTCCCACCCAATGCGACATTGAGTAGTTCGATCCTCCTCTTCAACTTCTCCTCAGATTCTGACCCATCATGCTGCCCAGATCCGGAAGGCTTTTACCTTATAGGGGAGGAAGGAGGGTGCATGTGAATCTATGAAAGGTACCACTGCTGGAGAACAGGAGTTACAGGTAAGCAACTTACTCCTTCAGCATTGCAACTAGATTCACATGGTGTGAATAGACTTCATAGTAGTGCGTTGGTGGTTGCAAGGTAAAATGCCGACCTCACTGAAAAAGGCACTGCAGGACAGCTCTACCTGTTTGAATGCCCGCTCTGTGCTGTCTTTTCAGGCAGTAGTGCCTTGTAAACTTATGTGGCACTGACCAAGTAGCTGCTTGGCAAAGGTCTGATGGAGAAACCCACCCACAATGCCACTGTGGCCTTCGTGGAATGAGCATGGGGCAGAGCAGCTAACTGTTTTCCTGCTGACACATGGCAGAAGGATATTACCAAAGAAATCCACCTGGAAATGCCCTGCTTGGACAGAGCTTTGCCCTTGTTAGTAGGACCATACCCCTGGACAGTTGCGTTGAGTTCCTAAAGGACTTTGTCCTGTCAATGTAATATTGAATGCGCCCTTTACATCCAGAGAGTGTAGAGCTACAGACCGGTAAAGCAATGGTTTCATTCTTATGAAAGTATATTGGAACCTTGGGAATGAAACGTGGATTGGTCATTAGCAGAAATGTATCTTTCCAAAACCGCAGATACAGCTCGTTTTTGCTAGAACCTGCATTTCCGACACTCTTCTAGCCTACGTGATAGCCACCAAGAATGCCACCTGCCACAAAAGGTATTTGAGCTGGGTTGCGGCTACCGGCTCAAAAGGTTTTTTGATGAGACTCGCCAAGATTATTGAGGCGCCAGTCTGGTGGAGTTTCCTTTGTTGGTGGAAAAGTTCTGAACAGTCCTTTGAGGAAGTGTTTAACATGTTGCTATATAAAACTGCATGCTTTTTCTCTTTCTAGTGTATCTTGAGATTGCTAACAGGTGGACTCGCATGGAGGCATGAGCTAGACCTTGTTTAGATAGGTAGAGTACATACTATAAGCGAGGCACGGTATCACAAGTATGACATTGACGCACAGGTTACACGTTTCAAAACCTTTATTAGATTCTTGGGGTTTGGAAACTCCTACATTGCCCTATAGCTTTGATGGCAGTTGTCTCTACCATCAAATAATAAAGAAAACAGTTCTAGACAGTCTATGTCAAATGAAAAAGGCCTATACAAAGAAAACCTAATGCCTGCCTCATCTCTTATACAAAATGTGTGTAAAAGGGAATGTGTTTTCAAAGGAAAGTCAGTGTTCTAACAAAGGATCAATATGGCTGAGTGAGCTCTCCTCCCCACGTTGGACAGCATGGAGCAAGGTGGTCCCCATAAACAGGATGACACACACTGGCTCAAGTTATAAACAAAAGGCAGTTCAAAACGTGGGTCGAGGCCCGCTTGGCCTTCCACGTTAAAGTCTCTTATTCCAGCTATCCCAAAGTTCTTCCACAGTTCAACAAAAGTTCACATAGGTCTCCCTCCATCAGGCTCAGACCTCTCAAAGCATGTTCACGTAGGCCTCCCTTAGTCGGGCTCAGACCTTTCAACCAAAAAGTACTCGATTCAACGTAGATCTCCCTCAACTGGGCTCAGACCTCGTAACTACAGCACTTGCAGGGGTTCCCTTCCCCAAACTTCATTCACATTCTTCAATCAACCTTCAGGCCATCAAAGTACATCTTCACACAATTAACAGACAAAACCCAACATTCTGCTACACATCAAGAGTTCCAACACAGAAAAAAGGAAACCGTCGAGCGAGAGCCCGGCCCTTTTCAAGATAACGCCAGCACTAAGGGCCCAACCACATTGTGCCCCCAAACTCCTTCCCAAAGGTGTAAGATTCTCACCAGTTAGGGGAGCATTTCCCATGGATTGCCGGCCATCAAGACCAGTGCAGTGGTATGGGCTGATTAGAATCCCACTCTTGTGCAACCGGCCACCCCCCGCCCTTTGTCTCAGGACCCGTTCAGCCACTCTCCAGTCCCAAGAAGACAGTTCGACAATGTCATAGGGGTTCTGGCCTTTGCTTGGGAATCTACGACATCCCGCCATGGCTTCCCTGGAAACAAAGTCACAACCTCCTGTCATTCGCAACCAATGCAGGCTTTTATTTAGCAAGGCATCCCTTGGTTCTGATTTGTTTGCCTCTAGGTTGGATACCCCGTGGAGGTAGATTGTGGCACATCGGTGCACTCCTTGGCTTTGGCCTTGCACCCGCCCCTTCTTCGCCATGTGCCTTGGCCCCTGGTTGCGCCTAGGCTAGTACGTTTTATATCCGCCGGGCTTGATTCATGACTCCCCCCAATGGGATGGGCTTTGGCTTGGATTTAAACACCCCTTTGGACTCCCCGATCTTGATGATACTTTCACAGGGGCTTTGATGTTAGCAGGGCTTTGTTTCCCAAGATCTGAATTGCAGTGATCAAAGTTCCATTAGTAAGCCTTGTGCTCAGAGGCACCTGTGCATTGGTTATTTCCATGGGTGGTTAAGAGGCCCCTTGACAGCAATGGGGATGGCCCGGGGCTCCCACTCCCCCTGCAGCATTGCTCCTCCCCTCCCCAGAGCCTCTACCAGGGCTGCAAGCATTTTCTTGATTATTACCAACTCAGCAAGTGCTTGATTGCACTTGCGCCCTCTGGTTGAGCAGTCATCTTTGGGGAATGGTTCAGTGGCTATCCCAACACCATGATTAGTTGCATGCCAGGGGCGGTTAGGGGCACTGAATGGGGTTAGGCGAAGAAAAGAACTGGCACCTGAGCAAGTAGACAGAAGCTCACTTCAGGCACTGATGGAGGAGCCAGAGAAGGTTTTAGCAACCATGGAATCAGTGATCCCTCTGCCCACTTCCTCTTCATAGGGGCGTTGGAGGCGAGGAGTTGATAAGTAAGCAATGCCCAGGTCAATTGCTAGCATGAAAGCAGGGTCCAAGCTAGGAATTACAGAGATTGAGCTTGAGCCCATGCAGTGGCTTGAGGGTGCAGTTGAAATAACATGCTCCTTTGCGAGTGACGGTGACTTCCTTAACACAGGATATGGGGGTTCAGGTAACTGGTGCTCCAAGATGGTAGCTGGGGGCACGTGGGGCTGAGTGGGGTCAGTAAAGGTTGGGGGAGTGACAATCAAGCTGCCCTGGTTGTCAACCTTTTCTGTATCTATAGCGCTGCATATGGTGTTCCCTCCGGGCATTGTCATATTTCTTATGATGCCTAGGTTATCTTGCGTCGAGTCGGTACAGACCTCCCCAGGGCACGTAACAAACAAGCCCTCTAGGTTGCAGTACTTTGCTCGGCAAGCAACTGTTGCATATTCTATGGACGCCCCACCATAGGCCCCTCCACTGACATCCTTGGTCCCCCCTGGAAACAGATGGATTTCATCGATCAGAAGGTGCACCTCCCCCGTGTGATCGGTTAACTTCTTGGGGGATAGCGAGGGTGGTCGGTTTGCCATCCCTGGGGCAGGATCACCAGCTGTGGTTTGGGGTGTGCCTCTGTGTTCCGCAGCCTTCTTATGGTCAACATCCTGTGCTGGGACTTGGGGCAGGGGAACTTTGTGTGCGTTGAGTTGGATGCAGAAGAGAAGCGGGGGGAAAGGGGAGATCAGTGAGGTCTCCATGTGCTGGGTTTGAGGGGGACGTTTGGGGGTCGTGGCCCAACAATGCCCCTCCAAGCCCCTCCACGACCTCTTCCTCCTCCTCCTGCAGCAAGCTTCCACCCCAGTCCCATCTTACTTCCTCCCAGAGTCTTTGCTCCCTCTTCGGACCAGGGTCCTCACTTGTCCTCAGCTTACCTCCACTATCCTGTGCCACACACTTGTGGCGCCAAACACTGTGCCCTTGCCCTGCCACCGGCTTCACCGCTGCAAGGTCTGTGCTGGTGTTAAGGATCCCAGGGGGAATGGCCAAAAACCAGCAGGCAGCAAGGAAAGACCCAGGAGGGGTCACAGGGCTGCCAAACATTGTGTCCTTGTCCCTTCCCGAAACTTATTTAATGTTTCCGTTCTCCCTCAGTCGAGCTTGGACCTTTCAATAATGTCTAAGACTTTCAAATGTGCGAGGCCTTTACCATAGACCTCCGCAGGACCACTTCGACTTCCACTTCAGCTCTCCCTTAATGTTATTTGCTGCAATGTCTCTTGGTATTGGTAGTTCTACACCATAATCAGAAAAGTTCAAAAGAAATATTCCTCTTAACTTCCCCTTTCGTCGGGGTTGATCTTGACCATTGCACATTTCAAAGTTGATTCACTTTGCCGCCTTATTAAAAACGTTTCGTGGAGACTTTCGAGTGGGCCATTTCTTTTTGTCGGACCAATCCGCTATTCTGTATCACTGGCTTCACAGTTATCAGTAACTTAAAATAGTTCATTATTGGTTTGCTTTCTTTCGCGTCTCATCAGCATGTGCGCAACCTTCAATCACGTGATACACTGTTGTAGCTTCAATCTTTCCTTGACACAAACCGGCCTTTCATGTCTTGCACTAACTCACCAGTTGTGTGCATTCCTTTCTTGTTTCTGCAGCTTTGATTCACGAGTCACGGTGGATACCACAGGCTAGGCCTTGCCTCCCAACTGGATCGTTCACCTGGAAGGGTTGCTGGCGTCCTTGAGACAATGCAGGCTTCTTGTCTGCGATTTGGCTTTCTCCGTGTCTCCATCACAGTTTCCCAAAGGCAACTACCTCCTGCAGGGAACTTCAGGATTTCTCTACCCTTCGCTCTAGTCCCTCGATTGGTTGTCCTGCTCCAGTGGGTTCGCCTTCACCCACGAAGACCCGCCCCTTTTTGTGTCTCCATGTTCCTCCTCTTATCCGTGTGGAGGGAGCGAATGGATATCAGATGTATGTGATTATGGTCAAGTGCCTGACTTTCCATGACCTGATAAACAGGACATGTCCAATGAGATATGTACATGTTAGCTTCTTTACTTTCAGTCACCCTCTTCCTCGGCCCAGTGTTTGTGTACAAAGGGGGGTGGGGTGAATAGCTGGGACATTGGAAAATCCTATTAAATAGGATGGGGTATGGGGACGGGAAAGGGCCGGGGATACCGCATCTCACTGTCTGTTTCCTCACCCTCACTCCTTGAAGATCCCCGACCTAGGTGATCCTCCCGCAATGATCCACCCCCAGGGTCTGGACCCAAAAGGGGATGGCAGTGGCAGTGCCCTGGCCGAGAGAGTGAGAGAGTGTGAGTGTGAGTGAGAGTGTGAGAGAGAGTGAGAGAGAGAGATCGATCCCTGGGGACTAGCAAGTGAGACACCCTTTGGTTTCTCACAATATGTAAGCAGCTGCACCTCGAGTGGCTGGACCCCTGTTTCGCACACCATGCACAGAACCTTTTCCTTTTGAGCACATACGATTAGTGGCAGGAGCCCCAGCCGTGATCGAATCTCTTTGCAGTCTTCAGGAATTGCTAGTCTGCTGAACTCTGCAAAATCAGTAGCCATGCCGTCAACTTCAGTGACTGTGGGTCGTGATGCATGATTTCCCTGTGGTCTTGCAATATGATGTCCAGTTGATTGAGCAGCCTTATAGGTTGATCCGCCAATTTGTGAAGCAGGTCCGAGTACCACATTTGGTGTGGACAGTTCGTGTGACCAAGATTACTCGGCATGGATGTGCCCAGATCATTTGTATTGTCCGACGTATGACGGGGATTGGAGAAAGCGTGTAGGCAAACCAGTTCGCCCATGAGATGGAGAACGCGTACCCTATTGACCATAGTTGCGGGGTTCTTCTGGTAAAATCGTATGCACTTTTTGTTGTGGTTGGTGGTGAAAAGGTCTACAGATGGGTGACCCCCATTTCCAAAACAGCAGCTGGAGTTGGCGGTCATTGAGCTCCCCCTTGTGACAATGAGTGGCTTGCCTGCTTTTATGGATTCCTGGGAGATGGAGTACTATAGAGAAATTCCATATGAGATTGCCCAGTGCCAAACCAGTTGTGCCTCTAAGGATAGAGTTGGTAATCTCGTGCCCCTCTGCTTTCTGAGGTAACACATTATTCTAGTATTGTCCGTCAGGATCCTAACTGTGTCTCTCTTCAGTACCGGCAGGAAGGATTTTAGCGCCCTTCTCACTGTCCTCCATTCGGCTCTTCGGCTGACCAGAGTCCCCCGACATGGATCTGGTCGACAAAGGCCCTCCCAGCCCAACATGGACGCATCGACGATGAGCGTTTTGTGGTGCAGTGGTTCCTGAAAGGAGTTGCCTTTTAGGATGTTGGCCCACCACTGGCAGTTGTGGGCCCGTTTGGTAGACCTGTATCTTGTGTCCCTATGTTCCTGAAACCTGGGGCCAATTGGCAGTGATGAATTCCTGTAGGGGCCTCATGTGGAGTCTGAAATTGGATATTAGCGGTATTGCATGATGCCATGGTTCCTAGTAGATGCATACAGTCGCGCACTGTCCGCCATTTCCCTCTGTTTGAAGGTGGGGATTAGAGATGAATATGCTTGCTTTATCTGCCAACGGTCTCACTCTCGGCTCTCCTGTCAAAACTTCTGCTCCAAGAAAAAACAACTTCTTGGATGGCTGCAGTAAGGGTTTCTTGCAGTTTATTGAGAAGCCAAGGTCTTGGAGACACTGCACTGTCTGCAAAGTGGATTCTTGAGCCCTGGCCATCGATGGTGCCCTCAGAAAGACAGTCAAAATAGCGATAGACGTGGCGGCCCTCCCTTCGCAGGCCTGCGTCTATTGGTCCAATACACTTCGTAAACGTTTGAGTTGCTGATTTGAGGCCGAACGGCACTCTAAATTGGTAATGGGCACCTTGCACCACGAAATGGAGATACTTTGTGATTTGGGTGAATTTGTATATGGAAGTATGCGTCCTGGAGGACTAGAGATGCCAGAAAAACACGAGGCTGCTCCTCTTATCACCTGCTGTAGTGTTACCATGGTAAGCTTCTGTTTCTTTACGAACTTGTTCAGCGTGCGCAAATCCAAATGGGGGTGCCGTTTAGTTTTCACACAACAAAGTATCGGGAACAGACACCCTTGTCCGCTGTATCGCCTTTGTACCTTCCCTATGGCCTTTGATAACTTATGTTTTACCTCTTGTAGTACTACATTTACATGCACAGATGTGTGATGACTAATTTTGGGAGGGGACGCTGTTGATGGGGGCGCTCTAAAATCCTGCACATGTCCAAGGGTTATTGCCTCCAGTACCCATTTGTCTGATGGTACGTGCCACCAGTTTTGAACATACTTTCACATGTTTCCCCCAACCTGCTTTTTTCTTGGGGTGTAGCCACTGTTGCTCCTTCCACTGTCACCCTCTCTGGGAGCTTGGGGCCTCTTTATGCCTCTGCATCTGAATGAAGTCTTTTGACCTTAGATATCCTTGGTAGGCTATCCTGTAACTCTGAGTAATATTTGGTGTATGATCTACCTCCTCTAGCGGAGGTGGAGGATCCTGCTCTTCCTGAGGCTCTCCTGAAGGGTTAAAAGGACCTCCTGCCTTGCATTGATGTGAGGAAGTGCACTATATCAGAGTCTGCCTTTAATCGCCTTGAAGGCATCTATTTTAGGTCCAAAGAGGTTATCTCCTTCTAAAGGCATGTCCACCAATTTGTGATGCACTTCTGGCCTAAAATCTGTGCATCCGAGCACCCTGGTGTAACACCACGCCATTGCCGATCTGTTTAAAACCGGTCTCTGTCATGTCTATAGCGATGTTAATGCTGTGATTCGATGCCTCCTCCCCTTCCTTCGTCCCTGTGATCCCAGCAGTAAGCTGGGCCTTGATGGTGACCAGGACCATGAGGCTGCAGACAGACTTAAAGCTACTTCTAGATTTTGACCTTGTTCCGGTGGAAGTGGGCGATTGAAGTCACTGTGTGCTCTCTAGGGATGCTTTTTTGGTGGAACATGTGCCTGCCCCTGGTGTGATTGAGGTAAGGCAGCATCCAGTTGTGCAATGACCCAATAACCCTCTGTAGGGATGACAGGACCTGCAGAGGCAGCAGCGCTTGTGGGTTTGTTAGCAGGGCTCTAATTTCCACCCGAGGTTGCTGTGTACCCAGACCTGGTTGAGGTGCTCCGACGGGGAATCCTGTACCTAGGAGGCTGGGTTCTGGCCTTGAGTGACGTGCCCAGTCAGGGTGCTCTTGTCCTAGTTGACCCCCATGAGGGGTCAAAGAGAGGAAGGTTTCTCCCTGTGGTAGGAAGTAGTCTTAGAGACATCAACCTTCGCTGTGGCTCCTGCATAATATGGAGTCTTCAGAGTATGAGAACTGTACTGTGGCGGTTCCACCTGTTGTGCCTCAAAGTCTGTATCTATCTCATGTTGCAAGATATCCTCCAGGATGAACTCAGAGTAGGTAATGGGAGAGACAGGTGAAGTATTCACCTGCAGGTGCCCTGCATCCTGTTGATTGCCCTCTGCGGGATGCTTTTCATGTTGTTGAATGGAGTGATTTCCCCTTTCTTGCATTGTTTGAGGAGTTGATTTACCTGGGGTAGTAGTCTCGGGCCTCCGGAGTGCTTTTGACCGTGGGCAGTGCTTGTTTGTCCATCAGGGAACTGGCAACGACTTGTGCTTAGTTGGTGGCTTGGGTGCATCCACCGTAGACTGAGGTCTGAAAATCTGAGGTGTGGACTTACTTGCCAGCGTGATTGTAATCTGCCGTTTATCAGACTTGCACCTCGACGGGTTTGATATTGTTGTCAACTGTGGTTTACTTGACGAGGTCGTTGGCAAATGCTGTGTACTAGACGATGGGACTGTTTGATACTGGTGTGTTGTAGGGACCCTTGAAAGTGGTTTTGTCTTGTGGCTTTCACTTAACGACTGGGTCGTCGATGGAGGTTTTGCCTTGTGTTTACTCAACGACAGGGTAGTAGTCACTTGGTTTGCCATTGGCGACCCTGTTGAGGGCTTACCCATCTTACTCTTATGTTTGCTCATCGATCTTTTCGATGACTATGGGCTTTTCTTAAAGTGTTGCCCGTTTGCCCAACAACGATGCAAGCCTTTGAGGCATCAAGGGTCCAGTTTCCCTCAACAAGGCCTCCTGCACCAACAGCTCGTGGCTGTGCTTCTCGTGGTGCTTATATTTTGTATGCAGCCTATCTTCTGATATCGCTCTTTCCTTAGAGAGTGGTCTGGGAATGGCCATACTCCTGGTTGACTGACTCAGAGGGGTAATTTCCCTCATTGAGCCAACAGACAAGGCGCCAAATTCTGTCTTCAAGGGTCTTTGAGCTAAAGCCCTTGCAAATGTCAGTGTTCTACCGTGTGGTTAGGGTACAAGTAGTAGCACAGTTGGTATGCCAGTCTCCCTCGAAGAACTTTTTTAGGCCACAGGTGAAGAAACTATCCATCTTATTTAACAAACTCCAACCTTTTTCCACTGTAATTATTTTCTCAGAGGAGAAATCTCCAGGACTCCCATCAGCGTGACACGCAGTTAGAATCTGAGGCGAGGGTGAGTAGGAGGGTCCAAGTACTCGATGTCCCATTGGTTGGGACCAAAAGCACCCATAAAGTAGGCAACAGCCTACACAATATAATATTCTTACCTTTAGGCAGTGCAAACGTAAGGTAACCGAGGATTCCTAGCCTTACACTGGGGAATATTCACAACATGTGCATCTATGAATGATCCAATGCTGGAGAACAGGGGCTCTGTCTCCTGCTCTTTCCCAAAAGAAAAGTACTTACGCCTTAATAGATGAAGGCTGTTATACGCATTGCATGTATAAAAAATTCACAATATGTTTGGGAGGATCTACCACCTTTCTCAAGTGGCATTGTGCAATATTTCAATAGATTCAGGCACAGTGCACACCAATCTTCCAGCTTTCTTTGGAGACATTAAAACGTCCACAAAGGACCATATTCACAGCACTTAAGGTGAAGAGGACCTGTTGCTGGTTACACTACTTCTGCAAGTATCGAAAGTACTTGTAATACAAGTACCAAACAGAAGGAGCGGAGGAACGCAAGGTGACCATCCATCATATATCTCGCTTTCTTTACCAGCTACACTTGCTCCTTCTCAAGAGCAGTTTCCAGTTCAACTAATTACAAATGGTGTCTTCCTTAAACCAGGCCTGAAGTCTCTGCCAAGCACCACATTCCTGGGGAGACAGCGTTGGTCTCTGGCTCTTTCCAGCATTTCCTGATAGGTACAGGAAGGTTTATTTCAGCATGGACCCCCCCACAGGCTGCAGAATGAGCTACAGGAAACTCAGAGTAAAAACAGGCACTCATTCAATTCAGAAAAGACTTAAAGAACCCCTTAGAAAAACCCTCATCTAGTTTAATGATATGAAAGGCTGATATGGAGTAGAGCTGAAGGAATCAATTTCGGGGATTTGGATATATTTCGTGGTGGGCGAGTTATTTTGTTTAAAGTGCCTTCCTGTATTAGTTTCATTGGGTTCAAAAGGATCTATTTAATGAAAGCTAAGGTTGAACGGTGGTCTGATTCACTACCGCGCAATTTGTGCTGTAAAAGAATTTCCAATAAATATACTCCCATCTATGAGACAGATCGGGCCTGCCACGAGGGCCTAAATGATTCACTTTAATTGGCTCTATAGAGCACAGAGTGTTGACTCTTGTAATGTTTACCTTCAAGTTATTTTAAGAAGAAAACATCCAGTTTAGTTTCTCGTGGTTATTAAAACTCAGCACGTCTTTACTCAAATCCAGTTTAAGGCCCGAGGATACTTTATGAATCTCTTGTTCCCTTGAGAGTAGCATTCACTGGGCTCTGCATATCTAACCAAGACATCAGCAAACATGCTTAACTTCTTCTCTGCTCTGGTATAGTACTGTATTGTTAAATGTACAATAGTTGCGTCAAATGAACTTTCAAACATGCCTTCCCGCATACATTTCTTTCAAGGAGGGCTATTTTTGCCTGAATAAGGATTTGGAAGGAAAGTGCCATAATCTAATACATATGAAGAAAAACAGTCAAAGGAAATGGGTGCAACAAAAGCAAATTGCACAAGTTTCTTAGACAAGGTAAAGTCAGTTTCTTTCCAGAAATCAGGAAAATAATTTTCATTTTAGAAGTTTAAGG
The DNA here is from genome assembly GCF_040938575.1 of Ambystoma mexicanum. Taxonomy (NCBI): domain Eukaryota; kingdom Metazoa; phylum Chordata; class Amphibia; order Caudata; family Ambystomatidae; genus Ambystoma; species Ambystoma mexicanum. The sequence continues at coordinate 1,040,195,680 of NC_090924.1, forward strand.
TCAAGGGGATGCACAAAGCAAAATATATGCCTCATACAAACTGCAGTAGATGCCAATGAAAACAGGACATGGTAGAAAATACATCAATGGAAGAACGGGCATGGTTTCAAGTAATAGAGAATAAAGGTGATGTAACGTAAAGTGGTCTTGTATAGCCCACGTCTGCCATTTTGTCAGTCTCGCTGGAGGGGATATTTAGTGAGATAAATTGAAAGGAAAGTACAAATCCAGAAGGATTCTGTTTGCAAGTCTATCACCAGGGTAAATTACTTTAAAACAAAGGATTAGTGGCTTTGCATCAAAAGTTCACTATTTCCTCCCTCCAGGGGGAATGACTGGATCACTGGTTTGATCTTCCTTGTACACTCAACCACCAGGTGAATGTCTCCCTCCTCCTGATGTCTGGCTCTCAGTGCCCCCACTGCCCCCATACACAAATCCAGGGGAATGTTACCTTCCCCCATGTCTTCTCATATACTCTGCTCGGTGTGGGTCCAGACCCGTATCACACTCCCTTTAGTAATTTGTTTTGGCAGACCTGGCTCTCCCCCTGCCAGGTGCTGCGCCAAAGATTATGACTAGTGATACTCTCCTTCTCAAGTTGTGGGTCCCAGACCCTGCTCTCTTATCTGTATCTTACTACCGGTAGACCCGGTTTACTCTCCTGACAGGTACTATTGTTTAGAGTATTCCTCTGTGTAATATATCGGCCCAGACCCTTGGTTTGCGGTTTCTCTTGTCCCTTTTGCGACCCAGACAGCCCATGTACCTTCTAGATCTCTGTTTCTCATTCAGCTGTCTCTGGCACTTCAAACATCCTTGCTAGCTTCTCTCGCTCTCCTGCTGCTTCCACAGCACCTGCGGCGGCTTCGCAGCATTTCATTCTGAGTGGGCTGCACGTCTCTCCAAGACTGCACACTCTGGCTGCTTCCTGCCTCAGGACTCCTGTTTCCCTAACTCTCCAGTCAGACTGCCTCGGTTTCCCTTCTCGCGTCCCAGACAGCAACCTCCATTTCCAAACTGGACGCGAGAAGGGAAACCGAGGCAGTCTGACTGGAGAGTTAGGGAAACAGGAGTCCTGAGGCAGGAAGCAGCAAGCTCGTGGTTCCTCCTGGGAGGGTCTGGCCACAAGTCAAGTCCTTCCTAGTCTTTATTTGGAATTGGTGATGGCATCTAGACCGCTCATTCAGGTTCCAATGGGGATTCGGTATGGCTTCGCACCACCTCCTCATCTCAGTACCGCTTACTGAAGTCATGGTCCAGTCATCAGGGCTCTTCCTCGTCTCAGTGACTGCTGCCTCATCAACCTCACACACATACATGGAAGAGTAACAGAGGTGTGTGACATGGGACAAGCTGGTGTGAAGGCGTTGGGTGGAGGTCTGGAATATAAAGGCTAAGAGGGAGATAGTTATAAGGTCAGAATACAGAGTTATCCCAAGATGTTCTCCCAGATCCACAGAGGGGGAGTCTCCCCATGAGATCCTCCCGATGAGTACCACCCCCAGGGGAACTATTGGGTAGCAACCTCACCTCCCCGGCCTCATGGCAAGGGTCTCCCTCTCGTGGAGACGTGCCCACATCTTGGGATTCGTCACAGCAGATAATTGCCAAGAAACCTTAGGTGTGTGTTTGAGACCAAGATAGATTAACTGAAGTCAGTGCTGGGAGGACTGAATTAGCTACTGGTGTGGATGTGTGTCCTAGGACTAGAGAGCCAAGATGGTGTTGCTCCATTTGTATAATGTAGATTGTGGGCAGCTTACTGTTGTGCGTGACTGTTGAGAGTAGTGTCCGAATGAGAGGAGACAGTGGTTACGCTAGACGGGGTGATGGAATGGCTAGGTGAGGGAACTGTTGAGTTCAGGATATTTGGTCTGGAGTTTGAGAATTTTGCATAGACTATTCGGATAAGTTCTTGGAAAATGATCATAATGGGTCTTCCCGTGCACTTAGGACGAGCAATCACGTCCTTAGCACTTATGGGGTTAAAGGGCATAGGGAGACACAGGGGTCTGCTCTCCTGTACTCCTTGGTTGATGCATTATGTGCGGTCCCATTGCAGGATTTATGAATATAGTTGGTACAGAAGTACACGGGGCGACAGCCCTAAAAGAGACCCATCTCCAGTAGTCCTTTGCAGATCAATTGTAGTTTTGTAGCATGTTTGTATAAATAGGCAGATAAGGTTCTCTTTGGCAGATATTGCTTCGACTGGACATTGTTTTGAGGTTTTGTGTATTGGTCTCGTGTTGGCGTCAGTTGATTAGCAATGTTATGGAATTAATGAAGGTCAGGTGGTCTTCATCTGTAGCAACACTGAAGAATGCTAGCTGGAAGGCAGTGAAAGAATAAAAAAAATAGCATTTCTCTGGGCAACCGTATAGACCATTGTCTTTGAGCCTGCCATGCCATTACAGAAGGGAGAGAAATACAACATTCCACTATGGCTTTGTCCCACAAAAAACAGGCAGTAGAGCCCAAACTACTAGATCACATTCCTTCAGCACAAGACCACCAGCAACCTCAGACAGGTTTCTAAATTATTGGGCCTACTTTTCCAGTGGTTTATAATACTGCCACTATTTAGTCTTTTCGCCACTGCTACACATTTACAGTGGTAGGTCTGTGTTCAGCTTGGTTTTCTATAGTGGTACAACCTGCTAGTCACCATTTATTCTCATTTATGTATAGAAATCTCCAATTTTGATTCACAATGCAGTGTTTTCATTTAAAACTCTCAGTTCACCTATTCTAGAAAGGTATCTTGACTCACTGGTGTTCAAAGGGGGGTGAGGGGGTCGTGGTCCATCTTGGTCCAGTATGTGGACGACATTATTGGCATCTCCCTTATTGAAAGCCTGCCAACAGGATTCGCTTCATCTATTGCCAAGACTTACTTTGAAAGGAGAACACCCATTAAGAAAAGCTTTAATTATTTATCATGATTTCTTCACTTGGGGGAGACCTTGCTAAAGTCCTCATCAACATGATTTTACAGGTACCTAGAATGAAAACTTGAAAGCAAATGATGATTCCTTGAGATGGCCGGTTACTTCCACCAATTAGTCTTGGGCTATGGTTCAACTGTGAAACCCAATCAAAATCTCACCCTTGATTCAGTCTCTGAACCTTGCTCTGGTCATTTGAAGCTGAAGAGGCATTTGTTAAAATCGAGCAGGAATTACCAAAAGCTTCATCACAGTCCTAGACATTATTTTGTGATTAATTTGAAGGTGTTGCCAAAGGTGCATCAGCTAAAATACATGGTGACGATCGACCCACTGCATATTACACAAAGCACTAGATCCAGTGGCTGCAGGGTTACTTTTAGTTTACAAGCTGTGGCAGCCACTGCATTGTTAGTTCAAAAAGCCAATCCTTTAGTTCAGGTACACCTATTCAGCGTTTTGGTGCTGCATGCGGTTTTAGAATTTCTCCTGAAGGAGAAAAACCAGCATATCTCAAATTGATGATTAACCAAATATGAGAAACTGCTCATTTTGGAAGATAATGCAACATCCAGTGCCTTCAAATGAGGCACCCCCTGATTGTCTGGTGGTTGAGACCTTCAATACTCCTAAAGTGGATTTAAAAGCCATGCCTTTGCATAACCCAGCGAGGATGCCTTGTTGAGTCTGGTTTCTGTGATAAGGGCAGAGTTTTGATGGGTCATGCTTTATGTACACTGCATGAGGTCCTGGGGCATATCAGTTGCCCGATTGAAAATCTGCGCAAGTTGCTGAACTGGTTGCACTCCCCCATTCTTGCGTTTCGGCTAAAGGTAAAACTTTTTTCCATAATGAAGTACCAATTCACGAAAAACCAAAGATCCTTTGGACCCCTTAATGTATCCTTCCTTTTGTGGACAGTGTGTGATCTGGTTTTGGCAATTAAGAATTCATCATGGTCCACCAGAGATTGAATAACATATTGGGAGGATGGAATCGCATGGCCATTGATGCTTTGAAAGATGGTATCAGGACTGACACACATTAAGCAAATAATTCTTATGTGGTTTTGTTACATGTGCACATTTCAAGACTGACAAATTAATTTGTGAATTATCCTTATGTAACATGTTGCTCAAATGTCAGTCATTAAGTTGTTTGTTTTCACAATGATGGTACATATAAAGATTAAACAACATTATTAAATTAAATACATTTGTGGAGCTGAGCATGGTTGACCCATCCTAAGGTTAGGAGAGCTTCGAGTGTTAACTGGTCAGTATACATAAGGTTTGTTCACCTTCATCTGCTCATTACTATTTCTTTTTTAATTGTTATGTTTTGGATTCATTGTACTGCAAATTTGGTGTGCATTCCACCTAGTATTAGATGTGTATGTTATTGATATTTGCAGTCCTACTGAAAGTGAATTGTATATATTTCAATTAGCTAAATGTGTATTTACCAGTTTGGTAAAAACTGAGAAGGCATTGAAAGTCTAGGAGAATATTATTTCGGATGTCTTTCGAAGAGTTCTGAGCTAGAACTGAGCTATTTGCCCAGAACATTTTAAAGTGTGAGACTTCTAAGACTGCTCTCAAAGACGGGATGTTGGTTGTGGAATAATTTAAGTTGAAAACAAGGAAACATGAGAATGTTTGAATGCATTGTTTTATAAAGTGAAAAGAATAGAAAATGGTCAAATAAATGTATTAGAGCAACACTAGGCCATATATGTCTACACTGGCATAGTTTAGAAGAGCGCACCTTGAATTTATAGGGTTGCTTATAGGTGTACTTCCATTCTGGCAAGCAGAAACAAGACTATTTTAGCTGCCACGCAAAGCTTAGTTCTGGTAACAGTGCTCAAGCCGCTTCATTTACAGTGCAGCACAGGCTGGCTCCACTTCAAAAGGTCTGACAAGAGCTGTAGATTCAGTTATAACAAGAATACAGCTGCACTGATAACATTCAGAAGGGTTTTGGGGCGGGTTTCAAGAGATACTTGAATATGTGGAGACCATGTAGATAATTGGGAAACCTAACGTACCTCCTTAAATCAAGGACATACATTGCTAAAGTGTTTGCTGCATACTATAGGCTCCAATGTATCATGAAACCTATATAAAGAGGGAAAAAGGAGGTATTCGGGAATTGCGACATCTGTTTGAAGCCGTCTCATGTGGGTGTGTTCCTGCGTCATTCTTCTATTCTGCAGTTATTAAAGGTTTACCAAACAAACCTCATTCACAACTGAAGCAGTCTTGAGTATTTTCTCTGCACCAGTTGATACTATTCAGCCACAACCACTAGAGGTTGAAGGGAACTATACAAACCCACATCACTTACATTACAACTATTGATAACTGATCAGTGTTTTCCCCAGCTTGGGACTGGACGGATGCCATTCCCCTACATTTCCTCCATTGCTGTTTCTTTGGTATATTTTTGTCCCGCCTCAGTTTTGGTAGAAGATTTGCGAGGGTCATTTTCATAGGCATATGGACAATAACAGGGCTATAACGTGCACTAATTAAGATATGCATTTGTCTATGCCAATGGTATTCAAACTTGTTTATGCTGAGCCCCCTTGAGCAACAATATTTTTGCTGAGCCTCCCGCCCCCTAAAAGTAAACATGTTGTTGCTGCCCCCGTACTCCTCCCCCCCTGATGCCATATCTGCTTATTTCTCTATTAAAAGCAGTCACCATACTTCCGTTTTGAATGGACTTGGATCACCCCACCAAGATATCCATTGGGGCCAGCCCACGGTTTGGAGATCGCTGGTATGCCAAATACGTTTCTTCGATGCCTCACTGATTTATTGCAAAAAAAATTGAACAATGCCCCCCTCCCCCAAACCCCTATCCCATTGAGTTAATACAATATAGAAAAAAAAACACTAAATGGGAATAGTCATTTTAAAAAGGCATGTAATACCATGAATAACCAGACCTCAAACGTAACTGGACATTCACCTGGCAGCATCACTCCCTTTCAACAGACCATTAACTCACTCCTTGTACTGTTACCTCACTGTACTGTTTTCCGCCTTTATTTCAGCTTAATGTTAACTGCCACCAGCTGGAGAATGTCCCTGCCATCCATGAAGAGCTCTTGAGTACGTGCCTTCCTGTCTTACCCTTCGCCGCTTTACAGTGGACGTCTTACACGAATTGTGGCAAGTTGACGAATTATGTCTTCACAAGGTCAATAAACTCTTACTAATATACATATTTTTAAACGAGGCGGATGTACTCCAAAAAGTTGAAAATGTGTGTGAGGCCAGGCCCATTCTCCAAGCAAATTTGAATATGGAGAAGTGATCCCTATAATTAAAGCTTCTTGACATGATGGGCCGTTGCTTCCCCACCAGAGCATGGTGTGCTCCCTTTTGTGACGTGCTCTTCCAGTTATTTAGCTCCCATTTATTCTGTTAGCCATTTCTCCAGGCACAAATCCACATTATGCTGTTCACAAGGCCAACGACCACAATGTTATTTTACATGCATCGCCAGTTGGCATGGGCTGCCCTGCTGACGTAGAGTACTGGACTTTGCAGTCATGTTCTGGTCCTCTCATCAGGAGAGCCGTCAGTCTACCTTGCAACACCAACATCCTTCACTCTGCATCAGCCCTGGGCATTTGCCTTTGGCAACTGACCCCAGAAGGAATACTTTAACCAATTCTAAATTAATGTTTGCTCTCTGGGTGGCTTGGGGGTTCTTCAACAGCTTTCAAGAACTTTGCCACCAATCCTTGGACTCGAATAACTCAAAGCATTCTCACCCTCCCAGCAGCCATGCCTGTCCTTTGTAATTTATCCATATGGCTCATGTACACCACAGTCCTACCAGTGCATGCCCTTTTCAAATGTGCCCAGCACACTCCATCTTGGTTTTCTGGCAGCCTATCTAGACCATTTTGCACTAGAGCACTGTCAGCTCACCCATACACCTGCCTAGTTAGGGCTTGCTATTCAGGTGTCAAAATAGAGACTACTGCTCTGCCACACAAATCTATGTGCCCTAAACACTGGGACAGTCAATCTGAACGGGCACTACCTCTTGCCTGCGTTCTCTGGAAGTAACCTAGAAGGCAAAATGTTGGCTGGCTGCCAAAGGCCACTTGCAGCTGACAAAACCCATGACTGCCTTCCAACGCCACCAGACACAGCCCCTTCCCGTTTAAGGTCTTGCATGGACGGGTATTCAATCAAGCCCTTATGAGCAGTCTGCGGCCCAGCATCACTCAGCCACAGCCACATTCCATGTGCCCCAGTCTCCAAACGCGCCATTTCTACACACATAGGATTTATGATGCCAGTTTCCTTCTACTGAAGCACACTATCACATAAGCACAGCTTCTCCTGTGGAACAAATAAGAATCTGCTGCACATCCAGAGACAAACGGACACACACTGGGTCAAGCAGATTATTTTTATTTTGGGCTCATGCAGTGGGGTGGTGCATTTTGAAGAATCCGATCAAATGGCTCTGCACCATGTCACACATCAGGGAGCCTAGTAATTGGTTCAGTGGACTCTTCAGATGTCCACCTCACCCACAATGCATGTACTATGAGGACCAAGGGGCATCGTCATTCTTTCTGTGCCTCCTGGATACAAAATCAAGGATATGGGCTCTGGAAAGGGGGTGTGGCCAAATTGTACTGGGTGTGTTCTAAAGGAGGGGCAGGTGAGTTAGACATAGTCAAGACAAATGTTTGGGAGAGCCCAAATGACCAAACCAACATGGAAAGGTCTTCTACTTGTTTTTGGGAAAATATAAATCGTACAAGAAATAGAAAGGTACAAAAACACCTTTATCAACAGTTGTCCTGTATTCAAAAATGCCTATAACTCACATATAAATCAGAATTAGATTTTATTAAGATTTACAAGATAAAAACTCTCATCACATGAGAACAAATACAAAATTGATCATAAAAACCCTGCAAACACATACAAATAGGACAATGACACAATACAGATTTCTTTTTTTTTTTTTAAACTTTTATTTTTGGCGGCAGAAGGTTACATGGTACAAACAGCAAGGCCTCAAGCATGGGCACACGTTACAAGGTGGAACAATACATAAAGCATAGTACAATGGTAACAGTAATGTCAGGCATAGGTCACATGATATCACAATACAGATTTCTAATGATAGAAGGTGTGAATGTTAAACTACATCCATTATTTAAAAGGAGCCTCAGAGTTCTGTCCCGAGGTTCAGATCTCACAAAGATCTCTACAAAAAACATTTCATTTTTAATTTTTCACTTTTGGACCTGGTATCACTCCAGATGACATGTTTCAGTCCTCTCTCATGCACTGGGACTTTCATCAGGAGTGGTCATTTCAATATTAGAGTCATAAAGCACTATTAAAAGATCTTTCATTGAAGTATCAATCAACTGTACCAGGATCTAACTGTTTCAAAAGTGTGAAATGTATGCACATACAATCGTCATATAACCTAGCCCCCACTTGACAAAATCCATTCAAACTTTAGGAAAACATCTATATCTAGATCTATAATCTTTTTGCAAACCTTTGTGTAGATTTGTCAAATGGCACCACATTTATAAGCCTTTACAATATTTTTGGACTCCCCCCCCCCCGCCCCCTCTAATTTTGCTCCCTCATGACAGAATCCCACCAAACTTAGCAAAAACATGTATATCTTGATCTATTATCAGTTTCCCAAATTAAGTGTAGATTTGTCAAATGGCACCTCATTTATAAGCCTTCACATTATTTTGGGACCCCCCCTCTAATGTTGCCCCCTCATGACAGAATCCCACCAAACTTTGCATACTCACTCAGAATCGGCTCAGAAATATACATGCAAAATTTCATGGCGCCAAAGTTATAAGCCATCCAAGAACTGTATTTCACCAACCCTGTAATGCTGAGCTGTCCGAACTTTTCAGGACTGTCCACGAACATCCGAACTGTTCGTGGACTTTTGCAGCAAAAATACCAGTTTTTTTGCTTCTTGCAGCCATATCCCATCCCCATCTCATCTTCCCTCACCTCCCCAGAGATTATTTGATAAGTTTGACAAGTGCAATGTTGTGTTTTTTTATATGTTTTTCCTGCGATGTCCGCGGACAGCGGCGAAGTCCTCGAATCCAAGATGGCAGGCGTTTCCAAAAATCTGACGCACGTCACGCTCTTCACCATCCAATCAGCGAACACGTTGCATGTCTGCGGACATGACGAAAGCCGGTTAACCAATCGGTGTCCTGTCCGCGGAATGACCAGGGAAGTGTGTCCGCAGAGTGGACATGGATATTACTAATTTTTTGTGACCTACTATTTGGTCATTTTAAAAAAGAAACTACTGGATGGATTTTCGCCAAATTTACAAAAGCACGCCTTCGGGACCAAGCCGCTGCTCCTGCCGCAAAGTTGGTGAAAATCCGTCCAGCGGTTTGGGCTGTAGGCATCAGCAAAGATTTTTCTCCATTCAGTCTATGGGGAAAAAAAGACATTTTAGGCACCCCCCTATAACTTTGCCCCCCCCCCCCCCCCCCGGACCAAACCTCACCAAACTTTGCAAAATTCGGAGTGGGCCATATACTTTATTTGTAAAGTTTGGTAAGGATTCATCCAGGGAGATCGCAGTTATAAGCCGCCCAAAAAGTGCTCTTCCTATGGGATTAGCAACTTAACCATAACTACACAGCCACTACCATGGCTGTGTAATATATATATATATATATATAAATAATATTCAGGGAACTCCGGTCTTGTAATTTAATTCAGCCTGTTTGTTAGATCACTTGTACACAACTTCCACATATTCTAAGAATTCATTAGCTCGCTCTATTGTCCCAGTCCATATCACGATCACATCGTCGATGTATCGTGCCCAAGACTGGACATGTTGTTCAAATGTTGTTCAAATGGATGGGGGTTGACACCAATTATGGGGTATTACCCTTGTGGGGCTTGCACCATATGCAAATTAACTTAGAAAACCAACAAAGTAGATGTCGGACTAGCTAAGCCATGGCAGCAGAAACAAATGACTAATTGCAACTCAGAATACGTGATTTATATGATTATGTGCCCATGTAACCGCCAGTACATAGGCAAGACGAATATAAAGGTCAAGACACGCATACTGGAACACAAAAGCTGTCTAAAGAATAAGGTTCTCGCAGCCCCCATGGTGAAACAATTCACTGAAGCACAACACGGGTATGAGGATTTCCAATGGACAGTTTTACTTATGATACTAGGTAATAACCATAATATCAAAAGTAAGATATTACTTGAAAAAGAACAGACTAATTCTTTAGGCCCAAAGTGACTCTGAAGGTCTAAATGAATCAATTGAGTGGTTAAAGATATGAGAGCCATCTAAGTTACAATAACAAGGGATAGTCTGCAATCGAGACCCAGTGTGGATTCTTTATATGGAGCAAGAATCTCCTGATGGGTCGGGCATGTCACCTCATGTAGATATACCCTTCTCTACATCGGTTCATTATTTGAACTCTACACTCAGTCAACAGAACGTGAGTAATGTGGTGTTTACCGCTTTATGTAACACAACACTAAAAATGACTAATTATGGTTCATTGCTAATGGGTTCGATTCCAAGATGGCGAAATATTGCGGGTCTTTCGCTGCGTTTCCTCTAGTGTTTGTTATACACTAAAAAAGGACTAAATATGGTCCCTTGTTAATGGTTTTGATGTGTCAAAGATGGCAAAATATCGCAGGTCTTTCGCTGTGTTTTTCGCAGCATTTTCCATTTTTTCCAGTGTTTGTCATCCAGACACAGACCCTTGTATGAGAGACTGGATTCGGGTCGTGGAAACTCTGATCTAGAGGAAGATAAGCCCTTGATCTGCGTATAACGCAAGTGCTACACTGACTAAGGGAAGGGGATGCCCACCTATTTGTCTATAGTGACGCCCTCCTAAATACATTTGATAATTCAGAGGGAAAGGTCCGCGCTGTAATAGACCATGGGGCGTTTATTAAGAATATGTGGAGGTTGTATAGAATACAAGTGATCTAACAAACAGGCTGAATGAAATTACAAGACCGGAGTTCCCTGGATAATATATAAAATCTTTTTCAAAATCCCTCCTTAAAGACCGGCACAGAGTACAGCAGGATAGGAACATCTATAGGGGGCCAGTAATTACAAGATGAGGTTATGAAATTAATGCCCGCTGTAGAAATGGATGCTGCTAGTGAAAATATGTTTTTTTAAAAAAAGTATGAAGAGTAATTTGTGCCTCTTTTTTTGGACATGCTATAGACAGTGGACCGACAGCAGCCTACCTTCATCCATATCGGCTTTGCCATAGCAAGAAGCATGGTTTTTTTCCACCATAGCGATACCATTCGAGTCCACCATGACGACGGGCGGCCTCCATTTGCTTTTTTAACGGTTTTCCTCAGAAAAGGTAAGCTGCAGAATTCTGTGGCAATGTGCATTTTAACACTTTAAAGTGGTCAGGAGAGAAGATTAATAAGAGATATGTCCATCTAGAAATGCAATGCGCGAATAGGTGAGAGATACATCTAGTTCTTAATAAAAATGAGGACAACAGACCGAGGATGGAGAAAATAAATACCTATCCATTCCAGTATGATAAAGTCTAATATGTGAACACAGATGCTTTGAGAGAAATAGACTTACGGTTCCCTTGTTTTATAATTTGTGTTACTAGGATTCAGTGGAAGAATTTATATCCTCCGACTGATCCACCCATTTTGTGGACAATCCTTTCTGCAAGGGACCGACTTCACAAGGGAACTAAGGTAACTTATTAACCTAAAGTTTACCCGACACCTTTATTTTGTCCAAAAAGAATATGTACAACTGAGTTTATTCTTTTTTCTTTCGCTTTTATCAACAGTTAGATCCCGACACAGTTGATTGATACTTCAATAAAAGATCTTTTAATATTTCATGACTAAAATTGAAATGACCACTCCTGATGGAAGTCCCAGTACATGAGAGAACTGAAACATATTGAGTCCAATTTGGAGCGAAACCAGGTCCAAAAGTGAAAAATTAAAAATTAAACATTTTTTGTAGAGATCTTTGTGAGGTCTGAACCTCAATAGAAAGGACAGAACCCTGAGGCTCCTTTTAATAATGGATGTAGTTTAACATTCACACCTTCTATTATTAGAAATCTCTATTGTGTCATTGTTATATTTGTATATGTTTGTAGAGTTTTTATGACTTAGACATAGGCCACCAGCACCAAACAAACCATACATGAGAAGCTGGAAACATGTACTTTGGGCCAACCAGCCTGGTTTCAGGTGGTCCTTTCAGCCACTCTGCATATTGCAAAACACGTCCCCAGGTTCTTTCCAAAGGAACTGCTGTCTAAATAAATCCCTTTCTGCCTCTCGAAATAAACACTTCAATCAGTGAGTAAATCACCTGCATTTTGGAAATAAATGACCGAGTGAGCTTATTGGTTGGTTCTGAAGCGTCCATTTAGGGTTTCAGCTCTGCTGCCGCCTTTCTCTGATAATCGGTAACTATGAACCCCCTGCAAGGAAGGGCTAATAGTATGCAGGTATTACTACGGGCCACAGCCGTCCCCAAATAGGTTGTGTAACTGCAAATACAGACCTCAAATTGTTACATTATCCCCGACATCTTCAGCCAGCCTGGAGGTTGAAATCCCTCAGGAGAGCCCTCATGGGAAAGGGGGAAAAGGACAAATAGCATCAGTGTAAACTACGTGGTGGTTTTCATAAAATCAAACAGCATTTTGGGAATAGAAGTACACATGCATATGTGTATGTAACAGCTGCCTCCTTGTACCATGCTGGGCCCTATAGACTGGATAGGTCATCTCTGCACCAGCACCCCCCCTGGCATATCCTTTACAAAGAACACTGTGGACATTCAAATTGCCTTTTCACCCCTAAATTCTCACCCAGATTGTTGCATTTGCTCGATTCTTGCATATCCTCTGCCCTTTCGACAGGGGTGGGCTTTTGTTCAGTTTTTCCACTCATTTTCTTGCAGATAGTGTGTTTAAAGTATATATATATTTTCATAGAAGCTTGACTGACATTCCCTTTATTTTGAGCTGCAATACTTTTCGGTTAGGGTCCCTACTGAATCACATTCTCACCCCTCTTAAGAGTATAGCCCTCCCTCGACCCACATTATCTCAAAAGGTGAAGGATGTATATTCTCTGAACTGTGCCCGTTTTACCTTTAGGATTGTGTTGGCTCTTGGTTTGTAGATGTTTGAGGGCTGAATGGGCCCTTTAACCTATGCTCATCCTTGTACTCCTGCAGGGAATTAGTCCGAATCGGTCACTTCGTTAATTTTAATGGCACATAAGAAATGCTTGTGAACTCCCTCCGATTTTCTGGTCCAGGCGAGTACACACCTATTCCCCCTCCCCCCCCCCCCCGTGAGCAGCTGGTAAGGAAGGGGCGCTGATCAATCTGCAATGTAAACTACATCAGGACAGAAGATGTGGCAAAAACGTAAATTCTGGATGTCATAAGGTACAGTACATGGGCTGGAGAGAGGGAGGTTGGGGGTGTGGGGGAGAATGTTTAGCTCTTTCCGGCACTTATATTAAAAAAGCACAGATTTATACAAGACATTCCTCATTGTACAGCCGGCCACTTTTCCCACTTGCTGTTTGCCCCATTAATAATGTGGATAAAGAATAACCCTTCTGCACAAACCACCACCCTCAATGGCAGGGTCCTAATCACCCCTTCCCCTGCGCGCCCCCATTCCTGCCCGTTTTCCCCATTACATGTTATTTTAAATAACATTGGCTGCTGCAGTCTGCCCTAAACGTCAGTTGAGGTCTTAGCGTGCCAGTGCTGGTCTATGTACAACAGTTCATATATAGTACTGTACCCTTCCAAATCTGGAGTCTGCCACTCTTGCAATCTTGAGTCCGCCTGCACAACTCCTGCTCTGCCGCAGGTGGCTGCTGCAGCCTCATTAGCATGTCTTTCAGGAGCATGGCATGGCTCTCACAAGAACCCAATTTTCCTCTGGTAGTGCCAATATCATCGATGGGGCTAAAACAGCCCAGATTTCCTCTCTAGCTGTGCATTTTTCCTTTATCATTCAAGGGGCGTTGGAACCAAGCAGGTGAGTCTTCAGTTTGCCTCTGCCCAGGTCCCGCGCACCTGTGCGTAGCCTCCTAGGAGCCGTACACTGCTTCACATCGGACACAGTGTCTGGGCTCCACATAAATCTCTCCACTGCAACGTTCTCCACATCTTGCCGCATTGAGGGTAGAGACCTTGCAGGCACCATGGTGGTTTGGGCGCACTGGAGGAAATGGGATCTTCACTGCCCGCCCAGTCTGCCCCAAAGGTAGACAAACTTACCCAGCAGGCCATGTGGCCTAGGACTTGTGTCCACTGGTCCGCGCCGCTCATCCTGGACGCTCACTCATGCATTCCTGGGGCTTTGAACTTCACCGGGTTGCTTGTTCTGGCCATCTGGTGGGCTGTATGGGCCTCAGGCCATGCACCTCTTCCTGGGGCGCTCCATGCACACAACCCTTGGAATGGGCTCATATTTCACCCAGGCTCCTCCCGACCTGCAGCCCAAATCAGCAGTATACTCGGATCGCCAGAGCCCTGGGGGTGAGGGCCACAACCTGCAGGGAGCACTTACTTACTTACTAGGTTTTTACCTTTTCCAATGGCCCTCGTTTTCAACTCCCAGCTTGGAATCTCTCCCAAGGTAAGTCCAATGTCCCTGGAAGGAGAGTCCTGCCCATTGCCATCAGTCTAAAGGCTTTGTGTGCCTCATGCTGGGGAACATTTAGTACAGTCAGGTAATTCTAGTAAACACAATAATAATGGTTTCAAACCTTCACTGTCTTTTTTCCTTGCATCCCTTAATATCCCACTACCTACGCCTATCCATGGCCCCACACCTGAAAGGGCGCCATTTGGCGCAGAGTCACACTCGCTTACACTTATTGCAATCAACGTTGCATCGCTAGTTAGAAAACAAAGTAGTTCTTGTCGTGTGAGGTTATTAAATCCTCGATGATTGGATTGGAGCCAATAGAGATATTATGCGGGTCATCAATGGTTTAGGTTCATGCAGACCAGCTATGCAGCAAGTTATTACCAATTTGTAATTATGGTTTTCGGCTTTCCATCTCTCCTTACTTTACCTTTCTACATTCAGTTTGATTATTCGGGCATGTTTTTGAAGACGGCCAACAATAGGTGTCCAGCTCTTATGCACACGTGCATTTGCACCGTGTTTCTTGGAGGACAACATGTTTCAAGTCCTGTCCATAACGTTTCCCAGCTTCAGACATAAAAGGATATGGATACATTGTGCGTTTGGCTGCTTTCCCTTTACAATTTGTCAATTGCCTCATTTCGATTGGCGATTGCCCACACGCTTCACTCTGAGCTATATTGGAGTACCTATACCTCTGCAAGGATCTCATCAGTTTTACAGTTTAATTTTACAGTTGTAGACCTGTGTCTGCAAATATTTGCAGCTTTTTTCAATACTGAAGACATTACTTTTTTTTAGTGCTGTATGAGGAACAAGGAGAGCAAAACGCCGGCCTGTTTCCTCAAAATAAAGACTTTTCCACCTCCTTTTGCCGATTTTTAAATTGATTAACCTTACCGAATGTCCACTAGATGGCAATATTATCACAACCTGACCGGCCTTGCAATTTCAATGAGCGGTGAAAAAACAAAACAAATCCGTTTTATCTGAACTATTTGCTATACTGCCACTGCCACTTCCCGGCGTTTTTGTATATACTGACAAGACTGGAATAAACACTCATGAACGGGAAAGATAAAACGTTACTCCTCAGTAAATGGAACAGGTAAGTAGCTTAGGACGGATTTTTCTCCACAAGTTACCAGTTTAGGGAACGCTTCTTTGAAGAGTCCGGCCTTCAGCACCTTTCTGAACCTTTTCCATCGTGCTTTAGGCTTTTGATTTTTTTGTTACAAGAGATTCTTAAGCCTGGAAGTGTTTTTGTGCTGGGGAGTGGCATGCGGGCGACAGGTATCATGGATGACATGACAGGAAAGGCAGTAATGTGAGTTACAAGAATGAGGAGACTGAAACCAGGATGTGAGGTGGAAAATCTTTGCCCACAAGCTTTATTTTAGTACCAACCATGGTGCAAAAGAAAAACCAACCATAACATCACATAAGAAGGATAACAATAATTATATTTTGGGGACAGAGGGATTAGGTGAGCGTGGGGCCCTAATCCCAAAGCCCGCTCGAGGTTGTTCCCCACCGCCATTCATATGAAAGCTTGTGACAATTGTTTGGCCACAGTGTGTGAGTAGGGATGTAACGGTATACCGTTAAAGATACCGCGAACCACCCAATTGAACAATAATAACCGTCACATTGTTCATACCGGTATACCGTGTATACCGTTAAGTGTGCTTTTCAATCTGATTTGGAAAGCTGCAGTAAGCAAGTGCTGCGCAGTCTTGGTCTTGCACTGTTGGATGTGCCATCTGCCAAGTAGTTTCAGTTGGAGCAGTTTTTAATGCCATTCCATAAACTGCACGTGCCTGACACAAAATCAATATGTTAGCAATAGGAAGAATAAATACAGTGCCAAGAAGGAAAAGGGTTTACTTTGGGTTGGCGGCTTTGGGGTTTATATATTTATAATGTATGTTTGCTAAACGTATGACAATGGGGGATGTCCCTGGTTCTATCATTGAATTAACATATGATAAGTCACACTGCGAAATTCACTCATCTCTATGGGTATTCCCTGCTGCCATACCAAAGGGTGACATGTTCTCGATTATTGAACACCTTTTGGCCCACAAGTAAACTAAAGGCTGTAAAGTAAAGAGAGCATGTGTGTGCGAGTATGCGCACAAGTTTATACTACCATCAGCCTCCATTGATCTGGGGCATGCATGTTATAAATATGGCAACATGTTCATTTTCACCAGTAGCCAGTGGGGGAGCTAAAAGCCTAAATGACCACTTAAGAAAAGCTATTAAGTTTGCTTTGCCAGTCGCAGCAGGGCTCTCCCCTTCCTCCTCTCCACACATGTTTGTGTTTGGTGGAAGCAAGGGGTGGCATTTCAGTGAAAAGTATGTTGAAAAGCCCAATTCTGACTCTGGGTGCCAGGTTTTGTTTGCGATGATAAATCTGACAATTTATGACCTTTTAGAAAATATTTGTTAAGATTGGTTAACTCCACCTGCTATACCGCGATAACCATGATATACCGTCATTTTGCAAGAAGGTTATCGTACCGTCATAAAACGAATACCGTGACACCCCTATGTGTGAGCTGTGACTTATTCATAATTTGCTTGTCTTCTGGAGCAGGTTCTACCTGCTTTCTCTTGTCCTTTCCATGTGAGGTGGGGAGGTGTGCGCTTATGTGCCTTTCATTGATGACCAACCTGACCAGGTTTAGCACTTGCGCCCTCGCATGCTCACAGGGTGATTTTCACTGAAGTTATGGCTCTTGATCCACTTTTTTTGACAAAACAACCCCCCGTTGTGAAACCTTTCACTTGATACTCCTCGGGCTGGGTTCTTAAAGCCAATTGATGTTTTGGTCATGTATTTCGCAGTTTTCCATGGATGGAGGCGTTTTAGCCTCTTGGTGTAATCTTTGTAGATGAATTTGCCATTTTCTATTTACATGACCCACTTGAGTTTTTGAAGCCCCCACGCTCCATTTGTAGGGTAATTATTTCTCCGGGGGTGGGTTTTAAGAGCCTTACTAGGTTTTTGCCCTGCTCCCGATCCACTTGTGTTGTGAGACCCCCTCAGAGCTTTAGGTTGCTCGTTTTTCAGCCGGGTGGGTTAAAAGAGCCTTACTAGGATTTTCCCTGCTCCCGATCCACTTGTGTTGTGAGACCCTTCAGCGCTTGTGTGGTACTATTTTGCCGCTGGGGTGGGTTCTAAAGGCTTTACTGGGAACCTCCCCTGTCCATGATCCACTTGTGTACCCGAGTGCACTTGTCTTGGATATGAAATGCAAGGGGAGGCGGGGGGGGGGGGTTCCGAGGCCTTATTAGGAACTTACCCTGCTCCTGATCCACTTGCATGTGAGACCCTCTTATGAATGCATGGAGGTGGATACTTGAGGCTTACTAGTAAATGTTTCTACTCAAGGTCCTCCCTCCCTCCTTTTCTGTTTTGTAAGACCCCTAGAGCTCTAACCTGTATTGATTTTATCTGAAATGGGTTCCTGGAGACTTGAAGAGGATCCTTCTCTTTCGTGATCCGCTTTTGTTGGTGTATTCTGAGCGCCTGGGTCTTACATAACTATATTTGTATAGATAAATCAAATAATCGTCAGAAAAAAACCTGATATATTTTAAAGCCCTTCTTGGGAGTTCAATTTTATTTTTATTTATAAAGTGAGGCATTTTAGCATCCCCTTGTATTTGTGTATGTTCCAAAGTCTACGTGGTCCCCGCTACTGGAGTTTTTTACAGCTATTTGCAGGGTGGGAGGTAGATATTTTTTAATCCTGCAGCTGTCCCGCTGCCGTCAGATGGCGGGGAGAAAGAATGAGAGGGGCCACCTTGCCCCAGTCAGATAAAGGCGAACTTCAAAGGTCCCCGGTCCGCATCCGCTAGGATGGGAAGGGGGGACCCTTGAAGTTGGAGCCAGGTGACATGGGGCAGGGACTACCTGTTGTCACCTGCCCCCTCACCTCGCTTTCCTGCACAGGAGACACACAGTCTGGGTCCCCTTTGTCTCGGGGACCTAGCTGCCCGCCCCCACCATGTGCATGCTAACAGGGGCAGTACCTGAAAGGTGCTGCACCACCGGACCTCGCACAAACCTCCCACCTCCCAGCCTACGGCCCCAGGCCTCCCATCCAGGGGACCTGGGTGTATAAGCCTGGAAGTGTTTTTGTGCTTGGGAGTGGCATGCGGGTGAAAGGTATCATGGATGACATGACAGGAAAGGCAGTAATGACAGTTACAGGAATTAGGAGACTGAAACCAGGATGTGAGGTGGAAAAACTTTGGCCACAAGCTTTATTTTAGTACCAGCCCTGGTGCTAAAGAAAAACCAACCATAACATCACATAAGAAGGATAACAATAATATATTTTAGGGACAGAGGGATCAGGTGAGCGGGGGGCCCTAATCACAAATAGGGCCTGCTCGAGGTTGATCCCCCCCGCCGCCGCACTGAGGGGATGCTGACCGGCGTCCCCCAGGTCCCGCCAAAATAGGAGTTATCTATTAAGTACAGCCCCTGGCCACCAGGGTCCAGAAAATTGGAAGGGTGGGGGGAGAGGGGTAGACTATTAGATCAAGTCTTTGCTGATGCATCTTTTGTAAGACCCTGATTTCCAATCCCCAATGCCCTTTATGGCTTTCTTTTGCAACCCCCCCCCCCATCAAGGTTGAAGTGGCTGCTCCTATCCTGAAGGAGTGGGATGCAAACTCAGTAGGATTCCACCCTATAGCAATTATAGTTTTGAGGACAGACCCATTTTTGCGTGTGAACAATTGCCCCCCCCCCACTCCGGCCGGGGCGCTTGCTCATGAAGGCCCTAGTGGTGCAGATGAGGCAATATTCTGTTTCCTCAATGCAGTAAAGGTTGATCCTCCTTTTTCTAAGTTGGTCAGTTTTGGATCTACAGAGTTTCACTGCCATGGAGACTTTCCCCAAGTGGATGTCGCCTACATCCAGCCCTTCCTCTGAACCTGTGATTTTGGAGGCTATCTGGTTGATCCTGAAAGCCCCAAAGTAGTTGAGTGTGAAGGTTGCTCTAAATAGGGAGGTCTCGTAGGAATTGTTGCATACTGCAGGGAGGGTGTCTAGCAGAATTTTTAATTTAGCAAAGTTGAGGGGGCGCCTGGTGTCTGTCTTGACCCCTTCCATTTTGGACCAACCCTTGAGAGCATATCTGGTTAGTGCACCGTGGGTGGGGTCGGGAGCCCCCGCTAATCTAGTGTAATATGAGTGCTGCTAGATGGGATGAAGCCCATGCCTTCTTTTTGCTTTGTTTGAAAGCCCACTCCATAAAGTCATTGACATGGCTCTCCTGTATATCCCGGATGTTGGTGACTTTTGTGACGTTTCCAAAATCCGTCAAGCACTTACTGTACATTTTGGCAGTTTTCTGCGCCAGTGCCTTTTTGGCCAATTCCCCTAGGACACCTTTTGGCTCACCTGTTGGAGTGTGGTACCGGGAAAGGCAACCCCCCCTTGCCCGAGCCCAGAGGGGGGGGTGTGGGGTCGAGCTGGCAGAGGGCATCTCAAGGGAGAGCTGTGACTGGCTGGCTGGCACGGGCTGACCTGGTTATTTCCATGATGGCCCAAACCTCTTCTGGAACTGCTGTCCTCATGGCCTCTGCCTGTGGGTTTAGTGCCCTGAAACTGGAGAACTGAAAACAGGACAGAGCGTCAGCGGCCTTGTCATCTTTGCCTGCAATGTGCCGCCCAATTATTACGATGTTATTTTTCAGGGTGACTTTTGTCATTTCAACACTTTTAGCACCAGAGGGCAGGCGGCAGTGCCCTTGTTTAAAATGTGTACAACAGCCATGTTGTCTGACCATGTGACCAGTTCTGTGTTGGCCAACAAGTCCCCCCATAAATAGAGTGCCAGCCAGATGGGGAAAATCTCTAGCCGTGTGATGTTCCTGGTCCAGCCCCTCTTCTGCCAGCAGGGAGGCCAGTGGCCAGCGCACCACTTGTTCTCAAAACATACCCCAAAGCCTCTGCTGCCAGCCGCATCTGTGAACAGGCACCTTTTGTCTGCCCCATTCATGGGTTTGCGCCATATCACTTGGCTCTTGAACTTGTTAAGAAATGATTCCCACATGGCCAGGTCTTGTGTTATTTCCTTGCCCAATCTGATGTGGTGGTGTGGCTTAGTAACCCCCCCTCCTTTTTAGTTCCAGGCTCCTGTGGAAGACCCAGCCTTGGGGCATGATTCTGGTAGCAAAATTGAGCTTCCCAGCAAGGGACTGTATTTCCCGCAGCGTTGCCTTGTCCCTGCCTGCCATCAACCTTATTGTCTTTAGAAGGTCCTCTATTTTGTCTCTGGGTAGGCGGCATTCCCCCTTGGAAGAGTCAATCTCTTCCTAGGAATGACAGGGTGGTGGTGGGTCCTACTGTCTTCTCAGGCTCCAGTGGAACCCCTAATGCCTGCATGGTTTCACTGAACATTTTGATGGATGAGCTGCATAGGTTAGACCCAGTTGGGCCAGTGAAGAAGAAATCGTCCAGATAGTGTACCATTCTGGCTCTAGGCATGGCTGTTGGAGTGTCCATTGTAGGAAATAACTGAACTGCTCAATGTAGGCACACGCTATGGCACAGCCAATGGGGAGCCATTTATCAAAGTAGAATTTGTTGTCAAAATAGAAGCACAGCCACTGGTAGGTGCACTTGTGCATGGGCAGCAGCCTGAAAGGTGACTTAATGTCGGCTTTTGCCATGAGAGGGTGTCTACCTGACAGTTTTACTAGGTCACCCGCGTCCTGCATGCAGCTGTAAGACGGCAGCTTCAGTGGCAGGGATGCCATCATTGAAAGAGCTACCGGGTGGGTGTGATAAATGGTGGATCATCCTAAACTCCCCCTGCTCTTTTTTGGGCACAATGCCCAGAGGGGAGCATAAAAACTCAGTGAAGGGAGGGTGTTGGAAGGGACCCTCAATCCTCCCTAGGTTTAGCTCTTTACCAATGTTCTCTCTTATTACGCTGGCTAGGGATGAGGCAGAGTTTATGTTTTTGGGTATGGTGGGAGATCCCTAGACCTTGAATAGGATCTGAAAGCCATCTTTGAAGCCCTGACCCAAGAATTTTCTAGCTCATGGGTCAGGGTAGCTAACATTTTTAGCAGTTGGTCAATATTTATTGGTGAGGCCCCCATTTTATAACTAGTGCATGTTTTTGACCACTGTGACTTTTGGGCTGGGCCTGGAGGGAGAGGCTTTTGTGCAGTTGTTGCTGCTGTGGTCACCATTGCAAGTACTGCATTGGTGCTTGTATCTGCACTCAGTGCCTCTGTTGCATGACCCTCTGTTGAAATACCAGGTCCCCAGGGTGCTCCCTTTGCCCTCCTCCCCGGTGCTGCGGTTGCCAGACTGCCCTTGATTTTTCCCCCCTGGGGGCGGTCTTCGAAAGGGGGGTTTGTTTTTGTTAACATTTGTACTGTCTTGTTGAGGCCTGAGCTGGTTATGCTGCCTAGATCTACACCTTCTGTTATACGGATGCTCTTGGTCTTTGCTGCCCTGAGCGCTCCTGGCTGAGTTTTCTTTTAATACATGGAAAATATACAGTTTAGGGTATTCCTCCTCCCAGCCCAGATCAGGGAATCTCTACATCTCCTTCCTGAACTCTCTATCATAGTTCAGCCATGACGGTTACCCCCCTCCCCCCAAAGGTATTGTGAACCTCCAAAATCCTGTGGTGGTAGGCAATCAGTGCAGTGCCCTCTTCTCTGAATTTTTCTAGAATGATTGTTGACAAGATTTGAAAAGAAGCCTCTCAGTTCTGAATATTCTTTTCCAGTGTGGGCCTCTTTGCTCTCTTTTTTCTTCCTCTTTCTTATCCCTTTTGGAAATGCCAAAACCTATTTCTTCATATTCCAATAGGCAAAACATATCAATGAATTGCTTTTTCCAAATCTTTCTCTTAATTTTCCGCTCTATGTGCCATGCAATAGTCTTTTAGGCTTCTATTAACACTTTTGCCGGCTGTTCGCCTCCCATATTTAGTCATGTGTGGGCTTGGAGACACTACATCACTGCTAGGCCCAACCCATGCTTGAAGGTGGCCTCGGTCATTCTCGACCCCCGGTTCAGATTCTGTGTCTGTGCTGTCACTCTCGCTGATGGCGCTGCTCGAGTCATCCCTGTGTCTTCTTTTTCCCAGAACCCGCTCCCTCATGCCATTTTAAAAATTGTTCTAGCATTGACTCCAAATCATTGCTTTTAACAGTACCTGATTTTGCTTTTCTTTTGGTGCCTGGGTGGGTGTCTGAAGAGGCGGGCATGCTGCGGACATCAAGGCGCTGCTTCTTCCTGGTCGACTGCTCCTTTTCTGCTGGTTCATCATCGCCGTCGATCTCATCTTCCATGCGGCTGCGTCATCCTCGTTGATGGAAGTGGGTGCAAGCTCTGCCATTCTTTCCTGCACCACGTCCATGCCATGGACTGCTTCTTGACCCATTCAAGGAGTAGGGTTTCATTCAGGGATAAGCCGTTGGCCATCTCTTGCCTGTTTGGCTCTCTGCGTGCTGGTTTGTAGTGGTCCGTCCTTGTGTTGCCCACTTGGTGTGTTGTGCGCTCAAGCATGCTCACTTCTGACCAATGCTGCCAGGGGTATAGCACTACAATATGATGGAAGGTGCCTTTCTTCTTCTTTAATGCAACTGCATCAAGTTAAAATTATAGCTCTGTGTCCTCCTAATTCCAACACTTGCGCTTCTCCCCGCCTTTTAAATGCCTGCTGCCAGTGCCGTAGTTTGAGACAAGCACAGCCCGTAAACTACACAGTGGGCCTGCTCAGCGGTGGAGTGGCCTACGTGCAGGAGTGTTTAAGGCTGTACGCTCCCTTCAGATATGTTTGCGTATTGCACCACCCTTCCTGGAGAAAAGATGCTGGATTTCTGCTGTGCAGACTTCGTTCAGTACAATCGTGCACTGCGGGATGCTCCGTGTCATGAAAATGTTTTTTCGCACTGTCGGGTTCTCCCCCTCTCGCGGATGCTCTGTGTCCTGTTTCCAAATAGGAGCCTTTTTCTTTTTTTCACCCCTATCCGTGGGTTTGCCTGCTTTCCTTTGCTTGTGCAGTGTCACCGCGGCTGGTAGGCGTTCAGTAGTGCTGGATGGGCTGGGGAAAAGTCTGCCCTACTGCTCGCATTACAGTATGTAGATCGATTGCCAGCCAGGGAAGCTGCCTCTGATGTGGTCCACTCCCTATTTGTGAGCGCTTGTGCCCTCGGATAACCTTGCACTGGGCACCCGTAAATCACACGAGACGTGGCCCTCCTGTGATCCTTGATTCCGGCTTTGCTGAAGTAAAGAATGCCAGCTGATCGGACACCGCACGGTTGATTTCTTCACCTGTCGCCTTTTGCAGCTTTTACCGGTGTGCCGCCTGGTCACTAGAGACCTGCCTGCCAAACTTTGCTATAGCTGTAAGTCCCCCGATCCCCTCCATCAGCAATGCGCTTGTCTGGCTTGTTGAGGTCTGCAGGGCTGGGGAGACCCACGTACCGAACGGACCCTTCGATGCTGGCAATATGTCAAAGACAACTTTTATTCCAGCTGCCAGGAAAACATCTGCTGATCCTCTACAATCCGGGCTCCGGGTCATCAATCCTGCAGCTGTCCTGCTGCTGTCGGAGATGGCGGGGGGGGGGGGAGAAGAATGAGAGGGGCCACCTTGCCCCCGTCAGATAAAGGCAAAATTCTGAAGTTCAAAGGTCCCCGCTCTGCATCCGCCAGGATGGGAAGGGGGACCCTTGAAGTTGGAGCGAGGCGACAGGGGGCAGGGACTACCTGTTGTCACCTGCCCCCCCTCACATCGCTTTCCTGCACCGGCGCCACGCAGTCTGGGTCCCCTTTGTCTCTGGGACCCAGCTGCCCGCCCCCACCATGTGCATGCTTAGTGGGGCAGCATGTGAAAGGTGCTGCCCCACCGTATCTCGCACAAGCCTCCCACATTACGTCCGGGGGGGGAGGGGCCCGGGTGTAGAAGTTTGGATGAGACTACATTTCCGGGGGAAGGTGATCTGGGGGCAGTGCCTGCAGGTAGCTTGGAGCTTTGGCTCAGAATGCCTCCTGCGTGGTGTCCATCACGATAATTGCAGCCACAAGGATCCAATACAGAGTTTTGTTTTTGATACATGGAAATGGCAGTAAATAACCCCATCACCCTGGTCCTTGGCTCGAGTTCTGATTTGCAACAGCACATGAAGTGGGGCCGTCTTTAGAAACCAGCACAATGGCACTGCTCACTCCCAAAGCTGCCATCCATCCGGATTTAGAGATTTTATTTTTTGGAGCAGTGTCTGGTTATCCGGATTTTCTCTCCCATGATTCAGTTTCACGACTCAGAAGCCAGGGGTATAGCAGCAGAAGTGGCCCATGGGATGTTCGTGCATGTGCATCTATCCCAGCTTGCCAGGCTGTCAATTGCATTAAAAAAAATATTTTCATTAAAGCTTTTCAGTAACAACTTTACATGAACTGAGACCACAAAATGAAGGGCGTCCCGAAACACACAGAAATTCACATATATGAAACCCTAATATAGCAAATAGGCCTCCCCCTGAATGCCCTCTCTACAATTTTCAGGCCCCTTATAAAGGAAATATTTTGCAAACCATACAGTAGGGTGTATCCTCCCCCGATTAAAGACCTTTTTTATTTAATATGATTTAGTTTACATATAAACTTCATTTCATAGATATAATACATTTCTTCAGTTCCTTTTTTAGGTACTAAAATGTGCTTCTCACTCAAGTTAACAAAATAACAGCTTATATCAGTTTCCATTTCCAAGTTCCTGTTGGCTGTAACAGAGTTCGTAATCTTCTCCCAGAATTTTATGATATATATCAACCTTTTGTCTTGACCCGACAGTGTTTGGGCCCGTCTCATTTCAGAGCTAAAAGTTTCATTTGAGGTACTAAAGTATGACCTGCATAGAGCTCTTTCTTCTTGAAATTCTGGACTTATAACATGATGGAGGATCTCTATAGTTCCTAGAGTTTTGCAGAACTTACAATATTGAGTTGTATTCTCTTGCTGCTAGATGATGGTCAGTCTACCTCTCGTAGGCAGGACATTAAGTTGCAATTTCATAAATAAGGATCTTATTCTATTGTCTGGAAAACACGTCAGGTATGCAGGTAGTTGGTTGACAGCTCTTGTTTCTATGTCACAGGACAGATTTTCCTTTTAAGTTGCTTTCTCTTCACAGGTGTTTATCCAGTCATTCTGCAATAAATTTCTCTTTGCGTACTGTGGGTGGTTTATTAGCCTTTACTACCCCTTATCAGACCCAAACAAAGCTAGGGAGGAGGATGAAGCAAACAAGGCTAATACACAGCACTTAATGAAAATGGACCATGGGGCCAAGTTAATCTTCATGTGTAAGATTCAAACTCTTGATGCAAAGTGCTAATGCTAGAGCTTTTTATTTTATTTTGATGGCCCATATGCATTCCAAAGCCATGCCCAGACAGTAGGTGTCAACAAAAATTTGGATCATTTGTGAAAGAAAAGGTCAACTGTGTATTTATAGAAATCTACATATGTGCCTGCACATTTGAAAGGAAAACCTTTTTTGCAAAACTGCACATTTTGTTTACACACTAGAGGTACCACCCGGCGTTGCACGGGTCTGTAGCTGACATGCACGTGGGGGTCTCCTATAGCCTGGTGTAAGTTTTATTCGGTCATAACTTTCCATTATTGAAGAATCTCAAAAATCAGCAATCTGCCGGAATAGCCTATACTGACAGCACAGGGCCGGACAACGCTCCACCCCTGTGCAGGGTGAAAGGGTGAGGTTGGTCAGATTTCACTGTCGCCAGTACACCCCAGAGTGGTATGCCGACCTTGTGCCCCAACTCCCTATTTTTGAATAATAAGTCGCAAAATCGGCAACCTCCCGAAATTGCCTGTACTGATAACACCGGGCCGGACGCCGCTCTGTTCAGGGTGGGGTTGGTAACATTTCACTATCCTGAGTACCCCCCAGACTGGTATGCCGACCTTGGGCCAGAATTTCAGATCTACATACACACACATACATACATTTTTTTATTAATACAACCAGCAGACCTCAGACACCTAAAGTTGTTGCAGTGGCATATGTGAATAGGGTATCCAGGCCTGTTTCCTGTTTTGCATTCTCGCACTATAAAAATGTTAAGATAACACAACACGACATTGTGGAAGACTCAAAGGTCTGACTAAAGCAGAGCCATTTGCATGCTTTGGGTCCTTAAACACAAGCCTAGGATTTGCATAAATACATCAAAAAGAGAAGAAAAGGAAACACCATTTATGGGAGCCACCAGTTGTTTCAAAAGAAAAGCCAAACCTCTCCCACCAAAAAGCACCCAAATGTTCCTCCCTCTGGCCAATATAGAATATTTCAACCTCAGGAAGAATATGGCACCTCTTAATGAAAGTAAACAGCAATTTGCCCTGTGACAGAGTGACGCAAGTTATGAGGGGTTGTGTCCCTTGCCTTTGAAGACCCAGTGCCTTGGCCTATAACAGAGCAACCATTTCATCTTGAAATCAACCAAACAGCCGAGGAAGGCAAGTCTGGAGATGTGTGTGTGATGTTTTGCTATGTCCCTGCACTAAACTAGATTATGTCCAGCCCTGTTTTGAAGTGCTACACTACGTTATGCTAGGCTACACCATGTCATGTTTATTTAACCTGTGGAAACATTTGAAATATCTTGCTGTGCTGGGATCAAAGTGTTATTTTTCCAAAGCTAAATGCAGGTGAACTACAATCTACATGAGGTTGTGGTAGTGGGAAGAATATGATGCCAGTTTCCGTTTATACCAGCTGGTTATGTCAGGTTATATTACACAGTGGTTTCATTACAATGTTTCGCTTTAAATGTCTAATTTTCAAGCGCTTTTGAAGCCACCACAAGACACCAGGTAGAAACCCCCTAAACATGCCAAAAAAAATCCCAGAATGTAGACCTGGAATTCCAATCTTTTAAATAGGCAATATACCCTTGTTTGAGAAGGCTAGTCAAAGATAGGATTATGTAAATTTACTCCCATAAGCACCCAGTCTCAGCCCGAGGGGATTCCTACCTCACACACCAATATAACCATTACCTTACAGGCCTCTAAGGGGACTGGTTAGCCTCCAGGAAAGCCGTGCTGGGCTTCTGCTAGCAAGAAGCCGTGGTCGAAACCCCACCCTCAGTTAAATGAGCCCATATTTCCTTCCAGGTTTCCCATATATAGAAGCTGGCTGTTTGTGGCTGTTCGGGATTATGTAGAAGGGCTTCACATGTCGCGATATCTTGGGCATAGTTTTCTAAATATCTTGGCTCACCATGAAACTGGAAGGCTCAAAGTCCGGCCATAAGTACTTTGCACAAAAGCCTAGGGTTTTGGCAACCAGGACATACTTGTGGAAACCAAAACAAATCTGAGATTTTTGCTCACTTTTCAGGGAGCTTTTGCAAACTTGGCCAATTCGGATTTCTGACATACATTGATGGTAATATCATCAAAGTCTCAAATGAGGTTAAAACCCTTGGCTTCTACCTGGACTCTTCGCTCACCTTGTCGAAACAAGTAAATGCAACCTCATCAGCAACAGCATACACATGTAAACGTATTAATGCTTGCAGACCATTCCTGTCTCAGGACAGCTGCATCGCCCTGGCTAGAGCTCTCATCCTGACTCGTCTTGATTACTGCAACGTCCTATATGCCGGGAACAAGAATCACAACATTAGATAGCTTCAGGTTTTGCAAAACAATGCCATGAAAGCTGCTCTCAATATCCCTAGAACTACATGCATCTCCTCATTTAGGCAAAATTTCCACTGGCTACCAGTACAAGGATGTATCGCGTTCAAAACCCTGACTGACTCACAAATGCCTCCACCAGTCGGCCCCATTATACTTATCAGACAAAATCTCTAAACCGGATCGAGAGAGACCTACAAGAACAGCTTACATGCATTTCCTGGCCACGCCGAGATGCAACCTTCAGAAAGCTGGCGGCAACAGCTTCCCCACAATAGCGAGTAAACAATGGAACTCCTTGCCAATCAAACTTACGGCCCAAGACTCCCTCTTGACCTTCTGGAAACAACTAACACACATCTCTTCACCCAATGTCTGAATGTATGAATAAATAAACCACCCACATGATCTATGTATATATTGCTCTGTTTTAAGTACCATTGGGGATGACCCCAATCAACCATTTAAAAACCTATGTAATTAATGTAAACAATATTGCAAATGTAAATGAGCAACTTACTGTGTACATACGCAACCATGTTAACTGTTGTAAACCTACTATGTAAGAAAAACGCCCAGATTCGTCAGGGTTAGGCGCGCTATATAAAATAAATAAATAAAGCGCAACCCACTGAGACTCAGGCCTGCCCACTTGCACTATGCCTTTGTTAGCCATCCCTTTTCAAATCTTATTCTCCATCGAACTCAATGGCAAGCACACGGCTACAGAGCTGACAAGGCATGGCAGGCATGTTGCCTAATGGGGGGGCGTGAACTGCTTAAGACTTATTACAGAGATCACCATGGAAACTGCCTTCCTTCTACATTCTCAGCCGACTTCGTAGCATTTAGCGATTGGAAGCATTACACAGATATGTCTATGGGGCTGCAGGAATCAAAACCTATGAGTGTTCAGATAGTGGTTCATAAGAATGTCATAGCACAACAGTAGCATGTCTAGCACCAGCATCCAGCACAAGGCATGTAAAGTAACCCAGGTGGATTCCTTTAACGTCACCTCAATAGGAAAGTGATTTTGAGAAGCTATTGATAAAGCCTTAGCCACACAGTCAAACTCCATGAGATTGGAGGAAATCCTGACATGGAGTAACATAGAATAGTAGGGCACTAACCAGGTGTTAGGGCTACATATGCAAGATCAGCAGAGGCATGAAACACTGCAGTCAGAAAAAAGCAATTCAGATGCCGTTTCTTCCTTCAATTAAGCATTAACATTTCAATCAGAAAGTCTTAGTTGATTGAAAAGTCAGTTGGACTCATGGACGACATGAGCATCTCACTCCCAAGCATGTATCATGGCCACGAAGGACCCACGATTCCATTTAATCACTACAACATCAATAGGAGCCATGGGTAGAAATGAATTTAAATTGTGTTTCTTCAGTGTTTTTGATCAACACAGGATCCTGCAGATCTCAGGGACGAGCATGAAGTAGCTGTGAGAAACCGGACTCTCACCCGCTAGTCCTCGGCGATCTGTCGTCCAGGTGACAAGGACACGGCCATCGCTATTGGATCCATTTCGTGGGGGTGGACCAGTGGGGGAGGATCACCTGGGCGAGGGGTCTTCAGGGAGTGGAAGTGGGACACCGAGGGTAGAGACGCAGTATACCTTTCCTTGTAACAACTTTTCCCCATCTTGCCCTGTAGGATATTTAGAATCTCTACCAACCAACCAACCAGTCCCCCTTTTCCCACATGAACACTTTTACACTAACAGACAACGGACCAACACCAGAGCCATTTACCTGACATGTCCCAACACACGGGTCAGGCAGAGTCAGGCAATTGACAATCACGCACACCTGACAGTCGTTTACCTTCCCCACAAGGATAAAAGGCAAAGCACGAAAGCACACGTCGAGCAAGGCCGACCGCACAAGAGACAGCTACACCAAACCAGCAGTTTAAACAGAGGAGGAAGGCAGTGAGACCTGGATGGACGAAGAAGGGGGAGTTGCCAATGCCCTTTTCAACTCAGACCCGCAAAGCTTCCGAAAGAAAAGAACAAGTTACTCTCTTTCCTGGTAATGTTCTTTCAATGGGATGGTCCGACGATGTATTCCATATCTATGACAGTAATCACCACAGCTGTGCTGCTTTGGAAAATCTTTCGGCGTCTGCGTCCTGCGTCGATTAGCCGTCCTCAAGGACCTCCTCCGAAGGCCGACATCACCAGATGTTATAAGTAGGACGCATGACGCCCGTAGCCTCCGTTGTAGTTTTTTCCCAGAACGTGTGGCACCATTCTTCTGCCAGTCTGACCACACAAAGCCTTGCGCAAACGTACGCTGCAATCGCATAAGAAATTCTGTAGCGGGGAAGGCAGGGAGGGAGCGATATGGAATACGTCGTCGGACCATCCCATCGAAAGAACATTACCAGGTAAGAGTAACTTATTCTTCGAGGGGATTGGGTCCTCCAACGTATTCCATATCTATGACAGACTCCCAAAGCAGTACCAATGCAAGGAGGTGGGAAAAGAATTTAGAATACAGAAATTTAGAATGCCCAATCAAATTGCAGAGCAAAGGACCGCCTTGCCAAAGGCCAGATCCTGCCCACGGATGGAATCAAGGGAGTAGTGACGTACAAAAGTATGCACCGAAGCCCCGGTGGCTGCATCACAGACGTTACGAATAGGAACACCCCTCTGTGGGGCAGTAGAGGCAGCCATACCCCTGGTAGAATCGGCCTGCAAGCCGACCAGTGGGTCCTTGCCCACCAAGCGGTAACACTCAGAAAGAGCCAGAATAATGCAGCGAGACGAAGTTTGTTTTGTCACAGCTTGTCCCAACCGCTTTCCAGCGTAACCAATGAAGAGTAGATCGTCCACTCTGACCCGGGACATGCGTGAAATCTAAAAGCTTAACGCTCTCCTAGGATCCTCTCCTCTTCCTTACCAGGATGGGGAGGAGGATAAAACGCCGGAAGAGCAACCATCTGTCCTAAATGAAATTCCGACACCACCTTCGAAAGAAAGGAAGAACGAACTCGAAGGACAACCCTGTCCTTATGAAACACAGTGAAGGATGGCTGAACTGAAAGTGCCTGTAACTCACGCAGTCTGCGGAAGTGACCGCAACCAAAAATACAGTTTTAAGAGTTAACAGTCTCAAGGGGCATGAATGCAAAGGCTCAAACGGAGCACCCATAAGAAACTTGATAACAAGGTTCAAATCCCAAACGGGCACCTGGAAAGGTGATGGAGGAAATACATTAGTGAGCCCTTTCAGAAACTGGGAAAGTAAAGGAATTTTAAAATAGGAACACTCTTTAGACGAGCGGTTAAATATGGACAACGGCACCAGGTAACCTTTAATGGTACCCACTTGAAGGCCCCTGTGGGCCAAAGAAAGCACAAAAGACAGAACCATGGGAATGTCACATGCAAAAGGATCCACATTCTTAACCCTGCACCAGTCGCAGAATTTACGCCAATGGCAACGGTACAGGGACTTGGTTGCGGGCTGTCTGGCCGAGAGCAACACCTCCATCACGTCTTCAGGGAGGTCCCAATCCCTATACCTCAACCTTTCAGAAACCAAGCGTGAAGGTTGAGGGATCAGACCTCTGGATGGAGAACCTGACCCCCCCGCCTCCCGTGAGAGCATATCATCTTGGTAGGGAAGACGACGTGGAGGACAGATGGACAAGTCGAGAAGGTCCGGGTACCTCCGGGCCCACGCCAGAGCAAGGAGCAAGGAACCGAACCTCCGTAACCTCCACAGTACTTGTGGGATGACGGGGACTGGAGGAAACGCGTACAGCAGTGGGAATGACCACTCCACCATGAATGCATCTCCTAAGGCTCCTTTTGGAGGAAACTCCCACGAGCAGAACCTCTTGCACTTCCGGTTGACACTGGAAGCGTAGAGATCCACTTGATGGGTCCCCCAAAGGGCAAAGAGCTCCAGGAGAATCTCCTGAGCCAACTCCCACTTGTGAGAGATCACGCTCTGCCTGCTCAGAGCGTCCGCCGTCTCGTTTTCGTCTGCGGCCAGATGAAATGCCAAGATCGAAAATTCCTGCTGGATTGCTCAGAACCAGAGCTGCATCGTCTCCCTGCACAGAGGAAGTGACTCTGCCCCCCCTTTTTGTTGAGGTAGTGCATGGCCACCTTGTTGTCCGTAAGGATCAGAACATTCTTTCTTCGCACAGTCGGCAAAAAAAGCCTTCAGGGCTAGCCTGACGGCCCTCAGCTCCAACAGATTGATATGGAGTCTGGACGTCGACGGAGACCTATGACCGCTGACTGTCAACTCGTTGGCATGAGCTCCCCATCCCGTGAGGGATGCGTCCATCACGATCGTCACCTCAGGCCAGGGCAGCCAAAATGGAGCCCCCCTCTTCAGATTGCCTTCGTCGGCCCACCACAGAGGGTCCTGGGCGACCGAGGACGGCACCTGAACAAGGTCCGACATCCTGCCTGAGGACTGAGACCACTGGAGCTTGATTGCCCATTGCAAAGATCTCTGCAAAGATCTCATCCGCAACCTGGCCTCTGGCACCAGAAGAATGCAGGATGCCATGAGGCCGCCTAGCAGTCTCAAGAACTCGAATGCTGGGAGACTCTGGGCAAGTTGAAACTTGTGCACCATCTGCTGAATGTGATGAGCCCTCACCTGGGGAGGAAAACACTGCCCCAGGGACGTGTCGAGCACTGCTCAGATGTACTGGAGCCTCTGAGTTGATGTCAAATGGGACTTCTTTAAGTGGAGGGAAAAGCCCAGCTTGTGGAGGGGAGTGGCAGGTGACTGACAGATGATCCAGGACTTGCTCAGGAGAGCACGCCCTGATCAACCAATCTTCCGGGTAGGGGTAGACGTGAATCCCCCTTTCCTGAGGTGCACTGCCATCACTACCATGAGCTTGGTGAAGACCCTCGGGGCGGAGGTCAATCCGAACGGCAGGACCCAAAACTGAAAGTGTGAGTCGCCAACTGCGAACCTCTGCTTTGGATGTATCGGCACATGAAAATAAGCGTCCTTGAGGTCGAGAGACACCAACCAGTCCTGAAGTTGAAGGGCCTGGAGGACTTGAGAGAGAGAGTAACCATCTTGAACTTGTCCTTCCTGAGGAGTTTGTTCAACCCGCGCAAGTCCATGATGGGTCTCAATCCCCCGTCCTTCTTGGAAATCAAAAAATAAGGGGAATACCATCCCTTGTTCCTCTCCCCTATATGGCCACTCTGCAAGATGCTGCGCCAGCCTTCCCCCAGCCGGCGAACCATGGGACATGGCCTCATGACTGAGCTGAAGTGGCTGCGGCGTAGCCTGAGGGCAAGGAGACAACAGCCCGAGCGGCCTTGGAACCTCGAGTACCTTGTTTTCCACCTCTGGCACTCCTACGTTGGCCCCTTTGACTAGCAGCTCCTTTCGCTTTACCAAAGGATGAGTAATAACGAAAGGGCCCTCCCCTCCATTGCTGTCCCCTAGGACGAAAAGGCAGAGGTTGGCGAGCTGCTGCATTCCCAACGACTGTGCTGCAGCTTTTGAGGTCTGCAACCTCTCAAGGCTCTTGTCAGCCTTGCTGCCAAAAAGATGGACACCATCAAATGGCATGTTGAGGAGCCGGGCCTGCACATCAGGAGCAAACCCCGACTCCCGCAACCACGCAAACCTACATATCACGGTGCTCGCCGCCATGGACCGGCTGACGCAATCTGCCATGTCCAAACCCGAATGAACGGCCTCGCACATGGCATCCTTGCCATCCTGAACCATGGCAAGGAAACCATCCCGTTCTTCCCCTTAGGGAATATGTTCAGCCGCCAAGGAAACAGTTCCAGAGAGTGTGCGTGAAACGTGACAAGGCACATACAGAGTTTGCCGCCTGAAGCGCCATACCCCCTGCAGAAAAAACGTTCTTCGCCCAGCCGTCAAAACGCTTGTCGTCCCTATCAGGAGGGATGGTAGGGTACGATGCCTGCACCACCAAACTCTCCGGAGTAGGGTGCTTGGACAAGTAGCAGGGGTCACTACTGGCTGGGTGGTATTTTCGCGGCAAAGACTTGCCCACTGCCGGGAGACTCTCCGGAGCAGTCCAAGCCGCCACCCTTCTTTGCAGAGCCATATGGAATGGCAGTACCGAGTCAGTGGGTGGACCTTGATCGAGGATATCCGTAAGGTCATCCTGCACAAAATTAACTGGGGGCGCCGACCACCCCAAGTAGTTGGTGACCCTCGACATAAGGCGCCGGTAAGATGAGACAGCATGGGTGCCAGGCTCAAGCCTACAGAACTCCACCTCCGGAGAGGTGTCCAGACCATTGGCGCCATACAGTGACTGATGCAAGTCCTTATTAGGCAGAAACCACTCTTGGCAGGAGAAAAAAACAAACTCCAGACATCCAGCAAAGCTGCTGGGGGACTCACTAGGTTAGGAAATTCAGCCTAAAGAGAGAATTTTCCCTAACAGTCCTCAATCTGGCTATGACCAGAAAGAATCTCATCTGGTACCGTGTCCAGAACCAACCCATCATCAGAACCCTCATCCAACTCGGAAATATAATCCATAGGCTGGAAAGTGGCCATCGAACAGGGGAGAAAGACATGCTTTGCCTTGGCCAGAGCCTTTCGAGGGGGTTCCCCCATGCCCCGGGGTACATGACACCACAGCCTCTAAAGGCGTTGAGCGAACCGGCATCGACCTTGAGTGAATGAATAGACGTCGACGCCGAGCGACACAGGCCTCAAGGGCGGAGCCCCGAGCATGTCCTTCGACAGCCTGTGCGCCGATGGCGTTGTCGACGACTTCCTCGGGGGCAGAGCCTCGAGAGAGTCCATCGACGACCTCGGCGCCGACGTCTTCTTCGAAGACTTCACACGTGCACACAGGCTCGAGCGCGTCGAGGACCGGGACCTTGAATGGGCATGACTGGAACAATTCCCATTGTCCGAGCGGGACCTCTCCCGTGAATCGGTGCTGACCACCTGAGCCCGAAGGCGTACGAGCAGTGTTCCAGTATGGTCACGACCAGCCCCTCTCAGAGGCGCGGACGGACCAACATTGCCTTCCCGAAGGAAGCCCACTCCTACGGAGAGGATCGCTTGGTGGGATCAGAAACCCGCCGACGGGCAGAGTCCTTGGAAGAGGACGGGGAAGGCGACTGATGACGGCGCTTCTGGGAGAGCCTCGAAGAGGCAGAGGAGCGGCGGGACCCACTCCGGGACCGAGACCGCCTAGACTCATGACTACGATGCGGAGAGTCGCTGCTCGAATCGTCTGTCAAAAGCCCAGGGGACCTTGCCTTCCGGGGCATGGACACCTTACAGACCTACAGCTTCTTCTTACATTCCCACAAGGCCTTGGACGTAAGCGACTGGCAGTCGACACAAACATCCGTGTCGTGGGCCTCCCCAAGGCACCAGAGGCAGGCGTCGTGCAAATCCGTCACTGACATCCTGAACCTGCAGTCCCCACACTTCTTGAAGCCTGGACGCGGGGTGGAAGCTTCACGAAGAATATACTTCACAATACGAACAGGTTCGAAGAACCGAGAAAGAACAGCAAAGAGTCTAGGCGCGCCGAGATCGCCGAAGCGAACACGTTCACAGAAAAAACGGAACTGAGGCTACGGGCGTCATGCATCCTACTTATAACATCTGGTGACGTCGGCCGTCTGAGGAGGTCCTCCAGGACGGCATATCGATGTCATCGACGCAGAAAGATTTTCCGAAGCAGCACAGCTATGGTGTTTACGGTCATAGATATGGAATACGTCGGAGGACCCAATCCCCTCGAAGTCATAAGACTGGGAGTTACAGCTGGCGTGCGAAGTAGCAGACAATGGTACACGGCGGCCTCCTGCTTTAATAACGCAGGCGGAGAGGCAAGCTGGCTAGCTTGGCACTATCTTTGACTCCAGAGATCAAAGAAGCCAGCAGTTTCAGCACAGAAGTTGAGTCTGAGGAACCTGATGGCAAATCAAACTGTGTTGAGCACAAGATGCAACTAGCAGCACTTTGAATGCAAGGAATTTGCAAAATACAGGAATCGTGGTTATGTTTGAAGTTTAAAGAAAGCACAGTTGAGGTCCAAGTGCAGAGGGGTCCAGTTCCACGTGGGCACTCAAAAGACTGTGACTGGGACCCGTTATGAAACTACGAGACCCAGAAGGCCCATAGGAAAGGGTGGCCTAAGGTGTCAGAGTGGTCCTACAAGAGTTACGTCAAATCCTGTGTAAAATCGAAAGTCTCTGACCCGTTACCAGTGGGAAAGTTTGGGGAAGGGAACCCCGTTTTCCAATATGATTGTGAACTGTGAAATAGGGCAAGTGTGAACCCGACAGAAGGATGACTCAAGAAAGCTAGGAGAAGGAAAACCCTGCTTTCTAACGAAACTGAGCAATACATGAACTGTGTTAGGAATACATGGAGTGTGTTGAAGAAAGGCTGTAGTGAACCCGATGGAGGGTGGCCCATTTTTGGAAGGAGGATCTGAGCCTGGCAGAGGGTGATCCTAGGGGCGAAGTGCAGTTGCCCAAGGTGCAAGATCACCGAGAGAAGTTTTGTTTGTCATTATTACTTTGAATCAGCAAGCCTTCACATGCTAGAGACTTTTGCAGGAAAGAGACTTAGCCTCTGAAGGATTAGGTCCTGGCGCCTGCAGGTGAGTGTGATCTGGCCCCAGCCCCCTGGCCTTGCTAGTAATGCCCATTTTTGCTGTTTTAGTCCCCCCCATCGCCTTTGTGCACCGTGGGTCCTCGCTTCCTCCCCGCAGCCAGCTGGGCCATTTGTTGGAAAAATACGATCCCCAGCCCCCATGTGCCGTAGCACCCCAGAAACCACGTCCTGGCCTCGAATCTCCCTCCTGTCTCCCAGCACGTCCTCCCCCTCCAATTGGCCGATTCATCTGGTCTTAACTGACCCTCCCAAGGCAGTCCTAGGCCCGGCAGCTCCTGCGGCTAAGGGCCCCAAGCAAAGAGCGGGTCTTACTTTGGCGGCACCAAGACGTGCCTGCAGGTGTCCACAGGGGAAGCCAATGAAGTCAGACACCAACAAAACTGTTAGTGTGGCATGGGTGGGGTGTAGAGCAATCACTCCACCCCAGAAAGCTCCAGCCACTCTTCCTTACCTTTCGATAATGTAGACTTCCATAGACTTCTACCATGCATACTTAAGAGAGATTTGTGACTACCAGCCCAAATCTATTCATGGCTGGACTGTAAATGTTGCATTGCATAACACACATTTACTTGCCCATGTTGACTAGGGCAGCAACTGGGAAGATTGGCCGGTGTCACATCTAGAGGGAAATGTGAATGTAAGCATGTGCCACACTTAGATGGAATGCTCACCTTTAGTCTGCGTCACATCTAGATAGGATATTGAAGATTAGCAATTGCCACACTCAGATGTAATGGTGTAATGATAGCAAGCGCCACACCTAGACATAATTGCAATGACACCATGCTAATTAACCGATCCACTAACTTCTTAATCCCTCTGGATACACCTCTCAAACTCTAACCAAACACAACCACAAACCTACAGCACAGCAATCCACACAAACGTCACTACAATGCAACAACAAGACAAACCACAGAGACTCGCACAACAGCACACAATGACTACCGACCGTAATACACCACAAGCCCAGCCAACGGACCCACCGGGCTGAGGCTGCCACCAACAGCACATCACTGCTCTCTTGCACTTTTCCACCTTACTCCCACTAACTCACCGCCCTTCCCTTTTTCAGAGCCGCCAGAGGGCCAGGGGACCACTGCGGCGGTGATAGTGCGTGGTACAAATATCTTTTAACATTAACATTGTTGAACTGGAACTGTGGGCCTAGTGCTGACGAGGCCAAGGAGTTTGCTCTGCTCGAGGGTCCCGCCTTGTCCTGTGCTTCAAACATGGGGAAGGGAGACCCAGCCATGCCATCCTGACTTATCATTTTGTGAAAACTTCTTTCTTTTCTAGTGAACATTAGCCCACTCTTTTTGTAATTTAGTAGTAAGGATAATCATTTGATGCTTGTAGCTTGCTCCTATCTTAGATTTAGGTTCAGATTAGGCATTTATCTCACCCATCATAAAGTTCAATAAACACCCTTGAACTGTGATCACTTGTATCTGTCTTTACTGTTGCCACCATGAGTTCCTTACATAGCCCATCAAAACCTCTTCTTTACCACTTTCTTCTGAAATGTTAAACGTCACTGGACACCATTAGCGGTCACATGAAGGTCAAAAGATTATCCATTGACAAGGACCTTGCGGTCCGTCTCTTCCTCCTGTCCATTTAATTCTTATATGACTCAGTGATCCTAGGTCAGGATCCCAGGAATCAGACTCAGAAGTTCACTGATGGAGGGAAGGTATTAAGAACCCAACCCCTCTGCTGAGACATCTTGCCAATGAAAGATCAGTAAGGGGGCCTGCCACTGACCAGTTCAGGAGACTCGAGTCCAGAGACTGTTAACAGAGTGATGGTCAGGAGGATCCTGCCTACAGTTCTGCAGTGGCACGTGTGGATCACCTCAATATTAAGGGATTTGGAGGGAAGGGAATATGCCTCCTAAGAAGAGCAGCAATTGCTCATTTATTTGAATTTATAAAGTACTTGCACCAAAGGGCCCATTTAAAGTTAGAAAAAGCACTAACGGGGATATACAAGAAAAATGCAAACATGAGGCCGAGCCCATGGAGGATCGGCCTCTCCACATCCCTAATGCAAACCTGCTTTAGTGCATCAACATCAACTGATAAGCAGCCCATCATCGAAAGGGTTCTCACATTCCACAAGCTTAATGAAATCTGCTCAGGCCGTCACACTATCATTTGTATTTCTGACAGGTAAGTGGCAAATAGAATACTGCCTTTGCTGCACACACAGACATATTCCATGGTCGATCAGAAGAGGGGCCAGAAGTCCATCTAGCCCCGGTTGTCCTTTAAAAACGTGGCCTTCGTTTTGTCACTGAAAAGAGAAGACTTCTGAACCACGAAGAGAAGGGCCTTTAATGCAATGACATTATTTCTGAGCTCCGGAATGTGCATCTGACCATATGCCCTTTAGGGAACACGTCATGCAATCAATGGTGACCCAAGAAATGCCTTCCAAACCAGAGTTTTGAGGCGTCTGATATCAGAACACCTTTGCATGTCAGTGATGGGAAGGAGCCCCGACTATCCTGGTTTCTGATCACCGGATGTGGTTGGCCTTGATCAGGTGGAAAAGAACCACACTATTAGGAGTCTAATTATGGAAAACCAAACCTGGACCATACAAAGCCAAGCCTTGAGCAGCATCGCCAGCAGCGCTACTTGAAAGCAGGAATCCATGAAACCAGTGACCCCCAGCACCATGAACCGTGCTAAATGGGATATACAAGGATTTAAAAATATCTACAGCTTGTTGTCAATGTTTTTCCTTTTTTACTACATGTTGGGTCTTCAAGCTCGATTTTTTCTCATTGTTTGACATAGGATTTCTGTTGTGTCATTTGCATTTTTTTTAAATGCAATTGGTTTGCCTAGGAGGGATGCTAGGTTATTTGTTTCAGTAAAGGTTCCATCCCTCCTTTCCGATTGGAAGACTGGTCCATAGTGCACAAGGAAATGACAGGAGAACGTTGTGCACAGCAAAAATGAGAAATTAATTTGAATGAACGGGTTCACATATATTACCACACATACCAGGCCAACACCCTCATTCTCATCACCTTTGCATACCTTCACTTCACCTTCCACACACCTTAGCTTTATCTCACCCCTGTTGTTTTTTCGGTATTTGTTATTTACAGAGCACTTTCGCCAAAGCACTTAAAAGTACATTTACAATGGTGCAGAATTACATGAAAAATGGCAAGTAAACAGGGGGGAGTGAAAGTGGCTCTTAAGACGGGTACGAAAGATATGAAAAGAAGCATTGGAATGGATGGTAGGACGAAAAGCATTGCAGTGTTTAAAGGCCAGAAGAGGAAGAAGAGGAAAGCTTAGGGACAGAAGGAAGGTACTGAGTTTGAAATTGAAGAGGACGTGGAGGGGAATAGAAAGACAAGTGGACAGATACGATGCTCAAAGGCCACGAGTACATTATAAAATATACAAAGTGATGGAGGAGACAGGAATCAAAAGGGAGCAGAGATGCAGATGTGAGATGAGTTGGTTTATCGAATTAAACCAGTCCAAGAATAAGTTGAGATTGCTGACAAGTAGCAAAAAAACAGAATTAAAAAATAGTTGGCCCCAACAATGTTTTTTTTTTTTTTCTGGGGTTATAATGGGCCTCATTAAGGGTCTGGCGGGAACCATGCTGGCGATACCGGCAGGTTGCTGTCAGACCCATAAATATTGACTGGCAGCCAACTTCCCAGTAACACTGGGGGATTACAATCTGGGTGTACCGGAGTTATGCGCTGGCAAATTGTAAATCCCCATTCCCATAGAGTAATATCGGACTCTATGGGAAT
Source organism: Ambystoma mexicanum (assembly GCF_040938575.1). Taxonomy (NCBI): domain Eukaryota; kingdom Metazoa; phylum Chordata; class Amphibia; order Caudata; family Ambystomatidae; genus Ambystoma; species Ambystoma mexicanum. The sequence goes on from NC_090924.1 coordinate 1,040,236,559, forward strand.
GGGAACCACGGAAGCACCGGCACCGTTGTTAACAGTGCTGGTGCTTCTGTGAAAACTCTGCGGGTGGGTGTCGTCCCGGCACAGTTATAGTGTGCAGGTCCGTAAACAACGGAGCCAGTAAGTTTACTGGCACCGTTGTTTCCAAACTGGAACACTTATGAGGCCCAATGACTTGGAACTGGTATGGAGTATTGCATGTTCTTTTTGGAATTGAAAAAGGAGCACCAGCAGAGGCGATCCCGGGACACTAGCCCTACTTACTAGTCTATGTGGAGATGAGTCAATGTCCTCATAGTTACAGACTTATAAGTACATTTTTGGTATCTTATTGATCAAAATGCATATTTGAGTATTCTTGACACCCAAGTGGGAACCCCCCCCAGTAATGTTACAAGACATTCTGTATACTTAGGGCTAGTTTCGTCCTCCATTTCCAACAAACCTGCTGCCACGTTTTTGTAACTCTATCCCTAATACTTTACATGTGTTATTCAAAGCATTTAAAATTAAATAACCATGGAGACCAGGTGGGCGACGTGAGACTATAAAATACAGCAAAAGTTAAGAACTAAAGTTAAGTGTCTGGACTGACTCAAATTAAATATTTTACAGTTTCACTTGCTTATTCCAATTAAATAAGATTAGCAAATGATATGTACCTGAGAGGTGGGTTCAGGTGTTGGTCTAATATGAGATCTTTCAAGACCTCTTGGCCCACCAAGCATCTTTCCAGGTGATAGTGGTTGAACAGCATATGCAAAGTCGAGGCTTTACAGGTGTCTATGAAGTTGAGTGTTTGCCAGCACTGCAGTTTTTTCTGCGTACTGTGAGTTTAGAAATCAAAACTAGACACAAATTTGTCACGTTATTTGTTAAAGACTTTTGAAATGCCTCTCTGACTCTGCTATAGAGGAAGTTCCCTATTTAAAACCAAAAACTAAGGATTTGTCCGTCAGAAATCCAAACCGTACTTGCATCCAAATGTCCTATCCTGACCCTCACACTACAAACCAAATAATAAAATTGAGAAGGGAAATGTCTTGAACATGGTCTTTGCAACAAGTGTTCATAAATGAAAATAGAAAATAAAAAGTTCTCCAAGGTAACAGAACCTTGGGTCCAGAGGGTGGTTCCCTTCCCCTGGATCCTTCAATGGTATGTCTCTCGTAACCAGGACTAATGTCTGGCAGAGGGACTCCCAGGACCCCATTGTTAATTTGCATATCCTTCAATGGTATGGCAAAGTTTCTTCCTCTAACAGTTCTTTGCATCTTTCTTGGTCCACAACAATCCAGTTAGGTGCGAAGGTGCTTAGCCTCGTAATTCCTGCTTTTAAAAAGTTCCTTCTTTGTTGGGCAAACATTGCCATTTCTCTGGACTTCCTGTACGTTTGCAATTGCCTGGTATACTCCCCTACCAGGACTTATGCACTTGAAACTGCCTGGTTTACTCGCCTACCAGAACTTCTTACTGTCATACATATAACAGTTTTTCTTTACATACAAAATTGCATATCTCTTCCTGGATTAGGTATATCTAGTGGTTTCAGTTTTCCCCATATCTGCAATTTATGCACTCATATTGTTGGGGTTTGTGTTTGTACTCTGCCTTTTTTACTCGCAAACAATCTTCTTATTGTCCGTCTCTGCGGCTTTACAATGTTCAAGTAGTATTTGGCGTGGTCGCCAAAATGCCCCGAGGTCCCCACTTTGCTTGGGCTGGCTCACTGGCTCTGTGTGAGGTCTTCAGTCCTGATCGTCCTATCTCAGCGCTTCCCACTCCTGACTGCATGGACGTCTCTTCCGCTTCTCGCCTGCTTTCCTTCTGGTCCCGGTAACGTGAAGGCTGTTTCTTCCAGCTGTCGAATGCCCAAGAAGCCTCTCATGGTTCCTGGCGTCTCGGCAGCACATCCTGCTTGCGCAACGTTACTTTACCTTTCTGATTCTATTCTTTTCAACTCTTGTAAAGTGCTAACTCGCCCGCAGGCCTCAGAGTGCTGACAAAAAACATAGAACAGACAAGACGGTAATCATAGCATTACAGATGAGTCAAAAAGCCAGTAGATCCAAGCAGGGTCGGACTGGGACAAGAAATAGGCCCGGTCAACCAAAAACAAGTGGGCCACCCCCAACTCAAAAAAGTGGCCCACCCCTCGCCTCACCCCAAAGTGGCACCCCGGGAAGCGATGAAACATGACCTTTCACCCCTTGACAACACAGGAAGTGGCATCAAATAGCATTGTTCTTAAGTACACTAAATCACTGTGAATCCAAGCAGTCAGGCCAAATGATATGTTCTTGTATAGCACTTACGCTTAAGCTCTTTTTTTATAAAACAAATATGCATACAATATTACCCAACTTGTGTTGGTACTCATCGACCTAAGAAGGAAAGGCTTTTTGAAAAAAAAAATATGTCTTGAATTTTTTTCTTCTTCCAAACTGACCCAGCCATGGGCAGAAACCGGCCCCCACTCCCCAGGGACGATTTCGGCCCAGCCATGTGCCGAAAGGCCAAGGGGCCAATCCGACCCAAGATTCCAGTATGACTGTCGGGGCAAAACAATCTATGAGCCTGATGGCGAGCCTCTTGGCTTCACCATACCGACTCGTGCCTCCAGCTTCCACACGCCTCTAAGGCGGATTCAACATCTCCTCCTGAAGAGCTGCTGCTGAAGGGCACAACCCTCTCACTCCAGCAAAGTCCTTCAGACTGCTTTCCAAAAACTTCAATAGGCTTTACCCCACTTAGACAAAGGCACTTTCTGGTGTTTCTCCCTTAGGGAGAGAGACTGTAGTCTATTCTGGATTGTGGCACTCTGCTGATGCCCAGGGAAACCCCTTCATCCTGGATGGGGCAGACTGGCTTCCTTGACACCTCTAGTGCTTTCCAGCCCCCCACAGGTACTTGGAAGGCAAGGGTTCCCCTTTTCTTCTCTTGGCACAGCAGTATACAGACCTTCGTTCTTCAACACATGATTGCCGCAGCCAGGTCCTCCAGGGACCACTCACGCTTCCTCAGTCTTTCCTCCTTTTTATATTGGCTCTGGCCAATAGGATTTAGGGAAGGACTAGACTGCTGACAGTGGGAAGAGATCATTACTCCTCACCTCTTACTCATCCCAGAGCTGTGGGGATTGTGGGAATAGCAGTCCCTTTTTTTTAGAATACTGTATACATGTATGCAATAGGTTTTAAAGGTAAACTAGATTTGGAAGAGGAGTATGTGGAACTAGAAAAAGTGTCTTTCATAATTTTCCAAGGCCAGTTACTCTCCAAGGGTGAAAGTGGGAAGACACAACAATGGGCCATTAGATTGTTGCAAATGGGGGATTTATCCTGAAAGCGGAAAGATGGATACTGCGTCTCCTGAAGTCAGGATATCTCCTTGCAGGTTGTCTTCCCCCCTGTGATCCTCCCTCATACAGCCGCGCCTCAGGGTCAGGATCAGGCAGCAGCTGCAAGGCCACATAGAAGGTCACCATCAAGAAAACAGTGAGGAGTCTATCAGATTCATGACAGTACCCTCTCACTGCTGCTGCATAGCAGTACTCAACTCAGTATACAAGCCATCAGATTTAGAAAATGAATGCCCTGGGGCGTGGCTTGGAGGCCAACAGTGATGGCGAATCTGCTGTTGGGCTCCGCGAGCAAGGAAAGAACGGTGGACTTACATGGCCCACTCCCGGCGACTTCGATCCGAGTAAGGACGTGGGATTGATGCTAGAGTGTCCCTACCAAAGTGCAGGTTTTAATTTCCTGCATCACGCAGGTGAACTCCTTGCTGCTACACAGGCTAAACCCGAGATGAGGCCCTGGCGTGGGGAGGAAACTCTCTAGAGCTCCGACGCGAGTCCAGTGGCAGTGATCACACCTGAGCTGAAGAGGCATCAGAGCGAGACAAGCACCCGAAGGCTCCCGAGGTGAATCTTGGAGGAGCAGCGTATGTGCACCAGCGGCAGACAGATGCCCATTGGATGGGTCCCTTCGGGAGGGAGCCGATAAACTGCAAGTAAAGGGCAGCAATCTTAGATACACGCACAGGGATTGGCCATCTTTGAACTACCTCCAGTGATCCAGAACTGTTTGGCTGCATGCCAGCGGGGCGCACAACATAGAACTTCCAATGTGGTTAACATGGACCTTAAGGTGGTTTTAGATCACATCTAAGCATTAATGGTGCCAGGACGGTGGAGGCAGAGTTGTCGGGTGTGCAGGGGCTCCACCTTCAAAGTCTGCCAGGAGGTTTTTTCAGGATTATAGGGTTGTTCGGGCATTAAGATCCCCCTGATGTAGTAGAGTTCACAGGTTTTTACCACGTTGTGCTCTGGTAATCCCAAACATGGCTACGGAGAAATCAGAGAGGAAAGAAAGTCATGGACCCCAATTTTTTTGCAACGTGCACAGCATCAGGAAAACCTGCTCCATCCACTCAGGAAGTGTCCAGACCCTCATTCTCCTCGAGGGACCCAGTAATGGCAGCTTTAGGACGCATCGAGAAAACAATGGTGGTCATTACGACCCTGGCAGTAGCCGTGCCAGCAAATACTGGCACAGCTGCCGCCGGAGTCATGAAGTTTCCAGCGCCCAGGAATGGGCAATTACCAGGGTATTACAGCCCCGGCAGACCCAGTAATTGCCCATTCTCGGGCGTCAGAAAATATTACTCACCATTCCCATTCCCATTTGAGTCCAAGCGGGTGCCGTTCCGCCCGCCAGGTCAGACCTGGTGGGCTGAAAGGCACCCGCTCGCAGACCTCGTAGTTTGCCAGTCCGGTAACAATGGTGTTGGTAGCTTATCAGCACCGGACCGGCAAACTTGTACTGAGGCCCAATGTCTCGCAAGGAGGGCAAGTTTGATAAGTTGAACACGAATGTGGCACAACTGGAGTCCAGGACTTCCACCCTAGAGCTACAAACCACACTACAAACCACAATTGGACCAGCAGTGTGCTCGAATAGTCCAGAAGGTGGACCGTCTGGGAAAGGAGATGAAGCAGTGGTCTAGGGCCTTAGGGCCGCCATGGAACGACGGCTTGAGTACCTAAAAAATGTGACCAGAGCCAAGCAGATCAGAGTTTTTGACCTCCCAGTGAGCAGGAGGAGATGATCCAATATGTCGTGGACGCTTCCAGAGATACTGACCCTTGAGATTCAGGAAGACCCGCTCCATATAGAAAAGTGTGATAGGATCAAAAGTGGAACCAATGATAAACAGAGAGACCCCTAGGTGGGCACAACTCTTATAATTAAAGTTTCGGATTCCGGGAATGAAGAAAGAATCCTGAAGGCTGCAAACAAAGTGTTCCCTCGAATAACTAACATAAAATACAGTTCTTCACTGATCTGGCACAAGCAACTGAAAAAAGGAGGATGGACTTTAACTTAAGAAATCCTTGCTTGCACGTGGGGTGAAGGAAGGGTTACTGCGGGTGGCCAAGCTTGAGTAACTTGGAAAGAGTACATTTTATGGGATGTGCACAGAGCGGAGGAGTTATTGAAATCGATCCTTGCAGAGGCTGAAGTGGATAGGTACAAGGGATGACCATATGGGGGAATAGTGCAGTTCAGAGGGTACATATTTTAGAAAGATGCCAAAGGAGCTATGCTTTAAGTGCATAGGTTATGGGGCTTGTATGCAATTTAGAATACTGTGGGTTTGGGTCGCTGGAGTGGAACGAGGGGATGCCTTACTAGCCCACGGGTGGTTTACAGATATCCGCATGGGGGAACCAGCTACGGCACTCTGTGCAAAGAGGATGGGGAGATTGAACAGAGTGGAAGGGTGGCTTTAGGTGCCAGAGAATGCCCTCCGGTGGGATGACGTTGAAGTTTGTGATCTAGAGGCGCAACCAGTCACCCACCCACTTAAATAACGAGGACTACCAGCGGAGACCTAACCACCACTGATGTTTGTGTACTATGGGGGGTGCAAACTATACTGGGTTTTCACACATTGGGGACTCTGCTCTTACTACTGTTTAAACATTATAATGCAATAAACATATTGGAAGATTAAAAAAAAAAAAAAAAGAACATTAATGCCCCTTCTTGGCTCACTTATAAGCTTCAAAACAGATGGGATGCAGGATGTATGTCCTTGGTTTTATCTGAATAGCAGCTCCAGCACCTTTTCATGTTTAAGTTAAGTGTGTCCGTTTTGCTATGTTAACGTACTCTGGTAGATTCCTATCTTGGTTGTTATGGTACTCCAAGACCACCTCCATGGGGCAGGAGGGGGTGGAAAGAGTATTTGTTCATAAGAGTAACTTTCTGTATGAATTTGGATTTACTGTTTGGACGGCTAAAAGGCCTGAATCTCACTGAACCTATGTGCCTGCCACAAGGAAAGGGTGTTTTCCACATGGCCCTCTCAAATCTGTAGAATGCAAAGTACAAATGTAGCCAACATGACTATGCTGAGCACAATCAATTAATTCCCCAGCCGGTACTGGAAGCTTTACTGCAGGGAGGTTATGGTGTAAACCCCACAAGACCACCTTCACAAGCAGATCAGGAAATCTTTTTTCCAGAGTCCTTTTCTATGGACATTTCCACCACGTGAACCTTTATCAACATAGGTAGTCTCCCTCAAGGCCAAATGGAGGATTTATGGCGGGACATCTTGCCGCAAGCATGTAACTCATTTTAGATTTGCACCGCTATAGCAAATGTAGAAATGTACATAATGTTGGTGCAGCCAAATTGAGTGCTAAAACACATTCACTTCTGAGCAAGGTTAAGCTGACCGTATTCTAGGACCCGAGGAACCATGTTACATAAGTATAAAAATGTCACCCACGTCAGGGCTCTCAGGAACATCTTGCATGTTGAAGCCTTCGACTTCTGAAGGCCACATGCCACAAGCAGTAACTGAAAACCTGCAAATAAACATGCTTTCCAAGAACACTGAAAACTCTTCCCGCATGGATCCCTTCTGAGGGAACGTCTAGGCGAATTCCAGGCATTTGTCAGTGTTCATCACAGTATCTTAAATGCTGGAATAACCAATCCAATGCTACTTTCTCAAGTTACTACTCATGTATTTCTGCAAGTATCCTGTTGCGGTGGCAGGTCTGAAAGCTCTACAAACATGGTAAATGTTCCACAAACACAATCATCCAATGGTTGGCAGCCCAAGTCTACAACTCTTGTGCTTCTCTTGTGAGGGTGAACAACCTTGTCCCCTTTCTCCGTTTATGTTGTACATGGTGGTGATGCGGTCTGTACAGCCCAATACATTTTTACTTTTGATCTGTGGCAAGTTGTATTGTTCTCATTTCAACCATGCCAAAGTTTGGTCTCGTTTCCTCTGATATTTTACTGTACCTGGTAGCATGAACCCATTACAAGTGGTGTTCATCTTCATGTAGCATTATCTTTGGTTTGCACAGACAGAATTAGACTGATGCAGGATGACATCAGGCCTAATGGCAACTTCAAATGTCTGACAGACTACCCCCCTTTTGGGGTGGGACCAAGATTGATTTGCATATGGTATTTTTCCCTTTTATAATGGCTTTGCAGGCGAAGAACGATGGTCTGGAAGGTTGCCTAGAGAAATGCCAGAGTTGAAGATTAATTTTAAACCTTCCAGCCATCACCTTTGTTTTGCTGGATTGAAAGAGGACCAACATCTAGCAAATGCTGCTGATCTCGGAATCTAATGGTTATACATTGTTTACATACCAAGCATCATTCCCACAACTTTAATGCAGTTTTAACCCAAACAGTAGAACCTTGATTTGCCAATGATCATCTCCCACCAAGAACCAGAGACCTGAGTTGCAGAACTAGAAGCATCCTGCAGGCACACAGAGCAGAGAGAATCTACTGCTTACAACTTTGGTATATAAAGGAAGAAAGGTTTCGAAGAACCACATCGCACATATGAATTTAAGATCACTTATTACCCCATCTGACAAATCTCATCATAAAAGCAGGCTCCCATATTACAAGTTTAACTTCAATCCAAGACTTACTGACAAATCTTAAAAGCGCCAACAGAAAGAATAATATTTACATATCCTACATTATTGGGCTTATAATTACGGGGATACAAGTGGGCGAGATCATCAAAACCCAATTTGACATGTCTTTTGGAGGGAAACACTCTGATTTTCTAATTGGATGCAGCACTGTAGAGCAAGGCAAAATTAGTGCCCAAAATGGATGCCTTGAGGATCAGCCACATCTCCCATAAACTAAAACATGGCAACTCAATAATGCAACAATACCCACTCTGGCAGGCCTCATCTGCTAGTAATGGCAGGAGTCCCAAGTTATAGGGCAGAGTAAAAAGGGCAGTCCTACCGGCCCATGTAGCAGTTAGTGACATGTGAGGTCCACTGGAGAGGGTATTATTGCCATTAGCACCCTGGGGCCCACCCTCTTCACTGCACTACCATACAAAATGAGCATCATGGAAAAAAAGGGGCATTAACAGTTGTCCTGCCTCAATTTTTCTGGTGGCCATGCTCACGCAAGGGAAGTGGCAGGCTAAAGAAGAGCATTAAAGGTAAGTAGGGTATCAATGGTGGATTGGCGGTCTGATTGGCAGGAAGGGGCGACAGGGAACAGCAGGAAAATAGAGAAAGGGTAGCGTGGAGGGAGAGTAAATGGTGACAGTGATGTGACTAGCCCTCCGCTCACTTTGAACATGGGCGAAGATGGTGAGATTCAGCCCATGTCTTGAGTGAACGGATCGGCTGAGGCACCATCTCTGGGTGCAACAGGCAATTTGATGTCCAACCTGAATATAACTCCCGATTTAATTCTATGATTCTTCTGCCAAATGCCTTTGATCGAATTCCATTGAAAGATGCCCCACCTCATGCCTTCAATGAAAGATCCTTTGTACCCACTGCCGTATAAGACGTCTAACTTGAACATAGTGTTGTGGGTCAGAAGCAGGATAAACAATGGTCTTCCATTTCAAGGGTTTTATTTTAGGGCTTTCCCTGTCTAACACAAAGTAACTAGGGTGCTAGTCAGTCATCCAGTCCAAAAGGAAGACCTGTCCTATGTCCAAATCTAATCTACTCTTTCCCGACCACTATTCAGAAAATAACTAAGGCAAAGGAGAATGACTTCTCCTGTGTTTTGATTCTCATGAAAGTCACTTTAGTAGTTGATTCACAGGTAGGTCTTGGCAACTACTTTCACTAGTTCATACAGTTCAGAAATGGGACTACAGTTTTTCTAAAAATGTCCTCGACACTGTGCTTTTCCCTTCCAAGGTTCCTTCTCCCCATTTCTTGGTTTTCTATGTTCATTGATCTTTCTCGACTTAATGTCCACTCTCTTCCCTGGCTGGGCCAGTTAAAGCTTCGAACAGGTTTCTTACTTTGCTTCCACTCTTCTCTATTACTGGGGCGCGTAGGGAGATTATAGTAATGATTCTTGTTAGGGAGAATTCTCATTTCTGTGCCAATTCCCTTCAACCTTAGAGACCCCCAGCGCTTTTGCTGGATTTAAGACTTTTTAATTTTAACCCTGGAGTGAGGGAGACCTTTTTCTCCCTCTCTCACGTGTTTGGTCATGATTTGGATTATGTGTTTTCCTGTTTTTGGAGTCTGACTAACTATAGGCATCTGCTTTTTGTTTGGCAACACAGCACCTTCAGAGCCAGGTCACAGAGCAATCCTTTTAGATTTCTCATTAGGGTTAAATACCTTTTCTTGTGTGAACTACATTTCCCAGGAATAGTAAAGTGAAAATGGCTACTTCCCTTTTCTCTTTATAGGTCCAGCACACACCAGCTTATGTAGAAGACTGGGGGGGGGGGTTACCTAGTAGCCCCTTATCCTACATTCTCATGTAACATTTTTATGTTACCCTCACTACTTTAAATGGCTGGTGGCAGCGGTTAAATTTTTCCTACCATTGTGCTTTTCTACCGGAGGCTGAACCCTCAGCTGCAGTACAGCACCCATGGGTGACCATTTTGTCAAAATTGCTCCAGTCTTTTTTTCTTGCCATTTTCGGTTTGTGAGGTCTTTCATAGGTTTTACTCTGTGTGCTGAGACAGATTTGAGCCCTTTGTTCGTCTTGCCTTTGACGGCTTCAGCCCTGAAGCCGGGCCCTGGCTCCAGTGTGTCTAGAAGGACAGGATGTGAGGGAGGGTCCCTAAACTCCCCTGTCCTTTGTCTCTAAGAATCCCTGGATACAACCAGTCTTGATTGGTTGGCTAGCTGTCCTTTCAGGACAGCCTCCCTGCTGTGTGATTGACAGCCAAGGCTGTGCATGAATGGGAGAAACCCGCTTAAAAGGCCAGGGTTTTGGGACTGCAGGCAGAGTCGACCACTGGGAGAAACACCCGACGAAGAAACCATGAACAAAACTTGCTGCAACATCCTGGACCTTTGAATTACCCTTGAAGCCCTGCTGCTGTGCTGTACTCCTTTTTCACCTCAACAGAGAATCTCCAGATGAAACGACTTCTCCCCTTGGGTTAGTGAGATCAACTAGCCCCGAGACTAACTCCACTGGACCACCATCCTTGACTTTGTGCCTCTTCATTGCTTCGGAAGCCTAATGCCAGGGGTCGAGTGTCTGTAGTCGAGTGCAAGGCCTGCCGTGGGACAAATCAGGCTAGAAGCAGGAGACTCCTAAGGACCCTCCAGAAGCAGGACCTCCAGGTCCATTGTTCCACCAACAGAGTGCAGGACCGAGGGAGAAAAGAGTCCAACCGGTGTCCAAGATCCTTAACGGTGCTGTTTGCTAAGTGCGGAAACCGCAAAGTGCCGCTGAACCGAAGAGTCCGTAGCTGCCGAGAACATCCCAAGTACCACGCAGGAGCTCTACAGATTCCCTCCTTGTCCCCATGACTGAGGCTCAGGGACGAGGGTCTGCACCACTGTAGCAAGACAGAATCCAGCTGGACCACTCTTCTTCAAACCAGAGGTACTGTTTAGGCTTGGGGTACTTACCTTAGTACCTTTCAGCAGCGCTCTTCTGATTTGGGAATTGCATTGGCTTACTTTTTCAAGTTGATTTCAACTCTCTTCTCACAGGCTTAACAGCTCATGTCCCTACAAGCGATTTTTCTAAAAGACTCTCTAACTTTGTGCAAGACTTTGATCTAAGAAGTACATCGGATCCATAGACTGTGTCCCAAATGACTTTTTACTGTCCTGGCTCAGACTCTCCTAGTCCACTGACTTTGATACAGTGTGACCCTCATAGTAGCTTGTTGTAGACTGACTGCTGGGAAAAGCTTATCTAGATTTCAATGGAAGATTTAGTTGTCCTCACATATACTGAGAAACTGTCTAACGTTTTTCCTTCCCTAACCTTTCCTTTCTGCAACCTCAGAATCTGCAAAGTTTACTAGTCTGATATATAAATGCCATTACGGTCCTTGTGATTTAAGTCTCCTCAGGGTGTACAAATTATGTAAGAAGCATATCCAAAGATTATCCACCAACTTTTATTGATTCTGAAAAGTAATTTTAAAGTATATTTACATTGTTACAACAAATTTCCTTTTTAAAGAAAGCTTATTTAAAAATATATGTTAAATAAATAACTATTTATAACTGAAAACTTGAGTTTAAGTGTTACTTGGCTACTTGTATTTACGGATTTCATTTATACAGCTCTACAGCTCACATTTACCCCTCTTGAGATAGGCCTGGCTGCTCAGTCACACTACCAACTTGTGTAGTACAGACCTATTCCAAAAGGTGGGTTACCACAAGCAGATAAGTTATGTTAATGTTAAAGGATATTTGTACCGTGCACTATCACCAACGGAGTGGTCCCCTGGCGGCTATGAAAGAAAAGGGGTGGTGGTTTAGTGGGAATGAGCTGGAAAAGTGTAAGATAGCAGTGATGTGCTGTTGGCAGCCTTAGCCAGGTGGTTCTGTTGGCTGGGCTTGCAGTGTTTTTCGTCGGTAGTCGTCGTGTGCTGTTGTGCAAGTCTATGTGAAGTTTGTTTTGTTGTTGCAGTGTAGTGAAGTTTGTGCGGTTTGCTGCGTTTAAGGCTTGTGGTTGTGTTTGGTTCGGGTTTGAGAGGTGTATGCAGAAGAGTGAGATTGTTAATGGGTTGGTCATTGATTCATGATTGCATGTTTGGTCTAGGCTTGGCAGGAGATTTGTATATCAATCATTGAATAACATTTCTATCTAGATGCGACGCAGGCTACGTTGAGGATTCTATTTAAGTGCGGCATATGCTAACATTTACAATTCTAACTAGATGTGGCGCATGCCAAGCTTAGGAGTTCCCTCTATGTGTACATATGCTAACATTTACAATTCTATCTAGATGTGACGCAGGCTACGTTGAGGATTCTATTTAAGTGCGGCATATGCTAACATTTACAATTTTATCTAGATGTGGCGGATTCTAAGCTTAGGAGGTCCCTATATGTGTGCATATGCTAACATTTACCATTTTATCTAGATGCGACGCAGGCCAAGGATTATTACATCTGTGAAAGGGGACATAAGCTTATCTTGACCGTTCTCTATAGGTTAGTTAACATTGGCTTTCCGGACCTAACACCGATATATAAAGTGCTATACAAAAGCCAGGTTCACACAGTGGGCCTGCATCAATTCTTACCTAACAATTCTCACTTGGGTTCCACTCTTCACTCATTGGGACGAGTATTATTGTTCCAGTAAGGATCATCACCGACTTCCACTCTTCAGTCTTACTGAGATGAGTATGCTCCATATTATGCTCCTTATATTCGCTATCCCTCTCTGGTCTCCCACTGTCCCCGTTGCCTCTTCACTGGGCCTGTCTGCAGAACGGGAAACTCTTGTCATGGTGTCATGCTGTCAGGTTTGCTTCGCTCTTCGCTCCTCTCTCTGCACCCATATTGCGATGCAGGAGGGTCTGTGGTCTCAGCGTTGTTGCTGGACTGGAGAGAGCACTGCATCACGGTCACACCACCACTCACTGTTCGGGTTCCCTTTCCCCAGATTCTCTGGCTTGTAGCTGTTCTCGCGCCACTCAGCTGTCTTCCCAGTCTGCACGCTGCACTTCTCTACTTCCCTCAGCTTTTGCAGGAACATGGATCAAACTCCATGGCATCCCTTCCTTCTAGAGCTCCTCCTTCTCTTATTAAGATGTGCAGCTGTGCCTTCCACAGTGGAGCATCAGAGTCCCTTTTCTCTGTTGCTAGTGTTCTGCCTCCCTCTAGCACTCTTCTCAGTATTGGCAATATAAGTTTCTTCATAGTTCCCTACTGGTGTTATATCACAATAACAACCAGTAGCTTGTTCTTCTTGGTTTCTTTGTATTGCAGCTGTAAATGGTGGGTTGCGAGTGACTTAGGAGTTCCTCTTTGAAGCGGGAGTCCTTGTCAACAAGGAAGGAGGTCTTTCCCAGTAAGGTCCTGCTTGCTTCTACCTCTAGGAAGGATATCGCATAGCAGGCTCACCTACCTAAGCTCACAAGGAAAGGCTGCCTGCTGGGGAGAACTGACTGAATCCTGCTATTCGTCACATTAGGCACAGAGGGAAACATCCGAATTTGATCCTGACAGAGGAAAACATGCCAGAATTCAAATCATCGAATATTTTCTTACATTGTAGATACAGTAATACCCCTGAACTATGACAATGGGGGAGCAGGAGCGTGTAGTTATGGAAAGGCACACCCAAGGCTTTGCTATGGTTGTATTTGTAAAATTCAGTCACAGTTACACTGGGAGATTTGCCAATGTGCTTTCCAGGATAGTCTCAAGAGCCTGCAGAACGTAAGTAAACACAAAGGTACACCACACCATTGCAATGGGGCAGTGAAGACTGTTACAAGGGTCATCAGACGGGACTTCGTACACCTTTCCACCTTCCAAGTGATGTTCTTATGTAATGAACGAAGTGGAAAGTTTTTACTGCTAGAGCTGTACTGCTGTAACTCCTCAGCAATATTTTAGACTGCTATACTGGAGAGATGACCAAATATACTGCAAAAAATGGTACATTAGGCAGCTACAGCTCTTTCGCATTCACAAGCACCTTTATAACCTGGAATGGTTTCCTGCACATCTATAAGACCAATTCTTTCAGTCTCTATAGTCCCAGAATCAGATGAAAGAACAGATTTGTTGACACCTGGCCATCAATCACTGTGCCTTGTAGTGTACAGTATGCCATCCACCATTCTGGAGGGGAGGCAATATACCAAAACGTGAACATACGTCTATCCAAAGTCTTTGCTTCCAGCAGATACTAATATCTTACTCAAACTTCAAATACACCAGTCAGGGCAAGATACCTGGTAGTTCAAGATTGAAGCATTCACTTACAAGAAATCTTGAATGAAAGATGAGTTACTATCAAATATGCCTGCCGAAGTGAAGTGCCAACAATTAAGCGAGGGCGTTATTTTTGTCAAAGGACCTTGAAAGGCACCTATTGCAAGATTGAGTTAAATGGGCACAGCAGGAATTGGATTTCATAAAAAATGGGAGGATAGCATGATAGATGGGTAAATTTGCATTTCATGGGATACACTTTAAGTTAGTATTTGGTGTATTGGCCCTGTATTATTTTGTATACTCACTCTGAATACACTTTAAGAGTATGTCCCTTAATCATGTAGTGTGATGTATGCTGAAATGCTGTACCCCTAAAAAGAACAGAAGTGATCTTTCAAGAAACGTCTTGAAACAAGAATCTGATGGCGATTTAGGTTTTGTTGTAAAGAATGATAGATACATGCTTTTCTGATGTATGCTCAGATTTACAATCAGTGTTGGGTTTGGATCATGACCAGCACTACTGTACTTGAGGAAGACTGTTGAACAATGAATCCATGGATTAAAAACTTATGAATGGAAGTTATTCAGAGGCTGTGCACACACACTCCCCCAAACCCCATTCTACATGACCACCTGCACATTAGTGGTCTCTTGGGTCACCTTTTGCGGCACAGCTTTACTAAAGAATGACATAATAAAGTGGTTTAACTGCATGACATATCTGGTGGTGAAAGACCGGGAAATGGCAAATCACTACATGAGATGGCAGTTTAATAAACAAAAAAAATGTGTTCACAGCTTCAGACAGAATTATATATAATTGAAGGACTTTATTATATTTTAAAAGGAACTTTTGGTTATCATTTGTTAATACTGATAACAGCGGAACACCAAATGTTCCCTGTCCTCCTCAAATCTAGGATGATTCTCAATGTTTAAGGTGACCCGGTGCTTTGGAATGGATTCAAATACATGCAAGAAACGGTTTTTATTTATGAAACTAGAAGAGCTTTGGTTGAAGTTGGATCTGACAATGACTGCATGGTAACTGGGCAGTATTTGATTTAACAATAAGGTACAGATTAGGTGGTGTAGTGGCCTGCATCGGAGAGAAGAACCAGTACTCTATAGGAGGGATTACTTAGAAACGACACCACATGCCAGCCAGAGAAATCCCAGGTACACAGCTTAATGTGCCTTTTATCACTGCTGCACTCTGATCCATGAGGTGTCACATGGAGAGAATAAAAAACGGCAACCTTTAAATAAAATGCAAACCTATGGCAGTGAAGAATTGTAGGGATTCGTGAAATGTGTTTGCTTTCTTTGTCAATACACTAAAAGAAGTGCAGGAAACTTAAATCCAAGAAGCATGTATATGATGTGATGTGATTGAGACCTGCAGACCGTGGGGGCCAAACTCGGACATACCGCAGTTTGCTAGGGCTGAACACTAGATTCAGAATTTTCACCGAACCTGCAACATGTTCTTGTCTGCCAATTATTTCTTGCAAGAGCAACCCATTGTTTACAACATTACTGGGTACATTACTACATAGCAAAATGAAAAAATGTGAGCTCCACTACAAAACGGAGACACTGTACCATGCAATGTTGGAACTTACCGGCAGTAATACAACAGAAGGCACAGCAAAACCAAGAGTATGAAGGCCATTCCTCCCAATATCGCCAAAAGGAACATGGTGTGGTAAGAAGCAATGTCCTGGGTCAACACGGGACCTAGAAGAGCCAAAGGATGGGTTACATGACCTGGTTGCTTTCACACACCTCTTGGGAGCCAACATGCTCAACTTGAAACTTTTTTAAAGCTTAAACATGGGACCTAGAGTTAGTATATTATATACACGGTGAGGTGGGAAAATGCATACCTTTCCATCGCTGCTTTAAGGCCACTGAAATATAAAATTCACATTCATCTCTCCTCTTCCCCCCTCTACACTTTGAAGCAAACTCATGACCACGAAGGCGCTATACCAGTAAATGCACCTTAATCGATGGTCATTAACACATACAGGAATTTTTGCTAAGTTTCCCATTATAAAAAACACGATACATCACTTATTAGTAGCTCTGAAATGGTACAAACCTCAGCAGGCACAAACACAAGCCTGGCTCTACCAAATCAATGCCACTGAAGGCACTTAAGGATTGTACGATTCCAGTTATAGCAGGAGACCTGGACCTTAAAGCTGGGGAACGAGGGATGGAATAGCTGATGAATCTTTTTGGACGAAGGTTAAGTTACTTTGACTCTTCCCACCTCTCTCCTATTGTTGTCTTTAAGGAACAAGTTATGAAGCACAAAAGACTGGAAGTTGCTAATAGCGGTGGCTAAAAGTGGACTTCAAGTGTGCACATTTACAACAGCTTGACAAAATTAAGCTTCCATACCAAAGCTTGATCCCAAAGAAAAATGTCCCTGTGCACAATAGCCCAAATGGCTAATCTCCAACACCTAGGATAGGCAAAACGCTTCAAGCAAGTGTTCTTAGCTCTTATGGAATGAGCCTTACTTAAACCTCTACTGGAAAGAGAGCATGTGGATCTTGCAACCATGAGATGTGATTGGAGATCCAGAATATAATGGCACAGATGCAGGCTTGCGGCTCCAGCATGCAGGGAGCTGTGACATACCTCTGGCGCAGCCAATTTACAATCTCAAACGCTTGCAACCCAAAGGTAAGGCAAACTAGAAAAAGGACGGAATTGCTGAAGTTTACTAGGCGTTCTCATAGACGAGAAGAGATTTTCCATTGGATGAAACAGCAGTGACCTGGAAATTGTGTTGAAATTCCAAAAGAATTAAAAAAAAATAAAAAAAAGAAGAAAAAAATATACAAATCAAAAACAGAAAAAGGATCATATGATGGTTCGGTATTTAGTGCCGTTATAAGCAAACTGTGTAGCGGCAATAAAGGACTTGCATCTATTTAGCACGGCATTGGTGAAGAGCGATTATATTTCCTCACACAATTGATGCGGTTTCTGCATTTGCAAAGGTCTGAAATCTTTGCTTACTCGAGATGATTTGTAAGGCGATGAGATACGTGTCTTAAGAAAATATTGAAGTACCCAATAATTAAAGACTAACTAAGCCTACTTTTTTAAAAAAGGTTTTTATTATTTTGAAAACAAAGAATACAAACCAAACTTGCAGCATTATTTACAACAGACTCGTGAACATCAATTAACGCACATTACTGCTCCCCAAATCCCTCCCCCCTCAAGAGCTTGTTTGCGTTTCTCGTTCTGTATCTGCTGCGTGTGGCCGGGTATCGCTTCCTTCCGAAGCTGCAGAATCCATTATTGTGCCAAACAGTCCTGTTATTAACACTCTCCAAGCCATCAGGTTACCCACTTCTTCCCCGCACTTGCTACATGCCTCCTGCCACACTACCGTTTCAGCCTCCGCCCATTTTTGCAAATCCCGCCACCATACCTCAACCCGTGGCTTGTGGCACTGCTTCCAGCCCATGGCAATCCTTTTAGCAAGCACATATGCCAGGTCCCTCAGTTTCCCATGTTTAGTATTCCGTGGTCTGGGAAATCCTCCCAATAGGCAGGCCCAGGCCGTATCTATGTTGAGCGTGACCCCTTTATCCGCTAGTTTTCATGCCACTTCCCCCCAAAAAGCTTCAATCACTGTGCAAGACCAGAACATGTGTGTCATATCAGCATCTTCATCGCATTTTGGGCATGCTTGTCTTCCTGCGTTTACAAACTTAGATATTCTCTTCGGGGTCATATAGGCTCTATGCGTTATGTATAACTGTATCTGCTGCAATCTGGCGTTTCTGGACACCTTCTTGTGGTATCCCATAGCATGTTCCCACATCCCATCGGTCATCAGTGCCCCCACCTCCGCTTCCCAGTCCAGCCTCAAATGAGTCAAATCCTTCCCAACGTGTGCGTCTCGTACAATCTAGAGATCTCGTGCCCTCCTTCTAATATGTCATATATTGTTCCCATTAGGACGTCTGGCTCCTCCGCCAGTACAGTCTGGCCAGGTTTTACGAATAATCTGCACTAGCCTAAGATACGCGACATATTGGCCTCTGTGCAAACCTGCCTCTTCTCCCAGTTCATCGAAATCTTTAATGATCCCCTCTTACCATACATCTCCCAATGTGACCAGCCCGACCGATTCCCAATAGGTCCTAATTATCATTCTGAGTTGGTTGTCTCCCCCAGCTAAGGCGACTAGCGGTACCTGTGGGGAACACGGGTACGGGTTCTCCATCAGTCGGCATACTCTGCGCCACATCTTCCACCCAAGCAACATCATACCCGGGCGTTCTTTCATTTCAAGTCTAGGCACCCAGATAATCTCCTTTAGGTAAAACAGGGTGCAGTCCTGCCAAAACAGCCTGAATTCAGGAGTTACCTCATCAGAAAGCCATTTGGTTACATATTGCAACTGACTAGCTACATAATAGGCCTCAAAATTTGGCAGCTTAATGCCCCCTCGATCATGGAAGTTCTGCAGCTTCCATAGTGCCACTCTATTGCGAGTGCCATGCCATAGGAAGTCTCTGCACATGCTATTCAGTTTGACAAAAAACGTTTTGGGTATCAAGTATGGTATATTACTGAAGAAATGTAACAGCCTGGGCAGGACCACCATTTTGAGCATCGCCCCCCGTCCCATCATCGTCAGAGGCAACTTCTCCCAAAACTTCATACTTGTTCGGATTTTTCCCACAGCCACCTCGGTGTTATGCAAGTGTTCCCCCTCTACCGTATGATACACATCTATTCCGAGGTAGCGGAAGGAATCAACCGCCCAAGGTACGTACAACACTGGCAACCGCTCCAGAGGGGCTCCTATGTAGCTCCCCAATGGGAACATGCTCGATTTTTGGGGGTTCACCGCTATGCCGGACAGTTCTGCATACCTTTCCATAACCTCTAGAATATACTGAAGATTTTCCTCCGGATAGTTCAAGTATAGTAGTGAATCGTCAGCATACAAGGATATTAGGTGTTTCTCTACCCCTACCTCAATACCAACCATGTCATATTGTTGTCTGAGGTACACTGCTAGGGGCTCCAGGGCTAGAATGTATAACATCAGGGACCAGGGGCACCGTTGTCTGGTGCCTCTACTGAGTTGCCATCTCTCAGATATCACCGATCCTGTGCGCACCCTGGCCAGTGGTTCACTGTATAGTAATTTTGCCCACCTAACATAACCCGGCCCCATCCCGTATTCTTCCAGGGCCTCCAGCAGCCATGGCCACCTCACTGAATCAAAAGCTTTGACTGCATCTAGGGACACCACCGCCATTTCCCCCTCGCTCCTGTTTCCCTCTTCAATCACCCGGTGGAGTCGTCGATGGTTGTGGGTTATATTTCTGTTGGGGACATAACCTGTCTGGTCCGGGTGTATCAGTTTGCAAATAACTCTACGCAGCCTATTGGCCAGGACGGCTGTCAATATCTTGCTATCCTGGTTCAACATTGACAACGGCCTATAGGAGCCGCAGCTATGCCCTGGCTTGTTGGGCTTAGGCAGCGGCACAATTAAAGCTTCTCTAAGCGATTCCGGCAGCCGGCCCATCTCAAAATACTCATTGAGCATCTCTAGCATAGGGGGGAGTACTTCCTCTCTATATGTTTTATAAAACTCTCCAGGGAATCCGTCCGCGCCCGGTGTCTTACGGGTGGGCAGCCGTTTCACCACCTCCTCCAATTCCTCTAAGGTAATCGGTGCATCCAGCTCCTCCCTTTCTTCAGCACTAATCTTAGGTAATTCCATGTCTTTTAGAGTTTCTCTAATCTCCTCTCGATTGTCCCCTCTTCTGTCCTCATATAATGTCCTATAATAGTCCAGGAATGCCTCGTTGACTCCCTCTTGGGTGTCAACCACCTCCCCGTCTTCTCTAGTTATTGTCCAAATCAGGGGCCTGGGGGTTTCGCTCTTATATAACCACGCCAACAAGCGGCCAGTTTTATCCCCTCCTGCATGTTGCCTCTCGACATACTTCTTATAGTTAAGGTTGCAGAGCCTTTCCCAAAGCTCTGCACTCCTCTGCTGTAACTCGAGTACAAGTTCCGCATTCCCTCCCGCCCTGTTGCTTTCCCGCTCCAGTTTCTCTTCCGCTTCCTCTAGTTCCGTTAGGACCCCACCCTGTAGGCCTTTTGATTTAGCAATAGCAGCACCCCGCAATACTACCTTAAAGGCTTCCCAGAGTGTGCACGCTGAGTCTACGCTGCCTGTGTTTACCTCAAAGTACTGTGTGATCGCATCCATGATATCTTCCCTGAAGACCGGGTCCCGGAGCGCCGCCGCCCCCGGATATGTCGGTATCCACACCCTGGGGCGGCAGCATTGCCAACTCAGAACCAGAGGCGAGTGGTCTGACAGGACCCTGGCTCTATAGTCTATTTGGGTGGTCTATCACCACATCTGGCGTGGCAAAAAAGTAATCAAGTCTCGTGTGCAGTTGCTGCGGAGCTGAGTAATGCGAGTACTGTGTTTCATTAGGGTGTTTCAGCCTCCAAACATCTGCAATACCCTGGCCGCTGGGGTGGGCCTATCAATCTTCCCATCAGATCTGTCTGACTTTGGATTGAGCACGCAGTTGAAATCCCCTCCCCAGATAACCGCTCCTCCCATACACGTTGGGGGCATACGTATTTATAACGCACACTTCTCTATTCTCTACCAAAGCCTTCAATATGACCAACCTCCCCTCCGTGTCCACCACTTCTTGTGTAAGTTGGAGCGGAACGTGCGGTGCCACCCAGACCAGCACTCCTCTAGCGTAGGCAGAGTACGGAGAGCCTACTACAGTACCTCTCCACTTCTTCCCCACCAGTTCCAATTTTTGCCGGGTCAAATGTGTTTCCTGCAACAACGCAATATCAATCTTCTGTCTTTTCAAGTACATCATGACTTTGTTTCTCTTTAAGTAACTGTTAAGTCCCCTGACATTCCATGTTACGATCTTAAGGTCCCCCATGGCTCATGAGTGTCTTCTTGCCTTCCGTGTAGCGAGTCCCCCTTGCCCACATGAAACAGATACAGCTCTCCATCTTTACTTGTAGCTTCTTGTACCAGCTCAAACTATCCATAACTATATACACAGCAAATTCCCAACTTCCCTCCCCTCCCTCCACCCGTCCCTTCCCCAACTGCTGCCCAGCTCCGTTCTCGGAACTCAGGCACCCCCACATCTAGCCCTGCAAGCACCAAATAATGCACAGAGCTCAGTAGGGTGAAGTCGCCCTAACGGCCACTTAACTAAAATTGTTGTGGGGTAAAGAGATCTGCTCTGTAAGGCTCCCATTATTTCAATAATAATTACAGTGCTCATAACATCTAGTGCAATAGTCTGACCTGCTCTACTGAAGGCTGCGCAAATGACTATATTCAAGTCCCACGGGTCCGTGCCGCGCCACCTTGTGGCACCTTCCTCATGCATTACTTATCTCTTCCGTGCTCTCTCTCCATCCGAACTTCTGACTCCTGGGGACATCCCTGCGCATCGAGCCATCCCATGGCATCCTCCTGGGTCTCAAAAAACAAAGTTTTGTGTTTATGTAGGACTTTCAATTTTGCCGGATACAGTAACATATATTTGTGGCCCGCCTCTCTCAATCTCCGCTTTACCGTCCCAAAGTTCATGCAGCTACGCTGCACAGACAGGGTATAGTCCGGGTAGGCCGTATGTTTGCCGCTCCTCGTGTAATCGTTCCTCCCTTGCAAAAGTGTTCCAATATCCGGTAATTAAGAATTTTGGCTATCACCGGCCTAGGCGGGTTTCCCGGCGGCGGCCTCCTTCCTAGAACTCTATGTGCCCTTTCCACCGCAAATCCTTGAGATAGGGCTCCTCCGGGTATCTCTTGCAGTAGCATGGACTCAATAAATTCTGTGGGATCTTGGCCCTCCAATCCCTCCGGCAGGCCCACAATGCGGATGTTGTTTCGTCGGGCGCGTCCTTCCGCCTCCTCCACTCTGCTCTCCAAGTTGCCCACTCTTTGTATGCAATTCGGCCTTATGGGAGGCACAATCTGCGGTATTCGGGCTAACTTCCTTCTCAAGGGACTCCGTGCGCTCCGCCAAGGGCCTGACGTCCTGTCGGAGTAGATTAACATCCTCCTGCACCTCTCCGACCTTGAGGTCCAGTGCCGTTTTCAGTTCAGTGACAGCTAGTTCGAGTGACCCAGAGGACCTGTATTTTGCACAAATGACAAATGCGCACCCAGTACGCCTCTTACGCTCGGTCACTGTGCGGCCTGCTCCTTCCTTTGTTCCAGACATTGGTCTGCCATTTTGTGTCATCTTTTGTCTCTGCCGCCATTCTTCCTACACCATCCAGAAGTTCACCAAGCATGGCCCAATCATTCACACACCGACATGTGTATTTTCAGCGGTCGTCGGCTCATCGTTGCGCACTTTCGCCCGGATCATTTCAGGATCTCGGGAGCTCCTCCGGATCACGTCCTCCTACATGGCCCTCGTAGACACGCCCCCTAACCAAGCCTACTTGACTTTCATGAGGACCAATGTTCCCAACATCCTGATGTCCATTGTCCTCTGTTGGACATTAGTCAGTCTTTGCAAGTTTAATCAATTGAGAAATGAGTCCAGGGACGTTCACAGAATTCTTTCAGTAGTAGGCTGTGACCCCTATTTATAATACAATCATCAATTACAAAGCTAACACAGTTCTATAAAATGGAAGGTCTACAACAAAACTCGAGCAATAGTTCTTCTGTAGAATTCCCAACTGTTGTAAAGGTCAAACTGGTTGAAGTGACGCATCCTGGTGCTACTGTGGTCACAAATGGCACAGGAGTCAACCCAAATCTCAGACAGTTCAAAGGATTTTATTGAAATATCAATGGGCCTTATCGCTGTCCCCCTCTCTCATCTCCAAGCACTGCCTCCCTAGCCCAGACATCCATAGGCCCAGGTTCGATTATAGCTATTGTTTATCCCTCAGTATGCAAATCCCTGAATGAGCCATGATGCTAACCTAAAGATCCATGTCCTAATCTCATTAAACTCCCTCGTGGACTTACTAACTTTCTCTACTCTACCCAGTGGTTAGTGTTCTATATGCATAGACCAGGTGCAACTTGCAGATGCCCTGCTCATGCCAGGCTTCTTTCACGATCACGCTTCTCCTTGTGATGTCTTCACCTCTTCTTCAACTCCAACCACTTCTACTCACTCCTCCCTCCATGTTCCTCCGTTTGGGCCTTCCGTGGAATAGCATTGGCAGTTCGGGAGGCTTAAAGCTCTAGTTCATGCCTGGGGGCTTTGTTCCTTATGCTCCAAAAGTAGGTTACATTGTGGGTGGTGGGGGTAGCATTTGTATCTCTTGCATTTGTTCCTGGTGGTCTAAGGGTTTTAGCAGTGGCTAAGCACTGTGCATCTTCCCGGTTGTATAGGTGCTGGTGGTGCTGCAGTTCCCTTTGATGCCAAATGGTAGTATCCTGGGTTGATGGCTACTGGTGGTGGCGTCCTGGCCTGCTGGTCGTTGATGTATGATGCTGGATCACTGCTCTCAATCGGATGCTTCTTGCAGATTTCTCTTTGGGTTGGGATGTCACTAGAAGAAATAAACAAAACTGACAAGCATCTTGTCGAGGAGGTATGGCATAAGACAACAGTGGCCTGCTCAGAAAGACTGGCAATGGGGAGGGCAGGAGTTGGGGCACTCAGCTGCCTCCATCCAACTCAAGGGTATGATTTGCTCTGGATTTCTCCCCGATTACAATGCCAGATGACTTGCTTTGTCACACAGCTGATGTCAAAAGTGCTGGAGCGATTCAAACCTATAGTGCCACACTCCAAGCCACAAAAAGGTCTACCTTCAAAATCACAAGACAGCAAAGTAGTGCTCACCCCAAAATGTGTGTTGAGCTACAGAACACAGGTTTGATTCTTGGCATGGTCCATTAATGCATCCACTCTTCCGAGTGTAAACATGGTGTACCATTAAATTGGGAATTCATACTACTACCTGTAGTGCCTCGAATTGGGATCATCATGTGATAAAATGCTATATAAAAGCTACATTTTCTTTTTATGTTGGGCTACCGATTACTTTACCACTAACTCTTTCAGGCATTTGATCTAAACCCAAATCGATGCACACATTTGCATCCAACTTGTTTGAGAAGACTTCCAGGCCGGAAGCATGCTTTCCCTTGTCTGATGAAAATTCATCCAGTCCCCCGCCCACCTCTCCCCCCCCCACCACCAATATCTGGCCCAAAAGTGCTAATAACCACTTGGAAGTATCTGGGCCCATAAAGCCAATTGCAGGGTGCTAGCTGGCCAGATGGTGTTCACTGACCTGTTCACGGCTCCGAAAAGGGCCAGTGAGCCCACACATTGTGCCTCGGGCTAGTAGTAACCGCTGTTAGGGAGATTTATCAATGTTCTGCTTAATCCCTCTCCTAGTGAGACCCAAGCAAGTTTTGCTGGACTAGCAGACCTTTTTCTTACTCTCCTGAATGAGGGGAGCCTTTTCCCCTCATTCATTCTCATATGCTCTGACTTTTGGAACTGTGTTCATTTTGTTTAACCTCATACTATGGAGTCTTGCTTTCCTCCATATCTCTATAAGGCATCTATGTTATATTTTTGCAGCACACAGGACCCTATGTGCAGTGTTGCTGGGAACCCTTTGGGTTCTCCTTTGAGATTCTGTGACTATCCTTTAAAACTACTGTGCTTGAGGATAGAGGTATACTTTGTATCCTTCCCCAGACAAATTTGAGAGATTAGCACACACCACTTTTTGTGGAGTGCTAAGGGGATACCTAGTATCCCCCCTTCTCTCTGCGCCTGTAACCTTTTGGTCTCAGTGACAACATTATAAGTTACTCACTGTAGTGACCAACGTACTCCTAGTCCATAGTCCGCTTTCCTCCATACTGTATGGGCGTCCATCGCAAGGGCGTGAGATGGAACCTTTTTAACCAGAAACATCTTCCTCTTTAAATTTAGATGCGTTCAGTGGCACGCCACTGGGAGCATGCACTCCCCTAACGGCGGCCACCAGCGCCACTCCTCAGTCCCCTTTGACGCGTCAACAATATTAGCATTGCCTAATGACACCAGTACTATTGGGGGGGGGATAGTGGGACGTATGGGGGAAAGGGAACTATAGACGAGGAGTAAGTTAGTCACTACAGTGAGTAACTTCCAATTACCCCTACGACTGGTCCCTTTTCCTCCATACTATATGGGCGATTACAACTGAATGTAGCCCCAGGATGGAGAGTTGGCCCTCTTAAGAAAACAAGTTCCTTGACACTGCCTGGCCAAATGCCACGTCCGACCTGGTGTTGGCATCCAAGCAGTATTACTTACAGAAGGCAGAGGGCGTAGCCCATGTAGACGCTTTGCTGATAACCTGCCACGAGATGTGTCTTTGGAAAGCTACCACTGTGGCCTTGGCTCTGATGGCATGGGCATGCATGTTTGCTGGCAATGGCTTGTGCTGCCCCTGATATGCCTCCTTGATGGCCATAACCATCCACCTTGCTATGGAAGCCTTGGAGGCTTGACAGCCTGGTTTTGATCCCCAAAGGTGATGAAGAGGGTGTCCGATTTACGGAAACTCTTGGTTCTGTCCAGGTAAAATCTTAGCGCACGTCTGACATCCAGACAGTGAAATAGCCTAAGCCTCATCTTT
Organism: Ambystoma mexicanum; assembly: GCF_040938575.1. NCBI lineage: Eukaryota > Metazoa > Chordata > Amphibia > Caudata > Ambystomatidae > Ambystoma > Ambystoma mexicanum. The sequence continues at coordinate 1,040,262,461 of NC_090924.1, forward strand.
AGGGTCCGCAAAGAAAGTCGGTAGTACTATCTCCTCATTCAGGTGAAAAGATGAAACGACCTTAGGTAGGAATGCAGGGTGTGTTCTGAGCACCACCATGTATTTGTGAAATGTAGTATATGGCTCTGATGCAACCAAGGCCTGGATTTCACCGATTCAGTATGGCAAGTTAAGGCCCACTAGCAGGGACGTCTTGAAAGTAACTAGCCTGATGTCCGCGGACGCCATGGCCTCGAATGGTGTATGCACCAGGGTGCCCAGCACCAGATTAAGGTGCCAAACCGGGTGTGGTTTCTTGATAGGTGGATACAGCCAAGTGCCTCTTAACCACCGGATTCGAGGATGAAAAGACCTCCTCGCCAGAGTTCTTGTAGGCCCCAATGGCTGGCAGATATGAGCGGTATGTGTCTACCTGCACCCCTGAGTGGGCGAGGTGTGCTGAGAAGGATAGAACGTCGAGCAAGTCAATGGGTCAATTTCCTCCGATTCTGCCCAATGACAGAACCTGGTCCCTTTGCTTTTGTACTGGCTCCTGGTAGCGTTGCTACTAGTCCTAGGGTAACCTGTTCAGGAACCACAGTGCAAGGGATAACTTCTGCAGAGCGGGGTGAACCAATGTGCACCCTTGCTGGTAGAGTAGGTAAGCAGGGCCCACCGGGAAGTGTACCGGGGGCTGATACGACAGTCTGACGTTCCAAGAACCAGGGTCTTGCGGGCCACCATGGTGCTATCAGGATGAGCCGAAGGCTCAGCGACTCCCTGACCCTGCAGATGACCCTGTGGACCCGGGTAGAGGGGGGGCAGGGGCGAGGAAGCATACTCGTTCATGTTGTACCACATGATCTGCATCACGTCATCTAACAAACCCCTGCCTTGCCCCAGCCATGAGGCAAACTGGGGGCATCTCTTGTTGGTGCTGGTGGCGAAGAGGTCCACCTGCGGATGACCCCACCTGGTGAAGATCCCCTGAAGGACCTCCCCGTTCAACTGCCATTCGTAGTTGTCCGAGCCCAGCCTGGCCGCCTCTAGGTTGGACTCCCCAGGCAGGTGGATTGCAGATAAGTGAATGTTGTTTACCAGAGCTCACTCACAAATGTCGATCAACAGTCTGCAGAGGAGTCACCCTGTTTGCTGATGAAATAACATGCAGGTGGAGCAGTCTGAATGAGAACAGACTTGCCCGTGATCATGGGGAGGAAGGCTTTGAGGGCAAGCCAGATAGCCATCTTCTCGAGCCAGTTTATGTGCTCCAGCTGCTCCTCATGTGACCATACTCCATGGACACTGTGGCTGTCCAGGTAGGCCCCCCACATCCCTCTAGGGATGAGTCTGGCGTAATGGTGACCCGAGGTGCTGGCTGCCAGAAGGGTATGCCTATCCGCAGGTTGAGATCTGTACTCGACCAGACTAGATCCTGGTGGAGAGGTTGTGGTATGCTGACTTGCTCTGCACGAGATCCCTTCTCCTGATGCCAGGACGCTGAGAATTGCAGCTGCAGCCTCCTCATTCTGAGCCTCGTATGTGTTCCGAGTAGGGCTGCCACTGCGTTCATTAGCCTTGTAAAGGCCCTGGGGGCCGAATTGAGTCCAAAGGGTAGAACCCTGTATTGAAAGTGAAAACCCATGATCCTGAATTTCAGGAAGAACTGATGGGTTCCCAGATTGGGACGTTTAAGGAGGCATCCTTCAGATCCAGTGAGCACATCCAGTCTCCCACACACAATGTCTCCGCTATGAAGGCTGCGGTAACCATCTTGAACGTTTGGAGGGGGAGGGAAAGGTTTAAGGAGGAAAGGTCCAACACAACTCTCAGGCCAGCCTGGTTCTTTTTGTGTATGGAGAACATTTTTGAAGAGAAACCCAGGCCCCACTGCAAGGCTGGGACTTCCTCCACTGTGTGGCTTGCTGAGAACGAATTTCTACCAGCAGAGCTGCTGTACCAATCTGCGGGAGCGGAGGAGAGGAAGGAGGAGGAATCAGGAGCCAGAAGCCTGTGGATACCACAAAGAGGATCCACGGTCTGTGAACTTTGTCTGGCAGAAGCCCCTCTGATAGGAGTGTGACTTGGAGTATAGTGATGCTGCCACTATCGCCAAGGAGTGTGCTGACAATAGGAGGGGGTCCCCTTCTGTTTGCCTGTACTTCGCATCAAGATGCCTGTTGGTAGGCTTGGTAGAGTGGCATGAGCCAGCCTTTTTTTGGCTAATGCTTCGACATCTTTTGAAGTGGAAATCCAGTTCTAGTAGGAGGACGTAGCGCAGCTGCAGCCAGTACCCCGGCCTCCGGTTGTTTCACCTGTGGCTGCGGGATGCCTAGGTACTCAGCCAGGCCCACCAGTCTCTCATGAAATACTTTGGCTGATGATGGGGTGTCAGGGTCTTTCTCCTCTCTGTGTCCAATGTTGTGTCCTGCAGAGCCGGAGGAGTGCTGGGCGCAGGCAGCTGTGGCACGCTGATCATCAGTGCCAGGGGCTGCCGTGATTGGTACTGGCATGGGAGACAGGGGCTGAGCTGGAGGGTGGGGAGCATTTCCCTGATTACGTCCCAGAGGATGGTACCCATCTGTGGTGATCTCATGAGAGCGAGGAACTTCTTGAAAAACCTGTCTTCACAAGTAGGAGGTGTGCCCAATGGGATCGGCATAGGGGTAGGGCCCTGAGGCTGCTGTGTCCTGGGTGTGCCCTGTCTCGCTAAATTGGGCGATATGTACCTGCCCTGCCAAGTGGAGGGATAGGGTGTGGACCAGGTGACAGGCGTTGTCCAATCCTACCTGTAAGCACACTCCCCTGCCTGATCTCCGAAGGGAAAGGGTGCCTGGTGAGCCACCATTTTGTTTGGCTCAGCAGCCATTTTGTTTAGCTTTGTGCCACGTGCCTGTGTCATGGTACTTGCTGAGCTGAGTCCGGCCTTCCCTGGTATGCCGTGTGGCAGTGGCTGAGACCTTCCCTGCACCTCAGGTCGAGGCCTGGTAGGCAGAGTGCCCTTGGCCATGGTGCCAGTAGTGCTGTATGTATGCGCCCCCTCAGACATGGGTCTGGTACTAGGGTGTAGCCCCTCGGTTTGGGACCCGGTAATAAAGCGTTGTGGCCCCTCAGCGAAAGCAACGGTAGGATCGCGCGACCCATGGGCCGGTAGGCTGGAGCAGCCTCAGTATTGCTGCTGATTTTAGGACTCGAGAGGTCCCTCCTGCTTGGGCACCTCCCAGGGAAGAAGTCATCCTTGCGGGTGCAGTGGAGAACAGGGCACTTACCTTGGGCTTGGTCTTCCATTTCACAAATGCATTAAGGTCCTCTGGAGGCAATCCGCCGAAGAGCTTCCGCCAGCTGGATAGTCTATTCTTGAGCACGCGCAGAGTCAAGGCATCACACGTGGTACAACCATCCCAGCCGTGGTCTGGGCCAAGGCACCGGAGGCAGAGGGGATAGGGTTTGGACATTGGGAAGTGACTGCTGAAGCCCGCCGTTGTCCAAATGAGCCAGGGAGGAGCGTGGCGCCAGAGTACAGAGCAGTACCGTACAATTGGAATAGAAAAAGACAACAAGAATACTTCTCTGGGGAAGAGCTTCTGGGAAGTAGGCCTAACCCAACAGTGCTGGTGAAAGCTGTGCGTTCTCGTTGACACACAAATGACTGGGGAGTGGTGCTGGTCGGAAGAGTCAGGAGAGCGCATGCTCCCAGGGCCACACTCCTCAGGCATCTAAATTTAAAGGGGAAGATGATTTTTCTGGTGAAAAAGGTTCCGTCTCCCGTCCCTACACAGGGACGCCCGTACAGTATGGAAGAAAGGGCACGGGACTTAGGAGTACATATCGTTATGGCTGGTGGCAGTGAATGTATTCTACCAACTTTGGTGATTTTTGTTTCCTGCAGATTATATTCACAGCCTCTGTTATGCACCAAAGGGGCACGTGTATATATATTTTTTTCATACAATTTTTATTAACCTTTTCAGTATAACATTACAAATTCACTCAGCTAGCTTTTGAATGGGGTTAAATATTATATTAGCCGGTCAAGTGGCACAGCGAGTAGAGCGCTCGCTTTGACATCAGTGCAGAGCCCGTCGAAGCAGGTTTGAACCCCGGCAGGGCCAAACTCAGCCTTTCATCCTTCCAAGGTCGATAAATGAACACCACACACCGTGGGTAATAATAAGCAGCGCTCAGATACCTGAGGGTTCGTAGCGCTATATAAATGCGAAATTATTTTTATTATTATATTGCCCCTTCCCTGACTGGCCCCTGCAGCACCCACTGTCATATTTGGGTGTATCTGTATCTTTCCTCCTCCCCGACTCCAAAGTCCTTTTTGCATTGAATAAAAGCTTCACTTCCGGCCCCTTCCAACATATCCCGGAGTCTGAGACAACCCCCTTCCTGCCACCTGTTAAATCCCTTCCTGCTCATCCCTGGGGAAAATGGAGAATTGTCGAATAGTGGAGTACATGACGAGGGGTACGTAGTAAATTGTGCTCGCTTTGCCAACATGTCCCATGCCTCTCCCACCACTGAGAGTATGACACCATTATACATATTTACCGGTCTGTCTCCTTTCGGTTTCCACAACACCTCGGCTAAGTTCCCTCCCACTACCGCCTCTTCTATCCCCCTCCATAGTTTCTCTCGGTCATCCCACAGCCAGTCCCTAATCATTCTCATCTGTGCCGCCTGGTAATATACTCGGAAGTCCGGTCTTTCCATTCCCCCCCCCATTTCTAGGCATCATGACTCGCTTTGCTAACCTCAGCTTTTTCTGGTTCCACACAAATCTCCCAAAGCACTTCTGAAGGGCACGAAAGAGGGATGGGGGAACCTGTATCAGGAGGGTCAGGAAACAGTACAGCACTTCAGGGAGAACTGCCATTTTGAGCACATTGATTCCGTCCATCTAATTCTCTCCAAAAGAGGTGGCTGCGTAGAGCGTCTCCATTTTATTAGTAAGGTTGACCCCCAGATATTTTAGAGATTTCTCCACCCAACTGTATGGTAAAAGTTTTCAGAGGTCTTGCTCCCGGGGAAAGAGGGTTGTCAGGTTCAGTATCTTCGATTTGTGGGGGTTTATTTTAAGCCCGGCTACTTCCTCAAAACTTTCATCTCCCCTTCCAGGGCATCCAGGGATTTTTCCGGGTTTTGTAGGGTTAGCAACAGGTCGTCTGCAAAAGCAGCAATTTTGTGTTCCCCTCTCTCCGAACATAGTTCCCTGTATATCCTTATTGGCCCTCACTACTTCCAGTAGCGGTTCCATGTGGATGGCACATAACGAAAAGTGGCGATAAGGGACACCCCTGTTTCGTTCCCCTTTGGACTCGGATAGTGGCTGAGAACTGCCCATTTATTGCCAGGCTTAGCGATGGATTTTGATAGTTGGCCTTGACTTTAGACAAAAACCATTTCCCCAAAACCCATCTTCTGCACGGTTAGAAAAAGGAACCGCCATTCCACCCTGTCAAAAGCCTTTTCGGCATCAAGTGTAATGAGGAGGGAGAGCGTGCCCCTTTTCCCAACTTTTTTAATGAGGCGAGTTATTCTTTTAGTATTATCGTTCATCTGTCTGCCCTTAATAAATCCTGGCTGGTCCATGATATGGGGCGAGTACTGGTTTGGTAAGACTTGTGTAGATCTTAGCATCTACATTTATCAGGGTGATCGCTGGTTGAACGCGTCCCACCGCATCTGTATAGAAGTGTCATTTTCCCCATTGTCCCAGAGGAACTCCCCAATTCCGTCTCCCATCTCCCTCAGTGTACTATCCTTATAGTGGTAGGATGGGTAGGGCCATTTCCACATTCCCGGGGGTTCTCCTTTGCTTGCTAGTTTCAGTGTAATGGGCATATGGTCAGAGATGGATATAGCTCTCACCTCCATATCCATGACCCGTCCGAGTAAGACCCAGTTCTCAACCCCATATTTTTTGCCGACTAGTGTCTTGGGTTTTCTTGCCCCCTTTTGACAGGGGGGGGGGGCAGGGTCTCTCCCCTTGATTTGGACATCTTGTGTACCAGGTGCACACTGCTTTTCAGGAAATCCAATCTGCCTATGGTGCAAGTCCACTCTTGCCTCTCCAACTTTGTCCCTTGGAAAGAACATCTTGAATGCTCAAGCAGGCGTATAGGCTCAATGCGGAAGGGCTAGCGTCCCCCTTGTGCTGTTGGTCCACCTCTGCCCCGCTCAAGATTGCTGTGATCGCGCAGGCAGTCCCACTGCACTCTTTCTGCTTGTTGCTCTTTCAGCGCTCAGCCAGTGTCCTGTTAATTTCCCTTATGTGTCAGGGGTAAGGGGGAGGCGGAATTGCAAACTGTCCGAGCACTTGCCTAGGAATATTATTCTGTCCCCCGGCAGGTCCTCCGTGCAGTGATCCTGAGCCTCCTATTGCCACCGGGGAGTTTGCTCCGCCTGCTGGTCTCCAAATCTTCCCTCGCTGCCCGTCCCTAGTTAGGGACCCGGGCTTTCCTCTGTGCCTTCGTTTTGCACTCTCGCAGCTGCGGCCTCTCCTTACCTGCCTCGCTCTTCCACCTCCAAACGTCAATTTCTTCGGGAGGAGAGGCAACTGCTTCCTACGGCAGCCCTCCGCACTCTAGCAGTAATTTAGTTATTGTGGTCCCTCAATGGTCACGCTGGGGTCCGTCATGCTTGGGGCTGCTCTTCCCCATGGTGCAGGTTCTTTCCTCCACTGAGCCCTAACTGGGACACATCTTCTCCAGTGGCTGCACGCCGGGGGTCCGACCACTGGAACAGAAGATCCAAATCTGAAGACGACCAGAGACACCTGCAGACCCTTCCAGTAGCCGTGAAGCGGCCACTGATGTCCTTAACCCCTTTTTCTTATCGGCAGAGGAGCTCCGAAGAGGACGACTTCTTCCCTTTGGCTGGCAGGACCAACCAGCCCTTAGACAAACTGGACATCGAGCCATCCGTTGAGGTGCTGTACCTTCCAGGACTGCAAACCGCAGATAGCAGGGGACCTCCGTTACATTTGCAGTGCAACATCTTGGAGTGAACAAATCTTCCCAGAACTTTGATGAGCTCTGGTTGGACTGCCAAAGGCGCAATCCCACTCATCCAAGTCCCCTCACCAGAGTGCAGGACTGCAGAATCATGGAGGATCAGCCATGCGGTAACCGTCACTGTTGGAGCTGATAAAAAGGTGTCAAACCTGCAGACGGACGTGTGAGACCAAAGAAATCCTTGCTGAGGGGTCCTTTCTCATGACTGCTGCTGCGACATCCCATTCAGAGTCCTTTCTTTCATCACCAGACCGAGGAATTACAAGACCGGTCCGTCTTTGCTACACAGGAAAGAATGCTGCTGCATTTTCTTCAAACAATATAAAGGTACTGTGGGACACAAGGGAGGACTTAAGCCAAATAGTCACTCCAGTGTGACTGAAGTGTGTTACTATGTTTAGGTGATGTGAGGAACCTGGGGGCGTCCTCACTTCTCAACCCCTCCCCCCCCCAATCTCCTCCTCTACGGTGGCCAGGGAAAGGCCATCGCTCTTGGATCCTGACCCCGGTGGATATGAGAGGGAAGATCACCTGGCTGGAGGAAACATGTCCTTTTCATTGTTGTTATTGTTAAGTAAGTCTAAAAGCACAGCACGTCCTTATGCCTCAGGGTACAAGACAGAAGAAATTCAGAAACAAATACCCAGGAGGGCAGCAGAGTTTATTCAGTAATCTAGCCATTAGAATAAAAGATAATAAGGGTTTTAATTGCCTTATTACAATTCAAGGATGAAGCATTATGAACTGAAGTGGGAATAGTATTCCACAAGGTGGGAGCACAGATCGAGAAGCTACTACCCCCAAAGTTTTTCGAAGTTGATAGTGCGAAGTTGAAATTGCATCCCGCGACCTCCCGACCAGTTTCTTTATCCCTGGCTGCACTGCATCCATTCATTACAGCATTCCTGAAAGAAACGTGGAATTCTGTGTATTTTTGCAAAAACGAGTGGCTACCGCCATTGCCTGCCACGAGGACCCAACACACTCCATCATGTCTGCTCCAGCCTCCTGCACCTTCCCTGCTGGTGCCACTTAGCCTGAAAGCTCCAGGATTGGCTGCCAGCCTGCTTAACCAGCCAATCTGCAGCGCCGGTAGATGAGTGCCGGCCCACGGACAAAGGCACACAAAATAAGGCACTGACTGAGCTGACTGAGCTGACCGAGCGTGCCGCGCTGCGGGCTGCCACAGGTCATAGCTCGTTGGTAGTGCAGCGGACTACCCGTCTCTCCCTGCACTGCTGCTAATACGGTGAGACACCCCGCTGCCCACCATAACAGCATAGATTACCCAACCAGGAACCCCCTAGCTTTACCGCAATGCACTCTACAAATATGCTGCCTACAAGCATACTCGCACCGCCCCACCTACCTCCAGTAACACACATATCTAGCGTGAGGTAAGGATGGCTTCATACAGCCAACTCACACATGTTCCTAAACGTTACAGTGTATGTGCTAGCCTACACCCCTTGCTCTATTACAGTATTGTTACTTTAATGTAGGCTACGGCCATATCCATGCTATATATCTACCTAACCACTGCTGCCTACGCCTAGCCATTGCAGCCTCTACCCAGCCACTGCTACCTCTGCCCAGCCACTGCGGCCTCTGCCCAGCCACTGCGGCCTCTGCCCAGCCACTGCGGCCTCTGCCCAGCCACTGTTGCTTATGCCTAGCCACTGTTGCTTATGCCTAGCCACTGTTGCTTATGCCTAGCCACTGTTGCTTATGCCTAGCCACTGTTGCCTCTACCTACACATTGCTGCATATGCCTAGCCATTGCGCTAGCTACTAGCCCACCTTCGCTTGCCCATTTTGGTAAAATTGCATTTAGATTGCTTGTATATGCCCACTAGTTACTAGCCATTGCTTACCTACTCTGTCCCACCTCGGCAAACCTGCATTTAGGTTGCCTGCTATCAAACACTGCTCACCTATCTTCGCCTGCACCATCAAAGCTGTATTTAGGCTACCAGCTCTCCAAGCCACCTGCACTAACTAGCTCATTACAGTTCTAATCAGAACTATCCTCCATCTGACCACCCTTCACAACTTGAATTTATCCCAGCAAAAGAACCAACTACCTCACGGTAGTGTACCCCAGGAGCAAGCCAATATGGCCACTAAACCCTGCAGCCTCCAACAGCGAAACCTAAAGTTACGCACCAGACTCCCAAGAATGTATGACCCTCTATCTAAGGCCCAACCCACGTCAAACCACATTAGGCACACTTTGCAGACCACCAACACTCCACCACTCACACACAACATAGGGCAACACAGACTACAACTCAACAGTCAAATCTTTAAAGAATCCACCTCGCCCCAAAATGCCAACACAAAGTCCAGCCGCCCTCTGCCCCACCCACCCTACCTGGTATAAAAGGCGCCTTAATAAACTCCCGTTCTATGGTAGCCCATGCAACTGAAATAGCTGACATAATCCAAAATGAGAACTTAGATCTCCTGGCCATCACAGAATCCTGGCTTCACCCTGCAGCAGGACCAGCCATTATGCTAGCCATCCCTGACACATACACCCTTATACGCATGGATCGCACCACGTCTACAGGTGGCGGCCTTGCTAGAATTGTCAAGAACAATTTAGCCCTAAGACTCTCCTCACACCATAATACCAACTCCTGTGAAGCCCTCACAGCTAAACTTACCATTGCCAACAATCAAACTATCACTATACACCAGATATACCGACCACCAGGCCCCATAGGCTCTTTCGAGGAAGACCCCATGAACTTACTATCTAACAACCTAAAAAACTCCACTCAATGTCTCATCCTAGGCGATTTCAACCTTGGATTCAATGACTCACATGACCCCAACGCCCTACAAATCAACAGCACTCTTGTGGAATTAGGATTCACCCAAAAGATCACAGATCCCACCCACATCAAAGGCAGGTCCCTCGATTGGATTGCCGAACATAACTGCCCAATCACTATCACTTCTATAATGCCTCAGATATGGACCGACCACCACTTGTTATCCTTTACCCTAGAAGCCACCACACCCATGAACAATAGTATCCTAGCTCCTACCGCACCGACCAGAAATAAAAAAAAATCATCACCCCGGAAAATCTTATCGCCCTCATTCTCCCCACCTTAAACTCCATCTCAGACCAGTCCGACCCAGCCTCTATGGTAGAAAAGTACAATGAAGTGACGCTCGCCTCTCTGGACACTATCGCACCATTGAAAATTAGGAAAAGCAAACCCTGCCAACACCTTAATACCTGGTTCACACCCCTATTGAAAGACCTCAGACAAAAGAAACACCTCAGTGACAAAACTTGGAGATCAGACCCCTCAGACATCAATAAAAACAACCTGAAGAAACTAGCTACCCTCTACAAAAAAGAAATCCTCCTTGCGAAACAAACTTCCTACAACACCCGTATCACCCAAGCCAAATCCAACACTAAAGAATTGTGCGCCATTCTAAAGGAAGTAGAATCCCCTATCCAAGCGCCCGACTCCTGCCTCAAGGATAAGAACTGGTGCACAGGCATACAGAATGCCCTTGCCAATAAGATAACGCTTCAGGCAAAGATTAACAACAAAAAAGCATCTATAATTGGCCCTAATATTGTCAACGCAGGCCCCCATTCCAAGGTTACCACAAACTCATTACCAACTCTGAAATCCACCCCTTCTCCTCCAACACTAGACATCCCTCCCTTCTACTGTCGCAAAGTATCCACTAAAGAAGTCGAGAAAGTCATCCTCACTCTCAAACCCTCCAACTGCCAGGGCGACCCATGTCCAGCCCAAATCATAAAAGACGCCGCCCGTGAACCCTCACCCTTCATTACTAAACTTATAAACGCTTCTTTCACATCAGGTACCATACCTAGCAATCTGAAACAATCCTGGGTCCTCCCTCTCCTCAAAAAGCAAACCTTGGACCCCTCCATCCCAACTAACTACCGCCCTATAACCACTGTGCCGTTCGTGCAGAAAATCCTAGACAAAGTAGCGTACTCACAAATTCAACACCATCTGGAACTAAACCATCTCCTAGAAGTTCGACGGTCCGGCTTCAGACCACAGCATGGGACTGAGACTGCACTCCTAGACCTTAAGGTCCAAATAGACACACTAAGAGGTAAAGGTACGACCTCACTCCTACTACTCCTCGACCTTTCTGCCGCATTTGACCTGGTAGACCATGCAATACTTTGCAATCACCTGGTCACGGCAGCCTGCTTCTCCCATGAAGCAGTTGCATGGATCCAGTCCTTCTTAGACAACAGGACAATGCGAGTCTTCTCTCCTATAGCAGCTGCAGACCCTGCACCCATTTCTTGCGGCGTACCCCAAGGATCATGTGTATCTCCTACCCTCTACAATATCTTCACAAAGCCCCTTTTCGATGATCTAGACTATCTAGGTGTCACCTATACTAACTATGCAGATGATACACAGATCCTCATCCCGTTGACGGGAGATTATGACAAGGATTTGGCCTTTGTGAACAGAATCAACCTCATCATCCAGGCATGGATGGCCTCCCACGGTCTACGCCTGAATGATGACAAAACTGAACTCCTCATTCTAGGCACCTCCTCCAACATCAAAAAACTAGGTCCCAACTATGACTCCTTCATAATTGACAACACCACCATTACGGTGGCCAAAGTAGTTAAAACCGTGGGCTTCTATATAGACTCCACGCTCACCTTTGGTAAACAAGTGAGTGCCATGGTCTCAGCCACCTCCTACACCTGCAAGTTAATCAGAGCAGCCAAGCCCTTCCTCTCTCCCAATAACTGCGTCACACTAGCAAGAGCATTAATCCTGTCGAAACTAGACTACTGCAACGCTCTCTATGTAGGTAGCAATAAATACATCAGCGCCAAAATACAGACTCTTCAAAATAATGCCCGTAGAGCCGCCCTAAACTTCCCTAAAAATGCCCATATTTCAGTCCTCAGGAGATCTACCAACTGGCTCTCCACTAAAGATAAAATCCTCCTTAAAACAGCATCCCTTACACACAAATGCCTTAACCAAGCAGCCCCACAATACCTCAGACAGATGCACCAGACAAGCAGCCTCTCGCCCCTTAAGGAAAGCCAACTCCAACCTTTTACTAGTACCCAGATTCAAACTCACTAAATCTGGTGGGAGCAGCTTCGCTGTTAAAGCAGCACAATATTGGAACTCCCTTCCCCCGGCTCTAAGGGAAGATCTCCCCTACAGGCAATTCAGATCCAATCTGATTCAACGGCTAAAAGCTCATGATGCCTAACTTCACCCTAATGTCATCTGGGATCTCATGTATATTTTGTATATTTGCCCTGTTTTATTTATATGTTACACCTGTATTCTTGTAAACATATTGTATATATTTCTGTGATTCCCTGACATCACTTGTCTAGAGCATTGTAACCGCAGCTGTACCAATATGCCTAATCTTCAACCTGTAACCTAAGCTGAACAACCCTCTTGCTGCCTTCGCGCCCGAATACCCCTGGGTCTGGTGCGCTATATAAATAATAAAACAAACAAACATAGTGTGACTGTGCAGCCAGGGCTATCTCAAGAGGGGTAAATGTGAGCTGTACAAATGAAATTCGTAAATGCAAGTGTAAATGTGAGCTGTACAAATGAAATTCGTAAATGCAAGTGTCACTTCTACTCAAGGTTTCATTTATAAATAGTTATTTAACATCCATTTTTAAATAAACTTTTTTTTAAAAGGCAATTCGTTGTAACAATGTAAATGGACTGTAAAACTACTTTTCAGAATCAAAACAAGTTAGTGGATAATCTTTGGCTATGCTTCTTGCAAAATTCCTACACTCTGAGATGACTTCAATCACAAGGACAGTAACGTCATTTATATAGCACACTAGTAAACAGATTCTGAGGTTGTAAGAAGGAAATGTCAAAGAAAATAAAAAGTTTAGAATCGTTTCTCTGCAAATGTGATGACAACTAAATATTCCAATTAAATCTAGACAAGCCTTTCGCAGCAGTAACAGTATACAACAAGCTACAACCTCTGAGGGCCAAACAGTATTAAAGTCAATGGACTGGGAGTGTCTTTAGGGAGCTAGGACAGCCAACTAGGTTTGATTCGTTTCTCGCCCTTTTACTTTCTGTATCTATCTTTTCCGACTGTGTTTGTACGGGTCATCCTGTCTCCTATCACAGCCGCGCTCGCTCGCGGTTCTTGCTCTGCTCGTTATCCTTTCTCCGGTTCCGCTCTACCTTCCGTACGTACTTTTTTCCCCCCACGCGGGCTATTTATCGCTTCCCGCAACACTTGCCTTTTCCCCTTCTTTTCTCTGTCTTACCTTCCATCTGTCTGGAGTCCCGGCACTGAATAATCTTCCGCCTTGGCTAGAAATCTTCAGTATCCCACTTTCCCTTCCGGAAAGAATGTTCCACTAACAAAGGGGTTGATTCTTTGTTTACTGCCTTCCTGCTTGAACTAGCCAGTCCATTTCTTAAGGAGTACCTGGACATTTCCTATCTCCAAGTTCCACTGGTCCTTCAGCCTCTGAGAATATTTTCCTCTGGGAATTACCAGATCAAGGATAGCTCACAACCCGGACTACGAGAGGTATTTTCTGCCATTTGGCTTTTTCCTCTCTAAAGGCACTCTCGGGACGGGGTCCTCTGTCCACCTTATCTATTAAGGCGCCAGAGTGGCTTCAATCCGAGGGAGACTGTATCTCTTCAGGAAAAAAAACAAAGAGACCGGAAAAAGAAGGGATGCCTGCAGGACAGTTCTTCTGAAGACGCAGATGAGAAGGAGGGTGAGATTGAATTAAGTGACACTCAAGAAGTGAAAGACATTTGACACAGAGTCCTAAGACCAGCAAAAGAGCTGGGGGTCTCCAAGTTTGAATGAAATTTGCACAGAAATTAGAATTCTCCCTAGCTAAGAAATGCTCATGAGGGCCCAGGTTGCAAACTGCCCTAATGGCTACATTTTTACAGTTTGAAGTGATTTGATATTTGTTTTTGACATACCAGCCAAGAGGCTGTTACAGTAGTCAAAGTGTGAATTGACAAGGGTTGTAGCAATAGGAGCGATTTTCACAAGACAGCTAAGGCCTCATTTGTTGAAGTAGTTCATTTACATATGTGCATGATGCTTTTACTAGTGTGACATGCTGTTTCATAGTCAAACCAGAGTCAAGAATGACACCCAGAGTTTTGACAGATGTGCCGACAGAAATAGCACAACAGCAATAGTGAAGTGACTTGATTGTCAAGTTTACTAATCCTTTGTCTATAGCCTACAATCTGTAGTTCCGTTTTGCTATTGTTTAATGTCAAAGAATTGGCAAGTATCCAATTCTGAATCATAGCAAAGATGTTGACAAATGCAAGATCAGAAATTATAATCTCCTGAAAGCTCAAGAAAAAGCAGAGTATCTTTAGCATAATTAGTAAAGACGATACCAGCATTGTCAAGCATGTCAAATAGAGGAAGAGTATAATGAACCCTGTCTCCCTCAAACCTTTGTAGGCTATTGTCAGGCCTTTCCCTGTTCCCTTAAAACATTCCCCAAGAAACACCAGTTCGACAGTGAGATGAGGAAGAGAGCAACTAGAAAGACACATCCTCATTTTGTTCATACAGACACATCACCCTCAGCTGTGTACTGGGACGAGGAGGACGACAGCATGAGTAAGGCAGGACTACCATTCTAATGGTGAGAGGTGTAGTCTTTTCTGGACTCATCATAGTGGTGGGAACTATAAAAGCCGACAGCCTTTTGGAAATAGAATCAGCTGTGAAAGCTGGGCTACAGATTGCTGTGTGCAAGCAGACCTCTCCGGATCGGCGGTGTGGTAAGTGGAGTGCTCTAGACCCATTCAAAGATGCAGAGTTTATGCAGTGGGAAGCGAAGCTGAGGAACTCTGGAAGCCGGAGGCAGTGCGCAAGAGGGAGACCAGCACGACCGAGCGAAGCGGTCGTAAGCAGTCAAGAAGTGGTATGGGTTACAGGTGGAGCATCACTGGGTGAGCAGAGCCACATAAAGTCGCAGGGAGAAAGTGAGGTACTGCATGGGGAAAGTCAGAACCTGTGGCGGCCGTGGACCTTGGAGAAGAGCTATAAGATCCAACTGGTGAGTGAACCAAGAAGGGGAATACCGGGCTGGCAGGCGCATATAAAAAGCAGGCAATGAACATTGATTTAAAAAGAAGCAAAAGGCAATAGGAGTACTTTTGAACACTGAACAAAGGGAAAGCAAATATAAGTACCTTTGAACATTCAACAGAGCGGATGCAAGTTTGAGCTTTCTTGAACATTGAGCAGAGTGAAAAAGTTTGGGAATCTGCCCGATACAGGAACTGTGCATTATATGAGAAATATCAAAAACAAGCATTGGTAACAGCCAAGAATTCAAGGAACTGTATATCACGAGGAAACAAGCATTGGCAAAAGCCAGGAGAATGCAAGAAAGTGACAAAGCATATTGGCCAAAAAAGCGACTACAGTGTGACACAGTTGAACGAATCAAGTATCACTGTCCAGTTGAAGCAGTGGCATAGAGTTGATGGAAAAGCAGTCAAGAAGTGGTATGGGTTACATGACCTGTAATGGGTGGACCGTGTGGTCTGACAACTGCGCCTAGACAGAGTGCACCCCCGTATGGAAAAGCCACTGAAGTCACCTATAACAAAGCTTGTGTTTTACAACAACCTCTTATGTGGTTTTGAATCCAAGCAACTGAACTGCTTATGTGAACTAGTGAAAAGTGACAATACCTTAAGAGCTGGGAAGTGCCCCAGAGAATTATGCGGTTTTTAAAAGCTGGAAGATTTGAACTCTTGTAGAAGGGAACTCCTGTGCCTTTTGAACTATTTGGTACTTGCGGAAGGGAAGCCGATTGCAAGCCCAGAGCTGGGAGAAGCTCTGAACTTTACTTTGAACACTGTTTATTTTGTTGCTGACATCTATATACATTGTATACAGTTAGACGTATGGGCCAGTTTAGGTTTTGGACACAGACTTTTGCTTTGGACTTCTTGACGCAGACTATCCTTATTTTATTTATGTAGGGAGATCCTACCTTAGTATGGGGCACATTAGGCCTTATCAAACCCTACATTTTGAGTTAATGGAACCTTGTGGACCAAACTTGAACCTGTTGTCTGTGTCTGCTTCATGATGCCTTCACAGTGTCCACCCATACCTCTTGCCAAGGCTTAACAGTGTGTGCTCTTCTAGGGGGGAGTCCTTTGCAGGGTCCCTGTAACGTGTGTTATCTTGCTAAGGCATTTTAATTTAAGTGACTAAACTTGACCTCTTCTGCTGCTGCAGAAGACTTTTGCTCCACTCCTACACTGACTGATAAACTCTTATATAGTTGGGGGTTTGACTGCCAAAGCATTAAAAGACCTGTTAATTGTTGATAAGAAGTGAATTACTGCTAAACGTGTTGAATAACCCTCTTGTTCCTTCCTACAGACTTTGAGTGACTTTAGTAAATGAATGAAACTGTCATTTCTCTGTAACAAATGCTGGTGCGTGCCACTGCTATTTAAACATTAGAACTGTCATTTTCTGTAACTAAGTGCGGGTAACTACTATTGAAGAAGTCACCTATGAAAAGTATTGTTAATTCCTGTGTGTGTTGGTTACTCTAAATAAGTATGTACCTACCTTGCCTTGTGTGTATACGAGTATCTATATGTTAATATAACTTTCAGTGTGTAAGTTTCTTTGGGATATTGCCTGGGTTATATTGCCTGGGTTCATTGTACTGAACTACAACTCACATCCTCCTCTTAAGAGAAGCTTTGCTGCTCTGCCATTCTACCAATCCTTTGGATAGTACCTGTATAACAAGGGATAGTTTTATAGAGTCTGCCATCCGGGTAGACTTTAAGAAAACTCCCCTAACAACCGAGGATCTGCCAGTGCCACTGGGGTGCCTGAAGTATGGCCAAAGTACATGGTTTAGGCCATGTCCACGGAGAATTTCGGGTGGGAGACCTGGTCTTTAGGGCTAGTTCTAGCCTGGACACATAGCGAGTGATGGTATTGTTGCTATGCCAAAGGATACATCTAGTGGCCCGGGTGTTGGCTGCATGTCCAGTGGGCACATCTGGTGGCACAGGGCATGTTTGAAGGCCTTGCCCAGTGGGTAAGATCCATGGGTAGGAGGTGCATGGAGTACGGCTGTATACCATGCCTAAGGCAAAGCAGCCAGTTTGGTCCACTGGGCATATGGGAACACATGGAGGAGCCCAGGGCATGGCCTGGCCATTGGATGCAATGGTCAGATTGGATGTGCACTCATGGCCTGCAGGACATGCCCAATGCCCACAGTGCCCATGCCATAGACAACCACACTGGCTATGGCGGATCTGTGTGCTATGTGACAAACCTAGGGAAGGTGTCCTTTCTTCCCAAAGGGGAGCCCCTCTGTGGCTAGGGTGGTGAGCCCACTCTGCAACACCCTCCCCTGGGGTTGTGGCAAGTAGGACCTCACTGGGAGAGACTCCCCCCCTTTGTGTTTTCAAGTCAAGTAGAGCCGTCTCAGTGTCGTGGCCTGGTCTGAAACCGGATTGTCTTAATCCCAAAAGATAATTCCTGCAAAGAGAATTGCAAAAGTCAATCCCAGAGAGTATCAATGCTCTTGCCAAAGTGATAGAGTTTTCCGTGGAGAGAAATGGGCGGCTGGCTCTGGTGGCTGAGGTAGCAACATCACTGACCTGTCCATTTAGTGTGAGTGAAGAGTCAATGTAGACCCCTAGTGTTTTTATTTCGTTAGCCACCGGGATGGTTTTGCCATCAATGATGAAGGAGTTTGCAGAGTCTTGTTTTGTTTCCGATAAGGATAAGCTCAGTCTCATCATTGAGGCACAATTCGTTGAGTGCCATCCAGGCTTGGATTGCAAGGTAGATTGTTAATTTTTTTTTTAAAGAGTCGGTGTCATAACATCGAGTGTTGGGTATGAGTATTTGGGTATCATCCGCATAATTTGTATACGAGATACCCATTTTATCAAGTTTGTCACACAGGAGCTTAGTGAATGCATTATAGAGTGGGTGAGACACACGAAACTTGCGGTAAGCCGCAGGTTACCGGGACAGGGTGAGCTGCTGTGGTGTCCGAGAAGACCCTCATGGTCCAGTTAGATGGAAATTATTTGATCCATTTGATGGAGTCTGGGGAGAATTGGGCTGCAGTCTCAAGATGTTGGCATAGGATATCATGATTGACCAAATTGAATGCTGCAGAGAGATCTAACAGCAGAAGAATGCAGAGTTCTCTGTTACCTTTATATTGGTCCATTTGTGTTTTCAAGTCAAGTAGAGCCGTTTCAGTGTCGTGGCCTGGTCTGAAACCGGATTGTCTTAATCCCAAAAGATAATCGTCTTCTAAGTGTTTTTGGATCAGCAGATATGCTGCACGATCGAGTAAGAAGGGAACTGTAGTGATGGGGTGAAAGTTGGTCGGAGTATTAGGCTCTAAAGTGTTTTTTTTTTAGCAAAGATAGGACCCAAGCTGTTTTTACGTCATTAGGGACTATGTTAGAGGCAAATGAGTTATTCAGGAGGCCGGTGACAAAAAGGTGCAAGTTCTACCGTGCAGTCTTTTACCAAGGTTGCAGGACAGATATCACCTTTGCATCTAGAAGGTCTTAGACTTTCAATGATGTTGATCGTATCTAAAGTTGTGAGTAGAGACCATGTAAATGTGGTTACCTTGACGGTATCTGGTGGCGATTGTGCAATAGGAGTGGTTAGGTTAAGTTTGGATTTTTTTGGTTCTATTTTACATTGTAGTAATGAGATTTTGACGGCCAGGGCGTTCTGAATATTGGAGCTCCATTGTTCATCTTTGACCGTATGATCTGGGTTAGGAAGCCGGTGATTCTATCTCACGGAGGATAGTGAATAACTCTCGTATTAGATTGGATATTCTCTGATTATAAACTTCACTTTTAGATTTGATGATTTAATTCTTGTAGTTGTTAGCTAGCGTTTGGAACAGGATTCCATTTTATTGAGATGGAAATTTGATCCAATTGTTTTCGGCAGATCTTTTTAGTGCCCGAAGAGCTTTGAGTTCAGGGGTGAACCATGGATTGATGTGTGCTGGAGTTTTGATCTTTTTGCTTTTTAATGGGGCTGGATAGGTCCACTGGGCATATGCCAGCAGCCATATCCACTTGCCAGGCAGGTGGGGATATGGTCTTCAGCCATGTCCCCGGCCCTGCTAAACCACCTGATGTGTCTAATGAGCCTGGTCTGTGACCTTGATCAGTGGCCACAGACTTCAGGTGATGGCTGCTGCTGTGGTCATTGGCTATGGCCAATGGCCATATTTCCTGGGTCCATGCCCTAGGCCGTGGGGTCTGGGCTTCTACAGTACCACAAGATAAAATTCTTCAAAGCTTGCCAGCCAGCTTATAAGGCTAATTTGTTGCTTTGGGGATATGGTGTACCCTTGTGAGAACCCCTTCACAAAGTTGGATTTTGATACGGAAGATGATTTTGTTAAAATACCAACAAAGAATTATACATATTAAAATAAAAGCTGAAAGGATTTGTCTGGGCCACAAAGTGATTTTGCATATCGCTCCAGTGAAAAATAGTTTAATTGGTTTGGAGCTTGCGAAAATTATCAAAATGGTCATCCTTGCGAAGGAGACTTAAATTTTAGGTAGCATACATTATTACATGACAAGAATGATATTTGTGACTCCTGATTACATTTTGAAGTGAGAGTATATTCAAAGGTTTGCAGTACAATCATTGTTTAGGAGTAAATAAAAGCACATTTCCACCAAGGAGGCCATCTTTTTTTTAGGAGAGTAAAAATATATTATCTCTAAACTCAGATTTTATTTTCTAATCCATACTTATTTGCACCTCGTAATTCATGCACATTGAAAGATGCATTTCTACCATGTCTGTGGAGCTGTGTGGATGGAAGCAAGGTGCAGGCTTTTATGTGTCCACATTGTTTCCCATTTTCTGATGAGAGTATTTTTACTCCTCCTTTGTTGGAAGTATTTTCCCCCATTTTATTGGGAGTAATAGTGGCTGGTACACTTATTTATAGGGCTGTGTGTAGTGCAATTGACTGATTAGATTGTTTTACGTTTGACATTTCCAAAGTTTGTAGAGTGTTTACAAGCAAAAACCTTGCATTTTTAAGAGACTTAAAAAATAATGCATGCACTTACTGGTGCAACATTTTGAAACGGAAGCCTGCAGATTTGTGGTGGGTGGAGGGCGTGTGGCTAGGGTATTCGATTAAGTAAATCTTTCACTGTATGTGCCTTGTAGCATCACAGGATTCATGTACCATTACCAATTAAATTAAAAGAAATAAACGCGTGGGGAGAAGCTGCCACTGAAAAGGTTTTTCTGAAGATGGAATTCGGCAACTGATGTGGTTTGCAAGCCCTAGATGGGAAGGCACATTTAAGGTGAATTGTGCCCGATTTGTTGGTAAGTGAAGGGCACACACACACAAGTCAGCAATACAGTCTCAGTCCTGTTACATGTTTTTTGGTGATGGCCCATAACTTTTTCCCCATGAAAATATATACACAGTCACACACCATGTGCACCACAATAGAAACAATGCTAGCATATGCTGATAGTTCTCAAAATTCAAATGTGACTGACCTGGGTTGGAAGGAGACATGGCAGCAACCCAGTATCCCAGCTGTGGTGCGATGTAGGTCCAGGTGAGCTGGTTGCCTTCTTGTTGAATAAGACCTAAGCTACTCTTCAGCCATGTTCCTGTTAAAGACAAAAACACAAGGGCACGTTAGATGTGCTCCGACGAAAAAAGCTTCATAGTTATCATCCAAAGAACTGAGAAAGGTCAGAAGATTTAAGACTGCCTCCTCCTAATTGCTATTTGTTGGCCACAAGTTCTGGACTTCATATATTCTCAGCGCAACAGCACTCTCAAGTGAGTAGAGTAACCAACATAGAATTGTGTTTACATTTCGTCTAACTTCAAAGAACTTCAGTTAATAGAACACAAAGGTTTTGGTTATTTGAATGATATTTTCTTCTCTTTGTTTGGAGAGATTTTTTTCACCCTCCTGATGAACCACCGAATTCAGGTGGGGAAACACGTGTTGAGGATCACCAATGCGTATGAGAATCAAACATGAGGAAATATAATAAATTGTTGAAGAATTCAAAATAAACTCCACAAATTGATGCAAATTATGGATTCCTTTCTTCTTTTTTGTGATCTATTTTCTTGAATACTGGGCAGCCTCAATATTTTGTGGATCCAGTTGCTCCAAGGCTGTAATGACTGCAAAACCCTATACAAAGGCCTAAAACGTTGGCATTGCCAAATGCAGGTTTTGTAAAGGCACAGTTAGGCTGGAAATGACTGAAGTGATAGCTGCATGGAACAATTGTGATACACGCTTGTGTATTATATGCATTTATATTCGTGCACGGATGCCTCTGCAGGGGCCCATAGGCACGCCGCCAGTGGTTATGACGGATTCAAAACTCTCAGTCCACCCTTTGTTTCAGTCCTTAGTGGCATGGACATGCCAGAGAAGGATTCGGAGGTCACTGTGCCCACCCACGCCAAAAAAAACATTTGATGCTGCATGAGTATCTGGAAAAAACGGATGTGACATGGAAGTTTAGGCTGTGCTGCTCTTCTGAGGAAGGACCAGGATGATACTAGGGGGTTCCCCTTTCTGTAATGGCATAAACAATCAAAGCCGAAGGTCAGGAGTACTGCACCAGCAATTGCCATTTATGATTCATTCCATGGACACCACCCCTTACGTTTTGACTGCTTGAAGAATGGGAACAGTCCATCTGGTGGAAAGGTTGTGCTTTCACACCCTAGAAATATTTGTCACTGGGTCAGCTAGTGGAAGGCAGAATCCTGGCATGTGGCTGCTGCGGGTATTAGCCTGGTAGGCAACCTGAGGAAAACAATCCACTATACTGTTCCTTACAAAATATTATTTTTCATGAAAGGCTATTGGTGAACAAATACTGCACTTCAACGCAAGAAACTGCATAAATATATTAAAAATAAATCAAAAGAAGATATTGCATGAGAAGGTTTACACAGTTTTTCATTACAGGCCTATTTATCCAGTTGCTAAGCAACACGCAGTCCTATGTCATGAGATCATAAATGTTCACCCGTCCCACTCCCCCAGCATTTGTTTAATGGCCCCGTGCCGGTCTGACACATGTGAATGTTGTCAGCTTTTGCCAACAATGTTGGGCCATATGGTGTTTACCCTATTCCTCGATAGCAAAGTTACGAAAATAGGAATTTATTTATGTCATCACCAAAAGGGAGTGAAACACAAGTGATCAGCTTTTAATGCAAGAACTTTTGAAGACTCGGCTTACTTGCTGCACTTAAAACAGCTGCATTAACGGGCTGCTGGAGCCATCCATTTTACAACAGCTGGAGTGCGCACAGAGAGGACGATGTGACTGGTAGAGAGCAGCTGGCCGGCGCAGGGTTCTTTCTAGTAGAACACACACACACATCTATGTGTGCCCCAGACTCGCGCTAAAGCCAACATGTCTTTTGAAAGAAAGGTTAGTTTGCAAATTAAGAGCCTTCTCACAGACTCAGTCTAACACATCAAGTTATATGGCAAAGCAGGAGGAGCCCTAGGTATCCCGATGACTTAGCATAAGGCGTCTGAAATATTGATCAATGCAAGTTACTCTCCCTGGGGGACAGCTGGACTGGCGATCGCAGAGTAGAAGGGAACATTTCTCCACAATATTCTAAAGTAGTAGAGTGGCTGCTTTATCCAGATTATTTAAAAGAAATGAGACATTTGTGATGGGCCGGTAGCTGGAACAGATATTCAGGTCAAGGGTTGACTTTCTCAGACCAGGGTTAACACACGCTTTCTTGAGGTCATTTGGAATACATTAAACCCCTAAATGAGGTGCTTATAAGGACCATGATGGTTTCAATTGCACATTCTTTGAAGATAGTGGAAGAGTATGGGTTGTTTGGACCGGTCTGAGGGTTCGAACTAGCCATAATAGACTTGGTCTATAGTAAAAAAAAAAATATATAAACAATATTTTTTTTTTTAAAAAGACAGTAGAAAATCTGCACTGAAACAGGGCAGATATGGGCTAAGAGGCACACTGTTCCGTTTCCTTCAGAACGAGTTAGGCGTTGTTAGCAGTGAGACGGCGGGGCAATAATACTTCACTGGATTGGATTTATTTTTTCATGAAAAAAAGATTGGATAGTTGACACCAAGCATGCAAGGGGTCCCTTCTGTTTAAAAAGAAGCACGGTTTATTCAGTAAATGTACATTGTCCAGCAACATTTTGGTAGTGTTGGAGTTCAATTCAATTTGGGAGTCATAAAAAAAAAAACAAACATTGGCTCTAAAGCTCGTTTGCTGTATTGGGTTTCCTCCACTCTTTACTTTCTGATCTCCCGCTAGAGCAAAGGAAGCTTACCATCTGTTCCCTAAAGTATTGGGTTTAAAATACGCTTTCTACATATGTGTAACCTCATCAACATTACTTAAGAGCATATTGTAAATAAAAACAGTCATTTCTGTGGCGAAATCCACCTCGTTAGTCAGCAAAATTGATTAGATCGGGATCGAGATGGAAAAATTAGATGCGCATCAAGATGAAAAGATGTCCGTTTCTGCTTACTTCTGTAGGAGGTAAAAATCTTGTCCTGTCTTTCCACTGAGACAATAAGAACCAGTACTTTAAAAGGTTTTGCCGCATGACCCGACCAAACAACTAAGAAAGATGGGGTCAGAGTAAAACATTCCATGCGATGACTGTAAGGGCGCAGAAGTAATGGGCGGACACAAAGGTGGCATGCTTTTGGCTATAGACGTATTATTAAAAGGAAAATCCTAGCAATCCCTATTACTAAGAGCGTCTTCCCTGCCTCAACTAATAAACTAAGGCTAGTCAGAATGTCCAGCAAACCATACATTTTGTGTCAAACCTACTTCTAGCCCTAACACTTCTAGTCAACTAAGGAGAATATATCTGGAGGGTCAGAAGGAGGTTTTCCTCCTTCTGGCTGGAGATCTGGCCAGTTTTTAACACAGTTTACCAGAGAAAAGGGCTCCCGTTTCCCTGGCTTTCTTTCACTGTTTGCAACAAGCATAGTGGATGACTGTCTCCCCTTGGTTTCTTCTTTCTTCTGTACAAAAGTCTTAATGTTCACAACTATCGAAGGGAATGGCTCCCTTATTCTGGTTGATTCTTCAATTCCACAATTATGCTGAAGTAGTATTTGTTTTCTCTTGCTTCTTCACTTTCTTTGTTGATGGGTTACCTGGGAGGCTTCACTGCCATGTATTGAAATGAACAACAACTTCTGTTTGTTCCATCTGGTAGACTCTCCTGCCAGGTGCTGTGATGATTGCGAGCACTCATGATGCTTTGGTACTGTTTTATGGGTGAGTCCAAGACTCGCCTATTCCACTGTTTCGGGTGGTCTACCTGGTGTACTCTCCTTTCCGCTACTGTGACCAAGATGAGAAATCTTGACTTGTGGTTGCAGGACCCAGACTCACATAGCCAGTCTTCATTTGTATTCCATCTGGTATACTCTCCTGTCAGATACTGTGACGATCACTCTTGATGTCTCTGCAGTCCAATACTGTCCTTGACCTGGGTTCCCAGACCCAATATATGGAGCTTTCTCCGTTTGCCCACTTTTATCCCACTGGGTTGGGCCCTCTGCATCTACCCTGCCGCCTGTGTACCTTTTACTCTGGTCTGCAGTGTTGCCGGGGCTCTTCGGATGCCAGACGCCAGCTGTGTGGTTTCCTCCTCGTGTTTCACCTGCCTTTGGCAGCTCCGCAGTGGCAGCATTGATTATGGTGGCTGAACTTCTGCTTCCCGCTCACTGTCTATGTCCTCCTGGCTCATTGGGATTTTGTTCCTCGGCTTCCCCTTTATGTCGGTTTGACACCGGACTATCTCTGGACTCGCTTTCCCTTCTTGCGACGTCCTGGTCTGTTCTTTTCCAGATTCCTTGAACTTTGCATTTCGTCCAGGGAGGGCGGTTCGGCAAAGCTAGTCCATCCTTTCCTTTTAAAAGAACCCATTGCGATTAATTGTCCAAATTGACTAGACGGAGCATGTTCCTCATCACTCTGTGCATCTTCCTCGTTGCAGTATCCTCACTGCCATAATTCACTGAGGTACTGATGTTCTTCCTAGTCTCAGATTTTTTCAATAGGATTTGCATGGGTAGTTCCTACTCTTCCTCGTACCAATACTTGTTAAGGAGGTGGAAGTATCTACCTTACACTGGTACATGGTAGTGTAGGGGGCTACAGGATCTTCTATGGGGTAAGAGGGTGAGGGAGATTGTGAAGGAGCAAGTAAATATTGCATTCTTCCTAGTGTGTCGTCCCTTGTCCCATAAGGGTTTTGTGATCCTCCCACGGTACACCCCCCCCCCCCAGGGGGATCATTGGACTGTGGCTGCAGCACCATGGCCCCAGCCCCATGAGAAGGCCCCCCCCCCCTCCATGAGAGAAGGGACGACATCCAAGGATTTGTCACATGACCCATTCTAGAATGAGTCCCTTGTTGAGTAGGATACATTTGCCCAAAAGAAAAATCATGATTCATGAGGAAGTGTTTCACATATATTTGTAAACAGTCGTTAAAAATTAACATCGAAATCTCCTAAAATTACAAGGAAACTGGTAGCTTTCATGAAGGGAAGGATAGTTTCTAAAACATAACAAGAAACATGTTAAATTGTGGGGGCAGTAACTAACAAGAAGCTGAAGGGAACTGCAACTATGTTTAGTACATTTGTCACTTAAAATGTGCAGTAGGGTATGGAGGCAAGTGTGATGGTATTAATATTGTTGAAGGCATTTTATCCACATGTGTGATGCTGGAAATGCATTGGAGGGACAGGGCCTCCCTGTCCTTGTTCTGTAGTCCAGTTTTCATTAGTGTTCTGTATTGTTTTCTGCACAGGAGTCCATGTGGGACTCTTGGCAGTGCAGCTCTTCCTGTTTTTTTGGTTTGGGGTACAGATCCATGGGATACCCTTATGGCACCCATGGGTGGGGGGGGTACAACCCTGTGCCCCTAGTGTATGTTTTTGGGCACCTGTGTGTGGCCCACAGAGCAGGTTATGGGCTGGTGGCAGCTCCATGCTGAATCTGACACGTGCTCGGAGTAGCCTCCATTTTGGGATACCCAGGCCCTGGCATTGGAATCAGTTGATTCCCGATAGGCAACAAGATGGCCCCTGTGGCCTCTTGCTTTCTATTGCCTGTTACGTTGTTTTCCCAAAGACCTGGGAAGCCCTAACTGGCTGTTGGGTGGAAGTTCCATATATGGTATTGTAGCGAAGTCCAGGCCAGGCTGGCTGGAGCCTTCCCAGTGACTGTATGTTGTGGTTACACCCTGTGGGTGGGACCTGGGTGAATGGAGTGTGTGACCAATATGCACTTCTTGTTGTGGAGGTCTGGTTTCTGGTATGAAACACACTGACTGAGCCAGCCCTGCCCAAAACTGGTATGAATGCAGTGTGTAGTGTTGAATGACTGGGTACTTGCCCCAATACACATTCCTTGTTGTGAGTGTCTGAGAGGCAGAAGAATGGCCTGAATGCATTGTATGCCTGATTGGCTGACTGACTGCTGAATGCCCTTCTGAGAGATTGGTTGTCTGAGTGTGACTCAGCAGAATGAATGGGAGATCAACTAGTATATCTGGGGGCCTCTCACTGCTAGAAATCGTTCAGAAGCTGAAGTCGAAATTGACGCTTGATCTTGAAACCGAGCCCAAAGAAGAAGGTTGACTGCTGTTACCTTCACTGCAATCTGAAAGCCGCTGTGCCGTCGAGACTGATCCAAGAGAAGACCTGGTTAGGCGCCCTCTTCCCGAGCTCCGAAGGACCATCGAGCACCGCTAACCTTGCCGAAGCTCCCTGAAAGTCAGACCCCCAACAGGCTGTCGAGGAGAACGGAGAGAAGCACCGGACATTCCGTCCACCATCAACCAGGGTTTGCAGGTTTGCTACAACCGCTGGAGGCCCGTCAAAGCAGTGTTGCCCAGAAGGGGGGACCGCTTGACGCCGTGCCATTGACGATTGGAGCCACAATTCCCTTGATTAAGACATTTTTGATTCCTAGACGTGCTCGTCCGCACCGCCGACCGCCTTATCCTGCCAGAGAAGGCCAGTCTATCGGCGTGCCGAGGAGCATCTGCCGTTGGGTTTCCCACCACCCAACGACTGTAGAGACGCCGGATTACTAGACGCCCTTGCTGGGCTCCAGTTCTTCACAAACTCTTTGCGGTCCTGAACTATCGACATCGAGGTGCCCCGCACGCCTCTTCCTTGCAGGGCATCTTCAACTTGCTGTTGCTGAGCACCGTTGGGACCGAAGCTGCCGCCTCGACGCGGAGCTCACTTTCTTCGAGGGACCTCGATGATCCGTGGCTCCTGCTTTAAAGGGAACCTCTCAAGAAGGATCCGTCGACGACTCATTGTCGAACTCTGCTATTCCAGGTACATTGGGGTGGTAGAAACATTGTGGAAGGATGGAAGGAAATAAGACTCATTTAACAATATATGGACTGGGCATGTGGTATATCTTTATTTTACAGGTTGCACAGGTGAGGGTGGAGGGGGGGATCTCCACAAAGAACTGTCTAGTGGTAGGGGCCAGTATTCTGCCAATTGTTCTAACCAACTGCTTTCCTCCTATGTCTATTGTGGTTACCTTTATTCATTGATTTGTTTGACTTTTAACCAGAGTACAGTTGATGCACTTGAATGAAATCTGATAATTGTGGTACCACTTAGAACTGTATATATAAGTTAGTTATTGTGATTCTGTATATAACCATGAACCTTAACTATATAAAGACTGTTTTCAGTAATACAGTGTGTGGCCATTCCTTTGTGGGTGCTTGGGGACTACACTGTACTTAAGAACCAGCCCGCATCACCTCCAGAGAAGCTAGGCCTTGATTGCTCGTCCATTGCTACCGTAATAGAGAATCTTGGCTGCGGTCCTCTGTGCCTCTCCTCTACCATATAGAGAGCAGGAGTACAGACACCCCCCTCTCCAGTCTTTACACAAGGCCACTCCACTACCTTTTTATTTAGATCGAGATTGAGATCTGAAGATCATAATCAATATATTTTACCTGAGCTAGTACATTTAGTCTAATGTTTAGGTTTGCTTTTGAACTCCTAGGACAATTACTTTGGACACTGTTAGAGAAGTTACTACCGTTAATTCCATCCACATCGGTAGTTAAACATTTTTCCTGTCCAGTTTTTTCACAGTATCTGAAATCAAATTTACAGCTGAAATAGGAGTTCAACCTTTGCCACGATACAAACTCACGCCACGACAAGAGCCCAGTTTTCTTTGTGTGCATATGTCTTTGTATCCAGTCGCAGACAGACCTTAACAGAAACAAACAGCACACCTCTCCACAATTGGCAGTAGACAGAAACTTAACTGACCCTGAAGAAAGTTCTAACCAAGCTGAGCGCATGTTGCTACTGGCGTCACGCGTACAGCATTGGTTGTGGAACGGTTAGAACACTGCCATCTAAATGAAGAGCAGTTTGGAGCGCTGGGTTTGATACCACCTAATCCAACACCAGTTTGAATTTGGTTTTTTAAAATCTTATTTGTTTTTTTGTACCAGTTGACAAATGGAACAAAAACAATGTCATCGCAATACGGCCCATAGCTTATGAACTCTTGAAACAGGGATTTGTCACGTGGCTTTGCCGCCGAGGGGAATCTCTAATATACCAGGCTTACTCTCATCAGCAATCAAGTCTCTGTAGGTGCTGAGCTCCTTAACAGATTGTTTTTTTAGTTCCCTCTCCACAAACAGATCGAGCCTCAAGGGGCGTGTGACTGGCACTCCCCCAGGCCAATTACTCTTACCACTGGGCATTTAATTACTACTGGGCCGGGACAATCCTGGGACAAATAATGTTGTACAGTAGTTTTCATGTGAATTTTGGGTGAGTTACTGTGAAGTCATGTCCACTCCCGTATAACTTGCTTAGTACATTATGTGGGGGAGCAACAAGAACATTTTAATTTGTCAAACTCTTCAAGTACCCCTCCAGCTGCACTATTAAATTGGTTTAATCACTCACCAACTGCCATGTTTAACAGTGCCTTAACTGCATTTGTCCGATGTTGTAGTGTGCATGTCTTGACCGCAGATACGCTTCACCTTCTACTGCCCACTTCCATATTCCTCGCTTCTGAAGCATTTACTGTTTAGCATTTGTGAGACATTACGGACAGTTTTTTTACAGTCCAACTAAGGATATCATAAAACCATGCAACTTAGGCAATACAGAACCTCCAACTCTTAGTATATGAATGTACCACCTGAGATGGGGTAGCATGTACAGAGCAGCCAAGATTATCTCAGAGAGGGAGAGAGGGATGTAGGTCAGTACAAAGAAATTGTAGCATACATATGGTTAAAGAAACACCGATACACAAAGCATTGTCAGAGAAACATATATACACACACAATAGCTATGATGTACAAACCAAGGAAGAACTGTATTTAGAGGAGCATTACGCACGTCAAGATTAGTCAAACCTAATGGTTAAGTGTTCAGGATAGTAATAAGACAAAGTTAGTTACTTTGAGATTACAATAAATAATTCAAGGTTAGTAGACCCTATTGGTCAGATCATACAGTGTTCTTCAATTTAAAGAATCACTTAATAAAGCAACCCTGCTACAAGTCTATCTTGCAACACATGTAACTTTCCTCTTTCCTGAATGAACAGTTACACCACCAATATAACTTTTAAGAACACAGTTCAGAGCTAGTAAAGTAACTAATACTTTCTGGGGGGGCCTTAAGCTACTCAATGAAAGTAGGACAACTCGATAACTATTTTAGAATGCACCAAGCCGTTCTGGGAAAGCAAAACCCAATTAGAGTTTAAGAAAGGCACAATGTATATACAGGTAAGTAATCAACCTATTGGTACATAACTAACCACTACTTAATAGCTAGTTCTACACAGTATACTGTTCAGAAGTGCATAATACAGTTTCTAAGGTAAGTAAGAATGTAAGAACATTATGGCTATTTTATAACTGCTCTTAAGCTCTTTAGGGAAGGCATAACCCAAGTGTACACTTTAAGACACAATGGGCCTCATTATGAGTCCGGCGGTAACCGCAGCGGTAAAACCGCCTGGTTACCGCTGGACTTGTATTACCATTCCGCCTCCGTGACTGCCGGTATTACCAGGGCATTACAGCCCCGGTGTCCCGGGAGTCACGGAGGCGGAATGGTTTTAATCCCCATTCCCATTGAGTCCTATAGGACTCAATGGGAATGGGGAAGTGGAAACACTGGCACCATCTTGTAATGGTGCTGGTGTTTCGACGTACGCCTGCAGGCAGGACTCGGGATCGGGCGGTCCGAAATTAACAGTGGCGGCGGATTTACTGCCACTGTTAATTCCAGCCCGCCCGACCTGTAATGAGGCCCAATGTATTTCAAGGTAAGTAAGGCACCTATTATACTTTTCAGAATGGCAGGCAGCAATTCAAAGGTAAGTAAGAACTAATTCTTTTTAAAGGGGCTAAAAGCAACTCAAAGACAATTATTAACTCCAATACTGGTTTAGAAATTCCCTACAGCAGACAAGGGAGAGCAAAACCTAATGATACACTTTAAGAATGACAATATGTTGTAAGGTAGGTAAACCTTATTAGTAAGTTTTTACGCTCGTTCACGTAAGAAATGATAAAACAGTACCAACACCTATTACTTTTCTCAAAGGGGGGGGGAGGAACACCATTCAAAGTAAGTAAAATTAATACTTTTTACAGTATGCAACTACAAAGGTAAGTATAAACTTTATGATATGGCATTTGTAATGCGCCTATACACAAGTATTTCAAGGAGAGACAAGGCAAGGAAGGGGGAAGACAGACAGCGATCTTATTGGCCAAGGGACATTGTGATCGCGCAAGTGCAGGGGAGGGTGAAAAGTGCCAGGGGAAAAGGGGAGGGGGCAGTGCTGTACATGGGATCAAAACAATACCAATTAGTGCGGCCAGCAGGTAGCAGGTGCAAGGTTAATTGCAGACAGCAGTTGCCCAAAAGTGCAGGTAAATGGACTGTAGGGTTACAAATACAGACCCAAGGGCACGGGTTGCCCTGAGGCAGTGCAGGTGTGCAACTGGGAGGATAGGAACCTGGGCCTGAAATCAGAGGGTAGCCAGATGACCAGTGCAGTATCAGACAGGAAATCAGAAGGCAAAAGGCAGAGAGAACGCAGAAGCAGAGTAAGGTCTTGAGGTGCTTCCAGAACTGGAAATGGCTGTTCCAGAGTGAAGCCCCAGCCGAAGATAGATCTACCACCAACTCGTTGCTGACCATGAGGGAGGTGGAAGACCGACGAGCTCGAGTAGGAAGGTATTTACGAAGAGAGAGTTGGAGGTTTTGAGCACCCTGGCCCCAACTGGGAGCCAATGCAACTATTTCAGTGCTGGAGAGATGCGATCCCTGGACTTGGGGCCAAAGAAAAGTCTTGCAGTCTGTTCTGGATGAGTTGCAGAGAGGAGAAGCAGGCATATTTAGAAGGAGGCTGCTGCAGTAGTCCAGCCTAGAGAGAACCAGAGCTCTATAGACAGTGAGCTTCTGGGGGAAGGAGAGGAAAGGAAGAACACCTCTGAGGAGGTGCAGCTGGTAGTTTGACTTCTTATAGAAGTCAGATGTGAGGAGAAAACAGTGGCGAGTGTGGGGTCGAAGAACCTCAAGGTTCGTAGCCTCACAGGTGGGAGCAGGAAGAGGACCAAGGGAGGCCAGCCAGAGTGTGACAGGAAAGGAGGGTGCAGGTGTGCCGATGAGGAGAATCGGCAACACTTTGTAACATCTTCTATTACAGAGATACAGTTACCATACTAACTTCTTTATCAATCAAGTACTTTTCACACTTATTTTCCATACAGAAGCCTTCTTTTGAAGTTCTTCCCACGTCTGTAGCAGGAGTTTTCTCAGAGGCAGAAGAGGGACCCCAGTGGTCTGGGATCCAGCTGTAGGAAGGTCCGGATAGGGTTCAGTTGCAGGAAAGTCAGAGTTCCAGAGGATCTCTCTCAGACAAGTAAGTATTCACTTTAGAGTTAGTTGAAGGTGTTCAGGGACTTCACAGAAGGCTCTCTATGTGCATTCCAGCATTAGGCCTGAGAGCATGATCTGGGCAAACTTCCAATGCCACGAATCACCCACTCAGCGTAAGCGGATTCACACAGACCTAAGGTAAGTTACGTATTACCCAAGCCAACAGTACCTTAGGAGACAAGAAGAGCTTTTGGGTGGATGCCTTCAGGATGCAGCAGCAGAGGATTTGGTCCTTGGGTTCTTGGACTGGAGACTGAAGAAATTGACACTGAAGAAAAACTGGTAGCAGTCATCAATGGGGGAGGCTTCCACCAAAAGGTTTCTTCTCAGATTCTCACGGCTCTGTGGATCTGGCACCTTTTTACAGAGCCAGATGAACAAATATCACTGGTTGGATTTTCTTTTGCTCTCCCAGTCCAGCACTGTGAGGGGAATTCAGGGATTCAAATCGCATCTCTGGAGGTCCAGCAGGAGTCCACCAAAGATTCAGATGAAATCGTACTTCCGGTAGACCATGCACTGCACACTGGCTCGAGGTCCCTGGGTATTTGTGTTTTGCAACCCAACAAGGTCACAGCAAATCAACGGATTTGTAAGTCTTCTCATGACTAGTGGATCACACTAGCTTCTGGGTAGGAGTCATCGCATTTTGCAATCCCAGGTCGCTTGGAAGGGTCACATCAGGCTCCAATTACACAGCACTCTCTCCGGTCGCTGGAAACGGTTACAGCCGCCATTTCTTCATCTTCAGATTTGGTTCCAGTGGTCGACTTGCCAGCAGCTTCCAGGATTAAAGTATTCATCAGGAACTACAGCACAACTTCGGTAAACTTTACAGAAAGGGGCGCCCTGACTCTCTAATCAGGACAGCCAGCCCCCGTTGGAAACTGGTTCCTTTCAGGCATGGTGAAAGACAAAGGGCTGCAGAATTTTATGACTCCTTCCCTCGCTTCCTGCCTTTTCATACACTCTGAAGCCTCTGCAGGGAATACAAAGAATTCCCGCCGAAGATAAAACTTCAACAATGTCTTTCCCACCTAGGAAGACAGAAAAGTAACAAGAAGCAAATCAGATATGGTGAAAAAAGAAGGAGCCCGCCATTCTACCAGAATGGTGGCCCTCCTGTGCATTACAGCAGCTGATTTGACAGTTTGCAAATAACAATGACTAAAAGTCACTGTCAGCACCCATTCAAGTAAACATTACCCCTCGGGAAGAGCAATTCAGCCAATTACATTAAAGGGAAATTAAAAGGAAGCCACTGCATTTAATATGCTGTGTGCTGCCATGGTACTTAACAGTCGGACCAAAGTAATAGGAAATTATAACTCCAATCATACAGTATGGCGAGGCATAAAAAGGTCACCCATAAAAAGAGTAAAAGACTAGGTGAGAGGGGAAAGATTCCCCTTCACATAGGTCCAAGCCAAACGTTCTGGGGTTGACACAGGTCAGGAAGATTATTCACATTCATGAAAATCCTCCCTAACAGAACCGGCTTACCAAGCAAAGTGGTTTCAGCAGGTACAATTAGCAACATTAGACAGATGATCGCACTCTGAACTGTGTGAGAAGTGTAGAAGTAGCATGCACAGCAAAAACTGCTCAAATGTATCATAGCAGGTCTTCTGCAAATATATGATGTGCGACTGTGTATTCTTAAGACATATAGGCTGAGAACCTGTGAACATTATGCAGAAACATTGCTGCTTGTGAATATCGTGAAATGTCTGAACCACCACCTCTATTGAACAGCATGTGTGCTCGTCTGTATAAAAGCTTGGAGAACCCAGGAAGAGGGTTTGCTGTGCCGAGTCTCGCTCAGTCATTGGGTTGCTGTTTGTTCTGGGTTTTGTTTGGCTTTGCTGACTGCTATTAAAGACGTTTGCTATCAACCTGAAGGAGTCTGTGGCCGTTTTTTCATCCATACACGCCAGCAGCAGTCTGCTCCTAAGCCCCGGTGGCAAGGTCTGCATCAAGTCCCGCTGACAACCCATATGTCTTAAGTGCTCCAGCCTGACATCCTGGTGCATGCTGACCGCTACTGGATGGTCCCAGCCAACAGCACTGCATCCAGCTCGCCTGACCCCCAGGCTACTGAAAAACAGCCCAACTGGATCAGTCCATACCCCTGCCCTACTAGTGCCATTTCAAACCAGTTACCTCAGACAATTCTCAAGCAAATGACAAAAGCAGACTCCACTTCTCCCCACTGCACCTGTGCATAGGCAAGACCTCCACCTGCAGAGCCAGTTCAAATGCCATCAGGCAACCGAGGCTCCGGAGGGAACCACCCAGATCCATGTCCCCCTCCTTGCGCACCACCCTCATTGCTTGCCTCCACTAGATCTCTACACCCAGCATCAAGAAGGTACACGCTGCGGTCCTGCAGAGGGTTTCCACAAGGCTAGTGATCTAGAGAGGAGTGCCTGAATGTACACATAGCTAAACCGGTCCACTGGACAACGATGCACCTCCAAGACATGGCAGTGCATTGTCAGAATTGCTGCTGCATAAACCACCATGCCAGTTCCTGTTGGATGTGGACCCTATTGGTATCATCTCTTGGCAATTCTTTTTGTCCGGATGACCACTGTGTGTTTATGGCGGTGGTACTATGGGTATTTCTAGCTGATTTATTGTAGACTGCCGTGACATAGCCTCAAACTTTGTTGAACTGCTTGAACAATCTTCTTTGGATGCATCCCAGACTATAATGAATGAGATTATTGGCACATTAAAACTTGCACCCCAGTCTTGAGCTGCAGATAATTGTGCCCTGAAATGAAAAGTCTTGAGCTGCTCAACACAAACCTTTCTTCGCCATATGAACTGAACTTGCGTCTCCTCCATGAACTTTGACATTGAAAAAACAAACAATACTACTCAGTATACCAGGCTCTGGTTCTGGGCACACACAATTGCCAGTTTCTTGACCACTTTTTGTTGTTGGCTCACTGGCTTGTCTCCGACTCGCGGATTGTTGTTTTTAGAAACACCCATCATGAGCAGGATGTCCCTCTGCTCACCCTTGTGTCCACAGTGAGAACACACCTTCACATTGGCTGGCAGTATTCATATATTTTTAATGCATCATATTGCTGTGTTTGTGCGCATCTTCCACACAACCTGTCCTCTAGGTTCCCTAGAGCACGCATTCCTTTTAACTGGGGAGATTCTACCCGGATCTCAAGTTGGTTACCAGATCCCGAGGCCCCAGACCATGTAGTGGTTCTCATTACCAGATGGGGTTTACTGGTCCTCCAGGTTTTCCCACCCCAAGGCAGGAGGGAGATCAGCAGCACTTCCTTTCCTCTCAGGCTACTGGCCTATGTTTCAACAAGCAGGGTGCACTATTCATTGGGAGACAGCAAGTGTCAACATTACCTTTCGACCAATTCTAGTGTAATCATCAATGTTATGCTTACCTTTGCCCAAGATTCCCATTTTGCCAAATCCCGGAAAGCCACATGCTGCAGAATCTAGTTTCATTGTGGAGATGAGCTTATCCGTGGCTGCCAATCAACTGGGGGGTGGGGAGGGGGGGGTTGCTACATGGGCTATTATCTGCCTGCCATTCAGGTACACCCATGCCTCACCGGAGCACGCACTACCGGCCGAGAAGGATTAAAAGGTATGGGTTACCTCATAACAGCCTTTAAACCAAACCGAGACAAGTTGATCCAGTTGTTTCGGCTGATTGAGGGCATTGAAAATGCCATTGTTGCATCCCTGACCATGCTTATGGTGATCCATAGATGGCTCCTTCACTGCGCTCATGCCCACTGTCGTAAAGCATCTTGAATGACACAAATACTGCATTTGAATACCACAGAAGAGGTATGCTATTATGATTTGCAAAATTGTCATGTTTGCTCCTCTAGGAATGTGGTTGATGAGACTGGAGCTAAGATCTCATAGGAGGGGATTGTTAGGTATCCCTCCAGCTGCACTACTTAATAGAATTAGTAACTCACCAACTGCCATGTTTAACAGTGCCTTAATGCCATTACTTAATTTATCCTATGTTGTAGTGTGCCTTTCTTAACTGTCGATATGCTTCACCTTCTACGGCATGAGGTTGCCCACTTCCTTAGTCCTCGCTTCTGATGTATTTTCCATTTGCATATCAAGGTGTGTTTTAGAGAACAGCCTGACCAGGCAATGTGACTTCCAGGGGCGTTGCTGGAGGGGGGGGGGACTTAGGGGCTATAGCCCCTGATCTTTTGGTTGTAGCCCCGGATAGAATCTCAGGAGCTACAGCCAAAAGACTAGCTAGCCCCCAGTCCCAACAGTTCCGACATCAGCGTAGCCCCGGGTCTTTTCCAGGCCTAGCAACTCCCCTGGTGACTTCCGCAGGTAGAATTAGCAAGATTAGGCAGATCATCTCACTTTCTACCGTTTGAGAACCGTGGAAGTAGCATGCATAGCCGAAACTGCTCAAATGTATCGTACAATGTCTCATGCCAATATCAAGCTTGTACTCTTCCCGGAGCGAGAATGTTGTGTATGCCTAAAACGTATATGCTGAGAAACTGAACATTAAACAGAAACATGGTTGCTTGTGAATATCATGCAATGTCTGAACCACCCCTTCTATTGAACAAAATGTGTGCTCTTCTGTATAAAAGCTCGGCGCAACCTCGGCGGGGCCTGCTGCTCAGAGTGTCGCTCAGTCGTTGGGTTGCTGTTGGTCCTGCGTTTAGCAGGCTTTGCTGACAACTAATAAAAACATTCAAGAATCCGAAGAGTCTGTGGCTGGTTTTTCCACGAGGATTACAATGCGATTGATTTACTTAGTGCTGCAAAGCATGGTTTGTATGAGCAGATTTTAACTTCGTGTAGAGTACCCAATACTACCTCTGCTCTGGCCGCTAACAAGGAATTGGCACCTTTTCACATGGGCTGTTTTGGTCTAACCAGGATGAAAAATGTTTTAATAGACCAGTGGTTGAAATGTACGAAAAGAAATAGTGGAACTATGTTCCCTACTGGCCTGCCCCCGGCCCCCAGAAACCCCATCACCATGCCCCCTGCCACACACAATACAAACCTCTCAAACACATGCACCTGCAGTTTAAGGAAATCTTCAGTGCAAGTTTCAACTTCTTCCTACACTTATTTTAAAACAAAACCATTACGGAACCATTGGTATAGAATCAGTAAAACTTAATTTTAAAGGAAGTAGAGGAGCACCGTTCCCGCCCACTTCGACAACTGCAAAAGACCCATTATGCGGGTATCAAGCGTTGCTGTCAGACGGTACACTCAATTAAACTGCACAGTTTTAAATGACTTGTTCAAACGTAGTGCTCCATTTGAAGGACCCTGTTGTGAAGAAAATCATGTAGTTGTATGTTGTGCTTTGCAATTTAGCTACTTCACCGGTTGTACCAGCCATGCCCTAAAATCAACGGGCCAGAAATTAGCACCAAGCTGAGGGAGACTTATTGCAGTGGGCATTTTCAGTATTCGGTTACAGAATTCTTGCAATGGAGCATATCACTCTTAGGATGTTCCTCAAGCAGTCTGCCATCGACCATCGCACAAGTTAAAAGGTGCACGCACAGAAGAGTGCAAACAAGCATGAGGGCAAGTAAGTGTGACTGTATATTGTAGTGGGGGGTGTTTTACAGCATGCTCTGGACGAGCCCATACACTAGCAATCTCCATTTACTATCCTTTTAGCACTTGTGGGAGATAGTCCACTCTGATTAAGAATGATGGCTAGCAAACTCTGACCCTGCTTAAACCTCTGCTGTCCTCTAATCATGGGATGAAGTTATGGACAGAGCCATCTACTATGCCCTGTAGGCTCTCAGTTGGCAATGGTGGCTGGTGGGTGTGTCGGGAGGGGTGGCTGCGTTTATGTGAATGTTTCTACAGTAAACACACATACAGCCTGGGTCTAGGAGTTCTGACTTTATAATGGGAAAATTGTAGTCTTGGAGGTAGGTAGAAAAGCAATCTTGAATTTTGTGCAGTGTTTACGTGGAAACTGTGTATGAATTGTCCGGTAATGGTGCGTTTCAATCACTTTTTAGGCTGGTGAACTATGATACGAACAAAAAAATGTGTGCTGCACATTACACAATGGATGTAGACGGGTGTGGACTTGGACGAGACGCTGTTGACTGACAAAACATTTGCTACACTTGCAACCTATGTCTTGCCGGATCGTTTCTGAAGCCATGGCACCTGTGAAACCACAGCCGAAGCACCAAGTCAAAGTCCATGTCTGGAGGGGCATCTCCAAGAATGGCCAAAGCCCCATTGGCATCATTGAGGGCATAATTATCAGATACTTTAAATGAAAGCATTGGGACTTCAATAATATGTATTTGCTTTGTTTCTGGACCATGTCATTGCTTGGCTTGCAGCAATCAGGCTCTCTAAGCGCTGCAGGCAGTGTCCCTAGATTGACATTGTGAAAGAGCGGAGTCAATTGCAGCTTTCTCAGTTCTTGCCCAGTAAAGATTCTAGAGTAAGCTTCTTAACCCTCCACATTTCATCAAGCAGAACATTCAGTTTATTAAATCAAAGCACTGTACAATGAGTATAAAATGCCTTAATAGTAACAGGCACCGGAATAAGGAAAGGGATCTATTTTAATCCCCAATTGCCCTCTCAAAAGTAAAGTGGAGTGAGAAAAAGGCTCTCGCCGGTACTTCATAATCAATACATTTAAATGATATAGCCTGGGGAAGGTCAGGGCCACGAAGCTGGAAAAGCTTCCCAGCCTACTACATTTCTCCAGTTCATCAACCCATATTATAGGGACAAGGAGTTTTCATTAGCATTTTATTGGGTTTACTCCACGCTTAACTGAACCAATGGTGTTCCATACACCACTATTTCAGGCCCTCTAACCGATTCAGTCAGCAATGTACAAATAAAAGACGTCACTATGGGACTTTAGAAGACACGCCAACACTTGTAGATTGGGTATTGGTAACTTTGCATTCTGGGACATCCCTGCAAGATGTACGGGGCAAAATACCTGCTCAAGGAAGAGTAATACAAAGGAGGGCTTGGCGTGTTCACACGTTTATTGGCTCTTCTGTAAGGAGGTAAGTGCGTGCGAGTGCGTATAGCCGTTTCTGTCCAGAGCAAACCCCCCCAAGAGGTACATCTTCTAGCTCTGCAGCATGTTTTCAAGTACCATGAAAAAAGCTTATATGTCCTACCATTGGTTGGTTTACTAGCTTCAAAAGGACTACTCAAACCCTTTATTTTCACAGCATAGTTAAATTGGAGTCACTCTCCATACAATTCATTCTTGTTGCCAACTTGCACTACCTCTTCCAATAGGATCTGCAGCTGGCCTGCCTCAAGGCCATCTGGGTCTTTTGCGATAGTCCCTATAGACTGAGGATGCTGTGAGGGGAGGGCGCGGGGGAGGCCACTCAACATTCTCACTTGCTACTGGTCGGCACAGCATCTGTGAAAAACGGCTGTGCCAACAGATGCCCTACAGTGTGTCTGCAATGTAGATTTTGGATTCATAACAGAGCAGGTTATTGTGCTAAAAGGAATTGTTATTGCAGGTTGGGAGCAAGGGAGAACACAATCATCTTATATGTAAAAGTGATTGTCACAAGCTGTAACATAACAGCTGCACAAAATCGGACATACTTTGCAGCGCTGGGTACTGCATGAGAAAGCAAGGGTGCGTGTGAAGTGCAATTCACACCGAGCATGAGGAAACAAAATTCCCAAAATTTCGGCAGTATGTGGACAGACATGCAATCAAGCAAAGTTTCACTGCAGTCAGCGAAGCAGGCTAGCACCACAGGAGCAAACCTACTTGCCTGCAATAACTAACACGAGGGAGGCAAAAGGCTGGAGAACAGGTTACATTCTGGTATAAGAGGTTTGCAGGACTCTCAAAGGAAGGTCTCAGGATTAAAACGGGACATTTGTCATGCCACCAATATGGGTCTTTTGAAAAACAAATACAAACACTGCATGTGACTCAAAATATTATATAAACAAGCATTGGCAATGCCAACAGTTTGAGCTTTTGTGTAGGCACGGAAAAGGCAGGCACTGTCGCAGTGTTATTAACTAGCCACTGAAGGTAGCAGGTGAAAAAGGGTGCATGTGCCTGGGCATTTAATTTCAGTGCCTAGCAAATGGCTTAAAGACTTATACACAAGACAAAACGGTTGGCTTTGCCGATGCTGGTTTTTAAAAGGATTTCAGTACAGCACACAGTGCTTATAAATGGAGTGGCTGAAGGCACACCTGGTTGAGACACATTTAAAAGCCTTCATTTTGAACTTGACAGACACACCCCAATCGACAAAGGCCAAACATGTCTGATGAATGGCACAGCATAGTAAACGTAGACATAGACCCCCATACAATTGTACTTCTCTGCAACCAAGAATCGCCCATAGCATAGTGGATCCTTAAACCCCACCCACCAATGGGTCTTGTTGCTCATCGATCTCCTTTAGTTCCGACCGGGACAAGTATACCCGCAACGGGATCCAAATGTCCTTGGGTCTGCTAGACGGGGTTACCATGGCAATAAAGGACTCTTTTCTCTCATTGTATATATCAAATCTCAGCGACTGTGGACGTTGGGGTTAATTGCGACGCTGTCGTAGGATACATTTTTTAGCCACATTACAGGTGATGTTAATTAAGAGTGTCCAGGTAACTATCGACACTTTTCCAATATCCCCCAACAAATATTTAATAGGAGATATATTAAGCGGAACATCCATAATATCACTTAACATCCCGAATTGGGCGACAGGGGGGCAGTCCCAGAACACATGCATGAAGTTTGCCAGAGACAACCCACACTTCACATATGAATCACACACCCCAGGAGAAAACTTAGCGATTTTAGTCGGGGTATAATGTAGTTGATTGAGCACATTTAACTGTATTAGATGATATCCGGCTTTCATAGACACCTCTTTGGTTAAAAGGCAGCATCTATTCGACTACATGTCAGACAACTCAATTCCCAGATCCTGTTCGCATTTCAAGCGTGTCTCATTTTTAGTGGTTTGATTCACTTGGGCTGGCTTATATAGTTTGGAGACCATATGCCTACTGTCCGCCCAGAGACTATCACCTCGAAGCATGCATGGGTTTCCGGTTCTTGCGGAAACAATGGCCATAGCCGCTGAGTGTCCGCCCTCATACGGAAGTACTGTAATTTCTTTGTAAAGTTATCGGCCCTTTTATTGGTGGATTCGATTGTCACAAACCGTTATTCAGGGAATAAGTCTCCAAGCTTCAATGGCCCTTTCTCATCCCAGGAGTTACGCACTTCACTGTCTCATGAGGGGGGGGGGGGGGGGGGGAGAGAAGACCAGGGAAAATCCATAATGGGGCCCCTCTGTTATAAAGCACGGTAAGACCTAATCTACGAAATAGCCCTGACCACGCGTTGAGCGTGGGGCGCACTGGACCGAAAGTACAGGTGTCGACATACCGGCCACTAAAAATTACAGATTGCAAACTCATGGGTGACTCCCCATTTCTTTCCATCAACAGATGAACCACCCTAGACATCACATTGCACCAATGCCCTGCAAATTGTGCCTGCACCACCAGGTAGTATAACTCAAAACCTGGTATGGCCTGACCCCCACGCTCTTAAGGCTCCACCAGCTTTTCCCATCTGATCCTCATCACCCCAGCACCACACAGGAACTCCAAAGCAAAGGACCTCAGAATTGTGAAAAAGACCCTCACAGGCCATATTGGAACATTACAGCAAAAATATGATAATTTGGAAAGCACAATCATTTTCAGGAATGAGAGCCGTCTGTACTTCGAGATAGGGAGTCCAGCGAAGACCTTCAATTTCATGACAAGCTGTGGTAACTATCCTGCATGATTGTCCGAATAGAGAGATTGCTGCGTTCTAGAAACCTTAAATCCAAGACATGTAAATTGATAGGGGCCCCATCTGAACCCTAACAGATCAGGAGGTGGGGGCGTGGCATCCTTAAGAGGACACAGTCAAACTTAGTCCTATTCAACCTACAGCAGTATCCTGCAAACTCGTTCACAGATCACTCACATCCAACAGAGTATAGTCATCATACAATGAAATCACTTGAGGTGGCCCAGCTAGTCGGATACCCCAGTGGCCATGCATCTCCCTAATGAGTACCAATCTTGCGCAGAATCGTCAGAGAAATAAGTTTGGCATAGGATCTTTATTTGGACCAACCGAAGTCTGGTGGACATATTAACTGCCCTGATCGCCTCTTGTGAATCCATCCACTATTAATTTTCTTGCTGTCAGAGATCCTGTTCCCATTTAGCCTGAGCACCACCAATCTTGTCGGATGTGAAATTATTAATGGTTTGATAAAGTATAGTGATAGCCTTTCTGTTGATACGCCCGGTCAGCAAATTGACCTTTAGTGGTGTGTGTTCTGGGATATTTATGCCCCCCCCATCCAATTGACTGTATTACACATGCATGCGACTAAGGGATGTGTTTCAATCTTTGGTGACCACACCATGCCTTTCTCATACGTCTGGAAAGGATACCATCTCATTAATTTCCCACAATAATGTCCCTCACCTTGGTGATCCCTCAGTCGATCTGGCATGTTTGCCCAGTTTGTGTACCTCCAGTATGGTCAAATTTTCCGAAATCGGTGTTACCTCGGTAATCAATCCCATGTAGCCCAGTCACCTCGGATATGGCTTCTATGAACCTGTGTGCTGCCGGTGTTCGTGTCTGGTCACCTGGGCTCACATACAGTACCTCTAGCAGAGATTTGTCTCCCATTGCTGCGATCTCCAGCTTTGTCTGTCCCAAGTCAGTGCCCCCAAGCACCCATTTCATGGCTACGACCAGTTGACTTGCCGAGTAGTATTTGTGTATGCCTGGGACACCCAATCCACCTTCCAATACTGAATGGGTTAAAAACTCGAGTGCACTGCCAAGGATACCCAGTACCCGCAATATGGAATTTATTCTGGAAAAGGTAGCCCTAGGCACTTTAACCGGGGTGTTATGTCAAATGTGCAGAAGCCTAGGGAGAGTAATCATTTTCAAGAAGTTGGTTCTTCCAACCATGGTCAAGGGGTGTGAAGCCCAGTGTTTGGCATCATCCTGCAACCTGGTCAAGGACGGGTCCAAATTGTTGTCCACGTGTAACTTAACCCCTAGATAGAGAAACGCCCTACGTCTATATGCAATGGGCAGCTCTCGGGGATCGCCCCTGCTCCTCCCTGAACCGGGTCAAACACCAAATTTCCCCAGCTAATCCTGAATCCACTATGCACCCCGACTCCTGTATTGCTTCCATTACTGTGGGGCCGGTCCTC
This sequence comes from Ambystoma mexicanum, assembly GCF_040938575.1. Taxonomy (NCBI): domain Eukaryota; kingdom Metazoa; phylum Chordata; class Amphibia; order Caudata; family Ambystomatidae; genus Ambystoma; species Ambystoma mexicanum. The sequence goes on from NC_090924.1 coordinate 1,040,305,926, forward strand.
TTCGATTCCCCCAAAAAGATAAACAGGTCATACAAAATATAGGGAGATGCATTCCTCCCACCCTCCCGGCAAAAACAAACCCCGTCTGGAGTGGGTCTGTCCTTATGATTTCTGCCAGTGGTGCAATTGCTAACAGGAATAACGACGGGGATAAGAGGCACCCCTGTCTCATACCCAGTTGGAGAGAGAAACTTGCCAATGTAAATCTGTTACCTCTAACCATAGCACAGGGTGCAAATACAACAACTGAACCCACTCTGTAAAATTGTCCCAAAAGCTGACCTTGGGTATTGCTGCCCACAAGAACTCCCACCTGACAGCGAGGGCCAAAATAACATGTGAGCCCGCCAGCTCCTGTACCTTGGCAATTGCATTTTTTGTACCCTTCTGATAGTCATCCGTGTGGCCCTCCCAGGGACAAACACATTGGTCCCACCTGATCACTCTACCCATCACTCTAAGCAGCCTGTTGGCTAGTATTTTTGCTCATATTGTTTGTTTTACTGTTCAACAGAGAGATTGGCCGATACGATGAACACCGTTCTTGCGGCTTCCACTTCTTCTGGCCAACCACTGGTCTTTGGGCACTTGTCCCTACTTTCCCTAAACATCTCTAGCATCGGTTAGGCGATCTGCTCATTCAGCCTCTTTCAACATTCAAGCAGGAACCCATTTGGCCCTGGGGTCTTTCCAGGTTGTAATTGTCAGATTGCTGATTGCACCTCCTCAATAGAGATTTCCTGGTCTAAGCCCTCCCTCTCCACCTCCGTTTGACTGGGCAGGGTCCCCGCCCCCTCAAGGAATGCTCCGATCTCCACTACTTCCTACCTTTCCTAACCCATCCATTTACCATATTGGCCCTGGTAATATCCTTCAAATTCTGCCATCATCTGCTGACCCGTTTTCACTCCCCACCATCAGCTGGTTCTATATCTTTTATCCATCTTGATCCCATCTCGCGTCTCTCTAGCCATGCCAACAACCTCCTAGCCTTGTCGCCCAGCTCGTATACTCTAGCTTTACTTGCCCTGTGTGCCTCCTGGACTTCATCCATTACCACTTTCTTTGAACTGGAGTGTAGCCTGTAGGTACACTATGGGATTGTGCCGTCTTATCTCTGCCGTATAGTTCCCTCCTTTTCCTTGATGGCCCCCTCTAATTCTGTTAATAATGCACCTCTATTTTTCCTTTCCGGTATGTCGCAAACTCCGGCATAGCCTGCACCCTCGGGACTGTTTTGTAAGCCTCCCCCAGGGTAACTTTCTCCACAGGGCCCTCTCATTCAGCGCGAAGAAATCTCAAAATGTCTTGAATTGTATCAGCCTTTGTGATTGGCTTGTGTCACTAGGGTTTTGGATTAGGCTCTTTCGTCGGTTTCTTCAAAAAAGATCTTTACATTTGTAGTAATGAGTCCCTTCGCATTGGCCAATTACTGAATTTGGGTCACCTGGTCTTTGTGGGTATGTTGCATTCCACATCTTCCAGATGTTCTCCTGTTGCCTCTTTACCTGACCTCACGGCCGCTTTGCCCCCTCTTCACTCTTGAGGTAAGCTCTACTATCATCACCTGTTTAATCAGCGAACGCTCCAACAAACGGCAAGCGTCGGGTTTAACATCACTGTTCAGTGTCCAAATGATTCTTAGTATTATGTTTTCTGCTGGGCATTTGGGTTTTAAACACTCCGGATAGTGGGGTTTTGGACACCCAAGATGCAATGATATTGCGCCTTGGTGGGTGTGGCGACTCCTTCCACTCTGGGAGGCATAGTGGCGAATGGCCAGACCAACGCAGTCCCATACAATGGGTGATCTAGAAGAATCCGATCCTATAATCCTGGCGAGGTATGAAGAACACTTGGCTCCCCTTTGAACAGACACCACCAGTGACATGTGTTTGGTTAGCTCGTCCAGATTTAAGACAGAGCTAATGAAAAATAGTACTGTCTCGCCTCAAACTGAATATTACCTTACTCGTTTCTATGCATCTGTTGGAAGGAAAACGTGTGATTTTACAATTGAACTGCATTCATGTATATTCATTGCACCAGAACAACATCAACATAATGCAGAATTTGGGTAAAACATTGTACCCAGGCATAGAATTAACTTTCATAATATGCCCAGCGCAGTAGAGAGGAAAGCTTGCAACAAATGCTGCTCTCAACACTGATGTAGGGGATAAGACAAACCTTTGTCAGTTGGGGCATTGTGCCTTCAGAACCCACTGAAGAACATTATCTTGGTTCCATATGACCGATCTTTGGTGGGCCCATAAAAGTAAATGGAGCCCGAGACCAGAATAGGCGACACTCCTGTATGGAAGAACCAAATCTTGGCTAGAGAATACTTTCAATGTCAACTTCGATGGTGGTATCACAAGTACCAGCATCAACAAGGAGACCCATGACATGTGGGTGAGGGCTTGTTTCCTGGTCTCAGTTGCTATAAAGGGCCAGCATGAGGGTTGGTGATATGAGCTGTGTGCAGACCTCCTGGAACTGTGAACAGAAAAGGCATTTCCTGCATGATGGTTCACAGGAGCAAGCCATGTCTTCATTACAGACATCACAAACATGGCAAATATTTTCATAAGACAAACCTGTACTGCATCATCGGCAACATTATAAAGGAGCATTTGTATGTTGCACCAGTGGCAAGCGATGTTGGAAGGACCAGATCAAGCAAGGGATTCCTCACCAGCACAGCGATGGGTGTACCAAACCTTCTGGAGGGGATCTGAGGTTGGGCACTTTTAGTGCAAGCGAATCAGAGGTACAAAAAACACTTTACACAACTTGCCACATTGGATACCCAGGAGAATTTTGATGGTGAATCGCATAGGACAAGTTATACATGGTCATGTACCATTGTGAAAAGAGGCTAGAGGTGGCACTGCTTTGCCAATAAGACAATTTTATTAGCTCTCCTGGTTCTTAATTATTTGTCAGCCGTCATTTGAACTTTGCCTTTTTTATAGACCATGCTCAGTGCAATCGCAACATATACACTGTATGAAAGCTCCAAGAGGAACAGTTGCAATTATATTATCAAGAACCAGATAGTTTGTACCTTGAATTCTAGTTTTGGGGTTTCTGTGCCTGTAAAATGCCACGCAAAAAGGACAGGAGAATGTGACAATGTTTCTGAATAGACTCCACTTTTGGTGTGTTCTGTTATTAATGAGCCAGTTCAGCACGTCCAAGTCCAGTACAGATCTTCAAAGGAAATTTCTCCATGATCAGATGGAACATTTCAGGCTGGACTACCCCCTTTGGCTTGGCAGGCTGAAAAACGATAGCCTGGAGGATTGCTCAGAGCTGTGCCCATGGTTAAGATTAACTCTAAAACTTCCAGCCTTCACCTTTTGGTTTTGCTTATCCCCTCCCCTCAGCCTCTCCCACCGACCCCCCTGCCAAGTACGACGGGTATGCCCAGGCATGGGTTGCGTGCCTAGTGATCCATGCTACTCCTCACTGATGACACCTAATGAGATAGAAACATGTCTGGGGATGCTTGGGGTCTCGTGCAGAAGGGATGTGATCTAGCAGTTCAGGCTGGCCTACCCCTTTTGTAGGTGGACACATCCCGATTTGCACATGGTCTTTGCCCTTTTGTAATGGCTTGGCAGGCTGAAAAACAATGGGCTGTAGGGTGGTTAAGATCAACTATAAACCTTCCAGTCATCACCTTTTGGTTTTGCAGATGGAACCTATGGTCTGGCAGAAATATTGTACTAAGGCTTGCTTTTGACGAATCCTGCCTTCCCCAGGAGGCCCACCTCATTTTTAGCAGTGCCACCACGGCTCCCCATCTCTTGCAGCCCTATCCAGTAGCACTCTAGTGCCCAGGAGACTACTACAATCCGATTTCGGGGACACAACAAAAATCGAGAATCCAGTTTGTGCTAATCAGAGGACATATCAATCAAGCCCAAAGTTCCAGAAAGCAAGCTTTCCCGGTCAATGTACAGCTCTGCTGGCCTTCAATCGGGCACTTATCAACTGAGCCCAGCAGGTATCAATTAGGTTTGTTGTCGCCAGCTAAACTGGACGGCTAGAGGAAAGAAAAGGGACTAGGGCCATTATGAAGTGCACAAAAATGGCTCTACCAGCACTGGCCTCTAACTGCAGGTTGTGGAAAGGGATATTCCTTGCATACTATACGATCCATGGCTGATGCCCGCCGAGGGAAAGCAAGTTAATTAATAGGAAGGCCCAAGAGTCATTGGACAGACGGGTGAAGGGCACTGCTGCCAAGTCAGTTATTAGGAGCTCGATTTTATCATGGAACAAATTTAATATGAAACCAATGTGTTTGAGAACCTCCAAAAAAGACCAACTAAATAAACCCAATGAGAATGTGAAAAGTAAAATTAAAACTATGTGGCAATTTTGCAACAACAAAAAGGTGATAATGCAAGGGACAATCGCAAAAAAGGAACAAACAAAAAGGATGCTGCTTGCACCCAAAACTGCAATGATACAACCAAAACATACCCATCACAACTGGTCCAAATTTGAAAAATTCCTTTTACAAAATATTAAGAGTAAATCAAGGTAGCCAGAAAAGTCCAAAGGCTGATGCATCTCCTCTAATGGACTTTGAGGACAAGTTGGATTGATTTATCTAAGATAATGGGTCTGGATTTGCTACGTTCCACAAAGGCTTCCATCTGGCTGAATCAGAAGGTAAATCCTAATGGGAGGACACATTTCTGGCCACTGGGGTTCCTGGGTGGAGTGAGAGGGCTCGGAAACCTGGTGGGGGATGGTGAATGGATTGCTTTGATAAGGCTGAAGACTAAATATAATCTCGAATGGTATCTGAATAGAGACTTCTTTAGATTGAAGAAGGTGTTGGGCGGTGCTCACTCTATTGGGTAGGATGATCTAGGTGATACCATTATACAATTGGCCCGACAGGAACATTTGGCCTCTACAGTTTATAATCTCTTGCTGGGGGCTAGAAAAGGGAATTCTGTGTGAATAGAGAAGTGTTCTCAGAATCTTATGTGAGAGGATATGCAGAAACATATTTTGCATGACTCTTAATAGTGCTGAGCATGCAAGACAGATTACATTTTTAAATAGAACATTCTGGACGTCTGTGAGGATGTTTGAATCGAATATGTTTGACTGAAGTTTGTGCTAAGGATGTAGGCACATTGAAGGGACGTTGCAACACATGATTTGGGATTGTGCCAGGGTGATAACATTCTGGAGTGAGATGTGCACATTGCTCAATCGTGTGCTGCGACTGTACGCAGCATTTGATTTTGATACTTGGGGATGAAATTCTCACAGACTAGTTATACAGTCCAGCCATTTCGCATTATTTCGGAATATCTGTTATTGCAGGATTGTGCTACAATCTAAAGTTATCTGACCTGGTAAAGTCCTTGGAAAATCATAGACAATGTATATAGAAAAACCAGCAGTACCATGGTTGGATTCCACAAGCCCATGACAAACGTTAAAAAGTATGAAGTGGGTATTCCACGGGACATGGCAGTAAACATAGATTCCCCAATTACCCAGGAAGTGGTCATACAGCCATTTCAAAGGATGAAATCAGGTACGGTGCCTGGTAGTGACAGATTCTCAATTAGATTTGTATAAAATGTATAGATCTACTCTGGCCGCTTATTTGGTAAGAGCATTTAATGCAATATTAATGGGAGATGCTTTGCCCGACAATGATGGAGGCCATCATAGTGGCCATCCACAAAGAGGGGAAGATCCGACACCCTGTTCCTCCTATAGTCCAATCTCCCTCCTGAATAATGACAAAGATTTTTGCACAAATCCTGGGCAGTAGACCAAGGGGCTACTTCCTTCTCTTGTTCATGGGGACCAGGTTGATTAATTCGGGGGATACAGGGCTCCAACAATATTAGGCAGACAATTGATTTAATGCATCACAGTAAAGATTCAGATCTGGATGCATGTCTGGTTGCAATGTATTCAGACAAGGCCGTTGATAGGATGGCGTGGCCTTGCATGAAGGTGGAGGAAAAAATGACGTTTAGGGTCATCTTCCGAAAATGGGTCATGGCCCTGTATGGAGCTCAAGTTAATGGCGCATTGACGGACCTCTTTAGGCTGTCGAGAGATACTAGACAGGGGTGTCCTCTCTCGCTGCTGCTATACACAGGCTATACACAATGGAGCCGTTAGCCATATCAATTAGATCAAATCAGTTAATTACAGGCATCCTCTGTGGCGAGGTTGTGCTCAAGTTGTCCCTCTTCGCAAATGACAGACAGGGCTATCTTACCAATGTAGGCTACTCTCTCCCGGAATTGTCGCAGATCGGGCCACTTTGTGGGGTTAAAAATGAATGTAGGCATGTCATCTATAATGCTCATAAGAGATGGTACGTCTAACCTGGATTCTATATGCATCTACATGGGAATGTGGGTGGAAAGGCAGAGTATAAAATACCTAGGAGTTTACTTGACATGGGATCTCAGCACTGGGGAAAGCAAACTATGACCCTTTGATGGAAAGAATTAAGGAGGAATTTAGACACTGGGAACCGCTGATACTTGCTTGGTACGTTTGTATGAATTCCATAAAGATGAATGTACTCCGCCCCTGCCTTCTATACTTATACACTGGGCCCCTGACTAAACTCTTGGATAGGTATAGGTATTTTAGTGATTTGAACAGCGTCTTGAGTAGATATATTTGGCAGAATATGAAACCCAGAGTGAACAAGGCTACCCTCACTCTCTCAGGGATCAGGGGGGATTTGGCCTACCTGACTTGTATCTGTATTATAGGTCCTCCCAATTATGAGTTATGCTGAAACATATGAGGGAGGATATGAAGACCTACTGCACCCATCTTGAGGATTTGGAAGCCCACCCACTGAAAGTAAGAGACCTCTTTGGGCTTCACGTAAAGTAATTCCCCGAAAACTTAGGGAATATCACATTTTGGAGCTGCCGGGGGGGGTGGGGGGGTCGCAATAAATGAGGAGCAGTAATCGCATTGGGCTGCCTGGAAAAACAATAGTGCAAATAGACTTCTCCTCTTGGCCCTCCGCCAATGGCGTCGGTTTTGGGGCCTCTGATCTTCCCCACCAATGGTTGATGTGCTCCCAACAGTGATCAGACAGGGGTCTCGAAAGAGTGGGCCAGCTCTTCAAAGTGGGTATTTTGGGGGATTTGAGGAAGTACGCGAGACACTGCGGTTTCCATCTTCAATTACCTCCGGATCAAGTAATTATACATGGATCAGAGATGCAGAGACTTCCAGGTGTCCCAGAGCCAAACAACCCCTCACAGGCGAACTGTGTTCCCAGACTTTGACGTCACTACTTCTTGGCGTCAGAGGAGGGGGGAGCGGAAAAACCTCTGCTGCTTCCTCCTGTTGTTGCTGCGCCACCTGTCAGGCTTCCGTGTACCCTGGTCTTGGAACCCCTTGAAGCCAGAGAAAAGTGGGGCTTGAATTCAGTCCAGCCCTGGGACTGAGGGAAAGATTTCTGTACTGGTTTTGTCAGGATGTCCTGGGACTTGGCGGTTTGAGTGGAGGTTCTCTTCTTTGTCAACTTGTCATCGATTGACTAATGAAAAAGGTCCTCACCCTCAACGGGCAGATGCAGGATCCGTTCCTCCATGTCAGATCAAAATTTAGTAGCGTGCATCCACGCTGTTCTTCTCATCTCGACCCCAAGGCACAGCCCTCTGCTGGCTGTGTCGATGTGTGAGATCGAAGATTCCATGAGGTCCTACGTAACCCATCCGCCAGACCGGCCTTAAAGGACGCTTCTTGTCCGAACGGAGGTCGGGCAGAAATTCCCAAGCTCCCACCACAGCTTCTGGTTAGCCGTAGCCAAGAGGGCGTCTGCGTTGGCTTGCCCCAGATGCAGTCCTGAGATGGAATAACAGCGCTTTCACAAAGACTCAAGGACTTTGTCCTCCTTGGAGAGACAACTGGAGGTGGCTCCCATGGAGGAAGACAATGGTTTAGAATACAAGGAGGCCGCAGCCACTACTGAAGAATGAGGGTGCGAGGCAAGGAGGATTGACTCCCCGTCCACTGGCCTAGACTTGCTGTCCAACTTCTTGCTCATCTGGGTGTTGGCCCTGGGCTTCTCCCAGACCTTTTGTGTCACCTGCGAAACATCCTTCTGGAGAGGGATACCAGACCGGATCATGGCGAATTTCTCGAAAGACCTCCGCTAGCACACAAACTCCTGGGGGGCTTCCTCGGGCAGAGGGACCGCCAAGAACTCGGCCAGGCCCTGAAGGCGGTCATGAAAGGCCTTAACGGATGCCAAGGGTTCATTGTCCTGGGCGTCATCGCCCCCACCCCCTTTTCACAGACCGAGGGGGAATACGCACCCTGGGACCCCCCCCTATGTCTCAGCCACAGACAGGTCCAACAGCTGTTGAGGGGGAGGCATTGATGGTAGAGGAGGAGGCGGAGTGACCTGAACAACCGATAGGGCCTGGACTAGGGGAGGGAACCACACAGGGACCAGCAGTGCTGGAGGAACAGGAGGAGTACCCAGGAGAGGGGGGGCGGGGCAGAGCCACCTGCGGAATGACCTTCACTAGGTCCTTCAGGTGCCCCTTCATCTGAGGGGAACGCATAAGGAAGAGGAAGCGGTCCTCACAAGTGGCTGGGTTGCTAGGGCCCTGGCCCACTGAGGCGCAGGGCCTCCGCTCCTGGTCAAAGCGCAGAGGCACCTGGTGCGTGTAGCTGTAAGGCTGTGATGGGTAGATGCATCCCTGAGGGGGCCAGAGGCTGGCACCATACGATCCGCTGCGCTTCCAGAGGGAAGCAGACTGGGATCATCATGCAAAGCTAATTCGATGGGCAAAAGAACTGGCTGGCCCTGAGCCGGATTAAAGATTGTTGCCGACTTGGCAGGCTCTGACACAGGCCTCTCCGCCATTTCGAAGCCTTGCACCATGCCCTAGGCAGAAGGGCACAGATGCCCTGAGACAAGAGAGGCCTTACACACGGGAGGATACAGCTTGGGTCTTGCACCGAAGCAGAGGAGTTGCCCTCTGAGATCACTCTGGTAGGCCCCGAGCCCTCAGCCGGATGGCCGGTAGTCGTAACACCCTGACTCACGACCTCAGCACCTGTGCCGGTAGCAGTGCTAGATCAAGCAGAGGACAGAGGTGGCACTTAACGATCCCTTACCCCCTGGGGTACAATAAGAAGACAAACTTGGTTGTCCTTTGGAGGACAGCCTGGAAGCGCTCCCGAGCCCCTCAGCTTGGGAGCCGGTTGCCAGGACGACCTCAAGTTTGTCCCCCGAGCACCCAGAAGTGACCCAAGGCCCCTCAGTTTGTGAGCCAGTAGCCTTAGAGGCCTCTGGCTCTCTGGCCTGTCTGAACCAGAATTTGAGGATCCTTCATCCGTGGGAACCCCGCGGAAGAAATCGCTGCGCTGAACAGAGGGCCTACCTTGTCTTTACGAGAGGTCCTGGAGACAAAGTCCTTAAGGTAGGGAGAAGGAGAAGTGTGGAAGATCTCCCTCCACTGTGACAACCGATTCTTTAATGCCCTGTGACAGAGTATTGCAAGCCGAACATGCCTCCCAGTGGTGGTCAGGCCCTAAACACTCACAACAGAGTGCCAGGAACAAGCTGTCGCATGAGGCCTACATCGTAAATCTTCCTGGGGCCGACATGCACTAGGGGAGGCGAGGCACTGGAAGGAAGTTAAGTAAGATTGAAAAAACAATACAGGGAGCAAGCGGAAAGGCAGAATTCTCTGTGCTGGCTGCCAGGTCCGACACCAACCTTTCGGAAAAAGGGACTGAGGATTCCCACGCCCAAGGCCGCACCCCTGTGTTCTATACAAAGTGTATAGGGGGAGCTCAATTTTTCACTGCCTAAGGTTCCAGTACCGCCCCCATAGGCGTGGGAGCAACCCATGGGACCAGGTTCCACTACTCACCGTTTGTTGTGGGTCCCAGATGCAGTATGGGTAGGATCCCCTTACAACACTAGGGATGGATTATTCTTTTGCTACCGCTGTTCCCCTTTTATATTTCACATCTTAACTTATCTTAAAACCTGCAAGGACTTTAGGGGAAGCCCAGCCCAGGGGGAGGGAATGAACGACTATAAAAGCTGTAGGGTGATGACAGGGTGGTAGAGTTTGGAATAGTGAGTAGTGGAATGAGCAGGCGTGCAGAGGGAGGTGGAGGGCAGGAGACGATGGAGGAGGCAAAGGTGTGAGGAGGTGAAGGTGAGGAAGGAGAAGCAGGAGAGGTTGGATGAGGAAGGTGAGAGGATGAGCTGAAGCCAGAGGGGTTGGAGAAAATCAAAGTGCAGGAGTAAGGGAAGAAGTGAGAGAATTTGGAAGGGTTGAGAATCGATGAGGAAGTTGCGTTTAAGAGCATGGAAGGAAAAGCTGGTTAAAGGAGGGGAAGGAATGAGTAGGAGAGAACAAAACCAAGAAAGTGCCAGAGGCAACACAAGCTTACATGTTGGCTGGGAATAGGAGATGAACGAATATGTGGAGAAAGATCGAGAAGGATAGTGGAGGGTTTGGGGGAAAGAGTTCTAGGGCCAGGTGCCAGGCTTCGTGATCGGCCCCACACAGTGCATTATATCAACTAGGGGGCAAGGCAGATTAGTGGGCCAGTGATAGGTTCACGATACCTAGACAGGGAGGTAAACCCAGCTGTGACACGCACCTATAGAACCTTCAGGCTAGCCTTGCCTTTTTGGAGAAGCTACTGGCTTCTGGACAGACATTCACTACAAGAGAAGTGGCTCAAATAAGTCCAGTGTTCTCCCATCAGTGTCCTACAGGAGAGGCCACAGATATCACTGAGAACTGTTACTGAAGACAGTGATGCCGGGAGAAGCCCAGAGAGATCATTCAAGGACTCTTTTCTTGGAATAAGACACATTTTTGGACAGTCTGAGCCCGTTTGAGTTGCTTAATTGTGTACATAATGCCAAATAAATACTTTTGAATGGAAAAGCTTAGGAAAAAAGAACACCAGACGAGTTGCAATGTTGACCAGCAGTCAAATGATGAGCAATAACAGCAGGCAAGGGATTAGCAAGATGGAGTGGTGTGTCTATTTATCCACAACAATGTGGGTGGCAGGTCGTTTGCTCAACCCATACTTTTCGCCCCTATAACTGCTCAGCCCCTATTCTTTCCTATGAGCAGCTGCATATCGGTTGCCTCCAGGTGATCAACATATTAAACTACTCACCCTTCCTCTCTAATACTAATACATGCATCTTCTTTTTTGCCCTTTTACCACTCCCCAAATATCCTACCTGTGCTCTACCTTTCAGGGGGGTGCCCCCTAAACCCTACTTTCCTACCCCATATTGTTCCCACAATACTTCCCTCCCTCCACCCCCTGTGTTGCACCACTCCTTCCTAACCCTGATCCATATTAACCTGTTAGACCCCTTCGAATTCCCTCTACCCTTCACCCCACCTCAAATGAATGTTTGCATCTCTGTTCGTCAATAAATACTGCCAGTGTTACCCCTATCCTCTCCCACAGCACTAGCACCATTGCCCCACCCCACTATACATGCACACACTCCGCCATGCAATCCCTCACCCAACCCCTTCTCACCTTGCAGGTATGGGTCCCTGCTCATCACTAAAATGTGGCCCTGTCCAAACAATGGACAACTTAAAGGTTCAACCACAAGCATTCCCTGCAATGAGCAACTGGTGCCCCCCACCCCCAAGAGACCCGGTACCCAATATTGCACCGTAGGAATTACCAATAATGACAATGAGGCATGGTTAATAATACTGCTGAGCAGATAGGGGCAAGTTAGAAATAATTAAAGCAGGCAGGGGATCAGCACTTTAATTTATGCAGTTTTATCAAAAAATACCATTAGAATGGATTATCCATGATAATTTGTAGCTGGATTACCAATAATGACAAGAGACCGCAAAGGAATTGTATAATTAATTTCTCCAACCCATCCTCATACCTGGTCACTCAAAGTACCCCACCCTCTCCTCAAAGGTATTCCCATCCTCCTTCAGACAAACATGCATATGTCCATGCTCAATTCACCAAAACACCCACATGGACATTCGGACTCAATAAAAGGGGAGCATAATGGTAAAGATGGAAGAGGGATAGAAGGGGTCTAGTGTAGAAGTTGCCAAAATGGTGGACTAAGATGAGGGTGACTGAGTAGCAGACCCTGGATGATTTGGATTCTAATCCTAGCTGTTGACCAAAAATTCGGTGACTATACTTTCCCTGTACTTAAGTTCCCTTATCTGGCAAATTCGGTTGAAAAATAAGTGAGCTCCAGTATAATGGGCTTCATTGGATAGGGGGCAGTTGCATTTTAGCAGCAAAGTTGCCCGTTTCAGAACCAGAATATCCAAGTTGTAATTTAGGCTTCTTCATTTGGACAAAATGGTTTGGCCTTGAGCAGGACAGAACACCATTATAAAGAACAATATTACACTAAAGGCTGGTGATGACCAGTATAGCCTAGTGGCTAAATAAGACCTTGGAGCCGGAACGTCTGCATTAAAATCATGTTCATCATATTTTTTGTAGTAATTGTTATGCACAGGCTGTTACTTGCAAACTATGTGGATTGCTTTTACCCCGATTTAACAAATGTGATTACTGATCTGTTAAATGTCAGTTTGCATTTAGCCTTTGGTAATTTTAATAGCTGGGTCTTGGCACACAATTCGCCCCCATTTATTAACATGCTGCAATCTCAAAATCGATGCGGTTCAAAAATGAGACAGTAGCCCATCATGGGGGTTTAGGGTCACTTGACATCTCCATTTGTGTGAACTAATGCCACAGATTCTATTATAGGTTTCTCAAGTTTCCAAAATTGTGTGACCATCAGCAAATAGGTTCTCATCTTCTTTGGCTTTCTAATCTTACAAATGTGGTAATGTTTATAAGTAAATTGGACAGTAGTATAAAGTGCAATATCAAATATAATACAAAGTCAAGCAGAGCCAACAGAGGTGCTTTAATGAAGTTATTACATCTGTGAAGACACACAAGCAGTACTGTAGATACTAGCTGTGTTCAAACAATTTCAGGTGCAATGGGTTCAAGTGGACTGGACACCAGTCCCATAATGAAATATCAAACGTTGAAAAAAAAAAAAATTCACCGAACCCTGTACTCTATAGTCAAAAAGTGAATTGTCACGTTATTTCTTTCAATTATACTTTAAAACTTATTAAAATTCAACATGATGCATTGTTAATCTTCTTTAACATACTTTCAATGACATTCTCTTTCCTCAACCATCTTCAGGAGGAAATCGCACTAAAGAGACCACACATTATTTCAAACTTCATGTAAAATGATTTATATCTTTCGAAAAACCCATTTAAAATTACCCTAAGGAGTCACCCTTATGATTATGTCCCCCCCATCAAACACGGTTTCATAATCGCTGCATTCTTAACTTGCACACTTACTGAATCAACTACCTGTTCATCACAGAGTATAATAAATTCAAAATCCGGCATCTACGTCTGGTTAAAGCGGGTTCACAAAAATGTCTATACTACCATGCAATTTCTTTGGTTCATGCTCCCATACTAAGTCAACATCATCCTACTTTTGTTTCTTAAAGAAAGGACTGTTGTCTGCCTTATATTTCTTTCTCTTTCAGGTACCCCATACCCTTGTAACATGATCGCAGTACTTCATCTTTGTCCATTAAAACATATTGATAATCTTTTTTCTGGTTTCTGGAGCTGAAGGAAACTGTTGGTCACCACGTAGTCCTTTGGTTTCAATAATGACCATTACCTTTGGAACACCACTGGGACGTACACCCTTTCAAACATCATTACTGACAAGTTTCCACCATTATATTGCCAATTCCTTTTTCACTTCAGAATGACCTTAGTTACCCAAAAGATTTACCATTTCATTCACTGGTAATACTTCTTACAGTGTCGTAGTTATTCCTTCTTAAGCATAGTTATTACACAGCAAAAATATCTTTTTTTAAATGCTTTGAAAATTGGCCTCAAAATGAACTTTTCAGAAAGCCCATTTTTTGCAGGTGACCAATAGAATTGACTTTTGGCATTGGACAGGAAATGCAGATCCATTATATGCAAAACGAGATTACTTATTTACAGCAATTGCATCATGTCCACCAATGATCGATGTTATTAACCTGGAACGGCATGATAAATACGGATCCATTCTATAAAACAAGATTAGTTTGGCCTTATCCAGTGAATGAAAATAACCCAACTGTAAAATATGGATGGGATTAGACCGCTATTGCATAATATGGTTGAGTAGAGACTATTCTCATGTAATTCGTACTCTCCTTGTACATGCGAAGGTTGGCTTTTATAAAAGCCCAACAAAGTAAATTATTTTAAAAAAATCAAAAAGCAACATGTAAAATGTAATCAGTGATAATTTAAACGAAGACCAGCCACCTTTTATTCATGGTGATGCATCTGAATAAGTGACAAATAATGGCCAACTAGAAACGAAAGACTATTCCGAAACACTACTGGGCGAGGGCACAATTGGCAACGTCCGGGGTCAGAAGGTCCTGGGTTGAAGGCAAGGGACCAGGTCACCTGCAGTCAACACGTACCTGAGAAGGCGGATGCCACAATCCAATATGCAAACGTGTCCCTCCACGGCTCCTGCCTCTAAAAGTCTGGAGTTCACAATTGCATCTGGTAAAGCACCAGATTCTCTCGTATGTATGCAGTAATGGTACCAGTAATGGAGAGACGTCCATCGGAGGAGGAATAAGATGGACGGTGCACTGTTTGTGTGCAGTTTATGTTCCAAAGTGATTGGTTGCCCACCCAAAGAGTTTCTACAGGACCACAAACATCAAGCTAGGCAGAATGGCTGAAAGCCACATCCCAAACCCGGCTCTTAACCCTCTCAATATTTCTCTGGTGATAGACCACCTGGGCAGACACTGCCAGGTCGATATGACCCGCAGAAATAACACGCATCCTCATTTATACCCACTATATGTGGTAATACGGGAAAGACATTTTTTGTGGACAAATGCTCACGTAAGCATCACTTTGTAAAATGAGCAGCAGCCTAAACAAAGATAGATGCGAAGGAACCAAGTAAAGGGTACGCGAGACAGACCTTTTCTAATTTGATGGTGGTGATTGCAGTGATGCGAGGGGTGAAAAGTCAGACAATAGTCTTGCTGACTCAGGTTGGCCAGGCAAATAAGAAATGGGGGGCAATGTACTGGAGGTAGGACTGGGACAGTGAACCAGCCATGGAACGTGGGAGTTTCATGGGCAAACACTTCCACGTTACGAATGCGGATTGGTTGTCTGTGCCACCTGGGGAGTTGGTGCCATTATGGCCAAGCCAAGGGTTTAAATGCAAATAAGCAGATTCCCTGGCACAGTTCCATCAAAAGCTACTGGTGAGTAAGGAGCATAATCTTCCCACGCTTCTCAGAGGACAGCAAGCTCTTATGGAAGTACCTTGTCGCTGGAACAGAGTTCCTGCATGTAGGGAGAATGTTCTTCTCTTGTTATGGTTTTCCCACATGTCAGTCATTAACTTTTACATGGAGGCAGGCACCCTCGCCCCTTCCTCTCCCCTTCCCTTCCCTTCCCTTCCCTTCAGTATCATGGTGTAGATTGATTGGTCAGTAGTTACTCTGAATGCACTACGATACTGCATGCTGTGCGAGTTTACAATAGAATCTAAAAGTCAAGAAAGAGGTTTAAGGATGCTTAATATTAACAAATGGACCACAAGTACACTGTCATACAGTAGCCTTGAAAGAAACTCTAAATTAATGGAGGCATGTAGTGGTGGGGGGAAGTCATTTTAGCACTGCGCAATAGCTTACTCGGGCCACATTTAGAATCCTGTGTGCTTCTACTGAGGCGATATGCCCCGAGTTGGCACGCACACATGGTGGGCCTGCCACCTCAGGGCATATCGCCTCATTAGGTGTCTCGTTCTCCGAGAGAAAATACTATACCAACATGGCCACCAGGGAATTTGAAGGCGGGGCTTCATACGGAGCCCCTCTTCCATTTCCAATGGCGGCCACACAGGGAAAGGAGCTGCAGCAGCAGTTTCCCCGCCGCCACAATCGGTAAGTGGGATGGGGGTAGGGAGAGGGGGAAGATGGCCACCAAGTATTTTCTATTAGTAAGGGCTAAAAAGCAATCATTGAAATTGTTTATGGTTAGGAATAGGAAACGGCTCTTTTGCCTCCCTTGTGTTACCCAACATTTCCAAATGCTCAATGAAAATGCACTTGACCTTTGCAATTAGAATGAACGCTTCCAGGACGGATATGTTACACATATACTTACTCTCACACTAGGGCCCACGTTTCTTCATTATTAAATAATATAACAAATGCTTTGCCCGTAAAGTCTAAACTGAGGACTTTGCCAAGTGCATTTCAAGTAGACCAACTTCTTGCAATTAAAAAAAAAACAAACAACAAAAACAGAAGGACAGTCATATTTGGCTCTGTATCCGGAGGTAAAGACCAAACATGGTAAATTGGCAAGTGTCAAAACCCATGAATCGTTAAATTAATCCATTAAGTGCTTTGACAGATCCTTGGATGTCGTCCCTTCTCCCACATGGGAGAACCCTTTGCATGTGGCCAGGGAGGTGTGGCCACAGTCCAATAGTGGCCATGGGGGTGGTGCATCGTGGGAGGATTACATCGGGAGTTATGACCATTATGGGACGAGGGGCGACCACAGGAGGCACGCGGTATACCCCAACTCCTGTGCCACCTCCCCCATCCCTTACCCTACACAGTGTCCCATAATTCCCTCCACTTCCATTCATTGTGTAAGGTTGACACCTCCATCTCCTCAACAAGTCATTGGTTATAACGCGCTTAATACCCAGAGGTTTCTAAGCGCAGACCTGGTGATCGAACCTGTGTTGCTCTGTGTCATCTTGCTTCCAAGACGAGCGTGTTGCCCCTGAGCTATCCTCCAGAGAGGAGAAGTACTGGGACGAGGAAGAGTAGGGACTATCCAAGTGGAGGCCATGTACAAAACACCAAGACGAAGAAGAGTACGTTTGATTCCAGGGAAACTAGTCAAGTCAATACTGTAACAAGGAAGAGGCATGGAGTACTGAGGAGCACCCCACTGAACCACAGTGAGCAGACCAGACAATCTGGGATAGTTAACTTTGACTATCTGATAAAAAGCGAAGGAGGACATTCTAAGACGCTCAATCCTCCCTGGAGGAACCGCGAGAGAAAGTGCTACACACAGAAGAGAAGGAAGGGAAGGAGTCTGAGACGCTGAAGGAAATACCAGAAGATACAGAGCCGGTTCCCTGTGAGAAAAGGGGGGTTAAAGGGGGGGGGAACAGCAAGCAGGCGGAAGGAGACAGGCAGTCCAGAAGCTGGAATAGCGATATCGCTACACGCAAGAAGATTGGTGCTGCAGAACCCGCACAGCCCAATTCGAGGTCCCGAGAGAAGCACACGTCCAGTGGCTGGTGTGAGAAACCTGAAGATGTCTCACCTGCTGGTCACCGGAGATCTGTCGTCCAGGTAGCCAGGACATGGCCATCGCTATTGGATCCAATTCCTGGGGGTTGAACAGTAGGGGAGGATCACCTGGGCAAGGGGTCTTTGGGGAGTGGAAGTGGGACACTGAGGTTTGAGACGCGGTATCCCCTTCCCTATAACACCTTTTCCCCGTTAGGATATTTAGATTCTCTATCTCCCCACCCCCCTTTCCCAAACAAACACTGACAGTGTAACAGAGAAAAGACCAACACCAGAGTCACATGGGTCAAGCAGAATCAGGCAACTGACGACAACCGCACACACCATAAGGCCCTTTCACTTCCCCACAGGGATAAAAGGCAAAGCACGAAAGCACACTTCAAGCAAGGCCGGACGCACGAGGAGACAGCTACAGCAAACCGGCAGTTTAAACACAAGGAAAGAGGTGAAACCTGGAAGGACGACTAAGGGGGAGTTACCCTAACCCTTTTCAACTCAGACCTACGAAGCCTCCGAAAGGGGAATCATAAGACCGTGAGTTGCAGCTGGCATGCGAAGCAGCAGACAACAATGGTACACTGGGGCCTCCCGCATTGATAACGCAGGCGGAGAGGCAAGCTGGCTACCATGGTACTATCCTTAACTCCAGAGATCAAAGAATCCAACAGGTTTAGCACAGCCGCTGAGTCGAAGGAACCTGATAGCAGGTCGAACTGTGTGGAGCCCAAGGTTGCAAGTAGCAACAATTATGAACGTGAGGAATTTGCAAGACCAAGAACTTGAGTGTATATTTTGAACTTTAAAGAAAGCACAGTTGAAGTCCAGGTGCAGAGGGGTCTGGCGCCATTTAGGTGCTCATTCGAAAGGTTCTGACTGGGACCGGTTTTGAAACTTCAAGAACCAGAAGGCCCTAGGAGAGCGTGGCATGAGGGTTCAGAGTGGTCCTATGAGGGGTACACCAAATCCCTTATACAATCAACTCTCTGACCCATTGCCAAACTAAAGCTAGGGGAAGAGAACCTCGCTTTCCAATAAGGTTGTGAACTGTGGCAAGTGTGATCTAGACAGAAAGACGGGAGAAGGAAAACCTTGCTTTCTGATGAAAATTTGTAATACATTAACTGTGTTAAAGAAAGGCCGTAGGGAACCCAACGGAGGGATGCCCACACTGCGAGAGGGATCCGAACCCGACAGAGGGAGATCCTGGGGCGAAGAGCAATCGCCCAAGGTGCTAGATCACAGAGATAACTTTTTGTTTGTCATTGTTAAACACCATAGTCCTTTTAAGGCAAGAGACTTTTGCAAGAGGGAGACTTA
Organism: Ambystoma mexicanum; assembly: GCF_040938575.1. NCBI lineage: Eukaryota > Metazoa > Chordata > Amphibia > Caudata > Ambystomatidae > Ambystoma > Ambystoma mexicanum. The sequence goes on from NC_090924.1 coordinate 1,040,324,728, forward strand.
GCCCAAGAAGGTTTCTGATATTGTTGAACTGAACTGTTAACCTCGTGCTGACGAGGCCAAGGAGTGTGTTGTGCTCCAGAGTCCCGCCTTTTCCTGTGCTTCAAACGTGGTGAAAGGACACCCAGCCATACCATCATCACTTATTTGGTGAAAACCTCTTTCTTTTCTGGTGAACATTTTCCCACACTCTTTGGAACTTAGTGGTAAGGACTGGCAATAGGTTTTTTAGTATAGGCCCTTTTTTATTTGACAAGACACCACTAATTCTGCCTTATTTGATGGTCGTAGCTTGCTCTCATCTTAGATTCAGGTTTAGATGCAACGTTTATCTCATCCATTATAAAGTGTAAGACGCCCTTGAACTGTGATCACTTGGGTCTGTCTTTACTGTTGCTACCGTGAGTTCCTTACACTGGCTACAGGCACTTGAGAGGAGCCCTCACACATGGCAAAACAAGTTATGTGAGTGGGCAGAAAGGTGCCAGGGACCCGAGGAAGTGGTGACAAGCAGAAAGGGAAGAGAGCAGCCTCAAGAAAAGGGTTGAAGGCCCAAAAGGCAATAGAGAAAAAACGTTTGCAACCAGTGAAACAGTTAGTGAGACTTGGCAGGAGAGTGAACTAAGTATACTAGGGTAGAAAGGGGCAGGAAACCATTATCCCGATCAGTGTTGTGGACATTAATCTTCATAGTCACAATACCTGGAAGAAGGGTGAACCAAAGAAGAAAGCAAGGGGAAGGAAACCATTACCCCTGCCAAGGTTATGTGGACACTTTTTTCATAATCGCAGTACCTGGAAGAAAAGTGAGCAAGTGTGCTGTTAGAAGCTGCAAAGAAACCAGGGGAAGATGAGCATTCTCCCTGATGTGTGGACATTTTGAAAAGCCAACAGAAAGGAGATACTATCTGGGCAGTTTGAGGCAGAACCTTTTAAGGCAAGGTTGTGGATCCACTGGAATTTTGTTTTTGCACCACTTGGAACTTGGTTTTAAGTACTGGAAAGGGACTAGGAGTCGCATACTCCGAAGATGATTCCCCCTGCCACCCATTTACTTTAGGTTGAGTTAAAGTGTGAGGGTTAGAAAAAGTTTTTCGACACGACAGTGGACTTTTTCTTTGGACATCCTGACAGACTCCTTGGATTGTTTTGAGGCAGAGAAACCCCTCTTAGTATTAGGGTCAGACAGGCATTCCCCAACCCTAGCAATAAGCAAGATATGCTATGATAAGTCATTTATAACGTGTACACCCTTAAAGTGCATGATAGGCAGCGAGGCTTTATCTTTCAGCCAATCATGAAAGGCATTGGTCCTTGCCACCTATAATGGACGAATCACCGAATAACAGTACAAGCGCTTGAAAGATCACCAAAGTCCCAACAGTAGATGCATGGAGATGCATGCCCCACAGGCTCTAGTTCATGGGTGCACAACATACGGCCCGCGGGCCAGTTGCGGCCCGCCATGCTCTTTTGTCCGGCCCGCGAGGCACAAAGACTTTCCTAATGGAGGGCGGCCCGCGCGGCCGCCCTCCATTAGGAAAGTCTTTGTTGTCTTCAGGGCCGGACAAAACACTGGCCCTCATTGGCTCAGCAAACACACGCATCACGTCGCTCCTACGAGCCACGTAATGCGTGTGTGCTGCACCAATAGAGGGCCAGCACTACGGCTGGCGTGGACCATAAGGCTTGATGCCGGTAGGCATTTCAGCCTTGGACCACGCCAGCCGTAGTACGAGTCCAGCGTTCCTGCTTACCTGCCGCTTACCTGCCTGCCTTCCAGCACGTCTCCGGTAAGTGGTCTGTTTGTGTTTGTGTGTCGGGCCTGTTTTGCTTTGTTTGTGTGTGTATGTTGCGGGGGGGGGTGTCGGATGTGTGTCGGATGTTTGGATCTGAATGTATTTTGTGTGTATGTTGAGATGCGGGGGTGGGGGGTGTCGGATGTGTGTCGGATGTTTGGATCTGAATGTATTTTGTGTGTATGTTGAGATGCGGGGGTGGGGGGGTGTTGGATGTGTGTCGGATGTTTGGATCTGAATGTATTTTGTGTGTATGTTGAGATGTGGGGGTGAGGGGGTGTTGGATGTGTGTCGGATGTTTGGATCTGAATGTATTTTATGTGTATGTTGAGATGCAGGGGTGGGGAGGGTGTTGGATGTGTGTCGGATGTTTGGATTTGAATGTATTTTGTGTGTATGTTGAGATGCGGGGGTGGGGGGGTGTTGGATGTGTGTGGGGGGTGGGGGTTTGGGTCTGTATGGGTGCATGTTTGAGAGTGCGCTGAGTTGGGGGTGGGGGGTTCGGGTCTGTATGGGTGCATGTTTGAGAGTGTGCGGAGTTGGGGTGGGGGTTCGGCTCTGGTTGGGTGCGTGTGTGTGTGTGCTGATTTGGGGGGTGGGGGTGTGGAGTTGGGGGTGGGGGGTTCGGGTCTTTATGGGTGCATGTTTGAGAGTGTGCTGAGTTGGGGGTGGGGGGTTCGGGTCTGTATGGGTGCATGTTTGAGAGTGTGCCGAGTTGGGGGGTGGGGGTTCGGGTCTGGTTGGGTGCGTGTGTGTGCTGATTTGGGGGTGGGGGTTTGGAGTTGGGGGGGTTCGGGTCTGTATGGGTGCATGTTTGAGAGTGTGCTGAGTTGGGGGTGAGGGGGCCATGGAGCATAGTGTTTGGTTGGGGGTGAGGGACATGGGGCATAATGTTTGGTTGGATGTGAGGGGGCCATGGGGCATAGTGTTTGGTTGGGGGTGAGGGACATGGGGCATAGTGTTTGGTTGGGGGTGAGGGTGCCATGGGGCATAATGTTTGGTTGGGGGTGAGGGGGCCATGGGGCATAATGTTTGGTTGGGGGTGAGGGACATGGGGCATAGTGTTTGGTTGGGGGTGAGGGGGCCATGGGGCATAGTGTTTGGTTGGGGGTGAGGGGGCCATGGAGCATAGTGTTTGGTTGGGGGTGAGGGACATGGGGCATGTTTGGTTGGGGGTGAGGGGGCCATGGGGCATAGTGTTTGGTTGGGGGTGAGGGGGCCATGGGGCATAGTGTTTGGTTGGGGGTGAGGGGGCCATGGGGCATAATGTTTGGTTGGGGGTGAGGGGGCCATGGAGCATAGTGTTTGGTTGGGGGTGAGGGACATGGGGATAATGTTTGGTTGGGGGTGAGGGGGCCATGGGGCATAGTGTTTGGTTGGGGGTGAGGGGGCCATGGGGCATAATGTTTGGTTGGGGGTGAGGGGGCCATGGGGCATAGTGTTTGGTTGGGGGTGAGGGGGCCAAGGGGCATAGTGTTTGGTTGGGGGTGAGGGACATGGGGCATAGTGTTGCACTCCAAGAGTGAACCCAATAATAAAGCTAAAAAAGGCACAGTTGGGAGATGTTCATCTTTGGCTTTTTGAGGAAACCTGACTCAATGAAGGCCATACTCCTCTTGGGCAACCCAAATAGCAAACTGTAGCAGTCCAAAATGACGGCATGTCCAATCTAGGGTCAATAAAATATATATAAGTTAACTAAACATGCGAGATACAATAACTAAATAGAAATAAATTATAACAATGGAAAATGTGTAGTACAAAATGTAAGTTTCAAATGCAAATAAAAATCGTTACCCCTCAAAAACATTATTTTTCCATGTGTTTAGTAGAAATTGGGTGTTTAAAAAGCCTCCTGCCACGCCCCGCCTACAGCCCCGCCCACATTTACTTTTCGGCCCACTATAGCCCTCATGTAAGGTACTTTCGGCCCTCTGTCAAAATCAGTTGTGCACCCCTGCTCTAGGTCTTCAATTTGCAGACTGGTCGCTGGACTGACAGCTCTTGGCACATGGTGTCAGCTATGGATGGTGGATGGCAATGCAGCCATCTTGGTCCTCTTAGACGCCTGTGACCTTTTCTACGTTGGGCCAGCATGCTGCCTCTCTGGGCAGTAGGTGAGACACTAAATTTGCTGAAAGGCATTCGGACATGGATGTCAGAACAGCAATAGCAGGCTCACACTTTTCAAAGAGAATACACGTGTGTGGTCACATAGGACGCTCACTTAGCCAGTGATTTTTAATATTCACAATGCTCCTTTTTCGTGATCTGCCAGTTCAAATACAGTCCTATCCTGACAAAAGCTTCTGGCTACGGTGGTCTCCCTTGACATCAATTTCAAAATTACAGACTGTCAAAACGCTGGAACCTCCAGTGGGGCTAGCGAAGAGAAGGGCTCATGGCTGAAGCAAGAAAACCCTTCACGTTTTTCGAGTGCCACGTTTTTAGCGCTAGGAAACTTCGAAGAGTGGCAGTGGCTTTTAAAAACTAGCAGATCCTCCTCTGGGAAAGAACCGCGATACTGGTTGCACAGAGCCTTGAACAGCTGTGAAAAGAGCAAACCAACTTCAACTTGGCAACATCTGACAATTTACGCATTTTTTAGAGAAAGGTCCACATAGGTTTAAATATTAATGCATGCAACAATCAATTGACTGACTTACTGGGCTCAGAAAGCTTAAAAGCTTTTCTTTCTTCCTATAAGACAGAGAAACCCACACATTCCCTTGGAGCGCCCACACTGCCAACACCATTATGAAATGGATCTTTGTTCACTGGGGAACGCACACTACACTTTACACGGACTCCATTCTGAACAACAAGGTCATGTCATCCGCAAGATGGGGCAGTACGTAGAATGTCAAAGGAATGGAGGCTGCAACAAAACTGAGCAACACTGCCAGGGCACTCTGCCATTGAAAAAGGGCAGGTCTACTGGGCACTTGAAAGAAGCAGCAGCTTTTCATTTGATGCAGCAGAATATTGCTCCAAGATCAATTAGCCCTCTATCTAAGACACACTGATGAATGAGAGGTTCAAGTGTCTTAGGAACTGAGGGGTTCGGGGGAGTAATAGTCTTACATTTGTATTTGGTGCACACTTTCATCTAAAAAGGAGGCCCCCAACATGTAATCCCCCATGTACTGCCAGCCAATGGTGCAACAGTTGAAGATTAGTATAAAACAAAGCGAAGTTGCTTTACAGCACACCAGAACAGAAAGGAATCACGAAACACCAGGAGTGTGTTCTTACTGCATAATATCTGGACAATCGCGCTGGGCAGTCACTTCCAGCAACAACAACGGCAATGTGAGGCCATGGCGGTACTGTACTGTCCAATAAGAATCTGCAACCCGGATAGGCATGCACCAGTTTTAACGGTTTCACACAAAAATCCGGTTGGGGCAATTATCAGTGCTTTCCATGCCAATCCTACCGAACTGGTCAAGTTACCAAATGGACAGGTCACCAATTTCTTGTGTTCTTGCTCGTCCTACTTGCATAGACTTGCATAATAGCCTAGCAGTTAAGGGGTTAATGGTAGTAAAGACTCTCGGGGCATGAGGGGCTTCACGCTGCTACCAGGATGGATGGTGGTCAGGAAAAAGGCAACGACAAAGGTCCCCTTGTTACATTTAGCTTTACAGATTTCTTTTAACGTGCTTTCACCTACCATGTCTTGGGGGGCTGGTAGGAACTCGCACACTTCACCCCGGAAACATGCGGCCTGCACAAAGTACTTAGACAGCAGGAGCATAAGCACACAATAGTAACTACAACAGTCGGACACATCTGCGTGACGGAAGTATTACTACATGGGTCCAGGGGAGTTGCTAGGTCTGGAAAAGACCCGGGGCTAAGCTGATGTCGGAACTGTTGGGACTGGGGGCTAGATAGCCTTTTGGCTGTAGCTTCTGAGATTCTATCAGGGGCTACAACCAAAAGATCAGGGGCTATAGCCCCCTTAGCCCCCCCCAGCAGCGCCCCTGCATGGGTCTGCAGGCTATACATTCATAACTTCTGCAAAGAGGCCGCAAATCTATGAGTGGCTTGAAACTCATTAAGGACCTCAATAATATACTCTGGGCTCAGCATCAAGCAGGACTCCAGAACAGAAAGATAAAACGGCAGGGCTGGACCCCGAAAGGTCCTGTAAAGCACTAGTAATGACCCAGTCAGAATTGGTGGGGATTTGAGCGCTCGATGTGCCAGGGGAAAAGGCTGTGAAGAGACTGAAACCGTGAACACAAATAGTACAATGGCACACGGTAACGCCAATTATCTGGGGAGACCATTTACAGAACTGGGGATTTACCATGAATGGCAGAGTGAGGGGCGATTGTCCGGGTCAGCACACAACACTCGAATGGGACAAGAGCTACCTTTCAGTAGCTTTATTTGACTCAGAATCTGTTGACACTGGTGAAAAGTTTGAAAAAACACTGAATACAGTGATCATAGTACTCTGAAATTGGTCATGGAGATTGAAAGTGGAACCCCAACAAAAGATGAAATTGGGGATCTTAACATAAATAAATAGTGGGGTTAACAGAGTAAGTTGGTCAGATGGTAATCTACGGAAAGTACACAAATGTCTCATGGATCCTAGGTCAGTTGACTTGGATCTCTTTGGTAGTTTGTCAGTGGATGAAATGGAGAGATGGTTGAAGGAAGTGATAGCTGTGAAGGAAATACCAAAATGCACACATATGAGTTCAGATAAAACAGTGTCAAGGTACCACTTCGATAAAGATATCCGAAATGCTAAGAGGTAAATACGCAACATTAAATCTGGTATACTTAAGACTAATATGCCAGGTAGGGCAAACAAGGTAATAAAAAAAAGTATCAGAGGTGAATAAGATGGTGGTACCTATCCCATAAGAAAGCTCAATGGCAGCAGTTGGTAGAGTTAGCTAATGCGAGAAACTACAAAAGAAATGTAGAATTTGTTGAACAAAAAAAAAAGAACAAAGCAGATTTGGTAGTAAATCCCATTGGTTCTACACATTAGAATGAGCATTTAACAAAGAAGTTTGTTAACCCGACAGGTATTATAATCGAAAAAGAGGATATAGACAAAAAGATATTAAAACAAAAAAATTCAAAAGCCCTTGGGCCAAATGGGCTAGCTAATGCAGATTAAAGAAAGATCCTGCGCGTTGGGCCTCTATCCTAGTGCTACTATTTAGTAAGTGATCAGTAATTTGGAACTATACCGGCCTGGTGGAGAAAAGCACTCTTAATCCTGGTCTTTAAAAATTATAATGGTAGAAGGCGCCAGATAGCCGACCAAGATGGCCGCGTTTCTGGGAGCTCCTGCGCGGCCCTGAATGAATCTTGGCAAATCCTGAGTGTTCCAGAGGTCTACCGCTCCAATACAGCAATCATTTCCACTGTCGGAGCCATGACCAGAGTAAAAGTGGAAAAAGAACTGAAATCGGAGTCCCTAACTCCGCAAATCCGGTCCTGTAAGACGAGCAATGCCCAGCCACCATTAGCAAGCCCAGCGGTTTTCCATCAGACAGCCTGGATATAGCAGCCAGTCCCCACGCTAGAAGGCAGCAGTGCGCCGAACCACACCAGCTGGATTGGCCCTTGTCAGCGGTGGCTAAGCGGCAATCGGACCAGCCTCTGCGCAAGAGACCTAGCGGCAGAGGAAGAAGAAATCAATTCCGGGCCGAGCGGGACTCCTGCGCTGTGGGGCCTGGTGGGCCTACTGACTGGAGTCCTCTGCGACCGAGACTGCCCAGCGACCTTACTCGATAATAGCGGCCATTGGGAGGGCCTAGCCGAGCCCGGAACCAGGAGCAGAAGTTTCGGAGCAACCCGGGAGCCTTCGGGGGGAACCTGAGACGGGACGGCGCCTTGATCCGGGTGCCGGAACACTGGTCCTCTGTCCACGAGGGGGCCCTCCCGGCCCTAACCGAAGGCACTCTCCTCAACAAACCACGCCAAGGCTGTTGGATCGGACGCCGCGGCCCCGCCACGACAGGCCCGGCCGGGCGACCCCAAGATTCGGCGGAGCACCTCCGGTGACGAAGACCACAAACCTACATGACTGGGCAGGTACACTGCTTACACATATATGTGACCCGTACATAGCAGCGTTACTCCGCGACTACTCCACGTGATAGAATCCTGTGTCCACTCACAGACAGGCTGCTGGTTTACGAAAACAAACACCACAGCTAAGGTCCTACAGCACAACTACTGAGACTGCATCTGAAGCATCTAGCTCCATGGAAGCACTAGAGCACTATAGAACACAGAGTACCGGCACTATAACCCGGCATAAATCACCACAAAAGCACTGCCTGTCTGGAGCGTCGCCTTTCAGCCAAGAGCAAACGCCACACAAAGCGCAAACACCTATTCCCCCACACATTATCAAGCGCTTCAAATGCCGCTAAATAACACTAATTAACGAAACAGAATGGGAAAGGTGGACAAATCGCAGAGGAAACTAAACTTTGAAGCCGGATCGGCCCCCGAAATGCCCAGGCTAAATGAAAAACCAGAGCCCATGACAGAAGAGAAACCGTGAGGAGGCTAGTTCCCATCCCACAGATATCAGAACTCCTTGACCTGAAAGCTGGCATAGGGAACCTTAACAACAAGATGGATGGCCTCTCCTCCAAAGTGGACATACTACAACACCGACTGGATAGCCACACTGAACGCCTGAATGAGGTGGAGCAATGAGTGTCCAATCTCGATGATGGCACGCCGGCCCTAACAGCCAGAGTGGCAACGCTGGAGACCCAAATGAAAGGCAAAAGAACATCAGACTTGTCGGAGTGAGAGACCATCAGATACAAATGAAAATGAAAATGGAAGACTTTGTGGATAAGATGTGTACGAATCTCTTTGAGACGGAAGCCCTGCCACACCTGTTTGCCATCGAGAGAGCCCACAGAATCCCGTCAACTAAACCCATTCTGGGGGTGCCCCCCCCCCGTCCAATCATTGCAAAACTACTCAATTACAAAGACCGCAACACAATACTCTGACTCGCAAGAGAAAAAGGCGAGCTGCATCACGACGGAGACAAGGAACAAGTTACTTACCTGTAACTGTTGTTCTCCAGCATGGGTCCGGCATGGATTCACATGCTCATGAATATTCCCAGCCGTCAGGCTGGGAATCCTCAGGAAAGAAAAAAATCAGTTTCAGTTTCGTTTCTGAACTGTCTTTCTTCCTAATAACCAATCACTGGTATCTGGGTCATACTCCCCCCAGCCAATGACTGCCCTCTACCTAAGCCCCTCCTCTGGCAGCCATCCTCAGATTTGGTAGCATGTAAAGTGGCAGTAGGACCAAGTGAAGAGCCGCAGAGGGGTAGGAGGGAGGGTTTGCATGTGAATCCATGCCAGACCCATGCAGGAGAACAACAGTTACAGGTAAGCAACTTGTTCCTTCTCCAGCATGGGGTCTGGCATGGATTCACATGCTCATGAATATAAGAATGCATAGCAGTACACACATGCACAACCACGGGAGGTGGCAAGGCTCAACATTAAGCATTTCATCAACTCAACATTAAGCATCTCTTACCTCCTCACCAGGCCCACCTTCAGAGGAAGAGGTTGCGCAGCACTGCCTGGCCGACTCTGGACTCCTCCCTGGAATCCCAGTCGACACAGTAGAATCTCATGAAGGTGTGCATCGACCTCCACGTAGCAGCCCTGCAGATGTCCAGCAGGGGCACACCAGATAGGAACGCCGTGGTAGCAGCGATCGCTCTGGTCGAATGGGCTCTCGGACGGCCGGGCAACGGTCGGTGTGCCAACCGGTGACAGTGCATGATGCAGCCGGAGAGCCATCTGGAAATGGAAGCCTTTGAGAGGGCCTTCCCTTGGTTCACAGGTCCAAAGTTCACAAACAGCTGTGAGGTCTTCCGAAAACTCTTTGTGCGGTCCAGCGCGAGTGCAGAGTCCTTTTGGAAAGTGACGAAGGCGACAGGAAGAAAACAGATAACACAAAGGGCTCGTTGAGATGGAAGTCTGATGGCACCTTGGGCATGGAGCAGGGGTGCGTCCTCAGCACCACCCTCGACTCGTGGAAAGTCAGGTATGGAGGCTCGCAGGAGAGGGCCTGGATCTCTCCAACTCGTCGTGCGGAGGCGATGGCCACAAGAAACACGGTTTTCCACGACAGGAACTTCAACGGTGCCAAATGCAGAGGCTCAAATGGCGGGCCCATGAGCCTGGTCAGCACCACGATGAGCTTCCACGCCAGGGCCGGAGCCTTCACCGGTGGAAAAGATCAGAACATTCCCTTCATGAACTCCTTCACCAGGCGATGGGACCACAGGGATGAGCGTCCCAAAGTTCTGGTGTTGCGGGAGATAGCCGCCAGATGGATCTTTATGGAGGCATGGGCCAGCCCCGCCTTGGCCAGCGTAATCTGCAGAGGGTTAATCTTCTGTGCTCGGCACCAGACTGAAAACCTCTTTCATTTGTGTCCGTAGCACGAGAGTTGAGGGCACCCTGGCCTTTGCAAGCACCTCCTTGCAGTCCGCCGGGATATCGTACTCTCCAAACTCTAGTGCTGCAGGAGCCAGGCCTGCAAGTTCCGTGCCCCCGGGTCGTGGTGGAGAATGGCGCCTCCTGGAGAGGAGATCCGCGTCCATCGGCAGTTTGACTGGGTGGGGGGGGGGGGAACGCTGACATGTCCAGAAGGTCCGGGAACCAGATCTGTCTCAGCCACACCGGTGCAACGAGGATCATCCTGCACCGGGACCGTCAGAGTTGGTTGACGAGTCGCAGCAGCCAACAGCGGGAACGCATAGAGAAACAGGCCATCCCAGGGGAATGAGAAGGCATCGCCCATGCTCCCCAGATGGGGAAACCTGCTGGCGAACCTCCGGCACTTGGCGTTCGTCGCTGTCGCAAATAAGTCGATCTGGGGATTGCCCCATCGTTGGAATAGCAGATCCACATGATCCTGCCGCAGCTCCCACTCGTGGCACGAGCGCAGCTCCCTGCTGAGTGAGTCAGCAATGGTGTTCTTTATTCCTGCCAGGTGGAAGGGTACCAGAAACATCCCTTGAGCGATGGCCCAGTGTCACAGATCCTGGATAGGGCTGGGGATCTGGTGCCTCCCTGCTTCCGGATGTAGAACATCATGGTTGTGTTGTCGGTGAAGATCCTCACCACCTTGCCCTTGAGGGACGGGAGGAACGACCTAAGGGCCCAGAACACAACTCTGAGCTCCAGGACTTTTATGTGTAGTGACCTCTCCTCTGGGAGCCAAAGGCCTCTTGCGTGGAGATCTCCGGTGTGCACGCCCCATCCCTCCAGGGAGGCATCCATCGTCACAGTCTCCTGATGTGCCGGGGTCTGGAAGTCCATACCCGCCGCGAGATGCGCGTGGTTGCCCCACCACTGGATCGCTTGGCGGAAGGTCTCGTTGAGCGAGATCCTGTCTTCGAAGCTGCCCGCCGCTTGAATCCAACGGCGTCGAGGAACTCTTGCAGTGGACGCATCCGCAGCCTGCACAGGTGTATGAGGTAGATGCACGAGGACATCACGCCGAGAAGGGACTTGATGGACCTCACCCTGGCCACGTCCATGGTCGACAGCCGTTGCACCTTGCCCAGGATGACCTTCGTCCTTTCCTCCGACGGCGAGGCCAACCGTGCCACTGTGTTGAGCCTGGCTCCCACGAACAGTGCGACGGGACCAGGTGGGATTTCACGAAGTTGATGGAGAATCCCAGATCCATGAGCAGCTGGAAGTTCTTCACTATGTGCTCGACGGCGAGTTCTCTTACCCTTCCCTTCCGAAAGGGTGGCCATCGCTGCTGTAAAACTCCCAAGGTCCGTGCCGTCTCCGTGTCGGCCTTGATGGCTTGCAGTGACTCGTCCACTATCTTGCCTAACAGGTTGTTTCCGTCGAAAGGCATGTCCAAAACTCTGGTCTGCACGTCCTGGCAGCAATCAAGTGCCTTGAGCCAACCACGCCGGCGAAGTCAAACACTGTTGCCCATCTGGCGGAAGCCAGTGTCAGCAATGTCCGTGGCCACCGTTATGGTGTGGTTCGACGCCACCTCGCCTTCCTGCAGGATCTCCAGGGCCTCAGCCCTCTTGTTGTCCAGGAAGAAGTCCAGCAGAGGAGCGATTTTAAACCACCGCTCCCTGTCGTAGTGGGCCACAACTGCGAGGGCGTTGGCCGCTTTAATCGTCGTCGCCGATGACGAGATGACCCGTCGTTCAATAGCGTCCAATTTCTTCCCTTTGCCATCCGGCGGTGAGGTCGAAGTTGAAGCAGTCGCCCCCACCGCTTTCTTCTTGGCAGCCGCCGAGACGACCAAATCTGTGGTCGGCTGTGCCCTAAGGCACATGGGGGCTGAATCCGGGACCCGGTACTTCTTCTCGTAATGGTCTCTTGGCAGGGGTCGTGGATGGGTTCTTCAGGAGCTCCAGCCCCTCATCCCAGATGTCATCAAGTAACGGGACCGAGAGGACCGTCTTCCTCTTGGCCTCACGCCGTTAATGGAGGAAACCTTCCTACTGTTCTACGAGGCAGAGCTGGAAGAGCTTGGATACCCTGGTGATCATGGCATGGAAGGAGCCAATTTCGTCAGGCGGAGAGGACCAAGGAGGTGGTGATGGGAGACCCATCCAGTCGTCACCACCGTCGTCATCCGTCCCCGTCGTGGCCGTCCCTGTCCCCGTGTCATCCCTCGGGGAAGGAGAAGGCTGTGAGGGACGCACCGGCTGGAAGGGCGGTGGGGATGAGTTCTCCTCTGCTTGCTTGGAGGACTTCCCGACAGTCCAGACTCCGCTGGGTCATCCGTTGGGGGTATGGGCAACCTTGTCCTCATCTCTGTACACAAGGCCTGGATCGCCATCAAGATTGCTCCCGAGTTGTCCTGTGGTCCAGGTACCGGTTGCGACAGTTGGGGAGTGGAATCCTCCGCTTCCACGGGAACCTCGTCGGCGCCACCGTCGCTTTCTTCGTCCGCCTCGTCGGGATCCCTCCCGTGGGACTGGACTTCCTCGAACCTCTTGTCCAGGATCTTCACGACTTCAGCCAGCTCCTCTTCAGAGGCTGTATCTGTGTCCGTGATGGCCACCGCCACCCCCCTCTTTTTCCACCGTTGGCTCGTGGTTGATGGCGTCGGTGAAAGTGCGCCCTGCCTGGCAGCAGAGGAGCCCGACCGTTCGGCGCTCGCGGTGCCCGGAGACTCGCGGTGCTTTGCCTTATGTTGGGCCGCCGGAGCGCCCTCAAAGGTCTTAGAAGACCGCTCGGACCTCTTCTTCTCACCTGCTGCTGGGCTCTTACCCTCCAGCCAGTTGGTGAGGTGGATACGCCGATCCTTCATGGTCCGCTCCGACATGTTCTGGCAAAACGCACAGTCCTTCTCCACATGCGTTTTGTCTTCATGAAAGCAGTAGAGGCATCTGGAATACTCGTCCTCCTTGAAGACATTCTGCAATCCGCATCCAGGGCAACTCCTGAACAGCTTGGATCCAGGCGTCGTGCTCCCTTTGTCCTGGGCCATGTGCGGGGTAGGCCTCAAAGACCTTCTGGAATCCTCCAAGAAGTGGAACTCGACGACAACTTTGCCCTTGAAGGGCGTAGAAAATTCCGACACGGGTCCACGTTGATCAGAAGTAGAAACTTGAGGTTCGATTGACTGAAAAAATGAGATGAAACTCTTTGGGAAAAAAAAGAAAAAAAAAAAAAAAATTCGCAAAACACAGTAAAAGCTCGAGAGCTATTGCACGAGGACTCCCAACACTTGAACGTGCGGTAAAAATCTGAGGATGGCTGCCAGAGGAGGGGTTTAGGTAGAGGGCAGTCATTGGCTGGGGGCAGTATGACCCAGAGACCAGTGATTGGTTATTAGGAAGAAAGACAGTTCAGAAACAATGCTGAAACTGATTTTTTCTTTACCGAGGATTCCCAGCCTGATGACAGGGAATATTCATGAGCATGTGAATCCATGCCAGACCCCATGCTGGAGAAGGTACATTTTTATCCACACTTCTCCCCCGTGGTTCAAGCACAAAGGAAATCCTTTACAGGCATTAAACAAAGACTCAGGGAGAACCAAATCACCTACTCAATGCTCTTCCCTGCACGGCTTAGAATACAACACGGAGGGAGAACCCATTTCTTTCAAACACCAGAAGAAACGACCGTGTATCTGGACCAGGCAGGATGCAGTACGTCAAACCCTGGCCACGTGCTCAGAGGGAAAGAAACCAGAGAAACCCACCATAGCCAAACAAAGCCAACTGAAGAACAACCCATAAGCAGCGGTGGTCTCACTGGAACGTAACTCTGGGGTTACAAACCCCAGGGCCGCGCGCTTGGGAAGCTCTTAGCACCCCTTACACAGCAAAGTTAATTTTTTCCAGTTGAATGTTTAAGGGAGGGAAATCGAAGAACAAGCAAGTTGGGGGGGGTGCTCATGTGTTGGGAAGAGGTTTTCTACTAAAGTTAATAGTCACCTAGTCGAAAGAGGCCAGTTGCCTCCTACATGCACCGACTACAGTCAGTCCGCCCCACCCCCGACACAGCCTTGGACCGTACCACAGAAGCCCTCTCCCAAAGACCAGGCCTTCCTACAAAACACCCGAAGAGGGCACAAACTAGACAACACAGGCAAGAGGTCAGCCACAAGCTGAGCGAACAAACGCAAACGAAACATACAAAATTTAAGATGGCTACAAGGAACATTAAGGGCGGCAATCAACAAGCTAAAATGAGAACAATAATTCAACACCTCCGACGCCATTAAATAGACGTTGCCTTTATCCAAGAAACTCACTTGAGCCCCACCTCAGAAAACCACTGGGCCAAGGAATGGGGCTGCCATAGATACTTTGCATCTTTCTCTACCTACGACAGGGGCGTGGCGATCCAGATCAGTAAATCACACTTCAGACTCAGATACGGAAGGTAGATCTGTGCTAGTTCACGGAGTACTCAATGAAGAAGAGGTACTCAGTGAATTCATACGGCCCAAATATAGATGGCGCTAACAATTTTAACTGGGTGACAACCCACCTGGAAACTGGGCGACGACCCACAATCATTTGGGGAAGAGACCTCAACACCCCCCTTGACCCGGTCCAGGATAAATCACACAACAGGCTCCCATGCTCCAAAGCTAGTCAACAAATCACAGAAATAGGCAGAGTGTTTGACCTCACAGACATCTGGAGACGCAAACACCCAGACACCCAAGAATACACCTATTTCTCCTGGGTACACAAAACTAGCTCGAGGCTAGACTACCTTTTTGTGTCAAATGAATCTCGCCTACAGTGGGGGGGAAATGTCAAATCCTTCCCAGGTCCCTATCAGACCATTCAGCTGTGACTCTAGAATGCATCGCGCCTCAGGCAACTAACAGGCCACATTGGAGATTTAAACCCCGAGCTCTCCAAGACCAAGTTTTTGCAGATGAACTCCTCCAAGAACTAAATCACTTCATTCAGACTCATCAAAGGTCAGTGTCCTCAGCAGGGACACTCTGGGATACCCTAACGTGCTACGTCAGGGGTATCTGCTTGACCAAAGAAAATGCAATCCTGAAATGAATAAGGAGAGAATTGGATGCAAGTGAATCACGCCTTAAAGAACTGGAGGGATCCCTCACAGCCACGGACAACCCACTAGTACTCGCAAAGACTAAAAGGGAATTAGAAACATTCAGAAGTGCAGCCGAGAGAGAGAATCAAAATTTCTGGCTAATCACCACAAGATCCGTCAATATGGGGAGGGGCAAAAACCCAGAACACTACTGGCTCGGCTCATAACTGCAGATAGGAAACCTACAATGGTGGAGTCAGTCAAAGGACAACAGCACACACGTCTTCACAGCCAAAGACATTGTTGAATCATTCCGCCGATATTACCAAATGTCATACTGCTCAGACTACACTGCTGACACTACAGGACTAACGCAATACCTAAATACAATTGAACTATACTGGGCAGATGCCGAACTTTGAGAACCACTCAATGCACCCATCACCACAGCAGAGATCCTCGAGGCGATCAAGGAGCTACCAAACACGAAAGCACCAGGTCCTGATGGACTGACGGGCGAGTTCTACAAGCACTTCACGGACCTACTCGCTCCAATACTCCTACAAATGCACGAGGAAGCCCTGGATAACAATCAGCTGCCACCCACGCTCTACATGGCTTCCATAATCCTGCTCCATAAACCCAATAAACCCAAGGACGACTGTGCATCGTACAGACCAATTTCTCTAATAAACCTGGACAACAAAATTCTGGCAAAAATACTGACCAGGAGACTTCTTCCCCTGATGCCAGCCCTAGTCCTAGCAGATCAGGCAGGATTTATCCTGGGAAGAAACACATCCTTTGGCATTCGTAGAATGTTCGGTGTAATGGAAGCTCTTGACCCAACCTGCCAAGCTGCGGCAGTACTTCTTGATGCTGAGAAAGCATTTGACTCGGTAGAATGGCCCTTCCTATACACAATCCTCAAACGCATGGGCCTGGGCAAACGCTTCATACAACTAATCTCTATACTATACAAACATCCCACGTCCAACATTGTCCTCGGGGCCAACCACTCCATGAAGATATATTTGCAAAGGGGAACGCGACAAGGCTGCCCACTGTCCGCATTACTATTCGCTCTGGTAATGGAACCTCTTGCCTCAGACCTCAGGCTAAATCATCTTCACAGAGGCCTGATCCTAGCTCCCCACAACATGATCATATCATTGTACGCTGATGATATAGCACTATTTCTCAGCGACCCCAACAAGAACTTTAACCCAGTGAGGAGGGCAGTTTTGACATTCAGACACTTCTCAGGATTAAAGATCAATAGCTCTAAATCAGAACTTTTTCCACTAACAACCTCAACTAAGGAGTTCATGGATGACTACGGGTTCCGGTGGCAACACACAAGAGTCAGGTACCTGGGTATCTTCATGTCGAGATCCAGCGAAGACATACTACGAGACAAGTATGAGAGAGTCGTTAACATTCAAAACAAAATCAACAGATGGAGATCACTCCCACTTACTCTCTGGGGCAGAGTCTCACTGCTTAAGATGGTCATCTTACCCAAACTACTATCCCTCTTTACGAACATCCCTCTGGTAACTAACCAAAAGGTTCCTCCAACGACTCAAGAGCATGATACTCTACCTCATCTGGGCAGGGAAAGTGGCAAGAGTAGCATACAGCACACTAACCCTCCCAGTGAGACAATGAGGTTTGGCCTTAACAGACATGGAGCGCTACTACTGGCTGCTCAAGCTCAATATCTCAGTCACTGGTATACCAAACATTTTATCAGACCACATGTCCAAATTGAAAGATCCCTGGCAGTCCCTCATCTACTACGAGCCATTATTTTTGGCGATTTTCCAACACCTCGAACAGCAATGAACGTGGTATATGCAACATACTCCATCTGGAAAAAGTTGGCCCTGAAAAATGGAATTCAAGTTAGATACTTCCCCATACCTTCCAGTAAAATTCATCCCAGGTATCCACGTCACTGGAGAAAAAATCTTTCACCAATGGGCGGAAAAGTTGCAAATTCATACAATGAACGATCTATTCCCAGAGGGAACATTTCTTTCACTGCAACAAGCAAATGACATGGGTGGCAACAACGCACTAGAAGTCTTCATCTACTTCGACTACGACGCACACTTCAGACCTACATCCCCACGTTCCCTCTGCAACCTCCAGTCTGGCCTCTGCTAGACAGCATGATAAAAGCTCAAGGGGAAGGACACTTAATAACCACCATCTACAGGTCCCTATTTCCAGAATGCGATCCACCAAATCCAAATGCGAAAAAGAGGTGGGAAGAGACACTAAACACCTCGATCACATTGGAAGATTGGACCTATATATTAAACCTCACACAAAAAGTAGCAATCAACACAAAATTCAAACAAACACACTTTAATTATCTATATCAAATATACCTCACTCTGGCAAAACTGCACGCACAGCGAGACACGATTCCTGCAGAATGTAACAGGTGCGGACATCCAGAGGCTGACTTTCTTCATTTGGCCTGGAAATGTCCCACAGTGGCCATATTCTGGGAGGCAGTGCTAGATATAACGTCTGCAATAATGGACACTGAGCTACTCCCCGTTCCAAAACTGACAATGCAGGGACTAACTAGGAAGATCCCGAGCACATCCCGTAAATTAACAGATCTTCTATTAATCCTGGCACAAAGACGTGTGGCCTGCAGCTGGGGTAGAGGACCACCACCAAATTTTCACCGCTGGCTCAAAGACATTACATACTGTTAAGACGTGCAGACTAGCTTTATTAAGACTTTACCACTGCACGCACGCCCTCCTGACATTTGGGGACCTTCCATAACATACTTGTTATTTACATCCGACACTCTGAACTCACCAACCTTGTCTCAGAACGAGAGTCAAGAACCTGCACCCACTTAGAGCTCCACCTTACCAGAGGAGCTAAAAAAATAAGAAAAACACCTCGGAGGGAAAGGATTCGACCTGACAAGATCCATGTTTGAACTGCATATGTATTGGTTTCGGGCCGGGAGGGTGGGCTTTTTTTGATTGTTATAAGAAAACCAATAAAGAAAGTTTTTTTTAAAAAAATGGTAATGGTACCGACCCAGCTAACTACAGATTTCTTTCGTTACTTGATGTTACTGGGACAAACTGTTTGCTTCTTTTGTGTTGGATGAGATTAAAAAATGGGTAGACTCTGCAGATTTTGGATAGCTTTCAAACAGGCTTCAGACCAGGTTCAGGGGTAAACCACAATCTAAGGCTAATGGACAAACAGATAACCAGGGCCAAGAAAAAAGGTAACCCAAGTCTATATACTACCCTGATAAGACTTCTACGCAGCATTTGGCACCGTAGACTGGAGGAAATTCTGGGAAAAAATGTTTAATTATCGGAATGTCCAGGCCAGATATTGAAGGCTGTCAGATGTCTGCGTGAGAACACGAGAGTCAGGGTGAGACTGGATTGCAGGGATGTTACCACGGATTCTATCACCATAAATAAGAGTGAAACAAAGGTGCCACCAATACTATTTAATATCCATCTGTCTAACCTCCCTCGAAAATGAGAAATTAACAACTGCTCCCCTAAACTTTTGTCCACCAAAGTCTGCTGTCTTATGTACGCAGGCGACGTAGTGATTTTCGAACAAACACTGGGAGGGGTGAAAAGATTAGTGAAGGGCCTGTTTGAATATGTAAAACAATCATTTGGTGGTTAATTTGGTGAAGACCAAGATGATGCACTTTAATGCAAAGAAATTTACCAATTTAGAATTTGTTGTCGGTGGAAATTAGATAGATTCTGTGACAATATAACTATCTGGGCCTTGCATTGAATCTCAAAGGTAACTATACAGGAATAGTGTAAGCAAAAAGGAGGGCCGTCATCCTAGCATCTCTTATTTACACATTTGTGCTGGAATTATCTGATTTTAGCCGTGTGGGTATCATAACACTGTATAAACAATGTTTCTGTGCTGTAATGTTATACCGCTTAGAGACACTGATCATGCAGGACCTTAAGTGGCTTAAAGTCATAGAGGGTAGGTTTTGGCGCAGGATGCTTGGTATGGCTCAGAGAATGCCAGTTGAGCTACTCCGATTGGAGTGAGGATTGATGTAATTACCTGCAATGGCACTTAAACGGAGGTGGCTATTTTACATTGGAGCTGACCTAACCTAAACGGCCTCTACTTCAAATACTGGGCCAATCATACGCTAATGATGCGACTGACGGCTATTACTGTTACGTGAGACCTTTAAACAGTTAGACTGGTGCCCTGATTGGGAACTCGGCTATTTAGAATTAAAGAAGCAATTTGTGCAGAATGTGGTAAAATGATTGGGCCAATAATTACTATCATATGGCCATGTTGAAGCTCAATAATCTAATTGCTGAGGTGTCTTATACATTTCACAACCCTGAGCATTATCTACTCCTTTGCCCCGATCCTAGCCTCTGAAGATTCATCTTGAGCATGTACATAAATAAGACTCAGTACTTCTGGTTAAAGGGTCCTGAATTGGGAATCCCTGCCTCAGAGAGAATGTGCCAGATTTGTAAAGCAAGTACAATGATGGACACGTCCTAACATAGTGCAGCGTAAACTAACCTCTCTATATGAAACATCTGGGAAGGTTTGTAGGGAGCTATGACAGCATACAAAATTATGCATTCTGGGCTTATTGTTTTAACAGTGAAAAGATGCCACCGTATATCACTTTGTATAATGTTTGGAAGCATATAGAGCCTCTACTAATAACTGGGACATAGAATGTATTTTAGAATGGGTCTCTGTATGTCCGTAGGTATTATTTTATATATTGTAGTGAATTTGTAGTTTATGTCCTGACGTGTCCCTGCACACTGTGGTACGTTGGTAGCACCATTGGCAAACTCAAGCAACGGATTATTCAGCATATGAGCCATCAAGAGCTTTGACCCATTTTATCCTATATCTGTACACTTCTATGAGAAACACAATAGCATACTAGAAGGTTTTACGTTTTTTGCCATACACACCATAGAGACAAACTGCAAAGGGGGAAACAGAGCTTGAGCTGCGTCAAATGGAGACAAAATATATCCTAGATCTGGAAACAAAGAAACCAAGAGGACATAACCTAGATTAAGAACGTTATACTTTTCTGGGCACATGACATTAGGATGCGAGCAATCGGAAATGAAAGACCTAATGCTCTTAATGTTTCTAGCATTTTTGATCCCACTATTTGTCTTGTCAAAATAGTTTTTCTTGTTTGTAAATCTTTCGCTTATTTTTCTTTTTATCATTGTTCGTTTTTAATATTTGAGTGCTGCTCCAATTGATTGTTTCAATAATAACATTTTGTAATATTGAATGTTCGAGGGACTTTCCATTAAGTCCACCAGGAAAAGTTAGCTTCAAGCATTCCTTCCTTACAACTATGTGCCAATTGGGAGTATTGTTGGATAGCACTCTGACAGCTTTGGTTCCATGCATTCCATCTAGGTATGATGCATTTTAGATTTTGGACTGTCTAATTTTTACTGTGGTTTATGTTTTTATCTGCATTTATCCCCCAGACCAAATCAGTAGCATACGCACAAAGCACTTTTTCGAATTCAGAGTGGCGCAGGCATGCTATTCTGCAGCTCGTTTATTCTCAGCCCTTTTTGGTTGCATGTATAAAAACCTATGTACTAAGCAACCAAACCAGGGGATTTAACCGTAAGCACCGTGGACTTTATTTGTGAATTTGCACACGATTGGGCTTACTGGATTTATATTTACATTCATTCAGTCCATGATGCAATTCTGTGCACACTTACTGGTCTTACGTAACTAATTTATTGCACTTTTCCCTTTAGACCCTTTATCTACTCCAAGGCATAGTGCACTTTAAATTGCAGATTTGCACACTTAGTGCTAACCAATCTCGCATACTTTTTGCAGAAGTAGCTTTTATCAGTATCAGGCTTGAAGCAAAAATTTGAGTATTGTTCAATTTGAGCTAAGTTGGACAACGAGCATGGACTTGCCAAAACAACATACGGCCAAACGTAACTCTCAGCACAATGCACTTAACCATTGATTAGAATTGAATCCTAATGTGGCCAGTCATATTACATTGCATCTGTGCCATCACTCTACTGCATGTTTTATAACAAAATGGTTCCATAATTTTAAAGCACTATGCACTTTATACAGTTAAGTTGCACACTTAATGCTATATTTCCACTTCCAATCCATGCCCCATTTCCCTTCCTAAGCAACTTTTAGTCAGCAATCCCGTGTCCTTCAAAGTCAATAAAATCGGATTTGTAGCACATACTTACAAAATGTTTACAAATGGCCGAATGCTCTAACAAAAGCCCGGCTCAGACAGACTTCATGGGAGAAAGCCATCTGTGGGCCAGCATCAAGCAGTGTTTATGGGCAGATTGGTTTAGTGTTTAGCCATCCATATAGAATTATATCAATTTAATAATATTAACCTAGCTTGTTTTATTGAACAAGTCATCCAGCCTGCCTGGTTCCCACCACAGTCGAAGTGCTCCAACTTGTTCATGTCCTCAACAGGGTCCACTGCTGTGACACCACTGGCCAGGCTCAGCTCAAGGCAAGTGTTTCAACTTGTTGAGCTGGGCTTATGCTGTTCATGCGGGATCTGCTGCAAGCGGACCAGTGTAGAGTGGTCTTCCCACATGCAATGCCACCACCATAGACCGAGACAAGTGGCAGCAGCGGACAGTCATCACTGAGTCGTCCTTCCCACTCCATGCTTCTTGCCTGCGCCAGCGACTTTCTGCTACCTCCAACTCAAAGCAAACCCCTCTTCAGAGACAGTGTCACATCTTAACACAGCTGCGTGCTGATGAGGACACTGCACACGCCAAGACAAAATATTGCATGCTGTGTGGCGTGCTAGCTGCCTGCCCAGGTGCCACATCGCCCAGGGCCATGTAGGATCAATATAAGTGTGATTGTTCATCAATGTGGTGAGGGTTAACAGAGCGTGATGCCATGGCCCAAAGGTAACGCGTTGGAATCTTTTGGGGTGACAGTCTACTGAGGCTGGGGTTAGAGGGAGGGAGCAAGGCTGGGAGAAGGATCATATTTAATGGATACCTTGGTCCTAATAAACTGAATCATGTGGAAAAACAGAAGGTTCATTTCTTTGGGTAGTTTGACAGATCGGTGGCTTTGAGACCGGCAGTCACAGTTTGAATTCCAGGCAGGGAGCACCTCTGCCATTCATCCTCCCAAGGGAGGTCAAATGAGCGCCATTGAAATGGGTAATTACACCGAGTACATTACTAAAAAGGGCGAAGAAGGGCTCATTAGTCGAACGAGCCCTTATCGCAGCCGCTCAACCATGTAATGTTCCAGGGCACACAGAGCAAACATGCAAAGAAGGTCCGCCATTGTGCAAACACTTTGCATAATTGTGCTTAGCGTTTTACTAATTTTGAATAGTTTATCAGCTCGCTCTACATGTTCAAGTCCAAGTTCTGAAATCGTTTTTTATGGTGAATCAGTAATCTCATGCACACAGGGATTTTGTTGCTTAATTTGGTTATTGGATTGCACTATGGAGAACCATGCAGATGCATTTTAATCCACATACTTTGCGAGTTACCTTTCAATAATTTTACCCACATGGATTTTCTTATGGACTATTTCCAGAGTGCACCATGCTGCTTTGGCCCCATACATTTAGGACAACGTGATATGTATGCTGCAAGGGTTTTTTCATCTCAACAATAAGTCCTTGAATCATAATAATGCGGAAAGTCTTCAAAGACCACGTTAGGTTATTGGTATTCACAGCAGGCACTGTTGCCATTTATGTGGCGCTGGGGGCACTGGCGGATCTGAAGAGGAGGGAGGTGGGTTAGGTTGGTGGGGCGGGAGTAAATGCAAGCTAGCTTTGCTTCCATGTTGCCTGATGTTTGGAAGCACCTTGATTTTGGGCGTAGGATACAAATAACTGATATCTAGATTACATCCCGAGTGTGTGCGGAGTGGTGGGGCCTACACGTGGAGTGAGCTTGAGCTCGGATTTTGTTTACCATTTCTGCCAATTCTTTTTCATATCAAACTTTTGTAGCAGGAAAAACAATTTGGGACTGACTGGGGTACCTAGGTTACTTTGCTAGCGCCTCTAAATGAGCAAAGATCTGTGATCCAGGGTAAATCACCTTTTTTTCTGTGATATAGTGCTTAAAACAGTGACCATTAAGGGCTATAAAATTAGGGCACACAATATGCACTTGCCTTTGGCTAGTGCTAATGGACTCGGCAAATAAACAATGCTGTGCTGTGTGTATGGTAGAATGTAGGTTATTTATGGCTGGGTAGTAGCTTGCAACTTGAAATGTTTGCCCCGGATAAAGATTTACAAACAGGACTTCACTTTTTTTGTTCTGACGTGGTTCAGCCTAGCTGAAAATGGCCAACTCCTCACTCAATCGTTTGCTCACATACTTAAACAGCAATATTTTCGTACATTATATAGTCTAAGAATTGTAATACATTTGCCATAGTAAAACAAAAATATGTCGTTTAATGATGTTTTTGTAAATAGTGTAAAATGTAAAAGTTTGGAAAAACTACATTTTCTTTTTAATAAAAAAAACAAAAAAATAACAAACAGCTCAGATTTAATCAACAGGTTTACATTTAAACATAAAATGGTCCCTAGAGGAATCAATTAACTGTGAAGTTAATAACCAAAGCTTCACTAAATGGTAGAGTACATTAATGTCATTACCTAACATGCAGTGTGTCCCAAATATCAGCACAATTAGCAAAATCAAAATTGAAATTGCCATAGGTCTACAAGCTCTTCCTGCGTAGGTTGTCAAAGCTTTCACACTGGGTGAGTAGGTTGCTTAGTGCTTTCCAGTATATGAGAACTGCAAAGTCTGAAAAAGCGTACACTTCTGGGTATACCAGGTCCAGCACCACTTGCTTCCCTGGAATTCTACTTTTACATAAGCCTACAGATATTTTTTTTGGGAAATGACAACAAATAGGAAGGAGTAGATGTGCGTTTTAATTCGATAAGGGGCAAATACAGTGCTGTTCACTTTGGTAGCTAAATCGACCAGAACAAGTGTCCTGGATAGAATTCTTCACACAGTTCTTAGAGAAGTGTGATCCAGATATTAACAATGCTGATCAATAACACTGCCTCTCATGTGTGAAAGTAAAGGCACTGCCCACTAACAGTCCACGATTACAGGGAGGAATCCAGGGCTGCCAAGCATTTGTGATAGTTGAGACCTCTTATAGCTAGCCTAGCACTGACCCTACACAGATTACATGCAGAGAGAATAGATTCCACAGGAGAACTTACTGGAAGCCTGAATAAAGGTTTTAGTGATTTACTTTCAAGTACAGATAATTTTCGACTAAATTTAAGAGCCCCAACGGCGGCCCCATAGGTGAGGATGGGGACAGATGTGGCTTTACAAAAGTTCAGTATCGAGAAAAAAGACTCGCCACTATGTTTGCATGCAAAGGCTCAGAGTGCCCAAAGATGTTTCTCAACTGCAAGCTTGATAATTTTGAGTCGTGGGATCTATGTCAATTGGTTACTAATAGTAAAATGAAGTTTTTATGAAATAAAAAGAACCAGTTATAATTATAATGCCCAAGTATTAAAATGCAAAACAATATGATCATTTCATCTCTATGTGAACCCCTTTTTTCCTTTTGACAAGGGGTGGAAACATGGTCTGGGTTTTTTTGGTCTTGATTTGGAGACCATAGACTTTGGCGTACTTGCTGAGTAAGCATAGTTGTTCCTGTAACCCCTTTGGTGTGCCGTCTGATAGAACAGGTCATCGGCAGAGCCTAGCCAATTGATGGGGGAGTGGCCAAGCTAAGGAGGGAAGACAGCTGGCGAAGAAAACTTGAGGGGTAGATCAGACAGATGCAGGTTAAAAAGGGCGAGAGCAAGAATGCAACCCTGCTTAACACCTTCGTAAATCGGAATACACTCTGACCTATCCCCTGCCTTTTCAGCTGGACACAAACTCTTGGAGAGTTATGCAGAGCCACAATCATTCATAACAGACCCAATGGAACGTTTCACCCAATGGGTTTGCACCAACAGAGCCCTCTCTGGACTATGTCAAAGCAGAACTGAAGTCCACGAATGGCAGGCTGATTACATGCGGTTATTCCATGCCTGCTGATAGTCACCAAAGCACGAATGTTGTCCAGCGTGTTGGAGCACTTCCTGAACCCGGTTTGGTTAATGGGGATAACATTATTGGCATTAATTCAAGTGTTCAGAGCAAGTTTTGCAATCTCAGCACTGGGGAAACTGAATGTGCATGGACCAGGGTTCCAAACTCTGAACAGGCCCCAAAGGTGAGGCCAACAGGCAGTGTGTAAGGGGTGCCATTTGGTCCATGACCAGCACCGTAGATACTCGGGAAGCATATTTGAGGCACAGTAATTCACTTGTCAGTGACCAGCTCTCAGTTTCATTTTTGGACTTGTGTTAGTTGAGCACAGCACATGCTGCAATCAACTGCAGTATACTTGCTTGTTCCCAGTGACCAAGAATTTTAAACCCGACTGTGGACCCAAACTCATATTGTGCTGCTCACTGAATCCCAAAATATGAATGCGCTCTACTCTTCGGGAACGCCAAATAGTGCATGATGGACTGCAGTAGAGAAAGTGAGGCAGTATAATGTTAAAGGCATTTATATAGCGCACTGTCACCAACAGAATTGGTCCAGAGGCGCTCAGGCGGATCTGTAACAAATGGGGTTGGGGGGGGTGTTACGTTAGTCGGGTGAAGAGGGAGAAGGAGAGTGAGAAGAGTGGTCTGCTGTTGGTGGCTTCAGTTCGATTTTCACCATGCGCTGAGCTTTGGTGTAGACATCGGATCGGAGCGAGACCTTGAGGTGAAGTCGGTGCAGTTTGCTGGGCAAGAGATGGTAGTGTGAATTCCCTTGTACGTTGGGTAAGCAGAGGATTTGAGGATGGGTTAGTATGGCGTGTGCCCTGGTTGTTAGCATTCCAGTTTAGATAGGTGGCGTAACTGTGGGTATTCCTAGTAGCTGGTTACGATTCTCCTTCATCTATCCGTTAGGTTAATAGGTCATGGTGCGTTGCGGTGTTCCTGGATGTGTAGTTTGGTTTTGGGTCGAGGTTTGCTATGGTTGGTCTTTTTCCTTCTGGTGATGGTGCTGTGGTTTGGCTGGCTCCTATGTTGCTGCTGTCTGTATTGACGGTGGTCTGCTGGGTTTGGTCCGACTGTCAGGATATTATTGTTAGTCGTCTACGGTCTTGCATCATGGTTTAGTTGCGTGTATGGTCATTAGTGTCGTCTTGTTGTGGCTAGCTCTAAGTTTGTGATGTGATATTTAATAGATTGTCTTCATTGGCTTCTGTATCCAGTTGGTCGGTTGTTCGAGTCCACAGTTGGTGTTTAACACTCCCCATTGTTTCTGGTGTGTGTGTGCCTATTTGAGCGTTCATATGATTATTCCATGAAGAGCCAAGATTTGAGTAGTTTCCTGAATAGTAGGTGGATCCTTATGTTGCGTATGGTCTTTGGCAGGCGGTTCCAGATTTTTGGTGCGAGGTGAGAGAAAGAGGATCCTCCACCTTTTCTCTTGTTGTAAGGTTTTGGTTCCAGACGGATGGCATGGCTTGATCCGAGGGTTCTGGTTGGGTGATGTAGCTGTAGTTTGTGTCTCAAAAATTTTGCGCCTTGGTTTTGGGTTGCTATGTGCGTGATGCACATTAATTTGATTTTGATTCGTTGTTTTATTGGTAGCTAGTGTAACGCTTTTAGCGCCGGAGTGACGTGCTCTCCGGGGTATTTTGAGGAGCAGCCTGGCTGCCGCATTTTGCATGCATTGTAGCTTTTTTAGGAGTTGTTCTGGCATACCCAGTTATATGCTGTTGGCGTAATCAACTCTGGATATGATGAGCGATGATGGTTAGTGTTCTGTTAGCAAATGATAGTACTGGTAGGATCCTTTTTGCCGCACGCAGTAAGAAGAAGCATTTGGTTCTAGGGCGAGTTTGTCGTCCATCAGGACTCCTAGGTTTTTTTTACGATTGTTGAAGGGGATGGGGTTGTACAGAGTTCCCTTGGCCAGGAGGTGTAGTGGTTGTCTTCTCAATTTTTTGTGATGATCATTAATTTTGTTTTGCCCGGGTTGAGTTTGAGGTAGTTGGAGTTCATCCAATTGAATACATCACAAAAGCAGTTTTCCAGTGTTGTGTTTTCTTCTCGAATGTCTAGTATTTTGAATACTATTTGTGTATTGTCGGCTTAGTTGTAGCAGGTGAGGCCGTGTCCTTTGATGATTTTGATCAGCAGAGAGGTAGCTATTGAATAAAAGCGGGGAGAAGGATGATCCTTGTGGTACGCCACATGTGGATTCTCTCTTGTTTGATTTAAAGGGTTTCATCCATACAGTTTGTTCTGTTTGTTAGAAAGGATTTGATCCATAGTAGGGCGTTGCCCGTTATTCCTATTCCTTCTAGTCTTGTGATGAGGATGTCGTGGTTAACTGTCGAATGCTGCTGAGAGGTCCAGAAGTATCAAGGCTGTACTGTTGTCTGCGTTTGTTTTTAGGTCGTCCCTTATTGAGAGGAGAGCCGATTCCGTTCCTCTCATTGGCCTGATACCAACTTGTGCCTGGTCTAGTAGGCAATGTTTTTCTATGAAATCTTGGGTTGTTTTGTATATGTAAGTTTCAAGCAGTTTAGCCGTGTATGGGATGTTGGAGATGGGTCTGTAGTTGGAAAGGTCCTCTATTTTTCCAGTTGAGTCTTTCAGTAGCGGTCTAATGGATGCTGATTGAAGGACTGTGGCACTTTCCCTGTTGAGATAGAGAGATTGAAGAGATTTCTGTGGTATTCCATGGGTGCTCCTTGTGCGAGGATAGATTTGTATATGTCCGATGGGCAGGGGTCCTCGGTGGAGCCTGTTTTGTTGCTTTGATTCTCCACTTGTATTTCTGGGAAGTTTCAGAGTTTGTTCAGGGGTTCCTCTTGAGGGTCTGCGGGATCCGTCGTTCGATCACATGGTATGTTTTGTATGGATTGTTGGATGGTGATGATTTTGTTTTTGAAGTGATCTGCTAGGTCATTGCATAATGTCCTCGATGGTGTTGGCGTGTTGCAGCCTGGTGCATTTTTTATGTGGTTTATGATTTTGAAGAGTTCTTTTTGGGTGTTTGGAGCAGTGAAGATTCGGTTGTCGTAGTATTTCCTTTTTGCTTTTTGTATTTCCTTTTTGTAGGAAATATGTTGTTGAAGTTGGAGTTTATTGCCTGCGTCATTTGTTGTCCTCCATTCTAGTTCTAGTTTTCGGTTTCTTTTTTTCATGTCGTTCAGTAGCAGTGTGAACCATTTAGCCGTTGCTCTTAAGTGACGGGGTAAAAGGTTTTTCTATTGCGATTTTGTCAATCGTTGATGTGATCCAAGTGTGGAGCAGGGCATTTTTTTTTGTCTAGGTCGACTTCTTCCATGATTGCTGCTTGTGGTTTGCTGCCTTCCAGGTCTTCAATTAAGCTGGTATTTTGTTGGTTCGCCAGTTTATTTTCAGGCTGGTTGGTAGTTTGTCTTGTTGCTTGTTTTTAGGGGCGGTTATTGTGATTATGAAGGGTATGATGAGGTCGTCACTCCAGATTATTTGGATTGGGGGTGCTGTGGTGATGAGTTATTTATTGGCGAAAATTGTGTCAAGTGTGTGACCAGCCGAGTTGGTTGCTCCTTTGACCAATTGTTGTAGATTCATTGCTGCTAGTTGACTGGTTAGTGATTTTTGTGTGGTTGCGGTTTCTTTGTCGAACCAGATATTGAAGTCTCCAAGGACGATCAGGTGATTGTGTTTGATGGCTAGGGTTGTGATTGCTTCCGTGAAGGTATCCACGAAGTTTGCATCGTATGTTGGTGGTCTGTAGATTATGAATTTCAGGTTAGTTTTGGGGTTTACTGACAGTCGTATGATTAGGGATTCACATTTGTCGACGTTTAATGGGTCTTCCTGTTTGATCGCCAGGTGTTCCTTGTGGACGATTGCCAGTCCTCCACCTCTTTTGGGTTTTCTGTTTGTTTGGATTCGTTTGAAGTTGGCAGTCAGGCAGTTGTTGAGGGTGATCTTGTAATTATCAGTATAACCATTCTGCAGGTGACCAGCATGCATGCCATCTCTGATGCCCAAGCTTCACACTGCTGATGCCTTCAGTCAGGCCTTCTGTGGTACTGCTCAAACATGATAATCATGTTAATGTTAAAGGTATTTGTACCGCGCACCGTCACCAACGGAATTGGTCCCCAGGCGCTCAGGCAGATCTGTAAATGATAAAGGTGGGATGGGTTAGTGAGGTGAAGAAGGGAGTAGGATAGTGAGAAGAGTGGTGTTCTGTTGGCAGCTTCAACTCAGTATACACCGGGTGCTGAACTTTGGTGCGGGCATCGGATCGGAGTCAGTCCGTGTGTGCTGCTCCGGCTTATGTGCTGTTGCAGTGTTGTGAAGTGCGTGCGGCTTGTTGTGCGAGAGATGGTTGTGTGAGTTTATTGAGTGAGATAAGTATGCAGAGTTTGAGCTTATATTGGTTAGTGGGTTACCTGACCTTTACCATGCTAACATTCACAGTTCTGTCTGAGTGTGGCACTTGCTGGCCTTCACACTCCCATCTAGACGCGGCGCAGGCCAGTGCCTAGGACTCCATCCAGGTGTGGTCATGCCAACA
Organism: Ambystoma mexicanum; assembly: GCF_040938575.1. NCBI lineage: Eukaryota > Metazoa > Chordata > Amphibia > Caudata > Ambystomatidae > Ambystoma > Ambystoma mexicanum. The sequence continues at coordinate 1,040,354,782 of NC_090924.1, forward strand.
TTTGCACTTTTATCTATATGCGGCACAGGCTGGAGTTTAGAGATCCGTCCAGGTGTGGGCATGCTAACATTCACAACTCCATCCGAACGCCACGCAGGCTGATGTTCACAACTCTAAGTGTTGCACATGCTAGCATTCAGGTTTTTTCTCGGCACGGGCATGTTATCCTTCAGTCAATCCTATCCATATGTGACGCAGGCCAACGTCTATGTAGGTGCGTCTGCCGGTCTGGATATACGAGTGAGAGAGTCACTTGAGGGCTTTCGGCTGGGTCTAGGTATGTGGTCAGTCTCTGCAGCCTTCCTGTGTGGCTATTTTCCATGATGTCTTATGCTCTGTCGAGTGGTTGTCCAATTTGAGAGTGGCCGAGGTTGGAGTTATTTCCATCATTGTTTTAATGTCTGGGCATTCTAGTGCGTCTCCGTTGTGGTTACGCTTTGAAGAGCCATGATTTGAGGAGTTTCCTGAATGCTAGGTGGTTTGTTGTATTCCGTATATTCTTAGGTAGGTCATTCCAGGTTTTGGGTGCCTGGTGAGAGAAAGACGATCCTCTGAGTTTTTTTCTGTTGTAGGGTTTTGGTTCCAGGCGTATGTCGGTGCTTGATCTTAGTGTTCTTGTCGGTTGATGTAGGCATAGTTTGTTGCTTAGGAACTCTGCGTCTTGTTTGTGTATTGCTCTGTGCGTGATGCACATGGCCTTGAACTTCATTCGTCGTTTCAGTGGTAGCCAGCGTAGTGTCTTTAGCACGGGTGTGATGTGTTCTCTTCTGGGTAGCTTGAGGAGGAGTCTGGCTGCTGCATTTTGTATGCGTTGCAGTTTTTTTTAGAAGTCGTTCGGGCAAGCCCAGGTATAGGCTATTGGCATGGTCTACTCTGGACATGATCAGAGCAATGATGGTAAGTGTTTTGTTGGCGAACGACAGGAACGGTAGGATCCTTTTTGCTGCTCGCAGGAGGAAGAAACATTTCTTGATTACCGAGTTTACTTGTGGCTCCAGAGTGAGCTTGTTATCCATCAGGACCCCTAGGTTTTTTACAGTTGATGATGGTTCTGGTGTGGTGCCGAGCTCTTTTGGCCAGGGGATGTAGTTGATGTCTCCTCCCTTTTTTGAGACAATCATCATCTCTGTTGTGCCTGGGTTGATTTTGAGATGGTTGAGATTCATCCAGTTGAATGTGTCAGGAAGGCAATTCTCTAGTGCGTTTCCTTCTCGGGTGTCCTGTATGTTGAAGATTATTTGAGTATCGTCGGCGTAGTTGTAGCATGTGAGGCCGTGTTTTTTGATGAGTTTGATTAATAGATACATGTAGATGTTGAATAGAATCGGGGAGAAGGATGATCCGTGTGGTACTCCGCACGTGGAGTCTCTGGGTTTGGATTTACAAGGTTTCAGCCATATTGTTTCTGTTCTGTTTGTTAGGAAGGATTTGATCCATAGTAGGGCAGTGTCTGTTATCCCTAGTCCTTCTAGTCTCTTTATGGGGATGGCGTGGTTGACAGTGTCGAAGGCTTCAGACAGATTAAGGAGAATCAGGGCGGTGCTGTTGTCTGAGTCTGCATTTGTTTTTAGGTCGTCCCATATTGAGAGGAGAGCCGATTCTGTTCCTCTCATAGGTCTGAAGCCAACTTGTGCCTGGTCTAGTAGGCAATGCTCTTCTATGAATTCTTGGGTTATTTGGTAGACGTACGTTTCTAGCAGTTTGGCTATGTTGGAGATGGGTCTGTAGTTGGATAAGTCCTCTACGTTTCCTGTTGTGTCTGAGTAGCGGCTTGATGTAAGCCGATTTGAAGGCCTGCTGTACTTTACCTGTTGAGATTGAGAGATTGAGGAGGTTCCTTTGGTATTCCATGGGGGTTTCTTGTTTGAGAATTGTTTTGTATATCTCCGGGGGACAAAGGTCTTCAGGAGAGCCCGATTTGTTGCTTTGGTTTACCAGTTTGACGAAAGCCTCAACTGATATTTCTGGGAAGTTTCGTAGCTTGTTTGCGTGTTCCTCGTCTGTGTCGGTGGGGTTTGAGCTGTGACCGCTTGGTCTGTTTTGTATGGTGTGTTGGATGGAGGTTATTTTGTTTTTGAAGTGGTCTCCGAGGTCCTCGCAAAGTTGTGTCGATGGGATTGGCGTGTTGTTGCAGGCCGGTGGGTTTTTTATTTCGTTTATGATTTTGAATAGTTCTTTTTGAGCGTTTGGTGCTCTGATAGATTCGGTTTTCGTAATGTTTCCTCTTTGCTTTTTGGATTTCCTTTTTATATGCGCGGATCTGTTGTAGGAATTTCAATTTGTTTGCGCTGGTGTTGTTGGTCCTCCATTCAGATTCTAGTTTTCGGTTTTTCCTTTTCATGGCGTTGAGTGGTGGGGTGAACCATTTTGCTATAGTTTTCTTGCGTGATGGGGTGAAGGACTTTTCTTTGGCGATGTCGTTAAGGGTAGTTGCGATCCAGGTATGAAGTAGGGCAACTTTTTTGTCTAGGTCTGCTTCTTCCATGGTTGATGCTTGTGGCTGGCTGAGTTCTAGGAGCTCGGTTAGGTTGGAGTTTATGGTTCTCCAATTTCTTTTCCTCATGATGGGTTGTTTTTCTTGTTGCTTTTTTGTTGGAGCGGCCGTTGTGATCATGAATGGAATAATGAGGTGGTCGCTCCAAAGTATTTGAATTGGGGGTCCCAGGGTGATGAGATCCTTGTTGGCGAAGATTGCGCCAAGTGTGTGCCCTGCTGAGTGGGTTGCTCCTTTGACTAGTTGTTGTAGGTTCATGGCTGCTAGTTGGGCGGTTAGGGATTTTTGTGTAGTTGTGGTTTCTTCGTCGAACCAGATGTCGAAATCTCTGAGGATGATCAGATGATTGTAGTTGATGGCTAGGGTAGTGATTTCTTCCGTGAAAGCGTCTATGAAAGTTGCATCGCAGGTTGGTGGTCTGTATATCAGTATGAATTTCAGGTTGGTTTTGGGGTTTACTGAAAGTCGTATTAAGGATTCGCATTTATCGATGTTTAGTGGATCTTCCATTTTGATGGCCAGTTGTTCCTTGTGGATGATCGCTAGCCCCAACCCCCCTCTTTTGGATTTTCTGTTTGTTTGGATGCATTTGAAGTCTTCAGGCAGGCAGTTGAGGGTGATCTTGTAGTTGTCGTCTAGCCATGTTTCTGTTACGAATAGGATGTCTATGCCTCCTTCTGACAGGAGGTCGTATATTTCCGTTGCGTCTTTGGACATTGACCTTGCGTTTATTAGGTTACAGTGGATTCTCTGGTGCGATTTTGTTTTGAGGTCATTTGTTGTTTGAGTTTGTAATTGTCTGTTCGTGAAGTTTCCGCATTGATGTCGGTAGGATGAAGCTACTCGGCTGAAGATCAGCAGTGGTTTCTTCATTCGGTCGGATTGTTGGGTGGGAGGTGGCGTTGTTGGTTATTGGTACTTCGCTGTATTGTGCGGGATTTAGTGGGAATCAATGTTGCCCCTCTGTTCTTCTAATGTAAGGGGTAATGGGGTCGGAGCCCTCCCACTCTCTTGTTGAGTGCCCCCCATCTTTTTTCCGCGTGTATCAGGAAATTCTTTGCATGCTTCGAGGTTTCCCTGTTGGGGTGTCAGTGTACCGTGGTTGTTGCGAGGTAAGGTGTGAGGTATAAGGATTTTTCTCTTGTGGATTTAGGGCTGTTTCTTGTGTGTTCGCGCCTCTTTGTGCACGATCTTGTTCTCTTTCTCTGCGTCCCTTTCTGGTACGGGCCTCTTTCCAGTCTAGGTGCAGGCAGAGTATGGTAGTTGGTCCTCTATGCTGTGCTGTGCAGTCGCAGTGACCTCGGTTTTCCTTCTCTGGATACACTGGGGTGTACTCTGGTTCAGTGTTGCTTTCTGTCGGTGGGTAGGGTGTGTTTCTTAAGGGTGCACTGTCGGGGGGTTTAGGGTGTTAACAGTCTGCTGGTATGGGATTTAATTGAGTTAGGTGGTGGTGGGTTTCCGGGATTGGTAGAGTACTGAACTAAGCGCAGTTAGATTATTGTATAGTATAGTGGGTGAGAGTCCCATCAGTGCAATCTAAGCATCACAAAGTGCTGTTCGGAGACAAGGCCCCTGCTGAGTCAGAGACCTGCACAGTGGGAGAGACGCCCACCGGCGCAACCTAGACCCCACACAGTGCAGCTTGGAGACGGAGCCCTCGCTAAACCCGAGAGACCCGCGCAGTGGGAGAGAGGCCCATCAGTGCAATATAAACATCCCCACTCAGCAATTTGGGGAGAGAGCCCCTGCTAAAGTAGAGACCTGTATAGTGGGAGAGAGGCCCACCAGTGCAACCTAAACATCACACAATGCAATTTGGAGACAGAACCCCTGCTAAACTCTAGAGACCTGCGCAGTGGGAGAGAGGCCCACCAGTGCAATCTAAAGATCCTACACAGCAGTTTGGGGAGGGAGCCCCCGCTAAACGAGAGACCTGCACAGTGGGAGAGAGGCCCATCAGTGCAGCCTAAACATCACACAATGCAATCTGGAGACAGAACCCCCGCTAAACCCGAGAGGCCCGCCCAGTGGGAGAGAGGCCCATCAGTGCAATCTAAACATCCTACACAGCAATTTGGGGGGAGAGCCCCTGCTAAATTTGAGAGACCTTTATAGCGGGAGGGAGGCTTATCAGTGCAATCTGAACATCATATTATGCAGTTTGGGGATGGAGCCCCTGCTAAATTTGAGAGATCTGTATAGTGGGAGAGAGGCCTATCAGTGCAACCTAAACATCATACAATGCAATTAGGAGACAGGACCCCTGCTAAATTTGAGAGACCCACAGAGTGGGAGAGAGGCCTATCAGTGCAATCTAAACATCATATAGTGCAGTTTGGGCTGTAATAAACATTAGGCATTTGACAGGCACTGCTATCATATACCCAGGTACTTGCCCATTTTGCAGCTGCTACCATCAACAGTCAGTTATTACTACTATGACAGTGCCTGGCAAATGCCTTTCCCATGTCTACACAAATCTAAAAACTATGGGCGTTGCCAATGCTTGTTTTTATAGTGTTTGAGCAAGTCCTCTCCACACACTTTTGTGGAGGATTCGGTCGAACACAATGCAAACAATGCATGATGCTGTGGCAGGGAGGGTTATCTTGTTGTCCTGTGCTCTTTCTGCTACAGGCAGTATTTTAATAAAACACCAACAGCCTCCCAGAGCTACCCCCAAATAAATTAATATTTCCAAACGGTGTGCTGCACCAACTAACCAGAATTACCTACCGATATGGGCCAAATATTTTGTGGTTGTATGCTACTTTTAACTGTCTGGGATGATTTCTTGTCCCAGTCCAAACCTGCTCACAGGGGAGTCCGCTTTTGTTACAACTACCAACAGGGCTCAAGTTGAGGGTACGATTCAGTGGATGTGTCCGCCGTGGGACTTGAGGCCAGCGACTGCTGTGACTTAAGCCCCTCCTCGGCTTGTGGGAAAGACACGTGTGATGTGGCACATGGGACACATGTCATCAGGCTAATAAAAGGGCCAAGTGGCTTCCCGCTTGCCAGTCTTTCACCACCATGACCCTTGCCTCATGTGTCCTATTTGGCGCGGCATCAGCGCGGGGCATCGGGCCCGCCCTGCAGATCCCTCCACCAGGGCCTGTTAAAACCAGGCCCCTTTAAAATTGGCAACGAGGATGGGATCAAGCACCCCACCAATCCCAAAGAAAAGGGCCTAGACCTGCCCTTGCCATGCTGCCAGCATGGCCAAGCTTGCTCCTGAAGGAGCTAGAGCGCGACATACGGGACTCAGTCTGTCCCTCCGACATGAAGCGGGTCAACAGCGTTAATTAAGCTGTGGCGTACAGGGCAATAAAGGCCAATATGGTGGCCACAACGAGGGGCCCAGCCGGACACTACCATGCGACTGGTGTGGCTAAGTGTCAACAGCGTTGATGAAGCTGTAGCGTGCAGGACGCAAAAGGCCAAGATGGTGGCCACAATGAGGGGCGTGGCCTCCCCGCAGCTCCAACACGTAAATAGGATCCACCGGCCTCCCCAGCCCCACACAGATCATGCCGAGGAGGCCGGCAGGTGCCCACGAGGCCTGCCATCAGCCCACTGCCAGAGGACAGCTGGGCTCCACAGATGAGTTCCTGAACTCTTGCATGCCACTTAAAGTAATCCCCCACCTGGGGCGACGGAAAGAGGTGTGTATTCTGCTGCATTGGCTTGAATGTGTCCTACCTGGGGGAGAGTAAATTGAAGCAGCACCCGCAGCAATAGACGAAGAAAGAGGCCGGCGCAGAGGACATCCCGGGACACCGCCGGGAGCATTGCAATGGCTCCGGCCCTCAGTTGGGAGGGTGCCCGTGCAGCCAAGCAGGGCAGAGGCCACACCAGTGGAAGAGGCTACCCGACCAGAAAGAGCGCAGCAGGTTTATTTATTTGTAATGCGCCAGAAATCTGCGGGCATCAGGGCGTAACAAAAACATAAGTGCTACAAAACCCAAAAGGACAGGACAAGGAGACCCAGGAAGGTAAGTATGGGATGTGGGTGTTCACTTAAATAGGAAGGTTTTCAGGGCTTTTCTGAAAGGATTGAGATCTGGCAGAAGTCTGAGTGTTGGTGGTAGAGCATTCCAAAACGAGGTTGCTTTAACAAGGAAGGATCTGGCGAGGCTCATTGAGGGTGTTACTTTCGGACCCCGAGTTAGGCCTAGGGAGGAGGATCAGAGACTTCTGGTCAGTTCATACGAAGGTAGCAGGGTTTTCAGGTAGTCCGGGAGTGTGCTGTAAAGGCAGTGATGGACCAGGGTTCCCATTTTAAAGAGGATACATTTCTGAACGGGCAACCAATGGCGTTCTCTCCTGCGGTCAGAGACTTAGAATCTACTGGAAACGTTTTTGACAATGCGAACAGCGTCATTTTGAATAGTCTGACATGTCTAGAGAATTGTTTAGGAGGCCCCACCTAGCAAATCGTTACAGTAGTCCAGTCTGGTAGCTCGGGCAATGGTGACAGTTCCTTTCGGTGATATAGGGGCGGATGGATCTAAGAAGCCGTAGGTAATAGTTGCAGGTTTGATTAAAGGTATATTACTTGAGCATCTGAGATGAGAGATGCCTCAATATGGACCCCTTGTGTTTTTACTTTTTTTGGATTTCAATTTTGTTGTCTTGTATGTAGAAACTGCTGTATTGTGGCCGAGTTTGTCACGGGCCTGATGGGAGCCAAATATCAGAAAACCTGCCTTGCTATCATTCAGACACAGCCAGTCTTCAGACATCCAGCCTTCAATAAGGCAATAGATGGTAGACAAGCTAAGAGTCCTTTACATGGTCACCACTGAGCTCGATGACCAATTGGGTGTACAGAGCAACCTATGTAAAGATTGAATAATATGGGTGAGATGGAAGCAGCTTGAGGCACCACAGTTAATTAGCGAGGAGGGGAGAATGCATGTCCTCATTGAATTTTAGACTCTCGATTTGAGAGGAAGGACTGTACCCAATCCACTGCTTCCTTGGAGCATGTTACGCTCACCTGGTATCCCGGGGGACGCCACCCAGCCCTGGTTGGATGATTTGCACTCTCGAACCCTCTCCCGGTCCCTTGTTAAGGCCTCTGGTTACAGATGGGTCTGCAATATAGGGGAGCTGGATTCACAACCACGTTGTCTTTGTTTTCCCACTCCCTTGGCCTCAACTCCTTCCTCCCCCTTGGGCCTTCTCCTCACCTTAATATTGCAAAAGGTGGATTCTCTGTCCTGCTCCTCGTAGCAGGGGCGCGTAGATGTGGGGGGCGAGCAGCGACCAAGTTACTTCACTGGTGCAAGCCCCCCTGTGGGAATCCAGGCCTGCTGCGACTCCGTAGGTTTGCTGCTTTACAGTCTTTATATGCAGTTCTTATGTTCCTCTTAGTTCGAAGAATAATGTCTTGCTTCTTTCCTTTTAGGTATGGAAAGGTATTTTGGTGTTGTCATGCAGTTTGAAGATGAGCATGGGCCGGTAGGGGAAAGCGCGGTGTGCGCGATGCTGTCCGGTGAGTAATGCGCAATGCGCTGTTTCGCCTTTTATATTGCTAACCTGTGTCTTTTCTCTCCTTGCAGGTTGCGATGTTCCTCGCCGAGCGCCGTAATGTTCCAGCAATGACATTGACCAGGAGATGACTACCCAGGTAAGAATTGTGTGGCTTTCTTCATTCGGGAGGAAACGTGAGTAAACGCTTACTAATGCTGTCTTTCTTTCTCCTCTTTCCATGTTATGGTATTCCAGGATGCATGCGGTGCCGGATGATGGAGTTCGTACCTTCAGGTGAGTGGAAGTGAAGTCAGCGATGGATTGAAGACAGGATACTGTTCCAGGTAAATTGCGTAGTGTTCTTTCTCTCTCTGCAGGTCCTTGGTTTCAGGTAAGCTGGCATCAAAGAACTGGACACAGTGAGCGTTACGCTGCCCACAGAAGAATAACGCAAAGCATGTCCTGCTGTTTGGGTTTGCTTTAAATAGTCTCAGGTAAAGTAGTCCAGGTAAAATAGTCCCAGGCCTGCCACACCCAAAGTAGTCCAGGTAAAGTAGTCCCAGGTCTGCCACACCCAAAAGACTAGACAGATCATAGCTCAGTTCCTTGTAACTGAGCTATGTGTGTGCCTCCATGTTGGCTGTCCCCCCCCCCAAGTTAAATAGTCCCAAGTAAATAGTCCCATTCTAATGTCTTCATGATGGTTATGAGCCTGGCGCCAAAGGCGCTACGACTGACTCCAAGAGAGTCTTGGATGACATTTTAAGGCCTTTGACCGGGCCCTAACTGAAAGGCAGATTTGCCAGTGAGGAACAGGGGCAAGGGTCATGACAGCACTCCCCCCAAGGCCCCTCTCACAGTGGCCCTTCTGCCTGGTCCTGGTTTGGCTGGGTAATTCTGATGGAACTTTTTAATTAAGCGAGGTGCATGGATGTATTCACTAGGTTCCCATGATCTGTCTTGAGGGCTGTATCCCTTCCAATCAACTAAGTAGTATAGTTTGGATCTGGTGTATTTTGAGTCTAGGATTTCCTTGACTTCAAACTCTGGTTCTCCGTCAACGAATACTGGTTTTGGTGGTGTTGTAACTAGAGTACCGGGTTATACCGGTTTCAGGAGTGATACGTGAAACACAGGATGAATCTGCATAGTGTGTGGTAGGGCTGATTTAACTGCCACTGGATTTATTATGGATTCAATAGAATAAGGTCCCAGATATCGGGGGACGAAAGATCTGAGTCCCTTTTATGGGCACATATTTTGATGCTAAACAGACCTTGTCTCCAATTTGATAGTCACGGCTTTACTACTATGTTGGTCAGTGAATTTCTTTTGTCTGTTCTTGGCTTGGAGTAAATGTTCTGCTGCTTCTTTGAAGGCCTGGGAAATAGTCGTATCTAGGGTTTTAACCGCTGGCATTTCCAAAGGGGTTGGGAGATCCAATACTGAAGTACGGGTATGTCTACCATATATAGTGTAGAAAGGTGTTTGTTCAGTGCTGGTGTGTAATGAATTATTGTAGGCCTATTCAGCTATCCATAACAAGTCCTTCCAATTTCTTTCCACTTGATGTAACATGCAACGTAAGTATTGCTAGAGGGTTTGGTTTGTTCTTTCTGTTTGGCCATCTGTTTGAGGATGGGGACTGGTAGATAGTCGAATGTCAATTTGGGCCATTGAACAGCATTTCCTCCAGAAGTTGGATATGAACCGACTACCTCGATCTGAGATCAAGACCAATGGAAAGCCATGGAGCCGTACAATTTCCTCCAGGAATACTTTTGCTAAATTGGATGCATTTGGTGTGGTTTTAAGGCCTTTGACCTGGCCCTAACTGGAAGGCAGTTTTGCCAGTGAGGGCCAGGGGCAAGGGTCATGACAAGCATTGGCTACAATCTTTCAAAAAACAGTAGGAGACGCTTGTGGTCTACGAGGTCGAAAGCCGTGGATAGATCTAATAGGATCAGCATCCCGGCTTTCTCTTTATCCATGATTTTTAGCAAGTGAGATTAGAGGTCCACAAGTGCTGTCTCTGTACTGAACAATGCGTTGAAGCCTGACTGTCGATCGTGAAGGATGTTATTCAATTTGAAGAAAGCTTGCAGCTGGAAGGTAGCTAACTCGTCCAATATTTTAAGGAGAAATTGGCAGTTAGCGATTGGTCTCGGGTTACTCTGGTCCCCAATGTCGATATTAGTTTTCTTTTGGAATAAGAGTAACTGTAACTTTCTTCATTGCATTAGGGACTTGGTTGTCTCGAAAGGAGGCATTTACAAATTGGGGAAGAAATGGGGCAAATAGATCTTTGTGCTCCAGAATTAGTTTGGGGGGCAAGATGTTGCGTGCATGGAGCATAGCATTTTAAGCATGTCTTGGGGAGAAATTTGAGAGAAGGTAAATTAAGGGTGCTTAATTCTCTTTTTTTCGTAGTTGACATTTTCCAGTGTGGGGAGGTATGACACTGGGCCAATGTTTTTATTCTTTGCGTTGATAATTTACAATCAAGTTTTGAGGGTAGGAAAGGGGTCCGAGATACTTTAGGTTTTTCCAGAAGCTTCAAAATTTCAGAAAGCTTTCCTGTGGAATTTGAGGACTGCTGAATTTGGGCGTTAAAATTCTTTTTGGCATCTATGATTAGAAGTTTGTGCATTTTGGCCAAATCTTTGCACGCTGTTTTAGGTGCATTGGAGGGATGTTTCATAATTTTTATTCAAGGGCACGTTTTATTTTTAATTTCACCTACTTCTGGGGTAAACCAGTTTGAGTGGCCTGGATTGTCCGTAAGTAATTTAGTTTTGATGGCCCGTGAGGTCTAGCATCTCGGTAAAGGTGTTGGAAAAAGAGGATGCCATATTGGAGGAGGCAACTTGGACTTGAGACTCCTGGCACACTTGGAGGTCGGGACAGTGAATCTTTTTGAAGTTCCTACCTCCGACTGATTTCATTAGGTCTTTTTGCTTGTGTAGAGGGATCTAAAAATTGAATGGTAAAATTCATGATCTAATGATCTGACCATATACATGGAGTGGTCTGAATACTATTAGTCTTAAACTTCCTTGTCACAATCCAGTCTAATATGCGTTTGTTTGCCGTGGTCGGGTCCACATTTATAACTTCATGCTCGATAAATAGAAGGGCAGATTCTAGTTCTATTGCTTCATTGTCAAGGTTGTTTCCTCTCCAGCGATTCGGGCTGCCAAAGAAAAGGGCGGCAGAGTTTGGGCTGGTGAGATTGTTTAATAATTTAAGGATTTCCTCATTAAATTCTGGCATTGGGTTAGGTGGTCAGTAAATTAGCACAATATTGATGCTATCGGGGTCATTTTTACATGGAGAATTTCACAGCCTGTACATGTGGTTGAGGCTGAAAATACATTTTGCTCAGATTTGGCAATAATAGCCATACCTCCACCGTAGCCATCGGTGCAGTTAGCATTGAAGAAGGAAAAACCTTTTGGGGGGGAGGGGGAGGGAACGGCTAGGTCAATTGATGGGCCTCTTGCATCTCGGATACATGTTTCTGTTATACACAGAATATCCAGGTTATTACCCGGGATTAAGTCATGCAGATTTTGGGCGTGTTTATTTAGTGATAATGTATTCAACAACGCAACTTTTAGATTCTTATTCCTTTCAAGGGGTAAAGAGGTTTTAGAATCCCTTGCAAGATTTGTATATCTATTAGCAGAGCTAATGGGAGCAGGGCTCTGTAGCGTCAGGGTGTCGGGTTGGAGAATGTATCTTAGTGTTGGGAACTGGAATGTTGTCCTTAACACAAGGAGTGGCCGGTGAACATGTCACTTCAAGTAACCCGGGCACAGTGTCAGAAGCGCTTTGTAGAATAAATGAGGGATTTATTCCCATGTTTTGTTGGGTTGAAGGTATATGGATTAGTTCAGTTGTGGAATTCAGGGTAGGTGGGAGAGGGGACTTTGAAAGACTGTCGAGTTTGGTTAGATTCAGTTTGTTTATAAGAGCCAACTGATTAACTTGTAAAGTGGCAACCGATGGTGGTTCTCTAGCTGGGTAACCCACATTGCTATGAAATGTCTTTGTTGAAGGAGAGTCTTCTAGTAATAGCAAAAGGAGATGATCTCTTTTGTACTTATAGAACAGAAGCTTCACGCCTAGATGCTGAGCATGATGACCAGCCAAGGCCAGCTTGGCGCAGAAGCGCCGGCGCTGAAGCGTGTGACGTCTCCATGTGTGCCCCAGGGAGACCTGGGAAATTAAGTCCAGCACGCAGCAATTGTCTCCAGTATCGAATAAACTTAACGAGAGTGCTTTTTCTCTCTACAGGATGTTACAAACTAAATTGTGCTGCTTGTAAGCTGCTCGAAAAGCCTATCCCACTACTAAGGTTACAGGACGGTAATCTCTCACCATCACAATCACGCTATGCATACAAACACGCTCAGCATACAAGCAAAGTGACAGCTGGGCAGGAGGATAGTTAAAGAAAAAGCGGTTTCCACTGCCGCCTTGGGTATAAGAGCTCCTGTGTCTGCGTCTTTGAGTGCTCCCGCGGAGGGGGGGGGGGGAAGATGCGGCCTTCGCCACCTAATCACATCAACATGAAACCTCCTGCCTGGGGAGTCTCCGGACCACTGCTGCAGTGGCCTTAAGGACAGGCCCACACAATGGTGAAATAAAGCTCCTGCATCCACGGCCACCAGTGGGTTCCATGTAATAATGTCCCAGTGCAAAAGTCGTCAGGTTCTGGCGACTTTCCTGGCTATCAAAATGCTTTCCCCAAATATTCTAGGAGGGGCATAATTATATATTATTTCCTTCAGGCCTAGAATATTTGGGTTAAGTGTTCTATAGCCTGGAGGGTGCTTCATTAATGTATTTTTTTAAAGTCGCCAACCTGACGACTTTATTCATGGGGACATTATTACCCAATACCCACCAGTGGTCCCGGACCTCACCAGGCAAGCACCTGCACGTGATTGCAGCTTCACCGGAAGTGCTCATGCGGCCGGGGTCTGCACTAGAGCTGCAGGGGATCAGGAACAACCACACCCTGTCTGGCAGCCCTGGGACAAGGGATGACAGCTGTCAGCCTCACCAGCTACGGACACTCACCACCAGCATCCACGCAGCAGATGTGGCCCCTGGTGTCCCAGGTGCAGCTATTCCAGCCAACCACCAATGACCATGAAGTAATACAGTTGCACGTTTGTGTCACTGTCGTGCTGGCCCAGTATTCCCAAGAGCTAATGGGAAATTATGTGTGCAAGTGTTAAGCTGCGATCCTGCAATTACCCCAACTGCTTAAAGATGATAATGCGCGTTTGATAGGAGCCCGCATGTTAGCAAGGTGCTTAAAGTGGACACAGTAAATTGTCATTGCACTTCTAATGCTTGTATTCTTCCCTGTGCGTGAAAGTCTGTTTTAGGAGTGTCTACACCTTGCTAATGAACATTACGGGCTGACTGTAAAGACTAGCAGTCTGGGATGTATGTCATTTTATTGTGTTGTCATTCATGTATCACCGTTTTACTTTATACCCCTGCCATGGGATGTCCCCTTGTGGGAAAGTCACGTGTGATGTGACATGTGGGAGGCGTGTCATCGGGCTTCTTCCCGCTCGGCAGTCTTTCACCACCAGGACTCCTGTGTCCCATTTGGCACGGAGCCAGCGCTGCGCATCGGGCAGTGGGTCTGTCCTGTAGAGCCCTCCACCACCAGTACCTGGGACCACCGGGCCCTTTAACAGCGACCAAGAAAGGTTTACAGGCTAGGATGTTCCCTTTAACTAAATGGAAGGGATAGGGGTCGTTGGTCTGCCTCGAAAAGTTCCCAAAACCGGATCCAAATACAGATCGCCAATACAGAAACCTACAAACTAGAACACAAGAACGTTAATCAAAACTAGTGTAAACGGTCTTGCATTACGATTATGACTGGCTGGGGAAATTTCGATACATTCTTGGGTTTAAAAGTGCCTTTTTCGGAACGGCAAAAGCTCATTTGTCCTGTGTACTTCCTTCTTTTTCGCAAAAGGCAATTGAATGCAGTTTGCGTATTTCACACCGACAGGTCCACTTCCTTTGAGGTCACCTTGCATTTGCTAACCAACGCCACTTTTTTTCCTTTTATGAACGTGTGCCCGGTCTACTAAAGAGGGACAAACGGGTGAAAGCGCCAAGGACCAAAGTTCACAAGGTGGTGCTTGAAACATTAATTTCAAGAGCCAATAGATCTGGAGCACAGCGAGAAAGCGATATCCAGCTGAGTAATAATATCTAAGCAATGGGCGAATTGCAAAAGCTTTTCAAAAATACCAAGAAAAGACTGAGATTGCGCCGGTTACAGAATGTTCTATGCAACGTCACTTATAACGCACATGTACACAAGCGTTTGTAGGCGGAACAAGACAAGGAAGGGAAGATTTTACTAGGCCGTGTGTCATTCACATCGCGCAAGTGCAGAGGCAAGGGCGGGGAAGAGGAGCAAAGGAACTCTTAAGTGCTGCGAGGGAGGTGGCTCATGAGTGCAGAATGCATGGTTTCACCGGGTTCTTAGGACTATGCAAAAAGAAAATGTTAGGTTTTACTTTAAGTAGCTGTCTGAGGCTTTTGAGTTTTGCAACTTGTGTTTGGCCACAGTTTAAACAGTGTGCATCCATTTTGGCACATTGCAGTGCATAAAGTCCCGCTGCAGCAGTGACCCTGGGCGACTAAACAGTGGACTCAGGCCTGTATTAGTTCGTCATGGGCCAGGCAGTTATTTTTCACTGCCGAGGCTTATCCAATGAGATTGTGGAGGAAGAAGTTAAACCAAGGCGACACCACGACGGGAGACTTCGCAGATACAAATGAAAGATGCGTTTGAGGCTGGAGCTGCTGCAGAGTGAACCACCGATGGCCATTTCGTAATGTAGGCATCTGGAAAACAGATGCTGTCCAATCCTGGGAGAGGAGCAGCTCAAAATCAGCATGCCTTTTTTATTTGCATTTTTTAGTATGTAGAAACAGTACAGCATCCAGATAACCAACAATCCTAAGAAAAGGTTTCCATTAACGGCCGCCACCCGGCTCTGACTCTGCCCCCCTCCCTAGTTTCCCATAACAGAAATTGTGAACTTCTTTCAGCAATCAAACACCGAGGCAATGTTACAAGCAAAGCAATGTGCACAGCGAGTACTGCCCCAATCTACATCCCTACAATGACCACCATCCCACTCCAGACGTCGAGGCGTCTACCGCCAGCTCCAGATTAGACCCATTAAAAACTCACAAATGCAGTGCAACCCTCACCTCGAAAGCCAATCTCCAGGATTGCCTCGCTTCCTCCCTCCCCCTGCAAATACTAGGAAGGCCACGGGTTCTATATCCTTGTCATAGCATACGAGAAACTCGTTCCAGGCAGTCAGGAAAATGCTGTTCAAGGACCAGAGGCTTAAAAGTGAAAAGAAAGTGACCAACTTTCCCCATTTTATGCAGTCAGTCCTCTACCCTCAAAGATGAAAGGCTTACCAGACTTCCAATGGCACAGGATGAGCCTTTCAACTATTGAGCGGCAATTCAACACCTCCAGCACCTTACGTTTTCAGGAAGTAAGCAACCAGCCCACTGCTGATTACAGAAAAGCGGCATTTCTGTGTACTGCCTAAATCATGAGCTGTCAGCAGGTACATTCCTTCACCAATATCCTGCCAGCCAGGCTGATGTTTACAATGGAAAAAAAGATGGTGTGAAGGTAGTCTCCACCAGGGTGGCCACACTTCCTTGTCCTTCAGTCTGGCTTGTACAGGCACAGGCAGTTGTCGACCAATAAAGTTGAAGACAGATTTCTCTGCTGCCATATGCAGTCCTCTGTATCGTCAGGAAGTCTTCTCCATGTGTCCACTGAAATGCCCAAACCTAATGGCACACTCCTTGACTGCACTTTCCAGCAGGTGATCTTTATCCAGCTGCAATTTCCAGTAGGCAGGTGAACAAGTCATCCTGATGGAGACCCAGTCAATCACCAATGTCAACGCCGTCTGGGCCTACCCCAGGCAAAGTCATGAACCTGAGCCTGTGGAGCTGAGGGCATGTTTAAGCTGCACTCCTCTCAGCTTGCTGGAATTCTTCAGCACACCAACTGTATGGTTGTCACACCGACAACAGTTGAACCATACAAGCCATTCTAGTCTTCCATCAATCCCAAGGAACGGCTTATGCCATTTTGATGCGCTTTTGGACTTTAACAAGAAATCTTTGTTTGATGGCCTCAGCCTTCGTGTTATTGCCTAGCACGAGCTTGCCAGGGTGAAGATAATCCTTGGCCATCAAGAACCGTTACTTGATTCTTGGTGATGTGAACCCAAGGAGGCATACGCATCAACGGTTTGCCAAGCTAGGGACCCATGTGAGCAATCACAAAACTGACTTCATACGGACGGATCATGGATGCCGGGTCTCTCTTTAGAAGGACGCAAAAGCAATTAAAATCCAGAGAAATCCTTGCCAAGGTTACACTGTTTGCAATGAAGGGCAGCAGTGTAACTAAAGTGAGCCAAACAATTACCGCCTTCAAAGACCACACTCTCAAAACTCCTCCCATCTACTCTCGTTCACAGTTCAAGGAGTTTTTAAATAATAGGTAAGCTGCAACTAGAGAAGTTACAATCTACATGGACAGATCACTACGGAGTAAACACTCACAGGACAGAATAACAAAGTATTATTAATTGAGCCTTTATCACCTGTACTAAAACAACTATTTACCTACTGCTAGGCACTCTGGCTGAAATTTAAAAAAAAAAAAAAAAAAAAAAAAGACGCAAGAGGCAAATTTCAGACCTTGGAGCATACACACTGAACGAATATGTCTTTGAAGACCATTATTTACAGAGTCACTAAACAGAATGAAAAAGCCTGGGGTGTAGCCTATAAAAGACATTACAGGATTCAAATGTAAAGGGGCAATTATCTGAGAAAAGGTCACGAAAGAGATCCAGTGAAGGATGTTCAATCTGCAGCACATGGAATGTATACATTTCTGACATTGCCGGTCCAGGAGGCTTAACAACCAGGCTGTTGATGCAAAAGTGACTTCACTGAATCACGCTTGCCACCCTAGACCTCACAGCCTTAAGATTAAGTCGGTGGTGATCATTGGGCTAAAAAAATACCAATTAATAATCTCAGCTATTATTTGCTTGGACCATTGATGCTCTAAGAAGGGATACAGGCAAATTAAACCATCAAGAGGCAATCAGGGAGAGGGGAAACAATGTGTGCTGTACAATGAGGCAAGTCAGAATCAGGAGATGAACAAGGACGCATGATTTGCCCAAGTGTTATTCTCTCTTCACAGCCAAAAGAATCGTTACCTAAACATGTGACACTAATTGCTATTCGATACAGCATGTCAAAAAGGGGGCCGTCCGGGTGTCAAAATGGCTAAACATGAATTAAATCCTCTGTCCAGAATCCTATTCTAACCTAGTTTCTCTCCCTGCTACTCAAAAAGAAATAACATAAAAACAACCAAGATGTACGTGTTGGCATTGCCTACTGAAAAGGATGGCTGCTGGCTTCCGACATCCCTGTGTCGCTTTACCATAGGCCCTTGCCTAGGTTCACAGTCCCAAGCATATATGTGTACTGCTGGAGTGCTGCACTGGCGCCCATCCAGATCGCTATTTGCTTTGTCCCACCTTGCCTCCTAATTTGGGGTCTCTTATGAGTCTCCCCACTCTCCAGCTCCCTTCCTCACTCTGGGGTTTGTTCCTTCTTTGCCACTGTGGGACTCTGTTCTCTCTTCCCACTCTGTGGCTTCTCAGTCACTCTCCCCAATCTGGGACTTGTCTCAGTCTCTCTCCTCTGTTCTCACTGTACACCGGAGATGGACTCCTCTCCCAACTCCGGGGCATTCCTCTTTCCCTCTCTCCCCACTCTGGGGCTTCTCAGTACTCCAACTACCCTGGGGGTTCTCTGTTCCTTCCCTGTTCCAGTGCTGGTCTGTATTTCTCCCCACTCTAGGATTTCTCCATCTCTCCCAGCTCTGGGGCTGGTCTCCGATTCTCTCCCCACCCTGAGGCTTCTCCGTCCTTTTCCCACTCTCGGGATTATTTCTGTCTTGTGTGCTGCCCGCCTCCTATTCGTGAGAGCCGCTGTGTTCCTGCTTGTGATGGGAGGTGTTCTTGGGGAGGGTTGTGCAGTCTGTTTGGCATTCCTCGCTCTGCAGAACCCCTTACTTGACTTGTCAAGTGAACTTTGCATTGGCCGACGGCTTATATTTCCCAGTCTCTCCTGAAGACTGGTGGGAGGTTTCTTTTCTGGGCCCTCTGAGCTTCTCTACTCTTGCTGTAGTACCAAGCATTTTGTGTTGCCCGTCCGCAATGCCTAACTGCACCCGCAAAGGGCACACTACACCCTGGAACACCTCTGGTGTCCTCTCTCCTGCCGGCCAAGCCACCTGTGTGTCCTGCGACATACTTAAACTCTGCGGGCTGCTTTGATACATTCGCCTGATTGATTCCTCTAACGAAGTTGCTTCCAAGAGGCTGTTCTTTACGCCTTTCTGCTGTTTTCCACAAGGAACGAGTAATGTTTGGGTCAGAAGCAAAGCGAGCCATTAAAAAGGTCCTAGGGTATCATACAACTTAGCTTCTACATACCCGGTAAAGGTGTTAGTGCCTGGGGGGGGTTTGTGACTTAAGTCCCTCTCTGTGGGTTTCTGTCCCATCAAGGGGCAGTCACCGCCAGAAGGATTCAGTTTACCCTGATTGAACTCTGTGGTGGGTGTTAAGCATAGCAGGGTCACCTCACTATTCCCAAAGAGGGTGGCATTCCTTGGGGAGAAGCGTCGAACTCCTTGGAATCGTCATACCAAACAATGAAGATTTGACTAGTTGTTGATGATGGCCATGTATGTGCAGTTAAAATTTCATTATGAGCATACCATAGGGCTGCGATTCAAAAAAGAGCTTAACCTAACTGATAAAAACTGCATTCGAGAAATTTAAAACGTACATTTTAGTGGCCAATTTGCCTATAAGTAATCGGGATGTGTAGATTTAAAAATGTGCATCCACTAGGTCATGCAAATTATCCTAGGTTTCTTCAAGAGGGAGAATGATAGAAATAAGTGAAAATATTAATCTAATGGCCGATTAGATTATTACGTGACATTTGCAAAGTGTTAATCTGCCACAGTGAGGGCTGTGCATCACTGTTGAGGTCTCGTACTTGGAATGGGGAAAACAGAATTTCTAGAAATATTAAAATGTACCCAAGAATAATATGGTCTGTACACGCCACTGTTTACGGACACTTCTGAGCAGCTTTTCCTAAATATGCAGGTGAATAGGGGAGTCAAGATTGAGAGAGCAACTGGGCACATGTGGAGCAGGCAATTCGAGGACTAAAACGAGGTTGCAAGGGAAGGATAATGTCATACTAAAACTGGGATTCACAAGTGCTCCATCTCTTATGGCAATTCACTAGCCTTTACTTCACATGCACTTGCAATCGAAAGACGTTCAATAATTGGAGCTTGCTATGGTTTTGATTAAATAAATCTTTCAGACATTGTCAGCAGTAGCAAAGATATATCAGATATGGGTGCTTCCCAAGTTATCAGGGGACCAGTTTCAAGTCAGGAAGATACAGAACCAACAGGATATATAATGGGAAACAGGTAACCATTCCCTTTACATCAAACACATGTATGGTGCACTCTATGCCTCATTTACTTTCAGAATTTTCTTATACCAAAATATTAAAAAATATAAATGTATTCATTTTTATACATTTTTTTAAAATTATATGGAACATGGTCCGTAGTTTTTAACCATAGTACAACACACATTCATTTGTTCTAGCTTCATTCAGACAGACAGTGACCCTCTAAAAATGGTGTGCCGAGGGGTTAGTATGATGTGACTGACTTGTGACACCATATTTTCAAAACAGTTTTGACATGTAACATGAAGGTTTGAGCTGGGAACATTATTCAGAAGCCCTTCTTAGAAGGGGAAAAGGCTGTTCACTATAGCCTTGTGCTTGTCGACATGTGTTTAGGCTACCTTATGCCATGATACGTTTTTCCCCCAAACGTTCTTGTTAAATGATTGTACGGGCCTTCTTCAGGACAGTAAAATTATCTCAAGTGCAAATCACTCAGATGGACCCCCAACTATGAGGAACAAAAGCTCTTTTTCTCTCGATGCTTGTGATGCCTGGCAGGCGTTAAGAGTACATTTCTTCTACAGGCACACCAGACAATTACTTTGTAGCATATTGCTTAAAAAAAGGGGGAAGCAGAAGTCTAATTACTTTGGTGCCTTTTCTTAGGCTCCAAATTTACTTTTGGTATTCTTCCTATATCATCTTGTTCACTCCGCCTAGGTCACTTATAAAAGGCGAACAGAGAAAAAACACTTGTTACTTAGGCAGAGTGAATATTTTGGTATAAGAGATTCTCTGTTGTGACCAAATGCTGAAAGTAAATGAGGCATAGAGCGGTGTCGCCATAAATGTGTGTGATGTAAAGGGAGGGGTAACCAGTTTCCAATTATATATCCTACCAGTAACAAAGAGACAACATTGGATAATTATTCACACATACAAAGTAACCTTTCAACAGTCAAATAGTTTTTCACATATTAAAATACTTGTTCGAATCAAAAGGCTGTGTAACCACATTGTAAATGCCAATGACTGACTTGATCTTAGGAGCAATCAATCCTGCGATTTGGAAAGAATGCAGAGGTCATGATCTGGCGTAACAAGTACACAGTAATATCAACCTAATGTGTGTTCAATAAAAGGATGTTGATTGGTTTATTTTCAGATGTTTTACGTGCCAGTCGGGTTGAAGAAAATGCACGCCGAATAATCTGAAAACGTGCTCGTGTGAGTAGAGAATGCTATCCTCCAAGCTAATTGGTGGTTAGGAAGATCATTTATGGGAGGAGGCTTCTGGTATAAATATCCCAGAAGATCCCCATCGCCGTTATTTTACAGGAATCTATCTCCAAGGCACACCTGCTCATCAGTAAAGGCAAGTAACATTTTCAGACAGCTAAGAAACAGTGCCCCAATAAAATGGATGTAGCCATCAGAAAATCAAAAATGGAAAAAAAAATGTTTTTAAAATAAATAAATATTTAAAAAATTTCAGGCCATTTGTTGGATTGGGACTCACTTGAATCTGCTTTTGGGGTCAGTCCCACATTACCAGGTGGCAAGGCGGAGGGCTACAATTATAGATGTTTCCCTAAAAGGAGGGCAGCACGATGGGTTCCCAGCAAAGCAGAATCCAATTAACTCCCAACACCTGAGTGTGACTTCTGGTGGGTTGACAAGCCTAACCGTTTACTTCCCAGTTGGTACCAGCAAATTGTTCATAGCTTTTTCTTGTTCTTCTATAGATCTGGGGTTGGGGCACTTGCGTTGATGGTTGGTGTGTCAAAGTGGCCCACACTGTCGAACTATTCAAATAGGTCCAACCCAACTAAACCAGCTTTGCATCTTGCACATACACACAAACCTACCTGCAGAATCCTTTAACCTGCACCCTTTGTGCATCTGGCAAGGTACTCTGCAATGTTTCTAAAAGTAATGTTTGCTGGCTAAAAGGCCATGAGTGGTGAAGGTGCTCTTCAGGACATGGCACCGGTTTGGCAGCTGCGCCTCTTACATCAGTAAACAATTAGAGCAATTTAGGAGGAACTTCAGTAGAATACCAGGGCTATTGATTTCTGCATCCGTCAATCAGGTAAAAAGAAATCACTACAGATACATTAGATCTTTTGGGCATTTAAAAGCCAGGGGAACAACAAACCGCTGATCAATTTACCACTCAGCAGCTGGGAAAACTGGACCTCCATTTACTGTACGAAACATTTATTATTAGAACAGTTTTACACCGTTTTGATTCCCTGAGTTGCAATGAGTCGATTACACCGACTATTTGCCATGAATCATTAACTTTATGACGCAGGCTATATCAGGTAAACCCATAATGTAAGACATCAGTGCGAGAAGGCGATTACAGCAGCACGCTGACGAAGTATTGAATACATAAGCCATTAAAGCAGCCTGCAGTTTTCTCTGGTGGGTCTTTCCCAAAGAGATCAGCGCACATTCAGAAAAGTATTTCTGCTAATGAGGATGCTCAGCTAATGTTTTAAGTATCCCCTGCGGAATTAAAACTTGACTTAAAAACAATTAGAAGGGTGGCGGGAGGCCAATGAGTTTCCAATAATCAATCAATGTACCCAATGCAACAAAAATCCAAGTTCGGCAACTATTTAAGACCACAGACCCCCCGACGAGAACCTAGATAAATGAGGAGGGTTGTGTGTAATTTGAACATAAGTCTTTGTAAACAAGCCTGAGGTTAATCTACTTCTGTGTTGCAAGGTAGAGTAGATATCTGCAAGGCCGTTTATATGTAGAGGGTTTGCTCACAATGCATTTAAGTTGAGGGGGAAATAAAGTTCTGCAGGAGGCGAGTCACACGCGTTTCTTCCATCTCATGTCTAAATGGCAAGCTAACACATGAGACCATAATAAATACCTTACATTAGAAATGAAGCGAGAGACTTGTACATGCTGATGAACAAAGAATACACAACTCGATAAACAAAGACGCAGGAGGAGGCAACTGAAAATGAAATTATGCTTAAAGCACCCATGTCTCCATAGGATTAGCACCCAATACCTTTGAGAATTTGAGAACTGCGGGAGGTCAATAAGGTAATATGCAATGCCACTAAAACAGTTCTACTATTATATTTCTGTTATAATGCCAATGCTCGGTCAAACAGCCCTGAGATCTTCACCATACTGGGGGAACCTAAAGGGCCCCTCAACCCTCCCCGCCACCATCACTAAAGATGAGACATGGTGCACTAATATTCAAAACGCCATGCTCACTAAAAGTGACACCCTTCACAAAAAAATAAGAAATTGACCTCAAGCCATCAAGGCTTAAATCCCCTCAGCAATCTTAGGGTACCACTACATGCTGCAACCCATCAAGACCTTCCTATGTTCCGCCTTCGAGGCTGAAGTCAAAATCATCCTAAAGGCTCTGAAACCTGCAAGATGCAAAGGGGACATATGCCCAGCGGCCCTCATTAAGGAGTTCTCTGAGGAACTGGCACCCTTCATTGCCTCCTTTATCAACAACTCCTTTTCCACCAGCATGCTCCCCACTTTCCTCAAGGAAGCCTGGGTACTCTCACTCATTAAACACCCTCACTGAACTCCACGGTCCCAAACTACCACTGCCCAATCACAACAGACCCTTTCTTACTGAAATTCTTGGACAGAGTAGCCTATATGCAAATTCAGCATTACCTGGAAGCTAACCACATCTTGGATATGCACCAGTCGACATTTTACCCTGGCCACAGCACTGAATCAGCACTGCTCTTTCAACACTGAGGGTATTCAGATCCCAGTCTCAGCCGCAGTGAAGACACTAGGAATTTAAATGGATTCTACCCTTACGCACTACAAAACTGATCAGTGCATCCAGACCTTTCTTATCCCTGGAGAGCTGCCTTACCTGCCCGAGCTATCAGGTCAAGGCTAGCCTATTGCAACACTCTTTGCAGGCACCTCTGAGCACAACATCTGAACATCTGGAAGATGCAGGTTATTCAGAATAGTGCATTGTGCAAACATCTCAACATCCCTAAACAAGATCATCATATCACTGCAGCTAAAAGAAAGGCCCACTGGCTCCCCATTCGCGAACGGATTTTAGGTTAAAACTCTTTCAATCATGCACAGATGTGGCGCCCCCCCCCACCTCTCACAAAAAATCTTGAAAGCATACTCCTCCAGACCCACTAAATGGCCCTATGCTCAGAGTCTCATCCAACCCAAATTTAAACAGACTAAAGCAGGAGGCGAGGCTTGAGGCTCCAGACTATTGCTGCCAAACAATGGAACCTCCGCCCACCGGCCTTGCGAGTTGAGCAATCATACTGGACCTTCCAGAGATTACTAAAAAACTTTGCTGTTTGCATAAATGTCAAACCTGTAATTGCCTTTTATACTGCCTTTCTGTACATGCTTTGAGTGCAACTGGTTACGCAACAGCACTTTGATGCCCTTGGGTTTAGTGCGCATTATAAATGAAATGAATAAATATTTTCCCATCAAGCTCAACAGGCACACTTTATTAAAAAAAAAAAAAAAGAATATCAGAAACACTTTACTAAAAACACAATGTGCCTTATTGAGATAAAAGATACCCAACAATCTTACACCTAAAGAAGTTTACATAACTGACCATTATATTATAGAGAAATCCCAGAAGGGATGCAGAGCTAAACACATGATGGCAGCGTAGGAAATGAGACATTCTGGAATGTCTGGAGACAGGGTAGTGCCAATAATTGGTGTTGTGCTCGAGTAGGCGCTATCCCTAATCTTGCAGTTATTAACGATTTTTGAATGTATCCCCAATGTCAAACTATTCAAGAATTCAAAGCCTGTGGCTCCCTTAAAATCAATCCAACCCTGATGGGGATTCACTGCAGGTCTGAATCTGGAGCGTTATGTTCCACTCAGATAAACTGAACCACCCTGCCAAGCAGGTCTCCACGCTCTTTAGCAGAGGTCATTACTCCAGTCTTACAAAAAAGTTTCATGAAGGAGGAGTCCATAATTACACCATGTCGGCATGATGGATCATAACTGTCCAACCTACCAGTGCAATTGTTTGCATAGAGCTTTAGAAGACTTCTGGTGCCTATTATCTTCATGGTAGCCCTCATCTGGAAACACTTCGAATGGGTCTTTAGCCTTTTAGTGAACCGGCCTTTGTAACTGTAATCCTCATCAATGATGTACAGCGGGCAAACTAATTCCTATGTGACCCAACATTCTACTTGCTGACTGCATTAGCTTTTAACAGTTCTTCAGGTTTGTGGACATTGGATAAAATCACTGTAAGGACATGCTCCTTTGTGTAATCGTCCTCTCCCTTTACTGCTGGTTTGAAATTCTACCCAGTGACCCCTTGTGACGATTCACAGGATCTCATCACTTCTCCCCTATGAAGCTAGGGAGGTGAGCCCACTATGCAACATTGCCCCTAGGTGTGGTGGAAAGCGAGGCTTCACAGGGAGAGACTCCTCTCTTGGGGATAAGGACTTCAGTTCTGTCCAAGTACTTCCTATAATCTCTGAGGAGATAACCGGAACATCAAATAACCAAAACCTTTGCTCCAAACTAGTCATCATTTGCTACTGAAATATTATCAATATGCCAACCTTCAACTACCACTCATACTGTGAAGATTAAGAGAACCATGAAGAGTAATCAGTGGTTGGCAGCCAACCACAGAGACAAAGGAACAGAGAACTAGGCATAACAAATATACCCTGGAAAGAAACAAAGGACTGCACCCTGGGGAGGGCCCAACGCTTCCTCATAAAAACCAAGAAATGACCAATGAAAGATGTTATCTTCAGAGACCAGGAAGTTCAAATCGAGGCATAGAAAGAAGTAGGACGCAGATCGGTCTGCTGTCGGACAGGCACTCTGGACCTGAAGTAGAAAGAAGCACTGAGGAGACTGGATCTTGACTTGGGTGCTGGAAGAAGACCTAGAAGCAGTGGCATGACCCAGAGTGGGTGGACCACATGGTCCTCCTATGATTCTGAGACCGTACCAGGAAGTAGAATAGTGTTTCAAAGAGGGGGTAAGTGCTGGAGGGTCGCCCAGGGGGAAGTGCCCGAGTGCCAATTGCAGTGGCAACAGATAAGTGCCAAGGCAGTGACACCCTGATGAGAGGGGGGTCCACTGCCAATCCATTAAGTGCACACCTGAGACAACATCATGCCAGTGTGGGCCCGAAGGCAAGTGCAAGGGGGCAGGTGGTAGATGCTGTTGGCGAATGGGCAGAAGGCCAGGAAAAACTGGGACTCTTAAGGGACCTGGCCGTCAATCTCTGACTGTGGAATTAGCACGGGAGGGAAAGAGGGAGGGAGGGAGAGAAGAGGGAAGGAGGGAGAGAAGAGGAAAGTCTTGGGATGCTTGCAGAACTTGAGGAGATCCGGCTCAAGACAGAGGGAGAGGGATAGGGCGGCTGTTCCGAAGGAGGGAGCCAGCCGAGGAAAGATCTGCCACCAGCTCTCTGCTTAGAGAAGCGTTTGACCAGCAGAGTTGGAGCCGGAGTATTTAGTGAGAGCGAGTTGCAGCTAGCGTGGTCCCTAGCCCCAGACAGCCTATGGAGGATGCAGAGGGATTTGAATTTGATCATTGCAGCAACTTTGTGCCAGTGGAGAGATTTTAGGGCCGAGAGATACGGTCCCTGGGCATTGAAATGCCAGTCTAGCTACATAACACTTATGCTCGTTTTATCAGATGCCCAATACACAATGTCATGCCACAGTCAGAAATGGCTGCCTTAAAATGCCAGCCTAGCTATATAACACTTATGCTTGCTTTATCATCCATGCCCAGTAAACAAAATTCCATGCCTGCCCTCTGGTGTGCCAGCACCTCACACTCAGATATAATCACATTAATTATGAATGTGATTATGTGCGAAAAGAAAAGAGTGATTAATTTAGACGTGTTGCAAGTCAGTGGATATATACCATCACGGCTATTCCCAAGTAGAATGATCAGTGGGTCTAAGGGTAGGGTCACCTCAAGCATTGACTTAATATGTGAAAGGGCCTCTTCCCAGAACTCTTGAGCCATGGAGCAGAGCCACCACATGTGGTAGTAGGATCCCAGTTTTAACTGGGAAACACACACATGCCATCATAAATCTTTGTGAAACCATCATTTACATTAATGGCTAACTTGTCCCAAACCTCCCAATACATTCTGCCTTCTCCTTCCAACACACCCTTACCTGGCTTATCTGACTCAACTTGCATGGCGAGCACTTTCATATGGCCCCCTCTCAGCTCATTCCCCTTGCCCCATCACACCATCATGAGTCCCAATACTCAGTCCACTACTCAATTTTCTAACCCCTACAACCTCTTTGATGTGACAAATGATCCGCAAATTTAATTCTGTACCATGACACCACCTTAGCAAACGAGTGGCATTTAAAATCACCCAATCTGCAAGACACCTTGTCCAATCATTTGGATTCAAATATTGACTTTAATGGCATATGATCTATTCTCAAGAAACTCTGCAACCTATACAAATGCAAAAATGTTTCAGCTGCCCATTGACACGCCAACACCTCTTCTCCTGCACTGAATACCTCTTTCCTGAACCTTTTAACACATGTGACAGAGGCACAATTATCTCTTCACCATCGCCAGATCTGTAGGTCAAAGCTGCTCCCCATTCTACATGTACCCCAAATCTAGCACTCACCACAATCACCAACTTCCTTTTTGTATCGTCCCGGAGCTCTCGACTCGTCAATCTCTTCCTTTATGATTTTGTACTTGTGTGGAAGCAGCCATACCCACATCCATGAGGTCTGGATGGTGAGGGAGTCCACCAGAGAAAACTGGTAAGTGGGGCGGTGGTGGATTAGGAATCACAGTGGAGGGTGGTGGTGGTGGTACCATGCCCGACGTTGGTTAAAAGAATCAGCGTACACTGGATATCTTATGTAGAAGTACTGGTCCAAACAAACTTTTTTGACTACAGTCAACTAAGCACTAATCTCTGGAAGGAATGACAAGGGACCTTTGTAAAAATGCAGTACATCAATACAATAACAGCCAACTGACAGGAAAATGGCAATGCAAAACATTAGGACCGATGGGATTCATTCCCTCCCCTTAAGTAAAGGGGGCCTAATCGAAAAAAAGGGTTCATGTACTATATATGTATGAATTGTGGAAATGCATTTGATGTGGATACATTTGAGACGCTACCCGACCTACGTGATGATGACAAAGTATCTGAAGTCATGAATGAGTTGGAAGTGGCTTTGATGAAATTGGATATACACTTCAACTCAAAGACGAGCAACAT
Source organism: Ambystoma mexicanum (assembly GCF_040938575.1). Lineage (NCBI taxonomy): Eukaryota > Metazoa > Chordata > Amphibia > Caudata > Ambystomatidae > Ambystoma > Ambystoma mexicanum. The sequence goes on from NC_090924.1 coordinate 1,040,382,683, forward strand.
TTTAGAGCGCTATAATTTTGTGACATAAGTACAGGAAAGTAACAAGTCAATTGAGGAATATGGTTCTGCATTTAGACACACAATTGGCATATTACTTCTGAGTGCGCTTGAACATCCCCTGGGCATCAAGAATCAGGCTCTGGCATGGCTTTCCTCCATCCTCTTGGACCGACCTACCCAGGTTGAATTTGGGTCCTTTCTCTCCTTCCTCTCCTCCATCACAACCGCTACATGTGGTTTTCCTCAGGGATCTATTCTCTCGGCCTGGTTCTTCAATGTCTACCTGGCTCCCTTGGCCCGACTGATCTTTCCTTTTCCTCTAACTTTCTGTGTTATGTGGAAGACATGCAGCTCTCTTTCAGGCTACCCTCGGCCTCCTCCTCCTCACTCATCCCAGACTATCTTTCCGCTATTCAGGCATGGTGCGGCTCTAATGGAAAATTGGTTTGCATTCGATTACTTGCCTGCGGTCCCATGGGAGTGCTCCAGTCTTCCTGTGTCCTCCGACACCCACCGGCTCTTTGCGCCTCCTCAGCGGCAGTTCCTGCTACTCCTGCTCACCTCTTCCCTCGGGCAGCAGACCGCATATGCTCTGCTCACTCGCCGGGCACTTCCTCACACACGCCAACTTCCCAGTTCCTCGCAAAGAATGAAGACCACGTTCTTTCTGCTTTCAGCTCTTTTCTACAGCTCAGCTGTTTGGCGGCCTTCCATGTTGAAGGTTCCCGGTCCTGCGAACGCCACGTGACCCGTTCTCCCCAGGTACTGCAGGTCTTCTGGGACCGTTACCGGTCCTCAGCTTTCCTAGTCTGGCTACAACCCAGCGGTTCTGATCCTCCCACATGGTTGCCTCTCCTTCCTTTATACACCTGAGCTTTATTAAGGGGCCTCAGGTGTTTGTTGATTTGCCTGGCTATAATGAACCCAATTAATGGGACATGCCTCACCTTCAGTACTGCATGTTCTTACACCTCTTAGTCTAAGTACTATAGTGGTGTTTGTAAAAGGAAGTGTGCATTGCTCCTAGTTACCTCATCCTCCTCAGTACTTGATGGGCATTTACAGGGAGAAATAGGGCAGGAGTGGACATAGCCCATGCAGACGGAGGGAAGGAAGAGTGAGACTGTTAGGGAAGAGGGGATACCATGTCTTGCCATCCAGTACCATTTCCTAAAGCCCCAAGGACCCCCCACCCAGGTGATCCTCCTTTGCTTGTCCACCCCCAGGGTTGGGATCCAAAAGCATTGGCGCTTCCCTGGCCACCGAGCAGAATCACCCTGGGGAATAGCTGTGAGAGTGTCTTCTGGTTTCTCAGTCGGCTCTAAACATTAATTCTTTCATCACAGGTGGATGCATGTACACGTTGACCAGCATGATGAGCTCTGCACCTAGCTTTCTCATGAGCATACCTTCCCTTGTATGCCTTTTTTGGAGGACAACGCCTTGCAACACTTTTGTATAGGCACGTTATGAATGCCATATCATATAACGTTAACCATGGGAGATTATTCCTAGTCCGAAAAGCTATCCACAAGGGCCCATTCACAAAACTGGCACGGCACACCAGTTTATAGGGGGGGATCTGCTAATAAAAGTGCAGATATCTCCCACCAGTCTCCTGCAAGATGACTATATTGAGACCCATTTAATATATTGGGACACCGCCCCTCTTAACCTGAACACAGAATTGACATTCCAGGATAGCCATTTTAATACTCCCCCATCCATCCTCCCACCCCACTCCCCCATTATTGTGCCTACAATTTGCTCACCTATAGAAAATGTCTCAGTCCTCCTTGTCACTTTACCCCATCAGTGATTGACCCGTATGGTGACAGTCTTTAGAATCAGAGATATACCTTTTAACTAACCAAACAGCCCCTTCATTTGCCCCACCTCCCCCAAATCCCTCCCTGCATACTTCCTGGGTCAAGAAGAATCAGTTTCCCTCCCAACTCTCTTAAGAAAGAAATACAATCACTTTACTAACTATCTCAATACTGCTCCTAGCTCCTCTCCCTTATGTAGGAACTCTGCATGGTCCCCATGTTGAACCCTCACCATTTAGGTCTGTAAGGGAGTTTTTCCTTCCAATCAATGCATCTCCACAAGTCTACCACATTCTGTCCCGAATGACTACTGCATTGTTTGGTTTCCCTCCCGTCCCGTGACTTTTTCCAACCCAATGCTTCCACAGTTCTTCGATCGTCTCCAGTCACCAGCCCACCTGCCCCATAACCAATACCAGACTTTCCTTGTGTACCAACATCCAAGCCCTGCCTGCATGTAAAATCTTTAGCTGATCCTGAAAGAGCATCACATATTTGATTTCCCGTTTTTCAGTTCTGCCTTGACTGCTTGGAAGGTATAACGCTGCTTTTGCACCTCTTTGGTGAAGTCTGGAATTAGGAGCACTCTGGAACCTTTGGCCAACAAAACTCAAAGCCTCATGGCTTTTAGAAGAATAGTATCTCTGTACCTAAAGCTAAACAAATGGGGCAATCCTGACTCTAGGTGGGGATCCTGGCAGCAAAGACCTTGCTGGGACCTGGTGCGCTATTTCCACAGTAAACGTCAAGAGTCCTTTCTCATTCACCTGATTAACCTCCTTTAAAATGTTATAGAAGAAGCACTTTACAATTTGCTGGGGGGGTGTCTCTGTATCCTCTGCCCTGTATTCCAGTCGATCCATAGCCTGTCGTAGGTGCATCATCTGGTTTTCCAAGATGCTCCGAGTCCTTCAACGCTGAGATGCACTCTTCTGCTGCTGAGGTTCTGTCTGATTTAGCAAAAGGTTGGGCCCCACCACTTCGGTCTTGCCTTCCAGGAATTGCCTCATACGCTTCAGCTCCACGACATGGGTTGGCGTCAATTCACTCACTTGATGCCGCTTGCAAGGCTTGCGATTCTCTCAGCATACCACACAGCAACCCTCGGGAACTGCAACTTGGTGCCTTCCAAGACTTGGCCACCACTGTGTAATTTTTTGTCCTGCTGGCCTGCACAGATTTCTTGATCTTGCTCCATGTCACCACCTGCAGAAATAATAGCAGGAAATACTCAGGAATTACAGAGCTCCACCAACTGGATTCGGTCTCTGCCACTATAAAGCCACACACATGCCTGCAGGATTTCTCGATATACGTGATCTGTGTCCAAATTAGGCTCCTCACAAGCCACCCCCAGAGGAGGGAGAGGGACCTATTGGACAGGCACTAGCCCTGCAAGTTCAAACCTGCCAAATGATTGGCTGCTAGGTCTTATGACAGTCAAACGGGTCTTAAGCTTGTCCACTGTTTAGGGTCCTCCACTCCCATATGCCACACAGCACCAGTTACTCTTCACAAGGCCTTTCTCCCCTTTTCCACAAGGCATCAGTGTAAACACTAGTTGCAGGAAACAGGCTGCCGAGTCCTCCTTCCTGCCTCCAAAGCCACTTCACCCTCTGTTCCCTTCATCTCAGGGCCACTCTCATCTGGGACTCTACAGCAGCCTGCCACCATCTGCACTCACACCCCCATGCTGACCCACACTCTCGATCCAGGCCGTACCAGGGGTATCACCCCTTTGTAGGCCACAAAAGCCCAGGCCTTCTGTTGGCACAGGCCCACCTCAAGTCTAGCACACAGCAAGGATCACCCCCACAGCCACTCATTGGGGGTGGTGGAGCATGGCTCAGTCCATTTTGGGGAACCTCTCCTGAATGGGTCGGTCCTTGCAGGGTTTTTTCCAGTATGACCGTTCTGTTTCAGGAATTGTTCCCAAGAGCAGCTCAATCTCTAAATCGGCACCTACAGGCTCAACCCGCTCTGCGCAGGATATCTGGATTCTCGTCGTCGAGAGGGCGTGGCTAGCAGCCATGAAGTAGGTCAACTCCTGTGACCACTCCCGCCTGATCATACCCACAGAAAAGAATCCGCTGCATACATTTTGCTTCCAATTGCAGGGGGATCCGAAATACATCCCTCAGGATGGCTCCAAGGAAACACCAGCAGAGCGGCTTGAAAACTTCGTAGGTCACCAGCCAGTCACGAACCAAGATGGCGACAGGAACCGTAGAAAGCTGGTAACCGAGGCCGGACGGCTGTGAGGACTATGTCTGGCATCAGAATACAGCGAGGTTGGTGGACAGTGGAGGAGTCACCAAGTGAAGAAGCAGAGGGGCGGACACAGGGGTAAGTGCGTCGTGCCTGTGCTAACAAGCTGAGACAGTGAAGGACAGGCTGAGGTGAGCGCCCGCCGACGACCACCCGAAATAGGTCGTGGATGCCCCCTGCCCCCCCTCCCCCGAGCACAGCAGACAGGGACTTGCAACCCCTCTCAAGAGTCCATCTAAGCACCCCAGAGAAGACAGCGGCATGGGTTGGGGAACTTGAGCCACGCAGTGAAACATGCGAGTCAGACTCACCTGTGGGTAGACCCCAATGCAGGTTAACTAGGGATCCGAAAACTGCTACTTGCTTGCCTTCATATGAAGTGGCACCCTAATGCTAAGGGCGTGCAGATTCCTGTTCAGGGCCCGGACTGGCGAAAAAATAAAGCACCAAGCTGTTAAAAGGATTCCGGGAGATCATCAGCAACAGTTGCCCCCACCACACCTCAACTGCTCAGCACGTGAAACGTTCGCAAGAAACCCATGACGCCTGCGGGATAACATTCCAATACCACCTGGATACCCTTTGGCAGTGCACTGGGCTAACACTTATGGCTTACTACTGGGTGCTTAGATGGACTGGATGCCTCCTAGATCAGTCAAATTGAAGGCCAATCAAACGACACTCGATAGTTACGCCAGAACAGGCACCTGCGGTTGTAATGGCGTTGTTGCAGGTGAAGAAAGGATACGCTGTGGGGATGCACAATCAAGTGATGCAGGTTATAGCAGACTTAAGTCACATTAAGAACACAAATAGAAACAGTCACGATAGATGTCAGACTATTGCACCAGGACATCAGGAACCTAGCTGAACCCACCACGAGTTTGAAAAGTCAAATGAAAGAACACTGCAGAGCTCCAGGAAACACACACCAATGTTCAGATCCTGCAACAGAAGGTTAGCTTATTGGAAAATAGGGTGGAAGACGCCAAAGGTAGGGCCACCTAAACAATGTCCACATTTGGTGCCTTCCGGAGGGGGGAGAAAGCACAGACCCCACCATATACGTGGAAAACCTGTTTCTACAAGAAATCGGGCCTGGAAATCTTACACAAGGCTTAATAATCGAAAGAGCACACAGGGCACCCCAAAGAGCTCCCCCTAAACCGATAATTGCAAAGGTCCTGAACTATAGGGAGAGAGAAAAAATCCTATCCTACTCCAGACAGGGTGGTATACTGCGGAGAGTTTTGGCAGACCTGGCGGTCTACCCAGACTACACCTTCCAGATGCAGAAGAACCAAGCACAATTCTCTGCGGCTAAAGCAAGGCTCAGGACAGCTGGCCTGAAATATATGCTGATCTACCTGGCATGTCTAAAGGTCCTATACAAAAACAGGGCCCTATTTGTTGACCTTCTGCAAGAAGAACAGACGTGGATGGACAGAGAAGATTGCGTTCCTGCAGAGAAGACGAATTAGACGATCAAGCTAAGCACAAGTGAATCATGGTATAGATGGAGAACAAATTATAACCGATGAGCTCCTTACAATTATACCTGTATTACTTAATCAGGACCAGAGCGCCAGAAGGGAACCCCAGGATAAGTGGTTCCTTACAAGGCAGACAGCTCCTCCAGAAAGTAGTCCTCCTCGCTTTTCCCCTATACCACATGGCAGGACTCATGTTTGGATAATCATCTTCATGAGAGGAGACCAGCCCCCCCAACTCCCATGTCCTCAGTTTTGTTTTCTGCTGCACTTGTTTTTACACCCACCTGCTGTGCACAAGGCTCACGTACGTATACTGGAGTCAGATGCGAGAAGCGGACATGCCCGAGCATGGGTAACAATGTTGGGCGATTGTCTTTAGTTTGGGGAGTTGGGGAAGCTAACTGGGGTTGTGTTTTGCCTGCACTCGCAATTGCGTGGAACTATGGTACTGTAACTTTGGATAGATCACTGACCTGGGGGGGCGACCTAACAGACCACAGGCGTGTGGCCTCTTCCTACTAGACAAAGGGTCATGGCTAGTGCCATAACTGTACTTACCTGGAATGTCAGAGGCAATTATGTAAAGAGAAACAGCGCTTACTCATATCTGAGAAGATATAATATAGATAATGCTTTGTTGCAAGAGACACACTGAAAAGCAAACACTGTTGGCGAGTAACTCTGCCTATGCCCGAGGGGTCCCGATTTGGATAGCGCCCACGGTACCGTTTAATGTCACCCATATTAAAACTGACAATGAGAGCTGGATGGTGTTGGTACAGGGTCTTCTAGAACAAGTGAATACATGCTTTATCAAGATGTATACTCTCAATTATAATACTGCCACGTTCTTCCAGACACTATACCCAAGGCTTAACCCCTATATTAATAGTAACATCATATGGGGGGAGGGGTGACATTAATTTAATCCAATACTGGACAGATCAGACACCAAATTCCATAAACCAGCCCCACCTGCTAGGTCTTTGCAGAAGCTCCTGTCATTTGATTTGATATATATCAGAGGGCACTCCATCCGGACTCCAGACATTTCTTGCATTTGCACTTCTCAGCACCACATGCAGTACACACTAGGATAGATTACTTTTTCGTTGGCCATGATTTGGCTCATCACATCACACTTTCAGAGTACAAAGGAAGGGTCCTATCAGATCATGCCCGCTCTGTCTGCAATGGCAGTATGTGCCTCCTTCTGCTCCAATAGCCACGTGGAGGCTTAGAAGTGAATCCTTGCACGATATCCCCTTTCAAGACCACATCAAAGATAGCATCACTAACTATTTTACACATGACACAAGCAATGCACCCACTGCAGGAACTTCCTGGGAGGCTCTCAAAGTGGTTATCAGGGGAGGCACCATAGCCAAGTCTGGCAGTGTTCAGGCAACAGTTAGTAGAGAATTATCCTCAGCGGAGGAACAATTACGGAAATTGGAGCAGACCCAAGTGGGTTAAACTGGCAGTGATGGAAAGGCAGAGGAGCTGAGAAAGAAATGTGTGGAATGTTGGGAGCGGTTGGGCAAACAATTATTCCAAGCATATTGAGAGGCAGCATACAGAGGGGGATAAGACAGGCAGGTTGCTGGAATGGCTATATAAATAAAAAAAAAAAAAAAGAAGAAGAAGAACGGCGTGGCCCTATCCACTCGATACATATGCAGCAGGGGTACCTGTGCCATACCCAAGTGGGAATCAATGCGGCTTTCCAGGAATTTTATCAGTCCCTCTATCAGGAGGGGCCCCAAACATCATAGGCTCATATAGAGGAAGTGCTAGAAGAGCTACACCTCCCTAACTTAATTCAAGAGGCATTTGACAGCTTGGAAGCATCCATTACGCTAGAAGAAATACAATGTATGAAAAGAGCTGTGCTGACAGGCAAGACTCTAGGCTCGGATGGTCGCCCTGGCGAGTTTTATAAAGAGTATGCAACGGAGCTGGCACCGCATTTACTTAATGCCTTCACTGACTCTTCCGATGAACCTTCACAGCTTGAGGGAATCAATTATACCCCTCCTCAAACACCACAAATCACAAACTGAGTTTAGTTCATATAGGCCCCTTTCAATGCTTTAACAGGACCATAAGATATTAACTGCTACGTTAGCAAACGGGTTGAATAGGGTGATCCACGTTCTGGTACATTCCGATCAAACAGAATATCTACCAGGTAGAAGCATGGATTGGAATCTGCGGCAGCTGCACCACGTGATAGATAGCACCGCGCCCTACGAGACCCCTGGCACCATAGCCACGCCGGATGCTTTAAAGGTTGATCAATTCCATGCAATCGGACTGGCTTTATGCAACACTGCGCAGGTTCTGCTTCAGGCAGGTATACATTAAATAGATATGACTGGTTTATATTCAACCAGTCGTAACAGTTAATACAGCTAGACACATCTCGGAAGAATGGGAGCTAGAGAAAGGTACCAGGCAGGGTTGCCCGCTGTCTCCATTGCTTTACATCATAGCCATGGAATCAATTGCGCAGTGCTTAAGGACAGAATACATTGCGGCCGGCAAAGTCCTTGATGGTGCAAGTCATTTGATATTGATGTACGCCGACGATACGTTGCTATATATTCAGAACCTGGAATTACAATCAGTACAGATAAATCAGCCGTGTTTCCGTTAGCAGGACTATTCAAGAAAAGGTAAAATAGGCTGCCAGTCCTTTCATTACATTGGCGGGTGACCACATTTAGATACTTAAGGGTCAACGTATACCATGACCCGGGATCAGAGCACATTAATAACATGCTGAACGCTCTGGAAGGCATCAGGAACTCCATGAGGTTCTGGACTATTACCCCTCTCGTTAATGAGGAGAGCAGCTTTGTTGAAAATTGTGGTCCTGCCTAGGTTACTGTATTACTTTATAAATATCCCGTTCTACAAACCCTTCAAGTCACTAGACAGCATCTGTAGGGGATTTTTGTGGCAAAATGGCAGGAGCAGGATAGTGTTTTCTTATCTATATTTAGACCTTATGAGGAAGGCAGAATCAGGGTCCCAAAGAGTTATATTACATTGCTGGGCAACTACAATTTGTGGTGGACTGGTTAGCAGACGACCCTACACCGGACACGCAAAGGCTTCAACCCACCGAGTCACGCTTTTGTCTGAAGGAATCGTTATGGATTAAGAGACAGCGAGACAACCAAAGCCTGCACCTGGTGTCGATGGTGGCGAGACTATGGGACAGGGTGCTCACAGTGATGGGGCCCTCTGATCTGTTCTCAGTACAGACCCCCTTGATCTCGTTAGTATCTTCCACCACTTAGGTGAGATTGGGGATACGCTCATATTGGGAACCCTACGGGGTTGCTACAATAGGAGACCTACTCCACAATAACACATTTATACCCTTTCAAGAGTTAGCTGAACACACAGGCTTGCATAGACGCCAATATTAGTAACAATGAACTATAAAGAGGGAGATCATACGAAGATTGCTCGCGTATGGCAAAATAATGGACAGGCACTCAATTGTAGACACCCTGTATGACATCTCGAAGGGGCACACACCATATATCGGATATACAGCTTCCTGCCGACTAGTGGCCCCCCCAATGCCTTGGCGGTAAGATGCAACTGGGAGGAAGATCTGGGTGCCCCTTTTATAGATACACATTGGATGGAGGTACTGGGATACCATAAGAGTTTAACGGAATGCTAGATTGCAACTGATACAGCTGTTAGTAACACATAGCGCATACATGACACCCTTGAGAATCTCGCGGTTCCCAGGCACTTCAGCACAAGGTTGCCCTAGGTGCAAAGCCACAGATGCCGGGATGATAAATATGTTTTGGGCATGGCTTGTGGTTAGAAAATACTGGAAAGAGTTGGCAGTCAGAATTAACAGGGGAGGACTGGAGTTGGACATACTGTCACCTGGGGCATGCTTGCTAGGCTGTTTTCCACGCCCCAAATTCAAAAGGTACATGCACAAGATGAAGGATTTGGTGTTTATACTGGCCAAACCCAGAATTGCAATGGCATGGAAATCCCCCAAAGGTCCTGATGTTGAAGACTGGTGGCGGGATCTGAAAAAGTGGGCGCTGGCCGAAACAGCGGCTTGGAGAGGGGTGGTGCGTTTGAGTCCATTAGACGCCAGTGAAGATATCATGGCATGGGATGCCCCGATACAGACTGTTTGCACCGGTAGCCACTGAAACTGGTGAGGCGGATACGCCCCTATAGCTGTCAGAGGCAATCCAAGCCAACAAAGACGAGCAGTGCGCTGGTGCTTTAGGCAACATGGGGGTGGGAGTTGGGAGAGTGTGGGAGGGGCAGTTGCGGGATGAGTTCACATGGAGTTATGACAGGACAATTGTTGAAATTGTGTTTGGCTGTAAATGTGGTACGTTTATCTCATGTGTAAGTGAAAAATATAGATCTTGATTCTCGTCGGACACCTGGAGATTGACGCAGAGCTCCATAGATTCACCATTTTATTGCTCAACCCTCACCATGCCCCCATTTTTCATGCACTTTCACAATTGCAAGGTTTTGCTCATCTTTTCGTTGAGCCCTTAGTCCCACTATCGGATCTCAGAAGTGCTAGAGACACATTAAAAGGTGACCTACACCTTATACAGATTTTCACATATTGCCATTTTATGAAGTCTTCAAACGGCCCCCATTGTTTACTAGAGGTCAACTCCAGGCTTGGATTGTCTGCAGGCCCAATTGGAACATCCTTTGGTTGCCCTAGTCCCATAGGCTTAAGTAAGGCTCCTTTAGAACAGACTACAAACATTGAATGAAGGCAGCGATAATACTAGTGCTATTCTAAGCAGATTATTGCAATGTGTGTGACCAGGTGGTCCAAAAAAACTGCTGCAAGACTACGCCTTTATTTACCCTTGATAAATGAGTTTGCTACTGAACTGTTTCAGAGGGCTGATGTTGGGCTCCAGTCCAACCCTACTCAAGCGACTTGTCCAAGATGCATTTATAACTTGTCAGGTGCCATATAGATCCCAGATCTCATGTGGATGGCAATATATATTTTGGATACTTGGATTTACCAGAACTGTATACAAATCAGGTGCATCTCTAAACCTGAAGCATGGCAGTCCTACGGCTACTATGATAGGAGGAGGGGTGGGCACTACACTGTTTTTATCCCATGGTCATCAAATTCAATGATTGCTTGTGCTGTAAATTCAATGCTTTTGCCTGGAGCTGCCAGTCCAAGTTGGTCCCGTTGCACATGGACCAAACAATAGTATAAAGAAACAAAAGCAAGGTGGCTACACCTTATTAGAACTGGCACTTCTCAGTTAGCCCCCTATATACGGTTGCTGCAGGTTTCAAATGTCAATATCGCAAAAAACTATATTCAAAAATAAAAGTAAGTTCAAAACTGGATGATTTGTAACTGGATATGTTTTAATCACATTCCTGTTATTCTTCTTGAAGTGACGTTATCTTGAACAGTCTAAATTGAGTTTTCATCTCGAGTTGCGAATAATATACTAATGCCAATGCATTTCGGATAATCCTTCATCAGGGCAGTATAAGGCAATATTTAGTTCCATGTGGTTTTCATTGCATTAAAGTCATACAATTCTACATTGTTGCCAGATTTACAAACAGTATCAAATATGTTAAACCAGTAAAAAAAAAAAAACATACCATTTTTAGTGTGGACATAATCCGTGCGCGCCATGCCAGAAAGAAAACAAACGTGTTTTAGTTAGCCTACAAAATGATGAGTAAAGTCTGCATTGCAAAGCTACGTCTGAATTCAGGTCTTACCTGATTGCCTGCTAATTTCTTTGTAGGTGCGTGTACGAGCGCATACAAAGAATTGCCTTTAGGGAAAGAAAAGGACTTTAGCAAGTCTTTTAGTGTGATTTCTATCCTTACACAGATTTATCATCTTGCCATCTCTTATCGTGTGTCTGCTCACAGTCGCTGCTAGAGCCGAGTGAGCCGCTGAGACGCGCGCAGGCTTCGTTTTGCTTTTATGGGTCTCCATGGAAACGGTGCGAGGTGTCGTGGTCCAGCTGGAGCACGTACGCCTCACGCCCCACACCTGGGTGTGCGCCCAGGGGTGGGGATGTCTCCATGGAGACCCAGAGTCTTGCAACGCTTAGTCGCGGATTGTAACGCTTGTATAGTTAGAATGTAAAAAACTTTTCTTGTGGATTTAGTAACCTTCTTTATGAAATATAACAAATGGGGTATTTCAAAATCTAGCCTCAAAGATAGGTCGAGACAATCTCACGGACATTTTCAGACTGCTACCAAGCTTATGTGATTGGACTGATGCGTTTCAATAATAAAGCAGCACTTATTAATCCCCCCACTGTTATTTGATACTATGAGGGTGGCGAGTTCCATGTTATACGCAGATCCCATATTGTAGTACGGTTATGTGTTAAAGTGCAAACAACGCTAAGCAATTGCTGTTACTAGACTATTGTGAAAAGCAAGAAGTAAATTTTGTCGGAGTCAATAGAACAAGCCCCTAGAGGAGGGTGCCATGTCCCCAAGTACAAAAGTGAAGATAATTAGGGCTGAAAACATCATAGGTGCATAATGTACTATTTTTGAAAAAATAGAGTGAGCATAATTTCATTTTTCGGAGTACAACAAGTGAACATTTTTCAGACCACTAATTTTACAGAAAGCACATATAATTGATTTCTTCATTAAGCCCCTTTGGTGTCAAGGAGCTAAGTCGATCGATCCAGAAAGTTTCCCTTTGGTCCATCTTTTTCTGGAAATTTTCGTGCGGATCTCTTTTCTCTACCACCTCCAAGATAAACTGAATTTGAGCCAGGTTGTCTTTTCTAGCATGCCAATGCTTGGCCACTGCTGAATTCAGATTGTTAGTTCTTATGCAGGATCTGGGTTCGTTCCATCTGTTTTTGGCCACCCTGAGAGTTTGGCCCACATAATATAGACCACACGGGCATTTTATAGAATATATTACATTGTGGGAGTCGCACGTAGCAAAGCTTAAGTCTAATCGTCTCTCCAGTGTGTGGATGTTTCACTGATTCGCCTTTCATTATTTATCCACAGTTGCTACAATTAAGGCAGGGGTAGGTGCCCATGCGTTGTGTGGTTTTCTTCTTGATTGCTGGTTTAGTTTTAACAAGCTTGTCTTTTAAGTTTTGAGTCCGCTGAAATGCAAATGTTGGGACCTCTTTAAACAAACGTTCAACACAGTGGTCCCATTGTAATGTGTTCCAGTGTTTCTTAATGATAGATTTGATTAGATTACTCTGTCGAGAGTATTTAGACACAAATACAAGTGGAAGGGCATCATCTTGTTTAATCTTCACTTTTAACAGCGCTTCCCTGCTCTGAGAAGCTACTCGTGATTTGGCTGCGGTTACTTCTTCGTCTGAGTATCCTCGGTCGAGAAACTTTTTACTCATTTCTTTGACTGCAATATCATAGTCCACTGGGTCACTGACCAATCTCTTTACCCGAAGCATTTGACTGTATGGGAGATTTTTGATGAGGCTTGGCTTGTGAAAACTTAGACGTTGGAGTAGGTAATTCCGATCTGTAGGTTTGCGAAAGATAGTGGTATGATAGCCTGTGTTGGTTATGTTAATCTGTACATCCAAAAAGTGGATACTTTCCCTGGAATACTCATGTGTGAATTGGAATTCTTGCATCTTTAATGTTGAGGTATTCAAAGAATACTACTAGTCCCTCCTCGGTACCTTTCCATATTCCAAAAATGTCGTCGATAAATCTGATCCATACACTTAACTTTTGTTGCCATTGTTGGTTTTGCAGTATGTGTTCCGTCTCAAATCTGTGCATGAATGAATTCGCATAGGATGGAGCCATTGTGGCCCCCATGGCCGTACCAGCTACTTGGAGGTAATATCTGTCTTTATATAGAAAGAAAGAATTGTTACTTATGAATTCAAGTAAGACCATAATGAATTCTTTTTGCGCTGGTATCTCTTCCGCTTGTAGCAGAATCCATTCCACAGCCTCGCTTCCTAGGTCATGTGGGATCGAGGTATAAAGACTTTTGACATCTACGGCGAAACAGATGTTTTGTGAGTCAACTGGTTTTGAGTTGAGAAGTTGTAGGAAGTGAGTCGAATCCTTAATGTATGTGTTTGTCTTTTGAATGAGAGGTTGTAAGAAGTATTCAACGTATTTGCCAAGGGGTTCCAATATACTGTTTGTCCCTGCTACGATAGGTCTCCCTGGGGGTTTAACTGGATCTTTATGGACCTTCGGAAGCGTGTAAAAGTGTGGTATCCGAGGGTATGGATTGGTTAAATATTTCTTTGTGTGATGATTAATCCACTCCAATTCTTCAGCTTTATCAAGTGGTACTCCCAGATTATCTTGGATGTTGGATCCTTTGTTAATCGTGAATAGGTGTTTATGTCACTCAATTGTCTTTCACATTCTTCTTCATAGTCTGTGGTATCTAACAGTACTAGGCCTCCTCCTTTATTTGCAGACCTTATGGTGATAGATGTATCTCCATATAGATCTCGTATCAATTTAAATTCTTGTGGCTTCATAACGGCTACTAACAGCTGTCAAACAGACAGGAGGTTTACTACATCATTGGCCCCGTCTTCTCTATATTTAAACAATTTAAATAAGATAAACCTTCCAGTTGCAGAATTACTGAATCTTTTTTGGACCAGGACTTTTCTTAAAAACAAATCTATTATTTATTCATCTCAAAATTCAGAGACCACGGACAGCAAAAGTCAGACACGTGCTAAATACTGGCCAGGGCGGCTTTGAGACTTAATTTTCTGACTATTTCATTCCATTCTGCCGCCATGTGCAAGACATAATATTTTACAATGAGGAATTTAGCTGCAAATTTTAAAGCTGTGCGATTCCAAATATACAGATACTCACACTTAGATATAGGGTTCATAGGTCTACCACAAAGATAGCTCAGCAGGTTGAGTTTTGGTGCTGCGATCTGTGACCTGCAGGTGGCAGGTTTAAATCCAGCCAGGGTCAACTCAGCCTTTCAGCCTTCCAAGGTCTATAAAGGAGTACCAACTTCAGTTGGGTGATACTGTATGTTATGTTAAAGGTATTTGTACCATGCACCGTCACCACCGAAAGTGGTGCCCAGGCACTCTGGCAGATCTGAAAGAGGAAAGGTGGGCTTAGTAGGGTGTAGCAGGAGTAGGATAGCGAGAACTGCGATGTCTCGTTGGCAGCTCCAGTTCGGCTTTCCCCATGCGCTGAGCTCGAGTGCGGTTATCGGATCGGTGAGAGTTCCCATCTGCTGTTGAAGACGGGTTATGTGTTTGTCTGTTGTAGCGGTGTGGTGAAGTACGTGCTGATTGCTGTGCAGAGAAGTGTATGGGGAAAGTTGAGATTTTCTAGTTTTGGATTAGTCTTTTTTTAATAGATTTTTTAAATATCTCAATCTTTGCGTTTGTTCTTTGTACCACATCTGCATTTATCCTGCGAGTTTGCTATTGCAGTTTGTTTCATTGGAAGGTATGACGGGGTGGCAGTTTTCCTTCGTGTTACTTTATTAATTTGCGTACCTGGTTGAAGCATGCATGCTCCCCTACTCTGGTGTTGGGATGTAAAGATTGCAGGATTCAGCTCCCTTTCTGCCCTTTTCCGTGTTGGTGGTCTTTACCTGCCCATGATTCCTCTGTAGACTTGCGGTATGTGAGTATTCTGTACTCCCTCTGCCCTCAATGTCCCTCCTTGCCCATTCTGAAGCGAGACCCTAGTCTAGGTTTCCGCTTTGGCAAAAAGGTATCTGTCATTGGTATCCTCCCCCCCCAGCCTTGTGGATAGGGGAGATATAGGTATGAAGTTAGCAACAGTGGGTTGTCTCTCTGGGGTTCTTGTTTCCCAGTGTGTATGTGCTTTCTAGGTGGTGTGTCTCATGGTACAATCGAATGTCTAATTTATAAAAAAGGACTCAAAATGGCAAATGGAAGGGTGTCCTCGGTCAGGAAGCATCACAATCAATACGTTTAATAATTCTATTAATTTGAGTAACAGAATCATAAACCATAACTAGTGTACGTTCTGTCATTATACAACACATGGTATTGCAATCCGGTCTAAGATAAATCCGGTAAAAATATTTAATCAAAAATAGACGGTATTTATCTTTAAGATACCTGTAGTTGACATTTAGCACTTTGACACTTAGCACTTTAACACTTTTTTGATGATAATCAGCACTTTATAGATGTTCAGAGGACAATATACATGTTCCATTGAGAAAACAAGGAAAAGATGTGTACAGGTTGCCTTTAAAATTTCATCATAGTGTTTCACGCTGTGGTAGTTCCTTTGCACCCTAAAAGAATATACATACAAATCTATTTTTGATCAAATATTTTTACCAGATTGATCTTAGACCGTATTGTTTTTAGCAATAGCATGTGTTGTATAAATGAAAGAATGTACACTGGTTATGTTTTATGATTCTATGTTACTTAAATAAAATTATGACACGTATTGATTGTTATACTTCCGAGCACACCCTTCCCTTTACCACTGCAAATCCTTTTTTTATAAATTAGACATTCGATTGTACAGTGAGACACATCCCCCAGTGTTTGTTTCTATTTGATTCCCCTTGTCCACGATGAAGGGGATACCCATCCTTTCAGTTTAATAGTGTATGTGCTTTCTAGTCATTTCCTTCTTGTTCTGGGTTAAAGAGCCAGGTTTTGAGTAGCTGTCTGAATTTAAGATGATCTGTTGTGTTACATACGTTTCTTGGTAGCTCATTCCAGGTGTTTGGTGCCAGGTGAGAGAATGATGATCCTACAAATGTTCTTTTGTTGTACGATTTTGCTTCTAGGCTGATGTCGTTGCTTGATCCGAGTTGTCTTGTTGGGTGGTGGATGGTTATTTTCTCTCTAAGGAACTCTGCTCCTTGACCATGGACTGCGTTATGCATTATGCACATTGATTTGAACTTTATTTGTTGCTTTATTGGTAGCCAGATTAGCATTTTCAGTGCAGGTGTAATGTGTTCTCTTCATGGTAGTTTGAACATATGTAAATATGATCTATGTAAAGCACTGTATAAATGCTGCATCATTATCCCTAACAGTGCTTTCAACAGGCACACAATTGAGCATTATTGCCTGCAGCTAGGAGAAATACAGGGTCCTTAATCATAAGCTGATATCAGCTGATAAGGAGGGCATCTGGGCTCATAAGAGCCTGTACTGCCGAGCAGCTGTGTGAATGAATATTAGAACCTTGGTCGTGTGCTCCTTACCTCTGTTGATGGCAGCGGTAACAGTGCCACAGTAAGGCACCATGGAGCAACTGGCAGCATCTGTGCCGCAGAGAGATGCCGAGGGCGCTGACCAGCAGCAGGTGGCCAGAACCGCAGGGTGTGCTGATGCTGCACCAGTGCAGCAAGAGTGTGGAGCTCAGGACGCCACACCAAGGGAGAGGGTGGGCGGTGCATCAGCAGGATTCCAAGCGGACACACAATCCTCCCATTGAGTGGAGTGAGGAGTGCCAGCGCCAGCATAACCGCTGTGGTGAGGCAGTGACACCAATGCAACAGTCTGGAGCAATACGGCGTTCCAGCAGACTGTGTGCTGAAGCCCGTGCTTAAAACCACTAGCCCACCGGGGATCCACTCCAATTAAGAAAGGCCTCATTAATGTATACCCCACCACTTGCCTACCAGGAATGGTATTATTAAATGAAGGCCTGCAGAAAGGCAAAATGGACCAGCAGTTCCCTATTGGCTAAGCTCCGCTGCGAGCCACCAACAAAATGGCAGCGAAGAAAACAGCTGATCCGCACCCCCGTGCGGGATCAGTGCACCGAAGAAGCCAGCCTCTCCACGAGGCTCGGAATGACTAGAAAATGGCCACCGCCATCCCCATGGCAACCCCCAAGCACAACTCTGCTTTGCTGCACCATTGGCCCCCACACCTCAGCAGGCCCTCCCCCTCCTGCTTTAAATGGAGGGGAGGCGCGCCACGAGGTGAAGCCGCAGAGCGAAGGCCGTGAGGAAAGGCCTATTTCGCTCTTAGCAGCTCTTCGCTGCTCGACGTTGCGGACGGAAGGTAAGCCCGCTCTCCGCCTGTATGCTTGCATGTCCCACAGCGCTACCGCAAGAAATCAGCGCTTGCGTGCGCGCACCCCTAAGCTCATCACCCATGCTTACTGTCGGGACCCTCTGCGAGGCTACTACGTTCCCGCTGCACCACCACGCTCGTACCCCTAACGGCTTCGCAGGTGCACCCTCAACGCACCTGCGCACACGCCCCGTTGAGCCGAGTGCAAGCCCCCCATATCACCCGATATCTCCGGCAACCACTACGATAAAACCGTATTCTTCCATAAGGCTCCCCCTTCTGCCCACCTCGGCATGCGTCCTCCCCTGCTGCAACAGATATGCAATGGCACGGTCCCGCCCACCAGTATAATCACTGCACTGAACAATGCTGCTACTGCACCCAGCATGCGGCCAGGAATGCCTGGCCCACTCATGAGCCAAGACTTCATGCTAAACAGGACACCAACTCTGATGCCATCAGTGCTGCTACCCTGCCCCATTGACTCTATGCTACCTAATGTGTTGTTGCCTTGCTCCGCTGATGCCATGCCTATGCTACCTACTGTCATGTTGCCTTGCTCCACTGCTAGCACCACTACTAAAAAGGGACCCTATCCAAGCCCTAGCCCCATATGCCCACAGCTCCCGTTAACACTACTCCCCAGTCACCAGCCCTGCCTAACCACATCCCCTGCACTGCTTCAAGCACACCCCAAGCCCACTTGAAGTGTGCCCTCATCAACTCCAGGTCTCTACCCGCACACGCTTTGGATGTTCATGACCTAATTAGCAACAATAACCTTGACCACCTATTCCTCAGTGAAACTTGGTTAAACGACACATCTGGACCCCGCCCTTGCCCTAGCTATTCCCGCTGGCTACATTATCCACAGACGCGACCGCTCCTCACACAGAAGTGGGGGGTAGCCGTCATTGCCAAAGACTCACTCTCCATCAGGACAATCCAAAAGGACCTCGATCAGAACTCAGACTACCTTCTACTCAAACGTAAGCGCTCCCACAACTGCACCATCACCATTCACCTCATTTATCGACCTCCTGGCCCCTCTAGTGACTTTAAAGAAGCCCTCACACACTTTCTCTCTGATAACCTCAAAATAAACCTCTAAACTCCTGCTCTTAGGGGACCTCAACTTAGGACTGAATGACCCCAAAGACACACATGCCTCAGCCATCAAAGCCTTGGCCACTCTTTGATTCTCGCAAACCATCTCTAGCCCTACCCACACAAAGGGCCGTATCCTAGATTGGGTTTCACAGCACAACTGCCCTCTCAGCCCCCCGCTGATCTCGCCACTACCCTGGTCTGATCACCGCTGCATCTCCTTCAATATTATCACCTCCAAGGACCCTCAACCACCCTCCATCCCCCTTCCAGCTGTACTTTCACGCAGCTCTAAACTCCTCACCCACGTCAACCTAGCTCCTCATCTCAAGGTACCCGCCTTGTGACCTCCCTTCTCTAACATCCCTGAAGTTCTCGCTAACAACTTCAAAAGGACTACATCCCAGGCCGTTGACCGGGTAAGCACCTCTCTCCCTCAAAAAAAAACAAAAAAAAACAAGCACTGTAATGCCCGGTTCACCCAAGACCTCTTACATATGCGTGCACAAAAAAGAGCTGCCCTCACTACCTGGGTCAATAACCCGACAGTAGTTACCAGAACCATCTTTAAAACAATCTCTAAGCTCTACAAAATGGCCATCTCCAACGCCAAAGCCACATCTTACAATACCAGAATTACCAATGCTAAATCTGGTAGCTGCGAAATCTTTACTATTTTCAGGGAACTAGGGACCCCTTCTGCCCCACCCTCACCAAATGTGAAGGACGAATCTTGGTGCAACTCCATCCAATCTGCCATCCTACAGGCCAAAATCATTGCCCACCAAAAGGAGATCACCAGTTCTGAAAAATCCCATGCCAACTCATCCCCGTCATTCAACTTCAGAGATATGAGTGAAACAGAGGCCATCTCACGCCCCCAAACCATCAAACCCTCCAACTGTAAAGGTGATGTCTGCCCACCACAAGTCATCAAGGACTGTGCCCCATCCCTAGCCCCCATCATCACGGCATTCATTAATGCCTCTTTTCGTACCGGCTCCGTCCCGCAGTGACTAAAGGAAGTGTGGGTTTGTCCGCTCCTCAAGAAGCCTTCATTTGACCCTGCTTGCCCAGGCAACTATAGGCCCATTACCACTGTACCATTTCTACTGACAATACTGGATAAAGCAGCCTACCTGCAAATTCAGAAGTTCCCAGAGGACAAACACATCCTTGGACTCAGACAATCAGGGTTCAGGACGCGTCATGGGACCGAAACGGCTCTCCTTGACTTCAAAAACCAAATCGATGAACTCCGAGACGCCGGCAAACCCGTGCTCCTTCTGCTCCTCGACCTGTCAGCCACCTTTGACTTGTTCAATCACAAAACCCTATGCCAACACTTATCCTCTGTTGCTAACTTCTCAGACAAGGCTTGCAAATGGATTGACTCTTTTCTTAAAGATAGAGCTATGAAGGTCTTTTCCGACTCCGCCTGCGCCGACCCAAGTACTATCAAATGCGGGGTTCCGCATTGGTCCTGCACAGCCCCCACCCTCTACAACCTCTTCACGAGGCCCTCGTTTCAAATCTTGGACTCCCTGGGTATCTCATACACAAACTACGCAGATGACAGAATACCCTGAACTCCGTCTACTCAACAATCCAATTCTGGATGGCAGAAAACTGGCTATGCCTCAACAGTGAGAAGACCGAGCTTCTGCTGGTGGGTTCGCCCTCCACCCTGCGTAAACTGGGCAGTGAATACTGCTCATTCACCATTGACAACATTCCCATCTCCATCTCACCCTCCATCAAAACTCTAGGGGTCTTCATAGAACCTGACGTGACCATGAACAGGCAGACCAACGCCATAGCCTCCACGTCAGCCTACCACTCAAATTTCCTTTCGCAACAAAATTGCCCAACCATCGCCAGGGCCATCATAGTATCAAGGATCGACTACTGCAATGCCCTATTCATAGGCACCTCTGCCAAAAATGTTGCCAAACTCCAAGTTGTTCAAAACAACGTGCTCAGAGCCGCCACGGGTCTCTCGTGTAAAGAACACATTTCATAACTCAGGAGACAGGTCCGCTGGCTCCCAGTTAAGCAAAGGATCACTTTCTAAGCCCTAGCTCTGACTCACAAGTGTCTCCACGACCTCGCTCCTCCTTATCTTGCACAAAGAATCACCAAACCCTCTACCTACAAACCATCCAGATCTCAGTACTCTTAACCTGCTATCTATCCCTAGAACTTGCAAATCCCGTGCAGGCGGCTCTAATTTCCCTTCAGTCGCACCCACCCTGTGGAATGCCCTCCCTCCACACCTCACGCTCATTGACTCTCACTCAGCATTTCGCAAAGCAATCAAAACAAACCCCTTTGTCTGATGTACTCTGTAAAGTAACATACTGTACTACTCTGTAAAGTAACATTCTATGCTCTAATGTACTCTGTTAAGTAACATAACATACTATATTCTAAAAATGTGTGACCCTGTAAAATTAACAAGTTATTTCATGGGCGGCTTCATTGTAACCCTCAAGCAAGCCTCCTTTAGCCTTCTTACAGCGCCTCGAAGCCCGTGGGCTGCTAGTGCGCTCTACAAATCCAAATAAATAAACAATACATTACCGATGTTCAAAATGCGGCTGGCCCACGTGAGAAAAGTCTGGAAAGTGGTGGCCAGCAACTATGGGTTTAGGTGGGGGGTGCGGTGCCCCCACACCTCCCAGCCTGAACGGCAGGCTGCCACCTCGACTGAGTGATAGGCAGGAGTGCCCGGGGCATCCTCTCTGATCAGGCAGCATGTGTATGTCCCCAGAGGACGGGAGGGCCATCCGGTCCTGCCCATGGCTGCATGGGCACATGTAGATGCATGCAGGACAGGTAAGTATTTTTATTCTTTAATGTATATGCACGCACGCATGGATTGTATGTATTTTGGTGTTGTTTGTGTGTTGGATGTGTGTCAGCCCCACCCCTAAATGTAGGGGCCCCGCATTGGGCATCACATTCTTTTTGCTTTACCCTGGATGGACAGTAAATGTTCATCATGGGTAAAGCAAAGGTACGTTTTATTTCGTGGATGGACAGGCCTATATTGAATGTAGGCCAGTCCGTCCATGCAATACCACTTAGCTTTGTTTCACCCATGATGTACAGTTGCTGTACATCAAGGGTAAAGCAAACATAATTTGGCTACATCCAGAGCCGGACTGGGGCATAGGCGCCCTAGGGCATGATAGCCATTGCCACGCCAGCATGAAGGAGCCTTTAAAAAGCTTGGTGCAGGGCAACTTTTCTATTAAAAAAGGTGCCGCTTCAATGCCATCTTGGGGGAGCCTTTCAATGGCATCCCCGAGTTGGTGTGGTGGAGGCAACCTATTGAAATCAAAAGTGCCCTGCTCTCATGCTAGCACTGGGCGCTCCAGCACAGGAGCGGGGAGCTTTTCATTTGAATAGTGCACTGCTGTCACACCAGCATGGGGCAGCCTTTGAAAGGCTCCCCCAAGCTGGCATGGCTGAGGCACCCTATTTAAGTGAAAAGCTCCTCGCTCCGGTGTTGGAGAGGGGAGCTTTTCACTGAAATAGGACACTGCTGCCCAAAAATAAAATACTCTGGGTTCCCCCTTCTCCTTGGGCGAGGGAGAGGGAGAGGGTTGGGCCATGGGTCGTGGCCAAACCTGGCATTTTGCATAAAAGCAAAAAGAATTTTGGGAACCTAAATTTCTTATGTTCCCAAAATGCTCTTTGCGTTTATGCAAAAGGCATGCTCTAAATTTAAAACCGCCCACAATATTACATTTGAAACAGGTCTGTGATAGTGATTCAACAAGAAATCCTTTTGAGCGAGTAATGGAAGTTGGACTCTGCTGTTTTCATTGGTCATAATACTCGGCCCTAACAAAAACATTTATGTAAATTGCAAGACATGCTTAACAATTTGGACATCTGCTAAACAGGATGCGAGGTTGGCTGTTTGTGCATTTCGTCTCGTGCCAAATCTTCTGAAGCAGATCTGGGAGTTTCCTAGGTCAGCCCTGGTCCTCAGGACAGAAAAGCTTCCTGAGCTGGCGCCCCAAGCTTTTCTTTTAAATAGTGCGCCTCCCCGAGCTGGCATGTTGGCAGAGCCAGCATCAATTGTTTTTTTTTTAAGCGTTGCTGGATGACAGTTTTGAAAGCGCATCATTATAGAGATAGGGTATTGATATCGCCTGTGCAGTCCTCCGACAATAGGTTTGCTGCTGCTGCCATGTTAATGAAGGTTTAAATGTAAATATGAAACTATGTCTGTTCCACAATTGGATACGCTGCTTATTGGTCCAAATTGAACATCTGGAACATGATAGTTCCCAATAAACCATGAGTACATTCAACCAAATTAAAAATCTGGAGCATGATAGTTCACAATAGACAGTTAATACAATCCAGCAAATTCAGGTCAGACTTGAGTTGATTAGGTCATTTCTTTAAATGGATGCTTGTTCGATAAAAGAGTAGCGTGCTATGTTCAATGAAAGAGTGATGTGCCAACACGTGTTTCGACCTAAACAGGTCCTTTTCAAGGCCACACTACTCAAAACAAATCATATTCATTGTTTTCATACAACATACAGGTGAGAGGATTAAGCGATACAGTGAGAACATACAGAAAAGTAAGGTATACATTACCAATGTACATTATGTGTGTAGATAAAAACACCAGCATGTTGTCAGCATCAAATAGATTGAGAGAATAAAATGAAAAGTAAAAATAAAAAACAAAGGAAAAAAGAAAATAAGAAGACTTCAGCTCAAATCAATATCAACTGTACCGTTTGGGATATTACTTCAGAACTAATTTCCCCTTTTTAAAGTTAGAATTACTCCTTTACAGTTAATACCACCACCCAGATCACGGTGTCAAAAGCGGCAGCACCTTCCACCAAATCCAGTGGGTCAAATGCATGTGCATCAACGAGATCTCTCATAAATCAAAACATGAATATGCTCACACCATTGTGGGAAAATAGATTCCAAATCCCATCAAAACCGTGATACAATACCACCATATACAAGCGGAGTAATTACCCAAAGCTTAGTCTCTCTGATCACAGTCCGTTGACCATGACGACTCAAGGTTATTACACTGTGCGATTTCTTCGCAAAATATCAAAGTGAGAAATCACCTAGTAAATATAAAAGGTTAATTAATCACAAGTTGTGAAATGGCTTAATAGCACTATATCAAGTGCCAAACCATTTATATGTATAAGTAGCATTACCTGCACACCAGTCCAGTACCAATACGGTTTGCAAGAGCGTTCATGATTTCTGTAAAAACTCGCCTTCAGTTGCAATGCCTAATATGAAAAATATTTGTATATGTCGTCAAAAGCTGCAACAGGAGACTATCGTTGCATAAAAACAATTAAATGTATCACTTACAAGAATAATCTGCCGTCCGTGCCTGTCCGTTCTGTTACAAAGCGTCCAAACGCAGAAATATCCGTGCATCAAGGGTAAAGCAAACATGCTGTCACTGGCCTAGATCCAATGTTGGCCTGTGTAGCCAGCGTTTTTTTCTGTGGAACGGCATTTTATTTTCTGGGTGGGAGTCCTTACATGGTAATAACATATTACCGCAGCATACATGGACATGTATGGCACAGCCAACATGAAAAGTATATGCTAGCCAGTCAATCAAAAACACTATTTCGGCAAAAAGCCATAGAAGTTCAAGAAAATGCACAAGTTCAAATTGCACTTTCCCCATAGCACCTTAAGAGAACATGAGGCAGTAAAAGGTACATAAATACATATTGCACTTTCCCCATAGCCACATGACACAAAAAGTAAAACACATACATGAATAATAATCAAGGCTACAAGAACCAACTAAAGTGCAAAGATATCCGCGTCTAAAACAATGTAGTCAATTTAAATAGGGTCACCACGATCACAAACTATCAGTTAGTATGGTTGGCCGATAAGCAGCAAACTCTAGGATAAAGTGTAAATAACAAAGTTAGCGACCTTACTTACAATGTTCAAAAAAATCAACAATCCGAACCCACATAACTTCCTGGTACAATGTTTTGGCTTGCGATCAGGTTAGTTGAAGAGAAATATAAATATATGGGGTTAAAACCATAAAAACAGTAAAACAATTTAAAATCTAACAAGAATAAAACAATAGCAGGGGCTCATTAAAAGGCACAGTTACATCAAATTGCAACCATACCACTACAATTTTGTGACCTTGGCTCTGTATAACCATGCTCGATGAATGAATTTGCTCACACAACACACTATGTTAGCATCTATTTATTTGATAAACAAAATAGCCTGATTGGCATAGCGGATGTTGGCAGCATTGTGATCTCAAGCCCCTGTAACCGCTGCAAAACAGTCGAAAGTGTAGCACTGTTCCTGCACACAAACCACAGACTGTGCATGTACTATCAGCTTGTGGCGCCCATCGGCTAGTAAAGCTAGCTATGTTAATGATGCTAAACTTCATCTTTAGATGGATGGCGTGCTAGGGCTGGTTGGATCACATCCAAACCTCTCATAACTAGGTTCCGCTTTGCCTCGTGGGTAACGCCTGGCCTGAATGTAGCAACTTGCAGGCATCCACTAGCTTACTTGTCGAAAGATCAAGGGCTGCTCTTTTGACCACAAAGGCACAAGATGTATTGATGTTGGGTTAATCCATGTTCAGGTCATGTCAAGTTTTCCTCACATGCACCAGCCATGGCAATGATCCCACCCCTTCCAAACTTAAATTGTGGGCAAGCAATTCCCTGTATTTAAAAAGGCTAGACGACCCCCTAAGTCTAACCCAGTATAATGCTGGTCTGATACTCCGCTCATCTCCAATTGGTCACAGATCAAGTTGAATATGGATCAGGGCATTCGACAACCTGAGAGCAGCTTAAATCGCTGTTTAAGGAGCTGGTTTATAGCTACTGCAAGTTTATCGTGGCTTCCATAGCCCTATATATCGGCTCAATAAAAGGCTGCATCATTTCCTTGGACCCTGTGTAATTCAAGAGCTGGTGCAATTGCTCCTCTCCAATGGTTATTAAAAAAACGTCTCCATAGCCCTGCTGTATTCGACAAAATTAGTACAAGATTTATCCACTTGTTACACCCAATGGCCATTGTCTGCGAATGGTACACCCAAATAATCACAGAACTTTACTTGCTGAGTATTGTCATTCATTTTTAGAGAGAGCGAGAGAGCGAGACCTAGTGCCACATACTTCCCAAAAGTCTGGTTAACCCTGAAGAAACCCAAGGAAACCCGCCTGACAGTATGTAGGGTTTGTATCCACTCATTCTTCATGCCAACTGTGCCCAGTACAACCACTGGTGAGACAAGGATTACACTTCAAGAAAATGTGTACCATTAAATTTGATGTATACATTTTACCTTAACTTTCACTGAAATGTGTATATAAGAGTAGAACAGGCTATTTCAGCATCACTCAGTAGCTATCCCTGGAATTGACATCCACCTCATAGCCACTGAACAATGCATTGTGGGTATACAAAGTAACCCACAAGCATGCTTTTGGTTTTGCTCCACAAAAATGATCTAATAGGGCAGCACTATTTTATATGTTATGCCTGGTTGCCATTGTTTTTTCGAAGTAAATTACTTCCAAGTACTTTACTTCGCTGCAATTACTTCAAACTACTTTGTGGGGAAGTAATTATGTAGATGTATTGAAGGGTTAGAGAGTTTAAGGGGGTGGGAAGGGATCTTAGTGAGGGAGTAGGAGGGGTAAGGGTGGAGCGACAACCCCCAAAAAGATTTGAAAAAGAAAAATCGAATTACAAAGTAAATTACCACAAAGTCACTGAATTTGTTAGAATGACATAGAACCTTTTATACACATCTTAATCAAGCAAAGAAAATGATCGAGGGATACAATGCATTAAATAGCCTTCAAAAAAGACAGTTTATCTACATATTCTTCAAATGGTTAAAATGATACCAACGTGCCCTTAAACAGCCAGATATAAGGAGAGAAACATATATATTCCTTTGTAAAACAAGTAAAATGTATGGACATTAGAGAACAGTTGTCTCTATGCTTTTAGGGTGTGCAGACAGCATGCACTGCTGGCAAACAGATCGAAGTACTGAGGTTAGCCATCCTGTTTCCTGTGTGCCTGGCAAAAACCTCACAAACTAGGTGAAGACCCATTAACCCCAGCAGATGTAGGATAATGACTTGGCAGGGAAAGAACAGAAAAAGAGCAACCATGGCCGCACAAGAAGAGTTCACAGCTTGGGGGAAGCAGTGCAGCAAGTAAGAACTTGAATCTCTACCTTTTAATCAAGGAACCGATTGGAAAAACAAAAGACCCGAGACTGAGGTGATAGGAGAAAGAAATCCAGTGTATGTGTCCTTCAAATGTATGTGGCAGTGAGTTGGAAGTAAGTGTGAAGAATGAGTGGAAGGGAGAGCCAAGAAGTAAGCCAGTAAAATGATCTGGAGCACTTATAACAAGGAAGAGAATTTTCTGAGGAAACTCTGCATGTCGGGATACAGAGTTCAAAGTGCCAGATCAAACTAGGAAATTATTCTGTTGGAAATCCTAATTGCTGTGTGGAAATGGCAGCTTCCATGTTCCTTTTTATTTTTCAATATAGTACATGACTTTTAATGATCCCACTGTATTCAATGTATTGCATGACTTCGTTTTAGTATTGGGGTGTGGGGTGTGTGCTGTGTGTTGCTCCAAGAACCAGTTTTACCTGTTGCTCAGCTGAAGCTTGGAACCCCCTTCAACTCTTCCTCCGACTTGCACCACCATATCATTTCCACCTCCCCTTTGTCTTGGCATGAAGCCTCTCTGAGCCCTGCAAAACAAGTTTCACTTGTCGTTTACATAATGGGTGGGGAGGGGCTCTGGCAAGTCACTTGTCACTACCTTGTAATTACCCTGCCCTCTACCAAGTCACCAAGCTAGCTCCTAACCTCTTGCACCCTTTCTGGGAAACTCCCACATTCCCTAGTGCTGCAATTAACCTCCCCTCTGGCTCCCAACTACCCTGCACTCTAAGTTCAACTCCACAGACCTGGGAATCATACAGAATACCTGTAAATGTGTGCCCAGCCCTGCATCCCATCTCCCCTGGAAACAACCCAAAACCTGTCGCTGGAAACAGCCAAACAAACCAATTGCACTTGTGTTCCTGGGTGAGGGGCTGGGGAGGGAGGTCTGTGCTCTGCACTCCGAGGTGGTGTGCTCATGACGGTGGGGGCTGAAGAGCTCAGGAGGCACCTTCCACAGGGACCCTCGTCTTCCCACTTCATCCTTCCAGTCCTTTCCTCCTCAACCTGCTCTATTGTTCCACTAGTAGGGCTCATGGCCCATCTGCCTTTGCCCTGCGCCCATCTCCCTCTCACTGTGTCTTTGCGACAGTCTCCCTTTCCCAGTGCCTCTGCACCAGTCGCCCTCTCCCTGTGTCTCTGCGGCTGCCCCCCCCCTCACTGTGTCCATCTGTGTCTCTCTGTGCCTCCCTCTGCTCTCTCGCTGTCTCCCTCTTTCTCTCCATCTCACCGTCTCTAGCATCTTTCTTCTCCGACTCCCTCTTCAGCCCTTCCCCTTCTGCCTTGAGCTCCCCCCACCCCCGGCACCCAGAGGTACTCCCCGGGTTCCATGCCAATGGGTGTGCCTAGCTAGTCCAGTTTGTCCAATTTATTCTGGTGGCGATGCGTTTACTCCTCTTCCTGTAATAAATATGTTCCTGGTTTCTACAAAGTGTTTGGTGCCTTCATTGTGTTCCCGCTTTAGTGTGGCCTGCATGTTATTACCAGAGGGGTTGGGGCCCAATCCGTCTGCGTACACAAGGCACCCCCACCAGATCTCTTGACTCCCTGGCCCAAAACTGTGTGGGAGACCCCAGTCAGAGACAGACTCCCCCATTTAGGCCTGCTTCCAACTTCCACACTTGGATGCGGTGCGCAGATTCCTAAAGCAAACCTGAGGGCTAAAACAAATGTCGGACAGAAACTTTAACCCAGGTTGCAGGAATGAAAATAAAATGTTGGCATTAGAGATATTGCACGCTGGAAAAGCAGACCAGGCTCGCACAGCGAGACACTGAGTAACTGTTGGGATACAGATTCTGGAATCCCAACCAAATCTGTACATGCCAATCCTTTACTAAAAAAGGATTCTCTGCCCTAAGGAATGACCAAGTCATTTATTTACCGCAATTCCCTCACACATCAGAAATCCCTGGACGCAAAACACAGAATTAAGTGAACCTGAACCCTATGTGGGGGTATTTGAGTTTTTGGTGGAGGGAGGTAAACTTTTCCCCTTTCACATACTCCACTAAGGATTCTCTAGTAATCCTTCTGGATGCCTACAGTATATTTAAAGGAATGATGAAAGCCTTTATTTAACAGCTGAAACACTTGTGTATAGGCGCGTTACAAATGCCATATCATATATCATACAGAGCAAGGGCAGGGATCTTCAGCAATTAGCTCTTCAGATGCTTTGTGCCACAACTCCCATCAGCCCTAGCAATCATATTCCATTGCGAGAGATCATAGGAGGTATAGTTCAAAACATCTGGGATGCAACAGGTTGAAGGGCCCTCCTCTGCCCCATGGGTATTACCGTGGTAATGTTGAGAAACGAACATACTATAAATTAACTTCTGAGCTTTAACAAAACCAAAGGTCGGAGCAGAACTCCGATACTAGTGAAAAATAATGGTTCTTAGTTATTTAAATGTTCAAGCTGGGCTTGTGTCTCAGTTGAATAAGAATGTTGCAGACCTGGCCTCACTGAACAGCCAGGCCTTTAGCACCGCAAGAACCAAGGGACTAAGTTGCGAGGATGACCTGACAGCTCTGCCAGGCTGATCGCTGATAAATTGAGGTATGATGTGTTCAGGAGAAATAGGTTTAAGGCCATCTTCCATTGGATTTCATAGAGGGCAAGACCTTGCTATTGTCATCTTTAGATTGATTGGACTCTTAAATGGTACTGCTGTATGCGTCTAAAGGTGATACATGCACACAGATTACACGAAGTTGAAACATTTGTGAAAATCTTAGCTGAGGAGATGAAATGAAAAAAGTTCACATTCTGAATTTAACAGTTTAGTACTAGGGGTACATCAGTACAGTTACATCCTCAAGACTGATTAGCATATAAGGACCGTTTTTAATGATTACAAGTGAATGGGAACAACTGGTGGGTGGTCCTGCTACTATACATGCATTTGCACATTATGCCTTTTCAATGATTGGGTTCTGGTGTTATTGATTCAGATTTGTATTGCTGCTATATGCATTCCCACTTTATCATATTCAGTTTATTAGCTTGGGTGTGTTTTAAGTCACAATTTTGTGGATATCTTACAATGGTTTGTTTTTGTTTATTCAACATCCTAATCACAACACAGTGTTGCCATGGTCTGTGACCCTTAGCCATGACTGGACCAGTTTTCAGGATTACATGGAGAGTTCATGCAAAGAACCGAGTATAAGGATGTCTGCCTGTATAGCACACATATAGCTATTGTGTTGTGATCATGGTGAAAGTAAAAGGACTTCAGCTTTTTTAAATTGATGTTTGCCCACAATTAATTTGTGTGAACAAGCACTGTGAAAGTGCAAAATGCGTTACCCTGCCTGCCTTTTTGATAAGTGTCATCTTTAATAAACGTCATTTCAACTTGACATTTGGGAAATGGTTTTTTTTGTGTCCTTGGCTTGCGGTCACTGCCCTATAGTTAAGGTGAGATGGAATCTCGAAAAAATGAATTACTAATAACATTTGACTCGTGCGACGGATTCAGCAGAGAGTTTGAAGTCAATTAGGGACATACTGCCGCTTTCCCACTGACTGCAACGTTTGGTATAGAGTCGTTAATAACGTTATTAAAAACATGTTTTTAAGAAAAAACAAACCCAAAAAAAACCAAAAAAAACAAAACAAAAAACAAAAACAAAGTTGCAGCCTAGTTCCCATTCATTTTCCCATAGACAAGAAAGGTCAATGTTTGCCGGACCGCACAGCCAAAACCACTCTGCAGATTGGGACCAGGTCGAAATAACTTTGGCACGAAGTGTGAGGCGTTTGTGGTTTGGCATTATTCCTTCCAGTAGTTTTTAAAATATTTGATGGTGAAATGAGAGCCCCTTTCTCCAAAATAGATGGCTATATCTCGGGTAAAAGAAATTGCCAAAACCGGGTGTTTTTAGAAATGAAACCGCTGCCATCTTTGTTTTTGCATGATGTGAGATAGCCGCAGATATAGCCGAGGGTATCGGAAAATGAAACTCTGGAGAAAAGGCATTTGAAGGTCCAAAAACCTTTGCAAATTTCATCGGTTTAAAGGTCGGTGTGGGGGAGAGTGGGGGTAAGAGGACACCAAGTGAAATTTGGGAGTTGGAAGGGATCTAAGGACTGAGTTTGCAACACAAAGATTGTCTTGTAGCCTCAGCTATAGTCCGAATAGCCACATATAGCTGCCATTTCAAAGCAAACTTAATCTCGGAAACAGAATGTGTTGTGGGGGTGGGAGGGTTGAGGAGGCCATCATGGGTGTATGGGGAGTAGGCACAGAGGAGTGCGACACTTGAAGAAACCATTTTACTTCTGGCAGTGTTTCCAATATTTGCAGCTTTAATATGACTACAGGCATCCAAGGGTATCTGTAGTACTGTACCCGCAGCTAGAAAAAAGAAAATCATATTGATATTTGTACAGCTACAGTGACGCTGCGGGTGAAAAATCACCAACACCCTCAGGCCATATAATAATATAATATTGCCTAATATATGAGTCCAAGTTACAAGACCACTTAGAGAAACATGGCGGAGGGGGGCCAGCCCCTTCCTCGCTTTGAATCTAAGCAGGGTCGGTCCCGGATACTGCATGGATTTATGTATTGAGTATTTGTAAGGTGCCTATACAGCAAATGGTGTTTCCAGGTGCAACAATGCAAAAGGGAATGACGGGGACATGGGGGGAAAAACAATAACAGTCCTACTTGGCCTTGTGACATTTTGGATTTTTGCACGCGCAGTAACAAGAAGTGTGCGGGGGGAGGCCAGTCAGGGCGGAGGAAATAGGATAGGGAGTGGGGGAAGAACAGGAGGGAGGGGAGGTCTGAAGGGCTAGGCAAGTGCTAAGGGGAGGCCAGGGGTGAGGGTTTGTAAACTAAGTGCGAGGACGGGGTGTACCAGACTCAATAGGCTAGTCAAGGAAGGGTGCCAGATGGCAAGTGCTGCTTATTGGGGTTGCTGGGGTAGACTGGTTGAGGAGGGCCTGGTGTCCTGTAAGATTCATAAAGGGACCAGGCAACCAGTCGGACAGGCAGGGGAACATTAGCAGGGGAGGGGGAGAGGGAAGGAAAAGGAGGGTCTAGAAAAGCTTCCGGAACTTAAGGAGATTCAGCTCAAGTCAGAGCGGGGCAGGGAGGCCATTCCAGAGGGAGACTCCTGCTGATGAAAGATCTACTCTCACTCTTTGCTTGGAAAAAGGTCTGATCTGAAGAGAGCTGGAGCTAGAAGACCGAATGGCTCCAGCAGGGAAATATTTAGGGAGAGATAGTTAGATGTAGCAAGGTCCCAGGCCCCAGAAAGCCTTGTGGATGAAGCAGAGGGTTTTGAATTTGATCCTTGAAGCCACCGGGAGCCAGTCGAGATATTGAAGGGCCGGAGAGATGTGATCCCTCGGCTTGAGGACAAGGACAAGTCTCGCAGTCCTATTTTGAATTAGTTGAACCGGGTAGAGGGAGGAAAGAGACAGATTGAGGAAGAGGTTGTTGCAGTAGTCCAGCCTGGAGAGAATCAGACCCCTGGAGACATTGAGTTTCTGGGGGAGAATGTCTCTGAGGAGGTGAAGCTGAAAGTGGGCCTTCTTGGCAAGGTGAGCGATGTGAGGTGAGAAGGAGAGAAGATTTGAAGGTTTTTAGCCTCACTCGAGGGTGACAGGAGGGGACCCATGGAGGGCGGCAGAGTGAAGGCGGGAATGAGGGGGCAGGAGTCCCAATCAGAAGGATTTCAGTCTTGTTGGCGTTAAGTCAAAGATAGTTAGCAGCACACCATGCCTGGATAGCAGTCAGACAATCGGGAATGAGAGAGGAAGGAGATGAGGTAGAGGAGAGAAGCTTAAAAGGAGATCTGTGTGTCATCAGCTTAACACTGGAAGTGAGGCGAGAAGGTTGGGACCAAGTGGGCAAGAGGGGCAAGAGGGGCAAATGTTAAAAAGCCACGGCGAGAGA
The DNA here is from genome assembly GCF_040938575.1 of Ambystoma mexicanum. NCBI lineage: Eukaryota > Metazoa > Chordata > Amphibia > Caudata > Ambystomatidae > Ambystoma > Ambystoma mexicanum. The sequence goes on from NC_090924.1 coordinate 1,040,415,669, forward strand.
TAGACCGTGAGGGGCACTGCAGGTAGAGAGTGAGGTGGAGGAGAGGAAAGGGCCCAGTTGAACATGGGAGGGTCGATCAGATAGGAAGGAGATCAACCAATCCAGTGCCCGGTCTGTGACGCCAAGGGTATCACAAAGCCGCTTTATGAGGGTGGCATGATTGACCGCGTGGAAGGCAGAGGACAGATCGAGGAGAACGGAAGGAGAGTTGGAGTCGAGGTTTGAGAGCAAGTCATCACAGTTGTTCCGAAGAGCAGTTTACATGCCTTTGGCTTCTATGAACCCAGACTTGTAGTTTTGGAGACAACCAACAGATTCAGTGTGGTGGATTAGTTGGGAGATGGCCAAATTCCCCAGAGTTTGCCCAGGAAGGGGGTAGTGGAGACAGGGCGATCGTTAGCTGGGCAGGAAGGCCAGCCGGTGGCTTTTTACGAGAGGGTGCACACGGGAGTGCTTGAGGGGTAGTCGGAAGGAGCCAGTGGCAAAGGAGTGGTTGCAGCACTCAGCCAAGGAAGGAGGGAGTGAGGCAATGTTGCCCTTGATAGTTCTGGAGGAGCAGGGAAACACCTGTTTGGAGGAAACTTTCATAAAGCAGACTAACAGAGACCTCATCCGGTGCAATAGGTGAGAAGGAGGAGAGTAGAAGGGAAGGAGATAGGGGGCCAAGGAAGGCCTGAGAGCAAGTGGGGGAGGTGGGAGTGGAGTAGAGGAGAGTGAGGACAGGATGTCTTGGGTTTGGGTTCTAAAATAGGAGGCCAATGCCATGCAGAGGGCCTGCAATAGAATAGAAGAGAAGTGGCGACTGCAGTAGGATTGTAAAGTAGAGGATGTGCTAGAAGACTGCCACTTTTGTTCCGCATCGCTGCACTTGCGTTTCAGAGGGGCTAGGTCAGAATCAAACTAGCTATTACACTTGCAAGCAGACTTCATGGTGATCCACACGGCAGGGGCGAGGGTGTTGGAGATGGAGAGGTGAAGGGTAGCAAGGGCTAAGTCAGTGTGAGTCAGCAGGGGTGGGACAGGAAACGAAAGTGGCACAAAAACAGAAACGGACACTCGCTTCATCGGTCGAATGACGGAGGAGACTGGCAGTGCGGGCAGAGGCTTAGCTGGGGAGCCCAGGAGCTCCATGTGAGAGAAGAGCACCAATGTCTTTGAGCGATGGGTTGCTAGTGTTTTAAAATATAGGGTGGCCATGCCCACTGGCCATGGCAGGTAGTCTGTGATATTGGCATTTTAGAATAGTTCATAACAATGAGTACATTGTTTAAAACAGTAAACAGCTACTCGTGCGTCATATCACTACTTGTGAAACTTTCCTATGTAGTACTTTGGTAAAAGATGGTATCTGAATTATAAATAGTACACTGCTTAGAATGTTCCCGTTTGTGCCAAGCTTAAGACATGTTAACTATAATATAATCTTGGGCCATTAGCATTATTATTATTATTATTTTTTTTTTTAATTGTGCCCGTCTATGTGGAAGTGAATTTCACTTGACAATGTCCCAGCCAAGGGACGGCACGCATGGTGTAAGGAGTTCCTGCTCCAAAACGTTGTTCAGTAAATACAGGTTTAGTTTCCATTTGGATGCACTAGTATTTTGCAATAAATCACATTTGAATCATGTGCTAGATCGAGGGCTCTCAATTTATTTTCATACTATCCTCTCTTTACCTTGAATCACTCCAGAGGCATGGCTTGGTGGGGTGGGCGGTCTTTGCAGAAACATTGTCTGATTTAGTAGTAGCAGGCTTCTTAGCCACCCAGGAGGCACCCACTAAATGATGTATAATCTTTGATGTCCTGGTTTTAGTCTTAGCAGTGCATGGAGGTGCACGAGTTATGGTTGCTTATCTTACCATAACTGGCAAATTTCTGGGGTTTTTCAGTTTTAATTGTAACCATAACGTCCCTTTAACAAAGTTTTTTCTGTGAATTTCAAAGATTTTTTTGAGTGAAAATGTTTCATGATTTTACATCACTGTATACAAGTTATTAATAATTCCCCAACATATATGAAAGAAGTGTAAACCTCCTTTAACAAACATACGGATGTGTGTCATTATCAGCAGCGCATGCTGGGGATTCAAGTCCTAGTCATGGTGGGGATGCAAGTCATGGTTGAATTGCCTATGGCATGAGGCTCGACCATGACCCCCACCAAACCAGCCCTGTTATCCACGGCACCTACCCTGCATCCTAGTTCAGTGTACACTATACCCTTATAAAGTGACCAATGGGCAGTTTCCACAATCCATGGGGCATGGGCTTCGGCCATGCCACATTTCACAATAGGCAAATCAGAGTAGACATTTGTCCTTGCCGAGGGCCAGGCCCACTGTCCAGGCACCAAAGTTACATCACTATTTTTTGTCACTTTCAAAAAAGTAACAGGACAGATTTGCAAAATCATGCTTTCAGGTCCTTGCTGATGCTCCTCGCGCAGGCTTGCTGCAATCCCATCCAGCATGTCAGGCTGCAGCCGCACGCAGAAGTTGTTTTCCCCATGTAAACTGGTCTTCAGTCTTTTCCCATTAATCTAATAGAAAAAGACCGATTTATAAAGACCGCTCTGACCGCACAGAGCAGTATTTCTAAATCAAACTGTTAATCCCCTTCCACACACAAGTCTGTGCAGGAGCTGACCGGCACGTCAGGACCAGGAAGAGTCGTCGTGGAAGAACAGGCAAGTGCTTGTGTGCGTGTGAGTGTTTGTGTACGTCTGTGTTTGTGTGTTTAGATGGGGAGGGAGGCGGGGAGAGGTGAGGAAGGGAGACCAGGGGGTGAAGACCCCCTGTTTCTAATAGTCCTCCCGCCAGCTAGGGTGGGGGGCAGAGGGTTGTGATATCACCGCTTTTTGCAGGCCACCAAAATCGCCCCAAAAAAAAAAATTACATTTTGAAGGTGTCCAACAAAAGGCAGAAATATGACACAAAACCTTTAAACCTAGGGCTTTGGCCATGCTGCACGCCCCAATAAGTACATTTCTCCTTTCTCAGGGCCAGGCCCATTGCCCAGGCACCAAAGTTATATCGCAATTTTTTGTACTTCTAAACACACTTTAGAAAAAATAAAAAAAAGGACATATTTGCATGATGATGCTCCTTGCAAATGTGTGCTGCAATCGTGTCCAGCACTTCGGGTTGTAGCCACAAGCAGAATTTTGTTCCCATTCAAACTTGTACCGATTTCGAAAAACGTTACCACATGGCTCAGTCACCAAAAGGTATATCACTATTTTTTGTACCTACATTATGGCACTTTTATAAAAAATAAAAATAATAAAAAAAAAACACAGAACCATGCTTTTGGGTCCTTGCACGGGTTTGCTGCAAATCCATCTGTTTATTTTTGTGTCAAAATGTACGTACAAAGAAATACAACTTGACTAAATTCATTCAGAGGGTTTGGTTTTAGAAGGAGCCCAGGGGGTGAGTGCAGAGGACTATTAGGCACCAAGTTGCACAAAACACGCTCATACCTCACAATTTATATGCAAAACACATGCAATAGCAAACTTTAAATATTCGAATAAAGATAATAAGATTTTCCACGCATTTCTCTACACTTTGTAATGTGATTTTGAGCTGGTGTAGAGGAATGAATGTACTGCGGTGATCGGCATAACTCTACGTGGTGCCACAGAGATCAACATATTAATATGCTGTACAAAGATGTCCAATTTATTTGGATATATTGTCCCGGTTTTATAATGCGGCACACTCCAGCCAGGGACTCATTCCCAGATAATGAATGTGGCGCGCAATAAAAACGCATATTTTTATTATACTACGGATTCTTTCTGAGTAGGCCTCCAACCCGTCCCGCACCCAACCATTACAAACACCCTGTGTCACATTGGACTAAGAATGAGGCCGGTGTGTATCAATAAGATATTTATTAATTTATGGTTTAATGAAAAAGAAAAATTAAAACAATTTTACAACAGCCCCCAATGTCGTGGCAACACAAATGCAACGATTCCTACTAAACATTTAGGTGAAGATATCCTATCACAGTTCACACAGCTCTTTAATGGCAAAACAGGAAAAAGAAAGTTTTTTATTTAAGTGATAGCACCAAGGTTTAGTACTCCCCCCTGCAGCACTCGCCGCCAAAAAATCTGCTAACTTAATTCCTTTGAATGGAAGGCAGTGGCAAGGAGTAAGGATAGAGAGAGAAAACTCTGATTTGGAATAAAGCCCACCACCCCAAGATGGGAAGCTAGAAAAGAAAATGAAAACCCATTTGATTATTACTCGCACACTACTCAGAGCTGCTAAGGGACAGAATAAAAGGACATTTGGTGGAAGAGAGGAAGAAAGTGAGAAAGGCAAATCGCTTAGCTAACAAAACTAAAGATAAAAAGGATTTGGAAACAGCAAGAAGTAAAAAAATCCTACAAAAATTGGTTAGGATCCTACAAAGCTGGTCTTTACCAAGCAGATGCAGAACAAATGTTAAGATTGCTAAACGGATGCAAATCGAGAGAATTTTGGTCAATCATAAAGGGCCTAACAACCGGCTCAACTAACGTACTGCATAATTATGTGGGCGAAGAGAAATGGACAGAACATTTCATAACATACTTCAAAAATCCCAATAAATAAGCCCAATCAAATCACAAGCTAAGCGAACTACAGTGGGATCTGCTGTGCGATATAACAACTATCGTAACGAAAATCCGAAAACTGAACAGTTCGAGGGCCCCAGGGCCGGAGGGTTTAGCAAAGGCTCACTTGAAACAGTCACCAGCAGAATGGGCGGTTTTCATCCATGCAGTAATTAAGAACATTATTCGAACGAAAACACTTCCTTTGACTTGGAAGAAAGCCATTGTAGTTCCAATATATAAGAATGGCCCAAGGGAATATCCAAAAAAAACCCTATATTTATGAAGTCACGTAAACCAACATGATTTACAATTTGAAAAAAACACCCTTTTCCGAGACAGACCAATAACGTTATTAGACGTCATCGGAAAACGATATGGCTCTATCGGTTCCATGTGTAAATTAATTAAATACAATTGCTGCAGAAATGGCCGTGAACATAAAATATTGCGGCAAAAAGGCTGCGATTTTGCTGCCGCAATCCATGTAAAGGATGCGGGGGGGGATCCCCCGCAACCCCCAGACCCATTATACCATTTAGGGGTAGCGGGGGACACCCCCACAAACCCTGCTCCTCTTAAATAGTGTAATGGGGCATACCTTTAATGGGTTAAACCACAGCATTTTTCCCGGGATTTTTTGTTCAGTCAACACTTTTGCCGCAATTGTATCATTGCATACCGCTCTATCCTACTACATTGCTTTCAAAATTGGGCAAACGATAAGAACATCACAGACCCATTTCAGTCAGGTTTTGTTAAGAACGCCGGGACTTGGCCCAACATATTCCTGATTAACATCCTAAAAGGCAAAACAAAGGAAGGCGGACCACAAATTTATATGGCTTCGTGGACCTGATCCAAGGTTTCGAACAGGTCAACCGTGAGCTGTTGTGGAAATAATTGGAGGCCAAAGACTGTCTCAGAAACATCTTAGAACAAATCCAGGCGTTACACACTGAAACATCAACCTCAGTCATTTTGAACCACCAAGGAACTCTCTCAAGACCCATTCAGATATCAAGACGGGTTAAACAGGGTTGCCCGTTGGCCCCCACCCTGTTTACCTCTATATCTTTGGGACTTTAAAGATACAGAGAATTCAGTGAGATCTATTCCGCCGAGCCTGGGTGGCATTTCAATATCACGTTTATTATACGCAGATGATCTAATTCTTCTAGATCAAACACCAATAGGTCTGCAACGGCAGTTGGACAATCTGAGGTTCATCGGAAACAACAACTTGGAAATGAATACGACAAAAACAAAGATAATGTCTTTCCAAAGAGCTGCTAAGACAAATGTCAACTTCACGTGGCATCTGGAGGGTGTAGAAATCCAGACAGTGTTGGAATTCAAATATTTGGGAGTTCTTATGAGCAATAATCCCACTGAAGTAAATATGCACAAAAAGCTTATGGGACAAAGTCAAAAAATTGACAACTCAATCAGACAATTGAAAGGAAATTTGTCGATATTCAATGATGCCAATTCTCCAATGCTATCAGACGAAGGTGATTCCCTCCTTGACCTATGGAGCTGAGGCTTTCTTGAACCTACCAGAGGGTCTGTGGCAGAAACTTGAAAGCCAATTCTGGAGACATCTTTTGAATCTACCATCATCAACACCTATGACCCTAATCAGAAGAGAATTGTGTATTCTGTTGCTGCAGGCTATGGTTGATAGAAATTGACTGATGCTTTTCAGAAAAATAATTCTCCCAGAGAGTCGGAATATCTTCAATATTATTAAGAAAGCATTGTATGATCCAAATTCTAAGGTATTGAAAGTTTGGCTACAGAAAAACAACTATTTACTGGATGAAATAGGATCCTCGGAAGAAGGACTTAAAAACAACCCGACAAAAGTGGCAACAAAAATGGAAACTCTGGACTGGATAAAAACACAGGAGAAAGCAGGAGGATACATGTCTGCATCACACAACATCAGTAAGCAGAACATTGAATGATAAGACCATATCTGAAGAGATTCCCGAGTAAACGATCTCGACATACATTCTAGAGAGCCCATTTTAACATCTTGATGACAAATGAGATAAGAGCAATTGGAGGAATATCCAATATCCTGCCGCTTCTGTGAGATGCCAGAACAAAAAGAAACACTCAGACATCTTTTGAACTGTAAGGGCCTCATGAAAGAAAGAACTACTCATATGACTCATCTGTTTGAGGACCATCAAATCTATGAAGTGGAATCGCTAAATGGAGGGAGAGAGGACAAGAAAGGCTATCGCAGTGACTCAATTTTTACAGCACATTGATCTCTCAAAAACATTAGTGGATGTAAGAGCCACAATCATTAACGACTGTTCAGGACTGTGAAGGGTTCTTCCTAATGTTTTACCTAAACATATTCAAGTTTCTACACCCATCTGTTCAAACTTCTGCTAACTTCTCAGTTCTTTCCTTCTTATTCTTTTTGCCTTCTACTTTGATCTGGCTGGAGTATGGAGGACGTGCGTGTCTTTTTTTTTGGGGGAGGGGGAACAACTGTAAAAAAATACGCAAACATTTTGAATTAAAAAAAAGAAAAGGACATTTGTGTTGCTACACTTGAGAAGATAGATTTTATAGGATACTAATCAGCACACTAGGACAACGTGGAAAGAAAAAACAGCAAACGCAAAAGGAAACGTTACACAGGATTTGCAATGACAGGCAGCTATGGAAAGGGTATTGTTCATAATCGGAAAATCGGTTTACAAGGCAGAGGCACATAACAGGTAAGATTCTAGCAAAAGGGACTGCTCTCAATGGGACTACAGTTTGGGTTTTATAATAGGATAAATGAAAATTAGGAGTTTGTGGGGTAATGCACACAATAAATGGGTACATTCGTTTTTCCGTTACACAGAGACCAATTCTTTTGCGGCAATACTTTAATGACTATAATTATTAAAAACACTCGACAAGATTGTCGATTTCAAATGGCAACAATTTTGAACGTGAATTTCAATGGGGAATTAATTGATTTTACTTCAAAATAATGCAAAGGATTTATAGAGGCAACATAGATGTATCAAAAGAATATGCTTACATACACAGGCTAACAGATTCTTCTATGGAAAGGTGAATGAATTATACTGGCAATTTATGACTTTCAATGGGATTTGCAATGGGGTTATCTGCTGCCTACAAAGGAAGCCTTGGTTTGGGATTCTTGAAAGCCAGTTGGATCTCAGGAAACTCTGGACTGCTAGGCAAGGGGTCTGGTCTCTGCACTCTCCTTGGTATGGTTCAGCTACCTCGTCTCTGTCCTTCTCCTGTCCCCCCCCGGATTCTTGTGTCCGTCTCCTCAACCTAGTAGAGTACCCCCCTTATATACCCAAAATGACACTCACTTTACAATCTAGGGGGAGTATTCTATGATTACCCCTATCCTCTGATAGGACAATCTACCATTCCTCTCCCCGCCCCCCTGGCATCATTGGTTCAAGGGGAGGGAGCACCATCTCTCAGTTTGCCATTTATTACAGTTCTTTGTTTCTCAGGTAAACTTTTTAGCAAAACTGAGTTATGTTTCCCAACTTCAGATGTATACTAGCCACCGCCATAGGAAATAGATATGCAGTTTCAGTTAGTCATAGGGAATTAGGTAAGCCGATCGCCAACTCTGTGCAAGGTAGCATGACCCTTAGGCACATGTTTGTCCTTTTCATAAAAAATATATAACAGTTACAACTCTGCAAATGATTAAGCATGTTCATAATCTCATTTTCCATCTTTCCATTAAATCTCATGCTTATACCCTTTTTAAAATCAGTGAAACTAGTTTTTAATGGACATTTCAGTCCACAAAGTCCTACGTACATACACTTAGGTTCTAAACCACTGCCTGGAAATCGCACAGAAAAATAGCAGAAAACAAAATTACTACTTATTCTGAGTACTGCGAAAAATGCCTAAAATGAATCAATACTTTAATGTCAATTTGGAGTATCTGTAACATATGGGAGGGCGGTGCTTCATCCCCCACAGCCAACTGTCTTCCGCTGGCTCAGCCGGTGACCAAAGATTTTTATTACACCCTTTGAAGTTTGTCCGTGGTAGTGGGTGCAGGAGGAACTCGCACATCCTGGTCAAACTCTAGCCACACTTGTTTTCTTTGCCCTACCTGAGCCCCTTGCCTTAAAGCCTGGCAGAGCAGAGAATTAGAACGCCCTTAGTCGCATCATATGTCATTGCAGAATAGTTCACTTTTAGGTGCGACTTCCAGTGGGATGTAAGGCTTTCAATTGAGAAGTTTCCTGCCCGAGTTCAAAAAAACATTTTTTTCTGGTATTCTGAGCCTCTTCCAAAGTGATTTAAGTCTTGTGGGGGAAAACAATGTACATGGCTTTAGTCAAAACCCCACCCACAACATATTTCCCTGAAACAATCTGTGCAAGCAAAGCTATCCTTTCACAGTGGCTTTTAAAAATAATTTCTTTATTTCACATGTGTGCAAGCCATATTTCATCTAACGTTTGAAATGCTGTTTTGTAGGTCATGGGATTCTTTAATTTGTCCTTTTTGAGTGAGTTTGCATCTGTTGTTGGTCCATTGACACAGAGGGGTAGGGCCCCCTGCACAGGGTTGATTTGACTATGAATAAAAGAAAAAGTCAAGCCGTATTTTTCATTTGCAGTGTTTTAGAGCGCTGCTGTTCACATGAAAGGGAAAATAAAAGCTGTGTCGGGTTGCAATGTTGAATTCCTTGCACCTCATGTGAATTTAAAGACAAGGCCGTTTTTGCATGTAGTGCATAACATTTTGGTCGTTCAGAGGAAACACCAGCAACGCAGGGCTGTTTTTTAACACAATGCATAACTTCTTGTTATTCAGATGAAAGAAAAGTGAACGCAGGGACATTCTTGGTGAAATGGTCAAATGCCACCCATGTGCCAGGGAAAGCAAAGCACAGCTGTTTTTGGTGGCAAGGTTTAATGCAGATTTTCAGGTGACAGGGATTTCTGTTTAGGGCCTGTAAATATATATAACGATCTAGAATGCCCTTGTAAAGAGGATGCATTTTACAATGTAAGATGGGCAAGGCAGTCGCAGAAAGACATGCTTTAAGAGAGTTATGAAAGTGCATAAGAGGCATTCCCCTTCCAATTAGCACCTTGTGTCTCTATTGCTTGCCAAAAACAAAAAAGTAATACCAAAATATTTAATTATACGGCCGTAGAAAAACATGGACTTCTAAAAAATAAAAAAAATGTTTAATCAATCGCTGTTTTGAACGCCAGTCTTTACTGCTGGACTGGGCGGAGCATACAATGATTACTTATGGGTATTCAGGACGAACATAAACGCCCTTAGCACTTAAGGGGCAAGGTTCTGACCAAAGCATAAACTGCAGCAGATCCCAAACATGAGCAGTCATGGAGCTCAATACCTCGAGTATCTCTAGCATGTAAATGCATGGGTTTACATCAAGGATACGGGAGCGCCTGCACCTTACGGTTTTATTGGGCCTTCTTGCACCAAAAAAACCCCATTCCGACATTTACTTTTCATTAAATAAAAACTGGGCAAAATACATAGCACTGAGAAGAACAACAAAAAAAGTACCAAATTTTTGGTCGAATCGCCAGGCAGGAACATGAGCATTGTGCTTCAGGTTGCTGTTTGTGGGCAGAGGCACTGTCACGTGAATGGGGCCGTTCACCTGGACTTCAGTTCCATCGCTGTTCAGCAAATGCACACTCACTGCAGTCACAGGAGTCAGGTCATATCTGGTGTTGTTTCCTACAGGGCAAAAACAAACGTTACAACAGAACAGTTACGGAGGAGACAAAATGCTGCACAAAAGTGGCAAGGACACTAGCATCCCTGGTGACTGAACACATGTTAAATAGACAATCAAATCAGAACCAGGCCTATCCAAATCATAGGTGGTTAGCATCGCTTCCAGCCAGTGACCAGGAATACAAATGATTTTTCCGCAAATACACGCAAAAACGTGCTTCAAGGTGCCGCAGGAGTTTTCAACCTCGCCACATCCTCCTCAAGAAAAATGCCCTACGGAGCCTGAACTAGCGCCGCCCGAGCCCCTATGTTGCATTCCCATATTGTTTATAAACAGTTTCTAAGTTGAAAAGCAATGGCCCTGCAAGTTCAGTCAGACTAAAGTAACAAATACAGATTAAGGTCGGTCAAAAGCTCAGAAGGGAAGGTCTGGCCAAGCATTTATACATTTACTAAAGAATGGATTTTCCAGACAGCATAATGCGGGGTCAGCAAGGCTAATCTAAATTTGAGAAGGTGTGTGCCATTTTCCGATAGATTGGAGGCTCATCAGAGAGCTCAATAGAGTGTAAATTGGCAAGCTGTAGGTCGATTGGACTTGCATCGTAAATCCTGCAAAACAAGTAGTGGAGGGAAGTGACATCACATGCGATGGTGGTCCAGGATCAAAACCTGCGAATCCCTTCCCATGCTTAGTTAGTCTTAAAATCAACTTTCGGAGTGATAAAACACAATCCAGGGAGCAATGGAGACGTGAAGGTACTGGTGCCTGAAAGACCATCAAGAGTGATGAAGTGGAGAAGATCCTCATTAAGGGCCTGATTCACAGGAGCATTTTACATTGGCGCAATTCCATAGGAAAATTTTCTGTGAATCAGGCACGAAGACTCTTGCCACTGTGGACATAAGCAAACTCATGTATGTTAACTTGCATTTGTATAGCAGTTCCTGCCATAGGTTATGGCGTCTAAGAGCTTTGCCTGTCAGAGGCAAACGAGGAGTATGACAGAACATTCAGTAGTGGTGGGGAGGAGCAAAGTCGGGTTGATAGTTGGGATGAGGGCAGGGGTAGATAAGATGTTGGGGAAGGACCGAGAACGAAAATGTGGCAGAGCTATGTGCACAATTGGACCACATTTATGGTGGGACTCAAACTGTACTCTGTAGGGTGCCAGTGCCGAAAGGAGAGAGCTGGAGAAAGGAGTCAGCCAAACGAGCAGGTATGTCTGGAATTTACTCACTGCTTAATAAACCTGGGCATGTTGAAACCAGGTCCAAGAAAACAGATGGTAAAATCCTTCTACTAGCTTCCCTTTTCAACATTTTCAGAGGGGTGGTATGTCAGATGTTTGCTACGTTTGCAAAAACTCCCTGAAAAAGCAAACAAAACACCTCAAACATTTTTGGATTTCCTCATTTGTCATGGTTACCACAAATATTTTTATATACTTGACCAAAACTCTAGGCTTGTGCTTCTGGGCAGAGTGCAAAATGACACAAAGACCGCCTTTGGCTCAGCAGTGGTCAGGCTTGTGAGCCTTCCAAAGTGTCATGATGAGCCAAGCCATGTTGAAACCATGCCCAAGAAACACAGCGTGTAAATCCTACTATGTCCTCCCCTCAGCCAAGGCTAGGTTCTTATGAATGGGAAAGCTGGAAGGGATTAAGTGCACATTTAAAAATAGAATGGGATTTAGACCATGCTTCCCTGGGAGCAAAAGTCCTCCTTCTGGCCTTCATGGAGTTTCGAGTCCTGGTAGGACCTCTATTAGAACGGTTACAGTTGTGTTGAGGCCGGAATTCTCTTAGGCAGAGGCAGGATGCTTATGGCAGTTAACATAGTCCAACCTTTATCTAGCCTTCTCACCCTGGGGGCAGTTACGGTGTCATGTTGATAGATGGCATGATATAATGTTAGGTCAAAACAGGAGGGTAGGGTCTAGTTGACAGATTCAATTTTCAGGTTTACCTCCTGTCCTTTTTTTGGTTGTTTAGGGGATTGCTACCTGCTGCCTTATGGCTGCTTCAAGGTGCTTGGACATTAGACATTTAAAGCAAACCTAATGAAACCTCAACATAATATAACACGACCGTACCAGAGAGTATAAAAGGAAACCAGACATTATATCCTTCCACTGTGAGACAGGCATGGTATCAATTCAACAGTTGAACCTATATTCAGTATCAGGATTGTGCAAAGCCTAACTTGCCCTATAACTATGGTGGGGATTTCCCTACATAAATGCAGTGCCTGAAAGTCCAAATCAAAATTCTGTGTGTCAAAACCTATGCTTGCCCTCATATCTAGAAATAAACAGGGTGTAGGGTTCTTCTTAGTGAATAGAAATAGTGCTCAAAAGTAAAGTCTTGGCTTAAAGTTCTTCTTGGACTCTCTATACCAGGTTTTAAACAGTTCCAATAGTTGTTTGCCTTGTAAAGGTTCTGCCAGTTCTTGAAGTACCCTTCCCCAAGTTCAACATATCACAGTTCACACAAAAGGTCTTGGGATTCCCATTCCTAAGACAGCTTTTCTGTGTTCCTTCGATTCTCAGGGTTCCCTTCCCCAAGTTTTAACCGCAGCACCAAGTTCTATTGTTCAATACAAGAAAACAATAGGTCCACTTGACCCACCTTCAGGCTTGCTTTAGTGTTTAATTCACAGTTCTAAGTGGTTCTTTAACAATATTCTTTGCTTGTCACCATTTAGGGCTTCCTGGTCTAAAACCAGTTGTCGGTCGACACTGTCCACCCATCGCAGGTCGCGCAACTGGGAAACCTCTGCTCCTCGACATACTTTGCGATGCCCTATCTTCACAGTGGGGAACTCCCTGGTCTAGGCACAGTTATCAGACCATACAGTCCACTGGTTACAGGTCATGCAACCATAAGTTCCCCCTTGGCCATGGTTGACTCTTTCACAGGCTCTTTTGCTTCGAGTTCCTAAAATCTCACATTTATGTTCTCTTTGGTTAGTGTAAGACTTTTCTGCATCATTCTTTTGTTTCACCATAGACTTCTATTTCTTTCCCACATTGGTTATTTTCAAACTCGGGTGTTCAATTTTTCATCTGCTTTCCTTTTGCTCATAGTGCTTCTTATACAGTCTGACATGCACTATGTCTGGTTAACATCAAATGTTTACTCTGTATTCCATATGCCTTGGCTTTTTTCAAATAGCACTTCTCACTCAGTTTGGTATTCAGTATAGTTCCTGTTTACTTTGATTCGTGGACCGTTACTTGCCTGCTGTTCCCTGGCAGCGGTCCGGTCTTCCAACACTTACCAGGCTCTTCGCGTCTCCCTGCTGCGGTCCTCACTGCTCCCGCTTTCCTTCTCTGCAGCCAGGAAGCAGACCGCCTCTGCTAAGCTTACTCGCCAGGCACTTCTCTGCACATGCCGGCACTCTGAAAGGACGCAGAAAAGGCCCCTCGTGCTTCACAGCTGAAGCAGCTACAGCTACCCACCTTTGGTTTCGAGGGCTCCCGGTTCTGCAACCACCATGCGACTCTCTCAGTCTCTGTCCAGCAGGTCCTCCGGAATCTTGGCCAGCATTCAGACCTCCTGGTCTCATTACAACATGCTGGCTCCACACTCTCTGCTGGTGTGGGCCACCTCCCTTTATACACCTCAGCCCTATTAAGGGGCCCCAGGTGTGAGTCGTTGGCTTGTCTTGCCTGACGAGGATGAACCCAATCAATGGGACTTGCCGGACTATGATGAACCCAATCAATGGGACATACCTGGCCGTCAGTATTGCATACCTTCATACCCCTCTTCATCATACCAATTCTAAAGTGGTGTTTGTAATAGGAAGTGTGCATTACTCCAACTTGCTTCTTCCTCTTCTCAGTACTTGGTGCATACTCACATGAATGGGAGTAGCCCATAAAGGCTGAGGGAATGGAGGGTAAGTCAGACGTGGGAAATGGGGGATACCATGTCTTGCCATCCGTCCGTCTCTCCCCAATCCTCAAGGATCCTACACTCGGGTGATCCCAGGGTCAGGATCCAAAAGCGATGGCCCTTCCCTGGCCACCTGAGAAGGTGGTCCCTCGGGAGTGGTTGTGAGAGAGTGCCTTCCGGTTTCTCACACCACTCACTAAAATAAGTGAATAAGTTCACACAAAAGCAAGTTAAAAAAGCAGTTAACACTCAGGTAGATTCTAGTTTGCTTGCACTTAGATTTGGGACATGAACACAGATCCCAAAAGACCAAGACATTACACATCAGGTTACTACATTTGAAAAACATTTCAATGCGTAGCAGAACATGTGTAGTGTACCAAACCTAACCCAACAATAAAATAACTCTACCATGAAAAAATAATCACAGAACAAGCTGTGTAAAAATAGCAGAACTAAAACATTACACAAGGGAATGAAATCAGCAGATTTTGCAGCCTTGATTATTGTAGTCCATTATCCCCCCTCCCCCGGCATGTATAGTGATCATGCACCCGTAACTAAGTAATACACGGATATCCTTATAGACTTCTTAACCAAGAAGGATGCTCACAATGCAGCCTATAATCTGTTTTCGACCTCATTCCGACTTGAGCAGCAGCCTTCCAAGCAACCTAGAAACCACTGTCTTCAGCTTGGTAAAGAGCACCATATGCTCTTCGACTTCCGATGTTATTCACAAAAAACAATGAAAAACAATGTGTAAAGTGTATTACTAGTTCCATGTCCGTTTAACATTAGCACCCTGTGAAGGTGGGCGGCTACCAAATCGGGGAGCTCGGGACGAGGGCTGAATTCACAGGCATTAGCACAGTTTGTCCACAGCCTGTGTGCAGCACCACCAACACCCACATTCCCCAACTCCCCATCCCCTTCAGTATAGCTCACATGCAGGGGCTAAGGCCTCTTTAGATAAAAATAAAAAATAAAGAGAAACAGGCCTTATGCAGCAGGTCCTGAATTCAGCTCTGCACATTTGTATTCCCAATAACTTTGATTTCTTATTTTCAAAAAGTGTGCTTTAGTGGTGGTAAACAACTATCATCCTATATACATTTCTGCAATATTCAAACAGATCCACATATGCCTCCATCCTTAATGGACTTAACACCTTGGCTGTTAATGATTGAGCAAGGATTTGGACTTGGCAGTAATAAAGAGAACCGTTAAAAGAAATGTTTTTGCCATCGATAGCTTCACAGAGTGGATGGAGGGTGGCATGTGGCAACACCAGGTGGATGAGGACTTTTAGAGTAGGAGACACCCACTGTGACTGGTGTTCAGGAGAGCACAGGCCACATTGACCCAAGTAGACATGCTTTGGTGGTGGTAAAAACTTGTGTAAGGATGTAGTAGCATAGGTGAACAGTGGTGAGTTAATGGAATATCAAGGGTAGCTTAATATTTCAGTTACTAATTTATGTACGCTCTTTTTCTTTATCGCTCTTTTACTCCGAAACCATTTGTGGAGTGGCTTTTGGTTTGTGTTGTCTTAATTTATTTTTTTGCTTGATGTTGTGTATAATGATTGCTAAACATGTGTGCACTTCTATCTCCCATGGAATCTGAATGTATCTAATCTATGTATGGTATATCATTGTGTCACCATATGACTATGCAATTGGTATTGTAGCCCTGAAGAGGACCTGTGTTGGAGGTCGAAACACGTGTTGGCAACTAATGAAAGAATATATACCAAAATTGGAATCAGTCCGATTGTACTGTACTTTATATGGAACAAAGGTACTAATTTTAGTATGTGGCGCAAGTGGTCTGGAGTTTGTTGTAGCTTTCCAATTTAGGGACATTGGGTTAGGGGTCACATTTCTAAACTAGTACCGGCCCCCCTTCATACCTGGAAGTACGAGAGGGCTGTCATTTGTTAAGAGGTAGCTCAGTGGAGGACTTACCCACTCTCTGAATAATATGTTAATGTAAGCATTGATCTCTAATGTTATTCGAATCAATCCTCAAGTGCTTTATGATTACATGTAAGATGGATACCATTCAAATAACTTTTACTCAACGATAAGTATGTTAAAAAGTGTTTCCAAGGTGCATTTTCTTCTGACCAATTACCAAACACGCCATGAGGGACAAATCATAAATCTTTTGTTATCAACAAATACCCACACATGAAGCCCGATGACAAGGGGTGACAGACCCGACTATTATTTGCTAACAATTGAAAAGTTTGTTCAAAACAAAAAACACAAGAGAATGCTAAGGTGTAATGCACGTCGTGTACAAGCATCTCTGGAATAAACATGCAGAATACAGGCCATCTTTCTGCAGAATGCCGGTCAACGGCTTCCCAATGAAAAGACTGATACCCTCCAGGATCTGAAAGTGTTTATATTGGAAGCTGGATTTAAAGGACGGGGAGTGGTCGGAGGGGCTCTCCCCTCTGAAATCTAGACAATAAATGTTGGCCTGCCCAACATTACAGCTCCTTGGACTAGATTTGAAGGCAGCAAAAAGCTTGCGTGGGTAAATTTGGGGAGGACATCCAAACTCCATTCAAAACTACAGACCCTCTTTGACATGGCTACAATGACTATGGTGCAGCCGTTGGTCATGATGCCATCAGAACAGTTTAAAAATACATCCGAATGCATGGGAGTTATTTTGGACGTGCAATGCCATGCCAGCTATCTAAACAAAAATCACAGCTATACACATCAGTGCTTTGTACATAAAACCTTTTGTTCAACGTATTGTTGGCTGTCTTCCTCTGGGTGGATATGTTATGATAAACGTATTTGTACCGCATACCATCACCAACGGAACTGGTCCCCAGGCACTCAGGCGGATATGCAAGCCAGAAGGCGAGGTGTGTTTGTAAGGAGAAGGAGTAGGAAAGTGAGACGGATGGTGTCCTTTTGGCAGCTTCAGTTCGGTATACACCGTGCACTGTGCTTTGGTGCGAGTATCGGATCAATGTCAATCCTCGTGTGCTGTTGGTGCGGCTTATGTGTTCATTGTATATTGGTGTGGTGAAGTGTGTGTGACTTGCAGTGAGAGAGGTGGTTGTGTGAGTTTTCTGTGATTTAAGTATGCAGAAAGGTTGAGCTTTTTTGTTAGTGGGTTATGTGGCTCGCAGCTGACCTTCGGGGTATGGCTAAATGCCTAGATTGAGAATCTATGGTGGAGGAGCCCAGGTCTCCCAATACACTACATTCCACCATACAACCGACAAAGATGTAGGCCACACCCAAGTTTGAGCGTCCTGCAAAGTTGTGGAGAGACCCAGGTTTCATAATACACTATGTTTCACCATATAGTAGACAAAGATGGAAGCTATACCTAGATTTGCCTACCAATTGCCTACATTTCCATTAAACGTGAGAAAGCATGATAGTAGTTGTATCCTCTTAGCATGATTTTGTAATAATACAATCTGCGTAGAGGCATTTTGTTAGCCTTCACATTGAAAAACTACTAGCCGTTTCCGTACCTGTGATTTAATGGTCTTTCAATGCACCTATAATGCCAAACATGCACTGTTGGCAAACCATAGTTATAAACCCAATTCTTTCATTTCACTCACTGTATGGCATTTCTGAAACTGTTTCGCTCTGGTTCTTAGGAAAGGTGTCTATTGGCCTTATGCTATAGGATTGTCAAGTAAAGAAGCGCATTCAGCCTATTTGACATATTTTACACCAGTATTTCCTAAGCAGTGTTTGTTGGAACATATGGTTTTGTTTATAGGATGGTCAAGTTGCAGCATGTGCTCTACCAGCTGGAGGGATGAAGGGGATTTCCTTTCAACCCTCAACCTGTAGTATGCTTTCTTCCAAATCCCCATTTATCGCAAGCACCAGACGTTCCTGCGCTTTGTTGAGGGAAGACCTTACCAGTTCAAGGCTCTACCGTTCAGCCTAAAATCATCTCCAAGAGTATTCACCAAGTGCTTGGCTGTGGTGGCAGCACACCTTTGTCTCACGGGAATCTAATCTATTCCTACCTGCACGATTGGCTGCGTCGGTCTCACGCGTTGTCAGTCATCACATTGCGGAGACCATCCAGACATTGGCTTCTCTGGGGTTTTCGATAAACTATGCGAAATCCTCCATAGTGCCATCTCAGAACCCACTATTCCTGCGATCCCGTCTCAACACATTACTGTGTCGAACGACTCCATCAGAAGACCGGATATAGGCCATCCTAGCAAAGGTCCAATGGCTTTCGGCAGTTCACATTGCAACAGTACACTCCATCAATTCCCTGCTGGGGATGATGTCCTCGTGCATCCCTCTGGCGCCCTTTTGGAGACTACAAATGAGACCCCTTCAGGAGTTTCTGGATGCCAGATGGAAACAAGTCACAGGCAAGAAGGACCAACCTCACTCTGTACTTCTGGCAAGCCCTACATTGGCGGTTCGTAAGCCCTCTTTCCCACAGCGCTCCCTTTTCCCACCATGCTCATCAGGCAACACTCACAACCAATGCCTCTGGAAGGTTGGGGCAGCGACACACGCCAGCTGTACGCCAGGGGCCACTGGCTCCTGGATGAAAAGGAGTTGCATATCAAGGTTCTAGAATTGCAGGGAGTCTTCTGGGCCCTGAAGTCTTTCAAACCTCAGCAGGGAAAGGTGGTCCTGGTCTTTACGGACAACACAACCACTATGTTATACATTAGGAAGCAGGGCGGGACTTGATGGCCCATTCTCTCGGGAGTTGCAGAACCTGTGGCACTGGCCGATTTCTCAGCAGATGTTCCTCGTTCTTTTTCCCCTGGCAGGTGTTCACAACAGCATTGCAGACTCTCTCACGTGCTGTCATGAGTGGGAACTCTAGGCAGACCAAGGTCTCTCTCTCTTCAGGAAGTGGGGTCATCCTCATATCGACCTTTTTGCCACATCAGCCAACTCCATATGCCAGAGGTTTGCCAGCAGGTATCCCCAAGCCAAGAGCCCAGGAGAAGCCTTCTCATTCCCTTTGGCAGGCCTGTTCCTGTACACATTCCCGTCAATTCCCTTGGTGCTACGTGTGATCAATACACACAGACCATTCCGCTGCAGGATGATGCTCATTGCACCGGCATGGCCTAGGCAGATCTGGAATCCAGACTGGCTCTGTCTGTCAGTGGCTCCAGCCGTCAAACTGACTCCTCTTCCAGACCGCCGCTCCAGAGAAGGAGGGTTGTTAGGCAAGAATTGAATGGATATGTAGGATCAAATAGTTATCCAAAGTAACATGCACACAGACATGCATGCAAAAGTAGTGACTAACCTATTCTTAGTCCATAGTGCCCTTTCCTCCATACTGCATGGGCATCCCTTCCAAGGGACGGGATACAGAACCTTTTTCACCAGAAAAAAACTTCTTCCCCTTTAAATTTAGGGGCACGTGGGTGTGCGGCCCAGGGAGCATGCGCTGCCCTGACTGCGCCCTCTTGCGCCACACCTCAGTCCCCATTGATGCGTCAACAATAGAATTAACATTGCCTAATGACACTAGTATTAGGAGGGGGAGGCTGGTGGGACGTATGGAGGAAAGGGAACTATGGACTAAGAGTACGTTAGTCACTATGGTGAGTAACTTCTAATTACTCTTACGTCCCGTCCCCTTTCCTCCATACTGCATGGGCAATTGCAACTGAATGTAGCCCCAGGGGGGAGAGGAGACCCTAGGTTCCTGAGAGCCACCTGTCCGAAAGCCGCATGAGATCTAGAGCCGGCATCCAAACAATAATGCTTGCAGGAAGCCGAGGGAGTGGCCCTGCTTATGACTTGCCAAGGGACATGACGCTGGAATGCGATGGCCGTTGCCTTGGCCCTGACTGCGTGGGCATGCATGTTGGCCGGCAGCGGCTTGTGCTGGCTCTCGTACGCTTCTTTGATGGCGGAGACCATCCAGCGGGATATGGAGGCCTTGGAAGCCTGATAGTCACCTTCGGAGGCTCAAGACCAGGCTAACGGGGCATCCAATTTGCATAAGCCCTTGGTCCTGTCTAAGTAGAACTTCAGGGCATGCCTGACATCCAGGCATTGCAGCACTCTCTGTGCTTCGTCCTTAGGATCGGCAAAGAACGTGGGAAGGACCATTTCCTTGTTCAAGTGGAAAGGAGACGGCACCTTGGGCAGAAATGCTGGGTGTGTCAGCAGGAGTACTTTGTCTCTATGAAAGGTAGTATATGGTTCCGAGGTGACCAGCGCCTGGATTTCGTGGACTCTACGAGCCGAGGTGAGGCCGTCCAGTAAGGCAGTCTTGATGGTGACCAGCCTGATGTCCGCATGCGCCATTGGGTCAAACGGTTTGTGCGCCAGGGCGTCCCAATACTATGTTAAGGTCCCACGTGGGGTGGTGCCTCTTGATGGGTGGATAGAGCCTTGCGAGCCCTGTTAAATGTTTGACGAAAGGATTGGAGGAGGAGAATATCCCCTCTTCCGAGTTCCTGTAAGCCCTGATGGCTGCAAGGTATGTACGACAGGTGTCCACCTGGACCCCCGAGTGGGCAAGGTGCGCCGAGAAGGAGAGCACGTCGTCCAAAGTACATGCCAGCGGGAGGTGGGGGAAATCGATTCCCTTAGAGTCTGCCAAGTGGCAGAACCTGGTCCATTTGCTTTTATACTGGGCCCTGGTAGCCTTGCTCCTTGCACACTGTAGGATTTCCAGATTAGCCTGGGAGAGGCAGAGGTGCTGCAGCGTTACCTGCTCAGGTACCACGCTGTGAGGGCTAGTTTGAGGAGCTGGGTGGGTGACCCTGCCCCTCTACTGAGCCAGAATATGAGCTGGGCCTGTCGGGAGGTGAATCGGAGGCATCTCAGAGAGGCTGAGCAGCCCCGGAAACCATGGCCTGGCCAACATGGAGCTATTAGAATGATGTTGAGTTGGCGAGACTCCTTGATCTTGCAAATCACTGTGAATCAGCGGTGTGGGAAGGCGTACGCCTTCATGCCGTTCCACTGAAGCCGAAATGCGTCTCCCAAGGAGCCAGGGCCCAGTCCCTGCCAGGAGGCAAGCTGAGGGCACCTGTGCCAGGTGGCAAAGAGATCCACCTGGGGATGACCCCACCTGGTGAAGATCTCCTTAACAAGGTTGTTTAGCTGCCACTCTTAATTGTCCACTCCCAACCTGCTGAGTCTGTCCGCCTCCAGGTTGGATTCCCCCGGGAGGTGGACTGCCATGAGGTGGATGTTTTCCAGGGCCCATTCCCATATGTGGATTGCCAGTCTGCACAGTGGAGGGGATCTGGTGCCTCCCTGCTTGTTGACGTAGTACATGCTGGTCGAGTTATCTGTCTGGATGAGGACAACCTTGCCCATGAGAAGTGGTAGGAATGCTCCAAGCGCTAGCCAGATGGCGTTCAGCTCCAACCAATCCATGTGGTATTCCTGCTCCTGTCGAATCCAGGTGCTGTGGACCGAGAGATCGTCCAGGGTGGCTCCCCAGCCCTCGAGCGAGGAGTCTGGTGATGGTAGCCAGCGGGGAGGGCGACCAAAAGGGCTTGTCCGTCCGTAGGTTGCAGTCCCTTGACCACCATGTTAGGTCCGGGTGGAAAGATGGAGGAACGTTGATCATCTCAGATTGAGAGCCCTGCTCCTGATTCCATGAGGCCGAGAAGTGCAGTTGAATCCTCCTCATCCTCAATCTCGTGTGTGGAACGGCTAATAGGACCGCCGCCAAGAGACCCAGGAGATGCTGGTACCACCATTCCGAGGTCACCTCTCTGCTGAGGAAGTGGGTGGAGGCTCTCTTGATGGCCAAGATCTTGTCTTCCGACGGAAATACCTTCTTGGAGCAAGTGTCCCAGATGAGGCCCAAGATATCAGTCTGTGTGGGCTGCAGCTACGACTTCTTGAGATTGAGCGAGAAGCCCAGATCGTGCAGTGGGTTCATAAGGGCATGGAAAGAGTGGTGAACCGCTTCCGCAGCTGTAGCCCGACGAGCTAGTCGTCGAGGTATGGGTATATGTGGAGGCCCTGCCCTCTGAAGAGGGCAGCCACAGTATTCATGAGCCTCCTAAAGATCCAGGGGACCGAATTGAGGCCAAAAGGAAGGACCTTGTACTGAAAAAGGTAGCTCATGATCCTGAACCATAAGAAAGAACAATGGGGCTGCCAAATCGGGACGTGTAGGTCCGCGTCCTTCAAATCCAGGGAGCACATCCAGTCTCCCTTGCACAATGTCTGCTATAAAAGTTGGCATAACCATCTTGAATTTCTGAAGGGGTAAGGAGAGGTTGAGGGTGGAAAGGTCCAGCACAACTCTCAGGCCCGCCTGGTTCTTCTGAATGGCGAAAATCCTGGAGTAAAAGCCCAAGCCTCGCTGGGAGGCTGGAACTTCCTCCACTGTCTGGCTCTCTAGGAGCAACCGGATCTCTGCCAGAAGAGTTGCTGTCCCAACTTGAGGTAGTGGAGGGGAGGAGGGAGGAGAGGCTGGGATAGGGAGGAGATACCCCATGGAGACTACGAAAAGGATTGAGGGGTCCGTGAAATTCTGATGCCAGAAATGTGCATGAGAGCAAGCCAGCCCTCCACTGGAGACACGAGGACCCGAAGGGGCGTGTCATGCCTTCTTTCCCTCAAAGGCTGTTTCGGAGGATGGGGACTGGAAAAAGCCTTTACTCCCCCCTCCCCTTTTTGTTGTTTATGCCAGTTCTGAGATGGCAAGCGGTCCGGCTGCCTGGATCTCTGTTCCTGGAAGCCATGGAACCCTCCATACATATGCCGCCTGTCAGAGCGCTGCTGTGACTGGGTGTACGACTTGAGCGAGGTCTTTGTCAAGATGGATAAAGATTTGGCTGTTTGTGAGCGGTTTTTCTTCTTGTACAGCTCCTCGTCCGTGGTGGAGTGTAAAAGGCCGCCCCTCCTCGAATGGTAGATCTAATATGCGTACCTGGACATAAGGGTTGAATTTAGTTGCTCGGAGTCAGGCTGTCCTTCTCATGTCCGCGGCGATACAGATGGCATGGCCAGAGGTGACAATATGGACCACGGTGGATTCCCTGAGGTCCTGCACCACCAGCTTGGCCTCAGCGAGCCCCGCCTTAAAACGTGATTGGCTCTGCGTAGGTAGTTCCGGGAGGAAGTCCGCGATTTCCTGCCATAAACTTTGGTTAGCAGCTGCCAGCATGGCATCTGCGCTGGCCTGACGAAGATGCAAGGATGCGTTGGAATAGAGTTTATCGCCATACGTCTCCAAGGTATTCTCCTTGCCTAGTAGCGCTGCAGAGGAGGAGGCTGAGGACGAATGAGGCTTGGAGTGTAGTGATGCCACAGTGATCACCGAGGAATGTGGTTGAGGATGGGCCTAGAGCAAGAGTGTATCCCCCTCCATCTGCCTGTACTTGGCGTCCAGGCGTTGATTGACAGGCTGGGCCGAGTGGGGCTTAAGCCAGCCCTTCTTGGCCAGGGAAACTACATTGGTCTGCAGAGGAATCCCTGTCTTGGCAAAGGGGCGACGTGTGAGGACTTCAGCCAGAACCCCCTCTGCCGGCTGCTCGACCTCGGGCTGGGGTAGGGAGAGGCCCAGGTACTCTGCCAGCCCAGCAAGACGTTCGTGGAAGGCCCTGGCTGAGGATGGCGTGTCCGGATCCTCCTCCTCGTCCATGTCCTGCGGATCAGGAGGATCCTGCGGAGGTGGAGGAGTAGTTGGAGCTGCAGGCTGGGGCACAGGAACCGCAGCCGGGGGCTGAGGAGGCGGCAGAGGCTGGTATGGAACTACCCGAGGAGTCGGCTGGGGAGCCTGGACCAGCGGCTGCACCGGAGCTGGGGGTGCCGGTGGAGGCGCTCGTGGTGCCGCTAGCATAGTCAGGGAGGACTTCCCTGATGGCGTCCTTGAGGATAACCCCCATACGAGGTGACGTCATGAGGTCGAGGAACCTCTCGAAGTATCCCTCTTCACAGGCCGTAGAGGTGGCAGGGGGTACTGATGGGGTAGACGGGTGCTGCTGGACCCGCTGCATACCCTGCCCATATGGACGCAGTGGGAAGCTGCCCTGCACATAAGAGGGATAGGCCATAGGCCACATACCTGGTTGAGGCCAGTCCCACCTTGACACTAGTTCTTCGCTGAATTCCTAGAATGACGTGTTGCTTGGCTCGCTGGGCCCAGCCTCCTCCAAGACTCTTGCGGGTGGATCACGAGGCCTACCTTGCTCCTCGGGTCTTGGCACGGTAGGTGTGACACCCTCGACCCGGGGGTTGGTAGAGCTGCATTTAGGCACCCCCTCGGATGTTCTGCCGGTACTAGGGAATAGCCCCTCGGCCATATTGCTGGTACAAGGGCAGAGCCCCTCAGATGGCAATCCGGTACGAGAACCTTCCGGTCCCTCAAAACTACCACCGGGAGGATCCAAGGATCCCTCGGCCCAAAGGCCGGTAGAGGCAGCAGCCTCGGTACACGTGCTGGTACAAGGACCTGACCGGTCCCTCCCACGCGGGAGTGTCCTTGGGAAGGAGGAGTCTTTGCGGGGTGCGATGGAGAATAGCGGCCTTACCTTGGGCTTGGCTCGATGTTTCACTAAATCCTTCAGATCCTCTGGAGGCAACTTCTGGAAGAGCTCCCTCCACCTGGCTAGTCTGTTCTTCAGCGCTTTCGAGGACAGCGAGCCACACGCTGTACAAGCTTGCCAACCGTGGTCTGGGCTAAGGCAACGTAGGCAGGTAGGCAGAGGGTGTGGGGGTCTGAAGTTGGGAAGAGCCTGTTGCAGGATGGACACCTGCTGAACCCAGTGGAAGTCGACATGCGCTGGGGAGGAGCATGACGTCCAAAGACCAAGTACCTGAATGATAAAAATGACAAAAAAGACAGAAGTATCCACGAGTGGAATTACATGGCCAAAGCCAAACCCAGGCCCGCTGGTGAATATGGACCATTCCCGTCGATTCGGAAAAGAGGACTGGGGTGTGACGCCAGAGGGCGGTGTCAGGGCAGCGCATGCTACCTGGGCAGCACCCCTGTGTGCCTCTAAATTTAATGGGGAAGGTGTTTTTTTTCTGGTGAAAAAGGTTCCGTATCCGTCCCTTGGAAGGGACGCCCTCCAATCATGAAATTATTTTCTGATAGACTTGGGCATTTTAACATTTAGTTTGGTTATACACTTCACTATGGCAACATCTGTTGCGGTACTGCGCTGCACGTCACGTTTCCTGACAAGTTTCAAAAATGATGTATATTCTTACCATTGTTCAGGCACGCAGACGTTGGATTTCATAGGGACATGTACACTGTGCCGGGTCTTAAAACATACAGATAATATCATTGGAGCCATCTGCTAAAGCGTTTAGAGGCGATTTGTGTGGCCATAATGTTAATTCCGATGTCCCCCTTTAGCAACCTTACAGCCATACTTCCGTGTCTGATCGGGCGAGTTGAACCGTTTAGCCGCAAACCATTGTTCATATAAGGGCTATGCTAACAACGAGCATGGGAATGGGTCGAGTGCATTGCTAACTGTGCATACGATTTACCGTCCATTCAAACGTTTTTTGGTACAAGGATGCACACGGCTTTGCCCGTTTAGCATCCAAATAAAACGAAGTGCTAATTTCTTGGCATGTGTGATTTACATCAAATGCAGCATGCAGTTTTAAAAACAAGGATGGTATTTCGGGGTATTGTGAGCCCCTGGGTATTCACTGATCTACCTCTGTTTAGACTAAGCACTGCTAGCCGGAGCACATTGCCCGGTGTTCTTTATGTAATAAGGTGTTTAAGCTGCACTCCATGTGTTTGGAGAAATAACGGCTAGTGAATGTTTTCAAAAGCCAATCTGTTATGGGGTACACTCGCTGGGGCCGATAATTATAAAGTATGCCGTATAACAATGCTTGAGGGTTTTTTTCTTTTTTTTTTTTCTTTTTTTTTTTTTTTTTTTTAGAGGCCCACATAACACTAAGACATACCCTGTATGTTTTTTTTAATCTCCGATAAAGAAAAATAAAGGCCTGTGTGTTCAACAGATCAGGGTTCCAAATTGAGGGGAGCTAGGAGCTGTATTTAGCTCCTGCTTATGGCCTACCAGGAGCTACTTTTTGCTCCCCAAGCAGTGGTCATCAGTGAAAACCAGTCAACATAAGACTGAAGCAGCAGTCGCCCCCAACGCGGTTACAACTGAAGGTTAGTACAATTGCTCAAAGCCAAATCAGTTCTAGTAGGGGTTCCGCCCATAGATCTGGCAGACCGTTCGCGGAATCAAATGCATTGAAGTGCACATACACCGAAGTGCCCAGAATGGAAAGTGCCACGTTTACCGCAACCATCAGATCCGCCAGAGCAAATCCCCTGAAAACTGATACAACTGAAGGTCAGCACAGCCACTGAAAACAGACTCAGTTGCAGGAAAGGATGCTTCTACCCGTGAATATATCTTACCCGAGATTTAAAGAAGTTAATTGATCTTAATGTTGACAAACTGATCGAGGTACTTAAGAGATGTGCAGAAATTGACTCGTTTGACTCTTAATATTTGGGCAAAAGAGAATGCAATAAAGCTGTACTGGTGTAGAAGAAATTCAATGAGTTAGTTGTAGAAAAAAAATGGCGTAGAAACTTAAACCTGAACATTCTTTTTTTTTGTGTTTCTTTAAAGGGGCGAGGAAAGCTGAACATGAGGAAACTCCCAAGACTCAGGGTGCCACACTTGGCAAAACTTTCGAGGTGTATGGTGAGTAGTAATATCGGGCCTCTTGATTTTGAAGATACCTCTACTGTTTTACGAAGTATTACTTGTATAGGGAACACCGTTGAGCCTACCCTTTTCTGGGATAAACTGGCCCCTATCACTAAGCACGGTCAAAGCTTGTATTTTACCACAGGAGAGTCACCGTCATAACGATCATGATTTAGGTGATGTCGCAGGGACGTCCCGTAATGCAATGGATAATTCCTTGATTCCGCACCCTGCACAAATCGCTCGCGAGCCAGTCGAATTCATGTTAGAATCCCCTTTTTTAAACCACAAGCCAGGATAACAGCGGGGAGCAGTGGTGTTCACAACCCCCTAATTCCATGTCGGGCCCGGCAATTTCATAAACTGAGGGTGCGGCTGACATTAAACCCCCCCAGAGGCACAGCCGTTCATGCCCCTCAGTAACTGAGGGGACCTTAGTTATTCAGGGCCCCCTAAAATGCTTTTTTGATGCCACATACAAGTCTACTGCTGCAGCGGAAGTTGGGGCAGAGTCTGACTATGCAGCCCCCTACGAGTACATACCACAGACGCCCAAGGCCTATGGTGAATCACAATGCACTGAATAGAACCCCCCTGCCATGGTATATTGCACACACTAAAAAAACACACTGAATGAATGTGTAGAAATAATCCGGAGAAGGAAGCACTATAAATAGGGAAATAGTAATTTAAAAAAAGAGGCAAAATTGCAGTCACGTTTAAGTGGTCAAAATGATCAATTGTGGGCACAGTCTACGGTTTTTTGGTAATCTCGAAATCACCAACAGAAGTAGGAACAGCTGGTTACAAGACTTGTGGAGAAATTTAGACTGTTAACAACCGAAACTAGCATTCAATTTGATTCCTTAGACAGAAGCAGTTGACCGCAACATTTGAATATAATTCATCACGCCACATCTTTAAAAAAAGAGGAGGGCTTTGGGGGGGGGCGGTGGACGGCTCTCCAAGGGTCATGAGGTCCTGAATCAAACAAACAATTTAAACCAAAACACCTACAAAACGTTTGCGCCGTCCTTAATGTTGATGTTCCGTAGGACCCACAGGAAAAGACGGGATCGTAAAAACAAAAAAATGGGGAGCTGTCCGTCTTGTATGTCAAAATGTAGGAACAAGTTAAAGAGAGCACCTGCAATATTTAGGAAAAAAAACATTAAAAAAAATAAAAAGACCCTCAGGAACACGGTTGTATATTAACTCTACCGTACAGTGCCATGGTAGCATCAACAAAGACAATACTCCAATGGCGGGCAGAGGGGGTGAAGAAGAGGGTGAAGAGACTATGTTTAGAAAGTGTCAACCATTTCAAACATTAAGAGATAAAATGGAATCGAAAAACATCAACAAATCGGAACTCTTCTTACAGGATACCCGTTTTCCAGCAGCTATTCATGAAGTAGTATGGTGGCCCAAATGATTTTGTACAGCTACATTTGAGTGAAGGGAATCTGAACACAAATCTTCATCAAGCGTAGAAAAGCTTTCAGACCCAGAGCTTTCTCGTTGAAATACAGGCCATGTTACACAGTAACGCCGAGATCCTCGTTCATGGCACTCTAAGATTCATGCTCGCTCTCTGGAACTAAGCAGAAATTCCTGCTCAATTCCCTCACTAGACGAGTAACGCACGTCTGATCACTAGTGTAGCAGGCCCCCGCTAGAACACATGCTTTGCAAAACACACAGGGTGATCGGTTTGCGTCGGTCCTTCACTGACATTGCAGCTTTTGAACTTATTTTTATGCTGTTATTAAGGTGGCGAATTTCGATCACAAGAGGAGATCATTTAATCAGGAGAGCCCTCGGAAGACAACTGTGCACATGCTACATCACTAGAAACATCCTCAAATGAAAAGGTAAATATGTCTGACTTTTGTCATAAGTTCAATAAGGGTACACGATGTCTAAATTGTTGCACTCGTTTACAAAGACAGGGGAAAACCCTGCAGAAAGAGTCAAGTTTATGCCTTGTGGTATTTTATGCAGTTCCAGAGCGTACCTAGAAATAGAATTCAGAAGGCAGCCGTCAGGGAGGTAATTTGCAAACCCCTGCAGAGACTGTACTGCCTGTGGACACTTGTGCCTGAACAGTATTGTAAAGGACGGATATGTAACATTTGAGGTGTAGCAGGGATTGATGTAGTGACGCACAAGTATTCTATGACCCGGATAAAACTTCCTCCCAAAACAGAATAATACATTGTCTGACATTGAATGGCGTCAGGAAACTGGTGTACATGTGCCCAACTACTTTTAAGTTCGCCATCTGTCACACGACTATGCTTGGGAGTTTAAGGGTGGAAATTGCGCACGCGATTTCCTCACCACCTCTATAGACAGCCCTTTTCAGAGCTAGACTTTCATAGCCCACAATTCAAAATTCTATGATTGGTACTTTGTCATGAATCAGCAGATTAAGGAAAAAATTGAGATTGTTACGGCTGCTCCATTCTGGCACCACTGGAGGAGAGGCACCATTAACATGCCACCACGCTTTCCCGGAACGTCCTTGCCCGCTCTAGCCTTTACTCCAAGATGGTCGCCGCCAATTGCATTTCATCACACTGCATGGCATCAGCGGCACATTGCAATCTGAATTCTCCATTTGGGTAAGGTGCAGTTTTCCCTGCCTTTTCCTTTTCGATCTCCGATCAACTTTCCTTAGCCTCTGATTTTCCCTCTCATTGGTGCTTCCTACTTCTGCCTCCTGATATCTTCCTCCGTGTGCCGTTTACCTACCGGCAGACTCCTGTTCTGTCCCTGCCATCTCGTGAACTTGTGCTACCATTTAGTCTACGAATCTTGCATTCCTATCTTCATTCTGCCAGTCATATTCCTGCTGTCCTCCCATTCCAAAATACTTAACAGTCGCTCTATCTTGCAAAGACTGGTTACACGGTCTGCTTCCTAATTGCTAATACTTACTACCACCTTGGATATCTGTGTAAATTTGGGCGTTTCAATCTTTGCTCATCTAACTTTCTACAAAGAAACCAGTTGGGTTTTTTTTTGGTGCCTGCAGGATTTTTTGCCCCCTTGGGTGTTCCGGGGAGTGAGTCCCTTGCCTTGGCTGAATCCAGCAGAGAGGCATAGTTTCTACTCCTCGGGGACAGACCTTACCTCTACCAAGAGCGTAAGACTTCTTCGAAAAAGAAAAAGGTGAAAGAACCCAAGAAACCAACGTCCCACACCACCTCCGAAGAGTGCGGTGAAGATAGAAAAGGGGTATTTGAAAGACATCTACTTTAACACAAGGCTGAACGATCATGAAGTTGACAGTGGTCCTTTTTAAAATCAGGTTTATTGATGCTTTACACTGGTTCCCTATGAACTATAGCAAATTTCCAGAGGCTTTAGGTTTTGAAGGAGACAAGGGGTATTTTACCCACTTTAACACCATGCAGAACAAGGACTACGTAGGAGCACTGCCTGCTGAAGTGTTTATGGCATGAATGCAGTGATCCCCGATGTAAAGCCAGATTTCATCCAAAGGCACGCAACCAACAGCAGTAATATTTCTAACTTTCAAAAGGAGCTACGTTTCGATTGTCAACAGGACATTACATTCTGAGGCAAAGCATGTACCCTCTTTAGGGATGGCATTAAACTGATGACTTTACACAAAGGCTTTTTAAACAGTGAGATGGCTTTTGAAGATTTTCTAGACCCCTTGCAACATGCCACATTAACATGCATGTGCATGGCTATGTACCAGGGCATGTTTTTAAAACCAGAGACCATCGCTTTAGTACCTACCGATCTCTACCATGGTAATCAAAAACATTATTCCATGCCGTCCATACAGTGTCTAATGTACGTGGCAGAAAGTGAGGGTTGTATTATTTGAATGGCTACGCTGACAGAAAGTGAGGGTTGTATTATTTGGATGGCTACGCTCAAATCAACTGGGTACTGTGAGGGCGTAGAAGGAGACTGACCAGGAGGGGTCATCTTGTGGGCTACAAACTTTCATTAAACAAAGAAACATCTCTCCCTACATCTAAGGGGCTTGCCCTGCCTCAACCTAGGAAAACTTTAGTGAGCTGTGTGGGACAGGCATGGTATCAAGAGAGACAGCAATTCAATGGTGCTCCTTTATTTACTAAGGTTCCTCGGTTGTTGTAATGCCTGACTGGTCCTAACTCTAAAGGGATTGTTTCCATAACTGATGTTTCTAATGGCTTTTGCGTTCTGATAGTCCAAAATGAAAGTGTGTCTAAACCTATGGTTGCCCTCACTCTTTACAAAATTGTGGTAGGAAGTCTTTAAAAAGGAAAATAGTGGTTCAACAAAAAAATTGGTTTCAGGTGGTCTTCTCAACATGTGTGGTTTAGTCAATGTCAAAGAAGGAGTTCAATCAAAAAGAGCTGTTCGTATGACATTCTCCACAGAGCCCTTCCAGTATTTTCGAATACCTTCAGTGTGAGTTCCTTGGGGTTCCCTTCCCCAGGCTTCAATCCCTTTTAACATTACAAAAACCAATGTCTCCAACTTGGTTGGGCCTGTCAGGGTTCCCTTCCCCAAGCTCAGGCCCCGTTCAGTTTCAACCACCAGTTCAACTTAACAGGATGTACCTTTTTCTTATAGATACGCAGTTTATCTCACTTGCAATCCTTTCATGAGGGTAGAATTGGAGGCTTTTGATAATGCCAAGCTCTTTGCTCTTCTTAAGCGCGACCACTCTGATCCTTTGCACTCCTCCATTTCTTACACTTGCTTTCCTTTGTACATTTTATCTTCAGGGGCTTCATGCACCTCTTTCATCTATCAGTCTTCATTTTCACTTTGTCGTGAACACTTGCACCTTCTTTCACTTAACTTTTTTCCTGGTGTTGGGCCTCTTGCACGCACCCCTCCACCGGCCATGCACACTTGCACCAGTACTTTTCCTATTGTGCCTCTTGCACCATGCTTTCACGCACACCTCACTCACTTAGAAATTAATCCTGTTAGATATTACTGTTTTAGTCTACCTGTCCCACACACCTGGACATTGTTCTAAGAGGGCGATATTACTGTGATTTATTTGTTCCACACACTTAAAACTTTGCTCTTTCTGCATTGCTTCTCATCTAGAAAGTGTCCTCTATGACTTAGACTTGTTCCCGTTAGTGTGATTTGCATCCAGAAGGTACCCCCTGAGATAGTACTGTGTTTTATTCTGCCTGCCGATAAACTTAGAAATTGTTCCTGTAAAGCTGTCTCGCATCTAGAAATGCCCTCTGAGATATTACTGTGATTTATGTGTTCCACACATTTAAAAATTTGCTCTTGCTGCATCGACTCACCTAGAAAGCGCCCTCTGTGACTTAGAATTGTTCCCAGTTAGGCTGATTCGCATCTATAAAGTGCCCCCTTAGCTATTACTGGGTTTTAGTCTGCCGGAATTAATACTGTGTTCTACTCTGCCTGTCCCACACACTTAGACATTATTCCGGTTAGCCTAATAAGCATCTAGAAAGTGCCCCCTGAGATATTACGGTTTCACTCTACCTGTCCCACAGACTTCGATATCGTTCCTGTGAGCCTCATTCACATCTAGAAGTGCCCTCCGAGATACTGTGTTTTATTTTGTTCCACACACCTAGAGATCTGCTCTTGCTGCCTTGACTCCTATAGAAAGTGCCCTCTGTGACTTTGAATTGTTCCCGTTAGCCCGATTCACATCTAGAAAGTGCCCCCTGAGAGATTACTGTGTTTTATTCTGCCTGTCTCACCCACTTAGAAATTGTTCTTGCTGCATTGGTTCTCACCTAGAAAGTACCCTCTGTGACTTAGAAACTGTTCCTAGTAGCTCGATTCACATCCGGAGGGTGCCCCTTAGATAGTATTATAATATATTTGCCTGCGCTGCTCACTTGGAATGGCTCCTGTTTGCTTAATCCGCATCTTGAAAGTGCCCACTGTGATTGATGCACAGTGCACACCATGATATTTCTGTGGTTTAGTTGCCTCTGCCGCTCACTTCGAATTCCTGATTTCTTTGTACCACACACTTATAAATTTGCTATAGCTGCATTGATTCTTATCTAGAAAGTACCCTCTGTGACTTCTAAATTGATCCTGGTAGCTTGATTCACATCTGGAGGGTGCCCCCGAGGATAGTACTGTGGTCTATTTGCCTGCGCTGCTCACTTGGAATGGCTCCTATTTGCTTAATCCGCATCTTGAAAGTGCCCACTGTGATTGATGCACAGTGCACACCATGATATTTCTGTGATTTAGTTGCCTCTGCCGCTCTCTTAGAACTCCCTACCACTACCCTCGTTTGCCCTCTCCCACTGCCCCGTCAACCAGAATCTAGACACAGATTGTACTTCTTGGGACTATACATCTACTGTCACTAGTTCATCCACCTCTAGGTACTACACTGACCTCCCCAATCATGGAAATCCCAACTCTTGATATACCCCCCTCTCTGACCCGTCCCGATGCCTAGCCTCCCCGCACCGCACCGTATCCACCCACCCATCCATCCCTACCTCTCACTGCGCATGTCCCGGGACTCTAGCATCCAACTTCACGATCCCCCCTCCATTCCCCACCTGATCGCAAACCACGTCCACTCCCCCGTTCATCAATTATCCCAGATGCTACCCGCACACTCTCCTACAATCATCCCTCGTGCAACTCGAATATCATAGGAGCACTCTGGCGCGCTAAACTGCCTCCTCAATCGCTTAACACCCTCTTCGCATCCCACCCTAACACATCGACTCCTACTCTCCCTCTGACATCTATCGAGAACACACTAATACCCCCTGCCCATACACCATTCCCTCAATCGAACTCCCAAGCCAGGGGAGCCCTCTGCACTCCAAACAGCGTGAACCCACCTCCACTTCCACTCCATCCTTGTGCACTCCGAGGAACTCCCCTCCCGCTCTACCAACCAGTCCACGCCGCCCACTCCCATGACCATAGCCCACTGGGGAACACACCTACCTCCCATACCATCCCCTACAACCCTCATAGCCCCTACTCGACCCCCCACAAACAAACCACCCCCTTCATATCTCTTCCGGACACAGAGCATCACAGGTTCGATCCCTGGGTCCGCGCTTAGAAACCTCTGGGTATTAACAGCATTATAAATAGCCCATCATATCTTCCCCTCTCTGAATAAAGCGTGTTTCACCCTTGCTAGAACTGTAGCCTCATCTTCCTCCCCCTCTCAGCCCCCACCCTCTCCCACACCCCTATGGCACCAAAACCCACAAAATGCAGACAACGCGACTGGTCCTCTCCCTCGACCCTCTACTCCTCACCACTTCTGCCTCAGCCCACCCTCCCTGCTTCTCTCTCCCCTACCCCCTGCACTCCCCTCTCTCCTCCCCCAGTTACCCACTTTCTCTTGACCTCACACTGCACACCTAAACACCCTTCGCCCCCCAGATTAATTCCAAAATCTGCCTACCTAAACCCCCACTCACACCTTCCGACCCATTCACCACCCTCCCAACCCCCCTTGAGCCACCCCTTGTCCCTCACACACCTACCTCCGCCTGCCTTCTCTCCCCCCCCAAATCGCTGTAACCCTCTCAGCAGACACTAGCCCCTCCCGTACCCCTCCTCAACCTGTCTCAACACCCCTGAATGTTCCCACCACCCCATAGGGCAGCCATGTCCCTCAAGTTCCCACTCTGATAAGCACCACAAAACCCACATCCCCTCACAAAGTGTCACGACCCTCGCCCAAAAACCCTCTGGCAAACCCATTGGCCAGGTGGAGTCAGGACTCGGGCCTCTAGAGCCTGGCATCCTCTTCAAAAGCCCTCATGGGGTCAGTCCTGGCGCCAATGGCGCCAGGCTCATACACCATGAAAAACAATGTGCTTGGGAACTACTTTATTGTATTGTCAGCCAACATGGAGGCATCCACATAGCTTGGTTCCTAAGAACCAAGCTATGCGGTCTAGTGTTTTGGGTGTGGTAGCCTAGGGACTACTTTACCTGGACTATTTTGTTGGGGCTATTTAAACCACACCTGAGCAAGACAACACGCTTCACGTTACTTTGCAACGTGACGCTCACCGTGTCCAGCTATTCCCTCGAACCTCGGAGAAGCAGAACCTGCAAGGAGACAAAAGGAACGTCATTAGCAGCAGCAGCAGCATCATCATCATCATCATCATCATCATCATCATCATCATCATCATCATCATCATCTTACCTGCAGTCTTCATCTTTAAACACTCGCAGCTACTGAGAACAGCTTCCTTGAATCTGCACGCCTCCCGGACAGAACGACCTGAAAGAGGAATATAGAGGCAACATTAAAGAAATCAGTAGAGACATTTACAAATTACGAACTGCTCAAAAGGCTTACCTGGCTGGTCGCTTCTCGGCTGGCACCACTCAGGACATTCCACTTGCGCTGAAGAACACAGCGACCTACAAGGAAGGAAAACACAGGTTAGCAAAGGCCAGACTTTGCAGCGTTGCGCATAGCGCCTACTTACCGCATCATAGTGCTCTTAACGTGCCATCATTTACCAGCGGAGCTCAACCAAGCCAGTTCGCAGTGCTGAAGCTCTGCATACCTAAGGAAGAAAAAAGACATTTTTAACAAAGAAAGGCATGCAGGATAGCAACAAAACTAAAGAATAGCAATAAGACCTACCTGAACAATATCAAACGGGCCGGCGTCAGTGAAGTAACTGGACCGCACTCGCCCATGAAAGACAACGCGCCCCTGCAAAGAAGGCAGGACGGAGAGCATGCCTAATTCTACCACAAGGCAGAACCTTCCCCGCAGACCACATCAGGGCAAAGCTGAGAAGCATACCAGCGAGTAACCCGGCTGGGTGGCGTCCCTGTGGATACCAGGTGAGCGTAACACAGTCACTTGAATCCTCTTTAACGCCCGTTCTGTAGCAAGAAACAGACAGCATTTTTGACCCCCTATCCTCCGACAAGCCAGACCTCGTTTTTTATCACCAAAACCTGGTTCTCCCATGACTTTGCCCCTGTAGCATACAAAACCTTCTCCCCCCACCCCCCTGGCTACTCTCTCATCACCCACACTAGACCCTCCAGAGGTGGCAAGTGGCATTCCTCTTCAATCGTCATTTCTCCGTCTCACGCGTCGAATCCCAGACATGCTCTGCATCCTGTGAATCCTTTCTAGTAAAACTATCTCTACCACCGACCTTCACCCACAGCTTCCTCCTCATCTACAGATCCCCTGGATACGACACACATTTCGCCAACAATCTCTGTGATTCAATAGCTACCATTCATTCAAGTAAATCACCCAATTCTTACACTCCTAGTAGACCAATATCTGGTTTGATATCCCCACTAACCCCATGATTCATCCGCCGGTTGTATTGATACACTCAACCTCTACCATCATACGACTGGTCCAACCCACTCAGATGGGCACACCCTTGAAGCAATTTTCAGCTCCAATGACCTGGTTTACTTATCCCGTCCCAAACCACTCATCTGGACCAACCACTATGCTATCCCTTTCTCTATCCACACCCCTGCCCCTCCTCCGACAGCTCCCCACACCCACCCCCTCGGGATCTCAAATGCTGGAACAAATTCAAGATCCTTCCCGACCAGCTGAATACATGCTTCTTCAACCCACTGCAATGCTCTGCCCCGATAGAGCCATAACCTTCAACTCCTGGCTTAGCGACTCACTAATTCCCCTCACCCCCGTGTGCCCCACTTCCTCACGCAATGGACCGTCCCCCCCAATGGTTCATGCACCCCCCCAAGGAATGCCAAAAAACTAAATCACTCCCTTGAACAAAAATGGCTAGCATCTAAAACCGAAAAACCAATCTCAGCAGATCCATGTTCTCCCTGCTCCGCCGCAACTACAAAGCTGAAATCCGAAAGGTCATAAAAGCCTATTACAATAAACAAATTCTCAACTGTGGCAACCGCAGCAAAGAACTCCACACGATCATATCAGAATTCATCAAACCCACTTGCTCCTCTACCCAATCCACCCCCACACAATCACTCTGCGATTCCCTCTCCTTACACTTCTACAACACCGCTCTCGACAGGACAATATCCCTTAACACCAAACTATCCTTCCTCCCACCGTCCCCCAATCACTGCTCCTCCTGGTCCCCTTGCCCCAACGCCCGATTTCCCTACCTTCGACTCCTTCAACCCCATCTCCAGAGACTAGTTCCTTGACCTATCAGCCAGCAAACCCTCTGGGTCACCCCTCAACCCCTGCCCAGCCTCTGTCCTGAAATAAATATTCTCGTCTACCTGCGTAGGAGAACATGCAAGACCCATTCTAAATGAATCCCTCACCTCTGGCATCTTCCCTGATGCCTTCAAAATAGCGCATGTCAAGCCACTTCTAAAAAAGGCATCCCATGACCCGCTTGACCCCAAGAATTACAGACCGATCTCCAACACCAGATTTCTCGCAAAACTCATTGACCGGACTGCATACACCCAGATCAACACCTTTGTAGAATCCAACTTCCTCTTTGGCCTCGCACAATCAGGCTTCAGACCGCAACATGGGACTGAAACCACTCTGATATCGATCTGTGATGATCTCAATGTCACTGCAGACTCTGAAGGCTGTGCAGCATCGATTCTCTCCAATCTCTCTGCAGCTTTTGACACAGTTAACCACTCAATCTTCCTTGACCGCCTTCACTCCCTAGGAATCCGTGGCACTGCTCTCAAATGGGTCGAGTCCTTCCTCAGCAACAAATAACCCTCCTCTCCCCTTACGTCTCAACTGCTTGCTCAATGAACACTGGAGAACACCAAGGCGCATGCCTGTCTGCTCTCCTGTTGAACCTCTATGTGACCACTCTACCAGGAATCATCTGCATGCACAACATCTCCTGTTACAACTTTGCTGACGATACCCAAATTATACGAAGAATTCCCAAGTCAGGCACGAACCCCCCTTCCCGACCTTGAAGCCTGTCTCTGCAATATTGATTGATGGGCGACAATGAACCACCTCCTTTTGAACCCTGCTAAAACTGAAATCATGATGTGTGGCAATACTGCCCTTCTACCACATCTGCTACCTTTGCCCTCATCCCTCGCCCCCCCTCCCGATACAATGAAAACCCTAGGTTGAATAATGAACTCAGGCCTGACCCTCTTCCATCAGATGAAAAATGTGTCAAAATGCGGTCACTACCACCTCAAACCTCACACATTTTTTCCTACCTCTCCTACCTGAACAGACTTGCTGCAGTTATTGTGATGTCGAGACTGGAATATGCGAACTCCCTATACCTAGGAGCCTTGGCATACCAACTTAAACTCCAAAGAGCCCAAAATGCTGCTGCAAAACTGCTCCTTGCCCTGGGTCAAAGAACACATCTCACAGCTCTACGAACCCTCCACTGGCTCCCAGTCGGATGAGGGGCCACCTTCAAGACCCTATATCTCTCACCGAGCAGTACACAAGACCGGCCCAATATACCTACAAGAAAAGATAAAACCATACCTCCCATCCCACACTTTAAGATCAAGCACTGCCCTCCTTCTAGGGATTCCTTCCTCTAACTCTGTCTGGATCGGAGGATCAAGTTTCTCAACCTTGGCCCAAACTCTGTGGAACTCTTCCCCCTCATATTCGACACACTCAAGACTATATGATGTTCCGCTAAGCTATAAAAACGTGGATATTTCTGTAATACAACCATAACCTTCTGAAGCGATTGAACCCCAGCAACCCAATGACTAATGCTCAATGAGATCCCAAACAATGTCATCACTGAATACGCTTATTAATTCGCTATAAGCAACCGCATGCCTGAAATGCAGAATATCGATCTCCTTAGATCATAACCCCATGCAAACATTCTCATCCCATATTACTATGCTTACTCTCTACACCATCACAAAATTAGAGTGCAGCTACACCCCTCGATCAATTCAGCCTTGCTGCTCACATACGAACATTACCCCATGAACAACATTCTAATAAAACACATCTATATCCCATGACAAACCGGCCAAGCTGCACACATAAGCGTCCTACAGGCCTAATATAGCCAGAACCCAGTCTTGGTGTCCACCCACCAGACTGCTCACATTCAACCAACATCATACCACCACACCTAATGCTAAAATGCAGCTACCATCAGGCAATCACATCAGGTGCACACATAACTGGTGCACCCAAGCACCCTACTCTCTCAACTGACCTGGACTATGGTCCCTGAAGGCATTCAACCAACCAGCACTTTGAGGTCATACCAATGATATATAGGACACTATATAAATGCCAATTAACAAAGTAGCAGGTACAAAAAAAGAAAATGAACCAAAAAAAGGAAGAAAAAAGAAATATCAGGCTTTCTGGTGAACGTTTCATTTGTGCCACTGAACATCGATGGATCAGGCCCTATCTTTTTACTTGTGTACAAACAATGTTACATATACTTACAAGTGGTCTATCAAGTTGCCATTTCTGTCCCATTTATAAAGCAGTGTGTGAATGGCGTCCAGCCTTCTGTTTGACTTGGTCTGGCACACACCGCCTAGAAATATCAACTCGTCTCATATCGAGGATACTTGGTCTGGATCACACCGCCTGGAAATATGAACTCTTCTTATATTGAGGAACAGAGAATAGTATCTCCTGCTTCTAGGAGTACGGGATGGGGATTTTGGTATGGCAGGAAACATTTCTACTGGCTAACTTCTTATATACAAAATGTGCCATTTGAATTCATTTCAAGGGCAAGGTTTCATCAGCAGTATAACACATTTCCTCTGTAAACCACATTAACCAAAAATGGTGATTTCTAACACTGTTCATAAATCTGCATCAAAAGTCTTGAATTGCAAATTTGAAGACTAGAGAAACAGTCATTTTACCAAGGCACCTGTTTTCACTACATGCTTCTTAGATCTTATTGGACCCATTTCACTCTGTCTTTCCATTTTTTGCGTTTTTTCTGAGTGAACTTGCCCCCCCGCTCTCACCCTTTTCTGCCAATTTCTTGGCCAATGCTCCCCTAGGCGGGGCGAGAAAGATCCCATCAGAGTTTTCCTTTTGCAATGTATAGTGGAATGTAAGCATGTGGAAGACATCCATGGCCACCCTTATTTCTAGTTTGAATGGAATTCAAGCGACTGCAGGGCTGATGCTCCCATGGAGGAAGGTGAGCTCTACAGCCCCCAGCAGCACTTGCATTAGTAAATGAATACAAACACAAATTTTCCCATGTTCCAAAGCAGACAGAACTCGTCACCCGCCCTTATGTGATGAAGGCAGCGGAACGTTTGCATGCAGAATAAAACACACTGTAAAAGAACAGAACCAAAAATATGAATGTGCCATCATCAAAAGCACGTGTATGCTGTTCATTTGTTTGTTTTCACAGATCGGCAAATAGATGTTGGTGACCAACTTTATACCCAATGGGATGCTGGTAAGTGGGAGAGGACGCCGCTTGTGCATCTAAACTAAATTCCTCCATAGAACCAAATGAAGAAAATTAATTGAAAACAGACTGGGGAGGCCTGGGCTTCATCTGAGGCATTAAGTATGCAAGGCCTTCATTGAAGGAAATGCAGGCATGCACCTTAGTGACAGCCAGCATCACCAGTAATCCATCACTGGTCTGCTGGACTTTAAGTGGGCCAGGGCATGGCAGTCTTCAAAAGGTGCCTCGATCCGGGGCCATGCCAGGCTGCTCCCCCTGTCCCCCAGACTAGCCCTGGAGGCGCAAATATCCTCAGGCAGCCTTTTGGCTCAGAGCTGCATTGTCAAAGGGCTGCCTGCAGCTCTGAGCTTCTCATTGCAAAAAAAGGAGGCGCCCCATCCTCACATGCAGCCCTTTAACCCCAGCGCTCACGTGAGATAAGGGGCTGCATGAGGGGTTTGTCACCTCTCACAAATAAACAAAAGTAGAGGCAGGGCACACGGATATCAATTCTTTTGATGCCCCCTCTTGTTTCTTAAACACATGCAAAGAAAGGAGAGGGTGCATTAATGCGCCACACCTCTCTTGCTTACTTAGGACACACCCCCTTGTTGGAGCCCACCCTCAAACCCTCGCCCCACTAAAAGCACTGCTGATCTGCGGATAACCCAATCATTCCCTTTAAACAAGGATTTCAAAAGAAATTCACATCATTGATAATGTTTACATATAGAATCAGTAGCTCAAAAAGGAAACCACCTGCTTAAGCAATGTACACATAATTGGTACCCCCTTCTTTGTTACAGGTACCAATCGCTTGCATTACTCATTTATCCAGCCCATTGAATAGGGCTTGAGCGGAATGTCTCTGCCGGTTAGCATGCTTAAAAGGGACTTTCGAGAATTTCGTTTTAATCATTCTTTGGGCTTGAAATGCTGCAGTGCTAATGCGTGTACGTAGAGGTTTCATGAAATTCACAGGTAGCCCCATTGTAGGTTTCGTACATAAAGTGAGCAGGTGAACATGTTGGGGATGCATCCACCTGCTTGGCCATCCTTTGCCCATGTCTATCCCTCATTTTAGTACCGCTCATACTAACATTGACCCCCTGTAACATTTTTACTGTGACTTCACTCTTATGCGTTGCCGAGATGGGAGAGGGGCTTTGCTGAAACTTCTCTGCGTGGTGCTGAATGGGTCGCAGGGACTTTGGCTTCACATTTGCCAAGTCTGTCCCCATTAAATTTAACGCACATGAGCATTTGAGTAATGCAAATTACCGCAGACAGGTTCCCGTCACTCTGGAATTGGTGAACATTTTAAATCTTTGCACAAAAACAAATAATGACATTGCTAATAACAGAACAAACACACATTCTGTTGCCACATTAACTTCGAGGCGACTTTCTATGCATTCATAGCCCACTTGTAACCGCAAGATCAACTTGATAGGTCCATGCAGCTTTGTTCATATAAGATCATTGGATACTTTTTGCAGGAGCCCTGTTACCCCCCTCCAAGAACTAAAGCAATTTTACAGCAGTGGAGATGCTGTGGGTGGATGGCTGGTAGGTAGGATTGCTCTTTGCATGTGCAGATGGCAAAATTCATTATTTAAAAGCAAGTTTATATTTGCTGTATAAAGGCTATTGTCATCTAGGACTCCAAGGTGGTGTTCTTCCTGCACTGGCATTGTGCCAAGCGTAGAGCAGGGTTGTCCAACTCCAGGCCTCGAAGGCAGGAAACAGGTTGGATCAGGATATCACGCATTAATATTCATGAGCTAGATTTGCATACAATGATTATAAATGTATGCACATTTTTGCTCATGAATATTATTGAGGCATAGCCTGAAAACCCATAAGGATTCCGGCCCTTGAGGCCTCGGGTTGGTCAGCCCTGACAGAGTCCAGCCAGTCCAACAAGTCAATTCTTGGGACTTTTTCCAGGCATAGTCACATTATCTGAAATATTTCTTTGATTATCTTGGGTTCTTCCTTGCCCAAGTAAAATTGCTTGCACAAAATAGGATACTGGGCTCCAGAAAACGAGCAGGGAGACTGAGGTTCCCACCAGAGGTTTTGTGTGGGAATTGGTTATTGTAGCCATGTGTTCCAACCCTTACAGCATGCGTCAAATAACCAAACATTCTTGGCAGTGCAATTTGTGTGTGTACTGGTTCAGTGGATTCATTTGGCCATTTGAATACATGTATACCTGTAGGGAAGGTCCATAGACCGCTGCACATGAAAGCTAAAGTTGATCTACTGTAGAGGAGGAGCCAAGTACTCCCCCCCCCCTACCCCGCCATTATTACCTATAGAGTGGGAACCAAAGTGTGTGACGTATGCGGAACAGGTAAACCACTCTGTGCAGTACCCATAAGAGGACCAGTACCTAAGAGAATCTGGGAGGCAAGGTACCCATTGAGAAAACAGTACCTACATGCAAGACAATATGATGGCCATTTAAATGAGATTCCTGTAGAAGCAGAGCAGATGAAAGGCAAGGATAAATGGTGACGTCACACAGAAAGGGATGACGCACACAGAAGAGATGCAGAGACCAGAGAATGCTGATATTGTATAAGGCATCAAAAAAGTGCCAAGGATAAGTGACATCTTGGGATCAAGGTGAAGAAGCGCATGCCACAGACAGAGATGAAGACATTAAGTTAGTTTGTACATGTACAGATGCCACAGACACACAAGTAGCAAAATAATCTTGAAAGCTAACTTTAAGCTTTATAGTTAATAGATTGCGGCAAGCGCATATATATAGACAAATAAAAGATGGATGTTTCCACTATGCATTATAAAGCAGTGCTGAACATGAACAAGGCCTCACTTCAGTGTGTCGCAGTTAAAAGCCATTTTTATTACAAATGAATCTCAGTAGAAGGAGTTGGATGAGACAAGAAGCCAAAGTCTTATCAAACAGCAATTGGCTGACATTGGATACAAATTGTGTGAAGGAACAAGAGGTTCCTCTTTAGGAGGCTTGAGCAAAACAAAAGACGTCAGAGGACTATTAAAAAATGATATTAAATAAATACGAAAAGGCTCGATTTTATGGTGTCCAGTCACGTAGAAGGAAGAAATTGGACGATCGATGTGGTCAGACCTACGCACAAGGGAAGGCTGTGCCTTCACTCCTTAAAAATTCTCAGAGCACAGTACAAACTCAAGGCCAAACTTCAAAGCACTAATTGACACTGGACCATTGAGGTGATGATGAATTAATATATTAATTGGTAGGAAGCTAGTGTTATAGTGAACCCACCAGCACCTGGACGTTCAGTCTGCATGCTGTTAGACGTAGGTGGGAAAGTACGGACGGGGGCTAGAAGCCAACCAATTGTAGAGGACCATGTAATTTAGCGTCCTATAGTTTGTATAGCCGATGGAACGTCATGTATTTAGTGATGTTCATAGGGGCCATTTTGAGGGTAGGGCTTAGTTGCCCCACCTGATGTTAAGTACCCTATCACTCTCCTTCACGGTTCTATACCGATATGGAACTTATACTAGATAGTCACTTAGAGCCAATCACTCCCTCAAACGGACTCCCCTTTTGCCAAACTACCCGAGTCGTTTTGATTGATGCATGAATAAAATCTGCATCCCCATCCATCTCCAGTGTATTGCTACTCATCTTAAAGGGTTGGGGAACCCAGTTTACTATCAAACTAGTCGTGCACACAAAACACACAAGACCATCAAATCCTGGTATTGTAAATCACTCCCGAATTTATTTTAACCGGCACACACTTATTGTACTAAAAACATACTGAAAACGTATTTTTTTTTTAAACCACATCTTTCATCCAATTTACAAATATTCCTGGGGGGAAATGGGGATGCATTGGGAAAACACAAGACCAAGTTAAAACAGATTGTTGCCTAAACTGGCAATAATCCAAGACCGAAAACGAAGTGATGCAGAGTTCAAAGGATGCTTTGATAATTACTGCTGCCCGTCTACCATTAGATCCAGCACCAACTGCGTTCCTCATAATTCAAGTGTTAGAGGTGGGTAGTTCAAGAACCCCTACCAGATCAAAATGTAGTAGAGTTGTCTGTGTACACCCCTGGATACTAGA
This sequence comes from Ambystoma mexicanum, assembly GCF_040938575.1. Lineage (NCBI taxonomy): Eukaryota > Metazoa > Chordata > Amphibia > Caudata > Ambystomatidae > Ambystoma > Ambystoma mexicanum. The sequence goes on from NC_090924.1 coordinate 1,040,460,136, forward strand.
GTTGCCAATAAACTCTCCACACCACTATCAATCCAGGAAATTCATGCCACCATCATTGTGATTAATTTCTCGGTGCCAGTAAGGCCAAAGTAAGTGCGCCACTTGAGGATAAGGCTCACAGTTGAGAAGCAGCAATGCTACCCAGTTGATTAATAGCGCACAATACATAGAGTAATATTGTCCTTCATACGTCTTCTATGGCTAATGCTGCATATATGGCTCACAAGGGAGGATTATGGAAGGGTCTGAGGAAAATCACGTTCAAACTTTATAGGGGTCCTTTCCATAAATGGATCTGGACATGCCATAAGGACAACCCAGGGTTACAACTGACCCCCAACCCATACAGTATGCAACAACTGTGTTGACGATTTAATAAATCAAGGAAGTCATACTCCAGTTTGGCCTGATGACACGTGAGAGGGGAGGAGTGGGGGTACAGAAGCAAGAACAGGGATCTGCAACTCGCTGCTCTTCAGATGTTCTGGACTAAGACTCTGAAGATCCCTCACCACTGTGTAGGATGGCTAGCGCGCATGGGGGTTCTAGTCCAAAACGGGCTAGCCAAAGGTTAGAGACGCCTGAACTAAAACCACCAAAGTTAGAATCTGTGGGTAAGCTGAACGCCATAGAGGAGCATAGCTCAAAATACAACTTGCCCTCATGACAAGATGTGTTAAGTCGGTGGACTACCATGGCACAAAAGTGCAATGGACTTTCAGCATGGGACCCGCAACTCGCACACTTTTCATCTCCCTTGACTGCCACCGGGCAACTTTGATTACCACAGGCATCCATGTGGCCCCCATTGTGTATCTCCACAAGCCCAACTCTTCTCATTTGGAGTAGTGAAATTGCTCAAACATACATCCCAGGTGTCCAAGAATGTAACTCTGCCAGGGAATAAGTATAGTTACAAACTCTGAACAGATCAATTACTGTAACGGTCAACAGCTGTGCAGAGAGCTCCAGCTTTCATAACACAGTTGGTGCCCACCACTAGGGTGGTTTTGAATTGGTGGTTCGATTTTGGCTATCGTCCTCTTGTTGGAATGGGGTGATTTGTCGAATCTTTGCTCTAAATGGGCTTGTTTCTAGAGCCTCAACTGGAGGTTCAATTTTCAGAGCCTAAAACCGATTCGACTGCAACAAGAATACTGATGGCGACTTTGCTGTCCTACTGGAGGCATGTGGAAGTTCTTGGTGCAGTCTGCCCCTTGCTGCTCCCAACTTTTTTAGTAAACATTTATTTTTTTAAATAAATACTGTTTGATGCCACTTTGCATGCTGAGTGTCTAAAATCGGATAAATATCGCCAAGATTCGGGGCTATAATTCGTACGAGCAGTCACTGGGGCAACAGAATTGCTCGAGGCGCCGCCACAGTCAGTCTCACCTCCCCTCCCTTTCACTGGCACACTTAGGGTGGGTGAAGGCACAAGTCACCAAAAACATTGAAGCTGCTCGAATGTCAGAGTAATCACCAAACAATTGGCTGTGCTCCAGCACTCTGGAAGCCAACAATCCAGCAGAGCAATGATTCTCAAAGAAGCCCAGGCGAATCACTAAAGAGCCATTGAGAAACTCCATGCAGAGAAATCAGGGCAAGTCACTTAAACTGTTGCTAAAGCTCCAGCGATAATGAAGGGATGTATGCATTTCATTTTAAGTGCATAAGTTAATAATAGAAAAATAGTAGGTCATTTGAGGAAGTCTGAACCAGGCAAATTTGTAAGGGACTCACCCTGGCAGCTCAACGTTCGGTTAACAATGGCCCTGCCTGCTCTCAATGGCATTGTACAAGATTATTAATTAACTAAAATGAATACGTTCGCTCCAGCTCCTCTTCCATTGCCACCCAGGATTTCATCTGCATATATCCAGTCTAGCGAACAGCATGTGTAAGGTGGGGGTAAAAAGTGCCCACACACAAGTTAGAAGGGAGGCGGGTAAGGTAGGAACTGGGGCTATTGCTTCTTCAGAAGCGGTCATGCGATGTCCTGCTACTGTAGCAGCTGCACCGTGGCCGCTAACAGCATGAAGCAGGTTTCGGCACTCCTGCCTCCAACTCGGTTTTAAAGCATGAGGATATCAAATTGCTCTGGACTACCCCCATCAACGCCCCGATTTCAACAGGCCCCTGTTTATCTTGTGGTCATATTGTTCTTATTGCACAAGTATCAACTTCAGTATTTTAATTAAGTCATGAGTCTAAATGTGAAAAGACCCGTTAAGGGTGAAGATAAGCAAAGAAGACATGTTAGAATACATTGGTCATTCACTGTAAGCAACTACAAACATGATGTTCCATTATTGACTTAGTAGTACAAGTAAATTAGGGTTGAATGCAAACACCCTGCAGCCATTTAATTTCCACATCCAGAGTTTAAATGGCAGAAAGCTTAAAGGTGGTCGCAATATTCAAGTAGAACCAGGCATGATCACGTTTAATATAGAAAGCACATTTCCAAAAGTATAGTACCATTAGAAAGCACGTCTAATTTCTCGACCTATATTATTCAACTTTTTGCATTTTAAATACTATGGACAGGGACAGTGGCGAAAAAGCCTTTACCTGGAAAGCTCTCTGCATCGTTGATACATTTCCAAGCACCTCTGGAAACTGCAGGCTTTCAGTTGTGCACCGGCCCCACATAGTGACATGCCAATGAGAAAAGCAAGTCAAGGAAAAAGCAAAACAAACTATTCATGGTAGCGATAAGACTATGAGAGAACCGACTGTGGAATCACATGTCCGTCATAAAGACATGCCGAATGACCTCGATGAGCACCTTGCAATGTGCATCTGCCAGGATAGTCGTGCGTTCTAAGGGCCAGCTTCCTCTCACGTGGCCCCCCTGCTCCTCACGACGTGAAAGCGCAGGCCCCTTCGCCACGCCGTGCCTCAATTCTCCACACCCCCCCCCCCCCACCATGGTCCTCATGTAGTCCTGCTCTCCGCTCCCATCTTCTGCTAGCTCCTACCATCTGCCTCCTCGTCCCCAGTGGTGGAAATGGAAAAAATGTGGTGGGGGATCCCACAACAAAAGGGCCGTGGTGGGGGAGGAGTCTGGGGGGGGGGCGAGCTCGTAATGGACATCCAGCAATGCTGGAATAGGTAAAAAAAAAACGCCCGCGACGGCAGCCTTGCCTTTTACCGCGGCTTTGGCACTGGTGTGTAATGCACAATGCTCGCTACATGTACAACTGAAAGGAATCAGTTGTACATGTAGCGAGCATTGTGCATTACACATCAGTTGTACATGTAGCGAGCATTGTGCATTACACACCAGTGCCAAAGCCGCGGTAAAAGGCAAGGCTGCCGTCGCGTGCGCTTTCCTTTTTATTATTATTATTTTTTAACTATTCCAGCGCTTTTCATGGTCTTGGGCGGCTGACTCTGGCCGGATCCCCAGATCCGCCGAGAGCCGGCCCAATGACCAGCACTGCTCGTCCCCTTTCCCCTCCTGGTTTGCTGCTGCACTTGTGGTCACAGCATGTTCCCGTGCACACACACCTACCTTGATTTTTTTTCTTTTGGTTCTCTCCACCCATTTCGCCAGGTGTACTAATGGTGATCATGGCATCCGTGTCAAGCTGTACCATGTGGTAATGGCAGGCGTCAAATCGCAATGCCGCCTCGTCCCTCGGGCGGGACAGCGGGCCATTACTACGCGGTACTGCCAGCTACAGACTAAATTATCGACTCATAAAATTCGAACATTGGTGTGGCCATGGAGAGCAATGCGTTTGCAGAGCGCTTTAGCCGCAGTCACTCTCTCGCAGCAGTCTGTACACAGTTAGCAAACTTCCAACCAACTGCACGATTTGACTATATCATAATGCCATTCCACTACCGCCTTGCTGAGGAGTGCTGCGGCAGGTGTTACCAGCCTTTACTCCCCCAGGCTCCCACCGCTCGGATCTTTGCTTCTGCGCCACGGGACCCGAACACCTGTTACAGGCCTCCCCACCAGGGCTACAACTCCCTAATGTCTCTTGAGTAGGAGGATGAATGAAGCATTTGCACGTCGCTTGTGAAATCACCACCCGTGAATGCATCAAACATGCAACGATCACAAAAATGCAACGCGATACATTCTGGAGTACAGCCAGGAATGGAAACCGCGGAATGAGAGCGTAACATCCGGCTCATGGCCGTACCTGTTCCATTTCCATCCAGTCCTTGTAAATAGGGGAAACTGTCCACTTCCCAGGGGGAGTTGGCTGCGGTTAGAAAGGCGGTCAGGTCGTTGTAGGTGGAATTTCCAGGCAGGTTCAGGGCTCTTCTCTGGAAGTGAATTCGAGGCTGTATCCGCGAGCCTAAACAAATACAGAAAAAAAGGACATATATTCCATTAAGTAGCAGGGAGAAAGGACACACTGTAAACAAGAGCACACGGGGGCGAGGGGTGCGTCTTTCCTACAACGGAGCCTCTAAAATGAAGCACCTTCGTGACACTGGAGCATAGGCTCTATACTGCCCTTTGTGCAATTACAGTCCAGGGCCATTAATCCAAAACAGTTGATTTGTATTGCTCGTTTTAGCACCCAGGCTGCATTCAATGGGTTTTACGGTATACAAACGTCATACTGATATTTTCAATAAAATAAGATGAACAGTTTGGTGGCAGTTTCACAGTACTTTGATGCAACTGTAGGAGGAGGTTTACATGTATTAGTATCATAACTTGGCGAAGATAAGCTCACAAACGTCCAACTGCAACTCAATTACCACTCACCAACATTTAGATGTTAGTGAAGGATACAACGCAGACAGCTTCAAGACACTGCCAACTCACGGCCCCCCTTTTGTTAGGTATAGAACATTGAGCAATGTGCCATAGAATGCATTAATAACCTGCTGTGCTGCAGCGTGGTAGAAATGAACACAGTTATTGGTCCCATAAAGCAGACTGTAGCCTCCTCCTCTCATTTACAGTGTTATACAGGGACACATAGCTCTTCAAGTTTCCCACTGCCTCCTCTTCCTCCTCTCTCATCCCCGACTGCATGACTGCTATTCAGGCATGGTGTGCTGCCAATGATCTCTGCCTTAATGCCAGTAAGACTGAAATCCTTCTCATTAGGACCCCTGCTCGCTCCTTCCCTCTGGGTCCCCTCTCCTCACTTTTGTGAGGCAAAAACCTTGGAGTCATCTGTGACTCCTCTCTCTCCTTCTCTCCTCACATCGCGGACCTTACAAAGAAGGCCCATTATCAGCTGCACCTGCTCAGAGGCATTCTCCCTTTCCTCACCTTCCCCCAGAAACTCAATGTCTCCAGAGCTCTAGTCCTCTAGGCTGGACTACTGCAACAGCCTCTTCCTCAATCTTCCTTTGCCCCCTTAAACTAATCCAGGACAGGACTGCAAGACTCAAGCCTAGGGACTGCATCTCCCCAGCCCTAAAATCTCTCCACTGGCTCCCGGTTGCTGTTAGGATCAGGTTCAAGACCCTCTGCATCATCCACAAGGCTTTCAGGGGCCTGGGACCATGCTACATCGAACTCTCTCTCCCTAAATACCTCCCTGCTAGAGCCCTTTGGTCTTCTAGCTCCAACTCTCTGCAGATCAGACACTTCTCTAAGCAGAGAATGGGTGTTAGATCTTCCTCCTATGCAGAAGCCTTGCTCTGGAATTGTCTCCCTGCCCCTCTCAGGCTTAAGCTGGATCGCCTTAAGTTCCAGAAGTGCCTCAAGTCCCTCCTATCCTCTTACTCATCCCCCCTCCAGTGCCAACACCCCAGTCTGTCGCAGTGACTGGCTGCCTGGTCTCCCTCTGAGTTCTACAGGTCACCAGCCCCCCCCCCACCTAGTTCACGCACTTTGCATGTGTACCCTCACCCCATGCAATCCCTGGCACTTGCCCACTTGACCTCACCATAAGAATTGCCTAGCCCTGTGGCACTCTTCCCTCCCTCCACCACCCCCCTTTCAATTGCACTCTCCTCTTGCCCTGCACTCCACTTCCTATCCTAGCAACTCGCATTTTGCGCAAATTGCACTCCCCACCCCACTTTTTGTTACTGCACTTGCATTAACTGAATGTCACAAGGCCTAGTAGGACTGTCATTGTTAACCCTCTCCCGAACCCCCCCCCCGTCCCTTGACTTGTGGCACATTGAAACACCATTGGTTGTATAGGCACCTTACAAATATCCAATAAATAAAAAAAAAATGCTAGCCAGAGAGGACATGCCAGCGCACAGCATGAGCCTCCACTAGGGTTTATGGTCGGTGAGGGTTCGTACAAAACCTTTAACACTATTAGCACCCTAGCATCACACTCGGGGTGCTAATGGAGTTTGTGGGATTAAGTAACGAAGGAAAACAAAAACTATGTCACCCCCTTTGATCATGCGCCTTATTAAAAAGGGAATCATCACCCAAACTCAGAGGGACACCATGGGAATGCGGAAAGGGTTCTCAGGATCAGTGCCATGCTGCTCCAACCCACAGATGACACCATAGGCAGTGCTGGAAATCGGGAGGGGAAATCTACTGGGGGAACCCTCTCATCCTTGGAGGGGCGGTCCATGGAGAGAAGGGATGCAGGGAGGAGGGCCAAGGCCCCAGGCTGTCACACAATAAAGTATCTTCACAGAATCCAATCCTGGCGATTTGCATAAAAGCAAAGGGCATTATGGTAACATATAATGACCACAATTTTAAATTTGAAACATGTCTTAGTGATTCAGTAAGAAACTCTTTAGAGAGAATGAAGGAAGTGGGCCTCTGCAGTTTTTATTGATCAGACCTTATTTTATTGGGCACCCTAAGAAAAAAAATGTCTGTAGCAGGACATATATACCAGTTAGAGACTTGGCAGCACTGCAGGAACTTCTGAAAGCCACCTGCTTGTTGAAGCAAGGGGTTGCAAGTCAGTGCGATAAAGTGGCTTCAGAGAATCTGTGAGTGTTATGGGCAAGCCCATGGGTCTGGGGACACAGTGGTGCTCTAACAGGACTTGTCTTGCTGGAGCAGCACCCTGTCTTGTTCTGGCCCATTTCCAGCACTGACCATACGCCAGAGTCCCAGAGATGCAGAGAGAAGACGCAAGTTCCAGGTGGGCAGTGGCCGGGATCAGAGAGGTGGTGGCAGCCAAGCACAGCTAGATGGAGGCAGGTACACTGGGAAGCACAGTGCAGCTTCCTCCGAATGCGAGTGCGCATTGGAGGGAGCGGACCGACGGCCCCCAAGCCAAGCACTATTACATGGTATTCATTCTATGATCAAACATTCCATCGTCATTCCAAATCTCACCATTCACAGAAAAACAAATAGGGTAGAAACCAATACCAAACGTCATGCTCAAACCAGCCCACCCCCGGCCAAAAGTAATGCTCTAGTAAGACTGAGAATGCAACCAGGCAAAAAGGATGGACCCCAAAATCGCCATACAGAACAAAACCTAGCAAAGGTACATTGCCCACTCTCAAGCCTTTGCACCAGGTCAATGAACAATTCACCAATTCACTCCCCAGGAACATCAGCAGCTGTTTGCTCAGGCGGACCCTTCTGGATCTGCCTCAGATTCCTGCGTCTCATTCCACAATCACTCTAAAGGGGCATCTAGAATCTTTGATGAAGGCTTCATGCCCCTCAGCACATTGAGCATTGCAGGGAAGGGAAGGGAACTATCACCTCCTCAATCCATTATCCACAAAGGCCTTACAAATCATCTCAAATTTGGATGCCTCACAAACATTAGGGAATGGGAAAAGCCTCTTCCGCTAACAACGAAGCCGCCCAATCTTAGATCTTGCCCTCCTCCAAAACCTCTCTTTACCCCACACCCGATGCGGTCAATGGTTGTGATTTTAACGAATGAAATTACAGAGAATAAATTAATAATGAAACTTTAATAACATTTTATTTGGGGGAGTCTCCTCCAAACCTTCCATTTACCGATGCTTTTAAACCTACTCCAAACTCCCCCCGTTTTAACCCCTAACGCCAAATCCATATAACGTTTTTTTTTTAGAAAAATGTTTTCGTTTTTCATGCATTCTGTTTTCTATTCGTTATAATTACTGGGTAACGCGGTCAATTATTGTCGGGCAAGACCCTCTGTGCTTTTTCTTTTTGCATTTATTATTTTTCATTAACTTAGTTTCAAATAACGACAACAGCACAGTGTAACAGTTAGTCCAGCAGAGATAGAGCATATGAAGTCACTTCACTAATAAATACTAGTCATTGCCCATATGCTTTTTGTCAACCTTCCCACATCAATGCGTAGTGTTTGAAGCATTATTTACCCCCTCTCTTGGGACACCATATCCACCGGAGTCCCTACACAGGATACTTGCTGGAGAGTTATCTGCTCTTAGTCGTATGGTTGCTCATCCCAGCCTCCATCCTTTGGAGACCACTCCCTGCGGAGCTGCCAGGTGTACACTTGGAAGAGCCTCAAGCCAAAAAACATCTCAAAGAGGCCCATATGCCTTTGGGTCTATTTTGCTCAGGCAGCGTCAACACATATTGGGACTCCTTCCGCAGTCGGACAGGATGTTCAACCACCGTCTACGTGTAGGTGACTGTCCCCTATACCAGGACCTAGCTATCAATGATCTGGCTATGACCGATGCCATGGTTAGAAGTCTACATGTCTCTGCTCCTTCCCGCGAAGCTCTCATGCAGCCAGTTCATGGGTGCCTCTAAAACCCACCATGTCCTCCATAACCTGTCAGCAGAAGTTGTGTACACCCTTACACTGCCATGTTAAGTGCATCAAATCGGAAGATTGGTAGATACATTTGCCACACTCGGATGGCCTCTGGGTAATAAGAATGAAGTTGTAGCCAAGAGATATTTTCCTAGTTTGCATACAAGCAATCTTCCACTTCTGGTCCGTAATTGTCTTATCTTGGGATCCCTCCGAAATGCCCCTTGCTTTACCTTCAAACTCTACCCGTAAAGTTTTAATCATCCGATAGATGGACAAGATCATTTAGCTATATCTAGGCGGTTCGATTATGTATTGGACTATCGGTGATGGACAAGCTCCCCTGGGAGGCTCGGGATGTGTGTTTTTATAACATATTTAAATGTAGGATATAGAAATAGAGTTACTGCATTTCAGGCCCACGTTCTTTGAGTTGATCTATAGTAATTAACTGCCCCTCAAAGAAGATATCCTGCAATGTATGTACCCCCCCAAACCCTTAAAATGTGCCTGGAACACCCTCTCAAAAGTGATATCAATCCCCCTTACCTCATAAAGAGAATTTCAGGGAGTCTTTAGCCAACCAATTTCGCAATTCGGTCCCAAGCATAGGAGGTTTCTACTGGTTGCACTCCCACCGCCCCTCTCTCAAAATGTTTGCCCCAGAGAATAGACTTCAAGTTGTCAGTGTGTTGTGGCCCTCAAAATCCCAACATGTGGAAAGCTATGTAGACAGAGACCACCACAATGTCACATATTGCACCTGCCTGCTAATTAATATGTAAATAAATTGGGATAATCTAATCCCCCTCTCTCATATGGCTTTGTGAGGATATCATAAGCTATTCTACGTTGTCCCCCAGTCCATGCCAACTTCATGCTTTTGACCCAATGCCAAAAATATGCGGGTGAGAAATGGGGCATTATTGAATCGGGGCATTATTGAATTTACAGAGTATTTTTAGCGCCATCACCATTTTAGCAAATTATATTCTTGCCGCTTGTGATATTGCAAGATTCATCCAAGCATTCACCTTGGTTTCCAATATATCCAGTAATTTGACATAATCCTCAATGTACAATGCTGCAGGATCTGTGCGACCAATATGCCCAGGTATTTAATGCCTGTAGGACACCACTTGAAATTGGTCAGAGTGTCCTCTCACGTGGTTCTCTGAGTCAAAGTCATTATCTCAGATGTATCCCAATTGATTTTCAATCCTGACCACTAACCAAATCGTTGTACATCTACCATTACTTCTGGTAGGTTATGCTCGGGCTCTTTAACGCACAGGAGCATATTGTCCGCATACAAAGATACAATACTAATCTGCAAGTACATTTTGATTCCCCTATGCCCATAGTACACTCGAATATAACATGAAATGGTTCTATAGCTAGAGCAAAGAGCAGGGGAGACAGCGGACAACCCCGCCTCATCCCACGTGAGGGTGATATGGCTCTTGACTGAACTTTGTCAGCACCATTGCCTTCAGCACTGTGTACAATAGTTTGATCCACTGCAAATAGGGATTGTCTGAGCCCATCGTCCGTAGTACTTCAAAGAGGAATGGCCAATTGACAGTCAAATAACTTCTCCACGCCCAGAGAAGAGATCACCGGAGGGACAGCCACATTGATGTTATGCAAGAGGGCAAACAGTCTCCTCAAGTTATTCTGAGTTGATCTGCCTGCCATGAAGCCTGTCTGGTCTGGCAGCATCAGAGATGGCATATGCGGGAGCAAATGTTGGGGGGCGGGGGTCAGGAAGGGTGCCTATGGTTGCAAGGGGTTCATGATGCATGCACCATATTGTTGGGATGGTTCCCTGGTATGCCAGAGGTCGTCTGGGGCTCCACCGACTCTCAAGGGTCCCAACTCCCTTCCCCAGAATCAATGGAGGACTCAGCCAACTGCAAGTAAGAACTGTGGTTTATTACAAAAAACCAACAGGGACATAACACAAACATACCCCCCGGGTCTGTGGCTCAGTGGACTAATGCATCCACTAAAAGGGACCTGTTTTTGACCTCATGATCACAGGTTAGAATCTCAGCAGGTCCACTCATCCCCTCATCCTTCCGAGGTCGACACAATGAGTACCATTAAGTTGGGTAACAATAAACATCTGTTATTAGTGCCAAGATGCCCCTTCGGGGGGTGAAAGTGCACTTTACAAATAAGCCGGTTATGTTGTTAGAAAACCAACAGGGATCATACAAGACAGTCAAGATTCTCCAGTACTTCTCAACTTTGCATTGCATGCTCCCAGATTTTGTGATGACTTTGCATCATCACCTCAGGCCCTTCTGCAAAAACCTATCCCAGGTGCGGATTGTGCGCTAAGAGTGGTATACCTTATGGCTGTACCCTATAGAGGTTATTCTACTGGTCCTTGTATGTCAGGTGGCTGGCCTGTCCCCAAGAAACAAACTATTACATTGTTGCAGAGTAGTAGGCTTACCATTGGTTCTTTGCCCCTTGCCATCCACCCCCGATTTTTCTATTTCGTGATTGGCTAGAGCTGATCTCCCCAGGCCTGGGACTCCATTTGGTTCTCAGCTCTCTGTGCACCTCTTCAAGGTGATCTGAAACGTCTGTTTGTATTGTATCTGGTGATGTACCACCTTTGCCTATGAGAATGCATCTCCACGTTGCAACACTTGTTTCATTCTTCGTGCGGGTTGCAGGGATCGGCTCTCCTTTGCCACCACGGGCGAATGCCCATAGTCTAGTTTGGCTGCATCATGTGCTTGCAGGCCACAAAATCGAGCTCTTGAGCCTGCATTTATGAGGATTTATTAAATTCTTCTGCAGCTGGTCCTTTGTCATCTAGAGTTTGGAATGTGACTGTTTATCTCCAACCTTGACTGTGAGCTTGCTTCGCACTCCGTGCAGCATGAGACAGTTCCACTTGTCACGTGTTCTGTGGCTTGAGGACTCCTGTAATTTTTCCTAGACTTATAATATGATTTCTACATGCTTGTGTTATACCAGGTAACCTATACATTAGTCACACATCGTCCTACCAGTCTCCATATATACGGCTGTAGTTCCATAGGGTTATTTGTCATAAACATCTGCATATTTGCTCAGGATCTCTTGTTGCCTTGGATTTGAGTAAATGCATTTGGCTAGTGAAAAAATAATAAAGCTTTGACAGTATGTACATGTATCCGTCCTCCAACTATAGAACTGTGTATATTCTTCGTTTATGCGCATGCATGTTTGTGTAATGTGGTGCAGGGCTGCGAGTGTGCTTCATGACCAACGCTGCTATGTCGTGGTGTCTCTAATGATGTCAGCATAATGGCTTCTTGGTGCTTAATCAAGACTGTCCATTAGGGTATTCCACTCTAAAACCTCTGTGGATTCCCCTATAACTGTAAAGATATGTACTAGATCAGGTCTGTAGGGCTGCCTGAGGAGATACTTTTCCGTGTGTGTGTCAGCCGGTGGTGCACTTCGTGTTCGTCTGACATAAGATGGGTGACTTCGAGCGTTCCTGGCTCTTCATGCCGTCATGTTCCTGGGGATGAGGAGGGGCATTCTTGGGACCCTCTCCAGTATTGATGACAGGGGGTGGCAGCGAACTGTGCAAAATGTTGCAAATTCATATGTATCGAGTGCAGTTAATTATGGATGGGATGTATTACTTTTAAGTTTTACTGTTAAGAATTAATACATATTAGATCTTCACGAATGCAGAAAGATACAATATTAAAACTGCAAATGCAACATGAACACAATCTACACACGGGGTGCTTTGCAAAAAAAAACATGGTAGTAGGGGCTCTCTTGCAAAATGCATTTTGACTTTTAAATTAACTTGCTCAGGTTTTCAGACAACAGAAAATTAGTAAATCAGTAACTAACCTTTGCGGTTAGCTGCTGCACATGAATTTTAAGTAGCAGGGCCATTCGGCGATGGAAAGGAGTCATCCAGTAAGATGGTCAGCTTGCAAACAGGACAAAGTCTTATGATTTAAGAGTTCCGCAAGGTTAACAGATGTTATCTGGCTCATTGTATTGAAGTCACGTAGAGGGGGTTGATCATGTGTTTGGGCTGGTAATAAAAATGGGGCCCGTGGCCAGGGTGTCCGGCGGTTAATTGTTTTTACAGGCCAAAACCAGAGGCTGTATGCTATAGAGTAGTGGTTGAATACATTAGAATGTCTTCAGAAACACAAGGAGTCTGAGGTAGTTGAGATCGTAATCAGTAGTTCAAAAAGATTGTTTATTCCTCGTATTTGCTAAAATATGTAAGCGGACCATGTGCAATCACACTTAAAGTTAAAGGCCCTAGGCCAGTTATTGCTAGTAATGAATTATGTTGCAATAACAATGTTTAACCACGTACTGACATGACCTAAAACGGACAAATCCTAAGAGGTTTGTTCTGAATATGATCTGAAAATGAATATCAAGATAAGACTGGCCAAGGAATATTGAAGAATGGGGAACAGATGGGATTTCTTTGAAGAGGTTTCTGTCCAATCATGTTTGGGGTGGATTAACTGTTTTATGAAATGTATTTGGGAGTGTTTTAACTGTTGAAACTGTGTAAAAGATGTGAACTGATGTGGTATTGTTGAGCCTTTGGTTAGTTTGGTCCTGCAAGACCATCTAACCGCTCCCCAGAGCTTTGTAAAGTAAACTTGCTTTATGTTCAACCGTGTACTCACTTCTTAAGCAGTGAGCCTGTGTGGGTGCAGGCGATTAAAGGCCCATCCGCACACAGTTGATTTGCTAATACTTGTGCCAATATCTTATTATTGGTATTACCAGCGACAGTGGTCGATAGGACTTGAATCCTGCAGGGTCCTTATTGGTCCTTAATAACACTAATGAGCGCTGAACGAGTTGATTCCGGGAAACTGCCAGTTTTATATGCATACTCCATCGATTACAGATTTGGGGCCAGTTCGTCCGCATATTCCTTATAGAACTCTTCTTATTGGGCACCGATAGCACCACTTTCTTGATTTCATCCGAAGCCAGGGTGAAGCTTGAGAAGTAAAGTCACTTACGAGTCAACCACCCTAGCACCACAAGCTCGATGAAAGAGCGCATCTCTGTGAGGTTGGTCTTCCAATAGTGTACTATACATAGGGCCTGATTCATGGAAGCATTTTCTAATGGTGCAATCCCATAGGAAAATGCTCCATGAATCAGGCCCAGAGTGTCATAATAGTTTTTAAAGACATTGTTGATTGTTTCATTAGCTCACAAACTCGCACCACACACCCCTTCTATTGCCACAATATCCATATATTTCTGTTCCTTTCAGCTAGTCCAAGCTAGAGTTCTGCTTAGACAGCCCCCCTCTCCACATGCCCTAGCTACTGCCGGTCCTGTCAAATATTTAACCTCATTAGATTGTATTTCAGTAAATTCCCGTTTTGCCTCCAGCAGATGCTGTGAAGCATTTCCCTCCCCCCAGTTCTGCCTATTCAAGCACCAATCACTTAATTTCAGCCTTGAGACGTCCCAGCCGTGCCCTCAAATATTTCAATATACCCTCCTCTTCGGACATACAGCTACCCCTAATGCATACCTTAAATGCCTTTTAGATTGTGTTAACATTGGCAATCAAGTCATTATTATGATGTTCAATATCCTGGGCCATCTCCACCCTGAACACCGTTTCACTCAATGCCCGGTTTTTGAAATCTCAGTCTAGGGGGCCTAGGCCCCAGTATGGCCCCATCAACTGTTAAAAGGACTGGGGAATGGTCAGAAAGTGTCCCGGGTAATAGCTCACATTTATTCCAATTCCACAAGATGCCCATGTTGGCCATAATATAGTCTATATGGAACGCAGAGTTGTACACACTGGAGTAGAAAGTATATTCCCTCTTTAGGGGATATATAAGTCTCCACGCATCGACCAATCCATGATATTCTGCACTCTCTCCCCAAGTTAACACTGGCCTTGGGACATGCCTCTGCCCAGAGTTGACTATCCATGTCAAGTGAGCGCTATATTAAAATCCCCCACCCATATTGTTTTGCATCCCTCATATTTGTGTAGGTGGCTAGCGCATATACACAAGAATACCAGTGTATCTACATTCAGGGCATAAACAATGACCAGCACCACCTTCAGTCCCAGCAATTCATTGGACATTTGTTATGCCCCTCATGTTCCACGACAGGACTATCCAGCATCACCCTGGCTGTCTATGGACCCAGACTCAATGGATCCTGTGTTCACTTTAATTTACAATGAGTGAGCAGTAACGATTAGCATCGCCTCTCCCAACAATCGGGCATCTTGTTAAGTATAAAGTACACTGTGTCCAAAGAAACACCCCATTAACAGTACCCCCCCCCCTGCCCCACACCGGAAACCAAAACATACCGGCATTGTTCATCTCCCCTCCCATAGACCCCCAACAGTAGTTCTGAACAGCAGTTAATGCACCGGCTGCTCCTTCATATAGCTGTCGATACGGCGAATATGAAACCCAGTCATCTGATTATTGTCCAGGCCTACCCTGGGTGAATGGCCAAGAGCATTGAGGGCAGTGGCCTTAGTATAGCTGTACCCACTTAATGGAGGGGGAGATTGTTGTTTAAGGGATTAGGCTGCCAGTTCCTTAGTGAATGGTTCTGCTGCTTTCGGGTCACCGAAAAAAGATTGCCTCCTCCCCCATTTTACATGACTCAATTTGCGCACTCTGCATCTGTGAAGCATACCTTTTGCTTCAAGAAATGCTTTTCTCAACTCCTGAACCTGGGGACTGAAATCAGGAAAGATCTTGATAATCGATGATGCATATTTCAGCTCACCCTTCTCTCGAGCAGCTCCCAACAGCACATCTCTATCCCGGTAACTGATTATGTGAGCAACTAGCTGCTCAGGGGCTCCCAGCGTCAGCTTTGGAGCCAATGATCGGTGTGCTCGCTCGACCATGAACAATAGGAGACCGTTGTGTTGCCAAGCCCCTCGAATAGCAAACGTTACACAAATGTCAATTCTGTCGATCGCAGTTGTTTCAGGTACTCCTATGATGTGCAAGTTCTTTCGCCAGGATCTACCTTCCAGGTCATCATTCCTAGCGATTACCTTCTTCATGCCCTGTTGAAGCACGTCAACTTCACTCTGCAGTTTCGCTAGTTTACCCTCCCCGCTCGCAAATTTCCTGTGCCGCTTCAGACATGCACCCACACAGCTTCTTCCACCACAGATATATCCACATTGCAAGTGAGGCTATCAATCTTCTGGCCCAAAGTGTCCGTGCTATTTTACAGTGCCAACAGGGTATGGTTCAGCATGGTGAGATCTATGGCCACAGACCCCGCCCCCCAGCTGTTCAGGAATGGCCATGAGGGTGGTTCCTGACTTGGTTGTGGAAATCTACATGAAATTAATACCAGTTTTCTCTTTTCTTTGATAAAATGTCACACAACAATTGTGCCGTGGTCCACAAACAGCTTTCCAAATTACCTCTGTGTGTGTGTTTTAAGTTGCAGGCGCTGCTCTCAAGGTAGGAAATAGCTTGCAGTCAAAATAGCACGCACAAATACCAGCAGGTGGTGACACTCCCCCCTCCTTCTCCCTCCCCCCCCCCCGAGCTCAGGCCAAGTATCGAAAAAGAACACATGTTGAGCCTTCTCACTGCATGTCTATTCGTATTTCACTATAATTACTCACCGAACTTTCTTTCACCCGGTCAGTGAAGTCACCTTTCAAGGACCCTGTGTTATTTACATATCATGCAAACGCATCTGCAAAAATAGTATTTAAATGGAGAACGATTGCAAGTAAGCCAGAGAGCCCTAGCGAAACAACTGTTGTCGCTGCTCTCCGCTCAAGTGTTTTGTTTGATGCAAAATAAATATATCTATGTGATTATCTTATTCTATGACGGTGTCTAATTCTTTGGTTATCTTCCAGGCGGGAGAACCTTTAAGCAGGGGGCTCACAAACGTACTCAAATTTGCACTTTTTGACACTGAAGCGATCAATCTTTGCCTGTTTTTTGGATTCTCCATGGCCCTCTTGGAACCGGCCACAGGCTGGTAGCAAATACCCACATCTTAGAGGGATCGTGCCCAGTCTCCTTTTCGGGTGGCTGTAAGCTACATTTCCCAATCTCCTGTGCTGTACCTCGTTATTGAGCTTGAATTAATGTTTCTCCAGGGGAAAAAAAATAAAAAATAAAAAACACGCAGCAGGACTCTGCTGCACCTGCCCGGCAACAGGGACTCCTGGCAATACTGTGTCAAGTAGCGATATTCCCCATCAATTATCACAGACCAGGGTATTGCCACTGCCAATATACCAGGAAAGACACTCCTGTGATCCTGTGCCTCCCAGCCCCACATACAAGAGGTAGCCTTGCACAGCATCACCCAGTCAGGTGCTAGGGAGGAAGGCCTGCAGGGCAACAAGCATATAGGGCAGGTGGAAGGGTGGCGATGACCACTAAAGAATCCATTTTGGGTGTGTGCTGTTCCATAGGCGCCCCCATCAGTGCACTCGAAGCAGGAGACTACGCTCCCCTCACATGGCACACCTCACCTCACTGGGGCTGCCAGCCTCCACTCCCCATTCGTGTTCAGGGCCGCTGGGATGATGGGGTAACACATTACCACCTGACGCAATCTTTCACAGAGAGCTCCCTCCAGCACTGTCTCCGGTATTCAGATCTCTGCTCCGGGGCCAAGGATAGTATTAGGATGTGAGCAGTAAGGTGCTCCAGGCCCCAGGGCTCCAGCTCTACAATCTAGGCCACTGCATGTGTGGGACGCCGCCATCCACCTTATGGATTCTAGTGCACCCGTGCCTCGGCCCCTCCACCAGTGGCCTTCGCCAGGACCCTTACTCGGGTGGGCCAACTACAAATTGACGCACCATCTCTCCTCCAATGGCAGGTATGATATGCTAGGATATATTTTATTTATAGCGCACCCATACACAAGTGTTTCAAAGAGCGACGAGGCAGGGGAGGGGAACAAGACAACAATCTTACTAGGCCCAGATTGTGTAAGGGGAGAGGAAAAGGGAACAGTGCTGGTGGAAGGGGAGGAGGAGCAAGTGGAGAACATAGGAGCTAAACAACAACAAGAGGTGCGGCAGCAGGTGGCAATGCAAGGTAAAGTGCAGAACAGAAAGTGCTAGAAGTGCAAGTAGAGGGGGCTGTAGAGTTCCAGATACAGCCCCAAGAACAGGGTTGACCAGTGGCAGTGCAGGTGTGCAGATAGGAGGGCATGGACCTGGGCTCATGGTTCAGGGGGTAGCCAGGTAACCAGTGCAGTAACAGACAGGAGGTCAGCAGGGAAGAGGAAGAGAGAAGGCAGAAGCAAAGAGGAAGGTCTTGAGCTGCTTCTGGAACCAGAGATGTTTCTGGTCAAGTTTCAGAGAGGCTTTTCCAGAGGGAAGCACCCGCCAAAGAGAGCAATCTGCCCCGAGCTCTTTGCTTGGAAAAGCGCTTGACCATCAGGGAGTTGGAGGTGCCAAGGGCTCGAGTAGGAAGATACTTCAAAAGAGAAAGCTGGAGATATTTTGGTCCCAGGCACCAGTTGGCCTCGTGGACAATGCAAAGGGTCTTGAATGTGATCTCTCCATTGCCCCCCAGTGGCTGCAAGGAATTTAGTGCTGGAGAGATCCCTGGGCTTGAGGCCAAGGACAAGTCTTGCAGTCCTGTTCTGGATGAGTTGCAGAGGGTGGAGAGTAGAGGCAGGAAGATTTAAAAACAAAAAAACAAAGAGGCTGTTGCTGTAGTCAAGCCTAGAGAGAAGGAACAAGTTACTTACCTGTAACTGTTGTTCTCCAGCATGGGTCTGGCATGGATTCACATGCTCATGAATATTCCCCGTCGTCAGGCTGGGAATCCTCGGTAAAGAAAAAAATCAGTATCAGTTTCGTTTCTGATCTGTCTTTCGTAGTAGTAACCAATCACTGATCTCTGCGTCATACTGACCACAGCCAATGACTGCCCTCTACCTAAGCCCCACCTCTGGCAGCCATCTTCAGATTTGGTAGCACGTGAAGTGGCAGTATGACCAAGTGAAGAGCCGCAGAGGGGTAGGCGGGAGGGTTCGCATGTGAATCCATGCCAGACCCATGCTGGAGAACAGTTACAGGTAAGTAACTTGTTCCTTCTCCAGCATGGGGTCTGGCATGGATTCACATGCTCATGAATAAAGAATACATAGCAGTACACACATGCACAACCACGGGAGGTGGCAAAGGCTCAACATTAAGCATTACATCAAACTCAACATTAAGCAATTCTTAACTCCTCACCAGGCTCACCTTAGGCGAACAGGTTGCGCAGCACTGCTTGGCCGACCCTGGACTCCTCCCTGGAATCCTGATCGACGCAGTAGAATTTTGTGAAGGTGTGCGTCGACCTCCACGTAGCAGCCCTGCAGATGTCCAGCAAGGGCACACCAGATAGGAACGCTGTGGTAGCTGCGATCGCTCTGGTGGAATGGGCTCTCGGACGGCCAGGCAGCGGTCGGTTTGCCAACCGATGACAGTACATGATACAGCCGGAGAGCCATCTGGAAATGGAGGCCTTTGAGGGAGCCTTCCCCTGATTGACAGGTCCAAAGTTAACAAAAAGTTGTGACGTCTTCCGAAAACACTTCGTGCGGTCCACGTAGAACTTCAGCGCTCTAGCCACATCCAGCGAGTGCAAAGTCCTTTTGGCCGGCGACGAAGGCGACGGGAAGAAAACAGGCAACACCAAGGGTTCGTTGAGGTGGAAGTCCGACGGCACCTTGGGCATGAAGGAGGGGTGCGTCCTGAGCACTACCCTCGTGTCGTGAAAAGTAAAGTACGGCCTGGATCTCTCCCACTCTTCGTGCGGAGGTGATGGCCACAAGAAACGCTGTTTTCCACAACAAGAACTTCAACAGAGCCGAGTGCAGAGGCTCGAACGGAGGTCCCCTGAGCTTGGTCAGCACCACGTTGAGCTCCCACGCCGGAGCCTTCACCGGCGGGAACAATCTGAACAGTCCCTTCATGAATTCTTTCACCAGACGATGAGACCACAAAGACGTCCGCCCCGTGGTTCTGGTGTATCGGGAGATCGCAGCAAGATGAATCTTGATGGACGCGTGCGCCAGTCCAGCCTTGGCCAGCGTCAGAAGGTACGGCAGTACCTGGGGAGCCGTAATCCATAGAGGGTTAATCTTCTGTGCGTGGCACCAGACAGAGAACCTCTTCCATTTGTGTCCATAGCATTTAAGAGTTGAGGACGCCCTGGCCTTTGTAAGAACCTCTCTGCAGCCGGTATGTCGTAACCTCCAAACTCTAACGCTGCAGGAGCCAGGCCTGCAAGTTCAGCGACTTCGGGTCGTGATGGAGGATGGCGCCTCCTTCCCTGGAGAGAAGATCCGCATCCACTGGCAGCTTGATTGACGGGGACGCTGACAAGTCCAGAAGGTCCGGGAACCATATCTGCCTCAGCCACGCGGGTGCGACAAGGATCATCCTGCACCGTGACCTCTTGAGCTGGTTGATGAGCCGGATCAGCAATGGCAATGGAGGGAACGCGTATAGAAACAGGCCCTCCCAGGGGAACGAGAAAGCATCGCCCATGCTCCTCGGCTGGGGAAACTTGCTGGCGAACCTCTGGCACTTGGAGTTCGTCGCCGTCGCGAACAGATCGATCTGGGGAGTCGGAAGAGGCGGTCCACTAGATCATGTCGTAGTTCCCACTCGTGGCACGAGCGCAGCTCTCTGCTGAGCGAGTCGGCAATGGTGTTTTTTATCCCTGCCAGATGAAACGGCACCAGAAACATCCCTTGGGCGACAGCCCAATGCCACAGATCCTGCGCCTCCTTGGACAGGGCTGGGGATCTGGTCCCGCCCTGCTTCCTGATGTAGAACATGGTGGTGGTGTTGTCGGTGAAGATCCTCACCACCTTGCCCTTGAGGGACGGAAGAAAGGACCTGAGGGTCCAAAACACTGCACGGAGCTCCAGGACGTTGATATGGGTGGACTTCTCCGTCGGAAGCCAAAGGCCTCTCGCGTGCAGATTTTCGGTGTGCCCTCCCCACCCTTCCAGGGAGGCATCCATGGTCACCGTCTCCTGGTGGCCGGGGGTCTGGAAGTCCATGCCCGCCGTCAAATGCGCGCGGGTGCCCCACCACCGGATCGCTCGTCGGAAACTCTCGTCGAGTGTGATCCTCTCCTCGAAGCTGCCCGTCGTCTGGATCCAACGCGCGTCCAGGAACTCCTGCAACGGGCGCATCCGGAGCCTGCAGAGGCGGATGAGATAAATGCAAGACATCATTCCGAGGAGAGACTTGATGGACCTTACCCTGGCTGCGTCCGCAGCCAGCATCCGCTGCACCTTGCCCAAGATGGCCCTCGTCCTTTCCTCCGACGGAGAGGCCAGAAGCGACACTGTGTCGAGCTTTGCTCCCAGAAACAGTGTGTCTTGCGCGGGCACCAGGTGGGACTTGGCGTAGTTTATGGAGAATCCCAGGTCCGTGAGTAGTTGGACGGTCCTTGCCGTGTGCTCCACGGCGAGCTCCTTCGTCTTTGCTCGGATGTGCCAGTCGTCCAGGTAGGGGTAGACGTGGATGCCCTCTCGGCGCAGCTGCGCTTCCACCGGTGCGAGGCACTTGGTGAACACCCTGGGTGCCGACCTCAATCCGAAGGGAAGGGCTTTGAACTGGTAGTGACGCCCTTGGACCACGAACCTGAGAAACATTTGGTGTCCCTTTAGGATGGGAATATGGAAGTAGGCATCCTCCAAATCCAACGACGACAGGAAATCGCCCTCCTCCAGTTGACCCAGGACGTGTTGGAGGGTGACCATCCGGAACTTCTGTGCCTTGATGAATTTGTTCAGTCATCGTAGGTCCAGGATGGGACGCCATCCTCCTGTCTTCTTCTTCACGAGGAAGTATCTTGAGTAAACTCCGGAGCCCCAAAGCCTCTTTGGGACGAGCTCGATGGCGCCCTTCTTGAGCATCGCCTTTACCTCCAAGAGAAGATGAGGGACGTGATGTTCTTTCCTGGCCACAGGGGGGACGCACGGGCACCTCATTAGAAACTCGAGCGCGTGACCCTGAGCTAGGGCGTCCAGCACCCAACGGTCAGAGATGGACTCCCACACGCTGACGAAGCTCGCCAGCCGGCCTCCCACCGGGGTGCTTCGGTGGGGGCCCGACCCCACGGCCGGTTCAGTCCTGCTTCGACGAGGCTTTGCCGCCTTGTCCTCCTTGGCGACGACGGCGGGGTCCGCCTGACTTGCCTCGTCCCCTGTAAGCTTCCTGTGACGACGAATGGGCCGCTTGATGGTAGGTGGAAAATCCGCCGCTGGAACCTTTGGAGGCACCCTGTTTGCCTCCGCCGCTCCGAAAGGGCGGCCGCCGTTGCTGGAGAACCCCAAGAGCCCGGGCCGTCTCCGTGTCCGCCTTGATGGCTTGAAGGGAATCATCCACTGTTTTCCCAAACAGGTTGTTTCCGTCTAACGGCATGTCCAAGACTCTGGTCTGCATGTCCTGACGGAAGTCAGTAGCCTTGAGCCATCCACGCCGCCTAAGGCACACGCCTTTGGCCAACTGGCGAAATCCAGTGTCAGCGATGTCCGTCGCACTCGTAATGGCGTGGTCTGATGCCACCTCTCCTTCCTGCAAGATCTCTAGGGCTTCCGCCCTCTTGTCGTCTGGTAGGAAGTCCAGCAGGGGGCCAGTTTGTACCACAACTCCCTGACGCAGCGGGCTACGATAGCCAAGGCGTTGGCCGCCTTAATCGTCGTCGCTGCCCTCGAGATGACTCTGCGTCCCATCGTGTCTAATTTCTTTCCCTCGCCGTCCGGCGGGGAGGTCGATGTAGAGGCCGCGCCCCCCCCCGCTTTCTTCCTGGCCGCCGCGGAGACGACCGAGTCCGGGGTCGGCTGTGCCCGAAGGCACAAGGGGGCCGCGCCCTGGACCCGGTACTTCTTCTCGTACCGATCCCTTCTAGCCAGCGTCGTGGATGGGTTCTTGAGGAGGGCGAGGCCCTCATCCCAAATATCATCCAGTAGAGGTACAGCGAGGACCGTCTTCCTCTTGGCCTTGCGCCGTTGATAAAGGAATCCTTCCTTCTTCTCTTCCGGGCAGAGCTGGAAAAGCTCGGATGCCCTGGCGATCATGGAGTGAAACGATCCAATCTCGTCGGGCGGGGAAGCCCGGGTGGGAGGTGACGACGGGAGATCCTCGTCGTAAACCTCGTCGTCTGTACCCGTGTCAGTCCCCGTATCATCCCCACGTGTCGGGGAGGAGGGCTGAACAGGGCGCGATGGCTGAAAAGGAGGTGGAGGATGAATCCTTCTCTTAGGGGGAGGGCTCCGAGAAGGGCCTGGCTCCGGGTCCCCCATCGGGAGCGGTTCCTCCGTTGGTGGTAACGGCAGTCTCGTCCGTATCTCCGAGCATAAGGACTGTATAGCCAACAAAATGGCCGCCGAGTTGTCTTGCGGCACTGGTTGAGGGGAGTCCGACGGGCGGTCAGGAGCCCAGTCGGCACCCTCGACGTTCTCGTCGTCTCCTACGTCGGGGTCCCTCCCGACGGGCTCGTCTTCTTCCACGCCAATGCCGTGGCTTAAGACTTCGATCAGCTCCTCCTCAGAGGTTGAGGCCGAATCCACGACGACCTCCTGCCCCCCTTTTTCTTCTCCGTCGGAGGTTTCACGGGGGTCCCGTCGATGGGCATGAAAGAGGACTCCCTCCGCGGTGGCAGGGAGACTCTGGGCCCGAGGTCGCCCCCACTGGTGTAGCCTCCACAGGCTGAGCCAGGACCGCTGCGACTGTCTCGATAAGAGTCCTTGGCCGGGTGGATTAAGGCTTTCACCACCTTAGGTGCGCTCACCGCCTTCTCCTTGGGGGGGAGGGTCACCGCCTCGCTCCCCCTCTGATGGGGCCTTCGAGCTCGACCGGGGTCTCTCCAGGAGCTTCGCCGGGTGCTCGGCCTTCCTCTTACCCGAGCCAGAGCATTGGCTTGTGGTTGATGGCGCCGGGGAGGATGCGCCCTGCCTGGCGCCCGTAGAGCCCGACCGTTCAGCGCTCCCGGTGCCAGCGGACTTGCGGTGCTTGGCCTTCTGTTGGACCCCCGTCGCCGGGGCGCCCTCAAAGGTCTTAGAAGACCGCTCGGACTTCTTCTTCTCGCCTGACGGGCTCTTTCCTTCCAGCCAGTTGACGAGACGTTGATGGCGGTCCTTCATGGTCCGCTCCGACATATTGCCGCAAAACGCACAGCCCTTCTCCACGTGCGTCTTGTCCTCATGTAGGCAGTAAAGGCAAAGGGAGTGTTCGTCCTCCTTAAAGACATTCTGAAGCTGGCATCCAGGGCAGACCCTGAACAGCTTTCCGGGCGTCGAGCTTCCCTTCTCCTGGGCCATGTCCGAGATGGGCCTGAGAAACTTCTGGAGTCCTCCAAAAGCGTGGCTCGACAAAATCTTCACCCTTGAGGGGCGTAGACGAATCCGACACGGGTCCCCGTTAATCGGATGAAGAAACGGTGGAGCTTGAGGCTCTTTTGACTGAAAAAAAGAGCAATTTTTCTGAGAAAAAACGTAAAAAAGCACTAACGCTCGAGAGCAATAGCACGAGGATCCCAACACTTGAAAGTGCGGTAAAAATCTGAAGATGGCTGCCAGAGGCGGGGCTTAGGTAGAGGGCAGTCATTGGCTGTGGTCAGTATGACGCAGAGATCAGTGATTGGTTACTACTACGAAAGACAGATCAGAAACGAAACTGATACTGATTTTTTCTTTGCCCGACGACGGGGAATATTCATGAGCATGTGAATCCATGCGAGACCCCATACTGGAGAACCAGAGCTCTAGAGACAGTGAGCTTCTGGGGGAAGGAGAGGAAAGGGAGAATACCTCTGAGGAGGTGCAGTTGGTAGTTTGACAACTTAGAGACATTGGAAATGTGAGGAGAGAAGGGAGTGTGTGGAGTTGAAGATAACCCTGGAGGTTCTTGTTCTCACAGGTGGGAACTGGAGAGGGGGCAAAGGGAGGCCAACCAGAGAGTGGGGGGGGGGGGTGAGGGGAGGGGCGAGATGGGTGCAGGTGTCCCAATGAGGAGGATCTCCGTCTTGCTGGCGTTCAGGCAGAGATCATTGGCAGTGCACCACTTCTGAATTTCAGAGAGACAATCCGGGATGGGAGAAGGAGCAGAGGCAGCAGTGGAAAGCCTGAAAGTGAGCTGGTTGTCATCCGCATAGCACTGGAAGTTGGAGCAGAAAGCAACAATGCGGTGGGCGAGAGGTGCCAGGTATTGGTTGAACAACCAGGGAGAAAGGTTAGACCTCTGGGTAACATCACAGGTGGAGAGAGAGAGAGAGAGTAGCGGAAGGACCCAAGTTGGACATGCGAGGGTTGATCAGAGAGGAAAGTTGTTAACCAGTCCAGAGCCTGATCAGCGATACCCAGATTATCATGGAGCTGGTTGAGCAGGAGGGCATGGTTAACCGTGTCAAAGACAGAGGAGAGATCAAGTAGGATGAGGACAGAGGGGAGATTAGAATCAAGGTTAGAGAGCAGGATTTCACGATGTTCAGGAGAGCAGTTTCCATGTTTCTGGCTGCTCTGAAACCAGACTGATGGTCATGGAGACAGCCAACAGAATCAGTGTGAGGATGAAATAGATGGCCAGCTTTTTTAGGAGTTTGCCCAGGAAAGGGGTAAGGAGCTTGGGTGATAATTAGCTGGAGGGGGCGGGGGTCGGCTGAGGGCTTCTTGAGAAGAGGGTGCACAGGAGAATGCTTCAAGGGGAGGGAAGGTACCAGAGGCAGAGTGGTTGCAGAAGTCAGCCAAGGCTGGGGCGAGGGTGTCAATGTGGTCCTTGATGGTTTTCGAACAACAGAAAAGAACCTGTTTAGATGAGGTTTTTATAGATTGAACTGGTCTAGAAACCTCATCAGGGGAGAAGAGACGAAAGTCAGAAAAGGGAGGGGGCTAGTCGCAGGGTGGCCAGAGGGAGATGAGAGTGTGGGGGGGGAGAAGCAGAAGCTGAGAAGGTGGAAAGGATGTCATGTCATGAGTTTTAGAGATGAAGTGAGAGGCCAGAGCCGTACACTGGGCCTGGGAAGGGACAGGAGAGGTACAGACTGCAGCAGGATTTGCCAGCTCCTTGCAGATTTTAAAGAGTTTGGCAGAGTTGTTAGATGCTGCAGAAGCACAGGCTTTGATGTGAGCTCTCTTAGTGAGGACCGAGTTGGTATTGCCTTTGGAGCAGGCGACAGGCAGGTTTGTCAGAGGGTGTACAAGATGCCAACCATTTCCTCTCAGCCACCCTACACTTGCGTTTAAGGGTAACTAGGTCTGCATCGTACCAGGAGTTCCACTTGGTTTTAGGATTCATGTGCATCCTCACAACAGGGGCAGGTATCAGAGACAGCAGAGTGGAGCATGGAAAGGGCTGTGTCAGGGTGCGAGTCAGCCAGAGGTGCAGGAGTGGGGAGAGAAAGTTGCGGCGAAAGCCTCAGCTGACACGCTTCATCGTCAAATGCATCATCTACCGGGCCGGACCCCCTTGTGGGCAATTCCTCCAGGACACAGCACACACCATCAGCCTCACTATCCCGGATGCTGTGATATCAGAATAGAAATCAAAGTCATGTTCAACCACCTCTACTCTACACTCAACTTCAAGACTCTGCACTCCACGTATCCATCTATGAGTCAGGCTTTGAATTTGTTTTCTTAGTTTTTCACATCTTCATGATGCCATGGAATCGAAGGAGAGGGCGACATGAGGAACTTGCCTCAGGCAACCCCTGCTAGATTGACTCATTTTTAGAGCAAATAAGACTTCTGTGACAAATCCCAGGGTATTGTCACTGGAAGCATGGGAAAGTCCCTTCGAATGAGGCCAGGGAGGTGAGGCCGCTACCAGATAGTCCCCATGGGGGTGGTACTCAGTGAGTAGATCTCATGGGGAGGAAAGCCCTCTGTGGGACTAGTGACGATCGCCTTGTAAGAACGTGGTATTAACCCCCTACATTACCGTCCCCACTTCCTTTGCACCCCACTCAGCCCCCTCTGGTCCCCTACACCTCTATTTCACTAGAATAGTGGTCTTCACTAATCCTACTGAGAAGAGGCAGCGTGGGACTTACCGAGGTAGAATCCAAAACATCACTGACAGAAAGAGAATCAGGCAAGGATCTAAAAGCCCACAGCAGAAACATACGCGGTACAGCTTACTAGAGGCAACCTCAATTATAAAAAGCAAGGACGGACTGCATATTTAGTCAAACCAGCACTGGAGGAGCGAGGAATTAGATGCTGGTTCCGTGGCGAGGGACCCGAACGAAGCAGAGATGCTCTCAAAGAGGGACAAGTCTCCCCAGGAGGTCCATGCAACAGGGACCTGGCTGGTGGCGGGGAGAGACCCCCTGACTGGCGAAGCCAAAATGAGAAGAAGGCACGCAGCCAAGACGTGAGAGAAAGCCTAATGCTGCAGAACTGCTGAAAACAGGGCGCTGAACGCAGTAGCAGCACAGAAGCCCTGCTCTGCTGCCAGCATAGACTGGAGCCTAGAACAACCTTTCTCTAAGGTAGGGAAAGGGTTGGGCCGGCTTAAGAGGGCGTACACTAACATCCTGAAAGGCAAAAAGCGAGAACAGAAGAATTCTACAATTTGAAACTAACTTTGCGAAAATACCCTATGTGGAACAGTATCTTGCAGGAGATGAAACCAGGTCTGTTCAAATGGACAGCGAGTGAAGCAGGGGCAGAGGTCCCACAGAAACCGTATACTCGGGTTAGGGACCCACATGAAGACTGGAAGCCCTGCAAACAGCACACACCAGGGTCTAAGACCCATATGAAAGCGAGTAAAGCTCATCACAGAAGTACACAGGGGTCAAGGAAGCACACCAATACAAAGAGATACAATCAATGGGCTGGGGCCCTAAATAAGTCAGGGAAGTCCCATGAGAAGGTCAGGTGGTCTGGGACCCTCAGAAAGGAGCAACTAACAGCAGGCTACATCAGGGAGATCCCGAAACAACCCATTGGGATCTGGAACCCAAGTAGAAGACAAAGAAAGGAGCAAAACACCAGAACAAGGGGTCGAGGACCCTTAACCAAAGAGAAACACTTTTTGGAACGCTAAGATTTACAAACCAGTCTGGCAGGATAGTAAACCAGATTTGATGCCACATTGGTAAATTGTGTTTTGTGAAGAGGAGGTCCACAATCAAGCCTCGCAGAATGCAACCCCAACATGGTGCTACATTGGTAACCTGGAGATATTTGAACATTGTTTACAGAACGTATTCAGTCAGGTCTAGCAGGATAGTGAACTCTACCTGATGCTACGGTCAGTGCTCGACATAAGATTTTGATGTGGGAGCATTTTACTCTCTATTTCTTTAAAGTTGGGCGTAAAATGATTTTTAGGGAGTCATAATGTAAGCCCACTTCCCAATGGGAGTATGTAAAAAAATGTTCAACTGGCTAAACAAAAATGTTTTTGTAATAATTATTCCTTGGCACCTAGTTATTCATACACATGATACAGGTTTACTTCTTCCAAGACAGAAATAGTGTCTTCCTGTGGTACTATGTGCACTACTGGTCCAAACGTCCAAACATATCCATGGAGCTGAATGGGTGAAAGCAGGAGCACAAGCTCCTACGTGTATGTGCCCTACTTTTAATTGGGAGTATTTTGACTCCCTATTTTTATTTTTTGGGCGTATTTGCCTATTTTTAGGGAGTAAAAGTGGCTGATACAAACCTTTTCTGTAGGGTTGGCTATATTTATAAACTGAAGAAAAACAGGGGCAATACACCGAACTTTGTTTTGCAATTTAAAGTCTACAGTCAAGTCTAGAAGGATAATGAACCAGACTTGACACTTATTTTGTGAGCTAGAGAGAGCAGAGGAAGCAACCATCCCCCCACCTCCCGACCCAACCCCCCCACCCGAGACTCAGGACATGCGTTTTGTGGCCCACAGTACAAGTCTGGCAAAAGAGTAAACCAGATTGGGCACTACACTGGTGACCTGGAAGAAGAGGAGGAGACCATCCCCCCCCTTATGTTCCGAAAAACACTGTTGTTTTACAAAGAGCCGTCCAGTCAAGTTTGGCAGGAGTAAACTAGTCTTGATGATACGCTTTTGAATCCTGTTGTGTTTGTTCTTAGTACATGTGGAGGAGCATCCAAGATCAAGAACTTGTATACAAGGTCTTCTTCTCAAGAATTGAACAATTGAGTCTTTATCCAGCATAAGAGGGTCCTACTGGATCAAGAAGACACCCAGTTTCTTTCCTTCGTTTAGTTTAAGGGATGGATATAGGTTTGGCCACAGGACGGTGAACATTTTTACTTTATGAACATCCTGATAGAGTCCTTAGTATTTTTGTTGAAGCAGGGCAACCAACATTGTAATAGGCCAAGATAGGGGTTTCCTTTTCTTTTATTTTTTCATAAATACACGTATTACCCACACACATACTACCACTATGAGATATTTCTGCACCCTTACACTTCTTATCTTTGGGAGTTAGCTAGTATGCCCTAGTGAGCTCACCAAACAGCAAGGAAGGAAGGAAGGGAGGAAGGGATCCTTGCACATGGATATCCAAGGGGGTCAGGCAAATGCATATCAAAACCACTCATGTGGGTCACAAACGTCTGCAGCTACTGCAGTCCTCAATGCCTCAAGTGATGGTGGAGAAGAAATTGTGTGTGTGGGGGAGGGGGAGGAGGGGGATGGGTCAGGGAGGTTTGGTTGGTCAGGGCAGCTGCTGGTATGTGGGGCCTTCATAAAGCCAGTTACCAGTATATTTTCCAACCATAAAACTAGTATACTTTGTTCTTCCCCCTATATGACCACCAGCAAGCCTATGTACTGTAATTTCTTCAGAAACCCTCTGGCCCAAGCGGAAACCACCACCAGAGGAAATCCATGTGAGCCAAGACGCATCTTCTAAACAGGAATACCAGCAAGGACTGGACAGGAAGATCCTGTGAATCTATGGGGCAGGGCAAAGCAGGGGAGCCCAGGATTGCCGCTTCAAACTATCATACCTACCCCTAATATCACCTGCATGAATCCATTACTCTCACTAGCACTAGACACCCACAGGTTTACCCTCAGAAAGCCAGCCAAAAGCCACATTTTGGAACACGAGATTATCTCCATTAGCAGTATCTTTAATCAGGGCCTAACAAGCTCACCAAAATAGTCTATCTTTGAGCTCAAGCTATGCCCCCCCCTCCTCTTCTGCCAGCAAGTACAATGTTCAAAAACATTATATCCTTCCAACTAAGGTTATACCGGTCATCAGTACCTGCAGGACTGGCCAAGCAATAAGTAGGCTATGAATGCTTCCTTAACTCACGGTTATAAGCCTGCATTGTCCTGACGTCCTAGTCAGTTCGACCGCGCGTTCTCATTGTCTAATGACCATGACTCCTAGTTACAGGCTCTTGCTTGTATGTTTGAGCTTATAACTCAGGTAGGTCAGGTTAATTTACAATTTACTAGCAAAGCAAGATTGCAGTCTGGTAAAAAAAAAAAAAAAAAAGATTCTAATGCAAGCAGATAAGAAATCCATATCATTCCCGAAAAACCGATATATTTCACATGGTGGTCGGTCAAAATCTCGAATGACAATAAGGTCGAAAAAAAAATCTTGGAAAAAAAAAGTCGAATTACTTTTTTTAAATTATATATTTATTTTGGGGTCCGGGATTAAAAAAAAATGGGTTAAAAAAAAAACAAAAACAAGAAAAAAAAGGGGGTTGGGGGGGGAACCCCCCCCCCATTTCGAATAAAAAAACGGCATAAAAAAAAAATTCAACTTTTTTTTCGACCTTTTTTTTCGAGATTTTATTTTTCGATTTTATCACTATAAACCATTTCACATCCATTTATAATGTTGGTACAATTAATCAGGTTATTGAGTCAATTACAAAGTACATTTCTTACATCCCTGAGGATCTTTGTTGCTTCACATATTCGAGAATGGTTGAATAGTTCTTTGTGCCGTGTCCTGAACTCACATGTAATGTTATTTCAGTGCTATTGTTCTCGCAAACCAGCATTAAGAGTGGATTGCATTATACCAAGTTCATATGGTCCAGTATTGCGTGTGGATGCTACTTCTAAATTGTTTACAGAGGTGTTGCACAATAGATTGGCAGAGTGGGTAGATCATATTTTTCCAGTATGTCAGGTTGCATTAGAGAAGGCATCAGTACCTGGAAACAAGTTAATCTATACCACTTAGCTGGGAAATATTACTTTGTTAGACAGTCACTAGTTTATCTGGCCTTCATGAACTACTCCTTGGCCTTTGACATAGTCGATAGGCAGACATGAAGTTCCTGGAGGGCCATCTTCCATCTTGATCATCCTCCTCATACCACTGCAGCTGCACATAGAGGCCACTGCAGTGCAGACTTAGTGTGGAATGCACTCTCCGTTTCCCAGTAACACAAGGTTGGGCATTAACTTCACTGAAAGATGTTTAACCCACATTAAGGAACAGGCTGTAGCCAGAATACATTCAAACCGAGAAATTCTACATTTTATTCGTTTGTGGGGCTATCAATCACTAAATGGGGATCAGTGACCAGCCAGCTTAACATTAAGAGAAGACTGATTGGTGTCCATTATTTATCAGTCAATCTGAACTCATTCTAGAATTTAACATTCTTTTTAGGGACCGTGATGGTTAACACAACACAGCACGAGTTGTATTACAATTTCCTTTTTTTTTATAATTTGTTTTAGATATCGTATCTATTATAAATTGATGACTTGGCCAATTAAGTCCATTTGAGCACAGTTAAACTAAGAATTTTCGAATGTATGGTTTCCAGAAATGGCTACAGGACCAACAAAGTCCCATTTCTGGAGATTAAATAAAAAGGGAACATACACGCATATGGCAGGGGTAAATTGACCCCACTTCGTTGTTCAACAGAATAATGAGATGAATGTAGGATTTATATTGCTAACACAATATTTGTATCCAATCAGATACTCGGACAACAGATGAAATTGGTGCCAGATTAATTAGGGACATATTCATGCATGACCATTTAGAGATTTAATACATTCACTAATATAGTGAGGCACTTTGAGGTGAAGCTTGTCGTCGGTGCCGGGACATTTTAATGAATTGACACATCACTTGAATAAATAGAAATATGAACTGTCAGAATACCTTTTGGAACAGCATTAGGCTAGATAATGGACCTCTGGGTGATAAACTGTCCAATCGTAGCAACAATGCATGGCGTGGTGGGCCCAGCGTTCAGTCTTGCGCCCCTTTAAAGTTTTCAGCCTAAACAGTTTGCAAATCTTGCATTGTTTTGCGGCATGGTCCTTAGGGAGGCAAAGGTTACACACTTGGTGTGAATCCTTCCAGGGAAAACTCGTGTTACAGGAAGGACAGAATTTAAAAAAGGAGTATTCTCCATAGTGTATAAAGATGGTAGCCTGGCGAAATAGATGGGAGTGTAGGGGAATATGCATTCTCTGAGATGGAATATGAACCTCCTCCCACTCTCCCTACTGTATAGGGTCGAGGCCGGTTGGCGTCTGGACAGGCTGCAGACAAAGTTAGTCGAGACGGTAGTCGTTGTCGACTGATGGTCTTGTCCTTGATAGTCGTTACCAGAGATCTTGCGGCGTATGGTTGTCGAAAGGACGGACAGAAAGAAAACTAAGTTTAAAGTTTACTAAGTAATGGCGTCAGCCAAGAAGTAACTCTGCGATGTGTGTCCGCCTACGATGGCAGAAAAAAACAATCCGAAGGACCACAACACGTGAAGGCCCATGGGTACAGTGGATGTCACACTAGGGACAGTATTACTGGCACGGCCTGTCGACGTCCCTTTTTGAGTTTCGAAAACAAAAAATTTAATACACCTACCACTAGATGTCATAACTAGCCCTACCCTAGATATGAGACGTGGGAGGGTAAGGTGGGAGCTCCTATAGGTTCCACAAAGTCTGACCTGGCACACACTCATTGGAGGGAGAGAGGCAATCCCAGCAAGAAGAGAGGAAGGTTACCTGGAGAAGCTAGACCCTGCAGACGTGGAATAAGCACGAGACCAACGGAAAGATATCCAGAGGACGCCCACTCAAGGAATGGTAAAGGCAGACAATTTAGTGCTAGAGCCCCAGCACATCCCTAAGAGCAGGGAACTCTGGCCCCAAGGAGATGAGCAACAGAAAAAGAGGAGAACCTCAAAGATACCCAGAACCTGTCGGGGTTGGCAGACTCTTTGTTCGAGATTACAGAGGGATCCAAATCAGGCTGTGGAGAAACGATGGAAGAAAAAGAAGAAGAGTTCCAATATCCGGTGCTGTCGCAAGACCCTGCAATGGCAGAACAGGCAGAACCGCAATGATAAGACCTCTGTGAGATCAAGTCCAGAGTGACCCAAGGAAGTTCAGCCATCTAATAAACTTCCAGAAGAAGGCTGCATCTGTTCCTCAGACAGACCAGATAGCAGAGGAAAAGGAATCCTTCACATCCACACAGTTTCATGGATATAATAGGGAAAAGGCGGACCAGACATACCTGTTCCCAGTGGTAGTGCAAGGAATAATTATGCATGCCTTATTGTCTCAGTGAGCAGGAAAACAGTGATCGACCCCAACCGTCCCAGAAGACTTCCGTGCAGGACTGCTGTCCCGAAACACTGGGATCTGCAGAAATACCAAATTATCGTATACCGTTCTTTCCCGACGCTCATTTTCTCAATTGATTTTTTGCTGAAAATAAATCCATTGAAAAACAAACAATCTAAATGTGCAAAGGAGGTGGGTAAGGCATTAAAAGGAGTAAGGAGGGGGTTAGGGTAAATACATAGGGAAATGGGGGTTTTGGGGGACCCCACCACATTTAAAATAAATACATTTCCGATGGGCTTTTTGACAGATCTTTGTCAGCAAAAAACCATCAAAAAAACCAACATCTATAAAATGACATAGAACCCCAAATTTCCCCCTCAGCCCCCCAAGCAAAGGTAGATATTAAAATGCTGGGACATCGCTACATAGTTTCCACACCCGGCCTACCCGATGAGGTACTCCATGGGCCAAACTTCGCTCTTTTCCAACAATGTTTAGGGATCTGCAGGAGGGAGGGGGCGGAGCGCGGAATGTTAAAAAATCCTAGGGGAGTTGGGAGAATGGAGGCATGTGACAGGGTCATGATCTTGTCAAAGGGGTTGGGGTTGAGGGATCATTCTCAACCTTAGGCAGATCTCTAAAACAAACATCAGAACCAGCCCTACGCAGATATGGGAAGTGGTAATTGGGGACATGGGGGTCCCCAAACCCTAAAATATTCCATGTGCCACAAATGCCAACAATGGTACCCCCTCCGCCTCTCAATGCCTCCCACTACAGTTGCTGGCCACAGTTCTTTTTGAGAACTATCTTCCACAATCCACCTGAAAGCAGCCATCTAAAACCGAACCGGAATCCACCAAATGAGAAACGAATTTCTAGCCATACAGCATGACAAAGAAACAGAGTTGTAAAAATTGAGCAGGAAAAGGTGGAGGGGCAAAACATTTGTTTCTTCTTTTGTAAAGTCCCTCACCTGGGTCTTGCAGAAAAAAGACAGGCACAGATTGATGCAGAGTGGCTGACAATGAGAAGGGGAGGGAGGCACAGAACGACCAGCCTCATATGGGTTGTACAGGTGAGAGCACAGAAAGAGCTGAAGATGGATCAAGAGACTAGGGGGAGGACAGGCGGCAGAGCTTAGTAAAGGTGAGATCTTTGTGAGCGAGTTTTACCAGTTGTTTGTAGTATAGCATAGGGTAGGGCAGGAAAGGGGGAGGAGATGTATAGAGGTGAGAGAGATAGGAGTAGGTGAGTGGTCTCGTAGAAGTTAGGGTGTGAGAGAGCGAGTGCTAGGAGAGAGGGAGGATAGTAGAGCGGTGTAGGAGTGGGGTGCAGCAGAGAAGTGGGGAGGGGGTAAAATTAGCTGGAGTAGTAGGAGTCTAGTGGAAGGGTGTACAGGGAACCATATACCTGAGTTTGGGGGATGAGAGCAGTAGTATTGCGGAAGGAGTGGTAGTAGGACAGACGGAGGAGTAACATCAAAGGGTGGAAACAAGGAGTAAGTCACAAGGGAAGTGCAGCGAGGTTAGAGTAGCAGCAGTGATTACTTGTAGTAGTGGAGAGAAGGTAGTGAAGTAGTAGTGTGTAGAGGAGCAGGTGGACAATTTATCCATAGTTCCTGTCCCCTCACCGCCGTCATATTGGAACAGTAGAAGACCCCATGTGGGGCACTAGGTATCATTCCAATAACTCATTGCATCTATGAGTGACGATATGCACGCAGACAACCGTATCGAATGTATACTCGTACTGAGAGGGTGGAAGGATGCCTGCACATACCACTGGACATCATAGAGCTATAAGTGAAATCTGACAAGAGCAGAGTGACGTCATAGAGGAAAGATACTGAGACTCGCTGAAACGATAAGCTAATACTCAAAGAATAAGGATTTAACTTAAGTAACAAGAGAAACATGTAATTGAATATGAAGAAATTGTATATTCAAAGAGGATGAAGAAACCTGCTGATTAATAAATGTATATACACCGAAACACAAGGTGCATGAGACAAATAGAAGCTTGTTGCAGAGGAAACCATGACATGGCTAGAGCAGCCATGATGTAAAGATGGATGTCGGACTCGTATTAAAACCATTCAAGCTACCTGGGAGACAGACCACGGCTGCAGATTCAGAAGACGCTGGAAAAACAGCATTGTGTGAGGACTAAAGAGGAGTCTATAGGCCTGGGATCAAGGGTGCTACCTCAAGGAATAATTGCACGGCACAAGGGAAGCCAAAAGGATAAGCCATGTATGTAAGACATTTCTCTTAGATTAAGCGAAGGAGAAAACCTCTGTAAGAGTTTCGTTTTTGCTTACGTGCTAACAAGCAGAAAGTCCAAGGTTGGAAAAGCATGCCAACCAATCGGAGGGTCTATGTAGCAACATGCTATACAATGTTGCAAAAACCAACCTGCTGCCATTTCTTCTGCTATAATCAGTACTCTACATATTTAGAGGTAGTTCGAGGGGTGCCCACCAGGGAAGGGGCAGCCAATTAAGTTATTAACACTTCTATATACTGCAAGTACATATGTTCGCTTAACCAATCTCTCCCTTCAATAGCCTTTGTGTAATCACATTTGGGTGCAAGTGTGTGACTTACTGCCAGTTATTCGCTAGATTGCCCCAATTTATTTCTATACTGATAATAAATTAGTACTTTGCCATATTCTTTGAGACTTCCGGACCTCGCCCCTTTTATCACCACTTTTATTAATGCTTCCTTTCAATCGGGAGTGGTCCCCAATAACCTGAAGGATGATTGGGTCATTCCTCTCCTAAAAAAACCCACAGGTTCCAACCAATTACAGGCCCATCACAACGGTCCCATTTCTGCTAAAAATCCTAGATAGAGCAGCCTACCTCCAGATACAGAACTATCTGGAATCAAACAACCTACTAGGCACGAGACAATCCGGCTTCAGACCGAAGCACGGCACGGAGACTGCCCTCCTCGATCTCAAAACCCAAATCGAGGATCTCAAAGACAAAGGGAAGCTAGCCCTCTTACTACTCTTAGACTTATCGGCTGCCTTCGATCTGGTTAATCACCAAATCCTCTGTCATCACCTAAAAACTGCAGCTCACTTCTCCGACATGGCCACAAACTGGATTCAATCCTTCTTGGATAACAGACAGATGAGGGTATTCTCGCCCACCTCCGCAGCTGACCCCGCACCAGTCCCTTGCGGAGTCCCCCAAGGTTCGTGTGTATCCCCTACCCTCTATAATGTATTTACTAAACCTTTACTTGACTATCTGGGTGTCACCTACACAAACTATGCTGAGGACACCCAGATACTCATCCCCATCACGGGTGATTACACAGTAGATTCAAAAGCCTTAAATGACGTTTACCATTTCATTCAAACATGGATGGCCCAACATGAGCTCTGTCTCAATGATGACAAGACAGAGCTCCTCATCCTAGGCACTCAGCAAAGACTAAACAAGCTGAACCCTATGTTCAGTTCCTTTAACATCGACGGAAATCTAATAAAAGTATCCAAAGATACCAAAACGTTGGGAATCTACCTCGATTCCACCCTCTCCCTTCACAGACAAACAAATGCAATTGCGGCGGCCGCCGCCTATACCTGCAAGCTGATCACAGCATGTCGTCCTTTTCTTTCCACGCACAACTGTACTACTCTTGCTAGGACCCTGGTCATGTCCAAACTGGACTACTGCAATGCACTGTACCAGGGCACTAATCAGGGTAACCTAGACAAGCTCCAGATCATACAAAATAACACCATCAGGGCAGCCCTCAACATTCCCAGATCTGCACACATTTCGGATACGAGGAAGAACCTTCATTGGTTGTCAGTCACCCAAAGGATCTCACTAAAATCGCTTGCCCTAACCTACAAATGCATGAATAACCTGGCCCCCACTTATCTCTCCACACGTTTCACGCTTTACACCCCAGCTCGCTCACTTAGATCTACCCTGAACCAGAGCCTACTGATACCTAGATACAAGCTCCAAACAGCTGGTGGATCTAGCTTCCCAGTCCTGGCAGCCAAATTGTGGAACGCTGTCCCCTTGACTATCAGAAACCTCCCCTCCTTCAACCTATTCAAACACAGAGCCAAATGTTGGCTAGTCACTACCGATGCCCAAGCTACATTCTAAAACGTGATGCAATAACCTATGTATGGATGTACTATTCGACAAACCATGTATCGCTGCACTACTTACCTATGCCTACTTCTATGCTATATTTATTGACTGTTATATAATCACTGTATGCAATTTATGTAACCATTGCTTTCAAGTTATGCGCCCGGTAGCCTCCGGGCCTGGTTTGCGCTATACAAATAAATAAAATATAAATTTGGGTCCAAGATTATAATTGTTAATTCCATCTAGCACATGAGACGCTTCAAGGTGCTAGAATATATTTTGGAAGCAGTGCGGATGGTTCTGGTCTAAAATCGACCTAGGCCCAGACCTCGATTCTCTGACTCTTGATTGATTCTGCCATTAGCCAAAAGACAGTGGAGCTTCCTGTGGCGATCGGCGCGCATATACACACGTGTGAGAAGAATCGCTCGGCAGGTGCCCATTTGGCGAAATTCCTGTCTGGTCCATGCAGATGCCCTGCAGACTGAAGGCGAACTGGTCGATTGGGAAGAGTCGATGCGGAGGGACTCTACCTGAGCCACGGATGTAAATCAAAAAGATGGCAAAAATAGGGGGAGGAACTTTATTGCAAATAGAAGTAACAGGATTTTTGGGGATAAGGAAGAAGAGAAATAGTTACCTCTATTCCTGGTTCCAGGAGGAGCAGAAGGGTACACACTAAAACTCCAAAATGGGGTAATATTTAAGGATTCCTAAAACAAAGCCAAGAAGAAGAAGAGTGTCAAACTCCAAAATGGGGTAAAAAGTGAGATGAGATAAGATAGATTTACTAAAGGTAGTAAATGAAGGTGTACGCAGAAAATATAAAAGTGCCCATGTGCATGGGGTTATACTTATGTCAGTATCAAATGTATTGTGTCTAGATTAGGAGATATATATATTAAGGTGATCATCAGTTTTGTAGAGATGATCATCAATCAGGAAGAAAATCAAAAGGAAAATACATTATGAAATGGTTAAAACTGATAGAAAGTGCAAATGAAGGAACGAAAAGAACATCATTGCATAGATTTTTAAAGTGGTTACAAAATGTGTTTTTTGGTAATAAGCAGCGATTGATGGTGCCTGCTCAAATTAGTCAGTGTGGTATATTTGATAATAAGTTAAGAATAAAAAAATCTGTTAAGTATTGACAGTCGAGATCGACTTATCATGGAGGACACTCCTCTTCTACACCTACAGTACACTGCCGAGATACACATCCAAGATACGACAATATCGCGCGGAGTGAGTCAGAGGCATGACTAATAAAACTCCTGCCGTGGCCTCAAGAGGGTGCATTGTCAAAAACAGTATTGCGACATATGGCAACATATTTGCACGCTACATCTAAGGGGTAGAAGTTACAGAAAAGATTGGCCGGTTCGGAGTTGTGGAAAATGTATCAGAGTGATAAAGATCTGCCTGAGGAGGAGTGGATGCTTAATCAGCATATGGAGAAGGAGGATATAATGTTTTCGGCTCCACTTTCCACTCATGAAAAAACCTCCTAAGAGCACAGATACTGAGGAACAGGGATTTTATCCTTTAAAGGAATTGAAAGTAGCAGTGGGCTAGTTTAGTCTGACATACCAGCCCCCGCTTAGACCAGTGAGAATAATGCGGTAGAAAGCAAAAGTAGTGAACGCAAATATATGCCAGCACATGATGAAAGTAAACAGCGTGATGAAAGAAAGGACAGACAAGACAGGAAGTAGCAAGGAGACAAAGGGACGTGAAAGATGAGGCTAAGGGAGTAACGCTAGTACAGAATGAATGGATCAGAGGACAGATATAAGTTAAATGATAAGGACATTGATGGGGTTCAAGAAAGGGAAGAAAGAAGAGCAGGAAAACAAAGAACACAAGAGCATACAAAGAGAAGGAAAAAGAGGAAGCGAATGAAAGAAAAAGAAGGTACGAGGCAAGGAAAGAAAAGGAGATTAGAAGAGAAGTGAAGCGAATCCTAGTACGCAGGTTGAAAGAAAGGCAAGAAGAAGAGAAAAGAGACGAGAAGAAGGGGAGAGGAGTTTATCTGAAGTAGGGGACTAAAGGACGATGATAGATTATTTCATAGAAGCATAGTGCTGATCGAGGCACCAGAACGATTTGCAGAAGAGGGTGGATCATTACAGCTCTGCAGGGAGCTGCAAGGGATACAGAGAATACGGAATGTATTCAGACTGGGCTGATGAGCATGAAGCAGAAAACCTAAGGAAGAGAATTTGGGATTTATATAGGCAAGTGAGATAAAGACGGGAATAAAAACCAAGTAGATGTTGAAGGATCTTTATCGAGGAAAACAGGAGGCAGTTCATGTAACACATTAACAGATGAGAATAGAACGCTGTCTTTAAGTAGACTAGATCTTGATGATGTGGAAAGCGATGAGTCATACAGCTGGCTCATAATGTCCAACAAAGAAATGGAAGAAAACGAGAAAGCGTGGGCACAGGCGGTTTCTCAAATGAGAAAAGTGTAGTGAAAGGGGTAAAATGGTCAGACTTGGTGAACCATAAAGACCAAAACACCAGAACCGGCACCATACACTGAGCAACCACAGATATGGTCGCACAGTGCAGGGGATGTATCCCTACCTTATGTAAGCAGATGAAGGTCAATACCAGAATGGAGACAAATGGGCGAGACTAGCCCCACCTGGAAGACACAAAGCATAGATGGGTATGATTCTGGATCAGGGTTTTCAAAATTCCCATTATTAGAGCAAGGGGGAGGATGACCACAATATATTCTGTAGCCACAAATGGACAAGGATAATTTGAAAAGTAAATTAGCTAGTTTGACTTGTGGGAAAATGGATTTCTGAGTTGAAAATATATCAGGAATGACGCTAGCTATAGGTGACATAAAGGCCTTCTAGCAGCCATCCTAGAGGAGAGGGCTGATACCATTTGGAAGCGAGCAGGATATGCGGGTTTGACTGCACAAAACACAACACATGATGGAGCGTTTTTTTATTTATTGCAGAGCCGATGTGTGGCGAGCGCTCAGAGTACCATATCCCGATTCATCAGATATGGGTGCGATCCTGACTAGCAAGATGGGTGAGGATGAAGATTCTGTTGCCTTTACTAGAGAGAGATGGCGTCTCGAGACGAGGGAATCGTGAAACAAAACAGTGGCATTATTTTACTAATTATTTTGCTACATTTTATGTCAACTACTGCCCGAGCCAGATGAAGAAACAGGTAGGGATGGAAGCAAAGCCATGGCAAGAAATAAAATTGACTATCGTGCATCATTGCGGATTGATACAAAAGAATAAAAAGAAAGCCAAGAGTAGAAAGCTGGAAGAAGTGAAGTTAGTTCAGAAAAAATAGAGGGAGCGGTATTGACGAGTAATGAGGGTGTGGCGACACAAACGATCCAACCAGTAAGCAAAGTAATGCAGTATACCCTATGCATCAGAGTGGGTAACATTTTTGGCTAAGTGGAAGAAGGAATGGACCCAGGGGATGTTCACAAGGTGGATTTCAGAACCCTTAGGGAGGAGGATTTAATGGCAGACAGCCACAAAAATGTTGGAATTGCGGGAGGATAAAACATATATAGCCAGAACATGTAGAAGTAGAGGGGGCATCCAG
The DNA here is from genome assembly GCF_040938575.1 of Ambystoma mexicanum. Classification (NCBI taxonomy): domain Eukaryota; kingdom Metazoa; phylum Chordata; class Amphibia; order Caudata; family Ambystomatidae; genus Ambystoma; species Ambystoma mexicanum. The sequence continues at coordinate 1,040,501,116 of NC_090924.1, forward strand.
CAAAATTGGCAAGCTCCAAGAGAGGGGATGGGCTATGTTCCAGAATATAATATAGAACCACAGGAATATTATGCCCAAGATCACACTCGGAATCAGGCACCTGCGGCCGTAACCACAGCAAACTCTGTTACAAATGCAATCACCACAAGGGCTACCACAGCAAGTGCCTATGCAAGAACAGATACAGACACAGCAAGCACAGATAAAACAGGCCATGGTACCACAATGGAACACAAATGTAGGGATACTGCAAAAACCCACACCTAAACTAGGGAGTGTGGCCGTGGTAGGAGGAAATCCCTTCACATGTACAGGGATGAATTAGTATCCACAATAGGACAGCCCAATAGGAGTGACCTGATGTGTTCAGTACCATCAGTGACACCGGGCCCCTAGGAGGAACCAAGGGTCTAGGTAATGATAGGAGGCAAGACATTTTGGTTACTTATAGACACTGGAGCAACTTGTTCCTGTGTCCGGGAGGGAAACAACCATTATCAGGCATTGCCATGATGGGCAGGGATTCTCTGGGGTAATGAGTTTAGTTCCTTTTACAGACAAACTACCAATCTCTATGAGAACATGATGTGTCTATGCCCCGATTATATTCTCAGCAGGCACCAGTTGACATGCTAGGATCTGACTTGATGTCAAATCTTGGAGGGAATAGTGTGTTGTACTCCAGGGAGATATATGAATGTGAACACATTTATATTAGCCTTCACAGGCCAGAAAATATTACGATGAGTCCCTTTAGACCCAAAGGTATTTTTATATGGAGTTGTTTTATTATTAATAAGGTTGCCTAAATTGGTAGATAAAATACCTGAAAAGTTTTTGTTTAGACCAGAAATACCCAGGGATGATGAGTAAGGACAGGTTATATCCCTTTAGCGTTAGAAGCATCAGTGGTCAGAGAGGAAAGAGTGGTTGTACACCGAACAGCGGAGAGGATAGAGATCAGTGATAGCCCTCGGTGTAGGATATCTATTGAGAATGGTGATGGCATAAAATAAGCCATCATATTTCCAGGAAGATTTGGAGAAAATGACAAATATTAAAAGGCGTAGGAGCAGTTAAAATATAAGTTAAACCAGGAGCAATTTTGCCAAGAGCAAAATATACCATGTCCCAAGAAGCAGACAAAAAGGTATATTTGAGACATATTTACGCTTTAATAAAGCAAGGAATGTGTGCACCATCTGGGTCCCCATGTAACATGGCTGTGTAGCCAGTGAAGTAACCAACTGAGGGCCCGGGGGGTTTGTGGAGATTTATTCAGGATCTTCACCCCCTAAAAAAATACTGCTGTAGCAGAGTTTCCATTGGTTCCAAATCCCACCACAATATTAGGTAATATTCCATCTAAGGCTAAATATTTTACAGTTATAGATCTAAAAAACACTTTCTTCGCAATTCCCCTCCATAAGGACTCAAGATTTCACTTCCTTTTCGTATAGAAATATTCAGGGTACTGTGATTCCCCATCAATCTTTAACAGGGTCCTTCAGATGGATGTGGGTTATGTACAGCTCGATAGTGCAATAATACAGTACGTAGATGACATTTGGTGTGCAGTGAGACAGAGGAAAGGTGCAGGGAAGACTCAGTGCGACTCATAACCATATTAGCAGAGTAGAGATACAAAGTGGACTTTGAAAAGTTACTATATTGTCAGGAAGAGGTCCTGTACACATAGGACAGCTAATCTCAAGATGGGAGAAAAGTGACCCCTGAAAGAGCAGAAGCAATTATGAAAACTACAGATCCTAAAACAGTGAGGGAAATGCAACTCTTTTTAGAGCTATGTAATTATTGTAGGGTCTGGGTTTTCGAATACAGCACATATATTCATCCACTTTCAAAGGGACTTAAAGAAGCACAGGTAGACAAAAGTAAGATAACATGGACAGATGAAATGACAAAGATTTGAGGAATTCAAAACAGGCAATTAGTAGAGCTCCTGTGCTACGAACTCCAGACTAATGTGAAGAATGTTACTTATTTTCTCATTCAAATAGGAAGGTCATGACAGCATTTCTCACACAGAAAAGGACCAGGACATGGACACAAACCACTGGCTTATTACGGTGGGAGTTTAGATCCAGTTATGAAAGGGCATTACCCTTGCAAACACGCATTAGCTGCTGCATTTGCAATTGAAAAGGCTTCAAGTATTACAATGGGGTATTCAGTAACATTCATTGAGTGTGCATTATTTGCCATTCTAGAGAAACCCAAAAGTACATTGACCAAACAAAGGGCATTAGGGTACAAGGTAATTATCTCGAACCCGGTGATCAAAATTGTTAGATGCAGCATCGTGAATCCAGCAACATTCATAGCAGAAATAGGGGTGGATGATTGATTATGTACATGATTGCACAACATATACTGAATTTTATTTTGGCATTCCCCATGTTCGAGAAAATGCTCTTGGAGGAGCTGTGGGTTCTTTTTATTGATCGTTCTTCAAAAATTTATCAGACTATTAGTGAAAGGCATATTGGGACAGCAGTAGTAAAGCTGAAAGGAGAGGGTGAATTTGAAGTAGTTACAAGCTCAAAATTGCCTTTGCGTTGCTCAGCACACGCTGCAGAATTAGTGGTGCTTATCGCGGCACTCCAAAGATAAGAGGATGAGGAAGCAACAGTATAATCTTACTCCGCCTGTCACATCAGCTGTGCATGCAGGTTGTCATGCTGGAAAAGGAGGGGCTTCCTCCGAACAGACTGCACTCCAGTGCAACATGCGGCCCTATTGGATACACTTGAAGCATTATAAGGCTCCCATATCGCAGTCGTAAACTGTGCAGAGCATACTGAAAGAACAGACATGATTTTTCACAGAAATGAAGCCACAGATTTAGAAGCCAAAAAGGCAGCATATTTTCCAAATAACTGATTTTGAAGTAAGAAGTGATAAGCAAATAACAGGAAGAAATGCATGTTGGTAAAGGAGTTCTTTAACATGCGGTCTATTGTTTAGTTACTTGAAATACAAGGTTGAGCTACACAAGAGGAGCAAGATTTATGGATTAAATGTTCTTTATCCCCCCCAGTGAGGCAATCTTGAGGCAGGATAGCACTAGAAAGCCAGTATGCCTCTAGTATTATTGAGGTTAGTGCTGAAGCAGCTTCAATACCCCGCCCAAATTGCAGAAGATTGGTTTTCACCATATTTGTAATACCATGTGACACAGTTTATTGTGAATTGCATTGTGTGCCAGAAATTTACTACAGGGCACACTTTGCGAACAGTGAGAGGAGCAATTCCTAGACTCAATGGCCCATTTCAGCATCTACATATAGATTATGTGGATATGTTGCAGACATGAAATGGTTATAGGTACATGCTGGTAGTGTTATGCCCCTTTTCTAGATGGATCGAGGCAGGTCCATGTACGCACCCGATGCCACATGTGCCGCCAAATTCCTTCTGCGTGAGGTGTTCCCAATGTGGGGTGTGTGCGAAGTGCTGCATTCTGACAATGGACCACATTTTGTAAATTAACTATTTGAGCAAGTAACTTTTATTAGGTATAAAGCTCAAGATCCCTTCTGCCGATCACCCGCAGGCGAATGGAATTTGTGAGAGATTCAATGGACTTCTTAAAGAAAGGATAGCAAAGATGAAGGTAACTTTGAAGAAGGGGTGGTTACACGGTTTGCCCCTTGTGTTATATGCACTGAGAAGTACACTTGGCTCAGATCACCACCCAACTCCTTATGGATGCCAACTAGGGTACAAAATGATGTCCACAGTGTAGCGCAGACATTAGGCGATGAGATGCAGGACTATTTGGCATCTATGTCCGCTAGTGTCTTATTTCTCAAAGATCAAGAACCAGATGGAGGGGTCAAGGAGGATTGAAGAAGAAAGCCAGCCAATTGATCCAGACTGCTTATTGAAACAGCCAATCTTATATCCAGGGAAGAAGGTTCTGGTACGCAAATGTGTCTGCACCCGGAATAAGCCCTGCTTTGAGGGACCCTATGAGGTGGAAATACATACCCCTCCACGGCTGTTAAACCACAAGGAAGAAGAGCCTAGCTGCATCTGCAGGACACCAAACCGTACAAGGGAGACACTTCGACCCCTCTTGCATCTACAGACAGTGAAGCAAGAGAAGAAGCTCTGCATATTCAGACAACATCAGCAACAAAGAGCAAAGAAAAGGAGTTTATGGAATAATAAAAATACTGTTGCAATAAAGATCACCATATCTTAAATCCAAAAATTAATGAATGGACTTGCAGCTATCCTGTAACTTTAGATAAATAGAAGGAACAATGCATTAATGCACCAGAACCAAAAGGACAATGAATAAACTGCACCTTCTATGCTACCCATCATAACATTATGCACATTCTTGTATTCTGTTTTCTCGTACATCCGGCTTTGATAAAAACAGTCACATTATTTTCAGAATTATTGTGGCATTTTGCAATTCTTGATATAAAACCGTGAGTTACAGAAGATAGCGCAATTACATTTTTTTAAACGACTTTATTCAACCAAACAAAAATACCAACCAAACAAGCAGTGCATATATCAACAGTTCAATTGTCCATTGCTCAATTCCAGTCACTACTTGCCGCCTCCCACCCTCCTTTATGAGCCTTTTTATTCCATGCCCTTTATCTGCTGCGTGCGGTGGGGTCTCACTTTTCTGTGGATTCGGTCAGGTCTCGTATTGTTCCAAACAATTCCGCTATTAATGATTTCCATGCCATCAGGGTTCCCGCTTCCTCCTCTTCCCCCTGTATTGCTTGCCTCTTGCCATACCATTCTTTCTGCCTCCGCCCATTTCTGCAACTCTTTCCACCACACCTCCACTCGTGGTCTACGACATGTCTTCCATCCCATGGCAATCTTTCTCTTTGCGAGCACATATGCTAGATCATTTAATTTGCTAACGTGCTTAAGTTTCTGCGATCTGGGGATTCTCCCCCACCCCCCAAAAAGCAGGCCGAGGCTGTGTCTATAACAGTCTTAACCCCCTTTTCCACTAATTTCTGCGCTACTTCCCCCCCCCCAGAAACGCTCAATTACTGGGCATGACCAGAACATGTGCACCATGTCAGCCTTTTCTTCGTCACATTTGGGACATGCTTGTCGTTATGCATTTTCAAATCTAGATATCCTAGGAGGCGTCATATATGCCCTGTGCGTAATATACAGTTGTATCTGTTTCAACCTCGCATTTCGTGACACCTTTTTTTGATACCCCAGGGCACGTTCCCAGATCCCATCCTCAATCGGGGCTCCTGCTTCCGCTTCCCAATCCAGTCTCAATTGTGTTAGATCGTTCCCAACCTTAGACAACACCATCTTGTACAGTCTGGAGATCTCATGCCCCCCCCCCTCCGATATATCATATAATGCATCTATGATAGCATCTGGTTCTTCTTCCAGTACTGTTTCGGGTCACGTTTTCCCGATTCTACGCACCATTCTGTGATGTGTGATATACTGGCACGTGTGTAACCCCGCTTCCTCTCCCAGCGCTTCAAAATCTATAATAGTCCCCTCTCGCCAAATATCTCCTAATGTTGCCAGCCCCACCGATTCCTAGTGGTTCCTGATTGTCATCCTCAGCTGCTTATCTTCTCCTACCAGTGCAACTAGTGGTATCTGCGGGGGAACAAGGGAATGGGTCTCCCATCATCCGGCATGCCCGGAGTCACATATTCCACCCAAGCACCATCACCCTGGGGCACTCTCTTATTTCGGTCTTGGGCAGCCAGATCATCTCTTTCAAATAAAATGGGGCATAATCTTGTCCGAACAAACTGGATTCGGGGGGGTCGCTTCATCTGAGAGCCATTTAGCAACATATTGCAGCTGACTAGCTACACAATAAACTTAATAGTTAGGCAGTTTTATTCCCCCTTTTTCATAGAAGTTCTGCAGCTTCCATAGTGCTACTCTATTCCGGGTACCATGCCACAGAAAGTCCCTACACATGCTGTTCAATTTAGCAAAAAACTTCTTGGGTATCATGTATGGGATGTTCCCAAAATAATGCAGGAGCCTAGGTAAGACCACCATCTTCAGCATTGCACTGCGTCCCATCATTGCCAAGGGCAACTTCATTAATATTAATCGCCCGTGGTATTTGTAACACCGGTAACTGTCTCACAGGGGTTCCCTTGTAACTGCCTAACGGAAAAATACTAGACATTTGAGGATTCACCGCTAACCCAGATAACCCAGCATACCTCTCCATCACCTCAAGGATGTACTGGAGATTCTCTTCCGGGTGCCTCAGGTACAGCAACAGATCATCGGCATGTTTCATTTTGGAGCTGTTATTGCGACACCTTTGTTCCTTCGGTCACTATGATCGCTGTCTTTTGGCTTGCATGTGCTATGGTGCACCCAATCGTCATTCGGATGGATTGTAGCCTCTCAAGTATTATTCCTTTACTTATAATTCTTATTAACTCCCCCTTCAACTGGCACCTCCTCCTGAGTCCAGGTTGCTTAGGTACATGTGTTTGGGTGCCCCCATGCAGTAATGTCAATCACGTGTACTTATTATGTTTAGGTTCTTTTTAGTGGGTGCTATGTGCCACTTTAGAGGTACATTGATATACACTACACCGGTCCTTTTCTTTTGCATTTACCGGCACACTCGTAGAGCCACATGCACGTTACAACATTATGGAGTTGGACACTGCTGAATCTGTGGACCGCAGCCCCCGCCACAGTCGCTCCCGACCCGCTCCCAGTTTATTTCACGTTCGTGCTGCTATGAAATACAAGCGCCCAAGCTCTGCTGCTCGTATTTTCGGTGCCACCCGGCGCTCGCACTGCACACTTCAGTGCGATCCACAGAAATCCGCCCTACCAAGGGCTCTCTGCTCGCGAGCGCGCCCGCTGTCTGCTTCGTTCAGCGACCCGTTCAGTTTGTATATGTGTGCAGGCACGGTTTCAAGAAGGCGCTGGGAGCCGCGCCTGCCCACGCAGCCCCACTGTCTTCAAGGTGTCTCTGCAGGGACGCTCTCAGCTGGCGCGAGGTTATTTCAACACCCTCCCGTCAATTCGGGACCAAAAGATACATTGTTCCTGCCGGGCGCTGGCGGTCACCGTCTCGCCGCTTTCACTAGGGCCTTGGGGATCCAGCCACAGCAGCACGCAGATGCAAGTCGTCCCGCGGGGCTAGTCACGACTACCTTGCCACAGTGTCCACCTGCTCCGGTCCTTCGGGCCCGGGCGCTTAACTTTTGAAACGCGGTCCTCTTCCGGCATGCAGTGTTTCTTCCGTGCAGCCTTCTATTCCGCGTTCCGCTCAGTCAAGGAGTAGAAGTATCCCTACCAAGATGCGACCGCTTCTCCATTGTTCGCCGCCATCTTGGCAAGACAGTATCCTCGCGGCCGCTCCAAATGAAATCGATGCATCTCTTGATGTACGAGCCCAGATGGCTCACTGTTCAGGATACACCCCGTCCATGTATTCCAACGCTCGAGCATTCAATTTCCCGGCACAAGTGTCCTTTTTAAAGCGCAATTCTGCAATTCACTGTCGGATCAGCCGGAGCCCAGCACAAAGCACGTCCTACTCCATGGCTCTCAAGCCACGCCCCCCAGATAGCGCAATTACATATTGAAATTAAATAAACTGGGAAGGTTCCAGAATATGAGAGACTCACTAGCTTCAATAAAGTGAGTTTTTGGGAATGGCAATTGTGATTACATTGTTTTAGGATTTGTCTTTTCTTCCTTATTATGACATTCAGACAAATGATTAAAAATGGATACACTGTAGTAGACAATGAAACATCCTTTATAATACCTAACAAAAGCAAGAGTACCATCTTCCCTAATTTTACTAAACAAATTGTTCAACTTAAACAAGATGTTGGAGAAGATCATGAAGGCATTAATACATATCTTGATAATTTATTAGGCTTATGACACTCCAGAACGGGTATGTCCTGGACTTAATTACAGCAATGCAAGAAGGCGTGTGCACCAAGGTCGGGCCCTTCTTGCTGTACATTCATACCCTCCCATGATGGGGAAAATGGAACCCCAACAGAAGACATAACTATGCTGACAACCCTACATACGAAGATGGAGGATAAAGCTCATGAGACAGCAAGAGACTTGTTTTCATCTGTTTTTGTGGATTCTAACCTGGCTGGCAAATGCCAGCAAATTACTTGGAGCAATAGTAGTGGTAGTATTGCTAGGCTCTGTCTCATAAGGATCATTTTGGGGCAATGCCAGAAAACAACCAAGTAAGCGATTGGGATGAAGAGAATGATTGATGTGAATTGTCATCACATACCACAGACAATTTATCACCCATGGGAACAAAGAAAAGTCTTCTGGCACCCCCAGGAACACATTTCTACTACCCCGAGGATCACAAAAAATATGTAGGACATTGGGTATTTTGTCGACCAACTGGAGTATGCTGTCACACGACCTGGAGTGTGACTGAGCATATGAAAAAAAGAAGGTGCATTGAGATGTATGGATCCCAATGAAATCTAGATATGCAGAAAGGATGAAGCAGAGTTGGTCGAGGACTCAGAGGGAGGGAATGTAGAGGAGCAGGTGGACATGTTATTCCTAGCTCCCGCCCCCTCTCCTCTTTCATATTGGAACAGTAGGAGAAGAGCCCTTTGTGGGACACCAGCAATCTGTACATCAAAACGAAAAAAAAAAACGAATGGGAGATTTAACTGAATTTCGGCCACATGAAAATTAAGTATGGCTGAAAATTTCGACCAAGTCCCCCATTCAGTGGCATTACAGTGAACAAGGGGAGCTGGGGCTGCAGGTGTGTCCCACACCCCCTTGTTCACTCTAATGTCAGTGGCGGTTGTGGAGGTGTTCCCCGTTCTGATTCCCCATCCACGCAATTGAAAGGAACCAGCGTCACAAATGGATGCAGGACACGGCAGTACACAAGGTGGTGTGCTTCCCATAGGTAAGTAAGGGGGCTGTGGTGGGGCAAGGGAGTACTCCAAAATGTCCAGAGGAGAGAAAACCGAAAGTTATTTGCAGTAAAATAATTTTTCTCCTTTGACATTTTGGATTTGTTTATTTCTCGGTAATCTGGGACAACAGTGAACTGAATGGACGCCGGCCGGGCCCATAAGACTGGGGGTCTCCAAACAGCCCTTTAAGATGAGCAGTAGCACCCTCGAGATAGATGGGGATGCAGATTCATACTCTCGCATCAAATAATAATGACAACTCAATAGTTTGGCAAAGGGAGCCAGTTTAATGACAAGTACAGAAAACGGGGAGTTCAGTGAACATCTGCAACCGCTTTATCTTCCTTCTCGCTTAAACTCCAATTAATTTCAGAAAACCCACAACCTTTATACCAAAAACTCATCATCATTGACGTGTAATCTTAAACATGCAACTTGATTGGTTATAGGAAGGTAACTTTAACATAGGTACTATATCTGTATATGGTAATGGGGAGAGGGGATTGGATAATGTCAGGTGGGGCAACTAAGCCCTTCCTTCGAACTGGCTACTGTAAACATCACTAAAAGTACGACGTCCCATTGGCTCTACTACCTATAGGACCCTAGATTACATGGTCCACTATGATTGGTTTGGCATCGAGCCCACGCATTCTTTTCCACTTGCGCTTAGAAGTATGCAGAATAATTGGTCAGGTGCAGGGAGTAAGCCTGCACCCTAGCTTTCCTTCAATTTATGGCACACCCATACATCACCTCAGCGGCCGCGTGTCAATAACTGCTTTGTAGTTTGGCCTGGAGTTTGCCTCTTGGTATGAGAAAGTTTAAAGAGGATGGGTACGACAAGGCTCCATGCGTAGGTGTGAAAGTCTCACCCCTTTCTGCCGCCTTGGCACGCGAGTAGGACACCGTGAAATCGGCCTCTTCTTCATGCAGTTCTGTATATTTGATTTCATTCTGTCAGTTATATACCATCTTCGCTTATCTCGACCTTGCTGAACAGGAGACTCTTGTTATTCTTATCTCTAGTTGAAGTCATCGCCAGCCTATTCCAGCCTGATACGACCTGGGTCTCTTTGCAGGGTTACCTTCAGTGAGGTTTCTCTCTGTCTTTACTCTTTGATTTGTAGCTGCGGCCTTTCCTTCTTGAAACTTTTAGTAACCTCTATTCAATTCTGCTCTTGTGCGTAGTGGATTTTTCACTCATCTATAAAGTGCTTTTGAGGTAGATATATGTATAGTTGGCGCCTGCCGCAATCTACTTTCTACTAAGCATAGCAAGCTCCACGATTACTTTGCTTCTTGCAGTTTCTTGCATATGTACACGTTTAAACTGACTTCATGTCTGAAATGGATCTGGCATAAGTTTCTTCATCTTGAAATCAACTGTTTCACCTTAGGCCCACAATGTCACTTATCCATGGCGTGTCATCCTTTCGTCAACATTCTTCGCTCCTTATATGCTCTATGTGCGTCCGTCCGATTTCTCATAATGTCATCAGTTGTCTTCATTTAGCATCTTCTTGGCTTCTTCGGGTATTCCATTCGGACAACCGCTCCTTTGTTGGGTCTGTGGATATAGATTTCTCAGTGGGTACCTTACGGTCCAGGTTTGCTTAGGTGTCGGTACTTCAATAGGTGCTGTTATTCTGTTTGGCACTGGGCAGAGCCCAACTGCGGCTCTCTGCTGGTTTATCTGTTCTTCATACGTCACATATTTTGGCGCAAAAGTTCCTGGCACTTCCAAGGGGGTGGCTGGGGTGCAGACGATGTCTGGCACTTCCTCTACAACAGGTATCATCCCAATACTGCATTGAGTGTACAAGAGACGATATGCACCAGACAACCGTACTGAATGTACACTCGAACTGAAAGGGTGGAAGGATGTCTGCACACACCATTGTGCATCATCGAGCTATACATGAAATCTGACATGAGCAGAGTGATATCATATAGGAAAGATACCGAGATTCTCTGAAACAATATGCAGATACTCAAAGAATAAGGATTTAACTGAAGTAACAAGAGAAACATGTAATCTATTATGAAGAAATTGTATATGCAAAGAAGATAAAGTAACCTGCTTATTAATAAATGTATATATGCCGAAACGCAAGGTAGATGAGACACATAGAAGCTTATTGCAGAGAAAACATAACATGGCTAGAGCGGCATGATGGAAAGATGGACGTCAGACTCGTATTAAAACCATTTAAAGCTACCCTGGAGACAGAACAGGGCTGCAGAATCAGGAGACGCTGGAAAAACAGCTTTGTGTGAGGAATAAAGAGGAGTCTATTGGCCTGGGATCAAGGATGCTACTTCAAGGAATAATTGCAAGACACAAGGGCAGCATAAAGGATAAAACATGTACGTAAGACATATTTCTCTTAGATTAAGCGAAGGAGAAAATATCTGCAAGAGCCAAGTATAGACAATTAAAGATCCAGAAAACCCATGTAAGATTGAGTGAGCAAGCCTCTAGAGGCCAAGAAGGGTAATGACACCCAATTCAATGGAATCAAATAGCAGTAAATAGAAGGTCAAGATGAACACATTTGTGGTCTTCTCACACGCGATTCAGAAATGGAAAACAAGGTCTTTTCATTAAGCCCAAACAAAGATAATAGTGTGCTTAAACGCCCTTGAATTTCCCAGAGCAGAGAGCAGGCTTCCAGGTCAACTACAAAGGAGAAGCCTTCGCTTGGGGTCTGACTGATGAGATGGACTAATTGAGAAAGTGGGGAGTAGTCTGACACTGCATGAGGCACCAGAGTTTCGTTTTGCTTACGTGCCAACAAGCCCAAAGTCCAAGGTTGGGAAAGTATGCCAACCAATCAGAGGTCTATGTAGCAAAATGCTATAAAGTGTTGAAAAGACCAACCCGCTGCCATGTCTTCCATTATCAGTATTATAGGTATTTAGGAGGTAGCTTGAGGCGGGCCCACCAGAGAAGGTGCAGCCAACAAAGTTATTAACAATTGTGTATACTGTACGTACATATGTTCACTAACCAATCCCTCCCTTTGAATAGGTTTTAGTTTGCCAAGTAGGATGACATCAAAGATGACGCATATCGAGGTATATAATCTTTGTATAATCACATTTGGGTTTGAGTGAGTGAATTACTTTCCGTTATTCGCCAAATTGGCCTAATTTATTTCTATGCTGATAATAAAGTAGTACATTGCCACATTCTTTGAGTTGGTCTGGCTATTTGGGTCCAAGATCATTATTCGTAATTCAATTTAGCACATGAGATGCTTCAAGGTGCTAGAGCACAAGTGCAGAGAATGTAAAGTAGTAGGAGAGGAGAGCGTGGTAAGAAAGAAGGTAGTAAAATTGAAGGGCGATGGTAGAAGAGAAGGAGAGAAAGAGGAGAGGATATAAGGTTGGTGGAGTTGGATGAGAAGAGTAGTAAGGGGTATAGAGGGCTTGAAAATCTAATGGCACATACATGCTCCACCCCTTTACAACTAACCATCAGTCATATAGGGCCAGCTAGGAAGTCCCAGATGGAGTTGTAGAGCCAATATTTTAGTGTGGCACCTTTAGTTGAAGACGGTGGTAGACAGTGAGGGGTTAGTGGTCGAAACAGCTAACCAGGGTTTACGGATGCCTGCGTTAGGGAGGGAATCCCACAGGAGACGAGGGAGGGAACGAGGGTGGCCCTAACATTACTAACCAAACTGCTTTTCCAGCCGGTGCAGCCTATTAAACCTTTTGCCTGCTTTGCGTTGATCAACCTATGCTCAGAGAAACAGTCCCTACCCTACGTGGTCTTGTTATTTTCCTGGAAAAAAACCCTTACACTTCAGTGGGAATTATTCAGGCCATCTGTGACAGTAATACATCTCAACACAATTGGCTTACACAAAAAAGGAAATCAGTGAGGAAAAGAATAAACAGATTGCCAATTTTAAGGCAGGGGGGCAGATATTCAAGTTACCAACCAGCCAAAACGTCACTTGCCACCTCAATTCTACTGATCAGCACACTATTTTTTACTCACTAAGAATCAAATATCACTAGCCACTGGCTAGTGCAAATTTTGCACCCTGATAAAGGTACAAACATTTAGTACAAATGAGAACTTCCACCAACACAGAATCCACACAAAAGACAAAATTAAACCAACTCACTACACTAGAACTTCACAGTAAGGGTACTTTAAATATTAGACAGCTCACGTACATGCAGTTAAAGTGAGTCTTGTGAAGCGCGGGTGTGGTGTGAGGAAAGGTAACATTCGTAGTGCGATACTGTACAAATGACGTATTTCCACGAATACAAAGTGCCAACATTTTCAGGCGTCTCAAATTTATAGATGGTAAACTTCACTAGTTTATGGTCAGCTTAAAGAGTGCATTCGCTCTCTATCCGAGCTCCTGTTGACCCCCCCTCCCCCCAGCCCCTTTGAGTGCACGCGTGCGAGTGTGTAGCAGAAGGTATAGCATTTAACAACATTTTTTTATGTTATAAAATGCATCAATCTATTCCCGATGCTCTAGACTTCTAAATTTGAGCTAACTGGACATAATTTCAAAAACGTATTTACAAAGAGGACTCCTTTTGGTAAATGACATAAGCACATTAACCATTTCCTGATTGCAAATCCATGCCAACTAAACACATTTTTTTTAAAAAATAAGCGACCAGACACGCGCACCACCACTTGAAAAAGTAATGGCCAACATTAATCCCCCTGCCATTGCCCCTCCCGCACTTCCCCCCCCAACCACTCAGCAATTAGGTCTCCAGCTGCTGTATAGATGCCGATTATTATATGCAACCATTTTATAGCCAAGAGAGTCCCACGAGGTCTGACCGCAACCACAGCGCTGTCCGACATTTGCATCTTGATCAGGACTTGAACTGTGGTCTTGGGCACTCTAGCACTCTGTGCAAATGACAAGTGGAAGGATTAAGAACTATCCAGCTCCCACCCCACCCCACCCCACCCCCCAGGTCCCGCGGACATGTGTGAGATGGAGTACTCGCATTCACCCTTATTTACACCAGGCCGTGCATAAAGGCAGTGGATTTTACGTAGGATTTGCATAGTGCATCTCGACCCAGGAGAGTGAAAGCATGAACAGCATGCTATTTCTCAAAGGAACTGAAGCAATTCTGCTACAAATACTTGTGCGTGCATTAGTGCAAAATGGTACGTTTTAAATAGCATTAATGGCAATGTATTGTTTCAGCTCAGGCCAGGGTTTTGTACAACCACTTGTGCTCAAAAACAGCAAAGCTATCAACCATCATTGCATGTATTTTCCCTTCCATAGTTTTGGATAACCCTATCCCCAATAGATTTTTAGGGGCTAGTTTACATTACACACCAAAACAAAAGCGAAGTTCCTTTGGCGGTTAACCTGCACAGGAACAGACAAGCTTACAAGCATGCCACATATGGAACATATACATTATTACATGGATTAAGCCTGGGGGATGCACCCTACAATGAACTGTCTAGCTACTCTATGTTGCAAATACCCCATACGATTCCAACTCGTAATTCTGCATTCTTTTAGGGAGTACAAGGGCTCAGGCTTCTATGAAAAGGGCATAGCAGCCCCAGTGATAGAGTCTCCAAATATTTAAAGCAGCCCTACGGATAAGGGGTGTATCAGCCGGTTTTACTCCCTAAAAATGTGCAAATACTACCCAAAAAAATACAAACAGGGAGTAAAAATACTCCAACAAAAAATAGGAAAGACATGTAGAATCTTGGGCCCCTGCTTTCGCCCTCACAGCTCCAAGGATATCCTTGGACCAGTACTGTACATAGTACCACAAGAAGAAACTACTTTAACTGCCTGATTGGAAGAAGTGAATGTGTATTTTTTAATGCGCGTGAATTTAATTCCAGGGTGCCAAGAAATAAATATTACAAAAACATTGCAGTTTCAGTTAAAAACATGTATACTCACTTCATTTTTAATTATTGTGTTTGCCCATTCTGATGGTATTAGCTTATTTGACTTAAAACAATTGACCTAATGACCAATTTGATAGAATGTTGCATGGGTGATTTGGCCTTCGGGCAATTTGGTCGCATATATTGCAAAATACCAACCCATGTTTGATCATTTACAATTTCCAGGGTCTGGGGGTGTCCCCGCTTCCTTAAAATTGGAGGCAGGGGACAAAAAAAGTATATAAATAAAAAAATAAATGTGCGTTTAATTAGGGTCCGAGCAATGAACATTGAAACCATTCAAAGATGGCGGTCCGCAATTGCTCGCCGAGGAACAGAAAAAGAAGGGACTAGATGCCTTTCCAGGGAAACGAAAGCATATACACAAGAGGAATCCTCGCGCTCACAATCAGTGAAGCAACGAGGCCGATGCGCGTTATTCTGGAAGATTTCAGAATGAGGTAAGAAAATATAGTGAGTCCCTTACAAGGACAAGCGCACCGAAAGGAAAGACCATGTATTTAGGAATTTATCTATGAGCTCACAGCAGCAAAATAATTATCAGTAATGCAAAACGTTTTAAACCATGCCAAAATATAAAAAAAATGGGATTGAGGCACTCGCACTACACGTGTGATGCAGTGATAAGACATTTAAATTGTAATGCCGTATAAAATAGGCGGAATTGACTAACGTAAGGATTATTAAAGGGACCTTTAACTGATTAACATGGCCCATATAACTTTGGCAGGACAGTAGAAGAACAGAGGGTGTGAAGGGAGATTTAATTAGTGCCTATATTTATCAATTTGTGCAACCAATAATTACGTAACAAATATATTGCAGGAGGGATTCTAACCCTAAGACTTTGCAGTCCCCTAACGCAAGCACATTGGAGTAACTGGAGCATTCTGCAACCTGGTAAGAATGTTTAAACATCATATAACAAGGGGCGAAATAATATAAGGAATGATGTAAGTGGGCTACACATAATACATGCTCAAACCAAATGGAGCCATTCCCAGTAAGTGCACACAGGACATCAAGCATTTGAATGTTTCTTCGCACTTAGACTGATCAAACGAGCGCAACGAGTAACATTTCAGACATTATGACATAATGTGGACTTTTGCAAATGAAACAAGAAAAGGTTTTTCGTTCTTCTTTTATTTATATATTGTTTTCTCTTTTCTTTTTCTTTTGTCTATTTTGTTTTTTCCTTCTCTAACCCATACAATCCCTCTACCCGTCCTATTTTTCTGTCAAACACATATATGCCATTGAATATGGCGAATATGATGTAATGGGTAACTTAAAAAGAAATGGGGATGAAGTATATATGCCCTTTTGTTTTGAAAAGGGCTTAGTGCAAAGCCGAAACACACGTCAACATTCTCTAAGGGCCATTATGTGAATTTATACAATTAGCAATTACAAGATTGTGTAAACCTAACCACGTTGTGGCGCAATCTTTTCATGTGTGAGAAATCACATATTTTAAATACCATTGCCTAAATATTGCACTAGCCTCACCCCCCCCCCTGTTGTCTTCCTCATGCCAGTCCACACTTAATTGGTGGCGTCTCCCATGAGACTGTCCAAACTAATCTTCCGTTTTAAACAGAGGAACGTGCTACACTTAGTCCCACCTCCATGGTGCTTTTCATGTGATCTTCTCATAAGCCACATCCCAGATGAGGTCAGTCTGTTTTATTGTTTGTCTGAAGGGAAAGAGCAGAGTCCTGTGTAGAAATAGGTGTATGTTTAGATATTGGCTCACAGATATGGAAAAGCCAATTTCATGCTCCTATTTATACAATCCCACCTCCACAATTCAGGGCAAAGAATGGACAGCGAGGTAGTCAAAAAATAGAAATGTTTAAGAGAATAAATGGGGCATCTTCAACCAACCTGGCCTCCAGCTTTACATCCTGGAGAACAACCGAACCTAGAGAAAAAGCAAGCCCAAGCCAACAAGCGACAAAATAAAGTTACCCGACTATAATCTCACTTATGAGCCAACAAAAGGCACTCATTTTAAACATTCTGCTAATAAATACAGGGCTCAAGTCGAGGGTACACGCAGGGGCACGGAGTCCACCCACTTTATTCAGAGGGTGGACTCAGTCCCCCCAGCTAAAATGAGAAACATTGAATGTCCTCTTTGAATTTCTGAATTAAAGCGGACCTCAGTGATCAAACCGCAGTCAGCAGATTTGTAGGTTGGACACTCCACCACTAAACTGTATAACTTGATGAAAAATAACAATTAAAGGTGAAATGTCCTATTTCGGTACTGCAAGTCCCAGGGAAATATTTGTATTGCTTCTTGGACTTTAAAACATGCACACCTTTTAACGTTTTCAAAAACACTATTAGAAGAAAATATCCTCTCTTGGTTGTGTTTGTGTGTTGATTTCATGAAAGGAAAATGCCATTTGTCCTGTGCAATTTGGGTGGTTATGCAAAGCCAATTTAATGAAATGTGCATATTTCACCTTGATATGCTAATTTCTGGCGATGTCACATCCCATTGCGTTTGTTGATGAGTCCCCCCACTTTAATTTTTAGGCCTGGACCCCTGAATAAATACATACATTCTAAAAGATACTGGGCATTCTAAAAATGTCCACTCTGCATTGGCTCCTCTAGAATACATACATTAACTTCTAACTTGTTAACAGAAGGCAAATATATCCATTCACTTATTTTAACGATGTTAGACCACTTTTTAGAATACTTGTTTTTTACAGTACCAAGACAAGAATGGTGAGAAAAAAAGAAATGAACATTCAAAATATGTATATAAGGCACCAACTCCCATGTGCAGGTGCGAGATAGTGAATGTATCATCTATGTAGAGGCCACTTGACATACAGACAATAACCAACCAGCATGGGACTTCTTGTTAAGCCATATACATGCAAAGGGCGACTATTAATTAAGAATTGGTGTAGTCACACTGAGACTACACAACACGTATCTGCTTTGCTTCGTATTAGGTAACCCACCTTTTGGTATAGGTCTGTACTACATAATTTGGTAGTGTGACTGGGCAGCCAGGCCTATCTCAAGAGGGCTAAATGTGAGCTGTAGCAATGACATTTGCAAATACAAGTATCCAATAAACACTGAAAGTTTCTGTTATAGTTATTTAACATCAATTTTAAAATAAGCGTTCTTTAATAAGGGCAAGATATGCAACTATCAAATATACTTTTAAATGCTGTAAGAATCAGCACATGTTAGTGGATACTCTTTGGATATGCTTTTTACACACTTCCTACACCCAGAGGCATTTATATATCGCTATTTCTGCTTTGCAGATTGAGGTTGCAGAAAGAAAAGGTTAAAGGAAGGAAACAAAGGTCAAACAGGTTATCAAGATATGGGCGGACAACTAAATCTTCCAATGGAATCTAGACAAGCCTTTCCCAGCAATAACAGTCTAAAACAAATTACCACCTCTGAGGGACAGTAATATCAAAGTCAATGGATTAGAAGAGTCTGCAGGGAGCCAGGACAGCCAAAGTGAATTGAAGCACAGTCTATCGAGCTGAGGAACTTCTTAGATAATAAAGAGTCTTACACAAAGTTAGAGTGTTTTGTAGAAATCACTTAGGGTCACAAGCGGTAAAGCCTGTGAAAGGAGAGCTGGAATGAACTCTCAAAAGCAGCCAATTCAAATCTCAACTGAGAAGGGCACAGCCAAAAAGACGATGAGGTAAGTACCCAAATTGTAACCATTACTTCTGGTTTGAAGAGTGGTCTCGCTGGACTCTGCCCTTTTGCAGCGATGCCGACCCTGGGTTTCTGAGCCTCATTAATGGGGACAAGAGGGAGGATGTCTGGAGGGCTCCTGTGGCAGCAATTTGGAGGTCGTCGGCTGCTAAGGGCTCTTAGTCAGGGGACTCCAGCTCTGGTAGTCTTGCTTCGGGAGGGTCCCTAGGACATTCTTGGAGCTTCTGGCTGGATATCAGACGTTGCACCAGACTAGAGATTTCTCGACCCATGGCACTCGGTTCTTGCAGCAGCAAAGAAGTACAGCCAATCAGGAAGATGGTCCAGTGGAGTTTGCCTCGTGGTTACTTGTTCCCACTGAGGGAAGAAGTCGTCCCTTACAGGGTTTCTCTTGTCGATCATAAAAAGGAGTTTCAGCACAGCAGCAGGGCTTAAATCGGACAATTCAAAGGTCCAGGAGGATTTAGCAAGCTTTGTTCACGGTTTTTCGTTGGGTCTTTCTCCCAGTGGTCAACTCTCCCACTATTCCCAAAACCCTCGCCTTTTAAGCAGGTCTCTCCCATTCATGCACAGCCTAGGCTGTCAGGTGGCTGTCCTGAAAGGGCAGCCAGTCAGCCAATCAAGACTGGTTGCATTCAGGCACTCCTAGAGACAAAGGACAGGGGAGTTTTGGAAACCTGCCTTTCCAGACACACTGGAACCAGAGGTGGGCTTCAGGGCTGAATCCCACCAAAAGCAGAATGAAGAAAGGGCTCAACTCTGCCTCGATGCACTGAGTAAACCCCATAAAATACCACAAACAGAAAATGGCGAAAAAAGAAGAACGGGGCCATTTTGACAAAAATGGTCACCCATGGGTGCTATACTGCAGCTGAGGATTCAGCCTGTGGTACAAAAGCACAATGGTAGGAAAATGAAACCACCACCACCAGCCATTCAAAGTAGTGAGGGCAATATAAAAATGTTACATGAGAATGTAGGATAAGGGGCTACTAGGGACCCCCCACCCCCCAGCAATCCACATAAAATGGGGTGTGCTGGACGTACAAAGGGAAAAGGTCAATTTCACTTTACTATTCTTGGGAACTTGGGAACGGTAGTTCACACAACAAAAAGGTAGTTAAACCTTATGAGAAATCAAAAGGATTTCTCTGTGCCACTGCACTGAAGGTGCTGTGTGCCACCATACAAAAAGTAGATGCATATGAAGTTTCTCAGACTCCAAAAACAGAGGAAACCCATACTCCAAATCAGGTCAAAACACGAGAGAGTGAGAAAAAGGTCTCTCTTCATAGTTAAAATTGAAACGTCCTTAAGTCCAGCAAAAGAGCTGGAGGTCTCTAAGGTGGTAGGAATTGAGCACTAAAATGAAAATTCTCTCTAACAGTGACATGTTTGAATTCGCAGGTAATGTCCTCGGGAACCTACATGTTCTGAACCCACATTTTCCCCCAGAGGCTTTCAAAGCCTCTACTGTAGAACCACTCCTCAAAAAAACAGCCTCGACCCACTCACGCCACCAAGCTACCGCCCAATTTCCAATACACTCTTCATTGCCAAACTAATTGACTCTGCGGCATACAAGCAACTCAGCCTTTTCACAGGGGCCAATAGTCTCCTCGACCCAGCCCAATGGAATCTTCACTGGCCTCCATCTGGGACAACCTAAAAAGAACTGCCGCATCAGAAGGGTATGCCGCACTCATCCTCCTGGATCTATCCGCGACCTTTGATACAAAATCAACCACACAATACAGAAGCAAAGCTTCTCACCCTAGATATCAAAGACTACAACCTTAATTGAATCACCTCCTTTGTTTCCACTCACAAATCAATCTCCTCCCCCCTTTCTTCACCACCCCCCGCTCAGTCCAAAAAGGGGTTCCACAAGGAGCCTCCCTTTCACCTCTTTTCAACCTCTACCTAAACCCACTACCTGCACTCATCCGCTCACAACACCTTACCTGCTATAACTATGCAGACAATACACAAATAATTTTCAAAATCCAAAAGATCCAACCTCCCTCACCTCACGTCTGGTCCTCTCCGACATCGACCAATGGATGACTGACAACCACCTAATATTCATCCTGGGCAAATCAGAGATCCTAATATGCGGCAAAACTGTTCTGATCCACCAACCTTTACCATGGCCGGCTGTCCTTGGAGCTCCACCTGACCCCCTCCTCCATGGTCAAATATTTTGGATGCCCCATGGACACAGACCTAGCCCTCTCCAAGCACATCAACTCTGTAGCCAGAACCTGCCATTTCTACCTACGCATCCTAAAACAAATCTTTCCTTACCTCTTACACTCGAAGAGTCTCTGCAATACTGGCCATTATCTATCGTCTGGACTACGCCAACTCCCTCTAGCTCAGGAAACTTCACAGCATCCAAAATGCAGAAGCTATTCTGCTCCTTGCCCTCTCACCCAGAGAATACATCACCCTGCACTTAGAATTTTGCACTGGCTCCCAGTTAGCCTAAGACCAACTTTCAAAGCCATGCACATCAATTACGGAGCCCTCCACAATACAGGACCAGAGTTCCTTCAGAACATAATCATCCACTACTAGCCCCCAGGAAACTCTGATCAGGCTCGGCCCTCCTCTTGGCTATCCCACTGCACCACTCCACCAGAGTTGGCGGCTCTGCTTCCTCTATCCTAGAACCCACGATTTGAACACTTTCCCTCTGCACATCAGTTGCACTGATAACTTCCTCTCCTTCAAAAAAAGCCCTAAAAACCTGGCTATTCATCGCATTATCCTGAAAACCCCTAAAAACTTCAAATGCTGAGTTTATGAACACTCCTCCCTCCCCCACAGATGGTGCAAGCTGTTCCATGGCAGCCCGGACCACACACACGATCATACACCTACCATGACCCTGCTCCCCCCTCAAGCACCACTAATTGAATCACCCCACTCATATTTGCACAAAGCCGATGAATTACTGCACCAGACATGTATGGAAAATGTGCAAATTGCAAGAATGATGGTAGAAGAACAGGGGTGTGACAATACCATTGACACGATTTGAAAGGAACAGGGGGGGGGGATTTGCAGGTATTGTCAAAAAATGTAACCAAAGGATGGGCAGCCCTTGGTAAAGGTATCTCCTTAGAATGATCAGTAAATGTTCGCTATCTGGGTAGACTTGCCACCCCGGCGACCTACAAGAATCTGGAAGCTCAACCAGTGAGCCTCCTGTGGCAAATAGTTTGATCATAGACTGTTGCTAAGTGTTTTCTTATCACAGCCACAAGATCCGACAGAAGACCATTAGCGACAGCAGGGTGTGTATAATAAACCACTCCATTGGCCGCAGGCATAGCTATCCACACACTAGTATACAGCTAGGACTACAACAAAATCTGGTTGTGCTGTTCGCACAACTCTCTGCCTACCTACACCAGACTACGCCTCAACACCTGATAGCAGAATGTAGCGCAGACGTATGACAAATTTGCGTACACTGAACATACAGCGAGTCTCTAGCACCGACGTCACCCAACTCCTTTCAGCACCAACCCACATGCCTGACCGAAAGGGTTGCTTCTCTACCCGAGCCTGGCCAGCCCAGCTAAGCCTTTTCTTGGCCAAATGCACACACGCATCCTAATCGTAGTCCAGGACCTCCAACATTCTGGACTTCGGTCCTCCAAGGGCACTCTCACCAACAGCGCATTGAAACTGTAATAATGGTAAAATGGGTTTATACAAATGACAAGTACAATACATGTATACTACATTCTCCGAATGTGTGGGTGCAGCTTTCAATAGGGAAGTTTATGTGGCTTTCACTAAACATGAATTTGTTCTACGTTTATTGGTCTAGAGAGAAACTTTCCTTAAACATAAATGTATTTCTTTTAATCTAGATGCATGCACAGTTTCAAAGGGGCCAACATTAATTGCTTTGTCTTGAATTTTCTGTGCCAGAGATGTATCATTCTCCAGTAACAGATACTTAGTTGAAACTCCCATTCCCTCCCACATTGCACCAGTCTCTGCATATGCATCGAAATACAAGGGAATGCAGAGGATTGCACTACACACAATTATTGAAAATGGAATTAATTATTTCAGCATACATTTTGTTTCACACACATCTGATCTAAGACTATGGCTGTCCTTGGCTGCAGAAAATGCATGTCACTCCAGGTAATAGAATTATGCATTTACACTATAGACCATGGGTGCACAACATATGGCCCATGGGCCAGTTGCGGCCCGCCATGCTGTTTTTTCCGTCCCGCGAGGCACAAAGACTTTCGTAATGGAGGGCGGCCCGCAAGCAGCATCGGACACCCTCCATTAGGAAAGTCTTTGTTGTCTTCCGGGCCTGACAAAACACTGGCCGTCATTGGCTCAGAACACACACACCACGTCACTCCTACGAGCCACGTAGTGTGTGTGTGCTGCACCAATGGAGTGCCAGCACTACGGCTGGCGTGGGCAGTAAGGCTTGATGCCGGAAGGCATTTCAGCCTTGCTTGCCACGCCAGCCGTGGTACGATTCCACTTACCTCGCCAGCGTTCCAGCTTACCTGCCTTCCAGCACGTCTCCGGTAAGTGGTCTGTGTGTTTGTGTGTCAGGTCTGTTCTGCTGTATGTTCGTGTTGTGTATGTTGAGATGCATGCATGGGTGCATGCTTGAGAGTGTGTGCTGAGTTGGGGGGTTTGGGTCTGTATGGGTGCATGCTTGAGAGTGTGTGTGCTGATTTGGGGGGTGGGGGGTTTGGGTCTGTATGGGTTCATGGTGTATGCTTGAGAGTGTGTGCCGAGTTGGGGGGTTTGGGTCTGTATGGGTGCATGTTTGAGAGTGTTGATTTGGGGGGGTTCAGGTCTGTATGGGTGCATGGTGTATGCTTGAGAGTGTGCTGAGTTGGGGGTGGGGGGTTCGGGTCTGTATGGGTGCATGGTGTATGCTTGAGAGTGTGCTGAGTTGGGGGGTGAGGGGGGTTCAGGTCTGTATGGATGCATGGTGTTCGGTTGGGGGGAGGGACAGGGGGGCATAGTGTTTGCTTGGCGGGTGAGGGACAGGGGGGCATAGTGTTTGCTTGGCGGGTGAGGGACAGGGGGCATAGTGTTTGCTTGGGGGTGGGAGCCATGGGGCATAGTGTGTGGTTGGGGGTGAGGGGGCCATGGGACATAGTGTGTGGTTGGGGGGTGAGGGACAGGGGGGCATAGTGTTTGCTTGAGGCATGGGAGCCATGGGGCATAGTGTTTGGTTGGGGGTGGGAGCCATGGGGCATAGTGTTTGGTTGGGGGTGAGAGGGCCATGGGGCATAGTGTTTGGTTGGGGGTGAGAGGACCATGGGGCATAGTGTTTGGTTGGGGGTGAGGGGGCCATGGGGCATAGTGTTTGGTTTGGGGTGGGGGGGTCATGGGGCATAGTGTTTGGTTGGGGGTGGGAGCCATGGGGCATAGTGTTTGCTTGGGGGGGGGTGAGGGGGCCATAGGGCATAGTGTTTGGTTGGGGTGAGGGACAGGGGGGCATAGTGTTTGCTTGAGGCATGGGGGGTCATGGGGCATAGTGTTTGGTTGGGGGTGGGAGCCATGGGGCATAGTGTTTGGTTGGGGCTGAGGGGGCCATGGGGCATAGTCAGGTCCTGTTAGGTCTTCCATGCCAACTGTTTCGCGTCTCTTTATGCCTGCTTTCTTCTCTATGTTGTAATGTTCAAGCGCCCGGATGCCCTCGGGCTACCGGCGCTTTATAAAAAATATATACATACATACATACGTGTTTGGTTGGGGGTGAGGGAGCCATGGGGCATAGTGTTTGCTTGGGGGGGGGGGGGTGAGGGACAGGGGGCATAGTGTTTGGTTGGGGGTGGGAGCCATGGGGCATAGTGTTTGGATGGGGGTGAGGGAGCCATGGGGCATAGTGTTTGGTTGGGGGTGAGGGTGCCATGGAGCATAGTGTTTGGTTGGGGGGTGAGGGACAGGGGCACAGTGTTTGCTTGGGGGTGGGAGCCATGGGGCATAGTGTTTGGTTCGGGGGGGGGTGAGGGACAGGGGGCATAGTGTTTGGTTGGGGGTGGGAGCCATGGGGCATAGTGTTTGGATGGGGGTGAGGGAGCCATGGGGCATAGTGTTTGGTTGGGGGTGAGGGTGCCATGGGGCATAGTGTTTGGTTGGGGGTGAAGGACAGGGGGCCTAGTGTTTGCTTGGGGAGTGAGGGACAGGGGCACAGTGTTTGCTTGGGGGTGGGAGCCATGGGGCATAGTGTTTGGTTGGGGGTGAATGGGCCAAGGGGCATACTGTTTGGTTGGGGGTGGGAGCCATGGGGCATAGTGTTGCACTCCAAGAGTGAACTCAATAATAATGCTAAAACAGGCACAGTTAGGAGATGTACATCCTTTGCTTTTTTGAGGAAACCCACTCACGAAGGCCATACTCCTCTTGGGCAACCGAAACAGCAAACTATAGCAGTCCGACATAACGGAATGTCCAATCAAGGGTCAATAAAATATATATAATTTAATTAAACAGACGATATACAATAACTTCATTGAAATAAATGATAACAATGGAAAATGTGTAGTACAAAATGTAAGTTTGAAATGCAATAAAAATCGTTACCCCTCAAAAACATTTAGTTTTCCATGTGTTTAATACAAATTTGGGGCTGAAAAAGCCTCCTGACATGTCCCGCCTACTACCCGACCACTTTTACTTTTCGGCCCACTATAGTCCTCATGTAAGGTACTTTCGGCCCTCTGTCAAAATCAGTTGTGCACCCCTGGTATAGACCAACGTTACTACCAGTTTAAACCACTACTTATATTTCATATAAGTAACTTTACAAAAGCAATTGCACCTATTGCATTGTCTACATGTTGCATGCTTTGCAATGCATCAATAAGCCAAGGATACACTTAGGGTTCTTATTTACTTTGATGAAATTATCCCCACCTCAGCAGTATTTCCTCCGAGTTCACTTCCTTCTGGCACCCTTGAAGAATCCCATAAAGGTTTTGTTTGAAGTCTGTTTATTGAAGATCTTTCTTCCTTCACTTTCAGTTGAAGTTTTCGCTCCTAGTTATGGGCAGAAGATAGTCCGCAAAGTGCAGTATGTTGGTCTTGGACATCCAAGTGTTTTGGAAAGAACACATTAGCAATTGCAGGGCTTTCTATGTCAGTAAGGGCATAGTTATCCGGAAGCGACTTCTCCCTCTGTGGGTTGCATTCCTACATTGATGGGGAATGCAATACCACATGTGTATCTTCGGTCTGATCCAACGCCCTCAAACGGCCCAATACCCTAGCTATAAAATACAGTGGGGCTTAGGAGGTGATCCAGCCAGGAGCAACACGGTCGTAATTTAATTTAGGCTGTCCAAAGACACCATGCAGTCTTAACTGCTCTGTTACATAGTACACGGTCAGATGAAACTATTAGTAATGCACTGATTTATAGGCCATTTTACTTCCTGCTAAAGATTTATCTAAGCCGATGAATGCCTTTTGCAAGGTTCTTTGCAGTCTAGGGAACCCGATGGTGGCCATGTCTGCAGAGCATTTAGACATCTTACCAAAACTGTGCAACGTCGTAAATGTAAGAGCACAATTTCAGTCAACACCTCAAGGGGGTACCCCAACAGCCGCTCTCCTCCTAGACTTTCTTCTGTAGTGTAAATAGCTGTTAATGGGTCAAGCAATATCTTCCTTGGCTCCAGGAGAGCACCTGTTGGTAACAGCTCACCTTGTGCATATGCCAATGATGACTTCTCTACCCTTGGAAGGACAGCCCTTAAAATCTGGATGAATAAAGCATGGCTGGTATTGCCTTGGTCCCATCATTCAAGTGTGGCACAAGTAAAGAAATTCCCCTGGAATCCTTAGTTTACAAGGCTGCAAACGGGACGTTTTTATGGGAGGGCAAAAGCGGCACTTCCCCAGGGCCCCCACCGTGGATGGGGCCCCGCAAGTCTGCCTGATCTAAAGAAGTAAGATTCCTTTGTTCACCAGACTTAAATAGCACACACAAGGATATTGTATTGCATGGTGCTGAGGCTCTAAACCCATTGCCTGTCTGTTTTGGAAAGTACATTTTACCTCAATCAATTCATCATGTAATGCTTTCTGTGTTCACTGTGGTATATATAGTTTGTGTGTTCCATGCGGCACAACTCCTGTAGCATTCTTTCCTTTCTGTGGGATTTATGTTGATCATGTGCAATAGCCACATTTAAAAATGCATACTGGTAAATTGAGTGCCACAATGGTTCAGAAGGTAGCTCAGTGTGTTAAGCACTCATTGCAGTGATATGTGTTACTATGCAAGATTAGAATAGCACATTCCTGTAAGGCTGGCTGAGCCTTTCCTATGTCTGAAGTTTATAAACCTGCCTGCATATGTACTTGGTCTTGCAGCACAACAGGTGCTATAATCAGCAATAGACCTGCACCAGATAGGGGTTGCTATAAAAACAAACATGTCATCCTTATGATGAAGGTCTAGAAATTGGTGTGCTCAGATGGGTGTTGTAAAACCTAGGCAATCGCCTCCAACGATGAGCATAAACTGTTGTCCAAGAGATGAATAAGTATCAGAATTTGGAACCAAAGCATTCATGCTTGTATCCTGGCTTTGCCAGCAGACATTGCAGTGACCCTATCAATCATCTTATATCTCGTACATTAGGGTACTCTCTTCTGTGAAGTTTGCCTCCCTGCATGCTGGTGGCATCGTTTAGCCCATTACCTGATCTTTCTTCTTATGTAGGCTATTTGAGTGGAAGGGGTGGTAGACAGAAGGGATTTCCTTCTCAGGGTATGATCTTCAAAGCAGCCTCACTCATGGTTTCATTGGCTATAGTGTTGCTTCCTCTATAATAGTGAGCATTGATATATTGCACACCACAGGAACTTGTTCCTTTGATCTCTAATGGCAACACTATTTGAAAAGTATGTCCCACTTACAACCTCAGTCTGTCTGGATATAGACACCTTCCTGGTAGCTTCTAATCTACATCCACTATCCATGCTATGGTACGTGTAGCTTTCTCCTTCCTACCAATTGGTCTGCTCTATCCATGCTGGAGCACGTTTGCATTCTGTGAGGCAGCAAATGTGAGATCTCTGTCTATTCTGGGTTACATGTACCTTTTACATACAATCCTGCATTAATACTACAGGCTGCATACCTTCCTGGATTCTATTGATAAAGTCTCCTGTATCTATGCTAGAACAGAAGTAACCTCTTCCTAGACTGATAAACAAGTAGCATTTGAAGGCCAACATTATCAGTCTGATTAGAGCATGAATGAAGAGGGTAAGGGGACTTAAAGGGAGTAAACATCCTTATTTTTAATGCTGTGAGGTAGCATATCAATGTATGGGTTGTGATTGCGGGGGGGGGGGGGTGAGGGAGGGCATCTCAGATATTCTTGATCACTTAATTCCTTTGGTTTGGTGGAGGGGGGGCCCCAACAAAGTCCGTGCCCAGGGCCCCAAAAGTGCTTAAAATGGCCCTGCTTGAGAGTGCAGCCTTATTGGAAAGTCCTTTATATCCTCCACCTTCAAAACCAGGCTGTCGCTGGCAACACACGGTTCTAACCATCCTTCAGCCAACTGACCTCCCTGTGCCCTTTTTAGGCCAATTTTCTTAATTGAGGAATCTGCACTCCAGCTTACATCTTTTCTGATCCTCGTGGAGAGTTCCCTGCAGGGTTGCAGCATCAATCTGATGCAGAAGGCCTGGCGCAGGGTGTAAACCTAGTGAGTTGTTGTGGTTTGTAGCATGGGACAGAGATTTCATTTTGGACTGTAGTTTGGGGCTTCGGGGAGATAGAAGGTTAGACTACTGGGAAAAAGGAGCAGGGATTCTGGCACCTGCCACAACCAATCACCTGACAAACTCCTGAGCATGTTAGAGTAAGGGGCATCTCTCGGCTTTGCTAACGAACATGCTCAGGAAGGTGAAAATGATGGCTGCGGTCCTCAAATTTTAAGTTGCCCTTCCACTGAACCTTAGGTTCTTGCCTCCCATAAGCCATAGCAGGTTATGGTAATGTCTGCCAGCTCGCATATGCTTGATTTGTTCCTCATGGGGTACAATGAATGGGAGAGGGAGACCAGACTTCCCTCTAAGAATATGTACCACCTCACACTAAAAACAAACCCCTTGCCCCCACAGAAGGCCACCACAGGCCTCGCCGCTTGCACATCAACACTAACCAAGCCACGGCTAAGCCCTTTTTTTAGCCCAGTCGCTCTCTCCCACATCAGCAGCTAACCAGACCAAAAGCGCTTCTGTCCATTTGCTGAATCAGAAGGAGGTATTATTAAAATAAAAGGATCAGAATGCTTAACTAGCCCTATTACTATGAGTAAAGTTCCCTACCTAAAAAAAAAGCTAAGGGCGTGCTTTAAAGTCCAAAAATAAAGTTCTTCGGTCCAAATTCCATATAACTGGCCCTACCACATTGGAAAAACTTAACTACAAGGGAAATGGGAGGCTCTGTACAATAGTCTGAACAGGGAGTCTGCCAGGCCCAATTTATATTTCGTTTCTTCTTGGGTATCAAAGTTCCTATTTTCACCGCAGAATATTCTTCCCAGTCTTTATCAAGTTACGATTTCACTTTCTCCTGCTAACAAAGAAAACAGTCTCTTATTGTGAACATGCCCATTCCTCCTGGATTTCTTGTAAACAAACTCTTCCTCCTTCGAGGAGTTGGATTTTCCCCCAAATTCCTGTGATCCTCATACAGGTTATTTTCTTGTATCCATGTTTTTAGATGGGGTGGTGTTCCACCCTGTCCTATTGGAGGTCTGTACCTTCTGTTGCTTTCTCAGCCTCAATTAAGTGTTCATATCCCTTTCTCAATCCCCTTTTCATAGGATAGTGGCACAATCTGGTTTCTCAGCCTCCTGTAACATCGATAGCTTGCATATAGCCGTTATTCACAATGTACGTACCTTGTAATGATCTGCTCTCCATCGGGTTTCTCTGGCTCCTGTTACCTTGTCTGCTTTCCCTGCGGCTACTTGTATCTGTAACTACAGTCCGATGTGTGCGGAGCTCGGTGACTCCAGCTCCCTCATTCGGTCTTGTCTTGGCATCTGTTACCGGTGCACCACTGCTCATTTGTGGTTGCGCCACCAGTTCAGACGCGGTTCTTCCCGTCTCTGCTCCAACTCTGACCTCTGTTCCTCAGTCCGATAAAACACCAACTCTATAGCGTTAGGTTTGCGGCTTCTTCGTCCTCCTCGCTGCCTCAAGCTCCACGGCCCAGTGTGGCTCTACCCCTCCAGTAAGTCAACGATGCAGAGGCTCTCCTCTGCATAGTGGTTCCCATTCCTCCATAGAGGTTTCCTCTCTTATAGACGTCATAGGAATAACCATAACAGTGCCCTTCTTCGCTGACCATAGCGTTCAGGCTGTGTTCCGCATTGCCTGTAGCCAACACATGAAGAGGAGGATCTTTGTGCAATATAGACGGGGGGGGTGTGGGGGGGAGTCAATCCCAGTGAGGTCCCACTTGCCCAGACTCCTAGAGAGGTTTTTGCACACCAGGCTCACCTCCCTAGCCTCAAAGGGGGTAGGCTCCACTCTGGGGAGAAGGGCCAAATTGTCAAGATTCAACCCATCTATCAGATTGTGTGTTCTTCACTAATGACAACATACTTGTAAGTTTCTTATATAAAAC
The DNA here is from genome assembly GCF_040938575.1 of Ambystoma mexicanum. Lineage (NCBI taxonomy): Eukaryota > Metazoa > Chordata > Amphibia > Caudata > Ambystomatidae > Ambystoma > Ambystoma mexicanum. Next base: position 1,040,531,406 of record NC_090924.1, read on the forward strand.
CCATGAAAAGCAGATTGGCACTCCGGAAACCTGGTCATTCTGACCTGCACCCATCAACACCACAGGTTTTGCATCTCCCTAACCCTCTAATGAACCCTACCCTCTTTTTTAAAATTCCCCATCAAATGTACTTGTTTCTGTGGTTGTTCGCTATCTGAGTCTGTCTACTTATGGTTATACTTCCCTTATTGCATACTGTAGTGGATCTGTCACCAGCACACTACCTCTGAGGGCAACATTCCAACATTCCTGGCAAAACCAGGAAGTTTAGTCACCTGAAAACGAATGTATCCTGCCTTTTTGAGCAGTTGGGATTTATTTTCTTTCCCGTTATGGAACAAGCCACAGTGTGGAATTTTTTTGTATTGGCCCTTCCACTATTTGAGCCTACTGCCATGAGCAAGCTCCAACTGGTCACCTGTAATGCTGTTTTTTTCTTCTAGGTGTTAGTTCTGTCCAGCAGGTAAGTGACTTTAGGGCACTCTTGCTGTGAACCTTGCTGTGTTTTACAGCCTGGTCAAATGATTCCTTGGATGCAGTCTTCCTATTACTGACAAAAAGAAAAAATGCATATTTCAGATTTCCATGAGAGTTAGAGGATTTTCTTTTTTTGGGGCGTTTGATTCTCATGCTTCCTGACCCCTATATTTCAGTAAATCTTTTAGAACAGGCTGTACTGCTCGCATCGATTCTTGGTTCCCTAATAGTCCGTCTCCACGTGTGTTGACTATGGTAAGGAGGTTTGGCAACCCTTACACTACCCTGTACCGTGATCTTTGAAGGGCAGATAGTGTGTAGGCTATGTGCATTGCGCCCTTCTCTAGAAATAGCTCAATAAAAGATAACGGATTTCCCAAGCCATTAGGAAGAACGCTTTAAGTTTAAACAAAATAGTACTGCCACTTAGCCCCCCCAGCATGATTTACCTGCTTTAAAATACCCGATTGCAGCAAATGCATTAATTATATTTGTTATTTTCCACCCAAGTTTATTTCAATAAGAGGGGAAGTTTCTCTGCTATCCCCTTTACCTCCACTGATCTCACCCTCCCCTTTACTTCTTTCCTCTTTATATTTTTTTTAAAAAGGTCATAAATAAAGTGCTTAACATAAAAAGAAGAAGGTAGCAGCATTAACAAAAGTGACTTTACATTTTTATCATTCACATGGACTCTGCAGTAATCGAGACATGGCATACTGTAAGAAGTGACTTGGGCACAATGTAACAACTCGGAGGGAACAAGGAGGTGGAGAGTCACTAATCGGCCGGCGAACTCACATCATCCAGTGCTTACATTTGTGTTTATAACAAGTAATTGCGGAAGGGAGGCCATATGTCTATTGGCTTGCAGCTTGCAATGAGGACCATCGCTCCTCCAGATCAGATACCCACATAACAGCTCACAGCCAGTGTGGAACAGATGGGCAAATGGGTTGCAACTGTAACAATACACATCAGACTGCTAATAGCATACAGAGGCTTGCCAGTCTTTGAAAGCCACGTTGCCATTGTTTAAACTTATGGAATAGACAGTTTAACAGGGTGGGCTCAATAATGCAATCGACTATCGTAGACATAATATCCCATACCCCATTCCAGTATTCCCCTAGTTTCGCACAATTCCAAAGCATGTGGAGGTATCCCGCTCCATCAGTGTGGCATCTGGGGCATAGAGCAGAGTGTGAAAAGAGGTGTAGTCTTGCCGGGGTGTAATGGAATCTGTGTAATACTTTAAACTGTATTAGCCGAAATCGGAGTTGAGGGAAACCGCCTGGTTTTGTAGGTACATGGACTCCAAGATCTTGTCAGCAATGTCTGTATCTAGATCCCTGGACCAAGCTTCACAAGTCTCACCAGGGGTTTATTACCACGGCTTCGCAGCAGGTCGTAGAGTCTGGCCACTTCACCCTAAGCAGAGGTTCACGTCATGATGGTATCCAACAGTGGTTCATCTGGCGGCTGCACTAGAAACTCTGCCCAAGAAATGTTTAGCAGCATGGCAGAGCCTGGCATATTGTAACCAACCTGAGGACTGTTTCCGCGAGGGCCCTGGCATGTCCTGAAACCTGATAAAGAATCCCATGTTGAAAACATCGCCTTCAGCCATGTACCCATCTGTTGCCCACTGCTGTACAGCTATTTTGCTTATCCTGGGAAATTACGGGAAGAAATTCCATTTTGGCAAGTTCCCATTGAATGGGTGAGGGTTGTCTAGCATTTTCCATATCTTGCCCTAAGCTAATGCTGTCCCAGCGATAGGATCATGGACTTCTGGGTCTTTCCGGTAATATCAGCGAGCGAACATCGCAAGTACCAGCCGCGTGTCATTCAATTTTAACGTGTGGATGGTGCGAGTCTTGATCAAACCAATAAAAAAAAAATTTAAAAAAAAGGCTGCATAGTGTGCCTGGGCAGCAACCCAATATGTTTCAAAGTCTGGGGCTGCAAGGCCTCCATGTGCACAAGGTCTCGTCAATGTTTCCCCATTTTAGCCGAACCGCGCCTGAGTGCCACATTAAATTATTAATCACCACTTTCAGTGCCTCAAAGAACACAGTGCCCGGCCACAGTGGTATATTTAGAAAATAGTACAGTAGTTTTGGGAGAATAATCATTTTGAGGAGCACCAAACACACAGTCAGTTATTGTGAGTTAAAGATTGTCCAAAACGCATAGCTTGGCCATAAACTGAGGTAGATCTACACCAGAGTTGCATGCATAGAGTGGTGCCGGGTGCTGTGTATCAACGATCCCCAGGTATTTAATTTCTAGGGGGGGACCAGGTAAATCCCATAAGATCTGGCTGCGCGATAGTTCCATCAATTAGTGGGAAATAGTTGAGATTTGGCGTAGTTGATCTGAAGTCCAGACAAAGTCACAAAAGAGAGTACATCATGCATAATTGGGGTTAGATGTCGCTATGGGTCTCGCACAAATAAGAGTGCGTCATCGGCATAGAGTGAGATCATTTCTGGTTTGCCTAATCCCTCTCTGAGCATGCTAGAAGCAGATCGCATCTGATAAGGGCTCCAACACAATGGCAAACAGTTTGGGCAACACTGGGCAGCCCTGACGGGTTCCACTGTAAATACCAATGGGAGCCAACAGCAATCCGTTTATATTGACTCTGGCAGAGGGCAGCATATATAGCAACCGCACCCATGATATGAACCCAGGTCCAAAGTTGCATTTACCTACTACTGCCCACAAACTGTCGGGACACTGAATTGAAGCCTTCTGAACATCTAGGGCTGCGGCAACTGCCTGCGTGTCTGGGTCCACTATGCCAGGATATTGAAAAGGCACCTCAGATTAAGTGCTTAAGATCGGCCGGGAACAAAACCAGACTGTTCTGGGTGCATAATGTGTTCCATCTATGGGGCTAATCTCAGAGCTAGTACCTTGGCAAATATTTTAACATCAGAGTTGATGAGGTAACGGGGACAGTAGGAGCCACATTGCTCAGCTGGCTTGTTGGGTTTAGAAAGAAAAACTGTAATCACGGCTTCGCATAGACTACGCTGGATTTGAAATGCTTAACTCCATTGTGAGACCATCTGGACCCAGGGCTTTTCCGGTTGGAAGGGCCTCGATAGCGCTGGATATTTCTCCAGAGGATTTGGGACGATTAAGGTTTTCCGTGGCCTAGTCAGATAACACAGATAACGGTAGGTTATCTAAGAATGTATCTATGTCGGCAAGGGTAACCACATCCGAGTTGGCATACAGCGTAGCATAAAAAGGAGCAGAACACTTGGTTCACCTCTGGTGTAGTGTGGACCAATGTCCCAGATGTGTCCTGCACAAATGGGATATGTTGATTGCCCAACGCTTGTCGCACCATCCTGGCCAGCAACTTGCCCTCGCCATACTTTTTCGACAAGCCTGTCAGTTCCTTATCTGCATGTGCCTGAAATCTTGAGTTTGGTTGGAAGGTCTCCCAGAGCGGCGCTGGTGACCTCGGAAATACATTGCTGTTGTAGCTTGGGCAAATTGGTTTCGCTATTGTGAATACCTCGCCGTAATATCTTGGGCAGCCCCGATTCAGTAGCTAGGGCAATGCCACGTACATAAACCTCGAAAGCTTCCCAGAGAATTGCAGGTTTGTCGACACAGCCAGTGTTTATCTCAAAGTACTAATCAACACACCTCTCAATTTCAGCCTCGAAAACAGGGTCTAGCAGTGATTGCGGTTTAAATCTCCACACTGTTTTTGCTCACAGTGTATCCCTGGTGTCAATGACACTGTAACCGGGAAGTTGTCAGAAAAGTTACTGGGCAATATATCGGCATCATTAAGGTGACTTACAAGAGCATTAGATACCCACCACATATCTATCTGGGAATGGGAGTCGTGCACCGTGGAGTAATGGGAATATTTGCGTGATGTATGGTGGAGTACCCTCCAGTCGTCTACCACCCCCCAATTCAGTCAGGCCTCCTCGTAACACCTGGGTAGCTATGGTCAATTGCCGGGGTTTACATCCTGACCCATCAAGGTCTATGTCCATTATAGTATTAAAGTCTCCTCCCCACAATACAGGCAGTAGGGGATAACGCCAGCAGGTCCATTACTTTAGAGTAGAATTCGGGGTCACCAATGTTGGGTCCATACACATTCAATAAAACTATTTCCTGACAATAGTACTCCCCGTAATAACACAGAGCGACCCTGCAGGTCGATGTGTGCCTTTTTATAGACCTATTGCATGGATATGTGGATAAGGGGAATTACCCCTCTACATGGAGTTGAATGTGAAGTGTAGCATTGTCGCATGCTCCATCTTTTAGCACATTTCTCACAGCATATAGCCAGTGCATGCATTTACTGTAGAAACAGGATGTACACCATATGTCGTTCCACGTACAGCTCAAGTCACAGCATTTTTACCAGATTTCCCAGCCCTAGCACATTCCAGCTCATGAACTGCAGTGGCTCAACTCCCATTGGGACAACATGTAATATAGGTCCTAAGTCCACATGGGGAAAATATTGGGCACCGCAGTGGAGTCACTGCCAAGTAACGCTGCATCCTTTCAATAGAAACCCACATGTCAAGCACATTTTGAATAACCATCCCATAACTTCCAACCCCCTCCCCCTTCCTCTCCCAATCAGAGGAATGAACATCCCACATCCAACATCCCAACAACGTTTGCAACTTTGTATGGGGGGGCTGCTGATTTCAGCCCGCCATCAACACATCTTAGCATTTACATCTTCAGAACAAGTTACAGGTGCATACTTCTCAAGTATACAAAATTTAAGGTAGAAAATATTAACGGTTGCTGCATGGGAAGTGCAGCACTGGTACGCAGGTACATATTGCCCTCTGCCAGTGCCCCAATTAGGATCAGTTGACCAGGGCTTCTAGGGAGCAAGCCCATACTGTCTGGGATGACCCAGGAAAGTGTTCATCCAAGAAATTCATGGCCTCCTCGGGTATAGTGAAGTACACCTTGTTGCCATGTTCTATTGTCAATTTTGCTGGATATAGCATGGCGTATTTAACGTTAAGGTTGCAGAGTCTCTTCGTGGCCATGAAGATTTTGCACTCTTGTTGCACCGCGATTGAAAAATCCTAGCAGAGGAGGATTCTATTGGAGCCTAGTAGTAACTCGCCTTTGGCTCTTGCGGCTTGTAGCAGTGCGTCTCTCCGTCAATAGTTGAGTATGCGGGCTATTATCGGGTGGGGGGTGGCGCTCCAGGTTTGGGTTTAGGGGCAAGTGTGCTATGGGCCTGCTCTATTGTGAATTGTGGTGATAGCTTTGGGGCATCCAGCAAGGACATTAGGGTACGCTCCCCATATTCTTCCATTGCTCCTGAAATATTATCTTCCGGCACACCTATTATTCGGAGGTTATTGCATTGTGATCTGGATTCAAGGCAGTCATTCTTCTTGCCGATGGATAAAACTTGTTTTGACAGCATGGTGACATCAGCTCTAAGGGCCATGACCTAATCTTCAGTTGTACCCACTCTAGCCTCCACTTCTGTGAGGCGGGCATCAGTTTTCTCCATTCAGGATTTTATTGGGCTAATTGTACAACTCATCATCTAGCTTAGTGTGTATGGCAGTAAGCCTCTCTCGCATGTACTCAATTTTGCAGTGTAGTTCACTGGATTCACTCTGCTCGGACACACCCGCCACTGCGCCATCCACCATCTTGGGTGCAGCTTTAGCAAACATATTTATTCAACTTTGTCTTTTCCTGGTTCCTTTAGTCATTGTGTTCTTGCAGGTCCGTGGTGGAAGCGTGGTGTGGCAATGGGTGGGGAGCAAGAGAGTTGTGGTACAACCGCTGCAATGTCTAGGCTTCACCCACTGAGCCCTGCAGAGGTATTACAGCATTCAAGAGCAGTGCACTGGTACAAGGCTTAGCCGTGGTCTCAGGGACCGTTAATGGGGTCACACCGGAAGCAGGGGTGCAAGCATTAGAAAGAAGGAGTACTGCGTACCAATGCGGGTTGTAGTAGTGGTGGGAAGTGTTCAGCCGTTGCTCTTCAGCTTACTTTGGAGTACAGTAGGTAGATACAGGCAGCGCAGCAAGTGTCCTGGTCATGCATGCAGCCGCTGTGGGGTATTCCCAATTCACCAGGTCGGCACAGAATGGCGTTGCGCATCCCGTTGCAGTGACGGGACATCCAGGGCTGGGGTAGTAGCAAGTCAGTCCAGATTCAGCCCTTTGAAGCTGGTTGTAGGTGGGTCACATCCTACGGAGCGAGTTGCGCTCCTACGGCAGCAGTGCAGTGGTTGAGGGCCTGTAAATTTGGCACATGGCCGCCTGGGGAAACGTGCTCTGCAGGCGAAGAGCAAGGAGCATGGGCTGGTCTGACCCCACTAGTTCGCCCGAGAGTAGAGGGGGGTAAAGGAAGCGACTTGAGGGGCCCAGCAGAGGTCAGTTTCAAAAATCCAAGCACACCACCGCATGTGGGTTGGCAGCTGCCGCACCGCAACTCCGACCTCCCCCCACCTCCAGCAAGGCGGTTGCAGGCGGCACCACTCAGCACATACGGTGAGGCAGTTGATGGCCATGCACTCCACCATTGTTGAAGATCTCCAATTAGCAGGTCGGCACAAACAGTGCCGCCAACGGCCCTCAGGTCCGTTTGCACCCGGATCTGGGGTAGCAGGAAAGCAATCTGTAGTCAGCCCTCGGAAGAGGGCTGTTGGAGGACATTGCCCCCCGGTTCGGGTGTCCTTCGTAGCAGTCGTGTAAAGGTTCGGGTGCCCTCAAGTGGTTAATGTGCAGTGTCTATCAGCCAGGCAGGTATGCGCTTCGGGAAAGGGTGGGGTGTACAGGCTGGTTCCACCACGTCAGCACGCCTCATGAGTAACGGGGGTGCAAAGAGCATTTCGGAAGGTTCAGCAAGAGCCAGGCTCGGCAGTTCAGCTGCGTAGGTGTTCCTAAGGATGGGCAGCACCTGCCTTTTGCATATCACACCCTATATGTCAGGACTTTAGCCGTGTAGTGATGCCGGGCTGCAGACCTCTTCACTCAGGCAGCCATCTTGGTTGTGTGGCAAATGCGCCCCACTTTCCTCTTTTGATAATCTTTTTACTCTTCCTTACCATTTACATTTTGTTTCAGTTTTGATTTAAAAAGAATATGGATTCCCCAATTTTGGTAAGTTTTCCAGTGAAATATGTGACTGCACTTAAACGAGATAGCGATACCCTAGTTCTTCACTCCCCTTCCCAGGTACTTAAATGTTATCAGCCAGTGCACTTCATCTGGACCATTTCCCCGACTGCATACCCTGCCTGCAGCTCAGATGGAGAATGCTTTTGCAAACCTGGTAACTTAACTGGTGGAGTTAGACAAAGTTCCTACAGTGTGGTATAGCATCCTAGAACCAAACGTGGCTGCACCAGAATGGCCAAACTGCAATTTAGTCATAACTGAACATGAAAGAAACCAGACTGGTTACCCTGCCTCTGTCACTTCTGTAAGCGCTAGTAAGAAATAAAAAAAGGTATACCCTTAATGCAATAGCAAAATAGTTTTATATACATTTGCTACAGTGTTAACATTGGCAAAAGCCAATATACATTTGAAGGACCTCAGCCATTGGAAGGAACAAGATACTTACCTGTAACTGTTGTTCTCCAGCATGGGTCTGGCATGGATTCACATACTCATGAATATTCCCCGTCATCAGGCTGGGAATCCTCGGTAAAGAAAAATCAGTATCAGTTTCGTTTCTGATCTGTCTTTCGTAGTAGTAACCAATCACTGATCTCTGCGTCATACTGACCACAGCCAATGACTGCCATCTCCCTAAGCCCCGTCTCTGGCAGCCATCTTCAGATTTGGTAGCACGTGAAGTGGCAGTATGACCAAGTGAAGAGCCCCACAGGGGTAGGAGGGAGGGTTCGCATGTGAATCCATGCCAGACCCATGCTGGAGAACAACAGGTACAGGTAAGTAACTTGTTCCTTTTCCAGCCTGGGGTCTGGCATGGATTCACATGCTCATGAATAAAAGAATACGTAGCAGCACACACATGCACAACCACGGGAGGTGGCAACAGGCTCAACATTAAGCAATACAACAACTCAACATTAAGCATCTCTTACCTTCTCACCAGGCTCACCTTAGGCGAACAGGTTGCGCAGCACTGCTTGGCCGACCCTGGACTCCTCCCTGGAATCCCGGTCGACGCAGTAGAATTTCGTGAAGGTGTGCGTCGACCTCCACGTAGCAGCCCTGCAGATGTCCAGCAGGGGCACACCAGATAGGAACGCCGTGGTAGCTGCGATCGCTCTGGTGGAATGGGCTCTCGGACGGCCGGGCAGCGGTCGGTTTGCCAACCGATGACGGTACATGATACAGCCGGAGAGCCACCTGGAAATGGAAGCCTTTGAGAGAGCCTTCCCCTGATTGACAGGTCCAAAGTTCACAAAAAGTTGTGACGTCTTCCCAAAACTCTTCGTGCGGTCCACGTAGAACTTCAGCGCTCTAGCCACATCCAGCGAGTGCAAAGTCCTTTCAGCCGGCGACGAAGGCGACGGGAAGAAAACATGCAACACCAAAGGTTCGTTGAGGTGGAAATCCGACGGCACCTTGGGCACGAAGGAGGGGTGCGTTCTGAGCACTAACCTCGTGTCGTGAAAAGTCAAGTACGGGGGCTTGCAGGAAAGGGCCTGGATCTCTCCCACTCGTCGTGCGGAGGTGATGGCCACAAGAAACGCTGTTTTCCACGACAAGAACTTCAACAGAGCCGAGTGCAGAGGCTCAAACGGAGGTCCCATGAGCTTGGTCAGCACCACGTTGAACTCCCACGCCGGGGCCGGAGCCTTCACCGGCGGGAACGATCTGAACAGTCCCTTCATGAATTCTTTCACCAGACGATGAGACCACAAAGACATCTGTCCCGTGGTTCTGGTGTATCGGGAGATCGCGGCAAGATGAATCTTGATGGAAGCGTGCGCCAGTCCAGCCTTGGCCAGCATCAGTAGGTACGGCAGTACTTGAGGAGCCGTAATCCGTAGAGGGTTAATCTTCTGTGCATGGCACCAGACAGAGAACCTCTTCCATTTGTGTCCGTAGCATTTAAGAGTTGAGGACGCCCTGGCCTTTGCAAGAACCTCTCTGCAGTCGGCCGGTATGTCGTAACCTCCAAACTCTAACGCTGCAGGAGCCAGGCCTGCAAGTTCAGCGACTTCGGGTCGTGATGGAGGATGGCGCCTCCTTCCCTGGAGAGAAGATCCGCGTCCACTGGCAGCTTGATTGACGGGGACGCTGACAAGTCCAGAAGGTCCGGGAACCATATCTGCCTTGGCCACGCAGGTGCGACGAGGATCATCCTGCACCGTGACCTCTTGAGCTGGTTGATGAGCCGGATCAGCAACGGCAATGGAGGGAATGCGTATAGAAACAGGCCCTCCCAGGGGAACGAGAAAGCATCGCCCATGCTCCCCGGCTGGGGAAACCTGCTGGCGAACCTCCGGCACTTGGAGTTCGTCGCCGTCGCAAACAGATCGATCTGGGGAGTGGCCCACCGTCGGAAGAGGCGGTCCACTAGATCCTGTCGTAGTTCCCACTCGTGGCACGAGCGCAGCCCTCTGCTGAGCGAGTCGGCGATGGTGTTTTTTTATTCCTGCCAGATGAAACTGCACCAGAAACATCCCTTGGGCGACAGCCCAATGCCACAGGTCCTGCGCCTCCTTGGACAGGGCTGGGGATCTGGTACCGCCCTGCTTCCTGATGTAGAACATGGTGGTGGTGTTGTCGGTGAAGATCCTCACCACCTTGCCCTTGAGGGATGGAAGAAAGGACCGGAGGGCCCAAAACACTGCCCAGAGCTCCAGGACTTTGATATGGAGGGACTTCTCTGTCGGAAGCCAAAGGCCTCTCGCGTGCAGATTTTCAGTGTGCGCTCCCCACCCTTCCAGGGAGGCATCCGTGGTCACTGTCTTCTGGTGGCCCGGGGTCTGGAAGTCCATGCCCGCCGTCAGAGGCGCGGGGGTGCCCCACCACCGGATCGCTCGTCAGAAGCTCTCGTTGAGTGTGATCCTGTCCTCGAAGCTGCCCGTCGTCTGAATCCAGCGAGCGTCCAGGAACTTCTGTAACGGTCGCATCCGAAGCCTGCACAGGCGGATGAGATAAATGCAAGACGACATCATTCCGAGGAGGGATTTGATGGACCTCACCCTGGCCGCGTCCGCAACCAGCATCCGGCCCTCGTCCTTTCCACCGACAGAGAGGCCAGAAGCGCCACTGTGTCGAGTTTCGCTCCCAGAAACAGTGCGTCTTGCGCGGGCACCAGGTATGACTTGGCGTAGTTTATGGAGAATCCCAGGTCCGTGAGTAGTTGGACGGTCCTCACCGTGTGCTCCGCGGCGAGTTCCCTTGTCTTTGCTCGGATGAGCCAGTCGTCCAGGTAGGGGTAGACGTGGATCCCATCCAGGCGCAGCCGCGCCTTCACCGGTGCGAGGCACTTGGTGAACACCCTGGGTGCCGACCTCAATCCGAAGGGAAGGGCTCTGAACTGGTAGTGACGCCCTTGGACCACGAATCTGAGAAACTTTCGGTGTCCCTTTAGGATGGGGATATGGAAGTAAGCATCCTCCAAATCCAACGACGACAGAAAATCGCCCTCCTCCAGCTGACCCAGGACATGCTGGAGGGTGAACTTCTGTGCCTTGATGAATTTGTTCAGTCGTCGTAGGTCCAGGATGGGACGCCATCCTCCTGTCTTCTTCTTCACAAGGAAGTATCTTGAGTAAACTCCGGAGCTCCGAAGCCTCTTTGGGACGAGCTTGATGGCGCCTTTCTTGAGCATAGCCTTTACCTCCAAGAGAAGTTGAGGGACGTGATGTTCCTTCCTGGCCACGGGGGGGACGCGCGGGCACTTCTTTAGAAACCCGAGCGCGTGACCCTGGGCCAGGGTGTCCAGCACCCAACGGTCGGTGGAGATGGACCCCCACACGCTGACGAAGTTTGCCAGCCGGCCTCCCACCGGGGTGCTTCGGTGGGGGCCCGACCCCACGGCCGGTTCAGTCCTGCTTCAACGAGGCTTTGCCACCTTGTCCTCCCTGGCGACGACGGCGGGGTCTGCCCGACTTGCCTCGTCCCCTGTAGGCTTCCTCTGACGACGAACGGGCCGCTTGACGATAGGTGGAAAATCCGCCGCCGGAACCTTAGGAGGCACCCTGCTTGCCTCCAGCGCTCCGAAAGGGCGGCCATCGTTGCTGGAGAACACCAAGAGCCCGGGCCGTCTGTGTCTGTCTTGATGGCTTGTAGGGAATCGTCCACTGTTTTCCCAAACAGGTTGCTCCCGTCGAACGGCATGTCCAAGACTCTGGTCTGCACGTCCTGCCGGAAGTCCGTTGCCTTGAGCCATCCACGCCGTCTAAGGCACACGCCGTTGCCCAACTGGCGAAACCCAGTGTCAGCGATGTCAGTCGCTATCGTAATGGCGTGGTCCGACGCCACTTCTCCTTCCTGCAAGATCTCTAGGGCCTCCACCCTCTTGTCGTCCGGTAGGAAGTCCAGCAGGGGGGGGCGATCTTGTACCACAACTCCCTGTCGTAGCGGGCTACGATAGCCAAGGCGTTGGCAGCCTTAATTGTCGTCGCTGCCGATGAGATGACTCTGCGTCCCATCGTGTCCAATTTCTTTCCCTCGCCGTCTGGCGGGGAGGTTGACGTAGAGGCCGAAGCCCCCCCCGCTTTCTTCCTGGCCGCCGCGGAGACGACCGAGTCCGGGGTCGGCTGTGCCCAAAGGCACAAGGGGGCCGCGTCCGGGACCCGGTACTTCTTCTCGTACCGATCCCTTCTCGCAGGCGTTGTGGATGGGTTCTTGAGGAGGGCGAGATCCTCATCCGAGATATCGTCCAGTAGAGGTACAGCGAAGACAGTCTTCCTCTTGGTCTCGCGCCGTTGATAAAGGAAACCTTCCTTCTTCTCTTCCGGGCAGAGCTGGAAAAGCTCGGATGCCCTGGCAATCATGGCATGAAACGATCCAATCTCGTCGGGCGGGGAAGCCCGGGGAGGAGGTGACGACGGGAGATCCTCGTCGTAAACCTTGTCGTCTGTACCCGTCGAAGCCGTGTCCGTCCCTGTATCATCCCCACGGGTCGTGGACGGGGAGGAGGGCCGAGCAGGGTGCGATGGTTGAAAAGGAGGTGGAGGATGAATCATCCTTCTCTTAGGAGGAGGGCTCCCAGAAGGGCCTGGCTCCGGGTCCACCGTCGGGAGCGGTTCCTCCGTTGGTGGTAACGGCAATCTCGTCCTTATCTCCGAGCATAAGTACTGTATAGCCAACAAAATGGCCACTGAGTTGTCTTGCGGCACTGGTTGAGGGAATTCTGACGGGCGGTCAGGAGCCTCGTCGGCACCCTTGACGTTATCGTCGTCTCCGACGTCATGGTCCCTCCCGACGGGCTGGCCTTCTTCCACGCCAACGCCATGGCTTAAGACTTCAATCAGCTCCTCTTCAGAGGTTGAGGCCGAATCCATGATGACCCCCTGCCCCTCCTTTTTCTTCTCCGTCGGAGGTTTCACAGGGGTCCTGTCGATGGGCATGAAAGAGGACTCCCTCCGCGGTGGCAGGGAGACTCTGGGCCCCAAGGTCGCATCCACTGGTGTAGCCTCCACAGGCTGAGCCAGGGCCGCTGCGACTGTCTAGATAGAGGCCTTGGCAGGGTGGATCAAGGCTTTCACCACCTTAGGTGCACTCACCGCCTTCTCCTTGGGGGGAGGGTCACCGCCTCGCTCCCACTCCGATGGGGCCTTCGAGCTCGACCGGGGTCTCTCCAGGAGCTTCGCCGGGTGCTCGGCCTTCCTCTTACCTGAGCCAGAGCGTTGGCTCGTGGTTGATGGCGCCGGGGAGGATGCGCCCTGCCTGGCACCCGTAGAGCCCGACCGTTCGGCGCTCCCGGTGCCAGCGGACTCACGGTGCTTGGCCTTCTGTTGGGCCCCCGTCGCCGGGGCGCCCTCAAAGGTCTTAGAAGACCGCTCGGACTTTCTCGCCTGACGGGCTCTTCCCTTCCAGCCAGTTGGCGAGACGCAGATGGTGGTCCTTCATGGTCCGCTCCGACATATTGCCGCAAAACGCACAGTCTTTCTCCACGTGAGTCTTGTCCTCATGCAGGCAGTAGAGGCAAAGGGAGTGTTCGTCCTCCTTAAAGACATTCTGAAGCTGGCATCCAGGGCAGACCCTGAACAGCTTTCCGGGCGTCGAGCTTCCCTTCTCCTGGGCCATGTCCGAGATGGGCCCGAGAAACTTCTGGAGTCCTCCAAAAGCGTGGCTCGACGGAATCTTCACCCTTGAGGGGCGTAGAAGAATCCGACACGGGTCCCCGTTGATCGGATAAAGAAACGGTGGAGCTTGAGGCTCTTTTGACCGAAAGAGAAAATTTTCCTATGAAAAAACGCGAACAAAGCACTAAAGCTCGAGAGCAATAGCACGAGGATCCCAACACGAACGTGCGGTAAAAAATCTGAAGATGGCTGCCAGAGGCAGGGCTTAGGGAGATGGCAGTCATTGGCTGTGGTCAGTATGATGCAGAGATCAGTGATTGGTTACTATTACGAAAGACAGATCAGAAACGAAACTGATACTGATTTTTCTTTACCGAGGATTCCCAGCCTGACAGGGAATATTCATGAACATGTGAATCCATGCCAGACCCCATGCTGGAGAACATTACCTCCTGTTTGACTCAGATGCCCGGGGTTGTCAAACTAGAGTCCTCGGGGGCATGAAACCCCGACAGGCTCTCAGGACCTCCTTCATTAATATTCACGAGAAATAAATGTGCATACATTTAGAATAATTGCATGCAAATTTATCTCCTAAATATTAATAAGGGGTATCCTGAAAATCTAACATGTTTCTGCCAGTCAAGGCCTGGAGTTGGACAACCCTGTAGGCTTTTAATGACCACTCAAGGAGGGGACCATGCCTTCCTCCCCACCAACCTCTAGAAGAGCAAGGTATTGATAAAAGGTAGCTAGGCTTACTACATGCATTACAGAATTTAGTTGTTTTGACTGCACCCCTATACGATGGTAGGGTCCTGCTCCGCACAGCCTCTACAATACTGCACCACCAAGTTCAGCCAGATCTACCCCTGGTCTTGGATCAGAAGTATGATCTGGCAAAGCATGTTCCCTCTCTAATCCCAATACTCACCTAACTTTGCTGAGTACACACAACACCTCATTAGCATATAGGAACAGTCCCTCCCCTCCAACCTACACCCAACACCCAACACCCCCACATTGTCAAGACTTCTCTGGCAGTATAGGCCACACTTTAGAAAAAGCCTTGATGAACGGTTGCAACCAACGCTTCAACTGGATACAATCATTCCTGAACAATAGGACTATGCACGTCTTCTCACCATCTTCATCTGCCGATCCTATCCCCATCACTTCTGGGGTCCCACAGGGCTCATGTGTCTCACCCACAATGTATACCATTGACCAAGCCCCTGTTCGATGATCTAGACGGTCTTGGTGTCACCTACACTAACTCTACAGATGATACCCAGATCCTCATACCACTTACGGGAGATTACGACCTGGATTTAGCCTTGGTGAATAGAATCTATCTCATCATCCAGCATGGATGGCTGCCCACTGTCTATGCCTGGATGATAAAACTGAGCTCATCATCCTTGGCACTACCCCAAATCTCAATAAACTTGGACACAACTATTCCACCATTAACATCGATGGCAACACCATCAAAGTTGCCAAAGAGGTAAAAACATTAGGATTTTACTTAGCTGCCACCCTCACCTTTACCAAACAGGTAAACTCTATGGCCTCCGCTACTGCTTACACGTGTAAGCTAATTAGAGCTGCAAAGCCATTCCTTTCCACAAACAGTTGCACCATTTTGGCCAGAGCTCTAATTATGTCCAAACTAGACTATTGTTACTCACTATACTTGGGAGCTAATAAGCGTATCATTAACAAAATTCAGATTCTCCAAAATAACGCCCTTAGAGTGGCGTTCGGCATAACAAAAAAAAGAACATATCAGAGATAAGAAGACAAAATAACTGGCTTACCACCAACGATAAAATCTTAGTAAAAACTGCCTCTTTAACACATAAGTGCCTGAACAACGCCGCCCCACGCTATCTCTCAGTAAGATTCAACAGAAAATCATCTAACCGGTCAACAAGAACGGCCAATTCTAATTGCTTGATGATTCCTATGTTTACACTCACCAAAGTGGGAGGGTGCAGCTTCCCAGTCAAAGCTGCTCAGCTCCGGAACTCCCTACCCCCCCTCCCTGAGAGCAGACCAAACCTACATGCACTTTAGACACAATATTATCAACTGGATCAAACAAAATGACTGCTAAACATGTAGCGCGTCCCTCCAGCTTGCACCCTATACCCTGCATTGTATATAGCTCTGCATTTGTGAATATATGGTTATTAGACTGCCCTAATCTATCTGTATATTATTAGATCTAACATTTCTTTATTTCTCTACTGTACCTTTATAAATATACCTACTGTATAAATATATATATCTCGTTGCATATTTCTGCACAGCTCTGTAACCCAAGCAGAAAATTGTCCCGTTTCTTCTGTGCCCCGATACCCTTGGGTCTGGCACGCAATATAAATAATAAAACAAACCAAGCCAGAGGACAAGCTTTACGTCTTTTCTTTGTAGGCAAAAGACGTTTTAAGCACTGAGGTTTAGAAGAAGGAGACGGACGAAGAGAGTTCATGATTCGGGCTAAAGACTATTATTAATACCCAAAAAGCTAACTACCTATTTCTGAGAGGACTGCCCTGCTCCAACCTAGGAAATCTCAGTGATATGTCAGGATGTCCGTGAAAGTAAAAATGTTCTCACCGTCCTCTGCCAGTAACCAACTAAACTAACCCATACACTCAGGGATAGAATAATAATAAGAACTGCTGCACGACCAACCAGAACAGCCAACTCCTTCTGCCTCCAAACCCCTAGATTCCGACTAAAAAACAGGAGGCAATAGCTTCCCTGTGCAAGCAGCTCTCTACTGGAATGCCCTACCAGTTGAACTTAGAAGGGATCAGCCCTATAACAGCTTCAGGCACCACACCCGCATCTGGCTTCAACGCAACGACTCCTGAAACCTATGACCCTATGCATTGCGACCCTGAGAATATTCCTCCCCCTCTACTCTCACATGTCTCATGCACATAAGGTATTTATTGTATATAAGGCGCTACGTCACATGTAAAGAATGTATATAATGTAATTACTGTACACAATTTATGCCATCTGCATTGCTGTAACCAAGTTCCAAGTATTCTCATTATTCTGTGCGCCCAGCTAACCAAGGGTTTTCTGGCACCCTATACATAAACAAACAAAAAAGCAAGCTGATGACTAAATTAAAATCTGTGAGTTCTTCCACCAGGAGAATGACTCCCTTCTCCTGGTTTTTCTTCTCCAGTCTTCCAATAGAAATTATTTAGTAAAAGTTCCACATCAAAAAGTGAACCAGGGAAATGATTTCCTTCACCTGGCCCTTGGCTCTTCATTGTATTTCCAACACTTCAGTAGCACCTTTCAGTCAATGTCTCGAACTCCTTCCAGACATTATAGAAACGTGGGTTTCTCTCCTGACAGTCTGGTATCCCTGAACCCTGCGTTTGTTTAGCAAGCCTGGTCTTGTAGTTTATGTAGCCACTTGTATTTTCAATATGGCAGATGAGTTGATGTCTGATAGTGTCTTACTTTATGTTCTCTCTCCCCCTTATCTGCACTCTGTTGAAGGGGACCCTTCCAAATGCACTTCTCTGCGCCGTTATCCTTTTCATAATTACTAGGACAAGGGAGATTACTCCTGATGCACTTCTCATTGGTGTACTGCAGTCTGAGGTGTTCATGCCTTGGGTGGGCCACCACGTCTCAGTACTTGCATAGCTTTGCCTATTGTTTTCCCATTGGTTTCTAATGCTCTTCTTCATCTCCATATTTTCCATACTGGGCAGAGTTGTGATGTTACAATGGCACATAGTTCTATTAGTGATGGAAGGGAAAAATGTGGGCAAGGATGGTATGGGTGTATATGAGCAGGGTTAGGGAGGCCGATTCCTTGGTAGTCGTCCTTGTCCCCAGGAGGGGACTCCCTCCCTATGAGGTCCTCCTGCATATTGCCAACCCAAGGGGGACTCTTGGGTAGTGGCCACATCTCCCTAGCCTCATAGGAAAGCCCGCCACAGCCCCTGGGAGAATTGACGAGACCTGGTGAATCGTCATAGCATCCTCACTGAATTAGGCCACGCCAGTTTTTCCTTCAAAAGATTCACCTCTAACCTTCCGTCTAGATGTGCAATTATCAGCCATGTAGAATGGTTATACATGGACTAATGGAGAAAATGCCACTATTTTCAGGCCTGTTTGGCCCATGCATTCCAAGCAGTGTCGTTTTAGGAATCCCCTTGGGAAATGAAACCTAGTTGATGTTTAAAGACCTATATTTTCAGATCAAAACTATTTACTCATATGCTCATTTGTAGGCTCAATTACTATTGTTCCAGATAATAGTTGTGTGGTAGACTTATCAAGTTTACTGCAGATGTGCTTTAGAATAACAATCGGATTATGTCACTATGGTAGCTTAGTGCACAATAATGAAGCTTTGTCTGAGAACGTCCAATCAAAACATGAAACACTGTTGAAAGAAAGAACCTAGCTTCAGGAGTGATGTACAAGGCTTTGAAATTGGACCAAAAAAAATGCATCTAATTGTTCTAGATTTCTAAGCAAAATGTAGCCCTTTGACGATCCCATCTCATACTTTGTCAGTAGCCACTTAAACAGTGCAAACAACTGCTGGGTGAATTAGCATATAGGCCACTCGTACGGTAGCAACGCAAACTACGGAAATTAACAAGTACTGCCTTAATGTAATGTTTTGCCCCAAAAAAGGAAATTCGTATGAGGGTTCTAATTGAATTACGAAATGCTGATTTTTAGGATGGCATCCATTTGTGGATCCAAGGAAAGTCTCGAGTCCAAAAGGCCCCCCCCAGATTCTGTTCTTGATTAACCAGAAAAGGGCAGGGCGCCAATTCTAGTGGCCATGGATCTTCTGGGTAATAAGTTGCTTGAGCTCCTAATTTGGTTGTTGACACATTTGATATGCCTCCATCCAGAGGTCAATATCAGTCATACAGTGATTTGAGAAGTTCTATTGGTGGGTGAGGTGTATTTGGAGGAACAATGTGCGTAATTAAAGTAGCAGATAAAATGGGGTACAGGTTTCATCAGGGGAAAGGCATTTGTATTAAAAAGAAGTGGTGAAAGAGCCAACGGCCAGAGAGTGCCACATGTCACGTCATCGAATCCGGAGGAGAATGATACCGCCTGTACCCTGTCCTCTAGGAATGATTTAATCCAAGGTAGTGCCTGGCTGATAATACCAATTCATTCATACATTTCAGAAGTGCACCATGATCCACGGTACGGGGTTCTGATGAGCGACTCAATAAAATGATGGCACCGGCACCTTCTCTATCTGCCAGATGTTTCACATCCAGCATTAGACTAAGGTGGCTTCTGACCTCTTCACAAAACTGTGGCACTTCGATTGCATATATTATCGTGTACGCAGCCATTTGGTTGTTTCAGAATAATGCTGAGGTTGGTGATACAGGGGATGTTGGAAATAGGACTACAATGAATATTACCCCCTGCTTACAGCGCAGGTCGTCTTTATTCTATTAAAGGCACAGTGGCAAGAATTATGCTTTAACTTCCTTAATCTACTCTTCAGCAGTTTCAACAAATAAAACAGAAATAAATCAACTCTCATTTTCATTTAGTTCTTTTTCTTTTCAAACTACATCTCCCTTCTTCTCGGACTCCTTTCTATAGTCCATCTGTCTTCCTGTTTCTGGTACCGACTAGCCACTTCCTGTCCCTGACTTAACCTCTTTGGATGCTCTGAACTGATCCTCAAACTCTGTAACTGCAACTAAGTCACACGAAAAGTCAATAGCGTCCCTGATAACTCCTCAGGCACTTCAACAGAAACAATCGCCATACGGCAGAAAAAAGGCATACACAAAACTCTTCTCCGCACTCTAAGACAGTCCGCCGTTCTTCTGGTCATCTCCTGCTAATTGAGAAGGACATAGTTAGGGAGAATGCACCGCCCAGTCTCAACCAATAGGGGAATAAATACACTTAGCACAATCTACCCATACTGTGCATGCGCCGGGAGGGAAATTAATGCTCGCCACCATGTCTTTATAGAATCAAGACTCCCTGTGCTGTAAGCAGGGGTAATCATCTTTCTAGGTCAAGACCAGAGGCTAGCATTGTGCTTGTTTAACGTTTTTCAACCAGTTCAGCCACCGACCCGACAGGTTTAAAGTAGGAAGTCTTTGACTGTCACTAGACCAATCTGCTGCTCGCAAGATGTCCCGGAGTGCTACACTTGCTGTATTAGCCTTGGACGCCATGGCTCCTCTCACTGAGTGCGCTCCTTTCTAGTGGGCTGGAGCTAGTAGCACGTGTCCCACTATCAAGGTCTGTTAGCTGCTAAACTGTTAAAAATAGCTTTTCCAGAGTTCTGACATGAACAGAGCCCCCTGAGGGAGGGGTTCTGCTCTCTTGTGGCAGCTGCTCGCAGATCCGACGTAGCGGGTCTCCAGGCATGCCTGTCAAAGCATGGACTCGCTCTGCCTTGCTGTATAATCGCTAGCGAGGCTACACCAGGAGAGGGCCAGTGTGACTGCGCTGCGTGTGTGCTCCTGCCAACGCTCGTTACTCCAAGCTACCCGCACACTTCACGGATTAAAGTTTTACTTTAACGGCACGCTGGTATGCACAATTACGTGCACGTGTGTACTCTTACTAACCATACCAACATGTAATACATCACTATACAATAATCATACATACGCTCTGAGGTAAAGATATCACTTATCTTGCTAAAGATCAGGAAAAGGAGCAAGAGACGAAGAGGTGGAGCCAGGGACAGGACGTGTCTAGACAGTACCAGAGACAGGAAGCCAGGTGGACTACATAAAGGAGTCAGGGAAGAAGGGAGATGTAGTTTTTACAACAAAAAAAAAATGAGAGTTGATTTATCTCAGTTTTATTTGTTGAAACTGCTGAAAAGCAGATTAAAGAAGTTGAATCAAAATACTTGCCTCCGGTCTCGACATAGAATTGGCAAATGCATCTGGGTTGGCCTGTGGCTTTGTAGGTAATGGGGTCATGGGTAGGCTAGCTGTGGAGAGAAAGTGTTATCCATCTCTGCCAGGATGTTAGAGGGGAGTCGGAGAGGATATATGCAGGTTTTAAAGAGATACTGGCCATGGGTCCAAGGAGGAGCTGGGGATGTTGGTCCCTTTTTTAAGAACATTTTTATTTATTATTTGTTTTGATCAAATCTGACCTTTACAAAACAGTTCAACTTTTAAAGTAGATAGTAAAAAAACAATTATATTTATGTTTCATAAAATCTAAATTAGTCAAAAGAGGTACAAAGGGAGTTTAGCCCAACAGTAACCAGATAAAAGAAGAAGTCCAGGCAGCTAGGCCATGCCATATTAACTTAAACAGCATCCCTTCACTGCCCTCTGTTCCATCCACATGTTGCTCCAAACTCCCACATTGTTTTTCATTTCAAATTCAGATTAATATCTTCATTCTGCCAATCTTCCATAGATATCAGTCCCACTTTTGCTAAAACCTGGCCCACTGCTATGGTTAGGGTTGTGTTATGCAGACGACAGCCATTCCAATTTGTCCACAAATTTAGAGAAATCGCTTATTCTTATATTCCTGGTCCCCTCGCAGTCTCGAAGCAGATGGCTTAAATTGTGCTTATTTGGTGCTGCGCAAATATCACACAAGGTAACAGCATTGCGTTTTTGTCCTCTGATGTTTAAGATTTCTCCTTTGTGAATTAGATTTAGGCGCATCCCGAGGAAAATATTTTGCGATTCCCAACTCGGATGCTTTTTGAGGGAGAAACATGTTTCAGAGTAGTCCAACAATTGTCAAGCTTTGAATTAATGCGTAATATTTATTTGGGGATATTGGCAAATAGATCTTTACACAGAAATCTGTGCCAAGTATAAAATGCTTTGCTTAAAAGTTAAAAAACAGTTATGTGACAGGGTCACATTTAATTGAATTCCTATGCGATTTCGGAGTAAGTTAAAAAATTTAGCAGAATTCTTGTTGCACAGAGGTAAGCATTTCACACATTTCAAATCTGCTTATAAATGACTTTAGAGTAAGCTAAGGTTATCATTTTTTGGAGGAGATGTATGTGCATCTCCATTTCCATTCTGCTTTCTTCTGGGTGTTTTTGCTTGTGCTAATTTTGGTATACAACTTTTTAATAGCAGGATTGTTTTTCCTTCCTTTATTGATCTGCAGACATCTAGCTGCAACACTGCTGTAATACTTGGGCTAGTGACGATTAAGCATTATGGCAGAGGAGATTTCACTCCACGCCAGCAGTATATTGATTTCCAAGTCTCTGTGCTCTTGAATTCGAGTGTGGGGCAAGATTGAGGGATTGGATTTTGCAATTCAAGGACAACGGAACGACGTAATGACTAACAACCTGATGGAAATGGTATCTTCACAATCCGTTAGCTCCTCTCAATTTTGCAAATTTACTTATAGAGTTTCTGCAGTGCTCCAGATAAGATTTTGAACTGGGAATATTTTACTCCCTATTTTTTGTACTCTTCTTTAGGGAGTTAAAAAAAAAATAAGTCCCATTCTCAGAGTATTTAGTAAGCAGGCAAAAATGTATTAACTGTAAAACAGAAATGTTTTGTAATATTTGTTTGGTATTTTCATGCAAATTAAAAGATCTCTTTGGATCAGGCAGTAACAATAGAAGTTTGTTCCAGGTGCGCTACTTGTCCAGGCATATCCATGGAGCTGTGTGGGTTAAGGGTGTGTGTCTCTTTTCCCCTCATGTATTTCTACTCTTCATTTTTATTTAGGAGTATTTGCTTATTTTTAGCGGGCAAAAGTGGCTGATGGAATATTTATCAGTAGTTCTGCGTGTGCGCCTTTTTCACAAGTTGGTCTGTATGTCCTCAAAGTATGGATTATATAATGTATGGCAACATTCAGTGCAAGAGACTATTTTGTTATGTGACCATATCGTGGCAGCAGCTGTTATTTTGTGAGGGTAAGCCATGCTCCAGGAGTAATTGAGTCGGCTGGCATCCTTGGGCTGGGGGTGAGTGTTGGTGAGGATGAGGCAGATGTGATTCTTGAGGTGTGGATGCATCGAGGACGACTAGTCTGGGGTGCTGGTTCTATTGAGTTTTTTGTGGCAGTGACAGTTGGATAGGTTCCAATGAATTGATCTTGTGCTTTCCACGCCAAGAGTCCATGAGCACTAGCCAATGGTAGGGCGAGTGCACATTTTGCACCCTGGTCTGAGGCGTATTGTTCTTGGTGCACAACAACCAATGCTCTAAAGGTAATTGTCGACTTGATCAAATGACTCATCTTTTATTCTTCTTTGAATTTGGGAAGTGTACAGTGGCTGAAAAATCATCAAATTATTAACCCCGCCCCAAACTGTTCCGTGATTTTTGGATTCTGTGTTTCTAAATCAGTGACTCCAACATACCTGTGCACTGTTCCCCCTTTCTGCCAGAGCTAAAACATATACTTTACACTTGCTCCCAAGCACAGCACTGAAATTCACTGTGTTCTTGATCTGAAGGACGTGTTAACCTGGGTGTGTCCTGGCTTTGAGACCAGGTTTAACTCCTCCAACAATTTAAGTATAGCTTTTCCAAGTCAGTTTTCTTAAAATGTGTGTACATTCCTAACTGAGAAATGGTAGTCGGAAAAGGAATTCCAAAGACTGCATTCTAGCTCAGAGGGATCTTCCCACCTACGCTACCCCTGCACTCCCACCAGACAAACCCAAGCCCCTGATTTCTCTGCCCTCAAAAATCTCTGAACCCCACCTGTGCCCACGTTCTGAGGCTAGATGCATCATTGCTCCAAGTATTGAGTTTGATGGAATTTCTATCACGATATGGAACAAATGGAAGAAAATGCAACTGGTGGTAAAAAGTGGATAGAGAGGAACTCCACTACCCGCATAAATGAGAATTGAAAAACCAGGGGCGCAAATGTAAATTGAAAGCTCCCAGCAAGGCATTGTTACCCTCCTCCTCCCCAGTTCTCCACATGCCCTCTGCACACAATATCTTACTTGCCAATAGTCCATTATCCATAACCAATGACTACTGGTGATGGCAAATTGTGAAGCCTGGGCAAAGGATGACTGCGTGAACATAACCCTAACTTCTTGGCTTAAAGGAGTTTGGGGAAATGCATTCAATATTCCCTGGCAGGCACAGCAGGGGTTGGTTTGGTTTCTGTTTCTCTTGGGTAATGGCCATTGCCAACCTCTGCCGCCTTTCCAATCTGAACAGCAGGAGTTGGTGCCATCTACTTGCCCGACAGTAATCTTGAGAATACTACAATGGCGCTTTCAGCTCAGAAGAGACACCCTGAAAAGGATATTTGGAATCCTTACACACGAATGCACCGTGCATCCCACACCCATTAAATTAGGCCTGCTTGATGGGATAAACGTACACTGGTGTAAGTGCAGTCTTGCATGGCATTAGGTCAAGTGGCATTTTTGTACCATGGCAAATTTCCCTTGTATTAAAAATGTTCGCTATAAACACTAGGGCGAACATTGCCCTGGTGCAAACATGCGTTACAGGAAGTTATTATAATAATTGTTTTTGTTGCACAAAGGCATTGTAAAATTGCACTTGCACTGGTTTAACATCTCTGTAGCATGGCCCCGGATAGTGACTGAGAAAAGTGGTTCAATTTTCTTAACTGCTCGACCGTAGGCTTGGATGCTGCCATTGGAAATAATGATTTATTGAAGCCCGCCGAACGAGGCAAGTCTTACATGTTTAAGATTTTCAAAGCCGCGGTCTGAGATGGACACCGACTTTTCCGATGTTTCACGATGCGGGAGATTCGCAGACAATTGCCCAATCCGTTGGAACCAAAAACTTGCCAGTGGCTAAAGCTTTGGATTTAAATCATTTAAAGAGCACTTCCCATTTTTTTTATCACGTGCTCTGGGAAGGTTTACTTTGGCGAGTGCTTTGTGGTAAACCATATACAGCAGGTGGAAAATGAAAGAACAGGTTCCACTGGTAACAATCTCTGAGAAATGCCTTCCTGTTACAGGAGAGCAGACGATGGCCTGCATGTTATACATTACTATTGGAAATTCCCATAACGTCAACGTTTTGCTGAAGCTGTGGTGCCGGGTTAACAATCAATTATTTTCGTTAATGCATTTAAGGAGTCC
Source organism: Ambystoma mexicanum (assembly GCF_040938575.1). Classification (NCBI taxonomy): domain Eukaryota; kingdom Metazoa; phylum Chordata; class Amphibia; order Caudata; family Ambystomatidae; genus Ambystoma; species Ambystoma mexicanum. The sequence goes on from NC_090924.1 coordinate 1,040,556,231, forward strand.
AGGTCAGTGCTCAGGGATTTGCACACATTCCCAAACTCGTCAGATTTAAATTTTATCTCGTGGATATTCCCAAATCGCCAGCGCAGCAGGAATCAACATTGTATCTGTATGGGACATTTTGTTGGAAGCTCCAGTTAACATGGCTATGCTCTTCTAGGCTTTCTGAAGCTACTTGTGGTATATTATTGTAAAAACATGTTCATAATGATTAGTGACTGGGGATGGAAGAGCTGTTTGGGAGGCTACACATGCAGTTGTAATGATGAACTTGATCCATCTATTGATGGTGGAAGACATTGGTCTGACCCCTGTTTTGGAAGTACCAAAGGTGCCAGAGAATCAGCTGACCTGAATGTATCTGTGCCGGTACATTGAGAAAGCCCTAGCTACATATAAAGTGCGTGCCTCGAGATAGTAAACCCTATGAAAAGTCTAGAAGACTTGGTTCTCATGTGATGCAATGTTGAAGCCACGTTCGGACAAAAAGATGCGGTAGCTTAGGACAAGCCTCTACAAAAAATTGCAAATCTGAATCATGGCACACACTTTCTCCAATCTCGGTCACCCACCTCCCGGATGTTGTGGCAGCCAGAAAAGCTACCTGGGCCGAAAGAAACATAAGCCTCATTTTATCCTATTTCTCGAAAGGTTGCTCCTGAAGCACACAATGCCAATGGGACTTTGCCTCCAGATGGTCAGGATTTCTATCCTTGAAGAGGTGGAGGGGTGGATTGAGAGGCTTCAGACCTGTCCAATGTTGGTCGGGGACCCTGACTGACCCGTTCCTCAAAAAGGGCCATCTAGCCGGAGACTCCGTAAGTAGGATGAAGGCGTTCAAGAAAGACTGGCAGTGAGGAGGGCTGGCTGCATTGTTAATATTTCAATTCTCGTCCAATTTCTTCAAAGGTTCTTCCATTTGAGGACTGAAGTGCGTAGATCCCTGAAAGAAGCATGGCAAAAAAAAAAAGAAAAAAAAAAGTCTTCTGGGATGAATTAGTCCATCTTCAAATGCCTCATCCAAACGTGCAGATGCCTGGCATGGGATGACCCTGCTGCCGAAATAACTGTCTGTAACAAACGGTTTATAGTGAAAAGACCGAAAAATAAATATTTAAAAAAAAGGTCGAACCAAATAATCTCGGAAAAAAATAAAAAATAAATCGAATTTTTTTTCAATACGTTTTTTTTTCGAAATGGGGGGGATCCCCCCAACCTCCCTTGTTTCATTTTTTTTATTTTACCCCTTTTTTTTTACTTACCTGACCCCAAAAATACATATAAATAAATAAAAAAAATTTGATTTTTTTTTTTTTTCGATATTTTTTTCTCGAGATTTTTGTCATTCGATATTTTTTTTTCGGCCTTTTGACCGACCACCGTAACAAACATGACAACTGCAAGTAACTTCCAATGTAAGCTCATCTCCATTAGGAGGGACGAGGGATCGACTTGTTCAAACAGCTGTTTTAAGTCACTAACCAAAGTCTGAGCCACATGCGTCTGTTCCGGTGGCAAAGTAGGAAAAAGAAAAAGATTACAGAGACCTAAATATGTTTTTTCAGAGGCAACCTCTGAAGGAATCAAGGTTGGGGCCAACAAGTTGCGGGCTGGGAAACCTGCTTAGGGACTGGAGGGAATACATTAAAAGAATACAAACTGGTATCGCATGACTGCTGAGTGTTAGTGCTGGGAGGTAAATGGCCCTTCGCTGAGAATAATGTGGATTGCCTTTTGTACTAGTAATCACTCGGGCACACTTAAAAAATAATGCCCAAAAAAACTCCTCCCTTGGACCCAGACGTCTGGGATCCATCAAATGCAGTACATCTCTGATGCTGCAATGCCTCCACCAGATCCTCTGCTTGCAGATATCTGGCTTTCTTCTGGGGTGACCCCCCAGTCCCCTAAATGTCACGGTTTGGTGGTTCCTCTGGCTGAGCCGATGCTGGAGCCTCCTGTTCTCTGAATCCCTGCTGCTGCAATCACTCTCTGAAATATGTCCACTTCCATCATAAAGACTGTAGGCTGGACAGGTTGTTGAGGCAGACGGGGGTGGGGAAGCCGAGATGGAGGTTCCAACATCTCCAAATGCTTTCTTTTCTGCTCGCAATTGCGTGGGGCATCAGGACAAATGCTGTCCAGCACCATACTTGCCACCTTAAGAGCAATGCCTGGAGACTTGGAACGACTCTCGCCCCCAACATCTAATAAGTGGGAACCGGGAGCTGTGATAGAGGACTAGTGCTGTGTCTCCACAGAGCAAACTACTTGCAAGAATGCCACAGGCATGCCTAGCAATACCCACCGTGAGGTGGCATGGCCGGTGCCTTGGTCGGCTTACAGTACCCAGCGGCACTATGCCTGTAATGCAGGGAGTCTATCTCTATGCAGAGAGACGAGGGGCAGGAGAAATAAACAGTTTTGCAATTACATTTCATATACTTGCCTGTCCCTCAGAAAACAGGTGTGACCGTTTTTACAGCAAGTGCAAGATTAAACTAGGTGTGCACATAATTAGCAATGCTTGTCTAGACCTTCTACAAAACGAAAGTCATTCCGGCCTTAATCCATGGAGCCGAGTGCACTTTGATGCCCTGCAGAAGTATGGGCCTCTCTGGAACATTCGTTCTGGTCTAAAGTGCTGCGATTACCATTAGGCGTGCCTACCAACTGTATTACACACAAACTCAGTCTTCTATCCATTAATGGAAGAATAGCATGGAACACGCTCAACGAATATCGCAAAGCAACTGCAGAGAAACCACAACCACAATATGACATCCTAAAAGATCCGGCTAAGGGACCATGCGATTCTGTATTATCATTGTGGGCACAACGCTATGAAAAACTCTTAAGTGACATAGGAGCGGACATGAACCTTCTAAAAGAAAACCCAAATAAAGTTAAATCAATTCTTTGGACCCAAGACTGGATAGACACTGGTGACTAGTGTAAAAAACACAGAATTATGATGTTGATACCCATTGGAGAGAAAATTGAATGAGACCCAGCCATGCCTACAAAAATTTCCCGAGAAAACTCTTAGAGCGATCTTCATGAAATACTGCCTAAATCAATTTCCCACCTGGGAAAATTTGAGCATACGGGATGCAGTAGGTATAAGATCAATGTCATGTAGACTCTGCAGAGAAGATAATGAAACCCTGAAACATTTTTTTTAATTTTTGTTCCGAGAAAGGTACAACAAGACCAAACTGTCAGCGGCTAGCGAATCACAGCATGATATAACATAGATGAACATTTACAGTATATACTACACATTTGCACATTGTTTGACAGTACTAGAGCGGTGACGATGGATTGTCCTCTTCATCAGATAACATATTACATAGATTGAGTCTGAACAGCATCCATATGTCTTTGGGGCGGCATCTCGATGGCAATGTAATAATAAATTGTTCTTCAAGTTCATTAACCATCAACAGGTCTTTCAAGAAGTCCAGTCGCCTGGGAGGATCTATGGACTTCCAACATTTCAGTATATTTAGTTTCGCAACCACACATGCTAAATTGAACAATCGTCTAGTGGTAGTTGCAGCCTTACCAATATCCACAAAAAGGTATTTCCGTGGGGAAGGTGTAGCAGGTATTGCCGTAATGTCTTCCAGAATCTCTGCCACCTCCCCCCAGAATTTAGTTATCGGCGGGCAGGCCCAATACATGTGATAGGAGTCTGTGTCAGGGGCATCACATTTAGAGCATTTTCCTGTGTGGCCGTGACCAAACTTAGCTAACTTGGCTGGGGTGTAGTGCAATTGGTTTAGAACTTTAAACTGAATTAGACGTAGCCCTGAGTTCATGGATACACATTTAGTCAACTGGCAATATCTCAACCATGTGGTTTCACACAGCTCCACACCCAGATCTCGTTCCCAGGTCTCTTTAATGTTATTGCATGGTTTGGAATGGATCTGAACAAGGCTGTATAGTGCAGACAGCCTTTTCCTGTGTCCCCCTGGTCTCGTCATGGCTGCAATACATTCGTGTGTGGGTGACTCTTCTGGGAAGGAGGGCCATTTGGCCGCAAAGGTGATCTCCACCCACTGCCCCGACAAAATCGTCCAATGCACAGTATCTCCCTTCCGGGAACATGTCTCAACCATGTGATTTCACACAGCTCTACACCCAGATCTCGTTCCCTGGTCTCTTTAATGTTATTGCATGGTTTGGAATGGATCTGAACAAGGCTGTATAGTGCAGACAGCCTTTTCCTGTGTCCCCCTGGTCTCGTCATGGCTGCAATACATTCGTGTGTCGGTGACTCTTCTGGGAAGGAGGGCCATTTGGCCGCAAAGGTGATCTCCACCCACTGCCCCGACAAAATCGTCCAATGCACAGTCTCTCCCTTCCAGGAACATGTCTCGCATTCTAATTTGCTTCTGTGGGTCCCAGCTACCCTGGAGTGCCTTATCAAATGTGGGGCTTATGCCCGGGAAGTTCCACAATGGCACCTCCGGGTCATACGGGGTTGTGATGGCAAGTCTCTTATATATCCTGGCCCATGCACGCGCAGTGGCGCTTACAGGATCATATTTGCACATGTCCTTCCGATTAAGGTCAAACATAACCGCTCGCAGGTCTGAGGGGGATGCCGCAAATCTTTCCAGGGTAATGTGTGGTGCAGTGTCCTCTGGGTCAAACCAGTGTCTCGCAAAGTGTGCCTGTGATGTTAGGTAATAAAGTTCAAAGTCTGGTGCTGCAATCCCACCTTTTGCAAAGGGTTCTGTCATTTTGGACCACTTCAACCTGGGCGTTTTCCCTCCCCATACAAATGTAATAGCGAGCGTATTGAGTTTGGTGAAGAATGTTCTGCCCGGCCAAATCGGTATGTTGCAAAAAAGGTATGAGTTTGTGTAGCACTACCATCTTACGTAACGATATTTGCCCATATAGGGATAGAGGGAGCTTGTTCCAGACTTGTAGTTTAAATGTTAGGGATTGTAGGAGTTCGCCATGATTTTCTGAGAGCAATGTACTCCCGTCTCTGGATCCCCTGATCCCCAAGTAGCGGATGTGTGTTGGTGACCATTTGAATCCCTGTGTGTCTGACATATCTCTAGTTTTAGGTTTAAGCGGAAACAGTTCTGACTTAGAAACATTAACCCTGTACTCAGAGTATTCAGAGGACCTCTTAAGCTCAGCCATAATTGGCGCTAGATTTACCCCCGGGTTCCTAATATATAGTAGGGTGTCATCCGCATATAAGGAAATGATTTGTGGTCTCCCTGACATACGAAGACATCTACATGCATGGTTTTGTCGGACGTATTCAGCCATGGGTTCTATTGTAAGTGCAAAAAGGATTGGGGGGGAAGGGGCAGCCCTGTCTGGTGCCTCTACCCAGGCAAAACAGGGATGACATGGTTTGATTTGTTAGTACCTTCGCTCCTGTGCAAGTATACAGTAACCTGACACAGCTAACAAAGTATCTTCCCAACCCAAATCTCTCAAGGACCTGAAGCAGTTAGACCCAGGAGACAGAGTCAAAAGCTTTCTCGGCATCAAGGGACGCCGCCACCGCATCCGCCGCTGGGTCTATCTGTGTCATCACTCCAAAGAGTCTGCGCAGATTAAGAGCAGTGGACCTTGTTGGTATAAAGCCAGCCTGGTCGGGATGCACCAATATAGGCATATAGGGCAGGAGCCTGTTAGCTAGGACCTTTGCGAAAATCTTCGCATCGGTATTGAGTGAGAGGGGTCTATATGACCCCATGTCCTGAGGGGGTCTACGGGGTTTAAGAAGGACCATTATCACTGCCTCTTGCATAGTGCCTGGCAGTATGCCACACTCCCATCGCCTCTTCCCATACTTTCAGTAAGACAGGGGCTAGTATATCATGGAATTCTTTGTGTAATTCGGCACCTAGACCATCGAGGCCGGGGGCTTTACCTGATGTTAATGCTTTCATTGACTCTGTAATTTCCTCGAGTGATATGGGGGTGTCTAATATCATGCGTGTTTCCGGAGTCAGGGTTGGGAGATCAATCACGTCCAGATACTCCACTATTTCTTCTTTAGTTGTGGTGTCCCTATTGGAATATAGTGATTTATAGAATGCGGCAAACATATCATTCATTTCTTGGTCCCCATTGACTATGTCACCACTAGGTGTCTGGATTGTCGCTATAGGGGGGATGGCCGTGTTCGGCCTTAAGCATCCGGGCTAGGAATCTCCCTGCTTTATTGCTTTCCCCGTATCTACGAGCTCGGACCGGGGCAGCCATGTATTGTACCTCCCTCGGAGCAAGTTTATTAAATTCTGCCAATGTAGTGTGAATATCCAGAAGGGCCTCTTTACTATGTGTACAGGTGTATTCGAACTCCAGGAGCTCAAGTTTGGCCTCCGTTGTGTCCAACTCTTGCCTAACTGCCTTCAGTAGACCCGTAGTTTTGGCCATAATTGCGCCACGTACCCATACTTTAAATGTTTCCCACAGTGTAGCGCACCGGTCTACCGACCCCTCATTTAGTTGAAAAAAATTCCTCTATTTTAGTGCGCAGTGATTCACAAACGTTAGGGTCTCCAAGTAGAACAGGGGGCATTTTCCAGCGTCTGGCCCTCGGGGTAGCTTCGCCGATACACAAAGTAATTGACACAGGGGAGTGATCCGAGAGGGTATGGGGGTACATTTCGCAAGTGCTGGACGATATTCGTGAGTGTTGAGCTGATAAGCCAGTAATCAATTCGAGATTCGAGTCATTAACTGAGGACTAGAAAGTGAAGCGCTGTTCTTGGGGATGTAGTTCTCGCCAGATGTCTACCATGGTCATCTGTTGCATTATTTGTGTATAGCTAATGCGGTTTTGGTCAAGGTTCTATGAGAAGTTGTAGAGCTGTCGAGGGTCGTGTCAAGTATTGTATTAAAATCTCCTCCCCAAATTACTGTTGCATCCTCAGCTTAACCAACATAATATATATAGCATTGTAGAATTCAGGGTCTTCTATGTTGGGGGCCATACGTGTTAACTATAACCATCTTCCGTCCCGCCAACTCGCCCCAGATTACAACATATCTCCCTTGTGTGTCAGTTTTAGCGTCCTGGATACGGAAGCCCAGATTCGGATGTATTAGGGTTAGAACCCCTCTGGATTGGGAGGAATATTCCGTATAATATCGCAATGCGCCCCATCTAGGGAGAAAATTGGAACAGACCTGCCCTAGTGCGCGAGTTTCTTGCAGTAACACGATCTGGGGGTTATGTCTGGGTATGTATGCTGCGATTTTCCTGGCCTTAATCGGGTTTAGGCCCCGGATATTCCATGAAAGAAGTTTAATAGTTACCCCCCCCCGTCACCCAGTACCATGGTATTCTATTACTATCAATGTGTGAAGTGATTCGCTTACAAAACCAACCTTAACAGTTGAACCCGATGCAACCCGTCTCTGCATTTTAGAACTCTTGCCAACCGTGGCAAAACTTTGTACCCTGTCCCCACCCCCGCCCGCACCATCAACCCCCAACCCGATAATGTAACCCTTTCCCCATAACCTGTGGAACTTTCCTGAGGGTCGCTAGTTGCAGCCACAGGGCCTTCATCAGTAGAGGCTCACAATCCCACCCTTTTCAAACAATATCAATTGGAGCCGTTGCTCTCGGGAGAGACGTCTTCACAGCTTAAGTATGTTTCTGTAACTCCATTTCAGACGGCTGAGTCCGGGACCTCGTCTCCCGGTCGTGGTGGCCTGTTCCGATCTCGTGAATGTTCTTTGGGAGGAATGGGGATGGACGCCTCAATGTACGCTATGGCTTCCGCAGGGGTCTCAAAGAAATGCGACCTGCCTCCATGTTGAATCAGTAGTTCGCTGGGAAGATGAGGGCATATGGGACATGACGCAATCTCAGAAGCTTTTTGGCTTGTTCATAGGATCTGCGTTGCATTTGGACGCCGGTCAAAAAATCCGGATAAATGTTGACTCGGTTTCCTTCATATTGCAGGGAGCCTTTTTCCCTTGAAAGTTTTAGGATCGCGTCTGTCCCTATAGTTCAGGAGGCGCACAATAATCGTGCGTGGTGGTGCCCCAGGCTTGGGTGTCGGCGCTAGGGTGCGATGAGCCCTCTCAACAAGAAAGTGGTTAGAAAAGGATTCCGTGCCCAGAAGAGTTTTCAAAAGGACCTCAACTTGTCGCTCCATCGGACCCTCACAGAAGGATTCTGGAATGCCGACAATACTGATATTGTTTCATCGAGATTCCAGGTCATCGCATTTTGCTGGAGTCTTACGCAGTTCCCCTTTCAGCTGTGCTATGTCTCGACCATGTTGTGTTAGCATATCTTCATTTGTGCGGATTCTGCCCTCAGCTTCTGTAACGCGAGTGCTCTCCTTGTCCACAATAGCCTAAAGGGAGCCGATAGTTGAAACAATATCGTCCAGCTTGACGTTCACTGCCACGAAGCCGTTCTGTAGCAGGGTCATTAGGCGATCTTCTCTGTCGTCATGTTCAATCACAGCAGGATTGTCATCCCCATGGTTATGGCGGCTAGCATCCCCAGAGGTTGGGAGCTGGCATAGGAGCCCATTGGTCCAGTTTTTTTCACGCCAGTGCTTTTTTTCTCGTTGCGGCCCATGAGTCACCTGTGCAGAGCAAGGGTCGATGACGTGGATCAGGCCAGTCGTCCACACAGGATTAGTATAGCCTGTACAGAACATATATTGTGCAACCTGTTGGGTACCAGTGTACCGAATCTTATGTCACGTATATGATGTTGCCACACGGGTCCTCGGTTGTTCTGCGGGGAGGAAATGCTCCCTACGTAGCTGCCCCTCAGTGTATATCGGATTCTTATCAGTGGTAGCTGCTGGCGAGGGCCGCGTACGTTGTAAGAGCGGTTAGCCAGAGTATTAAATTGGATTGAGGCCGAGCTCAGGCCGCTGCATATGCTGGTTCGGGTATTGTGCAGCTAGTGGTGGCAGTGGTCTCGTACTGGTCACGCTTGGCAGTGTGTTTCAGATTCCTATAGGTGGTAGCTACAGTCTAGGAGCGGGTAGCTTGAGCATTTAACTAAATTGAGGCCGTGATCGGGTCAAAGCACACCCTGGTTCAGGTCCTTTGCAGCAAGTGGTGACGGCGTTCCTGTCTTTTTGATGTCACAAGTCTTCGTATTAGAGCTTCACTGCCATCACCGTCAGTCCGTCCCCATACAGGCACACAGCGGTCCGCTGACTGTATGTCACGCCTCCTCCCGCGCCCGTGCACCGCGCCCCGGTCTTCGTGGCGCTGGACGCCCAGCTCCCTGGCACGACCAGAACTCGGCGCAATCGGGCCAGTTGCGTAGGGGGGTCCCCCTGCTATGGATCTCAAACGTCCTCCGACAGCGTGGGCTGTGTTGAGGAGTCAATAGAGTCTTGTGTGGACCCCCTCAGCGGTGACCAGCGGCGGGGCGGTGCCCTCTGGAGAACCCACCCCGAAACGTGCAAGTATAGTACAATGCCCAGTGCACTTCACGGATGTATTGTGGCCTCCCACGTTAGCACTGTCTCTGGGTGGCAGCCAGTGTAGAAAGGATTTTTATAAAACTTTACTTCGTGACACAGCCACTGTCTCTGGGCCAGCACGCTTTTACATCTCTCACCTGCTCTCGCAACATCGGACGAGGGTTCGCTCGGCGGCAGGCCCGAGGCCTGAGTCGGCTGGGGCCCTGCGTGAAAGATGGTGTGCCGACCCAGTCGTTATCCGGAAGGTGGGCCGGAGCCACAGACCATCTTGCGTCCTCCCTGGTTCTTGATGTCTGCGCACACTGTCCGCCCCCAGGCCCGTGCTGTGGGTCTGCACCGCGGTGATCAGCGCTTCTCCCCCACGCGGCCTTGTGCTGATGACGGCGCCTCGGTCTGGCGTAGGATTCTCCTGGAGCCCCAGGGCGGCCCGCGGTCCACTGGAGAAGCAGTTAGCCCGAAGGGAGCTGCGGACTACCCCGCGCCTCCACGGTTTCGAGCAGGATTTGCACACAATGTGCAGCAGGAGTATGGGAAACAGACGGTGTAATAGTTTCTCCTCTCCGCGGCTCCAAAAAGGATTTATTTATATATAGGATCTTCGTGGGATCGGAGCGCTTCGATCAGGAGGCCATCTTAGTTGCGCGCAACAGCGCCCCCTCCGAAACCCTGAAACATCTAACACTACTATGCCCCAATCTGAGGCAAGAACGCACAAAGCATCTGGGAAGGTTTATATTGGCAAAACCATCATTGACCAGTGACGTGATGGTGAAGACATTCCTTTCAAGACTCGGACCGTAGTTTAACAATTGAGCTAACTTTTTTCTTGGAATCATTGGTAAAAAAAAAATTGATAAATGCAGAAGCTAACTAAGAACCGAATAGTGACAGTGTTCGAATATAGTTTGGGCTCTGCAAATATGATTTACTTTTGCCGAATCTATTCTTTGCTTCTGCCTAGTTCCAAGATTATGCCTTTTTCTGGTCGGAGTCTCTTCACACTGTAAACTTGTCTGTTGGTTTTGGCCTTTGTTTCTTTTCCTTTTTTTTTTTAAAAGGTTTGTAACAAACCAATAAAAAAAAAACAAAAAAAAAACACAACACAACAATTAGCAATGTTGTGTCATTCTCAAATGTGTATTGTAGGGCGGCTATTGCCGCCCTATAGTTAAGGTGAGTCGGGCTCCCATAGAAACATCGAAATATTCTATATTATGACGGATTAGGATAACATTTTGAAGTTAGGGATCCGTAAACCCCTCCAAACTGCAAAGTTTCGTAAAAATTCATAATAAAATAAAGTTCAGACAAAACGATTTTTTCAAACGTTGCGGCCTACTTCCCGTTCATTTTCCCAGAGACAATTTTGTTGGACCACACAGCCCAAGCAGCTGGACAGATTTGGACCTGGTCTGAAAACTTGGGCACGAACAATCTAAACGAGGCCTTTTAAGGTTATTCAATGCAGTAGTTTTTTTAATCATTATTTGACGGAGAAGGGGGTGCCACCCCCTCAAAAATAGATCGCTATATCTCAGGTAAAATTACCAAAATGGGGGGTTTTGAGAAATGAAATGGCCGCCATCTTTTTTTTTCTTTCTAGATGAGAGATAGCCACAGCTATAGCAGAGGATATCCGAAAATGAAAGCAGGTAAAAAGCCATTTTCAGATCAAAATAATTGCAAATGTCATTAGTCTAGAGGTGGCTAGAGGTCACCAATTGAAATTTGGGAGTGTCTAGGGACTGAGTTTGCAACACAAAGTTTTTCTGGAACCTTGAATAGCCGACATCTCAAAGCAAACTGCATTGTGGGGGGAAAAAGGAGAGGGCAGGGGATGTGAGGAGGCCATCTGGGGAGTGCGGAGAGCTGGCAAAGATGATGCAGGCACGTTGTGAGGGCCTATGGAGGCAAGAAAGCATTTTTTCCCCCAGCCGTTGTCCAGATATTCACAGCTATGATAAACTAGAGAGAACTGCGGCTATCTGTAGGTCATATATAAAATGACTACAGATAGCCAAGGTTATATGTAGTTCCGTACCCACGGCCATAGAAAAATAAAGTAAGAAATTATAAACAGATATTTTGACAGGTACATCCAGCCAGTAAATGAGACTGATCCTGCTTAGCTTCAAAGCAAGGTAGCGGCTGGCACCCTCCAACCATGTTGCCTAACAAATGAGCACAAGTTAAGACCACTTAGAGAAACGTGGCCTGAGGCGTCAGGCATCTTCCTCGCTTTGAAGGTAGGCAGGGTGAGTCCAGTTACTACCTCGGTGTACCTGTCAAAATATCTATATTTTTCATCCGTGATGCCAACTGTGCTGTCATAGGTGATGCCATCCGTGATGCCATCAGTGCCGTCATAGGTGATGCGATTAATCCAGTCATAGATGTCATTAGTGAGATCACCAGGGATGTCACCAGCGATGTCATCATTGTGGTCATAGGCTGAGCAATAGAGGGTAGGAAGTTAAGATGGATTTAGCTGAATTTCAGGGGTTTTAAGTTCTCACCTTAACGTCCCTGCAACTAAAGTTTATCATATATGATACATTATTCACTGTAAGGAACAAGTTACTTTACTTCTCCAGCATGGGTCTGGCATGGATTCACATGCTCATGAATATTCCCCGTCAGGCTGGGAATCCTCGGTAAAGAAAGAAAAAAACAGTTTCAGTTTTGTTTCTGAACTGTCTACTAGTAAACAATCACTGGTCTCTGGGTCATACTGCCCCCAACCAATGACTGCCCTCTACCTAAGCCCTTCCTCTGGCAGCCATCTTCAGATTTGGTAGCACGTAAAGTGTCAGTAGGACCGAGAGAAGAGCCGCAGAAGGGTTGGAGGGAGGGTAAGTGTGAATCCATGGCAGACCCATGCTGGAGAACAACAGTTACAGGTAAGTAACTTGTTCCTTCTCCAGCATGGGGTCTGGCATGGATTCACATGCTCATGAATACAAGAATACATAGCAGTACACACATGCACAACCACGGGAGGTGGCAAGGCTCAACTTTAAGCATTTCAACAACTCAAAATTAAGCAACTCTTAACTCCTCACCAGGCTCACCTTCAAGCGAACAGGTTGCGCATCACTGCCTGGCCGACTCTGGACTCCTCCCTGGAATCCAGGTCGCCACAGTAGAATCTCATGAAGGTGTGCGTCGACCCCTCTGTAGCAGCCCTGCAGATGTCCAGCAGGTGGACACTAGAAAAGAACGCCGTGGTAGCAGCGATCGCTCTGGTTGAATGGGCTCTCGGACGGCCGGGCAACGGTCGGTTTGCCAACCGCTGACTGTGCATGATGCAGCCGCAGAGCCATCTGGAAATGGAAGCCTTTAAGAGGGCCTTCCCTTGGTTCACAGGGCCAAAGTTTACAAACAGCTGTGATGTCTTCCGAAGACCCTTCATGCGGTCCACGTAGAACTTCAGCGCTCTAGCCACATCCAGCGAGTGCAAAGTCCTCTCAACCGGCAACGGGAAGAAAACAGGTACCACCAAGGGCTTGTTGAGATGGAAGTCCGACGGCATCTTGGGCATAAAGGAGGGGTACGTCCTCAGCACCACCCTTGTGTCGTAAAAAGTCAGGTATGGAAGCTTGCAAGTTAGGGCCTGGATCTCTCCCACTCGTCGTGCGGAGGTGATGGCCACGAGAAATGCTGTCTTCCACGACAGGAACTTCAACAGCCCCGAATGCATAGCCTCGAATGGGGCCCCCCATGAGCCTGGTCAGCACCACGTTGAGCTCCCACGCCGGGGCCGGAGCCTTCACCGGCGGGAACGATCGGAACAGTCCTTTTATGAATTCCTTCACCAGGCGATGGGACCACTGAGATGAACGCCCTGGAGTTCTGGTGTAGCGGGAGATAGCCGCCAGATGGATCTTGATGGAGGCATGTGTCAGCCCCACCTTGGCCAGCAATAGCAAGTACGGCAGCACTTGAGGGGCCGTAATCCGCAGCTGGTTAATCTTCTGTGCATGGCACCAGACGGAACCTCTTCCATTTGTGTCCATAGCACTTGAGAGTCGAGGACGCCCTGGCCTTTGCAAGCAACTCCTTGCAGTCCGCCGGGATATCATACCCTTCAAACTCTAGTGCTGCAGCAGCCAGGCCTGCAGGTTCAGCAATCCTGTGTCGTGGTGGAGGATAGGATGGCGCCTCCTTCCCTGGTGAGAAAATCTGCGTCCGTTGGTAGCTTGCCCGGGGGGGTGGGAGGGAGGATGCTGACGTGTCCAGAAGGTCCAGGAACCAGATCTGCCTCGGGCACGCCGGTGCGACGAGGATCATCCGGCACAGAGACCGTCTGAGTTGACAGCAGCAATGGCAACAGGGGCAACGGATACAGGAACAGGCCATCCCAGGGGAATGAGAAGGCATCGCCCATGCTCCCCGGCTGGGGAAACCTGCTGGCGAACCTCCGGCACTTGGTGTTCGTCGCTGTTGTGAATAGGTCGATCTGGGGATTGCCCCATCGTCGGAATAGGAGATCCACTTGATCCTGCCGAAGTTCGCACTCATGGCACGAGCGCAGCTCCCAGCTGAGCAAGTCGGCAATGGTGTTCTTTATTCATGCCAGATGGAAGGGCACCAGGAACATCCCTTGGGCAACGGCCCAGTGAAACAGATCCTGCACTTCCTTGGATAGGGCTGGGGATCTGGTGCACCCTGCTTCCTGATGTAGAACATCGTGGTGGTGTTGTCTGTGAAGACCCTTACCACCTTGCCCTTGAGGGATGGAAGGAACGACCCGAGGGCCCTGAACATGGCTCGGCGCTCCAGGACTTTGATGTGTAGCGACCTCTCCTCCGGGAGCCAAAGGCCTCTTGCGTGGAGATTTCCGGTGTGCACTCCCCATCCTTCCAGGGAGGTGTTCGTCGTCACAGTTTCCTGATGTGCTGGGGTCTGAAGTCCATGCCCGCCGCTAGTTGCGCACGGGTTCCCCACCACCGGATCGCTTGGCGGAAAGTCTCGTTGAGTGAGAACTTGTCTTCGAAGCTGCCCACCGATTGCATCCAAAGGGCATTGAGGAGCTCCTGTAGTGGTTGCATCCGTAACCTGCATAGGCGCACAAGGTAGATGCACGAGGACATACTGCCGAGTATGGACTTGATGGACCTCACCCTGGCTACCTCCATGGTCAACAGCTGTTGTACCTTGCCCAGGATGGCCTCCGTCCTTTCCTCAGACAGTGAAGCCAATCGCGCCACTGTGTTGAGTCTGGCTCCTAAGAACAGGGCGACAGTACCAAGTGGGATTTCGTGAAGTTGATCAATAATCCCAGATCTGTGAGCAGTTGGACGGTCTTCGCTGTGTGATCGACGGCGAGTTCACTTGACTTCACTCGGATGAGCCAATCGTCCAGGTAGGGGTAAACCTAGATCCCCTCTAGGCGCAGCCGCCACTGGTGCCAGGCACTTGGTGAAGACCATGGGCACCGACTTCAATCCGTACTTCCTGGCCACAGGTGGTAGGCGTGGACACTTTCTTTGGAATTCCAAAGTGTGCCTGTGAGCCAGCGCATCCAGCACCCAACAGTTGGTGCAGATTGACTCCCACACGCTGACGAACCTCGCCAGCTGGCCTCCCACCCGGGTGCTTCGGTGGGGGCCCGACGCCACGGCCGGTTCAATCTTGCTTCGCCAAGGTCTTGGCGCCCTGGCCTCCGTGGCAACGATGACGTCCTCTGGCCTTGCTGCGGCCTCTGTAGGCCTCCTGCAACGATGAACGGGCCGCTTGGCGGTACGAGGAACTGCCACCAAATCCTTTGGAGGCACCTTGAGACTTGCCAGAGGTCTGAAAGGGAAGCCGTCGGTGGAGAGAACCCAAGGCCTGGGCCGTCTCAGTGTCCGCCTTGATGGCCTGCAGTGACTCGTCCACTGCCCTGCCAAACAGGTAATTCCCGTCGAAGGGCATGTCCAGTACCCTGGTCTGCACGTCCTGACGGAAATCGGTGACCTTAAGCCAACTACACAGGCGAAGGCAAATGCCGTTGCCCATCTGGCAAAAGCCGGTATTGACGATGTCTGTGGCCACCGTGATGGCATGGTCCGAAGCCACCTTGCCTTCTTGGAGGATTTCAAGGGCTTCCGCCCTCTTGTCTGGGAGGAAGTCCAGGAGGGGAGCAATCTTGAACCACAGCTCCCTGTTATAGCGCGCCACAATCGCAAGGGCGTTGGCTGCTTTGATGGTCATCGCCGCTGACGAGATGACTCGTCGCCCCATGGCGTCCAGCTTCTTCCCCTCGCCGTCCAGTGGGGAAGTGGAAGTTGATCCCCGTCGCCCCTGCCGATTTCTTCTTGGCCGCTCCGGAGACCACAGAATTCAGAGATGGCTGAGGTCTAAGGCACATCGGGGCGGAATCTGGGAACCGGTATTTCTTCTCATACCGGTCCCGCTTCGCAGGAGTCATGGACGGGTACTTGAATACCGACAGTCCCTTGTCCCAGATGTCGTATAGCGACAGAGGATGGTCTTCCTCCTGGATCCTGTCGTTGGTAGAGTAAACCTTCCTTCTTCTGTTCTTCGGGGCAAAGTTGGAAAAGCTCAGAAGCCCTGGCGATCATGGCCAATTTCGTCAGGGGAGGGCCTGGGGAGGAGGTGATGGGAGATCCGTCCCCTCATCACCAGTGCCAGTCGTCTCCGTTTCCGTCTCATCCCTCGGTGGAGGGGAAGGAGGTGAATGCTGGAATGGAGAAGGGAGGATGGATTTGCCTCTGTTCGGCAGGCTTCCCGACGGTCCAGGTGCCGCCGGGGTTAAGGGCAACCTTGTCCTTATCTCTGTACACAGGGCCTGGATAGCCGTCAAGATTGCTCCCGAGTTGTCCTGTGGCATGGGTTGCGACGGGAGCGATGGCTGGGGAGTAGGATCCTCGTCTCCACGGTCCGCAGCTCCTCGTCGGCTCCACCATCGCTTACCACGTCCGCCTCGTCGGGATCCCTCCCGTAGGGATGGACTTCCTCAAACTTCTTGTCCAGGATCTTTGCGACGCCAGCCAACTCATCTTCAGAGGTGGTATCTGTGTCCGTTATGGCTACCGTGCCCCCCCCTCTTTCTCCACCCGGGGTTTCACAGGGGTCTTATCGATAGGCTGAAAAGAGGATTCCCTCTGGGGTGGCAGGGAAACTCTAGGCCCGGAAGTCGCCTCCACATGACTCCTTCGATTGAGGCCTTAGCAGGGTGAATCGGGGCCTTCGCGACTTGGGCGCGCCTGAGGCCTTCACCTTGGGTGGAGGGTCGCTGCCTCGCTCCCCCTCTGCTGCCGCCATCGGCATCGACCGGGGCTTCTCCTGAAGCTTACCCGGTTCTCCAACTTCCTCTTCACCGAGCCAGAGCGTTGGCTCCTGGTTGATGGCGTCTGTGACATCGCACCCTGCCTGGCAACCAAGGAGCCCGAACCATCAGCGCTCCCGGTGCCCGCGGACTCGCAGTGCTTTGTCTTTTGTTGGGCCCCCGTCGCCGGAGCGCCCTCAAAGGTCTTAGAAGACCGCTCGGACTTCCTCTTCTCACCTGCTGCTGGGCTCTTCCCCTCTAGCAAGTTGGTGAGTCGAGTAGTGTAATCCGTATCCAGAGCAGCTCCTGAACAGGTGTCGAGTTTCCCTTTTTCCTGGGCCATGTCCACGCGGGGTAGGCCTCAAAGATCTCCAAGAAGCAAAACTCGATGAAATTTCGCCCTTGAGGGGCGTAGAAAAATTCTGAAACGGGTCCCCATTGATCGGAAGTAGGATCAGTGGAGCTTGAGGCTCGGTTGACCGAAAAAATAACAGTAAACGCTTAAAAAAAAAAAAAAAAAAATACACAAAATGCAGTAAACGCTCGAGAGCTATAGCACGAGGACTGCCAACACTTGAACGTGCTGTAAAAATCTGAAGATGGCTGCCAGAGGAGGGGCTTAGGTAGAGGGCAGTCATTGGCTGGGGGCAATATGACCCAGAGAAGAGACCAGTGATTGGTTACTAGTAGAAAGACAGTTCAGAAACTAAACTGAAACTGATTTTTTCTTTACTGAGGATTCCCAGCCTGACGACGGGGAATATTCATGAGCATGTGAATCCATGCCAGACCCCATGCTGGAGAATTGCATTTCCGATGCTAGTATCTGTTTAGATTCACATGCTTTGCATAGGCCGACATCTAGTGGAAGTTGCAGCTTATTGCACATGAAGTTTTCGAAGTTCGAAAAGGGACGTCTACAGGGCGGGACTAATACAATCCCTAGTGTGAAGTACACCGTTCCCTTGATCCCTCATGCATCAGGGTCCCTGTCATGATGCCTGCCCCCGGGAAGCCAGACCAGGCCCAGCAACCCCAGAAGCAGGCATCATGCCATTTGGAGCATGCCCAAAAACCCCAGTTAGGGGCTGTTTGGGTGCAGTCCTGGCGCCTATGGCGCCAGGCTCATAAGGATAAAGTCAGTCCTGGTGCCATGGGCGCCAGGCTCATTTCAGAAACCTACCTAATGCAGACCCATGCTGCATACTCACCTGGTGCAGACCATGCTGCACGAAGCCACAAGCCAAATGGGGCTTAGGTGGGACTATTTACCTAAGGGACTACTTTTTTCCCGGGTGGGGCTGTGGAAGAATACTTACCTGGGACTTCTTCCTAGGCTATTTAAACCACGCCCGGACAGCCACACGTGCTTTGTGTTATTCTGCATTCAGCAGCGCAACGCTCACCGTGCCTCCAGCATCTTCCAGTCTTCAGCCACGCCCGCTTCAGTCCTGGACCACCTGGAAACGAAAAGAAAGGAGAAGAGGTTCAAACTTGAAACCTTACCTGAATTCTTGATCCTTCGCGCCGTCGATCTTGAAGAAGGAGTCATCGCACGCGCATCTTCACGCACCTCGCAGCGCCGCGCTGTACTCACCATCCAGTGCAGCTTTTCCTCACTCCATCGCAGACTCTGCATTTCCAAACCGCTCTCCGATATCTAAGGGGACAAGAAAAGCCAGGTGAGAACGGGAATGCAAAAGGGCAATACAAGCTACCCCCAAAGACTTACCGGATTACCACGGGGGGTACTCACCTCATCTCGGGTCGGCGCAGTTAACTCTGCATCATTGCCGCAACCCGGCCCCTAAGGGGAAAACCACTATAGACTTACCTGACTCTCACCAACTGCCCTTTGGACTCTTCGTGGTGGTTAAGTTGGCAACCTATAAGGAGTGAAGATCAGACATTTGAACTCTTACAAACTATTGGATCCTAGAGTCAATACTGGAACTCACCAATTCCTCCACGCCAGTGAAGTAACTGGTCATCTACGCGCCCCTGCGCTCGATGCAGGATGGAGAGCCCACCTTTCTAAACCATCAGGTGAGAACAAGAGGGAACATCGGGAGTGGTCATTGGGCAGACAACGGGAGTGGAAGGTGGGTTAACGCTCGAATTACGGGAGGTTAATTCCCTTTCTCCTTTGCAGAAAGATATTCATACGAGCCGACAAACGAAGTAAGTGGGGGTGTTCAGTCAGTCATCTCGGCTCTACGTGGCACCAGGCCGGTCCAGAGCGACGTCCCCTGTGGGAACCAGGTGAGCGTAACAGTCCCTCCAATTATTTGTTTCTGACGAGAGGGAATATAACTTAAGCATGGAGTGTAGGTAGAGACCATAAGGTGTGAAGGATGTATGCTTTTTTTCTTAGGCACCTTCTACTCCAAGAGGAGAGGAAAGGCGGGCGCATGTGAACCTAAGCATCAGAATTAAGATTACGCTGATTAATGTATCCCCTGAGGCTTGTGGATCTGCTTAGAATCACATACATTGCATAGATTAGCGAGCAGTACTTGAAGAAGGTGGGTTGTTAGAAGCTAGCACTGCAAAGATGTTTCAGCACTGCTTGCTCCACCTGTGCATCACCCTTAGAGTGCGAGTCTAGACAGTAATGTTGGGTTAAAGTGTGTACTGAGCTGAAGTGGCAGCTTTTCAAATGGCATCTAGGGGTACATTTGCTTTAAAGGCTACAGTTTCTCCTTTGCCTCGAGTGGAGTGTACTCTAGGCTTAAATGGCAACATTCTCTTAGCAAGAGAATAACTAAGTGGGATGCAGTTGACAATCCATTTCGAAATGGCTGCTTCAGAGCTAGGTGCCCTTCTCTTCAAGTGGCTACAGACACAAAACAGAAAAACTGCTTTTCTGATGGGTTTCATTTTTTGAAGGTAGAATATGACCACTCTCCTTACATCAAGTGTATGCTGGCTTTTTTCTTCTGCATTTGTGGGGTTTTGGGCAAACGCAGGTAGTTCTATTGTTTGATTTACATGGAATTATATATGAATTTAGGTGAGAAATCGAGGATGGGTGCATAGCACCACCTTGTCTGTGTATAACCACAAAGGGGTCTTGTACGGACAGAGCTTGTAGTTCACTCACCCTTCTTTAGTTCACTCACCCTTCCGACTGAGGTAACAGCAATCAGAAAGGCTGTTTTGTGTGTCAAGTGTTTAAGGCTGGCCCTGTGCATAGCCTCGAAGGGAGTCCCTATGAGCCTTCCGAGTAAGATAGTGAGGTCCCAGCTGGATTAGGATGAGAGGCTGAAGGGTACTGTTTTTTTACACTCTCCATGAAAGCCTTAACCACAGGCACCTTCCACCATGAAATATTACTCTGGGACTTGGTGTATGCAGAGATGGACACCAAGTGTACTTTGAGTGAGTTAAAGACTAATCCTGAGTGAAGTAGGAACAGCAGATAGTTAACTATTTGACAGTGAATGGTAGGTAGGCTTATTTGTTAAAAAAGCAGTACCTTGTGTTAGGCTTGAGTGCCTCAAAGTATTTCCATGCACCTTTGGTCTAGGTTAAGGTGACCGAATTCTATGACCTCAGGGGCCAAGTTGCTTAGTTCAGCTTCTGAGGGCATAGGTGCAGCATTGTTCCCTAATGCTGGAATAACGGGTTGTCCGGGGCAAGGTAGTTGCATGGGTGGAAGGACACAGGGACATCATTTGATGGTGGGAGAGCCAGGTCGTGCCCACATTGGAGCTATTAGTATCAGTGTTACTTTTAGCCGGTGTAGCTTGTGGACTATTTTGTTGAGAAGAGGTATTGGGGGGATGGATGGGGGTCAGTGGGGAGGGAGAGCATTTGCACATTTCCCCGACCAGTTCATCAGGAGTGACTTCCCCTTGGATCCTGTCTGGGGAAACCTCGATATGTGATTCTGGAATTGTGTGTTTGCCAGTGTCACGGAGAGGTCTATTTCTGGGAACCCCCAGTTAGAGAAGATGTTGCTAGCATGTCTGTGTTTAGTTGTCACTCATGCTCCGAGGGGAGCATTGTTGTCCTGCTTAGCACGTCTGCCAGAGAAATTAGCTCCCCTGCAGCATGCTGTGCCAATAGGAACATTTGATGTAATGCCCACAGTCAGATGTTCTGGGCTAGTTTAGACAGCCCTGGAGAGTGTGTTTCCCTTTGTTTATTTATATGAAACATGGCCATGGTACTGTCCGAGGACTAGGACTGTTGTGCGCTAGCTGGGTTTTGAAAGCTTGAAGTGCTTTGAGAACCGCTAGTAGTTCCAGAAGGTTGATGTGCTTCATGGTTAGCCCCTGTGTCGACAGGCCATGAGTAGTGTGGTGAAGGAATTGAGCGCCCCACCCAGTCATAAATGCGTCTTTTGCGAGAGTGGCCTTGATCGCTGGGGTGTGGAAAGGCTGTCCATTTAGCAATTTAGCCAGTTATCTATATAAGGGTACACTGGAATGGACTGCCTTTGCAAATGGGCGGCCGCTAGGACTTTCGTGAATACCCTGGGGGCTGTTGCAATGCCGAATGGTAGCACTTTGACTTGGTAGTGCTCATCTCCCAATTTGAATCAGAGGTATTTCTTGTGCGCTGGCAAAATTGAAAGATGAAAATATGCATCTTTCATGTCCAATGTTGCCATGTAATCCCCTATTTTCAGTGGTGGGATGGCCTGCTGCTATGTTGCCAATTTCTGGGGTTTGGCATGTGTTTGCAGGGCGCAGGTCCAGCACTGGGCACATTATCAGATCCTTCTTTGGAACAAGTACGTACATTGAATAAATACATTTTTGTTCCAGGAATGATACCAGTTTGATAGCTCCTTTTTTTAGTAGAATTTCGATCTCCCATTGCAGGATGTTGAGCTGTTTTGGAGGAATGTCTTCCCATTAGAAGTGGATGGTGGCAAGGTATTTCTAGGAACTCCACTGAGTATCCTTTGGCCACAGTGTCTAGAACCCAGCGGTCTGACATTATTCCCTCTCATTGCTGGGCAAAGAGAGCTATGTGACCACCAAATGGGGTTCCATGGGAGGGAACATGGATCGGCCCGTCATTTGGAGGCAGGGCCTATTATGTCTCTAGAGGCCACTGCTCTGCCTCATCCTTGCCTGCCGCAAACCCACACTGCTGGTATTGGGATTACGATTGACCATGGGCACTGTAAAAGGAGGAACTAGACATGCTTTCACCGGCTTGGCCTGGTCTGCTGGATCCTTGCGCCCGGATGTTTTGCCGTGTGTTAAATACCCCCTTCTGTATGAAGGGTTTGTTGGATATTTGACCAAGGATTTTAATGGTCTCATGCTCCTCCTTTGTGGTTTCCAGCTCGTCGACAAATGCTTTACAAAAGAGAAGACCCTCCATGATGGGCATATTGATAAAGCCCACCTCTGCTTCAGGTTTGAATCTAGAGTCCCTAAGTGAAGAGTGTCTCTTAAAGAGGGTTCCCTCAACAAGGACCCTTCCTGAGGTGCCCGTAGAATCAAAAGAAATTAGGATGATTTGAGGGACTTGTTTACCCTCGGTGGAAACCTTGAGAAGATGTGAACGAGCTGGTTCTGGTATTGAAGAAAGATGTTCTACAACTTCAGTCCACTTGGTGCTACTGTAGCTGCCAAGCAAGGTAGTATTGTTTGCTATTCTGGTTAGGTACGTAGTAGAAGTTGTGATCTGCTTACCTAGCGTGTATAGTTTCTTGCACTCCCTGTTGGGCGTTGCCTTCAGGAGGTGTAGAGTGGAACACCAGATCTCTTTCTGGTAGTAGTAACCACCAGAGAATAGGCTTGACGTGTCCTCTAATGTAAAGAGGATTGTATGGTGATGGGTTGAATGTTTTCTGTGATAAGACCCTCTTTTTATAGATTCCAGGAGAGGGATAACCTGGCTAATGGGTTTTCTTTCATTGAGGATGTCCTCAACTAAGTTGGTTCATGCAGGATTAGATCCTGCAGGTTCTATACGAAAACGTTGAGCTGCCTTTTTAAGCAACGCATTGTAAAGTAATTGGTCTGCAATAGGAGAGGCATGACGCTCTGAACTGCTGAGGGGTCAATAGGGTATGTAAATATGAGATCCGAGTCATCCTGATTTTGTAAATCTGTGTTAACATCTTGCCAGGATCATCCTGGTCAACCACCCACATGTCCTGGTCTGCTTGATTGGACTGCGGGTCCCCTTGCTGAGATCCTTGCAAGGGCTCCCTGGGCATAAAGGCTGGAGGGAGTGGGGTTGGTAGAGTGGGTACCACCAGCAGTGGAGGTTGCTCCACAGGTTTCTGAGGAGTGGGCAACCTGCTCATAAAGTCTAAAGAAACCCTGGGGAAAATGTATTTTTTTGTAAACTGTTTGGGTCCAAGGAGTTTGACAGATTGGCCCTTGGTGCCCCAGGGGTAAACTTGGGGGTTACAGAAGGTGCCTCTATAGGACAAGGATATTCAGGCCTGGCAGTGTGTTTGGGGAGTCCGATGTTGAGGGCAGAAGCCAAACAGAAGTTTCTTCCTGATAGGGCCTATTTACCATGAGCAAAGGGCTCCGTGTGGTGTTTTTCTGTACGAGCTTTATGTTTTTGATGGCTGTTTTGGGGTCTTCGCCTCAGCCGAACACGGTTTATGCGCACCTTTCAACAGAGTGTCTGCATGGTCGCCTTGTTTTAAGCGTGAGGTGGAACCACAGTGGGCTTGCTTGGCAATAGATCGGTGGGCCGAGGGGCGCCTACCGGCGGCGCAAAGCCAGTCGACGGGTTCGTCGAGGAGCAGCTCGGGATGTGTGCTAGTGTGAGTGTGAGTGTGAGTGTGAGTGTGAGTGTGTGTGTGTGTGTGTGTGAGTGTGTGTGTGTGTGTGTGTGTGTGTGTGTGTGTGTGTGTGTGTGTGTGGTCGCCAGAGTCCTTCTGCATAGCAGCGCACTGCGACTGCCTTTCGAGGTTAGGGACAGGCGTGCATGAACTAGTCTGTTTCACAGTAGTGTCCTCGAGCTCAGAATTGGAGTCTCAGGATCCTCTGCCTTCGTGATCCGACTCGAAGATCCCTGCCGTAGTCTCCGAACCTGCCGACATGGCATATGCCTCACACCGCATAGTCAGATGCTCCATTAGGGTCTTAGGCCTGAACAGATTGCCCGAAGTGCAGCGGGACACCTAGTGATCGCATGAAAGGCAGTGGTTACATACCCTATGTGTGTCTTTCCACAGAAATCTTCTATTGCACTTGGGGAAAAACTTAAATGGCGTGCTTTCCATAGTGGACACAGAGGCAGCGAGACAAAGATAGTAGGGACAGGAAATGGTGGTAGGCATTCTCTAAACAAAGAAAGGTCAGTCCCCCCACTCTGCCTACTGGTTAGGCTGAAGCCAGTCGTCTGAACAGACGTCTGTTTCGGTGATCAGAGTTAGGTGTGGAGATGCTTCAGAGATTAGCTGTCGAAGACGTGCCGTTCGGTAAACAAGGGGTTTGCATGAAATTAAGTAGCGTACATTTATGGACTCGGGGAAAATACAACTAGCCGCAATGGCGTGAAAAAATTATCCGGTGGACCTCGATGTGCAAGGGATCATGGCTACAGCATATGTCACACTAGGGATACTATATAAAGTCCCGCCCTGTGAACGTCCCTTTTTGAAGTTCGAAAATGTCATGTGCAATACTCTGCAACTTCCACTGGATGTCGGCCTATTCAAAGCATGTGATTCTAATCAGATCCACAATGGAGCAGGACATTTTGGCGCTGCCAGTTCAGCGCAAACATTTTGCCGTAGGAGCCTGTTTGGCATGACCTGCTCCGCACGGCCAGTTCAGCGCAATTCTAGTTATTCTTTTAACATTAGAATTGCAATAAAATAAAAAAGTAAAATAAAAATACAATCAAGGCCGTTGCGAACCCTGGCCTGTAATGCTGCGTGGCTGCACAGTTAACCGCCAGGCCATACATATCTTATCGATTTGAAATGCACTGGTTACATATATTAAGCGTCACAAGTGTAATTTGTCCTTCCTGACCTATGTTAATATAAGTAACTGGTGCCTTTCAGAGTCATAAGATATTTTTGATAGCCTAGTGGTTAGGGCTTCAGTCTCGCGGCCGGTTTGAGACAGCATCGGGTCTTTGTTTTTTTATTTTAAAAATTATATTGCGTGCCGAAACATGCTGGGACAAAATAGCCCAGCACCGGTCTGGTCACGCCTCATGGGCCGCGCCAAACTGGCTGCACCGAAATATGGTGTCCCAGATCCACAAGCCTCAGAAATATAGATTTATATCAATACAAGTGAAGCCACAAAGGGAAAACTGTTTAAACAACTAATAATTTAGCATGTCAAACTGTTACATTTTAGTGGCAGGATTAAGCTTTTTGTGACCAAAGGGGAAAACAGGAGCTTTCACTTGGGCAGAAACTAAAAGGAGTCTCAAATAAAGGCCAATTGTGGTTTAAGTTACTCGAAGAAAGCCACCACTCAAGTCAGACCAGAAGGACCATGCAGAAAGGGAGTAATGAGTCAGTCCCTTTGTTAAGGAATATTCTAATCCTGGGAGCCCTCAAAACTTTTCTTTTTAAATAATGGTTCACTGAGTAAGTCTTACATTTTTTCCGTCTAATACTCTGACACCCAAACAGCTATTATATATCAGGTTGTCCCGTCACCTTTTGTTGCCCCTGTAATGCGCCCTATAAATACATAAAATAAAAAGAAGTAAATAAATGTTCAAAGACTACACATGTTTGCCACCACTGGAAAGAACTGACCATGTAGGATATCTAACCAGTGTTGTACGGGGATGCACAAAACAGCACTCAATATATGTCGGAAAAGACCTCCGCAAAACA
This sequence comes from Ambystoma mexicanum, assembly GCF_040938575.1. Classification (NCBI taxonomy): domain Eukaryota; kingdom Metazoa; phylum Chordata; class Amphibia; order Caudata; family Ambystomatidae; genus Ambystoma; species Ambystoma mexicanum. The sequence continues at coordinate 1,040,581,759 of NC_090924.1, forward strand.
CCATTGCACACATTCCTGAAAAATCATATTTAATTGCACTGAACACTCTGTATTTAAACGTAACTGGCAGACGTGCCGTAATGGCGCCAAGAAACAAAATCCCCTTTAGAGCATTGAATGGACAAAGGCCTGGCTTTAAATCAAAGGCTCCGCTTCACTAGAGTCTCCGAAAAGGTCACTATGGCTCAAGGATCACATTGGAAAATCGCAGATGCCTACAATGAGCCAGTACTGAACACAACCTTGAAAGGCATCCTGCCTTACCTGCCGACTTCTATAATATACTGAACAACACACACAGAAGAAACTCTAGCCAAGACAAAACTAAACCGAAAAAAGGCGGTTCAGCCCAGTCCTAGTTCACACCCCTCCTGCGAGTTTCATAAAATCCTTCATTCGTGTCCAAGCATGCAGTCACAGGAAGCTAGGGCACAGGGGCTGGGATTTCTCGCATGTGCCATTAGATCACCACATACCTTGATATCCTGAGACGATCTGCACTACATCTTCATAGACCATGAGAGTGGCCGACCGCTCAGGCAGCAGGCCCAGACTCAGAGACGAGAATACTGGGGGAAAGAAGAAAAAAAAAATCACAACATTGTATTCACTTAAAATTCTGTTTCTAAAAAGATTTTAATTCATGGTCATTTCAACTTTTAATTCGCTTGGCGGGTGCGAAATTGTGCGCGCTCAATTATTGGAAAGGACCATGAAGAACAAAGCACAGATCATCCATATTCATTATGAAAATTAATGGCCCAATGGGGCAGCGAGGCGGATCTACGCTCCCTCCTACACATCTGGAGTCTCAGCCCAGGAACTACAGAAGTGAGCAGGAAGCACATCTCAAATGGCAGAATGTTTCCAAACAAGGCCACTTTAATGGAATTGGGGTTGCAGTTCTATTCTGCATGCGTAACCACTCCCTTGCCAGCAGTTCACTAATGCAGTTTGCCCTCTGCGAGATATGGGTTAAAACAAACGGATTAGCTAATGCTTTCTGCGTAATGGCATGCATTTCGGTAAAATTAATTTTACGAACACTAATTTAAAAATTTCCTGGACAATCCACACACGCATTTAAAGGTCAAGGGTTGCCTTCTTTGCAGTGGACTGCAACTATTGTGTGTGAAAAACTGGTGTCAATGATCCATGCCACAACTTTGAAAAACATAAAATGAGTTGGCTGATACAACACACACGATCGGCTGCTGGGCAACATCACGGTTTTGCATTGATCACTTATATAGCGTCTTTTCCCCATTTGTCCTCCATGCACTTTGTGGTAGGAACGTCCTGGGGGACCGAAGTCCAGGTACAGAAACATTCTCACAGAAGGCTTAAAAGGGCGTGTGTGCATTTGATAAGGATTAGGCATTGCATGGGTTGGTTAGCCTCCAGTAAGCAACCCACGAGGTCAGGCATGTGAATGGGTGACCAGGGTGGTCGCGATACATCGCTAGTCCTAGAGACTTGTGTCCAGCTAGACCGAATTTGGTATAGGTTGTCGCTGTATTCTAATGGCAGAGGTGTTGAAGAAAGTATGGTGTAAGGAGGCCAAACTTAAGTGTCCAGCGAGACCAAATTAAACATAAGTTGTTGTTGCATTTGAATGTTTATGGATGGATAGCCGTGCCTGTACGTTATATGTACCGTAAGATCAGATGGAGTTTATGTTGAATCTCGCTGTGTGATCAGATCGTCTGTGTGAAAAGAGAGGGTATCCTCCTAGTTTCTTCTACGAATTATGGAGACTACCCCCAAAGTCTTCTAAGCGCACTAGACCGACTAAGTTAATACATCTCCTAGGTGTGACAAACTACCATAGGATCTTGGGATCAAAGGAATCTAAGCGCAGTAGACAGGTTACCCTTATAGTCTTACTATATACCTTCTAAATTCTATAACAGGCTACCTTCAGGCACTTTATAAGTGTAATATCCAGGAATCAAGCATATATTTGTATGCGTGACAATGGCTAACTTATAGATATTCGAAGTGCAATGTATAGGTTATCGTCATATCTTTGAGCACAATGGACAGGCTAACAAAGTGCAGCACAAGTGCCCACTCCCAAATCCATCCAAGTGCAGCACACTGCCCACCCTTAAATCAGTTGAACTTTCACAGATCTGAGTCCTGAATATGTGCTTCAGTCCCAATTTATCTAGAGCAGTACATGTGCTAGCCTTCACTGTTCTTCACATGCAATACATCTGCTAATCTACACAAATTCATCGGTCACCCATGACAGTTTATTCCAAGTTTGCCCACCCAATTTCAATTCAATGAGCAATATATGTTCTACACAATTTCTTTCAAGCGCAACACATGTTAACCCACCCAATATCTTCTACCCCCAAATTCATCTACGCGCAACAACTTTTCTGCTCGAGCAATAAAGCTATGTGCGACATTTCCTGCCCCCAAAATCCAACTAAGTGCGATACGTTTCTTGCCCCTGAATTACAGCTTGTTTTCACTTACATTTCCTATGCCCAAAAATCCATGTAAGTGCAACGCCATTCCTACTCCCTAAAATCCATCAGAGTACGACATTTCCTACCCCCAAAAGTACAGCTAAGTGCAACACATATTCCACCCCCAGAAAACAGCCAACGGGAGGCACATTTCTTGCCCTGGAAATAGACAGGTGCAACACACATTACTACCAGTACTTCCATTGGGCTAACTAGGGGGTTCAGCGGGTAGTCTCCACAGGGTTACAATGCGATGGGGGTGATGAAGAAATAGAAAGAGTTTTAATTTAGCACAGTAATGGCAGTATTCACCACCAGTGTCACCTTACCTTAGTTGTTGCTGTAGGGTGCTCTGACGGCCATCCATGGGCAAACAGGGAGATGGGCTGGCAAGAAAAGGAGCAGCCTTTTGCCTCTGGCACTTAGCCAGCTGGCCACCTGGGCAAGGCTGCCCTGGGTCTCTCCACCAAGAGGGTCTTTTTCTGGAGAAGCCAACCAATCATGCGGCCTGAGGGCAGGAAGAAGACCAGGGAGGGACTTGGGGTGGAAGGAGGCAGCATGGGAACAAAGGTTTTAAAAAAAAAAACACACAACAAGGGAAGTGGTCAGCAGATGGGTGAGTCACTTAACTCGCACTTGAGCACTCTGGATGGGGCAGAGAGTCGGAATCACCATCACTGGCCTGCAGCTTCCTGAAGGGCACAGCGAGCACAGTGCTCGACTGAGTCGGAGATTCCTGGAGAAGCCAACCAATCACGTGGCCGGAGGTTGTTGTGAAGAGGACAGGGGAGGGAATGCGGCAGCAAGTGTTTAAAAATAAATACAGGTTTTAAAAAAGGGAAATAACATGGGAAATGGTCAGGGGATGGGTAGGTCACTTAACTCTCACTGGAACGCTCTGGTTGGGGCAGAGAGCAGGACTCGCATTCACAGGCCTGCAGCTGCCAAATGTACGAAGAGAAAACAGAGTCAGGAGAGTATTACCCTGGAATCTACAAAAATGTTTACTTTTTTGGCTTTCCAATGTTTTTGTAACATTTGGGAAGATGTCCTAAAGTTGTTGGTACTAGCCAGACAGAAATTAAGAGCTCTTCTCACGTCTAGGTTGTGCAAGGCCCATTACGCGTCTTAAGCAGGGTCTAGAAAAAACATGGCAAGGTGGTCTTGGGAGGATAGCACAAGGGCCACGTACTCGCCTTGGAAGCAAGACTACACAGGGCAACACAATTTCAATCCCTGGGTCCGCGCTTAGAAACCTCTTGGTGTTAAGAGCGTTAAAAATAACCAATCATATCATATCAAATGGAGTGATTCATGTGGAATTCTGAAATATTCTGAAATATTAGAAAGTAAAGAAGAATGTGTATGAAGAACCACTTTACCTTTATGGAAATAGTGGTGAAACAGTTAATGAGTCGGACTCTAGGATGACAATTTCAAGGGTGTTTATTAAATTAAAAGGCTCAACCATCCCTGCTGCTAAGGGATTTGCCCTACTTCTAAAACTAAGACCAAGGCTGCTCACCAGTCATCATAATCAAAAATAGTCCTCGGTCCAACCCTAATCACTATCACAGTGAAAAAACAATCCGAAAACATAAGCCAAAGCAAGCCTCTCAGCTTGGGTTTTGTCCAGCCTAATGTCTCTCTGGAGATGGTCTTCAGTTCATGCAAAAATAGTTCAGAAAAAGTGTTCTTAGCTCTCAGCTCTCCGGTTATCCTCTTCAGATAGGCATGCATGTCTCTAGATAAATCAAATGTCTTCAGTTTGTTTCATGGAGGAATGCCTTACTTTATTCCTTTGCCACCCCCCTCCCCGCCAGTCTGTATGCACATTAAATGTGTTCACTCCTTTATGTGGAGGAGTGCTTCCCTTATGCCTTTTACACCATCTTGATCTTGTTCTTGGAAAGTCTCTAGGGAAATCAAAGGCGTCAACGTCTTTTTGGAGCAGAATGCTTCCCTGATCTCTTTTCCACCCCATTGGGCAGTTTTTCTCTCTAATGGTTTTGTATTCTTGAACAGGTTGATTGAATCCTTCAGGTTCCCTTCAGCTTCGGATTGTGCCAATGTCACTTCTTTCTCGAGGATGCTCAAGGCACCTCTTGCTTTCAAGTTTCCTTCACCTCTCTGGTTGTATGCATGCTTCTTGCCAAGATTCAATACTCTGGTTTCGAGGGCTCCCATAACCCTCATTATCGGTGTCCGTTTCCGCTCGCCTCACTCCATCCATCCCGGGCAACCTTAATATGTTCTATGCCTTTGGGGATGGTCCAGCAGGATGGTGTTCAAGCTGGTATGTTGCGGTTCACCCCTCTCCCAGCGTCACTGGCACGTGACCATGAGGTCCTTCATTCTAAGTGGAGGATTCGCTCCTCTATTCTCCATTCTATCCTTGCTTCGGTGTAATTTCCGGGGTCACAGACCAGCTACGGCTGTAGCGTGGTGACACCGCAATTTAAGAAGTTTCTGCTCCCCCATCCCCATCTATTGTCTGTTCTGCCAGATTTGGCAGTCTCGGTGTCCCTCACGTTCCAATGGCAGAAGTCGTTCCTCCATTTTGTCCTGGTATTAGCATAGATTCCCGGGTCCCAGACCAACCACGGCAAGATGGCCCTCCCGTCCTCAGCACTCTTACATGGCCATATCTCTTTTCTCAGTGCTGGCCTACTGGCATCCCTGCCTTCTCGCTGTGTATAGACGTGGATAGTGACTGCTGGCTACGTGGTCTAGCATGGTTCCACCCCTTCAGAAGTCTGCATGTCAGAAGCTCGTCTGTGTGTAGAATTCTTCCTCCTCCGTTCAAGGATCCTCGCCCCGTAATTACTCTAAGGGAATATTGAGAAGAAACCCATGGCCCACCCTACAGAAGTTGTACATGGTTAGCACAGCTATATAGGCCCGTGAAGCTCACGCATTCACAATAGGTACAAACAGATCACCCACATGTGTCCTGTGGCACATGCATACAGAGTGAGAGCAACCATGTGAATGTGCCAAACTCACGCATGCGCTAAAGAAGCTATGGGTTGCATGGAGTGCAATGCATACTTTTTGAAATCTGCTCCATATATCGATTACGATTATCAGGTTCTGACCCAAAATATGTATGGGTAAAGTTTGAGACAAAGCTGCTCCCTGGGGTAATAACTTGTTGAGCTGTCTTAGCAAAGTGCAATAGGATGAGTCTGTAGATTTATATAGCACAAACCATAAATGGAACTTGTATTTTGGTGCATTAAAGAAGCCTTCACAACTCAATGACACGAATTTCAAGGACTGTAGGAGGGGGAAACCGTTTCATCCCAGCCTGCATTTGAACTGGTGACAAATGCCTATAGCAGGTCTGTTGGCCCACCGAGATGTACTACTGTGATATTTTTATCTGCAAAGTTCCTTGAACCTCAATTTTTTACATCTCTAATCATCCCGATTAGACTTCAAATGAAAGTTCAAGCAACTGGAGAAAGTGACATTTGCTTACATTTAAAGGCCAGTTGGACTCCCGCGAATTGGCTTGAATCTCAGAATAAAAGGTTGAGGGGCATGTGAACCGGTGTTCGGGAAGTTGTTCCAGGAATAGCTTCTACATGTTTGCATTTAAGGCACATGGAATATGGTGGTATTTCTCAAAACATGTGCTTTTTTAATTGCTACCTATTTGACAGACCATACTCGTGTTGTGGGGCATTTAACCACAGTATTTTTGGAAAACCCACATGTAATAAATCCTGCATGATTAGGAGTAGAACTACAAATCTAAGACATTACCCGAAAATGGTACCATCCCCCAAAAGGTGGGATTAAATTATATTTTGTCACATGCTTGACAGTGATCTTTCCAGGATAAGAGGGGAGGATGGTTTGCACTTTTTGGAGGGCAAAAACAGTACGTGGAGCAGAGCTGTAGATAAAAGGGCAGGGTGCAGCAACCTGCACAGTAGACTTTGGCAGATCACTCCTTGACAAAGTTGTAGAGGAGCAGCTGGATGCATTGTCCCCAACTCCCGGCCCCTCACCGCCATCATATTGGAACAGTAGGAGAAGAGCTCTGTATGGAACCCCATGTGTTCCTATACCGCATAAAGTTTACGAGAGACGATATGCACTCAAACAGCCGTACCGAATTCACCATTGCACTGAAAGTGTGGAATGATGGCAGCACGAACCATTGGACATCATGGAGCGCCAAGTGAAATCTGATGAGGGCAGAGCAATGCCATAAAGCAAATATACAGAGCCTTACTGAAACGATATGAAAATACAAGAGACACGATGTAACTGAAGTGACAAGAGAAAAATGTACGAAATGATAAAGTAATCATGAAAGCAAAAGACGACAAAGTAACTTGCTGACCAGAAAGTGTAAATAAGCAGTACCGCAAGGTAGAAAATACATATAGAAGCTTGCCATAGAGGAATAATACAACATGGCTAGGATGGCCATAATAATTGGAAAATGGACGCTGGCTCGTATCAAGATTCAATTCTGCTTCCTCAGAAACAGATCAGGGTTGAAGCGTCAGAAGACACTGGAAGAACAGCTTCATGTGCAAAACAAAGAGGAGTCTATGTTGGCTTGGGATCAAGGGAGCTATTTTTAAGAAATAACTGCAAAGCATAAAGGGAGGCAGACTGATAAGCCATGGACGAGACGCATTTCTCTTAGATTAAAGAAGAAAAATCTGCATGAGCCAAGTATTGGACAATTAAAAGGGCATCAAGTTAATACAAGATGGAGTGAGCAAGTCTCTAGAGGGCAAGAGGAGCAAGACACCCAGTATAATTAAATCAAATAGTAGGAAATAAAAGGTCAAAATGGACAAATTCGTGGTCTCTTCACATGTGACTCAGAAGTCGGTAACAAGGGCTATTCATTAAGCCGAGGATGAAGATAGTGCTGTGCTTACACACCCTTGAATGTCCCAGAACACAGAGCAGGCTACAAGGACAGCTACAGATGGGAAATGTTGGCTCATGGCCAGACTGGTGAAAGATTATGGACTAATAGGGAAAGTGTGGAGTAGTCGGACGTGATTCAAGCACCTGGGGTTCGTTTCGCTTTGCTGCTAGCAGTGTCGAAAGTCCAAGGTTCACCAATCAGTGGGTCCATGGGGCTACCTGCTATACAATGTTGCATAGACCAATCAGCTGCCATTTTGTTCGCTGTAATCAGTAATATACGTATATAGAGGTAGTTCGAGGTGTGCCTCACAGATCAGAGACAGCCAATGGTGCACTAACATTTGTCTCAGGAGGATAGCTCAGGGGCAACATGCTTGCCTTGGAAGCAAGACCACATGGAGCAACAAAGGTTTTGTTAAGTTTATTTATAAAGCGCGTCCGAACCCTCAGGTAGCTGGGCGCATAATCATGTGCACAGCAGAGTTACATATCGTTACACGAACACATTAATACAACAATCAGAGCAGGGTACATAAATTAGTCCAAGCTCTGAGTAGTTAAATACAGAGTAAAATATACAGAAAACATGGTACAAGATAGTTACAGTGGAGAGTGAGGACCGGGTTACAGGGTGGTCCTGAATAGGATATAGACAGGGTAAACATTACTACATGGTGGAGAGCAGCGGCTGGCCGAGCGTGTAAGTGAGAGAATAGATATTTAAGCTAATAGCCATGATTTCACCATGGCTCTGAATGGCGAGAACACGGCTTCCGATCTAATTGCAAGAGGGAGAGTGTTCCAGCATTGTGCTGCGAGAACTGGGAAACTGGAACCTCCTGCTGTTTTTAGGTTATAGTTGGGGATCTTTAGTTGGTGCAGGTAAGGGGTTCTGGTCGGTCTATTGGAGCAGTGTCTAGAAAATGTATCTGAGAGGTAGCGAGGGGCAGTGCGTGACAGGCACTTATGGGTGATGACCAGGGTTCTTAGCTTAATTCTGTCACAGATCAGGAGCCAATGGACTTCTTTGCTAACCGTGGATATGTGAGCCTTGCGCAGGAGGTTAAGGGCACATCTTAATGCATTATTTTGCAGGATCTGGAGCCTGTTCAAGTTTTTTGTGGTAGTGCCTATGTATAGTGTGTTGCAATAGTCCAATTTAGACAATATCAACGCTCTAGATAAGGTGAGGCAGCTTGAGGGGGAGAGAAAAGGCCTGCAGGCATTGATCAATTTATTGGTGTAGGTGGTGGCTGAGATGATGGAGTTTATTTGTTTTTTTAGTGACAAGGTGGAGTCGAGGTACACCTAGTGTTTTGACCTCTTTGGAAACGTTTCTGATGTTGCCATCAATGGTAAAGGATTGGTACCTTTGGTCCAGTTTGTTGAGGCGAGCCTGGGAACCTACGATAATCTTATCGTCACTGAGGCAAAGACTGTGTGGCCATCCAGGCTTGGATTTCTAAGTAGATTTCATTAAGCTTTGCAACATCTTCATAGCTGCCAGTGAGAGTGACGAGGACCTGGGTGTCATCCGCGTAATTAGTGTAGCTGACACCCAGATTGTCAAGACGGTCAAAGAGGAGCTTCGTGAAGATGTTGTAAAGGTAATTGGGATAGGGTCCGAAACCGCGGAGGGGGCGAAGACCCTAGTCGACCTGTCAGACAGAAATGACTGGATCCACTTAGTGGCATTCTGAGAGAATGCAGCAGCCGAGGAGAGGTGTTAAGTGAGGATCTGGTGGTCAACCAGATCGAAGGCAGCGGATAGATCCAACAAGAGCAAAATGGCCAGTTTGCCCTTGTCTTTGGCATCATCCATTTGGATTTTTAGGTCTAAGAGGGCAGTTTCAGTCCTGTGCCTTGGTCTAAAGCCGGATTGTCGCAGGCCTAGGAGGGTGTTGTCTTCCAAATGTAGTTGTATTTGGAGGTAGGCTACCCTGTCCCAAGATTTTGTGGAGAAATGGGACTGTGGTGATGGGTCTGTAATTTGTGGGGATGTTGGGGTCTAGGTTAGGTTTTTTGAGCAGGGGGAGGACCCACGCTTCTTTGAGGTTATTGGCGACCACTGAGTTTTTGAAGGAAGAAATGATCAAAGAGGTGATGAGAGAGACTAACTCATTAGCCCCGTCTTTGATGACAGGGGCGGGACAAATTTCACCTTTGCAGTTGGATGGTTTGAGGCTGGTGATTATTTTGATTACTTCCTCTTCTGTGACTGGTGAAAAGTGGAAGGAGGGGCAATTAGGGGTGGTGTGGTCTATTTTGCTGTTGGGGTTCTGTTTGGAGGCAAGGTTGGCTTTTTGTTGCTTCTATTTTAGTTTGGAGGAGGGCAATTTCGTTAGCGAGGGCAAGCTGGATATTATTACACCAGGCCTTGTCTTTAGTGCAGTCCTCAGTAGGATGCAGTGGTGATTCGAGTTCCCTTAGTATAAAGAATAGTTCTTTAGTGCCAGATTTGGCGTTTTGTATTCTCATGTTATAGATCTCTTTTTTAGAGTTTAAGATGGCAGATTTGTAGGTGGAGGCTGCTGAACCGAATTTATCTTTAGTGGAAAGAGAAGGGGCTTTTCTCCAACTAGTTTCTGCAGTTCTTTTGATATTGCGGAGAGCCATTTGTTGGAGTGGGCAATGGGTTTGGATTTTCGTTGTTTAAGAGGAGCTATCTGGTTGAGAGCTAGTTCTAGAGTGTTGTTGTATAAGTCTAGAATGGCTGATGGGTTGTCATTCTGCATAGGTAGATTAGCTTTACTGATAGGCACGAGAAGAGGTCTAAGGTTCTATATGGTGATGTTGCGGTTATTTCTGGAAATTATTTGAGGTATCCTAGTGGGTAGTGTGGTTGATGGTATGGATCTGGGTAGAGGGAAGGCAATAAGGTGATGGTCAGTCCAAGCACAAGGAGTGATGTCAGTCAGTGAGAGGTTGCAGTTGGCATCTGCCAGCCAATCCAAGGATCTTCCTTTTGTATGTGTAGGTTTATTAATGTGTTGGGTGAGGCCTAGATGAGTAATGGTGTCATTAAGGGAGGTGGCATGATGGTCATTGGGGTAATTAAGTCCCAAGTTGAAATCACCCAGAATGAGGATTTGTGATTTAGGTTTCATGTTGGTAGTGAGTAAGAGAGGTCCTCTTCAAAAGGTGGAGGGGGGTCCTGGAGGTCTGTATATAATGTGGAGAAGGATGGTTTGGGTGTTAGATAATGGGAGTTTGACGGATAGGAGTTGTGCTAGTTACCTCTGATGTTTAGGGTGGATTTCGCAATAATTGCTATTCCTCCTCCTAGTCCATTTTTTCTGTCAGCTCGGATGATGTTGTAGTTATCCGGGGTGGCTAGAGCTATTGTGGGATCGGCTGCTGGGTGGAGCCATGACCGATAGCGATAAAGTCTAGGTGGTTGGTGGAGATAATGTCGGCGACATCAGTAGCGTGGGCTACCAGTGAGCGTGCGTTGATGAGAGCACCCTTGATGGAGGTGGGTGGAAGGTTGACTTTCATGTGTGGTGGTGAGTGAGGTATTGTAGGATTGTGACTCGGTGGAGGGTCAGTATGTGAGGTGGGCTGCGTGAGGTTCTTAGCCTGATTAGTGAGCATTCTGGTGAGTTTTACATCAAGATTAGTGCGATGGCTGAGTCTTGCGTTTCTAATCATGGTTGGTGGGGCTGCGTTCAGGAAGGTGGTAGAGGGTACAACAAGGCGAGAACCTAGTCTTGTATTTCTGAGGGGTGTAGGACAAGGTGTGAAGGGTGTAGGTGGGCGGGCAAATCGGTTTATCCAGTCCACTGGAGATAGTAAGTCTGGGTAAAGTGGTGGGGTTGTGTAGGCACGGTTCTGAGGTCAGATATTCTGGAGCAGTGGGAGGAGTGTAGCCATAGTTAGAGTGGCGCCTCCAAGTGTGGCCATCATGGGTGACTTGGCTCGGGTGATAGAAGCAGTGAGGTTCATAAATTATTAGCAAAAATCGTTTGTACACTCAGTTAACGTATGTGGTGAAAGTAAACATAGGCATCTACTCAAGTTGCAACTCAAGTGTGGACACTAGATAGGCATTTCAATAACAATTAGCATAGGCATCAGCTCATGTTGCCATGTGCAGAGGGCAGTGTGGACACTAGATAGGCAATTCAATAGCAATAAGCATGGACATCAACTCAAACTGCAGAGCACAGTGTGGACACTAGATAGGCATTTCAATAGCAGTAAGCACTGGCATCAACTCAAATTGCAGCATGCAGAGGGCAGTGTGGACGCTAGATAGGCATTTCAATAGCAATAAGCATGGGCATCAACTCAAACTACAGTATGCAGAGCACAGTGTGGACGCTAGATAGGCATTTCGATAATAAGCATGGGCAGCAACAAGGCAGTAAGAGATTGCAGCGAGCAGTATGCAGTATGGCAGAAGTACGCAATTACGGTCACGATAGGGTGAGCGCTTAAGGATGTTATGCAGCAGGGGACTATTAGTGCCGTTAATACGTGCTACGTAGAGCTAGCATGGAACCTGCTAGGTATGCGATGGGCCAAGGCAGACGGACAAGATGGGCACGGTTAATCAGGGATTCTCAACGCTCACTCATCAGATGCGGCAAGTCAACAAGAATACAGGCATATATGCTACGTAGAATAGTGATATATATAATAGTATCACAACCGTGATAGTCAGCGGGAGACTATCCCTGGATATGTGCTTAGAAACCTCTGGGTATTAAGTGCGTTATAACTAACCAATTACAATTACAGCCCCTAGTATTCTATAAGTAGATATGTTGCACCAACCAATCCCTCCTGCTAATAGGTTTTACAGTTTGCCACATAGGATGACGGCATAGATGATGCATATTGGGGTATAAGACCTCTTTGTAATCAAGTTCGTTTGTGAGTGCGCAAACATCAGTTCGATGTTAGCAAGTTGACCCTGCATTATTAAATTGAGAATAAAGTAGTATGTCGCCATATTCTTCGAGTCTGTCCGGTTATTTGGTTGGAGAGGTTTATTGGTAATTCCATCTAGCACAAGAGACGCTTCAAGGTGCTGGAGTACAACATGGTTTGTCGCGTAATAATCAATACCTAAATCTAGTACATCCCCTTCATATGCGGGTTAAACAGACGAGGGGGTGGCGATCACAATGGGCATTACTGACCAGTCTGCATATTCAACCCTGGAAAACCAGCAGAGTCCCACTATCTTCAGTGTCTGCCCTGCCACACTGCTTGGGTGAGTCTGCAGGGAATCTTCCTGCTGCACGGGGTGCTCGCAGCGTAGCTCTTCATGGGGCATCTCTCTCCAGATCTTAGCATTGTTCGTCTGTACTTCCTTTTCCCAAAACGGTCCCCATGGTGTTCTAGCCATACATTGTCTCCAAATCGCCCTCACAAATTATGGAAAAGCTGCATATGCAGAGGTCTCCAAGGACCACTGGTTTCTCATGGTCAACGTTCCCATTGGCAGGACTCTCCGAATCAGTCCTGGAGTTTATCAGAGAATAACTGCACAATGTTTGCTGGCATCGGGACCCTTTTCCTGACTCAATAAATAAAGAAGGCAATTTGAGTCGCCACAGTAAGACTAAGCTCATCACGATTGCGAGATGTGCAGGTAGTTGGAGGACTCCAGGTAGCATATGGCTCTGGTATGAAGATTCTGGTAAGTTGCCATTCCTGGACTAGAGCGTCCTCTTTAGTTTTTTGGATGGTGTCAGTGTCCCGACTAGATTACAAACGGCAAAATACTATTTGTATACTTTGTGGGTGAGGGGGGAAAAAACATACAAGAAGCACACGATATCGAACTGAAAATGGCGCAGTGGACAGAGTTAAACGACACTTGTTTGATGGAAGGTTCCTTTTCAAATCTACTACTGCTCTCGTGCATTCTCCATCCTATGTAGGTTACCTGCCTCTACTACCCATTCTCCAGAACAAAACCTTTAATTTGAAACTCCTTTATGGCTTACTTCCATGCATGACTATATCCTTTCTTTAATGGGCCTTGGTATGCAAGAGTGCCTAGAGAGGGTTTCTCTGTACAGCTAACTCACTTGAAACTGCAGCTATGTAGTCTCTTCTCGAAGTTCCACATTAACCACTTGGGGGCGGGGTGGAAAGAGTTGGTATCTAGCCATGTACGTCCAGAGTTTTACCATGGAAGAAGGATTTCTCTTGCTTGGCATAGTGGAGCAGCTGCATTAAAGCATTTGTCACAATGGGGAATCAAACCAACCAGCAACTAAATAAAGTTAAATCTCACTTCGTATCCCAGGATGGGTCTGTTTTCCAGGACACTCGCAGGGCTTTTATAGTGCTAAAGCATTGCTTTCAAGGCTTTTCCGCTGGCTGCTTCTTAATTTCTCTAAAGTCACCCAGTGCTTCTGGGCTGTATCCTCCTTATACTCAACAGGCAAAAACGTGCAAGTCCCCCACTTTCTTTAGGGGATACCAGGCTGGACCTTCTCTGTGCTTTGCCATCCTAACCCACCTGGGTGCTTCTCAGACTGCAGTTATTCCCATCCACCAGGCTCAACACTTTACAGGTTCCGATTGGTTCCTCTTGCGTGTGGTTCTATGGCTTGTCAAGCTCTGGGCTACATGTGATCAGCTCCTCTTGACCACAGTCTTTGCAAGGATTTGGGCGAGCGCCACTCTTGGTTCTTTCTAAAGTTTCCTCAGAGACCGCTGACCCTTGCTAGGATCAGGTTTCAAGCACCTCCCCCCCCACTTGCCCCTTGGCAACAGATGAAAGACTGAGCGGCCCTGCTCCTTATACTACATCGTCCTCTTCACCACCACCAGCTGTCTTCACCTTCTACAGAACCAACCAGCTTGCATTAATAGGGCCTTTACACCCCACACCACAAACACTATTGAATCAACTAGCAGGGTTGGTTTCATAGCCACCCCCGTGACATGGGGTTGGTAAACGTCTCAGTCTCACCTCCCAATGGGTTTCCATTTCCCTCTTCATTGTGCACTTGCATTTCCCTTAGGTTTTCATTTGATAATCTCATAAAAAGGAGGCATAAAAGCAGCATCTTCCATTATGAATTCACTTTTGTCATAGTGGTCTCCCAGCTCTGTGTTCCAATCTTTCCATCACTCTTCCTAGTCAGTCCCCCATGAGCCCCTACTTCCCTCTTCTCGTCACAGACCCCCGCCTCACTGTTCCTCGCCACAGTGACCCACTAACCCCCACCACATCACTCTTCCTCGTCGCAGTACCCCAATCGTAATTCCCACCTCTACCCCCACATCCCTCTTCCTCATCCCAGTGCCAATTGGTAATCTTACCTTTACCTACACATCACTCTCGCATCACAGTACCCCCACCTCACTCTACCTCAGCACAGTCGGCCACAACCCCACCTCTCTTCCTAGTCAGTAACCCATTGCTCTTCCTCATCACAGTCCCCCATTACCCTCACCTCAATCTCTCGTCACAGAACCCTTCTACTCCCACCTCACTCTTCCTTACAGTCCCCTACTAACCACACAACTCTTCCTCATCCTCCACAACCCCACCTCACTCTTCCTCGTCAGTCCCCCAATAGTAATCACTAGCATTACCCTTGCATTCCTCTTCTCGCTGTAGTGCAGCAATAGTAATCCATGCATATTAAATAGACATAACTAATGATGAAATGCTTGCTAAACCCGATGTTGCACAGCTAAACAGATGTCGATAACAAATGATAGGACATTAATTATGTTAGGAAAAAAATGCAGCATTACAGGTGGTGGGAAGTATAGCCTAACCCTTGAAATTCAGTGAAAAAGGTTTAATGGACGTTAAGGTGCTGATTTAATGCAACAAATCCCTTGAGATTTGACAGTTGTTTGAAGTTAGGCAACCTTAGCTACAAGGCATCAATTGAGCAGTCCTAACTAAAGTTTTGGGACAGGATAGCAAGGACAAATACTATACTGAAGGATAGTAAGAAAGGATGCAAGGACGGGTAGGGTGACGAATCGAAAGTACTCATCACTTCTTCCTAATGGGGAGCTCTTCCCCGGTCAGATCATTTTACCAGGATGTACTCATTTAGCCAACATAATAGTGGAATACTCCCTCAGCATTACCCAGGGTGCTTCAACTTACCGCAGCACCAAAGACCTGGATAACATATCTGGAGTGGAGTTTAAATAAAAACACTTGAAGGGATTGATCCATCAGCAAATTGAGAGATTTCTTACGCAAACGGTGGAGAAATGATGGGAAACATCTGTAGGAGTGTGGCTATTCTCAAGATATGCAGGCGCATAAAAACCTCTGAACACTGGTACTCATCGTGTTTGCGTCTATTAAGGAAACAACAGATCTCTAGAGCATAACTGGAGGAAAAATCGATTCCCTTGACAGAGCTGCTATGGTTAAAACGGCCCTGAAGGATTACAAAGTAAAGATTTTGTGGAGCAAAATCTGACTCTTTTCACACAAAAATACTATCAATCTAGATAATTATTCCTGGTTATCTGCAAGTTTAGCCACCCAAGGTGTGCCACCCTTCCCTTGGAGGCGTTTTCTGGACAAGCTGCTGCATTTAAGCAGTTTAAAAAAAAAAATAGAATACATTCTGGAACAAATCTGCGTTAAGCAAGCAGTGATATCTGGTGAGAGAAAAGAGGATATGACCTCGGCAGGGCTAAGAGCAACACGGATTGTGTCCTGCAGTTTGAATTCTCTACAGTCTCAGAGGAGACTATCCATGCAATGCTACCAGCATCGTGCATGACTGTTTTTAAACAAGTCTTTACTTGCTGGGTCGGTACCTCCAGAGCAAGCGGTCACGCCACTCTTGAAAATCTAATTTGGATCTGGAGATCTTGCATAACTACTGGCCAGTAGCTGGAGTGCCCTGGCCGGGTACAATAGGTTGTCACAGTGCAATTACGGGAACATGTTGAGAAAGAACGGCTCCAGGACTCCTTCAAATCAGGTTTTAAGCAAACATTTGGCACATTGACCGCCCTGCTGTCGGAGTGGGAAGACCCCCCCTTAGGGAGGTTGCTTGGGGGTAGCTTTCATGCTGGACCCCTGAGCCGCTTTTGATTCGGTGGATCACTGTATCTTAATTGAGCAATTGAAGACGGAAGTGTTTTGGCACAGGTTAGTCCCTGGTTTGAGTCTTTAACAGGATGGCAGCAACAAGTCAAGCTGGGAGGTTGGGTGTCCGACCCCCTGGACCAGACTTGTGGGGTGCTGGAGGGATCCTACATGTCCCTCTTGCTCTGTAATCTTTACCTGTGTCCTCTGATAGATCTGGTGAGGAAACAGAAGGTGAACTACCATTTGTGTGCCGAGACGCAGGTGTATGTTAATATTGGCATGTGTAAGACTCCTTCTGAGAGATGGTGTTTGTCTGGACGAGGTTAGTAGCTGGATGTCTGCTAACTAGTTCCAGCTTAGCACAAAGAAAATTGATGTGGCATTGTTTGGCCCTAATCACCTCTTGGATGCAGGTAATTGCCCCCAGACACGCCATCTTTTGGGCATGGACCACCCATTCGCCACCAAGATTAAGTATTTGGGCTGTATCTGGTCAGAGAATCTGAGAAGTGAGGCTCAAGTGAGTGCCAAGATACAGTCAGTTTTCTACAACATTCGGCTCCTGCGTCATGTTTTATCTTATTTACCATCACAAGCATGTGGCAGTGGTCAGAGCATCAGTTAATTCTTAACTCAACTGCTGCAATAGCCTGCTTGTAGGGATCCCAGTGAAAAAGTGCCAACAGCTCCAAAGAGCACAGAACGCTGCAGTGAAATTGGTGGTGGTGAAGAAATCAGACCACATTTTGGGATTCCGTCGCTCCCTGCATAGGACAATGGAGAGGAGGCCTGGAATACCCTGAAGGCAAAGAAGGGACTTGATGTGGCAAGGAACCAAGAGGAGAGGGCCTTGGAATGCGTCTCCCTGAGATTGGGGTGAGTTTTCACGAAAGAAGCACATTTCGATGCGCCTTTTGACGCATCACAAACATGTGTCAAGATCTTAGGGGCTGCACCCTGGGAAATGGACGTCTTTGTATCATGTGTCCACTGAGGCGCAGCTGGCCCTGAACCCTTCGGTTCAGTAGGTCCAGCCTAAACGTTCGATGGGTGCTGAAGACTTTTTGACTAATCCGTCGAAGGGGGTTGAGGGCTTGTGTGCTTGGCCTTTGGAAGAGAATGTGTGCCCTTGTCAACACGGGTTGATTTCCCCATCGCACTACCAATGGCATGCTTAGCGGGGCTGGATACACGGGAGTCGGGCGACTCCATTCCAACATCTTCAGACTCCGAAAAGGATCCATGGATGTTGAGGAATCCTTGTCTGAGTCAACGGCGGGAGAGTGACTATCGGCCTGAATAGCGTAGCCGCCCACCGCTTCGTGCACCTTTCTTTGAGCCTCTTAGGCCTAAATAATTTACAGACTTTGCAGCGCTGCTCGTCATGTTCATGAGGTAGACAACTCTTAAACTCCCTGCAAGTGTCTTTCAACAGAAACTTCCTGTTGCAGGAAGGACAATATTTTAAAGGGGTTCTCTCCATGATCGTGTGGAAAAGCAGCAATATGAGAAAAGTAAGAGAAGGAGGGAAAGTTGGTTTGTTTATTTATATAGCACTCTAAACCCAGAGCTATCTGGGACCATAAAGTAAAGAACAGGCATTCTCCTAAGAGACATGTCTAGAGAAAACAGGTCTCCACTCTCCCTACTGTAAAGTTGAAGCCTGAAGGCAAAAGCCGACAACAGCCGTCGAGTCGTCAAAGGTTCGCATTAGGGCAAAACAGGAACAGCATCAAAGAGGTTCGAACAGTCGTTGAAGAGATCCGTCAATTGATGCGTCAAAAAAAGCACAAACCGCAATAATTTCTCATAATACGAGTTCTGCATAAAGCGACTGACAGAATGGCAGAAAAAAACAATCTGGGGTTACCACAACACGTGAAGAATCTTGGGTACACTACAGGTCACATTAGGGATAGTGTTACAGTCATGCCCATCTCGACATCTGTTTTTGATCTTCAAAAAACGCAAGTTGTGTGAGGAAACATGGCATTTGGTTCCAGCCACGAGAAGGGAGGAACAAACCAAACATAAAAGAAATGGGTAAACCTACTTAAATAGTGGAATATCAACAGAAAGGGGTTCACCTAACCACAAGTGAACCTACCCTGGAAGACGCTAACTGGGGGTACATGTGGCCAATCTCCAGTCTTGCAGGTGTAGTTTTGTCCCTTTTATCTCCTAGTCTTTAACAATCAGTGATCGATGCAACAAGCTGCCTTAAAACCTCAGGTTCCCCTTTACTAGAAGGGATTTGGAAACTCCATTCTCAGTAATTTTACCATGAGATATTTGGACACCAATTAGAAATATCATGGACCCTGCGGCTTTGGGGAGGACATGGGACGTACTTTCAGCTTGATGCTAACAGGACAGCTGGTGAAAGGCCATCTCCCGCAGTCCCACTATTAGTTGCACAACTCAAAACGTGGTACCCGAGAAAGATTAATTTGGGATAAGCTGGCTGAATTCGTCCACAACAAAACTGAAGTGGTAACAGAGTATTTTAATAAGTTTGAGCAAGTATTTATAGATTTGTCAGGACAAGAAATGACTACGCCAGCAGGGAAATTGTTACCAGAAATTAGCTTTCTTATAATGCAATCAGAGTGCTTGGCATACTAAAACCCTGTCAGACATTTTGCATATGGCTCAATATTATGAGAATAGAGTAAATGTGGAGAAAGATTAACTCCAATTTTTCCAATAATTCAAGTGTGTCTTTTGTCACCAATTAATACAATACTGAGGATTTCTCAGAATAGGATAGCCCTCAGATGAAAATGGAACCAATCCCCATCCGCGTGGAACAGTCAGGACCCTACGTTCACATGTGAGTTGGGAGACAGGAACATGGATTTTTAGTAGACACAGGGGCGCAAAAGAGCTCTACAGATCATGCTAAGGTTCCGGATATTCCTTTGAGTGGGCATACTAATATTTCAGTAGAGTTTGTTGGAACACCTGTAGTTAGAAAAGTATTGGCTGCAGTGCCTGTCCTTTTAGGACCAGCAGCCAGTGAGATACTGTTATTAACTACACAGTGTGGAGAAAGTTTGTTGGGTTTACATTTGTTGAAAAGGTTGTGCGCTACTATTTATTGCACACCATATGGAGTACACATTACTGTATGTCTGTTGAAAATGAATCAGTTCTTAGCAAAACCATTGCCACCCGAGTTTGATAACAGTCCCAATACCTTATGGGCAGTATCGGATAATGGCGTTGCTCTTATGGATATTGCCCCAGTAAAAATAGAAATATGACAGGGAGCAATTTATCCACGTATTCCTCAGTACAAAGTATCCCCTGAAGGTTATTCAACCCTTAAAACAATTGTCTCAGACTTAGTAGGACAAGGGATCGTTAGAAGAAACAGGATCTGTGTGAAAAGCCCCATTTTACATGTTTTTAAAAAATGGGACAACAATCAACCATATCGTTTTGTAATTTATTTAAGAGCGATCAACAAGATTGTAGAACCTCAGTTTCCAATAGTTCCAAACATTGCCACCATTCTTACCATGATACCACCGTTTGCTGAATTTTTCAGTGTTCGACCTGAAAAAAAAAATCAATTTTTTTGTATACCATACATCCAGAAAGCAGATTTTGATTTGCTTTCTTCTTTGGTTGGAGATCGTATACTATCACTTAAATACAGAAGGCTCAAGTGTATACAGGTGGGCACTTAAGGAACAGTTGGATTCCTTGAAACTGCCCGAATCTGTTACATTGATTCAATATATTTACGACTTGCTTATAGCAGCTCAAACAGAGTAACTCTGTAAACATGCAACTATATGGTTGTCACATATAGCCTGCCATGGTCATAAAGCATCTTTGAAGAAATTTCAGAATTGTAGACAGGAGGTAGTATATGTTGGATAGCTCCTGTCTAAGGGGGGTGGGAATCTAGCACCTGATAGAATACAAGCGATTTCTAAAACGCCACAGCCAAAAACAAGTTACAGCACTTATAGGCGCTGCCTCCTATTGTAGGAAATGGATAACCACTTTCTCACTTATTTTCAACTTACGACAAAAATGTACAGGATCCAGTGCCAGGGACTGTTGATCCAGAGGCTTTGTTCTGCTCCCGTTTTAGGGACTTTGGATTACAATAAGGAATGTGTTTTGTTTGTTTATGAAGTTGATGGATGTGCTTTGGCTGTTCGAACAAAGGAAAATGGAAGGAATAGACTGTGGCTATTTTTCCTCCACGTTAGACGCTGTTGCATGTGATTTGCGTAATGTTTACACGCAGTAGCAGCTCCAGCTTTGTCCGTAAAACAACGTGAAGGTATTGTTTTAGGTCACCAACTGTAATGGCACCTCACTCGGTTGATGTCCTTTTAAATAGGACTCAGACCCTATGTAGGACTACGGCCTGACTCACCAGATATGAATTTATATGATATGAATTAATATTGCTTGCACCACATATAAAAATTAAGCGCTGCAACACACTCAACCCGCCTGAGCTATTACCCATCCCAAATCAGGGTATTGGGGGACAATGAGGCAGCCAACCATATATCTTCGCAACTGCAGAAGACACCAAGAGCCAATTGGTTTACAAGATAACCCTCTTCCGCAGGCGGAAGGAGAATTATACTGTGACGGGTCATGTTTTAAAATGCCTGATGGAACTACAACAGCAGCTTAGGCGGTTACTACTTTAAAAACTATACTAGAGACTAAACAAATACCCTTTAATTCAGCACAAGCAACAGAAATCCTAGCTTTCACTCTTGTTTGTGAATTATCTGAAAACCTTTCTGTAAATATTTTTACTGACAGTCAGTAGGCTTTCGGAGTGGTACATAATTTGGGAAAACTATGGGCGGAAGGGGATTTTTTACTACACATGGAACTAAAAAAACAGCATGGTTCCTTAATATTATGACTGTTGCCATCTGTAACGCTACCAAAGAAACTGGCAATAGTTAAACATGCCGCCCATCAGAAAATAGTGACTGAAATCCATGAAGGAAATGATTTTGCTGATTCCATAGCTTAGCAAACAGCGTTAGATTGTACCTTGGGGATATACAATGCAGAGAATATTAAAAGGGCTCTGGTAGGATGTCTGGGGGAAACCTCTGTTAATATTAAAGAAATACAAGCAATGGCCACTGAAGAGGAAATGAGGGGAAGGGAAGACATCTTTGCTATACAGGATGAAGAGGGGTGTTGGGTTACAGGGTATAAAAACAGTGGATGTTACCCAATGCCCATGTACCTCTGGTTTTGCCTATGACCCCGGGACCCACCCACATACAGGCTAAAGCGATTTGTAAACAATTTGAAAATGTTTGGAAAAATCATTGATTACTGCAGCAGCTGAGAATGTGGTTAGAAACTGTATAATATGCCTAGGACATAATGTAGCACGAGGGACTACGGTCTCCCCAGGAAATTGGGATCCCCTACCTTCCCATTTGAAATTTTGCATCTTGACTTTATTGAATTAGAAAGATGTAATAATTTGAAATATTTACTGGTGGTGATCTGTGCCTTTAGCAAATGGGTAGAGGCTTTTCCCTTGAAAGATAATGCAGCCATCTCCACTGTGAAAGTCATGTTGAAAGAATATTTCCTCAGGTTTGGATTACCCAGGGTAATCTGGTCGGATAACGGCCCCACTTTAAATGTGTGTAATGGAATGCAGATAAAGACATTTCAAACAGCCAACTATCCACAAAGTGTGGGGTTAATTGGGCACCACAATGGAATTTAAAAAACAAAATAGCTCAAATATGTGCACACACAGGACTTAAATGGCCAGATGCTTTACCTTTAGCATTACTCTCCATCAGGACTACAGTTGCGTCCAGATCAGGGCTATCCCCTTATGAAATTGTTATGGGCAGACAAGCTAATGTTTGGGGTGCTCCGAGACCTCGACCATTGAAGGACATTGAGCACCGACTGCTTGTTTATTATTGAAAACAACTGACTGAACAATTGCGTTTTATCCACCAACAGGTGAAGGATAGTTCACCAGACAAAGATTTGCGAGAAGGACATCGGGTGAAGCCTGGTGACCTGGCGATGGTGAAAAACTTTCAACGAAGCGCTGCACTGGAGCCACGCTGGCTAGGACCATGCCAGGTGCTGCTGGCCACCCAAACTGCAGTTTGTGTACAGGGAAATAGGCATTGGAGCCACACTGCTGACATGGAATTGGTTCCTTTACCCTCCCCCTCTGATGGAGATTATCCTCCTTTGTCTGAAATGAAGGATTCTGGCTCCCCTGGGAGTCTGTGATAAAGTTTTCAATACAGACACCCATTTTGTTCAAAGATCATACTATCTCGGGAGCAACCAGAGGGTGCCCACTGGAAACCTACAAATTGCAGATCTGGTACTGATGTCAGTCTGTGCTCACTGGAAACATACAAGTGCGGGTTTGATATTGGGGTCAGCCGTGCACCGAAACGAAATCAGCGTGTCCTGCACCCGGTGCACACCAGGAGGCAACCAGGTATCTAAGGACTGAAGAAAACCTGTATTATGGAGTTGCATCATCTTGGTGATCAAATTCAAATGAAAAACAATGAAGTGCCTTTACCAACTAGCACACAAAAAATATGGACAAAAGAAGATCGAATAGTAATATGGAAATTTTGTACGATGTCTGCCTTTTTTTGGTTCCTTGAACATGATTCTGTGCATCTTTTAAAGACACTTCATCCCAATGACACTGAACCCACTACCAAGCTCCCTTTTACCCTGCATGTCTTAACCCATACTCATCCCTTCAATGTGTTTCAAAGATATGGTTACCATAATAATTCATAAGTACAGGTTTTGGATAAAGTTCAAAAAGCTATTAATAGAACTAATTGTTGGCTTTTTCACGTGTTCGGCAGAGTTGAGATGGCACAGGGATACCCTATTATGCAGTTCCAGTTGATAGATCAATATTATGTGCTGTACTTTCTTTGTCTCATAGTAGGTTCATAAATGATTGGGATAGAGCATGAGCCCCACCTGGAAGGATAATGCTTAATACTACTATTAAAAACAGTCAAATATGTATTCACAGCCTTAATAGCAATCATTGAAGTCTTAATACGGCATCCAACCTCCCATGGAGAGCCTATACTTATATGAATGTTACATATCCTTTATTCCAGGCAACTCCTAGGATAGGAGAACCTCTGTTTGCTATAGGAAGGGATAAATATAATATGCAATCCTTCAATACTATTGTTGACTATACCAATTATACCAATACCATCCTTCCTTATGGGAATTGGTATTACGTTTGTAAGGACGGGAAAGTATATAAGTGGTTGAAGAAGGGTTGGACAGGCATATGTTATCTTGCTATATAGTTCCTGGAGTTCATGTGGCCTCCACAGATAATATATACCAGCATGTAAAATTACAGAGGGAAAAGAGAAGTGTACCAGATGGATACGAATGCCCAGCTAGTAGCAGATTTTGGGAAAGGAATAATACCATTGTTAGGGGTTGCTCTTAACTCCAGAACCATTCGTAGACTCAGTAGACTGGTAGAAGGTATGTTGAACGAGACTGCAGATATATTTGTGAATCTAACAACTGAACAGAACGTGGCACTTCAAAATAGGATAAGTTGGAAATTCTCACGGCTACAAAAGGAGGGGTTTGTAAATTAGTGGGCTCCTCTTGCTGTACCTACAAACCAGATCGAGATATCTTTGATGCTATTGGTCGATTACACGTATTGGGGAAGCAGTGCATTATGAGGGTGACAGGAGAATTGCTGGTCCCAATGGTTTTGGAGTTTGCTAAAGGATTGGGGATGGAAATTACAGCCTATATTGTTAGTGGTGTCTGGTTTAATGTTAGGTTGCTGTCTTCAGTGCAGTCCCAGATGTTGTTCCTTTAGATCTCAGAGCTGTGTTAGGGTAGTAAAAAGAATTAAGCCCCTCCCCAAGGAAAGTTATAGAATTAATACTATGATGGAAGAAATGCAAATTTAGAATTTAACGTACATAGATATTTAAAGTCTAACTGATTTCGGCAAAAAGGACTTAGCTTAGGCTAAAAGGAGGGTTTGTTAGCATATAATAATAATATGCATCTTTCTGAGTCCTAAACTAATCCCTTTTTGTGATCAAAATCCCGCTCTTTTAATAATGTTCAAAATGGGGTTACATTTGTCAGTCAAAGTAAAAATAAAATGGAAATGTGTTCATGGCTTCCTCTGTCAGTCATTCCAAAAAAAAAGGCTGGGTCCGTTTAGAGGGCATGTTTTAGCCTCCTGGCCTTCACTGATAAACTTAGTTTAAACAATATTAAGGATAGGTCCTTCTATTCCGCGAAGTAAGAAAGGCTGTTCCAATATGGTTCCATTCTCTTCACTAAATGCTACATAAAAACTGACTGCCCAAAGCAGAGGTTAGTTACACATTGTGCCATAGTGTTCAAACCTGTTAAATGCACGAAAGGTATATTTTAAAGGTTGTGCAAATAGGGTAACCATTGTTGGAACAAAGGGTAGATGGATTCTGTGTTCAAGGCCTCAAACATAAGTCACCGTCCATGAACTGCCATAAGCAAAGTGGAGACTCTAGAAATAACAACAACATCTGTTGAACATGCAATTTGTTCTGCCTTCTGGGGATTAGGTGTAACATTGTGTATGAAGTCTGAAAATAATTCATGTTATCTTTTGCAAATGAATAACAAAATGACCTATGTTGATGCAGGCTTCATTTCTGTATAAAATGTGACGTGTGTACCATCCAGGCACTTCAGGTTCATCCACGACCAGTAGTTTGTGGAGAAGTGAAGTCCGTTCGATCATGTACGATGTGTGCAAAATACATCTTCCCTTGCAATTTCGAAACTCTGTCTCAGATGCTCTACTTTGTTTGAATTATAGCGCTTAGAAGTCTCAGCAAAAATTTTCATTACCGTCATCCAAGGGATTCTCCGAGAATGCAAACTTGTTTTGTTGACGCTAGGGGCTTGGCAGCAACCACTAGTATCTGGGCTAGAAACACCAGAAAGTTACTCTGCAACTTCCTCTCAAGGCCTAGCTCCAGCCTGTCTTTAGAACAGGGGTTAGCAGGCTAAGTACTCTAGCATTTATTCTAAGCCTTTCCAGTTGTAATGTGTAGCTCACTTTGCTTAGCCACCTTCTGTTCTGCAACTCCTTCACTATTTGGCCTACTTAACTTGGCCTCCTCAGCTTATTTCACCTCTCGCTGCACCGCCTCTGGAACACACAGTGGGGTTTTGTTTTTTTTTTGTTTTTTTTAACACAGTTCACCTTTTGTAGTAACTGCTTCAATGGGTGTTCCGGTTCGTGGGTTAGTTTCCACATTAGTGTGGGTATTTTTGATTGGTGAGTCTCCAACGGTTCTACCTCCACCTTGAATGTCTGCCCCTAGTTTTACTTGCATTCTGGTGGTTCTTGTTGCAATACAATTAGTATGTCTGTGTGCGTATGGTCTGAGGACTCAAGTCTATCCACCTTTGGATGAGGCAATGGTGTCGTAAGCTGCCTCCCACTTCAGTGTGCCCAGGGAAAATGCATCCGATTTGTTCACTCTCACATGTAAAACCCATATGTTTCTTCTGCTTGCTAGATCCTCTTTCAGTATGCTCAACATGCACACCAAAAGCACATTTACAGAAGAATCACACTCCTGTGCTTGGATCTGTGGCTAGGCTCTGGAAATTGCTGAATTGGACTTGTGTGATGTATCCCTAGCAAGTGTGTTCCGGGGTAGATTTTCTCGGCACAGGGGTTTCCCCTAATCTCACTACCATCAAAGCATACCAGTATGATATGATAAGTTATTTATAACATGCATGTACACAAGTGTATTGGAAAGAGCAATTCATTTCTCATAAGGAATTTCCTTCTGGGTGGAACTACAGTTCTTTCATGCAGGGGTGAATGTGAGTAGTATAATGGATGTATCCGAACCAATGAAAGTTGTCTAGTCTTTGGTCAATCTAAAGCAGTCCCGGGGTTTGCAGATATAATTTTGCCTCCATCGAGTGACGCTGTGTCCGCAGCCTGGTGGCAACTCACCCCCCCCCCCCATTTTAAACTCATGTACCCCAGGATGAGGACAGAGCATCCCCATCCTCTACAGCCCTAAAGAAGGGAGGATGGGATGGTACGCTACTAAAGACTTCCTTCCCACCTCTCCTCCCCATTCCTTGCGACTTTGGACTGGCCTTTCAGCCCCTGGGCCCCAGAACCTATTTGTCACACCACACAAGTAAAGCAAGGTCTAATGTGACAGGGCCATGGCTTTGACCCCCATCTAGATTGTCAAGAACACCACTCAATCTGGGCTAGGCAACTGACCCAGCAACATCGGAGCCAAGCCAACACAGGCAGTCATGGGGATTGACGGCAGCTAAGAGTTGAGGGGGACCCCAGGTAGGCATGGAGCAGCGCATTTTTCATTGGTGCCTCTGTCTGTCCAAATCCCCGTCAACCTCTGTCCTGGCCACATTTTTCTATCCTTTACAATGGTCCTCAAAAATCTACAATGACCAGCATGCACCATACTCTTCAGAGCCCTGGGAGGGACCATGCTACACGGGAAGCAGCACTGTCTGGAGAAAAACTACAAATACCACAGTGCAGCTGGGCCCAACAGACAGGACAATGAGAAGAAACAGACTTGTTACCCTAATGAAAATTGACTAAGATTCCCCAGAAGCTGAATAGGGGACCAAACACCTCCCCCACAAACTCTTATTTGGCTTTAGGGGGGAAGTGGGGCAGCAGCATAAGGGCTGGAACCAGCAGAATGCTGCCCATCACTATGAGAGATCAGGGAACCCTCCCAAAAGGCCAACTTGATCTGGGGGGACGAGAAAATGACCACAGTGACCGCATGGCAAAGATGGATCCTGAAAAAGGGGTGGGGATTGATAACCTTATGAAGGCTTCCAAGGGAAGTCATAGCCCGCCAAAGGGGATAGCTCACACAGATTAACCCTGGGAATCAGCAGACTACAGTAGCAAATGGGAGCACTATAAAAAAAAGCCAGTAGAGTCTGGACAGTGAGGTGTACGGCTGAGATCAGAAAACCGGTAAAGGAGGACCAAAAGACCAGAGGGTGTAGCAGCTGTTGGAGAAATTGGTGGAGACGTAGGAATGGGTGGCGAGGGAGGGAGGAGAAGAGAGGAGACAGGTGAGTAAGTAACAAGGAGAGCCTCATTTGGAGTAAAAGGGCGCCAGTACAGTCTTCCCCACTAGGTCACTTAGAAAGTCCTTGTGGGAGTCAGAGAGGTAAGGCCACAGCCTTTAGGCCCTCTCTAGGACAGGGATAAATCAGACAGTAGGGGCACACTGGCTTTGGTAAATTGGGAGACTACCAAATGACCACTGCTCTGTAGGAGTAAAGGGATGAGTAGGGGCTAAACGGTCTACTCAGCCCCACAGTACTACTAAACCAAACAGACACAGCCTGACTGGTATACCTCCTTCACCTTTAATGGTAACATGGGTAGAGGGCAGGCTATATGCTCAGGACGTTGTGTGAAGTGATCACAGCAGCAGCCAGAAACAGCAATAGTACAATGACCCAAAATAACAAAATAATTAATTCAAGGCTCTATAAAAACATGTATACTTTAAATAAAAAATGCAATAAAAAATGCAAATGACTAGGAAACACAAGTACAAACTCCACAAGTTATGCATTTTCTGGGTTTTACTGGAGAATAGCACTAAGGGTACCGTATCTGGGGGGATCGGGCACAGTATTGCAGCAATGTAAATGTTAAAAAATAATTGGTTTTATGAATTGAGTGAAAAGTGGACTTCTAAGTCACCATGGCCCCAAAACCGAGGCACAATGCCCCTTCACAGTATCTTACTCTGGTCTCTGGGAGCCAAACAGCATTGAGCCAGGCTTCTAGATGCTTTCTTGAGCAGTGATTCAGCATTGGGTTGGTGAGCTCGTCATTCGCAACTAACAAGCAGCCACAAAAATACTTTTAATAGGCAGGCGAGGAATGTGTCGGTGTAGCTCCCAAGCGGTTCTATGCAGGATTCAGGGCCCAGGTGTTCCTGGTGCAAGTCCATTGGTTGCACTCCTACTGCAGGGAGGTTGGCTGGCAGCTAAAGAGGAATCTTCAGCTCTAGTGGATAGGGTCCTGGTTCCAGTGCAATCTGCAGCAAGGCCAAGCAGCGAGGCCCGGCTACAAACACAATCACCCACACTGTTGCCTGGGATTGGTAAGAGAACAAAGCTCTCCTCTCCCTTGGATGCCTTCGGTCCTCAACTCTATGGCAGAGGGCATTAAAATGGCAGCACTCCCCACCAGAGGTCCAAGGTTTATCCTTCCCTTGACGGTCCAGAGATGAATCTGCGAAGAAGTTGGATATCGCCTTCCTTATGAAGGTAAACAATAACAGGTGATTGGACATAAACAAGCCGGCTGTAAGGGGTACAATCCCTGTTGCTGTAACAAGCGACTCTGGTCTTCTTGCATCATACCTAGAGTGCTGCATTCAGCAGGAAAATGAGGGGACAGGAAGTAGAGAGACCCACAGAAAGCAAGATGGTCTAACATTTTCTCAGGCATAGTTCTTCCTCTCTGGCTAACCTAACTCCACATCCTTCCTATGACTGCAACTTCAAAGGCCCTTTTGTGAGCAGCAGCCTGGTGTGCGACTGGCCGTTGTTAGGAGCGTGCCCCTTCGACAGCAAGGTTCCTGGGAGATCTCCTGGTGAAATTCCTTTGCCCGATGGTAGGTGTTACCCTTCCTCCTAGGGATCAAAGGAGGGTAGCATCCTGACTATCATCTCACAGAGGCAAAACAAAAGAGTGATGGCTGGAAGGTTTACAATTAATCTTAACCTCTGGCATTGCTCCGGGCAACCCTCCAGACCATCGTTCTTCACCTGCCAAGCTTTACAAAATGGGAAGACCATATGCCAATCAGGCTTGGTGCCACCCCAAAAGGGGCAGTCCAGCCCAAACTGCTTGCTCAGCGTCCTTCTGAACGAGATCACAAGTATCCTCAGACATGCTTTGGCCTCCTGACAGGTTTCGCTTGCCTGCTGGTCTACAGACCCAAGCTACTCTCACGGATGACGTCCAATGAGGCCAAAACATGTCTGGGAATGCCTATGGTCTCGTGCAGAAGGGATGGGACCTGGCAACTCAATAACTGGGTCCTAATCAGCTGTTTTATGTCCTCCGTGGTTAGCTATTCAATTGAAAACGTTAAATGCACATCTAGTAATTAAATAAAGTGTTACCCCTGATATAACCTCCTAAAATGTCCTAAAATTCCTGTCAAAGTGACAAAGCATATATTACAAGTATATTCCTTAATCATAAAGTGCAAATGCTATCCCCCCTTTAGTGACAAACAAAAAGACAATTAAACGACAGAAAATCAATCACACACGAAGTTCACATCTAAAATCCATAGTGGGGACAAGAACTGAAAAAGCAGTCGAAGCACAGATGGCTTACTTTACCACATGCAGTATATATTCTTATGTAGCCTAACGAAACATTGTTCTGCTGATCCGGCCTTCAATTGCATGAAAATCTCAACATTGTTCTATGGGTTGGTCAGACATTAGCCAGCAGTAGCCACGGTTCGGCTGTGTGGTCCATTTGTTTGTTGGCCCAGCCTTCCTCAGGGCGTTGATGTTTGTACCCTCTGGTGTGATGAAAAAGATCAATTCTTACTCCACGTGGTCAAGAAATGCTGCTGGTGTTACAATTCCTGACCAAATGCCATAACAAGCCGTGCACCCACTGATCCACATCGCCGATTCTGAAGGGACTCAGGTCTAAACCAATATGAGGGCATCAAATATAGTACTTGCGTAGCTTAAACGGCATCCGAAACAGCGCAATACTGGATGCTGCCTGATTCTAGAGATCTGCACATCCACACCAGTTTAAAAGCACCAAACAGTACTTGCGCTGCTTGAGAAAAGTTTCAATGTGACAAATTGTTGAACACAATGCAACACTGGATGCGCCGGCTTTCCCAAATGCAAGCCTCACTTAACCCGGGATGTGACCTAGCAGTTCAGTCTGGACTGCCCCTTTGTGAGTGGGACCAAGCCCGATTTGCATATGGTCTTTCCCCTTTCTGAAATGGCTTGGCAGGCGAAGAATGATGGTCTGGTGGTTTGTCCAGAGCAATGGCCAGAGTTTTAAGATTCATTCTAAACCTTCCAGACATCATCTGTGTTGCTGTTGTCTCACAGAGTAGTAGACAGGCAGGCTGCTGTGAATACACATTACCTGCACAACTGCTTTGGGCTCACAGATTTACACTTGTACGATATCAAATGAGTGTGCCTTCAATGAGTGCTGCTGATCAGTCACTAGGTCATAACCAGGTGTAGTTTATTCACCAATGGATAAGGCAACACTCCTATTTTGGGTCAGAGGTGTGCAAGTTAAACTGGAGTGTCCATCTGCAGCAACTTTGGGTCACAGCAGCTGTCGGGAATGCACATTATCTTTGAACCTGCACTGTGCCACTGAAGAACAGGTGCTACAGTTGTTAGGAGATTGGTGTAGCAAGGGCATACTTAAGCACTACACATTTGGCAAGTTGGGCCCAATTAGCAGGCTCCAGAATTATCCACACCATTTAATGTCCGCCTGTTGAAGGACCACCTCGCTCTTCAGGAAAACATGGCGTTCCTCAAAACATGGCAGCCCCCCTTCACCCACCAGCAACCTGACTAATCCTTCTCCTGTCAGGCCTAGACAAGGTCTCCTGGCCATGACACCATACATGCCCTCCTTGGTCCCAGAGTTCTACGTGATTTGCATCACGTGAGCAGAAGACTCATTTGAACAATTCGGTCAGTGTGGACTCGCCCGTACAGCCGGCTGGGTGCAAGAGGCGTGGGCAGCTCCCCGAGGATGCTCTCATCCGCAGTCTGACTATTTTGCACATGGGAGCCCCCAAGCAGGTCACGAGTCCAGCCACCAGCAACTTACAAGTAAGAGATAATCTCCTCTTAGCATCTAGCCAACCCCTGCATTATATATGAGTGAATGTCCAGTCTAGCCAGAAATCCCATCTAGTTCAATAGTAACACGCAGCCACCTTTGAATGCAGCCAGTACATTGAACATAATTGGATATAGACTACCTTTTGCTTAGAGTCTAGGCGAATGTGGAAGGTAGTCTGTGCGCTGAATCCAGATGAACGCAAAAGTCACCCACTGCATTGATTCTAGCTAAATGCAGAATCCAACCATTGTACGGAATCAAGTTAAAAGCAGATTCTAGTCAATGTATTGAATTCGGGGGAATTGGAGTGTAACTGATGTTTCAAATCTGGTTGTGTGCAGAAGGTATCCTTTGAATTCAATCAAGGGGCATGTTGAGGATAACCACCGTGTTCCATGTAGATGCACGTAGAATGTAGCCATTCAACCAAATCTAGGTAAATCCTAAAGTAGGCCAAAGAGAGAATCTAGGCCCTTGCTAGAGTGTAGCCAATGCATCACACTCCATGCTTATTGAATTAAGCCGAAGGTATGGCCACCGACCCGCGCACATCTGCTACAATACACTACTCTAAGACACTTCGCACAACACCTCTGCCATAAGAATGCAGCTACCTTTCACAACAAAAATTCAAACGGTAGCTACACACGACTTTCCTCTTGCATACCCCTGCCCTAGAATACCTCCCTTAACTACTTCTCTCCACCCATCTATATGCCAACTAGACACGGGTGGCTAGCAGGGACTTGGCCACCCTTTCTATCATCATATTGGCTAGAATGCACACATGCGTATTGCACCCAGTTACGTTTTCCCATACCTTGGACTTCGGTCCCTGAAGGGCATTCATCTTAAAGCACATTGTGACCATACAAATGGTGAAAGCCGCTACACAAATGACACATTAAATAAAAAAACAGGGCTTTCACACCCATGCCATCAATCACAGGGAGCCCCGACCCACTTATAGTTTTAGGGTAAAGTGTACAGGGATTCTAACCTAGACTGCAAGCTCCATTTGCCAGTTTTGATAACATAATTTTTATAATAAAAACTAAATGTATTGGCTTTGTCTCGCAACTCATTGAGCTCCTTGTCAGAGCAACCAGGAGAAAAAGGATTAGCATTTGTTTTTTTTGTAAATAAATACTTAATTCAAAAGGTTCCTGGACAAAAGCATGTGTCTGGTGGCCAAACTCAGCTTAGTAATGCAAGTAATAATTCAAGGTACGTACTATTGGACCAGCCATTGTTAACTATAGAGACCCACAAGTCCAATCAGAAGTACAAACATTACACAGAAAAGTAGCACTGATTTCTCTTATATTATTTATTAATATTGACTCGGGGATAGGAGGCAGTGAGCAATTGTACAACTGCTCATGGAGGATGCTGCTACAAACCCCATGTCAACTTTATACTTCGCTCCTTCACTCTGCTTCTTCTGGATACCATAGATTTGTTTGCATTCCTCACAAAATATGCAAGTAGAATCCTGGCCTTACTGCCAGTATTTTCTTTCATTTATTTATTTCTCAGCTGCTAAAGACGGAACAAATCATCCCTCTACTAAGGAAATCCACTCTGGATTCCCTATTGCCCCATCACCCATCTTCCCTTCCTAGGTAAGATCATTGAGAAAGCAGTAGCCGCTCAACTGCAGCAACACATTGACACCAACAAACTCCTCCAAACTTACCAATCCGGGTTCAGACCCGGATGCAGCACGGAGATACAGGTACCATACAGGTGGTCGACAACACCCACCCCAGCCTCTGGATTCTACTCAACCTCTCGGCTGCTTTTGACACAGTAGACCACCAGGCCTCATGGACACCCCACATGGGGGGTTTGGGGGGGGGAGGAGAATCAGAAACCTTGTCCTAAGCTGGTTCAAGTCTTAACTCACCAAACGCCAGCAGTTTGTTGAGATGGACGCCTCCAAATCGCCAATGCTACCAGTCACCTGTATAGTCCCGCAAGGTACCATCCTCTCCACAGTGATCTTCAATCTATACATGGAGTCGCTGGGAGACCTCGTAGCCACACAAACAAAACACCAACATCCACCAGTACACCGATGCCAAGCTACCCCTCAAGATCAACCCCATCATTGAGAGCCACAGGGTCAGAACCTGCCTTTCACTGATCCAGTCATGGATGTCCAGTCCATACTTTAAGCTCAACGCCTCCAAGACTGTATTCCTACTCCTCACCAACACTGAACACCCAGGCATACAGACCTGGTTATCAACCTTGAACCCTCAGGGCTTAAAGTCCCTTGGGTTCCACATCGACAAACACCTCTCCTTCAAGTCACACATAGCTAAGAAAACTTAGACAGCTTGGCATCAGCTCTCCCTCATGCGTAAAGCCAAGCCCTTCCTCCCTGCGGACAGCTTTAGATCCACTGTTCAAGCACTGGTCCTATTGTACCTGGATGGGGGCAAAGCCCTCAAAGGCCTCCCGTCCTCCCCTGTGCCCCCGAGAAGTTTCCTACAAACGGCTGCACACCTCATCAAGGATCTACGCAGATTCGAACCCATCACCCCATGCCTCATTCCTCATTGACCATCACTGCATGCACAAATCAAATTCAAGTCTTGCAGCATCATCTATAAGGTAGTAACCCTCAAGTCACTAAGCTTCCTTGTGGAGAAACTCCCATCTGGCAGACAACGCACCACCAGAAGCCAGGACACATGCAGACTTTAAATACACCGCCGCAAAATGGAAATGACCAGACAACACACCTTCTCTGCCTACACCCCAAGACCATGGAACCTCCTCCCGGTCAGCATCAGACTCGCTACTACAATTCAGAAAAAAAACTCAAGACCCACCTCTTCAGAGTCTCTCCACCTCAACACCTAGGCTATCACGTTGCCCCCGTGCCACCCGACTCTGGACCCGCTGTACATCTCATCTCTGAAAAGCACTGTTATGCATCTGTACATTTGTATACCTCTGTAAAGCGCTCCTTTGCTTCTCAAAGCTAGGTCTGAGCTCAATGAATACAATAATAACCATAACCCCAAATCTCCCCCTCTGGATCTCCCGGCTCAAGAACTTTTTGCAGTTTTCCACCATTGATTTCAGTAGAACCCCCAGCATATTTGTCTATGTTCTGGAATCCTGGCTGGCATGAGGTAAATAAAGCAGTTTTAGCTTTGCTTACCTGCTCAACTCATTGTGTGGGCACTGGACAGTTCCTAAGGCTACCAGTGCAGGGAGACCGCTTCTCCCATTTGTTTTTCTGCATTTTCTTTTGTAACGCACACCACCTTAAGTGTGTTCCAGGGTTACAATGGATCCCTTTGTCTGTCTACATCGTGTATGCCTTTGTGATGTGCCCAGAACAAACTGTTGGCAGTGGACAGAGTATTATATATAATTTTCCAGTGCACTACTCTGGCAGGCACCAGCCTTCCCCCCCCCCCCCACTAATCCAGATTGGAGTACCATGTACTCAAAATGGCTTCTCCTTGAGGTTTACGTACTGTACTCTTGCTTGCTGGCTGTCTGGCTTCCTGCTCCCTGGCTCTTGACTTCAGTCAAGTGCTTGGTGTGACTGAACTAGTTTAACTTGGGCTGGGGACATCCTGGTTTCAATCAGGGCTGGGAACCAAATGAGGCCTTGGAATTTTTTCAAAGTCGTCCCATATAAAGGAGAGAGCACAGCGCGTGAGACCAACCCTTCTATGAGGGGATTGGGCGTATCCGCACGCCCCAATAAATTATTGAATAATATTTGTAAAAATAAGTGCATTTAAAGCATGCTTCAAATGGTGCAGAATGAGGCCAGTTTGGCTGATAATTGTTTGACAAAAACTTTAGCAATGTGGCTTACGGTCTAGTCCACCAAACCAGGAACCCTTTTGTCACTTGACAGAGATAGGCTGGCAACATTGGCACAAGCAACCCTGAGACGTGTGTCCCGATTATAGAGCAGCCAGGGAGAGAATCAACGTAAGGGTGAGGTCATATCTGCCTTTTCTTCTACTTAATGATTTACCTCTACTCTTGCTCTGGGTGACAAATTATAAGCATAGGGTAGTGGTATCTAGACTGTGACTTGGCAAATTGCTGCTAAAGGTTTCCATGAGCAGTGGGGTGCACAACTTGCAGGCTCGGACTGGCCTATAGGGCAATAGGCTCCTGGCTGAAACAAAAACACAAAATGCTGGTGTAGGCCAGTTTTTTGGGTCCAAGTGGACCACTATTCTGGCCAATATGGCACAGTTTGACGAGTTATTTCACTATGCGGCTAAATGTTCTGACCAGTGTTGCTGAATAAATATTCTTTAAAATGCACAATTTGCATCACATTTGGGTACTACCCCTTAGGTACTAATCAGACAGTGTCACAAAAGGGATTAACAGCCATTTGCAACTGTGGGCCACTTTTTCATTGATGCTCGAGACAAATTTATGGCCCAGTCCGACCCTTATGAGAAAACTCGCTGCTGTGAATTCGGTGCCAAGTAATCTTTGCCGAACTTTGTACTTTCATGTCCTCTCTATAGTTAAATAAGAAAGCGCAACATGATCCTGCTACAGAGGAACAGGTGGTTTGTGAAGTGCAGACATGCAGGGTTCGTTTTAATGTTGTTGCCTAACGTTGGTGTGCGCTTTCCAATTGGCAATTTTATTTTAAATGCTATTAAAAAGTAACAAAAAAGGTTATAGGAATAACATTTTCGATTGCCTGAACTCATATTTTAAGTTCATTTTCTATTCTCTTATCAATTTCATGCACTGCTTTGGCCTTGGTGCCATTTCCAAAATAATTTGACTGACTTCCAATTGTAAAGCACCAACTCGCATGATAAATCAACCAAACAATATAGCAAGACTCTCAAAGTAAATACATTTGCAAAACCGAGCACGATTCACCTCTTCAGAAAGAAATTTGAGCGGCATCGACCCCAAATGGATTCAAACTGGTGTGGTAGACAAAGATTTCAGCAATGACCACTCAACCTACTGAGCTATGCCTTTCCAGCTTTGTCAGTCAAGACTCATCCCTGAAATTTTAAAGACTTCGCAGTGGACCTGACGATAGTCACTGTCACTGTATTACAAGCAGTGTAGTTCCTGCACATAACTGAAAAGTGACTGGTGTTTAGACTCCAGCAATATCACCGCTGTACACAGTATCACACAGAATAGGCAGACAGAAGCCGAAAACTAAAAATGCGTATGGAGCAGAGGCATCTACTCTTGCCAAAGGACAGCGGTGTGACCCCCATGCCAGGCAGCTCCGAGAACACACACTGCAGATGCTCTCTTTAGAATAAGCCACAAGCTTTCTGGTCCCAATTTACAGCAACGTGTTTTTCACACCAATGCAATTAGCATTCAGAATTCACTGTATGGAGTGGGATGTGGCGATGATTCACAACCTACCAGTGAAAGGCCTTCATACCAAAACACAGGGCAAACTATTCACGCCCCCAAAACAATACCAAAGGGCAGGCATGAATGCCAAACAGAAGTGCAGGGAAGGTTCCCCACGGAATGATGCAGATCGGCCATAAAACAGAGCAGGCACATCTATCCCCACCTGGCCTGCAGCATCACATCATATAAACGTGCTCCTCTGCTCGTTTAGGCCCATCACACCCTCCCAAGGAAAGGGGTGTTTCAAGAGGGGAACACTGCCTGCCACTTTACCAGCATGACTACAGTACCCGTAAAACTTTCTGAAACACTTCCTTCCTACAGTCATTAATATAAACAGATGGCGCGTTATATGTAGAGCGCATGTTCACTTGCAGGTCAGATAGCTCATTGGGTTGGGTGCTTGCTACATTCACGCTTCACATCCGTCTTGCGTTAACTGTGTACTATTAAACTGCTACAGTAAACGTGAAACACAGCAAAAATGGTGCAGCAAACACCGCAGTACATCGCGAAAGAGCCGTATATAAACGTTAGTGCTTTTTTTCTCGCATGGCCCGAGCACAGATCATGCCTTTGCACATTGCACGATTTTCAGAGCGCGGCGTTTGGGATGTAATCCAGTCCATTT
Organism: Ambystoma mexicanum; assembly: GCF_040938575.1. NCBI lineage: Eukaryota > Metazoa > Chordata > Amphibia > Caudata > Ambystomatidae > Ambystoma > Ambystoma mexicanum. The sequence continues at coordinate 1,040,619,207 of NC_090924.1, forward strand.
CCCATGGACAGGCGCACAGGCTCCTAGAGCAATGGGTGTGGAAGCCGCCCCTTTCCTTGCCACTCCTGAGCTCTTAAGCATGGCATTCGAAAAGGGGCTGGCGATTCATAGGGGCGGACTGCGGGCGACAATCTATCCCGGCGAATGGGTATGAAGCGGGGTTGGGTAGCCGTTTTCTGTTTAAAGTTGCTAACACTTGTCTTTAAGAACATGCAATGGGTCAAACGCTTCAGGTGAGGAACTATGAAGTCGCGAGAAACAGTGGAACACCAGAGGTGTCAGCAAGACCAACTCTGACGGACGGCTTCATGGAAGAAAGCAGCGCGTGGCGAGGGTAACGCAGTGGTGGCATGAGGCCAAGTTGTAACAGTGGGTCGGTGCAGGATGGTCTGGGGCAGGCGGGGTCAGTGGCGATAGTTCAGCACAGGATGGCAGTGGGCATCACAGCAGTCATGGGTCATCCTCTGGTGGTGGGCCAGGGTGAAAGAAATGGTCGGTCAGTACATTTAGGATGGTCGGGGGTATGGAGAGGCATGGTCAGTGTGGGGTGATGGTCATGGCTCAGAGGGAGGTCGGGTTCATATCAAGGGTGGCAGTAGCGACAGGTCATAATGGAACACATGTTCAGTGGTCAGAGTGGAGAATTCTCAGTGAAGGGCCAAAGTGGAGGGACGGTGGCCCAGGGACCCACATGAGTGGTAGATGGGTGTAGAGCTGTAGTCAGGGTCACCAGCAGGAACAGATAAGCCGGATGGCCGAAAGGATACAGTAGCGCTACATCAGGGTGTGGAGTCATAACGTAAAGCACGATGGTCAATTGGTCGCAGTAGTGATCTGCCAATATAACCTAGTATCGATGGGTAGTTCTGCAGAGGGTGGTCAGGCGGCGACATACATCAGGGGTGGGTCGGTGAAAGGCGAGTGATCGGGGTCACAGCAGGGCTAGGCCAGTGCAGGGCTACTGGTGAGACGGAGAAATGGGGAGCACACTGATAGCAGCCAGTCTCCAGACCAGACGATGTGCTTACTTGTTGGAAGTGCTCTGTCAGACAGAGGCGGGCGCCGGGCTGGGGACTTCACCCACAAAGGCGATCAACCCCAGGAAGCACGGGCTTCCATGGTGCAGTCCAAGGGCGGTCTCAGCAGCAGCCGGGGGGGGGGGGTTGGTGCAAATGGGGACCAGGCTGACCTGCGAATGTCATTCGTTAGGGCACATGCAGACGATTGATGCCCATGCCTGGCCCCAAGTGGTGTCCCCTTAAACCCGAGCTGCCAGCCTGCAGCAGTGAAGAGCGAACTACCCAGGCTGGCCTGGATGATTCTTTCCGAAAGAATGTATTTATTTATCATGCACCTGACCTTCCCCAGACCCCAAAAGAGACCCTATGCCCAGAGGCCTGCTGGGGAAATTCCCGGTGGGCCAGCCCCGGTTTCAATCCCCACTTTCACCATGGGATGTCTGTTGCTTGGCATATGTGGGGTAAGTAACTGTCCATGCTTGGACTGCCCTTAGCCTGTTTGAATGGTGCATATCCTCTCCATTTGTGTGCTGGGGGGCAGCCCCCAGTCTGAATTGTGACTAAGAGGAGCTCTGGAACAATTCTGGAGATTGGCCATGGAAAAAGCAAGGACAGCACCCTCAACGCACAGGACTGCTCCTGCTGAATGGCGGGGGTCTTGGTCAATGCTGTTTTTAGTGACCCTCTGCTGCCCATCACGAGACCAGGAAACTCCCTCTACGGTGCCTTCCTCCACTGTAATAGTGCGATCAATTAGTCCTGAGCCATTGTCCCTCCTTGCCAAAAAACACTGCAAGTCTGTTTCTGCAAAAAATAGTTCGAAAAAATGTGCATTAAAAAAAATGAAGGCAACAAAATGCAAGAGTGACTTCCACGGTACAGAGGGGGTTGACGGGTAAGGCAAAGGAGGAGCCAGCCGCAGAATGGGAGACCGAATGGGGGGCGGAGTGTGTAGGAGTCCAATGGACTGGATGAAAGGGCGTGAGATGCAAAAGGAGTGAGAAATTGGAGACGAAAGGGGTAGTCTGGGGCAAAGATACTGAGAAAGAATGAAAAACTGGGGGTGGCAAGGCAGAACTAGAGTGGAAGTTGGGAGCCCAGTTGGGAAAGAGCAGGGGCTGGGGAGAGAGTTCCGAGTTGGCAATTATGCACATGGCTGGCAGAGTAACGGCTTTGTGAGTTTTAGTGATGGAGAATTGGGGAGTGCGACGGGTGTTGGTGAGTGGAAGGGGTGCGGGTGCTTCAGGGTACTGGAGAACATACAAAGGGACTCATTCATACAAGATAGGCACACCTGTCAAACAAAAAATGTAGAGCAAAAGAAACACTTATGTGAAGCCTGGGACATCCAAGACGTGTGAAATGTGCAAATAATGACAACCTGGCTCTCGTGCAGCCTCACACAAATCTCTATCTGGCTCTTACAACCTCGCTAACTCACCCACCAGTCAAAATGTATGCATTGCTGTATTTTTGCTCTATAACTGGGGGGTTGTCATACCCTCTATGATTCAAAAACATGCATAACCATTTAAATGCAAATTGGTTTTAAACCCTTTTGGAAGCCCATACTCATGGGGCAACCATCATTGGAGACAAACACTCACTGCTAATGAATACAGGTCATTGAGTTTTTGAAACTATCAGCTTTTTATTATTAATTCGCTGATACCCTTTCTTTTACACAATATTTAAGAATTTGAAGCTGTATAACAATTCATAATAGCCATTGTACTGAACAAACATGATTTTGTCTAAAATTCTGTGAAAAACAGTTTGTAAGTGTCAAAGGCGTAAACAGAACACTAGTACATTTAACAAACAACTTCCTAGTAGGTGAAAGATACCATGTAGTTGGGTACATAAAACATATGTTACAACCAAAGACTTAAAATGGTACACATTCATTTGCATATTCTTAGACTAGGTTTGACCTTGTAGCATTCAAGCCTGGTGTCCCTTCTTGTGTTAGTTGGGAGCAATAGTGTCATTTTTAAATGAAAATGGAGGTATAAAAATTATCTAGAGCTGGACAGAAGTTCAGTACTGTTTGGCCACCATCCAAAGTTCTAATACCTGAACAGGACGCTGTGCTTAAGGTATTATGGAAATGTATTGTCAAGTGAAGCGAGTGAGATTCTGTGTCAGCAGAACCACCATGTAAATAATACGATAAAAAAAAAAAAAAAAAAAAAAAAAAAAAAATTACGTAGGGTTCAGAACACCCCTCCCCCTTCGATAGGTTCAACCTGTGGATCTTTTAAAAAACGTGAACGTGTTATGTAAAGGAGGTGTAAACACTTCATAAGAGCATGACTGTATGGTTTGTAAAACAAGGGCTTTCCGTAAAGGCAGCCAGTTATTGTTAGCATTTGCAGATGTTGCAGCTGCTTTTTCAACTTTGCAAGGTCACATAGGGGTAATGCAGCTACAGCGGCTTCTCATGGAGCGTCTGTTGCAAGACCTCAGTAGATCTGCAAAGTCACAAACTGTGCACATATTGCATGGAATCAGATTCAAGACCAGGTATATGCAGGCGAAGTGAGCATTGCTTAAAATAATGCCAGACCCACAAACTTCCTATGTTCAATGAGAGAAGCTCCACTAATTGTTCATAAAAGCACATAATGGGACTAAGACCGATTCACACTGCTGCTGGTTATCTGTTTGAGCCCATTATGCAAGCAGCCCAAGTAACCCACAAGTTAACGCATAAAATGCATTTCTGAAAATCTACAAATTGTAGTGAATCGGTATAAAAACAAACCCAAGATGTTGTGAAATGATGGGGCATGAAGATTTTGGTTTTAGGTCATCGAGGGGGTGTCTCCATGCAAATATACTCCTGCTGGATCATCAAAAATAAATTTTTAAGTTTCGTTTTTAATGTAACAATATAAAAGTTCACTGGATGTCTGGTTTATCCACAGCAGGCGGATTGACAACTATTACTAAGCATAAACATCATTGTTGCCTGCAACTTGTGGAAAGATCCTTCTACTGCATTCATTCCAACATTGCCAACAAGGAAATCCCAAGACTAAAATAGGCTTAATGTTTTACTCCAACCATGCTGAATTGCTCCGTTGCTCTTGCACTAAAAGGTGTGTTGACACAAGCCCTCCAGTTGCTTTTTCACTTGGCCCTGTCAGATGGGCTTTTTGGGCTGTACCCATATCTATTGGCAATGCTTTACGGCTGACCTGATGCACCATGTAAGCTGTTGCATAGCACAGTCAGGCCGACAACATGTCTGCTGCTCTGCTATTGAAGACTTCTACATAGCAAAAGATAACACTCTATTCAAATCTATTTCTACAGACAATTCCTATAATTGAAAATCTTTGGAAGATGTGTATTGAATAATTTATTGGATTTATAAATAGACCCTCCAAGATAGTTGCATGAAACTCAAACATTCTGCAGCATAGAAAAGCTATAAAATTAGCATTCTGATTGTGGCTCAGTGTATAAAGTAAAATATTTTTTTTTTGGGGGGTTGAAAGAAAAGTTGCGTTTAGGGACATTTTGACGGATTAGGGAGTAAAATACTGCAAGCTCAAGAAATGCTCCTGTTCAACAGTGTCAGAAGAGGCCACACGCACATGGATGAAGTGCCGGTGCAGATAGCTTCTGAGTGCTCAATCAACGTTTAGCTTATGTGTGGAAGGTATGTGGTGGTCCCTGGGCTTGCAACTTGGGTATCTCAATCAAAAAGGAAGGATAACTTCAGCCAGGAGTAAGATTTTGAAGTCTTGTAAAAGCATTTTTAAAGGAGTCAAAATGTAAGAAGAGGGCTTTCATCATTCGATTGCAATGAGATCACACAAACTGGACAAATAAAAATTATCAATTTTTTAAAATGTCTTACCAGGTAATCTTACTGGTCTCCATGGTGCAGAATTTGGCACGTAGGCATGCTTCGAGGCTGTGATGATCAGTTGACTACCCAACTTGTAGTGAAACTTGATGAAGGCACTCCCATCTCCACCTGAGCTCCCAGTCGCAATAGAAATCTGGTTGGTAAAAATCTCAATGGCAGCTTCAGGTATTGGTTGATGGGTGCTGGCATCGCTCACTTGAAGCTTCAGCGTCACTTCTGAAAAACATACCAATGGACAAACGTTACTGCTTAGGACACATTAACTGCAATATGTAAACAACGGACCAGAATTTGTCAACTCCCACTGAAAACACATTTGATTTGAATTTATAAGGCACTGAAGCCCAAAATGGCACCAAAAGACATCCATTTTGAATTTAGTTTCCCCGATACAAAGTACCTTGGGATTTAAAGAAACATCTCACTTTGTGTTCAATGTAGATCGGGGAAAACACAGCACACAGATATCAGCACCTGTGTTCCTGTTTTAAAATTGCAGCCCAGAGGCTCCCTTTAAATTATTAATCCAGATGGTACCCTGGAAAATCTATATGAAGAGTTTAGGGTTCGATTTACATTTAGGGATGGGACTTCTGATTTTCGGATACAGTCAGCCTAAAATCATCCCTTCAACAAACATTCCCTTCAGGTGTCCTACCTGGAACCCAAATTCGAACAGACTGGTTATGCCCCCAAATGACTGGTCTCAATCTACATGTGGTCAATACTTCATATGCATCTCACATATTCCATAATCCTCCTCCTCAAGCCACCATCTCCCCCTCTGTCCTACGTGCATACAGTTTTCCTTTTCAGTCTTGTGACAGGAGGTGTGGTTCCCCAGTTCCGAAAGGTGGGAGAGAAAAATCACTCCTATTGAAGAAAAGCCCATCTTGTTTTTGGATTCTAATTTATGATTAAGATAAGTGAAACAAATTGATAAAACTAATATCCTATTCTGTAAATCGATGTGAACATTTAGAGACTTAAAATGATTGCATTGCGATGAAATTTGGTGTCATTTTAGGTTTATCATTTATGCCCAATCAAAGCGTGGCAGGATATATATTTCTTTACATATTATGATAGCTATTACTTCTAGCTACAACTGTCAAAATGTTGTATTGATCAGAGCTTGCATCACGACACAGTGATCGATTTAGTGATTGAACATTTAATGTTAAGTTCTCCCTCCTGTTAATATGAATCAGGTGTTCTAGTGTGAATTTGAAGGTATTTTCCTGAAGGTGGCAGTGGTGGTGCATGGCCTACATACTCCCTTTTGTAGGAGATAAATCTTTTCAGAGCAGATGCCTTTTTGCTGTGCATAGGGTTCATAACCTTTCCATGACTTCTTGCTAATTCAGTTTTATGGGATGCCAAGACTTCGGTAAATGATGAGTCTTTCAAGTGCACTGGCCCAGCTTCATTAGGGACATCTGGCATTGGATTTATTACCATCTCTGGAACGAACCCGAACATGCCATTAAGTCCCTTTGTATGAAGGCTCATGTTTTGTTATTCTTGCTTTTTGGTCATAGGCATTGTAAGGGAGGATAAAGCCTGTGAGCAGATAGCCCATTTTCCATCCTCCCATTCCTTACCCGCGATAACCAGCATTGCCAATTCCACCCCAGTTCTTACCCACAATCTCAAGTGATGCCTCCCTCCTTTGGGCAACATAACCGGACCTTGTCCGCCCCCCCCCCTTCTCCCCTCCCATCACCAAGCAACTTAAAAGCAGCCTTACCCTAACAAGGTTGGACATCAAAGGGGCATCTGTTCAACCAACAGATAGGGCCAGGTGACCTTGTGGACCTGAAAAACAAGCCATATCCTAACAACCAAGAAGGTGCGCCCATTTTATGACCTTCATTTGTGTATATATATATATATATATATATATATATATATATATATATATATATTGAAAAAAAGAGGAGAGGGGCGCACTCCAGTTCCCTGCACAGTAAACCTTCCCAGCCACAGGTGTTCTCCTCCGACCGGTTTCTGTGCCAATACACGTCATCAGGGAGGCTGTCTTAACTTGCAGCTCACAGCAAGTGCAGGTGTTACCACTTAGTGAGGATTCTGCTGCAAGGACTTCTGGTAGCTGTAGTCATCAGGTTAGCAAGGAACAGACTCACACCCAATCCCACAGTGGGGAAAGGGGGGGGAGTAGCCTACAGTGAGGCACTCCAAAGTTGGGCATAAATTACCCCGGTGCAGCACCCTATTAGATTTCTGAAGATTCCACCCTTCAGAAAACTTACAAATGTGTTGAAAAAAAGAGGAGAGGGGCGCACTCCAGTTCCCTGCACAGTAAACCTTCCCAGCCACAGGTGTTCTCCTCCGACCGGTTTCTGTGCCAATACACGTCATCAGGGAGGCTGTCTTAACTTGCAGCTCACAGCAAGTGCAGGTGTTACCACTTAGTGAGGATTCTGCTGCAAGGACTTCTGGTAGCTGTAGTCATCAGGTTAGCAAGGAACAGACTCACACCCAATCCCACAGTGGGGAAAGGGGGGGGGAGTAGCCTACAGTGAGGCACTCCAAAGTTGGGCATAAATTACCCCGGTGCAGCACCCTATTAGATTTCTGAAGATTCCACCCTTCAGAAAACTTACAAATGTGTTGAAAAAAAGAGGAGAGGGTGTGAGTCTGTTCCTTGCAAACCTGATGACTACAGCTACCAGAAGTCCTTGCAGCAGAATCATCACTAAGTGTTAACACCTGCACTTGCTGTGAGCTGCAAGTTAAGAGCCTCCCTGATGACGTGTATTGGCACAGAAACCGGTCGGAGGAGAACACCTGTAGCTGAGAAGGTTTACTGTGCAGGGAACTGGAGTGCGCCCCTCTCCTTTTTTTCAATATATATATATATATATATATATATATATATATATATATATATGTGTGTTAAATGTACTTTATTTAGTTGGTTATATAATATCACAGGTTTAAAGCAGATATTTATTCTGCGATTAGTTTATGTGAATTTGTCCCATCTGCTGTTCAACTGTCTTTATGGGTTAGTCTAATATTTTGCAATGTGAAGCCTACTGTTATTTATTGCTCACTATTTAAACTGATTTTTACCCATTATTTTGCATTGATAATTTCTTTGTAGTGGAAGGATTTGGATGCAGCCCCCATTTAAAGGGGACATACATGGTGGTATTCCTTCACCTGGTGTGTGCTTTGTCTTCATTGTGGTGATCATTTCCAATGGAAGCAACTGCCCAATCCAGCGATTGATAGTTTTGTTTCGTCTATTAATCAAGTGGGTGCCCTACTGTAATTTTAGCACTCTGTGGTTTTGCTCCCTGGTGTTCCACTGTGATGTGCCCATGGCGCCCAATTCAATTAGTGCCTCATGATTTTGCTCCCTAATGGCTCTCATTGGTATTGCACCTTCACCTTATGACATGCAGAGTTCTTCCTAGGGAACCACCAAGACTCAAAACACAGTCTTAAACACATTTTAAAATTTAAATTAAATATAGCAGCGCAATAGTGCTACTCAGGAACAAATTGGTTCTACCTGTCCTAGAGGGCAACCCTACTAAGATGTCAGCATGGCCACACTGTATGGACGCTGCAAGTTGCTCACTGTGTGCTCACAAACCTTCCCACACTAACGTGATCAACCTCAATGTTAATGATAAAGGATATTTGTACCGCACACTATTGCCACCGGAGTGGTCCCCTGGCGTTCTGAAACAGGAAGGGGGTTGAGTTAGCGGGAGTAAGCAGGAAAAGTGAAAGAGAGCAGTGATGTGCTGTTGGCAGCCTCAATACGGTTAACACCGTTTGCTGGGCTTGGGGCGTTTTCCAGTCGGTAGACGTCATGTGCTGTTGTGCAAGTCTATGCGAGGTTTTTTTGGCTTTTGCGGTGTAGTGAAGTTTGTGCGGTTTGTTGTGTTATAGGATTGTGGTTGTGTCTGGTTAGAGTTTGAGAGGTGTAGGTCTGAGGGGTGAAATTGTTAGTGGATAGGTTATTGGCATCGCTGTCAAATTTTGATGTGCTGAATTTCTATGTATTTTTTTTCTAGGTGTGGCACGCGAACATCACTGCATGTCAATCTAGCTCTGGCACCAGCCGATATTCACTATCCCTTCCATAAATGACGCTCGCCAATATTCACAACTGTGCCCATATTCGGCCCTTGCCCACCATTGAAACCCGTGTAGGTGTGCGGCTAGCTGGTATTCGTGATTCCATCCTAATCTAGCCATGGTAGCATTTGAGTGGAGCCCGGACGTGGCTTCGCTCAACAATCGCTACTCTATCCAGATGTGCCAATGATCAGCATTCGTAATCCTACCCAGTATCTCACGCAGGCTATCGCTCACAACCCCGTCATCTGAGCGAGGTACATGCCAACATTCGCAGCTATGTCTAGGCGCGGCATCTGCCATCATTAACAACTCTGTCCGGGGCTCTGCACATGCTAACGTCCATGGCTCTGTCCAAAATGGCAGCTGTTAAAATTCATAGTTGGCATTTGCTAGCGTTCAAGGAGTGGGTGAGGTTGTAGGATGGAATTGGGCAGGGGTGCTAATTCTGTCTTTATGGGGTTGTCACTTGTGTCCTGTTCAATCTAGTGTTCTCACTCATTATTGTATGACTTTTCCTTAGACAACACCCAGAAATCCAGAAATGACTGTCATCCTAATTTCTGTCAACCTGTTCTCTCGATTTCCCGTTTGGTGGTTTGTTTGTTTCTGCGGTTTTGAAGAGCCAGGTTTTTAGTAGTTTCCTGAATTGTAGGTGGCCTTTGGCGTTTCCTTTTTCTTTCGGCATGTTGTTGCAGATTTTTGTGGCCAGGTGGAAGAAGGGGGAGCCTCCTCGTTTCTTCTTGACATATGGTTTTGGCTCCAGGTGGATTTCATGGCTTAAGGAGTCTCGTTGGCTTGTAGATTGTTATTTTCTTTTGCAGGTATTCAGCTCCCTGTCCGCTGATTGCACTGTGTGCTATGCACATTGTTTTGAAGGTGATGAGGTGTTTGACTGGGAGTCAACGTAGTATTTCTAGCGCTGAGTGATGTGGTCTCTTCTGGATAGTTTGAGGAGTCTGGCTGCTGCATTTTGGATGCGTTGTAGTTTCTTGAGCAGGTATTCTGGCATCCAGAGGGAGAGGCTGTTTGCATAGTCGATTCTTGACATGATTAGGGCGACGATTGTGAGTGTTTTGTGGGTGAAGGAGGGTGAAGTAGAGGAAAGGTAGGATTCTTCTTGTGTGAAGGAGGAAGAAGCATTTCTTGATTATTGCATTTATTTGCGGTTCTAAGGTTAGGGTGTTGTCAATCTACCTTAGATGGTGTGGGCGTGGTTTCCATTTCTGTGTACCAGGCAATGTAGGTGCTGTTATCTGGGTTTTTGGATATAATCATCATCTCGGTCTTTCCTGGGTTGATTTTCAGGTTGTTGGCGCTCATCCAGTTAAAGACTTCTTTTAGACACTCAATTAGGGTTGAGTGATCGGCTTGTGCGTCTTCGAATTTGTATATTATTTGGGTGTCGTCTGCATAATTGTAGCACGTAATTTTGTATTTTTTGAAGATTCTGTTTATTGGATCTAGTAGATGTTGGCAGTATGGTGGTGATAGTGAGAATTCCTGTGGTTCTCCACAGTCGTTAACTCGTGGAGTAGATTTGAAGGGTTTTATCCATATGGTTTCTGTTCTGGCTGCTAGAAATGATTTAATCCAGAGTAGTGCCATGCCCGTTATACCTATGTCTTCCAATCTTTTGATTAGGGTGCCATGGCTTACTGTGTCGAAGGATGCAGAGAGGTCCAGTAGAATCAGCTGATGTGTTGGAGTGTGCATTTGTTTTTAGGTTGTCCCAGATGGATAGTAGTGCCGATTCGGTTACTCTTGCAGGTCTGAAACAGACTTGTGCTTGGTCTAGCAGTTGGTGTTATTCTACATGTTCTTGGGTTAATTTGTATACGCAAGTTTCTACAAGTTTTGCTGGGTAGGGAATGTTTGAAATGGGTCTGTAGTTGGAGGTCTTCCACGTCGCCACTTGCGTTTAACAGTGGTTTGATATATACTGATTTGAAGGATTTTGGTACAGTTCCTGGTGAGAGGTTTCTGTAGTATTCTGATGGCGTTCCTTGTGCGAGGATTGATTTGTAGATGTCAGGGGGCAGGGATCCATGGTGATCTTGCTTTCTTGCTGTGTTCAACCAGCTTGGTGAATTCCTCTGCTTATATTTCAGGAAAGTTTTAGAGTTTGTGCTGTGGCTCTTAGTTAGGTCCGGTTGGTTGAGTGTTGTGGTTGCTTCGTCTGTTTTGTATGATTGGTTGGATGTCATTGATTTTGTTCTTGAAGTGGTCTGCCAAGTCATTGCAAAGTTTTTCTGGGGGTGTTGGAGTGTTGTCGCAACCAGGTGGGTTTCTAATTTCTTTAAGGATGTTGAACATTTCTTTGTGTATTCGTGGCACTAATGATTGTCATCATAATGCCTTCCCTTCACATTTTGCATTTCCTTCTTGTACATGCGGATTTGTTTCTGGAATAGTATTTTCTTGTCTTGGTTGTATTCTTTCCTCCATTCCAATTCCATCTTCTTGTTGTCCTTTCTCATGGTGCTTAGTAGCAGGTTGAACCATTTTGCCATTGCTCTTTTTTTTGAGCGGGTAAATGGTTTTTCCTGGGTGATGTTTTCAATTGTAGCAGCAATCCATTTGTGGAGTAGCTCAGCTTTCCCGTCTCGGTCAGCCAGCTCTAGTTCTGTAGTCGAGGGTTTGGTCATCTCCAGTTGTTCCATTAGGTGGCTTGCTTTGACGGTTTTCCAGGTTATTTTTGTGATGGTTGTGAGCTCGGGGGGGATGGATGTGGACTTGAGTTGGTAGTGTGATCGCGAATGGGATAATTTTTTCGTTGGCGAAGATTGCATTAAGGGTGTGTCCTGCCTAGTGTGTTGCCCCTTTGACTAACTGTTGTAGTTTCATGGTTGTTAGGTGCCCAATTAGTGAGTTTTGGGAGTTGGCGTGTTACTTCAAACCAGATGTTTAAGTCCCCCAGGATTATTAGATGTTCGTGCTTGATGGTTATGTTGGTGAAGGCTTCTACGAAGTTGTCGACGAAGGTTGCATCGTACGTCAGTGGTCTGTAAACCAGAATGAATGTGATGTTAGTTTTTGGATTCGCCGATAGGTGTATGACCATGGTTTCACAGATGATGTTGTTGTGAGGTTTGTCGGTTTTTATTTTCAGGTGTTCTTTGAATGCTATTGCGAGGGCCCCCCCCTTTATTTTTCCCGTTTACCGGAAGGCAGCTTTGGAGTGTGATTTTGTAGTCGTTGTCCAACCAAGTTTCTGTGATAAATAGGATGTCAATGCCGTTGTCGCAGAGAAGGTAAAAAATCTGTCGCGTGTTTTGACATGGATCTTGTGTTTATAAGGTTGCAGTGGGTTTTAAAGATGTGGTTTGGTTTGTTTTATTACCGGCCTTGATTCCCGAGTGGTGTTGCGATTTCCTTGCATGTCAGTCTCTTGTTGAGATGTTGGTACAGATGTGTCTGTTGTCGAAAAGTTCTAGGTTCAGCTCAAATGCACAAACCAACGTAGCCATTTGCCTACAGCAGTTGAATAGCACTCCCAACTGACTAACAGAACGGTACTCCTCTCCAATACACTTACATATCAAAGCAAAGTCCCTGCCAAGGCACCTTGGCCCCACAGGCACAAGAGGCTCCTCAACTAACACAAATTAATCTTCTGCATTCAGGTCTGTTTCTGAGTGTTTTGTTGAGAGCATACTCTGGGTACTTCTGTTCTGCAGGTATCAACACAACAGCAACGCTATTTTGCATTTTCCCCCTCCCTACACCAATACCTCTTTCAGAGCTTCCTAGAGCATCTGTAGACCTCGGGAAAGGCAGAGGTGCGGGGTATTCATCCCAGCAACATCGGCAGGATCGCAGTGTTGAAAGATCTCCTCTTTGGGGATTCATTTGTCTGGCCCAGAAAGTGAGACAAAAAGTAGGCCCCAAGCACTCTAAAACAAGATGGTGGGCAATCATTGGAAAACACCTTGAATCACTTTGTGCATCTTCTAAATCGTCCTCGCGACAGCGGATACTCAAGGCTCAGGTCTTATTCACGTGGCGGTTAGAGCTTGGAGCACGTGCGATATAGATTCCATGTGATTGACTGTAAATGCTCCCTGGCACATTTGAAATGAAGGCACTGTGTAGTATACTTCGGCCGTATCCTCTTTCCATGGATACACATTCCACAACCAAGGAAGAAACGGGATGTGATGTAGGAAACAAAGCCAGCTTTGCCTTTTGGAATGACAACTTAACACGCAAATAAGTAACATCACGACAAATTAGCCACACGTTTTGCCAGTTTTAATAAAAAAGGGAGTTCAAATGCATTTTAATTTTAAAGCAGCGACACTGCCAAAGTTACCTAAACAAAACCTTGGCAGTCCAGCCTTCCAAGTATTATTTGCATATTTCTGTTGCATGCATGAGGCGAAATCATCTGCCTCTTTCAGAAACATCCTAATGATCTCCTTCTGCAATTACAGCTGTAAGCAAACCCGGTTGCTGCTGCGCGGCTTCTTCCAAAAAAAGCAAGCAATGACTCAGCTTTCGCTTGATCTAGTGGTACTTCTTGCTGGAACCTTCAGTTACTAGCAGCTGCAGCTGACTCCAGACTATATAACCCCAGGGGGAAACACTAGAATGAACCCCACAAATCCTGCACCACAAACCCACCCAAACATTAACCATAACCATGTTATTAGGGCTGTACAAAGAACATATTTACATACGATTATCATCCAACTGAAGTTGGTACTCATTCATCAACCTCGGAAGGATGAAAAACAGAGTTGGCCTTGCTGGGATTCAAACCTGCAACTTGGAGAGCACAGCAGCGAGCGCTCAAACCGCTACTTATCTTTCCTGCAAGGTTACAAAAAATGATTGCACTCCATATACAAGATTCCAACACTAGATTTTGTTTAAAGCATTGAGCATTACATTTGCGCCTTGAAACACGTGTGTATAGGCGCGTTATAAATGCCATAGCATAACTAGACATAGCAAAGATAATGCAAAGGAAAGAATTTAGAAGCTCACACAGGTTCATTGACTAAAGCACATTCCTAGATGTTGCTGCTGCAAAAGTGGTTGTTGCTGCTGTGTAATGTATTTTTCCGATCATTATTCTCTTAATGGAAAGAAAGCAGAGGCAAAGCCCTCCCTCTTCGGCCGTTAACGATCATAAACCCCTTTTGAGAGTTTTAATTCAGGGAAACGTTTCTCAATCAGCAGCACCACCTATAAACAAGGTCCTCAGAGTAACCCACACATTTGGAAAAAACGAAAACAGTTTATTCACAAGACAGAACCGTTGGCTTTCTAATGGTTTACCATACCACAGGTCAGCACTGAGGCTTTTTGGTACAGTGTACACTGCAAAATCTATCACTTCTAGGGACTCCCAACTTTGGCAGATCAGATGCAGTGAGAAGAGAATTTACACAGAATCACACACACTTCAGTGGTGAAGCCGGACTGTGTGCCCAGTCTGCAGTTTAGGCATTTAACCACAGGATCGGTTTTTAGTCATTGGAGGGATGCAGCGCTAGCTCTATGCAGCAATTTCTCATCTCGACATTTTTTCTTTTTTACCCTTTATTGTTTCCACCAGTTAAGAACAATAAAAAACGACAGGAGTTCAGCGAATCAACCCCTCCTCCACCACACCCCTATAGTAGATCATGATTTTGTTTTCCGTTGTCAACATGCAGAGTTTATTATCATGGTGTTCTCTCAACAACACAGTATTTACAATTGTACCCCCTCTTTCAGTGGGTTTCACCCCATCTCATACAGTCGGTGCATACTAAATCTCTCCCCGATCAATGACTATGTATTCAAGGTATCCCTTCTTCAGATAAGGTCTCACGCTCTTGGGCCTGTGAAATGAGATCTGCTTATACGGGCCCCAGATATCCTTGGGTCTGGCAGAGGAATAAACTAATCTTCCATGCTCCATTTCCATTTCATTACAATAAAGGGCATCTTCTTTCCACTGCACTAATTTGGGACTTCCTGCTATACCCCACACCATTGCCACCCTCCGTTTAGCCAAAAGCAGTAGTAGTCCAACTAGTTTCCGCACTCTCCCTGCAATCTGCTTAGTGTATCCCATTAGCACTACTTTCCGGTCAGGCCCCACCCTTCCCCTATTAGAATACTCAGTTTCAATATCTCCTTCCAAAAACGGATACATTGAAGGGCAACCCCAGGCTACATGAACAAACTCTGCCGGCATTATGACGCATCAGGCGTATTCATATGTAGTGCCAGGAAACCATGTATGTAGCTTTGTAGGGGTATAATAGAATTGGAAATATTTAAAGTGAATTAACTTAAACCTAATATTAAAGGCAATATTCCTAGTCTGCGTGCAGCAATATTTCCACATTTCTTCAGGTACAGGATCATCCAGCGAGAACTCCCACAGTCGCAGACACAATTCTGTCCAACCTATTGTAGTTTCCTGCGCTTTATTATAGAGGCAGGACACAATTTTACTGGTGTCCACCCTCTCCACTTCCTCATCCAATGTGGCAGCTACTTCTGGTTCCCCCGGAAAGGTAGATAGATTTTTCAAGGAGTCCTTCAACCTAAAATATAGAAATAAGTCTAAAGATGTAATGACCCCTTTACTCCACATCCCCCTCCACCGTTAGAAACTGTCCCCCCTGAAAAAGTCAGGAAAGGATACAATGCCCAGCAGTTTCATACAGCGCACATACCGAGGCTCACCAGTCAGTGGCAGCCCTGGGATATGAAGGACTGGGAGTTTAGGAGAATACAAAACCTCGCCTCTCCCCTTTTTCCCCCCAATGCGAACCCACGAACTACAAGATAATTCCACCATATTCATCACTTCAGTTAATATTATCACCCTTAAAGATGGTGCTGCAAGCGCCCTTTCCATTTCCACATGCCTTTCTGCTCCTCCCTCGAACCAGTACACCAGAAATCCCGCCTGCCCCGCCTCGTATACACCTCAAAGTCCTCTTTATCAAATGGTGCCACTAGTTTCTTCCATGCTATGCCCAAACAAACGGATATCTGCGTTTGCACTTCACGAAAATATGACTTCAATGTCGCTATTGGTACTTTTAAAAATACAGAGAGATACCCAGGGAGTAGGACAATTTTTTACCAATGAAATTCTTCCATAAAGGTTAAGAGGGAGGCTCATCCGGGGGGGGACGGGGGGTGTGCTGTTGCGCCGAAGCAAGATGGGCGCCTAGGTGTTGAGCTCCGGACAGGGAGAGCAAAGAACCTTCGCGTTCAGACCCGCGACCCCACCGCATCCGCTTGAAATCGACGGTGTATCTCGATAATCCTGTTCTCTGTGCCCCGGGAAAGTTTCGTGGAGAACCGCGCTCTCGGCGCCAAGCTGTGGCCACCTGGTCCCTGCTGGGACTCCAGCTTGACAACCGGTCTGACGCCCCATGGACCGCGGCCCGCCCGGCCACTTGAGGGCGCGGCATTGCGGCCTGCTGCGGTGAGAGGCCTGCGTGACCGGGGCCCATTCACCCTGGTCCCGACAGCTGCCTCGCCCTGTTGGCCTGCCATATCTACTGTGGATGCGACATCCGGGGATGCCAGCGACGCTGAGAGATTGCCGACACTGCTGGCCTGCCGTCTGCGGCCCTGCGCCCACCCGCACAGCTTCTGCAATCCTGCCACTCCTCCGCCTGCCGGACGTCGGGTAGGGGGTGGGGGTTGGGTGGTTGAGTGACCTTCACCATTAGCTCCCTCCCTGGCCGGACTGTGGCCGAACCGGTGCCGCGCGCCCGTGTCCTTGTGGAAACTCCTACACCCAGTCGAAGGTTTTCTGGAATCGGCCCGACTCACAATACGCGCCATCTTCAATCCCTGCCACTGGCACACTGGCCATCTGTGCCCTGCTGGGAACTTCGAATTTCTTGACTTGGAGACATACACGTGGACCCCTATACAATTTGGTTCCCCCCCCCATGCGATGTGAACGGCCAGCTGCATCTGGGATGGACTACCGGGCCTCACAGGGAATCGCTTGCAGGGACTTAGTAAGCTCACGAAACGCTGCTGCTCCGCTGGGCTACACGCTCCTGGCTGGGTTTTGACCACCCCTCTTCCATCGCTGCATCGGCCATACCCTCCCGCACTGGCACTGAATAACGGTGTTCCGCGGAACGGGCCTTCGGTGGCCCGCCCCTCCTCGGAGGGGTTCATCCTCAGCTGCATCCGAAGGGGAACCTGCCAAACCGGACAGCTGACACCTTTGGGGCGCCGGTGAATTGACCTCGAATTGCTTCCATGACCAAGCGAGCGGGAGCCGGGAGCAAGCAAAGCTCGCTGAATATGTTCACTAAAACCCCCTTCAGACTGCCGACCGACCCCCCAGAGGAATCGCCCACCGCCTTGTCATCCTCATCCCCAGATGACTCGCAAAAAATGCTTGAGTACATGCGCGAAGGATTCACCACGCTTCATACCAAATTAGATGATATGAACGGTCGATAAAGGCTCATATCGAGAGAACGGATAGCCGGGTTGCTGAAATCGAAACAAGGGTTGGTACCACTGAGGACGACCTGAGCTCACTCCGCGTGGTGGTTACCACTCTCACCAATCGGGTCCTGGCAGTGGAGAAGAAGAATGACGATCTTGAGTCCCGCTCCAGGCGAAACAACCTCCGTATTGTTGGCGTACCCGAGGACGACATTGGTGAGCCCATGGAGGAATATGTGGAACGTACTCCATTAACACTGCTGGATCGCCCCCAACTTTCTGCTCAATTTGCCGTGAAGGGCACCCCGCTCCCTGACCGCGAAACCCAGACCTGACGCACCACCCTGCCCCATCAATGCCAGGATCCTGAATTTTCATGATCGGGATGCCCTCTTACGGGCGGCCAGAGTTAAGGGGGAGCTGCTCCTCAGAGGGGCGAGGATACATCTATATCCAGACTTTTCCGTGGCGGTGCAGCAGGAGCGGAAAACCTTTATGGCTGTGAAGAGGAGACTCCAGGACCTAGGAGTTAAATACTCTATGCTCTTCGCCGCAAAGTTGAGAGTCGAACATTCTAATCAAACTTTTTTTCACCATCCCCGAGGAAGCTTCCAAATTTATCGACGAACACTTCCCGGGCTGAGCCGCTTATTTCCAAGCTGGGATGTATATCTAATTTACATATTGCCGTGCCTAGGACGGGCGGGGAGCCCCTGCGGGCTTCTCCCCTTATGATGGCACCCTGTCGTTGAAGTTAATCGGTTGCTGGTTTGTTCACGTTGTTCCTTTTATCCTATGCAACTGTGGCTCTTTGTGCCACGCTGACTGTTTCCAGAGGCATTACTCTCCGGCGAGACCCAGTCTTGGGGATTACTCTATAGTACCGCTATGCCCCCGAGAGTGGGTCCTCAGACTCCTTTCCCGCCCTTATACTCGGACTCCATATTTGCCTCCCTAGATGGTGTATCGAGACTCATGGCTGCTTCCTCCTGCTCACTTGCTTTATTCCCCCATGGGCCATGACTCCCTCTATTACTTGTTTATGCCTCGTATGCTATGGTTAATAATATTGGATTGCATACTCTCCTCACGCACTCCACAGTCCGGTGTGCCACTGCCCGGCAGCTAACGGTCCCCCAGGCGTAGATGCCTAGAATGTTTTGGTTGATATGGGTTTATTTAGGTTTCGTCCTTCCGTTTGGGGGAGGGATGTGGGTGGTGGGAGGGGGTGGTTATGTTATAGTTAAAGTCTTGACGACCACTAGAGGCGCCCCATGCACTGTGGTAATGTTTTTTGAGTACACTAACAGGGCCCTGCGCACCGCAGGATCCACTAGCTCCCTGTGGTTGGTGCCCCCGTGGCAGGAATACAAGCAGTACTCGCGCAAGTATGGCTAACACTGATGTGACCTTCATGAGCTGGAATATTCGGGGGTTGGGCAATCACAGAAAGATGAGACAGGTACAGCTACATGCTGAACGTCATGGGGTGAAGATTCTATGCTTACAGGAAACCCATGCTCGATCGGAGCAGGGCGAGCAGTTTGCTAGGCAATGGGGACCCCAGAGGTACTATACTAATTATTCAATGCAAAGCCGTGGCACCCTTACTTTGATACACAAGAGCTTGAACTTCAAATGCCACCATTTGCATATCGATCCTCTGGGCAGATACGTGTTCATTGCTGGCAAGCTGCTCCACCAAGAGATAGCCATCCTGAATATATATGGTCCTAACATCGACGACCCTGAATTTTACCTACACCTAGCTGCCCTCCTCAAAAGCTACCCCCTACTTCCGGTATTATGGGGGGGGGGGGGCGATTTCAATACCATACTGGATGTCACCCTAGATGGGTCAGGCACCAGACCTTGCCAGCTTTCCAAGGCAGCCTATACTATCCTTACATCCCTCCTCAGCTGGCACTTGTGGATGTATGGCGTCTAATGCACCCCGATTCCCGCACATTCTCCTTCTATTCTTCGGTTCACGATTCCCACTCCAGGATAGACAGATGGCTAATAACGAACACACTGGTCAGATCCGTGTCCCACTTGGCTATCCTTCCTAGGACGATCTCGGACCATTCACCGGTACTCATATCCCTAAACTGGGGTCATGATGCCGAAAAAGCCAGGCTGTGGAGGTTGGGACATACACGCTCCTTGACCAGGCCTTCGCAACCGAACTCGAATCCTCCATTGAGGAATTTTTTGAGATCAATACAGGTTCGGTAACATCACATGCTGTCCTGTGGGAGTCGTTCAAAACATACGTGAGGGGGAAGGCTATATCCAAGTGCTGCGGCATCCTTAAGGGAATTCGCTCAGACATTGCTGCCAGTGAGACGGCCCTGGCTACCCTTGAGTCCCAATATGCTCACGACCATTCCCCAGCTGCTCTGGCTGCGCTGGGTTCCGAGCTGGACAGGTTTCGTGACCTTGCCCAGCGTGAGGTTAGATTCCTAGACTCCCCCCAGGCGGCAAGGAAATACGGTGAGGGCGAACGCCCGGGTCGCTTGCTGGCCAGACTTTTGCCCCGGGAGTTCGGTGCCCCCCCCCATATCCCTGCGATAGTGAGACCCGATGGCTCGCTCGCCACCTCCCCACAGGACATCAACTCCCAGTTTCAGCTATTCTATACCTCTTTGTACTCTGCCCCCGATGGTCCCCAAGCCCCGGAAATTGATTCCTACCTGGAGGCCCGCCCCCTCTCGGTGCTGTCCACCGAAACCAGCCTACTCTTGGAGAGACCGTTTACTTCTGAAGAGCTTGACGAGGCCATTGCATCGTTGGCTTCAGGGAAGGCCCCTGGCCCCCCCATGGTCTTTTATAAACAATATAAGTTGATCCTGATCCTGCAGCTGTTGGCCCTCTGGGAGGAGTCGTGTGAAAAGGGTATTCTCCCTCCATCTCTCCGAGAAGCGCTGATAACAGTGCTCCTTAAGCCGGGTAAGCCCCCCACTCAGTGTGGCTCATATCGACTGCTGTCTCTGATTAATAGCAATGTTAAAATATATGCTAAGCTACTGGCCAACCACCTACCCCCGCATATGCTGCACATTATTCACCCCGACCAGGCAGGATTTGTCCCGGGTAGGTCTACATCCCTGAATTTGAGGAGACTCTTTAATGTAATTAGCAGGATCAGTCCCACCACGCAGGTGGTTGCGGCCACCCTAGACATGCAGAAGGCCTTCGACTTAGTCTCGTGGAGGTATCTATGGCGAGTCCTTGAGAAGTGCGGGTTCGGCCCCAATTTCAGTGCGTGGGTCGGGTTACTCTACACTGCCCCGTCGGCCAGGGTTCGAACCGAGGACAGATGCTCTGCTCCCTTCCAAATATCCAGAGGCACACGGCAGGGTTGCCCCTTCTCCCCCCTCATATTCGCCATTGCAATGGAACCCTTTTCGGACATGGTACGCCAATCCCACTCGCATAGGGGCCTACGCATGACCGGCCAATCCGATGTGATGTGATGTGATGTCCCTATATGCGGATGACGCTCTTCTCTATATCCGGTCTCCCGACTCTAATCTCGCCCCCATGTTAGCGGATGTGGCTCGGTTTGGGGACATATCTGGCCTTAAAATAAATTGTTCCAAGTCCACTTTATTCCCACTAACAGATTCGACACAACCTCCCGCAGACTTATATGGCTTTAACTGGTCGCCATCCAACATCACTTACCTGGGGGTGGTGGTTTCCCGCCACGTGGCCAAGCTCCGCGAGGATAATTATCAGACTTATTTAACTTGTCTTGCGGTCCAGGCTTCCAGCTGGACCAAACTCCCCATTTCACTAGCAGGCAGGATTGGAATCCTTAAAATGGTGGTACTACCCCGACTTCTGTGTGTTTTACCAACCTCCCTGTGTGGCCTGGGGATGTTTTCTTCAAAAAGCTGCGTCAGATAACCAACACCTTTTTATGGCATTCAGGAGCGGTTCGCCTTAGGCTCTCCACATTGACCACTCCCAAAGAACTGGGTGGGTTCAACGCTCCTGATTTCACCAGATACTGGATAGTAGCCCAATCGCAGTTTGCGTCGTACTGGTTTAATACTACTGATCCCCCTCCTCCCCCACATGTTCGGCTGGAAAAACTAGCGGTTTCAGACCGTGTGATTGGCTCCCTGATTCTTAAACCAGCACCCTCTGACCCCGACTCAGCGGACCCGGTTGCTGCCACATCCCTGGTGCTATCCAAACTCTGGGCAATGGTTGGCATGCCTCATCCGTTTCACGGTGACCTGCCATTATGGAACTTCCTCCCCGATGTTCCACATGTCCCGCAATCAGTCGTATCACACTGGACGGATGCCGGCTTCCTGGCACTCTGATGCCTATGAACAGAAGAACTTTGTTGAGTGGCTGGATCTTCCCCCCACCTCTTAGAGGCCGGCCTTCAGTATGGCTTCAATACTCCTCATTATGTAAGAATCTAAAATCCAAATTCCCCGATTTCCCTTCCTTACCCCCAGATGAGCCAATAGCCAACAGTGGCGGAACTGTGCTCCTACCTCTCCTTTAGGGGCAAAGTGTCAAGGCTGTACTCATTACTGCAGAATAGGACGCCGCTCCCCCCCTTTACAGGGTTGAAACGCGCGTGGGAGGAGGACCTGGGAGTCGAACTCACCGATGAGAGATGGTCCCGTATGTGCGGCCGCAGCCAGGATGTATCCTACAACACCAAATTTAAATTAATACAATTCAAGGTGCTACACAGATACCATCATACACCAGTAAGACTACATCGCATGTTCAGCACCGTTCCTCCCCGCTGCCCCAGGTGTGGCATGGATCGGGCTACTTACATTCATATGCTATGGCACTGCCCTCGTCTCACCCAGTTCTGGTTAGACGTCTGCTCCACACTATCAGATATCCTGGACTATACCATAGCCCCCACTCCATTACACTGCCTATTTCATGATCTCCCAAAGCTTCCCCGCAACTCTAAGAAACTTGCGGGCCTGGGCATGCTGTTGACGGTCCGCTGTATATTATGCTGGCTCCGTCCTAGGGCCCCTACCTACGCACAATGGCTCAGGTCAATCACATGGGTTCACGATATTGAGGAATCTTGGAATGCAATGCAGCACTCCCACTCGAGGCCGAGAGACATCTGGTGGAAGTTTCGGGACTATATGGCTGCCATGGCCTCACCCACGAACTCTGTTGTGTCCTCCCCTAGGGGCTCCCCTTAAGTGATGCTCTTTCTCTGATATAAGCTGTTGATGTCCAGCCTGTTGCCTCATTCTCTGTATAGCGTAATTGATGCATGATGTTTGGCTAATAACGTATGTTGTTAATTCCATGGACTCATTGCTGGTGCCATGTGGCGCCTTGTTTGTTCTGGTGTGTTGTCAAGACAAATAAAGTTCTTTAAAAAAAAAAAAAGAGGGAGGCTCATCCACTTTTTTTCAACATCACTGGGGTGTGTTCTAATAACATAGCAGAATTATGCCAATACAAGACTCCAGGGGAACGTGCAAGATCCATCACCACCACGTTTCACCCAGGGGCCCAGGCACTGTTCTACTGCAGCCTCCCCAACTCACAGTTGCTGCAGCAGTGCCCTTCTCGTTCCACATCGCCCAAATCCAATAGGCACTTGCGAGTCAGCCCCTGGTACTGCGGAGTCTCTCTCTCATCGACCCATTGGAGACCCAACAGCGGGTGCCTTGTCATGTCCGTTTCTCCATTCTTACACCCTCTGCCAGAGGGTCCGTGCTTCCCGGACAGCAACAAGCTACCAGAGCCACTCCGCTCCACAATCGTGCATCTCCACGGGGTGTGGCAGTGCTGCTGACCCTGCCATTTCCTTGCACAGTGCTTTGATCTGCGAGTACCACCACTGCCTACCCCCAACTCCTTGTCGGCCTGTCGGCAGTGCGCCAGCTCCCAGGCCACCAGAACCGGCAATACACAGGAGGGCCTCCCACATTACCCCCACACTGTCAGTCTCAGCAGAGGGGGCTCCTGTGCTGTATGCATGGCCTCCCACACCAGCACTACCGTCAGGGCCCCGTTTTGACTCCAATACTCCAGTAGTGGCCACACGTGTCCCAGAGCAGTCAGACTCTCCCACAATGTTCCATAAAAGATCAGCCATCCAATATACTGCAGAATTCAATGTGGATGCTACGAGGGTGGGGGATGGAGGGGGCCGGATTCCGTCCAGATTTATGGAGGGGTCACGGAGCTCACAGGTTCTTAAATGAACATTCTAATAATATTTTTACCCAATTACCCACTCACAGCAGCATCGGCTGACTATAACCAATCGTTACCCCCCTAGCCCCCCCATTTAAAATGCTCTGTTAAATACAAAAACAAGGTAAAAAAACAGCCTGGTTTCTTTCCTGGTGTTCGCTCACTTAGTATTTCAAGTACAATCATCGCCAGTAAGTTAACCAGCAAGTGCAGGCTGGAAAGAGCAGATCCTGTGCCCTCGAAGCACCTGTGCCCCAGCTACCAAACCAGCTCGCCCACCTCAAAGAAATGTCCTACCGACGGTCGTGTATTAAGCGATTTTAGAAAGCTACCCTATCGTAAGTGTCTTCAGGGTCACCCTCCTGTACCCATTATAAAACTGGCCTTTTGGGTCACACAACAGCTGTAGAGTGAAGGTCGAGTGTGGGGTGTATATATGGTCTGGTTTCTCTAGCGGTCATAACATAGGGCAAATAGACTTTGCGCTGTTACACTATTATATATATGATAGTAAACAAAGCCATTTCAGCCAAGTCACACATGCCACACCACCCCCCAGTAGCCATCACTGTAAATTAACCACTGGTCTGGTGTGCATAACGCACGCTCTAAACAGATAGCATTCCACAACTCTAGGCCCAGCCATAGGGCACTCAAATACTTCCCATCCTTTATTCAATCGCATTCATCTGTTATGCAACCCAACCTGGGTGGGGCGCAGACCTGGCAGCCAGAGGCAAACCTTCTAGGACATGATCTGGTAGAAGGATAAAATGGAGATAAAGGCTTTCAGGCTTCCAATCCCTTCAGGCCTCAATTGGTTTTTACAAGCGAATTGCAACTTATTCTTCCAATCGTTTACTCAACACAGACACCAACCTCCCCAAGTGCTGACATACGGCCTTCCAGCAGACCCACGCAAACCACCATAAACTTCTCTTACTGGACTCATCGCTTCTCCTGATGTGTGTCCAAACCTCCCCCTGCTTTGAAGTCCCCTTTTCTCATCACCACTAGTCTTCTCTCCGTAGACTCCAGTATTGTCATCCCTGGAAGAAACACGCTTACTGCCCAGGCAAGCCATGTGTTCAGCAACCACTACGGTGGTGGTTTGGTGCAGTTAAAAACGCTTCATATCATACCATCAATCCAGGACAGCCCCTGTGTGCAGCCTCACACGTGCTACTGCAGCCACTACATGCCAAGTTATAGAAGCAGCATTGCAGCACATCGTACATCCTGCATCAAAATAAATAAAATGATGCAATAACCTAGGCTTTACAGCAGCGTCAATAATGATGGATGACTTTTGCAACGTCCTCACTGTAAGGAACCCTACCCTGTTGTACATGCCCACGAAAATGTAGTCCTCCACTTTAAAATTGAAAAACATCTATAAAAAGAATTTTAAAAAAAATGAAAATAAAAATCCCACGGGGAGAGTGTGTTTAAGCTAATGGCCGTCCAATTAAGATGCACTCCTGAAACGTTCCCGAACTGCATCTAAGGTAGCGCCCCCTCTCCTGTATACAGCAAAAAGCAATCGACCAATTACAGCACATTCAGTCCCCTACTTCCCTCGAGTACAAGCTTGGTTACGAGCACCTTATTATTAGGTGCATGTCATGCTCCTCAACAGTAGCATTTTAGATGACAATTTGATGGTTAACAATTAAATCTCTGGAAAACATGTATTCTGAATGTAGCATACCAGCATATGGAGAAGAGATCCAGAGTGTTTGGTTATCAAGGTGTATAGCTTGGTTTCCTGGTTGAATGCCATTTACAAAAACAGATGTTCCACTATCTGCACCACCGAGCCACCAAGGGTGCCGGATAAACCCTTTTACGGGGTCTCTTTCCCACTCATTTTGTGCCATAGCATTTGCTCCAAGGAATCAATCACTTAAGCAAGCAGGAGGGGAGGGAATTCATTTTCCAAATGTTAAGATGGTTAATACGAGTGGCACAGGGCATAATAGTGATGAATTGTTGTAGTAGAGGTCACAGTCAAGGAGTACGGCAGGTTAAAGCCTTGGGCGAGGGAGCCAGGTCAGACTGGAAGGAGATAGGAAAGGAAGGGAGAAGAAGGGTAGAGGTGGTGTTGGAAGCTGGCCGAGAAGACTTCTGTTTTGTAGAGGTCAACACAGGGCAGCAGTCAGCCACCCAGTCAGGATTGCAGGGAGATGATTGGTAACCCAGTCTACGATTGCTAGTGTGAAGGAGACAGGTTTGAGTGTCATCAGCAAAGAGGTTGATGTGGCAGGATTGTTACGATGTGCTATGCCATGCTACATTAGCCTCTTGCATAAATTTAGGCTTCGGATCCTCTGTTGCCCTCTGCACCGTGGACATAACCAAACCTCTCCTGGTGCAGATTAGACCAAGACCCTGTAACAAGGCAAAGGGACACATCACACCTCCTCTTCCGCTTGCTCTCTACAAGTGTAGCATCAGCACCATACATGGTAGATAACAGAAGGATTTCTGCAAATACAGCTTATCCATAGTACAACACAAGGTACCCACACAGCTTTGCCACATGACACTGACAGTTATTGCCAAATGTCTGCAAATGTCATGCCAAGTAACGCCCCATTGTGCAAATGCTATAATAGTCAGCACACATAGCTGTCCCAGAGCAGCCCTTATGTAATCACTAATCTCTCTGGACACTTGTCCTGCTGCATTTTCCATCTCATCAGCTGCTCACTCTTGCTGTGTATTTGCCATCTAATATAAGAAGCTTGGTTGACCATCAGTCTGTGTCCGATCTCCTTATTTGCTGCAAGCTGAGTCGAATGCCGAGGGGGCTCTTGAGAAGGAGCCTGATCTTGGCTACCATAAGGTGATCATGAAAGCCAAACAACAAGATAAGTCTTCATTGGAAGAGGATGAAGAGCAGCTACTGTAAATTTGTATATTTATATAGTACTCTTTAGAATGAAGCACTTGCCTCCTTATGTTAACTTTTTAGGTCACCTGTTTTTCTTCTATATATTTTTAGCTCTTTTGTTTAATCACTAGAATAGGTCTCCCTTTTGTTTTTTTAAACCCACAAACTGGCTCACAGCATCTCATCTGGGTTATTGCAGAGGGACAGTTCACAGGAATGCCTTAGCTGACTGTAAATGGGTATTATAAATTATTTCTGAACAAAATTAACATCGCTGTTCTTCAAATAAATACAAGTATAAAAAGTGTTCCAGTGGAGAAATTGATCAATATGAATCCATTGCGATTATTGGCAAATGTCTTTCAATTTCAAATGTGATCCAAGATACTTTATTGGCAACGTGTTTCCTTGTTAAAAAGGAAATAAAAATGCAGGCATGACAGGTTTACCAATGTTAACCCAGCTACTGTGTGGAGAGCAAGTACAGTATTTCTGTAGGCCTAGAGAACAGGGTCCGTGCTCAGTATCAGGAATGCCTGTCGGGGTACTACCAAATACAACACAGACAATCAGTTTCTCCACAAAAATCAGCTTAGTGCCAGTTTCTCACCGCCCTCCAACCCTCTCCCATCTACCCCCTCACCATACAATACTTCACCACTCCCTGCTCTCCCAGGTGCTCCAAGAATACTTACACTGCTCTTGAAGCGGCAGCTTTCAGGGTCCTCTATAAACACTACAGCATCCAAGTCCACCTGCATGAATTGTGTGGTGGTCTTGATTGAATTCACACCATCTGTCAACATACCTTGCTTCAGTAGGTCCACTTCAGGCCAAGGGAGTCTTGTTTGCAAGCCAGAACATCTCAGATGCCCCTAATCCCTCCCCCCTCCAGACCCCCCGTACCCGAGTACTAGAATGATTCCTACTCTTAACCACTACCATCAGAGAGGTCTTCATTAAAGGGCAAAGGGGGACATGCCCTGGCCCTTACGAGGCTGCCTAAAGCAAAGAAGCTAGTGCCCATTTTTGAAAATATAAGTAAGACGCTATATTGTATTGTTCACTGCAGTCTGAACTCTAAGGAACTGCCTGGCTTCTGTCGACTAGTACATAGCAATCAGATCAATTAATCCTGCAATGCTGTCAGTGTTCATTGTAGTACATACAGTTTGCTTGTTCTCCATAGCACAAGTTGTATAGCATTTTCACCTTTCAGTGGAGAATATATCGATCATGTGCAATAACAAAGGGTGAACTTTTATCAACTTGGGAGTAGCAGGATGGTTGAAGATAGTTCAGTGTGCTAAGCACTCATTGCAGAGATGGGTGTTCTAATACCAGATCACAATATGAAACCCCAGCAAGGTTGACTCACCATGTCCTCTCTATAGGGTGGATAACCTTGCACATACATAAACTGTGCTAGTGATCAACTAGAAAGCGCTAGTTATAAAAACTAATATACCATCAGTTTAGTGAATGTCTAGGGCTTGGTACTTTCAAAAAAGGGTACTAAAAAGAGGGCTGCCACCCCCAAGCATGGGGTCTGGCATGGATTCACATGCTCGCGAATAGGTCGATCTGGGGATTGCCCCATCATCAGAATAGGAGAACCACTTGATCCTGCTGCAGTTCCCACTCGTGGCATGAGCGCAGGTCCCTGCTGAGTGAGTCGGCAATGGGGTGTGTTGTCGGTGAAGATCCTTACCACCTTGCCGCATCCTCTGAAGGCTTCCTGCGATGAAGAGCAGGCCACCTGGTGGTACGACGAGGTACTGCCGCCAAATCCTTTGGGAGGCACCTTGCTTGCCTGCAGAGATCCGAAAGGACGGCCGTTGTCGTTTAAGAACACCCAGGACCCGAGCCGTCTCCGTGTCTGCCTTGATGGCCTGCAGTGACTCGTCCACTGTCTTGCCGAACGGGTTGTCTGCACAACCTGGCAGAAATCGGTTGCCTTGAGCCAGCCGCACCAACGAAGGCAAACGCTGTTGCCCATCTGGCGAAAACCAGTGTCAGCAATGTCTGTGGCCACCATAATGGCGTGGTCCGAAGGCACTTCGCCTTCCTGTAGGATTGCCAGTGCCTCGTCCGGGAGGAAGTCCAGCAGGGGAGCGATTTTAAACCACAGCTCCCTGTCGTAGCGTGCCACAATCGCGATGGCCGCTTTAATCGTTGCCGCCGACGAGATGACCCGCTGTCCCATGGCGTCCAGTTACGTCCCCTCGCCGTCCGGCTGGGAAGTCGAAGTTGAAGCCGTCACCCCCGCCGCTTTCTTCTTGGCCGCCGCGGAGATGAGCGAATCCGGGGACGGCTGCACCTTAAGGCACATGGGGGCGGAGTCCGGGACCCGGTACTTACCGGTCCCTCTTAGCAGGAGCCGTGGACGGGTTCTTCAGGAGCGTCAGCCCCTCGTTCCAGATGTCGTCCAGTAATGGAACTGAGAGGACCGTCTTCCTCTTGGCCTCACACCATTGGTAGAGGAAACCTTCCATCTTCTGTTCTTTGGGGCAGAGCTGGAAGAGCTCAGATGCCCTGGTGATCATGGCATGGAAGGAGCCAATTTCGTCGGGCGGGGAGGCCCGAGCAGGTGGTAATGGAAGGTCCATTCCGTCGTCACCACCGTCGTCGTCATCCGTCCCCGCCGTCTCTGTTCCCGTCTCATCGCTCGGAACAGGGGAAGGAGATGAAGGCTGTGAAGGCTGGAAAGGGAGGGGGGGGGCGAGTTCTTCTCTGCTTGCTTGGTGGGCTTCCCGACGGTCCAGGCTACGCTGGATCATCCGCTGGTGGTAAGGGCAACCTTGTCCTTACCTCCGTACATAAGGCCTGAATTGCCATCAAGATTGCTCAGAGTTGTCTTGTGGCATAGGCACCAGCTGCGACGGGAGCGACGGTTCCGTCCCCTCCACGTCTCGTGGTTCCTCGTCAGCACCACCGTCGCTTTCTTCGTCCGCCTCATCGGGATCCCTCCTGTAGGACCGGATCTCCTCGAACTTCTTGTTCAGGATCTTTGCGACATCAGCCAGCTCCTCTTCAGATGTGGTATCTGTGTCCGTAATGGCCACCGCCCCCACTCTTTTTCCGCCTGGGGTTTCACGGGGGTCTCATCGATGGGCTGAAAAGAGGATTCCCTCCGCGGTGGCAGAGAAACTCCAGGCCCCAAGGTCGCCTCCACTGAGGTAGCCTCTGCAGGCTTTGCCAGGGCTGCCACGACTCCCTTGATCGAGGCCTTAGCCGGGTAAATCAGGGCCTTCACAACCTTGGGCGCGCCTGAGGCCTTCACCTTGGGGGGGGGTCACTGCCTCGCCCCCCCCCTGGACTGTTACCCAGGTTCTCCGATTTCCTCTTCCCCGAGCCCGAATGTTGGCTTGTGGTTGATGGCGTCGGTGATAATGTGCCCTGCCAGGCAGCCAAGGAACCAGACCGATCAGCGCTCCCGGTGCCCGCAGACTCGCGGCTTAGACTTTTGTTGGGCCCCCATCGCCGGAGCACCCTCAAAGGTCTTAGAAGGCTGCTCGGGCTACTTCTCACCTGATGCTGGGCTCTTTTCTTCCAGCCAGTTGGTGAGTCGGATACGACTATCCTTTCTAGTCCGTTCGAACATGTTCTTGCAAAAACGCACAGTCCTTCTCCACGTGCATTTTGTCTTCGTGAAGGCAGTAGAGGCATCGAGAATGCTCATTCTCAAAGACTTTCTGTAATCCGCATCCAGGGCAGCTTGGATCCAGGTGTCGTGTTTCCTTTGTCCTGGGCCATGTCTACGCGGGATAGGCCTCAAAGATCTTCTGGAATCCTCCAAGAAGCGAAATTCGACAAAAATGTCGCCCTTGAGGGGCGTAGGAAATTCTGAAACGGGCCCCCGTTGATCGGAAGTAGAAACAGTGGAGTTTGAGGCTCGATTGACCGAAAAAATGAGGTTAAACCCTTTGAAATAAATAAAATTGCACCATTCAGTAAAAGCTCGAGAGCTATAGCACAAGGACTCCCAACACTTGAACGTGCAGTAAAAATCTGAAGATGGCTGCCAGAGGAGGGGCTTAGGTAGAGGGCAGTCATTGGCGGGGGGCAGTATGACCCAGAGACCAGTGATTGGTTATTAGGAGAAAGACAGTTCAGAAACGAAACTGAAACTGATTTTTTTCTTTACCGAGGATTCCCAGCCTGACGGGGAATAATCATGAGCATATGAATCCATGCCAGACCCCATGCTGGAGAATAGGTAATTGTATACTAGAGAAAAATATAAAAGGGGAAACAATTTTCTTTCCCAAATACATTCTCTAGCATATAATAAGGACCATAATCGATGGACATTTATAAGTATCCGTGTCTCCACAGTCCACTTTCCAGGCCATGTATCATTAAAAGAACCGGATGGCACATGCACACCCATGCACAGGGCAGCCCTTCTACCCTTTTCAGTTTTATATTTGTAACACTCCCTCAATGATTGCTTTCAAACAGCCCCACATCCATCCACCAATCACTTCCAAAAACTGTACATATAACCCATTCACCATATCAAGCTTCCGCACACCAACTGCAACTTAACAATCTTGTACAAATCTTCTGCATCTGCATTTCCCTTACTTAAAAAGTTCAGAGTGCTCCTATAAATACACATATGCATTGTGCAATGAGAGAAGTGCATAAATAGAAGGAGCGGTACGAATGGGCAAGTGCTCATGAGAACCCAGGATGGAAATACCAAGGCATGCCAGGGTGGGACGTCACTGGCCAACTACTGGAGCAGAGGAATGCATCTTAACTGTAAAATCCCTTCAACAATGGTTTTTCTGACAATTTAATAGGTTTTTCTACGTAAAAATGTTTCATGGTGTTCCACATCACTGTATATAGGTTATTAATAATTCCTCTTTTCATATATATATATATATATATATATATATATATATATATATATATATATATTAAACAACTATACACCTCCTTTAAGAAACACATTTTTTGCAACACATGTGTCTGTCATTATCAGCAGTGCATACTGGGGATGCAAATCATTGTTCAATTGCCCACGGTAGAAGGCCCAACCAAACTACCCTATTCACTGCACCTACCCGGCATCCTAGCTCAGTGTCCACTATACCCTAACGTAACCAATGGCCAGTGCGTTTCCAAATCCATGGGCATGGGCTTCGGCCAGGCTGCATTCCCCAATAAGCAAATCAGAGTACACATTTGCGTTTGCCAAGGGCCAGGCCCACTACCTGCACACCAAATGGATATCACTAGTTTTTCTACTTCCATTCTTACACTTTGGAAAAATAAAACGCTACACAGAATTCCCAAAACTTGCTTTCAGGTCCTTGCTAATGCTTGTTGCGCAAGTTTGTTGTAATCTAATCCACCACTGCAGGCTGTAACTGAAAGCAGAACATTTGTTCCCCATTGAAACCTACCCCAACGGCCATGCCGTATGCACCAATAAGCAAATTACAGTTCACATTTCTTCCTGCTGACAGGCAGGCCCATTGCCCGGGCACCAATGTTATATCACTGGTGTGTACTTACATTTTCAGACTTTCAAAAAAATAAAATACAGGACATATTTGCAAAACCATGCTTTGAATTTTTTGCTGACCATTCGCATGCATATTTGCTGCAATCCCATCCAGCATTTCAATTTATACCCACAAACAGAACTTTTTCTCCCATTCAAACCTATCCCAATTTCGAAAAATGTTACCACATAGCCGGTCCCCGGTGGCCATGCCCACTTTAACCACATTGCTGGTCTCATGGTCATGGCCAGTAGCCAGATTGTCCGGGTCACGGCCTTTGGCCAGACAATCTGGCCACTGCCCATGGCCACAAGCTATACCTCACTCGCCAAAAGGAATATCACATGTGTTGTACCTACATCATGACACTTTTCAAGAAATGAAACTGACATTTGCAAAACCATGCTTTCCGGAAAAATTTTCTGTAAATCTGCCCAGGTTTTATTTTTTGAAAAATGTCAAAACGTACACATAACGTAGTCATAACTTGGCCTCACGTGACAAAATCCATTTAGACTTTGCACAAACAATCAAGGCAGGGTCTATAATCTTTACGAAAACGTTTGTCCACATTCGTCAAACAGTAACAAAGTTCCAAGTCATCTAAACTTGTTGAGACCCCCGCCCCCTCTAATCTTGCCCACTCTTGACAAAATCCCACCAAACTCATTCATATCTAGGTCTAAAATCCTTTTACAAACATTCGTCCATATTCATCAAATGGCACCACATTTATAAGCCTTTAAATTATTTTCTGGACCACCCCATCCAATTTTGTTCCCCCTTGGCAAAACAGCACCACACTTTGCAGAACCATTCAGAAACTGATATGCAAATGATAATTCCTCATTTGTGAAAAGTACAGTGAGCTAAATGTGATGACTGCGGACTCTCAAAGTGGGAAAAAAACCCACAGAACAGGTTATCATGCCATGGTCTTTGTAGAGAGGTGCGCCCGCTACCTTTTTTTGTACCATTCAGAGAAAGGTTTAGAATGAAATTACACATTTCCATGCAATTTCATTTAGTGGCATAGATGTCAGATGTTCGCGAACTTCACAGGACTGTCCCGGACATCCAGACTGTTTGCAGACAGAGTTGAAAAGCCACCCATTTTGGGTGCTTTTCAAGGCCATATTCCATCCCATCCTCATCACCCCTAGCGTCCCCAGAGATTGTTTCATTAGTTTAAAAAGTGCAATGTGTTTAATAGGTTTTCACCGCGATGTTCGCGGACAGCGGGCTCTGTCGGTGAATCCAACATGGCAGGCGTTTGCAAAAATCTGACGTACCCCATGTTCTTCACCATCCAATCGGCGCGCGCACCTGATGGCCACAAACATCATGCCGCCCTCTGGACCAATCTGAGGCCCATCTGCGGACCGAACCCAGATATCAAATTTTATTTTACTTACTTTTAACTGTTTAAAAAAAAGAAGAAAAAAAAAAAAAAAAAACACAAACTGGACCGATTTACAAAAGCAGGCTTTTGGGACTCAATCCGACAGAACCATCTACTTTTTCTGAAAAGTTTAATGAGGATTTGTCTAGAGGGAGGGAGGGGGGCCAAGTTATAAGCCGCCCAAAACTCTACATGACAGGGTATTGTTTTTGTTTATGAAAGTCAAACGTTCACAAATAGTTGCACCTTGCTCTGTTAGGAGATATTTATGTGGCTACCATCGATGTAGGGAATTCTTTCCCTCCCCAATCAACAGCACCACACCAATATTCCTTTTTAAATTCAATCTAGCCCAGTCTATGATTCATATAGTACCACACAGATCCATCACCCCTCAACACTAGGTAAGAAACGAACCAGGTCGGAGTATAGAAAGAATATACATTTATTGATTAATAGAAACAATATTTGTGAGAAGAAAATACCAAAAATCACACCACCTCACTCCGTGGCCCAAATGCTTTTCTTTCCGAACAATTCTTTTCACACCAATTAAAAGCACTAGTTGGTTCAGTATAACAGATCACAGGCTCCCCGCAACCCCACTACATATATAGTCAAAACACTTAGCATGGGGTTCACTTTTAATAACATGTAGCACCTTGAAACGTGACAAGATCATAAGCCTGGTACTCTTCTTAATATGACAGTTTCATTGAAACAATATGCAACTCATTATTTGCAAAAACAATTTCACACATGCAGGGTTTGGTATTTTTCGTTTCCCTGCGCACTAGGCAAGACTAGCAGTATTAGAGCACAACAGATATAGATCTATCTATCTTGAAAGGAAGGAGGAAAGGGCGAGCCGCACTCCTGCGGGCCAGTAGCAAATTGCAAGCTCCCAAAAAAATTAGCAAAGAAAACACCATGTAATGAGTACAGATGTTTGTTTTAATAATTAAAAAAAGGCAAAGTTGTACAAAAAGAAATACACACAACAGGCAGCAACACAAAGACAGACGGGCAGGACGCCGTGGTGCACAAGCTGCAAACAACGGGTTTCGCGCTACACTAAGCGCTTGATCACGTAAGGGGGAGGAGTGATGGCTAACATAAATATCAATCGTGCAAATGGTCCTTCTACTCTGTTGGTTGACTCCAAGTGTAAAGCAGTTGATTAAAACCGCTGGCGGCCATGATGGAATGGAGTAAAATGCATGCATGTCAAATGAAAGCCAAAATACAGGGCAAACCACATACTTAGATGCATAGTGCATAAGTACTGGCACATGTAAATGACAATACGGCAAGAAAAGGGGAAAATATATAGCCGTCTAATGCGAAAATACACAAAGAAGTCAAAGTGCCATAAATAAACCATGTATACACAGTCAATAACGATAGCATGTAGGACAAAATGATTCCCAAGTTTAGATTGGCCATGCATGCATTTAAACAAAGGAGAGACATGTGAGGTCATCAGTGATGTCATCAATGACATTTGTGATGTCATATTTGATGTCGTGGGTGTTAGTTTTAGCAGTGCACGGTGGTGGCGCGAGTTATGGTTGCTTAACTTACCATAACTGGCAAATTTCAATGGTTTTTCGGTTTTATTTGGAACCATAACGTCCCTTTAACAAAGTTTTTTCACTGAATTTCATAGGTTTTTAGTAGCGCAACATCACCATAACATCCTTTTCAATAGATGAAGACCACTAGCATGTTAGGTCCTCAAAGTGGGAACCCCGGGTGGTAAAAAAAAAAAAAAAAAAGAAAAAGAAGATTTGTGTGGCGTCCCGGTGTAAGAAGGAAAATCTTTTACCAAGATGGCCACCATGGAAACGGAAGGCAGGGTGTATACAGAGAACACAACAGGGCATCAGCAGGGGGTAGGGGGAGGGGAAAGGGAGACACGGGGCATGAGCGGGGGGTGGAGGGGGACAGTAGGAAGACACGTGGCATGATCGGGGGGTGGGGGGGAACAGGGGAGACACGGGGCATGAGCGGGGGGTGGGGAAACAGGAGGTATGAGCGGGGGTGGGGGCAACAGGAGACACATGGGGCATGAGCGGGGGGTGGGGGTACACGAGGAAGACACGGGCATGAGCGGGGTGGGGAGAACACAAGGGAGACACGGGGCATGAGCGGGGGGCAACGGGAGACATGGGGCATGAGCGGAGGGTGGGGGTACACGAGGAAGACAGGGCATAAGCATGGTGGGGAGAACACGAGGGAGACACGGGGCATGAGCGAGGGGGTGGGCGATAACACAAGGGAAACACGGGGCATGAGCGGGGGTGGGGGACACAAGGGAGACATGGGGCATGAGCGAGGGTGGGGGGGAACAGGGCACACACGGGGCATGAGCGGGGGTGGGGGGAAAAGCAGGGAGACACGGGGCATGAGCGGGGGGTGGGGTAACAGGGGAGACACGTGAGGAATACACAGAGCTTACTGTGCAACGCTCTGATGAACAGATGAACAAAGATCGCAGGCGTCTCTCACAATACGACGCACTGCATGCTTCACGGCAGCCAATAGCAAAGCAAATCAGATGTCCACTGACATCACGCAAGCGCTTGCCCAATCCCCGTCCGGACACAGATATTACAAATATTTTTCACTTACATTTTTTTGGACGGATTTACACCAAATTAAAAAAAAAAAAGCACGCTTTCGGGAACAAGCCGCCGCTCCCGCCGCAAATTTGGTGTAAATTGGTCCAGCGGTTTGGGCTGTAGGCGTGAGCAAAGATTTTTCCCATTATGTCTATGGGAAAAAAGAAGTTTTGGGACCCCCCCTATAACTTTGCAAGGCCCCCCCCCAGCCGGACCAAACCTCACCAAACTTTGCAAAGAAATTCAGAGTGGGCATATACGTTTATTGCAAAGTTTGGTGAGGATTCATCCAGGGGGAGCGAAGTTATAAGCCGCCCAAGTGCTCTTCCTATGGAAACAAGAAAAAAACTGCACTCCAAACGTGAGGTGCTGCAAATCCCAGCAAAAATAATTTGATAAAAAATAAACCAACTCGAATCTAGGTAAAGAAAACTAGTTTAATGATGGAAAAGGACACACAAACAACAAAGCAGGATGCCAAGGCAGTGTCCTGAACGACGCGTTGCTTCCCTGAGCGCTTGTTCACGTTAGGGGACCGGAAAAACAATCACCATACATATTACAGGGTAGTCCTCCCATTTTGCCCATCTCCATAGGTCACCAGCTATGCCAAAAAGCCAGGGCGGCCATATTGGACTGGATTGAAGTCCCATATATACCCATAGAAAAGTAAATAGGGTATAGCAGTATAATACATTGATCATTCATGAAGCATGTTTGAAATGTCACAAAAATGAGAGGCAAGCATGATTAAAATTGTATGAATGGCTCACTGACAAAGAAAATTAGCAGTGCCTTACTGCAACATAAAGTGCGAGTGCATTTCTATGTAAACATATTGACATCGCAGCATAAAGATGCAGCCCATAGCTTCAACATAAAGTGCAAGTGCATTTCTGTGTAAGCATATCAATATAGCATCAAAATACAATTAAAATCAAGAAATAGAGTGCCACTGTCACTGAATAGCATCTATAGATAGTTAAGAATTAATACAACCATTCAATAAACGCAAGCCGCAAGTTAAAACATGATTCAAGGGAAAACCAAAAAGTGCAAATGCAATAATAGAAGTTCTCATAAAGAAAGTAATCCATGGCTGCAGCGTAAAATACAAATCCATCGCAACATAGACATATCGGCATAACAGTAATAGGTAATCAAAAGGGATCAGCAAGCATAAAGTGCAAATGCATAAATTCCGATATCTTCCTGCCATAAAATTACATATTGCAATACAAATGGCTGCAAGTTCGAGTGTAAATAAAAGCATTATATACCCTAGAATCTAGTAAAACGATGTGATTTGTTTGTTCAAGTGCCCACACATTGGCGAGCGAATATACAGGAACAGAATGGAATGGAATGGAGAATCTAGCCTATCAGGAGTCCCTTTCACACTCCCAATATGGAGAGTATGCATTTCACTCAGGGACTTCCCTTTGTTTAATTTGCAAGATTATTTTCTTTGCCAGCACAGAATCCCAGATATTCAGTTGGCATTCAGCACCCCTCTGTTTGAAGGCTGGCCTGAGAAATAGTGAACATGGGAATTTCATTTTCTATGCACCCCTTCCTTTCAGGGAATTTTAAGGTTGGCAATCGCAAATAGGAGTACACAAATAATTTCATAGATTATAATTGTACTACGACTGGAAGCAATGTTGTTGAGTTCGAATTTCAACAAAATCACCCCGGGTTAGTTGGCTATAGGGGAGTTAAAGTTGATCCTTAGTATTTCTAGTAAATAATTGTCTGCCACGCAATCAATAATGGGCAAACAGGGGGCGTGGCCAGCAGTGCGATGGGAAAGACGAGAGTCTCTCCGGCTCCCGCGACCGCCAAACACATCCTGATTAAATTGCCCGATTCCTGCATGCTATAGAGGCATAAACACTCCGGACGGGTGTCGGACGCCCCCCCCCCCCGGGCTAAAGTGAGCCACAAAGCAGCTGAAACCGCGGCTGTATCACAGAACTGCGGGCGAGGAGAAATCCGAGCGCGCGCCAACCGGCCTGACTTCAAGATGGCCACTGGGGGGTGAGCGCCAATTCTGTGCCCGAGAAGTGGAGCTGTACGGCAGGGGGACTCTGCTTGCCGCCTGCCCGCTGTGGACATCGAGAGCAGGCGAAGCTCTGACTTGTATGGAACAACTGACCAGCCTTTCGGAAGAACTACAATCCTGTGCACCTCCGCTGGGGAAGACACCCCGAGCCGAGGCGGCCTTGATACGCGGCCCACGCCGGTGGAAGGGGGGTGCGAGCCTGCCGTCATAGTGAGCGGGCCGGCGGATGAGTGAACAGGAGCAGCCGGCTGCACTCGCTCAACCACAGGCCAGGAGGATCAGCAATGAGCGGAAATAGAGGTGCCCACAGGGGGCTGGCTGGGTCAGAGTCCCAAAGCACAGAAACAGGCGAGCGACACTGGAGAGCAGACATGAGTAGCAGTCCCGCAGCCCCACCACTTGCATTGGCCAGGGCAACTGGCCAACAATCCACCAGGGGAAGGGGGTAAAGGCACGAAGCAGACTCGCCAGGCTGTGAGGCGGCCATTACATGCTCCTCCACCCCGCAGATAGCAACGGTGCGTGGCCCCTGTGACCGAAGTGGTGGAACTCACTGGGGCCAGATTGGGCGGGCAATCCATGACCAGTCCCGACGCCGGAGCAGGCTAGTACGCTACACAGAGGCAACAGCTTAGTCCACAGTCCGGTTGCTGCACGGCGATTTACACGCAAAATCCAGACCCACTAGGCGCAGTAAGAAACATGGAGAAAGACAGATCTAGAAGACTGCCCACGCAAAGCAGCATGGACCAATACACAATTCCTCCTCCACAAGCTCCCGACCTCCAATCGTTGTCCTCGGAGGAGGTGGAGACAGACAATACGATCTCTGTCAAAGGCATAATGACCGCCATAGCGGAATCCCGCACGTCCATGGAGCAGAAAATGGACGTAATAAGCATGGACGTGTCACTCCTCAGACATGACCTCCAAAAGCTAACGGCACGCACGGGAGAGGCCGAACAACGCATCTTGAACACAGAAGATGGGATTCACAACATGAGACAACTCCTCCAGAGTGTTATGTCCAAACTCAAGGTGCTGGAGGATAGAATTGAAGATGGAGAAGGGAGATCTAGACGCAATAATGTGCGAATACTTGGTATCCCTGAGAAAGCAGAAGGCGCCTGCATGGAACTGTTTTTGGAGCAGCTGCTCGCTGACCTGTTCGACCCGGACTCATTCTCCAAGTTCTTCTCTCTAGAGCGAGCACACAGAGTGCCCACCGACAGACCAACGCCTGGGGCTCCCCCGTGCACAGTAATTGCAAAATTTATAAACTTCAGGGACCGGGACGCATTACTGCAACATGCACGCGCCAAGGGCACGATTACCTTTAATGGTTCCAGGATCGCCTTTTTCCCCTGACTACACTAGGGAAGTGCAGAGAGCAAGACAATCCTTTGACCACCTCAAGAAGCAACTACAATCAATGGGAGTGAAGTATGGGCTGCTCTTTCCCACGTAATTAAAGATCTACCAGAAGGGAACCATGGTCCACTTTAATGACCCCTAAGAAGCATGGCTCTGGGCTGAACAGCATATAGAGCGCGACTGATCGTCTTTGCACGGCAGAGGGGGAAGGAACCGCGTGCCCCCGCCTGCCCAACAGCGCAAGCCCCGTCAGCCTCCAGCACAAGCCCCACCGGAAGACCTACGTGGCTGACCCACACCTAAATCTCAATTCAGTGCCCTGGTACTCAACAGTAAGCTTGAACTGTAATATGGCACCTTATGCGACATACCGCAGTACCCATCTTAAGGTAACACACTTGAATGTGGCGGTTGCGGCAATGTCTCGCACACGCGCTTTGTAGGCCCCCCCCTCGGCTAGTAAGTTTCAAGTTATGCGCTAAAGGTGTCACCCCCCCCAGTCATAGTTTGTAGGGGGACCACCTGAGCCTTAGGCTGCGATTGTCTTATGTAAGCTGTCCAGTTGACAGCCGGTAGTGTTAAAGTTCGGGCGACCAATGATTCTAGTTGGGAGAAGTATAGGGGTTGGGATTGTTGAGTTTAGTTAGGGGAAGGACCAGTCTAGCACATAACACACTAAAATCACATAAGAGGGTTATAATATGGAGGCGCGCGGTTGCCGGGTACCTGGCGTCGTCATCAGCAGCACACACTCCATTAGCCACGGATAGATATGGCATCATGGAATACAAACACAAACAGAACACTGAAATGAATGACCTGGAACGTCAATGGCCTCGGCAATGCAATCAAATGGCGATTGGTGGGGCAATACCTGAACAGGCACGCACCGGACGTCGCTTTCCTGTTCGAAACACACCTTGCAGGCACAGAATGCTCCCTATTCAGACGCACAAATTATAGACTTGCAGTCCACGCAGGCTTCACAATGGGCTCAAGGGGGCGTCATGGTACTGATACACAAGAATCTCCCTTTCCACCTGAACACAGTAACCCAGGACACTGGAGGAAGATACGTATATGTGGCTGGCACACTCTGGAAGCACTCCGTCACACTACTAGCGATTTATGCACCGCCCACTTTGTCACTGCTACTCGCAGACATTTCCCCCTATTACCGCAGAGCCCTCTAACATCATGATAATAGGAGGGGACTGCAACGAAGTCATGGACATATCCCGGGATCACTCACACCTTCGAAATAGAAACCCCAACGTGCCTACCAAACATGCAACGTTCACGAACGCCATGGGCCTGTGTGACGTATGGAGAGAACGCCACCCTAATACCCCTTCCACTCGGGGGCTCACGCCTCGCTCTCCAGATTGGACTACTTCTTTCTCCCAGCAACTGACCTACACAGGGCACATGAAGCATGCCTACTCCCCAGAGGCATCTCCGACCACTCCCCACTGGTGATGCAAATCACAACATCCAGGCCGACTCCCCCGCCCAGCTGGCGCCTGAATAATTACTACCTGGGCAATCCAGACCTGGTGGTCAGGCTCCAAGAGACAACGCAGACATACTTTGAGCTGAACACAGAGTCTGCATCAGACCCAGTGTCACTATGGGAGGCCTACAAGGCAGTACTGAGGGGTGATCTCATCTCATGGACGACCGCAGAGAGGAAACAATACCTACTCAAGGTACACAAAGCGGAACAGGTGAAACAAGCAGAGGTAGCGCACATAACCCAGAACACGCCCGACACAAACCGGGCCCTGCTCCTGGCACAAAGGCAGCTCCAGAACACTGCACTGGATAATGCCAGGCATGTACACTCGACAATGCGTGCAAGAGTTTATGAAAGGGGGCGATAAAGCCGGGAAAATGCTAGCATGCCCATTTCACTTATAAACAGCGAAACCAAAATACTTGCAAAGATCCTGGCAAACCGGCTACAAGTCATTCCCTCCCTGGTCCACCCTGATCAATGTGGCTTCATGCCCGAGAGATCGACATATGAATGTCTACAGGTTGCACTCAGCACTAGAAAAAGCCGGCAGCATACAGGGTCCGCTGGCTTTGTTGGCAATAGACTTTGAAAAAGCTTTTGATTCGGTGAGGTGGGGGGCCATCTGTGATATAATGAGGCACATGGGTTTTGGCGCAAACTTTATCGGCTGGGTGCAATTACTATACGAATGTCCAATAGCCAGAACTAAGGTCAACGGCTGGCAATCAGACCCTTTCAGATTGGGCAGAGGAACTAGGCAAGGTTGTCCCCCGTCGGCCATGATTTTTGCACTTGCTATCGAACCACTGTCCGGGGGAGGAGGTGGGGGGGTGGGGGAAATCGGGCTGCCCAGGCTGCAAACTTACTACTGGGCCATCAAGATGGCGGTAGTGAATGACATGCTCCATGGGGAAAGGAACCTGCCGCATATCAGAAGGTTTAACACCAACAGCATCATAACACCTCTGGAACTTCTATATTGTGGCATGGGCCGCACATCAGCTCCTACCATGGAAACGCACATCACACGAATCTCGGCGGAAGCACACCGCCATGTAGGCTGGGAATCGAAACTGACGCTGCCCAACAATTGTGGAACAACAGGTTTCTCCCAGAGTTACAGAAGCTGCCGAAATGGCCCGCCTGGGCCCAACGTGACATCACCAAAGTAGGAGACGTAATAAAAGAGGAGAAATTGGTCCCCTTTGAAACACTGCGTTCGGAATTCGCCCTCCCATCCTCGGAAGGATACCATTATACGCAACTGAACACACACTGCACTCCCATCAACAGATCATCAGCGACACGCTAGAATGTACCCCGCTGGAGCGTAACATAGTCCAGGACCAAATAAAAAGAAAAGTCACTTCAACCATGTATAATGCAATCACATCCTTTGCTACACCTGGGCTTGTCAGCTTGAGGGCCAGGTGGGAGCAAGACGTTGGCCCTCTACAATCGGAAGACTGGATGGAAGCCTTGATGTACCCTTGTGAGGCAACCATTTCATCGAGGCTCCGACTGGTCCAACTCAAGATCCTACATCGTATTTACTACCCGAGAGTGGCACTCTTCCGGTGGGGCAGGGTCTCGGACCCGCGATGCATACGATGCAGGTGCAAGGAAGGAACCTTCTTCCACATCATATGGGAATGCGACGAAATACAGCAACTATGGCGGAAATGCTGTGACAAACTGTCCAGAGTCTTGGGCAAGCCAATACAAAGGGGACCAAAGCAACTCCCGTTAGGGATCTCCGATGAATGTGACCTGACCCGGTATGAGAAACTGCTCTGGTCATTGGAGCATTGCGCAGCTATGGGGATCGGAAAGAACACCTAGTTATGATCAATGGATCACGGACGTGGACATCTGTGTAACAATGGAGCGCGGGGTATACGCAGCAAGGGGATGCCCGCAGAAAGCGAGCAAAATCTGGCAGAGATAGGAAGACGATGGCTAAGCCCCCGAAGCAGCGTCACTGGCAATGGGAGCGTTAAGAGCAAGGTGCCCATGGACTGGGGGGCCTGGTGCACGGGGACTGTGTCCTGTGTTCCCTCATCAAAGACTAGATGGTCCAAGGGGCAGAGGGGCCCCTCCCCAATTTTGTTTTTACCCCCCTTATGGTTTACCCTCTGTTTCTTCCTTCCCCTGCAATGCAGTGTTGTGTAATGTTTATGTATGTGTGGAAAATGTAAAAAAACATTTTTGATCCAAAAAAAAAAAAAGAATGGGGAAACTATTCAATCAAACAGATCCCCACAAAACTTAAGTTTGGTAGGACAAGGTACTTGCAGAGAATCACTGGGTTTTAGCCCTCGAGGAAAAGTCACCACCGCAGGGCTCCTGGATATCTCACAGGGAAATTGCATCAGGACTGGTTAGAGGCTTCTCCATGTTCGGTAATTTATAGAATGGGTACCCCCAGTTTTTTGATGATGGGGGTTGACACTATCAAGTAGGAGACTAGTATATCAAAGCAAAAACAATAGTAGGTCAACTACCCCTTCCTTTAGTCCCCGGGTGACACAGTATAGTACAAGCCGATCTGGTTCACTTTCAGATAGGTAAAGGCCACAACTTATTTAAAGTTAAAATAACAACTTCTTTATTTTCAGAGTATCTTCTGCACAACCGAAAGGACAAAAATAGGTCCTCTAAACCAAAAACCCATAAAGTAAAAACTGTGTCAACAACTTACAATCTAAGTGGTGTGTTTAAACCATATTAATCAAAAAATAAATACAGAATGAGCCCAGCCCCTTCAGCCTCATTCTGACCCCCAGGAAGTGAGGGGAAGTCTAGCCAATCCCAAACCAACCACTCTTTAGGCCTACAGTTGCAGACCATGAGACCGAGTTCGAATCAGGGAGAGGAGGCCTGTTACTACATAGACCACACAGCGGAGTACAGAGCGGTGGCTGATGGAGATAGGTGGCTCCTGCTTGGAGAAGGCTGGAGAGGGAAGACGGTGGGAGAGATTTTGGAGACTGGAGAGTGGTGCAAAGGGGAGCTGGAGAAGTTGCAGCACAAGGAAGGGGTAGGTGGGGGAGATCTCCACAGAAGAGTCAAGTGGTGAGAGTAAAAGGGGAGCGAAGTAGGGAGGAACTAAAACCTGGAGCACTGTTAAAGTAAGGAGTAACATTAAAAGGCTGGCGGGAGGAAGCCATGGAGTGAAAGGAAACAGACCATGGTGGTAAGAAAAAAGTAAACGATCAGCAGGTGTTGGTAGGAGAGAAGTCTTAAGATGAGAGGAAAGAGGACTAGCCAGGGGTTGATGAGTGGAAGAGGAGAACACCACAATAGAGAAAAGTGATTGGGACTTTAGTAAGGCATTTAAAAGTGTTGGGAGAACCAGAAGCAGGTTACTCAGCTACCCCTCGAGAGGTTCCATAGTGCCATGTCCATAGTTGGGCAGATCAACAAGTGGGAGGAAGTTCCAGTGGGTGTCCGAGAGCATACTGATAGTTTAGAGGCGGTGGGGAGAACAGAGCCAGGAAGGAAGGCTAATAAGGATTAGTACTTCCGCATCTCTCCTGGTTGACCACAACACCATCTGTAAAAGAACCTCAGGGGTCCAGCACAACAATACAATCTCAAAGCCTACCCCTAGGCGCA
Source organism: Ambystoma mexicanum (assembly GCF_040938575.1). Classification (NCBI taxonomy): domain Eukaryota; kingdom Metazoa; phylum Chordata; class Amphibia; order Caudata; family Ambystomatidae; genus Ambystoma; species Ambystoma mexicanum. The sequence continues at coordinate 1,040,663,900 of NC_090924.1, forward strand.
AAGGAGCAGACGGCCTTGCTTCATCCAGGAGCATGCATCATTAAGGAAGAGGGTAGGCAACTCCTCTGGGGCTTTGCAAAAATGATGGCTGGTACTGAAAATCCTGGCCACTCACCTTGAGATTGGGAAAGCGTTTGTAAGGCATCTGTGGAGGACAGGCAACCTAGGTTTTTTTATTTTGGGAAAGATTCTTTTTTTATATTCAAGTCGGCCGACCTTTGTATTAAGTCCCTAATAAAACATGTTAAGCACCAAGTCTTGGAGTACTTCTTGGTCCCAAACGTCCAATCTGTGACATTCCTGAATCTACAATGTAGTCTGTATACCAATTCGCTACTGTGAAAAGGTATCCTCTAACTATGCTACAGCACAAGTACCCTTGTCATGGATGCCAATGTTGCCTTTGAAGGGCCACTTGTTTATTATTAGATGGAGGTGGTAAGACTTAAAAAGGCAGAACCCAAACATTTTGATTGGCGTCACGGCAACATATTATGCTATTGGCTGCGATTGCAATGTAAGGGGATGGGGAAACCAGAGATTCTGAAACCCTTCATTTCTTTGTTTGAGGCATAAATGGGTCTGTGTGCCGTACTACAAAATGCTTCAAGATTGGCCTGAACACCACCTTACATGTACCACTGCCAGCCAGGCCTCCCTCCGCACATGAATTGCAAAGCACAACCAATTGCTGCAATGGAATATTCCGTTTTTAGGACGCCTTGCATCCTTCTAGAAATTCCTCACCGCCTTAGTTGCAGGTTCCCCCTGTGGAACATGCTGAAATGTTACTCTAAATTAAGACACCTAAAGACTGACACTCAAAGTCCAGCATGGAAGCTGCAGGGTTCTGAATGTAATCTGCTATAAAGCACATGCAACCTGGTGTAACCAACGGCCTACACAACCAACCAACTCATTTGCTGCATTTAACTGGTACTAAATACCTGAAAAGAGGCAAGTGAACCCATATTATATAATTATATCATAATAGATTATTGCTCCAAGGAACTAGAGACCAAAACTGAAGAAAAGCACTTTTTTGTTATTGTGCATTTTGGTTAAACAGAATAACCATAACACTAAAATGAATAAAAGGATATGACAGTATTACATAAAACTTAAGGTCACAGTTCCATTCTACTTATTACATCATAAAAACTTCAGATTTAAAGAGAGACGCATACAGAATAGCCCAACATAGTGACTATGCCATAATAGAATATCATAATAGAATATCATAATAGAATGTTGCTCAAAGGAACTAGAGACTAAAAGTGAAGAAAAGCACCACATGTTGAACTATTTAAATTGGCGTTATCCTTGTAAATGGCAGAACCCCTAGATTTGCAAAAGTTAATTGTTACACCAACAAGTGCAGCTGTTGTCTGCACTTCAATTAGCCATGCTTTTGCCGCATTTGTCCTCCATGTGGCCTCTGAAAGGGTGACCCTTGCACCAACAAAGAACGCGCGTGTGTACAGAGCCCACGCCCCCAAGCTGCTCTGATTTTTCTTTTCGAGAGAAAGAATGCTGTAATGGAAAAGGATAGGGCGTGGCCCCAATTTGGCCTTTTGGGGAAGACATGGCGATAACTGTTTACATAGGAACACAGTTGTATCTTGTTTATGCTGACATACAGTTTCTGTCGTTTGTAGTTTGCCTTCGATCTAAAGCGGCCCTATAAAACAGCCGAAAAATAGCACTGACAATCTGGCTTCAATTGTATGCACGTGCGGCTGTAACCATTTAGCGTGGGCCTGGAAAACCCTGGTTAGGTTAGATTGGCACCAACAGCTACGAGGTGCTGCTTTGGACCAGCTGGTAGCCCGCAAATGTACCAGGCTCTGTGGCATGAGCGTCATTTTATAATGTGTAGAAAGTAAGGGTAGGACATCTCTAGAAGATCATGAAAGCAATGCACTATGTGCTCTATGGAATTAGCAACGGGTTAATGACCAGGATGCAAAGCCACCTTCCACCTGAAATGCAATGCATTAGCCCTGTCCTCCAAACCTAGCTCCTGCTCACAATTTAATGCCAGAGACTAAGGAGCCGCTTTTAGCTCCTGCTCATGATTCTTTATTTTGAATCCTGCACACAGGACAGTTTCTGGTCCATTTGGTGCCCAAGGCGAAACAATAAAATGTGCCCGCCCCCAAATCCCCCCCCCCCCCCATCCCCTCGCGCACAACATGCTTCACATCCTTTTCAGAAGGTGTCCAAATTGGTAGGTTATGTTTTTCAATTTATAGAAATGTTTTAATCGGGTGAGTATTGTGACCAAATAAAGTAAGAGTCCAACTTCCGTTACTCGCTCAAAGGGGTTTCTTGCTGAATTACTATCAGACAGGTATCAAATTTAAAATTGTGGGCTTGCTTATGTTCCCAAAATACTCCTTGCTTTTATGGCAAGGCCACTTGTCCCCACCCTCTTCTCCCTACCGCTGCCTCCTCACGAGGAAAGGTTTCCCAGAGTAAATGTTTCCATTTCCAGCAGTGTTTGCCAGGCACTGCCATAACGTTACTACCTGGACAAAAGATGGTAACAGCTGGAAAATGTGTACATGGGCTAATTCCTATCTAATGCCTATATCCACGCCCAGATTTCAGCGCACAGAACATCTGCAGGGACACACCTCCTACATATACATCAAGTGGCTGAAGGCACTTCTTGTTAAGACTTTTTTGTATTACACCAGTAGCGCATTTACCACTACAGTTAAGTCATTAACACTCAGATAAGTACTCCAAAATAACACTAGCAGGTGCATAACCACACAGTTGATGCTATGGCTTGATAGAAGTAGCTCAAATCGATCCCAGGAAGACCCATTTTGGGCGGAGAGGAGTAGGTAGTGGTTGGGAATGGTTGCAGGGGTTATCACGCCAATGGGTGGGTGACTAACCAAACCCCACGCACTTGCTGTGTATTCCTCCTCACAACCAATCGTCCTCCTAGCGCTACGTCAGTGCTACTTATAAGCTGAAACTATTGCATTAAGTGCCACCTTACACAACAACAACAAAAAGAAATCCAGAAAGGTGGATATGGGAAACGCTGGGGATCGGCCAGAGTGACAGATAATAAAGCCCACGTTCCCCTTTGTCCTGGAGAAATACTGCCTCCATTGTGATCGTGACAAAGTGGGGTGCATGGAAAGGGGCAGAACTGGAGTAAGAATTTCAAAAGACAGAACATCACCCATGATATAAAACTGTTTGCAGCGCTCTCTTCGAAAAAGTGGCGATTACCATCAAATCAAGTCAGATATGTCTTCTCTGCAGCGGAATGTAAACACATTCAAACCAACACGGAGCCCTTCCCACCCATCTTTTAAACTTTAATAATATCTATAAAGCATAAACTTCCTTCATCTCAAAGGAACATCATGGCGCTGGAGAACTGATCAATACGGCTGAAGTGGCAGATACCTGAAACAATCAAAGGAATTCGGAGCGGGGAATAAATAAATAAATAAATAAAAAGGTGGCCTGGACTGAGAGAGCCTCAAACGTTACGTGGGTTGGCAGAGGCAGCACCTGCTGGCGCTACTCACTCCAAAGCAATCGCACCAGGGAGTGATATTTCGCCTCCCAAGGAAATGTTGCCTCCTGGGGCAAATGCTCCCGCTGGGTCAATTGCGCCCCGGGCAGCCGCCCTCTTCGCCCCGGCCAAGAAACGCCATGCCTGCATATTACATAAAAACGGGCGTATCATACATTGCTCCAATTGTTACCCCCATAGAGCTCTGCTGGCTGGTATCTGTGTACCCCATCACATATGCCGCCAGTATAGCTCCTGCTAGGCTACACTCCCTGGAGATTGCAGCAGGGCTAATGGAGTAAGACCACGCTGAAAAGAGACTGCGTGGGCGGTGATAGATTTTCTGACCTGGGGGTCTCGTCAGTGTGGGAGCGGCGGTGTGGTGTCAAGGAAATGGGAACTCGGGCTCTTGCAGTATTTGCAGCACAAGGTGGAGGCATGCTCTACGAACCTTAACTGTTAGGTGGGGACTCTGTCTCCCACTGGTTCTGGGGTGTGCACGTGGAAGTGCTACATCTAAGGGCAGAGCTTGCACATACATCCTACAGCTATTGTATTACTTCCTGTAGTAAAGGACGACATGTGAATCGTTACATGAATTTGTTAGCATTGCTTTATTACTCATTACATTAAAAACATTTTTAAACCAGCCACAAAAGAGGTCAATGCCAACTTACAACTCCCTCGCCTTACCCTATCACCACCTGTCCCCATATTACACATTTTGAGCAAGCCCAACCCATTTCCCTTAAAGCTTCTTTATAAGCATTACCCAATACAGTTGTTGCATAGGTAAGTTTGTAGTTCAGCAGTTTGCCTGGGGAGCTTAACGTAGCTCCGGGTAACTGTTGGTGCCAAGGTAACAAGGCGAGGAGGTGCTGCATAGCTCCTAGCTCCCAGCAATGTCGGATCCTGCTGTAGGCCAGCGCAGTCCTGGTGGTGCAGTGCTCATGGCATGTGTTGAGCTCAGCATTGTCCTTAGAAGTCTTCAACTTCTCCGCCTCTCAGTACAGCGCCAAAGGGGTTGAGTGACATCGAGAACACTTACAAGGTCGCTTGTCACTCCTTTAAATTCCGAGATGTTGGTGTTCCGATTTGGGATCAGTCGGTTATGGTTTGTGGCCCTGACCTTCAATCTGGATACCAAATAAGGACACGTGTTGCGCATGCATGCATATTTTCTTTGCGTTTCCGAGTAGCTTGCTAAGCGTGCGTGAATTTCAGCTACCCAAGATAACGCGAGTAGCCGAACTGCTACAAATTCGGTAGAAGATTACATAATAAAATGGGAACACCAAGCAGGTAAAATGAGTCATCGGTTCAGAGCAGTTGCTGTCCGGCAGAAGGGGGGCCCCGGGGAGAACGCAAAGCGTTTCCCCCCGGGGAGTTTTTGGCGCTTCACACGGCCAGCGAGTGGCCGTGGGGGCAGAGCGCCTCCCGGGGGGTATTTAAGGGCTCAGGGAAGGTTCGGGAGGCAGGCGACGGTTAGGACTTGATGATTGTCAAGTCCTGTTGCCTGCTCCCAAGCCTTCCCTGGGCCTAGAGGTGCGCGAGATAGCGATGTGAGGTAGGGGAGTGTTAGAGTGGGCGGTTAGGTAGTTTTATAGTACCAAAGGGGAAAAAAAAAAAAAAAAAAAAACTATTTTGATTGAATAAATGAATAAATAATTATACTATTTTGGTACATATTACCAGTGGGTTTTTAAGAGGTGTATTTTTATGCTGTTCAAAGTTAGCAGTTTGGGCAATTTGGGTATAGGTCCACGGGTAGGTTTTGGCTTGGGGGCTTAGTTAGCTAGCTTAATTTTCAGGGGGCATATTTTTAGTGCACACCCAAATTATTGGTGCACGATGTTCGGCCAGGGAGCTAGCAAGAAGGATCTGGTGGATGCTAGGGCTCTGAGGGAGGCCCTGGAAATCATTAGCAGGGCATCTAAGGCCCAATTGGAAGGGGTGGTAGGGGGGAAGTAACGGGAGAAGGGGAGGTAGGTGGGGGCAGGCCGCAGCATAGAGCTGCGGAAGATGGGGCTCTCGCGGCAGTGGTGGCTTGCACCCCCGCGGCGGGAAGAGGGGGGGTTTGGGAATCCAGGGGCAGGAAGATGAGGAGAGTGATAGACAGGAGGGTGTCCGAGGCAGGATTGATTTCGGGGGGCAGCCAGTGAGGGAGGGAAGGAAGGAAGGATGGCCCTATAGAAGCGGGGAGCGCTCAAATGGAGTTGGCTCAAGGGAACTACAGTGGGGCCAGTGAGGGGGCGTAGAAGGGAGTGATAGGGCAGAGGGGAAGAGGGGGTAAATACCTGCAGAAGAGTGCAGATGGGAGAAGGAGGGTGAGGTCCCCATCAATGGAGGGGTTTAGGAGTGAGGGCGGAGGGCGCTGCGCAGCCCCTGCTGGTCAGGTGGAGGTAGAGGGTTTCAGTACGGCCCCTCCTCGGTCAGCACAAGGAGAGCCTATAGGGCGCAGCACATCCCCTAGCAATGAGGATTCCAGGGTGGAGGACGGAACGCCTCGCCCGAGAGAAGAGGACTAGGCAGGGGTTTCCACAACCCCGCCGAGAAGACGTCAAAGGAGTGGCGGGGCGGACGCCCCGGGCTCGGAAGAACATCAACTCACCTCGGGCATGAGCTTGCATCCGCAATGGTATTTAAGGGGTGATGAAGTGGGATGGGAGGAATATGTGGGGCAATGGGAAGTGGAAGATTATAGGGCGGAAAGGGAAAGGGGGGAGGAGAGAAGAAGCTTGAGGTGGGATATGGAAGGGGAAGTGCAGGGTGGACGGGGAGGAAGGGGTCAGGGGAACTATTGGCTGGGTGAGTGTGCTGACATGTTTTGTCCCCGCAGTAGGAGCCCTCTAAGAAAGGAGAGGAGGAGCATCGGTGTGGACGCCAGACCACAGGCGGCAGGTGTGGAAAGAGGTGAGCGGGAAAGGGAATGGTCATCTGTATGGCAGAGAGGGGTCGCAAGAAGGGGGACAGGGGATGAAGGGTCTGGACTGCAAAGTGTAAGGAAAGAAGTTGGTGTGCAGGCCTTTGGAGCCGCAGGGGTTGAGAAGAGCATTTGCTCAATGGAGGTCCAAACGGACAAGGTGGTTGAGCCATTGGTGCTCGAAGTGCAAGCCGGAAAAGATAAGGAGTGTGAAGTGAAAAGAAAGGAGAAAAAATTGCCATACATTGGGATAACAAAACCATTGGGGGCGCACTTGATGGCAGCGACCAGGGAGAAGATTCAGGCGGGGGAATTTGTGGATGTCTTTAAATTGCTCCATAGGGAAGTGAGAGCAAAGGAGGGGTCTAAGGAGGAAGAGAGGGAACTGGCTTCACGCCCAAGGGTCCCGGTGACTATTGAGAATTGGACGTCGGCGTTTATCATTTATGCCAGTGTGTACTGTGAAAAATTCCCGGAGCGTTGCGTGGCCCTGCTTAAATATATGGACGTAATTAGGAAGGCTTTCACGAGTTTTGGGGGTTTTGCCTGGGTACGCTATGATGAGGAATTCAGAGCGAGAATGGCGGAGGACAGTCAGGCGGTCTGGGGGGAGATAGACATGGATCTTTGGCTGCAATGGATGGCTCCAACGGGGCCTGTCCTGACATTGCACACAGCAAGTGGGCTGCCTGTGCCTTACCGGCCCTTTCTTGGTCGCCCTGAGGGGGCAGGGGGAGGAGGCAGAGGACAGCCCTCGGCAGCATGTTGGGCGTTCAATAAAGAAGGCTGCACGAGGTGGATGTGCAAAGTTAAACACGAGTGCAGCAGGTGTGCGGGTCGGCATCCTGTTACAGATTGTTTTCAGGCAGGCGACAGTGGGTCAGGGCGAGGAGCGGGGCAAGGAGGTGGGGGGGGGGTGGGAAGGACCGCATGCCAGGTAAATTGGGGTGCGCTGGTAGGTCGGGTTCAGTTTAACGTAAATGGAGGGGGGGCACAAGGTTTGATGAAAGGTTTTTGGGGGCGACTTAAAGGGGGTAGGAGAAGGGTGAGGAGGAAGAAGCGTAGGTAGGGGAGGGCCGCAGGGGGGGATGCAACTGTGGAAATTGTTAAGGGGTGGTGGCCGTCGTTTGGAGGGCATGGACGACGGTGGCAAAGCCCTCACTCTTGCCGCACGACAAGGTGAGTAAGCTTCAGGCTGCATGGACGGAGGTGCGGGAGCGCCTCTGGTGCAGCAAGGGGAAGTGATGAGCTGGGTCTGCATGGACGGGGGTGCACTAGGGCCCCTGGTGCAGCTGGGGGAAAGATGTGGAGCAACGAAGCAAGGTGCTGGAAGAGGAACTTATGTGGAATGGACTCCATGGACGGGGGCACAGGTTTGGCCCCTGGTGCAGCGGTGGAGAGGAGTAAGGCAGAAAAGGGGCCTGCATGGACGGGGGTGCACTAGGGCCCCTGGTGCAGGTGGGAAACAGGTGGTAATTGACGCAAGGATCTTGAAAATTAGTTATAAGGAAGGGACTGCATGGACGGGGGTGCAGGTTTGGCCCCTGGTGCAGTGGCGAGAGGAGCAATAAAGTAAAGGGCCTGCATGGATGGGGGTGCACGTGGGCCCCCGGTGCAGGGGGTGGGGCAACGCAGGGCCAATATTAATAAGGTAATGGAAGGTGGGGGGGAAGGGGGAGCAGGAGGGTAATAGTTTAGAAGAAAAAGGGGGTCTAAGTGGGTTTAGGTGTATTGTTTAAAGGTTAGGTGAAAGGGGCGAAATATAGGGGGACGGTAGGAGAAGACCTGGGGTGTTTCCGGAGAGGGTTAAGGAGATGGCCAGAAAGGATAGGGTACTGAGTAGGTGTTACTAGTGGTGAGGGAAAGGTTAGGAGGTTGGAACTCATTCATTTAGGAGGGGTGCAGCATCTGCAAGTAGCAGGCTGGGCTATTAAGAGGAGTAGGTGAAAAGGTTGGGACGCTGGGAGTAAGGGAGATACAAAGGGTATGTCAGGGACCGGGGCAAACGGAATGTCTTTATAGAATTTTTTTTTCAGTAGGTAGCAGGAGTGTTGCATTTATTAGGATGTTGTTGATTTGTAAGTGATTTTGTAATTTCTTTTTCAGATGCTGCTAGGAGGTCCGGTCAGATGTCAAAAATCTGGTTTTTGGGACATTCTAGGGTTAAGTGGGCGGGGAAAGAAGCTGAGAAAAGGGTTGTTGGCAGGCAACTGGGGTGCAACTATAAAGATGTTGTGGTAAGATGTCCGGGTTTGGGGGGCTGGGCTGGGATCAGTTGCTTCCTATGTTGGTTGGGGTGAGGGAAAGCTATGGGCCTCCAGATGGGGGGGGGATTAGTCTTGCTAGGGAAAATGATCTGGTAAGGGATACGGGTGTGGCTCTTAGGTTCTTGGCTGGGAGACTGGGTAAAAAGTTTGAGGTAGAAAAGTTTGGGGGGGGTTGGGCAGAAAGAACTCCTCGGGGGAGGGTTTTTCTGGTGCCGGGGGCATGGCCCCTTTTGATGTGGGGGGAGGGAAGCACAATGGGGGAATGACACGGGAAAGGATGGGGTAGCGCTGTTTGCACAAGCGGGTCACCCCGGGGGAACAGGTATTGAGCCTGGAGGGGCATGGCCCCTGGGAGAAAGCGGGACGCCTGGAAAAGGGGCAAGGAGACGGTAGGATCCAAGGGATCATTAGGGAGGAAATGGGTTATTTAATTATGTAATTGTTGGGGGAAAATGAAAATGTTTAATTTATTTAATTGGTTGTTAAAATATTTCTTTAGTTTGTTAGGCCATGGAGCCAGTTAAGCGTTTGATTGTAAGCTTTGGCCTGTCACATTAAAGCGACCTTTTCCACTTTTAAATGAGTCTGGGTTTTTGTGCAGTAAGCCAAAATGTCCATTGATCACTCGGATAGGCAAGCTCAACATGGAGAGTGGACATGATTGGGCGCGAGGAGGTGGCACAGGGCCTTCTGTTCTAAACATTTACGTTAATAGCAGAATACAATATAAATCCATCTAAACAGGAGAGATGGTGCAAAAGAGGGAGGGAACGTGCTTGAGGGGTGGGTTGTGCCGTAGAAAAGGAAATTGGAAAGGGTCCCCTTTTCATGTGGACATTAGGAAGCAGTGACCCAACATTGGAGGCACTGGCTTTTTTTCTTCCATTTTTGGACGATTTGCACTTACATTTATACCTACTGCAGAAGGATAGAGGATAGAATATTCACCATACCCTATGTGCCAGGCGATGGGAGCAAGCAAGGCCAGGCAGGCCATGCCTTAGGGAGGGGGCCGAGCCGGGTGACCGCTCGGGGCACCGCGCCCCCCAGGGTGCCATTAGCCCACGCCAGCTTGGGGGGAGTCTTTCAAGGGCTCCCCCGAACTGGCGTAGCAGGAGAAGGCGCAGCAGGCGGGCACATTCAATGCCAATCGGGTGCCTTCACCAACAAAAAGGCACCGTTGCCCCCCCCGCCACGCCAGCTCAGGGGAGTCTATCAAGGGCTCCCCCGAGTTGGCATAGTGGCGGCAGGCACCTCATTGTTAGGCAATGCGCCCGCGGAGCGCATTTAGGAACAATAGGGTCCTAATGCACCCTATTCATAGAATTGCCTGCTCGCAGGAGTGAGGAGGTTTAAAAAAAAAAAAAAAAAAAGTCACTCCGTGGCCATGCCCCCTGTTGTCCAGGGGCGCGTGGAAGGGGGGGGCGCCAATCCGCCCAGGGCACTGCTGCCCCTAAGGCCAGCCCTGAGGGCAGGCATTTGCAGATTATTATATGGTGCCATTAGTGCAAGTTATGTCCAAAAAAAAGCAAATAGTGAAGGGATCATTTAGACGTTGAACAAGCAAGAGTTGCTTTGGGAAATTGAGGGCACAAGAATAACGGAGGTTTTAATGCTGTTGTAGATCAAAGCGTGTGTGCGCCTCCTCATTTATGCACTCTAATACGTGAGAAAGCACTTTAGTAGTCACAAGATTATTAAATATGACAGCTTCTTCAGTGAACCACAATTCTGTGATTAAAAAAAAAAAAAACAAACATAGTTCGCGGCCGAGGGAGTACCTATTATTTCTCGAATCCGGTTTCGGTCACTTCAAGAATTAAGCAGAGCAGCTTTTAAGAGGTAGTTGTTGATTTTATGTCCCGAGGGGTCATGGAAAGGGTCTACTAGATGTGAAGCATAATGCCGCTTAATTTGGTTTCATTCAAGGTTGGTTAATCTTGGATAAAAAGAATAAAGTAAAAAAAGAAAAGTCCCCTTACTAGGCACCAGCAGAGGACTTGTTACTGCGTGGACTGATTGATATGTTATTTACAATGCGCCTATGCACAAAGGCTTTCAAACCAGACAAGGGAGGGCGAACAAAGGGAGGACAAGACAATGATGCTAGGCCTAGTAAGATCGTTTTATATCATGCAAGTGCGCGCAAGGGTACGGGGAGTAAGGCAAGTGCAGAGGGGCTGGTGTCCTGTAAGAGTCGGAGGAACACCAAGCAGCCAGTCAGCAGAAACTGCGCAGGAGCTAGGGAAGGTTAGCAGGGGAGCGGAAGAGAGAAAGAAGAGGAGAAAAGAAGGTCTCGAGTAGCTTCCGGAACTTAAGGAGATTCGGCTCAAGGCGGAGAGAGGCAGGGAGGCCGTTCCAGAGGGAGGCACTTGCAGAGGAGAGAGATCTACCCCCAATCTCTGCTTGGAGGAGCGACTCACCTGCAGAGAATTTGCAGTAGACGAGCAGAGGGCTCTAGCAGGAATAGCATTGGAGATGAATGTAAACATTAGCAAGCTAATTACCCTGGGCCCCGGAGGTAGAAGGCCCAGGCACGTAAGCATAGATGGGGCAATGAAAGGAGGAAGTGCCTCTCCCCACGACAAAGGGGGGGTGGACTGCCAAACAGCCCATCTCCTTTTGGTACCAATGTGTGCTGAGAGAGGACCCAGCAGAACAAAGAGGAACACCAGGCTCCTGGGCGCCGTGGCCAAAGGGAAGGGGCTGTTGTCCAGGTGACATGCCTGAGAAGGGGACTACATGTCCCCCAAAACAAAATTGACTAAAGGACGGCCACCCACAGGATGGGTTGGGGTCATGGCTCTCCAAAAGGTAATAACAATGAGGTGTCCATTTGCCCCTGGGCCGTATTTGGCCGGAGAGGAGGAGGAGAAGGTATCCTTCATGATATTCCCTCCTCAGCACGGTGGTGGCAGAAGGACCCCACAAGGTGCACGGAAGAACGTTTTCTCCAACTCATCGCAAACAGATCCGCAGCCTTTTGGGAGACGGGGCATTCATGTGCAGCCCTCCGTCCATCGGCTACTCAGGGGCTCCGGTTAGCATGGTCCATGGTGCGGGGTTACTTTTCTCCTCCCCACGTCAGTTTTATTTGGGTGAGGAGAGTGGGGCAGAAGCACAGCTGACTGGGCGCAACGAAAAGAACTGGAACCTGGTCACTGTGCGGTATAGCAGTAGACCTAGGCCCTCACTGCCTGCATTCGACTTGAGGAGCTGGAGCCCTCTCCACTGCAGGACCAGTGTCCCCACTCCCCCAGGTGAGCCTGGGGCATCATTCGAGTAACAGGTAGGCCAATTGGCCGATTTACTGCCTCTCCACCAGAGCAGCTTCTACACCGACCTATACCGCGCAAATTGCAACACTGATGCCGACTTTTGCTGCCTTTTCGCCGCATCCAGCCCTCGTATTGGCCAGCATTGAAATTTCTTTTTTGAATCACCACCGTGTGTTGAATCGCCATTGCAACACACGTGGCTAAATACAGCCAAAGATGGCCGACAGCAGAATCTGCACTGCACCCCAGCATTTAACTTTCTTCTTCAGGGACTTGTCCTGCCCTGCTACCATTGGCCAGTGGGCCCCTCTTCAGACCCAATCCGGCGCCGGCAGGTGAACGCCGGCACACACGACAAGGGACGTATCCTGTCCCGAGCCTATCCAGAGCCGACAGATCCCAGACCCCCTGCGTCCATCCCAGCCGCTCGCCTCACCTTCCAGCGCTCTTCACCCCGGTAAGCAGCCCGCTCGAGCCCGACAAACTACAAAACAAACCGGGCCAAGAATTCTCCTCATTTAACATTGACGGAATCACCATTAAAGTTTCCAAGGAGGTGAAAACCCTCGGATTCTACATTGTCTTTCGACAAACAGATCAAATCCCTTACCTCCTCCACGGCTTACACCTGTAAGCTACTCAGAGCTGGCAAGCCTTTCCTATCCAATGACAGTTGCTTGATTCTAGCCAGAGCCTTGATACTCTCTAGAATTGATTACTGTAATGCCCTATACAGTGGAGCTAACAAATCCACTATTCAAAAGCTCCAAATATTACAGAATAATGCCCTCAAAGGCATAAATAAAAAAAAAAACATATTTCCTCCATTTGATGCCACCATAAGTGGTCATCTACGTCTAATAAAATAAAATTAAAAAGCTCTCCTTGACGCATAAAGCCCTCAACAACGCAGCCCCCAGCTATCTTACAGACAAACTCCAGAGAAGAGCTTCCCTTAGACCCACCAGAAGCGGGAATGGTAACCATCTTACCATACCAAAGTATAAGCTCACCACTATCGGTGGTAATAGCTTCCCTGTAAAGGCAGCTAAATCCTGGAACTCACTGCCACCAGATCTGAGAGTTGACCAACCGTACCTACGCTTTAGAAGTAATTTAATAAAAGAGATCACCCCCACCGACACCTAGTCCCCCATCTGGCTGTGCCTGCTACTGAAGGAACCTACCCACCTTGCATCTAACATGCAATAGTGTGTTAACATCTGAAGAATTTGTGCAACTTAGTGCAAGCCTGAGCGATAAGGTGGGCAGTACTTTTGTAACCTTTATAATAGGCCATCCGTAGTTTTGGCTCTTATCTGATATACTGTATACTGTGCATATCTTGTATATATTGTGTGTGGATATTTTGCATACTCTATAAGCATCCTTGACATTCTAGACATTGCAGACAAGGCCAACCCTAGCTTTGCCTTTTATCTTGTATATTGTGCACTGTGCATATCTTGGATATATTTGTGTATATTTTTGTATATTCCGTAAGCATTGTATTTGGTGTACATTTCGCAACTTTGTAAGCTTTTATCTGGTATATTGTGCATTGTGCATATCTTGGATATATCTGTGTATATTATTGTATATTTTGTAAGCCTGTAAGCATTGCATTTGGTGTACATTCCGCAACTTTGTAAGCTTCCCATTTTCATACTGCGGCGCCCTTCTACTTACGAGTTTGATGCGCTTAACAAATGAATAAACAAACAAAAACTTTTGTGCACCCGCCCGTCACTCGTCTCCTATGAACTAATCATAATCACTGCTCTTGGCTTACTCGCCGGCGTGCGTCTCGGCGCCCCTACTGTTAAGCTCCATGTGACTATCCTATACCCCATCTCCCATATTCCACTGCTGCAACAACTGTACTAATCGCCATCTTTCACCCTCAAATTGGCACGGCAAATGTTCTCTTTAAATTCACTGCCCTCGTTTCTTGTATTCATTGAGCAACAGCTGCGCCAGCCCTGCTTTACCCCATCGTTACCTCTGACGGCCAATTCTCCGAGCCTCGCTTGCATGTACATCCATCGAACCTGCGTGGACTCAAAACACGCTTACACTGCTGCTCCCCCCCGCACTGCCCCAAATGTTTATGCATAACCATGATCACCTGCCACGCCGCACCCCACTGACTATTCACTGCTATGATATTCGATGCACTGTATATTTGACTATATCCCTGTTGATGCCTCATTCTCAATGCTTTACCATGCCTACCATGCCTCTCTGACATACTGCCTTGCCCAATATACCAAACCTAACATACCAGGGCTAGACTACTACTAACCTTCGCTGCCCATACTGCTGTCCCTAGCCTACTGTGACTCTTGACGATCTCATCACACTGAGTATACTGTATAATAATCTGTAACCACATGGATATTTGCTCATTGTGACCATATCATTTATTTACTGCAACTACACTACTTTCCCACTGTGACCCTACTGATTGCCCCACCAAGAAATTCGAATCTAGGCGCTATGATTTGCTGATTTACTGCCCACTGTGACCTTACCGATTCTGTCCCCACCTAGAAATTCGAACCTAGATGTTGGAATATGCTCACCTGCTGCCGATTGTGTCCCACCACCTCCTAATCTTCTGCCTGGCCCACCTAGAAATTCGATTCCAGGCACTATATTCGGTTGTTGTTGTGACCCACTGCGACTTGCCGCCACCCAGCACCAAGCACGCAAAATACCGGCCATATCCTACCACACACCAGCTGCACACACACACTCAGCGACTCTCTATCATGATGCCCAAGAGTTCACTCCCTTATCATAACACAGTCTCACCATCCCACACACTCCCTGCCATACCCCGCTATACCAGCCTAATAAGCATCATTATAGCCTTCACTATACTGACTTCTACACCTCCCCACAGATACCCAACTCTACTCACTCAGCACCACATGCACCTGCCGCAGCACCAGACACCAACATTACACAATCTCTGCCACCCAGCCTAGCTACCAGACTCTGCAATCTTAGAATACGAACACCTCCTAGGCATTTGCCCTGCTCTCCCTCACCTACCATAACCAGAAATGCCAAATTAGGCTCCCGCACTGCACCACTACCCCGCTATGTTGAACAAAGGCACCACCCCCCCGCCTCCCGCCTCCCCAACCTGCCTCTACACTACCTCGCACTAAGCCCCCCACTACCACACAAGACAAAAACACCAAAGGTACACTACACCCACCTCTCAAATGTGCACTACTGAACGTACGCCCCCTACCTGCACATGCCCTAGAGATAAATGACCTCCTATCCACACTCAATCTGGACATACCATGCATCACCGAAACATGGCTCCATGATGCCTCCTGCCCAGCCATCGCACTATCCCTACCCACAGGCTATTCCATCCTTAGGCAAGATAGATCTGACAAGATTGGAGGGGGAGTAGCCCTTATCCACAAAGACTCGCAGTCCATCAGACTAGCAGACCCTACCACATGGGGTGGAAATGCTGATATCCTTTCAGCCAAGCTCACACTCTCCCCCAATAACCTAATCAATATCCACATCCTATATAGACCCTCCCGGACTCCCAGCAGACTTCCAAGAGCACCTCTCCCACTGGCTCAGTAGCAACATTAAAAAGTCCTCCAGAATCCTCCTACTAGGGGACCTTAACCTAGGATATAAGGATCTCAAAGATAAACCTGCCATATCACTAGCGAAACAACTCGCAGATTTAGGATTCTCCCAAGGAGTCCTCACCCCCACTCATTCCAAAGGCTGCACCCTTGAGTGGGTCAAGAACCACAACTGTGCATCCCACATTACCGCAAATACTCCCCTCCCATGGACGGACCACACGTGCATCGAATTCCTCATCCCCACCAACCCCTAACCAAAAAACCTCACCTATGCACCACCTGCCACAACAAGTTCAAAAAAACTCAATGCAGACAACCTGTGTCCTCACCTCAAAAACCCCTGCCTAGCACCACCTTTCTCTCAAGACCCTAACATACTATCAGCTATCTTTAACAAGACTCTCACCAATGCCATAAACACCATAGCCCCTCTGGAAAATAATAAAAAAAAAATAATAAATAATCATTCCACTGCAACTCCTGGTTCTGAGAGGAACTCCAAACCCTCCGAACTCAAAAGCGACAGTCGCTAAAAAATTGGCAATCGAATCCCAGTGACCTAAATAAGAGCCTCTTCAAACAAAAAGCCCTCCAATATAAAAAAAGCCATTTTAGCAGCCAAATCCAACTCCTTCAATGACAGGATTTCAAAGGCCCACTCCCAAGCTAAAGAATTATTTGTTATCTTTAACGAATTAGTCACTCCTCCAGCTACTGCTGATGAGAGAACTAAAGACAAAGCCTGGTGCGCTAACATTCAGTCCGCCATGCTCAACAAATTAAAACTCCTCCAGAACAAAATCCAAAACCATTGCAAAGCCCTCCCCAACCAAAAAACTAACTGCCCCTCACTTGACAAGGGTAGTACTTTCAAGCACGCTCAATTCACTTTCAGAGACGTCACTGAACCAGAGGTCCTCAAGCTCATCAAAAACCTCAAACCGTCTCTCTGCAAAGCAGACATCTGCCCGCCCAAACTCATTAAGGAATGCGCCAATGACCTATCACCCCTGATTACTGCCTTCATTAACGCATCTTTCAAAACAAGAACCGTCCCAGACAATCTCAAGGAAGCCTGGGTACGGCCACTCCTAAGAAAAAAGCCACGTGTGACCCAATGCTTCCCAAAAATTACAGACAAATAACGACAGTCCCATTCCTCTTAAAAATCCTGCACAAAGCAGCTCACAACCAGATCCAATCTTACATAGAAGCTAACTCCATACAAGGTAAAAGACAATCTGGGTTCCGTGCTGGGCACGGGACAGAATCCGCCTTAGTATACCTAAAAAATCAAATCTCACAGATCATGGACAAAGGCAAACCTGCACTGCTCCTCCTACTCGGTCTATCAGCTGCATTTGACCGGTTGGATCACCAAACACTTACCACCCACCTCACCCATGCAGCTCATTTCTCTAAACAAGCAGCATCCTAGATCACATCCTTCCTTGAAGGTAGAGGCTTGAAGGTCTACTTGGATACAGCAAACGCAGACCCTACCACCATCAACTGCAGTGTTCTCCAAGGCCCTGCACGGGTCCACCCTCTATAACCTCTTTACAAAACCCCTCTTCGACTTACTGGACTCCATGGGTGTAGCATATACCAACTATGCATTCGACACTCAAGTACTTATACCCTTATCGGGACTCTATCACCAAGACGCCACAGCCCTTCACAACATCTATGCCACTATCCAAGCTTGGATGGCAATCAATGGCCTGTGTCTTAACAGTGAGAAGACCGAAATCCTCATCCTTGCCCTCCCTAACACAATAACGAAGCTAAGCCCCCAATACGCTAACTTCGACAGACAACACTACCATCCCTGTATTATCCTCTGTCAAGATTCTAGGTGTTCACATTGACGCTAATCCATCAATGAACAAACAAGTTAGCGCCATAGCCTCTGCATCTGCCTTCAGCACCAAACTCATCAATGCCATTAAACCCTGCCTATCCATACCCAACCACCTTTCCATAGCTAGAGCAACTATAGGAGCCAAACTGGCCTAGAACATTCAAAGACTGCAAACTACACAAAACAATGCAATCAGAGCCGCTATGAGCATCCCTAGAAGAGACCATATATCCCACGCCAGACGTGTAGCACGTTGGCTCCAGGTCAAAGACCGTATCAGTCTGAAAATCCTTACCATCACTCACAGATGTATACACAAAACTGCCCCAACATACCTATCTGAAGCAATATCCAGGACCACATCCACACGCCCCACCAGAGCTCTGTACACCAACCAACTACACATACCACACAAAGAGAGCTACAGCTGGAGGTCTAGGCTCTTACATTGCACCAAAACTATGGAACTCTCTCCCAGCCACCCTTAGAGCTGAAAATTCCATCTCTGTCTTCCGCAACAACCTCAAGGCCACGTTCCTCAACTAGCAGTGCCATCTCCCCTCCTGCCATACTTATTGTAATACAATACAAATGTATAAATTTACTGTAACCTGTACATACGCTACCAATAACTATATAACTATTCTGTACCCTGTATATATATTGCTAATGACTATGCAACTAAGATTTGCACCGTAACAAGTGCCACGATGTCTTCGGACTGTTGCGTGCTATATAAATACGAATAAAACAAAACAAACAAAAAACCAGAGCCCAGCCCTGCCATCTGTAACGAGAGGAACACTGTTGCCATCGCAGCACATCAGGTGAAGCACAGCATCAAAGAGCCTGTTGTGGGAGTTGCGCCTGTCGGCTGCAGAGACTCCCAGGCAGCAGGAGAAAATACAGTGCTATGGAGGCAAGGCAGCAAGGACTGGGCTGGTCAGGAGACAGGGCCCGGAGTGGATTACTGGATAAGAAAAGATCTGGACAGTGTTGCAGCATTTCAGCCGACCAAAGCCAGAAACTACCCCAGCCCTCCCAGCAGCAACGAGAATTCAGACCGCGGTTCCATCAGGTGCAAACCTGGTGAATAACGGAACTGTTGCAACAAGCAGCTGTGCGGAAGCGAACCTCGAACGGGCTCTCCTTCGCCAAACAGCATTTAATTGTTTCAGCGCTCAAAAGGCGCGTTCACGTCCACTTTGTTCCGGGCAGAGGAGGTTTTTGCTGTATTTAACGAAATGTATGTTGAATAAGAACACATACAATATCAACAAAAACGTGCGTAAAGCGCCCCGCTAATGAAACGGTAGCGTCGGCTTTTGCTAAATAGAGCAATAAGGGCAAGGTTACTATGCTGCATTAAAACGGTTACAGCAGGCAGAGGGCAGAACGGCGGACATGCCCGTTCGCTTATATCTAAAGATGGCAAATAATCTCAGCCTGAAAGAGAGGCTGCTCCTTGGATCAGCACAAGGGATGCATGCCGTGAGGAAAAAAGAAAAAGCAGGCAGAGGTTGCCACGGGAGGAGAAGCAGGCGAAGCAGCACGACGGAGAGGAAGAGGATGAACAGGAGGAGCAAGAGATCCAGACCCGGAACAAGAAACGCCAGGATGTAATCAGCACGCCAGTAGCAGCAGAAGGTTGTGCTGGATGGAGAAAAAGGGCCAAAAAAACAGGTACTGTGCAAAAAGAATTGGGGGCAATTGTAGAACAATTGTTAAAGCTGCATAAGGACGGGGTCTCTGGAACTGGTAAAAGGAGGAAGAGGAATCGGGGGTGGGGGACTCTAGCAGCTCCAGTAGCGAAGGGGACATGTCAGAGACTGAGTCTTGCACCAGCAGTGAAGGGGAGCAAAACCACATGGTCAGAGCCAAATGGGGGTAAAAAGGCCACAGGGCCGTCCACAACCAAATTTGGGAGATGGACAGCTGGCAAAAACGTTAATAGAAAGATTTTTTTTAAAACACAGCTTGGCACATTGAGCCTAAAATTAAAAAGATTTGGAGGAAACAGTTTATTTAAATATTCTTGCTATTCGAGTATGAAGAGATGGGATATGACATAGCAAGAAAAGACAGGAAGGAAGAGGAGAAAGATCCAAGAGAGCAAGTGAAAAAAACCTTACCAAATTGGGAAGGTGCCTTCCACATATTGTTCACTATCATTTTGAAGAAATTCCCAGAGGAGGGAACAGCACTTGTAGCATACCACCAGAGGATCCTCTAGATATATAAACACATTTGAGGGAGTGGGGGCCCATGGCTAAACTTATTATTGGTAATTTAGTAAAGCGATGCATAAATTCCCAGTCATAGGCTTTATAGGTTGGACGTGTTAAAGGAGAACTCTGCATAACGCATTACAGCAAACAGGGGCATGAGTATCAAGGGAGTTTTGAGAATAGCTGCAGCGCGCAGAAATCCCAGGGTAGTACCACATCCCAGTACAGGTCCAAACAGTCATTTCGGAAAGCCGCCTGGGGGTGGTGGGGCAGAGGAATGGTCAGCAGAATTACACACAAGCAGCATCCCACAATCAAGGGGCTTACAGGGATAACAATCCATCCTACTTCTGGAATTTAGAGAAAGGTTTCTGCAGTTGGGGTAAGGAGTACACATTTAAACACCAATGCAGCACATGCACGGGGTCCATTGCAGCGGGAAATGCACCAAGAACGCAACCGCCCGTGCAGGTTCCAAGAACCCAGAGGGGGAAACACCCTCTAGATTTAAGTTGGGGGTATCCCCAGTCCAAATAGAGAAGTAGACGCAATTGCTTCAACACTTTCCAGATGACATGGCAAGACCTTTTTATTGAAAAGGGTTTGAGAAGGTTTCAAAATACCATTCAAGGGGAAGGCCTCACAGCACATCCCCAATAACCTCAAATCCACCCGCACCCTCCCTGGAATAGTTGGGGCAAAAATACAGAAAGAAATTGAACTATGGAGGGCCAATTCAAAGTAATCCCTTTCAAAGAATTTGTATGCTTCCCACTGGGGCTGGTCCCCAAAATGAAACAGGGGAATTCAGGCCAATACATCACCTATCCTACCTATCCTTGGGGCAGCTCAGTGAATGACGGTATCTCCTCCACTGAGTCAGCAGCATCTTACATCAGCTTCCAGGAAGCTGTGGACCTGGTAAAATTGACAGGTAGGAAGGCATTGATGGCAAAGGCTGACATTCAATCGACCTTCAGGCGCTTCTCTTTCCCTTGGTTCTGCTTCCATTTTGACTGCAAATTCTATTTTGATAAATGCCTCCCCATGGGCTGTGCAATTACAGGTGCATATTTTTAACTAGTTAGTTCTTTCCTACAATGGGTTCATCAGAGGTAACTACCGGGGGTGCCAGTTGTCCACTACCTAGTTGATTCTTTGTTTACAGGACTGGAGGGGTCTCACTGTTGCACCACAGCCATGTGGCATTTCAAAGAAATCATGGGAGACTTCGGGATCCTACTAGCTGGCGACAAAAAGGTGGCGCCAAAGCAGGTGCTGGATTTCATATGGATATAATTGGATACACGGGGGTCTGTAGTATGCCTCAAATTAAGGTAACAGACCTATAGATCAAATTAGAAAAATAGGCAGGGATAAGGCAACCTTAAAAGAAATCCAATTGTTAACCGGCAAACAATCTTATGACAAAGGTGATGCCACAAGGAAGGGTTTTTTCACCAGAGCCTGGAGAAAAGAAAAAAAGGGAAGGTGCATCTAAAAAGCACAACCACATGAGGCTAGGCTCCAGAGTACGGAAGGACCTAGAGGTCTGGGGGGGGGGGGGGATTTTCTAAAAAACGTAAAAACTTAATGGAAAAATCATTTGGCGTACGCCGATAAATGACAGCAACAGAAAAGTCCTATTTAGGGATGGCTCCGGTGGCAAGGGATTTGGGGTGATTTTGGATAACAAATGGTGCTCTGGGCAGTGGCCAGTACTCTGGCGGGACAGATGGTGGACCAAAAAAAAAAATAATACATTACGCTACTGGAAATCTTTCCCATACGGATGGCAATCTTCATATGGGGGCCGCTCTGTGCAAAACTGCGTGGATTACCTTGTCTGACAACATGGCAGTTGTACAGATCTTAAACAAAGGTTCCATACCTTGCCAGCTGGTACTAAGGGAAATAACCAGACAGGCATTAAAACACAACATTGTGAGAAGAGTTCTCACTTTCAGATAAAAACCTTCAGAGCAATAAACCCCAAAGCAGATGTGCTGAGGACAGTGGTGCCAGGAGAAGCATGTGAAATATTGAAAAAAGCCAATTATGGGCCCTCCATGGTGGAAAGAAGGGCGAAGTGAGGGGACAGCCCCGTACCTGACCGCACTCAAGGCACAGGTGCTGCAGGCCTCAGAGCATCTCATGCAACTGGTACAGGTGAGCCCACAGGCTTTTTGGGGGAATTGGCGAGAAATGCATTGGCTCAAAAACAGGGGAAAAAATAATAATACTACAGCATATGCCTTATGTATTTTGATAAAATAATTCAGTTGGTAATATCAGAGATATCCAAGAGAAACATGTGAACTAGTTTCTTGAATGGGCTTTCAAAGAAAACAAGAAAAGCATGGCATACATCCCACCTAGCGGCCATCTTACTATTGTAGGCTAGCAGGGACTGTGGGGGAGGGGTTGATCCCACACACAGTGCACTGACACGTTATTCATTAAAAGGGATGGGCCAAACTAAAAGGGTAAAGGACACAAGGCGCCCATTGAACTTTAACAAACTAAAGATCAATATTTTACACAGAATATGCGACAACGGATATGAGAAATATTATTCAAGGCGGCCTTCACTTTAAAGTACTTTGGGGCATGGAGGGTCAGCGAAATTGTGGCTAAAAAACACCCTCTCTGATGACATCAATCTGGGCAAGGAATGCATGGCCATCAAGCTAAGTAGGTCAAAAACAGATCAGATGGGACGAGAGAATAATCTATATCGTATCGATGACAAGAGATACTGCCCCTTTTGTACCAGCAGAGCCTTCCTCCGTGTACGCCCACAACCAGGGGGGCAACTATTTAGGAATACAAATGGAAAGGCCCTCAGCAGGTTCCAATTGCAATCCGTTCTCAACAAAGCACTCGGGGCAGTGGGTTGGGACCCTTCAGAGTTCAGCTCACATTCCTTCAGGATTGGAGCAGCGACTTCAGCATGGATGGGAGGGATGGTCGAGAAAGCAATCAAAGGAATTGGATGGATATCCGGTGCTTATAAGCGGTACATCAGGAAAACAATCTAACACCTCCTCCCTCCTTCCCCTTTCTTCCTCCAGAACCCCCCCCCCCCCCAATCCTACAAGTCAGCTTGGATCGTGGGATATTCCTTTGTAGCGAGAGCAAGCAAATGGCTTAAGGACACGCAGGAGGGCCTTCATTTCCAAGGAACAATCACGTCCTGGTGGGGCACACCAGGTCGTAAGTAGGGGGACTTGCACAACAAGTTGGCAGACCTTTTAAGGGTCAGGGCTGCCCCACCAGAATTTCTGATAATACACTTAAATGGCAATACACTTAGGTGGCAA
This sequence comes from Ambystoma mexicanum, assembly GCF_040938575.1. Lineage (NCBI taxonomy): Eukaryota > Metazoa > Chordata > Amphibia > Caudata > Ambystomatidae > Ambystoma > Ambystoma mexicanum. The sequence goes on from NC_090924.1 coordinate 1,040,686,962, forward strand.
CAACTTCACATAATTGGGGAGAAAGTCACTATTGGGGAGAATGTACACCTCACTTAGACGAACTGTAGGGTGCTAGAGACAAACAGATGCCATGGTCTCGGAGATCATACCTAGGCAACACTGGCAGGGGGCAGGCTCAAATAAGGCAGTGGAAATATCTAGGAGAAAATTAAACAAGGCGCTAAGCAACTTCTGCTCATACACCGGCCTCAAATTCATCAGACACGAGTCAATTTCCTTGAACAATAGTGAACTGTTCCACCAAGATGGGGTCCACCTCTCAGCAGCAGGGATGGAGATTTTCACAAGAAACATTTTCTGAACTTTGGCGGAAAGAGCATGCATATAGCGGACACTTGGGGGGGGGGGGGGTGCCTGAGTGGTCGTATACCCCCTTCAGGGTGGCAGAAGGCATCAGCCTCACCTGATCCCAAGTCCCCCAAAACATTTTCTATTTATAACGAGTAACTTTTGTTTCCAAGTAATTTTGTTTGGTGTAATAAATATTACGGCCTAGGTTTTCCCACCGTACTTGGTTTCACTTAGGGGACCTCTTTTAGCTTCCAGTTTAATGGGGTGGGGCTCTTGTGTTACCACAATAAAAAGCTAAGATTCCATCGATTTAAATCATTAGATCAATGAACAATGATAAAATTTAGCCCGCTAAACTGCATATTGACATTCTTCTAATTAAAAAAATAATAATTAAAAAAAAAACACTGCTCCCTTTTTACACCCTCCCCCTAACCCCCCCCCCCCCCCCCCAAAACTCCCACCTGGCGACTGTTCTTAGACAGTGGGCAAAGTGCACCTTGTTGGTAGTTTCTGCCAGCGCTGGCCTTCCTGAACGGTTACAGTGGGGAAGCGAGGGTAGAGTCTGCATTGGAGCTCTGCTGTTACAAAGGAAAGGTGCCGTGCCCGGCTTCACTCACTGTCTAGAGACGTCCATCATCTGCACTAATGGATCCAAGGCCAACACCACTAGAAGCCCAGCAGAAACTGAGATTACCAACACCTGCAGCGCTTGAGTGCAGCCTTTACTGGTGGGGCTCGGCAGACTGGCATATTACAGTTCTTACTCGAAGCCAGTAGTCAGTACAGGGTAATGCAAAGGTTGTCTGGGCACAGGCAGCGGCAAATGCATACAACAGAGCGCTGCCTTTATTTTGCAAACCTCGACCACTGTTACAACACTGAATTGTTACATTCTGTTCCGTGTACTGCGAGTATGATTGTATCAGAGTGACGCTAAAAAAAGAAAAATGCAGATACGAGAACAAAAGCACGCATGCAAATATCGCTTCCATCACCTGGAAATGCACCCGGACCACTATCGGGCAAACCTCACCTTGACATTTTCGAGAAAGTCCACTCTGGTCTGCTTTGAAAAACATACCCTTTTCGATTTAAGAGCGTGTGACAGCTGAATGGGTGTATGAATCGTAAAGGAATGGGGGAGAGAACTATTTAGGGGCGTTAAAAGGGAAACCAAGGGTGCACTTTTAAGGTTATCTTGTTCCACATGATCTTAAGTTCTGTGAAACATGGAGACGTCCGTCCAGTTTGTCCGGCTTCATAGGTGGTCTGTGTGGCTCGGATTCTGTGTGTACATTGCTGTACTGTTAAATCAAACAGCACTTTCCTATAACCACTGCCACCTGGAGGGCCTTGAAACCCTGATAACGCGCTAAACATCTACTAGGCAAAGTGCTCGCTGGCCTTCAGTTTGCCCATACTAATCAAGCAAGGCATATTTACCAAGAGCTTTGTGACCGCTGTTCAGGCTTCGTGGTTGCACAAGCAATGTGTGCGCTTGGGGAAGAGTAAAACTAAAAAGCAATGCGTGCAGTGAAGGCAAGCGGTTACACCAGTTTTAGCGTTTGGCACGCTGAAGGCGGCTCCAAGCAATTCAAGCATTGGCAAAGGCAGCAGTTTTGTCTTGCATAGGTGTGGAATTGTAATTTGACAGACAAATTGGTATTGTAAGACCACAAGCTGGAAAACGGCGGCAGTATGTGGCTCCGATGTCGGTGCCTGGCAAAAGATACCCAATACTATACCCGTTGCTTTTACGAATTCTTTTCTTAACGGTATTCAGTGCATAAACAGATGTGAAGTTTCACATATTGCTTATAAATAAAATGGCTGATGACACACTTGGTTAACAGATTTTTATTATATCAGTAGCTCATTTACAGTAGCAATTATGCCATTAACTCTCAGAAAACTGCTTAGCAAAACCATTCGCAGGCCCGATACAGAACAACGTTTGATGTTACTGAGTGATGGAGCTGGCGCAAAGAGATTACAGGGAGGTGTTTTGGGTAGGAAGGCTATAGGGGGGATGTCATGGGTGGGCAAATTACCAAATAACTACAAGCTGTGTGTCCCTCCGCACATCCCATCTCCTTTAAACCTGTACTCAGATGCAACAGTTTTGTCATAGGTGGCGCTTTATACTCTAAATTATGAAACCGCTCAGCTTGGCTCACAGCTGCATTGCACGTTTAAGAACAGCATGTTCAACATATGCTTCCAAATGTGGGACACCGCACCAAGTCCGCCTTCCCAGTCCCCTCCCCCCTAATTCCTCACCACCTGCCCGCTCAGAGCATTAAGAGAATACAAGCCACCAACACTTACCAATGCTAAATACTAGCGATATGGCCGAGCACCTATCGAGGGGTGCAGGATGGGGTGGAGCGCAGAGGATAAATATGCAAGACTTACATTAACACACTGCTTGCTGATAATAAGGTCTTAAATGTGCATGATTTAATGTGATGTGAAAGAAAAGGTATTTTGTTTAGATCAGACAAGTCAAAATGGACATCCCACCACAAACCGTAAAAAAACATTGTACCCTATAACCCTCGCATGTGCACAGCTGCAAGAAATTGCCATCACCAACACTATTTTTCACCATTATGGTGTTTTTCTCAGTGACTGGACCACTGCAACAGGTTTGGAAACTTTGTTAAAGCCACTTCAAAAACATGGCAGTGTCATGAAGCAGAGGGGAATGGGGGTGCAAAATCACGAAATGGATTATACAGTTCCCAAAAAGTGTAGGTAGTAACTACTAATCGCATCTACCAACACAGTCTCAGTCCTTTCTTCGTCAGGTGGTAAAGCATTTATTCATGGGGTACGGGACCTCAATGCCAATGGATAGCCAGTCCAGGCAAGGCCACCTAAGCAGAGTAGCTCACTTCATTCAAACACGGGGTCTCAGCACGGCTTCTTACTCCGCACCCACGTTCTCCAACAGTGCTTGTGTTCTATTTGAAGGTCCTGGAGCGGGCCATTTGCCTCTTTTGGGGCACTAGGGATCTGTCACTTGCTCGGACGTTAGAATAAGCTCCCTCACACCCTGTGAGGCAACCAACATTTACCAATTCCCCCTCAAAGTCCAAGCTAATACAAACCTGATCGGCCGGTACCTTCCTAACCAGACTGCTGGTCTTGCTCTCCAATTGTCCTCCTCCGAATCCGAGGGTGCCTCATCCAGCACCACCTACGCCCTCTCAAAGTGTTCCGCACTCCAGTTCTCAATCTCCTGTTGTCCATCTCCACACTCCTCCACAATCTCTTCTCGCCACATGCCAGACACTACCAAACTCCAACAACTCGGGTGGACTAAGGTGTTTTGTTTATTTAGGGTGAGCTCCCCTCCTCATGGGGAGGATTCTGGGTGCGAGTCTGGCCATGTGGCCAAGGCTAAGCCCAATTTGTTACGGGCTAGAAGGGCGCTCGCCCTGATCTAGTTTGGTGTTGGCTGCCATTTTGGATTTCATTTTTCTCTGCTCCGCTCCGATGCAGCCTGTGGTGAGCAGAGTCCCCCTACTTCTCCAGTGCATGAATTGGAAGACATGAAAAGCTTTGGCAAGCCTAAAACTGTCTCATTTTCCTTATTCGGACAAGCTTTTTAAAGGAACATTGTTCCTCAGCGAAGGATTAATATGCCAGTGAAATAACTGTTTCAAATGACTTTCCCCCCTTGTTTGGGGAAAGCTTGGATCCGCAGAGCGCTCATATGAGTCATGGGTGTTTCTATTGATTTATTTATTTTATTTATTTGTTTATATAGCGTTAAAGCCCGCGGGCATCAGAACGCTTACAAATAGACTGGACAACAGAAAAAGAGACAGGACTAGGCGAGAGAAGGCCTAAGTTAACTCAAATTGATTCAGTATGTAACCAGGATTTACTTAAAAAGTAAGGTTTTCAGTTTTTTCCTGAAGGTGAGGTAGTTAGGCTCAAGTTTCAATGAGGTGGGTAGGTCATTCCATTTTCCGATGGCTAATGTCGGGAAGGCCTTGCCAAGGCCATGTTGTTTTTTAATTATAATGGTTTGTAGTTTGCCTGTATTTGATGATCTGAGGCTCCTGGGTGGCTCGTACCATTTAAACTGTTTCTTGAGGTAGGCCGGGGCTGCGCCATATAGGCAGCGATGTACCGTGGTAAGAGACTTGAAGGAGATTCTCTCCTCCATAGCCAACCAATGGAGGGTTTTCCTTTCTCCGGAGATGTGTTCTCTCCATGATTTTCCAGCGATCGTTCTGATGGCGTTGTTTTGGATGGTTTGACATCTTTTCAAGCACTTACTATTGGCTCCCAAGAGTAGGGAGTTTCCGTAGTCCAATCTAGACAATATAGTGGCCCTAGCAATGATGATGCTGTTCTTTTGGTCTAGCAATGGCCTGATCTTTTTAAGGAGGATCTGATGGTACTGACAGTTTTTTTTAAGGTAGCTTGTATGTGCTTCAGCGCCTAGAGAGGCTTGAAGATACACACCTAGGGTCTTTACTTTTGCTGATATTGGAATCTGGATGTTTTTGATGGTAAATGAGTTAAAGGCAGGGCTCAATTTTTTTCTGGCCTGTGTAGATCCGAAGATCATGAGCTCAGTCTTAGAGCCATTTAGACACATCCAGTTTTCTTTCATCCAGTGTTCGATGGTGTTGTATAGGAGAGAAAGTTTATCATTGTCTATTTGGTAGTTCCCACTGAGTTCAAATACCAGTTGGGTATCGTCAGCGAAATTGGTAAAAAATATACCCATCTGGGATAGCATGGTGCAAAGGCATCGCATATAGAGGTTAAAAAGTAAGGGGGAGAAACTGGCTCCCTGAGGGACCCCACAGTCGACTAATTTGGTGTTAGATGCTTTGTCTCCCCAGACAATCTTGGATTGTCTGTTTTGCAGAAATGAGGCAATCCATTCGATGGCTCCTTCTGAGCAATTGCCAGATTTTTTGAGGGCCTCACGGAGTTTGACATGATCTAGCAAATCAAACGCCGCCGAGAGGTCCAGCAGTATCAGTAGCCCTGATTTGCCTCTGTCCAGAATGGAGAGCATTTCAGTTTGGAGGTCTAACAACGCCGACTCAGTGCTGTGGCTGGATCTAAACCCAGATTGTTGTGGGTGAAGTAAGTTGTTTTCGTCTATAAAGCTTTGAAGTTGATCAGTAGCTATTTTATCCATAATTTTCAACAGAAAATTGCAATTTGTGATGGGCCTGAGGTTGGCAGGGTCCTGTTGGTTAAGGTCTGGTAGGAAAGGACTTCGCTTTGAACAGTGTAACTTGAAACTGGATCAAATCCCTTGCTCTCTTTGGAATGTTGGAAAATCATTTCCGTTAAAAAGGTAGTATGATGCCCGACTATTGATTTTATTAGCACTCAGATAGTCTCTAGTAGCTCTATGGATAAATGAGGATTTCTCTCTCTCTCTCTCCCTCTCCCTCTCCCTCTCCCTCTCCCTCTCCCTCTCCCTCTCCCTCTCTCTCTCTCTCTCTCCTCCCCCTCCTCCCCCCCCCCCCCAGATCCTCTAGCTTGGCAGTGCTAACCAGGTCATTTGACCAGCTTGCCGATTGTCCCCAAAGTTAGGCAAGAAAGTTATACTGCATCAACCAGAACGGTACTAGTCATCAGGAAATCTGAACATATTACTCTGCATTTACAATCTCAGCACTAGCTCCCAAAGTTGGTGCCACAGAGCTATTACCCAAATTGTTTGTTTACAATTGTTCGAATGAACAATTGACCGAATTTAAAGGGTCACAATTGATATATATATATGTCTATATGGGTTTTGGGGGGTTTGGCGTTGGGTAGGGGGTTTCCCCCCACATATATGGTACAATTGACCTTCACAATTCGGCCAATTGTGAAAAGATCAATTGTCATTCGAGCAGTTGTAAAACAAACAATTCGTATACAACCGCCACAGAAGCTAAAATAAAAAAATAAAAAAATCTGTGGATAAACAAATGCCCCGATAATTTTGCTGTCAGAAACAAAGTTCATTTGGGAAGTGTGAATTGGAAGAAGTAGATTGAGATGAGGAATGTTGTCCCTCATTTACTGCACCCCCTTAAGCAAAGCCGCGATGGTTCTTTTCACACTCCTCATTCTCACATCTTCCACACTCAAAGATGTATGATACATGGATACGGTTGTAACAGTGATTTATTGCCTACTGCTCGATTGTACCTTGACCAGTGAATAATTAAACTGATGCAGCAATCACGAATATCAGATCAGACACCTGGAATGGGACAATGAAAAGAGATGAAACACATAAGCTTACTGTGAACGTACACCATTATACCACATTACTTTCTGCATCCTTTTGAACTTGTGCAACACCTACTCCTCCAACTCATCCCTACAAGCTGTTGCTACATTAATAACATAATAAAGAGAATGATTGGCTGCAAACAATGGAAAAATGCACGCCTCGCTCTCAAAGAAGGTCTTTAGAAGCTGGGAGTTTAGAAAGTCCTACACATCAAGCTCCTTCGCCAGCAACATATTCGTCAGTGCAACCTCATTTATAACTTCCCATGGGTGTAGAGCTTTCAAACTGCTGCAAGTCAGAAGTGAAGAGACTTGTTTTTTTATAAATGTAAAACTATCAACTACAGACACCAGATAACAGAACAGGGTACTTCAGCGTTCTAGCATGTTGCACTGCCGGTGTGAGAGCAGGTGAGTGGGGGGACTAGGGGATGTGTGAATTCTGGGACATGGAGGTCATGATGCAGACACCAGTTGAACTGCTAGTTTTGGAAACAGTGCAGACTTTAGTCTGGCAACCGGCAAAGCCCAGCTGATTAATTCCAGTATTACTTCTAGTCCCGTTATCTATTGTTCTGTAACAAAGAATGCAGCGCCACGCTCCCTGTCGCTATGATGCTTGCCAAGGCAAGGAGCTGGATGTTTTATTTGAGAATAATGAAACATGTATTTGGTTGTGTATGGACCACCAAAACAAGGAATGAAGTAAATAACCAACAAAATCACAGACAACGAAAATCAAGAAACATAAGTGACATGATTTCAGTGTCAATCGAACCAGAGTTTGAAGTAGACAATAGAACACTATTCCATATTATTGTCAGCATTTCCCAATGCGTTTACAATACTGAACTCAGTAAGAAACACAAAAAATGACTCAAATGCAACAAAAAAAGTGAAATCACACTTCTATTACATTAGCAATACTTCCATCTATCACCCACCAATAAAATTGCAGAGTTGATAGAAATAAGTAAAAACTGTAGCATATTATAAGGAAAGCTTTACATTGTGGGTTGGTGTTAGTCCTATTATTGACAATGTACTTGGCATTTTCAAACGTCCAAATATTACGCAACTCATGTATATAAAAAAAAAAAATAGTTACCACTTATTCTAAATCTCAAGACTGCACCAACTCTTATTACCAGTGACTTAATGGCAGTAGAGGCAGGTACGGAGGATTCGTTTTCCAGAATTTCCTTCCATGCACTTTGATCAGCTGTTCATATCTAGGCAAAGTGCCTTTCACATGCAGTATCTGATCTTTAAATAGGTACACTAGCCCAGAACATAGGAAAACTGGATTTGCACTTCAATGGTTGGGTAACCAACTCAGAGGCAGCAGATGTGATAAACACGTTCAGACGAAGGTTAACTGAAGTATCTAATCTGTAAAATCTATCTGGCTCTGTTCAATGGAAGTTGGTTTTGTTTTTGGCCAAAAAAAAAAGGCCAACAGCGATCTTTAAATATTAAAGCGATATATGTGTGCAACTTCAATATGTTTACTGCAGGTCTGTCAATAGCAGGAAAATCAGAAACGTAGATTGATCGAGAATCGCTACTAATCTTTTTTAAAAGTGATTTTCCCAGCATGACACAAATTTGCCCAAGTAGGACATGCAAGAATTAGAACGATCATCTTTTGACTCCAAAGTGGGCAACTTAGTCAAATGGATCTTTTGTATAAATAAAAATACATTTTCAAAATGGGGGGGGGAAAACACCAACATGGACAAGGTAATAAGCACTGTGTCTTGTTTGTCCTGCGTTTGAAGTTTGCACTTTGCTCTGCACCATGTTCTAGCTGGGTGTATATTCTCTTCAAGATAAAGGCAAATTGCAAGATTTTGGAAAAATATATTCCAAGCCAGGAATTCATATAGGCTTGCAAGTATGCATTCTAGGATTTCGTGGAGTAGCTCAATCTTTGGTAAATCTGTTCAGGCAATCTCAACCACAGAATTATAGACTCTTGGAGCCACTTGTCTGGTGTATGGGCTGGTGTTATTTTAGTATTGGCAGTGTTACATACACCTGAAGAACATCAGCGAATAAGGCCTACTGTAAACTTCACATGGGTACATGTTGTTACTCATTCTGCACAACAAACACTTGTTGCTATTAATAAATCCAAGCCTCAACTCAAGAAATAATCTCTCATTTCTTTTTTCTGCTCTGGGTAGGTTTGTAGTTTACACTCTGTGGCAAGCCAGAAGTAGGACTCAGACTCTAGAACATCATGTTCACGGATTTTTATTCTATTCTTTCACAATTAGTCTGACCTCTTGGCCGCTTCAAAGAAAATAAAGATCATTTTCATTATTTCAGTTTAAGTGCCAAGTTCTCTCTTCTAAAACTAAAATGTTCAGGGAAAGGGTATACTTGTCAGGATGAATCAAAACCAAGCCCATTTCCCAAATCCGAGTCTAGCCTACTACATTCATAGAAACTAACACACAAGTCTAAAAGGGTGAACAACTAAAGATGCTGGAGTGCTTCGGATTTCAGGTTTTCTCCCCTGGATGGAAAATCCTTTTCCGGTGCCACTAAAGGTTAAATAATCCAAAACATGGTTCAAAATAAGGTCCAACTTGGGATATTTCAGTCCCTCTTTCTACTGACACGTCTCGAGTGCCATTTTCACTTCACCCCCTCCCCCACCCACCTCCTCTGATGCATTTCTTTTCCACTCTGGGTTTCACACCCTGCTTCTCTGGACTCTGGGTATTTTCTCTGGCTTCTCGCTTTTATACCTGCTCAAGGGTATTCCCACTCTCTCCCACTCTTCTGGGGTCTCTTGTTCCCCTCTCTCTGGGCATCCTCAACCTCACGCACTCTTAAGGTATCTTCACTCAGAAAAAGGGGATGAGTCTCTTCCGTGATCTTCACACTGGGCTCACTCCTTCACGCCTCTAACCCTTCCAGGAGTAGTCAGGCTGCCCACAGTCTCTCCTTCACTGGGGAACTTAAGATTGCCTAGCCCCTTCCTTAGGCTAACATGCTCTACCTTTCTTCCAGCATCTCTGGGCTCCTGGATCAGAGGGGGGTGCAGCAATCCTCTTCTTCCCCTCTGGGTTCAGCTGGGCTCTCTCAGGTTTCCCTCTTCAGTATAGTAGGGTTGCTACCGGGCACAAGGCAGCCTTCCTCCCCCCTGCTTCAGGTTTCTTCTCCATGGTTCCCCCCCCCCCCAAACCAGTAAGACAGGGAACCCGTCACCAGCTGAGACAACTTGCAACTGAACTGGCACTCCTTTTATTCAGGCCTTTCTCCCCTAGCCGACTCCTCCATTTGGGGGATGGGAGTTCGTGCTTACATCCTAGCCTACCAGGGTAGGTCCTCCCCTATTGGTCGGTTCGAATAACCGTTGGGTCAATTAGGAGTTCCAATTAACTCTCCTATAGAAGGGCTCAGCTGCAGTTCATCTGGTCTGCTCCTCCTGGGTAGGTGTAGGTATGGCTCCCTGTGTTCCTCTTGCTTTATGAAAGAAGGAATTATTTAATTTCCCCATGCCTTTGTAGATGATTTTTTTATTAATTTATATTCAGTTTACCCAGCCTTTGATGGGGAATTGACCCCAGGTCTTCTGCATGGGAGGTACCAGTTCTACACTGTGCTATTTCAGCTGTGCTGCTAATCAGTTGTGAGGGAAGCTGAACCTTTACCTTGCAGCTGATAAGTGATTTTCCTCGGTCCATGATGGCAGCGCACCTGGTTGCCTGTTGCAGGTTTGAACAGCCGCTCCTCTCCCTTTGCTGCCACAGGGATTCAGTGATAGCTTGTACAAGTCAAGGAAAAAACTTTGATACACCACAGCCGCCATGCCATTCTTTTCATCCCACAGCTATTCCATTTTGTATGCACAGGGACGGGTTCTGTTGGACAGTGTCACCCACTGAATTCACTTGGAGAAATTCAGTAAAGAAGCTCAAATTACAGCAATCTGCAAAAGTGTCAAGAAATATTTTTGAATTGGACTTTCCTTCATAATGAAATCTACGAAATACACGGGCTAATTAATGGTCTACAGTAAAAAGAGCACTGAAATCCATCTTTTATCTTCAGTACAAAAATATTTAAAAATATAAAATTAACAGTCGCTTCTTGAATCTTGAACTGGAGAAAGTAGTCAAAGCTCAATTCCAGCAGAGTTTTTACAAGGTTTTGGGAAAAGCCTTTCTATCCTTGTTAAAAATGATAATACAATAGAATGAGACCAGAACAAATTCGGGGAGAGAACAGCAAAATCCAGGCACAAAAAATGGGGAATGAATCTAGGGACGGATCTATCCAAGGGGGAATGGGAAAAGATGTGCGAGCTAACAAAGCAGGTGTCGTTTATTGGCAATTTAAACTAATCCAGTTCAAGATATTACAGAGTGCAGTACACCGCAGCAAAATTAAAACGGTTCCAACAGACGTGTACGGGTCGATGTCCCGCGCGCGAGGCCGAGGAGGCGGATTACATGCACATGTTCTGGCACAGCCATGAGCTATGTGCGTTTTGGACAGCGGTTTGGGGAAAACTGATAACCGATGTACAAATGGAGCCAGAACCCGAACTGTGCCCATTTGGAATGTACAGAGGTATAGCTACATGTAAGAGGAGGAGATGTATACACCTAGGTCTCCTACTTGCGAAAATATGTATGCTAAGAAACTGGAAGAAAAACATCCACCCAATATAGCGACTTGGTTAGATGTTACATGGGCAAATACCAATGAAGAACTATATATTGCTATGCTGCCAGGAAGCCTAAAGATGTATGTAATACTGTATGTGGGGCTTACCCAGGACAATAGGAGCGCTTAGGTTAAAGGCAACATAAATATTGTTATTGCACTATTCTGCAAGCAATATTATTATTATACGGATATCTGCAGTTTCTGGCTTCTTTAGACTATGCCCCTGTCGAATAATGGTTAAAGATGAGCAAATGTTAAACCAGAAAAACTGCACTTATCCAAAAATATTTTGATTTAGGGCACTCTCATTTTGCAGTTAGGACATCAAGTCCACACACTCCTCTTCCCGTTGAATCACAAATTACAAGTACATCCACATTTGGTATAAATCTAATGGTCCTATGGAAAACTGAAAGTGCATTTAGCTACTAACATTCCGAGAGAGATTCCTTCAGAAACTAAAAATAGAGAACACTTATGAATGACTAGTTTATGTATCAACTTACTTTTCATTTAAAATTAGACAGTGCTGTTGCATGGAGGCCGATTAATAACCAAATATAAGCCACGTCCTGTTTTTGACATGGCTGGAGTCTGCTTGGTTTCCATGGACTCTTTCCCCCTTTGATTTTCTTTTTATTCAGTGGTCTGGACCAGACTTTCTCCCACAACAGACCATTTGTGTTCAATCTGACAAAGCCATTGGTCTCTCTGGTATGACATGTCACTTTCCAGAAGAGTAGGATATTAACACCCCCCCCCCCCCCCCCCCCGCCCAGGGGGCAAGGAAGGTGTCCCAAGTTTGAAAGGCCAGGCTCTTCAAGTAAGTCACAGCAGGTTCCAAAAACTAGAGACTGAAGTAGGCAGACCCTGGAGAGGGCAGAGTTAGAACGGCTGGCAGAAGAGTTATAGTCCAGAGAAGGGTTCCACCATTTTTTAATCTCTTAGGTCACACTACTTGTGTCCCTCCCAATTTTCTCCAGACAAACCACTCTACAGCAGGAAAAAGAAACTTGTCACAACACGCAGATTTGGACCCTTACAATGACTTAAAACACAACCCACTGTGTCAGACTGACTCAACTCATTCCCTAGTCGTCCCTGGCTATTTCGGTCTCTGCTCAACCTTCTATCCCCCCCCTCACTTGCTCTGCCTCCATTTCATTTGTTTCATTCCCCAGCCCCCAATCTATATGTTCTCCCTCTGGTGCTGTGTTACACAACTATTGAACATGAGTTAGTGTTACCATTTACACAACCCGCATTGTCCTCGGAAGCCTTGCTAGAGAGACCACTCAATGCGCCATTCGGCCATTATTGCAGGTGCTGCTGGCTACAGAACTACACATCCATCTTTACAGGACTGCATGCTACTCGCCATCAAGCCAACAAGCACTTTATCACCCTCCGTGAGAAAGTGAATTGTATAGGCATACTAATTAGTTACGGAGATAAAGTCCAGGCCATCAATCACTTTCTTCACTTCATTTAAATAACGCTGTAACCTAACATTATGTTTTAGTTGAAGTTGTGCCAATTTTCATACAACTGCAAAAATCAGAAAAACAAACAGCTATAGAGAAAAAGAAAGGGAATTCTTTTTTTTTAAATTTGTTTTGGTTTTAAATGAAAAACCTTTACAAAACCACAGTAAAATATAAAACCAGCAAGAATATATGAATACATACAGAAATAAAACGGGAAGAAATGCCAAAAAACCAGGGGCTGCAAAGGGAGAAAGATCATGGCCCTCTTATGCTCGTATAGGTGGCCAGTGTCTTATAAACTTGAAAGTATGGAACATTTTTCCAAAACTTTTACAATTGTGGCCGTGAGCATAATTTCTTGACCAGTAATCAGTCTATCCCAAAAAAGATCATGCAATAGAATCTCTTCTTTAGCCACAAATCTCCCAAGTAGCAACAGTCTTGTTTCCCAGGTGCCTTCGCACTCCATTAGCAAATGTCTAAGGGATTGTTGGCTTGGAGAGTCACATTGTCTGCAGAGTTTTTTTGCTTTGTCCCCCTGGTTTCTTCGAACCAAAATTTCCCCCGTATAGGCTATGTTGGGTCTTAATCTCAAAAAGTTATTGCTTATACTTTTTTCAGGAAACTTTTGGAGATAACGCAGGAGAGTACCAAGCTTTCTGTCCACCTTTAAAAAGAGATTTATGGATTAAGGTTCCTTACTCTGTCGATAGTGGTGATCCAGTCTCTTATTTCTAGTAGCTTTTTTACTTTCATGGGATTTAGAGCAACGGTTTCTGATGTCAGTTCAAGCCTAAGCAGGATACCTCCCTCTTTCTTCTCCAGACCGAAGAGTTGCTTGGATTTTGCTTTTTTTGAGATGTTCATTGGCATCAGACTAAAGGGAGGACTAGCCTGCTGTTATTTCATGGTATAAAGATACATTTTTCCAGTCTGCTCAACAAACTAAAGAGGTCAATCCCAGTTCAAACCGAAGGCTTACGAGTGGAGTACACATTGGGAGACTTAATGCTTACTTTATTCAGACATGCTGGACGCCCTACCTTCTTTAACCCGTGGTTGATACTAGCGACATTTTTCATCTCTCAATCACTGGATGGTAATTTTAATTTTCTGACTTTTTCAAGATTAGAAGTCAACTAAGCATGATCTGAGTAGGGCCCTGGTCTCAGTTTGTTTTTGTCTGAGAAAATAACCGTCGCATAAAATTTCTTTTCGGTTTTAGCTGAGCCGATCAAGCACAAATTTGGTTAGAGAAGGAGTCCCCCGCAACCCCCCACTCGCTAAATTTTCTGTCACCACCAGGGCCGGCTGAAGGTGAGCAGGGGTCAATTTCAAAGGTCTGCTTGGGGGCCCACTGCCAAGGCCCCGGATCAGGGCTGGCTGAAGGGGCTAGCACCATATGGGGGCCCATTTCAATATGTTTGGGCCCCTCTGCATGGACCAGAGGAAAAACAGTCTGAAGCACCAATGGGGGGGTATACATCATAAATGGACACAAAGAACCAGATTGTCACAAGACAACAGCAGGTGGATGGACACTAAACCCCCCACTCAAAAGCTATTAATGCTTCTTTGTCAGCAAAGCACAGAAACCGGAGTAAAATGGCCACAATGTGATTAGCCCACTTCTGCATACCGAGAGGGAGGAGACAGCCTGAGGGGCTTCAGAAAATGCAGCTTTTAAACAGGCACACTACAAAGCGCACATTTAAAGCCATGAATGAAAAGAATATGTTGTGTCAGAAGACTGCGGACTACCAACATTTGGGCACATGCTGGTGGGCCCCAGAGGTTCGATGCCCCTTTCATTTGAAAAAGTTGAAATGTCCCAACACAGTCCATGGTCATCACATCTCTAGTGCTTTAAATTTTGATTTAGTTACCCCATTATCTTGGGCGCCACTTCATCCAGACTAATGGTCTGATACTATGAAAATGTGGGTCAACAATGCATCAAGTGACATGCACTACATTAAAATGCAACAAATAACATCAGAAACAACATGGGCATCCACCTGCAGAAACTCATTTTCACAATAGCGAATAGACAACTCTTGAATGATTACAGAAAGGGTCCTGTGTGCCCTGAAGGAGGGCAAGTCTCCTGCCCTGGATGAGGCAGTTGTGGAGTTGAAGGCATTTAGCAATAGACTACTTCCAAGAATCCTGCATGTGTTTAATGAATCAACATTGAGCGCGAGTGGTGGGACAGGTGTGATGTCGGGGGCATGGATTGTAATTTGGAAGAATCCAGTGCACATACAGACAAAAACAATCAACCAATTTTGCTTCGGATCCTAGAATGCAAACTGTTTTTTAAAAGGGGCTAGCTTTACAAATGGAAAAATAAATAAAAGCACAGCCCTTGGGCGGAGTCTATAAAGCTGAATCATAACCCTTAGAATGTTTACTTTGTGTTCTTACTGGACAATTTGTGGGCTATACAAACCAGTAAAACCTACAGATTGTTCAGAATGCTACATTCCAAGGCTACCTACACCATCGAGCATAACTGCAGCAGATTCCCAGAAACCACTCAGGTGGATTTAGGTACTAAGCTTCTATATGCTTTATGCTATAAAAAGCGACAGTTTATAGAGACCCCCACCCTCCGGCCGTGCCCAGTGTGAATGAGACAAAAAGCTTGTTAAATGTAGTTAACTCAGTCTTCAGGGCACATAACATCAATGGACTGGATCTATAACTTGCATATGTATCACTATTATACTGACTAACTGAAACTAGAGCAGTTTACAGAAATCACCATGTACTTCAATTTCTGAGGGGTGGGGAGAGGGAGAAATCGCCTCTTGTAGCTGCTGTTGCCTTCCATCCATGCTCACTTTTGTGTTCGAATTACTTCTGTAGGCTCTCCACAATCATTGTGACCCGGCTTCTGAAAATCGAGATACTAGTAATGAATATATGTAATGCTCCCAAAGGAGGTCAGGAAACACTTAAAAGAGCCTGCTGTAGAGTTGCAGGGCCCCATGCACCAAGAGACCCTCATGGTGAAAAGGGCAAACCTGTGGCTGGAGGGCAAAACTGCAGCCTGCACAAATACATTGGATTCCGGTATGCCAGCGTGGAGCCCCATGGGCACTCACCAGACGTAGAGTCCACAGTGCAAAGGAGAATGCAGTGATAGTCGGAAATGCCACAAAAAAGCCATGAGGAAGGCAGGACAAAGCAAAAGATGGCCGCAAGGCTCATGAAGACTGGGACTCCAGACCTGCAGCAGGTGGGCAAACAAATAAATTGAAACAGAAGCCTTCCGGAGGCTTCAGGTAATGGATACAGTGCACTACTCAGTCAATCAGTGGCCCTGATATGTTGGGAAATAAGAAAAGGAGGCTTCCATCAGTCTGGGCAATATAGTGTAAGAGAAGCAGTCATCCAGGACATAAGGGGGCACCAGGATAGAGAGCAATGCAGCAAGACTCCAGGAAAGCAGTGGTGCTCGAGAGCAGAGATGCCAGGAAGGAACTGGATCCCCAAAGGATCCGAGAGTCCTGGGAAAGCCTAGGATTATTTCACTCTTTGACATTTCTTTGAGCGCAAAGAAGTGAGCCAGTGACTATAACCCAGGGTGGATTACAAATCGTAATCTGGGTATGTTACCCTTACTACAGCATCAAGTGTTTCATTGGTCCATCACTAAGGGGAAAGTATTTTGAGTCCAAATGCATAGTTTAGGGGTTCCAACTCAGTAGCCGGAGGGAGGCGATTGGTGTGAAGTGAGGGAATCCTTAAGAAAAAGGACTACGGCCTGCCTACACAAAGTCTTGCAAAAGTAAAGTTCACACATTTCAAAAGGTTTTAGGGTAACAAAGCACAATGTCCTCCCAACAGCCCCGGAATGAGTCAAATTTCAAACAAAAACGGACACATTTACATGTTCAGGATGAGTTGAATTAATGATTCAAAGTAAGTACCCAATCATCATCAATATGTTCAGGTTTGGGGCTATTTGAAAAGAGTTTCCGCATCAGGAACTCCTTAATTTCAACAGCTCCTGAGGTACTGCTATGATTAAATTGTGCCTGAAGGCAGTAAAGCAAGAATTAGTGAGAGCGTGGGGGGAAAAAGCAGGAAGACGCAGCTTCTGGCAAGATGAGCCCTCATTAGTATATCAATGTAATGAGTTTCATTAAACAAGGTGCATTTTGAACAATGTATCTTTATGTTATATTTAACAAAGAGTATGGGTTGCTTTTCCCAGCAAAATACCTGATGCAAAGACGGTTTGTGCGGCCATGCATATGATAAGCATGCACATTTAACAAATGTAACTCATTGGTACACATTACATGGCCATCTCCCAGAGTAATACATCTAATATGTACAAAGCCTACATTGATTAAACTGTAATTATCAGTAAGAACTACACAAATAACTTTTCCCTTCTACAGGCAACTTTAAAGTGGTTGAGTTACCTGAAGTCAAATAAACCTATGCTATGTTAATCCAGGGTTCAGGACTAATGGGGCAAAGTGCAGAGGTTAGCTTTCTGTAAAGCAGACCTCACTATTGATCAGTGACTCTCCCATTAAGAGATGAATAGGCACAGATGTCGGCACTTGGAACGAAAAGGCCATTAGGTCAAAGCATAAGAAAAAGATTGTTAAATGTGAGCTTCATAATGGGGTCTTGCTCAAATCAGTTGATGGCACCTTTTAGGCGGGAATGCATGTGAGTTCAGAAGTCGGTTTCCCAGTAAACAGCCACTTGAGAAGAGAAAATCTACACATACAACAATGAACTTTGACTTAAGCAGAGAAAAAAAAAGTCATCATTCGTCAAGGGTCTGCTTCATGAAAATTAATCCTTTGTTCCGATTGTCTGTCAAATAGTCTCTGCATATTTTGCTGGAGTGCTTTACTATTAATGAACAACTTTGAAACAAATACATTTAAAGTCACAAAATAACAATGCATATTGGTTATAACTTTTGAACCTTAAATTCAACAATCAAGATTTTTATTTTGATTCAGCAATGTGGACCCCATCATATAGATATACATATAAAAAGAATATATGAATTATTTCATATTTTTAAAAACTGGATTGTGCTTGCAGCCCCAAAAACCAAAAGTATGTCAACATTCTGATTTTCCATGTGATTGCGAATGCATATAACCCAATAATGATGCAGGTCCAATCAAGAAAAGACATGATCAGTCCAATTGTATCACAGCTTCTGATGGAAATGGCTTCGCCCACAGTGACATACTCCTTACGACATGGCAAAATACTTTAGGTGAATGAAAGGAAAGGAAAGGGGATGATTTAGGGAAACCTGTGAGAGGCACTGTCCAATCCAGAACTACTGCATGGGTGAAGCATTTAAAGTTTTTTTAAAACTTATTTTTCGTCGGCAGAGGCATGAAACATATACATACATCAGAGCAGACAAAGCATTAGGTCCATACATGAGTGAATACAGGGGTATACAGAAACAATGGAGCGTCATCATGGGGGTGATGAAACATTGCGGGGCAATAAGTTCCCAGGTTCTTCAAGGAGGCTGGGGAGGAATCGTCTACTGTGGAGGTGTCATCTAAGCTAATCAAGTAGCTATTGAAGGAGGACCATATGTTTTGGGGGCGGGAGCGAGCTGGGATCATTTCAATAAACTCTTCTTCACGGTTTCGGGACCGCGTGAGCAGATTTTACCATTTCTGGAACGAAGAGGGGGTGGGGGTGATACTCTTCCAGTTTTGCAAAACACATTTTTTAGCCACTATACAGCCAATATTCAGGAACTTAGCCATGTTCTTAGCTCCCTCAGTCTGCCATATCCCAAACAGAACACCCAACGGGTCAGTGTCAACCACAGAGTCAGTTATTTCAGATAATGTTTCCAAAACCCTGCCCCAGGATGCAGTCAGGCCTGGACAATTCCCGAACATATGTAGATGGTCAGCTTCCTGCGCGCCGCAGCGGGGGCATGGTCGTGGGTCAGCGCGCGCAAAGCTGGAGATCCTGTGCGGGGTGTAGTACAGCCAATTTAATAACATACTGTATAGTTCGATAGCGGAAGTTTAAGGAGACCCTATTGGTATGAGAACATATCACCTCCCATAGGTTGTCGGTGAGCTCCAACTCCGACGCCCAGTTGTCTCGGACCCTGGAGGGGGCCAGTGGTCAGTAAGAGCTTGTACAGTTAAGATACGACCCCACAAGCACCTCCCGAATTGGCGATGTAGGCAATCCCAGGGGAGTCTGGGGGTTCATCGGGAAAGTCAGTCCATGCATCTCTGAAGGCAGCGTGGAGTCTATAGAACGGCAAGGTTTCCAGTGCGGAGCCCGAGTGGCCCGGTTTCCACGTTTGTGGGTTTATGAGCTGCCCTCCAGGGTAGAAGTCAGTTAGGGCGTGATATCCCAGGTCTTCCCAGTGTCGTGCCAGTGCTGAGGCGAATGTGGGTTCCAGCCCGGGGAATCTCCAGGCGGGAAGCCATTTGTAGTAGGAGCGTTGTTCGGTGCAGGTCACGAATATCCGGCCCCAGGCCTGCACCGTGGCATGGACCGGGTCGATGGGTGAATCAGGTTCGTAGTGTTGGTGTAGAATTAAGGACATTATGTTGGTGCCCATTGCTGCCAATGCATTGCTGCCAATGTTTCCAGCTTGACATGGGGACGAGGTGGGGGCCCTGGGTACCAATAGGAGGCGAACTGCGCCTTTGCTGCGATCCAGTACCGCAGCATGTCGGGGGCGGTGAATCCCCCTCTGTCATAGGAGAGTGTCATGTCTGACCATTTTTTACGTACGGCACCAGAGTGCCATAGGATTTGGGCATACAGCTTGTGTAAGTTTATAAAGTATCTTTTCCCGGGCCGGATAGGGACATTGCTAAATATGTACAGTAATTTGGGGAGCAAAATCGTTTTCACCAACAAGAGTCTCCCGGCCAGTGAAAGTGGAAGGGTGCTCCAGCGCGCCATCTTGGCTTCGCCATGCCCTGCCACAGCTAGGTAGTTGTCTGTCAGCAATGTGTCTTTGGTCAGGGAAACCTGGACTCCCAGATATTTGATCCCATCCGGGGACCAGCGGAGCGTGTACTCAGTGGCAGGTTGTAGCGTGGAGCTGGTGAGGGGGAAGATTTCGGATTTAGTATAGTTTATAGTGAACCCAGAATGTGTACCTATACGGGTAATATCGCGCAAGATTGGGTCAAGGTGAACAGCCGGGTCTCTTATAAACAACAGTACGTCGTCAGCATAGAGCGAAATAATTTCAGGGGAGTCTTTCAGCCGTATGCCTTTGCGTGAATGTCGCTCCCTTACGTAGTCCGCCATTGGCTCTATTGCCAGGGCAAACAGGATTGGGGAGAACGGGGATCCCTGCTGGGTACCTCTAAAAAAGGGGATCAGGCCTGACGTCTGGGAGTTGACACGGACCCTGGCCACCGGGGAGGTGTAGAGTAACTTAATGTATGCCAACATGTTAGGCCCTATGCCCATGATTTCCAACACCAGCCACATGTATTTCCAGGATACCATGTCAAATGCCTTCTGGGCATCTAGTGTAACTGCGACTGCACTCGCCCCCTGGTCAATTACGGACATGACATTGAACAACCTCCTAATGCTATGGGATGTGGACCTCCCAGGCACGAAGCCTGATTGTTCATGGACCATATATGACATGACCGGGAGGAAGCGATTGGCAATCACTTTAGCAAAAATGTTGGTGTCTAAGTTCATTAACGAGAAGGGCCTGTAAGATCTGCACTCATCTTTGGGCTTACCGGGTTTAAGTAAAACTGTTATAACGGCCTCACGTAGTGTTGGGGGAAGGGAGCCTAGCCGGAGTGACTCATTCCATACTTCAAGTAGTTTGGGGGCTAGTATGGCCACGTGCTCTTGGTAAAATTCTGTGGTCAGCCCGTCAGGGCCCAGTGCCTTACCCTTAGGGCACTTAAATATGGCTTCAACTATTTCATCTAGTTGGAAGGGGGGAGTCCAGCTCGTCCCTGGTTGCGGGGGAGATACAAGTTGTGGGAATCTGCTTGAGGAGGTCTCGCATAAAGAATTTGCTGTGTTCGGGGAGCTGAGAGTATAGCTCTTTATAGAAGTCCGTAAAAACTTCCAGGATCTGTTGGTCGGACCAGCGAGCTGTCCCCTGGTTGTCCTTAACACAAGTGATCGGAGTTTGGCCCCACTCGCGCCTGGCCAGGGCGGCCAATGTTTTCCCGGGCCGATCACCCTCCCCATATTTCCGTGCAGCCTGTGGGCGGCTAAAGTATTGCACCTCCCTAGTGGCCTGCTCGTTAAAGAATTGGAGTGCTTTACTGATTTGGAGTAGAGTGGCAGGGTCAACTGACAACCCCCTTTCCAGCTCGTGCAATTTGGCTTCAGAGCGGCCAAGGGCTGCTCTTATAGTCTTAAGGACTCCTGCCTCCCTGGATATAGACATTCCCCTGATAAAGGCTTTGAAAGCGTCCCAACGGACTCCCAAGGAGGTGGACTGGGGTGTGTTGAGCTCAAAGTAGGTCTGAATATCGGCAAGAATGTCCGCCGTGAACACTATGTCCTGTAGTGCAGAAGACTTCAACCTCCAAGTATTGACGGTGGAAGGAGGCACTCCCAGTTCCAGGGACATCAAGATTGGTGAATGGTCTGACAGGGTGCGAGCCAGAATTTGTGTTTCCACCACCTTCCCCAGTATTGCGCTTGACAGAAGGAACATGTCAATTCTGGACAAGCTATCGTGCACCGAGGAGTAGTGGGTGTACTCGCGCGTTTGTGGATGTAATACTCGCCATGCATCCTGTATGTCGAGTGTTGTATTATGTACTAGGAGTCTTCGGGTCGTGCCGGATAGTGGTCTGGCAGCTGTGCCTGTTCTGTCCAGTTTAACGTCTAAAATGAAATTCATATCACCCCCCCAGATAATATGCACACCCACATAGCCCAGTAATATAGACACCACCCTGTCTACAAAGTCGGGGGAGTCAACATTAGGGCAATAGGTGTTCACTAACAAATATTCACTGTTAGCTATAGTGCAGTGCAATATCACATACCTTCCCTCTGGGTCTATATAGCTCTTGTGGAGTAAGTACTCGAGTGATTTATGAATCATCGTCAGTACCCCTCTGGCTCGGGTCGAGTAGGAGGTGGAATATCTGTGGGGGCCCCATGCTGGTGCCATGCATTTGGTCAGGGTGCCCGTGGAATAAGTTTCCTGTAATAGTATTTTGCATCCATGTCTGTTGGCGTAGGTCATGATTTTGCGCGCCTTGGTGTAATTACTTAAACCCCGGATGTTCACGGACATCACTGTAGTAGGTATTCTAGTATTCTAAAGAACATCCCACCACTGTCGCCGTGGTTTACAAATAGGGCGGAGCAAGCCCCTAAGTGGGTGCCCCCATGTTGTGTGGTCTGCCTGTCTGCCTCTGCCTTTTGCAATACCGGTTTCCAAAATTGCAACATTACCACCCCCCACCCTCACTGCCCTCCCCCAACTTTCAGTGTATATACCCCTATGCCCCCCCCTACCCCCCCAGTACAGGTGTCATCAATTAAATCAACACTCCCTGAGCAGAAGAGGTCAAAGGGCACTATCCAACAGGGATATGCCACTACTATGGCCCAACCGGGGCCAACCAGCAGTAACATCCAACCACCAAACAAACAGTGCAATTGCAGTGAGGTGTGCTGTTGCCGTGTGGACGGCCATTTGAACATCATGTAGGACAGCGGGGGCTGTCAAAGACAGGTTCTGCGGTAAACAGCCCTTATGTCAGGTCCCAAAGTCGGTAGGCCATTGAAAACAGGATGGGAATGAAAAGGGAACAAGGGCTCATGGTCAGTTCCACGCACCAAGAGGAGAACGGGGATCAATGTCCAAAGTACCAAGGGTAAGCCTGAAGCTGGATGCCTGTAGAAGGGGCTGAGTTTGCGGTACATTATTGCCATTGACACATTCAGGTTGAAGTATTACTGGACGGGTTAGGCCGCATTAGGGTATGATACGCTAGATCAATCTTCATTGGCGCAGCCACCAGTTGGATCATGAAGAGTGATATGCGCTTCAATAAATTTCACCGCCTCATCAGGCACAGTAAAAAAGTACAATTTGCCATTGTGTGCGATTTTGAGTCGTGCGGGGAACAGGATGGCGTACGGGACACTTTGTTCCCTAAGCAATTTCTTGACCCCGATGAATTGACGCCTCTCCTGTTGTATCGCTATTGAAAAATCCGGGAAAATCCTGATGGTACTGGCCTCAAGGCGTAGGTCTCCCTTCTCACGCGCCAGGCGGAGGATGAGGTCTCTGTTGCGGTAATTTAGAATCCTGACGATGATGGGCCTTGGGATGTCGCCTGGTTTGGGGCATGGTGACAAAGCTCGATGGGCGCGTTCGACTGTAAAGTAGGGCGAGAGGGCCGGGTTGCCGAGGAGATCTCTGAGCAAGGTTTCAACGGCGTCCTCCATGCGCCCTTTCAGGGCGTTTTCCGGAACCCCAATAATTTGCAGGTTGTTTCTACAAGAGCGCGATTCCAAGTCGTCACACTTTGCTTTCACACTTTTCATGTCGCGTGACAAGGTGGCAACTGTGTTCTGCAGGACTTGAATGTCATCTTCGTTCGTTGATATTCTACTTTCAGCATCAATTATCCTGGTAGCCGCTTGGTCCACTCGTGTTTTTAAGGAGGCCGCATCGGCATTGATGTCGTCTAGCTTCTCATGGAAGGAGGCAACATTTTTGGCCATAGTTTCCATAAGCGTAGTCAAATCGGGGCCATTGCGCAGGGATGATGGTCAGGCTCTGGTTCCTCCTGCAGGGATGATGTGTGGCCAGGTTCCGTCCTCATGCCGGTCTTAGTGAATTTGTCCATGGCTTCCCCCCCCCTTCGAGGTCCCTCTGGATCTGTTGGACATTGCCGGTGCAGTCTCAAGTGAGGCAGGGGCACACAGTTGCAGCAATTAGAGGAAGGCGGATGGTCAAGGGATCAAGGCGATGACTGATGACGGGCACTGCGCTTGTGGCGATGGTATGGGCAGATTATGGCAGCAAAGAAGGCAAAGTGGCAGCAGCCAGATAGAGTGTACGGGACCATTCAGGGGCCAACAGGGGGAGGCTGTCAGCCCACAAAAAGCGAGTAGCCCCCAGACAAGAAAGTGTAGCAGTTGCTGCGCAAGGGTTCACTTAGGGGGCTCTGTGTAGATTCAGTTGGTCAGGAGCCTCCAATGAAATGGGAGGGGGGAAATGTAGGCCAGGCACACCATCAGTCCAAGGGTTCCTCAGTCTCGAGCCACTCACGTAAGGGGGGACCCTAGTGCAGTCCAGGGCCCCAGTGATGGTAAGTAGTGAGGTGTCCAATGTCTAGAATCCTTGAAGGCCCTCACAGGGGCAGGCAGTCAGGGTATGGTGCCTCGTCCCAGGATGGAGTGAGAGGTTCCGGGCTCTCTGAGGCAGCAAGGCAGGGAGACGAGGGCCAGCCCAGGGGCACCGCGAGCACGCCCCACTCCCGCTCCTCACCTGGATGCAACGGTCCTTAGCCCAGGATCGTGGGCCACGTATTTCAGGTGCAGCCAGGCTCCAGCCCAGCCGCCTCATGCCGTGCCGAGGCAAGCGCATCGGCGCTGGCAGCCAGGAAAGGAGTCGGAGCGTGCTCCAGCGCGACAGCACACTCGAGGGGGAGGGGGGGCGCCGCAGCCGATAGAGTCCCACCTCAGGCGGTCGGCCGTGCAGCGGGAGCCCCCAGGAGGAGGGCAGGGCACAGGCACCGCGCTCTGCGGTCGCTGCCCGCTATAGATGAGGAGGCGGGAGCCGGGCGCGTGCGGAGGCCCCGGCAGGCAGGCAGACAGACAGCTGGCTCAGGAGTCTGGTTCACTGGCCTCCTGGGACCGATTTGGGCTGGGATTGAAGGGGAGCAGTCAGGAGGGATACGAGAGCGGCTCCACGAAGCGTTAGGCTGCATGGTTGAACAATACTGCAGTTGAGGGCGGATTTCAGCCGGAGCCACACGGAGCTCTAAAACTAAGCAGCCATCTTAGGCTGCTCAACGGCACCACCAGCTGAAGCATTTAAAGTCAACCACATAGGAAAAGAGCATGTCCAACAGAAACACAGTTTATTGGGGTTCGACCTGGCTACAGCTAAAGAAAATGATCCTTAATAGCGAGACAAATGCAGAAGCCTTTCCAAAGGTAGGACTAGTTTTCGTGAGAGGGATTTGGGATCAGATGACAGACTAAAAGTAAGAACTCACCTGATGGAGTAGCCTGGAGCCACTTGTGTCAGTCACTACCTGCCCTAGGCCATTGAAAAACAAACCAAGAGGGAGTGCAATAACTCCACTGTTGAGCTCTTGCAGGCTTGGATGTTCAATCTGTGTCCATCCTGCACTCTGATTGGTTGAAGGAGTGCTGTTTCTGTCCAACTGTGGACCGGCAGGCTTTCACCGGCCCACTCCTAAGGCCCCCGTCTGCTCCCTGTGCGCTTCCAGAATGCTATTTGGGGTCCTCCCTACACCTTTACTACAATGATGCTGCCACCTCACGCCTCCAAGAAATCCGGACTGCCTTGACATTGTCACCTCCTGAACTATGGGTTAGTTGACTCCTTCTGGTCTCACTCCTACCACCTTTGACTATCACTGTTCTTTCTGCTTGTTTCTCCCATGTTGTCATTCTGATTCGCAGTGCACCATTTGCCAACATCTGGATCCCTAATTGGAAAGTCACATTTTGCCATTTTTGCTTGAGAGTCACATTTTGCTGCATTTGCTTTTCATTAAAATTGTGCTGCCCATTGCCAACTTCTCTGTACTTTGCTTGTATACTGTTTCTCTGTAACTTGCCGGCCCAGTGACCTCACCACTCTTGGGTTCCCCACCTACCTGCCTTAGCCCTCCCTGCCTCTCCCTCCTTTCCTCTTCTTCCACTCACTTGGCCATTTCTGTTTCTCCTATCTTTTTGAACTGCTTCTCCATTGACTATCCTTCCCTTCTCACCAAGTCTGGCAGGAAGAATTTAAAAAAGGATATCTTGGCCTCCAACCCTGGTCTTTCTATCGCTGACACCTACTCTAACGCTTCCTCCAGACAGACACTCACCAACATGCTCCGTTGTTCCTTCGCCAGATCTATGGACTCTTCATATCTCTGTCCCATCTCCTGCTCTCCTCCTCTTTGACAGGTGCTCCTCCTCCTCCTAGGGCTCATTCTCCTCACTAGGGTGTACCTCCGATTTGTAGCCCTCCTCGGAAGGTCTTTAAGGTTGGCAACCCTCTTCATCTTGCCACTCTAAACTCTCTCTGCTGTCAAAACACTCCTCTGACATCTGCCACCTCCTTGAAGAACTAGACCGTGATGTCCTTGGTCTTACTGAGACATGGTTCACGGCCAGCTCGGTCACAAGCTTTGATGCTCTTCTCCATGAGGACTACAAGATCCTCTCCGCACCGCACCCAGATCCTCCCGGTTCTGTGTCTGTCCTTGGGATGTCGCCTGGTTTGGGGCGTGGTGACAAAGCTCGATGGGCGCGTTCGACTGTAAAGTAGGGCGAGAGGGCCGGGTTGCCAAAGAGATCTCTGAGCAAGGTTTCAACTGCGTCCTCCATGCGCCCTTTCAGGGCGTTTTCCAGAACCCCAATAATTCGCAGGTTGTTTCTACGAGAGTGCAATTCCAAGTCATCACACTTTGCTTTCACACTTTTCATGTCGCGTGACAAGGTGGCAACTGTGTTCTGCAGGACTTGAATGTCATCTTCGTTCGTTGATATTCTACTTTCAGCATCAATTATCCTGGTAGCCGCTTGGTCCACTCGTGTTTTTAAGGAGGCCGCATTGGCATTGATGTCGTCTAGCTTCTCATGGAAGGAGGCAACATTTTTGGCCATAGTTTCCATAAGCGTAGTCAAATCGGGGGCCATTGCGCAGGGATGAGGGGGTCTCTCTCTCTCTCTCTCTCTCTCTCTCTCTCTCTCTCTCTCTCATGCTCTTGCCCCTGTCATGAGGATACATTTGAAGTACAGAGCCAAGTGCAATTCCTGGTATGACTCCAACCTAGCTATTCTTAAACATAAGTGTAGGGTGGCCAAGAGGAAATTGAGGGCTTTTAGTTCATGCTCTGACAAACTGGCCTGTCGCCTGCTCCAAAGGCAATACTGACTCTGTCCTCACCAAGAGTCCACATTCAAGCCCATGTCTCTGTGGCATCTAACAACTCGGCCGAACTCACTCTTTAAAATCTGCAAGGAGCTGGCCAACCCTGCTGTAGCCTCTACCTACCCCTCCTGCTGCCTTCCAGGCTCTTTGCAATGCCCTTGCCTCTGACTATCTAAAAAAAAAAAAAAAAAAAAAAAAAAAAAAAAAAAAAAAAAAACACAGGACATCCTGCCCACCCTCTTCTCCCCCCCCTCGTCTGTGCATGCCGACCCCCCTTAAGCCAACCCCCACCGTCTTTATATTCCATTCCTCATTTCTCCCCCAATGAGGTCGCTAGACAAGTCCGATCTATGAAAGCCTTGTCAATACAGGTTCATCCCTGTTCCTCTGAAACCATCAATGACCACATTGATACCCTCGCTCCAGCCCTTGCTGATTTTTGCAACCTCTCTTTTGCCTCAGGATCCTTCCCTCTCCCCTCTGAAGCACTCCCTTGTGCATCCTCTTCTCAAGAAACCCACAGCTGATCTTTCTTGTCTGGCTATCATCCAATTTTCATTACTCCCTTCTGGGAAAACTCCTGGAAATACAGGCCATCTCTCAGCTTAACCTTCATTCCAATTCTGTTGGCTGTCTCCACGACCTCCAGTCTGGCTTCAGAGCTGCCAGAAGCACAGAAACCCCTCTCCTGAACATCGTGAAGATCTGCTCTCCAACCTTGACTCTAACATTCCCTCTGTCCTCATCCTACTCGATCTCTCGTCTGCCTTCAACACAGTCAACCATCCTGCTCAACCGCCTCCATGATAACCTGGGTATCACCAGTCAGGCTCTGGCGTGGCTGACCTCTTTCCTCTCTTTTCAACCCTCACAGGTCCAACTTGGGTCCTTCCTATCCATCTCCCTCTCTACCTGTGGTGTTCCCCAGTTGTGTAACCTCTCGCCCTGGCTTTTCAACCAATGCCTGGCAAATCTCACCCACTGCATTGCCATTTTCTGCTCCAATTTGCAGTGCTATGCTGACACTCAACTCATTTTCAGGCTTCCCTCAGCCACCTCCTCTCCTTACTTAATCTCCGATTGCCTAACTGCCATTCAAGATTGGTGTGCCGCCAACCATCTTTGACTGAAAGCCAGCAAGTTGGGGATCCTCCTCATCGGCACACCTTCACCATCCTTTCCCCTCACTCTCTGGCTGGCCTCCCTTGGCCGGCCTCCCTTGGCCCTCCTCCTACCCCACCTGCAAGGCTAAGAACCTCAGGTTCATCTTTGGCTCCACATTTTCCTTCTCCACCCACATCTCTGATGTCTCTAAAAAGTCAACCTTCCTACTGCACCTCCTCTGAGATACTCTGCCTTTCCTCTCCTTCCCCCAGAAGCTCACTGTCTCCCAAGCTCTTGTTCTCTCTAGGTTGGACTATTGTAACAGCCTCTTTCTAAATCCATTTGCCTCTACGCTCCGCCCTCTGCAACTAATCCAGAACAGGACTGCGAGATTTGTCCTTGGCCTCAAGCCCTGGGATCTTATCTCTCCAGCTCGATCGGCTCCCAGTGGATCCACAGATTAATTTCAAAACCCTCAGCATTGTCCACAATACCTTCAGCTATCCCTCCGCAAATACCTCTCGAGTTCTTCGATCCTCCAACTTCCTCAATGTCAGTTTTTCAAAGAAACAAGCTGTGGGTAGACCTCTGTCTTCGGCTGGGGGCTCCCTCTGGAACAGCCTCCTTGCCACTCTGAAACTTGAGGAGAGCCATCTCTGGTTGCAGAAGCACCTCAAGACCTCCCTCTTTGCTTCTGCCTTTGACCCCCCCCTTCCTCCCCTGCTGGTCTGTTCTCTCTTGGCACAGTGCACCTGGCCATCATCGGTCTTCCAGGCCCAGGTGCTTGCTCACACTGCCACCCTCCCATACTGCCTTTGGGCCATCCCTTGCACTAGGGTCTGCATTTGTACCCGTATAAGCCCCCCCCACCCTTTTCTTCCTGCACTTATCAGACCTACCCTGTCTGCTGCCTTAAACCCAGCACTTGCCAGCATCAACTACCACCGTTTGTTGCCTTTATTATTAATTTGTTTCTCCTTTGCTCCGCACTTTCCACTTCTCCCCCTTCCATGCACGTTTCCCCTCTCCCATGCACGTGCACATTCTCAATGTTACTGGGCCTAGTAAGATCGCCGTTTTGTTCTCCCCTGTTCCCCTGCCTTGCCACGCTCTGAAACACTTGTGTACGAGCGCGATAGAAATAGAATATCAATATCAATGCATGTCCCAAGAATTCTTTTAATCTCAGGTAGCAAATGGAAGTGTTTTGCAGGAACATGGTTTACAAGCTATGTCACTAGAGGGGGACAGGGTGTGAAGTGGAAGCATATTTGAACTAATATGCCTTAAAATCCAAAATTGTGCAGGCGATATTAGTCTAACAGCAGCCAAATGTTAATTCCCTGAAGCAATTCACATCTGGGTTTGTGAGCATGGTGTACAACAGGACTCTTATTCAGGAATTAGTCGACTTTTTGGCCCAAAGTGGAATAGGAAGGAGGTTAGGTTTCTCCACTCCATTCACAAGAAACTCATGTCAATTTTCAAAACGACGTAGTGTAGAAAATAATGGATTCCAATGTGGTGACAATTTGTTATGCAGTTGATTAGTTTGAAAAGTGTTATTTGATTGTTATATTAGTTTTACCCTACTTGGTTCTAATGCACATATTATAATGGGATCAATCAATACTGTATAATATAAAAGGCTATTACTCTCTATTTATAGAGAAAAATAAAACCATTAAAAATAAATTGATTCTACCTGAAGTGGATTCCCGATGGCAAGCAAAGTTGCTGTTTACATTTCAATATTACGACCTCGTGCTTATGTGAACCTTAAAACGCAGGATAGTTTACTCTCTGAAATATAAGTTTCTATTCCTAAAACTAAGCCTGAAGATAAATTAGCAAGCTTAACCCTACCAAATGTTCAGTTACAGGTGAACCCAATGTATTTCTCTAGTGGAACTTTTCTAGTCGCTTGTATGAGAGGAAATAAAGTGAATTGTATAATTGAAAAGATTATTCTAAAATTGCCTTCATCTTTTTAAAATGCGATGTCAATGATGGTTTGTACATTCATACTGTAGAGGAATCAATTCTTTTTAAAATAGTTATTCAGATTTGCTTTTATACAAATGGATGTTTGCCTGCCTTGTGAATGCAAACATTAGCGAGATAACCGTAGGCAGGTTGTGTTTTTCTGTAGACAAATTGCATGTACGTATGTGGAACACTGTGCGTGGCTTCCTCAGCACTGAAAAGGTAGATGCCCACCTTGGATTTCTGGATTATTTTAAATAAAGCAGAATTTTCCGATTTACAGCACCCCGATTCTTGCCACAGATTTTGGAGGGGTTGTTGTGGTGGGGGTGTTATTTATTTAGGGACATTTCTCCATAAAATAACCTGAAACAGAAATTGGAATACATTCCTTGGACTGAAGTTGTTACAGTTTCCACAAAGACGACCAGCACAAAAGTGCAGTACACCGTCTAAGTTGAAAAACTATTCTGCGCAAGGGTGAAGTACATCAAAACCAATGTAAAAATTGTTGAATGAATCTGAAGAGACCGGTATCCTATCAAAATGGTATAAAAAGATGCTTCCCTGTGGTGTCAGAGAAGCAACACCTCACATCTTTAAGAAAATGTAAATGTACAACGTCCTTGAAAACACAATATAACTAACAACTTATCATGAAGTTAAAGGTTGCAACTGGTAACATTTTCCCTGACCTAGAATCAATGACAAGGGTACAAAAAGTTAGACTTTAAACCCCAGGGAGAGATTTCATTACCACAATGAGTAGCATGACAAACTGAGGCGTTCATTCAATATCACACAAAAGGAAGAGAAAGTAGTGAACTATTGACAGGGAGGAAAGACAAGCTCCTTGCCCAGGTCTGCTTATATTCGCGATCATTTCAAGCGGATGCACTAACACGAAAGGCCAATAAATATGGATTTATCAGGGTTATTCCTGTCTTGAGCACAAGAGGTTAGATGTATTCTTGGGCCTGAAGTAGGGCATCAAATTGCACAGGATAGTTCCACAGAAATGATGCCTTTTCCTGGACATAGATGTGGTGTAAAACTAATCATTGTTCATGTATGCTAAAGTTTGCATAAAAATAAATTTGACATGGTATTCATTTTCTGAAAGAGTGGAGATGCACACAGGATGAAGCTCCTGCAACAAGCAAGGACAACGAATGAGGTGGTGAGATCCCCTTCAGGTGTGGCTGGGAGAAAAAAAAAATACAAAACCCTTTGGAGGGGTGAGCCAATGGGGAGGATTATATGAGACTATTTCTATGCCAGAAATCAATCATTTTAGAAGATACTAGTGGCTGCTTCTGTTCTTCCACATAAGTGCGCATTTTGCTGTGTTCGGCTTAAACTTCGAGTATGAGTTTACAGTCCACTCGGTGCCCAGAGCGATTCATCCACCAGCAAAGACCGTCTTGTATGCAAGTCGATGGGAATACCATTAAAGTCTCCAAGGAGGTAAAAACCCTTGGTTTCTACTTGGATTCCATACTGTCTTTTGACAAACAAAATCCCTAACTTCATTCGGCTTACACCTGCAAGTTGCTAAGAGCAGGTAAACCATTCCTCTCTGATGATAGCTGCTTGATCCTGGCTAGAGCCTTAATACTCTCTAGAATGGACTATTGTAATGTCCTATATAGCGGTGTCAAAACTACAATCTGGAAGCTCCAGATATTAAAAAATAACGCCTTAAGAGCAGCCATAGGCATAAATAAAAGAACTCATATTTCCCCCCTCAGACGCCAACATAAATGGGTGTCTACGGGCAATAAAATATTGTTAAAGACACTGTCCCTGACTCAAAGCTCGCAACGCTGCCCCCAGATACCTTACAGATAAATTTCAGAGGAGAATCTCTCCCAGACTAACCAGAGCTGGTAATAATAATTGCCTGGCTATACCTAGGCTTACCACCATTGGGGGTAATAGCTTCCCTGTAAAGGCGGCGAAATCATGGAACTACCTTCCACAAAACTTGCGAATTGACCAAGCTTACCTACTCTTTAGGAAAAATGTCATAAAACACATTATCTGACCTATAGCCTCCTACCGCTTCAGGCTGTGTGGAGTCACTTATTCCCTCTTACCCACCAGCCCCACTTACTTTAAGTTACCACTTGAAACTCATGTGGAATCTATTCTACTTGCGAGTCCAAGTACTCTATGGAATGTAACATTCGGTAATTTGTATATTTGAACAATGTATATTGTTGACCCTCATATGTAAACTACTCTACCTGTGAGTCCAATTGCTCCACGGAGCAAAGTACTCTGTAATTTGTATATTTGTACATTATGTATTACTGTAACCTTATAGCTGCCATATTCGTACATCGATTTGTGCTTTGTAACTACAGAAGCCTTTATTATATTTGTATATATCTGTATTTTGTATAACTATGTATGCCTTGCATTCTCATACTGTAGCGCCCCATTACCTCCGGGTCTGGAGCGCATAATAAGTGAATTAACAAGTGGGCTCAGAGCATCAAATTATTACACTCATACCGCTTCAGATTCCCCATTCATCTCTTTACTGGAGTTCGACATCAGGAGACTTGATTTTACTTCTCAGCCCGTTGCAGCAGATTTCCTCGTTTATGAAGGAAAACGCAAACCAAGCCATTACAATGGTAGTGGGGTGGTCAGCAGGGACGAAAAAGATGGAAAGAGGTAGAGAAAAGCAGGGTTTTGGGATGTCTCCAGAACGTATGACAGTCCCGTTCAAATCGAAGAGGGACAGGGAGGCTGTTCCAGAGAGGCACCAGTTGGAGAGAGACCAGCCCCCGCGCTCTGCCTGGAGACGCGTTTGACTCAGTTTGAGTTAGATGGGCATAGGGCTTTAGCAGGGAGGTATTTAGGGAGAGAAAGTTGGGGATATTGTGGACCCAGCCCCAGAAAGCTTTGTTGACGATGTACAGGGTCTTGAATTTGATTCCGGCGCCGACCGGGAGCCAGTGGAGAGATTTTAGGGCTAGAGAGATTATGGTCCCTGGGCTTGAGGCTAAGCATAAATCTTGCAGTCCTATTCTGGATTAGCTGGAGGGGCATATGGATGAAAGGGGGACATCAAGAAAGACGCAGTTGCCGTAGTCCATCCTAGAGAGGACCAGAGCTCTAGGGATATTGAGCTTCTGGGGAAAGGAGAGTAGAAGCTGGAAGTGGGCCTTCATGGCAAGGTCGAAGATGCGAGGGGTGAAGAAAGGCGTTTGGCCTCATAGGAAGGGGAGGGCAGAAGGCCCAAGGCCCTCGGCTAGAGGGGAAACAGGGTGCAGGTGTCCCAATAAAAAGGATCTGTTTTACTGGCATTAAGACAGATCATTAGCCGTACACAATGCCTGGATAGCCGTCAGGCAATCAAAGTTGAGAAAAGAGGAAGAGGAGGTAGAAGAGGGAAGTTTGAAGGAGAGCTGTGTAACAGCCTGGCACTGGAAATGAGGAGAGGAGGAGATTGGGTGAACAACAGGGGCGAGATGGATATTGAAGAGCCACAGCGCTAGGGTAAAACTCGGGGATACGTCACAGGTTGAGAGATGGTGGAGGAGAAAGGGCCGAGTTGCAGCTAGAAAGGGCGGTTAGTGAGAAAGAAGTCAGCCAGTCCCTGTCTGTCTGTGATGCCATGGGTAGAGCCGTTTTAAGAGGATAGAGTGGTTGACCATGTGAACGGAGGAGGAGAGGTCAAGGAGAATGCGAACAGCAGGAGAGTTAGAGTTCAGATTTGCAAGCATGTCTTCACATATGACCAGGAGAGCAGTTTGTGCCTCTGTATGCCGGAAATCTAGATTGATGGCCATGGAGGCAGCCAACAGGTTCAGTGTGAAGGGTCAGTTGGGGGAGGGCCAACTTCTCAGGCGGTTTACCCAGGAAGGGGGTGGTGGAGATAGGGTGATCAGATAGCCGAGAAGGAGGTTTCTGCAGACTTCTTTAGGAGGGGGTGCACAAGGGAGTGCTTGAGGGAAAGTGGGAAAAAGCTAGTGGAAATCAGCAAGAGCCGGGGCGAGAGAAGAGATGGTGTCCTTAATGGTTCAAGAAGAGCAGGGGAGAACCTGTTTGGATGAGACCTTCATAAAGATAAAGCAGACAACTTTAGAGACCTCATCAGGTGAAATGGGCAGTAGGGAGGAGAGTGCGGGGGGGTGGTGTGGGGAAGGGTGGAGGGTAGCCAAGAGATGCACGAGAGTCCTGAGTCTTAGAGGTGAAATGGGAAGCCAAGGCGGAAAGAAAGGAGAGGTGGAGACTGCAATTGAACTGACAAGTTCTTTGCAGATTTTGAAAACTTCAGCCATTTGTGGCTCCAGAGATGCAGGCTTGGATGTGGGCCCTTTTGTGTTTTGTTTATTTATAAAGCACGCCTGGCCCAAAGACATCTGGGCTATTTCTTACAAGTTACAGAAGCATGAAGTACAACGGACATAAAGCAAAATACATTTAAAAAATGTACAAGATTTACAAAATCTTTACAGTGTTAGAAGACAGAGCAAGGCCTAGCCAGCCAAGCAGAGAAAACGCAGTGTAAAGTGAAGGTGTGAGGGGTGGCAAGTGGCGGCTTTAGGAGTCCTGCTTCGAGAGCCACATTTTGGCTTTTCTCTTGAAGGAATGCAAGGGGGATTCAGATCTGAGTGGGTTCGGCAGCGAATTCCAGAGTTTGGTGGCGAATACCAGGAAACTAACACCCCCAGCTTTCTGAAGCTTGAGCCTTGGTAGTGAAAGACAGTTGGCGTGAGCTGCTCCAAGTGTGGGGTGTGCAACGGTTCGCCAGTTATTTTGGAGCCTGGTTGGCCTAGCATTTGTGCCTGATCGCTAGAGTTTTAAGTGAGATCCTTTGGGAGACCGAGAGCCAGTGAAGACTAAGTCTGGTGTCCGATATGCTGTTTCCTTGGGATATTTAATGCTGCCCTAACAGTGTTGTTTTGTGTTACCTGTAACTTACTAATGTTCCGTTGACTGGTTCCAAGATAGAGCGTATTACAATAGTCGAACTTTCGACATGAGGGCTCTGGCAAGGATGGTACAGTTAGCTGAAGTAAGGATGGGTCGGCATGCTCTGATAAGTTTACAAGTGTAGGCTGAAGAGGAGATTACGGCATTGGTTTGTCTTGTAAGACAAGGTCGAATCAAGGTAAATGCCTAAGGTTTTCGTGTCATTGGATACCTTGGTGGTATTGCCATTGATGATAAAAGATTTGAATGCAGGATCTAGACTATTGAGTCTGTGGTGGGAGCCAAGGATGAGTTTCTCTGCCTTGCCATTGTTAAGACAGCACCTGTGTTGTGCCATCCATGCCTGGATGACCGGATAGACGTCTTTAGAACTTTGGTGTCAACTGTGTGGTCACCAGTGATAGGGATGAGTATTTGGGTGTCATCTGCGTAGTTCGTGCATGTGACACCCAAATAGTCAAGAACATCAAAGAGCGGTTTCGTGAACACGTAGACTGTAGGTGAAACACAAGATCCTTGAGGGACCCCACATAGGACTTGCGAGGGTTTAGTGGAGGCCATTGGTGAGAAGACCCTCATAGATCTGTTGGCCAGGAAGGATCTCATCCAAGTGGTGGCTTTGTCGGAAACGTGGGCTGCGGAGCAGATAGAGAAACAATATTGCCTTTGGAGCAGGCGACAGGCCAGCTTGTCAGTGGATGAACCCAAGGTCTTCCGTTCAGAAACTCTGCACTTAGGTTTCAGAGAAGCTAGATCAGAATCATACCAACCATTGCACTTTGAGGCAGGCTTCAGGCGGATCCTCATGACAGGGGCAAAGATATTAAGTTAACAAGGATAGAGATGAGTCTGAAGAAGGGGCTGGGGGGTGAAAGTCAGCGACTGACATCCGCTTCATCAGTTGAATGGCAGCGAAGGACGCTGGCAGTGCATAAGGCGGCTCGGGCCGAAGGGCCCCCATGTGGGAGGAGAAGATGGCGAGGTCGGACCAGGAGAGAGGGGTGGTGACTGGGTTAGAGATACGGATGTCTCCAGAGATGAAGGAATCCAAGGTGTGTCCTGCTGAGTCGGTCGGACCAGAAGGAAGAACAGTAAAAGGGAATGAATTAGGTCACAGAACTGTGAAGTGGTGATTAAGGAGAGTCAAGGTGGATGTTGTAGTCACCGAGGAGGAGTTTGGAAGTAGTGGTCAGAAGGGAGAAAGTGAGGTCAGCCCATTCGGAGAGGAAGGGAGAGAGCGATACTGCCAGGGGGCCTATAGATGAGGGCGAGAGAGTAGGAGACTGCAAACCTACAGATGAGGCATTCAAAAGAATAGTAGGATTGAGGAGGTATTATAGAAGCAGGGACCCACTCAGGAAAAACCAAGGCCACTACCTGCAGGACGGTTGGGCCTGGGTTTGGAGAGTCGTTTTTTGCCCTCAGGGAGTAGAGTGTCAAGAGCAGTGACCAACCTGGCATTGAACCATGTCTCAGTAAGGGTGAGGACGTTGAGATCAAGGTCTTCAAGAAGGGGATAGATTTCAGGAGTGTGATATAGCAGAACAAGTATTCAGAGTAGCTAAGTGAAGCTTATTACCATCTCTGAATGTTTTCTGAGGAGCGGTACAGGGACATGGTACGCCCGTCAGAGGTGGCAGACAAGTTATACGAGGGGAGGAAGGAAGAGTAGAAGGAGTGGGGAGGAGGTTAATAAGAGAGGGCAGGCGCCAGACAAGAAGAGTAGGTTGTGAACCTTGATGCATGACAGCGCCATTGCGACAGACATTAATGACGCACCTAGAGGATAAGTCTGCCAAGAGTAATTTCCATCATCTAGTGCCACCATTAATGGCTGAAGAAGAGAAAGAAGAGAGTGGTAACCATATGGCAAGCCCATATGTTTGGAAAGGGATCAGGGAAGTAGCACCGACAGGTGTCAGCAATAGGTAGACCAGGGTTCGAGGCCAGGAGGTCTTAAGTTTGTTTCTTCTAGACTTTGTGAGGGGGATAGGATAAGCAATAGAGTAGAAGTTAGAGTAGAAAGGGGAGATGGTGAGTGCCAGGTTATTGGGGGTTGGGACAAGGGAGCGGCACAGTGCATGAATACACTCACCAGGTGGCCTAGCAGCAAAGCACGTGCAGCTGGAGGAGGTGGTATAAGCACCAACGATAGTCACAGGGCCACAGTTACAAGGGGAAAGGTAGAAACACACAAGGGGGGCACGGGAGTGCAGTTTAAAGGCTATGCTTTCAATGTGCAAACGTAAGGAAGCAATGGCGGGAGAAGAGAACATGTCGCAATTCACATTGAGGACATGAGGCTGGCTGCAGCAGTTAACTCACAAAAACAAAGTCCAAAACAGCCTGATTTGTATCTAAAAGCAAACAGCCGGGTTACACAAACATTGACATGGTCAGATGTGTTCTAGGGACTTCCTATGTGTTGAAATAAAGCAAAGCAAGAATAAACAATCATGCACTGATTAAATTAGAACTATGAAGACAGGATATGATGCCAGTATCAAATGTAGGCACTTGACTACATATAGAACAGGCTCTTGTTGATATGGATATGTGCCAATACTGGTCTTCACAGGGTAAAACATGTTTGCTTATTAGTAATTCCCATAAAAGTACACAAATCACAAACTAACCACACAAAATATAGTTCTAGAAACATCTTAAGAAACATGGTCTGATTGCATTGTTATTGTCTTCATCGGTAAACGAAAAGAAACAGGTAAGGCAGACATTAGTAAATGGAGGTGTGTTAAAGCAAGGGCGTTGTTGCTAGAGCAGGTGTCCTTGGTTATCTCATGTGGTATGATATGGTATAAAAAGTACAGTGCGCAGACTACTGCCCAAAAGCAGGTGGGCACTAAAACTAAATGAGCAAGCAAGTATGGGGGAACTGTTGGGAGGCAATAAATCTTAGAAGAGTTGGGTTTTCAGGAGCGTACGAAATTCCACAGTGCCCTGGAGATGAGCCGAGAGAGCCTTCCACAGAGAGGGGGTCAAGACCGAAAAGGAACATCCCCCTGCTCTGGCCCTATGATACAGGAATTTCCAGCAAGGTTTGAGGCTGAGCAAAGAGTTCACACCGGCCTATAGAGGTTCAGCTTAGCACAGAGATAGTTAGCACAGCCTTGTGTATGGCACATTGCATAGTACACAGTATCTTAAAATCAATCCAGCCGAATACAGGAAACCAATGCAGCCGATGTAGGAGACCCCAGGAGTGACAGTCTCTGGGCCCCGAAAGCCATTGGAGCTGCCGCATTTTGCAGGATCTGCAAATGTTGGACCAGAAAAGATGGTTAGGACCCCATAACAGAAGTAGTCACTACCTTGGAACAGGATTCTGGAAGGACGAAAAGGCAAAATCTTGTAATTTCAGTTTGGCAATGTCTTTGTGACAAATAGAAGAGATTTGAGCATCTCTGGAACCACAAGGAGGAGGTTCAGCCCCCCCCCACCAGACTCAACTGAATCTGCAGGGGTTGAAAAAGGTCCCAAAGAGGCTTGCCAGTAGTCATCACTCCAAGCTACCATAGACAGAGAACCCACCACAAGAATCTCCATTTTACTCCATTTCAGCTTTAACCATTTCCTGGCCATCAAATTACGGATAGAGGATAGTCTTGTAGCTTGGAGGGGCATGGTCAGTCATAAGAGACTTGTGACTAAAAAGGACCAGTGCATCATCTGTATAGATGTAAAATTGCACTCAAGTTCTGCTACGAGATCAGGTAGCGAACACAGGCACAAATTAACCAGAAGACAGAGCAGAACCCTGGGGGACACCACAAAGCAACGCTACCAGAGCAGATTTAAAATGGAGGAAGAGACACTGTTTGAATTCGGTCAGAAAGAAAAGAAGAAAACCATGTAGACAGCTAGAGATACCAACCTTTTCCGAACAGCATAGTAGAGTCTCATGTTTAATAGCATCAAAGGCTGCTGAGAGGTGCGGTCCAGGAGCATCAAAACTCCCACCTCACCACAGTCTTGAAGGAAAGCAAGGTCATCCAAGATGGAAATCACTGACTGTACCCATGAGTGGGCTGAAACTGGATTGAAAAGGGTGAAGGCGCTGGGATTCAAGAAAATTGCAGAGTAACAATAGCCTCCATCAATTATGAGGGCTGTGCCCATATACGCAAACGATTTCTTAAAAGGACAATATAGCGGACCAAGTCAATAACAGGTTAAGTCTGGGCAAGATTGCAAAAGCTGTATATGTGCACGACTACTGAACCTTTGAATGCTGGGTCAGTCCTTAGATGGCTAACAAACGGCAGTGCTGTACTGCATCAAGTACAACAGCCAATCTGAAGATTTCTGAAATGGTGCCCCTAAAATACAGCAGTGACACAGAGAAGCGCTGTTACTGTCACATTAACAGCATCACAGCCCTTCTGGGGAGGGCATGTAGCTTCTCATTTCCTGCCATTGCACATCCTACTCGCAGGCCGAGTGGGATAAGGAAACTGAAACCTCCTTGGCCTCTGCTGATGAGTCTCAGTAGTGTGTGCAAGGGTTAAATGGCCGTTCAAACACACAATCCTACACAACCTACCTTCACAATCCAAGCAACATACAAAAACTAGAAGAATCACTATTCTCAGCAACGGTTTTATACTACACAAATGTGGTCACAGAACAGCGGGACTTTACAGCTTTTACAATGGGTCTTGTTGCTGGTCACAGTAGCTATAAAGCAGAACGAGCTTCAATGTCTCCTTCAAGGGAATGGTCATACTTGCCCAAACTAATAGGGGAGGCTGTTCTCAGCCAACGTTTCATATAAATACATGTACAGTACATTGAATGCAAAGGGCAGTATCCACAGATTCAGCCTTTCAGAGTTCGAACTAAAATGTGTGTAGGTGTGCCGATTCAGCCAACATTTAGCGAATGATTCCAAAAATAATGGCTCTACGTTTTCTGAAAGAATCAGTTTACACTTCATATAAAAAGCAGTTCAATTTGAAAGAATGTGATTCAGAAGGTGTTTTATTTGATTGTACTGTTTAAAACGCGGACCTAGCTCAAGAGCAGCAGAGTGCTGCCCAGAGTGTAGGTAGCCAGCATTTGGGCTGGCATTTTTTAACAGTTCTACTAAACGACAGGGGAAAATAAATAAACAAAACACACAAAAGCACAGAGGGGACAAATCATTAATAGAACTATCACACAAAAAAGTGGGTGGGGTCCCGATGATTGACAAATTCAGAATTTGTTTCTATGAAGCCGCACCCCAACTGGAGTGCATGGCTATCAATTATTTATGAATGAATCTATAATAAGGCAGACAACTGAATATCAAATACATTATTTATTCAATAGGCAATAAAGTCCTAGTACAATACATATCAAAATTATGATTAAAAAATCTGTTTCAGCTAACAGATACACGAATCAATAAACAAAAAAAGCCCATTGTACAGACAAACATTTGCAAACAATTTGAAGAAATATTTTTTGGGCACAAAATCAAAGCTTATGAATCACAGGTCAGCCAATCTAATCGACTCAAATAAAGGCACTCTAATGTATGCAGATCTAGAAGCACATCCCTGGAGTGCATACATTACAATTGCAACACTGGCGTTTATGGACTACATTCAGTTAGACATTCAGTTAGGCAGGGCCAGCAGTATAGGATTTAGTTCCTTTGTTTGAGTCAATCAGATTGACTTCTAACCATAACTATTCCTTTGTTGTAAAATGAGGTCTCCTACCTGTAATTCATAAGCTTTGGTTTTGTGCCCAAAAAACTTTTCTTCAAATCGTTTGCAAATGTTGAGGTATGTACAATAGGCTTGTATACAGGTTATTGGTTGTTCTAACCCATCGGTTTCAGATATGGTTTCATGAATTCTTCCTCTTTTTATTGATTCATGTAACTGTTAGCATCATTTTGATATGTATTATTGTAGGACTTCATTGCCTATTGAATAAATATTATATTTGATATTCAATTGTGTGCCTTATTAGATTCATAAATAATTGAAGATGGCCACATACTCCAGTTGGGGTGTGGCTTCATAGAAACAAATTCTGAATTTGTCCATCAAAGGGATCCCCCCTTTTTTGTGTGATAAATCTTTTAACAGTAGTTCAGTACGGCAAGGTCTGTGCATCGGTATGCAAGTCCATTGGAATTAGTCCTTGGCCAGTTGTTGTTGAAAGAGCCATGTTTTAGGAAATTTGCGAAATTTGAGAATTGTGGGGCATTCAGATTCGACACTGGGGTCGAGTTCCAGAGGGTGGGTGCATGACAACAGAAGGATGGTTTGCGGGTCCTCTCGAGTTATTCAAGCCTGTTAGTCGATTTGCTGCACAAGGAGCGTGTGCCACCAGATATGTGGAGCTTAGCCGCGAGGTACGCTGGTGTGCTACTCGTGACTGCTTTGTAGATGATACATGCAGTCTTGAACAGTATGCTGGCTTGGAGTGGAAGCCAAGGTAGTTTGCTTAGGATGGAGGTAATTCGATCAGATTTCCATGCTTCTGTAATAGGAAGTGCTGCAGGGTGGTGGACTGCTTTTATGGGAGCAATGTGCGAGACAAGGGCCTGCACTACAGTCCAGAAGTCCAGAGGCAGGTTGAAGGGTTTGATTTGTCAAAGGGTAGAGATGCTGAGCCAGGCTATTTGGGTCTTCTTGGTTGTGTGTTTCGAGAAGTACAGATTGTGGTCAATGGTGAAGCATACATTTTTTGCTGAGTCTGAGAGTTGTGGATCAAATCCTTCTAGGCGTACATCATTGAGCCACCACTGCTGGGCACGTTTATTTAGCGGGTGGATCAATGAGGACAAATTCAGGCTTTGATGGGGTTGCTTTGGTTTGGAGAGCATCATCCACCACCTGGATGGTGGCTGGGTCGATGCTGGGAGGAACTCTGATAGTAATTTAGGTGGTGGATTGTTCAATTCTGGCTAGTAGTTGTATAGCAACTACTTCTTCCAAGATTTTTCAATAAACGTGAGGTTCGTAATGGGCCTATAGTTGGCCAGGTAGTCTGATCTAGGGTTGGTTAAATAAATTTTAAAAAAATAAATAAATAAAAAAAAAGTCATGAGAGCAGTCTTGAGGGTGTTCAGGAATGATCCTTCTGCGAGGAAGGCTTTGAGGCAGAGGAGCACATTGAGCACCTGGCCAGTCAATTTTTTAATAATGGAGGCCGGAATTGTATCAGAGTAAGAACTAGGCTTGAGGGAGGCAATAATTGTTAGGCGATTGGGGGTGGGTGGGCGAGGAGAGGATTCGGTCTAGATGGGCAGTGTGCATGCTGGGGTGCAGGGAATGCTAATGCTGTGAGGTTGATTCAATGGTCGCTCAGAATTTGCTCAATACAAAATGTGTGGACTGGTTGCATTTTTCCTGAGTTGCTGGAAACTCTGGGTCGGGTGAGGGTTTTGTACAATGGTTCACTACTTCAAAGCGGGATATGCTCCTGTTAGAGGCTGTCACAATGGTGGTGGAGTAGAAAGCAGCTTTGGCCTAGGCAATTACAATCCTACAGTTTGCATGCAGAGATTTGAGGTTGATGAGATCTCCAGAGTTATGGTTTTTGCACCAACATTTCTCTAGGGCTCCGATTGAGCATTTGTTGGAGGCTAGCTCGGGGGGTGTACCATGGGTCGGATGGTTTGGTCTTAGCCCGGCTGGATTTTAGAGGGGCATGAGTGTCCACCAGTTCCATAGCAGAGTTGCTGAATAATTGCAAGAGGCCCAAGGCATTCCCTGTGGTAGGGGAGTGTGCAAAGTTTGCTTCTAGCTCATTGACTGCAAAGGTTTTGAATGAGTGGCGTTGAATGAGGGGGTATTTAACCTGACCTTTGAGAGCCATGAACAGCTGATGAAAGGGGGGGGGGTGATGCGAAGACCAAATCTAGGGTGTTGCCTTTGCTTTGTGTGGAGGAGAGTACAATTTGCTTAAGGTCCACGGAAGCAATCAGAGTGAAAAGCACCCTGTGCGATAGAGGGAACCGGCAGGCGAGTCATTCAAATGAGCTTGTTCTGGGAGAAGGGATGATGGAGCATGGCCAATCACTCCTGTGGATGATTGGCCAGAAAGGGCAGGAGGCGGAGTGGCAGTCGGCATGTCACATGTGGTGAGGATGGGGTAAACCATGTTTCATTAATGAACAGGGCATCAATGTTCTACGAGATGAGGCCAGCGATCTCTGCACATGAGCGACTGCCGAGTGAGCATTGATCAACATGAGAGAGCATGTGGTCTCTGGGTGTTGGATGGGGCAAGGGCAATAATAAGGATTGCTAGGGTAGCTTGACGGGGCTCCCTGTGGAACTTGGCCATTTGAACCCTAGTGAGAGTAGGGATGAGCTGTGGAGGGAGACACATGGTGATTTCTTTTGGTGAGTACAAGTAGTAATGATTAGTTTGTAGGTGAAATGCAGGATAGCGGGTCTGGGTAAGGCCCTTGGCCCCCCATCACACCCTTTGCTGACAATGCCGGTGATGAGGACGCCTAAGGAGGACTGATTAAATAGGTGGTGGGCGGAGCAACTGAGTGGCAGGGCCTGGTCACATGATCAGCAGCCTACTCAATGCTGACTGCCTGGAGCTGGCCTACAACCCTTAAGTAGAGGCTTGAAAGGCAAGAAAACTGGAGTTGGGCAGGGCAATTTAGCGGCAAGGTTGAAGATTGTCTTCAATTTTGCAAGCAACCGTAGGAGAAATATTAGGCGTTACAAAATGTTTGAAGGCAACAATATTTCGTAGAGCCAAAAAAAATGCATTTCCCCCTCATAAAAAAAACGGCCTGGCCAACTGCCTCTTTGCTCTAGAATATGAATGCCTGTGTTGCAAATTTTAAATGGAAGCAAAAGAAAATTGGGCGGTAAAGAGCGCAACAATAAAGTGATTAGAGTTGCCTCCAATAAATATAAATGTACTTTTCAGCAGTTAATTATTGTTGGGAGACAGTTAGGAAATTTCACTGGGCATTTGCATCTTCTTCACACATGTGCATGTGATGTCACACTCCACAACCAAGAGGCCAGCTCAAGCGGGAAGCTTCAGGCAGAGCCAACCAGACTGACCATCCGTCGCCCATTTACCAGCCTGGAGAACGCGACCGTTATTATCTTACTTTCCTGGTCCATGGGTCCTGGTACTTACCGGCCACCCCGCCAAGCACAGGGTCCATGGACTTCAGATGCCTTCATCCAGAGCATTTGGCTCTTTAGTAGAAGACGTGAAGGTAAGCATTTCTTCCTGGTCATGTACAAAAAAGGTGTCCTCTGGTAACTGCCCAGCCAGATCCGGAGGCTTTGAAGTCGCTTCCTTTCCTTACAGCCTTTACTTTTGTCATCACTGAATGCTGTGTGCCTTTCATCATCTCGGAGAGCACTTAACATCCATTTTGTATTTGTTTACCTACCATCTAATGCAGATGATGGCCTGCCAACTAAAGCAAGGACTGCTGACTTTACAGGGCCTTTTTGTTGT
The DNA here is from genome assembly GCF_040938575.1 of Ambystoma mexicanum. Taxonomy (NCBI): domain Eukaryota; kingdom Metazoa; phylum Chordata; class Amphibia; order Caudata; family Ambystomatidae; genus Ambystoma; species Ambystoma mexicanum. Next base: position 1,040,731,359 of record NC_090924.1, read on the forward strand.
ACTTGGTTTCAATCAATAACTGAAGGCTAGTTTGTCAGCATGAAGGTTTCTATTTTGTCAATCAGAACATCCAAAAGCTGCAGAACACAGTGTGTGCTATTCCCTGCAAAAGAATGCATGCTGGGCATTGGCTCGGTTACTGCATGTGCAGCAGTAGGCTATGCCACTCTTGGCACTGCTCCCAGGAGGGTGGGGGCGGGGGGAGGCTGCAGTGGTTCTTAAAAGAACTATCACATGCTTGCTGCACAATTTACTGCAAAAGGAAACTGGGGAAGGAATTCAACACTATATACAAACAGAATATCTACGAAATCCATAAGTCTGACCTTGTGCAAATTTTGGATGTAACGGTATACCGTTAAATATACTGTGAACCACTTAATTGAACAATAATAACCGTCACATTGTTTATACCGGTATACTGTTAAGTGTGCTTTTCAATCGGATTTGGAAAGGCTGTAACATAAAGAGTGTGGCAACATGTTCATCTTCACCAGTAGCCAGTGGGGGAGCTAAAAGCCTAAATGACCACTTAAGAATAGCTATTCTCCACACGTGTGTTTGGTGGAAGCAAGGGGTGGCATTTCAGTGGAAAGTACGTTGAAAAGCCCAATTCTGGCCATGGGTGCCTGGCTTTGTTTGTGATGATAAATCTGACAATTTATGTCCTTTTAGAAAATAGTTAACTCCACCTTCTATACTGCGATAACCAAGATATACCGTATTTGGCAAGAAGGTTATCGTACCGTCATAAAACTAATACCGTGACACCCCTAGTGCAAATGGTAAGCAAATAAACTCCAGTACACAACAGCACACATTCACTGTAGAACCGCGACAGCTGATCATGACAGCTGTTGTACAAGTCTCACAAACACAGGCAGGGCATTTACTAAGCCTGGGCGAATCTGAAAAAAAAAAAAAAAAGAAAAAAAAAATGGTAAAAAGAAAAAGAAGAGTCCACACGCAAATCCCTGCAGGCTCAATCGCTGGATTCGGGTGAATCCACAGAAGTCTGCCAAACTATTACAATGTCTGAATTCCTGATCCAAATTTGAATGACATCAAGACAACAGTACATGGATTTTGCATCAAGGATTCAGTGGGCATATACACTGACATTGGCTTCGGGTGAGTCCATAGGCAGAAAAAAAAAGTTTGAGTGCCTATATAAAGAACCAACACTTTTCGATTTCCTTTGTAGGTTTTGTTTGGCTGCAAGAGGGTGAGGCAGGAGTTGGAAAAGATTTGAGGGGTTAAGCAGGACTTATTTTTCCCTTTGTGGACAGTGCGTGGCATTTGCAATTTGGAAGTATTGCTTTTAGCTTGGGAATCATTTATTTTTGATAACTTACTCCGTGTGCAAGGCAATCAAGCAGTTGGGAAGCCATATTTTTAGTTTGGGCTATTAGGTGGCGCTGAAAGTGCTACCTTTAAACCAAAGCTATAGTCATTAAAATAAGAGCTTTAACAGAAGCGCTTCAAATATGAGTTTTGAATGAGGGTCTGTAATGCTTTTCAATGAAGATGACATTTGAGGAGGGATACACAGTGTATTTCGTGTTTGGTTATGGATCCTCCTCCCATTCCCTGCCCCTAGCCATGCTAATCCCTATGGCCAATCCTTAGTTCTCAACCATTTGTGTTGCAAAGGCGGGTGAAATCACCAGATTGTTTTTTGGTGGGTGAGATGCCCATTGGAATGAATGGGCCTGCAGGAGGCTTGGTGGGTGAGTCCGCCCTTTGCAAGGCGAGTGACATCCGCCAAAAGCATGCGAGTTGAGAGCTATGGCTAATCCCACCTATTCCTGCCCATTTTAGAACATCTTGGATGACTGGCTCTAATGAAGCTGTCTGGAAACGAGGCAAAAGCAGCACCCATCTTTGAATGGGAAATATACCATGCATCTTGCAAATAAAATGACACATTGAATCCTGCAAGTATAACTTTTTTTTTTTAAATAGCTAAAGTTATTTGCATTTCGAAGCTTCTTTTGATTTGTTGCGATTTGCAAATAAATAGCCGGGACAGAAAAATATTGCAACCTTAAAAATGGATAGACCGCGGTTAATCTTAAAATGTTGGATCAAGTCATGGCCCTTTATTAGGTTGTTGGGAACCGTTTCTTTCGGCTGAACATTTTGAATGGTACAAAACTATGAACGTCATCAAGCCGGGCCTCCATCTTTCCTTTCCAGCTTGCTCAGTTCTCGTTGAAAAGCCGCGTGCCCTCATCCCGTCATTCACATTACCCTTTGCGTGCCCAGTCATCTTTTTGGTACAAGAAATGTATGCCGGTGCAGGATGTTGCAAGGTTGGAACAATCAGTGAACCGATTAGAAGCATCGCTGACTAACGCGGGCGGCCACCATGGGCGAATGTGCAACCATCCTCCGATCACTTGATTGATTATTATGCGCGTATACATTAAGTGTTTGAAAGCGCAAGTCAAAAGGTGGCCTCTAATGACAGTGGAAATAAGAAACACTGCACTAAAGGAAGCCGTATTTTAGGGCTAAACTCACCCAGTTTAAGATGATGGAATACTGTTTAAATAATAATTTTGGTTCCCACCAAGTGTGTTCGTTTTTGCAGTAGCCAGGTGTAGGTGTATGTGGGATTGTAGTAGTCTAGACAGAAATAACAGGTTTCCTTCTACTTTATTTCCGTTTATCCACAGGGGTTCCCAGGGCATCTTTAACTAGTCTTTTTTTATTTTTTAAAAAAATAAGAATACTGTCAGTTTTGTATACGTACTAGGCGGCTACCTTCCATGCACCGGATGGACCCAGGTTGTTAAATTTGCGGAGAAGGTCACACGCCCTTTGTTAAATGCGGTTTGTTCTTTTAACTTTGCATTCTGGACCTTGTAGTCCTTTTAAAAATCAGGTAATCAAAGCTAGCTACAACGGGAGATAAATATGTGCTTAGTTGGAACAAGCTGAGGTTACCTGGAGGGGTGTTCTCTGATACACGCAGAAACTGATCTGGGCGGGGGCGCAGGTGTTCAACCAACGTGTTTTATTTACTCATTTTTATAGCCGGATGGGATGGTGTTACATAACCCATTGGATACAATTAATTAAAATCAGCACAACCCAATGAAAACCTGTTGCTGCATTGTGCTCTGTGTAGGTACCTTTCCGTCCACAACACACTGCATTTTTTTTTAGTTTGGGCTATTCAGTGTCACTTTCAACAACTATAAGCCAAACTATTGCCTTCTAGTACAGATGGGGAGAAATTGCTTATTAGGAGGTCACACAGCTTGTAAGTAGTGTTAGGTTATTTGCCCAGACACTGACTGCCAATGGCCATGCTTATCCCTATGGACATTTAAACTCCGTTCCTGCCCCTCCCTACCCAAAACCCCTCCTCAGGTAAACTATTCAAGCTCACTTTATTCAAGCCGTACCATCAAACTTTGCACTCCAAGTGCCTGACAGTGTTCTTTCAAAAGCAGTCTTCTGAGAGTTAATGGCTCAATTTGAGTTATAAAGCCACTGTACAACTAAAAAATGTCTTAACCATGTCTGCCTTAAGCCACTTCATTTGTTACCACTCTGCATGGCCTTCACTGAAAACAAGCATTAATAAAGTCAACAGTTTGGCTTGGGTACAATTATTAGACATTTGACAGACACTGCTATTAGATACCCAGGTAATCACACCATGTTGCACCAGCTACCATCAATGGGCCGTTAATACTAATGCAGCAGAGCCTGGCAAGTGCCTTTGCCATGCCTACACAGAATTCCAAACCGTTGCCAATGCTGGTTAGGGAATCCATTTTGTGTAGGGATTTGAAATTTAAAACTATAAGTAGGCTGGGGAAGCCTTTATTTTGTTTTCACGCTTAAAAAAAAAACTGCTTCCCAAATAAACTGGTTTCAGTTAAGGAACCCGTGAAGATTTTTCTTTTTTTTAATACGAAAATAAGAAAGAAAATAAGAATACTGGCAATCCATACAAGTGAGGAGTGGTTGAGAGACGGGATATATGAAAATATTGTGTCCACAATTACATATGACTTGCAGACCCAAAGATATATGGAATCCTCTAAGAGTATATTTGGCTGGCACCAAACACAGTAATGAGAGTGGATAAAATGAGACCATGAGCCAATCAATAGTAAATAATTTGGGGCTCATTGAAAATGTACACGCGTGTCGATATCAATGTCAGAAGAAGTTATTGAATGTGTCAAAATGATTCTGTAATCTCATTTGCGCAGTTTTGGTTGCAAACTGTCTGTTTATATATATTTTTTAAACCTTTTTTTATATATAAGCAGCAATAAACGCCCTATATGCGTGCTTTGAGGCCTCCGGACATGTGGTGCCGTTCATAAAATGTTTTAAATAAAAATATAGTTAAGGTGAGTCAGATCCCATAGGAACCCCTCAAAATTCTATTGTTAATAACTTTGATTCGAGTAATGGATTGAACCAAAATTCAGAAAGTGATTAAGGACTAGCAGACCACCCCTCCCCTCCCCTCCATCCCCCCTCCCTAGACTGCAAGGTTTCGTAAAGCTTCGTTAAAAAAATCTTGTTATTAAGAAGACAAAGAAAAATGTCTTGCCAAAAGTGCTGCCTCTTTCCCATTCATTTTCCCATGGACAAAGTAAATGTTTGCCAAAGCCACAGCCCAAAGCGCTGAATGGATTTGTACCAGGTCAGAAACAACTTGGGCACAAAATGTGGACTTGCGATCCATGCTTGGTTTGAGGTTATTCTGTGCAGTAGTTATTTGCAGTAGTTATTTAAATATTTGACAGAGAAGAGGGTGCCCCCATCTCAAAAATAGATGGCTATATCTCAGGGATTTACCCGGAAGCAGGGGTTTTTAGAAATTAAACTGCCATCTTGTTTTTTCTCAATGCAAGAGATATCTGAAGCTATAGTCGAGGATATGGGAAAATGAAAAGCAGGATAAAAGCAATTTGCAGTTAGAAAAACATGCATATGCCACCAGGCTATAGGTGGGGGGTGGCTAGAGGGCACCAAGTCAAATTTGGGATTTGGAGGGGGTCTAGGGACTTCGTTCGCAACATGAAGCTTTCTGTAGCCTTGAATAGTCGACATCTCAAAAGCAAACTGTCACAGAAACAGCATGTGTTGTGGGGGGGGTGAGGGGAGAGAAGGGGGAAGTGAGGAGGCCATCACCTGGGGAGTAGTGGGAGCTGGCACAGATAAGGGGTGCACTTGGTTAGGGCCTGGGGGGCAGGAAAGCTTTTATTTTTTCCCGGCCATTTTGCTGATATTGAAAAAGGGGATGAAGGTGCACACTCTAGATTTTACGATTTGAATAGATATAAATTTAAGGATCAAAGGTTAAGGATTTTTTGGGTGCGGGAGAGGAAAAGCGGTCCTGGTACAGGGCCACAAAAATGTAAAAAAGTGAGAAAGAGAGGATCCAAAATGGAACCCTCCAGTCCCCTGCACACCTTTAAATTGCGTCAATATGACGCCTAAACATTGATTCAAAACAACTTGTACATTGTTCAAAGTAAAAATGTACAATTCGAAAGCATGTGTGGCTCTTTCTAATAATACAATTAGATGTATAAATGTTGTTTATTCCAAACGCAAACAGTAGAGAAGATTGAATTCATTGTAGATGGCTGATGCGTTTCGAGATACCAATGTTCTTCTTGAGCCATAAATCAAACAGATGAACTAAAATGTAAAAAATACAAAGGAAATATAATAAGGTTTGTAACGCTCTCGAGTCAAGACCGCAGTCTGTATCTAGTGCACATTTACTCATTCATTATAGACTGTAAATCACCATTTGTATAAAGTAACATAGCCCCAAGGCAGCAACCAGTTTCTGTGTGGACATTTCTAATAGTAAATGGTGCTACATCCAAAGCCACAAGCAACCTAACCTACGTATAGCCGCCATAATCAATTTAGATGGAAAGAAAAAAAATGGAGTAGTCCTTGTAGAGGAAGATAATGCCCTGCGGGCTAGATATAAGCTCACCATCAATGGGAGGATCCTTAGTCCTATTGCGTTTGATGATGTAAAAGGGTAGTGAGGGTTCAATCAGTCAAGGGAGACTCCATCGGGCATCAATTACACGGGAGCCCCAGGTCCTATAATAAGTGGTAATTTAAATTAATAATGATATTTAAAATAACACAGAGCAGCAGCTTATTCATTGTGGACAAATCAGATAGTTAATGATGTGCAAAGAATGTGCTCAGGGCTGTAACATAATCGGTACAAATTTGGAGCGGTAAAGAAAGAAAGGGAGGTACTCACCCTGGCAAGGCGAGTACGTATGCTTTTCGCCAATTGCCAGTGGAGTCCAGTAACTTGCGTCCAAAGGACAATGTGGAAGCACTAGCTAGTGCTGAAAGATACACGGTCTGTGAATATAATAGATAGCACAAAGGAGCTACGGATAAGGAAAGTCTTAGAGTGGAATACAAAGCCGGCACAATGCCATGTGTGGATGCAGGAACTTACTAGTGTAAACACAATACGCGATTGTGTGTTGGAATCTTCGTCTGTCGTGGAGCCGATCTCAGAAGTGGCACACTAACGAGCCAGGAGTGGATATTCGCAGCTATTTTCAAGGCTATAAAGGACTACGGGTAATCAAGGTTATGTGTAGTTCAGTGCCTGTGGTTAGTTTATTTTTTTTAAAACCTATTTTTATAGCTATAGTGACTTTGGGGGTGAAAAATCTGACACGATTGCCATCCAAGTCTCCCATCCATGCAGTAACCAAGACAGACCCTGCTTAGCTTCAAAGTGATGAAGGAGCCAGCATCCTCAGGCCATGTTGCCCGATAAATGAGCCAACGTTAAAAAAAGACCACTTAGAGAAATGGGCCAGCCCTTTCCTTGCTTTGAAACAAAGCATGGTCAGACCTACTTTGAAGCTAACTAGGGTCAGTCCCGGTTACTGCATGGATGGGCGACCGAATGGGTATCCGAATTATTTTAAACCATGCTACTGTCAGTCCTTAGACTCTTGAGTGCAAAACTTTCAATGTTTTTGCCTTTTGCTGAATTGCAATCTGGCATTTGTGGTCTCCCAGTCAAGATGGAGGGAAATAATGCCACAATTGTAAAATGTTTGTCGAAAATAGCTCTATAAGGATTTATATATCCATCTGAGTGACACTATGGCATGTGCACTTTTCATGTTAGCTTCATAAAGCAAAGTATTGTTGAAAGCCAGACATGGGGGTGGGGAGGGGAAATGAGCAGAGGGCAAGTAATTCATGAGCATTTGCCCATATTGTAGCAAGAGAGTTTGCAATCCTGGGCACCGGTAGTTATTTTCCCCATAATTGTGGCTGCTTTTCCGGGCACAAGTTAAGGACACATGGGTGGACAGGGTAACTTTTCTTTAGAGTGCGGACGCAACCCATTTTTTTTTTAGGTTGCCAAGCTTGTTCAAGTATTTGGCTACAAGGATTTTACGTGGTTTGTCACATTCCCAGTGCAGAAGCTTACTCACAGGACCACAAGCACTTGTTTCGTATTGGGATTTACTTTACCAGGGAATATTTCTCAACAGATTGCTGGGTTTAAAAGGTGAGCAGCTTTTATACTTTGCCAGCATATTAATTGGAACATTTCCTCACTTAGGCTATTTTTTCTGGTGTTCATTACTTTTTTTTTTTAAAAGTTCAATGTTATTTTAACTTGGACTTTTGTCTAAGGAGTAGGTCTATTGAACTACATTTGTAGATTTCACTTTAAGATATATGTTCACTTACTGTGCATATATTCATGAGTGCCAACTTTTGATTTTCGCAATGGGGTCAAAAGTACCTGGGCATATGTTATTTTTGCAGCTAGTCATTCCCCCACCCCTTTGTTACGTGCTGCTTAAATGCGGTTAGTTGGGGTTGTGCAATGTATGACAATAGCCACCAAGAGACCAGCCATAAAACAAGGAGCTTGTAGCATGCTGCTTAACCAAAGTGTATGATCCTCGAAAAATGATATATATATATATATCATTTTTTTTTTTACATATATGGCGACATTGGGGGTGACAAATCACTGGTGACCTGGGTCTCCCATCCATGCAGCAACTAGGACCGCCCTGCTTAGCTTTAAAGTGAGGAAAAGGCCAGCCACTCAGGCCATGGTGCCTAATAGGTTAGGCAAAGTTACAAGACCACTTAGAGCAACATGGCCTTATGGTGTCGGCCCCTTCCACACTTTGAAGCTAAACAGTACTGTGCGTATGCTCATTGGTGCCAGCTTTTGATTTTTGCAATGGGTGCCAAAAGTACTTGGGCATATTTTATTCTTGCAGCCGGTAATTTATTTCCCCCCCATTTCCATGCTGCTTGAATGCAGTTAGTTGGGGTTGTGTGATGTATCCCAACAGTCACCAAGAGACTGGCCATAAAACAAGGGGCTTGGAGTACGCTGCTTAACCAAAGTGGGTGGCCCAAGGCAAATCATTGAATCTCGCGGCACATTGCCTAAAAACATTGCGGGTTCTCAAAGCCTGCAGGAACAAGGCCATGGCTAGTGGTCTGGTAGCGTTATAAAATGGACAGTGGCTGACCATGGCCGAAGACCATGCTAGTGGTCTGTATGCATTCTAAAAATCTGTGGAATAACAAAACCCTTGAAATTCAAGGAATAAAACTTTAGTTGCAGGGACGTTAAGGTGAGAACTTAAGGCAACAAAACCTCTGAAATTCTGCTAAAGCCACCTTCACTTTGCACCCACTGGTGCGCAGCCTACGACCACAATGATGACATCAAAGATCACATCATTCATAGCATCGCTAATTACATGCTGTATGAGAACATGCATAACATTAAAAAAATCACATCAATGATGCCATCCCTGGTGACAACACGAATTACATTTTACATAATCGATTAACTCAATAATGGAATTAGACATAACATTTATAAATTAGCTCATGAAAACTTTGATTACCTTAATAACAATTTAGGCTGTGGACTTGGCCATGACAAAGGGTGTTGTTACTGGCCAGCACCAAAGGCCAAGTGGTTGGTTAGTGTTCAAAAATACCAATGTGCACGGTTAAAAGCCATGCCTAGTAGCCAGTCACTGTTTTAAAATATACAGTGGGCAACATTGGAAGCTGTAGTCAGTGGCCATGGCTAAAGGCCATAGATCGTGCCAGCTAAAGACCACAGCTAGTGCCCATTTATATGTTCGACTATAGAGTTGGCAAAGCCAAAGGCTGTGGCCACTGGCTAGTATTGTGTTGAAGACCATAGCTAGTGGCTGGTTAGTGTTGTATAATACACACTGGGCATGGCCGAAGACCATTGCTTATTACATTTTATTATTTTAAAATATACAGTGGACATGGCCAACAGATGTACAAACTGCCCAGGGTCAAAGGCCATGGCTAGTGGCACATATATGTTAGAATATATAGTGGGCACAGCCAAAGATTGTGGCCACTGGATAGTATTGTACTAGGCTAGTGCCTGAACAGTGTATAGAATATACAGTGGACACGATTGAAAGCTGTATCCAGTGGTATAGGCCAACATCTATGGTTGGTAGCCAGTTTGAGTTTTAAAATGTTCCGTGCACATGGGTGAAGGTTGTGACCACTGTACATAACTGAAGACCATGACTAGTACCCATTCAGGTGTTAAAATGTATTTGCCCATGCTCACTGACCACAGCTGAAGGCCATGCTTAATGCCAGTTACTGTTGTAATGTAATTAGTGAGGTCATCAGTGATGTGATCTGTGATGTGGGTATAGGCTGAGCAACAGGGAGCGCGAAGTTCAGGTGGCTTTAGCTGATTTTCAGGGGTTTTGTTGCGTTAATTTCGCACCTTAGTGTCCCTGCAACTAAGATTTTCTTGAATATATTCAAGTATGGAGGAAAGGGGAACTGATATACAGGTAAGGGGATGTTACATAGTGTGAAGGGTCAGAAATGAAATTGGGGCACAAAGGGGTCATGTTTTGTTTAAAGACTGATTTGAATGAAAGTGGGTTGGGAAAATCCCTCTTATCCCATGCTAAAGAAGTGTTTCCCTACCTATTAACCAAAATGAAGGATCTGCCTGTGTCAGGATGTTACTAACTGAAAAGCTGTGTCCAAAACGTCCTATGCTGACATTCCCGATACAAATAAAAACAGTGTGCAAGGAAAGGTCTTCAACCAGATATTGGCAAAAAAAGTGTTCACAACTGAAGATTAGAATCACTCCAACAAAAATGTACTCCAAGGTGAAAGACCTTGGAGACAGAGAGAGGTGCCCTTCCCCTGGATTCAGGAATGGACGGAAATGTCTTTTACTAACAGTTCCTTTGTTGTTCTCCTTGATTTGCAAGGGTTTAGGCAACAAGTTCTGTAACAGTCTTTAACAGAAATGTGTCCTTGATTTGGAAAGCAGTCTTTCTTTAGCATTTCTGGAAGCTTTGCAAATTGCCTGGTATACTTCTCTGTCAGGACTCTTTTATGGAATTCCTATTGCCCAGTGTCTTGCCTTGACAGTACTTTTAATGCATTTCACAGTTTCTCTGCATCACCAATACGGTATCTATTGCTCTTGGATTGGTATATATGATTTCTGTAAGTTTTGTTCGGGTTTTGTCCCACACTTGCATTTCATGCATTCCTGGATCATTGGGGATTGTACCTGGTCTTTTCTGCATTCCAAAAATCTTCTTGTAGTTTTAACAATGGTATCACATTCAAATTGTCATTGGCGCAGCAACACCCCTAGGTCCCCACTGGCCTTGGGTAGACTCACCAGATTTCTCCTGCGTCTCTGGTTCGGTTTGTGCTTCTGCAGCGTGATGCTTTCACCCGCTTTCCACACTGGCGTCTGCTGATGTTCTTCAGGCTTCCTTCTCAGCTCTGCAGTCATACGTTTGCTTCCCTTCATGTCCTGGAAGGGAGAATGATGCCTGATCAACCTGCCGAGCACCCTGGACCTCTACTGCGGCTCCCAACGTCTCCACGGCACTTCCATCTCTCGCACCAAGTCTCCTCTTCTAATTTGGCAGTCCTCTCTGCTCCAGCACACCGGTATGTAATTTCCATGTTCGTGAGCCTCTGGAAAGGACCAAACTTCTCCTGCACTGCCACACTCAGCTGTGCGCTTTCCATGTTTAAATGTCCTGCACACAGATGAATTGGAAAAACAACTAGACTGCATGTTGTGCTTCTAACTCTTGTTACCTTGTACAAACTCCTTCATCGTCATAGTCTCAGTACTTGGATGATTCTGGGAGTTGAAGTCCTCAGGGTTCATTGGACACATGGTGGGTAAATAGTTTTTCCTCAATGATTTTACATAAAGGAATCTCAGAAGCAAAAGATGTTGTGTTGAAGCTTTGTGCATTTGTGTCATAGGTGATTGTTTGACTAGAGAAATATGAAGAAGTTTCCCTACTTATTCTACAAGGTGGAGCAAGCAGCTGGTAATAGGCCATTAAGGTCTTGGGTATTAGAGGGGTTCGGCGGGGACACCCCCACAACCCTTGCTCCCCTTCACCCCATTTATATGGTCACCATATGTAATGTTGCCACAACCTTTTCCCAGAGACATTATGTATGGCGCCCATATATATGGGGAAAGGATTACCGTATACCATTAGAGGGTCTTCCTCATGGAACGATACCACGCATCCAGGGGGGTCTCATCATATCCAAGCTGTCTACACAAACTCAAAGCAAGAGTTTTCTCATCTCCGATTTCAAGTGCCACTGGCGGAGTGCAAAAAAGAGCAAGGGGGGCATCACCACATTTTTTCCCCTGGGCCTCGACAAGTGCTGCGACTGCGCTGGCTATGTCAACAGCCTCGCTGTCTCCCAAGTACAGACATGGGAACAAGCCAATTTAACATCACAGCCTCAAGTCTGAATCGTGCAAAAGCTACAGAGTTAAACTGAATATTAAGATAAACCTGCTTTACACATTGCATTTCTAACCAGTCTTTGTGCAGAACATTTTTGCCGATCCAGTAACTGTGAGAAAGTGAGCGGCAAACACACAGGCCTCAATTTTAATTGGGAATGAAGGAACAGTTCACACTTCTAACATAGTGTACCGGGCCGGGAGAGGTTGATTAAAGAGATGGGATGAGAGAGAAATCCAGACAAAAGAAATGGAGGGAAAGCCATACCATGCCACAGGGAGAAATTAGGCGCACACAATGCCTCATGGTTTGCTTGCAAGAATCTGAGGAGTGGGGGGGGGGGGGGAAATACAGGCATATATGTGCAGCAGATGGAGGTAAAAGGTAACAAACTGCACCAGCCGAGGGTGACTGGACAAGAATTTGTTGGAGATTAGGTACAGAATGCGTTCGTGGATGAAAGTGGCAAAGGCTGGCTGCATTACAGAATGCAAAGTGGATGAGAGGAAATCCAAATGGATCAATAGGAGAACCCAGTGTGCATGTGCCTATCCCGCCATCATTAGACACTCCTATCCAGAGACAGAGCGGGAACACTAGTTTATCAGGTGGCCACACACATTTAAGAATGCAACAGTACTTCTTTGAGTGAACAACATTTTTTTTTATTAAACATACCCTCAGTACATTAGTATACTAATGAAACTAACGTTACCAAGAACAAAACCGTTTAAACAAAAACGAGAAAAAATAAATGTACACAACAACATAATAATAATCTTCCACATGCGACAAAATAACCAAAGTGGCCAAGTGGAACATTGCACAGAAGTCTCTGCGCTCAGATTGATAGCAAGTGATACTATGAGCATAAACAGTCTACTTTAAGGTTGGGATTGCATAAGTAGGTAACATTTGGGGGCCTTTTGCTACTGCTATGCATAGCGCAACATCTTTTCATCGCCACTGTGTGTACTAACTGGCAGTAACCTAAAACGTGTGCCAGTTAAAATAAAAAACACTGTTGCCTACTAAGGAACAAGTTACTTACCTGTAACTGTTGTTCTCCAGCATGGGTCTGGCATGGATTCACATGCTCATGAATATTCCCCGTCAGGCTGGGAATCCTCGGTAAAGAAAAAATCAGTATCAGTTTTGTTTCTGATCTGTCTTTTGTAGTAGTAACCAATCACTGATCTCTGCGTCATACTGACCACAGCCAATGACTGCCCTCTCCCTAAGCCCCGCCTCTGGCAGCCATCTTCAGATTTGGTAGCACGTGAAGTGGCAGTATGACCAAGTGAAGAGCCGCAGAGGGGTAGGCGGGAGGGTTCGCATGTGAATCCATGCCAGACCCATGCTGGAGAACAACAGTTACAGGTAAGTAACTTGTTCCTTCTCCAGCATGGGGTCTGGCATGGATTCACATGCTCATGAATAAAGAATACATAGCAGTACACACATGCACAACCACGGGAGGTGGCAAAGGCTCAACATTAAGCATTACATCAAACTCAACATTAGGCAATTCTTACCTCCTCACCAGGCTCACCTTAGGCGAACAGGTTGCGCAGCACTACTTGGCCGACCCTGGACTCCTCCCTGGAATCCCGATCAACGCAGTAGAATTTCGTGAATGTGTGCGTCGACCTCCACGTAGCAGCCCTGCAGATGTCCAGCAAGGGCACACCAGATAGGAACGCCGTGGTAGCTGCGATCGCTCTGGTGGAATGGGCTCTCGGACGGCCAGGCAGCGGTCGGTTTGCCAACTGATGACAGTACATGTTACAGCCGGAGATCCATCTGGAAATGGAAGCCTTCGAGAGAGCCTTCCCCTGATTGACAGGTCCAAAGTTCACAAAGAGTTGTGACGTCTTCCGAAAACACTTTGTGCGGTCCACGTAGAACTTCAGCGCTCTAGCCACATCCAGCGAGTGCAAAGCCCTTTCAGCCGGCGACGAAGGCGACGGGAAGAAAACAGGCAACACCAAGGGTTCGTTGAGGTGGAAGTCCGACGGCACCTTGGGCATGAAGGAGGGGTGCGTCCTGAGCACTACCCTCGTGTCGTGAAAAGTCAAGTACGGGGCCTTGCAGGAAAGGGCCTGGATCTCTCCCACCCATCGTGCGGAGGTGATGGCCACAAGAAACGCTGTTTTCGACAACAAGAACTTCAACGGAGCCGAGTGCAGAGGCTCGAACGGAGGTCCCATGAGCTTGGTCAGCACCACGTTGAGCTCCCACGCCGGGGCCGGAGCCTTCACCGGCGGGAACGATCTGAACAGTCCCTTCATGAACTCGTTCACCAGACGATGAGACCACAAAGACGTCCGCCCCGTGGTTCTGGTGTATCGGGAGATCGCAGCAAGATGAATCTTGATGGACGCGTGCGCCAGTCCAACTTTGGCCAGCGTCAGTAGGTACGGCAGTACTTGGGGAGCCGTAATCCGTAGAGGGTTAATCTTCTGTGCGTGGCACCAGACAGGGAACCTCTTCCATTTGTGTCCGTAGCATTGAAGAGTTGAGGACGCCCTGGACTTTGCAAGAACCTCTCTGCAGTCGGCCGGTATGTCGTATCCTCCAAACTCTAACGCTGCAGGAGCCAGGGCTGCAAGCTCAGCGACTTCGGGTCGTGATGGAGGATGGCGCCTCCTTCCCTGGAGAGAAGATCCGCGTCCACTGGCAGCTTGATTGACGGGGACGCTGACAAGTCCAGAAGGTCCGGGAACCATATCTGCCTCGGCCACGCAGGTGCGACCAGGATCATCCTGCACCGTGACCTCTTGAGCTGGTTGATGAGCCGGATCAGCAATGGCAATGGAGGGAACGCGTATAGAAACAGGCCCTCCCAGGGGAATGAGAAAGCATCGCCCATGCTCCTCGGCTGGGGAAACCTGCTGGCGAACCTCCGGCACTTGGAGTTTGTCGCCGTCGCGAACAGATCGATCTGGGGTGTGCCCCACCGTCGGAAGAGGCGGTCCACCAGATCCTGTCGTAGTTCCCACTCGTGGCACGAGCGCAGCTCCCTGCTGAGCGAGTCAGCGATGGTGTTCTTTATCCCTGCCAGATGAAACGGCACCAGAAACATCCCTTGGGCGACAGCCCAATGCCACAGATCCTGCGCCTCCATGGACAGGGCTGGGGACCTGGTTCCGCCCCGTTTCCTGATGTAGAACATGGTGGTGGTGTTGTCGGTGAAGATCCTCACCACCTTGCCCTTGAGAGACGGAAGAAAGGACCCGAGGGCCCAAAACACTGCACGGAGCTCCAGGACGTTGATATGGAGGGACTTCTCCGTCGGGAGCCAAAGGCCTCTCGCGTGCAGATTTTCGGTGTGCGCTCCCCACCCTTCCTGGGAGGCATCCGTGGTCACTGCCTCCTGGTGGCCGGGGGTCTGGAAGTCCATGCCCGCCGTCAGATGCGCGCGGGTGCCCCACCACCGGATCGCTCGTCGGAAACTCTCGTCGAGTGTGATCCTCTCCTCGAAGCTGCCCGTCGTCTGGATCCAGCGCGCGTCCGGGAACTCCTGCAACGGGTGCATCCGGAGCCTGCACAGGCGGATGAGGTAAATGCAAGAAGACATCATTCCGAGGAGGGACTTGATGGACCTCACTCTGGCCGCGTCCGCAACCAGCATCCGCTGCACCTTGCCCAAGATGGCCCTCGTCCTTTCCTCCGACGGAGAGGCCAGAAGCGACACTGTGTCGAGCTTTGCTCCCAGAAACAGTGCGTCTTGCGCGGGCACCAGGTGGGACTTGGCGTAGTTTATGGAGAATCCCAGGTCCGTGAAAAGTTGGACGGTCCTCCACGGCGAGCTCCTCCGTCTTCGCTCGGATGAGCCAGTCGTCCAGGTAGGGGTAGACGTGGATCCCCTCTCGGCGCAGCTGCGCCGCCACCGGTGCGAGGCACTTGGTGAACACCCTGGGTGCCGACCTCAGTCCGAAGGGAAGGGCTCTGAACTGGTAGTGACGCCCTTGGACCACGAACCTGAGAAACTTTTGGTGTCCCTTTAGGATGGGAATATGGAAGTAGGCATCCTCCAAATCCAACGACGACAGGAAATCGCCCTCCTCCAGCTGACCCAGGACGTGTTGGAGGGTGACCATCCGGAACTTCTGTGCCTTGATGAATTTGTTCATCCGTCGTAGGTCCAGGATGGGACGCCATCCTCCCGTCTTCTTCTTCACGAGGAAGTATCTTGAGTAAACTCCAGAGCCCCGAAGCCTCTTTGGGACGAGCTCGATGGCGCCCTTCTTGAGCATCACCTTTACCTCCAAGAGAAGTTGAGGGACGTGATGTTCTTTCCTGGCCACAGGGGGGACGCGCCGACACCTCTTTAGAAACTCGAGCGCGTGACCCTGAGCTAGGGCGTCCAGGACCCAACGGTCGGTGGAGATGGACTCCCACATGCTGACGAAGCTCGCCAGCTGGCCTCCCACCGGGGTGCTTCGGTGGGGGCCCGACCCCACGGCCGGTTCAGTCCTGCTTCGACGAGGCTTTGCCGCCTTGTCCTCCTTGGCGACGACGGCGGGGTCCGCCCGACTTGCCTCGTCCCCTGTAAGCTTCCTGTGACGAATGGGCCGCTTGACGGTAGGTGGAAAATACCCGCCGCCGGAACCTTTGGAGGCACCCTGTTTGCCTCCGCCGCTCCGAAAAGGCGGCTGCCGTTGCTGGAGAACCCCAAGAGCCCGGGCCGTCTCTGTGTCTGCCTTGATGGCTTGAAGGGAATCGTCCACTGTTTTCCCAAACAGGTTGTTTCCGTCTAACGGCATGTCCAAGACTCTGGTCTGCACGTCCTGACGGAAGTCAGTAGCCTTGAGCCATCCACGCCGCCTAAGGCACACGCCGTTGCCCAACTGGCGAAATCCAGTGTCAGCGATGTCCGTCGCAATCGTAATGGCGTGGTCCGACGCCACCTCTCCTTCCTGCAAGATCTCTAGGGCTTCCGCCCTCTTGTCGTCTGGTAGGAAGTCCAGCAGGGGGGCCAGTTTGTACCACAACTCCCTGTTGTAGCGGGCTACGATAGCCAAGGCGTTGGCCGCCTTAATCGTCGTCGCTGCAGACGAGATGACTCTGCGTCCCATCGTATCTAACTTCTTTCCCTCGCCGTCCGGCGGGGAGGTCGACGTAGAGGCCGCGCCCCCCCACCCCGCTTTCTTCCTGGCCGCCGCGGAGACGACCGAGTCCGGGGTCGGCTGTGCCCGAAGGCACAAGGAGGCCGCGTCCGGGACCCGGTACTTCTTCTCGTACCGATCCCTTCTAGCCGGCGTCGTGGATGGGTTCTTGAGGAGGGCGAGGCCCTCATCCCAAATATCGGCCAGTAGAGGTACAGAGAGGACCGTCTTCCCCTTGGCCTTGCGCCGTTGATAAAGGAAACCTTCCTTCTTCTCTTCCGGGCAGAGCTGGAAAAGCTCGGATGCCCTGGCGATCATGGCCGTGTCAGTCCCCGTATCATCCCCACGAGTCGTGGCCGGTGAGGGGGGCTGAACAGGGCGCGATGGCTGAAAAGGAGGTGGAGGATGAATCCTTCTCTTAGGGGGAGGGCTCCCAGAAGGGCCTGGCTCCGGGTCCCCCGTCGGGAGCGGTTTCTCCGCTGGTGGTAACGGCAGTCTCGTCCTTATCTCCGAGCATAAGGACTGTATAGCCAACAAAATGGCCGCTGAGTTGTTTTGCAGCACTGGTTGAGGGGTGTCCGACGGGCGGTCAGGGGCCCCGTCGGCACCCTCGACGTTATCGTCGTCTCCTACGTCGGGGTCCCTCCTGACGGGCTGGTCTTCTTCCACGCCAACGCTGTGGCTTAAGACTTCGATCAGCTCTTCCTCAGAGGTTGAGGCCGAATCCACGATGACCTCCTGCCCCCCCTTTTTCTTCTCCGTCTGAGGTTTCACGGTGGTCCTGTCGATGGGCATAAAAGAGGACTCCCTCCGCGGTGGCAGGGAGACTGAGCCCCGAGGTCGCCACCACTGGTGTAGCCTCCACAGGCTGAGCCAGGGCCGCCGCGACTGTCTCGATAGAGGCCTTGGCCGGATGGATTAAGGCTTTCACCACCTTAGGTGCGCTCACCGCCTTCTCCTTGGGGGGAGGGTCACTGCCTCGCTACCCCTCCGATGGGGCCTTCGAGCACGACCGGGGTCTCTCCAGGAGCTTCGCTGGGTGCTCGGCCTTCCTCTTACCCGAGCCAGAGCATTGGCTCGTGGTTGATGGCGCTGGGGAGGGTGCGCCCTGCCTGGCGCCCGTAGAGCCCGACCATTCGGCGCTCCCGGTGCCAGCGGGACCCCCGTCGCTGGGGCGTCCTCAATGGTCTTCGAAGACTGCTCAGACTTCTTCTTCTTCTCGCCTGACGGGCTCTTCCCTTCCAGCCAGTTGGCGAGACGTTGATGGCGGTCCTTCATGGTCCGCTCCGACATATTGCCGCAAAACGCACAGTCCTTCTCCACGTGCGTCTTGTCCTCATGTAGGCAGTGAAGACAAAGTGAGTGTTCGTCCTCCTTAAAGACATTCTGAAGCTGGCATCCAGGGCAGACCCTGAATAGCTTTCCGGGCGTCGAGCTTCCCTTCTCCTGGGCCATGTCCGAGATGGGCCTGAGAAACTTCTGGAGTCCTCCAAAAGCGTGGCTCGACGAAATCTTCACCCTTGAGGGGCGTAGACGAATCCGACACGGGTCCCTGTTGATCGGATGAAGAAATGGTGGAGCTTGAGGCTCTGTTGACCGAAAAATAGAAGTTTTTTGAGAAAAAACGTGAAAAAAATAGCACTAACGCTCGAGAGCAATAGCACGAGGATCCCAACACTTGAACGTGCGGTAAAAATCTGAAGATGGCTGCCAGAGGCGGGGCTTAGTTAGAGGGCAGTCATTGGCTGTGGTCAGTATGACGCAGAGATCAGTGATTGGTTACTACTACGAAAGACAGATCAGAAACGAAACTGATACGGATACTGATACTGATTTTTTCTTTACCGAGGATTCCCAGCCTGACGACGGGGAATATTCATGAGCATGTGAATCCATGCCAGACCCGATGCTGGAGAAAGTCATATCCCACTTATGAAGTCTTTGCCAACGTGCCAGAACCCACAAGTGGCTCCCTTCCAATTTTATAGCGAGGGAGGACCATTGTTAAAGCAATTCATCAACTTTCATGACAAAACCCCACTAAAGTTAATTTGTAGAAATCCCTGATTCAAAAGAGAGGAGGCCAACCTGCTACCCAAGTGCACACGCTTACCACAGGTGAACCTTCATCAATAGTTAATGTGGAAAACTACTGCAGCCAGGAAGGGATTTCAACCCAGAGCTGTAATACACCCACATCCCACACCCCCAGTCCTGTTACTAAGTGCCTCTTTGCTAGTCTGGCAGGAGGCGATAAACCATGTAGGATTTTGAAATGGTACACATTTTTACTTATTTGTTAAATTAGTATTGTTTCCATATCAATTTAATTCCACCTGCTTTCATGTGAAGGTAAATACCTCAACAGGAATGCATTACCACATCGATCTGGGATGATCAAGGTCACTACAGACTCTGAAGGCTGCGCAGCATTGATTCTCCCTGATCTCTCTGCAGCCTTTGACACGGTTAACCACTCAATCCCTCCTTGACCGCCTTCATTCCCTAGGAATCCCTGGCACTACTCTCAAATGGATCACCTCCCTCCTCAGCAACAGGAAACAAATAACCCTCCTCGCCCATTATCTCTCAACTGCTCGCCCTGTGAACACTGGAGTACCCCAAGTCGCTTGCCTGTCTGCTCTCATGTTCAACCTCTATATGACCACTCTACCTGGAATCATCTGCATGCGCAAAATCTCCTGTTAAAACTACACTGACAATAACCAAATTATCCTACGAACTCCCAAGTCAGGCTCCGATCTCCTCTCCGACCTTGAAACCTGTCTCTGTGATATCGATCGGAGGAGGACAATAAACCACCTCCTTTTGAACCCTGCTAAAACAGAAAACGTGGGTCTTTCCGTAATACCAACCACGCCCTCCTAAAGCAATTGAACCATAGCAACCCAATGACTAATGCTCAGTGAGATCCCGAACAATGTCATCCTTGAATACGCTCATCAATTCACCAAACAGCAACCGCAAACCTGAAATGCAGAATATCGATCTCCTTAGATCATAACTCAACACTCTCCTCCCAGATCACTATGCGTACTCTATTCTCTACACCACCACACACAGAGTGCAGCTATACCCCTCAATCAATTCGGCCTAGCTGCTCACATACAAACATTACCCCATGAACACTTCATCACTCTAATAAAACGCGGCTATACCCCATGACAAACCAGTCTAGCTAAACATATAAGCGTCCAACAGGCCTAAAGCAGCCAGAACGCAGTTTTAGTGTTCACCCGCCCGAATGCACACATTCAACCGATAAATACACCACACATAGCTCAAGGATGCAGCTTCCAACAGGCAATTACATCAGCTGTACACAACTGGGGCACCCAAGCACCCTATGACACCCTATGACACCCTATGACACCCTATGACACCCTATGACACCCTATGACACCCTACTCTCTACTGACCAGACTATGGTCCCCAAGGGCATTCAACCTACCAGCGCTTTGAGGTCATACCAATGATATATAGAGCGCTATATATAAATGCCAAATAACATAACATGCAGCATTACTGCACGTCCCCAATGGAATATCTAAGAGACTCCAAAATGGGGCAGAATTGAAGTGTCTGCATGACTGAATAACGCAGATCCTCCCTGTTCCTGCATGTGCGAAAGATGCATGGTTTGGCAGTAACCCCAGAGGCAATGCTGCCACACTCAGAATGAGGCCTTCACATCCTCAGGCAGAGCTGGTAGCGCAGTGGCATTAAACAAGTTTACCATGAGACTATGCATAGTGATTGGGTGGTTGCTGACTCCAATTGGGTCGTTTGTCCACGTATTACAGAATGGTACAGCAATACTCCAGTGAATAAAAAACACCCAGGAAGACTTGGATATTCAGTCTGGAATGAACATTGAATCCAAGTGAAGGAAGTCGATGCATACTGTCACATACGATCCATCAGGTAGAGCCATGTGTGCCCTCCGGCCCTAGAGAGCCCCAGAAAACGCGGGGATGGGGGGGGGGGAGCAACGCCACAGCAGAAATCAATGGACAAACCAATACCCTACATGCTTTTAATGACATTTCCCATTCCAACCTCTCACATGAAAACACACAGTTCAAATTATGTGGTAGTATAATTGACTCTACGTGGTGTTCTTTTTGCAGGCCTAGTTCTACAGTGTTACACCTAGAGCATATTCTTCACATTATAATCTGGCCGCTGGGTAAATTCCTGTAAATTTTACCGCCAGAGTCTGGTCTGCTTAGAGGGTCACATACAAGGAACAACCACCATTCAAATAGATTCTCTGTTCCATTGTTAGCATGCATGGGCAATTCCACCCTCCTGTGGTATATAAATAAACTCAAGCTATTTAGCTGAAGGGGTCAGGGTTAAAACAAAAACATCTTTTTGTTTTCTTACTCTCACCAGCACAGGAAAAGTTGAAAGGCTTACCCAACACAAATAATCATGGTGTCTCTTAATGGTGAAAAAAGGAGATAGAAAATATACGTTGCACACAAAAATGGTCAAATGCCTGATTTCATCCCCTAAAATATTGGAACAATCAAAAAATTAACATTTGGAAAAATTGGCAAAGTGCCACGTTTTATCCCCAGTAGAAGTTTACAGTCTCAGAGTTGAGGCATCCGAACACAGTTTGCTTTTCGTTTCCTAAGCAGTTGAGCTATCCGTAACTTAGCTTTGCCTGCAACTTACTGCAGCAAGCATTAAAACAAAATTGGAAACATTCTAGGCCCATAAACTAGAACTCCAGTCATGTCCCATTCATTAAATTAGCTGCTTACAAAGGTAATCGAGCAATGTGGGATCAGCTGGGTCCTTCAAACTCGGCTTCCATCTGGTTCTGGAGTGATGTAGCCACTGGTGCATCTGTGAAGTGTACCCCTACTAGATTCTAGCTGGTTTAGTAAGACTCGAGACCTTCTAAGCCAATCCAATAATAACAAGTGGGTCTCATTCATTTAATCTGGTGCTCGGCCCATCTGTTGGTTTCCATTAAAATGAAGCCAATTTAACTTTGTTAGCTGCACACAGTTTTATGGGCCCAGCACCAGATTAAATAAGTGCATGTACAACCTCTGAATACAATTGCAGCCTATGAGCATCTGCTGCTCATCAGTGCACGAGCAAGCATTTTTGCATGACGTCACATTTCAATATGGCAGCGTTCTCAGATTTACTGTAATAAGGAGCGGTTAAAGTGAAAATTTACAATTTCCAAAGTTGTGCCACGTACAAATATGTAAAAACGTAAAATTCGTATAATGATTTTTTTCAAATTAACATGTTTGACGGGTAACCATGCCATGATTTTGAATCATTGCATTATTCTGTGTTTTCATAATAAAGCAAGAGGAAAGGGGTAAGTCACACATTTTGGCAGAGCAATGATTTGTATGCAAAAACAATTGAGAAACTACAAAAAAAACGTTTAAATTCATAACGTATGCTTTTTGCATAGAAACAAAATGTTTAAAATGCCTGTTGCTCTTATGGCTTTAAGTCAGCACCTTTCACGTCACCTATAGCGTTTCCTTGCTAATAAGGTTTTTGGAGATGTCTGGGGGAAGGGGTCTGTAGGAAAGTCTGCCCGGTTTCTCTTCAAAGTGTATTCCTTCAAACTGGCCGTGGCTGAAATGGTTAAGTGCCACAGTTGCTGGTGTGGGTTATTTTAGAAGAACAGCATAGTTTCAATTTTTACATTTTTTATTTTTTTATTATAGTTGGTTTATTTCAAACCTTTCATATTAAAATCAATACATCTCCATCAGATTAAAAATAAGATCAAATCCATAAATTCCATATTCATCTTCCATCAGTTAAAAACATAAATCAGGGCTAAACAACCTTAGACATACAATTAATTACCTCTTTCTCCTATGGAGCAATTCATTCCAATGCTTACTATTTGGGAGTTTTAGGATGTCTTCCAAAAATGTCATAAAATACATGATGGCTTGTTTTGTTGTCACCAACCAAAAAAGTACTCCACTATTCCTTCTGAGATAATGAGGTACATGTCGCTATAACATCCTGGAAATACTTTTTCCTTAGATCATTTAGAGATCCACAGTCTACTAGGTGTTCAAGCGATTCCAGACCAGAAGGGTGATCGCAAAAACAGACATGTCAACGGGTCAACCTCCAACATCCTTTTCAGAGTCAGCACTTCCCTGGTTGGCAGAACATTCAGTCAGAAGCTGAGAAAAAGATTTCAGTACCAGGGGCAGGGAAATTTAGACAGATAAGGAGGGAGCTGGTTCACACCTCTACCTTCCAAGCTCAGATTTAGGGCTAGTTTATATTTTGCCCTTTGCATCAAAGAATCGTTCCAATCTCGGTAAAGTAGATTTTTTTTTAACTTTATCCAGTGTTTTCAAAAGGGCATCATTATCAAATCTCAGATCTTCTAACCAAGACTTACATTCCGCCTCCCAGGAAA
Source organism: Ambystoma mexicanum (assembly GCF_040938575.1). Lineage (NCBI taxonomy): Eukaryota > Metazoa > Chordata > Amphibia > Caudata > Ambystomatidae > Ambystoma > Ambystoma mexicanum. The sequence continues at coordinate 1,040,754,782 of NC_090924.1, forward strand.
CTCAAAATCCTTCTCTCCCCTCAAACGAGTCAGAATTAATGATCTTAAATGGGAGAGGGACATCCGTATCAAAACATTTCCCATATAATGCAAGTCTTTTCCATTTAATCCTCGATTGCATAAATTGAAGCCCTAATTTGAATCTGGTTAATACATTCTAGGTGGATTGACACTCAGTCGTCCCAGAAGGTTTTACCCATCTCTGAAAGGCCTTCCACACCATATATCAAGATTGGGACCACCTTCTGGTTAAAGAAGTTGCGTATAGGTAACAATGAAAACTTTCCCAATCTTTTGTGCAGGATCACAATTTAATGGATTTAATCCATTGCTTTTCTACAACACTGCGATTGAGGGTAACCCCTAGATAGGCAATTATATCCACACACTCAAGTGGTACATCATTCACCCTCCATTTCAATCCTTTTTTCCTCTCAAGTCCCAGATCATAATTTTCGTTTTTGTTTACATTAATGCTCAGATCATTTTCGCTCAAGATACTTTAGCAACTCATCCAGCCTACGCTGTAAACCAATTTGTGTCGGATCTAAGATCACAATGTCATCAGCGTAGAACATCCAGGGAATGAGTTGATTATTTAGCTTAAGAGGGAATCCCAGATAGCATTTTGATCTCTCTCAGTATCAGCCAAAAAGAGGTTAAACAGAGTGGGCGCCAAGGAGCAGTCCTGTTTTAAACCTTTAAACGTTTGAATTTCCTTTGATAAATGTCCCAGAGTAGATAAATCTATCCCGCATACTCTTATTAGAATAAAGCAAGTTAATGGATTCAACATCCTTTGGGCACCCCAGCTCAAAAGCTTACCCCATAACATCTCCCTGCTGACACCATCAAAGGCCTGCCCGAGATCAATAAAGGCAACAGAGCTTTGAATTAGAGATCAAAGTCCTGGCCTTTAATATAATCACCAGGAAGATGTTGAGACTAGTCCCCTACCCCTTTAACAAATCCAGTCTTTCTAAAGTATAGCTACCCGGCCTGTCTGGCCACTGAGAGGAGGTTTCGTAATAAAAAGGGAGGAAAATCGTTTCCCTATGGAGTCCAGTAGGGCAATAGGACAATAGTTCAAACGGGTCTCTCTACAGCCCTTCTTGAACACCGGAATATTCAATGCCGTCCTCCAGGATTTAGGCACTTCTCTACTTTCCAGAATTTTCCTGAAAAGTATGTAACAAAATTCAGCCCAAACTTACAAATTTGTTTTTAGAATGTTAAGGCCGTCAGGGCTGCCAGCCCTACAGGAATTAAATTTCTTAATAAGGTGGATGAGGGCATCCCCATCAAAAGCAATGTCCCATTTCAGATCTGGGGAAGGCTTGTCAGGGGATAGAGTACTTTTCTTCTGCTCCCGAATCAGTTCTAGATAGCAGGCCACATATTTATCAGCCTTGCAGGAGGGCCTCTGGGCAAAAGGACTTGAAAAATGCTTGATCCACCTGAATTCAGGTACTAGGGGGTAGATCGAAACCCATTGGTGGAAATCATTGTTTAGCAAATCCCAGATGTCCCTGCTGTTTTTATTTGCATTGTTTTTGAGCATTGCCTCCGCATCATGCTGGCGGCGCAGGGCCTTTGAGGAAAATAACCAATTACGGTGGTGTTTTCATTTCCTAATCAACTAATTTTTATCAACAGTATGCAACTTATTCAGGTGCCTTAAATCTGCCCAAAGATGGGTTTATTTGGTCCACCAGGTCTTTGCTATAATTATGAATCCTTGGGGACTTCGGGCCAGCGTTCGGAAAATGGGACAATTTGTACTGAAGAATTCGGTCATACAGCAAGGGCCCCTTCCCCCCCCTTTTACCCGCAGTGATTTCTTTAGGCCCTCTACAATCACTGTCATACTCCATAATCACTGTCAGATCACCTGGGCGAATACAGACCCTATTTCTGGCTGGATTTATTTAGATATTTTCCAAATATTTGGATATTTTCTGAAATATTCACTAAGCTTGCCGATCCCCTTCTATGCTTTGGTTGAATCGCCCGTTAGTCTACTATTGTATTTCTTTTCCTGCATCCCACATTTTGACCCATCTGTAACCAGGGTCCTTTTTGTTGTTTCTAATCTGTATGCCCGTCTATGTCTGTAACCTTTAAGTTTTTTCAAGTGCCCAATTTCCTCAGGGTTCGATACGCGATCCAAATAATACACAAACAGAAACTAAACAAATATCCATTACTGGTGTCAATATTTCACAGCTACTCCAGGTAAGCTTTAGCAGGTTATGATCACTAAATCCTCTAGGACAAACCTCAGGGTAGCCACATATCCAGATATATTAGAAGATACAAAAAAGTCATCCAAAAAGGAGCGGTGCACGCCTCTGGACCAAGTAGACACGACAAGGATATTGTCCTTAGTTTGACAGTTGAACATCATGATATCCCGGGCGGGCCTTCAATTCTTTCCGCCAGTGTCTAGCTCTTTCTGGCATTCTATTGCTAATTAAGATCCTCCCCTCCCCCCCCCATCATCAAAACCATCAAAGTTCAGGACACCACAAATAAGAAAGTAAGAGTTAGGATTATTTACAAAGATCTTATCAATCCACTTGAACAATCGGTCTACAAAAGCACTATTGGTAACTGCATCTGGATTCCAATATAGTTGAAGATGAATAGTGGAATGTTAGGTAAACCCTCCATCTCTCTCCGAGGTCACATAAACTAGCTGCATATAAGAGCTTAGGTTTACAAAATTTGACATTCTTAACCCACAACCCAGTTTTATCAATGTCAGGAGCCCGGAGGAAGGACGACCCAGAGTGCTTTCTTTGGCCGGATTACAGCAAACTTCAAAGCCATCACAAAGGGGAGGATTTACCAACCACGTCTCCTGCAGACAAATCATGTTAAAATCTTTTAGGTCAGCCCCATCCCTCTGAAATAAATGCTCATGACCCCCAGCGTTCCATGAGCACCATTGAAACGGCACCTCATCCGGAGGCTCTGGTTGTTACTTCCTCGATGGGCGGGCGAGGGACCCAGCCAACCAGGACGAAACTTGGCAGGTTTTTTTTTCCAACAAACGATGCTCTTCTCCAAATACTATAGACCTTTGATTCTGTGTAGTGCAATCTCTGGTGATTTTTCAGTAGTGATCCGTCTCTAGGGCCATTACGTTCCCTCTGATCAATATGGGGGTGGGGCTGAAAAGCGCCAAATGATATCGGTAGAATCAGACTCCTTTTTCGTAGTTAAGTCTGGACTTCGTTTGAAAGAAACCCTGTGCCCCAATCCAAACCGGGCGCCACTCACTGTGTCATGAGCAGAACATTCTGCAATCTCATAACCCAATGGCAATAGGTCAACGGACACTTCCAATATCAAATTGCGTACCAGGTTTGAATGGAGATGTAGTGAGACCCAATCCATTTGCTTTTCATTGACGAATTGGACAATCTTTAGGTCTTCAGATTTTCTATTTCTTAACTTTGGAGCATAATGGAGAAGATTGAGAACATTTGCTGGATTCAAGATAAGGCCATCTCTGCAAGGCACTAGTCTTTCAATCGTTACCTTGGAAGTAGGAAACCCACAGAGAGTTTATTTGCTGGAATTTGTAGATCTTTTTCTTTTTGGAATGGGGGCTGGAACGTGGGACCAAAACAGACGCCAGAGAGTGGAAAAAGCTGATCTATTTTGTTTAACTTCAAGTGTGAGAAATTCAACAGGGGAAGCTAATTCAATTGCCTTCCTAGGCTCAATGATCTGGGCTTCGAAAAGGGGCCCCGCTGATTCATCAATGGGACGAAGAGGGTGGTGAAACCCATGATTCCCACTAGAAACAACTTAGATGAAGATGGGTTGGAGGATGATGCAATCAGAGTACGTAAATAAATCTAAGCAACTCAACATCTCTTCATCCATGACCATGTCTTGTTTTTCTGATTCCTGTTGTGGAGCCAACCGAGGAGCGGAACGTGTCCCTTGCAGGCCGGTCTTACCTTTCAAGCTTTCGTTTTCGGAAGACGAGGGTTGCGGAGGAGTTACACAGAAATGCCCTTCAGCCATTTGATTTTGGCCTGTTTGACGGATTTTTACTCTTCCTCTGCGTGGTAGATCGGAGGTAATGGCTGGATGATCTTAGATTTGTATTTATCAATAGATAAATTGCTTTGCATCAGCTGTTAGTAGTTGTCCCAAGGGAGGGTTCATTTACTTGGATTTCCACAAACCTTACCGGTTGTTGCGAGTTATTTTCCTGGGGTACAGATCAGGAGACATTATCTCCTAATAGGATGTTAGGCTCTGGTTGCCGTCCACTCTCAGCTCCTTCAAAACAGAGTTGAGACAGAGCTCTCTACTATCCTGGCCAACGTCCAATGATATAGGTAGTGGAGCTAAGCAATCACACTTGATTGCTTGAGCCGAAAGCCATTGAGCCATTTGGGGGCATGAGCTGTCCTGGCTCTTTCTTGCCCATTACAGGATTCATGGATATGGAGTCTACGGCTGGGGGTTGGGGCTGGGTGGGGTTACGTCAAGACCTTTCTTGTTGTAGGCAGTGACACTAGATTGAGGAGTGAGATTCTCATATATATTACTCAATGAGGGCTTGGCTTGATCTTGCCAGGCTCGAGGAGTCTGGAGTTTGAAGACCTCACTTGGGCGCCTCAGACTTTCCACAGTGGATTTCGTTACAGCCATATCTTTGGATAATCTTATTGTAATTGCTGCATGTTGTAATTCCAAACAATCAGTTGAAGGTTTGAGCCATGGCTCAGATTCCAAGGTAGTGGCCGAGGAACACTCCATATATTCGTGAGAGTCAGGACGAGCAAATACATCCTCCAGGTCTACGTATTCCTCTGCATAGCTTGAGCAGTCCAACCATGGAATATAGCTGCAGTTGGTCTTTAACATCCTCACAGATTCCATGAATTTAGGGTAGGCAGTCAACCTTCCCTTAGACAATTCAGAGTTCATGTCAGGGTTTGTATCAACAATGGATGGCTTTAATGCGGGAAGCCAAGGAAAACACAGACCGGGACTTCCTAGTTTCAATATGGGGGGGGGGGGTGGATTAAGCTCTGTCATGAAAGGAGATACAGGCAAGATATTAGGACAGAGTAATCTAACCCATTTGGCCTTCATATTGGTGGAATTGGGGGCATTCAAAAGTGAATTTTCCATCTCGCTCACTTGTAATAGGTTGATACCATCAGTGATGACAATTGGTGGTAAAGAGAGCAGATCGATAAGCTGGCTGTGAAGCTCCTCCAACCTAGTGACATTGCCTGCCTTTGATGGTTTGCTAGGCTCCGGGATTGCCTCAGTGGTGCCATGCTCATGGCTATCACCATATCCACTAATAGAAAATTCCAGGTCAACGGCCCCCTGTGCATCATGACGCCATCGTCCCATTCTGTGGGTAAGTGGGCCCTTCAATGTAGAGGTTTTCTTCATTGGTATTAGTCTATAAAACTATAAACCAAGGCAGGGATGCAGGAGCAGCTAGGGCCAGACGAACCAGAGGAAACCCCCAAGGACACTGAAGTACAGTCAGTAGTACAAACAAACCGGATCCTCAGGGCGCTCAACAGAAGCGGGCGCTATGAAGGAATAAACCATCAGTGCACCGTCCGTGCAGGGGGAAGGCGGCTTGAGGAAGGCGGATATTCCGATTCCAGACCCTCCTCCCTGCCGAGAGAGGGAAGATGAATGAATCTGTGGCGAACGACTGAAACGGGCTCATCACCTAATCTACCGGTCAGCTTCAGCCAGCAACAAACGGCAAGAATAAAACCAGCGATCAGCAGGGGCGCAGAATGAACTCCTCTCCTCTTTGATGTCCAAGGGCAAACAGTGAAATGCAAAACTAAGACGGCAACTGAGGGCACTGGCAATCCAGCAACCCAGACTGCCAGACACCACTCAGCACCACTATGCATTCGCTCCGCGAGGTGCAGATGTTTTGATTTTGTTATGCATCTATGGCTTGCTCAACTGTTTTATCCTTTTTAGTAGTAGTTGGTGATGGGGTTGGATAGCTTGTCGGAGGGAGTGCTTGAAGTTGCTGTTCTGAGGAGCTCCTCAAAATTTAGGGGGCAATTCATGGATTATTTGCGCCGAAAAAAAACTCGATTTGTGCGCCATTCTGGCCGCAAATCCCTGTTTAACAAATGGGGATTTGCAGGCAGAATGGCGCACAAATTCCGTTTTTTTTCGGCGCAAATAATCCATGAATTACCCCCGTAGTTTCTTGGCCTTTAAGATTGCAGGTTAGTAAATGTCAGATCTGTCACGGATATGCTGCTTGATCTTGTTGGGTCTAGCATTTCCTCCATGCCGCTCGTTTCTTTCCTTCAGGGAACGCAATTGGGGTGATCTGCCATTTTCTCCGATGATGAATGGTTGCATAGGCGTTCGGGTGCGAAGGGCTGCCAATCCAGTGTTGGAGGGTCTCTGCTCGCTCCTCACAGTGCTCCACTGGTGGCATGCTGGGCAATCTCCATTAGTTCGTTATTCTCGGCCAAGGATGTTCGTGCTTCTCCAGGCGAGGGCCGTTTGTCCTCTGCTGGTGCGTGGATCACAAAAGGTACCATGAAGTGATCCTACCACAGAACGTGAACAACTTCATCTACAACTGCCACATTCACAGTAAAGTGCACATTTATTTGACCTGCTATAAAAGTAGATTTAAATCAAAATGTTTCCAACATTAAACAACATTGTATCAGATAACATGGACCCATTTTTGAGGAGAGTAAGCACAAGGTGACATTATTAATATGCCTGATGGAGTAGTGTACAATAAATACTACGTAGTCCTTTAGAGTAAGCTTTAATCACTTCCAAACTGACATTTTTAAATTCTACTGTCACTTGGGTACAATTGAGCATTTCATGTTGCTAGGCAACAGCGAAAAGAAAAAAAAAAAGTTGCCAGGCATCATCTCAATATATTTCCCACCCCATCACCCCCAACAAAACACCACAAAGGAGAGTCAGAATAGCAATGCGACAATCAGGTCTTGAAACGCAACACAACGCACAGTTCTCCATTTTCAATGAAAGCATTGTGACCTTAAGAACAAAATTGAACTAACGATCAGATTAAAAATGTCAGCAAGCTGTGCTGATCATGACTCGCAACAATCTAGACTATGATGTGCAAGAGCTCAGCCCCACACCCACGTCATGTGCCTTTAAATACCAAATTATCCCCGTCATTCTTTAGGTGTACCTACACCCATGAGATTAACAACCCACGTTTTAAAGGCGATGGATGGATGTACTTCCTAAAGGGTTCAACGCTGCAGTCAGAGAGCACAGCAACACCCAACACCAAAAGAAGTTCACATTAATTAGGAAGGAGAAATCCAAACTAGTTTGAAAAGAAAGTAGAATAAAAAAGGGTACCGTTTTTCTACAGTAGTGACAGACATTTTGTATGTGCCCATCAGACCGTGGACCACACCAAAGAAACATTTAATACACAAATTGCGACACATCAGTACAGCAATACCAAATGTTGCACCACTGTCCTCTTAGGGAATATAAAAGAAATCTTGCGCAATTACACCAGAATCAAGGCAGTCTGGTGGGGGTGGGCGCGAGGCTCTTCCAAAAGGAGTATGGGACAGCTTTTTATAGAAATAATGCTCAGATGTGGCATCTGGGCGGGAGTGGAGGGGAGCTGGTGGGGGGGCGTTTCAGCTTAAACAAGTTTGAATATTACTGCTCTAGGATATTAACAGCAGTCTTAAATATTGAAGCACGATATTCACGTGAAACTAAACCAAATGCATGATAAAACAGACAGAGAATGAAAAACAAAATGAGCCATCAGGGTGATCGCGACACACAAGGCCTTGTTGGCATGATCCTCAATGCACTCACCCAACTGGCATGGGACTCTCAGCCATGCCAGAGTTCGGATTTATTTTCCACATTGCAATGGCAATGAGGTGGTTGCATGTAATAATGTCCCCGTAAAAATATCGCCATGCAAAAAAAAAAAAAAAATACAAACAAAAAGAAATCGCCGAAAAATTGCCGTTTTTTTGTGGGGACATTACATGGAACATGCGGGGAACACCCCTGCAACCCCCAAACGTTTTTTTTTCTTCAGGGAGCGGGGGACACCCCCACAACCCCTGTCCCCATATAAAGGGTCACCCAAATAATATCGCCACGACTTTCCCGGCGATATTATTTACGGCGACCATATACATGGGGATAACATTACCTGATACCAATGAGGTGGTGTTAAAATGGGAAGATGTGAAACTCCAGTCTCATTTTCCCCAGAAAATTGCTCCAACCAAGTTTCCCACTATGGCATCCCCATCTTGATCGAAAGACAGCAGTGTCCATCTTATAATGCCTATCTCCTGTGAATCCACGTAGCGCCTCCCATAAGCCTCGTGGTAGTGAAAGCAGCTCAGAAATGTGCAATTTAATACCCAGAATTCATCAATAAAATGACTGTGTGCTTCCCTAGTACCTACAACTAGCTGAGCAGGAGGGCTGGTCTACCTCAATGCTTTGGAAGCTAGCTGGAAACATCCTGTGCATGAAAAGTCCAGTATATCTTCATCAACAAGAAAACATTAAAGTCAAATTGTATTTTCTATTCAAATCTCAATTCTAGCCAGGTTGCTTCCAACTTTGTGAATTTTTTTGTTTGAATGCTTCCATATTCCCAAAATGAGAGAGACACCCTGCTTAATGATCAAATATAAACATTCCACTCATCACGGACCATGAACGAGGTCAGTGACTTTTAAACCCATGAGTCACGCACCCATCACCTCTCAGTACAATCCTGCAAGGCCACAAAGTACTTCCTGCCGAGGGCGAACCGATGTAGAGGCCAAAGCAGGCAGAGCTGTGAGGAGACCACCAGATCTCCTACTCGCATCACTGCACAACATCTCGAGGCCTTGCATGGGTCACATTAAGCACCTGAAGGTACTTATGGAATTGCGAAGGGGGGGGGCGCTCCAGACAAACACTCGCACTGAGGCTCATGTGTCCCCCATGCTACATGGTCAGATCTGGTAACCAAGGTACGTACGCGCCAGCTGGATGCCCCTAATCAGAGTAGCAATGCTCCACTTTGCCCCAATAAGGTAACAATCCCTAATGTAGATGTACGAGCCAACATGGAGATGAGCTCTGGGAAACGGCGCACGGGTTGGGTTCTGTAACTTTTTGAATAAACCCGGCGTTCCGTTTTCTGTTGTAGATTAGGACGACCTACAGGCACCCGGATCACGAACGCCCCACCTATGACAGCGTTTGGCTTTCGGTAAGCTACCAAGTAAGTTGCACAGTATATGGGATGAAGAGCTGCATTGATGTGTACATTCACTTATGTGATATTTGATTCCAGTATGCGGAAGGAGTTGCGACCATGTGACAGTTTAGGTCGAGATTTTCATGGACAGACTTGGTTGGTATTAGGTGACATCCTTCCATATTTAAAGTGGCAGTTTTAGTGGAATCGGCCGGTGTGTTTTGGCATAAGGACTGTCGCCCCAGACTCAAACCCTGTGCAGCGTTCGAGATAACGAGAATCAACGGGTTATTGAATGTTGCACTGCATACTGATAACCTCACTGTGGTGTTTCGGTAACTCGTTAAGAGTGAAGCGTGACACATGGAACGCAGTATTTAGTGGTATAGTCTAAATGTGGTTTAGAGGTATAGCGTAGGCAAGTAGTTAAGGCTACGGTGCAGTTTATGTCCTCTGAGTGTGGGGCTACCTACCTTCAGGAGCTGATAAGGTAAATAAGGTAGATGTTGCCTTAAATTGAATGGAGATCAAGCCTTCGTGCTGGTGGAACAGAATGCCAATGTCAACTAGCGCATGTTGCGGTTGCAAGCGTGCCTGCAATGCCAGATATGAGTTAGCATGGTTTTAAAGCTGTAAATGTGTGGGCTCACATTCTCCTCAATGTTTGTCATCTCGCACTTTTTCAGATTGCTGCCTATTAATAAGGCCATTTAACCAGCCACCCTGTATACACTTATGAAATAAACAGCGGTAAATCCTCTGTAAGTTATTTATTTCCTTATAGAATGCGACATGATTAAAAAGTGACAGCACTCATTTTAGCTGTTTAGACTCAAGTACAGAATTTGGATTGAGAAACCAGCTAACCACTATTCCAAGACTGAACACTCAGCAACTTATCGAGTGTCGAGAACTTGTTTATAACGTTATCTACCCTGAAGAAGTTCCTTGATTGTGGATTCATAATTAAAAGAACGAAACATGTAGGGTCAAAACCACTGAAAACTAGCAGTGTGCAGAATTAACATATTAAGTTGCCTTAAGACGTATGTATAGGTTTCTGCCAATTGTTAAGAGCACCTAGTGGAGTACGTTTGCAATGAAAAAAAAAGAGTACTACTAACGGTGAATAACACGATGTGGGTACATTAGTACCTACTGTGGTTCTCTTTTGGTGATTTTTTTTTTTAATTATAACAATACATAGTGCATTGGGTATTGCACAGCACGTCACTTTATTGATTTTTTTGTATTCATGGTATGTGTTTGGTTTTTATACTGTGTATCTAATACAATATTTTAAACGCGCTTGTTAAAGTGAAAAGAGTGCTTCTTGGTAGAGGTATTCTGTTAATTTGATTGTAGTGTCGGTAATGGAGTTATGGTGTACTTTGTGACCTATAGAAACAGTATAGGGCAGGGGGATCCTTGTTTTTGTTCATAATGGTTCAAGCCGGGTATGATCCCAGTGCCCTTACTCACGCCGAGTCTCTAAATTGTTATTGCCGGTAACCAAGGTGATCATGTGAAGCTCTCCCCCCACACCCCAGAACGTCTGGCAGAAAACAGCCAGTCAAAGAAAGTAGAACATTGACCGACACAATGGAAGATTCAGGTTACAGACAAGCTGCCTAATGAAGTACTTGACTTGCCTGTAAAATGCTGAAAGGGAAAAAAAATAAATTATCTAGCCACAAAACAAGTATAGGCACTTTGTCCGCCTACCGTTCCCACCTCGTGATATTTATCCGGGATAGGATGCGTGGAGCACGTAAGGAGGCACAAGAAAAACTTTACAATTCAAATACCCACGCAGCCGTCGAAATTGCTTGTAGCATAGAAGAGCCTGGTTAGGGGAGCAAATAGTGTAGTCATTACTCTGGACACAAAAGGCCAATTGGTAAGCACAAACCTATGACAGCAATGTGTTTGGCAGCGTGTATGAAAGGAGCATTATAGTGAGTCCTTTTGTGGAAGCTAGTCAACGTGCAGAAGACGAGGAGCGTTTTGAGGGCTGCTTTTAAGAGCCGCTTTTCTTTTCATGGTGCTTTGTGCTGCACTACTGTGTGGCCAAAGGCTAGAACAGTGGGGGTGCCCCGTCCATCGCATTCAGGCACAGGCACAGGCACAGGCACACGCACACGCACACGCACACCTCTCTATACCTGGTAGAGAAACTCAACTCCAGAGGCCAGTGCACAAGCCACAACATCGTCAGGCTGCAAGAAGAAACTAGGAAACAAGCCTACTCTTGCTATTCACCCGGGCTCTGGAAAAAGTTATGAATGCACATCAGAGCGCTACTCTCCACATCCTACATTTCTGGACGTAACCGACAGATGACTCAAATTACATCTGACAATCGCATCCCTCAATCCTACTTTACTTTCTTCCCCTCTGGAGCACCTCCTTCACCCTGCTCTCACAACACATCCTCTGCCAGCCCCACAACAAACCTGTAACACACTTGATGCATTCCCTATGGACATCACCCGTTACTTGCGAGCTACGTTTTCGCTTTATAAATCCTGCACAACTCATTTTATGGGCGCCATTGGAATGGCAGGAAACTCCCAACAAGGCTTTTGTTATTTACATGCGTCTACTTGGATCATCATGAATCCGTTTCCATTCTATACTTATCGGCAAGGAAAGCATGGAAAAAGCAGGCCAGGTCTGTGGCTCAGTGGACTAACGCATCCACTACAGAGGTATGCGTTTGACCTCATGGGCACAGTTTGAAAGCTGGCATATCCACTCAGCTCGATAAAGAGTATCATTAACTTGGGTAACAAACATCAGTAAAGGGCTTTTAGCCAATCAGGGTGCTGGAACAGCAGGCAAGTATACACAGTGTACCCGCTGTTTTCAGCCACTAAAGGTCCTTCCACAGGTGGTGCAATCTTTATTTGTTTAATGTGGGGAAGCAACAGGGACCACTCCCCCAAAACGAACACGTTCCCCCTCCGTCTCTGTACCCTATACCGGCCCTTCCACATACCCGGCTGGATCAGAGCTTTGTGGTCCGGTCCAGGTGCTCCTGCTGCCAAGGACATGGAAAAGGGACCAAATCACTTTTCCAATGGCGGCGGCCATGTTTTCCTTCGAGGATTGGCTTCATGCAATAGCACAGAGCTCATCTCCAGATAAAAAGACAACAAAAAAAGGATTTCCACCCCAGATCTGCCCAGGGTGCAAATAGCAAATCACATCGAAGCTGGGGCTGGGTGGGGGCGAGAGCTTGGCAAATGGACATATATTTTAAAGTGCCAACAATGGCAATTATATTCCAGGCCAGATCAAAATACATAGAAAGGCAATAGGTGAAACTTTGCAAATCTAGGGGGGTGGTTCCAAAACAATCTTACCCACTACAGTTGCAAAGCTAGACCTACGCGCTTGCCAACGCAGGTTTTGTAATCAAGATCCACAGAGTGAAGATTGTGCTGTAATAAATAAATGGCCGGCAGGTAGTATGAACACAAACATTTAGCAGGGCCACTGGTCTGGCAACTACCAACAGGGGCATACGCCAGATCACCCCTACAAGCAGCACAGGACCAATTGCAAGGCAAGCAGGCAGCACAATGCCATGTTTGCCAGGCGCGCACCAAAACAAACCATAAACAACTCTTAAGCAGCAGACCCGTTACCAAAATCTCTTTTTAGTAGCACAGCCCCTCCGCAACTCGCATCCGAGGTCATTGTGTGGGGGACACCGTTGGGTTTCAAGACAGCAATGTAACACGATGAAGCAGCATAGTTTGTTAGGTGCTTCCGTCACCAGGTGTGTGCATACCTGCCTACATTGGAAAATCAAAAATCCTGAGATGTATGCCCCGCCCACAATCGCACCAAACCCCGCCCATTTTCTCATGCCCCCCCCCCGCACACGTCAAAAAGGTAAACGCTGTTGTAATGTGACGTCAAATGTGCAGTTCAAATTGAAATATGCATATTTAATTAAATTGCCTTTTCACAACTACCCAAATTGCATAGGACAAAAAGGCATTTGCCTTCACGTCAAAATGTGCACGTGTAAAAAAGGTTTTCCCTGGATTTTGTTGAATTTTGCTGTACCGAAGTTGGACATTTCTCCTTAGTTGTGTTTCATCGGGCTATTTAGTGCAGTGGTGAGTTGTCCAGCCTGCAAACCTGATGGCTGTGGTTCAATGGGGCCGACTCCACCCTAACCTGGGCAAAAAGAACAAAAGCAAAAAAAAAAAAAAAAATGCGCGTTCGCATTGAAAGTCGGCAAAAAAGAATTAAAGGTGAAGCAAAATAAACGCGGTTATTTTGCTTCACCTGCTGGAAGCGTTACAGTCATTGCTCAGAGACAAAGCCACACTCAGGCAGGGAGTCCACGGCAGCGCAGACCGGCAAGCATAACAAAACAACAACAAAAAAGCAATCATTGAAAGTTGTCCCCCACCAAAATTCCAGAGATTCCAAGATCTTTCCCGGAGACCCAGAGAAATGGTTAAAATTCCTGAGTCTCCGGGAAAAATCCAGGAGTTTAGGCAGGTATGGGTGTGTGCGACTTTATCCAGTTATTTTACACGTGGGTTTTTTCTTTTAGCACAAGCAGGCCTCAAAGACACAACAGTGCAGATGGACATACCGGACTCTTCCACGTCAGCTGTGAGGAGTGTTGGGGGGCTGCTCCGGGTCACCGGGCAGCCCCCCATACTCATGCCGGGGGTCACCCGACGGGACACAGGTACGGCGATCACGCCGCAGACTCATGGGTGGGGTCACCCCACCCGCTCCAGAGCACCAGAGCGCCACACGTGGCCAGGGGCACCCGGCTCACAACGATCCCAGGCTCTGGGGGCACCCAGGCCGGGGTCGCAACCCTATGGCCAGGGAACCACACAGGGATGCCCGGCAGGTGCACTGTCCGGACAGCGTTGCCCGGCAGGGGCACCGTCCTCCAGCTGGGCCCCGTCCGTGGGCCCAGCGCATGCAGCGCAGCACCAGCATGGTGCTTGAAAGACGACGCTGGAGTCAGGATCACTCGGACTGCCGAGCCGGCGCTTGTTCTTCTTCTTGCCAATAGATTTTTATCCATCAGCGGTGATTTTTGGATACCGAGGCTTAAGCCTCATTACTCCATCTTCTCGGGTTGAGTGTGTAGTCGTGGGTTTGTATTCTTCTTGGTCTGTGTGGTCTTGTCACAGTAGGGCTGGTTTCACAGGGTCTTCGCAGTGATGGGCCGCGGGTAGCGGTCGAAGGGGTTTGCAGTGGTGGCAGCGAGTCCTCTGATCAGAGGGTTCGGGTTCTGATCCAGTTCTTGGCAGAAGTTCTTACTCAGCTTCGCTAGATGTTCATCCAACATCTCGATGTCCAGGTCTCTGTGAAGGTCTGCTATCCTTGTGAAGATTGGTGCTCCGGACGATATCCGCAGGGCCTTGTTCTGGACTATCTGAAGACTCTTCCGGTGTCGCTCATGGCAGATCATCCATGCTGGGGAGGCATAAGTCAGGTTTGGTCTGATGATCGCCTTGTAGACGTTGATCTTTGTCCGGAGTGGCATGGACTTGCTCTTCAGGAGTGGGTACAGTGCTGCCATCTTTCCTGTTGCCTTCTGCTGAGTATTCTCAATGTGCCTTTCCCAGTTGAGTCTGCTGTCCAGGGTCACACCGAGGTAGCGGCTGCTGCTCTCCCATTTGATGGTCTCCCCGTTGAGGCTGATCTGTGGGTGCTCCTTGATCTTCTTTCTGGTGAACAGCGTTGCAGTTGTCTTGCTGGTGTTGAGTTTTATCCGCCAGTCGCTGTACCACTTTGCAGCTCGGACCTTTTATTGGCTTGGTCACATGGAGAACCATGTGACCACACACACACACACACACACACACACACACACAGGGAGAAACCACGTCACCCTACAGGGGTGACATGTAACAAGGAGGAACATGCCTCTCGTGCATCGTTCGACTTCAGTTTAACCCATTTCTTTAGCCACCGCAAGGTCACAATATTATACGAAGCAATGCTGGGCTAGCGCCACCAATATAAAAGTGCACATTAAGTGCTTTTGACTGAATCTCTTCCTTCTACAGGTAATTAAGGCGAACATTCCTGCAAATGTTCCACTCTTATGCTGATGCCATGATATCTGCATACAAAAAAAAATGGCCCTGGAAGGGAAGATTTCTCGGGGGCGGGGGGGGGGGGGGTTAGGGGTGTTGGTGGGATACGATCGCCCTGGGGGACGCGATTGTACTGCGGCGAGTAGCGGCACTGGTCGAAAGAGGCAGAGAGGCTCTGACCCCGTGCCACCATTTTATTTTAAAGTTTTGCATCGCTTGGGTGCACAAAAAGGTACCTCTTGCTGATGGCTACTTATATCACCGCCGAGGAAATAAAACGGTTGCAGTTAGTTTTCTCGTTCCCAAACTCCAATTGCCCTTTACCCCGACAGGAGAGGTGCTATATTTGGCTCACGGCTCTTACGTGCGTGCAGCTTTAAAAAGGTAACCATGAAAGCTTAGACGCCTTATCTTTGCTCAGAAACTGCAGCAAAGTCGCAGCAGTATCTCTGCATTTATGCAGAATCTGGACCGGCCGAGTTGCCATACAAGGCTTTCTCTTCCTTCTCCCAGGTGCAGACACTTGTTCTGCAAACTTTCTAGGCGGGCACATTTCATGTTCTCAAGCTTGTGCCATCACTTCGGCATTAGGGTGCCGCTCCCCCATGGATGTCCTCCAGTGCTCGGCATTGCTGTGGCCTTGTTCTGCAAACTTTTTAGGCGGGCACATTTCATGTTCTCAAGCTTGTGCCATCACTTCGGCATTAGGGTGCCGCTCCCACATGGATGTCCTCCAGTGCTCGGCATTGCTGTGGCCGCCTCTGCAGCATGCCCTTCTGCTGCCCTTACACATTGCTGACTTGCAGACCAAACTACATTTCACTGTGATGCCGGTTCCCCTACAGTTTTGCCTACTGCGATATTGACCGCCGATTTCTTATTGGCCTCCTTTCCGTTTACTACACCAGGATTCAAAAGTGCGTAAAAATAAACTTCGTCTGCCTGAAGAATTCCACCTCTCTGCAGCTGGACTAACGACTCCGGACCCATCTGTTTTAGGTTCAATCACTCACTCGTTCTTAGATGTGCTACAGATGCAGGCACGAGGGCAGAGCAATGCCTGGTTTAGATGTCCTCATTACTACCCCCACTTCCTAGATTTCTTTGGGGGGTGGGGAGGGGGCGTAGTCTGATCTTGCGCTTATGTTTCTTTCAGCTATGAGCAGCTTTTGCAAAGAATTGCATGCAGAACGGACCAGACGTATGTCTCATGGAAAAATGGGCAGACATTGGCAGGGCAGTTTCTAGTCAATTTGGTGTCGGATACCAAAATAATACTCAGTTTTGCATGGCACCTCGACACACATTCAGCTTCTCGAGTGTTATAGACGTAAACTTACAGGTATTTCTATTCAGTATAAACTAGGCTCAAGCATGCAACCTATTTCAAAGTGGCCTCAATTTCTGCCGAGAAGGAAAATGGGTGGCACGCTGCCCAGGGTCACAAAAGCACGCAGGGATGACGACTTAGGGTGCTAAACTGCTCATGATGTAGGGCGATTACCTCTTGCCAGAGCAAACTGAAAGGGATTCTACCCAGCCCCTCTTGCACAGTACCAGTGCAGACTAAAAAGGAGAGCCGTTATGCATCTTATCGTTTCCACTACACAAATAAAGGGATGTGTGCGAGCGTGTACAATGTGAATGGGGCATTGTAGATTTTGCCCTGCCTCCAGCCTAGGTTGAAAGATTCTGGTAAATCCACTATGCTAGATTGGGGAGGTCAGGAGACTTATTTGGGGCTTGCAGGGATCTGGTAACAGGGACGTGGATGGTTCATGGAGGAAGTGAGGATTCAGTCTGGTGTTGGTAAGGGTCCAGGTCTCATGACAGGTCTGTGGTAATGCATGTAGGCTGGTGATAGTGGACCGGGTGATTTGAGGTTGTGTAGAGAAGTTGGGAATAGGGATGTAATGGGGTGAACAGAGGCTTGCAAAAGTTGGCTGGTTCTGGCAGACATTGCACGCCTCCCTGGGCTCATGGTCGTCTTCCCGGGGCGGGAAGTGCACTTTCAACCAACATTTCCATTGAATGGACAGGTTTAAACTAAGTCTCTACGAATTAGTATAACAATAACACAAGTGCTCCTTATTTTGGAGGATTCTGATTGGTCAGCAGCCTCCCCAAATCAGATTTGAAATCCATGGGGTTTTGCCAAACCTCCTTTGGCAAGTAATGAAAGGGTCTATAATGACATCGGTCCCTTTGACCTCCATGTAATCTGCCCGGATAACTTGTAACCTCACAAATTCCGACTTTACACCCAGCCACTTCCAGTTGATACATTTCCCCAAAATTCTGCCTGAATGATTAGAAACCGGAAAATACCCCAATTTCAAGACAGAGTCGATCATTGGCTTGCAAGGAGAGTAGATTAGAAAGCTGGTAATGTGGACAGTGATGGTGTGAAGCACAGAGGCGGGTAATCAGCCAGCTGACCACCTGGTTTATAGGGGTGGAGGCACGGAGGCTGATAATGAAGCTGACCGTGAAACAGCCAAAGTTCAGCTGGCCTAGTTCGGGGAGTTGGAAGCTAGATACGGGGAGGCTAGTGGTCTAGTGGTCTAGTGCTCTGGAGCATGGACACACCTATAGGTTGGAATCGAAGAGAGGGGTTGGTGCTCAAAAAGCTGCTGTGCGCATGGAGACCAGCAGAGAGTGGTAGCAAACCCAGTAATGGGCATAAGGGAAGGTCCTGGAGTCTGGTAACTGGGTATAATGGAGAGCAGCCATCTGTTTCATTTGTATAGCAGCGATTTATTGACCTTGGGCAGGAGTTAACCTTTGAGTGTAGTTTAGGAGTGGCATGCATGACCAGCGTGTTGGGGGGGGCGGGGGGGGTGGGGGGTGTATTTTAGTGTTTCGTCCTGGGTACCAAATTGATTGGCGGAGTGAGCAGCAGAGTGAGGTTGCAGACAGCGGCAGACCGGAGTCTTTCTGCTGTTTCTCCACTTTTCCCAGCATACCTGTCTACAAAGGGGCCTCCCACCCGCGGAGCGGCCGCGGAGTGAGCAGCAGAGTGAGGTTGCAGACAGCGGCAGACCGGAGTCTTTCTGCTGTTTCTCCACTTTTCCCAGCATACCTGTCTACAAAGGGGCCTCCCACCCGCGGAGCGGCCGCGGAGTGAGCAGCAGAGTGAGGTTGCAGACAGCGGCAGACCGGAGTCTTTCTGCTGTTTCTCCACTTTTCCCAGCATACCTGTCTACAAAGGGGCCTCCCACCCGCGGAGCGGCCGCGGAGTGAGCAGCAGAGTGAGGTTGCAGACAGCGGCAGACCGGAGTCTTTCTGCTGTTTCTCCACTTTTCCCAGCATACCTGTCTACAAAGGGGCCTCCCACCCGCGGAGCGGCCGCGGAGTGAGCAGCAGAGTGAGGTTGCAGACAGCGGCAGACCGGAGTCTTTCTGCTGTTTCTCCACTTTTCCCAGCATACCTGTCTACAAAGGGGCCTCCCACCCGCGGAGCGGCCGCGGAGTGAGCAGCAGAGTGAGGTTGCAGACAGCGGCAGACCGGAGTCTTTCTGCTGTTTCTCCACTTTTCCCAGCATACCTGTCTACAAAGGGGCCTCCCACCCGCGGAGCGGCCGCAGAGTGAGCAGCAGAGTGAGGTTGCAGACAGCGGCAGACCGGAGTCTTTCTGCTGTTTCTCCACTTTTCCCAGCATACCTGTCTACAAAGGGGCCTCCCACCCGCGGAGCGGCCGCGGAGTGAGCAGCAGAGTGAGGTTGCAGACAGCGGCAGACCGGAGTCTTTCTGCTGTTTCTCCACTTTTCCCAGCATACCTGTCTACAAAGGGGCCTCCCACCCGCGGAGCGGCCGCGGAGTGAGCAGCAGAGTGAGGTTGCAGACAGCGGCAGACCGGAGTCTTTCTGCTGTTTCTCCACTTTTCCCAGCATACCTGTCTACAAAGGGGCCTCCCACCCGCGGAGCGGCCGCGGAGTGAGCAGCAGAGTGAGGTTGCAGACAGCGGCAGACCGCGGTCTGAGCGTGGACTAAGGGAAAAACTATCGATATGGATACACATTCGTGTACAGGTGAGCCGGAGAGGACTACACTCGCAACGACCATTGTGAATGACCAGCCAGCTACAATGGTGGAGTCACCTCAATCAGGTACGCCACCCCCTACCTATCACTTGCGGGGAGCGGAGGGTCCCGTAAAGGATCCTTCAGCCTGTGACTTTCTAGCCCTCCCCGCTGCCCGCCCACTCTCCCCGCTTCCCATGTTGGAAAAGTCTCCCCTTCACGAAACCTGTTTTCCCGTTACCCTATCCACTTTCCTTACCCTTCCCCCGCCTTCCCCTCCCCTTACCTGTTCGACTCTGGAGGTGGAGACTGCAACAAATCATCGGGTGCTTAGACCTCTGAAGGAGACCTGTCCTGGAAGAGGACCTCCTCGGAAGCGTGGAGAGAAGAGCACTGCTCTCAAGCGGGTGCCGAAGCGCACTATTTCTTCTGATCAAGTCGAGCCTCCAGTGACACCTAAACCCAAGACCGCGAGACTCTTGCTGGCCAACTCCTGCGATGAAGCGCCCTGCCTCACACTGGAAATGGAACAAGGCAGGCCTCCGCTTTTGATGGACTTGAGAGGCAACTCGCTAGCAGAGACTCAGCGGAGAAGAATTATTGTACCAACAATGTCGCCCCCCCGATCCGCATGTGCGCGCCGAGAGGGGGAGGAGAACCAGATTGCTAGAAATCGTACAGCTTGCGATGTATTGCCTGCTGCTGATGCGAACCGCAATAGCCCCAAGGGAGAAAAAGATCAATCTGAGACATATATGGGACAATGTCCAAGGACGGCAGCGGTCACCGACGACGAGTTTTCAGAACACCCAAACACTAGAGGCAATGACCAAGATGCTACGTCTAAGCTGTTGGGGCCTGCAACGAAAACTTTATGTGCTGCGCAAATCCATACTGCATCAGCACCAGAAAATCAAGAGTGCAATTTAAAGGAACCCCGGCTGATGCAATCCGGGGCCAATGAAAAATCTAGAGACGCATCCAATTGTAAAACTGCACACCGAAATCCGGCGGTTTTCGATTATTCAGTGGATGGAAATACCGAGGATATTGAAACCATCACGGAATCGGGTACTGCATCTAAGACCCTGGTAAAACCGACCGTTGCTTATTTCCAAATGAAAACCCAATCGAAAAAGAAACAAGAAAAAACGGGAACGGATAACGAGAGCCTGGATACCATATCCCTAACGACGATCTGCAAACCGCACCGACATAATTATAACAAAGTGAGAAGTAGAACGACTCTAAGACCGAAAGCTCTACCAAAAAAGAAACGGGGGCCAAAAGTTGGTCCCATCAAAGGCTGCACAGTGGCAGCCATGAACGATCTTTTTAGAACGAAACTGGAGCCAAATCTAAATCAAGGTCATGAGCTGTCAGACTGTGAAATCCTTGAGAGCCTAGGTGAAGCAGAAACAAATATACTAAGATCTGAGTGCCTTATAGCAGAGGCCACGGCAAGTCCAGATCCACCGATCAGTCTATCAGCCAAAGCACATGGAGGGTTCCTTACTCCTCTAAGATGGCACTACTCTAATAATCACAAGAAGATGACTGAATTGAGTGAATCAACGGGAAAGACCATTGAAACAAGCTCCCAAGCCTCACTGGAGGCTGAACTAAGGACAGAAAAGGAGAGAATTGAAGAAGAGATCTTGACCCAAGAGTCTAATACATATTCACATGAAACCACAATTATAGAAGGCAGCTTCACCAAAGAACCACGAGATACGGACCCAAAAAGCGCTAAGAACAAGAGACCACAGGCAGATGAGAAGCTAGCGATGGACGCCGGAGCAGTGCTGCCTCCAGCTGAGCGAGGCCTAATTGTCTCCCCAAAGGAACATGAGAACAACAGGGGAAAAACAATTCTACTACATCGCGCACGATCTGTGACGCGGAGTCTCGAGGAAACTCAACAGTCACAGTCACATTCATTAAACCTCGTGCAGCAAAGTATGGACCAATCAACATTAATGTCGTCAGTAACGATAGCAATGGCGCCATTCACAAAGATGTACGAGACTATAAATGACACGCTTCGGGACCAGATGTCTATGCTTTCCGTAATGCAATCTAAATTGCAATACTTGGAAGGCTACATTACGGGGGCCCAAAACCCTGAAATGGAAAGAAGCACGCAAAAAAAAGGACAGGTTGAAACCTGTCGCTGCGGTATTGTCTATGGACCCCTTCCGCCAGTTGAGGAACCAGAGAACAAACAATCACAAAATCCCAACACAGATCAGATAGCCCCCTCTATCAGACAGGACGAAACGGCTGGGTCATTGGCACATGATGATAGAGTCACCAACACTTTCAACATCGAACAAGGCGGTGAGCCACTAGACGCTATTATAGCTATTCTTGACGAAGGAGAGAATCATATGGTGACGGAAAACGAAGCAGTCACGATGGGGACAAACCAAGAAACAGCTAATCCCTTTTCCTACATCCAGACTGGGGACAAAGTTGGGAACCCCAGTAAAGATACCACTGCAAAGCCAAAGAACTTTACATTTGGAATATTCTCGCAACAAAAATCAATTGTTAGTCAAACTTCGAAGAAGGAAGGGAATAGACCAACTACTTCTTTGGTTTCTCAAATACCTCAGAAGCAGCTAAAGGTTGCCGTTAGGAAAAACGGTCTTGCAAAGAAAGCAGTGAAGAAAACAGCTACTCGAACTACTGATGAGAGCGAAAAGCGATCTAACCGTGCAAAGGAAAAAGAGCCAGTCCTTATGGTTTTGGAGCAGTCGGATGGGAGTCTTGTGACCGTGGATGAGACAGGATCCGAAAATTACCCAACAAAATCGTCAAAGAGAA
This sequence comes from Ambystoma mexicanum, assembly GCF_040938575.1. Classification (NCBI taxonomy): domain Eukaryota; kingdom Metazoa; phylum Chordata; class Amphibia; order Caudata; family Ambystomatidae; genus Ambystoma; species Ambystoma mexicanum. The sequence goes on from NC_090924.1 coordinate 1,040,776,998, forward strand.
AGGTACACAGAGCGATCATGGACTCTCCCAAAAATGAACCACCACACAAGGTCTTTATGTACGAAACTCCTGATTCACCAATAGAAGTAACAGTGAAAAATCAAAGACCGCAAAAAGTTGACTCCACACCCACTTCGAGTTCAAGGCCTAACATCCAGAAAGAACAAAGATCAAACGAGAGATGTAGACACGTTACAAATATATGGAAGGAAAACAAAATCTGGTCTACTCCGGCTCACACTCGAGGTCAGGCGGATAAAGGAGAGCGGAAAAAGGCTTGTAAACTTAGCCACGATAACAAAAAAAAGACCTCAGACTCTTACCTCCAATACATTACTGAGGTGAACCAGAAAAAAAAAGGAGAAAGCACATTAGAACAAGACCAAGAACGGAAAAAAGCAGCAAAACAAATCCTAACCGCCCATATGTTAAGACTGAAAAACATCAACTCAAAGCAACAGGATATAACTATGAACAGATCAAATATTTTAAAAATTTTGACCCAAATCACAAGTCTAAAGCAGATTGAAAATAAAGACCTGTGGATAGTAGAACCAAGTACCATCGGGAGAACTGATTATTCTTATATACATCTCCACTCGGAAAATACTAAACGACACATACTGAGAGAATCCGAAAATCTACTATCTATGGGATTTGAACTATCTGACCCCAAACAGGTTCACGTAAAAAAGGATTTATTTACACGAACTGAAAGAGACAAGAGAAATACAAAGGCCACCCCGCAAATGAGCACTAGATATATCAGCAAAATGCCTCACGCACAGCCAGGTTGGATGAATTGTAGTCCAACCAATCTAAGAACTGGAGTGGATAATCAAAAAGAGAGAAAAAGACCCGAGATAATTCCACAAAAAGACGCGCACCGGGAACAAAACACCCATCGAAACAAACGACCCCTACAATCTAATGGTAATAACCGGTCTCCCAACAATGATGGTAGACTTAGTTCAAATGAAGTGGAATCTTGGACATGGCACAGAGCTGAAGCTTCAAATCGAAAAAACCACTAGCAACGATTGAGGGGAATGAAGATCTCTATGTGCTTGGGAAAGCCAAAAGTACGGAAGACACAAACTCCATCGCCACATCCACTAAGATTTGGCAGTTGGAATACGAGAGGCTTTGCACATTTAACAAGAGAAACCGACGTTAATCTGGGAAATTTTGACGCACTCTGCCTCCAGGAGACCTGGTTAACTACTAAACCCCAACTAGATGGCTACGATATAGCATTCACGTGTGCTAGAAAAGGTGAATCGGGAAGACCATCAGCAGGCCTCATTACCGCCATCAAAGCAGGATCAGGCCTGGAAATTTTTAAAATACTAAAAACTCCTTACTGGATACAAGCCTTGCTTCTTACAAGAAAACCCCATACACTGAATCAAAAGGAAAGTTTGATTCTTTTGGTCAACGTCTACTGGAACCCTCAGGTAACAACCAACGAAGATTTCATTAATGAACTTCAAAATACTCTTGAGGAAGCACAGAAGATATGGAACGACCATAGTACCATTATAGGCGGGGATTTCAATGCCATATGTGAAGGAATTGGCAACCGTTCTACATCGTCAAACCTAAAGTCTCCCGCGCGGGAGAGAGGCATTTTTCTTGACAAGATCATGGCCGAACGAGATATGCACAACCTGCACTGGCAGCGAAATAAGGCAAATCTGGCAACTCCCTCATGGCAACGAGACGAACAAAAAGGAACGATAGACCATATATTCGTCTCGAGAGACATCTTGCCAGAGATCTGCTCCTTTACAATAAGGCCAACAACTTTTAGTGACCATAATCTCTTGGTGACTGAAGTATGGGCCGCCAAACCCCAAACGACTCTGAAGAATCTGCCATTGGAGACAACAGAAAAAGGCAAGCGAGTCAAAATATCTGCAAAGGGTATACGGGAACTGGAAGCCCAATTTGTTGGCTCTCAAATTCCAAGATCAAAAGCGTCAAAAAGAAAAGAGTTTGACCTGGACTACACACCTCTACTAACCAGGTTTCTAATGGACCCAGTAAAAGCATCGGCGGTGAAAAAAGATCAATCTTACCCCCATGCTTATAATAAAGATCTGGTAGTGAAAAGGAAGGAACTCAGAAGACTTAAAAGATTAGCACAAAGAACTCCATCCTCAGAGAACTACGAAAAGTGGCTAAAATCGGCCCGGCACTACAGAAGCTGGCTTCAAAATCACCGTTAGCAGCTGTACCTGAACGAATCTCAGCAAATGCTGTCAACCATCTGTGGCAAGAAGCCTAAAGAGTTCTGGAACTTGATCAAAGGAACACGCAAGAACACCAATGAGAGTATCCAGAACAACGTGGGTGAGGCGCGCTGGATCGACCATTTTTCAAAATTATTCGCACCCATTAATGCAGTGAACGTAACTGAAATTTCTAAGAGCGACCGTCACAAAAAGACAAGCCCATGGTCTATTCCTGATGATAAAGAGTCTATCTTAGATAAACTAAAGAAATTAAACAACTCGAGGGCTCCTGGACCCGACGGGATTAGTAATCTGGAACTGAAAAAAAATCCTGAGTGCTGGGCCAACATCATGAGTGAGCTCTTCGCTAATTGTAACAGAAAAAGAGCAATACCACCAACATGGCGAAAAGCCAACATTGTGCCTATCTACAAGAGAGGTGCGACCGACGACCCGAACCAATACAGGCCCATCGCCCTCTTGGACGTAATGGGGAAAGTTTTTGCGTCCCTGGCCCTAGATGCGTTCCAAGAGTGGACGCGTTCGTCAAAAGCAATGGACCCATTCCAGAATGGTTTCATCAGAAACTCTGGAACTTCAACGAACATTCTACTCATGAGTGTCCTAAAGGGAAAGGTTCTTCAAAGTGGCAATCCAATCTATATCGTTTTTATCGACCTGGTACAAGCGTTTGACCAGGTAGATAGGGAGCGCCTATGGGTGAAATTGGAATCTAAAGGTTGTCCGGAGTCAATCCTAAACCCAATCAAGGCTCTACACCAAGGGACATCAATCCGAGTTCGTTTGAGTGCAGATGGTCGACTCTCGGAAGAAATCGAAACAGCACGAGGAGTCAAGCAGGGCTGTCCTTTGGCCCCATCGCTGTACAACTCTTATATCGCCGATTACGCAGATTCCACCTTCACGATCAGACATTTTCCCCCGACAATGGGAGGGGAGAAGATAGATCGACTACTGTACGCGGATGATATCATCCTGATGGATTTAACTCCTATAGGCCTCCAACGACAATTGGACAATATGGCAACATATATGTCGGAAAACAACTTACGCCTAAATACTGCAAAGACTAAAGTGCTAATCCTGGGCAGATCCTTAAAGTGGAATTCCAAGTTTACCTGGCATTGTGACGGAAGGAAGCTGGAAAGAGTGGAAGCCTTTAAATACCTTGGGATCACAATCAGTAACGATAAAGAGGAAAAAACTATGCTTGAAACACTCTGGGCAAAGCTAAAAAATCTCACAGCCCAAGCTAAGGCCGTGGACAAGAAACACGGCCGTTTTTCGATTGTACCTATCGTGAGATTTTACAAAGCCAAGGTTGTTCCGGCCCTAATCTATGGGATGGACGCAATGCTGCTAGCTCCGAACACCATCTGGGAGAAATTGGAAGCTTTCTTTTGGCGAAGGGTCCTTGGTTTAGCCCAATCCACTCCAATTGCACTAATAAGACGAGAGCTATGTATTTCCTCACTGTTGGCAATAAAACTGAGAGCCACCCTGATGTTATACCGTAAGGTAATAAACAATCCAGAAGCCAGAGTACTGGACCTCATACGGAAAGAACTTTCCGAGGGAAAAAATCGGACGCTTGTAAATTGGGAACAATTCAACCGGAAAATGTTGGAAGAATTGGATCTTCCTGTTGAGACACTCATACACAATCCAAATCGAGTGTCGCAAAAACTTTTAGAAGCAGACTGGATTCACACCCAAGAAGTGGCTTGGTCGTATTCCATCACAGCACAACTACCAACTGCTCCAATGAAGCTAAATGCTACGCGCGGCTACCTACTGAGGTTTCCAGACAAGAACCTAAGTCGTCTGTTTCTAAGATTCAAGCTGAACCAAATAAAAACCAACGAAATTTTGGCAATTCGCAACCAAGTACCATCGAGTTCCTGTCGCTTCTGTCAATCTACAAACGCCATAGAAAGCACAAAACACCTGCTAATGGAATGCTCCGGGCTCAAAACAAAAAGAGATAAATACCTTGCAGATCCACTGGAAAACCACCTCACCCTCGACGAGGAAAACCTCTGGACACTCCTGACGAACGGGAATAATATCAGATGTGTTATAGGAGTAACACTCTTCCTTAAATCCTTGAAGCTCGAGCAGGAGGAATTTCCTCAAGCCTAAGCTTATTAAAAGGAATCTGGACGCTTGATGTATGATGTATGAAGACTACTCATGCCATATTTTTGTAAAAATTGTAACACAATTAAAACAAAAATAAAAAAAAAAAAAAAAAAAAAAAAAATGACTAGAAACAGCCTTTTGGAAAGGTGTGAACAAACTATTCCTCTGCCCAACTCAAACGCTGAGCATAAGTTTCCAAGACTGAGCAAAAGTCGGCTTCTTTAGCACTGCAGAATAACTCGGAGTAAGCCTATGGCATGCGCACACAAGGAGCCCCATACATGCATTAGCTGCTGACCTCAAAACATTTTGCCAGTTTCAAACCAGCCAAAGGTCATCAACGGATTGGTACAGATGGTCAGAGCAGGCCTAATGATTGAGGGGTGGGGGGCAGGAGGGCTACTTTAATAGGATTGGGCCCCCCTTGCTTAGAGCAGAAAACAGTGGGGTGCATATGTTATAATGAAGACAAAGAAACACAGCTGGGGGTTAATAGATACCGACTATCACGAGGGGGCAGCCAGCAGGGAGCCAACACACTAAATACCCACTGAAAAACTGTAGATCCTTCTTTGACAGCAAGTGGCTAAAGTGGAGGAACCAGTGTTAAAAAGCAAGGAGGCGATACAACTTCCGAGTACCCAGAGGGAAGTGACGGTGGAAGGGCTCCAGCAAACAGTTACTAAGGAGCGCTGCAAAGCACACATTAAAAGCATCAGAACAAAAGTAGTATAGAAAGGAATTAGACTGCTAACTAGCAACATGAGGGCAGTTGCTTGGGGCCGGCCTGAGATTAGAACCCCACCACCCAGTCAAGAATCGAGGCCCCCTTCAACTGGAAATGTTCAAAGGTTTTGACGTTGCCCCTGGGCCAGCGGTAGATACAGTGCTTTCACATATACCCTTTTGAGGAACCATGGAACAGCCAACCGAACTGCTATGCACTCATGCCATCACAAAACACTCTTCCCCTGCTCGACCCTCCCGGTGTTTGCAGCCTCCATTTCCCACCCTCTCATCTTCCCCTTTCTCATAGTCTCCCCATACCACTCGCAGGCAGGCCTAGGTGCTCCGACACTGCAGTGGCACAGTATAAAAGCATATTAGCGTAACTAACTATAGAACTCGTACAATGAGGGGATCATGGTGGGGTTGTCGACTGAGGCAATGGGGGCCAGATTGGCAAAAGCGAAGCAGGATCTGTAAGAAGGAAGAGAGTGCTGCAAGTCTTATGGCTGGATCTTGCACTTTTTTTTCAGTAGGTAGAAAGAGGTACTGTTGGGTAGATCTAGTTGAGCTGCCTGGTTGGGGTTGGGTGGGGGGGGCGTTCAGAGATTGTTCTCTGCAAACAAGGTCATTTCACGTGCAGCAAAATCTTCTGACCAGGTAAGAACTGATTTCCCAAACATAACGGCACATGCTTGAAAAGCGTATGAGCTCCCTCCAATGATGCCCTCCAATGATGCCCTCCAATGAGGCCACCTCAATTTTGTGCAAAGTACACTGTTGGGTGCAAGTGTGAACCATTACCCAAAGCCAACCCTTCCACAAGCTCCCTCTTAGAAGGGAAGTGTTCAAGAGATGAGGAGGCAGAAGCAGGCTCCAAGGAGGTTTACTGCAGCCAACACAAAAGATGATTCTACAGGATCAGAGAAAAACCGAATGAAACATCCGGCAAGGTCATTACTAGCATAATTTATGTTCCTTCCGATAGGAGGAGGATGCGTTGATTAAATGAGCCTAGACTGGAACTGCCATTATAAGGTAACCAATCCCAATAGCTATGCAAATTGGGCACACCGTTTTTCAAACAGATCGGTACTTCAAAATCTTTTTGTAAGGTATGTCAAAGGTGTTGCCTTGGAAAAAGCATCTTCATGCAGGTTTTCTCTACTGTGGACTACTGCAAAGGGCTACGAACGGGCAGGTAGGCATTTGGGTAGTAGGCAACCCTGTGTAATCAGAACCAGGTGAGAGCCATTCGCGAGCACCATAGCAGTACTTCCCAAGCAGATTAAAATAGTATTTAAAAAAAAAGGACAATGATCTCACATTCCGGGAATGTATCCAATAACTTGGCCGCTAAGAAAGGGTGGGAGGAAAGAGTATGGGGCCTGCCAAGCATATCAAGGACCCTACAGACTGAAGGGGACCATTAGATGGATTGGTGGAGACAAAAGTAGGCCTAACGTGGCTGTGGCCACAGTTGTTGGATAGCAGCATTGCACATGGCATATCAAACATTACCGTTACCAGCGGCATTGCTCGGCGGGACGAGGGTCTTTTGGTTCTTGCCCCAGATAGAAGCTCAGGGGCTACAACCAAAAGGCTAACTAGCCCAGAGTCCCAACATTAGCGTAGCCCCAGACCTTTTCCCGACCTAGCAACACCCCTGGCTGGTACCCTGGAAGGGGGTGAGGTAGAGGACACAGAGCACCTAATCTTTCATGGAGCTAGGGGCCATGGAATTAATCAACCAAGGCAGCCCTATCAGGACAGCCAGTTGGTAAAGGATAAATCAATCTCACCTCATCAAAAAGTCTGAAAAGTACTCGTGAGCAGAAAAGCTGAAAATTTAGAGCCAATTAAAAAAGAAATAGGATATTTTGACTTTCCACGTTTTTGAGCCGAGTCTTCAACTAAATCTGGATCCATCACTCACTTTTCCATAGTTGCCCCCACCCCTTCTTTACACACTCCACCCTTTGTAGAGCCTAACTAGACACTATATTGGAAATAAAATGCATTATACATGGAATATCAGTCTCAACACCAGGCGCGAGTGATCTGATATTTAGAACTAGAAATTGTTTTTGGACAGATGTCAAGAAAGTATTTCCTTGTGTTTATGAATAACCTTGCTAATTGTCGCAGCCATCGCGTCAGCGCCACACCTTCCTTGTCACCTGCTCCTTGCGGTGTGCAGGGTTAAAAATTGCTGGGAGTGCTTTTTCTTTTAATTGTTTTAAGTTCACAAATAAAAGATTAACTTTTAATGCAAACCACCAAGTCTGGTTTAATCCAAACACTCTTCAAATGAAGGAAGCATCATTCTAAAATTAATAACATTTCTAAAAGGATTTTCCAAAACAGTGAAGAAAATACATCCTTCATTTTTACACGAAATAAAAAAAATGTCCAAAGATTTTCAGAAGTGATGAGCCTATCAACGCCAGCAGCTCTCGTTGCCTTTTGTCTTTAATCAATCAGTGCAGCACACTTGGTTAGAAGATTAGGTACAGACTCCAGTTCAAGATCTCCACTGAGATGACAATCTTTAGTTCCTTGGAAGATTAAACCATCCTCCAGTGATCTCTGGGGTTTTAACAGAGTTAAATTTAAGTCTTAGGCAGTCCCATACCAAATAGTTGCCAATGAAATGCTGGTAGATGCCTCTGTTCCATTATATAAAGGAATAAACCATTGTCTGTTAGCTTTAGTTGCTAAATTAACAATCAGTTGCTCAGAAGTGATAGTTTTAGTAACATCTTCATAGTTCATTTATAGGAAACAAGGGTCATGGTGAAAACGTCACCTTGGACTTTCACATTCCACTTATCTGCCTCCAGCTTGATCTGCTCTAAAACAGCTCCTGCTTCTACCTTAGGGGAGCCTGGTTAGCTTCAAACCGAAAGTTACCAGGAGCTACCTTTACTCCACAGGCAACTGGCACCTTACAAACATACATGTGTGATATTAACTATGTATGTTTGGCAACATGAATAAAGTTGATTAGAGGACACAAACATTTACAGCAGAATAGAATCCTCACGTAGTGTTTGCATCTCATGAAAATGTTACATTTGCAGCATAATGTGCAAGAGAGCCAATTTACGTATTTCTTGTGGTGGGGGGGGTATTTACATTTGAGTAAAGTGCCATTGAAGTGTATTGGTAATTAGTGCAAATTGCTTTTCCCGGGGGAAGGGGTGCCCTAGCCCCAGAGTACCCACATACTTGGCGCCCCCCAATGCTGTGTACTAGCTTCTGGTCCGCGGGAGGTAGCTCCTGCCTGGCAGATCATGCCCTGATTCTTCTCACTCAATTTCCAGGCCTGCGAGTGTTAGAAGGAAATGGGGAGGCCGGTCAAGAGCACAGAGAGCGCGGGGCAGCAAGCTAGGAAAGGAAGCACAGAACCCCTGGCGAGGCAGAAGGGGCGCAGAGAGCTGGGTTTTTCACCAGCACAAACTAGGAACGTGGGAACCTGGAAGAGGCAGGGAGGGGAGGCTCAAATGAGTGGTGGTGTTCTCCCCAGCAAACCGTACCCTGTAGCGCTTAAGTCAGCACTAGGGCAGGAGTAGGTCCCATGGGAAAGCGTTGAAGTGCCAGGGGGGGAAAAGGGCATGCATTAAAAGTCCATGGAACCAGGATTACAATTCATGGTTGTCCATCAAGTGGTTCTGAAGCCTTATATGTGCAACCCATTGCCTTGGAACCTGCACTGCTTTGGGATTAGATTTGCTACAAAGACACATTCCTAAAAATAGGAGGAATATGGCAGTGCTCTATGAACATTTAAAACCGGTTAAAAAGCTTTACATGAACTCAAAATTGCTGCATTCGAACCATTCTTATGCATTAAGCCAATGCATCTCTGCACACAAGTAGTTACTGTATTTCTAAATTGAATTTCCCCAAATTAGTGTTTTCATTATCGATTGCAAGAAAAAAAAAACATGAAAACATTTTCCAGTCACTGAAAACGATGCATATTACTTTTGCACTGGTCCTTTTATGAACCAAGCTCCACTCCATAGGAAATTCTGACCTTACGTTTTGTGAACCGGAGGCAATATAAACATAGCCACTAAAGTTAGAAATAGGGCTCACCGAGGAAGCAGAAGCTCGACGTAGTGCGGTTATTCGAGTTTGTATAATTTCCTGCAGGGTTCAAACAATGTAGCTAGATAGACTGCAATAAAGTTAATTTTGGGAAATTTCGCTACGGCTAAACATCACATCTAAATGTACCCGCAGCTGTGGTTTCATGCGGAGAGATTTCCGACATACGAGAGGCGCTTCTTCTTAGGAGGTGAATTCTCGGACTCCTCCCTGTACGACAACCACGCCTTTATTGGAATGCGCGACTGCGCTGCTTTAAAAGTCAACATGGACGACTTCCAATTCTCGCGCTTCTTGCGTTTCTACGCACCTTCGCCATCTTCTGCTTTACAGATCCAGCGTTTTTAGTTTCCATATTTACAAAGGAGGTCGCGTGCACGTTTGGCTTGGCGTGCAGAATGATATATTTGCATGTATAACATTTGCATGAACCGAATGGGCTTGCCCACACCTGCTGGAAGCATACCAAGGCGCCAAGTGACGGGACACCTGCTCTCTACCTCAAGAGGGCCTGGCCAATAAATAAGGTCTACCAATTCGAATGCCTGAATAGAGAAAATGAAATCCCCAGGCTTCCCAGTCTGCAAAAAATGAAAGTCCACCAATGCCGCAAAAACCACGTAGAGTCAGTCCCAAGAACAAAAAACCCCCATCAACACAAAGTGAGCTTGCAGACGTGGGACACGGTCAACACCGGAAAGAGTAAAAGACAAAAAAGAAATAGCCAACAGTTTGGGATTCAGCAGCCAGACTGAAGGCAGTAATCACGCATAGGGTACATTCTGCCATCCAAACTATGCCAGAGAGCAGGATTACACTGCCGTAGTCACCACACTGCGCGGTCAGCCACAGAAACAAGATGGCAGCACTATTTAAAGCGACCTTCTAGTAGTGACATACAGAGGCGTTGCTAGGGGGGGCTAAGGGGGCTGTAGCCCCGGGTCTTTTGGTTGTAGCCCCGGATAGAATCTCAGGAGCTACAGCCAAAAGGCTAGCCAGCCCCCGGTCCCAACAGTTCCGACGTTTGTGTAGCCCCGGGTCTTTTCCAGACCTATCAACACCCCTGGTGACATATAGGCAATCCATAACCAAGGCACCCTTCAGCCAGACGCTAGTGCCCCAGATAGCCTCCGCTGGGCCACGAGTGCACTTTAAGACAATGATAGAGCCCTGCCAAGTCAGACCAATGACAACTGGGCGCAATATAAAAAAAAAATAAACCACACATTTGAAATTGACTTCTATCCAGCTACCCACACTACATCTTCTGGCCATGTAGTTCCATCCTGTTCCAGGCGAGTTCTTGGTTAGGATGCATTACTTCTGTACTCTAAATGGGGACCATCATTGAACCAATGATTACCCATTCTTGGCAAATGTGCCAGGAACTAGGCACATGATCAACAACATTTGGAGGTACGTCACCCCCTGCACAGGTGGAGCTACATGTACCGTTCCAGAGATGGCACTTCTGGCATAGTCAATGAATGAAACCCCTCATGCACACCAGAAAATCTAGACATTGGCACCAAACGACAGACAAGCTTAACTGTTGCCAGAAAACAAAGATGCAATAGGATACAATGTTGTAACGGGTGCTGGGGAGGAGACAGTGTCTCTTCCACCCCCTAGCCCTCCCTCCCCCACCCACCCCAAGCGATATCGGATCAGGCACAAACGGTCGAAGACACATTTGGGGAGCGAAAAGATATACGTAAAAGGGGTTAACAATCCCTGTACTGCATGCATTAGGTAAGACAGAAGACACGCAAATGCAAACACCATCTTAGACAAATGGCAGCTATCCTAGAATGTGGGCCTGAGTGTAGCAAATAGTAGTATGTGCTTGAGAGTCCCTCGCATGAGCGCGAACACCCCCACCCCGGCCAGGTCCCAAACAGCCTATGAACTCCTCCATTGTTCCAAAGAATTACAGGCCCTTGCACACAGAAAAAGAATGTGCCCTGCAAGGTCATGGGAAGGGAGCAGCGTGCCTCTTGGCAGTACCATTCCGCGAGACATATAGCAAGTTGTTCTGTCCCCAACAATTCCAACATGAGAAAAACAGCTTAGCAATGCTTTCATCCGGATAACCCTGCATGCTGTAGTATCACCCAAACCCAGACCATCGACCATAAACCTTTTACACCCCTCAATCGATCACTAAGATCAGAAGGCAAGGCTAATGCACTTTCATAAATGGGTCACATGATTTGTGCAGCAAGGTGCAGAGTAACAACTAAATTACAGCCCAAAACTAAGGTGGGAGTTGCCAAGCTGCCCGAGAATGAGTGAAGCATACAAGTTGGTGTGACCTTGGTGTTTTTGCAACCCCTTAGTGGGTGTCAGGTGTTTGTTATGCACTGTTACCTAATCATTAATGCAGAGTAGCCAATTAGTGTTAGGCCAGCCTCATCACGGACGACAAGCCCACCAGCACCCACGTGGACAGAGATGGACAGATGAAGATGACCAATGGTCTGGCATCCCATATGGAGACCCTTTATGTGTAGGGCCCACCCAATTGGGGGTAGAATTGTATTGCATAGTAGGACATCATGAGTGATGCAGTCTATAGTTACAAGGTATTGCACGTGCTCCCAGGGCTTAGAACGTTCTTGTGCAGCAGTCTCCTTTGCTGATGGTTTTCTGTTTTGTGGAAATAAAGACTGTTACCTTTGCAAGAGCATCCTTGGCCTTTTTCCCTAGCAGGTTGTATTTTTTCTGGTGTGATCATTCATGGGCGTGCAGTCAGGGGCTAACGGCCAGGCCTTCCCATTGGACCAATCTGTGGTCATAGCTAATCACTACCCAAATGGGTCCGACTCTCCTTGTCTTCAAAGTTCAGTATCATCCAGAAAAGATGGTTTACTACACAAAAAGCTGCTCACGCGCCCGCTTGGTTTAATCGGCTACAGTGTTCACTCCATACATGAGACTGGTTATTTATATAGTGCACACCAGAGACGGCATGGTCCCTTTGCTTGCTTATACAACAACACTTATGATCCTGGATTCTTTCCAGACCTTCTGTAGGATGAGCAATCAAGAGGGCCACTGACATTACACATGAAATACTTGGGGCTTGGCCAACAGAGTGTTGGTGTGGCGAGCCTATGGCCCCTCAAAGCAAGCAGCATCCTTAGTTATAAATGCAGGATTCTCTCAGGGCACAGGGTATCTTCCAGTGCCCCGAGATGGTTACTTACTGTACTTGAGTACCAAAAAAGCATTAGGAGACCAGCAGGGAAGGTTTGAGGTAGGCTTGCAAATACTCTTTAGTGCACATGCACCACATGAAAATAAATAGTGGAGCCTAGGGACTGAGTAGCAAGAGGCAGACCCATAATTCAACAACATCAATGCAGGGACAACAGCTGGTGACATACTGGTTGGATGCGTATGTAGACTCCCCCTCTACTGTCTTAGAGGAGTACTACTACCCTCAAGGGAAAGCGGAGAGAAATCTATGCGAAGGTGGGGGGCGGGGCGGTGGGGTGTTAGCTTGTGGAGAGTGGTGGTCGGTTGGTTGGAGATCACTATCATTAGTACTTTGTGTATGGTAATGTGTCTAATCTCCATTCTGACCAGTAACCCCCACCTCTATAGGGTAGCGCTGGTCGAGCAATCAAGGCCTAGCTTCTCAGGAGGTGATGCAGGCTGGTTCTTAAGTACAGTGTAGTCCCCAAGCCCCCACAAAGGAATGTCCACACACTACTAGTTAAAAAACAGTGTTTATATAAATATTCAAGGTTATGTACACCATCACAATAACTCACTTTGTGCTCAGAAAATCTACAATGGTAAATATATACAGTTCTAAAGTGGTACCACAATTATTATTATCAGATCTCATTAAAGTGCATCAACTATACTCTGGTAAAATGTCGCACAGATCACTTCATAAAGGCAACCAACAATAGACATAGGAGGAAAGCAGTTAGGACAATAGGCAGAATACTGGCCCCTACCACTAGACACAGTTCTGTGGCGATCCCCCCCCCCCACCACCTAGGCAACCTGTAAAGTAAAGTTTTATCACAAGCCCAGTCCATATATTGTTCTCGAAGTCGTATTTCCTTCTAAGATAGTTCTACAACCCCAATGTACCTGGAATAGCAGAGTTTGTCATTGGGTCGTCGACGGATCCTTCGTGAGCGGCTCCCTTTAAGGCAGGAGCCACAGACCGTCGAGATCCCACGAGGAAAAATGGCTGAATGACAATGGTGAGGTGGCAGCTTCATTCCTAGCGCTGCTCGTTGACGGAGCATTAGCGTCCTGCATGGAATAGGCGTGCGGGGCACCTCAGATAGTTCAGGACCGCAGAGAGATTGTGAAGAACTGTGGCCCAGCAAGGGCATTGAGTCGTTGGGCGTCTCTACGGTAGTCCGGTGGCAGGAAACCCACCAGCGAATGCTCCTCGGCAGCCTCGACTTTCTCCGGCGGGACAAAGCGGTCGACGGTGCAGGAGACAGCGTCCTTGGATCAAATGTTACTTAGGCAAAGGGAGCACGGCAGCTCCGGTCGGCGATGGACAACAGTGTCCGGGCACTTTGCCTTCTGATTCCGTGGCGATCCCCATCTCCGGTCGGCAGCCTGTCGTAGGTCTGTCTACCAAGGAGCTTTGGCAAAGATCAGCTGGTGCAGGATGGTCCCTCGTAGCTCGGGAAGAGGGCGCCTAACCAGGTCCTCTCTGGGTCAGTCCTTGGACACACAGCAGCTTTCAGATCGACGAAGTAGAGCAGCAGCAAGACTCCTCTTCCAGCATGGCTTCAAGGTTAAGCTTCAGTTTCAACTCCAGTTTCTCTTCAGCTTCTGAACACGAATTGTAGCAGTTAGAGGCCCCCAGATATACTAGTTGATCTCCCATTTATTCTGCTGGGTCATACTCAGGCAACCAATCAGTCAGAAGGGCATTCATGCAGGCAGGCAGCCAATCAGGTGCATAGTGCATTCAGGCCATTCACTTCTCTCCAGACACTCACAACAAGTTATGTGTATTGGGACAAGTACCCAGCCATTCAACACTCTACACTGTGTCAAACACCAGAAATTAGACATCCACAACAAGTGCATATTCGTCACACACTCCATTCACCCAGGTCCCACCAACAGGGTATTCCCACAAAATACAGTCATTGGGAAGGCTCCAGCCAGTCTAGCCTGGACTTCACAACACCATATATGGAACTTCCACCCAACAGCCAGTCAGGGTGAAGGGACAGAGTCAGGGCTTCCCGGGACTTTGGGAAAACAAGTTAACAGGCAATAGCAAGCAAGAGGCCACGGGTCCTTCTTGTTTCCCATCAGGAATCAACGGATTCCAATGGCAGGGCCTGGGCATCCCAAAATGGAGGACACTCAGAGCCCCTCTCAAATTCAGCATGGAGCTGCCACTAGCCCATACCCTGCTCTGTGGGCCACACACAGGTGCCCAAAAACATACACTAGGGGCACAGGGTTGCACCCAGACCCATACCCATGGGTGCCATAAGGGTGTGCCATGGGTCTGTACACCAAACAAAAACCAGGAAGAGCTGCACTGCCAGGAGTCCCACATGGACTCCTGGGCAGAAAACAATACAGAACACAAATGAAAAAAAAAAAAAAAAAAAAAAGGACTACAGGACAAGGACAGGGAGGCCCTGTCAATCAAATGCATTTCCAGCATCACACTCACTAATCTGCTTGCCATTCCATTTTCTATCTTATTCTGTACAGCTCCCACGTGTTCCACTGATTTGACCCACTGGGATTAGCACTCATGCGTCACCCCTCTAGATTTACTCCCTGGCGTCGCAATGTAATTGTGCCTGTCCCTCTGGCAGTTTACCTCTCTATCACATTGTTCCTTTGTTATGCTGCGATTGTCCTCCCAGCTGCCTCTCCTCAAATGTGCAAGTTTCCAATGGAGCAATAGTACCCACTTCTTCCATAGGTCTTCTCTCAAAGTGACTTTGGTCCAAGCGCTGTACAGGTTTCACTGCGCGGAACACTAGCCCACTGCAGGAGGTCTCGGGACATCTCAGAATAATACTACCAGAGGTACACCACTATTAAAAAGGCAAAAACCCCAACATTACGGGGGCGCCAGGTTGGGAGCGACCAGGGGTGAAGGAGCAGGTGGGTGCCCGTTTAGACCGGCACTCCAGCGTGGGCCTGGTAGGGTTGTTTTTGCAGGCTCAGGCGGTGGCACCAGTCCTGGAGCTTAAATAGAGCCCTGGAGGACGAGGAGAGCATGCCGTCTCTGCCACGTCCTGCCTGACTGTCACCATTGTGCCTGCACCGCTGCCTGGAGCCCTCGAAGACACCTCAGAGTCTTTTCCCATCACACCCACCCTGCCTTTGTGAGGAGGGAGGGTATTGGGGGGGGTTAGGCAAGTGGGGGGGGAGGCACCATGGGGAAACAGATCCATTTCCAGGGGACTCCGGAGCCAGAATGTGGCACAACAACTGGAGGTTCCCAGCAGGGACGGGGGTGACGGGACCGGGAGGCAGCGGAGCACGGTAAGAAAGGGGGGGGCTGCATCCCTATGATGCCTCCAGTGTAGCGCATGGTGGGGAGTGGATAGGGACTCACCACCATGCGACGTCCCACTGTGGCAGAGAGCCATGGGTTCCCCTGGATCACTTGCAAGTAGGAAATGTTTATGGATATAATGCATTATATGCAACGTCACATTTTTTGGAATCCATTTATGGTTTGCTGGGAGATAAAAATGTGGCCGGTATGGCTTCCAAAAGAGATACGCTTCTCCTTTTGCCTAGACATGTCCACAGAGCATTGGCACAGCAAAGGATTGGCAACCAAATGGCCATTGTTGCCTCGGGCAGCTCCCCACACTAAAAGGAGAATTTTCTATGTTGGAATCCACTTTTTCGCATACAAAGCAAACCATTGCATGGCAACTGAACACCCCTCCAAATATACAAACAAAATACTACTGCACGTCTTCAACCAACGTATCACAGCACCACTGATTTATCCTTGCACTGTGGGCACGCAATGCTCCCCTCCGACAGCTACCTCAAGTGCTTCCCTCACACATCATGTAGAAAGACCCCACACACAGTTCAGGGTACTTACGGTTTGCACACCAAACACCATCTAGGCTACCTGCCATGTTCCCCTTTCCCCCCCCACTGATCTAACACCCGCCCCCTTATTCAGATATGATATACTTTATTTGTATCACGCTCGTACACAGGTGTTCAGAGCGCGACTAGGCAAGGGAGGGGAGGGGAGGGGAACATGGGAGAACAAAAACGATCTTACTAGGCCCAGTGACATTGAGAACGCGCAAGTGCATGGGAAAGGGAAAAGGAGGAAAAGTGCATGGATGGGGGAGACTGGCAAGTGCAGAGCAGAGGAAAGCAGATAAATAATAAATATGAAATAAAAAGAAAATGGAGGCAATAAACAGTGGTAGTGCAGCCAAGCAAGTGGCGTGTTTAAGGCAGCAGACAGAGTAAGCCTGATCAGTGCAGAAAAAGGAGAAAATGGGTGTGGGGGGTGTATGGGTACAGATACAGTCCCCAGTGCAAGGGGTGGCAGGTGGCAGTACAGGGGGGTGGCAGGGTGAGCACGTACATGGGCCCAGGGGACAGAGGGTGGCCAGGTGCACGGTGCCAAGAGAGCAGATCAGCAGGGGAGAGTGGGAGCGAAGGGAGAAGCCAAGAGGAAGGTCTTGAGGTGCTTCCGGAACCAGAGATGGTTCTCCTCAAGTTTTAGAGTGGCAGGGAGGCTGTTCCAGAGGGAGGCCCCAGCCGAAGATGGAGATCTACCCCCAGCTTGTTTCTTTGAAAAACGATTGACCCGGAGGGAGTTAAAGGTAGAGGAGCGAAGAGCTCGAGAGGGGAGGTATTTGCGGCGGGATAGCTCAAGGTATTTTGAACCCAGGCCCCAGAAAGCCTTGTGGACAATGCAGAGGGCTTTGAATTTAATCCGTGCAGCCACTGGGAGCCAATGGAGATAGATGGAGAGATACGATACCAGGGCTTGAGGCCAAGAACAAGTCTTGCAGTCCTGTTCTGGATAAGTTGCAGAGGTCGGAGAGTAGAGGCAGGTAGATTTAGAAAGAGGCTGTTACAGTAGTCCAACTTAGAGAGAACCAGAGCTGGGGAGACAGTGAGCTTCTGAGGGAAGGAGAGGAAAGGCAGAGTACCTCTGACGAGGTTCAGTAGGAAGGTTGACTTTTTAGAGACCTCAGAGATATGGGCGGAGAAGGAAAGTGTGGAATCAAAGATGACCTCGAGGTTCTTAGCCTCGCGGGTAGGGGTGGGAGGAGGGCCAAGGGAGGCCGGCCAGAGAGTAAGGGAAAAGGATGGAGATGGTGTGCCGATGAGGATCTCGTTCTTGCTGACATTCAGACAAAGATCATTGGCGGCACACCAATCTTGACTGGCAGTTAGGCAGTCAGAGATGAGAGAGAGGAGGTGGTCAAGGGCAGCCGGAAAATGAGTTGAGTGTCATCAGCGTAGCACTGGAAATTTGAGCAGAAAATGGCAATGCAGTGGGCGAGAGTTGCCAGGTATTGGTTGAAGAGCCAGGGTGAGAGGTTAGACCCCTGGGGAACCCCACAGGTAGAGAGGAAGATAGATGATAGGAAGGACCCCAGTTGGACCTGGGAGGGTCGATCAGAGAGGAAAGAGGTCAGCCAGGCCAGAGCCTGATCAGCGATACCCAGGTTATCACGGAGACCGTTGAGCAGGATGGTGTGGTTGACCGTGTTGAAGGCAGAAGAGAGATCAAGAAGGAGGAGGACAGAGGGAATGTTAAGTCCAGGTTGGAGAGCAGATCTTCACGGATGTTCAGGAGAGCAGTTTCCGTGCTTCTGGCCGCTCTAAAGCCAGACTGCTGGTCATGGAGACAGCCAACGGAATCTGAATGAAGGTTAAGCTGAGAGATCGAGTTTACCCAGAAAGGGGGTAATGGAAATTGGGCAATAGATGGACAGGAATTATCAGCTGTGGGTTTCTTGAGAAGAGGATGCACAAGGGAGTGCTTCAGAGGGGAGGGGAAGGATCCTGAGGCAAAGGAGTGGTTGCAAAAATCGGCTAAGGGTGTCAATGTGGTCGATGGTTTTAGAGGAGCAGGGATGAACCTGTTTTGATGAGGCTTTCATAGATCGGACTTGTCTAGTAACCTCGTCAGGGGAGAAAATAGGAAAGGAAGAGAAGGACGGTGGGGGCGTGATTAAGGGGGGGGGGGTCTACGAGCACAGACTGAGAGGGAATGGGGGGCAGGGGAGGAGAGGGTGGACAGGATGTCCTGGTTTTTTGAGATAAAGTGCGAGGCAAGGGCATTGCAGAGAGCCTGGGAGGCAAGAAGAGGGGTGGAGACTGCTGCAGGGTTAGCAAGCTCCTTGCAGATCTTAGAGTCCTGCAGAGTTGTTAGATGCCGCCGAGACGCGGGCTTGAATGCGGACTCTCTTTAGTGCGGACAGAGTCGGTATTGCCTTTGGAGCAGACAGGCCAGTTTGTCAGAGGATGAGCAGGAAGCCCTCCATTTCCTCTCAGCCGCCCTACACTTACGTTTAAGTGTAGCTAGGTTGGAGTCATACCAGGAATTGCACTTGGCTTTGGACTTAAAGCGGATCCTCATGACAGGGGCAAGAGCATCAAGAGTGTCAGATAGAAGAGTAGAGAAGGGAAGGGACAGGGTTGAGTCGGGATGCGAGACAGCCAGAGGAGGAGGAGAAGTGGCAGCGAAAGCCTCAGTAGACACACACTTCATAGGTCGGATATCCGAGAAAGTAAGTGGCAGTGTTGGGGTGGGGTTGGCTTGGGGGGGGGGAGGGAAGAGAGCGAGATGGCATGAGAGAGGGCAGTGGTCACTCCAGGAGATAGGAGTGGTCAGAGGGATAGAGAGGGGGAGGCCAGGGGAGATCAAGACATCGTGTCTGACCTGCAGAGTGCATCGGGCCGGAGGGGCGGATAGAGAGGGAGAGGGAATCACAGAGGTTGCGAAAGAGCAGGGATGAGGGACACGGAGAATCGAGGTGGATGTCGAGGTCACCAAGGAGGAGGAGGAGTTGAGTGGTTGAGGCCAGGAGGGAGGGGGAGAGGTCAGCCCACTCAGAGAGAAAGAGGTGATATTACCAGGGGGCCGGTAGAGTAGCAACAGTAAGAGATTGGCTAGGAGAGATTGAGAGCCTGCAGACAAGGCTTTCAAAAGAGGAGTAAAGCTGAGTGGGATCCACTAGATGGTCATGCAAATGTCAACAGCGCACTTTTTCATAACCCCAGTAACATAACATCCTCTGTTAGAAGTTCAAGGTTTAGCTGCAGTCAAGAAATCAAAGAAGTGAAGTGATGTTTGAAGCAGTTTGATCCATTTCCATGAAAACCTCTAGTTGCACACCAAAAAATTTAGATTTGGTCTATTGAGCTGTGGTTTTAATATCATGCATAACATGAGGTATGCATGCCCCTGTCAAAGAATGACTAAAAGCAGGCCATTTTATCACACAGGCTGCTTGGGGGTGTCTATCCGTCTTCAAAGTATGTGAAAGTTCACAGAGAGCTGAAGATCTCCCTCATCGGTGTAAACGAGTCACCAGCCCGGTTTTTTCAGCTCACGTCCTTTAGTATTCTGGCTGTTTGGCCATATATGAACATTACATTCATTCAAAATTACATGAGCTAAAATCCAGAAAGCACAGTTAATAAATTGCAGGCTTGCATATTTTATTTTTTATTTTTAAACGGCAGCATGAATGATCAAGGGGCGACATTGGGTGAGAAAAGCAGGCAGTAACAGATTTGCGAACAATAATCGCTTCATTGGAATTCTTGCCCGCAGGTACACATGCATTAGATTTCCGGGTAGATTAAGGCTATGTGGGAGACGCAGAACCTGTTCTACCGGCAATCAAGCAAACTTCTCGCATGGGGAGACATTTTATTTTTAGGGTTTGTGAGGCATCGCTCAAAATCCGAAAGGAAGAGATTTAAAAAGGTTACCATCCCCGTGTGCGACTTGATTTTAGGACTGGCTCAATAACCTAGAGGCGCGGGTCTCTGCCATGGTTTTCCTCCTAGGCACACGGTGTTTTCACAGCGTTTCCTCTCTGCGAAGGGCAACCTTATCCAATACCCAGTTGCTGGCTTTCAAAGCTGCATAAACTTTGCGCGATAAGCGAGGGAGTGAGGGAAGTCCATCTGTCAGACAGCAAACTGGGCTGCACGGATTAAAACAACAATCGGCTGCTGATGTGCTTGGCAAGAGATTAAAACTCCGGCAGCAAATGTTGCTTGGAAAGCAGGCCTGCATAGCAAGCAGGCGAGCATCTGCTGGGCCACGTGATACAAACTCTTTGTAAAGCGGCCCCAGAGGAAAGCATACAACATGGGGGACCTGGGCCTTCATGACGTATGCGCTCAGAATTTGCAAATGCATAATCGTCAAACACCCTCCACTCGTTTCGCGTCTTCTCAAGAATTCCCAATTTATAATACACTGAATTACAAATCCAAACCATCGCTGCCTACTATCCCAAGATTCAAAGCTGGGCTCATTTCCATTTAGCAGGAAACGGAAGTGACGTTGTCGCCAGCAGCCGGCCACTTTGCTCCCAAACCACCTAAGCTTTCCAGCGTGCAGGTCTTCAAAAACGGCAGCCTTAAACGCAAGACCCCCTCCTGGAGTGTCTAGCGCTCAGATACCGAGGGATCTTTCCAAACGCATCAACGATACTTTGGTGAAGGGTGTTCACAGAACTTCAATTTAACTTTTTGAAGAGGCAGCTTTACAGTTACATGCCTAAAATTCCAGAAGTAAATGTGAGCTAATACTTTGTTAAGCAAGTTCCTACATTCTGATTTTCGTCTCAAAGAACAAAACAGAGATATTAGATTTGTAAAAGTTCCACTGTAGCAACAGTGATGAAAGTGAGGGGCTCCAGAAGACGTGCGAGGGCACTAAAACACCAGCAGCACGTTTAAAATACTTCTGAGATTACACGACTAGAGGTCACGTTCTGTAAAACACACATAATTACCCATGTTTTGGGATAGTATATTGACTTATTCTGGACGTAAAATTATTAAAATAAAGCAGTAGTGTTCAGGATATAGTGCATTTCTTCCAAACACAGTAGTGTCAATGTAAAGCTCAGTTAAGATTGGGCGAGTAGAAGAGACTAATGGTGCGCTCTAGTCCTGACAGGTATGTAGGCGTGCAGCGCAACTCTGAGGTTCTACTCTCAACCTCAAGATGTATTGAGAAATGGCAAGTTGGTTCTAGTTGTTCGCGCTAGCCTGGTTAGAAGTATGAAAACCTTTAACTTCATGGTGATTCAGGTTCTCTTAGTCCAGGCTCCCCCTCCTTCACAACTGGTTGGGAACGCCTGAATTTGCAGGTGGGCTGGAAAAGCTGGCTGAAAAATACAGCTGTCACTTTGAGTTTTAGAAGGGAAAGGGCCTACGTCACGTGCGTCCCTCGGCGTGCCAGGCCCACACCTTACTCTAACATCACCAACCGTCAACACCCAGTTCCGGTGGTTCCGCTGAAGCGGTATAGTTTAAGCACATGCGTACTGCAGGGGAAGGCTGGGTGGGTGCTGTGAATTAGAGAGACTGGACTAAGAACCTGAATCACTGTAAAAGTCCTTCATTTCTCAGTCATCCTGGCTCTCTCCTTCCCAACTGGTTGGGACGAGACTAAACCGCCTTTGAATGAGCAAGGGTGGAGGATACAACATGTACAGGATTCAGGCAGACAAGTTGCAGAGAACCTCTTGGCCGAATTTTGCATCATTTCTGGACGATGTGTCCATAGTTTAGTGCTTGCAAAGACAAGCAGGGTAGCCCAGGTAGCTGCTTTACAGAGGCCTATAATGGGAACGGGCCTGGTAGAGGCTACAGATGCTGCATTGGCTCTAGTAAAGTGAGCCCAGAGTCGCAAGCTCTTTCAAGTTGCAAGCCTTGGAGATAGAGGCGACAACCCATCTGGCAATAGAAGCCTTTGCTGCTTTATTGCCAGAAGGACCACCATATGTAACAAAGAGCTGATCTGCTTTTCTAAACAGTTTGGTCCTTTCAAGGTAGAATTGTAAAGTTCTTAATACATCTAGATTAAGCAATGTATCTTCTGCCGCAGACGCATGGGGTCTAGAAATAAAAATGGGAAGACATTCCATGGTTTAAGTGAAAATCGGAAATCACCTTAGGCACACAGGAGGGAACCGTATGCAAGACTACTTTCACCCGATTCACGGAACGTTTTCCAATGGGGTTTTGCTATTATAAAAACACTTCTGTGAATTAGGCCCTTTGTCTTTATGGAGCACAGTGTATGGTTCCTTAGAAGAAAGAGCTAGGAGCGCCCCAATTCTTCTAGCCGAAGTAATGGCCACTAAGTAGGCTGATTTCCAAGTTAGGAATTCTAAATCTCATGAAGCCATAGGCTCAAATGGATTGCGCATTAGGGCTGCTAAAACCAAATGAGATCCCACTGAGGTGAAGGCTCACAAAAAGGGGGATGTAAACGTAACACCTCGTAGTACCTTTAATGGCCTCGTTGGAAAGAAAAAAAAAAAAAAGACTTGCGTTTCCTATTCAGGTAAGCACCAATAGCTGATAAGGAATGTTCGCACGTGTCTATTATCAATGCAGGGCTATAGAGGGTTAAGCTTTTGTTCTGAGACCCAATGACAGAAACGCAACCATTTGCTATGAAATTGTTTTAGTGGAAGATTTCCTGGAGGCCGACATTATAGCAATGTTTTGTTCTGATAAAGGCAAGTGTGAGAAGGCTAGCTTTTCAGGAACCAAGCCTTTAAGTTGAGCAATTGAGGGGAGGGGGTGCAGAACCTGCTCCTTCTGTTGAGTCACAAGATCTCTTGAAACAGAAAGATCTAAGGGGGATACCCCGTTAACTCCAGAAGATCTGGAAACCAAATCTGGTGAGGCCAGAACGGGGCTAATAGAATCATTGTCAGGTTGTGTTACATTTTGAATTTTATCAACATTTTGTGAATCAATGGGCCTCATAACTTTGTCAGTCCAGGAACTACGGTACCGGTAAGCTTGCCGGTACTGTAGTTCCCAGACCGGAAAAACAGAGTGCTTGCAGGTGCATTTCCGCCAGGTCGGATCTGGTGGGCAGAGCGGCACCCGCGAGCGCAGTATGTCAGATGCACCGGCACCATTACAAACGGTGCATCCGACCTCCCCATTGCCATTCAGCCGCCAGTGTAATGCTCCTGGATGATCTTTGGAGCGGAAGGGAAGTGTATGCACCGGGGGGAGGGCGAGGGGAGTCAAGACACGCTACTGAACAGAATTAGATTTAGAGTGGGGGGCCAGATTTAGACTTGGGTCTACACACATTCTCTTTTTAGAAAAAGTAGAATGATTTAGCAGAAGTGGAGGAACCACCTTTGCCTTGTGTACATAGTTTAAATGCCTTGAAGTTTTGGCGATATGGTTGTTTCACTGAGATGGAGCTGAGAGTTTTAGCTGCTGCGACACTGGCCTTACATTTCTGTAGGACCTAATCTGTAGATGGGTCAAAAAACATTTTACCATCGACTGGAAGGTCCAGCACCTTGTCCTGGATATCCCGATGAAGGAAAGAGGCAGACAGATATGCGTGTCTCCGCATACAGACTACACTAGTCACTGCCCTAACAGTTGTGTCAGTTAGATCTTTAACTGTTTGAAATTGTTCCATAGCAGCTTCTCTGCCTTCAGAGATCCAGAAAGAACTCATCTGCAGCTTCCCGAGTTAGTAGGTCGGTGAAGTGCTCTAGATTCTTCCAATTAAGGATATGATATTAAATCCCGCCATAACTGTAGCAGTGCTAATCTGCTTAGGTTGTAAGGTAGAGGTGGTGTAAGACTGCTTACCTTGGGTCTCCCATGCTGTCACATTTTTGTGCAGCACTGATGCTTGAGAATGAGAAGGGCCATTACCCTTTGTGCCCAGGGCAGCAGGGACTACTGTTAATTGAGCTGGAAGATTTCCTATCAGAATGAAGGGTTCGTCCTTCGGCACCTTGTATTTATTATCTATGGCCGTGGAGATGTGGGAGATCGGAATGAGGTTCTCCCCCACCCCGACGAGCAAGAGCTTGCTTCATGACGGACTATTTCATGGGCAGAGGAACCTTAGGCTGTTGTGATAATAGTTTCCCAAAAACACCAGCCATTTCAGGCTTTCCTTTGGGAGGATGTGAAGAGCTTCCATGGCTTTAGTGACAATGTGATGGAACACTTTAGAGGGTGAATGAGATGTGTCCTCCTCTGAATCGGAGTCAGTGTCCTTTGACATTCAGTTTTTTTTGGGTGGAGGAGCAGGGTCCACATTGTCCACTGGTACCGGTAAAGGGTCGGGAGTAGGGTCAACTGGAACCTATCCCTGCAGTAGTACTGGTGACATTTTGTCCTTGATGCAGCGAGCCAAGACTTTGAGGAAGGGCTCTGAAAGCATAGTTTCCAGCACAGTGTTAGTGATGTAGTTTGCCATTTGGGAAGAGCTAGGTAAAGGTTCCCCCAATGTGATTGGAGAAGTAGAAGAATCGACCATGTTAAGCAGTTGGCTAGGATTGAAAAATGTTCAACACCACCGGCCTGGGCACCTGAATGTTGGTTAGAACCAGTTGGGGTGCAGGTTGTGAGGCCCCAGTGCAGACTGGCCCAAATTGTGATCAGATTTAAGAGAACATTGAGGCAAAATATGAAGAGTCTGAAGACTTTGACGCTTCAAAATGTTTTACTGTTCCACCAGAACAATTGTTCAGCACTCCTGTGAGAGCTCAGAGTCAGAAATTAAAGTTGAATTGTTTTTCTGGCTCTCCGGCACCAAGCCCGAAACTGAATCCACACGGGATTTCTTCCGTTTGTGTTTGCACTGACAATTCGGTACTGGACTAGCTCTTGAATGAGTGCTTATGCCTCTTATGAGAGGACTTATACGACTTCCTTGGTATGGAGGAGCTTGCCAGCTCAACTGCAGTAGTGAGGGTAAAACCTTTCATTTTGGTAACCGTATTGTTCGGAATGGACCGAATCAACCGCAGAGGCGCGAGCCTCTTTGAACGTACCCTTGCTTGCTTGGTGTAGTGAGGCAATAGAGGATTTTTCTGGTACCGTTATTTTATCCAGATTAAATAACGCTTCCAGTACCGGGTGGGTCTTCGGTGACCCTTTCCCACCTGGAGGTACTAACACCTTAGTGTTTTCCAACCCAGAGGTACTTTAAAGGTGAATGGGACAGGGCTTTCCCCCTGAAAGGTTCTGTGAAGACTCCGAAAATGAGGAGGCACTCTTCCCTTGGGTACCGACAGCTGGTGCCGAAACTAGTACCTCACCTGAAGGTATAGTCCCCCTCTTACCGATTTTAGCCTTTCTCCTTTTTCGAACGAAGTCCTTGGTTGCCTTCAGTACCGGTCCCAGCTCAGACATGGAGAGAAGGCGAGTCTGCAGAGACCTCGGGTGAATGCCACAGCAAAACATGCAGGTACTCAGCGGGTGATATATACCCAGACAACAGACGCAGGCATGGTGGGAATCAGCCACTGAAAAATGCTTCTGGCAACAGATGCACTGCTTGAAGCTTGTCGCATACGGCATGCGTAGAGGGAGGCACCACAAATAGAAAAAATAAGAACCAATCACTAGGAAAAAAGGGATGGACACTCAAAGGAACGCCAGAAAAGGGAGTGGCAGAGCAGCAAAGATTTCCGACCCGCCAAATAGGCGGAAAAACAGGAACTTGGTGTGGGCCATTGGTGAAGTGAGGGTAAGGTGTGGGCCCGGCACGCCAAGAGGGTGTGCGCGCAACGTAGGCCCTTCCCCCTTCTAAAACTCAAGTGACAGCTATCTTTTTAAGCCAGCTTTTCCGGCCTGCCTGCAGATGCAGGAGTTCCCGACCAGTTGTGAAGGAGGAAGAGCCAGGACGACAGAGAATTATGATTACATTGATCTTATGTTTAAATAACACAAGGAAGGGTTTATTGTACATTTGATGAAATACTTCAACCAAAACATGTTTCAACACTAGGTCTTTGTCACCGTTGATGGTTACACAGTAATTGGGTGAAATCAATCATGCCATGGTGTAAACAATAAGTAGATAGAAATTATCAATATATACCCTGGTCAAGGTTAAGGAGGGTAAAGAGTTGAAAAGCAAAAAGGAGGAACACGGGGAAAGCAAAGAGATCATAATTTGAAAATTCAGTACACAGTAAATTGCACATATTGACAAATTCTTATATTCTAAAAATATACGCATGTTTCTGGGGTCTAGTGCTGTGATCAATCAGCTGCATTTGTATTGCAAAAAAAGTTGGAGCGGAAGAAGCACCCAAAAGACCTGAAACTGAAATTGTCACCATTTGGTAGTGAGAAGCACTGATGCTATAGGTTATCATTGCCTTTAACAAGGTGGTGAAAGGAGGTGAAGACTGTCATAACGACGAGAGTAAGGTTACTGAGCATGTGAGGAGGATGGAATAAGGTGTGTGAAGAGATGTTGAGATAACTTTACTGAGACTCACCAGTGCTGGCGTCTTGGAATAACCTGTATATCACATGAGCAATGCCTTTACATATCCATCTATCCAGATCTCCCTTGCCAGCTTTTCCATTTGATAGAATACATGAAAGTCGAATGTGGACGTTCAAAAAGAGAGATGGGCCAGACGTCTGCCCTCTGCATGCAGCAAGTCCAGTACGCTGGTGTGTGAAATGCTGTAACGCAAGCATGTCTTTGGCTTAGGGGTGGTCAGGATTCTAAGTGTTCCTTAATGCCCAGCATGGTTGAACCCATGAACAAGGGCACAGGAGAGCAAATGCCTAGTTCTCTAGATGGGAAAGCTGGGAGGAACTACATTTACTTTTAAAGAAGGTGAGTTTTTAAATGTGGCTACTCTGGGAGTAAAGCCCTAGATGGGGCTTGGTGGAAGTTCTTGATGCTTGCTGGTAACTTTATGGCGATAGTTATAGTGGTGTGGGAGGCAAGAGTCTTCTTGAACTGAAGCTGGGCTCTTCTGGGGATAATCTGCATAATCTAGTCTGGCCTAAACTGCTCAAACTGGGCTACAGTTACCATGTCCTGTTAAAAGGAGTCATACCCAAGTACAGCACCAGCATTCCTAAATACGGCCAAAGGCGTTCAAAGAAGAGAATCTTTGTGCTGAAGCAAGGAAGTATTTGGCGGATATATCCTAGACGCCATTCTTAGAGCTCCTAATCTAGGTGGCAGTTTGCAAACAATAACATTTTTTGGGAGAAGGTTAAGCCAAGGCCTGGTTCCAACTCGCCTGATGATTTTATCCACAAGTGTGGTGATCGACTACACGGGGAATATAGATCACTACCAAAATATGTGTAAGTGGCTATCTGGAACAAGTTGCTGGTGCAGTCTTGAAACAATCTTTTATACTGCAAAAATGTGTGTACTTCCATAACTCATCTGTAAGGCTGCAATTTAACTTTCACTCTGCACATTTACATCAATAACACGTGGCACAAAAGCAGCAACAGGATATACAAATAACTTCATTTTTGCAGAATTGAAGAATTCATAAAAACAAGTTACACATTTGTGGGCGTGCACTTTTCACAACACTTGGAGGGAAGCCGGGGCTCTGGCATAGCTCTAGAAGGCGAATAGGAGTCGAGCTGGCCAAAAAAAGAAATAAATAAACAAAAAAAATAATAAAAAAAGACCAGACATGGCATCCTGCTTCCCCACACCACAAAACCATACCCGGTATCCCAAATTTGGTACGTACAGTAAAGGAGGATAAAATGATTTGCCACACATTGAGGTAAACTGGGATTTGAGGCTGGTTTATACTTCCAACACTTGTCCCTGTATCGTCTCAGCTCTAATAATGTGGCAAGTCTGTTCCTTACGAGGGGGTCGGGGTCCCAAGACCACCCCAAATTCATGACGAGACAGAGTCCAGAAATGCTTGCAGCCACCCATCCTATTTCGGACGAATCCCAAGAGCACCAATTATTGAAGAGTACAAAGAAAGGTATACTCAGCCAGCCCTACAGACCGAATACAATGCAAATCTATACATGTGTGGGAGAAGAGCCAGAGATCATTGAACAAAGACGCCTATATGGACAACCTCTTAACAGCAGACTATCGAAACCCTCAATTTGAGGTCAGGTAAACGCAAGAGCAATGTATCAAGGGAATTGTGGGGGTGACACTCCCCATCCAGCACCTGTGTAAGACACTCCCACCCTACAAGGACAAGATATGCAAGTATAGCATAGAATGGTCCAAAGGCACAGAGGGGAAGTTAACTAAACCATGGCCACCTTGCGGAAGTTTCTCCAAATATGTGCAGCAATCACCACTGATGCATATACAGGGTGCCTATAAGGGGATGAAGCTAGCCAGCCGGTTGTATATGAATTGTTCGAGTCACAATTGCTCGAATGACAATTGACCTTTTCACAATTGACCGCATTTTGAAGGTCAATTGTTACATATATGCAGGGGGAACCCCCCCCCCGCAGACCCCCAGCCAACGCAACCCCCCAAAATTATTTATTACACAGCCACAGTAGTGGCTGTGTAGTTATGGTTAAGTTGCTAATCCCATAGGAAGAGCACTTCTTGGGCTGCTTATAACTACGCTCCCCCAGGACGAATCCTCACCAAACTTTGCAAAAAAAAAAAAAAAGTATATGGCCCTCTCTGAATTATTTTTGCAAGGTTTGTTGAGATGTGGTCCTGGGGTGGGGGCAAATTTACAGGTGGGGGGTCCCAAAATTTCTTTTTTCCCATAGACCTAATGGGGAAAAAAAACAAAAAAGGAACAAGTTACGTACCTGTAACTGTTGTTCTCCAGCATGGGTCTGGCATGGATTCACATGCTCATGAATATTCCCCGTCGTCAAGCTGGGAACCCTCGGTAAAGAAAAAATCAGTATCAGTTTCGTTTCTGATCTGTCTTTCGTAGTAGTAACCAAATACTGATCTCTGCGTCATACTGACCACAGCCAATGACTGCCCTCTACCTAAGCCCCGCCTCTGGCAGCCATCTTCAGATTTGGTAGCACGTGAAGTGGCAGTATGACCAAGTAAAGAGCCGTAGAGGGGTAGGCGGGAGGGTTCGCATGTGAATCCATGCCAGACCCATGCTGGAGAACAACAGTTACAGGTAAGTAACTTGTTCCTTCTCCAGCATGGGGTCTGGCATGGATTCACATGCTTATGAATAAAGAATACATAGCAGTACACACATGCACAACCACGGGAGGTGGCAAAGGCTCAACATTAAGCATTACATCAAACTCAACATTAAGCAATTCTTACCTCCTCACCAGGCTCGCCTTAGGCGAACAGGTTGCGCAGCACTGCTTGGCCGACCCTGGACTCCTCCCTGGAATCCCGATCGACGCAGTAGAATTTCGTGAAAGTGTCCGTCGACCTCCACGTAGCAGCCCTGCAGATGTCCAGCAAGGGCACACCAGATAGGAACGCCGTGGTAGCTGCGATCGCTCTGGTGGAATGGGCTCTCGGACGGCCAGGCAGCGGTCGGTTTGCCAACCGATGACAGTACATGATACAGCCGGAGAGCCATCTGGAAATGGAAACCTTCGAGAGAGCCTTCCCCTGATTGACAGGTCCAAAGTTCACAAAGAGTTGTGACGTCTTCCGAAAACACTTTGTACGGTCCACGTAGAACTTCAGCGCTCTAGCCACATCCAGCGAGTGCAAAGTCCTTTCAGCCGGCGACAAAGGCGACGGGAAGAAAACGGGCAACACCAAGGGTTCGTTGAGGTGGAAGTCCGACGGCACCTTGGGCATGAAGGAGGGGTGCGTCCTGAGCACTACCCTCGTGTCGTCAAAAGTCAAGTACGGGGCCTTGCAGGAAAGGGCCTGGATCTCTCCCACCCGTCATGCGGAGGTGATGGCCACAAGAAACGCTGTTTTCCACGACAAGAACTTCAACGGAGCTGAGTGCAGAGGCTCGAACGGAGGTCCCATGAGCTTGGTCAGCACCACGTTGAGCTCCCACGCCGGGGCCGGAGCCTTCACCGGCGGGAACAATCTCAACAGTCCCTTCATGAATTCTTTCACCAGACGATGAGACCACAAAGACGTCCGCCCCGTGGTTCTGGTGTATCGGGAGATCGCAGCAAGATGAATCTTGATGGACGCGTGCGCCAGTCCAGCTTTGGCCAGCGTCAGTAGGTACGGCAGTACTTGGGGAGCCGTATTCCATAGAGGGTTAATCTTCTGTGTGTGGCACCAGACAGAGAACCTCTTCCATTTGTGTCCGTAGCATTTAAGAGTTGAGGACGCCCTGGCCTTTGCAAGAACCTCTCTGCAGTCGGCCGGTATGTCGTATCCTCCAAACTCTAACGCTGCAGGAGCCAGGCCTGCAAGCTCAGCGACTTCGGGTCATGATTGAGGATGGCGCCTCCTTCCTTGGAGAGAAGATCCGCGTCCACTGGCAGCTTGATTGACGGGGACGCTGACAAGTCCAGAAGGTCCGGGAACCATATCTGCCTCGGCCACGCAGGTGCGACGAGGATCATCCTGCACCGTGACCTCTTGAGCTGGTTGATGAGCCAGATCAGCAATGGCAATGGAGGGAACGCGTATAGAAACAGGCCCTCCCAGGGGAACGAGAAAGCATCGCCCATGCTCCTCGGCTGGGGAAACCTGCTGGCGAACCTCCGGCACTTGGAGTTCATCACCGTCGCGAACAGATCGATCTGGGGTGTGCCCCACCGTCAGAAGAGGCGGTCCACTAGATCCTGTCGTAGTTCCCACTCGTGGCACGAGCGCAGCTCCCTGCTGAGTGAGTCGGCGATGGTGTTTTTTTATCCCTGCCAGATGAAACAGCACCAGAAACATCCCTTGGGTGACGGCCCAATGCCACAGATCCTGCGCCTCCATGGACAGGGCTGGGGACCTGGTTCCGCCCTGTTTCCTGATGTAGAACATGGTGGTGGTGTTGTCGGTGAAGATCCTCACCACCTTGCCCTTGAGTGACGGAAGAAAGGACCTGAGGGCCCAAAACACTGCACAGAGCTCCAGGACGTTGATATGGAGGGACTTCTCCGTCGGGAGCCAAAGGCCTCTCGCGTGCAGATTTTCGGAGTGCGCTCCCCACCCTTCCAGGGAGGCATCCGTGGTCACTGTCTCCTGGTGGCCGGGGGTCTGGAAGTCCATGCCTGCCGTCAGATGCGTGCGGGTGCCCCACCACCGGATCGCTCGTCGGAAACTCTCGTCGAGTGTGATCCTCTCCTCGAAGCTGCCCGTCGTCTGGATCCAGCGCGCGTCCAGGAACTCCTGCAACGGGCGCATCCGGAGCCTGCACAGGCGGATGAGGTAAATGCAAGGAGACATCATTCCGAGGAGGGACTTGATGGACCTCACTCTGGCCGCGTCCGCAACCAGCATCCGTTGCACCTTGCCCAAGATGGCCCTCGTCCTTTCCTTTGACGGAGAGGCCAGAAGCGACACTGTCGAGCTTCGCTCCCAGAAACAGTGCGTCTTGCGCGGGCACCAGGTGGGACTTGGCGTAGTTTATGGAGAATCCCAGGTCCGTGAGAAGTTGGACGGTCCTTGCCGTGTGCTCCACGGCGAGCTCCTTCGTCTTCGCTCGGATGAGCCAGTCGTCCAGGTAGGGGTAGACGTGGATCCCCTCTTGGCGCAGCTGCACCGCCACCGGTGCGAGGCACTTGGTGAACACCCTGGGTGCCGATCTCAGTCCAAAGGGAAGGGCTCTGAACTGGTAGTGACGCCCTTGGACCACGAACCTGAGAAACTTTCGGTGTCCCTTTAGGATGGGAATATGGATGTAGGCATCCTCCAAATCCAACGACGACAGGAAATCGCCCTTCTCCAGCTGACCCAGGACGTGTTGGAGGGTGACCATCCGGAACTTCTGTGCCTTGATGAATTTGTTCAGTCGTCGTAGGTCCAGGATGGGAAGCCATCCTCCCGACTTCTTCTTCACGAGGAAGTATCTGGAGTAAACTCCGGAGCCCCGAAGCCTCTTTGGGACGAGCTCGATGGCGCCCTTCTTGAGCATCGCCTCTACCTCCAAGAGAAGTTGAGGGACGTGATGTTCTTTCCTGGCCACAGGGGGGGACGCGCAGGCACCTCTTTAGAAACTCGAGCGCATGATCCTGAGCTAGGGCGTCCAGCACCCAACGGTCGGTGGAGATGGACTCCCACACGCTGACAAAGCTCGCCAGCCGGCCTCCCACCGGGGTGCTTCGGTGGGGGCCCGACCCCACGGCCGGTTCAGTCCTGCTTCGACAAGGCTTTGCCGCCTTGTCCTCCTTGGCGACGACGGCGGGATCCGCCTGACTTGCCTCGTCCCCTGTAAGCTTCCTGTGACGACGAACGGGCTGCTTGACGGTAGGTGGAAAATCCGCCACCGGAACCTTTGGACGCACCCTGTTTGCCTCCGCTGCTCCGAAAGGGCGGCCGCCGTTGCTGGAGAACCCCAAGAGCCCGGGCCATCTCCGTGTCTGCCTTGATGGCTTGAAGGGAATCGTCCACTGTTTTCCCAAACAGGTTGTTTCCGTCGAACGGCATGTCCAAGACTCTGGTCTGCACGTCCTGACGGAAGTCAGTAGCCTTGAGCCACCCACGCCGCCTAAGGCACACGCCGTTGCCCAACTGGCAAAATCCAGTGTCAGCGATGTCCGTCGCAATCGTAATGGCGTGGTCCGACACCACCTCTCCTTCCTGCAAGATCTCTAGGGCTTCCGCCCTCTTGTCGTCCGGTAGGAAGTCCAGCAGGGGGGCCAGTTTGTACCACAACTCCCTGTCATAGCGGGCTACGATAGCCAAGGCGTTGGCCGCTTTAATCGTCGTCGCTGCAGACGAGATGACTCTGCGTCCCATCGTAGCTAATTTCTTTCCCTCGCCGTCTGGCGGGGAGGTCGACGTAGAGGCCGCGCCCCCCCCCGCTTTCTTCCTGACCGCCGCGGAGACGACCGAGTCCGGGGTCGGCTGTGCCCGAAGGCACAAGGGGGCCGCGTCCGGGACCCGGTACTTCTTCTCGTACCGATCCCTTCTAGCCGGCGTCGTGGATGGGTTCTTGAGGAGGGCGAGGCCCTCATCCCAAATATCGTCCAGTAGAGGTACAGAGAGAACCGACTTCCTCTTGGCCTCGCGCCGTTGATAAAGGAAACCTTCCTTCTTCTCTTCCGGGCAGAGCTGGAAAAGCTCGGATGCCCTGGCGATCATGGAGTGAAACGATCCAATCTCGTCGGGCGGGGAAGCCCGGGTGGGAACTGACGACAGCAGATCCTCGTTGTAAACCTCGTCGTCCGTACCCGTCGCGGCCGTGTCAGTCCCCGAATCATCCCCACGAGTTGTGGACGGGGAGGAGGGCTGAACAGGGCACGATGGCTGAAAATGAGGTGGAGGATGAATCCTCCTTCTCTTAGGGGGAGGGCTCCCAGAAGGGCCTGGCTCCGGGTCCCCCGTCGGTAGCGGTTCCTCCGCTGGTGGTAACAGCAGTCTCGTCTTTATCTCCGAGCATAAGGACTGTATAGCCAACAAAATGGCCGCCGAGTTGTCTTGCGGCACTGGTTGAGGGGAATCCGACGGGCGGTCAGGGGCCCCGTCGGCACCCTCGACGTTATCGTCATCTCCTACGTCGGGGTCCCTCCCGACGGGCTGGTCTTCTTCCACGCCAACGCCGTAGCTTAAGACTTCGATCAGCTCTTCCTCAGAGGTTGAGGCCGAATCCACGACGACCTCCTGCCCCCCCTTTTTCTTCTCCGGAGGTTTCACGGGGGTCCTGTCGATGGGCATAAAAGAGTACTCCCTCCGCGGTGGCAGGGAGACTCTGAGCCCCGAGGTCGCCACCACTGGTGTAGCCTCCACAGGCTGAGCCAGGGCCGCCGCGACTGTCTTGATAGAGGCCTTGGCCGGATGGATTAAGGCTTTCACCACCTTAGGTGCGCTCACCGCCTTCTCCTTGGGGGGAGGGTCACTGCCTCGCTCCCCCTCCGATGGGGCCTTCGAGCTCGACCGGGGTCTCTCCAGGAGCTTCGCCGGGTGCTCGGCCTTCCTCTTACCCAAACCAGAGCGTTGGCTTGTGGTTGATGGCGCCGGGGAGGATGCGCCCTGCCTGGCACCCGTAGAGCCCGACCGTTTGGCGCTCCCGGTGCCAGCGGACTCGCGGTGCTTGGCCTTGTGTTGGACCCCTGTCGCCGGGGCGTCCTCAAAGGTCTTAGAAGACCGTCTTCTTCTTCTTCTCGCCTGACGGGCTCTTCCCTTCCAGCCAGTTGGCGAGACGTTGATGGCGGTCCTTCATGGTCCACTCCGACATATTGCCGCAAAACGCACAGTCCTTCTCCACGTGCGTCTTGTCCTCATGTAGGCAGTAAAGACAAAGGCAGTGTTCGTCCTCCTGAAAGACATTCTGAAGCTGGCATCCAGGGCAGACCCTGAACAGCTTTCCGGGCGTCGAGCTTCCCTTCTCCTGGGCCATGTCCGAGATGGGCCTGAGAAACTTCTGGAGTCTTCGTCGAGCCACGCCTTTGGAGATCTTCACCCTTGAGGGGCGTAGATGAATCCGACACGGGTCCCTGTTGATCGGATGAAGAAACGGTGGAGCTTGAGGCTCTTTTGACTGAAAAATAGAGGTTTTTTGAGAAAAAACATGAAAAAAATAGCACTAACGCTCGAGAGCAATAGCACGAGGATCCCAACACTTGAACGTGCGGTAAAAATCTGAAGATGGCTGCCAGAGGCGGGGCTTAGGTAGAGGGCAGTCATTGGCTGTGGTCAGTATGACGCAGAGATCAGTGATTGGTTACTACTACGAAAGACAGATCAGAAACGAAACTGATACTGATTTTTTCTTTACCGAGGATTCCCAGCCTGACGACGGGGAATATTCATGAGCATGTGAATCCATGCCAGACCCCATGCTGGAGAAAAAAAAAAACTTTGCTCACGCCTACAGCCCAAACCACTGGACGGATTTTCACCAAATTGCGGCAGGAGCGGCGGCTTGGTCCCGAAAGCGTGCTTTTGTTAATTTGG
Organism: Ambystoma mexicanum; assembly: GCF_040938575.1. NCBI lineage: Eukaryota > Metazoa > Chordata > Amphibia > Caudata > Ambystomatidae > Ambystoma > Ambystoma mexicanum. The sequence goes on from NC_090924.1 coordinate 1,040,812,248, forward strand.
TGAAAGTCCGTCTTTTAGTTTTTTTTTTTAAATGACCAAAATATGATGCAAAGTAATTAGTGACATCTATGTCCGCTCTGCGGACTCACTTCCCTGTTCGGTCCGCGTACTGGCCTCCGATTGGCCAGAAAATACAGACTTTTGCGGGGTGCGCGGACATTAGGACGCGGCCGATTGGCTGGTGAAAAAACGTGAAATGCGTCGGTTTTCCTGAAGCGCCCGCCATCTTGGATTCTCAGACTTTTTAAAGGGGTCAGCGAACAGCGCAGTGAAATTTTTCTTTTAAAAAAAAAAAAAAAAAGCAACATTTCAATTGTCAAACTCAAAAAAACAATCTGGGGATGGTGGGGGGGGGGGGATGGATGAGGATTGGATTGGATATGGCCATACGAAGCCAAAAAACGGGTTGTCTCACCCCCGAAAGTCAGCGAACACTCCAGATGTCCTGGGGCAGTGCTGTGGTGTTCGCGGACACTTCAGATGTCCTAGTACATCTGTACCTATTTCTGCATTACAGGGCTGGGGGAAAGAAAGCTGTTTTTGAATGGCTTTTGACTTTTGCGTCATCCAATGAAACTGCATGTAATTTTGCAATTTTATTCTAGAACTAATCCTGAATGGTTTTGCAAAGTTTTGTGGGATTCTGTCAAGAGGGGGCGAAATTAGAGGGGGGGTGGGGGTGTTATAATTTTTAGATGGCTTATAACTTTGTTGCTATTTGACGAATGTGGACAAAAGTTTTGAGAAAGATTATAGAGCCAACCTTCAATGTTTGTGTAAAGACTGAATGGATGTTGTCAAGTGGGGGCTAAGATATATGACTATTGTATGTACATACATTTTGACACGTTAAAAAAAATAAAACATGAGCGGAATTTGAGCAAACTCGTGAGGAGCATTGACAAGGACATTAAAGCATGGTTTTGCAAATGGGCATGTGTTTTTTTACAAGTGTAATAATGTAGGTACAAAAAAATAGTCATATACCTTTGGTGACTGAGGTATAGCCTGTGGCCGTTGGTAGTAGCCAGATTGTCTGGGTGATGGCATAAGGTCATGACGCAGACAATCTGGCTACTGCGCATGGCCGCTAGGGACGAAAAATGGTGTTAAAGTGGCTATGTCTACCTGGGACCGGCTATGTGGTAAAGTTATTCAAAGGGTAGGATAGGTTTGAAAGGAAAAAAAAAAAAACGACCTTGTGGTAATATGTTCATATGGTTTTGCAGGCTGGCATGGCAAGGGCAGAGGGGCGGTGTACGCCTTCTCTTTCAAGGTTGGCTGTCTTGGAAAAGGATTTTCCTTCCTACAACAGGACGCCGCAGGCGTACCGCTGGAGGAAGAATAATCCTTCCTTCTTACAGCTAGAGGAAGCAAAATCTATGTTTTAGCACCCTGGGTTCCCGCTTTGGGAACCTGGTGTGCTAATGGCCTTTATCCTCCATTTCAGGGGCTGCAGTGGACGATAATGGTCCGTAGCCCTCCGCACTAATGGCCTCCGACATCAGGGTGTGTCTACAGCATTTGGTGAGGAAGATGAGGTGGAGGAAAAGGAGGTGGAGGAAGACAGCTTAGTACTTGCTAAGAAAGGAACAATCTCAGAGCATTGCGGCCATTGGATTTGGTGTGGCGGCACATGGAGGTGGTCCCGTAGGAGTACTGTCCAGGTAGTCTACGACTGAGTGCACTCGGTGCATTTCACTTCGGTAGCTTTAGCCTTTGGTACACTCCCAACAGCAGCAAACAACTGGCACACCAATGATTCGATCTTGGTGCTAGAAGTAGGCACTTCCTCTACCTCATCTTCTTGGTCCTCTTCATTGTCTTTGAAAGTACAGCTTTTTTTGTTGTGAAGGTCCTCCAGCTGGTGGTGGTGGTGGCTCTTGGGGAGGAGGGATGGCAATAATTGATGCCATTTTTAAGATAAATAGTTTTGATAAAATTCTTCAAAGTATGTACTGTGTACTAGATTGGTAATGGATAATGAGTACGAACAGGTGTAGGAGGTGTGCAAGGGAAATTATTTTGAAGTTGAAAATTCCTAGATCAGTAGAAAACGCAGTTCCGAACTGTCCGCAAAGGACGGATCTTATCGTGAAGTGCGGACGGGTTCTCAGGCACGTCATCATGCTGCGTGCCAGCGCATGGTCATGTGGCGCTGTCCGGAAGGTCCGCAATGAAGTCAGATGTTTCTAGAGGTCTATGGATGCAAACCTAGTTGAAATAGTTGCAAAAAGTGTATATAAGTGTTAAAAATGATTCTAGAAGGTGGGAAATGGCAGACTTTTAAGGTGACACTTTGGAAATTGGACACAAATATTGTTATATTTGTTAAGTATGATATTAGTAAGTTGTAGGAAAATTGCATACTCAAAAACACTGAAAAAAACGTTAAAAAGGGGATGTTATGGTTAAGTTGCACTAATAGAAAAACCTATGAAATTCAGTAATAAAACGTTAAAAGGATGTAATGGTTACAAGTAAAATCGGAAAACCCCTGCAATTCGCCAGTTATGGTAAGCTAAGCAACCATAACTCGCGCCACCACCATGCACTGCTAATAACACCCAGGACATCAACGATGACATTACAAATATCATTGATACTTTTGTCAACATTGTAATAAGAATCCCTTGTACAGCTTTTCATGAAAAGTAAATGCACATGTGATGACATCAATGACATTTGTGATGTCATCTTTGATGTCCTGGGTGTTAGTCTTAGCAATGCACGGTGGTGGCGCGAGTTATGGTTGCTTAGCTTACCATAACTAGTGAATTTCAGGAGTTTTTTGGTTTTACTTGGAACCATAACCTCCCTTTATCAAAGTTTTTTTAACTGAATATACATAGTGTGAATTTGATATAGGTTTGCCAGGATTTCCTTACTTTATATACATGTAACATAGAATATACTGAACCCCATGCTAATGATTTTGATGTCCGCGGACTGTGCTTATGTCCGCGGACAACATCAACACTGCTCAAAAACTCAGGGGCTATCTTAGATTGTTCCATCATGCCATATAAACACTGAACAAGTTCAAAAAGCAGCACATGAACACATCATATGTAATAAATAATAAGTGGAACCTATATATGTAACTCATCAACTGTCCATTTAAATAGCATATGTACTAAAATGGAATATACCAAAACAAAAAAAGATATGCCTCCAACATAATTACCTCACAGAAACTGCACAACAAGAAGCAACAGCAGACCTACACAAAAGTAACAATAAAACGTACCAGAAACTAGTAAGTAAACTTCATTTTTCTTATACATTTCTAAACTTTCTGTATTAGGTACACTAAAAGTAATATATATATATTTTTATTATTATTTATTTTTTTACACCGAAATGTCCAGTAGAATGGCTTGAAGAAAATTTCTCACGTGATGAAATGAGTGAAGACAGTGATACTAATGGTAGACACTTCTCTATATAAGCAAATTAATAATCATTACTATGTGTACTTAACACTTTTTTGTTTTTTAAGACAGACTATACAAACAGTGAAAATAATATAGCAAAAGACATTAAAAAATGTTCTGCAGCGCATGGAACAAAAAATGGATATGCTTATGGAAAATTTCTATCTTTAAAACATTTTGTGGAGGACCACATAAAAAAAGTTATGTTGTCCCATATGTACCTGTTCCCCCCTCTCCGTGTCCCAGTCAACTATCCCAAAACCCTCAGTACCTAGAAAAACGTTACGAGACTTCCATCCCTTCATCCCCTTCCATCCATCCTCTCTACACCCCCAAATTCCCCTGTATTTGTGTCAGTTTCTGCCCCCCCCTCTCCTTCATAAGGGAGTAGTTTCTTACCTGTAACTCCATTTCTCCAGCGTTGGTATCTTTCATGGATTCACATGCTTAGAATATTCCACGTCGTCAGACTGGGAACCCTCGGTACACATATATAGTCGTTTCCAATAGGAAAAAACTTCCGACACTTGTGTGTCCTATCCCCGTCTACGTCGTCTCCGGGGCCGCCCACGCACGCCCCGTTGGACGCAATGGTATACAAGCAACGCTCCGCGGGTCCCGTCAGATTTCGGCCCCTCCAAAGAGAAAAGGGGGGGGGGGCGGCTTACATACATATCTTGCACATTGCATTCCGGGGAGGCCGGTGGGCGCATGTAAATCCATGAAAGATACCAACGCTGGAGAAATGGAGTTACAGGTAAGAAACTACTCCCTTCTCCAGCATTGGATCTTTCATGGATTCACATGCTTAGAATAGATTGTATAGCAGTATCATCGAAGAAGGAGGTGAGAGTGCAATGTAATTTACATTCAAAGACAAAAAAAAAAAACACCCCCAGTTCAAATATGTATGTAAGCCGCAACTTATTTTCTGATATAAGCATTTCCATAATACATAGTTATGCATCTATACACAATTATCCACCCACCTATATATATATAATAGGCAAAGTAAGCGACAACAGTTTCACCGTACTTGGCTTACCTCATTGAAACAGATGGCTTAGCACTGCCCGTCCCATCAGTACCTCATCCGCGTGCTGCCTTTCCAGGCAGTAATGGCGTGTAAACGTGTGTGGGACAGACCATGCCGCCACCTGGCAGATGTCTGTCAGAGGAATTCCTGCCCATAGAGCCGCGGAGGAGGCTGTCGATCTTGTGGAATGGGCTCTAGGGCGTCCTTGTAGGGGTCTCCCAGCCTTGGAGTGACTAAAAGTAATTGCCGAAGAGACCCAACGAGCCAGGCCTTGCTTGGAGATTGCCCTTCCTCTCGTCGACGGACCGTAGGCAATGAACAACTGTCTGGTAGTTCTGATATCTTGCGTCCTTTGCAGGTAAAATTTTAACGCCCTTTTGACGTCCAGAGTATGAAGGGCTTTTTCCGCCGCCGACGACGGGGACGCAAAGAAAGTAGGAAGGACCAGGGTCGAGTGCTTGTGATAGACTGTCGGTACTTTCGGGATGAAAGTAGGGTTAGTTGATAAAATTACTTTGTCCTTAAAGAATCTCATATATGGAGGATCTATGACCAATGCCTGTAATTCCGACATTCTTCTAGCCGATGTAATGGCAATTAAGAAAGCCAGTTTCCAAGATAGGAACTGCATGGATGAAGAGGACATTGGCTCAAATGGAGGCTTCATTAAGGCAGCCAACACCACATTTAAACTCCACGACGGTGGGAACCGTTTCGTAGGGGGGAAAGTTCTAAAGAGACCCCTCATGAAATGTTTCACCAGTCTGTCACTGAATAATGGTGAAGACTGTCTCCTCCTCGTAAACCTTGAAATGGCCGCCAAGTGCACTTTGATGGACGATGATGACAGCCCACTCTCAGCTAGGTGAAGAAGATACGGAAGAATTTGTTCAGGGGTTACTTCTAAAGGCTAAATTTCGTGTTGTGTTTGACACCACGTACAGAACCTTCGCCATTTGCATATGTATGATTTGTTAGTCGAAGGGGCCCTAGCTGCCTGCAGAATTCTCCGGCAATCCGACGAGACTTTCAAGCTGCCAAACTCTGAAAAGTCAGGAGCCATGCTGTTAAGTTGAGGCTGTCCGGATTGTGGTGCCACACCGTTCCCTTGTCCCTGGACAGTAGGTTCGGCACTTTCTGGAGAGTTATAGGCTGTTCCAACGACAGATGCAGGAGGTCGGAAAACCATGGTTGTCTCGGCCAATACGGTGCCACTAGAATGACCTGGCATTTGTACCTGCGAATCCCCTGGATTGTCCTCCGTATAAGGGGGAACGGAGGGAAAGCGTACAGGAATTTGTTCGTCCAAGGAAACGAGAACGCTTCCACCAGGGATCCTTTTTGAGGCCATCTGCTCGCGAACTGTTCGCATTTCCTGTTTTCTTTCGTTGCGAAGAGGTCGATTGAGGGGGTCCCCCACCTTTCGAAGATTATTTGTAGCTGACCAGTGTCCAGCTCCCACTCGTGTATTTGAGCCATTGTCCTGCTCAGGGAATCCGCTTGCACATTCTTCACACCCGGGAGATGGTAAGCCACTAAGGATATTTTGTGTTTCAACGACCAGTGCCAGATCTTTTGAGCTTCCGCCGAAAGGGTCCTGATCTGGTGCCGCCTTGCTTTATCAAGTAGAACATGGCTGTCGTGTTGTCTGTCAGCACTCTTACTTTTGATCCTTTGATATGTGGAAGGAATGATTTCAAGGCCCATCTCACTGCCCTCAGTTCCAGCACGTTGATGTGTAGGTGCGATTCGGTCGAAGACCATCTGCCCTGGGTTTGATGATCGTTCATGTGTGCTCCCCAGCCCGTCAGGGAGGCGTCCGTGATGATGGTGTTCTGAAATTCCGGCTCTTGTAGAGGAACCCCTCTGTCCAGGTTGTGAAAGATTTTCCACCATTGGAGGGATCTGAGGACACCCTCGTCATCGACGGTTATCCCGTCTGACCACCGGCCCGTAGCCTGCTTCCATCTGTCCGACAGGAACTCCTGTAGAGGCCTCATGAACAATCGGCAGTTTGCTACTAGGTGGATGCACGAAGCCATGGAACCCAGGATTGCCACATATTTTCTCACGGAAAATGTGCTCTGTAGGCGAAGTTGACTCGTCAGTTGTTCGATCTTCAATATTCTGTCTAGGGACGGTTTCACTATTCCCGAGTGGGTTTCGAATTGAGCTCCCAAGAACGTCAAGCTCCTTGAGGGCTTTAGAGAAGACTTTTCGAAGTTCACTGCGAACCCCAGTCGTTGCAGAAGTTGTAAGGTGGCTTGTACGCTGTCGTTGGTCGACGCTGGGGAGGATCCCCTCACAAGCCAGTCGTCGAGGTACTGGTATACATGATGCCCTCCCTTTCGCAGCCAGGCTGCCACAGGTGCCAAACATTTTGTAAACGTTCTTGGGGAGGACTTTAGACCAAATGGGAGCACTGCAAATTGGTAGTGTGTCTGACCTACCATGAACCTCAGAAACCTCCTGTGTTTTTGACACACCGGAATGTGGAAGTACGCGTCCTGTAGATCTAGCGACGCCAAAAAATCGTCCCTTTGGACGGATCTGATCACCTCCTGCAGTGTAAGCATTTCGAATTTTTGACTCTGTAGGGTCTTGTTGAGGTCTCGCAGGTCGAGAATAGGGCGCCATTTTCCGCTTGGCTTCTTTACCACAAAACACCGTGAGTATACCCCTAGGCCTTTCTGCGATGCAGGGACTAATTCGATGGCGCCTTTCTGTAACATGAGTGTTACTTCCTGCCGCAAGATGTTTAGATGTGGCTGGAATAGGTGTATTGGTGGACATTTTGGAGGTTTGCATTTGAATAGTAGGGAATGTCCGTACCTCACAGTGTCCAAAACCCACTGATCTGTTGTGATGGTCTCCCATTCCTCGATGCAGCTTGACACCCTTCCTCCCAGAACGGTACGCTTCCCGTCATTGCTGGTCTTTCTGTTTGCTCGTCGACGACGAATAAGTTGGTCGTCTCTTGGAAGACTGGAAGTTTCTGCGCCGGCTTGAGGTCTGAGAGGCGCGTCTATATCCTTGGGAAGGATACGCTGATCTACCAAAAGATCTATCCCTGGTTGCTGAGAATCTTGAGTTTCCAGATGCTCCTCTAAAGGGACGAAAAGAACGAAAGGGCTTACCACTCTAGAGAGAACCCAACGAGTGTGCTGTATCTGAGTCCTCCTTCATGCCCTTCAAGGCCTCGTCCACCTTTTCTCCGAAAAGAAGATCACCTTCGAAGGGCATGTCCAAAACTTTATACTGTACTTCGGGTCTGAAGTTGGTGCACTTAAGCCAAGCCTGGCGTCTTAGAACAACTCCTTTATTTATTTGTTTAAAACCCGAATCTGCCAGGTCCACCGCTATGTTAATAGCATGATTCGATGCCTCTTCGCCTTCTCGAACCAGGGACATCGCCGTTCTTCTATGTTCTTCCGGGAGGTGGTCCAGGATAGGTGCCAGTCTGTGCCATATCTCCCTGTCATATCTGGCCACAATCGCCAGGGAGTTAGCTGCTTTCACCGTTGAGGCCCCCACAGAAAGAACCTTCTTACCAAACACGTCTTGGCGCCTCGCCTCATTATCTGGAGGGGTAGAGCATTTATGTTGGGCCTTTGCTTTTCTCGTCGCCGCCGACGACACCACCAAGTCCGGTGTAGGTTGAGCCGAAAGACACTTCGGTGTAGAGTCTGGTACTTTAAATTTCTTTTCAATGCGGCCTTTGACAGCCGGCTCAGAAAATGGGTGACGCATGGTTTGGACACCTTCTTTCCAGACATGGTCTAAAATGGGTATTGAGAATATTGAGCGTCTACTCTTGCCCATATGGTCAAAAAGAAAACAGTCCTTTTTCTCCTCCTGTTGGACCAGGCCAAACTCCTTGCACGCTTTTTCCATTATAGAATGAAAGGCACCTATATCGTCCGGTGGTGACGGGTGAGTGGGACTCTTTGGTGTTTCCATTTCCACATCCGACACCCAGGATGGATCCCTAGATGGTGAGAGGGATATATCTGACGCTGACCCGTGGTCAGATAGGGAGCCCGAAAGCTCACCTTCCTCCTGGACTGCTGGAGTAGTTGGAACCCCGATCGATATGGTCGGGCGGTGTGAAGGGCCGGGCTCGTCGACGGGGGGTGTCGACGGTACAGGTGGAAGCCTTTCGTCCAGCGATTTCAGCAGCGAGTGTAAGGAGGACAGTACCTGCATGGACAGGGTCGCCTGAGAGCTTGGAGGTTGGGTAAACACCTGAGAGCAGGTTGCTCCTGATGGAAACCTGGCTCGTACACCGAGGTCCTCCGGGCTCACAATTCTGAAGCCGTCGTCTTCCTTCGAGGCAATTGACGCTGCCTGTTCCTGTAGCAATGTGTCAGGCAATCCCATATCAAATACCTCCGGTCTCCAGGCCAGAACTTCCGTCGACGAGGACATCGTCACCGAGGTCGTCGCTGGGTTGATGACGGGTGAAATCGACTGCGTCAGCGGCAGTGAGGACACCGACTGGTTCGTCGTCGTCGACGTTGGGCCTGCAGGTGGTTTAGGCGGTCCCGCCTTCACAGCGCTCTCCCTGCGTTTATCCGAATCTCTACTCGTGGCTGATCTGTGTTGATCGCAGAGGAGGATTTAGGCCTCTCCTTTCCTTTCTTCGACGAAGTTGACGAAGATGTCTTTCTTGCAGAGTCTTTAGAAGAGTCCTTAGAAGAGTGACTTCGTGGAACGTCCTTTTCCGCAGGTCGTGACTTCTTAGCCGGGGGTTCCGACGAAGTTGAGCGTCGAGGGGCGCCTCATGTTTTCGCAGAGGCCACGCTGCGCACAGAGCCCACCTCTGACTGAGGGTACGCTCCCGCACTGTCATTTAACCAGGATACCAGCCGTCGATTTCGATCCTTCATGGTTTTCTGGGAAAAACCTTTACATATTTCACACTGGTCTGCCGAGTGGTGAGGGTGGAGGCAATAAATACAGTCTAAATGGCCGTCCCCCTCGTAAACCTTCTTCAATCCGCACGTGGCACACGGGCGAAATAGAGGTTTTCCCGACATTCCGATAAAATTAACAAACTCACAGGAGTTCGACAATTCGAAAAATCTAGCAGTAGAGACTACCCGAGGAGATCCCACTATCTTTGGAGATGGTTGAAATCTGACGGGACCCGCGGGGGCGTGGCTTGTATACCATTGCGTCCAACGGGGCGTGCGTGGGCGGCCCCGGAGAGGATGTAGACGGGGATAGGACACACAAGTGTCGGAAGTTTTTTCCTATTGGAAACGACTATATATGTGTACCGAGGGTTCCCAGTCTGACGACGGTCAGTTGCAGTGACCGCGGACAGCGCGGGTGTCCGGAATGTCTGCAATTAACCAAAATGGAGGAGGTGTCCTAAGAACACTATACCTGTTCGTACTGTCCGCAATCGAAATGGAACTGTTCTTAGAACACACCCGGTGTCTGGAATGTCCGCAAGTGACCAAAATGGAGGTGTCCTGAGGACACAATACCTGTTCGGAATTAAAATGGGAGTGTCAGTACTGTCCGCATAACATCTACGCACGACACCCATAGGTCCTATGAACATCGCGCTGTAACTCTCACCTGGTATCCACGGGGACGTCACTCAGCCTGTTCTGACCTCTTACAACCTCAAACCCTTCCCTGGAGGATATTCGACTGGAGACTGGGCCTGAAACACAGGATTGGTAGAATTTAACTCCCTATTGTCTGTGTGATTGAACCCCTTCTTCCCCGAGGTCCAACCCTTCCCTTTGATCCACAGCTCACCTTGTTTTCTTGAATAGTGTGCTCTCCGTCCTGCCTTCAGCGCAGGGGCACGTCGATTGATGCGGGCTCGTTGCTGTCTAGTTACTTCACTGGTAAGAGTCTGACAGGTAAGTAGGAGTCTTTTAAACAGTTCTCCAACTTCGTTCCTTTCCTTCCTTAGATGATGGCCGGCGTCCGGGGATGGCATTGTGCTGCTGAGGTGAGTAGCGCTGAATGTGAGCGCGATGCACCCCTTTCGTATTTGCATTGAACGGAGTTCTTTTTCTGTCTTTTAGGTGCCGCGACGTTTTCAGCGTGGAGGCCGGTTATGAAGAACAAATGCGGTGGGTATGCGGCGCCTCTAGATGTTTCCACGCTAACCTGGAGTGTCTTTTCCCCTCTTGCAGATGAATGGCGTTACAAATGCCATATCATATCATGAGAAGTTCCGGAGACAGTTCCCCCAGAGCGGCTGGGATTCAGGTAAGCGTTTGAAGCTCGTACAGTATTTTAAAATAAGCAAAGGTTTGCAGAATGCTTACTAATGCCTTTTTTCTGTTCTTTTCCCTTAGGAAGCGGCGTGCCGGCATGGGAATGACACCGCCGAAGATGCCCGCAGAACAGAACGAGCGATGACTGATGGGCAGAAGCACCGCAAGGCAAGGCTGTTCCCAACAGTGTTCTTGTTCTTGCAGGAGCTGAGCGCAGAAGAAAGATGCAGGCCGGCCTACTGGAGACTGATCCGAACACAGTGAGTGTCACGCTGCAGGTGCAGAAAACGCAAAGCCTGTTTCTCAGCCTGGATGTGGCTTAAATAGTCTCTGGGTATCCCAGGTGCCTCTGGGCTGAACCACACCCAAAAGACTAGACCGCACATGCAGTTCTGGGAACCGAAATATGTGGGGCATCCATCTTGTGCCCATCAATGCACTACAAGTCCAATCCCCAATGTTATCCTATGGGAGTGAGTGAGTCTGGTGCCACAAGCGCCAAGTCTGACTCCAAGTGGGTCTTTGGTGGGAAGGAGAGGCCCATGTAGGTGATCGTGGCCTGGCTCCAGCTGGGTACATGAGGGGCAGGAATCGTGACACGCGCTTGTCCATCGCACGTGTTTTGCACTTTTAATTAGTTTGAGGACCCGAACACTGTCCGTAGAACACCAGCGCGCATGCACACAACTGCTCCTGCACATTTGGTATCCTGCAGACAGCTGTCCCATTCACAAACGTATCCGCGGCATCATGTGACCGCACCCAGGCTGAGCGTGTGTCCCGATTTGCGGACACTGTCCGGGTCCCCGAACATTTTAAAAGTACTTTTTTGGACAATCCAAAGTATTTTACAGTAAAACATCACTATTGCACATGGCCCAGACAATGTCTCTGGCGATCTACATACTTTTTGGAACTTTGAGCCTTAACTTTGAGAGCCTTTTTTGGGTGTTCAATCTGTCTGCGGACAGCACGCCTGTCCGCAGAGCGTGCACCAGCAATCCTATAAAAGGCCACACCCTAGAGCTAATCTTTATTCTGTCTTTCTACTATTGAAGATGGACCCGATTTTGCTGCCTTTTCTGCTCTTGCTGCGATTGCTTCATCAAACCTGATGGCATCCATGGCTGCTGCTGCTCCTGTTGGTGCTACGTCTGCCTCAGCAGCACCCCAACCCCTCCACCACCACCTCCCCAAGGGCCTGCAGAGGGGAACAGGCGTGAGGATGTAGAGGAGACGGATGAAGAGGATGAGATCGTGGAAGTCCCTACTACCAGCACTCGCCGTGAGTCTTGGGTGTGGCGGTTTACTACTCTTGGTGGCGTGCCAAAAGCATGTGCGAATAAGGTCACCTGCAATCAGTGCCACATGGTGCTGAGTCGTAGGAGGCCTGGTTCGTACAGCTTTGGTACATCAATGAAGAGACACCTAAAGTCTTTCCATGGGGGGGCTATTCGCAAGGTTGTACCTCGTGATAAACGTAGTAGGGTGAGTTCCTCTACAACATCCTCCGTTTCCGCTCCCGTCACCACAAGAGAAACTCCTGTGGGACAGCACATCCCTCCAGCTGCCTCACAGGCCATTCATGATGCTTTTGACCCTTCCACAATATTGTGACCCTCGAAAGGCATGTACCGCGATGCAGTAATCTGCAGGGGGGAGAATCTGAGTGCTTTCGAGACTGAGGTCAAGGAGCACGAGAAGGTCTGCCCACTACCTGAATAAGGCCCACACTACATATTCCTCTCTCCACCTGCCCTGTGGTTGGTCTCCCTTCCTTACCCTCCTTTCCTTGTGTGCAGTGTTTAATACATTTACATTTTTTTTAAAAATGCTCTTTTTTAGAGCCACCTTTCACAGTTTAAAAATAGAAGTGACAAATAGTGCAGGGCCCTGTGCATTCTTTTTTAGAAGTCCAGACATTAATTTTTGGGGGTGCTTCCCTATCGGAACCATTGCACTTTTCTACGGGAAAAAATGGTGGGTCTGGAAAGAGCCTTTTGGTGGTGTTTTTTTGTGTTGGAAAAACTTTAAATGGTCAACACCTACTGCAAAATGGATTGCTGTAATTCCAAAAAAGGTTGCAATGCATTTTGTAAATTTCTTAGAAAAATCTGATTGCCAGTATAAGTAAGATGGACTCCATCTCTGCGAAAAATTTATGTTTTGTAGCACATAATATTTTCATTGTGAAAAGAGGACATGCCAACATCTCTTAAAAAGGCACAAACAGCCTTGACATTGCACCTCGCTTTCTCCATTTGTGGGACAAATGAAGAATGCAGCTACATTTGTCTCTGCGCAATACGAGAAAAAATTACTTGGGAATTTGGAAACATGTCCATGATCTTCCCAAGTCCTTCTTTCATTGCAAATTGCAAAGAAATTCCAGACACATGTCCTAAACTGTTCCCTCCACAATTAATTAGTATTATGTCTGGAGGATGCTGTTTCTCCAAAGTAGCACATAGAGGTACCAAGTACAGCCACTTCATTCCACGCACTCCATGCCAGTGCACTTCCACATGAGGGAATCCAAGATGTGCAGCTACTCCACAGCGTTCTGCGTGCACCTCCAACCAATGTATCCATGAGCCTCCCAAAATCCAGATAATCTGTTTCCTAAAACACACAGCCATAGCTATCTGTTCTTCTCTCAGGAAAAATACTCTGACAAACTCTCTCCTTACACAACACACCCAGTAAACTTTGTTGACCAATCCCTTGCTCTACTCATTCTCACTCATTTGCATGCCCCTCCACCCCAAAATCCCTGTAAGTAATACGCGGTGTCCGCGGACTACTGCCATATCAAAAATCTGAGCGTGATGAATATAAATTTAAATAAATAGTTGTCCCATTTCCCCTTTGAGGTTGGCTCTGAAAAGAGCCTTTTTGGGGGTTTGTTTTGCAGATGCTTGACAGACCTGTTATTTTTTTTGTTTTTTTCTTTTTCTTACTTTACTCCTAAAATCTTTACATAAGCTTCTCCAAAGCAACCCTTACATTCCAAAACAGCATGGCATTTCCCATAGAAGATAAAGAAATTCCATCTTCTTTAAAATAAACAACATTACTGGAATCAACATTACTGGAATCAACATTCTCATTATTACAGAACAACATACCAGCTGTAAGCATGAGTGCAAACACGCCTTGGTTGATTGCACACATAGCAATGTTTTGCTCAGGACAAAAATACAGAACTATTGTCCCATATTGCCCTAGGTACTAAACCAGAAAAAAATAACTGGCATTTGGAAGGACGTTCATTACTGCTTAAACCAAGTGTTCCAAATCTGCCAAAAAAGTAGGGGCACTGACATAGCCCAAATGCAAAGCACCACAGTGCAAAACTACTACATAGGAACTGTTCATCCTGCACATATCTTCACAAACTTGTACAATTCCCTGTACATTACAATCAGGCACAGTGCTCCACACCACCTCCACTCCTTTAACATCAAAATTATTTGACACATTCCTGCATTGAGCATACTGCTGTAACCCATGCACAAACATATCTCCAACCACCAACACTCTGACTTTCTCCACCTCTGCCATCTTTACACACAGCCTCTTTCAACACAAATCCACAACCTCAACATTTGATTGGCTAATCCCTACAGCCCCCTTTCCATGCTGGATTTGCTGGAAAACCCTAGATGTGGCATGCCCTGTCCGCAGACAGCCGTGTGTCCGCGGAGCGTGTAACTCTTAGACAACCCTTCTACCCTTTCCACTTCACTCTCTGTGCCATTCCCTCATTGGATACAGCTAAGCAGTCACAACCATTCACCAATCACATCCAAGACCTCTACATCTAACTCCATCATCATAGTTTAGCACTTCAAATGTACAAGTCTCATGTCATTGGAAAGCACCTACTACCAAAACTACTGTACAACTCTCCAACCTTTCTACTTGTAGCTGCATGCATATCCACATGCATGAATACAAACTACAGGTATGCATATTTTCTGCACAGTACATGTACAACTCCTATAAATGCATATAAACAGGGTAACTGCCATTTAACCTGTATAAACCTATAACATGAACTGTCATTTTTCCCCCCATCTGCTATGATGAACCGTAACTTCCAAACCCCTCTGTCTAAATTCTTTATTTACACAGCTATCTAAAAAAGTGTAATTAAATATTAAAAGATGGGAGAATTAACAGCATCATTGTAGAAAATCACTTAGTAGTGCATTATAAAATTACACTCAGTCAGTTCATGAGTTCATGCATCTTTATACACTCACAGAGATTGACGCTATCATTAGAAAAGCTCCCAGCTGAAAAAAACGCCACTGCATCACAGCCTTCTAATTTATTATCCACACCTTCAAAAATGCTTACATTCTATGCTTTTCTATACAGTTTCTGCCATTTACGCTATAAAAATAGCAAAATAAGTATCTGATTATTTCTAGCATCCAATAACACAGCCTTAAGAAACCAAGTGAGTTTCATACGCTAAAGCAAAACATGTTGAACTAACAGATTGTAAGTAAAATATAAAGGCTGCACATAGTCAAAGGAAACTGCATGCACACACTATGTTCAGTTATCAAATCACAATATTACTGCTTCAAAAACAAACAAAAAATCTAAATTAACCACAGTGCTATAAAAAACACAAAATTTTACAATTGCAGTGAAGACCACTCTCCTGAAAGGCAGCAGCATCTGAAGTACAAACAACTCAGAAGAAACCTGCTCATTCCAAACAAAAAAACTAAGTACAATACTACCATAACGTTCTGTTACGCACACACACTGGAGTTGATTCATGGAATTTGTGCGCCAAAAAAAAACGGGGATTTGTGTGCCATTCTTCCCACAAATCCCCATTTGTTAAACAGGGATTGCGGGCAGAATGGCACACAAATCCTCATTTTATCTGGCGCATAAATTCCATAACTCAGTCCCTAGAATATTAATATTGCAGAACAAAGAACGGTTTTAATTCTATACCATTAGATTTAGTATTAGTGCTTCTCGTCACCACTAGCTTACTTTGTATTGTCAGCCTTCCCAACTAGTTGTAGCTGCCCATTGCACAATCACACACCTCCGCATACATCCTACCATCATACTCAGACACTCCTGCACACAGCACACATACATTGCAAAACAGCCCAACCCATACGTTTTTTTTTTCCAACAGACCCCAAAGAATGCCTACCAAAAAGCAAGTCAGTAGAAAGCAACGCAGAAGTAGAGCAAATGAAAATAAGTGTCCAAAATAAGCATCCATCTCTAACAGAATTTGTAAAAAAAGTTCAAACAAAAGATCTAATAGAGTCATTAAGCGAAACAAAACAAGCTTTCCGTACAAAAACTTTGCCTCCTCTTTCAAAATTTAAACCGAAACAAAAAGTGATTAACAAGAATTCAGCTACGACTACTGCTAACACTGCTCCTATAAATCTTGATGTAGTAGTAAGTAACCATACCAAAAAAGTCCTTCAGAATCTTATAAAAACATTAACCAGAAGCAACAAATAAACACTGAAAACAAAGAAAGAAATATATTGTACCATAATTAAAAAAAATTCTTTAATTCAGCGTGGATGGAACAAGTTACTTACCTGTAACTGTTGTTCTCCAGCATGGGTCTGGCATGGATTCACATGCTCATGAATATTCCCCGTCGTCAGGCTGGGAATCCTCGGTAAAGAAAAAACCAGTATCAGTTTCGTTTCTGATCTGTCTTTCGTAGTAATAACCAATCACTGGTCTCTGCGTCATACTGACCACAGCCAATGACTGCCCTCTACCTAAGCACCGCCTCTGGCAGCCATCTTCAGATTTGGAAGCACGTGAAGTGGCAGTATGACCAAGTGAAGAGCCGCAGAGGGGTAGGCGGGAGGGTTCGCATGTGAATCCATGCCAGACCCATGCTGGAGAACAACAGTTACAGGTAAGTAACTTGTTCCTTCTCCAGCATGGGGTCTGGCATGGATTCACATGCTCATGAATAAAGAATACATAGCAGTACACACATGCACAACCACGGGAGGTGGCAAAGGCTCAACATTAAGCATCACATCAACTCAACATTAAGCATCTTACCTCCTCACCAGGCTCACCTCAGGCGAACAGGTTGCGCAGCACTGCTTGGCCGACCCTGGACTCCTCCCTGGAATCCCGGTCGACGCAGTAGAATTTCGTGAAGGTGTGCGTCGACCTCCACGTAGCAGCCCTGCATATGTCCAGCAGGGGCACACCAGATAGGAACGCCGTGGTAGCTGCGATCGCTCTGGTGGAATGGGCTCTCGGACGGCCAGGCAGCGGTCGGTTTGCCAACCGGTGACAGTACATGATACAGCCGGAGAGCCATCTGGAGATGGAAGCCTTCGAGAGAGCCTTCCCCTGATTGACAGGTCCAAAGTTCACAAAGAGTTGTGACGTCTTCCGAAAACCCTTCGTGCGGTCCACGTAGAACTTCAGCGCTCTAGCTACATCCAGCGAGTGCAAAGTCCTCTCAGCCGGCGACGAAGGCGACGGGAAGAACACAGGTAACACCAAGGGTTCGTTGAGATGGAAGTCCGACGGTACCTTGGGCATGAAGGAGGGGTGCGTCCTGAGCACTACCCTCGTGTCGTGGAAAGTCAAGTACGGGGCCTTGCAGGAAAGGGCCTGGATCTCTCCCACTCGTCGTGCGGAGGTGATGGCCACAAGAAAAGCTGTTTTCCACGATAGAAACTTCAACGGGGCCGAGTGCAGAGGCTCGAACGGAGGTCCCATGAGCTTGGTCAGCACCACGTTGAGCTCCCACGCCGGGGCCGGAGCCTTCACCGGCGGGAACGATCTGAACAGTCCCTTCATGAACTCTTTCACCAGACGATGAGACCACAAGGACGTCCGCCCCGTGGTTCTGGTGTATCGGGAGATCGCAGCAAGATGAATCTTGATGGACGCGTGTGCCAGACCAGCCTTGGCCAGCGTCAGCAGGTACGGCAGTACTTGGGGAGCCGTAATCCATAGAGGGTTAATCTTCTGTGCGTGGCACCAGACAGAGAACCTCTTCCATTTGTGTCCGTAGCATTTAAGAGTCGAGGACGCCCTGGCCTTTGCAAGAACCTCTCTGCAATCGGCCGGTATGTCGTATCCTCCAAACTCTAGCGCTGCAGGAGCCAGGCCTGCAAGTTCAGCGACTTCGGGTCGTGGTGGAGGATGGCGCCTCCTACCCTGGAGAGTAGATCCGCGTCCGCCGGCAGCTTGATCGGCGGGGACGCTGACAAGTCCAGAAGGTCCGGGAACCATATCTGCCTCGGCCACGCAGGTGCGACGAGGATCATCCTGCACCGTGACCTCTTGAGCTGGTTGACGAGCCGGATTAGCAGAGGCAATGGAGGGAACGCGTAGAGGAACAGGCCCTCCCAGGGGAACGAGAAAGCATCGCCCATGCTCCTCGTCTGGGGAAACCTGCTGGCGAACCTCCGGCACTTGGTGTTCGTCGCCGTCGCGAACAGGTCGATCTGGGGTGTGCCCCACCGTCGGAAGAGGCGATCCACCAGATCCTGCCGTAGTTCCCACTCGTGGCACGAGCGTAGCTCCCTGCTGAGTGAGTCGGCGATGGTGTTTTTTATCCCTGCCAGATGAAACGGCACCAGAAAAATCCCTTGGGCGACGGCCCAATGCCACAGGTCCTGAGCCTCCTTGGACAGCGCTGGGGACCTGGTTCCGCCCTGTTTCCTGATGTAAAACATGGTGGTGGTGTTGTCGGTGAAGATCCTCACCACCTTGCCCTTGAGGGACGGAAGGAAGGACCTGAGGGCCCAAAACACTGCACGGAGCTCCAGGACGTTGATATGCAGGGACTTCTCCGTCGGGAGCCATAGTCCCCTTGCGTGCAAATTTTCGGTGTGCGCTCCCCACCCTTCCAGGGAGGCATCCGTGGTCACAGTCTCCTGGTGGGCTGGGGTCTGGAAGTCCATGCCCGCCGTCAGATGCGCGCGGGTGCCCCACCACCGTATCGCTCGTCGGAAACTCTCGTCGAGCTTGATCCTTTCCTCGAAGCTGCCCGTCGTCTGGATCCAGCGCGCATCCAGGAATTCTTGCAACGGGCGCATCCGGAGCCTGCACATGGGAATGAGGTAGATGCAGGAAGACATCATCCCGAGGAGGGACTTGATGGACCTCACTTTGGCCGCGTCGGCCACCAACATCCGTTGCACCTTGCCCAAGATGGTCCTGGTCCTCTCCTCCGACGGGGAGGCCAGAAGAGACACTGTGTCGAGCCTCGCTCCCAGAAACAGTGCGACTTGCGCGGGCACCAGGTGGGATTTGGCGTAGTTCACGGAGAATCCCAGGTCCGTGAGGAGTTGGACGGTCCTTGCCGTGTGGACCACGGCGAGCTCCCTCGTCTTGGCGCGGATGAGCCAGTCGTCCAGGTAGGGGTAGACGTGAATCCCCTCGCGGCGCAGCTGCGCCGCCACCGGTGCGAGGCACTTGGTGAATACCCTGGGTGCCGACCGTAGTCCGAAGGGAAGGGCTTTGAACTGGTAATGACGCCCTTGGACCACGAATCTGAGGAATTTTCGGTGCCCCTTTAGGATGGGAATGTGGAAGTAGGCATCCTCCAAATCCAATGACGATAGGAAGTCTCCTTCCTCCAGCTGACCCAGGACGTGCTGGAGGGTGACCATCCGGAACTTCTGCGCCTTGATGAACTTGTTCAGACGTCGCAGGTCCAGAATGGGGCGCCATCCTCCCGTCTTCTTCTTCACGAGGAAGTATCTCGAGTAGACTCCGGAGCCCCGAAGCCTCTTTGGGACGAGTTCGATGGCGCCCTTTCTGAGCATCGCCTTTACCTCCAGGAGAAGTTGAGGGACGTGAAGTTCTTTTCTGGCCACGGGGGGGGACGCGCGGGCACCTTCTTTGAAACTCGAGCGCGTGGCCCCGGGCCAGGGCGTCCAGCACCCAACGGTCGGTGGAGATGGACTCCCACACGCTGACGAAGCCCGCCAGCCGGCCTCCCACCGGGGTGCTTCGGTGGGGGCCCGACCCCAAGGCCGGTTCAATCCTGCTTGGACGCGGCCTTGCCGCCTTGACCTCCTTGGCGACGACGGCGGGGTCCGCTAGACTTGCCTCGTCCTCTGTAGGCCTCTTGCGACGACGAGCGGGCCGCTTGACGGTAGGAAGCGAAACCGCCGCCGGAACCTTTGGAGGCGCCCTTGCCTCCGCCGCTCCAAAAGGGCGTCCGTCGTTGCAGGACTCCAAGGGCCCGGGCCGTCTCAGTATCCGCCTTGATGGCCTGAAGGGAATCGTCCACTGTCTTCCCAAACAGGTTGTTCCCGTCGAAGGGCATGTCCAGGACTCTGGTCTGGACGTCCTGCCGGAAGTCCGTAGCTTTGAGCCATCCACGACGTCGAAGGCAAACACCGTTGCCCAGCTGGCGGAATCCAGTGTCGGCGATGTCCGTCGCCACGGTGATGGCGTGGTCCGAGGCCACCTCACCTTCCTGCAGGATCTCAAGGGCCTCCGCCCTCTTGTCGTCCGGCAGAAAATCCAGCAGAGGAGCCATCTTGTACCAGAGCTCCCTGTCGTAGCGGGCCACGATAGCCAAGGCGTTGGCCGCTTTAATCGTCGTCGCTGCCGACGAGATGACTCTACGCCCCATAGTATCCAATTTCTTTCCCTCGCCGTCCGGCGGGGAAGTCGATGTGGAGGCCGCACCCCCCCCCCGCTTTCTTCCTGGCTGCCGCGGAGACGACGGAGTCCGGGGTAGGCTGCGCCCGGAGGCATAGGGGGGCCGTGTCCGGGACCCGGTACTTTTTCTCGTACCGGTCTCTTCTAGCTGGCGTCGTGGAAGGGTTCTTGAGGAGGGAAAGGCCCTCATCCCAAATGTCGTCCAACAGAGGCACTGCGAGGACCGTCTTCCTCTTGGCCTCGCGCCGCTGATAAAGGAAGCCTTCCTTTTTCTTCTCCTCAGGGCAGAGTTGGAAAAGCTCGGAAGCCCTGGAGATCATGGAGTGGAAAGATCCGATCTCGTCGGGCGGAGAGGCCCTGGTGGGAGGCGACGACGGAAAATCCTCGTCGTATGCCTCGTCGTCCGTACCCGTCGCTGCCGTGTCAGTCCCCGTATCATCCCCTCGGGTGGACGGGGAGGAGGGCTGGAAGGGGCGCGACGGTTGAAAAGGAGGTGGTGGATGGATCCTTCTTTTCTTGGTAGGGGGAACACCAGAAGGTCCCGGTTCTGGATCCCCCGACGGGAGAGGTTCCTCCGTCGGTAACGGTAGCCTCGTCCTTATCTCGGAGCATAAGGACTGTATGGCCAACAAAATGGCCGCCGAGTTGTCTTGCGGCGCTGGCAGAGGGGAATCCGACGGGCGAGCAGGGGCCCCGTCGGTATCCTCGACGATGTCGTCGTCGTCACCTGCGTCGGGGTCCATTCCGACGGGCTGGCCTTCTTCCACGCCTAGGCCGTGGCTTAAGACCTCGATCAGTTCTTCTTCTGAGGTTGAGGCCGACTCTACGACGACGCCCTGCCCCCCCTTCTTCTTCCCCACGGAGGGTTTCACGGGGGTCCTATCGATGGGCACAAAGGAAGACTCCCTCCGAGGAGGCAGGGAGATTCTGGGCCCTGAGGCCGCCACCACTGGTGCAGCCACCACAGGCTGAGCCAGGGCCGCCGCGACCGTTTCGATAGAGGGCTTGGTCGGATGGATCAAGGCCTTCACCACCTTAGGTGCGCTCACCGCCTTATCCTTGAGGGAGGGGGCACTGCCACGCTCCTCCTCTGCCTTAGAGCTCGACCGGGGCCTCTCCAGGAGCTTCGCCGGGTGCTCGGCCTTCCTCTTACCCGACCCAGAGCGTTGGCTCGTGGTTGATGGTGCCGGGGAGGGTGCGCCCTGCCTGGCGCCCGCAGAGCCCGACCGTTCGGCGCTCCCGGTGCCAGCGGACTCGCGGTGCTTGGCCTTATGTTGGGCCCCCGTCGCCGGGGCGCCCTCAAAGGTCTTAGAAGACCGCTCGGATTTCTTCTTCTTCTCGCCAGACGGGCTCTTACCCTCCAGCCAGTTGGCGAGACGTTGATGGCGGTCCTTCATGGTCCGTTCCGACATGTTGCCGCAAAACGCACAGTCCTTCTCCACGTGCGTCTTGTCCTCATGAAGGCAGTAAAGGCAGAAAGAGTGTTCGTCCTCCTTGAAGACGTTCTGCAGCTGGCATCCAGGGCAGACCCTGAACAGCTTTCCGGGCGTCGAGCTTCCCTTCTCCTGGGCCATCTCCGAGACAGGGCCTGAGAAGCTTCTGGAGTCCTCCGAAGTGTAGCTCGACGAAATCTTCACCCTTGAGGGGCACAGATGAATCCGACACGGGTCCCCGTTGATCGGATGTAGGATCGGTGGAGCTTGAGGCTCTTTTGACCGAAAGAATCGAAGTTTTTGTAAAAAGCGCGAAAAAATAGCACTAACGCTCGAGAGCAATAGCACGAGGATCCCAACACATGAACGTGCGGTAAAAATCTGAAGATGGCTGCCAGAGGCGGTGCTTAGGTAGAGGGCAGTCATTGGCTGTGGTCAGTATGACGCAGAGACCAGTGATTGGTTATTACTACGAAAGACAGATCAGAAACGAAACTGATACTGGTTTTTTCTTTACCGAGGATTCCCAGCCTGACGACGGGGAATATTCATGAGCATGTGAATCCATGCCAGACCCCATGCTGGAGAATTTTTTTTTTCCTTTCCACAGAGCGCATGATTTAAGAAACAAACACAGAAACTGAGCAAACTGCACAGTCCACCGGTTTGTAAACTACCAAATATGAGGGTCGAAATAATGCAGAAATGTCTATTATGCAATGCTATAACTCATTATGATCTACCTACAACATGATCTTTTCTTTTATCACAGAAATTGAAAAAGAATATCTGCTCCAGTTACCCAAGTCATGAAAAAAATATATCCAATCACCAAAAAAATAATAATAATCAAACAGTAAGTATATAATAATTCAACTCACAAATACTGCTACATAACACAACCATTGAAGCAAACATCCAACCATACACCACAATCCAAAATGTTTACTTACATAGATCTGTTATACTGAAGTGCTTGTTACCAAACTCTACAATCTTAATTGCATGATGTAGCCAAAACTTCACATACAAACTATACAAATCAAACCGTGCACAAACTGTAGATTTGTGGATATTTGATGGATGTTTGATTCTATGGGTGCATTATGCTGCAGTGGTTGTGACCAGGGCCTAGAGTCTTGGGTGCATGGCCTACGGCCTTCAGCCATGCACCCAATACTCTAGGCCCTGGCCACAACCACTGCAGCATAACACACCCATAGAATCAAACATTTTAACTGTGCTATATGGGCTACTTATACAAGATATTAATTACAATCAACACTGTACTAACACCCAAAACCAATATCATAGTAAAGTAAAATAGCCAGAAGTGCATTTTTTATGTCCGTGGACATGACGAACACATAAGGGACGCCTGCCACCTAAACAAATGCAGCATTTGACCCATCTCTTCCTCCCCCAACCTCCCCAAGCACTCTTAAACACAAACACACTCCCCAAAGTTGTATTTTTCCCCCGTTCATTGCTGCATTGTCCGCGGATCCAAGATGAAGGATGCATCAAAACAATATGACGCACCTCACGCTTCAACACAGCCAATCAGCGAACACGCATGTCCGCGGACATGGCGCAAGCCGATTAGCGAATTGGTGTCCTGTCCGCGGAGCGCACAGGGAAATGTGTCCGCAGAGCGGACATAGATATCAGTAATTTTTTTAGACCTACTTTTGGTCATTTAAAATAAAATAAAAAAACTAGCGGACGGATTTACACCAAATTTTCAAAAGCACGCTTTCGGGGCCAAGCCGCCGCTCTTGCTGCAAATCCGTCCATCGGTTTGAGCTGTAGGCGTGAGCAAAGTTTCCCCCCCCCCCCCCCCCCCAAGTTTTCCCCCATTCACTCTATGGGGAAAAAAAGAAATTTTGAGACCCCCTTATAACTTTGCCCCCCCTGCACCAAACCGCACTAAACTTGCAGAGTGGGCCATATACTTTTTTTGCAAAGTTGTGAGGATTCGTCCAGGGGGAGCGAAGTTATAAGCCACCCAAAAAGTGTTCTTCCTATGGGATTAGCAACTTAACCATAACTACATGGCCACTACCGTGCGATATTATATATAGGTGTTCATTCATTCAGAGAAAAAAAAAAAAGTGTTAGAAAGGGACGGTATGGTTCCAAGTAAAACCGAAAAACCCCAGAAATTCGCCAGTTATGGTAAGCTAAGCAACCATAACTCGTGCCACCACTGTGCCCTGCTAAGACTAACACCCAGGACATCAAAGATGACATCACAAGTGTCATTGATAACATCACTGATGACATCACATGTGCATTTACCTTACATGAAAAATCTGTACAAGGGATTATTATTGTAATGTTAATTAAAAAAAAAGTGTTAAGGATCATTGGAATAAATATCATGAGGTACGTAGTGCATTAAGTAATGCATTAATCCAAATAGCATTGTATTATGAAGTTCTTTCCAAAACACTAAGGTACACATGTAGTAACATAGGCATAGTGTGCAGCAGGCATGATGAAGATGCAATATTAATAATCTAATACCTAATGAAACCCTACTGCACACAAAACACAAACGGACAACACATACAAATAGAGCATATACAGGGAAAGTGAAGTAAACAAAAAACAGCAGCATTACCCGACACTCTTCATAGCCCAACTGATTATCTTCATGCACAGAAATGATTGCTCTGCTTCAAAGCTACTACTTCCCTATGTATTTATTTTTTTAGCACCCCGGGTTCCCGCTTTGGGAACCTATGGTGCTAATGGCCTTCATCCCCCCCCCATTTCAGGGGCTGGAATGGGGAATAATGGTCCAAAGACCTCATTATTGTATGGTTTACTATTTGTATTGCGCACCAGACCCACAGGTAACTGGCGCAGAGCATAAGATAATTCAAAGCTTAGTTACACAGAAAACTTACAAAAATAACCAGTTAAACACAAAGGATGAATGTGGTGCACAAGTGAGAGTGACATAGGGAGATGCAATGTACGGAAAACATACAAATAAATCATAGTAACATGGATAACATGAGCAGAAAAACTGTACAGTTTGAAGGCAGGTATTTACAAGTATTTACAGTCAGTATTGGGGTGTAATACAGTGGGAAGTAGCAATTATAAATCTGAGTCTTTAAGCCATTTGGTAGTACTCTTGCGGAAATTATGTAAGGACTGGTTGACTCTTTGTGTCAGTGGTAGTGAGTTCCACAATTTAGCTGCCTTGACTGGGTAGCTACAGCCACCGATGCTTCGCTTGGGCTGATAAGTTGGGCTGCTGGCCCAGTATCCACCGTTCCAGTCCCTGTAACGGAGGATGAACGCCACAATATTATTATTAGCATAACAAAACGCAAATGGAAATTTTGGAAAATCATATTGAGTTTATGTACTTTACTGAGAAATATAAAGTAGAAGTCTATACATTTTTTTTTGTTCTATTTTTTAAATGTGAAAGGTGGTTCCTAAAGGAATGTTTTGTTGTTTTTGGATGTATTTTTCTGGTAGGAGAGCTGAGAACGAAAGGTGAGGAGGGAAATGAGGGAAGAGGAACCAAACACTAATATGGAGGGGTAGGTGGACAAGGGAAAATGTTGCGCGTGTGATATTTCTAAGGTAGGGGGCAGTGTTTCTCATGCTCCTTGATTACAGCATGGTGGTGTCATTTGGGGAGGAGGGATGGCATTACCCGATTCTATTTTCAGATAAATAGAAGTTTTGCTAAAAGTATGTACTGTGTACTAGATCGTTAATGGATGAGTAGGAATAGGTGTTGGAGCTGTGCAAGGGAAATCTTGAAGTTGAAAGTTCCTAGATTAGTAGAAAATGCAGTTCTGAACTGTCCATGAAGCACCGATCTTATCGTGAAGTCGTATGGGTTCTCGAACTCGTCATTGTGTCGTGCGCCAGCATATGGTCATGTGGCACTCTCTGGAAGGTCTGCAATTAAGTCAGATGTTCGTAGACATTATGGTTAAGTTGCGCTACTAAAAACCTATGAAATTCAATGAAAAAAAATGTTTTAAAAAATACTTTGTTAAAAGGGACGTTATGGTTTCAAGTACAATCGAAAAACCCCAGAAATTCACAAGTTATTGTAAGCTAAGCAACCATAACTCACGCCACCACCGTGCACTGCTAAGACTAACACCCAGGACATCAAAGATGACATCACAAATGTCATTGATGACATCACATATCTGGGCTACTTGTTTTTGTTTATTGACATAAATAGGCTAGGTGGTTTTGTTCACTGGCAGTCAGAATAATAAAATTGAAAAAGGTGCTATATATCTAGACGTTAACCTGGTCATATGTTCTTTGAGTACTTTCCTTAGGGTTTGGTCTCAGCTCATGGTGCACATACATGGGGGAAATGAGCAGGCCTCAAACACACAATTCATTTGTATACATGAAAATAAACTTTAATGTCATTAACATTTTCTGATGATGCAGTTTCTTTCTTCTTTACTTTAGTTTCCCTGTATGTGCCTCTGACTTGTATGCATTGTGGTTCTTCATATGTATTGTTTGTACCAGCACAAGTGCTGTAAGTCTTGAATTGTTAGCTAGTTATTACACGTTTAACATTACTCAAAACTCTGATACGGTAGCATTCATTATTGTGCTCTCCATTACAAGATTATAAATAGTGTACTTCTATGGTGCATGCTGCAATCATTGCTTATGTTTATATATGATTAGGTTTCTGTATTAACAACAACACTCCAATACAATGATATAAGATGAGTACATTCTTTAAATAGATTAAGTAGTTCGTGACAGGTATCCCGATCACCCCTGACATCTTGTTCCAACAATATCAACACATCTCCTTGTAGGGACTTTTCATCAAAATGTATTTTACATGTGATGTCATCTTTGATGTCCTGGGTGTTAGTCTTAGCAGTGCATGGTGGTGGTGCGAGTTATGGTTGTTTAGCTTACCATAACTGGCGAATTTCTGGGATTTTTGATTTACTTGAAACCATAACATCCCTTTAACAAAGTCTTTTCTTTGAATTTCATAGGTTTTTATTAGTCCAACATAACCATATATATTCGAACAATTGTGTTCGAACAATTTGGGTAATACCAGCCAGCCACATTGCTATATTCTAGCTCTGGCAGATGTTTCAAGAGCGAGAAGGGACCACAGCGAGGACTCCGTGGATGCTGAGCCAGCAGGAGGTGCAGGGGGCCCACGACCTTGCCATCTGATCCCCCACATGTCCCTCCGAGCGTGTTCCTGAATTACACAGAGCAGGGGATGTACCCCGTACAAGCATTAGGAGCAGCAGAGGTTTTCAAATCCGACAAACCACCATATACTAGGGAAGAGGGACCAAAAGGCACAGGGCAGCTGACCACTGGGCAAGGAGCAATCAGTGAGGTGAAGAAATGAAGGAGGGGCTAGGGAGCATAGCCACAAACGAGTAGATAGGGGGACAGCTCCTCCTGAAGCTGGAAGGGAAGACATTGGGGGGGGGGGACAACCAAAGCAATAGAAGGCTCGAGGTGGAGCATCGAAGCAGCAGATTGGACTGAGATAATGGAGGAAACTGACAGGAACGAGAAGGCAAGATAAGAGATTACAGAGAGAACAGGGAGAGTAGAAGAGAAGAGGAAGAGAAGGAGCCAGTGAATAGAGAAAGAAGAGATAGAAAGGGATTATAGGGAGAGAAAGCAAGAGGAGAGGGAACGGCGGGGCAGGAGGATAAAAAGTAAAGGACATCGAGAGGCAGAGGAAAGCAGCGGAGCAGGAAAAACGCAAGTTGATTGAGAGGGAGAAAAGAAAGTTGCAGGTGGAGAGACTGGCAAGGGAACGCGCACGCATCGAGGAGGATGAACAAGCAATAAGGGACATAAGGACACGATGGACATTAGTTAAGGGAGATAACAGAGCTGGAGGGGGCGGATGAGCATAACCAGACAGCACAACTACACAGAGTAGGACTGCCACAGTCAGGCAGAGCAGGCCTGGGGGGCGGAGGGGAGGGCGGAGCAAAGTCGACTTGCGGGATAGCGACATCAACTTGAAACCCAACATGGATACAACAACTAGAAGACCCCTTCATAGATTACTTTTGCAGCAACATGGGTTCGGGGGTCCGACAATGAGGGACGAGACATTGGGGACTAGAGGAGGGAGCAACATATATCTCAATTGACTGGGACAGGGAAGATGGTGACAGGTGCAGGGGGAGTGGGGGGGAGAAGAAGGAAGCAACCAGGATGAGCTATGCAACATCAATGATCTAGTACGATATGTACAAAGGCTTTGAGACCTCCCAGGACGAAGAAAGGAGGTGACAGCTATAGTGTGTTCAAGGGGAAGGATCCCAGAGGGGCTCGACGACAATATTCCAATACCCATAACAGAACCAATAGACGCATACATCGTCAGTCCGGTCAGACCTACTAGAAGTGCGAATGGGGAGATACACAGATGCCCTACTGGAAAGGGGAGCAGGGGGTGACCTCAGTATATAACTTGGAAGCATATTGACAAAGAAAACGTGAGATTTAGGTTACCATCGTTGTCAGTGGGGGCTGGGAAGTGGCTATAAGAGATGGAGGACGACAGTGGGCCAGAGGTTAGCAGTGGGGGGACATAAAAGGACTGTTGGTGGCGATCCTGGGGGGGGGGGAAGCAGCTGATGACGTATAGAAGAGGGCAGGGTTTCCCCCAGAGTGACCACCCAGAACATGGCGCACAATGCTTCACAGTTTATAAGATGCAGGGCTGCCATATGGCAAGCCTTAAGGACACAATACCCCGACACGTCAGACACTGGTGCAATTATGGCCCGCAAGATGGGCTCTGACGAAGATCCGTTTCACTATATTCAGGTGATCCAAGAGCGTTGGCGCCTCGATACGCGAGAACCATGGGACAAAACTATAGCAGTGTTCTACCATATTTTATGTCAGAGATTATCCTAACCGGTACAAAAACAGCTGAAGAAATTAGTGGGCATGGAGGCAAAAACATGGCCAGAGATACAGATTGCGATAGTACACCACTGTAGGCCATTACAGTAGAAAATTCAGACGAAGGCGGATGACAGAAAGCTAGTGGAAGCGAAACAAATGCAGAAAAAACTATTGAAAACGCCATGGAAGGGGCGCTGCGGACAAGCATGAGCACAGCAGCAGTAGCAGTAGTGGTGGTGGACAAAGCCACCGTGGGGGGAGGATTCATGGGGCGGGGAAACATACATCAAGGATTTTGAGGAAGAGGCGGGCCATCGAGAAGACGTGGGTACGGAACGCAGATACATCACAACCTCAGGGTGATTCCGAGGATATGTGCAGCAGCTTTAGCAGGGCCCAGGGGATCATGCGTGGGGGGGTTTCTAAGTGCAAGGGAGAGAGCCACCAGTGTTGGACATGCGTGCAGATAGGACATATTTCAAGAGCATGTAGATGCAGGAGGATGCATCAGAATTGGGGAGCACAGTACCAGTGGGCATATCACGGGGACCAGGACGACCATTACACACAAGACCAACCCCAACAACAGCAAGGACAGGTGTAGCGAACACACCAGCAAGCACCTGTACCACAGTATTTGCAAGCACCACAGATTTGAGAAAACACAGCAGCTGCCACAGATCCAAGACAGCATGCAGCAGATCGACGGTACAGTGTTGCACATGGACTCCATGGCAACTGTCCCCCATCGGAAAAATGGGAGGGGTCACCATGGTGGGGAACAACCCCTTTTCAGAGACCTGGAAGTCTTTATCCCCTCAATAGGACAGCCCACATACGAACTTGATCTGTTCCATCCTGTCGGTCACACCCAACACTGCGAGGAACCTGGCATATGGGTGACACAATGTTTTCCTTTCTTGTAGACACAGGGGCGACTAGGTCCTGCATTCAAGAGGAAGCATTTAGGTTGTCAGGCAATGCCATGAATACTCATGGATTCTCTGGGGTTCTGACGTGGTTCCCGTCACAGACAATATTTCCCTTTCTACAGAGGAACAAGACTTATCTCTGGATTTGCTTTACTCTTGACAGACACCTGTAAACATACTGGAAAGGGACATGAGCAGGCTGACCATGACAATTTCATTCACA
Organism: Ambystoma mexicanum; assembly: GCF_040938575.1. Taxonomy (NCBI): domain Eukaryota; kingdom Metazoa; phylum Chordata; class Amphibia; order Caudata; family Ambystomatidae; genus Ambystoma; species Ambystoma mexicanum. The sequence goes on from NC_090924.1 coordinate 1,040,842,150, forward strand.
GGCAAGGGGATAGTGTGCTCCACACCAGGAATACACATGCTCAATGCTGGAGAGATCATTCAAGCCTATTGTGGACGGAAGGTACAGAGGAAGGTGCCAGTAGACTAGGAGCGGTTCCCAGGACTGAGATTGCAATTGCATGGCTCCCTGTGATTGCGGGGGAAATGTGGTGTGTCCCAAATGAGTATTTGTTGAGACCAGCGATACCACTGGATGAGGCAGAAGGGACAATAGTTCCAATAGAACTAGAGGCAGTGGTTGTGAGAGACGAGTGGATGGACTACACAGGAAGATCATGGCGAGCAGGGAATGCAGCGATAGAAGGGTGCAGGCTGATTACAGTAAAAGAAGAACTATTCAGAGACAAAAAGGTCTGAGGCCGAGATGGTGTTCAAGATGAGAGCGACTTACTTGTTGAAGATACACTACAGAGAGGTACCACAGGGGATGGCAATGGCGCTGGACGCACCACCATCCTTCTGCAAGGAGGATCTGGCCAAGTCCCTATGATGTGGAGCTTCTGAAGGGAATAGTGGGAGTGAAGATAAACCTGAAACCAGCAGCAATCTTACCCAGAGTCAAACAGTATCCACTCTCAAAAGAAGCAGATGAGGGCATTTATGAAACAATTGCAGCACTGGTAGAGCGAGTCATTTTATTAACATCGGAATACCCATTCAACATGGCGGTGTACCCAGTTAAAAACACTTCACCTTGTTTTCTGCCACTTGAGGTACTCGCCACCACTTGCCCACTGGCATTTCCTACCCACTCAAAAGTTGTGGCCAGGTCTTCATCTATATAGTTTCAAAGTCCAGGTTCCATTCACGCTTCCCTAGTGGAAGTCATGGTATTATAAGCAAATCAGTCTGCAACAAAACCCACCACCTTCTAAGTTTCCATAGGCAGGTCAAATGCAGATTGCTCCTTGGTTATTCTAGAAGGAACTCCACGCCCGCCTAAATATGAAAGGATGCCTCCAGTCAATGCAGCAATAAGGAAGTCAACCTCTTCCACACCAACATTTTCCCCTCCCATGCCCTGGCCCACCACAAACGGGCACTCTGGGACACTGGCTTCACCTAGAAGGCCACTGGCACCCAATAAATAGCAAGAAGCAGCAACGACATACTGCTGCTGTACTTCACTTGAAAGCAACCTCAAATGTAAATTCAAAGCACCTGGCCAGAGGATCTCCACATACATTCGTCATTGGTGCAGCTTTCACAATCTCTATAACCACAGGATAGTATGGGCTGATCTTGGGATGGATCCGAACAAAATGAGCCAATGTCCAATCAAGAACATTTCTCATTACATTTTGTTAATGGGCTCAATGAGAGGACATTCGCTTTATAATTGGTTTCTTTGAGCTATCTACTTCGAGAAGTGTGCCACCTGATGTGGATCGATGTTCTGCCCAGTTTATATTTTCCTCAGTTCCTCATGTCAAGTTGTAGGAGGATCCTAATATTCCCCTTCGATCATATGCCAATGACTTGCATAGCTCACTTATCACACTTTTATCCAGTTTTCCACTGAGAATTCCCATGTCTCTCCTTCATCATCCATGCAGGACAGATTTCAAATTGAACCTGTGTGAGGTACTGCAAATATAAACTGAATGGATGGCACCACATAGGAGGAGAGGGTTTAACTGCTGCTGTGGTCTCCTTTCCACTCAAAATGCAAGTGTTCATGGACTAACTGGAATAAGGTGGTGCGTGTTAACCAGGGGGCTTATGATGGCAACACTCATTAGCCAACAAGGCAGCCATAGACAGATGGCATTGCTCCCAGGGAAAATGGCCCGATCTAATGCTCGGCCATTTCTTCTTCTAGCGTGAATCAGGGGGAAATGCCTGGATGTTAGTACATGGTAGGTAGGTTAAACACAGCCCAGCCATGAGGTTGAAAATGAATGCCTCTATTCTGCCAATCTAAATACCTCCTGGATCAGCAGGAGTCTGAAAGTCTGAAACATTCTCTAGTTAAGCGTCCACAGGAGATACCTTCCTGCACTGGCAGGTTACTGCACATCCTTAAAAACAAAGGAGCATGCATTTTGCAGCATAGCCGTCATGTCAGATGAAGCGACCCCAGCTCGATTTTCCTTGCGCAGAGAACAGGAAGGATGTTCATTTCAAAAGGGTTCTCACACAGCTCCCCATTTACTTTGGAGCACTGAGTTAATCTGAAAGTGCAGTGGCTTCATAGCTCAAGGTCCCAACATAGCGGTCTGGTGTCTTGGCGAATGCCGCTGCTGTGCAGATTTGCATGTATACTGTGACTTGCAGGTGAGAGGGCTGGCACTATAAGCTGCTCTCTTTGGTTAGATTGCATGGAGGGGTGCCCCGAGGGGAGTCGCGTGTACGTGGGAGAGCACAGTGCCAGCAAGAGGTCTCGTACTGCTCGTCTCACAAACCCTCAGGATCGGGAGATACTCATACAACTACATTCAACCTAGTGCAGGTGTGTGGGTTGGCACTGCATAGATTTAAGCGAGTCTGGCGAGTCGTGTGTTGGGATGTGCAATGCCAGAGATAGGCCGCATGTGTGCGGCCTACTACTGCCATGTAGTTTAGACAACCAGAGCTGCAAAAGATCGGTCAAAACAAGCAGACAGGCTCATGTGATGGAGCGGGGGTGGCTGCGCGTGTGTGTGTGTGCGTTTTCTTCATCCATTTACTAAAGTTAAAATGGGCCAATGTTCGTTGCTTTCAGTTTTGCCCTAAACATATTTGTGGCACAAAAGGAGATTTCGCACACCAAAAAAAATACTACAATCTATAAATCTGCTGCATTTATGATTAACATTAGGACCAGCCTGTACAATTCTCACAGGTTCGCATAGCCGCCGTTTACTTTTAAATTACGTCCGAGTCATGTCGGTCACAGGCGATATGGGCACCACATTTTGGAAATGGACAAAGTGTCCGATTCAATTAAAATAAGCAGCAGATCCGAGAAAAACAAATGTTGCGCCATTTTAACCTACATTTGGAAGGTTCAGGCACATTTAATCACTTTCAAGCGAGTTAAAAAGCACCAACTGTGTGGCCCCACCCACTTCCTAACATGCATAGGACAATTCCAAAGCAGCAAATCAAATATGGATCCAATAAAAAGGGGAAAAAAAAAAAAGGTCTCCCTCCCTCCCTCTCCCCCTCTCTCCATTTATATCTGCGGCATCGCTCTAACCTTAGTGAACAGTACCTATGCCAGATAATATGAAAACGCATTCTTCTTACAATTATCCAATAAGGAAAGAAAAAAGGCAGTTTCTCATCAAGTGGTCTTGGGGGGAGAAAACATCTCAACACCTAGGGCTCCAATTTTGGTAGTAGTGATATTCATTGTTTTGTATACATATTTGTATTGTGCCTGCCTGGCGAGTCAAACGTGTTTTGGTTAACTATTGTCCATCCATAGAATTTGTAACACGTTCTCTGCTCGATTATGCAGCTTTCGGATTCTTTTTTGCAATATTACATAAAAACAAACTCCGACTGAGCAGTTCTGTAGCCAAGAAACACAGGGAGTGTTGGCGATACTTTCCTCGACCAAGAGTATATTCTCACAAACAGAACTGTGCAGGAGCAGACACTCCAAGGACTGACACGTGCTTCATTGTCAAAAAGCACTGAGCCGGGTCAAGATGGCACGGAGGCGTGCCACAAACCTGGCTCCTCTAATTAGGGTAAAAAGGGGGATGGTTGGGTGGCGTTGCGAGACAGAGAGCCCTGAACCCAAGAACGTGCTGAAGCCAACCAAAGGACGAGGCGTGCCCTCCACCGAGGCGCAACAATGGAGCAGCGCCGACAGGGTCTGCCGGGGCGTCTCTAACCTCCGCCCCCGCGCCTGCCCTTGGGAAATCCCGCCCGCCCGGATAGAGGGCGATCGATACCGCCATGGACGACTGAAGGCAAGAGAAAACACAACCCCACCAGCAATGCTACAATCAATGCAACACGTGCAAAGGGATGTTAATATGGACACAAAAACCTGGAGGGTCTTCCCGGTGCTACTAAGGAAGGGTGCACTGTACACCATATACTGTATAGTGCCGCCGCCGCAAGCTGGGAGCTATAAATACCCAATGTGCGCGCGGCATAACTAATGGCTGTGTGCATTACTAATGAATATCTGCCAGTCAAGTGAAATCTGACTGAAGGCGGTGGAGGAGGGGCAGCCAGCGAAAGGCACGCCAACAAGAATAGTCTGGGATTTGAAAATTAAATTACCAACGTTTAAACTACCGAACTTGCCACTTTAGTGAATGCAACTAGCCTGAAGCAACCATTTACATTGTAGTTTCCAAAAATGGAAGGCTGATTTTATGGTGACCGATTAAACCCCTGCGTTAGCGTTAGTTAGTATGGAACGGACAAGCAAAAAAAATAAAAAAATAAATAAAAGGGGGGTGGGAGGGCTAAAACAGTGAAGCTATTAAATTTATACAGTTTTTTTTTAAATTGTGCATTAGATTATTTTCTCGTGGACTGTACAGTGCCATACGGATAGCAGGCTGGTTCCTAAATCACTGTTTAGCAGTCGCCTGCTGCGCAATCAACAAGGGGCGAGTGATTGGGGAGGGGTGGCAGATTGTCCGCACAACAAGCAAATAGCAACTTTTCAAAAAGCAGGTCAAACTACCCCCTTTTCCTAGAAGGTCAAAGATTCTTCCATCAGTCTGGTGTCGGGATCTTTAGAATCGCTGTTGACATCACATAGAAAGGGCTGCACTGAAAAGTTGCCCATGTCGAGTGTGGTGGTGAATTTCATTCCACAGCCAGTATGGGCTAGTGGCAAAATTGAAACTCATTATCCAAGCACAGGCCCAGAGGGACACCAATTGTGCATGCCCCCGCCACCCGGCAGTTCAAGAATTCTACTAATGGGTGAGCTGGAGAAACACTCGAGATAGGAAGACAGAGGAAGACCAAAACCAGGAACCTATCACTAGTTTCAACTCGATTTCTTCTTGCATGCTAGATTCCTGAAAGTGCTTCTTCCGGAGTCATCCCCACCAATAACCAAGTAGTTAAAAAACAGAGCTGTCACGTTTTGTGTGAAAACTGAAGCCTAAGTGAAATCGAAAGGGAACTTTCAGCATAAAGGTGAAAAGGGGGGGGTGATAGTACAGTGGGATGAAGTGAAGGAAGCAATACTAAAAGGCCTACCATCGTCCATCAATTCAAGAGATATTCCAAAATGTTTGGATGCAAAAAGACAAAATCGGGGTGCGATTTTAGGTGGGGAGCATTTCAAGTAGGACTCAATCACACCACAGACACCCTACTTTCCTCTCCCATGCCAGCACTCTAGCAAAGTATGCAAGCAATTGATTCGACTAATCACACCCACGCCCACCCATGCATTCAGAGAAAAGTAGTACTTAAGTGCCACCATAATCACCCTAGAATCCGGTTTGCTCAGACTGCTCTTCAGCAGTGTATAGATGAGTGCAGAAAGAGTAGCACACAGAGCAAATGAAATAAAAGCACTCAGAATGTGGCCGATAGTAAAGTCACAGAGTGAGGGAGGGGCGGGGGGGGCTTCAATGGGAGTTCTTTGGTGGTAGCTAGGAACAGAAGTGGCATTCACTAGGCAATCTTGCTTCTTGCACACCCCTATGAAGCAATCAATGTGAGCTCTGATGTACTTACTGCAAGTCACCAGGCCTTAAAATTCCGATAGCTAGATTGTTGTGCCAGATTATCCATATTCATGAACATCGCCAAGTCTTGAGTCTTCAAAACTACTCTCACCCACACACCCGAGCATAAACTCTAGGGCAGAGTTTCATGCAACAACCCTTCCTATAGCAAATAACGGGTTATGAGTCATTGGTTTTGGTGAAAAGGACCACAGGCCCTGGTACATGGTAGGGCCAAATATTTCTGACGATTAACCTGGTTAGCAAGGTAGGTAGAACCACCTACCTCAAAGGTACAGCGCTACTACTTTTTAATGCAGGGCCATTACACCAGTTGCCAAGTAGTCAGGGTGTCAAAGAAATGCATCTCACACAACACTTCATGGACACTCATCTAAAGAGAACCCGACTTGCTTACGATCAAGCAAGTTCAAACATTAAGGTTTACACATGGAAAAAAGGAAAGAAAATGTCACCATCACCAGCAAAACATCACATGAAAACAGGCAATTGATTCCCAAAACACTGCTGTTTGAGAGGCCCCCTTTCTCCATCTGGTCTACCACTGAAGGAACGCAGCATTAGAATTGAAAACAAACCACTCTTTCACACACCTACTTCCAAAAGTATACCAGGGCACACGATCCTAAACACAAAGTGCGATCTGTGAATCTTCTTATGGAAAACTGAGCAAGGCCTCTGCAACATATCGCTGCACAGACGCTCTCGGTGCTTTGTCTAGGTCTATTCCTGTGTGTACCATCTGTTCAAGCCCCTCGAACTCTTAAGTGGTCCTTTCCCTTCCAATATTTGCCAACATGTTTTCGCCTCTCATTTTTTGTTCAACAGTCACGCGAGAGAGATGTTCATTAGGACTCGGCTCATAGGGTCTAGGCTTGCCTACAGAACTGGAGGATAGGTTCTACATAGTAGGTCAAAACATAGTTTAAATAGTCTGACGCTACCAACAGTGTAAAGTCTGTGAGACGAAACTGCTGGGGCTACTTAGCTCCTGTTTGTAGCAGAAGAGAGCTTGGTCACACTACCAAGAGCTAGCAGGTTGACTCCCCATACAACAATACCTTTTGGACATTAACTCTGAATTTGTTTTAGAGGACCCCTCCAAGACACTTGAAGCACAACAGCCACTTGTAATCGACAAAGAAGTTCCACCATCTCAAGTGAAAGTTAAATTTCCAGCACATCCTGTATTTTCTCAGTATTCTTCAGTGGCAGCTCTGGCCTACTGGGTGATGTATGCCAAATGTGTGGCTATATTTTAATTGTTAAATTATACTGTATCTGAGGAGGCGAAGGATGACTGAAAAGGATTTTAAAAAAGTACAAGTGGAGAAATCTATAGTGAACTGGGCTACGGGTTTTGTAATATTTTCAGTGATAATGGTTAAATAATTCCCAGAATTGCATCAAAAATGATGGTCATACTTAATACTCTCCATGTACCGCAAATGTACATTTGGCGCATGGCTTGGTTACGACGAAAGGTTCAGGACGTCAAAGGCAGGGAGTGTACAGCTAGATTGGGGGGGGGGGGGGCAGGGCTCTGGATGTCTGGGCTAGTGCAGCATGGTCTGCCAATAGGCAGGGCGGTCTTAGGGGGCCTGGGCACCAAGGCAGGGGCAGTCCTTTCGGACTCCTCCCCATGTCAGGGATAAAAAGGGCACGTGTTGGACATTCAACACCGAAACATGTACTGTGGCAGTATGTAGATTCAAACACGCATGTTGCTTCTGCGTGCTGTCCAGTCACACCGAGCAAAGGTGTAACAAAAGAGCAAAAGACAGAGCACAAAAAGAATGAGTAACCGTGCCAGGCACCTGGTCGCCCCGCCCTCATCAATCAGGGTGGATGTATTGCAATTATGGGCAAACAAATACCCAAGGAAGCCAAAGGCGCAGTTATTAGAAGGTTTTTCAAGGGGGATTTTGCATTCCATTCCAGGGGTTCATACGCCTATCAGTACCAAAAACAAAAAAATATATTTATTATATATTACGCACTGGAGTACATAACTACTTACCATCGACCCCACAGCCTTTCGGCTTCAAATTCTCTAATGTCTCAGTACTTGAAGTACAGACAATTATAGCCTCCTTGAAACCATCTAATTTTCAGGGTGACAGCTGGCCAGCCCAGATCAGCAAAGATGCGGCCACAGACATGGCACCTTTCATCATCAAACGTATCAACTCAGTGGCATAGTACCCAGCAAGCTGAAGGAATCCTGGGTACTTCCACTACTCAAAAAACAAACCTTAGACCCTTCCATCCCCACGAACTACAGACCGATTACCATGGTCCCATTTCAGTTAAAGATTCTGCACAAGGTTTCATATCTGCAAATTCAGGACTACCTCGAGGTCAACAAACTCTTTGGAACCTGGCTTTAGAACACAACACGGGACAGAAACAGCCCTTGTTGACTAAAAAAGTCAGATTGACGACCTTAAGGACAAAGGCAAGTTGGCCATCTTGCTGCTTTTGGACTTGTCAGCAGCGTTTGACCTGGTGGATCACAAGATACTATGCAATCACTTGGCAACAGCTATCTACTTCTCCAAGTCAGCCATCACTTTGATTGAATCGTTCCTTAATAGGACCATGCAAGTTCTCGCCTACTGCAGCAGCTGACCCCATATCCATCACCTTCGGTGTGCCCCAAGGTTCCGGCCTTTCACCTACTTTGTATAATTTTTTAGAACGCCTTTATTTGATGTACTGGATCGTCTGGCTGGGTGCCACCTACACTAATTATGCAGATGACACCCAGATACTCCTACCCCTGACGGGCATCTATGACACAGATGTACATCGCGTGATCGAAATCTACACCATCATTCAGGCACATGCCTGAATGATAATAAACAGAACTATTACTAGTAGGCTCCACAGCCCCTCTAAACAAATTAAGTTCTAACTATAACACATTCAACATAGATGGCAACAACATTACCATTGCCAAAGCAGTAAAAACACTCAGCTTTTACTTCGATGCCACATCCAACCTCAGCAAACAAGTAAATAAGACTGCCTCAGCCACTGCCTACACAGGCAAACTGATAAGAGCCTGCAGACCCTTGCTATCCACAGAAAGCTGCCTCACATTAGCCAGAGCTCTAATAGGCTCTAAATTGGGACTATTGTAATGGGCTTTATTTAGGTGCCAACAAAACGGTAAACAAACTTCAGACTCTGCAGAACAATGCTCTCAGAGCTGCCTTAAACATACCCAGAAATTAACATATCTCAGCAACAAGGAAACACAAATGGATCGCTATAAACAAAAAGATCGAACTCAAGACACTGTCTCACCTTCAAAGCGTTGAACCATACAGAACCCCCCCCCCCTAATCGCACTGAAAAATTCACTAGGAGATCTTCCGACACCTCCTGTCTGATGGTCCCAAGGTACAAGCTAAAAAGTTCCGGCGGCTCTAGTTTTCTGGTACTAGCCTCCCAACTTTGGAACTCCCTCCCTTCTGACATCAGGGCCTTACAAGTATTTCATAACTTCAGGAGAAGCGTTAGCTCTTGGATACTCAGCAAAAACGAACTTACCGCTGCCCAGCCCCAACGTGACCTCTTACCACACCCACCTAACTGGAAGACACCCCCATCCCACATTGCAACCTCTTTCACTTCCGTCTTTCTCCCATTTTGCACCCTCTACTCTTATCACATCACACAGCAACTACCATCCACTGTAATCATCTGTATTTAGCCCTTTTTCATGTGTACACCTTCCATGTTAATTGCCTATATTCTGCCTTTGTCTTCTTACAATGATGTATGTACCATATGTTCTGCCTTATCTGCATGCCCTGTATATGTAACCTTGTATGAAAAGCGCCCAGATACCCCTCGGTCAGACGCGCTATATAAATAAAACAAACAATATAAATAATAATGTTTTAGGCCTCAAATAACAGGGTGGTGCTGATGGAAAAAAAAAAAAAATAGCAAAAGAAAAGAAGATGGGGGAGGGCGGAGGGACAATTTCCACCACCCGGTTCCCATCCTTTATATCGTGCCCAACAGAGAAAAAGGAAAGTTCAGAATGATTCACAATTTGTCTTTTCCAAAGGAGCATCTGTGAATGAAGCAATCAGTGATGAGGCGTGCTTGGTTAGATAAACATCCTTTGGCGAGGTGCTCGCCCAGTTATGGGCACTAGGGAAGGGGGACGATGTTGACTAAAGCCGATAGAGTCAGCATTCATGCTTCTTCCAGTGCATCCGGATGACCATCATATACTGTACTACCAATCAGGAGACACATTTTACTTTGATAAGTGCATGCCCATGGCACGTTACATTGCCTGTATTCTTTCAGACCTTAAGCTCATTCTTGGAATAGGTCACACAGTGGCAGTGAAAGGGGGCCAGAGTGGTGAATTACTTTAATGACTTCCTGTTTTTTGGGGTCCACCACTCTTGGGGCACGGTCTGAGTAGACAGCAAGCGTTTCAGGAGATGACAAACTGGGGTCACCAGAATCACATTCTTGAGTAGCAAAATTGAGTTAGTACAGGGAGGGGGGGGGGGTGTGCCGGCTAGCAAGGTAGCAGACTTTAAAGGAGTCAGTGTACATAGACCTATGGGAAGAAAAGTGACGTTGGGTCAGCTAGAGCACCTAGTGGGTCAGCTAAACTTCGCACTTCGGATCATCAAAACGGGGTGCCCATTTTCATGCCCCATAGCTGGGGCAATATCAAGGCTCACTGAAAAACGACACCATACGGGATTGTCCGCTTCCCTCAAAGGGACCTCAGGGTCTAGGACACATTTTTATCAGACTACAATGGTGTCCAGGTATGGCCTGAAAAAGTGCTCCCTAATGATGAGCTAGGGCTCTAAACGAATGCCGCAGGAAGCGTGTGGTTTGGAGCAATATTGGGGCACAAAAGGTGTGGGCAGCACTGACCTGAAGGATAGCTCAGCAGCAGGCTTACTAGAAATGTGAAATTTTTTGAGTGGTTGCCTTAGCAATATGGGGAAAGGGGCTTCAGGGAAAGCATGTGGTATTCTCGTCTGACAGCATGTCGGTGGCAATGGCTATCAACAACCAAAGGGCCACATGCCCCATGGTACTTAGGTTGCTGAAGCATATGGTGTTGGTATGTTTGAAAGGAGGAGTGCATGTCCAAGAAAATTACATCCCTGGGGTGCTCAATAACGCTGCTGATGCAGTCTTGTTTTAAAATGCAGGAATTTCAGAGATGGTTGCCTCAGGCAGAGATAATGATACCCCTATTTCCCGACATGCATTGGAGTTTTGGTGCCCCCGTTATGGCACCCAACCCCCCCCCCCCACCAACGATTGCCGGCTCACTGACAAAGACAAAATCAGCATATGAGAGCATTTAAGGAGTACATGGAATTTTGTGGAGATAAGTGGAAGAGCGATCTATTTCATCTGCACATCTTGATCTTGTACTATGGCTAAGGGGAAGGTGGCAGCAGTTAGATCTGTAGCAGGACTGCACATAGAAGTGTCACTGAGACATCAGGCCTTGCGGGGGAACTAGGTTTCGCCACACATTAATTCCGAATCGCTGCAGCCACCGGGTATGGGTTGCAAAGGGAAGGCATCAAAGCAATTCGAGAGATGGAAGTCAGGGGCCTACAAGGTTACATTAGGCCACACTTCTCCCATTAAGACTATGGGGTTCGGTGGTATCGCCCGTCCAGAGGGGGTTGGGGGTGGGGGTTTATCAGTTTGTTTTTTTTAGTACAGTTGATTGATGAACCATCCATCTGCTCGCTTAACATTTTACTCTCTTCAGTTTCCTGTAGAAGATGCCACTGATGCAAGTGGTCTAGGTGATCGGTCATTCCTTCATAGGACGGATGGAGGTGAAAGTGAGGCAATGGATTGGAAATGAGGATAAGCAATGTGTGCGACATTGTGACCAGACATACGCCGGCTGCCTGACCCACATTTGGTAATTCTTCACATGGGCACAAGGTAATTTCTCCCAATCGAGCGAAATGAGCTGCGGGTAGCGCTGGCATCACCCTACGGGTGGATGGGCAGGTTTTGCCCACATGCCATGATCACTTGCTCACAAATCATTCCAAGGACAAGATGGTGGGTGCCAGGCTCTGCAAGACTCCTGAGCATATCAGCAAGGAAACTGAACAATGAACTGGTCTTGTTGGCAGGAGACTGGGGGCTTTTTGGATGGTTGCCAATGGACTGGTGAGGGGGACGGAGAATTTGCATCAGGACGGCGTGCACTAGTCAACACAGGGAACAGACTTGAAACTTTATTGGCACAAATACGCACAACACAGATTATGGGGAGTCCTGTGGAAGTGGGAGGCAGGCCAAAATGGGGGAGGCCGTGTGGGAGACCCCAGTCAGAGCCACAGTTTTGGACCAGGGAGTCAACAGACCCGGTGGGGGTGCGTTGTGCAATCAGACCGACTGGATACTCCCTCTGGCAATAACAGGCAGGTGCCACTGAAAAGTGGGAACACAATGAAGGCACCAAAGTCTTTGTAGAAACCAGGAACAGATTTACTACAAGAAGAGGCCAGCAGGATAAATTATCCACACCGGCCTAGCAAAACACCCACTGGCATAGAACTCAGGGCCTGGCGAGTACCCTTGAATGTAGGGGGAGAGGGAGAGCCCTACTGGTGGAAAAATAGAGCAGGTTGTGGATGAAAGGAGGAGAGGGATGGAGAGGGAAGACAAGGGAACTTGTGGAAGGGGCCTCCTGAGCTCTGCCCCGCCACTCCCACCAGCAACCTAAGAGGGAAAGAGCCCACAGTCCTTTCGCCACAGGCTTATACAAGGCTGTTGCTCCCACCTACTCCAGGGCCGGCCTCTCACCCAGGCACATGTTTGTTTGGCAGTCGCCAGGACACGTTTTTGTATGGTTTCTAGGGGAGATAGGATGCAGGGATGGACACACATTTTTAGGTATTCTGTGCGATTCCCAGGACAGGGAAGTTGAAATTATAGATTGCAGGGTAGTTGGAGCCAGAGGGGCGATTCATTGCTGGACTGGGAAAGGGAGGAGGTTCCCAAAAAGGGTACAAGATATCAGGGGCTAGGTTAGTGACAAGGCAGAGGGCAGGATAATTAGACAGTGTGGACAAGTGGCTTTCCAGAGCCGCCCCCACTACCCATGATGGACACAACAAGTGGAACTCGTTTTTGCAGGGCTCAGAGATGCCTCATGGCAGACCAAAGGGGAAGATAGAAATTGAATGGTGGGGGCAGGAGTTGAAGGGGTGCCATGCTGCATCCGAGCAACAGGTAAAACTGTTTCTTGGAAGGATAATGGCTTGGGTCCACAACCCCCCCCCCCCCCACAGAGCACCGGAGACACCACAGAAAATACATTTGGGAAACATAAGTCACCCAATACTTGGAAAATGAAGTAATGCAATACGTATACATTGAAAAATGAAGAGGGACATTGATACAGCCATTTCCATAGTCCTGTGGCAGGTCGGGTTGATTTGCCCCACCCGGGGGGGGTTCAGGGGGGACTCCCAAGGTCGCTATGATGCAGTAGTAGCAAGGGGTCTGGCTCTCACCGAGTGGTTTCTCGCCGGCGGTTGTCCAACAAGGAAGGGGTAGGTGGGGCCAGGAAGCGGGCGGTGTCGAACAAGATAAGGGTGCCTCCTGGGATCACCCCACCAACATAGGGTATGGCAGGGAGGTCTGCGGCAACACATGGGTGACCTCACCACTGTACAGCACTCAGGGGGGGGGGGCGCTGTTAGCGGTTCCACCTGCCACAAGGAGGAATCACTGAGAAGATGTACGTGTCATTTGATATAGGTCTGTGATAACTATGCATTTTGTTTAGGGTCACGTGTATACTTTTGGTGTGATGATTCTTTAAAATGTGTTAAAAAATAAATAAACGTGGCCATATATTTCCAAAAGCTAATGCCTTTTTGGTTTTCCGCTGCCTGGTAGGGCCTCCCTGCTGAGCCCACAGCACCCTTGGTCTTTTTAGATCACTATTCTTAAGCCCCTATTAGTGGGCAGATTCTGGCTTTTCTTTTCGATTTGCACAGGGAGTTTCAGTTCGTGTCTTTCCCCATTCATGCTCTGCTTTCTGCCTCCTGCCATATTGCAGCGGAAAGTCAGTTTATAGGGATTGGGTCTGATGAACAATGTGACCGGTTTCATTGCTAACAAAACATGTACTGCCTAATGTTGCAAAAGAGAGTATTGTGTTGATGCCAACTTTATTTTTTTTGCTATAAGCAGACTATTTGGGAGTACAGACAAAACTTGACAGCCCAGCAAAACTGATGGCCCCCAATCATTCAAGTTTACAGAGAAAGTGGTACTCAAAACTAGGCTGCAGTCGAGAACACTATACACAGGACAGTATAGAAAACACTAACAAATAAGCTACTTAAAACCTGTAAACCCGCATAGTACAAACCCAGTGAACGATCTGCATTAAAATACGGTCCGAATAATCTCCTCAGTGAACCAACACGGAGCCCACTTACTATTGTTAAACCCTGTTACTGCAGATTAGAAAACTGCTTTCGAGTGCAATCAAAAATACAAACCAGGGAATCCATGGCCGTGCAGTGTCCTAATTCTGCTGCTCCACACCGTGCAGTGGACTCCAGGAGCAGATTCACGTGATCGGGCAGGGTTCTGCGTGTTTTATTTGCCATCACTGTAAGCAACTGTGTGGAGGGAGAGCCGGACCAACCGCCTGCATTACAAAAGCCTCACAAGCGCCTCTGCCCATCATAGTAGCTCGACATACCACAGTTGGCTACCCGGGACAATGCTCCCACTCTGCGCTGTGCTTTGCTAGGACTTAATGCATTCCAACAATTCTGTCAACAACCGAGACCGAGGTGTCCAAAAGCAAGCGCTTGTCCGCAAAGATATTTCCCATCAATTGCAACACTTCTGGGTTACCGCACAAGCACTACATTAACAGCCGAGAGTAAACAGTAAAGAGCAGGTCTTCCTTTGGTGGTCTGTTCTTTAATCAGATTTGCAGCCCATAAAGATATGTGTAAATCAACACATCTGAGGTTTCCTGCAGATGCGAGATCCTGCAGGGGGAATAATTCAGGTGCAAGCTAGTAGCAAGGCATAGAAGTCACTCGCCCACTGGCACGAGCCCCATTTCTCCACTTGCACATAAAGTACTCGTCCAGAGTAAGTATCACTCGCCAATGACTAGTGGGGAATGCAAATGTTGTGGCCAGTCCAGATCATGAAAGGTGATCACAAGAAACAAAAAAACACCAGGTCGGAAACGCAAATCGGCTTGATATAGTGCAAAGCCATTTGCTTGTGGCTCTGCTTGTAACAGTTTAGTTTTGTCCACTGGCCTGCACCACCTACCCACAAGGCCTTGAAAGTTCCAAAGCCGCGTTGTCACCTTGCAGCATGGATCTCATTCAAGCGCTTGGGATAATAGGACTGTTAAAGTAATACACACGAACATGGTACCTCGAACCTGCATATTAAAAAGGAGCCAATGTGAACACCAACAGTATCAGGCACAATTGGGAGAAGTCGGGTTTGAAAGGTCATAGCTAGTGCCCATTAATATGTTTTAATACAAAGTTGGCACAGCCAAAGGCCATGACCACTGGCTAGTACTATGTTGAAGGCCATAGCTAGTGGCTGGTTAGTGTTGTATCATACACAGTGGACACGACCGAATGCCATACCTTATTCCATTTTATTATTTTAAAAACATACAGTGGACTTGGCCAAAAGATGTACAAACTGCTCAAGGTCAAAGGCCATGCCTAGTGGCCCATTTATGTTAGACTATATAGTGGGCAGAGCCAAACATTGTGGCCACTGGCCAGTATTATGCTAAAGTCCATGGCTAGTGCCTGACCAGTGTATATAATATACAGTAAACACGGTTGAAAGCTGTATCCACTGGTAAAGGGCAAAATCTATGGTTGGTAGCCTGTTAGTGTTTTAAAATATTCAGTGCACATGGGTGAAGGTTGTGACCACTGTCCATAACTGAAGGCCATAAAGTATCCACTGATATGTAAAATATATTTGGGCATGCACACTGGCCATGGCTGAAGGACATTCTCAATGCCAGTTACTGTTGTAATGTATTTAGTGATGTCATCATTGTGGTCATAGGCTGCGCAACAGGGGGCGTGACGTTAAGGTGGCTTTAGCTGAATTTCAGGGGTTCTGTTGCGTTATCACCTTAACGTCCCTGCAACAAAAGTTTTTTCTTGAAACTATATATAAATATTTTGTTATTTTTTTTCTTTTTACACACAAGCAAGGGCAGAGTGCGTCCCAGCAAAAGGGCCACTTGGCGACTCATACTTTACTCTGGGTGGTGAGTGCAGCACATGATTTTTTTTATCCTGCATCACTGGACAGCGCAGGAGGAAACCAGGTGGGTGGCCATCCCCAAAAAAGATCGACCTCTGAAATCTCTGGATATTCATTGACTGAACATCAATGGACACAATGGTTGCCTGGCTTTCTTCTAAAGACTAAAGCCACAGGACGAATATATGCTCCCCTAATGGAGATGACTAACAAATGAATTTCCACCTGGTCCTGGAAGAAGTGGTGCTGTAACCCTGATCCTTCTTTAATGTCCTCACGACAGCAAACCAATAGAAACACTTGCCCAACTGGAAGGAGGATATAATATGACAGCTGGAGACGTGCTGGGAAAGTAGAACACTCAGAGACTTGAGGGGCATTCGGAGCAAGAGGTTACTGCGGACTGAAGCTCGCTGCTCAGTGGGTATAGAACCGGCCTAGCCCACGGCTAGGCAAGTATGTTATTGAGTTTTATACCACACTCTGCTTCCATTTGCATGTTCTCTTGCCACTCCAGCAAATCGAAAACATAGGGGCTGGGTTTGGCTAGTGGGACACACAAAAGAGCTTTGCTGACCGATGCGTGAATGTGTGCAATACCAGTTTGTTTCTAGATTTGTTTTCAGAGCAATCAAGGTATCTGCCCAGAGAGTATTTTGTTCCCGTAATTGAGGGGATGTGTTGATCAGGGCTGTGATTTGTAGATTGGCTGTAGAATTATGAGGTTTGTCTTTATTGGGAAGGGTATTCAAGTGCCATGTGCAAGTGGCTTACTAGGTATATGTACTGTGTGCTGGAGCATAGAATTTGATCATCAAAAATCAGCTCTTGACTATTTCTTTATATCAGAAATAAAATGGTAGAGAATATGACAAAGCTCCAAATGGATGACATGAAAGAAAGCGATCATAACTCCTGAAAATTACCTTCTCAAGAGCATCAACAGGCTCGGTACCTTGGATGCATGCAGTTTGTATCGAGCCTGGTAGAAATAGATTGAGATTGGATGCAAACAAGATCAACCAGATCCTTAGAGAAGGAGATTAACACGAAAAGTCTCAGCAAATTTGATTATTGCACTTTATTGGAACAATATACAGAAGTGGTGAGTGAAACGAGAAATACACGCTTCAAAAAGCGCCATGTGTAGGACATCGATATCGCAAAAAAATAAACAGGAACTTAGAAAAACGATTAGAATCCTCATGAAGACATCCAAAGCAAACCGATTGCAGAGAAAATAAAAGCTAAAATGAGATACAAAAATTGGTTAACACCGCATAAAGCCATTATGGAACAGCGGAATGCAGAAATTATTTTTAACAGCTTGGCCAGGAAAAATCTGCACGAGTTTTGGTCAATCCTTAACAACACAGATGCTTCACAACAATCAGTAATGTGCAATATGGGGACCGAAGCACAGTGGATTGATCATTATACCTCCCTGTTCATGAAAGCTGGGCCTAGAGAAGATCCACCGTTGCCACAATTGGAAGAATGGGACATTGCTATCACTAAAGAGGATATCCCGAGTAACATCTTAAAAATCAGTGGCACTCATTCCCCTGGGCCAGATGGCCTGGCAAATAAGATGCTAAAACAGGATCCTGATGAGTGGGCAAGTTTCTGTGAATTACTTTTCAGAATCATTGTGAAGGATCGAGAAATGCCAACATCATGGAAAAAAGCCATTGTGCCTATATTTAAAAAATGCATAAGAACAGAGCCTAAAAATTATCGTCCGATAGTCCTCTTGGATGTGGTAGGAAAAATCTTCGTCACCCAGCTGCAATGTCAACTGGCAGATTGGACAAAAAAAAATCCCTCAAGTTCGATCCAAGACAAACAGGATTCATGAAAGGAATAGGCTGTGGGCTAAATTTACTAATAATTAATCTTCTAAAAATTGAGGCAATTAAACAAGGGACAAAAATCTACCTTGCCTTCACTGATTTGGCACACGCCTTCGATAGTGTGGATAGAGAGCTATTGTGGACGAAACTGTCCTGAAAGTCTCCTGATGGCGATAAAAGAACTCCATACTGGAACAGAGATCCAAATTCGATTGGCCCATAGAGGAAATCTTTCAATCCCAATAAGCACATTTAGAGGCGTGAAGCAGGGTTGCCCGTTGGTAGCGATATTGTTTAACCTGTTTATATCTGACATTGGCAAAACGTTGATGGGAATCACCTAAGTTGGATGCTATATTCATACCACTTCGTTCTGCTGGACTTGATGCCAATTGGTCTCCAACGAAGAATGCATGCATTGGAACAATATGTGAATGACAATGAGCCAACGATAGACCTTGCTAAATCAGAAATTCTGATCCTTCAGTGTCTGAAAGGAAAATTAACTAGGGGAAAAAAAAAACAACATCAATGGAAGCTCAAGAAGCAATGCCTAAAATGTGTTGATCAGAAGCAGTATTTAGGCATGATAATGAATTCAAATATCAATGATGAACTCCTAGTTTTGAAGATAAAGGCAAAATGTAAACAGCTGGCTGCGCGGGCCGTAATGCTAAATAGAAAAATTGGAAAGTTCTCCCTGAAACCAGTTGTTGAGTTCTATAAAGCAAAGGTTGTTCCAGCTTTAATCCATGGAGCGGAGGCTGCATTGGGCTGCTCGCATTTAGCATGGTCTATGTGCGAAAACGTGTTTTGGCGAAAAGTACAACTGCCAAGGGCAACTCCAACAGCGTGTATTAGGTAGGAGATTGGTTTAATATCAATAAATGCAAGAGTAATCTGTAATATGCCGAGTCTCTACCAAAATATGATCTGAACAGACTCCCCACCACAATTCAACATCTTGAAGCGTCAGGAGGGTCATAGGAATGACTCAATCCTGTGTAAATGGGTGAAACGCTGCAAAGAGATCATAGCAGAGCTGAACACTGATAACATCACTCTTCAGAGTAATCCAAACCTGGTCAAGAAGAAACTATGGAAGATGGACTGGATAGATACTGTGGAGAGAAGAGTCACACATAGATGTATACAAAATGCTGCGCTGGAAGCTAAGGCTTATAATATACTACCAAAATATTTGGAAAAGTTTCTTGATAAAACTCATTGGCAAATCTTCATGAAGTTTCAATTAAATCTATTTGAAACAAAGGAAAAATTGAGTTTAAAACCAAATACTACACCCCTGGATTTAAGATGCAGATATTGCGATTCTGCTAATGAAACCTTAAAACATTTGACCTTGTTTTGAGTAGGTTTGAGAGCTTTGATAACGAACACCTTGGATCAGAAATTGCAAAGATGCCAAATTTATGTGGTGAGGAATGTGGGACACGGATGTCGGGGAAAAAAAACACAATTGACATTTGCTCTTACGATATACTTGGACGAAGTGAGCAAGTTGCTCCAGAGTGATGAAAAATAAACATGATGAGAGGATTATACTCATTAACTGTTCACCGTGGAAATGTGATAAGTGTAAGATGTTTAAATTATATTTGTTATCATTTTTATAAAGTTTGTAAACAAACTATAATAAAAAAAAAATATTGGGCCTCTGGAGCGTCCATCGGGCGCCGCTTGGTAGAGGGCTTCAACGGCTCCGTTAGGGTAATTTGGAGAAGTCCAATGGCACCCAGGAACGGCTTATGTTCCTAGTAGCAGACAGCATGCAGTACCGGGTAAGGGGGTAAGGAGATCAGGGAGGGGACATCTTAGAGGCCATGTAGTAATCAGACAAAATTCCAATGAAACACGTTGGAGCAAACCCGAAGGCATTGGTCGACACCTAAGAGCAAAATCAGTGCGACAAAACGTGATCCGGCTTTATATGAGAGTAAATTTAAGCACTAGGACAAACATTGGCAAAGAACACGAGGAGTTATGTCCTAGATCAAAATGCAACATTATCAAGCAATCATGCTATGCACGAGCACATTGCCAAATTCGAATGGTGAAGTGTGTTATGGGAAAGAATCCCCAGTTGTCAAATAACCAGAGATGGAGAACAGGGAGCACACGTGGCCCCTGCGATTCCAGTATATAATTTACTGGCAGACTAAGGTGGTGAGAAGAAGCGTTTCCTAACCCCAGAATACCCCCCTCCTCCGCCCATTGTATATCCAGATGAATGCTTTCAAATACATAAAACGGTAGCATTGAAGTGCGGCCATCTGTGCCATACCAACATTGCTCTTTACTGAATTAATGTGCACGTTTGATGCCCTCAGCTATTTCAACACCCCTCCCATCCCCTGCCACCAAACCTTTTCACGTTCCCTAATTACATGTATTGGCTCCACATATCCTCTCACTAACCCTTCCGTCTTCCCAACACGATACAGATGTGGGAAGAGAGATGGCTCATCTGCAGCTGAATTCCCAGATCCCTGTGCAATAAACAGAAACACATCATCCGATGAGGTCAATGCCACGAGCAGGGTATGGTCCGCTTCCAGCGTGTAGCCAGGGGAGTGGAAACAGCAATGGAGAAGGGGATTCAATGTGAAACGAAAAACCGAACACACAAAGTGCTGATCCAGGTGTACATAGTGCATTCGCACAAGCTGGTCTTTCGCAGTGTAGCGATACCAACACAAGCAGAGTCAGAATGAACACACTACATTGTGTGTATGTATCTATTCTTCCAAGTTGTCTTGTAATGCGCCCAGATACCCTAGGGTGTGGCGCGCTTTATACATTAATAAAACAAACACGAGTTCATTGGCCAAATAATGTCGCGCAAACTGCATACAGCACATCATGTGATACATGGATAGCTTCCTATATCAAGAACATATGCTTTTCAGCCACCGTAAGGTTTTCATTGGAGTCAGAAACACCAATAAATCAGACAGTATTAAACCATGGGTGACCAAGAGGAAAGGGCGGACAATGAACGTACAGCCAAACCCTGGGGCGGGTGCGGGGCTCGTCAAACCCAGAAAATGTCCAGCTCTGCCCATTCAGAATTCCTGTTCCTAAGGAACAGGAGGATAGAACAGATGATGAAGTCCAGGCTTTCAAGGAGATGCAAACTCAGAACTACCACATGCCAAACACTCAGCCTTAAGAACAATGAAAACCACACCGAGAGCAAGGACTCTTCAGACATCAGTAGTTTGCATTTATTCTCGATGAATGTCCAACGTGCAGTTTCGTTCCCAATAGGTTTACTGTTTTAGGAGTTAAATAGTTAACGATATGTGTTTTAAGCACACATCATGCGAAACAGCGTGCAACCGCATATTCAGTATAAAATAAGAAGCCTGGAGATTTGCAAGCTAACATTCACTGTGCGCACACCAGAGACCACCCAATACAACACTTTGCCCAGTTTTGATTTAAATAACAAAAAAGAGGCAGTCACCTATAACAGCCACATAAGTGGGTGTGTGCATGGCAAATAAAAGGCCAATCGGGCCAGAAACCACAGATTATCACCCAGACGAAAAGAAACAGGTTACAAAATGCCTACCTAGAATAGACCTACAGCAGATATAGGTTATGTTGATTTGTACCGTGCACCAATACCACCCAGAGTCAGTCGGCAGGTGCTCGCGTTGGCTCTGCAGAAGAATGGGGCGGGAGGGGGGATTAGTGGGGATAGGGCGAGAGGATAGATTCAGAACCAGGAGCAACCAGCGTCTGAGTGTTGTTTTGCATGTGGTAGTATTGTGAGAGGCCTTATGCATTGTAACCGTATGGTTAAGATTCTCTGCCTCAGGTGTATAGTGGTGTTTGTGTTAGTGTGTTGTGTGGGTTATGAAGGGATGGTCAAATGCACTGGTTAGGTAGGGTCCATAAGGGAGAGTCACAGGTGGTCATAGCTGTAAAATAATCCAGCATCTTGGTGTATAGTTGCATTGTTGATGGGTTGTTGGACTATGTGGGTGGTTCACTCTAGGTGTGGATATAGTAATGGGTCTGTCTGTGTGGAGTGTGGCTAATCCAGTTCTGGTGTAGTGGAGTCAGTTATGTAAGAGCAGGAAGGAAAAATAGGTTAGTAAAATCAGTGGGGGGGGAGGCTTTAGGGGGGGGAAGGGAGGAGTAGAAGGAGTTCCCTCTGTCCATTTCCAAGACTGTGCCCGATGTAATGTTCCTGGCCAAAAAGAGGTAGGCGTCAGCTTTTGTTTACATGGTTGACATTGGCTCACAAGCTGTCAGTGGACACCTTCCCATCCATTGATCCCTTTTCAAAGTCAGTTTCTCGATGCAGAATTACTGTGCGATCATACAGTACTTCACTGTCAAAGGTTACCACACCTATATCAGGCATACATTTCTGTGTCGCTAGATTGCTTTATGTATCGGATTCTGTGGCCAGCTAGTCAGATGGCCACGCACATATTTTCGCCCTTGGAGGGATCACTACTCAGCCAGGTTTTTGCCTTAATGTGCTTCAACTGATATGTAACGTGTGCTGCGACATAAAGCAGTGTTAAAATACACATTTCCGCGTGTACCCTTGCAACAAACTATGTGCCTGCCCAATGGTGAGGCCCAGCCCCTTAATTTGGAAGCGGGGGCAGGTAGACTGAGGTAGTCTTGTAGAGAATGGGTCTCATTTTATCGAGTTACCTGGAGAAAGATTGATTTAATATGAAAATCAGGTGTCTTTTTCCTGCTCTAAATGCTGGAATGGGATGGTCACTGGGCCCTTGTCTGGACGTTTTTACTTGCTACACTAAATATTTGTCAATATTCGTTTTAAGTACACCCACCCGCCCACCGCCCTCCCCTCATACTGCGCTCCCTAGCAGGGTCAGGCATCATAAATGACCCCAATAATAAATGGATAGTAGGGCAGTTCCGGAACGACTAGACAAGACCCCTTCCTTCCACCAAGGCCTTTCTGGAAGCCGCAACAAAAAGGAGGTCAGGCCATTGTTATTTATACAAAGGGATGGAAAAGGCCAAGAAACTACACAAAAAGAGGGAGACCCCCTTTTAATCGTCAGTTCTTTAATATAGTACATATTCTAACAATTGGCATCTGAAGCACAACCTGGTACAAAATGGTGTGTTTAGGTCACATGATGTGATGTAAAATCATATTCAAAAGGAGTAACTTATGTTAAAGTTACCTGTATACATCCACACACCAGCCAACCAACAGTCAACCATCTGTACTTGACTTCATACAAAAACTAAACATGGAAGAAACAACAATGTCAAAAAAATAATTAATTCTATTTGATAGGAAACTGAATAAAATCGGGTCAGCTCCTATTCATCTAGTTTACAATTCCAGCCAGCGCTGTTGATAAAGTACATTCCGCGCCATTACTCTGTAACATGTGGTTTGTGAATGAATACAAAGTCTATGTCTCAAATGTTTGAAACAATGTTCGTGCACTCAAGGAAAGCCTAATCGTGTAATAAGATTGTATTGCCAACTCAAGTTTCGGCCATCACAAGGATGGTTCCTCCGTGGGTCACAAGTGGCCTTCATCAGGGCAAGAGGAGAACATGGATGTTGGTAATGAGGATGAACAGAGTTGTGTCAAATAACAACAATTTTCAAAAAACAATAAATACAATGTAAATGTAACTTTTGAAATTAGAAATAAAGCAGTTGAGCGATTCTGGTGAATTTGGACAGAATAAACAAAAACCCAGTTGTCAGTGAACTGCACTCAAGTCCCTGCCACCATGGGTCATCCGCCACCGGGTGTCCCAGGGAACGGCCAGGCAGAAACAAGACATGTCCACAGAGTCTGAAAACATGTGCATCTTGCATGCGAGCCAGTGGCCCTGGCCACTGATAACAGAAGTGCGTTCAAGAATGCATCAGAAGTCTCTTACCGCTTCAGGCCTGGCAAAGTGCAAGAGGGGGTAAATTAAGGCAAATGTGTCCGGCTTGGAATGCCTAAACTATTGCATTAGCATACAGATAGGGAGAAATGGCACATGAGCAGGAAACAAAGCTTGCAGGTGTTTGGTTATTTATCCACCTGCTGATTGCCCATGGCCATACTAGTCCCTATGGCCATTCACACCCAGTTCCTGTCCCTTTCCACCCTAAACACCTCCACACAGAAACTCTGAGCTTGCTTTAATCAAGACTTTCCATCAAACTTCGCACTCAAAGTGCCTGCCAGTGTTTTTTCAAAACAGTCTTCTGAAATCGAATGACTTAAGGAGCTGTAAACGTGCTTCTGGTGTAATAACTCTTAACCAGGCCTGCCTTCGGCCACTCAATTCATAAGCACTATGCCGTCCTTCATCAAAGTGCTGTTAAAAACGAACATTAGCATAGCCAACAGTTTTGGTTCATGCACAAGTATTAGGCATTTGCAAGGCACTGCTATTAGATGGCCAGGTCATCTCAACATTTGCACCGGCTACCATCAATGGCCACTCATTAAAAGTGCCTTTCCCATGCCTACACAAAAGCCCAAACATTTGGGATTGCCAATGTGTGTTTTTTGTTATTCAGCTTGACCATACATTTTTCTTTTTTAAACTGAAAATAAATACATTTATACATGCACCAGGCGGGGTAGACTAGAACTCCTTAACCAAGTACAGGACATGGGACCTTTTACTTGAAAAGCTATGCATCGTCTGTGTGTCCACCCAAAGGAAAGCCATCCTAACCCCAAAGTGTAGCCCTCTTCGCACGACCATAGACCTGGACCTTCACTGCTGCTCTTGGGGGCACATTGCATCTTACATTGCTGGCTTGCAACCAGGAGTCCACCCCCACTCAGTGCTGTGAAGTGTCCCTTCTGTGGCTTTAAGCATCAGACAGAACACAAACATTGGCTAATTAACATATTTAGTTTATCTACTCGGCCCACAACACCCCCTTGTCTTTTGTTACAAACAGCATTCCCCTTTCACACGTACTGCTCTTGCATTAGGCTACCCAAGTTGGTTTGGCTAACCCAGAATTATCATTCAGGAACTTCCCTGCGGTATCCAGTTAAATTGTCGAATGCACATTTTCGAATGCCTTTTTGTCGAAAACAAATTAGCAGAAAAAAAATTCAGAATGTGTTTTTTTTTTTTTAAAAAAAGTTTTTTTGGGTTTAGTTAGTAAAAAAAAGTGTAAATAAAAGAAAAATGGGGTTGGGGGGGGGAACTCCCCCCAAATAAAAAAAATATATTAAAAAAATTTACCCCAGCATATTTGTGTTGAGAAAAAGGCATTCGAAAAAGTCACTATAAACCCTTCCCTGCATTACAGTAAATGGATATGGTGGGTATTTTAAACTTAAATATCTACCAGGATTGCTGGAGATTGTCCCCAAGCCCCTCACTCACCAAACACTACTCAATCACCATCTTATAATACTTCTAAACTGCCATGCAATCCACATGCCTTTATGAGGTCCACACATACCCTCTGTGTCACCTCTCCCAAGAAGATAATCCAAATAGGAGTGAACACGAATCTACAAGAATGAGCATTTAACACTACCCAACGCCCTCCCTCTGTCTGCAAACCCCTTTCCCTCCCTCTTACTTTGGACTTCTTCATGCTATTCTTCTCAGCAGTCTAGTGTCAGGGGACACGAGACAATACACCTCTGATACTTCCTATTACAGCACCCTGTAGCTCCTGAAGTCTGCCTTACAGCAACTGTGAAGGGTGTAAAATACAATGCATAAAATAAGCTGTGTTGCTGTAGGTTTGCTAATCAAATTGTAGCAAAGCTAGCTATACAAGTTGCCTGGTTCAATGAAGCACAGCTCGCCCTGCATTCCTCTTGACGTCAGTGTTCCCTTCACCCGCTGATGGAGGGTAAGTGCAGCAGTAATCAACTCCTCCAATCTTAAGTGCCAATGGCCTGTGTGGGATTGCTAGGCAAGAATTTCTTTCAATAATTGCAAACCAGATGAAATCGGGGTGCTACTTTGATTACGCTTTCTATATCCGGTCTGGCAAAGACATGTGTTAACTTTATATTTTTGTTTTTTAAAAGACAGTCATGTAATTCCATTCCTAAAATGTAAGTTGCTACATATTGCATAATTACAGTATTGATACTGTAAAACATTGGATCATCTCCATGATTTACAGTAAAGTTTAGGATAGTGTATCTAAATCTCATAGCATACTGACAAGTGAACACTTTTGAAAATGTACACGACAACACGTTCAAATGGTTTTGATGGCAAACCTAGTTCTGTAACTTGCTGGTTGCATACATCTGTGCAACAGGTGCTCAACCCATGAGCGATCCCATACTCCATGGCATTATATATATTAATCACCCTGTTGCTTTATACCAGCTACCCTGAAGGTGAGAGGACCACAAACTACAATATTCCACCTAGTTTGCCCAGTTCTCTGCTTGCTATGCCATCCGCCCTGGTTAGTTAGTTTCTTTCCTCTTGCATAATGAACACACAAAGCTAACTAGAGGTTTACACAAACTAGTGATCAATAGTTTCATCCAGTCTGCACATCTACTACACTACCATACGCTGTAGTTAGCCCCCAGAGCTCGCTTTGCATTATGATATTATAAGTTAGCACCTGCAGGAGACAGCTGAGCAAACTTTTCAGAGACTTTTTTTTAATCATATCTAATTATTTGTGTCCATTCATGCAGCTAGCCTTTTACATTTTGCAGACACTCATCCAAGGCTTGCAAAGTCTTTTTGGCCACTCGCACAGTCAAGTAGATTTTATGAAGGAGAGTACCATTTGCATGTGTTTGAAACTTTTATTTAACATGGACATTTTTTGCATTAAGCGTCAAATAAAAAAGGTCACTATGCATGGCTGGCCTCTGGGTGGTAGCAGTGTGCCAAACATAAAGAGTGTTTGTAGTGACATGCACCATTTTACAGAAATCACATTGAATTTTATCGTCATCCATTGCATTTACCCAACCTGCAGGTCTAGTTGAATTTTAAAAAATTTACAAGGCCGGACACCTCCCACCAATGCCTTAATTCAGCGATATGCAAACCTGCTGTATCGTTGCTCATTTCATGTCTTAAATAACTTCCAGTGACAATAACAATACTAGTGCAACATTGCTAATCAACTAGGTCTGTTTGCTAATCAAGAAGATTTTAATTAGCAAACTCTGCTACTTAATTTTTTTAAAACAAATACATGCCTTAGAGGATAGTTAAAATATGTAAATTATGGCTGAACTGTCTAAGTGCTGACTCTGGATTAGGCAAGACACCCCAGCTACCGTCCCCACCATCAAGGACGACCCAATGTTCATTCACAAACTGTAAAAGCCAAAACATTGGACAAAAATTCTACAAATGGGACCACAAATGTTGCAAACCTATTTTTTGGCAGCGCAGTCCCTTTACAAATACAGATGAACTTTGTCACCATGAATTGTGCAAACCATGAAAGCAGAAAATGAACAGGTGGTGAATGATAATCACGTTTGCATAGCACTCAATTCATTGGTCACCCTGGCCCTTCACTCTTTGCAAATGCACATGTCACCTCGCTGCGCTTCATCTGGTGGGGGAAAAGTGTGGAGAAGAGCAGTGGTTTCCAATGCAGGTCACCAAATAAACACAAAGCACCTCTGCACAATTTGGGAACGCACTCCCGAAAAAAATATATGAACAGAAGATCACTTAAAATTCAGAAACTTGTGAAGGGAAACAGACAACACAAGAGAAACAGCCAAAACAACCGAAACCTGGATGCACCAATGAAAGAAAGCATTTTAACACAAGCTACCATAGAATAATATTAAACCTGCCAGAATAACATAACCACTGCACAGAAGGACATAGATTTCTAACATCACCAACCCTAAAGACTTTACAATATCCTGCATATTAATCGTCAAATGCCAAACAAATCACACACATGCCTCTACCGCAGCAGAAACCTACGACCACCACAAAAAGCACACAACAGAAAACTAAAACCAATTACAAACAAATAAATAATTCCACACACACACTCATACAACAAACCACCCAATCCTATCAGCCAAAAATAAACCCAGAAACACAATGACTGTTTTTTTCGAACTGAAGTTACTAACAGCACAAAGCGTTTTCCATCTCTATGGCACTAACTAAGCCCTCCTTTTTCAGATCTGCCAGGGAGCCAGGAGACAATGAAAATGGCAGCGGTACACAGTATAAATCACAATAAAACACCTTGCCGAACTGGTCAAGGTTTTATTCTCTAGGCAGTTTGGTCACTGGCTAGAGCTTTCCAAAATGAATTCTGCTAGTGTTAATTCCTTTTACTGGGCTTTTAGCTTCAAACCAACCCAACAAGGGAGAACCTAAACTTAGTTTCCAATAGATCTTAAGTGGGCCAAGGAAAGGCCATTCAAATATTCAAGGGAATAAAAACAGGTGTGCAAACAAAACAGAGGATGGCTGGTTGCTACTGGATAAAAACCACAGAACAACCAGAACGTGAACTGAAACGCTCCTCTTGCAAAAAAATAATTAAAACACTCACACCTAAAATAAAGGATACAATGCATTTGTCGTGGTGCTGCTACAAGACCCTCCCTTATTGCCGCCCGGTGCACTATGCAGAATCTTACTGAATGCAACTTAGAACAAAAGTTCCTCAATGTATTGCTTGTGAGAATCAAGCTGCTAGCAGCGCCCGACTATGTTGCTCACCATGTCTTGAACCATCCCCTAGGCCACTCAGAGAAGCCAAGGAGGTGCCACTGCAGAGATGAGACAGCAATGGTATGGCTAAGTGACAGCAGTGCGGTAAGCCTACTCAATCAGCAGGCCCAGGCATCGCGATCAGGCATGTAATAAGTTAAGGAGTAATCAGTGCAGCCAAGAGGCAGGGACTGTTCCCAAACTTACGGTTACCCAATGATGACTGAAACATTGAGTAGGTGTTTGCCAATAAAAGGCTGTGGTTTTTATTGCACATAACAATTGTAAAAAACATAATTTGAAATAATTATTTTACAAATTCACACAAACAATGTACACTTTCGGGCACGAGGTCCCGAGTTGTGTCCCTGCCAGTGCCGCCACACCTGGATGTGTTACCGGCCTTTCAGGTTCCCCCCAAAAGTACCTTATCTACATCCTCTTGCTGCCGGACGGTTTACCATTTCTGCATGGAAATTGTCCATCCCTTTGTCCGATAGGTGTGTTCCATCGCTGTGGAACATCTCAGGGTTTGCTAAAGAAATGGCACTGTGCCTGATAGAATGTATTCCCCTACTTGTGCAAAATTTTTCCACCGCCCTGTTGAACTTTTTCCGTGCTAGGTCTATAGCTTTATATGAATTTGCCCCAGGCAATATCTTTCTGGGCAGCATTGCTGAGTAGAATATCTCAGTCTCTCTCCAGTTGTGTGCGATGCCCGCCAGGATAAGCATGTATCACGTAACTGTTTTCTCCCTTGCTCCACCAAGTCGTTGCCCCCTAGGTGTACAATTAAAAATTCAGGTGGATCCCTAAAAGCTACTAAATCTGCGAGTCTGTCATGTATCTCAGACCGTTGCATGCCCCTCTACCCCCACCATAATGTGATGGTGTCCTGAAAATGAAAAAGTGTCCTATTATCCATGCAGACTTGAAATGGGCATCTTGATCTGTTTATGAGAAAAGCATTATATTAGTTCTGGTCCTATATAATAATGTTTTTAACAGCCCGATTTCCAACCCCCTATTGTTTTGACCTTTTGGGGGAACAGCCACTCTTGCCAAGCGATTGTTGCTGCGCCGATTCTGAAGGAGTCTCATATTCCCTGCGGTCCCAACCAGCTTTTACAATAGTTTTTATGATCACAGCTTTAAAATGAAATTAACTTAAAGCGCTGCCATCCCTGTGCACCAGGAAACGATGCCCAACGTGGGGGCAGCACTCGACGTAATGGTTGGCGATACACACCAGCAGCTTGCTTTGTCCTCTATGCAGTTATATATTAATTTCTCTTTTGCAACCTGTCTTGGATGTTTGCAATTCAATAGCAATACATATCTTTTGCCTGCACATCCAATATACCCAAACAATTGCTGGCTTTCGTACTGCATGCGATAAGTTAGCTTAGCTTGAAAGCCCCGAAATATGCAACAGTGAATGCTGCTTTAAACAGTTTTGTCTCATACGGGTGTGAGCACACCGAATCTAGTAAACCTATTAAAATGACCAGTTTCTCAAAATTCGACTGGCGCCTTTTGTCCTGTGGGCCCTCCAGTTTTTCCCACCCTTTCAATGTGTATATTAATGCACTGCGGGTTGGGTCTGTACCTCCCTGAATTTGTCGTTAATGTTACTACAGGTGTTAAACCAGTGACATTTAATACCGTTTTCAGACACTTACTATATTGCCTAGTGGTGTTGTTAGCCAATGCATTCTTAGCAAGGCCCAATAATAACCCTGTAGCAGGGTCTGTGCTTCCTGCAAGAGGCGTGCTCTTGGCGACACCTGTATCGGAGGTGTGCAACACTGCTGCATCACGGCCCCAGCCGTCTGGCTTTGGCGTTGATGCAGTCTTCATTTCTCTGTCAGTAGTTCCCAGCACTCTTGGAACTTCCGTCATGTACTTGTCATCGTCTGGGGATATTTGCCAAAATGTGCTCCACTGAAATTGGAGATAATGCATCTGTAATGTTATTATCTGTGCCAGCAATGAGTTTTGCCCTTAATTCAATGTTTCTGTTCAGAGATATGATGGTCATGGTCCTTAGCATGCGCAATACCATTTGGCAGGTGGTTGAGCTTCTGTTTATGATTTCTACTACCACCATGTTATCTGATCATGCAATGAGCTAAGGGTTTGCTAAATGGTCACCCCAAATATGGAGCGCCAGGCAGATGGGGATGATCTCTAATAGTGTAATGTTTCTGGTCAGACCTTGTGAATACCATGCTTCTGGCCATGACCCCGCACACCATGCCGTGCCCAGTATTGCCCCAAAACCTTTGCTTCCCTGCAGCATGAGTAAATAGAACTCTCCTAGTGCCCTTATTTAATGCTGTGCGCCATATTGTCTTACCGTTGAAGTTTGACCGAAATGCCTCCCATACCAATAAATCTCTTAACTCCCCCCCACCCCCCAACCATGTGTAGGTGGGGTTTCTTGCAGCCTTCGGTCATCATTTCCAAGCTCCTTGACAACACTTTCGCTTGTGGATTCACTTTGGCTGTAAAATTGAGGCTCCCCGCTAATTACTGCATTTCCTTAACAGTTCCTTTTCTTTTCCCCTTAGTGCTCCGATTCTTCTAAGTAACTCTTCTAATTTCCCAGGTGGGATTTTACATTCCCCTGCCGCCGAGTGCCTCTATGCCCAGGAAAATGATGCTTATAGCTGGGTCTGCAGTTCTTTTGCCAGTGGTATTCCCCACTGTGCTGACATGCTTATCATTTCTATCAGCAGGAAGTCATCCAGGTAGCGTGCCACCTGTGCACCTGGTCAAGAATGCCCATTGGAACAATGAACTGAATTGTTCAATTAAGGCACATGATATCGCACACCCCATTGGCAGGCATTTATCCAAGTAAAATTTATTTCCAAACATGATACCCAACCAAGGTTGTGAGTTGGTGTGTACTGGCAGTAATCTAAAAGCGGACTATGCCCAATTTTGCCATTAAAGCGTACCTCCCACATTTTTTGATTGATCTAAGTGCCTCATGGAAATGTGTGTATGTCACCGCTCTTTCCGTTTTGGATATCCCATCATCCACTGACTGGCCCGGAGGGTAGGACAAATGTATTAATCTAAATTGCCCCGGTTCTTCTTTGGGTATTAGACCCAGAGGTGAGCAGATGTATTCCCTGAATGGAATTTCTTGCAAGGGCCCTCCAACTCTGCCTAAAGCCAATTATTTCTGAATTGTATTCCTTACTATTTTTGGGTTCTTATTTTTTGGTATCTTTTTGGACCCTTGGCCCTGGAAGGGGTGGGATGTTGAACCCTTCCAGGAAGCCATTTTTTATAGACGGTCCCATCTTTTTGCTTAGTATGTTGCTATTAAGTGCATGAATTTCATGACTCTAATGGGTGCTCGCCCTGGTGTTTTTAGTCCCGTTTTCCATTTCTTTCCATCCCCAACCCCCCTGCCCCCATCTCCCCATTTATTTTGGGGTATATTTTAGCTTTGGCATCTGGGCTCTCATTGTTACTCTTTTTTGGAGCCTTTATTTGATAATCTGGTGCATATGCTGGTGCTGTGTTCTCCCCACATTTTGTGCAAGCATGCTTACATCTGCACTCCCTGCCCCAGGAGCAGTACCCTTTCTCACGTTTCCAACATGCGATGTTGCTCCTACTGGTGTTGTGTGGTTTGTTTGCATTCTTGCTGCAGGCATTTGACCTAGACCCCCCACCCCCACCATGGCTGTTTTTTCCGAAAAGGTTGCTCGCTTTTATTCAGATTTTCTGGCTCTGAGCCTTTACTGCTGCTTGTCTTTGGGGTTTTTGAGAGAGTTGTACTGCGCAGCATGGCGTTTTGGTTTTTAGCACCTCCTGAATGTATAGGCTATTCTGCACCTCAACCCTTTCTATTCCAGGGTGTACTGCCATGGCCCTCCTAAACTGCTCATCGTAAGTGAGCCATGCCTCTCCTCCAAAAATCTCTCCAACTTCCCTTATTTTGTCTACATGAGCAAATAGAGCCCTGCCTTCGTTGGTTTTTTTCCCCCTGAAATTACGGTTGCCATTATGTTGAATGGCTTTAACCAGTTATCCCAATTGTGTTCGACCAGGGATTTCCTTGCCAATATCTTCCTAGATTTGTTTTTAGGATCCCTGAACACAACCTTTTTGTTGGGCCTCTAGCAGTGAAAACATTTCTATGTATCCTTTCTTCCATATTGTTTCTTTGGCCACTTGTTCAATATTCCAAGCTAAAGATCTCTTAAATCTGTTTAATAGCTCCTTATCCAGCACTTTGTGTCGCTAGTAACTGCGGGGTTGTGACCACGGGGATTTGCTCTTGCAGGGGGGGGGTGGTTGAGAGGGTTTGTGGCAGCATCATTGCTGATGCAGTCTGGTTTTGGACCTGTGCCTTCTGCTGCCGGCACCAATGTTACAGGTCCTTCGGTGGTGGGACTTGTTGTGCCGCTCTGGGCGGTAATGGGACCCCTTATCCATGCCCTTAAGTGACTGTTCTCTCTTATTCCTTGTTCATTAATCCCACCGGTCCCTGTGCCCTTGAGCCGTTTTACCCCTGAATCAGTCACCATCTTTTCTAACCTATCAAATTTTGCATTTACCAACATTTTTTTCTGCATAAAATACTTGTTCACAAAATGATCCATCATTTCATTAATGTGTGCTTTTTTACTTTTCTTTGTGTTCTTATTCACTCCACTGTCTGCTGTCACTTGTTTGTCTAGTGCAGCTGGGCCATTGTTTCTTTGGCCTTCTTTTTCAGTGGTTCCACCCTCTGCTCTATTTCAAAGATCTCATCTTCTTCATCTGAACATTCTCCCAGTCCTTTTCGCACCCAAGCTCAGCCGTGCACTCTCAGCTGCTTTTGCCCACTCCAGCAGCTTTGAACCCTTTTTGTTGGCCACTGCTTTTCCTTTGTCAGTAATTTCCCGCTGTAATCCAAATAAATGCAATGCTTTGAGCCCTGCTCACTGTTACACTGTGCGGGTTTTGCTGAAGCTGGCCGATGCTCCCGAGTGCCACTCTGTAAGAACGACTGTTTGTTTTGCTTTAAAAAAAAGCTCCCTTGCTAAATGGCAAGCTGTTACTACAAAATGCCCCCCCACCCCGACCGTTTCGGTCATATGTTTCTTTCCCAAGTAAGAGCATTTTTTGTCTTTTCACTTGTTCACCTTGCAAGCGCACAGCGTAACTTTGTTGCCAGTGTTTCCTCACCCTGTAAACTGGTGCCCTCTTCTCTTCCCAGGCACGCCTATGTTGTATGTCTCGCCCCCTGCGTGCTCCATTCTCCTACGCAGGTCGCAGAGTTCCTTTCGGGTTTTCCGCAAGCCACCTGCTTTTCTTTCCCGGTCCCGACACGCTGCTCCTTACTGCCTGCACACGAAGGGGAAATCTGGTACTTCCGCTGGTGGACTGTGTCAACCCATGCCCGAAACTAGGAAGGCTGCTCTTGGTTTACCGAGGCAGAGTGAAGCCTGCGGTAAGAGAGACAGCTTGGGCACGCCAATGCTCACAAAAGAAAGTTTCTGCATACGCAGAATAACTCTGGTGTTCCGTCCGGAGTACCAGTCAACTGATTTCTCTTAGTGTCTCCTTTTATACTTGCAGCTTTGCCCTAGGATATGCATGTGTTTGTGGTGGCTTCTGTTATCCCCCCAGTCGGATGGCACCGATGGCCCTTGGCACCTTGTTACACACCTTTGTTGTCCACTTGTCTTCTTCCTGCCTCACCCTTGCCTGAGAGCGTGGCATTTGCTAGTGCCTTGGCACCCTGGTGTGGAAAGAAAAATAGCCTGAGCCTGCCCAAGCTAAGAAGTGGTGGCAGGGGTGAGGGGAGGAACGCAATGTCTTGGCGGCCTCATGTTTTTGTGTTCTGTCCCTCTGTTCGCCTTGCCCCTCAGATTACCCTCTATTGCCTTCTAGCTACGGGGTGCCCCCTCTGCAGCACTGGCCAGCCGTGAGTGGTGGCAAATGGCGTGGTGGCTGTGACAGTTAAAGCCCACGGCAAGTGCTGCACAGGTTTGGAATGGGCATTGTGTGTCAGTGGTTGAAGTTGCAAATTAGGCATACCACCAAGGCTGTGCTACTGCTCTGCAGTCAAACAGTCCACTGATGCACCCGCACTACCTGGGCCATGTGGGCTAGGGATAAGGTGGCAAGGTGGTATCAAAGCGAAGCCAGTAAGCCACAGGCCAGCCTGGAAGCCTCACGAAGAACACGGTTGCTGAAATCATCGGTGCAAAGAGGATATGGAAATGGTGAAGTTTGTGGTTTAATATAGTACATAACATGACAGTAACAGCCACCTATCAGACCACCTGCCCAACTAAGCCAGCATCCCTCTGCTCCACTCCACAATCACTGCGCATGAGGAAGTAGCCCACAGGCCTTCGCTGTGTTAAGCTGCTGCTCAATCAGTGATATAAAACACTTATTAAGTGGGCTCCCATCATTAGGGTACCGAGCGTGGGGGCAGCTTGCCACCCCCAGTGGCTCCTTCAGTAGCCGGACCGGGACATTTGGGCTGGTGGCTGGGCACAAGTATTCATTGTCCTCCTGGCACGGGACCCTTTTTCCGTTCGCCAGGAGGACAATGAATCATTGTATCCAGCAGCCAGCCCAAATGTCCCGGCAGCAGGACACCTCCCCTTCGGCACCATCATTGTCAGTGAGGGTGCCGAACAGGAGCACACCACGTAGCAAATAGGTGTCTGTGTCCCACCACTGGAGCAGCTGCAGCATGGAGCAGTGTGGGACACAGACATCAGACAGTGCTCCTGTGTGCCCCCAGTCCAGAGTGCATTCACTAGTCCGACTTCTTTTTGAAGTCTTTTTGGAGCACTGGCTGCTGATGTTTTATTCTGGGCCTCTATGAAAAACCCTTGGTTTATCATATATACCAATAAAAAGAGTCATGCCATAGTAAACAAAACATTTTTTTATAAAAAAGGACTAAAATAAATGCTTCAAATGCCAGTCTAGACAAGTAATAACGAAAAGTATACTTGGTTTAAAACCAAAGTAGGATTTGTTTTATTACTGGGCTAGACTGCATTTGGGGGCAGCCCAGGGACAGCATCCGGGCCCTTCAACCCTTTCAAATGAAAGGGGCCTTGAGCCTCAGGAGGAAGCCCCCAGCAACTGCCCCTATGTTGCCAGTCAGCAACCTTGTAACAGCAATATATTAATTTCTTCATTTTCCTTCTGGGGCCTAAAATGCATGCTTTGCGGCGCTCGCATTACAAACTGCAATTTCTCTTCTCACAGGATAAACAGAAGTGTTATCAGCTCATTGACGTTCAACGCTGGTTCCTCCACGTCTGCCACTTGCTGACAAGTGTTTAGAGTTCTTCAGTGGGCATTTAGTGTTTAAGCTCCCTGCTGGCTGGCCGTCTTGTGATAGCGACAGCTATTAACCAGATTGTTGTCGCCATTGTAATGTATGCACCACACAGGTGCCTAAGGCAGTTTACAGTCCAAGTAGAGTCCCCACCCCCAACCATGTTGAAATGAGCCTGCACACATCGTCAGCCAAGCCAGGTGCAGCCAGCGTAGCCCCTTCTTACTGTGGCATGACTTTTGTTCTGAGCATCCTGTCTCGGACAGCAGTGTGGCCATATGCTCCTGCTCTGCACCCTCCATGCACAATGGGGGGGCGTAGCAGGAGTCCGCTCTGTGTCCCACTCCAGGCTCAATAAAAGGTGCAAAGCCAGAGTCAGAGTAGAATCACATAGCTCAATGTCCCACTTGTAAGTGGTTTCAACCCAGCACTCCACCCAAGTCAATGCCTAGCGTGCGATGCCCAGCTGGAACCCTTAATTATATATATTTATATGTCTAAAGTTCTTTTATTTCTGAACGATGTACCCTTATATCACGCCCCTCTCTTTGAATACCACCCGGTCTCACTGAACAATGAAGTATGTTGTTTTGCAAAGTAAAAAGATTTATTTGATGGATTTGAACAAGATATATATCACACTTATGAATTTGAATAATATCTAGATATCACCCTATTAATATTTATACAATGATCACCAATGGGTGATATTACAATCAACAATCTCTTTAATCAATAGGAGTATGGATGAGAAGAATAATGTAGCATAGAATAAAAACTTTGTATGGGTTCAATGAAATGCAATGATAGGAAATGAATGCAGCACAGAAATACTTTTGGGTGTACAATCAAATGCAATGTAACTACTCAATCCTCCCTAATATGCAATATAGAGATGGAAGGAGAGAAAACAGGTTTCAGGAATAAACAATCTACAAATGCAGTTTCAATCCCAATTCCCCCAGCAAGCAGAGAGCAATGGGAATGATTTTAAAAACAGGTCAGATGCTTTTGAATGTGGCTTGGAATGAATGGGAAAAACACTAAAAATGGATTTAATTATCTAAATGGATTCAAAATTAGTGGGAGCCGCTTTGGATAGCTTCAGGTACACGCTAGCAATGATGTTTGGATGGATAACTAGCAAACTGAATTCAGAGGTTGAATGCAAGAAATAGCTATTTTACATGTGTTGAAATTGAGCCAAATGCAGAATCGCGGCAAACTTTTCAGCGTGCGAGAAACGCGATTACAGAAAAACTATAAGGAGTTGGAATGCGGTTAGATTTGTTTGAAAGCTCAGGAGGTTAGCTTCAATTTGACATTTAAATCTCATTTCTAGCATGTACGGTTCAAACGTTACAGAGGCTTTAGTAAAGGTAGATTTTTCTCAGAGTCAAGATTTCAATGAAAGATGCGCTTTTGAATATTACCAACAAGAATTTTCTTTACACTAAGGGAAGCTATGAAGATACCCAACGGACAGCAACCAGAACAGCGGCGCCTCCGCTCTGACTTGTCTTTCTTCAGCAAAAATATTAGCGAAAAGATGATATTATCACTACAATTATCAAAGGATTATATGGGTATGGGAAAGATTCAGAAAATACAAAAGAGATTCTTCAATGCAGTTCTGGATATGTTGTAATGGGTTGGATAGGCTTACTTAAGGATAAGAGATGGCTATGGACAATTCTTTGCTAAATACTCACAACTATGGTTTTGGAATAGGCCAGTCAGGATCTGGTCAAAGGGTTTGGACTGGAATCTGCTAGCCCACCAGACAGATTTCAGGCACCCGGTTGTGCACTCAGCACAGCACTCTTGCCGCTGCACGGCACTCTGGACTGGGTCTGATGGGTTGGTTCTGGAGTACAGCCATCTGGTTTCAGCTCAGCTCTACTGGTTTGGATCTCTGGGTTCTGGCAAGAAGCAGAAAACAGCACAGCCAGGCTGTTCAATTTTTGATGTGCCCTTTGGAAGCCTGGGGTGAAAATCGGGTTGCAAGATTTTAAAGGCCAAGCTGAGAAGGGTTATAGCTTTAGAATTAGGCCTCTGCTTTCAGAGTTCTGGAGCCTTGATCTGGGTTCTCCTGCAGAGCGCTTCGCCAGTAAATCAGTTGATGGAGAATGTGTGTGTCTCTAGGTCCTCAACAGTCCCCCATTTATATATTTTCCAAAGGGGTGGGTAGGCTGATTATACTAAGCCCACCCTCTAGGGATCTGATTGGTCAAAGTATTTCTCCTTTCATAATTTGAGATGGAAATCTAGTGTCATAGTGATGCTGCAATTTACCATACAGGGAAAAAACCTCCCCTTTGTTTCTACACAGAAAACCTATTTTTCATAGAAAGCATATCTACAATATCACCAACTTGCTAATACATATCCACATCACATATTAAATAAAGCATGTCTCCGTCCGAGTCCCATCTTCAGTTTTTCGCGCTTTTGGTTGGTTACCCAGTGTCAGATCTGTACACATTTTTCCACATCCATGCGCATGACATCTGGGCATAACCCTGTAAACTTCCATATTCCTAGCATGATCACAATTGTTACAATCTCAACATTCTAGTAGTCCTGTCTCTGAATATCGCACAGGGTTCAGAGTAGTTTCAAATTGTGAGTGGCATTTTTATATTAACCTATAAACCACAGAATTTCCAAATTGTTCAGTTTTTTTAGGAGTCTTTTTCCAAAAAGATATTTCCTTGAAATTTCAAATACAGTCTAGTCTAGCTCCGCCTCAAAGGTTTGGCTGGGCCAGAGCAACCTGAGCCGCTGGTTGCTATTGACGCCCGAATTTGCATTTCCTTTCAGTGAAGGGAGCCTGTTGTCCCTACTCAGAGCAACAGGCCAAAATCTCCTCCCACTTCCCTTCACAACTCAATGCCAGTTCCTGAGCAGAGAGCAGGAGGAAAATTCCTTTGTTTGGGGAGAAGCTGTGGAATGCCTTTGAAGTCCACTGTAGCTGCCATTAATTCACTTTAAAACACTGTTTAAAAATGGGCTTTTCTAAAATACAATTTACATTTTCTACAAATATCCACACAAATCTCTTCATTCCAGTCTTTTTAAAACATAGAAATTGAATTGTAGCAACCCATATTGCTTTTGATGGCAAGTTTCTTCCTTTCTACAATTTGATTTAAGACCCAAGTTTTAAACTGACAGTATAAGTAATGAGAGCTTCTGACACAGACGAGCAGCGGTACTGCGCCCATTTATGACATTTTTCCCATGCAAGCACCTTTTGAATGTGGATTTTTTTTTTATGATGAAAGGTGTTTCTCCTGACATTGTGCTTATGGGGTTCCTTAAATAAAGTGATGGTGAACACCCCACAAGGATGTTGGATCTTCTCTGCTGTTTGAGAATCATTATTTGGCAAATTTAACAGCCAAGGAAAAGCGGATTTTGGGCACTTCTGGGTTTTCCTTGGGATGTAGCACTGACTTTTCAAGCAATTCTATTTTACTCTGTGGGCAGCCCCATGCCAGGTTTTGGCAGTGTGGTCTCCGGTTTTGCCACTGACATAGGGAAAATGGAGTGGCGGCCTATTTTCGGGTTTCCCTGCGCACTTCTCACAGATTTTTAGCGCGCATAAGGTTTTCCGGCGGCCGTTCTGTTTTTGATGAAAGCAGCGCACAGTGATGTTGCAGGGCATAGACTAGTGGGTCAGAACATCCCACACACCTTGTCCGAATGTTGCAGGGAGAGGGAACAGAGTTAAGTCATCATATGATGGGCAGGAAAGATTGTGCGTCAGTTTAGCATTAATTTTCCAAGGTGAATTTGGGGTAGAAGTAGCAGGACTTATTTTCGTAGCTCGTCCCACAGTTCAGTGGGTTATGGGGCTAATGGCAGAAGGAAAGGTCTCATGGCTTCATGTTCAAATGTTTTTGTTTTACAGCAGGTTTACACTCTGCCATTTCTGGTGAAAAGTCGATATCAGATATTTTGCAATTTATGATCTTGACAGACACACGCGAAATGCATAGCTGATCTACTGTGTTACTTCACCACAATAATAGTCAGAGTGTCTCTGCTTGCCTGAGAGTAGGTACGATTTGCCCCACCGGGGGTATCCAGACTTTGGGTCAGCAGAAGAAAAGGAGCAGGGTAAGAATGGCAAATAGGGGATAAATGTAACGGACAGAAGGAGGCAGAGATTAAGCAGGGCAAGAACATTTTGAGATAGCATGACTGGTTGCAGAGCATGACTGGTTATATGGACCATACATGTGAAAAGAAAATACATTTGCCACTAGCCTGCTAAAAGATTCCTTGGGCGAGCCTGAAAACTACCAAGTGACAAATTAAGTTTAATGCCACCTCAAATTCCCTAATGCAAGATTGTCAAGAACATGTCTTATTTGCTACCACCCGAATGCTGATATGGTCCACTAAGAGTCAAAGGTTGCAGGCAATTTCATTTGCCACAACCGTTGTTCCTTGCCCACGAAAGGGTTGGGAACCTCTACCATGGACCATATGGAGGAAAGAAACTTGGTTATTGGGAGGTGGAACAATTGCACTTCAATACATCGTTGTGATCCCGAGTACATACCTTATATTCCAAGCTAGTGTATTCTACACAGGGTTCCAGCTATACCCACCAACATAAGGGCACATCAGTAATCAACATTTAGTGCTACAGCAATCTGCACTATGTCCTCCTAAAAGACCTACCCACAAAGCATTTTCCAAGCAGTCTCCCAATCACCACCAGGCTTCCTTCTTGGTTTAACTGTTATTTTCAACATTTATCGTTTCATCTGTGCCCACCAATAATTTTTTTAATAGGGCTCTCGGTCACACCATACTGCCCCCTTGGAATCACTGCATGTTTGAAAAGCATTTGGTACAAATCAATGCACTTCGTAGCCAACACTGCTCTGTAGTGTAAGAACTACCGCTCTGGAGGAGTACAGGAATGTGCATGTATCATAAAGCATCGACAATGCCAACAGTTTGGGCTTTTGTATAGGCACGGGAAAGGCGTTTGCCGGCTCCTGCCGCAGGGATCAAAATTGGAATTTGTTCACCAGGAGCAAAAAAGCAGCTCCTGTGTATCAGGCATAACCAGTTAGACTGGAGCTACCTGTGGGTATCCAGGAGCTAATACGTAGCGTGCAGCAAATCTAACTTTGTACACTATTCAAACTCTAAACTTTTTTTATATTATCCAATATGCTCCAAACATCCCTTAGGAGAGTTTTTTATTCTCCTCAATAAACATTCCCAAGCATACAGTTAATATGTCATACCTAGGTTTATATGGCACCACTTCCCATAAGAGACAAAAGTAACCCCTGGTGTCAAGCTAACCAGGTGAAGAGGGATGGGCAAATTCACCCCCTCCTATAAGGTACATGACACAGAAGAAGTCCAGGAGATTTCCTAGTGCTCCAACAATTGATAAGTATGTCGGAAGGTACCCACTCAGCCAGCCCTACAGAGCAGGTGTGGTACAAGCCTTAACCAGAGTGGACGAAGTGCCTCAGGCTGAAACTAAAGACCTCAATTGACAGTAACGACTAAAGTGGCAAGAAGCCACATTACTGACGTTGTTAGAGTCACCATGACTTTGCAGCGTTAGACAGGAAGCACATGTGCCATCCGCACATCAGGACACAAACAACGCACCAAAACATGAAGAAAACATTTTGCAGTTCTGCAAGTTAGAGGACAGATACATATACATACCGTCATTGCCTTTATTATTTTGTCATTAGCTTAACGCAGCAAAAGCAGAAACCGCAAGAAGCAAGAGATCCTGAACAAAGCTTGCAGATGCTTATATGCAAATAAGCATATGGAACTGCAGGAGCACCTATGGGACCTGACAGAGCCACATGTGACTAACATATGGAGAAAATATAAATAGTACGAATATGTAAAAGCCACATCATGGTTTAGGAAAATTACAGCAGACTACAGCTGAGGTGAATTCAGTCAGAACAAGAACAAACGCGTGAGACAGGACCTGCTGCCACAGCCACCAGACATGAACGACATTCCACTGCCTGAATGAAAGTACAATTAATGAATAATTCCTCATAATTCAGAGCTGCAGAAGCTCCAAATCGTGGTCTCCAAACAAATGACTCGGCCGATGAATTGACACCAGAGCTGGGAAAGAGGCGATCTCACACCGCCAGACAGAAGCTGCAACAAAGATGTTACACTGCGAGATGAGTGTTGCACAAGATGAACGGGCACTCCTAGTTTAAGGTGCTACACACAAGTTACAATGCAGACAGTCATTCTTATTACCTTAAGGTACGCCAAGAGCTGAGATTCATTGCGGATCCCAGGCCTGGGGAGATCAGCTCTAGCCAATCGCAGTTCAGTCTCCTGGGCGGTGGGTAGCAACGGGCAAGAATCAATTGTAAGACCCTCACACTGCAACATTGTTTAGAGATAGTAATTTGGGGATGGAACAGGCCAGCCACCTGACATACGAGAGCCAGTAGACTAACATGTAGAGTGTCCACTATAGGTGGACCATCACTCAGCACCCATTCCAGTAGTGCGACAGGTGTTCTGGAGAGGGGCCCAAGTTGTAGCATCATTCTGACGCCATTCGAGTACAAAAACAAGCCTGCGAGCCAGGAGATGTTGAGACATCTTAGGATTTCCTCTATCCTTGTACTGATCCCTGTTGGTTTTGGCTGTAATAAACCGCAGTTTGAACTTGCGGTCTGACTGGGCCTACGTTCCTTTTGGCAGAAGGTGTTGGGCCTTCTGAGAGTCTGCAAACTCCTAGTAGCCCTCAAACCTACCTGTGAGTTTGTCCCCAACACAGGCTCTTTTAAGCTAGACCCAGGAGCTAAATAGCTCCCAGCTCCTGGCAATTTCTAACCTTGCTGCCGTAATGGTATTAACTGGCCATCAGTGGCAGCAGCTGCAAAATTGGGAGTGTACCAGGGAATATAAAAGCAGTGCCTGGAATATGCAAGCCAAAACTGTTGGCTTTCCCAGGGCTTGGGGAAAGCCTTGTTTTAACAGGACTTTAGTAAAAGATACACACCGCGCTTAGAAGTAGAGTGCCTGAAGGCAGACATGGTTAAGACATTTTTATTATACCCATAGCGCATTTCAGCTCCAGTTAAATTATTAAATCTCAGCCTACTGCTTTGAAAAAACCCTGACAGGCACTTCTAGCACAAAGTTTGATGTTACGAATTGATAAAAAGGTAGCTCAAAGAGCTTCTAAGATTATGTGTTTAGGGGGTTGGGGAGAGAGGCAGAAGTGGTGGAATTGTCCATTTGGATTAGCATGGCCATGGGCAGTCAATCGGGGAGAGGGGTAAAATAACCAAACACTTACAAGCGTTGTGTCCCTCCTCAATAGCCATTTCTCGCTAGCTATGCGCTAATGCAATAGTGTCAGCTTAAAGGCAGTGAGCAAATACTCAAAATGAAACTGGAACAGCCTGACATAATGCTTTTATAACGGGAACAGAGGGCAGGCTATGCTCTTCATAAATGGAGCGAGCTGGTACATATGCAACAAACAGTAGTATGCGGTACAAAAATAAAATAATTTCCAGAGTGGAGGGGGAAACCTTTTAAAAACTAACGCACCAAACTAATTAAAAATCCTAAAGACATACCCCTTTAAAGGAAAACTGAGAATGCAGACTGAGCGCAAAGAGGGCACTCAAGGTGAAAACGGGTGTAGGCAATTGATTTGAGCAGTAGGCGTCAAAAGT
This sequence comes from Ambystoma mexicanum, assembly GCF_040938575.1. Taxonomy (NCBI): domain Eukaryota; kingdom Metazoa; phylum Chordata; class Amphibia; order Caudata; family Ambystomatidae; genus Ambystoma; species Ambystoma mexicanum. The sequence goes on from NC_090924.1 coordinate 1,040,885,755, forward strand.
CCTTCAACGTGTTTTGAAAAGGCAAAAGAGTGGGTTCTCATAAATTACCAGGACTCTTCAGGGGAAATAGTGGTACTGGACCAATGCAACTACATATGATTTTCGGGGTGGCTTGATATCATCGAACCATGCTACTTGGTGCTTTTCTACACCAAGCGCCGGTGTCAAGACACTCGAATTGCGATGGTGGCTTCAAGGCAGGCTCTCAGTCAAGTTGAGATGATGCTTCCATTGGGTTGAGCTGGTTGGTTCCAGTTCCTTTCGAGTTGGATCAAGAGTACACTCCTGATGGGTCAAATCCCACTCAGAATGCAGCGAGTTGGGAGTTCCCCATCGGAGAGTCGGTGAGGGGCTCATGGCAGCAACTTGGTTCGCTCGGTTACGTTGCTGTGAAGACAGCTTGAAGAAGCAGGCAAGCGGTTTGAATTTCTGGGAGGGCTAAAATAAAAAGGCAACACCATGGCTTCTGTACAGGCTCAAAGAGTCAACCACAGTTGAGCAGGCTTGACTAGAGTCTCATGGTTGAAAATAAGCTTGGAGTTGATTCTTGGGCTTTCCAGTTTCTGGGAGACCTGGTCTAGGGTCTCAGGAGTGAATGGAGTCGTCCTTCTGCCCTAAAAAAAAGCAGGAAGGTTTCTAGAGAGCACGTACAGGGTCCTGGTTACCAGTGTCTCAATTGCAGTAGGTTTTGAACAGCTCATCCTAAATAGATCCTAGAGATGGTAGGGAGAAGAGCCTTCATCTTCCTAGGAGCATTCTGTCTTCAGCTCTATGGCTGAATACTGCAGTAGGCTGTAGCCCCAACAGATTGACAAGCGAACCCATCTCGTCTGGAGGTCAAAAAGAAATCATTTTGTACCTGCTGCTGTCCTAAGCCTTCCCCGAGTCCAGCCAGCAATCTTACTGGCTGCCAAGATACATCATTTGACTACTACTTCGCTGCATGGGCGTCTCTCCAGTGGCCCAATTGCTTTTCAGCTCTCCAGCTGCCATCCAGCTCAATTTCTCATGGATCCTTTAAGACTCGTCGCCAAAATGAAGAATCTTGGGAGCCAGTAAGAATGCTGGCCGGACTCAGGACACCAGCAGGTACAAAAGGAAGGTTCTTAATTAGTTACAGATCAAAGGTCCCTGCCAGTTCCACATTCCATTCACTATTCAACAAGCTACTGCACACACACAGATAAGATCGAGATCACTACACATGCACCTTCCCACCTAGACTATAATAGAAAGACGCAAGTCCTACAGTCAAGAAATGAGACATCAGAAAAAGTAGCACAATACACCACAAAATTAGCGACATACAGCCAAACCCTGCGTAACTATGTAGACCAGGTACGACAGACATTTGCTTAAGAAGTGGAAGCAATGCTTGTGTTTTTAAATCATGCCAGTAAAGCACCCCTGTATTGTATAGGGGAGGTTATAGTGCGTTCAATATTATGGTTATAGAATTTGTTGCATAATGTCCATGGGTGGCAGCTGCGGTCAAGGAAGGGGGACTGTGGGCAGTGAAGACTAGCTTTCTGTAAGCAGTGCAGTACAGACCTTGGTCTAAGATGAAACCCTCTTTCCCATATAGGAAGTTGCAATAAACAATGTGGAGGCTTTCTGGAATGGACAAAAAAAAAATATTCAGTTTTCCCACAACTGAATAATGAACTGAAAATGTAAACGCTCCCATGATGGGGAACGTAACATGGCTGAAACAGTAGCAGACTTTCTAGAAACATGCAAACATAAGACACTCAAAGGTCACGGGGCGGGCAATTAGGCCTTATTCGAGTGGTTGAACCAAATCCGATTGAAATCAGGTACTTGTTTGTTGGCGATTCAAGCATTTGCATTTAGTGAGATTTGCTTGATGGGGCGGGGGTAGGTAATATGTATACATCATGGGCAACTGATACTAGGTAGAAACCTGTAAAATCCTGTTTTGTCAACACGTGTCCAATTAGTTGAGCCAATAAAGCATTACAGCATTGAATCCTTGAATGTGGCCTGAAAGAGAGCCGAGCCCGGGGCTAATCTAACGATCGGCCGTAAACAAAGGGGGAGGCGAGGGCAGCGCGCGCGTGCTCGCTTTCCTCAAGGACGGCACTTTGTTTTTGTTTTGTTTCTGCAGCTTGGGCAGTTCGCATCGGCCCTCCTGGATCGGAGGTGGCCTAAGCTAAGCCAGGGCTGCTGCTGGCACAATGCGGACACTGCGCCATCAGCAGCGAGGGGCAACTGGAAGGGAGAAGGGGGTCGAGAGAGCTGTGTGCGGGGAGGCTGCCAAGCAAAACACAACGGGAAAGGGAGGGGTGGGCAGCGGAGAAACCTTTCTTTCCCAAAACACGAGGGGGCGGCGAGGTTTGGAATAAACGTTTGTGAAACGAGTTGAGCAAGTGGGGGGTGTGAGCGAATCCTGTATCAACAGTTGCACAGAAGAAATGGGGGCATTTGGTGATACCTTAACACTAAGGGCATGCGTAGAAAGTTCCCTGACGTGTGAAGTTATGTCCATAAGCAAAGACCCCCCCCCCAGCAGAAGGTTAGGACAGGATGCGCTGCGCAACGCCCCTTTAATTCCACAACAAATGAAAGCGCTCAGTGAACCGCATGTCATAATGTGTGGAGGGACAGGAACACGTGCCCCCCCTCCCCACCCCCCGCCAAAAAAAGCGGCGACAGGCGTTGGGAGCTTCCTGCCCAAAGTCCCCGGCACCCCGCCCCCTCTTTCACCCTGGCGGGGACTCCCAGACTGGGGTTAGGTTCCCCTCATGTTTAAGTTGGCCAATGGCTGACAGGAGGAGGTGGTGGTGGGTCAAAAGGGCTGAACCGCCTCCTGTGCTTCTAGTAACGCAAGCACTGGAGGGGGAGAAGTTAAGGGCCTAGAGCCCTATGCACCAATGGGATGGTTCCCCCCCACGGAATCGAGCCTTGGTTTGCTGCAGGCAGCCACTGGATTTCTACCGGCCGGGCTCTCCATGCAGATGCGACAGGCCAGGCCATTGTGTGCACCTGGCTCCTATTGCGTAGACCAACCAATGGGCGAATTTTCTTTACCAGGCTGCTACTCCAACAACGAAGCACTGGGGAATGTATAATTTATGGCAGCCTATGGCTCACAGAAAAAACACAGTTTCGCAAGCCTCCAGCTGCAGTCATTAAGGACAGATCTTCTACCAGGCGTTTGGTGAAAGCAGTGCACAACGAAACGGATCCTTTTAATTATGTTCCCGCTGCAGACACCAGCTTAGGCAAGTCATGTTCAAAAGGCGCTTGTTGCAGATAGCAACCACTAGACCGGTCACTTGTTTCCGCCAGTTATTCCAGGCGGGCCGGGGCACGTATGGCAAGTTCAAAGCCAATTTGTTCAAGGCTGAAAAGTACATGGCATACTTTTCGCCAATCGCCAGGCATCCTGCGCACCTTTCGCCGGGGCCTTAATTACTAGTTGCAGACAGTAGGCGCACGACATACTCGGGCTTCAGCTCCACCTGTCACATGGAACGGCATTCTTTTTTTAATTCAGTGTTAAAATCCATACGGTTTATTCTCACCACTCACTATTCCAGACGCAAGCATATGCACCCACTTAATCGGGCTTCTCCCCACACATCACCACAGGCCGGCCATTCCTGCCACTACCTCTGCTCCATGTGAGTGCTATAGACCCTGCACAAGAGCCGCAGAGGGTGACACAGCAAGCCAACCACCAACTTGTGCACATGGAGTGCAACCTCCCCGCATCTGAAGGACAGCGTAGGGCACCGCGTCCCCTCCCCCCCCACCCCGGGTCTGCATGAGGCGGTGCTACTGGCTTCAGCTGTAGCGCATCCCAGTCTCTAGTGTCGCTAAGAGGCTGATGGACATCACAATGCAGTCTGCCTCCCCGGCTTCCCACGCCGCCAAACAACCACACACACGGAAGCCACGATGGTTACACGGTCATAACCTCTACCATCGGCGCTATCGCCAAGTTGAATGGGGGGGGGGGGGGCCTTGTCTCAACAATACATTTCAGAGTGCATCAAAAGTGCCTCCCCCCCCCCCCCCCCCCAAAGAAGCAACAACGGCAAGATGCACAACTCCACCGCCGCGGGCGTGCACGCAGCTCAACGCCACTCTCCCGTCTGCCCGCTAACCCGCTCGTGCACCCACCTTGCACCGCTGTTGCAGCGCCCGGCTGCCGCTCTCCGCGTTGTAGGCTCTTGGTCACCGCCTTCCACGCGTTGCATCCCAGCAGGCAGAGGAGGAGCGCCGCCGCGGTCCTGCTCATGTCCTCGGCCCGGTGCGGCGCAGCTGCCGCGCTGCATCAGAGCGCTGCCCGTAGCACCATGCCTGGACCCCCACTGCCGCCAGCAGCCCTCACGCGCTGTCCTCCTTCTGTTTGGGGCTCTACAGCGCAACCTCGGCTTCCTGCAACCGGACCAGCATCCCTCTATCTGCAGCTCCCACAGCCCTTTCTTTCCTCCCCGGAGAGAGCAAGCCTTCTACTCAGCCGCTTTAATTCTTGCGAGCCCGGGGCGCTGAGTCGCGCCACCTGGCGGGGCTCGGCGGTAGCACAGCCCCCTCTCTTAATGCTGTGCAACAATACTGTCGCCTCAGAGGGAGGGCTGCAGTCACCAACCCGCATGGGCCACTGTTTCCTCTGTGTTTCATGCTAGAAAGGAAACATAGTTGTAAAAGTAAAATGACCCTGTGCGATCTGTCCCTTGTAATCTGTAGACGGCTCGTTGAAATTTAGTGGCAGGTGGAGATTTAGATGGGCATAAACCAAGCGACATTATTTATCAGTTCTCTGGGTAAATAGAGCGGAGTCTCCACTGTTTAACTGGACACTGGTTAGATGGAGAATCTGCACACGTTATACGGACGCTGGAGGCCAACTTCATGATGCCAGAATCAGTATTATCCCCCAGCATTCACTAACCTACAGATTTACTTTTTTCATATCTATGTATGCTTGCAAACAGAGGCGTTGCTAGGGGGGGGGGCAAGGGGGCTATAGCCCCTGGTCTTTTGGTTTTAGCCCCGGATAGAATCTCAGGAGCTGCAGCCAAAAGGCTAGCTAGCCCCCAGTCCCAACAATTCCAACATCAGCATAGCCCCGGGTCTTTTCCAGACCTAGCAACACCCCTGCTTGCAAAGTTTTACTAGGAGAGTTGGAGTGGACACCACTATGTTCAATATCTATAACTAACTGTTCGCTATTATTCACAACATCTATTTGGTGCACACCAGTTGCCACAATTGCACTCTGTGGAACGAGTCAATATCCAATGAAGACTAGGGGCATACAGTGCTGACTGACCCAAGTGGCAGAAACACAGCACATTACTTCGTATATCTCAACAACAAAAAGTCGCAAGTTAATGATCTTCTTATGACAAAATGACACCTCACACTTCTTCAAACCAATAGTGATCCCAATCATTAAGGTGAAACAGGCGCTGTCATGTGATATATCCCCTTTGCCTTTTGTGGTAACGTCGGCCAAGAGATGGCTATAATCTTAGGGGTATGAATGTGAGTCAGTAACAACCCAAACAGCAATAGTCTAACACATTCAAACTAAAAGAATGTCCAGCCAAGCTTCTATGCAAACCTATCCCAGATGACCTTCAGAAACACCAGAAGCCCACTAGATAGATGGTTAACACCTCTTTAGTGTCTTTGTTGTCAGAGGTTTGATATGATAAGAGTCCTCCAACAAAATGGTATATCTCTCTGGTCTCTCTTGAGCACCCTCCAGGCTTCACTGTCACCCAAGATCAACATGAGGACTAGCGGTCGGTAACCCCTACTATCTACTGTAACTTCTCTACTGTGGGAGGCACTAAAGGCCAATGTCTTGTCTGTCTTATTCCCTCTGGACTTTCTAAGGATACCCTATTCTAGTGTCCCCCACAATGATGCTCTTAAAGGTGGTTTTTAAAAGTGTGCCTGTATTCTATCAAACACTTTCCTGTTTCTCCTCCTGCGCCCTCTCATCTCCCCCTCCTACTCTCCCACCCTCTCTCTCATTACCTCCTCCCCATTCTTATCTTGCTCCCATCTACTCTTCACCTCCTACTCCCTATAGTCTCTCTTTGCCCCCTGTCTCTCGCTCTCCTTACACCTCTTTCCTCCTCTGTCCCGCAGCTCTTTTCACCTACCTCCATCAATACCACTTCTCTCCTCCACGTTAGAATCTCTCCACCCTGCAAACTTTCACTCTGACTCCTGCCATTCTCCCCTCTCTCTCTTTACCACCCAACTCTCACTTCCATTCTCCCTCTTTCTACACCCTCCTTCAGCCTCTAAACCCTCCCTCTCCCCTTCTTCTAGCTCTTGCACCCCACTCCACCACGACTCAGTCCCACATGCACTCTCACAGTCACAGCTACACTCTTTCTGGTTGATACCACTCTCTCACATACAATACCTCGCTTGCACTACTATCCAGATCCCCCAGAGACTCTGCAGCACTCCGCTCCACCTTTCATCCTCCTCTTGGTCCACCTCTATATCACCAGACCTCACTCAAATAATCCTCACTCTCTGCTGCTCTCACAGGTCTTTTATATCCGCCACTTCCTGCCTCCTCCCATTAGGTTTGCGTTTCACCCGACCATAATCGAGTGAGCCAGGACAAAAGAGTTGAATCGTCATACAGTAACGATTTTATACACCCAATCGCAGGATATGATATTAGAAGGGGAGACAAACCTAAACAAGTCTGGTAGTAAGGGGAGGAATCATAGGAATGAAAGCAAACCCCATTTCTTACTATATACTGGGAATAAAGCCACATAAAAAATACCTGTTACCTTGGAGAACAAAATTGTCTGGGTGAAATTGGATACGGGAAGTAAAGAAAGTGCCATAAGAACAGAGTTACTTCCTTTAGGGTGGAAAGAAGTAGGAAAAAAGAGGGTGATCTGTCTACATAGCCATGCAGAAAATCTCCTGCTAACCCAGATCTCAATTACCATCTTGGGAAAGAAAATAAATCTAACTGTAGCTGTGATTATCAATTTACCAACCCAGTTAGTCCTGGGAACGGATTTACCCCAATTCAATCAATGGGTTTCAAAGGGAATCCAAGTAAAATCCAAAACTTTTGGAGAAAGGCTTCCATGTCCAGGGAAGCCAGAGCATGCCTAATCTGAAAAGAGAAGAGAATCCAGCCTAAGTGAAATGCACAGTTTCTTGGACCAGCAACCTTGTTACTTCACTGTGGAACACCGGAAAAGCAGAGAGCAAGATACTGTAGACTTTCTCTCCCTCTCTCCCCATGTGAATCAACCCAGTTCAACCCGCATTGGGGAAGGGTATGTGAGAAACCGGAGGGTATTCTCACTTCTAAAACTCCTGGATCCTCTTCTCAGATGGCCAGGGAAAGACCATAGTTCTTGGATCCCGACCCTGGGGGTGGAGAAGCGAGGGAGGATCACTAGTGTGGAGAGTCTGTGGGGATTGGGACTGGGGTACATGCAGGTGAGACATGGTATCCCTTTTTCCTGTTGAGAACAAACCTAACCATTACTGTAAAGCTGTCCCCCCCATCATTTCCCCACATCACACTTGACAGTACTGGGACGAGGAAGAGGCGACTAAGAGTAGTGAACAGTATAACATTTCACCACTCTAGTACTGGTACGAAGAAGACTGACCCAACTGAAAGAGCACACCTGCAACCTGTTAATTGGTTGCAGGTGTATAAATTGAGAGACTGAAGAGAGGGTCCCAGGAATGCCCCTCCCCCCACCATGAGTTTGACAGGCCGAAGAGCCAGGAACGCTCAAAGTTACTCATCCTTTTTCAGACAGACCTCAAGTGCAACGCTTGCTGACACGTATGCAGGAAGGTATCCCCTGAGACAGCCATTCCAATCTTAACAAGGGCAGATCCTTCCAAATTCAGAGGGCCTGATGGAGATCGTGGACCCAAACACTATAATAGACTGCATCGATTAAGAGCTACAAAGCCACTATGCTGACGTCACTAGTGACACCGCGACATAGCAGCATTGGCCAAGAAGCACACTCGCAGCTCTGCACCGCATTACACAAACACACATTTGCAGACACGAAGAACATGCTTACAGAGTTCTATAGATAGAGGACGGATACACATGCATACTGTCAAAGCTTTTATTATTTTTCAAATTAGGCAAATGAAGTAATGCAGAAACACAAGACAAAAAGAGATCCATAGCAAGTTTGCAGATGCTTATGGCAATTAACCCTGTGGGAATACAGGAGTATACATGGAGCCTGGTAAGACCAAGTATGACTAACTTATAGGTAACAGCACATTAGGAACAGGTAGAAATCACATTATATGCCTAAGGAAAATTACAGAAGGCCTCAAGCCACAGAACACAAGACAAAAGGAGCAGACTCAGGCTGCACAAAGCGCAGATCGAGCTTACAGCAAAGTTCAGAGATGAACAGTCACATTCCAAGCTACAGACAACAAAGGGAGTAGCTGCCGGAATGTTGGAATACATCCTCATAAATGCTGACCCAAGAGCTCAATGTTGTGGTCCACAACCATGTGATGCAGCCGAACTAGACAATGGGCATTAACCTGTGGTGGGAAGATGAGCCGTTCTCAGCAACCCAGACGAGAAGTGAAACAAGTGTTGCAACATGGAAATGCACTCTTACAGGCAAAAGGTGGTCTACTACCAGATAAAATTCAGACATGCAATCATTTCACATCACCTTGAAGAGGTGCACAGAGGGCTGAGAATCGAGCTGGGTCCCAGGCCTGGGGAAATCAGCTCCAGCCACTCATCAGAGAGAAACCAGGACTGGATGGCAAAGGGCAAGGGCCAACGGTAGTCCACAACCCTGCAACAATGTAATAGATAGTTTTTGGGGACAGTGCAGGTCAGCCACCTGACATGCAAGAGCCAGTAGAATAACTTCTATATGGGGTAGATGTAGGTGATACCACTATAGGCACCCTACCCGGAGTGGAGATAGGTTTTTGGGGAAGGTTTTGGTTTTTTGTAATAAACCACAATTCTAATTTGCCCTTGACTGAGTCCTCCGTTCATTCTGGGGAAGGGTTGTTGGGCCCTTGGGAGTTGGACAAACCTCCAGACGACCTCTGGCATACCTGGTATTTATCCCAACAAGTTGGTAGCAGAGTTGATGGTTCAGCTACACTTGTCCGGCGCGAAGACAACTCTCCTGCCGCAGAGACTGGAGGGCTGTGGGACACCTCGCAGGTTTTGAGACAGCGGGGAACGCATGTCCCATGTAAACGCTGTCAGGAGCCAGCCATGGAAATATTTTGCCAGAGGTCGGTGAGGAGTTCAGCAGACCAGAGAGGTAGCGTGGCAGCTTTAAGGGACTCAGCAGCCAAGCAGCGTCAGCAGATCAGCGGGGTGCAAAGGTGGTTTTGGGTATTGTTGATTACCTTTGGAGTATTGTTGAGTATTGTTTAGTAGTATATAGCATTGTCAAGTTTAATAGGGACAGGAGCGGATGTAGATGTCGTTTTTTGTGATTAGGATGCATTCGGTTTTGAGGTAAAAGGTTCTGGTGAATAACGTAGACTAGTGACTTGAGGGCACAGATGATAGAAGTTATGTAAATACGGTATTTCCTGTGGGTTGGGCATTTTAGTTTGAGTCATAGATGACGGTATCCCCGTAAGGTTTAGCAAAGGGAGCTGACCTAGATTGAGGAAGGTGATTCGGATGGTTAAGTCTCGCTGAGGCAGTTATCTACAAGGTGACACTGTAGGTACAGATCGAACACAAGAAAATATTGGTATACTCTGCTAGGAGGCAGGAAGACAGCTGTGGGCTTCTGTTGGGGTTGTGTTTATTTATGGGCAACAGGATTTCAGCTTTGTGCACGCTGTAAGGGGTTTGTAGCACTACCTTGCTTAGTGAATTGGTGACGTCACCCATAGGTTTGTGCATAGAACTTGCAGAGCATGATGTGGTGTGGAAAAGGTGTTGAGATAATTGAAATTGATAGAGGAGGTTATTCAGTGGTGGGGCGCGGAAGGCACATGCGCGAGATGTGCCAGGTGGGTGTGCCTGAGGAGGCAAAGAGTTGTTAAGGAGCGGTGAGCGCAGCATGCCTGAACAATTGTTGTGTAGCCAGAGAGGCTTGAAGAAAAATGAAAGAATTACCATTGCACTGTGTTTTCTCGGTCAAGTAAGAATAAATGCAATGTATCAAGGGAAGTGCAGGGATGACATGCCCCTAGAGCACTTATGTAAGACTGTAACGTTATATTATATAGCGCAGAATGGAATAAGAGTACCAAGGGTAAATTGACTAAACCATGGCCACAATGTGGAAGTTTCTTCAAGGATGTGCAGTAATCACTACTGACACTTACAGGACACTTTTAAGGGAAAGAAGTTAGCAAACAGCATGGCAATATTCAAGCTGTGGCGGATGTTCAGCAGGGCGATGGGGAAGCAGTGAGGCATCAATGGATGCTGAACCAGCAGGAGGCAGCAGGACCAGTGCTCTCACCCGCCGCTCCCCCACCTGCTCCTGCAAGTGAAAACTCTGAGGACACAAACGAGGAGCAGGGGTTGTACCCCCTATGGGCGTTAAAAGCAGCCACGGGATATCGAAACCCAATATTTAAACCACCAGCATATACCAAGGAGGAGGGGCCGAAAGGGGTTGGACAGACGACCAGCGGAAAGGGAGCACGAAGCGAGACACAGGCCAGCACTAAGGACGGGATAGAGGGCATAGCCACAAACAAGTGGGTTGGGAGTCTCCTAAAGCTAGAAGGAAAGACAATGGAAGAGGAAGCGGGGGCGACCAAAGAAATAGAGGGCCTTAAGGGGAGCAGTGAAGCAAAGAAATGGGCAGAAATAATGGAGGAAGTAGACAGAAGAGAGAGGGAAGCAGAAGATAGACGTCAGAGGGAGCGCCGAGAGAGGAGGAGGGAGGAAGAGAAAGAGCAGGAGCAGCGAGAGAGGAGGAAGGAGCAAGAAGAGATTGAGAAATGAAGGGAGGCAGATGAGAAGGAAAAGCAAGTGTTAGTGGACAGAGAACAGAGGAAGTGGCAGATAGTGCAGGAGCGCAATCGAAAGGAGGAAGAAGAGGAGCACGCAATCATAGACATAAGGGCGCAATGGGCAATAGACATGGAAGACAACAAAGGGGAAGAAGGTAGGTGAGCAGAGCCAAACAGCACAACCCTGCCGAGTAAGGCCACTACAGTATCAGACAGAACGTGCATGGGGCCCTATGGGGTAGGGGTGGCATAGACTTGATCAACTTCAGAGGGAAGCCTGGGAAAGACACAACCTCTAGGAGACTGAACTTCGTGGACTATTTTTGCAGCTATATGGAAACAGAGTTGGATGAAGACACAGGGGGAAGAAGGGACAAGGAAAGAGGGCAACCGAAACGAAACACAGGTCTCCGGGGACAGCGCAGAGAGGAGTGTGACATAGGAAGGTGGAAGGAGTACATGGACAACTAAGGGGGATAGGGACGATCGGATGCCACGGGCCAGAGCCGCATCCTACAACTATGACAGCTTGCTCCCATACGTTGAGGGACTTGGGGAACTCCCAGGACGAAGGAAGGTGGAGACAGCCATAGTATGTAAAGACACTAGGAATACGGGGGGGTTGGATAACTGCGCACAATTGACTCGAAGAGTGCCAGTAGACACATACACCGACATTAGAGACAATGACAAGCAGATTAGACTGCCTCAAAGAGCAAGCGGGGAGGTAGGGTTTACACAGTTGCCCATACTAGAAAAGGGAGGGGGGCAACCTCAATATATATCATGGAAACACATTGACAAGGACAATGTGAGATGAAGGTTACCCTTGTTAACTGCGGGTGCAGAGAAATGGATATATGAAATGGAAAGAATGACATCTGGACAGAGATTAGCAGTGGGGGACGTAAAGGGACTATTTGAGGTGATTCTGGGGGAGGCCGCTGATGACGTATAGAAAAGAGCAGGGTTCCCAGGAGTGACCATTCAGGACACAGCGCATGATGGTTTGCTGTTTGAAAATTGCTGAGCAGCCATATGGCAAGCTCTAAGGATGCAATACCCAGTCACAACAGATGTTAGTGCGATTATCGCCCGCAAGATGGGGAAAGACTAAGACCGCTTACACTATATTCAGGCGGTTCAAGAGCCTTGAAACGCGAGAACTGTGGGACAAAACAGTAGCTTTATTTTACCACATATTGTGCCAGGGGTTACCAGAACCCGTACAGAAGCAGCTTAAGAAATGAGTAGTCATGGAGGCGAAGCCTTGGCCGGAAATACAGCTCACCATAGTAAATCATTGTAGGCTATTGCAAGAAAATATAAGGAAGAAGCGCGATGAAAGGAAGCAAGAGGAAGCAAAGTTAGTGCAAAGGAAGTTATCCAAATCCGTCCTGGAAGGGGCGGTACTGACAAACGCAGGAGAACCGGGGACACCACAACAACAGTACACACTGCCACCCACGGAGGGAGGATTCACGGGAAGGGGGAACATGCAGCACGAGGAAGAGGGGAGCCACCCACAGTACACAGGTATGGGCCACAGATATATCATAACCAAGGGGTATTTCCATGAGGGTTTTGAGGATATGGGCAGCAGGTGCAGCATGGCCCAGGGGTGTTTGCTGGTGGGTTACAAGGGGAAGGAAGGGAGCAACCACCGAGCTGGGTGTTGTTAAGGATTCCAATCGGGCAACACACCGGACCAGGACACTTGGTCTTATCCTGTGATGTGGCGCTCAATAGGAATGCTTTTTCTTTACTTTCAATTAATTCAAATTGAGCCGATACCCGACCCGTCTCACACCCCCTTTTACAAATACCCCGGGTCACAATGTACCAGGAACCAGGCCTGTTGGTGAAAAATACTATATTTATTTATTTTTAAAGTTCACAAAAATCACACACATTTTAATATTGGGCAGCAATCACCAGTGGGGTGATAATGACAATGGAAATGGAAGCAATGCTCTTGGTTAACCATCTAGTAGAACATATCCAAAGCACAATTGAATAGGAGCACTTTTTGACTTAGGATAGATAGCACCCAAGTCAAGGTTTCCCCATGCAACATTCTCTCAACCCACAAATAACAACATTCTTTGTGGCTAGAAAGAATCAGCAGATAGTCAGGGATAAGAAGCAGCAAACATAATCAAAATCCAACCTTCCCTCACCAAATATGAAGGAAGATTTGAAACTCTTCGCAAAAGCCTACAATCACACTCAGATTTTGACCAATAATTAATTATATGTGTGTTTAAATAATGCTATGTATATTTTTTATCACAGTATCAGGGATGTTATATCACTGGCAGCCAAGTATCATAGAAGCATACAGTTCACAAAGCAAGTTAAAATTGAAAACCCAGTGCAGCCAAATCACACGTTGGAAAGTTGCATTTTTACACAGACACAGTTTTAAATGCAAAAGCGTTTTTTAAAAAAAATGGGTGAAAAACACTGAATTTGACTGCGGGTTTTGGGCTGGGGGATAGATGTATATCACAGGGACAATATCAAAGTGAAAGGATGGTAGTAGCTGAAGATTTGGATGAGATTTTTAGGGTGGAATGGGGTTCAATTTTAGGAAAATAGAGCAGTTAAAAGTAAGAAAATCGCCTTTGAAAGAAAGGCAAATTTTACTTAAACTAGATTTAATGGCTAAGAAAAGAGGAACGTCACCCGTGAATATCCAAGTTATGCTGCAATTGTAACACTTCACACAGTGTACCCGTTCTCTTTAGGGAAAATTAATTTGTTTAATCAAAATAACACTAATGACTTGTGATCTATGCAAGACAGAATTAATAGAGAGATGGCGCTAGGACTTAGAAAGTCAAGGACAGGGTGCTCAGAGAATTCTAACAGTTTTAACAAGTTAGCAGGGTATGGATATGATTTCTTAGAGAGTGGAATAAAGACAAAAGGAGCAAGATGGGCAGACTATATGTTTGTCTGGGATGAGGAGATACTCACATTCCACCCTTGGGTTTGGAATTTTGGAACAGCCAACAATCCTCACGGTTGTGGGACCTTGTTTCACCCTTCTACCAGTTTTCTGTGCTTTTCAGTGAGAATTATATTACTTAAAATTGTATAACTTTATATATGGGTGTGGATTATCATTAGGCATGTAAGTATTAAAATTTGCAATGGCATCATGGATACTTTCCTTATAATACCCAATTCTCTGACTTTTATATTCCCCATGTGTCAGTGAAGTCTATGACATCTTAAATTAAAGACCATAAAATCACATTTAAACTGTTAAATTTTCACATTTTTTCAAAGTCCTGCTGTAAAGATAAAAGTCTTACAAGTTTTATTTATAAAATAGTATTTGGAAACAAAAGTTCAGTGTTCCCCATATATGGGCAAAGCTTCCAGGCCATCCCAGGGTTTTCACAGAGATTTCCTTTGAAGCATCTGGTAAAAGCCACAAGGGAATGTGATGTTTTTACTTCGCACATCCATGTCCTAAAAGTTCCATTGTAAGAGTCCCCTGCCCAGACCAAAGTCTGATGATTATGTGAACTTTCTTTGTCCTGGTCAGTCAAAGTTTTCCAACCTAGCAATTATCACTTTCATGTCCTGGAAGATTATTGTGGGTCCCTTTTGGGGGAATCCTTAGCTCTGCCAACAGGAATAACCTGTTTTGGGAGCTTGCAAAATCCAGCCCAGGCAGTTTAACAGTTTTTTTAAAAAAATGTTGCCCTGAATCAAAACAGCCTGTTGGATAAAACATCCCCTATATGTTTCCCCAGCAACAACCCCCTTTACATTGCTAGGCACAGACACCTTTTTGTTCAACATGGTACTTTTTAAAACAGGCATTTTTTTTCCTGGTTTACACAAGCACATTGTGACACATGGTAAATGTTGCCGGGATTTCTCTTCCATCTACTTCCCAATATTGTTTTGTAGCTGTGGCTAGGTTATTTTACACAACAGTCTGTACAAGGCAAAGGTCTCCTGAAATTGACATGTACACAGAAAGCTATGATTTTCTTTTCAAGCAGTGATTTTTGACATTTTGTAACAGAATTTAAGGATTTCCCGTGTAGCTGAAGGAAAGCTTTTGTTGATTTTCTCAGGTTTGGCTGGCACAGCCTGCCATTCAGGAATAAGGCTCTTTTCTGATGGAGCACAATGTGAATATGGCTGGGTATGACAGGGTCTTTTTGATAAAGGTAGTGTGAAGAAGAACCGGGACAAATAGCATCAGAGCGGCATCATTTTAAAGGTGAAATATTCCCCTTTTCAATGGGAATTTTGGGCTCTCAGCAAAAAAACAGTGCAGCCCTCCATTTGTCGCTGCAAAACACAGTTTTGGTGTGAGGCAACGGTGCTCATATGAGCAAGTGCAGCCATTTTGCTGTTTCTGTTGAAATGCAGCTTGGTGATGTGGGGAAGTACTGTGAGTGGGTAAATATATCCCACAGTGTGCAGGCATATAGGGTACATTTCAAGAGTGTGCAGAAGCAGGGGGTGCAACAGAATGGGGGATGCAATACCAGCCAGCATACCAAGGGGAACAAGATGAGTATTACACACAGGACCAAGCACAACAACAAGGAACGGCACTGAGCACATACCCGCAGCCACACCAGCCCATGACACAGATACCACAGATGCCCCAGACGCAAGGAAGTGCACAGCATGCATATATGGCACAGCAGGTGCCCCAGATACCCAACCCTGCGGCGGAACCATGCATAGGGGTGACAAAACTTTTCCTTTCCTGTAGACACAAAAGGGCGACTAAATCCTGCATCCATGACGGGAAATACAGACTGTCAGGCGATGCCATGAATACTCAAAGATTCTCTGGGGCTACGGAAGTGGTTCCTTTCACAGAAAATATCTCACTTTCTACAGGGGAACACAATCTATCCTTACCCTCACTCTACACCGACAGACACCTGTAAACATACTAGAAGAAGACATTATTAGCAGTCTTAACATGATGATTTCATTCACAGATTGGGGATAGTGTGCTCCACACCCAGGATACACATTTTCAATGTACAGGAAATTATTCAAGTCTATTGTAGATGAAAGGTACAAAGTGGGGTGTCGATGGACAAAGAGATGTTCCAGTACGGGATGAGATTCCAATGGCATGGCTTCCAGGGATTCAAGGGAATGTGTGTCACATTCCAGACCAGAAATACCATTGGATGAAACAGAAGGGACACTAGTGCCACTAGAGACCGAGGCAGTAATTGTGGGAGACGAGTTGATAACAGTGAATGAACAGATGACACAGGGCGACCATGGCGATCAGTGATCACCGTAGCAGAGGGATACAGGTCAACTAAAGTGACAGATGAAGAACTGTTCAGAGACAAAGATCAGACCATGAAATGGTGTTCGAAATGGGTGTCTCATATTGGATAAAGATACATTACAGAGAGGTACCGCAGAGAATGGCGATGGCGCTGAAAGCACCACTGACCTTCTGCAAGGAGGAACTGGCCAAGTTGTCCAACAGCAATTCTCCCATGAGTGAAACAATACCCACTTTGAAGGGAGGCAGATTTTTGTATTTGTATTTTATTGAATTTATATAGCCCTTTAATCCAAAGTGCTTTACATGAGAATGAGGGCATCAGGGCATCTATGAAACAATTGCAGCACTAGTAGAGCAAGGCATCCTAGTACCATCAGAATCACCATGCAGCATGGCTGTGTACTCTGTTAAGAAAGCAACAGGAGGGTCATGGTGTTTTATACAGGACTTGAGCCATCTCAATGATATTGTGGAAGCAAAATATCCTTTAGTTCTGAATCCAGTGACAATTTTGTGCAGCATTCCGACGGAAGCTGCTTGTTTCATGATCATAGACTTGAAGAACGCTTTTTTCTCTATACCACTATATCTAGACTCACAAGGCCTGACTTCCTTTCTGTATAGAACTAAAAAGTGGAAACATACAAGACTTCCTCAAGTGTACTGTGGGTCACCCTCCATAGTCAATAGGGTCCTCCAGATGGGCCTAGGAAGTGTACAGATGGAGAGCACGGTCAAACAGTACATAGATGACATTTTGATCGGCAGCACGATAGAAGAACAGTGTAGATAAAACTCAGTGCACATGCTGACAGTGCTAGCTGACAAGGGATAAAAGGTGGACAAAGCCAAATTACAGTACTGTCCGAAGGAAGTGCTATACATTGGACAGATGATCTCCCAAAATGGCAAACAGGTGATGCCAGAAAGGGCAGAGGAAATACGCAGGACAGCGAATCCTGTGACAGTCAGAGAGATGCTGCAGTTCCTGAAGTTACACAATTACTGCAAGGCATGGGTCTTTGACTACAGCACTTACACCAAGCCTCTACTGAGTACACTGAAGGAAGCACAAAAAGGGGCCAAAGTAACAGGATGGACAAGAGAAATGACTGAGGCATTTGATGAGCTGAAAGAAGCGATATGCACAGCTCCATTGCTAGGGATCCCAGACTATAAAAAGGAATTCATTTTGTTATCACACTCTGATGGGGTAGTGGTGACAGCAGTACTGACACAGAAGACAAGCTTGGGGTACAAGACACTAGCATACTACAGTAGCAAGTTAGACCCAGTAATGAGAGGACATTATCAGTGCGAACAAGCTTTGGCTGCAGCCACATTCGCAGTGGACAAATCAGCAAGTATTACCATGGGGTGCAGCACCACTCTTTACGTGGAGCATGCTCTCTATGCAATACTGGAGAGACCAAAGAGCACACTGACAACACAAAGAGCATCAGGGTACAAGGTGTTACTATTAAATCCAGCACTCAGGGTAGTGAGGTGCAGGCTTGTCAATCCGGCGACTTTACTCACTGACGTGCTACAGAAAGGTCACTGCGCACATGACTGCACAGCAAACGTACAAGAATTCAGTGACACTTGCATGGTACAGGAAGATGCACTTGAGAGGGGAGACGTGCTCTACATTGATGGGTCATCAACAATTGACCAGGCAGATGGGGTCAGACATACAGGAACAGATGTGGTGAGGTTAAGGGTGGATGGAACCAGTGAGGTAGTGGGCAGCGCCTGATTACCATCACATTATGCAGCACAAGCAGCAGATCCAGTGGCCTTAATATTGGCATTGGAGCACAGCATAAAAAAGGAGGTGACAACTTACTCAGATTCACCCTACATGACATTCACAGTACACTCGGGACTGTCCGGATGGATGAGGAGGGGTTTCAGGAGGTCTGATGGGTCACCAGTACAGCATGCAATTTTATTGGGCGGTCTAGTAGACATCATACATTATCTTGAGCAACTAGCAGCAGTGAAATGCCAAGCACACACAAGGGGAAGACCATGTCCCAAGAGGGAATGAAGCAGCAGACACAGAAGCAAAGTGTGCCGCATATTTTGGACACATCCTGGAAATGGAGGCCTCATCCCATGCCTGTGACCATGCAAAGGCAATGATACTAATGAGGGGTACAATGTGTTGCTAGCAACACAAATAATGGCGCTGCAGGGATCTGCACCCAGGGAGAAGAAGGACTAGGAGGGGATATACAGTATCCCTAACAGACACCCTATGGCGGCAAGATAACACAGAGAAGGTAGTTATGCCACTTGAATTGTTGCACACAGCAGTGGCACAGTTACATTATCCAACACATACAGGGAAGGAGGTGGTTGGTGCTCATATTGGAGAAACATGGTTCTGTCCTAACTTGCTGGAACACATGGCTGAAATCATGAGCAACTGCTTGGTTTGCAAGCAATTCACTGCAGGACATACACTGAGAGTTGTGAGAGGAGCCATACCTCACCCAGATGGGTCATTTCAACACCTCCACGTCGACTCTGTTGACATGATCCAAGTCTGCCAAGTATACTTTTACATGATAGTGGTTGTGTGCCCA
Organism: Ambystoma mexicanum; assembly: GCF_040938575.1. Lineage (NCBI taxonomy): Eukaryota > Metazoa > Chordata > Amphibia > Caudata > Ambystomatidae > Ambystoma > Ambystoma mexicanum. The sequence continues at coordinate 1,040,904,631 of NC_090924.1, forward strand.
TTCTCTTGGTGGATTGAGGCGGGTCCCTGGTCTCATCCTGATGCCCTCTGAGCAGCGAATTCTCTGGTCTGGAGAGTGTTCCCATGATGGGGCATGTGTGAAGTCCTGCGGTCTGACAACAGCCCTCACTTCGCCAACGAGATGTTCAAGCACATCACAACGTTGCTGGGTATCCAACACAAATTCACTTATGCGTATCACCCGCAAGCAAACATGGTATGTGAATGTCTCAAAAATCTCCTGAAATAGTATTGCCAATACCGAAAATAGTACCAACAAGAACTGGCTACATTGCCTGCCTCTAGCCCTGTTTGCATTTCACAACGAGCCCAGCCCAACCACCATTTAAACCCACATGAGGGGGTGACAAGACGGCGCCTGCAACTTCCCCTGCTCCTCCAAAAGGGCTCTCAAGGATGCACAGAGCAGTGCGACTAATTTACGTCAGGAAATGTACAGTTATGTTTCTTCCTTGATTGCTAATGCCTCTTTTATCTCTCGCCAGATACAACGACACTAGAGAGGCCCTGAAGCCAATGGAGAAAGTGACAGTCTCAACAACACTGAGAACTTACTGAAGCAACCGCTTGTTTTTCCTGCGGATCGTATCCTCCTTCGCAACTCTGTTCCCCGCTAGGATGCACCCAGATTCACATGCCCCCATACCATAGAGGCAGTGACTGAGAGAGCCGTCAATCTTGAGGGAAAGACTGTATGGTAGCAATGAGATCGACAGGGCCAACAATCATCAGCAAGAAGAGCAAGGAGACAATTTGCAACCAACACTGACGAGTGGAGGACACCCAATGGTTACTCGCTCATGGGCAGAAGAGTAAGAGCAAAGACTTTCCACACTTCCAGAGTAAGGGCACACTGTTTGTTATTCTTCTCTCTACACACATTCATCGAGAAAGTGTGACAATCTTATGCTATAATTGTTCATGTTGCCCAATGATTCACAACCTGATACTTTTCCGGGCCAATTTGTCCACTTCTTTAGAAGGTCCAACAGATTCTGAGCACGTCCTCCTAGAATATTTACCACTTTTTTATAGCATATTTGGCCTAATATTATCCACAACTTGAACGAGGAATCCCATCTGTCCTCGCAGTACTTAGAGAGCCTAGAATCAGAATTGCGTGGGAACTTTGCCATGAGTGATTATATGATTCACCAGGCTTAAAACGAATACAACACTAATCAATTAACGCACAGACTTTGTGCTTTTCAGGTGGGCAACTGATATCTTCAAGCTGCACAAGGTTCCAGCAGCAAAGGTAAATGGGTGAAATTATTAAAAATATGCCTAGCATGTCGTCTCTTTTATTCCCAAGTGGGGTTCTTGCATTTATCTTTTGTGTCTAGTGAAACCACTGTATCCTTGGCTAACATTACCCAAACCCCCGCAGGTGAAACGACCATGTCATGTGAAGAAGGGAGCACTTTAGGCACGGTAAGGAGAGGAAAACACAGTGCTGACACAGACATGGGGGATTGGACCTATATCTCACCGACACTGCTCGAGTGTCTAATAACAAGTGGTATAAACACATGACCAAAGTAGGTAAGGAAACCACCTGTGAGAGCTGTTGTGTCTGCTCACTAATCCCCTATGCCATGAGTGCTTCTAGAACGTTTATAGCAACTGAAATACCAACAGCAAGAGCCCAATGCCTCATGTACCCATCCATGGTTACAACCCGAGGAAGATTCCAAGTGAAAACAGCAACGCTGAGATGGATGTCTCAACCAACATTCCCCTTTGAGGATAGTTACATAAAGGCCCTTGACATGATAAACAATTATTGGCAGTTAGACCAAGCTATACAGTACATAGATGAGGGCTGCAGAAAGGCGACACAAAAATGATAACACTGAAAAAGCTGCCCTGCCTGAAGATGGGGGTGAAGGAAATAGGAGGAGAACCAGGATGTTGGGAAAGACCAACGATGCGTGTGTATGGCCAAGTATACACAGAGGAAGGATGGAAAGATGGAGTTGTAGGAAGTGTAAGGAACTCATAGTGGCAATAGTAAAGACAGACACAAGTGATCACAGTTCAAGGGTGTTTATTAAACTGTAAATGCAGGGTGGAACAACGCCTAAACTAAACCTAAATCTAAGATGGGAGCAAGCATCGACCATCAAATATAAATAGGGCAGTCCTTGTTGCATTGTGTCAAAATAAAGGGCCTATACTAAGAAAAACCTATTGCCAATCCTTACGCTAAATACAAAAGAAGTGTGGGATAGGGTTTCAATAAAGAAGGAAGTGTTCTCAAAATAATAAGTCAGGATATGATTGCCAGGGGTCTCCCTTCCCCACGTTTTCAGCACGGAACAAGGTGGGTCTCCTGAGCACAGCACACAGGCCAGCTTTCCCAGCATGACCCAACAGTTCTGCTCCAGCTACCAGGTTCTCTGATGGTTTAAAGTCTCTTTGTCCCTTGTCTTCGAGGGCCCGATAATTTCAACAAACAACCATAAAAGTTCTGTTTCACGTATGGCTTTGGGTGATGGCTTCACCCCTGAGTCCCCCTCTTTGGGGTGCAGACCCCCCACAGCCTTGCTCAATAAATTAAATAAATAGTTTCTTTCTCAAATGAGCGTTGGGTGACGCTTCACCCTGGGGTACCCTTCTTATGGGCGCAGACCCCTTACAGTGTCGCTCAATAAATCAAATAAATCAAATAAACAGTTCCTTTCTCAAATGAGCTTGGGGGACTTTTCACCCCTGGATCTCCCTCAGCAGGGCTCGGACACCAAACGACAAACGGGACAGGTCAATTCTTCTCATCTTATAATTAGGGATGGTAACTTTCCACCCCTGGATCTCCCTCATTCAGGCTCGGACCCCAAATGACAAGCTGGATAGTTCATTTTTCTTTGCCGTATAATGTCTCTTGGTTTCATGAATCTTAATGTCCTTTTGAACAACTCTTGCCGGGTTCCCTCTGGCTAACCTTTATGATACACAGTTCATGCATTCATTTTACCAAGCGGGATTCACTTCCCTTTCGCCTCACAATCATCTTTTGGTCAAAGACTTTCAACGTTACAGAGGATCTTGCATGACCCCTGTGTGACGACTTTGACCCCTTTTCTCGCCTTTCTCATAAGGCCGTCTGGCACTTGTAGTTCAACAATAGGGTAGTCACAACGAGCGCACACCCATTTGGTGCCTCACTATGCTCTGCTGGTTTTCCCCTGTTCTCTTGCCATTTCTTTGCATTCAAAGTTCAATTAGCCTCTCACTACTTCTGTTCAGCACAATTTGGTTTCTTTATTTGTTCTCCCCCTCGACTCGCCTATTGGGGTGAACAGAGTTACTTTCTCGTCTGTAGAGTCAAGGCCAGTGCCATGTGTCTATATGTCTCTTCCCCGGCCAGACTGTCAGCGAAGGAGGTGCCCAGGTACCGTTGACATCTGGTGCAACATATGCAGGCTATTGTTTCTGGCCTTATGAATTTTTCTCTTGCAGCTTTACGGGCCTCTGTAGATAAGGGCAAGGTCACTTCTCCCCCTGGTCTCCTCTTGACTCGCACTGTCTTTCGCCTTCTTGATTTGCCAGATTTTCTCATGTTTTGCTGTCTGCCTTGCTCGTCTTGTGCTTTCTTGCTCCACCTTTTATCCCTGTGGGGAAAGGAAAGGGCCGCCAGTTGTGTGTGACTCAGGTTTATTGCCTGACTCTGTCTGACCCTTGGGCTAGGACATGCTATGTGAACAGTTTTAACATTAGTCCGTTTTTTATCATAAAATAAACAAGGGGGATTGTGGGAACGGTAGTGTTTTATCTGAGCCGGTTGGGAATGCAGGAAATAATAATCAGAAGGACGGGAAAGAGAATAACTGGGAGCATTCGGGTAGGATTTGTGGAATGAGTAAGAGGGTTTGTGGGAACTGTAGTTGTTGGTCACTTTTGACTGGGAGTTCGGAAAGTGATGATCAGAAGGATGGGATTGGTAGGGCTTATGAAGCAAACAGGGATAGCCGGGGAACTGAACAGAGGTAATTGTGGGAACGGTAGCGTTTTGTCAAGGTAGATTGAATGTTCAGGAAAGAATAATTATAGGTACGTGAAGGAGAATGACAGGGAGCATTTGGTTATGTAACAGAAAGACAGGGATCCTGGGAGATGTAGTTTCCCACGGCACTGGGGGTTGGGTTCTTAAAGGGTTTACCGTAGGTGGATGGTTTGTTGGTTTTGCCTTTGGGTAAGGTAGATTCAATGGGTGGAAGGGATGATGAGCAGGAATAGCTTATAAAAGCTTATAAAAGCTTCAGGGACTTAGTTCCCTTCACTATCCACCCAGTGATGGCACCGCGTCTCACCTGGGGTATTCCTCCGAGCATAACCCTGGGTTCCCCTACCCAGGTGATCCTCCCCCACTGTCCACCCCCAGGAACTGGATCCAACAGCGATGACCATGTCCTTGCCACCTGAATAAAGGATTCCTGGGCTCTACCTGGGGAAGTACCCTTAGGTTTCTTACATAAGCAATGCACACACCCTAGTACTATCACCAGTGAATACATTACAAGGAGAAAAGGACAAGTGCCTGAAGGAATGGGATGTGAGTGCCAAGTTGCTCATCTGGGTAGACAATGAAGCTGGACAATGCATATAACACCTCTAAAGAAACCAACATTGTGCTACAAGAATGAAGGAACAGTGAGAGTTGGAGATAACACAGGATGTAGGTACACAGAAAAGCATCCAGCAATGAAGGTGGGCACCGCAGTACTGATTGATCATTTTTGGGCATTTGGGTCACCCCGGTTTGGTGGCAGCATATGAGAAGCTGCCACCCAAATGGGGAGGAGTTTTCTGGTTGGTGCACATCAATATACCATCACTGGTAGTGCCCCAGAAAGACATAAAGATTGATGACTTCCTGAAGATGGACACTAACACGAGAAAGAAAAGGTCTGTTGGAGTGGAAAAATATGGAAGAAAGAAAAGGCCAGTGGAACTGAGTAGATTGAAAAGAGAACTATTTCTCATCAGAGTCAAAAGCATACCTGGATTATGTAACACCTGACAAAAGATTATTTAGCAGGAAAGAAATGTTTTTCGTGTCAATAGTTCCAGCAGTCCCGACCTATGCAAATGTGAAGTGGATCCAAATAACCAGATGGGAGCTGATGCTGACAATAAACTCTGCAGTAAATGGCTTCAATGCAATAAAAGAAGAGCTCCGAGCAGTAAGGTTGGTGATGCTCCAGAACAACATCTCCTCACAGCAATAGAAGGAGGAGTTTGTGCGAAAATTGGGAGTTTGTGTTTAATGATGGAGAGAATGGCACACTGGCAGAAGCAGTGACACAACTATTGAAAATGCATGCCAAAATGGAAGAAGAAGCTAAAGAAACTGTAAAAGACCAAAGCTGGATAGAGTACCTATGGTCATGGATGCCATCATGGCTGGCAGACGGACAGAAAGTACTCTTAGGGGCACTAATACTACTACTAGTGGGACTGTGCTTAATCAAAAAAAAGATGACTGAGAAATCGATAGGAATGAAGGTGATGATGGATGTGAGTATGGGAAAAGAAAAGGGCAAGATAGTGGACGAAAGAGAGAACCTGAGAACAAGAAAAAAGGGAATGTTCACTGTTCCCAACTGAGAAGGTAATGTTTGACAACCCGTTTAACAAGATGCATGGAGGAAAATGCGTGTGGTGCAATCCAGAAGGAGAATGCAGTTACATGGCCTGGAGTTTTGATGATCATACAAATTACAACGGACACCTTGGAGGACTAATGAAAATGTGACTATCAAGAATGAAGGTGACAAGGTATAAGGAGTGGTCGACAGGCCGACCAGAGGGAGGACTAAGGAGAGGGTCCCAAGAATGCCCTCCTCCCCAGTTGAGTAACTTTGCTGAAAATGTTGGGGGGGAGGGACATGACATCTGAAAATAAATGGGGACAAAATGGTGTGCCATGAAAGTTGGGGGGACAATCACCCCTGTCCCCCCCTAAAATAATGCCTATGCTCCTCCCCACCATGAACTTGACAGGCTAAAGAGGCAGGAATGCTCAAAGTCACTCATCCTTTTTTGGACACAACCCAAGTGCACCACTGGCTGACACATATGCAGGAAAGTATCTCCTCAGACAGCCATTCCAATCTTATCCAGTGCAGATCCTTCCAGATCCAGAGGACCCGATGGAGATCAGTGACCCAAACACTATAATGGTCTGCATCGATTAAGAGCTACGAAGCCACTATGCTGATGTCACTAGTGACACCACGACATAGCAGCGTTAGTCACGAAGCACACTTGCAGCCCTGCAGCGCATTACACAAACACACATTCGCATACATTAAGAACATGCTTACATAGTTGTAAAGATAGAGGACGGATACATGTAAATACTGTCAACGCTTTTATGTTATTATTTTTCTCATTAGCCAAATGCAGTAACACAGAAATGCAAGGCGACAAGAGATCCTGAGCAAGCTTGCAGATGCTTATGGCAATTAACACTATGGGACTACGTACGACTAACTTATGGGTAACATAGCACAGTAGGCACATGTAGAAATCACATTATAAGTCTTAGGAACATTACAGAAGGCCACAAACCACAGAAAATGAGACAAGAGGATCAGACTCAGGCTGCACAAAGCGCAGATCGAGCTCACAGCCAAGGTGAGAGATAAACAGTTACCTTCCAAGCTACAGACGACAAAGTGACCAGCTGCAGTAAAATGGAATACATCTTTATAAATGAAGACCCAAGAGCTCAATTTCGTGGTCCACAACCACGTGATGCAGCCAAACTAGACAATGGGCATTCACCCCTGGTGGGGAAACGAGCCAATCTCAGCAACCCAGATGAAAAATGAAACAAGTGTTGCAACGTGGAAACGCACTCTCACAGGCAAAAGGTGGTCTACTACCAGATACAATTCAGACATGCAGTCATTTCACATCACCTTGAAGAGGTGCACAGAGAGCTGAGAACCAAGCTGGGTCCCAGGCCTGGCCAGATCAGCTCCAGCCAATCACGAGACAGAAACCCAGGGGTGAATGGCAAAGAACAAGGGCCAATGGTAAGTCCACAACCCTACAACAATATAATAGTTTTTGGGGACCGGGCAGGTCAGCCACCTGACATGCGAGAGCTAGTAGAATAACTTCTATATGGGGTTGATATAGGTGATACCACTCTAAGCACCCTATCCGGAGTGGAGAAAGGTTTTTGGGGAAGGGGCCCAGGTGATGACAACATGTAGCATCAAAACTGGGAAATGCACCATGGAAAATTGGAAAGTACTGGAGAAACTTGATTGTCTTGTGTGATCCCTGTTGGTTTTTTGTAATAAACCACATTTCTAGTTTGCCCTTGGCCGAGTCCTCTGTTCATTCTTGGGAAGGGTTGTTGGGCCTTTGTGAGTTGGACGAACCCCCAGACGACCTCTGGCATACATGGTATTTATCCTAACAAGACAGAGAACACCAAATAGAGCAAGATGGAGGCCTGTGGAGGAGAGACCAGCAGGAGACCTTTGAGAAAAGGAGGCAGCTATGGTGGGACTGTAGAAGGAGCCAGGATTCTGGCATATATCCCAGAGGACTTTCAGGACCCAGAAGGTGCGGGCTGTGTCATTGCCGCAGGCCTGGGAACCTCATAACACTGAGCGATCAGCAGGAGTTGCGAGAGCACTACGAGAAGAAAGGATGCTGCCCGCCTCTGTGAAGAAGCCTATAATATGCCGGCCTGCAGAGGGAAACACCTGGCAGATGAGCTGGGCTTGTAGCGGTGGACATCCCAGCTTCAGACGTGCAGAGGAAGCTGCAGGAGCTGCTGAGCAGAGATGCCTGAAGCCAGTGAGTGTCGGGGAGGAGGCTCATATCGGCCAAGAATTAAGTAACGTTCTGTCAAATTAAGCAAAGCAAATGCCTATTGAATACCGAACTGAATGGAAACTTTAAATTGAGCAAAACAAATGCCTAGTGAATACAGAACTGAAAGGAAACTTTAAATTCAGCAAAATAAATGCCTATTGAATACTGAACTGAATGGAAACTTTAAATGAAGCAAAACAAATGCCTATTGAATACTGAACTGAAGGGACATTTTACATTGAGCAACAGGAGTATATATTGAATACTGAACATATTGTACAACAAATTGAGTAAAACCTTGAAACTGAACATATCGAATATTAAATGAAATAAAACCTTATAGGCCAAACAGACAACAGAGAACTACCAAAGCGTCCAGGTGAAAGTGAATGACAGAAAAGGGAGCATGTGTGAGAGAACGCCATAAAAAGTGGATAAAGAGCAGAATAACCCCAAAGAGAAATTTTATGAGTGAATGCAGTGCGGCAAGGTCAAAGACTGGTAAGAGGCGTGTGACATGTGATGGCAGAGCCATTAGGCTGACAAAGGAAAGCCATAGGAGTGTAAAGCAACACATAAAGCCAAAGGCCGATAAAGAGGAACCAAACTGAAAGTGATTTGGTATACAGGAGCCAGTGCCAAAGAACCTGTGTGGGCTGGAGAGCCCAGTAATCCTGTTTGGACGGCCTGTAATGGGTGGACCCTGTGGTCTAACCACTGCGCCTAGACCAATGAGCCCTAAATGCTGAAAAGACATTGTGAAACATACCCATAAAACCACTATAAGTGAACTGATAAGGCAAACCAGTGGTGTGAATCCTTTTGAAAGACTGAAGCAAGTATAAGTGGTGAAAGAAAGTCTTGAGGAAGGAAACCCTTAGACTTGAGAAACCACACGTGTTGTCTGGAAAACAAAGCCTCAAGATCTTTTGATTTTTGAACTGTGTTACTTGGAACTTGGGGAAGGGAATGCCAAGGATTGTTTGGAACTGTATTGCCTCAAACTGGAGAATGTAATCTTGAGACTTTTTGTGGGACTTTCTTACACTTGTTGAAGAGAAACTGAAAGAGAACTGGGAGCTGGAAAAAGGTCTGAACTTGGCGTTAAACACTATTTATTTTGGGTTATATGTGATCTTACCGACCACAATTACAGAGTGGTAAATTTCATTGTGGAAAAAAATATGAAAAACACTGATTTTGTTTGTTTAAATTTGGAGGTTCCCCCTAACCCCTCTGTTTTATAACCCTTAAAACACCACCCAACCCCATACTGACCCATTTTAACCCCTTTACCCTTTGTTTATTTAATTAATGGTCTCAGTGATTGTCTGTGTTTTTGTCCACTCTGAAATTCCCCATTAATTTCTGTTTCGGATATTTTGACTGTATACCCTTATTTTGTAATGGACATCCCTACACATTGTTTAGCTTTAGCTGTGAGGGTAAGTATAGGCTTTGGAATCAAACAGACTGTAAATGTGAACTCTGACTCAGATCTTTCTTAGGTTCATTCAGGTAAGGAAATCCCATCTTACAATAGGGCAAGTCAGGCCTTCTACCACCCTGACATTTGATTTAATAAAGTCTTTTAATTTGAACTTTAAGTCTGTTGTCTGTGTCTTACTTCATGATGCCTTCACAAAATACTGGTACAAGGTGGCCTAGAGAATGTATGAAGATCAAACTAACAAAACCTTATTTATTTATTTTTGTTGCTTGTACAGCACGCCATGTCCAAAGGCATCTGTGCGCTCGCTTACATGGAAGTATCACAATTGTTACTCAGGTTGCAGTTATACAGTCATATTCACAATATTTACAATACTTTACATTTTTTACAGTTTAAGTGGTATTTTACATTTGCATTTTACATTTTGCACCTTTCTCAATTGAGAAGAAGTCTCAAAGATGCATTTAGAACAGTGTTTATGGCCTAAATGGGGCACCATTGAAGTGAGGTGTGTTAGTTGTACAGTGTGTGTGTGAATAGGTGTGTTTTAAGCTGTTTGCGGAAAAGATCCAAAAGGAGTCTTGGGCTCTGAGATGGATGGGCAGGGCATTCCACAGTTTGCTGGCCATTGACGGGAAGATGCTGCCACCTGCTTTTTGGAGTTTGAATTTGGGGGTTACGAGGAGGTGCCTATAGGCTGCTTTGGTAGGTCTGGCTGATTGAGTTCTAGATATTATGTCTGCCAGGTAGATGGGGGCTGCCCTGTGGAGGCATTTGTGGGTCAGCATGAGCGTTTTGAACCAGATTTGTTGTTGAATGGGTAGCCAATGGAGTTTCTGTCTTGTTTCCGAGATGTGTGCTGATCTGGTAATGTTGAGCGCTGCTCTGATGGCATTGTTTTGAAGGGCCTGGAGTTTGTGGATGTTGTAGGACGAGGTGCCGGAGTAGAGTGCGTTACAGTAGTCCAGTCGTGTTAGGACTAGTGCTCTCGCTAGGGTGATGCAACTGTCGGGCAAGAGGAAGGGTCTGCATGAGTTAATCAACTTATAAGTGTAGGAGGTGGCGGACTTGGTGGCGTTCACTTGTCTAGCTAGGGTGAAGGAGGAATCTAAGTAGAATTCTAAAGTTTTGACTTGGTTGGAGGCTGAGATGGTGTTGCCGTCAATGTTGAATGATTGGAATGCTGTGCTAAGTTTGATGAGCCTGAATTGAGAGCCTATGAAGAGCAACTCAGACTTGTCATCATTGAGGCATAGACTATGATGAGCCATCCAAGCCTGAATGGCATGGTAGATGGCGTTGAGAGTGATGGAGTCAGAAGTATTGTTTCCCGTGATGGGTATGAGGGCCTGGGTGTCGTCTGCGTAGTTAGTGTATGAGACGCCCAGGCCATCAAGACGGTCAAACAGGCTTTGTAAAACTGTTTATACAAAGTGGAGGACACACATGAGCCTTGCGGTACTCCGCAGGTGACTAAGGTGAGTGGTGCTTCTGTCTTGGGCAAAAAAACCTTCATAGTTCTCTCTGAGAGGAACGATTTCATCCTTCGGGTGGTGTTGGGTGAAAACGGTGCGGCTGTGGTAAAATGGTTGCATAGGATGTTGTGGTCAACCAAATCGAAGGGGGCTAAGAGGTCCAGTAGGAGGAGCAGGGCAGGTTTCCCATTATCCTTCATGTCATCCATTTGGAATTTTAAATCTATGAGAGCTGTTTCGGTCCCATGTGTGGGACGAAAACCAGATTGCCCGAGTCCATGATGTTGTTTTCTTCCAAATATTTCTGAATTTGGAGGTAAACCAATCGGTCCAAGATTTTTCATAAAAAAGGGACAGTGATGATGGGTCGGTAATTTGTGGGGATGTTGGGGTCGATGGAGTTTTCTTTTAGTAAAGTTAGCACCCATGTATTTTATAGGTCCGTAGGAACGCAGTTATTGTTTAACGAGGCATTGATGTGGCTTGTTATGAAGGGGGCAAGCTGGGGTACCCAGTACTTGATGACTGAGGGTGGGCAAGGATGCCCTTGGCACCTGGATGGTTTTAAACTTGAGATGATCTGGAGAACTTCAGAATTTGTGACCTGAGTGAATTCGAATATAGGCATTTCGGATTTGTTTGTTGCTATAGGTTGGGGATTCATTGGGGTAAGGGGGCGAGCTAATGTTTTATTTTTTGCTAATATTTTAGTCTGGAGTTTAGAAAGTTTACCTAGGAGGGCGTTCTGCATATTTTTGTTGCAGTTTTCCACCAGGGGGATAAGAGTCTCTATCTCTCTGAAGGTAGAGAATAGTTCCTTCGATTTAGAATTAGCCTTGGCTTTTCTGTCATTGTAGAGTGCACTTTTGGTTTGGAGTACATGTGTTTCAAATTTTCGAGCAATTAGGAGGAAGGCTGTTTTATTTAATTCTGTCAGCGCTTTCTTCCATAGGGCTTCAGCCTTTCTTTTTCTATTCTTATGGACTTTAGAGTGGGGGTGAAGCACCCGTTAAGGTGAGCGGGTTGTTTGGCTTTGCGGGTGGCAAGTGGAGCCAAATGATCAATGGCAGCCAGCATGGTTTTATCATAGAATTTGGTCATCGTGGTTGGGTCTGGGTTGTCCTTGAATTGGGTTACAAGGAGTGGTTGCAGGAAAGGAAGTAGGTTGTCGGCCGTTATGTTTCGCTTGTTTCTGGTAGGGCAGCTGGAGCTAGTTTAGGGGAATAGGTCTTATTGGTTAAAGTCTCAATGGAAAAGGTAATAAGATGATGGTCAGACCATGGGCAAGGAGAATTGGAAGAGATAGTGGATTTACAATTGATGTCTGCGAGCCAGTTGAGAGTGCTGCCTTTGGCATGTGTAGGATTGTGGATTCCATGTGCTAGCCCGAGGGCTGTCATGGTGTTGGCTACTGCTAGGGCGTATTTGTCGGATGGGTCGCAAAACCTTGGGTTGAAATCTCACAAAATGATGGTTTGGGATTTGGGTTTGGAGCTTGATGAAAGAATTTGGGTAATTTCATTTTCTAGAAGAAAACCACATATTAGGCTTACGGCAATCGCGCTTCCGACCCGGCCATGGCACTGAATCAGCGCTACTGGACTTAAAAAATCAGATGGACGAAATCAGAGACAAAGGCAATCTTGCCCTGCTCCTCCTTCTTGACTTATCAGCCCCCTTTGACCTAGTGGATCACAAACTACTCTGCCACCACCTCACCACATCAGCCCACTTCTCGCAGAGGCAACAAATTGGATCGCCTCATTCCTGGAGGGCAGACACATTTCTTTTTTTCTTTTTGTGCAGATCTGTAATCATTCTCTGTTCCACTGGCAGTTTATGCCATGTCACTGCAGCTAATGCTGGGAAAGAGCAACCACTACCCCTAGCTCTTTTAGTACGGGGACAGAAAAGAAGCATTGTGCCACTTGACCTGTTAGCCCTTGTTGAATGCTTCAATTGAATACTATCCCGAAGATAAATCTGGGCTGAGCCATACAAACATTTGTGGGTAATGGTACTAATCTTAAAACTAATCCCCTCATCAATGGCTAATCAATGAAGATCCCTTCAGTTTTCATTAACAGAAGAGCCTTTAGGGACGTTTTTAGCAATGCGGACTGCATCATTTTGCAGAACCTGCATCCTATGGATGCACCTTATGTTAGTCCCTGCCAGAACAGCGTTACAGTTGTAGAGCCTTGGCATAAGCACTGCTCTCGTTATGTGATGCTGTTGGCCTGGGAGAGAAAAGGTTTATTTAACCTAAGTAGTCTGAGGTGGTGTTGCGCTTTTTCTAGAATTCTACTGCTATGGGCATCCGAACTCAGTGAAGACTCGATCATGATACCTAGTGTTCTAACCTCTGCAGAGGCGTGGATCCAATGCTGTTCAATACAAAAACCTGCATAGTCCATACTCAGCTTTGTTCTTGATTGGCTAGACCCAAACACAAGAAACTCAGTCTTGGATCCATTTATGCATAGTCCGTTTTCCATCATCCATACCCTCATTAATTCATACACGTGGGTAGTAGTCTGCAGGTATACAGTGTTCTATTGGGCCGGGTGGAGTGTGCTCTTCTTATTTTCTGGGAGAGGTAGGGTGGGGCTGAGTTGGCGAGGCACTTGTGAGTGATGACCAATGTTTGGAACAGGCCCTCTCTCTGATGGGCAGCCTGTGGATTTCTCTTCTTGCTGTTGTGATCTGTTCCCTTTTTGGGATGCTAAGAGCTGCCTGGAGCGCATTATTTTAGATGACGAAGTTTGTATAGGTTTTTGGAGGATGTGCCAGCGAATAGGACATTGCAATAACCCACCCTAGAGCCTATGACGGCTCTGGCTATGGAGAGGCAGCTTGCGGTGGAAAAGAACGGTTTTGCTGCATTCAGTAGTTTGGTGGAGTATGCTGGGGATAAGGCAATGGCACTAAATTTGGAGAGACATACATAGGGTGGCGTCTAGGTACACACCTAGATTGATTGATTGATTGATTGATTATTTGTATAGCGCCAATTCACAATGTGTTTCAAAGTGCTTCAAAGTGCCTAGGGTCTTAACAGCAGGAGAGACCAGGATCTTTATGTTCTTTATCAGGAATGTGGAGAATTAGCTGTTGAGTTTTTTTTAATGTCACCAGGGGTCCTATTAGCAGGATCTCTGTCTTGTTCCCATTGAGGCATAGCCTGTTTGCCGCCATCAAGGTCTGGATGGTGGAGTAGGCTGTATTAAGTGACTTACAGTCTTCTTCCTTGCTGCCTGTGAGGGGGAGGAGGACTTGGGTGTCATCAGCATAGTTGGTATAAGCTATGCCGCTGGAATCCAGGATGTCAAATAGAGGTCTGGTGATGATGTTATATAGTGTTGGAGAGATGCAGGAGCCCTGTGGGACTCAGCACGGAATGGGGGAGGGGGCGGAATTTGAATTCTCTGCAAACACTGTCATGTGCCATTTTACTGAAAAGGATTAGAGAAGTGGCGCACTGCTCAGAAGCAGTAATTGAATAGACGGATTAGTTCCTTACTAATGGGATGTCAAAATTCCATTGGGGAGAGGAAAGTTCTGAATCAGAATACATAAAGTGTGGAGTCCCCAAGGGGCTTGTTTGACCTGTTGGGTGTCCTGACCCACGTTTAAGCTATCATGCCACAACATTTGGTGCTGTGGGCTAGAAAATTCAAGATGGCGGAAAACCCACATGTGCGCCGAAATCCAGGAAAGCTGCGCAGTTTGTGCGCACACCGAAATGGTTGCCTCACTTGCCACCCACCAGTGCGAGAATGAAAGGCCGGGTTGCCATGAGGGAAATGGGTTGCCAAAGGAAAAACAGTAGCGCCGGTTAGCTTCAAAGCGCTTTAAAACCACCATTGGACTACCCGCACAGTAGTCTGAAACCATGGGGAATGGAAATGCTGATTGCCAAATGCAACCTAGAATGGTGGGGAATTCATTTCTTAAATCTCAAAAATGGGTGCAGTACCAGTACTCACCACTATCCAAAAGCCGGCATTTTAAAACAACACCAGATTTTACTTTTTGCAAAACTGAATAAATGAACCCAAAACAGGCCAAAGAAAGACTTACTGAGAGGTGGATACAATCTAAAGTTATATTCTGAAGTGACTTGAAGGTTTATAACAAAACTGGCTGAGCCATGGAGTCAGCAGTTTAAGTTGCACTGGATTTAAAGACACTAAAATCTAAATGTTTAAATTGACTGAGTGACCTACTTTTGAGTGTCACATAGGTTGCAATTGTTTAAATGTCATAGTTTTAAACTTAGAATCAGCCTTCTAGCTGCATATGTGAAAATGTTTAGTTTTATTTGAATGCAGAAACTGGGGAACAGAAATGACAGCTTAAAGAGATTCCAATTTGCCTGGCAACTACCCCCATCAGGAGTGAAACTTGAGTCACAGCTGTGTTCCCAGGCCTAGCTGCCCTTTTGCTGCTCACACTAAGGATATGCCATCTATCTGATAATTGAATTACCTGTGCTCTGCAGGAAAGTGAACAAAGCCCTGTCCTGGCTCAGGCAAATGTTTTATTGGCAGGAGTCGTAAATGGTCCTGAAAAGTGGCTTCCTCCTGAGGAAAGGGGAGGAGCACTGCCTGTGAGAGCAAGCTGGCTTGGCAGAACTGGAAAAACCAGAAATGCAACCTTGTGCTGAGGGTAAACCACACCCCTTTGGAGCCAGAACATAACTTTAAAAAGATGAATAACTCATAGAGCGGACATGTGAAAATGTTATAAATGATACCATAATTCTTGTGATTTTTCTGCCCACATTTTAAGAGGTTTTTCGACCCGGTGGCGTGTTCAGGGGGGTTTTAGCGGAAAAGTGGGGATAACTCTAAATGTATGCATGTTAAAAATCTGAAACTTCATCAGTTAATGTCCGTACTCCCTGCGCACATGTATGTAAAGTTGGGTCAATGTCAGAAATTGCAAAATCAGTTAAAAAGTGAAATATGTGCCATTTCTGAATGCAAGCTCCCAGGAAGAGCAGAGTTTGAACAGGGGATACCTCCTGTAATGCATGATGGGTGCATATGATTTTAAAACAATATGTACCTCTGCAAATATGTATTTGTTTCAAATCTAGATTTGTGTGTAAGTTGACAGGAGGAGTGGACTTTCTGCAGGCTGTAAAATGACATCACTCTGACTCACAGTTCATTCCCCAATCAAATGATAAATGGAAGTTTGACCAATTAGAAGCTGAGAGAGAGGTAGGGTCAGTGATGCTAGAACACACCCACATTCTAAACACATAAAAGCAGACAGACAGGACAGATAGGGACTTTTTCAATTCCATCTGCAGCGGGACGCTCTGCCGGAAAAATCCATGCTTTACCTCCATCAAACCTCCAGAGAGCCAAACTAGAGACTTCAATCTATCCAGAACTAGAGACCCAGACCAGAGAACCAGAGAGAGCTGACCCAGATCACTGTGAAGTGCAGAGACCAGAGGCGAATTTAAAACCCTGACCAGATCCGTGATGAGGCCCATTTCACTCAAGAATATAGTGTGAGTACCTAGAAAACTGTGCAGAACCAATCTCCTAGTTAAAATAATATAATTCAATCCATTTTCTAACCTAAGTAGAACTGCAGCTTAGCAATTGTGTTATCCTGCCATCATTTTAAAGCTGAAAAAGTGTGCGTTTAAAATTTCAAATCTGAAAAACGACCTTTATTCAATCGCTCATATCTCCGCAACCGTTTGTGCTAGAGACTTGCAGTAACTTTTATTTGGAAGCTGAGATCCTAGGCTTTCCTAGGACCCCAAAACGATAGAGATAGTCCTTGTGGTTCCTCTGTAATAGCGCTCGGCGCATCCGCGAATTTTGCCGCGATTTGCAAATTTCTTCACGTGTAAAAAGCTGCTGCTGCTTGCCTTCCATTGCCAGAAATTCGTTTAACCTGCTAACTATCCCTGCATCATTGCTAGTGTGAGCCTGGACTAATATTAACTAGATACCAATCACCCTGAACCTCTGAAAGGGAATTAAAAGTATTTTAGCATACTTTTCAATTCATTGCCAGCACATATCAAAGCAATTTTGGCCTGTGTTTTCAAACTTCTGTAGTCTAAGCTTGCTGGGGTGAACTGAATCACATTTGATTGCATTTCTGAGAACTGTGTGTTTTCCTTCCATTTCCTTGCATTGCATAAAAGGGGGGAGGGGATTGCCAGAGAAAAGTGATTACATTGTTTTGCTGAAATCATATCAAGTTGTTTTCTATACTGCATTTCATTCATTCAACCTTGCATTTCCTTGAACCTTATAAAGCATTCTCTACCACATTATACTTCTGTACCTATTTACCAGTGTGCTACCTTATCCATTTCATGTCAACTCCTTATTGATTATAGAGAAGCGTGTTAGTGCCAGATTCTCCGTTGTTAATATTTATCATATCAGATTAAGTGTGATATTCAATTATTAATTTACTATAAAGGGTGATATATATCTATTGTTTGAATTATCAAATAAACCTTTTAAACTTGCAAAACAGAACTACTTCTTGGCTCAGTGGGGTCAGGGGGATTCCAAGAGAGGGGTGTTATATAGGGGTAGTCATCCAGAACGCATGAACTGGACATAAAGATATATCACTAAGGGTTTTCATTCAGTATTCTAGACTAGGCGTTAACTTAGCTGTAGTGCTGAATTGAATCCCCTTACAAATTGGGGGCTCGTCCGGGATCGTTGGGTTAGATTTACCATTTGTGCAGCTTAATACAGTGTGCGAACTGACGGGATACATACATCCGGTCGGATCACCACGCTGCATTACGCTGTGAAGCATTCCTCAAAAGGGACACTCCAAGAAAAGTTCTGTTCTGCAAAAATAAAATACAAACTTCTGTAAGTCAGGACAGAGACCAATCTCTAGAATGACGACCTTAGTAGACATGAAAATAGCCAGAGAGCACCTCTTGCATAAGCTATTTGTGAGAGGTGAATGGACCGAACAGGGCCAGGATGTGTGGTTGCAGGCCATCACACAACAGGTCACTGAAACAGGGTCAGATATATATAGAGATCAGGGTCCCTTACATGTGGCCCTGAGTGAACTATATATGGCTCCTAAAGCCAAAGAGGAACACAATAAGATTGCCAGGATAGCAGCATACCTGTACCTATATATGGGAGACATGCAGGATAGATGTGCTGAAAGCCAAAATCTGGCAAATAGGCAACAGATGGCATTACAGAAGGCCCAATCTGATCTGGACTCTTCTGAGCAGAGGCTGCAGAGGAGCCAGGAGGCAGAAAATGATAGTAGGCAATATATCATTAAAATAAAAGAGGATCTGGGCATCCTACAACAGGAAAAGACAGACCAGGATACCCGATTTCTGGCCCTGCAGAAGGAGCACCAAGACAGTTTGGACTCCTTACTGCAGAACCAGAAAAAGCTGGAGCAACAGATCAATTTCAACAGGGCATGCACAGAGCAGGTAGCCACCCTGCAAATCCAACTAGACAGAGAGAAAGAGGAGAGCAATAAACTGATCCTGAAAGACCTGGATACCCAGGCAGAGTTTGATCAGGAGCGCCAGAAAGCTGGTGCCTTCCAAAGGCAAAGGGACGACCTGGCGGCACAAATGCAGGCTCTTAGTCAGGAAAGAGACGCCTTAGGCCAGGAAGTCTGCCATTTAAAAAGAAAAATGGAAGAAAATCACCTGGCCCTCCAGGGGCGGGGTGATCTCCAAAAAGAAAACCAGAACTTGGTAGAGCACACCAGAAGGGTGGAAGATGCTCTAGCAAGAAAGGAGCAGGCCAATAGGGACATTGCCCAGGAGGTAAACCTCCTGCAGCAAAGACTGGCCCAGTTCTCCAGGACCAACCAGGAAGCACAGAGGGAGAATGAGGCCCTCTGTCAACACAATGATAGGCTCCAGCAACAGGTAGCGATGCAGGAGAAACTGATAGAGTCGAGTAAGGCCTTAACAGAGGAACTGAAGGCACAAATGCAGGCTCTTGCATTGCAACAGGGAGCAGGGGCGGATAGAGATGAGGTTCGCTGGGAAATGGAAACTCCGGAGCATAACCTCAGGAGCCCTAGTACCAGAGGCCCTCATACCTCTCAGTCCCTGGACTCTGCCACCCCCATGTCCCCTGGCGCACATGAGCACAGGGCCACAGGGATGGCAGATTACTATCCAGCTAAGAGTATGGGGCTCATAGGCCAGTACCACTCAGGAATGGAGGGGTGGGCATCCGGGTATGGGCACCCAAGTACAGTACAGTTCAGTGGGGAACCCCAGGAGAGTAGGCCCATTAAGGGCATCCTGAAAACCTCTGCCCAGTTAGGTCAGTGGAGGGGGTACCCATCAAATCCTGGCAGCAAGGAGGAATCTGAAGACTCCTCTGAACTGCTCAGGACACAGGAGACCAGGTCCCCACATTCTGCCAGCCATTCCCAGGCTCGCAGAATCCGGGAAAACCTGGAAGATCAGACGGGAACCTCTGGGAGCAGTGCCTCTGAGTCCGAGGATGAATGGACAAGGGTTACCCGAACCAAAAAGGCCAATAAGGCAAAAAGGGCCTTGCTTAAGGACCCCTTAAAGCAGATTAAGGCGATCAGGAGCGTCATTACGCCTTACCATAAGAACGCTAAGTATTCTGTTTGGGAGCACTTAGAGTTGTTTGAACAAATGATGGAGACTTTCCATTTGAAGGACAGCCAAAGCTGTATTCAATATGTAAAGTGGACCTTCTCCCCGGAATACTCCAGTTTCTTTGCGGGGCTGGAGGACCAAAATCATTTAAGATGGTCCACCTATAAGGCGGCCATCCTGAAACATTTTTCTGTTCACAGAAATCCTCAAGAGGCTCGCAAGGCAGCCTACAATTTGCAATGTGGGGAGGATCAGGCCCCACAAGAATTTGTGCAGGAGTTAAAGCGTGCTTTTGCACAGACCACAAGAAGGGTGCGCACGGATAGCAGGGAATTTATTAATACGTTTTTCCATGCCTTGCCCAAATATATCATGACCCAGCTCGTGAGGGATTTTCACGAGAAAAGATCTTTAGACTGGGTCATTGAACAGGCTACCCGGATCTATGAGGTGCAGAAACCGGTAGATAGCAAAAGTAATGCCCAGAAAAACCCCAAAGCCAACACCACCCCTGCTGCTGCCAAGGTGGCAGAGGTAAAGGTCACCCCCGTTTTAGATTTGGAGATGGGGGGGCCTAAAAACCTACCTGCACCTAATAATGCTAGGCCCAGGAGGTCCTCGGGTCAGTCACAGACCGGGAGCCAAGGAGGCAGCCCCACAAATGGGGTCCCTCGCTCTCCTGATTATGTAAGTCCCCGTTACAAGGGAAATCGACCCATCCTGGGTTATGTGTGGACTCCTCCAGCCCAAGGGGGGGGATCCAGCCAAGCACCTAACCCAGGGAACTTCCCTCCAAGCTTCCCACAGGAGGGCAGAAATTTACCAAACCCTGGGCAGAACTTTTTCCCCAGATATCCACCCGACTTTCAGCCCCAAAACCATCCATCCTTCTTTCCCCAATTCCCTGAGCCCAGACCACTGAATCCGGGAGAGGGGAGGCCAAGGGTGGAGGGGTACCCAAATCTTCCCAACCCGGGGTATTACCAGAGGAGGGACAGCTACCCTTCCCGGGATCAGCCCAGGGGAGAAAACAGGGCCCCGTATCAGCCTGAGCGGGTTTCCCAGTTAGAGCGCCAGGTTCAAAACATGGCGCGGGATATGGGTCACATACTGAGGGCTCAGCAGAACCCTCAGATCAGCATGCCTGTGCAGAACGCACCCAACTCTGGACCTGGTGCTCCAGAACAATGACGGGGGCAGCACCCCGATAACTCACCGGTTCCCAGGGAGGAGGCACAAGGGGAAGGGGGGTGTAAAGCCTTGGAGGAAGCTTCCTTCCTCACTTGTAAACAGCCCCTGGAAACCCAGGAACCGGAAACAAAATCTCTTGCCCCTGAAAGTCTGCCTCCTAAGGAGCAGAGGGGGGGGTAGGAGAAACAAAAGACCCAAACAGACTCAATTTGAGGAGGAGGTACAGATCTTCCAATTTGAGGGAGAGGGATCCTCAGAGGATCCTGGGAAAAGGATCTTCTCCTTCAGAGAGGGGGGAACTCCTCCCAAAGAAAAATGGGTCCCTAGGGATGCAAATCCAGACTGGGGAGATGTGGAGACTGAGCTACCGCCGCCCACCATCTCATCCCAGAACCAACATCAAGAAAATCCCCTGGTTCGAACCCATCCTGGGGACTGCCTCCAAAAAGGGGGGGGCAGCCCAGAACCGGAACCAGGGGAACCCACAATGGCTCTGATCTCCAGTTGCCAACTGTTTCTTTCAGATTCCCAAGACTCTCCACAGAATTCTGCCCAAATCTCTTCGCTATCGATGTCCAAAACCAGAAAGTTAGCCCACCAGTTGTCCAAAAATGTGCATTATCTGTGCCCCCTTGAGGAGAAGGAGGGAAGATATTATGCCCCGGTACAAGTACAGGGGCAGGGTACAATCTCGGCACTGGTGGACACGGGATCTCAAGCTACCCTTCTGTCCAGAAGGGCCTTTGACGAACTGAATGCAGGAAGGGGAGAGAATTACCAAATTCCTCTCACCTCTCTTCCTGGACAACTACAGAACTTTGACGGGAAGGAAATTCCCGTCGAGGGGACGGCAGATGTGGACATTAAAATTGGGCGACATAAGTTGAAACACCCGGTCATAGTTGTGGCCCCAGAGGGCACCCCTTGTTTACTAGGGAATGACCTCCTGAGAAGGTTGTCACCCCTAATAGATTGCGTAAACAAGGTCCTCTGGACCCAGACTAGCCGACCGATAAAATTAAAACAGAGTGTCAACCATGTTAGTTTAAACGGCACCTGCCACATGGTTGAACAAAAATCTGACCAAGTGGAATTTCACTTCCAGAACAACCAAATTCCAGACGTGACAGTAATAGCAGTAGGACAACAGACTGGTGATGGGGGGTCCTCTCTATTTCTTAAAATCAACCTTCCTTCCAGTTTAAGGTGGTATTCCACACTGGAAGGAAACACTCTGAAATTCTTTACAAATCCACAATCAGAAACTCCCACTCCTATAGTCCAGAAAGATGTGAAATCAGCTCAGGGTCTGGCTGATATTCAGCAAAATGGAGAGCAGCTGTTCATCCCTGTTCAGTTAAATGATGGGAAGGACTCTGTCCTCGCTCGAGTGTGTGTGAACAACGGGAAGAGCTTCATCAGCGAAGCCATGTTTCGCCAACTCCCAAAAGATCCAGCCGTTCCCACCTTCAAACTGATAGACAAATGGGAAATGGACCTGGAAGCACCCAATTCAAAACATCTCCTGCCAAGCAGGTGTATGCTCAAAATCTCCATTGGCAACAAGAGCATAGTCCATAATTGTTGGGTCGTGCGAGACGTCACTGCCGCCTTTTACTTAGGCAGTGACATTCTCAATCGCTTTGCCATTAGTTTGGACCTAATAAACTTCGAAGCTTGGTCCCGATTAGCGGATAATCCCATGGGCTTTGATGATCCAGAAAAAGCATTTAGGTCAGCTCAATTGCTACCTTATGCAGTTGAAATTCAGGTTAAAGAGGAAGTCACCATCCCAGAAAGGACCCGACAATTCTCCCTGGAAGTGAAAGTTAAAAGGGGACAAGAGTTGAAAAACCCTGATGCTTACATACATCTAAATGCTTCTTCCCAACAGCAAGGGTTGGGGGTAAACCCAACTCCATTAGTCAACATAGAACATGACACCATTCTAATAGAGGTGGATAACAGCGACTTAAAGAGTATTACTCTAGCCGCAGGCACCATTATTGGAATGGCGGTTGATGACCGACATTTCTCCATTGATCTTGTAAATGAACTGTTAGGACCAATCCCCAAGGACTGTTTTGACAGTGACAGTGAGGACAATACAACACCAGACAGGATTTTCACCCGGCATGGGGGGAACTTCCTGGTGTACACTTCCTGCCCCTATGGTAAGGAAGATGTGACGTGTGACTTCAGGAGGGATGAGGTGATTTTCCAGGTACATGAGGGCTGCCTTTCCCACCTGAAGCCTCCGGTCCAAATCAGCACTCTGACCAGGGACTTCTCCACCCAGCTGGAGGAGGCCGCGGAAATAGCCAAACCAGAAGTCTTTCCAGGCTTCAGGCAGATGGTGGAAGAGAGAGTCAACCTAGCTGATGCCTGTGTGACTCTGAAACAAAAGCAAAAGTTGAAACAAGTTTTCTTGGATTTCCAAGATCTCTTTGCGGTAGACTCATATGACTGTGGTCGCACTGACATCCACACAACAACAATCCCCACGGACCCTGGCATGACTCCTGTGTTTGTGAAGCAATATCGATTGCCTCTCGCATCAATGGAGTCCCTTACTGAAATAATTAAGAACCTTGAGTCCCGGGGAATAATCCGTCCCGTCCACAGCACCTTCAATAATCCGGTGCTGGGAATATTGAAGCCAAACGGCCAGTGGAGACTCTGTGCCGACCTCAGGGAGCTCAACAAACGGGTCCATACTTCCCGATGGCCTCTGCCCTACATTGACCAAGGGCTGGCCCAGATCCAGGGGTCACAGGTATTCACTGCAATAGACCTGACCAATGGATACTGGACTGTGCCTGTCAGTAGGGAGGACCAATACAAGCTGGCTTTTACCTTTGGGGGCCAGCAGTACACCTGGACCCGGACTCCCTTCGGATACCTCAACTCCGGCAATGAATTCAACATTTTTCTACACAAGGCCATGCCTGACTTGGGTGCAAGGGGTAACCTGGCTTATGTAGATGATGTCCTCATCAAAAGTTCATCTGTGGAGGAACACATAGCGGAGATCCGTTATGTTCTGACACAGTTGAGGGCTGCCGGAGCAAGACTTTCCTTTCAGAAAGCACAGTGGTGTAGAACCCGTGTTAATTTCTTGGGGCATGAGATTACTCCTCAGGGTCTCTGTCCCCAGGAAAAGAAAGTGGAAGCACTTCAGAAACTGAAAGACCCCACAACTCTGCGGGAACTAAGGAGCCTCCTTGGACTGACTAATTACAGCAGAAAGTTCATTGAGGGCTACGCAGAGATCACCAGACCCCTGATTCATCTCCTGAAGGGGGGGGGTCAAGTGGGAATGGGGTCCAGAACAAGCCGAGGCGGTAAAACAACTCAAAAGAAGCCTCTCACAAGCGCCTTGCCTAGCTTACCCTGTCAGAAACAAGGAGTTCTTCCTGGAGACAGGGTTCTCTAATACGTGCTTGACGGCAGTATTATACCAAAAGCATGACAAGGTCAATAAAGTAATCTCCTATGCGAGCAAAACTTTATCCTCTGTGGAGGAAAAATTCAACGATTGTGAGAAGGCACTCCTGGCAACGGTGTGGGCATTGAAGAATTACCGCCCGTTTATCCAGGGGGAACACATCATAGTGGAGACTCCACACCAGCCTCTGCAATATCTCCAAAGTGACAGAATCCGGGCCGGAAATGTGAGTAATTCCCGAATTACTTCCTGGATTCTGTCAATGCAAGGCTTTCCTGTGGAGGTCAGATATGGCCAAAACAAGAAGAGTCCCCTCGCGCAAGGTCTGGCTGACTTGCATGATTGTGCCAGAGAAAACTGTCTCGAGGACGAAAGTCTAAAAATCAAGGACAACATGGAGGCATACCTTAATTCCCCACACAAAGTCTTTGAAGAAGACAAGTGTGAGGGAATGCCCACTGTGTATGTGGATGGATGCTCTTACCATGTTGACAACAACGGGGAGAAAGAACTGGTGGCCGGCGTAGGGAATGCATGGGTGAATGAGTCCCCAGAACCGTCCGCTGGATACAAAATTGGTCCCCGAAGTAGTCAGGTGGCAGAATTGATGGCTGTGCATCAGGCCATCCTCACTGCTGTCCAGCATCAACTCCACGAACTGGTCATAATCACAGATTCGGATTATGTACGGAACGGGTTCCTGGAGCACCTGGTTAATTGGAAAACCAGAGGCATGTTATGTGCTAACAACAAACCCTTGAAACATGGGAAGTTGATCCAAAACATTGATGATCTGGTCACATCGAATGAGATGACCATCTATTGGAAAAAGATCAAGGGTCATTCCAAAGTAGAGGGACCAGACAAAACTGGAAATGACTTAGCTGATCAGCTGGCCAAAACCGGGGCCATCCAAGGGGATCTAATTGAGATTGAGTCCCTGTTGGGGGAAATCCAGGTCACTGCCATCACTAGGTCCCAGACAAATGCTCACAACGACCTTTCAATTGCACAATGGAGTAAGGAGACCCCTGATGCTGATTTGATCACTGCTCAGAAGGGGGATCCAATTATTGGTAAATTTTACCAGCACCTTGAGGACCCTGAGAACTTTCCCCTGACGGATACCGATTACATTGGGAAAGAGGACCTAAGAGTGTTGATGAAATGTCCAAAAATGTTCCGGATTCAAGACGGTTTGCTGGTAAGGAAATCCAAAGCTGGCCACGATCAGTGGGTGGTTCCTACCTCATTCCGAAGCCTGATGTTAAGTCACGCCCATGATGCGGCCACCGCCGGTCATAGGGGGTTTCACACAACATTGGAAATCTTAAGAGAGGTGGCATACTGGCCACACATGGGGCAGGACCTCGACCAATACTTGAAGGGGTGTCTTGTGTGTGCACAGTTTCAGCCATCATCCCTCACGCACCGTGCGCCTCTCCAAAAGAGGGGGATGACACTGCCATGGTCAGATTTACAAATCGACTTTGTAGGCCCTGTGATTCGCTCGGCTAGGGGGAATAAGTACATGTTGACTGTGACATGCTTGTTTACCAAGTGGGTGGAATGTCTCCCAGCCCCAAACTGCAAGGCAGAAACTGCAGCTGCCTTGATGATTAACCACATCTTTTCCCGTTTTGGTCTACCTCAAAGGATTGAGTCAGACAGAGGTAGCCACTTCACCAGTGAAGTAATGACAAAGATGTGGGAGATACTGGGGGTCAAGAGAAAGCTGCATATTGCTTATAGACCAGCTTCTTCTGGGGCAGTAGAGAGATATAACCGGACAATTGTGAGCATATTAAAGAAGTTTGTGGCAGATTCTGGGCCAAGTTGGGATATCCGATTACCTCTGGTCCTAATGGCTATCAGATCTACCCCTTCATCTGCAACCAAAATGTCACCATTTGAGTTGATGACTGGGCGCAAGATGGTGCTTCCTCAGCATTTGCTCTATAGGACCCAAGAGCAGACACTGATAAATGCCTCCACTACTCATGAGTATGTAGAGAATTTAAGGAAACACCTCCAACATGCTTTTGCTTATGCTCAGCGGAATCTAGAAAAATCAGCTGATAGCATGAAGACCCATTATGACCTGAAAACTTCCAGGAAGGAATATCAGGTGGGAGACCGGGTCTATCTATACAACTTCCAAAGTAACCAGGCCAAGCAGCGCAAATTTTTGCCTACATGGAAGGGACCCTTTGAGATCATCGACAAAATCTCCCCTGTGGCCTACAAAATCCACATCCCCAAAGGTCCTTTGGCAGCGGGGGAAGACAAGTGGGTACACATAAACCAGTTGAAGTGTTGCCATCCCAGGCACACTCTGCAACAACTGGAGGAATCCTCTGGAATTCTAGCGGGTACTGTCTCAGACTAATTCTGTTCCAATCATAAAACATACCACATCTAGTCTCTAAAATATTGTGATTTGCATGAAACTGTCTCTTAGTTATACTGTTTTTTATCAAAATAAGAATGTAATGTTTTGTTATGATGAAATGCATATGCTGCCCCACTATCTCAACAGTGGTGGAAAAACGTCTATGAGTAGGTATTGCCGCTCTTCCTTTGTCGTCCTAGGAGAAAGAAAACCTGAAGACGGGCCAAGGAGGGCGATCCGGAGACCGGGAACGAAGATCCAATGGGCCCAGTGGACCGCCCAATATTCCCATCAGGACCGGCGAGGCGAACCCATCGATCAGTACCGGATGGAGGAAAAGATGCTGAACTGTGCCATCTACAGAAGAGGAAGAAGATTATGCGGACAGACCGGTGCGTGGGTCAAAACCCTTGTGCACGCGACTCCCCATCGACTCAAATTCAAGGGGCAGTCACGTGGGGGGGGTTTGTTGGGTGTCCTGACCCACGTTTAAGCTATCATGCCACAACATTTGGTGCTGTGGGCTAGAAAATTCAAGATGGCGGAAAACCCACATGTGCGCCGAAATCCAGGAAAGCTGCGCAGTTTGTGCGCACACCGAAATGGTTGCCTCACTTGCCACCCACCAGTGCGAGAATGAAAGGCCGGGTTGCCATGAGGGAAATGGGTTGCCAAAGGAAAAACAGTAGCGCCGGTTAGCTTCAAAGCGCTTTAAAACCACCATTGGACTACCCGCACAGTAGTCTGAAACCATTGGGAATGGAAATGCTGATTGCCAAATGCAACCTAGAATGGTGGGGAATTCATTTCTTAAATCTCAAAAATGGGTGCAGTACCAGTACTCACCACTATCCAAAAGCCGGCATTTTAAAACAACACCAGATTTTACTTTTTGCAAAACTGAATAAATGAACCCAAAACAGGCCAAAGAAAGACTTACTGAGAGGTGGATACAATCTAAAGTTATATTCTGAAGTGACTTGAAGGTTTATAACAAAACTGGCTGAGCCATGGAGTCAGCAGTTTAAGTTGCACTGGATTTAAAGACACTAAAATCTAAATGTTTAAATTGACTGAGTGACCTACTTTTGAGTGTCACATAGGTTGCAATTGTTTAAATGTCATAGTTTTAAACTTAGAATCAGCCTTCTAGCTGCATATGTGAAAATGTTTAGTTTTATTTGAATGCAGAAACTGGGGAACAGAAATGACAGCTTAAAGAGATTCCAATTTGCCTGGCAACTACCCCCATCAGGAGTGAAACTTGAGTCACAGCTGTGTTCCCAGGCCTAGCTGCCCTTTTGCTGCTCACACTAAGGATATGCCATCTATCTGATAATTGAATTACCTGTGCTCTGCAGGAAAGTGAACAAAGCCCTGTCCTGGCTCAGGCAAATGTTTTATTGGCAGGAGTCGTAAATGGTCCTGAAAAGTGGCTTCCTCCTGAGGAAAGGGGAGGAGCACTGCCTGTGAGAGCAAGCTGGCTTGGCAGAACTGGAAAAACCAGAAATGCAACCTTGTGCTGAGGGTAAACCACACCCCTTTGGAGCCAGAACATAACTTTAAAAAGATGAATAACTCATAGAGCGGACATGTGAAAATGTTATAAATGATACCATAATTCTTGTGATTTTTCTGCCCACATTTTAAGAGGTTTTTCGACCCGGTGGCGTGTTCAGGGGGGTTTTAGCGGAAAAGTGGGGATAACTCTAAATGTATGCATGTTAAAAATCTGAAACTTCATCAGTTAATGTCCGTACTCCCTGCGCACATGTATGTAAAGTTGGGTCAATGTCAGAAATTGCAAAATCAGTTAAAAAGTGAAATATGTGCCATTTCTGAATGCAAGCTCCCAGGAAGAGCAGAGTTTGAACAGGGGATACCTCCTGTAATGCATGATGGGTGCATATGATTTTAAAACAATATGTACCTCTGCAAATATGTTCAGGGGGGTAAACCACACCCCTTTGGAGCCAGAACATAACTTTAAAAAGATGAATAACTCATAGAGCGGACATGTGAAAATGTTATAAATGATACCATAATTCTTGTGATTTTTCTGCCCACATTTTAAGAGGTTTTTCGACCCGGTGGCGTGTTCAGGGGGGTTTTAGCGGAAAAGTGGGGATAACTCTAAATGTATGCATGTTAAAAATCTGAAACTTCATCAGTTAATGTCCGTACTCCCTGCGCACATGTATGTAAAGTTGGGTCAATGTCAGAAATTGCAAAATCAGTTAAAAAGTGAAATATGTGCCATTTCTGAATGCAAGCTCCCAGGAAGAGCAGAGTTTGAACAGGGGATACCTCCTGTAATGCATGATGGGTGCATATGATTTTAAAACAATATGTACCTCTGCAAATATGCATTTGTTTCAAATCTAGATTTGTGTGTAAGTTGACAGGAGGAGTGGACTTTCTGCAGGCTGTAAAATGACATCACTCTGACTCACAGTTCATTCCCCAATCAAATGATAAATGGAAGTTTGACCAATTAGAAGCTGAGAGAGAGGTAGGGTCAGTGATGCTAGAACACACCCACATTCTAAACACATAAAAGCAGACAGACAGGACAGATAGGGACTTTTTCAATTCCATCTGCAGCGGGACGCTCTGCCGGAAAAATCCATGCTTTACCTCCATCAAACCTCCAGAGAGCCAAACTAGAGACTTCAATCTATCCAGAACTAGAGACCCAGACCAGAGAACCAGAGAGAGCTGACCCAGATCACTGTGAAGTGCAGAGACCAGAGGCGAATTTAAAACCCTGACCAGATCCGTGATGAGGCCCATTTCACTCAAGAATATAGTGTGAGTACCTAGAAAACTGTGCAGAACCAATCTCCTAGTTAAAATAATATAATTCAATCCATTTTTAACCTAAGTAGAACTGCAGCTTAGCAATTGTGTTATCCTGCCATCATTTTAAAGCTGAAAAAGTGTGCGTTTAAAATTTCAAATCTGAAAAACGACCTTTATTCAATCGCTCATATCTCCGCAACCGTTTGTGCTAGAGACTTGCAGTAACTTTTATTTGGAAGCTGAGATCCTAGGCTTCCCTAGGACCCCAAAACGGTAGAGATAGTCCTTGTGGTTCCTCTGTAATAGCGCTCGGCGCATCCGCGAATTTTGCCGCGATTTGCAAATTTCTTCACGTGTAAAAAGCTGCTGCTGCTTGCCTTCCATTGCCAGAAATTCGTTTAACCTGCTAACTATCCCTGCATCATTGCTAGTGTGAGCCTGGACTAATATTAACTAGATACCAATCACCCTGAACCTCTGAAAGGGAATTAAAAGTATTTTAGCATACTTTTCAATTCATTGCCAGCACATATCAAAGCAATTTGGGCCTGTGTTTTCAAACTTCTGTAGTCTAAGCTTGCTGGGGTGAACTGAATCACATTTGATTGCATTTCTGAGAACTGTGTGTTTTCCTTCCATTTCCTTGCATTGCATAAAAGGGGGGAGGGGATTGCCAGAGAAAAGTGATTACATTGTTTTGCTGAAATCATATCAAGTTGTTTTCTATACTGCATTTCATTCATTCAACCTTGCATTTCCTTGAACCTTATAAAGCATTCTCTACCACATTATACTTCTGTACCTATTTACCAGTGTGCTACCTTATCCATTTCATGTCAACTCCTTATTGATTATAGAGAAGCGTGTTAGTGCCAGATTCTCCGTTGTTAATATTTATCATATCAGATTAAGTGTGATATTCAATTATTAATTTACTATAAAGGGTGATATATATCTATTGTTTGAATTATCAAATAAACCTTTTAAACTTGCAAAACAGAACTACTTCTTGGCTCAGTGGGGTCAGGGGGATTCCAAGAGAGGGGTGTTATATAGGGGTAGTCATCCAGAACGCATGAACTGGACATAAAGATATATCAATAAGGGTTTTCATTCAGTATTCTAGACTAGGCGTTAACTTAGCTGTAGTGCTGAATTGAATCCCCTTACAGACCCCTGAATTGTTTAATGTGTTCTGTCATCATTTGTGCGATCGCCTATACGAGTTGGGTATCCGCTTCACCAACTATGCGTATGATTCCCAGCTCATCATGGAATTAAGTGGGGACTACACTAAAGACTCAGAGGAGATCTCCCACGTGTATGAATTAATGAGGGTATGGATGATGGACTGAGTTTCTTGTGTTTGGGTCTAGCCAATCAAGAACAAAGCTGAGTATGGACTATGCAGGTTTTTGTATTGAACAGCATTGGATCCACAGTGGATGATGGAAAACGGACTATGCATAAATGGATCCAAGACTGAGTTTGCTCTGATTCCTGCGTTTTCCTCCCTGGGTTCATGAAAACAGCCATGGTCACCACAGGAATGGGCGAGGGGAGCCCTTCCATCTCCTTTCTTTGCTGATGTTTCCCTGATGTTTGCCCACCTGTCACCTCCATGCCCCCTTACTCCTTGTTCCCTCCATCAACCTCTCGGGACAGTTGTGGAGGCGGGGAATGTGCCTGCATGTGTCAGCCGCCCCCCGCCCCCCTGTGAATCTACACCCTTTCTGTCACTTGGACAGCTGTGTTCACCATGGCTCCGCCCCATTCCTCTCGGGACCCTGTGGGTATGCTCTGCATGCTCTGCAGCGATCGCGCAACAACCTTTTAAGTGGGCAGAGAACCATGGCTGGGTCTCTTTTTTGGCTTTAGGGCTGGACACGTAGGTGGGTGAGGGGAGCTACAGAGACCCAAGCAGGTACATTTCTCCTGATCTGGCTTACTCCCTTTTCATCACCTTGTGCCCATTCTTCCCCAATCTGCTCTCCTCTGCCCCTCTGCCTTTCTCTCTATGTCTATCTCTCTCTCTGTCTGTCTCTCTCTGCGCCCCTCACGCTCCCACTGTCACTCTCCCACTCTGTCACTCTTTGTGCCCCTCACTCTCTCACTTTGTCATTCTCTGTGTCCCTCACTCTCCCACTCTCCCACTCTCTCACTCTCTGTGCCCTCACTCTCCCACTCTGTCACTCTCTGTCACCCTCACTCGCCCTCACTCTCCTTCTGGGTATGTCTAGCCAGTATTCCTCTCATCAATGCCCCTCATTGTGCCCGCAGACCAGTGCAGACCATCATCCATGTCTAGTGTGCCTAACCTACTCTGCTGGAAATTAGCCTACTTCCCTGTCTGTGATAAATGTGTTTCCCGATTTCTGCAAAGACATTGGTGCCTTCTTTTGTGTTCTCACCTTCTTGGGTTGCCTGCCTGTTATTGCCAGAGGGGGGACCCAGTCTGGATACACAACGCACACCTCACCGGGGTCTGTTAATACCCTGACCCAAAACTTTGGCTCTGCCTGGGGTGTCCCTGACACGGCCCATTTTGGCCTGACTTCGACTTCCACAGTGGACCAAGCATCCGAGGAGAACCTCCTTGTTGCAGTGGCAGCAATAAGCCCACTGACCATTAGAGAAAGGAATGGGACCCCGACACAAGTGCATCGAACATCCCAGGAGAACCTCCTTGTCAGAGTGGTGGCAATAAACCCACTGACGACCAGAGAATGGTCTGGGACCCACTGCCCACCAGAGAAGGGTCCGGGATCCCAATACAAGTGCATCGCGCATCAGAGGCAAACTTCCTGGTCGCAATGGCAGGAACAAGCCCACTGACCACCAGAGAAGGTTTTGGGACCTTAAAACAAGTGAATCAAGCATGCAAGGAGAACTTCCTCATTGCAGTGGCAGGGAAAAGTCCACATGGCCCCAAGAAGGATTTGGGTCTTTGCTAATTCCATGAGAAAGGGGCAAAAGAAGCTTCAGGTTGAGAGATATGGGGAAGAACTCTCAAACACTAGGAGAAGGGAGTAATTCTCCTGGTGAAGAAACTGAAATCCCATTGGAAGCACTCAAGGGACTCCACGGCAAGGGAGAAATCCCCCCCTGGCTTTGTTGTGAACATCCAAGAGATGGCAAGGGAAGGGAGTCATTCCCCTGGCTTTGTTGTGAACTATACTGGAGTACGCAGACCAATACCAGGAGAAGGGAGTTGTTCTCCAGCTCCTGAAAGTTGAGAAACTGAAAGCCTTTTTGATCAAGCGATGCCAGGGGAAGGGAGACATTCCCCAGGGCTTTGTTGTGAACTATATTGGAGTGTGTGAACCAATACCAGGAGAAGGGAGTTATTCTCCTGGTGTCGGAAGTTGACTGGTACAAAGGTTTGTTGCAACCACAAGTCTGCGGAAAGGATTCATTCCCTCTGGCGGTATGCAGTCTTTATAATGAAAAATCTATGTAGACATGCACTAATAATGAACATTTTATGACGAAAAACATAATGAAAATGTATATGGGGGTGGGGTAAAGGGTTAAATCTTGTGGGGAAATGGTTGGGGTGGGTTTTTAGGGGTGGGAAACAGGGGTTCCGGGGGACCCCCCAAAAAAAAGAATTGTAAAAAAAAGTGTTATGTTTTGTCGTAAAGTTTTCGGTATATGTGCATTCTACATAACATGTGACGTTATAAAGACATGTAAACCCCCTGGCATCCTTTTGCCAAAGAACACTTCTAGGAATACCCCCCAAATACCAGGAGAAGGGAGTAATGCCCCATGAGAAGGAACTTTCTGTTGGCATATTCTTCAGTTGTAGTGAAAGGGATAGAAGTAGGTTCTGACACAGGATGGTGAAGTTTGATTTTGACTGACATTCTGACAGACCCTTTAGTATTTGTTTGAGGCAGGATAATGGGGGTTTTCATTTCATTCATGTGGCCCTGTCAATAGGGGGGACCCAACTCAGGAAGGGAGCCCACCCCATCCCCTTCGGTGCCAGAGTGCAGGCAGGCCCCCTTCCCACCTCTCCTTACCAGCAGCAACAGTGGCCTCCGGGCCGAGAAGGAAACGGGACACTGCAGCAGCTCCAGGTCTGGACGACACTGGAGAAGACGCAACTTGGGGCGCCATCCCTGCTTAGGGGTGCCGCCAAGCAGTACAACACTGGCAGAGGATTTCGGAAAGGGACGCACAGCACCAAAGAGGTGCTGCACTAATTGGGGAAAAATGGGGAAACAGGACCGCTGAAACACCAGGGACTATATTTATATTAAAATAATGGTCCCATGATACCTCAATCCCCTATGCCATCAGGGATAATGTTATTAATTTAGGAGGCCTGCAGGTCTTAAGATGCTCCAGCGTCTCGGGACCCCAGCAGGGTCCATGTTGGAAAAGAGGCAGGGCTTAACAGCCCTTTTCAGCCCTCCCATGGCCTTCCACTGTCACACCCCCTGGAGGTAGGTAAGCAATTGGACTGGGTAAGTAGCCAATCCTTGGAGGAGATGGGGTGTTCAAGGAGGTGTGTGTGAGTGTGCAAGTGTGGCTTAGTTGGGTGAGGACAGGAGGAGGTGAAGGACGACGTCCGAGAGACCAGTGGAGGCGAGATCATTTTGGAGTGCAGAAGTTATTGTTAAGAAGGGATATGTAGAGTGTTTGGGTGAGAAAGAGAGGAGTGTGAGCAGTAGAGGTAGAGTAGGAGTAGTGAAGTTGGAGTATTAGTAATGGCAGAGGTAGTGGCAGAGGTAGTAGCGGTTGGGAGGAGAGTTGGTAGATGGTGGGGTTGGCCAGGGTAGAACATTAGTGATAGAGAGGGGGGTGATAGTGAGAGAGGTGTGCAGAACACCATAGCCCTGAGTAACTGGGAAGGTAGTAGAGAGATGTATTGGTAGTAGCAGAGTGGGAACCGTAGTTGTATTAGTAGCAGGAGGAACAACAGTGAGTGGGAGAATAGGAATAGAGATTGGTATAGAGTAAAATAGAAGATAGTATTAGAGAAACAGTAAGAGGGAGAAAAAGGAACAGAGGTAGAGGAGTAGTTATAGATGTAAGTGGTAGTAAGAACAGGAGT
Source organism: Ambystoma mexicanum (assembly GCF_040938575.1). Classification (NCBI taxonomy): domain Eukaryota; kingdom Metazoa; phylum Chordata; class Amphibia; order Caudata; family Ambystomatidae; genus Ambystoma; species Ambystoma mexicanum. The sequence goes on from NC_090924.1 coordinate 1,040,938,954, forward strand.
AGGATCGAATGGTGGAGGTGGAAAGACAGAGTGTGAGATTGGGAGGACAGTGACGTGGTGGGAGGAGAACAGTTTGAAGGTTCAGTATAGTTAAGGGTCAGGAGTAAGAGGCTGTGAAAGGTGTGAGCATGACGCTGGGTGAAAGAAGGCATCATTCATCACCTATTCCCAGAGAGATTAATCAATGATAAGAGAGGGAAAGTTAGATGTTCCCTAGGGAGACAGATAGCCAGCGTCTTAGGGAAAACACCTATAGTAAAAAGTAAGAAGAGCAGATAGGTGTTACTGATTGGTAGTGTGAGAAACCAAAGGGCGCCTGGGGGTTGACCAGTGCGGGAGGATCATCTGGGTGAGGGATCCTCAGGGAGTGGGGTGAGGCAACCGATGGTGAGACACGGTATCCCCCCTTTCCCGTGCCCATACCCCATCCTATTTTATAGGATTCGCTGTCGTTCCAAAGCCCCCCATGCCCCTTTTCTACACAAACACTGGGCAGAGGAAGAGGAGGACTGAGAGTAAAAAGGCTAACACTTGCATATCTCATTGGGCATGTCCCGTTAATAAGGTCAGGCAAAGTCAGGCGGTTGACCTTAATCACATACATCTGATACCCATTAACCCACCCAGCACGGGTAAAAGGTGGAACATTGAGACACACTCTGAGCAAGATGAGACACGAGAAGGAGCAGATCTTCCGGGGCACAGGCAAACCCACTGGAGCAGGACGACCGATCGAGTGACCAGAGCAAGGGGTAGAGAAACCCTGAAGATCCCTGGAGAAGGTTGTTGCCTCTGGGAAACCGTGAGGAATACGCTGAGAACACCAGATCCCAGCCAAGAAGAAGCCTGCGTTGTGTTTCAAGGATGCCAGCGAACCCACTGGGTGAACGGCAGAGATGGGGAGGCAAAGCCAAGCCTGTGGTATCAACCTTGACCCGTGAATTAAAGCTGCTGAGAAAAGAAAGGAATGCACACAACCAGTGAAAGACATGAAAGGCCGGTTTGTGTCAGGGTAAGATTGAAGCCGCAACAGTATATCTTACAATTGAAGGTTGCGCATGTGCTGATGAGATGCAAAAGAAAGCAAATCAGTGGAGAACTTTAAAGTTTCCGATAATTGTGAAGCCAATGATACAGAGTAGCGGAGTGGTCCGGCGAGAGCAAATAGCCCACTAGAAAGTCTCAGCGAAATGTTTGATGTCTATTTAAAAAGTAACAAAGTGAACAAACTCTGAAATGTGCAATGGTCAAGATTTTCCCTGTTAAAAGGTGTTTGCTAAGAGAAAGATTTCTTTGAACATTTCTGTTTTTGAAACTACCAAGACCAGGAGACACTGGAGAAAATACCATAAGGGAGAGATAAAGTGAAAGTCGAAGTGGTCCTGCGGAGGTCTATGGAATAACCTTGTACACTTCAAAGACTTCGACATCAGTGAATGGTCTGAGCCCAACTGAGGGAGACCTGGAATGTGAATAAAGCTTGGGAAAGGGAACACCTAACGAATGTGAATAAAGCTAGGGGAAGGGAACCCCTGCAAGTGCTGTGATTGCGAGGTCCGAGCCCGGCTGAGGGATACCTATGTGACGTTGAATCGGGTACTTTTCGTTGAGAGGTCTGAGCCCGACAGAACTGTGAGAGAACTTTTAGTGAACTAAAAATAAGTAACTTTAACGTGGAAGGCCAAGCGGGCTCAACTCATCTTTGGAACTACCTTTTTTTGATAACCTAAACCAGAGTGTGTTATCCTGTCTACGGGGGTCACCTTACCCCATGCTGTCTAGCGTGGGGAGGAGAGCTGACTCAGCCACCTTGATCCTTTATGTTATAACACTCACATTCCTTTGCATACACATTCCCCTTTACACAAATTTTGTATAAGAGATGGGACAGGCATTCGTTTCTTTTTTAGTATAGGCCATTTTGATTTGAATTTAATAAAGCTTTTGAAACTTGTACCTCTTGTGTCAGTGTCATACTTGTGATACCATGCCTGCCTACAATAGTGACTAACAGCCCACTAGGGACACCAGGGGGTGGGAGGTGGGACCCAGGCCCAGGAAGTTGAGAGAGGAGGGGGCTGGTCCTAGCGCCAAAGTTCCCAGCCCATTAGGCCCTGAGCAACCCGAAGAGGAAAAGAAACAAGCCATTCTGATAACTAAGTTAAAAAAACACCCTTGGAATTTGACTTTAGGAGTCAATGTGGTTCTTTGTAGCGGGCCGCCACGTCACACTAGCCACATTCTCCGAACATTGCAAGATCTGAACATGACCTCCTTAAAGTGGCTCTGGGACAACAGGTATCAAGAAGCATTCCAAGCCATCGAAGGTGTCTGTAGAAACCACTATGGCCTACTACAACATGAAACTGCAGACAGAACTCTACGTGACTGCAAGCCTGGTAGGGTAGGGAGCAGTGCTAGTCCAAAAATCCCCAACTGGTGAAGTCAAACTGATCGCATACGCATCCAAGGCACTTACCCCTACTGAGCAGAGGTACTCACACATCGAGGAGGAAGCCATTGCGGGCCTCAGGGGCTGCAGCCACTTCCATTTATACCTGTATGGTTAAAAATTAATCACACACATGGACTTCAAGCCGCTGATCCCAATCTTCAGTGCCTTACCCTCCAGTGTGGCTAGAGAAATGGCTCCTCCACCTGCAGCCGTAAACAACCCAGCAGATTTCCTCTCGTGACACCCACAGCCCTCCACGGCTGCGGAATTACTGGAGTCCATGGAATCCAAAGAACACATCTGCCCGGTGATCCACTTGATGAAACCTAAGGCTATCAACATCTCCGATATTGTAGAAGGCACTCCGCAAGACCCATGCTGCAACCTCACAAAAAATGCAGTTATATCGGGAGACTGGAACTCATTCCTGCAACGCAACTGCACAAAGCCCATTCAGGGTTTCCTGACAGGCATCTTTACACTACACCATCACGTTGCAGATGCTCTTCTTCAGGAAAGCTTGAATCGTCATCCCCAATGGCCTCAATGCAGGATTGTCAGGCTCACACACGTAGGGCACCAAGGCCTAATGTGCACAAAGTTGCGAATCCGAACCAGAGTGTGGTTCCCGCTGCTAGACTCGAAAGTGAATGAAGTCGTATCTCCTGCCTCCCATGCCAAGCAGCAGGTACCTCCCGAGACTGTACCAAATCTGCTCGGCCTGCGAGGGAAATCTCACTGGGAGTCTATCAGCATCAACTTCTGGATGGTCCAAGAGGGTGTATACTTATTGGTGGCCATTGACGACTATTCTAGATACCCGGAGGTGTAGATTGTGTCATCTACCTCTGCAGAGGTAGTACTGCCAGCCATGAAAAGATGTTTGCAACACCTGGTCTCCCTCAATCCATGAAAAGTGACAAAAGCCCTCAATTTCAGGGGAATACTTCAAAAAATACTTAGAAGACTTGTTTTTGCCTCTTATTTTGTGAGGGTACGTCAGGTTTTGATTCTGTTTGCTGCCTAATATCCCTACTCCTTGCTGCTCCTTTCTATCCACTCAAAATGCAATTAATTGGGGTTTGAGGGAGCATTGCCGGGGGAAATCTTAACTTGGGTGCTATCTACCCAAACTGTAAAATTGCTCCTATTCATCTGTGCTTTCGATATGTTCTAGTAGAAGGTTAACGAAGTGTATTTTATTTGTTTATATTGTAATTATCACCCCCTTGGGGATTGCTGCCCAATAATAAAATTGTGTGATTTCATTTGAATTTTAAAATAAATAAATATTGCATTCCCACCAACCGGCCTGGTTCATGGTCCATTGTGACCCGGGGTATTTGTAAAAGGGGGTGTGGGACGGGTTGGGTGCCGGCTCCATCTGAATTCATAGAAAATAAAAAGAAAAAGCATTCTGATCGCGCTTCATCCAAGGCTAAGGGCGAGGGTCCTGGTCCGGGGTGTGACACCCGATTGTTATCCTTAACAGAATTGGGGGCTTGTTCCTGGAATTGGGTTTGTGTACTCACCCATGAGAGCTTAACACAGCAGGCTAACCTTCAAGGTAGTGATACTTTGTGTGGTTAGAACACTGGGTTACGCTGTAGAAGCGCCTCACCAAAACAAAGATCTTAAATACCAGGCCTGTGTATAAAATTAAAGCTAAATCAACCCCAAAATAGACAAAAGCAACAGAATACAGATTATCCTGACATAAATAAATTAATAAAGAAAAAACACTTTCCAAAATGACCACAGTAGATATAAATATTGCCAGGGAGCACCTTCTGAACAAGTTAGTTGTCAGAGGAGAATGGCAGCAATAAGATGAGGAAGTCTGGCTAGGAGAGATGATGCAACAGGTCACCGCCATGGACACGTTTGTGTGGCAAGACGGTAGCCTGTTACATCAAGCCTTAAGTGAATTCTACATGACTCCAAATCTTAAAGAAGAGCAGATTAAAATGGTCCGAATCACAGCCTGCATGTATCTCCACATGGGGGCGATGCAGGCGAAATTTGAGGAAAATAGAACTCTGGCGTAAAACCAATCCGACCTCTTGACTCAAATCCAGACTGAGCTAAAACTAGTGGAAAAAAAAATTGAAAAAGAGCCAAGATTCTGAGGTCCAAGTTGAGAACTATATCAAACTGTTAAAAGAGGACTTGGCTCTACAACAGCAAAATAATGCAGACCAAGAGGCCCAATTAAATAACTTAACAGTCGAGTGTCAAGAAAGGGTTGATTCTTTGGAAGAGATGCAACTGAAATTAAAACAACACGTGAGATACAATAATGCCAGCGTAGAGCAAACGGCCACTTTACAGAATCAGATTTAAAGATTGGAGGAGGAAAATAATACATTATTTATGAGAGACCTCCACTCTTAATCAGAATTTGATGAAGAGTGCCAGATGACCTAGCTGAACAAAGGGGTGCTCTGCATCAGGAGAAAGAGGCCCTATACCGGGAAAGGTGCTGTTTAGAAACCAATCTGGAGAGAAGGGAGTCAGACCTCCAGGGACTGACTGGCATAAAGGAAGAATGTGAAAAATGAATAGGACATAGGAGACAAATGGAACTCGAATTAGAGCAGGCCATAGAGACTCTAAATGTGCAGAAAAAGGAGGTTCACCTCCTGGAACAGAAATGGTCTCAGTATTCTCAGACCATACAGGTAGCGCAAAGAGACAATGAGGCCCTCTGTGATGAGAACGATCGACTCCACAAGCAGGTGGCAGCTCAAGAGCGGGTCATAGAGGCCAGTAAAGCTCTGATAGCCGAGCAAAAGGTTCAGACCTTTGCCTATTATTAAGAGGTAGGGGCTGAGAAGGAAAAACTAGCGAGGGTGGGGAAAGAGTATGCTAGATCTAATCCGAACTGGAGGGACCCCAAACAGGTAGAGAGGGACAGGGCAACACCTGAACATACTATGATGACCTTTGTACTAAGTGACTCAAACCCATTTAATACTTTGTACACTGCTGACTTCATGTCTACTGGTTCACATGAGCCAGAAACCATGAGGCTGTCAGAATTAAATAGGCCTAGCATAATGGAGCTGACAGGTCAGCACCCCCCAGAAATTGATGAACGGGCGTTCCTGTATAGATACCAAAATATTATGGCTGATGTCTCTGACAAGGAAGCCTCCTATGAGGAGAAAGTCAGGGAATTAGATCTGCAGAAATACTACCTCCAAAGGGACCAGTTGGTTCTATTTGCAGAAAAACTGCATGAAATGAGGCCCCAAAAGAGCATTCTGAAGACCTCCACCCAATCAGGACAGTGAGGGGGGAGGATCCTCTGCCAACCCTGGAAGCAGGTAGGAGTCAGAAGACTACTCCCCTGTGCGCCACAGGAAAGGAGAAACTAGGCCCCACCATTCTGCAAGCCCCTCACAAGCTCATAGAATCAGGGAGCGCCTAGAAGATCAGGAGCGGTCCTCCAACAATAACGCCTCTGAGGGCGTATGGACTCAGGTGACGTGGCAAAAGAAGGCAAGTAAACTAAAGAGAGTTCTGGTTATAGCCCCATTAGGCAGATAAAGGCCATTAGGAATTTTATAACACTGTACCATAAAAACGCAAAATATTCTGTCTGGGAGAATTTGGAACTCTATGAACAAAGGATGGACACTTTTCACACTTTTCAGAACTGTATAGATTATGCCAAATGGACGTTCTCCCCAGCGTACTCCAGCTTCTTTGCTGGACTGGAAGACCAAAACCATTCAAGATGATCCACCTACAAGGCAGCCATCTTGAAGCACTGGAAGTGCTTCCAGTGCTTCAAGATGGCTGAAGACCAAAACCATTCAAGATGATCCACCTACAAGGCAGCCATCTTGAAGCACTGGAAGTGCTTCCAGTGCTTCAAGATGGCTGCCTTGTAGGTGGATCATCTTGAATGGTTTTGGTCTTCCAGTCCAGCAAAGAAGCTGGAGTACGCTGGGGAGAACGTCCATTTGGCATAATCTATACAGTTCTGGCTATCTTTTATGTGAAAAGTGTCCATCATTTGTTCATAGAGTTCCAAATTCTCCAAGACAGAAGATTATGCCAAATGGACGTTCTCCCCAGCGTACTCCAGCTTCTTTGCTGGACTGGAAGACCAAAACCATTCAAGATGATCCACCTACAAGGCAGCCATCTTGAAGCACTTTTCCACCCACAAAAACCCCCAAGAGGCTCGCAAAGCGGCCTACAATTTACAATGCAAAGAAGATCAGGCCCCACGACAATTTGTGCAGGAGCTAAATCGCACCTTTGCACAAACCACCAGGAGCGTGCGCACGGATAGCAGAGAGTTTATAACTACTTACTTTCATGCGCTCCCAAAATACATCATGACCCAGCTGGTGAGGGATTTTCATGATAAAAGATCCCTGGACTGGGTAATAGAGCAGGCTACCCGGATATATGAGGTCCAAAAACCTGCAGAAAATAAAAATCAGGTAAAAAACCCCAAACCAACCAACATCCCTGCCGCTGCAAAGGCGGTGGAGGTGAACGTTGCCCCCATTTTGGACCTAGAAGTGGGGGAGCCTAAAAATGCACGTACCCAAAACCATCAAAATCAGAGGCCAAAAAGTCCTTCTAACCAAACTGCAACAGGTGGCAGTCAGGGAGGTAAACCCACCGATGGGACCCCTAACTCTCCTGATTATATAAGTCCCAGATAAAAGGGCAACCGTCCTATCTTGGGGTATGTATAGACTCCCCCAGCCCAAGGGGGGGGGTCCAACCAGGTAAGTACCACCCCAGAAAACATCCCTCCTAACTTCCCTCAGGAGGGCAGTAATCCCTCAAATCCCGGGTTAAGTTTGTTTCACCGGTATCCACAAAACTCTACCTGCAGGAGAATCCTCGTTTTTTCTCCTTTCTTTCAGTCCAGACCACCCAATCTGGGATAGGGGAGGCCAAGGGCAGAGGGTTACCAAAATCCCCAGTACCCAGGTTACTCCGGGAGAAGGGATAGTTACTCTTCCCGTGAATCCCCTGGGTATGAACAAAGACCCCTGTACCAGCTGGAATGGGTGTCCCAACTGGAGCGCCAGGTTCAGAACCGAACACAGGAGCTGGGTCGCATGTTGGGGGCTCTGCAGAACCCTCAGACGAACATGGCAGCTCAGAACCTCTCAAACCAAGGGTCTGGCACCCCAGAACAATGACGGGGAGAGAACCCAGATAATTCACCGGTTCCAGAGGAGGAGACACGTGGGAAGGGGGGTGTAAAGCCCTAAAGGAAGCTTCCTTCCTCACCTGTGAAAAGCCCCTGGACACCCCGGAACCGGAACTAACATTTCCTGCCCCCGAAAATCTGCAACCCATGGAACAGAGGGTGGGTAGGAGAAATAAAGACATGAAGAAGGCCCATTTGGGGGAGGAAGTTAGTGTCCTCCAATTTGAAGGGGAAGAATCCTAAGAGGATTGTGGGAAAACAGTCTTCTCGTTTAGGGACGGGGAATTCCTCCCAGAGAAAAAAAGGGTCCCAAGTGGTCTGAATGACTACTGGGTTGCTGTGGGGACTGATTCAGAGCCACCCATCCCTGAATCCCATGATTGCCATTCTGAGAAAAAATAGTAAAGGAGGGATCCTTCCCATAAACTGGTCCTAGTAACTGCCTACATGTCATGGTGCATGCCCCCAGACGTCAGGAGCAGACCAGCCTACCCCAGTTGCGGGCGCCCCTGGGGACCTTTAAGGCCCCAAAAGGTTGTCTCAAGACTTCCTGGAGTCAGTCCTGGCGCCGTTGGCGCCAGGCTCATATTATTTCATCATGTAAAGCAGGTTGCAGGGAGCACGGAGACACACATAGCCCAGCCTGAAGAACTGAGCCACACAGTCTAGCTTTGGATGTGGCTGGAGGGACTACTTTACCTGGGACTACTTGTGCAGGGTGTGGCTGGAGGAACTACTTTACCTGGGACTACTTGTGCAAGGCTATATAAACCACACCCTAAGGCAGTGGTCTTCAAACTTTTTTGGCCAGGGCCCCCCTGAGCAAAATTTGGGCAGGTCGGGACCCCCCAGAAATGCCAAATGGACAGTATATATTGCGCGCCGTCACCTGCTCCCATCAAAGTCGCTGGGCTCCCTCATCCCACTCCTACCCAGTCGCTGGTCTCTCCCCACCCCATCACACACCCAGGGCTCTCCCCACTCTGCTCCCATCACTATCCCATGGTTCCCGCCCATTGTGCTCCCACCATAGTCCCTCGGTTCCCCCATCCCGTTCCCAACACAGTCTGAGGGCCAGTGGCGGCTGGTGAATCTTTTTTAAGTGGAGGGGCATTAAGGGGAGGTTCGGGGGGGTTTCCCCCTGTGAATTTTTTTTTAAATAATAGGTTAAAATGTTGCATTGTAGAGCATACTTTTAACAAAAAATGGGTAAATAGCCAAACAGTTTGCAATTGTTGCTGGGAGTCCAGGGGGCAGGCATTGATATTTTATTTCTATCGCGCTCGTACACAAGTGTTTCAGAGCGTGACAAGGCAAGGGAGGGGAACAGAGGAGAATAAAACAGCGATCTTACTAGGCCCAGTGACATTGAGAACGCGCAAGTGTGAGGGGAAAAGTGCATGGAAGGGGGGAGAAGTGGAAAGTGCGAAGCAGAGGAGAAACAGATAAATAACAATAAATAAATAATAAAGGCAACAAACAGTGGTAGTGCAGCCAGCAATTTGCAAGTGCTACGTTTAAGGCAGCAGACAGGGTAGGTCTGATAAGTGCAGGAAGAAAGATGGTTCTCCTCAAGTTTTAGAGTGGCAGGGCGCTGTTCCAGAGGGAGGCCCCAGCCGAAGACGGAGATCTACCCCCAGCTCGTTTCTTTGATAAACGACTGACCCTGAGGGAGTTGGAGGTAGAGGAGTGAAGAGCTCGAGAGGGGAGGTATTTGCGGAGGAATAGCTGAAGGTATTTTGGACCCAGGCCCCAGAAAGCCTTGTGGACAAGGCAGAGGGTTTTGAATGATAGATGTCCGGTAAAAAGATACCATCCCTGTCCCCTGGGCCCCACTGGTCCTAACACAATGAACATGATTATGTGTATATGCAAGGCGCTGCACATTCATACAGCAATCACTCTATCATTCACATGAGCATCCATCACCATACACTCACTCATAACGCATCCATACACATGTTTAAATAAAAACAATGAACATAAACGTACCTTCTGCATTGGCCTGTGTGTGGGTGCTGAAACGGCCTGCTCCAGCTGCTCTGTCCGTATGTGCGAGGAGGCGCAGGAGCTCCCCCTCGGACATACAGACATGCAGTGCCCCAGCCAGCATTTCCAATGAGCTATGCAATGCTGGCGAAGCAAAACGCCCCAGCACTTGCATGGCTCAGTGAGCATGTGCGGCTGGGGAACTAAACTGAACTGTCAAAGGGAAACAGTGTTTCCCTTTGACAGTTCAGCCAGCCCAGGAGCACTCCATTAGCTGGATAAAGCAGCTGAGGGAGTGCTCACTGTTTCACTGGGCTGGCTCCTTAGCTCCTCCATAATGGGTGAGGGGCCACTGGGTGGGCGCCTCTTGCCATTATGGATGAGCCGCCAGGCTCGGACAGGCCTATAGGGCAATGCCTGTACCAAAAATGTAAAATGCTAGTTCGGGCCAATCAAAATGGGCCACCATTTTGGCCAATGTGGACCATTTTGATGAGTTACTTAACTATGCAGTTAGTAATGTTGACCATTGTTGCTGAATATATCACAATTTACTTACATTTTAACACAAAGCACCCCTTTGGGTACTATTGAAACAGTGGGCTTCATAACTACTCTGGCGGTAGCTGTGCCGGTAAAACCGGCACGGCTGCCACTGGAGTTGCATCCGGGTCTGGCACCCGCGAATGGGCAATTACTAGGTCATGCCGAGTTAGGCGGACATGATAATTGCCCTTTCGAAGGTGCCGGTAGATCCCCATTCCCATTTGAGCCCCATATGGCTCAAATGGGAATGGGGAGCTCGGATGCACCGGCACCGTTAATAACGGTGCTGGTGCATCCGACGAGCTGAGGTCAGACCTGGCGGGGGCTGTCAAGCACCCACGAGCACAACTCTTACTATGGCGGAACGGTAGCAACGGTGCCGGTAGCTTACCAGCACCGTTGTTACTGGTCCGCCATAGTAGTAATGAGGCCCAGTCTGTGACTAAAGGAATGAATATCCATTTACAACTGTGGGCCACTTTTTCATTGTTGCCTGAGACAGTTTCATGCTTCAGCCCGCCCATGTGGGCCACCCCTGCCCATTTCTTCCAATCTAAAAAAATAAAATAAAAAAAAATTCTTTTTTCATGCTGAGCTCTCAGGGCCCCCCTGGGATGCACCCGCGGACCCCTAGGAGGTCGCGACCCACAGTTTGAATACCACTGCCCTAAGGACAGAACATGCTTTGCGTTATTCTGCACTCCTGCAGCGTAACGCTCACTGTGTCTGCTTAGCTCCAGTTTACCCTGTCTTCAGCCACGCCGCCTTGGGAACCACAAACCATCAGCACCTGTTTGAGAAAAGGAAGAGAGAACAAGAACAGCGGTTGAGTCCTTACCTGAGAAGCAGTCCATCCGAAAGGCCTTCCCTTCTGCCACTCTCAGGAATCGTCGCATCTGCAGAAAGGAAACACAAGCATAGAGAGCCAATACTCACCCGGAGGCTGCACTCTTCCTGTAATCCATCGAAGTGGTTCACGCAATCGCCGCTCCGGAGTCACACTGCACCTGCAGAACAGAAAAGAAAACATCAGGTTAGTCACGCAAGGGAAAAGAACATTTCTAAATACATCTCGATGCCACGCTCTCGTTCTAATACTCACCTGCAGGAATACTGCCCGGCATCGCATAGAGGAGTTAATCCTTCATCTGGCACCTCCAAAACCGCACCTGCAAAGGAATAAGCGCAATAGTGAGAACTTTGGCAACAAAGAACATTTTAGCAAAAACGATGCCAAGAATCTATTGGCATAGAGACTTACCTACAGAGTCACAGTTGTTATGATATGATATGGCATTTGTAACGCGCCTATACACAAGTGTTTCAGGACTGCACTACAGCCCGTAGGATCAGTGACGCAACTAGATCCAGAAGAGAGGCTTATGAACATTAACGCGCCCCTGCGTTCAGTCGCAGGATGGAGAATCCGCCATTAAAACACCTAAGGTGAGGCATAAGCAGAGGGGTGCACTAGGAGGTTATGGGAGGTGGGAGTCTAGCCCGCCCCTCACGGCTGGTTAACATCTCGTTTCAACATTCTAGGCAAACAACCACTCATGAAAGAAGTAGTGAGATAGAGAAGACGTGTGCAGGCATTCATCGCTCAGCTTCATGCGACGCACGTGCAGACATTCTTCGCTCAACTTCGTGCGACGCCCCCGTGGAGACAAGGTGAGCATAACACTACAGGTAAAAGGGGGCAGCACAGAGCTATGGGAAAAAGGGGATTCCAAAATCCCATCTATTTCAGAATGCAACCATTTTATTACAGATTCCCAGACTCTGGCACAGCAAATTTCCCAAAACTCCACCACGTTGGAATCCAAAATAAAGAAATTGACCACCCAACTTGCCAAAAATGCTCATTACCTGTGCCCACTTGAGGAGAAGGAAGGGAGATTTTATGCCCCAATGCGAGTGCAAGGGCAATGTGCATTTTCAGCACTGGTGGACACAGGATCCCAAGCCACACTTCTGTCAAAAAGGGCCTTTGAGCAGCTAAATTCAGTAAGGGGGGAGAGACCGCAGATCCCTCTCACCCCTCTTACTGGACAACTCCAGAACTTCGACGGGAAGGAAATTCCTGTTGAGGGGACTGCAGATTTGGAAATAAAAATGGGTCCACACAAGGTGAAACAACCAGGCATAGTCGTGACTCCAGAGGGAACACCCTGTCTACTAGGGAATGACATCCTGCGCAGGTTGTCCCGCCTAATAGACTGTGTGAACAGGGTACTCAGGGCAATAAAATTAAAACAGAGTGTCAACCATGTTAGTTTAAATGGCACATGCCACATGGTTGAACAAAAATATGATCATATTGCGTTTCATTTCCAGAATAATCAAATACCTGATGTTACAGTAATTGCTGTAGGAGAACAAACTGGTGATGGGAACTCCTCTCCATTCCTGAAAATCAACCTTCCTTCCAGTTTTAAGTGGCATTCCACACTGGAAGGAAATCCTTTGAAATTTTATACTGATTCACAATCTGAAAATCCGAATTCTATAGTCAAAAGTGATGAGAAACCAGCTCAAAGTTTAGCTGACATTCAGAAAATTAGAGAACAGTTGTTCCTCCATATTCAGTTAAATGAGGGGAAGGACTCTGTTCTCGCCCGAGTGTGCGTGAACAACGTAAAGAGCTTCATCAGCAAAGCCATGTTCAGAAAGCTCCCGAAAGATACAGCCATTCCCACATTTAAATTGATCGATAAGTGGGAAATGGGTCTGGAAACTCCCAATTCCAAACATCTCCTGCATAGCAGGTGTATGCTCAAAATTTCTATAGGGGACAAAAGCATAGAACTTAATTATTGGGTCGTGTGAGATGTCCCTGCTGCATTCTATTTAGGCAGTGACATTCTCAATCGGTTTGCAATTAATTTGGACCTGATAAATTACAAGGCCTGGTCCCAACTAGGGGGCAACCACATGGGCTATGATGATTCTAATTTTTATTCTGTTTGCTGCCTCATATCCCTGACTACCTGCTGCTTCTTGCTATCTATCCTAATTGAAAAAGTGCTCCTATTCATTTGTGCTTTGGATATGTTATTGCAGAAGGTTACCCAAGTGTACCTCAGTAGTTTTCTCTGTAATTATCACCCCATTGGTGATTGCTGCCCAATAGAAAAACTATGATTTTCTTGGAAATAAAAATAAATATTGTGTTACCACCAACCGACCTGGTTCATGGTCCATTGTGACCCGGGGTATTTGAAAAAGGGGGTGCGAGACGGGTCGGGTATCGGCTCAATTCAAATTGGTTGAAAATAAAGAAAAAGCATTCTAATTGAGCGCTACATCCTAGGCTTATGGCAAGAGTCCAGAGCCGGTGTGTGGGGCCCGGTTAGAATCCTTCACATACTGTCGACTTGTAGTAGACATATTAATCAGACCGAGTTTGCCACCCTTACTAGGCACAATGGTGGAAATAAGTGTCACCAAAGCGCAGAATGTAAACCAAACCAGATAGATGTACAACAGTCAATAGCGCCCAGTAGCCTCAATGAAGTGTAACCAAAACCCCTCTGGCAGTAAACAATCAGGTCAAGGGGTTTCTTACCTCTGAAAACTACAGGTGTATGCATCCTTTGAAATGTCTACTACTTAACACTAGACCACTAGTTAAACACGCTTAGGTGGCAGACTACATTTTAGAGGGGAATATTGACATTTGTGCCCTGTCTGAGACTTGGCTGCAAGCAGCAGCAGGCCCCTCGCTGTTACTAGCAGTCCCAGAGGGATATAACATCCTTAGGAAAGATCAACTTTGTGGGAAAGGCGGTGGGGTGGCACTTATTTTCCAGAATGTTTTATCCATCAGACAGGTGAATCTTGTGGAAATACCAAACTGTGAAACTCTATCTGTCAAAATTAAATTGAATCCTAATACCACACTTAATCTATACATTTTGTATTGCCTGCCCTCTTCTATGCTGGATTTTGTAGCCAACCTAAATGAATCGATCTCTTCTACTCTTAAACCTAAATCCAAAGTGGTCATGGGTGGAGATTTGAATCAGGGCTTCCATGACTCATCGGACTCATTGGCGAAAGCAACCATGAGTGTATTGGAAAACCTGGATTCATCTCAATATATCTTGCAACCAACCTACTCAGGTGGTTGAATACTTGATTGGGTAGTGGCGCACGGAATTGGACTTGACAAGATAGAAGTGAAACCTTGCACTTGGTCAGATCATGGCTTCATAACGTTTGAAATACCATTGACCTCTACTATACAGAAAGTCAAACAATCACAGGGAAAGTCCCCTGTTGTAACTTATGTAAACTTACCCCATAGGTGCTAACCCCTCTCTTGGCTCCCTATATAAACAACCTTGCTCAGTATAAATCAGCAGCCGACTTGTCAGCCGCATATAACAAAATGATGACCGAAGATGTAGATAGCATAGCTCCTCAGAAGCCAAGACCAGAAAAGTTTATTCCATTCAAAAGCTGGTACTCATCAAAAATACAAAACCTGAAACTTAAGAAAAACAAGACTGCGGAAATGACAGAAAACAGTATCTACCGATGACAAGTCTAACTATAGCCGTGCAACTAAAGAGCGCAAAGAGGTTATCTGCACTGCAAAAAAGTTCTCCTCTGAGAAAACGATTAAGAAGACTGCGTAAAACACAAAGGAACTTTTTTAAATCCTCAAAGAAGTTGAAGACCACTGTCCCATTAATGTAAAAGTCGTGAAAGACTCAGACTGGTGCCCCCAAATTGAAAAGGCTTTGTCCAATAAGATCTCCATGATGAAAGGGGATATTGAATCCAGGCTTGCCCAATGTATTTATTTATTTCATTTGTAAAGTGCACATACACACCGGAGGCATTGATGCGCTGTTGTGAGTACAAGTCAGGTACAGGTAAGGGAGGCACACTTAGTCATACAGTAAGGTATTGGTGGAAAGACAGGGAGCATAGGTAAGGTTTACATTGGTTTCATAGAGGCAGTGTTTACATACATACTGGTCATACTGAGCATACTGAAGTAAGGTGTCATGGAATAGCTGACTTGATGGTAAGGGTGGAGGGTAGGAGAAGAGCTTGGTTTTGAGGGCTTTGCGAAAGATCTAGTAGGATTTCTCAGCCCTCAGGGATGGGGGAGGTCATTCCAGAGTTTGGCGGCGCAGTAGGGGAAGCTGGAGCCTCTAGCTTTACATCTTCTCACTTTAGGCACAAGGAGTCTGTCTGCGTAGGGGTTCTGGTGGGCCTTGAGGAGCGGGCTTTGGCGATTCTTTGTGTGAGGTAAGGAGGCGCTGTATTGGATAGACACTTGTGGCAATCGACTCTGTTTTGAAGTGGATGTGTTCCTGGATGGGCAGCCAGTGAGCTTCCCTTCTAGCATTGGAGATGTGCTCTCGTTTCGGGATATTCAGGGATGCTCTCAGGGCATTATTTTGTATAATTTGCAATTTTACTTATATTTTCAGCAGAGGTGTCTGCAAGGATGATGGCTCGGGCAATGGTGAGACAATTGTTTTTTGTGAAGAAGGGTCTGGCTGCATTGAGGACTTTGGTTGTGTAAACTGCCGAGGAGGCAATGGCACTAACTTGTCTGGATAGGGGTAGTGAGGCGTCAAGGTAGAAACTGAGTGTCTTTACTGTAGTTGAGACTGTAATCACACACTTGTTGATCTTGAAAGCAGTGTATTGAGAGTTGAGTGACTTGTGGGCATGGGGTATGCAGACAATTAGGATTTCTGTCTTGTCGCTGTTTAGGCAGAGGTGGTTCGCTGCCATCCATGCCTGTAGAATAAATGTTGTTGAGAGTATTCGAATCCTCTGTGTTATTACCTGAGAGTAGGATAAGGATTTGTGTGTCATCTGCATAGTTGGTGTAGGCTATGCCGTTGGAGTCTAAGATAACCAAGAGTGACCTGGTGAAGGTATTATAGAGGGTGAGGGTGATGCAGGACCCTTAAGGGACACCGCAGATGATGGGGGAGGGGAAGGCATTAGCTGTGTCTGAGAAGACTCTCATGACTCTGCTTTCCAAGAAGGATGCAATCCAGGCAACAGCAAGTGGGGAAAAGTTGGAATGTGTGGTGAGTTGTTGGCAGAGGATTTGATGGTTGACCAAATCGAACACTGTGGATGGATCTAGGAGGAGGAGCAGGGTTAAATTTCCTTTATACCTGATCTCATTAAGCTGATTCTTGAGGTCTAGAAGGGCTGATTCCATTCCATGTCCTGGGCGGAAACCGGATTGGCGCATCCCTAGGACTTTATTGTCCTCCAAGAATTGCTGAACCTGCAGGTAGGCTGCACAGTCTAGAATTTTAAGTAGGAAGGGGACTGTTGTAATTGGTCGGTAGTTGGATGGAATGGTTGGGTCTAGTGAGGTTTTTTTCAGGAGGGGGAGGACCCAGGCTTCTTTAAGGCTTGCTGGAATGTGACTGTTGGTGAATGAGGCGTTAAGGCGTTAATTAAGGCAGTGATGATTGGGGCTAGCATGTCAGCACAGTCTTTGGTGAGGGATGCTGGGCAAATATCGCCTTTGCATTTAGAGGGTGTCAGGCTCTGGATTGGCTTTGAGAATTTGCTTTCGGCAAGGTCTCTGAAGTTGAAACATTAGGTGGAAGGTGTTGGGAGCGGAGGAAACGAGTTGGAGCTGGTAGCTGCTAGGTCATTCTTGAATGTGGCTTGCTGTGAGATAATTTTTTGATTCAGGGTGTCGATTTTTCCTGAGAGAGCAGCTTGGATGTCCGAGCACCATGATGCATCTTTGGTGATGGTAGCGGGTGGTGAAGAGGGGGATTCTAATTCCCTGTATATGGTAAAGATTTTTTTGGTGTTGGAGGAGGCGGTGCTAATTCTTGAATTAAAGGAGGAATTTGCTGCGATAGTGGCTGCCTTGCATTGTTTGGATAATTTATTGAACTCATTTTTCAGAGAGTGGGAGGGGTCCTTCCGCCAATCGAGCTGGGCTTGACGTTTCATTGTGCAGCATTCCTTGAGGTCTGGTGTGAACTGGGAGTTTGCATGTCTTACTGTCTTGGATTTGTGAGAGGCTAGGGGTGCTAAGATATTCATCGCTTTAGAGAGGATTGAATTGTAAGTTGCCACTAGTGTGTCAGAGTTAGATGTAAATGGAGGCTGGATCTCTGGGGTGTTAAGCAGGGGAAGGATGTGGTCTCTAGTGAGCTTGCATGAGCTGAGTGTTACTGCAGGAGGTAGAGGGTTGGAAGTTGTTTTGACTTTGGCGGGCTGTGGGTTCGAGAAGACGATGATGTTATGGTCAGACCAAGGACAGGGAGGGATGGCACTAGTGGCTATCTTACAGTTATGGTCAGCGATCCAGTCTAGTATGCAACCTTTAGAATGTGTGGGAGAGGTAATGCATTGACAGAATCGTAGGGTGTTGAGGGCAATTGAATCCTTCACCTCTCACTGCTCATGTTCGACACCAGCCAGCCCCGCCAAATCCTTTTATCTTCGTAGAGGTGGCGGAAGCAGAGGTTTTGGGTATATTAACCAGGTTAAAACCCAGTAATTGAAGTGGAGATATCTGCCTGCCAAAATAGTCAAGGCTTTTACTCAGTCGCTTGCCCTGCTGATTACAACATTGGTGAATGCATTGTTTAGAGACATGCCAGTACCTACAGATGTCAAGCAAGCATGGATCACACCTCTTCTGAAGAAGCCTTTGTTGGATCCATGTATGGCGGGTAGCTATCGTTCGATTACTAACTCTCCCTTCCTTCTGGTGCTGGACAAAATAGAGCATGGACAGATTCAAGCATTTCTAAGTGCACATAGCATACTAGACCATAAACAATCAGGCTTCTGGAGTGCGCATAGCACTGAGTCCACCCTGCTGGACCTTAAAATCAACATTTTACAATATATGGATAAGGGTAAAACATCATTGCTGATGCTCCTAGATCTGACGGCCGCATTTGTCTAGGTAGATCATTCCATCTTAGCCAGCAGGGCCTTTTTTTCTAATGAAGCAGTCAGCTGGGTGCTCTCGTTTTCCTCAGACGGGACTGCCAAGGTCTTCCATGAGGATGCTATGTCAGAAGGTTAAAGTGCGGAGTGCCACAGGGCTCGTGTCTATCCCCGACTCTTTTCAATACATGTATGCTCACACTGATCAACTTGATGCTGATGGAACCTGTTATGCTAACTATGCTGACGATACTCAGTGGCTCTTCCCACTTTCGTTTGATTACATCAAAGACACTGAGGTTATCAATGCCACGTACACCCAAATCCATCTCTGGGGCAATAACCCTAAGCTGCACCATCTAGATCAGGCATATTCCTCCTTCCAAATTGCAGACTGTGTTCTCCCCACCCTCAAGAAAGTGGAAACCTTGGGAGTTACCATTGATCAAGAGCTCCCAATGGGGACCCACATCAGCTGCTTAGTGTCAAACTGACTGTATTACATCAAACCTCTGACACAAATTAGACCGTACCATGATGCATCTAGCTGTGCCACCTTAGCTAGGGCTATCATTGGGAGCCACTTGTACGATTGTGCCAGTAGTTTACTGGGCGCAGGAAAAGGAGAATTAAACCGTCTGCAATTCGTTCAGAACAACACAGTGAGGGTTGTAGTAGGTCTGCGTAAAACGGATCATGTGTCAATAGCCCGGAGAGCGGTACACTGGCTCCCCATAGCAAAGAGAGTCATGTTTCGTACTCTCTGCATTGCACACTCCTGCCTGAATGGCAAGACTTCATCCTGCTTGGCAGCACAGCTGAAATGGCTACCGGACAAACGCAACCTTAGATCCACCAACACTGGTCTACTCCATATACCCAAGGCAAAATTGGCACAGGTAAAACTTGATGTTTTCCAATTTTGATCCCACATCTGTGGAATAACCTTATCGCTCGACTTGAGGTTGTGCCCAAGTCTCTCTAGTTTCAAACGCAACTTGAAACCTTCCTTTTTGAGTAAGGAGTGACCACTGCCTTGCTTTACTTTTCTCTGGTTCTCCATTTAATTACTGCTTTATAGGTTTTGTGTTGTGTGTCAGTCTCAGCGCTCTTATGCCTCCAGGCTTCTGTTCCAGCACTTTAGAAATAAAATAAATACATAAAATAAATAAGTAAGTTTCAAATAAATTAAACCAGGGCAGTAGAAATGTTCTTGAAAAGAGAGGGTGCCCTTTTTAATTTGAGTTGTGTGAGGGATTGGTGATTGGTGTTTAACAGGAGTAGAGTCAACAAGAATCACATTGAAGACAGTGATTTACACTTGGCAGTGCACTCTTTAGATTTAAACAAGTAATGAAAGCTGAAGGTATTTCCTATAGGAAGCAACATTGTTGCAGATAAAAAATATTAGTCAAAATAAATTTGATAGGTGGTGGGCTATATCATCGCCGTGTGCTGCACAACAACGTGATACAGCACCATGTGTCCTTGCCATAGGAGGAGGAGAGTGACATTGAGGGCCCTAAATGAAGGCTGCTGTCAGACAGAAATATCCTGGGTTTGTATACATTAAACAGAACAAGGTTTCTTATCCCTTTAGTAGAAGCCCATAAGGTTCAGTGTTTATTATGTTGGTTTTCAAAGTTATTTTGACTGATTGTTTTTATCTACACGAATGTTTCTTCCTAGGATTCAGCTCTCAACTTTGACTCATTTGTCATAAAATCCTGCACAGGTTGCTCTCCATAGATATCTTTCTTAGTTGAATCGAATCTTCTTTTTCTGCCCTCCTAGGTTGAGTTGAAATAAATGGTGGTTTCCGAATAGTAAAATGTCATGGTTTTTGAAGTCATGTTGTGATATGACATTCCTGGTAAACTTGATATTCACAGTAAACTCTCTCAAGGGATCACATGTTTAGGGCCATTGGACACCAGCCCCTGCGGGCCAGGGAAGACCAACTGCTATGGGAAATTGACCCAGAAGTGGTATATGATTAATCCCTCAGGGCTTCTTCTCCCTTCCTGGCCTCTAAACAGATATGATATGATGTCCCCCCCAAAAAATGAGAAATGCTCCTCCTTTCCCACATTCACGGGAGCAAGTCCTTCCAAACCGCGATTGTGGCCCCTGAACCTATACAGTTGAGGAGCTGGGAAGAGAATGTTCAAACCCTGGTTGACCTGGGGCAGCGAGCCGGTGGTGCATATACCTAAGCACCCTGTACCCGTAGACAAGAGTGAGGCTAACTGGCATACTCAAGCTAAATTCGGTGGAACTAGCATTTCCACCAACAATATTTAATAGTAGCTCAGTGTAGAAAGACTGAATTAGTAGATGACAACAGGCTTGCCGATAGCCATATACCAGCTCTGGTGGAATTTGCAAGTCCACCAATGAAATTTAAGAACACTTACCCAGTAGTTCAGAGTCAGTGAATTCTGATCCAGAGGCTCCCTTGGGTACCTGTAGACAAATAAGTGTTCCAAAGGTTGAGCCCAGATGCAAGCTATACAGAAAAACCGGGGCTGTGATGGGCTCTCATGAGCATCAAGAAGGAAGTTACAAGAGATTGCCCTTGGTGGGGGGTGGGGGGTGGGCTAAAAGAGATTGTGCCTCATTATGAGAAGGGCAGTAAGGGGTTAACGGCGCCGGTAAAGGTGCCGGAGCCGTTTACCCCTTACCGCCCCATTACGAGGTGCGCTCGCGGGACCCGCTCAGGACGCCTGGTTTTACCAGACGTCCTTAGTGGGTCCCGTGAGCGGCCCAGCATGCTAACAACGGGCCTGTCATTAACAGGCTCGTTGTTAGCATGCTCCCCATTCCCGTTGAGTCCTATGGGGGCTCAAATGGGAATGGGGATGGACCGGATCCGGGTTCCCTGAATGGGGAAATACCGGGCCCTCCAAGGTCGGAATGGCACGTTATTTCCCCATTCAGGGAACACGGACCCGGACCTGGGTTTGGGGGTAGCCATGCCCTTGTTGAGTGCATGGCTTCCTCCAAACTCGTAATGAGGCCCATTGTCTTTGGTGGGGCTATACAAGATTGCCATTGGTGGGGGGCTACAATGACAACAGCCAGAAAAAACCCCAAGAAAGACAGGGAAGAAACAGACTGTCAACTGTAAAAGAACCTCAGTGGGTTCAGAGGACCAACCGTTGCCAAAGAGAGCTAAGGGAATCATCAGCACGTGTTGCTGTCCAGTATTGTCAACATGGCTGCATAGACAGCACGGACACCCAAGGTGTTCTGAGTGGAGTCCACAGTTCACAGAGCCAGATGATTCCTAATGGATGGGGTAGGAGGAGGCATAGGCCACAGCTCCCAGCATAGCATTTTCAAAATCTATGCATTACATTGAATAAAGTGGGGGTGCAAGACCTTTATTTGTTGTCACCTCCAGTTCCTTTGGTTATGTTTCTGTATATAACAGTGTCATTACCTACACCCACAGCATACATGCTGTTTTCCTTTACGTGGATCTCAGTTTGTGGGATGGCCTGATCGCTTTTGACTGTTATTTTATTGATCACTCAGCACAGTTTGTGCCGCTGCAGGAGGTTCCGGCGCTGGCAGACATTATTTTGCTCTTTCCTTCAAGCTATTGAGCTCATTATTTAAATTGCAGGGTTCATTTCCTCCACAGGGGTTGAGGCAGGGCCTCACTCCGGGAGTGATGTGCAAAAGTCCTTTGCAAGCAGCATCTTTGTTTAGAAAGTGATAACTGATAGGTTTACTAAGTAGCACAGTCTAAATGCATCTTATTTTGCCTGTAACACCAACAACTCACAATTGCCTCAGAAAAGTCTTTAAGAGCAGATCAAGGAGGAGAAAGCACCAAGGGGAAGAAGACAGAAAAGCCAGACCCCACCTAGCTCTGAATCCAGAACCCTATCAACCCCAAGAAACCCGTTATAGATGGCACCAGATGTGCTGTCTGGGATAGGGGAGAAGCAGGTGGGAGCGCCCCTCCATCTCTGATCTCCAAATCCCTGGGTTTAAGGCAACATTTGCTGACAGAGATGGCTGACCATTGACTGGATTGTAGAGGAAGTCACACAGTAAGACACATGTCCACGGTTTTCTTCCCTCGGGAAAGGCCAGGTTGCTAAAGGTGCCTTAAGTACATCAGTTTCCTATGCGGCTCACCACCATTCGCCAATTCTGTATGGCCGTAAATTGCGGATGGCCCATAAGGAAGGGCTAACAGAGCACAGTGATGCCTCCTAGGATTTGGGAGTGGAACAATCATATGACATCCCAACCAGAGACCAATCAATCAGCGCAAGGAGTGATACTACATCTCACAGTTATTTCGACAAAATGAGGAATGAAAATGTGCTCAACAGATCTGCAAGGGAAATGAGTGGAGGGAGGGAACTGCAAAGGACATTTAAACAAATGATTCCAGTGAAACTTCTGGGCGTGGGAGGTTGGGGGGGAAGGTGGATAATGAGCTGGATGACAGCCCAATTGGAGTTCAGGTGAAACGCAATACACACATCTTAAAATATAAGGACTAGAGATGGAATGAAGCTAAAACACTTTACCAAAGTGCAGGGATACTTCTGCGTGGCTACATGGCCATGCAGTAGGATGTGACTCCGGGAGCTCCAGCTGATCCTGAACGATCCCGTGTAATATCAGAGGCTACATGGTGCGTTCGCGGATGGGACAGTTCGCCTCCCGCAACAGTGTTGTAAACACCCCTGTGAGCAGTGGCAGATTTAAGGCAAAGGGCCCAGTGGGCAAAAATTGCAGAGGGCCCCCAAGTGAGCGGGTCCTGGAGGCGGGGCCCCAAAGTGGGCGGAGTTGCGCAAAGATGAACGTTAGGGACACATGATTCATTTTATTTAAATTGTGATTTTTAAGGCCCGAGCGCAGACATCCAGCCCTGAACTAATATTACAACAAGCAGAATTCAGGTCTGCTTAAATCTGCATTATTTCTTAACTACAATACATTAAACACTTGCTAGCTCAGAGGAGCGTTCGTTTCTGGAGAGGGGATACGGCGAGAAGTAAACTGCACAGTCAGAGCACCCTGGACCGTGCTGCAGAAAACAACTGGGAAGTGATTAACACAGAGTAATAGTGGGCATTGTGCACTGCACGGCAGGCGTTTAAAGCCCATTAATAGATTCATTGCCTCCATTACAGTGCGCTGTGACCATCTGCTGAAATTCGGGTCTGACTGCAACGTGTGTCTCAGAGAGAGACTGGGAAGGGAAGGGGTGGGGCAGGACACAGGGGCCCACTAGCCATTTGTCTGTCTGCCGACCGTTAAGTCCGCCACTGCCTGTGAGGTCAAGAGGGGGCTTATCATGGCAGGTTGGATGCAACAGATGAAACGGCCAGCAGAGCTGGAAGACACCCCAATGAATTGCAGTCTTACCTATTGATACTGAAGACACAACCTAAAGGAAGAATCCACTGGGACCCTTGCGCAAGAGCCGTAGATCCGAACAATCCAGCACAAGAGGTATGAGCTGCGCAGCGAACTGACTAATGGCAACTGGCTAGCCGTGCTAAAGGGGATGATGGAACAGAATGAGGACACGTTTTCACATAGCAGTCAAGGGAATAAACTTCCCCAGTTCCCACAAGACTATCTGATCCAGTTCATACCATAACCCGGAACTGAAGAGAAACGAGAAGAGTGGAAGAAAGGTACTTACGAGCAAACAGTTGGGCATTGATTGGGGAAGTGGTCGGAGCACTGACTATGAATATTAAGAGCAATATAAATTTAGATGCCCACATTTCCCCCGTTCCAGTGATCCTGGGGGACAACATTTTCTGATCCCGATAGAGGACGAGCAGCCCCATGGCCATGAGCGTGCATACGGTACAGCTGTAAGGGCTCTGTGCAGGACATCCGGGACACCAAGTAACTGGAAGAGTCACTGGACGATATGTCTAACAACAGTGTGCTGAGCGGACCGCAGAAAGCTTGCAGTACAACTCTGGTAAAAAGCAATATCCCCTGACGGCTGCCACTAAGCTGAGGCGAGGCAGAGAAACACGGCACAGGCCCACCTAGCTAGGTCCAAGCCTCTACAGCAGAAGCACAGGGTGGGGTAAGGGCTAGATAGGGACAATTGCACCAACACGGAAAGGAGTAACCATATCTTTCAGATACGCCGGAACACTCCAGTGAGCAATTGGTGGGATTGCAGCAACAACTACCTGTAAGAACTGACCGGTAAGCAGTGGAATCAACACGTCCTGGCGACACAACCATCGGCAGCGGTGCTGAGAGACGAGACAGCAATGGGCCATTGCATCTAAAACTCAAAGAAGCAAAGGAAAGCAGCTCACTTTGGGGTTGTGCACAAAAGCTGCACTCCCAGCAGAGAGTCCTGCGCAGGCAACTTCAGCACCTCAAAGAGAGCAGATGCTCGGGAAAGGAGATCAGTAGATCCTAGAACCCATAGAATCTCTGAAAGAGTCTCCTGAGGCTAAAATAGATGCCAGCAGGATAGGTGTGAACTTGTTACGACAAGATGTGAGGGCACTTGCTGAATGGACAGGAACACTTGAAAAGACAGTGATGGAGAATACATGTGGCCTAAAGGACACCTCTTAAGAAGTCATGGTACTGCAACAACAGGTGCATAATCTGAAAGACAGAGCTGAGGATGCGGAAGGCAGAGCTAGACGCAATAATGTAAGAATTATTGGGCTCCCTGAAGGAGAAGAAGGAACGAACCCGACGGACTACATAGAAACTCTGCTGCAGCAAGAAATCGGTCTATGCGCCCTCACTCAAGGCTTCACGGTCGAAAAGGCCCATAAGTCACTGATGAGGAAACCACGGCCATGAGCCTCGCTGAGGCCAATAGTAGCCCAGATATTGAACTACCGGGATGGGGAAAAGATCCTTGAATACTTCCGCAAAGGAGGGATGATTCAACGAGCATCTGCCACGATAACTACATCCCCGGATTACACCCTACAGGTACAGAAGCAGCGGATGAACTACATATCGGTTAAAAGGAGACTACATGTGGCCAAACTGAAGTACATGTTGCTGTATCTGGCTAGACTGAGAATTTTCTTTGATAACCCTGAAGACACATACGAATGGATGGACACGCAGAATTTGCCAACCGGAGCATTGGTTGATCTGTGTAGCGATGAGTAGACACACTTAGAAGACCATAGCCACTACAAGGCTATGAGGACTATAGAAGAGGACTATAAGTACAAGACGTGGCAGCGGTGAGACCCACCAGATGGAAGCCTCAGAAAAATGAGTGTTGCCAAATTCCTTGTGCCAATAACGTGGTGCCTATTTAAGATCGCACTACGCATGGGTGTCCTTCACCTAAAATTGGATTTGTACTGCGCAGTAGAACAAGACCATGGAGCGGAGGCCAGAAGTGGGGATGCCTGACCACAAGGAATTGAGCTGGGCAACTGTTGGGAGTGGAAAGGGCAGGGGAGTTGGGGTAGTTAGCTGGGAGTTAGTCTATGAGTCCACACTGTATATGTTGTATTTGAACATTGGACTGCTGATGCATGTTAGAATTTTTAAGTGCGATGGGGAACTTAGAATAGTATACTGGAATTTCAGGGGCCTCAACAGTTTTATTAAACGTAATAGAATTCGGACTTACTTAAGGCGTCAGAAAATTGACATTGCACTCCTGCAAGAAACTCGCCTTACAAAAGAGAAACAGATCGCACTGGCTAAAAAATTGTGAGGTACAACGCTGGGCTTGTCATACTCTGCTTATGCTAGGGGGGTAATAATATGGATGGCACCGTTGGTACTTTTGAGGGTGTTTGAGACCTTCCGAGATAAAGAGGGCAGGATGTTTGTATTGTAAGGTTGGGTTTAACACAGAGAATTTTGTATTATTACCACGTACACACCAAATCCAGATACAGCGGCTTACTTCCACACGTTGTACTCACTAATGAGCACTCACAGAGATGGTACATTGATATGGGGCGGAGACTTTAATTGCAAGCTCAACCCGACGCTGGACAGATCAGATGACAAATGAACACAACCTGCCCCCTCTGCAAAATCCCTGTGCACATTTTTGCAAGCATTTAAACTCTCAGACATATGGCAGACTTTACACCCGCAGGCCTGAGGATACTCATATTATAGCGCACCCCAAGACCTGTACACTAGATTGGATTATATTTTTATATTTTTACGGGAGAAGACACTCTGGGTGAATTCGAGGAGGCGGAATATAGAGCACGAGTGTGTTCAGATCACACCCGCTGATGGTTAGATGGCCAGTTTGCGCCCCGAGAGCACGTATCCCGACAGACTTAGGAGTGAGTCTCTGAGGGACGAGGCATTCCGGGAACATTTAAGAGAAGGGGTGCAGGATTATTTCACACATAATACAGGAAGTGTGGATTCAGTGGGCACGTTATTGGAGGCCTTCAAAGTGGTGATCAGAGGTATTGCAATCGCCAAGGCGACGGGTTCAAGCCACAATAGAGAATGACTTACGTAAGGCGGAAATAAAATTAGAAGCCATGACCGGTCAGAGCGATCTACCCAGTGGAAGATCCACAGAGGCTATTGCCCTGCAGCGTGAGTGCTCAGTACACTGGGACAGATTAGGTAAAATGAGTTATAGGAAATATGTGGAAAGGCAGCACGCCAAAGGGGACAAACCAGGACGCTTGCTAGCCTGGCTGTACAAAAGCGAAACGGAGCGGAGCATGATTCGGGCAGTCACAGCGGGGAATGGGGAGATCTGTGAGACACAACAGGACATAAACAGACCTTTAATCCTCCTCCATTCATCCTCGCATTTCTCGAATCCAAACAAAATGAGATGAGGATCTGCAGCCCTATGTATACCATCCAGGTCTCTAATCCACCCCAGGACCTCATCCCAATAAACCTTAATCCGGGGGCATCCCCATCAAATATGCCAGTAGTCGGCAACCCCACTGCATTCACGCCAACATCATGGACTAGTCAACTGGAACATGTTAAAGATCCTGAGTGGGTCATATTGCCATCAGTGTAAGAGTTTGATGGCATGCAATTTATATTGACTTGATATGGATGTTTGCGAGGCCGCTCTACATATTCTCCCCCACATGTCCGGGTCAATGTGTTCACCAAGATTTCTCTCCCATCTACCCCTTAATGGTTCCGTGGTCCCCTTACCAGCATCTTCTAATTCTTTGTACATAGCAGATATCAGACCCTTCATCTCTGTCCTGGAGTTTAGTATCATTTCAAAGGGATTAAGATTTCTCTTCAGTTTATCCCTCCACTCTGTTTTTGTTAAAATGCCTTTAATCTGCAGAAAGTGAAAGGTAGAGAATGTGCCTATTCCCAGGGCTTCTTTCAACTCCAGGAGTGTGATAAAGGAGTCGTTTTTCAATAATTGGGCCACCCTTTCTAGACCCGCCTCATACCATGTTTAAAATCGTTCCACATTAGGAATGTGTTCATTAATACCCGGGGACCACAGGTGGCTTAATGGGGATATCCATGTGGAGACTTTCCGCATCTCGGTACCCTCTCTCCAAATCTCCCATATGGTTCCTATCGGATGTTTTTTCAGTCTATTTAAAAGCTTCCTCCTCAGGGCCCACAGCCACTCTGAGACTGTCACCGGGGACAAGAAAAAATTGGCCATGGCAATCCATTGGGGTTCCTTGTGATTGCGTAGATGGGGGATTAAGACTCGTAGTTGGGCCGCTTCATAACATTTCTTAAGATCTGGAAGACCTACCCCACCTTTGTGCTTGGATAATGTCAGGGTATAATATGTTATTCTGGCTTTTTTCCCCTGCCAAAGGAATCTTACAATGGCTCTTTTTACCGCAATAAAGAAATTCCCTGGCATCTTAATAGGAAGCATCTGGAAGGGATACAGGAACCGAGGGCGACAAACCATTTTAATCGCGTTAAGTCGCCCTAACCATTATATCGTCAGTTTGTCCCACTTAATAAGGTCTGCGTTGAACCTTTGGAAGAGTGGGGGGGAAGTTGGCTTCATATAGTTTATTTATTTCTCTTGTGATTGTATGCCTAATTAGTACCCGGCGAGGGTGCAATCAGAATGAAAGAGCCATTTTGATTGGCCCTTGCCGAGTCATTACTAGTCATCCCGACAGAGGGATTACCGGCCTTTGTCCCCGGCGGGGGCGTGGCTACCCCTCAGCCAATGAGGATGCTCAGAGCGGGGCCATACCCGCTCCGAGCTTCCCCACGGCTGAGAGGCTGCCTTCGCTCCCCGCCGGGGACTCAGGTAAAGCTTTGGCTTTTTTTCCCCTCCCTCCCTCCGTCCTCCCACTTACCTTCCATCCTTTGTCCCCGGTGGAGACTCGGAGCGGGACAAACCCCAGTCCGAGGCTCCACACGTCTGGAGGCTTCTATCATCCCCGCCGGGGACCCAGGTAAGTTTTTTTTTTTTCGTTCCCCGCCATTCCCCTCCCTCCCAACCGCACTTACCTTTTATTTGTTCGGGAGCGGACGCGCTGGAAACGCTCCTGTTTCCAGCGCATCCACTCCCGATGGCCGCCATGGAAAGGGAAAACGGACTCTGTTTTCCCTTTCCATGGCGGCCATTTTCTTTGACATCTTTTTTTTTCCTCCCGAAACGCTGCAGTGTTTCGGGACAAAAAAAAGCTTTTAGTGCCCCAGTCACGCAATTTTTGCGGGCAATGGTACTAATAGCAATATGCCCCTCGTGGCATTTTACTCTGGTAATGCCCTGGGGCCTTCATTATAACTGGGCATTACCTGAGTCGGTAATGCCCCCGCCGCTCGGGGCATATTGCTTAAGTATTTCAATTTAGTGTGTTCAATCTTGAGACCCAGTATAGAGAATTTAGCTTCATTCGTCTCCACGGAACCCTGTAGGGGGAACAAAATAGACTTGGCCTTGTTAACCTTAAAGCCTGAAAGTTGGCCATAGTCTTCAAGTAGGCAAAGAGCCTGAGGGCATGGACGTAGGACATGGGGGTACAGGGGAACAAATCCCCCCCACAATTTTAAGTGGGGGGGATATAATGGCATTGATCCCCCCCAGAATATGTCTGTGTTGTGCACAGTGCACTGTGTCTCTGCCACTGTCTGCAGTTGCAGGCAACATGTAAATATACTTCTGTAGACTGTGCACTGCTGAAAAGTGACTTTGCACTGCCAACACAAACCCTGATTCATGGAACTGTGTAAAGTGCATTTTTGGCGTGCAAAGTCAGTGTTGGTTCCATGAATCAGGCTTTGGGTCGACAGTGCCAGTGCAAAGTCACTTTTCAGCAGTACAAACTTGCAGTCACTTTCGACCGTGCAAAAAATTCCATGAATCAGGCCCAAAAATGTGTCTTTACATGACATTGGCGAAGACCCATGAGGTCTCTCTTGCTACCCCTGTGGTCTCCCTTGCTACCCCTAAGAAAATCTCCCCAAAAAAGTGTTTAGACATTTTTTTTTATTTTTTAAATTGAGGCTCATGGGCTGTGGCCAGCAACATGTGGCTCTTTGTTTCTGGAGTGGCTGGTTTTCCGATAGCTATAGCCAGTAAGATAGCTCAGTGGGCTGAGCGCTCACTGCTGCAATGTGTGTGTGACCTGCAGGTTGCAGGTTCGACTCCCAGCAAGGTCAATTCAGCCTTTCATCCTGCTGAGATTGAAAATTGAGTACCAACACAGGTTGGGTAATATTGTATGTGTATTTGTTCCATATGAAGCGCTTAAACATAAGTGCTATATAATAACGCATCATTATTGTTTGGCCTTGCATTCCCAGTGATTTAGTACTATGGGCCTAGACGTAACGATACATATGGTGATCCATTCTTGTTTGAAACGTATATCACTTTACAGTGATATCGTAACCATATTTTTCATAGTGTGCTTAGAAACAATGCTATTTGATGCCAC
The DNA here is from genome assembly GCF_040938575.1 of Ambystoma mexicanum. Taxonomy (NCBI): domain Eukaryota; kingdom Metazoa; phylum Chordata; class Amphibia; order Caudata; family Ambystomatidae; genus Ambystoma; species Ambystoma mexicanum. Next base: position 1,040,968,928 of record NC_090924.1, read on the forward strand.
TTCCTGTTTTGTCGAGGGGTGAAAGGTCGTGTTCCATCGCTTTCTGTGATGTCACTTCTGGGTGAGGTCAAATTACATGACATCCTGTGATGTCATCAGAAGTCAAGCATCGTGTGATGTCACTTCGCTACCCCCTGGCATTTTGGTGAAATTACGTCCCTGAAGTAATCATAGGAAACCTTTGCCAGAACATTTTAACTTTGTATTTATTGAAAGATCCTTTGCAACACAACACTTGCATTGGTGTGTTTACAACAACAGGGCCTTTTCAGCTCCTTCACTTGTGCATCACTAATCCAATGCTTTGCTGGGTTCATGGTGTCATGGGAACATAGCTATTTATTTATGTATGTATTGGGTATTAAAAAAAAAAGCGCCTGGACAGAAAATGGTGTTTCAAAGCGCCACAAGACAAAAAAGGGGGCGGAGGACAGGGAAGAAAATACCAAGGACAGTCCTACTAGGCCCTGCTGTTAACAATATTCCAGCTGGAAGCTGCTGTCTGTCAGACATCAGTGAGATAATAAGTCAGTAGCGCCTGATCCTTATTCACATATCCTGATGCCTTCTCTTAAAATATCTCGGTGAAGTAACTGCACATGCACATGTTTGGGCAACCAGTAAGGCTCGAAATAGAGAAGTATCCAAAGCGACCTTCATTATAAATTCCACTCAGCCTCATGGAACCTCACCAGTCCGGAACCCAGGGTCTTTAGGTCCTTTAATCAGTGCATACTCAGTTGAAGTTCTGTCCCATTCAGCCGCAGTACGGCCCAGAATGCTGCAAAACATGCTCGCCTACACCAGCCTACGCCAGCTCCCACAGATTGTAGGCACACAGTTGAGAAATAGATGTTGCGGGTGCCAATGCTCTATTGGTGTAATCAAAATGTTGTAACCAGGTTCGTGCACAGCCACTCGATTTATAAGCACTATGTGTGTCCTTCACTGAAGTCCTGGTCAAAACAAACATTGGAAAAGCCAGCAGTTTTGGCTTGTGTACAAGTATTAGGCATTTGCCAAGCACTGCTGTTAGATGCCCAGGTACTCACACCACAAGTGACTTTGCTGACACAAAAGCCCAAACTGTTGGCATTGCCAATGCTTGTTCTTTTTCAAATCAATTAGGATAAAATCAATAGAAGAAGATATTGTGTGAGTACATGTAGTCTATTGGTGAAAGTAAGATGCAAGCACTTAGACGTGGGACTTCAAAAATAAGTTCTTGACGGTAGCATAAACATCTGCAAAAAAAAATAATAATAAAAGAAGCTTTATATATTGTGGGATAGGGGATGCAGGTATAGGGAAACCTGAGGCTGAACAGGGCAGTTTCTGTATATGGGGAACCCTCGCAGCCCTACTTTACGTGACGCTAATGCAGGTTTTGGCTAATGGGTGGGCTGATGCATTCTACTCACAGGTGTGGGCAACAAGAGGCCTGCAGTGTAGGAAATTGCATTATCCTGGACCATGTGCTTTGGTTGGATTGAGCCCGCTAGCACAGGAGCCGAGATTGAAACCAGCTGCCGTGGTTCAACCACTGCGGTTTGGTGGTGCTCAGGCACCTCAAAAAGGAAGGGAACATTTATTTTTATATGGGAGCACAGCTTTTTGTTATTTTGTGGACATAGAATACCCTATAGGGTTGGGATTCTGCATTTGACACCCTTCCAGGAAGGACTTGGAATGAGGGAGCCATATGATCTCAAGCAATGACAAAAACACACACCTCCTCTTCGTACACATATTTGAGCGATGTCTCACATGCACTTTGACCACCATTGAAGGTTCCACACCGTATACATCAAAATGGCCCCTGCATGGCAAGCCTCAGCCTCATCTCCCAGCAACCATCAATCCCAGACTCCCATGACCTTGTGTGGAGATTGGTGCAATCAACTCACTATTTCATAGATCGCCTTCTTCTTGTCCACATCACTTGCACTCGCCATTTGCACCACATCCATCAGGCCGCGATTAACACTTTCCACCACCCCATTACTTTGGGGAGGTACAGCGCTGCCCTCCTGTGTTTTATACAACATTAGTACCCGGCGAGGGACAATCAGAATGAAAGAACCATTCTGATTGGCCCTCGCCGGGGCATTACCCGACCGAGAATCCCTGGATTTATGCTTTTTATCCCCGGCGGGGGCAGTGGCAGCCCCTCAGCCAATGAAGAGGCTCGAAGCAGGGCCATCCCCGCTCTGAGCCTTCACACGTCTGGAGACCGCCTTCGTCCCCCGCCGGGGATCAGGTATGTTTTTTTTGTCCTCCCCTCCCTCCCACCCCCACTTACCTTCTGCCTGCTTTGTCCCTGGTGGGGGACGATGGCAGCCTCCAGCCGTGTGGAGACTCGAAGCAGGGACACTTCTGTTCCCAGCGTGTCCGTTCCAGATTGCTGCAATGGAAAGGGAAAACGGACTCTATTTTCCCTTTCCCGGCAACCATTTTCTTGGTCATTTTTTTTTTCTGTCCCGAAACGCTGCAGCATTTCGGGACAAAAATGCTTTTAGTGCTCCGGTCACGCAGATCTTGCGGGCTAGGGTACTAATTGCTATATGCCCCTCGCGGCGGGGGCATTACCGACTCTGGTTGTAGGCTCGAGCGTATCGAGGGCCTTAACGAAGGCCGGGTTGGGCTGGCTGGGTTGGGCTGTCACCGAAAACACACAGAGTTCTCACTCCAACAGCCCGCTGCACGCCCTGTTCCGCTATACAGGGAAGAGGGCTTTTTAATGCTTTTGCATGGCCTGGTGCCACACCAAATAGACACTGGGGGTCATTCCGAGGTTGGAGGTAAGGGATTACCGGCGCCTGTAATGGTGCCTATGCCGGTAATCCCTTACTCCGTATTCCGAGTTCCCTTTGCGGGTCCCACTTTACCTCCTGCTTTTAGCAGGAGTAAATTACACGACCCGCAAAGTGACCTTGGAGTAAATTACGGCACCGTAATTTACGGTGCCGTAATTTACTCCTTCCCCATTCCCATTGAGCCCTATGGGGCTGAAATGGGAATGGGGAAGGGCAAAGGGTGAATGGGGAATTACCGGTCCCTCCAACCCTGGAATGGACCGGAAATTACTCCATTCACCATGGAGGAGTCGGAGCGGTATTGGAGGCAACCATGGAGTAATTTACTCCATGGTTACCTCCAACCTCGGAATGACCCCCACTGTGCCAGGTGAAGGGATGCCTTCAGTCCTACCACAATAGTTTGATCCTAACTGCAGTACATGCTGTTAATGGCCTATGGTATTCACTAAGCCATGCTTAGAGCACAGAGGGCCTAATTAAAAAAAAAATTGTAACATTGGGTGTCTGTCTTAAGCCACCTCTCCAATATTCACATCACACATTAGATTAAAGCACTCCTTTAGGGGATATGGATTTGTGAACAAATGCTCATGATCATCACTCATTACAAAATCATTGGCAGATCATTTTACTCTGTGGTTTGTGTCTGCAGCAAAGTCCCTGTTAAGAGGGATGTAAAGCTTGTGAGATTTGTGCACAAGGAATAGTGGGTGGACACCCAATCATTTTGGGACCAGCTATGCTCAGGCCATGAAGCCTTTTGACCTGGGAAGTGGGAACATTTTTACGTGAACTGAGCCTTCTGAAGTGAGACGATAAATTGAAGTATTTTATACCCTGAACTGCATTTCTTTTTCTTAATTTTCTTTTCTTCTTTACTATTGTTTTATACAGTGATGATATGTGTAATTTAATACGTACTGCTATTATAATTTTCATTTTGTGAAAAGCCGAGTTCTTTGACTAAAACACAATAAATAAAAAAAAAGTAAAGTCCCCAAGGTGTCCTCTGTCCACCCCAGATTTGATGTGTCTCCTACGCTCCTGCCTGAGGGAGTGATGTTGTCGGATTAGCCATATGAAGGAGTATGTCATCAGCATACAGCGCCACTTTGCACTCGGCCTCCTCCAAACGCAGTCCCTCCACCAGGGGGTCTCCTCTTATCCTTTGTGGTAAAGGTTCCAAACAGAGGGCAAAAAGGATAGCGGAGAGAGGGCACCCCTGTCTAGTGCCTCGTCCTAATCCAACCCACCTGGAATATTCACCATTCACAAATATGGATGCTTTGGGAGTCGTGTACACCGCCTGTATACCCTTTCTGAACTTTGAGCCTATCTCCACCTTTCGTAGAACCGCCATCAAGCATCCCCATTCTACCCTATCGCAGCCCTTCTCTGCATCGATTGAGAACAAAACAGGGTTGTTGGGCATGTTCTGGGATGCGTTGATAAAATGTAGGGTCGTTCGCATTGTGTCAGCACCTTATATCCCAATGATAAAGCCCACCTGGTCAGTGTGGATGAGCTGGGGCATTAGTGTCTCCAATCTGGAAGCTAGAACCCGGGTATACATTTTCGTGTCTACATTAAGCAGAGATATGGGATGATATGATCCACACTTCTTGGGGTCACTTCCATCCTTGGGAATCACTGTTATGAGGGCTCGGACAAAGGAGTCTGGGGCCTTCCCTGTATCTAAGATTTCATTAAAAAAGTTCTACCATGAATGGTGTGAGGTGGGCACAAAAGGATTTATAGAATCCAGCCGAATAGCCGTCCTCTCCTGGGCACTTGCCCAAGGCCAGCCTTTTTATTGCATTTTGGATTTCTTGTTCAGTTATGGGGGATTCTAAGTGCTCTGAGTCCAGGCCTGATATCCGTGGCATGTTAACGGAGGACAAGTAGGTTTCTGTGTCTGGTAGATCTGGGTCCACTTCTGAAGTGTACAGTGTCTAGTAGAAAGCGGCGAAAGCCTCAGAAATGGAGGGTGTAGTTGTGGCTGGGACACGCCCCTCCGTAACTATTTCCAGCACCTTTGGCTCAGCCCTTTGTTCCCTAATAGTGCCTCGGCCTTGTCTCCCTTTTCATAACATTTCTGATTCAGGAGTCGCAGCTTGCTTACTGTTTTCGTCGTGTTCTAAGAGTCGAAGTTCTTCCCTCTTTTTTTTCGCTTCATTGATTTTATTGGGATCAACCTTGTCCTCACTCCTAGCCTCGCTGTCTAATTGGCAAATCTCTCTTCTGAGTCTGTTTTCAATTAGATTCCTTTCCCTTTTTTTATGGGATCCTTCTCTTATGAGGGCACCCCTCCAAGTTGCTTTCCCTGCCTCCCACACCGTTTGTTTGGATACCTCCCTGTTGTTATTCAACTTTAAATATTCGCTAATCTCTGTCTCCATCTCTGCCTTAAAGACAGGGTCCTCCAGAGAGCTTCATTACATCTCCATTTTCCTCCCGGGCTTGGTAGTTCCTCCCACTGGGTGTCGGCCACGAATGTGTCATGGTTCGACCATGTGATCAGGACAATATTAGACCGGGTGGTAACAGTGTAAAAGTCCTGTCATGGCCACAGAGCAAGGACAACAAGCTCCATCACATAAAGGGTCCAGTTGGACCCAGTCCTGGCACCTTTGGTGCCAGGCTCATGATAAAGTGTGCTCTGCACACTTTTATTCTGGTACACGTGTTATTTCCTCCCCTGCAGGGTCCCCACGTGCATCCAGGTTGGGCGTAGCCATAGGAATACATTGGGCTGCACATGCAACATCTTCTGGGAGTGGCAGGGTGGGGCCACAAGGCAGAGCAAAGGGGCGTAGCTGGGACCAGGCTATTTAAGCCTGCCCCGCCCACATGCAAGTGCTACGTGTTAGTCTGCTCATAGCAGGGTAACGCTCACCACCGCATGAAGCGCTTCATACCTGATTCCAGTGATACCATCGCCTGAAGTGCATCTTACCTGATTCGAGCAATACCATCGCCTGAAGCGCATCTTACCTGATTCCAGGGTTTTACCATTGCCTGAGGAGCGTCTTACCTGATTCTAGCAATAATCGTCACCTGCAGCGCATCTTACCTGATCCTAGCAGTCACCGCGGTCGGAGCGCATCCTTACCTGTTTCGAGCTTCCAACACTTACTCGGGAGCTCATCTCGGCCAGCATCCTCGCGGATCCAGCCATCCATCACCCGCCGGCAGGTCTTTGGATAGCTGCTCCCCATCTGACTTCTCCAGGCCATCCCTGCAGGAGAAAAGGACAAATAAGGTTAGAAACAACATAAAGACATTATGCAAAGGTCGTGCGCAACACAATCCTCGCTCTGGACCTTAGAAACAAACTTACCATCTATTTGGGACATCATAAACTCCTCAGGCCTCCATTGGGGCTTGCTTCCAGCACCGCAACTTCGTTGGGCCTCTAATCACCTATTGGGGAGAAGGGAAGACATTACAAGGGATAGAGACAATAATCACAAAAAAGGACATTGCAAAAGAATACGGACAATAATCATTGTTGAAGAACACTTACCTTTGAAGTGGTTCAGCCACAGCCAGTCTGGGCTACCACGCACATGGACCAGTGAAGAAACTAGGTCTATCTAAGGCGCCCCGGCACTTGAGAAGCAAGACGGAGAGCTCACCCTCATAAATAAACAGGTGAGGTTATATGGGTAAGCGCATGCTCACCACATTCTGGGAAGAAGTGTTTGAGGGAAACCACAGCCATATCACAGCATTCTCACGGCCTCTCGTATTCTCGCAGGGGTAGTATCAACAACCAGTGCAGTCCACAACACAGGAGCAGGGGAAGAAGCCTGACCCAGGGGAGCCAGTTCCAGGGAGGGCTGCAACCGTACCCCAGCATCACTGCAGAGACCAGGTGAGCGTAACAGAACGCGAAGCCTCTCTGAATCTCTGCCTGGGCGTTATGAAGACACCGGAAACTGACCATTTGGGCCGACTACTGGGGGAACTGCGGGCCGAAGTTCATACCTCCAGACAAGAAACCAATACCTTAAGAAGAGACCTTATTGTAGCACGAGAATGAACTGATGACTTGGCAAGACAGATGCTTCAGACACACGCAGGTCAGGTTCCATTACCTGGAATTGCACAGCCTCCTATGCCGCAGCCATCACCACCTGTTCAAGTGGTGCTTCCAGGTGAAGTGCCACTGGCCCCGCCCGAACGTTTTACCGGCGATCCTAATAAGTATGCCATATTCATGAACCAATGTCGCCTTCACTTTCTGTGCCGACCTGGGGCTTTTCCTAACGATAGCGCAAGAGTCGCCTTTGTTCTTTCATATTTAGGAGGCCGCGCAGCGCACTGGTCAATACCATTAGTAAACCAGGATGATCCTGTACTCCGAAACTTTGGAGAATTCCAACATGAAATGGAAAAATTGTTTGCTAGGCACACCCAAGGACAAGCCCTGGATAACAAACTATTGTCCCTCAGGCAGGGAAACCAAGATCTGCTGACTTATATCGCTAACTTTAATTGTCTTGTAGCACAGACAAATTGGCCAGAAGAGAAGAGGACCACACTCTTTTATCAGGGATTGCATGGGGAACTAAAGGATATGCTAGCCCAAGTGGTTAACCCTCCTGAAGGTTGTGCAGAGTACATCAATCTGACGGTACAGCTCAACCACAGGTTGCAGAATGGAAAAATGGATCGCACAAGAACTGAAGGGAGGTCGGTCTATATGCGACCCCGGGACAATCAAATCAAAACCCACGAACCAACCGAGCTATGCAGATCGGAGGATTACAGGCTTCTATCTCCAAGGTGGAGAGAGAAAAGAGGAGACAACAACAACTCTGTTTATACTGCAGAAGAGCAGGACATTTCCTCCGGGAATGCCCGGTAAAACCCCCCAAAAGAATATTAGGTGCAACGGACAATGGCAACGAAGAAAAGGAACAAAACTCAGAAAACTCCAATGCCCGACAAGCGTAGGGGTCCACTTGTCAAGCAAAAAGAAGGAATCTGTACAGACCTCACATCTGGTCATCCCGGTACTTTTGGTCAACCATCAACATCCATCAAAGGTACATGCCTTGGAGGCATATATTTATAGCGGAGGAGTGGGAAATTATATTGATCAAGATCTGGCTGCACAAATAGGCCTTCCTCTCCAGCTAAAGCTAAAATCAGAAAATGTCACAGCAGTGGATGGTTCTCAGTTGTCATACGGCCCAGTGATGCAACATACAAAGTCATGCTGATGTGACAGGGTGGTCATCAGGAAGACATCTCTTTCAATCTTATTGGGGCTCCACAGTTCCAGATGATCTTAGGAATGCCGTGGCTGGAAACCCACAACCCTGGGATCGACTGGCGAACACGAGTGCTGACCTTTCCTCAAGAAAGCGCTAACATCTGCTACCACAAAAGTGTGAAGAGCCAGGAACTTAAGATGAAATCTTTCCGGAGGGTCTCTGGTTCCCTACCCCCTGAATATTTGGATTACCAGGATGTGTTCCAGAAGGAGCAAGCAAACACTCGGCCTCCACACAGACCTTACGACTGCCAGATCGATCTGGTGTCTGGAGCACAAATCCCCTGCAGTCGAATTTACGCTCTAACAGAGCAAGAAAACCAGCATCTGAATTCTTACCTGGATCAGTACCTAGCTAACGGATTAATTCGCCTGTCTAAGACCCCTGCCTCCTCAGCTCTCTTTTTCGTACCAAAGAAAGAGGGTGACTTAAGAACTTTTATAGATTATAGAGCACTGAGCCAAATCACAGAAAAGAACAGATACCCCCTGCCACTCATCCCGGAGCTGCTAGATCAGGTGAAGAATGCTCAAATCTACACTAAACTGGTCCTACGAGGAGCCTACAACCTTGTGAGAGTTAAAACGGGAGACGAGTGAAAAACGGCATTCCGAACCAAATATGGACTTTTCGAGTATCAAGTCATGCCCTTTGGATTATGTAATGCCCCGGCGGCGTTCCAATACTTTCAGGAACAATGTGCTTTAAAAATTGTTGGACGTTTGCGTACTCGTTTACATTGATTACATTCTTATTTACTCTACATCCAAGGAGGATCATGTTGGCCATGTAAGAGCAGTTCTGGAAAAGTTTGTCAGCACCGGCTGTTTGCCAAATTGGAAAAAAATGTCTTTCATGTCACAGAAGTTGAATGTTTGGGCTTCATGCTTATTCCACGAGGAGTTCACATGCACACACGCAAGGTGGATGCTATCCTTCAGTGGCCGTCACCAACATCCACAAAAGGAGTACAAAGTGTGCTCGGATTTGCCAATTTTTATCGCCGGTTATTCAAAAGTTTTCACAAATAGTTCATTCAGTCACCTCCCTACTGAGAAAAAATAAGACATTTTGCTGGTCCCCGAAGCAGAAAACGCCTTCCAGGAGCTGAAACTTGCCTTCACCTCAGCACCAGTTCTTCGGCACCCCAACCCGACCTGCCATATGTGGTCGAAACAGATTCTTCCAGCATAGCCATGGGAGCAGTATTGTCACAAAAGAACCCCGACACGGGACAACTACATCCCATAGCATTTTGGTCTTGTAAGTTTTCTGCGCTGGAATTAAACTATGCAATCACGGAAAAGGAACTTCTAGCAATCAAAGGAGCCTTCAAAACATGGAGACACTGGGGGTCATTACGAGGTTGGAGGTAACAGTCCTTACAGGCATGGAGCAAATACCGTGTCCGTGTAGTAAAGAGCCCGCTAATAGAGGGCTATTACGAGTTCGCGTGCACAAGCTTTGCGCCATGCCGGTAAAGACATTACCGGCATGCCGCTAAAGTCCAAAAAATGGCGCTTAGCGGCATCATGGAAGCCCAGACAGCACTACCGGCATCAATGGATACGGCATTAGCGGGCACCGCTAATTGCGGTGACCGCTATTAGCGGTGCCCGTAAATAAGCAGAACTGGAAGTAGTGTCATCGCACAGGAACGGGAAAGAGCACGGCGGCCATCTTGAAAAACACAATCCATTGCCATCCTCACCACACAGGTTCCTCTTTCTGTCTACAGAAATCAACCCACAGCACCAGCATCATGCCCAAGGCAGTAAAGAAAGGCGCTTCCCTGCAGCGCAAAGAGTGCTTCAATGAGGATGAACTCACTATGCTGGCCAAAACACTTGCAGACTATGCAGAGGTCGTTTTTGCAAACAGCCTCAAGAGGGAAGTACAAATAAAAAAGAAAGAGATCTGGCAACTTGTTGCCCAGAAAGTCAGCGCCGTAGACAACACCCCCCGCACCATTAAGGATGTCCGCAAACGCTGGGACGACCTGCGCCTCAGACTGAGGAACATTCTGTCTGCAAACCGGAGCCAGGTCATGGCTACTGGCGGTGGTCCTAGCTCACCCATAAAACTAAGCCGGTGGGAGGAGATCTGCACCAGCACGATTGGCATAGAGGCCATAGAAGGTGTGGGCGAGATGGAGCAAGGCGCCGCCTCATCGGCGGAAGGCGGTGAGTGTCCTAAGAAAACCCTGTAATGCTAAGTATGATGATAGTCCATCAATTTGTCTGTCCAAAGAAGCAATGCATGGCCCAATACATACAAATTGACACATCCCTGCCTAGATGCCGTCCGCAGCACAGACACATGCACATGCATGCAGCATGGCAATGCCATATCTGGCACACACCACACAAATATGAAAATGGCATAAGTCACACTGCACTCTGCCCACAATACGAAATGCATGTCACATAGCATACAACCACCCCAACATGAGTGACCCAGACGGATGCCTGCATGCTCCGCCCATATAGCAAGCAACGTGATCATCAAAACTCCACTGCCTAATCCCCTCTAATGTGTAGAAGAGCAATAAAACTAATGTATGCATGATGCTTGTCAAACCATCACTCATGCCGTCCCTCTCCTGGTCCCCCACAGGCTCAGATCCTGACAGTGAGGCCCAGGACCTGCCCCCACAGACGACTACACCCCGGAAGAGGGCCAGGGGTGTAGGAAATAGGCCTTCCACTTCAAAAGGCCCAGACAAGCCACGACAGGCACTGAAGTAAAAAACAGCTCAGGATGCCACGGCACTGGTGCCGCTAAGGCCCATTACCACAGTCCCCACAACACCTGTGACACCTGCACAGGAGACATGTGGCGATGGGGCACAATCAGCAGAGAACAGCTCTGTTGGGGAGGTGGCAGCTACGGCACCCCAGACAGATGATGATGTGCAGGGCCGGGTGTGTGTACCTGTTGAGGACGACTCCTCGGACCTTCCTGCAACACCCAGTCCCGCCTCATCCCCCCAGGTCACACCTGTCTACTCCTACCACGACACCACATCAGAGCAGTCTGGAGGGGAGGCCGTACAAGGGAGCATAAATCCCACAGAGGACCCACATGGATATGGGGATATCACACCTGCACCCTCCACCTCCACTGGTGTACAGGTGGGGGTGCAGCAGATAGGACATGCAGCACAGCGCCAGGAGGAGCTCACAGCCCTGGTAAGGCAGTTTGTCGCAGTCAGTGCCCAGGCAAGGCAGGAGGGGCGCGACAACACTGCTTCCCTGAGGCAGACCATTGAGGCGAGCACCACAAGAATCTGTGAGGAGGTGTCTGCACTGAGGCAGGTCCTCACCCACATTGCGGATTGCATGGAGGCTGAGCGTCCGGCCCCCAGACTAGAGCAAGCGACCACCCCTTCTTCATCAAGCTCCATCCAAACCAGCCCCCTACACAGGTCAGCGCGCACCTTGCACCGATCAGACATGCCGCCACCAGGTGCAGGAAGTGGAAGGGTGTAGAAGGGGCAGCCTGATGAAGGCAATGGATGCAGACACATGAAGCATTTGCTTGGAAACCATGTGTGGGGGAGTTGTGGGGGGAGCGGGAGAGGGGAGAGGGTGTGTGGGGGAGTTCTGGGGGGAGGGGGAGAGGGCAGAGGGTGTGTGGGGGAGTTTTGGGGGTAGGGGGAGAGGGGGTGTGTGGAAGTTGTGGGGGGAGGGGGAGAGGGTGTGTGGGGGACTTGTGGGGGGAGGGGAGAGAGTGTGTGTGAGGTGGAGGGTTTGAGCACTTCATTTTATTGGACATTGTAATACACCCGTTGTGTAAAAAAAATGAGTGGACATTCCTTATTGCATATGTGTCATTTATTGATATACAGTGCATAGTGTACATGTACTCCCACAATCAGTGCCCTCAGTCCCACTTTCATGTCACCCTCTGCAGCCATGTGTTTTAGAAATATTGTGCAATCACTGACTGACTCACAGCACGTCCCTCCTGTGCATCAGCACTGCGATGATGTGCGCCCACATCTTCATCATCCCCTTCATCATCACCAGGTGGTTGCAGTTCAATGTCAGGGGGCAGGGGCACGTTCTGTTGGATACACATGTTGTGGAGCATGACACATGCCATGATGATCTTGGCCACCTTCTCATGCCTGTAGAGGAGTGCCCCACCCGACCGGCTAAGGCAGCGAAACCGTGCCTTCAACAGGCCAAAGGTCTGCTCGATGACCACATGGGTACAGGTATGGGAACGATTGTAGTCCTCCTCGTGCCTGTTCTGCGGATTTCGGACATGGGTGAGGAGCCACAGCTTCAAGGGATATCCACTATCATCTGCATGAGAGGAAATTAAAGGTATATGTTAGTCGATTCATGATGGATAGCTGTACTTGTCACACATGCCTTTAGAGAATTGATGGTCACATTCACATGTCCCTGGTTATATGCACACATTTCTCATGCCCTCAATGTGTTCTGTGCCATGGACATATGGTGTGGGTTGCATCTTCAAGATGATACATGGTGTACACTGCCTTGATGTTGCTCATGCATTGTGGATGCATACCGCTGTGTTTGTGTCGAATATGTGTAGTGTTCTGTTTGATTCACCAACTGGCAGCGTTGGCAGTACTCTGCTTTATTTTCCATTCAGCGCAGATTATTCCCATGGTGACATGCTGCACTCCTGTGGTGGTGGCGGCCCTGTGACAGGCAGTGGATTCCCTTGGTGGTTTTGTTCAGTGCACTCCCATGGATGCTTGTCCTGTGTGGTGATTTGCTGAAGACAGCTGCATAGTGAATATTCACAGCATGTTGCTGGATGGTGTTACGGAGGGTGAGGTACGAGGATGGGTGGTGCACGTGTTGTGGGATGTGCAGTGGTTTTAAGTTTGGCATGTTGTTAGGTGTCCACCTTACTTCATTCTCATGGGATTTGGTTGTCATGTACAGTTTGGGATGTTTTAGGGCACAGTGTTTTGTGATGTGCACATCGTGCTGTCACATCAACAATGACACCATGGTGGTGTGTGCATCTATCCCCCATTTCACTGCCATGTGCCTGTTATGCAACTTACCAAGCAGCCAGGCACGTCGTCCTGCATGTCGCTCCATGTAGCGTGGTAGCGTGGAGTTCCGCAGGACCATTGAGTCATGAGTTGATCCGGGATATTGGGCACAACAATGTGTGATGATCTTGTTGGCGTCACATACCATCTGCACATTGATGGAGTGGTATTGCTTGCGGTACACCCCCTGCATGGCATGCAGGACCACCAACTCCACGTGGGTGCAGTCAAGGGCACCTACACAATTTGGCATGCCTGCCAGTGCATGGAAGCCATCTTTGTATTAAAAATCTCCTGGGAAGTCCGTGGTAGGGATATGTAGTCCCTTGTGTGCTTCAGGAGGGCATCCAGCACTTGGTTCAGAATGCGAGAAAATAAGGGTTGTGATATGCCATGCATGTGCCCCACTTTGTGCTGGTAGGTGCCCTTGGCAAGGAAGTGGAGCACTGACACTACCTTCGGTAGAGGGGGGATGGCAGTGCGTATTTCAATGAGGCTGACAATGTCGGTGTGTATCATGTCCACTATGGTGGTGATGGTGTCCCGGTCCAGGCGGTACAGGGTGTGGATCTGCTCAGGGGTTAAGTTGAATGGACTGGCTCTGATGCGAGTGATTGGGGGCTGCCTGTGTGGTACCATTGGCTGCACTGGTGGGGCATGCTGGGCCTGTCTCACCCTCCTTCTCCTCCTGCGTCTCCTCTGTGGTGCCTGCTGTTGTTGTTGTTGTTGCTGGTGTGGCAATGAAAGCATGTCCTCCAGCCCCAGTATTGCTACTACTAGTGGAATCATTTTAGTGTGGGAAGGGGTGTGGTGTGTGGGTGTGCTCCTTTTGTGCTGGCCCAGACTCCATTGCCTCCACCTGTGCTGATTGTGTGCACCTGTGGCAGTTGGTCACACTGCACATAGCATTTTATGGGTGCTTCGCAATGCCGGTATTGCGGGCATGCCGGTATCCCCTATTAGCTCCTTCATGATGCCGGTATTTGCATGTCTGCCTGACTTGTGGTATCCTCCTGTTAGTGTCATCCTGGTATTGCCGGCCTGAAGGCCCGTGTGCCCGCGCCCTTGTCACTATTAGCGACACCGTTATTAGCGGTGCCTCTAATACTGGGTTCTTAGGTCGGAATAGCCCGGAGCGGTATGCAATGCCGGTAATCCTTTACTGGCATCATTTTTCCATTACCTCCAACCTCGTAATGACCCCCACAATCTTCTGACAGCAAGACACACGGTCACAGTTATCACAGATCACCGTAATCTGCAATACTTGAAGACTGCCAGGGACCAATCTTCACGCCAGCTTCGCTGGGCTCTTTTCTTTGCAGAATACGATTTTGTCATTACTTACAGACCTGGAGGGTGCAATGAGAAAGCAGACGCCCTATTACGCATGGGTGAGGGCAAAGAAGCTTTCGCAACATGTGAGCCTGTGGCCATTATTCCTGAAGAACGGATCCAGAACCAAATCGCCGCAACCGCCTGTTGGGAGGACTTAAAAACCGATCTCCAATCTCGAATGAACCAAACAGCACAACAGGAGTGGTTCGCTAAGGGAGACCAATACTCCATCAAGGATGATCTACCCTATTTTCAAGGAAGACTATATATTCAGGACAAGAAATTGCAAGACCAGATAATAGCAAACTACCATGAATCATTAGTGGAAGGACATCCTGGGATTGCCAAGACTCAGGACAAAATTCAAAAGGGCTATTGGTGGCCAACCTGGAAAAAAGACATTGCCCAATTCATTGCAACCTGTGGTGTCTGCGCGCAACACAAATCTGAGAAGTTAAGTCCTGCAGGGTTACTACGTCCCTTGACTGTACCACCAGAACCATGGCATATGCTGTCTATGGACTTTATCACTGATCTTCCTCCCTGCAACGGGTTTAACATGATCCTGGTTATTGTAGACTTATTCTCCAAGATGGCCCATTTTGTTCCATTGAAGGGGCTTCCCACTGCTTCCGCCCTTGCCACTGTGTTTTTGGAGCAAATTGTCAAGTTGGTTTCCCATCGTTATTGATTTCAGATCGCGGAACACAATTCGTCTCAGCTCTCTGGAGGAGGTACTGCAAAATAGCCAAAATTGACCTCCGGTTATCCACGAGTCATCATCCCCAAACCGATGGCCAAACCGAACGGACCAACCAGACTCTGGAGCAATACCTGAGGTGTATGTTGCAACAAACTGAGGAGTCTTGGAAAAATATCCTCTGGTTGACCGAATTTGCCTACAATAACTCCATCCACACTAGCAACGGACAGACCCCATTCTACACAGTGCACGGTCGGCATCCTCGAATGTCCACTTTTGATTCACTTGACGAATTGGAAATGCCAGCAGTTACAACATTGCACAAGACTATCACTCAAACCCTTAAAGAAGCAGCAGAAAACCTGACCAGAGCCAAAGAACAATAGAAAAAATGTGCAGACCGACATCGAAGAGAGGCTCCACATTATTGAGTCGGGGATAAGGTTTGGTTGGCGTCCAAGAACATTCCCTTGAAAGGACCCCAAGCCTTCCGTCCCAGGTACCTGGGTCCTTAACCCATCAAAGCCATCATTAACCCTGCTGCCATGAAATTGGATTAACCAGCTAACATGTGGATCCATCCGGTGTTCCATGTTTCTCTCTTGAAGCCAATGAAACCTGATACTCGGATTGAAACACCACCCGAGGCCAACATCATAGAAGGAGAACCGGAATACGAAGTCAAAACCATTCTGGATTCCAAGATAGTGCGATCTGAACTGTACTACCTTATAGACTGGAAAGGTTATGGACCTCAAGACCGTACATGGGAGCCTAGTGAATTTGTCCATGTCCCATGACTAATCAGACAATTCCATCGTAACAACCCCACCAAACCAGGACCAGGAGGAGCATCGCTGGTGAGAGGGGCCTTGAGGGTGAGTGCTGTTATGGCCACAGAGCAAGGACCACAAGCTCCATCACATAAAGGGTCCAGTTGGACCCAGTCCTGGCACCTTTGGAACCAGGCTCATGATAAAGTGTGCTCTGCACACTTTTATTCTGGTGCACATGTTATTTCCTCCCCTACAGGGCCCCCACGTGCATCCAGGTCGGGCATGGCCATAGGAATACATAGGGCTGCACGTGCAGTATCTTCTGGGAGTGGCAGGGTGAGGCCACAAGGCAGAGCAAAGGGGCGTGGCTGGGACCAGTCTATTTAAGCCTGCCCTGCCCGCATGCAAGCGCTTCGCGTTAGTCTGCTCATAGCAGCATAACGCTCACCGCCGCCTGAATCACTTCTTTCCTGATTCCAGTGATACCATCGCCTGAAGCGTATCTTACTTGATTCCAGCAATACCATCATCTGAAGTGCATCTTACCTGATTGCAGCAATACCATTGCCTGAAGCGCCTCTCACCTGATTCCAGCAATACCATCGCCTGAAGCGCATCTTACCTGATTGCAGCAATACCATTGCCTGAAGTGCGTCTTACCTGATTCTAGCAATAATCGTTGCCTGCAGCGCATCTTACCTGATCCTAGCAGTCACTGCGGTTGGAGTGCATCGTTACCTGTTCTGAGCTTCCAACACTTACTTGGGAGCTCATCTCGGCCAGCATCCTCGCGGATCCAGCCATCCATCACCCGCCAGCAGGTCTTCGGATAGCCATCCCTGCAGGAGAAAAGGACAAATAAGGTTAGAAACAACATAAAGACATTATGCTAAGGTCGCGCGCAACGCAATCCTCGCGCTGGACCTTAGAACCAAACTTAACATCTATTTGGGGCATCGTAAACTCCTCAGGCCTCCACTCTGGCTCGCTTCCAGCACCGCGACTCTGTTGGGCCCAGTGCTCCAGATAGGATTTTGAGGTGGGAGTATTTTACGCATGATTTTTTAAATTAGAGAGTAAATGCAATTTTAAGAGAGTAAAAATTAGTTTTCTCCTCTGCAAGAGAGTAAAACGTATCCAACACATACACCCAATGCATACGTAAAGTCAGACCCGTAGACAAAAAGAGTTGTAGATCAAAGTTGTCTGGCTTGCCTTTAACCATTTTATTACACTTGTGGAAAATATTCTGCCATAAAATAACTTGTGAGTACATGCTACATACGCAGCTTCATTTTCAAAATTCTGGCCCTAGAAACTCTGTTAAGAACTATAGAATGAGACTAATGCATTTCCTGCAGATGGAGCGTGAGTAAGCAAGTGTTACAGTACTGTAACACTCACCTGATTCCCGTAGGGGCGCCGGTCTTGACTGGGCGTATACCGTATCTTCAAAGGTGATGTGTAACACACGGCTGGCTCTTTGGGCTGGACCTCTGTGCACTGTATATCTGACTCGAAGGGTAAGATGTCTGCAGATAGAAAATATGGGATTAATGAACTGGGTTATTGAATGTCTCTCTCTTCTTCCCTTTCTCTTCTCCTGTAGAACCCCAAAGGTTAACGCTCTCACCTTAGGTAAATGAACGCCGTGCTCTCCATCTGCCTCGGGGCAGGGTGCTGTAACCAGTTTCTTCACTGGATAAGGGGAGCAGGCCTCTTGACTTCAGAGGACTGCTGTCCGTCGTTTACTTCACGAACGGTAAGTTTCGAGTAATTCTAATGTCTTTAAAAGTCTTTAGGAATGATGTCTCTTGTTTTGCAGGGTTCCGGCGATGGCGGATGACGGGCTGAAGTGAGTTGAAGATGGAGCCCGTGTGATGAATAGAAGCGCCTGGAAGCACGTAAGTAAGCGCTTGTTGCCTGCTTCACGATGCGCTCTAACTGTCTTTTTATTTTGCAGGTACAAGTTCGGAGCGGCTGCAGTGTGCCGGAATACCCACTGGGTTAGATGTGGAAAGGAGTAATGGCACGTGAGTATTAAAGTTCCCCAATGTCTTTAAACGCACCTTGTTTTGTCTTTCAGATGCGGGATGCAGCACCGAAGGCCTCCGGAGCGTGCGAAGAGTTGGTAAGCTTTTGTCTTTCAGATGCCGGAATGCAGTGCGAAGACCTCCGGAGCGCACGAAGAGTAGGTAAGCCTTTGTCTTTCAGATGCCGGAATGCAGCGCGAGGCGTTGGTGACAGCCGATGGACCGGGTAAGTGAAGCGCTGTCACTGAAGACCGTAATGCTAACCTGTTCTTTCTTGTCTTTATAGGTGTTGCTGAAGACTGGATTCAGGATGGTAAGCCTTTTTCCTTAGGCCCAGGATCAGATGCAGAAGACACGATGAGCGTTCTGCTGCAGAGGATGCAGAATAACGCAAAGCAAGATTCATCCATCGGGTGTGGTTTAAATAGCCTCCTGTAGTGCTTAGGTGTCTCCTTCCACAGCCACGCCTAGGTAAGAAAAGAGTTCCTGCTTTCCAGAAGAGTTCCAGTGTTCTGAACCTAGGGAGTGGCTCCTGCCCCACCCAACAGGAAAAGTAGTTCCAAACAGAAGAGGATCAGAGGCTCAACTGGCAGGCAAGTAAGCAGCATGGTCTGCTGCAGGTAAGTCCACCCAAGCATTATGAGCCCGGCGCTTCCAGCGCTGGGACTGGGCATATTTATGAGCCTGGTGCCACTGGCGCCAGGACTGGGTCCAAAAGGTCCCAATTGGGACTGGTTGGCACTCGGAACCTGGGTTATGGATCTGCTTCCAAGGGAGTTGGGAAAACCCTGACCTTTTGGAAGCAGAGATCATGACAGTACCCCCCCTCAAGGCCCCTCCCAAGCCGGGCTTCTCCGGGGTTTTTGGCTTGTCAGGAAATGTTTGGTGAAATCTTTTGATTAGGCGAGGAGCGTGGACATATTCAGCAGGTTCCCAGGATCTCTCTTGGGGGGCCGTAGCCTTTCCAGTCAATTGGGTAAAATAGTTTAGATTTGGAGATCTTGGAGTCCAGAATGCTTTTGACTTCAAACTCGAGTTCTCCATCAACTAGGATAGGTTTTGGAGATTTAGTTAGTCGGGTTTGAGGTTGCACAGGTTTTAATAGAGAGACGTGGAAGACCGGATGTATCTTCATGTGTGGGGGCAAGTCCAACTTGACCGCTACTGGGTTTACTATGGTAGTGATGGAATAGGGACCAAGGTATCTTGGGTTGAATGTGCGTGGCCCTTTTAGAGGTAGATATTTGGTGGATAACCAGACTTGATCCCCTACTTGATATTGAGGGGCTTCCTTCCGATGTTGATCTGCTCCTTTCTTGTATTGTTCTTTAGCCCTTTGAAGGTGAGAAACAGCTTCCTTAAAGGCTTGGGTGATTGTAGAATGCAGGTGGTCTACTGCTGGTGTTTCAAGATCTTGGAGGGGATCCAACTCCGAGGTTCGAGGGTGACTGCCGTATAAAAGAAAAAACGGGGTTTTTCCAGTTCCCGAATGGACAGAGTTATTGTAGGCATATTCGGCTATCCAAAGGATGTCTTTCCAAGTTTTTTCAGTTTGTTGCAGCATGCAGCGTAAATACTGTTCCAGAGTTTGATTGGTCCTCTCGGTTTGTCCGTCGGTCTGAGGGTGGTGACTGGTCGATAGTCTCACATCAATTTGAGCCGACCGACAGCAACTTCGCCAAAAATGAGAAATAAATTGACTACCTCGATCCGAAATTAGAACCGAAGGAAAACCGTGCAGTCGGACGATGTGTTCGAGAAATTCTCGGGCCAGAGTTGCTGCTGTTGGCAAGCCTTTGAGCGGAACGAAATGCGCCATCTTGGAGAATAAGTCCACGATTACTAGAATCGTATTGTATCCGGAGCATGGAGGTAGATCGGTGATGAAGTCCATAGAAAGCGTATGCCAAGGGCGAGGTGGGATGTCAATAGGGCGTAAGAGGCCTGCTGGTCTTTCCTTTTGACTCTTGTTTTGGGCGCATACTCCACAGGACATTATAAAGTCTCTGATATCTTTTTTCCAAGACGGCCACCAGAAAGAGCGCTTGATCTTTTCTGAGGTCTTGGCCATACCGGGATGTCCTTCCATTAAAGAATCGTGATAACAAGAGATCACTTTTTTCTGTAAATCTGTGCTGGGCAGGTATAATCGTTCTTGGAAATACAATAAGTTGTCCTTTACTGCAAAGTCCTTTCCCTGCAGATGCCAATTCTGTATGTCTGCTGGAGTTACAAGTTGCCTGGCTTTATCCTTAACTTCCTCTATGGATTGTGTGGCGATGACACCCAGAATTCTTTGTTCGGGAATGATTGGTACAGGTTTAGGGTTGATCAAGTGTTCTTCCACTCCCATCCGAGAAAGGGCATCAGCTTTACCGTTTCTTGTACCAGGTCGATAGGTAATTATGAAGTCAAACTCGGCAAAGAATAATGCCCAACGGAGTTGTCTAGAGGATTGGGCTTTTGCGGTTTTCAAATATTGCAGGTTTCGGTGATCCGTAATCACAGTAACGGTGTGTCGGGCCCCCAGCAGATAATGCCGCCAAGCCTTAAAGGCAGACTTGATAGCCAGAAGTTCCTTGTCAGTAATCGTGTAATTGATTTCAGGAGGCGAGAATTTGCGGGACCAAAATGCCACGGGATGCAACTGATTGGTTACCGGGTCCTTTTGTGATAGAACTGCCCCCATGGCAAGGCTTGAAGCATCAGTTTCCACGATGTAGGGGAGTTCGGGGCGAGGGTGTTTTAAGATTGATGCAGAGATAAATTTTGTCTTCAAATCCTGGAAAGCTTGTTCCGCCTCGGTAGACCATTCAAAACGTTTGTTTTTCTTTAACAAGGCAGTGATGGGCTGGACTATTCGAGAAAATTCGGGGATAAACCTGCGGTAAAAGTTAGCGAAGCCTAACATGCTTTGCACACCTTTTACGGAGGATGGTGATGGCCATTTGAGAACTGCATCGACCTTCTTTGAATCCATACGTACTCCGCTAGGTGATAATATGAATCCCAAGAATTCAACTTCAGTCACGTTGAAAACACATTTTTCCAACTTAGCGAAAAGTTTGTGTTGACGCAATCTTTCGAGGACCATTTTCACGTGTTTCCGATGTTCAGATTCCGATGAAGAATAAACGAGGATGTCGTCAATGTAAACAACAACACACACATCTATGAGCTCTCTGAGGACATCGTCCATAAAATATTGAAAGGCGGCCGGGGCATTGCAAAGTCCGAAGGGCATGACCTGATATTCAAATAGCCAATATTTGGTGCGGAAGGCCGTCTTCCATTCATCGCCCTCTTTTACTCGTACCCAGTGGTAGGCTCCTCTAAGATCCAGCTTTGTATATATGCATGCTTTTCTGACTTGGTCCAGGAGTTCAGGGATCAAAGGTAACGGATATCTATTCTTGACGGTGATCTGGTTCAGGGAGCGATAATCTATACAAGTTCTAAGGTCTCCTTCCTTTTTTGGAACGAAGAACAAAGCTGAAGAAGCAGGGGACTTGGAAGGACGAATAAACCCATTTGCCAGGTATTGATCCAGGTATTGTCGAAGGTGAAGGTTCTCAGGCTCGGTGAGGGCATACATTCTACTACAAGGAGGAGTAGATCCAGGTATCAGGTCTATCTGGCAGTCATAAGACCTATGAGGAGGTAGAGAGTTAGCCTGATCCTTCCGGAAAACATCTTGGTATTCTAGGTATTCGGGAGGTAACTGGGGAGTCTCTGAAGAAATTGCTGCCAGTGCAACACCAGGTGGAGGGTGACAAGTAGAGACACATTCTGGAAACTGGACCGTTCTTGCTCGCCAATCGATCAGAGGATTGTGTTTCTCTAACCAAGGTATTCCTAGAATAATCTGAAACTGAGGGGCCTTGATCACATCGAGCACGATCTTCTCATGGTGTCCATCTTGACTTACTAGCGTCACTTCTTGAGTGGTATGCGTTACTGGTCCGGAGGCTATCTCCGTACCATCCACCGTAGTAATGACGTCCTTTACAGCCTTGGGACAAAGAGTTAGATTTATCCTCAAAACCATTTCATGATCCACATAATTGCCGATGGCACCGCTGTCGACGTAAGCTTCAATTGCATGTAATCGATCCGGATTATCAGGGCTAATGAGGACCATAGGTATCACGAAATGCGAGGTCACGGAACTGGTTTTCACGCTCGGCAAGAGGACCTCTATTCTTGTCGGGCGAGGTCGTTTCCCTGCTCAGAGTTTGTAACTTTGGTAACTGCAGCTCCTAATGCCTTCTTGGCAGGTTTCACCGGACAGTCTCGAAGAAAGTGCCCGGAGTTTCCGCAATAGAGGCATAATTGCAACTGTTTTCTCCTTTCCCGCTCCTTTTGTGTTAGAGGACCTTTCAGGCCCCCTATTTGCATGGGTTCCCCGGAGTCTACTCCTTTGGAAGGAGTTGGCGGTTTGGAAAATACTCGAGCATCAAACTTGGAACGATCGGCCTTCCTGTTCTGCAGTCTGTGATCTATTTGAACGACTAAGTCTATATAGTCCGAACAATCTTGTGGGGGATTCACTACTTGGGCTAACACATCTTTGAGCTCTCCACGTAGACCTCTATAAAACAGCGTAATCCTTTTGTCCTCAGGCCATTGAGTTTCCACTATCAGTCTGTTGAAAGACGCAATATAAGCCAAAAGGTCTTGATTACCTTGTCGCAACGAAAGAAGCTCATTGTCCAAGGCCTGCCCCTGTGAATGTCTTGCGAACAGTTTTTCCATACTGAGCTGAAAAGCTTGAAAATCATGGAGGACCGGATCATCTTGATTTACTAGAGGGATCGACCAGTCTGCCGCATTGCCACTAAGGTACGAAAGCACGAAAGCTACTTTAGCTTGATCAGTTGGAAAGGCAGCTGGCCGGCATAAGAAATGCAACCGGCACTGATTGATAAATACTGCAAACCTCTTTGGGTCACCAGAAAATCGTTCGGGCGGAGCCAGAGGTACATTCCCAGGTAGGTTGATCTGCACTGGATTCATAGAGGATGTAGAAGGAAGATTTCCCCCAGATGCGGGTAACGGGGTCTGTCCGGCTTGTGACTGTAGCAATTGTCTAGCGAGATCATCTGTTCGCTCCTTGGAAATAATCAGTTCCCTTCTTAGAGCGTTCGTTTCCTGACGGGCTGCATGCACTTCTGCCCTTAGTTCCCCAAGTAACTGGGCTAGCTGGTCGGTATCCGAGGTTTCCATAGCGCCTGGACGGGAGTTTTGCGGTAGGCTTTGCGTTCTGTAACGCTCACCTGATTCCCGTAGGGGCGCCGGTCTTGACTGGGCGTATACCGTATCTTCAAAGGTGATGTGTAACACACGGCTGGCTCTTTGGGCTGGACCTCTGTGCACTGTATGTCTGACTCGAAGGGTAAGATGTCTGCAGATAGAAAATATGGGATTAATGAACTGGGTTATTGAATGTCTCTCTCTTCTTCCCTTTCTCTTCTCCTGTAGAACCCCAAAGGTTAACGCTCTCACCTTAGGTAAGTGAACGCCGTGCTCTCCATCTGCCTGGGGGCAGGGTGCTGTAACCAGTTTCTTCACTGGATAAGGGGAGCAGGCCTCTTGACTTCAGAGGACTGCTGCCTGTCGTTTACTTCACGAACGGTAAGTTTCGAGTAATTCCAATGTCTTTAAAAGTCTTTAGGAATGATGTCTCTTGTTTTGCAGGGTTCCGGCGATGGCGGATGACGGGCTGAAGTGAGTTGAAGATGGAGCCCGTGTGATGAATAGAAGCGCCTGGAAGCACGTAAGTAAGCGCTTGTTGCCTGCTTCACGATGCGCTCTAACTGTCTTTTTATTTTGCAGGTACAAGTTCGGAGCGGCTGCAGGGTGCCGGAATACCCACTGGGTTAGATGTGGAAAGGAGTAATGGCACGTGAGTATTAAAGTTCCCCAATGTCTTTAAACGCACCTTTTTTTGTCTTTCAGATGCGGGATGCAGCGCCGAAGGCCTCCGGAGCGTGCGAAGAGTTGGTAAGCTTTTATCTTTCAGATGCCGGAATGCAGTGCGAAGACCTCCAGAGCGCACGAAGAGTAGGTAAGCCTTTGTCTTTCAGATGCCGGAATGCAGCGCGAGGCGTTGGTGACAGCCGATGGACCGGGTAAGTGAAGCGCTGTCACTGAAGACCGTAATGCTAACCTGTTCTTTCTTGTCTTTATAGGTGTTGCTGAAGACTGGATTCAGGATGGTAAGCCTTTTTCCTTAGGCCCAGGATCAGATGCAGAAGACACGATGAGCGTTCTGCTGCAGAGGATGCAGAATAACGCAAAGCAAGATTCATCCATCGGGTGTGGTTTAAATAGCCTCCTGTAGTGCTTAGGTATCTCCTTCCACAGCCACGCCTAGGTAAGAAAAGAGTTCCTGCTTTCCAGAAGAGTTCCAGTGTTCTGAACCTAGGGAGTGGCTCCTGCCCCACCCAACAGGAAAAGTAGTTCCAAACAGAAGAGGATCAGAGGCTCAACTGGCAGGCAAGTAAGCAGCATGGTCTGCTGCAGGTAAGTCCACCCAAGCATTATGAGCCTGGCGCTTCCAGCGCTGGGACTGGGCATATTTATGAGCCAGGTGCCACTAGCGCCAGGACTGGGTCCAAAAGGTCCCAATTGGGACTGGTTGGCACTCGGAACCTGGGTTATGGATCTGCTTCCAAGGGAGTTGGGAAAACCCTGACCTTTTGGAAGCAGAGGTCATGACAAGTACAGAACTTGCTTACATAGTTTGAAAGAAGTGAAAGCAGTCAACAAAACAGTGCCAGGCTAGAGTTTAGGAACTATATAACTTCAAAATCAATTTCTATAACATGTTCTGTGTGTTGTTCTCATTGGAAAGATTACATGTGGTCTCCTTTCCTATAATTTAAAACAGACTTCACAAATTCTGAAAATAACATGCAACGCTTCACAAATAAAAGTGTTACCCTTACCTAGAGCCAAGGTAATCTGTTTTGATCACCAAGTATTCCACACATTACTCACTAGCCAGAATCAACTTTTACTGGCTTACATGGTAGCTCGGAGCAAGGTAAACTGAGCCACCCATTACACAATCACACACTAAAACATGAAAAAACAGCCTGATACACTTAAAAAGCAAGCTGATTATAGGTGTGTGTGATTGTCACCTAGAGAATGGAGGTAAACGGATCAGTCAACATTTCAAAAGACAATCTTATATATTGTTGCAAACATCTGCATCCACTAACACTCCTGGCTACACAGTACATGACTGCCCTGTTTTGGGGTGAAGTTTAGTCTCTGGCAAATAAAGTCTCCACTTTCACTCCTCCAACCATGCTTAAGAGGATTGAATATGCAAAACTCCAGGCTTGCTGTGTCCTTGCTAATACACACACACCCATCAAATGTTTATAATGCTTTTGAAAGCATCACGGCAGAAACAAAGTACCACGGTGAAGAAAACCTACAAGAATTCAGTTAATTTTAGTTTTCTTTTGTCTAGGTGTGTATGGCTGTGAAAGCCTGGCTGGACGTCTTTTCTTCCTTGCATGCCATAGTTTTATTGCAGTAGTTGGGTCAAAGTCCCTAAAGGATGGTCCTAACATGACGATTTTCATCAAAGTGTCTATGGTTTCACCTTTAAGGGAGCATCTGAATTTTGTTTTAATCCTGTTTTGTGTGCTAAATGCACGTTCGCATTCTACACTGGTTACACACAGACATAAAGCAATTTTGCATATTTTTGCAATATTTGGCATCAAATCACCATGTAGACTAGCAACCCTTATAGCTCCCCTTAATCATACCATGCAACAGAGGCCATTATTTTTTCTGTAAAGTTTGGCCATCTAATAAAGAAGCAATCTCATTTTCCTCAACATGCAGACCTTCGCTGTCATACTGAATCTTACTTTTTTTGCTTGTCCATAAAATGTGGATATGGCATTGAGTGCTTCCCCGATTTCTGACTCACTATTGTCTAAAACTGTTGCTGGTTCTAACAAGTTCCCTAAATGAGTAAAAATGGCATTATCCTCATTTTGAAATCTCTTCCCAATGTTTTCTTTTAGATTTGTGACATACTGTTCTCTTAATAAGTTAAACTCTGCATCCAAAAGAGAACTATAAGATAGTATTACACCTTTTAGTGAGATACATTTGCCCTCTGTGTCAGGCGACCCCAACGATAATCTCAAATAGCCTAAATTATCACCATCCTCTTTGAGTAAGGATTCA
Organism: Ambystoma mexicanum; assembly: GCF_040938575.1. Lineage (NCBI taxonomy): Eukaryota > Metazoa > Chordata > Amphibia > Caudata > Ambystomatidae > Ambystoma > Ambystoma mexicanum. The sequence goes on from NC_090924.1 coordinate 1,040,995,149, forward strand.
AGACTTATAAAAGTAGCATCTACCAATGGCTGAATTTCAGTAAATAGTAAAGTCTGTTTCTGCAATTCCCGGCAAAGAATTCCCACAACATTATGTACATCTAACATAAATGCAGTAATAACGGCTGACTTGTAGCTGCTAAACTACTTGTGCAGTGAAGATGCAGTAGCGTTCCCATCAGCAGCAAGCTCCGATAGAGAAACTACAACCGAAGGGTAGCTTCTGTGGACTGCTTCAACCGCTTTTCTCATACTAAGCCACCTAACCGAGTGTGTCTCTTTCATTTTTAAAACAGGATCGTCCATTACTTCTTGCACCTTCTCAAATTTTGTTGTTCTTATTGCAGAAGTATGAAATAGGGCATATAAAGAATTAAACCGGGATGTAAATTTGTCGAGGACTGGCATTTTCTTCATAGAGTCTGTGCATGCTAGACTGACTCTGTGTGCAAGACAATGTATTTGAGTAAGGAATGGTGAGTATTTGGCCTGGAGTTGCACACCAACACCTGTCTTTGATCCCAACATAACTGCAGCGCCATCAGTTCCAAGAGATACAAGCTTTCCCATATCATTTTTTCTGTCACCCGTGCTACAATTGTGCTTGCTTTACCGTCGTCAATGCGTAAATTACACAAAAACTTAGTAATTGGTGCTCCTGTACTATCAAGGTACCGGACACAAATAGCCAGTTACTTTTGAACACCAAGATTCTGACTTTCATCTATCATAATACCAAACACAGGTGATTGCTTTAGTTGCTTAAATAGTTGTTTTTCTATCACAGATGCAATGCTACTTTGTACATCCTTCACCGAATCCCAGCTTACATTTTTGTAATCTTAACTGTGTACAGTAGTAACTCCATTTTTTAGCTTGAAGTTCAAGTAAACTATTTACTTTTTCGGATGGCAATTCCTCTTTTGCTGCATAAAATACTGTACTGAACAATCTTTTGTCATTCTCTTCTACAACAATGCTGACATCTTCCTCACTGTCACTACTACCTAGACATTCTGAATCGATGTTGGACATCACAAGGTATGCAATTTTCCGTTCAGCAGTTTGATGATCTTTGGAATCCTTGTGGCGCGATATGGTTGATAATTGAACATTGATGGCTCCTTCCTGTCCCCACACATTACGAACGTTTGCCTTAACACAAACTTTACATAGAAGTCTCCTATTGCCTTGTTGATCCATTTTTGTTTCTAACCATGGATACCTAACTTGCCATTCAGCAAAAGTGCTATCTTTAACATTTTCTCCTGTATGTTTTTTTTTCTGCTGCTCAACTTTGTCAACTACGTTGCGAATAATGTCATGTACAATTGCTCCACATAACAGTACAGGATCTTCCTGGGCTTTTTTTGTACTAGGCGCAAAGAAATCTAGCAGTGTAGCCATTTTAGCGGTCCTCCCTCTGCGTTTCTTTTCTTGCTTCTCCCTAGAATTCTGCCACTGCCAGGCACCTTGCTCCTACCTGGAAAACAGCATGAACAACTTGAACCACCCTTCCTGACATGACCTTTCATTCTATATTAGTTATGCAATTGAACATAAAGTTGTTCAAAACGTATCATAGCTTGAGCTTTTGAAACTATAGCGTACTATTCATAACATAATAAAGATCCCTCCTGGCAATGCTCTTAAAATGCCAAGCAGATAGTAAGAGTAGTGCCAAGTGTGTAGACATTAATCTCTGCAATTAGCGTGATTCCTTTCCCATGTACTTGAAGTTTTAAGTACATGGGCTCGGATGGTTCTTCTGTGCCCGCCTCCCCACTTTTAGTTTGCTCTTTGGAGTCTGAGTACTGGTTGGTCCAGCAGGGCCTCTGATACTCTGGTTTTGCTGCTTATTGACCATATACCAATGAAGACCAGAAACATTGGCATAAAGAGGTCTACGAGATGGCATTAATGTGCAGTGAACAGAGGGATTGTTTTCTTAATTTAGGCCTGAACTCCATACAAATCTATGACTGTTCACAAAAGGCGACCGGGACCCACAAGACTGCATCAATTAATAAAGGTAGGAAGCTACAGAAGCACACACAATTTAGCTAACTTGGGGGAAAGGAAGACACCAACTCACTCCCGGAAATAGTAATCCAGTGAAGTACAGACTACTTGGGTAAATTGTGCATACTTCACCCCAAGCTTGGTAAAGTCTTTATGCATCCCTCTGCATTGTTACTTTACATTTAAACAGCGCCCCTCCACATCCATCCCTATATAATCCCCATATGTGCCTGGTCGTCTAGTAGCAACAGCGCAGGGCTCCTCTACCTTCCAGGTTCCGTTTGTGAGTGTGCTTTCTGTTCTGCCTTCTTCTTGGTTATGAAATGCCTTCAACACACATTACCACCATTTTAGCTAGTACTTCATGCCAGATTCCTCCTACTTCTATGCACTTTAATCATACCTGCCCGGTCAAAGTAATCCCCCCCCCAACCTAAGGTCGGGAACAGGGGAGTGGGGGCCTCAGAGTGGTACACAAAGGCCTAAAAAAGGGGAGAGGGCCCCAGGGGAATGAGATGATCAACTCGGCCCAAGTGAATGAGAAGAGGGGTGGGGGGAATGATGCAGCAGGAGCTACAAAGGAGAAGAAATGCCAGGAAATCAGGACAGGGCCCCAAGGGATGGTTGTGGGGCCCGGGCATTAAACCCCCAGGGCTCATGTCAAAGCAAAATGGGTTGGCCGGAGTCGTCAAAGTGCGCAATGCAAGCCGGAATGGAGAGACAGGGCTAGCCGGGGCAACTTCAGAAAATAGATTGGGCACACTTGGAGGCTCTGCCCCCGTCTACCGCCCTCCCCCACTGTCTGGAGACCAACTATCAAAGTATATTTTAAAGCGCAATGTGCAGAGAGGTGATGAAGTCTTTCGTGAAAGTAGCAGATTTAAAGTTTTACTGTGTTTGTTCAAGTACATTTTTCTGAGCAAACACTGTAAAACTTTAACACCGCCAGTTTCGGGGAAAGGCTTCCCTCACCTCTCTGCCTAACAAAATGCAAGTGCACACATCCAGGGGTGCACCTAGGCTAAAATTTAGACGGGGGTAACCCTTCAAATGTTGGGAGAAGCAATAACTTCGGAGATGGTGGAGGGGTGGCAAACTTACTTGTGAAGGGGCATTTAACTTGATTACTTGCAATAAGACTATTCTAGTGCAGCTTCAATGTTACAATCAGTTAACTCTCCTTTAAGTCTGAAACACCCACTTCTTGCAGATCCTGAAGGTCCTAGAAAATGTCAAAATGGCAGATGGTGTGCAATGAAAGACTCAATATCATAGCATAACAGGACATTGCAGAGTGTGGGGCAGTACTCTGGACGGCCCAAGCAACTTCAGTGGCTGGGAGCAACAGGGGAGAAAATGTAATGTTGGTTCTACCAGTCTGCTATACTAGAATCACTGCTGCACGGACTGGCTGTGAGACCGTTTGCCTGTCAAATCCAGTGTTACGAGACTGGAAGAGGGCCAGTGCAGCAATAATGCATTTCTATGCAGCAGTATTGGAGCTACTAGCATAGGAGCACCTGCGTACACCAATGTGGCCCTACTACACTTACTAAAACTGTCCTATTGTAAGGGTGTACCGTGTATGTGTAATCATTCATAAGCACTCCAATTTTTGCAGTTGAAATTAGGGTGAGATTACAATATTTGCCCAGGATCACACACTTACGCTAAACAGCGAAGCAGGGATTTTAACCCACACTTTGAATTTGGGCATGGCCACTTTCTTCCACGCTTTACTTAGAACAAATATTTAAGTTTTGGGTGTCAAGACCTACACACAACGAAATCGTGCTCTAGCTGCTAACTCGATTGATAATAATAGCGCAAGTTCAGTTCAACGTTATTAGCAGTCGCCATGCTCGACCTGCTCCTTTACTTAGAAACAAGTGACCTTTAAAATAAAATATGTGACAAAGAGTGCATTTGAAATGCAAGTCATGACATCAAACAGCTCACATCATGTTATCACATGAGTGTGCCAATGGCGCTATATAATGTAAGCAAAAACAAAGAGGTGATGGCTGGAAGGCTTAGAATTGATATTAAACCACTGGCATTGCTCTGGGCAACCCTCCTGACCATCGTTTTTCACCTGCCAAGTCATTATAGAACGGGGAAAAACCATATGCAATTCAGGCATGGCCCCATCCCCAAAAGGGCAGTGCAGCCCGAACTGCTAGGTCACATCCCTTCTGCACAGCAACCTGGGCTCCACATCTGGGTATACCGGTCCCAAACAGGGAAAGGTACATGAGGGAGACATGGGGCATGTGCGGGGGTGGGGGGTACAGGACAGACATGGGGCATGAGCCGGGGGTGGGGGGAACAGGGCAGACACGGGGCATGAGCGGGGGTTGGGGGAACAGGGGAGAGACACAGGGCATGAGCAGGGGGTGGGGGGGAAGAAGGGAGACACAGGGCATGAGCGGGGGGTGGGGGGTAAGAAGGGAGACATGGGGCATGAGCGGGGGGTGGGGGAACAGGGGAGAGACACAGGGCATGAGCGGGGGGTGGGGGAGAAAGAAGGGAGACACGGGGCATGAGCGGGGGGTGGGGGGGAAGAAGGGAGACACGGGGCATGAGCGGGGGGTGGGGGTAAGAAGAGAAGGGAGACACGGGGCATGAGCGGGGGGTGGGGGAAACAGGGGAGAGACACGGAGCATGAGCGGGACGTGGGGGATAAAGAAGGGAGACACGGGGCATGAGCGGGGGTAGGGGGGAAGAAGGGAGACACGGGGCATGAGTGGGGGGTGGGGGGAAGAAGGGAGACACGGGGCATGAGCGGGGGGTGGGGGAGAGAAGGGAGACACGGGGCATGAGCGGGGGTGGGGGGGGAAGAAGGGAGACATGGGGCATGAGCGGGGGGTGGGGGGAAGAAGGGAGACACGGGGCATGAGCGGGGGGTGGATGGGAAAGAAGGGAGACACGGGGCATTAGCGGGGGGTGGGGGAAAGAAGGGAGACACGGGGCATGAGGGGTAAGAAGGGAGACACGGGGCAGGAGCGGGGGGTGGGGGAAGAAGGGAGACACGTGTGCCATGAGCAGGGGGTGGGGGGTAAGAAGGGAGACACGGGCCATGAGCAGGGGGTGGGGGGAAAAGGAGGGAGACACGGGCCATGAACAGGGGGTGGGGGGGAAAGAGACACGGGCATGAGCGGGTGGTGGGGGGGTAAGAAGGGAGACACGGGCCATGAGCGGGGGGTGGCGGGGAAGAAGGGAGACACGGGGCATGAGCGGGGGGTGGGGGGAAGAAGGGAGACACGGGGCATGAGCGGGGGGTGGATGGGAAAGAAGGGAGACACGGGGCATGAAGGGTAAGAAGGGAGACATGGGGCAGGAGCCAGGGGTGGGGGGAAGAAGGGAGACACGGGCCATGAGCGGGGGGTGGGGGGTAAGAAGGGAGACACGGGCCATGAGTGGGGGGTGGGGGGAAAGAAGGGAGACACAGGGCATGAGCGGGGGGTGGGGGGTGTAAGAACGGAGACACGGGCCATGAGCGGGGGGTGGGGGGAAAAGGAGGGAGACACGGGCCATGAACGGGGGGTGGGGGGAAAGAATGGAGACACGGGGCATGAGGGGGTGGTGGGGGGGTAAGAAGGGAGACACGGGCCATGAGCGGGGGGGTGGGGTGGAAGAAGGGAGACACGGGGCATTAGGGTGTAAGAAGGGAGACACGGGCCATGAGCGGCGGGTGGTGGGAAAAGGAGGGAGACACGATCCATGAACAGGGGGTGGGGGGGAAAGAATGGAGACACGGGGCATGAGCGGGTGGTAAGAAGGGAGACACGGGCCATGAGCGGGGGGTGGGGGTTAAGAAGGGAGACACGGGGCATGAGCGGGGGGTGGGGGGAAGAAGGGAGACACGGGGCATGAGCGGGGGGTGGATGGGAAAGAAGGGAGACACGGGGCATGAAGGGTAAGAAGGGAGACACGGGCAGGAGCCGGGGGTGGGTGGAAGAAGGGAGACACGGGCCATGAGCGGGGGGTGGGGGGTAAGAAGGGAGACACGGGCCATGAGCGGGGGGTGGGGGGGAAAGAAGGGAGACACGGGCATGAGTGGGGGCTGGGGGGAAAAGGAGGGAGACACGGGGCATGAGCGGGGGTGGGGGGAAAGAAGGGAGACACAGGGCATGAGCGGGGGGTGGAGGGGGTAAGAACAGAGACACGGGCCATGAGCGGGGGGGTGGGGGGAAAAGGAGGGAGACACGGGCCATGAACGGGGGGTGGGGGGGAAAGAATGGAGACATGGGGCATGAGCAGGGGGTGGGGGGAAGAAGGGAGACACGGGGCATGAGCGGGGGGTGGATGGGAGAGAAGGGAGACACGGGGCATGAAGGGTAAGAAGGGAGACACGGGGCAGGAGCCGGGGGTGGGGGGAAGAAGGGAGACACGGGCCATGAGCGGGGGGTGGGGGGGAAAGAAGGGAGACACGGGGCATGAGCGGGGGGTGGGGGATAAAGAAGGGAGACACGGGGCATGAGCGGGGGGTGGGGGGTAAGAAGGGAGACACGGGCCATGAGCGGGGGGTGGGGGGGAAAGAAGGGAGACACGGGGCATGAGCGGGGGGTGGGGGATAAAGGAGGGAGACACGGGGCATGAGCGGGGGGTGGGGGGAAAAGGAGGGAGACACGGGGCATGAGCAGGGGGTGGGGGGGTAAGAAGGGAGACACGGGGCATGAGCAGGGGGTGGGGGAACAGGGGAGAGACACGAGCCATGAGCGGGGGGTGGGGGGGAAAGAAGGGAGACACAGGGCATGAGCGGGGGGTGGGGGATAAAGGAGGGAGACACGGGGCATGAGCGGGGGGTGGGGGAGAAAAAGGGAGACACGGGGCATGAGCGGGGGGTGGGGGGGAAGAAGGGAGACACGGGGCATGAGCGGGGGGGGGTGGGGGTAAGAAGGTGGGCCTTTTAAAGACAGTTTAACTTCCTTTAACATTCGGGATGCTTACCTGGCTGATGTCACCGCGTTTGCAGCCTCCACTCTCAGCTCACTCTGCATATAAAAAAATGCAGCAGGACACGTGTGTTTCTGGAAAGGTCTTCCAGGAGGGGGTGGTTTGAGTCCTGGATTAGGATACATTCTTCTGAGAGAGACTGTCAAGAGAAGTGTCTGTCTGCCTCAAGGCAGGAGCTTGAGTACTACAGTGCCATCTAGTGGCAGAAAGTATTTTTTTTTATTAATAAATACAGTGTACATGGTACGCAGTAGAAAAATAAAGAATCCGTATTTCCTTTCATTATGTGCGTAAAATGGGACGTTACGCACCTTAACTGTAGGGCTGGTTGGGCCTCTTATCACCTATTGGGGAGAAGGAAGGACATTACAAGGGATACGGACAATAATCACGGAAAAAAGGACATTGCAAAAGAATACGGACAATAATCATTGTTGAAGAGCACTTACCTTTGAAGTGGTCTATCTAAGGCACCCCTTCACTTGAGAAGCAGGACAGAGAGCTCACCCTCATAAATAAACAGTTGAGGCTATATGGGTAAGCGCATGCTCACCACATTCTGGGAAGAAAAGTTAGAGGGAAACCACAGCCATATCACAGCATTCTCATGGCCTCTTGTATTCTCGCAGGGCCAGTATCAACAATCAATGCAGTCCACAACACAGGAGCAGGAGAAGAAGGCTGACCCAGGGGAGCCAGTTCCAGGGAGGGTTGCAACAGTGCCACAACGTCCCCACAGAGACCAGGTGAGCGTAACAGGTCCTTGGAGAAGTATATGTAGTCTATCTGAGTAAAGGTGCTATGCGGGGTGGAGTAAAAGGTGTAATCTGGGTGCATCGCCCTCCACACATTCATTCCATACACATCCATCATGACAGCGAACTCACTACGGTCATCCTTGGTGCAATCTGTCACTGCAGGGTTACCAGACTTTCGGTCTATAGCGAGGTCTGCCCACTGGTTAAAGTCGCCTCCCAGAATAATGTGAACTGTGGCCTCAAGCATTATTTTGGGAATCGTTCTAGCAAGAAATCGAACTTGTCCCGAGTTGGGGGAATAAATTGTGGCGATTGAAACATTCACTTTCCCAATAGTTCCTGTGACCAGCAGGGCTCGACCTTCCACATCTGCCCAGGTTTTGGCCACTATAAACTCTATTCCTTTCCTAATGAGGATCCCCACTCCCCCTTTTCTCAGTGGTCCGGAACCCCAGAATTCTATTCCCATACGCTACCCAATGATTTGTCGTTCTTCCCCCTTCACATATTTGGTCTCCTGTAATAAGAGGACATACATTTTCGCCCTACGAAATTCTCTGGATACCAGAGATCTTTTAGTTGGTGAGTTAAGACCCTTAACATTGAGCGTTCCCACCCTAAGGGAGTCCCTTCCCTTCAAATCAGAGATCATCGTCATTGTATAGCATTGGGGGGAAAATACCTACAAACTGCGACCGACATATCACCTCTTCATCGTTCATCAAACCATATCTCACTTTTGGAACCAAAGGAAATGTTGCTCTGACCTTTTCCCCTTGTATACCCCCTACCCTTGCCTCCCTCCCTCCACCCACCATACCCTTCCCCATTTGACGGCGTCCGATCAAGCCCAGTTGAGAATACCGGCCCTGCATCGAACCACCAGTGGGAACTGTTACTTCACGGCCCATATCTTAACTAAATCCCCAATATGAATGAGCCCCCAATGCGCCCCCCATCCAACACATCTATTCATGGTTAAACAAGACTCACTACGTTAGTCGGTCAACCAATTCTCCCTTTTTGCAGCAAGATATTGATAACTACACCAAGCCTAACCGGGCTCAATTGTCTCCCTCTGGAGGGACGTTGCCTCTCTGGTACTTTCTCAAGCCTTTCACCCTCTTCCTCCTTGGACCTTGGATGCGCCATTCCCTTCCATCTTGTCGCGATTCTCTTCGATCTCCTCCCACTCCTTGTGTTCAGTAAGTGCATGCTTTAATTTCCTTCTCTGATCTAAGTCGTATCTTTGTTCCTCCATGTTCAAAGGAGAGGGAGAAAGGATAACCCCACCTATATCGAATGTCTCGTTCCTTCAACCATTTTGTGAGGGGGCCACACATCCGTCTGAGTGACAACGTCAAGGAGGACAGGTCCTGGTAGATCGTTATCTGTGCGCCTTCTAAAGTGATTGCTCCATCGTTCCTTGCCTTTTCGAATTCTTTTGCTTTGTTCTGATAGTGATGGAAGCGGGCGAGAACAGATCTTGGGCCCCCCGGGGGATCCCCAGCTCTATGGATCTGTTCGGTTTTAGGCTTGTCAATTGTGTCATCAGCGACCAGGAGTTTAATGATGTCGTGGAGCGTTTTTCTGAGGTCAGCTTCTGTTTCTCCTTCTTGTTCCGGGATCCCAAAGAAGCGCAGGTTATTTCTTCTTTCCATGTTTTCCAAATCGTCCATTTTGATCTTAACATCCTCCTCCCGTTGTTCCAAGTCCGCTATTCTATGTTTGAGCTGTCTCTCGAGGGTGTCTATTGATGCTTGATTATTTCCCACCCCGTCAAGCCACTCCTCCATGTTGTCCAGGCGTTGTGTGATTCGGTCTATTTTGCCTCCTATGCTGGCCCCCATGTACCTAATTTCACTTAGAAGAGCGGCAATGTCTGCCTTCGTGGCAGCAGATTCCGTTCCTGTTGTTTCCATTGTAGCCATGATTGGGTTGCCACTGCAAGGGGGTGCTGGAGAGTAGGCAAAGGTGGCTTGTTTCTGTTTTACACTCATACGGGCCCGAACCGACTTAGTGGTGACTTTTAAAGGCTGTGGGTAGGGCGAAGTGAGGAAGAAGACTGGTAAGCATTCACGGTAGGGACTTTACTGTCTCACTTAGTACACCGAGAGTAAAGGACCAATTCCGTCCACTTCAGAAGATCCTCTGTATAACTAGCGGTAAGGCGGTAAGGCGGTAAGGCGGTAAGGCGTCCATTGTAATTGTTCAGCCACAGGGTTTGGAGTGGTTTGAAAGAGTTTCCGTGACATTGGGTGTGTGCTAGACTTCTGCGCACTACTCTCTATCCTCGTTCTTTGTGTGGCCTGCCTGGTTGATTTCAACACTGCACTTATAAAGGGGCGTCCACCAGCGGGTTCTTGTGTCCACCAAATTGCAGGAGGATGCCTTCAGTCTGATTCCAGGATTGGATTATAATGGTATTGCTCCTGATCAGTGCACAATGGATGCACCTAGATTGGGATGCGACGACCCTCCGTTTGAACTCCACATTGAGGAGGTGAGGGAGGGGCCATCCCACTGTGTTTAGGTAGAGTGTCCATCCTATCCTCACCTGTTAACAATCTGTATCATCAACAGTCTCCCTGGTGTGGGCTTGTATACTGTGGTCTTAGCTGTGAATGCTAATTCAATAAGGCGCTGGTAGAGCTCAGAGGTCAAAGGTTCTGGGTCTGTTCAAACATTTCTTTTTCCTCTGGTGCCGTTGAGTACGGGTCCACACATGCCTAGGGTAGCATAATCAGTGCTAGTGCTGCCTGTTGGGGCTTTGCATGTTTATTGGTGAGCCCTATGGTATGGCCCAAGCTCTATCTCCCATTTGCGTGTGTAGTTCGTATTCTGGAGTATGTCGGTCTGAGGACACAACGTGAATCAAGGTTCTGATTTGTTATTCGGAGCATACGTGTATAGTACCAGGGAGTTTTATGGTAGCTCCGTCAGCGCTATTACAATTGTTCCGTGATGGCGTAGGAACATGCAGGCCCTGATGGCAGCACTCACAGTGTCACCGCTTGCAGCTATGCTGATCTCCGTCCCACCAATGACGGCGGGCAGGGAGTCTCGTGTATTCGCCGGGTCCCTGGGACTTTTCCAGTTTGCTGGCCCTGGGACCGTCAGAGCAGGTGGGGAGATCTAGGGGTGACCTAATATGTAGTGCGACCCTCCGGTTCCTCTATGTTGTGGCCCTTTCCGGATAGAGGGCCTCTATCCATGTTAGCAGGGCAGCTCCCATGCTTCCATATGTACCATTCCTCCGACAACACAGGGCGGAGCACCGCTCGAGTCGGGGCGGGTTCCAGAGCTATCCCTCAGACTCCATGGGGCAACATGTGAGCCCGAGGTTTCAGTGAACTTGCCTTTGTGGCACCTGTATTTGCGTGTCCCCGCTGTCCTCGCGCCCGGTTGTCTCGCCTCCTCAGTCTTTTTTACACCCGAGGATTAACACAGGGTGTTTTGCATAGACGCGCCCTCCGCAGCGTTTTAGGCCTGCTCCGCAGCCTGGGCAGCTCCGGAGATTCATGTGCGCTAATGCAGTTTCGCTTTCGTCTGATCCAGGCCTGAGACACTGTGATTTGTAAACGGCAATTTTATGGGGAGTCCACCACCGATTTTCAAATGTTTTTATGATTTTTATAAGACGCTATAAGAGGAGACATCAGAAACCCACGAGTCAGAGATAGACAAAGCCTTAGCGCTGATAGATCTTCCAAAGCTAGATGTAGAAGCGGCGGACAAGCTTGAAGCCCCCATAACCAAAGAAGAGTTGGAACACACCATAAGAGGGTTGCCGTCAGGTAAGGCTCCAGGTGCGGACAGACTACCAAGTCAGTTGTATAAAGAATTCATGGCAGAGATCACACCCTCATTATTGGTAAAGCTGAATGAATCACTAGATAAAGGCATTTTACCGCTGTCATTAAGAGAGTCAATTATAGTCCCATTACTGAAGCCTAACAAACCCGATATAAAATGCGGCTCTTACAGACCCCTCTCACTGCTCAACCATGTCACCGTGCAATGCAGGAAAACATTGGGAATGCGTACTCTCTCTGCCATTTCAGGAACTCTTCCTCTCTTTGGAAATCCCCAAATTCTTTCTCTCTCTGCCAATTAGCTGCTGGGTCTCTAGCAAGAAATCTCTGCCCCTTTCCTTTGTCATGTTTCAGTATTGTACCTTATGTCATTGTTAACAGTGTGCTGGTTCCTTTTTCAGGAGGCAGTCATTGGTCAGTTCCTGCTGAACCCATACAGGCTTCAGTCTTGTGAGTACTGTTACCTTGTTCATGCCATGGGGACCAGACACAGACACCCACTGCTGCTCCTCCTTTCCATGAGCATTCAGAGTGGTACCCTGTAATCATAACCTGCTCAGAAGGCTGGAGTTTCTCTGGTTGTTTGGGAAACTCTTTCCCCATTCTGTGTACATCTCAAGAGGGAAACCACTGTGTTCTGTTTTACTTGTACTCCCTGTCCTTTTCTGTTCACTACCTTTGTTGCCTATCCTTTCTTGTTTGCAGGACTCCTTGCACTCCTGCTTCTTTTGTACTTTTCTACCTTTGCCTTTGTGGGCATGTCCCTACCCGCAAGCCCCTTGATACCTGAGGAGGACGCCAAAGCTGGCAACACTAACCGGTGAGCCTCAGATGAGATTCAGGGAACTGGTGCGCTCTGTAGCATTTTCCAGTCCCGCAATTAAACCATGGGGAGCCAGAGAAAAATGAAAGAAGTTGGGAGAGGCAAAGAGAGATAAATGAATGCCTAAGTAAACCTCTTGATTGGCAAAATAAAAAAGGGCACAATTCCCCATTTCTGCAATTTCAATTTGGGGAAATCTGTAACCCACATTGCCAACATCCAAGAGGCTACCCCGAAGAAACAGAAAGGCAAAAAAGGCACAATTCCCCATTTATGAGATGTCAACTTAGGGAAACCTGTAACCCACATTGCCAACCGTCAAGAAAACATAAAGAAGAAGTAAGAAGGCAACAAGGGTGCAATTCTCTGTTCCTGACACACCACTTTGGGGAAACCTGTAACCCATATTGCCACTAAGAAGAGATCAACTGTAGCAGTAGGAGTTTTCTTCCTGGCAGGAGAGTGAACCCGGAAAGGGACCATTTGTACTTAATCCTAGCAGGCGAGTACACCAGGAAATAAACAGTTGCTTTGAAGAAATGTGGTTGTGGTGAAACAGGTGTTGTGTAAAGACATTGGTAACTTTATCATGCCGACAAACTGTTGCATCAACAAAGGTAGTTGCTGTGCTATCCCGTACAAAGTATTCCATTGAAAGAATAGTTGTGATAAAGACATTGGAGGTAATTACGAACTTGGCGGTAAGGGGTTAACAGCGCTGGTAAAGGTGCCGGAGCCATAAACCCCTTACCGCCCCATTATGAGTCTGCTTGCGGTAACGCGATAAGGACGCCTGGTAAAACCAGGCGTCCTTAGCGGGTCACGCGAGCAGACCAGGATGCTAACAACGGGCCTGTTATTAACGGGTCCGTTGTTAGCATCCTCCCTATTCCCATTGAGCCCTATGGGGGCTCAAATGGGAATGGGAATGTACCTGGTCTGGGTTCCTTGAATGAGGAATTACCGGGCCCTCCAAGGTCGGAATGGTCCGGTAATTCCTCATTCAAGGAACCTGGACCCGGTACCCGGTACCCGGTATGGGGGTCGCCATGCCGCAAATAGCGGCATGGTTGCCTCCATACTCGGAATGATCCCCATTGTGTGGAGAAAACAATTGCCTTGGTTTATGAACTAGTGTTTGGTGGAAGATACATTTACTTTACCAAGTAGAAGGACGTTGTAGGTGGAAAAACACTGTATTGATCTAAACAGAACTTTGTTGAATCTGAAGTTTTCCAAAGGTACTCCTAAAATGATCCAGGGGAAGGGAGCCCAACCCTGGTCACAAGGAGTACTTTCTAAACCTTATAATTCTGAACCTTTGTCATTTTGTGTTGAATTGAAGACAGACAAATATTCCTTGTACACTTTTATGATATGTATTGGTGTGAGGGTCAGATGCTTTTTGGACACTAGTTCATCTTTCTTTAGCTTTAGTTTGCTAGGTAGAGACATTCTCATTAGGATAGGGAGAGATAGGCATTTATCTTGATCCTTTTTATTTTAATACATGACAATTATTGAGAAAACTATACCTTTGTGGCCATCTTGCATTTCTGACCCCTCACAGAAGGGACCTGCCAGCCAGCACCTGCACAAGAAACCTAAAAAGAACGTTGGAATCAGAAATTCCAAGATGGTGGACGTAATCCCTGAGGCGGTGTTCCTGCAGCCGCCGGAGACCCAACCAGGCCCAGAGAACTACAATTCCCAAGTACCTTATAACAAGTGCACACCTGAGTCTCCTTACCCTAAAGAGAGGCTGAAAGGTGGGGCTAAGGCCCCCTTAGAATACAAGACCTCAGTCAGTCAGTGTGAGAGTTAGGAGGGAGGAGGACGTCGGTTAAAGCTGGTTCAGGCACACGAGCTAAAAGAAAGAGTTTGGAGAGAGCTGGAAGAGTGATTGTTGAAGGAACAAGGAGGAGTTTGGCGAAGGAGTTGTCAGGCCAGAGAGATAGATGGTGGTTATTATCAAGGCACATATGGTATGCACTGAGTGTAGTTAACTTCTTTATCAATTCAGCACCCACCCCAGAGACCCCGGAACAACACAAACAACTATCTTCGTTCCAACCATCCCATTCTTCTAGCTAGGCACAGTGGTCACTTGGGATGGAACCTACTACATTTCTGCACTAGAGAATGCCATCGAAAGTGGCAATGGTTGCTAATGAACCCAACGATGCATCCGACTGGATAAGCCCTCTAGGTGTGGTACGAAAGAACAATGCAGCAGTATCTTAGAAGGCTCAATCAGAATGTGGTGGGGTGAGATTCCCTTTTCCAAAAATCAACAAACTCATATTGTAAGTCTCAGGGGCTGGCATGTTCTTGATCCTGGACTTAAAGTCGGCTAACCAACACGTGTGCTTGCATCCTCATTCCATGTATTTGACTACCTTCCTAATACCGTTTGGTATATTTCAAGGTAAACTGATGCCTTTCGTCCTAGTTTCAACCACAACTGTACTGATGAACAGACTGGTTGAAGGTATGCTTGGAGTTAAGTGTTAACAAGGTGACATTTTGGTGTGGGAGATGAGTCAAAATGAACATGATGATCAATTACGTTGTGTTCTATGGAAGTTGAATGAAGCGGGTCTGACAATTTAATTGAACAAGTGCACATTCAGAGAAACAAATCTTGGGCATGAGCTTCCTGGAGGAGTTTGGCCAATGCGTTATGCCGTTGAGGCAATTGTGAATATGCCAGAACCAAAAAATAGAGTGGAACTGTTGTGTGGAGATTTATAGCAAAATGTATTAAGTTCTTCTGATGCTGGACATGCTGATAGTATACGCGACCAGCAGTGTTCGCGTTCAAACAAAGACAGAGTTTCTCTACGACTCGCACAGAACCTACGGCAACGAAAAGCTAACAAACTGGGGAATTCGCCTTTTCTAAACAGGCAGACGTCCTGCACCCATATCGCACATCTCTGATGGAAAGATAAGGAACAACACCATAAAACACGCGGACCACATACAAAGCGAAGTCCTGTTAATGAAGAAAAATCAGTGTCACCACTCCAGACATACTCCTCACATGCCATAAAAGAAATGTAAAGATTGTCAAGATTAAAGATTTCTATACACTGTTCCATCTTCTACCTACCTGTGATACTACACAGTGTCCTGAAGACAGGTCCAACAGATGCTGCAAACTAGACTAAATCAGTTGCACACAGTTTAACCATCCCTTTGAGACCTAGAAACACATCTTAGTGTCGACTGAGTTCAAAGAAAGTTATAGATCTAAGAGGCTCCATTTACTTATGAAAAATTATTCTTTCACTCTCCTACTAACCTCACTAAAATGTTGTGATGTTCAAAACTAATCAGTCTATGTAGGGTGTCATCAGCCTAGTTACACAGAACCAATGGCACTACCACCTTTAGGTGGTTTTAAGGTTTATTACTTTTTGTATTTATGTTTATGCTTTGTTTATATTGATTAAAATATGTGAACTTGAAGAAAAACCTTGTTGTCTATACAAATGACGACATGTTTGGTAATAGTATTTGTTTTGACCTTGTGCATGTGAAGGTGGGAAGCTGTTCTTTGTGGATCTCTATATAAGCGTAAGATCTTCTGAGACAAAAAGATCAGTTTAAGGGCTAAACAAAAGAAAATGTGCGGTTTGAATGGCGTGTGTGTTGTAGTTAGGAGTTCAATGTGGTAAAGACAGCGGGCATATCTTCACTAGTGTTGAAGTGGTTTTGATGAAGGTCAACACCCGTTGTCATATACTGATGTGAGTGAAGATGATCCAAGTGCAGTTTTAATGCAGACAAATGTGAGAACAGCGTCCACAGGGGCTTTTGTATCACAAACACTTAAGGGGGCTGAGAAAGGTTACTCAGTAGTAGAAAGGAAGGCAACAGCATTATTTGGGCAGTGGGAAAAATGAGCACGTACCTGTGTGGTAGAGAATGCACTGTTATTAGTGACCAAAAGACACTGGTTCCCATTTTTTACCAGGGTGTTAGATGGGTGTGTCAAGTAGAATTGTGAGGTGCACAGAGTGGAAAAGATACAAGATAATGCAGTGGCTGATGCTCTCTTGAGGAATGCTGTGTGTGGTGAGAGCGAGGCAGTGGCCAGCGATTGCACAGAAATGAACATGAAGGCGATTTTTTAAATCATTCGAAGAATTAAACAAATGTAATGGTGGAAGCCCATGTCAAAGTGGTTCCATTTGTGCAGAAGGGTTGGCCGAAGGAATAAAGTGAGGAATTCTCAAAATGATACAATAATAATGTGTTATTTAAATAGCACTTTTATCCAAAGCACTTTAGATAGAACATATTTACATACATTATTATTACCCAATCCAAATTGGCCCTCACTTTATCGACCACAGAAGGATGAAGGGCAAAATCGAACTTGCCAGGATTTTAACCTGCAATGTGTAGATTGAAGAGTGATGGGTAATATCACCCTCTCCTCTGCTTCCAATGATGTATATGATGCAAAGAAAGAACATAAGATATTGTGATCGGCCCACTACTATTTTGGACCGATTCCCACTGCTCCAATGATTGGCCAGTATGTCGAGAGGTACCCACTTAGCCAGCCCTACCGATCAGGAGCAGTATATTCACTGAACGACAGTAACAGCAGCTGCAGAAAATACAAATATTTCCTCATAATTCAGTAATTTAGAACCACAGAAGCCCAAATCGTGGTCTCTAAGCATGTGACTCGGCCGACTCAGATGATGAACTGAAACCAGAAGCTGGGAAAGAGTCAATCTCATGCCGCCAGACAGAAGCTTGCAACAAAGATGTTACAACGGGAGACAAGTGTTGCACGATGTGAACAGGCACTCCCATAGACTATGGTGGTACACACACGTTACAATGTAGACCCATAGTTGTTCATTTTACCTTGAGGAGGTACACCAAGGGAATCATTTCGGGTCCCAGGCCTGGGGATGTCAGCTCTAGCCAAACGCTGTTAAGTATCCTCCGGGTGGGTAGCAACAGGCAAGAACCAATGGCAAGACCCTCAAACTGCATCATTGTGTAGTGTTAGATAATTAGGGATGGGCCAGGCCAACCACCTGACATACGAGAGCCAGTAGACTAACATGTATTGGGTCCGCTATAGGGGGACAATCACTCAACACCCAATCCCAGTTGGAGTTAGGTTTTCTGGAGATGGGCCCAGGTTGTGACGCAATGTAATAACAAAACTGGCCTGCGAGCCAGGGAACGTTGAGTGGTTCTTGGATTTCTTCAATCCTCGTACTGATCCCCGTTTGTTTTGTCTGCAATAAACTGCAGTTTGAAGTTGCTGTCTAGTTGGGTCTGTGTTGCTTTTGGCAGAAAGAGTTGGGTCTTCCGGGAGTCCGCGAACTCCTAGTAGCCCTCAAACCTACCTGGGAGTTTGTCCCAATGAGATCCAACGCAGATCAAAGCAATGAGTGCTCGACCTGCTGAGCTATCTTACCAGCTAGGTAAGAGTAAGGGTAAGAGGGGTTAAGAGGGTGAAAGATGAATAAGGCTTGCAGGATATTTTGTTGATTAGAGGGCGCCGGTTGGTGGTGGTGGAAGGGGTGAGAGAATGGGTAATAGAGCTTGGAAATGAAGGTCATTTGGGTATTTGTAAAAGCAAGAGTTTATTTAGAGAGGACTTTTATGTCCTGGGATGGGTGCTGACATAAAAGATAGGGTGAAGGATTGTAGTTTATGTGCCAACAGTGATAAGGTGTTGCAAACAAAAAACCTTTGTATGATAATCAAGCCTATTCCTGAGGGTACAGCGTCCATTCATCGCCGTTTTGTTTTTTACAGTATTTGTTGCCAACAAATATTATACCAACACATCATTATATCCCGCCAAAGGTAATGCCTGAGTGGAATGATTTTTAGGACCTTTATGGATGCTAAACACATAGCTGGTGCCATTGGGAGAGATTGGGTCTGATCAGTCATGGAGAAAGTATTCCAATACAGGGCGGAGCCACACAAGTGAGGGAAAGAATGTTGTAGGGGGGAAGGAGAGCAAAGGCAAGATATTACACATTACAGTGTACACAAGATGTGCAGATGCCTGCAAGCAGCTACGTTAAGGCCAAGCTACGCAAGAGGGTGTATAAATGTGATTCCAAATTGTCTTGAGTTGTCAGTGGTTAGCAAGGACTTGTGATATGCAGTGAGGTTACTGAGCAGAGATGTGTGGCGCAAGGAGAGGGTGCCATTGCTGTTGAGAGGTGGTCTGGAGTGGGTGATGTGGCAAAGGATTTGTCGTGAAGGGGTGACAATTCAGAGCATTCATCTTTAAAAAAATTGGTTTTCTTGTTTTGTTCGTCGTCTGTGTAGGTGAATAGTCTTATATATATTTAGATTTGTTCTGTTAATACAGTGTCAAGTATCTGCAGTTGCTGATGTGCCTTAGGGAAGAAGAGGTTTTACCTCCTCCCTAATATTAATATGCATCTTCCTTCCTACATGCTGTATCTGGTATCTTGAAGGCGAACCAGAAGAAGGATTTGGACACATGGTAGATATGATGAAGCTTTTTATTGAAATAATAAGAGAAAATGACTATCTTGCCCTGCTGATATTGGGAATACTCCCTGCCTAACAGGGCTAAATAAAGGTGCTTGTGTGTCAGGAACATTACTTCTAACTTGCCTCATCACTAAAAGAAATAACTAAAAATGTTATTCTCTCTGGCACATTCCCTTTTGGCCTGCTGGATGTGAGACCTTTCCTCCAGGGTTTTCTCCACAAGAAACGTTTCTGTTATCTCTGTGTTTTCATAATCAGTCAATAAGTATATTAGTCCGAGCTCTCACAAAGTTTCTCATAAGCTCATTGTACACATTTCCTGTTAATATTTCCTGGTATTTGCCAGACTCCCTAATGACGTTACTGTCTGTATTATTTTCCTTCTGAGTATAATCTTTTATGTTTCTTCCTCTTGTTTTCAGTTCTATGCTGTCCTTGTACTGAGGTCTGCTTTTGTTAGGACTTATGATACAATGTGATACGGTATTTGTAACGTGCCTATCCACAAGTGTTTCAAGGAGGGGGAACAGAGGGAGGACAGAGACAACAATCTTACTAGCCGAAGAGACATTGAGATCACGCAAGTGCGGGGGGGGGGGGTGGGGAAAAGTGCCAGGAGAAAGGGGAGGGGCAGTGCTGTACATGGGATCAAAACAATAGCAAGAAGTGGGGCCAGCAGGTGGCAGGTGCAAGGGTAAGTGCAGGCAGCAGGTGTCCAAAAGTGCAGGTAGGGGTACTGTAGGGTTACAGATACAGACCAAAGTGCAAGGGTTGCCCAGAGGCATTGTGGGTCTGCAACTGGGCGGGCAGGAACCTGGGCCTGAAATCAGAGGGTAGCCAGGTGACCAGTGCAGTATCAGACAGAAAATCAGCAGGGGGGAGGAAGAGAGAAGGCAGAATCAAAGAGGAAGGTTCTCCTCAAGTTTCAGAGAGGCAGAGAGGTGTTCCAGAGGGAGGCCTGAGCTGAAGAAAAAGATCTACCACCAACTCGTTGTTTGGAGACATGACTGACCCTGAGGGAGGTGGAGGAGCGAAGAGCTCGAATAGGAACATATTTACGAAGAGAGAGTTGAAGGTATTGAGGACACAGGCCCCACAAGGCCTTGTTGAAGGGCTTGTTGAAAATGCAGAGGGTCTTGAATTTAATCCTTGCAGCCTCTGGGAGCCAATGCAGAGATTTCAGTACTGGAGAGATACGATCCCTGGACTTGAGGCCAAGGACAAGTCTCGCAGTCCTGTTCTGGATAGATTGCAGAGGGCGGAGAGTAGAAGCAGGAAGATTTAGAAAGAGGCTGTTGCGTGATCTCAATGTCACTTGGTTTCTCTTGCTGCTCCTTTTCACTATAATGGTTTCACCGCTCCTGGGGCCTTTGGACTGGATTAACCCTGTCTTGTTCTCTTCTAATGCTGGGCTTTCTACTTAATATTGAATGGATTTCACTGCATTTTCCTAGAATGTTCCGTTGTTCTACAAATATTACACTTTGCAACTTTCTGGGTTCCTACCAGTACACACTCTCGTGGTTTCTCTGGGTTTCAATTCACTCATATATTTCATTTCATATTTAGTTTGTTTTCTCTGTTGCCTCCTTCTTTCTCGCTCTGCCCCAGTACCTTCATTCCTGGGGTTTAGATTCCTGGGGTCTGGTGTAGAGTCGATCTGAGCAGCTGGTCAACTCCGTCTGTTCAACGTCACTCCTCAGGTGGGAGATTTGGCTTCTCCCACTCCTGTTGGTTTTGGTGTCGTTCATTGGGCTCCTGGTCCACCACGCATCTCTCGTGGACACGTCACCATGATGGACGGTGTCCTGGACTCCATCCTGCCAGCGGATTCGCCCGTGATTGCAACAACCATTACCCAGGGTTTTTGACAAGCGCAGGCTCCACGGTGGCCTCACTGCTCCGCCTCTACAAGGCATAGTGAGCTCAGAGGGCTCCTGCTGCACATGGCTCTCTCCTCTCTCTCTCAATCGATTTTCCTCAATTACATATACATCAGAATGCAAATGGGCGTTCCATTTGGCTTCAGAATGTCATAGTTGATCCAGCATTACCTGAAGTCAATAGGAAAGAAGACGTTTGACTTGGCATAGAAGATAATCCCATATAAGCAGATATTGTTGCTGGTTTAGGGTGTTCCGAATGGGAATGAGAGTCCTTGTCCCTTAGAGGGAAGTCACATCCACCAATCTGCATCAAATTCTGCATAGTTACCTGTTAGGATCCTCTGGACATTACAAGCTACATGACATTTGGACACCCCACGCCTTTCCCAGATTTCAGCAAAAGTCAAAATCTGGTTGTGGGTTTGTGGCTTAGCGAAGTGTGGATCCTTATAAAATTCCACAGTGTTTCACCAATCTGCACCAAACCTTGCATAGATACCTGCTAGGACCCTTGGGCCATTACTGGCTACATGACAATTGGACACTCCTCTTTCCCTGGATTTCAGCAAAAGTAAACATGTATTTGTGGGTTTGTGGCCTGCTGACGAAGCTGTAAACCATGTTTACCGGGAAGGGAAACAAAACATGTATGAGAGGCGAATGGACATGAGAGGCTAAGGTGAAGGCAGGTAGCATTCCAGAAGTTTCCACATTTTTGCTGCATTAGGTGAAATTACTTTTCCAGAGGATTTTTTGCGAGATGCTGCCTGCCGACAAAGCCGTAAACCATGTTCACTGGGAAAGGAAAAAAAAATGTGTGTTTCTAAACAAGCTTTACAAGGTCGTAAACCATGACAATGGGAAGGGAAACAAAAATGTTTCCTGCATCAGGTGAAATTACTTTTCCAGAGGTTTTTTGTGAGCTGGTACCTGCTGATGAAGCCGTAAACAATGTTTACCAGGAAGGGAAAGAAAATGTTTTGTTCGTCAACTGATCCTGACACGAGGAACAAAATACAAGGTCCCTCTGAGACCTCGAAAACCATGTTTGAAGGCCCACGAATGCACGATTTCTGAGATATTTGCACCACAATGCAAAGCAAGGAACTGCACCACGCCAGGGTAAGGCAGGACAGCTACCAACAGGATCATTAATTTTCAACAATGATTGAGAGTGTTATAATGTCTGTCTACAGAACACGTTCGGAGAATGGGTACTTTTGCAAGTCCCCTATAAGGATGTGCTGTTAGATTTATTTAAAAAATGCTAACAAATTATTGTTCAATGGGAAATATTTGGACTTGACGAATGTTTTTGAGGGTCACAGTAAAAATTGCTTGTTTTTTATATAAAAAAGGTCAAATCAATCACTATTTGAATGAGGTTCCTCCAAATGAGGAAATACAGTTAAGAGACATGCTTCTGCACTGTTGGAGTACTATAACATTGGGCACAACAGAGAGAAGGCTATGCTGTCCACAAAAACAACCTTGCAGCCTAATATCACTGACAGTACATTGGTGGATAAAGCCACATTGCTGGAAGTACACTCAAAATGCTGGCCCTAACACATGGTGAATGAGAGGTGACAAAGACAGACCCATCCCCTCACCATTCACCTGCATACACCAACTGACGCTGTGGTACACCATTCACAGGCAGCATTAAAAGTGTGGAGTTGGCAGATTGGGTTATTGATGAAAAATCTCACCTGTCCATAAGTAGTGACCTAAGCCACCAAAACAAATGTCACAACATATTTCGTTTTCATACCTATATGCTACATACCACAAACTGATTAATTTTCAAAGTTATGAAGAAACTAAGTTGGCAATACAATTATATGAAATACAAACAATTTGACAAATAGGCAAAAAAAAAGAAATTCCATCTAGACCGGTTAGCCCCACCTCCCTTCCTTGACTGCACTGCTGTTTCCCTCTATTTCATCATCCATCTCTTTTTAGAGGCATAATCAGAGAGTAAAAAGGGCCAATTATTTAATGCAAATTTGTTTTAAAAATTCCACACTTCCTGTGGTAACAGCAGTAGAAGAAATTACCTGTCCTGTCCCATATGGGCTTGATGCAAAAGTAGGTACATGCTGGACGCCCATAAGGCAGGGTATCCCTTTCAAAAGGAGACTTGTAACTACTTTTACATCAAGCTCATATGGGACAGTACTGGTAATTTCTTCTACCACTGATAACACAGGAATTCTCCACATATCTCATGTGGTTGATGTACCTGTTGAAATAAGGACACTGTATCTAACTGCTTACATTGTTTGTTGGGCAACGCCCTTCTCATCGACAATGAATAATTGCGTGAAATAAGCCGAGCCTTGATAAAGACCAATAAATAGGTCGAAACACGTGTTGATACTTGGGCACTTCTAACTATTTTACTCATGCATGGTTTATGGAATATGAAATAAACGGTTCAAACCAATCCAGAGAGTGATTTACTCTCAGTCACAAGGGAGGATTCAACTACCGAGACTGTTAATTCACATCTGTACTCAATTACAACTTGTAGCACATCAGCTATTAATATACAGGGAAATGCACATGGATTGAGGTGTAACATTTTTCTCATGTCTCGTGAAAAGGACTTGAAGAACTGCATTCTGGGACTGGTAGTCTCCTGTTAATCCCAGAAACTGTTTTTGTTTAGAATATTAAATGTCTGGTGTACATTTTACTGCGTTGCTTTGTCTTTCTCAACTTGGGCACAACTTGGGACCAGAATGCCATCAAGAATACAAAATATCAGTAGACTATAAAGTACTGTTGCCAGACTGATTATTGACTGGTGTCATTATTGTATCGATTTATTTTGTGCTGTTGTACATTGTCATAGATTGACATAAGACTACCTACAGAGATAGGTTCAAGGGTTTTTATTTAAAGTACTGCAAGTAATAGAATGGATGGATGGCCACTGGCTGAACAATGGCACAGTAAAGGCTGTCCCTTTCTCGTCACCCTTGGGCGTCCCACCTCCCCATACACCAGGTTGAACACTAATGATAGGCCACCCCTACAGTATAATATTCTGACTATGGTGGTGGCCTAAAGGCATTAGCCTCTTCTATCTCTCTCCCTTAGATATTTCCAGGAATAAGATGTGTGTAGATGTCTTTAATGCTGTGGGGCCATTCCAATTACCCAGTACCTGTTGCACTGGTCGTTAACTACTTCTTCCTCTCCCTAATGGTTTCTCCTCTCACTTTTTCTCTCATCTCTAATCTCTCTCTCTACTCTCCCTACCTCTCTACGTTTCCTATTCTCCCTGCATCTGTCCCTTCGATGCCCACCCAAAACTCCCCTCTACTCTCTCCCTACTCTCCCCTCCTTTCTCCTTTCTACTCTCATTCCTTTCTTTCACTCCCTCAGTCACTCTCCTTGGTCTCGCTCACTATACTACACCTAACGCCCTTCATACACTCCAGGTAACATTCAGTATTTCTCAGCCATACTCTTTCAATCCAGGATCACTCTCTTGTACAACCAACAACTCACCTGTAAAACGCTCCTCCACAATGGCCTAATTTATCTGCCCCACCACTCTTTCCCGGCCTGGTCTCTCGGTCCGCCTCAGCTTCACGTGACCTCACCCAAACACCTCCCTTTGTCATGACCCCATTGAAATCTCTATTTGCAGGGTAGCAGCCAGGTACTCAGCCCACCCGTTTTCCTTGTGTCTTTCGTCATGTGCTGCTGGGTTTTTCTTCCATTTTGGTTTGGGGATGATTTCTGTGTCTCCTGCACCCCTTCAGTCTCTTCTCACTCTCAGGTCATTTAGTTGTTGCACCACTATGCTCCTGGGATCCATCTGGCATTAGTAGGTTGGGTGCTGGGTGTCTCCTCTCTGTTTGGAAATAGAATCCCAGTCCATTCCATTTCTGTTCTCAGTTCGATTCCCCTGGTTATGGTTTTGGTTGCGGGCCAGAGAATTCTTGCCAGAACAAGTAATGTGAAGTATCTTGTCACAGAGGGTTGTACCCACATTAACATTAAAGGCACACAAGCCCCCCCCCCCCTCTTCCTACCAACCTTAGTGATAGGACTGGCTCTCTGGATTTCACCTGGGTAGGCCCCCTCCACATGTCAGGTCGTGTCCCTGCTCCCCCTGACAGGACTCTGTCACAGCATATTAAATGTACACTGATATTTTCTATTGCATTAGGGTGACTCCATTGGTCATTTTACCGTGCTGTTTCCCGACCTTCCTGAACCTACTCTGCCCTACATACTCAGGACCAGCAGGACCCGGGAGATGCATATAAGAGGGATGGCAGGGGTAGTAGAAGGAAACGCATATTGTGCTACCATGTCACATGCCTTCCCGGCACCGGTACCTGCATCCCACGTGTTCCCAGCAGCACCATCACTACCCTGGCTACATAAAGGTCACTATGGTGCATTCTGACCAGTGAAACAGTATTTAGCAGGTAGGCCTGAAGTGCGGGGGGGGGGGGATGACCTCATGTTGACGGTTCTGGTGGACGTGAGGCTGCTGCAAGGCCTCCATGAGGCGAAACGCTGGGCCAAACCTGTTGCTTTTGTCCTGTTGCATAAAGCTGTCACCTGATGGTTCCAGGAGGGACTGACTGGGCCACACTCCGCATTGCTGGGCTGTCATGGAGCGGCTTTCTTCTGAACAGCACTCAGGTGAGACACATTTTCCCAGAGTGCGTTCCAGCGACTTTGGGCCCTATTTCTCAGCTAGGGGTGCTATAGTGACCATGCACATTGAAAAAGTTCAATTCACCTCGAGCAGCAGAGATCCCCACAGAGGCCCACTCATTATCTTAATTGTTCAATTACAAGCAACTTACACCACACCTTTTCCTGATCCGTGTGCTAACTGATTCCTTTCTCATCCATAGTGATCTGTTTTTGTACATCATATCGGGAAAGGGAAAGCCTTTATACTGCCCAAAGGTTGAAGTGTACCAAAAAAGTGTCAGAAGTGAGAGGGTCGCGGGGGTGGACGTGGTGGACATTGGGGACGGGAACATGGGGAACACATGTGTTAAGGGATTACGGAGGTGTAGGTAGAAATCTGGGATGATTAAAAGAAGGGCGTCTTCCCGAATTGTCTTTCATTTCGTTCTTTTTTGGTCAAAGCATATGTCATGTTAACTTTAACTGCAGTTAGGTTTTGTGGCTGGTCATTGCTGCAAACTCTATAAGTGACAGAAGCAATATGAGTGGGGACCATTGAGATGTTTCTTCGATTGTGAACAATGTGACATCTTTGATTGTTGTAGTACAACATGTTCCACCAAAGTCTAACTTCCAGGGCAGTGGAAAAGGTCTGAGTTTTTAGTAATTCTTCCACTGCATCAACGCTGGGAGATGCTGTTGGAGAAGCTGATAATGCCCCCCAATTTGTCACGCCGTTGTTGCATTTATGGGAAAAACAAATATAGACAGATTTGACTCAGCAAAAACATGGGTCACTCTTTAAAATCGAAAGGATATAAAGAGCTGAGAAATGGGATTTTTTGGTTTGGCCATCAAGGTTCTGGCAGAGATTTTAAGAAGAGCAACATACATACACAATGTGATGAATATGTACTTCTCCACTTGTACAGCATACTTCCAACAATGTGTCTCTTTAAGCAAAGCACGTTCTCCTTGCAGTTCCATCCACTCCCACATCGGCGCTAGAAACCAACAGTTAACAAAGTCTTATGCTTTCTGGTAGACCCCACTGGCTCAGTAGGAGCCTATGTTTTGTCATCAATTTCAAAGAGCCAGTTAAGTAGAGTAAGGCAGGATGATTTTGCTGCAAAAAGAACAGTTCCAGAACTATTGGAATGATTGTAAAAGTAGTGGAAATATTAATATAATATTGTAGTGGAAATCAGTTGCCATTAGGTCTTGTTCTCTTCGAATTCTTATTCTATCCTCAACCATCTTAGAGCTAAATACTGTGGGACAGAGCCTCAAAACATGTTCTAGTGGAAGTGATGAGATGTGCTGTGCCAAAAACAAGGAGCAGGCCCCTTTCCAATGGGTGCGCTTATTCAGATGCCCTTTTGACCCCTTTGCTTATTTGCACAAATCAGGAGGCATTTAAAAGTGCATCCCGAATTCACAAACGGGAGTGCTTTTAAATGCCCAAAAAGGAGGGTCATCACGCAGTGCCTGTTGAAGCAGATACAGGAGGAGAAGCAAATCATGACGCTGTTATGATGTGTATTTAAGTGTGACAACCTTAGATTAAAACACGGCTATCACACTTGCCTTTCCATCCCCCAAACAGGGATTGAAATTATTTCTGACCATTTCGTCGAGCGAGGCCTTTAAGGGTCCATCCCAGTGAAATGTGCTCCCCAGCAGCCACCTGGTTGCTGGGGAGCCTGTCATGCATTAGTGGAGGCGGGGGCTGGACACCACATCTTGGTGCCACTATACAGCCCCTCCTGAAATGCTCAGGCTCCCTTTTTGAGAATAAGGTGACCCGGGCATTTGTGAAAGTAGCACACAGGAAACGAGCGTATTCTCTGCACTCCTTTCATTTGCGCTACTTTTTGAGAATTTGGCACTGTCTTTCTTGCTGGGATTTCCTTTCTCTGAAACACTGGTACCGTCTACTAAAATAAAATGGCAATGCCACATACAGCACACTATCTAATTTCTGTAGCACTTTCCCCTTATACTATGCATGATGAGGACCAATAGGGCAAGGCTGCTTCATTATTTCATTCAGTGTTAACAATGGACCAAATTTGCTCTGGGAACTTCCAACCACGCCCTTCGTGCGGAGGGGAGTGGTCAGTGAGGTGGTTGGGGCTGGTTACAAGTGATTTTAACGAATTTAAAAATAAAGAATTCATTTTGAACGAATCCAAAACAATGAAAAAATATTGATGAAGGTCTTGAAGGTTGCTGACGCTAGTTAGTCTGGTTGTTGGGACTTCGGTCTGGGGAACAGTGGAACTGTTGCAGTACTGTCCTCCCTCTTGTTTGGCCCATTCCTCCCCTGGTTTCATTATAACAATTCAGTGTTTACTTTGTCTAGTAATGCTATGAGGGACTATTTGTCCAGCATAGCTAATGGAGTGCTCTTTTCACACACACAAAGATGCCCTTTCTAAGTAACCACTTGCAATGCATCTGCTAAGCTCATGGCTCATTACTGTAAAGCAGTATTCAAGAAATCTGTGTCCAACTCCCACAGGACATACATATTTATTTCTCGTGCCGTTTTAAGGCCTGCTAAAAAGGCGCCTAGAAAAATGTGCCCAGGGCCATCTTGCAACTGCTTGCGTAGGCGGGAGCAGACAAAGCAATGCGTCTACAATGGTGGGGCCTGTTCTAAATCGCAGCTAAAGGGCTCCTGTCCTCTGCTCTAGCTGTTACAAATGTGTTTCCTACTCTTCTGTTTGTGCAATCTCTAATTCCAGGGGGTGGTGGGGTGGTCTCACAACTAGGGTGAACATTTTACGTCCAACCACACTATGATAATGTGTGCAAAGGTCCCAATTCACCAAGCTTTTTTGCTAGTGCAAAAGTATTTTTGTTTCCTAGTAGTACAGGTTGCAAAGACACAAACTATGTATGAGTCACAAAAGAATAATAGGAAGTGGGTGTGTGCTT
The DNA here is from genome assembly GCF_040938575.1 of Ambystoma mexicanum. Classification (NCBI taxonomy): domain Eukaryota; kingdom Metazoa; phylum Chordata; class Amphibia; order Caudata; family Ambystomatidae; genus Ambystoma; species Ambystoma mexicanum. Next base: position 1,041,023,547 of record NC_090924.1, read on the forward strand.
GGCAGGCGCAGAAATACTGCTGTGCGTGCGCAATCCCAGTTCATGCGTTCAGGCGATTGGGTGCGCAGGACGGGAATACAGGCCCATTTACTCCGAAGTTCCATAAGCAAACTAGGAGTGATTCAGGGCGTTGCTATGAACTGGCAAAGCAAACGAGATGCTACATATACAAACCCATGTGGCGAATGGTAATTCACAAAAAAGGAGTAAATCCTGTGCGACTTTTCTCCCAAATCGCAATTTTCCCCATTCCAAAATGGAGGCCATCAGAGAGGGCATGGGAGGTCTGCAGGAGCTAGTCCGACATTTCTGAACAGTTTTCCATCAAAGCTTTTCACTTCCCTTACTATTAGAGACCACTGTTACCTTAATTTGTGCAAATGGAATTGTTCAGCTTTAACCTTTTAATTTGGTCCTTCTTTGTAAATCCCAGACCTACATCAGATGAGATTTGTATGTATTGCTAACAGTTTGCAAGGAATTCTGGTATGCAGTAATAAAATCGCGGCACAAAAGTCGTCTGTACAAAAAATCGCGGACAAAATGCTGTGATTTGACCCGGTAAAGGTGTACCCCATTATACCATATGGATGCGGGGGTGTCCTCTGCTCTCCCTAAATGGTATAATGGGTCCGGGGGTTACAGGGGTGTCCCCCGCATCGATTACATGGATTGCGGCCTGCAAAACCACAGCCTTTTTATTGTAAACAGCAATTTTTGCTGCGATTTTAACACATGGAACCGGAATTCTTAGTGAATCACCATGCGCCTGATGTTTATTCACGGGTGCAAGCAGTTGGTGCCAGCCAAAGTTTGTTCCATCTCTTCAAAATATTTGCTGATCTATGAAGCCCGTTTTCCACTGCTGTGCAAATAGCGGGCTGCAAGTGAAGCACAAATGGACCTGGTCACTTGATCTGGGAGTGCCCACTGAGATTCAATGCACCCACAAGCATGGTGCAGTAGCTGGGCAGAAAAAAATGCACAAAATGAAAAGTGGGATTTTAAGGTCACTAAACAGTAGATGGATGTTTTGATCTTGATGTGGCTGTGCAGTGTGGCTTTTAAATGCATCGCCATCAAGGCATTGCACCTCTGCAGACTCCATCCCCAGAAGGGCAGGGTGTAGGCCCTTCAGAGCCATGCCCATCTCATGTTTTATTATAAGCAGTCTCAAAGGCGCAGCACCCTTCCAGCACCACCTCTGAGAATAACTGGTTTGTGGACACGCGAGACCTAACTGCATTGGCATAGAGAGATAAAGGGAAACACAGGTGCGCTCCTGTCGCACTCTGACCGAAAGGGACTATCCCAAGCACGACATCTGTGTTTAAGCTATTGTTTAACTGGCACTGTGGGAATTTACCTACCAAAAGACTCACTGGCAGTTTGGTGAGAATGCAGTCGGCACGTGTTTTGTGCCTCAGCGGCCCTTCTTCAGTACTGTGGTGTCATTGACATTTTAGTGCATGGGGAACCCGGTATGTTCATGTCTCATTAGCCGGACGGAGCTGTGAAGGAGTCGGTTGTGTCTGTATCTCTTCCCAAGAGAATGTCAACAGAATATTGGCTTTGTCAAATACAGTATTTTCAGTATTCACTGTGGGTCACAGCATGAAGAGAACTCAGCTCTGCTAACATTGATATTGCTTAAACCAGCTGTTCTCTATGGAAACATCCTTATAGGCCGACGTGCATCACTGGGGGACAGGCTGGGTGCGGTATAGGGTAAGGGTAATCACATTGATGATCTATGCCTGCGGGAAACGTGTTTCCAACCCTGGGCTTTCTGTTTACCAATCCTTGAAATAATCTACTTTCTTGCACTCCCATGAATGAGGCTGATGAATGAACGCCCAGGACTGGGGGCAGTGCCATCTTGACCACTTTTGAGGCCCTGGGCACCGACATCTTTGGAAGCCTCCCTCCACCAAAGGAATTAAGTGATCAAGAATATCTGGTTGGACACCCCATCCCCTCGCCCTGATCCTCTTCATTCTTGCTCTAATCAGAATAATGAACTAGTAGCATTTGAAGGCCAACATTAGCAGTCTACGAAGAGGTTACTTCTGTTCTGGTATATATACAGGATACTTGTTATCAATAGCATCCAGGAAGGTATGCAGCCTGTAGTATTAATGCAGGATCGTATGTAAAAGGTACATGTAACCCAGAATAGACAGAGAACTCACATTTGCTGCCTCACAGAATGCAAAAGTGCTGAAGCATGGATAGAGGAGACCAATTGGAAGGAAGGAGAAATCTACCCATACCATGGCATGGACAGTGGATGCAGATAAGCTACCAGGAAGGTGTCTGTATCCAAACAGACTGAGATAAGAATTGGGATATGGTTTTCAAATAGTGTTGCGATTAGAGATCAAAGGAACAAGTGCTCTGGTTTGCAATATATCAATGCTCACTATTATAGTGGAAGCAACACTATAGCCATTGAACCTATGAGTGAGGCCTTTATGAAGATCACACCCTGTGAAGGAAATCCCCCTGAAGGGCTGACAATTGTGAAAGGTTTAGGGACTGGAAATGTTGAGAGGTTAGGCAATACAAGATAAAATGAGATGGCCAGGATCCCACATTGGTTAAGGAGTGGATTTGTGCCAACTCTGCAATTTCTGCACTTGAACACTTTCTTTTCAAGTTCTTATCATGAACTAAAACAATCTAATTTTATTAAACTGACTTGGAAAGTACATAAATCACTTTACCAAACATGACCATTTATAAAAACAAAAAATTATGCAAGGGTTTTACACAAAATGGGATTGATTCTAGCTTCATTCTCTCCATCATCAAGGGAAGTATATAAGTACCATCATACCAATCGATGTGATTTAACACATTAAATCTGGGCTTTTCTTTCGTATTTGAAAGCTTTAAATACTTCCAAAACAATGGCTTGTGAAATTATCATTTATAAACGTGCATAAAAACCTTTGACTTTTACAAAAAAGCGAAACCGTTTTTTGTGTCAACCGAGCAGACCTTAAAATGTGCTTGCCCGAGGCCTGCAACATCTGGTCTGCTCTCTTCTGTCTACCGTCCCATCCAGTCAAATGGCCTACATAAGAAGAAAGATCAAGTAATGGGCTAAACAATGCCACTGCATGCAAGAAAGCAAACCTCACATAAGACAGCAGATGATATTAGATGATTTGACCAGGATCACTGTATCGTCTGCTGACAAAGCCAGGATACAAGCATGAATATTTTTGCTCCACAGTCTTGAATTTGATACTTATTAATCTCTTGGACTAACAGTTAATGCTCATCATTGGAGGTGATTGCCTTGGTTTTACAACACCCCATCTGAACAAACCAATTTATAGACCTTCACCATACAGATGATTTGTTAGTTTTTATAGCAACCCCTATCTGGTGCAGGTACATTGCTGATAACAGCACCTGTTGTGCTATAAAACCAAGTACATATGCGGGTAGGTTTATAAACTTTAAACATAGGAAAGGCTCAGCCAGCTTTGCTGGAATGTGCTATTCTAATCTTCCATATGAACACATATCTCTGCAATGAGTGCTTGACACACTGAGCTAACTTCTAAACGATTGTGCCATTAAATTATCAATATGCATTTCAACTTTAGCTATTGCACATGATAAACATAATTCCCACATGAAGGAAAGAATGCCACAGAGTTATGTCGTTAGGAATACACAAACTATGTATACCACAGTGAACACAGAAGGCATTACATGCAGAATTGATCAAGGCAGAATGCACTTGTCAGAACAGACAGGCAATGGGCTTAGAACCCAGCAACATGCCATAAAATATCTTGACACGTGCTATTTAAGTCTGGTTAACAATGGAATCTTACTTTTGTAGACCAGGCAGCCTTGTGGGGGCCCCCTCCAAGGTGGGGGCCCTGGGCAAGTGCTCCTTTTGCCCTCCCATAAACACGTCTCTGCTGGGGGGACGTGTGCAGTAGTGACACAGAATAACTTGCCGAATTTAGGTATAGTTGAGTCATTCAAAGTCCTACATGGATAAACAGAAGGGCTCCATCAACTAGAGGCCACACTGTAGGTAGGCAGAGGTCTATTTATAGCGTAGCAACTCGCCTCCACAAAGGCACTGAAGTACTGGGATCTGGTACTCCACTGAGCAGACCCAGTTAGCCAGACTCAAGTGATCGAGGGAACAGCAAGGTCCGTAGGTCAGGCCTGAAAACCATGTTGTCTTTAATAGTGTGCAAGGAGGGTGGCAGAGAGCTCAATGAGAGAGTCATAGAGTAGACTCGTGAGTAATATCATTGGCATTTTTTGTGTTTTGTTGGAGGTAGCAGACAATCATGTGCTTTGATTAAAACACTTTACGTAACGTGGCAACTATGCAGAATGCACACTTTAGCTAACATATCAGCATTAAAAAGCACTGATGCCCTGGAAATGTTAAGTGCTTAAATATTGAATATAATGCACATTGTTGCATCACTCCGCCATTTAATCCTATGAAGGAAGACTGCGAAATGGTGCAGAAAGCTTTCTCGGCAAAAATACAGAAGGCAAGAGATAATATTATTCTATCCAGAGAAGAACCTGGAACAGCATTACCGCAAGCTACAGTAAAAAGCAAACTTGGTGATTGCCCAATTTCATCTTCCTCCCCATCTAGTCGGTCAAGTGGCACAGCGAGTAGAGCGCTCGCTTTGACATCCGTGCAGAGCCTGTTAACGCAGGTTCAAATCCCGGCAGGGCCAAACTCAGCCTTTCATCCTTCCGAGGTCGATAAATGAGCACCACACACCGTGGGTAATAATAAGCAGCGCTCAGATACCTGAGGGTTCGTAGCGCTATATAAATGCCTAATTATTATTATTATCTCGGAGGAAGAGTTGCTTTCAGTTCTGACCAAAATGAGGCCTACATCATGGGCAGAAAATATTCTACCGGATAAAATCATTTTGGACAACAAAGATCTATTCACACCAATGCTCACCAGAATTGTGAATGCATCGTTTCAGTAGGGCTTGGTACCAAAGTGCATCAAAGAAGTGACCATTACACCATTGATAAAAAAAGGCAGGTCTGGACCCTAAAGATCCTACCAACTTACGCCCTATTACAAGGTAGCGACAAATCAGTTCCAAAAATATATAGAAAGCCAAGAGATCCTCCACAAACAACAATCAGGCTTCAGAGAGGCACACAGCACCGAAACTGCAATGTTGGATCTGCAGACACTTATGCTTACTATCTTGGACAAAGGCGGGGATATTGATGCTGCTAGACCTTAGCGCAGCATTTGATTTGGTGGATCACCAACTGCTGCAAGAGGCACTAGAGAAAGTAGCAGGATGCTCTTCGGCCGCTTTAGCACGGTTGACATCTTTCCTAGCGGACTGGAAATCCAGGGTGCACTGGCGAGAAAGGTTTTCTGAGGCCACACATATTGATTTTGGATTACCCCAAGCAAACAAGGGTGCGGGGGACACCCCTGTAATCCCTGCTTCCCTTCTTCACCATAATGAAAACCGAATGGTTAAAATGTTCAGCATTTTTGGCTGTACTTAATTTTGGTACAACCAAAATCCAATCATTTAAACCATTTGGGGCAAGTCTATCCCGCTTGCTCTTCAGTTTCTACATAAGTTGCCTTTGTGACCTCCTGGAAAAATTTCGGCGTATTCTTTACAAATTACGCCGACGATACACAGTTGGTTTTTGAATCGGAAGGTAACTATCTGAGTGACAGTGGTGAAATAACACAAATCTATGATATCATAAATAAGTGAATGCAACTCAATTGGATGTGTCTTAATAATACTAAGGCAGAATTACTGATTTTCGGAACACACTAAGCTATAGCCAAATTAGGCGTAGAATATAAAACCTTTACCATAAAGGAGGCAACCATCCCAGCAATGACGCAAGTCAAAACGTTGGGGATTATGGTAGAGGCATCAGTGGGGTCTGAGGTGTAGGTGAAATAACTTCACAAAAACAATGCATATTACTTGCACCTCCTAAGAGATATCCGTCCGTTTTTAAAGGAGGAGAATACAGCAATGATTGCTAGGGTTATTATTTTATCGCGACTGGACTACGGCAATGCTTTATTGTTGGGAGCACCTAAGAAAGAAATTGAGAAATGCCAGGTCATGGTAAACAATGCTGTCTGCGTCATCAAGAAGATAAAAAATAGAGAGCATATAACGGAAGGAAGTCTCTACACTGGCTGAGAATAGAGGAAAGAATTATCTTCAAATCAATGACAATCATTCATAGATGTCTATATGGTTCAGCTCCCAGGTGCTTGAAGAACCATTTCTCTAGATATGTCCCATCTAGATACTTAAGATCAAAAGACCAAGGGTGGTTGAATGTGATACGTTTCAATTGGGTAACAGGCTTGGGGAAATCCTTCCCAGTACAGACAGCGCAACGTTGGAATAAGTTGCCCTCAATTCTACGGCTGGAAAAAAAAAACTACCACACGTTCAGGAGGCATTTGAAAACTTACCTTTTTAAATAAGCTGCAAGCCCTGTGTAGCAAAAGTCAGAAGTAGTACCCCAGAAATTAGGTATCTGTCTGTCCATAGGTTTGTTTCTGTTTTGTGTCCACGTACTCTGATGCCTGCGGGCTTTCGGCGTGCTACAAGCACATAAATAAAATAAATAAATAAAATAAATGTGATGAGGCCAGAAAAAGAGATATACTGTTCCCTAGGGATAAACAGAAGGCAACTGAGGAATGCATATTGGAGATTTTGCTGTCAAACGGAAATGTCCCCGATGTGAGAAACCAGAAGGTGTCTCACCCACTAGTCCCCGGGGTCTCTTACTCAGGTGGCCAGGGCACGGCCATCGCCTTTGGTTGCAGACCCTGGGGGTGGACCAGTGTAGGAGGATCACCTGGGTGAGGGGTCTTTGGGGAGTGGGAGTGGGACACCTGATGGCACGATGTGGTATCCCTCTCTTCCCTGAAACACCTTTATGCCATTATACCCAATAGGATATATGAAAACTCTACCCCACCCTTTTCCTGCACGAACACTTTCACACAGACAGCCCGCTCTGGGAGAAAACAGACTAACACCTGAGCCATTTACCTGACATGTCCCACTACTATGGCCAGGCAAGGTCAGGCCATTAATGGTGATCATTCACACCTGACTTCCATTAAACCTCCCCACACGGATAAAAAGCGGAGCACGAGAGCACACTTTGAGTGAGGCAAAGCATACGGAGGAACAGCAGTTTAGAGATGGCAGTTGAACGAGGGACGATAGACAGCAGACCAAGAAGGGTGCACAAGGAGGGAGATGCCCTTGACCTTTCCGGCAGAAAGCCGTTACTTTGGAGGTACGTTATTATTTTGTAAAGAAACATTTCAAAGACGAAAATTTCGAATTCTAAATGTTCTTATTTGAAAAAATAACCCCACAGCTAAGTTGCTTTTGTGTACCCCGCTCCCCCCACCCCCTTATTTAACTTTTGGCAGAACAATTCTCTGTGTGCCACTGAGTCCTTGCTGAGACAGTTCCCTTCACTTCAGTGTATGGGAACCGGCGCTGCAGGGTCCTTTTCTTTTTTAGTTTTTTATTTCCAAACTTTGTTTTGGACTCAGGGGACTCCCCCACCCCCCCAATTCCATTATAGCAAACAAGGGTGCGGGGGACACCCCTGTAATCCCTGCTTCCCTTCTTCACCGTAATGAAAACCGAATGGTTAAAATGTTCAGCATTTTTGGCTGTACTTAATTTTGGTACAACCAAAATCCAATCATTTAAACCATTTGGCTTTCTATTTACTATATTTTCATGCAATACCGTTACTTTCTAGACACCATAGGATTTCAGAGCATAATGCCAAGAAACCAGATGGAAGAATCCTGAATTGTGTGTCGGAGAAATCCAGGACCATCCTGCACGGCTGATCAACTCAGGGAGAAGCAGCAGCCGCTGTGGTTCTGTCCTTGGCTCCAAGATCAAAGAAAGATCAACACAGCCGGTGAGCTGGGGAAACTGATGCAAGACTGTTCTGTGTTGAAGTCAAGGTTTCAAGCGGCAACATTATATACAAAGAGCAAGGATAAAGATTGCTAAACGTGTGTGATGAAAGACGCAAGGACAGCCTAATGGCTGATGGATGTTTCAACTGTAGTAAGGAAGATACAATATTCGTGACAGAGTGGTCTGGCACTGCGAATGTGTTCAATCGAAGGTCTCTATAAGATATTCTGCCAAGAAGTGTCAGAAACGAAAGTAAACGATAAAGAATAAGAATTGGTGTGAATCGAATTTCATTAAGCAAAACCCATTGCAAAATCCAAAGTCTTTGGTTTTTGATACAAAGGGGTCCGAGCTCGAACGAGGGGGATCCATGGTCCGAGACCGAATGAGGGAGACCAATCATGAACATTGTGCTAAAGGGATCTGAGCCCGAACGAAGGGGATCTGTGGTATGAGCCCGAACGAGGGAGACTAATTGCGAAACCTGTGAATGTGAAAATCCTGATAAGAAAGGAACTTTGGTGTTTGTTTGTTACATCAGGCCCTCTGAAATAAGAGACTGTCATTGGGAGAGAGACTTTGGCAGAATGCGCTGATACCTATGCTTTGAACTGTTTCCTTGTGGCCCAACTATCCTAACATATAATTTCTTGAATACTTTTCTTTTGCCTACATTGTTGTTCCACACATTTTGTATTTAGAAGTAAGGATTGGCAATAGGTTTATTAGTATAGGCCCTTTTATTTTATCAGAGACTCCTCTAGTACTGCGTTATTATTTTTTGATGGTCGTAGCTTGCTAGCATCCTTAGATTTAGAATTAGATAGGCGTTCAACCAACCCATTGAAGTATAATAAACACCCTTGAACTGTGATCACTTGTGTCTGTCTTCGCTGTTTGATAACATGCCTTCCTTACAATGCATATAGAAGTGGGTGGGGTCCTTCATTTACACAGCCTGGAAGTAAGGAGAGCCGTATATTGTATGTTAAATGACATTTGCTAACAGAATTTGGGAGATAAGGCATTTAGTTTTAGCTGCATACACTAGTTTGTGATAGGCTTTCTGTGTCCCCAGACAGAGATGCCAAATCCTGACTCCCCAAATCCAGCAAATGGGAGGCCAGTTGCTGATGTTCTATTTCTGGTAAATATTCAGATCTAATTCACAAGCTTCTGCCCCTATTGCCATTTGGTTTTGGAACATTACACTGAACCAAAGTGACTAGGGTTAAAGTGATGTGCAACCTACAATGAATCATTCACTCGAACGATCTTGAGCCATTGGTTCTCCTCCACCGCTGAGCTGCATTTGACACCTTTTACCACCAAATACTTCTGGTTAGTCTGGTGTTGTTGAACCATATAGCACTTTGTGCTCTAATCTGATTCAAATAGTGTATTTCTTTTTTTTTTTAATAAAACTCTGTTTATTTGAATTTAAACAGCAAACTTTAACATAGGTATAAACGTAGGCATTCGTCAGAAAAACACGGCAGAATTGACAGTGACAAAGGCAGCACCTGGCAAAGAGACAATGGTACAGCCGCAAAGCAGGTAATAGATGGCAGTTCTGGCTGTGTCTCGTTTCTTTGAGTCAGGGGGAAGGGGGGTGGAGGGGTTAAGCAAGGAGGGGGGAGGGCAAGGAGGGGGAAGAGGGTAGTGGGAAGGGAATGTGTCTCAATGAGCGTCGAGCCATTTCCCCCATATCTTTTCAAATTTATGAGGGCAGCCCCTCACATTGTAGATGCAGCGTTCCAAAGATGCGCATCTACTTAGTTTGTTGCTCCAACGGTTCAGACTTATTTGATCCGCTGCGCCCCAATTTGCAGCTATGAGTCTTTTCCCTGCGCCCAGCGCCTCCGCCAGGAAGATATTTTCATACTTGTTAAGGTCTACCCCCACAAATTCCCAGAAGTCTCATTTTGGGGTCTTTAGGAATTGGCGTTTCTAGTATAGTGGAGATTGTGTTAATGCACTCACCCCAGAAGACCTGTAGTACTTGGTAGTCCCAAATCATGTGATATAAGGTGGCTGTCTCCAGTTTGCATCGGATGCAGGTCTCATCTTCGGTCCCGCCCCATCTGGCCAGGTCTGTACAAGAGTAGTATGAGAGGTGGAGTATTCTGAGTTGTATCAGTCTCAGTTTGGCCTCGATCCCTAGCTCTCGGGGGGACATTAGCGCGTCCACCCAATCTTCTGGTTCCAGTTCGCCTAGGTCTCTTTCCCACCTCTCTTTCAGCTTGTCAAGTTCCCCAGCACCGAAGGAGTTAAGGGCCTGGTAGAGGGTGGAGGTGACTTTAGAGGGGATTCGTTGCGCGATAATGTTGGTCTCTATGGGGGAGCAGGGGGGTATAGCTGTTATGTCGGGGAACTGGGTGTGTATGGCGTGAGCTAGCTGTGCGTGTCGAAACCGGTCCATAGGTGCCAAGCCAAATTTGTCTTGCAGGGTGTCAAAGCTTACGTGTGCTAGTTTAGTTATCCCCCTTGTTCCCCAGTTCTCAAAAGGGCCCATTCTCCTTATTTCTGGGAGATGTGCATTGTGCCATATGGGTTGGGCCAGTGTTGGTTTTGCCTTCCAGCCTACGAGTTTGTGTGCGTCCCTCCAGGCGTGACGGATATGGGATGTCATTCTTGGTATTGTCGGGAATTGGTTGTTGGTGGCATGTAGGACCTCTAGGGGCGGCACGTTTTGGAGAATGTATAGAAGTCTTGGGAGTGTCATCATTTTAAACAGAGCTGCCCTGCCCATTAATGATAGGGGGAGCGATTGCCAGTGGGAGACATCTCTGTTAAACCTATCTAGTACGGGTTGTAGGTTGAGTTGGAGGAATCCGTCTAGGGTCGGGCCAATGCGTATGCCCAGGTATTTAAACTCCCTGATACTGACGTGGTAGGAGCAAGCCTCAGGAATCGCAGTTTCGCCTCCCTGGTTCAGGAAGTAAATAGTTTTGGCCTCGTTCACCTTTAGGCCAGCAAAGGTTTGGTATTCCTTCAGGATGAGGGATACAATCGGACATGAGGTGATCGGATTGCTAAGATATATAAGGATATTGTCTGCATATAATGAAAACCGATCTTCTCCTCCCCCTGGCCAGGCGAATCCAGACCAGTTTTTGTTTGATCTAAGTTCGATTGCTAGTGGTTCAATAGCGAGCAGGAAAAGGAGTGGGGAAAGGGGGCACCCCTGTCTGGTTCCTCGGCCCAGAGGAAATGGTCTGGAGGACTTGCCGTTCACCCTCACTGGAGTCTAACCCAGGAGATGAAGCTTTGCCCAAAGTTCATTCGGGCCATGATTGCCCAGCAGGCGTCCCACCCCACAGAGTTTAATGCCTTCTCAAAGTCCACAGCCAGGAGGTCCAGTTGTGACGGTATTTCTGAAGTTCGCTTAGGGCTAGTTGGATTCTGCGAGATTCATGTGGGTGGATGTTTTGGGCATGAATCCACATTGATCTGGGTGGACAAGTGTCTCTATCACCTTAAGCAGTCTGTTCGCTAGTGCCCTGGAAAGGACTTTGGCTTCTCCATTGATCAACGAGATCAATTACTCCGGGGGCTTTCCGGCCTTATGTCTGACCACTATGCTTGCTCTCCTGAGGTCCGGAGGAAGTGCGCCTTGTTTTTTGCTGCGTAGGAATATGCGATGCATGTGAGTCTTTAGTGTGCTGCCAAGGCATTTCCAGGTCTCCGTTGGGAACCCATTAGGGCCCGGAGTTTTCCCAGGTTGGAGTTGTGCGAGCGCCTCTTGAATTTCGTTCTCAGTGATTTTGGTGTCTAGGAGATCTGTTTGTTGTGTTGACAGTTGCGGGACCTCAATCCGATCGAGGAAGCAAGAGGGCGCTGGTGTGGGGTGTCCTATTGGTGGAGTGTAGAGGTTTTCGTAGTAGGCAGCAAATGTTTCTACTATGTCAGAGTCTTCAGTCATCAGCTCCCCCTGCGGTGATCTAATGGCTCGCACATGCCCTTTGCTTTGTTCACATTTCTCCAACCAGGCCAGGGTTTTATTTGCCTTGTCTCTTTTTTTGTAAATCTGACTCCGGACTAGCCAGTGGGCCACATATGCATTGTCCAGGGCTATGTTACTGAGGGCTTCTTGCGCTGTTACCAGGGCATCCTTTGTGCTTTGGGTACCGTGGGCAAGGAGTTGTTGTTCACATTCCAGTACTTGCGTTTCGGCCTCCCTGATCTTTTGAGCGTGTTGTTTTCGGTATGCTGATACCGTGGAGATGGCCTCTCCGCGGAGGACAGTTTTGTATGCTTCCCATATCGAGATCGGACATTCCACTGAGCCTTCATTTATTTCGAAATATTCCCGAGTTCTTCAGCGATTTTGGGAAGCCGCAGGTGGTATGTGTTCAGGCGCCAAGTGGCATCTGGGTGCTGGCAAGCATTTTTCATAGTTATGAGGAGCGGAGAGTGGTCAGAGATGCCTCTTGCCAGGAGCTCAGCGGATACAAGCCTGTGGGATATGTTGCGGGGTATGAAGGCATAGTCGATTCTCGAGAGTGTTTTGTGCACACTGGAGAAAAAGGAGAAGCCGGCCTCGTTGCCGTGCAGTGATCGCCAAGTGTCCGTCAGTCCCAGTGTCTCGGCGAACGTGTACAGAGGTGTCGGGGTGAGTCGAGTTCCAGCCCTCCGGTGTGACCTATCGGCCCTGACGTTCATAACTTCGTTGAAGTCCCCTCCTATGGCCCACAAGTAAGCGTCCTCCTCTAGGAGTATGTTCTGCAGTTCGCCAAGCAGTTCCTTTGTGAGTGTTGGAGGAGCATAGACCGCAGCAAGACCCCATTTCCCACCCCAGATGTCAGCGAGCAGTATCACGAATCGGCCTCGAGGGTCGGTCCGTACTTTCCTTACCTGTAGTGGGACTCGTTTGTGGATGAGTATCATTGTACCCCTGGTGCCTTTTGTGAACCCAGCTTGGTAGGTATGCGGGTAGGTGGATCTTCTAAAGAGGCAGTTACCAGTACCAATCAGATGTGTTTCGGTAAGGAGAGCTATATCTGGTGAGTATCGATTGAGATACTGGAGCACGAGCTTTCGTTTCACACTGGAGCCGAGGCCATTGACACTCCAGATCAATAAGGAGAGATTGTTGGTGTTTGCTCTATCTGCGTGGGTCTCTTTGTGAGGCGTCTGGAAGGATTAGTGGGAGTTTAGTGTGTATTCGGAGTGCCCAGATGTCTTAGCAGGAGGGGGAGGTCCAGAGGTTGCCATGTGACTGTGTGGCTGGTAGCTGGATAGTGCAGGTATCCTTGGCCCCGCCTGTGGGCAGTTTGTGGTTCCTGTGCCGATAGGTTTCTTGCCTTCTCATCCCGTGATTCCGATTGCCTACACCCATAGAACTCCCCCCACCCTGTACTACCCCCCCAACTGGGAGCACCTGTCGCCCAAACATTGAACCTTTAACTGGAAGAAACTTCTTCGGGAAGACCCGGACTGGGATAGTGATTACACCGCATAATGAGCGGCGGTCGCTAAATTAGAGTTCCCGTGGTGTCGCGCTGCGGGTCGGACCCCTCGGTGTAGAGGCCTCATCCATTCTCTGTGGTGTTGTTGGCAAGATGTTGCATTTTTCCGGCTTCCGGGCCCACCTGGTTAAGGGGGACGAGAGCTGCCCAGACCTGGGTTTCTGTGCGGACAGGCCAGGAGGTGAGCGTCACTCTTCAGGACCATTGAGGACTTGCGTTTCGAGCCAATCCCATGTCTCTTTGGGGTTATGGAACAGGTGAGTGGTGCCCTCATGATGGACTTTGAGCATTGCCGGAAAGAACAGAGCATACGTGATTGATAACCACTGGAGTTTCTTCTTAACAGAATCGAACGACTGGCGGGCCTTCTGGACTTCCTTGGTGTAGTCTGGGTAGAACCCCACTCTGTAACCATTGTATGTGATTGGGCCCGAGGCCCGTTCCATTTGGAGGATAGCGTCACTGTCTCTGAAATTTAGCAGGCGTGCAATTATTGTTCTTGGCGGGGCTCCAGGGGTAGGTCGTCCAGTGGGCACCCTGTGTGCTCTTTCAATGGAAAAGAACTTGGATAGTTTTTTTGGAGAGAAGATGTGTGCCAGTCAGTCTTCCAGTAAAAGTTCGACCCTGGGGCCTTCTTCTTTCTCCGGAATCCCTAGAATCCTGAGATTATTGCGTCGCGTCCTTCCTTCGATGTCCTCAGCACAGTACTCAAGTTGGTTAACCTTTTGGGTGATTACGGCTAGTTGCTGTTCCAGTCAGCGAACAGTGTCCTCTGTGTCTGATACTCTTTGTTCCGCTTCGCCGACTCTAGCCAACAGGTTGCGTTGGTCTTGGCGAATGAGGGACACCTCTGCAGATAACCCTCCAATTTTGAGTTCCAGAGATGTTCTCGAGTCCCCAATCGCTTTCATTCGGTCAGACAGAGAGATAGGAGGGTCGTGGGTCTCCTCCCTGGTACCCTCCTCTTGTGGAGTCTGTGTCTCCTGGCGGGGAGGGGCCCCTACAGTGAAAAGGTCCATTCTACTTTGGTGGGTTTGTCTTTTGACCTTTTCTTTTCCCATGGTGCAGTCGGTGCTCCCGAAATGGTGTCAGGTCTGGGTAGATTGCGTTGATGCCCCAAAGCGGGTTGATGTTGGAGTTGGGGGGACCTTCCGTGCGTCTGCCCTCCGTGCCTACAGCCAGTGAGGGGTTGAGGGGTGTCCACAGTTGTGTCTGTACAACGGCGGTATCCGAGATTGTAGATTGTGTTCCTCTTGGGTGAGGATCCTTCCTCCAAGACTGCCAGTCTCGTCGGGACTGTGTTTTATGCATTGGGGTATCCGTTCCCTTAATAGTATTGTCCCGCCAGTGTTGCTCCACCACCAGTCCCCATCGTCACCAGCCAGCAGCATGGCGAAGGAGGGGGAAGTCTAAGGCACCGCTGTAGGCGCAGGGTGCCTATGTTGGTTGGAGGGGAGGGGTGCCCGCAGTCACTGCCCCTCTGCCGCCCCTCGAGTATATGTGGTTGCCGTAGAGGGGGGTCTCCCCCACTGGTGTAGGTTGGTGCACCCGCGTCTTCCCACAAGGCTGGCACTGCCCGATGCCTTTCTCTTATCCCTCAGGGGGGGTGGGCTGAGTTCGCTCAACGGGTCTCCTGGGCCCTGTTGTTGATCTGAGTGTGCACAGAGCCATGGGGGGAAAAAGGGGGACCCCCACATCCCCTGCACGTACCTTGTAGGTGTTGAGTCTGTTTCTGGTGTGTCCTTCGCCGACAGGGCAGCGCGGCACCGAGATCCTTTTATCGTGCCGCGTCTCGACCCCGGGCGTTGTAGTCTCACTGACAGGGGGGTCAAGGAAGGGACCCCAAGGGAGGAGGTTAGCGGTGTGGTCCACACACGGCCCGGACCTAGGGCGCACACATGGGTGAGTCTTCAGGGTGTGACAGCGTTCCTCCCCTGTGCAGCTCTGGGGCCTCTGTCAGGGATCTGCTGTGTTTTAGTCGCGGAGCCGGGGTCGCAGCATCACCAGGCTCTGGCCTCCGCAAGAAGAGCGTGATTTTGAAGGTGGTTGTCAGCGTCAGGGCCAGGTGGCTGAGAGGGACCATGGGCGGTGGTCCGTCGGTGCCGGCGGGATGCAGTTGCCTCTCGCCGTCCACCCTCCCGGGAGCCTCAGTGCTCGTAGCAGTTCAGGGGGCAAGGGGGCGAGTCGGCCATTCCCGCCTACACAGCAATGGCGGCGGGCCACACGTCGGCGGTCACCAAGCGGATTCTGATGTTCCCGGGTCCGATCTTACCCGGGAATGCCGCGCCAACTGCCCTAGTGGGTCTGCCTCCGTTGTAGAGCGTTTGAGGCTGGATGGGTTCTCCGAAGTGGGAATATTTTTAGGATAATTGTTGCGACCGCTGGGAGCCGGTGTAGTTAGCTCTGCATGCGCGGCTCGCGAATGCGCAGTCTCAGTTTATGTCTAATAGATTCTCAGAAGTGTGTCATGGCCGTCTTCATGCCCCTGCTATCCCATCTACCTTGGGAGTCCCCCAGGTGTCTATCCTTTCCCCCATGGTCCTTAATATTTCCATTATCTCCATTTGACTAATGGGAAGCATCTTGAGCTCTGCCAGTGTCATATAACACATCTATGCCAGCAACACCCAGACACACATCGGATTCCCTGGCAACAGATACCCTTACATCGACCATATGACTTCAATCTTGAGCCAGATTAAAATTTGAATCCTTGAGCATTGCCAAAACTGAACTCTTTGCCCTCTGTTCCCCCAAAGCAAACTTAATGCATGCTCTATTTGTCCAAACCCCATTACCCTGAACCATGAATTCTTTAAAGCAACAAAACCTGAAAGGTTCAGTGTGACACTTGACACCAAATAACCTTTGAGGCACATATGAATTCCATTCGCTCTAGTGTCTACTACACCTTGAAACCTCTGTGCCCCTTTAAACCTTTTTTCTCATCCCCAACATTTCCGTACTGTAATGCAAGCTTTCGCCGCTCCCAAATCGTGCTATTTCATTGTGAACACGAATGCTCAAACTCTTCATTGGTCAAAAGTGCTCCTAGGAACAACCTCCAGAATTCAGAAGCCAGGCTAATATGTCACCTGGCAAGAATGTATGTGTCCATCTGTACAGTGATTGGAAGGGAAAGAAAGATGCAAATGGAAAGTATTGTTGCTGGTACTGAAAGGGATCCAGGGCGATGGACCAGATAACCTGTCCAATCTGTTTTCTCTACGCAACCTCTCCGTCCCCCACGCCTCTGGCCCCGTTGTTCCTCCAACAAAAACTTGCTGGAACTTACTTCTTCCACATCTATATTAACATATGGAGATCATTATTGACTTCCTCCAATCAGAATGTTCACAGTGCAGTTAATAACTACTGGCATTGACTACATTAAGAACATTTTCTCTTCAAAAGCAAACAAGAAACCAACAGTTCAAGTTCCAGGCAAGTTATCTTTCAACAAGATTCTTCTTGTCTGGGTGGATATTTTTCACTGCAACATACTATTTAGCACAACACAGAGAAAGGTAAACCATGGGCAAATGCTTTTACTTTCTTATAAATAAACTGTTTACTTTGACATCAATTAAAATCTTTAACTTATGAAGGTAACCTTGTTATTTAAGTACTACAACATAAAATCACATTTGAATTATGACCTCTGTTTGTCTATTTACTTTGCCGGTAAAATAGGTCAGCGGGTTGAGTGTGTTGGGATGCACGCTCAGATCCCAACCTCTCACAAACAATTTAGACTGCTGAAAGTATACTAATACACGTGAAACAAACATGAGCGAGTACAGGAAGTCCTGTGGGCCTAGGTGAGAAGTGTGGGGTTCATTGTTTGTAGAGATTTAGATATGTTTAAGGTAAAATAAATGCAGCCCTATTGAGTTATATATACTGTGTGCATATATTACATATGGTACAAGTCCCCCGCCAAATAACGAGAAGCATAGAAGTGTCACCATACATGAAGTTAGGCCTGAGCCCTTGCAGGCCGTGTTTAAGAACACAGAACAACGAGGCCTCATGCTCAAACATTTCACCCCCACCCTAGGTGAGGTAGGGAATACGCACACACACTCACACAAATGTATCCTGTTAAAGTTTAGCGCAATTAGAAAGGAATGTGAGCGGCCTAATATGAGTAGGGCTGCGGCCGGTTGTGAAGGGCAAACACGTGGGAGCCAGGGTAGAGGTCTTGAGCTGCCAAAACACCCATTGAGATTTAGGGCACAAGCATAATGACCATCCTATTTCTGCGCACCCCAGGAGGAGCAGCTGATAAGGGGGCAGCAGAGTACAACTTGGCCTGTGATTTGTACCAGAGAGAGCAAAGGGTGATACCAACGCATATAAGATTGTGACAGGGAGGCATGGTGGGGGCACCTGTGTGTCTGGGATGAGAAAAAGTTGCTTTATTCGCAAGGACCAGGCTGACCTCGACGATTTTCACTGAGATCATATTGACGGCCCGGTGCACATCACGTGATTAGGCCTTAGGGCAGTGATTTCAGTAACCTAACCAATCACCTAAAAGCAACCCAATGGGAAGAGATCGAAACACATATGTGGAGAAGTTGAGGTAAAGAGGATACAGTCAATGAACTGGGGGTTCATATGTAATCAGTAGTATGTATATAGATGGTAGCCATTGAGGGTGGGGGATGATCACTGTATATCGTGTGCATCACGGATGATGATATTTGCAGTTATAACGTGCTGTTTGCTTTGAAGAAGAGAGAAAGCTCATTGGCAGAGGACTTATAATACCCGGTTGCCATTTCCTTTTTGTATACAAATAAAGCTCTTGTTCTTCTTACAAAAGTGTGCACTGATCCTTTTTCCTTAGAGGATTGTTATTTTATGTCTGGTTGTTGGAGGTTTACCATACAAAATTGGTGAGACCCGACATGATCCCAGAATCCCCCGCGAGGACGGAGGATTCCTGGCTGCACATCCGGAGGGGACGTTGCCCACCTGCAGCAACCAGTCCCCTTGTGCACACCTCAGATAGGTTTACAGGAGCCGTGTTATCAGAATTCCTGTTCTTTGGAGCGGGGCGCTGTCCCTGGAATGTGCAGGATGTTGATGGGATCCTGTGACGGAGGATTCCGGGAGAGCGCATAGATGTCAGTGCACCTTTTTGCAGAGAAAAACAAGCAGGACAAGAAAGGGGAGTGTGAGTGTTTGAAGGTGTGAGGGGTGGTGTGAGTATAGTGTGTGAGGAATAGGTGAAAAGTGTGGAAGTCTACGTGGCGTTGTATATAGATGTGGTATAACGGGACCCTTCCTAGTACTAGGGAAGAAGACAGTGCTTTGTAACAAAGGATAGCATACACATAGAGGATACGAATATTTAGTGGGCCTGGAATCTCTCTGCCGGGTATAAGGAGGGTGTGAGAACAAGACGTAGTTGTGGTAGAGGCCCCTTGTGGAACTGGGATCTCCCCACCTGATATACAGGAGGTGTGGGAATGGGAAATCAGTTTCATTGTGATTTTATTGTTATTTGTTTTATTGTGATAATGAGAGGCTGAGGGAGGGCCTGATTTTGTTGTATGAAAGGAGGTTAGTGGGTGGTGTGAGGATGTGTGGGAGAAGAGTGTGGGGGTGGGGAGTGAGGGAAAGGGTGGGGCATCTGTACGGGGAGAGCAAGAGGGGTAACGGGTGAATACAGCCCCACAAGTTTTGTGATGTCGTCAGACAAAATATTGTTTAAGGGGGCGGCTGCAATCAAGCCGGCAACCCCATTGGAGTATATGTGTATGCCTCTTCCCTTGTACCGAGAGAAGATCCTCAAATATCATACAAAATGGCTAGTGGAGACCAACAGGGGGATGTATAACCCATGGCCGGAAAAGGGAAAAAATAATAAAGATATTCTGAGTCATGTGTGTATCTTTTTAGCAGCCAGATATAGAGGAAAAAAGTTCAAAAACAGGAAGGATGTGTTATAGTTGTAGAAAATTGTGGAAGACTTGGAAGATGTTCCTATTGATCCCCCTAAGATGGTGAACAGGCCTCGCACTACCTGCATCCGTGCAATTACAATGCCCATCACCACGAGTGACCCACTACCTCCTGCCCCAGTGTCCCCCGCAGAAGTAGTCCAGTCTCCTCCGCTATGGTGTTATCCCACATGTGCTGCATCAGGATACACAAATCCTACGAACAACCGTTTGCCCGCTACTACTCTCCCACCCCCTACACAGCTCAGTATCAGAACCTCCCCAATCCTATAGCGTCTGCAGCTGCGAGAGCTATACCACAAGAAGAAACAGATAGAAAGCCACAGAAGGAGTTGAAAGAAGTGCAAGGGAAGGTGGAGGAAGAGCTAGCAAGGTTAAAGTTAGACAGGGGAGATGGACAGCGAGCGCCTTTTGGGACTGACGAATGGAGAGCGGGAGACATTTTGTTTGGATTTGACAGTAGTGCAATTAAGGTTGTGCACATAGAGAAAAAGAGGGAGGAGAGAAGGAGAAGGTGGGCAGATAGTTTGGACTACAGGACGGTACAGCCTGATGATGACTATGAACGGACACGAGCAGGGGATGAGGAGTGGAATACTGTGGATGAATTGGAAGATGAAGATTTTGTACTGCATCTGATTTGTAGGTCCGTTGATCTTGTTCTTTGTTGTGCCCCCCTCCCTTTTGTGTCCCCACCGTGCCTCCCTCCTGTCTGCCCCCCCTGAGTGACCTCCCCATACCTCTCCCCTTCCTGGGCTCTCCTCACCCTAACCGCCCCCCACCCCCTCTTTCTTCCCCAGAGGCCTATCGTGCTCTCTATCTCAGCTATCTTTTCTAACTGCTTTTCTATCGACTGTCCTATCCCCTCTCACTAGGTCTGGCAGGAAGAAACTCAAGAGGGACATCCTGGTCTCCAACCCAGGGCTCCCTATACCTGATACCCATACCAGTGCTTCCTCCATACAGACCCTTACTGACATACTCTTTGTCGTTCCCTCTCCAGGCCTATGGACCCCCATATGGTCTCTGTTCTCTCTCCCTTTTTCTCTTCTCCCATTAATGGTGGCAAGGCCCTCCTGGCCCCCCTTCACTCCTCTAAGACTATCAATAATGTCTACTTAAATGGCACCATCTTGGTGCAGGGCCTTCAGGCCAATCTCCTCCTCTTTGATAGATGCTTCCCGTGCCTTTTTCAACTTCCTTTCCTCTCCTGCTATCCCTTCTTACCCTCTCTGGCTCCTCTGCCGCCTCCTTCCGCTGCCACCTCTTCGGCACCCCTGCTGCTTCTCTGGCCATCCTGTTGCCTCCCTCCTCTCCCACACCTCTGGCACTCTCTTCTCCCTCTTTGACTACCCTGCCTTCTCTTCCTTCCTCCTCTTCCCATCCCCTGGGACCGCCAACACTTCTGCAGGGTGTACCTCTGGCATGTACCCCTCCCCGGGAGTCCTTAAAATGTGGCAACCTGCTCCACATCGCTACTCTCAACTCTTGTTCAGCTGTCAAACACTCCTCTGACATCTGTCATCTCCTGGAAGAACTTGATTTGGATGTACTCGGTCTCACCGAGACTTGGCTCGCGACCAGCTCTGGCAAGAGTTTCTACACTCTCCTTCCTGATGGCTACAAGATCCTCTCCAAACCCAGAACCAACCATCCCGGTGAGGGTGTGGCCTTGATTTTCCCAGATTGGATCCCTGCTTCTATCATTCGAATGCAGCACTACACCTCCTTTGAATGCCTGATCTGCAGGCTTTCTATCTCTCCTGGCCTCTCTCTCACTGTGGCCACTATCCACGGGCTGCCTGGCCAGGTCGCCCTCTTCCTCTTTGAGTGGGATGACCTCTCCTCCTCCCTCCTTGCCTCTCCCTCTCAACTTCTCCTCCCCAGAGCATCCAACTGGATGCTACCAGCCCTTCTTCAGGACTCTTTCACAACCCCTGCGATTCTCTCTCTCCTCTATTCTTCCCTCTGGCCTGACTCACTCTGCAGGGCACACCCTGGATGTTCTGATCTCCTCAGACCGCCCCCTTCGCTAACCCTCTCACTACTCCTCTCTCTTGGAGTGATCACTTTCTCCTTTCTTCCCACCTCTCTCTCTTCCCCGCAGGTCAGCCGACTCCAGCACTGCCACATACCTTCTCGGTCATCCGACCCATGAAGCGTGTCAGTTGAGGCTTTCGCTGCTACTTTCCCTCCTGCACCTTTGGCTGACTCACACCCTGACACAGCCCTCTCTAACCTTCATCTCTCTATCTCTAACACTCTGGATGTCCTTGCCCCTGTCATGAGGATCCGCTTGAAGCCCAAATCCAAGTGCAACTCTTGGTACGATTCCGTCCTCGCCGCCCTTAAACACAAGTGTAGGGTGGCGGAGAGGAAGTGGAGGGCATCCGGTGCACCCCCTGACAAACTGTCCTGCCGCCTGCTCCAAGGGCAGTACAGCCTCTCTGTCCTCTCTAAGAAGAGAGCCTACATCCAAGCCTGCATCTCTGTGGCATCTAACACCTCGGCCGGACTTTTCAAAATATGCAAGGAGCTGGCCAATCCTGCTGCAGTCTCTACCACTCTTGTTCCCTCCCAGGCTCTCTGCACAGCCATGGCCTCTCATTGCACTACTAAAACTCAGGACAACCTGTCCACCCTCTCTTCCTCTACCTCCTCTTCCACCTCCTCTAGCACTCCTGGCTAATCTGAGGCCGTCTGTCCTCCTTTCTCCTCCTTTCCCTTATTCACCCCTGACAATGTTTCTAGACAAGTCCCATCTATGAAAGTCTTGTCAAAGCAGGTTCTCCCCTGATCATCCAGAACCATCAAGTACCACATCAACACCCTTGCTCCAGCCTTGGCCGATTTATGCAATCACTCTTTCCCCTCACCCCTTAAGCACTCTCTTGTGCATCCCTGTCATGCGCCAGCAGTGGAAGTGCTAGAGCCGGCGGAAGATGCGATAGTTTGACTGTAACTGTAACCATACTATGCAGTCTAGTCTTCTCCTAAAATGGCTGCTGCCTCTATTTCTATGGGCAATTACTTTTCCCCAGTGCGTTGTATCCGTCTTTTGGAAGCTATCACCCCGCTTGTACTTCGCTCCAGTTGTACTAGCCCATTCTATGTGCTATAATTCCTAGCCTTCTGTTCCGGCTCTCATCCCTTGTCCTGTATCTTGGTCAATTCACTTCCGTACCGTTTCCGTATTTCCGTCAGATAAGTTTTTTTCCCCCTTGTTTACTTTTGGGTTTCTCTCTCCCATTCTATTCAGTGCCTTTGCAGCTCTGTACTTCTGTCTAACCGCACTTTAGCAGCCTCTTTCCCTTCATTTGTGTACTGCTATTCTGCCTTTTTAGTTTGTTTCCTCACTTGTAACTGCGTTACAAGTTTTCTAACTGTACTTCATTTCCCCGTCCGGTTTTCTCCCCGGCGGAGTTCCTTTCCGTTGCCGCGTCCTCCTGCGACACTGCCTTCTGATCCCTTTCCTCCCGCTCTTATCTGGCTCTTGTCTCTTCGCTCCCTCTGTTCTGTTCTTACCACTAGTCTTCTTCTGTCCGTTTCTTGTTTAGGGGTTCGTCCCCTTTTGGTTTATTGGCGCTTCCACCTGTATCTTCTTCTCCCCACTTACCTTTTACTGTCCTGCTATCTACAGTAGCGCCCTTCCTTGCTGTGACAGTGCTCCCTTCCAGTCTATGGTGTGGAAGCTGGATTTACCTGGATCGCGTAAGGGAGACAGCGGCAGCACCTCTGTGTGGTTCCTTTCTGTTGCATTACAACACTCAACCCAATTCAAGAGCAAGAGAACTTGATTTCACTTCCAAGTTCTACGTTCAAACTACATCTCATTGACTACAACTGGGTTTTTTCTGCCATTAAGGCTTTTTCTCTGGACTTTTGAGAGCCTGCTCCTCAAGGTTCCCCGTGACCTGGGAACTCTTAACGGGTCACAGTGGCCTCCAAAGGAGCTTGTCCTTATTAACATCAAAAGAAGGACAAGAGATCTAAGGAGACTACAAAGACTCGGATAAAGAAGGATTCCGAGACCTATGAAAGCACCCTGGAAGAGTCAGATGAGGAGGAGGAACGGGAGGGATTATCAAGTCTTGACAATCCCCTTCTAAAGAAGCCCCGATCCTTCCTCTCTGGCTAACTATCACCCGATCTCCATCACTCCTTTCCCGGGCAAACTCTTAGAAAAGCTGGCCATCTCCCAGCTTAATACTGAATCTATTGGTTGCCTCCATGACCACCAGTCTGGCTTCAGAGCTGCCAGAAGCACAGAAACCGTTCTCCCGAACACCTGTGAAGACTTGCTCTCCAATCATGACTCTAATCTCCCTTCTGTCCTCGTTCTCCTCGATCTAGCCTCTGTTTTTGACACAGTCAACCATGCCATCCTGCTCAATCACCTCAGCAACAACCTTGGTATTACTGATCAGGCCCTGGCCTGGTTGACCTCCTTTCTCACCGACTGACCCTCTCAGGTACAACTGGGGTCTTTCCGCTCTTCTACCTCTCTCTCTACTTGTGGTGCCCCCCCAGGGGTCTAACCTTTCTCCCTGGCTCTTCAACCACTACCTGGCACCTCTTGCCCACCACATTGCTACTTTCTGCTCCAATTTTCAATGTTATGTGGATGACACTCAACTCTCTTTCAGGCTCCCCTCAGCCACCTCTGCTTCTTCTCTCATACCAGACTGCCTGGCCGCAATTCAGGAATGGTGTGCCTCCAATGATCTCTGCCTTAATGCCAGTAAGACTGAGATCCTCCTCATTGGGACACCCGCTCCCTCCTTTCCTCTCTCTCTCTCTGGCCACCGACTCTGGGCACTCTTCCTGCTCCTTCCTGTGAGGCTAAGAACCTTGGTGTCATCTTCGACTTCACCCTCTCCTTTTCCCCTTACATTTCTGACATCTCTCAGAAGTCAGCTGCACCTCCTCAGAGGTATTCTTCCTTTTCTCACCTTTCCCCTAGAAGCTCACTGTCACCAGAGCTCTGGTCCTCATTAGGCTGGACTATTGCAACAGCCTCTTTCTCAATCTTCCTGCCTCTACTCTTCGACCTTTACAACTCATCCAGAACAGGACTGTGAGACTTGTCCTTGGCTCCAACCCCAGGGATCGTATCTCTCCAGCTCTGAAATCTCTTCACTGGCTCCCCTTGGCTGCAAGGATCAAGTTCAAGACCTTCTGCATCGTACACAAGGCTTTCTGGGGCCTAGGACGGCTCCACCTCCAATGTTCTCTTCCAAAACATCTTCCTTCTCAAGCTCTCCGCTCATCCATCTCCAACTCTCTGAGGATCAGACGCGTCTCCAAGCAGAGATTTGGGGGCAGATCTATCTCCTTGGGTGAGGCCTCCCACTGGAACAGCCTCCATGCCTCTCTCAAACTTGAGCAGAACCACCTCCGGTTCCGGAAGCAACTCAAGACCTTCCTTTTCGGTTCTGCTTTCTCTCTTCCTCTCCCTTGCTGCTGCACCTGACTGCTCCTTGCACTGGTCACCTGGTCATCCTCTGTACTCAGGCCCAGGTTCCTGCATGTTCAGTTGCCCTTGCACTGCCTCCGGGCTCCCCTGCACTTAAGGGTCTGTATCTGCAACCCTACATTAACTTCTCTCTGCACTTATGAGCCATCCGCTGGCTGCACTTGTGAGTTAACTGCACTTCCCCCTTCCCCTCTCTCCTGGCACTTCTCCCCTTCCCTCTTACCCGCAGTTGCTCGATCTGAATGACACAAGGCCTAGTAAGATCATTTTGTCCTCCCTTTGTTTACCCCTCCTTGTCTTGTCGCGCCTAGAAACACTTGTGCACAGGCACATTATAAATGCCACATCAAATCATATCATAAGAGGAGCTGCCCACCATATCGCTGTGGGCTGAGAGTTTGTGGGGACCTTAGTTAAGAAATAGGTATGGGCATATGTTAGTGGCAAAAAGAACGCAGGCGGGGAATAAGAACGTTACTAAGAAAGTGGGGGGACAGTTTCCATTATTGCTTAAGAGACCAGGAGGGTGCAGTACATACCATGGGCCCACATGGATAAAAATAATCTAACAAAGGCACTCCCGTCCCTCACCACTGAAGCGGGCAAGTGGATATATGTCTTTGAGAAGCAGATGGCTGGTACTACCTTGGCAGTGGGAGATTTGAAAAATGTATTTGTTGCAATATTGGGGAGCAGGCAGATGTCATTTGGGTTAAAGCAAGGTACCCGTGAATGAAGTTAGGGGATGATAGTCATGATGGAACACATTTAAATGACATTAGGCCACAAGTATGGGCGTGCTGTGGTGTACATATCCAGAAGCGCCCTATCTTCAATCGATAATGCAGCAGACAATGCGGGTTGATGAAGACCCCGCTCAGTATATTTTGCAAATACAGGAAATGTGGAGGGCAGAGACAGGAGATTCCTGGGACTGGGCAATTCAATTCCTTTATTTTGTAGTGTAAAAAGGACTCCCGAAGTAAGTACAAAAGGCTCTTGATAAGACAGTTAGGAGTGAAACTAAGGCATGGGTGGAAATACAGTCTATTGGAGTACATCACTGCAAACAGTTAAAAGAGAAATAGAAGGAAACAGCTCAGTGGGCAAAACAGAGGAAGTGAAACTGTTGCAGAAGAAATTAGTGAAAGAAGGGGCAGTAACGGTGGCACAGACAGAAGGGCAGGTAGAGCCCGGATTGATCCAGGTAGACGTACGAGCGGCATCTTGTTGGGGAGTGATTACGCATGGAATGGTGGGTACCTGCCTCAGTACCAAGGAGGGTTTCCAGGGAGGTATCAGGGAGGAAGAGAGGGGTTCTCAGATGCCCTGGGAGGATGAAGTGGTTTTGGGGGAATGGAACCACGGGGAGGAGAAGCGGGACAGTGTTGGACGTGTCAACAGATGGGTAATTCTTTGAGAGAATGCAGAAGTAGACAAGCAATTACATACCTGCAGCAGGAGATGCACCCATGCTCATACCCCAGCCTTATTTACAAGCGCCCCCAGCAGTTCCATACGGTGTGTTATCGCCCACAGCCCTGCCTGCTCCCCCGCCATAATTTATGTAGCTGGTACCCCCAATTCATGGTGGTGCACCCACATACGTAGTACACCCTGGGCAGCAGCAGGACCCTCAAGTGCAGAACAGCACCGCAGTACCCAATGGCACAGTGACACATGATCAAGGGACCACTATCGTTGGAGGGAACCTATTTGTTTTTCCAGGAGGAAACACGTCCCCAGACTAGGACAGCCCACAGAGAGCCTTAGCATGCCAAGTTCTATCGGTCACTGCCAACCCAGAAGAGAGACCCTTGGTGGGCATCAAGATTTTTCTTTATCGTGGATACAGGTGCATCAAAGTTGTGTATCAGTGAGGGAGATTCCCTTTGTCAGGCAAGGTAATGGACATGCAGATCTTCTCTGGGGCTGTACAATCAGTTTAGTTTACAAAAGAATGACCCATTAAGATAGGAGACAGGGTGATGCAGGTCCCATTGCTGTTCTCTGCCACCCCCCGTCAATCTGTTGGATAGGGACTTCCTAAGCACGCTCAACATGACCATCTCATTTACTGAAAGTAAATGAAGTTGAGTGTTCGACCCCTGGTATTTGTTACGTGAGAGTTATACTGATCATACATGCCTTGGGAAATGAAGCAGTGGCAAGAGGAATACCAGTGGCACCGGATGTGTTTTTGTATGGGATCTCAGTGCTTCCTACTGCAGTCCTGCAGAAGGCTAATCATTAATGGTGGGTGCCCTCCAAATTTTTGTTCACACCAGCCCTGCCCCAGGAACTTGTTGCAGGGACTACTATCACGCTTGATATAGAAGTATTGTTGGTGTCAAAGAAAAGGATTGTAACAATAGCAACTGACATTGATAGGGGAGAGTGGTGCATGATTTTGTGTACTCATCCAACCCAGTTCCTGAGAAACATAACGGATGAGGTTCATTTTGAGAACAGGGATAATGATGGGAAGATAATATTGGAGGTGTGTGTCCCTTGTGAAATCATGATACAGTATCGACACGTTCCATGTCCCATGTTATTGGTAGGGAGTGCCCCTTCATTTGCTCAAGAAGACCTATCTCAAGTACCTGACAAGTTGTGGACAAGTAAGCCTCATGATGTATGGCTTTTGTGGACTGTCACACCAATTGAAGCAAGCGCTCGGGAGGATAGCTCAGGGGCAACTCGCTTGTCTTAAAAACATGATAACGTGGAGAAACACAGGTTCGTTACCTGGATCTGCGCTTAGAAACCTCTGGGTATTAAGGGTGTTATAAATAACCAATTATAAGGTGCAGTGTTATCCAGAGTGAAACAGCACCCTCTATCCAAAGCAGCTGAAGAAGGGATATACAATACCATTCTGGCCCTCCTACATCAAGACATTATAGTAGCATCGAATTCTCAAAGTAATACAGCCATTTATCCTGTATTTCACTCTGTACGTGGAACATGCAGTGTTTGTGACAACGCTGACAACACAGAGGGCTTCTGCATATGAAGTTATTCTTTCCAGTCCATTTATCCACATTGTTCGCTGAAAAACTGTAAACTTTGCCACCTTCTTCATAGAACCCATTACTGACACTGATGACGTTCATGACTGTGCCACATATGAGAGCCTGGACGATGACATACTCAAAGAAAGAGATTGTGCCTTTGATGACGGAGAGGTGTTCTTTGTTGATGAGTCAGCGACTATTGACCAGGAGACAGGTCAGTGACATACTGGAGCAGCAGTGGACCAGTTGGTTGATGGAAAGTATGATTTATTTTCTCCCCAAGTTGTCTTTTTATTGAAATCTCGATTGACATGCTATAATGACAGCGTCATAATTGTACAAGAAGTTACATAGACATTGAAATTCAATTTTACATTTGTAATAACCAACCAGAAAAATAAAAATAAATAATAACTGAAACCAAATCTAACATAAGTAAAGTCACACAAGTACACCCATATCATCTTCTGGGTTCCCAAATCATTTGCACATCTAGGCATCATAGTATACCTCCCCCTCTCTTCACCAGCCCTCTCCCCTCCACCATCCACCTCCCAGGCAGTTTCTGAACCATCACTAATTCTGAAAGAGATGTTTCAAGACCTGTGGCTTGAAAAACATATGTTCTTTCCCTTGAACAAAATCCACGATGGGAGCCCAAGTGCAGAAGTATCTCTCCATTCACTCCGAGATGTACGCAGTCATTCTTTCCATGGCTATGATTTCCCATATATTTATCCACTAGTATGATATGCAAGGACCTTCAGAAATCGTCCAGAAGCGTGCACAGTTTATCCTCGGCGCCATTAGTAAATGCAAAACCAGCTCCGCTCTAGGCCCAGTTAGCTGGAAAGAACCATCTTCGGGGCATCCCCCAAGACCAGAGTCAATGGGCACATAGGAAGTAAGCTGCCTGTAATGTCTTTTATTCTTGAACTGATCTCCTGCCAATACGTTTGCATGATAGGGCAGTGCCGCTACATGTGTGCAAGATCTCCCAATTGCCCACACTCCTGCCAACAACGATCCGGGAGGTCAGTGCGAATCGCATGCAATCTTTGAGGGGTCATATACCACCGAAACAAACTTTAATAGACCCTTCTTCAATTGTCATACAGCGGGAATTCCTATGGGTTCAAGTCCATATGCTTCCCCAAGACTCCTCCAATATACCAAACCCCATTTCCCCCTCCCAACGTGTCATTTATGGTAATTTGTCTCCACTGGAGGCTTTTTCTAGCAGGCGGCAACAGGTGGAGATCTTGTGTGCCTCCAGACCCTCCAGAATCCAGAGCTCTATCCCCACAGGTGGTCTACTGCCTGCCTGTTTAACCAGATTATTGGACAACCTGTGCCTTAGTTGGCACTTGGCAGTACCTAAAATGCTTTGTTTCGGGTAAGTTGAACTTCTCCTTGCAATCTGTAAGCGTGAGTGACGTTCCCTCCTTATATAGGCTCCTCTCTTCTTGAGTCCTTCTCTTTTTTGGCCCTGATCACCGTCAGTATTGATACATGTCTGTCTGTCTTGTCCTGTTACTTGTACGCCCTGATGCCCTTGGGCATGTGGCACGCTACAAGAAATAAAATAAATAAATAAATAAATAGGTCTATCAACTGTAATACCCCTACTGACTCCCATTGCACAAATGCCTTCCACTCTGTGCCTGGAGTGAACTCTGGGTTATATAGTACCAGGGATAGAGGACCCAGGCCAGGTTTAAACCCCAATTGCGACCAAGCTTTGTCCCAATGGCCCAGGGTAGTGCTGGTGGATTCCAATAAGTTCTGCTGAATTCCCTGCGACGCTTTCAGGAGGAACGGGAGGTGAGCCAGGGGATGACCCCAACCAACCTGTTCAAGTGTCTTCCATTTTGTCACCTCTCCTCTACTGCCCAATCTAGCATCGGTGCAATCTGCGGCACCCGTAAATAACGTTGAATAGATGGAACCCTCAATCTCCCCAGCCCTTGAGATCTAAGGAGCACTTTCCGTGAAATTCTACAAAGTTTCCCCCGCCAGATGAATCATCCAACTACCTTTGGTATGTCTAACAACCCCTGCTCTGGGATAGTGATTTGGAGGCCCTGGTAGATGTATATAAATTATTTATACACAGATGAAGTGCTTCAAAGTATAGGAGTCTTGGGGGTATCGTTATATTTACAGCAGTGATTCGCCCCCCAGGAGATCACCTGCATCTCCCAACGTTGAAGCATCTCTTTGGTCTCCTTGTATAGTGTGGGAATATTGGACCTTAAAACTGACCCAAAAGTATCAAAGATACAAACTCCTAAATGCGTGATCTCTCAATTAGCCTACTTGAAAGGAAAGGAGTTTGCAGAGCTTGGCAGACTTCAGGAGGCTCCTGAATCACTAATCCCATTGATTTCGATGGTTAATACAGAAGCCTGATATCAGGGCAAATTCTTCCAGCAGCTCCAGGAGCACTGCAAGGGAAGGTAGGGGCTTTTGCAGGAAGAAGATAATATCTGGCTGCACACCTGCACTGCCCACCTGGCAACCTTTGCACTCAGGGACTGTTTCTGTATCCCTGCAGCCCCTACCAGCACTTGACACCTGATGTCTGCATTTACCCTTTGCACATTCCACCAGCTGGCTGCACTTCTATTTATTCTATGTATTTTCTTTATTTATTTTACTGTCATCCTATGTACTGCACTGCCAACTCCCTTTTCCCCCTGTACTTTTCCCCTTCCCCCTCCCCTGCACTTGTGCGATCTCAATGTCACCTGGCCTAGTAGGATCGCTGTCTCTGTCTTCCCTTTGTTTCCCCTCCCTTGCCTCGTCGCGCCTTGAAACACTTGTGTATAGGCGCGTTGTAAATGCAATATCGTTTGATATGATATCATATCCTATCATATCATATCATTGGCGTATAAGGCCACTTCATGCGTGTCCGCCCCATAAATTGGGCCCAAAATACAAGGATTACTTCGTATCATCTGTGATTGGGGTTCTATCGCTAATGCCAAAACCAGGGGGGAAAATTGACAACATTGTCGCATGCCCCTACCCAGGGGCAGGGATGTGGACCTCCGAGCATTAACTTTGATACTGGTAGATGGAAGTTAGAAGTTTGCCATGATCAGCTTAGTGAAGGATGGGCCGATACCATATGCTGGTAAGAGAGTCTTTAGAAGGTCCCATGACATACTATCAAAAGGTCGATGGGCGTCCAGCGAGAGAAGGGACAGACCCCCGAGATTTGTGGAGCTAGGGCAATTAGGTCGACCACCCGCCGAATATTGTCATGAGCACCCCTGTTTCTAATGAAACCCATCTGATCGCTGTTTATTACATGGGGGTGGACCTCTCCTCATCTAGTAGCCAAGATTTTACTAAATATTTTTGCATCTGTATTTAAGGGGGCTATAGGGTAATACAAGGTGCAGTCTTCTGGTTCCTTCCCGGGTTTCAGCAGTAAGGTTATTTCTGATTCTTCCATGGACTGTGTTACCCTCCCTGAGTTCAGAAAGGAGGCGAAGAGCTTAGTAAGTTGAGGAATCAGGAGGCCCGCAAACGTTTTATAGTATTTATTGGTGAAGCCATCTGGGCCGAGAGCTTTCTCTGTCGGGGGGGATCGGATTGCCTGAGATACTTCTTGATCCTTTATGGCCCCCTCCAGTGCTCCCCTCACTTCCTCCGGGATTTGAGGAAGATGCGCTTGGTGAAGACATTCTTGGATTTGGACTGGATTCCCTTGATGTGGGGTAGAGGTCTTTCAAAAGAAGTCCTCCATAACCTTTCTCTTTCCCATCTCTGTGATAACCATTTCCCGTCTCCGTCCCTCTGAACACAGACATAATTGCGGGTGGCCACCTTCTTTACTTTAGCTGCCAGCAACTTATTGGCCTTATTGCCTCTGGAATAGAAGAGTTGTTTAGTGCGGAATATCGCTTGTGCAGCTTTCCCTGTCAGGTGTGTCTCTAGCACCTGTCAAGCTATACGGAGATCCCTAAGAGATCGCTGATCCCCTTTTGCTGTGTGCTCTTTTTGTTTCTCATGAGCTATTCCTTCTAATGTGGCTTGTTGCTGTTTTTGGGCCCTCCGCAAAGCTACAGCTTAACCTGTTATGAGCCCCCGAATCGCTGCCTTCCCGGCATCCCAGACTGTTCGAGAATCCAATTTCCTAGTGTTGTTATCCCGGAAATAATTTGTTTTTGCCTCCTCTATATGGGCTCTCAAGGCACCATCGACCAGCATAGCATCATTGAAACTCCAGGGAGGACTGTATGGATGGGCAGGCGGCATCAGCTATCAGCTCCAGTTCAAGCCTAAGAGGGGAGTGATCAGATAGCGCTTTTGGCACAATTTCTATCCCTGTAACCGACAGGATGAGAGTATTTGAGACCAAAAACATATCTAACCTTGAGAAGCCTTTATGCACAGCTGAGTAAAAGGTATAGGGCATCATTACAAGTCAGACGGAATGGGTTAACGTGCTCCGCTAATGGTGGCGGGCCCGTTAACACCATTCTGCCTGATTATGAGGTAAAACCAGGCGTCGTTAGTGGGTCCCGCGAGGGGAAGAGGGAGCTAACAACGGCCCGGTCGTAATCAGCCCGTTGTTAGCTCCCTCTCCCATTCCCATTGAGCCCTATGGGGCTCAAATGGGAATGGGGAAGGTCTGGGTCCGGGTTCCCGGAGGGAGGAACTACCAGGCCCTCCGAACTTGGAATGGCCCGGTAATTCACCATTCAGGGAACCCAGTAAAGGAGCCCGGTTTGGCGGCAGCCATGAGCAAATAGCTCCATGGCTACCGCCAGACTCGTAATGAGGCCCATAGTCTCTCTCCCCAGGATGTAAGAAATGCCATGCCTCTATGAGTGAATGATCCCTCAGTAATATCGCCATTGCATAGAAGTGTTGCTTGTCATTGGTGGAAGCAGACACTGGGCCTCATTACAAGTTAGCCGGTCCGGATTTAATGGTGCCGGTAAAACCGTACCAGCACCGTGTTCAGACCGGCTAACTACGAGTTCTGTGGCCGGTGGTGTTACACCTGCCACTTCTGCCCTGGCGGGCATAACCCCACCGGCTGCAGACAGATGTGGAAACACTGGCACCATTACCGCATGGTGCCAGTGTTTCCACGGCCCCCATTCCTGTGGAGTCCTACACGAGAATGGGGAGTAACGGAATGCCGGCTCTGGAATTACCGGACCACTGGGGCTGTAATGCCCCAGTAATTCCGGCAAACCAGGAGACGGTAATTCATTCCAAGTCCGGCAGCAACCTGCCAGGTTTTCCGGCTCGGTTACCGACGGACTTGGAATGAGGCCCACTGACTTGTCCATAACCGGATCTATGACACGATTGAAATCCACCCCAAGATAATCTCCCCTTCAGCATATTTAGCGAGGACATCAGAGAATTTTGCAAGGAACTCTGCTTGATTATCATTAGCGCCATATAGACCTAATATAGGGATTTTATGATCCCCTATATGGGGTATGAGGAATAGATACCTCCTTTCCTTCGTCGGCAATACGCTCAGAGGCAGCCCTCTGCGAATCATGATGGCGGCACCCTGCTGTTTAAGGCCACTTGTGGCAAAATAAACTTGAGGGAACAATTTACTGCACAGGTGTTTTTCATCTCACACCAGTAAGTGTGTCTCCTGGAGGAAGACCAAGGCTGCATCCAGAAAGGAGAGTCTATGAACCAGCGCCTTGCATTTCACTGGTGAATTAAGACCATGCATGTTCAGGGTCAGGCAGGGAAGGTCAGGGGACACCATCATGCTACACAGCCGAGCAGAAGTTCCCGAAATGACCCAGAACAAGAAATGGTAGAATCTCCTCCCAGGAGTCTCCTTGACATACTACAACAATGTTCACTCATGTGACCAGAAAATATACAAAAACCCCACAAAAAGCAACAGAATTATAAAATTGCACTGAAGGCAACTCCATATTCGTACCTGGTAACTTAAACATGGGCACAATTTCCTTGTGGCGCCCTCTTCACACCACAACTAATTCCCCCCGAATCTTCATGCAAAAAGCATGATTTCATATTTATGTTTCCTCCCGGTGGCTTAAAGGCATGAATTGGAAATAGTTCCAGCAAAGAACTAATCAGACTATTAATTGCAGATCAGAAGGGCTCCCTCCACCTGGTAGTGGCTTTCATTAAGTGATTCTAGGCCAAAGTGGACCCTCCCTTCCCAGCACGCTTGTAGTCGCTGTTCAGGGAACCACTCTCTATCTCAAGTGCACCAATAGCCAGCACAGGCCCCCACTACTCAAGTAGCCCCCCCCCCCGAGTGTGGTCAATCAGGGCCCGCCAAGCTGCAAGGATTACCAGCCGGCCAAAGAGCACACTCTTTACTAGGAGCAAGCCACCCCTCCAACCAGCACAAGTTGTAGGAGTGTCTAAGGTATATGTGGTGTAAATGCATTTGGGGCTGTCAAGCCTTTGTTGTAGGCCCATGTAGTGTTTCACAGCCCCAACAGTGCCCCCAGTTCCAGGCCGGTGCAAGAGCTTTGCGCCTCCCCCCTCCAGACTGATGGGAGAGGTGATGTGAGGCATTTGCTGCTGGTACTCCTGGTGTGTAAGTGGCCACTGTTCATGCTGCACTCCGCTCCGCGCCAACCACCATTTTCCAGCCACAACTGAGGCTGAGTCAGGATCTGGGTTCTATCTCCCTGTGGCACATTTTAGTCTGCAGGTTTCAAGATCGCTGAGCTCTGGGGATACGCCACCGTGAACAAGGAGGGATTTCATGGAATTATAGCTTCATTAGCAGGGTTTATTGGGCTTGCACTACAGAGCTTACGGTGGGCACATCCACCTCAGTTTCCCTCTGGTCATGCCCCCAAGTATGAGGTTTTTATCCAACGAAGACTGCCTGTGCATTATCCTGCCTAGGTGGCAGAACTGATTGCTCTTATCGAAGCGCTAGAGGCGGCACAGGGATATGGGGTAACGCTTTATTCAGACTCAACGTATGTGACAACAACTGTGCACTCAGGCCGGTCAAGGTGGATGAGAAGAGGGTTTCGGAGAGCAGAAAGGTCTGCAGTACAGCATGCAGCCCTTTTTGACAGACTGATCCATGCTCTCTCACAGCCAACAGTTGTTGCAATCATCAAGTGTGCTGCCCATACAAATGGCAAGGACTTCGTTTCAATCAGTAATGAAGCAGCAGACAGAGTAGCAAAATAGGCAGCATATATCCCTGAGCACCCAGCACTTGCCAGTATGCAGTTGCAAATACAGGTTCCGTATACTGCTTTGCCTATTACCGAAGTTATCGAACTGTAAGGTCAAGCATCGTAGAGTGAGAAGATACTGTGGCAGAGGAGGGGGTGTGCACAGTCTCCCACAGACCTAGTTTGGAGGCAGTTCAGCACAGGGAAAGTAGTGATGCCCCAAGAACTGATCCTGGTTGCATTTGACAAACTGCACTACCCCTCTTACGTGTCTAAGCAGCATATTTCTGCTGATAAAAAAGAGGATTTGTATGTGCTGAACATACAAGAGTTATTGAATGTGTTTACATTAAACTGTACTGCCTGTCAGACATTTAACATTGGGCACACATTAAGGACCCTGCTGGGTACATTGCCCCGAACAAGCGGTCCATTTCGAGATCTCCTTACCGATTTTGCAGACATGGGAGAATGGTGCAACACCTTTCGCTATCTCATAGGAGTAGTGTGTCTCTTCTCCTGTTGGACTGAGGCTGGTACATGTGTGTCACTCTTAAACAGAATTGGGTCCATTGCTTGCCTCTGCCCTTTTCAGTTTGAGGACTCAGCCCTGTAAGGACCATCACCTCTCCCCCCACAAGATAGTGACGGAGAGACGCATGCACACACCGTTATCACATGTGCGGAGTAAACCTGATGCTCACAGGGATGCGTAAATTCTAGGAGATGAATTTAAATTGTATTTTACTGTTTCAACAAAATCAATAAAATGCCTTTCTCGCCAGATAGTGCCACAACGAGCAGAAGAAGAGAACAGCGCTGCACTGGGTTCTGCAAGCTCGCTACCTCTTCAATTACACCCTGGGGAGGCTGTTTATGTCCGTAACTTTGTCCACAGGTGGAGCGAGCCACACTAAAATGTACCTTTCACGGTGGTGTATGCTACTCCATTTGAGGTCAAGGGGAAGGAACTGCAGTATTGGGTGAAAATCTCCGATGTTAGGAGGGTGCCCCATAAATCCCCCTCCTTCTATGAGTATATTGTTTGAATGCTACTTGCAAATTACTAAATTGAAAAAGGACTTGTAGTTGTAACGCTCACCTGATTCTCGCAGAGGCGCCGGTCTTGACTGGGCGACTACCGTATCTTCAAAGGTGATGTGTAGCACCCGGTTGGCTCTTTGGGCTGGACCTCTGTGCACTGTATGCCTGACGTGTAGAGTAAGATGTCTGCAGATAGAAAATATGGGGTTAATGAACTGGGGTTATTGGGGTGTCCCTATCTCTTTCCTCTTCTCCTCTCCTCCCCAAAGGTTAACGCTCTCACCTTAGGTAAGTGAATGCCGAGCTCTCCATCTGCCTCGGGGCAGGGTGCTGTAACCAGTTTCTTCACTGGATAGGTAGCGCAGGCCTCTTGACTTCAGAGGACTGCTGTCCGTCGTTTACTGCACGAACGGTAAGTTTCGAGTCATTCAAATGTCTTTAAAGTCTTTAGTAATGATGTCTCTTGTTTTGCAGGGTTCCGGCGATGGCAGATGACGGGCTGAAGTGAGTTGAAGATGGAGTCCGTGTGATGAATAGAAGTGCCTGGAAGCACGTAAGTAAGCGCTTGTTGCCTGCTTCACTATGCGCTCTAACCGTCTTTTTATTTTGCAGGTACGAGTTCGGAGCGGCTGCAGGGTGCCGGAATACCCACTGGATTAGATGTGGGAAGGAGTAATGGCACGTGAGTATTAAAGTTCCCCAATGTCTTTAAACACACCTTGTTTTGTCTTTCAGATGCGGGATGCAGCGCCGAAGGCCTCCGGAGCGTGCGAAGAGTTGGTAAACTTTTGTCTTTCAGATGCCGGAATGCAGTGTGAAGACCTCCGGAGCGCACGAAGAGTAGGTAAGCCTTTGCCTTTCAGATGCCGGAATGCTAACCTGTTCTTTCTTGTCTTTATAGGTGTTGCTGAAGACTGGATTCAGGATGGTAAGCCTTTGCCTTTCAGATGCCGGAATGCTAACCTGTTCTTTCTTGTCTTTATAGGTGTTGCTGAAGACTGGATTCAGGATGGTAAGCCTTTTTCCTTAGGCCCAGGACCGGATGCAGAAGACACGATGAGCGTTCTGCTGCAGAGGTTGCAGAATAACGCAAAGCAAGATTCATCCACCGGGTGTGGTTTAAATAGCCTCCTGTAGTGCTTAGGTGTCTCCTTCCACAGCCACGCCTAAGTAAGAAAAGAGTTCCTGGTAAGAAAAGAGTTCCTGCCTTCCAGAAGAGTTCCAGTGTTCTGAATCTAGGGAGTGGCTCCAGCCCCACCCAACAGGAAAAGTAGTTCCAAACAGAAGAGGATCAGAGGCTCAACTGGCAGGCAAGTAAGCAGCATGGTCTGCTGAAGGTAAGTCCACCCAAGCATTATGAGCCCGGCGCTTCCAGCGCTGGGACTGGGCATATTTATGAGCCTGGTGCCACTGGCGCCAGGACTGGGTCCAAAAGGTCCCAATTGGGACTAGTTGGCACTCGGAACCTGGGTTATGGATCTGCTTCCAAGGGAGTTGGGAAAACCCTGACCTTTTGGAAGCAGAGATCATGACAGTACCCCCCCTCAAGGCCCCTCCCAAACCGGGCTTCTCCGGGGGTTTTGGCTTGTCAGGAAATGTTCGGTGAAATCTTTTGATTAGGCGAGGAGCGTGGACATATTCAGCAGGTTCCCAGGATCTCTCTTGGGGGCCGTAGCCTTTCCAGTCAATTAGGTAGAATAGTTTAGATTTGGAGATCTTGGAGTCCAGAATGCTTTTGACTTCAAACTCGAGTTCTCCATCCACTAGGATAGGTTTTGGAGATTTGGTTAGTCGGGTTTGAGGTTGCACGGGTTTTAATAGAGAGACGTGGAAGACCGGATGTATTTTCATGTGCGGGGGCAAGTCCAACTTGACCGCTACTGGGTTTACTATGGTAGTGATGGAATAGGGACCAAGGTATCTTGGGTTGAATGTGCGTGGCCCTTTTAGAGATAGATATTTGGTGGATAACCAGACTTGATCCCCTACTTGATAGTGAGGGGCTTCCTTCCGATGTTGATCTGCTCCTTTCTTGTATTGTTCTTTAGCCCTTTGAAGGTGAGAAACAGCTTCCTTAAAGGCTTGGGTGATTGTAGAATGCAGGTAGTCTACTGCTGGTGTTTCCTTTTGACTCTTGTTTTGGGCGCATACTCCACAGGACATTATAAAGTCTCTGATATCTTTTTTCCAAGACGGCCACCAGAAGTAGCGCTTGATCTTTTCTGAGGTCTTGGCTATACCGGGATGACCTTCCATTAAAGAGTCGTGATAACAAGAGATTACTTTTTTCTGTAAATCTGTGCTGGGTAGGTATAATCGTTCTTGGAAATACAATAAGTTGTCCTTTACTGCAAAGTCCTTTCCCTGCAGATGCCAATTCTGTATGTCTGCTGGAGTTACAAGTTGCCTGGCTTTATCCTTAACTTCCTCTATGGATTCTGTGGCGATTACACCCAGAATTCTTTGTTCGGGAATGATTGGTACAGGTTTAGGGTTGACCAAGTGTTCTTCCACTCCCATCCGAGAAAGGGCATCGGCTTTACCGTTCTTTGTACCAGGTCGATAGGTAATTATGAAGTCAAACTCGGCAAAGAATAATGCCCAACGGAGTTGTCTAGAGGATTGGGCTTTTGCGGTCTTCAAATATTGCAGGTTTCGGTGATCCGTAATCACAGTAACGGTGTGTCGGGCCCCCAGCAGATAATGCCGCCAAGCCTTAAAGGCAGACTTGATAGCCAGAAGTTCCTTGTCAGTAATCGTGTAATTGATTTCAGGAGGCGAGAATTTGCGGGACCAAAATGCCACGGGATGCAACTGATTGGTTACCGGGTCCTTTTGTTATAGAACTGCCCCCATGGCAAGGCTTGAAGCATCAGTTTCCACGATGTAGGGGAGTTCGGGGCGAGGGTGTTTTAAGATTGGTGCAGAGATAAATTTAGTCTTCAAATCCTGGAAAGCTTGTTCCGCCTCGGTAGACCATTCAAAACGTTTGTTTTTCTTTAACAAGGCAGTGATGGGCTGGACTATTCGAGAGAATTCGGGGATAAACCTGCGGTAAAAGTTAGCGAAGCCTAACATGCTTTGCACACCTTTTACGGAGGATGGTGATGGCCATTTGAGAACTGCATCGACCTTCTTTGAATCCATACGCACTCCGCCAGGTGATAATATGAATCCCAAGAATTCAACTTCAGTCACGTTGAAAACACATTTTTCCAACTTAGCGAAAAGTTTGTGTTGACGCAATCTTTCGAGGACCATTTTCACGTGTTTCCGATGTTCAGATTCCGATGAAGAATAAACGAGGATGTCGTCAATGTAAACAACAACACATACATCTATGAGCTCTCTGAGGACATCGTTCATAAAATATTGAAAGGCGGCCGGGGCATTGCAAAGTCCGAAGGGCATGACCTGATATTCAAATAGCCCATACTTGGTGCGGAAGGCCGTCTTCCATTCATCGCCCTCTTTTACTCGTACCAAGTGGTAAGCTCCTCTAAGATCCAGCTTTGTATATATGCATGCTTTTCTGACTTGGTCCAGGAGTTCAGGGATCAAAGGTAACGGATATCTATTCTTAACGGTGATCTGGTTCAGGGAGCGATAATCGATACAAGTTCTAAGGTCTCCTTCCTTTTTTGGAACGAAGAACAAAGCTGAAGAAGCAGGGGACTTGGAAGGACGAATAAACCCATTTGCCAGGTATTGATCCAGGTATTGTCGAAGGTGAAGGTTCTCAGGCTCGGTGAGGGCATAAATTCTACTACAAGGAGGAGTAGATCCAGGTATCAGGTCTATCTGGCAGTCATAAGACCTATGAGGAGGTAGAGAGTTAGCCTGATCCTTCCGGAAAACATCTTGGTATTCTAGGTATTCGGGAGGTAACTGGGGAGTCTCTGAAGAAATTGCGGCCAGTGCAACACCAGGTGGAGGGTGACAAGTAGAGACACATTCTGGAAACTGGACCGTTCTTGCTCGCCAATCGATCAGAGGATTGTGTTTCTCTAACCAAGGTATTCCTAGAATAATCTGAAACTGAGGGGCCTTGATCACATCGAACACGATCTTCTCATGGTGTCCATCTTGACTTACTAGCGTCACCTCTTGAGTGGTATGCGTTACTGGCCCGGAGGCTATCTCCGTACCATCCACCGTAGTAATGACGTCCTTTACAGCCTTGGGACAAAGAGTTAGATTCATCCTCAAAACCATTTCATGATCCACATAATTGCCGATGGCACCGCTGTCGACGTAAGCTTCAATTGCATGTAATCGATCCGGATTATCAGGGCTAATGAGGACCATGGGTATCACGAAATGCGAGGTCACGGAACTGGTTTTCACGCTCGGCAAGAGGACCTCTATTCTTGTCGGGCGAGGTTGTTTCCCTGCTCAGAGTTTGTAACTTTGGTAACTGCAGCTCCTACTGCCTTCTTGGCAGGTTTCACCGGACAGTCTCGAAGAAAGTGCCCTGAGTTTCCGCAATATAGGCATAATTGCAACTGTTTCCTCCTTTCCCGCTCCCTTTGTGTTAGAGGACCTTTCAGACCCCCTATTTGCATGGGTTCCCCGGAGTCTACTCCTTTGGAAGGAGTTGGCGGTTTGGAAAATACTCGAGCATCAAACTTGGAACGATCGGCCTTCCTGTTCTGCAGCCTGTGATCTATTTGAACGACCAAGTCTATATAATCCGAACAGTCTTGTGGGGGATTCACTACTTGGGCTAAAACGTCTTTGAGCTCTCCACGTAGACCTCTATAAAACAGCGTAATCCTTTTGTCCTCAGGCCATTGAGTTTCCACTATTAGTCTATTGAAAGATGCAATATAAGCCAAAAGGTCTTGATTACCCTGTCGCAACGAAAGAAGCTCATTGTCCAAGGCCTGCCCCTGTGAATGTCTTGCGAACAGTTTTTCCATACTAAGCTGAAAGGCTTGAAAATCATGGAGAACCGGATCATCTTGATTAACTAGAGGGATCGACCAGTCTGCCGCATTGCCACTAAGGTACGAAAGTACAAAAGCTACTTTTGCTTGATCAGTTGGAAAGGCTGCTGGCCGGCATAAGAAGTGCAACCGGCACTGATTGATAAATACTGCAAACCTCTTTGGGTCACCAGAAAATCGTTCGGGCGGAGCCAGAGGTACATTCCCAGGTAGGTTGATCTGCACTGGATTCATAGAGGATGTTGAAGGAAGATTTGCCCCTGATGCGGGTAACGGGGTCTGTCCGGCTTGTGACTGTAGCACTTGTCTAGCAAGATTGTCTGTTCTCTCCTTGGAAATAATTAGTTCCCTTCTTAGAGCATTCGTTTCCTGACGAGCTGCATGCACTTCTGCCCTTAGTTCCCCAAGTAACCGGGCTAGGGGGTCAGTATCCGAGGTTTCCATAGCGCCTGGGCGAGAGTTTTGCGGTAGGCTTTGCGTTCTGTAACGCTCACCTGATTCTCGCAGAGGCGCCGGTCTTGACTGGGCGACTACCGTATCTTCAAAGGTGATGTGTAGCACCCGGTTGGCTCTTTGGGCTGGACCTCTGTGCACTGTATGCCTGACGTGTAGAGTAAGATGTCTGCAGATAGAAAATATGGGGTTAATGAACTGGGGTTATTGGGGTGTCCCTATCTCTTTCCTCTTCTCCTCTCCTGTAGACCCCCAAAGGTTAACGCTCTCACCTTAGGTAAGTGAATGCCGAGCTCTCCATCTGCCTCGGGGCAGGGTGCTGTAACCAGTTTCTTCACTGGATAGGTAGCGCAGGCCTCTTGACTTCAGAGGACTGCTGTCCGTCGTTTACTGCACGAACGGTAAGTTTCGAGTCATTCAAATGTCTTTAAAGTCTTTAGTAATGATGTCTCTTGTTTTGCAGGGTTCCGGCGATGGCGGATGACGGGCTGAAGTGAGTTGAAGATGGAGTCCGTGTGATGAATAGAAGCGCCTGGAAGCACGTAAGTAAGCGCTTGTTGCCTGCTTCACTATGCGCTCTAACCGTCTTTTTATTTTGCAGGTACGAGTTCGGATCGGCTGCAGGGTGCCGGAATACCCACTGGATTAGATGTGGAAAGGAGTAATGGCACGTGAGTATTAAAGTTCCCCAATGTCTTTAAACGCACCTTGTTTTGTCTTTCAGATGCGGGATGCAGCGCCGAAGGCCTCCGGAGCGTGCGAAGAGTTGGTAAACTTTTGTCTTTCAGATGCCGGAATGCAGTGTGAAGACCTCCGGAGCGCACGAAGAGTAGGTAAGCCTTTGCCTTTCAGATGCCGGAATGCTAACCTGTTCTTTCTTGTCTTTATAGGTGTTGCTGAAGACTGGATTCAGGATGGTAAGCCTTTGCCTTTCAGATGCCGGAATGCTAACCTGTTCTTTCTTGTCTTTATAGGTGTTGCTGAAGACTGGATTCAGGATGGTAAGCCTTTTTCCTTAGGCCCAGGACCGGATGCAGAAGACACGATGAGCGTTCTGCTGCAGAGGTTGCAGAATAACGCAAAGCAAGATTCATCCACCGGGTGTGGTTTAAATAGCCTCCTGTAGTGCTTAGGTGTCTCCTTCCACAGCCACGCCTAAGTAAGAAAAGAGTTCCTGGTAAGAAAAGAGTTCCTGCCTTCCAGAAGAGTTCCAGTGTTCTGAATCTAGGGAGTGGCTCCAGCCCCACCCAACAGGAAAAGTAGTTCCAAACAGAAGAGGATCAGAGGCTCAACTGGCAGGCAAGTAAGCAGCATGGTCTGCTGAAGGTAAGTCCACCCAAGCATTATGAGCCCGGCGCTTCCAGCGCTGGGACTGGGCATATTTATGAGCCTGGTGCCACTGGCGCCAGGACTGGGTCCAAAAGGTCCCAATTGGGACTAGTTGGCACTCGGAACCTGGGTTATGGATCTGCTTCCAAGGGAGTTGGGAAAACCCTGACCTTTTGGAAGCAGAGATCATGACAGTAGTGTTCAACAGGTTTTGCGTTTGTTGATTTCAGCAGAATATTTTCCACACCTACATCATTGAGCTACAGATGCAATATATGTGTGTACTTGTATTTTGCAATATTGATACGCTGCTATTATTGTGTTATTTGTTTTCATTGTGACAAATTACTTTTCCCATTGATACTGCACGAGTTACCCCTTCCGTTTCCCTAAGCATCACTGTACCATGTTTACTTTTTTAATCTTTGCTGTGGGTTTCTTTTTGGTATATTTTTTGGATTTTTCCAGTGAGTTTATATGGTAAGAACTTATAAAGGGGGGTGTAGTACAGGGTGATGTGTAACTAAGGAATCTGTCTGATTCCACAGCAGTCACTGATCATTTT
Organism: Ambystoma mexicanum; assembly: GCF_040938575.1. Taxonomy (NCBI): domain Eukaryota; kingdom Metazoa; phylum Chordata; class Amphibia; order Caudata; family Ambystomatidae; genus Ambystoma; species Ambystoma mexicanum. The sequence goes on from NC_090924.1 coordinate 1,041,066,998, forward strand.
ATGACTACTAGAGTGAATCTTATCATGGCAATGGAAGTTGTGGGTAAAAAGGGGAATAGATGAAGAAAATGAATATGCCCAATATGAAGGAGTTGTTTTTGATACGATGTCTGATGTGCACCATCCAGAATTTAGTAATGTGTGGTTCAATCACATGCGCTCAGTGGTGAAACAGAGGTATAACGGAAGCTGATATGTCTGCTCCTTCATCCCACATGCGTTGGGGGCACCCAAAATGTTAGTACCCCAGGAAATGTCATCCTTGGAAGCCCAGTGTTTGGTTCATCTGACACTGTGTCGGGTTCGCAGTTTGTTTCAGGGGCCCAAGATACACGTTGTATTAATGGACAAGGATGAAAAATGTGCCAAAGAAGATAACAGTGCTCAATGTAACCGCAAACCCTGCTGATATTGGATGGAAAGCTGTTCGTGTGAAACAGATGAGAAAAGGCGGTGGTGAGCTGCGCCACAGGGTGGTTGGCAAGGTTTGGTGAAGAAGTGATATTGAACATCAATAAGAACAGCTTCACAATATGGGCCACATATGGATCGAAATTAACATGGACTGAGACATGAGAAGTACCAATGAAGGATCAAGGAGCTGAAGTATATGAGTTTTGCTTCCAAGGGGATGCGACAGTTTCTGTTGGTACGAACGTCAAATGCAATAAAACACTGTTCATTCCAGATCTTGCTAAAGGAACAGCAGACCTCATGGATCTCTATTGGGTATGCGGTCAGCAAGCATACCTGCATCTCCCACCATCCTGGTGAGGAACCTGTACATTGACAAAATTGCACTGAGCTATTCTCGTGGTGCCCGAAGCACATCTAACCAGGGTCGGATTGGCCCCTCTGCCTTTCGGCCCGTGGCCGAGCCGAAATTGTCCCTGTGGAGTGGGGGCCGGTTTCTGGCCATATCTGGGCCGGTTTGGAGAAAAAAATGAACAAAAACTTTTTTTTTTTCATTTTGTTTTCTTTTTCAAAAAGCCTTTCATCCTTCTTAGGTCGATAAATGAGTACCAACACAGATTGGGTGATATTGTATGCATATTGTAAGTGCTATACAATAACATATTATCATTTGGCCTTGGACGTCTGCTTGGATTCACAGCAATTTAGTGTACTTAGGTACAATGCTATTTGATGGCATTGCCTGTTTTGTCAAGGGGTGAAAGGTTGTGTTTCATCGCTTCCCGGGATGTCACTTTGTGGTGGGGTCAAATGACATCACTTCCGGTATGTCATCAGAGGTCAAGGGTTGTGAGGCGAGGGGTGGGCCACTTTTTTGAGGCGAGGGGTGGGCCACTTTATTTTGGGGGACCGGGCCTATTTCTTGTCCCATTCCGACCCTGCATCTAACAATTGCACCTAAGCCTACCATTGGACAGCAGAATCAAGTCTCGACAGAAAGAAGCGTTCAGTGAAGATACGAAAGACGAGATCGCAGAGTGTCCATTCAAATCAACACATTTTCATGAAATTAAATGTTCCATTGTCCAGTTTTGGAATGCTGAACCTTACCATATTTGACCTTTTTACATACCTCCCCCCATTCCTTTACTGTCATGATGCCTACCCCCGGGCATCCGGCTGGGGGCTGTTTGGATACAGCCAGGCTCATAGACTTTACTTACCTTATGCAGACCATGCTGCAAATGAGTCCAAACCAACGTGAGGCCTGGATGTGACTATTTTATTACAGGGACTATTTTTTACTCGGGTGTGGTTCTGGGGAACTTCTTACCTGGGACTACTTTGCAGGCTATTTAAACCACGCCCGAACAGCAGCTCATGCTTCGTGTTATTCTGCATCCAGCAGCGTAACGCTCACTGTGTCTGCAAGTCAGCATCCAGTCTTCTGCCACGCCCGCCTTGAATCCGGAGCTCCTAGACAAAAGGAAAAGAAAGGAGAAGAGGTTAGATCACGGACATTATTTGATTCCTTACCTGATTCCGGACCCAGCACATCTCCGAGCCTGGAAATGACATTATTTCAGCACGCGTCGCTTCGCCAGCAGCAGCGCCGCGTTATACTCACCAGTCCACCGCATCTTTCAACTCGGCGCTGCCTCCATCATTTCCTTCGTCGAAACCCAGCATCTGGGGGGAAAACAAAAGGAATAACAAGGTGAGCCGAGAAAACCGACAAAGACAATCTCTTTGCCACCATAGGCTTACCTGCTTTACCACCGGAGGTATTGTCCTTTAATTCGCTGCATCTTTCTATGCCGCACCTATAAAGGGATAGAAAACAGCAAGTTAAACTCATGCAACTTTTACCGGACAGTGTTTGGTAATACAGACTCTTACCTGAACGCCATCAGCTGCCTCCAGGCAATATTCTTTTGGACCCAGCTGCAACCTAACGAGGGAATGGAACAAGAGTGAACATCGGACATATTGAACTCTTTGAACTTTATAGACACTGGAGTCAATATTCCCCGGGAACTCCTCCAGTACCTTCAAACCAGTGAAGTAACTGGTATCTACGCGCCCCTGCATGCCATGCAGGATGGAGAGCTCATCATTTAAAAACATAAGGAGAATACTTCTACGAGTCAGGCAGACAAGATTAGGCGGGCCAGTCCAGACTGTCATCTCTTCCTAAGCATCACGTTGGTGGAGACCGCAGCTGTCCGGGTCCGATCGACGCCCCTGTAGGAACCAGGTGAGCGTAACAGAACACAAAGCCTATCTACAAATCCCCACCCGGGCTTAATGGAGACCTCAGAAACCGACCAACTAGCCCAATTGTTAGGAGAACTTAGGGCAGAAGTGCACTCCGCGCGCCAAGAAACTAATGCCCTCAGGAGAGAACTGATTGTGTCAAAGGAGCGCACTGATGATCTTGTCAGACAACTGCTGCAAAACCAAGCCAGGCAAACAGCACTACCTGGACTTGGGGGGAATTCAACCCCCGTTTCATCGAGCATCCCTGAGCAAGTGGTTCTACCAGGGAGCATTCCTTTAGCTCCACCCCAACGCTTTGCTGGGGACCCGAAAAGGTTTGCTGTGTTCATGAACCAATACCGCTTGCACTTTTTATGCAGACCAGGAGCTTTTCCAAACGACCAAGCCAAAGTAGCCTTTCTACTGTCATACCTTAGTGGCAGCGCAGCGGATTGGTCAATTCCATTAGTCAACCAGGATGATCCTCTTCTTCGGGATTTTCAGGGTTTTCAATTGATCATGGAAAGACTATTCGCCAGACATTCACAGGGACAGGCCCTGGATAATGAACTTCTATCCCTACGACAAGGAAACCAGGACCTGCTTATTTATATTGCAACCTTCAGTAAGTTGGTGGTGGAAACCGGATGGCCAGAGGTAAAGCGAATTACATTATTTCATCGTGGACTTCGGGATGAACTCAAAGATGTTTTGGCCCAAGTTGTGAACCCACCTCAGGATTGTGCAGAATATATAGATTTAGTGGTCCAGCTAGACCACCGACTTCAGAATAGAAAAGCTGATCGAGCTAAGTTCGAGAATAGGGTATTGGTTAAACCCAATGTTACTCCCAAAGGAACAGATGCATCAGAACCAATGCAGATCGGGGGGGTTAAGGGACCCTTAACTCAAAAAGAAAGAGAAAGGAGACGACAGATGCAGTTGTGTCTGTACTGTGGGGCCTCAGGACATTTTCTACGGGATTGCCCTATAAAACCATCCAAGAAAGTAGTCGGAGTTGCTGATGGAAATCAAACAGAACCTGATTTGGGAAACGACCACGCCCGACAAGCGTAGAGGTCCGCTTGCCGAGCTTAAAGAAGGAGACTTAAAGAAGGACACTCAGACCTCGCTCCTTATTGATCCAAGGCAGCCATCACGTATGCACGCAGTTAGGGCATACATTGATAGCGGGGCCGTAGGAAACTATGTGGACCACGAATTGGCTTCTAGGATGAATCTACCTCTCTGCAAAAAGACCACTTCGGATGTTATCACCACAGTCGATGGAACTGAAATTGCCTCTGGGCCTGTAACTCATTCCACCACAGAGATGACACTGTTGGGTCAAGATGGGCATCGAGAGACTATTGTGTTTGACTTAATCAAAGCCCTGCAGTTCCAAATAATACTGGGGATACCTTGGTTGGAAACACATAATCCTTGTATTGATTGGCGAGAGAAGAGAGTAACCTTCCCGGAGTGTGCACACACCTGTTACCCGGAAAAATCCTTGAACAAAAGCCTGGCCACAGTCGCTAATCCAGTCATGCATTTACCTCAGGAATATCAAGAATTCCAGGATGTTTTCCAAAAAGAACAGGCAAACACCTTACCACCTCATAGATCATACGATTGTCAAATTGACCTTATACCCGGTGCACAACCTCCATGCAGTAGGATCTACGCCCTTACGGAACCCGAAAACCGTCACCTACAACAATACTTGGACCAATACCTTGCTAATGGCTTCATTCGTCCATCTAAGTCCCCCGCATCTTCAGCTTTATTCTTCGTGCCCAAAAAGGAAGGTGACCTCAGAACGTACATAGACTACCCCGCTTTAAACCAGATCACGGTGAAGAACCGATATCCATTGCCTCTGATCCCCGAACTACTAGACCAAGTAAAGGATGCTTGCATCTACACTAAATTAGATCTCCGAGGGGCATATCATCTGGTACGTGTAAAGAAGGGCGACGAATGGAAGACCGCTTTTCGCACCAAGTACAGATTATTCGAATATCAGGTGATGCCCTTTGGGTTGTGCAATGCACCAGCAGCCTTCCAGTATTTTATGAACGATGTCCTTCGTGAACTCATTGACGTCTGTGTTGTTGTATACATAGACGATACTCTAGTGTACTCCTCCTCAGAATCAGAACATGTTAAGCACGTTCGTGCAGTCCTTGAGAAACTACGCCAGCTCAAGTTATATGCAAAATTGGAAAAATGTGTTTTTCATGCTACAGAAGTTGAATTCCTTGGATTTATCCTGACTCCAAAAGGAGTCCGAATGGACTCTCGAAAGGTGGACGCAATTCTCAAGTGGCCATCACCCAGTTCAGTTAAAGGGGTGCAAAGCATGCTTGGATTTGCTAATTTCTACCGCAGATTTATTCCTGACTTCTCATTTGTTGTACACCCCATCACAGCACTTTTGCGAAAAAACAAACGCTTCTTGTGGACCGAAGAGGCTGAAAAAGCCTTCCAAGAACTGAAATTGAAATTCACGTCGGCACCTGTCTTAAAGCATCCACGCCCCGAGCTCCCATTCATAGTTGAAACCGATGCATCCAGTTTAGCCATGGGGGCTGTCCTGTCCCAGAAGGATCCGGAAACCGGTCAACTTCATCCAGTAGCATTTTGGTCCAGAAAATTCTCGGGCCCCGAATTAAACTATGCGGTTACCGATAAAGAGTTGTTAGCCATCAAATCCGCCTTCAAGGCTTGGCAGCATTATCTTCTCAGTGCCAGGCATACCATTACTATAATCACCGATCACAGGAACTGCAGTATTTAAAAACAACCAAGGCCCAATCATCACGTCAACTTCGATGGACCTTATTCCTTGCCGAATTCGATTTCGTGATCACTTATTGACCAGGTTGTAAGAATGGTAAGGCAGACGCTTTATCCCGAATTGGGATGGGAGAAGCATATTCGAACCCGGAACCGGTGCCTATAATTCCTGAACAAAGAATTCTTGGGATAACTACTCTACAGACCTTAGAAGATATTAATTTAAAGATCCAACTACTTTTCGATTCAGCAGCCCTGCAGGACTGGGTTAAAAAGGGCCCAGATTATTCAGTTGTCAATGACCTACCTTACTATCAAGGGTGTCTATTTCTACCACACAAGGAACTACAAGAACAACTCATCTCCAATTATCATGAAGCTCTGATGGAAGGGCACCCAGGTATTGAAAAAACTGAAGCTAAAATTAAAAGACAATTCTGGTGGCCCACTTGGCGAAAAGATGTAAAGTCATTTGTACTGTCTTGTGGCATCTGCACCCAGAACAAAAGTCAAAAGAAGAAACCAGCTGGTCTTTTACAACCTTTAGATATTCCACCCACACCATGGCCCACTTTGTCTTTAGACTTTATTACAGATCTACCGCCATGTAATGTATTCAACACCATTCTAGTTATTGTGGATCTTTTTTCCAAGATGGCCCACTTTTTTCCTTTAAAAGGATTACCTTCTGCTTCAATCTTGGCCAAGGAATTACTCGAAAATATTGTTCGAATACATGGATTTCCTTCCGTATTGATCTCTGACCGAGGTAGTCAGTTCATTTCGCAATTTTGGCAGAAGTGTTGTCAATTGGCACAAATCGACGTAAGGTTATCAACCAGTCACCATCCCCAAACCGATGGTTAGACAGAGAGAACCAACCAGACTCTTGAACAATACCTACGTTGTATGCTCCACCAAACCGAAAGTAATTGGAAGGACATTTTATGGATTTCTGAATACGCATACAATAACTCTGTACATTCAGGAACCGGACAAAGCCTCTTTTATACCATATATGGAAATCATCCTCGAACCTCAGAACTCGATTCGCCCCAGCATTTAGAAATGCCGGCAGTAACTCATCTGCATTCTACTATTACACAAGCTTTTAAAGAGGCAACAAAACATTTGAAACAAGCAAAAGAGAAATACAAGAAAAATGTTGATCAACATAGAAGTGAGACCCCACCATATCGAATCGGAGACCAAGTTTGGCTGGCTACAAGACATATACCTATGAAAGGAACTCAGACTTTTAATCCTAGATATTTGGGACCTTACACCATTAAGGCCATTATCAACCCGGTGGCCGTCAAATTAGAATTACCCTCTAATATGCGGATTCATCCTGTCTTTCATGTTTCACTTCTAAAACCAGTTCAACCCGGGACAAGATTAACCAAACCACCTGACCCCATCCTAATAGATGGAGAACCTGAATTCGAGGTAAAAAACATCCTGGACTCTAAAATGGTTAAATCAAGACTTTTTTATTTAATCGACTGGAAGGGTTACGGACCACAAGAAAGGTCATGGGAACCTAGTGACCACGTTCATGCTCCACGATTGGTGAAAAAATTCCATCGGGACTTCCCAGACAAGCCAGGGCCAAGGGGAAGAACAACTTTAGCAGGGGCCTTAGGGGGGAGTGCTGTCATGATGCCTACCCTCGGGCATCCGGATCGAGTCCATCATCCCCGGGAGCAGGCATCCCGTTTGGGGGCTGTTTGGATTCAGTCCTGGCGCCTTAGGCGCCAGGCTCATCATAGAAATCAGTCCTGGCGCCATAGGCGCCAGGCTCATAGACTTTACTTACCTTATGCAGACCATGCTGCAAATGATTGCAAGCCAACGTGAGGCCTAGATGGGACTATTTTATTACAGGGACTATTTTTTACTCGGGTGTGGTTCTGGGGAACTTCTTACCTGGGACTACTTTGCAGGCTATTTAAACCACGCCCGAACAGCAGCTCATGCTTCGTGTTATTCTGCATCCAGCAGCGTAACGCTCACCGTGTCTGCAAGTCAGCATCCAGTCTCCTGCCACGCCCGCCTCGAATCCGGAGCTCCTAGACAAAAGGAAAAGAAAGGAGAAGAGGTTAGATCACGGACATTATTTGATTCCTTACCTGATTCCGGACCCAGCACATCTCCGAGCCTGGAAAGGACATTATTTCAGCACGCGTCGCTTCGCCAGCAGCAGCGCCGCGTTATACTCACCAGTCCACCGCATCTTTCAACTCGGCGCTGCCTCCATCATTTCCTTCGTCGAAACCCAGCACCTGGGGGGAAAACAAAAGGAATAACAAGGTGAGCCGAGAATACCGACAAAGACAATGGGCCTCATTACGACCCAGGCGGATTTCGCGGTGCTAAATGCACCGCGAAGCATGGCGGAAAGCCGCCGATAGCGCCATGGGGGTTGGCGGATTTACCGCCCCATTCCGACCTCGGCGGAGCGGTAAATCCCCAATCCCCATTCTGCCCTTCCCCATTCCCATTTTTGCCCCATAGGGTATAATGGGAGTGGGGAAGGAGTTAATTACGCCACCGTAAAATACGGTGGCGTAATTAACAACGAGGTCCCGTAGCGCCATGGTTTTCTCCGGCTGGTAAAACCAGGCGGAGAAAACCTCCATGGCGCTACGGGAACTCGTAGTATGGCGGAGAGGTACGCCATGCACTACGCTGGCGTAATACCCTCTCCGCCAGGGTCCTAATGAGGCCCAATCTCTTTGCCACCATAGGCTTACCTGCTTTACCACCGGAGGTATTATCTTTTAATTCGCTGCATCTTTCTATGCCGCACCTATAAAGGGAGAGAAAACAGCAAGTTAAACTCATGCAACTTTTACCGGACAGTGTTTGGTAATACAGACTCTTACCTGAATGCCCTCAGCTGCCTCCAGGCAATATTCGTTTGGACCCAGCTGCAACCTAACGAGGGAATGGAACAAGAGTGAACATCGGACATATTGAACTCTTTGAACTTTATAGACACTGGAGTCAATATTCCTCCGAACTCCTCCAGTACCTTCAAACCAGTGAAGTAACTGGTATCTACCCGCCTCTGCATGCCATGCAGGATGGAGAGCTCATCATTTAAAAACATAAGGAGAATACTTCTACGAGTCCAGCAGACAAGATTAGGCGGGCCAGTCCAGCCTAATCTTGTCATCTCGTCACTACGCATCACGTTGGTGGAGACCACAGCTGTCCGGGTCCGATCGATGCCCCTGTGGGAACCAGGTGAGCGTAACATTTACTTTCCTTATGAATACTCCCTTTATTTCCAAGGACGAAAAACAATACGGGCTTATGTATAGCTTGCTTTGGGTAAATGAAAGCCACAAATAAACTCGGCAGGACGCGAGGGAGTAGACAGCTCAGGGCATTGACCTTGAGGCCCACGGCATCAATTCCCACGTGCACCACTGTAGCATTAGGAATATTTATGAAAAACAAACAAATTGTTTGCTGGCATAGACCAAAGCCGTGCAGAATTTCCAGAGATTTACTCATTTTATGAAAACACTCAGAATTCATAAACCACCTGTCGGCTGAGCATGTCGCCAGTTTTCGGCTAGCGAGCGCCGCGCACAGGGAGAACCAACAGCCCCCACCTTTGCAAATGCTGCGCACAGCGAACAGTGACTGCCCCCCACTTTTTTCCTCCGGCGACTGTGGCAGACTAGCCTATTTGTCACGGCTGGTCCACCGCAAAGTGTTATAATTCAAACAGTGTATTGGTTTTGCTTCCTTCGTCTGAGGAGTGTGACTGTTCATTGCTGACCACCCTAGAGTCCCCCAATATAACTGCCTTTATACCCTCATTCAACCTCAAAGCTTCGGGTACATCTTGCTCACTCATAAGGTCTTAGAAGAGCAGTACCTCTGTACCCCCCACCCATGCAATCATTTGGAAATGGAATGTGTTTGATATAATGTTTTACAGGGCAGCACAGTTATTGGTATGCTGAATCTCTATAAAGACGTTATTCTTCTCAATGCCACTCTCCTGGTCTCATTCCCTTATGGATGTGTACAATTATTATTATTATATTTTGTATTTTGGGGACTCTGCGCCTTCAGGCCCTACCCCCGCACCACCTCAAATTCACCTCCCATATACCTAATATGGAGTGCTCAAACAGGCAAACAAATTGACAAACAGGGTACATCTGGAAAGACATTTTTTGTATGCTTTATTTGGACAATTTATATTTTTGATAGCTTTGAAATTCAAGTTACATATGTTTTCCATTGGTCATGTACAATGGATCAAAATTGTTGAACATATAAATAGCTGCTAATCATTTGTATCGGGAAGCAAACTGTTCCACGAGTTCTGCTTTCGGTGGACAGGGCACGTTTGCAATGTTTTGTGGCAATGTATGTGTCCTAGGAACCAAACCACGAGCGATTCCATGAGTATGCATGTCCAACACAGTCAAAGTCAGATCTTTCACGAAATCGAATTCCATTTCCTGGTATATTGGCTTGAGCACCTACTTTTTGCTTCTTTTTCCAAAGGCCATTTCGTAACGAAGCATCCCAAATTTTCCAGCAGTTCTAGATTGTTGTCTGCCTATTTTCTCGTTATGCACTAATAACGCAAGTAGTGTGCGAGATTCCATACCCTGTACACCGAAAGGCAATCGCTTGGGCCGGTACTTTAGGCACATATTGTGGAACACCTCCAAATCTCCCGTGTGACAGAATTCTGTGAGTCCCTTCAGATCTCTTGATAGAGTTTTATCAAACACAATCTACTCAAGCGCTTTGTGTGCAAGTGAAGATGCAACCAACCACTTCTTCTAGCATTCCTGCTCCTCCGATAAAGGTCCATGTTCACATTTGTGGAAATTATGGTTTTTTGTCCATGAGTGAACGTTGGAGCAGTGGTGCATCAATGAGTGCTATTTTTCAATTCGAATTTCCACAGACCCATCAAAGATGGTTGCTGAAAGACTGGGACCACTGCAAAATATTTTCAGAACCCTTTTTTTACCAGAAGCTGTTATTTTTTTATTGATTGATTTAGCTACGTGTCAGACATCAAATCGATGGCTAATGTTTGGAAATTGCTTGCGCATGACCATGGCAATTGAAACATGTCTGTCGGTGGCTATGAGGTCTATTTGCATTCCTCTCGATTGGAGATCTTGCAGGGATTTTATAAAACCATGTTTCTCCATGGCCACTGAGGATTTACATTTGGACACCTGCACGACAACAGAACTCACTATTTTTTTAGTGTCCATGTCCTGAAAGTGGTATGTGCAGTACTTTGCAGAAAAACCGGGGCTGTCACACTGTCCATCGCCAGCTGGCCTGAACCGTTTGCCAGAGAATGTCCATTCAATTGACATTCATTCAATTTTCCGGGCTTCACTGATAGCAGGGAATAAAAATTCATGTTGATATTTGAAATACTGCATTTTAGTGAGGAACTGAAGTCCCACAAATGTACAGAAACTGGATAACTTACCAAAGCTCGAACCACTGACAAGCAAAGGTGCTGCACACAGTAGATTTCCAGCTGGCACTTTGCTCAGCATCGGTTGAGCAGACCATGTGTCATGATTCCTGCCCCTCATGTCCCCAGCCCTCCAAGATGTCAGGCTGGAGCCAGACCACGATCACCTACATGGCCCTCAGGGGCCTCTCATCCCTCCAAAGATCCACTTGGAGTCAGACTTGGCGCTTGTGGCACCAGACTCACTTGCTCCCATAGGATAACATTGGGGATTGGACTTGTAGTGCATTGATGGGGACAAGATGGATGCCCCCACATATTTCGGTTCCCAGAACTGCATCTGCGGTCTAGTCTTTTGGGTGTAGTTCAGCCCAGAGGCACCTGGGATACCCAGAGACTATTTAAGCCACACCCAGGCTGAAAAACATGCTTGCGTTTTCTGCACCTGCAGCGTGACACTCACTGTGTTCGGATCGATCTCCAGTAGGCCTGCATCTTTCTTCTGCGCTCAGCTCCCGCAAGAACAAGAACACCATTAGAAACAACCTTACCTTGTGGCGATTCTGCCCATCAGTCATCGCTCCTTCTGTTCTGCGGGCATCTTCGGCGGTGTCATTCCCATCCCGGCACGCCGCTTCCTAAGGAAAAGGGAAAAGAACAGAAAAAAGGCATTAGTAAGCATTTTGCAAATCTTCGCTTATTTTTAAATACTGTATGAGCTTCAAACGCTTACCTGAATCGCAGCCGCTCTGGGGGAACTCTGTCTCCGGAACTTCTCATCCATCTGCAAGAGGGAAAAGACACTCCAGATTAGCGTGGAAACATCTACAGGCGCCGCATTCTGCGCTTACCCACCGCATTTGTTCTTCATAACCGGCATCCACGCTGAAAACATCACGGCACCTAAAAGACACAGAAAAAGAACTCAGTTCAATGCAAATACGAAAGGGGTGCATCGCGCATCGCGCTCTCACTCACCTTCAGCGCTACTCATCTCAGCAGCACGCTGCCATCCCCGGACGCCGGCCATCATCTAAGGAAGGAAAGGAACGAAGTTAGAGAACTGTTCAAAAGACTCATTATACTTACCTGTCAGACTCTTGCCAGTGAAGTAACTAGGCAGCAACGAGCCCGCATCAATCAACGCGCCCCTGTGCTGAAGGCCGGATGGAGAGCATACTATCCAAGAAAACAAGGTGAGCTGTGGATCAAAGGGAAGGGTTGGACCCCGGGGAAGAAGGGGCTCAAGCACACAGAGACTATAGGGAGTTAAACTTTACCAATCCTGTGTTTCAGGCCCAGTCTCCAGTCGAATAGCCTCCAGGGAAGGGTTCGAGGTCGTAAGAGGTCAGAACAGGCTGAGTGACGTCCCCGTGGATACCAGGTGAGCGTTACACCATGGAATTTGGTGCATGGAGCAGGGCACAGGTGGCTTTCATTTTCAGATTTGTGCCTTGTGATATACGAGTAACATTCACCAATGGATTCCCGCATTCTACCCCCCTCACTGGATGCACACATTTAAGCATCAGTATAATCTGTACTAGGCAGCAGTCGAATACAATGTATTTGTGCTCCTTTACTAGACTATCGTCCTGCGTGAATGTGGTTTCTGACTCAACTGTGGTGGACATATCTGGCAAACTGCCCACACTGAAGTCGAGATCTTTGGCAAGTTCCTCGGTCAATTCCGTTGAGGCTTCAGTCTCTGTTATTTTATCTTGTGTTAATTGCTCACGAATTGGAGAAACCACCAATGTCGATGGTTTATTGGGTGCCCTTTTATTTTTGCGGGTGTAGATTGTGTGATGGGGTCAGTGAGTAATTCAAAAGCATCTTCCCTATATTAAGTTTCATATTCATCTTGTCCAGTTCTCGCATTGTAGCAATGGTCCAACAACACTTTGCTTGCTTCGCCGGTCACATTCCATTCATTTTCTGGCCATTGGGCATAAGCATCTCTAGTCTGCTTATTGACTGGAACATGCTACACCTCAAATAATAGTTGCTCCATGGTGAGATTTGTTTGGCAAGCAGCATCCTTGGTTTGATATGTTGTCTGTGTGCTCATAGTTCTTATCCTTCTGTAAATCCAAAATGCAGTATATAGCACTTTAGATAAAAAAAAAATACATGTTATGAAGACAACACCAGCACAAAACACTTTTTGCAAACGAATTTGTGTGTAACTTACCCTTGTTTTCTTGTATTTCTGTGCAATCATCATCTTTGTCTTTGCAAGCGTCTTATTCAGTGTGACGACCGCACCAGCAAGCTGGTCCACCACCTCTGATCCATGTGCCTCCTCTTCTAATTCACCTCCTTGTATACATCCCTTCAATCGAATATTTTTTTCTAAAAAACAAAAAAAACATTTGGAATAAAATTCTTTCAACGCATAAGTCGCTTACATACATACCGTCGTAAACAGTGTACGTCTTTTAGTCAAAATAGACATTTTGAATTTCACTTGATTGATGGCAAGTGCACTCGATCAGAGATCACCATGCAAAACGAACTTATTCTAATGTTGCACCAAAGCATTTGGCATTGCATTCTGCATATCTCAGACTCGGGAACAGGTCCAAAGGATGATGTAACTTTAGTCGAGGTATCACCATCACCCTGTAACACAGTACTTGTTTTAGAATAGATGAAAACAGCGAAATTGAACAGAGACTATTGGATGCAGACATTTGGTACATATATATTAAAACGCAAACATGATACTCTATAAAACGGCCGGGTACATAAACTATTTCATATTATTTAGAATTCCATGTATAATACATTTGTGTAATCATAAAACTACCTGATAGGTGCTCGAAGTGGTTGAGGACTCTGGGAAAGAAAAGGATGCAGAATCTAGCGCCTTCATTTTCAGTGAATTGCCACGAAGTGATAAAGTGAAAATTAGATTTGCATTAGATATGTGGGAAGATCCAACTGTCAATAAAATGAACGTGTGCAAGTCTGTATGGCTCACCATTGGTATACTGGAATTTTCGGTGTTGTCTCCAGTATCTAGGATCTGTGCTTCAGTCAATCTGCTCACCTAAAAGAATTGAAATGTGAAGCAACCGATTACGATAAGATTATGCTTATTTCTAAGTGCACTATTTCATAGTCTTCTCTGATGCTCATAAAACCAGGGACAGATGTCTAGCAAAATGTGGTATAGTTCTAAAGTAATACAATCTGGTAAATATGCAAAGTTTAGTAAGAAACAATTACACCGAAAGCACCAATCCGTTCATGTAGTTATCTGTTCGGTACCCCAAGGCCTACATCTAATTCATCATCTACAGCTAGTTCCTCATCGTGAACTCACCTGGTCCCGCGTGTGCATTAACAGAGTTGGAATTGCGTTCGGAAGCAATTTACGAGAGTTGACACTTTTTTGTGCACTGCAATGGGTTATATCCGGGGCAAAGTGCAGGCTGCATATGCAGTATTTATTGCCCTTCAAATCCCTCGAGACTTGAACCCTCGAGACTTCCAGGGTTCTACTTTCAAGCTCGTCCGGCGCAAATCCACAATATCTGACCCATTCTCTTATTCTATCTATATTCCTCAGGAATGTATGCATTATTGTTCCCTCAGGTTCGGAATGGGTCTTAGAACGGCAACTGCCAACCATACACGCAGGCATTCTTGAAAAATCTGTTAAAAAAAGGACATATGGTTACAATAATGTTTTACAGAAATGCGTGCTAGGGATGGAATTATATCATAATGTTTCTATGCAGTGTTTGTTTTGGTCACAGAAGCAAATCCACAATATCTGACCCATTCTCTTATTCTATCTATATTCCTCAGGAATGTATGCATTATTGTGCCCTCAGGTTCGGAATGGGTCTTAGAACGGCAACTGCCAACCATACACGCAGGCATTCTTGAAAAATTTGTTAAAAAAAAGGACATATGGTTACAATAATGTTTTACACAAATGCGTGCTAGGGATGGAATTATATCATAATGTTTCTATGCAGTGTTTGTTTTGGTCACAGAAGCAAAACCTGTGTAGCGCAGTCGACTATACAATAGAGTAACTTCCATACAGAATTGATAGAGGTGACGCAAATCGTAACGTGCTAGTCGTCCGTTGAATGTACTTTCTTGCATCAAAAGGAAACATGCTTATAGACATGGTCCGCGAAGGATGCAATTCTATCCCAATTGACACTGTTGACACTTGCTATATACCGAGAACAGAACCAATTAAATAGAAGACAATGGTAAAGGCAATGAGATGAATGAACATTGCACTACTGGGTACATTCGTTCGAAATAGATAGAATTTTACAGTGATCAAAAAGAGACGATCAGGTGACCTGCACTTACCTTGACTAACAATCAATGAAATTCAGCAAGCTGGGTAGTTAGCAGCATGAGAAAAGGTAGCGCGATCCGGAGTTGACTTCCAGTTCTCACAGATGCTCACAGGTAGCACGATCACAAGTTGAATTCCAGTGCTCACAGATGCTCACTGGTAGCACGATCACAAGTTGACTTCCAGTGCTCACAGATGTTGTCAGGATAAATATCAAGGGATTTATAAAGAATAAGAATGTGAATGAGTAACGTGTTTATGGCATGGTCTTATGCGGATTGAAAGGGCGCGGTCTGCATCAAGGCAACAGGCCTGCAGACAGTGGGTCTGGGAATACCCTGAGTACAATAGCCGCTTTGCCGAAGATGACTTTGAAGTGTGGAAGGTGTAGCGCACCTCGGATGTTCCCATCCTGCCAGCACCCTCGGGAGGGCAGGGCCACAGTTGCGAACTGCCATTGATACTGGAGGGATGATGGATGCCCAAGAGGCATGGAGAAAGGGGCTGGAACACTGATGAATGGAGACGACACACTTATGTGGATTGAAGGGGCGCGGTCTGCATCAAGGCAACAGGCCTACAGACACTGGGTCTGGGGACGCCCTGAGTACAATGGCCGCTTTGCGGAAGATAACTTTGAAGTGTGGATGGTGTAGCGCTCCTCGGACGTTCCCATCCTGCCAGCACCATCGGGAGGGCAGGGCCACAGGTGCGAACTGCCATTGATACTGGAGGGGGGATGGATGCCCAGGAGGCATGGAGAAAGGGACCGGAACACTGATGAATGGAGACAACAGACTTATGTGGATTGAAGGGGCGCGGTCTGCATCAAGGCAACAGGCCTGCAGACACTGGGTCTGGGGATGCCCTGAGTACAATGGCCGCTTTGCGGAAGATAAATTTGAAGTGTGGAAGGTGTAGCGCACCTCGGACATTGCCATCCTGCCAGCACCCTCGGGAGGGCAGGGTCACAGCTGTGAACTGCCATTGATACTGGAGGGGGGATGGATGCCCAAGAGGCATGGAGAAAGGGGCCGGAACACTGCTGAATGAAGATGACACACTTATGAGGACATCCTGCCAGTGTAAGGAAGGAGGGGTTGCTTTGCCTCATCACTGGTGCCAGAAGAGAAATCCTGGCAACAATAGAAGAGGGCCTACTGCAGGACCCTGTCCGAATCCATTTTGTATAAACCTCTGACTCCATTTTGGAGTAGGCCGCGTTCAGATTAATGTGAAGCCTCCTCTCCCCTTTTGCAGCGCCGTGAACAGCGAACACAGCCGACCTCCACCTTTTACTCCCCTGAGCCTGTGCCAGACAAACTAATTTCACACGGATGTACTGGCTTGAATTGTTGCTAGCAAACAGTGTATTCTTTTATCCTTCCACTGAGCTCATCTGCCTTGTGTGTGACTGCGCCAAATGCTGCCCTGCAACCCATCCATCTCCACAAAGCTGCTCTTGAGCCTTTCACCCCGTCCTGTGGAAGTTATCGCATGGTTGCCCCATGTGCCCATACATTTTCACTTTGATGTAGCAGAAGCGTGAGCCTTATCCACTGACCGCCCTAGAGTGCCCCCAATATAACCTATCCACAAGTCCTCATATATTTTGCTAAGACCAACATGTACCACTTCACTGATGCTTGCCTGATGGCACCAAGACAATCCTCTAATCCCACACCAGGAAAGTAAGACCATTGCACCCCTTATGCCCACAAAGGCCTCGAAATGAAATGTGTTTATATGTAGTTACAATTTATAGGAATCCCCACATTCTAGGGGTTGTACACGATTTGCATAATTCATTGTGTGTCAGAAAATGTTATGTAGTTTGAAAAGTCAGGAGTGACCAACACCCACGAAAATTAACCTGACCTTCACATCGGCCAGATGAGCGCGGCCGACCCACGTGCAGCAGAGTTCTCTGTGTGCTGACTTTACATAAAGCCTTTATACTTCTCTCAACCACTCTCCCGGTCTCATTCCCTTCTGTATGTGTCCATTTACCCAAGCTTAAATTTGTATTTTGGGGACTCTGTACACTCACCAGCACTGCCAGGACAAGTTAGCATGTCCTTGATTCATTGAAAAATTGAAACAACTATTCATAAAAGTTCAATTGTATTTTATTCGGTTGCTGATGTTGAAGTCACACATGTACTAAACATTGTACACTTCGGGTTGCTGCACAGTGTGGGAAAATCCCCTGTACTGTCCGCTGTCGCTGGGGAATATGGCGCGAATGGCTCCAACGACACAGGCCGGTATTACTCATCAAACGCGGTGTCCAAGCCTCCCATGACGCCACATGTAAAGGAACGATAGGTCACCAGCCTGTACCACCTGTGGAAGAGAAACATACAAGTTGTAACTTTAAATGAACATGATACGTGTTTACAGGCATGGGAAATGAATTTGCCAGGCACTGCTGTACTGTTATTAACTGGCCATTGATGATAGCAGATGCAAAATAGTGCGAGTATCTAAGCACATAATAGCATTGTCTGGCAAATTTCTAATACCTTTACACAAGCCAAAACTGAAGGCTTTTCCAATGCTTGTTTGTAACAGGACTTCAATGAAGGACATGCTTGGTGCCTATAAATTAGGTGGCTGAAGGCAGATGTGGTTGAGACATTTTTATTACAGCAGTAGCCATTTAAAGCTCCAATAATGTCATTAACTCTCAGAAGACTGTTTAGAAAAAACACAATGGCAGGCACTTCAAGCACAAATGTTTATGGTAAGGCTTGATAAAGATAACTTAGATCCACAGAGGATGTATTTTGGGTGGGGAGGTGCAGGAAATCGGTGGGAATGGCCATAGGGATTATCATGGCCATGGGCTGTCAATGGGCGGGTAAATAACCAAACAACGCCGACAAGCTTTGTGTCTCTCCTCATATGCCATTTATCCCTACCTGTACTCTAATCCAATAGTTTTGGCTTATTATTAGTGCCACCTAGTACCTCAAACTAAAAATGCATTGAGTACAAAATTGAGCCAGACAAAAGCAGGTGTAAGATCTGGGTCTGTTGGATGCCCCGTTTCTTGATCTCCTGTTGGAGCACTGGTGCATTAACAGTGATAACAAGCATTAGCCCTTCAGTGATGGCTGTGTTTCCAGTCATACAAACCTTTGAAATGCTAAGCAATGCCTTTTTTCCCGTTGTCCAAAGTGGAAAAAAGGTCCCAAAGACACTTTCAAATGTAACTTGTGTAAGGGTCATGTGTATCGCCTACGATGTACAACATCTTCACTAATCCTCTGTTTGATGACCTTGACAATCTGGGTGTCACCTACACAAACTATGCAGATGACACCCAGATTCTAATTCCTGTGTCTGGAAATTACGAGGCTGACTCTGCTTTGCTGAAGAAAATCTATCTTTACATTCAGACATCGTTGGCCTTGCATGGCCTCTGTCTGAACGATGAAAAGACCGAGCTCTTGCTCATTGGAGCTCCAGCCAAACTTCACAACCTAGTAACTAGTTCCAATCATTTAATATCGATGGTATAGAAATCAAAGTTGCCAAATATGTAAAAATGCTGGGATTCTACCTAGACTTGGATCTTAACCTACAAAGGCAGGTCAATGCTACTACTTCGGCGACATCTTACACTTGTAAGCTCATCCACGCCTGCAAATCGTTCTTTTTTACGGCCAGCTGCATTACTCTTGCTAGAGCCCTAGTTCTTTCAGAATTAGACTATTGTAACGCACTATGGGCCTCATTCCGAGGTTGGCCATAAGGGGTTAATGGCGCCTGTGCCGTTAACCCCTTACCACCGCATTACGAGGTCCTTTAGCGGGTCCCGCTAAGGGCAGCTGGTTTTACCAGGCGCCCTTAGTGGGTGCCGCTAAAGGACCAGGGAGCTAATAACGTGCCTGTTATTAACGGGCCCGTTGTCAGCTCCCTCCCCATTCCCATTGAGCCCTATGGGGGCTCAAATGGGAATGGGGATGGGTAAATTGAATGAGGAATTACCGGGTCCTCCAAGGTTGGAATGTCCCAGTAATTCCTCATTCAAGGAACCCGGACCCGAGTTTGGAGGAAGCCATGCCGCAAATAGCGGCATGGCTGCCTCCAAACTCGTAATGAGGCCATGTATCTTGGCTCCAGCAAGCAAAACATCAACAAACTACAAATCCTACAGAATAACGCTCCTAAAACTGCATTAAGCATCCTGAGAACACAACACATCTCTATGGCCAGCCGCAACACTAAGTGGCTTGCAGTAAAGGACAGAATACAACTTAAAGTATTATCCATTACCCACAATTTCCTAGCTAATGCAGCACCGAAATACCTGGTGGATAAATGTACCAAAAATATATCCTCACGACCAACTAGGACAGTGTACTTGCATTGCCTCCAGGTCCAGAGATATAACCTTAAAGGCATGGTCTAGTAAAAAATGTTATTGTCCCTACGGGTCGGCCATGTTTTTTAAGCCTAAGTGGCTCGATTTTAGAAAACTTTCCTATGGACCTTACCCGAGTTTTCGTCCATTAAACGCACGCGAAAACAAGCACCAGAGAGCCGCCATTTTATGATAATCCTATCTTTTACCCGATCGCCCTTGCTGACCTGCTTTTGCGGCACTAAATCAATTCCCCCGCCCCTGAGCCTGTCATCAGCAGACTCGTACCGCCCATTTCCCAACGCCAAAGCACGTCTTGTGTCAACATTCGCTGCGCTTGAGCTAATGACGTGTCGCCATGGAAATGGCAGGATGCCTCTTTCCTCAATAAGTATAAACAGACCGTTTCACAACACAGCAGCAGATTTTCGATTCCATTCCTCTCTCTGTGTTACTTTGAGTATTCTGTGACTCGTTTCAGTGCTCTGGTCAGCTACCTTCGCCGCTTGTAGCCCGTGTGAACAGATACCAGTACCACCGCTATAAATTAATTTAGTTTGTTTAACACACAATGGCTACAATAATGCCCTACATGTACGAGCCCGAGTATACCGAGGAGGAACTACTGGAAAGGGAAGCACGCGAAAACGATGGGGATTCGGACGGCAGTTGGCAGGACGAATCCACAGATGAAGAGCCTGGGCCTAGTCGAATGGACGGCGTCTCCACCTGGTGCACATGCAATCGGTGCGAGCTAATGCCAACTGAGGACAAGAACTGCTGCTGCCGAGAAAACTCGGGATGCCTGGCCTACATTTCGGAAGGCGAGCCACGACCGCAATGCATCACCGAGCTGCCAGACTTCAGGGCAGCCTGCCTCACACGGGCCGTGTTGAGAATAATGATGGTGCTTATGCACGAACTTCGCGCAACTGTTCGTCCTCGTAATCCGAGTAACGAGTAAGTATACTCTGCTTGTCATGCCACTCCTATTTCATGTTCTTCTACTATATCCAAAATTACATCTACATATCATTGTAACGCATGTAAGTCGTTCAATAGTGTGCATTGTCTAGATAGCATTTGTCCGTGCAGAATGCCATTAGTTACAAGAATTGTCATTGACAACAAACGTTTATTAAACTTATCTTGGTCATTTAAAAACAGTTTGTTTCATTCCTTTTCACAGGTGGTACAGGCTGGTGGCCTATCGTTCCTTTACATGGTGGCTCCACGGGAGGCTTGGACACCGTGTTCGAAGAGTGATACCCGCCTGTGCCGTTCGTGCCATTAGAGAAACGTTCCTGAGTGACAGCGGTCAGTACAGGGGATTTTCTCTCGCTGTGCTGCAACCTGACCTGTATAATCTTTAAAGTCTTGTATTTTTGTGTCATGAAAATAAGATACAAAATAAAACACCACATATATTTTAACAACGGTTGTTTCGATTTTTTAAATGAATCAAGTGTGTCTCCATTCAAGGATGGACGTCAGACATCTGTGCTCCGAATGGGTGAAGGTCTGGTCGCTGTGAAGCAGGGTGGTCACTATCTATCTAAGCTAACATAACATATTCTCGATAATGCATGCACTAAATAACACTTGTTCAAAGTCTTTCAGTGGTTTATGTCTCTATAAAAGTCACACATATGTCTATACTAACAATTACCATTGGATTATATAGGCCTTAGGGTCTTGACCACTATAATACACCGGTTGAAGTGTGGGTCTGTGCTCACAAGAATCTCTGGTATGTGGCATTTGTTATTGATAAGCAACGATATACTGATATAAAGGCGGTTCGACAGTGGGTGCGCGCTGGCATGGGGGGCTGTTAGGGGCGCTAAAGGCCAAGGTGCCAAACTACATGTGCACTTCAAAAAGTATCCCAAGCCAAGGGGCCATCGGTCACATGGCCTCCTCAGACCCTGTGTCTCCAGCCAGGCCTCCCCTTGAAGCAGGCCGCCCCCCTGCAATCCACATAAGTGTGTCTCCATTCAGCAGTCTTCCTGTGCCTTATCTGCACGCCCCAGGCCCATCCATCCCACCCCCCTCTATCAAAGGCGGTTCGCGCCGGTATGGGGGGCTGTCGGGGGCGCGAAAGGCCAAGGTGCCAACCTTCATGTACACTTCAAAAGGTGTCCCACGCCAAGGGGCCATCGGTAACATGGCCTCCTCAGACCCCGTGTCTCCAGCCAGGCCTCCCCTTGAAGCAGGCCGCCCCCCTGCAATCCACATAAGTGTGTCTCCATTCAGCAGTCTTCCTGTGCCTTATCTGCACGCCCCAGGCCCATCCATCCCACCCCCCTGTATCAAAGGCGGTTCGCGCCGGTGGATGCGCGCTGGCATGGGGGGCTGTCAGGGGCGCGAAAGGCCAAGGTGCCAAACTACATGTACACTTCAAAAGGTGTCCCACGCCAAGGGGCCATCGGTCACATGGCCTCCTCAGACCCCGTGTCTCCAGCCAGGCCTCCCCTTGAAGCAGGCCGCCCCCCTAAAACAACGACATACATACGTCATTCATTCACAAACACACCCCTGCTTCTAATACTTTATAAACCACTTGATATGTCTCATGAGAACATCTTTGTGCTTTGCAAGGCAACTCCTGAACGTGTTACCTGGCAACCACTGAGATCTACGCTAATCTGCTCGTCGTCGTGCTATCCGTGAACTTCTGTGACCGCAAACCCATCAGTGTGCTACCTGTGGCCACCCACCTATTCTCCTGCAACATACTGCTCTGCTTGCTGAATCCAACTGTTTGTTGGTCAAGGTAAGGCCATGTATCCTAGTCATATTTCGCAGATTTTTAAATTTCTATCTATTTGCGAGTTGAGTACACAATAGTGCTTGGTTCATTGGTCTCATTGCTATTGACTTGAGTTTCCATTGCTATGCTATCAAGAGATCTATTTATTTCCATCTGTGTCTATTGTCATCGAATTGCTCCCTTCGGGGGTCCAGTCTATAATGTAAGCATGTTTCCTTCTCGTGCAATACAGAACATCCAAGGGATGAGTCACATGTTCAGTTTTTAGTCACATCATTTATACATTTCTGCAATTTATGCAAATACTAAGCCGCACATAATGAACTGGTATAGTTCCTGCGACCAAAACAAACCTTGCATTGATCATTGTATGATTCATTTACTTTTGTATCAAATCTTTATTCTTGAAGATTGTATAATAATGTCGATATTTACTTTTCAGATTTATCAACAATGCCTGCCTGTTCGATTAGCGGTTGCCCTTCGAAGACCCCTGCTAAATCTGAAGGCACTACAATGCATGTATTCCCGAAAACTGTTGATTGAATAAGAGAATGGGTCAGACATTGCGGATATCCACTGGATGAGCTGGAAAGTAGAGTCCAACAAGTCTTACAGGACAAGTGGGGTGATCGATACCGCATCTGCAGCCGGCACTTTTCCTTGGACATGTACACAACATCTTGGGTAACAAAGAAGAATAAACGGCGAACGACACAGAAATTGCTCGAAAACGCTATTCCCACTCTATTAGTCCACATTCCGCCACCGGTGAGTCAAGTGTCCGGATTTAGCTTTAGGCCTTGCGGTAGTGTGTAGGTATCCAAACGGATTAATTGATATTGTAGGTGTTCTATCCCTTGTAATAATTTCGATATTGATATGAGTGTATAGTTTTTTGAATAATGACATTTACCAATATATTCTTTTTCGATTTCATAACCCACAAACGCAATGTATATATATGGGAACAGGGAACTGTGCTGTATTGAGCATTTTACAAGTATTCTGTCGCCTTACATGGCTATTTTTAATATTGGCATTTCATTATCAATCATTAATATACCTTTACAACTTCTTGACTATCCCTTGAATCTGAAGCAAGAACATTCTACATCCTTGACGTGGTTGCAGTTATCAACCACTTCTAGCGCGTATCAGGTAATCTTACTAGGCTAATCCGCTACAGACCTGTTTTATGCATGTCAAGTAATATTTTTATTTTATCGTGTAATCATTTTACCGAATGTTTTGTTAGTGCTTTCCAATTGATATACACCTTAGTTATCGTCCACTGTTGTTTGTTTTCAGTTATAATTAGTGTTATCCATACTAATGCAAGTACTGTCTTTCAGGGAGATGCTGAAGCGTCCGCCACATCTACAACATTTCTAGATGTTCAACAGCTGGAGGTATGGATACTGACAGCTCCATCGAGCGTCATCATCAGAGCTGGAATTCTTGTTGTTTGATTGTTCTACACAATGTTTCATTCGTGGTTAGCCATTGATATGTACCTGTGTTGTCGACCCCAGGTGTGTGTTATGTTTTCACTATTGTAATCCTCACTAATGAAAGTACTATGTTTCAGGCAGTTGATGGAGCGTCAACCCCTGCACTTGATGCAGAGCCTGACATTCAAGTAATTCCAGGGGAAGTGGAAGCGGGACCATGCGTATACGAATCGGCGCAACAGCTTTCGGAAGTGCGCACTACATTTGCAACATCCATAGATATTCTTCAGCAGCACGAGGTATGGATAATGACAGCTCCATCATGCGTGATCATATAACGTGATTCCATTTGCTATACTTTCTTCCCTATTAACGCAAGTGCTGCGTTTCAGGGAGACGACGAAGCTTCCACTACAATCACAACATCCAATTTAGATGATGCAGATGTAAATAAATCAGAGAAATAAGTTGATGAAATGTGATCATATTTAGATTTTCCTTGATTCTTTTGGACAATGCATCATTTGCGGTTATCTCTTTATATGTACCTGTGCGTTCGACCCCAAGTGTGTGTTATGTTTCCAATATTGAAAACCATACTAATCCAAGTACTGTGTTTCAGGGAGACGACGGAGCTTCCACCACAATCACAACATCTCATTTAGATGATGCAGATGTAATGGAATCGTTGAAATAAGTCGATGAAATGTGATCATATTTGGATTTTCCTTGATTTTTTTGGACACTGCATCATTTGTAGTTATCTCTTTATATGTACCTGTGCCGTCGACCCAAGTGTGTGTTGTGTTTCCAATATTGAAAAGCATACTAATGCAAGTACTGTGTTTCAGGGAGATGCGGATGCCTCCTCTCCAATACAACCATTCATGGCAGTCCATGCAGAGCCAGAGGTATGGATACTGACAGTTCCTTCGAAATAGATCATCACTGTTCGAATACTTGTCGTTTGATTGTTGCACACAATGTTTAAATTGTGTTTGGCTATTGAGATGTACCTGTGTGTTCGTCCTCACGTGTGTTTTATGCTAACAATATTTTGATACATAGTAATGAAAGTACTATGTTTCAGGGAGACGATGGAGCCTCATTCCGTGCTGTCTATGCGGATACAGAAAATATAGTCGTTGCAGCGCAAGAGGAAGGGAGGACATGCGGAAACGAATCGGGGCTACAGCGTGCAGATGTTGAAGGTCGAGTCAAAAAAGTTGCAAAGAAAAAAAAACAAAAAAAGGTTAGTTACAAACAGTTCATAACTTTAAAAAAATGTTTGTGCTGGGGACTATTTTATGTTTTTTTCCAGTCAATTCTACTACACTCCATCTTGTGTTTAAACTGAACATCCCTTTTCCAATCTCTCCTCCAGTTACCCGTGGGTGTCAGAACTATACACACACAGACAGTGAAGCAAATGAGAGATGTGGCTTGCCAGACCGTGTACACTATGGAGGAACTATTAATTGAGGCGAGGCGTGTTCAGGCTCGAGATGCTCATGTCCAATGGCCAGAACATGAATTAACTGTGTTTGGAGACTACAGCAAAGTTGCATTGGACCATAGCTACAGTGCGACCGCACCACCACAAGAAGATGTTATTGAATGTATTGAAGATAGCTCTGAAGTAGTTGCAGATCAATTTACACAATCTACACCCGCCAAAAATTTGCCACCAAAAAACCTGTCGACATTGTTGTGTTCTCCCATCAATGTTGAAGTAATAGATGTTGAAATGACAGAGAATGAACCAGCCGCAGCATCCACAGACGCATCAGAACTTGATATCAGCGATATTACTTTCCAATGTGTTGAAATCTCCACAACGTCACAGGCCGAAACAACGTTGACTCAGGATGACAGTCTAATGAAAGAGAGCAAATACATTGTATTCGACAGTTGTTTGATGGAAATTATAAGTATGCTGAAATGTGTGCATTCCATTAGAGGGAAAGTATGTGGGAAGCCATTGATTAATTTGACTCGTCAAATAAAAGGCAGTAACGTCAAAATAAATGCCGCCTGTAGATTAAATCATAGGTTCTCATGGTCTGCACAACCGATGCTGGGGAAACTGCCAGCAGGCAATCTATTGTGTGCAGCTGAATCACTTTTTAGTGGCTCCAGTTTTAGAAAGTTAGAGGCTTTCTTTCAGTTTGTGGGACTCCATTTCATTTCTAAAGCGCTGTACTACATATACCAACGTGATTATCTGTTTCCGGCCATTAGTGATGCTTGGAAAATTGAACAATTGTCTCTAGCAAGTACATTCGAAGGCAAACGATTCAGGCTAGCCGGCGATGGACAGTGCGACAGCCCTGGATTTTCTGCCAAGTACTGCACCTACCACTTTCAGGACATGGATAGTAAGAAAATTGTGAGTTCGGTGGTTGTGCAGGTAACACAATGTACATCGTCAGTGGCCATGGAGAAACTAGGATTTATAAAATCAGTGGAATATCTACAATCAAGGGGAATGCACATCGACCTCATAGCCACAGATAGACACGTTTCAATTGCCAAGACAATGAGAGAGCAGTTCCCACATATTAAACATCAATTTGACGTATTGCATCTTGCTAAATCAATCAATAAGAAAATCCCGGCTGCAGGGAAAAAAAAAGGTTTTGAAAGTATTTTGCAGTGGTCACATTCTATCACCAACCATCATTGGTGGAGCTCAAAAACTTGTGAGGGGTCAGTGGAAATACTACTTGAAAAATGGCGGTCACTGATGCACCAATGTACCAACGTTCACCGCTGGACAGCAAATGAACATTTCCACCAATGTGAACATGGCCCTTTGTCCCCAGAGGAGGCACGGAAGAAGAAGTGGTTGGTTCCATCTTCACCGACACACAAAGCCATTGAGAAGATTGTTTTCGACAAAACTCTATCAAGAGATTTGAGAGGACTGACAGAATTCTGTCACACAGGAGATTTGGAGGTGTTCCACAATATGTGCCTAAAGTACAGGCCAACGCGCTTGCATTTTAGCTTTCGGGACATGAAACATCGCACTCTACTAGCGGTCTTGGCCCATAACAGCAATGTCGGACGTGAACAATCTAGGACTAGGGGTAAAGTAAGGATGCCTCGCTACACTAAGGTGTTTTCAAAACGAAGTAAGCAATGGGTGATCAAACCAGTCTATGATGAAATGCAGTTCGCCTTTGTGAAAGGCCTTATTGTTGCTGTGTTAGAGAAGCACAGATATGGAATTTTGGAAGTTTCTATGCAGAGCAGTGATCTATTGCCACCGAACATTGCAACTGTGCCATGCCCACCCGAAGCACAGCTGATTGTGAAGTACAAATCCCGGTTTAAATAATTGCAATACGATTGTCTTTTTGTAAATAAATGTTATTGTACAGTGTACCTGTAAACCTAACCCCTACCTTCACCATCATGGGTGGCGAACAAGCTGGGTGTCATCTTTGAATTCTCCCTATTCACCTCACATATGTGTATGTATATATTTTTCTCATGTCTCATCTCATGTAAATGTAAATGCTGCGCACTGTTAACGGAGGGGAGGCTTGCGTATTGCAAATAATAAAACAAACAAACAATAAATCTCACTTTTAACTCAACTCCTGTGGTACTTTATACTTTCCCTGACCTTCCGCAAAAAATTTAATGTCTCAAAATGGCTGCAAAGCTCGCAGACAACGGGGACAAAATTGGGGCACTTAGAATGCGCCAGCCAAGCGGGCCGTGGCATTTGGGAGAGAAACCAGTTCGCATTTGCACATTGAGGCGCACTACATAGACGGATTCTAAACTTCAAGTTCTCACAGATGCCTATACTACGTGATGTTGCAAATAAAGAATGCGAAGGACAGCGCCCAGATGAGGCCCACAAGTCGCACTGGAAGTATAAGGGTCTATTGTTTTTTGACCTTGAGACAGGGACCATGCCGAAAGAACTACATTTGAAGGGAGTGCGCAATAACGTAAGAGACGATAAGGCAGAAAATTCAGAAACTAGACCGAGTTTCATTTTAGTTCAGTATACGAAAAATCGTTGTCAAGAGCACGGTCCGTTTTACAGACTGCATTACGAAGAGACACAATGGAAATTTCAAATATAATGTAAGTAAATCTTTACACGCTTTTATACCGGAATGAAGATTTAATGAATGGATGCATGAATAAATGAATGAATGAAGAGCTAGGAAAAGCAAGTAAAACGTGTTTGTAGTGGGCACATGGGCATGCAGGTCCACTGGTCTCACCGATCTCGGTCCTTGGCCCAGCCACTTTTCCCTGTACTGCCTACCTGCACTACGGGACTGTCTCTGTATCCTTCAGCCCCTTCTCCCGGCATTTACCTTGCACTTGCCACCAGCTGGCCCTATTATTTAATTTGTATTCAACTAACCATGTACAGCCCTTCCCCATGCGCGATCAGAAAGACACCTTGCCTAGTAGGATCGTTATCTGTCTGCCCTTGTTCCCCACCTGCCTCGTCACGCCTAGAAACACTTGAGTATAGGCGCGTTACAAATGCCATATCATATATCATATCATTCCTCACGCATGTAGACTAACTGTCGTTTATCATCGTGTGTTGGCCTCGATTTATCTTGTTACTTTTCGTATTGATTTTAGAGACGAACATACTCCATTGAACTATCCTTGCAAGCAAATAGTTTCTGATCGGCCGTAATAAATAAAATGAGTAATATTAATGAAGTTCAGCTAGCGAGACTAATTATAATTTTTTTGTTTTCATAACAGGTATTTGATTCCATTCTGCCACTGCCATCTGTTTGAGACACCGGGGGATGGATTCTTCAGCAGACACCTGCAGCTTCGTGTCAACAACTGGAGCACGATCACCATATTATGGGACGATCGCCAAGGGCCCACATGCCCTTACGCTGTACTAGTGGCTAGAAGCAACATATCAACCTTTAGGCTGGAATAGTGCCTAGTTGATGGAACAGCCTTGTGGCTCACCGTGCTTCCAAAGTGATTCTTTTTACGAAAATGAACACCCTGTGTACCATAAAGGAACAGCGCGTGACTCAAGATGAAACGGAACAGTTATTGCGGATACAGATAAAAGAAAATAAATGGCTTTCGGAGTTCATATGGCAATTGCTGAATATTCTCTAAACATTTAATGTCAAATAAATGTACTTTACCAAATGTACCGTGTTGCTGTTTCATTTTAAAGTACAGTTTCATATTCCGAATTGTGGCGCGCTGTGTTGTGAGTTGATCTGTGTTGGTTTCCGGGTTCTGTGTGGAGTCGCGCAGAAGACGACTGGGCGCGTTTGCCTATGCAGCACAGTAACGTCACGGAGAGAGGTGGGGAATATGAATGTTTTGATAATGTCAGGCTCAGGGGCGGGGGAATTGATTTAGTGCCGCAAAAGCAGGTCAGCCAGGGCGATCGGGGAAAAGATAGGATTATCAGAAAATGGCGGCTCCCTGGTGCATGTTTTCGCCTGCGTTTAATGGACGAAAACTCGGGTAAGGTCCATAGGAAAGTTTTTTAAAATCGAGCCACTTAGGCTTAAAAAAACATGGCCGACCCGTAGGGACAATAAAAATATTTACTAGACCATGCCTTTAAAAAGGTAGGGGGAAGCACCTTTCCTGTAATGGCAGCTCATCTATGGATTCTGTGCCCACAGCTTTAAGATCTGACCCATCATTCTTCAGCTTCAGAAAAAAACGAAAGGCTGGCTCACAGCCAGGGATCTCTAACCAGTATTAGATGGCTACACCGCTTTGCCTATCACCTGCTGTTGCCTGTATAGATTTGTAAAATTATGTAAAAGTATGACCTTTGACTACATGCAATTCTTGATCCACTCTTGCCCTGTAATTTGTAGATTTTCTTGCACCTGAAATAATGTAATGTGTATAGTATTTCTGCCTGTTTAGCTCTGTAAATATTTTGAAATTCTCTGACTTTCAACTACGTGTAAGTCCATTTGCATTCTCGCCCTATATTTTGTAGATACCTGTATTTGAAACAATGTAATGAAAAAGTATTTCTATGCAACGTGTATCGCGCCCAGATACCTCCGGGGTTGGATCGCTCTATAAATAAATAAACAAACAAACAAGGATTCAACTCTCAAATTGCACCTGGGCTCAGTCAAGTAAACCTGTCCGGTAAGAGGGGAATGTAATCAAGAACAGAAAAAAATTGACTAGGGTTTTTCTTACCAAACAAAGATGAGACACCCAACACCCGATCTACCAATCCCAGCCGAACCCCAGGCAAATGATGAGGCAACAGAAAACAAACTGAGAATGAAACGTGACTGCAGGGAAATGCAGAAATCCTCCCCAAACTGGACTGGAAGCAAAACTCACCAGCACATGAAAAAAGTCACAAGGAATGCTACCCTGCCAATGAAGACTCAAAAAAGGAGCGGGGCTAAAAGGGGGTAACAAGGAAAACAAGCAGCCTGAGCACCTGGAGCAGCCTGAGCACCTGGATGCCTGAGCACCTGGATGCTACCCTGCCAATGAAGACTCAAAAAAGGAGCGGGGCTAAAAGGGGGTTTGAAGCTTTGCACCTGTGTAACCCAACCCCTGGGGAACGACTACGCAAAGATTGGCCCACAGGGTCAGGTGAGCACTGGAGCCAATTGAAGGGGGGAGGGGAGATAGAACCAGCAAAAGGGTAGTATAAAAGGAGAGTGAATGGAACACAGAGTGTGCTTTGTAGGGGTGAGGTCAGGAGGCGTGGAGGTGCACTGAGAGACAAGGCAGAGGACAGATGGTGGAGTGGAGTGCTGAAGTGTTGCTGGCAGGGTTGGTGTAGAGTGCGGGTGAAGTATTTGTTGTGAGAGAGAGCGGTTGAGAGGGAGTGGTACCAGTTGAGTGTAGTGTGGTGAGGGGGGAGTATAAAAGGTGTGAATGATAGAGGCAGAGAGAAAGCAGAGGGGAATTAGAGTGAAAGTGATAGAGAGAATCTGTGGTAGGAGGGTGTGTAAAGAGTGCAAGGTGGTAGCAGGAGTAGTGGTGAGGGCAAAGTGGAGTAGGAAGGGGCACATTTAGAAGGGATGGGTGAAGAGGGTGGGGTTAGATTAGGGCAGGAGGTAGGGGATTGGGGGCAGGAAAGAGTTGAGCAGAGGGGTCTATAAAGTGGAGAGGTGAGTGGTAAGATGAGAGGTGAGCAGGGATGTGAGAAGAGGGGCGTGCAGAAAGGTGAGGAGAGAGGAGAAGAGGGAGCAGACATTGGAGGGACAGACGGGGAGAGAGAGAGAGAAGAGGAATCAGACAGAAGGGTGTGAAAGAAGGCAGAGAATACAGAGGGGCGAGTAAAAAAGAGTAGAGAGTGAGGCAGAAGGAGTATTGAGTTCAGGGAAATGAGAAAGTGTGTGCATGAGAGATCTGTCCAGGGTGTCTCTTACCCGCACAAGAAAATCGATATTGCTCTTAAGAAAACCTGGGGAGTGTTTCCTTAGGGACCCCTTAGGAGAACCCTGCAGGGAACCAGAAAGATAAGGCTTTTTGTCTGTAGGCCCTCACCTACAGCTAGCCTTAGATAGTAGGTGTTACTGTTCACTAGGTAGAAAACTGCACGTTAGGGACGTCTGTGTTAGGTTGGAAGGAGCCAAATGGATGCTGAGAGAGGGAGGCCCAAAAAAGTATCCTGGCCGCACCATGACCAGGATAAAAATAATGACCTTTTGCATTTTTAAAATAGAAACCCTAGAACCATCCTTTCAGAGTCTGGGAGTTGTTGAAGCCATCTGTGACAGTTGCCACTGGGATGGAGCTCCTGAGGTCCCGAGTGCAGCACGAAAAGGACTGTTTCCTAGTGTTCTCCTTGCTAGCCAGTCTAGTTCCCAATCTGGTGATGGTCTTACTCCGAGGTAACCATGTGGTCCCTGATATTTGTAGTTTAGCCAACAGGTAGGCTGGTATACAGGTGGCAATTGCCTTGTAGGTGAGGCATGCGATTTTGAACCAGATCCTAGCCAGGATGGGGAGCCAATGTAATTCATGCAAGGTGGGGATGATGTGGTCAAATGTTCTAGAACTGATGATGAGATTAGCCGCTCTATGGTGGGCTGCTTTGAGAGGAGTCAAGTGAGCTGCTGGGAGGCCTGAGAAGATGGCATTACCCCCATCAGTATGCAAGACCAACTGGACCTGCACTTCCCTTTGAAAGTCTTGGAGTGGGTGGAAGGACTTGATCTTGCGGAGTAGAGAGATCTGATACCAAGTCGTTACACCCTTTTTGTGATGTGTTGTCGGAAGGATAGAGTGCCAGTCACAATTAAGCCTAGGGACTTTGCTGAGTGGGTGAGGTAAAGGTTGCACCCGCCCAAGCTCAATTCGTCTAACCACCTTTGAGTGGGTTCCTACTTGGAGGGGTGGTCTAGGAGTATGAAATCGGTCTTGATGGGCTTAAGCCATAAGTAGGCACTTGTCATCCATGTTTGAATGGTTGCAAGGCACAAAAGAAGGCGGGCAATATCTTCTGGGTCCTGGACCTTTCGGAACAATTGTGTATTATCGATGGATTGGTGTATCACAGTGTTGGGGTCATCTAGGAGTGAGCCCAGCAGTTCTTTATAGAGGTTACAGATGACAGGAGAGAGAATGGAAGCGTGAGGGACACACCAGGCGATGGGGCGGCTTTTGGAACTGGGTTGTTGGAGACCCAAACCTACCTGTCAATTTCATAAAGTTAAACAGGTAATTTTGGTCAAAAAATATTTCTAGCTTGCATTTTTTAAAATAAAGTGCTCAATCCATGGTTTATCCAAAGCCTTAATTAACAGGTACACCACATACCCCCTTTAAACAATATGATATGATATGATATGATATTATATGGCATTTATAACGCGCCTATACACAAGTGTTTCAAGGTGCGACGAGGCAAGGGAGGGGAACAATTGGAGGATTGACACGATCCTACTAGCCCAGGTGTCATTCAGATCGCGCAAGTGCGTGGAAAGGGGGCAGGGACAGTGCAGTACATAGATAATAACAATAAGTTAGTAACGGCCAGCATGTGGCAAGTGCAAGGGTAAGTGCAGACATCAGGTGTCAAGGGCTGGTAGGGGGACTGTAGGGATACAGAAACAGTCCCCAAGTGCGGGGGTTGCCAGGTGGGCAGTGCAGGTGTGTGACGCTGGCGAGGGAGGGACCTGGGCCCGAGATCAGAGGGTGTTCAGGTGGCCAGTGCAGTTCCAGTTACAGCCAGGAGGTCAGCAGAGGAGAGGAGGAGAAAAAGCAGAAGCAAAGAGAAAGGTTTTGATGTGCTTCCGGAACCGGAAATCGTTCTCCTCAAGTTTAAGGGAGGCAGGCATAGTATATGATCAACCCTGGGGGGATGAAAGTTTAAATTGTCCTGAAGGTTCTTAATGTGTGATTTATAGGGTATATGATGATTACAGCAACAAGCACATTACGTTTCCAGCTATTTTGCAACGATTGCAACTAATTTCTTGCAGGCTACACATGGATCTCTGCAGAAGAAACAATTACCCATTATGCTCCTTATTGGTATTGGAACCTCTGACCTTGCGGGCACACACACAAGAGTATAGCACGTGAATTAACCCTTTAAACATGTCACAGGTATTGGATTCTGCAACCTACAGGCAACAACATATGTGGTGCTTGCCACCATATACCTGCAGTTTTATTAAAAAAAGGTGTCTATTCCCCAATTTATGGTACTCAATGTATTGTCCTCAGAAGTATGCAGGGTCGAGTAGATCCTGCTGTGGGCATCAAACCTGCAAAGTGCAAGCTGCCCTCATGTTGGAGGCCTGTCCTTTAGTCTGTGAGCTATCCACCTATCCGCCTAGGCACGTTATGCGCACATATCAGCAGTGGGAGCTCATACCCCGAGACCATTTCACCGTCACTGTCATTGAATCTATGACCTACTGGACACACAGAGAACACTGCAACAGGTTCATTACCTGCTAAGCTATCTTAATGGGACTAGAATCTGTGATCTGCAGATGACATCTATCTCTGCAGCATGTGCTCAACCTACTAAGCTACCAGTTTATCTAAGTTCCTTTTCATGCAGCATACATATCCATCCATCTTGTGGTAGTACTGAGAGTCTTCTTTTTGCCCCATTCTATGCAGTGCTATGAGATGGCCGGTAAGTGGATGTGTGGCCCGGGCAATAAATTGGTCTATATGCCTGCCGCCCATTCTGGCTCTCAACGCCCCTGACACCCATATGGAATTTCTGATGATTTTTCGTAGTGTACAGATTCATTGAAAAGGACATTTCAACAAGGTGTCTTTTAGAAAAGGCACTGTTATGCATCATGTGTGTGGTACATAACAGATGGTGCTTATGCAATATGCCCCATTCATCACGTTACGCAAGCACAGGCATAATCAGGGAATATTCATAAGACCATGTGATGAGAAAGTGCCGCAATGAAATGCTGAAGTGCCGGCCATTTTAAGTGGTGCATGGGTGTATGCCACCCCACGTCCTCCCCTAGTGCTGCGAGGCATGCTTTGTGGACCCCCTGGGGGGTGGGGGTGGCAGCACCTCATGCTAACACTGGGAACACGCCTGATGTCACTTGTTATTCACCACACAGAACAGTGTGTGCCAATGTTACACAATTGACTGTAGGGTTGGATGCCTGCTATGATAATTGATGAACTCTCTTACGCGCACTTTTATGGTGCAGAGGTCGGATTACTCATTTTGCCAGTATTTAGGTGGAAAGAAAATGCTTCATCTGTCAGAAACCTCCCCCGCATGCGCCCACTCCTTGTCTATGACTAACTCTCCTTTAGAAATCATGCAGAAACTGCCAGGGTAGCTGAACACCGCGAGAGAAAAGAGTTGCGACAACACAGAGAACACTACTTTGATTTTCTGAGTATCGGGGAACAGGTGGAGACGATATATATCCTGGCACATTTGCTAAAATGTGGGCACGCAGTTTCCCCTCCTTAGGTGGTCATTGCCGTCTCATATTTACATTTTACACTAAATGTAGTCTGAATAGGCCTTATCATTTTGAGGACAAAATACATTGTGGCAAAGGGGTTCAGATGTACTCTACATGGCGCTTTAGGTATTGCTGTATTAGCAGACAAAGGGATCATTACGAGTTTGGTGGGAGTCAGTGGTATACAATGAGGTATTTGGTAAATACCACATGTTTTAGTGTTTTGCCAAATTCTGGGTTTCAGTACCATAACTTCTTTTGTGTGGAGGAAAATGTCTCCACATATAAGCATTACTGCATGTATTTATGTAACCCATGCAGTTTTACCACATGAGGTAGTAGAGCATGCGCCCAATTGAGTCCCTTGGGCTCCAAAATGGGACATAACAGAAGGCTCAGCATGACTTTAAATCATGCGGACCATTCCTAGTAACAGAGGCGGTATTGGTAATTCTGTTTGACGGTATTACCGGATTCGCGGTCATTACCAAATTTGTAACGATCGCTAGGGTTACATATTATGACGTCACGGTGCCAAGATTAAAATGAATGTTGTATCATTTGCAATCGAGTGTTGCTGCTATGGGCAGAATAAAGAACGGACAAATGCATAATGACATGATGTTTGCCATTAAATTAAGGCTACTGCATTTTAGGACTAACAATTAAGAAAGACAATTAGGAACCAAAGGCAGATTTTACACGTAAATTGTGTTCCTAGGGGGAGATCCATATTCGGTGTCAGGAAATGACAGACGTTAAAGAAATAGTCGTCTGATTAAGAGGTTCAGAGGCAGAGACCGGGTAGGGCCTGAGCAAATAAGGTGTAGTGGCCTCTAAATGAAACACTGCACGTAAAGAGGTTTGAGTTGCTTTATTGCTGTAAGGTTACAGTTGCGCGTATTACACAGAGGCCTTGTGGGGCATGAAACAAGCTATACTGGTACGGCACGTTAGCAGGCTGGCCTTCAAACATGGATTGTTTGGGGCCTGAGTATTTCTCACGTTAAGGTGGGAGTAGGGTCACAGCTGTGCAGGCGGTTATGGGTGTTGTGTCATTTGCTCACAGGCAGGAGCTGTTGCGGAGGACCTCCGCTTCCGTTCACATCCCACTCTTCAATTCCAGCTTCCCGCTGACTGCCATGCATGCCCAGCGTGGCCTTGCAAGATCTTGCGGGGGAGAGACTACGCAAGACCCCGTCTCCACACAAGGCCCATACTAAATCTGTAAATGCCCACTCAGCAGCAGTTTGTGGGTATTTACAGATGTCAAGGTGGCAGCTGAGCATTAGGGGTCGCTCTCCAGCACCTCGCGCGCATGTTAGGAACAAATATGCTCTCCCTGCTTCTTGGTTACTGTCTGCACGGAGCGTGAGAGCCAGAGGCCTAGAGCGCAGCTGAGGAGAGATTGAAGGTGGCATCGTATTGAATCTGGATAGAAACCGGTAGGGAAAAGAAAAGCATTTTTGTCAGTGTGTGCGTGTGTGCAAGGATTGTATCTATGTATGAATGTATGCATGCATGCATTCATGTGAGAGGGTGTCTGCATAAGTGTGCTGAAGTGGGAGAATGGGAGAAAAGACTCCCCCCAATCTCCTCACGCCCCTGGCCTAGAGGATCGCGCCCCCAGACACCCACCACGAGATGAATTTGCCTATTTACCAGATGACCAAATACCTTGGTACAGAAACATACGGATGTGCCCACCAGCCTGCTCAACAGCCTGCTCTGCTCAAGCCGACACCTGCGGCATGGATGAACTCGACTAAACCCTTCAACAATAAGAAAATACATCGTTAGAGATGCCATGACGACCTAGCCAACTGTCAAGACCACCCGTGCAACCATGCACACTGGACACCCCCACACCAATCCAAACGAAGAACATACTCAGAGCTATGACGTAGGTGACAGACACACCCACTGACGCGCATCTTTATTATTTTTCACATAGGTTCTCCGAAATGCAGAAACGCAAGACGCACAAAGCACTCATCTAAATGCTTGCTGACGCTTTTCCTGACCCTTGCACTGTGATGAAAATACGACGAAGACATGATACTGCCTGTGAAGCAATGTGATACCGCAACTTAAGTGCTGTGCATTAAACATCCCCATCTATGAACCAGGCCCAAGTAGGCCGCAAGCAAGAGCCTCCATGAACATTGGACGAGCCAGAGTACAATTGCTGACCCTGCAGAACGAGCCCAGCGAGAACTGACAGCCAAGGGAGCGATGTTGCAACTCGCATGCTACCAGCTGACGCCAAGGTCACACCTGCAAGCAAGCCAGACACGCAGTGGAAAATACAACTTTAAATGTGCAGAATTCTGCCTCAACCACGGTCTCTCCTCACGTGACCAAGCCAAGCCTGACAGGATGCCAGACGCGAGAGGGAGAAGTCGCCTGGGTCCCACGTTTGAGACACAGGCTGCAACAATGAAATGACCCAATGAACACCTACAACGATGGGAATGGTCTGCTCTCAGGCATATGAGCAAATTCACGCATTGTCTGCACGAACACATAGTTACATATTGTTGCAAATGACAGGTACACTGCGAGCTGGGAACAACGATGTTCCCAGGCTGGGGGGCTCGCGAGTGGACCAATCAGAACATGGGGCACTCATCACTGACGCCACTAACATTAGCCAATCATTAGGGGTTTTCGTGTAACAATTTCCAAGTATCTAATAGAAGGGACAACCCAAGTATACCACCTGACTGACCCTTAACCACTAACAGCGTTCTCTATACGTGTGCTATACTAACCCTACCACTCGAGGAACCAATCCAGAGTGGCGATAGGTTTTTTGCTAACTTTCCCAGGTGACGCAAGAAGCGCGTCATACTGAAGCAAAAAGGGGCCTGTGAGCCCCACGGATTTCGAGAGTCTGGACGGACGCGTACGATCCTAGACCCATCCCTGCCATTGTTCAATTAACAGCAGAACCACCTTGCTTCTTGTGTGTGTCTCATACTTATTTTTGGGATACGCGGGAGGAGTTGGGGCCTCCCAGCCCAGAGGTCCGCGGAAGGCCCAGCCGACCCCGGGGAAACTACCCGACAAGTTGGAGGCACTGCTGAGATCTGTTGCCGATCTACGATCTACCTTTTTTTTATTTTTCCGAGTACTCTTGTTGCGAGGAGGCCCGGCGGCGCGGCCCCCTCTGCCGCTGCCCCCTTTTTGAGGACTACAGGACCATCGCGGAACTGCGAGAAGACCGGACGGCGCAATCCGGATATTGGCCCTCTGGAGCCGGTTGAGAAGTATCCCGCCCGCGGTTGGCGAGTGTCCAGACGTGGTCCAGATGAGGGGAGGTGGCGAGCCGCTTGGAGGGGTGCACGCAGTCGAGCGGCCCCGCACCAAGAGAACTTGGTGAGTATGCCACACCCAACAAGCAATGTGAAATTGTGAGGGAGGGGGGAGGAATGGAATAAGGGAGGCGGGAGGTGTTACCAAGGTGCGCGGCGAAGACTTGATAAATTAGTGTTGACGGTGAAGTGAATGGTAGCTGGACAAGCAAGAGAGCAGTCCGCTACGCTACGAAGAAGAGTGGGCGGAGCACGAAAAGATCACTTGCGGCCGCTTGTAGACACTGATTGGCCTAGGTCGCGACCACCTGTAAGGGTGTGTGTTTGTGTGTGTGTGTGTGGTTTCCTACGAATTGGCGATTATTGATCAATGAGTAGATGAGGATCCCTATTGATCGAGCAGAGAAACTCGATAGATAGATGATGTTTTCCTGTAGGCGGTAGCTAACTGGTTGCCTAATACGGAAGATAATTAGCTGGTTAAGCCCTCCTGTTGAGGGGCATATCACACGCAAGGCGATGCAGCGTGCGCAGTCTGATTATATTATTGGTTACCTTGTTCCAGGCATGACAAGAGGACAGCTGTGGGGTTAACGGGGATAAATAGCAAACTTATTTCGAAGTTTTTAAAACATGAAAAGAACTTACCGGTAGTTTTGGAAGAGGTCGGTGACGTCACCCGTAGGTCTTTCATAGGATACCTCGAGAACACAGCATTGTTGAAGAGTGGTGGGGAAGCAAATAAGTGGTAAGGGGGTGGGCACGGAGGTCAACGGCAACGATTATATCGGGGTAGGTGGAAAGGGGGACGTGACCGCGCACGGAGAACGCCGGCCACGACAAGTGAGGAATGAGGAGGAGGGGTGAAGTAAAGTGGGACTGTATAAGCACGTCACACAGGACACGCAGCCGCAGGGGGCTACGTGCGCCTCGGCCGTAGGGGGCCGTAATGGTGTTAGGTGAGAGAAACAAAGGCAGAAAAGAATACATAATTGCAAATGTTATATTTTATTACTTTCTTTTAGCGGACAATCGCAAGTCCCCAAAATTACGGGGCCAGGTAAAACATTTGAAATTGTATAGAGTTGATTATTAGCCAGGAAACCACCACTATATCAAGGGAGGCTAGCAACACAGTGCTACTATGTCATACGGGATAGGATCGGGAGGGTGGGGGAACACCCTCACTACCCCGCTACAACATATATGTAAAACACTGTCACCCCATAAGGAGAAACTGATTGAATACAGCATAGAATGGACGCAGGGGATGGAAAACAAAATGACGACACCCTGGCCGCATAACGGCAGTTTCGACCCATATGTCCAGCACTCACTACTGACCGACCTACATAACACATACAAGGGGAAGAAGTTGACGCACCATGTGGAGGTGTTTAACTTATGGAGGATGTTCCAGGGGTCACGACCAGGACCGACCGGAATGTTCACTGTGGGGGAAACAAAGGAGGAGAAGAAGGTAAAGGAGGAAGAAGAGAATGGGGAGAAAGAGAGTGAAAGGACACCGGTTACGGCGAAAGGACAAGAGGGAGGAGAAAAGCCTAGCAACATAAATGAAGCAGAAATAAAAAAGGAGCAGGCCGACGACATGCCCTTAGCGAAGGTAGTAAAAAAGGAGGAAGGAGGGTTATATCCTATAACGGAACTACGAGAAGTGGTGAGGCAACAATTAAGGGCGGCTTAGGGGTATTCGAACCCTGCATACAGCCCACCACCATATACAGCTACAGGCGGCTATACGGGGGGAGGCGACAAGTACGGTAGGGTTAACCTATATGAAGATGCCCGCAAGGGAAGGGAAGGATAGTGAAGAACAAATTGCAGCCATAGGACACGACGAATGGGTAGCTGCGCAGGTGTTATTAAAATTGCGAGGTTCATTAACAGGAGAAGAGAAGGAGGTAGTAAGGAAAATGAACGAGGACAATGACAGTAAGAGCGAGATGAAAGGGGAAGGGGGGAAAAGAAAGAAGGAGGAGCTGTTACGAGAAGAGGAGGAGATTTTGGAGGAACGGTTGTTAAGGAATGAGCAAAACGCCCTGATCAAACAGCTTGAGAGGGAGGAAAAAGAGAGAAGGAGAGAAAAGAAAGAAAGTAAGAATGAGTTAGAAAAAATAAGGGAACAAACTGAAGAACGGAAGAGGGAAGCAGAAAGGGTAAAGGCGGCAGCAGAAAGGGTATCTCGAGCAGCACAGCGTGACAAGAAAAGGGAGGAAGAAGAGAAAGAAAAGGAAATGGAAATATGGAAGAGGAAAATACTGTCAGAAACCACGAAGAAATACGAAGAAGGGAGGGTGATAGAAAGAATATTAGAACGGGAAAGAGAGAGGTGGGAAAGGAGAAGAGAGGAAGAAAGGCTATTAGAAAAGATGAGTAGTGAAGTAATGGAGGAGCTAAAAAAGAAAATAGAGGAAATAGGTGGAGAAATAGTAGAGAAAAAAGAAGGGGAAAGAGGAGATAGGAGAGGGGAGAGTGGAATAAGGAAATATGTACGCAGGGACACAGAAGTAGCAACAACATCAGCGCAAAGGGGAGCAATTACTAGAGAAGAAGTGGGAGGAACGGATTTAATAGATTTAAAAACAGTGACGATTAGGGGGAAAAAGACAGATTGGGGGTTGTCACTTTTGGATGATTTTTGCAGCGAGGAAGAAGAAGGACTGGGGAGAGAAGGAAGAAATGGGGAAAGGGAAAGCTTAGATAAATTGTACATCACCCGGACCAACAGGGAATCACCTTGGGCTTGCAGAAGGAAGGAAGAACTGGGGGGAAGTGAGGAAGAAGAGCAAGGAATGGCGGGAAGACACACACGTGCAGCTACACCCTCATCATCCCGTCCAACATGTCCACCTACACCCGCACCCGCCCCTCACGAACACACACCCTACGCTGGCAGGCTTAGAGATCTCCCTGGACGCAGGCAGGAAGAACGAACACACACGCCCACATCAAACAAAGGAAATAATAAACGAAGGGGAAAAGATGAAGGGGAAACGGCTATAAGCGGGGAAAATATGGACATAACAGATGATGTAGACGACACGGAAGAAGAAGAGGGGTATATTGACTCAACACCGCGACACTAGGGGGGGTCAGGTAGGACACAACCTAATGCCACTTTTGGAGAGAGGAGGGGTTAGACCACAATACGTCCCTTGGAAGCATGCAGACAAGGAAAACATAAAGTGTAGGCTCCCCTCACTAAGTGGAGGAGCGGGAAAATGGATATATGAAATGGAAAAACACACTGCAGGACAGAAATTGGCAGTAGGAGACGTAGAGGGCCTACTAATATCAATATTAGGGGATGCAGCGGATAACATATGGAAGAGAGCGGGCTTCCCCGGGGTAACAATAACAAACACATCACACGATGGGGCACCATTTGCAAACTGCAGACATGCATTATGGCAAGCACTAAGGGTACAATACCCAGACACCTCAGACATAGGAGCAATTACATCACGCAAGATGCGTGAGAACGAAGATCCTGTTGATTATATCCGGGAAATTCAAGAGAAGTGGCGTATGGAAACTAGAGAGCAGTGGGACAAGACACCAGCAATATTTTATCACATACTAATACAAGGGCTTCCGGAGGCAGTGCAGAAACAATTGAAGAAAGTAGTGGGGATGGAAGCAAAGGCTTGGCCGGAAATACAATTGACGATAGTACATCATTGTAGGACGTGGCAGGAAAAGATGAAACAAAAGGAAGAAGATAGGAAAGCGGAAGAGGCTAAATTAGTGCAGAAAAAACGTACTAAGTATACAATGGAAGGTGCACTAATATCTACACCTACAACAATGACACAAAACCCCACGCAAGAAGGGGCCGCACAAGATCCTTCCCAAATACAATCACCACAAATTATAGCACAACAGCTGCCACCACCCCCACCATACACGGCTAATATGGGAGGAGGGTACTCGACATCAGGAACTGGATGTTATAATTATAACAGCTGAAGGGGGGAATGATGAGGGGGAGGGGATATGGCTATAACGCACAAAAGCAAGGGGGGGGGATTCCGAAACTTCTACCCCAATGGGCAACCAGTATACCAGGACAATTCAGGAAGTTTTCCATGTCAGACAAGGGAACCACCTGTATGTTGGATTTGTGGATTGTTAGGACACATGTCACGCACATGCAGAATGAGACCCTCCACACCAGCGTGGGGGGAACAAGGACAACAAGGGCCCACAAGGGAACAGCAGGGCTACCAACAACAGCAGGGACTGCCACAGGGCAGCACGCAGCAACAGCTAGTAACACAACAACAACCACAGACATATTCACTACCGCAACAACAGGTAGCGACATCACAACAACACCAAGTGCAACAAGTGCAGCAGCCCACTCAAGTACAGGACCATAAGGTAACATCCACCAATACACAGCTACAGCAAACACAACTGGGAAGGGTGACTGTCCTGGGACACAACCCTTACACAGGA
This sequence comes from Ambystoma mexicanum, assembly GCF_040938575.1. Classification (NCBI taxonomy): domain Eukaryota; kingdom Metazoa; phylum Chordata; class Amphibia; order Caudata; family Ambystomatidae; genus Ambystoma; species Ambystoma mexicanum. The sequence continues at coordinate 1,041,109,626 of NC_090924.1, forward strand.
AGTGGTCAATCATTATACCCACAATAGGACAGCCCACATACGTCCTTGGTGTGTCCCATCCTGTCGGTAACACCTAATAGTGCGGAAGAACCACGCATAGAGGTAATGATAGGTGACAAGAAATTAACATTCCTTGTTGATACTGGGGCAACCCGGTCTTGCATAAGGGAGGGTAAATTTAAGATGTCGGGTGAGGCCATGAACACCCAAGGATTTTCTGGGGCTAGGGGGTTGGTTCCCTTTACTGATAACATCTCCTTATCAATAGGGGATTATGACATGTCCGTCCCACTCCTGTATTCAAGGGAGTCGCCAGTAAACATACTTGAGAGAGATATAATGAGCAGGTTAAATATGACAATCTCCTTCACGGAGGACGGCATAATTTGTTCCACTCCAGGAATAAACATGCTTACTGCACGGCAAATTATGCAAGCATACTGTGGACTGACAGTGACTCGAGCTGAGCCAGTAGATGGCGAACTGTTCCAGTACGGAACAGACATGGCATTCGCATGGATGCCAGGAATAGAAGGGAAGATCTGGAGGAGGCCAGCAGCTTATTTGTTCAGACCTGAGACACCAGCCAATGAACCAGAAGGAAAGGTGATTTCAGTGAGCATCGAGAGTATTATAGCGACTGCTGATTATTTCGCAGTACATGCCCAAGACCGGGAAGGGAGAGCATGGAGGGCAGTGATAGCGCTGGCTGAGGGATGCAGGCTCACCCAAGTGTCCGATGAGGAGCTCTTTTCAGAAGACAAGGAAGAGGGTGAAATGGTATTTATGATGAGTGTAGATATATGGCTAAGAGTGACATACAAGCAGGTGGCACAGAAAATTGCCATGGCACTTGAAGCACCCGCATCTACCCCAGTTCCCTTTTACGAGGAAGATATGGCAAAAGTTGCAGCATCACTGTGGACCACCAGTCCCTATGATGTGGGCTGCATAAAGAGTATCGGGGAAGTGAGAATAAAACTGAAAAAGGGTGCAATACTCCCTAGAGTGAAGCAATACCCACTAACAAAAGAGGCAGATGAGGGCATATACGAAACAATAACGGCCCTAATAAATAACGGCATACTAGTACCATCAGAATCACCATGTAACACGGCGGTGTATCCAGTACGCAAAGCAAAAGGAGGGTCTTGGCGTTTTATCCAAGACCTCAGGCCCTTGAACAACATTGTGGAAGCAGAATACCCCATAGCAGCAAACCCAGCCACAATATTATGTGGAATTCCAGCAGAGGCCTCACGGTTTACAGTGATTGACCTCAAAAATGCTTTTTTCTCAATACCCCTGCATCCAGATTCACAAGACTTGACAAGTTTCACGTACAGAAACACAAAATGGAAACACACCAGGTTACCACAAGGGTACTGCGATTCGCCCTCAATTTTCAACAGAGTAATACAGATGGATTTGGGAAACGTTGAACTGGAAAGTACGGTACTGCAATATGTCGACGACATAATAATTTGCAGCACAAGCGAGAAAAGGTGCAGGGAGGACTCATTGAAAATGCTGACAATATTGGCAGAAAAAGGTTACAAGGTAGACAAAGAAAAGTTACAGTACTGTCAGGAACAGGTATTATACATTGGTCAACTAATATCTCAACACGGAAGAAAGATTGCACCACAAAGAGCACAGGCTATATCAAACACGCCATTGCCGCAAACAGTGAGGGAGCTGCAGCAGTTCCTGGGATTGTGCAACTACTGTAGAGCATGGGTTTTTGATTACAGCTCATACATAGGACCCCTACTTGAAGCATTGAGAGAAGCAAACAAAGGGGAGAAAAAATTGGGGTGGACAATGGAAATGAAGGAAGCATTTGACGAGTTGAAACACGCAATATCAACTGCTCCGGTACTGGCCACCCCAGATTATGAACGACAGTTCCTTATCTTTTCACATTGTGACTCAGCAGTAATGAAAGCAGTGTTGGCTCAGAAAACAAGCATGGGGTACAAGCCAATAGCGTTCTACAGCGGTCACTTGGACCCTGTTATGTTAGGTCACTTCCCTTGTGAACAAGGTCTTGCCGCAGCTGCCTTCGCGGTAGAGAAATCATCATCTATTACAATGGGGTGCCCAACCACACTATTTGTGGAGCATGCACTATTTGCAATATTGAACAAGCCTAAGTCCACACTAACCACACAGAGGGCGTCAGGTTATGAGATCATCTTATCTAGACCAGAACTATCTATTGTTAGATGCAGTACAGTTAACCCTGCAAGGTTTATAGCGGAAGTTATTGAGGAGGGGGATTATGCTCACGACTGTACGCAGACTACTGAAATGTACTCATGTACTAGAAAAGTTGAAGAGGATGCGCTTAATGGAGGAGAGCTCTTGTTCATTGATGGGTCATCTACAATAGACCAGAGTGATGGGATAAGGAGAACAGGGGCAGCAGTTGTAAAAATGACAGAAGAATTGGTGTGTGTCTCGGTGAAATGTGTACAGTTACCACAGCATTATTCGGCTCAAGCAGCAGAATTGGTTGCACTGATCTTGGCGTTGAAGGAAAGCTTTGACAAAAGAGTAACTATATATTCCGATAGCGCATATGTCACATCAACTGTCCACTCGGGGTTGACAAAATGGCGGAGAAGGGGGTTTAGGAGAGCTGACGGCACGCCAGTGCAACATGCTCTCTTGTTAGCTGAATTAATTGAAGTAATCAATAATTCCCAAGAATTAGCCTTGGTCAAATGTCCCGCACACACTAATGGAGAAGATTATATCTCAAAAGGGAATGAAGCAGCAGACGCACATGCCAAACATGCGGCGTATTTTGGTGAAATATGGAACCCCCCAGAGTCAGAGAGAGGGAGAGGGAGGGGGATAGCTAAACAGATGTTGATGAAAGAAGGGTACACCCATCTCTCAGCCACACAGATAATAGAATTACAGGCGGCAGCACCAATGGCAGAAAAGGAAATATGGGTAAAAAGAGGATGTACAATGTCGCCAACTGACGCACTATGGCGTCAGGGTAACACTGGAAAGATGGTCATGCCGTTGGCACTATTGAACACCGCCCTGGGCCAGTTCCATCACCCAGCTCATACAGGGAAGGAAGTTATTGCAGCACGAATTAGGGAAGACTGGTTCTGCCCGAGTTAAATTCTCATGTAACAAATTTTATCAGCAATTGCCTTACATGTCAACAGTTTACGGCCGGTCACACGCTGCAAGTATTAAAAGGTACTATACCCCGGCCAGAGGGACCCTTCCTGCACATCCATATTGATTACGTTGATATGATCAATGTATGTCAAGGAAATAGGTATATGATTGTAGTGGTATGCCCATTCTCCAGGTGGATTGAGGCAGGACCCTGCTCACATGCGGATGCTTTCAGAGCAGCTAAATTTCTAGTGAGGGAGGTTTTCCCCAGGTGGGTAGTGTGCGAAGTACTGCGGTCAGATAACGGCCCGCACTTCGCTAATGAAATGTTTCAGCACATCACGTCCTTACTGAACATCAAGCATAAATTTGCGTGTGCATATCACCCGCAGGCCAACGGTGTATGTGAACGCCTGAACGGCCTATTGAAGGAGGAGATAGCAAAGATACAGCAAACAACAAAGAAGAGTTGGCTGTATTGTCTTCCGCCAGCTCTATTTGAGCTAAGAAATAGGCCAGGGTCTGACCACCACCTCACTCCTCACGAGGTGGTGACCGGACGTCAAATGCGCCTTCCTCTAACGCCAACATCAAGAGCATTCACAGACTATGAAAACACTGCAACTGTTCTTGGTGACGAAATGTACCAATATGTGTCTTCATTGATTACTAGTGTAGCGTTTGTATCTCAACAGCTCGATCGCACCAGGGGCGGGTCTAAGAGTTACCAACAAGAAGACGCCAACAACGAATTGGAAAAGGAAGGACTGTGCAAAATTGATAAAGGTGACCACGTGCTAATCTGCAACTTCAATAGAAGGTGGAACAGCCCACACTTCACTGGTCCCCACTTGGTAGAGGAGGTATCTACGAGAGCGGTGAAGTTGCAGGATAAGCGTGCTTGGAATCACCTACACGACGTGAAGATCTACAAACTCCAGACCCGCCCTAGCGTTACCGACAGGGCCATTGGAAGAACAGCGACAGCATCACCTACGGAGAAGGAGACGTCTACCACAGCTGACGACCTTAGTGTCACTATACCCTATCACCCCCCAGAGTCCCCAGAGACAAGTACTGAAATAGACACTGGGCACTTGCACACCGCCCATCCCATGGTCACGAGATCGAAGAGTAAACAGACTTCCGCCAGTTGAGCCCCAAATCTCCTGCCCACTACAGCCACCACCCAATTGAAGGACATTGTTTTGAGCACATACACATGTAAACACTTGTATGTTTTCTTTTTTCTTTTCTCGCACATGCAGGTACCGTATGTAATTGTATTGTTAAGAAAATAAGTAACTAACAGCGTACATTGCCCAGGAGTAGATGCTACCCACAGACGATAACTACCCTGAAGCCCTATCACACCAATTTGTATATCACATAAGAAGGCCAAAGTACCTAAGAAGAAGGAGGGTACGTGTCTACTACACCGCATTTATTTTGGCCATAGAACAATCAATGCTGCATCTTCACCAGCACTTACCTGCTCTAAGAGATAGATCGCTTAGATTGGCGTGGGAGCAGCTCTTCGCCTGGGCACTGAACGACTACTTGATAGGGAGGGCTTGATAACGACAACTAACCATAATAACAAGCGTATTGAGAATTTTCAGGCGGGCAACTTTAACGTCGCAAGAATAAGCTGCCGGACTGCAGCAAGGTAAGAGCAAATGCCGGTGAGACTAGCTTTTGTAATAAAAATGATAGGAGTTTTGGTCATCACTGGTCTATTGGCTGCCTCTGTATAGCAGAAAAGTAATGCTATCAATATTATGGCTGCACCCAAACCTAACGTACCCCCACCCACGGCTGCAACAGGTGTTACGTCAGGTGGTACTAGCAACCCTCCACATAAGGGGAGTAGAGTTAAGCGCAGCACATACACAGATAATAGGGGTATTGACAATTACATAACAGATTCAGCACACGTCTCCAACAACATGTGGTACCAGCACATGACCCAAATAGGTAAGCAGACAACAGAAGACAGCTGTTATGTTTGCTCATTGATCCCATACGCCATGAGTGCTTCTCGAACGTTCGTTGCAACAGAAATAGAAGAGAAGACGGCACGATGTATAATATATCTGGCACTATTCCAAACGAGAGGGCGATTTCAAGGAACGGTGGTGAGAAGGGTGTGGAAAACGCGAGACACATACCCATACGAAAACAATTTCCTCAAGTCATATTTGAGTTACCACAAGAGCAGTTTGCATGCTGAAGCATTCAGGTACATGACAAGTGGCCCTGAAAAGGGAGAAACGAAGAAAGTAACACTACAGTACCTACCATGCGATTGGTACGCCACTGAAGTTCCTGGTACACAAGGCTGTTGGGAAAGACCACTGGTAACAATAACAGGGAAGGTATACATGAACAATGAATGGGACATAGGAGTGGTTGGCAGCAACATGGTAACAAGAGAAAATATTACCACCATAAATGAACACAATAACAGATGTTGGACGATATGGGGCAAGTACGTACCCATGTTGACATGGATGGAGAAGGATGAAGACCCAATGAGCATACTGACGCTGACCGCGCCCAAGTTATGCTACCAACACAGAGGAGATGTGGAAGTGGGATACAACACGAACTGTGGAAGCGTGTTAGAATTACCAGAGGGGGGTGCAGGAACAGCAGTGTTAATGGACCACTACTGGGCCTGCGGAAATAAGGCATATCACACCCTGCCCCCGTTGTGGAATGGTATATGCACAATGGTACACATCAATGTACCATTACTAGTGGTGCCCCAAAAACATGTGAACATGGCCAACTTCCCCAAAATGGATGAAGGGAACAAGAGGAAGAAGAGATCGGTACAATCACAGAGGGGTTCGGACAACGACAACAACAACAATAATGTCCTGAACAGGAAAAAGAGACAAGGAGAACCTCTGCCAGGAAACTAAATGTGGGCAAGGTCGGAAACAGCACTCACTTAAATTCCACCAGAACACAGATTATTCAGCAGAGCCGCAATGTTCTTCTCATCAATAATACACGCTGGACTACAAGCTTATGCAAAAGCTAAATGGCTCCAGATAACCCGATGGGAACTCATGATAACCATTAATTCAACGGTAAACGGATTCAACACAATAAAAGAGGAACTACGAGCGGTGAGGATGGTAGCACTACAGAACAGATATGTATTGGATCTCCTTACAGCGATGGAGGGAGGAGTTTGCGCGAAGATAGGACAATCATGCTGCACGTTCATTCCTGCTAACGATGCCGACAATGGTACACTCACCGAAGCAGTATCACAACTGGCCCAGATGCACTCCAAAATGATGGAAGAAAGTAAAGGAGTGAAGAAGGATGACAGCTGGTTTTCATTGTTATGGTCATGGATGCCATCATGGCTGTCGGACGGGCTGAAGATTATAGTTGGATGTATAATACTGGCTGGAGCTGCACTGATTATAAAAGGTTCTGGAAGGCCCGGAAGGCACGTACTACAGACGAAATGATCGAAATGGTTGTATGCACCCCTTGATGCCAACTGATGATGACCAGCACACAGACACCGTAATAAAGGAAAGAGAGAAACTGCGCAAACAGATCATCACCAACCACCTGGACCCACCATCGGTAAAGCTCGAAAACCCAAGAAACCCGAGAAGCTACATCGGGAGATGGGTATACTGCACACCGGGAGGAAGTTGTGTGTATATGTATTGGTCATTTGAGGACCATGTCAACCACTATGGACACCTGGGAGGAGTAACCAAAATATGGAAAGTAAGAGGAGACAAAGAAAAGGATATGTTTGTGGTCGACAAGTCGACCAGAGGGGGGACTGAAGTGGGAGAATGGGAGAAAAGACTCCCCCCAATCTCCTCGCGCCCCTGGCCTAGAGGATCGCGCCCCAGACATCCACCACGAGATGAATTTGCCTATCTACCAGACGACCAAATGCCTTGGTACAGAAACATACGGATGTGCCCACCAGCCTGCCCAACAGCCTGCCCTGCTCAAGCCGACACCTGCGGCATGGATGAACTCGACTAAACCCTTCAACAATAAGAAAATACATCGTTAGAGATGCCATGACAACTGTCAAGACCACCCGTGCAACCATGCACACTGGACACCCCCACACCAATCCACACGAAGAACATACTCAGTGCTATGACGTAGGTGACGGACGAGCAAGAGTACAATTGCTGACCCTGCAGAACGAGCCCAGCGAGAACTGACAGCCAAGGGAGCGATGTTGCAACTCGCATGCTACCAGCCGACGCCAAGGTCACACCTGCAAGCAAGCCAGACACGCAGTGGAAAATACAACTTTAAATGTGCAGAATTCTGCCTCAACCACGGTCTCTCCTCACGTGACCAAGCCAAGCCTGACAGGATGCCAGACCCGAGAGGGAGAAGTCGCCTGGGTCCCACGTTTGAGACACAGGCTGCAACAATGAAATGACCCAATGGACACCTACAGCGATGGGAATGGTCTGCTCTCAGGCATATGAGCAAATTCACGCATTGTCTGCACGAACACATAGTTACATATTGTTGCAAATGACAGGTACACCGCGAGCTGGGAACAACGATGGTCCCAGGCTGGGGAGCTCGCGAGTGGACCAATCAGAACATGGGGCACTCATCACTGACGCCACTAACATTAGCCAATCATTAGGGGTTTGCGTGTAACAATTTCCAAGTATCTAATAGAAGGGACAACCCAAGTATACCACCTGACTGACCCTTAACCACTAACAGCGTTCTCTATACGTGTGCTATACTAACCCTACCACTCGAGGAACCAATCCAGAGTGGCGATAGGTTTTTTGCTAACTTTCCCAGGTGACGCAAGAAGCGCGTCATACTGAGGCAAAAAGGGGCCTGCGAGCCCCACGGATTTTGAGAGTCTGGACGGACGCGTACGATCCTAGACCCATCCCTGCCGTTGTTCAATAAACAGCAGAACCACCTTGCTTCTTGTGTGTGTCTCATACTCATTTTTGGGATACGCGGGAGGAGTTGGGGCCTCCCAGCCCGGATGTCCGCGGAAGGCCCAGCCGACCCCGGGGAAACTCCCCGACAGTGCTTGCCTGCATGAATGAGAATGCATTGTGAATGTTCTAGGTGCCCATGTGAAGAACAGAGAAGCCGTGTGCGTGACTGGTGGGTGAATGTGTATGAATGTTTGTGTGTGCATGTTTGTGTGTGTCTGTGTGTGTGTGTATGCAAGGCTGGGGTCTAAGGGGCATTAGCACATGAACATTTTTTGAAAGGGAACAACATGTTTTACCAGCGTTTTTGGGCAAAGCAAAGCCAACTTGATGAGTGGTATTACATGGAGAAGGTGCTGGTATGGGGTAGGTGTGCTACAATGGGGCTAGCTGGGCACCTGCAGCATGCAATTTTGTACTCACATTAAGGACAAAGGCAACATGTTGAGTGTTCTTACATGGGGTAGGGTAGGACATGCTTCTTTACTGTGGCATGGCATTTTTACAGGTGTTAAGGTCAAGGTCAACATGATGCATGTTCTTACATGGGAGGGGCATTTGTGCATCGCGCAATGCAATGCTTTCTTACTGTGGCATGGCATTTTCTACTTGTGTTAGGGGTGAAATACAACATGTTGAGTGCTCTTATATGGGGGCATTTGTGTAGCCAGCAAGGGCATACTTTCTTACTGTGGCTTGGCATTATTTACTGGCATTAGGGCAAAGCCATCAGCAGTATGTTCTTATGTGGGAATACTGGCATGTATTGGCAGAGCCAGCAAAACATGTTTTGTTATAGTATCATCACAGATGCTATGGGCAAAGCAAATAGGAGTATGTTCTTTTGTGGGATACTGGCATATATAGGAAGTGGCAGCATGAAAAACTTTTCTTATAGTATTAATACTGCCATTATAGGCAAATCAAACAAGAGTATGTTCCTATGTGGAAATAGGAGCACCGGCATGGGCATGTGTCAGAACAATGAGCATGAAAATGTTTTTACACTGGCAGAGTACTGGCATATAGTGGGCAAATGGATTATGAAAATGCCTTGGAAAATGCTCATGAGCAGTTTTGGTGGCTTGGCATCTAATGGATTGTATTCTTGTCTGACCCTACAAAACAGATTGTAAACTGATTGACTTTGTACCTAATTTGCCACAGAAATGTACTATAAAATGCGCCATTTTAACCAATGATTTAAAAACAATTCTCAGGGGACGAACCCACATAAATCCCCACTGGTTGGTTTGGTCGCACTCACTATGCTCTGTAACTCCTCCCTCACTATGCTCTGTAACTCCTGTACATTCGCCTGGGGACAGAACAAACCTCTGTCGCTCTGAGAGCTCCCCTTGGAGTGGGCCCAACTAATTAGCAACAGGCCACAATTTTTCGACAATCTTAACAAGATCTCTGAAGAGGAGGTTGCAAAGATAGTGTTGAGTAATGCGTGAATGATATAGACTTGTCACATTTACAACTGTTCCGCTTTGTGCAGAGCTTTTAGTATCACTCTGAAAGCACCTGAGCCACGACAGTGCTATTGACATAGGAGACACTACAATTCGGGGGGCGGGGGGTAGAGAGGGGTATGTTAGAAAGTATTTTACCTTTGCCACCATCGCCTGCTATCCTCCTCTGTGCTCTTCTCTCAGGTGGATGCTAATTGGCAGGACTAAAGATTCACTGCCTTCGTATTTCTAAGGCTGGGAGAGTAGATTTAATCTCTGACTGTTTACCTGCGACTGGCACTAGTGGAATGGAAAATGCACAAGCCCCTTGTGAGGAACCATCTTCTCAAGATCTCGAGTGCCAAGATCCCGCGAGACTATGCACGTTCACTGCGCACTAGCAGGAAAGCCCGCCAGAGGTGGAGTGGACTGGGAAGGCAGCAGATGTGCCTCGGCACTTCTCTTGTAGTGGCAGCCTGCCCCCCCCCCCCAACTTCAACTGCAATTCCGAGCAGATTACATATCGTGAAAGTGTAATCCCACAGCATCACCCTTCAGTGCTTGTGGTTGTTTCTAGACTTTCTATAAGAGACACTTTAATAAGGGTCCAATCCACAGCCATATATTGACTGCAGAGGTTGCACAGTTAATTGTTTACGGTCTTTGGTGGTCTCATGACATGTCAGTACACAATAAAGTTTATCACACAAGGTACCAGTGTTAGGTGATCCTTCAAGCCACCACCCTCGTGTGCCCTGCTGCTCCTGTACCCGTTACTCAGCAAAGCTGTTGGAGAATTTTGAACAACGCCTGGCCCTTTTAGGAAGGCGGGCTGTATTTGTCCTACCTACTTGCATGGTTCCTTCACCCCTATAAGGGGCACGCATAGCGGCAGACAATCATTGTAGTGGGATGAACATGGAGACGGTTTCTAGAGTCTTAAGCAAGAGCCATGGCATATGGTGCTACAGGTCATGAGCTAATCAACATACTTAATATTTTATTTAGTATAATTTAGATTGTCAAAACCTTTGATCCATAACCATCTATCAAAACAAAACATTATTTGATTGATCAGAATGTTTAAAAACCCATACCAAAAATAAAAAAAAACTCATACAATAATTTAAAATAGAATGGACAGAATATCACATTGCTTAAGAGAAAAGGACTCGCGTAAGTCTATCACAGGCTGTACTGTAGATGTTGATGTTATTATTTCCTATTACTCAACTGGGATGCCACATTTACCTATTGTTGCCCGAGGATTCAAAAGGGAGGTCATTTTCCTCTTGGGCGTGAATTGAACAGAGGGGGCCTTTTAAGCTTGCTCTTAGGTGCAAATTGGGCCTCACTGTGCAATTTTCATCATTTGCACTACCACGCGCAGAAGTGGGTGTATAAAAAGCATGACAAATTAACTAACAAACTTTGGGGATTTATGCATGTTCAACAAAGATGAGATCAATGAATCCATCTTCACAGAATATACGTTGCTGATCTCAGGGACCCACCGTCGAGCACAGGCTCTGCCAAAGCACAGTCCGCCAGTGTTTGCTGCACAGTGTTACAAGATTTTGTGCATTGCACTTATTCCTCCCTAAATTTGCATCCCTAATTTAACACCCTCTAATATACAATCCCACCCCACAATTCTGGGACAAGAAACAGGCTGTATTAGGAATCAAAATTTTGTTTTATTCACATAAAATGACTTGAAAGGTGGTCCCTTAACTTTATGTTGGGGAAGTCACCATGATAAAATATTGATACATTTGTAACTGGTTCCCAGAAATAAGTATTGGTCTGTCTGTGCAATCTCACTAGGAAACTGTTTACACATGCACTGAAACAATAGATCAATTAATTCTAGAAGTACAATGGGCCTCATTACGTGGCTGGAGGTAACCTTGCCGGTTTCACCGGCATGGCAACCCCCAACCTCGCATCCGGCTCTGGCACTCGCGAAAGGGGAATCACTGGGCCATTCCGACCTCAGCGGACCCGGTAATTCTCCTTGCGCTGGTGCCGGAGCCGGTACATCCCCATTCCCAATTGAGCCCTCATGGGGCTCAATGGGAATGTGTCACACTCACCTGTGTCTCTGCAGGAGCGATGGACGAGCCTCTCTTGACCCCGAGTCTTCACTTCCCCTGTTTCACCCAGAGGAATACCTTGATCTTTAGTAGGGTGTGCACTCCATCCTGCATTTGCAGGGGCGCGATTCACTCATGTGATTGGTGCCAATGTCTGTAGGCTGAGTTCAGATGCCAAACGCTGTTTTATGCCTTCACAGTGAGGCCGAGAGTTCAAGGCGGCAGTTTCTTCACTGGCTAGAAAGTCCTTCCCACAAGTGAACATTGCGCGGAGAATGTTGAGTGTCCAAAATTGTCCGTATTCTCTTTGTTTGCCAGTATTTTTGTGAGTGAGTAGCGCTGTGTGTAGAAGCTAGCTGCTGGTAGGTTTGTGCAGCACCTTCAATTTGAGCACGCCTGGTAATGTCTCTCCCTTTCCCTTGCAGGAGAAATTATGTGGTATTAGCGCCTAGAGCCCGGGTTCAGCGCTACTGGAGACTTGGTGGTTTTGCACCACGTAGAGAGAGAGAGCGCAGTGAAATAAGTGTCCACGTTAGTGGAGCGAGCGCAATAAATAATGTCTCTTCTTTCTTTCAGGGGTTTGTGCGCTCATACAACTAACCTGGATTCCAGTGTCGGGGGAAGATTCGGTGAGTATGCGCAGCGTTACTGATGTGTGCGTGTTAACGCTGTTCTTCTTTGTTCTTACAGGTGCCGGTGTAGAAGTCCCCTCTTGACTGGAGATAGCTGCGGCGTGGAGTAAAAACCAGGTAAACTGAAGCTGAATGATCCGAAGCGGGTAAGCAGAAGTAGGATGATCCGGAGCAGGTGAGCAGAAGCAGGATGATCCGGAGCATTGCAAATAGAATGCTTGAGCTTGTAAAGAGGGTACTGCACTTGTCTTCTCTGTGTATTTAAAACCAAGCCGGTTATCAGAGGTGTAGTCTGACACCGTCATTTGTGGAAGGATGCACATTTCCTTCCACAGATGAGCAGGTAAGCAGAAACAGGATGATCCGGAGCAGGAAAGCAGATGCTGGCTGATCCAGAGCAGGGCAAGTGTGTTGCTGAAACAGCTCACAGTAAGCAGCACAAAGCCAGCCACACCCAAACACTAGAGAGCTCATAAATCATCATGCACTTCCTGTTTGGCAACAGGAAGTGGTAACCAGGAAGTTGCTACAAACACTAGGACGGGATTAAAGGAGGGATTTGCTATGGGTTCTTTGTGTGCCTATGCCAGGCCTGCCAAGCCTTGCCCCAACTACCTGCCTGATACCCATGACAGAATGAAGACGATGGTAGCAGCGTTACCGTTCATAATGGTACCGTTGCTACCATCATGTTCTGCTCGCGGGTGCCGGCACGGCCTCCTGGTCAGACCAGGTGGCTGCACGGGCACCCGCGAGCAGAAATCCTAGTTTGGTGGTACGGTAGCAACGGTGCCGGTTACGATACCGGTGCCGTTGTTGCCTTACCGCCATACTCCTAATGAGGCCCAATGTCATTTCTAAACATCACAATTATGTCGCCTCTTATTGGACACTGTATTCAACTACTTGGCAAAGCAAATGAAAGAACTTTGTTCTCTCTATCAATAGCAAGTATAGGTATCAGAAAATGGTTGCATGGAAAAACGACAAATATCTATAGCTTTCACAGGTCACGAATTATCAATCAATCATAGAGATGTGGAAATGTGCATCCTTCCACAAATGACGGTGTCAGACTACACCTCTGATAACCGGCTTGGTTTTAAATACAGAGAGAAGACAAGTGCAGTACCCTCTTTACAAGCTCAAGCATTCTATTTGCAATGATCCCCTGCTAGTGGAAGTGGCTTACAGTTTATACGGAATGGATATAGAGGGCCTCATGCTCCTGGGACTTAGCAGAGCAATGGATCTAGAAGGCGCAGGGGTAATTATTTTAGGCAATGTTCAAACTCACTTTTGAATAATTCTTTAAGGCACAGAGTCAGCAACAACCCTCAAGTGGTTCCAGGGAATTCACAGTTAGAAGAGTCTTTCTGGTCTCTCACTCTCCTCTAGGAAAGTGGGTCTGCCTCAGGTAAATCTCCTGAAACTTTCACATAGATAAGCCCCTTCCATCTCCAGATATTATCAAAGATCAGTACTTATCCATTTGGAACAGGGGTTCCTCTTCTCTGCAGCCTTCACAATCCTAGCTCCCCCTTAATTCCCTGTGTGTTTCTACTTATATGATGGGAAGTAGCACCAGAGGTGGGCGGAGTAGCCAATCAGGTTCCATGAAACGCAGGCTGAGATTAGGGCTGAGATGGAATGCTAATCTCACCCTGCATTCCATGGAAACCACAGGCAGCAGCGCTCGCCGCAGGCTGCTATCTTTTACCCTGACCCACCCTTACCTTTAAAAAAAATATATGTATTTAAATCCCAGCCCCTTTTCCCCTGCTCCACTTACCTGTTTGTGGCAGAGGCGCAGCCCGCCACCACAGATTCCCTGCTTCCCTGGCCGCCATGACCATAGAAGAGGGGCTCGGTATGGAGCCCCGCCTTCTAGCATTAATACCCCTTTCTAAGGGCTGGAACGGGGGTAACGTCCCAAAATATAATTTGTCTTTGAGTTGGAGATGTGACTACCTGCATCACACAGGTTCACGTTTCGCAGAAAGTGAAGAAAATTACAATACATGCGAATGAACAAAACAATATTCCAGAACCTCCCATGTTATATTCATTCTATCCCAATTTTCCCCAACAGTAGAACCAGGAAGTGGGGCATGGAAATGAGGGCTATGTGGTAAGGAGTGTATGGGGGTACGGGATGGGGAAAGGAGAGGAGTTAGGGTATGTTGGGGCAAGGGAGTGGGGTTATAAGATATGTCAGATGGCAGGGGAGTGGGCTCACGGGGTATCAAGCAGCCTGGGTCTTGGGGCAGAGTCACGGGGGCAGAGCCTCCATCCATCACACAGACAGGGAGTTAATGAAGGGTATGGGAGTGATATCCCCACAAGTGAGCAGAGCAGGGAAAGGGTGGACAGGAGTTTTTTTTAGACAAAAGGGATTCGATGGGCGGGGAGAGAGAGAGAGAGCAGATGGATTCAGAGGCCTGGATTTGATGGGAATGATTTGATGGGTGAGGGGTTTGGGTGGTTGTGATTGGATGAATCACATAGAATCTCCTTTTGCACTTCTCATGTGCAAATTGAGTAAACTTGCAATGGATCCTTATCGAATTCACCTGCCCCCTGCAGTTGTAAAAAGCTGGCAGATTCTGCAAGAGGCCACAGCATTATAATGGCATAAATGCTTACACATTTGTATAGTAGAGAGGATGGATGGTGTAAACGTTACCTCCATTCCACCCGCTTCTGCCATACTAATGTATGAAAATGTGAAGTGGACTAAAAATAATGTTTACATTTGTTATGCATGCGTTTTAAGCATGCTTGCCTCCCACTATGTTCAATTTGTACCATATTCACACAATGGTCAAGGTCCGTGACAAACATTCACCTCTATTACACTGGAACTAAACATACTACGAAGAGGTTATTAGAGTACTCAGTTGGTAAAACACACTGTGGCACTCCTTATCCAAGCAGGTACATTTCATTATCAGATGTTTCTAGTTTCTACTTGGCCCGAATCTTTACAAAATTGGGGTGTTTCTCTCTTTACGGTCTTCACCCACTTTCTCCCTCTTGCAATTGACGTGGTCTGGTCAGCAAACACTCTTCCTGTCTTGGTCCACCGTACATCGCACTCTCTTCATCTCATGGTCTGTTATCCTTAATACACTTTCTTATCAGGACAACCTCTGGTGGCTATGTTGGGCCCAGCATATGGGGGTCACTCCTTCCCATTCTGATCTTGTCCCCCTCTTTCCCTCGTCTTGGTTTCCTGGTGTTGTCGGTTTTTCGTATCGTCCTCCCTGTTGCTTAGTGGATCAGTCTGGTATACTCTGACCCTCAGCAAAACTAAAAGCTGATGGCTTGAAGGTTTTGAATTAATCATAACCACGGGCACAGCCTGATTTGCATATGGTTTTTCCCCTTCTGTAATGGCTTGGCAGACTGAAAAACGATGGTCTGGAGGGCTGCCTAGAGCTGTGCCCGTGGTTATGATTTATTCAAAACCTTCCAGCCATCACCTTTTTGTTTTGCCAAAGTCACCCCAAGTGGGACGGGTATGCCCAGATGTGGGTCCCGAGTCTGCCAGGCCTAGAGACCCAAGCTACTCCTCACTGATGACGCCCAAGAAGGCTGAAACATGTCTGGGGATACTTGGGTCTCGTGCAGAGGGATGTGACCTAGCAGTACAGCCTGGACTACCCCTTTTCAGGTATATGGTTTTTCCCCTTCTGTAATGGCTTGGCAGACTGAAAAACGATGGTCTGGAGGGTTGCCCAGAGCTGTGCCGTGGTTATGATTTATTCAAAACCTTCTAGCCATCACCTTTTTGTTTTGCAACATATCTGGGAGTGAAGCACCTCTGGCTGGCAAGGAGGGCCCGCGTTCCTGCTAGACTCTTAATTCAGGGGTTTAGTTTGTCTTGTGGCTGTCCATTGCTCCAGATAAGATTTTGAAGTGGGAACATTTAAATTCCTATTTTTTAAAGTTGGGAATAAAATATTTTTTTTAGGGAGTAAAACATGAGTGCCATTCCCAATAGGAGTATTTTATAAACGAGTAAACATTTTCAACTGTAAAACAGAAATGATTTTGTGAGAAATATTTCTTTGCACCCAGTTATTCATGCATATTCAAAGATACATTTGACCTCTTCCATAAATATAGTAGTTTCTTCCTGTGGTACCTCATGAACTACTGCTCCAAACACATCCATGGAACTGTTTGGGTGAAAGAAAGGGCAGAAAGGCCTATGTGTCTATTTCTGATTTTTTATTGGGAGTATTTTTACTCCCTATTTTGATCTTTTGGGAGTATTTGTCTATTTTTAGGGAGTAAAAGTGGCCGATGCACCCCCTGTGAGTGGGGCCATGACTGTCTCTTCACCACAATTATTCATGTTCAAAATGGCCAGAACTACCCACATTTCCCTGAAATTGGTAAATTTTACTGGAACGCCACATAGTTGAATAAATAAATTTTAATCTCCCTGAGAACAAACAAAAATATCACAACTATCAGTGAAGAACTTGAAAGTTGAGAAGCTCTCCCTGAAATTGCTAAAATGAAACAAACATCTAGCACATGATAAACAAGAAACATCTTAAAACCGTTCAAGGATGAAAAACTAATATAAAATATATATATGTATATATATATATATTTTTCTTATTTTATTTAGTTCATTACAAACTTTAAAATATTCTACAGCAAAGATTTCTCATTATTTAAGCTAAATTACAATGTGCTGTCACCCGGAGTCCACCGTCACAGAATTTGTAGACATTAGCTAAAGGTTACAATGTGTACCCTGCTGTTTTTTAATTTAGGCATGTACCCATGGTATCAACAACTCCACCTTCTTTGTTGGTAAGTCTCTTTTCAAGTTCTTCTAGAAAGAATACCAAATCAAATATTAGTTTTTTGTCATTTCCTTAGGCCATCACACTCCACCACTCTTCATCACTTAGACAAGATCTTTCCATCATCAACTTCTCCAAATAGGCAGTTTGCAAATCTCTTAATTTATTGCAGTACAACACAAGGTGCTTCAATGTCTCGTTCGTCGCATCACAGAACCTACAGAGGTCTTCGACCGCAATCGTTCTATTTCTCAAATTTAAAACCTCTTTCGTTCTAAATAAATTCAAACAAAATTTCATAATTGTCTTCCTCTTGTTATTACAAGGGAATATTTCCAAGTACTTAGGCAGAGTGTTCATGGCTCTCGCTTCCGACGCAGCTTGACTCATACATCTGTGTATTGATCTTTGCTCTGATGTTTCACACCAGTCCTGTTCCCACAGTTTCCTCTTCACTGTATTTGGGTTTTGAATCAAGATCTCTTTATTCACATTTAGTTGGACCAATACATTTTCGCACATTTGTTTCCATTCAGCAAGAATTGATTCTGAAGTTGCGCTTGCAGCTGTATTCAAAATATTAAACTGCGGGAGTCCATCAGCACCAATTACTTTTCTGTATAGTACTAGGGTATTCTATGTCACCTTCGCATTGATCGAGGTCAACCCCAATTCGTACTGTATACAGGCAATAAGAGTTTCTCTGGGTAATTGTAGAATTTTACTCCAGTAGGTATTTTCGCACCAAGCCCATGCTAAATATACACAAATCCAACATTGCTTCACCACCAAATATCAGGGACGGTATGAACTTTGCATTGTAAAACTCAGTGGTTGGTTTTAGGGAACATTTTCCAAATTTTGTATTTATTGTTGCACCTTGAGCAGCTAGAAGCTTACACTTTCTTTACATTTTTTGCACCATCGGATCATCAGTTATGTGTGAATTAATTAACACACCTAGATATTGTATCTGATTTGTGCATTTTATAGGTTCTTCACCAATTGACCAATTATTTGAATTTTCTCCTTTTATTAAATTTAGATCCTATTAGATTGTGTATAACAAGGATCTCTGTTTTGGCTGTGTTTATCACCAAACCATTTCTTTCTTATAAAATATACAGTTCAATAACTTTCACTAACATGCTTTCTGAAATCAATAATTTTGTTCTACCTTTTCTCCACAAACCCAAAGGAAGGTATTTCCTAAATTGCTGAAATGTTTCACTGCTAAAACACAATTGAGGCATTTTTCATATGCCTTTTTTGTTTGTCTACGTCAGGGGTCCCCAACCCTTTGTGGGCAATGAGCAACATTTCCTTATGAAATGAAATGGTGAGCAACAGCTGTACCTCAACGGAACATATTGTCTTTCAGGTGATGGCAAAATGATTGCAACCCAAACTGCAAAAGTAGCAAATCCCCTTTTGCAAATACAATGTATTAATATGCAGCAATTTAATAGTAAGTTGAGGTCCAAATTTAGACTAGGAGATTTTGTTATAGTTATTAATTGAATTTGAGATTAAGCTGATGTTTTCAAGGAATGTAAGTGGCAAATGGGGCATTTGTCATCACAAAAACCATTAACACTGGTCAAAACATATGATTTAAAGTGTACGTTACTGGGGCTTTAGAGTGACTGTTCAAGAAATATTTGGGAAACAGTAGCAAATGATGCATATGTAATTATGTTAGGCCATTTATTTTGGGCATATAGCCGAGTATTCAAATTCGGCTGTATAGAGTGGTTTGGTAGCTCGTCTTTTGTTATTTGGAGAAATGTATTTACATTTTTATTAGAAATTATTAACAAGAAGTTAATTTGCATATGCAATGCATTCAATTATGGACATTTTGCCAAGCCTCTTGCTTATTTCAGATGGCAATTTTTTCACAGGAATGCCTCAATGAGCCGTGTTGGCTGGTGAATTTGTGAATTGGAGGGTTGTAAATATTTGCACCGAATATGTGGCAGCCACCGAGCAAAGAGAGGGAGCCCGAACCAACAACAGTTTTAAAATAATGGGTTTAAATGGTGCTCTTTTTGTGAGAAAGGGGGTAAAAAGCAACAGTTTGCACTCGGTTTTGCTTGGAAGTGTATGAAAAAACTCAATAGATGCAAGGTCCTTTGATGCCAAGTACAAACATGCCATGTCACACTAGAAATATATGGCTATGTAGGCCCCACCAATGTAAGCCAGTTTATCCACCTAATAACACTTATTAGTTTGGTTTTACCCTTGATGCCCAGTAAAATTATGGCATGCCACAGTGAGAAAGTAAATGTAGATTGGCACCACCAATGTATGCCAGTCTAGCCATGTAATAACACTTATGTTTGCTTTACCTCTAAAACACAGTAAATCCTCTGTACATCAAAGATAAAGCAAAAAACAATGCCATTCCTCCAGCAGCCATCAAACCTAAATTTAGGTTCCTGCTCCCCTTCATGCATGCAGGCACTCATGCTCTCATACACACACCTTCAAACAACACACACTCTCTCATTCACCACATCATTCAAAAAACTCCTTCCATGCACACTGTGAGAAACCTGAGGTTGCTCTCCTGAGTAGAACCCAGGAATCCCTTATCCAGGTGGCCTGGACCGGCCATCACTGTTGGATCCAGTTCCTGGGGGTGGACCAGTGAGGGAGGATCACCTGGGTAGGGGAACCCAGGTTTGTGCTCAGGAAAACACCCCAGGTGAGATGTGCTATGACACAGGGGAAGAAGATGAGGAGGACCATGTCTCAGAGTTGTTTATAGGCAACTCTAGATTAACCTCCCTTCCACACAATGAATCTCCCTTCCCTAAATCCAGCAACCCCTTTACATCTGGTAAACCTATTCGATATCCAAACCCAGCGGCCCTGGGAAAGTTCATTTCCCACAGAATCCCTGTCATCCTGTTGTCTACTCAAACACTCCCAGTCATTCTTCTCACTGTTCCCCTGATTATTATTTCCCAAACTCCCAGTCTGCTTTAAATAAACATTACTGTTCCCACAATCCCCCTTGTTCATTTCAAACTGATAATCCCAGTCATTCCCACTTGTTTCACAAACTGTCAATTCCCCTGTTCACCCCTGAGTCAATAACCTCCTCTTCCTCCTCACCTGAAACACCATTTTCTGAGCTTCTCCTTGCCAGCGGTCTTCTTGAGCGATAGTCCTTCTTTTATTTATGAAGGTAGGGTCTACCCTGTGTATAAGCCACAGTGGCTGCCTTTAAGACTGCACACCTGGGTCCTCCGTCCCGGGATATACCTCGTGGGGGAAAAGACCAGCAGGCATTAAAAAAAACAGTATAGATAAGGACTTGCTGGTGGAGTGATCAACTATGTCTCCAAAGAGAGATCCGATGCAGCGTCAAGTGATTCCACTGAAAGGTAGGTTCAGGTCAGAGCTAAGCAGAGGATTCCGGAAACAGAACTCTGTGCCTAGGCAGGGAGAAGCACAGAGGTCGGGAACACCAACAGGAAGGTAGGAATCCGAGAGCAGGGACGAGCTGATAAGCGAGAGGTCAGAGGTAAATAGAAATGCCTAAGAAGGGGCGAGAGCGAGGAGACAGAGAAGTGCCGCAAAGAACAGGTAAGGGAAACAGAAGACAGGAAGGAGAGCCCAGAGCGGGTGAGTGAACGCAGGCAAGGAACCGCAGAGAGCAGAAAGACCAGTCAGGGAGAAATGGAAGACTAAGAGCAGAGACCAAAATACAGCACTGAAGAGACAAGAGCTGTGTAGGCAAGGGTGGAGCCAGAAAAAAAGCTGCAAGGAAAGGGTGTTCAGAACGAGGAACAAAGCAGAAACAAACTAGCGATACGAACTGTAACACAGGGAAAAACACACACTGTGGTTGCAACGTGCCAGCTGCCAGAGTTCGCAGGCTAAGAACCTCCTGACAGTGGCCATCTTGGGAAATGTCTAGACCGTCAAGGCTAGCATGGAATGAAGAGTGGTGGAAATCTCAATTGATACGATAAGCGCCAATGACCCGGGAGCATGACACAAACCCTACCCCGTAGGATATCTGGAAGGTCTACAACCCCCCTCTTTTGCTAACAACACTTTCTCACAAAGTAGCAGACAGCGAACCGAAACCATTTACCTGACATGTCCTGACACAAAGATCAGGCAAAGTCAGGCAATTGACAAAAACCATGCATACCTGATGGCCCTTTTCCATCCCCACAGGGATAAAAGGCAGAGCACAAAAGTACACATTGAGCAAGGCCGAACGCAAGAAGAGACAGCTACACCAAACCGGCAGTACAAAGGGAGAAGACAAGCAATGAGGTCTGGAAGGATGACGAAGGGGGAATTACCCTTGCCATTTATAACTCAGACCAGCGAAGCCTCAAGAAGGGAAATCGTAAGGTCAGGAGTAACAGTTGGCGTGTGGAGCAACCGAGGACAATGGTACACGGGGGTCTCCCGCTTTGATAACATAGGCATAGAGGTACTATCTTTGACTCCAGAGAACAAAGAAGCTAATGGGTTCGGCGCAGCCGGTGATTCGGAGGAAGCTGATATCAAACCAAATTCTGTTAAGCTCAAGGTTGCGAGTAGCAACATTTTGAACGCAAGAAGAAAGAACGTGTGTGTATGTTTGAACTTTAAAGAAAGCCCAGTTGAGGTCCAGGTGCAGAAGGGTCCAGTGCCATGTGGGCGCTCATTCGAAAGGCTCTGACAAGGACCTGTTTTGTTTGAAAACTACAGCAAGCAGAAGCCCTAGGAAAGGGTGGCATGAGGCGTCAGAGTGGTTCTATAAGGCTTAGGTCAAATCCCTTATACAATCAAAAGTATCTGACCCGTAGCCAGCGAAAAGATAAGGGAAGGGATTTGAGCCTTCTGGAAGGTTGTGAACTGTGAATTGTGGCAAGTTTGAACCCATCAGAGGGATGCAGAGAGAAAGCTAGGAAAAAGAAAACATTGCTTTCTGATGAAAATGAGCAATACGTGAACTGTGTTAAAATACATGAACTGTGTTAAAGAAAGGCCCTAGTGAACCCTTGACGGAGGGAGGCCTAAACTGTGACAAGGATACAAGCCTGACAGAGAGAGCACCTAGGGGCAAGAGGCAATCCCCTAAGGTGCAAGATCACAGAGAGAACATTTCATTATTTTGCATCAAGGGTCATTCACCCGTGAACATAGTGTAGACAAAGAGTAAACCCAATCGAGGGTTGTCTGCTGTGGGGAATTGTTTAAAAGGACATTTGACTCATACAGTCAACGTTTGAAAGGCTGTAGTGAACCCGACAGAGGGACGCCCAAGTTGCGGGAAGGATCCGAGCCCGGCAGAGGGAGATCCAAGGAGCGAAGAGCAATCACCTAAGGTACGAGAAGTACCAAAGTAATTTTATGCTTATCTGTTTTGTTTCTTTGAATTAGCCAGCCTTCTAATGCATGAGACTTTCGCAAGAAGACGTAGCCTCTGAAGGTTTTTGATATTGTTGAATTGAACTGTGAACCTCGTGCTGTCGAGGCCAAGGAGTGTGCTGTGCTCGGGAGTCCTGCCTTGTCCTGTGCTTCAAACATGGGGAAGGGTGACCCAGCCTAACCATCCTGACTTTCATTTTGTGAACACTTCTTTCTTTTATGGTGGACATTGTAATTTAGTAGTAAGGATTGGCAATATCTTTTTTTTAGTATAGGCCCTTTTTATTTGACAAGACGCCACTAGGACTGCCTTATTATTATTTGTTGGTCGTAGCTTGCTCCCAGCTTAGATTTAGGTTTAGATTAGGAGTTTATCTCACATAAACACCCTTGAACTGTGATCACTTGTGTCTATCTTAACTGTTGCCACCATGAGCGCGCGCGCGCACGCACGCACGCACGCACGCACGCACGCACGCACGCACGCACGCACGCACGCACGCACGCACACACACACACACACACACACACACACACACACACACACACACACACACACATTTCATACACAAAAACACTTCACTTACCTACTTGTACCCTCAGCATGGTCTGGCATGGAGGACCGGATGGCACACCCCTCTTTTCCACAGTGTGAACATGCCGACTGGCAGGAGAGGAATCTGTCAGTCAACGTGTGTTTGCTGTTAATGCAATAATGAGACAGGGCTGGACCAGACTTCCAACGCCCCACCATCCTCTCATTATGGTGAGCTATGTTTGCTCCGCATTACAAACAAGCAAAATATGTAGCAGGCTCACACCTCTATTCAGAGGCAGGCTACACAGTCTGCGGTGATAATAAAGCACACTGGTGGACTGTGCTACCTCCTAGTCAATCCAGTCGTCACCCCCAACCCATAGTGAGGAGCTGTCACTGGCAATGAGTATGTAACATTATTGATAAATATGCATGATTGCATTAAATGCAAATCTTACCTGTATAAATTAGGCATATGCAAAGAATTCAAGGATGGAAAATTGGCCATCTGTTCCACCTAATGATCCATGATCCACATTTGAACTGTTCATAGGAACAGAAAAGTGCAATTACTCACCAGGACACAAACATGGACATGTGGGTCACTTATTCAGCCCAACCAGATCCCAACCAGAGCTCTGTATTCAGTAGCCAAAGCTTTTCAGGCTGCACCATAGCCAGATACATAAAATGGGGTACAAACAGCCAAACTGAGGATGCATCTACCCACTGAAATATGCGGCCCTCTCAAAACCAGAGTTTTGTCATAATTTCAATTCTTCTATTTCTACAGTAATTAGGTTGGTACATGTATCTGGTGTGAGGGTTTTCACAGCACCAAGATGCCTTTGCAAAGTGTACACTGGCTGTATAAAAAACAATTATCATACAACCACCAGACCATTTCATTGGTTTATGGAACATTTCTAACAAATGATGTGATTTATGGGTACAAACACACATCTTGCAAGTACAAAAATGCCAATTGGAACTTGTGTAATTTTTACTCATTTTCCCATTATGCACCTACCCAGCTTCTGCTAGCATCCCTATTTCACCCTAACATAATACAGAAAGAAGAGGCCCAGTTGGTTACAGTGCTTCCCGAACGAAGTACCTTCTCCAGCCAGTGCTCCTGCTCCAAGTAATCTTGCAATCGTGGAGAGTTGCCAAGATAGTCAGCCCTTGTAAATGAGGGTTCAATGGATGGTTTTACTGATAATTACAGCAGCGGTAGCATTGTACATCCCTGTGCTTGCCAGGTTTGCCTTGGTTTTCACCTCCAGGTTCTTCTGAATGCCGACCTCATTGTGTCAATGCACATTGCATACCCAAAAAGCCCAGGCAGTGTGGGTGCAGCAGGAGGTGGTTATGGCTTTTGATTAAAATAGTAAGATCTTCATGCAGCCGCCTTAATCTATAGCCTCCACATTCACATCATGAGCTTTCTACCAGGCTCTTAGTGCTATGCAGACACATATGACCACCCAACCGCTGCCTTTCAGCCTACCATGATGATGCCACCACAACAAGTACTTTGTCATCTACCTTCTAGCTTTTGCTTGATTTCCTGCTTCGTCCTACACTGCCATTCTACTTGCATCACTGTAACACATCCTCCTTCTTGGCCGCCATACAGTAGCCCAGAGCAACTGGTGAGCAACATTTTAGGGTGCTGCGAGCAACATGTTGCTCCTGAGCTACATGTTGGGGATCACTGGTCTATGTTATGCTGATGTTGGCCTCCCACTGATTTTACAGTGACTAATCTACAGCAGTCTGGGGATTGTGCCAGCGATGGATATCAGGAGGAGATCAAGGAAGTTCAGTGAAGGAGAGGGGGAGCGCCAGGCTTCAACTTCCACGAGTTGGTGGTAGATCTCTCTCTTCGGCAGGGGCCTCCCTCTGGAACAGCCTTCCTGACTCCCTGAAATTTGAGGAGAACCATCTCTGGTTCCGGAAGCAACTCAAAACCTTCCTCTTTGCTTCTGCTTTCTCTCCCCTTCTCCCCTGCTGAATTCATGGCTGATATTGCAATGGCTACATGGCCTCCCTATCTGATCTTGGGCCCAGGCCACGCCAGTTGCACACCTGCACTGCCTCCCTGGCAACCCCTGCACCTGAGGACTGTTTTCTGTATCCCTACAGTCCCCCTACTAGCACTTAAGTCTGCACTTACATTGCACTTGCCACCATCTGCCCATTTTTATTATCTTATTTATTCTACTATCCCATGTACTGCACTTTCCCCTTTCCCCACACACTTTTTCCCTTTCCCCCTTCCCATGCACTTGCGCGATCTGATTGACACCTGGCCTAGTATGATCGCTGTCTGTCTTCCCTTTGTACCCCCTCACCTTGCCTCGTTGCGCCTTTAAACACTTGTGTATAGGCACGTTATAAATGACATATCATATCATATCATGTCTGATCTCAGTTGAAATGAGATCCTATGACAGGGGACGTCTTGTACAGGCTTCTGCCAACTTTGCATGATCTGAGACCCAGGGAAAGAAAGCCCATTTAATGCTCTAGTACCAGTGCACTTATACGTGAGAAATTAAAAGGTTAGATTGCACAAAAATCGGTTGTAAAATTGGCAAAAAAGTAATCCAAACATGACACATCCCAACTATCCTGCCTGCTTTCAAGGAACACTGCACACAATGGTTGCTGTAGCCACACCTATCCTGGCTGTGACCGGTGCACTATGAGCTGGATACCACAGGAGTTTGGTCATGGGCATGGCACAAGGACCTGTCGATCTGCAACCACGTTATGGGTGCAAACACGGTTCATGCTCCAGTCTTGGTAAAATCCATTAAGGACACTGAGCACACTACGACCTGTAGAGCAAACGAAAATATACAGCCGACCAGTCCCACAATCACAAAGGACTATAGGGTAAATATTCAGGACTGACTAAAAATCAACTCACAATATATAGGGCCTAGTAAACAGCTATAGCACAGGATGCACGAAAAGGATTCTTAAATAATCATTCTCAAAAGCTGGTTCAATGTAGACTCAAAACCGAGACCCACACATAAGGCCTCAGGCAGGATTTCGTGTACACTTGTATTGTAGTAGTCATGTATATAGCGCCTTTACCCATTTGTATGCCCACAAAATGCTTTGTGTTAGGAACGTCCTGGGGGACCGTAGTCCAGGTATGGGAACGTTTCTAAGAGTGGACTTAAGATGTGTGTGTGCATTTGGCTGAGATTAGGATTTAGGAGGGCTGGCAAGGCTCCAGGCAGCAGCTCAGGAGGTCAGGCATGTGGCCGGGTGCTAAAGGTGGTCCTGACAGAGCGCTAGTGCAGGAGACTCTATGTGTACCCAGCTAGACCAAATTTGTTGTAGTCTGTCGCTGTATTCTAATGGCAGAGGTGTTGAGGCAAGTCTGATGTTTCAGCCTGAAGGTTGTGTGACCAGCTAGACTGAATTTGTCATAGTAGTAGCTGCATTCTAGAGTGTGTGGTTGGAAAGCCGTGCCTGCAGCAGGTGTTTATAAACGCTGTAAACTCGGATGGAGCTTATCTTTGTTGTCACTGTGTCAGATTTACTGGCACTATGGAAAGGCTATAAAAAAAGTCTGCAGGTGATAAATGAGTTGCTCTAGAGCATCTTCTAGGTGGGACAGACATGCTTACAATGGAAAAGATAGGCCAATGGGATTCTCTGAGCGCAATAGACTAGATGTCTTAGACAAGAGATACAAAGTTAAAGACATAGCTACGACATGTCTTGCATGTTCTACAAACCCTAACCAAGGTTGTCTAGTGATAGCAATATCAAAGGATACCTGCATGTAACTACTGTAAGTTCCAATGGCTAATCTTTAGCAGTTCTAAGTGCGATGGGAGTTACTAACAAATATCTTGGAGCGTCCTGGGCGAGCTGAACCTTGTAGGCGTAATGCTGTAAGTGAACCACATGTGTTAACCTGCGTGTGCTTTCCTCCAGTTGCCGTTTCAGGCCATCCACATATCAAGGCCCTGTTCCATGGCTTGGCCTGCGTGTAATTTAGACGGGCTAAGGAAAATTTGATAAATCCAGCACCAAGGCCCCAGAGCAGTGGTGAGCCATACTGCCGTGTGAGAGCACAGTAGGGGCACTCCGAGCACATAATCTTGGTGCAGACAGCAGTCTGTCCTAAAGGGCTTTAAGCGCACAGGTCCAGTTCACATTGATGACCTATTACACATTTCCCACCCCCCCAAAACGTCAATTTGAATGTGTCATGTTTCATATCCCCAACGCCATCTAAGTGCATCACCATTCTTACCCCTAAATCAATCTAAGTGCATGGCATCACATTTCCTATCCACAAATCCAAGCAAGTGCCCCTCATTTACTACCTGCAGTAATCCATCTAATCAAGCTTTCGGAGTGCTTCACCAAGCCTCTTTGATATTAGATAAGACAGGGGCTACCAGTCAAGGTATCCAGTGATAGCATAGATGCTAACATCAGACTGTCAGGTGTTGTATACCCGTCACTAGAGCGCACCAGTCGGAGTGGAAGGAGGCCTGGGGCGAATGAATGCATACATGCACAACCAGCTAATAGCATCCCACTCATACAATGGCACTGACACAGTAGTGCACTGGGGAGCAGCACCACAACAGCGCTTGACTTGGAACCACATAGTCAACCTTCATGCATTTTAGATTTGGATTTTAGAGTCATCCCTCCTTTACAATTGACCCCGTGTGAACATAAATTGCAGCAAGTCTACGTCCACGGCAAGTGCTATCTACATACTCAACATAGTGTTCACATGTATCAGAGGCTCATGTTTGTGCACCAGTCACCAGGGCCTGTGTTTGGATCATGGATGCAGTTCATGACAAATCACAACATGAGGCTATGGCATATCCCTCTCGGTAACACTCTTCCTGGTGGAATGCTTCTATGTATGATTGCTATAGGCACCAATGAGAAGTGGTGAAATGCACCTGTCAGATTAGTAATACAGGAGCATTAGTGCCGTAAACAATTTGAGTGATTGCATGTTATGCTAATGACATAGTAATCTCCCTTCCCACAGTGGGGACCGGAACCAAGTGACATAGTCACAGATGATGCAGTCTTTGAAACCCACAGACCTTGGTTTTCCACTTTGTAATGGGGCAGATAAATTCTCAGGTAATACCCATTGCCCCAACTCAGATGGGTATGCAAGTATCATGTCCTATTCCTACCCCTCGCCAGTGTCGTTCAGGTGAGAAACAATACCAACTGAGACAGCCCTAATGCCCCAAGAGTCTGGGTGAAAGGCGAAAATAACTAACATCCTGAAGATGCTGGTCTGAATAGAATTGATAGTGTGACCAGTAGAGAGACAGGTAGATGTTAGCATATACATGCATATAGAGATAGTGAATAACTAGAGGGCTACACATATACCCATGTAGTACACATAGCATACCCAAGTACCCATAGACACGAAGAGCACATAGACACAAAGAATATTTCCACATAGATATGAAGAACATATGCACGCAGACATGAAGGATATCTGCACGTAGGCATGAAGAACATATACACATATAGTTGCAGCACCTGAAACCATTCACATGTAAAAGATGCAAGGCATAACATGATGAAGAATGAACCAAAGTGCGGCCGTTTTCCTAAACACAGAGACTGCAGCAGGTTTCATATTATTTATCAAGGCCTCAGAACCCAAGATGTTAAATGTATTTTAGAAACTCCATTAGTCATACTTACCCCTAGATATCTATTACTAATCTTGGCCAATGCAAACACAGAATATAGAGGCAGAGCTTTCCTCTGTGTCTGTGAGAGCCCCAATACCAACAGCTCTGACTTCCCCATATTCACCTTGAGACCTGCCACTAGTTCTATTTCTGTCAATTCTGCCACCAGTGCCGGTATTGATGTCTCAGGGTCTATCTTATGCTTCCCCCCCAAAGAGGATGCCCCGTGTCACTGACCGCTGTCGGAGTTTGACCAGGAGTGGCTCTAAGTATATTGCGTAGAGCAGTGGCGACAGCGGGCATCCCTGCCTTGTACCCCGACCTATTTATATTCTACGGGAAAGTTGTTAATTAATCGATAAGTGCATCATGGGAGCCTCATAATGTGTATGTACCATCTGTATGATCTGTATGAACTTGGCCCCCATCCCCATATGCTCCATAGTAGTAAACAAAAAAGGCCACTCAACCCGATCTAACGACACCAGTACCGGTGTGATCTGCTTTGTGTTAACCTTTTCTATCAAGTGAACAACTCTCTTTGTGTTATCCCAGGTCTGTCTCCCCATAATGAACCCTGATTGGTCTGTGTAAATGAAATTTAGTAGAAGAGCCACCAATCTCTCCACCAGCACACCCGTGTACATCTTCGCATCTATATTCACCAACGCAATAGGTCCATACGACCCACATTTGGTCAAATCCTTACCCGACTTCCGGAAAACACCACCACTTTTGCCTCTGTCATAGTCGTTGTTAGCCCTCCTTTAGCCACAATCGAGTAAAATAGCCTTGTGGTCAATATCCTAACATATATCTTATAAAATGCTGCCGGGAAGCCATCCGGCCCTGGTGCTTTATTCATGGGTAATGCCCTGATAACTGCCTCCACCTCCTCTTCCTTTATATCCCCTCCCAGCCCTTCCCATCCATAGGTGTTATCTTCCATATTGATATTTCTGAAAAATATTGCTCTACAGCCCAAAGGTCCGGGTGCCCCGTGGTGTATAGTGATTCGTAAAATTTTGCAAATGCCTCTATTATGGTCTACCACTCTGTAGCAATCGAACCATCGGGCTGTGCAATTTGCTGGACCATCCTAGCCATTTTTGTTATCTTCAATTGCCTAGAAAATAGCTTATCCGCCTTATTGGCCTGTAGATAATACCTCTAGTTGGTTACTAACAAGGATCTCTCTGCCCTACGGGTACACAACAGCTCCAATTGGCTCCAGACTTCCTTTAGCCTTTTGTGCAATGCCTTAATTCTACACTTAGCTATGGCATATTTGGTGTCCCTCAGTTGGGCCTCCACATCTTTTTCCATTGCCATACGCTGTTTCTCCCACTGAGCCCGTAACGCAATTATTTCCCCTCACATCACTGCCTTAGAGGCATCCCATATCCCCTGCGGAGAGGCACCTTGATTATCGTTAGCGAATAAGAACCCATCTATTTTGTTCCCAATCACCTCTGCCATCACTTCATCATTCAGCAATTACCCTGGACCGCAGCCCCCGTTCCATGATCATCACCTGCAGTGGGGCGTGATCAGAAACTGATATCGACCCACTTCCCTTACCTCTCCCATCAGCATGGCCGTTACCCAGACGTAGTCTATTCTTGACAGGGATTGATAGATATGCGAAAAACCCATATAGCCCTTCTCCCCTCCCCTCGTGGTCCACCAGATGTCTCATTTGGTCAGATTATCAGAGTTTGCCTGAAATGTCTGTGACAGTGGTGCTGATGCCCTTCCTGCTCCCGCACCCGTATCTTTGGTAGGACCCCATGCCAAATTAAAATCTCCCATGAGTAGGGTCTCCAGTTTTGTTGCCACCTCCCGCAAGAAACTATCCTGCCCTGTATTGGGTGCATATATTCTTGCCATGGCAACTTGTTTGTGTTCCAGCTGCACTATTACAAAAAGATACCTCCCCTCCCCATCCACCTGGACCCGTACCTCCTTAGCCTCAATGTATCTCAGACCCCTATCACGATTCCTGAGGTCTTCCCTACCGCATTGGATTGAAAAGCCCAGGAGAATTGCTGTCATCTTAAAGCAGATTTATCAGCCTTCTTTATATGTGTTTTTTGTAACATAATAACATCCGCCCTTTCCTTTCTCACCAGGGGTTCCACCTTTTTACGCTTCACAAGGGAATTTAACCCCCTCACATTATTTGACTAGACTTTGAATGTAAAACATAGGAATAGCATCTATCACCACCTTTGTTAATCCCATATCCCCAGTTAGTTTAACCTCTCACCTGCTTCTGCCCCCTTATCCCACCATATCCCCCAACATCCCCAACCAACCTCCCCCCAACAAACCATCCCAGGCCGAAGATCCTACGATTCCCTCGGAGAACAACCCCAAAGCTTTGGCCCATAAATATACCTGAGGTAGCCCCCATTGGGAAGTATCCTAACACCTCCTACTGATTCCAAAACAGTACTCCCTAGCCCCCTGCTTTGGGCTTGATAATCGGTATCAACCCCATCTATATTCACTCTCCCTCCTTCACTTGACTTTGCCACCTTCCTTCTGCAAGTCACCACCCATCTCCCCTCTACAACACCCCTTTGCCCTCTTCCCAATGGACCTTTTAATCTTGCCCTCCTACCTCCCATCCTCCCCTGCACCTTAGACCAGTCCCACTTGGTCGTCTCTCTCTCTGTCCATCCTCTTCCTCCAAGTTCAACAATGATAGGCCTTCTGCGCATGTTGTAATGCGATGTTGTTCTCCCTCAAGGCCAAAAAGCAGTCGAAGCGGAAATGTCCACTTATATGGGATATGTTTTGGAATGAGAGCACGCGCCATTTGCCCCAAGTCTCTCCGCTTTTGTAGTGTTATCATAGCCAGGTCCTGGAACAGCTGTACCTGTACCCCATTGACTGTAACGTTCTCTTCGGCTCTTGCTGCTCATAGAATATTCTCTTTTATGCCATACGAAGTGGGGGCAACCAGTACATCTCTCTGTCTCATTCACAGCTCCCTTCTCCTGGGACCCACTCTATGTACCCGGTCAATCCCAATATCATCTTGTTGTATGTCCATCAATAAATTCCTGAAGCATTGTTGAATCATACTTTTTAAATCTGTGTTCAATATTGATTCACCTAGGCCCTTCACACGAATATTGGACCGGCATTACCAGTTCTCCAGGTCTTCTGCCTGCAATTCCAGGTTGTGCGAGATCCTAACCAGTTGATCCAACAATTCAATATTCTGACGTACCTCCTCCGATATCTCCTCCAGACCCTGTTCGTCACATCCACTCTTTCTCCTTATGTCTTCACTTGCCCCTTGACTTCAGACAGGGAGGTTCTCAGTTCATCCTGCAGTGATGTAAACTGCCCCTTATTAGTAATTCTCCCCAACATTCCTGAAGTCTTGTGGGCACCCCTTTCTTCTCCTCAATGTCCTGTTTCTCGGCCTCTAGTGTGCCCTCGCCTTGCTGCCTCCAACAGCGCTCCAATTGTCCTTCTTAGCCCCTGAGGGTTGCCTCCTGCTGGCTTGGGTGGCCTTCCCTTTCGATCCTGGCATCTCGGTGTCACCTTCCCACCAATATGTATGCCTCGACCACCCATAGCAGAAGAATACGACTCTGCTGTTGATGAGCCTCTCCCCCTCTTACCTGCTTCTTGTATTTATGTGCTGCCCAAGCAGTATATGCTCCGATCCCTCTGTGCACACTTTACAACTTTTCACAGCCAGCGCCTCCTCTCTTTATTCTATCTCCACACTCAACAGTTGCCTTCTTCTGGGGGCTGCCACACATGGGGGATCGGTCGCTCCCTTGAACCCATATATTTCTTCCCAGGTCCCTGCCCTCCTTACTTCTTCACTCGCAGGGGGAAGCTTCCCTCTAGCCGCAGAACTTGCTGCCCGCTCCACACCCCTTAACGCTCTGTGTGTTTCTTTCCGGCTCCCGGGCCTCAAGCTTTAGTCACCTCCTCCACTGCTTGTCACACTGCTACCAAACTCCCTCCGGGAATGCACAATTCACTCTTTGGATCTGAAATGTCCCCTACTAGGCAGCTCTCCTTCATGGAGATGTTCCTCTCACGTTATTCTTCCTCACCGCTGAGGTCTCCAATTCTGTTCTCCCACTCCCCTGCATGGCCCGGGGTGCCTCACATCTCACCGCCAGCCTCACCTCAGGTTTCAGTGCCTCTGTGGCACTCACTTCCACTAGCCGACGCCTTATTTTGCTCTCTCCTGTGTCTCTGCTTCTGAGCGGACTACTCCACTTCTGGGGCAGTGGGGGCGCTAACGGCAACCAGCGAGGGTCACCACTCCTTTTCTTCTGCTCCTGATTGCTTTTCATTGCTGAGTCTGTCTCCATGACACGGATGCGCAGGCTGCATTTTTTCAGCCCGGAGCGCAGCAGAGGACAACATATCGTCACTCACCGGTGGCCATCTTGGAATCCGTAAATACCTTTTTAAATGTAAGACACTGTGAGCCATTAAAAAGTACATTTTCGCTGAAAGCACTAACAGTGCTTGAGACATATAGTGGGGATCAATTAAAATTGTGAATACCCATCCTATACAAAAAGTTGGGGGAAATGGCGGCATATTATTTTTTAACTTCCAAGTGAAAGAAAGATAATTGTTTGGATGTAGATGCTAAAGCTGAATATTAGAGTTTGAGATTAGAAAAAGAAGTATTCATTGTAAAGTAAAAGGCTTTCGTCACTGACACATAGAAGTTACAATGATATAGGGGAACAACATGAAACATTAGCCATCTCGGTTATCAAACACACCATCAGCATTCGCAACACAGATCTTGTAAGGGACGCTGCCCTGAAGTCATGCAGCTTGGTAACACATAGTGGTATTGTGTCTTCTTTGGCAATGTAGGCCAAGCAGCCTGAGTTTTCTCGGTAACAGCAGTTCTCCAACACACTTGGCATAACCTCACAGCGATAGCAGGTACACCAGGTGGAAACTTCCTCGATGCGACTGGATGCAGTCTCCGGTGATTGATCTTCACAACTAGTATCTGATTCCACATGGTCTAGACTTTTTTCTCTTTCACAGATTTACACTTCTGAATATTCCGGCTCGTGTAGGGCTGAATATTGGCCATAGTTCCTGAATATTTGCCATAGTTCCTGAATATTAAAAAAGTACAGAATCATCAGTGAGATAAATAGAAATCTTTTGGTTTGTATACATTAACGCACTGCGGTTTCACATGAAAATTCCATGTTAATGAAAATAAGCGAAAAAACAGCTAAATTAGAAAAACCAATTGTGCAAAGACAAGATTAATTGGGAAAACGTATAGAAATTCTCAAGGACACATGTAGAAAACATGCCATGTTAAAATATAATAAAATTATGGTTTGGTAAAGCCATTTGTACATAATATAAGGTGACTAAATAAAAAGCGACTAATGAGTTAAAGGGATGGTCTAGTAAAAATTTGTATTTAAAAAATAGATAGGCAACATAAAAAAAAAAATACTAGCATTCTCCGTTTTAAAACTTCCTATGTAAAATTTTGAGCTATTCAAGCTCAAAATTCGCAAAAGCAAGCACATGGGCGCATCCATTTTGTGAAATGGAGGCCCTCCTGTGCTGGCTTTTGCGGCACTAATGAAGGAAAAGCCAGCCAGCTGTAGTAAACAAAGGCTACCGCTGGGTGGCTTTCCCTTCATTAGTGCTGTAGGCGGAGGACGGGGACCGGAGACCAGAGCAGGAAAGCTGCAGCTGAATCTCGGTAAGTGCTATTTATTTATTTTTTAAAAATAAGCACTAGCTGCGTTTTTTTTCCTAAATTTTCCGGGCTGGAGGAGCCCGGAAAACTTAGAAATAAAACCGCAGCTTTAAAAACGTTGTATTTATGTTGCGGTCGCTTTTGAAGCGACCGCAAACATAAATACAATGTTGTGTTGGAAAACGCTGCGGTTTTTCTTTCCAAGTTTCTCAGGCTCCTCCGGCTCGGTGGAGCCCGAGAGCCCCAAATGGGAAAGCAGATTTAGGCAGACACAACGCAGCATTTAGCATTTCCCATTTGGGTCTCTCGGGCTCCCCACGGGGAGCCCGAGAGCCCCAAATGGGAAATCAGCTGCAGGTAGAAAAACTACGCGGCATGTAAACATAACCGCGTGTGTTTCTGCCTGCTGTGGCTTTCACTTTGGGTCTCCGGAGCACCGGAGACCCAAAGTGATAGCCACAGCAGGCAGAAACACACGCGGTTGTGTTGGAAAACGCTGCGGTTTTCTTTCCAAGTTTCTCAGGCTCCTCCGAGCCGGAGGAGCCTGAGAAACTTGGAAAGAAAAACCGCAGCGTTTTCCAACACAATAACGTTGTATTTATGTTTGCGGTTGCTTCAAAAGCGACAGCAAACATAAATACAACGTTTTTAAAGCTGCAGTTTTATTTCTAAGTTTTCCGGGCTCCTCCAGCCCGGAAAACTTAGAAAAAAAACACAGCTAGTGCTTATTTTTTTAAAAAATAAATAGCACTTACCGAGATTCAGCTGCAGCTTTCCTGCTCTGGTCTCCGGTCCCCGTCCTCCGCCTACAGCACTAATGAAGGGAAAGCCACCCAGCGGTAGCCTTTGTTTACTACAGCTGGCTGGCTTTTCCTTCATTAGTGCCGCAAAAGCAAAAGCCAGCACAGGAGGGCCTCCATTTCACAAAATGGATGCGCCCATGTGCTTGCTTTTGCGAATTTTGAGCTTGAATAGCTCAACATTTTACATAGGAAGTTTTAAAACGGAGAATGCTAGTATTTTTTTTTATGTTGCCTATCTATTTTTTAAATAAAAATGTTTACTAGACCATCCCTTTAATTATTTTATGGTAGCATAAGTACCTGCTATAAATGTGTGGAGTAGTCGGCACATAGCTGAACAGAGCTCATACAAATCAGGGAGACTCGAAAAGAAATGCACGGACACAAAGAAACTCCAATGCTGTGTGATTAGAAAAGCTTTGTTTACATTTGTTTACATTTGTGAGGAAAGAGGCATCTTGGCATTTCCAAGAAGACACATCAATAGATGGCGCACAGATGACATTCACATGAGACGTGCATTGGTGTTGTGAACAGGGGCTTAATTGTATAGTGATGTCAGCTTGAGGGGCGGGTGATATGATTTAGTGCTGCAAGGGCACTTGAACATAGGGCGATGGATCAACGGATTTCCACAAGATGGCGGTGCTCAGGCAGCCATTTTCGCCGGTATAAAGTGAGGAAAACACATGCCCGATCGATTGGGACAATACAATTTCTGAGCAAACTACCCCTTTAAGTGGGTCGAGGCAAGCCAGGGCAGACTCCAAACACTGTCCCCGAGCCTGGATGATGCTTGGGCTCCCTGCCACCCATAAGCAGCCCATGTTTTCCCCCTATCTGCACATTCAGAGTGGCACAGCCTAGGCTCCCTCTCACGTCTCCTATAAGGAGCCCATGCAATTCCGTTTTTACTGCCTGTCCTGATCTCCATCACCCTCTTGAGTTTAAAGTGTGTTTAAGTGAAGATAAGCAGAGAGGGTCTTAACAGGGCCATCTTAATGGTTTGCCATGCTGGTACTCTGCATTGATATGCAACAACCTACAATTACCATGTTTCTCCATATATTCATGCTCTTCAGAACACACATTACATGGTAAATGGGTTGATTGTTGGTGCTTTCAAGTTCTCCACTCCCTGGGGACATTAGCACCACATTCCACTTGAGACGGGCCACAGTAGGGTGCGTGCTAACTTTCTATGAAAAGAGCGTGATTGCAGGCAGCTTCCAATGTGTAGCTCAGCTGTGCTCTGCACACTGAGAGCATGGCTCTGCCACCTTCCTTTGCCTAGTATTCAGGCAGAAGCGAGTGCCGAAGGATATATTGCTGCCTGCCCTAGCTGTTGTCACCAACTATGTTCGGATCTGATCAATTGACCCAATAATGTATTCCATGTTCATTGTATTTTTGCATAATTGTTTTTATTATGTATTTATACAAAACAAGACATACAATAACACCATAAATAGCATCAAAAGCTCTCAAAGGTTCATTCCTCAGTGTACAAAATGAGTGAAAAAACACATAGATTGCAGGTCCAATTCAATCAATCTATCTCATATCTTCACATCACTGTGCTGATTTACGCCATGCCCTTTAGTTTACCATTGCACTTCCACTACATCGCATCTAGAGGATCTGATAGGTTTGAATCTGGGTGTATTTACTGCACAGTGTATGTTTTGAATCTAGGTGTATTTTCCACACAGTGTATGTTTTGAATCTAGCTGTATTTTTCACACGGTGGGGCTCATTGTAAGTTTGGTGGTCTGGAAAAAAGTGCCAGTAATCATGTTTATTGGCACTTTTCCAGATTGGCGAACTACAAGTTTGCGGGTGGAGGTTTCCTGACTTACCTCCAGCCAAGACCTGGAGTTAAATCAGGCCCCCACTGGCAAAAAACAGCTGGTATTTCCTGCACTGCTGTTACCGGTGCGGGAAATACCAGCAATTCCCCCATGGAGTCCTGCGGGACTCCATGGAATGGGGAATTGCTGGTATTCCTGCCACCTGTAATATCCCACTAATACTGTGATATCAGGTGGTGGAAACAGTAAACCATGCCCAGTACTTAAGCCAGCCCCACTTGTTAGGGTCCCCCTCTATTTCTCATCCCACTTAAAGGACACATCCTACAAATGTATTTGCACATATTAACTATGTATGACATGTAAGGCAAAGAAAAACAATAAAAACATATTAAAATCAGAAGAAGGTATCTGTGAGTCCTTCCCTTTATTCCAGCAAAAAATCCCTTTGTTGGTGAATTTGCTGGCTATTAATGGCCCTGTCCCATTGATCACACAGGGTCCATATTACTACCCAGATAAGCCCCCAACTATTATGACAGGGGATTCTAATGTGGAGCGGCAGAAGGAGGCGATCAGAGGAGATCAAGCATAGTGCAGCAAAGGAGGAAGGCGGAAGGTGAGGGGCATGCCCAGGGGAGAGGACTGCGGTGGATCCCAATAAGCAGAATGCAGGGCCTGATGAGCCATACCATCAAATAAAGCTCGATATTTGTAGGAGGCTGGTACTAATTAAGTCATATAGACCTTGCAGAGGGCCGTACCAGGAGGTATCGGCCCTGAAAACCGTGTGAAAGGTGAGAGTGGAGCGTGGGCGTTTAATGAGGTGTACTGTCCCATAACTTCCGGTATGACTTGAGGGTGTTGTCTATATGGCTGTTAGTGCCCCCCTCATTGTTAAAATTAACAACGAAAAAAAAGTGATAGCTTCACCTGCTGGTCAAAAGCCTGAAAATGTACAATTACATCTTTAAAAAAATTGCATTTAAGGTCCAATTGAACATTTTCAGACCTTTGACCAGCAGGTGACAATATTACTCTTTTTTGCCCCTCATTGTTGTCTGTTGTGTTCTTCAAACATATACCAAGGAGCATGTGCTAATGAGCACCTATGTGCTGAGGGAAGAGGAGGGGGCAGGGCATCCTACAAAGCCGGGCCACATCTTCTGCCAGGGATGGCCCTGCAAAGATTGTGGGGGCTGAGGGTGTTGCCATTACCACCAAGGTAAGGAGGAGAGTGGGGGCTGGGTGGGGTGTTCAAGTGCCCGGTTGCATCTGTCAGGACGGTCTGGGCAATGAGGGAGGCGAGGAGTTGAGCGTTGTGGGCGGCATGCCTGCTCTAAGTGTGGCGCTTCCATGAGAAGAGGGAGCGCTACGCTGAGATCTCGGTCTGCAGCTCCACAGTGTGTGTCACTATGACACTTGTTACAAACTGCGGACTATATCAGTTCATATAGTCTGCCCATTGGCCAACTGCAACAGGGCGCACCGCCTGGGGTACACTAATAAGCCATATAGCAGATCAAAACACTTGTGCTGTGTTTTCCACTTTATATAACATCATGTGTATCAAAGTTTTTTGAATCACCCTGATTTACAATATCCATGATTGTCACCTTCTTTCGAATACTGGAGAAGCTGATCCGGGGGTTCCTATGGGGCGCTGCTCGCCACAGACTTTCACTAAAAATGCTTCATCTGCCATACGACCAGGGAGGCGTGTAACTGCCAAATCTGGAAAAGTACTACCTGGCAGCCCAACTTAGCCACATGGTCAAATGGCTGTCCGATGACCCCACCTTGGAGACTATCTTGCTACAACAGTTAGTTGCGCCCACCACACTGAAAGAAGCACTCTGGGTAACTCTTGGGGCGGCGGAGCACACTCCAATGGTGGTAACACTGGGGAGGAAAATATGGAAGAGGACACGAGCTGTACTAAAGGTCACGCACCCTTACTCCCCAGAAATACCAATAGCGGCAGGCGCATGCCAGGACAGCACAGACTTGGCGGCGCTGCGAAGATGGGAGGGGAATGGGATATACACGTGGGGAGACATGTATGATGAGGGGGCCTTCAGGGAGTTCAGCTCAATACAGGAATGGGAGGGGGTCCTCGGCGGGCAGTTCCTGTGGTACCAACGGGTTTAAAAAGTGGCTAGAGATGGCTGGGAGGGCTGGCTCGGGTGAGCCGCAGGCTGAATCAATCCTAACTCTGATGTACAACCTTAGCGATGGCTGGCGCCCAGTCTCAAGACTATATAGCATGCTCATAGACACACCCAACCCCAAGAGCACAGCGCTAAAAGAACAATGGGAGGAAGACCTGGGCATGACACTAACGGAACAGGATTGGGAGAGGGCACTGAGCTACCCCAAAGCAGTGTCACGAAACCACCGTTTCAAATTGATACAGCTAAATATGTTGTACCGAACTTACATGACCCCACACAGGATAGCCACCTTCAATAAGAATGCTAGCTCGCGATGCCCAAGGTGCGGAAGGGAGGAAGCTGACATGATACACATGTTCTGGGGCTGTGAGCGGGTGAGGGATTTCTGGTCATGGATAGAGCAAGCTTGTAGAACAGCCGGTGTTGTCCGGTACAATTGTTCACCAAAGGAGTGCCTGCTTGGAACTTACCCCAGGATCAGCAAACATAAACATGTGCTCAGATTTATGGACCTCACATGCATCCTGGCCAAGAGAACCATCACCATATCATGGAAGAGGGTCGGGGGCCACAATACCAACACTGGCACAGGGAATTTGAGAGATGGGCGGAGACTGAAACTAAGGTTTGGATGGAGGCGGTCAATAGATCAGGGTTGGATGGCAACGACAAATGGGTTGCTTGGAAAACACTGGTGTGGGACATGTTTCACCCATCCGATGACAAACCGCCATGAATGAACTGCACACCATGAAGTGTGCCCCCCCCATGCTCAGGCGGCAAACTGCCCACCCCTACTATATGAGAACTGGGGGGGATGCTTCGAGGAAAGGGGCAAGAACTGCACCTCGGACGCCGGGACGCCCGCTCGGTCCCATGTCCCCACACGCCAAGATTGTAGTAGAAAACCGCTTGACCTGTTTTGTTCTGTTTCTTTGATGGTTATTATCAAAAACTGGCATTACTGCATGATCCTCATCAACCTCATGTAACGCAAAATGTTTTAACTAAATGCCAATAAAAATATTTAAAAATAAATCCATGATTGTCAGGACAAGTTGTCCAAGTTACCCTTCTCGGCACTAACTCATGAGGGACACCCTACCACCCATTCCGTTTCGAGAATCATTCTGCCCTTAAGTCTTGCCACATCTTTTTCAGTCCAGTTACCTCTGATTGTGGTTGACACTGATTTAACTTTTGCACAATCTTGTCCCATGTTTATTTATTTCCGCTCACCTGGTATGGTGTACATAGGCACCCAAAATGTCCCCCTTGTGATCGCTTCAACCGAGACCTCTCATTGAATGTCATAGAATATGGCCTTGCTCTTTCTAACCTCTGTTACAACCATGACCGTCTGGTGGAGGGAGGGGTGTGCAATCACCAATTGGCCTTATACTATGTATCAGCTTCACAAGCTATCAGGAAAAAAAGAAACAGGATAAACTGAAGATATTTTGAAAAGTGAAAAAGGGCCGAGTTCACATGGCAGGCGTAACAATGTACCACCTACTGTGGGTTGTGAATGATGGTGTGTGCAGGTGTAAAGTCTCTCCAAATAATGTGACCCGCACACAAGGAGGGGGTGCAACTAAAGAGACAACCGGTATTTGACAAACAGCTGTTTTAACAAAAAGGTAGGAGCATTTACTGCTTGCATGCTTAACAACATTATCCATTCCAATCTGTGCGTACTTGAGTTGTGGATTTTGCTTTTTAGTCTGGGCTCAACCAGAGCATGAAGAGAAAAAGCACTGGTAGAGATTAGAATGGATCATCTTGGCAATTATGTGTTTGCCCACAACCAATCTTTGTACCGGTAGCTCTGTACAAAAAAAGGGGCGTGGGGTTCATTAGTGGGACAATGAGAAAGGCAGATGTTAAACTTGTGGTGTTGATGGGAGCATGACGGAAATACCTGGTTCACACACCAATCTGCTTTCCATGGGTTTTGCAGAGAAACTTGGGAACATGTTATACATAGTGAAGAACCTAAGATCTGATAGACTACAGTGCTTTGGGGTCTGGTTAGTTGATGATGTGGGAGAGTGCGACAAGGCTAAAGAGGCTAGCTTAGTCGTGGATCGATAAGTGTTGATTTGTTAATGGCTTGCCTTGTGTTGGCTGTTTGTGGGAGGTTTGCGTGTGTAGGGTAAGGTGGTAGGCGATCTCAGAAGGGAGGAGGTTAGTCGGGGGAAGGCAGAAGTAGGCCTTACAAGGCAAAACAACTTGCAACCGTGCACCTCCACCCCAGGCCTTTTTCAGACAGGTTCCAATTCTCCAGCTCCTAATATCACCTCTCCCATGCGCTCTCTCCCTCTATTTTTCTCTCTTTCTCTGTCTCAAATAGATACATTGTATTCCATTTGGAGAAAAAAAACGCACCTGCGAGGTGGCAGGTGAGGAAAAGTGGCGGTGTGGAAACTAAATCATCACCACAAACTGCTAAGGATTATGAGAGGCGAGAAAGTAAGGTTCAGTAGAATGGCACTTGAAATTTAAGGACCTTAGTCACCCATTTCACCTTCCTTAGCAACAGCTCCAATTGGCTCCAGACTTCCTTTAGCCTTTTGTGCAATGCCTTAATTCTACACTTAGCTATGGCATATTTGGTGTCCCTCAGTTGGGCCTCCACATCTTTTTCCATTGCCATACGCTGTTTCTCCCACTGAGCCCGTAACGCAATTATTTCCCCTCACATCACTGCCTTAGAGGCATCCCATATCCCCTGCGGAGAGGCACCTTGATTATCGTTAGCGAATAAGAACCCATCTATTTTGTTCCCAATCACCTCTGCCATCACTTCATCATTCAGCAATTACCCTGGACCGCAGCCCCCGTTCCATGATCATCACCTGCAGTGGGGCGTGATCAGAAACTGATATCGACCCACTTCCCTTACCTCTCCCATCAGCATGGCCGTTACCCAGACGTAGTCTATTCTTGACAGGGATTGATAGATATGCGAAAAACCCATATAGCCCTTCTCCCCTCCCCTCGTGGTCCACCAGATGTCTCATTTGGTCAGATTATCAGAGTTTGCCTGAAATGTCTGTGACAGTGGTGCTGATGCCCTTCCTGCTCCCGCACCCGTATCTTTGGTAGGACCCCATGCCAAATTAAAATCTCCCATGAGTAGGGTCTCCAGTTTTGTTGCCACCTCCCGCAAGAAACTATCCTGCCCTGTATTGGGTGCATATATTCTTGCCATGGCAACTTGTTTGTGTTCCAGCTGCACTATTACAAAAAGATACCTCCCCTCCCCATCCACCTGGACCCGTACCTCCTTAGCCTCAATGTATCTCAGACCCCTATCACGATTCCTGAGGTCTTCCCTACCGCATTGGATTGAAAAGCCCAGGAGAATTGCTGTCATTTTAAAGCAGATTTATCAGCCTTCTTTATATGTGTTTTTTGTAACATAATAACATCCGCCCTTTCCTTTCTCACCAGGGGTTCCACCTTTTTACGCTTCACAAGGGAATTTAACCCCCTCACATTATTTGACTAGACTTTGAATGTAAAACATAGGAATAGCATCTATCACCACCTTTGTTAATCCCATATCCCCAGTTAGTTTAACCTCTCACCTGCTTCTGCCCCCTTATCCCACCATATCCCCCAACATCCCCAACCAACCTCCCCCCAACAAACCATCCCAGGCCGAAGATCCTACGATTCCCTCGGAGAACAACCCCAAAGCTTTGGCCCATAAATATACCTGAGGTAGCCCCCATTGGGAAGTATCCTAACACCTCCTACTGATTCCAAAACAGTACTCCCTAGCCCCCTGCTTTGGGCTTGATAATCGGTATCAACCCCGTCTATATTCACTCTCCCTCCTTCACTTGACTTTGCCACCTTCCTTCTGCAAGTCACCACCCATCTCCCCTCTACAACACCCCTTTGCCCTCTTCCCAATGGACCTTTTAATCTTGCCCTCCTACCTCCCATCCTCCCCTGCACCTTAGACCAGTCCCACTTGGTCGTCTCTCTCTCTGTCCATCCTCTTCCTCCAAGTTCAACAATGATAGGCCTTCTGCGCATGTTGTAATGCGATGTTGTTCTCCCTCAAGGCCAAAAAGCAGTCGAAGCGGAAATGTCCACTTATATGGGATATGTTTTGGAATGAGAGCACGCGCCATTTGCCCCAAGTCTCTCCGCTTTTGTAGTGTTATCATAGCAAGGTCCTGGAACAGCTGTACCTGTACCCCATTGACTGTAACGTTCTCTTCGGCTCTTGCTGCTCATAGAATATTCTCTTTTATGCCATACGAAGTGAGGGCAACCAGTACATCTCTCTGTCTCATTCACAGCTCCCTTCTCCTGGGACCCACTCTATGTACCCGGTCAATCCCAATATCATCTTGTTGTATGTCCATCAATAAATTCCTGAAGCATTGTTGAATCATACTTTTTAAATCTGTGTTCAATATTGATTCACCTAGGCCCTTCACACGAATATTGGACCGGCATTACCAGTTCTCCAGGTCTTCTGCCTGCAATTCCAGGTTGTGCGAGATCCTAACCAGTTGATCCAACAATTCAATATTCTGACGTACCTCCTCCGATATC
The DNA here is from genome assembly GCF_040938575.1 of Ambystoma mexicanum. Taxonomy (NCBI): domain Eukaryota; kingdom Metazoa; phylum Chordata; class Amphibia; order Caudata; family Ambystomatidae; genus Ambystoma; species Ambystoma mexicanum. The sequence goes on from NC_090924.1 coordinate 1,041,153,521, forward strand.
TCCTCCAGACCCTGTTCGTCACATCCACTCTTTCTCCTTATGTCTTCACTTGCCCCTTGACTTCAGACAGGGAGGTTCTCAGTTCATCCTGCAGTGATGTAAACTGCCCCTTATTAGTAATTCTCCCCAACATTCCTGAAGTCTTGTGGGCACCCCTTTCTTCTCCTCAATGTCCTGTTTCTCGGCCTCTAGTGTGCCCTCGCCTTGCTGCCTCCAACAGCGCTCCAATTGTCCTTCTTAGCCCCTGAGGGTTGCCTCCTGCTGGCTTGGGTGGCCTTCCCTTTCGATCCTGGCATCTCGGTGTCACCTTCCCACCAATATGTATGCCTCGACCACCCATAGCAGAAGAATACGACTCTGCTGTTGATGAGCCTCTCCCCCTCTTACCTGCTTCTTGTATTTATGTGCTGCCCAAGCAGTATATGCTCCGATCCCTCTGTGCACACTTTACAACTTTTCACAGCCAGCGCCTCCTCTCTTTATTCTATCTCCACACTCAACAGTTGCCTTCTTCTGGGGGCTGCCACACATGGGGGATCGGTCGCTCCCTTGAACCCATATATTTCTTCCCAGGTCCCTGCCCTCCTTACTTCTTCACTCGCAGGGGGAAGCTTCCCTCTAGCCGCAGAACTTGCTGCCCGCTCCACACCCCTTAACGCTCTGTGTGTTTCTTTCCGGCTCCCGGGCCTCAAGCTTTTGTCACCTCCTCCACTGCTTGTCACACTGCTACCAAACTCCCTCCGGGAATGCACAATTCACTCTTTGGATCTGAAATGTCCCCTACTAGGCAGCTCTCCTTCATGGAGATGTTCCTCTCACGTTATTCTTCCTCACCGCTGAGGTCTCCAATTCTGTTCTCCCACTCCCCTGCATGGCCCGGGGTGCCTCACATCTCACCGCCAGCCTCACCTCAGGTTTCAGTGCCTCTGTGGCACTCACTTCCACTAGCCGACGCCTTATTTTGCTCTCTCCTGTGTCTCTGCTTCTGAGCGGACTACTCCACTTCTGGGGCAGTGGGGGCGCTAACGGCAACCAGCGAGGGTCACCACTCCTTTTCTTCTGCTCCTGATTGCTTTTCATTGCTGAGTCTGTCTCCATGACACGGATGCGCAGGCTGCATTTTTTCAGCCCGGAGCGCAGCAGAGGACAACATATCGTCACTCACCGGTGGCCATCTTGGAATCCGTAAATACCTTTTTAAATGTAAGACACTGTGAGCCATTAAAAAGTACATTTTCGCTGAAAGCACTAACAGTGCTTGAGACATATAGTGGGGATCAATTAAAATTGTGAATACCCATCCTATACAAAAAGTTGGGGGAAATGGCGGCATATTATTTTTTAACTTCCAAGTGAAAGAAAGATAATTGTTTGGATGTAGATGCTAAAGCTGAATATTAGAGTTTGAGATTAGAAAAAGAAGTATTCATTGTAAAGTAAAAGGCTTTCGTCACTGACACATAGAAGTTACAATGATATAGGGGAACAACATGAAACATTAGCCATCTCGGTTATCAAACACACCATCAGCATTCGCAACACAGATCTTGTAAGGGACGCTGCCCTGAAGTCATGCAGCTTGGTAACACATAGTGGTATTGTGTCTTCTTTGGCAATGTAGGCCAAGCAGCCTGAGTTTTCTCGGTAACAGCAGTTCTCCAACACACTTGGCATAACCTCACAGCGATAGCAGGTACACCAGGTGGAAACTTCCTCGATGCGACTGGATGCAGTCTCCGGTGATTGATCTTCACAACTAGTATCTGATTCCACATGGTCTAGACTTTTTTCTCTTTCACAGATTTACACTTCTGAATATTCCGGCTCGTGTAGGGCTGAATATTGGCCATAGTTCCTGAATATTTGCCATAGTTCCTGAATATTAAAAAAGTACAGAATCATCAGTGAGATAAATAGAAATCTTTTGGTTTGTATACATTAACGCACTGCGGTTTCACATGAAAATTCCATGTTAATGAAAATAAGCGAAAAAACAGCTAAATTAGAAAAACCAATTGTGCAAAGACAAGATTAATTGGGAAAACGTATAGAAATTCTCAAGGACACATGTAGAAAACATGCCATGTTAAAATATAATAAAATTATGGTTTGGTAAAGCCATTTGTACATAATATAAGGTGACTAAATAAAAAGCGACTAATGAGTTAAAGGGATGGTCTAGTAAAAATTTGTATTTAAAAAATAGATAGGCAACATAAAAAAAAAAATACTAGCATTCTCCGTTTTAAAACTTCCTATGTAAAATTTTGAGCTATTCAAGCTCAAAATTCGCAAAAGCAAGCACATGGGCGCATCCATTTTGTGAAATGGAGGCCCTCCTGTGCTGGCTTTTGCTTTTGCGGCAGGAGCCGGAGGAGCCTGAGAAACTTGGAAAGAAAAACCGCAGCGTTTTCCAACACAATAACGTTGTATTTATGTTTGCGGTTGCTTCAAAAGCGACCGCAAACATAAATACAACGTTTTTAAAGCTGCAGTTTTATTTCTAAGTTTTCCGGGCTCCTCCAGCCCGGAAAACTTAGAAAAAAAACACAGCTAGTGCTTATTTTTTTTAAAAATAAATAGCACTTACCGAGATTCAGCTGCAGCTTTCCTGCTCTGGTCTCCGGTCCCCGTCCTCCGCCTACAGCACTAATGAAGGGAAAGCCACCCAGCGGTAGCCTTTGTTTACTACAGCTGGCTGGCTTTTCCTTCATTAGTGCCGCAAAAGCAAAATCCAGCACAGGAGGGCCTCCATTTCACAAAATGGATGCGCCCATGTGCTTGCTTTTGCGAATTTTGAGCTTGAATAGCTCAACATTTTACATAGGAAGTTTTAAAACGGAGAATGCTAGTATTTTTTTTTATGTTGCCTATCTATTTTTTAAATAAAAATGTTTACTAGACCATCCCTTTAATTATTTTATGGTAGCATAAGTACCTGCTATAAATGTGTGGAGTAGTCGGCACATAGCTGAACAGAGCTCATACAAATCAGGGAGACTCGAAAAGAAATGCACGGACACAAAGAAACTCCAATGCTGTGTGATTAGAAAAGCTTTGTTTACATTTGTTTACATTTGTGAGGAAAGAGGCATCTTGGCATTTCCAAGAAGACACATCAATAGATGGCGCACAGATGACATTCACATGAGACGTGCATTGGTGTTGTGAACAGGGGCTTAATTGTATAGTGATGTCAGCTTGAGGGGCGGGTGATATGATTTAGTGCTGCAAGGGCACTTGAACATAGGGCGATGGATCAACGGATTTCCACAAGATGGCGGTGCTCAGGCAGCCATTTTCGCCGGTATAAAGTGAGGAAAACACATGCCCGATCGATTGGGACAATACAATTTCTGAGCAAACTACCCCTTTAAGTGGGTCGAGGCAAGCCAGGGCAGACTCCAAACACTGTCCCCGAGCCTGGATGATGCTTGGGCTCCCTGCCACCCATAAGCAGCCCATGTTTTCCCCCTATCTGCACATTCAGAGTGGCACAGCCTAGGCTCCCTCTCACGTCTCCTAAAAGGAGCCCATGCAATTCCGTTTTTACTGCCTGTCCTGATCTCCATCACCCTCTTGAGTTTAAAGTGTGTTTAAGTGAAGATAAGCAGAGAGGGTCTTAACAGGGCCATCTTAATGGTTTGCCATGCTGGTACTCTGCATTGATATGCAACAACCTACAATTACCATGTTTCTCCATATATTCATGCTCTTCAGAACACACATTACATGGTAAATGGGTTGATTGTTGGTGCTTTCAAGTTCTCCACTCCCTGGGGACATTAGCACCACATTCCACTTGAGACGGGCCACAGTAGGGTGCGTGCTAACTTTCTATGAAAAGAGCGTGATTGCAGGCAGCTTCCAATGTGTAGCTCAGCTGTGCTCTGCACACTGAGAGCATGGCTCTGCCACCTTCCTTTGCCTAGTATTCAGGCAGAAGCGAGTGCCGAAGGATATATTGCTGCCTGCCCTAGCTGTTGTCACCAACTATGTTCGGATCTGATCAATTGACCCAATAATGTATTCCATGTTCATTGTATTTTTGCATAATTGTTTTTATTATGTATTTATACAAAACAAGACATACAATAACACCATAAATAGCATCAAAAGCTCTCAAAGGTTCATTCCTCAGTGTACAAAATGAGTGAAAAAACACATAGATTGCAGGTCCAATTCAATCAATCTATCTCATATCTTCACATCACTGTGCTGATTTACGCCATGCCCTTTAGTTTACCATTGCACTTCCACTACATCGCATCTAGAGGATCTGATAGGTTTGAATCTGGGTGTATTTACTGCACAGTGTATGTTTTGAATCTAGGTGTATTTTCCACACAGTGTATGTTTTGAATCTAGCTGTATTTTTCACACGGTGGGGCTCATTGTAAGTTTGGTGGTCTGGAAAAAAGTGCCAGTAATCATGTTTATTGGCACTTTTCCAGATTGGCGAACTACAAGTTTGCGGGTGGAGGTTTCCTGACTTACCTCCAGCCAAGACCTGGAGTTAAATCAGGCCCCCACTGGCAAAAAACAGCTGGTATTTCCTGCACTGCTGTTACCGGTGCGGGAAATACCAGCAATTCCCCCATGGAGTCCTGCGGGACTCCATGGAATGGGGAATTGCTGGTATTCCTGCCACCTGTAATATCCCACTAATACTGTGATATCAGGTGGTGGAAACAGTAAACCATGCCCAGTACTTAAGCCAGCCCCACTTGTTAGGGTCCCCCTCTATTTCTCATCCCACTTAAAGGACACATCCTACAAATGTATTTGCACATATTAACTATGTATGACATGTAAGGCAAAGAAAAACAATAAAAACATATTAAAATCAGAAGAAGGTATCTGTGAGTCCTTCCCTTTATTCCAGCAAAAAATCCCTTTGTTGGTGAATTTGCTGGCTATTAATGGCCCTGTCCCATTGATCACACAGGGTCCATATTACTACCCAGATAAGCCCCCAACTATTATGACAGGGGATTCTAATGTGGAGCGGCAGAAGGAGGCGATCAGATGAGATCAAGCATAGTGCAGCAAAGGAGGAAGGCGGAAGGTGAGGGGCATGCCCAGGGGAGAGGACTGCGGTGGATCCCAATAAGCAGAATGCAGGGCCTGACGAGCCATACCATCAAATAAAGCTCGATATTTGTAGGAGGCTGGTACTAATTAAGTCATATAGACCTTGCAGAGGGCCGTACCAGGAGGTATCGGCCCTGAAAACCGTGTGAAAGGTGAGAGTGGAGCGTGGGCGTTTAATGAGGTGTACTGTCCCATAACTTCCGGTATGACTTGAGAGTGTTGTCTATATGGCTGTTAGTGCCCCCCTCATTGTTAAAATTAACAACGAAAAAAAAGTGATAGCTTCACCTGCTGGTCAAAAGCCTGAAAATGTACAATTACATCTTTAAAAAAATTGCATTTAAGGTCCAATTGAACATTTTCAGACCTTTGACCAGCAGGTGACAATATTACTCTTTTTTGCCCCTCATTGTTGTCTGTTGTGTTCTTCAAACATATACCAAGGAGCATGTGCTAATGAGCACCTATGTGCTGAGGGAAGAGGAGGGGGCAGGGCATCCTACAAAGCCGGGCCACATCTTCTGCCAGGGATGGCCCTGCAAAGATTGTGGGGGCTGAGGGTGTTGCCATTACCACCAAGGTAAGGAGGAGAGTGGGGGCTGGGTGGGGTGTTCAAGTGCCCGGTTGCATCTGTCAGGACGGTCTGGGCAATGAGGGAGGCGAGGAGTTGAGCGTTGTGGGCGGCATGCCTGCTCTAAGTGTGGCGCTTCCATGAGAAGAGGGAGCGCTACGCTGAGATCTCGGTCTGCAGCTCCACAGTGTGTGTCACTATGACACTTGTTACAAACTGCGGACTATATCAGTTCATATAGTCTGCCCATTGGCCAACTGCAACAGGGCGCACCGCCTGGGGTACACTAATAAGCCATATAGCAGATCAAAACACTTGTGCTGTGTTTTCCACTTTATATAACATCATGTGTATCAAAGTTTTTTGAATCACCCTGATTTACAATATCCATGATTGTCACCTTCTTTCGAATACTGGAGAAGCTGATCCGGGGGTTCCTATGGGGCGCTGCTCGCCACAGACTTTCACTAAAAATGCTTCATCTGCCATACGACCAGGGAGGCGTGTAACTGCCAAATCTGGAAAAGTACTACCTGGCAGCCCCACTTAGCCACATGGTCAAATGGCTGTCCGATGACCCCACCTTGGAGACTATCTTGCTACAACAGTTAGTTGCGCCCACCACACTGAAAGAAGCACTCTGGGTAACTCTTGGGGCGGCGGAGCACACTCCAATGGTGGTAACACTGGGGAGGAAAATATGGAAGAGGACACGAGCTGTACTAAAGGTCACGCACCCTTACTCCCCAGAAATACCAATAGCGGCAGGCGCATGCCAGGACAGCACAGACTTGGCGGCGCTGCGAAGATGGGAGGGGAATGGGATATACACGTGGGGAGACATGTATGATGAGGGGGCCTTCAGGGAGTTCAGCTCAATACAGGAATGGGAGGGGGTCCTCGGCGGGCAGTTCCTGTGGTACCAACGGGTTTAAAAAGTGGCTAGAGATGGCTGGGAGGGCTGGCTCGGGTGAGCCGCAGGCTGAATCAATCCTAACTCTGATGTACAACCTTAGCGATGGCTGGCGCCCAGTCTCAAGACTATATAGCATGCTCATAGACACACCCAACCCCAAGAGCACAGCGCTAAAAGAACAATGGGAGGAAGACCTGGGCATGACACTAACGGAACAGGATTGGGAGAGGGCACTGAGCTACCCCAAAGCAGTGTCACGAAACCACCGTTTCAAATTGATACAGCTAAATATGTTGTACCGAACTTACATGACCCCACACAGGATAGCCACCTTCAATAAGAATGCTAGCTCGCGATGCCCAAGGTGCGGAAGGGAGGAAGCTGACATGATACACATGTTCTGGGGCTGTGAGCGGGTGAGGGATTTCTGGTCATGGATAGAGCAAGCTTGTAGAACAGCCGGTGTTGTCCGGTACAATTGTTCACCAAAGGAGTGCCTGCTTGGAACTTACCCCAGGATCAGCAAACATAAACATGTGCTCAGATTTATGGACCTCACATGCATCCTGGCCAAGAGAACCATCACCATATCATGGAAGAGGGTCGGGGGCCACAATACCAACACTGGCACAGGGAATTTGAGAGATGGGCGGAGACTGAAACTAAGGTTTGGATGGAGGCGGTCAATAGATCAGGGTTGGATGGCAACGACAAATGGGTTGCTTGGAAAACACTGGTGTGGGACATGTTTCACCCATCCGATGACAAACCGCCATGAATGAACTGCACACCATGAAGTGTGCCCCCCCCCATGCTCAGGCGGCAAACTGCCCACCCCTACTATATGAGAACTGGGGGGGATGCTTCGAGGAAAGGGGCAAGAACTGCACCTCGGACGCCGGGACGCCCGCTCGGTCCCATGTCCCCACACGCCAAGATTGTAGTAGAAAACCGCTTGACCTGTTTTGTTCTGTTTCTTTGATGGTTATTATCAAAAACTGGCATTACTGCATGATCCTCATCAACCTCATGTAACGCAAAATGTTTTAACTAAATGCCAATAAAAATATTTAAAAATAAATCCATGATTGTCAGGACAAGTTGTCCAAGTTACCCTTCTCGGCACTAACTCATGAGGGACACCCTACCACCCATTCCGTTTCGAGAATCATTCTGCCCTTAAGTCTTGCCACATCTTTTTCAGTCCAGTTACCTCTGATTGTGGTTGACACTGATTTAACTTTTGCACAATCTTGTCCCATGTTTATTTATTTCCGCTCACCTGGTATGGTGTACATAGGCACCCAAAATGTCCCCCTTGTGATCGCTTCAACCGAGACCTCTCATTGAATGTCATAGAATATGGCCTTGCTCTTTCTAACCTCTGTTACAACCATGACCGTCTGGTGGAGGGAGGGGTGTGCAATCACCAATTGGCCTTATACTATGTATCAGCTTCACAAGCTATCAGGAAAAAAAGAAACAGGATAAACTGAAGATATTTTGAAAAGTGAAAAAGGGCCGAGTTCACATGGCAGGCGTAACAATGTACCACCTACTGTGGGTTGTGAATGATGGTGTGTGCAGGTGTAAAGTCTCTCCAAATAATGTGACCCGCACACAAGGAGGGGGTGCAACTAAAGAGACAACCGGTATTTGACAAACAGCTGTTTTAACAAAAAGGTAGGAGCATTTACTGCTTGCATGCTTAACAACATTATCCATTCCAATCTGTGCGTACTTGAGTTGTGGATTTTGCTTTTTAGTCTGGGCTCAACCAGAGCATGAAGAGAAAAAGCACTGGTAGAGATTAGAATGGATCATCTTGGCAATTATGTGTTTGCCCACAACCAATCTTTGTACCGGTAGCTCTGTACAAAAAAAGGGGCGTGGGGTTCATTAGTGGGACAATGAGAAAGGCAGATGTTAAACTTGTGGTGTTGATGGGAGCATGACGGAAATACCTGGTTCACACACCAATCTGCTTTCCATGGGTTTTGCAGAGAAACTTGGGAACATGTTATACATAGTGAAGAACCTAAGATCTGATAGACTACAGTGCTTTGGGGTCTGGTTAGTTGATGATGTGGGAGAGTGCGACAAGGCTAAAGAGGCTAGCTTAGTCGTGGATCGATAAGTGTTGATTTGTTAATGGCTTGCCTTGTGTTGGCTGTTTGTGGGAGGTTTGCGTGTGTAGGGTAAGGTGGTAGGCGATCTCAGAAGGGAGGAGGTTAGTCGGGGGAAGGCAGAAGTAGGCCTTACAAGGCAAAACAACTTGCAACCGTGCACCTCCACCCCAGGCCTTTTTCAGACAGGTTCCAATTCTCCAGCTCCTAATATCACCTCTCCCATGCGCTCTCTCCCTCTATTTTTCTCTCTTTCTCTGTCTCAAATAGATACATTGTATTCCATTTGGAGAAAAAAAACGCACCTGCGAGGTGGCAGGTGAGGAAAAGTGGCGGTGTGGAAACTAAATCATCACCACAAACTGCTAAGGATTATGAGAGGCGAGAAAGTAAGGTTCAGTAGAATGGCACTTGAAATTTAAGGACCTTAGTCACCCATTTCACCTTCCTTAGCAACAGCTCCAATTGGCTCCAGACTTCCTTTAGCCTTTTGTGCAATGCCTTAATTCTACACTTAGCTATGGCATATTTGGTGTCCCTCAGTTGGGCCTCCACATCTTTTTCTATTGCCATACGCTGTTTCTCCCACTGAGCCCGTAACGCAATTATTTCCCCTCACATCACTGCCTTAGAGGCATCCCATATCCCCTGCGGAGAGGCACCTTGATTATCGTTAGCGAATAAGAACCCATCTATTTTGTTCCCAATCACCTCTGCCATCACTTCATCATTCAGCAATTACCCTGGACCGCAGCCCCCGTTCCATGATCATCACCTGCAGTGGGGCGTGATCAGAAACTGATATCGACCCACTTCCCTTACCTCTCCCATCAGCATGGCCGTTACCCAGACGTAGTCTATTCTTGACAGGGATTGATAGATATGCGAAAAACCCATATAGCCCTTCTCCCCTCCCCTCGTGGTCCACCAGATGTCTCATTTGGTCAGATTATCAGAGTTTGCCTGAAATGTCTGTGACAGTGGTGCTGATGCCCTTCCTGCTCCCGCACCCGTATCTTTGGTAGGACCCCATGCCAAATTAAAATCTCCCATGAGTAGGGTCTCCAGTTTTGTTGCCACCTCCCGCAAGAAACTATCCTGCCCTGTATTGGGTGCATATATTCTTGCCATGGCAACTTGTTTGTGTTCCAGCTGCACTATTACAAAAAGATACCTCCCCTCCCCATCCACCTGGACCCGTACCTCCTTAGCCTCAATGTATCTCAGACCCCTATCACGATTCCTGAGGTCTTCCCTACCGCATTGGATTGAAAAGCCCAGGAGAATTGCTGTCATCTTAAAGCAGATTTATCAGCCTTCTTTATATGTGTTTTTTGTAACATAATAACATCCGCCCTTTCCTTTCTCACCAGGGGTTCCACCTTTTTACGCTTCACAAGGGAATTTAACCCCCTCACATTATTTGACTAGACTTTGAATGTAAAACATAGGAATAGCATCTATCACCACCTTTGTTAATCCCATATCCCCAGTTAGTTTAACCTCTCACCTGCTTCTGCCCCCTTATCCCACCATATCCCCCAACATCCCCAACCAACCTCCCCCCAACAAACCATCCCAGGCCGAAGATCCTACGATTCCCTCGGAGAACAACCCCAAAGCTTTGGCCCATAAATATACCTGAGGTAGCCCCCATTGGGAAGTATCCTAACAACTCCTACTGATTCCAAAACAGTACTCCCTAGCCCCCTGCTTTGGGCTTGATAATCGGTATCAACCCCGTCTATATTCACTCTCCCTCCTTCACTTGACTTTGCCACCTTCCTTCTGCAAGTCACCACCCATCTCCCCTCTACAACACCCCTTTGCCCTCTTCCCAATGGACCTTTTAATCTTGCCCTCCTACCTCCCATCCTCCCCTGCACCTTAGACCAGTCCCACTTGGTCGTCTCTCTCTCTGTCCATCCTCTTCCTCCAAGTTCAACAATGATAGGCCTTCTGCGCATGTTGTAATGCGATGTTGTTCTCCCTCAAGGCCAAAAAGCAGTCGAAGCGGAAATGTCCACTTATATGGGATATGTTTTGGAATGAGAGCACGCGCCATTTGCCCCAAGTCTCTCCGCTTTTGTAGTGTTATCATAGCCAGGTCCTGGAACAGCTGTACCTGTACCCCATTGACTGTAACGTTCTCTTCGGCTCTTGCTGCTCATAGAATATTCTCTTTTATGCCATACGAAGTGAGGGCAACCAGTACATCTCTCTGTCTCATTCACAGCTCCCTTCTCCTGGGACCCACTCTATGTACCCGGTCAATCCCAATATCATCTTGTTGTATGTCCATCAATAAATTCCTGAAGCATTGTTGAATCATACTTTTTAAATCTGTGTTCAATATTGATTCACCTAGGCCCTTCACACGAATATTGGACCGGCATTACCAGTTCTCCAGGTCTTCTGCCTGCAATTCCAGGTTGTGCGAGATCCTAACCAGTTGATCCAACAATTCAATATTCTGACGTACCTCCTCCGATATCTCCTCCAGACCCTGTTCGTCACATCCACTCTTTCTCCTTATGTCTTCACTTGCCCCTTGACTTCAGACAGGGAGGTTCTCAGTTCATCCTGCAGTGATGTAAACTGCCCCTTATTAGTAATTCTCCCCAACATTCCTGAAGTCTTGTGGGCACCCCTTTCTTCTCCTCAATGTCCTGTTTCTCGGCCTCTAGTGTGCCCTCGCCTTGCTGCCTCCAACAGCGCTCCAATTGTCCTTCTTAGCCCCTGAGGGTTGCCTCCTGCTGGCTTGGGTGGCCTTCCCTTTCGATCCTGGCATCTCGGTGTCACCTTCCCACCAATATGTATGCCTCGACCACCCATAGCAGAAGAATACGACTCTGCTGTTGATGAGCCTCTCCCCCTCTTACCTGCTTCTTGTATTTATGTGCTGCCCAAGCAGTATATGCTCCGATCCCTCTGTGCACACTTTACAACTTTTCACAGCCAGCGCCTCCTCTCTTTATTCTATCTCCACACTCAACAGTTGCCTTCTTCTGGGGGCTGCCACACATGGGGGATCGGTCGCTCCCTTGAACCCATATATTTCTTCCCAGGTCCCTGCCCTCCTTACTTCTTCACTCGCAGGAGGAAGCTTCCCTCTAGCCGCAGAACTTGCTGCCCGCTCCACACCCCTTAACGCTCTGTGTGTTTCTTTCCGGCTCCCGGGCCTCAAGCTTTAGTCACCTCCTCCACTGCTTGTCACACTGCTACCAAACTCCCTCCGGGAATGCACAATTCACTCTTTGGATCTGAAATGTCCCCTACTAGGCAGCTCTCCTTCATGGAGATGTTCCTCTCACGTTATTCTTCCTCACCGCTGAGGTCTCCAATTCTGTTCTCCCACTCCCCTGCATGGCCCGGGGTGCCTCACATCTCACCGCCAGCCTCACCTCAGGTTTCAGTGCCTCTGTGGCACTCACTTCCACTAGCCGACGCCTTATTTTGCTCTCTCCTGTGTCTCTGCTTCTGAGCGGACTACTCCACTTCTGGGGCAGTGGGGGCGCTAACGGCAACCAGCGAGGGTCACCACTCCTTTTCTTCTGCTCCTGATTGCTTTTCATTGCTGAGTCTGTCTCCATGACACGGATGCGCAGGCTGCATTTTTTCAGCCCGGAGCGCAGCAGAGGACAACATATCGTCACTCACCGGTGGCCATCTTGGAATCCGTAAATACCTTTTTAAATGTAAGACACTGTGAGCCATTAAAAAGTACATTTTCGCTGAAAGCACTAACAGTGCTTGAGACATATAGTGGGGATCAATTAAAATTGTGAATACCCATCCTATACAAAAAGTTGGGGGAAATGGCGGCATATTATTTTTTAACTTCCAAGTGAAAGAAAGATAATTGTTTGGATGTAGATGCTAAAGCTGAATATTAGAGTTTGAGATTAGAAAAAGAAGTATTCATTGTAAAGTAAAAGGCTTTCGTCACTGACACATAGAAGTTACAATGATATAGGGGAACAACATGAAACATTAGCCATCTCGGTTATCAAACACACCATCAGCATTCGCAACACAGATCTTGTAAGGGACGCTGCCCTGAAGTCATGCAGCTTGGTAACACATAGTGGTATTGTGTCTTCTTTGGCAATGTAGGCCAAGCAGCCTGAGTTTTCTCGGTAACAGCAGTTCTCCAACACACTTGGCATAACCTCACAGCGATAGCAGGTACACCAGGTGGAAACTTCCTCGATGCGACTGGATGCAGTCTCCGGTGATTGATCTTCACAACTAGTATCTGATTCCACATGGTCTAGACTTTTTTCTCTTTCACAGATTTACACTTCTGAATATTCCGGCTCGTGTAGGGCTGAATATTGGCCATAGTTCCTGAATATTTGCCATAGTTCCTGAATATTAAAAAAGTACAGAATCATCAGTGAGATAAATAGAAATCTTTTGGTTTGTATACATTAACGCACTGCGGTTTCACATGAAAATTCCATGTTAATGAAAATAAGCGAAAAAACAGCTAAATTAGAAAAACCAATTGTGCAAAGACAAGATTAATTGGGAAAACGTATAGAAATTCTCAAGGACACATGTAGAAAACATGCCATGTTAAAATATAATAAAATTATGGTTTGGTAAAGCCATTTGTACATAATATAAGGTGACTAAATAAAAAGCGACTAATGAGTTAAAGGGATGGTCTAGTAAAAATTTGTATTTAAAAAATAGATAGGCAACATAAAAAAAAAAATACTAGCATTCTCCGTTTTAAAACTTCCTATGTAAAATTTTGAGCTATTCAAGCTCAAAATTCGCAAAAGCAAGCACATGGGCGCATCCATTTTGTGAAATGGAGGCCCTCCTGTGCTGGCTTTTGCTTTTGCGGCAGGAGCCGGAGGAGCCTGAGAAACTTGGAAAGAAAAACCGCAGCGTTTTCCAACACAATAACGTTGTATTTATGTTTGCGGTTGCTTCAAAAGCGACCGCAAACATAAATACAACGTTTTTAAAGCTGCAGTTTTATTTCTAAGTTTTCCGGGCTCCTCCAGCCCGGAAAACTTAGAAAAAAAACACAGCTAGTGCTTATTTTTTTTAAAAATAAATAGCACTTACCGAGATTCAGCTGCAGCTTTCCTGCTCTGGTCTCCGGTCCCCGTCCTCCGCCTACAGCACTAATGAAGGGAAAGCCACCCAGCGGTAGCCTTTGTTTACTACAGCTGGCTGGCTTTTCCTTCATTAGTGCCGCAAAAGCAAAAGCCAGCACAGGAGGGCCTCCATTTCACAAAATGGATGCGCCCATGTGCTTGCTTTTGCGAATTTTGAGCTTGAATAGCTCAACATTTTACATAGGAAGTTTTAAAACGGAGAATGCTAGTATTTTTTTTTATGTTGCCTATCTATTTTTTAAATAAAAATGTTTACTAGACCATCCCTTTAATTATTTTATGGTAGCATAAGTACCTGCTATAAATGTGTGGAGTAGTCGGCACATAGCTGAACAGAGCTCATACAAATCAGGGAGACTCGAAAAGAAATGCACGGACACAAAGAAACTCCAATGCTGTGTGATTAGAAAAGCTTTGTTTACATTTGTTTACATTTGTGAGGAAAGAGGCATCTTGGCATTTCCGAGAAGACACATCAATAGATGGCGCACAGATGACATTCACATGAGACGTGCATTGGTGTTGTGAACAGGGGCTTAATTGTATAGTGATGTCAGCTTGAGGGGCGGGTGATATGATTTAGTGCTGCAAGGGCACTTGAACATAGGGCGATGGATCAACGGATTTCCACAAGATGGCGGTGCTCAGGCAGCCATTTTCGCCGGTATAAAGTGAGGAAAACACATGCCCGATCGATTGGGACAATACAATTTCTGAGCAAACTACCCCTTTAAGTGGGTCGAGGCAAGCCAGGGCAGACTCCAAACACTGTCCCCGAGCCTGGATGATGCTTGGGCTCCCTGCCACCCATAGGCAGCCCATGTTTTCCCCCTATCTGCACATTCAGAGTGGCACAGCCTAGGCTCCCTCTCACGTCTCCTATAAGGAGCCCATGCAATTCCGTTTTTACTGCCTGTCCTGATCTCCATCACCCTCTTGAGTTTAAAGTGTGTTTAAGTGAAGATAAGCAGAGAGGGTCTTAACAGGGCCATCTTAATGGTTTGCCATGCTGGTACTCTGCATTGATATGCAACAACCTACAATTACCATGTTTCTCCATATATTCATGCTCTTCAGAACACACATTACATGGTAAATGGGTTGATTGTTGGTGCTTTCAAGTTCTCCACTCCCTGGGGACATTAGCACCACATTCCACTTGAGACGGGCCACAGTAGGGTGCGTGCTAACTTTCTATGAAAAGAGCGTGATTGCAGGCAGCTTCCAATGTGTAGCTCAGCTGTGCTCTGCACACTGAGAGCATGGCTCTGCCACCTTCCTTTGCCTAGTATTCAGGCAGAAGCGAGTGCCGAAGGATATATTGCTGCCTGCCCTAGCTGTTGTCACCAACTATGTTCGGATCTGATCAATTGACCCAATAATGTATTCCATGTTCATTGTATTTTTGCATAATTGTTTTTATTATGTATTTATACAAAACAAGTTATACAATAACACCATAAATAGCATCAAAAGCTCTCAAAGGTTCATTCCTCAGTGTACAAAATGAGTGAAAAAACACATAGATTGCAGGTCCAATTCAATCAATCTATCTCATATCTTCACATCACTGTGCTGATTTACGCCATGCCCTTTAGTTTACCATTGCACTTCCACTACATCGCATCTAGAGGATCTGATAGGTTTGAATCTGGGTGTATTTACTGCACAGTGTATGTTTTGAATCTAGGTGTATTTTCCACACAGTGTATGTTTTGAATCTAGCTGTATTTTTCACACGGTGGGGCTCATTGTAAGTTTGGTGGTCTGGAAAAAAGTGCCAGTAATCATGTTTATTGGCACTTTTCCAGATTGGCGAACTACAAGTTTGCGGGTGGAGGTTTCCTGACTTACCTCCAGCCAAGACCTGGAGTTAAATCAGGCCCCCACTGGCAAAAAACAGCTGGTATTTCCTGCACTGCTGTTACCGGTGCGGGAAATACCAGCAATTCCCCCATGGAGTCCTGCGGGACTCCATGGAATGGGGAATTGGTGGTATTCCTGCCACCTGTAATATCCCACTAATACTGTGATATCAGGTGGTGGAAACAGTAAACCATGCCCAGTACTTAAGCCAGCCCCACTTGTTAGGGTCCCCCTCTATTTCTCATCCCACTTAAAGGACACATCCTACAAATGTATTTGCACATATTAACTATGTATGACATGTAAGGCAAAGAAAAACAATAAAAACATATTAAAATCAGAAGAAGGTATCTGTGAGTCCTTCCCTTTATTCCAGCAAAAAATCCCTTTGTTGGTGAATTTGCTGGCTATTAATGGCCCTGTCCCATTGATCACACAGGGTCCATATTACTACCCAGATAAGCCCCCAACTATTATGACAGGGGATTCTAATGTGGAGCGGCAGAAGGAGGCGATCAGAGGAGATCAAGCATAGTGCAGCAAAGGAGGAAGGCGGAAGGTGAGGGGCATGCCCAGGGGAGAGGACTGCGGTGGATCCCAATAAGCAGAATGCAGGGCCTGACGAGCCATACCATCAAATAAAGCTCGATATTTGTAGGAGGCTGGTACTAATTAAGTCATATAGACCTTGCAGAGGGCCGTACCAGGAGGTATCGGCCCTGAAAACCGTGTGAAAGGTGAGAGTGGAGCGTGGGCGTTTAATGAGGTGTACTGTCCCATAACTTCCGGTATGACTTGAGGGTGTTGTCTATATGGCTGTTAGTGCCCCCCTCATTGTTAAAATTAACAACGAAAAAAAAGTGATAGCTTCACCTGCTGGTCAAAAGCCTGAAAATGTACAATTACATCTTTAAAAAAATTTCATTTAAGGTCCAATTGAACATTTTCAGACCTTTGACCAGCAGGTGACAATATTACTCTTTTTTGCCCCTCATTTTTGTCTGTTGTGTTCTTCAAACATATACCAAGGAGCATGTGCTAATGAGCACCTATGTGCTGAGGGAAGAGGAGGGGGCAGGGCATCCTACAAAGCCGGGCCACATCTTCTGCCAGGGATGGCCCTGCAAAGATTGTGGGGGCTGAGGGTGTTGCCATTACCACCAAGGTAAGGAGGAGAGTGGGGGCTGGGTGGGGTGTTCAAGTGCCCGGTTGCATCTGTCAGGACGGTCTGGGCAATGAGGGAGGCGAGGAGTTGAGCGTTGTGGGCGGCATGCCTGCTCTAAGTGTGGCGCTTCCATGAGAAGAGGGAGCGCTACGCTGAGATCTCGGTCTGCAGCTCCACAGTGTGTGTCACTATGACACTTGTTACAAACTGCGGACTATATCAGTTCATATAGTCTGCCCATTGGCCAACTGCAACAGGGCGCACCGCCTGGGGTACACTAATAAGCCATATAGCAGATCAAAACACTTGTGCTGTGTTTTCCACTTTATATAACATCATGTGTATCAAAGTTTTTTGAATCACCCTGATTTACAATATCCATGGTTGTCACCTTCTTTCGAATACTGGAGAAGCTGATCCGGGGGTTCCTATGGGGCGCTGCTCGCCACAGACTTTCACTAAAAATGCTTCATCTGCCATACGACCAGGGAGGCGTGTAACTGCCAAATCTGGAAAAGTACTACCTGGCAGCCCAACTTAGCCACATGGTCAAATGGCTGTCCGATGACCCCACCTTGGAGACTATCTTGCTACAACAGTTAGTTGCGCCCACCACACTGAAAGAAGCACTCTGGGTAACTCTTGGGGCGGCGGAGCACACTCCAATGGTGGTAACACTGGGGAGGAAAATATGGAAGAGGACACGAGCTGTACTAAAGGTCACGCACCCTTACTCCCCAGAAATACCAATAGCGGCAGGCGCATGCCAGGACAGCACAGACTTGGCGGCGCTGCGAAGATGGGAGGGGAATGGGATATACACGTGGGGAGACATGTATGATGAGGGGGCCTTCAGGGAGTTCAGCTCAATACAGGAATGGGAGGGGGTCCTCGGCGGGCAGTTCCTGTGGTACCAACGGGTTTAAAAAGTGGCTAGAGATGGCTGGGAGGGCTGGCTCGGGTGAGCCGCAGGCTGAATCAATCCTAACTCTGATGTACAACCTTAGCGATGGCTGGCGCCCAGTCTCAAGACTATATAGCATGCTCATAGACACACCCAACCCCAAGAGCACAGCGCTAAAAGAACAATGGGAGGAAGACCTGGGCATGACACTAACGGAACAGGATTGGGAGAGGGCACTGAGCTACCCCAAAGCAGTGTCACGAAACCACCGTTTCAAATTGATACAGCTAAATATGTTGTACCGAACTTACATGACCCCACACAGGATAGCCACCTTCAATAAGAATGCTAGCTCGCGATGCCCAAGGTGCGGAAGGGAGGAAGCTGACATGATACACATGTTCTGGGGCTGTGAGCGGGTGAGGGATTTCTGGTCATGGATAGAGCAAGCTTGTAGAACAGCCGGTGTTGTCCGGTACAATTGTTCACCAAAGGAGTGCCTGCTTGGAACTTACCCCAGGATCAGCAAACATAAACATGTGCTCAGATTTATGGACCTCACATGCATCCTGGCCAAGAGAACCATCACCATATCATGGAAGAGGGTCGGGGGCCACAATACCAACACTGGCACAGGGAATTTGAGAGATGGGCGGAGACTGAAACTAAGGTTTGGATGGAGGCGGTCAATAGATCAGGGTTGGATGGCAACGACAAATGGGTTGCTTGGAAAACACTGGTGTGGGACATGTTTCACCCATCCGATGACAAACCGCCATGAATGAACTGCACACCATGAAGTGTGCCCCCCCCCATGCTCAGGCGGCAAACTGCCCACCCCTACTATATGAGAACTGGGGGGGATGCTTCGAGGAAAGGGGCAAGAACTGCACCTCGGACGCCGGGACGCCCGCTCGGTCCCATGTCCCCACACGCCAAGATTGTAGTAGAAAACCGCTTGACCTGTTTTGTTCTGTTTCTTTGATGGTTATTATCAAAAACTGGCATTACTGCATGATCCTCATCAACCTCATGTAACGCAAAATGTTTTAACTAAATGCCAATAAAAATATTTAAAAATAAATCCATGATTGTCAGGACAAGTTGTCCAAGTTACCCTTCTCGGCACTAACTCATGAGGGACACCCTACCACCCATTCCGTTTCGAGAATCATTCTGCCCTTAAGTCTTGCCACATCTTTTTCAGTCCAGTTACCTCTGATTGTGGTTGACACTGATTTAACTTTTGCACAATCTTGTCCCATGTTTATTTATTTCCGCTCACCTGGTATGGTGTACATAGGCACCCAAAATGTCCCCCTTGTGATCGCTTCAACCGAGACCTCTCATTGAATGTCATAGAATATGGCCTTGCTCTTTCTAACCTCTGTTACAACCATGACCGTCTGGTGGAGGGAGGGGTGTGCAATCACCAATTGGCCTTATACTATGTATCAGCTTCACAAGCTATCAGGAAAAAAAGAAACAGGATAAACTGAAGATATTTTGAAAAGTGAAAAAGGGCCGAGTTCACATGGCAGGCGTAACAATGTACCACCTACTGTGGGTTGTGAATGATGGTGTGTGCAGGTGTAAAGTCTCTCCAAATAATGTGACCCGCACACAAGGAGGGGGTGCAACTAAAGAGACAACCGGTATTTGACAAACAGCTGTTTTAACAAAAAGGTAGGAGCATTTACTGCTTGCATGCTTAACAACATTATCCATTCCAATCTGTGCGTACTTGAGTTGTGGATTTTGCTTTTTAGTCTGGGCTCAACCAGAGCATGAAGAGAAAAAGCACTGGTAGAGATTAGAATGGATCATCTTGGCAATTATGAGTTTGCCCACAACCAATCTTTGTACCGGTAGCTCTGTACAAAAAAAGGGGCGTGGGGTTCATTAGTGGGACAATGAGAAAGGCAGATGTTAAACTTGTGGTGTTGATGGGAGCATGACGGAAATACCTGGTTCACACACCAATCTGCTTTCCATGGGTTTTGCAGAGAAACTTGGGAACATGTTATACATAGTGAAGAACCTAAGATCTGATAGACTACAGTGCTTTGGGGTCTGGTTAGTTGATGATGTGGGAGAGTGCGACAAGGCTAAAGAGGCTAGCTTAGTCGTGGATCGATAAGTGTTGATTTGTTAATGGCTTGCCTTGTGTTGGCTGTTTGTGGGAGGTTTGCGTGTGTAGGGTAAGGTGGTAGGCGATCTCAGAAGGGAGGAGGTTAGTCGGGGGAAGGCAGAAGTAGGCCTTACAAGGCAAAACAACTTGCAACCGTGCACCTCCACCCCAGGCCTTTTTCAGACAGGTTCCAATTCTCCAGCTCCTAATATCACCTCTCCCATGCGCTCTCTCCCTCTATTTTTCTCTCTTTCTCTGTCTCAAATAGATACATTGTATTCCATTTGGAGAAAAAAAACGCACCTGCGAGGTGGCAGGTGAGGAAAAGTGGCGGTGTGGAAACTAAATCATCACCACAAACTGCTAAGGATTATGAGAGGCGAGAAAGTAAGGTTCAGTAGAATGGCACTTGAAATTTAAGGACCTTAGTCACCCATTTCACCTTCCTTAGCACATTGTTTAGTAGGCAAAGACATACCGCAAACCGCACTCTAACATTCTCAGATGCTATGCGGAGTGGCCCGCCATTGAGGCAGGGCAAGGTGTTTGTCAGGTGCTTGTTAGGCATTGGTCAGGCAAGGGGCCAGAGTCCCTGCTTATTTTGCCCAGGGATCGATGCTGCTGTCTCCCAGACGCCCGAAACTCTTCTCACAACATGAAATCCCCACCCTGCCAACAACAGCCACAACTAACCAGATTTTGACATGGCACCAGGCCTTTGGTATCAGAGGGATGCTGCAACCCTGCAGGGGATTCCTCATGCTCAATCAAGGACCTGAAAAGTTGGAAGGTGGAGTGTGGACTCCTCATAAAATGTGCAGCACTTTGGCCTAACAAAAGGGAACGCCTGGGGTGACAGCTGCAGAATAGTGAAGAGCAGTGTGTTGGCAGTGACAAACACGGGTTTTGGGGGTAGGGAATATGATGGACTTTACAATAAGACTGCAATCTCATGATTGCAGTTTCTCTTACCCCTTCCTAGCTAATAGTCTCAGATAAATGTCCTTGTTCCACAGCTAAATAATGGGACCGGGGCAATAAGCCGTGCTTTATTCATCCAAATTTTAGGGGCTACCCTTCCAAATGTAGGGTGCGGTTTACAGGGATTAGCGTAAGCACAAGATTGGAGCTTTTCCCCACAGCAGGTCTCTTGGGGCCAGGGAACGTACCACATCACCCATTAACAGCTATTTAAATTACATAGGAGAGGAAAGAGGAGAGAGGCTGTCGGGCTGCCTCTCTGAAATACATGGGGTGTTGACTGAATTGTGCTCTTACATGTAAAATCTTTACACAAGCTGGTAAGATGTCCGAGGACAAATGTCAGAGAAGGCATCACAAGTACCCAACACTGGCTCCTAAACTCTGCAGCTGCTGTGTGTGCCCTCTGTGACCAAACAAGCAATAGTACATTGCCCTCCCTTGGTCTCATTCTAAAGCAGTTGAGAAATGTAAACAGGGGATGTACAACATCAAGGCGAAGCTTGTAAGTCCCTTAAAATTGAGCAAAACGGCATTGGTTAGGATAGGTTCAGCTATTTTGTTAAAGCCTGGGCTGCTATGTGAGTTGGGTCTAGGGTTGTAGAATGCTGCCTGTAAGATCACCTTGGCCTACCGTGTCCAGTGTATAGACCTATATTATGTACACATACACACATGCAACACAAAGAAGAACCTTTTAGGTACCTGAAAAGTGCAAAAGACGGCATCTGCGTGGATAGGATCAGCCATTTTGTATGTGCCTGGGCTACTCTGTATGCTGGGTCCAGGGATGCAAAATGCTGCCTGTAATGAAAGAATACTGGTGCAGGAGCATTACCGAAATGGGCCCTGTTTTCCGCGGCTCTTGAAATCCATTTAAGATCCCCCCTCTGGATCTAGTGAAAGAAACATTGCAGAGAACATACTGCAGCGCATAACAATTCACACAATTTTTTAATTTTTTTTATTTGTGTTTGATGCAAAAGCACCTTTACAAATATACATAAAAGATAATTACATTAACACGATGAAAAACAAAAATGAGGAAAAGTGCAGCGTCTAAGTACTTGTACAGTGCGCTGCACTAAATTGCAATAACCGTTTCATGACTGCAGACAAAGCAGACAAGTTTGGGATTGTCCATGGTCTGTGGCATGCCACCTACAAGGGCCAAACATGGGTGATTAAAATGCGAAGGTGGATAGAGTTGCATGATGTAGGAAACAATGACAACATGCAGATGACCTTCTCATAGACATTGTTTCAGGCTCAAGTCTGTTTGCAAGCTAGGAAATCTGGTATGGGGGATATAAAGTTACAAACATTCTGTATCGGCTCAGCACGTTGTGTTAGTTCCCTGTGTTTAAAGTATGCTTGTCATGCCCAGTGTTTAATACACTTCACAAACCTATCCCTAGTCCACAATGATTCCACGCCAAGCCCCGTGCACTTCTCTCCCAATATGCATGCCCCACCCCCCCAAAACAGGAGCTAGGTACCCAAAGCATGACAACACCAGTGATTGTGTGCAAGTGGAGCGGGGTGGTCAAATGAGGTGTGAGATGCCAAAACATGTGAGTGAGGATGGCCACACATCAACAAAACTGCATGACTGTGGTAGGGAAATCTGTCCCTTGACATGTTACGACTGCACAGTTAACATTAGAGCCATTATAAGTAACATAGTGGGTGCTGTCAGCGAAAAACAACAGTAGACCACTGGGGGAACATGGAAGTAAGAGTGCCTGCAGTGGTGTGTAATCACAGGCTATTACAGCCTCACTCCGACATGATGAGAATCCTGCCCTTTGACCTGCTACTATATTCTGTAGTGAACAACACAGCAATGATGCCACTTCTTTAATGCCAGCTCTTGCTCCCACAATGACTACTTGTGCCTTCTTGGATTGGCGAGCTGTGTGTCAGGCATTTTTTGCGCTCCTCTACAGAGGCGCAGGAGACACTGGAATACTAGGGGTGAGGGGACAGGGGACAGCTTTTGGTGAGGACATTTGACACAGTCACTTTTAGGTATTTTCTTCACTAAAGAAAATAATTCCAGTGTTTTGGGGAATGTTACATCTTATTTCCCAAACTAGGAACCCTGAGTGGACTGGGAAGATTTAAACATATGTACTTTGTCTTTCTTAGATGGGGGACATGTGCAGAGGTCCTTTAAGCGTGCTGTTCTTGTCCAACCAAACTGCTCTAATTTGTGTCATAGGATACAATGTTTCTACCGAACTGCAGTAGATTAAACGTGGCTGGGGCCAAAATAAGAAGCCTGGGGAGTGTGTGTCCTTTTCCATTACATTTTTTACAAAAAACACCACCATAATTGGCAAAAAAAAGCCCCGTTTCCCGTTTTAGCAGAGAGGCCAAGCAAGGATTAAAAAGACATGGGGCTTCATTACAGTTGCTCGGGTCTGGAAAAATTGCAGGTACAATTGCTGGTAAAAATGCCAGTAATTCTGGCACCAGCAATTTTACCGGTACAGGGAAACACAGCCAGTGGGGGCCACCAACCTACCTCCAGGCCTGACCTGCTGGTAAATCAGGCAGCAAAACAAAATGCAACTATTGCCTCAGTCCCCTCCATGGAGTCCTATGGGACTCCATGGAATGGGGATCTAACGGCATTTCCACCGACAGGAATATTCCGGTAATACAAGAATATCAGGTGGCAGAAACGGTAGGGTTAGTTTGCCGGTATTCCGCCGGAATTACTAGCGGGATACCGGCAAACTTGTAATGAGCCCCATGGAGCACAAACTCCCCTCTGACTCTGTGGGGTTAGTTTGAGGGACACACAGTGCCTCACTGTAAGGACAGGTCTATGCAAATGAAACACCTGTGTATAGGCGTGTTATAAATGTCATATCATATCATATCATGCACTGGTTTCCTATATTATATATGCCTTTCTCCTGTCAACATTCCTGGATCCCATAACCTTTCTCTTATTTCAGGCCCCTATGTAGCGCTTGTTAATCTATGCACAATATTTGTCATTGAAAGACTTTCCATACCACAAACGTAGGGGGTCATTCGAGTATGGTGGTAGCCATGGAGCAATTAGCTCCATGGCTGCTTCACATACCGGTACCGACTCCGGTTTGGTTCAATGGGGACTTACCGATCCATTCCGACCCTGGAGGGACCGGTAAGTCCCCATTGAACAAACCATTCCCCATTCCCATTTGAGCCCACATAGGGCTCAGTGGGAATGGGGAGGGCGCAAATAACGAGCTCGCGAATGGCAAGCCCGTTATTTGCGCCCTGGTCCCTTAGCGGGATCCGTAAAGGACGTGTGGTCCGACCACACGTCCCTTACGGTTCCCGCTAAGGGACCTCGGAATTGGGCGGTAGGGGATTATCGGCACCAGTTTCCTTACCGGTGCCCGGTATCCACTACCGCCCACCTCGGAATGAGGGCCACAGGCCCCAACAACACAACGTTTAGAAGCTTACACTTCAGTTCACAGTCCACTCCTCTCCCATCCACTCCCTTCATTCAAGTAGCGCTAAGAGGCAATTCGGCTCAGAATATGGAATATACAAGAACACTCACCCATTCATTCCCCTGGTAGCTGAAAGCACAAGCTCTTAGTGCGCTACTCCGCAGCAGTTGGCCAAGTGATTGTTTGTGCTCATGCCCTGTATATAATGCATTCCCATTACGAGAAAGAACTCACCCCTATATAATTTATTTATCCGGAGGAGAACAAGGACTGGGCGGGGAGACCCGCGGTACTTGCAGGAAAAAAGGGGGCTCACAGGCCAAAAGAGTGGGGATATCCAGACTCACATTTCTGGTTCTAGAGTCTCTGATTCAAATCAGAGCGGGTCTCTATCCACCCTTGTGCGTAGTGTGTGTGAGTGTAATTAGACTCACTCACTTGATTAATAGTCTGACTGCTGTTTCTGCAGTGGTGCAGCACTGGCCAGTCAAGCAAAGTGCAGGGCCCGGTGTGGGCCAGGGAAAATGTATGATTGGCTAACACAAATGCCACAGGATCAGCGAATCTTAAGCAGCCGAAGAAGGCTGCAGCAATACTCAGCTTCATTTCTTCTCATTACACTGAATTGTTGCTGGCATTGCAGTAAACCATTTGCAGTTTTATTTGAACTTTGCAACAAGACTGTGCGCTTCAGGAGTCAGTGTCTGATCCCTTGGAAATTGATAGCATTCAAGGCTGCAGGGAACATTTCAAATGAAAAGACTGAAATGCCCTGAAGACGGAGTCAGGCTCCCCTAAACCCCCTCTATGTGGCGCACACCCGGAACCAGACAGATGTAGCTCAGACAGGGCAGTCTTAATAGTTGGTGGGGCCCTGGGCACAGCAAATCTGCTCCCCAAAGCAAAGAAAATAAGGGATTAAAGCATATTTGTTCCACCCTCCGTCCCAATCACAGCCACTAGCTTGTTAGACTGCTGCGTCAGTAATCAAAACAAGCATGGGAATTCCCTTGAAGTTTCCTGACTCCTTTGATCCAGGCTGGATTTAGCATAGTAAACAAGTGGCATTGCCAGTTCTACATCAGCTGCCCACCATGAGGCTACTTGTGTGCTAGAATAGGTACATGATACAATGTAACAATAGTAGCCAAGACGAAGGCATACAGGCCAAGTATATGAAGTCGGAGACACAGATCATTAGCCATATGAAAAAGGTACTGTCCCGCTTTCCCTACATAGACACTAAACTCATACTAGCAGCCTCACAAAATGGCCAAGTGCTCAAGCGTGGATAAAGGAGTCAGATGGGGAGCAACATGGAAGGTACACACATCAAAGAACAGCCTGAGAATGTGTGTAGGAAAATGTCAAGAAAGTGCGCATACCCAAGCATAGACTGAGATTAGAAGTGGGCCATGGTTTTCAGGTAGTGATGCCTTGAGTCAGCCAAGAAACAAATGACCTGTGCATTATATGAATGGTGAGACAAAGTCAATGTGAAGAGTTTAGGGGACGGGGCTTGGGTGACTCGGGGGTGGGGGCTGGCCATTACTTATTCTGAGGTGCTGACTCCAGAGCTTGTTTATATCGGATCCCCCTATCCCAAGAGCATTGGCATTGACTTGCATGTTTTTTTGACCCAGAGACCCCTGACTTATCATTGGCAATTCGAAAGGAGGGATGTTGCAAACAACCTGATACTACTACGTATCTAAGGCTTGTGAATGATAAGTGCATGAGCGCCACTGTTGAGGGGGTACCATGAATCATCCACACGGGCAAACAGGGAAGCCTGCAATGCTCTCCTGTAGTCGGATGGCCATGGAGGACAGGCTAACTTACTCCAAGATGGCAGACCACCCTTATGTTTTCTTGCCACGTGTAGCCACGATGTGCTCCACACACCATGCAGCCACACATGTGAACATTGTAGTTCATCGCCATCCCCAGGGCGAATGAGAAAGCCTGCCGCAGATGAGTGTACAGCTGCTGTTCATTTCCAGCTCATGAGCCCCATTACAATTAACCAGAAAGCAGGGGCGGCTGGTGAATTTGTTAACTGGAGGGGTGTAAATAGTTTTCCCTGAAATGGCGGAGCGACTGAGCGTAGCGAGGGAGATGCATTTTAGTGGACACTAAATGGTGCATTTTAGTGAACACTTTTTTGTTATAGAAAAATTGGGTAAAAAGCCAAATAGTTTGCAATCAGGTTTTGTGGGTAACTCATGAAAGAAATCCAGTAGATGCAAATCACCAACAGTGCATAGGAGCATTTTGCCAACATATTTTCATGATGCCTTTGCCCACATTATGTGCCAGTATAAAACATTTTCACACTGGCGGTGCCCATACATTTCCATGCTGACTGGAACATTATATCCTACTATTCACATATAAGAACATAGTCATGTTTGCTTTGTGCATAATGTCAGTAATGATACTGTAGGAAAACATGTCCATGTTTATTCTGCCAATATATGGCAGTATACCCAAATAAGAGCATACTCCAGTTGGCTTTAGTATTATAAATGCATTCCAAAGTATGGAAACATATCCAAACTGGCTGTACTAAAATGCCAATCGAGCTACATAATAACACTTATCATGCTTGCTTTATCAAAGATGCCCAATACAAAATGTCATACCACAATAAGAAATGTGACGTCTTACTTCATATTAAGACTTATCCTGTTTGCTTTACCAATGATGCCCAATACAAAACGCCATACTGCAATCCAAAATTATTGAACTGACTGCATTGAAATGTCAGTCTAGCTACATAATAATACTTATGCTTGTGTTACCAAAGGTGCCTAATTCAAAATGTAATGTCACAGTAAGAATAATACCACTGATACTGCTTGCTTTATCAAAGATGCCCAATACATAATGTCATACCACAATAAGAAATGGCTAGACTGGCTGCATCACAATGCAAGTCTAGCTACATAATAACACTTATCATGCTAGCTTTATCAACCATGAGCAGTAAAACATGCCATGCCTGCTCCATGGTGTTCCAGCGCTTTGCAGTCAGACATAATCACAATAATGATGAATGTGATTATGTGTGATTGCGAGCAACTGGGGGGCCCTGTGGTAAGGCATGCTTTTTTTACTTACCATCTATCATAGATGCCCAGTAAAAAAAATGACACGCCTGTCCCCTGGATCCCGAGCTCCTCATACATGCAAACAATTAATGTGGTTATATGTGTTTGCCAGGCACTGGGGGACAAGGGAGTGGGAATGATATTTTTGATGGACATCTATCATAGATGTCCAGTAAAAAAATACCATGCCTGTCCCCTGGGCCTAACTGCGCCAAACACACACAATCAAAGTGATTATGTGTCTATGCAAGACGCTGGAGGATCAGGGGGGCAGGTATGGTATTTTTTTACTAGACATCTCTCATAGATGCCTAGTAACAAAATACCATCCCTGTCCTCTGGGCCCCTTAGCACCTCAGACGGAAAGCTGACTTAGGCCGGTGGGGAGGGTTTGTGCAACAAAGGTAATTTTTAAATGCCTTTGTTGTACAAACCTCCTACCTCCACTTGCCAAATCACCTGGGACCAGCACAAACACACGCACTTACACAACATAGACAAAGCAAGCACATGCTGTCTCATTCACAGTCACAAGCACCCTTCATGCACTCAATCATAACACAAGCATACACACATCCATACACCTATTGAAATAATAAATAAAAATACAAACACACACATTTACACAACATAACCACACAACATACACACAGCAAGCACCCTTTCATTCACACAAGCACCCATCATGCACTCACTCATAACACAAGCATACACGCATCCTACACATATTTAAATAAACATACAAAAACACACACATTTACACAACATACACACAGCAAGCACTCCCTGTTGCATTCACATGAACATCCATTCTGCACTCACTCAAAACACAAGCATACATGCATCCATACACATATTTAAATAACAAACATACAAACACACATTTACGCAACATACACATAGCAAGCACTCTTTCATTCACACGAGCACTCATCATGCACTCACTCATAACACAAGCATACGTGCATCCATGCACATATTTAAATAAGAAACATACAAACACACACATTTACGCAACATACACACAGTAAGTTCCCTGTTTCAATTACACGAACATCCATCATACACTCAATCAAAACACAAGCAAACCCGCATCCATACACACATTTAAATAATAAACATACAAACACACACATTTACACAGCATACACACAGCAAGCACTCTTTCATTCACATGACCACCCATCATGCACTCACTCATAACACAAGCATACACACATCCATACACATATTCAAATAATAACCATATAAAAACACAGATTTACACAACATAACCACACAACATACATACAGCAAGCACTCTTTCATTCACATGAGCACCCATCATGCAATCACTCCTAACACAAGCATACACACATCCGTACACATATTTAAATAATAAACATACCAACCCACACACATTTACACAACATACACAGAGCGAGCACTCCCTGTTGCATTCACATGAACATCCATCATGCACTCACTCAAAACACAAGCATACATGCATCCATACACATATTTAAATAATAAACATAAAAACACACACATGTACACAACATACACATAGCAAGTACTCTTTCATTCACACGAGCACTCATCATGCACTCACTCATAACACAAGCATACATGCATCCATACACATATTTAAATAAGAAACATACAAACACACACATTTACGCAACATACACACAGCAAGCACTCTGTTTCAATTACACGAACATCCATCATACACTCAATCAAAACACAAGCAAACCCGCATCCATACACACATTTAAATAATAAACATACAAACACACACATTTACACAGCATACACACAGCAAGCACTCTTTCATTCACATGACCACCCATCATGCACTCACTCATAACACAAGCATACACACATCCATACGCATATTCAAATAATAACCATATAAAAACACAGATTTACACAACATAACCACACAACATACATACAGCAAGCACTCTTTCATTCACATGAGCACCCATCATGCACTCACTCATAACACAAGCATACACGCATCCATACACATATTCAAATAATAACCATATAAAAACACAGATTTACACAACATAACCACACAACATACATACAGCAATCACTCTTTCATTCACATGAGCACCCATCATGCAATCACTCCTAACACAAGCATACACACATCCGTACACATATTTAAATAATAAACATACCAACCCACACACATTTACACAACATACACAGAGCGAGCACTCCCTGTTGCATTCACATGAACATCCATCATGCACTCACTCAAAACACAAGCATACATGCATCCATACACATATTTAAATAATAAACATAAAAACACACACATGTACACAACATACACATAGCAAGTACTCTTTCATTCACACGAGCACTCATCATGCACTCACTCATAACACAAGCATACATGCATCCATACACATATTTAAATAAGAAACATACAAACACACACATTTACGCAACATACACACAGCAAGCACTCTGTTTCAATTACACGAACATCCATCATACGCTCACTCAAAACACAAGTATACCCGCATCCATACACATATTTAAATAATAAACATACAAACAAAAACATTTACACAGCATACACACAGAAAACACTCTTTCATTCACATGACCACCCATCATGCACTCACTCATAACACAAGCATACACACATTCAAATAATAACCATATAAACACACACATTCACACAACATGCACACAAAGCACTCTCTGTTTCATTCACACGAACATCCATCATGCACTCACTCAAAAAACAAGCATACACGCATCCATACACCTATTTTAATAAATAAATGAACATACAAACGAACATTTAGACAACATACGCACTGCAAGCACTCTTTCATTCACACGAGCATCCATCATGCACTCACTCACCATAACACAAGCATGCATGCATATATACACATATTTAAATACTAAATAAAGAAACATAAAAACATACACATTTACACAACATACACACAGGAAGCACTCTCGCATTCATACCTGCATCCATCATCCATCATCATAAATTCAACTAACAACACAAGCATGCACGCATCTATACACATAATTTAAATTTAAATAAAATGAAAATAAACACACCTTCTGCTGCGGGTCTGGAGGTTCCAGTGCTCCAGCCCACTGCAAGCATGAGCAGGAATCAGGAGCTTTCCTGGTCCTACACATGTCTACAAGGGGCCGGAGCGTGGGTCCGTAGACGCCCCACTCCAGCCTGCTCTGTTTGTATGTGCGAGGAGGGGCAGGGCCGCATCCTTGCACATCCAGACATGCAGTTCCCCAGCCAACATTTCCTATGAGCCATGCGAGGCTGCGGAAGCAAATGCCCCCAGCCTTGCATGGCTCATTGAGCTTGTGCGGCTACAGAACTTTAACTGTGAAAGAGAAACAGTTAAGAGCACTCCTTCATCTGAATAAAACTGCTGAGGGAGTGCTTGTATTTTACTGGACTGGCTCCTCCATAATGGGTCAGAGGGGGCCAAGACCCGGTGGGTTGACACCCCCCCTCACCCATTAAGGAAAAGCCGCCCCTGCCACAAAGTATAAAAGGAACAACAACCAAGATGGAGGTGTAAAAGTTATGAACAACAGAGAAAAGACAGAGGAAAGAGAAGTTGGAGCACAGTGAGGGATAGGAACAGAAGAGTGGTGGAGGAGAAATAACTTGAGAGAGAAATGGGAGAAAGTGGATGTGAAATAGCTAAGAAGCATTAAAGGGGAGAATGAAGAGGAATTCAGAGATGGTGGAAGGAATGGAGTCAGAAAAGACAAACCTGCCGAGAGAGAAACGAGGGAAGAGGAGGAGAAATGCACAGAAGGGGGAGAGGGTGTGAAAGAGGATATTCAAAGAGAGGAAGAGGAAAGGGAAATAAAGGAAAGAGTGAAAGGAAAGGTAGAGGTGAAGCAACATCTAAGAAAGAAAGTAGAGGAGGAGGCAGAGAGGCGTTGAACTTGTCAAGACAGTGTTCCCATGCTAGTGGAGAGCAAGGACCAGAGATACACTGGACATAAATGTCTAGTGGATGCAACCTAATGTTCAGCAGTAAATGTACCAAGAGGCTTTCATGGACAAATGGGAGGGGAAAGTTTACTGTCCCCCATTGTCCAACTGTCAAAGCAGTGTCTGATGGCTGACCCCCATGGGATGAACTAAGGTACAGGGTGGTGATACCTGGTAGCAGAGTCCAGGCTGACCAACACATGACCATGATGACTGCATGTGGCGATTCATGGGATCACCTCACTTCTCCGCCGAGGGTAGCCTTTCCCTGTGAGGCTAGGGAGGTGAGCCTGCTACGCAACATTCCCCATAGGGGTGGTGGGAATCGGGACCTCACAGGGAGAGACTCCCCTCATGGCATGGGGACAAGGGTTCCCGTTCCGTGATGGAACTCCCTAACCCTCTTGCACTTGAGACTAAGAAATCCATAAAGTCTTCAGAGAACAGATACTACTGTATATTATTGCAATACTTCCTCTGTTTGTCCTTTGAGACTTAACACCACCAGGACAAGGAAGAGGAAAAGGAGCATAATGACTGATAATAAGCCATCTCCCAAAAGTACTGAGAAGAGGAAGATTGAAGGAGTTATACAAATTACTCCTTTTCCTGTTATAGACAATACTGGGAAGAGGTGGCACCGAAGAAGTATGAAGAATATTCTATGGATACAAATAACAGACTATGACACTCTACTGGGGAGGACCCAGCTACAGGACAGAAAGAACAAGAAAGAATTAAATGAAGTGAGAAGCCGGTGTGAAGCCTGTCAGCCCCAGGAGATAAAAGAAATGGGAACGAGGAATTAAGCGGAGCCAGCAAGTCCTCAGTCATGAGGACGCCGTGGAGAGGTCAAATGAGACTCGACCTAGTCGAAGCTGTGAAGCGTCTGACGGTGGTGTGACCTCTGGGAGGTGCACTGTGTGGTCCTTCAACTACGCCGATATCGACAGGCTGGTGACCCCTCAGAGCTGGAACAGAGCAGCGAGGAGCGGACAGAGTGCCACGATGAGCGTTTGAAGGGAACGTGCTAGACCAACAACCCAGAACGAACCGGTGACAGTCCCCCAGCAGCATGGACATAACGGAAGCTACGGGTGTCCCGGTAAGGGATTGGGGAAAAGCGAAGAGTGCATCGGGAGTGATCTCCCTCGTCACAGTATGTGCTAAAGATATCAAGAGTGAAAAGGGCATCAGGAGTGATCTCCCTCGTCACAGCAGTTGTGTGCAAGACACCAAGACTAAAGAGTACATTGGGAATGATCTCCCTCATCACAGTAACTGTACTAAAGATACCAAGAGTGAAGAGTACATCGGGAGTGATCTCCCTTATCACACTAAATACAAGAGAGACATGCAGCCTAAAGAGTTCTACAGCAGCCGTCTCACCATCATTGTGTTGTTGAAAGTAGAAGAAGAAGCCAAAGACATGGTAGGAGTAGTCTCCCTTGTTGTAGGAGACAAGAGGAAGATAAAGAGTGTCCAGGAATATATGTATTACCGAGAAAGAAGAACTGTGGGACATTTAAACAAGCCCTGGAAAACCTTGGGAAGAATTACAAGGGCTTACCAGAACTGTGCCAAGAAACTGTCTGAAGACAGCCAGAAGCTGAACCAGTTGATTAGTGGTAGGGTCAGAGTAGGATAGTTTGGACAGAGGACAAACCCTCTAGATATAGGGTGAGACAAGTCCTTCACTTATTTTTCGAGTAAAGATCTGTATTTGAAATGCCACCCCTTTGTCCAACACCTGCTTCTAACATACTGCACCCTGCACCAGCCACGAAAGTTATGCAGTCAAAAAAGAATTCTCCTGAAGACTACAACATCTAAGAGACTGTAAGCAACTGTTGCACTTGCACAGAGAAGTGACCCTGATTCAAGGGATTGAGGGAAGGATTTAGACTCCAAGTTCTAAAGAAAGTAAAACATCTGGTTAAAATACCAAGGTGTTTATCACATGTGATGTAATCCTATCAGTTTGTTTGTCCAACTCTGACTCTTTCGGTAATAAGAATAAAGTGTCTAGAGAACTTCAATTTAGTTTTGAGCTGTTTGTTAGTTCCATCACTATTATTATATATGTTATGTTATTTGATATTTTTGTACCACCTACTGCCATTGCTATGACGTCAAAGTGCTGTGGATTGCAAGGCCCTTCAAAAGACCTTAGTCTGTGCAAACATGAAAATTATTTATATTGCATGCAAAAAGTAGTTCGAAGTAGGTGAATATTCAATTACTGGCAGAGACGACTAGTTTCAAACATTATAAAAATCATGCAGAGCATTGTGTTGGGGCGCAGAGACGACTGCTTTGTCAGTGACTATTTGACAGCCAGACTGCATTTTTCAATGGGGCTGTATTCTATGGTTTGCAATGCAAGAGGGGGAATAGGTATTATAAATAGTCTATCGACTCCTTGGGCTACTGTCTAAGGTTGAGGGGTCTGCTATACTTTACATGCATAAGACATCCAGAACAAATCCACACTGAATAACATGAAGCAACATTGTAGGCAGTTAAACTATGAGTGAGGCTCTCTTCAAGGGCATACCATGAGAACATAATTCTATGTAGGGATTGACAGTTTTGAAATATTTAGGTATTGACAATGTTAACAGGATAGGCACTATGAGAGGACTTGAATTTTCCAAACTCACACGTTATGGCTAAGTGGCCCTCATTGCGAGGTTGGCGGTAACCTGTCGGTGCTACCGGCGGGTTGCCGCCAACCCTGTAACACTATTGCCGCAACCTGACATCCCGTTGCTACCGGGATATCAGAAGTGGCAGCGGTACGGTAAATCGCCATTCACATGGAGTCCAATATGACTCCATGGTTGGGGACACTGAAGTACCGGCACCGTTGTTAACGGTGCCGGTGGTTCAGTGTAAAGTATGCGGGTTCCGTGACTCTGCCGGCAGACTCTATTTACGGCCCGCCAAACTTGTAATGAGGCCCAATTTTGGGATTTGATCCAGACCTGTAATTTTAGCACATTATTGTCCTATTCTTGTCAGATAGGAAAGAGCATTTATTTGTGAGTGTTTGATTTTTGAAAACTAAAGTAATATCATGTTTGTAGGATTGTGCGCGAAACATATAATAAGCCAACATGATAATATTTTTTAAAATACCTTATACAAACATTTTGCGCATAAGGAGCCTGATTGTAGCTTTATTTTCTCGATAATAAATAGCAATGTTAAAGTACTAGAACCCTAATTGATGTGAGCCTGAAGAAATCTCATCTTGGTTTTACTACTGAGTTTCCAAAATGTAAATACACTGATCAAATTAAAGTGTGCAATAAGGCTGCCTGCTTGTTTTCATTGTTTAACACTGACTAGTCGATTTTTCATTATGTGATGAACATTTACATTTCTAAAAAAGGAATACATTTGGTCGGCTCTCTCCTGTCTACGGTTCTGAACTGCCCTGGTGGGCAGTCCTTCCTGAGTTGAAAACCTCCCATAAAAAATACTTTTGTCTAGAAACTGCCCTGCCTTCAACAAATCAATTCAGATTTCCATGCTCTGCTTTTCTAACGTCATATCGTTTTCCTGAAAAAGGCAGTGACAGGTGACAACCATTTTCCTAACAATTACTTGTGCGTTGCCTTTGCAGAGCTTTGTTGCATTTCATTCATAGCTACTTATAACAATACTGCCATTATGGAGCTAAGAAAAAAGAGTCCGCACCATTTTCTTTAGGGAATTTGAAAGTCCGGACATATCTAATAAGTGACTTAACAACAAGAGATCTTTTTTAAAAGTCAAAGTAGTGTGGAATGCAAAAACTTCGCATGTTCGGCACGACATTTTTTTGTAACAAATATAAAATGATTCCAACTGAGCAATAGAGGGATGGGTGAATATAGCAGCAATGCTGCTTTCAGGCCATCACACACACTTTTGGTATTATTTAAAATGTACCATGTTCTGCATATGTACTCAGCACTGCATTTTCCAACACAACATATAGTTATTATTATTATTATTATTATAATAATTATTATTATTGAAGTATTTATTGAGCGCTGACCTTTGGGATGCAACAGAATACTTTGCAATCAAAGGGGGGAAAAACGCAGTGAGGGAAGCATAGATCAAATGGAGCAGGGAGCTAATAGTGGAGGGCATGTGTGGGATATTGGCAGCAAGGGATATGCAGTTCTATAGTTCATTGTGTAATATCATGTGACACCATAAGTGAGTGGGCGTGCCTGTGTGGAGGAGAAAGCAGTGTGAGTGGATGTGAGAGAAGGTTTATGAGTGAGTGACTGGTGGGTGCATGGGTATGAATGTGATTGAGTGTGAGTGTGAATGTTCTGGGTGGCTGCATGATTGTATGGAGAATGCAGTGTGAGTGGATGTGAGAGAAGGTTTATGAGTGAGTGACCGGTGGGTGAATAGGCATGAGTGTGATAGTGTGTGTTTAAATGTTCTGGGTGGCTGCATGATTGTGTGGAGAATGCAGTGTCAGTGGATGTGAGAGAAGGTTTATTAGTGAGTGACTGGTGGGCGCATGGGTATGAATGTGATTGCGTGTGAGTGTGAATGTTCTGGGTGGGTGGGTGCCTATGTGGAGAATTCAGTGTGAGTGAATGTGAGAGAAGGTATATGGGTGAGTGACTGGTGGGTGAATGGGTATGAATGTGATTGCATCTGAGTGTGAATTGTAACTAGCGCCTAGATGCTGCTTGACTTTGCGTGCTGTAATGAATGCTAAATAAAATAAATACATAATGAAATAAGTGTTCTGGCTGGGTGAGTGCTTGTGTGGAGAATTCAGTTTGAGTGAATGTGAGAGGAGATATATGGGTGAGTGACTGGTGGGTGAATGAGTATGAATGTGAGTGTGTGTGTGCGTGAATGTTCTGGGTTGGTGGGTGCCAGTGTGAGTGTATGTGAGAGAAGGTATATGCGTGAGTGACTGGTGGGTGAACAGGGTTGAATGTGATTTTGTGTGTGTGTGTGTGTGTGTGTGTGTGTGTTCAAGGCTTATTACTGGGCATATTTGATAAAGCAAGCATGATAAGTGGTATTACATTAGTAGACTGGCATTTTGGTGTAGCGGCCTAGCTTACCGGCACCGTTGTTTCCGGACCGGCATGCTTGTAGTGAGGCCCATTGTCTGCTTGGAAGGATCCCTTTTTAATTTTAGACATTTCAGGGAACCTGCACGCCGAGCACTCACACATCGCCGATTATTTATTAGTCCTATGACCCAAAGTATCTTTTTAACAAATTGTAAATTGTTTCACATTGGCTTTCCCCTGTCTGCATATCATTGCATTGAGGGCCATTCATTTGCTTAGTCCAAGAAATACAAACACATTTTGACTAGTGCTTTGCTTTGACTTTGCAGTGTGCAGCCCCTTGATGTGATCCTATGTGGCTACCTTCCATTGACATCACAATAGTCTGTTATTCCACACGTCTGGTGTAGTTTTTTCAATCCACTTTTTCACATATGTAGAATTCTGGGATATCCATTCTGTAACTGGGGAATGGGAGTGGAAGCAAGTGCACACTTTGCTTCTTTTTTAAACTGTAGATAGTAGGTGGCACTGAAACCGCTTCCTATAAACTGAAATTATTATCCTTGGAAGTCAACATAGGAGAGGATTGCAATTTTAGGATGGGCAGACAGCCTGTGGGCGCTGCTTGGTTATTTACCCATCCATTGACCACCCTTGGCCATGCTAGTCTTTATGGCCATTCCCACCCATGTCATGCCCATCCACACCGAAAACAAGTCCCACTGGGATCTCTTTGAGCTAGCTCTATCAAGCAGTGATATCAGACTTTGTTCAGTGAAGGGCTTGCCAGTGTTATGTAGTGGTTGTTTTATCCTTGTATCAGTAGGATACCTCAGGGGCAACATGCTCGCCTTGGAAACAAGAGGATGTGGAACAACATAGGTTTGATCCCCGCTTCCACCCTTAGAAACCTCTGGGTATTAAGCGCGTTATAATTATAATTATAATCCTTCAGAGCTGTCAGTCTTGGGTTGAAAAGGCTATATATAAAATAGCACTGTCCTATAAGACAATCACAATTTGCTCATACAAAGCAAACAGAAAACCTTTCAGATAATTAGTATATCCGCAGTGCACTACTGTGTGGCTCTGATCGATAGTTGAACATCCAGTGATGACTTCTAGGCGGCTCTATGAACATGTGGCATTTTAGCTGAAATGGCCTATTCTACTGCCACATTGCAGGCAGAAGGGGTTACCAACTACATTTTTTCATACCCTCCATATTACTGATTGTGGGTGCTATTTCAAAGCATAATGGTTTAGTTACAGCTATAAATGTGCTGCTAGTGTAATAAAAATATCTTAACTAGGTATGCTGTTGGCCTCTTGATGTATAAGCAGCCTGTGCGTTTTTGCCTCTAAAGCTCTATTAAAAACAACCATCCCAAGTCCGGTTAACAGCAATCATTGACCAAGCCAGACATGTTGGCTTGTGTGTAGGCATTCCGCAGGCACTGCAACCATATGCTTGGGAACCCACACCATTTTGCAGCCCGTTGCAGTCTTATGGGTAGATGTTATCATAATGGCAGTGGCTATCCTATCCCACGCCTAAAGAAAAGCCCAAACTGTTGGCTGTGCCAATGCTTTTTTCTTCTTCTGTCGCCTTTAGGTAAATCCCAGAAGAGTTTGGCTGAGTGTGAGATCTCAGAGAGAAGAACTTATTGTCTGTCACTCTGTCAGTACAGTCCTTTAAATATTTGTGATAGTAAATTATCTGCAGAAGGCCTTGACAGATACATCCAAATATTTCTGTCTGGTGATATAAATATCCAACCAGCCCAGACTCTCGTGTCTAGTACGATTGCATCTTATGCATTATTTAATATTATTTAGATGTGATTAGTATGATTAGAAATATATAATTAATAATGAGAGCTATTCTGGTATGCATTAGTCACTTTACTTGGCTTACATATCCATTTTTCTGTATTTCTTTTTTCTTAGGGCCCTCGGCATAATTCCAGTCAATGTTTGCCATTACCAGCTGCCGTGATTTTTAGGTTGGATTCCTTCAACTGTTGTGTTTTTAGTATTTGAATTGTGTTTTTGATGAAATATGTGATTATTCTTTTGCTGGATGATTAATGTATATTGATGTTTACTTGTAAGGATCTTTTGATCGGAATAAAGGTACTGTTGATGGGCTGGATAGGTGGAGGATAGTGGAGAGGGGGCAGCAGTGAAGAGCAGGAAGAGGTGGTAACAGGTAGGAGAGGCGATGCCATCAGAGGGCGACACTGAGCAGAGGGAGGCGTTGGTGGTTGAGAGAGAGAAGGAGGAGGCGGTCACATCACTGGCTGAAGGCAGAAAGGAAGGATTGGTCGCCAGAGGAACGGTAGTAACAGAGGGAAAATAAGAAAGAGTAAGGGTGAAATTTAAAGGATGAAAGGCGGAAGTGACAAAATCATGAGAAGAATGCTGTTGGGAGGAGACTTTGATATCAGGACAGGAGAGCAAAAGTCTAGGCGCAAAGGTGCAAGAACGGGTGTGGAGATCCCAGGAGAAGGAGTTGGCAATGACAGAGTTGGAGAGTGACACTGACGAAGTAACATCAGTAGGAGAAACTGATCTGGAAGAGAGTGGGAAGAGCACACCCTGAGGAGGAGTTAGTATTTGCACTGAGAGTAGCTGAGAGGAGATAGAGAGACTGTCATCATGTGGTGGAAAGAAAGCTAACGCAGCAACATCAGACAGTATGGCATGGGCCCAGGAGGAGCGAGAAGAGTCATAGCGAGCCAGAAGGAACAGGCAGCCAGGAAGAACAGGCAGGTTCCAGCCTGCCCGGTGGGCCCCAGGCAGGATCAGACTGTGGAAGTACGTATGAGCTGGAGTCAGAAGGTCATGGTGAGCTTAGGCAGGTGGGAAGGAAAGGCTAAGGGGAAACGGAGAGCAACTACAAAGACCCCTCTCAAGCCCTTGTAGCGGCAGCGTCCAATAGTCTGTCTGCTCATATGACTTTATCATCAACATAGCAGTGAGATACAGGAACCCGAAAAGCCTACAACTAGCTCAGCCGAAGATGAAGGATTCAGGTCACCAAAGAGCTGGAAAGCCAAAGGGAGAGTGGTAACAATCTCAGACTTTAGAGGTGGGCATTTGCTTCTTTGGCCCAAAAGGCCAAAGCACACACATTGGCGGGCAGGCATTATATTATGTGGAGGTTTTTGAGGCAAAGGAATTCAACCTACTAAAGAGAAAGCCAGCGTGGCCATTTTTAGTTTGGGCTGCTAGCTGGTGCTAAAGCGCCACTTATAAGCCGAAACTATTGCATTCAAATACCGATATGGAGAAATGGCATGTGAGGAGGGACACAAAGCGTGTAGGTGTTGTTTGGTTATTTGCCCACCCATAGACTTCCCATGGCCATACTAATCCCTATGGCCATTCCCATCCAGTTCCTGCTCCTTCCCACCAAAATCACCTCCTCATGCGAACTCTTTGAGCTTGCTTTAATCAAGCCTTACCATCAAAGCTTGCACTCAAAGTGCCTATTTGTGTTTTTTCAAAGCAGTCTTCTGAAAGTTAATGACTTAATTGGAGCTGCGAACCTACTACTGGTGCAATAAAAATGTCTTAACCAGGTCTGCCTTCAGCCACTTCATTTATAAGCACTATGTGTGTCCTTCCCTGAAGTCCTGTTAAACACAAGCATTGGGAAAGCCAACATTTTGGCTTGTGTATAGGTATTACGAATTTGCCAGGCACTGCTAATAGATGCCCAGCTACTCATACTGTTTTGCACCTGCTACCATGAACGGCCAGTTAATACCACCACGGTGGTGCATAGCATGTGCCTTTCCCATGCCTGCACAAAACTGTTGCCATTGCCAATGCGTGTTATGTTTGTCAGGGAGATTCCCACTTACTTTAAGTTGTCTACACTTATGACTGTCCCAGATAAAAAACAATAATAATGAAATATGGACAGATGTCATGCTTGATACCAGGGCTACCTCTCGACCGATTAAATCCATCAACTAACCCTAGTTCTTGCAATCCCTCCAGCATTGTACAGGCTGCTTCTGTCTTACTTTGAGCATGCATGGAAGACCTTTTCCAAGTCACATCAAGTATGGTGTTAAAATCACTGCTTAGTAATCCTTCGTAGAACTCGGGCTCATCAGTATTGGGGCCATAGCTTTTCAGTATCACTCCCTCTTTCTTACACAGCCATCCATGTACAAGCACAAAGCACCCAGCTGGGTCAACTATGGGTCTTGTGAAACTAAACTGTAGAGACTTATGTATCAATACTGTTAGGGTAAATTCTGGGGTCGGCAGAGCCGTACCAAGAGTCCGCGGACCTCCAGCTCTCGGAAGGCCCTAACTCCTTCCAGTGTACCAAAGAAGTCGGCGTCCACACAAGTAGTAAAGGTTACTGCTGTTTTATTATAGCAAACAAGCAGGGATCACACGCATGGAACAAAATCCAGCCCAGGCACATCTTCCCCGAACTTAAGGCCACTCCAGGTTGGTTCAGTATAGGAACATATAGTGTGTGCTGTTATTGGTGGACACTGTGTCAGGTGGTATACTTGGATCATCCCTAAAAATGGTTACCTGAAAAGTGTTACATTAGAGAGCCTGATAATTGGCTGGAGATTTCCGCCGCCAGCCCCTAGTCCCCAGTGTCCTCATTGGTCAGGCTGCGGGCCCCCAAGCATGGGACTACTGTTGTTCCCAGCCCGCAAGACACCTGCTCACGTACAGTGTGTATCGATAAGATGTGACTATGTGACAGTGTGTAACAAGGGGTTGCTTCTGCTAATGCCATGAGAGTGGTCCATTCCCAGCGCATGCTGTAGCTGGATTGTTACAATTTGTTTCAAGCTCGGTCCCCGTCGTGAGCCAGTCACGCCTTCCCAGCATCCAGGCCTTGGCATCGTGTTAGTTCGGCCAAGTCACGTGTGGGGAGACCGTCGGTGAGGCCGAATTATTTCGATTTGATTTGTATTTTGGTCTGGCATGTTCCCTCCTGGGGCTGGTCTCACCGTAGCGTGGTGGGTGAGGAATGTCACTTGCAACATCGTGGCCTTGGCATTTGCAATTCCTGCCAGGGCTATTCTGCTTGCACAGCAGCTTGTAGCTTGAGAACTCTACAAGATGATTCTGGCTTGCTGGATTTTCCTGAGGCCTATCGTAGCTCTGACTATGTGCTCAGCGTAATTGTCCATAGGTTAAGGGGTTTCATGGTCGGTCAGGTCCCGTGAGTGCTTCTGTCCTTCCATAGGATAATTGGCGTATAGCATCGGTAAGCATGTACATGAGCTGTTCTGGTATTTTGCGTTTCTGCAGTGTCGTAGCGAGCCTAAAATGCAAAATAATAAACATACAGACAGTATGTATACGTCACTGTCCACTAGCTCATAGAACTATACGTGTGGATTGGCATGTGAGTGTCCCGAATGTGCAGAATGCACGTGTGCTTCCTGTCTAACGCAGCTATGTCGTCATGGGGTCTCTAACGACCTGCAGCATAGCTTGTGGAGATGTCAGTCAATTCGGTCCATGTAGGTGTCTCCAGCTCGGTCTTGGTCATCCTGGCTTGCTCTGGGTAGAACAAATATATAAGGGACGCCTGCTTTTAAGTCTGTGGTCTATCAGGCAAAACGATAAAGCTAATGAAAAATTAGACCATCCAGACCAGAGATGACTTTTTCAGTTTGTAATCCTGAACTATTTATTTTTGTGACAACCTATATGTCAAATTACACAATAACAAAATATATTTATATAAAATATGGCTCTTTGAACTTAGAAAACAAACACATCCCTCCA
This sequence comes from Ambystoma mexicanum, assembly GCF_040938575.1. NCBI lineage: Eukaryota > Metazoa > Chordata > Amphibia > Caudata > Ambystomatidae > Ambystoma > Ambystoma mexicanum. Next base: position 1,041,195,819 of record NC_090924.1, read on the forward strand.
GGCAAACTTCATTCACAACTTCTTCATACATTCATCACATTCACAAAAAATAGAAAACAATGATATTTTGTTCATATCACAATAGAGAGCATTTCTTCGTTTCACACTCGATTAATTTACAATGTGTCCATCTGTCAACATTCAGAGGATAGAAAAACTGTTTGTCGACATGTTTCGGTTGAGTTCTTGAAGTGGGCAATAACTTCCCTTTGTGTATTATGTTCAACCTTCTTCAGGACAAGAGACGATCGCCAATTCCGCGTGGTCTCATAGACGAGTGGGGGTGTGTGTAAGGCAAAGAGGCCTAGGTCTAAAGAATAAAGAATAAGAAAAATAAGAATGTCATCTCTGTTTCATAAAAACCCATTTCTTGAGTAACAGCTAACTACTAAGGCTGTGTGTGGACCGGCTCACCTCCTCTGATTTTTTCAGTGGCTGGCGTGTCGGTTCAATGGAGTAAATCCCGGCGTGAGAGGTCTCTTTTAATGAGTTCCACGTCGTGCATCCTACAGAATGAAGGGCATATACTCTCGTAAGTTTTATGAGAGAAGTCTAACATACTGTCAAACAGAAACATTAATGAATCGGTACTCACTCAGTTGAGGGGCTCACAGAATAGTCAATTCATCCGAGCTGGGGGTACGATAAGACTGCAGGGAAAGGAACAAAGTGTAAGGGCTTGCGGATAGTGCACCCTTGTGTCGCATGACTATTATCACAATATAAAACTTGCTTTAAGAATTCTATTGGGTGTCTGCTCTACGGATTAGAAACATTGTGTGAGGACCCACACTCGGGAGCCCCGAGCCTGCATATCTAGACGTCCCTGCGGAGAACTCTCAACTACTCATGGTGAATGAAACAAAATGGAGCTTACTTCTAGGTTCTCTGGAGTGAATCCCTTGGGAGAGTGTGCACGTTGCTGGTCAATCGCAAGTCACTGGAGTCACGAAACTGAAACAACAATACATGGTCTCAGCATATAGACGGAGGAGCACGAACTGGCATAGGCTATGTCTACTGCTATCTACTTACTCGGTGTGACCTCAGCTCTATCCGTCGGTGTATGCATCTGTTGACGCTCCTTTACCACTGATCGCGGCGATCCGGCGTACGTTCCGAATAGCGCCAATGAACGCGCAGTCGCTTTGAATTCTGGATAATATGCGGCTGCTCGGCATTCTGGACATAGTAGTTCCCGAACACAGGCGGAACCAAAAACTATCTCCACATGAATACAGCGTCTAGTTACCTAACAGTGGTTGGTGTGCCTATGCTAGGTGTGTGCTGAGGGATATGTCAAAGGCCACATGTGTTGTTATTTCATTTAACTCGTGGAACCTCTCTTCCCATGTCGCAGGATTATGAAGAAAAGTTACTGGCGAATGTGAGAGTACCCCATAGTATCAAGTACTATTCAGGGCATTCCATTCCACCAAAATGTTTAATCCATGGCGGACCGTATCTAAAGAATAGATCCATTTCTGTTCCAGGCGGTGTAGGGCACTGGCCATATCCCCACCTCTTAATGTAGGGCATATGGTTTGTAATACAAACCACTTGATGTCTGTATCCTTGTGATGAAGTCTGTCGAAGTGATCCACCAGAGGTTTGTCGGCTGTATGGTTCCTGATACACGAGCGGTGTTCCCCAATACGTATTTTGACCTCTCGTGTGGTTTTTCCAACGTATAATAGATTGCACGGGCATGAGATGATATAGATTGCGTTTTTTGTGTGGCAGTTGGTGTGATTCTTCATCGTCCATGTATTAGTCCCGTACTTGAAAATATGTTTGGTCTCAGTAAGGGGACATACGCTGCAGTTCCCGCATTTGTAGTGACCAATAATGGGAGGAAGTCCCCATTGATTCAGAATTGAGTTTTCTTTGGGTTTCTCGTAATACGTGTGCACCAGCTTTTGTCGCAAGTTGCAATTTCGTTTGAATGCGAACATGGGTTTCTTAGATAATGTACCCGGGTTCTTGATTAAATCCCAGTTCTTATTAATGATCTTCTTGATGGTATTGCTAATAGGGTTATACGTTGTAACACAGACCAATCTCTCGTGGGTCTTTTTTTCTTGACTCTGTAAAATGAGAGCCCTGTTGGTATTGGCTGCTCTCTTCATGTTCCTTTTTACCAGCTGTTTCGGGTAACCCCGTGTGTCCAATCTTTCTTTGAGTTGTGTAGCGTGTGTTTTGTAATCAGCCCTATCTGTGCAATTGCGTCGAATCCTTAAAAATTGTCCATACGGCAGATTAAATTTCAAACCCTCCGGATGAAAACTTGAGTAATGTAAGAGGGTGTTCTTGTCTGTAGGTTTCCTATAGAGTGAAGTGACCAGCGCATTCCCTTGTTTTCTAATCAGTAGGTCTAGGAAACTGACTTGATCAATATTCCATTCGATGGTAAATTTTATATTGGAATCGCACGTATTGAGCCACTTATGGAAGGTGAGTAAAGATGTATTATCACCCTGCCATATGAGGAATACGTCGTCTATATAGCGACGCCACATCTTCAGCTGTCCATGTGGTTGTGTTCGTAGTATGTTGTCGATGTATCTTAATTCGAAGTTGGCCATGTATAAATTGGCCACATGCGGGGCAAAGGTGGCACCCATACTTACCCCTTTTTGTTGTTTAAAAAGCTGTTTTTTAAAGAGGAAGAAGTTCTCTGTCATTGCTAGTCTCGAACACTCTAGTATGAACCCTGTTGGGGGTTTATGTGGTTGACTACGTGTGTCGAGTACTTCGGCTAATACTTCTAGACATGCCATTTGAGGAATAGACGTGTATAATGCTTCCACGTCCATTGTAACCAGCAGATCTCCTGCTTCAATTGAGACATCTTGAAGAATTCGAATCATGTCCGTGGTGTCCTTGATATATGAAGGCATTGCCAGGACAAAAGGTTTCAGGAAGAATTCGCTGTAAATGGACAGTGGTTCCAGTAAAGAGTCTATCGCTGACACGATTGGCCTCCCTGGTGGATTCTCGAGGCTCTTGTGCACCTTCGGTAGTATGTAGAATGCCGCTTTTTTAGGGAATTTCTTATTCAGAAATTTAGCCTCGTCTGAGCAGATCCATTCTTCTGTCAGAGCGTGTGTTGTGAGGCTTTTGATCTCTTCCTGTAGTCGTGCCGTAGGGTCTTGGTCCAATTTTTTATATGATCTCGTATCATTGAGCAGTCTCAGGCATTCTTTGTCATAGTTGAGGCTGTCCATAAGGACTATCCCTCCACCTTTATCGGCCGATTTGATGGTTATATTCTCTTGGCTGCTTAGGTTTCTGAGACTCACTCTTTCGTCTTTTGTCAAGTTATCAGTACGGTAGTTGTTCTTCTTCAGACTCGAGAGCACTTGTTGCGTCACTCGGTTCTCGAATGTGATAATTTCCGGCGGACAAGTATGTGCCGGTGGATTAAAATTTGACTTCGTCTTCAGACCCGTGATGTTAATCTCTGCTGGATCTCGGTCTTTATCCCCCATATTGGTCTGATTTTGGCTGGGTAAATATATTTCAAAAAAGTGTTTGAGTCTAATATTGCGGAAAAATCTCTGTAATTCTAATTCAATGCTGAAAGGATCGGCTTTGGTCACAGGGACATAAGATAATCCTCTCGCTAGAAGGCTTTTCTCTGCGGGACTCAAAATGTGTGAAGAGAGATTGAAGATCGGCAAGGTGTCCGGATTTACTGGTTCGAGTACCATTGCCGGGTGCGTACCCCCTGTTGTTGGGGTCGTTGTCGTGGTCTTCCTCGTGGGCCCCCTCTGGAAAAACCCCCTTGTTGTTGTGGGAAGAAACCCTGTCCTCTTTGGGGTGCCCCGGATGGACCTGCCGAAGACGGGTCCGATCCGCTGGACGAGCCAGATGAATTGGAAAAAGTCACTTTCCTATTGCGTCTCGGGTTCTGATTCGGGTTCTGAGGTGGATTAGTAAAGAATCCTTCTTTGAGATACGGATAGGTTTTGTCTTCCTTGTAGCCAGCAATATCTTTTTGCAATTTAAATACTTTACGATCTAGATTCAATTGTTTAAATGTCTTGATCTCAGTTTCTAGATTTTCCAGTATCTTTTTCGCGTCTTGTATATTTTTGTTATCCAAGAATTCTTTTTCCAAGATTGCTAGCTCGTCTCCCTGTTTTTTTGTTTCCTCCTCTGCAGTCTCGATTATTAATATAATCCAGTCCCGAGAGCAGCGATTGCCGACACCACTAAAGTTCTTTTGAAATTTAGGGTTATCAGTGAAAATACACGGTATGTTTCTTACTTGGAGACCTTCCGGAATAATTCCAGCCCTAAGGTATTCAAGCATCAGTTTGCCGTGTAATTCAGTACGGGTGATCTTTTTCTTTTTCTGTAAAATTATTTCACTTTTGTTTTGTTCACCACCTGTTGTTGTTTCGGCTATCTTTTCTTTTGTTAGCCATGCGGGTGTCTCTAAAAGTTTTTTATAGTGATCATCTGTAAATGAAAAAAGGTGACATTCTCCATTTCTTTGTGACACCTTCCAAAGACTAATTAGCCCTTTCAGCCGTGGGCTGTACTTAAACAGAACAAATATATAAGGGACGCCTGCTTTTAAGTCTGTGGTCTATCAGGCAAAACGATAAAGCTAATGAAAAATTAGACCATCCAGACCAGAGATGACTTTTTCAGTTTGTAATCCTGAACTATTTATTTTTGTGACAACCTATATGTCAAATTACACAATAACAAAATATATTTATATAAAATATGGCTCTTTGAACTTAGAAAACAAACACATCCCTCCAGGCAAACTTCATTCACAACTTCTTCATACATTCATCACATTCACAAAAAATAGAAAACAATGATATTTTGTTCCTATCACAATAGAGAGCATTTCTTCGTTTCACACTCGATTAATTTACAATGTGTCCATCTGTCAACATTCAGAGGATAGAAAAACTGTTTGTCGACATGTTTCGGTTGAGTTCTTGAAGTGGGCAATAACTTCCCTTTGTGTATTATGTTCAACCTTCTTCAGGACAAGAGACGATCGCCAATTCCGCGTGGTCTCATAGACGAGTGGGGGTGTGTGTAAGGCAAAGAGGCCTAGGTCTAAAGAATAAAGAATAAGAAAAATAAGAATGTCATCTCTGTTTCATAAAAACCCATTTCTTGAGTAACAGCTAACTACTAAGGCTGTGTGTGGACCGGCTCACCTCCTCTGATTTTTTCAGTGGCTGGCGTGTCGGTTCAATGGAGTAAATCCCGGCGTGAGAGGTCTCTTTTAATGAGTTCCACGTCGTGCATCCTACAGAATGAAGGGCATATACTCTCGTAAGTTTTATGAGAGAAGTCTAACATACTGTCAAACAGAAACATTAATGAATCGGTACTCACTCAGTTGAGGGGCTCACAGAATAGTCAATTCATCCGAGCTGGGGGTACGATAAGACTGCAGGGAAAGGAACAAAGTGTAAGGGCTTGCGGATAGTGCACCCTTGTGTCGCATGACTATTATCACAATATAAAACTTGCTTTAAGAATTCTATTGGGTGTCTGCTCTACGGATTAGAAACATTGTGTGAGGACCCACACTCGGGAGCCCCGAGCCTGCATATCTAGACGTCCCTGCGGAGAACTCTCAACTACTCATGGTGAATGAAACAAAATGGAGCTTACTTCTAGGTTCTCTGGAGTGAATCCCTTGGGAGAGTGTGCACGTTGCTGGTCAATCGCAAGTCACTGGAGTCACGAAACTGAAACAACAATACATGGTCTCAGCATATAGACGGAGGAGCACGAACTGGCATAGGCTATGTCTACTGCTATCTACTTACTCGGTGTGACCTCAGCTCTATCCGTCGGTGTATGCATCTGTTGACGCTCCTTTACCACTGATCGTGGCGATCCGGCGTACGTTCCGAATAGCGCCAATGAACGCGCAGTCGCTTTGAATTCTGGATAATATGCGGCTGCTCGGCATTCTGGACATAGTAGTTCCCGAACACAGGCGGAACCAAAAACTATCTCCACATGAATACAGCGTCTAGTTACCTAACAGTGGTTGGTGTGCCTATGCTAGGTGTGTGCTGAGGGATATGTCAAAGGCCACATGTGTTGTTATTTCATTTAACTCGTGGAACCTCTCTTCCCATGTCGCAGGATTATGAAGAAAAGTTACTGGCGAATGTGAGAGTACCCCATAGTATCAAGTACTATTCAGGGCATTCCATTCCACCGAAATGTTTAATCCATGGCGGACCGTATCTAAAGAATAGATCCATTTCTGTTCCAGGCGGTGTAGGGCACTGGCCATATCCCCACCTCTTAATGTAGGGCATATGGTTTGTAATACAAACCACTTGATGTCTGTATCCTTGTGATGAAGTCTGTCGAAGTGATCCACCAGAGGTTTGTCGGCTGTATGGTTCCTGATACACGAGCGGCGTCCTCCGAGTCCCGGCACCAATGAAGGAAAAGCCACCCAGTGGTAGCTTTTGTTTACTACAGCTGGCTGGCTTTTCCTTCATTAGTGCTGCAAAAGCAAAAGCCAGCACAGGCGGGCATCCATTTCACAAAATGGATGCGCCCATATGCTTGCTTTTGCAAAAAAACTGCAGCTAGTGCTTATTTAAAAAAAAAAATAAATAGCACTTGCCCAGATGCAGCTGCAGCTGCAGCTTTTCTGCCTGTAGTCTCCGGTCCGCGTCCTCCGAGTCCCGGCACCAATGAAGGAAAAGCCACCAGTGGTAGCTTTTGTTTACTACAGCTAGCTGGCTTTTCCTTCATTAGTGCCGCAAAAGCCAAAGCGAGCACAGCGGCGGGCATCCATTTCACAAAATGGATGTCCCCATGTGCTATCTTTGAGCTTGAATTGCTCAAAATTTTACATAGGGACTTCGAAAAAAAAAAAATGGCAATAGTTTTTTTTTAATATTGCCTATCTATTTTTGAAATAAAAATTTTTGGGCGAACCATTCCTTTAATTATGTGTGGAGAGTTTATTTCAAAGTTGTGGAAACAGGTTATAGGCTTGAGCCAGTGACATTCCTGATTCATTAATGTACATTATGTAGAGAAATGTGAACATTGTAAAGGAAAAGATTGTAAATAAAATAAACATAAAATCTTTTGTTTACATTCAATAAGGCTTGTAGACACATATTTGCATAGAATTTCTCAATTGCTAGTGATTATTTCATCCCAGCATTATGAATTATAACATAAGTCCTGTTATTTTTGCAAAGTAGCTATCCCATTTCTGTGTAGATTCGCTGGCCACTTATGCATTATTCATAGGAAATGTCCCAATTCTGTATCAAGATTCAGACCGCTAATGCAACAATCTAGATTGCAGATCCAAATTGCTTCCCTGTGGCGTAGTATTTTTTCTCTGTTCCCTCCTCTGGGTGGAGGTCGAACAATTTCCAATCCATAGTATCTAATCTCATCTATGTTTGACTCAGCATGCTCTGTTTCAAAGTGTTTGCCAAGAGGATATCTATTGTCATGGTTTCTTATCGTTCTTAAATGTTCTGAAATTCTTGTTTTTAATGCTCTAATTGTGCTGCCCGCATATAGTTTCTTACAGATGCATTCAATTGCTTGATGTCGTGTTACTTTCCATTTGGTAAAACTATGTGCTTTTTTCCATTTTCTGAATATTTGCAGTAGTTACACATGCCACATTTGTAGTTTCCTTTGATTTTTTCTTTTGACCATAATTTATTTCTTCCTGTTTGTGCTGATTCTTGGACAAAGTGCGAAGGGCATAGTATCTGTTTCAAATTCTTTGCTTTCCCATAGGTGATACTTGGTTGGTCTTCTATGTGACTATTTAAGTCTTTATCTAGTTTTAAAATATACCAATGTTTCTTCAAAAAGATTTCAAGGTCATGTGATCTGTGCTGTACGATGTTATGAATCATGTGACTTTTTTTGCTTGTTTCTTTTTGTCTCTGGATTTGTTTAGTAGCAGCTCATTTCTTGGAAGTGCCTTTGTTTTAGTGTATGCTTGGATTAGTTGTGTTCTTTCATAGCCTCTTGCTTGGAATTTGTTGATGGCTGATTCCACATGTTTAATCATTTCTTTCTGCTCGGTACAATTAAGTGTAGCATCCCTGTGCACCCAAGGACAGGGGCGGAGGAGACACATAAAATCTGGGGGGGACAGGGGACATCTTGGGGACTCGACTTTTCACAAAATTAGGATTAAAATAGCAGTACATTTTAAATTACAAATATCACTGCATAAAACAAGAGAAAAGAAGAAAAGAAAACCTAAGAAAATGTAAGGATGCAGCAGCAAAGAACATGTCTTTGTATGTTGCATTTCTGGATTTTTCATCTGACTATGAGCTCATGGTAAGAGAGAGGAAATAAAAATTACTTCCAGTGGGCCACAGCTAGGACGCCAGCTCATTAAGAGGCAGATCATCTGTAAGTGGACTCCTGCCAAATAAAGGAGTTGCAGCCTTTTCTACCAACTGCAAGTTGCTACTTTTTTGTGTGGGGCAAGGAGACGTGTGTGTGTCTCTTGGAAAGGAAGGATGGGGGTTTCAAAGAAAGAGGAAATCTTGTTTGTACCTCTGAGTGAGCCCTGTTATGGCAGTAGAGGGACCAGGTGTGTGATGTTGCTGCTTTGACTGTCCTCCGGGGGGGTGTACAGCAAACAAGGAGATGAGCGATCGCAAGCCCACCCGCTTATAAGCACTCCCCAGGTCCGCGGCTGGATGTGTCGGACCCGGGGATGCCTAGTAGGTGGGGTGTATGTGGACCCAGGGGGGTGGCCAGAGGGGCAGCCCGCTATGTGGGCTGCCCCTCTAGCGCCCCTGCGAGGGCCGGGCCAGCCTCTCACGATGAGTCTGTTCCCTTATATTCCACCTCATGCTGGCTTCGGAGCCTAGCCTTTCTTTGCCTTTGTTATTCTGAATGCAGAGCTGGACTCTCTTCATTTCTCGTTTAACATTTGCTGCAAAGCCTGATCTATTTGATTCTCTCATATTTTATAGGACGGCAGAGCATGGGTCCTCTGCCCTGTTACATATTCAAAGAGCCCCTCTGGCCTTTCTTTGCCTCTCCCTTGTCTCACTGCTTGCTTAATACATACCTCCTTGCTTGAACACTCAACATATTCTCCCTAACACAGCAATGGCAGCTGCAGTCCGTCTTAAAGGATAGTTCCGGGACTTTTTTTTTATTGTCCCTATGGGTCGGCCATGTGTTTGTAAGCATAAATCGGTAGATCGTAGGAAACTTTCCTATGGACCTTACCCGACTTTTCGCCCATTATCGCACTCGAAATCAGCCTCCATTTTGTGATAATCCTATCATTCCGCCGCATCGACCTGGCTCACCTGCCTTTGCGGCACTAAATCAAATCCCCCGCCCCTGAAACAGACTTTATCAAAACATTCATATTCCCCGCCTCTATCCGTGACGTGACTGTGCTGCGTAGGCAAACGCGCCCAGGCGTCTTCTACGCGACTCCACACAGACCCCGGAAATCAACACAGATCAGCTCACAATACAGCGCACCACAATTCGGAATATGAAACTGTACTTTGAAATCAAACCGCAAGATTGTAAATGTGGTAAAGTACATTTATTTGACATCAAATGTTCAGAGAATATTCAGCGATTTGCATTTTTATTTGCTCATGTTCCAAAAAGTTCGTATTGAGGAACGCGATGGTCCTTTGCTGTACACAGGGTCTTAGAGCATCTCACAATACAGCACCACAATTCGGAATGTGAAACCGTGGTTTAAAAGCAAACGGCAAGATTGTACATTTGGCAAAGTACGTTTATTGGACATCAAATGTTTAGAGAATATTCAGCGATTTGCATTTTTATTTGCTCATGTTCCAAAAAGTTCGTATTGAGGAACGCGATGGTCCTTTGCTGTACACAGGGTTTTAGAGCATCTCACAATACAGCACCACAATTCGGAATGTGAAACCGTGGTTTAAAAGCAAACGGCAAGATTGTACATTTGGCAAAGTACGTTTATTGGACATCAAATGTTTAGAGAATATTCAGCGATTTGCATTTTTCTTTGCTCTCGATCCAAATTAGTTCGTCTTGAGGGAAGCGATGTTCGTGTGCAGTACACAGGGTGTTGGTTTACGATAAAAATAAGCTCTTCTGTCGCACTGATAATCGCATGGCTGTTCCAACAACGAGGCACTAGGCCACCACAACGGTAGGTATGTTGCATCTAACCGTTAGTACCGCGTAAGGGCATACTTGTACTTGGCGATCGTCCCATAAAATGGTCAGGGTGGTAACGTTGTTCACGCGGAGAAGCAACTGGCGGCTGTAGAAGCCGTCCGCCGGTGTCTGGTACTCGTGACACAGACAGTAGTGAATGATGTACCTAAAAACATAAAAAATGAAATTAGTCTCACCATCAGATCCTTATTAAAATTATTCATTTCATAGCGAGGACAGCGCTACTGGGTGTACACAAGTGTTTAAAGGCGTGGCGAGGCATGGAGGGGGGGGAGTGGAGTACAAGGTAAGTAGCATAAAATAATAAATAAATAGGGCCAGCTGGTGGCAAGTGCAAGGTAAGTGCAGAACAAGTGCTGGGAAGGGGGGGCTGTAGGATACTGAGACAGTCCCCCAGTGCAGGGGTTGACAGGGAGGCAGTGCAGGTGGAGAGTGGAAGGGCCCAGGACCGAGGTCGCAGACAGTGGACCAGTTGTAGCAGGGGAGAGGGAGAGAGAAAGCAGAAGCAAAGAGGAAGGTTTTGAGGTGCTTCAGTAAAAGAAGATGGTTCTCCTCCAGATAGTGCGCGGTAGAAAACACTATGCCACATAGAACGAACAAGTACAACTGAACCCGTCTTTAAAGCCACTGTATAGTAATGAAATTGCGGTATAAACTCATCAAAAGTTACTTACATTATATTTGCATTTTCCATTGTGTCTCTGTGTAGGGCAGACCCGAAACACCACTCCTTCTTTGCCGACGTTACTTCTTCTAATGAACGTGGCTCATCGTTTCGTTTCTGAAATTTTATTCATTATCTTTTCTTAGTCTTTCAGGATGGTCCCGGCCTGTCAAGGTCAAATCACAATAGAACCTTATATTGGGTCGTGGGCCTTTCCGCCACCCGAGCAAAACATCAAAGCAGCTGACCTTCACTTTGAGCGAGCACACATTTCTAGTTAGCTCCAGTTAGTGTAAGGGCATCTTGTCTGCGTGCCTTTTTTTTTATTGTCCCTATGGGTCGGCCATGTGTTTGTAATACGGAAACATTCTATAATTTTTGTAAAAATGATTTATATTACTGTTTGGTTTAATTGCAATGGGCCTGCAACATGAGGAGACTCGAGAGAACAGACAATCGAATTACAATCATTTAAACCGTGATGTGTATTTCTCAATGAGCTCTGCTTTAGGTGGACATGGAACAGAGGCAATGTTGGGTGGCAATGCAGTTGTCCCCTGCATAGGTTCGTTCACCACTCCATGTATGTGCCTATCGAGGACATCTACGATAAGTCTCTCAATAAACTCATATTGCATATCCTCAAACACTGGTTTGATCACCCATTGTTTACTTCTTTTAGTGAAGGCCTTATTGTAGCGAAGCGTCCCTAAAGTTCCGGTCGTCCTACTTTGTTGACGGCCAACATTATGGTTATGTGCCAAGACCGCTAGAAGAGTCCGATTTATCATGCCTTCCATGCCAAAATGCAATCTTTTGGGCCTGTACTTTAGGCACATATTGTGGAACACCTCCAAATCTCCTGTGTGGCAGAATTCCGTGAGTCCCCTCAAATCTCTTGTTATAGTTTTATCAAATACAATCTTTTCAATGGCCTTGTGAGTGGGTGATGAAGGAATCAACCACTTCTTCTTCCGTGCCTCCTCTGTGGACAAATGGCCATGTTCACATTTGTGGAAATGCTCATTTGTCGACCATTGATGTACGTTGCTACAGTGCAACATTACTGACCGCCATTTTTCCAGTAGAATTTCCAACGACCCTTCACATGTTTTTGAGCTCCACCAAAGATGGTTGCTGATTGACTTGGACCACTGTGAAATACCTTGCATATCTTTTTTTTTTCCTGCAGCCGACAATTTTTTATTGATTGTTTTTGCAAGATGCCATACGTCAAATTGGTGATTTATATTTTTGTACTGTTCTCTCATTGTCTTGGCAATTGAAACGTGTCTGTCCGTGGCTATCAGGTCGATCACCATTCCCCGCGATTGTAGTTCTTGCAATGATGCTACAAAGCCAACTTTCTCCATGGCCACTGAGGATGTACTTTGTGACACCTGCACGACCACCGAACTCACAATTTTCTTACTTTCCATGTCCTGAAAGTGGTAGGTGCAGTACTTGGCTGAAAATCCTGGACTGTCGCATTGTCCATCACCGGCTAGCCTGAAGCGTTTGCCCGCGAATGTACTTTCCATTGACATTTTTTCCATTCTCCAAGCTTCGCTGATGGCTGGAAATAGATAATCGGTTTGGTATTTGTAGAACTGACTTTTCGCAATGAAATGGATTCCCACAAACTGAAAGAAATACTGTAACTTTTTAAAACTTGAACCACTAAAAAGTGCGGCCGCTGCACAAAGTAGATTGCCTGCTGGCAGTTGCCCCAGCATGGGTTGTGCAGACCATGCGAACGGATGATATTGTGTACAGGTGGCATGTATTTTAAGGTTAGTGCCTCGAATTGCACGAGTCACATTAATCAATGGCTCCCCACATACTTCCCCACCAACCCAATGCCCACATTTCATCATCATAATAATATCCATCAAACAGCTATCGAATACAATGAATTTGGCCTCTTTCCTTATACTGTCACTCTGCATCCCAGCTGGTTCGGCCTGTAACGTTGAGGACATGTCACTCGCATGAAAGGTACAATCTCTGATATCGTCTTCCGCTATGCTGAGTGATATTGATGGTGTTTCATTGTCGTCCACTTCATTCTCTTCCATTGCAACATCTGTTCCTTGTCCGGAGATGGGAGAAAAAAACAATGTCTTCAACTTTCGCGTGCTCTTATTTTTTGCGGGTGTGGATTCTGTGAATTGATCTACGACTGCATCCAAACTACCAGGAGGACATTCACTATCAATGGCTGGTGGTGGTATAGCTCCGTTGTCAATCACTTCATATTCTTCCCATTGGCACGATGCATCTCCAGTCTCAAGTCCCTGCCAAAAGGTTTGACAAGCAACATCTCTCGTTCGCTTCACTGTCTGTGTAGATCTAGTTCTTACACCCACTCGCAACTAGAGGACAGATTAGAAAAGGGATGTTCAGTTTAAACACAACTTACAGTATTGAACTATTGACAGTGAAAGACAACATAATATAGTGAACAGGACACTAACCTTCTTTTGCTTTCTTTTCTTTGAAACTTTCTTTCCTCGAACTTCAACATCTGGACGCTGTTGCTCCGACTCGTGTGTGCATGTCTCCACTTCCTCTCGCGCTGCAACGACTATACTTTCATGATAAGCACATCCATCACTCACTGAGGCTCCATCGACTCGCTGAAACATAGAACTTTCATTAGTATGTATAATAATATTGAAAACACAAAATGTACTTGGGGACCAATACCCATACGTACATCTCAATAGCAAAACACGAATGAACGCATTGTGTAGAACATTCAAACGACAATAGTTCACGCATTGTTGATCTAGTTAGATTGAACTGTCAAGATCCATACCTCGGGCTCCGCATAGACTTCCATTGATGATATTATTGAAGATGACGCTTCAGCAACTCCCTGAAACACAGTAATTGCATTAGTATGGTTTTCTATTTTGTTAAAAAGAACATAAACTTTGTGCAGGCGTCAACAGCTCATCTAAATAGACCTGCACAATCTTTGATCAGTTGTCTAAAATAAATAATGGATATCTAAATATGATTCGATTTGCTCCATCGTTGGAAGTGTCACCACCCAGAGATCTGCATCAACTACTAGGGGTGATGTTCTTGTTGAAGAAGCTCCGTCAGCTCCCTGAAACATAGTACTTGCGTTAATAAAGAAGGAAGTATAGCGGATGTAATCACGTCATTTGATCTCGCTTGATCGATCTGTCGGTATCCATACCTCGAAATGCATAAGAACATCAAGGGACGCTGTAACTGCGGTGCACACTTCTGCAAGCTGTTGCGCCGACCCGTAACTGCACGCTCCCCCTTCTTCTTGGACTAATGCTCCATCGACTCCCTGAAACATAGGACTTTCATTAGTAATGAACACAATATTGAAAAAAGAAGACACATACGAGGGCGACGACAGAAGGACATATCAATGGCTAAAAACGAAAGAAACATTGTGTGTAACAATCACGCTACAAGAATGCAAGATCTGATGATCTCCATCGATGGAACTGTCCTGAAACGTACCTCGAGCATCTGAGTGACATCTACGGTTGTCGTCAATGCGTTGGACTCCTCAGCATCTCCCTGAAAGACAGTACTTGCATTATTTTGGATAACAATAATTATAACTGAAAACAAAGACTAGAGGACGAGTACTGTGGTGTACCATTAGGTAAAATAATTACACGATCAATTAAAACTATTGATTTACATGCCTAAAACAAGTCAGTGTCAGAATAGCTAAGTAAGATTACCCGATAGGCGCTTGAAGTGGCTGATGACTGCAATAACGACACGGATGGAGAATCTTCAGCCTTCATATTGAGTGGATACATAAATGGGGAAATTATTGTTAGCTAATGCTACACACTACCGCAATGCCGAGAGATAAATACGTAAACTTGACTCACCAGTGGAGGGATGTGGACGAATAGAGTGGGAATAGCGGTTGAGAGCAATTTTCGCCTCGCTCGCGGTGTTTTCGTCCTTATTAGCAATGATGTGGAGTACATGTCTGGGCTAAAGTGCCTGCTGCAGATGCGGTATCGATCACCCCTCTTGTCCGCAAAGACTTCTAGGACTCTACTTTCTATCTCAGAGGCTGGATATCCGCAATATCGGACCCATTCTCTTATCTGATCTATTGTCTTAGGGAAAACATGCATTATAGTACCTTCAGATTTGTTATGGGTCTTCGAAGGGCAACCGCCAATGGAACAGGCAGGCATTATGGAAAGTTCTGAAAAGTAAAGATCAACAATTCTCTATGAATACCAATGTGTTAAAACATTAAATGACACATAAAAGGTTCAATGCAAGGTCCGTTTTGGTTCTTGGAACTATACATGTTATTCACATGCGGATAAGTATTTCAATAACTTTCAAAAAATAGAAAAAGTAATTTGACTAAACTCAGAACATGTGACTAGTTCCTTGCATGTACTGTCGTGAACGAAAAGAAAACATGGATGCAATTTGATGACTACTAGCAAATAGATATAAATTAAAAAATTGGACGCAAAATGATTATGGTACATGGACTTACCTTGACGAACAAACAGTTAGATGCAGGGATCAGAGTAGTTTCTTGTCGTAGAACAGGGAGCAGTTCACAGGTTGCAAACTGACGAGTTTGCTCAAAGTGGTCACGGAAGTTCACAGAGACGAAGAGCAGATAACCAGCACCTTCACGGGTTGACTAGCAAAGCGCAAAGAAGTTCTCATTAGAAATATGAAGTGGGTTATAAAGAATTCGAAACAGGGGTGTGTTTGTGAATGAATGACGTGTATATGTCGTGGCATTATGCGGTCTGCAGGGGGCCGTCCAGCGTGAGGGGGGATGCTTGGCAGGAGACACGGGGTCTGGAGGTAGACATGGGAACAACAACCCATGCTCTATAGACCACCTTGAAGTGTACATGGTCTTTGGCACCTCTTGGCCTTTATCGCTCCCTGACAGCTCCACTTGCCAGCACAAGTACCCCGGTGCGAACTGCCTTTGATAGGGCGGGGGGGTGGATCGGGGCGGTGGTCGTGCAGACAAGACACAGGAAGACTCGTGAATGGAGACACACTTATGTGGATTGCAGGGGGCCGTCCAGCGTGAGGGGGGATGCTTGGCAGGAGACACGGGGTCTGGAGGTAGACATGGGAACAACAACCCATGCTCTATAGACCACTTTGAAGTGTACATGGTCTTTGGCACCTCTTGGCCTTTATCGCTCCCTGACAGCTCCACTTGCCAGCACAAGTACCCCGGTGCGAACTGCCTTTGATAGGGCGGGGGGTGGATCGGGGCGGTGGTCGTGCAGACAAGACACAGGAAGACTCGTGAATGGAGACACACTTATGTGGATTGCAGGGGGCCGTCCAGCGTGAGGGGGGATGCTTGGCAGGAGACACGGGGTCTGGAGGTAGACATGGGAACAACAACCCATGCTCTATAGACCACTTTGAAGTGTACATGGTCTTTGGCACCTCTTGGCCTTTATCGCTCCCTGACAGCTCCACTTGCCAGCACAAGTACCCCGGTGCGAACTGCCTTTGATAGGGCGGGGGGTGGATCGGGGCGGTGGTCGTGCAGACAAGACCCGTTTGCCGCAGGGCCTCACCAAGGAGAGGCCATCTAACTGAATGTAAGAGGATGGCTGCAGGATCTACTACATGGAATGCAGGGGGGTGAGTTTATAAATACCTCACCCTCCCAGGAGAATATACACTAGATTCATTTAAAAAATCAAAACAACCATTGTTAAAATATATGTTGGGCTTTATTTTAGATTTTAATTAAACATAAATAATAAACATTACACATTGTAAAGTTGAGGTTGCAGCACATCGAGGGAAAATCCGCGGTATTGTCCACTGTCACTGGGGAAATGTTGTCTAATGGCAAGTACCGCACAGGCAGGTATTACTCTCCGAACGCGGTGTCCGAGCCTCCCGTGAAGCCACCAAGTGAAGCAACGATAGGCCACCAGCCTGTACCACCTGTGAAAAAAAAAGATGCAAACTGTATTAAACTGACCAAACTTTCTTATCAATGTCGATTCAGGTAACACATGTCATTTTTCTTAGAAAAAAATTATATCTAGAAAATGCACTATATGGAACAAATTTACATGCGTTCGAATGATATGTAAATGTAATTTTATATGTGGGAGACGACCATGAAATAGTGGTGGCATCACTGACATCACAAACAGAGTATACTTACTCGTTACTCGGATTACGCGGACGAACAGTGCCGCGAAGTTCGTGCATAAGCACCATCATCATCCTCAACACGGTCCGTGAGAGGCAGGCTTCCCTGAACTCTGGCAGCTCGGTGATGCATTGCGGACTTTGCTCGCCTTCCTGCAGACTTTGCTCGCTTTCCGAAATGTAGGCCAAGCACCCGGAATTTTCACGGCAGCAGCAGTTCTCCTCCTCAGTTGGCATTAGCTCGCACCGATTGCACGTGCACCAGGTGGAGACGCCGTCCATGCGACATGGTCCAGGCTCTTCATCCGTTGACTGGTCCTCCCAACTGCCGTCCGAATCCCCATCGTTTTCGCGTGCTTGACTTTCCAGTAGTTCTTCCTCGGTGTACTCGGGCTCGTACATATACGGCATTATTGTGGCCATTGTGCGGTAAAGATAGTAAAATAATTTACAGAGATGGTACAGGTGTTCACACGGGCTACAAGCGGCGAAGGTAGCTGACCAGAGCACTGAAACGAGTCACAGAATACTCAAAGTAACACAGAGAGAGGAATGGAATCGAAAATCTGCTGCTGTGTGTTGTGAAACGGTCTGTTTATACTTATTGGGGAAAGAGGCGTCCTGCCATTTCCATGGCAACACGTCAATAGCTGAGGCGCAGCGATTGTTGACACGAGACGTGCTTGAAATGGGCAGTACGCGTCTGCTGATGTCAGGCTCAGGGGCGGGGGATTTGATTTAGTGCCGCAAAGGCAGGTGAGCCAGGTCGATGCGGCGGAATGATAGGATTATCACAAAATGGAGGCTGATTTCGAGTGCGATAATGGGCGAAAAGTCGGGTAAGGTCCATAGGAAAGTTTCCTACGATCTACCGATTTATGCTTACAAACACATGGCCGACCCGTAGGGACAATAAAAAAAAAGTCCCGGAACTATCCTTTAACTTCTCTTTGTTCCGTGTCTTGAATTGGCCTCTTATTTCCGCTTTTCTGTCTGCAGGGGAAAGGCATTTGCCAGTCACTGCCACAATGGTTCTACCTGGCCATAAGAGGGCAGCTAGTCAGTATTGGAAGAACATGGGCATATTATGCCAGAGGCTAGCAACTGCCTTCCTAATGCCTACACAAGAGATACAACTCTTGCCTTTGTTTCTAACAGTAATTCAGTGGATGAAGAAACGCGAGAACACACATACTGCTTATAAATGAAGGGGATGATGTCACACTTGGTTAAGACATTTTGATCACGCCAGGAGCTACTTTCCAGCTGCAGTTAAGCTATTACCTTTTAGACTTCTGGCTTTAAATAACTTTAGTATCACCTGGAAAGCACAGAGGTTGCTCAACAGGGTTCCTGGAGCATGAGGGGTACCCTACTCGTGGGCATGGATCATTGGAGGGCATTCTTGCCCTGGTTTGGAGCCTGACCCCTACAGCCATGATGGGGGGAGGGGCCTATTACTTTTGGTTGTACGTACCCTTTGAGGGTGGGCAGACATTGCCTCCTGCTTTAGCCCACTAACAGCTCTGCTTTGCAACTTTATCACACATACCTGTCAGATGGCATGTAACTCAATGCTACTATTGTTATCAGCCTCAGAAGTCTGGAAACCTCTGCCACATCAACTAGAGTACAGGTTTGCCACGTGAGACTTACCCATATCTGTCGGCCTGTGGGAAAAACACACACAGAAAGAGCAGGGCACAGTCCCTTGTCGGTTTTTCACACTTCTTCCTCGGGGCGGGCACAATTCACTCCGCAGAGAAAGAGCACACGCTGGGCAACATTCTCCCACTTTTACAATGTCACCCAAAGAGCGAAATTGGCCATTTGAAATACCTCTGTTGACTTATTATAGCGCAATCCACACTGATGAGTTTAAGCACCTGCTTAACGCGAGATGGCAATTAAGGGCATTTGCCAACGCACTCAAGAAGCACATGACACCCTCTTATCAGCGACATGCAATGCTCACTCATTCTGATCACGAATTGCCATTTATCTGGTATCATGTTAAATTTATTTATTTATTTATTACATGTGTAGCATCACGCAAAACCCCCAAGCATCAAGGCGCAAAGTAAACTGCCTGGAGTGGACCACATCCATTGGCGCACGTTTTTACTTTTCCGCCACAAAATGGAAGATTTTAGCGTAAAAGGCAGGTGAAATCACATTGCTTTTCCACTTTGGAAGAGTGTAAATACCTTGCGCAATTAGCGATTGCTGGTGGAATTGACAATGGCTTCCTCTGGACTCTGCCCTGAAGTGGGAGAGTGGTACAACACCCTCCCCTCAATCTCATCCAGACTATGGCCAAGAGGATCACGACCCAGACATCCCCCAAGAGACGAGTTCGTCTATTTACCAGATGACAAAATACCCTGGTTCAGAAAATTACACATAAGAGGAGTATGCCCACCAGCACGCCCCGCACCAGCCCCCCCGGCTCAAGCCGACGCCTGCGACATGGATGAGCTCGACTAAGAACAACAGCCACAAGTATCCGTATCATTAGAGATGCCATAACGACATAGCCAACTGCCAAGAACACACGTGCCACCATGCACACTGGTTACTCACACACCAACCTACACGAAGAACATACACAGTGCTATGACGTAGGTGACTGACACACCCACCAACGTGCATCGTTGTTATTTTTCACATAGGCCTTTTCACAATACCGCCGAAACGCAAGACGCCTGAAGAGCTTGTGTATATTCTTGCTGACACTTCTCCCGCCACCCACCCATATGACGACACCATCATGTATATCTAATACTGCTTGCGACGCCCTGTCAACCAGAGACCCCCATACCATGGATTATGTACCGCTACCCATGTACTAGGCCCGGGTAGGCCGCAAGCAAGAGTCACCCATACAAGAGCCTCGCCATGAGAATCCTCTCAGAACAAGAGTACAAGTGCTGACCATGCAGAACGAGCCCCCAGCAAGGGCTCACAGCCAAGGCCACGATGTTGCAACTGGCATGCCGCAAGCCCAGCGCCAAGGTTATACCTGTAAAATGCCAAGAACACAGAAGTGAAATACAAATCTAATGTTCATAATTCTGCTCCAACTGACAAGGTGCCAGGCTCACGAGGCAGGAAGCCACCTGGGTCCCACGTCTGGGATACAGGTTCCAACAATGAAGTGGCAAGATGGACACCTATAGCGATGGGAACGACCTGCTCACAAGCCTATGAGCAGACCTGTCCGTTGCCTGCACAAACACATAGTTGCACATTGTTGCTAATGACAGGTACACCATGAGCTGGGAACGACAATGGTCCCAGGCTTGGGGGCTCGTGAGAGAACCAATCAGAACACAAGGGGGCTCATCACTGATGCCATTAGTGTTAGCCAATCACCAGGGGTCCCCTTGTAATGATTCTAAAGTAACAACTATTAGGGACAACCCAAGTGTACCACCTGACCCATCCTTACCCACTAATATCCTTCTCCATATGCTACCTATACTAACCCTACCACTCGGGGAACCAATCCAGAGTGACAATAGGTTTTTTGCTAACTTTCCCAGGTGACGCGGATAGCGCGTCATACTGCTGTAAAAAGGGCCTGCGAGCCCCACAAGAGTGAGAGTCTGATCGGACGCGTACGATCCGAGACCCATCCCTGCCGTTGTTATAATAAACAGCAGAACCACCTTGCTCCTTGTGTGTGTCTCATACTCCTTTTGGGGACACGGAGGAGTTGGGGCATTCCCAGCCCGGAGGCCTGTGGACGGCTCTGCCGGCCCTGGGAAAATCACCCCGACAGCCTGTTTTTACCAGGTTTCATTTCCAAGCAGATCCCAGAGGAATCCCTTTCCTTATTTCCAGCATGAGAATACATGCTGGCATTAAGGCCGCATTTGTCTGGTGGAGTGGGAAATACAAGGGGTCCTGGTGTGTCCAATCGGCTCCTGAATTCCACCCAGAAAATGTACGTAAATCCGGCCAATTAGAAAAAGCGACAGTAATAGTGTTTTCCACCACTTTTTCTGAACCAATTGACCTGGAAAATGCTGTGTTGCATCGGAAGCTGGATGCATTCACTCTGCCTATTATCCCACCGGAAGATTAAGCCAGGTGCTGAACACAGGTGTTACAAATTCCTGTGTACAATCTGCATTTGGAGCATTAACTACCTGAGCTACCTTACAAATGATATCTCCTCTGGGGCTTTACCGTCTTAACCCCTTAACTGCCATGGGTATTTCCCTTCAGTGCCAAGGCCTTTTTTGGTGATTTCGGTATATTGCCATTCAATCCCTTGTAACTTCTTTGTTACATGAGATATCTTGGCCAAAGATGGCCCCTTTTTTCCCACATGTAGGTGGTCGTAACGGCACCCAGGAATTCTAGTTTGCTGTAGGGAGGTGAGAGAAAATGACCAAAAAGGAGAACATTTGTTTTTTTTTCAGAAAATGTCAATAAAATGTTGGACCTGTGGTGTTTTCCTTCTAAGAGCTAGGGACAAATGGTTTGCTGTGCTGCATTTGCCATTTTCCACGCTTTCAAGAACAGATTGAGTGGAAACCAAAATAACATATTTTGATATTCTAATCAGCCGTTTTGTGAAAGGTAGGCGATTTTGGTGTTTTTTTGTCCAATAGGACATGCGTGGACGGAATGGAAGAAAAGGGTAAGAAAGCTGAATGGGAAGCCAGAAATGCATACATTTCTGAAAAGTAGACAATATTCCAAGTTTAGGAAGGGGTGATTTATGCAGGTCAGGCAACAGCTATGTAGGGAAAGATTCCATAGTTTGAGGGAAATCGGGAAAATGACAGAAAAAAACCCACAATTTCCGCACATTTCACTCTGGTCACCCACCGAAACACGCAGCCAACAACACATGGCCTACCTTCCTGTGTTCCCACAGGTTTCCTGATGAAAGTGGTACCTCACATGTGTGGGTGCACCTACCTGGGTGCAAAGGGAAAAGCCTAAAACACTGGTAACCCCAAATCTTTTCGCACAGCAGATTTTCAGGAATTTTGCTCATGTGGACAACCTACAGATTTGGGTCTAGGGTGTCTAAGCCACAAAGGAAAACAGGGAACCCCATGTATTTCCGAAAGGAAGACACCCGTGCGAATCCACAGAGGTCTGACTTGCGCGAATCGCCCCATAATTTATGACCCACAATCCCTGACAAATTCTGACATTTGGTGGAAAAAACACAATTTTCACTTTGTCTGGGATTGTGGGGAATAAATTCTGGGGCGATTCACGCAAGTCAGACCTCTGTGGATTTCCATGGGTGTCTTCTGTTCGGAAATGCATGTGGTACCCTTTTTTCCTTCGTGGCTTCGACACCCTTTGCCCAAATCTGTAGGTTGTCTCCCCAAACCCTTTGGGGGTTACCAGTGGATTAGCCTTTTCCCTTTGCGCCCAGGTAGGTGCAGCCACACATGTGAGGTACCGTTTATATTGGGACACCTGTGGGAACGCGGGAAGGTAGGACATGTGGTGTTGGCTGCGTGTTTCGGTGGGTGGCAAGAAGAAAATGTCTGAAAATTGTAGTTTTTTCACCAAATTTCAGACTTTGCCGGGGATTGTGGGTAATACATTCTGGGGCGATTTGCGCAAGTCAGACCTCTGTGGATTCCCACGGATTTCCTCTTTTTGGAAATACATTGGGTTCCCTGTTTTCCTTGGTGGCTTCGACACCCTAGGCCCAAATCTGTATGTTGTCCACATGAGCAAAATCTGCTCTGCCGAAAGGTTTGATGTTACCAGTGGGTTAGCCTTTTCCCTTTGCGCCCAGTTAGGTGCACCCACACATGTGAGGTACCATTTTTGTTGGGACACCTGTGGGAATGCAGGATGGTAGGACATGTATTGTTGGCGGCGTGTTTCAGTGGGTGGCCAAAGTGAAATGTCTGAAAATTGTTCTTTTTTCCACCAAATTTCAGAGACATTTCCCTCTGCCCACCCACCGGAACATGCCGCCAACAAGAGATGTCCTACCTTCCCGCATTCCCACAGGTGTACCGACGAAAACGGTACCTCACATTTGTGGATGCACCTACCTCTGCAAAAAGGGAAAAGGCTAACCCACTGATAACCCCAAGCCTTTCAGCAAAGCAGATTTTGCTCATGTGGACAACCTACAGGTTTGGGCCTAGGGTGTCGAAGCCACCAAGGAAAACAGAGAACCCCATGCATTTCTGAAAAGAAGACACCCGTGGGCACCCCTCTTTCCACTAAAAACATCTATGGTGGTTTAGTGACCCCCACACCCACCCAAAACAAGTTATGATTTGTTTTATTTTAGTTTTGCCCCTTTCCTAGGGGCAGATGGGCACATGTGTGTGGCCATCTGCCCCTGGAAGGGGAAACATACTGCCCCAGGCTTTCAGGGTGGCTCTGCCAATATTTGCAATGGCCTCCCCCTTTCCCCATATGGATGGGGGCATCCCATGTACCCCTTCCTAGGGGCAGAAATCTGCCCCCAGGATAGGCTATATAAGGTGCTCCTATCCACTTAGGGTGGGGGGAGAGAGCCACTGCCCCCTTTCAAACACAAAAAATCCTGGTGGTCTAGTGGGCCCCCAACCCAAAACAAGTTAAAATATATATATTTTTGTTTTGTCCTTCCCTAGGGGCAGATGGGCACATGTGTGTGACCATCTGCCCCCAGGGGGTGGCAAAACATACTGACCCAGGCTTGGAGGGCGGGGTTGCTCTGCCAATATTTGCAGTGGCCTCTCCCCTCATCCCAAATAGATGGGGGCTTCTCATGTACCCGTTCCTAGGGGCAGAAATCTGCCACCAGGGAGGGCTACATAAGGTGCCCCCCATCCACTTAGGGTGGGGGAGGGCCACCCCCCTTTCAAACACAAAAAAATCCTGGTGGTCTAGTGTGACTCCCCCTGCCTCCACTCCACCCTCCACATTGCTGCTAAATATTATGCATTTTAACAACTGCTGCTATTGCACTAAGCACTTTAAATTTGCTGCTAAAGCACTTAGCACTTTACATTGCTGCTAAAGCACTAAGCACTTTATATTGTCTCAAGACTGCATTATTATGTTCGATTTGTATTACACCTCGCATATGTATGCGTAAACTTAGACCTACATGACTATATATCTTTGTTTATTCGAGACTAACGTTGGACACTTAGAATGGCTACATTTTGTCTAGTAAACACATCATGTTGTGGGGCTGCTTGGACACCGTTGAGATAATGGCTGTTTCAGACGTTATAACGTGGACAGACCTACAAGGCAGGGCTCGTCATATTTGGCGGTTGCCCTAGAATGGCATTATTTTTTTACTTTATTTTTATCTTGGGTACCAGCCTTTGTTGACAGACATACCATTGGAAAACACACATTTATTTTGAACGATGTGTATTTATATATATTTATATATCCTTTTTTATATATATTTTTTACTTAGACACTCGTTATGTACCTGAGGTTTTCTTTTTGCCATTTTTCTTTTTGCCATTTTCCTCCACAGTCCTCGCAGCCAGCACATCTGTGCAATTGTTGCTATATTCTTCAACATATAATATTTGGTTGATGTATTGACACCAACGATGTGTTTTTATTTTATTTTATTTTATTTAATACACTGCATGTTGCAGTGCTTTAAATGTTCTAAGATGGCTGCCATGTGTTCATCAATTTGTACCACCTCGTGAATGGGGACATTCTATGCACTTGTATCATAGAGGTTTTTAAAGCATATATAAGAAGTCCTTCTTCCATGAAACACCCTACCTACGTGAACAAGCGGTCAGTGTACCGCGAAATGCGTCGTTTTGTATCCAGGCTTTCCCTTTTTGCTGCACCTTTTTATCAATAAAGAAACATTTGTGCTGCCTGGACTTGCTGTCATGCCTTTTCCTTGCTGAGACTGGATTTGTTTCTCAGCTGCTCTTGGGAGTGCAATCCATCGAATCTTGCCCTGTTTTAGGGCACTTTTTCTTTTTTTGAAGAAAAAAAAAATATATATATATATATATATATATATTTGTTTTTCCCTTCCCTAGGGGCAGATGGGCACATGTGTGTGGCCATCTGCCCCCAGGGGGGGGGGGTCAAAATGTACTGCCCCAGGCTTGGGAGGGGTGGATGGAGGGTATCTTATGTACCCCTTCCTAGGGGCAGAAATCTGCCCGTAGGGAGGGCTACATAAGGTGCCCCCCTCCACATAGGGTGGGGGAGAGGGCCACCCCCCTTGCAAAAATCCCTGGTGGCTAGTGGTCCCACCGGCACCCACCCCACCCTAAACTACGTTAAAAAAAGAATTATCTTTTTTTTGTTTGCCCCCCTTCCCTGGGGGCAGATGATCACCCATCTGCCCCCAGAGTATTGCCCTCATGCTTTGGGGGCCAGGGGGAGAGGGCAGCTTACACAGTAAGCAGCCCCTCCCCCCACTTCAAAAACAGATCCCTGCACCACACACCAAACACATATTCTGGGGGGGATACATGACATTACAGCCTCCCCACTTAAAATTGTGGGGGGATTTGTCCTCCCTGTCCCCCCCATGTCCTACGCCCATGCCCATGGACGGCGCTATTGTCTGTGCCAGTTGTTCCGTCGCATGTGTTTCCTGCAGCAACAAGATGTGGGCCCACAGTCTCTCAGCTTGAGCTGTCACCTGCCTTGCCTTAGTGTAATTGTACAACCCTCTCACATTCCAACTTAAGAATGTAATCAGGCCAGGACTACCCGCATCCCAGTTGGCTGCTGAATGTCACTAATTCTTATGGGCCCTTCCATGTGCAGTGTGCCAACATCTCTCAACTTCGGTCACCAAGCATGTTTGAACTGTTTCCCCCAAATCCCAGACCCGGCCACCGCCTCCCACACTGCCCTCCCCAACTAGCAGTGTCCCCCCAACCCCACCCAAAACTTAACCAGCAATGCATACAAAACAGGATAAATTCTTTCCGACCAAGGCAGCTTCATGAGAACATAAATACTGTGTGGCATCATCAAACACATATAAACATAATATCTGCAGTTGTTACGTTTGGGGAGCACAATGTGGTGCAAGGCATGCCGTATGATAGATAATCCTACTCTGAATTCTCCTCAGATACCACTGGTGGCGCTGGAGGGGCTGGGTAAACAAGTTAGGTTAAATGTCAGGAGAAGGTGGGAACTCGTGGGGATAGCGACGGTGGGAGATGTGCTTAAAGAAGGGAAGCCCAAGCATTTTGAAGAGTTGATTGAGGATGCTGGGATACACCGAGGGCAATACATCACGTACTCCCGACTCCTGAAGATGATAAAGGGCAGGTGGGCAGAATCTGAGCTACCCCCACAACCAGTCGAGGCCATAGAAACATTTTATGCTGTGTCGGAAGGAAGACATGAGGTCTCACGTATATATGAGTTATTGATGTCCAAGGTGGGAAAGGAAGTAGTACGTATGAGGCAGAATTGGGAGACAGATATACGGGAACCCATGTCATATGGGATGTGGGGCAGAGCTATGGGGTATCACAAAAAGGTGTCAAGGAATGTGTGTTTACAACAGATCCAGTTATATGTGACCCACAGCGCATACCTGTCCCCGAATAAAATAGCCAGGCTCCATCAAGCAGGAATCCAGACTTGTCTGAAATGTGGAGAGCTGAACGCAGGGTTAGTGCATATGTTTTGCCGTGTGCAGAGATAGGCAGATTCTGCGAAGAGGTAACCCAAATCATGGCCTAAGCGGAAATTACCCTGGATGTGGGATACCCCATGGCCTGCCTTCTAGGAGGCTTCCCTAGACCTAAGAGAGCCAAGCATGTGATATGATATGATATGATATGATATGATATGATATATGATATGGTATTTATAACACGCCTATACACAAGTGTTTCAAGGCGTGACGGGGTAAGGGGGGGATACAAAGGGAGGACAGACAACGATCCTACTAGGGCAAGTGTCATTCAGATCGTGCAAGTGCATGGGAAGGGGGGAAAAGGAAAAGTGCGTGGGGAAAGGGAGCGGGGAAAGTGCAGTACATGGGAAAAGTGGAATAAATAAGAATAAATAAATAAACAGCCATCAAGTGGGAAATTGATGGGGCCTGAGCCAGAGATCAGAAAGGGTGGCTAGGTAACCCGTGCAGTTTCAGTCAGGAAATCAGCAGGGGAGAGGGGGAGAGAAAGCAGAGGCAAAGAGGAAGGTTTTGAGGTGCTTCCGGAACCGGAGATGGTTCTCCTCGAGTTTCAGGGAGGCAGGAAGGCTGTTCCAGAGAGAGGCCCCAGCCGACGAGAGTAATCTGCCACCAACTCGTTGCTTGGAGAAGCGACTGACAGTGAGGAAGTTGGAGGCGGATGAGCGAAGAGCTCGAAAAGGAAGATATTTAGGAAGAGAGAGTTGAAGGTATTGCGGCCCTAGGCCCCAGAAGGCCTTGTGTATAATGCAGAGGGTTTTGAACTTAATCCTCGCAGCCACTGGGAGCCAGTGCAGAGATTTCAGTCCTGGAGAGATACGATCCCTGGGCTTGAGGCCAAGGACAAGTCTCGCAGTCCTATTCTGGATAAGTTGCAGAGGGCGGAGAGTAGAGGCAGGCAGATTTAGATAGAGGCTGTTACAATAGTCCAATTTAGAGAGGACCAGGGCTCTGGAGACAGTGAGCTTCTGGGGGAAGGAGAGGAAAGGAAGAATACCTCTGAGGAGGCGCAGCTGGTAGTGTGACTTCTTAGAGACGTTAGAGATGTGAGGGGAGAAGGAGAGAGCAGAGTCGAAGATGACCCCGAGGTTTTTAGCCTTGTAGGTGGGAGTAGGAAGATGGCCAAGAGAGGCCGGCCAGAGAGCTGCAGGGAAGGAGGGTGTGGGTGTGCCGATGAGTAGAATCTCAGTCTTACTGGCATTAAGGCAGAGGTCGTTGGCAGCACACCACTCCTGGATAGCAGACAGACAGTCAGAGATGAGGGAAGGAGAGGAGGAGGCCGAGGGTAGCCTGAAAATGAGCTGGGTATCATCCGCATAGCACTGAAAGTTGGGACAGAGAGCAGCGATGTGGTGGGCAAGGAGTGCCAGGTATTGGTTGAAAAGCCAGGGAGAGAGGTTAGATCCCTGGGGGACACCACAGGTGGAGAAAAAGATGTCAGAGAGGAAGGACCCCAGTTGGACCTGGGAGGGTCGGTTAGAGAGGAAAGAAGTCAACCACGCCAGAGCCTGACCAGTGATACCCAGGTGAGCAAACTTAAGGATTTAGCATATGTACTTGCAAAACGCAGAATTGCAATGGGGTGGAAGGCACAAACAAGACCATCAGCGCAAAGATGGTGGAGAGATCTAGTGAAATGGGCTAATGTGGAGACCATGGTGTGGGAAGAAGCAAGAGGGAGGAATGAGGACACAGAGGGGGAGGGCTGGAGACGTGGAGGCAATTGATCGCGGCTCTATCTGTCTTGGAACAGGATGTATAAAACAAGTGATGGTCCTGGAAACGAGAGGACATGATACTAGAAGGGTGGGGTGGGAGGAAGGGTAGTGGATGTGGGGTGTGACGTAGGCCAGGTTGGGGGGGGGAGTTATAGGAGGGTCAAAATATGCCTATAACCAAATGTGTACGGTTTGTGATGATTAATGGTTTGTTTGGTTGCATGGTTATATGTGAAAAACCAATACAAATTGTTTTTAAAAAAAACCCATAATATCTGCAGTTACCATCTACTAGGATTACATAACAATATATATACTATGCACTCTAGCTTCCTTCAAAGGTGGTGGAGGAGCCAGGCATCTCCCCCAGCTCTGCTAGAAGGACTTTGGCCTTAATAAATTTCACTGCTTCCTCTGGCACTGTGAAGAGAAACAGCTTCCTGTTAAACTGGAAGCACAGTCTTGCCAGATATAATATGGCCTACTGCAAGTGCGATCACGTAGTAGTTTCTTTACTCCCATAAACTGTCGTCTATCCTGCTGGACAGCGACTGAGAGTTCTGGGAATATGTGAATGACCTGCGAGTCCAGACGCAGCACCTGCATGTCATGCGCTAGCCTCAGCACCAGGTCTCTATGTCTATAACTCAGGATCTTCACGATGATGGGCTTTAGGAAGTCTCCTGGTTTAGGTTTTGGTGCAAGTGACCTGTGCGCTCTTTCAAATGCGGACATGGGTAACAGCGACGGATACCCCAGCAATTGCCTCAAAAGTGCCTCCACCGACTGTTGAACATAGCCTTTCTATGCCTCCTCAGGAATCCCCCTAATACTGATGTTATTCCGGCACGAGTGTGACTCCAAATCATCACATTTGGTCTTCACATACTTCATTTCCTTCACTAGAGAGTCAATAGTATTTTGCAAGTCAGTCACCCTATCTTCTGTTGTTCCAATCCTCTTTTCAGCTTTGTTTATGTGCAGGACTTCTTTACCCAGCTACACGGAGAGTGTGGTGACATTCACAGTGATGTTGTCTAATTTTTCATGAACTGCTGCAAAGACTTTTTGCATGGAGTCGATTATCTGTTGTAAGCCCGAAGGATCCTGTGTTGCTGGTGACCCAGGCATAGTGATGGATTGCTGCAGGCCCTCTATGGTCTGTTTCGGTGTGGACTTGGCAAATCTGTCCATGCTGCCAGTCTTCTTTGCCCCGCCTCCTGTGCCTTTTATCATTGTTGGCTATTTCAGCAACTAACGCCTCCTGCTGTCACCAAGTGCACCTCTAAATGGGAGCATCAGCCCATCTACTGACTTACTGCTCTTTAAAGGTGTGCCAGGTATCTCCCTCCTCTGTGTGCTCACACCACTGAGCAGTCCACCACACAGCACTAGCTCGCTGCTCTGCCAATATTAGTAGCCTGCTTCTGTAGGGTGTCCGCTCTCCAAGTATGTGCCCCTGCTGCAGCGTTTCCTGCAGGCCGGGGAGAGCAATGCGGATCACCAGCGTTCCCTGACTTGGCTCAGCACCGCTCTGACACCCCAGGACTGTGCTGTTGCTCAATACCTGCAGCTAACAGCGCTGTCTGCTCACCCTCTGGGTGTCTCCGCTCCGATGCTTCTGTCAGACGGAGGGAGGGGGGGCAGTCTGTATCAGCAGCAGGCCACCAACCCGCGGTACGCAAGTCTATTAGCCGCACCTCTGCCGCAGCGTCGGCCTCATAGGGGCACATGGCCTAGCCACAGAGAGCCTGGCACCCAAGCCCTCATTGTAGGATACACAGTTCTCAGCTCCCCGGCAGCCATCAGATCTCAAAGCAGGCACACTACACCGCTGAGATTGCGCTTTAACTGGGCACTAGCATGATTGCCCCATGAACCGTCATATTCTTGCAGGATATGCTGCCTTAGTCAGGAGCTCTACAGCCAAGCAGCCATCTTGTGCCCCCGAATATTTTTATTTGAATAGATTTATTTGACAACTGATTCATGCTATGATATGCAACTCAACTTATTTTTAAATAGCTATATCTCCCTTTCATAACAGCTTACATCATGTAGCACCTACAGTAACAGATTGAGACATCAAACATGTCTATTTGGCAACTCCTTTAATTACATAGGCTACACTTTATCCGTCCTACTACAAGTTTAACACCAGCCGAGGTGGTATTTATGGAATACCTGCAGTCCTATTGCAGAAATACCACCTCCGATGGCGATAATTGAAACCTTTTTTGTTTACATTTCTTTTCAGCAAAAGTCTTCTCTCATGTGATCAGCAAAAGACACACATGCCAATCAACACCAGATTCAGATATATGGATACAAAGTCACATGAACACAAACATCTTTCCACCTCTACTTTGCACTGTCACAAATACGTTTGAACACATTGCTCCAGGCACATTACTTAAACACACATGCACATGACACCTTATTTGAAAACACGCATAAATATAATAGGCCACTCTTGCGCCCTCTCCATCGTAAAGGTTCAAGGCGTATTTCCCTTGCGGTTTCCGTGAGTTGAAATAGGCAGCCGCCTTTCCTAGAAAGTACAACTTGGGAGCCACGCCCCGTAGCCGTCTTTCACTCTTCATTGTTGCAATGCAGGCTCATTGTCCACAATTACCAGCAAGACCCCACCCATGGCTTCTTGTTGTGTCTGGCAGAGGTTGCCTGGAAAATCAAGGTGGTCGAATGTCTAACTGTAAGCCGGAAGGAGGTGATGGCTTGCTGTGATGGGCAATTAAAGGGGCGTGAGTGTCAAGGAATTGGTGACTGAGCAGTGTGGGTAAGGGAAGGCGGTGCATACAAAGTAAGGGATGGGGATTGAGTTAATAGTTAAAGGATGGAGCAAAAGGGGACCAGAGGTCTAATTGTTAATTGTAAGGAACAGGGGCATTGAGAATGTGGTCCAAGTGAAGGACAAAGAAGGATGATGGGTACGATAAATAGGGTAAATAAAACAGGGGTACAAATCTGGAATGGTAGGTCAGTAGGTTGAGTGACTGTTGATGAGATCTATGTCTCATCTAAATGCCACTGCACCGGATTGTGGGACTGGCTCGACCACCTTTCTTGTTACTAAGTGATGCATACTTGCATTATGAACATATGCTTCAATTCCTACTTCTCATATTTTTTCAAGTACCTCTATCATTTGACTTGGTGCTTTGAAATTACAGACAATTGTACACACTAAGGGCCTGATTCCTGGAAAAGTGTGCATCCATCCCGCAAAGTGTGCGTGCTGAAAATGACTTTGCGCGTCCCTGCACGAATAAGATTTTCTGCGTGCTATGCGTATTCATGAAATTTACCCCGCAAAGTAACCCTATGTGCAATTAGTGGCCTCCAATCCCCACAACAAAGGCAGCACCCCAAAGGAATTGAGTGGGATCCACGTAACTATGTACAGCACCCCATCAATATGCATTCCATGTTTCGTACCTGTAGTGAGTCCCCAGTAAATATGCGTGTGAACCTCTGTAAACCGTGCCTGTACCCCGCTACACTGCTTATGCGCACCCCTAACTTCAAACGGCATCCCGACTGCATGCACACACCTCTAAATACAAAATCATACCTCACCTTTGCGCGGTGGTTCCTATTCGCATGGGACTTTATGCATGCCTTCAGGTGGCAGTTAGGTAGCAAGCTTTGTGTGATGATTTCCCCATCGTGAGGTTGCATGGTCGGATCCATGAATATGCTTGGTTTTGCGCAGTTGTGGGCATGCGATTGCCTTGCAAGGGCCGTCCTTCGACACGCCCACAATTTCCTTTGTTCTTCCTCATTTTGCATGTTCCACCCCCTATTTTAGTCTCTAGGACCAAACCCACACATTGCGTTGAGTCTCGTGCAAAGCCCTCTACTGCACGCATGAACGTGCCAAACCAGAGCGAAGGCTCTGCAATGTATGGAAAAGTCCTGCAAAGCTGATTCCATGAATCGACAAAGGGGGGTTTTGCACGCAGAATGGGCCTCAAAGTCCCTATTTACCCTGCAGATTATTGCATGAATCAGCCCCTAAAATTTGAATTATAGTACATTTTCATAAAAAATATAATCTTAGTCTGTTTCTGAGATGTATTTGCCTCAGGATACAGATGATAAATAGGCTTCTCCCTTGTAGATAAATTGGTCCTTTGAGCCCAGCACTTGAATAACAACTTTGCAGAATGCATTCTTTTGTTTCTACTACTGAAGATGGAATAGGAGAAAATGAACTCTCCGGTGCTTTCTGAATTGGAAACTGTGGCGTCAGGAAGACAGGGCTCAAATCCCCACCTTCCACACTTCATGCAGTCTCTGATCCTGAGCAAATCATGGCTTATTTTCCTTAACTATCTGTGGAGAAAGCTTCACTCATATGGGTTTATACTCTATAGTGTTACTCTATAAATAATTATAATTTTAACAATGTATGTTGAACATACTAGTGAGGAGGCACGATGACAAGTGAGGGTTTTATGTTGTGGGGTGGGTACACACGGTGAAGGTATGAGTTTTATGTTGTGGGCTGGGGAAAGCAGGAAGTCAGGTATGGGTCTTTTGCCATGCAAGTTCATGTTTGGCTCTGAGAGAAAACCTAGACCTCCTGGTTCAGCAATGTCTCTGTTCTACCAATTAATTCTCTGCCACCTCCTTACATTGTTCTAAAAGTAAGGACGGGTTTGGATGAGATGTAGTCTGCCATCAAACTGCAACACATTGAAAACCTGGCTCAAATCCCAGCTTTCTCATTTCACCAATTATATTATCCTGGTGAAATAATTTTACTATGTTTGGTGCGAGGGATGTTTTTCAGGGGTCCGGGTCTCTAAGAAAACACAAGCATAACTGAAAACATGCTGCCTAAAAGGGAAGTAATGTCAATAATGTCTACTATATAGTCTTGAGATTGTGTGGTAGGGAGAGAGGTTGGTATTGAGTTTGCTTAAAAACATGCGAATTCCAGAGTAATCCATTCCTTTTACGCCAGCATGAAAATGTCTTGCTGCCCGACAACCAAGCGTTTGTACAGGTGGCGAGGGAAAGCAAGGAGGGAAGGTAAATTCGGTTTGGCCCCCCCACTCCACCTAAAAAATCAATGAAAATCCTAAGGGCGTTAAAAAAGATCCTGAGACAGGCGTAAGGAGTCTGGCTTAAACAACCTTGTTAATGCCCCGGGGGTCGCCAATATGA
Source organism: Ambystoma mexicanum (assembly GCF_040938575.1). NCBI lineage: Eukaryota > Metazoa > Chordata > Amphibia > Caudata > Ambystomatidae > Ambystoma > Ambystoma mexicanum. The sequence goes on from NC_090924.1 coordinate 1,041,229,441, forward strand.
GCCCATCTGTCTCTTGATCCGCTCTGAGCAGGAAACTGACGAATGTCCTTACTTTGGATAACTAATTTTGTTTTCTAGTGATTATGGTGCTGCCTGTTATCCTATCACTTCTTATAATAAACAGAGAGACGAATTAGCTAGGATAACCAGACGTCCTGGTTTTGCCGGGACTGTCCTGGTATTTGCTGCTCTGTCCCCCTTTCTCAAGATTATGTTGCCATTGGAAACTGCTGTGGTCCCTGGTTTTTTGTAGTATGTCTTCATAATGCACAATCTCGCACACAAGAAATGAAGCATTTTACAACTCAAGATAGTTTTAGTTTGTGATAAATTAATTATGTGTTTCTTTGAACAGTAACACTTAAACCCTCTTCTCCCCCAAACACTACTGAAGTGTAGTGGCTTCACAGCCACTTTCAAGAGTAAGTCCTACTTTTATGTTAGTTAACCTGTTCCGGTTTTCCACTTTTGAAATCTGGTCACCCTAAAATTAGCCCATAGAGTGTCCCTGTGTCACACGTAATACTCAAAACTCAGTGGCGCTCATTCCAAGTGGGGCGGTAAGGGATACCGGGCACCAGTAAGGAGACTGGTGTCGGTAATCCCTTACCGCATTACTATGAGGTCTCTTAGCGGGTCCCTTCCTTAACGCCTGGTCTGACCAGGTTTTATGGACGCGACCCGTTAAGAGACGTGGGCGCAAATAACGGGCTTGGCATACGCCAGCCGTTATTTGCGCCCTCCCCATTGAGCTTATGGGGGCTCAAGTGGGAATGGGGAATGGTTTGGTAAATTGGACTTACTGGTCCCTCCAAGGTCGGAAGGGACCGGTAAGTCCCCATTGAACCAAACGGACACAGTACCGTTATTGGTGGTAGTCATGGTGCAAATAGCGCCATGACTACCACCAAACTCGGAATGAGGGCCAGTGACTGTAAGAAACGTGCATTTATTTATATTTCCTTAATTCGAATTTATTGCAAGATATTTTATGTTAGACCGCCATCTGCTGACGAATTCTTAGTACAGCAGCATTATTATGAAGTGGGACAAACGCCTTTTTAAACAAAACATGAACACGTATTACAAAAAAAATATTCTAATGTTTAAAACAACAATCGCAATCAACTCAACTCAAGGATCCTTGTTTTCTGGGATGTTGCTCATAACATAGTTAATCATAACAGACGCATGCCTTTGATAACGGAAATGTTTAGGACAAGACACGGGGTGCAATTTAAAAACATTCGAATTAGGAAATGTATTATTTAAACGCCAACGTGTCTTTCCTTTGACCTTCCTATCTGTCCACGCCTTTCATGGCTGTCTTGCGCACAAGACATTTCTGTGTCTGGTTAATAAATATATATGTGGCCCAGCATTTCACTATTCCTGTGAAACGGCAAAGGCAGTTCAACAAAATGCTCGGGGTAGTAGAAGTTCCATCACAAATTAATGGCATCACACAGGATGTGACATCAGGCCGACCTTCAACCCTGATTAAGTAACAGAACGTGGTGTCACACTTTAACCATGATAAAAACACATGAAGTGGTATTGCAAAAAAAAAAAAAAAAAACTACAATAATCCTAAAATGACTAATTGAATAAATAGCTACTAAAGACATATACAATTATTTTAGTTATGTTATTATGATTTATACCACAAACCCTGCCATATGCATGGTCTCCAGGCACTCATGTGGCTCTGTAAGAAAAAGAGGGTGGGGCTGGTTAGTGAGGGAAGAGGGATAGCATAGAGGCTTAAATCCGAGATCCCACCCTCCCTCCCAGAATATGGTGGACAGCGGATCCTCTGCTCTGCTGCGCATGACAGGAGGCAGAGCTGGTTCCTGGTGTGCGTGCTTTAGCATGGGAGCTAGAGACCTAGCTGCAGAGGAGGAGATCCGGTAAGGAAATGTATTATTTAAGTGTAAGTGTGTGCGTCTGTGTGTGTATATATTATGTAATGTGTGTGTGTGTGTATTATGTAATCTACGTGTGTGTATATATTATGAAATGTGTGAGAATGTGAGTGCCTGATGTATGCATGGCTGGGTGTGCGTGTGTGAGCGAATGGTGAATGGGTGCACGTGTAACTGAGCTAGTGTATGGTGTGGGAATGTGTTTGCTTGTGTTCAATGTCTCGATTACTTACTGCTAATCTTCATTAATCCTCGTCCTCACTCTTACTCGTCTCAGTACTTGGCCATGAAGGTCCTTGTATGTAAATATGTGCTATGCATAGTGCTTTGGCAAACGCGCTATATAAACAACAAATCATTATCATGTATTAAAGCATTAATGCTCCTGTGCACTGTTGGTGACGTGCATCTATTGGATTCTTGGATACTTTATTATCGCAGTAACTGGCAATGTAGGGGCTCTACTTATCATATAATGACAATACCAGAGGTTGGGTCTTTGATTTCCTTTGTGATTTGGAACAATTCATTTAGTGGGTTTGTTGCTGATTGGATTATTTCAGTGTAGTATGCTTTTTTGGCTTTCAGGACTGCTGATTTGTAAATTCGAATTTGTCGTCTGTATTTATTTTTGTTCCAATGTTTTAATTGTTGTCCCATTGGTTGTACTATTTTCTCTATTGTTTTTCCAGTTTGCAGTTGTTTTTTTCAGTCCTTTCAGATTTCTGTGAACCATCTTGTTGCAATTTTGTTTGGTGAGGTTTGAAGACTTTTGCAGTTGTTAATTGGTCTAGAGTGTCTGTGATTCAGGTGTCAAGCTTCTCTTCCAATGTGTCATTGTCATTCTATTTAGCTTGGAGGTGTTTGATTTGGTCGATTCCAGTATATCTACTTGCATTTCCAGGTCAAGGCTTTTGCAGTTTCTTTTGTTTGTCGCCAGGAGTGTTATGTTGGTGGGCATTGTGCGACTTGGGATTTTGATGGTGAATGTGATCACATGGTGACCGATCCATATAATTGGTACTGGTGTGGCGGCTGTCGAGAGTCCATCTCTGCAGAAGATTGTATCTAAGGTGTGTCCAGCACTTTGGGTGGGACTGTTTACTGTTTGTTTGAAGTGGAAGGTTTCCAGTAGGGTGCTGAGGGAGTTTGCTGTGGTTTCATGCTCTATTTTGAACAAAATATTGAAGTTCCACAGAACGACTATGTTGTCATGGTATGTGGAGAGGTTAGCAGTGGCGTCTGTGAGATTTGTGGCAAAGTTGCGGTTGTAGGAGGGTGGTCTATATATCAGGATGAACACTAGGTTGGATTGGTTGTTGAACTTGATGTTGATTAGGAGTGATTCACAAACTTCTATGTCAGTTGAGGGGAGTCGTGTAGAGCAGATGTGGTTTTTATGTGCTAGTGGAATTCCTCTTCCTCTTTGGTTTTCTCTGTTAGAATGTATTAGTTTGAAGTTGTCAGGTATGACTTTGTGGGTGATTACTTTTTAGTTGTTTGAAAGGCATGTTTCTGTGAGGAAGAGTCTGTGCTGCCTTTGAATAAGTGGTCATACATTTCTGTTTTGTGCTTTGCCATAGATTTTTCGTTGAGTAGGCTGCAGTGTAATGTGTGTGTTCTTTGTTAGGTATCTTTTATCATATCTCAGTGCGGGTGCTGACTGTCGGATTTCCAGTTTTCTCTTGGGTGTGCCTGCTTGCTGGTTGCGTAGTTGTAGCCTCTATCTCTTCGTTGAGGAGTTCCATTAAGTTGCGAAAATGGGTTTCTTTGTTCTGATTTGTGGTAGTGATGTGCTTGGTTGTCCATGTGGTCCTTTTTCCAATCTCTGATTATGTACTGGGTGTGGGTAGTTAGGGATTCTAGCTTGGCTTTTATTCTTGTGCCAGTTTTTCCGAAGGAGTTTTTAACGTTGCCAGGTTCTATGTATTATGGTGTGGGTTTTGGTCATCTGGTGAGGTCCACTCTAGGATTCATTGGGTCCTTAGTTGTTGGTTGTTTATTTTCTGTTTCAGTAGGGTTGTAAGTGAAGAGGTAAAGGGAGATGTATTCTGTTTTTGTTCTTGTCTTCGTCTGTATCTTTAGCTCGCTTAGTGGTGGTTGGTGGTGATTTTGAGGTGCTGTGAATTTTGGTAGGTAATTCCCATTTGATGGGGGTGTGGTTTTATTCCTCTTTCATGTTCTGTTTTCTATTGTTGTTTCCGTGTCCTTCTTGTTACGTGGCATGTTTGGGGTCCTGGTGTGTCAGGGCTGTTGTGGCTTAGTGTTGTACGGCAGGTTTGGTTGTGCGATTTGGTTGTTTTTATGGTTGGCTCCCTGCTTGGGTGGCACTCTGGTTTTGCTAGTACCTGTTGGTTTTGATCAGGGTAGGTGAGTCATGATGTTAGGTGTGTTTTTGCTGGGCCCATTGATGTGAGATTTTGTGCAGTGGTGGATACCTCCGGTTTGTGGTGGTTTGCTTTGTCTCATGTGTTTTGGATTGCCCTTTATTCTTGGGGCGAGGGCCTCCTAGGATAACCTCTTTCTTGTTCTCAGGCGTTGATTGATGTGCTGCAACACACAGTGGCATCTGCCTCGCTGTGGTGGTACGAATGTGGTGGCTTGCTTTGTCACTGCGGTCTTGGATTTGTGTTTGTCAAATTTTTCCGGGATGAATGCCTTCTTGGGTTGATTTCTTTCTTGGCCTCAGGGATAGATCGATGTGCTCGCTCACACAGTGGTGTCTGCCTTGCTGTGGTTGTCGGACTGTGGTGGCTTGCTTTTTCGCAGGGTCTTCAATTTGGGTTTGTCAGATATCTCTAGGGGGAAACTTCTTTGTGTGGTCTGTTCAGAGGTCAATACTCTTTACTGTGGGAAATCTCTTTGGGGTGTGTGGTGGCTGGTCCCTGAGATAGTGCTTTGGGGTGGCCCCAGGGGGTGGAAGCCTCCCTGTGCAACTTGTCTTGTGGTTGTTTTATTGATTTGGGTTTGATTGGGGTACTGAAATAGGCAGCAGTTTGGGGGTTCCCACGGGTGGAAGCCTCTCTGTGGAACTTGGCTCAAGGTTGTGTTATTGATTTGGGTTGGCGTCTTGGGATTTAGGTGTGGGTGGGGTTTGGTAGAGAAATTTCCAGCGGTTTAAGGTCCTGAGTGGTGGAATTCCAAGTAGGTTCTTCTTTGAGGGGATATCCAGTTCACAGTTTTGAGGTTCAGGTTGGTATACACAAGGTTATGGGATTCAGATGTGGTGGAACCTCATGGTATCAAAATTCAAAAGTGGTGTATGAAGCAAATCTCGTATGTGGTGCAACCCTGCAGCAGCATAGTGCAAATGAGGTGCTACCCCAACAGTATTAAACTCAATAGTGGTGCAACCCAGTAGTTTCAAAATTCAATAGTGGTTCAACCCAGCAGTAGCGAAATTCGAATGCGGTGCAACTGTGCACCAGCAAAATTCAAATCTGGTGTAACCCCAACAGTATCAAAATTCAAATGTGGTGTATTGAGCAAAGTTCAAATGTGGTGTAACCCACGCAGCAGCAGAGTTCTAATGTGGTTTCATATTGAAATTCAAAAATGGTTCTACCCAGCAGTAGTAAATTCAAATGTGGTGTGACCCATGCAGCAGCAGAATTCAAATGTGTTGCGACCCCAACAGTATCAAAATTCAAAAGTGATACAGCTCAGCAGGTGCAAATTCAAATGTGGTGTAACTCATTTAGGATCAGAATTCGAGTGCGGTGCAACCCAAACAGTATACAAAAAAATAAGTGGTTCAACCGAGCAGTGTAACAATTCAAGTGTGGTGGAAGCCACTGAGCAGCAGTGTGCCAATGAGGTGCCACCCCAACAGTATCAAGGTTTAATAGTGGTGTAACCCAGCAGCAGTAAAATTGTAATATGGTGTGATCCACTAAGCAACAAAATTCAAATGAGGAGCCACCCTAACAGTATCAAAATTTAATGGCGCAATCCCAAGAGCATCAAAATTCAAAATTGGTGCTACCCAGCAGCAGCGAAATTCAAATGTAATGTGATCCACGCAGCAGCAGAACTAAAATGAGGTGCCATCCCAACAGTACCAAAATTCATTAATGGTGCAATCCCAATGGTATCAAGATTGAAAAATGGTGAGACTCAGCAGTAGTGAAATTCAGATGTGCTGTAACCCACACATCAGTAGAATTTAAATCAGGTGCAATCCTAACATTATCAAAATTAAAATGTGGTGTATTGAGCAACATTCAAATATGGTGTAATCCTGTAGTCGCAAAATTCAAAGGTGGTGTAAGCCAACAGAATCAAAATTCTAATGTGGTGTATTGAGCAAAATTCATATGTTGTGCAACCCAGCAGCAATTCAAATGTGGTGTAACCTGAACAGTATCAAAATTCAAATGTGGTGTATTGAGCAAAGTTGTTCAAATGTGGTGTAACCCATGCAGCATTAGAGTTCTAATGTGGTTTCATGTTGCAATTCAAAAATGGTGCAACCCAGTAGTAGCAAATTCAAAAGTAGCCCATGCAGCAGCAGATCTAAAATGAGGTGCCACCCCAACAGTACCAACATTCATTAGTGGTGCAATCCGAACGGTATCAAGATTCAAAAGTAGTGAGACCCAGTAGTAGTGAAATTCAAATTTGGTGTAAACCATGCTGCAGTAGAATTAAATCAGGTGCAACCCCAACAGTATCAAAATTTTAATGTGGTGTATTGAGCAACATTCAAATATGGTGTAATCCTGCAGCCGCCAAATAAAAATGTGGTGTAACCCAACAGTATCAAAATATAAATGTGGTGCATTGAGCACAATTTAAATGTGGTGCAACCCAGCAGCAGTGAACTCAAACATGGTGTAACACAGCAGCAGCAATTCAAATGTGGTGTAACTTGAACAGTATCAACATTTAAATGTGGTCTATTGAGCAAAATTCAAATGTGGTGTTACCCCGCACCAGCAAAATTCAAGCGTGGTGTAAATCGACAGTATCAAATTTCAAATTTGGTTTATTGAGCAAAATTTGAATGTGGTCTAAACCCTCAGGAGCAAAATTCAAATGTGGTGTAACCCAACAGTATCCAAATTCAAATGTAGTGTATTGAGCAAAATTCAAGTGAGGTGTAACCTTGAAGCAACAAAATTAAATGCGCTGTAACACAACAGTATCAAAACTCTTACTTAAAACAGAAACTTTCTTTTTGAAGTCATAGGCTCCCCCCCGCCCAATGACATGGAGGCCTCCAGCCTGTATGCTTCCATGTCATGGGGTGGGAGAGCCCTCGGACTTCATAAAGAATTAGTATCTATCTAAAGAATAAAGAATCATAAAGAATTAGATAGGTCCACACCTTTGCTCTTTTAGTGGACTATTCGACCTCCTAACATTCAAAGGTAACACTTTCACCATCAGCATTTGTCCCTTACATTATCTTTATAACTCTCCATCACTGCTTGCATGATACTACATACTCGCCCCCATGAATTGGACATATATTGTTCTCTAGACCTGTCCTCCAGTTAAAACGTCCTTTTGCCTAACCCAGTGACCTGGCTCAAGGGCGTACATGCCACTTTGCAGTGAACCCCCGTAACTTTCCCTCACCTAACCCGTAAAGGCAACATAACTCAGAAATGTGAAACTTGTGCACAGGTGGACACTACCTGTGTCAACAGAGTATCAACCCTCGGCCAGTAGAAGTCACTACCAACAGTACTTTTCATCGATCTTGGGATCAGTGGATATAGTAACCAACAAGAAATCAGGCAACCCAAACTACTTCCCATCTTCACAAAGACTGAACAGAACTGGTATTACCAACATGGACTCCCCTATTTACCACTACCCGCCGAAACCCCCACCTCCCTTGTGTCTAATTCCATAAATCTGCATTGGGGCCAAGTCCACATATCTTCTAGTAGTCAGTTCTGGCCCACATCTTTTTTGACCAGTGTAGCTCCAGCCCTGGGGGTTTATTTCTGTCTTGACATGTTTTCTTTCAATCTTGCTAAATTCCACCTTCATGACTGGAGTTGTGCATTGCTTGGATCTTCACCAAACCTCTTCAACTTGTTTGAGAGCGGGTGTATATATTGTAAGCTGCTGATTGTCCAACGAAGTTGTAGCCCCAGAGGGAAGAGCCAGCAGAAGCGTACCCGCCTTTTCTCAGTTCTGTTGTGATGTTTCGGAATGCCCACCTTTCACTTTCAGTAGATTGTTCCAAATCTTGAAATATCTGAATGTCAGAGCCAGCGTAGTTAATGGGCATTTGTTTCTAGGCCTCATAGCAAATGTGCTCTTTAGTCGGGAAGGATGAGAGTTTAATCAAAATATCTCTGGGTCTAGCATCAGGTTCTTGAGATTGTCTTCTGACACCATGAGCTTGTTCAATGCCAATGCCTTGCTGATTCACTTGGTATTCACGTATTTGCCCATAAATCGACTGGGCACAGAAGGTTTCATGTAATTTCCTGCTGTTTCCTCGTTCATGTTTCTAACTCTAACTCGTTTTTCTGTGAGCGATATCCTAGGTCCTCACACCGCACTTGAGCTCAAGATCAGTTGTTATGCATTGCAGGGAGGCCGTCCTGGAGATATTGTCATCCTGTTTGGTCGCAAGATATTGCAGGCTGTTTTCGTTGTGTGAATCTCTCTCCCCCAATGCATTCACTTTGGTGTATATGCCAGCTATGTTATGCGTAAGATTTTCTGAAGTTTGTACCGTCTTGGTAAGTTTGTCTTGGAACTCTTGAAAACATAGTCCAAAATCCCCATTTGTGGCTTCAGTGGCTGATTTTGATGATGCACTTGCCATTTTACACTTAAGGGGTTGTCTCCTGCTTGCGCCACCTACTGCTACCAGCACCTTCTCATACCCTTCTGTTTAAACTTTTTTTTCACATGGTAGGGGCACTTATGTGGAGGTCCTCAGACACCCTGGTTTAGGTGAACGAGGCCTTTAAACAGATTGGAAGACTTTTTGTGTGCACAGAAATGAAAGGGCCACAGCGAGCCAGTATACTCCATTCGAGATGACATAGGGCATTGAAGCGTGGCCCAGTGAAGAACACTGGCACAAGAATGAACAGGGATGGCACATGAAGTATGGTTGGAACCATCTCCCCACAAGTTCCTCTGTAATGGTCTCAGTGTGCTTCCTCTGTAATGGAATGAGTATGATCAAGGTGCCGGGCAGACCACTCCCTGAGTCCAAACCGAGTTTGCTTCCAGCTCCCCCCCCAGATTTCTGGCCACACCTCTTCTTACTGCGGTGAGCACGTCCCCCACTTTGGCCGGTTTGAAAGCTGGGGTGTTACACTTCTCTCGTTCGGATCATCTGTCAGGGCGCAACCCAGTTCTTCCCCTGTTACACTGTGTGACTCCCTTTTCCCCTTCTCTTCCTCCCAGCACCACGCAGTGGCATTCACCACCACCACAATCTTGGAGGAGTAACCATATCAGGGACTACAAGGGGCCCCAGGCCAGGCTGCACCATTGCGGTTGCTCTACAGCGGTGTCATGAGGGAAGCATAGGAGTCACTGAGCAGAGCTCATAGTTCTGACATCTTGCCCGAACGGCTTCTGACCATGCTGCCGACCCCACCCTCTGTCAATCCTGGTATGTCAGAAAGGAAAACGTAAGACCCAGAATGATAATAACTGGTCTTCCCCCAGATAAGCTTCCCACTCTGATGTCAATGCCCTTTTCATAGCTTCTGTTTCGTGTCACTGAGTGATAATTTGCAGCTTTTCTGCCAGTCATGGGGGGCATAGCAATGGGTCATGAGGGCAAGCTCTTCTTCAGCGATCCTTTAGTGTCAAATGTGTACAAGCAAAGAACCAAGCAACATGAGTTAGACAGATGGTTTATTGCTTATAAGGAAGACTGGGTAGTAGAGACCCCCAACCATCTCCACAGTGTAACATCAACTGACTGGTTAGTCAAGCAATAACATTCTATAAGCAATGCTCCAGAACTTACATGTCATAGCATCATGTCATAGCATCACTCACCAGAGTTCCACTCAGAACAATAATAGAAGACTATGCTAAAACTTCACCATAACACACCCCCCTCCCTTATCGAAATAAAAAAAAACAGATATATTTTAAATGATACACAAAAAAATTAAAAACTTGAAAGATAATATATATGCATTTCATATCCTCACTTTGGCTACTCTTAATAAATTCCACACCTGTCCACTTTCCAATTTAACAGCACCCTCAAAAACTTGAGCAACCCTAACTGGACCCGAGTACAGAGGATCACCTTTCTTTGCGATTACAGCTTTTCTTATTCTGACCAGATCACCAACATCAACAACCGTCCTTCTTCTCGGAAACCTCTCGTAAATTTTCTTGACCCATTTTCCCCTTCGCTCATCCATTCTTCTTTTTACTTCATCTACCACCTTATCAGTTTCTCTCGCCCGACCTAACCAAGCTGGAGACAAGAAAGTGTTGCCCCTCCGGCCTCTCATTAACTCAAATGGGCTAACCCCTGTTTCAGTATTAGGAGCCATCCGCAAAGCATACATTCGGTCCTTGACCGCAACCTTCCTGTCCAAACCACATGCACTTGCCCCCCTAACACCCTCCATTATACAGCGGTTTACCCTCTCAATCATACCATTGGCTTGAGGGTAATATAGTGCCGTCTTTTTATGTTTAATACCACACTTGTACATGTACTCCTGAAAGATGCCCCCAGTGAACTGTGGACCATTATCTGTCAATATGCTCCTAGGTAACCCTTCCCTCTCATATTTTTCTTCCAAAAATGCCACTATAGACTGTCCTGTGACATCCCTCATTATTTTGAACTCTGTCCATCGTGAGAACATATCCACCAAAGCCAGCACAAATCTACCACGACCACTACCCATATCTACCGGGCCTAAGACATCCATGGCCAGATCCTGCCAGACACCCTTTGGACTTTCGACTCCTCTCAACGGCTGCACCACCGCAGATATGTTTGTCCCAGACTTTACACAATCTACACATCCACCAACTGTCTTCTCAACCTCACGGTCTAAACCCGGCCACCAATAATCAGCCTTAATTACTTCTTTGGTTTCATATGTCCAATATGACCCTGATGCGCAATGGCAATAAGACTTCTCCTTAGACAAGCAGGGACCACAAGTCCGTCCCACCGATATATCAAACCGTCCTTCACCGAAAGTTTGAATCTCACCTCCCACAAAGCCCTTTCTTCACCGGATAATAACCTCTTCTCGGGCCATCCCTCTCTAATGAAATTTATTATGCGCCTCCACATTTCATCTGATGTCAATGCTATAACCCACTCTTCTTTGTGAATTACACCTTCCACGGTGGCAAACACCATATTCTCGAATTCTGCAGACGGCCTTCCATCATCCTCATCTTCAACTCTTATTCTCGACGCATGATCAGCCTGCACATTGTTTTTACCCGCCACAACCTCAATGCTGAACTTGTGGCATTGTAATCTGGTCACCCAACAAGCAACTCTTCTAGAAACTTTGTCCAAACCTTTACTTTCAAAAATGGCTTTCAATGGCTTATGATCTGTTCTCAATACAAAATCCTGACCCCACACAAAGTTTTTTAGTTTTTCTATCCCCCCAATGACACGCCAATGCCTCTTTTTTTAAGACAAAGTAATTTAGTTCGGGACCCCTCAACATTCGGGAAGCATGCAACACCACCGATTCTGCTCCATCAATTCCTACTTGAGACATCACCACCCCAATGCCGGTTTCACTCGCATCCACTGACAATATCGTCTTTTTTCTAGTATCGTACATGGCTAGGGGTTTGGCCATGTCGATTTTGGATTAAATCTCATTAAATTCTCTTTCGCACTCTCTGTCCCAAACAAATTCCACCCCTTTCCTCAATAATGCCCTCAGTGCGGTAACACTGTCAGCATCATTTTCTATGAAACGGTGGTAGAATTCTATTTTCCACAAAAATGATCGAAGTTCTGCCTTATTCTTTGAGACCTCATTCTCTTTATTCCATCTACTAGCTCTCTCTTCGGCTTCAGCCCTTCCTCAAATATTTCATGCCCTAAATACTCCACCACCTGAGTGGAAAAAACACATTTCTCACTTTGCAAAGTAATACTGCGTACTCTGAAAATTTCTAAAACCATCTCCACTTTTCTTCTTAATTCCTCTTCAGTTCTTCCACAAATTAACACATCATCTTGGAAACACCAGACATTTGTAACACCCCTGAATAATCCGTCCATGACTTTTTGGAAAACAGAGGAAGCCAATATTAATCCGAATGGCATGCGCCTAAACTGATAGATACCTTCATATGTAATAAAGGCCGTCAGCGTTCGTGACTCAACATCTAAGTTAATTTGATGATAGGCACTGGCCATATCCAATTTGGCAAAGTATTTGGCATTCCCGATTCTGCTTAAAAGTTCTCCCATGTTGGGGAGTGGATGTCGTTCGGCTACCACACAACGATTCAGTTCTCTCAAGTCAATACAAACTCTCAAATCCCCACCAGGCTTTTTAACCACAAGGACAGGAGAAATCCATTCAACAGCCTTGGCTGGTTCAATAATACCAGCTTTCTCCAATTTCTCCAACTCCATTCTCACAGCATTACACATTGACACCGGCCACGGGCGTGCAACCATCCTTCAAGACAATTTTATGGACCATCCCTTTGAGGCAACCAACACCCTCATTGAAAACATAAGGATATTTGGCAATTAAACCCATGGAACTGTCATCTAAACTGCTACTCCCCGACACTTTCTCCACATTTAACACCTGTTCCTTGCTATCTGGATCTAGCTAAATACATAATCCCCTTTGCTCCTTCCATCCTAATAATTTCTCACTCTTCTTGGTGATATACAATTTTACATATACGTAGCTCTATCCTTAAATTTGAAAATTGCCAAACAACATCCTAATACATCGATTTTCCCACCATTATAGCCCCCAGGCGTCTTATCCGACGGGCTCAAATCATCCATCCTACCACCCAGAACATTCTCAAAAACAGCCTTAGACATCAAAGTGATTTTGGAGCAAGAGTCTGCAAGCATTTTGACCTGACATCCATTCACTTCAATCCAGGCAGAAGGGTGATCACACTCATCAACTTCAGAACATTTAACCATGTTTACAGTATCAATTTCATTTTCTGAACCCTCACAATCCTCTGACGATGGATCATCAGCCTCCTCAACAAACATAATACTCCTACCAGTGCCAATATTGTAATTAGTACAGCAATTCTCAAAATGCCCCTATCTTTTACAAATGTTGCAGTTTGCCCTTTTCGCAGGACAGATCGGAGAGGTAGATAGGTGACGGGCACTCCCACAATGAAAACACAGTCGTTCCTCTCTCCATTTTGCCCCTGGAATATTTTCTCTTTCGGTAAACTTATTTGCTGCCTGGGCTGCGTTTCCACCCTTCCCTTGGTACTTGTCACCACGTTTGGACATTTTGCGTTTCTGTTTTCTTTGGTCTTTGACAGCATCCCTCTTTTTCTCACCCACTTTTAGAACTTCAACCTGTTGAACAACTTTGGATTCTTTTGTGGCTAACTTCGCCACACACTGCAAAGTATGTTCAATTCTTTTTGCAATAGCGACAACTTCATCAAGGCAAGGGTAATCTTTTAGCCACACTTTTTCCCGAATCTTGTCATTAGAACAGTGCAGCATGAACTGATCTCTAATATGTTCATCCAAACTTTCACCAAATTTGCAGTTCAATGATAAATGTCTCAGAGCAGTAATGTATTCTTCTACCATCTCACCCTCATGCTGCGTTCTCATGCCGAAATGATAGTGTTCTAACACAGTACTTATTTTTGCCTCGAAATGTTTGTCTAGTTTTGCCAATGCTGCATCAAACTCATTCATACCTTCTTCAACATCAAATTCACTCAAATTAGGCAATGTTTCAAAAATTTGCTGCCCCTCATAAGCCAGAATATGCATGAGCATAGATACCTTCCTTTCTACTGACATACCATTGCCACAGGTGGCTTTCACAGAATCTAGGAAACATCTCTTCCAGGGCCCCCATTTAATTCTTGGAGGACCAGGAGATGGTAGGAACATTTGGGGTCCCGGAATTCCAGACAAAGCCATCCTGTCTGCAAAACTTCCAAATGCCACGCACAAATCCATAGAGCAATGAAGTCTCCGTACTTGATGCTCACCTCAGTTATAACTCCATAGGCAAGTCCAGAATTCGTTTGGACAACAATATTTTGATACATGATGGCTATCCCACGTTGCCGCCTTCCACAAGTGTCCCTGGGCGGACACAAGCGATGTAATTAAACTTCCTGACCTTCCTTCCGCACACGTGACGTGGCACGTGATTCCTCACAGGCTCAACAACGGGGTCCTTCCTTCGTGCTCGCCGCACACCTTCTTCCCGGAAATGACTCAAATGAAGCAGAAGAACTGGCACTCAACCCACTCACATGCGGATTGCGTGTGGGGACGCTCTGACGAAAGCGATTCGGGGCGATCTGTGAATCTCGCCAAGCCACCGCCAGAAAAGGGAGACGCCAGCCCGAATCCACACTCCGAATACCACCAGGTAGACACAGATGAGTGCAGGAGCAACTCTCCTCATACGGGTGGTGCGAGGACTGGGGCAGCTTTTCCTCAGCAGGCCTCGCGGTTGGGGGTCTCAAATCCTCAAATAAAAATCTGCTGCAGTCGTTGCTCCATTGATAGACATTACCACAGCCATCCCATCCTCGTCGCCAAATGTACAAGCAAAGAACCAAGCAACATAAGTTAGACAGATGGTTTATTGCTTATAAGGAAGACTGGGTAATAGAGACCCCCAACCATCTCCACAGTGTAACATCAACTGACTGGTTACTCAAGCATTAACATTCTATAAGCAATGCTCCAGAACTTACATGTCATAGCATCATGTCATAGCATCACTCACCAGAGTTCCACTCAGAACAATAATAGAAGACTATGCTAAGACATCACCATAACAAAAAGGTCACCATATTTCTTAATGGTTTTGTCAAGACTGTGATGGGTCATTTGAATTTAGAATCCAAATCCGTGCCACTGTCAGGTGTTGGTAAATTATTTGTGGATAAAAAATGTAAACTAGATACATTTTTAAAAGTACAAAGCTGCTTGATTGATGGAATACAGGAGGGGCATCCCCTACAGTGGTAGGAGCTGGGGGGATAACTGATAGACAGAGAGAGGTGTGTTTTTACCAGTAGCTAATTCAAACATTATTTTGTAATTTCTTTATACAAATTCAATTGGTTAATATTGGCATATTGTTAAAAAAGCTTGAGATTATTAGGTGAGGTGTTATTTGTCTTGATTCAATCAAGTATTTTAATTAGTTTGAGCATTAGTGTCAATTCTCATTGTGCATAGTTTCTGCACAATATTATTACATGATTAAACACATCCTTGCATAACAACAGTATTACAAATGTGCTAGAGCAGAAGGCTGGTGTGAGTAACATAGTGTATACATTATTTCAAAGAACAACAACAATGCAATCAGAGTGACACAGCATGTCTAAATAATTGCAAAATTAATTTTGCAAGTAGACCAGGGTCGACGCAGAGTGGCTGCTTTTCGAAGTGAATAGATTAACCGCCTTTGTCAGGAAAGGACTCCTGGTGGACAGATAATGAATAAACCAAAGTGGAACCCATCTAAGCTCCAAGAGCGTACCATCTGTGAGGGAAACAATTCCGATTTAGTGCTGTTCACCTTGTAACTGCAGCGTCTTGTGAACTCATGCACCTCATCCAGCATGGTGCAGAGATTCTTCTCCGAATCATGGAGATTACCAGGGTAGGGCCTGAAATACGGATACCCATATGTCCATGTTTCTGTCTCATGATCACTGCAAGGGGTTCAATCATGAGCGCAAATAATAAAGGGGACAGAGGGCAACCCTGTCGCATATCTCATCCGAGGCAAAGAGACTGAGATAGCGTGTCGTTAGTGAGGACGCTGGCCACCGGCCCAGAATATAATAATTGTATACAGCTGAAGAAATAATGGTCAAAGTAGAAATGCTGTAATACCTTAAATAGGTAATCCCAGGACACTTAGTTGAATGCTTTTTCGGCGTCCAAGGATGCAACAACAGCTCTGGCATGCAGGCCTATTTGTGAAACTTTGCAAATCAACCTTCTTAAGTTTAGAGCTGTGGATCTGTTTGGGATAAAACCTGACTGATCCGGATGCATCAATAATGACATGTACAGAAGGATCCGGGTGGCCATTATCTTTGCGAACAATAATTCAGGATAGCGATCTATAAGAGGACATCTCATGTGGCAGCCTGTCAGGTTTCAATAGCACCGTTATAATCTGCTCCCTGAGGAAAGGTGCAAGTGTATCTAAATCGAGCGACTCCTCCCATAACTATAGCAGTCACAGAGCCCGAGTATGCCTAAATGCTTAGTATATTTCTGTTCCCAACCCGTCCGATCCATGCACCTTGACAGACGCCAGCGCCATTATTGCGTTGTTTAATTCTTCTATTGACATAGGTTGATCCAAAGCCCGGCATGCCTCTTCTGGCATATGTGGATGATCTATGCAGTCTAAATACCAATCTAATTCGGGATCAGTGCACCTGTCCGAATTAGCATATATGGTTGTATAAAAATTAAGGAATTCTGGGTTTATGTCTTCCTCTGATATCAATACCATTCCCCTCCGCCCACAAATACCAGTAATTGATCTCACCCTAATGTCCATCTTCACCACCCTAGCCAAATACCTCCCAGGTCTGTTGGAAACCCCATACTTACTAGCAAGCATCAGCTTGGCAATATATAGTATCTCCCTGTCAGCCAGCTCCTGAAATTTCAACATATTACCCTTAATCGCCCCCAATAATGCCCTGTGGTTTGTTAATGAATATTCATTTTCAAGTCTTCTCAACTGCTCTTGTACCTCATGAAGCTCAGTTCATACTCCATTGAGCAACCCATTGGATATTGACAGCATATCCCCCCATACCCACACTTTAAGCGTCTCCCATACACTGGAATACCTGTATTATCTTTAAAAAATCCATCAGTCTTATCTTGGAGGGACGATATCAGCTCTCCATCTCGCAACATAGAAGGTGCCATTCGCCACAGGGGTCTAGGTCTAGGAGGGCTATCGAACTTTAGGGACAACTTCACTGGGAAATGGTCAGATAGGGTATGCGGATGGATCCTGCATGTCCGTACCCTTGGAATCCAATCAGTGGAGAGCAGCCATAAATCTATCTTGGACATCATATCTTGAACCGATGAATAATAAGTATACTCCCTTCCACTGGGACTCCTACACCTCCAAACATCCAACAGCACAAAGTGAGACATTATCTGCCCCACCATTTGCACCGAGCCAGTCAGATTAAGTGGAGTGGTGGTCAGTCCGTCCAGAACGACATTCCTGATAGTGTTGAAATCGCCCCCCCCAATCCATATGATCAGGGTAACAGTTGCCCTTGTCAGAATCTCAAAAATATGCCCATAAAAATTTGGGTCATCAACGTTGGGCCCATACATGTTAACCAAGCATACTAGTACCCCGAACATTTTCCTCCACACAATCACATATCTCCCCATTGGATCAACACAGCTCTTGGTGACCTGAGAGCCCAGTGACTGATGGATAGGAGTGAGCACCCCTCTCATATGTGATGAATAGTCAGTGTAAAACCGTTGCTGACACTACCTATGTGCAAACCCTCTATGCAGCCTCCACAGCGCATGGAGCTCTTGCAGCATTATGATTGTTGGATGATTCCAGTCCAAATATGCTTACACTTTCCTGGCCTTAGCCAGATTATTCAGGCCACAGATATTCCACGTAACCAAAGTTATGGCATTACCCATCCCCTTTGGCCCTGCTGCTGCCATGTAAGTATCTACACTCCCACATCTTTAGACCCACTGGAGCTGACTGTGGTTCTGCACCAAACAGCATGTCTGTCAAACTTTCAAACAGGACCCCCTTCCCCACTTGCATCCCCTAATCCTCCCCATCCATCCCAACCCGCCACCCACAATATGATGTTCACAAGTGCGCAGGCCAAAACCGTTCGATAGATCTATGCCCCTATCCACCCCCGTCACCCTGCATCCACCATGTCCATCCCCAGCATTTTGCCGAACTTTATGATGCATACCCAAAATAACGTCCATGGAAAACTCCAGTGGTATGATGCGAGCAGCAACTTTACTTAGAGCACACCCAGTATAATATCCTATGTAATACATTGTGCCTGAAAGTAGTAAACTCCACCAGATTCAATGACCTGGAAAAGAGAACCATCGGTCACTCTACGGAACAGGAGTCTCAGTTATGGCGTGGTCTCATTCTCTTTTAGTCTCCTTTAGGGGGAAGCAGTATCAATGTTTCTATGTATGAGAGAACATCAGCTGGATTCTCGAAAAAGTGTGCCCTGTCTCCATGCTGTATGCGCAGCTTTGCTGGGAGCATAAAGGCGTACTGGATCTGTCTAGCGAGGAGAAGACGGTTCACTGGGTCATAGGAGCTATGTATCACCTGGACTCCAGCAGCAAAGTCCGGATAAATGTGAATTCTACTTGACTCATATTGGAGGGTTCCAAGTTCTCTTGCCAACGTCAGTATAAGATCCCTGTCATGGTAATTTAGCATGAGCTTAGCAATGACCGTGTGCGGAGGTGAACCAGGCTTTGGGGCGGGGCCAGGACACGATGCACAAGCTCCACCAGGAATTGTGTTGTGAATTGCAGTGCCCCTGGATCTTTTTGAGAAGTTCCTCTATGAATGGTTCTATAGCCCCCTTCACTGCACTTTCAGGGATCCCAACAATGTGCACATTATTGCATTATGAGCATGATTCCAAGTCGTCGCAGTTCCATCTGACTGACGCAGACTCAGCCTTCATTACTGATATGTCACTGTCATGTCGTCTAACTTTGTCCTCCACCTCACCAATTATGGTCTCGGCCTCTGTAATGCTCCCACTTTCCTTGTCCAATTTAGAGTGCAGGGAGCTAATATTAGCCACTATGTCGTCTAATTTCACATTGACTGATGCAATGCCATTTTGCATGGCTACCATAAGTGGATCCGCCAGCACTCTAACTTCCGGCAAACTCATGTCAGTACTGCCAACAGGGTCTTCAGGCCGCAAAGGCTCTTGTCGGTGTGTGGGCAGAAGTATCCAAGGGCCCTCACTTTTTCCCGGTACCCTTCGTCATGATGCTGGCCCACTCCAGAATAACACCAGCAGGCGGGTATGTACCACCTGATCTGATGACCCAGCAGGTATAGCAAATGTCAAAGTGTTTTCCCCTGAGCTCACTAAGCTCCAGGGTGAGCCCTGCAGCAACAGGTAGACGTTATTTCAGCACCCTCATGTTGTTTGGCATATGTATAAAACACCTAGCATCTGATCCAGGCTACATTCACTCTGTCAGCTTTCTCATGCAATTGAAGAAGCTCACCTCCGTGTCGATGCCTTTAGCAATATGGTGCTGGCAGCCGTGACAACTTCAGCAGTGCCCAGCCATGCAGCAATGAGGGTCCCAGCCGTCCTGGCCCGGTAATACAGATCACCACTGTATGTAGAGGCTGCTTCCAATAGGCCGCACTGGGTGTGAGAATCAGGCCAGCCCAGTCTCCTCCCTTGCTCAGGCCTCTGTCAGCAGTGGGCTCTAGTAGCAGCACCAGATGTGGGGCAAGTGACGGCCGCTGGACTCGGCCACCCATCCACCTCGCATCCAGCTCCGGAGCATCCCACGTCTCCTCAGTGGCCCCAATCCACACCAAGCTCTGCCGACAAGTGCAGTGCACACTCCGCCGACCGAGTCTACAACTCAAAGACACCTCTCAGGCACAATGAAGGCTATATGGTGTAATAAGATTTGGCCTGCGCTGGAGCAATTACACTATTCTGCCATCAATGTTGCTGCTCAGGAGCGTCCCCCCAGACCAAACCGTCCCCAATAAACCGTTGCAGCATTTAGCAGAGCATGTGCCGCCAACTGCACTGTGCCCTCATTTAAAGGCACCAGTGCCACCGTTCAAAGGCACTTATGGAGTTTTCAGGCAAGCATATTGGTCAACCAGTGAGTACCTCCTGGGGACTTAGTTTCTTTACTGGCAGGTCCCCTCATTGTCAGCTAATGGTACTGCAGTCCAGTCTCCATGCATACCTTGGCTATTTTATCTTAGAGGATCCCCTTTTGGCATTCCACGTACCCGCTCGTTGCGGGTGGTATGGACAGTAGTGCTTTTATTGTATGTTCAGTATCTTACCTAACTCCTGGATTCGTTTTCCCATACAATTGGTCCATCTATCACTGTTGAAACTCACTGGTACCCCAAACCTGGAATTGAAATCTGTAACTAATGCTTTCAGAATTGCATGTTTATTTGCCTTATGAGTGGGTGAGGCCTACACCCATTTAGAAACTACATTGGCTATAACCAGAACACATTTTAGGTTTTGCCACTTTTGGCATCTGAATAAAGTCACACTGGAATTGTGTAAATAGGGTGCACGGGGCAGAGTGTGCCCCTTGTTGTACATTAGTTTATTTCCCTGTATAGTAATGCTGGCTTAACAAATATTTCTGAATTAGTTGTTCTGCAATTGGTGACAAACCTGGGCAAACCATTGTCTCTCCTTATTCTGTTTACAATTCTCCCATTGAACATGTGTACTATGCAAAGTAGCTTTGTGTGAAGTATGTTTTTAATGCTTTGGGAACAACTAAACATCCTTCAGGAGAGTGTAACAACTTATCACTTTGAAGAGAAAATAATCCTACCTTTACCCATGCATGTATTTCTGTATCTAGTACTTGCTCTTGCAACACTGACAATTGTTTAAGTGTTTCGAATGGTGGTTTTTCTGTGCACTTGCTGTTTAGGCTTCACTTTCTCTTCCAAGGTCTCCAGGGAAGTCATCCGTCCTAACTGTTTGGGCAAAGAGCACATTCTATTTGTTGATTTCATCCCAAGGGGTTGGTGTCCAGTGCATTTTATGACTTATAATTCCTTTAGGTGATGTATCAATTCTAGGAGTGCAATCACATAATTAATGGGGGTTCCTGCTGCTTGCACAATGTGCCATAATCATGTACTATCCCAAAGACATAGTGACTATTGACTCGCTTGCCTTTTGCTATGTTGCCTGCTGCATGGTCGTGTAAGTGCAACCAGTTCAGCAATCTGTGCAGAATGTACCCCCTTTAATTGTGCTCTTTCTATCAACTCCCATCTGCAAGGATTTCCTTGTCTGGGTTTGTAAGGGAGTTACCTGCAAATCTGTTCTAAGCTTGGTGAGGGCACTTGTGGTCACAATAAAATTATGCGCCTCATCATTTCTGCGGCAGAGTGATAAGGATGCAGGATTGAACATTGGACAATGTACAAGGGTGATGTTTGTGGAATTCAACAATATGAGTTAATATTTAGTTAACCACAATGTTGTCAGATGATGTTTTTTAGTTTTTAACAATGGAGAGGCCCTAACATTCAATTCGCTGAACTTTGGGCAGCCAGCGCAACTGCTGGGACTGGCCAAAGGGAGGGCGATATTCCACCCACTCCTGAATCTATTGCTGTGATATGGTACAGAACTGGGCTGTGTTTGTGAGTTAGCACTGCTAGTGCATACCCCCCCTTTTCAATGACAATATAGGATAAATGGCTTTTTATAATCTGGTAGTGCGAGAGCTGGGGAGATTTTTTGGGCCTCTTTTATTTCTACAAAATGCTTCCTTTGTGTATTGGATGGGTTTGGGCGTATTCAGATGGGCCATTTCTTGTAGCGGTTTGCATACCCCATAACCCACGGGTGACAATCTCTGGTGGTACCTGGAAAGCGTTTCATTTGGCTTATTTTTACTGGTTTGGGCAATATCACTAGGACTTCTGCTCTTGATTGTGCTATGCTCCTCTCAACTGCCGATATGCCATGACCCAAATAATGTACCCTTTCTTTGCACAGTTGTAATTTTTGCTTCAATGCCATATTCCCTTTTTGGCTCAGAACTGCTAATTTTACTATTGTGTTTTGCTTACATGCTTAATGCATGGGAGATGCGGCTAGCAAAGTTGTTGACATACTGTACTAACATAGATCTCCCAGAAAATGTAATGTTGCCTAAAACATGGCAAAAAAGGGTATGCCTCACTGTGTAACCCTATGGGAGGTGGATCCACATTTTTTGCCAGTCATGAAGGGAAAATGCAAATAAATGCTGAAGGTTGGGGTGTATGGAAACTGAAAGGGAAGCCGAGCAGAAATCAATTACAGGTGGCAGTGGGTGTAATTCATAACAATAGAATCGCAATGGTATAAAACAAATGGGAGTGATGGTTACGCTACTGCATTTACTGCTCATAAATCCTGAACAAATATATACACATCAAGCCCTGTATTTTATAGGTAAAAATTGGGGTATTACAAGAGCTGGTTTTAGGCACAATTATCCCCTTTTCTAATAGTGAATTTACTATAGTGGATCTCCCAGCTTCTGTCTCTGGTCTCATCCAGTATTGTGACTTTCATGGAAGGGGTTTACTTGTATCTACCTTGATCTGTACTGGTGCACAATTGGGGATTACACCTACATAATTGGCATGCTGAGACCACAACTCTTGGGGCACTTCAGCTATCAAGTCATTAAAGTCCTTGCCTTCCCTTACTGATTTCTGATTTTCTTTCGGGCTCATCATGTAGCATAGTGGTTACCCCATTTTCGAGCTCATGTAGCATAGTGGATACCCCATTTCCAAGCTCAATGGGAATATCTAGATATACCCTCCATGGTACAGTAAATAGAACATCTCTATTTGCATAGTTGGCCTTATCCCAACAAATTCACTGGGCATAGGGGGCTCAATAGGAAAGCATGCTGGTCTGAAATACAGCCAAGGGAAACTGTAACTGATTTGGTCACAGAATGAATTACTAGTTTATTAGAAATGGTGACCACTTGAACCATTTTAGTGGATAAGGCGACCTCTGTAAAGTCCTTTGCTCTATCGTGGAGCAATTTGCTCCTATTTCCATTAAGCACTGCATCTCTTTAGCATTGATTCTGTAATTGACATACAGGCACTCCTGCTCTACGGGTAGTAATACCTACAACATGACATCAGATTCCTCTTAGCAGTCTTAACCATGTTATTTTTGATTCTTTGATACTGCCCAGGTGGTCAAGTTTGAAAAAGGAGGGGCAAACAGTACCACAGTCCTTCCCCCTTCAGGTTGGAGCTAAATCCGGTGTGGGTACTCATACTTCCAATGCATGTTTACTATAGTGACAAGCTGTGTTACTAGTCAAAAATTAATTTATTTAATTTATTTATATATTGGATATTTATAAGGTGCCTATACAACAAGTGGTGTATTAAGGCAACACAAAAAAGAGGGGAGGCGGCAAGGGAGAAAGATACAATAAAGGCCCTACTAGGCATTGTGATATTCGGATCGTGCAAGTGCAGAACAAGAAGTGCGAGGGAGGGATCAAGGGGGGGAAGTGCCGGTCTGCGCAAAAATGAAGTGCTAAGGTGAGCAGGGAAAAGGGTGAAGCAGCAAAGGGCAAGTGCTGAGGGGAGGCAAGAGGGCAGGTGTCAGGGAATGCAGGTGAGTGAAGGGAAGGGGGGTGGACTGGGTGGGGGGTCTGGGGCCCTGTAGTACTCAGAGGGAACCAGGCAGCCAGTCATTGAGGCAGAAGAAGGTGTTAGCAGGGGAGGGGGAGGGTGAAGGAGGAGGAGAAAAGGAGGATCTCGAGGAGCTTACGAAACTTAAGGAGGTCTGGTTCAACCCTGAGAGGGGCAGGGAGACCATTCCGGAGGGAGGCTCCTGTGGAGGAGAGACATCTACCCCCCACTCTTTGCTTAGAGAAGTGTCTGATTCTCAGAGAGTTGGAGCTAGAAGACCGAAGGGCTTTAGGGAGTGAGAGTTGGATGTAGTGGGGTTCCAGGCCCCAGAAAGCCTTGTGGATGTTGCAGAGGGTCTTGAATGTGATCCTAGACACAGCTGGGAGCCAGTGGAGAGAAATCTGGGCTGGAGAGATGTAGTCCTTGGGCTTGAGGGAAACAATAAGTCTTTCAGTCCTATTCGGGATTAGTTGAAGGGAAGATGAAGGAAGAATGAGGAAAAGGCTGTTACAGTAGTAAAGCATAGAGAGGACCAGATCTCTGGAGACACTGAGCTTCTGGGGGAAGGTGAGGAAAAGGAAAATACCTCTGAGGAGGTGCAGCTGATAGTGGGCCTTCTTGTCAAGGTCCACAATGTGAGGAGAGAAGGAGAGAGAGGAATTAATGATGACCTTTGAATTTCCTTGTTGGTTAGAAGTACCACCTCCGTGGCTTCTACATCTTCCCCCGGCTCGTTATTTGCATCTTCCTATTACAAGCCTCCCACATTCTCATATTTGCAAACCCTTCCCACCTCGCCCCATCATTTGTTGTAATTGTAATTATTTATTTGTAAAGAGCTTATACACAGGTGAAGTGCTTCAAAGCGCTTCAAGACGGGACGGGAACAAGGGAATACAGTCATCATTCTTAGGCCTTGAAATTTTCAAATGATCTAACAAAAAATAACTAGCATACTAGGCCTGAGCCATTTCTACTAGTGCAAGTGCATAACACGATGGAATTGCGAGAAGTGGGGAAAGAGAAGGAAAAGAGCATACAATCAATAAACTACCGTACTATGTTTAACGACTTGTCAGATAAGTGCATGAGAAAGAGGTGGGCGAGAAAGGAGCGGAGGAGAGGGAGAAGGACAAACAGAATAATAAACGAACTTACTAGGACTGTCGACAGTTCAGATTGATCGGTGATTGGTCATCACTAATGCACCTATGCGCAAGTGATTCAGGCGCAACCAAGCTAGGGAGGGGAGACAGAGGGAGGACAGGACAAACGATCTCGCTAGGCCTATTACATTCATGGCCGTGCAAGTGCACAGGCAGGAAGTGCGTGGGAGGGGGAAGGGTGGGACAAGTGTGCCCAGTCCAGCAGGGGCCAGGGTTAAGTGCAGAGAGGTTGCCCCTCTCATGGAACATATTCTGAGTGCAGTAGTGCCAAGCAGAGTGCAGAGGCCCAGAGGCAAGTGTAGGACTGGCAGGGAAGCCTCGGACCTGGGAGGCTCTGGAGCTGCACCAGGCGACCAGTCAGCGAAACTGGGCAGGTTGGGGAGGAGAGAGGATGAGGGAAGTAGAAGAGAAGAGAAAGGAGGTTAGCAGGGGAGAGAGAGAGAGAAAGAGGAAGAGAAGAGGAAGATCTCGAGGAGTTTCTGGAATTTATGGAGGCCTGGCTCAAGACAGAGAGTGGCAGGGAGGCTGGTCCAGAGGGAGGCACCTGCAGAGGATAATGATCTACCCCCAAATCTCTGTTTGGAGAAGCAGCTCACCCGCAGAGAGTTGGAGGAGGCAGAGCAGAGGACTCTAGAAGGAGAGTATTTAGGAAGAGATCATTGTAGATAGTGTGGACCCCAGCCCCAGAAAGCCTTGTGGACTATGCAGAGGGACTTGAACTTGATCCTTGCAGCCACGGGGAGCCAGTGAATGGATTTCAGCTCTGGAGAGATGCGGTCCCTGGGCTTGAGGCCAAGGATAAGTCTTGCGGTTCTGTTTTGGATAAGTTGAAGAGGTTGGAGAGTAGAAGAAGGAAGATTGAGAAAGAGACTGTTGCAGTAGTGCAGTCTGGAGAGAACCAGAGCTTTGGAGATGGCGAGCCTCTGGGGGAAAGTAAAAAAAGATAGAATACCTCTAAGGAGGTGCAGCTCTTTTTGTGGGACTTTTTCGAGATGTATGAGATGTGAGAAGAGAAGGAGAAAGTGGAATTGAAGATGACCCCCCCCCCAGATTTCTAGCCTCACCGGTGGGTGAGGGCGCAGGACCAAGAGAGGCCGGCCAGAGTGAAAGTGGGAAAGCGAGAGCAGGGGTCCCTTTGAGGCTGATCTCTGTCTTACTGGCATTAAGGCAGAGATCATTGGCAGCACACCAGGACTGAATTGTGGACAGACAGTCAGGAATGAGCGAGGAGGAGGAAGAGGAAGAGGTCAAGGGCAGCCTGAATGAGAGCTGTGTGTCATCTGCAAAGCACTGAAAGTTGGAGGTGCAGGCAGAGATCATGTGGGCCAAAGGGGCCATGTAGACATTGAAAAACCAGGGGCATAGATTAGATCCCTGGGGGACACCACAAGTAGATAGAGTGATATTGGAGGAGAAAGGACCCATGTTCCACCTGGGAAGGACGGTCAGAGAGAAAGAACACTATCCACGCCAGGGCCTGATCTGTAATGCCCAGGGTATCACAGAGATGGGAGATCAGGGTGTTGTGGTTTACCGTATCAAAAGCAGAGGAGAGGTCAAGAAGAATGAGGACAGAGAGAGAGTTAGAGTCAAGGTTTGAGAGCAGGTCTTCATGGGTGTTCAGAAGTGCAGTTTCCGTGCCTCTGGATGCTCTAAAGCCAGACTGATGGTCATGGAGACAACCAACAGATTCAGTGTGGAGGGTGAGCTGAGAGATAGCCAACAACTCCAAGAGTTTGCCCAGGAAAGGAGTGATAGAGATCGGGCGATAGTTTGCTATTGTTGTAAGTCCTGTACCTGGAGGACCATTAATTTGGTCTGTTAGCCTCCTTCTTTTTCTCCTGACACGATACACAATGATTTGCAACTGAAATCAACTCTGAGATGGGCTTAGTTTGTCATCCAATACAAACCATCCAAAGTTGCTGTTACACCAAAGGCAACAGCCCCTGTATAAATGCACCTGCTATTTCTTGTGCCACCTGAGTTGGCATATGTATTTGTGAATGATTTGTAAAAGCAACCTTTAAACCAACTCGAAAATCAGGTGGCGATTCATCTTTCCTCTGCTTGCAATTGGACATGTTTTCCCAATCAGCCTTACATGGACACAATACAGCAATGTTTTGTACCAATGAATCTCTGATATGCACCAACTCGCCACCATACCCTACATCCTCCATGGGCCAGCTACTCTCTTGAGTTAAATGCTGACCCACTCCGGCAGCCAATATATGTACGAATGAGGGGTTATAGCACTGCATAACCGCATGTAATTCTTCAATACATTTCTCAGACTCCTCTCTAATCTTTGGACACTCTTTCCACAAATCCCTCACTAAGGAGCCCATGTGACATGTACCGTTACAAGGCTACCAGTTCCATTAGCACGCACACATGGTAACTGTCTCAGTGGAGCATGGTGCAGGTGTACCTTCTGGCCATGCTTTGTTTGCTTCCGCTGCCCTTTTTAATTTCTTTCATTTGTGGAAACAATTTTAGCTGTGGTGTAGAAAAGCTGCGGCTTTCCCCTTCTGTCACTCTGTTTGTGTTTTGCTTCACCCTTTCTAATTCATGGCATATTTCCATCTTGGTTTCTTATAGGTGGCTTAGTCTTGAGTCCCGTAGCCTTTTTGGACCCTCTTCTGTTATTCTATGGAGGTGTGCCTATGTGAGTCCCAGAAGAACCTAAGAAAAGTCAGCATTGGAGACAAAATCACTAGATGGCAGGCCTCCTCAAAGATGTGTTGGTTCCATGCTTCAGTCAGTGCTGTGGTTGCAAATTGGCTCTTTCTCCTCTGACGCATGTTCTCTTCACATATTGGCAGCCAAATATTTCTGAAGCCAGTTCAATATTTAATTAGATCAACCCCACTATAATCTGAAATGCAATGCTGAGGCAACAACACTTGAACATTTTAACCAAAGTACTTATTTTAAGGGGAATAGGGTTGCATAGCTCTCAAGTTGCCAGACAGGCACGCCTGCTTGCTTTGGCAGGGGGGGTAGACAAAGGGAGTTAGCATGGAAACAATCCATGTTTAGGCTGATAGGTCAGGGGCTTCATGGCACACTTTTTCTTTGCACCCATGGAACACCTATAGGTACCCATGCAGGACAGTCACGAGGAAGAATATGGATTGAAGGTGTCAAGGAATAGGGAGCTTTAATATCTGACCAGAATTGGAAGAGGTCTTCTTCAAGTTTACTCTGTAAGCGAACCGAGTTTCAAGGGGTAGACTTCTGTGTGTGGAGGGTTCTCCCCCAGAACCCTTCACACTAAACTGGATGATGGCCAGTAGGTGGGGGGGGGTAGGGACCATAGCAGAGGTGGACTAGGAACCAAAAGTGCCCTAGAAATGTTTTCCAAAGAGAGACCATATTACAGTGTGAGCACCATCAACACCTTTAAGAATGGTTTGGGGAGTTCTTCCGCAACAGAATCTGGAAAAACAAAAGAGGCTCATAGTGCAGAGCCCCACGGGAAATCTCTGGAGTTCCCTGTAGGCCAGTTCCACCCCTGGACATTAGATATCTCACTAGCCGGTTAAGGCACTGGTTTCCTTTCATGCAATATCACGTGTATAGGGCAAAGCACCTTGAACTGGCCTTGATGCCTGATTAGGAGTTAGCGTTTGGTCTGTAAGGCTCGGGTGATCCCATGACTTTAGACAAAGAATGGCAGAGGTGACAACATTCGGTGCTCTCTGAAGGGCGCATGTAGGATTAGCACAAAGGGCATAACGAGAGCCCAGATTCCAGGTGCCAACTTTAAGGACCAGGACAATCCTGCGAGGCATTGTTAGCACAGGGAGCATTCAGAGTGATTGGCGTAAATAGTGGAAGACACATTTTGCAACCCAGTTAATTTGTGGTTTGAAGGACAAGTCGGTATCCCTTGGTTCCACACATTCATGTGGGCTGTTCCCATAAGCCTTTGAAAACCTAATTCAACATTTCTTTAAAGTGGCTTAGCATTTGAAAAGCCCTATGTAGAAAAGGGGCTTTCGTCATAGATGACTGTTAGGGAGAATGGCCATTTCTTGTGCCAATTCCCCTCCACCTGAGAAACCCCCAGCACGTTTGCTGGACTTCTGGGATTTTTGGCTTTACTTTCCTGTGAGACTTTTTATCACTCACTCATTCTTTTTGCTCTGGGATGGGAATCCGATTTTCCTGGTACTATGATTCTCTTGACTTTTAAATGAGTCATGCATTCCTCCATTTATTTCACTACAGGCATCTATTACACATTGTTGCAGCACGCATCACATTATGTGCAGTGTTGCTGGGGAGTCCCTGGGGCTCACCTTCCTATTTATGTATTACTTTCTCCTGAGAGCTACTGTTCTCCAGAATAGTAGGACACTTTTATCCAACTACCTGCTTTTTATGGGATCAGCACACGCCACCTTATGTGGAATGCTGAGGTGTTACATTGTAACTTTGTTCCCACTGCTCCTGTAACCTTTTCAGTTACAGTCACAGACTAACCTAAACGGCTGCTGGCAGTGGCTACTTTACTACCATTTTTGTGTTAGTTACTTGCAGGCTGTTTCCACAACTGCTTTACAGCACCCATAGGTGACCATTCTCCCAAAATGGCCCGAGGAGTCCGAAACTTCCCTGGTCTTTGTCTTAGGGTATGCCTAGCTGGAACCAGTTTGAACTGGGTGGCTGGCTATCCTGTATTGCCTTGCCAATGACAAATCTCGCTGGAACTTCGGTGGCACCCGTGTGGACCTCCAGAAGCACGAATCCTCTTCTGACAGTCCCCTCTTCATAGTGCAGGATTCCATCCGACAGTGATCATTAGCTACTGGTGCTGAGAAAAAGGCGCCAAAACCACAAACTGACACGAGAGTATGAAGAATTCTATACTTCCGAATACCTCCCCCAACTACTGCTGCAGGAGCCCATCCATGGTTCCCCCTTTTCGTAACCATGAGCAAGGACTAGGAGACCGAGTGTGCAGCCATGCATCCAGAAGGTGTCCAACTGCATCAGCCTCTTCACTCTAAAGGTACTGTGGGGTTCTTGGTAAACTTACCTGAAGCTGTTTGTGTTGCTCCTTTGCTTTTGGAGCAATGTTTCTACTGTTTGGGTGTTCACCCATTTTCAGTCGGCCAGGCCTAACAGCTTGTGCCCTCGAGGAAGTCTTCTCCTAAGCCCCTGAACTTTTACAAAGGCCAACTAACTTGTTACTTACTAGTGCTAAGAAGATTTGCATCCTATTTACTTGGGCATTGCTGGTTTCCTAATAGTAAATCCTCTAAACCTCTTTGCTTGGGCAGTGCTTGTTTCCCTCCAAAACCTGAACTGAAGAACTCCTTTCTTGTTAGGGAAAAGACTGCTTAAACTTTATATGTTTTGCTTACCTGTGATGGTTGCTCTTTACATTCTTGAACTTACCTAAACTTGAATAATGCAGAGTTAATGTAAAATAAGTATTTTTACTGATAAGATAAGAAAAGTATATAACAATTTACTCACCTGCTTTAATCCCCCCAACTATTCTAAATGTACACTTGATGTTGCTAGTTGTTACAATATTCCTTTAGTTCCTAACTGCCTTGTGTATAGATAAAATACATCTCTATTTTTGATATAACTGCAAGTGGGTAAGTGTTTCTTTGGGTCTACGTATGTTCTGATTTCTTTGAACAGATTTACCGCTCACATTCCTCTTCCTAAAACAATCCTGGCTGCTCTGCCACTTTACCACCCCTGGGTAGTCCAGGCCTATATTAGATGTTGGGGCCCTAAAACCAAGCAATAAGTCTTGTAGAGTCCAATAGCAATTGTACTGTAGAACAACCAACCTAACAATGACCCAGAGTCTCATGTATAAAAGGAATCTTCTTTAGAAGTTACAGATGTAGGAAAGTCAGCCCCAATGTTCACAGGACACAAGATACAGGTAGATAAGGGGAATATCCGCCGGCACACCCTCTTTCTCGGCCAGCCTCCCTCTAACTGTCATCCAAGGAACATTCAGCAGGCAGCACTGACACCACAAGCCACTCTCAGAAACACTCATGACATCATATCCATACAAAGCAGAACAAGGCAGGATGAAAGTACACAACAGCGCGCCAACTGATGACTCCGCTTCTATCAATTACATGTGACGTAATTTGAACAATGGGCGTCAGTAGTGCACAATCCTTGTCTGTGGAGCCATCTTTATTTATTTATTTTGTATATTTTACACTGCTCCTCGTGGAACTAATAGGTGCTTCAGACCACCAAGAGCAAGGGCAAGGATAGGATGGCCTATTTGTAAGGCAGGGGCTGTATTCTGTATGTCTCCTTGACATGAGATGTACAATACACAAAACAATAATAGCACAATACAAAAGATACAACTAGCCCATGCAGATTTCTTTGTTAGTATGTGACAAATATTAGCCCTGTAAGTCTTGGTCAAAACTGCTCGTAGCTCTTGTAAAGTGGGAATGTACACCACAAGAGGTAGGTTTTGAGTGTGTTTTGGGGCGTGAAGTGTTTGGGATCTGGCCTTAAGGTCAATGGGAGGGTTTTCCACAGTTCAGAGCCCTTGTTGACTAGACCTTTGTTTGGCAGTATTGTTTATTTGATTTTTGGTAGGATAGTTCGGTTTACACCCACTGGTTCTCAGGTTCAGAGTCCTGGTGGGAGGGGGCCGGGGGTATTTTTTTAACGTGTTTGCAGTGTAGTCTAGGGTAGTGTTTCAAACGGCTTTCCTACTCGTACCTTGAACTAATGAGCCTCAGGACAGGGAGCCTGGGCAGGTTGAGCAGGCACCTGAAATGTAGTGCCTTTTTCCAAGCCTGGGATCACACGTGCTGCTCTGGTCTGTATAGAGTTCATTTTGAACATCTCGTTTTAGGGAGGCATAAGTACACGCTGCTGCAGCAGGTGCAGTTGGAGATGACATTCTTCTATGGGCAAACAGGGAAATGTAGTGATTACATATGTGCGCAACGTCACTCTACACTTTCCAAGAACATATTTTGGTTTTGGACCAATTAATATTGCTTTCTACCTGCTATATTTCAAAGAATTGGGTTTGATACATTTTCCAGAAACTTCCCGCAAAACATGGACTATATATATATATATATATATATATATATATATATATATATATATATATATATATATATATATATATATACAATCTAATCTATCAATCACCCAGCAGAGGGCAGTACAACACCTTGTTCTTTCGTTAGGGACATGCTGAAACGTGTGCATTTATTACAGTACAGCAAATATATTTTATTTTAAATTATATCAGAAACTCTATTATATTTCCCAACTCTAAAAAACAGAGGCACATTTGTTTAGTCACACCTACTTTAGGGAGGTGTTTCAAGGGTCAAGATAATAACATCACAGTTGCGTTTGTCTTCGGGCTACATGCAGAAAACAGTGGTTTGTTACTCTATTTTATGATACTCATTGTATCAATTTCGCATACATGGATGTATGTACTTGAGGCGAAGCTGTGACTGAGGTCAAACACTGTAGTGGCCACAACAATCCACTGAGCCAAAGACCCGCCTATAGCAAACCCATCCGACTGAGAGACAGGAGTGTTTGTGCAGCCAGCCAGCATCATCACCTCGATCCACAAAGAACGTTTTACAGGAAATAGAAGCAATACATATTTAAGCAATAGAACAAGATGGTCCGGGGCATTACCTGTCTGGTAATGCGCTGGGGCGTCAGTTTCAAGTCAGTGCGAAGCGAGGGCTTAGACGTAAGCCTTGGGGCATTACCAGACCGGTAATGTCCCACCTCTGTGTTCTCTTGCTATTAGTACCCCGGCATGTTGTACTGGGGTACTAATGGTATTTATCTCGAGTTGAGAAATAGTGTGTAAACTTTGTTGTTGTTCTTCTTCTTCTTGCGGTGACACCGCATACAACTGCTGCCTCTTCAAACTCATATCCCACCGATCTTGTAAACCGTTTCTCTACTTAAGAAAAAAAAAGCAAAACAAATGCCTGCCATGGACCGGGAAGAAGGGACTACGTGTAGTCCCTTCTCCCTTTCCATGGCAGCCATTAAAAAGTGTTTAAAAAAAATGTTTTAAAAATGCCCACCAGGGAACAGGGAGAAGGCATTACACGTAGTTCCTTCCCTCATGCCATGGTAGCCATTTGCGAGGTGGAGATGTGCCGGGAACGCTACTGTTACTGGTGCCTGCAGGGACAACACAGCACAAGTTAAGTGGGGAGGGGATTTGGAGAGGGCTTAAATATGTGGAGAAGTGGGGTGGGGAAAGTGGCACAGGCAGGGACGTCATTTCACCAAAATGCCAGGGGTAGTGGAAGTGACATCACACGACCCTTGACCCCCTGGAACCCACCCCAAAGTGATATCGCGGGAAGCGATGGAACACGACCTTTCACCCGTTGACAAAACAGGAAGTGGCATCACATAGCATTGTGCACTACGAAAAATATGGTTACGATATCACTATAATGTGATGTACAGTTTATATCTGAATGGATCGCCATATGCATCGTTAAGATCAGTGTGTATAGGCCCATATTACCAAATTACTGTGATTGAAAGCAGACATCCATGACCAAATGATAATGATGTGTTATTATATAGCACTTACACTTAAGCGCTTTACATAGAAGAAATATACACCCAATATCACCCAACCTGTGTTGGTACCCATTTATCGACCTCAGAAGGATGAAAGGCTGAGTTGAGGCGTTTGATAACAGACTAAATTAGTGACTCACCCCCTGAAGCGTGCCTGAAATAAACCTTTAATTAGTCTAGCAATTATTGTATAGAATTCCAGAAAGACAAATTTTTTGGCATTCCTATGCTTTCTTATTTAGGGTCAGTGCTGCAAGTGTTAGACTTGTGGCACTCCTGTTCTTATTTTTCTTATTTTTTTAAGGGGCCTGAACAAGAAAGCCAGCCACTCCAGAATTAAAGAGCCACGTGGTGCTGGCCACAGCTCAGGAGCTTGCACTGAAAAAAAAAGAAAAATAATCTTTTTTTGTTTTTTTTAGAGGTCGCAAGGGAGACCACAGAGGTCGCAAGGGAGACCTCAGAGGTCACATTTGCAACCTCTGGCGACCCCCAAATGACGTCTCTGGGCACAGGGGGCACCGGGAGCACACTTAGCTGATTCCCAGCAAGGGAAGATGGCGGCTTCCCGCTCTGAGAAGGCTCGGAGTGCAGTCTTTCCCTGTGTGGTAAGGACCCCATTCCGAGCCTCCTCATTGGCTGGGAGGCTGCCACACCACCCTCGCCAGCTTCTAATATGATAAAATTGGGTTTGCAATTTCCCATTCAGTCATCAAGTAGCGTTGGAACTCCTGGGTTTTCTATCTTTCCTCTTCATATGCAGAGAAATGCTCTCATCCGTATGAACCCCATGTTTGTTTTATCTGTTCCATCCTTCGCTCACTGCTTCCTACTTCCCTTTTCCTTTCCTTTGCAGTCTAGAGTTCGAATACCTTGGGTGGGGGCACAATATGGCAACTTCCTGGAAAGCTTTGGTGCTTTGAGACCACTGTGGTCAGGGATGGTATCAGAGGCTTTCAGCATTTTCAAACGAAAGGGGCCTCGAGCCTCAGTGAGGCCCCCAGCAACTGTCCCCATTTTGCCAGTCAGTAGTTTACTAACACAGCAATATATTCCTTTATAAATTACTTATGTTCTGGGGCTTACAGTTTGTACCATGCAGCGCTGGCCTTACAAGCTGACATTGCTGGATCCTGTCTGTCTGTCACTTCCATTGGGAATAATGCAGTGATGATCCCTAATAAGGCTGAAATCAGGTATGTAGTTGTCCTGGCAGCCTTTCAAATGCCTGTCTTGGGTTGATTAAGCTATGTATAAAATAGTAGTACTTTCCTCTTAGACAAAGACAATTTCCTGGAGAATAAGGTTTGCTTTTGAGCGAATTTGCATGCCCACAATGCCTTGCTGTTGTGGCTCAGAAATGGACGTGAACCTCCAGTGATTGCTACTAGGTGGCATTGTAGACTGTGACTTGGTTCAAATGGACTTTCCTACTTTCACATTTCAGGTGAAAGGGTTTTATTCAAACCTTTTAAAACCCACCATAACTTTCTTGGTGTTGTGAAAACATGGCTAAATGCTCCAACCACAAGGCTGTCAGGACTATACTGCACTGATGTTCCCTAATAAGGTTGAAACCAGGTATTTAGTTGTCCTGGCAGTCATTCAAATGTCTGTCTTTGGTTGATTAATCTATGTCTAAAGTAGCACTGCCCCCTTAGGCAAATACAATTTCCTGGAGAAAAAGGTTTGCATTTGAGCTAATTTGCATACCCACAATGCCTTGCTGTTGTGATTCAGAACTAAAGGTGAACTTCCAGTGATGGCTACTAGGTGGCGTTGTGGACTGTGTGACTTGGCTCAAATGGACTTTCACATTTCAGGTAAAAGTTTTTTTTCAGACTTTTTTAAACCCACCATAACTTTCTTGGTGTTGTGAAAACATGGCCAAATGCTCCAATCACAAGGCTGTCAGGAGTGTGACTGCTACCCTCTCGGTATCCAAAAATCACAGCTGATGGATAAAATCTATTGGCAAGAAGAAGAAGAAGAAGAAGAAGACAAGAGAAGGCTGTCAGGACTGTACTGCTGATTCCTAATAAGGGTGAAACCATTTATGTAGTTGTCTTGGCAGCCTTGCAAATGTCTGTCTTGGGTTGATTAAGCTATGTATAAGGTAGCACTGCCCTCTTAGGCAAAGACAATTTCCTGGACAAAAATGTTTGCATTTGAGCTAATTTGTATACCTACAATGTGGCTCAGAACTGGAGGTGACTTTCCAGTGAATGGATACTAGGTGGCGCTGTGGACCGTGTGACTTGGCTCAAATTGACTTTTTCTACTTTCATATTTCAGGTGAAAGGGTTTTTCAAACCAAACCTTTTGAAACCCACCATAACTATATATATATTCAGTGAAAAAAACTTTGTTAAAGGGACGTTATGGTTAAGTTGCGCTACTAAAAACCTATGAAATTCAGTGAAAAAACGTTGTTAAAGGGATGTTATGGTTCCAAGTAAAACCTAAAAACCCTTGAAATTAGCCATTTATGGTAAGCTAAGCAACCATAACTCGCGCCACCACCGTGCACTGCTAATACTAACACCCAGGACATCAAAGATGACATCACAAATGTCATTGATGACATCACTGATGACATCACATGTGTATGTACTTCTCATGAAATATGTGTAGAAGGGATTCTTATTATGTTGCGAAAAAAGTGTCAAGAATCATTGCAAGAAATATACCCTAATAAGTGCATTGAACGATGCATTGATATAAATAGCATCCTATTATGGGGTTCTATCTAGTATACTAAGCTACTCATACAGAAACATAACATTGTGTGCAGCGTACAAGATGAAGGTATGATATTTATAATGTTAATATGTTGAATAATGAAATGATAATTTTTTTTTTAATAGATTTTTGTGTACTGTGAAATATGTAATAATTAGCTAATAAAACCCATCTATTACATAATTGCATTACTATATACAAAACAAAAAGACACAAGAACACATACCAATATGGGTATATACAGGGAAAGTGAAGCTAGCAAAAAAGCACACGTAGTAGCAGAAACAATTCATAACTTAACTGATTAGTTTCATGCAAATAAATGATTGCTCTGTTTCAAAGCTGCTATTTACCCTATGTATATGTATCACTTGATGTGATTGGACCCTAAGGAAAGTAGTGTGAGTACAATGTATACAAATATGACCATATACAGGGAAAGTACAGCCATAAAAAACAACAGAACTATCAGAAAGTGCTCATAAGTCTAGTGATTATCTTTATGCACAAAAAGGATTGCTGTCTTTCAAGCTTGTGTTTTCCCATATGTATGTTTCATATGATGTGACTGTACTCTAAGGGAATTACTGTAAGAACCTACTAGAAGGATATGTCTACAAATAAAATAAAATTCTTAGTTTCTGACTGTTACTGAAGAAAACCATGTGGCCTAGATATGTCAGCAAAAGAAAAAATAGTGAGCCAGACATGTGATGTCATCAGTGATGTCATCAATGACATTTGTGATGTCATCTTGGATGTCCTGGGTGTTAGTCTTAGCAGTGCACGGTGGTGGCGCGAGTTATGGTTGCTTAGCTTACCATAACTGGCGAATTTCAAAGGTTTTTCGGTTTTACTTGGAACCATAACGTCCCTTTAACAAAGTTTTTTCACTGAATTTCATAGGTTTTTAGTAGCGCAACTTAACCATAACGTCCCTTTAACAAAGTTTTTTTCACTGAATTTCATAGGTTTTTAGTAGCGCAACTTAACAATAATGACTTTGGCTTTATATACATGTCATATGGAACTGACTAGATCTCTTCTTATGAACTTGATGTCCGCGAACTTATTTAATGTTCGCGGACATGTTCGGAGAACAGTACCACTACCTAAAAACTGTGGGGGCGGGTGGGGGGGTATGTTTGATTGTTATATCATAATATAGGAACATTTAACAAATTCAAAAAGCAGCACACAAACACATTATATATAGTAATACATAAGAATTGTAACCCATATATGTAACACACTAACCATTTAAATACAATATGTTCTGAAATGGAATATACCACAAGAAGATAAATTGTCTTCCAACATAATTACCTCACAGACACAACAGAAATGAGAACAAGACCAGACCCACTGAATACATAGGACTTATCTTACCAGAAATAGTAAGTGTACTTCATTTTACTCATATATTTATAAACTTTCTGTATTAGATTCAAAAATATATTATCTTTTTTTTTTTTCTCACAGAAATATCTAGTACTCTGGAATGGCTAGAGGACACTTTCCCAAATGAAGAAATGTCACAAGATAGTGAAACTAATGGTAAACACTTTATAATATAAACCATTTTTTTTTTTTATATACATTTAACATATATATTATTTTTTTGTACAGAGCATACCAAAATAGAAAAAACTTCAGAAAACCCTGTTATGGATAACAGTCTTCACAATATAGAAGAAAAAATGGATGTATTGTTGGCTAATTTTAATAAGTTAAAAACTTTTGTAGAAAATCATTTCAAACCAAAAACCTCGTACCATTGCCCCACATGTACTTGTCCCTCCTCACCATATCCCAGTCAATTATCCCCAAACCCTCTCCATAATCCAAAACGTTTTGATGAGATTTCCATCCCTTCTTCACCTAATACCAATCATGTTGAAACCCCAAATTCTCCTGTTTTTGTTTCTGTTTCTGCCTCACCTTCTCTGTCATAAATTATTAATATATGTTAAATAAAGTTTAATTTTTATATTGTATTGTGAATAGTTTCCGTTTTTTTTTATTAAAACAATAAAAGTGTCCGCGGACAGTGCGAGTGTTCTGAAATGTTCGTACATAAACGAAAATGGAGGTGTCCTGAAGAACACCACACCTGTTCGTACTGTTCGCTAGCAAGTTGAAACTGTTCTAAGAACACACGTGGTGTCCTGAAATGTTCGTAAAGAAACAAAAATTAAAGTGTTCTAAAGAACACTATATCTGTCTGTAATGTTCGCTATAAACTTAAAACTGTCCTAAGAACACAATTGGTGTCCTGAAATGTTCGTAAATAAACGAAAATGATGTGTCCTGAACAACAGTACAACTGTTCGTAGTGTTCGCTAGCAACATGAAACTGTACTAAGAACTCACGAGGTGTCCTGAATTGTTCGTAGACAAACAAAAATTAAAGTGTCCTAAAGAACACTATACCT
This sequence comes from Ambystoma mexicanum, assembly GCF_040938575.1. NCBI lineage: Eukaryota > Metazoa > Chordata > Amphibia > Caudata > Ambystomatidae > Ambystoma > Ambystoma mexicanum. Next base: position 1,041,267,960 of record NC_090924.1, read on the forward strand.
GTCCGGTACTGTTCGCTAGCAAGTTCAAACTGTTCTAAGAAGGCTATTGGTGTCCTGAAATGTTCGTACGTAAACGAAAATGGAGGTGTCCTGAAGAACACTATACCTGTTCGTAGTGTTCGCTACCCAATTGAAACTGTTCTAACAACACAATTGGTGTCCTGAAATGTTCGTACATAAACTAAATTACACGTGTCCTGAAGAACACTATATCTGTCCTTACTGTTCGCTACCAAGTTTAAACTGTTCTAAGAACACACGCGGTGTCCTGAAATGTTCGTTTCACGTGTGACGCACTTTTAATTACTTCAGAACCCGAACAGTGTCCGTAGGACATCAATGCGCATGCGCTAACCAATCTCCGTGCACTTGGTGTCCTGCGGACAGGCGCTTCCTTCGCGGACTAGTTTGCGAATGGATCATATGACCGCGCCCACGCTCATCGTGTGTCCTGAAATGCGGACACTGTTCGTGTCCCCGAACAATTTAAAAGTACATTTTCAATTAATCCATAATATTTTTCAATAAAATCTCACCATGGCACAAGTCCCACATAGCAATCTTGAGTTTCTATATACCTTTTGAAACTTTCTGATCCTTTTTTTGTGTTCGATCTGTCCGCGGACAGTGCGCATGTCCGCGAACCGCGCACAAGCACCCCTATAAAAGACCACGCCCGAGAGCTTATTCCCATTGTGTTTCTGGCTATTCTTCAGAACACAGTGATTTTTGCTGCCACCTGCAGACTACACCATCATCGAGATGGCATCCTTGGCTGCTGAACTGCCACTTGGTGCTGCACCTGCTTCAGCACCACCCCCACCCCCTCCACCACCACCACCTCCCCAAGGGCCTGAAGAGGGGAACAGGAGTGAGGATGCGGAGGAGGAAGAAGAGGATGATGAGAATGAGGTAGAGGAAAACCCTACTACCCGCACTAGGCGTGAGTCTTGGGTGTGGCGGTTATTTACCATTCATGGTAATGTTCCTAAGGCTCGTGCGAACCGTGTTACCTGCAATGAGTGCAAAATGATACTCAGTCGCGGGAAGCACGGTAAGTACAGCTTTGGGACCACTACTATGAAGCGACACCTGAGGTAATTTCACTCTGGGGCTATTCGCAGGGTTGTACCTTGCGAAGAACGTAGCAGGTTGATTTCCTCTACTTCATCCTCTGTTTCTGATCCTGTCACCACAAGGACCACCTCTGTGGGACAGCGTCTTTCTCAAGCTGCCTCACAGGCCGTACAGAATGCTGATGACCCTTACCTTTCGAGGGTCACTATTGTATGTATGTACTGTGACACAGTACTCTGCACGGGGGAGCGACTTCGGAGTGCTTTTGAGACTATCGTCTCAGAGCACGAGAAGACCTGCTCACTACCCAAATAAAACCCACTCTACATCGTCCTCTCTCAGCTCGCCCTTTCTTATCCCTGTGGTTGGTGTCCCCCCTTTACCCTCCTTTACCCTCCTCTCCTAGTGTGTCGTGTCTGAAAAACCAAAAAAAATACAAAATTACAAAAATCAAAAAAAAATAAGGCTCTTTTCAGAGCCGCCTTTCCCAGTTAAAAAATAGAAGTGAAAATAAATGAAGCAGGGCTCTTTGTATTTTTTAGAAGTCCGCGGACAGTTCGCGAACATTAAAAATATTGGGTTGCTACTTCATCACAAACATTGTAATTTTCTCTGGAAAGAAGTGGTGGCTCTGAAAAGAGCCTTTGGGTGGTGTTTGTAAGTCAAAAATTGTAAATGCTTAACATCTACTTCAAAATCATTGTTGTAATTCCAAAAAAGGTCGCAATGCATTTTGTACATTTCTCAGAAAAATCTGATTGCCAGCATAAGTAAGATGGACTCCATCTCTGCGAAAAATGTATGTACTACAAAACATAATATTTTCATTGTGAAAAGAAGACATGCCAAAATCTCTTAGAAAGGCACAAACAGCCTTATTAACATTGCGCCTTGCTTTTTCCATTTGTGGACCAAATGAAGAAGAACAAAGCCACATTTGTCTTTGCGCAATCCGTGAAAATATCACTTGAGAATTAGGAAACATGTCGATAACCTTCCTAAGACCTTCTTTCATAGCAAATTGCAAAAAAATTCCAGTCACATGTCCTAAACTGTTCCCTCCACAATGAATTACAATTATGTCTATATGTTGCTCTGTCTCCAAAGTAGCACAGAGAGGTAGCAAGTCCAACCACTTCATTCCACGTTCTCCATGCCAGTGTACTTCCACATGTGGGAATCCAAGATCTACAGCTACTCCACAGCTTTCTGCATGCACCTTCAACCAATGTATCCACGAATCTCCTAAAATCCAAACAATCTGTTTTCTGAAACACACAGCCATAGCTATCTTTTGTTCTCTCAGCAAAAAGAGTATCTGAGAAAATTTCTCCTGGCACAACACACCCACCAAACTTTCCTGACCAATCCCTTTCAGTGCTTATTCTCATTTGCATGACTTCTGAACCCAAAAATCCCCGGATGTAACTCCCGATGTCCGTGAACTACCGCCATGTCCGCGGACATATCGTAACATGAACAGCCCTTCTACCATTTCCACTACACTCTCTCTGCCATTCCCTCATTGAATGTACCTCAAAAATCACATGACCATGCACCAATCACATTCAAGACCTCTACATCTAACTGCATCATTATAGATCAGCACTGCAAATGTACTCTGAATCTCTCTGAGTACAAGTGTCATATCATTGGCAAGCAGCATGTACCAGAAATACTGTACAAGTCTTCAAGATTTCTACTTGCAGCTCCATGCAAATCCATATGCATGAACACAAACTTCAGGTATGCATATTTTCTGTATAGTAGATGAACACATTTTCAAACAGACTTTTACCTTGTAAAATCTGTAAAATGAATTTACTGTACTTTTTTCAATTTCCTAAAATCAACTATCACTTATAAACCTTTATACTATTTACTTTCTTTATACACACACACTCAAATCATGTTAAACTAACATTTTTTAAATGAAATATATAGACTACATATATTCAAACAAAATTGCATGCAAACACAATCTATGTTTAAACCTTTATAAAAATACTTATACAATTTCATATTTTTTGTTTTTATTTATTTATTTACTTAATTACTTTAAATTAGACATGACATTGAGGCGCTATTACCTAGAACAGTTTACTTACAGAAATAGTGGTATTCACTAATATATTATAAATTTCACAAGACATAGTAAAGATATTTTTTTTTTGCTACAGTTAGTCATTCAATACAATTTGTTCATTAAGAACATATCATATGTACTGAACTGATGCAATGTATCTTATGTAAATAAATTAGTTTAATGGTTTTACAGAAGGCACTGAGGATTTCAATTAAAAAAATCAATATCTAAATTAAAAAGTGCTATATACAAACAAAGTTACTAATTTGAAGCTTTTACAATTGCAGTGAAGACCAGTTTCCTGAAAAGAAGCAGCCGAATTCGAAGAAGAAAGAAAAACTAAGACGTTACCTGTTAATTTAAAAAAAGTAAGTAAAATATCACCATAATATTTGTATTATTAATCAAATATACTATAACATTAATACGAGCTATTTCGGTTTCTAAAAATAGAGATTTTGTACCATTTTGTCCAAAAATGTCCATGTCTTAAACAGCGATTTACAGCCAGAATGGCCCACAAATTTCTATTTTTGGACACACAAATTAGCCAACTGAACTACTACAATTTTCATATTATAGAACAAACAACTGTTTTAATTGTATACATTAGATTTACTATTTGTACTTTTCCACACCACTAACTTACTTTTTTTTTTGTCATCTGAACCCCAGTTTAGTAACACATAAATTTAAGAATACCTATCCCTACTAGTTTTAGTTCCCAATGCACAATCACACACCATTACATACATCTTTATCATCTTACTCAAACACTCATGCACACAGCCCACATACATTCCAGAACACCCCAAACCATATCTTCTTTATTTTTTTCAACAGACCCTAAAGAATGCCTACCAAAAGTCATGTCCATAGAAAGCAATGCAAAAGTAGAGCAATTGAAAATAAAGGTGTCCAACATAAGCATCCATCTCTAGCAGAATTTGTAAAAAAAGTTGAAACAAAACAGCTAATACAATCATTTAGTGAAACACAAGAAGTTTCAAGTACAACAACTTCGCTTCCTCTATCAAAATGTAAAACAATCCAAAAAACAATTAACAGAAAATCAGCTATCAATACAGATAAAACTACTTCTTCAAGTTTTAATATAGTGCAAAGTAAGCATACCAAGAAAAGTATTTTAGCCAAAATATATCGTCACAAAGTCCTTCAAAATCTTATAAAAACAGGAGAGAAATCAGGTTCAAAGCTTAAAACCTATCGTAGGAAATTAATCTTAGAAGCATTGATGGACAGTGCAATTCTTCTCAAAAGAAATGTATTTATTTTACTGTTAAACAAAATGAAACCACTAACAAAACTAATAACTAAATTTCAAAAAAGACTTCTCAATAAGCGAAATGTCAACAGAAAGAACTTCTTAAGTATCTGCGGAGGTGAATGGAATCAGACTACAAGCACAGAACCATATTTTAATGAAGAAGCGTACAAACAAAAGCAAACGAATACAATTGCCATAAATAGCAGTGGTCGAGGTTATGAAAAAGTGAATAATACCATAATGGAACAAGAAGTACTCCTTACAAAAATATGCCCTGAAAACTTAGAATTACCCCTCGATTCAACTGAATCAGAACGTCTAGTGTACAAATGGCCATGCACGTCAATGTGTAACATTCCCAAACAATGTTTCAAATCTTTACGCCAATTCCTCAATAAATATGTGAAAAGCAAAGACAAAATCAAAATTAAATTACTGCAAAATATAGATACCTGTCCAGTGCGCAAGTACACAGGACTACAAGGACATTCATTGGCCTGCATTACAGGACCTACTTGTAAAACCACTTTCCATGATATCAAAAGGATATCAACACATCATTCAACTATAATAAATCTAGTCTATAAACTGTACTATGCTAAAAGTCCTGCTTTAGCACTAGCAAAGTTAAATAACATCCTTCTACATGGTACAGCAAAAGACCTACTTGAAGAAATTCACAATATCCAGAAAAAATATTTTAGAAGTGAAAGCCATTTACAGAATGAAATAGCTTTAAACCAATTAAGCAACAATTCTACACATGGCAACCTTTTGCTAAACACATACAAAAAAGAAATACTAAAATTTAAAAGTACATCAGCTGAAGTACAAAACCATGTATGTGTATGTTGCTGTAGAATATTTTATAAAAGTAACACAAAAACTGTGGACCTATCATACAAAATAGAAGACAATGAAGATTCTAAATGGTTTGAATTAGCTCTCTAACTTGTAGCAGAAAACAAATATGAAATAACTGAGCCCTTAATACTTTGCAGTTATTGCACTACAAAACTTGACAACAACCAAACTCCTTCACGTTCTATCACAAATAATTTGGAATTATACCCAGTATCAAAACCTCAACAACAACTTAATTTATATGAGAGCATCATAATTCAAACAGTACACCCATTTCAAGCAATAATACGCCTTCAACCAAAAACAGCAAAATTACCTCCCTCTGAATTGGTGAAAGGCATTCGTGGAAAAGTAGTTTATTTACCATTAAATCTAAAAGAAAATGTGCATACTCTAGGAGTGCAACGTCCAATGCAGCAATCTTTAATTATATTAGTAAATAGAGTACCTACAAAAGACAAAAAAATATGGCAACAGCTGGTAGATTTATATAAAGTTAGACAAGCCTTCCAATATCTTAAAGAGAATAATGAATATTAATATTGAAGAAAACTTGAAAGATACAACTGAAATAATTCAAGAAACACAAGAAGCTGGTCAATTTGAGCTACTAGATCCTGCCACAATATCAAATACTTTAGACCATTATACAATTCATCCTTTGCACTGTAATGACACCGTACAAGATGTACTGGAAACTTACCAAATGCGTCAAACAAAAGGATCGCCAATCAGTATATGGGGAAAAAGTATAGAAGCACGTGCTTTTCCTTTACTCTTTCCTACTAGCAAAAGAGGAAGGTATGATGATAGACCTATTCAAATATCAGCTTCAGAATACCGCTCATTACGGATGTATTCTGAAGATCCCAGATTTAGACAAAATGTGGAATACATATTCCACCTACTCTTTGAAAGTGAACTAGCAACTTTATGTTACGGAGTTGCACACATATTAAAATCAGGATCACACTTTCAAAATATGACAGCTACACAATTATTAGAGAAAGTGCAACAAAAGGATGAGGTTTTACAATAAAATATTACAAATCTATTAGCAAATATGCGTGGTACTAAAGAGTACTGGTTTCGACGTCATGGAGATGTACGTTGTATGATCAGAAACCTTGGCCCACCCACTTGGTTTGTTACATTAAGTTGTGCAGAATATGCATGGGAAGATTTACATGATTTCCTACGCATATCAAATAAAAACAAAACAAACATAGATATTCTAACACCTGGAGAACTTTGTTCTTTGGATCCTGTTAATGTTTCAAGATATTTTCACCACATTGCTTTGCTACATTTTATTTGTAATAAAACTCCCCTTGGAGAAGTGCAACACTTCTTTTGGAGAAAAGAATACCAAGCCAGAGGAGCACCACATATCCACATGCTTTTATGGATTAAAGATGCTCCTAAATTTGGTCAAGACAGTGATGCCACTGTTTTACAGTTTATTGAAAAATATGTCACTTGTGAAATTCCATCAGAAGCCACAAATAGTGATCTTCATGCGCAAAATGTACAATTTCAAAGACACAAATGTGGAAAATATTGTTGTCGCAAATACAAAAACAAAGGCAAATACTACACCAAATGCCGATTTGGTTTTCCTAGACCAGTTACAAATACAGGTCAAGTAAACAACCTCATGTCTTCAGTTAGACATAGTGTTAAAGGTAAGTCACCTAAAAATACATATTACATAAAAAGAAAAGAAGAAGAAAAATATATCAATGATTATAATGCAATCATTGCCCACTTATGGAATGCAAACATAGATGTGCAGTACATTGCAGACAATTCTACTGCAGTTGCACAATATGTCACAGCATACTTAACTAAAGCAGAAAAGACAGAGCTCCAAGACCTCTGGAATGACCTGTCATCAGATAAAACAGTATCTCAGAAATTATACAGCCTTGGGATAAAAATGCTCACCCATAGAGAATGTGGATCTTATGAAGCAGCTGATCGTTTAACTGGTACTTCATTGTATGGTAAATCTGAAAATATAGTATGGCTAAGTCTTGGTCCAGCTAAATCTAGAAAAAGAGTTCTAAAATCATATGAAGATATAGAAACAATAGCCAAACATGATCCCAACAGCCAAGCCATTTAAAAAAACCATTTATTGGACACATACTAGCCAAACAGAAGTAATACTTTGGAAAACATGTGTCTATACCAAATAGCCCAAAACTACACATACAAAAATGATATGAAACCTGATGAAAAAAAAGGTAAATATAGAGTGACAGACTGTGAAGGCAGTTTAGTTAAACTCACTAAACCAAATTTAATTAATCATATCAAATTGTCATTGAAGACTCCTCAACATAAATAAGTATATTACATGTCCCTGCTACAATTCTTCAAACCATGGAGAAAAGAAGAACAATTACTAGATAACTATGACTCATATGAGGATGCTTTCAAAGCAAATGAAAGCACTATAACTGATGTAAACTTTACACAGTACAAAACAATGTTGCACAATGAACAGCAACATGAAGAAGACTTCCAAGCCCAACTGGATAAGGATACTCCTGACAGTAGTCAACCTTCTGTAACAGGAAGCCAAGAACCACTGGGAGAACCACTAATAACAAATGAGGCAGAATTAGCTATGATAGAAGTAGAAAACACCATGTGTCAGTATGAAGATAAGGAAGACTTAACTATACTACAATCAAAACTAAACAATGAGCAAAGTAGCATTTTTCAAGAAGTAACAAAACAAATTGCACATGGTGTAAAACATGAAAATAAAGAATGTTCCTGCCATAATTATAAACCTATACTACTGTACGTCAGTGGTAAAGCTGGTTCTGGCAAAACATTCCTAATCAAAATCATTAGTAAGTTCCTTCAACAATTGACAAACAACAAACTGTCAGCTGTTGTCACTGCCCCCACAGGTTTAGCTGCCTACAACATAGGTGGTGTTACATTACACCGATTACTACTATTACCAGTAGAACACCAGAACAAATTAGACTATTACAAACTTTCTGCAGAAGCTGCAATGGAATTACACAGAGTATTGAAACAAATGAAAATGCTACTAATAGATGAAGTGAGCATGGTCTCCAACCTGATGTTAGCTTTGATTCACCTCAGATTACAAGAAGTACTCAAAACAGACTATGAAGAGCTCTTTGCAGGAAAACACATTATTGTTTTTGGAAATATGCTTCAATTAACACCAGTAAAAGGTGAACCTATTTTTAAAACATTAGGGCACAAACTCTGCCGTAAAACTGTTGGCAGCATTGGACATGTCAACCTTTGGCAACATTTCCAATACAGAGAGTTAACAGAAAACATGCGCCAATCTGCAGATTTAACTTATGCCAACATTTTAAAAAGTTTGAGAGTTGGTATACTTTCTAAAGAAGCAGAAGCAACATTGAAAACCCGGCACATTAATGCACTTTATGGCGATAATGCATGTGCTACAGATGTTATGGAACAATTAGCCCACAAAAATGTCAATTGTATGGCCTTAATGCCAACTCTTGCAAGCTGTCTCAAATTCAATGAAATAATGTTAAGTAAAGAAATGCAACCAATAATGGAAATTAGCGCCACAGACAAACTAGATGTACATGGTATGACACTACCCATGTGTGACCAAGCCACAACAAGACTAAATAATTTAGAAACATCAATCTCAAACACAGCAGGCTTAGAAAAGATGTTAAAATTATCCTTAAATTGCAGAGTAATTCTTAAACGTAACCTTGATGTGGACCAAGAACTAGTTAATGGAGCACTGGGTACAGTTGTTGGCTTTCAAACATACCCACGTGACAACAAAATTCAGTTTGTCAATATAGTCTTTGACAAACTTTCAGAAGTAAAACGGATAGGACGCTCAACAGCTAGATTCCTTCTCTTCCAAGATATGTATGTACGCAGAGAACAATTTTCTCTAACTCTTGCATACGCAGTCACGATTCATAAATCACAAGGTCTTACCCTAGACAAAGCAATGATAGATATTGGTAACACAGTCTTTAAAGAAGGCATGAGCTATGTAGCACTATCACGCTTACGTACACTTGACGGTCTATTCTAATCAACTTTGATGCAAGTAAAGTAAACGCTGATATTCCTTGCATTTTAGAATATAATAGACTTCGCTCACTATACACTCCCCATCTAAACACATATTCTGTTCCACAAAAACTAAAACGTTGTAAAAGAAAACTAAATCAAACAGAAATGCAACAGGACGTCACTGCAAATCCTCCAAAGAGAGTAAAAGAAACTAATACTTCATCAAGTACCACAAACAAAAAAGAATCAATTAGAGAAAGTAAACCAGGTACTTCTTTAAAGAAGGAAGACAAACTCCAAAAAAAGCAGTTAGATACAGAAATACCTGGACCATTTAAATTCTCAAATATAGTTGGTGTAAGTTGCTATGCAAATGTAGCAATGAATATTCTATTTCAATTACCACCAATTGTTGACAACATTTACTTACACAGTACAGACCCATTATGTTTGCAAATGTTAGTACTTCACAGAAATGCAGCAGACAATCCTGACAACACATTAAGGGGCCGATTCATGGAACAAACGTGCGCCGAAAATCTATGCGCAAGCAGGCGCAAGCGGAAAAAAAGAGGCGCACGCGCACGCGTGCGATTCATGGAAGTCCCTGCGCGTGTCTTCCTCGGGATGTGCGCCAAACCCGTGCATGGCGCACACGTCACTGCAACATCCCAAAAGACGTGCGCGACGCGCACAGTGAAAGCGCACAACCTCTGCGCATACACTAGAAAGTGGGCGGAACACGGGGCGTAACGCGCGGAATGGGGAACAACTTGCGAAAACAAGGGCGTAACTGGGGATGTACTGCAGGGAAGCAGAGGGAACGCCCACACGCACCCGAACCACACGTATTCATGGAACCGAATAGGGCAAAGCCACGCACAGCGAAAGACACGCACAAGCCGATACACGTCCGCCACACGAAGGCAGGCGGTAGCGTCCCTGCGCATTACAAAAGTGGCAACATACAGCAATTGTGCGAGCGGGGCACGTGTATTTCAGGGGTTCGTGTGAAGTTCCTCACGCGATCGGGCCTGGGGGAGCGGGGCATGTGTATTTCAGGGGTTCGCGTGAACTTTCTCACGCGATCGGGCCTGGGGGAGCGGGGTACGTGTATTTCAGGGGTTCGCGTGAAGTTCCTCACGCGATCGGGCCTGGGGGAGCGGGGTACGTGTATTTCAGGGGTTCGCGTGAACTTTCTCACGCGATCGGGCCTGGGGGAGCTGGGTACGTGTATTTCAGGGGTTCGCGTGAAGTTTCTCACGCGATCGGGCCTGGGGGAACGGGGTACGTGTATTTCAGGGGTTCGCGTGAACTTTCTCACGCGATCGGGCCTGGGGGAGCGGGGTACGTGTATTTCAGGGGTTCGCGTGAACTTTCTCACGCGATCGGGCCTGGGGGAGTGGGGTACGTGTATTTCAGGGGTTTGCGTGAAGTTCCTCACGCGATCGGGCCTGGGGGAGCGGGGTACGTGTATTTCAGGGGTTCGCGTGAACTTTCTCACGCGATCGGGCCTGGGGGAGCTGGGTACGTGTATTTCAGGGGTTCGCGTGAACTTTCTCACGCGATCGGGCCTGGGGGAGCGGGCTACGTGTATTTCAGGGGTTCGCGTGAAGTTCCTCACGCGATCGGGCCTGGGGGAGCGGGGTACCACTCACCGTCTGCCTTGCGTGTAGTAGAACGCGTAGCCAACACCCGCTGTGAAGTAATAGCGTGTGAACCCCAACGGATGGAAAACACACGCACCGCACGCAAAGCACGTAAAGAACATAAAGGCACGCGGGATCTCCAAGCCCTGCCAGGGCAACGCCCGTGCGCAAAACGTCACAGACGCGCTTACGCTGTAAGGGCCTTTGGTCCAATGAAATCGCGTACGCGTGCTGACGCGCTTACGCGCTAAGGGCCTTTCCTCGAATTACACGCTGACGTGCAGATTTTTCACGTGCCAAATCACTCCGTATCAAGCTGGCCACGTGAAAACACACGGAAGACCACGCTCCTGCCCAGAAGGCCGAATCACTGCCCCCCAGTGCCCCGAGCAGCCTCCCACGTGCCATCTGCTGCTGCCTGCCTGCCTGCCTGCCTGCTGCCACCGTGCCCTGCCATTTGGTGCCTGCACATCAGCCATCTGCAGGGGTCCAGTTGCTGTGTCCACCCCTGCTGGTACAGAAGACTCCCGACTCGAATAACATCGCTCCACAGCCCAGCCCCAGGACCTTGTTGCCCACCCACTCCTGCCCCTGGGTTTGCCATGTCGGGCACATCCACATCTGACCCCAGTGGCAACCCCCGGCCAGAGGGACAGAGGGGCACCAGCTTCACTGCCACCGAAGTTGGTGTCCTGGTGGAGCAAGTCCTGGGGCAGTATGATGCCCTCTTCGGATCGTCCCGCGCCAACAGGGAAGGACGGGATAGGATCTGGGCCGACTGTGTGGTTGCCATCAACGCGGAGGGGGTGGCAACCCGCACCATCCAGAAGGTCAAGAAGCGCTGGGAGGACTTGAGATCCAGGACCCTCATGAAGGCCCGGCGCCTCGTGGAGGGGGGCCGGGGCCGCATGAGTTCCATCCAGTTGAGGGTCCTGGAACGCGCACACCCAGCGCTCCACGCCCAGGTCCTTGAGAGGGAGACCCGTCTGGAGTTGAGCGGTAAGTGGCCAAGCATTGCTGTGTGAGACAGGGCATGTTGCAGTGTGCTGGTTGTCTGATACTTGCCTGCATGTGTGACATAGGCCATGTACGCATGTATGTGTGCAGGGACATAATGGGAATGCATGTGGGACCTGTAATGTGTGAACCGCACGGTTGTTGCATGTGTTTGAATGCGACATGGGGAGCCCTGTGCAGATTGCACACATGAGAGCATGGCAGTCTCTGTTCCTGGACATGGGTGGGGGCGAGGGATGGGTGCTGATGCCAGATACATATGTGGTATCCATGTCTGTGTTCCTGACCTGCGTGTCTGTGTCTTGTGAGTGCCATGGATGCATGACACATGTCTGTGACAATGTACAGATTCACTGATGCAGCCTAGTCATCCTTGTATGCACTGTGATTGGGGTGTACGGGGCCAGATGGATGTGACTGAGGTGAAGTGTGTGCATGTGATAGGCATGACCCATGATGCATGTGAGTCCCATTACATTGTATGATTCGAGAGTCCATTGGACATGCATTGAAATGTCCATGGCACGCACCATGACTGTCACTGTGTGTGTTTTGCCTGGACTGACACATATGTTGTGGTGTGACATGATGGAAGTGTACTTTGACAGTGGCACTCATCTGCTATTGCTTCCTGTCTAGGGGACCATTGTACAGTACCCTGATGCTTGTGTTCTATGTCTCCCTCTACGCAGCGGCTAGTGAAGGAGAGGGCGTAGACGGTGCTGTGGAGCAAGGCGGCGGGGATGCCCCCACGGCTGCAGCGGAAGGGGTGGGTGAGCCCCCACAGGGGCCTGCTATGGCGGTAGACGGCGAGGAGCCATCCAGGTTGGTGGTTTCCACAGAGGAGGAGGAGGCCGCCACTGAGGCGCACATGGGGCCTGGTGGGGGCATCCCTGCTGGTGCAAGTGGTGCAGTCCAGGGGCAGGGGCAGGAGGCAGCACAGGTCACCGTGGAGGGGCCTGTGCATGTCGCTGTCCCTGAACCTGTGGGTGCACCACCTTGCACCAGCAGGGATGCCCCGTCCCAGCCCCGTCCGCAGGTAGAGGGGATGTCCATGTCATCTGACTCCCCTCCACCTGCGGACGAGGGGACCCCTGGCCGTGTGGAGAAGGTCCTGATTGGGGTCGCGATGCGCACGGCTGTGATTCGTGATGCCGTGCGTGCTTCCCAGGAGGAGCACGCACGTCATCACGAAGAGCACCGTGCCGACGTGGCCCAATTGGGATCGGCCATGTTCGGGGGTTTCCTGCATGTGTCGGCCAATCTGGCGGCCCTCTCCTCCTCTGTGGAGACTATACGCCAGTCGTTCTCCTTGCCGTCTTCCGGCCCAGATGCCACCAGGGCCCCCTGTGGACCTGCCCTGACCAATGCAGCCAGCTCGGTGGGGATCCCATCCCTGCCACAGTCGGGAGTCAGAGGTCCAGCAGGGGTGGACAACACAGCAACTGGACCCCAGCAGATGGAGGATGTGACGGCATCATCGGGCAGGGCACGTGCACGACGGCGTCGGTGGTTTCCATCATCCTGGATGCCGTCGTGCTGGCAGAGGCAGTGGCGTCGGAGGCAGCAGCAGGCTCGACGTGGGAGGCATCATGGCTCGGGGCCATCAAGATCAGAGGGGCAGGCATCGGCCGGAGGGCAGGAGAACCCTGGGATGGTAGTGTCTTCCATGTGGGAGCAGTTGGTCCAGCGGATAGGTGCGGAGCGGCAGCGGGCGGAAGAGGAGCGGCTCACCATGGTCAGGGCGGAGTTCTCCATGCGTCGGGCGTTGAGGCGGGCTGAGTGCCTCGAGGAAGCTCGCAGGGAGTTTGAGGTGAACATGGGGTTATCCCTGCGAGACCTCGGGGCCAGGACAGAGTCCTGCCTCCAGGACATCGACATGGAGTTCGATGATGCCCTGGCCGGCAACATCACAGAGTGAGCTGCAGTACTTGCCCGCTGCCATTGTATATAGTTATATAGTTAGTGGTAGGTTTCCTTTAAATTATTTTTTTTTTATTTGGTTGCGATTGGACAATGCGCCACTTTTTTGTATATAGTTCAGTTTTTAGTTAGTTGACATAGTTAGGTTTCATTTGGTTGGGCTCATGGACCCGGGATTGTCTTGTAAATAGTTTTTCTATGGATTTTTGGATTTTTTGGATTTTTTTCATGGACATTCATCTTCTTTTTGTTGTTTTGCTTTGTGGTTTTTCTAATTTCATTTCCATTCTAGTTGATTTTGAATACATTTTTATTTTCATCCTTCAATGTGTCGTATCATCTCATTACTTTCATGCATGTCATGTTGGGTGTTTTAAAATTCACTTGCAGCCATTGTGTGTGACAGACATGTGTTCATTTGCATTATTTACATTGGGTGTGTAACATGTAATTGCCTTTGATATGTGGGTGGATGTGATAGTTGGTTGGGCCTTTTGGCAGGGGAGGATGGCCATTACGGACATGATTGGGGATTGTTGGGACCCAGGTGCAGGGGGGCATGGATGGGACATGGGCGAGGGCCTGGTGGAGGGTGCCCCGCAATAATGGGGGGTGGGGGAGGTGGGGGACATGAGTTGGACATGGGTGGGGGCCTGCTGGCAGGTGCCCCACAGTGCTGGGGGGTGGGGGTGGTGGGGGACATGAGTTGGACATGGGTGGGGGCCTGCTGGCAGGTGCCCCACAGTGCTGGGGGGTGGGGGTGGTGGGGGACATGAGTTGGACATGGGTGGGGGCCTGCTGGCAGGTGCCCCACAGTGCTGGGGGGTGGGGGTAGTGGGGGACATGAGTTGGACATGGGTGGGGGCCTGCTGGCAGGTGCCCCACAGTGCTGGGGGGTGGGGGTGGTGGGGGACATGAGTTGGTGTTCATTAGTTCAAGGAGACATGTGCCTTTGCTGGGGGGCATGCCCATGTTGGGTGGGCTGCCTGCGGGACATGACCAGGGATGCAGGGTAGTCCCCTGTGGTGTGGGCTGCCTGCAGGGGCTGTGGAGGGTGTACAGGGAACACCTGGGAGGACCCACACTGTCAAATCACATGTAGGACTCCCCGGCACCCCTGAAATGCACATACCCTGCTGAAATCGCGTGTAAAACTTCCCGCGCACCCCTGAAATACACGCGCCCAGGCTATTCGCGTGTAAAACTTCCCGGGCACCCCTGAAATACACGCGCCCAGGCTATTCGCGTGTAAAACTTCCCGCGCACCCCTGAAATACACGCGCCCAGGCTATTCGCGTGTAAAACTTCCCGCGCACCCCTGAAATACACGCGCCCAGGCTATTCGCGTGTAAAACTTCCCGCGCACCCCTGAAATACACGCGGCCAGGCTATTCGCGTGTGGAACTTCCCGCGCACCCCTGAAATACACGCGCCCAGGCTATTCGCGTGTGGAACTTCCCGCGCACCCCTGAAATACACGCGCCCAGGCTATTCGCGTGTGGAACTTCCCGCGCACCCCTGAAATACACGCGCCCAGGCTATTCGTGTGTGGAACTTCCCGCGCACCCCTGAAATACACGCGCCCAGGCTATTCGCGTGTAAAACTTCCCGCGCACCCCTGAAATACACGCGCCCAGGCTATTCGCGTGTAAAACTTCCCGCGCACCCCTGAAATACACGCGGCCAGGCTATTCGCGTGTGGAACTTCCCGCGCACCCCTGAAATACACGCGCCCAGGCTATTCGTGTGTGGAACTTCCCGCGCACCCCTGAAATACACGTAGCCCGCTCCCCCAGGCCCGATCGCGTGAGAAACTTCACGTGAACCCCTGAAATACACGTAGCCCGCTTGCCGTGCTGGTACAGGGTTAGCGCAGCCCTTTGCGCTGGATTGGGGATTTTGATGGCTTTTCCCTGCGCAGAAGGCGTTCTTGGGGGCGTAACTGGCGCTGCTGCAAGGTCGCTGCGCCACTGTGCGCCACGGCTGGTTTTGGTGGCTGGAATCCATGAATACGCTGTGCGCGGAAATGGGTTTTGGTGCACGCGGCTGGCGCAGGGATTCGCACGCGCATACTGTGCGCCAGCCGCGTGCACCACTTGTGCGCTGAATTCTATGAATTACCCCCATAGTGTTTTTGGAATAAGACGACAATTGGACTACTGTGCTGGAATGGTGAAATTCACTATAAACTCACAGGAAGATCCACAAGAATTTCTAATGTACTTACTACAAGTACTGGAAAACAAAAACATACCTATAAATGAAATCTTTCAGATTTCATACATGTGGAAACATACATGCACTCTCTGCAACAATGTGACACAAGAAGAAATCCCCAATGAACGCTTCATATATATATCAATACCAAATTGTGAATCCATTCCATTTCAGCAACTTGTACAAAATGCAAACCATGGTAGATTATGCTCTACCTGCAATTCAGATAATCGCTCCACTTTAGTAATACAAACACATAGTAAATACGTAATACTAATGCTTCTATGTTACAATGCAGATGGTACCAAAAACAACTGCAAGCTGACTGGATTCACACATGGTCAAATATCACTTGGTAAGAAAACCTTCACAACAATAGGTATAATCTACCACGCAGGAGCCACAACCAATTCAGGGCACTACACTGCATATATAAAAAAGAAATGTGGATGGTTTGAATGTAATGATAGTACCATTACTCTAAAGCAGAGATTACCAGCAAATCTTACAAACGCTTATTTGATGTTCTTAAAACCAAAATTTGATAAATAAACTGTATTTAAACCTTTAAGTAAATTTGTGTTAAAAAAATATAAACTGTTAGAATACTCCAAAAGCTATCTAACTGCTCAAAGATTCTACAACAACTAATCAGATAAATGAATACCACTAAATTAGACCAAAAAATACACAGTTAGAATACGCCAATTGGTATCTAACTGTCCCAAAATTATAAATTTGTGTTAAAATAATATAAACTGTTAGAATACTCCAAAACATATCTAACAGCTCAAAGATTCTACAACAACTAATCAGATAAATGAATACCACTAAATTAGGCCAAAAAATACACAGTTAGAATACGCCAATTGGTATCTAACTGTCCCACAATTTAACAATATCCAAATAGATAAATCAAAACCACTAAAATATATTAAAAAAATAGACAGAATATGCCAATTGGTATCTAACTGCTCCAAAATTTTATAATATCAAAACAAATGAAGAATCTGTTACTGCTCCAAAAGAAATACAACAAAGCAAAGTGTAAAGCATTAGCCAGAAACAAAAAGTGAACATTGAAAACAAACAAACAAATAAACTGTAGCATAACAGAAAAAGTTTTTTTTTTAATCCAACATGGATTTTTTTTTCTCCCACAGACCCAATGATTTTAGCAACAAATACAGAAACTGAGCAAATTGCACAGTACTCTGATTTGTACTCTACTAAATATGAGGGTCGAAAAAAAATAAAACTATATTGCTTATACAATGTAATAAGTCATTACAAAATACTAATACTAACATGCTATTTTCTTTTATCACAGAAATGTAGAAGAAAAACATGGACTCCCATTACTAGACCAAACAGTAAGTATACAATAATAAGGACAACCATAGCAGCATATCACATCCATAGTATCTAATACCTTTCTTCCTTATACATTTGTTTTTCACCCAAAGTTATAAGCAAATATGAATGTGATATGCTGCGGTGGTTGTTGCCAGGGCATAGAGTCTGGGGTGCATGGCCAAATGGCCATGCACCCCAGACTCTATGCCCTGACAACAACCACCTCAGCATATCACATCCATAGAGTAAAACATTTCAACTATGATCTATGGGAAATTTTTAATGTCCGCGAACAATGTGAGTGTTCTTAGAACACTTTGAACTTGCCAGCGAACAATACGGACACCGTTTTCAGGACACCCCCTACGAACATTTCAGAACAACGTGATAGTTCTTAGAACACTTTCAACTTAACAACGAACAATACGGACAGCGTCCTAAGGACACCCCCTACGAACATTCCAGGACACCGTGAGTGTTCTCAAAAACGTCTTCAGAACACCCCCATTTTGTTTATTTGCGAACATTTCAGGACACCGCGGGTGTTCTTAGAACACATTCAACTTGACAGAGAACAATACGGACAGCGTCCTCAGGACACCCCCTAAGAACACTCCCCGGACACCGCGAGTGTTCTTAGAAGCGTCTTCAGAACACCACCATCTTGTTTATTTGCGAACATTTCAGGACACCGCGAGTGTACTTAGGACACATTCAACTTGACAGAGAACAATACGGACAGCGTCCTCAGGACACCCCGTACGAACATTCTAGGACACCGGGAGTGTTCTTAGAAGCTTCTTCAGAACACCACCATCTTCTTTATTTGCGAACATTTCAGGACACCGCGAGTGTTCTTAGGACACATTCAACTTGACAGAGAACAATACGGACAGCGTCCTCAGGACACCCCCTACGAACACTCCCCGGACACCGCGAGTGTTCTTAGAAGCGTCTTCAGAACACCACCATCTTGTTTATTTGC
This sequence comes from Ambystoma mexicanum, assembly GCF_040938575.1. Classification (NCBI taxonomy): domain Eukaryota; kingdom Metazoa; phylum Chordata; class Amphibia; order Caudata; family Ambystomatidae; genus Ambystoma; species Ambystoma mexicanum. The sequence continues at coordinate 1,041,286,493 of NC_090924.1, forward strand.
GAACATTTCAGGACACTGCGAGTGTTCTTAGGACACATTCAACTTGACAGAGAACAATACGGACAGCGTCCTCAGGACACCCCCTACGAACACTCCCCGGACACCGCAAGTGTTCTTAGAAGCGTCTTCAGAACACCACCATCTTGTTTATTTGCGAACATTTCAGGACACCGCGAGTGTACTTAGGACACATTCAACTTGACAGAGAACAATACGGACAGCGTCCTCAGGACACCCCGTACGAACATTCTAGGACACCGGGAGTGTTCTTAGAAGCTTCTTCAGAACACCACCATCTTCTTTATTTGCGAACATTTCAGGACACCGCGAGTGTTCTTAGGACACATTCAACTTGACAGAGAACAATACGGACAGCGTCCTCAGGACACCCCCTACGAACACTCCCCGGACACCGCGAGTGTTCTTAGAAGCGTCTTCAGATCACCACCATCTTGTTTATTTGCGAACATTTCAGGACACTGCGAGTGTTCTTAGGACACATTCAACTTGACAGAGAACAATACGGACAGCGTCCTCAGGACACCCCCTACGAACACTCCCCGGACACCGCAAGTGTTCTTAGAAGCGTCTTCAGAACACCCCCATTTTGTTTATTTGCGAACATTTCAGGACACCGCGAGTGTTCTTAGGACACATTCAACTTGACAGAGAACAATACGGACAGAGTCCTCAGGACACCCCCTACGAACACTCCCCGGACACCGCGAGTGTTCTTAGAAGCGTCTTCAGAACAACCCCATTTTGTTTATTTGCGAACATTTCAGGACACCGCGGGTGTTCTTAGAACACATTCAACTTGACAGAGAACAATACGGACAGCGTCCTCAGGACACCCCCTACGAACATTCCAGGACACCGGGAGTGTTCTTAGAAGCGTCTTCAGAACACCACCATCTTGTTTATTTGCGAACATTTCAGGACACCGCGAGTGTTCTTAGGACACATTCAACTTGACAGAGAACAATACGGACAGCGTCCTCAGGACACCCCCTACGAACACTGCCCGGACACCGCGAGTGTTCTTAGAAGCGTCTTCAGAACACCCCCATTTTGTTTATTTGCGAACATTTCAGGACACCGCGGGTGTTCTTAGAACACATTCAACTTGACAGAGAACAATACGGACAGCGTCCTAAGGACACACCCTACGAACATTTCAGGACACCGGGAGTGTTCTCAAAAACGTCTTCAGAACACCCCCATTTTGTTTATTTGCGAACATTTCAGGACACCTCGGGTGTTCTTAGAACACATTCAACTTGACAGAGAACAATACGGACAGCGTCCTCAGGACACCCCCTACGAACACTCCCCGGACACCGCGAGTGTTCTTAGAACAGTTTCACTTAGCTTGCGAACAAAACGGACACATATTGAGTCCTTAGAACACCCCCCAGTCAGTTTATTTAGAACATTTCAGAACACCCGTGATGTCCGCAAACAAATCGAACACAAAAAGAACGTCTAACACATAAAAAACACAACTTTCATCCTATCTCATACACTCCCACCCTCCCCAAACACTCCTACACACCAACACACTCTACAAAATACACATTTTGAACAAAGTTTCACCGCGCTGTCCGTGGATGTCCGCAAATCCAAGATGGCGGGCGCTACCGAAAAATCTGACGCGCTTCACGCTCCATGCCGTCCAATCAGCGAACACGTTGCATGTCCGCGAACATCATGCAAGACGATTGGCCAATCAGGACACTGTCCGCGGAGCGAACAGGGAAGTGTGTCCGCGAACCGAACACAGATATCACTAATTTTTTTTTACCTACTTTTTGGTCATTTTAAAAAAAACTACTGGACGGATTTTCACCAAATTTGCAAAAGCCCGCTTTCGGGACCAAGCCACTGCTCCTGGTCCAAATTTGGTGGAAATCCGTCCAGCGGTTTGGGCTGTAGGCGCAAGCAAATTTTTTTTCCCATTCAGTCTATGGGAAAAAAAAAAGTTTTGGGACCCCCCCTATAACTTTGCCCCCCCCTGGACGAATCCTCACCAAACTTTGCAAAAAAATTCAGAGTGACCCAAATACCTGCAAAAGTTTGGTGAGGAACCGTCCAGGGAGAGCGAAGTTATAAGCCACCCAAAAAGTGCTCTTCCTATGGAAACAGCAACTTAACCATAACTACATGGCCACTACCGTGGCCATGTAATATATATATATATATATTTAAATATATATATATATATATATATATATATATACATATATATATATATATATACATCTTCTTTTTTGAAATGGCGGATAATCTCCATAGGCAATATAGTTAGTCTGCAAATGGAGAACAATACACTTATGTGGAAAGGAATATAATATTCATGTAGAACATTACACATCAAAATTGCTTAATACTATCAAGCCATTCGAAAAATACAACCTTGGCCAACCTTTCTCATATACCACTATAAACCTTTACAACCTATTCCAGCATACAATATTCAAATGTGCATGGTAAACGAGCATGTCCATTAATAACGCTGCACCGTGGTCGTGTTGATACATCCAGTTGCTGTCATTCTGGGCACCCTGTCTTCCGCAAATGCTCTGAACAGATATAAAGCCATTTTACTCGCTTGCTCCCAAGTTTAAAGTTCAATCTGTACCCTTCCACAAGTGCTGCTACCATATATAGATAGTCCCTCCACTTTGTTTAACCTTTCCTGCCCTTTTTCCAGCCTGTGATGTCTGCGGACATAAACTTTCTCCATAGACGGCGCATCCAGGGGGATCCACCCATTTCTTCTATTTCTTTTCATACACTCTCAACATCTAAACAGGCCTAATATACCAAAGAAGAGATTGCACCAGTGAAGGTCGTTCCTCCATTTTAGGAGCACTGGGAAACATGTGCTGCAGGTGGAAGAGGAGGATAATGATGTGGTCAAATGAGTGCCTGAGACATCAGGTGGCTGCATAGAATTTTGGGTGTGGTGGTTTTTCACTATGGTTAGAGGCGTGCCAAAAGCTCAGGCTGCCTGCGTGCACTGCAGTGAGTGAGGAGCCACACTCTGTAGGAGCCAAAGTGAGCAGTACTCTTTTGGCACAAGGTCCATGCACTGCCAAGCCCGCTCATTCTATATGGCCGCCTTACAAAAGGCCATTTCATGGGACATAAAACATCTTCTGGCACATCATCACCTTTCACCTCTGTCCACACTCGAAACACCTCAGAGGGTGAAGAATTCCGCCTGCCACACCAAAGATTATACAAGGGGCAGTTGACCCGTTCCTTTAATGGACAACTCTCCTTTTTGTGTTCTGAGATGACCTTATTTGCTAGGGGAGGGATTCCGTAGTACGTTTGAGGAAGCAGAAAAGGTACACGAAAATAATTGCTCCCTCCCATCATTTTAACACCAGACGTGCCTCAGTTCATCACTCCTTCTGTCCTTATTTGAATTTCTGGTGGGTGGTGTCCCTCCCCAAAAAATTGAAAAAAACTGAAAAACAAAAATAGGTTCAAATAAGAACCACCTTTTCTAGAAAAATGTAATGGAATAGTTCAATGAATGCACCCTCTGTGTACACCTCAGTGATGTTCGCGGACAGGCAGAAATGTCTGTGGACTAAATAATCAAAAAACAGAGAATAGAAGTAATACCAAAACGTAATTTTGTTTTTTAAAACAACTCTTTATTGGTCTCTCACACAAATGGATTCACTGTATTCTAAATATAGCACAGACAATTCTCATTTCCATGATATATAAGACGCAGTCAATCATTTTGAAAAATAAACAGTGTATTATGATATGTAAAATGCAGTCCATGCTTTTGAAAAATATGCATCATGTTAAATGTTGGTGTTTTCAAAAAGATGCCATACCAAACCTCAGAGAAATACCCAAACAGCTTTATTCACATTACGCCTGGACTTTTCAATGTTTGGACAATATGCTTCAGACGTTTTCCACACTTATCTTTGCGTAATTTGAGAAAGGATAACGTGGTCTGTGGAAAAAAAGCCTTCAAGATGCCAAATGTTTCTTTCATGGTAAATTGCAAACATATTCCAGTGATATACCCTGAACTATCACTGCCTCAATGATCCATAATCATCTGTTGGCGTTTGCAATTCACTGTGTGCTGACATATTGTTAACACCTGATTCCACTTCATATCACAAACTCCATACCACAACACCTCAAAATTTTGAAAACCAAGATTATGTGAAATACTTGAATAAACCCGTCAAGTTAATATTTCTTAAACCTACATTCAATCATTAAATAATACATCAAATGTATAATTTATGTAATGCTACAGTTATAATAATCCAATTGGTATCGAACTATTTAAAAAATAAAGGAATTCACAAAACAAAGTAACAAAATTGTATGTTAAGTAAAAATAGTAACTTATTTACAAAATATATTTCTTAAACAAATTACAGCTAGAATGTGCAAGCAGGTATCTAACTACTTTAAAAGTACTACACAACATATAGTTACCACTGTCAAAAATGTAACATGACTGAAAGTAAAATATGATCTTTTTCAATCCACCTGGATGTTTGGAAAAATGTTAATACAACTTCAATGCACTACACACAAAAGTTGTACAAAACATGGTTCACACAATGGGCCTGATTACAGTTTGGCTAGTGCAATAAAGGTGCTGGTAAAACTATCGGTAATTCCAGCACCAACACTTTTACTGCACCAGCAAAAAACACATTTGATGGTGGGGGTACTGATTTACCTCCAGCCTCTGAGAAAGACTGAGAGAGGTCAACCAAACACACCACAAGTAACTACAGCATCATATTTTAAGTAGGCAGAATTGGTGCCATGGTAACAGGGGTATAACATTGTTTTAATGACACTGATTTTTTCAAAGTAATTTTTGCCAAAGAAATTACTTCGGAAAACTAAGCAAAATATATAGGGAGGCAGGGGAAAGGGTTTAAAATGGGTCAGGAGGGGTTTTGGGTAGAAGTAAGAGTATAGGGAAAGTGGGGGTTGGGAGGGGACCCCCAAAATAAAAAAAATAAAAATAATAGAGGTTTTTCAATGTAATTACTTTTGGCAAAAATGACTTTGGAAAAATGTGCGTCGATCAGGGGACATAGAATGGTAACATGGCCTTCAGTTTATGAAAGGGCCAGGCCATTTTTTCAAATAGTGTTTTTCCTGTTGTAGAGAGCAAGAACACTTTATGAAAGAGTAGGTATTCTGTGAAGGAGAGTCAGAACAATTTATCAGTTCAGAGAACAGACTTTTCTGTGAGGAAAAGATATAATAGACACATGCATTTTGAGTCAAGCCAGTAAATGACAACAACAGGGGCATTCATGTTTATCACTTTAGCCAGTCAATTGTACCATTTGTATTTATTTATTTATTGGTTATTTATAATGCGCCTATACACAAGTGTTTCGAGGTGCAGCAAGGCAGGAGGAGGGTGGGGGAATAAGTAGAAGAAAAGTAGCGATCCTAATAGGCCGTGAGACATTCAGATTGTGCAAGTGCTGCAGCAAGAAGTGCATGGGGGGGGAGGCAGGGAAGTGCTGGAGTTGGGTGGGAGGGCCCAAGAGAAGGAGAGTGTCAGGGAGGTCAGGTGGACATGGCCAGGGGGGAGCAGAGACTGAAGGGGGGTCCACTATTAAGTGAAAGTTAAGGGGCTGGATTGGCTCCAGGGGATGAAACCAGCCATCCAAGTGTAGGCAGGGAGCCCAAGAGGACAAGTGGAGGGAGAGGGTTGGGAGAGGCGGGTTCAAGGGAGAAGTGCAAAGGTAGACTGGAGGCAGGGGCCTGGTGCCATGTATGACTCTGATGGAACCTAGCCACCAGTCTCAGGCAGTGGGGAACATTAGCAGGGGAGAGGGACAGAAAAAGAAGAAGAGAAAGGGAAGGTCTTGAGGAGTTTCTGGAACTTAAGGAGATCCAGCTCAAGTTTGCGAGGGGCAGGGAGGCCATTTCAGAGGGATGCACCTGAGGAGGAGAGAGAGCTACCTCCCATCTACACTCTCTGCTTAGAAAAATATCTGACTTGCAGAAAGTTAGAGCCGGATGAATGAAGGGCACTAAGAGGGAGGTATTTAGGGAGGGAGAGTTGGATATAGCGGGGTCTTAGACCCCAGAAAGCCTTGTGGATGATGCAGAGGGTCTTGAATTTGATCCTTGCAGCAACCAAGAGCCATTGGAGAGATTTAAGGGCTGGAGAGATGTGATCCCTGGGCTCGAGGTCAAGGATAAATCTTGCAGTCCTATTCTGGATTAGTTGGAGGGGGCAAAGGGAGGAATTAGGCAGATTGAGGAAGAGGCTATAGCAATAGTCCAGCCTGGAGAGAACTAGAGCTCTGCTCCTAGATAGGTCAAACTACATGGCCTTGCCAATAGTCTGCCCATCTATTGACTCCACTACAAGTAGGATTGCAGTCTTTGCTGTTTTGATTGGTCACACTTTCCATGTGACTTAACAGGAAATTATTGCTCACTCCTGACATCAGCAGGCAAGATATCTACATTATCGCACCTCCATCTTCTTCGCCACAGTACCTCATTAGTAATCCTGTCTGAACCCCTACATCCCTCCTCCTTGTCCCAGTACTGAATAGTAACCTTTCCCATATAGCCCCATGGCCTTCTTCCTCGTCCCAGTGTTGAATAGTAATCTTAACTATAAAACTCTGCACCCCTCTTCCTCGTGCCAGTACACACTTATGGTTACCCCCATCCCTCTTCATGGTCACCACCACCCCACGTCATTCTTCCTCATCACAGTATCTCACTGCCATTAACTCACTATTCCTCATAAGTCTCCCACTACCACCAACTAACAGGCTGATTCATGGAATAATTAGCGCGGCGCAAGTGGGCAAAAACGTGCGAATCGCAGTGGAATAGCGAAAATCGCAGTGCAAGTGCGAAAATCGCACGAAAAGCAGCGCACATCGATTCATGGAAGGGCGTGCGCGAGAAAACCAGCGGATGTGCGAAAAAAATGTGCGCGGCGCACGTTGGCGCACAGGCCATCTAACTGCGTGCGCCAGGTCACAGCGAAAATTGCACAGGCCACAGCGAAAATCGCACATAGCGCGGCGCACGCAACAAAAGTAGGCGGAACACAGGCGTAACACTCGGAATGGGGAACAACTTGCCAAAATGTGGCCGTCACGGGGGAAGTACAGGGCACAAGTGCGCGGAACGCCCACACGCTCGCCTACAACACGTATTCATGGAATAGAATAGGGCAAAAAAGCGCACGCTCAAACCAGCGCACAGGCACAAACACGACCGCCACAAGAAAGCAGGCGGTAGCGTCTCTGCGGCTGTAAGAAATGTGCGCCAAAAGGTGCGCCAACAAATAGCACCTATATACTGCCATGATGAATGTCCTATACTGTGGCCCTCCAGGACAAATGACGTGCAAAGGGGTACCCACAAACACGGACACCCGCTGACCAAAAATACGTGTTTGTGTATACCGGGGTGCGCGGGAAGTCTCACACGCGATTTGGCCGGGTACATGTATTTCAGGGGTGCGCGGGAAGTTCCACACGCGATTTCAGCAGGGTACGTCTATTTCAGGGGTGCGCAGGAAGTTCCACACGCGATTGGCCCAGTGCGAGCAGGGTACGTGTATTTCAGGGGTGCGCGGGAATTTCCACATGCGATTTCAGCAGGGTACGTGTATTTCAGGGGTGCGCGGGAAGTTCCACACGCGATTGGGCCAGTGCGAGCAGGGTACGTGTATTTCAGGGGTGCGCGGGAAGTTCCACACGCGATTGGCCCAGTGCGAGCAGGGTACGTGTATTTCAGGGGTGCGCGGGAAGTTCCACACGCGATTTCATCAGGGTACGTGTATTGCAGGGGTGCGCGGGAAGTTCCACACGCGATTGGGCCAGTGCGAGCAGGGTACGTGTATTTCAGGGGTGCACGGGAAGTTCCACACACGATTTCAGCAGGGTATGTGTATTTCAGGGGTTCTGGGGAGTACCACACGTGAATTGGCCGTGTGGGTCCTCCCAGGTGTAAGCTCCACAACCTCCACGGACCCTGCAGGCAGCCCACACCACGGGGGACTACCCTGCACCCCTGCTCATGTCCCGCAGGCAGCCCATCCACCATGGGCATGCCCCCCAGCCAACCCACATGTCACCTTGCACTACTGATCAACAATGCATGTCTCCCACCACCCCCACCCCCCAGCACTGTGGGGCACCTGCCAGCAGGCCCCCACTCATGTCCAACTCATGTCTACCACCCCCCCCACCCCCCAGCAGTGCAGGGGCAGCCTCCACCAGGCCCCCACTCATGTCTCCCACCACCCCTCCCCCCAGCAGTGCAGGGGCACCCTCCACCAGGCCCCCACTCATGTCTCCCACCACCCCCACCCCTCAGCCACCAGGGGCACCCTCCATCAGGCCCCCACCCATGTCTCCCACCACCCCCACCCCCCAGCCACCAGGGGCAGCCTCCAGCAGGCCCCCACTCATGTCTCCCACCACCCCACCCCCCAGCAGTGCAGGGGCACCCTCCACCAGGCCCCCACTCATGTCTCCCACCACCCCCACCCCCCAGCAACCAGGGGCACCCTCCACCAGCCCCCCACCAATGTCTCCCACCACCCCCCTGCCACCATGGGCAGCCCCCACCAGGCCCCCACTCATGTCTCCAAGCACCCCCACCCCCGAGGAGTGCAGGGGCAGCCTCCACCAGGCCCCCACCCAGGTGGTTCCACCACCCCCACCCCCCAGCCACCATGGCCACCCTCCACCAGGCCCCCACTCATGTCTCCCACCACCCCCACCCCCCAGCAGTGCAGGGGCAGCCTCCAGCAGGCCCCCACCCATGTCTCCCACCACCCCCAGCCCCCAGCCACCAGGGGCAGCCTCCACCAGGCCCCCACCCATGTCTTCCACCACCCCCACCCCCCAGCCACCAGGGGCAGCCTCCACCAGGCCCCCACCCATGTCTTCCACCACCCCCACCCCCCAGCCACCAGGGGCAGCCTCCACCAGGCCGCCACCCATGTCTCCCACCACCCCCACCCCCCAGCCACCAGGGGCAGCCTCCACCAGGCCCCCACCCATGTCTTCCACCACCCCCACCCCCCAGCCACCAGGGGCAGCCTCCAGCAGGCCCCCACTCATGTCTCCCACCACCCCCACCCCCAGCAGTGCAGGGGCATCCTCCACCAGGCCCCCACCCATGTCTCCCACCACCCCCACCCCCCAGCCACCAGGGGCAGCCTCCACCAGGCCCCCACTCATGTCTCCCACCACCCCCACCCTCCAGCCACCAGGGGCAGCCTCCACCAGGCCCCCACTCATGTCTCCCACCACCCCCACCCCCCAGCAGTGCAGGGGCAGCCTCCACCAGGCCCCCACCCATGTCTCCCACCACCCCCACCCCCCAGCCACCAGGGGCAGCCTCCACCAGGCCCCCACTCATGTCTCCCACCACCCCCACCCCTCTGCCACCATGGGCAGCCTCCACCAGGCCCCCACTCATGTCTCCCACCACCCCCACCCCCCAGCAGTGCAGGGGCAGCCTCCACCAGGCCCCCACTCATGTCTCCCACAACCCCACCGCCCAGCAGTGCAGGGGCACCCTCCACCAGGCCCCCACTCATGTCTCCCACCACCCCACCCCCCAGCCACCAGGGGCACCCTCCACCAGGCCCCCACCCATGTCTCCCACCACCCCCACCCCCCTGCCACCATGGGCAGCCCCCACCAGGCCCCCACTCATGTCTCCCTGCACCCCCACCCCCGAGGAGTGCAGGGGCAGCCTCCACCAGGCCCCCACCCATGTCTTCCACCACCCCCACCCCCCAGCCACCATGGCCACCCTCCACCAGGCCCCCACTCATGTCTCCCACCACCCCCACCCCCCAGCAGTGCAGGGGCAGCCTCCACCAGGCCCCCACCCATGTCTCCCACCACCCCCACCCCCAGCCACCAGGGGCAGCCTCCACCAGGCCCCCACTCATGTCTCCCACCACCCCCACCCCCCAGCCCCCAGGGGCAGCCTCCACCAGGCCCCCACTCATGTCTCCCACCACCCCCACCCCCAGCAGTGCAGGGGCGGCCTCCACCAGGCCCCCACTCATGTCTCCCACCACCCCACCCCCCAGCAGTGCAGGGGCACCCTCCACCAGGCCCCCACTCATGTCTCCCACCACCCCCACCCCCCAGCCACCAGGGGCACCCTCCACCAGGCCCCCACCCATGTCTCCCACCACCCCCACCCCCCTGCCACCATGGGCAGCCCCCACCAGGCCCCCACTCATGTCTCCCTGCACCCCCACCCCCAAGGAGTGCAGGGGCAGCCTCCACCAGGCCCCCACCCATGTCTTCCACCACCCCCACCCCCCAGCCACCATGGCCACCCTCCACCAGGCCCCCACTCATGTCTCCCACCACCCCCACCCCCCAGCAGTGCAGGGGCAGCCTCCAGCAGGCCCCCACCCATGTCTCCCACCACCCCCACCCCCCAGCCACCAGGGGCAGCCTCCACCAGGCCCCCACCCATGTCTTCCACCACCCCCACCCCCCAGCCACCAGGGGCAGCCTCCAGCAGGCCCCCACTCATGTCTCCCACCACCCCTACCCCCCAGCAGTGCAGGGGCATCCTCCACCAGGCCCCCACCCATGTCTCCCACCACCCCCACCCCCCAGCCACCAGGGGCAGCATCCACCAGGCCCCCACTCATGTCTCCCACCACCCCCACCCCCCAGCAGTGCAGGGGCAGCCTCCACCAGGCCCCCACCTATGTCTCCCACCACCCCCACCCCCCAGCCACCAGGGGCAGCCTCCAGCAGGCCCCCACTCATGTCTCCCACCACCCCCACCCCCCAGCAGTGCAGGGGCATCCTCCACTAGGCCCCCACCCATGTCTCCCACCACCCCCCAGCCACCAGGGGCAGCCTCCAGCAGGCCCCCACTCATGTCTCCCACCACCCCCACCCCCCAGCAGTGCAGGGGCATCCTCCACCAGGCCCCCACCCATGTCTCCGACCACCCCCACCCCCCAGCCACCAGGGGCAGCCTCCACCAGGCCCCCACTCATGTCTCCCACCACCCCCACCCCCCAGCAGTGCAGGGGCAGCCTCCACCAGGCCCCCACTCATGTCTCCCACCACCCCCACCCCCCAGCAGTGCAGGGGCAGCCTCCACCAGCCCCCCACTCATGTCTCCCACCACCCACACCCCCCAGCAGTGCAGGGGCACCCTCCACCAGGCCCCCACCCATGTCTCCCACCACCCCCACCCCCCAGCCACCAGGGGCAGCCTCCAGCAGGCCCCCACTCATGTCTCCCACCACCCCACCCCCCACTAGTGCAGGGGCACCCTCCACCAGGCCCCCACTCATGTCTCCCACCACCCCCACCCTCCAGCAGTGCAGGGGCAGCCTCCACCAGGCCCCCACTCATGTCTCCCACCACCCCCACCCCCCAGCAGTGCAGGGGCACCCTCCACCAGGCCCCCACCCATGTCTCCCACCACCCCCAGCCACCAGGGGCAGCCTCCAGCAGGCCCCCACTCATGTCTCCCACCACCCCACCCCCCAGCAGTGCAGGGGCACCCTCCACCAGGCCCCCACTCATGTCTCCCACCACCCCCACCCCCCAGCCACCAGGGGCAGCCTCCACCAGGCCCCCACCCATGTCTCCCACCACCCCCACCCCCCTGCCACCATGGGTAGCCCCCACCAGGCCCCCACTCATGTCTCCCTGCACCCCCACCCCCAAGGAGTGCAGGGGCAGCCTCTACCAGGCCCCCACCCATGTCTTCCACCACCCCCACCCCCCAGCCACCATGGCCACCCTCCACCAGGCCCCCACTCATGTCTCCCACTACCCCCACCCCCCAGCAGTGCAGGGGCAGCCTCCAGCAGGCCCCCACCCATGTCTCCCACCACCCCCACCCCCCAGCCACCAGGGGCAGCCTCCACCAGGCCCCCACCCATGTCTTCCACCACCCCCACCCCCCAGCCACCAGGGGCAGCCTCCAGCAGGCCCCCACTCATGTCTCCCACCACCCCTACCCCCCAGCAGTGCAGGGGCATCCTCCACCAGGCCCCCACCCATGTCTCCCACCACCCCCACCCCCCAGCCACCAGGGGCAGCATCCACCAGGCCCCCACTCATGTCTCCCACCACCCCCACCCCCCAGCAGTGCAGGGGCAGCCTCCACCAGGCCCCCACCTATGTCTCCCACCACCCCCACCCCCCAGCCACCAGGGGCAGCCTCCAGCAGGCCCCCACTCATGTCTCCCACCACCCCCACCCCCCAGCAGTGCAGGGGCATCCTCCACTAGGCCCCCACCCATGTCTCCCACCACCCCCCAGCCACCAGGGGCAGCCTCCAGCAGGCCCCCACTCATGTCTCCCACCACCCCCACCCCCCAGCAGTGCAGGGGCATCCTCCACCAGGCCCCCACCCATGTCTCCGACCACCCCCACCCCCCAGCCACCAGGGGCAGCCTCCACCAGGCCCCCACTCATGTCTCCCACCACCCCCACCCCCCAGCAGTGCAGGGGCAGCCTCCACCAGGCCCCCACTCATGTCTCCCACCACCCCCACCCCCCAGCAGTGCAGGGGCAGCCTCCACCAGGCCCCCACTCATGTCTCCCACCACCCACACCCCCCAGCAGTGCAGGGGCACCCTCCACCAGGCCCCCACCCATGTCTCCCACCACCCCCACCCCCCAGCCACCAGGGGCAGCCTCCAGCAGGCCCCCACTCATGTCTCCCACCACCCCACCCCCCACTAGTGCAGGGGCACCCTCCACCAGGCCCCCACTCATGTCTCCCACCACCCCCACCCTCCAGCAGTGCAGGGGCAGCCTCCACCAGGCCCCCACTCATGTCTCCCACCACCCCCACCCCCCAGCAGTGCAGGGGCACCCTCCACCAGGCCCCCACCCATGTCTCCCACCACCCCCAGCCACCAGGGGCAGCCTCCAGCAGGCCCCCACTCATGTCTCCCACCACCCCACCCCCCAGCAGTGCAGGGGCACCCTCCACCAGGCCCCCACTCATGTCTCCCACCACCCCCACCCCCCAGCCACCAGGGGCAGCCTCCACCAGGCCCCCACCCATGTCTCCCACCACCCCCACCCCCCTGCCACCATGGGTAGCCCCCACCAGGCCCCCACTCATGTCTCCCTGCACCCCCACCCCCAAGGAGTGCAGGGGCAGCCTCCACCAGGCCCCCACCCATGTCTTCCACCACCCCCACCCCCCAGCCACCATGGCCACCCTCCACCAGGCCCCCACTCATGTCTCCCACCACCCCCACCCCCCAGCAGTGCAGGGGCAGCCTCCAGCAGGCCCCCACCCATGTCTCCCACCACCCCCACCCCCCAGCCACCAGGGGCAGCCTCCACCAGGCCCCCACCCATGTCTTCCACCACCCCCACCCCCCAGCCACCAGGGGCAGCCTCCAGCAGGCCCCCACTCATGTCTCCCACCACCCCCACCCCCCAGCAGTGCAGGGGCATCCTCCACCAGGCCCCCACCCATGTCTCCCACCACCCCCACCCCCCAGCCACCAAGGGCAGCATCCACTTGGCCCCCACTCATGTCTCCCACCACCCCCAGCCCCCAGCAGTGCAGGGGCAGCCTCCACCAGGCCCCCACCTATGTCTCCCACCACCCCCTCCCCCAGCCACCAGGGGCAGCCTCCAGCAGGCCCCCACTCATGTCTCCCACCACCCCCACCCCCCAGCAGTGCAGGGGCATCCTCCACTAGGCCCCCACCCATGTCTCCCACCACCCCCCAGCCACCAGGGGCAGCCTCCAGCAGGCCCCCACTCATGTCTCCCACCACCCCCACCCCCCAGCAGTGCAGGGGCATCCTCCACCAGGCCCCCACCCATGTCTCCCACCACCCCCACCCCCCAGCCACCAGGGGCAGCCTCCACCAGGCCCCCACTCATGTCTCCCACCACCCCCACCCCCCAGCAGTGCAGGGGCAGCCTCCACCAGGCCCCCACTCATGTCTCCCACCACCCCCACCCCCCAGCAGTGCAGGGGCAGCCTCCACCAGGCCCCCACTCATGTCTCCCACCACCCCCACTGCCCCAGCAGTGCAGGGGCACCCTCCACCAGGCCCCCACCCATGTCTCCCACCACCCCCACCCCCCAGCCACCAGGGGCAGCCTCCAGCAGGCCCCCCACTCATGTCTCCCACCACCCCACCCCCCAGCAGTGCAGGGGCACCCTCCACCAGGCCCCCACTCATGTCTCCCAACACCCCCACCCCCCAGCAGTGCAGGGGCACCCTCCACCAGGCCCCCACCCATGTCTCCCACCACCCCCAGCCACCAGGGGCAGCCTCCAGCAGGCCCCCACTGATGTCTCCCACCACCCCACCCCCCAGCAGTGCAGGTGCACCCTCCACCAGGCCCCCACTCATGTCTCCCACCACCCCCACCCCCCAGCCACCAGGGGCACCCTCCACCAGGCCCCCACCCATGTCTCCCACCACCCCCACCCCCCTGCCACCATGGGCAGCCCCCACCAGGCCCCCACTCATGTCTCCCTGCACCCCCACCCCCGAGGAGTGCAGGGGCAGCCTCCACCAGGCCCCCACCCATGTCTTCCACCACCCCCACCCCCCAGCCACCATGGCCACCCTCCACCAGGCCCCCACTCATGTCTCCCACCACCCCCACCCCCCAGCAGTGCAGGGGCAGCCTCCACCAGGCCCCCACCCATGTCTCCCACCACCCCCACCCCCCAGCCACCAGGGGCAGCCTCCACCAGGCCCCCACTCATGTCTCCCACCACCCCCACCCCCCAGCAGTGCAGGGGCAGCCTCCACCAGGCCCCCACCCATGTCTCCCACCACCCCCACCCCCAGCCACCAGGGGCAGCCTCCACCAGGCCCCCACTCATGTCTCCCACCACCCCCACCCCTGTGCCACCATGGGCAGCCTCCACCAGGCCCCCACTCATGTCTCCCATCACCCCCACCCCCCAGCAGTGCAGGGGCAGCCTCCACCAGGCCCCCACTCATGTCTCCCACCACCCCACCCCCCAGCAGTGCAGGGGCACCCTCCACCAGGCCCCCACTCATCTCTCCCACCACCCCCACCCCCCAGCAGTGCAGGGGCACCCTCCACCAGGCCCCCACTCATGTCTCCCACCACCCCCACCCCTGAGGAGTGCAGGGCCAGCCTCCACCAGGCCCCCACCCATGTCTCCCACCACCCCCACCCCCCAGCCACCAGGGGCAGCCTCCACCAGGCCCCCACTCATGTCTCCCACCACCCCCACCCCCCAGCCACCAGGGGCAGCCTCCACCAGGCCCCCACTCATGTCTCCCACCACCCCCACCCCCCAGCAGTGCAGGGGCAGCCTCCACCAGGCCCCCACCCATGTCTTCCACCACCCCCACCCCCCAGCCACCATGGCCACCCTCCACCAGGCCCCCACCCATGTCTCCCACCACCCCCACCCCCCAGCCACCAGGGACAGCCTCCAGCAGGCCCCCACTCAAGTCTCCCACCACCCCCACCCCCCAGCCACCAGGGGCAGCCTCCACCAGGCCCCCACTCATGTCTCCCACCACCCCCACCCCCCAGCCACCAGGGGCAGCCTCCACCAGGCCCCCACCCATGTCTTCCACCACCCCCACCCCCCAGCCACCAGGGGCAGCCTCCACCAGGCCCCCACCCATGTCTCCCCCACCCCCCAGCCACCAGGGGCAGCCTCCACCAGGCCCCACCCATGTCTTCCACCACCCCCACCCCCCAGCCACCAGGGGCAGCCTCCAGCAGGCCCCCACTCATGTCTCCCACCACCCCCACCCCCCAGCAGTGCAGGGGCATCCTCCACCAGGCCCCCACCCATGTCTCCCACCACCCCCACCCCCCAGCCACCAGGGGCAGCCTCCAGCAGGCCCCCACTCATGTCTCCCACCACCCCACCCCCCAGCAGTGCAGGGGCACCCTCCACCAGGCCCCCACTCATGTCTCCCACCACCCCTACCCCCCAGCCACCAGGGGCACCCTCCACCAGGCCCCCACCCATGTCTCCCACCACCCCCAACCCCCTGCCACCATGGGCAGCCCCCACCAGGCCCCCACTCATGTCTCCCTGCACCCCCACCCCCGAGGAGTGCAGGGGCAGCCTCCACCAGGCCCCCACCCATGTCTTCCACCACCCCCACCCCCCAGCCACCAGGGGCACCCTCCACCAGGCCCCCACCCATGTCTCCCACCACCCCCAACCCCCTGCCACCATGGGCAGCCCCCACCAGGCCCCCACTCATGTCTCCCTGCACCCCCACCCCCGAGGAGTGCAGGGGCAGCCTCCACCAGGCCCCCACTCATGTCTCCCACCACCCCCACCCCCCAGCAGTGCAGGGGCAGCCCCCACCAGGCCCCCACCCATGTCTCCCACCACCCCCACCCCCCAGCCACCAGGGGCAGCCTCCACCAGGCCCCCACTCATGTCTCCCACCACCCCCACCCCTCTGCCACCATGAGCAGCCTCCACCAGGCCCCCACTCATGTCTCCCACCACCCCCACCCCCCAGCAGTGCAGGGGCAGCCTCCACCAGGCCCCCACTCATGTCTCCAACCACCCCCACCCCCCAGCAGTGCAGGGGCACCCTCCACCAGGCCCCCACTCATGTCTCCAACCACCCCCACCCCCCAGCAGTGCAGGGGCACCCTCCACCAGGCCCCCACTCATGTCTCCAACCACCCCCACCCCCCAGCAGTGCAGGGGCACCCTCCACCAGGCCCCCACTCATGTCTCCAACCACCCCCACCCCCCAGCCACCAGGGGCACCCTCCACCAGGCCCCCACCCATGTCTCCCACCACCCCCACCCCCCTGCCACCATGAGCAGCCCTCACCAGGCCCCCACTCATGTCTCCCTGCACCCCCACCCCCGAGGAGTGCAGGGGCAGCCTCCACCAGGCCCCCGCCCATGTCTCCCACCACCCCCACCCCCCAGCCACCAGGGGCAGCCTCCACCAGGCCCCCACTCATGTCTCCCACCACCCCCACACCCCAGCCACCAGGGGCAGCCTCCACCAGGCCCCACTCATGTCTCCCACCACCCCCACCCCCCAGCAGTGCAGGGGCAGCCTCCACCAGGCCCCCACTCATGTCTCCCACCACCCCACCCCCCATCAGTGCAGGGGCACCCTCCACCAGGCCCCCACTCATGTCTCCCACCACCCCCACCCCCCAGCCACCAGGGGCACCCTCCACCAGGCCCCCACCCATGTCTCCAACCACCCCCACCCCCCTGCCACCATGGGCAGCCCCCACCAGGCCCCCACTCATGTCTCCCTGCACCCCCACCCCCGAGGAGTGCAGGGGCAGCCTCCACCAGGCCCCCACCCATGTCTTCCACCACCCCCACCCCCCAGCCACCATGGCCACCCTCCACCAGGCCCCCACTCATGTCTCCCACCACCCCCACCCCCCAGCAGTGCAGGGGCAGCCTCTAGCAGGCCCCCACCCATGTCTCCCACCACCCCCACCCCCCAGCCACCAGGGGCAGCCTCCACCAGGCCCCCACCCATGTCTTCCACCACCCCCACCCCCCAGCCACCAGGGGCAGCCTCCAGCAGGCCCCCACTCATGTCTCCCACCACCCCCACCCCCCAGCAGTGCAGGGGCAGCCTCCAGCAGGCCCCCACCCATGTCTCCCACCACCCCCACCCCCCAGCCACCAGGAGCAGCCTCCACCAGGCCCCCACCCATGTCTTCCACCACCCCCACCCCCCAGCCACCAGGGGAAGCCTCCAGCAGGCCCCCACTCATGTCTCCCACCACCCCCACCCCCCAGCAGTGCAGGGGCATCCTCCACCAGGCCCCCACCCATGTCTCCCACCACCCCCACCCCCCAGCCACCAGGGGCAGCCTCCACCAGGCCCCCACTCATGTCTCCCACCACCCCCACCCCCCAGCCACCAGGGGCAGCCTCCACCAGGCCCCCACTCATGTCTCCCACCACCCCCACCCCCAGCCACCAAGGGCAGCCTCCACCAGGCCCCCACCCATGTCTCCCACCACCCCCACCCCCCAGCAGTGCAGGGGCAGCCTCCACCAGGCCCCCACTCATGTCTCCCACCACCCCCACCCCCCAGCAGTGCAGGGGCACCCTCCACCAGGTCCTCACAATCCCCAATCATGTGTGTAATGGTCAGCCTCCACAGCCAAAAAGCCCTACCAAGTAACCCATTCACCCACATGGAAATGGAAATGACATGTTACACCCCCAATGTTCATGAAGCTAATGAACCCATGTCCGTCACACACAATGGTTGCAATTGAATGGGAAAACACCCAACATGACATGCATGAAACCAATGAGATGATACCACACAGTGAAGTATGGAAACAAAATTGTATTGAAAAAAATAAAGAATGCTAAAGAAAGGAAACAAACTACAATGGGAATGAGAAAAAATAAGCAGCATGTCCGTATTTAAAAGAAATAACTGCAAATCAGAATCCAAAAAAATGTCGTCCAAAGTCAAATGTAAAAAAATCTCCATGCAATAAAGAACTATGTAAAAAAATACCAAGGGTCCATGAGCCCAACTGAACAAAGGAAACCTACTAAAAAACCTAACTAAAAATCAACTATATACAAAAAGTGGAGCAGTGTCCGTCGACTCCAAATCATAATAAGAAACAAAGGAAACCTAAAACTAAAGAACTATATACAAAGGCGGCGGGCAAGTCCAGCGGCTCACTCCGTGGTGTCCCGAGCCAGGGCATCATCGAACTCCTGTTCGATGTCCCGGAGGCGGTCCAGTTCCGTGGCCCCGAGGGTCTGCAGGGACGACGCCGTGTCCTCCTCCAACCCCCTGCGGATTGCCTCGAGGCACTCGGCCCGCCTCAGGGCCCTCCGCATGGAGTTCTCCGCCCTGACCATTGTGAGCCGCGCCTCTTCCGCCCGCCGCCGCTCCGCACCTATGGCGTGGCCCAACCGCTGCCACACGGAAGACACTCTCTGTCCTGGGTCCTCCTGCCCTCCCGCCGATGCCTGCCCCTCCGATGTGGAAGGCCCCGAGCCTTCATGTCTCCCACCATGTTGCTGCTGCTGCTCTGCCTCTGCCGGTGCACTGCCTCCTGCTGCCTGCACATCCTCCGCCGGCTGGGGTGCAGTTGTTGATGTGGCCACCCCTGCTGGACCTCCGACTCCCGACTGTGGCAGGGATGCCTCCTCCACCAGCCTGGCCGCACTGTCAGAGGCAGCTCCACAGGGCACCCAGGTGACTGATGGGTGGGAAGATGGCACAGAGGACGACTGGCGCTTAGGGGGTCCAGTTGAGGAGGGGGTCGGAGCAAGCCCCATCAGACGGAGGAATCCGGCCTGGGTGACCTGTCCCAGCAGGCTGACGTGGTCAACGAGCCATTCGAGATGACGTGCAGTCTCTCCATGAAAAGACTGCAGGTCACCTCGCATGGCACGTTGACGCAACGCCACACCAGCCAGGACAGGCTCAACCCGGACCTGGATGGCCACGTCCGCAGGCAGAGGAAGGCCAGTT
The DNA here is from genome assembly GCF_040938575.1 of Ambystoma mexicanum. Taxonomy (NCBI): domain Eukaryota; kingdom Metazoa; phylum Chordata; class Amphibia; order Caudata; family Ambystomatidae; genus Ambystoma; species Ambystoma mexicanum. The sequence continues at coordinate 1,041,306,012 of NC_090924.1, forward strand.
GACGTCAGCTCATCCCCTGCCTGAAAACGGGTCTGGACGTAGGCATCCCTGCTGGTGCAAGATGATGCAGGGACAGGATCGGGGACAGGATTGCACACAGGCACCTCCGCGGCGGCCTGTGCTGCCTCCTGTCCCTGGTCCTGCACTGCACCACTAGCACCAGTGGGATCCCCACCTCCAGACCCCGTCTCTGGTGCTTGCATGGCCTCCTCCTCCACCAAACCCCCCACCAACCTGGATGACTCCCTGCCATCTTCCCCTGTTGGGCCCTGTGGGGTCCCAGCTGCCCCTTCTGCTGCCGAGGAGTCCAACTGCAACCTCCGCCTCTTGGACCTCCCCCCGGCAGCTGCGGCCTGGGACGCGGCACCGGACTCCTCACTCCCCGACGAGATGACAACACGGGAGGGGAGCCGGGCCTTGCGTCTCCGGCTGGCGGTCGGATCCCCGCCGCTGTGCTCCACAGCACCTTCTCCGCCCTCTTCATCAGTTGACGCTGCAGACAGGGAGAAACAAAACACAGGCATCAGGGCACTGTACAATGGACACATACACACATGACAGTTGCACATGAGTGGCATTGGCAAACCTCAGACATGTCATCACAATCCACAACACACATGTCATAGCAACTCGCACACATGAGCCATACCACAGCCATATCGCAACTGCCACCACCATCCCTACACATACAACAGCATCAGCAGCCAAAGGGGAGCCAGACATCACATGCAACACAGGAAGTGCACCACACATGTACACACACCACCACACTTGCATGCATGTCTACACCTCTGCCAAGTGTCGCACTGTTCAGACGGGCATCCATGTCACATCTGCCAATCAGGCTTCCACATACCGCTGTCACATGCATCTATGTTGCATCACTGTTGCACCCTTGTCAAATACACACACATGCACATGTACACAGTGCTCGTACATGCAGCCGAAAACAACATACATGCCTGACATGACGGACATGTCTACTTACATACACATTCATCCAAACATGTGTGCACGCACAACTGCATTTGCCATGCAAGCCTACACACACAAGCACCATCCATTTCTCACACATTACAGCCCTCGCATGTGTCAGCCCCACGGCCCTGTACACCCCCACCCATACTCGACCCCATACAAACAGATGTGCAACCTGCACAATACCGAATAATCACCACACGCACTGCTCACAATCAGGATGCATGTACACTCACCGCTCGACTCCAGACGGGTCTGCTTCTCTAGGACCTGGACGTGGAGCGCTGGGGATATGCGTTCCAGGACCCCCATCTGTTCTTCCGACAAGTGGCCCCGGCGCCCCTTGGCATCCGCTGCCTTCAAGAGGCGCCGGGCCTTGTTCAGGGTCCTGGACCTGAAGTCCTCCCAGCGCTTCCTGACATGTTGTAAGTCCCGGACTGCCACCCCCTCCGCGTTGATGGCAGTCACGATGTCAGTCCAGATCCGAGTCCGTCCTTCCTTGTCGGCGCGGGAACTTCCGAAGAGGGCATCATACTGCCCCAGGACTTGCTCCACCAGGACACCAACTTCGGTGGCACTGAAGCTGGTGCCCCTCTGCCTCTCTGGCCGGGGGTTGTCAGTGGTCACAGATGGTGTTTGCCCCGACATGACAACCCCAGAGGCAGGAGTGGGTGGGCAACTGGGTCCTGGGGCTGGGCTGTGGAGCGATGGAATTCCAGTCGGGAGTCTTCGGTTCCAGCAGGGTTGGTCACAGCAACAGCACCCCTGGCTGATGTGCAGGCAGCAAATGGCAGTGCACGTGGGCAGCAGGCAGTCAGGCAGCAGCAGATGGCAGGTGGGAGCGTGCTCGGGGCTCTGGGGGGCAGTAGTTTGGCCTTCTGGGCAGGAGCGTGGTCTTCCGTGTGCTTACGCGTGGCCAGCTTGGTACGGAGTGATTTGGCACGTGAAAATCCTGCACGTCAGCGTGAAAATCGAGGAAAGGCCCTTAGCGCGTAAGCGCGTCAGCACGCATACGCGATTCTATTGGACCAAAGGCCCTCAGCGCGTAAACGCGTCTGTGACGTGACCCGCACGGGTGTTTCCCACACAGCACGTGATGACAGAGCACACGTGGAAAGACTGCACGTCAGAGTGTCATCGCGTGTAATTGGACAGCACGTCATAGTGTCATCGCGTGTAATTGGACAAAAGTGCGCGTACACGCGATTGGCCTATGTACGTGTATATCAGGGGTGCGCGGACACTTACACACGCAAGTACGTCAGCGCACCTGTATCCCGGGGTGCGCGGGAATTTCCACACGCTATTGGACTGGGTACTGGATTTCAGGGGTGCGCGGGTCACACGCTCGCCTACAACACGCGCAACGCATAAATTTGCGCGCTAACAAAATAACAAGCTCAGACCCAGGATGAACATATCGTTCCTAGCAGCAGTGGGCGTGGGCTACCAAAGGAGGAGGAGGAGGATAGTCAGGGCCAGAATATTCACACCCAGAACCAGCCTTTTCGGGATGCCTGATGACCAGGTGCATGGGAGGTACAGGTTTCCACCACACATTATACTGGACCTGGTGAGTGAGTGGGAGGATGACCTCACATCACCCACCCTGTGCTCCCAAGCACTCAGCCCCCTGGAGAAGGTCCTCAATGTACTGCACTTCTTAGCCACTGGATCATTTCAGCGGACAAGTGCCATTGTGGGTGGTGTATCACAGGCCACCCAGTCACGCTGCCTACACCAGGTCTTGAACATCATCACTGCACGGCCATCAGTCCGCAGGCACATATACCTGCCCAGAACACCTGCAGAAAGGCATGCTGCCGCCCTGGATTTTTACGGTGTGGCACGATTCCCAAAGTGCCAGGTGCCATCGACTGCACCCATGTGGCTCTACGTCCCCCCAGGGCATCAGAGCACATCTATAGGAACCGCAAGCACTGGCATTCCATCAACGTGCAGGTAGTATGTAATGCCAAGGGAATCATCACCTCAGTATATGCCAACTATCCCGGGTCAACCCACGACAGCTTCATTTACCGAATGTCCACCCTAAGCCGGGACCTAGAAGCTGGGCGGCATGGCGATACATGGCTGCTTGGTGAGTATGAATGCCACTGCACATGCATGCATGTCAGATACTGAGCAAGGTCACAACCCCACCAATGATACCAATCACCACCTCCACAGGGGACAGTGCCTACCCTCTCAGCCCCCACATGATGACGCCAATTCGGAACCCCACCACGCCACCCGAGGTAAGATATAACACAGCCCACATTACAACCCGGGGCATAGTGGAGCGCACATTCTGAGTGCTAAAGTCACGCTTTCGCTCCCTTGACCGTTCTGGCGGCCAGCTGTTGTACGCTCCCCCAGTAGTGTGCAGGATCATAGTGGCAGCATGTGTCCTGCACAACGTTGGAACACGCCGGGGCCTGGCCGTGGACATGGTGGTGGCACCACATCCCCAACCACATGCACAGCCGCTGCGCATGGGAGGGGAAAGGGCACGGGGGAGGCAGCCCGTACACAGCTAGTGGCTAATTACTTCACATAGAAATCACACCCCTGTGGAGTGCACACTGCCCTGGCACATTCCATCTGACAATCAATGATGACTCAACCTGACACTGATCCTGAATGTCTGGAGAATGAACCGTGAAAACCATATCAGCCTGAGATTGTTCACCTGGAAGTGTCACAATGTGTGCATCCCTACCCACACAGACACCACCAATGCAGTTTTGTGAAGTAACACATTCAAGCAGCTAAAATGAATACCCACTTGCAAAATGCAACAAGAGGACAGTGCCATGTCAGCCAACCCAACCCCAGCACCGCCACACGACACACCGTGCCATGTCATGCTATTTGCAGGTAAACAAAGTATTCCCCACAACATGACACTAGTGTCACAATGTACAGTGTCCCTATTAGAAACTTGCAACACCTGAAATGCTCACAGTAATGCCGGACCAACAACAAACTTGAGCACGTACTACCATTAACATGACATCACAAATGTTAAATATTAGTAGTCTCACCACCTGGAAATGCCTGCACTCCCACCACTACCAACTGTGCAGTGTTGGCACCATGTAGAGTTGTAGGTGCACTGCTGCCAACATGGACCCCATCTCCAGACTAGAGGTCCTTGTGTAGACATGAGGAAGGGACCTGCTAATTGGGAGGTAGACACAGAAGATGAGTTACACATCAATGCAACATGCAGTGTACAACACAACAGCAATATGCACTAGGAATGTATACACAGTATTGACTACAGACTGCCCACACAGCTCATGGGAGTCCAACGTCACTGTGTAATTCACTGTCACTTGGGCACACCCTTTGCAAGCCCATGGAAACGGGAAGCAGGAGGGGTGTGTGTGACTCAAACCCAAGCATCTGAACCAAATACATTACAAGCCTGCATGTGCCCAGCCACAATGCAGCGTATGCCCACAGGAACCACGGAAGCCAACAAATCGTCCCAAAAAAATTGGGAATAAAATAAATAAAAATAAAAATAAAAATAAAAAAAGAAAATAAATCAAAAATGGCCATTGATGGGCCCGGGGGGGTTGGGGAGGCCACCCAGGAGGTCCGAGGACAGGATGCACACCAGAACCCACCTGCGTGGATCCTGGGAAAAAAAAACACCTCCATGGGCTCATGGCCCACACGGCTACCCTATTGTGGGAGTATCACTGCTGTCGCTATTATCACCCTGTGCAGCTGCATCCGGAGGTGGTTGCACTATGGGAGGCAGCCCACGCAAGGCCCTAGTCTGCTCCTCCATGGCTGCAAGCATGCGGGTGTGGTAGGTCTGGTTCTGGAGGATGAGTGTGCGGAGGTCCCCATGCAACAACTCACGGGATGCCCGGACCTCCGCCCTCGTTGCCTGCATCTCAGCTGAGAGCGTACGGGTGAGACGCTCCAGCTGCTGTTCTGTCCTTTGGTGTGTTGAAGCCTCAAGCTCAACAAGAGTCGTCCTGAGGTGAAGGAGCTCCTGCCTCAGGGCTTCCCTGTGGCCCTGGGACTCAATGGAGATGGCCTCCTGCAGAGTCGCCAGTGCCGCCCGCCTGTCCCTGTTGGACCCCAACATGTCCTCCCTGTGTGACTGGCAGATGGAGTCGGTTGCCTGCTCTAGTCGCTCCATCAGCCTTTCAGGGGGGACAATGGAAGTGGCCACCCTATCCATGGCCTGAGCCATCATCTCGGATGATGCTGCCTGTTGGGTTGCCATACCGTAAATGGATTGCTCCCATGCGGTATTGCCAGGTGGCGTACGGCCACCACGTCGGCGGGCACCACACCTGTCTGGGGCAAGGCGAACTGCGCCTTGCTGTGCCGGCACTGCCTGAGGCTGCAGGACTGCATTCCCCCTCTGATCTGCTGGCCCAGGAACAGGATCAGATGTCGCGGAGTGTGACCCTGCATCCGTAACCACCAAAGGCGTAGCTGCCAACACTGACATTCCCATTGAGGGTTCTGACCCTGGTGCAGGTGGGTGGGACAGAACAGAATCCCTCCCTGGAACACTCACCTGCGACGGCACGTAGGTCTCATCCGAATCAACACCTGAGTACAGCTCGGGGGAGGTGCAGCCAGAGACACCCCTTGAGAGCACGACCTGCAGCACTTGTGGGTTCTCACCCACCACCACACCACGTCCCTCACTGGTGGTTGGTCGGCCCTCGGACCCCTCCTGGGTCTGCACCATCTCCACAACCCCAGCAGTATCAGGTGCGTCTTCCCCTGCAAAGACATAAAAACAAAGAAATGGAAACAGGCATTAGCACCATGGCACACAATGAGGGCTGAGAAGCAAGAGAACCAGTACTTGATTGACACATGTCCCACATGACTAAAAGCCTCCCATGCATGCACCCTCACTGCGTATGAAGGGCAGGCAAATGGCACACACTGATGACACCAAGATGGAAGATGAACACATTTTCTGCATGCTGCCTGGCAGTGGCATGACACATTGGCCTGTGATTGCCAGGTGAAACACACATGCCATCACACAGATGGCATGTACCATTGCTATTGAGTGAAGATGGAGAGGAGGGCAGCACCTATTCATTCAGTCCAGTTCCCGCATGTAATAGCTTTTCTAATTCAAACAGGTCAGATTCTTCACCTGGAGCTGCCAGTCCGAAATGGTCCAATTGCACAGGGACATGTTTGAACAAATGATATCCAGGTAACAAAGTCACTCCACTTTACCATAGCCATGTCAGACATGTGACTAGAGGACTGCGACATGCCTAGTAAAAGTGGTGGAATGCAAACAATCTGACTAAATGAACAGTGAAAAATTAAGCAACAACGTTGTGGCTAGGTGACACGTCAAGGGCAACTGGCGTGCAGTTGGGCTAGATGTCTACTGTTGGCAGAAGGGATACTGCTATGGCCAAATGCAGCTGCGCAGGATGTATTGCATGAAGCACATGGCTGACCCATACGACTCAGGCGCACACACTCTCACCTGGCACACAAACAGAAGCCCTCACACACACCATGCACATGGATGACACACACATGCATGTGCACTCACCGGACAATGCCTCGTAATCAGCCAAATCTCCCACGCCTTGGATCTGTTCCTCCGTGACGTAGGTCCCAGCGACTGACTCATGTGGAGTGAGTTCCATGTCTACTACTGGAGACCCACCTCCAGTCACTAGAGTTGCAGCATGACTTGAGGCCGGTTTATAGTCATAATATCGAAAAAATAATGTCGAATTACAAAAATGTCGAAAAAAAATGTCGAATTCAAAAATATCGAAAACACATACATATAATAGAAAAAGTCATTATTTCGAAAATAAAATGTCGAAAAAAAAATCGAAAAACCAATGTTAAAATAACTATGTAAAATGTCACACATTCTAACGTTTTTTATTGGGAGGGGGTTTCCCCCCAAACCCCCCATCCCAAAACCCTACCCCAACCCTCCACTCCTCCCCATCCCCCACAACACCCCCCATGGATATACCTTTAATTTTTTAAAAAAAGTATTTAATAAAACATTAATTAAATAATTAATTATTAAAAAAACCCATCCCAAACCCCTACCCCAACCCCCCCTTCCTCCCCATCCCCCCCACCCACCATGGATATACCTTTAACCATTTAAAAAAATTATGTTTTATAAACTATAATTAATTAATTATTTATTTAAACATTAATTCGAAAAAAAATCGAAAAAAATTCGACATTTTTGTAATTCGACATTTTTATTTTCGAATAAATGTTTTCGACATTTTGACTTTCGACATTATTGTATTCGACATTATGACTGGACACCCTTGAGGCCAGCTTACTCTTTGCCCTGCGCTTTAGGTCATTCCAGCGCTTATAGCAATCATTGGCTGTGCGCCTCACGTTTCCAAGGGCACTTACGATGTCCGCAACGGTCTGCCTGGCGTTGTGCAGGTGTGGTCTTGGATCCTGCAACAATGACCATCTCGTTGTCATGTGCAGACACATACTCGACAAGTGCATTCAGTTCGTCATCCGTGAAGCTGGGCTTCCTGGACGGGCCGGACTGTGTAGCCGTGTCTGGGGCATCAGCCTGTGCCGGACGAGCACTCTTCCTCTTCCGCTTGGAAGGTGGTGGTGATCCTGAGTGTCCTGCGCCGCTCTGGACACTAGGGGCAGGAGCCCTGGTGGACTCTGTATCAGGAGTGTGGGATTGCACACTCAGCATGGGAGTTGGTGCATGCATTGGCTCTAGTGTGATGGTGTCAGGGGGAATGTCAGCAGCATGGACTAGGACCGACACTGTCCGGGCTGGGTGTGTGAGGGCTGGGGTGGATGGAGCCGCAGCTGCCCCTGCAGCCTCTCCGCCCTGCCTACTTGGTGCAGCAGATGACCTTGCTGCCCCAGATGCACGTGGCATGGTGACATCAACGTGCACCAGCGCACGTGTCATAGGCCTGCTGACCTGGAAGTCAGCCATGGAGTCAGCCAGGTCTGGTGCCACAATGGGCTGGTCCAACAAGGGCTGAGCATGGATGGTGTCAGCCACATCAGCCTCAACGGGAGGGGGGGGGATTATGGGTGCCCTTGACTGGTCCTTCACACATGGGGGGACAGGCTCACCCTGCAAGTAACGACCACGTCCCCTACCGGATCCACCACGGCCACCACTTGTGGCTCTTCCACCTTTGCCACCCTTACGGAATCCTCGCCTCCCAGCCATGGCACTGATGTTAATATGCGTATGGGAGTGGCTGTAAAATATTGTCCTGGGCAATTGGGGGTCAAAGGGGTTGGGTACCAGATGGTAATTGTACCCTAGTGCTCTTGCAAGGCTGATTGTAACCCCTGGGGAAAGATGACGGGTCACGCTACGCACAGGAGCCCCAAAAAAGGGAGATGACGTGCACGCAACCCCTCCTAGACCACGTGTGCAGAAAGAAAAACCTGCACTACGCTGTGGCACCCAGTAACACAAGAATGAACGTATGCGTGTCACACGCAGCCTAGAATGACCTCTGAAGGGGTAGGCTACACACGGGGCAAGCACAGATGTTCGATACGTGCGTGACTCACCGTCTGCCAGGTAAAAGAGTGTGAAAAAGGAGCGCGTTTGGTTGGCAACACCCCCGCCAAAAGAAGATTTGTACGCTGTCTGAGGAGACAGGACAACAGTAGAAGGGAACACTGTTTGAGGGAACAGGCCCAGGTAAACCAGTAAAAGAGAAAAAAGAGAAAAAGCTGTCAGAGGTAACAGGGAATACGAACTTGAAACGCCGTGAAGTAAATCGCGTGTGAAACGACAAGAAGTACAGAATTCACCCACTCGCTCTCCACGAAAAGCACATACAAGGAAATGGTGTTCTATGCGTACCTTTTATACAGGCCCACACGTCCAGCGTCACTTACGCGGCGTGTACGCGCTAGGGCCATTTCCACCAATTACACGCTTTGTCACTTCTGCGTGTAGGGCCATTTCCACCAATCACACGCAATGACACTCTGACGTGCAGTCTTTCCACGTGTGCTCTGTCATCACGTGCTGTGTGGGAAACACCCGTGCGGGTCACGTCACAGACGCGCTTACGCGCTGAGGGCCTTTGGTCCAATAGAATCGCGTATGCGTGCTGACGCGCTTACGCGCTAAGGGCCTTTCCTCGATTTTCACGCTGACGTGCAGGATTTTCACATGCCAAATCACTCCGTACCAAGCTGGCCACGTGTAAGCACACGGAAGACCACGCTCCTGCCCAGAAGGCCGAACTACTGCCCCCCAGAGCCCCGAGCACGCTCCCACCTGCCATCTGCTGCTGCCTGACTGCCTGCTGCCCACGTGCACTGCCATTTGCTGCCTGCACATCAGCCAGGGGTGCTGTTGCTGTGACCACCCCTGCTGGAACCGAAGACTCCCGACTGGAATTCCATCGCTCCACAGCCCAGCCCCAGGACCCAGTTGCCCACCCACTCCTGCCTCTGGGGTTGTCATGTCGGGGCAAACACCATCTGTGACCACTGACAACCCCCGGCCAGAGAGGCAGAGGGGCACCAGCTTCAGTGCCACCGAAGTTGGTGTCCTGGTGGAGCAAGTCCTGGGGCAGTATGATGCCCTCTTCGGAAGTTCCCGCGCCGACAAGGAAGGACGGACTCGGATCTGGACTGACATCGTGACTGCCATCAACGCGGAGGGGGTGGCAGTCCGGGACTTACAACATGTCAGGAAGCGCTGGGAGGACTTCAGGTCCAGGACCCTGAACAAGGCCCGGCGCCTATTGAAGGCAGCGGATGCCAAGGGGCGCCGGGGCCACTTGTCGGAAGAACAGATGGGGGTCCTGGAACGCATTTCCCCAGCGCTCCACGTCCAGGTCCTAGAGAAGCAGGCCCGTCTGGAGTCGATCAGTGAGTGTACATGCATCCTGATTGTGAGCAGTGCGTGTGGTGATTATTCGGTATTGTGCAGGTTGCACATCTGTTTGTATGGGGTCGAGTATGGGTGGGGGTGTACAGGGCCGTGGGGCTGACACATGCGAGGGCTGTAATGTGTGAGACATGGATGGTGCTTGTGTGTGTAGGCTTGCATGGCAAATGCAGTTGTGCGTGCACACATGTTTGGATGAATGTGTATGTAAGTAGACATGTCCGTCATGTCAGGCATGTATGTTGTTTTCGGCTGCATGTACGAGCACTGTGTACATGTGCATGTGTGTGTATTTGACAAGGGTGCAACAGTGATGCAACATGGATGCATGTGACAGCGGTATGTGGAAGACTGATTGGCAGATGTGACATGGATGCCCGTCTGAACAGTGCGACACTTGGCAGAGGTGTAGACATGCATGCAAGTGTGGTGGTGTGTGTACATGTGTGGTGCACTTCCTGTGTTGCATGTGATGTCTGGCTCCCCTTTGGCTGCTGATGCTGTTGTATGTGTAGGGATGGTGGTGGCAGTTGCGATATGGCTGTGGTATGGCTCATGTGTGCGAGTTGCTATGACATGTGTGTTGTGGATTGTGATGACATGTCTGAGGTTTGCCAATGCCACTCATGTGCAACTGTCATGTGTGTATGTGTCCATTGTACAGTGCCCTGATGCCTGTGTTTTGTTTCTCCCCGTCTGCAGCGTCAACTGATGAAGAGGGCGGAGAAGGTGCTGTGGAGCACAGCGGCGGGGATCCGACCGCCAGCCGGAGACGCAAGGCCCGGCTCCCCTCCCGTGTTGTCATCTCGTCGGGGAGTGAGGAGTCCGGTGCCGCGTCCCAGGCCGCAGCTGCCGGGGGGAGGTCCAAGAGGCGGAGGTTGAAGTTGGACTCCTCGGCAGCAGAAGGGGCAGCTGGGACCCCACAGGGCCCAACAGGGGAAGATGGCAGGGAGTCATCCAGGTTGGTGGGGGGTTTGGTGGAGGAGGATGCCGTGCAAGCACCAGAGACGGGGTCTGGAGGTGGGGATCCCACTGGTGCTAGTGGTGCAGTGCAGGACCAGGGACAGGAGGCAGCACAGGCCGCCGCGGAGGTGCCTGTGTGCAATCCTGTCCCCGATCCTGTCCCTGCAACATCTTGCACCAGCAGGGATGCCTACGTCCAGACCCGTTTTCAGGCAGGGGATGAGCTGACGTCAACTGGCCTTCCTCTGCCTGCGGACGTGGCCATCCAGGTCCGGGTTGAGCCTGTCCTGGCTGGTGTGGCGTTGCGTCAACGTGCCATGCGAGGTGACCTGCAGTCTTTTTATGGAGAGACTGCACGTCATCTCGAATGGCTCGTTGACCACGTCAGCCTGCTGGGACAGGTCACCCAGGCCGGATTCCGCCGTCTGATGGGGCTTGCTCCGACCCCCTCCTCAACTGGACCCCCTACGCGCCAGTCGTCCTCTGTGCCATCTTCCCACCCATCAGTCACCTGGGTGCCCTGTGGAGCTGCCTCTGACGGTGCGGCCAGGCTGGTGGAGGAGGCATCCCTGCCACAGTCGGGAGTCGGAGGTCCAGCAGGGGTGGCCACATCAACAACTGCACCCCAGCCGGCGGAGGATGTGCAGGCAGCAGGAGGCAGTGCACGGGCAGAGGCAGAGCAGCAGCAGCAGCAACATGGTGGGAGACATGAAGGCTCGGGGCTTTCGACATCGGAGGGGCAGGCATCGGCCGGAGGGCAGGGGGACCCAGGACAGAGAGTGTCTTCCGTGTGGCAGCGGTTGGGCCACGCCATAGGTGCGGAGCGGCGGCGGGCGGAAGAGGCGCGGCTCACAATGGTCAGGGCGGAGAACTCCATGCGGAGGGCCCTGAGGCGGGCCGAGTGCCTCGAGGCAATCCGCAGGGGGTTGGAGGAGGACACGGCGTCGTCCCTGCGGACCCTCGGGGCCACGGAACTGGACCGCCTCCGGGACATCGAACAGGAGTTCGATGATGCCCTGGCCCGGGACACCACGGAGTGAGCCGCTGGACTTGCCCGCCGCCTTTGTATATAGTTCTTTAGTTTTAGGTTTCCTTTGTTTCTTATTATGATTTGGAGTCGACGGACACTGCTCCACTTTTTATATATAGTTGATTTTTAGGTAGGTTTTTTAGTAGGTTTCCTTTGTTCAGTTGGGCTCATGGACCCTTGGTAGTTTTTTACATAGTTCTTTGTTGCATGGAGATTTTTTTACATTTGACTTTGGACAAAAATTTTTTGGATTCTGATTTGCATTTTTTGGTTTTTATACGGACAGCAAGCTTATTTTTTCTCATTCACATTGTAGTTTGTTTCCTTTCTTTAGCATTCTTTATTTTTTTCAATACAATTTTGTTTCCATACTTCACTGTGTGGTATCATCTCATTGGTTTCATGCATGTCATGTTGGGTGTTTTCCCATTCAATTGCAACCATTGTGTGTGACGGACATGGGTTCATTAGCTTCATGAACATTGGGGGTGTAACATGTAATTTCCATTTCCATGTTGGTGAATGGGTTACTTGGTAGGGCTTTTTGGCTGTGGAGGCTGACCATTACGCACATGATTGGGGATTGTGAGGACCTGGTGGAGGCTGCCCCTGCACTGCTGGGGGGTGGGGGTGGGGGTGGTGGGAGACATGAGTGGGGGCCTGGTGGAGGCTGCCCCTGGTGGCTGGGGGGTGGGGGCGGTGGGAGACATGGGTGGGGGCCTGGTGGAGGCTGCCCCTGCACTGCTGGGGGGTGGCGGTGGTGGGAGACATGAGTGGGGGCCTGGTGGAGGCTGCCCCTGCACTGCTGGGGGGTGGGGGTGGTGGGAGACATGAGTGGGGGCCTGGTGGAGGCTGCTCCTGGTGGCTGGGGGGTGGGGGTGGTGGGAGACATGGGTGGGGGCCTGGTGGAGGCTGCCCCTGCACTGCTGGGGGGTGGGGGTGGTGGGAGACATGAGTGGGGGCCTGGTGGAGGCTGCCCCTGGTGGCTGGGGGGTGGGGGTGGTTGGAGACATGAGTGGGGGCCTGGTGGAGGCTGCCCCTGGTGGCTGGGGGGTGGGGGTGGTGGGAGACATGAGTGGGGGCCTGGTGGAGGCTGCCCCTGCACTGCTGGGGGGTGGGGGTGGTGGGAGACATGAGTGGGGGCCTGGTGGAGGATGCCCCTGGTGGCTGGGGGGTGGGGGTGGTGGGAGACATGGGTGGGGGCCTGGTGGAGGCTGCCCCTGCACTGCTGGGGGGTGGGGGTGGTGGGAGACATGAGTGGGGGCCTGGTGGAGGCTGCCCATGGTGGCAGGGGGGTGGGGTGGTGGGAGACATGAGTGGGGGCCTGGTGGAGGGTGGCCATAGTGGCAGGGGGGTGGGGGTGGTGGGAGACATGAGTGGGGGCCTGGTGGAGGCTGCCCCTGGTGGCTGGGGGGTGGGGGTGGTGGGAGACATGAGTGGGGGCCTGGTGGAGGCTGCCCCTGGTGGCTGGGGGGTGGGGGTGGTGGGAGACATGAGTGGGGGCCTGGTGGAGGGTGCCCCTGCACTGCTGGGGGGTGGGGGTGGTGGGAGACATGAGTGGGGGCCTGGTGGAGGCTGCCCGTGGTGGCTGGGGGGTGGGGGTGGTGGGAGACATGGGTGGGGGCCTGGTGGAGGCTGCCCCTGCACTGCTGGGGGGTGGGGGTGGTGGGAGACATGAGTGGGGGCCTGGTGGAGGCTGCCCATTGTGGCAGGGGGGTGGGGTGGTGGGAGACATGAGTGGGGGCCTGGTGGAGGCTGCCCCTGCACTGCTGGGGGGTGGGGGTGGTGGGAGACAGGAGTGGGGGCCTGGTGGAGGGTGGCCATGGTGGCAGGGGGGTGGGGGTGGTGGGAGACATGAGTGGGGGCCTGGTGGAGGCTGCCCCTGCACTGCTGGGGGGTGGGGGTGGTGGGAGACATGAGTGGGGGCCTGGTGGAGGGTGGCCATGGTGGCAGGGGGGTGGGGGTGGTGGGAGACATGAGTGGGGGCCTGGTGGAGGCTGCCCCTGGTGGCTGGGGGGTGGGGGTGGTGGGAGACATGGGTGGGGGCCTGGTGGAGGCTGCCCCTGCACTGCTGGGGGGTGGGGGTGGTGGGAGACATGAGTGGGGGCCTGGTGGAGGCTGCCCATGGTGGCAGGGGGGTGGGGTGGTGGGAGACATGAGTGGGGGCCTGGTGGAGGGTGGCCATGGTGGCAGGGGGGTGGGGGTGGTGGGAGACATGAGTGGGGGCCTGGTGGAGGCTGCCCCTGCACTGCTGGGGGGTGGGGGTGGTGGGAGACATGAGTGGGGGCCTGGTGGAGGCTGCCCCTGCACTGCTGGGGGGTGGGGGTGGTGGGAGACATGAGTGGGGGCCTGGTGGAGGGTGGCCATGGTGGCAGGGGGGTGGGGGTGGTGGTAGACATGAGTGGGGGCCTGGTGGAGGGTGGCCATGGTGGCTGGGGGGTGGGGTTGGTGGAAGACATGGGTGGGGGCCTGGTGGAGGCTGCCCCTGCACTCCTCGGGGGTGGGGGTGCAGGGAGACATGAGTGGGGGCCTGGTGGGGGCTGCCCATGGTGGCAGGGGGTGGGGGTGGTGGGAGACATGAGTGGGGGCCTGGTGGAGCCTGCCCCTGGTGGCTGGGGGGTGGGGGTGGTGGGAGACATGGGTGGGGGCCTGGTGGAGGGTGCCCCTGCACTGCTGGGGGGTGGGGGTGGTGGGAGACATGAGTGGGGGCCTGGTGGGGGCTGCCCATGGTGGCAGGGGGGTGGGGGTGGTGGGAGACATGAGTGGGGGCCTGGTGGAGGCTGCCCCTGGTGGCTGGGGGGTGGGGGTGGTGGGAGACATGGGTGGGGGCCTGGTGGAGGCTGCCCCTGCACTGCTGGGGGGTGGGGGTGGTGGGAGACATGAGTGGGGGCCTGGTGGAGGGTGCCCCTGCACTGCTGGGGGGTGGGGGTGGTGGGAGACATGAGTGGGGGCCTGGTGGAGGCTGCCCCTGGTGGCTGGGGGGTGGGGGTGGTGGGAGACATGAGTGGGGGCCTGGTGGAGGCTGCCCCTGGTGGCTGGGGGGTGGGGGTGGTGGGAGACATGAGTGGGGGCCTGGTGGAGGCTGCCCCTGGTGGCTGGGGGGTGGGGGTGGTGGGAGACATGGGTGGGGGCCTGGTGGAGGCTGCCCCTGCACTGCTGGGGGGTGGGGGTGGTGGGAGACATGAGTGGGGGCCTGGTGGAGGGTGCCCATGGTGGCAGGGGGTGGGGTGGTGGGAGACATGAGTGGGGGCCTGGTGGAGGCTGCCCCTGCACTGCTGGGGGGTGGGGGTGGTGGGAGACATGAGTGGGGGCCTGGTGGAGGCTGCCCATGGTGGCTGGGGGGTGGGGGTGGTGGGAGACATGAGTGGGGGCCTGGTGGAGGCTGCCCCTGGTGGCTGGGGGGTTGGGGTGGTGGGAGACATGAGTGGGGGCCTGGTGGAGGCTGCCCCTGCACTGCTGGGGGGTGGGGGTGGTGGGAGACATGAGTGGGGGCCTGGTGGAGGGTGGCCATGGTGGCAGGGGGGTGGGGGTGGTGGGAGACATGAGTGGGGGCCTGGTGGGGGCTGCCCATGGTGGATGGGCTGCCTGCGGGACATGAGCAGGGGTGCAGGGTAGTCCCCCGTGGTGTGGGCTGCCTGCAGGGGCCGTGGAGGTTGTGGAGCGTACACCTGGGAGGACCCACACGGCCAATTCACGTGTAGTACTCCCCAGAACCCCTGAAATACACATTCCCTGCTGAAATCGCGTGTGCAACTTCCCGCGCACCCCTGAAATACACGTACCCTGCTCGCACTGGGACAATCGCGTGTGGAACTTCCCCCGCACCCCTGAAATACACGTACCCTGCTCGCACTGGGACTATCCCGTGTGGAACTTCCCGCGCACCCCTGAAATACACGTACCCTGCTCGCACTGGGACAATCGCGTGTGGAACTTCCCGCGCACCCCTGAAATACACGTACCCTGATGAAATCGCGTGTGGAACTTCCTGCGCACCCCTGAAATACACATAACCTGATGAAATCGCGTGTGGAACTTCCCGCGCACCCATGGAATACACGTACCCTGCTCGCACTGGCCCATTCGCGTGTGTAACTTCCTGCGCACCCCTGAAATACACGTACCCTGCTGAAATCGCGTGTGTAAATTCTCGCGCACCCCTGAAATACACGTACCCTGCAGAAATCGCGTGTGGAACTTCCCGCGCACCCCTGAAATACACGTACCCTGCTGAAATCGCGTGTGGAACTTCCCGCGCACCCCTGAAATACACGTACCCTGCTTGCACGGGGCCAGTCGCGTGTGGAACTTCCCGCCGCACCCCTGCAATACACGTTCCCCGCTTGGCGTTTGCTGTTTGCCAGCCCGGTGAACTGGTCCAGGGTTAGCGCAGCCCTTTGCGATGATTTAGCGATTTTGATGGCTTTTCCTTGCGCGAGGGCGTTCTTGGGGGCGTTACTGGCGCTGTTGCAGGGTCGCTGCGATTCTCTGCGCCACGGCTGGTTTGGAAGCCTGAAATCCATGAATACGCTGTGCGCGGAAAATCGGTTTTAGCGCACGTGCCTGGCGCAGTCAATCGCACGCGGACACTCTGCGCCAGCCGCTTGCGACACTTTTCTGCGAAATTCTATGAATTACCCTGTAAGTCTTCCTCATCACAGTAGCCCACTATCACCACCTCACTCTTTCTCATCACAGTCCCCCATTGCCACCACATCACTCTTCCTTATCACAGTATCCCAATGCCACCAGGCCACTTTTCCACATCAGTCTCACACTACCACCATCCCTGTCACCCTCATCACAGCCCCCCACTACCACCATTTCACTCTTCCTCATCACAGTATGCCACTACTACCACCTCACTCCACCTTGTCACAGTCCCCCACTACCACTGCATCACTGTTCCTCGTCATAGTACCCCACCACTATCAAATCACTCTTCTACTTCACAGTCCCCCACTACCACTGCATCAGTCTTCCTCATACCAGTACCCCACTACCACCATGTGACTCTTCCTCATCACAGTCCCACACTACCACCAACTCACTATTCCTTGCCACAGTCCGCCACTACCAGCACCTTACTGTTCCTGGTTACAGCCCCTCACTACCACCATGTCACTCCTACTTGCCACAGTACCCACTACCACCACATCACTCTTCACCATCACATTACCCCATTAGCACCAACTCACTCTTTCTCTTTATAGTCCCCCACTACCACCACATCACTCTTCCTCATCACAGTACCCCACTATCACCACCTCACTCTTCCTAACCACAATCCCCCACTGCCACTCAATCTTTCTCATCACAATACCCCACTACCACCACCTCACTCTTCCTAGCCACAGTCCCCCACTGCCACTCAATATTTCTCATCACAATACCCCACTACCACCAACTCACTCTTCCTAGCCACAGTCCCCCACTACCATTCATTCTTCCTGATCACAGTCTACTACCATCACAACCTCACTCTTCTTGATCACAGTTCCCATCTACCCCAATCTTCCTCATCACAGTCCCTTACTAATCCCACCTCACTCTGTCTCTTCACAGTACACCATTAGTAATCCCTTATTATCTAGTGGACACAAAGATGAAATACTTGATAAACCATATGTTGCATACCTGAAGAATAGATATTGATAAAAAGTGATTTGACATCAGTTATGCTATCAGAAAAAAAGGAAAAATGACAGGTGGTGGAAGGTATAGCTTAACAAAACCCTTGATATTCAGTGAAAAATCTTTAGTTAAGGGACAGTTAAGGTGAATAAGTTTAGTGCAACAAAACCCTTGAAATTCGGTGAAAAAATGTTAGTGAAGCACCATTAAGGTGAAACAGTTTGATGCAAGGAAACTCTTGAAATTCAGTGAAAATAATTTTAGCTGAAGCGACATTAAGGAGCCAATCTAATGCCAAAACCCCTGAAAATCAGAAGGTGTTGGAAGTTACACCACCTTAACTATGAGGCCCCCATTGAGCAGCCCCTAAGCATACTGATGACATCACAAATGGCAAAACTTATCTGACCTCTGCAGCAGCAAGAAAAGTGACTGTGTAATGGTGGATTCAGTGCTTAAATGGAGGATAGATGTGGCGAAGTGGACCATAAGCAGTAGAAAGAATTGTAGGACTTGTAGTCCTGATTATATCACGTGAAAAGAACGTTTCAGGCCACCGTATGCAATAAGATGGCATCCTACAAACGTGCTTCCCAGAAACCTCCAAATCATATGTCTGATGTCGAAGTGTCAGTGGCACAAAGACCTTCCTTAACTAAAAGTCAAAATGAATGTCCATATCCGGGCCAGAACACGTGTATCGCCTGCTTCATCCCAGTCATAGACTATTAATATTGGAGGTCTTGGTTTCAGAATTGCAAGGCGAAAAACCCTGGACACCTGCTTCCAAAACGCAACTTTCTTACACACTGAATATCCCAAATGTAAGATCTCACAAAAGACCTCTCCTTTTCACTTCCCAGACAGTCCGGTAACCCCACTCAGAGGATTTAGGGTTTGTCTCAGCCCAGCTCCATGTGCACACATACTCACATGTATACATACTATGCACAGTATACACGTGGGTATGTGTACGTGCATACACACATACATGCTGCATGACCTTTAAATGTACCAAGTTTATTTTCAATATGTTTAAGACCAGCTCTCGTTTGTGGTCTATTAGAAGCAGCACTGAGCACATCAGTATAACGCCAGCCACACATAATATAAACAGATACCCCTAGTCTCTTTGTGTAGATGCAAGTTTTGAGTTTCAGGCTACAGCCGTATGTCACATGGAAACAGAGGAACTTTTCTTGCAGGACTTGCACAAACGGAACGACTTTCTTCTGCCCGTATTAAATCAATAAAATGTGTTTTACAACATTCCTGAAACTAGAGAGAAGTATTGTGTTATTAAACTATATTATATGCATTTCCTGGCGTCTCTTTCATGTTCAGCATCCAGCTGGATTTCCATCCGCCTGCCCCCGCCTGGCCTCTGCGAATTGCTTAAAGAAACATTTGCAGAGGATGGCAACACATGACCAATTCAGTCCATCGCCCCATCATCAAACAGACGGATATGTCCAGCAACTGCCAAGTATCCTAACGAATTATATATTCCGCTCTATGTTTGTGTTAGAAGAGACATGCCATCACATTTAATCGTATTTCTGGACTTGCTTGTATGTGCACATTTCTGATTTCAAAGTATTCTCTATATCCTATATCATATTAAAATTCGAAGCAATGCACAGTGTTAATGCACAGTGTTAATATATGAATTGCCTTGTTTCGTAATTTAGGCGTGGAGGAAATTCATTGTTGCATATGGTAATAGCAAAAGCCTGGGTGTACAGGTCATTCTAACTCTGCATTCAATCTGTCTAGTATTAACCCACTTTATGTGTATTGAGCATTCGTCGAGATTGTAAGAAAAACGAGCAGGTAGAAAGCTAATGGTTTTGACCTTTTCATATTGTAATAGTAGCGGTTTGAATGAGTAAGTTAACGGATGGGTGAGTGAATGGGCGAGCAGGTGGATTGATGTCTGAGCCAGTGAACAGATGAGTGAGCTGGCCAGTTGATAGGTGAATACATAACCAGTTGAACCACAAGATGCATGGATGACTTCTTGTAAGGACAGATGGGTAGAGGAATGGGTATCCTTTACAGTGAATGGATGGATCAGTGGATTAGTGGCTGGATTGGGGAGTGAATGGGCGAGTGGGTGTATAAATAGACAGAGAGATGAGAAGGAGAATCAATGAATGGGTAAGAGGATGATTGGTTGGTCTGTATGAGCGAGTGAAGGAGAGGGTGGCTGGAAGTGTGAACAAACGAGTGGGTGATTGATTGGATCTGAATAATCAGACGTATGGGTGGGAGAGGAGATCGATTGGTGTGGGTAGACGAGTGTGCAAGTGCCTGAGAGGGTGGGTGGATAGATGGGAAAGTGATTGATTGGATGAGCATGTTGCTTGATGAGAGGGTCAATACATGTGTGTGTGTGTGTGGATGCTTAGTGACAGAAGGAGCTGGAAAGTTAGTGATTGAAAGAGGAGTGAATGATTAATTCATTTGATGAGGTAGGGGAAACATGGGTGGATGGATGGGTGAGTGAATAGATAAGTGAGTCGATGAATTGGTGGGGGAGTAAATTAGTGGTCAAACCATGCCATGAAGTTCACTGCAACAGGGCCATCAGCATTCGAAGAACTGAATGGGTAAGACACGCTGCCCTAAAGTCACTGGCAGTGTTATCTACTCTTGGGGGGTCGTCTTTTGCTAGTTAGGCCCTACAAGTTGAATTCCCTCAACAACAGGTATTTTCTTCTAATGTGGGCATCTGTTCACAACAATGGCATTGACACTAAGTGGATGCATCTTCCATTCGACTTGGTTCAGTATCAGACCAATTGTCGAGAGCGTCACTGCCTTCCTCCAGTTGTTCTTAACTTTGCCTTGATTGAATTTCATCTGTGTATTTTGGTTCAAGCATAAACCCATGCTGCCCTGTCATTGAAACTTTAAGATGCGTTCAGTAGATAAAAGATGCGCCGGAAAGGACAACCTACAGAAGTTAATAGATGTAACAGGTTTTAGCATAAAAAGGATATTGAAAATATGTATTAGCAAAGCTGGTAACAAATGAAAAAACAATGGCAATCAAACGGTTTGTTAAACTAACAAGGCGAGATCCATATATTGAGACACTACTAACACAAAGCCATTTCAAATCACAGTGGAACATTAGCAGAGATAAATTATAATTAATGAATATCCTTTCATTGTTCACAATTGTTGAACCAGAGGTCTATTGATGCTCCATGCATTCCTCTAAAAAACAACACAATGCGTCAGTCACAGACATAATGCAAACCATTTACTATGAATGATGTAGGAGATGTTTCAATAAGTTGCAGTTTCAACAATATGTAGGAAGTTATCTGGCAAACCAAACAAATTGTGCAAAACAAAGAACTACTAGACACAGACATGAATAGCAAAGCAAAAATGGTAAAATTATGTGTTGATAGGTATTGCAGGCAAAAGTGTCTTCCACATTTTTATGGTGACACATGATTACATAATTGCATTTTCTCTAGTTTATTGACACCAGCAAATTCAAATGTTTTCGTAGCACTTAACATTAACACAAGATGGATGTGGCAAATAGGTGTAAGTTGCAGCAATATGTCCCTTGGGATGTAAGTGATGCTACACGCAAAACACATTTATAATACATCACTATGAGTTATGGAGCGGGACTAATGATGATTCAGGTGAACCTATAGACCTAGGGCCCTTCAAGACGAGGTATCAATACCTTGAGATAGATGGGGATGCAGAAGTTACTCAAACATCAACAATCAAACTGACTCAGGAAGTTGGCAAAACTTGATCTGTTTTATTTTCAATTGTCTAAAACAGGGAGTTACAACGGACATCAACAGACGTTCTCTCAATTTCTCTCAGTGACTATCATAAAAAACACAACATTTATAGTCAAAACTCGTCATAAACAACGGCATACTATATGATAAACTACAAAAACCTACTTGGGGATGTGATAGGATTACAGGGAACATCTAAGTATACGTTCCATATTAATGGGGGTTGTGATTGGGTTTATACTGTCAGGTGGTCAACTAAGTCCATCCCAAGTGCAAGTCATCTTCTGTGTCATACTAATACTCAACACTCTATTGGTTATACAAACTATGGGGCTCTTTGATATGTAGCCCCCTACTATTGGTTTGGCACCTTTGTACACTTCTGGAATATTCCACATCCTAGCAGCACGCAGGCTACCATACCAGGTGCAGGCAGGGTCGGCATGATCATGCCTCCCCACCAATTAGTCCAACATCTATCATCACTCTTTCAGTCTGTCAGTCAATTAAGGCTTTGAACTTGGCCTTGTAGAGGCTATCTGTGCCTGAGAAAAAAAGCGAGTATCTTCTTAATTTAGGTGTAGCTCAACCCAATGTCTATTTTGATCTGACCATGTTACTTGGAGACTGCATTTTCAAGCCTTTTGCTGCATTTAATTCTATTAAATGATGAACTCTTGATGCCTTCAGTATTTTCGATTCCACTTCAAACAGAAGTGTGTTTCTTTCTCACGTTCATGTAATCACTGGATGGACAACCAGGTTCACAGTGGACTTGTCTTCTTGATGCTGGGCCAGCCAAGCCTTTCTTGTATTTCTCCATCAGTTATTTTCCAACTACGCCACACTGAAAAACCCTTTCCAATCGCGGGGTTTCAAGCATTGCTTAAAATGCACTGTGGAATATCCAGGTTATATACATTCCTATGTATTATACATTGGCGCATCACTGCAACTATTCACTACATAGCCAGCCTTAAGATCACTTTGTCTACTTGCGTTACTGCGTCTGTACAAGTGTAAACTGATTTGTATTTTCTTCAGCGTTTCTGTAACATGAGCATCTTTATCTCGAGCCCGAAATATTGCTCATCTTTACCACATACTCTTTAGAACTTATAGAACCTCCATGTTCTTTTGCCTCGTGCAGGAGCTGGCTTTATTAATCCTATCATAATAGGTTTTGCGTTTGGTTTGTAAGATTTCTGATTTGTATTTGGCTGTGAATTTTAGAAGATTTGCTTTCTAGTTGCTGTTGGGTCATTTTTCCAATGGGCTTCAGCTGTCCTTTTATCTGCCCGAAGGGCTTTGAGTTGAGACGTAAACCAAGAATTCAGGTGGGCTCTGGGCTTACTTTTGCACATCTTGAGAGGTGCATATTGTCTAAGGCAGCAGTAAAAGTGGAGTTGTAGAGTTGTACTAGAGTAGCTGGGTCCGAGATGGTAGGAGGCAGGGATTTTAAGATAGGGAGAAGGTGGGGTCTTAGATTGTCTACAGTAATGTTACGCTTATTCCTGGTCAGGATAGGCGCACTGTCTTGGATGGTCAAGGTCAGTAAGTAGTGGGGGTAGGGCTCGATGGATGTTATTAATGTCTTGCAATTGAGGTTGGCTCCCCAGTCAAGGGTTCTGCCTTTTACATGAGTACGCTGGTTAACTCTTTGTGTTAAGCATTGTTCGTTGAGGGAGTTCATCAGTGCCAAGGCATGTTGGTCTTTCAGGTCGTTGAGACCGAGATTGAACTCTCCTAGCAATAGGGCCCAGAGGTCTATAAAGTAAATGGGGGGTTAGGGTGTGAGAGTTAGTAAGTGGAATTTTCACTGACAGCACTTCGCATGACGAGATAGGGTGATGCGTTGAGGCCCTACGTCCCAGACTTGATTTGGCCATGTCTCTGTTATAGCTGGAGTTGTTTTAGTGTTAGACCATATCTGATATCCAGTAGCTTTCACTCTTGACAAACATTCTGTCCCCACTGTCTATATCAGGGTAGCACCATGTTATTGGAAGAAAAGTCAGGGAGAAGAAGGAGGAGGAACTGTTGTAACAAAGCTCTACATTCCTCTTGTTGCTTGGATTTCACATTTGGAGAGGCTCTATTCCTTCCATGAATCCCTCAATTGCATTGCCAGAGAGGAAAAGGGAAGAGGCTTGCTTTCTCCCTCCTCCCTACTCGTTCTTTGAGACCATCAGCATTGTAAGCCATTTCCCCACACTGGGGATATATCTTGAGCTGTTTGACGTGAAACAATGTATGGGGATCTGTAAGAGTTCCAACATCAGCCAAGTAGGTGACCTCACCCGTCTTTTAAAGTAGAGCATATAGGCCAGTTTACTTGCCTACTTTGCAAAGCCCAGGGCGTTTTAGGCTCCATCATGAGGACCATTTGGTACACACCATGAGCTGCCTTCTGATCTTAGAATTATATGGTCCCGGCCTGAAATGAATTCAGGGTGTCTTTTCCCTTCATCATGGGAGGAGAAATAATTTTGGAGAACCAACTCGTAATTGCCAAGATCTGGAAAATAGGTTTTGTGCAGGTTACTTATCAACCGAACTTTATTTGTTGGGCACCTTTGTTATACAACTGCACACCTTGTTACATTATTAAACCATAGTTTGCAAAATTCATCCATCACACTTTCCCCTAAACAAATCCATCCAATTACATGGGGTAGAATTAAATTAAGCAGCCATTTCCATATTACAGTGACAATTCTTCATTATCAATATAACCACCATCATTAGTGGGGTCAATTCACAAAAATCCAATAAGTTACAGTGTATTTCCAGCTTTCTTAATGAAATCATGCCGACACTGTGTGTTTTTAGCCTGTTACGAAGTAAATATCCTATTGCTCTCAAGACCGAGTACCAGGTACCTCATATGGTGTTAGTATTGGCCCAGCACGTAGGCCACTACATCATAGGCTGGCCTGGAAGGGTTTCCTTTCAATGCATCTTTTATGAAAGCGACAAGCTTTCTTACATTGTGACCAAATCAGGACATTGAAGGGACAAACATCGATTCCATTAGATGATATTGCTCTGTCAGCAAAAAGAGGCACGAAAGTAGGAATTCACACTTTCTTCACAGTGACTGTTTTAAAGCACTCCTCATGCTAGTCACTGTATTTTAGAAGCACTTAGTAATACTGTTGGGGGTGGTAAGAAGTGGAGAACTTGTATGTTAGCCCACATTCGATCCACATAGCCTTCAAATAGAATGCCATTAAGTTGTTAGACTGGGCAGAAACATCCAGTTTCCGAAGCAACCCCTTCTGAAAATCCCTAAGTGGGTGTTTGCTACCAATGGGAAGTAATGGCTCTCAAGGGCATAGCCTAAGGGCACCGGGTCGATCCATGACTACGAAGATGATCCAGGAGCTAATATGCATGTCAAGAGGACCAACAATGTTGATTCCTAACCTCTCTATGGGCACCCCTACCACTGATAATGGCACAAAATGTAATTTCAACTATCCAATGGACTAGCCAGACAACTATCAATGCAGAAAGGCTTTACAGTGACACACCAGGATTTCCAAGCAGGGACAGTATTAGTGAGGTATCAGCCTCTCCAAAATGTTCTTCACTATGCAGTGACCTGTCAAAGGTATCTTGTGTACTAACAATAGCAGGAAGAATCTCGCACTCAGAAGTACCATCAACCTCTGGTGTACAACTGGTTCAGGTTTAACAGGCGCACTGCACAGCAGACACCCTACCAGTGGTATTCCCTATAGAACGGGGAAGGTATTGCTTCCACAGACCTTCGGAGTAGGACACACTCTTTGTCCTCAACATAAATTTGCCCAAACAGGGCATCTGTACACATGCAAAGTGTTTGTATTATATGTTATTATTGTGTTTGTTCCAAAATACGCAATTCACCTCGTTATATATGTGCAGAAAAAAGGGTCAGTGATCCTTCAGACAGCAATCAAGAAGGGCAGGTCATAATGAACATTCATAATGAACAGTCAATCATCATGGAATTCCAAAAGATTTACATATGTAAACCTGGACCATCTTGTTGTCACCTACACTAATTATGCAGTCGACACACAGATTCTCCTACCACTCACTGGTTATTATGACAAGGATTTGGCCTTGGTGAACAGTGTGTACCTCATCATCCAGGCATGGATGGCCACCCATGGACTATGCCTGAATGATGATAAGACGGAGATTATCATCTTGGGCACCTCCTCCACCCTCAAATAATTGGGACGCAGATACGCCTGTTTTAACGTGGACAAAAACCTTATCACTGCCGCCACAGAAGTGAAAACCTTAGGTGTCTACCTGGATTTGACTCTCAACTTCAATAAGCAGGTCAACGTGATGGTTTCCACGACCGCATACATGTGTAAATTAATTAGAGCAGGTAAACCTTTCCTATCTAGCAAGAGAGGCATCACCTTGGCCAGAGCACTCCTTTTGTTGAAGCTGGATTACTGTAATGCTCTTTACATTGGTGCTAACAAGGCAACCATTAAGAGAATCCAGCTTCTCCAGAACAACGCCCTGAGAGCAGCACTTGGAATCTCAAGAAGAGATCATATATCCAAAACTAGAAAATCTAACAACTAGCTCTCAACTCAGGAAAACATCCAACTAAAAGTCGCCTCACTTGTATTCAAGTGTCTAAATGAGGCCACACCCCGCTATCTCTCAGAGCATTTCACCAAGACTATCCCTATCAGATACACCAGATCATCCAGCCCCACTGCCTCGTAGTGCCTAGATTCAAACTCTCCAGAGTTGGGGAACATAGCTTTCAGGTCAAAGCAGCTCTTCTCTGGAACTCACTACCCCCTCCTCTTCGAGTGGACCAATCATATTCTAATTTCTGCCAGAACCTAACAACGTGGCTGAAAGACTCAGACAAGTAATGTCTGCCCTGACTTTCTTACCTACCTGCCCATCTGGACTAATGTGTATATATGTATATGATCTGTTTCTACTGTGTAACTATGGTGTATATTGCTAATTGTGTAACCAAGCTTTGAGTTATCTTTTGCTATGCGCTCTGATACCCTCTTTGCAATGAGTGTACCAAGACAAATAACACTTTGACTCAATGGGCCTCATTACGGGTTTGACGGTAGCCATGCCGCTATTGGTGGCATGGCTGCCTCCAAAACTGGGTCCGGGTCCGGGTTCCCTGAATGGGGAATTACCAGGCCATTCCGAGTTCAGAGGGCCCGGTAATTCCTCCCTCAGGGAACCCAGGCCTGGACCTTCCCCATTCCCATTCAAGCCCCCATAGGGCTCAATGGCAATGGGACAGGGAGCTAACAACGGGCCGATTACGACCGGCCCGTTGTTAGCTCCCTGGTCCCCTTGTGGGACCCGGTAAGGACGCCTGGTTTTACCAGGCGTCCTTCCCGGGTACCACAAGGGGACCTCGTAATCAGGCGGAATGGGAATAACGGGTCCGTACCCAATAGCGGACCCCGTTAACCCATTCCGCCTGACTTGTAATAAGGCCCAATGTCTGGTCCTCCTCCTCCACCTCCGAAGTTCTAAGCAAAAACAGTTTAGGGTGTAACATAATTTTCCACTCTAACTCCTCAGCTACTGAAGACCAAATGTGCTGAGCTATCAGTTATTTCCAAATTGTGCTGTAAATTGTACCCTTATTGTCGTTAAAGTCAAGATAGCTGGTCTCATGCTGTTTACCTGCCTTATGAAGCATTTCCATTCTATTTCCAGCCTTCCATTTTATTGGTCTGATAGCAGAATGCAATTTCAACTCCTTTGAGAGTTGTGGGTGTATTTGTATTTGTGGTTTATGCTATCACTCGTGAAGTCTCATCCCATGTTCAGCCCCGAGAGGTGTGGGCTTCTCCACCTGCTGACCCTCATTTGTGCCAATTCGCTACTTAGGTGTGCAGTGCAAGACCACCAGCGCTTCCCAGATCCTATGCATCTATCCAAGGGCCACCTCATCAATTGCCATTCTTTGAGTCTCTCTAGCGCTCCAGGTGTCCTCTTACTACAATGTGGCAGAACCAGTGGATGGGGTGTTTTAGCCCATGTAACCAGGCCTGTGTTCTCTAGCCCTTTTTGTGAACTGGGGTAATCAGTGTGCACTCCAAATTCTGCCAGCATTCTTCAAGCCTTAACCCTCATTTAGCATGGAGAGGGCTGGAATGCACCATCTGCGGACCCTTATTTGTGCCAAGATGCCACTCGGGTGAGCAGCCAAAACCACTAGTGCTTCACTGAGCCTATGCATCTACACAAGGTCCACCTCACCAACAGGCCAGCCCACTGCCACAGCATCATATGAGCCACTTTAGCACTCCACTTCCAATACTTAAGAGGCACCAGTGGATTAGATGTTTATGGTCCATGCAAGCAAGCCCTCACTCTCATCACTAGTCCTCTCAGGCCAGACTCGACCAGGTGGCTTGGTGAAAGGAGGATGGCAATGGGTTTTTCATCTTAACATCTTTTGGAATCCTTCCCTTTAACCAAAATGGCAGCTGTGAGTACTACCTGACAACTTCTATAAACCTTACAATATTTTTGGTCATTACAGGCCTATTTAACCTGTATGTAACCTGTATATAGGTTGCTACCAGCCTATTCAACTTGCACTTAGTCTATAATGTTGTTCTCTTTCAGCCAATTTACCTGCACTTAACTTATATTTTGGTTGCTACTGGCCTATTCAGTATCTTTGGCCATTTGTTGGTTAATAAAGGCATATGAATGGATCACCAAGGCTATTATCACCCTTGTCACATCCTATAACCCATCCTCAAGTCCCTGTATTTGCAACATCCCTAGTATCCCATGTTCCTGCCTTTAATCCTTCTCCTCAATGTCCTTTATCTCCCTCTCTCACAGGATCCCCACTTACCCCATGCTCAATCCCACCATTCGGCAACCCTGTTTCTTGAAATCCCTGTCCTCCGCTCTCCCACTGCACAGCACTGTGGCTGCTTCTCTGCCTCACATTGCTCCCATTACAACCTCATCTACCCTGTCTGCCCTCCCGTCAGCCTCCCCCACCTAACTTCCCACAGCCTAGCCCCCTGCTAATCTTGACCTACTCTTTGAGTAATCTACACCAGCCAATGTCCCTATAATGGGGATCTCAAACTCTCCACCATCACCAAGACACATCAATGTCAGCTCAACACTACTCTCTCTGACCACTCTCTATTTCAGCCTAATCAGCCTTCCAACTCACACTGTTGGGAATGCCCTTGATCTTGCCATCCTATCCTTGTCACTCTCAATTGGCACCTCCCCGTCTGATTACTCACTTTATATCACCATCTCTGTTCCCCTTGCACTTGCACTTACCTCTCCTTCCTCTGTCACCAAGATCAAGTTCAACCCTGGCTCCATGGCTCCATAAATGGACCATATCATAACTGCTTGCAAAGCACTCTCTTTTTTACTTACCCGCTGCATTGACCTGTTCTTCTCAGAATTAAATAATGTAATCCCCACCTCCTTTGACTATCACTGTTTTTCTCTTCCCTCCACATACTCTCCACCATGTCCGCAACTCCAGATATATCCAGCCATTCAACACCTGAAGACTTCCTTGTGTCTCCATATTTGCTACTGGCACAAATACCATTATTCACATTTTACTGCCTATAAAGGGTCTCTCTTTGCTCTCACTACTGCCAAATACTCATCCTAAACTGACCTTGCATCATCTCTATGCTCCCATCCATTACTTCCCCCACCTCACTTCACCTTTTCGCCACCTCCTAACACTGTTTGTCATAAAATAGCGACCACCCTCCACTTAACTGAGAAACCCATTGCTGACCCTAACAATTCCTCTTTCTACAGACACACCTTTCTCCTACTCCACCATTCCAATGTCCATAAGTGAATAGTCTTTAACTGCATTTTCATTCACCTCAAAGGCCACCCCCTCTGTGTTCCTCTCAAATCAAGCAATCGCTCAACAGAAATTGCTCTCATCCGCATCTCCCACTTCGTAATCGCTGCCCACCTGTCTCACCTCTCCTCTGTTCTCATTCTAATTGGCTTCACTGCCCTCTGTGGACCAAACCTCTCACCATTAAAAAAAAGGCAACACCCTAGAATTAGTCTGTACCTCATCCCCCTTTTTCACTTGTGCAAACCATATCCCACTTCACTGGTCTGACCATGCCACCATCCCATTAACAGTCACCGACTCGCCTATGACTCAAAAAGGTTGGGCTAAAGGCCCCGTCACTCAACGCTGCTCATTCAAAACCTTCCTGGTCAATGAGCTAGAAGCAGAGCTTGCAGATTTCCCCACCCCAGGGAATGCCTTTGGCTACTGAAATTATGCAGCACTGAGACCGGAGGACACTCATGCCGCCCAAAAATCCAGCCAGGCTACAACCCAACCATCCTCCCCATGGTACACCCCCTAATTAGCATCCAACAAAAGCTCAATAGGAGCCCTAGAGAAATGGTGGCGCAAAAACCATAACGCAGGAGACCTCATCAACCCCAAATCTCTGTGTGCAAACCGGAGGATTCTGATTACCGAGGCCAAAGCTGTATACTACCCCACAACTATTGCATCAGCCTCTAAAAGGCGAAAATACCTCTTTGAAGTAGTAAAGCATTGTACCAAACCCTCGCCTGAACCGAGGTACCAGAAACGCAGGAAAAATGTACATCAACAAATTTTTTATTGAAAAAATAGACAAAATCTGGGAGACCATCGAATAAACCTCTTACAACATTAGCCACCCCTGCAACCTGCCAAGCACACTGCCGCCCTGGACTCAATTCTCTCCTCTCTTCTCCCCAGATCTTCTAAAAAGGATTGCCTCCCTCAAACCTACTTCTTATTCTGACGATAAAATTCCGGCTTCCATCATTAAACAATTAATGGGCCCGGCGCTCACTGTGCTCCTCAGCATCATCAATGCCTCCACCACAGAAGGATCATTCCCAAACACCCTCAAGACTGGTTTCATACAAGCGCAATATAACTAGACGACCTGGCCAACTACAGGCCCATTACGAACCCCCTGCTTATTGGCAAAATATTACTACTCACAACTGCTCGCCAGAATTGAACAACCCCACCTCCTAAATGTCAGTCAGGGTTCCACCCAAAGTGTAGCACTGAGACAGCCACCATCCAGGTGGTGGACTATGCTCTCCAAATCATGGATAAGGGTGACCCATGCCTCCTCAGCCTCCTTGACCTCTCGGCTGCATTCAACAACATTGACAACTGCATCCTTCTCTCCCTCCGTGCTGATAATATGGGATTCTCTGGCACTGTCCTGAACCGGTTTACCTCATACCTCTCAGGCACACACTAGACTATCCAGATGAACTTATTATAATGTATTATAATTATGTTATAGCTCAAAGACCTTTATCATAATATACAAATACAATACAGATACAGATAAAAGTACCAAAAATACCAATATAGTAAAATGATAAAATACAATTATGAAGGCAGGTAATATCGTGCCATGAGGTACCAACATTATATACAATCAGCAGATGCATTCATAAAATACTAAAAACAGCAGTCTTATATGTGCAAAGTACTAACTTCATTATAGTTAATGTAGACAGTTCATTGCTTTAGAACAAAGGTATCAAATGGGTTAAGTTTAGCAAACTAGAAGGAGACCAATCACGCCATTCAATAGTTATGAATTATTTTGCACCAGTAAAATATTTTAGATTTGCACAAGTTGTTTCACTGCCATTTCAAATTAAAAAATGTCATTCCAATTATTGTAAAGTTTAATGTGCATTGACCTATGTCCAGAGTTAATACATTAGCGCCAGAAGGATTTGGTCTTGATAATATTACAGTCATGGACAAAAGGCCCCAGCCACTTTATATACAAGTCCCCATGTACTTTACACTCCGTCAGGACGTGTTGGGCTGACTCAGGTTTGGATGGTACACCACAATAACGACAACTCCTTGCATCTTTAGGAATACCCAGTTCAGACCCAATAGAAGCCAGGACTGGTAGTTTACCTATTCTTAGCAATAGCAAGAAACTGTGCAGTGCAGGGGAGGCACAGAGAAGTAGATAGCCTTGTGGCGATTTGTATTTATGGTTGAGTAGGTCCATGGTGGTGTTATAGATGGAAGATTTAGCAAGGTGTTTATAGTTCTCGAACCAATCCCAATGTTCTAGACACATGTTTTCAAAGTCTGCAAGTACAAGGGAGGACAAGGTGGTTAATTTTGTAGTCGCCATTTGTTGGCCCAGTGAATTGAGACTACTCCCTTTAATTAACTTAGTGGGCAAAGAAGTTAGACCTTACTATCGACAGATGATGTAAGCGATATTCAATCAACACTACAGCTAAGTCAATGCCTAGTCTGGGATGCTGAGGAAAACCCTTATTGATGTATTTTTATATCCAGTTCAGTACTCTGGATGACAACCCTTGTATCACACCCCCTCTTAGAATCCCCCCTGACCCCACTGAGCCAAGAAGTAGGTTTGTTTTGCAAATTTAAAAGGTTTATTTGGACAATTCAACAATATATATCTATCACACTTTATAAATAAATTGATAACTGATATCACACTTCAGAATATGACCGTGATCAACAATGGATAATGTTACAGGGGTACCCTGATTTGGTTACTTAGGAGTAGTGTAGAGGATGAGGTAGCTGAAAATGCTTCATGGTTTCAAGGAAATGCAAGGTGGAATAAAATGCAGTACAGAAATAACTTGTTATGATTTTAGCAAAAGGTAATATGATCACTTTTTCTTTTGACAATTCACTCCCCCCTATGCAATACAAGAAATGAAAGGAGAGCACACAGTCTTCAAGAATCCCAACAAATCACACTTTATAATGCAATACACAGTTCCAGTTCCCCCAGCAAGCTTAGAGAAAACAGGGATGAGTTTTAAACACAGGCGAATTACTTTAATGTGGTTTGCAGGGAAGTGAAAAGGTGCTAAAATTGCTTTTAATTCCCTCTAGAGGTTCAGGGTGAGTGAGAGATGCGTGTTGGTATTAGTTCAGGCTCACTTTAGCAATGTGTTATGATGTAAGTGTAAGTTAAAACAAGTTCATAAAAATGTATTACCAGATCCTAGTTAAACATTGAGCTGCACTATGAGCTCATTAAGTTCTAAGAATGTTATTCTAAGAATGTTGATGAGTTACAGTAGAGACTGCAGGGAGAGAGCCATGTTGGCACTCGGCTCTCATAGGCCGCTGTCGCTGTAATGAAATAAATTACTGTTTCTTCATCACTGCTGCCTGGAGCCCTTATTTCCTCACAATGCTCTATGAGTTATTACCAGGTTGCAAACCGATTTTAACAAAGGAAAGAATGGAGCTGCTATTTTAACAAGTGGAGAAATTGAGCCAAAATCGCAAATCGCGGTAAATTTCGCGAGTGCGTAAATCACGATTGCGGAAAAAGTATAAGGAGTAGGAAGTCGGTTCTAGGTTCGTTGGAAAGCCTAGAATCACAGCTTTAAAATGAAAGTTAAATTTCGTTCCAGAGATACAGACGATTTAATAAAGGTAGTTTTTCGGATTTAAAGTAAACTCAAAATGACAGGTGACAGCTTGCAGCTGCAGAATTGACAGGTGACAGTTGTGCAGCTTTAAAAATGACAGATGACACGATTTCTAGGAGGCTGTTCTACTTAGGTTAAAATAGTTTGGATTAGATTATTTTAACTAAGAGAGTGGGTTCTGCACAGTTCTGCTAGGTACTCACAATATCAATTTGAAATAGGCCTCGTCACGGTCTGGTCAGGTTGGACGGGACTTCCGGCGGGTGGTTCTGAAGTCCCGGCTATCTGGGTCAGCTCTGCTCTCTGGGTCTGTCAAGCACCGGATCTGCTCACAACGGTCTGGTTTGTGGATCTCTCGGGATCCGGATACAGCACTGCATCCTGGATACTGCTACAGGTTCTTGCAAAAATTCTTGGCAAAAATTCAAACAGCTCGCCCGGCTGTTGAATAGTTTGGTTGGTTTTGAGGCCTGCTGAAGAGGATTCAGCTGGTGGATTCAGGCCTCTCTGCTACAGATTCTGGAGTTAATTTCTGCTATAGGTTCTGGAGATTGATGGATTTGAAGTCTGGATCTCTGGATGTGAAGTCGTCGGTCAGCATGCTCCGCAGCAAATGGAATTGAATGTCTCTACCTGTCCCAGCAGTCTCTTTTTATGTGTTTTGAAAGTGGGTGTGTGCGTGGCATAACTGAGCCTGCCCCTCTCTACTTGTCATTGGCCCAATTCTCCCTCTCTCCCTTGATTGGGGGAAGGAAATGTGAGTCAGAGTGATGCTGTAGGTTTTATGGTCAGAGGAACCTCCCCTGGTCAATTTGCACACAAATCTATTTCTGACCCAAATACATATTTATCTATGTACCATTTTTCTAATATTATAGGTCCAGTTAACATATTTTCTGTAGCACCAAACCATCCGATCCCTGTCTTTGTACGATGTCGTGTCCACTGATGACAGAATTCTCCCCTTTTCATCCAGATAACGACCTCTAAACCTTTCCAGATTTTACACAAATGTGCACCAGGGATATGGGTTACAGATGATAAAGTGTCAGATTTTTAACATGCATACATTTGGAGTAACAACCTTTTTTCCGCTACTATCCCCAGGAACATACCACAGGGTCCTAACACCTCTTACAACGTGCACAGAAAAATCACAAAAATAATGATATTACTTATATAATTCTGAGAAGTCCGCACTATGAGTTATCTATCTTTTTAAAATTATGCCCTGGTCAAACAGGGGTGTGGCTTCCCACATCACATGGTGGAATAACTGGTTTATCCACTTCCCCCCAAGCTCAGCTGCTAGCAGAGGCACTGCCCCTCCCAGTTTCCCCCAGGAGGAATCCACTTTACGGCCCCCCCAATATAACATTTGCCTGAGTCCAGGACCTCCTGCGGTGCCCCTTCCCTGATGTAATCAGAGAGGTGTCAACTCCTTTTGGCAAGGGGCAGCAGGATGCAGCTAGGCCTGGGAAGAGTGGCTGAGCAGGTTTCAACTCCTGTCGGGGGTAGTTGTCAGGCAGAATTCAGCTAAATGTCACTTTAGTTGCCAGTTTTCTACATTCAAATCCAACTTACATGCAGCTATTTTTTATATATACATTAAATAATTACTTCCTTCAAGTCATTTCAGAATATAGTTTTACATTGTATCCACCTCTTAGCAAGTCTTTCCTTGGCCTGGTTTTGTTTCATTTGTTCAGTTTTACACAAAAGTCTGGTGGTTTTAAAACGCCGGCTTTCTGATATGGTGAGCACCGGTACTGCATCCATTTTTTTTATTAAGAAAATGAATTCCCCACAATTCTGGGTTGCTTTTGGCAATCAGCATTGCCATTCCCAATGGTTTCAGGCTACTGTGTGTGTAGCCCAATGGTGGTTTTAGGCGTGCCCTCCTGTGCTCACAACATAGGCAAAAATGGGTGGCAGCCTATTCTTCATGTTTTCCCTGTGCACTCTCTGGGGAGTTCTGGCCATCATGATGTTTTCCATGCCAGTACTGCACAGTTTTATGGTAGGGCTTGGATGCATGGGCAAAAACATCCCACAATGATTTCCATAGGAACACTAGGGCCCAACCCCAACATTCTCACCAAAATGTCGCTTCAAGGACATTCAGCCATGCAAGGGCCTTCATACCAATAGCCTCTAGACCAAACAGTACAGAGGGGCAGAAGCATTGCCTATACATTGCCAATACACCATTGAGGTTAAAACCAGAAGCTGCGCTAACACATCAGTAAAGCATATTTATTTTCAATATTGCCTTATGTTTCCCTCTGCTTTCAAATCTGAATAGTCAGGCTTGGAGGTGAATTTGACGCCAAGATATTTATAGCTTTGCACTCTCTCAATGGCGTTCCCATTGATTGCCATTGTGGGGATCGCCACCCTGTTATGTGAGAAGTGCATTAGCTTGGTCTTTTCTAGATTTAAAACCAGGTTGTGTTCCAAGGCGTATTTTGGCAGGACTTCCATAGATCTTTTTAGTCCTGCAAAAGTGTGAGCAAAGATAATGCGATCATCTGCATATGAAAGACAGGAGACTTTTGCCCCCATTAATTTGGACGGGCAGGTGTGGGCTGCTTCCAGAGCTTTAGGGAGTATGGATAGGTAGACACTGTTCTATCTTTGGCCAACACCTCGCCATGCACTACACCTCCTCCCAATGCAAACTCATCTCATCTTTGGCTTTGAATACTACCTCTTTGCGGATGACAAGGAGCTCTTCTTCCAGTTTCCTTCCTTCACCTCAGACATCTCTGAACGAATCACAAAGTGCTTCACAATCATTTGTCACCAAATGCTGTTAAACTGACTATGGATCTACTCCACCAAAACAGAAATCAACTTTCTCCCCACATCCAATGCTGACCCCATTCTCTAATCTCCTATCTCCTTCAATCTTGACATTATCATGCCTCATCCAAGACTTGCAATCTTGCGGTCCTCTTAGACTGTGACCTTGGATTCTAACAGTTCATTATGGCTACCTGCACGACTATATATTGCAACATTCTCTAATCCTCTACCACCACTACACACTGTCAGCACACTAGATGTCTGTCTATGCAGAATCTTTCTCTAAGTAACTTCCTACTCCTTGTCTGCATATCTATTCATTGTTCTGATCCCATCTACCTTCCTAATTCCATCTCCATCACCTTCAAACTCTGTGGCCTAACTCCCTCCTCATCATCTCTGTCCCTTGAACCACCACCTCTTCCACTTACATTTTTTCTCCATTGGAAAGCCCTTTCCTGGACTACAGAAATAACCCATATGCAGAATACGTTACGATGAGATTTATGCTGAGAAGGGGCATTTCCTCTCCAACATTTACTCCCTACTAACTGGCCGTAGCTTATCCCTCTCTAGTAGCCCAAAGCAATTTTACTATATTGTAAGGGTGCAGAAGTAGAGAGACGAATCACAGGTGGCATTTGTTGCGTGGGTTAAAAACTTTCATTTACAAAAGAAAGATGGGTTGGGGAAAGGCTTAACTGTCCCTAACCACTATGAGGGGTTGCCTCACCTGAACAAAAGAATACTATCGACCCGGTCAGGATGTTCGTCAAACAAAAATGTCCACCGTCCTGTATCTAAGCCTATATCTGTCCCTTACACTTGTAATCTAACTCAAAGGAAAGGAAGGGTGTCTTCTTAACTCCAGAAGGAGGTCTCTCCCATTCTGGATGTTGACACCTAAAGTGCAGTTCTTCTGCCACGAAAAGTATATAATTCAATGTTCACAGTTCATGAGTTCAGCCAATCTTAAAGATAACCCAGTTCCCCACTCTAGTGGGGGAACATCTTCCTGGGTTCCTGGTTCCACTTGCCCACAAATCAAAGTACCCCGAAGTCCTCTGGGAAATTCCTCTTCCCCAGTCCGTAGCACAGAAACGATCCTTACAGTCTCTTGTCAGGTCTGGTTCACTAACCGTCCAGACCTCACCATACAAGTTAAGTGTAACAAGTCTGGTTTACTTTCTTTTTTTTTATTACTTTTTTTTGGGCTTGGCAGTACAACAAGAAAGCAGTAATTTGCAAGTGTTAGCCAAATATACAATCAACATAAAGATAATGGACATGATTTATACATAAAATCAGAGAAGCAGCAGGTGGTATAATAGGTAAGAACATTTGATACTATGTTCATTATAGCATATATTTCAAATAGCTGTAGAAGCCGGGGGAGAAAGGCCCTCAGAGTCGACCTCGGCAACAGTTGATATAGAAGAAAGAAAGGAGCGAAACAGGATCCAGATATTCCTGGGCTTTGGTTGCTGGGCCGTCCAGGCCTCCTCAGTGTCTGAGGCCCAGGTAACAGCTCAAAGCCATTGGGTGT
This sequence comes from Ambystoma mexicanum, assembly GCF_040938575.1. Lineage (NCBI taxonomy): Eukaryota > Metazoa > Chordata > Amphibia > Caudata > Ambystomatidae > Ambystoma > Ambystoma mexicanum. The sequence goes on from NC_090924.1 coordinate 1,041,343,184, forward strand.
GCGTGGGAGACCCGGGATGGAGCCAGCACAACAGGATACAACATACTGCTAATAACATGCATAGTCCTGCAATTTTCCTGGCATTTCATCACAGCTTCGGATGTTCGTGAAAAAGATGGTACATTCCAGAATTTCAGACATAGTAGTGCAAATCTCCTCCCAAAACTGACAGATCTGTGGGCAAGACCATAGCATATGGATGTAATTTGCATCGTCAGTGCCACAACTGGGGAACCTGGGGGGGTGGTCCTTTGATATGTTATGTAATCTGATCGGGGTGTAGTGGAACCTATGAAGCACCTTAAATTGAATCAGTTTAAAGTGGAAGTTGAATGATATATCATGGGGGCAGGCGCACATATGGCCGCGCTGATCAGTTATTTCGATCCCTAGATCCTCACCCCATGTATATCTGAGTCTGTCAAAGGGGGGAGTGGACTTGGACTGTAGTAAGGCATATAATCTAGAAACCTTCCCCTTAACGGACATAGCGTTCAGGATTTCAGATAGTACAGGATCATCTGGAGGAAGTGTGGGGAATTCCGGGTATCTCATCTTGAGGGAGCGGCGGAGGCCAGAATATTGAAGCCAATGAGAGGGCTTCCCCCGCACGACCCAGGCAGATCTGACCACTCGAGGAAATTACCTTGGTCGAAGTCATCACGGATGGATTTGAAGCCGGTGTCAGCCTAGTGATGTACTGCAGTGGGAGATACACGTGGGACCCCAGGGAAAGAATTCCAGAGGGGAAGGTTGCCATGAAATGTATGGGAGACATTGGCCAGAGCCCATAGTTTAGTTAAAGCCAGTGACGTGGAGCCCACGGAGTCAAGGGGGACTAACTTTTCATGCTGTGAGGAGATGGTCAAAGAGCAGATATCACAGCCTTTTAAGGCTAGACATTGAAGTTTAGTGTGCAGTGGGGGCTCCGTGATTACAAAGCAGTGTAAGGCATATTGTGCCTGTGCAACTATCCAGTATTTTTCAAAATTAGACGCCCCCAGCTATAGGGGAAGTTAGTGTACCCAGCTTCAGATGGACCACACCAGAGTGCCATAAAAAGATGTTTAAAGTGCGATTCAGTGATTAAAAGAAACCTCTGCCCGGCCATAAAGGTACATTAGAGAACCGATACAAGAGTTGGGGAAGCACAACCATTTTAAGAATGCTGATTTTACCCACCAGAGAAATTGGTAATTTAGCCCACCCCGTACACTGCCTTGTGAGGGTGGTCAAGTATTTCTCAAAGTTGGCCATGTACACAAGACTCGGTTGGGGAGCAAACACCACTTCGAGGCAGGTGATCTCGATCTGTGACCATGTGAAACCCAAGGGGCCCGGGGGAGGGAGCGTAACATCAGTGAGCGTGAACAAAATGGATTTAGAGCAATTCACCTTGAAATCTCACCAAAGTAGATGACATCAGTCAGCATAGGGGCAAGGTTAACTGCAGGAGAGTGAATGAAAAGGAGAGCGTCATCGGCATAGAGGGAGATAATCTCAGGAGAGCCAGATACTCTCAGCTCCCTGTGCGCATATCTTTGGCGTATCAGGTCGGCCAGTGGCTCAATGGCTATAGCAAAAATTAGAGGTGAGAAGGGGCAGCGCTGCCGCATGCCCCTGTCTATCTTAAAAAGATCAGAGTATCTGTCCTCTGTGCGGACTCTGGCCACTGGATGGGAGTAAAGTAATTTAACCAACGATTGAAGTCGGGGTCCTAAATTGCATTTCTCCAGAACACACCAGAGGTAGCTCCAGGAGACAGAGTAGAATGCTTTCTGCATATCGAGTGTGGCCGCTACACTCTGCACATTCGGATCGATCCGGGCGAGAATATTGAACAGTCGACGCAAATTAAAGGAGGTAGAGCACCCAGGGATAAACCCTACTTTATCTGGATGTACAATGTATGACATATATGGGGCCAGTCTCAGAGCCAATACTTTGGCATAAATCTTGACATCACAATTGATGAGGGAGAGGGACCTATATGAGCCACATTGAGTGGGAGGTTTACCAGGTTTTAATAGTACAGTGATTATGGCCTCACACATCGTGGGGGAAGGACGCCCAACTGACAGGACTCCTCCCACAGAGGAAATATTTGGGGGACTAGTCAGGTCTTGTATTGTTTATAAAACTCAACTGGAAGGCCATCAGAGCCTGGAGCCTTCCCAAAGGCCAGAGAGGTGATGGCCTTGGATATTTCGTCTTCTGTTATTGGTTCATCTAGGGTGTCTCTTGTCGCAGCAGAAAGGACAGAGAATGGAAGCCTGTTTAAGTACTCCTTGACATCAGCCACAGGGGTAGTGACAGCATTAGAATAGAGGGATTCATAGAATAGACGGAATTCCTCATTAATGGCCTGTGATGATTGAGCCAAGGTGCCATCAGACCTCACTATAGTCGAGATGTGGGGTAATCCGGTCTCGTGACGGAGGAGCCTAGCTAGGACACGTCCAGGGCATTCCCCCTCCCTGTACCTGCGAGCCATGTGGGGCATATCAAGGAACTTCCTTTCAAGTTCAGCATGTAAGCGTCTGAGAGGACATCTGGGGATTGTGAAGAGGCGTATCGGGCCTCAATGTAAGATAGTCGGGATTTGCTCTTTGCGATGCCCTTTCGTATTACCCTCAGGATCCCAGACTCTTCCGAGAGAGCCACACCTCTTATGACGGCCTTAAATGATTCCCAGAGAGTAGCCTGCGTGAGAACCAAACCTGTGTTCAAGGCAAAGAAATCATCTATGGCGGTCCCAAACTCTGTCTCAAGGGCGACATCTAGAAGAGAGTGGGGTTTCAGCTTCCATGATCGGGCCGTATTAGCATCTGTATCCCAACCAAGGGAGATTGATATTGGGGAGTGGTCAGACAATGTTCTAGGGAGGATTGCCATGTGTGTTATGGTTCTAATCAGTGGGTCTGACACAAGCCACCTGTTGATCTGGGTGAATGAGTCATGAACAGAGGAGTAAAAAGAGTATGCTCGGGAGTCTGGATGTATCAGTCTCCATGCGTCCGAGACCATCACCTGGGTCTGAACGTCTAGAATAGTTTTAGCTGCCCTGGAGAGATGACGAGGCCTAGAGCCCGATCTGTCAAGGTCCAAATTCAAGATAGTATTAAAATCTCCTCCCCAAAGAATAGGGATTAGGGGGAAAAGCTGCAAGAAGAGATGCCAAGTGTGAATAAAACTCAGGGTCTTCTACGTTGGGACCATAAATATTGAGCAACACAACCTCTCTGTTCAACAGGGTCCATAACACCAAGACATAGCAACCCAGAGGGTTCATATGACCCACCTTATGTTGGAATTTAAGACTTTTATGTAACAGGATCATAACCCCCCGGTTCTGAGTAGAATAGTCAGTGAAATATCGCTGGGAGCCCCATGATTTAGCAAATCTCTCGCACCCACCAGTGCGTGCATGTGTTTCCTGCAGAAAAAAACAGCCTCTTTTTGTGATGCTCTACATACAACTGTATCTTGCGAATTTTTGTATAATTGCAACATTCCAACTCATAGCAACAAGATTGTCGTCAGCCATCAGAGCGGACAGTAACTGTGGTGTAAGTGATTTCAATCTGGCACACACCTAAGTCAACGCCTAGCATGTAATGCACAACTGAAATCCTTATTTATTTTTGTCTAAAGGTTCTTTCATTCTGAACGATGTACCACTCATATCACGCCCCTCTCCTGGAACCCCTCCCCTGCCCCCCCGGTCACACTGAACCAGGAATCAGGCTGGTTTGCAAAGTTGGAATATTTATTTAGGTATTCACAATTTAATCACACTATGTTTTAATGGGTACACAATAATCACCAATGGGGTGATGTAACACTGAATGATCTCTCTAATACACAAGGAGTAGTAGTGAGCAAAACAATTCAGCACAGAAATAATACTTTTGTGTGTGTGTTCAGAACAGATAGCACTGTGGTTAGAGGTTCCCCCTGCAGACCCCTCAATCCCCAATAGTCAATGTAAAGAGATAGGAGGAGAGAACAGGTTTTCAGGAGTGGCAGAATTCAAACAGAATATCAATCCCACTTTCCCCCCTTCAAACACAAGAGAAAACGGAATTGACTATCAAGCTGTCAGATTGGTTTTTAAAGTTATCTTTAGAATGGACTGGGCAAAAACACTAAATATGGTCTAAATTGCTGAAATAGTATAGATTCTTATGGGAGCTGCTTTGGATAGTTGCACACAAACACAAACAATGATTTTAATACCAGGAAACAATTTGAAATCTTAAAATTAAGGTTGGGAGCAATCATAAGCTGTTTTACACGTGTTAGAATTTCCCTAAACGAAAATTTGCAGCAAACTTTTCACTGCGCAATAATCACGATAACGGGAGAACCGCATGGATTTGGAGTGCGGTTTTAGATGCGATTTAAAGCTGTGGATGTTAGCTACAAGAAGAAGTTGAAACGTTGTTTCTGAGGAAGTTATGAACATTTTAGTGGAGGTCGTTTTTTTGAGATAGGTGCAAGAATGGGAAACAGGAATGTACTTTTAAAATTACAAAAATAATTTCTTACACTAGAGGATGACTATGAATACAACGAATACCACACAAGAACACAGCCACTTGATCAGAATGACTGCCTGCAGTGATCCCACCTTCTTCAGATGAGAAAAGATCAGCGCAAAGATAGTTTAAGCAACACTAGTCAGGAGGAAGATAGGAGGGATAGGATAGAGAGTTTAGACAATTCAAAAATACTCCTAACAATGCAGGTTCTGAAGACAAGATAGGATGAGTTTAAGATAGGGATTGACTATGGACAGTACATATGCTAGTCACACAGTTCTATCTATAGATACTCACTAGACATGTTTTTAAATAGAACCGTCAGGATTCTGGTCCGTCAAGATTCTGGTCAGGGAAGGGAATTTGGTTCTGGGACAGACAGCTGGGCACATCGGATTGGGTAGCGATCGGCAAGGTGCGCTGGTCACAGCACGGCACAGGACTGGATCAGATCTGCAAGGCACTCTGGTCACAGCACGGCACAGGACTGAATTGGATCTGCTCTTTTTGGTTCTGACAATAATTATGTTCAGCAGGCAAGCAGTACAGCGCGGCCCGGCTGTATTTTGATGCTCCCCTTAGGTGGTGGGATTCTGGTTCTGGAATTTAAGGCCTAGCTGAAAATGGTTCAGCTATGCAATGGGCCTTTCTGCTTTGCCAAGTTTCTGGAGTCTGGATCAAGGAAGATGTAAAGTTCTGCAGCATGGTACTCCACCAGCATCGGGATAGTGAGTGAATCTGTCTGTCTTTTTCTGCCGTCTGCTGTCTCTATTTATGCTATGATGAAGGGGGTGTGTGTGCTGGTTTAGCCTAAGCTCGCCCCTTTGACAGGTGATTGGTCAGGGTCTCCTCTCTGCCTTGATAGGAGGAGAAAAGCAGTGTGTCACCTTTATTGTGTGGGTTTATGAGGCTTAGAGTCCACCCCTAGCCTCTTGAACACAAAATCTACTTTTGACACAATACATATTTACACGTGTGCAACCTCTATAACAATTGCATATACAGATTACATATTTTGTGTAGCAGCTACTCCTCCAAGCCCCGTCACTGTGGGATCTTGGGTCTGCTTTTCACAGAATTTTGCCCTTTTCATCAGGAACACAATGTCCAATTTACCACAAAATTTCTACAAGTGTGTGCGTATAACATGGGCATACGTTTATAAAGTTTCATACTTCTAGCAGAAATACATTTTGTGTAAAATCACATTTTCTGCTGTTTCCTTCCAAAATATGTCACAGGATTTTGCCGCCTCTTGAAATGTGCATCCAAAATTTAGATCTACAATTCTGTCACTTTTGTATTTTTGACAATTTTAAATGGCAAGTTATATGTATTTAAACAAAATGTTCTTTGTGACTGTTCAGCCACAGATGGCTGCTTGGGTCTGCCTCCTGTTGTCTCCCTTCAGTTCAGAAACAGTCTCCTCCCTCTTCTCTTGGCAGAGGCCATTTTATGACTGTCCTCACACCTAGCATTTCCTGCTTTGCAGCTGTTTATTGTTTCATTCCCCACTGCAGAACAGGTTCTTCCCCAACCCTAGCATTATCGCCTTGGTGTGATTACCTGATGGGGGGAGATGCCTTGCCTCTGTGAGGAAAGCTGTTATTCCAGTTTGGTAGCTTATAGCCAGCTTATTTTAACTATTAATTCTGTTGAATTTTCCCTTTGCATACAACAAACTTGTGGGATCAAATCAAAGCTAAATACTTATTCAAGATTTTAAACCATGAATCTAACAATTACAAGATGGGTTACTCTCAATAAGAGGCCTCTTAGATTGCAAAGATTTGATTTTACTTTATACATGTTTAAAGTTTAATCCTGCAGGCCCCTGACAGCTGTCATTCAGGCGGCCCTGGGTACTGCACCCAGATTTGGACAGATCCACAGACAGGCCACCGTCAGAACACAGTGATGCCGCATGGCAGAGCAGAAATGGGTTAAGATATCCCACAGTGGATAACATTAGGTATTGAGTGAAAAGTCGGGCCGTAAACTTAATGAAACCATGAGCTGTTTCCCAACTCCTATTTGGGGGTCTGGTCTGAGTATGTTGGGATATTGTAGCTCCCCATTGCATGTCAAGCAATTTTCTATATAACAACCCACCCATCCCTCTCCCACCCCGCTCCCAATCAGAGAGGTGAAAACCCAATCAACTTTCAACAAAAACAAAAACAGCGGCAGAATTGCCTGGGGGGGCTGAGTGCTTGACATGAGTGGCAAACTTCAGAGTAAGGAATAGACTAGGTATCACTGTGGTGGACTTCGAGAAAAACAGTACATGATCAGTAAGGAAGGCAGCAATGTGAAGTGGAGTTGAAAACATTAGGTTCGGCGCAGACCATAGACAGTAATGTCTGCCAGGAGCCGGTTCCGGGTTGGACTAAGTATCAGTGTACAACTTTTAACAAACATAATGATGAATTCTTAACCAGAGGGGCATGCGTGCTCATCCAGGGAAATGTTCGTCAACACATCTCGAGGCCTCCTCAGGGATGGTAAAGAAGTATACTTGATTTGAGTGTTCAATCCTGAGTTTCGCCGGAAAGAGCATCAAGTATTTTATCCCAAGTTCTCGCAGCCTCTTCTTAACAGCCAGGAAGGATTTGCGTTCCTGCTGAATGGCCACAGAAAAGTCAGGATACAGCAGCTCGATTCTGGAGGAGTTAAGGAAGCGTCCCCCATTGATTCTCACCGCTCGAAGAAGTGAGTCTCTGTCACGATAATTTAACACTTGTGCAATGATGGGGTGGGGGGTTCCCCCGGTCTTGGTTTAGTTGTTAGGGCTCGGTAGGCTCTCTCTATCGCGAATTGTGGGGAGAGTTTCGGGGAGTCTAGTAGCATGAGACAGGTGCATTCAACATAGTCTTCCATTGCTCCGTCAATTTTATCTTCTGGGACCCCGATGATGCGAAGATTGTTGCGCCTGGAGTGCGATTCGAGATCATCATTCTTCCTGCTGACATACTGAACCTGTCTGGAGAGCGTAGCGACCTATGCCCGCAGGGTGGCAATATCATCCTCTGAAAATCCCACTCTTGGCTCAACCTCAGTGACATGACTGTCGGTCTTTTGGATATGAGCTTTGATGGATGATATGGTCGTGTTCATGTCATCGAGTTTGGAATGCAGTGCAGTGAACCCCTCACGCATATAGTCCATCATCTTCAGGGATTTCACTGGTTTCGGAAGGAGATGATGTGGTAGGTCCGGGCTCAAGAGTAGAAGCATCCTCACCAGGCTTTGGTGCCGATTTTGCAAACATATTGATGGAGCTTTGTTTTTTGTTCGCTCACTTCATCATGTTCTCAATGGCTGCCGCAAGGGGGCGGAAACGTTCAGTGCCCAGGGAGCAATGACAGTGGACCCGAGCCAGCCAGTACAAACAACGCGTGTATCAATGAGCAATAGGATCGTCTGCTTTGGGCCAGAGCAGGACAGTGTGTACCAAACTGGCGTGATTTGTTGGCTTAATATGGGATCTAGATAGCCCCAGACGTGTCACGTCAGAGCGTGTCAGATGGAATATGTAGAAGAGTGTCCAGAAGTCGTGGGATTGTATTCCGTGAACAGCAGAGATAGAGGGGAGATGTACTGCTGGATGAAATAGAGTCTGATTTCAGCTGACCCCTCTTGTCGCAGTCACCCGGCTTTGCAGGAGTCTCTGGCTGAGTACTAGAAAGGATGTCCAAGGGACCGTTGGATTATTAAGAAGCCATCATTGGCAGGCGCTGGGGCGTGGGGAGGTCCTCTTCTATTCTACCGGGGCTGCCGGCATCAACCTCCACGCCTCAGAGTGTGGTCTCAAGGGGTCGCCAAATCAAGAGTTAGGGTAGTGTTCTCCAAAGCGGAAGCAAGGGAATCCCACACTCCCTGTCCCACGTGTTCTCAGACTCGGCTCACAATCTGGCTCATAGATCGAAGAGTACAACAAGCCCCCAGGTGAGGCAGTAGTAGCCAGGAGGACCCTCGTGGTGGTGGGGGAGGCTTGAAGGTTCCCAGGGGATTTCCCCATCTTTGTTATTGAGTCTTGGGCAGGAAACTACCGCTATACAAGGTAGCCCAGACAGAGCAGGATCCCCAGCAGTGGTAACAGTAACAGTGGTGCCTGAGCAGGCCAATTCACTAAATGCATGGGTGAACTGTACCTCCCTCCGTGCAGTGGGATATGGTGTTAACGGGACTTAAAATCTCATCACAGGGAAACACATGTAGGGTCACTATCAAAGATCATTTGGTGTGCCACAGAATGAAGGGTCGAGCTGTGACCACATGCGAATGAGGCAGCAAGTTCAGCACATGAGCACTGAGGTACTAGAGTGTCAAGGCTCCACACATTCAACAGCGTTATCAATGGAATCCCACTTGCAGACAGGGAGGGGGGGGGCCAGCCACGGCATCATTATGAGTTGGGGCCGGTGTAGGCAGCGGGGCCTCCAGGCCCCTCCCCAATGGGACCAAGTGGATCAACTGATAGCTGGGGGGAGGGCCACACAATATGGGGGACACAGCCACTCACTGCATCAACGAGGGACCATCAGACCTCCAAAGCCCAGGGCACGGCAAGTCATGTTGCTCTCCCGGTGCGTCTCAGCACCAGTGCAGTGGCCCGGGACGTCCCACCCTCGAGTGTGGGAGGAGGCAGTGTGGTCGAGAGGGCGGGTGGGCAGGCACGCCGGGGCAACTCAGTCCTGCCCGCTACGCATCGTCGCTGGCAGGTAATGTGAAGAGAGTGCTGGCCAGCGCTAGCAGGAGCCCGATCAGCCTGGCTAGTTGCAATATGAGGCCGCAGGCACCTTTCACCGAGGCAGGGACAAAGTCAGGATAGGGAGGCTGGCACCCCTCCCCCCAGCAGGCCTCGCCGCTGCGGCCTCCATGCCAGTAGGGCTCTGCCCCCCATGGAGGTGAGGTCCAGTTTAGGGCAGTGGAGACTCCCGGGCGGCCACAGAAAGCAGATATATCAGCGGCAGTATGCTCCTTCAGCCCAAGAATCGGGCAGAACCTGCTGAAAAGTTATAGGAAGCTGCAGTTAGTTTTTTGTCTGGGAATTTGGCGCACCACCGGTGTATGAAGTAATTAGGATTTTTACCCGCTCGGAGCTCTTTTCTCAGGCAGCTATTCTTCTCTGGCTCAACAGCGCCCCTCCGCCCAAAGCTTGCTTTCAAAGATATTCATGTTTTGGGCTCCAGCCCACTGGTTATACTTCTTCTTATGTTGAGGTGGGTGCTTGACCCTTATGCATTCCACTGATGTGCTTTGCCCACTTTTCTCTGGGTCCCAGACCCTGTTCCTTTGGCTTGGCAGGATCCTTGTCCCATAGTTACCTGGTGTCCACTTGGTCAGACCTGGCATACTCACCGCCAGGTACTGGCCCACCTAGGTGCACTTTCAATGTTCGTATCTGAATGTTTGCTTCCTTTCGTATTCCCTTGTGTCCCTTGGGATGTGTTTATCTGCTTCACACAGTTTATTTTATTTCATAGATGCTCTTTCTCACCCCCTTGTGCTCTTCGGAAAGTTCTTAGTGGGTTTATAAAGTTTGTATTTATTTGTATGTCTCCTTTTATATCCTCTTGTAATCTTCGGGTGTTGTTATAAAGTTTGCAAAGTTTGTATTATATTACACACCCCTTTGTGATCTTTAGGATGTTTTGTGGGTTTATAAAGTTCGTATTACATTGCAAAGAATCCCTTTCACCACCTTGGGTGTTTTCATGAGCTCCCTCAGCTTCTTCAATGCCCCCTGACCGGTCTGGCCCTTTCCCTACCTTTAGGAACTCTCAGGTGGGTCTCCCTTCTCCTCAGGAGTTGGAGTGAAGCTTCTCTGCTTCTGCCACAGTCAGCGCTCTCCATATCGTGGCTCAGTGGCATCAGCGTCTCTCTCTCGCCTTCGACTGCCCGCGTCTCTGCTCCTAGTCACTTTCCGCTGGTCTGGCTTACCATGTCTCTGCCACTGATCGGGTCTGCCTCGCAAAGACCTCTCGGGTACGTGTGGCAGTCTGCGTCCAGGCCTCCAGACTTTGGGTTTCTCGGTACGGAACCAACGTCGTCTTCCCTGCTCCTTCAGGGATGGCTGTTCGATGAAAAAGTGAGTCCTTCTTCCTTTTTTAACATTAAACCTGCCTTTGTGCAGCTGTATTATATGTGTCGGTTCCGCAGTGGGCTTCGGCCTCCACGCTTCATCTTCCTCGTAACAGTACTATTTTGGCTCAGGCTTGGGTGAGTCAACCTCTTCCTCGTCACAGTCCTTTTAAAGATGTCCTCTACTAAACTATAACAAACATTGGTGTGGGGGTCCAGAGGGACTTGAGTGGGGCTTTAGGAAGGTGGAGACACCAAAGATTAGGAGGATACTGCACTCTCCCAAGGCCATTGCCACCAGTCCCATGAAGAATGTCCACTCCATGAGATCCACCGACTGAGTCCCACCCCCAGGGGGACTATTGAGTAGCGGGCTCACCTCCCTGACCTTATGGAAAGGGGCCTCCCCCATAGAAGATGTGACAATACCCTGGGATGTGTCACAATATGTAAATACGTATATTACCACATGCCCCTACGATATGTCCCATTACAATACACTCTCACTGACCGGTTAATTTTCAATAAGAATTTCAGTCAATTTAAAAGGCACCCTGCCAAGAGACTACCTCTGTCATCTGTATTGACTCGTATGTCAGTTATTGCTGTTCAAAGTGACGCCCAAAAACTCAGAAAATAAAAAAATACTAATACAAACACACCTCTTTCAACTAGGCATGGCCATAGAGGCTGTGCTAGTTGAGGTCCTTGTGGACTGGCTGATAGTGGAGGAAAAGTTGCAGTGGTCCTGTTGGAACCTGCCTACCGCATTTAACATATGTGATCATAAAATCTTCTGAAGCTGTATCACTAATGAGCCGTCTGTGCATAGGGAACCAAGCTGCACCTCACTGAGGAGGCCCAACAAGGCCGAAACATGTCTGGGGTTGCTTGTGTCACCGTGCAGAGGGGACCTGGTCTAGCATTTTGGGCTGGGCTACTACTATTGGGGCAGTACCTGACTGATTTGCCTATGGCTGGACCCCTTTTGCAATGGTGCAGACAGGCTAAAAAACAGTGGTGTGGAAGGTTGCCCAGAGCAATGCCAGTGGTACAGATTCATTCAAAACCTTCCACCCAACACTTTTGTGGTCACAGTTTGTCTCACTATGTGAGAGAGGGTATGGCCAGACGTGGGTCCCTTGCTTGCTGCGCCATAGGGAACCAAGCTGTACCTCACTGAGGACGCCCAACAAGGCCAAAACATGTCTGGGGTTGCTTGTGTTTCTGTGCAGAGGGGACCTGGCCTAGCAGTTTGGGCTGGGCTGCTACCATTGGTGGCAGTACCTGACTGATTTGCATATGGCTGGACCCCTTTTGCAATGGCGCAGACGGGCTAAAAAAAACGGTGGTGTGGAAGGTTGCCCAGAGCAATGCCAGTGGTACATATTCATTCAAAACCTTCCACCCATCACTTTTGTGGTCACCATCTGTGCATGTCAGGGTATTCTTTGTTGCGACACATCTTTCTTTGTAGTTACGTAAACTCCAGTTTATAGTTAAACCTAACCTCAAACTATACATCTCTCCTGCCATACCTAACACTCAAGATTCCTAAACTGACCCAACTGGTCCAGTTCAGTCCACATTCAAGTCCACCTTTATCAATGGTGTATTACATTTGGCAGATTTGAAATATGATATACCCTTCAGCCCAAAGTCCTGCAGGGCCTCCCTTCAGGGTCTTAGCGATTCTGTCATGGCTCTGTCTTACAAGATCATGTAATTGAAGAGTGACCTCATGGAACACCCTGCAAGCTGTTGTGAGCTAGCAGGTCTCCTTCAAATCTATTCTGATGAAGTTCCCTGACTATGATTGGGGACCAACAGTTTGGTGGTCAAAAGCGCTGGGGGCTGCCGCAAGCTAGTTGATGATGGATCTGGAGGAGGTGTATAGGGAATACCCAGACCACCATCAGTGGATCCCTGCAGTAAGGCAGTAGGCAGTCACAGGAGCACTACGCTACCTACAGCCGCCAATGACAATCAGGACAAAGAAACCCAGAGCAAACCCCTTGAGGATACCTGTAATCATAATACTGAGGTTCCTAGAGAGCTATTCCAACCTTGATAGACCCAAACACCCAACATAAAAATGAATACCTTTCCCTTTAAGGAAACAATTGCAGCATTTTGAATTCACTTGTGCGCATGAAAATGCATGTCTTTATTCAGCAAGCTGCCATAGGAAACACTGGCAAGTATGAGTCAGCTTCGCACAGACTGTGGGAGTCCCAAAGATACAAAGTTGCACTTGATAAATTAAGTACAACTTCCGTGTGTTACCTGTTTGAGGGAAAACTAAAACTAAAACAGTTACCCTGTTCCTATTAACATTGAGGGGATGACAAAGTTGCAATTTCTCCATGAGCAAAGCTTCCATCCTGATTACCAAACATTCCCCTGCCTTTTGATTTACACTCTGAGAGACCAAATTAAAAGCAGGCAATGCCAGCAGGGCACCAAAGGAGAGGATTGAAGAACTCCCACATGTCCAGGCAACTTTTATAATCCAAGATGATTACACGCCTTTATATAAGCTAAGGACAAACCCCCTTTAGCCCACATGACACAGGCTCATGGACCAATCAGTGAACAGGCCTACCAAATTGATTAGATTCATAAACAATCTTTCAACTAAAATCACAAGTGCGCCTGATTCCTTTAATTGGATACTAATCAGAGAACAGGCCTCCCTACAGTACACACGTGTATTCTATGTCCCAGGGCAGCAGCAACAAGGGAGAAGAGCCCAATCTATAAAAGTCAGCTTGCTCAGTGAGAGAGTGGGCAGTAGGAGAGAAAATCTCTCAGAGAGTACAGAGAGAGGAAGGAGTACCGAGAAGAGAACATTCTGGAGGAGGTTGGAGAGAGAGAGGAGAGAATAGTTTCCAGGGAAAAGGTTGTTACCACCTGTGAGAGAATTGTTTGGAAGAGGAGGGGGGAGAGTTGTCATCGTCAGAGAGAGAATTGTTTGGAGGGAGGGACAGACAGTGGAAGGCTTATTACCATCAGAGAGAGAATTGTTTAGAGCAAGTCTGTAAGAGCAATGTATATTATTATGTAGCATTGTGTATATAATGTGACCAATTCATCTCACAGTGTGAGACTGTATAGTGGGCTTTTGAAGTCAGGTACTGCTGAGCAACTTGTGAAGTGGGCTTGGGGATACAGTAATGGCACTTCCCTGCCATGTGTAGTGGGAAAGATGCAGATTTCAGTCATCGTCCGGTGGGAGGTTTCTAGAACAATCAGGTCAGGTGATTTATGAACAGGGGACATTTGTGTTGATGACAAACTCTCTTACCCACCTTTGGGAACTAGATATTGGAAGGAAGGACCCCCACCCCCAATTATAATATTTCAGTTTGTACTCTAGACTTTTCCTAGATAGTTTTACCTGTGTCACAATGGTAGGGCCATTAAACGTGGAGGTCCGGTGGGAGGGTCGGATAGTTGTGGGCTTGTTCTGGTTGAATGAGCATGCTGTCCTGCAAATTGTCTTGAAAGACAATAAAGTTGTCAATGGTCTTGCTGCTATCTGAAAATGAATTTACAAGCCTAGTTTCTCTAACCGAAGAGTAGGGGTGAATTAACCTCAAAGAGGGAACAGTTTGGAGAAAGAAAAGGGAGAGGGTTGTTACAACCAGAGAGAGCATTGTTTTGGGCTGGAGGTGGAAGGTCATTATAAGGAGGGTGAGAAATCACTGGGAAGTTGCTTTGAGGCAAGACATCAAGGAAGACTGACTCATTGAGGTGGTTCATAAACCAGGAACCACAAGTAATAAGAGAGCAAGAGGTGCTAGAGCGGCTGACAGAGCAGGATTCTGTGAGAGACTACCAAGAGGCAGTGGAGGCTGAGCTTAAGCATTGGGACAAAGAGCTGGCCCAGTAGAGAAGATGAAAGGAAGCCCTTATGGGTAGAAAGCTCTGGAAGTTGGCAGAGTACAATGAGAAAAGAGGATGGAGAGAAAAGGTTATATTGAGGAGTGAAAAATATATTTTGTCAACTGGAGAGAAATATTGAGAAGATTAGAGGGGGAGAGTTGTCAACATCTGGTGGAGAGTGTTGTGTGGAGATTGGGTGGCAGACATGTTTGTAGAGGAGGAGGAAACATACTCCAGAGAGGAGGAAAAGCTAATTAGCTTGAGATAGTACTGGATGGACAAGAGTTGGAGGAAGGAAGACAGATACTCCTAATAGTTAACAAGATCAAAAAGGTTTCAGTGGACCAGTTTGATCCAGAGCAGGTTGTAGTATTAGGAAGAGGAATGAGGCTTTTCTTCACCCAGGACATGGAGGTTACAGCCGTGGCATAGAAGAGGCTAGTAACCTGAGGATCAAGACCGTAGCGAGCTGGCCCCTGAGATGGAAGGTGCAACCTATCTTCCATATGCCTTCTGAAATCCATAGACATTTGACAAGATAGAGATCGCAGATATGGGAGGGTCCCCTCTGGGAGAATCCACCAAAGGGTTTGGGATCCCCACAAACCTGCAACGCAAATATGAAGACAAGAATACTCACACCAAGTGCAGGCCATGACATGGAGAGATCAAATCCTAAGATATTGTAAGACACTTTCAGTTTCATACAGCCCTGTCTTTAAGTTCCTAGAGTCTTGGGTTTTTACCTTGAATACAATAATTGTTAGAACTGTAAAACCCAGTGTCAGTCCCTTTGTCCCTCACACCTGGCAATGCTGTGACACCCTTCACGGGTGCATTCCTTCACTTCTCAGAAGCACAAACAAGTGATGAAGAGTAAACTCCAGTCTGTAAAAATTAAATTCCAAATGCTCCTGCATTAATATTCCAATGTAAGGTCTTCTAAGAGAATTTAGCCTTCTGACGTTGGTAGGAATTCACTCAGCAGTTTGCATAAGACCTTCAAATTGGCCTTACATATCAGATGAGGGATTGAACTGAACAAGTGCAAGCATTTAGGCAGAATGTTATTCTGTTACATGTACTTTACCCAAATCCTGAAATTGAAGGAGGCCCACCACTTAATATTAGCTTGTACTTTATCAGAAATGTGAAGTTAAGACAAATAATCCTTTCCACATCATGGGGTATACAGAAGCCTACATACTTAAGAATATCTCCCTTCCATTTAATGTCCCAGTTGCTGACGTCACGTAGACCACAACTCTCTGAAATAGGCATAACCTATGTGTTTGATAAAGTAAGCTCATAACCCAAGACCACACTGTAGTCGAATATTAGAGCCAGAGCATGCCTCAGAGACACTGATGGCATCGAAGGAAGAAGGGCAACATCATGTGTGTAAGCCAGGACCTTGTATTCCCGTCTTTTCACGTTTCATACTCATGATATGCAGGTATGAGCGGATGCCTTGTAATAAAGTTTCACGGGCTAGGTTGAAAGAAATTAACATATGTAGGCACCCCTGCCAGGGCCTTAGTCCATTTCGAACTCTTCTGAAAATGCACCATTCATCAGCACCCTGGCATTGGCCCCATTGTAGTGAGACATAATTGTTGTTTGCTGAATAACTCCTTGCCTTGCCATTGAACCACTACATATGTACCTAAATACATTCATCTCACAGGTTCAGCATCTAAGATGGATTTGGTGTCAAAATGTAAAGCCTGAAATAGAAAACCTGTCCACAGCCCTATTGACTCTCATTATCAGTTTTCTTTTGATTCTCCAAATGATTTCAGAATCACATATACAATATCTGGTTATTTGGGTTAAGCAAGATCTCAATCAATCATTAACCTTTGTTAGCACAAAAAATTACATACCCGGAAGATTGTTTTCAGTTTACAAGGAGATTTCTTCTCTATATACATAAAGCAGAACATCTGTTAGTTTGTTCCTTATACAATTCCACACCGTTTCACCAATCTGAACCACATTTTGCATAGTTACCTGTTTTTATCCTAAGGACATTACTGGCTGCATGACATTTGGACACCCCACCTCTTTCCGCCGATTTCAGCACCTTCACACATGAGACGGTTGCCTGAAATTGGCGAAACATCAATGTGGTTAAAAAAGGACCATAAAAAGCTGATTTTAAACGTCTAAGTGCGAGGAACAAAACACATGGTCCGTATGGGACCTTGAAAACACCTTTCAAGGCCCTAGGATGCATCCTTTCATAGATATTTGCACAGCAACACACAGCAACTCACTGGTTCATGCCAGGGCGAGGCGACAGGTGGGGAGATTGCACAGGAGGCTCCATTATGCTGCAGCATGCCAACTCTCACCTCCCCTCCACGTCTGCTCTGGGGTATGTCAGCCAACCACAAGTTCCCATTCTCAGTGCAGTTTACTTCTTTTTTTTTAATTCTTAATAACGCGCCAGATCGCCCGGAGGCCTCAAGGCGCACTTCAGAGTGTTAAGCACATTAAGCAAGAAGCGACTCGGAACAGCAATCTACAGGATCATTGATTTTCAACAATTGATGAGAGTGTTATCATGTCTGTCTACAGAACCCATTCAGAGTACAGGTACTTTTTGCAAGTTAGTGAATATAGCCGAAGTTAATAGTGTTGGGAGGCAGATGAATATGTCATCCATAGCTTCTGCCCCTTGCCCGCACCAATACCTTGGCTTGGGGACAGTGTGAGCTGAAGATGGCAAATGCATACAAACTAACATTATAACAGTAAAAGCACATGCATTAGACATGAATCAAACCTGCAGTCCACATGAAAAACATGTATAATAGGTAATATATGTAGACATGAAGAATACTAACATTGCATCCACAGACATGAAGAACACTAACTTCACCAATGTATAAGGTGAATGCAACATGAACGACATGTGAAAATAGCTCACTAACACAGAAGCAAGAGTGTAATTAGGCATCCATATTCTTAGAAATGGAAGTCACAGCATGTCTCTGAATGAGCACAGGCCTTAAGACCTTGGGAAAACTCAAAAAGCTAAATCTACAGAAATACACATCTGTGCAGAACCCAGCAGGGATTGGCAACTAGTGCCAAGGTAAAGCTGAAATAAGGGCAAATTGGAATGATGCAACAAAGGCACAAGATAGAAATTCCAAAATGTGCAAGCAGTATGCTCCTAGATCAATTAAGGTTTTATAACAGTACAAACAGCCTTTGATAGCCAGGTGTAGTAAAACAATAAGACAAAAAGACTCCATGAAGAATAACCCAAGAGTGTTCGTTGCGGTAAAAGAAAACATAACATGCACGTTGATAATAGCTGAAATCTCAATAAATAGAAGGCAATTCAATGCATGGTCCCTTAGCATATGACCCATAATTGGGGAACACTGACTCTTCATTAAAGGCAAACATTGATAAGACACCTGCAATACTCTCTAAATGCACAAATGGACATGAGGCGCCACACAAGGCCAAGTACAAAGGGATTGCCCGGTCTCAATGCTGGAGAATGAGGGATGGTAACTTAACTAGAGGAAGAACAGTCCATGTGCCTCTCTCCCCCTATCTATGTCTGGCACATATCTTGACACCTGTCAAGTGTTCAAAGTTGGTGAGCAGACAGTCAACCTAACAGAATCTTCAGTGTCAGGCTGCTCATCAAGTAGTATGCCAACCAACCACTTGTCGTAGAGAGGATGTATTGTTTCTTTTATCACTATAGGGGTGGTATGACATAAGCATGGCAAAACTGGTGAGTTTTTTTTGTTTATTGTGGGT
Organism: Ambystoma mexicanum; assembly: GCF_040938575.1. NCBI lineage: Eukaryota > Metazoa > Chordata > Amphibia > Caudata > Ambystomatidae > Ambystoma > Ambystoma mexicanum. Next base: position 1,041,361,492 of record NC_090924.1, read on the forward strand.
TTGTGAAGAAATAAGAGATTGAAAAAGAGGTATCTTCCGACACAGGTTGGAAAAGCTCATGTGGTAAGCCGTGTTACAGGACAGTAATAAAAGAGACAAATCTATCATGGAGAGTGAGAAGACAGCTGTATTTTCTTGTTTAAAGATTGTTGGATGTGAAGTAGTGGTGTGGACAGGGGAGTGTGGTCTGGTGTGGGAGCAGCACGGTGGGGCTGCTCAGAGCATGAGTGGGATTTGTGGTGCTGCTCAGAAGGGTTGAGAGATGCAGGAGGCATGGTTTTGGAGATAGACAAAGGTTGTGTTAATATTGGGGACATTTTGTTGGGGAGGGGTGCATAAAGGAGGGAAAAAGGTGAGCAAGAAGTCAAGCAGTGGTTATTGATCATTGGTAAATCATGTTCTGAATTATTATTATGGGAGACACACCAATCATTCACTTATGTAAGCCATTGTCCCGATATAAGGACAGCATTGTCAAGTACCACATGGAACGGGTTAAAGATATGGTGGGCAAGATGTTTATGCCCTTGCCACAAAATGCACCCATTCGAAAATGGTACTGCAACACATGTGCACCTATCCACATGCCGCTTATAAGGGTAAACAGTTACAGAATGGACTAGGTATACTCTAGCTAGGGAAAATGTTCTGGCAAGATGTGGCGGGCCAGATATGAAGAAATTTCTGTTTAAGCAGCATGACGAAGGGTGTATGAGACCCATGACTCCCTCCTCCTCCTCCTCCCCAAAGCAGTGATCCATCCTCGACTGCAAAGGGATTATACCCATTACAAGCATTAAAAGCAGCACCAGGGGATACTAATCCTACATATGTGCCCCTCGCATACAGTACTGCACACATTATAAATGGAGAGAAAATAAACAAACAACGAGCAGTGTTCACACACATAGAATATGATGAGTGATGTGGCTTTCAGGCAAAGTTAACAGAAGCTGAGGAAGAGGTTCAGAGAGTGAGAGAGGCAGGCAAGAGGCCAGGGTTGAGACACCAACTGTACCAAATGAGGGCAAATAATGCTGGATGGAAAGACCAGGGAAGTTAGAGAAGGACAGGAGAGTGAAGAAGAGAAAGGAAACGAGAAAGGAAAAAGAGAAAGAGAGGGAGAAAGAGAAACAACAAGATGAGAAAATATGTAGGAAGAGGAGCTGAAAGGAACTTGATGACATTATTCACAAGCATACACTTCCAGACAGAGAAGAAGAAGGAACTACACTGAGGAATCTTGGTAGTATATATAGGAATAGGAGAGACAGTACCAATATAAGGGAGAGTAGGGGAGGGTCCCAGCTAAATGAAGGAAGGAATGTATTGGAAGAGGCAATGAATGGGACATATTGGAGACAGCTCCTTAGAGGGTTAGAATTCAACAACGAAGATGAGGAGGAAGAGGAGGAGGACATGTTAAATTGGGATGCAAGTGAAGAGAGGGAGCAGGAGGCATCACAAGTCCCATCCATGTGTACACAAATAGGCAGGGAGGTAGCGTGGACAGAGATAGAAGAACCAGCAATGACAGACCCCGTTGAATATCTGAGATGCCCCAATTTGCACTCAAACAGATTAGAAAGTTTAGAAAGGAGGCCACCATTTGTAAATAGACTGCGAAATGTACCAGGATGGAGGAGAGTTAGCATGACACATGTGGTGGCAAAGACAAAGGGTGAGTTTGGACTTGGCACCGGGCTAACACAATTCCCCATATTAGAGAAAGGGGAGGACTGCCACAATATCCCCCATGGTTACAAACAGATAGACATAATTACATTTGTATGCTACCATTAGTCACATCAGGAGCAGGGAAATGGAGTTATGAGTTGGAAAGAATGACGGCTGGTATGACATTAACAGTAGGTGACATGAAAAGCCTGTTTACTTCCATACTGGGAGAGCAATCAGATGACATTTGGATATGAACAGGGTGTACTGGGGGGACTGCACAAAATGCCAAACATGACAGCACACCTTTTAATAATTATTGAGGTGATATATGTAGAGCACTTAGGGTACAGGACCTAGACTCAGCAATTATGACACTAAAATGGGAGCAGACGAGGTTCCGGCTGCATATTTACAGGATATTCAGGAGAAATGGAGACTAGAGACTAGGAAACCGTGGGACAAAAACATACCCATTTTTATCACATTTTATGTCAGGGACTTCCTGAATGAGTGCAAAGACAGCTGACAAAAATGGTGGGAATAGAAGAAAAACCATGGGCAGAAATATAATTGACTATTGTTCACCAATGCCGACTAAAACTAGAGAAGGACAGAAAGAAAGTTGCAGACAGGAAGACTGAGGAGGCAAAGTTGGTTCAGAGAAGACTGTACAAATTGACATTGGAAGGAGCAGAGGTGGGGGAGAAAGTTATAATGCACAAGGAGCACAGCAAGTAATTCTAGGAATGAATGGACATTTTCCAGGAAAAGGAGAGTATAATTATTATCCCGGGGATGAGGGTTTGCACCTAGAGGCAGAGGGTTTGGGTTTCAAGCTCTGCACAGAGCAGGGTTTAACCTCTTGTGTGCAAGGACTAGTTTGCTTGTTCTTTTTGCATAGACTTGCATAATAGCCTAGCAGTTAAGCGGTTAATGGAGGGCAACCACGATTAGGAGAACCATCACAGCAGTGTTGGACATGTGGGAAAACGGGGCACATTTCACGTGTACGCAGAGCAGGGGAGCAATACAACAGAATTGGCAACCAGTTGACACAAGAGGGAGGCCAGGATAGCCCCATCATATAGCGCAAAACTACCAGAATATTACACCCAAGATCACACACAGTATCAGACACCAGCACCACAAATACACCAGATGCAACAGACAATGCAGCCTCAGACACAGCAAGCACCAATGCAGGCACCAGTACAGCAGAACACAGTGATGCCATGGATTGCAATCATATTGCCAGAGGCAGTTACAGCTAGAAAGGGGGGTGTGACAGTAGTGGGAGGGAATCCTTTCCCCTGTACGGGGCTGAATATGTACCCACAATAGGACAGCCCACAGAAAAACATAATGTGTTCTATCCTGTAGATTACACCATACCCACAAAAGGAACCAAAGATTGGGGTGACCGCAGGCGACAAAACATTTTCCTTCTTGGTAGATATGGGGCAACTCGATCCTGTGTTAGAGAGGGAAAATCCTGATGTCAGATATTTCCATGGACACACAAGGATTTTCTGGGGTGACAGCAATGGTTCCTTTTACAGATAAATTACCCATAACCATATTATATTCATGCAAGACGCCAGTTAACAAATTGGGGAGAGGCTTGATGAGTAAACTAAACATGAAAATCTAGTTTACTGAAAAGGGGATAAGGGGATAAGGGTTCTACTTCAGGGATCCATTATGTTAATGCACAAGAATTCATAACATCATTCTATTGCTAAAAAGTACCAAGAGGGTTGCCACTAAAGAGTTTTTGTTTAGGCCAGAAGTACCCACAGACGTGGAAGAAGGGCAGATAATTACAATTGAGTTAGAAGGAGCAATAGTAAGAGAGGACAGGGTAATCTCACAAGGAGCAGAGGACAAAGGGGTAGATTTAGCGCACAGAAATAGCACTTGACTCGGTATAGAGACTGTCAGGATCAATTCTGACTTTGGTAACCCCAGTCACTTGTGACAACTGGGGTTTCCTTTCACAGGGAGACTTTTCCCCGGAGAGCACAGCCTGCAGAAGACAGATGAAACCTGTCAGGCTAGGGGCTCAGGTGATGTTATGGTTCGCACTAAAGGCTCCATGGATCTGATGCCCCCCCCAGTCAGCGACTCCCATAAGGTCTTTTCAGGCCCCTAGAGCCTCTTGGACTCAGTCCTGGCACCGTTGGCGCCACGCTCGTAATATGGGAATGGGAACTACTTGCCCAGTCTAGCCAGGCTGAGCCTTTCAGTTTCCTCAGGGTGTGGCTGAGGGACTATTTTATTCAAAGAACAGGGTATGGTAAAGGGACTACTTTACCTGGGACTACTTGCAAGGCTATTTAAGCCACACCCTGCATACAGAACACGCTTTGTGTTATTCTGCACTCCTGCAGCGTAACGCTCACCGTGTCTGTTCTGTTCCTGAACTTCTACAGCCAGGCCTGTCCAGGACTTCATCCATCGGTACCAGAAAGGGAAAAAGACAGAGGAAAAACAAGTCAGTACAACGGCTAAGCCTTGGTGTGCAGTCAAAATATCAACAAAAAAATGTCGAAAGACAAAAAAGTAAAAAAGACAAGTTTAAAAAAAAAGTCGAATACTTTTTTTAAAAATTTATATTTATATTTTGACTTTCAACCTTTTGTTTTTCGATGTTTTGAGTATGAACCCTAAGCCTTACCTGCAGCATCCTTCCATCGATTGCTTCTTCAGCTTCTTCAGCCGCTCCCGGGCCTTTGCACCGGCTGAAGGGGACGGTCTTCGTTCTGGCTGTAAGAGTCCTCTTGGGTTCAGCATCCTTCCGGAGCATCTTCGTAGCGGTTCCTCCATTCTTCATTCCAGCGCCGCGCCGCCTCTGCAAAAGAAGAAGAGTGACAGGTTAGTCACGCACGGAAAGGAAAAACAGTACTTCAGACTTACAGCGCTTCATTCTTGTGCTTCTACTGACCTGTAGGACATCTGCTCAGCGTTCTAAGTCCATTTGAACCCTCATGCAAAATCCATTCGAAGTCGTGCCTGAAAGTAAAGACAAAGACACCGATTAAAAGGAGTTGGGGCAAAATAAAGGCTCAAAGACTTTATACCAAGCAGTCATTGGCATAGAGACTTACCTGTTTGACCAAGCTCTCCAAGACTTGGCAATCGCTCATCGGATCAGTGAAGTAACTCGATCCTGGAAAGACTGTGTTATTCGCGGCCCTGCTAGATTGCAGGACAGAGAGCTTACCTTACAAAACTTTAAGGTGAGAGTAAGCGAAGAAGGGCATCAGGTGGTGGCGGAGGTGGGTCCAACTCAACTCCCTCCCCAGTCTCTAATACCTCATTTTGACCTTGCAGACCAAAGCCTCGGGAGGGTGATAACAAGGGAGAAGTCGCAGCGACATCACCAATCACGCAGCACCACGCCAGCGCAGACATCATTTGTGCAGCCACGTGCTACGCCCCGTGGAGACCAGGTGAGCGTGACAGAACACAAAGCCTTATACAAAAACCTCTACCCGGGCGTAATGGAAACTTCTGAGACAGATCAACTAGCTCAGCTTTTGGGGGAACTCAGGGCTGAGGTACATTCAGCTCGGCAGGAAACCAATGCCTTGAGGAGAGAACTGATCATGGCCAAGGATCGTACTGATGACCTTGCTAGAGAATTGCTTCAGTCACAGGCGGGGCAAACACCGTTATCTGGATTGGGGTCAACGGTTCCAACAACGCCAAGTAATCCAGTCCAAGTGGTCCTTCCAGGGGCCGTACCTTTGGTACCTCCGGAATGCTTTGCGGGGGACCCAAAAAGATATGCAGTCTTTATCAATCAGTGCCGAATGCATTTTCTTTGTAGGCCAGGAGCCTTTCCGAACGACCAAGCTAAGGTGGCCTTTGTGTTGTCGTATCTCAGTGGCAGCGCGGCGGACTGGTCAGTGCCACTAGTAAGTCGGGATGATCCTATTTTGCAGGACTTTCAGAGGTTCCAATTGAACATGGAGAAGCTTTTTGCCCGCCATTCCCAGGGCCAGGCATTGGATAACAAACTTGTGTCTCTACGCCAAGGCAATCAAGATCTGTTAACTTACATCGCCACTTTTAATTCTCTGGTAGTGGAAACCGACTGGCCAGATGACAAAAGAACAACACTGTTTCACCGAGGGTTAAGAGGTGAATTAAAGGATGTTTTAGCTCAAGTGGTTAACCCTCCTAGAGACTGTGCTGAATATATAGACTTGGTGGTTCAGCTTGATCATAGACTATAGACCCGCAAGGTGGACCGAGCTAGAATGGACACTCAGGTATCTGTACGCCCAAAGGAAAGTGCGTTTAGAACCACCGACTTGGCCGAACCCATGCAGATTGGGGGGGTACACGGGCCACTATCCAAGGCTGAGAGAGATCGGAGACGGCAGCAGCAGCTGTGTTTATATTGTGGGTCAACTGGCCATTTTCTCCGAGAGTGCCCCGTGAAGCCTCCGAAGAAAGCAGTTGGGGTTGCCTGTAAAATGGAAGCAGAGCCAGAGTCGGAAAACTACCCCGCCCGACAAGCGTAGATGTCTGCTTGTCGAGCGAAAAGAAGGACTTCCAGACCTCGCACCTAGCATTGCCATTGATCCTTATAAATCCCCAACAGCCCGTCTCGAATGCATGCAGTTCAAGCTTATATTGACAGCGGAACCATTGGAAATTATATGGACCAAGAATTGGTTACAAGGATGAATCTTCCTCTCTGTGAAAAGGCAACAACAGATCTAGTTACCACTGTCGACGGAACAGAGATCACTTTGGGTCCTGTAAGGCACTCAACGACTGAGATGACACTTCTGTGCTAAAACGGACATTGGGAAGCCATTGTGTTCAATATAATTAAGGCCCCACAATTCCGAGTTATTCTGGGAATGCCTTGGCTAGTATTACACAACCCTTGCATCAACTGGCGTGCTAAGAGTCTGACCTTCTCAGGTGAATGTGCTGTTACCTGCTATCAGGTAAAAGAACCCCTGGTCAAGGAAGCAACAACGATCATGAGCCTAGTTAATCCACTGCCCCCGGAGTATCAAGATTACCAGGATGTTTTCCAGAAGGATCAAGCCAACACTCTGCCTCCTCATAGATCGTATGACTGTCAAATCGATCTCATACCTGGCGCACAGATTCCATGCAGTCGAATCTATGCACTCACCGAACCCGAAAACTTGCTCTAAGGATATATCTAGACCAGTACCTGGCTAACGGTTTTATTCGCCCGTCTAAGTCCTCGGCAGCCTCCCCCTTATTCTTCATGCCTAAAAAGGAAGGTGACCTTAGAACTTGTATTTATTACAGCGCATTGAACCAGATCACAGTAAAAAACCGTTATCCCTTGCCTCTAATTCCTGAACATTTGGACCAGGTTAAAGGCGCACACATTTATACCAAGTTAGATCTCCGTGGGGCATACCACATAGTACGAATCAAGAAAGGGGACGAATGGAAGACCGCCTTCCGCACCAAATACGGGCTGTTCGAATACCAGGTGATGCTCTTTGGCCTTTGGAACGCCCCAGCGGCGTTTCAGTATTTCATGAATGACGTCCTGCGAGAACTAATCGATGTGTGTGTCGTAGTGTACATCGATGACATTTTGGTGTACTCCCCATCTGAACAAGAACATGTGAAACACGTCCGTGCTGTTCTGGACAAACTCCGCCAACACAAACTATTTGCAAAACTGGAGAAATGCGTCTTCCACGTCACAGAGGTTGAGTTTCTTGGATTTGTCCTAACCCCTCAAGGTGTACGAATGGATACGCGGAAGGTGGACGCCATCCTCAATTGGCCGTACCCGACCTCAATTAAAGGAGAGTTCCGGGACTTTTTTTTTATTGTCCCTACGGTTCGGCCATGTGTTTTTAAGCATAACTCGGTAGATCGTGGAAAACTTTCCTATGGACCTTACCCGACTTTTCGTCCATTAACGCACTCGAAATCAGCCGCCATTTTATGATAATCCTATCACTTGCCGCATCGCCCTGGCTCACCTGCTTTTGCGGCACTAAATCAAATCCCCCGCCCCTGAAACAGACTTGATCAAAACATTCATATTCCCCGCCTCTATCCGTGACGTGACTGAGCTGCGTAGGCAAACGCGCCCAGGCGTCTTCTACGCGACTCCACACAGAACCAGGAAATCAACACAGATGAGCTCAAACAACACAGCGCGCCACAATTTGGAATATGAAACTGTACTTTTAAATTAAACCGCAAGATTGTAAATTTGGTAAAGTAAATTTATTTGACATCAAATGTTTTGAGAATATTCAGCGATTAGCATTTTTATTTGCACATGTTCCAAAAAGTTCCGTTTCGAGGCACACGATGTTCCTTTGCTGTACACAGGGTCTTAGATCATCTCACAATACAGCGCCACAATTCGGAATATGAAACAGTGGTTTAAAAGCAAACGGCAAGATTGTACATTTGGCAAAGTACATTTATTTGACATCAAATGTTTTGAGAATATTCAGCGATTTGCATTTTTATTTGTTCACGTTCCGAAAAGTTCGTTTCGAGGCACACGATGTTCCTTTGCTGTACACAGGGTCTTAGATAAATGAATTTTTATTTGCTCTCGATCCAAAATATTTCGTCTTGAGGCAAGCGATGTTCGTGTGCAGTAGGCATGGTGTTGGTTTACGATAAAATAAGCTCTTCGGTCGCACTGATAATCGCATGGCTATTCCAACAACGAGGCACTAGGGCACCACAACGGTCTGTATGTTGCATCTAGCCATTAGTACCGCGTAAGGGCATACTTGTACTTGGCGATCGTCCCACAAAATGGTCAGGGTGCTAACGTTGTTCACGCGGAGAAGCAACTGGCGATTATAGAAGCCATCCGCCGGTGTCTGGTACTCGTGACACAGACAATAATGGACGATGTATCTATTTGAAAAACATAAAAAAAGGAAATTAGTCTCACCATCAGATCTTTATTAAAATTATTCATTTTATATATTAGGTCTGGAAATTATTTCATAGCTAGGACAGTGCAACTGGGATTTAAACGTCAAGGGGGGCTGTAGGATACTGAGACAGTCCCCCAGTGCAGGGGTTGACAGGGAGTGCAGGTGGAGAGTGGAAGGGCCCAGGACCGAGATCGCAGACAGTGGACCAGTTGTAGCAGGGGAGAGGGAGAGAGAAAGCAGAAGCAAAGGTTTTGAGGTGCTTCCGTAAAAGTATGATATGATATGATATGGTATTTGTAACGCGCCTATACACAAGTGTTTCAAGGCGCGACGAGGCAGGGAGGGAGGGGAACAAGGGGAAGACAGACAAACGATCCTACTAGGCCAGGTGTCATTCAGATCGCGCAAGTGCAGAGGTAAGGGGAAAAGGAGAAAGTGCAAGGAGAGGAGGTGGGGGGAAGTGCAGTACAAGGTAAGTAGCGTAATAAAATAATAAATAATAAATAATAAATAAAAAGGGCCCGCTTGAGGCCAAGGACAAGTCTCGCAGTTCTGTTCTGGATAAATTGCAGAGGGCGGAGAGTGGAGGCAGGCAGATTAAGATAGAGGCTGTTACAGTAGTCCAGCCTAGAGAGAACCAGGGCTCGGGAGACAGTGAGCTTCTGGGGGAAGGAGAGGAAGGGAAGAATACCTCTGAGGAGGTGCAGCTGGTAGTGTGACTTCTTAGAGACGTCAGATATATGAGGAGAGAAGGAGAGTGTGGAGTCGAAGATGACCCCGAGGTTTTTAGCCTTGCAGGTAGGGGCGGGAAGGGGGCCAAGTAGACGGTTCTCCCCAAGATAGTGCGCGGTACAAAACAACATGCCACATAGAACGAACAAGTACAACTTAACCCGTCTTTAAAGCAACTGTATAGTAATTAAATTGCGGTATAAACTCATCTAAAGAGTTACTTACATTATATTTGCATTTTCCATTGCGTCTGTGCGTAGGGCAGCCCCGAAATACCACTCCTTCTATGCCGACGTTATTTCTTCTAATGAACGAACATGAAATGGCTTTCGTTTCTGAAATTATATTCATTATCGTTTCTTACGTGGTCCAGGCCTGTCAAGGTCAAAATACAATAGAACCTTATTCTGAGTCGTGGGCCATTCTGGCACCCGAGAAAAAATCAAAGCAGCTGACCTTCACTTCGAACGAGCACACATTCCAAGTTAGCTACATTCAGTGTAAGGCATTCTCACAGGACTTGAAATTTACACTCCATCTTTGCATTTTGTCTGCGTGCTTTGCAGCCACACAGAACCATAAATACGGAGAGATTCTATATTTATTGAAAAATGATTTATATTACTGTTTGGTTTAATTTAATGCGCAAATGAACAAGGGTGGAGAGACACATTGCATGTACACTGAGCAATCACTTTTATTTACACAATACATAGATACACATATTCAATGGGCCTGCGACATGAGGAGACTTGAGAGAACAGACAATCAAATTACAATCATTTAAACCGTGATGTGTATTTCTCAATGAGTTCTTCTTTAGGTGGACATGGAACAGATGCAATGTTGGGTGGCAATGCAGTTGTCCCCTGCACAGGTTCGTTCACAACTCCATTTATGTGCCTATCTAGGACGTCAACAATAAGTTTCTCAATAAACTCATATTGCATATCCTCAAACACTGGTTTGATCACCCATTGTTTACTTCTTTTAGTGAAGGCCTTATTGTAGCGAAGCGTCCCTAAAGTTCCGGTCGTCCTACTTTGTTGACGGCCAACATTATGGGTATGTGCGAAGACCGCTAAAAGAGTCCGATTTATCATGCCCTCCATGCCAAAATGCAATAGTTTTGGCCTGTACTTTAGGCACATATTGTGGAACACCTCCAAATCTCCTGTGTGGCAGAATTCCGTGAGTCCCCTCAAAGCTTTTGTTATAGTTTTATCAAATACAATCTTTTCAATGGCTTTGTGAGTGGGTGATGAAGGAATCAACCACTTCTTCTTCCGTGCCTCCTCTGTGGACAAATGGCCATGTTCACAATTGTGGAAATGTTGGTTCGTGTTCCATCGGTGAACATTTGTACAGTGTGGCATTACTGACCGCCATTTTTCCAGTAGAATTTCCAACGACCCTCCACATGTTTTTGAGCTCCACCAAAGATGGTTGCTGATTGACTTGGACCACTGTGAAATACCTTGCAATTCTTTTTTTTTACCTGCAGCCGACAATTTTTTATTGATTGATTTTGCAAGATGCCAAACGTCAAATTGGTGATTTATATTTTTGTACTGTTCTCTCATTGTCTTGGCAATTGAAACGTGTCTGTCCGTGGCTATCAGGTCGATCACCATTCCCCGCGATTGTAGTTCTTGCAATGATGCTACAAAGCCAACTTTCTCCATGGCCACTGAGGATGTACTTTGTGACACCTGAACGACCACCGAACTCACAATTTTCTTACTTTCCATGTCCTGAAAGTGGTAGGTGCAGTACTTGGCTGAAAATCCTGGGCTGTCGCACTGTCCATCACCGGCTAGCCTGAACCGTTTGCCCGCGAATGTACTATCAATAGACAGGGTGGGTTTTAGGCTCTAGGAGTGGAACCTGCCAGTGCTAAGCTCCAATTATATTGTTGTTGCAAGTTTAGGCAAGATCACAGGAGCGGTCTTGGGGTTTAGCCTAAGCCCCAGTTTGGTAAGTTGAAAGAGAAGGGTTTGTTGCTCCCGGCTATCTTGCTAATAGTTTATGAAATAAATATTTTCAACACTTTGGTTGGTACGAAGTTAATTCGTTTATTGTTCGGTGTTTTCCGGTGATTGTTTCTAAATACATGTGTTTATGAGAAACACTATTAAGAACTTTGTCAAGCAAGTTGAGGTCAGCCGACACGTGTTTCGACCTTACGGTCGTTCTCAAGGCTGAACAATATTCAATTAGTGATCAGGTAGTGACATATTACAATTTTTCAGTCGTGGTGTTTTAGGTGATGTGCAAACATAGTGATAGGTAACAACATGACATCAAAACACATTGATGTGTCGATATATAGACATTTTGAAAAGGGAAGAAAAACATTGGAAGAAAAGGAGAGAGGAAGAGACGAGAGAGGTAAGTAGCTGGTTAGAATTGGGCTTGTGGTGAAATAGATTGAGGTAATTGCCTCTTACCCAGTTGCGGTTTGCTGTGTGCCCTCCGTGGGGTTCTGTATTATAAACTGTCCTTTACGGCAGTCCTGGCTCCTGTTGGGCCCTGAGAGAGAAGGAATTGCAAGGGGTTGAAGGGATAGGTGGGATCTTGAAAAGGGGAAAGATCCCCCCATGGTGCGTCACTGTTCCCATTCGTTTATTTTAAGTTTAAGTTGGCTGTGATCATTGCACAGGAAACCGGTGGAAAACATCAAGGGCTTTTCCTGAATAGCCCTTGTGTAGTTTCACCTGTTGTGCGCGTTGGCAGTATTAATAGTAGTAATATCTAATTGGATGGTCCTAGATGTACATCAGGGGCCCTTTGGACGAGTGCTCCTGTGTGTACCCAGCCATAGATAGATCGCAGTTATCTTTCTGTTGTTGAAAAGTGAGAAATAGGGAATTTTTTTAAAATAACCTGCGCTAATGCTAAATATTGTCCTTGGGTGAGCAAGGATGCGTGCTGTCCCCATATTGGGAGGCTCACCTGTATGCTTTGTCTGGCGTCCCCGGCGGTGCTCTGCTGCTTCTGCACACCGCGCCGGGCGGCGCCATAAGAACTGTTTGTTGACTCACGTTGGTCTCCGGCCGCGCATGCGCGAGGGGTAGTATCTTGGCGCTGGTCCCGGCGCATGCCCGTGGTAGTAAGCGGATTGCGCATGCGCCGCGGATCAGCGAAAGACCTCGAGAGTGCTTATGAGTTGGAATTGGGGATCGGGGGTGGGTTGGTCCTAGCCAATGGCTATGTAGCAGAAGGGATCTGGGTGGAATGACTTGATTGATGGTGTATTGAGAGTCTCTGGGGGTCCAAAAGTGGAACCTGAGTGGGTAATACCTTGGAAGAGTGAATATCGATTATGCCCATTGGTGAAGTGCATAATTGTGAATAAGCGCGTATTGTGGCATCAGTTGCTAGTTGCCCAATTGTGGGGTCAATTTGGATTATGGTGTGTGTGGCATGGTCGCTTATTGGGCCGTGTTGTGCCCATGGCTAGGATCAATGGTCCCTGTGGGGGTTGGAGATTAGAAGTCAGAAGTCAGAAAGGATGTAGGAAAGGAGGAGCATGAAGTTTACAGGAAGACATTTAAATCATGGTCTTTGTTAAGGCCATTTTTCACACATCTGAAATGACAAATTAAACGTGCTTCCTCTTGTCTCAGTTTTCGGATTCTGTCTCCTCCTCTTGGGCCCAGCCGGACCGTCTTTAGTCCGATGAACCTTATGTCACTTTTGTTTTCCATTTGGTGGTTCCTCTGCCAGTGGTTTGCCAATGGCAGTTTGGGGTCCTGTGAATATATGCTGTTCATATGTTCTCTAATCCTGAAGCGTGTCTCCCGGATGGTGCTGCCTATGTATATTTTGTTGCAAGCACAGATAATTGCATATATTACAAATTTGCTTCTACAATTAATGTGTTCAGTGATGTTGAAGATTGGGCAGCCTGAGAATTTAGCACATTTAGTCTGTGTCGCATACTTGCACATTGAGCATGTCCCGCATTTCGTGAAACCAATTGGTGTTGTTTTACTGAGCCAGTCCTGTGCCGTGATACGTTTGTCTACAAGAAAGGAGGGGCTCAGTAAGGTCCTTAGTGTTGGTGCTCTGCTGTATGACATGCTGGGAAATGTTTCTAATTGCGGCTTGATATGCTCGTCCATGAGGAGTAGTCCCCAGTGTTTCCTCAAAATTTTTTGTAGTGCATAACTGTCTTTGTTGTATCTTGTTACAAATCTGATTGTTGGTTTGTCATCATGTCTTCTGGGTTTTGGCGAGAGCAGTGTTGATCTTTCTAGTAGACAGGCTTGTTTTCTTGCTTCTGCCAGGTTTGCATGGGAATAGCCCCGACTACCGAATCTTTCATCCAGCAGGTTGCATTCTTCTATGAATGATTCATCTGTGTTACAGTTCCTTCTTGCCCGAATGTATTCTCCTTTCGGAATGTTGCGAATGACACTTTTTCTGTGGCAACTTTGTGCATGGAGGGTGGAATTTACTTCCGTTGGTTTGCGGTAAGTTCTGGTAATGATTTTATTCTCTTTGATTTCAATCTTGAGGTCCAGGAAGTCAATTTGAATATTGCTAATGTGGCTGGTTAATTCTATACCAAAGTCATTGGTATTGAGATAGCCCATATATTCATTTAGTTCTTCTTTAGTTCCCTTCCAAATTAAGATGATATCATCTATGAATCTGGCCCAATTGACAATTAGCCTGGTGAATTTGTCTTCTTTCATTGCATGTTTGAGTTCATAGGAGTGCATAAAGCAGTTGGCTAGTGCCGGAGCATAGCTGGCTCCCATTGCGATCCCTTTAGTCTGCTTAAAATATTCTCCATTGAATATGAATATATTGTTCTTGAGAGAGAAGTTCAGGAAGGCTTTAGTCATTTCAACCTGGTCTAGGTGTGAAGCTGATTCATGTCTTAGTAGAAACCCCATGCTGGTTATGGCCAATTCGTGGTCGATCGATGTGTACAGGGCTTTAACATCAAGCGTAGCCATTAAGAAATGCGGTTCCCATTTGATTTTGGCAAGGATCTCTAAGGTGTGCATAGTGTCTCTCAGGTAGCTCGGTATTTTCATGACCAATGGCTGTATTACATTATTGATGTAGCGGGCTAGTGTTTCCGTAATTCCTCCTATGCCACTCAGGATTGGTCTGCCTTCTGGAATCGTGTTGAATGCTTTGTGGACCTTTGGCAGAAAATAGATGGTTGGCATAGTGGGATGGTCTGTCCTAAGGTAGTTGTATTCCTCATCTGTTATCAGCCCCGTTTTTTTGTAGTTGATTAATAGTTCCTGATGTTCTTTCAGAATCTTAGCCTGTGGGTTATTGTCCAATTTGACATAATTGCCGGGTGTTTCCAGGTGGTTGAGTGCCATTTTAATGTAATCTGATTTGTTCATTATTACTATGTTACCACCTTTGTCCGCCTCTTTGATTATGATATTGGTTTCTTCTCGTAGGTTTTTGAGTATGATCTGTTCTTCCTTGGTAAGGTTGCCCTTGGTCTCTGTTTCGTGAGTCCGTTGATCTTCCAATTTGTGTAGATCCGTGGTTACTGCTTGGTGAAAAGTGTCGATATAATTCTCTGCATAGAGTTGCGGCGTGAATCTAGATTTGGTTTTAAGTTCTGGAGTCATCATTGCTATATTTTGGATGCCCAGTTCTTGTAAGCATTCTTGCTTGCTTTTGTCGTTTTCAGCCAGTGTGCTGAGGAGATGAATGTCTTCAACATCCCCGATGGTCAGTGGTCTCGCCAAAACCCAGAAGACATGATGACAAACCAACAATCAGATTTGTAACAAGATACAACAAAGACAGTTATGCACTACAAAAAATTTTGAGGAAACACTGGGGACTACTCCTCATGGACGAGCATATCAAGCCGCAATTAGAAACATTTCCCAGCATGTCATACAGCAGAGCACCAACACTAAGGACCTTACTGAGCCCCTCCTTTCTTGTAGACAAACGTATCACGGCACAGGACTGGCTCAGTAAAACAACACCAATTGGTTTCACGAAATGCGGGACATGCTCAATGTGCAAGTATGCGACACAGACTAAATGTGCTAAATTCTCAGGCTGCCCAATCTTCAACATCACTGAACACATTGATTGTAGAAGCAAATTTGTAATATATGCAATTATCTGTGTTTGCAACAAAATATACATAGGCAGCACCATCCGGGAGACACGCTTCAGGATTAGAGAACATATGAACAGCATATATTCACAGGACCCCAAACTGCCATTGGCAAACCACTGGCAGAGGAACCACCAAATGGAAAACAAAAGTGACATAAGGTTCATCGGACTAAAGACGGTCCGGCTGGGCCCAAGAGGAGGAGACAGAATCCGAAAACTGAGACAAGAGGAAGCACGTTTAATTTGTCATTTCAGATGTGTGAAAAATGGCCTTAACAAAGACCATGATTTAAATGTCTTCCTGTAAACTTCATGCTCCTCCTTTCCTACATCCTTTCTGACTTCTGACTTCTAATCTCCAACCCCCACAGGGACCATTGATCCTAGCCATGGGCACAACACGGCCCAATAAGCGACCATGCCACACACACCATAATCCAAATTGACCCCACAATTGGGCAACTAGCAACTGATGCCACAATACGCGCTTATTCACAATTATGCACTTCACCAATGGGCATAATCGATATTCACTCTTCCAAGGTATTACCCACTCAGGTTCCACTTTTCGACCCCCAGAGACTCTCAATACACCATCAATCAAGTCATTCCACCCAGATCCCTTCTGCTACATAGCCATTGGCTAGGACCAACCCACCCCCGATCCCCAATTCCAACTCATAAGCACTCTCGAGGTCTTTCGCTGATCCGCGGCGCATGCGCAATCCGCTTACTACCACGGGCATGCGCCGGGACCAGCGCCAAGATACTACCCCTCGCGCATGCGCGGCCGGAGACCAACGTGAGTCAACAAACAGTTCTTATGGCGCCGCCCGGCGCGGTGTGCAGAAGCAGCAGAGCACCGCCGGGGACGCCAGACAAAGCATACAGGTGAGCCTCCCAATATGGGGACAGCACGCATCCTTGCTCACCCAAGGACAATGTTTAGCATTAGCGCAGGTTATTTTAAAAAAATTCCCTATTTCTCACTTTTCAACAACAGAAAGATAACTGCGATCTATCTATGGCTGGGTACACACAGGAGCACTCGTCCAAAGGGCCCCTGATGTACATCTAGGACCATCCAATTAGATATTACTACTATTAATACTGCCAACGCGCACAACAGGTGAAACTACACAAGGGCTATTCAGGAAAAGCCCTTGATGTTTTCCACCGGTTTCCTGTGCAATGATCACAGCCAACTTAAACTTAAAATAAACGAATGGGAACAGTGACGCACCATGGGGGGATCTTTCCCCTTTTCAAGATCCCACCTATCCCTTCAACCCCTTGCAATTCCTTCTCTCTCAGGGCCCAACAGGAGCCAGGACTGCCGTAAAGGACAGTTTATAATACAGAACCCCACGGAGGGCACACAGCAAACCGCAACTGGGTAAGAGGCAATTACCTCAATCTATTTCACCACAAGCCCAATTCTAACCAGCTACTTACCTCTCTCGTCTCTTCCTCTCTCCTTTTCTTCCAATGTTTTTCTTCCCTTTTCAAAATGTCTATATATCGACACATCAATGTGTTTTGATGTCATGTTGTTACCTATCACTATGTTTGCACATCACCTAAAACACCACGACTGAAAAATTGTAATATGTCACTACCTGATCACTAATTGAATATTGTTCAGCCTTGAGAACGACCGTAAGGTCGAAACACGTGTCGGCTGACCTCAACTTGCTTGACAAAGTTCTTAATAGTGTTTCTCATAAACACATGTATTTAGAAACAATCACCGGAAAACACCGAACAATAAACGAATTAACTTCGTACCAACCAAAGTGTTGAAAATATTTATTTCATAAACTATTAGCAAGATAGCCGGGAGCAACAAACCCTTCTCTTTCAACTTACTATCAATAGACATTTTTTCCATTCTCCAAGCTTCGCTAATGGCTGGAAATAGATAATCGGTTTGGTATTTGTAGAACTGAGTTTTCGCAATGAAATGGATTCCCACAAACTGAAAGAAAGACTCTAATTTTTTAAAACTTGAACCACTAAAAAGTGCAGCCGCTGCACAAAGTAGATTGCCTGCTGGCAGTTGTCCCAGCATAGGTTGTGCAGACCATGTGAAAGGATGATATTTTGTACAGGTGGCATGTATTTTAAGGTTAGTGCCTCGAATTGCACGAGTCACATTAATCAATGGCTCCCCACATACTTCCCCACCTACCAAATGCCCACATTTAATCCGAATAATAATATCAATCAAACAACTATCGAATACAATGAATTTGGCCTCTTTCCTTATACTGTCACTCTGCATCCCAGCTGGTTCGGCCTGTAACGTTGAGGACATGTCACTCACATGAAAGGTAGAATCTCTGATATCGTCTTCCGCTATGTTCAGTGATATTGATGGTGTTTCATTGTCGTCTACTTCATTCTCTTCCATTGCAACATCTGTTCCTTCTCCGGCGATGGGTGAATAAAACAATTTCTTCAACTTTCTCGCCGTCTTAGTTTTTGCGGGTGTGGATTCTGTGAATTGATCTCCGACTGCATCCGAACTACCAGGAGGACATTCACTATCAATGGCTGGTGGTGGTATAGCTCCGTTGTCAATCACTTCATATTCTTCCCATTGGCACGATGCTTCTCCAGTCTCAAGTCCCTGCCAAAAGGTTTGACAAGCAACATCTCTCGTTCGCTTCACTGTCTGTGTAGATCTAGTTCGTACACCCACTCGCAACTAGAGGACAGATTGGAAAAGGGGTGTTCAGTTTAAACACAACTTACAGTATTGAACTATTAACAGTGAAAAACAACATAATATAGTGACCAGGACACTAACCTTCTTTTGCTTTCTTTTCTTTGAAACTTTCTTGCCTCGAACTTCAACATCAGGACGCTGTTGCTCCGACTCGTGTGTGCATGTCTCCACTTCCTCTTGCGCTGCAACGACTATGTTTTCCTGATAAGCACATCCATCACGCACTGACGCTCCATGGACTCCCTGAAACATAGAACTTTCATTAGTATGTATAATAATATCGAAAACACAAAATGTACTTGGGGACCAATACCCACGTACATCTCAATAGCAAAACACGAATGAACGCTTTGTGTAGAACATTCAAACGACAATTATTCACGCATTGTTGATCTAGTTAGATGGAACTGTCAAGATCCATACCTCGGGCTCCTCATAGATTTCCATTGATGATATTATTGAAGATGATGCTTCAGTGACTCCCTGAAACACAGTAATTGCATTAGTATGGTTTTCTATTTTGATAAAAAGAACAGAAAGTTTGTGCAGGCGTGAACGGCTCATCTAAATAGACCTGCACAAATGATCAGTTGTCTAAAATAAATAATGGATATCTAAATATGATTCGATTTGCTCGATCGTTGGAAGTGTCACCACCCAGAAATCTGCATCAACTACTAGGGGTGATGTTCTTGTAGAAGAAGCTCCGTCATCTCCCTGAAACATAGTACTTGCGTTAATAAATTAGGAAGTATAGCGGATGTAATCACGTCATATGATCTCGCTTGATCGAGCTGTCAGTATCCATACCTCGAAATGCATAAGAACATCAAGGGACGATGTAACTGCGGTGCACACTTCTGCAAGCTGTTGCGCCGACCCGTAACTGCACGCTTCCCCTTCTTCTTGGACTAATGCTCCATCGACTCCCTGAAACATAGGACTTTCATTAGTAATGAACACAATATTGAAAAAAGAAGACACATAGGAGGGCGACGACAGAAGGACATATCAATGGCTAAAAACGAAAGAAACATTGTGTGTAACAATCACGCTACAAGAATGCAAGATCTGATGATCTCCATCGATGGAACTGTCCTGAAACGTACCTCGAGCATCTGAGTGACATCAACGGTAGTCGTCAATACGTTGGACTCCTCAGCATCTCCCTGAAAGACAGTACTTGAATTATTTTGGATAACAATAATTATAACTGAAAACAAAGACTAGAGGACGAGTACAAGGGTGTACCATTAGGTAAAATAATTACACGATAAATTAAAACTATTGATTTACATGCCTAAAACAAGTCAGTGGCAGAATAGCCAAGTAATATTACCCGATAGGCGCTTGAAGTGGCTGATGACTGCAATAACGACACGGATGGAGAATCTTCCGCCTTCATATTGAGTGGATACATAAATGGGGAAATTATTGTTAGCTAATGCTACACACTACCGCAAGGCCGAGAGATAAATACGTAAACTTGACTCACCAGTGGAGGGATGTGGACGAATAGAGTGGGAATAGCGGTTGAGAGCAATTTTCGCCTCGCTCGCGGTGTGTTCTTCTTTATTAGCAATGATGTGGAGTACATGTCAGAGGTAAAGTGCCTGCTGCAGATGCGGTATCGATCACCCCTCTTGTCCGCAAAGACTTCTAGGACTCTACTTTCAAGCTCAGAGGGTGGATATCCGCAATATCGGACCCATTCTCTTATCTGATCTATTGTCTTAGGGAAAACATGCATTATAGTACCTTCAGATTTATTATGGGTCTTCGAAGGACAACCGCCAATGGAACAGGCAGGCATTGTGGAAAGTTCTGAAAAGTAAAGATCAACAATTCTCTATGAATACCAATGTGTTAAAAAATTAAATACATAAAAGGTTCAATGCAAGGTATGTTTTGGTTTTTGGAACTATACACGGTATTCACATGCGGATAAGTATTTGAATAACTTTAAAAAAATACAAAAATAATTTGACTAAACTCAGAACATGTGACTAGTTCCTTGCATGTACTGTCTTGAACGAAAAGAAATTGGACGCAAAATGAGTATGGTACATGGCCTTACCTTGACGAGCAAACAGTTAGATGCAGGGATCAGAGTAGTTTCTTGTCGTAGAACAGGGAGCAGTTCACAGGTTGCAAACTGATGAGTTTGCTCAAAGTGGTCACGGAAGTTCACAGAGACGAAGAGCAGACAACCAGCACCTTCACGGGTTGACTAGCAAAGCGCAAAGAAGTTCTCATTAGAAATATGAAGTGGGTTATAAAGAATTCGAAACAGGGGTGTGTTTGTGAATGAATGACGTGTGGGGAGATGCTTGGCAGGAGACACGGGGTCTGGCGGTAGACATGGGAACAACAACCCATGCTCTATAGACCACTTTGAAGTGTACATGGTCTTTGGCACCTCTTGGCCTTTATCGCTCCCTGACAGCTCCACTTGCCAGCGCAAGTACCCCGGTGCGAACTGCCTTTGATAGGGCGGGGGGTGGATTGGGGCGGTGGTCGTGCAGACAAGACACAGGAAGACTCGTGAATGGAGACACACTTATGTGGATTGCAGGGGGCCGTCCAGCGTGAGGGGAGATGCTTGGCAGGAGACACGGGGTCTGGCGGTAGACATGGGAACAACAACCCATGCTCTATAGACCACTTTGAAGTGTACATGGTCTTTGGCACCTCTTGGCCTTTATCGCTCCCTGACAGCTCCACTTGCCAGCGCAAGTACCCCGGTGCGAATTGCCTTTGATAGGGCGGGGGGTGGATTGGGGCGGTGGTCGTGCAGACAAGACACAGGAAGACTCGTGAATGGAGACACACTTATGTGGATTGCAGGGGGCCGTCCAGCGTGAGGGGAGATGCTTGGCAGGAGACACGGGGTCTGGCGGTAGACATGGGAACAACAACCCATGCTCTATAGACCACTTTGAAGTGTACATGGTCTTTGGCACCTCTTGGCCTTTATCGCTCCCTGACAGCTCCATTGCCAGCGCAAGTACCCCGGTGCGAACTGCCTTTGATAGGGCGGGGGGTGGATTGGGGCGGTGGTCGTGCAGACAAGACACAGGAAGACTCGTGAATGGAGACACACTTATGTGGATTGCAGGGGGCCGTCCAGCGTGAGGGGAGATGCTTGGCAGGAGACACGGGGTCTGGCGGTAGACATGGGAACAACAACCCATGCTCTATAGACCACTTTGAAGTGTACATGGTCTTTGGCACCTCTTGGCCTTTATCGCTCCCTGACAGCTCCACTTGCCAGCGCAAGTACCCCGGTGCGGGCGGTGGTCGTGCAGACAAGACTCGTTTGCCGTAGGGCCTCACCAAGGAGAGGCCATCTAACTGCATGTAAGAGGCAGGCTGCAGGATCTAGTACATGGAAGGCAGGGGGGTGAGTTTATAAATACCTCAGCCTCCCAGGAGAATATATGGGTGCAGTTCACCCTGGAGACCCTGAACAAAGTGGTGTGGTAAGTATTTTTGGGGGAGGAGGCAAGGCAGGGAGGCTTGATGCAACCCGCAAAATAACATATGTATGTCTGCTGCATATGGGTTCAACGGTTATGTGGATTGAAGGTGGGCGGCCAGCGTGAGGGAGGATGCTGGCCGGAGACATGTGGTGTGACAAGACAAGGCACAGGAAGACTATTCAATGGAGACACACTAGATTCATTTAAAAAATCAAAACAACCATTGTTAAAATATATGTTGGGTTTTATTTTAGATCTTAATTTCAATTGAACATAAATAATAAACATTACACATTGTAAAGTTGCGGTTGCAGCACATCCCGGGAAAAGCCGCGGTATTGTCCACTGTCGCTGGGGAAATGTTGTCTAATGGCAAGTACCGCACAGGCAGGTATTACTCTCCGAACGCGGTGTCCGAGCCTCCCGTGAAGCCACCAAGTGAAGCAACGATAGGCCACCAGCCTGTACCACCTGTGAAAATGAAAGATGCAAACTGTATTAAAATGACAACTTTCTTATCACTGTCGATTCAGGTACAAAAATGTCATTCTGCTTTGAAAAAAATTCTATCTAGAAAATGCACAACATGGAACCAATTTACATGCATTCAAATGATATGTAGATGTAGTTTTATATGTGGGAGACGACCATGAAATAGTAGTGGCATCACTGACATCACAACCAGAGTATACTTACTCGTTACTCGGATTACGCGGACGAACAGTGCCGCAAAGTTCGTGCATAAGCACCATCATCATCCTCAACACTGTCCGTGAGAGGCAGGCTTCCCTGAACTCTGGCAGCTCGGTGATGCATTGCGGACTTGGCTCGCCTTCCGAAATGTAGGCCAAGCACCCGGAATTTTCACGGCAGCAGCAGTTCTCCTCCTCAGTTGGCATTAGCTCGCAACGATTGCACGTGCACCAGGTGGAGACGCCGTCCATGCGACATGGTCCAGGCTCTTCATCCGTTGACTGGTCCTCCCAACTGCCGTCCGAATCCCCATCGTTTTCGCGTGCTTGCCTTTCCAGTAGTTCTTCCTCGGTGTACTCGGGCTCGTACATATACGGCATTATTGTAGCCATTGTGTGGTAAAGAAAGTAAAATAATTTATAGCAGTGGTACTGGTATCTGTTCACACGGGCTACAATCAACGAAGGTAGCTGACCAGAGCACAGAAACGAGTCACAGAATACTCAAAGTAACACAGCGAGAGTAATGGAATCGAAAATCTGCTGCTGTGTGTTGTGAAACGGTGTGTTTATACTTATTGAGGAAAGAGGCGTCCTGCCGTTTCCATGGCGACACTTCATTAGCTGAGGCGCAGCGATTGTTGACACGAAACGTGCTTTGGCGTTGGGAAATGGGCGGTACGCGTCTGCTGATGTCAGCCTCGGGGGCGGGGGATTTGATTTAGTGCCGCAAAAGCAGGTGAGCCAGGGCGATGCGGCAAGTGATAGGATTATCATAAAATGGCGGCTGATTTCGAGTGCGTTAATGGACGAAAAGTCGGGTAAGGTCCATAGGAAAGTTTTCCACGATCTACCGAGTTATGCTTAAAAACACATGGCCGAACCGTAGGGACAATAAAAAAAAAGTCCCGGAACTCTCCTTTAAGGGAATTCGAGTATGCTTGGATTTGCGAACTTCTATCGTCGGTTCATTCCAGGTTTTTCACAGTTGGTGCACCCTATTACATCGTTACTGAGAAAGAACAGGCGTTTTCAATGGTCAGAGGAAGCAGAGAAGGCGTTCCAGGATTTAAAACAAAAATTCATCTCAGCCCCAATCCTGAAACATCCCCGCCCAGATCTACCATACGTGGTTGAGACCGATGCTTCCAGTTTGGCAATGGGAGCGGTACTCTCGCATAAGGACCCTGAATCCGGTCAGCTTCACCCTGTGGCCTTTTGGTCGCAGAAATTCATGGCCCCAGAATTGAATTATGCCATTACGGACAAAGAACTCTTGGCAATCAAGACCGCCTTTAAGGCTTGGCGGCATTATCTCTTAGGAGCAAGGCACACGATCACGGTAATCACTGATCACCGCAATCTACAGTACCTAAAAGTGGCAAAAGCTCAATCATCTCGCCAACGTCGATGGGCACTATTTTTTGCTGAATTTGACTTTGTGATTACTTATCGCCTTGGTTGTCGAAATGGTAAAGCGGATGCTTTATCTCGTATAGGAGTAGACGAGGAGACCGTCAATCCAGATCCAGTGCCAATCGTCCCTGGAGCAAAAATCTTGGGAATTACAAAGTCTCTCACCTTAGATGACATCCATAAGGAAATCACTCATCTCATAGATACCAACACTCTGAAAGCTTGGCCTACCAAAAGTGCTCACCATTCAATCTCAGACCAATTACCATACTTTCAGGGTCGCCTTTATCTTCAAGAAAAGGTCATTTCAAATTGTCACGAATCAATGATCGAAGGTCACCCTGGAATCGCTAAGACTGCAGCCAAGATAAAGCAACACTTTTGGTGGCCAACTTGGCGTAAAGACATCAAACAGTTTGTGTTATCCTCTGGGGTCTGCGCACAAAACAAGGACCTAAAAAAGAAATCACCAGGCCAATTGCAACCTCTGGATATTCCACCTACACCTTGGCATACATTGTCACTTGATTTTATAACTGATCTTCCTCCTTGTAATGGCTACAACACAATTTTGGTGGTAGTGGACTTGTTTTCCAAGATGGCTCATTTTATCCCACTGAAGGGGTTACCCTCGGCTCCGATCCTGGCAAGGGAATTCCTAGAACAAATAGTCAGGATACATGGATTTCCTTCTATCCTGATTTCTGACCGTGGCAGTCAATTTGTATCACGTTTCTGGAGAAAATGCTGCGAGTTAGCTCACATCGATGTAAGACTTTCCACCAGTCACCCCCCGGCCCCCTAAACTGATGGGCAGACTGAAAGAACCAATCAGACCTTAGAACAATACCTCAGGTGTATGTTACACCAAACAGAAGACAATTGGAAAGACATTTTATGGATAACAGAATACGCCTACCAAAACTCGCTACACTCCAGCAGTGGACAAAGTCCTTTCTATACTATCTACGGGCTGCATCCACGGACCTCTAATCTTGACCCACTTCAACCCCTAGAAATGCCAGCAGTAAGAGGTTTGCAAACGACTATCACTCAAGCCTTCAGACAAACAACTGATCATCTGAGACGAGCAAAAGAAAGATACTAGAAATCAGCAGATACTCGCACCTTCACTCCCAGATACATAGGACCATACACCGTTAAGGCAATTATCAATCCGGTAGCTGTAAAGCTAGACTTACCTTCACACATGAAAATCCATCCCATATTACATGTCTCACTTTTGAAGCCAGTGCAACCCGGAACCCGAATACTGAAACCACCTGGAACCTGAATTTGAAGTTAAGGATATCCTGGACTCAAAAATCGTCAAATCAAAACTATTTTATCTAATAGACTGGAAAGGATACGGACCACATGAAAGGTTGTGGGAACCCTGCGAACACATTCATGCCCCTCGGTTGTTGAAGAAGTTCCATCATAACCACCCGAACAAGCCGGGCCCATTGGGAGAATCCACCGTTAGGGGGGTTTTGGGGGGGAGTACTGTCATGGTTCGCACTAAAGGCTCCATGGATCTGATGAGCCCCCCCCAGTCACCGACTCTCATAAGGGCTTTTCAAGCCCCCAGAGCCTCTTGGACTCAGTCCTGGCGCCGTTGGCGCCAGGCTCATAATATGGGATAAATCATGTGGAACTACTTGCCCAGTCTAGCCAGGCTGAGCCTTTCTGTTTCCTCAGGGTGTGGCTGAGGGACTATTTTATTCGAAGAACAGGGTGTGGTAAAGGGACTACTTTACCTGGGACTACTTGCAAGGCTATTTAAGCCACACCCTGCATCCAGAACACGCTTCGCGTTATTCTGCACTCCTGCAGCGTACCGCTCACCGTGTCTGTTCAGTTCCTGAACTTCTACAGCCACGCCCGTCCAGGACTTCATCCATCGGTACCTGGAAGGGAAAAAGACAGTGGAAAAACAAGGCAGTACAACGGCTAAGCCTTACCTGCAGCATCCTTGCATCGGTTGATTCTTCAGCTTCTTCAGCCGCTCCCAGCCTTCGCACCAGCTGAAGGGGACGGTCTTCGTTCTGGCTGTAAGAGTCCGCTCGGGTTCAGCATCCTTCCGGAGCATCTTCGGAGCGGTTCCTCCATTCTTCATTCCAGCACCGCGCCGCCTCTGCAAAAGAAGAAGAGTGACAGGTTAGTCACACACGGAAAGGAAAAACAGTACTTCAGACTTACAGCGCTTCATTCTTGCGCTTGCATTCACCTGTAGGACATCTGCTCAGCGTTCTAAGTCCATTTGAGCCCTCATGCAAAATCCATTCAAAGTCGTGCCTGAAAGTAAAGACAAAGACACCGATTAAAAGGAGTTGGCGCAAAATAAAGACTCAAAGACTTTATACCAAACAGTCATTGGCATAGAGACTTACCTGTTTGACCAAGCTCTCCAAGACTCGGCAATCACTCATCGGATCAGTGAAGTAACTCAATCCTGGAAAGACTGTGTTATTCGCGCCCCTGCTAGATTGCAGGACAGGGAGCCTACATTACAAAAATTCTAGGTGAGAGCAAGCGGAGAAGGGCATCAGGTGATGGCGGAGGTGGGTCCAACTCAACTCCCTCCCCAGTCGCTAATACCTTATTTTGACCTTGCAGACCAAAGCCTCGGGAGGGTGATAACAAGGGAGAAGTCGCAGTGACATTACCAATCACGCAGCACCACGCCAGCGCAGACATCATTCGTGCAGCACGTGCTATGCCCCGTGGAGACCAGGTGAGCGTGACAGGTGAAAAGGCATGAGCGACCAGCAGAGCTAGGAAGAGAAAAAAAAAATACAACAAATCAGCATCCCATCCAACCTTGAAAAGGGGTACAAATCACACCTCTCCCAGGTTAACACCCAACTCCTGCCTTTGATGATGTAGATGGAGGCAATGAACCTACTTGCTGGCACCTGCCACGCTAGTCTAGAGAGTCCAGGAAAATCAGGAAAGGAGCATAGTCCAGAAAAGGTCCAGTAAAGGTTTCTTTGAGAACGAAACCTGACCGGAATGGTACTAGCATGCAATCTAGGGGCAACATAACATTGAGTTCTGGAATACAGGTAGTTCTAAATAAAATCTCTGAGGCGTAGATCCAAAGAACCAAAGAATCCAAATTCAGTCCCAGTGGGCAAGCCAAACGCACACACACAAAAAAAAAAAGATAATCCAAGGCATAGATGCAGAGTTCCAAAGAAGAAAACAGTGGGTAATAATCCAATGGGAAAAATCAAAATACCCACAAGCCACAGGGAACCAGACAAGGCAGTCCAGTAAACAGAGAAGCCAAAATCAGGGGCAGCCAGGAGATCCATCCAAGGGAGCGAGCACCAGAAGCCAAGATGGTAATGCAAAATTCAAAAGTCCAGGAAATACAGAAGCCACGGTCAGGGTGAGCCAGGAGATCCGTCCGAGGGAGCAAGCACCAGAAGCCAAGAGGGTAATGCAGAGATCAAAGTCCAGAAACCTTGAGTCAAGAGGTCAGATGCCGGATACAAACAAGCAGAGGGAACAAGGAACGAAAGGCTGCTTGCTGGGCAAAGCGCCACTGTTAAGGAACGGTGGCTGGCAAGCTTCGTTTGCTTATATGCCTCTCCCGGGGATCACAGCACGTGGTACGTCAAGTGAGCGCGGGCGTCGGGCCTGCTGGGAATTGCAGTCCCAATGAGAAGGATCTCAGTCTTACTGGCATTAAGGCAGAGACCAATTGCACCACACCATGCCTGAATAGCAGTCAGGCAGTCAGGAATGAAAGAGGGGAGAGAGGAGGAAGTGGAGGGGAGCTTGAAGAAAAGCTGTGTGGGATCAGCATAACACTGGAAATAAGGAGAGAAGGAGGAGATCAAATGAGCAAGGGGGGCAAGGTACATGTTGAAGAGCCACAGCGAGAGGATACAGCCCTGATGGACACCACAGGTTGAGAGTGACATAGAAGAGAGAAAGGGCCCAGTTGAACTTGAAAGGGCAGATTCAAGAGGAAGGAGGTTGACCAATCCAGTGCCGGACCATGATGCCCAGAGTGTCACAGAGCCTATTTATGAGAATGGAGTGATAGACCATGTCAAAGGCAGAGGACAGATCGAGGAGAATAAGGGAAGAGGGAGAGGTGGAGTCATGATTTGCAAGCAGGTCTTCACGGGTGTTCGGGAGAGCAGTTTCCGTGCCTCTTGCTGCTCTGAAGCCAGACTGGTGGTCATGAAGGCAGCCAACGGATTCACTGTGATGAATTAGTTGGGAGATGACCAACTTCTCCATAAGTTTGCCTCGGAAGGCGATAGCAGAGATAGGGTGTTAGTTAGCCAGGCAGGAAGAATCTGCAGATGGCATTTTTAGGAGAGGCTGCACAAGGGAGTGCTTGAGGGGTGAAGGGAAGGAGCCAGTGGCAAAAGAGTTGTTACAGAACTCAGCCAAGGTGTCGCGGTTTTCTGCTGTGCCGAAATAGTTAAAATTGGGACAGTTCCCATTTAAACCTTATTTTCACGATCTACCCCGTGCCAACTCTCCCATTGCTCAGGTGTATGTACAAGGCTAACATCATACCTTTCCACATAACTTAAACTATGTACATCACATGATTTCGTTTTTACAGGGTTCCAATGGGCTTTTTCTTCTGTTTAATTTGAACCCGAGGTGGGCTCACTCGGACACATGATACTCCTTTCATTTGGGAAAAACTGTATTCAATGTTTAATCAATGGCAGGGCACAACATAGCCCCAGTGTGTAGGTTTCCATTTCCCTGAAAACATGTGACCAGCCATCTGGTTTATCTGTATTTATCTTAAGATGCCCTTCTGCTGGGCCTCAAAGGCCTAACTCATTGCTTAATGTACAGTTTTATGGGAAGCTTGACCTCAAGGTTACTTCTGCAGGACATGTTATCAGCAACCATTTGACAACCATACATTCTTATTGGTAGAGATTTGAAAGGGTCTTTGTCCAGAACTAATTGCACTTTTAATGGGGCACTTGACCTTACAGGTCGTGTCTGTTGGCTGTGTTATCAACGATTCACTGTAGTTGAAATCTCTCCTCCATAATTTCTTTGTATTTTTTTCTCTTTATATTGAAGACCCCACATTTTACTCCTAGAGAGCCCAAACCAACAGGTCATGGGTCACAGTTTTGTTTCAGTGGAAATGCAGCATTGCATCCATGTTTTCCAAATTACAGCTTCAGTTCTTAATCTGTCCATGTGTAATGTCTTTCTTTAATATAACAGTGGAAATATCATGAGTATCGCAATGCTCCAAGTAGGCCTCTCCTTTTAAATTTTATGTCATTTAAATGTTGACAGGTGAGTGTTTTTATTTGTGACAATTGCAAAGTGCTTGGCTTCACTTTAGATATCTGGATCACAGTATTGTTCTGCATTGAAGTTGATGTTACATGCTGCTATCTGTCACTTTAAGTAAAATTGTAGCTTTTCATATTTTATGAAAACAGCATTTTCAGCCACGTATATCTTTTGCCATGCATTGGGCACATCTAGCAATTTTAAGTTTTCAGGCAGATTTTCATTCACTCGAGCACCCGTTCATTTTGGTAAAGTTGAAAGAGGTCCATTTCTGTTCATGTCCTAGTCCTTAAGTCAGAAAAAGAAGTCTTTTGGGACTGGTCTGCATTTTCCAATGAATAGCACCAGTCGTATTCACTCTTAAATACTGGTGTGGCGTGGTCTTTTTATTTAAGACATTCAGGGGCTATATTTTACCCCACAAAGGAGAGAGTGAGAGAGGCAATGTTGTCTTTGATAGTTTTAGAGGAGCAGGGAAGCAACTATATGGAGGAGACTTTCATAGAGCAGACTGTCTGGGTGATATCATCCAGTGCTATGGGTGAGGAGGAGGAGAATAGCAGAAAATGAGAGGGGTGAACAGTGGAGCTCTCCATGCAGGTGAGGGGAGAAGCATGGAGGAGAGAGAGGACAGGATATTGTGTGTCTTGGATGTGGAATGGGTGGCCAACGCCATGCAGAGGGTCTGAGAAGGAAGAAGAGACATGGAAACTGCAATAGGATTTACAAGTTCCTTGCAGATTTGGAAAAGTTCTGGCGTGTTTTTTGTGGCCCCAGAGATGTGGGGTTGGATATGGTCCCATTTCTTGTAGTGGATAGAGATTCTGTATTGCCTTTGGAGCATGCGACAGGCCAGTTTTTCAGTGGGTGTGCTGGAAGCCAGTCACGTCCATTCCACAACTTTGCACTTGGTTTACAACGAGGTTACGTTGGAATCATAGCATCTATTGCACTTGGAAGCCTGTTTCATGTGGATCCTCATTGCAGGGGCAAGAATGTCAAGGTTGCTGGAGATGGAAAGGTGAAGGTTAGCAAGGGAAGAGTCAGTGTGGGTGTGGATAGTAGGAGTGGGGGGAGGAATGAAGGAGGTGGGAAAATCAGCTACTGACACTCTCGCTTCATAGGTTGAATGACCGAGAAGGCGACTGAAAGTGCGGGAAGAGGCTTAGCTGGGGGCTCTGGAGTTCCAGGTGGGAGGAGAGGAGAGACTGGTCAGAATAGGAGAGAGGAGTAGTGAGAGGGTTAGAGATGGAGATATCAGCTGATATGAGCGCATCCAGGGTGTGTCCCGCTGAATGGGTTGGGCCAGAGGGAAGGACGGTGAGTGAGAGAGAGCCGCAGAGGTTGCAAAAAGGTAGAGTGGCCGCATCAGGAGAATCCAGGTGGATATTCAAGTTTCCAAGGAGGAGAAGCTTAGAGGGAGAAGGCAGAAGAGTGGAGGCAAGGTCGGCCCACTCAGAGAGGAAGGGGAGATAGGCCCAAGAGGTCTGTAGATAGTAGTGAGAGGGAGCGAGGAGGTTGGAAAGATGCAAAGCTTGTAGACACAAGATACAAAGGAGGAGTAGAACTGAGAGGGTATGATGGAAGCAGGGAGCCATTCAGGGTAGACAAGAGCCATGTTGCCTCCAGACAGGTTAGATTTGGGCTTGGAGAGGATCTTTCATCCCTCGGGGAAGAGAGTGTCAAAACCAGTGACAGAAATAGCATTGAACCACATCTCAGTGAGAGCGAGGATATCGAGGTTAAAGTCTTCAAGGAGGTGACAGTTATCAGAGGAATGTTTGACAGCAGAGCTAGAGTTAAGAGTATCTAATTGAAGCTGATTTTCACCTTTAAAGGTTTTCTGAGGTGGGTACAAGGATGGGTACACCTGTCAGTGGGGGCAATGAGGCTAGAGGGGTGGCAGCCAATAAAGTGGAGGGAGAGAGGAGGAAGTTAATGAGAGATGGAAGACGCTCTGTCAAGAAGAAGAAGGTTGGCTGAGAACCCTGGTACATGATAGTGCCATTTTGATAGATATTAATGATGCACCTAGAGGATAGGAAGTATGCTAGGAGAACTTCCCACCTGGATCCACCATTAATGGGTGAGGAGGAAAAGAGGAACAATATAGAGACAATATGGGGAGTAAAAAGGTCAGGAGAGGGGACAGTAAGGAGAATGTTGGTAAGAGTCCACCTGGAGGAAGCGTTGTTGTAATTGTCACCAATGGGCAGTCCTGGATTGGAGGCCAAGAGTGTTTTCTTGGAAGTTTTCCTACCAGGCTTTGAGAGAGGGGTAGGAAGGGTGATAGAGTAGCAGTTAGACTAGATAGGAGAGATAGAGTGTACCATAATTGCAGTGGGGTTGTATAGGGACCAGATGAAGGAACTGCACAATGCACAAGGAACTGACCAGGCAGCCTAGCAGGAATTAAAGTCACAATGACAACAATGTAGCAGATGAGACAATGGCCAGAGAAGGTAGACAGGGCTAGGATTTTAGTATTAAAAACACAGACAAAATGCCCAGATTCAAGTTTTAAAAAAAACAGAGACAAAATGCCCAGATGCAAGTTTTAAAAAACACAGTCAAAGAGCCCAGGTGCAGGTTTAAAAAACAACACAGACAAAATGGCCCATAGACACGAGGTGCCACGCAGGGGCAAGTACAAAGGGATTTCCCGGTCTCATGGCCTGAGATTGAGGGATGGGAACGTTTTAATTGGAGGAAGACCAGTCCATGGGCCTCTCTTCCCCTATCTATGTCTGGCACATATCTTGACGACCTGTCAAGCGTGCAAGATTAGTTAGTCGAGAGTGAACCTATCAGAATCCTTAGTGTCAGGCCGCCCATCAAGTAGTGTGCCAGCCAACCACTTGTCGCAGAGAGGATGTATTTTAATTTGTTTCACTATAGAGTGGTTCTAGGTGGAGTCATCAGATATTTGCAACCCAATTAAATGTTTAACCCCTATAGAATCTATATGTTGACAAACCCCCTTACCTATCCCCATATGTTATGTTGATGTCATTAATGACACGTATGTAGTAATTAAGCAATTGTTCTTGATAACATGTTGAGAGTGACGAGATTTGAATACTTGCATGCTGTCCCACCTTTGTTTTGATGATAATTAAGCTGGATTTTTCTGTGCACTTGATCTACTCTGTCATTGAGTCTGGTGTGGACTGACTCCGATTCCTCTGGGTCTGTTTGGGATTTTTAGACCACCTTAGCAACAGTTTAGAATCTCATTTGCAACAAGAAAGAATGACATTCAGATTTGCATCACAAATCTTAATTTCAGACCTTTTTCTGGTCATTGGACTCTTGATCAAGTAGCTTATCTAAAAGGATACCGTTTTCAAATGCTCACTCTAAATATCCATAGTTGTAGATAATTAACCCAGTTAATTAAAAGATAAGCTGGATATTGAGAGTTCTCTCAAAGGAATGTTAGTTATTCATACTATATATCTTTAGTGCATACCCATAAGTGCTTATCAGGAGTGAGTAATGCAGATACTGGGTACTCATTGAATATGCTTGGATTAATTCTTTAAAACAAGTAGCTCTTTTATGTACACACATAATTTTCGAAGTTGTTTGTTCTAAAGTATATGAAAGAATTATCGGGCGAATGCCAGCTCTATGATCATGGTACTATTACAATTGCTGATTTGCATGGCAATGCCAGACAATGCCATTCAATTGCTACCATGTTCACTGTTTAATGTCAGGATTCATGCATCACTCACACTCCAGCATGCTTGACATTTAGTCTTTATTCTATGAGCATTTAGGGGGAAGCCAAAGACCAATCATCACTCAGACTTGCAGCTCTTGTGCTTTTAGATCTTTCAGCAGCTTGTGACACTGTAGACCAATAAATCACTATCCACTACCTTCCCAAAATAGATGTATTCCTTTTTATAGGAAAGGAGCCAATAGGCTCAGTTGGGTGATTGTATTTCATCCTTACATTCAGTCTTCAGTGGAGTTCCACAGGGATACTCCTTGCCTCCCCTAATGTTTAATATTTATATATTTTCTTTGGTCCAGGTGGTGGAGGGTTCTGGTCCAATATAAGCTGATGACACCTAAATGTTATTTGATGTACATGATGATGTAGGTGATGGGACTGCGATTACCAATTATCTAGTGGCAGTCCATCGCTGGATGCAAGTAATTTACAATGCCCGAAGGGCAATACATCTGAAGTCCTGCTCCTTGGGCGCCCATCCCAGGAATCACTTCCTTTCCTTCAGCTGCAGTCTTTGGAACAGCCCTTCCCTACAGTAGCCGCACACTGTAAGATATGTGTTTGCTGTGTTTCACAGTCAGCTGTCATACTCACAGGTAGATGCAGTTACCACAACGGCTCATTGTTATTTGCACACTATTAGAAGGCTATGCCCACTCATTGGATACTTTTAGTACAGTCAGGGGTCCTGTCCAGGCTGCAATACTGTAGCTCAGTCTATCTTGGCTCTAATTGTGCATTTGCAACTGGCACAAAACCGGGCTATTCTCTCCATTATGCCATCATGGAAACTGGCTAAACTTCTGCGACTTGAAAAACTTTGGACTGGTTATACAATTTCAAGTCCTGTGTTCGATCTGGGAAGCTTTATACTGTGCTGCCCCGCAGTACTTGTTAAATCTGTTTGAAGGCTCTGTCCCTTCTGCGGTCCAGTAAAGAAATAATTAAGGGAGTACAGGTTCTGTAAAATATGGATGGGAGTCTTAGGCAGTCATATTTAGGCTACGATACTCTAGAATATTGGGATGTGAATTTTGCTTGGTTGTTTTTTTTAAAAAAGACAGAAACAGTATTTTTTAACATACTAGTTGCGTTCTTATCTGATATCTAGGTTTGTCTGAGCTGGACTATGTGTGCCTTATGGTCTTACAACTTTTTAATTCGTTTTTATATATTTATGGCTGTCTGTCTGTTCTACAGCACCTTGAAACTGGGTGTTTCTCTTGCACCGTCCACCCCTAGCAAACCTATTCCTACTACTTCTACCACAATACTTCATGTTGATAATGCCATCGCGCACAAGCATGGAACACAATCTTAAACCCTGAGTGTGCCCTAATCACAATCAGGGAGGGCTCACACTATATTGTGACTCACACCACTTCAGCTGATCCTACTGTACCTCACCATTCCAGCCCACTGAAATGGCTGTGGGACTCCACCATCACAGAGATCCATTTCTCCATTCGACCCGTGACACAGCCAGGGCAACACTTCTTGAAATAGGCACACAAATGAGTAATTCAAACTGAAGGAATTGACATCTCTATGTGTGGGCATTTGTCAGCCAGAGGTGGCCTGCACCTTAAGGCTTTGATGGCAAAGAAATATAATTGTGGAGGGTATGAAGAGCTGCATGTTGGATCATGGATTGTGGGTCTCATCTTGATGATCAACACACCTTTTGATCCCTATCAATATTGAACAATGCCATTGAGACCTGCGTCAACTGTTGCAGTGTTTCAGGGGACAGTGAGCCAGGCTCTGAAAGGAATTCCCAGAATGACGGTACATCAAGACAATGGGGGTCATTACGAGTCGGCGGTAGGGGATACCGGGCACCGGTAAGGAGACCGGTGCCTGTAATCCCCTACCGCCTGATTCTGAGGTCCCTTAACGGGAACCGGAAGAGACGTGTGGTCGGACCACACGTCCCTTACGGGTCCCGCTAAGGGACCAGGGTGCAAATAACGGGCTTGCCATTTGCGAGCCCGTTATTTGCGAACTCCTCATTCCCATTGAGCCCTATTGGGGCTCAAATAGGAATGGGGAATGGTTTGTGCAATGGGGACTTACCGGTCCCACCAGGGTCGGACTAGACCGGTAAGTCCCCATTGCACAACACCGGACACGGTCACGGTATGGGAGGCAGCCATGGAAATAATTACTCCATGGCTACCGCCATACTCGTAATGACCCCCAATGTATTAATTTGTGTAAATTAAACAAAAGGAACATGACACTGGACTGCATTCAGTACTGAGCAAACTAAAACTGAAAGGGCTGACCACAAAGGCAAGCAAATGCAAAAGATGTAAACATGGGGCATGTACTTAGTGGCGATGGATAGAGAGGGCACCACAAAGGCAATCAGACCCCTGCAAAACCCCACCACCAAGGATGTAATTCGAGATTTCCTCTGGATGGTGGAATATTATAGTAAATTCCCAAGAAACTTTCCTGAGATAAGTCATCCTATTGACAGCTTACTAAAGAAGAGGACTGCATATTTATGATGTGACCAATGTGAAGAAGCAGTCAAAATGATCAGGCATGGGATTTTTGTCGCACAACATTTAGCAAGGTTTGATGTAAGGAAGCCCACTGTTGTCATAGTTGATGCTAGCTTGAAGGGTCGGGTCTAGGGGCCATCTTGTCGCAGACTAATGAATAATAAAGAGATGATCATTAGTCACGCATCGAGATCTATATCTGACACTGAAAATAAATACCCGGTAACAGAAAGAGAGTTACCTGCATGCGTTTGGGGCGTAGAGAAGTTTAAAAAATACTTATGGTGCAAAACGTTCACTGTCCATACCGACCACAAACCCCTGGCTGAAGTTCTAATAGTGAAAGGGATAAGAAGGACAACAAGAATTGCACATCCGAGTCTGAGATTGCAAGAATATGATTTCAATGTGGAGTATGTCCCAGGAGTAGGTAATAGAATAGCAGTTTTTATCACAAGGGCCACTAGAGTAGATCACCCAGATAAAAGATGAGGAGGAATTTGTGGCAAGCACAGTAGTGTTGCTGATCCAACAATCAGGGGCTATAGTTACTCGGGAAGTATAACTTGAAGAAGTGGAGAAAGATCCATGCCTAGTGAGTGGTATACAGTAGGTGCATAAGGGCTGGCCAAACATAAATTAGTAAAAGATCAGGTATGCCCAAATTGGGAAGTCAAAGATCAGTTGTCACTGTTTGATGGGATACTGTTACAAGGCTACAACTTGTGGCACCTACGAACCTTAAGGAAGGGTTGATTCAAAGGCTCACGAGGGTCATCCTGGTAACACGGGCATGAATACAAAATATGGGAGAAATATTGGTGGCCTAGAATGGATGCAACCAAAGAAAGGAAGATAAGAAAATGAATGATGGCCGTGCCAGAATTCTGATAAGGGTTTGAAAGTACAGATACAAGAGTTGTGCCCTATACCACCGAATTAATGTGCATGGAATAGGCATCATTGCTCCATACCACATAATTGGTCCAGGCACCTAATTTATAATTGTAACCCTGGACTACTTTCCCAAATTGCTAGAAAAGAAATTGCTTCCAAGAAAGAGCACTATCAGTGACATTATACAATTCTTAGAACGAATGAATGCCAGAGAAGGGTAACACTTAGAAATAATAAGCAATAATGGCCCTCAGTTTAGGACTGCACAAATAGCTGATTTTGCCATAGAATGAGGGGGATAAAATGGGAATTCACATCTTACTACCAACCAGAATCTAACGGATTACAAGTTTTACAATGACATATGATTCTCACTAAGAAACATGAAATGGCGCATAATGTCTTCCCGCAATAGAAATCAGGAGTTTCGCCATTCTGGATAGTTTGAGGTACAGATAACAACTTGACCCTTAACCTGGGGTGGCTAAATAACACAGTGGAAGACAAATAGAACACTACTATCAATTGCAAAATTAGGGAACGCATACATAAAACACAGGAGAAACGTAAAAGCAGTAATGATGACAAACCTGCCAAGAAAAGTAGAAAATGTGAGTTCACATCTTCAGTGCTGGGTCAGAGAAAGAAAGAGTGAAAACATAAACAGGGGTGAATCAAAGTTTTCAGATCCCAAGAAAACGATTGAAGTATTAACAGGTGTGATAAGACTTAAAGAAGACAGCATTATCTGGAACAAGAACACAGTGAAGGAAATAAAGAGGACAACGGGGTCTCCTGCCCTTCATAATCAGCAGATGGGGATTATGGGAAGAGTGAATCAGGGAGCCCACAGGCTTATCTCTGAATACAGAGAGCAGTAGGAAAATGTTTCGGGTGAGCAATAAGGGTCACCAAGTATCTAACGATGGAGAGGGTGACCAAGTGGATGACAACAGTAACCATGGGAACAACCTTGTTCGAGTGGATGTCAATTCACCAGAGGAGTCAATGTTAGTTTTAAAGCATGGCAAATGGCGAGGTCAACTAGATAGGATGTGAGGGAAACTACTAGGTCCAGGTCACCTGCTAGGTTTCGAGACTATGGGCCTCATCACGAGTTGGGCGTTATTAGCCCTACCGCCAAACCCACTGGCGCTATTGCGCCAGATCACGGGTTTGGCGGAACGGGAAATCCCCATTCCCCACTGAGCCCATTCGGGAATGCCCTATTCCCCATTGGGCTCAATGGGGAAATTTTGCGCTCTTACCGCCGGCGGATTTCCTTCCGGCGGTAAGAGCGTGAAATTTTGGCAGATTTCCCCCCAGCTCAGAGCTGGGGGGAAATCAGCCGAAGCCGTGATTTGGCGGACCCTTAAATGCGGCAGTAATAGCGCTACCGCCACATTTAAGGGTTACCGCCAAACTCGTGATGAGGCCCTATGTCATATATTAGGCTATGAGTCCGTTATTTGCTCGAGATTAGATTGCCAGTCAGTTATATATATAAAATTACAGTGCTATGATTGTATTAGTAAAAAATACATTCTCTGTTTTCCTATTCCCTCTTCTACCTTTCCCCCCTGCCCCTCACTTCTCCAGCAGTATTTCCCATATTCCCTAAACTACCTTTCCCTTACCCCTCACTATCCTGCAAACTTTAGGCTATAGTTTGGTTGTTTACGTTTTATAGTTTTCCAGATTGTTGCTATTCTATATAAATAAAAATGTAAATGTTCGTTTGTTCAAAATCTTAAATCTCTGAAAGTTCTTCATCGATTGCCTTGAAATTTTGACACAACGTTACATTCGAATAGGCCCGTATTTTTATATACCTACTATACATAGATGTCACAGCTGTGACAGGTAAAAACCTGTTTTTTGGGAAAAACAGCACCATCTGTTGGAGATAAAATTAACACACGCTATAGTAAATATTTTATGTTTTTTTGGGAAAAACAGCACCATCTGTTGGACGTAAAAGCAACACACGCTATACTAAATATTTTAATATTCCATTTCAATGTTTCCCATTTAGAATGGCTCAAATATGTGCTGAGGAAGCAGCAGAGCGACGTGCAGCCAGACTTGAGGTTGCACTGTTGCGAGCACGCCGATTGCGCGCATCTCCTTTAAGAATGTATTCATTTGGCTGATGGGTGCAGCAACTGCCAAGAGCTATAATGCTCATGGCAGAGGGCTGAGGAACACTAACTGAGCTAAGTATCATTCCATGCTGTGTGTATGTTCCAGCAGGCAATGTAGCACAATGCAAACTCTGACCCATGAAGAGGGATAAGCAGGGGCACAAAACCCGGACTACAAGCAAGGAGGGAATGGAACTGCACTCTCTGCCTCTGCCACTGGCACCACTGAGAGGGGGAAATACTATATACCTGACTCCTGGATTATGGTGGGGGATGGAGAATGGTGGGGGTTGTTTTGCGCTTTCTCTTTTCTTTCTGTTCCATTTAACCAGACTGAGCCACAGCAACGCGTGGCCGGGGATAGATATTTGAACAATATATATCCTCTGTGTCCTTTTTAACTTTCCTGCCTGTGCTATTGTCCCCTCCATGAAACATTCCTGTTTACTCTCTTGAGAATGCATTAAATGTTATGATAGGTTATTTATAACATGCTTAATACCCAGAGGTATCTACGCGCAGACTGGGGATCGAACCTGTGTTACTCCGTGTCATCTTGCTTCCAAGGAGAGAACGCTGAGCTATCCTCCCGAGACTCGTGGCTGTATGATGTTGGATTGTGGCTCGTGGGTCATATGTTGATGACCAGCATTCTTGGAATGTGGAGGGTTTGAGACTCGAGAAGCCAACGGGGGCCTTACTGGAGGGCGGACCCGGGGGCTGCTCGGAGTGTGCTCCTTAACTTACCTGGATCTATGTTGTCTCCTTCTTGGATTGTGTGGAGATCCCCACACTGCCTTTTTGTCTTGTGACACTTTTTTCTAGACTGTATCACATGCTCCAATATCTGATTCAATGGATATTTTCTGAAAGTCTTGACTCCTTTAACACAAAGTAGAATAGTGTCCCTTCTTTTAGGTCCATGTAGTTTGATATGCACGCAATGTGACAGCAGAAAAACACGGGTCATGTCTGTAAAATCTGCCCAGAGGTTCTGCCCTTTTTCTCCCTATTGTAGACAGAGGAGTTAGCTTTATCTAAAACGTCCCGACTCTGGCAGTACTCTGCGACGCTTAGTGTGTTTAAATTGAGGCAATTTTTCACTGTGGTGTTTTCACCCCGGCCATTTTGGCAATATTTAAAAAACAAACCAAAAAAAATAATATATATAGCGTATTTGTGTAGGGCTTTTGGGGGTGGTGGGTGAGGTGGTGGGGGTGGGTTATAGTTGTGGAGGTGTACCCCATGAAATTAAAAAAAGGAAAATCGTCAAAAACGGCCAGGATGATAATGTCATCGAGATACCGGTTATAGATTCTCACTTGTTGGAAAGGTCTTCTTTGGTAGTTTTTTCTTGCGATGCCCTCTCTGCTACGTGAAGTGCTGTATGTCACAGATTTTTCATCGCTGTCGAGGATACAGGCCACACCCACTCTTCGGACGGACACAGGAGCATATTATAGAACAGACTAAACATAGTTTAATTTAAACTGTTAAATATATTTTGTCAATGTGGTAGCAAAACCAAGTATAGAGTAAATAAATAAATAAATAGCATTGTAAAAATAGCATTTCAAGGGACAGGCTTGATGGAAAAGGTGGTACTGCAACATGCGCCCAATAGAGACAATATGGTGTTCTCCTTAAATGCGGGGGTGGTGGGGAGTATATTCCAACCCTCTGGAACTGCGCTTGTGATGGGGATGCAGACTTGGGTGGAAGTCCTTTGCGGGGTTAGAATGTTGGCTTCCTTTGCCATCTGGGCTGCCAGTTACATCTGAAAATAGAATGGGCCTTGTCCCTGCAAAGTTTTAAAGAGGATAATGGTACTTAATAAGGAAGGCACAACCACCACTGGTTGCCCAAAATGTGGAATATGCTTGATGCACTAAGCATGCCACAGTGGGCACTTTGCAGGATGCCTATTTCCATTGCAAGGCCTAAATGCCTCAACGTGAAAACGGGAATGATTGATTCGAGGTCAGCAGATGACATGAGAGGCACACCTCTCTGTCAGCCTTGGCCGCTGCAATTTAAGTTTGCTGCACAGAGACTGCGTACTTGGGTAATAATGGGGGGCTGGAGGGGGTCATATGCTATTGATCAGTGGCAGATCACAGCCTCCTTGGTCATAGCTGTTGAAGCACACAGTCACTGTTGCCTTCTTGTCTGGGTTCATCTTTACTCAGGTTGCTTCCACAGGGCAACTTCACTCGAGCAACATGTCACAGATTCCTAAACCATCGCAGGGCAGCCTTGGAGAACAGACAGAGATCTTTTATTGGTGCGTATCAATCTGTGTAGGGTGCAATACCATCAATTGGTACAATCAGACATTTGAGCATTAGAGTGAACAGTGTTGTGAATGCTGAAAGGAGGGCTGTTCTACCAGTCTTTAAGCACTAGAATGTGGTCAAGAGGTGTAGACCATGGTTCCCATTGGGCTGGTTGAGGCACATACTAGAGCGGGGACAGAATGCTATGCAAAACAAAACTTGTTATAGTGAGAAGGATTAGAGATTTCTCTTGGATATTTAACTGCGCCTCCTTTGTATTAATTGTTTGAAAAAAAATATTATTTTTTTCTGATTGCCAGCCAGCTAAACCACTCTTCTGGTACACCCAGCCTTCTAATTAGAGAAATACGAGCTTGATGCTGAAGTTGTGAGTTAAGTGTTTTAATTTACAACGTAATTTTACTTGTAACATGAGCCTATTTTTCAAGTGTAGATTTTTCCAAAAACATGCTGCTTTCTTTCTTTGTCCGTCTTTCTAGTCTTACAAATGTATGACTCTTCCCTCTCCTTGGGGAGTTGTTTTGAATGCACATTCTACCTCTCTTTAAGCAGAACAAGAACCCTAACGTCTACTTTCCAACTCTCTTTAAAATCAATCATTCTGAAGTGAGTTCATCTCAGGAAATACAACCAGCATGGCCTTTTACCTTACAGTATGTGACTTATGTGGGCTGTAGGGAAGCACTATATATTAACTGCACTACTGAATTTCTGTAATATGTGCGTGACAATAGCAACAACTTCTTAACATTGGTGTTTTTGCGTAGTGTTTTTAGGGAAGGGGCAGCCCCGTTCGGGCCCCCTAAGTGCTTTAGAGTGAGGCTAGATGCAACTGAAGCACTATGATGGACCAGGAGGCAAGAGGCACGATGAAAGGACCTGTAAGGGATTTCAATCAGGCACACCCAAGTCCTGCCTAGCATGTAGTGCGCAAATGAACCCCTTATTTATTTTTGTCTATAATTTCAATATTCTGAATGATATACCACTCATATCACACCCTTCTCAAAATAATCCCCCCCCCCCAGTCACAATGAACCAGGAATCAGGCTAGTTTGCAACAGTAAATATTTATTTATGTATTAGAATTTAAACATAATATATTTTTAATAGGTAACAACAATCACCAATGGGGTGACAAGGACAATGAATAATATCTTTAATGCACTGGGAATCGGGTAATGAACACAAAAAGAATGCAGCACAGAAAATAATACTTTTGGGTTGTTTGGAACAGATAGCACTATGGTAAGAGGTTCCCCCTGCAACACCCCTCAACCCACCAATAGGCAATTTAAATAGATGTGAGGAGAGAGCAGGTACTCAGGAATAATACATAACAAACAGAATATCACTCCCACCTTCCCCCCTTAAACAAAAGAGAAAAACGAATTCGACTTTTCAACTGTCAGAATTGGCTTTGCAACTGGCTGAGCAAAAACCCTAAATGTGGTCAAAAATGCTTACATTATTATACATTTCTACGGGAGCTGCTTTGAAGAGATGCAAACAATCAAAAGCTATGATTTACTCAAAATAAAGATTTGGACTCTCAAAGGCAAAGTGGGAAATATTTTAAAGGCAATTCACACGTGTAAAACTTTTGCAAAATGTAAATTCGTGGCAAACTTTTACTATGCGATGTTTGATATAAGTGCGGGTGTGGGTTGTGGAGATAGCTAAGGATGTTAGGTATCAGTGGGAATTGAAATTTCGTTTCTAACTTTAAAACTCAGGGAGTTATGGAGGTTTTAGTGAGAAGTGTTTTTTGAAAATAAAGACACGAATTTGGACAAGAACTTCAGTTTAAAATCAGAAAATATGGCTTAAGTTTTTACTCAAGACTAGGGCATGCAGACTAGACAACCAAGTTGGGTCGAAGTAAGCTCTGAGACTGATTCATGACTTCAGGAACCAGCGCCTTCCCCAGCAGAACCAGTCCAAACACTCGAAGTGGGATTTTTGGATCAGAGTTACACAAATAAAAATGACTATGGAATTGACGCTTTAGCAAATAGACAGAATAAGATAGCACTAGGACTTTGACACTGTTACTGGTTATGAAAGTAAGGATATTTCAGAGATTAGGGTGGAACAAGATAAGGCAAAGTGTACAATAGTTCTATAGCATCCTGTTAATACTCACAATCCACTGGGATTTAAGATTTTAGGCACGTCAAGATTCTGGTCAATGGATCGGGTCTATCATAGAAGGACAGCGCATCAGCTAGGCCGGTCACTGGAACTGCATGGGATCTGCCCTTCTTGTTTCTGGATATTTCAGATCAGCGGGATTGCGAGTTCATCAGGCAAGCATTATGGTAGCAAGCCAGATAGTTTCAGGGTGCTTCCCCACACCACAGTGCTCCACTGGGTTGTAAGGATTAGTTGAGGATTAATTGAGGATAGATTGAGGATTGAGGCCTAGCTGAAATTGGTTCAGCTACTGCTTGGCCTGGTCATTGGCATCTGGACCTGGAAGGATGCTAAAGGCTGGATGTTGAATGCTGGATCAGAGTGCTTCGCTGGAATCAGAAGGGAGAGTGTCCGTATGTTGTCAGCTGTCCCTATTTATCCTTTCCAATGACATCGCAAAAATGGGTGCACTGGTATTGGATCAGAGCCTCATCTCCGCCTTGCACCCGAGTGATTGGATCAAGGACAGATGATGTCAAGTTTTATGGTTTGGTTTTTACAATCCTTAGAAACATCCCCTAGCCACTAGTATCAAAATCGATTTTTGTCCTAAATACATATTTATACATTTGTAACCTCTATGAAAATCACATACAATGATTACATATTTTATGGAGTATCTGTTCCTCAAAATCCCACAGCTGTGAGACCTTGTTTCGCCTTTTT
This sequence comes from Ambystoma mexicanum, assembly GCF_040938575.1. Classification (NCBI taxonomy): domain Eukaryota; kingdom Metazoa; phylum Chordata; class Amphibia; order Caudata; family Ambystomatidae; genus Ambystoma; species Ambystoma mexicanum. Next base: position 1,041,405,030 of record NC_090924.1, read on the forward strand.
TTCAGAATTTTGTCCATTTCTCCATGAAAAGATTTTCCAAACGTTCTCCAAATGTACACAAATATGTGTGTTTACCATAGGGATGTGTGTGCAAAGTTTAACAATTCTAGCATAAATACAGTTCCCATAAAACCACATATATTGCCATTCCTGTTCAGAATATGCTACACAGTTCCACCATGTTTTGAAATGTAGGGCTAAAAATTAGAGTAACAACTTTGCCCTTTTTATATTTTTCACCACTTCTGATAGCGAGTTATAAGTCTCCAAAAAATGTTAATTACATATTCTTAGCAGCAAATGGTCTGCCTTTTTTCTGTCACTGGAGGCAAGGAACAGCCCCCCACCTTTGGGATTTACTTCTGCAAGCCTAGTTTACAACCTTTTCACACGTCCATTTCCTGGCCTGGAGAATCTGCCATTGTTTAGTCCTTGGGAGCAGACACAAGTCTTCCTACCCCACAATTATCATATGTCAGTGTGCATCTGCTCAGAGGAATGCCCTCTCCTTGGGTGGAAACCTGTTTTCAACTTCTTGCAGGCCCAGCCAGCCTCAGTTAAGCTTAATTTCTTGACTTGAAATCCAGCACAAAACAAACTTGTTGCATCAGATGACATAGATACATTACATTCTTAGATTTAAACCTGAGGGATCAAAACAACTGAGATCAGTGTTCCTTTCAGCAACAGTCCATTTATATTTGCTAATCCGGCAGATATTTAGTTTTAGACAACTTTAAGTTTAATCGGGAGAGCCCATTTGACAGGCGCTGTCACTCACAGGTAGCCCAGTGTGGCTGCAGACAGATTTTTGACAGGAATTGTCATTCACAGGCAATCCAGTTTTGCTGAGAAAATGTTTTGCTCTTAACATTTCAGGACCTTGTAAATTCACAGTGCTTCATTAGATTAACTGAATTTTAGTGCCAAGCAAGATTTTGAGTGTTGGAAAGTGTTATGTACAGGCATTTGAAGTTTCAGCAGCAAAGTAAATGTCATTTACAGGCACATTTTGGAGTTTCACTTGCAAAGCGCTGCTTCTCCCTCTGCACTCTATGTTTACTTGTCATGGAGCCCAATGGCACTTTTTCTGCAGCGTGTGCTCTGTTCCACCACACATGCACCAAGGGTGACAGGTTGTCAGCCATCTTTTTGTGTGTTGAAAAATGCGGTTTTCGAGGTTTTGGCGCGCACAAGGGTTTTGCCGCCATCTTGCTGTTTCTCGCACCATAGATAGCAAAGTGAGGCCGCATAGTATAGCAGAGTGGGTCAATACATCCCACAAATCCCCCTACCGACTTCGTTTCGACTTCCAGTCAAGGGGGAGTCGGGCAAGTGGGATGTTCTTTTCTGTCCATGTGGAGAAATGCAGTTGCTTCTCCCATCAGCGATTGAGGTGACACTTTCTCATCGCTGGCTCAGGTCGGAATGGGACAATACTCCGGATTCCTTGGGTTTTTCCTCCCGGTCCCCGAGTGGTCCTCCTTGGTGATTCTTGGGATTTTAGTACCAATACTTGAAAACAGAACATACCACGGTTATGAAATGTTTCCCACTACTGTGCCCACACATCTTCGGAGGATCTCAGCAGTGGGAAAGACACTTGCATTGCCTAACAATTGGGAATATTCCCCATCTATTATTCAGTGATCATTTTCTCAATTGTAATCAATGAATATTTAATAATTTTTCTAGGTGTCTGGAATTTCCCACTCTGGGTTTCCGGTAAGCCCTTCTATCTGCTGCAAAGTATGCCTGGGGTGGCAACTCTTTAGCTGGTTTATGTGGACCCACTTGTCTTCCCCCTCTGTCAAATTGCCCTTGGGGATGCGGATTCTATAGGCGACTGGTGAGATTCTGTCCACAATTTCAAAAGGACCCCGCCAATTTGCTTGGAATTTGCACTCTTTGGCTTGGTTCCTTTGGAAATTGTACATGTAGACCCGGTGTCTTACTCTCCTATATTCCTTTTTAGTTGTCTTAAGGTCATAGTGGGTCTTCATACTGTCTGCAGATCTTTCTAGATTCTGCTGAGCATACGCAAAAGCATGTTGAAGGTGTTTTCTCAGATTCTCAACATACTCATGAGTTGTGGAAGCATTTATCAAGGTCTGAACTTGGGTTCTGTAGAGCAGATGCTGGGGTAGCGCCATCCTTCGTCCAGTCATCAGCTCAAATTGAGACATTTTTGTTGCAGAAGAAGGGGTAGATCTGATGGCCATCAGGACAAGGGGTAATCGAATGTCTCAACTTGGCCCAGAATCTGCCACAAATTTTTTTAATATGCTCACAATAGTTTTATTGTACCTCTTAACTCCACCACTACAGGACAGCCGGTAGGCAATGTATAGTTGCCTTTTTACCCCAAGTATCTCCCACATCTTTGTCATCACTTGGCTAGTGAAGTGGCTACCTCGGTTTGACTCAATCCTTTGGGATAGTCCAAAACGCGAGAAGATGTGATTGATCATCAGGGCAGCTGCTGTTCCTGCCTTGCAATTTGGGGCCGGGAGACATTCCACCCATTTAGTAAACAAGCATGTTACGGTCAACATGTACTTGTTCCCCCTAGAGGAGCGAATCTCAGGCCCGATGAAATCGACTTGAAAATCTGACAAGGCAGTGTCATCCCCCTCTTTTGGAGGGGAGCACGGTGTGTGAGTGATGTTGGCTGAAATTGTGCACACACAAGACACCTCACCTCTTCAAGTATTGGTCGAGGTCCTGCCCCATGTGTGGCCAGTATGCATCCTCTCGCAAGATTTCTAATGTCGTATGAAACCCCCGATGACCGGCTGTGGCCGCATCATGGGCGTGACTTAGCATCAGGCTTCGGAATGAGGTAGGGACCACCCACTGGTCATGGCCAGATATGGATCACCTCACCAACAAATTGTCTTGGATTCAGAACATTTTTGGACATTTCATCAACACTTTGAGGTCCTATTTCCCAATGCAATCGGTATCTGTCAGGGGAAAGTTCTCAGGGTCCTCAATGTGTTGATAAAACTTACCAATATTGGATCCCCCTTTTGAGCCGTAATCAAATCAGCATCTGGGGTCTCCTTACTCCATTGGGCAGTTGAGAGTTCATTGTGAGCATTTGTCTGGGACCTATTGATAGCAGTGACTTGGATTTTTCCCAACAGGGATTCGATCTCAAGTAGATCCCCTTGGATGGCTCCAGTTTTGGCCAGCTGATCAGCTAAGTCATTTCCAGTTTTGTCTGGTCCCTCTACTTTAGAAAGAGCCTTGATCTTTTTCTAGTAGATGGTCATCCCATTCGAGGTGACCAGATCATTAATATTTTGTATTTGTTTTCCATGTTTTAGTGGTTTATTGTTAGCACATAGCATGCCTCTGGTTTTCCAGTTACCCAGGTGCTCCATGAACCCGTTCCGGACATAATCTGAATCAGTGATTATGACCAGATCGTGGAGTTGGGGTTGGACAGCAGTGCGGATGGCTTGGTGCACAGCCATCAGCTCTGCCAATTGACTACTACGGGGACTGATTTTGTACCCAGCAGAGGGCTCTGGGGCATCATTCATCCATGCATTCCCCATGCCAGCCACAAGTTCCTTTTCCCCATTGTTGTCAACATGGTAGGGGCATCCATCCACATAGAGAGTGGGCATTCCCTCACACTTGTCTTCTTCATAGGCTTTGTGTGGGTCATTCAGCAATGCCTCCATGTTGTCCTTGATTTTAAGACTTTCGTCCTCGAGATAGTTTTCTCTGGCACAATCATGCAAGTCAGCCAGACCTTGTACGAAGGGACTCTTCTTGTTTTGGCCATATCTGACCTCCACAGGAAAGCCTTGCATTGTCGGAATCCAGGAGGTAATCCGGGAATTACTCACATTTCCGGCCCGGATTCTGTCACTTTGAAGATATTGCAGAGGCTGGCGTGGAGTCTTCACTATGATGTGTTCCTCCTGGATAAATGGGCGGTAATTCTTCAATGCCCACACCATTGCCAGGAGTGCCTTCTTACAGTCATTGAATTTTTCCTCTACAGAGGATAAAGTCTTACTCGCATAGGAGATTGATTTATTGACCTTGTCATGCTTTTGGTATAATACTGCAGTCAAACATGTATTTGAGAACCCTGTCTCCAAGAAGAACTCCTTGTTTTTGACAGGGTAAGCTAGGCAAGGCGCTTGTGAGAGGCTTCTTTTAGTTGTCTTACTGCCTCGGCTTGTTCTAGACTCCACTCCCACTTGACCCCCCCTTCAACAGATGGATCAGGGGTCTTGTGATCTCTGCGTAATCCTCAATGATCTTTCTACTGTAATTAGTCAGTCCAAGGAGGCTCCTTAGCTCTCGCAGAGTTGTGGGGTCTTTTAGTTTCTGTAGTGCTTCTACTTTCTTTTCCTGGGGACAGAGAACCTCAGGAGTTATCTCATGCCCCAAGAAGTTGACACGGGTCGTGCACCACTGTGCCTTTTGGAAAGAGAGTTTTGCTCCGACAGCCCTCAACTGTGCCAGAACATAACGGCTCACCGCTCTGTGTTCCTCCACAGTTGAGCTTTTGAATAGAAGTATGGACCCTTTTGTTGAGCTTCCTTAGGTCAGCACAGAGTCTCCACTGGCCGTTTGGTTTCCAAATCCCCAGCACCGGATTATTGAAGGTGCTGTGGACTGGACGAATTATCCCACGAGACTCAGGATTCTTAATTATTTCAGTAAGGGACTCCATTGATGCGAGAGGCAAGCGATATTGCTTCACAAATACTGGAGTCATGCCAGGGTCCGTGGGAATTGTTGTTTTATGGAATCCGGTGCGCCCACAGTCTTATGAGTCCACCGCAAAGAGATCTTGAAATTCTAAGAAAACTTGTTTCAATTTTTGCTTCTGCCCCAGAGTCTCACATGCATCCGCTAGGTTGACTCTCTCTTCAACCATCTGCCTGAAGCCCAGAAAGACTTCTGGTTTGGCTGTCTCAGCAGCCTCCTCCAGCTGGGTGGAGAAGTCCCTGGTTACAGTACTGACTTGGACTGATGGCTTCAGGTGGTGAAGGCAGTCCTGGTGGACTTGAAAGATCACCTCACCCCTCCTGAAGTCACAGGTCACATCTTCCTTACCATAAAGGCAGGAAGAGTACAACAGGAAATTCCCCCCATGCTGGGTGAAGATACTGTGTGGTGTTGTGTCATTGTCGCTATCACTGTCAAAACAGTCAGTGGGGATTGGTCCTACCAGTTCATTATCTAAATCTATGGAAAAATGTCAGTCATCAACCGCCATTCCAATAATGGTGCCTGAGTGATACTGATACTCCTAAGGTCACTGTTATCCACCGCTATTGGAATGGTGTCATGTTCTGTATTGACTAGTGGTGTTGGATTTAACCCCAACCCTTGCTGTTAGAAATGGGCATTGAGGTGAACATATGCATCAGGATTTTTCAGTTTCTGTCCTCTCTTAATTTTTACTTTAAGTGCGAATTGTCGGGTCCGTACTGGGATGGTGACTGCCTCTCCAATCTGAATTTCAACTGCATATGGCAGCAATTGAGATGACCGAAATGCTTTCTCTGGGTCATCAAAGTCCATGGGATTACCCGCTAATCGGGACCATGTTTTGAAGATCTCGCACGACCCAACAATTATCGACTATGCTCTTGTTGCCTATGGACATTTTGAGCATACACCTGCTAGGCAGGAGATGTTTGGAATTGGGTGTTTCCAGGTCCATTTCCCATTTGTCTATCAATTTAAATGTGGGAATGGCTGGATCTTTTGGGAGTTTTCGTAACATGGCCTCGCTGATGAAGCTGTTACCGTTGTTCACGCACACTCGGGCGAGAACAGAGTCCTTCCCCCCATTTAACTGGATGCGGATGAACAACTGTTCTCCAATTTTCTGAAGGTCAGCCACGTTTTGAGCTGGTTTCTCATAATTCTGGACTATAGCAGTGGGATTTTCTGATTGTGAATTTGTATAGAAATTCAGAGTATTCCCTTCCAGTGTGAAATGCCACTTGAGACTGGAAGATTTTCAGAAATAGAGAGGACTTCCCATCACCAGTTTGTTGTCCTACTGGAATTACTGTCACGTCAGGGATTTGGTGGTTTTGCAAATGGAATTCAATTTGGTCAGGTTTTTGTTCAACTATGTGGCATGTGCCATTTAAACTAACATGGTGCACACTATGTTTCAATTATATTGGTCGGTTAGTCTGGGTCCAGAGGACCTTTTTTACACAATCTATAAGGGGAGACAATCTACGCAGGATGTCATTCCCTAGTAAACATGGTGTACCCTCTGGAGTCACAACTATGACCGGGTGTTTCACCTTGTGTCGCCCAATTTTAATTTCTAAATCCGTAGTCTCCTCGATACGAATTTCATTCACATTGAAGTTCTGAAGTTGTCCAGGAAGAGGGGTGAGAGGGATCTGGTATCCCTTCCCCTTCCTGAATTCAGCTGATCAAAGGCCCTTTTTGACAGAAGGGTGGCTTGGGATCCATTGTCCACCAGTGCCAAAAATGTACATTGCCCCTGTATTTGGACCGGGGCATAAAATCTTCCCTCGTTTTCCTCAAGGGGGCAAAGATAATGCGCATTTTGGGCCAATTGGGGGGTTAATTTCCTTGCTCTGGATTTTGTTTGGGATCTTGGGAACCTGTAAGAAAAAGGTGACAGTTGGATATTGGGGGAGTTTTGGATTGCCTTGGTTCTGATTCTGGGATGCCCCCCCCCCCTTTTTGGAGGCAGTCGCCAGAATTGGTGTGGGCCAGATGATTCCTCTGAGGACCCCTCTCCTTCAAATTGGAAGATTCTAACCTCCTCCACAAAATGGGTCTTTTTTAGGCCCTTTATTTCTCCTACCTGCCCTCTGTTCCTTAGGTTGCAGACTTTTGGGGGCAGGAGATTCTGGTTCTGGTTCCTGGGTTTCCAGGGGCTTTTCACAGTGGGGAAGGAAGCTTCCTCTAAGGCTTTACACCCCCCCAACCCACCTATGCCTCCTCCCTGGGAACCAGTGGGTTGTCGGGGTTCTCTTCCCGTCATTGCTCTGGAGTACCAGACCCTTGATTTGAGGGGTTCTGGGCCGTCATGTTCATCTGAGGGTTCTGCTGAGCCCTCAACATGCGACCCAGATCCTGAGACAAGTTCTGGACCTGGTGCTCCAGTTGGGACACCAGCTCTGGCTGGTACCGGGTTCTCTGGTCCATCGTAGGTTGATCACAGGAAGGGTAACTTTCCCTTCTCCCATAATACCCTTGGTTGGGATAGTTCTGGTACCCCTGCACGCTTAGCCTCCCCTCTCCCGTATTGGGATGTTGGGGCTCAGGAAAGTGGGGAAAGAAAGAAGGGTTGATGTTTGGTGGATACGGGAAAAGAACTCAACCCGGCATTTGGAGGATTACTGCCCTCCTGGGGAAATTTAGGAGGGAAGTTTCTGGGGTTGGCCGCTGTCTGGTTGGACCCCCCCCCTTGGGCTGGGGGAGTCCATACATAGCCCAGGATGGGCCTGCTACCCTTGTAATGGGGGATAATATAGTCAGGGGAGTTAGGGGTCCCATTTGTGGGGTTACCTCCGTGACTACCTGTTTGGGATGTTTTCAGGCCCCCCATCTCCAGATCTAAAATGGGGGCAACCTTCACTTCTGCCACCTTAGCAGCAGCAGGGGTGTTGGTTGGTTTGGGGTTTTTATTGGTACTTTTATTTTCTATTGGTTTCTGCACTTCATAAATGCAAGTTGCCTGTTCAATGACCCAGTCCAGTGATCTCTTCTCATGAAAGTCCCTCACCAGCTGGGTCCTGATGTATTTAGGGAGTGCATGGAAGAAGGTATTGATGAACTCGCAAAGGCACGTTTTAACTTTCTTACAAATTCTTGTGGGGCCTGGGCTTCCCCAAATTGCAGATTGTCAGCCGCCTTGCGGGCCTCTTGAGGGTTTCTATGTATGGTGAAATGCTTTAAGATGGCCGCCCTATAGGTGGACCATCTTGAGTGGGTCTGATCCTCCAGCCCCGCAAAGAAGCTGGAGTATTCAGGGGAAAATGTCTGCTTGACATATTGAATGCAACTTTGGCTATCCTTCAGGTGGAAAGTATCCATCATTTGCTCATACAACTCGAGGTACTCCCAAACCGAATATTTGGCATTTTTATGATAGGGAGTTATGACGCTCCTAATGGCCTTGATTTGTTTCAGGGGATCTTTCAGTAGGGCCCTCTTAATTTTGTTGGCCTTTTTAGTTTTGGTCACCCTTGTCCACTCATCCTCTGACTCAGAGGCAGTGCTTCAGGAGGTGGCTATCTGATCCTGTAGGCTGATTCTGCGAGCTTGGGAATGGCTTGCAGAATGTGGGGGCCTAGTCTCTTGAGACCTGTGGTGCTCAGAAGAGTCTTCTGACTCTCCCTTGCTCCCAGGATTGGCTGAGTACCCCCCCCCACTGCCCTAGCTGGCAAGAGGTTTTTAAGATACTCTTGGTGGGTCTAGTTTCATGGAGTTCCCCACCAAATTTGACAGACTGATCCTTTAGTAGGCGATATTTTTGAGGACCCAACTCTCTGATTCTCAACTCACTGGAGTCTTCCTGATCAGAGACGCTAGCCCTAACATTTGGGAATCTGTACAGCGATGCCCGCCCATCCATTTCTGGGAGGCGCTGCTCTGTCAGTCCCATGTTCCCCATTGTGCTGAGTCTACCATCCCTGTGGCCTTTGGTTCATATGAGCCAGTGGACAGGAGGGTGGCAGAGTCCACGGAACTGAAGGGGTTAAAGAGGTTATGCTCAGGGGTTTCTCTGTCCCTTCTTACCTCATCTCTTTCAGCCCCTATTCCCTGATGACATGCCAAAATCTGACTATCTGCTCTGTGCAGGCTCTGTTAAAGGTTAATTGCTGCTCCAACTTCTGTTTCCAAGCTGTAAGGGATTTCAATCAGGCACACAGCCAAGCCCCGTCTAGCATGTAGTGCGCAAATGAACCCTTATTTATTTTTGTCTATAAATTCAATATTCTGAATGATATACCACTCATATCATACCCTTCTCAAAATACCCCCCCCGGTCACACTGAACCAGGAATCAGGCTAGTTTGCAACGGTAAATATGTATTTATGTATTACAATGTAATCACAATATATTTTTCATAGGTAACAACAATCACAAATGGGGTGACAAGGACAACGAATAATATCTTTAATGCACTGGGAATCGGGTAATGAAAACAAAAAGAATGCAGCACAAAAAAGAATACTTTTGGGTTGTTTGGAACAGATAGCACTATGGTTACAGGTTCCCTTTGCAACACCTCTCAACCCACCAATAGGCAATTTAAATAGATGTGAGGATAGAGCAGGTACTCAGGAATAATACAGAACTAACAGAATATCACTCCCACCTTCTCCCCTTAAACAAAAGAGAAAAACGGATTTGACTTTTCAACTGTTAGAATTGGCTTTGCAACTGGCTGAGCAAAAACACTAAATATGGTCAAAAATGCTTAAATTATTATACATTTCTATGAGAGCCGCTTTGAACAGATGCAAACAATCAAAAGCTATGATTTACTCAAAAGAAAACATTTGGACTCTCAAAGGCAAAGTGGGAAATAATTTAAAGGCAATTCACACATGTAAAACTTTTGCAAAATGTAAATTTGTGGCAAACTTTTACTATGCAATGTTTGATAATGGGTCAAAGACACTGTTTTGCACTGCCATTTTGGGTTGTGGAGATAGCTAAGGATGTTAGGTATCAGTGGGAATTGAAACTTCGTTTCTATCTTTGAAACTGAGGGAATTATGGAGGATTTAGTGAGAGGTGTTTTTTGAAAATAAAGACATGAATTTGGACAAGAACTTCAGTTTCAAACCAGAAAATGTGGCTTAAGTTTTTACTCAAGACTAGAGCATGCAGACTAGACAACCAGGTCGGGTCGAAGTAAGCTCTGAGACTGATTCATGACTTCAGTAACAGATCCCCAGCGCCTTCCCCAGCGGAACCAGCCCAAACACTCGAAGTGGGATTTTTGGATCAGAGTTACACAAATAAAAATGACTATGGAAATGACGCTTTAGCAAATAGACAGAATAAGATAGCACTAAGATTTTGACACTGTTACTGGTTATGAAAGTAAGGATAGTTCAGAGATTAGGGTGGAACAAGATAAGGCAAGGTATACAATAGTTCTCTAGCATCCTGTTAATACTCACAATCCATTTGGATTTAAGATTTTAGACCCGTCAAGATTCTGGTCAATGCATCGGGTCTATCATGGAAGGAAAGCACATCAGCTAGGCCGGTCACTGGAACTGCATGGGATTTGCCCTTCTTGTTTCTGGATATTTCAGATCAGCGGGATTGCGAGTTCATCGGGCAAGCATTATGGTAGCAAGCCAGATAGTTTCAGAATGCTTCCCCACACCACAGCACTCCACTGGGTTGTAAGGATTAGTTGAGGATTAATTGAGGATAGATTGAGGATTGAGGCCTAGCTGAAATTGGTTCAGCTACTGCTTGGCCTGGTCATTGGCATCTGGCAGGATGTTAAAGGCTGGATGTTGAATGCTGGATCAGAGTGCTTCGCTCGAATTAGAAGAGAGAGTTTCCGTGTGTTGTCAGCTGTCTCTATTTATCCTTTCCAATGACATCATAAAAATGGGTGTATGGGCCAGCTTAACTAAACTTGCCCCTGTGAACTGGGATTGGATCAGAGCCTCATCTCCACCTTGCAGCCGAGTGATTGGATCAAGGACAGATGATGTCAAGTTTTATGGTTTGGTTTTTACAATCCTTAGAAACCTCCCCATGCCAATAGTATCAAAATCAAATGTTGTCCTAAATACATATTTATAAATTTGTAACCTCTATGAAAATCACATACAAGGATTACATATTTTATGGAGTATCTGTTCCTCAAAATCCCATAGCGGTGAGACCTTGTTTCGCCTTTCTGCAGCATTTTGTCGATTTCTCGATGAAAACATTTTCCAAACTTTCTCCAAATTTACACAAATATGCGTGTTTACCATAGGGATGTGTTTGCCAGGTTTATGAATTCTAGCATAAATACAGTTGCCATTCCTGGTCAGAATATGTTACACATTTCCACCACGTTTTGAAATGGAGGGCCAAAAATTAGAGTAACAACGTTGCCCTTTTTATATTTTTTACCACTTCTGATAGCGAGTTATAAGTCTCTAAAAAATGTTCATTACATAGTCTTAGCAGCAAAAGGTCTGCCTTTTGTCTGTCACTGGAGGCAAGGAGCAGGCCCCCACCTTTGGGTTTTCCTTCTGCAAGCTAATTTACGACCTTTACACACGTCGATTTCCTGGCCTGGAGAATCTGCCATTGTTCAGTCCTTGGGAGCAGACACAAGTCTGCCCTAACCCACAATTATCATATGTCAGTGAGCATCTTCTGAGAGGAATGCCCTCCTCTTGGGTGGAAACCTGTTTTTCAACTTCTTGAAGACCCAGCTAGCCTCAGTTAATCTTCATTTCTTGACTTGAATTCCTTTCAGCAACAGTCCTTTTATATTTGCTAATCCGGCAGATCTTTAGTTTTAGACCACTTTAAGTTTATCAGGAGAGCCCATTTGACAGGCGCTGTCACTCGCAGGTAGCCCAGTGTGGCTGCAGACAGATTTTTGACAGGAATTGTCATTCACAGCCAATCCAGTTTTGCTGTGAAAATGTTTTGCTCTTAACATTTCAGGACCTTGCAAATTCCCAATGCTTCATTAGATTAACTGAATTTTAGCGACAAGCAAGATTTTAAGTGTTGGATATTGTTATGCACAGGCATTTGAAGTTTCAGCAGCAAAGTAAATGTCATTTACAGGCACATTTTGGAGTTTCACTTGCAAAGCGCTGCTTCTCCCTCTGCACTCTATGTTTACTTGGCATGGAGCCCACTGGCACTTTTTCTGCAGCGTGTGCTCTGTTCCACCACATGTGCACCATGGGTGGCAGGTTGTCAGCCATCTTTTTGTGTGTTGAAAAATGCATTTTTGGAGGTTTTGGTGCAGACATGGGTTTTGCTGTCATCTTGCTGTTTCTCGCACCATAGATAGCAGAGTGAGGCTGTATAGTATAGCAGAGTGGGTCAATACATCCCACAGACCACCTCCCAATATAAAGGACCCCACTTCAATATAATCAAATATAACCAACCCACATAGTGTAGGGCAGGGCGCGAGCAACATTGCTATGTTGCGTAGAATGTTAGTAAGCATAGGTAAAAGACGAGATCTGCATGGCGAATGCCGCATTGCATGCACTAGGCCCAAATTGCGGGACCAGGGAAATCTCCAGACATGCCCGAGCCCCCATGAGGACAGCCCACACCCCCAACTGCCACAAGGCTCATTCATTGTTCTAAAAGTTTTGTAAAGATGTGTTTTTTTACTCACAAGGAATGTGCCCTACAAAGCCTTGATCACAGACTTTCAGCTGGTGTGCATGTTATCTCACACTGGCCAAAGTATGACCTGGCCCATCCCCAGGTGACTACGGGTTTTAGCCCATATAACTGACTAAACTTTAAGATCCCTGAATTCCATGGCACTGGGTACCCTTTGACCACCAACCCCAAAGCAACAATTCCTGAAATGTTCAAAGGGGACAGACAGTGCACATCGTTGAGCGACAAACATATGATTTGTATTGCGAGGTGCTGGGAGGGATATATTATAGTTCAAAACTAGGGTGGGGACCTTGTCACAGAACCTCCTTTGTGCCCATCTTAAGGCCTGCCAGGTGCACAGTACAGTGCTAAAGCAGCATTGTGTTAGGAGTGCAGTTAATTTGTTCTTTGACCTTTGACGTGAGATGATGATCACTGCAGCACCCACCTGATGGAAGATGGATTGGATTGGGCTGGAACTGATAAACTGGCATCTCTTATGGAAGGTGGATCATGTATAGTGCACACTAACCAGCTGCACGGGATTCTACTCTATATGTTGCATCATCAGTAACAATGTTTTTCTTTATAAGATTCTGCTTATACTACTTTTCGGCAGAACATTCTTAGCAGCAGAGTTCTTTGCTGTTGCGCTCATCTGTGTATGAGATTAAAACTTGTTATCTTTACAAGATTGACTTGGGCCTTTCTTCCCTAGCGGGTTGTATTCTCTCTGCTGTGAGCGTTCAGGGACTCGCCTTCATGTTCAAAGATACTTGCAAACAAGAACATCTCACATACTTTTTATCAACTAGGCACATACTCAGCAGAATTTTGAGGGGGCAAACAGGTCAAAATTCAGTTGCCATCTTAATGACACATTGGAGCTCATTTTCGATGAGCACGTAGCATAAATTAATAACGTAAAAGCCTTGTTTTTTCACCATCCATTTGCGTTATGGCTCATTTTCCAGCATTTGTAATGGGGAGAGGTTGGGCGGCACACAACTTGCCTTTCCACCACCTCCCTTCCTCTCTGCCATACAAATCCTCCTGCATTTGTGCCGGCATGGATTTTCCTGCTGGCACAAATGGTGAAGATCCCTATGGGGTCTGCCTGTTTATGCAGCAGCATAAAGCAGGAGGACCCCTTAGGGATCCATTGTACATGCTTTCTGGCAGGAAGCATTTAAAATTACAATTAAACGCTGCTTATTATGTGCACATGGTTAAATTACAGCAAGTCAGGCAGCGTTTAATTGTAATTGTGAGCACCAGCCAGAGGTGTTCCTAGAGGGTTGGGGGGCTGAGGGGCTATAGCCCATCTCTTTTGGTTGTGGCCTCAAATAGAAGCTCATGGGCTACAACCAAAAGGATAGCTAGCACCAAGTCCTGACAGTCCCAACCTTAGCACAGCCCCAGATCTTTTCCAGACCTAGCAACACCCGCTGTGCTCACATTTAAAAGTAAACGCTGCCTGGCATGCAAGCATGCTAGGCAGTATTTACTCACTTTGCATGGCAGAGTGCAAAAGTGCAGTGCAAAAGGCAGCACGTGTACGCTGCCTTTAGCCCTGCATATTTGCACTGTGCCTTGCAAAAGACAAAAATGTATGGTGGCAACCTGGCTGCGCCTCAGTGCAAACGTACCCCGCTGTCAAATTAATTCCTTGAGTATGCTTTATGTTAACCACATCGTTTTGCATATGAAATATATTGGTTTATGTATCAGATATATTGGAAGTGCCTTTGTGTGTGCAGAAATGGCCCTCATACAAACCATTTGGGCGAGCACAAGAATTATTCCTCACTGCGGGAAAAGGACGCCAAGGTTCAGTACTTACTCAAGAATGGACTCTCACTAGTACCCTGACATCTGCGGTTCCGTGTGGCCAGTGTCATGTAGCTAAAAATCACGTAGGAAGCAGTGCTTTTCGGTTCCGGTTAGAGGCGCACGTAACGTAACACTTTGAGCCATCTTCCTCGTACTGATCGAGAACGATCTACTCCCAGATTTGGCAACGTTGTGCTCTACCTAGTATCAGAAATATGGCCACTGCCTCGAGTTTCTGTTGAACTCTAGTCAACCCCAACTGCTGCGACACAATACGGTTCATAACATCAACATTAAACATTGGGGGAGGGAGGATACTGGGAAGCAAGGCTTCGAAACGAACATATGGGATCAGATCTAAAAACTGATTGGGTGACTGTGCTGATGGGATTTCGGGACAGAGATGAAAGAGAGCAAGATCAAAAGCTAATCGAAAACCACAAAAGGCAACTGTTTAAATGTTATCAGATAAGTTGAATTTGACACATCGAGTTAATTTCGGCTTTTTTTCATTCTCCTATATGCCCACACAAGTGCTTATTACGTGAAATTGTGTTCCGCGGCTTATCTATGTACGTAATAACAAGTTTTGCAAAGCCAATAGTTCTGTCCTTTTAAAGGTAAATGTTAATGTTAATTGTTACTTGTACCGTGCACTATCACCACCGGAGTGGTCCCCTGGCACTCCGGCGGATCTGAAAAAGGACGGTGTGAAACAGGGAGGCTGTGGGAGTGGTTAGCAGGGTTCAGTAGGAATATGGAAGTGAGATATTATGTTCTGTTGGCAGCTTCAGTTCGGTTTGCACCGTTCGCTGAGCTTAGGTGCGATTTTCGAGTCTGAGCGATTCCCATGTGCTGTTGTGCATGGTTATTTGAAACACTTGAAACCCTTGTGTATAGGCGCGTTACAAATGCCATATCATATCATATGTGTTGTTTATATGTTGTTGCAGTGTGGTGAAGTACGTGCGGTTTGCTGTGCAGAGATTTGGTCGTCTGAGTTTCTGTAGAAGAGTTTGTGGAAATATGTGGTTTTAATATTGGGTCAGGTGGTGGTGTTTTTTTTTCCTTACCTCTTTGCTTTGGTTTCTGTGGTCCGCATCTATGACCATCCTGTGTGCTTTGTTATTGTTTGGCATCCTAGTCGGTAGGTACATTACGGTGTGGTAATTATCTTCTGTAGAAATCTAGCAGTATGTGGACATGGATCTCAGAGGTGTGTCCTCCCCGCCTTAAGGTTAGAGATGGTTAGGTTAGGAAGGCTCTGGGTCACTCCCTTGACTTCTAGCAGGGGTTCTGTGACTACTGTGGAATTCCTCTGTAAGCTTAGAGGTGTGTGTGCATGAGAGGTCCAAAATGGCCTCCCTACGCCCACCAGTTGGAGATGGTTAGGAAATTAATTATAGGTCCCTCGCTGGGCTTCCTGTCTCTGTCAGAATGTATGATTCCTACTCGTTCCCCTCTGATTCTGGGGTGAAGAGAGAGAGACTCCTCAAAAGCGGGAGAAAGCCCTGGGTTTCACAAAAGGACAGATATAAACACAGCTGAATTTGAGATTTCTAGTTAGTGGGAGAAAGGCCTAGTTTTCACAGAGTGGCAGATATAAAAAGTTTGAGATTCCCAGATAGTGGGAGAAAGGCCTAGGTTTCACAGAATGGCAGATCTAAACACAGCTAAATTTGAGATTCCTAGACAGCGGGAGAAAGGCCTAGTTTTCACAGAATGGCCGATATAAACACACCGACGTTTGAGGTTCCTAGACAGGGGGCGAAAGGCCTGGTTTTCACAAAATGGCAGATATAAACACAGCTACGTTTGAGATTCCTAGAAAGCGTGAGGAAGGCCTAGTTTTTACAGAGTGGCAGATCTAAACACGGCTAAGTTTGAGATTCCTAGACAACAAGAGGAAGGCCTAGTTTTCACTGAGTGGCAGAACTAAACACAGCTAAGTTTGAGATTCCTAGACAGCAGGAGGAAAGCCTAGTTTTCACAGAGTGGCAGGTCTAAACACAGCTAAGTTTGTGATTCCTAGACAGCGGGAGGAAGGCCTAGTTTTCACAGAGTGGCAAATCTAAACACAGATAAGTTTGAGATTCCTAGACAGCGGGAGGAAGGCCTAGTTTTCACAGAATGCAGATATAAACACAGCTACGTTTGAGATTCCTAGAAAGCGGGAGGAAGGCCTAGTTTTCACAGAGTGGCAGAACTAAACACAGCTAAGTTTGAGATTCTTAGACAGCGGAGGAAAGACTAGTTTTCACAGAGTGGAAGATCTAAGCACAGCTAAGTTTGTGATTCCTAGACAGCGGGAGGAAGGGCTAGTTTTCACAGAGTGGCAGATCTAAACACAGCTAAGTTTGAGATTCCTAGACAACAAGAGGAAGGCCTAGTTTTTACAGAGTGGCAGATCTAAACACAGCTAAGTTTGAGATTCCGAGACAGCGGGAGGAAGGCCTAGTTTTCACAGAGTGGCAGATCTAAACACGGCTAAGTTTGAGATTCCTAGACAACAAGAGGAAGGCCTAGTTTTCACTGAGTGGCAGAACTAAACACAGCTAAGTTTGAGATTCCTAGACAGCAGGAGGAAAGCCTAGTTTTCACAGAGTGGCAGGTCTAAACACAGCTAAGTTTGTGATTCCTAGACAGCGGGAGGAAGGCCTAGTTTTCACAGAGTGGCAAATCTAAACACAGATAAGTTTGAGATTCCTAGACAGCGGGAGGAAGGCCTAGTTTTCACAGAATGCAGATATAAACACAGCTACGTTTGAGATTCCTAGAAAGCGGGAGGAAGGCCTAGTTTTCACAGAGTGGCAGAACTAAACACAGCTAAGTTTGAGATTCTTAGACAGCGGAGGAAAGACTAGTTTTCACAGAGTGGAAGATCTAAGCACAGCTAAGTTTGTGATTCCTAGACAGCGGGAGGAAGGGCTAGTTTTCACAGAGTGGCAGATCTAAACACAGCTAAGTTTGAGATTCCGAGACAGTGGGAGGAAGGCCTAGCTTTCACATAGTGGCAGATCTAAAAACAGCTAAGTTTGAGATTCCCAGACAGTGGGAGGAAAGCCTAGTTTTCACAGAGTGACATATCTAAACACAGCTAAGTTTGAGATTCCTTGATAGTGGGAAAAAACTAGTTTTCACAGAGTGGCAGATCTAAACACAGCTAAGTTTGAGATTCCTAGACAGCAGGAGAAAGGCCTAGTTTAACAGAATGGCATATATAAACACAGCTAAGTTTGAGATTCCTAGATAGTGGGGGAACGGCCCAGGCTTCAAAATATGAAGGGCATTTGAGTTTGCTTGGATTCCCACTGGTCTTCCCAGAAGATGTCACAGGCTTGTGTGATTGGTGCATTTATTGCACGTTTTTTGCTGATTTTGGGATGCTTATGTTGTGTAGGCAATAAGAGAGGCAAGGCTTTTTGGAATACAGTGTGCCTCATTACGAGGTTGGAGGTAGCCATGGCGCCATTAGCGCCATGGCTGCCTCCAAAATCGTACCGACTCCGGTCTGGTGGATGGATCAATTACCAGTCCATTCTGAGGTCGGAGGGACCGGTAATTCCCCATTCACCAGAGCCATTCCCCATTCCCATTTGAGCCCCCATAGGGCTCAATGGGAAGACAGCAATAACGGTACCGCAAATTGCGGTACCGTTATTTACCCCGGTATCCCTTTGTGGGCCCCGTCCTTAACTCCTGGTAAAACTAGGCGTTAGGGAAGGACCCGCAAAGGGAACTCGCAGTAGGGTGGTAAGGGATTACCGCACCGGTGCCCTTACCGGTGCCGGTAATCCCTTACCGTCCACCTCGTAATGAGGCCCAGTGATTGCTGTACTCCCCATCCAGACCACTCTTATCTTGTCAGTCGCTGCTGGTTGACGGCTGGCTAATGCCTCAACCCTAAATCTAGAGGGTACCTTTTTTCAGAAAAGCCCCCACAAGCGGGGGCGTCAATTCACCAAAATTCCATACTGAGACATCACACACCCTATGACATCACAGGGAGTGTCATTGCATCACCTTTCACCCAAATAACACAGGACATGATGTTGCATGACTTTTGGCACTGATTACATCCAAGAAAGTGACATCACAAATTAAGACAAATAATGTTTTAGTTTCCAATTATTTTAACTAGGGTGTTGCCACGATATTTTTTTATTTTATTTATTTTGTTTTATTTACATTGCGCACCTGGCCCAGGGGCATCTGGGTGCATTTCTTGCAAAGTTGCTGATAAACATTACAGAGCATCATAATACAGATAATGGCAGTGTGTAGAAGTACATATTTTACAGGTAATTAAAGTGTAGTAAATTACAGGAAAGAGTGGACAAAGGAATTGGTATGCAGAAGTATATACAGGCATTTCAACAATCTATACATCAAGCTGAGGAGGCATGTCCTGTTCAGTGAGCCAAAGTTTGGCTTTTTTCTTGAAAGCAAGGTAAGGGAGTTCAGTTCTGAGTGTGTTAGGAAGTGAGTTCCAAAGTTTGGAGGTTAGCACTGGGAAGCAGGACCCCCGAACTTTCTGCAGTTTGAATCTGGGCATGGCCAGTGAGTGGGCTTGTGCAGATCTGAGTGGTCGGGTGGCCGTGTGGATAGTTAAGCGGTTGGCGAGGTACTCAGGAGCTTAGTTGGCTAAACATTTGTGAGTGAGTGCAAGGGTTTTTAGGGTTTTTAGCGAGATTCTGAGTCATAACACGCACTAGTGATCGGTAAGACCGTATTCATGATCGTGCTGCATTGGTGGATTCCAGCCCGCAATTTGTTTATTTTTCTGGCGAATTTCATGTGGGTTAGCTGGGCCATCCATGCAGTCGTGGTACACCAAGAGCACGTCACTCAGAGCCATCACTAACCAGGGAAACTGCCTTCATCTTCCTGTACAACTTCACAAATCCAGAGACTGCCATAACATAGTAGCTGAAGCCTCATATACCCAGTTAGGGGAACCTCATGCCATGGCAAAGCTCATATGCCAGGTATGCCATCAGATAAATGTGCTTTCTCGATAAGCTTATTGCAGCCACAATCACCCAAGTACTGACACTTATGACAGACAAAGCCTGATGGCACAGGTAAAGTCATTGGCCCTCATTACAACACCGGCGGTAACCAATGGCGCTATTAGCACCATGGCTGCTGCCGGTATTGTAACGAGTCCGCCAATGGTAAATGGAATCCGCCCCATTCCAAGGTTGGCGGGGCGGTAATTCCCCATTTACCATTGGCCCTTCCCCATTCCCATTTTTGCCTCATAGGGCTCAATGGGACTGGGGAAGGCGGTAATTACGGTACCGCAAATTGCGGTACCGTAATTACCTCGGGAGTCCCTTTGCAGGTCCCTACGTTAACGGCTGGTCCAGACCAGCCGTTAAGGTCGGGAGCCGCAAAGGGACCTCGTAATCAGGCATTAAGGGTTTAACGGCGCCGGCACATTTTACGGCGCCATTAAATCCTTAACGCCAGGGTCGTAATGACCCCCATTGTATTTAAGGTACAGGCTCACACGATCAGGAGTTGCCATCATATGCCAATTGTAGCCTAATTTTCTCAGGCACATATTTCTGCCATTGTGTCACCATACCCCACCAACAGCCAAAAATACCAAAATGGGTCTGGGATGTGGGGGTAATGCAGAAAATGGGTGTGGTTTTTAAGCAGGCACTTTTGGGGTGCTTGGGTGTGTCAATGATGCGAATTTGGGGTAAATGATTATTTGCACCCGGCTCTGGTCCCCGAAGCTCCTCCGTCTGGCTGCCGCCATTAAAATTGAAAAGGGACTAGGTCCTTTTTCGGATGACAGTGGCCAATTTGGAACATGTTTTGTATGGCCACATTCATCCGAAAAGGGACCTAGTCCCTTTTCTATTTTAATGGCGGTGGCCATTTTTTTAACATTTTCTTTTTCTCCACCGGGAGATGGGCTTGAGCTGAGCTTTTCTCCCGTCTGGCGGAAAGGAAGAAAACTATCCGCACCATGGGAAATCCCGGGGTGTGGACAGCTTTCACACCCTGGCTGGGGGGGGCAGACATGGGCTTTAACGGCCCGCAGCCCAAGCTGAAGCCCTCGCAAAAACTTGGGCTGGCGGTCGGCCTTAAAGCCCTTGTCTGTCCCGGCCGGGGGGCGTGAAAGCTATAATCTTGCTTTTTTTATATTGCAAATCAGACATATTATCTTCTAGGTGATATCACTTAAATTAAAATGATTTGCCCAGAAATAGAAAATTTGGTAAAGTGTAGAAGGATATGGGCGCAGGTTTACTGGTTTTACAAACACCAGTGTACCCAATAGGTCATATTTCCTCCGCTCCCATCTTTGATTTTAAACCAACACACAATAATTACTACACTATAGTCTGACCAGAGAAGTTGAAGTATTTAATAAAGCTGATTTGGAAAGCAATAAACCATATGCAATAAGAACATGGAAATATAAAATAAATGCTAATAGGTAGGTATAATAAACTATGATTCATTGTATTGTTTTCTCTATGTAGCATTTGCTATCATATGTGTTAATTTTGTATTATCGTAAATAATTAGCTTTCTGTTATTGAAAGTAATGGTACTCAAAGTATTTATTTATTGTGCCTACAGTTTTAAAACAAGTTAAAACCTTACACAAATTTGTCAGTATAGCATTTCATAACATTTCATAAATATTTCATAAAAATGTCATCAAACGTCACATTTTAAAATGCTCAATATAATAGCATAGGATAGATAAAAGGCTGAGTTGGCTCTGCTGGGATTCAAACCTCTGACTGGTTGTAGGAAAAATAAAGTTAATGGCAGCAAACACGTAATTCATGGAGTCATCCCCATCTGCTGCACTGTATAAAAGGTTCTAAGTGAAAACGCAATCTAATTTGCACTTTTTTCATTAAGAAATCTTGATTTATATCTTCTGTGAAAACAAGGCTCGATTATTACCTATTTAACACCACTAACAGAACACCTGCTTCATTATTCATCTCCGGTTAACATTAATAATCATTGGTACCTGGCGGGGACGTGGTTTCTGCCTCCCAGCCAATGAGGAGAGTCCGAATGGGTGCTTGACCATATGATAAATCCCCCACTCTGAGTCTCCTCAGAGCTGGAGGCCTCCATCTTCTAATTAGCAAGGGGGGTCCTGGGAGTCCCTCTGCCAGACATTAGTCCTGGTTACGAGAGACTTACCCAGAGTCTTTAGCTCACTATCTTTCACAGAGAAGAAATTTCCCAAACATATCAGTCTTTGTCCTGCCCTGGGGCAGTCCAGCACCGAAATGCTAGGCAATTCTCCTCTGAACAAGAGTACCAACAGAAACCCCAGACACCTGTTTCGGTCTGGCTGGACCTCATCAGTAGGGTGGATCTGTGCCTCTCTAAGAATAGTGAGCAAGGGGTCCACGTCTGGATTCCCCTAGTAACTTAGGGTGAGACCCAAAGTTACTTAAATATGCAAATTAACAAGGGGGGTCCTGGGAGTCCCTCTGCCAGACATTAGTCCTGGTTACGAGAGACTTACCCAGAGTCTTTAGCTCACTATCTTTCACAGAGAAGAAATTTCCCAAACATATCAGTCTTTGTCCTGCCCCTGGGGCAGTCCAGCACCGAAATGCTAGGCAATTCTCCTCTGAACAAGAGTACCAACAGAAACCCCAGACACGTGTTTCAGTCTGGCTGGACCTCATCAGTAGGGTGGATCTGTGCCTCTCTAAGAATAGTGAGCAAGGGGTCCACGTCTGGATTCCCCTAGTAACTTAGGGTGAGACCCAAAGTCACTTAAATATGCAAATTAACAAGGGGGATCCTGGCAGTCCCTCTGCCAGACATTAGTCCTGGTTACGTGAGACTTACCCAGAGTCCCTAAGTTACTAGGGGAATCCAGACGTGGACCCCTTGCTCACTATTCTTAGAGAGGCACAGATCCACCCTACTGATGAGGTCCAACCAGACCGAAACACATGTCTGGGGTTTCTGTTGGCACTCTTGTTCAGAGGAGAATTGCCTAGCATTTCGGTGCTGGACTGCCCCAGGGCAGGACAAAGACTGATATGTTTGGGATATTTCTTCTCTGTGAAAGATAGTGAGCTAAAGACTCTGGGTAAGTCTCTCGTAACCAGGACTAATGTCTGGCAGAGGGACTCCCGGGACCCCCCCTTGTTAATTTGCATATTTAAGTGACTTTGGGTCTCACCCTAAGTTACTAGGGGAATCCAGACGTGGACCCCTTGCTCACTATTCTTAGAGAGGCGCAGATCCAACCTACTGATGAGGTCCAACCAGACCGAAACACGTGTCTGGGGTTTCTGTTGGCACTCTTGTTCAGAGGAGAATTGCCTAGCATTTCGGTGCTGGACTGCCCCAGGGCAGGACAAAGACTGATATGTTTGGGATTTTTCTTCTCTGTGAAAGATAGTGAGCTAAAGACTCTGGGTAAGTCTCTCGTAACCAGGACTAATGTCTGGCAGAGGGACTCCCAGGACCCCCCTTGTTAATTTGCATATTTAAGTGACTTTAGGTCTCACCCTAAGTTACTAGGGGAATCCAGACGTGGACCCCTTGATCACTATTCTTAGAGAGGCACAGATCCACCCTACTGATGAGGTCCAACCAGACCGAAACACGTGTCTGGGGTTTCTGTTGGCACTCTTGTTCAGAGGAGAATTGCCTAGCATTTCGGTGCTGGACTGCCCCAGGGCAGGACAAAGACTGATATGTTGTGGATATTTCTTCTCTGTGAAAGATAGTGAGCTTAAGACTCTGGGTAAGTCTCTCATAACCAGGACTAATGTCTGGCAGAGGGACTCCCAGGAACCCCCTTGTTAATTTGCATATTTAAGTGACTTTGGGTCTCTCCCTAAATTACTAGGGGAATCCAGACGTGGACCCCTTGCTCACTATTCTTAGAGAGGCACAGATCCACCCTACTGATGAGGTCCAACCAGACCGAAACACGTGTCTGGGGTTTCTGTTGGCACTCTTGTTCAGAGGAGAATTGCCTAGCATTTCGGTGCTGGACTGCCCCAGGGCAGGACAAAGACTGATATGTTTGGGATATTTCTTCTCTGTGAAAGATGGTGAGCTAAAGACTCTGGGTAAGTCTCTCGTAACCAGGACTAATGTCTGGCAGAGGGACTCCCAGGACCCCCCTTGTTAATTGGCCTCCATCTTCTGCCGCCGGATAATGAGGTAAGTGTTCCCCTGCGCACCCAGGTTCCCATCTCCCCATCTAGGCCACTTTTGTAATGGCTTGGCTGGTGAAGAACGATGGTCTTGCACGATCTGAATGAAACCTGGCCTAGTAAGATCGCTGCCCGTCTTCCCTCTGTCCCCCTCCCTTGCCTCGTCGTGCCTCGAAACACTTGTGTATAGGCGCGTTATAAATGCCATATCATATCATATCATGGTCTGGAGGGTTGCGCAGAGCAATGCCAGGGGTGACGATTAATTCTAAACCTTCCAACCATCACCTCTTTTGTGTTGTTTGTTCCTACAGAAGCCATGTCAGGGATGGGATGACGTCAAGTGGGGTTCTTCTCCTGGTGTCCAAGACCTTCAAAACTGAGTGGCCAAATTATACCGTTTTGAACCTTTTCTTAAGTGTCCTTGACCCTCCATTGACACCCCAGTCTAGGAAACGAAAGTTGAATGATGTGGCCAAAAGAACAGCTCCTAAATCCTATTTGTAACGAGTCCTTGCCATGCTGGCTACCCAAAGCTATATTGAAAGTGACAGTATTTTCGTGTTTAAGCATGACCTGTCTTCAAAGTGGTTCTGCTTTTTGGACCTCTCCAAGCCCAAAACATCTTCACGGGATTTCATGCAACACACTTCCCTTAACTTGAGCATACAAGTATTTGAGTTGCAGCTCAGATGAAAAGAATCCTTTGGAAATACAGTAAATTCTCATTCATACCTATCCTCAAGTTTTATCAGGCCAAAATCATTCCTATTTTATTAAATGGGCTAGAAGCCAAACCCCAACTGTGGAACACATCCTGGCAAAAATGGGAAGGTCTGGTGTGGAAACACACCTTGGGCCTACCAATGAGTCTATCGATGGATAATATCATGTTCAAACTGGGCCTAAGATCATTAAAATCCCAAGCAGAGTGGAAACTGTTGATCTTGCACCACCGCATTATGTCATCACAAGACCAACCCCTTTATACAGATATGAGAAAACATCTGGAGGCTGGTAATTCTCGCCAGTTGGACAGACTTGACTCTCTGGCGAAAGAATGGCAGGAGTGGGCGAACATAGACTCAAAATTGTTGGAGGAAAATCCATTAAAGGCCAAACAGAAATGGGAGGAAATGTACTGGATTAGGACCCTTCATAAGATCAGGGTCATATCCAAATCCCCTACAAAGAGTGGAAAGGAAACTGGGTTTCCTCAGTAAATATTTAATAACATTTCCAGACTGGAGAATAAGGAATATGTTTTTCAGACTGAGATTGAATATTTTACATACTGGGGAAATTCTGGCAAGAAGAGGCTTGGGAGCTTCTGCAGTAAGTCTTTGTCAGTCGTGTGCCAAGCCTGAAAACCATTCAATCAAATATCTGATGATGGGGTGTGTGGGCACGAGAAATTCTAGACATCAATTTCTCAGTAGATTCATGTCCGATGTAACATACTGGGCACACGACCGCTATTGGGAAAGCCTGATTGATGGACACTCGCATCAAAAGATGATCGCTGCCATCAAGATGCTTGAGGACTGTAAGATAGAACTGAAAAATCCTTTTAAACATTGTTTAAATTCTGTTGGAATTGCTCTGGATGCAAATGCTTTGTTTATTAACTGTATACATTTTCTTCTTTTGTTCTTGTTAAATTATGTATTTGAGCTGAGATTTGTGAAAGGCTATGATTTGTAACCATATACAATAGAAATAAATAAATAAATAAATAAATTTTAAAAGTATTTGAGTTGAACACTCTCACCAGAGTCCTGAATTGGCATACGTGCCCCACTGCAGTACCAGAATGTAAGACTGGCAATAGAGTCCCCCTAGTCCTGCACTGGAATGTGTGACTCACAGAGACCCCAAAGACGTGCAATTGCACCAAAGTCCTATCCAGGAACTAGAGACTCATAGTGGAACCATAGAGCCGCAAAGGCACGAGAGGCCCATACTGGGGAAATCTTAATGTATCATATGTCACACATCAATGTGCTTGCCTGAGCCCTGAGCAGAGACCACCTTGACAGCTGCAGAGCTTTATGGGCTTCCCGATGCCTGGCAGCCAATTGCACAGCTCTGCTCCATCATAGCATTAATCATAGCTGTGGGTTGCTCTGACCACTGCTCATACATGGTCAGTGCTTATAGAAAAAAATAAAATACAAACACAAATGTATTTCTATATTTGCCTCAGGGGACAAGCATGTGGCCCTGCAGAGTCAGGCCCAATTTGGGACCCACTCTACGCTTGCTTTCTCAGTAACAAAGGAAATGTCACAATATATAGCTCATTGGACTTGGGTGCATCTTTGTATATTCATTTGCCTATGTTTCTTCTACTTCCACACACAGGTCATCTAGAACAGGCACTCATCGCTGTTGACAGCGACCTTGTAGTCCACAATGGAGGGTCATCACTGTCCCACTAACATGCTTTGTCGCCAGAAGGGGAAACTGAGCTAATGCTACTCTAGTGTTCCACAAGAGGGCGCCAATATCTCCCCTCACCCAGGGAATCACCACTGTCTGCTGCATGTTACACATTTATCTGGAATGTTCCTGCACTCTGGCTTGGGGGGAGCTTATGTTGTGTCTAGAGGCTGCCCTATTCACATACAAAATGGCAGACATTTGCAAGGATAAGCTACCGTAGCAATAGATGTGTCTACTCCTTAGTGGATGGATATAGCACGTGTACTTACACAAAATAAGCTAGCAGTGTACAGGCCATGTGATGGAAGTTCATTGCAGTTCCATGCGACAATTCTGTGTTTTGTGGCATTATCATTTTTTTCTGGGGAGGTTTCACCCCCTAACTCCTTTGGAAGGACCCGGCCTCACCGCCAAACTTTCCCATGCTCGTGGGATTACTTAAAAATCGGGGGGGTTAACCTACTTCTGCTTCCCTGCCTCCTCCCTTACCCATCTTAAAGGGTCCCCCTAAACCCCTCTCTGCACTTACACAAAGACACGTCAAGACACTCACACGTGGCTCCCCCGCTCCCTACCTCCCCCCGCGCCCCCCCTCTCCCACACACACATATAGACACACGCATACACAACATTTAACTTGTTCGGTCATGTGGGCCCAGCTGCACGCGTCAGCCCCCGCGCGCACTCATGTGCTTCCAGGGGTGCGAAATGTCTCTGGAAAGACCGGTTTCAGTGCTGGATTTCAAAAGTAATTTTTTTATTTTCGATTTAAAAAAAAAAGGTCAATTCCCCGAATACCGTGCTGCATGCAGACATATTTCCCGTTACATTAATAGCTGCCACCAGTCATTTGCTAAAGATGCTTTCATTCCATCCCGCTTTGCTGGGTAGTTGGTGTTTGACTCTTGTCAACCTGAGAACTGTTTTTGGTCCATGCTTACTGCTCATTCAACTCACTACCGTCACACGCACTCGAGATGTGGATGGGCCGTTTCTCGCTTGGAACACACACACACACAAGAAGAGCTTCATCCTGGTGCGCCGGTACAAAGGCAGCTGATTGGTGGGATTGAAACATAAATGCGTTTCCTCCTTGTCTCGCGCTGTGTGTTATGTAGGTTTCCTTTCCCCTTGCCCTCTTCCTCGGCGTACATGAATATATGCAGAACCACCGCTGTAGTTGCAGCTTCGAGATGCAGGGCGTGGAGTGTTTATACTGTGAAAAAAAACAAATAACTAAATCCATGTAGTTGCACTGCAATGGGGTTGCTAATTAAGCCGCCTCCCCACCCGCGTAATGACATCAAGTTGGTATATAACGCTTTAAGTCTGATTCCTCCTCATTTAACTGCTGTAATACTTTTGTTAGACCCATCTTCCTGGTGCTCAGTTTAGCAGCCTCGGAAGAAGGAAGTGCCGAGTAAACTCTGCCGGGATTCAAACTTGTGAAGTGCAGAACACACCCATATAAAAGGCGAGCACTTAATCTGCTTGTCTGTAGTGGACATTTCGAAAACCTACATAATCAAAACTAATTAGAGGTTAGGTGCACAAAAAGGCTTTGTTAAAAACAGGAGTTTGTGTATATATTTTGGATCGAAGTTGGGTAGCCCTTGGTCCTTGTGCTTTCTGGGAGCCTGGGAAAGAACAGCCATGCTTAAATTGCCGTCGCTCATCTTGTTACAGGGCCATGGAGGAAAGACACTGCCCTGCAAACTGGACCTGGCTGCTTTCTGTTCGCCTCGCTCCTGGCATCAGCTGCAGTACTCATTGCAGTTCCCATATGTGCGCTGATGGCAGGTGTGGAGGGGCAGCGCTAGTTAAGCACACATCTTTAAGCACTTGACATTTTGTTATGTCTATAACGTTGGGACAGGTGTATGGTACATATGTCGACAATGCACACGCTCTCATAAATTAATTGGCAAAGTCCTCAACAAAACAACATGCTCTCTGTACGGCGCCCCACACATCATTTGATAACTAGGTGTTAAATGAATGGATAAAGGAAGACATATATGATAGGTTATTTTTAACTCGTTTAAGACCCAGGAGTTTCCAAACAGGACTCGGGGATCGAACCTCAGTTGATCCTTGTCGTTTTGCTTTCAGCGCGAACACGTTGCCCTTGTGCTATCCTCCCTAGACGGAAACATTATAAATTGCTGAAAATATATAAAGGATACGAAATACAACACCTAGTAAGATTTTTGACTTTTAAAAACAAATAGGTTGAATCATATTTGGAAAAAATATTTTGGGGAACATTGAGGAAAATGCTGCCTTTTAAACAACATGGGTCTGTAACGTTAATCAAATCTATCAGATGCACTGTGCACCAAGTAATGAAACGGCTCTGCATTTTTTTCCTGCGCTGGCATTAGCATTACGAGTGTTGACTTGGCCGGCTATGCTACGCAGGCCTTCACCACGCCGAAATGCCTGCGTTCACGTGTGTATGGGCGCGTTATAAATGCCATATCATATCATATCATATCATATCGTTCACAGGTATGTCAGAGTTGGGACGTGGTGGAAGGGAGCAGGCAGAGGTGGACGTGACAGGGAGTTAGAGGGCGAGTAGGGTGGGAGCAAAAGACGCGACAGGGAGAATGGGGGACACACACCCTTAAAAAAGAACAGGAGGCAAGATCCCAAATGAAGCAAAATACAGCTCGATAAAGAAGGCACGCTAAAGAGAGGTGTAGATAAAGCAGCACAGGAAAGATGTGGTACCTCAAGTTAGCTCAGATTGGCACCCACATTTGGCCCCTTGTCAGGCAGTACCCTTTGCCACTGCCCTATTCCCCTAATTGCCAGCCTGAGCCTTCATTCCAAAATTCTACAGAGATAAATCGTGTACAGAAGCTGTGGTCGTGCACATTTTTACTGTGGGTTAATTCCCTGTTCTAGGGGCTGGAACGGGGGATAACGGCCCGGCAGCCCAAGTTCGCTTGGGCAGATCACAAGGGATCCGGGCCATTATCCCCTGTTCCAGAGGCTGGAACAGGGGATGAAGGCCATTAGTACCCCAGGTTGCCAAAGCGATAACCTGGGGTGCTTAAAAAGAAGGTTTTTCCTTCCTACAACAGGACGCGCATGGCGTCCCGCTGTAGGAAGGAACATCCTTTTCCAAGGCCACCATGGAAAGGGAAGGTGGGTCTCCATACAGAGCCCCTCTTCCCTTTCCATGGTGAGGGGAAGGAGCAGATGCGGCGGTGGCACTCGCAGCTGCTTAAAAAAGGTAAGTAGGGGGGTGGGGGGATAAAATAAAATAGAGTGACAGAGGCTGGGGGAAGATGGTTTGTACCAGCGGTTTAAGCCTGCTTTCATAGACATCTGATTGGCTGGCTCCCCCCACCCGTGTGCTAATGAACGTTTCATACCTACTGAATGATACAGGAAATGATTTGCTTGCTTTAAAATGGAAATCATTTAGTAATGGGAAATTCAGCAAGGGCTATCAATTGAGAACTACTATGACAAACTGACTATTGCAGCTTAACTCCTGTAACTCCTGTACTGTAATTACTGCAGGTACTGTAGTTACTAATGCGACTAACGTGGACATGCTTAATAATATGCAGGCAGTATATATAGCCGGTAAGACAGCTCAATGATCTAAATAAAAATTAAATTGTATACAAAGCAATCAAACTGGATAAATCAAGTAGATATTTGAATGGATTGTGTCCTCCCACGTATTCCTCCTCTTTGATAATTTTCTTCCAGCTTCAGCTGCTTCGGGAAAATACATTCTCGACAGAAGGCGCTGTGCGGTAGCCTCAATGAGTGGAGGTCCCTCGAGGTCTCCATCGGATGGTCGATGTCATCCGCAGTATATGTAGCATGCACAGCGCCCGTTGGCTTCAGTTCTGTTTTTCTGACGCAGCTTTCGCTTCAAGGGAAATTACGGCGTGCTTCGGTTCGTTAAATAAAACTTAATCTCTTCACCGTTGACTCCATTGATGCCCAATACGGGTTTTAAGAAATGTCAGGATTGCGGGTCAGAGGTAAATTGGCAGTGGGTAGAATCCCAAAATCACCTTCTGTCCCGAAAAACCATACTTCAGAAGAGTCGAGAGATTCTCCTTGTTGAAAAAGATCAAAAGAAATCTCGATCGAGAAGTCTTTTGCATCATTCTTCGTCTTCTTCTAGGAAGTCGAAGAAAAGACGTCATAGGTCTGTTTCTAACTTGAGTGACTCTTCACCTGAGAGAATAGCATGTCCAACTAAATCTGACTCCTCAGCAAAATGGGATGAGTTTCGGAAGAAAATGATGAAAATCTTCGAGAGAGAAGCCCCTACTCCCTTGAAAGATCTGAAGAAAGACAATGTCCCGGGCGTTCTGTATAAACACAACAAGGCAAAGTCTAAGGATAAACCCTTGTACCCTCGAATCCTGGATGCAAGCCTGACGAATATGGAAAGCCTCCAAAGATTGAAAAGGTGTTGAGGACCTCGACGAGCCGAGAGTCCAGCCTTCAAGGGTTTTGTCGAAGGCATCTTCTGAGAAAAATATATCGGTTCCATCGACCCCCTCGACCTCGGAACCTTCGACGCCCATATTGATGCCATTAACGCCTAAATCAAAGGCTTCAACGCCATTGGCCTCGAGGCATCCTCCGAAGACATTTTTGGAGCCATTGAAGGCAACACAAGAGAAACCTTACAAACCCCTACCACAAAAAGTTTTCTTTAAAACTCTTTCTTCAATCTATGAAGAAAATGAACAAACTGATGATGATCAAACACAGTTTGTTCTTCAATATGGCACTTCAAATGTACACAATGGGTTTATTTCAGCGGAATCTAGACTTGAAGATCTCTATGACAAACTACAAACAGCCCGTGAAGTAGATACATCTCCTGAGCTGGAATTTGGAAAGCCAGATCCTGGAGATCATGCTGACAGCTCATATAGACAACTGATGAGCAAGGTAGTCGAATATTTGGGGTGGAGTAGACCTGCCCCTCCTTTTCAACAGGATGACTTGACAGACATATTAGACCAAGGTCCACAGAGAGACCTTATTTTTCACTTCCATATTGCTTTGCAAAAAAGGGTTACAACAAATTGGGGAACCCCAGATTCACTTTATGCAGTTAATACAAAGTTTCCCAAGAAATATAGACCGTCAAGCAGTGACCCAGATTACTTGACCAAGCACCCGACTCCAGAAAGTTTGGTGATCCAAGCAGCCACATCCACAAAACAATCTGCTTATCCTACCATTCCTACAGACAGTGATGATAAACGGGTGGACGCTTGGGCGCAGAAAGTATTTACTGCCGGTAGCATGGCCTTGAAATTGGCAAATGCCCCTTGTGCCTTATTTAAGTTTTCATTCATCCTGTGGGATTGCGCAGAAATGGAGGCTGATCACATCCCCGAAGGGGAAGAGAGAGACGGCTTCCTGGCTATCATAAAGGATGGTAACAAGGCTATGTGCGAGTGTCTCCAGTCAGGTCTGGATCCTCAGATAGTATTAGCAGATTCATGGTGACTAGAACCGTGCTATGCAGATTTGCGTGGCTGAGGAAGTCTGGGTTTGTACCGGACGTGCAATCTAGATTACTCAATATACCTTTTGACGTCTTGAGACTGTTTGTTAGCAAGGATGATGAAAGTCTGGTAAAACTACAGACGTCAAAAGCTGCTGCTAAATCTCTCAGCACAGCTATTAGACAGCCTCAACAATCCTAGTCTGGTACGTCATCTTGGAGGGGTAAGTCCTTTTGTTTCTACTTCTCATTTGGAAGAGGGAGAGGACAAGCCAGTCATAGAGTACAAAGAAGATTCCCTCTTGGTGGACGAAGAAGAGGTGCTACATCAGCCCAAGCAGCGGCAGCTTTGCCCTCAGCTGCTGCTTCAGCCACCTCAAAACCTCTCTGAGGCCTTAATACACAAGACCCCAGTGAGAGGCAGGCTCTCACAACATCTGAAAGAGTGGCCAGACATTACTTCAGATGCTTGGACACTGGAAACAGTAGCTGAGGGTGACTGCCTTCCTTTTCTAAAAAGGCCCCAGGATCATCCACCTGGGAACAGCTCATTGAAAATTTGAGATCTGCCCCTTATGCATGATATTTTGACACTGCTAGAGAAAGGTGCAATAGAACCAGTACCTGCAGTGGAGAGGAGCAAGGGTTGGCAGTCCCCGTATTTTCTAATTCCCAAAAAAGACAGAGGATTGAGACCCATCTTGGACTGAAGAAACTTGAATAAGTTCCTCAGGAAGGACAAGGTCAAGATGGTTACCCTTTCTCAGACCCTTCAGGCCCTCCAACTTCAAGACTGGATGGTATCATTGGACCTTCATGATGCTTACTTTCATGTGTCTATCCATCCCAAACAGAGAAAGTACCTGAGGTTCACAGTTGGCCGTTCTCATTTTCAGTTTCGAGTTCTGCCATTCGGGCTGACCTTCGCCCAAGGGTTTTCACCAAGTTAATGGCAGTGGTGGCAGCGAGTCTCAGTAGCGGGGGGATTCAGCTCTACCCCTACCTGGACGATTGGCTGATCAGGGCTCGTTTTCCCTAACAGACCATGGAACATCTCAGCATTACTTGCCACTTTCTCCACAAACTGGGCTTCTCTCTCAATTACAAGAAGTCAAATATGATACCATCTCAAAGACTCCAATTTATGAGAGCATTCCTGGATACCTCCTCGGGAAAAGCCTCACCACCTGGGGTGAGGGCTCAACACATTCTGCAGATGGTCACCAAATTTCAGAGTGGCCAGAGTCTTCCATACTGCATTTTCCTAATGCCACAGGCTCACATGAGAATGAGATCTCTCCAATGGGCTCTCAGGACTCAATAGCCCCAGTTCTCAGGCGGGATGTCAGACCTCTTTCAGGTTCTAAGCCGAGCCACACAGGACCTTCTATGGTGGGCCTGCGAGGACAACATTCTGAGGGGAGAACCCTTTTGGCAACCATGGCCGGAGATAACAGTAGTGACGGACGCCTCACTCATGGGGTGGGGAGCCCATACTAATGATCTGACAATCAGCGGTCGTTGGTCTTCATCGGAGTCCAAACTACATAGCAATTGTTTGGAGCTGAGGTTAATCATACTAGCGCTGAAGGCCTTTCTACCCTCTGTACAGGAAAAGAATGTCCTGATAATGATGGACAACATAGTGGCCGTGTACTACCTCACTAAGAGAGGAGGTGGAGGGTCCCTACCACTATGCAGAGAGGCAATGCAGCTCTGGTTCTAGGCAATTCAAGAATGAATCTCCCTATCAGCAGTTCACCTAGCTGGAGAGAAGAACACAGTGGTGGATGCTCTGAGCAGGCCGAGCACAGTCTCCTACGAGTGGGAACTAGCTCAGGAAGTCCTTCAAGAGATCTTCATCCTTTGGGGAATGCCTCAAGTGGATCTGTTCACAACAAGTGTCAACCGGAAGTGCAAGCTATTCTGCTCCAGGGAATTTCACCCAAGAGGAGTTCTAGGAAACGTTCATGGTGGACTGGGAGTTTCCACTTCTGTACGCATTTCCTCCAGTCCCCGTCATTCCTCACATGATCAGGAGGCTGAGAAAGTTTGAGAAATCCATGATCCTAATTGCCCCGGATTGGACCTGGAGGATGTGGTACCCGGACCTTCTGGACATGTCCATCTGCTCTCTGATAGATCTTCCACAAAGAGAGCACCTTCTCTCGTGAGAGGAGGGGCAGGTTCTCCGTCCAGAGTTCAAGACACTCATCCTTCACGCATGGTTTCTGAGTGGCTGAAGTACAAGTGTTGGGACCTCCTGGAAGACGTAATGGAGGTTTTGCTTTCGGCCATAAGGCCAACAACAACATCTTTATACCGCTGTAGTTGGAACAAGTTCAGCAGCTGGTGTGAGGATAAGAATGTGGATCCATTTCAGTGCGATACACCCACAGTGTTATCTTTTCTACTTCACTTAGCAAACCAGGGGCTCCAGATCACAACAATAAAAGGTTATCTGGCAGCGCTTTATATTTTCAAGCGTTCATCAGAGGACTCACTACTGTGTTTCCTCCTATGTCCTTTCAGGTCCATGTTTGGGATTTAAATCTTGTATTCAAATTCTTAACATGCATTCCTTTTGAACTCATGCATTCATGTCCATTAAGACGTGTAACACTAAAAACTGTATTGCTAGTTGTAATTACATCTGGCAGCAGGGTGAGCGATTTGCAAGCACTGTCTTGTAAACCTCCATATACAGTCTTCAATAAGGATAAGGTTATTCTTAAAGTAAGACCTTTGTTTCTGCCAAAAATTGTCTCTGACTTCCATTTGTCCCAAAAGATGGTTTTATCAACTTTCTATCCCCTCCTCATCCTGGAAAGGAAGAGGAGAGGTGACATAGACTGGACCCTAGGAGGGCTCTCACTTTTTATATCTCGCGAATGTCAAAAAATTCGCCAAGACGACCAATTATTCATGGGATATACAGGTCATAAATTGGGGTTAGCAATAACTAAACAGACGTTATACAGATGGATTATTCTGGCTATCCAAGAATGCTATAGACTGGCTGGTAAAGATCCACAGAGGGTCTAAGAGCTCACTCAACTAGTGGCATGGCTACTTCTTCCGCTCTCCAGAGAGGAGTACCTATTAAAGACATGTGTGTGGTAGCCACATGGTCTACAATACACACCTTTGTGAAACATTACTCCCTGGGCACCTTCTAAACAAGAGTGAGCTTTCGGGAAAGCTGTCTTGCACTCGGTCAGTGATAACTGCTAAAGGCAGATCTACATTCTTTTCCCACCTCCAAGACCATTACTGCTTTGGGAGGCTATCAAAGATGAGGAATATGTGGGAGGAACCAATCCATTTGAAGAACAAGTTACTTACCCCTGGTAACGTTCTTTCGATTGGATGTTCCTCCCATGTATTCCTCATCGCTCCTCCCAACCTACCCCGCTACAGAATTTACGTGTTTTACACTCTGCGCTCTCTTAGAGTCTTCTAAAGTCTAAGGAGACACCAGTAATTCCTCTAACATGGAAAAACAAGAACTGTAGCCAACGGGTGCTGCGCGTGCTACATATACCGCGGATGACGTTGACCATTGGACGAAGGCCTCCAAGGGACATCGAGTCTCCGGAGCAGTTGAAGCTGGAAGACAATTATCAGAGATGAGGAAGGAACATCCAATCGAAAGAACGTTACGAGGGGTTCTTCTCACTGACATAATCGTAATAGCGTTTTTAGGCTTCGGACTGCTTAACTCAATTATTGTCTTCAGTGGTTTCAAACTGCACATGAAATTGTCAACATGGATGTGGAGCATTGCAGAGGGCACTATTTGTTGCAGCACTAGTTGTGTATGTCCCACAATTCTTTTGATCGCTGTTATTTTATTAAATGCGGGCATGCTAGGTGAAGTCTTCCCTTTTGGTTTTGGCGCATGTTGGTGGTACAAAGCACTGCAAAAATGCTGAAACAATTGCTACAGAGAAAAGTGAAAGAGATGGGGATTTCAAACACAGTGTTTGGTTTGCATGGCAACTAGCAATGTTTGGGTGCAATTTAAAAGTAATAGATGCACAATATGTTATTTTAGACTTCCTTCCACCTTTTAAAGCAATGATTGTGGGTCATACATTAATCTGGCCAATGGGGAGTAAGGGTTTGGGTTACAATGCTCGCTTTTTCAGCAGCGGACAAGTGATCTGTCTTTATGTGCTCAGCCTCTCCTGTGTGCTTCCAGTTGCTCTGTTCACAGAAGATAGAGGCAGAGCAAGGGAGTCCTGCCTATGCCAGCTGTGAACTGAGCAAGTGGAGGCACATGATGGAGTGCGAAATAATGAGATGAGCCAGGGCGGCAGACGTCTTGTCCCACCTCTCTTTATTGTGCTAATAGTCTGACAGGAGAGGAGGCAGTCAGCATGTTCAAGTTCTGGAGGGGAGGGCCATCCGGTCCTCGGTGGTGGCGCATTGTGAGGGTGCAAGCAGGTACGTGTTTTTTGTTTTATGTAATATGTCGGTATGTATCTATCATACGTTCTTCTGTGAGCAAAATAGCATTGTTTTTCACTGTATAGAAATAAAGACACATTACATACATTTGTTTGCTCCCTTAGGATGTGCAACACCGCCACTAAAGACCCAATGGCCCGCCTCCTCCTTTGCAGTAACAGCATAGACACGCTGAATGCCAGGAGAACGTGCCCACATTGTGGAGGGGAGGGCCATACGATCCCCCGTGGTGACGTGTGGTGAGGATGCAAGCAGGTAAGTATTTTTTTTAATTTTATGTAATGTGTCTGTATGTATTTATATCGGCCCCTCCCCTCCTCTAGGTAGTGTGGACATGATGACTGACAGCTTTCAGTCAACACGTCCACATTGAGGACGAGGGGAGCATCTGATGACCGGATGGCTCACCCACCTCTACGCAACGTTGACACACAAACTGACCACTGTCAGTCAGAGTGTCCACGTGACATAGAGGGGCTGAGGGTCAACCGGTCCTCTGTGGTGGTGCGTGGTGAGGGTGCGGGCAGGTAAGTACTTTAGATGTAGTGTGTGTGTGTTTGTGTGCATGTTGATGTGTTTGTTTTCTGTATGGCGCTTGCAAGGAGTTGTTTGATGTTTAAATGCACAGGTAAAAGTGTTGTATGTGTGAGCGCCTGTGAAGGAGAGCAGACCTTCTAAATTTAGGAGCGGGCCCTGTCATGCCCCCACAGCCTACAACCAGTGGGTGTTGTTGGGGGCATGACATTCTTTTTTGCTTTTCTGTGAAACAAGAGTAAAGCAGCAACCAATGTAAGTGTTATTATGGGGCTAGACAGGCCTACATTGTATGTAGTCCAGTCTAATGCAAGTCTGCATACACTTTCTTAATGTGACATAGAATGTTTTTCTTGACATCAAGGGTAAAGCAAACACATTGCTTTCCCTCTTGCACTGTCATTCCTTCCCCTAGAGCTGTCATTCCTCCTCCTTGCACTGTCATTCATCCCCCCTTGCGCTGTCATTCCTTCCCACCTTGCACTGTCATTCCTTCCCCAAAACGCTGTCCTTCCATCCCCATGCGCTGTGCTTCCTTCCCCATGCATTGTCATTCCTTCAATTTCGATGTCATTGCTTCCCCTAATGCTGTCATTGCTCCCCCTTGCACTGTCATTCCTTCCCCTTCCGTTGTCATTCCTTTCCTCATTACACTGTCATTCCCCAGCTTGCTCTTTCATTCATTACATCCAATTGTTCTGGCATTCATTCCCCCATGCAAAATATGTCATGCAATGAACAAAAGATGTGGCGTTGCCAACGCGTGTCTCTCTTCCTTCCGTCTTTGCTTTGAAGTTGGGTGTTATGGGTGAAGTGTTCACCTCTGTCTGACAACGGCTGAAAGTCTGCATCGCCCCCACCAGTCATCAAACCCTCAGATGACGCTGGACCACGTGCACACTAGATTGCTTGCTATGCGGATGTGTGGGCCATGCGACAATGCTTTCCATGTACTCTGTTCTAAGGGTGTGGGTAGTGGCATGTGGTGAGGGGGTAATACTCATGTTCCAATGGCTTTTATACCGTGCCAAATCATTACTTTAGCAGTTTCCGTTAGCTTAATCCTCAATGTGCTTGTGTTTTGGTACCACAGTGGTTTCCCATTTGTTTTGGCGAAAGACACAACAAACAGATCTTTCCTTTTTTGAGATGATTGCATAGTTTTATACTTTTCCATTAGGACTGAGCTTTGAACCAAAAATTAACACGTTTCCTTTGATAGCCACAATGATTGCAATTTCTGTATTAATCTCCGCCCCCTCTGTGCCTCTATGCCCTGCCATGACGTGTGCAGGAGACATGCTGAATTGCCTATGTAACTGCAGTACTGCGGTAACAAAGCGCATTTGCTTCTTTCCATCTGTGCCATCTAAGTCACCCCAAGTAGAGTACAGAAATGCTAAACGCGCAGCAGGTGCAACGTATGCTTTGTGTAATACTTATTTGATATGTTTGTATCGATGCTAAGCAACCACTTCCATTTTTAGTTTGGGCTATTTGATGCTTTATCGCCACCTATGAGCCGAAACTATTGCATTCGAGTACAGATAGGGAACAATGACACATGAGTAGGGACGCAAACCTTGTAGCTGTTGTTAGGTTATTGCCCACCCATAGACCTCCCATGGCCATGCTAATACCCATGGTAATTCCGACCCAGTTCCTTCCCCTCCCAGCCAAAAACATCTCCTCGTGGGAATTCTTTGAGCTCGCTTTAATCTTCCCTATCATCAAAGATTGCATTCAAAGTGTATGCCAGTGTTTTCACAAAGCAGTCTTCTGAGAGTTCATGACAAGTGGAGTTGTAAATATGCTACTGTTGGAATAAAAATGTCTTAACAGGGTCTGCCTTCAGCCACTTGATTTATAAGCACTATGCATGTCCTTCGCTGCAGTCTTGTTAAAAGAAACATTGTCAAAGCCAACAGTTTTGGGTTTGTGTAAAATATAAGGCATTTGCAAGGCACTGCTATTAGATGCCCAGGTACTTTTACCATTTTGCACCTGCTGCAATCAAAAGTCAATTAATGCCACTACAGCAGTGCCTGGCAAGTGCCTTTCACATGCCTACACAAAAGCCCAAACTGTTGGCCTTGCCAATGCTTGTCTTAAATGGAATTTTGCCCCGTGGAAAGGACCTGTGCTAAACAAGTTACATGATCTTTACTCCTTTATGCCTGAATTCCTATGCTGAGTCTTCCGCTCGTATAGTGGTTTTCAAACTCCCTTGAATTTGTTTTATTTGCTTTATATATTGAGAAGGGATGACCTCATCACATCAACGTTTTAGTTTGGGCTATAAAGTGGCTTGGGAATGGGATTTATGTCCGAAGCAGGCTACTGAAATAAACAAGAGGAAGCCATTGTTTGCAAGACAGGTCAGTGGAATGTGACAGTAGAGCAGATCCGACAGGGCCCAGGTTCAAATCAACTGTAGGAACGATTCTTATTGCAAAAAGTAAGTGAACGATGGCTGATTTTACCAAAAGGTAGAGGAGAATCTTACCCTTTAGTTCCTGCCCACTTTAATCTCTGGTTTTACAACTGTACTATCACGACTGAAAGAAACACAGTGAAAGAAAATTAATCTTGACGACCGCCATTACTTTCACTCGTGGCCCCCCACAGGGTGCATCTTGATACAGCCTCCACGTTCTAAACACTGACACTGCTTTAGAGACATCAAAAGGACTGAAGTTGCCCGCACCCACCTGTTACCAATTCACACCGCTATGCCTGCAACAATTTCCGATTATCATGCTTAAATGCATAAGACAAACGATGATAACTGCTGGTGCAGGTCTACGTGGTAGCTTGGGAATGGGTTTACTGAAATTAACGAAAGCATGCCCGAACCAACGGAAACAGGTTTGGGGGTGAGGGTGATTCTTCCCCCCACCCTCGAGAAAAATGTGTGAATAAAGGGTTAAAATGGTGCATTATACAGCATAATTTCTGTAAAAAATTGGTTAAAAGGCCAGACAGTTTCATTCGGTTCATAGGGTAACTCATGAAATAATTCAATAGATGCAAGTCACCAAAAGTGCACAGGAGCATTTCCCAATGCATTATCATGCCTTTCCCCCAATATATGCCAATATAAAAACATTTTGAAGTTGGCTGTGCCCATACATTTCCATGCTGGCTCCACCAATGTATTCCAGTATAAACACATACTCATGTTCGCTTCGTGCTTAACCTCAGTTCTATAAAAGAACATATAAAAGTTGGCTCTGCCAATATATGCCAGCACCCCTCTGTAAGAACAGACTCCTTTTGGATTGACCATTAAACGTGCCATGCCACACTAAGAAAACATGTATAAACTGCTTCCAATGTAGGCCAGTCTAGACACGTAAGAACACTTATCATGCTTGCTTTATCATAGATGCTCAGTAAAAGAAAGTAATACCACAGTAGGAAATAGCTAGGCTGGCTGCACCAAAATGCCAGTGTAGCAATGGAATACCACTTAGCATGCTTGCTTAATCATAGATACCCAAAAAAAGGGTCATGCCACAGTAAGCAATGGATACACTGGCTGTATCAAAAGGCCAGTCTAGCCACATAATAGCACACATGAAGTTGGCTTTGCCCGAAAATGCCAGTAAAACATGCCATGTTATGTTGTGTTGAATACATTTCTACTGCCACATACACCCAAGGGCATCTTGATGCTAGGACTCAAAACAGCATACTGGCCAATGCCTAAAATAACAAGGTTTTCAGGTAACGCCAGAATTGCAGATGGCTCTCAATGCACCTAAGGGTAATGGGAAGATCATTCCATAGTTTACTAGCAAAAATTGAGAATTCAGGGCCATCAACCCTGGATAAGCGGAATTTAGGAATAACCACTAGGCAAGCATTACCAGAGCGGATAGCCCATCCATGAATGTAAGGCAGAAACTTGTCTTGCAGATAATCCACCCCCTGAGGATAGTTCATCCTGTGGACCAGGCAAATGGATTTAAACCTGATCCTTTTGGCGATTCGGAGCCAGTGAAGGGAGCGGAGCACAGGGCTGATGTGGGAACCATATGGGGTGAAAGTGGCAACCCGAGCAGTGAGATTGTGCAAGAGCTGAAACCAAAGTACAAGACCAAAAGGCTGGGCAAGGAACAGGGCATTTCAGTAGTCTATGCGATGTGTAACTAACGAGGCAACCACCAAAGGTTGCAGCAAAGCAGTCAAGAATGGTAAGACCTTGTGGAGCACTTTAAGAAGGACGTGACTCATCTTGCACATCATGCTCACCTGGGGGGCCATCAAAAGCAAAGAAGAAAGATAAACTCCCAGATTCTTGACTGCTGTCACCAGAATAGGAGATGTACCCAAGGCAGACGACCCAAAGAAAGAGGTTCAAAGAGAAGAGTCACGGGGAGAACCCACTACCAGAACCTCCATATTGTCCCCATTAAGCTTGAGCCAGTTGTCCGTCCAGCCTCTCAGGGTCAGCAGGCACTCGCACAGGTTCAACAACACCTCTGCCCGGTCGAGATCTAAAGGGACCAAGATCTGGGTGGCGCTGACATAGGAATAGGAATAGCACCAGAAGCCGTGTGAGTGGATGAGACTAACCAAAGGCTGAATATAGATTTTTAAACGAATCAGGGACAAGGTGGAACCTTGGGGAACACCACAAGAAAGCAGGTGTGAAGAAGACATGAAAGGAGAACAAGAAAGCGATTGGCCTCTGTCAGTCAGGAATGATGTAAACCAGGCTAGGACAGGACCAGAGAGACCAGCTGGAGCCAGGCAGATAACAGGATGGAGTGGTCGACAGTGTTGAAAGCCCCCAAACAATATAATAGTATCAGGGCTTCTACATCACCCCAGACAGCCAGCATGGTCAGGTCATCCACGACAGACACCAGGACACTCTCGGTTCAATGCCGTAAACCCGACTGAAAGGGATCAAGAAAAAATTCAGTTTCCTGAAAAGACGAGAGAAGAGGTGACACCAGGGATTCTTACAATTTCATGACAAAAAGAAAGGAGAGAGATAGGACGGAAGTTACCCAGAACCATAGCATCCAGTGAGAAGAGGGATCAGAATCACCTGTTTAAGTTGCACAGGAATAGAGCCCAACTGTCAGGAGGAATTAACGGCTTTAGTAACCCAAGGGATCATGGCAGGTATGATCTCCTTAAGCCCCACTTGGGGGATGGGGTCAGAGGGGGCAGCAGATTTAAGTTGGCTGACATACATCATGAGGGTGGGTCAACCCAACAGACCAACATGGGTTTCCCTGGGGTACTGACCAAGCCAAAAGGAAAGCTTGAGAAAGGCAACATGAAGTAAAAAGAGAAATCCAGGCTCCTGTTGTAAGCCATGGCCCTCTGTACTTATAAAAGGCAAAACTGTATATCAGCACACTCTCCCTCAGCCTTTATGGGGTATTTTCAGTCTCATCACATCTCCCTCTCCCCATTTCCAACATGTACTGAGACGAGGAAGAGGCAACCAAGAGTTATAAAGATTACCCCTAGGAACACTCTATGAAGAGGAAGATGCAGGCAGAGGCCAACTACACTCCACCACTAGGCTGTTCCGCTAATGGAGTCAGGCAAGGTCAGGCACCTGACATTAACCATACACACCTGACTCCACTTGACTCCAAGTTATGGTATAAAAAGTGTGGTTCTGCCTAGAGAAATGAGCAAGCTGCGGTTGCTGGATGAATCGGGGAAGCCAGGGAAGAGTAGACTGCAGCAGGAGGAGCCCAGAGGATCCAGAGGAGAATGGGACACCAGGATGCTGACCTGGTGTGTCAGAGGGGTTGCAGCGTGGCGAGGGAGTTGTCTACATGGAGCCGGATTG
This sequence comes from Ambystoma mexicanum, assembly GCF_040938575.1. Classification (NCBI taxonomy): domain Eukaryota; kingdom Metazoa; phylum Chordata; class Amphibia; order Caudata; family Ambystomatidae; genus Ambystoma; species Ambystoma mexicanum. Next base: position 1,041,447,200 of record NC_090924.1, read on the forward strand.
GGGAAAGCTATGACCTGTTGGCTGTATCCAGGCCAGTGCTGGTTCCCCTGGGATGTGTGCAGGTACCAGGGGTGTCTGAGGGGCAGGTAGTGAGACTCTGACCTCAACACACACATCCCGTGGAAACTGCCCACCAGCTCCACGCTACTCAGTGAATTTCATGAGAGAGGGAAACTCAGTAGCGTTTAGGTTCTGGAACGGGAGCCAGAACAGCGGAAGGTGCAAGCGGCACGATAATTGAAAAGAGGGAGAAAGCAAGAGAAAGAAGGTGCACCAGTGGCGCGAAAGCAGAAGAAGCAGAAACAGTCAAATGTGAAGAATAGAAAAAAAAGTGAGGTGCAAGCGACCCGAAAGAAACAAGGAAAAGTGAAAAAAATAGGAGAAGCACAAAGCAGCAAAGTAAAGAAAGAGTGCAAGAGGCAAGGAAAGGCAGAAGTTGCCAGAAAAATGTGCAAGAGTCACGGAAAAGCGGAAGATACAAGAAAAGTATGCAAGAGGCACGGCAAGGTAAAGAAAGTGTACAAGAGGCACGACAAGACAAAAGAAGTGTACAAGAGGCATAGCAAAGCAGAAAAGTGTGCAAGAGGCACGGAAAGGCAGAAGGTGCCAGAAAAGTGTACAAGAGGCACAGAAAAGATAAAAGGTGAAAAAAGAAAGTGTGCAAGAGGCACAGAGAGGATAAAGGTGCCAGAAGGAAGACAAAGAGGGTAAGGAGAGTGGCCAGGTATCAAAGTGGTCACACATGGGAAGGAGCAAAAGCCCTGCGTTCTCGAAAGTCTCTAATACTGCCCTGCTATTGACCAAAGGACACTCTCCAATTCAGCATTCTCACTGCTTCATTGGCTGCCACATTGTCTCTCTGAATACCAGGTGCTGCCCAGGAGTTGTCACCTAGCCAGGCTGGCATGGATCCCTCCCTCATCCTTATCCCTGAACACCGAGGAGCAAGGGGTTGGAGAATATCAGAGTAAGTAGGAGTGTGAAGTTTGATTATATCTTGTGCATTACAGATTGTTGACAATTTGTCAGTAATGAAAGGCAGCAGATCACATTCTAGCTTCCACAATCTATGAAGACTGGTGTGTGTTTTCGTATGCGACAAAAAGTGAACAACTTGGCTTAAAAAGCAAAGAGCAACAGAAAATCAGTGCTGTAGTGGAGGTCAACTGGCACTCTGGTGCATCCTGTCTAGCAATTTCTTACTGTGGCAAGGCATTTTTATTGGTCATCTACGATAAAGCAAGCATGACAAGTTTTATTACTTGGCTAGACTGGTATTTGGGTGCAACCAGTTTAGGAATTTATTACTGTGGTATGGCATTTATTACTTGGCATCTCTGATAATGCAATAACTATATGTGTTATTACATGGTTAGACTAGCATTTTAATGCAGCCAGTCCAGCTATTTCTTACTTTGGCATGTCATTTTTATCTGGTCATCTATGGTAAAGTCAACATGATCCGTGTTGTTACGTGGCTAGCCTGGCATTTTGGTGCAGCCAGTCTAGCTATTTCTTACTGTGGCATGGCATTTGTTTCTGGGCATATATGATAAAGTGAAGTATGATAAGTGTTTTTACGTGGCTACACTGGCATTTTGGTGCAGCCAGTTTAGATAGGTTTTTGTATTGTGGCATGATATTTTTAATGGCAAAGCCAAGAGCAGTATGTGGGGATACTGACATAGATTGGGAGAGTCAGTCTGGCCATATTTTCATATATTATCATTACTGGCATTATGCGCAAAACAAACAGGAGTATGTCCTATTTTTTATATTCAATTAAAATTGTATTGGAAATTGGAATATAACAGCAAACTGTACACAATCAGAAGAAGAACACAGATGGTCACACTAATACAGTTAAGTCCTGTCATTGGTTTTCTTTAGACAAGTAACATTATACTGCAATGTCTTTAAAACAGGACCAGATCTCTTCAAAGAGATTCAAATGTTTCCTCTTTTTCCACAAGACCCTCTCTACCAATGATATCTGTGGATTTCCTGCACCCATTCAGACACTAAAGCAGGTCTGTCATCTTCCAACCCCCAATATCATCTTTTTCCTGTCATGGCAGCTCTGAAAGCCCAACGTATCTGTGGGAAAGATGAGTCCTCAATCTGAGAGTTCCCTCCTAAAATCAGGGATTTCAAATGTAAAATCCAAGTCAATTCTTATAATTGTATTCGTTGTTGTAGTGACACCCCTCCAGAATGCACGTACACAACCACAATCCCAGAGGATATGTGTCAGTGTCTTGTACTGATTCCGGGGTAGCTGGAGGGCCCCACTCCAAGATTCCCGCCTCCTCACTCAAGACACCACCCTCCTCACCTGAGTCTTCGATGTCTGTCTCCTCGATTCCTTGTCGATGGTCCAGATAGTCCTTCTTGTGGTTCGAAGATTGTGCCCTGCCACGAAGAGAAGCCGTGGTGGATCAGAAACTGGACTACTCCACGGCTCCAGGCCCGGGTGCAGGCGGTGTTGGGGGGAAAAAGCGCTTAGGCAGGAAAAACCCCCGTAATTGTCCAGAGGCTGCTGGCCGGAGTTGTAGTTGCAGTCTGTAGATGGTAGTGAGGCAGGCTGAATGGTCTCGCCAAAGTACGTGTCGAAGGACGCTTGCGAAGAGGTAAGGAGAAGAGTACGGGGCAGAGCTGAACAGGCACTGGTCTGTCAAAGACAGAGGAGATAAGGAGGTAAATGGGAATAGGTAACAGGGAGCGCAAGCAGAGTATCGGGGAAAGAAACAGGTGGAAAGTGGCAAAGACCCGAGAAGAGAAAAGAAGGAAGCGCGAGGTGCGAGAGAGTGAGCGGCAAGCAGGAACCAGAGAGGAAGGAGGAAAGGAGAAACATAGAAAGGAAGCAAGAGGAAGCGAAAAGGGAAAAACTGAGAGCATTTCACCATAAAGAGCAGCGCAGGAGCTGGACAGTTGCAATGCTCCAACCACCGGGTGAGCAGGGAGGAAGTACCCCTGGGGCCGGTGAAAGGAGAAACACTAGACCGCTGAAACTAGACGCCGGAAACATAGTGGAACAGTTCAATGGCGGTGAAGCCGTATCCGCGGCAACCACCGCCACCCAAAAGTGTTCATGACAGTATGTCCCCTCTGTATGCCAACGCCACCAGGTTTACCGGGATGGGTCCGGTGAAATCGAGCTACCAGTCTGGGGGCTTTGACAAAGTGTACTGGTTCCCCAGGAGTCTTCCGATCTGGTGTAACCCTTCCAGGAAATAAGGTATTGAAGGCGCCCTCTGTAAAACCGAGAATAACGGATTTTGGAGACCTCAGAAACGTCCTGGGTGTTCCCCTGTTGCACATCTTGAAGGTAAACTGGTCTGCGGTGCGTCCCTGAAAGGGAGTCCTTGAGAAGGGAGGTATGGAAGACAGGATGGATGTGTCGGAGGTAGGGTGGCAATTGGATCTTGTAGGCCACCGGGTTAATCCTCTCTAAGGCAGGAAATGGACCCAGGAATTTAGGGGACAACTTAGAGGGCCAAACCCACTTGGGTAGAAATTTGGTCAAAAGCCATATCTTGGTTCCCTTAGTCCAATTTGGGGCCTTGCGCGATGTTGGTCAGCTTGTTTCTTGCAGGCATTAAGACTCTTCTCCAAACTGTGCTTGGCAGTCTTATGAGCTTCCGTGATGACCGACAATATAGATTACACTGCTAGGGAATTGCTTGGTAGCGGAGAGATGGACCAGATAGCCTTAGGATGAAGCCCATAATTACAATAGAACGGAGTGAGACCAGTGTCAGAGTGTTTGGAGTTATTGTACCCGAACTCGGCAGTAGGAAGTAGTTGAACCCAATTATCTTGTAGTTGGTTGGTATAGCACCTGAGATATTGTTCAAGAGTGGCATTAAGTCTCTCTGTCTGGCCATTAGTCTGTGGGTGAAAACCTGAGGACAAGGCTCGCTCTATGCCTAACCGTGTACAAAGTGCCTTCCAAAATTTAGAAATATATTGGCTGCCTCTGTCCGAAGTGACCATGAAGGCGAAAAATGTCCCTGGCAAATATTTTGGCCATTTGGGCTGCAGTGGGCAAACCGCCCAAAGGAGAGAAATGGGCAATCTTGGTGAGGGAATCGATAGTCACCATAATACAAGTGCAGGAGTCTGAGATGGGTAGATCTACAATAAAGTCGGTAGACAAATGTCCCCACGGACGTTGGGGAATTTCTGGCTGGGTTAGAAGACCAAACGGTTTGCCTGTGGGATTTTTGGACATTGCGCAATCTGGGCAGGACGAGATGTATGACCGGACTTCCTCCTTGAGGTTTGGCCAGTAAAAAGAGCGTCTGATGAGTTCAGTGGTGTTGAATTGACCCCTATGACCTTCGGTCAAACTGTCATAACATCAGTTGAAGATCTTCTTACGGAGATGTCCTGAGGGGATGTCTACACGATCTTTGTAGAACCAGAGTCCATCCTTTTGTTGATAAGTCTGAGGTTGTTTCTTGTCAGTGGCGATGGGATCAGATATAGATGCTTCCTTGACCTCTTGAAGGAAGGAATTGATATGAGCTACTATACGATTCCGTGGAAACATGAGCTCAAGAGGGAGATTAACAGAGATTACCAGAGACGGTATGTGACTCCTTGCGAGATAAAGCATCGGCCAGAACATTCTGGGAACCCGGTAAGTAGGTTATAGTGAAGTAATATTGAAAAATAAAATACGCCTATCGAGCCTGATGAGAGTTGGTACATTCCATAGATTGCAGAACTTTTAGGTTCTTATGATCAGTTTGAATGATAAACGTAATACTCGCACCCAATAGAAGGTGAAGCCATTCCTCACATGCCTGTTTCATTGGCAATAATTCCTTTTCTAGAACCGAATAGTTCATTTGGATAGCAGTGAGAGTGTAGGATAGGTATGCCACCGGAGGTTCAACCCCATCAGTTTCCTGGAGCAGGGAAGCTCCTATAGCAGCTGAAGAGGCATCGGTTTCAACAATGAACTGTCTTGTCTGATCTGGTTGTAACAAAATTGGGGCCGAGCAAAAAAGGGCCTTGAGACGTTTGAAGCTAGATTCCGCTGCTGTAGACCATACAAAAGGCCCGGAAGACCTTTTAAGAAGGGATGTTATGGGTAACACGGTCTCGGAAAACCGAGGAATGAATCTTCTATAGAAATTAGTCAGACCCAGAAACCTTTGAACCTCCTTTATGGCACAAGGAGAGGGCCAGTCTAAAAGGGCAGAAACCTTGCACGGGTCCATAGAAATTCTGTGTTCTGACAATATGAACCCCAGGTACGGTGTGCTAGGTACCCCGAATTGGCACTTTTCTGGTTTGGCTAGTAAGCAGTTTTCCTTGAGACGATTCAACACTGCCAGAACATGACGTTCATGTTCTTCCTTGTTGACGGAGTACACCAAAATGTCATTGAGGTAGATTATGACTGTGACAAACAAGCGATCAGAGAACATGCGGTCCATAAATCTTTGAAAGATCGCTGGGGCGTTGAAGAGTCCAAATGGCATTACCCTGTATTCGTACAACCCAAACGGTGTACGAAAGGCTGTTTTCCATTCATCTCCCATGGCGATGCGCAACAAGTGATAGGCATTGCGGAAATCCAACTTCGTAAACACTCGTGCCCTATGAACTGCCTCAATGATGTCTGTTATGAGTGGCATGGGGTAGCGATCTCTAATGGTGACCTTGTTGAGACTCCTGTAATCTATACACGGCCGTAATTCTTTGGAGTCCCTTTTAGCAATAAAGAACAAAGGAGCTCCCGCAGGGGATTTGGATGGTCGAATGAGGCCATTGTGAAGATTTGTGTCCAGATATGTACGTAAGACTCTTTTCTCTGTTTGAGACAGCGGAAACATCCGGCCAAACCGAACCAAAGCATTGGGCTCGAGGTCAATGGGGCAATCCTCCGGTCGGTGAGGTGGCAGAGCGGCGGGTTTGATTTCTGTGAAGACCCCATAGAAGTGCGGCAAGGCGTGTACACTCGAGGATTCTTGCCATAGAGTGGGTGACAGTTGAAGCTTCGTGTACGACTGTTGGGGAAGACATTTCGGCTTGCAATAGTCGGATTCAAAACTTAGCTGATTGGAGAACCAATCTATTTGCGGATTGTGTTTCCTGAGCCAAGTGATCCCCAGGATGACAGGGAAATGAGCGGCTCTTACGATGTCGAATCTTAATATCTCAACATGTTGGAAAATCCTAACTTCAATGTTCTCTGTAGTCTGCGTAATGGGTCCTGATGACAGTGGTGTTCTCCACCTTCTGATCTTCCAGACGTGCCAGTGTTTTTAGGCCCACCTTGTCGACCCACAACGTATCCACAAAGTTACCAGCTGCTCCGCAATCTAGGAGGGCTGATGTCTCCACTTGTTGATCATGAACCTTCACTCTAATGTTCACCACCATGAGTCTGGAATCTTCTTGGGTCTCTTTGGTAGAAACAGACAAAGAGACATAGGGACTGGATGGATTTGGAAACCCCCGGACTCTCGTCCCTTTTAGAACCGGGGTTGTTCGTTTCCCGAACGTCATTGAGGATCTTCTGAAAAATCCTTGAGAAGGTGCTTATCTGACCCAAAGTAGGCACAAAGTCCTCTTTCTCTTCGCCTTCTTCTTTCTTCTGCGGCGAGTGGTGCCCGAGTGATACCTATTTGCATGGGCTCATCACGAGGAGCAGTTGATGGTGAGGGAGAACTCGGTGGAGGATCAATACTGGCGGAACTTCTTCTATAGCGTCTTTTTTCGTTACGCTGTTCTTGCAGTCGGTGCTCTATCTGTAGTACCGAAGATAAAAGGTCTGAGAATGTCGTAGGTCGTGGAGATCGGGCCAATTCATCTTTTAAGTCCTCCTTGAGGCCTCTGCGAAATATGGCATATTGTGCTTGTTCGGGCCAGCCGGCCCCTGCAGCCAAGGTCTTAAATGTGGTGATGTAAGAGAGAAGATCTGAGGACCCCTGCCGGACATCCAAGAGATCCTCACAAGCTGTATAGGTGAGTTCCGGTCTCTCGAAAGTCTTTTTAAGAAGGATCTGAAACTCCCAATAATCTTGTAATACGGGATTTGCCCCTGTAACCAAGGGTGTTGCCCAGGCGAGAGCATTGCCAACCATGTTAGAAATTAGAAACCCCACCTTTGCCTGATCACTGGAAAACATACGAGGTCTGAATGTGAAGTAACCAGTAGCGGCTTCCAAGAACTCCTTAACCTTCATAGGGGAGCCGTTGAATATACCTGAAGGCAAGGCGATAGGTGGTAGTTCGGGTGGTGGTGGTTGCTCTCTATTCGAAACCAACTGTTTGAACACCACATTCTCAGCTTTGACTGTCTGTAATTCTTGGAAGAGGCTATGCACTGCCTTCCAAAGTTCCTGCACTTGTTCCTGAACCTGCTCTGGTGTGGCCATGGTAGGTTCCTGGCATTGCAAACTGTCAGTGTCTTGTAATGATTCTGGGGTAGCTGGAGGGCCACACTCCAAGATTCCTGCCTCCTCACTCAAGACACCACCATCCTCACCTCAGTCTTCGATTTCTTTCTCCTCGATTCCTTGTCGATGGGCCAGATAGTCCTTCTTGTGTTTCGAAGATTGTGCCCTGCCACGAAGAGAAGCCGTGGTGGATCCCAAACTGGACCACTCCACGGCTCCAGCCCTGGGTGCAGGCGGTGTTGGGGGGAAAAAGCCCTTAGCAGACGAAAACCCCGTAATTGTCCAGAGGCTGCTGGCCGGAGTTGTAGTTGCAGTCTGTAGATAGTAGTGAGGCAGGCTGGATGGTCTCGCCAAAGTACATGTCGAAGGCCGCTCGCTAAGAGGTAAGGAGGAGAGTACGGGGCAGAGCTGAACAGGCACTGGTCTGTCGAAGACAGAGGAGATAAGGAGGTAAATGGGAATAGGTAACAAGGAGCGCAAGTGGAGTATCTAGGAAAGAAACAGGCGGAAAGTGGCAAAGACCTGAGAAGAGAAAAGAAGGAAGCACGAGGTGTGAGAGAGTGAGCGGCAAGCAGGAACCAGAGAGGAAGGAGGAAAGGAGAGACAGAGAAAGGAAGCGAGAGGACTGCTTCTGTGTGAAGTGAAAAGGGAAAAACTGAGAGCGTTTCACCGTAAAGAGCAGCGCAGGAGCTGGACGGTTGCAACGCTCTGACCGCCGGGTGAGCAGGGAGGAAGTAACCCTGGCGGCGGTGACAGGAGATACACTAGACCGCTGAAACTAGACCCCGGAAACGTAGTGGAACAGTTCAATGGCGGTGAAGCCGTCACGGCAACCACCGCCACCCGAAAGCGTTCGTGACAATATGGTCCAGTGTTCCCCTCCTGTATCTGCAGCCCTAGCAAAAATAAGAAGCGCACATGCCTTTATCAGTCATATGAGCAAGTGTCCGAAACACTGTTAAGCAATTAGATCTGTCTTACCCTGTCTCCTCAGTTCGGTGATGATAGTGCTACAATCTTTCAGTACTCACTCCATTCCCCATCAGTTATTTCCCTTCCCAGAACCTCAGACTATTTGTTTAACAAAGCAGGATGCCTTGCTCCTGAACCCTGGAGTAGAGAATATTTTGCTGGGGCCATGTGATCTTGTTTCCCCACATGTGTTAACTTCTCTGCCAAAGCATTGACCCCGCATTTACTCTCTTCAAAGTTCTCAGCCTTTTTAATTATGCTCTTTAACATTTTGTATTCTCATTATGTGCAGTCCGACAAATGCCACATAAGCCAGTACAATCTCTTTTTGTTAAACTGAAATTTGGGATTAAAACAAAGCAAGGCCTTGCCTGCCACATATGGGTCCTTCACCAATTTAATTGACATCTCCCTCCAGCACCTCATTAATTCTGTTGGTTCCCCCAACGTATCCTTCCTATTGGCAACAGTGGAAAAAATGGTGAGATGTGCTAGAGGACCTTGTTTATTAGTTTCTGATGTGACCTAGGGCCCTGGATCTTCTTCCAGGAAGGACAAAAGATGGACAGACAAAAATGCTTGATGGTATGATTTAAAGTTAGGCTCTTTCACGCCCCACCCCCTTCTGTGTTGGAAATTGGAGTTTCCATAACGCTAGTCTCTGCAGCTTTCCAGCCCACAAGAATCTCCAAATCAATCTATTTGTTTGTAAGCTCCTTGCGTAGGAAAGAGTCGGATCATTGAAAAAATGCAATTAATCTTGTGAGCAGCAGTCATCTTAACAGCATTAACCTTGCACCAAAGTGATAACTTCAATGCCAACCATCTCTCCAGGTCTAATTTCAATACAGATGTAACCATGACTAAGTAGACCTTCATCATCTCTCCTTGATTGCTTGTGAGTCAAATACCAAGATACTGTAATCACACCAGTGGAAGCCAAAGTTGATATCATCTTTGCGGCAAAATATTGTGAGGGGCAGAGCCTCAGATGTTGCCCAATTTACTTTGTATCTGGAGATCCTTCTAAAACTATCAATCTTCCCCATCAGGACAGGTGTTGGGATGAAAATGAGTATATCCCACCCCCCTAGGCACATTCAGGTGAGGCGAACATCATATGAAGTGAGGGGAGTAAGGGGGGAGTAAACTGCACAATGTCAACAGTAGATGCGCGGCAATAGAAAACGCATAGCACATAACTTCAGTTTACTGTAGGCCAAGAAGCACAGGCTTGCATGATCGCCCTGTCCTTGATTCCAGTTCGCTAGGTCTAATCTCATTAAGACAGAATGAATCCACATAGCCGGTTCCCACGGAAGTTCACTTCCCTCTTGTACGTCCAATGTTGCGAAAGTTTAGTATCTTCCAAAGGAATGTGCCTGCAAGAGCGTGAGACAACCCCAAGCGCTGCAGTATCTGATCTATCTCCAATAAAATGGCAATAGACCTCTTACCCCCACCCAGCTAGTCCAGAGCCACACCTTTGAATTCCCTGGTAAGCAAGCAACCACCTCCTGTCCCAACACAAATCAAGTGTCCCCAAAAGATCTAAGCATGCACAGTTGTGTTTCTTCGAGCATAACAACACATCTGTTGTAACACGAGGTACAGGTAGGGATAAATTAAAGATCAAACCCTGGGTGGAGACTTTGAGTGCGGGAACTGCGGTATCAATGAAGCCCGCAATGTGTGGGTCAGCGTGACTATAGTTTATCCTCCCTGCCCCCTTGCACCATTTTCCATGCCGCTGATGTTCATGCCACAGTGATGGAACAGGGAGCTTAGTGTCTTACTGTAGATGAAACAATGTATTATACGAGCAACCTGACCTTCACCCAAGACTTAGATGAGCCCAGCAGACCCACGTGGATCTTGATTGACAGCAACAGAAATAACCAATTGTTGCCTGGCTTCCCTCATGGAGCAGGCCCATCTATACCGCCTAACCAATCCTGAGTATCAGTTCATACTGTATACTAAAGTTGAAATGTTACATTTCAGGACTGCACGTTCTCGGGAAAACATTGGTTTTGATTGTTGGAATTAAAACATGCACACCTTTTATTGGGCCTCATTACGAGGTGGGCGGTAAGTAACGGCCCTTACCGGCATGGAGCAAATACAGTGTCCGTGTTGCTTCAAGGCCGCTATTAGAGGGCCATTACGAGTATGCAGGCACGAGCTTTGCACCATGCCGGTAACGACCTTACCCCCTGCCGTTAAAAGGCGAAAAATCGCCTTTACAGGCATTGTACGAAGCGCAGTTTGCTCCACCGCCATCTATGCCACCGGCATTAGCGGTGACTGCTATTAGCGGTGCCCGCTAATAAGCAGAACCGGAAGAAGCGTATCGCACAGGAACGGGAAAGAGCACGGCGGCCATCTTTAAAAACACAATCCATTGCCATCTTCTATAACCAGGACCCATATCACCACCATACCTGTCCCAACATATACCTACAGCATTTCACAATGCCCAGGGACCTTAAAAAAAGTGCTCAGCGCTTGCGCAAGTAGCGCTTCTCACAAGAGGAGCTCAACATGCTGGCAGAGACGCTGGCAGAAAATGCGGATGTCCACTAACATGCAGTGACCTGCAGTGCAACGCAAAAAAGAGATATGGGCGGAGGTGGAGCAGAAAGTGAGTGCCGTTGGCACCACCCAGCGCACAGTTAAAGATGTCCAGAAGCGCTCGGACGACCTGCGCTTACGCGTGCGGAACATCATCTCTGCCAACCGTAACCTGGGGATGGCAACAGGTGGTGGTGCGGCCTCCCCCATAAAGATGCAACCCTGGGAGGAGATCTGTGCAAGCACCATTGGGATGGAGGCAATCGAAGGAGTGGGGGATATGGAGCGTGGAGCCCCATCATCGGCTGATGCAGGTAGGTGTCCCAAATGAAACACTGTAAAGAACTACACGATGATGTCCCCCTGAAGTGACAGTGCAATGATGGGAAGCAGGTCCACCAGACACATTTTTGCAAGACTGCCTACAGGCAGTGCACAGCACTATCTTGTCCCCATGCATGATGCACCCCATATATGTTTCATCCCAGACGCATCCATGCATAACCCACCCAAAAGGCAAGCAACCCGTATGTCACTACCCCAATGCCAATCACCTGCCATTCCATAGACTCCCTCTCTTGGTCCCGCACAGGCACACATTCTGAGAGTGAAGATCAGGACGCTGCGACACCAGCCAAGAGGTTTAGGGGCATGGCACCAGCAAACCATCCCTCAACATCCAGGGGAAGAGGGCAACCTGGACTACTGGGCAAGCCCAACACAACGCGGGATCCGACAGCACAACTCTCCATCACTGACACCACCATAGCACCCCCACCAGCCACATCCACACAGGAGCCAGTGGCTGAAGGCACAGTTTCTACTGCAAGCAGTACCGTTGGTGAGACAGCTGCCACGGCAGCTGTGTCTGATGATGAACTATACACACCGACACCCGGAACACCTACTGGTACAGGCCCCCAGCAGTCACCCCAACACTCCCCACCCAGAAATCAGGATGCCAGCAGCCATGAGCTGTCCGCAGTGGAGTCCTGGCCAGGGAGCTTCAGCCCTATGGGGATCATGCATGAGGGCCCAACCATTCCGCATGCACCAACAACATCGGCCAGTGTCCGTGACAGGCAGGAGGGCATCAGGGCAATACAACAGCACCAGGAGGAGCTGACAGGACTGCTGACCCAGCACATAACCGAATGTGGCCAGGCAAGGGAGGAAATGAGGGAATGCACAGCATCCCTCAAATCTGTCATTGGGTCCACTGGCAAGGACATATGTAGTGAAATGGCGGCTGTGAGGCAGGTCCTCACCCAAATGGTGTCATCATTGGAGGCCCTGCGTCCCACACAGGTGGTTCAGCAACCAGAGACCTCCTCAAATAGCAGCTCCAGACAGACCAGCCCCCTACGCAGGTCTGTCCGGAATGTGCGCAAGTCAGACAGGGATCCACCCAATGCTGCCAGTGGAAAAGGGATGTAGGTGCTGTCAGGGGTTTTGACCCATGTTCGAGTTATTATGTTGCAACATTTTGGGCTGTGGGCTCAGAAAATCCAAGATGGCTAAAAAAGACCACATTGCGCCAGAATCCAGGAAAACCGCGCAGTTTTTTCGCACACCAAAATGGTCCCCTGACCTGCCACCCACCAGTGTGAGCGGGGTGGGCCAGAAGCGCCATGAGTGAAACGTGGTGCCAAAGGAAAAACAGCATTGCCGGTTAGCTCAAAAAGCGCTTTGAAATCACCTTTGTTTCCCTGAAATGCAAGCTAAAAATGCCTATTTTAAACATTGCAAGATATTCAAAAATCTCACTGAACACCAGCAGACATTTGGCAGAATGTAGCCTTGTGTGCATACAAAATCTGGAAAGATGAAGAGCCCAAAACAATGTTTATAACAAAACTGGCTGAGCTGTGGATGTCAGCAGCTTAACTGAAATTGGATTTAAAACCACTAAAATTGAAATGTTTAAAATAAATGAGTGACCTACTTTGAGTGTCACATAGGTTGCAACTGTTTAAATGTCATAGTTTTGAACTTAGGATCAGCGTTCTAGCTGCATGTGTAAAAATTGTAAGTTTGATTTGAATGAAGAAAAACTGGGAACAAAAGTGACATTTGGCTGAAGCCTGGCTTGAAGAGAGTGAATTCTGCCCGGCAACTACCCCCGACTGGAGTTGAAACCTGCTCAGCCACTGCATTCCCAGGCCTGGCTGCCTTCTGCTGCCCCCACCAAAAGGAGATGACACCTCTCTGATTGAATCAGGGGAGGAGAACCTGGGGACTGCAGGAAACTGAACAATGGGCCTTCCTTGGCTCAGGCAAATGGTAATTCAGGGGGGGTCGTAAATGGCTTCCTCTTGAGAGAACTGAGTTGGAGGAAGTGGACAAACCAGAAATTCCACCATGTGCTTGGGGAAACCACACCCCTCTGGGCCAGAGCATAATTTTAAAAAGATGGATAATTCATAGTACGGACTTGTCAAAATTATATAATTCATATTATTATTCTTGTGATTTTTCTGTGCACATTTTAAGAGGTATTAGGACTCTGTGGTATGTTCTTGGGGATAATAGCGGAAAATAGGTTGTTACTCCAAATGTATGTATGTTAAAAATCTGACACCTTATCATCTGATACCCATATTCCTTGTGCACATTTGTGTAAAATCTGGAAAAGTTTAGAGGTCGTTATCTGGATGAAAAGGGCATCATTCTGTCAGAAGTGGACACAACATCTTACAAAGACAGGGATCGGATGGTTTGGTGCTACAGAAAATATGTTAACTGGACATATAATATTAGAAAAATGTTACATAGATAAATATGTATTTGGATCAAGAATAGATTTGTGTGCAAATTGACCAGGGGTGGATCCTCTGACCCATAAACTACCTCATCACGATGACACTCCATTTCCTTCCCCCAATCAAGGGAGAGAGGAGAGCTTGGTCAATGATAAGTTGTGAGGGGCAGGCTTAGTTATGCCACGCACACACACATTTTCTAAAGACATAAAAGGAACACCAAAACCCAGGTAGAGACAATCACTTTCCACTTTCTTGTAAACATTCACGTCATATATAGACCCCCAGGCCCTGCTAATAACTTCAAAGGCATAGTCAACCATCTTCTTGGAAAAAACATCAAACAAACTTCCAAAACACTGTTTCTAGGAGACCTAAACCTTGGATATAATGATAAACTCGACAAAGAAGCTACCACTCTCGCAAGAAACCTCACAGATCTAGGACTCACACAAATAGTCACTGCCCCGACCCATAATAAAGGCCGTATCTTAGACTGGGTGGCAGATCACAACTGTGGATCCACTCTCAACTCTAACATAGCCCTTCCATGGTCTGATCACAACTGCCTCCAATTCTGCATCCCCATATCATCTTACTCCAAACCTCTAAAATATGCACCGGCCACGCTAGCCAGAAGTGCCAAAAAACTTACAGCAGACAATATACGTCCCTTTCTCAACACCCCTTGCCTAGCACCCCCGTTCTCCTCCAACCCCAACACTCTAGCAGAGATCTTCAAAAACACCCTCGCCTTGGCCATCAACACCGCAGCCCCTCTTGAAAACAAAAAAGAAAAAAAATCATTTCACTCTAACTCATGGTTCACGGATGACCTACTAAATCTTCGCCAATGTAAGCGCCAAGCCCTCAAAACATGGCAGGCCAATCCCTGTGAGGCCACCAAAGTAGACTTTCTTTGTATCTCCAAAAAATACAAAAATGCCATATTCAAGGCGAAGTCAGAAACCTACAATAAACGTATCATGGAAGCCAACTCCCACTCAAAAGAGCTTTTCACCATCTTTAAAGAGCTCACTATCCCCCCAACCTGCACAGATGAGATTGTTTAGGATGAAGCCTGGTGCAATAGCATCCAAACAGCGATGTTAAATAAAATAGACCTTCTCCAAAATAAAATAGCAGAACACTTTAAGGCTTTACACCCCCAACAGACCCTCTCCGTCAATACCGCCAAAGAAAAGCACACCTCAAAATTCAACTTTTCGCCAATCACCGAGTCGGACACCCTCCACATCCTTAAACAGCTCAAACCATCTCAATGCAAAGGCGGCATTTGCCCCCCAACATAATTAAAGAATGTGCGGCACCCCTCGCACCGATCATCACAGCATTCATTAATGCCTCATTCAAGATGGGTAATGTCCCTGACAGCCTTAAAGAGGTGTGGGTACGCCCGCTCCTAAAGAAACCAACCTTGGACCCCGCCCAACCTAACAATTACCGGCCCATTACAACGGTTCCATTTCTCCTAAAAATCCTAGATAAAGCTGCACACATGCAGATACAGGCCTACCTGGAAAACAACTCTGTCCTAGGTAAAAGGCAGTCCAGATTCCGTAAAGGTCATGGCACTGAAACCTCTTTACTAGATATGAAGAATCAAATCAAACTAATCCTAGATAAAGGGAAGCCAGCCCTTTTGCTCCTCCTAGACCTTTCAGCGGCATTTGATTTAGTCGACCATGCCATTCTCACGAACCATCTAACTCAGGCCGCTCATTTCTCCAAACAAGCCACAAACTGGATTACCTCCTTCCTCGAAGGTAGAGTGATGAAAGTGTTTTCCAATATAGCCAACGCAGAGCCTACCACCATCAGGTATGGAGTCCCTCAGGGTTCATGTACAGCTCCCACCCTCTATAATCTTTTTACCAAACCTCTCTTTGATAAATTGGACGCACTTGGGATCACATACACCAACTACGCTGACGATACCCAAGTACTCCGCCCGCTCACAGGACGCTACATTCAGGACGCAGCCACCCTCCAGAATATATACGCCACCATCCAAGCATGGATGGCCACGAACGGCCTATGTCTTAACGGTGATAAGACCGAAATTCTCATCCTTGGCCAAAAATCCACTCTCAAGAATCTCGACCCACTCTACACAAACTTCTGCATAGACAATTGTGTCATCCCAGTTCTACCTTCGGTTAAAACACTAGGAGTCCACATTGACGCATCACTATCCATGGACAAGCAAGTCAACTCCATTGTCTCTGCCTCCGCCCTGAGCACTAAGCTCATTAATGCCATTAAACCTTTCCTAACCAAAGATAATTGCTTATCTATTGCCAGAGCCACCATTGGAGCCAAGATAGATTATTGTAATGCGCTATTGGCTGGCACTTCCAACACCAATCTCAATAAACTCCAAACAACACAAAATAATGCACTAAGAGCATCCCTCAATATACCTAAATGGGACCACATCGCGCAAGCCAGAAAGGCAGCACATTGGTTACCTGTCAAAGAGCGCATTACATTCAAAATACTTACCACTGCACACAAATGTATTAACCTATCCGCACCCTCATACGTGTCTGATACTCTAGTCAGATCGCACTCCACTAGACCAACCAGACAATGCCACACCAACCAACTTAGGGTCCCACGCATCAAACGAGCTAGAGCAGGTGGAATAAGCTTCCCATACATTGCCCCGAAGCTATGGAACGCACTACCTAGCACACTCAGAGCAGAAACCTCTCTCACTGCCTTCCGAAAAAAACTGAAAACCACCTTGTTCAACTAGCTCCTCCTACGACATCATCTCCTCTTCCTTTCCTATCTTCTCCTTATTACTCTCTTGCAACTAAGTAATGACTTCATTGTATGTATAACAAGTCATGTCTGTAACAAGCGCCACGATGCCCTACGGGCTGCATGTGCGCTTAACAAATGCGAATAAACAAATAAATAATAAATAAACATTTTGACGGACGACTTCAGATCCAGATTCCAGACTTTACATCCAGAGATCCAGAACTTAACTACAGAACTTAAAGCAAAGGCATAACCCACAAGCTGAGAACTCTTCTCAGCAGGCCTTCAGAACCCAGCAATCCAACCAAAATATTCTACAGCCGGGCGAGCTGTTGGATTCTTTGCCAAGAACTTTTGCCAGAACCGGTAGCAGACCCAGAAAGCAGTGCTGTATCCAGAGAGACCAGACCAGATCGCTGTGAGCAGAACCAGAGGTCCAGACCAGACCAGCAGAGCAGAACTGACCCAGATAGCTGTGACTTCAGAACCAACTGCCCGGAGTCCAGTCCCAACCTGACCAGACCCTGACGGCCTATTTCAAATTCATAGTGTGAGTACTCCGCCAGAACTGTGCAAAACCAATCTCTTAGTTTAAATAATCTGATTCAAAACATTTGAACCTGTCCAGAACTGCATCATAGGAAGCGTGTGTTCCTTCTCCGATTTTGAACCTGTAAAAGTGTCATTTTGCCATTTTGAATCATTATTTAATTTCTGAAAAACTACCTTAAGAAAATCGTCTGTATCTTTGGAATCGTAAGTGCTAGGAACGAGATTTAACTTTCATTTGAAAGCTAAGATTCTAAGCTTTCCAACAAGCCTTGAACCGAAAAATTGCTGCGAATTGAAAAATTAGCTCCTGTCAAAGATAGCCGTCTTTTGCTTGAACTGCTAAAATTCGTTTTCAACCTGGAAATCCCTCATTGAGCATTGCCAGAGTGACTTGAACTAATCTTAAAAATCTATCACCTACCCTGAATCTCCTTTTCAGCATATTTTTCACTTCATTGCCACCGCATTTAAAAGGATCTTGCCTGCTTTAAAATCATACCTGTTTTTCTCTAAGCTCGCTGGGGGGAACTGGAAATGTGTATTGCATTTTGTATTCCTGAGAATTGTGTGCTCCCCTTCCATCTCCTTATCTTGCATAGGGGGGGGAGGGAATTGTCAAAGAAAAAGTGATCATATTATCTTTTGTTGAAATCATATCAAGTTATTTCTGTGCTGCAATTTTTCCCTCATTGCTTTTCCTTGAAACCATCAAAGTATTTTCTGCTATCTTATCCTTCCTATACTAACTCCTCATTGATTGTAAAGAAGTGTGATAGTGTCAGATTATCTATTGTCGATCAACATTATATTCATATGCCTAAGTGTGATATCAAATATTAATTTATTATAAAAGTGTGATATATATATATATTGTTTAATTTTTCCAATAAATCTTTTCAATTGCAAAACAAACCTACTTCTTGGCTCAGTGAGGTCAGGGGGATTCATAGAGAGGGGTGTTATACAAGGGTTTATCATCCAGAGTATAACTTGTCATAAAAATATATAAATAAGGGCTTCCCTTGGGCGTCCCAGACGAGGCACTGACTTAGTGGGATTGCTGAATTGAAGTCACTTAACAGTGCAGCCTGGAAATCCGAACTCCTGAAGAACAATGGTGTATGCAAGTGCACACCATGTGTGGGGAAGTTGAGGGGGAGGGGGATGGGAGAGAGGGTGTGTGGGGAAGTTGAGAGGGGAGGCGGAGGGGGAGAGGGTGTGTGGGGAAGTTAAGGAGGAGGGGGAGGGGGGAGAGGGTGTGTGGGGAAGTTGAGGCGGGAGGGGGAGGGGGAGAGGGTGTGTGGGGAAGTTGAGGGGGAGGAGGAAGGGGGAAAGGGTGTGTGGGGTGGAGGGCTTCTGCACTAAATATGTTACATTTCTTCAATATACCTGTTGTGAAATCATAATTCAAATGAGCGGACATTGTTTATTGTGTACGTGTGCTTTATTGGTGAACAGTCTAGTGTCCATGTCCCTGACACACCCAGTACCCTGAGTCCCACCTCCATGTCACACTCCCCATCCATGTGTGCTAGAAACATTGGTTTATCAAAGTCGGATGCATGGCATGTCCCTCCTGTGCATCGCTGCCTCCCTGAAGTGCAGCCCCATCTCCACCCTCCTCATCCTCATTGTCATGTGGTTGCAGTTCAGCGTCAGGGGGCAGAGGCACATTCCATCTGATGCACATATTGTGTAGCATGACACATGCCATGACGATCTTGCCCACCTTCTCATGCCCGTACAGGAGTGCCCCACCAGACTACAGAGGCAGCGAAACCGTGCCTTCAAAAGGCCAAATGTCTGCTCAATCACAACACGGGTAAGTGTATGTGCACGATTGTAGTCCCCTTCGTGCCTGTTCTGCGGGTTCCGGACTGGGGTTAGGAGCCACCTCTTCAAGGGATAGTCTGCATCACCTGCATGTGTGCAAGAATGGTTATGTGTAAGTGATCACATCATATGGAACTTGTATCAATGACACCATAGCATGCATTTATTTTCTGTTGGCACCCACATATCCATGCATGAATAGAGCCTCATGACGTTACTGCAATGTGTGTATTCATTAGATCGACAGATGTGCGTGGCATCGTCTAGTGGGTGCAGGGGTGTCCTATTCCTTGTGAGTGCCCATGCACTGTGGTAGTCCATGCCGGTTGTTGCCATGATCTGGGTGCCGTGTGGTCAATTGTATGCTTTCATCCTGTCACCGTTGATGGCAGACTCATGATGATCTCACTCTGCACAACAGATGTGGACATGCTGCTTTGGTGGGCCTCTGTGTTGGTGTTGGGGTGTGTCCATGTATTTTTCCCTCATGTGACTCCTTTGTATGCAGTAATGGAGAACTGTCCTTCTTGATGATGGTATTTGGTGCTGTGCATTAGCCATACTAACTGCTTGTCGCTGCATTATTGTGTTGTGGGGGCTACAGTCTGATTATGTGCAGTGTAAATGTTGATGGCTAGGAAATGGTTGTAACACTGCATCATTTTCATGGTAGGGCAGTTTACGTCTTGCATTTTGGGGTCAGGTGTCAGGTGAAGTTTGGCCTGCTTTGGGGTATGAGAATGGTCCATCCTCTCAGGTACTCTCAGCCAGGTGAAGTATGCATCTCCGCCCCCCCAGCTCAGCCAGGTGAAGTATGCATCTCTCCCCCCCATCTCAGCCAGGTGAAGTATGCATCTCTTCCCCCCATCTCAGCCAGGTGAAGTATGCACCTCTCCCCCCCATCTCAGCCAGGTGAAGTATGAATTTCACCCCCCCCAATCACCTACCCACAACGCGATGCCATGAGCCTGACATGAAACTCACCAAGAAGCCAGGATCTCTGCCCTGCATGTCGCTCTATGTAGCGTGGTATCGTGGAATTCCGCAAGACCATTGAATCATGGGTTGATCCGGGAAATCGGGCACAACAATGTGTGATGATCTTGTTTGAGTGACATACCATTTGCACGTTGATGGAGTGGTATAATTTACGGTTGCGGTACACTGCCTCCATGGCATGTGGGACCACCAATTCAACATGGGTGCAGTCGATGGCGCCAATGCAACCAGAGATGCTGGCCAGTGAATGGAAACCAACTTTAGTGTTGGAGATATCCTGGGCTGTCCGTGGTAGGAAAATGTGGCCGCCTGTGTGCTTCAGGAGGGCATGGAGCCCTTGGTTCAGCGAACGTGGGAATAATGGCTGTGATATGTCATGCATGTGCCCCACTGTGTGCTGGTAGGTGCCTGTGGCCAGGAAGTGGAGCACAGACACTACCTTCAGTAGAAGTGGGATGGCGGTGCGTATTTCAATGAGGCTGACAATGTCATCATGTATCATGTCCACAACGGTGGTGATGATGTCCTGGTCAAGACGGTACAGGGTGTGGATCTGCTCAGGGTTTAGGTTGAATGGACTGGCTCTGATGCGAGGGATTGGGGGCTGCCTGCGTGGTACCACTGGCTGCACTGGTGGGGCATGCTGGGCTTGCCTCACCCTCCTCCTCCTGTGTCTCCTCTGTGCTGCCTGTTGTTGTTGTTGTTGTTGCTGGAGTTCGACTGCAATCATGTCCTCCAGCCCCAGCATTGCTAGTAGTATTGGAATCATTTTGGTGTGTGGCTGGGAGTGGGAAGGGGTGGGGTGTGCTCCTTTTCTGCTGGCCCAGTCTATATTGCCTCCACCTGTGCTGATTGTGAGCACCTGTGGCAATTGGGAACACTGCACATGGCCATTTACGGGTGGTCCGCGATGCCGGTATTTACTCCATGCCGGTAAGGTACTTTTCGGGCTTCAGTAGGCCGTTATTTGCATGTCCGCCTGACTTGTGATGTCCTCCTGTTTACGCCATGCCAGTATTGCCGGCCTGAAGGGTCACGTGCCTGCGCCCATGCCGCTATAAGATGCACCGTTATTTACGGTGCCGCTAATAGCGGGTTGGGGGGTCGTAATAGCTCGGAGCGGTAAACGATGCCGGTAATCCTTTACCGGCATCGTTTTTCCTTACCTCCAACCGTAATGACCTCTATGGGTGTTTTGTGTGTCTTGATTTTATGAAAGGCAAATGCCATTCATGCTGCGCAATTTGTATGGTTATGCAAACGATGGAATGAAATTCGCTTATTTCACTTTGCTATGCTTAAATCTGGTGACGTCACATCACACTTCAGATTTTGAGTTCCCCCAATTTCTTATTAGGACTTGACCCCTGGATGATCTGAGCAATACACAACGCTCTTACAGATACTTACCATGTGAAATGGGGCAAAAATCTGTGACGATAAAAAATAGAGAGGTTTTCTTCTATGATGAAAAGAGGATTCCATGCATTGGTGACTAATTTTAATGGGCCCACTTCATAGTAAGAAGCTTGAAATGTTAATGGGTGCAATGGATGCAACGTGTGTGCAACGTCGGATTTTAAAAGTTGCTATGAAGAGGAGGCGCTTCCTCCAGGAAACTGACTAAAACAAGGGAAATTAACAATTGGTCAGCCTCGCTTGAGGACTAAAATCCTGTATGTTTTTCAGATTTCCCTGACAGTGAAATGACTGTTGCAGATGCATGTGATCAGGCGTCTCAGTGCAAACTAAATGACCTCCTTCCCTGGCTTCAAGAGCAGGAATGTCTATGGCCATCAGCTACACTGCATTGCAGGGACAGCACGTGGTATATGAATGGACGATGCGTTGGAACGAGATGTTTCATCCACGTGTCTCTCGTACTTCAAAAGACAGTAACATTAAATCCCATCATGAAAGCCTAACGGGACATGGAGGAGCCACAGAGGCGGCAAATTAAATGATGGAAGCGGAAACTTCACGAATGATAAAAAAAACACAAGCAGCAGTAGAACAGCGTTTCCACAAATTCGAGCAAGGCGACCCAACATTCTATGAAAGAAGGAAGCACGATAAAACAAACATTAAGAAAGCCAACAGGTCTTTTTTTTTTTAAGCAAAAGTATGTGTTTACCTGTGTGTTTTTATGGAAAGGTTAGTTCGTTTACAGAGTTAACATAGATAGTTGTGTTGGTCGTGAACGATGCTTTTGTTTATTTTCTTATATATATATTTGTTATTTATTTAGTGTCATAGCTTACATCAAACTTTTCAAATATGGCATTAATTCAACAAGGCACACACAGTAATCCACTTCTTATGCTTTGAAACAATAATAGAAAGAAATGCAACATTCAATAACTTACATCATGACTAGTAAACGCCTGCAATTCCTAAACTGATGCTTCCTGGCATACTAATTTATTTTGCATTTTCATACATGGTTCACCTGTGATTTTTACATTTCCTAGTGAAATCCACAATCCTTAGAGCTCAAGGATGCACTCATGGTTGAGTGTGGTGCTATGAGGAACTGGACATTAAGTATCCGCGCATCTGATATTCAAACAGTAGGTCAAAACGTGACCATGGAAGACCACAATTGATTATTTTTTTTTTTTGTAGTTGTTATGGTCGCAATTTTTTTTCTAGACCTTTCAACTCAATGCAAAAGTTAAAACATAATAATATCCATCATATTAATCATACATAAATTGTCTTTTTACAATCATAATATTACACCTCAGTTGTTCTACATAAGAAAAAAAACACATACACAAAAAGAAAGAGAAAAAGAAAAAAACACATACACATTTGGAATGTATTAGTTCCAACCAATTCATCATTTTCGTGTTTCCCCAATTTTTATACATCCAGATGGTGAAGGAAATTTACTACCGCGTAGCGGACCAACTTCCTATTAGAGTGAAATAGCAAGCCCCACAATTTATCAGGTGTTATGTCCCTATACTCGGCAAATAGTTGCTTATAATGAATACATCTAACCAAAAACAGCTCTGTACATTCAGTGCAGAGATGCTCAAGAGTTTCCACCTGCTGTTTACAAAAGCGACAATTTACTAGCATAGCTCCAACAATATTACGCCTATTTAACACATCGTTAGTCAGCCATAAATTCAAGCGAAATCTCATAAAACCATCTCGATGTACTGGGCTAGGGGATTTGACCATATAACTCGCAACATTGTGATATAGTTTCATCTCAAAGGGGAGATCAATAAAATGTTGATATTTTGAACATGCTGTTCTGGTCTTAATCCAATCTATCTCCCAGATTTTGGTTTTCGCTCGATCTGGACTTTCTACTAGAAAATCTGCGTCAATTTGGGCTTCTTCTAATATACTATGTACTTTCATGCGCCATATTTTAGGGAATAAATCCGCTGAGCTTAGCAAGTAGGTTTATATGATGTTGGTAATACCCTTTGCAAATTTATTCATAAGACATTTACGGTATAGCGAACATAATCTCCATTTATAGATCGCGTACAAGGAGATTAATCCCAATTCATGTCTTATTAATGGCAAAGGTTGGGAATTGGGTAAGTTCAACACTTGTCTCCAATACCGTCCTTCTCTCAATGCCCAATAGGTATAATTCTTCAATTTTTGAGTCTCAGCACCATACAAGATAACTGGGGTTACCTTTGATTTAAAGTAGGTAATCAGCGGCACAATTGAAAATGTACAATATCTAGCCTTAATAATACGGGCTTGCGAAATTGCTGTTTGAAGTTTTAACAATCCTTGTTGATTGTATAAATCATTTGCCCGTTGGTTGGATATACACATACCTAAATAGATGTAAGATGTAGCCACTGATATTTGACAATTTTGCAGAGGCCATCACAGACTGGCTAGACTTTGTTTTCTTGTTCCAAATTGAATTATTTTTGTTTTTGGAATGTTGATAGTTATACAGTTTTTCTGAGTGTATTCGTCCAAGGCTCCAAATAATGTACGCAAGCCTTTTGGAGTATGTGATATGAGACCATATCATCAGCGTACAATAGCCATTGTATTTGCACGCCCATAATCCTTGGGGAATCAGTGATCAACTGCGAGAAAGCATAGGTTACATCCGAAATTTAAAAAATTAAATAAAGCTGAGGCTAACAAGCAGCCCTGTTTTAGGCCTCTAGCAGTTACAATTGGGTCTGATAATAGACCACCCTTCGTCAGTCTGATTTGAATACTGGTATTTGTATGTAATTGTATGATCCATTTTAAGATGTCCCAAGGGCAGTGTGCATCAGCAAGTTTTTTATACAGGAGTTCTCGTGGAACTGCATCAAATGCCATCTTAAAGTCGATGAAGGCTACGTACAAGGCTTGTTTATACTGGTAGGCTTTCTGTATGATACTTGTAAGCGTAATCATGTTAATGGCATCACCTGTGCCCGATAAGAAGCCCGTCTGAAATAGATCACGGAGATTCTTACTAGTCAGTCATCTGTTAAAGACGTTTAGTAATAATCTGGCAAATATTTTCCCTGTGCAGTTGAGTAGTGCTATCGGTCTATAAGACCTAGGATCTTCACAATCACCTTTTTTGAATATTAGCAATATGATTGACTTTTGCCATGTATCAGGAACATTGCCAGTTTTAAAGACATGGACAAAAATACGATGTAAGATACCAGACCATTCATTCGGATACATTTTAAGCATAGCATTATGCAGCCCATCTGGACCAACAGCACAAGATGTACTTAATTTGCTGATGCAATTTTTGATATCCTCGATATCAAACAAAAGGTCATACAACAATACCTCACTTTGCAGGGTTAAATGCATATTAGGGAACAGTGATTCATACAAATCTCGAAAATACACCTGCCATGCCTTAGATGGCATTGAATTTGTTTGGACAGCTAGTGGGTGAGTACCTGAGGACTGATTAAGTAGGACCCAAATTCCAGTTGTAGACTTAATAATTAGTTGCTTTAGCATTGCTGACCCATCAAGTTCATATTGTTTACATCGTCTGTTTATGCCACATTTTGTACTGTTTTTTTAAAATATTTAATCTTTATGACAGCATCAAATGTGGCCGCCATGTACAAACGGTGGATTACGCGCCTTAATTCCGCTTTCTTATACTTCACATCAAGATCAAATACGTGATTATGCTGATGCTTGACGGAACTGTCCATCAAAATGATCTGCATAAACATCTGCATGGGTATAATCATCATTCTCTACATTATTGTCCTGATACAATTCTTTCAAATTTTGATCAAGGTAATTTAGTTTATTACGAGACCACCTCAATCTAGTCCCCTGATTTTTCACGGATACATGAGCTATATTTGTATTCGTTGCCATTATTGTCACTGGAAATGATATATCAAATGATAGCTTTAGCTTATTATGATCACTCATATCAGTGTGTATGACTTCAAGTGTGTTGATATGATTATAGAGTGTTGGGTTAACATAAATGTAATCCAAAATGGCATCCTGAGGACTTCGATGCCATGTCACATGCGCTGGTATGTCCCCCCGCACACTCCCATTCACCATAATGAAGTTTATTTCCGCCATAATTATGGACCAAGTCAGTTCATTCCCTGATAGCTCGACTTCCATACTCGGATGGAGATGTAGATTAAGGTTGCCCAATATAATAATGTGCAGTATTCCAATATCTAATGCTAAAGTATCCAACACATTAACAAATTGTTCAAAAAATTAATCCGTTTTCAATCTATTAATACTCCAGTAGATATTAACTATCGCCAATATCCCTCTGTTGGTGATTAATTTTACTACTTGGAAAGTGGGCGAAGGGGACTGGCAAAGCTCAGTTTGAAAGCCAGTGGTTTTCTTAACAGCAAGCAGTAAACCACCTTTCGGTCGACCTAAAAAACCTTTTATAGCCGTTGTAAACAAAATCACATGCGAGTCCCAGACTGGTGGTAGCAGAAGCCATGTTTCCTGTAGGGCTATGATATCAATATCGGCTAAGTTACCAGTGGATGATGAGCTAAGATGCCTATGGCCTCTTGTATTCCAGGATATCAAGCTTATAGTTTTAGTTTTTAAAAATTGTTATGACGACCTTGCTTCATTTGTTAGACCTGGTTTTGATGAACCACTGCATGCTGCTACAAAAACCCTTGGTGTATGTCCTTGTGACATTAATACGTTGGGAGGCGTTTCTTGCATTAGACTAAAGCCCATGTTGAACAATGCCATTCTTGCTTGCCAGAAAGTATTTGCTACCAAAGCTGACCGCATGTACATCCGGGCTGTTGTAAGATCATTGTGATTGATAAATTCTATCTGATCAATATCCACCTTTGTTATTGAAGCCAAGTCTGGAATTTCTGCACAGATGTTTAACACACTTGTTTTATTCAAATCATATTTCTTGTATGGGAGATCTCTACACTTTATAATTAAACGATGTTGACCCAGATCTTTTTTTCCTCTGTTTTGGGAAGGTTTCTCCCAAGCATGGTTAGTAGATCTGGCAGAAATTACACCTTGTGGTTCAGTATTACTCATTGATGGAAATTGAGGCGGGCTCGAAACCCCATTTTCTAGATTGGTATGAGTGGATGCTTGGGGTCCCTTTAGATATGGTGTTATCGATGGAAACAATTTTCCTGTCGAGTGATGAGGTATTACACTTCGATTAGTGGCATTCGATTGCATTATATATGCTTCAATAGAAGCCTTAATTGCCTCATGTATGTCTTGTTTAGAGCGTATATTTGCAGAGGGTGTTATCTGATGTTGATGATTGTTAACTAGCTTTAACTTTGCGTACTCTGTCATGTAAGTTTCAACAGAAAACTTGTTTTCATCACGTAAGTCTGTAGTGGAGGTGTCAATTTTTTTGGTCGCCTTGATCACTGACTGCTCCTGTCCCATTTGCTCATTTACACTCACAATTCCAACAGTACTTACAATATTGCCTTGATCAAGGCTAGATTGTTGTGTGTTATTAATTTGTGGAGTGTTTTCTGTTCGACTAGTATAATCTTTTGCGATTTAGTGGACTCAAGTTTTATGTATGATTCAATTGAGCTTTGAATCAGCTTCTGAATGTCTGCCATCGAGGAAAATACAGGAACATTAACATTTTGAACATGTTTCTCAATTGTGGGACCGTTCACCTCAGCAATCAGTGGCAGTTCGACTGCATCATGTACGCTTTTCAATGTTACCGCTGCTTATTAGTGGCATTTACTTCAATCAGGGTTGCCAGCTCATCGAGTGGCTTGTATGACAAACATTTTGTAGGTACCGATTCTTCGCCAAATTCCTGTCTACTGTTTTTGCTAGTGCTTGTGCTGGTTTTAGTTGGATTTATTTTAATAAATTTTCTGGCCTTATACTTGGCTGATTTGTTTGTACTTGTGGGCCTCTGCGAGATTACAGGCGTGGTTTTGCGTCTTTTACATCCCCTAGAGGATCTAGTTTTTGACCCCACTGCTCCAAATACTTCAAACATGTTTGTGTGGGCGAAGGCTTTTAAAGACGCTCCAGCGACCATTCGATGTTTGTTCACTATTGCTGACGTGATTGTCGGGTTTTGGAGTTCTATCGCTGAATCGATGTTGTCTGGACTTGCATTGCCCTTATCCTGAGTATCTATTTGGACCACTAAGCATGGTGCACTTTGCTCTACAACGTCTAAGTCTTGTATGCTATGGTCAATGACCCGTAGTAAGAGTGCAGGATCATTAGGGATTTTTGAGTCTTGTTCCACCCCGGACACTATGGCTTCCGCACAACTCAACTCAGTCAGAGATGCCCATGGGCCCTGCTGGACTTGGTTCGCATTTGTTGATGCCAAAGATAGGAGTCGCTCGATATACTCTGTTTGTTTTGTAACCTTCATATCCAGCATTTCATAGAGCTTTGCTACGGTTAGTAGGGCCGTATTCATTGCAGCTAAGGTATTATTCAGAGCTGGTGCCTCCGGAAAGGAGCTCCTGCCTGAGTGATTGGAATTAATGAAAAACTCGGAAACATGAGCTGCTGGGTCAAATCTGAATTGTCTGGGCGTGGGGGCTATAAATGAGACTGATTCCCAGTGCTTAAAGTGGGCCGGGGCCTGCCGGGGCCGGGCCCCGGCAGTCTCCAAAAAGTGGGACTGAGCCGGGGCCCTGCTGGGAACCCGTGCAACCGCAACATTGGCAGAATGCATTATCCCGTCGCGGCCGCAGCCGCGACGGGAGATGCGCCTCCCATGAAGTCAGGCGAGCAGACAGAAGTGGCAGCCAGCCACAGCGACGCTGTGACTGGCTGCCACTTCCGTCAGTCATAGTAACTGCCTTTGGTGACCCCTCGCGCGAGAGGTCACCAGAGGCAGTTACTATCCCTTTGTATCCCCAGGTCGCCGAGGCGTCTTTAACCCTCGGCGAACCTGGGGATTCCTCGACGTTTATAAAAGATGGCTTTGAAAGTACACATTTCAAGCCATCTTTTATAAAGCTTTGTCGACGGCCAATTTTGTCCGTAGTCAAAGCTTTATAAAAGATGGCTTGAATTGTGTACTTTCAAAGCCATCTTTTATAAACCCGAAATCTTTAAAAAAAAAAGATGGCCTGAAAACTAGGCAAACCGTAGGGTATGCACACAAATATATTTTAATGTTATATATTTGTGTGCGTACCTTACTATGGTTTGTGTACTTTGCAAGCCATCTTTTATAAACGTAGAAATATGTTACATATCTCTATGTTTAGAAAAGATGGCTTGCATAGTACACAAACCATAGTAAGGTATGCACACAAATATATAACATTTATATATATTTGTGTGTATACCCAACGATTTGTGTACTTTTTAGGCCACGCCCCTCCCACAAGCCATGCCCCCAAATGAGGGCCCCCCTCGATTTCTTACCCCACTTAAAGCCCTGCTGATTCCTCTACACAATGAGTGGATGACTTATCATTGTGCTTGGGAGTTCTTGAAGGCTCGTCTTTTTGGTCATCAGGACTGGGCAAAACTGGCGAAAATGCTTCTATATTCATGCTTGTGTGACTTTTGTTATCTCTCCCTTCTTCCAGCAGTATTAAATCACCCGTATTAGAGCAAATATATAGCACTTCGTTACTACCTTCTTGGGTTTTATTAGATAAGTTAATAAATTCTATGTCCTCCTCCTCAATTTCCTCTATCATGGTGAGATGAGCATGTGCCTGTCTTAATTTTTGCTGCGCCAATACGGAACATAGCACCGGCTGCAACATAGTTTCATCACTCACATGAGGTCATAATTGCCGGGTGTCTTCAATAAGGCACGCAGCATTTATGGTGGTGTCTGTGGGAGCACCATTCATATCAGTTTCACTTACTACCTCCATATTTCGTATACGGAGATTATCTGGGATTTCTTGGCGTACATCACTGGTATGCTTATCTATGGTGTTTCCACCAGGGGTTAAAATTTGGTCAATAGGGTGGAAGGATTCAATATTACACTTAGCATGGGGAGCTACGCTTTCAGTGGGACAGAGTCTAATCTCATCCGACACTGATGCTGATCGCTTGGAGAAAGAGCGCCCAACACGCGGTAAAAGACTTGTCAGGCGGCTCTGAAGAAGAGCTTTGCCATTTGCATTATCTCAGGATGGTGCATCAATTTTAGCTCTTATTACCGCGATAGGAGGCATGTTACTGGTTGAAGTATAATGTTTCAATCAAATCAGAATAACAAGAAAACAATAGAGAAAGTGAAAACTATTAGCTAATACAAATCTAACAGTACTCACAGTTACTCTACTTGATTAGAAAATAAAGAATAATTGAAATGGAAATAAAGAATAATAGATCACAACTCCCTCGCTCCCAACGCTAACTCGCTAGACAGCGAGACAGCAGCCAAAACACTTGCCAAAGCACTTCCCAAATGCGCGCGCACAAATGCATGCGCGCTGTGCTTTTGTTTAGTTCCGGGAGAGTTCCAAGAAAGTGGGTGTGTAACACGCTAAAAACAAACAGAGAAAAAGTATTTAATTAACCTTGCCGTAATGGCTAACAATGGCCAATAACAGGCAGTGAGCCAATAACAGGCTCAATGTTCAAAGTTCTGTTCAAACCAATCCGCTTGCTGCAATTGTCCACGAAACGTCACAGGGTCACGGGGTCCACAAAGACTCGACTCGCGGTCCGTTGGAAGGTATACAGTCTTGGGAAAATCCTGCGCAGCAGCGAGGCAGCAGCCAAAACACTTTCCAAAGCGCTTCCCAAATGCGCGCCATTCATTGAAACCCAGGTCAGCATCAGGAACATCTCAGAGTTAGAAAAATGAGTCCATGCTCATATTACAACTGAAAACTAAGCCAACCCCAATTCACTTTCAGACTAAGGAAAGACGGACACACCATTTGGGGCACTGCTGTTAAAGGGAATTGAACTCACTGAGCACCAGTGAGAGCCTAAACCTGTGGCAACCTCTCATGGACGTCATTTGGGGGTCGCCAGGGGTTGCAAATGCGACCCCTGAGGTCTCCCTTCGTCACCCCTAAATAAATAGTTGTTTTTCTTTTTTTTTACATTCAGGCTCATGCGCTCGGCCAGCAGCATGTGGCTCTTTGTTTCTGGAGTATCTGGTTTAGTGGGCTGACAGCTGGCTGCTGCAGTGTGTGTGTGATCTGCAGGTTGCAGGTTCGACTCTCAGTAAGGTCAACTCAGCCTTTCATCCTGCTGAGGTTGATAAATGAGTACCAACACAGTTTGGGTGATATTGTATGTATATTTGTTCTATAAGAAGCACTTAAGTGTAAGTGCTATATATTAGCACATCATTATTGTTTGGCCTTGGAAGTCTGCTTGCATTCACAGTGATTTGCCAATATGGGCCTATACACACTGATATTAATGATACATATGGTGATCCATTCTTGTATGAAATGTATATCACTTTACAGTGCCATATTTTTCGTAGTGTACCTAGAAACAATGGTATGTGATGTCATTTCCTTTTTTGTCATGGAGTGAAAAGTCGTGTTCCATCGCTTCCTGTGATGTCACTTTGGTGTGGGGTCAAATCACATCACTTCCTGTGATGTCACCAGAGGTCAATGGTCGTGTGATGTCACTTCCGCCACCCCTGGCATTTTGATGAAATGACATCCAAGACCCTTGGTGACCATAGCCCTAGTGCTTAGTTACTTTTGAAAGATTCCACCTAAAGACTGCGAGGGCCATTTTCCTGGTTCCACCAGGCACAAAAGTAAGGCAGGAGCGTGTTATGTCTACTCTGCTACATTCTAACCTGAACGTGCTTTATGAACGTGCATTATGCCTGAGAAGACAGGTACACATTCTGTTACGTCAAGACGGTTAAACCACACGGATTTAAAGTACATCTTTACTGACTCCGAATTATAGCACAAATTATCACTTTAGCCAAACGTCTATAGGAAAAATACTGGCAGAGATAAGATGTTTTTGAATTCACTTTCACATTTCAAAATACCACTTGCTCAGAGGAATTCATAAGAGTACAAGTCGTTTATGTTAAAGAGGATAGTTCCTTCACAAATGACACTGCAGCAAGTTAGTAACTTCTTTACTTCAAATTCAGGTTACAAGTAATCAGGATTGCAGGTATTGTTACAGGATGATATTAGGCCACTCTCTTAGGCCAGTCCATTTGTATGTGATGAATCTCAAAGAAACCAAAAGAAAGTGCAGAATCAGAAATGTATCATGTAACAGGTATCAAGTAAGTACATTAGGTTATATAGACTCAGTGACACCCACCGGCACTCAGGCAGCTCACTTGTCAACTGACACACACAGAATACTCACAGGAGACCACACATCAACATTCTGCAACTCAATCCTCCACAGGCATTGCAGCAGCACACATGCTTACAGCACAAACATAGGGGAAAGAAACGCATTACAACAGTTTACTATCACGGGAGAGACAAATCAGCCCAACAAGCCATGACTGCACCCACAACTAGGCACACACAGTAGATATACGCATTTAGCGGGATGGGAGAGCACTAAAGCACAGCTCTAACACAGAGGCACTTTTCCAGCACCATGTAAGGAGACAGCTCCTCACCTGTACCACAGCTAGAGAGAATTCCTGGCTAGGTCCAGCAGCAGCAGCCCCCACCCTAGGCAGGCCATAAGCCTGCACTCATATCCCACACTAGGCAGGCCAGCAAGTTGCACCCAGGCCTCCTACCCAGGCCTCCCATCAACCTGCACCCCAGTGAGCCATCAGCTTGCACACAGGTCTGCAGAGCAGGCATCTCATTAGCCTTTATTCCCGCCCCATCCAAGATGACCCATCATCATGCACGCCAGTTCCCACTCCAGGCAGCCCATCAGCCTACATCCAGGACTACACCCCAGGCATCCCATCACCTGCACCTTTTCCCCCAATCCAAGCTCTCTCAGCAACAGCGCCAAGACAGAAGAAGAGGTAGGAGAGCTTAAAGAACATACCCACATGGGGTGTACAAATCCAGGCTGCCCCAACACCCTCGTAGACCAACAGGTCCATGACACCTACCACCTGAACATGCCCACCATCTTCACCTTCCAGACAGAAATCGATGACTACATTCATCTTGACGCAGAGACAGAAAAAACAATCCCCCAGCTAACGTGATTTACAGTCAGAGTCAGACTGGGCCATTAAATTGTCTCGGGACCAATGAAAAAGTAGCCCACAGCTGCAAATGGCTATTCATGACTTTTGTGACACTGTTTGAATAGTACCCAATGGGGAGTGTTTTGATAAAACATCATTCAAATTTTGTATTTTAAAGAATATTTATTAAGCAACACTGGTCAAACTATTAGCCACATAGGGAAATAATATATCAAACTGGCCCACATTGGCCAAAAAAGTGGCCCACTTTGATCCAAAAAACGGTCCCACACCAGCATTTTGCATTTTTGGTTTGGCCATGGGCCCATTGCCCGATAGGTCAGTCCGAGCCTGTTTACAGTACTCCATTTCTGTGCACCAGGATGCTATGAGCACACTCTGCTGAGACACATGAGAGGGGTGCCAACATACAGAACTAGTGTCGACATGCATCAACAGACGCACGTAACATTCCAACAATGTGCAGATAGTCCATAAGGTTGGCTTGCTTTTCACCTAGGTGTGTGCAAAATTCTCTCGCTCTACACACAATTGCATGGTTCTGGTTCTGTGTAACCTGCCACACATCATGGAGGGATTACCATACTTACCACACAGGGCCTGGCTACTTGGCATGTACATGAGAACTGTGGGATGTATTTACCCATGCATCCGAGCCCTACCTCAAAACTGTGCAGTACTGACATGGAAAACATCATGATGGCCAGAGCTTCCCAGAAAATGCACAGGGAAATGCATGAAGAATAGGCTGCCACTCATTTTTGCCGATGTTATGGGCACAGAAGGACACTGCCTAAAACCACCATTGGACTACCCACACAGTAGTCTGAAACCATTGGGAATGGCAATGCTGATTGCCAAAAGCAAACCCATAACTGTTGGGAATTCATTTTCTTAAATCCCAAAAAGGGGTGCAGTACCAGTACTCATCACTATCAAAAAGCCGGCGTTTTAAAACCACCAGATTTTGTGTAAAACTGAATAAATGAACCCAAGGCAAGCCAAAGAAAGACTTACTGAGAGGTGGATCCAATGCAGCGTGCCAGCTGACCAGATACACATATCCGGTCAGATCACCACGCTGTGTTACGCTGTAAAGCACTCCTCAAAGGAACGCTCTAAGAAGAAGGCCTGTTTTGCAAAAATAAAATACTAATTTCTGTAAGTCAGGACAGAGACCAATCTCTAGAATGACGACCTTAGTAGACATGAAAATAGCCAGAGAGCACCTCTTACATAAGCTATTTGTGAGAGGTGAATGGACCGAACAGGGCCAGGATGCGTGGTTGCAGGCAATCACACAACAGGTCACTGAAACAGGGTCAGATATATATAGAGATCAGGGTCCCCTACATGTGGCCCTGAGTGAACTATACATGGCCCCGAAGGCCAAGGATGAGCACCACAAGATTGCCAAGGTAGCAGCATATTTATATTTACATATGGGAGCCATGCAGGACAAATGGGCTGAAGGCCAAGATCTGGCGAATAGGCAACTGCTGGCATTACAGAAGGTCCAATCTGACCTGGTCTCTTCTGAGCAGAGGCTGCAGAGGAGCCAGGAGTCAGAAGATGATAGTAGGCAGTACATCATTAAAATAAAAGAGGATCCTGCAACAGGAAAAGGCAGAACAGGATACCAGATTTCTGGCCTTGCAGAAGGAATACCAAGAAGGTTTGGACTCCCTACTGCAAAACCAGAAAAAGCTGGAGCAACAACTGGACTTCAACAGGGTATGTGCTGAGCAGGTAGTCACCCTGCAAAGCCACCTAGATAGGGAGAAGGCAGAGAGCAATAAACTGATTTTGAAAGACCTGGATACCCAGGCAGAATTTGACCAGGAGCGCCAGAAAGCTGGTGCCTTCCAAAGGCAAAGGGACGACCTGGCGGCACAGATGCAGGCTCTTAGTCAGGAAAGGGATACCTTAGGCCAGGAAGTCTGCCACTTAAAAAGGAAAATGGAAGAAAATCACCTGGCCCTCCAGGGACGGGGTGACCTCCAAAAAGAACACCATAACTTGTTAGAGCACACCAGGAAGGTGGAGGATGCTCTGGCAAGAAAGGAGCAGGCCAATAGGGACACAGCTCAGGAGGTAACCCTCCTGCAGCAAAGACTGGCCCAGTGCTCCAGGATCAATCAGGAAACGCAGAGAGAGAATGAGGCTCTCTGCCAGCACAATGATAGGCTCCAACAACAGGTAGCGATGCAGGAGAGACTGATAGAGTCTAGTAAGGCCTTAACTGAGGAACTGAAGGCGCAGGCTCTTGCATTGCAACAGGGAGCAGGGGCGGATAGAGATGAGGTTCGCTGGGAAAGAGAAACTCCTGAGCATAACCCCAGGAGCCCTAGTACCAGAGGCCTTTATCTCTCTCAGTCCCTGTACTCTGCCACCCCCATGTCCCCTGGCGCACATGAGCACCGGGCCACAGGGATGGCAGATTACTATCCAGCCAGAAGCATGGGGCTCATAGGCCAGTACCACCCAGGAATGGAGGGGCGGGCATCCGGGTATGGGCACCCAAGCACAGTGCAATTTAGTGGGGAACCCCAGGAGAGTAGGCCCATTAAGGGCATCCTGAAAACCTCTGCCCAGTTAGGTCAGTGGGGGGGGTACCCATCAAATCCTGGCAGCAAGGAGGGATCTGAAGACTCCTCTGAGCGGTACAGGACACAGGAGACCAGGTCCCCACATTCTGCCAGCCATTCCCAGGCTCGCAGAATCCGGGAAAACCTGGAAGAACAGACGGGAACCTCTGGGAGCAGTGCCTCTGAGTCAGAAGATGAATGGACCAGGGTTACCCGGACCAAAAAGGCCAATAAGATAAAAAAGGGCCTTGCTTAAGGACCCCTTAAAGCAGATTAAGGCAATCAGGAGCGTCATCACGCCTTATCATAAGAATGTCAAGTATTCTGTTTGGGAGCACTTAGAGTTGTTTGAGCAAATGATGGAGACTTTCCATTTGAAGGACAGCCAAAGCTGTATTCAATATGTAAAGTGGACCTTCTCCCCGGAATACTCAAGTTTCTTTGCGGGGCTGGAGGACCAAAATCATTTAAGATGGTCCACCTATAAGGCGGCCATCTTGAAACATTTTTCTACTCATAGAAATCCTCAAGAGGCTCGCAAGGCAGCCTACAATTTACAATGTGGGGAGGATCAGGCCCCACAAGAATTTGTGCAGGAGTTAAAGCGTGCTTTTGCGCAGACCACCAGAAGGGTGCGCACAGACAGCAGAGAATTTGTCAATACATTTTTCCACGCCTTGCCCAAATATATAATGACTCAGCTCGTGAGAGATTTTCATGAGAAAAGATCTTTAGACTGGGTCATTGAACAGGCTACCCGGATCTATGAGGTGCAGAAGCCCATAGAAAATAAAAGCAATACCCACAAAAACCCCAAAGTCAACAACACCCCTGCTGCTGTCAAGGTGGCAGAGGTAAAGGTTGCCCCCGTTTTGGAGTTGGAGATGGGGGGGGCCTAAAAACCTACCTGCACCTAATAATGCTAGGCCCAGAAGGTCCTCGGGCCAGTCACAGACAGGGAGCCAGGGAGGCAGCCCCACAAATGGGGTCCTTCGCTCTCCTGATTATGTAAGTCCCCGTTACAAGGGAAATAGACCCATCCTGGGTTATGTGTGGACTCCTCCAGCCCAAGGGAGGGGATCCAGCCAAGCACCTAACCCAGGGAACTTCCCTCCTAACTTCCCACCGGAGGGCAGAAATTCTCCAAATCCTGGGCAGAACTTTTTCCCCAGGTATCCACCCAATTTCCAACCCCAAAATCATCCATCCTTCTTTCCCCAATTCCCTGAGCCCAGACAACCTAATCCGGGAGAGGGGAGGCCAAGGGTGGAGGGGTACCCAAATCTTCCCAATCCGGGGTATTACCAGAGAAGGGATAGTTACCCTTCCCGGGATCAGCCCAGGGGAGAAAACAGGGCCCCGTATCAGCCTGAGCGGGTGTCCCAGTTAGAGCGCCAGGTTCAAAACATGGCGCGGGATCTGGGTCACATACTGAGGGCTCAGCAGAACCCTCAGATCGGCATGCCGGCGCAGAACGCACCCAACTCTGGACCTGGTGCTCCAGAACAATGACGGGGGCAGCACCCCGATAACTCACCGGTTCCCAGGGAGGAGGCACAAAGGGAAGGGGGGTGTAAAGCCTGGGAGGAAGCTTCCTTCCTCACTTGTAAACAGCCCCTGGAAACCCAGGAACCGGAAACAAAATCTCTTGCCCCTGAAAGTCTGCCTCCTAAGGAACAGAGGGGGGGTAGGAGAAACAAAAGACCCAAACAGACACAGTTTGAGGAGGAGGTACAGATCTTCCAATTTGAGGGAGAGGGATCCTCAGAAGATCCTGGGAAAAGGATCTTCTCCTTCAGAGATGGGGGAACTCCTCCCAAAGAAAAATGGGTCCCAAGGGATGCAAATCCAGACTGGGGAGATGTGGAGACTGAGCTACCGCCGCCCACCATCTCATCCCAGAACCAACCGCAAGAAAATCCCCTGGTTCAAACCCATCCTGGTGACTGCCTCCAAAAAGGGGGGGGCGGCCCAGAACCGGAGCCAGGGGAACCCACAATGACTCTGATCTCCAGTTGCCAATTTTTTCTTTCAGATTCCTAAGGCTCTCCACAGAATTCCGCCCAAATCTCTTCGCTAGCGATGTCCAAAACCAGAAAGTTAGCCCACCAGTTGTCCAAAAATGTGCATTATCTGTGCCCCCTTGAGGAGAAGGAGGGAAGATATTATGCCCCGGTACAAGTACAGGGGCAGGGTACAATTCTGGCACTGGTGGACACGGGATCTCAAGCTACCCTTCTGTCCAGAAGGGCCTTTGATGAACTGAATGCAGGAAGGGGAGGGAATTACCAAATTCCTCTCACCTCACTTCCTGGACAACTCCAGAACTTTGACGGGAAGGAAATTCCCGTCGAGGGGACGGCAGATTTGGACATTAAGATCGGGCGACACAAGTTGAAACACCCGGTCATAGTTGTGACTCCAGAGGGCACCCCTTGTTTACTAGGGAATGACCTCCTGAGGAGGTTGTCACCCTTAATAGATTGCGTAAACAAGGTCCTCTGGACCCAGACTAGCCGACCAATAAAATTAAAACAGAGTGTCAACCAAATTAGTTTAAACGGCACCTGCCACATGGTTGAACAAAAATCTGACCAAGTAGAATTTCACTTCCAGAACAACCAAATTCCAGACGTGACAGTAATAGCAGTAGGACAACAGACTGGTGATGGGGGGTCCTCTCTATTTCTGAAAATCAACCTTCCTTCCAGTTTAAGGTGGTATTCCACACTGGAAGGAAACACCCTGAAATTCTTTACCAATTCACAATCAGAAACTCCCACTCCTATAGTCCAGAAAGATGTGAAATCAGCTCAGAGCCTGGCTGATATTCAGCAAATTGGAGAGCAGTTGTTCATCCCTGTTCAGTTAAATGAGGGGAAGGACTCTGTTCTCGCTCGAGTGTGCGTGAACAATGGTAAGAGCTTCATCAGCGAAGCGATGTTTCGCCAACTCCCAAAAGATCCAGCCATTCCCACATTCAAACTGATAGACAAATGGGAAATGGACCTGGAAGCACCTAATTCCAAACAGCCCCTGCCAAGCAGGTGTATGCTCAAAATCTCCATTGGCAACAAGAGCATAGTCCATAATTGTTGGGTCGTGCGAGACGTCACTGCCGCTTTTTACTTAGGCAGTGACATTCTCAATCGCTTTGCCATTAGTTTGGACCTAATAAACTTCAAAGCTTGGTCCCGATTAGCGGATAATCCCATGGGCTTTGATGATCCAGAAAAAGCATTTAGGTCAGCTCAATTGCTACCTTATGCAGTTGAAATTCAGATCAAAGAGGAAGTCACCATCCCAGAAAGGACCCGACAATTCTCCCTGGAAGTGAAAGTTAAAAGAGGACAACATTTGAAAAACCCTGATGCTTGCATACATCTAAATGCTTCTCTCCAACTGCAAGGGTTAGGGGTAAACCCAACCCCATTAGTCAACATAGAACATGACACCATTCTAATAGAGGTGGATAACAGCGACTTAAAGAGTATTACTCTAGCCGCAGGCACCATTATTGGAATGGCGGTTGATGACCGACATTTTTCCATAGATTTAGGTAATGAACTGTTAGGGCCAATCCCCAAGGACTGCTTTGACCGTGACAGTGATGACAATACAACACCAGACAGGATTTTTACCCGGCATGGGGGGAACTTCCTGGTGTACACTTCTTGCCCTTATGGTAAGGAAGATGTGACTTGTGACTTCAGGAGGGATGAGGTGATTTTCCAGGTCCATGAGGGCTGCCTTTCCCACCTGAAGCCTCCAGTCCAAATCAGCACTCTGACCAGGGACTTCTCCACCCAGCTGGAGGAGGCCGCTGAGATAGCCAAACCAGAAGTCTTTCCAGGCTTCATGCAGATGGTGGAAGAGAGAGTCAACCTAGCTGATGCCTGTGTGACTCTGGAACAAAAGCAAAAGTTGAAACAAGTTTTCTTGGATTTCCAAGATCTCTTTGCGGTAGACTCATATGACTGCGGTCGCACCGACATCCACACAACAACAATCCCCACGGACCCTGGCATGACTCCAGTGTTTGTGAAGCAATATCGTTTGCCTCTCGCATCCATGGAGTCCCTTACTGAAATAATTAAGAACCTTGAGTCCAGGGGAATAATCCGTCCAGTCCACAGCACCTTCAATAATC
Organism: Ambystoma mexicanum; assembly: GCF_040938575.1. Taxonomy (NCBI): domain Eukaryota; kingdom Metazoa; phylum Chordata; class Amphibia; order Caudata; family Ambystomatidae; genus Ambystoma; species Ambystoma mexicanum. The sequence continues at coordinate 1,041,486,466 of NC_090924.1, forward strand.
CGGTGCTTCGAATATTGAAGCCAAACGGCCAGTGGAGACTCTGCGCCGACCTCAGGGAGCTCAACAAACGGGTCCATACTTCCTGATGGCCTCTTCCCTACATTGACCAAGGGCTGGCCCAGATCCAGGGGTCACAGGTATTCACTGCAATAGACCTGACCAATGGATACTGGACTGTGCCTGTCAGTAGGGAGGACCAATACAAACTGGCTTTTACCTTTGGGGGCCAGCAGTATACATGGACCCGGACTCCCTTCGGATACCTCAACTCCGGCAATGAATTTAACATTTTCCTACATAAGGCCATGCCCGACCTGGGTGCGAGGGGTAACCTGGCTTATGTAGATGATGTCCTCATCAAAAGTTCATCTGTGGAGGAACACATAGCGGAGATCCGTTATGTTCTGACCCAGTTGAGGGCCGCCGGAGCAAAACTTTCCTTTCAGAAAGCACAGTGGTGTAGAACCCGTGTTAATTTCTTGGGGCACGAGATTACTCCTCAGGGTCTCTGTCCCCAGGAAAAGAAAGTGGAAGCACTTCAGAAACTGAAAGACCCCACAACTCTGCGGGAATTAAGGAGCCTCCTTGGACTGACTAATTACAGCAGAAAATTCATTGAGGGCTACGCAGAGATCACCAGACCCCTGATTCATCTCCTGAAGGGGGGGTCAAGTGGGAATGGGGTCCAGAACAAGCCGAGGCAGAAAGACAACTCAAAAGAAGCCTCTCACAAGCGCCCTGCCTAGCTTACCCCGTCAGAAACAAGGAGTTCTTCCTGGAGACGGGGTTCTCTAATACGTGCTTGACGGCAGTATTATACCAAAAGCATGACAAGGTCAATGAAGTAATCTCCTATGCGAGCAAAACTTTATCCTCTGTGGAGGAAAAATTCAACGACTGTGAGAAGGCACTCCTGGCAACGGTGTGGGCATTGAAGAATTACCGGCCGTTTATCCATGGGGAACACATCATAGTGGAGACACCACACCAGCCTCTGCAATATCTCCAAAGTGACAGAATCCGGGCCGGAAATGTGAGTAATTCCCGAATTACTTCCTGGATTCTGTCAATGCAAGGCTTTCCTGTGGAGGTCAGATATGGCCAAAACAAGAAGAGTCCCCTCGCACAAGGTCTGGCTGACTTGCATGATTGTGCCAGAGAAAACTGTCTCGAGGACGAAAGTCTTAAAATCAAGGACAACACGGAGGCATACCTTAATTCCCCACACAAAGTCTTTGAAGAGGACAAGTGTGAGGGAATGCCCACTGTCTATGTGGATGGATGCTCTTACCATGTTGACAACAACGGGGAGAAAGAACTGGTGGCTGGCGTAGGGAATGCATGGGTGAATGAGTCCCCAGAACCCTCCGCTGGATACAAAATTGGTCCTCGAAGTAGTCAGGTGGCAGAATTGATGGCTGTGCATCAGGCCATCCTCACTGCTGTCCAGCATCAACTCCACGAACTGGTCATAATCACAGATTCGGATTATGTACGGAACGGGTTCGTGGAGCACCTGGTTAATTGGAAAACCAGAGGCATGTTATGTGCTAACAACAAACCCTTGAAACATGGGAAGTTGATCCAAAACATTGATGATCTGGTCACCTCGAATGAGATGACCATCTATTGGAAAAAGATCAAGGGTCATTCCAAAGTAGAGGGACCAGACAAAACTGGAAATGACTTAGCTGATCAGCTGGCCAAAACCGGGGCCATCCAAGGGGATCTAATTGAGATTGAGTCCCTGTTGGGGGAAATCCAGGTCACTGCTATCACTAGGTCCCAGGCAAATGCTCACAACAACCTTGCAATTGCACAATGGAGTAAGGAGACCCCTGATGCTGATTTGATTACTGCTCAGAAGGGGGATCCAATAATTGGTAAATTTTACCAGCACCTTGAGGACCCTGAGAACTTTCCCCTGACGGATACCGATTACATTGGGAAAGAGGACCTAAGAGTGTTGATGAAATGTCCAAAAATGTTCCGGATCCAAGACGGTTTGCTGGTAAGGAAATCCAAAGCTGGCCACGATCAGTGGGTGGTTCCTACCTCATTCCGAAGCCTGATGTTAAGTCACGCCCATGATGCGGCCACCGCCGGTCATAGGGGGTTTCACACAACACTGGAAATCTTAAGAGAGGTTGCATACTGGCCACACATGGGGCAGGACCTTGACCAATACTTGAAGGGGTGTCTTGTGTGTGCACAATTTCAGCCATCATCCCTCACGCACCGTGCGCCTCTCCAAAAGAGGGGGGTGACACTGCCATGGTCAGATTTACAAATCGACTTTGTAGGCCCCGTGATTCGCTCTGCTAGGGGGAATAAGTACATGTTGACTGTGACATGCTTGTTTACCAAGTGGGTGGAATGTCTCCCAGCCCCAAACTGCAAGGCAGAAACGGCAGCTGCCTTGATGATTAACCACATCTTTTCCCGTTTTGGTCTACCTCAAAGGATTGAGTCAGAAAGAGGTAGCCACTTCACCAGTGAAGTAATGACAAAGATGTGGGAGATACTGGGGGTCAAAAGGAAGTTGCATATTGCTTACCGGCCAGCTTCTTCTGGGGCAGTAGAGAGATATAACCGAACCATTGTGAGCATATTAAAGAAGTTTGTGGCAGATTCTGGGCCAAGTTGGGATATCCGATTACCTCTGGTCCTAATGGCCATCAGATCTACCCCTTCATCTGCAACCAAAATGTCACCATTTGAGTTGATGACTGGGCGCAAGATGGTGCTTCCGCAGCATTTGCTCTATAGGACCCAAGAGCAGACACTGATAAATGCCTCCACTACTCATGAGTATGTGGAGAATTTAAGGAAACACCTCCAACATGCTTTTGCTTATGCTCAGCGGAATCTAGAAAGATCAGCTGATAGCATGAAGACCCATTATGACCTGAAAACTTCCAGGAAGGAATATCAGGTGGGGGACCGGGTCTATCTATACAACTTCCAAAGAAACCAGGCAAAACAGCGGAAATTCTTGCCTACATGGAAGGGACCCTTTGAGATCATCGACAAGATCTCCCCTGTGGCCTACAAAATCCACATCCCCAAAGGTCCTTTGGCAGCGGGGGAAGACAAGTGGGTCCACATAAACCAGTTGAAATGTTGCCATCCCAGGCACACTCTGCAACAACTGGAGGAATCCTCTGGAATCCTAGCGGGTACTGTCTCAGACTAATTCAGTTCCAACCATAAAACATACCACATCTAGTCTCTAAAATATTGTGATTTGCATGAAACTGTCTTAGTTATACTGTTTTTTTTTCAAAATAAGAATGTAATGTTTCGTTATGATGAAATGCATATGCTGCCCCACTATCTCAACAGTGGTGGGGAAGAAATGTCCATGAATAGGTATTGCCGCTCTTCCTTTGTCGTCCTAGGAGAAAGAAAACCTGGAGACGGGACAAGGAGGACGATCCGGAGACCGGGAGCAGAGACGCAACGGGCCCGGGGTACCGCCCAATCTTCCCATCAGGACCGGCGAGGAGAACCGATCAATCCGACCGGATGGAGAAAAAGATGCTGAACTGTGCCATCTATTGGAAGAAGATGAGGAAACATCCCAGGTCTTGCGAGTCCCATCAGGAAACAGAATGGCCATCGCAAGAGGGGGGCTTGTGGGATGTTTTTACCCATGCATCCGAGCCCTACCTCAAAACTGTGCAGTACTGACATGGAAAACATCATGATGGCCAGAGCTTCACAGAAAATGCACAGGGAAATGCATGAAGAATAGGCTGCCACTCATTTTTGCCGATGTTATGGGCACAGAAGGACACTGCCTAAAACCACCATTGGGCTACCCACACAGTAGTCTGAAACCATTGGGAATGGCAATGCTGATTGCCAAAAGCAAACCCATAACTGTTGGGAATTCATTTTCTTAAATCCCAAAAAGGGGTGCAGTACCAGTACTCACCACTATCAAAAAGCCGGCGTTTTAAAACCACCAGATTTTGTGTAAAACTGAATAAATGAACCCAAGGCAAGCCAAAGAAAGACTTACTGAGAGGTGGATCCAATGTAAAGTTATATTCTGAAGTGACTTGAAGGTTTCTAACAAGACTGGCTGAGCTGTGGATTTCAGCAGTTTAAGTAAATTTGGACTGAAAGACACTAAAAATCTAAATGTTTAAATTGACTGAGTGACCTACTTTTGAGTGTCACATAGGCTGCAATTGTTTAAATGTCATAGTTTTAAACTTAGAATCAGCATTCTAGCTGCATATGTAAAAATGTTTAGTTTTATTTGAATGCAGAAAAACTGGGGAACAGAAATGACATGTAGCTAAAAACTGGCTTAAAGAGATTCCAATTTTGCCTGGCAACTACCCCCCATCAGGAGTGAAACTTGAGTCACAGCTGTGTTCCCAGGCCTATCTGCCTGTTGCTGGCCACACTAAGGATATGCCATCTCTCTGATAATTGAATTAAGGGGAGCCCCCACAGAATACAGGAGCTCTGAACAAAGCCCTGTCCTGACTCAGGCAAATGTTTTATTGGCGAGAGTCGTAAATGGAGCTTCCTCCTGGAAGAACAGGGGAGGAGCACTGCCTGTGAGAGCAAGCTGGCTTGGCAGAACTGGAAAAACCAGAAATTCAACCTTGTGCTGGGGGGAAACCACACCCCTTTGGGGCCAGAACATAACTCTAAAAAGATGAATAACTCATAGTGCGGACTTGTGAAAATTATTTAAATGATACCATAATTCTTGTGATTTTTCTGCCCACATTTTAAGACGTGCTAGGACCCGGTGGTATGTTCAGGGGGGTTTTAGCGGAAAAGAGGATATTACTCAAAATGTGTGCATGTGAAAAATCTGACACTTCATCAACTAATGTCCATACTCCTTGCGCACATGTGTGTAAATTTGGGTTAATGTCCGGTATTGCAAACCAGTTAAAAAGTGCAAAATATTGCCATTTCTGAATGCAAGCTCTCAGGAAGAGCAGATTTGGACAGGGTATACCTCCTGTAATGCATGATGGGTGCATATGATTTTAAAACAATGTGTACCTGTGCAAATATGTTTTTTGAGCAAATATAGATTGTGTGTAAAGTTGACAGGGGTGGGTTCTCTGTATCATAAACAGACCTCATCATGATGACACTTCATTTCATTCCCCCAATCAAGTGGAAGCGGATGAAGTGGCCAATGACAAGTGGAGAGGGATAGAGCCTAGTGATGCTGCTCACACACACACATTTTCAAAACAGATAAAAGCAGACAGACAGGACAGATAGGGACCTTCAAATCCATTTGCAGCTGGAAGCTCTGCCGGGAAAATCCATACTTTACCTCCATCAACCTCCAGAGAGCTAACATAGAGACTTCAATCTATCCACCTTCAGAGACCCAGACCAGACCGCTGTTAGCAGAACCAGAGAGAGCTGACCCAGATCACTGTTAGCAGAACCAGAGACCCAGACCAGACCAGCAGAGTAGAGCTGACCCAGACGCTGTGCCCAGAGACCGTCTGGGGCGAGTGAAGAAAACCTGACCAGATCCGTGGCGAGGCCCATTCTATTTCTAAATATATTGTGAGTACATAGCAGAACTGTGCAGAACCAATCTCTTAGTTAAAATAATATAATTCAATCCTATTTTAATCCAAGTAGAACTGTCTCCTAACTGTCACCTGTCATTTGTAAAGCTGTCACCTGTCATTTTCTAGTTGCAAGCTGCACTTGTCTTTTGAACTTTAAAATTTCAAATCTGAAAAACGACCTTTATTTAATCGCTCATATCTCCGTGACCGTTTGTGCTAGAGACTTGCAGTAACTTTCCTCTGAAAGCTGGGAATCGTGGCTTTTTTACGAACCTAGAACCGCATTCCTACCCCCTATAGTTTTGCCGCAATCGTGAAAAGCGCACCCGCGAATTTTACCGCGATTTGCAAATTTCTTCACGTGTAAAAATCTGCTGCTGCTTGCCTTCCATTTGCCAAAAATTCGTTTAACCTGCTAGTTACTCCTAGATCATTGCTAGTGTGAGCCTGGACTAATATTAACTTGATAACACTCACCCTGAACCTCTAGGGGGAATTAAAACCATTTTCAGCATATTCCTCACTTCATTGCCAGCACATATAAAAGCATTTTGGGCCTGTGTTTAAAACTCCGATCTGTAATCTAAGCTTGCTGGGGTGAACTGAATTACATTTGATTGCATTTCTGAGAACTGTGTGCTTTCCTTCCATTTCCTTGGATTGCATAAAGGGGGGAGGGGATTGCCAGAGAAAAGTGATTACATTGTTTTGTTGAACGCATATTGAGTATTTTCTGTACTGCATTTTCATTCCACCTTGCATCCATTTGAAACCATAAAAGTATTGTTGCTATCTTATCCATCCTATAACCACTCATCATTGATTATAAAGAAGTGTGCTCGTGCCAGACTATCCATTATTGATTACATATCAGATTAAGTGTGATATCCAAATATTAATTTATTATAAAGTGTGATATATATCTATATTGTTTAAATTCTCAAATAAACCTTTTAACTTGCAAAACAGAACTACTTCTTGGCTCAGTGGGGTCAGGGGGATTCCAATAGAGGGGTGTTATATAGGGGTAGTCATCCAGAACGCATGAACTGGACATAAAGATATATCAATAAGGGTTTCCATTCAGTATCCCAGTCTAGGCATTGACTTAGCTGTAGTGTTGAATTGAATCCTCTTACAGAACTCACCACCTTTGAAATGCATATCATTACACACATACACATACCCAATTCTGCATGTGACGCTAACTCCTACCACTTTGAAAACATCAAGGCTACAGCATGCAGAGGAGATGAAACACACATGGCTGTCAAGAGAGGGGTGCAAGTGGGACAGATTGCACTTGAGCGCCCTATGTTGGCAGATCTTTGTGTGAAGCCTTACATGTTGCTAGGTAGAGCATCTAGGGAAATGCTCATTCCTGTGGCCACCTGTGTTGAGAAAGTACTGTCTCAGTCAGCAATTCTCATAATCAGTTGAGTGAGCATTAACCATACATAGTTGGCACCACACCCCATTTGGTGTCTGGGCAGTGGCCTGCATCTCTGTGGAAGGGAAGCACACTTTTGTGAAAATGTATGACCACCTTTTCATCTGGAGGGGGAGGGTCCTCTACATTTATATAAAGAAATGCACGGAGAGGACAACCTCCATTAAGAGCAAACTGTCACCTCTTTGACATGTACCAGTATTCCACCTCGTTTTTGAAGTTATATTGAAAAACACAGACAAATTCTGCTCTAAAGCTACCTTTTTCCAATATATTTGTGGGAAAGTGACTAGGGGTAGGTCTTCTGGAGGGGTAAAAACTGCAGTAAAAGTATGCCACCATTTCCACCGCCGTTCTAGCTAATCAGTGAGACACATGCATTCACCCCTGACATCAAAGAATACTGGTCACATCAATAGCAGATGAACTTCCACGTGGGCAGATCCTGTACCAGTCCAGGGAGAATACCATAGGGCAGGGAAGGCAGCACAAACATTGATATTATGGAGGCCTGAAAAACAACCATTTCTTGTGGTATTTATATGCCATGAATACCCCCACAATTGTCAACGTGCATGTTTATGTGACCTTCACATACACATCCGTCATCTGCACGAAGACACATATATGGGTCACACCTTTTGCACAGGAATTGGTGAAAAGAAGGGGTGCTGTGAGGTTTTATAGGAACATCCATGACAACACATGCCACATGATATTCATATTCATATGTTTGCTGAGTGTTCAAGGGGGGGACACTTCTTGTGTCAGTTCTGTGTCAGTCTATCTTCAGTGCCTATTGCTTTGGAGGACCCCAAGAGGTGGTCCTTAACACTCAAAATCACCTTACACCAGCAGAGCAGTGCAGAGAGTTGTGCTGAGTGTTCTTGTGTTCGGGGGCTCAGGATGCGGCCGTGAGGTGTGACTGGAGTTCCAGGACCGGACTCTATTGGACATTTTCCCTTAACGTGTTTCATCGTGGCATCTGCTACAATAAGTGCCCGCCTGCTGGAATCTGTTTGTTTTTTCCTTTCTTTGCTGCCTCATCTCTCTGCCTGGCCGGATCAAAGTAAAGTGGTGGTTTAATCGTTATCACTGCTAGTTTGTATCAAACATTAATTATCGAACGCAACCATGCTGACGAAAGCCCACCCAATGTAAGAAACTATAACTTGAGGAAACGAAAAACCTAAGGGAACGCTAATGGATATAAACGCGCCCCGTTGCAGGGCGCGCTTGCCGTAATAGTGACAGCATCGCAGGAAATTACAAATTCAAATGTGACTCCTGAGCCGTTAAATATGACAGCATTTAAAACTAAGAAAATCTCTGTGTTTTTTACAAAGAAGCAGGGGACAATTAAACAGGAAAAATGCTCAGAGCCCGATGTGACAGTTGTTCAAGTGCTGCATGATGAACACTTAGCGGGTAAAACTTATCTTCAAACTTTCTATGAAGATACAGATAATAATTTGCTGCTTGATCTGTGTTATCTTGTGAGCAATTCTATGCGACCAGGGCCGGACATAGAAAGTGATAATAACAACGGCAACCAAGCATTGGCATCGGGGGAGTCGTGTCGGTTTTAGGTGCCTCTGTCCATCTAAATCCCATCAATGGCCTTGGGACACAAAGACTCTTGGCATCCCCAAACATGTTTATTGAGACTACGCTCTCGTCCTCTCCAACTCATAATTTGGTTCCAATAATCAGTCTAGTAGTTTCCAGAATGAGTCGAACTCTTTGATAGAACCTAGTAGTGAAGTGTTACATTTTGCGATAGAAATTCTATTGAAATTGTGTGGACGTATCCATGAGGACAGGGGTGTGTTGTGGGGTCTCTACTTGATGGACCATACCAAAAAAACAACTAGGAACAGGGAAACCCACCGGCGGTTTAAGGTAGAGGCTTAGCTATGGTACAGCCTATAGTGATTGAATCTCAAAAGACGGATGAGCCCAGAGGGGTTATCGACGATATCTTGGTTTCCCCTCTGTCCTAGCCTACTCGTAATGAAAGGCATTTAAAAAGGCAACAGGGATTACGCCAAAAAGACCTATGTAAGGCTTCAACTCCTCCAATTGAGGCTGACGTCCATCCTCTGAATTCGACAATCGTCTCCTCCGTGGAGGCCACTCTTCAGTCCAAGAAGGCCAGGAAAAAAGAAATGCAGCAAAAAACACCTACAACAAAGTGGAGGTAGGTTAACTAGTTGGCTATTAAAAGATAATCATACTCGCCAAGCAATTATAGCAAATGAAGAAGGGCCCACTGGTCCGGAAGATGCCCATTGCATTCTACCTGTTCCAAGTGACTGGTTTTTGGATCAGTTATCTTCGACGACCAAAGGACACCTACCAGGGATGGTGCAGAAAGAGAATGCGGCACAAATTACCCCTTCGCCTGCTAAGCTGGAATTGGATAAATTGATAGAAATCATAGTTCAGACATTGCTGGCAAATAATAGAAAAGCAATACATTGTTCAGTGTTGCTGAAGTTGTTTAAGAAGGATCCTTCACTGCGTATTCTAAACTCTGATGACATGAATTTTGTCAAACTCTTGGGGCTGAAATGTGACGTACAACGAAAATGAATTGTTCATTACCATCTGCTGCATATTTGATATGGGCTCAGGCTGATTCATTGGAATTTATGGGGTACAGGTTGGATGCCCCATTAGTAATGAATGACAGTTCTAAAACCTGTGAACATTGTAAATCAAGCTCCAAGATAACAGAAGACGGTAGTGTACAATCATTGAAGGAAAATGGTACCCCATGTTTTAATAACACTCAAGGCAGGAGGTGGTTAAAGAATGTCAACCCGGGGAGAAATGCTAACATGTACTTGAAGTTTAAGTATACTGTCATGGAACACACAGGGCCATTCACATTTTGTATTGGCTAAGGGCTCACCTGATTTCCTTGTAAATTCGAATATTTTTTTATTACAGGAAGCATGGTTATGGGAAGCATTTTATCTAGATCGCTATATGATATACCAGTCCCCTGTAAAGAAGGTACCCGTAGGACGACCCTCAGGGAGGCTGTTGATAGGGGTTAGACAGGATCTGCCCTCTTTGCTGATGAAACACTTGAATATTAGGGTGAATGTTTTGGCTATAGAAGTAGGCTTAATTCATGAGTGTATCCTAATTAGATTGCTAATTGTATGTATATATGACCCGCCTGGTATGGATAAAACCGAGGCCATCTTTGAATATATTGATAACCTAATTGTTTCTTGGGTGGTCAAGACTCTGACAGGGTACTCGTGAGAGGCAACTTTAATGCACGATTGGGAGAATCTACCTTGAAGATGACATGTTCAAATATATTAAGAAAAAACAATCTAGTTCTGAAAGTATCGAATATCAAGGGTTGTGAGTGGCTAAATTTTTTAACATATTGGGAACTCATGCCCTTAAATGGTTGTCTTCATAATGATATCCCTGGCAAACCGACCAGGAATATGGGCAAGAAACGAGGTATTCTTGATTATATTTGTGGGAATGGCCCCCCTCTTCTACAGTGGGACGTGCTATTGAATGTCGTTCCAATGCAGTATAGTGACCATTCCCAGATGATACTGTCTGTACAAGAAATTGGCAAGGTATTTAGGGAAATGGCCTCTGTTGAACTAGAGGTAAATCAAGGTGGAAACTGTATTTGTTGGACAGTAGGCAATATTAAAAAGGCATGTATGGAACTGAATGGTATGGTAGTGGATGGCTTAAATTACTTGACCAGGTCTAATGCTGAAGATATTCAAGTATGCATTACGGAGTTAACAAGTAGGGTGGGGATCAAAAAGGGTAAGCCATTATCCATGTCTACGAATAAAAGGGATGTTCCATTTAATATGGAGGTACATTTAGCTAAGTGTAAGTTACGTAGAGAGGTGCAGTATTTAAAAACACGCCTGAATGTGGCTTATGGTGCCTTGGCTAATATCAAGAAAGCCCGGAGCAACTACCGTAACTGGTATAAAAGGCAAAAGGCAGAAGGTATAACATCTAAATGGCATCAGCTGCTTAATGTAATGCTAAATCGAAATCCAAGAACTATGTGGCGTACATTGTCATTGGCTAAGGATCCCAAAGATGTGAAAAAGCTCATAAATCCAATCCAGGAAAAAACTTGGCGGGAGTATATTGGAGTAAACATTTTTAGTTATGAAAACCTAGGGGGAAGTAAAATGGCTTTCTAATATCCATGGCTGTTGGATTTCAATGTAGGACTGATAATTTACATGATCAGAAAGGCAGTAAACTCTGGGGCGCCTGGCCTAAATGGCTTGGCCATGTCGGTCCTAAAGCCCGATCCAGAAAATTGGGCAGTATTACTTTGTTTCCTATTTGAAAACATATGCCAGTACGGGGTGATACCACAATCTTGGACTCAGTCTATACTAGTCCCTATTTTTAAAGCCAGAGACCGATCACCAGCTGAGAATTATTGGTTGCTATTTCTACTTGATTCTACAGGAAAGGTGTTTTCCACCTGTGTCTTGAGACATTTGCAATCATGGGTAGATGATAATACATTATTACATCCTTTACAAACAGTTTCCAGGCAGGGGCCAGTACGAATGTAAATATTAGAATTTTGGATAAGCTGATTTCAAATGCAAATAGAAAGCAGAGTACATCATTGTATATTGCCTGTGTGGGATTTAAGTCGGTATTTGACTTGGTAAATAGAGACCGAGGGTTGAATGTTGCCCCCCCCCCCTGCTTTTCAATGTATATTTGGCTGACTTGATTAGGCATTTAGGGGCGGTCACCAAATGGTCACCTATATTAAATCTGGAAAAGTTTACAGCAATTCTTTATGTGGATGATTTAATATTATTCAGCTACCCAGTTGCTGGAATTTAGGGACTATTTGGAGAACTGGATAGTTATGCCAGGGAAAACGAGTTTGTAACACATCTTGAGAAAAATAATGATATTCTGGCTTCTACTAGAAAAATTAATAGAGCAGCCATAGATACCCCTCTGGGTCAAATTCAATATACCTCTTCATATAAATAACTTGGATTGGATTTGATGCACTGAGCAAGCTATGGAAACATTATAGAGATTAAGATTTGGTAGAGAAAAGGCTAGTTTCTCTATGAAGGGGATACAAATGTTGTGTAAACAGTGGTTTTGTCCATCCATACTGTATGGCGTGCAGGCCCTGGAAATTACCAGATCTGGATTACTTAAACTATACAGAAGGCCGCTTTTGGCACAATATGCTGGGTTTAGCGCAGCCAACCCTGATGGAGTATATACATTTGGAGCTTGACCTCCAGTCTATGAAGGCAATGATACTGAGACGAAGAGGCAAATTGGTTCTCAGAGTCAATACCATTAGTAAGGAAAATCGGCTGGCTGGGATGGTCGCATATGGACCTGTTGTGTCACAGAAGGAGGATAAATATTTGCAAATGATAATGAATATGTTCCATTCTGTGGGTTCGCTACCTGATTTTAATAATAACACACACTATTAAGTATTAAAGAGAATTTCTGCAAAGCAGGTAGAACAGTGGGAATGGATTTGTAATTATGAACATCTGTCTCTACTTATTATCCTGCACTCTCCAACGTGACTCACAGATTTATGAGACCCCAGACTTATTTGATGCTCTCCCCTGATCCTGAGGTTCATAGGCTCAGGCTTTCATTCAGTATCAGTATCAGCTACCAGTGCTTGCTATTATAGGAAAAAGTTTGAAATTGCAAGAGGAGTCCAGATTCTGTAGAATTTGTAAGATCACTGTGAACAAAGAAACCATTAAACATCTATTTACAGAAAAGTATTGCTCCATATTCGGAAGTTTATTTGATGGACCTTGAAAGATGTGATTGTGTAAAAAACTGAAAATAAATCTTAGAGAACATTTTAGAGAAAATTCTGGAAAATGTAGGTCTGAGAAATGTAAGTTGAATTTAAATTTTTAAAATGATAATATGAATTTAAAGTTGGATTACTTTAGATACCCTTTAGGGTTTTATGAAGGGCTTTTAGGAACATTTTAGATTGATTTTAGATTGATTGAAAATTGAGAAATGAAATGCAATTTTGAATTTTTTGAAATTTCTAGGAACATTTTTCAAAAGTTTGTTTAAAAGTTTAAAAAATATTGAATTGATTGTGTATACATTTGAATGTTGATATTTTACTTGTAAAGTTCTGTTTGAACTATATAATGTAATACATAAATAAATAAATAAATACATATTCATACTCACCAGGTGATACTGAATGTAACCTACACCTGTAATGCACAGATATCAGGGTTGTAATTCTGTTCATGCACAAACCACATTGAACGGGCATGCCTGCACAGGACTGATGGTGCCTTCATGTACAGGCCTGGGACTGTCTGTTTCATTGTGGCCATGTGCTGTATGTTGCACAACATAGCCATATGGCACAATGTGCCCATGTCCGAAGAGCTTGAAGATCACATTGACATTGATGTGCATGACAGAAAAACACTTGCGTATCAATAGTAATGGGACAGTGTGGATGGACTAATACTCCATGAAGAAGTCATTAAACATTTCTTAATATAGAGGTGAGTGAATCAACAGATAGTGAGCACAAAGCCCACCTCGTCCAACCTATACATATGCGATAACAGAAAATAGTAGACAAATTGTCTCATCAAAGCAAACTTTGATAAACAGGGAAGGGTTGTAAGCTGGCTGCTTCCCCATTGGGTGTGAGGTGTAGAGTACAAATAAAACAATGTCCAGATAAAGTCTTTGCAAATATAACAAGAGTCTAGGGTGCAGCCGAATAATGCCATGCTTGAGCTGTGGCAAGTAAAGGCTATATACTAAGAAAATCAGATCCAGACAGTATAAAAATAATACAATGAGAACGAAAAAGCCTTAAAAGAAAAGAGGGGTGGACTTGTCTCACCTGCCCCGGCTGATTGCCCACCTGAGCTTGAATGGTTGGAATCTGTGGCTGGGCAAGCCACTGATGTTGGGAGTGAAGTGTTGACAGGGGACTGCTGTTGCGATCCAGGTGCAGGGGAAGGGGAAACAGGGGGTGGAAAGGGAAAGGGGGCTCCTGGTGGATCAGCGAGTCTATATGTAACTGGGTATTTTGAAGGTTGGTATCTACCAACAGGTGCAAGAGTGAGGCATTGCTGCAAGCCACATGGTGCACAACCGAAGAGGATGCATGGGCAGCATTGTATGTGGACAGGCTGTGGTTGGATGCATGTTCTTGATCCAGGTAGGCATCTTCCCTGCCCACAGCTGAAGCACTGCAGCAAGAAATGCAGCCAAAGGGGGCATTTACTTGGGTGAACAGGTGTCCTCCTTGGTTTCAGCAGGGGTTGCAGACGTAGTAGCTTCATCAGGAGGGCCTGCTCCCAGACCAATCAGGCATTCACCCGGGCCCCAGTGTAGGTCTCTGCAGCTGCAGGAGCAGCAGCAGCAGCAGCATAGAACTGCTCATGGGCTGATTGGGCATCCTTCCTGACCCCATCACATGCCTCTGAAAGCCAAGATAGCTGGGATCCTAGTGTTTTTCACAGTTGAGCTGCATGGAGCCATGTTTGAAGACACATTTAAACGACCACGACTCTCCGTTGCTGACCTTTTCACTCTCCTGATCAAAAACAGCTTGCACTGCACCAAGTCTGGATTGGTGCTGCCGGACAACCAAGAACTGCAAAAAGGCACTATTGACTGGTTACTGACCCCTTGGTCCATTTCTGGTCCCTAAAAGGTTAGGTCACTTTAATCCCTTTTGCACCCATGAACATATCCTTTTTAAAGAACATTGTGGTTATTACTTGCCTCATACCACTGATTCATTACTCAGAGAGCTGCATGTTGCGACCTTTGCTTATTTTGTGTTATTTCCTCAGGAGTTGGTTTTTTGTAGTATTTTCCTAGTTAGTAATTACTGTACAGGTGTGTTTAATTAAAGTATATGTATATTTATAAAACCTTGATTAGACAGTCGTTTATTTGGGATTGTTATACTTCCCTGTTTGGGTTACTTCTGAACCTTATTCACATCCCTCTTGAGAGTATAGCCTTCTCTCGGCCCACGTTACCACAAAAGGTGAAGGAAACTATGCCTGTTTTACCTTTATGATTGTGTTGACTCTTGGTTTGTAGAAATGTGAGGGCTGAAGGGTCGCCTTAGCCACTACTCATCTTCGTACTCCTGCAGGGCAAAAGTCAGTTTGTCACACTGCAGGAGGAGGAAGGGGTAGAGGGGATTTTTATCCCAGGATGGGACCTGATCCATCGTTCCTTGGAGAAGGTCCATATGCTCCCTAGTTAGTCTGGGAATGGTCTGCTCCATGGGATTGGTGGCATTGTTCTCCACCATTACCAGAATGCCCACAACCCTCAGTAACTGGGTGTCGGTTTTGGCCAAGGTGACAGTGTACATTGTGGTGACAATGGTGAAGATGACCTGGTCACTGAGGCTGGGCAGCTGCCTTGCAGTGCTAATGGAAGGCTGGGTCTCAATTCTGTGGCCTGGTGGCTGGATAGTGTCCCACGGAGCCTCAGAGTCCTGGCCAGGATCACATGCTCCTTCATTGTCACCACCATCCCCAGCGTCTTCATGGTCCCTTGCAGGTGAGAGCTCACAGCTAGTGGGCACAATGCATTGCCCTGTATGGAATTTTGCTGGAGTAATTATGACCAGAAATGGTGGCTTCATCGTGTGGAACTTGGGATTGACTGGGGCCCTGATTGTGAATGGTGAAGTGATGTGAGCCAAATGGGACACAGTCATTGGTAGCCCACGAGTAAATAGTGTAATCAACACAATGGACAAGGTCGGTGACAGCCTCCTGATGAACCGGGTGTTGCTCCAGAATATGCACCTATGCTATTGTTGAGAAAATGCTACAGCTCACACACAGCCTTTCCTTTCTGATAGTCCCTGCCAATGCCTGAGCAGCTATCACCATGCCAGAGTGATGTCAGACAATGTATCTTTTTTATTTTTTGTATTGTGTATTGGCTAAACACATAGTTCAACCTTAACAATCACACATATATAACAAATAGAAGAAAGAAATAAAAAAGAAATTACAAAACAAGTTAAAACCAATTACAGTCAACTTTTAAAAGAAAGCAAAAAGAGAACGAAGAAATGCAAAACATAATACACATTCATTACAGCAATCCTTCAACCAAACAATGCTTATATCAATTACCAATTTCATTAAGACCTAAGAAATAAAAACAACAACTGCAATACTGAATGACCTTTTAACACCGCTCAAAGATTCCAAAAGGTACTGCAGTCCACGCATTCCATCTTTTCAAAAAATGTAACAACAAAAAACCTGTCGTTTGGAACATAAATTACCACAATTCATGATTAAATGTTCCAGAGTTTCAATGGAACCTACTACTCCACAGAAACAACAGCTTGTGCAATCTTGTTCAACTTCATCATAGCGCTTCTGGACTTCACAAGTTCTATATAGATTCCACTGAAATCTAGTGAAGTCCTTTCTAAGCTTTGGACATGGGAATAGCCTCCGATGCACAACGAGAGAAGCCACAATTTAATGGTCATGACAGAGATGTTTCATAATCCTCTGGCTATGTAATTTATTAATGAAGAGGCAGCAGTCAAAGCGCAATAAAGATTGTTTGACCCTATTTGGAGTAATTTTCAAATATGCTGTTGTGGAGCCTATTCCCTTCAAACAATTGGTCACATAACAATCCATAATCGTTCATTATTTTTGCCTCATTTGACAATACAATTGTACCCAAGTTCCAAAATAAATAATTAGGACAAGGTAGCATAATAAAATGCTAACCACTTCCACCTCACTATAGACTTAATACTGCATACTCCCAAGTCATAGAAAATTGGCAACGTGGGAACTGCGTTTGGAATTCCTAAAACATTCCTCCAAATCTTTCAATTTTTTCCACAAGAGCAAGTTGGATATATTTCTGAACCATATGTTAATTTCGGTATGGCAGTTGTAACATAATATTTCAAAAGAGGGAACAATGGATATTTGCTATATTTGTTTTTGAGGAAAGTCATCTGACTAATCAATGATTCGGTACAATGTCTGAAATAAATTGTGACATTGGCTCTGTTTAAAGATCTTGGAAACATAGAACCCATGATATATATATATATATATATATATATATATATATATATATATATATATATATATATATATATATATATATCTGAGACTTTCTCAAGGCTAGCACTGCTCATAAACCAATTGCTTTTAACTATAGACGTTGTTGCCCTAAAAGTCTGTATTTTGGTTTTCTCAATGTTTATTGGTGTCCAGTCAACTGGTCGACAACAAACTGGTCGACTGCAATTTGGTCGACACCATTTGGTCGAATGCCAAATGGTCGAATTTTTTTTTTTTTTATATATATATGTTTTGTGGGTTTTCGTGTGGGGAAAAAAAAAAAAGAAAAAAAGGGGGTTGGGGGGGACCCCCCATAAAAACCCAAAAAATGGGTAAAAAAATAAAAATAAAAAAATTCGACCATTTGGCATTCGACCAAATGGTGTCGACCAATTGTCCTGTCGACCAAATGTTTTCGACCATTTGACTGGTAACCATGTTTATTCATAAGAAGTTCTGCATTGCATACCCCTCAAAGGCATTAATCACTCTTTGTAGTGCTACTGCTGTGGTGTCTAATAAGAGAAAATCATCAGCGTAGGCTGTCCAAATAATCCGCAGGTGCACTATTTTTGGAGGTGCTAACACAGCACTTTCAATCACCTACCCCACATCTGATACATAAAGATTGATAAGACAAGGAGTTAAAATACATCCCTGTCTTAATCCATTATCAACAGGGATAGCTTTTGACATGGCCCCTGCCTTATTCAATCTTACCTGAACCATGGTTGAATCATACACTCGTATGATTAATTTCAATAGTCCCAACATACCCCAATTATGCAATTTAACCATAGACGATATCTGCACACCAGCGGGGGCACTAAAGTCTATTGAGGCAACGTGAATAGATTTATACCGGCCTTCGAGGACAATATCTTGATATCATTTTAGAATATAGCCATTCAATGTTGTTTAATGAGCATTTCTGAAACCTGTTTGCCATTTTTTAATCAACCACATTTTTTGCCCAGATTTTGAGATGTTTCAGAAGAACCACAACGTAGACTTTACCATCTGCATCTAAGATTCAAATTGTGCAATAGTTCTTAAGGTCACAATGAGGCCCACATTTGTATATTGGGAATATGTAAGATATACACCATGAAGGAGGAAAACAACCTCTATTTTCAATATCAGTAAAGGTAATAATTCATATTCTTCTTTTATTATCTTTTATTCGGAAATTGCAATTTTAACTTTGAATTCTGAACTGTAATCTTGAATTGTTTCTTTTTTTGTACCATAATATTTTTGTACGTTTGTTAAAGGTTATTTGTTAACCAAACAACAATAAAGAAAAGGAAAAAAAAGAGTAATAACAAGATAGTGGCCCGTCCATATGGATTTTCTTTAAAGGGTTTATTTAATAGATTGCTTGGTCTTGGAGCCTTGGAATGACTAGCTTCTGAGATGACATCAAAAATTATTTGTGAAGAAAAGTCAATCAGATATTTATTGGCCCTAGAGGCCAATAAACTTGTGGTGAACAATACAGCTTGGTAACTTGCATATAGCAATGGTCAGGCAGTGTTCCTGAAGACAGATGATGCTGTGTTGTCGAACAATATTAATTAACTCAAAGTTTTTAAAAAAAGCACTGTGGCCCCTTAAGTTCCACGACATGATCACAAGAGGAAGGAAATCTGCTAAAGTTTTTCTAAACTATCTAAATTGAGGGCTCCCAACAACGAAGACCAATCACATTCTGCCAGAATAACGACCGGCAAAGACTCTGAAAATTAACTGACCAGTTATCATGCTCCCTATTCAGCGCAGAGATCATAATTTCCTTTCCCTTATTTGAATGCTTCTGACCCCAAGAATCTCAGCCCAAATCAGACCCGGAAACAAAAACTTCTTATAACTGGCATTTTGCGTTTTATAACCTCTGCAACCATATTTGAACCTACATGGAATATTACGATACATGGATTATTACGATATTACCACGAGTCGGGTCGCAGAATTCAACACGATCAATATCTGTACTACTTATTGCAGATAAGTTCGAAGACTCTGAAGACACAGCCAAAATTGATGATCTATTGAGAGCTATTAAGCTATCTTCCTTAAAAGAACTTTCGATGGGGAACCTGTGAGGAAAAGCAACATGAGCAGACTGGGCGACCTCAGAGTTCCTCCTTGTCATACTACTTCTATTATTATCCCATGTTGGAGACCGGCTACCACCCTCATTACTGTCTTTGCTACAGGCACCTCTCAAAATACTATATACATTGGATTTCCCAATAGGCTCAAATATATTGTATGTGAAAACAGTGGATACAGATTGTGCACACAGTTTATCGTATTTATACCAAGGGCTTAAGGATCCAAAACCATTGGTCTTTCTAACTGTGTCAAATCCAATCGAACTTTGGATACTATGTGCTCCCGAGCAACTTTATTATAGCTCCTCACTTGTTTTCTGGGCTTAATGTCCTCATCAGAGTGGCCGAACACTGGTACCTTTAATGTTCCATCTGCTTCCCAGCTGTATGAGTTTGTAATCTGTTGAACATAATAGGAAGTCAATGACAAGTCTACCATATTGTGCCCTTTGTACCCATCATTAGGCAGTGTCACAACAAGTCTACACATGTTCAAGGGGCCATTGTTTCTGCTCGTAGGTAGCGCAGTGTTTGTTGGAGCAGAATCAAATTGGGTTACAGTAGATATCATTCGATTGAGAACAGTACCAACCTCCCTAGTATCCAAAGTTACAGCGTTTTGTGTTGTCTGCTCCATCTGAATTGTAGGAACTACTGTTGACAAACTATCCACTGTTCCAGAACGGATGTTATTTGCACTCCGTGGATGATTCACCACCTCATGATCCGTACTTATATCCAGTTGGGCAGGTGGGTCCCACTGTGTCGCCATTGCGGTTGTAAAAGTCTGCACAGCAGCCTCCAAATGTGTGTTGGATCTTACCCCAATTTCCTGATGATCATCAAATTCTGAGTCATCCCCATTTTCAGAGTATCTGTCAACAATAACTTCCACAGGTTCAGCAACTTCCGAGTTGACATTCAAGGAGTTCAGTTTCATATTGGCCACTGCATCCTTGATGGACATATTACACAAGAAATTGTTAGAGGAAATTCTATTCCCATTCATTGACTTATGATTTTTAGATTTCTGTAATGCCAAATTTTCAATGTTTTTTGTCTTTTGAGTTGCCTTTCTACACTGCATCACTGTCGCTGGAAGAATAGTGTCTAGTCGCTCGCACAATCCTACAGCCACCATAGGTCAATTTCTCAGGCCCTCTTCTATTTCATCTTGATCTTTGTCTTCAATTACCTAACCGGAAGAATTCACAGTAACTGACTCAATTATAGTGGTTGGGATAGGACCGGCTTCAACCCTCACTTGCCACAAATCTGCAGTGCTTTGAAGCATATGGATTGCTTGGGAAAGGTCGGACATACTCAAGTGTTTGTTGGGACAAACTCCCAGGTAGATCTGAGGGCTACTAGGAGTTTGCGGATTAAGAACTCATGGGAGGCCCAGTACCTCCCCTCCCCAAAAGGAACACAGGTCCAGACCGACAACAAGTTCAAATGCGGTTTATTACAGCCAAACGCAACAGGGATCAGTACAAGTATAGAAGGACAATCTGTGGATGCCTCAGCGTTCCCTGGCTCGCTGGCCAGTTTTGACCTAAAATGACATCATATCGATGTCACAACCTGGGCCCTACTCTAGAAAACCTATCATCTTCTTGGATTGGCCATCGAGTGGTAGTCCACCTATATTGGACACTATACATGTTAGTTCACTGGCTCTCGCATGTCAGGTGGCTGGCCTGACTCATCCCCAATTATCTAACTCTACACCATGTTGCAGTGTGAGGGTCTTACCATTGGTTCTTACCCGTTGCTACCCACCCCTAGGATACTGAACTGTAGTTGGCTAGAGCTGACATCCCAGTCCTGGGATCCAAAATCGTTCTCAGCTTGAGGTGTACCTTTTCAAGGTAACAAGAACAACTATGTGTCTGCATTGTAACGTGTTTACCACCATAGTCTATGAGAGTGCCCGTTAAGATCATGCAACTCTTGTCTTCTTGTTTTAACAACTTTGTTGCAAGCTTCTGTTTTGCCGCGTGAGATCGCTCTTCTTTCCCAGCGCCGGTTTCGATTCATCATCCAAGCTTGATGAGTCACGTGTCTAGAGACCGTATTTGAGCTCCTTCTGAGCCCCGGATTATTCTCAATATTAGAGAATTATTAGTTTTCACTGCAGCTGGTGTTACTGCTGTTCAGTGAATGGAATGTCACTTGTATCTCTGCCCTTGGCAGCCAGCCTTGTTTCACACGTTTGCTTCTCTGTGCAGCCTGAATTCAGCTCTGCTCTTCGCAGAGGGTCTGTGGCATGTTGTGATTTTCTAAGCCATGTCATAGCTTCTGTATGTTATGCTATTCTACATTTTCGATATATTAGTCACACTGGACTGTCAGATCCCATGGGCGCTCCTGCAGTTCCTTAAGGCTGATTGCATATAAGCATCTGCAAGCATTCATTCAGGATCTCTTCCTTCTTGCGGTTTCTGTGTTGCTGTGTCACTGTGTTGCTGTGTTTAAGGTAAGGACAAAATAATAAAGCAATGACGGTATGTACTTGTATCTGTCCTCTAACTATAGAGCTGTGCATCTGTGGTCTTTGTATAATCGAGTGTTGTGTGTTTCATTGTGCGGATGGCACGTGTGCTTCTTGTCTAACGCTGCTAGGTCGTGGTGTCTCTAACAATGTCATTGGCTTCGGTTTCTTGGCGCTTAGTCAATGCTGTCAATTGAAGTCTCCTTAGTTGCCACCTGAGGGTCTTCATCCACTCTGGGTAGGGTCTGTACCACCCTTGGTCTGTAAGGTTGGCTGAGTGGGTACCTCTCTATGTATTTGTCAATGATTGGAGCATGAGATTGGTGCGAAATAGTATGGACGGTCACAATATCTTCGGTTCCTCTTCTGCATCACATACTTCATCGGTGGGGGAGGATGATGGTGATTTTACCCATCTCTCTTCAGTCCCCACTCTGGTCGACTTGTCTAGCACATCCTTATATGGCTGTCCTCCTGCTCTGGGTTGCCATACCTTCTTTATTCCTCTGGGATGCCCATAATAGTTTGTGTGGTCATCAAATGACCAGTGCATGTAACAGCATATTCCTTCATGGTTGCACCAGACCCACTTCCCTTCATAGAACTTCGGATCATGTGGGTTGTCCAGCTTTATCACTCCTGCTGGAAATAATTAACACTGCAAAATCCTGTCTCTGAACTTGTCCCGTTCTGCAACAATCTCATCTTTTGTTCCTCCTGTGTTCACATCCATCAGGATCTGCATTCCAACTGCATCTTCTGCTGGAAGGTGCAGCTTGCACCTTCCAATGCATATTTTAATTCCACATGCTGATGCTGTTCCTGATATAAGTGCTCCTGCTATTATCTTTAGTCCGTCTGACAGCCACAATGGCATCCATGACGCTATGTATGCTAGCCACCTCTTGTCCTTCCCTGTCCCTCATGCTTCATCTTCCCTTTTCCCATGCATTTGTGCCAATTGTGCCAATTTGTGCCAATTGTGCAACTGCATCTGAGAGAGTTCCATTATCTTCATCATTACCTGGTATGAATATGCAACATTAACTATACACAATAAAATGTGTGCAAAGTCCTCCTTCCATCACTTTGAGGAGATCCAGAACGTATCTATTCTGGAGTGCCACCAATCTTATTGCTCTGAGTTCCTCCTTCATGGTGTTGAACCCATTCACTGTTGAGTAAATTGTTACCATCAGCTCCCAACGTGTGATCTGTAACCATTTGGCATTTGTGTACATTTGTAGACCTGGTATTAAAGATGTAAAGAACATTTGTGTTCTGCTAAATAGTCTTTGTTTTGCTAGTATTTCGTCCAATGCCGCTTCTGACTTTGCTGAGAAGTAATTCCCCCCTCTCTTCACTCTGCTCAATTCACTTTGCTTCTCCACCTTCTCTGTCTGGGCTGCTGGTGCTATCCTGACCGATCTCTTCTTCCGTCTGGTATTGTCTATCTTTGGGAAGTCTTCAAGCTACACATCCTTTCCCTCCTCTCCATTCAGGTGGCAACTTCTTGTAGGCCTTTGACCCACACGCCCAGTAGTGGTACATCAGCCTTGCTTTTCCTGCTCTCATTGTTGGGAGTTGTTCTATTGTTTTGCATCTGATGTTTTTGCCAACTTCTACATTGCCATTGTTCTAATAGCACAGGGCTGGTGTCTTCAGGGGAATCATTGGCATCAGTCCTGCATCGTTTTCTACCCATGTCAGCAAATTTGCGCTTGTATCCCATTCCTTCAGGCATTTATCATTTTCTTCCTGCACCTTGTTCACTGCTGATTGTGCCAGTGTCAGTGCTTTGCTTCCCACCACTCTATCTTCCCAACCGTCCTTAGTATACACTCGTCCATACACTAATATCTGTGGTCTTTCCCAGCATCCAGGCTCTCCTCCTATCTCCTTTACTCTTGTCCAGGGACATGGTAACCCCTTTAGTGTGATAGTCTTCGTCTCTTCCTTCGCAGGTCCGTCGGTTATGTACTGCAATCCTTCAGGTAGCTGGTAATAGTTATTCACCATGTCTAGAGTCTTTATGTAGTTATCTTCAAAGTGGAAAGTCTTTTTAGACATCCATTTCAATGTTGCTGTTTTCCCTGGAAATCTTCCTCGCGTCTGCACCATGGCGAGGTACATCAGGCATTGTGCTCTGGCTACGGGTATTTCATTTGCAAGGAACGTTTGAGAAGCAATCATGGCGTAGGGGATTAAAGAGCAGACATAACAGCTCTCCCCCGTGGTTTCCTTGCCCGCCTTGGACATGTGTTTATACCACATGTTATTTGTAACCTGTGCTGTGTATGTGAGACACATGTCAACTCCCTTCATGTCTGTGTCAGCACTGCGCTTACCTCTCCTTACCTTATCAGCAGTGTCTTGTCGTCCACCTGACATGGTCGTCTCTCCTGCTAGGGTTGGGGTAATGTTAGTAGAGGGTACAGTGGTAATACACATAGCCATATAAAGCTGCCAAACATGATCCCATTACGCCACTGGGAATGAATAAACACACCATGATGATAATATATTTTATTGTTTCCTTCATAACCACTTATGCTGCTGGATCCTTGCAGCTTGAAGAGATGATAAAGTTGCCCTCCTGAAATTTGCAAAGAAAAAGCGTTATTGTTTTAGTAGTTGTCAGTATTCTCAAGCTCCGCAAACTAAATAATCGCTGATAGCAAAAGGAAAGACCTCCTCCCAGACCTGTATTACTGAGGTGTGTCTTAATGTGGGCAGAACCGGGCATGCACTGTGTTCAAGTTGTGGGTATGCTTCAGCCAAGTATTCTATAAATATAAGGAAATACACTTTAGGGGATCGGGCTCGGAATCTCCTGGGTTTTCTTATATAGTGCGCAAACTGGTTGGAGAAAGCTTCAGGGTGATCAATGGGAGGTAATATCAGGAGAACAATCCATACAACCCTAACTACATTCACGTAGACCTGCGTGCGCGGAAAGGAAAACAACAAGCAGACAGTGCTTCACTCAACTATCTGGACAAGTGTGTCAGTGGCTACTTCTGCTACTTGGGAACGTCGAACCATTGGCTGACCTGGCTTCCCTATCTCTGTGAGATCAGCTTGCACTTGTTGTTCGTGAGATCTTAAACGTTGGCCCTGTTGTTCACTGCAATTCTGTTGCCAGGTGAAGCCACTACTTTGTAGGGCTAGACATCATGAATATGGTTCCAAACTGTTCTGCCGGCAAGCCTCGCTGCTCGGTCTGCTACGGCCTAATCTATGTGTGGGCCAGTGAATCGGGCGCATTCCAGTGCCTTGGGAAATTGCAGAGGAGCACTGTATCCCCCACCTCCACTGAGTGTTCTTATCCTTCTTCTGGTTCTGTATCATCCGAGCCAGTCTCTTCGTTGTCTTCAGGCCTGTCCTGGGTGTGCTATATCTGGCAAGAGATAAAGGAAGTGCTAGAAACTAAGGAAGTGATATATGCATACATTTCTTGACCTAACACATCTGCACTGCTCTCACACTCCTTCAATTCCCTTGTGGGAGGAGCCAGGGGAAGATGCATGAGCCATCCTGTCACCATCTTGTGGGGCATTAAATGGTGGTCAAACCCTGGCTTGTTGTCCACTTTTCCTTGGTGCTCTGCTAAATTTTAGCAATGTATTCCTTCAGTAGACCATTCAGACATTCACACATTCCATTTGCATGCGGGTTGTACGCACAGGTGAATTTGTGCTTGATGACTAGCAAGCCTGTGAAGTGTTGGAACAGTTCATTGGTGTAGTGAGGGCCATTGTCAGACCACAGGACATCACACATGTCCCATCTTGGGAAAACATCCCGGACCAGAAACTTTTCTGCTCTTTGTGCACCGGTGTGGGAACATGCCCCCGCCTCTATCCACCTGGAAAACAGGCGAACTACCACTATCATGTAGCGGTACCCCTGACAGACTTGGATCATGTCCACGTAGTCTATGTAGAGGTGTAGAGGTGGCCCTAAAGGTCTTGGCATGGCTCCTCTCACAACTCTCAAGGTATGACATGCTGTGAACTGCTGACAGGTTAAGCAGCCCCTAATGAAATAAGCTACATGTTCATTCATATTTTGGCAAAACCATGTTTCTGCAATGCATGCAGCAATGACCTCCTTCCCTGTGTGTGCTGGGTAATGCAATTGTGCTAGTGCTGTTTTCAACAACGCTAGTGTCCTAGCCACCTTCCCTGTGTTGTTCTGTTGCCATAAGGCATCTGTTGGAGACATTGAGCATCCTATTCTTACCCATAGCTCCTTTTCCTACTGTGGTGCAGCTCCCTGCAATTCCATAATCTGTGTCTTTGGTAGTACATTGTACCCCTCCCTCATCACCATGTTCCTCACCCCTCCCTGGGCTTTTGGCATTTCTTCTAGTTCCCATAATTGTCCAAAGTATGATGCACATTTTGCCTCATAGTCTGCTCCTTCGTTCCACCTTGAAATAGGGTCATCTCCTTTGGTGTGGGCCTGACAGTTCACTAGTGCCACCTCCTGCAGATATGCAATCACATCAATCAATTTGCTTAACAAGAGCGCGTGCTCTACTGTGGTCCCATCTGTTCTCCTGACCCCTCTCCTGAGCCACCGCGCCAGCCCTGAATGCACTGTTGATGTGACATAAGCACTGTCAGAATATATTGTCACATTCTTCCCTATGCTGTGTTCTAGTGCTAATATGAGTGCCACTAGTTCTGCTACTTACGCTGAATAATGGGATTGTAGCCATGCACTCACAACCACCTCACTTGTCCCGTCCTCCTTCAGTATTACCACTGCAGTCCCAGTCCTTCTGATCCTATCAGTCTGGTCAATTGTTGATGAACCACCAAAGCACAGTACGTCTCCCCCCTCAAGTGCATCTTCCTCCACCTTGCGTGTCTCACTGAACATCTCTATGTTCTTTGTACAGTCATGTGCATAGTCTCCTGGTTGGTGTACATCTTCCAAGAATAGTCCTGGGTTAACTGTCCTGCATCTTACTATCTTCAGTCCTACCTTTGCTAGTATCACCTCATATCCTGATGCTTTTTTTTGTGGTCAGTATGCTCTTTGGCTTATGCAGGATCGCAAAAGGGGCATGCTCCACATAAAGAGTGGTGGTGCACCCCATTGTCACTGCTGATGATGTTTCCACTGTGAAGGTCGCTGCAGCCAATGATTGTTCACACGGATAATGCCCTCTCATTACTGGGTCAAGCTGTCCACTGCAGTAAGCAATTGGCTTGCGGCCCATGCTTGTCTTCTGAGTTAGCACCGCCTTCATCACTACCCCGTCCATGTGGGAGAAGAGGAAAAACTCCTGTGCATCTTGATTGCTTCAGTTCATCAACGATGTCGATCATCTGTGTGGTCCTATTCAGTGTCTTTGCTCCCTTCTGGGCTTCCTTCAGTGCAGTCAATAGTATCCTTGTATTTGTGCTGTAGTGGAAAACCCATGCTCTGCAGTAATTACACAACCCACAGAACTGCTGAATTTCCCTCACTGTTTTGGCCTGGGGTGTGTTGTGTATTGTCTCTGCTCTCTTTCAGGCAATGTGTCGGCCATCTTTAGATATCATCTGTCCAATGTACAATACCGCCTTCTGACAGTACTACAGTTTGGCCTTGTCCACCTTGTAGCCCTTGTCTGCTAACACTGTCAGCATGTGTACTGAGTCCTCCCTACACTCATCTTCTGTCTCGCTGTAAATCAAAATGTCATCCACATACTGTAGAACTGTGCTTTCTGTCTGTATGTTGCTCAGATCCATTTGGATCACCCTGTTAAAGATAGAGGGTGACTTGCAATACCCCTGTTGCAAACTAGTATGCTTCCACTGGTTGGGGTACATAAAAAAGGTTAAGTCCTGTGTGTCTAGGTGTAATGTATTGAAAATAATACATTCTTTAGGTCAATGACCATGAAACAGGTGGCTCCCTCTGGAATGCCACACATAATTGTTTTTGGGTGTGCTGCTACTGTATACTCTGCTTCTACAATATGGTTAAGAGGTCTTATGTCCTGAATAAAATGCCACAAACCCCAGTTGGCCTTGTGCATGGGGTAGACTGCTGTGTTGCATGGAAAGTCTGATGGTACCAGTATGCCTCTCTCAATGAGGGCATTGATCGTCTCATAGATTCCCTCATCTTCATCCTTGGTCAGGGGATACTGCTTTACTCTTGGCAAAATTGCTCCTGGTTTCAGTTTAATCTTCACTCCACCTATGCTCTTTATGCCCCCCATGGCATAAGGCCTTGTGGTCCATAAGCTGTCTGGTACCTTGGCCATGTCCTCCTCCCAGAATGGGAGCGGCACCTCCAGCGCCATCACCATTCTCTGTGGTACCTCCCTGTAGTGGATTTGCAACCAAAATGTTACACTCATTTCGAACACCATCGCCAAATCCAGTCTCTCTTCCCTGAACAGCCCATCATCTGTCACTGTTGTGAGCCTGCACCCATCTGCTACTGCAGTTATTGCTCTCCATGCCCTTCCTGTGTCATCCACTGCATGTACTGCAATCCAATCCTCTTGTGCCAACACTGCCTCAATCTCAACAGACACTATTGTTCATTCTGGCTCATCCAGTGGTGTCTCTGGCCTGAATAAGTATTAATTTGGTACTCACCACATCGTCCCTGCAACGCCTGGGATCCATGCAATGGCAATGTCTGTCCCATATTGGTACATATTGGGGTCCAATGGCACCCCCCTCTTTACTGTGCGTCCACAATATGCCTGAACGATTTGTCTCACATTCAACATGTGTATGCCTGGTGTTGAGCATATTATGCCTTTGTCCGTGAATGAAATGGTCATGTTTAGTCTGCTCATGATGTCTTGACCCAATATGTTTACCGGTGTCTGTCGAGAGTAAAGTAAGGGTAGTGATAAGTTGTGATCTCCGATAGATAAGGAAATGTTATCAGTAAAAGGAACCACTTCTCGAGCCCAGGAGAATCCTTGAGTGTTCATGGCATCGCCTGACAACCTAAATGTTCCTTCCCTAATGCAAGACCTAATCACCCCAGTGTCAACAAGAAAGGAAAAGATTTTGTCAGCTATCGACACCCCTATGCGTGGTTCCTCCGCAGGGTTGGGTGTGATTGACAGGATGGGACACATCAAGTTTGTCCGTGGGCTGTCCTATTGAGGGTACATCGATAGTCTGTTTCCTGTGAAGGGG
Source organism: Ambystoma mexicanum (assembly GCF_040938575.1). Lineage (NCBI taxonomy): Eukaryota > Metazoa > Chordata > Amphibia > Caudata > Ambystomatidae > Ambystoma > Ambystoma mexicanum. Next base: position 1,041,515,432 of record NC_090924.1, read on the forward strand.
TTGTTCCCCACCATGGTCACCCCTCCCACTTGTTGTACTGGTACTGTCACCATTGTGTCCATGGGCTCTTGCGTATTGTCATCCTGTAGTTGTAATAGCTGATGGGTGTTTCCCCTGATCTGTGGTGACTGTAAATATCATGGTAGTGGTGCTGCCATTTGTGGTGCCTGTGTCTGTACCTGTGACTGTGGTGGTGCCTGCATTTGTGTGTCTGCTTGGGGCATCTGCTGATATGTACCCTGTATTTGACCCTGTGGTTGTTGGTTTGGTGCGTAATAATCATCTAGTCCCCCTTGGAAATGCTGTTCGTCTTTCCCTCCTCAATTCTGTTGTGCCCCTCTGAATCAGCATGCTCATGAGATGTGTCCCAGCGGTCCACATGTCCAGCACTGTGGTGGCTCCCTCCCTTGTCCTGGGAAACCCCCTGACATATACCGTGGGCTTTGCTGCATCTGTTGTCCATAGCCCTGAAATCCTCCCATGAACCCCCCTTGGTTGTGGTGCAGCTATGCCCTGAAGCCACGCCCCGTAGGTAAACCTCCCCTTCCCCGAAATCCATGCTGTGGATTGACCCACCCCATGTACCCTTCTCCAATGGGAGGTGCAAACTGTTGTGACTGTTTATATTCCTGCTGTGTTGGTGAGGTGGGCTGCTTATAACGGCCCCTTCCATCGCGTACTTTGATAGCTTCTTCTGCACTGATTTGGTCTCATCTGCCTAGCTGTCTTCTGCCTTTTGTTTAACCTGCTCCTGCCACAACCTACAATGGTGCACTATTGTGAGTTGTATTTCTGGCCACCCCTTTGCTTCCATTCCCACTAGTTTCTTCAAACACTTCTATACCGGCTCTGGTAATTCTTGTACTAAAATGTGGTAAAATATTTCTATCGTTTTGTCCCAAGGCTCTCGTGTTTCGAGGTGCCAAAGCTCTTGAATCTCCTGAATGTACTTCATGGGTTCTTCGTCATCCCTCATTTTGCATGACGTAATCGCCCCAATGTCTAACGTGTCCAGATATTGTGTTCATAATGCTTGCTACACTGCTGTCCTACATGTTGCGAATGGTGCCCCGTCGTGTTCTGTGTCATCACCCCTGCGAACCCCGCCCTCTTACATACGTCGACAGCTACATCTCCTAGTATGGATACTAGGAGCCCCTTTACGTCACCTACTGCCAGTCGGTGGCCCGCTGTCATCTTCCCCATCTCATAAATCAATTTCCCCACTCCTGCACTCAATGACGGTAACCTACACTTCACATTCTTCTTGTCTGTGTGCTTCCATGGCACATACTGAGGTTTCAACCCCCCTCTTCCAAGTAAGGGCATTTGCAAATAAGCTGCCCTCTCCTTTGGTATCCTTCGGTACAGTCTGATTTGTCGAGGCCCTCTCTCGTCCTCATTGTCTGTGCATACATCTAATGGTTCTAATGTGGGTACCCTTTTGCTTTTGTCATAAGCCCTAAACAGTCTTCCCTGTGAACATGCTAGAGTGCTCTCCCCCTTCCTACGTCCTTGGAGATCCCTGAGTCGGTTAACATATGTGTTGTGTGTGGTGCACATGCCGTCCCTCTGCTGCGTTTGCTCCCTGAGTCGACCCCTCCTTCTCTCTGTCTGTCAGCCCGAGCTTCCCATGATGCCCATTTGTCTGTCCCTGTGGGATGTGACTCCCAATGGTCCTCCCTCTCATCCCAACTGTGCTTGTTATCACTTGTGTCAATGTTGCTACAATAAATCATCAGCAAAACTTAATCTCTTCGATGTCGAGTCTGCGTTATGCTTTGTGCTGAGATCGATATCCACTAAGTTATACCTGCTGCCTCCTGTCCAGCCCCCTAAGCTCATTCCACTTCCCTCTTTCACGCTTCTGCCTCATGAACACGTGCTGTCCGGCTCATGCCGGCTGCTCTCCTCGCTCCTATACTTGTCTCTGCCCAGTGCTGCCTGCGTCTGTGCCGCCTGTCTTGCTTTCTCGTCTTTCTCCCTGCGCGCTCGCTCTCTTGCCAGTCTGTCCGATTGTAACTTCCTTTGCTCCCTCTCTTGTGTTTTTCTCGCTCTACTATCTCCCTTCGCCTATTTTCCCTCTACATTTCTCTCTCCCTCATTTCTCTTTCTGCTCTCTTGTGTTGATTAAGGTCCCTTTCCTTCCTTTCTTCTCATCCCATTCCAAATGCTCCCTCTCCTCTTCCCGTCCCCATTCCCTCTCTTTGCACTCTAGCTTCTCCTCTCTCCTTCGCTCTCTTTCCTCTAGTTCTAATTGCACCTTTGGCCTTCTCTCTTCCCCTCCATCAGCTCTGCCCAGTCGGTAGCCCTGCTATCCTTCTCCAGTTTCTGAATGGCCTCTGTCGCCCCTTCTGCATCTCCATCTGTCTTCCCCATGAGCTTTGGAAGCAACTGCGATGGTATCCATTTGCTCGTGCTTAAGTTCCCAAACTCCTCCTTTGCGTGCTGCTCTGCCTCGTTGCTCGCCCCTTCATTGCTTGGTGGCTGTCCTGTACCCTTCTGCTTGTCCTCTTTAGTGTATGGTGGTGGCTGATATGTCGGATTTGAAAACTCCTCTTCTGCCCTTAGTTCTCTCATCAGATACATTCCCTGCTCATCGTCTGTGCCATCAGACACTACACTTGGAGGGGCAGGGAGAGGTGTGGAGAGATGGGTCTCTTCGCCCTTCACCTCCTGCTGGCTTAGCATCCACTGACGCCTCACAGTGTCCCCCTCTCCCTCCTGAAAAATGCGCCACAACTCGAATATGGCCATGCGTTTAGTCAATTTCTTTCCCTTTTGAGCGCCCTGCATGTGTGTTAGTAGCGATTGCTGCATGTCTTTGGAGAAACTGCCACAAGGTGGCCATTGCTTTGTTAATTTACCTTCTGTACTCTTGGACCATTCTATACTTTAACTGCATATTTTCTCTTTGTAAGGCGGAAGTGTCTTACACAAATGCTGAAGTGGGGTTACCCCCCCGCTAGTGGCCTGATACATTTTAATACTGTTTACCTGACCTCAAATTGAGGGTTTCGATAATCTGCTGTTGAAAATAAAGGGGTTACAAGACACCAATAATACCCCCAATTCTGCATCTTATCTGGTGTGCTCCATGCACCGCCCTGCCTTCACAATCACTGCATCCTCATGCACAGAACCACAATCCTGCGTATGCACCTTCCGCGAACCACCACTGGTGTACCTCGTCTGTCAATCCCGAGTTCACACTGCTAGCTTCTCACGTCAAAACTCTCCGTCCTATGCACTAACCTAAGGGTGACGTCGCCAAGCTAAGTTCACAGTACAGGTAGATGGACGATTGTGCACACACAGCAATAACCCATTACTCCAACCCCACACAAACCCCACAGCTGTTTTCCTGCTCTCCAGGCAGAGTATACCAATATTCTCTTGTGATCGAAATGAACCCATTGCTTCGCCAAACGTGTGAAACGCCTCTCTCCAGGAGACTTAACCAGTCGACTTAACTTCCACAATCTAGGATAGCTCCAGCTAACCCTTATGGGGATACCATCATGTATGATCCGAGCTACAACACCCAACCCTCAGGAATACTTTGTTACAACACTCTTGTTGCCCTAATCCTCTCACCTACTTAGTCCATACTGCTCATCTGAACCTTTTACCTTGAAGATCTAATATGCCCTAAACAGAGAAAACACACTTCTACCTCTGCTCCAGGCCCTACTCACTACAACAGTACTAGACAGTACTTTGACAATGCTAGACCATGTTCTGTCATTGCTCGACAATACTAGACAATACCCCACAATACTCAACGCCCTCCCTCACACCCACAATTGCTGTTGGTCTGGACCAATACTTACGTTCCGTGTCACGCTGACACTGCTCGACTGCTGACTCCCTGTCAATGCGCTCACTTCCCCGTCCGGGTCTGATTGGACAACTCGCCGACCTCGGGCGGGACGATTTCCAAACGGATACCGATGACCTTTAAACGGGCACGCATATTCCTAGTGTAGAGGAGGTCCCAGACATAGCCTACACCCCAGCCCCACAGTTTGAGGTACCAGGAACATACTCGCCAAGGTATGCGACGTACGAGGAGCAAATTAACCAACAGAGAGCTGCACTGGGCCTATGCCCAGTGCCCATCAGAAGAGCAATATCTGTTGAAGTGCCTATTATCAGACAACCATGGACAGCTCGGTACCCACTGAGACAACCGTACCAGCAGCTGACACGAAAAGAAGACTACTTACAAACTGTCCCCGAAGAGACCCAAAGAGTCTTAATGGAGGGCAAATGGTGACGACATACGAGCCCAGACAGACGTACAAATGAACATAAACGACGAACGAAAGTTGACACACAAGGGCGAAATGCTAGGAATAATGTTGTAATGGACGTTTAAGAGAAAAGATGTTAATATAAAGAAACATAACCATGAAGTGAGATGAACACACATAACTGACTAAAATGCCTGTAAATAGGCTTGGAACGCAAGAAGCTAAGAAAACAGTACTGCTTGCAATGCTTAGTAGAAGAATAGAGCTGCAAGCGCCAACTATATATCTACCTCAACAAAGCACATTAAATAAGTGCGCCTCCATTTTGTAAAGCAGAATTAAGCCCAGGCTGCAAGGGATTAACAAGTCCAAGATTCATATTCCAGCCAAAGCCTAGTTAAGGAGCGGAATCAAAACTCCGAGTTCAACCTAAGGAAGGGAGGAGAGCGGCAGCCACGGAGAATCGAAACTTCAGAGCATACCAGCCAGCCAGTGAAGGTCGAGATAAAGAGGCCCCAGGCAGGTGGCGAGGCTATGGAAGAATCAAATACACGAATAACAGGAAAATGAAGCAGATTCACGGTGAACAGACACAGGACCATCCAAGGGCAAAGAGGTACCAACGTCTGATGTCACCCAGAACCCGAGGATGCCCTAACTTTTCCTGATAAAAAGCTACAGTTTTGAGGCCATCCTCAGCCAACTAATTGACACATAGCCCTAAAGTACTGATTGATGGAAGGAAAGCAGGGTGAATCTTGGTGCACGAGGCACCTGGGTGTCCATTCTTCATGCTGATAATTAAAGTGGAGATTTATGCCTAGGGGTGTAACGCACCCAATCACAATGGACCAAATAATCTAGGGTCCTACAGCTGTAAAACCAATAAGACGTTGTAGTTGTAGTGACGTCTATCACGAGTGATGTAGAGGGATGGGCGTAAACTCCCACCCGACAAGTTATCCAATCCTCACGCTCTGTTACCATATACAGATATAGCACTTATACTTAAGTTACCTTTTCCAACCAATAGAATTGCATGTCAAATTTATGAGTGTTACACGTCAATGATGATGAGAATTTACTATAAAAGTTACTGTTTGCATGAAGAATTTGGGAGTTGAAGTGAGACAGGCAATCGCAACACTGCTGATTTCCATTTGTTTCCCCGTTTTTTGTACTTGTCATGAAACGGACTTCCCTTTGCCAAACCATTGCGTTTTCCTTATTGATTGGTGTCGGAGTAAGAGAATCCTGCACCCCATCCTCCTCAAGGTGCAGCTATCTCGTTTTAAGGTGCTGGAGGGCGAGCTCTGAATCTCAATGGGCCCGTTCAGAGGTCGCTCCGCCCTCCAGTACACTTGGGATCGACGAGGATGGTTTTGACCATCGAGTATTGATTAACTATTGATAAGACACCTATTGACCGCCGACACGAAGTAACTCTAGGTCTTCGGCAATATCACGAGTCCTTCGCTATTTGGATGAGTAGACTGAGAAGCTCCCTCTGGACAATGATAGAGTAAGTCCATAAAAAATCTGCAGTGGGTCTGAAGGAACCTGCCTTTCAAAGCATAACCCTTCTCATTCCTACGGGCAGCCGATCAGACGAAAAGACTGAAAGAGGCAGTAAAGGAGGGGCGGTGAACCTGAAGATCCAGAGAGGAACCATGCGAGCGGTGAGTGAACCAAAAGTCAATATTTTGGCAAATGTCATGTAGGCATTAGAACAAGTAAGGGAAAAGGTAACGGAGGGTGGCGGAAAATAAAATAATCAGAAGTAGAGAAGACTGTATATATATATACATATATATATAAGGGGATAATGACTTGAGTATAATAGAAAAACAGTGGTTACCGGGATAGATACCCGAGAGAAAAACAGTGGTTACCGGGATAGATACCCGAGAGAAAAACAGTGGTTATCGGGAGGGCACCCGAGAGAAAACAGTGGTTTCCGGGAGGACACCCGAGAGAAAATTGAGGATACCAGGAAGGACACCTGAGATAAAAAAGTAAGAGGATTTGCCTTGTTCCTGCACTTTAATATAGCACTCAGAAGATATGTGAACTCATAGACCCACATAATAGGGAACAATTAGGCTACTATGACAATTAAAGACGTCATAAAAGGGGTTTATTTAAACTCCATTTTGGGGTATTGATTAGAAGGCAGAGATATATGTGTCCAGCTGGTATCTGTCTGGTCTGTCAAGTGTCTGTCGTGCGTGTTCTGTTATATGTCAAATGTAAAGAACTGTATCATTGATTGTTTGAAATGAAGTTTGGGTTTTTCGTGATTCTGTAACTGAGAGGGAATCGCACATGGGTTGATGTTCTCGAATAAATTGATATAAAATTTTGGAGGGAAAAGATTGGATTCAAGCTTGCGGTATTTGGTGCTCGCTCATATTGTTGGGAGTATTGAAAGTGCATGAAAATATTGTTGAAAACAGAATTCAAGCATAGAGGATATTGCACCACTTGCCCACTTATGTAAGCAATTGCCTAAACATGCAGCAAAGCTTAAGAAATATAGTGCAGAGTGGGTTAGGGTACCGCCCACAAGATGTTTATGCCATGGCCACAGAATGGGTCCTTATCAAAATCCGTTTTACAACATATGATGACTTATTTGCATGCCATATATACCGGTAAGAAACTAGAAAAACGCCTTGCTGTTCTGGAACTTTGGAAAATGTTCAAACAGCCAAAGGAGGAAGAGCCTCCCGCAGACTGGATATTGAAAATATGCACGGAGGGGGGTGAGATGCCTACCGCGCCACCAGCCCCGCCTGAGCCAGAGATCGAGGGAAGTAAGTCAGAGGGACTCTACCCGTTAAGAGAGCTTAAGGCAGCCATCGGGTATAGCAACACTGCACATGAGTCACCTACTTATAGAAATTAAGGGGAAGGATCAGGAAATCAATGTTACCTCCACTGTCCCGAGGGACAAGGAGAGACGCGATGATGAAAAGAATGCACAGGCACAGATTAGTGCACCTCTCAATAAAGAGAAAGAGGGAAAGAAGTGGAAAGAAAGTGAAGTCAGAACTGATGAGATAGCATTCGCAAAAGACGAATGGATGGGAGGACAGATATTATTGAAACTCGATGGGAAAGGAAGTGAGGATGTGAGACCAAGAGAGAGTTCTGATGAGGCACAGAGAAGGGAAAAGGAAAAGGAAAATGAAATAAGGGACGAGAGCATAAGAAGGAAAGATAGGCTGAGGCGAGAACAGCTTTATCGCGAAGAGCAAGATAAACAATTTGTTCGCAAACAGAAGGCAGCGTATGACCAGCAAAGATAGAATCAGCAAAGTTTAGAAGAAGAGCAAAGTGTACGTGAAAAGAGAATAAGGAGTCGGGAAGATGAAGAAGTTAGAAGGGCAAACGAACATAGGAATGAAAGGAGAAGAGAAGACAAGACTAGAGAAGAAGCAAGGAAACGCAAGGAAGTTGACAATGATATAGAACGTAAGCGTAGACAGAGGGCACGCCATCTTGAATATTTGGAGCGGGAAGTTAAAAAACCCAATCCTGTTGGAGAATGGGAAGATATCGAAGAATTTTTTCCTGCATATGACTCAGTACCAGGCACGAGTGGGGCAAATATTGAAGATGACTTTGACACCAGAAGCATCGGGGAAACGATCGATAAAATATATGATCAAATGGGGTTGGAGCCAACAACACCACGGGGAAAGGGAAGACGAGTGCTTGGAGAGCACTCAGTTATATGATACAGAGGAGGTCACCTGAAGTAGTGGGAGCGGGAGATTGTCCCTGGACAGGCTAGAAATTAGTAAGAACGATGAAGATGCAAGGAGTTGTGTGAATTTGGAACAATCAATGTCTGACTCCGGAGGGGAAACGGAGGACGAGACAAATGAAGAAGGGAGACGGCGTGAAAAGCGCTTCCAAGGGATAAAGGGGTACGATGATCAGACACAAGCAAGTCCGCACCCAGGACATCAGAGTCTGCCGTGCAGCATGACCGACATGTGGGAACACCCCACGGTCGGAAGGGGACGTCAGCACCCACCTATGTAGACAGATTGAGGACATTGCCAGGTAGACGGCGATGCGGAAATGTTACCCCAGCGATATACAGGAGAGCCATGGGGAAGGAGAAGGAAGACTGCGCATTCCAATTCCCGCTGCTAGAAAAAGGGGGAGTAAGACCACAATATATTCCATGGCCACACATGGATCGAAAGAACCTGAAAAACAAGTTTCCAATGCTGACATCGGGAGCAGGGAAGTGGATACACGAGTTAGAAAAAATGACAGGGGGTCTCACGTTAGCTATAGGGGACATTAAGGGCCTCCTAATCACTATAATTGGTGAGAGAGCAGACGATGTGTGGAAAAGAGCAGGGTACCCTGGGGTAACCATAATTAACACTACCCATGATGGAGCACCATTTAATAACTGCAGAGCAGCAGTGTGGAAAACACTACAAGTGCTGTACCCAGACACTTCCGATATGGGAGCTATAATGACTCGAAAAATGAAGGAGTCAGAAGATCTGTTGATTTATATCCAGAATTTCCAAGACGCGTGGGTGCTCGAAACGCATGAATCTTGGACGAAATCTATCCCTGTATTCTACCATATATTGTGCAAGGGTTACCAGAACCGGTGCAGAAACAGCTCAAGAAATTGGTCGGAGTAGAGGCTAAACCTTGGGCCGAAATACAGTTGACTATTGCACATTACTGTAGATTGTTGCAAGAAAAGAATCGAAAAAAGGAGGCAACTCGTAAGGGTGAGGAAGTGAAGCTGGTGCAAAAGAAATTATCAAAGTATGCTCTCGAAGGAGGTATGCTGACAAGCCCAGCTGAACCGAACGTACAACAGGCGACTAACCCGCCGCAGAACAGCTAGGATAATGCAGGATTTTTTCCGAGAGGAAGAGGATTCAGAGGAAGAGGATGGCAGAGCAATCAGTGAGGTTTCCAGAATAATCAAGGAGGCTTTCAAAACGTGCAGATGGCAATCCAGATATGTCATATGGACAGATAGCCCGACCACCGCCAGTATGTTGGCTGTGTGGTATGATAGGGCATGTGGCATGCACATGCAGAAGCCAAGGCACGTGGCAAAATGGACAAGGAATGGGAGCAGGCACAGTGAATCCGCCTGCTATCCCACAACAGGGCAGTGCACAAAATCACACGTTACAGCAGCAAGCACCAGGCTTGCAGCAAGGTGCGCAACAAGGGGTTCAACCCTCGAACATGGGGAACATGCCACAAGGGCAATCCCAACAGGCACCACCGCAAATGTCTCAAGGCACAAACTCCAGCAGGGGAGACAACCCTGGGAATGGAGAAAATCCACAAGCATATAATGGACCGAACTTATATAGGAAGTAGGACAGCTCACTGGGAACTCTGATGTGCTCTATCCTATCAGTGACACAAGACCCTAACAGGGAACCAAGGGTGAATGTCGTCATAGGGGGGAAAGAATATTCCTTCTTAGTTGACACGGGTGCAACCCACTCATGCATACAAGAAGGCAAGTTTTCCTTGTCCGGCCAGGCCATAGATACTCAGAGGTTTACAGGAACTCACAGCAGAGTTCCCTTTACGGACAATCTCCCCGTCTCAGTAGGAGAATGTGAGATGAATGGGCCGTTATTGTATTTGCGTTTGACCCCAGTAAACATCTTGGGCCGAGACTTAATGACAAAATTAAATATGACAATCTCGTTCATGGAGGAGGGCATAGTATGCTCCACTCCAGGAATGCATTATTCAAACGTGTGCGAAATGATTAGAGCATATTCCGGACACATAGCCATGAGAGCTATACCGTTAGAACCAGAAGTCTTCACATATGGCATACGTGTGCTTATGGGCGGATTTGCCGGGTCTGGCAGATAGGACCATGAGAACCCCTGACGAGTTTCTATTCAGACCAAGAATACCCATGCTTGAAGAAGGGGGACAAGTATTTCCCTTAACGATACATATTGCAGCAGTACGAGGGAAAGTAGCAATGGTAGAAGGGTTCGACGACGAAGGCACACAATGGTGTGCAATTATCGCCATTGAAGAAGGGTATCGAGTGACTAACGTCACCGATGACGATCTGTTCGAAGAACACCCTGACTTAGAAGAGACGAGGGTGGAAGTAAGTCTCATATTCTGGGTCAAAATGATCAAACGAGAAGTGCCACAGAGAATGATGTTAGCATTGATCCGTCCTGCATACTTTGATGACGATATGGCCCAGGTGCCTGTCTCAGTATGGACTACAGGGCCCTATGATGTAGGCCTTCTGAAAGGGGCAGGGTAAGTGAAAATTAAACTAAAACCACAAGTAATTTTACCAAGGGCACAACAATATCCCATGTCCAGAGAAGCGGATGAAGGGATTGTGAACACAATTGCCACCATGATGGACCAGGGCATCCCAGTGACGTCAGAATCACCCTGTAATACGGTGATGTATCCCGTCAAGAAATCAAAGGGAGGGTCTTGGCGTTTAATCCAAGATTTAAGAGCATTAAACAATATTGTTGAAGCTGAGTTCCCCATAGTCCACAATCCATCTACAATTCTATGTAACATACCAACTGAGGCGAAATATTTCACGGTGATTGACTTGAAAAATGCTTTCTTCTCAATCCCGCTGCACCATGATTCACAAGATCTAACGTCATTTACTTTCAGACAAATGTCTGAAAAGCATGCGGTTGCCACAGGGGTATTGTGAATCCCCTTCCATCTTCAATAGAATCCTGAAAATGGACCTAAGCAACATTGCAGTAGACAGTGTTGTTTTGCAGTATGTGGATGAAATCCTGATCTGCAGCACCACTGAAGAGCAATGCAGGCGCAATTCTATCCAGCTACTGACTATACTGGCTGAGGAAGGATATAAGTTTGACAAAGAAAAGTTGCAATATTGTCAACAAGAGGTGCTGTACATAGGCCAGTTAATCTCACATGAGGGGAAAAAGGTGACCCCAGAAAGGGTTGAAGCCATCTTGAACACGGCTAAGCCACTCACGATAAAGCAAATGCAGAGCTTCTTAGCATGGGTCTTCGACTACAGCTCGTATACCAAGCCCTTACTCCAGGCCCTAAAGAAGGCCCAAGCGACAAAGGAACAGATTGAATGGACTGAGGCAATGGACAAAGGGGTCGCAGAACTCAAGAGAGCAATTTGCATGGCTCCAGTTTTCGGGATTCCTAATTATGCACAGGAATTCTACCTGTTCTCGCACACAGATGGCAGAGTTATGACGGCAGTGCTCGCTCAAAAAACCTTGTTGGGGTACAAGCCCCATGCGTATTATAGTGGAAATCTGGACCCAGTGATGAGAGGCCAGTTCCCATGCGAACAAAGCTTAGCTGCTGCAGCGTTCGCGACAACCATTGTAATGGGATGCTCCATGATGTTATACGTCGAGCACTCACTATTCGCCATCTTAGAGAAACCAAAAGGCACATTGACAGCTCAGAGAGCTTCTGCATATGAAGTGATCATATCCAATCCAGCAATCAAAATAGTTCGATGCAAAACTGTAAACCCGGCTACATTCCTAGCTGAGCCAGTCACCGAAGGCGAGCCGATACATGATTGCGCAAACTATGAAGAATTCTATGATTGAATCACCAGGGTGAAGGAAAATGCCCTGGCGGGTGGTGAGATCGTTTTCATTGACGGTTCTTCGAGAATCGACCAAGAAGATGGGAAAAGATACACAGGCGTTGCCGTAATGAAACACATAGCAAACGGAGAATTTCAAATCCTCGTCAGTGCACGAAAACCATCTCATTATTCAGCACAAGCAGCAGAACTATTGGCGTTGATACTCACCATTGAGAATCACGCAGATCAGGAAGTAACAGTGTACAGCGACTCCGCCTATGTGACGTCAACAGTGCACGCAGGTTTAGCACGCTGGAAAAGGAAGGGTTACCTCCAAGCGGACGGCACGCCAGTGCAGCATGTAGCCTTATTGGACAGGCTGATAAAACACTGCAGCTCCCAGTGGGCATAGCAGTCGTGAAATGCGCTGCCCATACTCACGGGACAGATTTTGTGTCACGCGGAAATCATGCAGCAGACACAGAAGCCAAGCGTTTGGCATCCAAGAATGAAACGATCATGGAAGTAGAAGTGGCACGCACCCATGAACGAATGATAGTAGCTCGAGCCACCCCAGAAACCTACAGTAAAATGGGGCAGACTCAACTGATGGAGATTCAAGGGGAGGCACCACAGGAAAAAAAGAACCAGTGGAAGCGTTGAGGGTGTTCCTTAAACCCCTCTGACGGATTGTGGTGGCAAGTCAGCACTGGTAAACCAGTCATGCCAGTAGCCCTATTGAAAATAGCATTGGAACAGCTGCATTACCTATTTCATATGATAAAAGAAAATCTTGCTGTAACGCTTGCAGAAGACTAGTTTATACCGAATTTAGCGGGGCATGTTGCATTCTTCATGGTGAACTGCATAATCTGGCAGCAATTCACCGCTGGGCACACATTAAAAGTAATGAGAGGAGTCATCCCCTGTCCAAATGGGCCTTTCCAGCACTTACACATCGATTAGGTCGACATAATTCAAGTGTGTAACCGGTACAGGTATTTAATTGTAGTGGTGTGTTCATTCTCTAGATGGATAGAAGCAGGTCCCTGTACACACCCAGACTCAACCTGTGCTGCCAAAATCCTGGTGAGGGAAGTGTTCCCCAGATGGGGGGTGTGCGAGGTGATGAGATCAGACAATGGGGCTCATTTTGTAAACTCTGTCTTTGAGCAGATTAGCTTGCTGCTTGGTATAAAGCACAAGTTCTCGTCGGCATATCATCTGGATGGTAATGGGATTTGTGAGAGCAGGCAGTGTTGAAATAGACACAGTTCAAGGTCCAAAGTCTATGTGCGCCAATCATCTTCCCTGGTGATGCCGTGTTGGTAAAGAACCACACGAGAAAAAGGTGGGATGAGCCAAGATTCAACTGCCCTTTCATCGTCAAGGACTGCACTCCGTCAGCAGTTAAATTGCCAGGCAGGCGAGCATGGATCTTCCTTAATGACATTAAACCCTATATGAGTCAGATCCCTGTAGCTGCACCCCACCGCGAAGAAACTACAGACAACGGGGAAGAACCTCAGCATGTGCAGACGAGATACATGAAGAAGGAAGAAGGACGCATGAGCAGGAAAGCCAAGACAAAGAGCACGTTTGCAAGTTGTGCCTTAAACCGGACATTTCCTCTAAGCATAAAAGGGGATAAGGACATAATGGACACTCTGTGCATCGTAGTTGCAGGGTGAAGAAGAGAATTGCGCATCTAAGCCACAACACACTGATAATACAAACTTTTGAATCAAGCCATAATTAAGCATTGTTGGAAAACAAAACTCTGAGAGACTATGAGCAAAGACTTTCTGTGTAAGAGCATAAAACAGATCCTGAAGCAACCAACACCAAGACTTTGTTTCGCAGAATTCATGCTATCTCCAGCAGAAATCTCACATGGGATGTACTCACCTACTTCCAGTTAGTGGTAATATCATACCCATCACTTGTAGGAAGAGTCACCAGTGTCACAGACTTTATTCAAGATCCTGCCAACAAGAAAGTAATCTGGCAACTACTGACTGTCATCGCGGAAGCCCTCGCAGAATTACCCGAATACAGTGATAAGGACACAAATGCTTCCACCGCAGGTGATCATTGATGAACTCACATAGACGCTTTTCTTTCGTATCATAGAGGAGTGCCCTGGACTAGTCGGGAGAACCACGGACACACTCACCTACATTAGAGACCCAAGAAACACTGAACATTTGAACCAACTGTGGATCAAGCTCAACTACGTATTGGCAATCCACGCAGTCGGAAAGTGTAAAGACTGTTCTAGTCAAAAGAAAGGCCTATGATCTAGAAACCAGCAAAGCAGGACAATGTCCCTGTCACCCTAGGACAGCCGGCTGGCTCACAATGTCCTATTCCGTCTAGTCACTATCCAGAAATGGTGGGGGGACCTGCTGAGGTTGACGTCATCACCTTCATCAGAGATCCAGCTAATGTTGCACACATGGGAACACTCCTCCATGGGATACTGCTCCAGGTGGAGCTGTCCAACTTTCAATGAGAATATCTACGGAGATTCCAGTGAAACCTTCCGCTGAGGGACAGATCAAAACCGAGACATAGCTCTTCATCTTTCCGCCAAGGGACAGATCCAGGAGACAGAGACACAGCTCTTCATCGTTCGGCCGAGGGACAGATCGAGAGAGCAGAGACAAGAATTCTACCGTTTTATTTTGTATTCTTATTTTTATTTTTATTGTGACTCTGATTTTGACTGATTGACATTTTTCCGCTTTTACATTAAACAGGATCCAGCATGAAGCAAATTCTGGGGGTGGACTGGAAATTGACCTATTTTGAATATGCATAATGAACATGCCTCACCAAAGGTGTTAGTCTAACCTTTTTCCATAGTCTAGCAAGGGAACTGTATCCCGTAACCAGAGACAATTGTCACCCGCAAGAGGGGGGACACTTACGAAGCACAAGACACTTTATGTTGCAAACTTTCTGAGAAACAATAATGGAGTAAATGAAAGGAATTAACCATTGACATGATTAAGATGGGGGCCCAGAACAGTAACCTGGTCCTCCCACAAACAGAGGGGCGCCCCCACTTTCCTGGAAGAAAATGCTGCAAATTGTCATATCGCACAGTTATGTCTATGTGCATAGTGATTATTATTGTTTTTCTGTCACTAACTATCAGAACTGCATTTTTTATTGGTGCACGAAGCATTCCAATTTCAGTGCACCCACCAGATAATATACGTATAAATACCACAAAAGCACCCAGACCCTATATAGTCATTCCGGTTCCAAGAAAATCTGATGGTAAGGTAAACAAACTAAAATTGCATGTGATTAGCAGTGGTTCATACACACTTGAGGTAACAAATGAAGAGAAAAGCTGGAGACAGGGT
Source organism: Ambystoma mexicanum (assembly GCF_040938575.1). Lineage (NCBI taxonomy): Eukaryota > Metazoa > Chordata > Amphibia > Caudata > Ambystomatidae > Ambystoma > Ambystoma mexicanum. Next base: position 1,041,530,677 of record NC_090924.1, read on the forward strand.
CAGCACGGAATGAATGAAAATACAGCACTGACCACGACACTCACACATACACTGAATGCACACAAACAAGGGCAAGTGTCAATGGCTACAGAACCTCGAACAAGGACAACAGAAAGCATGAGACTGCCTACCAAACAACCAGTCCCTGAAAATAATAAAGGCGACCGGAAGGAAGCAAATGAAAGACCAACTAAAAAAGATATAGCAAAAGCCCTAGAGAAGACAGACACGGCTACGAAAGAAAATTCACTGCAAAAACACAAATGCTGATAGATCAATTATTCCCGTTTATAGCTAAAGCAAAGAAACTACACGAGCAGCTGAAAAATAAAACTACAGAGACTAGAGTGACAAGCATACCAGTTCCAACAAAAGTGGCAAACACCAGGCCCACGATACGACCTTACGTTGGGCTAATGCCAAACGTATGGTGGATAAAGGCACTTTACGAAAGAATACAAGAGGAGAGGAAGAGAAATGCAAAACCGCCTCTTATCACAGCGATACAGACAATGAAACCTGCTTCACCGACAAGCATGCCAGAGAGTCCTCTAGCAAGGGAAAGTCACACCAACGCATTTACAGATGTAGTTATGGCTAACTACAGAAAGACACTAAGAATCAAGAGAAACCCGCATGAAGATAACAATGAACTGAATAATTACCTGGGCAATACAGCACATCTAGGAAATAACATTTGGTACCAACACATGAAAGAGGTCGGAAGAAGTGAAGCTGAAGGAGAATGCTACGTCTGTGCACTCCTACCGTAAAGCATGGGAAAATCCAAGATCTTCATAGCTGTAGAAATTGATATCCCAACAGCACACTGTTTGTCACACGTAGCAATGTGCAAAAGCACAGGACAGTTTATGGGAAGAGATGCCTCACTGATATGGGCAACAGAAACAGCATATCCCAATGAAGATGACTATGCCCAGGACATCAAGACAAGAAACAGAGCCCATACCAGGAATCACGTGATCAGGTATGCAAAGCCAGAAGCGCAAGGAGCAGGAACAAGATGGGAGATAAACCCGAGACTGAACGTCTGAGGAAAAACTCAAGAGGAAGCCAAAATTTGGAAGAACAGAGGCCAAATGCAGATCTGGAGAACAGTGCTATCCCCAGACGGATGGGAAGCAGGAGTAGTGATATGCCAAAACCTTTATGGCCAAAGTTGGTGAAGTTGCTAACATGGGTCGAAGACAGAGGAGGACACCTGCAGATAGTGCCACTGAAAGCCCAAAATTGTGCTTCAGGAACAATGGCACAAGGAAGATGGGAGAGAATCAGAACTGCAGATGCATCTTTGAAGCTCTAGGTATGACTCACGGAACCGCAGTAATTATGGATCATTACTGGCGTGTGGATATAAAGCATACATAAGGCTGCCGAAAAACTGGGAAGGCATATGCACGATAGTGAACGTCCACGTTTGTGCACTAGTGATCCCAAAAAGTGACCTGTGTATTGACAGCTTCCCAAAGGTAGATGCTCACATGAGGAAGAGGAGGTCTGTGGAACTGGTATCCTGAATGAAGAGAGAGAATTACTTTTCTGCAAAATCAGAAGAAGCATTACGAACACAGACTGTTTAGCCTCACCTCATCAGTATTCACAACAATACTCTTGCCACATATCCAAGTTGGAGTAAATACGAAATGGTTGCAGATAACCAGATGGGAGTTATTGCAGACCATCAACATCATCAACACCACCATAAAAGATTTAACACAATCAAAGAAGAATTGAGAGCAATCCGATTGATGACCCTCAAGAACAGATATATACTCGACATGATCACTGCGATGGATGGAGGTTTTTGCGCAAAAATCGGAGATTCATGTTGCACGTTTATACCTTCACATGATGAAGAAAATTGAACTTTAACAGAAGCCATAAGTAAGCTGGCAAACCTGCAAAACCAGATGATCAATGAAATTGATGAGGTTGATGATGACAGCTGGTTTGGAACAATATTTATTTTTATTTTTTTAAACTCTTTTTATTAGTGGCAACATGGGAATACAGAGCACCACATTGTCAACAGCATAATATCATGGTCACAACAGTTACACAAAATTAAATAGATTCATCATCATCAGAGGCCAAGGTGCATAAGTAAGTTCTGAATGGGCCCCATATGTCTTTAGGCCTGCAGGCCGTAGGACGGGTCATTACATACTGTTCTTCTGATTCATTTATATATGTCAGTTCGCGAAGAAATTGGTTCATATTGGGTGGGCTCGCATTTTTCCATTTCAACAGAATACACTTTTTAGCAATTACACATGCAACATTAAATAATCTTCTAATTTTCTCCGAACATTTGCCTATGTCCCCAAATAAATATTTTAGGGGCTTCAAGTCTGGAGGGATCTGTGTGATTTCTCCAAGCATTTCGGCAACTTCCTTCCAAAACTTCATCACCACCCGACACTCCCACTACATATGAAAGTCTCCTGCCTGTGGCATGTTACACTTGGGACATGCATCTGATACATTGGGGGTACATTTTGCTATTTTAGTTGGGGTCTAATGCAGCCTGTTCAGTATCTTAAATTGGATTAACCTCAGGCCAGCATTCAGGGAGACCTTCTTAGTCAGGGAACAATATCTGTGCCACTTTTCGTCTTCGATGGACATCTGTAGGTCTCTTTCCCATTTTTCTTTTACATGGTTTATCGTGGGTGTGTGGGCTTGTACCTCTGCATATAGTTTAGATATTCCCAGGCCTCCTGCAGAGGTCACCATCTGTACACATGGGTGTGGCTGGGGTTCGTCTGGAAATAGCGGCCATTTTTTTTAAATGCAGAACACATGCAGTAATATTGAAGTGTAGTGAGTGGTCCGCCTCCAAACGCTCTTGTTATTTCCCCCAGGGTCGCAAATTTGGCATTTATGAACATGTCCCCAATTTTCATCTCCCTGTTGGGGTCCCAAGATTCTTATGTGTGGGGGGTATACCTGGGTAGTTCCAAAGAGGTATCTCTGGATTATATGGGGTTTCTATCTGTAATCTTCTATATATGGCTTCCCATGCTTTAACCGTACAACTAACTGGGTTATATTTGCATGTATCCTTGTATTGTGTATTGAATATGACAGATTGAATATTCGTGGGGTGTGTGGTGAATTCCTCGATTAGTGCATGTGGCGTTTCCTGCGCGGTATCATACCGGTACCTTGCAAACTGTGCTTGGGCCACATGGTAGTAGAGCTCAAAATCCGGTGCCGCTATACCGCCCATGGAATATGCCTCGGTCATCTTTTCCCAACTTATCCTAGCAGTTTTCCCATTCCAAAGGAATGTTACTACTATGGTGCGGAGCTTGGCGAAGAAAGTTCTGCCCGGCCATATGGGAATATTGACAAACAGATAGAGCAACTTGGGCAGGATTATCATTTTAAGAACCGGCCCTCTGCCGTGCAGACATAACGGCAGGCGCCCCCATAACTGGAGCTTTGTGGTGATGGCCTGCAAGGTGGCCTCATGATTGTTCAGGTACAGTGTGGTCCTGTCCCTAGACACCTGGATTCCCAGATATTTGATCTGCAGATCCGACCATTTAAGCCCATGCAGCTCTACAGGGCACTCTGTGGATGGCATGAGTGGAAATATTTCAGACTTGGCTCTGTTAACCGTGTACCCCGAGTAGTCAGCAAAAGTTTGTATTTCCGCCATTATGGGTGCTATATTTGCATTAGGCTCACGAATATACAATAAGGTGTTGTCAGCGTATAATGAAATCAGTTGGACGGATCCCTTTATATTTATGCCCTTATCAGTGTGCTTCAGCCTCACAGCAGCTGCCATAGGCTCTATAGTTAATGCAAATAACAGGGGTGAAAACGGACAGCCCTGCCTGCTGCCTCTACCCAATAGGAAGAGTTTGGAGATGGATCTATTGGTCAGGACTCATGCACCAGGCTCAGTGCATAATAGCTTGACATGCCTAATGAAGTTAGGCCCAATCCCAAATGCCTCCAGCACCTTTAGTAGATACACCCAGGAGACCGAATCGAAAGCTTTCTAAGCATCTAAGGATATTGCGGCTGCGTTTCTGTGTTGGACCAAGACTGGGACCGCCGGTAAGAGTCTATTGGCCATTACCTTTGTGAATATTTTAGCATCTGTGTTTATGAGTGATAGAGGCCTATAGGAAGACACATCTTGTGGTGGTCTTCTCGGCTTGGGGAGCACTGTGATCACCGCCTCCCGCATGGTTGGGGGCAGTATATTGCATTCAAGGGATTCCTCCCATACTCGAAGGAGTATCGGGACAAGTTCTTCATGGAATTCTTTATAAATTTCTGCCCCTATCCCATTAGACCCCGGTGCCTTACCCCATGTTAATCCCTTGACAGCTTCTGTAACCTCTTCAGCTGTTATCAGCTGATCTAGCGCTAAATGATCTGCCTCTGCCAGTTGGGGAAGGTTAAGAGTTGCAAGGTAATTTTCAATGTCTGCGGGCGATTTTTTATCTTGATTCGAGTACAGTGTGGTATAAAATTTGACAAATTCTTGGTTTATCTCCTCCTCCCTTGTGAGTACTTCCCCCCGTGTCGTCTGTATGCTTGTTATTTGGTGCAGTGTCGTGTCGTGCTTGAGAAGATTAGAGAGTGTCCTGCCGGCTTTGTTGCCCTCACCATACCTACGTGCGCGCATGGGGGCCGCCATGTATTGTACTTCCCTAGCGGCCAACCAATCAAATTCCCGTAAGTGTGTATGTATGTCCGCTAGTAGTTCCCTATTCTGTGTTTGGGTATATCTTCCCTTCAATACCTCCAGTTTACATTCAATGTCTGCAAGTTCAGCTAGCACATTCTTCAGCATGCCTTCTGATTTGGACAGCAGTACCCCCCTGATCCAAACTTTAAATGCTTCCCAAACAGTGGAGTATTTGCTTACCGAGCCCACATTATTAGTGAAGTATTCTGCTATCGAAACATGCAGCGTTTCCACCACCCCAGGGTCCCCCAGCATTCCGCTCGGCATTCTCCATCTTCTAGCGGGACAAGGGGTGTCCTGAATTTGCATTTCTATCATTACTGGAGAGTGGTCAGAGAGCGTATGGGGCAATATTGCACAACTCCGCAGCGCAGGGGACATGCTCGATGTAACAAACCAGCAGTCAATCCTAGACTCAGAGTCGTGAACCGAGGAGTAATAAGTATATCTCCTGTCTCTGGGGTGCATCACACGCCAGGCATCTATCATGGACAGCTGTGAAAGAATGTCACACAGGGTGGTGGCAGTTTTGCTAGGGGCCCTAGTAACCCTGGAGGACCTATCCAGTAGAGGGTCAATCACCACATTAAAGTCCCCACCCCATATTACATTCGACAAGCCATAGGCAGTGATCAGTTGGTATATATTCACATAAAACGAAGCGTCGTCTATGTTGGGCCCATATGTGTTAACTAGAAGCATTTGCCGCCCTGCGAGCATGCCCCAGACGACCACATATCTAGCTTGTTGATCCACCTTATGCACTTCCAGACCGAACCCCAATTTTGGATGAATAAGAGTAATTACCCCTCTGGCCTGTGTAGAGTAATCCGTATAGAAAGGCTGCATTCCCCATTTGGGCAGTATACGTAAGTTGCTGTCACCCATTGTGTGTGTCTCCTGCAGCATTAATATCAGAAGGCCATGCCTAGTAACATAATTAGCAATTTTCTTGACCTTCACCTGGTTATTTAGACCCCTTATATTCCAAGTAAGCAGTTTTATTGTCATCCCGTCACCAGAATTGTGCAATAATAGATCATTCCGAATCGTTGACCATTAGAGTTTTGCCGTATGTGCCATACGACCGGCGCCTTTCCCAATGCAGCTACTTTTTTAACATAAGACAAACTGATAACTATTAACAAACTGTAACCTGGGTCACTCTCCTCCAAGTGACCAGAACTTCTGCCTTCAGCGGACACTCTCCCACCGAAGCTCGACCAGCACCCCCTCCTTCCCCTTGCACTCCTACCCACATCGTCAACCCCAACTCAACGATGTACCCAAAATAACTCTTGGATCCTTTCCAGGGGTAGCCATGTTGCATCACGTGGCCGCCTAATCATGTCCACATCTCCGTCAACCATGTAGAGTGGAGGCACCATAAACAAGACACCGCTAGGTCCGTAGCCCTAATGGTGTAGCAGAGCAGACAGCGTCGGCTAAGCAGGAAGAGTACCTTAATCTTCTGGTATGGGTCTGTTATTTGGCGGGGAACATTAGAGCGTATGGTACTTGCCGTTCTCTCAGGAGTCTTTTTACTGGTTCGTAGGATCTTCTGCTTGCTTGGACACTGGCCGAAAAGTCTGGGTATATATGTATCTGGTTTCCATCATGTTGTAGTGTTCCAGCCTCTCTGGCCATGCGCAGGATTAAGTCTCTATCCCTGTAATTAAGGAGCCTGGCGATTATTGTGCGTGGTGGTGCCCATGGTTTAGGGCCCGGGGCCAGCGTGCAGTGTGCCCTTTCAATCAGGAAATGTTCGGAGAATGCTCCCTGGCCAAATAATGTTTTAAGAAGCTGTTCGAGCTGTTTTTCCATTTGACCTCTTCCAAATGATTCCGCAATGCCCACCACACGGATATTGTTGCGTCTCGATCTGGATTCGAGAGCTTCACATTTGCTTTGTGTTTTGGACATGGCCAATTTAAGCTGGGGGATATCATGCCCCTGGTGTGCAATCGTATCTTCATTGGTACTTATTCTATGTTCTGCTTTGGTTACACATGCACTCTCTTTGTCCACTCTGGCCTTCAGGGAGCCAATGGTGGACACTATGTCATCCAGCTTCGTGTTGACTGCCCGAAATCCATCTTGCACAATGGTTGTTAATCTGCCTTCTTTATCACCATTCTCCAGGCTCAAAACTTCATTGTTGTAGGCAGGTGCATCAACAGCGGAGGATTGTGGTTGGCTGGCTGTGTAGACGTCCATAGGGCCTTTCTTCTTGCTACTGGGCGTTTTGTTCCCCCTGCCCGATTTGGAGGGTTCACCCATGTCACTTGTCGCAATATATTATGCCAAAAGCCTCTTTCCCCTGGCCGTGGCCTATGTTCACCTTCACAAAGTTCTAGCGTAACATTCCGCTTTGTCACAGGGCTACTGGCATATCAACCTTGATGGACTGTGCCCTCCCACGTATTACTTCACAACTCGTTCAATAGTGTGCCTTTAAGGAGTGTCTTGGGGTTAACAGTGTCCGGAGCAACAAGCTCACCAGAGAGGAATCACAGCCCGCCTTGCCCCTGTCTTCAGGGCCTTATCCTAGACGGCATACAGCTCCCGAGGAGGCAATGCGGGACTGGAGTCGCTAGTGCAATTCGGAGAGGGGTGTCCCGGTCCGCACTGCAGTCACGGACCAGGTCAGTGGGCTACCATCTGATGAAGTGGGAGCATCAACCTGCTGCCTTCCTGCAGCCCACCCCACCAACCCCTCTTCGGGCGTGTGGAGGCCAGATGCAGGTCACAGGCCCAGTCATAGAGATGGGGTAGGAACCAGTTCAATCGATGCCGAAGCGAGGACAAATGTATATGCTTTGGGCTTCCTGTTTGCCAAATGGGCCGTGTGCGACTGCGGCGTAAATCACAGCACGTATCACCCCCCACGACTAGGGAGGCGAGGCCCGCAGCGCCGGTGACATGGGGCGGGCAAGCCGCAGCCCCCACAGGATTAACAGTGATCGCCCACAGCAGCTCGGGTAATTGAGTGTGCACTAGCGGCGAACCGCCGGGTATCCTTACCCGCTGCCGGCGTCGCCGCATTTCCTCCCCCGGGTGAGCCACAGATCGTGTCACCGCTTTGTCGTTTCTCCGCTTCTCACGCGGTATCGCCGCACCGCCAACCCCCAGCAGGACGCTGCAGGGCAAGCAGGGACTCCGGGGCTCAGCCGCAGCCGTGCCGGTATTGTGTCGGCGCCTTCTCTTCCCCACGTCCGGGGCACCTCACTAGACACTGTATTCAGTCACAGGACACAAGCTGCTTCCACAGGCCCCGCCCACCTATGGCCCGGCATCAGATAGCGACTGCGGTCTCCAGCTGTTTCCTTACGGAGCCCTTAGGCGGATCGTTCCTGCAATGGAGGCCGGCTAAACTTCTGGTCCCCACAGCTCCGGTGTCACGCAGCGCAGCAGTCCAGGATTTACGGGCTTGCAGGACGGGGCTCCAGTGCGTCTGTACCTCGATTTTGGGGTCTGACAGCAGCTCCAGAAAGGATTTATGTGCACAGGATTCTGAGACGGAGCGGGAGCTCACTGATCAGGCAGCCATCTGAACAGTGCGCAACAGCGCCCCCCTGGAACACTATTTCTATGGGTCCCACAATGGATGGCAGACATATCCAAAATTCTGGGAGCCCTGCTAGTAATGATACTACTAGGATTTTGTGTTATCAAGTTAATCATCACACAGTGCCAGAAAACTGTGAAGAAAGCCATTGGGATGAAGATCATGGTCGATGTCAAACCAAGATTGAAGCCCAGAGACCTGACTGATGAAGAAATCAGAGACTGTTTGAGGGCTAGCAAATTTGCGCCCGAAGGAACAAAGTTTGTGTATCCCAGAAAAAGACGAAGGTACAAAGGAAAGTGTTTATATTGCAGCCCAAATTGACAATGTCAGCTCATGACCTGGAACAAAGACGAACATGTAAAGATAGCAGGAAGTCTGAAAGGAGTAATAAAAATATGGACTCCAAAGATAAATACTTTCACACCATCGTGTACAAACCCAGAAGAAGATCAACAAGAAGCAGAAGAGCGAAATAAGACAAACCCAAAGGAGGATGCAGAAGTGGTCGATGAACCGACCAGAGGGGGGAGTGTAGAGGAGGTCCCAGACCAGGAACATACTCGCCAAGGTACGTGACGTACGAGGAGCAATTTAACCAACAGAGAGCTGCACTGGGACTATGCCCAGTGCCCATCAGAAGAGCAATACCTGTTGAAGTGCCTATAACCAGACAACCATGGACAGCTGGGTACCCACTGAGACAACCGTACCAGCAGCTGACACGAAATGAAGACTACTTACAAACTGTCCCCGAAGAGACCCAAAGAGTCTTAATGGAGGGCGAATGGTGACGACATACGAGCCCAGACAGATGTACAAATGAACATAAGCGGTGAACGAAAGTTGACACACAAGGGCGAAATGCTAGGAATAATGTTGTAATGGATGTGTAAGAGAAAAGATGTTAATATAAAGAAACATAACCATGAAGTGAGATGAACACACGTAACTGACTAAAATGTCTGTAAGTAGGCTTGGAACGCAAGAAGCTAAGAAAATGGTACTGCTTGCAATGCTTAGTAGAAGAATAGAGCGGCAAGTGCCAACTATATATCTACCTCAACAAAGCACATTAAATAAGTGCGACTCCATTTTGTAAAGCAGAATTAAGCCCAGGCTGCAAGGGATTAACAAGGCCAAGATTGATATTCCAGCCAAAGCCAAGTGAAGGAGCGGAATCGAAACTCAGTAAGAAGCAGCTCAATGCCTGGGAATTCGAGGTCAACCTAAGGAAGGGAGGAGAGCGGCAGCCTCGGAGAAGCAAAACTTCAGATCATACCAGCCAGCCAGTGAAGGTCGCGATAAAGAGGCCCCAGGCAGGTGGTGAGGCTATGGAAGAATCAAATACACGAATAACAGGAAAATGAAGCAGATTCACGGTGAACAGACACGTGACCAGCCAAGGGCAAAGAGGTACCAACGTCTGATGCCACCCAGAACCTGAGGATGCCATAACTTTTCCTGATAAAAGGATCCGAAATGGTTCTCAGCTCGAGGTGTACCTTTTCAAGGTAACAAGAACAACTATGTGTCTGCATTGTAAAGTGTGTGTACCACCATAGTCTTTGAGAGTGCCTGTTTACATCATGCAACTCTTGTCTTCTTGTTGTAATGCCTTTGTTGCAAGCTTCTGTCTTGCGTTGTGAAATAGCTCTTCGTTCCCAGTGCCGGTTTTGATTTATCATCCAAGCTTGCCAAGTCATGTGTCTAGAGACCCTGCTTGAGATCCTTCTGAGCCCGAATTACTCGGAATAATAGAGAATTATTCATTTTCACTGAAGCTGGTGTTACTGCCATTCAGGGAATGAAATGTCACTCATATCTCTGACCTTGGCAGCCGGCCTTCTTTCACACATTTGCTTCTCTGTGCAGCCGAATTCATCTCAGCTCAGCTCTTCACTGGGGGTCTGTGGCTTGCTGTGATCTTCTAAGCCATGTCATGGCTTCTGTATGTTGTGCTAGTCTACATTCTCCATTTATTAGTCACACTGGACTGTCAGGTCCCATGGTTTCTCCTGCAGTACCATAAGTTTGATTGCATATAAGAATCTGCAAGCATTCATTCAGGATCTCTTGCTTCTTGTGGTTTCTGCGTTGCTGTGTTGCCGCGTTTAAGCTAGTGACAAAATAATAAAGCAATGACAGCATGTACATGTATCTGTCTCTAACTTTAGAGCTGTGCATCCGTGTTCATCCTATAATTGAGAGTGTGTGTTTTTCATTGTGTGGATGGCACATGTGCTTCTTGTCTAATGCTTCTAAGTCGTGGTGTCTCTAACAATTTCATTGACTTTGGTTTCTTGGTGTTTTAGTTAATACTGTCAATTGACGTCTCTTTAGTTGCCGTCCGAGGGTCTTCATCCACTCTGGGTAGGGTCTGTACCGCCCCTGGTCTGTAATGTTGGCTGATTGGGTACCTCTCGACGTATTTGTCAATGATTGGAGCACTGGGGATTGGTGCGAAATAGTGTGGATGTTCATGATATCTTTCGTTCCTCTTCCACATCAAACACTTCATCATTGGGGTTAGGAGGGGGTGATTTTGCCCATCCCTCTTCATGTTGTTGCTAAGACTTCGTCATAAAAAGGGACCCAAGTTCAGCTTCCTTAGTCACTGCATCTAATTTTCTCTGAATAAGACCCAATGTAAGTGTGTGCCTTTGCACCTCTGCCTTTTTGCCCTCATAGAGGGTAACAAATGAAGATAAAATATAGTTTAGTGAAATTACGGCTTTCTCAGAGCTAAAATTACTTTCTGGTTTATTTTGAGCATGCAAGGAAAGTTAACATTTTTGTAGCTTAGGGTGTGGCTTTGAAGCCTATGAAGTGACCGATAAGTTGGTCTCATGTTCCGCTCTCTCTGAGTCACTATAGAATATGGTTGATTGTAAACTGTTTATACCGGATGTGGCTGGTAACACTCTGCAATTGTCCAATTAGTTCACAGTTGCTTCATCAATCATGAGATAGCTTGCCACTTCCCCATTCAGCCCACTAGCCAAAGGTTGTAGGGGAATCTTCAGTCAGGGACGGCCTTAGGCCAGGGCGAGCCGGGCGGCCGCCCGGGGCGCACTACTCACCATCACAAAGGTAGGGCGCCCCGGCACCGAGAGCACTCGGTGTTGCGTCACTTTGGATTTTTTTTTGTTACTTTTTTTTTTGGGCGCCCCTCCCGTCATCAAGAGGTGCTGGGCATCCTTCCCGTCATCAAGAGGCACCGGGCGCCCTTACCGTCACCAAGGAGCACCTGGGATCTCGAGGTGCACCTTGGTGACGTGTCGGGTTGTCGCCCCTCAGGTGGCCGACGGACATTGGACTAATTAAAAAGCCCCCTCCCCTTTGGCGAGGGGGCTTTTTAATTGGTCCAATGCCGCTTTTTTAAATTCCAGGGCCTGGCATGCTGCCTTTAGCCTCTGCCAAACTGCCCCAGTTACTCAAGTGAATCCTGTCGGTGCCGTGCCTGACCTGCGAGCAATCCTGCTGCCTTCGGACTCGCCACCGCTGAACAGCTGCAAGTCTCCCACATTAAAATAAGTGCTGCTTTTAATGTATTCCTGTGTATGCTGTGTGTGTGTTGTGTTGAAGGCTTTTTTTAATGTATGTGTGTGGATGATGTGCGTGTGTTGAGGGCTTTTTTTAATGTATGTGTGTGGATGATGTGCTTGTGTTGGGGGCTTTTTTTAATGTATGTGTGTGGATGATGTGCGTGTGTTGTGTATGGGGATTTTCTTTTAATGTATGTGTGTGGATGATGTGTGTGTGTTGGGTAGGGGGCTTTTCTTTTACAGTATGTATGTGGATGATGCGCGTATGTTGTGTATGGGGCTTTACTTTTAATGTGTGTGTGGATGGTGACTGTATGCATGTGGATGGTGGGCGCATGTTGTGTAGGGGCCTTTGCTTTTAATGTTTAAAGATGGTCACTGTATGCATGTGGATGGTGGGCGCATGTTGTGTAGGGCCCTTTGCTTTTAATGTTTAAAGATGGTGACTGTATGCATGTGGATGGTGGGCGCATGTTGTGTAGGGGCCTTTGCTTTTAATGTGTCTGGATGGTGACTGTATGCATGTGGATGGTGGGCGCATGTTGTGTAGGGGCTTTACCAGGGCTCAAGTCGAGGGTACACGTGGGGGGGACGGAGCTGCCCCACTTTATTCAGAGTGTGGACTTAGTCCCTCCAGCTAAAATGAGAAACATACAATGTCCTCTTTGAATTTATGAATTAACACTGACCTCAGGGATCAAACCGCAGTCAGCAGATTTGTAGGCTGGAGACTTCACCACTGCACTATATAACCTGATGAAAATTAAAACCACTAAAGGTGAAATGTCACATTTCGGTACTGCACGAACCAGGGAAAACATTTGTATTGGTTCTTGGAGTTTAAAACATGCACACCATTTAAGTTTTCAAAAACACTATTAGAAGAAAATATCCTCTCTTGGTTTTGTGTGTGTGTTGATTTTATGAAAGGAAAATGTAATTCGTCCTGTTCAATTTGGGTGGTTATGCAAAGCCAATTTAATGAAATGTGCATATTTCATCTTGATATGCTAATTTCTGGTGACGTCACATCCCATTGCGTTTGTTTAGTCCCCCCACTTTAATTTTTAGGACATCACCCCTGGTACTTTAATGTGTGTGGATCGTGACTATGCTGTGCACACGTTGTGTAGGGGGCTTTACTTTTTATGTATGTGCTCATCTCTGTGGCCATGTCACAGAGCAAGTCAGGGAGTTGTGCATGTAACAGCAACTTAGCATGTTTGTGAGTGGTGCACAGCAGCACACTCAAATGAAACCAAATGTCTGCCATTGGCTCATCATTATGGAATGCATTCGTCAGAATGGGCCACAAAACATATGTTCCATAAGTGCTCTCGGAGACAAGTGCCACCCCCACTGTGGTAGGCACAGGTCTGAAAGCCCCCCCCCAAACAACAAGAGCTACCAAATGTCCGTGCCAAACAATCCTGCTCAGTATGACACATAAGCATCCCACACACACTATCCCGCTTTTGTGGTCATTTGATACATGTCTACTGTTGAATCCTGTTCTTTTGTGTCCTCACCTCAATGCACTAACAACTCTGACTCAACCACCCAACTAACCTCACACTTATCTACCACAGCATCACCCACCAGTTAACAATGACCTAACCCAGATTATCCTTTCACTACTCAGGAAATAGTTCTTGCGAATCCCGTAAAACAAAAGCTAGACGGTGAATGACACAGAAGCTAGAGTGATAGAGAGTGCACAGAAGGCGAGCACCAGAATTGAGCGAAGACGTTAGACAGTTACGGCTCATCTGCAAGAAAGGAAGAGAGGTGAAGAGCCCTACAGTGGACAAGTACAGAAAGAGAAATTTGGTACAGTAGACATACAAATGTCTTTGAAATCCAAGCTGTCTGGTAGCCAAAATCGGAAACGCAAAGCACTGGAGAATCGGAAGCGGGTCACCTGAAATGAATTTGTGAAAAGGGCATGCACAGTGGGCGACAAAACCACTCCTGTTGCCAAGTTCTCTGCTCCTTTGGAAACCGAGCATGAAACTGGAGTTCAGCCTGCCGCAAGCCCAACTCCCCAACTTGAGGTAGCCCCTGTTATAGATGATGTGCAAGCTGATGACGAAAACCCTCTGCAGATTTCACAAGTTTATCAAAATGACCTTTCAGACCCAGCACTATGGCCTACAGTCATGAGTATCACTTTGAGAGACCACCTTGTGCTCACCGGCTCTGCGAAACATGCAAATGTTAATTTTCCAAGAGATGATTTAGGGCGGAATTTTTCAAATGTCTATTACAAAAGAAGAATAGGAAATAATAATCCTGAAGTTTTTCATCGTAAGTGGTTAGTGTACTCATCAGAGACTGTGTATTTTATTTTTGTTGCAAATTCTTTAGCCAGTCCAGTGTAAAGGGCAGTCTGAAAGAGGGGGGAAGCAGGGATTGGAAACATATTGCACAAACTCTGTGTCAGCATGAGAATTCTCTCACGCACTTAGTGGCCTATCGAGATTGGGCTGAAGCAGAAATGAGACTGCTCTCAAACAAAACGATAGATGATGAGCATCAGCGTATTTTACTCCAACGAGCAAAGCACTGGCGCAATGTGTTGGAGCGCCTTCTCTCTATAGTGCAGTTCCTTGCTGGCAATAATTTGGCCTTCCGTGGATCAAATGACTGCTTATACCAAAAAGGTAATGGCAACTTTTTAGGCATTGTGCAGTTATTAGCAAAGTTTGATGTGGTGATGGGGGGACATTTAGAGAAAGTACTTTCAAAGGAAGTTGCAGACCATTATTGTGGAAAAACCATCCAAAATGAACTAATAAACTTGATGGCTGAGAATGTGAAGGAGGATATTGTAAAACGTGCACAGGGAGCAAAGTTCTTTTCTGTCATACTTGATTGCAATCCTGATATCAGCCACCAAGAACAGCTTTCCATAACCATCCGATTTGTGGACACAAATGCAGCCATCATTTGCATTCAAGAACACTTTCTTGGGTTTGAGGCAGTAGATGACATTACTGGGTTTGCCAATAGAAAGGCTAAGAAAGTCAACTTTTAAATTAGTTGCCCTGTGATATGGTTGGCCTATGATATGAAGACAAACATTTGAAGTCCGGACTTTGGTAGTTGCTCATTTAGTGTGTTTTCATTTAAATGACATTTTCCCCCCGCAGCATCAAATCCTTGGCAGAAAAGTATAATTTCTTTTTCTTTTTGGTTTTGTAAACACATTTTATCCTGCCTTCTTACAGAAAGCCATGCTGTGTGTGTGTGTGTATTTTATTTCGTAGAACATGCAGTACAGAGGCAAATCCAGATTGCAAAGTATCTTTTTGCCATACATTGTTTGTGTTGCCTAGGTGTAAGATTGGCGTGTGTATTTTTCTTTTTTGGAGGGGGCGCCAAATTTTGTTTCGCCCAGGGCGCTGCGGGTGCTAAGGCCGGCCCTGCCTTCAGTGGTAAAGTATCACCTACAGAAAATCTCTCTGTGTCTCTTTGTTGACATTTGACAATATGCAGGCTGTCTCCCCCTTTCACCTAGCTCATAGGCCCCATCTACTTTACATTTTTCTTTGAAGTATTTAGATTCAATAAAATTCTCCAACATTCCCATTAGCATGTTTCACTATGCTAAAGGAAATAATGGAAAATTGTATACTAGAGAAAAAGAAAAAAATACAGAAGTAATTTTCTGTCTGACATTCTTCCACCCACCAATTGTCACTTAACAATGTTCTACAAATCTTTTGTATCTGCATTTCCTGTGCTTATACCAAACAATTATACGTAGTGCTCCTATAAACGCACATATGCATTGTGCAGTGAGAGAACTCCATAAATAAAAGAGCCAGTACAGATGGACAAGTGTTCATGGGAGCCCAGCAGGAAAGTGGCAAGGGATGCCAAGGTGGGAGGCCACTAGCTAATTGCTGGGGCACAGGCGTCCCAAGGGTGGGGTACATCCTAACCATAGCATCCCTTTAACAAAGTTTTTCCTGCCAATTGCATAGGTTTTTATAAGTGAAAATGTTTCATAATGTTACATCACTATATATAAGTTATACATAATTCCTGTTTTAACATATATTAAGCAACTATAAACCTCCGTTACCAAACATATTTTTGCAACACATACTTATGTGTATCATTGCTCCAAAGTAAGCCATTGTTCAATTGCCTAGGGCATGAGACTCAACCATGACCCCAGCCCCACCAAACCACCCCCGTTATCCACTACACCTACACCTACACAGCATCCTAATTCAGTGCCCACTACATCCTCATAATGTAACCAATAGCAGTGCTCATGGCGTGCATGGCCAGTGTCTACAATCAATGGGGCATGGGCTTCAGCCATGCTGCATACCCCAATAAGCAAATCAGAGTAGACATTTGTCCTTGCCGAGGGCCAGGCCCACTGCGCAGAAAAGTCATATAACTATTTTTTGTACTTACGTTTAGTCACTTTCAAAAAAGGAAAACACAGAACAGATTTGCAAAAGCATCCTTTCAGGTCCTCGCACAAGTTTGCTTCAATCCCGTCCAGCATTCCGGGGCACCAGCCACAAGCACAATTTTGTTTCCATTTAAACCTAGAGCTACGGCCATGCTGCATGCCCCAATTAGTAAATCAGAGCCATTCAGATAGCACAGCGAGTAGAACACTGGCTTTGACATCAATACAGAGCCTGTCCACACAGGCTCGAATCCCGGCAGGGCCAAACTCAGCCTTTCACCCTTCCAAGGTCACCAAATTAGCAGCACACACCATGGGTAATAATAAGCAGTGCTCAGATGCCTGAGGGTTCGTAGTGCTATATAAATGCAATTTATTATTAGGGTAGGCATTTGTCCTTGTCGAGGGCCAGGCCCATTGTCCATGCACCAAACTTATTTCACAATTTCTGGTACTTACATTGCGACACTTTCAAAAAAATAAAAGACAGGACAGATTTGCAAAACGCAAGTCTCGAGAGGATAGCTCAGGGGCAACATGCTCACCTTGGAAGCAAGACGACACGCAGCAACACAGGTTTGATCCCCGTTTCCATGCTTAGAAACCATTGGGTATTAAGCGTGTTGTAAATAACCTATCAAATCCTTTCAGGTCCTTGCTGATGCTCCTCGTGCAAGTCTGCTGCAATCCCGTCCAGCACTCTGGGCTACAGCCGCAAGCAGATACTTTTTTCCCATTTAAACCTAGAGCTTCGGCCATGCTGCATGCCCCAATAAGTAAATCAGAGTAGGTATTCGTCCTTCCCGTGGATTAGACCCATTGTCCATACACCAAACTTGTATATATACTTTTTTGCTTACATTTGGACACTCTGGAAAAATAAATCACAAAACAGATCTGCAAACGCATGCTTTCAAATCCTTACTGATGCTGCTCGCGCAGGTTTGTTGTAATTCAGTACAGCACTTCAGGCTGTAGCTGCAAGCAGAATTTCTTTTCCCATTCAAACCTAGGTCTCTGGCCATGCTGCATGCGCCAATAATGAAATCAGAGTACACGATTATCAAGTAATTACAGGGCGGTACAATGGGTAGATCACTGTGCTTATCTAGTACTTTAAACGAATTACCCTGCTGCTGGTGATGGGGTTCTTTTGTGAAGGTGACCTTCCTTTTTCAAGTGTTAGGTTTCGAATAGGAGAATGTGCTCTGTTCACCTTAGCGCTGGGTTATTCAATAAGTTACTATTCTCATTATAAAGCAGTCTTAATAAAGCAGTCTTGAAAACCATTATTGGTGCTATATTTATTGTTAGCAGTTACTATGCCAACATTGTAACATTATTTTGAGTATAAATCTTTTTAAAGTGTATTCAAACCAATATTTCAAATACTAGGTAGACAATGGCAACATTGTAACATTTTCTTTGAGTGTGAATCTTTTTAAAGTGTAGTCACACCAATATTCAAATAATATGTAGACAATAAAAACGGTTGTGTGTTTAAATGTATTAACACTTACCAAAAGCTACACTAAGAACCTAACAAATTTAATTTCCATACTTCTTATGAAATCTGTGTGCATCCTTTGTTTGGCCACGTGCACACTTGAGAAGTTAACAATGACATTCCAAAATGTACACATCATATTTGAATTTTTTTTAAACTGGGAATTATTTAAACTTCTACGTGCATAGATAGTTCTGTGCAGTGTGGAATACTTTTTTTTAATGAAATAAATCTTAATTTTAAAATATAATAATTATCTATACATTGGGCCTCATTACGTTGAGGGCGGCCGCGGTATGAACGGTGCCGGTAAGGGCTACCCCATTACGAGGTCTGCAGCGGGTCCCGCTCTGGTCGCCTGGCCACATCTATCTGAAATTGTACATTTTCAAAAGTATTATCAATAACAGCTATAGATGTATTATCAGCACTATTTATATGTACAGATTTGGAAACAGTGATTTTTAAAATATTATTCTAGCATGTTGTTCAGACCAGAATGTGCATAGCGGGACCCGCTAGCAGACCAGGATGCTAACAACGGGCCAGTCATTAACAGGCCCATTGTTAGCATCCACCCCATTCCCATTGAGCCCTATGGGGGCTCAAATGGGAATGGGGATGTACCGGGTCCCGAGAATGGGAATTACTGGGCCCGCTAAAGGCGGCATGGCCCGGTAATTCCCTATTTTTGGGACACAGACCCGGTACCCGGTTTGGGGGTAGCCATGGCGGTAAGAACAGCATGGCTACCTCCAAACTCCTAATGAGGCCCATTGCCATTAGAATTCTTATTGTTTAATTAGGTGTGCATCCTTTTTTTGTCCACCTACACTCTTACCAAGCTAATGACAATTTTGTATAAACTACTATAAAAAAACAAAAAACGTCCACGGTGTCATGACAAAATAAAATATACAATTTTTCTGAAAACGTCCACAATGCAAATAGATCTTTAAACATTGAACAAACTAACACTTAAAGTAAGCTGTTTTTATTTTTTTATTGAAGTGGAATACTTACGTAAAATGTTGTGTGCATCCTTGCCACTGTACCTGTAATATTTTACCGGCGCCTGACGTCCCGCTGCCACCGGCTCATTACGTGTCCGATGGCCCAGGAAGTCAGGCACCGGCAAATTGTAAGTCCCCATCATAGACATAGCAATGGTGCCGGTGCTTCCGGGAAAAGTCTGCCTACCGTCCCGCTACGCCCGGCAGGGTCAGAACTGTCGGGCACAGCTGCCACGGCAGGAAGACTACTGTCACCCTTGTTTCTGGATCGGCAAGCTTCGAATGAGGCCCAGTGTCTACAAACATAAAGTGCGTCACTTGTGTCAAATCATTCTTCTACAAACAAATACAGATAAAGTTCTTAGCAAACATCTTCTACACTTTGTTTAATTTTCTCCTCAATGTTTACTATTTGCTCTTGATACTTATAAAAAGTGTGTTGACAAGACGAGCAAACAATTTCAGTTCTTTCAGTAGAAGACAACTCAAACATTGCAATACTTTAATTTGTTCAGTTGGCACATCTATCTGAAATTGTACATTTTCAAAAGTATTATCAATAACAGCTATAGATGTATTATTAGCACTATTTATATGTACAGATTTTGAAACAGTGATTTAAAAAATATTATTCTAGCATGTTGTTCATGCTTCCTCATTGGCATTATAGAGGAATGCTGTAAAAAAAGAATATCATTAATATATAAACACCTAGTTTTGTAAAATAAAATAAGCTGTTATATGCGGGCTACAATGCAAAACTGATAGTGAACATGTTGTTTTGGCAAATTCTCACAGAAAAATGATTTGGAGCCTCTTTTACATAATCAGAGATTTCACTGCCGAGAGCATTCTAATGGTGGTTATGTGTGTAGATTTAACTGCTACAACCATTGCTATATACATTATATGTGCACAGAAACCATTCTAAATGATGAATACTTCGACTTCTCAGAATCATGCTTCTATAAACTGCATAGATGGGTACATATTGCTGTGATACAACCTACAGTTACCTATGCTATCAAAGAACCTAATTGTCAAAAGAAAAGTCTATATTATCAGAAATTTCCTTTAGCACTGTACCTCCCAATACTCTTTTAAATGTCAACGAATATCTTAAAACATGGTACCTATTATACATAACTTGACCAGGAGAAATCAACCCATACTCCATCTGTTAATTGTGGGATACATTGCCCTGCTGACAACCATACTGTATCTCTTCCTTTGGGCAAATGTATACAGAAAAATGGATCAGTCACTCTTTCATCTAATCAAAGATTTTAATACTGAGAGCATTATAATGGTGTTTATGTGAGCAGACTCCTAGGCCCATAGCTATATACATGATATGTGAGGCAATTGTACACAGCTAAGGTGCTTACAACTATTCTAAATGATGAATGCGCCCCCATATATCGCGTATGCTTCTACAAACTGAATAGGTGGACAGTTACATTACACAAATACATGTAACAAGACTCTTTTACAATTGACAGAATATTTTAATAGTAAATTCAAAACCGAATTCTTCCATTTCTACAGTTTACACAGAAAATGCCTATATTAAGGCAAGGTTTCCTTTCACCACTATACCTCACAAGGGTCTTTCCAATTTCAGGGAACGTCTTATAACACAGTGCACCTCCTACATGACATAACCAAAAAAATACTCTGCCAGAATGGGGAGTCACTAATAAAGGGTGAGAGGGAAGAGCTTCACATCCAAATACAAAGCACATGCACAGCTGAGATAATAAAGGTATACTGTTTGTTTGAGCATAGGAGTTGCTATGCACCCACATTCATTTGACTTCTTCCTTTGTCTGTGCATTGAATAGCAAAATATGTAATCACATAGCACACAATTTCCAAACATATTGTAAAAGG
Source organism: Ambystoma mexicanum (assembly GCF_040938575.1). Lineage (NCBI taxonomy): Eukaryota > Metazoa > Chordata > Amphibia > Caudata > Ambystomatidae > Ambystoma > Ambystoma mexicanum. The sequence goes on from NC_090924.1 coordinate 1,041,551,376, forward strand.
GCCAAATATGGTTTCTGTTTATTCTGTATGGATTTCTACTACTATTTTGTTCTGTCTAGTACACACATTGTGCTCATATGCATGCAACGGTGCTGTAAGCTATGGCACCCATGGTGTTCTGAATACAATGCAGTGATGCAATGTACTTTCAAAACTGTGACATAAATGCCACACTCAATTTCCCATACATTCTAAGTGAGGAAACAGTGGAAACCTAAGGTACATAATGCAACAACACACTGAAAAAACACCCTATTTCTTCAAAGTTAAAATGCATTTTCTTCCCTAACAAATAACTTCTTAAAGTAATGATGATCTATTTTTTACATATAGGCAAACAGCACATTATTTCTAACAAATAAGGAAGATAAAACAAAAAATTCCCAAAGTCACATTATCAACACATTATTAAATACGTCCATCTACAAAACAGTTAAAAGAACCTTTAATGTAAATTACATTTTTCTCACACAAAACCATAGCATAACATATACTACTGGTTCATCACTCTTCTGAAAAGACTGAAATAAAATATGGAAAACCATGCTTTCCAAATAATACTTAAAAACTATACTAAATTAGTTTATTTTAGTTTAGTTTATTATTTGTAGAGCGCACAGAACCCTGAGGTATCTGGGCGCTTGAGCATAGGTGATTGTTACAAGTACACACACATAGAGACAGTTGACAAGTGGCTTGTTGATGAGAAATCCAAATTGGTCAACATACTTAATATATTTTATATAAACAACTCATATTATACATAAAATATATAAAAACACACAATCACTGACCTTCAGCAGTTCCAAAGAATGAATAGGTCTCACAACAGCCAAACACAGAACACCTGCACACTCTAGGGCCTGCAATCAGAATGACAAAAGCTCACAAAATGGTCACTTTCATAGTTTTCAGAAATCAATAGCACAAAAAAGGACTGTGCAAAGCAAACAAGTAAAATGGTCAACACAATTTTTACTATAACCTATTCCAGTCAATGAACCCCAAAACAGTCCTTCTAAAGACTACTTTATAGAACATGTCGACATGTAGACAATTAAATGAAACCCCATTTTCTTTTAAATTAGACAAATTCCATAGCCGCAGCTACAACCCTGGTTACACTGAGAGGACCCTCCTATAGCCGAAGGTACACAAACATTTTTCCATACATTGAAAACGCATATGACAAAGGTTTCAGATTTAAATCACACATGCCTTGAGGTTAGAACATCCAAACAGAAAGACATGTAAAATACTGTGGTAAAACATCCATCAAATAATATGATCACTGCACCAAAATACAAACAGTTGTAGCCGCGGGTAGGGCAGGCGGACCCATGCACGCAGCTTCACCAGCCCGCCAATATGCGCGATGTCCAATTGGAGTGCTGATAGCTGCATGTGTAGACAACCGCTGATAGACGCGGCTACCCGTAAAATGTTTACAGATTCAAAAAGACATATTAACAAGGTGTAAACATGCAAACACCACAAAGGAACACATGAGAACATTGAATCAGAAACTCATGTACTATCGTGTACTGGAAAATCCATGAAATATCATGATCAATGCACAAGAATTGGTATCGCTATACCCACGGCTATGGCAACAGTTGTAGTCATGGCTGCACCCACTAAAAATGACATAATGTGCCATTGGCTTGTTGATACCTGCGGCTAGAACCCCCTCTGACAGGGCATGACATTTCGTTGCCTGTAGCCGTAGCAGCGATTATTAAAAAAAAGGTGTCAACAGTATTTTCCTTTTCCAATATACTTAAAACGTTCTCTGGGTGGCTCTTAAAAAAGTCTTTGGGTTCTTTTACCAATATGTAACAAAAAAATATATTTTCAATCAGAGAAATACTCTTCATTTTGGAAAACGTCTCTGTGCTCTTTCTTTAGATGATTAATTAATTTTATTTTCCAGAGAGAAGAAAATCTTTGTTCTCTGTCAAAACATATTTCTCCACAATTGCAGCATTAACCTCTCATAACAAACACTCCATCTAAAATAATATTACAGAACCAAAAAAAAATTGTAAGCCAATGCTTCAACAAAAGATCATCTATGTCCTCAACATCACTATTAACCCTATTCTCAACATTCTGAAAGTCTCCAGAGTCTTCTGAACAATGAAATTCCTCTCCTTCTGAAATTGTCTCTGTGTTTCAAATATCCAATGAAACAATAAATATACCCCTAAAATAGCACAATCCCCTAAAACTACACCTCACTCTCAAGCAATAAAAATGCACTAAATAGAAAACTGTTTATATAATGATACAATATAATCTACAGTTATATTGGCACATATAAACACCACTCACTCAAAAAAGTGCATTCTCCGATAGGTTCAACAGTTGAACAGCATCTGAGGTACTAGACATCCTATTGGCAGCTACCCATTACACAAACAATAAACCAATCAGAAAGTAAAAACAAGAAACTCCACCTTCTCTCATCATGTAATTCTAATATCTGAGGTGATAAGCAGTATTGTTTTCTATCACAGTACAATGGAAAACTCCATGGAATGGCTGGTGGAGAATTATCTTAAAGAAAAAAAGAAAAGAAAAAAGAAGATGCTCAAGAAAAGGAACAAGAAGAAAATACATCACATTCAGGAGTCCATTCTTTATATTTATGTACTAGCTGTCCCCAGGCACGCGTTGCTGTGGCTTAGTCTGGTTAAATGGAAAAGAAAGAAAAGAGAAAGAGCACGTTTCTAATATGTTTAATGTGACAATGCTTGTTTTTTAATGTCTCTGGCGGTTCTCCAAGTTGAGGCAGTTTAATTTTCCCGGCGGCGCAGCACATTCCTTTCAGAGCCTTGCAATAAGGACACACTTCAGTCATGGTGCCGTTGAGAATATGCTGGCTCAAACTATAATCATCAGCTGGGTTGTACCGGAATGCAAGGCGATTGTAATCGCGTGATTGCTGAGCACGGAGTCGTGTTTGACGTTGATCTGCTATTTCTCTCTTTTAGCCACTCTCAGCCTGTCGCGTTCATTCTGTTGAGAACAAAGCAGATCTGAAGCTGCAGAACGCGATCGCCGTGCTCGCAACCATGCATCCTAAAGTATGGCTGCACGTCGCTCTGCTGAGCCGGAATCGTAAAATAGCGTGTTTTGCTTTTACGTCCAACAGATGGCGCTGCTTTGCAGTAAAATGTTCAGTGTAGCGTGTGTTGCTTTTATGTCCAACAGATGGTGCGTTTTTCAGAAAAAGTATGTTTTTACCTGTCACAGTTGTTACATCTATGTATAGTAGGTATATAAAAACATGCGCCTATTCAAATGCAACGTTGTGTCAAAATTTCAAAGCAATCAGTGGAGAACTTTCAGAGATTTAAGATTTTGAACAAACGAACATTTACATTTTTATTTATATAGATTTATGTGTTTAGACTAACACTAATATGTTATTGAACAAACATCAGTCACCAAACAGATATAGTTTATCTAACTACTTTTAAATATCTATGCAACCAACACAAATATTTTCAAACAGATGAAGAAGTTATTGAAGTATCACGAAGAATTAAACAAGAAGCACCACAAGAACTACAGACAAAACTAATCATGAATTCATTAACAGATATAAAACAACTATTAATTAATGTTCAAAAAGAAGAACAATTAATGAAAAAGGGCATTGAACATTTTTGACAAATCATGGCCAGTAAGAATCCAGATAATTGGGCTATGGAAGAAGATGTATCATGTGTTCAAACAAAAAAACCACATCCCCCTACCCCAAATAGACCTGTTTTTAACAAACTTTGTTTGCATATTTATTTACCTTTTTAAAGTATGTACACTTATATGTATTATTTATGAATAAAAAGTATTAGAAATGTTACAATAATTATTTACAAATACTACACACAATAAATCTTTAAAAAACTTTACAAGACAACTAACCACACACATGTATACATTTTTTAAAATAAATTTTAATAGCCGCGGCTACACAACGCGCAGTGGTTGCTTCCTAACCGTGACTGCATTGTATCCCCACGGGTAAGAACCCATGGTGTAGGACAGGTTTGGGATAGCTGCGGGTAAACACTGCTAGTCGGTGCTGTTCCAAGGCGCGATCCTCAAGACACCAATGGTGCACCTTTTTTTATGCAGCCACGCTATAGGATTGTGTTTTTTAAATAAAGAACTGAGTATGGAATATGAATGGAAAAAGAGACAGTAGTGATACAATGGTAGTTAACAGAAGTTATGCAAGGTACATGATAATAAAGAGAGAATGCCAAATGTGCTAAAATACTACACCCAGTGTACTCCAAAACAGTAATTTTAAGGACTACTTATCACATATAAATATACAAATACAATGATTTAACATCCATCACATATAAAAACATATATACATTGAAATGACATCCAAAAACATTTTCTAAAATAACTCATCACTCATAGCCGTGGCTAGAGTTCATTGACTTTTTTTAGCTGCAGTTACAATATTAAACTTTGGGGCGGGGGGATAAGTCACATTGATTTTGATACATATATACATAATAGATCATTTTTAGAAAGCACTCTTTCGGGTACAAACAGCATACCTATTTGCACATTGAAGCCTATAACTGCGGGAAAGGTCCAATGAACCTGCGGCTGCAACCCTCCCTAGTTGTTGCTGCGGTTAACCCATTCTCGGAAACTCTACAACCCATTGGGCGATACCGTAGCCGCGGTTAATCATCTATGTTTTAAAAATAATATCCTTCTATCTGTAAATAAAGAAAACATAATTAGTTAAAAACACACACTCATTAAGAAACACAATTTAATACACACAATATTATGACCCTTATATCTTGTATGAGTGCATCACATGCACCATAAACGATACAACACTTGTGGATACACCACTGTTGTTCTCTTTGCACACAATAATCATTGGATCATCGGGAAAATAAATCCAACTTGGATTTTAAAAAAAACATTCAAAAATATAAAAAAGTATTAAAGCTGCCACTACAATATATGAACAGCAGTATATAAACTGAGCAAGAACAAAAAGGGGAAATTATACTGGGTAGTTGCAATAGAACAGATGAGGTAGGGTAAGTAAACCTGGACAGCAAGCGAATATAGGGTGGGATAAGTACACTTGGAGACTGAGCTGCTGTGAGTGGCTTCAGCTTTACCTCCATAAAAAAAGAAAGGAATGCAAAAAACAATTGCTGACAGTTGACAATATTATTGGGTGAAGGACCAACACAGCAAAAAGGAAATTGAGAAAGTGATGTACAAATTCTGTGGAAAGGTTTTATAGAGGGGTCCTTTAAACAAGCCATCATACAGTTTGTGAACCTCAACGTTCATTTAACATTTTGTCTGCTTACATTGGAATGAAGCGAAAGAATCATATAGGAAGGCTCATATGAAACATAAAGTCAAAATGCATGGAACAAAATCAGCAAACCGGTATTCATCATCTACACCACAGTGTACAAATACGAACACTATTTTTCCAAAACCCAACCCCATCGCATCTTGCCTGCACCCAAACTGTCACATTGTTTGGTAATATGTAAAACCTGTCACCGCTGGATCAAGGTGGGAGATGCCACCCTAGATGTTTTGAACAAGGCTGTTCCAGGACAATTGCCAATACTGGGTGGTTGCAGGACAGAGGATGGGGAAGGTTAAGTGAACTTGGAGAACAAGAGAGAATAGGGTGGGATAAGTAAACTTGGAGAACAAGGAATAGAAAACTATCACACAGGTAGAAAAAATAGTACTACCATATATTTTAGCAGTATTTTTCAACCCACAAAAACAACCTCCAAGAAGACTACTGCAGATAGCTGGAAATATTTCAAGATAAAAGAACACTGTTTTAAAAATAATTGAGAAAATACTATGCCCCTTGTGCAGCAAAACACTAGGTAATTCATAGATTTCAGCGCAGAGACAGCGCACGCGAGCAGTGCAGAGAGGGATCGTGCGCCAGCATGCGCCAGCCGTGTGCGCTAAACAGCATTCTGGCGCACCGTGTATTCATGGAATTTCCAAGCCATAATGAGCGCTGGCACAGAGAACATCCCGCAGCGCCAGTTACGCCCCCAAGAACACCCCTTGCGCAAGGAAAAGCCATTGAAATCCCCAATGCAGCACAAAGGCCCGCACTAACCCCGGACCAGCTTACAGGTCTGCTACACTGCAATCACGCGAGCGGAGAATGTGTATTTCTGGGGTGCGCTGGAATTATAACACGCGACAGGGCTTGTGTGAGCGGGGTATGTGTATTTCTGGGGTGTGCGGGAAGTTTCACACGCGATAGGCCCTGTGCGAGCGGGGTACGTGTATTCTGAGGGGTGCGCTGAGAGAATCACACGCGAAAGGGCTTGTGCAAGAGGGGTACGTGTATTTCGGGGGTGCACATGGAGAATCACACGCGATAGGCCCTGTGCATGTGGGGTACGTGTATTTCGGGGGTGCGCATGGAGAATCACACGTGATAGGCCCTGTGTGAGCGGGGTGCGTCTATTTCAGGGTGCGCGTGGAGAATCACACGTGATAGGCCCTGTGTGAGCGTGGTACGTGTATTTCGGCGGTGCGGATGGAGAACCACACGTGATAGGCCTTGTGCGAGCGGGGTACGTGTATTCTGAGGGGTGCGCGGGGAGAATCACACACGAAAGGGTTTGTGCGAGCGGGGTACGTGTATTTCTGGTGTGCGCAGGAAGTTTCACACGTGATAAGCCCTGTGCGAGCGGGGTACGTGTATTTCTGGGATGTGCGGGAAGTTTCACACACGATAGGCCCTGAGCGAGCGGGGTACGTGTATTCTGAGGGGTGCGTGGGGAGAATCACACGCGAAAGGGCTTGTGCGAGCGGGGTACGTGTATTTCAGGGGTGCACATGGAGAATCACACGCGATAGGCCCTGTGTGAGCGGGGTACGTGTATTCTGAGGGGTGCACAGGGATAATCACATGCAAAAGGGCTTGTGCGAGTGGGGTACATGTATTTCTGGTGTGTGCAGGAAGTTTCACATGCGATAAGCCCTGTGCGAGCGGGGTCCATGTATTTCTGGGGTGCGCGGGAAGTTTCACACACGATAGGCCCTGTGCCAGCAGGGTACGTGTATTTTGGGGGTGCGCGTGGAGAATCACACAACCTCACTGACTGCTTTTCGTAAAGCCATGAAAACTACCCTATTCACCTAACCAACACCATATGTCCAAGCCCTCATGAATATCATGTATGATGTATTAGGTTGTATGATACCACCGATAGCTGATCACAGGTCACCGCCTCACTGTAACTCAAGGCACAACCTGTACCCATTGTAACTAAGTCTCCTTACAAGTAACAGTGCCACAATGCCCCTGGGCTGCCTGTGTGCTATATAAATGTAATAAATAAATGAATAAATAGATAAATAGGCCCTGTGCGAGCGGGGTACGTCTATTTCAGGGATGCGCGTGGAGAATCACACGCGATAGGCCCTGTGCGAGCACGGTACGTGTATTTCGGGGGTGCGCGTGGAGAATCACACGTGATAGGCCATGTGCGAGCGGGGTACATGTATTTTGGGGGTGCGCATGGAGAACCACACATGATTGGCCTTGTGCGAACGGGGTACATGTATTCAGAGGGGTGCGCAGGGAGAATCACACTCGAAAGGGCTTGCGCCAGCGGGGTACGTGTATTTCTGGTTTGTGCAGGAATTTTCACACGCGATAAGCCCTGTGAGAGTGGGGTACGTGTATTTCTGGGGTGCGCGGGAAGTTTCACACATGATAGATAGGCTCTGTGCGAGCGGGGTACGTCTATTTCGGGGGTGCGCGTGGAGAATCACACATGATAGGCCCTGTGCGAGCGGGGTATGTGTATTTCGGGGGTGCGCGTAGAGAATCACACACGATAGGCCCAGTGCGAGTGGGGTACGTCTATTTCGGGGGTGCGTGTGGAGAATCACACGCGATAGTCCCTGTGCGAGCGGGGTACATGTGTTTCGGGGGTGCGCGTGAAGAATCACATGCGATAGGCTCTGTGCGAACGGGGTATGTGTATTTCGGGGGTGCGCATGGAGAACCACACGCGATAGGCCTTATGCGAGCGGGGTACGTGTATTCTGAGGGGTGCGCAGGGAGAATCACACGCGAAAGGGCTTGTGCGAGCGGGGTACGTGTATTCTGAGGGGTGCGCGGGGAGTTTCACATGTGAATTGGCAGTGTGTGCCCTCTACCCCCTCCTCAGCCCCTGCAGGAAGCCCACACCACAGGGGATTACCCTGCACCGCTGGTCATGACCCGTAGGCAGCCCATCCACCCTGGCCTTGCCCCCCAGCCAGCCCACATGTCACCATGCACCAATGAGCACCGACTCATGTCTCCCTGCACCCCCACCCACCCATCATTTCCAGGCATCTGGCAGCAGGCCCCAACTCATGTCCCTGCACCCCCACCCACCCATCATTGACAGGCACCTGCCAGAAGGCCCTGACTCATGTCCCCCCACCCACTCACCCACCCAGTAGTGACAGGCACCTGCCAGCAGGCCCCGACTCATGTCCCCCCACCCACTCACCCACCCAGCAGTGACGGGCACCTGGCAGCAGGCCCCGACTCATGTCCCTGCACCCCCGCCCACCCATCATTGACGGGCACCTGGCAGCAGGCTCCGACTCATGTCCCCCCACCCACTCACCCACCCAGCAGTGACAGGCACCTGCCAGCAGGCCCCTACTCATGTCCCCCACCCACTCACCCACCCAGCAGTGACCGGCACCTGGAAGCTGGCCCAGACTCATGTCCCTGTACCCCCACCCACCCATCATTGACGGGCACCTGGCAGCAGGCCCCGACTCATGTCTCCCCACCCACTCACCCACCCAGCAGTGACGGGCAACTGCCAGCAGGCCCCGACTCATATACCACCCATGTCATGACGATCCACAAGCATGGCCCTTATGGCCACCGAAATCACACCCCACGCCACCCCAGTCCAAACACACAACCAGGTATTACATCCAGCCCACAATGAAATCCCCATTACATGACACATCCCAAATGGAAAGTATGGACATCAACACATTTCCGTCACACCCACGCAATGGGTCCATGTGATTGAGAAAACACACATCGTGACATGCATGACACCAAAGAGAGAATACCAGACAATGAAGTAGGAAATAAAAATGTATTGAACACAAAAGCAAGGGAATTAAATGAAACACAAGAAAATTGAAATAAACAATGAAAATCTGCATGTTCAAAATATAAACCAAAAAAGCATGAAAGCAAAATCCAAATCAATCCAAAAGCACGTGTCCAAAGTGTCAGTCCGGCAAAACAAATCCAAAGTGGAAAAACAAGAAAAAACCATTGATCCATGTAAAAAAATTAATAAGAAGCCAAATCCAATGTCGGACTATTTACAATGTACAAATCCAGGGTCCATGAAACCTATAAAAAAAAACACCTAATGAAGAACTATATACAAAAACGTGGGGCATTGTGCAAGCTTCCCAAAAGAAATAAAAACAGAAAGGAAACCTAACACTAACTAACTATATACAATGGCGGCGGGCAAGTCCTACAGCTCACTCTGTGATGTTGTGGGCCAGGGCATCATCGAACTCCATGTCAATTGCCTGGAGGCGGGCCTCTGCCCTGGCCCTGAGGTCTCGCAGGGATGCAGTCATGGCCTGTTCCAACTCCCTGCGAGTTGCCTCGAGGCACTCAGCCCGCCTCAATGCCCGGCGCATGGAGAACTCTGCCCTGACCATGGTGAGCCGCGCCTCTTCCGCCCGCTCCGCATCTGCTGGCCCAACCACAGCCATACGGAAGACACTCCCATTCCAGGGTCCTCCTGCCCTCTGGCCGATGCCTGTCCCTCTGATGTTGATGGCCCTGAGTCATCATCGCTCCCACCTTGAGCCTGCTGATGCTGCTGTCCATGTGCCCTGTCTGATGATGCCTGCACATCCTCCATCTGCTAGTCTCCAGTTGGTAGGGTGTCCACCCCTGCTGGAACGCCGACTACCGACTGTGGCAGGGATGGGATCTCCACCAAGCTGGCTGTGTTGGTCAGGCCAGGTCCACAGGGGGCCCTGGTGGAATCTGGGCCACAAGACAACAGGGAGAATGACTGGCGCATAGTCTCCACAGAGGAGGAGAGGTCCGCCAGAGTGTGCGACACATGTAGGAACCCTCCGATCATGGCCCCTCCCAACTGTGCCACGTTGCCACCCAGCTCTTCGTGATGGCGTGCGTGGTCCCCCCAGGAAGCACGCACGTCATCACAAATGACATGCGTTCACAACGCGACACCAATCAGGACAGAGTCCATATGGTCATGGGACTCCTCGTCCGCAGGTAGTGGAGAGCCAGATGATGTGGGCCTCCCCCCTACCTGCGGACAGGCCTGGGACGGGGCATCCCTGCTGGTGCATGGTGGTGCAGTCATAGGGTCAGGGGCAGCGACATGCACAGGCCCATCTGCGGCGACCTGTGCTGCCTCCTGACCCTGGCCCTGGACTGCACCACTTGCACCAGTGGTACTACCCCCACCAGGCCCCATGTGCGGCTCAGTAGCGGGCTCCTCCTCCTCTGTGGAGACCACCAACCTGGATGTCTCTGCACCCTCTTCCGCCATTGCAAGGCCCTGTAGGGGCTCACTCGGCCCTTCCACTACAGCCATAGTGGCAGACACGGCACCAGTCCCCCCGCTCCCGGATGATGGCAAATTCCTGGGAGGGTGGCTGGGCCTTGCGTCGCCGCCCGGTGGAGGCATCCCTGCCGCTGTGCTCCACTGCGCCGTCTCTGCCCTCTTCTTCACTCGACGCTGCATAGAGGGAGACATAGAACACAAGCATCAGGGTACTGTACCATAGTCCCCTAGACAGGAAGCAATAACACATGAGTGGCACTGTGAAACATCACTTCCATCCTGTCCCTCCACAACACATGGTTCAATGCAGGCAACACACATGTAGAAACAGGCACGGCGCATGCAATCAACATCAGCATCCATGTACAAGGGCCTCTATTGACATAAATGTTGCCTTAAAACTCACATGCATCATGGCTCATACTGATCCCATGCACACACATCACCGGAGGGTCATGCATCATGGCTCGTACACCACAGACACAGTGGATACAAGTGTGACTAGACTGCATAAGTGAATCTACACATCGTCACGGACATGTGTCATGCATCCATGGCATTTCAAAGTCACACACACGCTTCTCAGACACAGACATGTACACCATACATGTACATGAGAGCAGCACCCATCTGTCACCCCCCATCCATGTCCAAGAACAGGGACAGGCATGCAGGCATGTGTGCATTCCGCATGCTGCTCCCCATGTTGCATTGGAACACATGAACCATCCATGTGGTTCACGCATTACTGGTCTCACATGCATTACCATGATGTCCCTGCACACACACATCCATAGATGGCCTTTGTTACACATAAAGGCAAGTAGCTGAATACCAGCACACTGCAACATGCCCTGTTTCACGCAGCAATGCATGGCCATTACCGCTCGACTCCAGACGGGTCTTCCTCCGAAGGATCTGGGCATGGAGCGCTGGGCTTATGCGTTCCAGGACCCTATCTGGATTTTGGTCAGGCTGACCCACCACCCCTCTGCATCCTCTGCCTTCATGAGGCACCGGGCCTTGTTGAGGGTCCTGGACCAGAAGTCCTCCCAGCGCTTCCGGACGTGCTTGATGTCACGGGTTGCCACCCCCTCCGCGTTGATGGCAACCACTACGTCCTCCCAGATCCTCTCCCGTCCTTCCTTGTCGGCGCGTGATGGTGTGAAGAGGGCATCGTAATGCCCCAGAACTTGCTCCACCAGCACACCAACTTCCTTCTCACTGAAGCTGGTGGTCCTCTGCCTCTCTGGCTGGGGGTCGCCAGTGGTCTTGGATGGTGTTTGCCCCAACATGGCGACCCCCGAGGCAGGTGTGGGTGGGCAACTGGGTCCTGGGGCTGGGCTGTGGAGCGATGGTATCCCAGCCGGGAGTCTTCTGTTCCAGCAGGGGTGGACACAGCAACTGGACCCCTGCAGATGGCTGACGTGCAGGCACCAAATAGCAGGTCACGTGGGCAGCAGGCAGGCAGGCAGGCAGCAGCAGATGGCAGGTGAGAGCGTGCTCGGGTCTCTGGGGGGCAGGAAAATGGCCTTTTGGGCAGGAACGTGGTCTTCCGTGTGTTGTCGCGTGGCCAGCTTGATACGGAGTGATTTGGCATGTGAAAAAAGTGCACATCAGTGTTTAATTCGAGGAAAGGCCCTTAGCGCGTAAGCGCGTCTGTGACGTAATGCGCACAGGCGTTTCCCAAAACACGGGTGCATGTTCATTGTACATATGAAAAAAATGCACGTCCGAGTGGCACTGCGTGTAATTGGAGGAAAGGCTATTAGCGCGTACGTGCATAAGTGACGTGGCACGTGTGGGCTGGCTTATAAGGTACGCGTAGGACGCCATTTTCTTGTACGTGCTTTTTGTGGAGAGCGAGCGGGTGATTCTTGTACATCTTGTCGGTTCACACGCGATTACTTCACAACGGTTCCAGTTCGTACTCCCTGTTTCCTCAGAGAGCGTTCATTTCTTCTTATGGCGGGAATGTTGCCAACGCGCACACCTTCATCTTTTTCACGTTCTTTTTCCAGGCAGACAGTGAGTCGTGCACGTATTTTCCAACTGTGGTTGCCCCCGTGTGTCGCGTACCCCTTCAGAGGTCATTGTAGGCTGTGTGTATCACGCGTATGCTTATTTTTGTTTTTCTGGGTGCCACAGCGCAGTGTGGGTTCATTTTTCCACGCACGTGGTCTACCAGGGGTTGCGTGCACGTTTAATTTTGTTTTTGGGGTGCCTGTGCATTGCATGACCCGTCATCTTCCCCCAGGGGTCACAGACAGCCTTACTAGAGCACTAGGGTACGAATTCCATCTAGTACCCTACCCCTTTTACCCCAATTGCCAGGACAATTGTTTACTGCAACTCCCATATGCACAACAACATCAGTGCCATGGTTGGGAGGCGAATAAGCAGTAAGAGAGGCAAAGGTGGCCGACCTCCAAAAGGTGGGCGCGGTGGGAGACGTGGTCAGGATGTGCACGGTGCCCCAAGAGGCCAGTGTGTGAAGGACCAATTGGGGCCACCTATGCCCCCCCCCAATGGTTGTGGGAAATGTAGCTGACACCATCCCAGCTCAGCCCTTGTTAAACCGGCCCATATTGTCAACTGAACCGGCACAGGATGACTCCCAGGCTGACTTCCAGGTCACCAAGTCCAAGCCACGTGTGGCGGTGAAAGTTGCTGTCACCAGGCCACATGGATCTGGGGCAGCAATGTCATCTGCTGCCCCAAGTAGCCAGGGTGAGGAGGCTGCAGGGGCAGCTGCAGCTCAATCCACCCCAGCTCCGAGTCTCCCAGCCGGGACAGTGTCGGTCCAAGTCAATCACACCGAGGTTAGTCCTGCAAACATCACCCTGCAGCCAATGCCTGCACCGAGACCTTTGGTCATTGTGCCTTCGCAAACTTACAGCACCCAGTCCACTTGCGCTTCTGCCCCTACCAACCAGAGCGGCGTAAGCCACTCAGGATCCGCACCACCTTCCAAGAAGAGGAAGGGTGCTCTTGCACTACAGACTGGAACCCCAGACATGGCTACACACTCCGGCACGTCAAGGAAGCCTAGCTTCAATGACGCCAAACTAGATGCACTTGTGGCCTATGTGTTGGCACATAGCCGCAAAATGGTGGTGACTGCAGGGTGAAAGACTACGCCTGCTCAATGTAGGGCCCACTGGCAGACCATCGCGGACCACATTAGTGCCCTTGGATTTGTGATTCGCACAGCTGATGATTGCTACACGCAGTGGAATGACCTGAAACGCAGATCGAAGAACAAGCTGTCTTCCAATCATGCCTCTATTCTGGTGACTGGCGGTGGGTCTCCACCAGAGGACGACCAACTCACTGAACATGAGTCTGTGACTGGAACCTTCATCACAGAGGAACAGATCCGAGGCATGGGAGACCTACCAGATCTTGAAGCATTGTCCAGTGAGTGCCCATGCATTTGTGTGCAATCATGTGTATGTTGCTTGGGTGATGTGTTCTGATTGAGTGCCAGGTGAGGCTGTGTAGTCATGACTGGTATGGGTCACCCATGTGGTTCCTCCAAACCATTCCCCGGCCTTGGGTTTGGGTATGACAGTATCCCACATCACATGGATGGGTGCATTGACAGTGCATGCATGCCATGGTTATAGTCATGTGGGGCATGTGTAATTTATGTACTGGATCTCTGCCTCGTCAGGCCTATGTGGGTGCTATGGTGCTCATGCCTGTTTCCATTTATCTTTCATGTTTTTGCAGGTGATGAGGCACTTGATGCTGTTGAGGAGGAGGAGATGGTGCAGACCCAGGAGGAATCACAGCAACAACCGGGCACCACTGGAGGACGTGGTGTGGTGGTGGGTGAAAACCCATTTGTCCTGCAGACCATGCTGTCCAGGGGTGTCTGGGTACACCTCTGCAGACCTCTATGAATCAGGTGCTTAATCGGACAGTGAGACATATGTGCCGTCGCAGGTGAGTGTTTCTGGCAGGGATGCTGTTCTGTCCAACCCAGTCTTCCCCCGGGGGTAGACTGCTCTATGGGGATTTCAGTGTTGGTAAGTCCACCTTTGGCGGTTACGGATGCAGAGTCACTCGCCACAATATTTGCTCCTGTTCCTGGGCCAGCAGATCAAAGGAGGAATGCAGTCCTGCAACCTCAGGCAGTGCCAGCACAGCAAGGTGCAGATCGCCTTGCCCCAAACAGGTGTGGTGCCCGTCAACGCAGTGGCCATGCGCCACCAGGCAATACAGTGTGGGAGAACTCCATGTACAGTATTGCAGCACAACAGGGAGCATTGTGTGAAATGATTGCTCAGGCAATGGATAGGGTGGCCACTTCCATTCTCCCCCTGAAAGGCAGATGGAGCTCCAGCAGCAGGCAACAGACTCCATTTGCCACTCACACAGGGAGGACATGTTGGCGTCCAACAGGGACCGACGGCTGGACTGGAGGCTCTGCGCGAAGCCATATCTGTAGAGTCACAGGCCCACAGGGAAGCCCTGAGGTTAGAACACGGGTTCCTCAGAGATACTCTGGGTGAACTTGAGGCTTCCTGGAATTTTAGGTCAGAACAGCAGCTGGAGCAGCTCACACGTTCACCCTCAGCTGAGCTCCAGGCAACCCGTGCAGAGATCCGGGCATCACATGAGGCCATGGAGGCAGAAAAGCGGGCAACCCGTGAGGTGCTGCATGGGGATCTCCGTACCATCATCCTGCAGAACCAAACCTTCCAGACCCGCATGCTTGTTGCCATGGAGGACCATACCAAGGCTTTGCGTGGGCTGCCTCCCATATCACGGCCACCTCCTGATGTAGCAGCAGAGGGTGAAGAAAGCAACGGCAGTTCTCCCACTGTAGCGTAGCCGTACAGGCCATAAACCCATGGAGGTATTTTTTTTTCTCAACATCCACGTATGTAGGTGTTGGGGTGAACCCTGTACCTCAAACCTCCTGGATGGCCTCCCTGCCCGGTCCACACATGACCATTTTTGATTTTTCTTTTTTTTAATATTTTTTTTTACAGTTTGTTGCTTTGTGTGGCTCCCGTGGGCATCCACTGTGTATTCCAGCTGGGCACATGCAGGCTTGTCCTGTCTTTGGGTTAGATGCTTGGTTTCCTGACACACACACACCCCTCCTGCTTCCCCTTTCCATGGGCTTGCAAAGGGTGTGACCAAGTGACAGTAACTTACACAGTGACATTGGGTTCCCATGAGTTGTGTGGGCAGTCTGTAGTCAAAACTGTGTGTACATCCCTAGTGGGGATTGTTGTTGGATTGTACACTGCATGGTGTATTGATATGTGCTTGTGCATCCATGTCTTTCTCCTTATATACATGTAGGTTCTTCATGTCTTCACAAGGCCGTCTCCTTTGCAGATGCAGCTCATGTTGTATGCAGTACATTGAGACATTTGCCTGACAGCAACACTCTGCAGTTGGAAGGGATCGATGTGCTGCCTTAGTCAGGTAGTGAGACTTGTAGTACTTCAATTTTTTACTGTCATATATTGACACAATTTCATCCTGAACTGATGTTTTGTGTTGCTGGTAAGTATTTGTTCATGTGTGCTGTTTCTTATTGATTGCTGAGCGCATATTGTCTGTGGCTTGTTTACATTAGGGACAGTGCACCTTGTGACACTTGTGTCATGTGTTGTGCATTCATTTGGTTGCTTTCACATTGCATGCCATGCCATGGTGTGTTGGGTAGCTGAGATGGGGAGGGGTTGGGTGACATGGTACTATTTTGATGTGGTATTTTGCAAGGGGGTAGTCATTCCTGCTGCATGAATGTGTGTCTTTTTGTGACACAGCATTGGGTGTTTTAAGTAGGTAGGGATGCAGACGATGTAACACTTCCAGGTGAACAATCTCAGGCTGGTATGGTTGTGACAGTTGACTGTCCCTTTTGTCATCATCATTGATTGTCAGCTGGTATGTGCCAGGCCTGTGTGCACTGCGCAGGGGTGGGATTTTAGGTGAAGTGATTTGCCACAAGCTGGGTACGGGCTGCCTCACCACGTGCCCTTTCACCTCCCATGCGCAGCGGCCATGCATGTGGTTGGGGATGTGGGGGCACCACCATGTCCACCGGCACGCCCCGGCGGGTTGCAACGTTGTGCAGGACACATGCTGCCACTATGATCCTGCACACTACTGGGGGCGCATATAGCAGCTGCCCATCAGAGCGGTCAAGGGAGCGAAAACGTGACTTGAGCACTCCGAATCTGCGGTCCACTATGCCCCGGGTTGCAATATGGGCTGTGTTGTATCTTACCTCAGGTGGTGTGGTGGGGTTCCGAATTGGCGTCATCATGTAGGAGCTCAGAGGGTAGACACTGTCCCCTGGGGAGGTGATAATGGTTGTCATTAGTGGGGTTTTCCAATGTCTCAGTTTCTGACATGCATGCATGTGCAGAGGCATTTATACTCACCAATTAGCCATGTGTCGCCATGCCGGCCAGCTTCCAGGTCCCGGTTTAGGGGTGACATTCTGAATATGAAACTATCATGGCTGGACCCTGGATAGTTGGCATATACTGAGGTGATGATTCCCTTGGCATCACATACAACCTGCACGTTGATGGAATGCCAGTGCTTGCGGTTCCGATAGATGTGCTCAGTGGCCCTGGGTGGACGTATAGCCACATGGGTGCAATCAATGGCAACTAGGACTTTGGGGACGTGTGCCACCCCGTAAAATTGCTGGACAACAGCCTGCCTTTCTGCAGGTGTTCTGGGCATGTATATGTGCCTGCGGATTGAGGGGTGTGCAGTCATGATGGCCAACACCTGGTGTAGGCAGCGTGACTGCGTGGCCTGTGACACCCCCCCACTATGGCACTTGTCGGCTGAAATGAACCAGTAGCCAAGAAGTGCAGTACATTGAGCACGTTTTCCAAGGGGCTCAGTGCTTGCAAGCACAGGGTGGGTGATGTGAGGTCATCCTCCCACTCCCTCACCAGGTCTAGGATTATGTGTGGTGGAAACCTGTACCTCCCATACACCTGGTCATCAGGCACCCCAAAAAGGCTGGTCCTGGGTAAGAAAATGCGGGGCCTGGCTATCCTCCTCCTCCTGCGGTGTCCCACGACCAGAGCTGCGAGGAACGGTATATTCATCGTAGCGTTTGAGCTTGTTTGTTGTTTGCGCACACTTTAATGCTGCGCGGGGCCGCTTACGCCTGCTTCCTGCTGGCGTACGTGTTTCTGGATTAGTGCATCTTTTTTGGCGCACACCTTTCCCTTGTTCGATTCCATGAATACTTGTTGTTGGCGCGCGTGTGGGAGTTGCGAGCATTTACCTCCTGTACTTCCCGCGCAACGCCCACATTTTCACGCGTTGTTCCCTATTCCACGTGTTACGCCCCGTGTTCTGCCCACTTTTGTTGTGTGCGCTGCGCTATGTGCGCTTTCCCTGTACGCATAGCGCACGCCATTTAATGACGTGGGCGCCCGCGTGCGCCACCCACGATTTTAGCGCACATCCCAGGATTTACATGCGCACTGAATACCATGAATTGATGTGCGCGGTTTTGGCACGCATGCATGCGCTGCGATTTTCCCGCTTGCGCTGCGATTTTCCCGCTTGCATTCGCTCCCCTTTTCAGTGCACATTTATTCCATGTATTGGCCCGTAAAATGTGGACCTTCAAATGTTCCATTTCAAAGCTTAGAAACATCCAGTTTTAGTGGGACACCACTGACCGTGAATGAACCCTCAACCTCTGCAGCATTGTCAATTCCACCTGTTTCAATTTGACTGCTTCTCATGTTTCAGTTATGAGAGTAATGTGTTGCCTATGCCACAATTGGCTACTCCGGGAAGATACCACACTAGCCCATTCAGAAATGACTCTCTCCAAACATAATGTACATTGCCATCACCAATTCACTAACAAAATAGAGGTACAATAAAAGTATAAAACTGTTACTATAATCAATGAACATACATATACAAACTGGGTGAGAATAAACAATTATGCTAAGGAATTACAATAAAGTGAATGGGTAGATTAAGTAAACTTGATAAACAAGAGAGAATGGGGTAGGTTAAGTAAACATGCAGAACAAGAAAGGATGGGTTAGTTTATGTAAACTTGGAGAACATGGGAAACAGTCTCACAGATGGAAACAGGATCCATGACCAATCAGAAAACCCAAGATTCCATAGATGAGATATCTATCACACCCAAAGAAATACCTTTATATTGATCATTGCAAACAGCTGCTTTTTAGTCAACAATGTTCATTCCCAAAGCTCAGGAACATCAGCACTGATCAGCCCTCTGTTACAGGTGCATACAACAAGGAATGTAGAAAAGCAATACCTCCTCCACCACCACCTCCATCCACTCCTCTGTTTTGAATATGGGCTAGCACTTTCATGGGAGTTACCCGTGCAACATCTGGTGCAGATGATGAGAACGATGCATATCGGAAATCGCACGAGCACCACAAAATGAAAATGCATGTGGCTCATGAAGTACATCACAGGCAATCAGCACCTCATCCAGAAAGTCAATCCACCAGTGGGAAACCTTCAACAGTCAACTCTAAACTTCTATGGGTACTGCTTCAATTCGACCAATTGCTAATCTACTGACAAAAAATTATCTGTCAGAAAGTAAAGTGTTCCATAAGCCACAATTTGATTTCCAGGAAAGAAGCAACAACATTAGATTCACACAGAGCTACATCTACTTTTTACCTAATTCACTTTTCCCTTGACAAGTTATTTCTTCAGTGTTTCTTCATCCACTCCTACATTTTGAAAACAGGTTGACCTTTCACTGGAGTTAAATGAAAAAACATCTTCAGTAACCAGAGAACACCTCAATAACCTGAATCCTATAAGCACCTTACCACCATAAAAACAATAAACACCCAGTCAGAAAATAAATGCAAGGAATCCAACATTCTTTCAACAGATACTAAAAAAAAACATCCACAAGAAAATAAAAAAATGAAAAAATGACTAAAATGAACTTACAAAATACCATAAATTGTACTAGCTCACAGAAACCTCAAAAACAGCTAAGAGTACTGCATGGCTGACAGTGCATTAAGATTACAGCAAATACCAAGAAATAAACCTTCATCCTCACTAACATGAATACCAAAACGAAATGCCTGCATATAAATACTATTGATTGACAAATCTAATTTTGTAGGTCCATGTATGTGAAAGTAGAAAAATACATACAAAAATAGTTGCTACTTAATCTGAGCAGATGAAAAACATTATAATGAACACAATCTGATAGCAGTGGTTAATATAACTAACTCACACAATACTGCAAATAAACCTTAAAATATCTAACTATTTATTAACACTTACTTTCACATCAGCTACACTCCTGCCATATGCACAGTGAGAGTTCTGCAATCAAAGGGATAAAACTGCAGAAAATGGTGGCTTTTATACTTTCCATCAAAATGAATACCAAAAAAAGAGTACTATATACTGATACAAATATTAAGTGGATGTCACATTTTCATAACAACCTATCACAGAGAGATATTTAAATAAAACAGTAACAACAACCAATAACAAACAATCAAACTCATAGAAATCTTTTTCCCCCCGCCCAGCATCTTTCATCGCTACAGCTATTCGAAAAGGCTACAGATCTTACTTTGTAGCCGCGGCTACACATACTTTTTTTTTCAAACTAAAAAACAAACTAAGCCACCCTTCAAAAGTTCAAATAAAACAAGGAACACCTAAGCACATTTGATTACTGCAGAGAAAATGTATGGTTTAATAGATGCGGCTATAACATTTGAATGTAACCTACCACAGACAAACACAGAATTACAACAGTAACATCAACCAATTACAAACACCAAAACATACACATCATACACACCCTACACATACAAATGACTAGAAATTCAAACTAGGAATAATTTTCCTGGAAACAGAGAAAGACTGCAGATATCATGGCTGGTTTGAAAACTGTGGCATTTCGGAGACAGTTTGTTGTTTCGTTTACTGGGTTTTTGTGGGAAACATGGGCCTTGTTTTGAAAGATTTTACAATTAAATGGCTTGGATTGTGAGGAATGTGTTGTTTCCAGGTTTTTCCAGAATTGTTCAGTCTGAGAAGTACAGGGCAGCCAGACATCATACTACTTCATTGTGGAGGCAATGATCTGATTAATGTATGAGGTTTGCCTCTTACTTTAATGATGAAACAATACATGGGAAAACTAATGGAACTTTTTCCTCACATCATGTTTATCTTTTTCATTCTGATTTAGAGGAAAAAAAGATATGGACCACCAGTTTTAATGGTAAAATTGAAAAATCATGGAGAAATGTTAAATGAAAGATCACAGCCAATTATGGATTTCAAACAACAACATACAGTTATACATGGCCATTTTCCATAGACATGATGGAGTACACCTAACTGATGAAGGAAATGTGGTCTTCCTTCATAACATCCAAACAGTACTCCAAATGTGCTAAAATACTACGGACTACTTATTACATATAAATACATAAATACAATAAACTAATACCCAAAAACTTTTTTTTGTGTAACCGCAGCTAGAGCTCATTGACTTTTTTTGCTGCGGTTACAATTTGTTAGTTAAAGGGGGGCTCACATAGGGTTTTATATTACACAGGCTGCGGTTGCGGCCGTGTAATGGTTAAGTTGCTCAACTCATAGGAAGAATACTTTTTGCGCGGCTTATACCTTTGCTCCCTGTGTATGAATCCTCACCAAACTTTGTAAAAAAAGGTATATAGCCAAGTTTGGTGAGGTTTCGTCAAGGGCGGGCAAAGTTGTAGGGGGTCATGCTAACAACCCAAACCGCTGGACGGATTTTCCCCAAATTTGTGGCAGGAGCGGTGGCTTGGGCCTGAAAGCCTGTTTTTGTTAATTTTTGTGAATCTGTCCAGTAGTTTTTTTTTAAAATGACCAAAAAGTAAGTCAAAAGAATTAGTGATATCTATGTCCAGTCCGCAGACTAATTTCCCTGTTCGGTCCACGGACCGGACTCGGATTGGCTTAGAAGGCAACGTGGTGTACCACGGACGCGCCCACTGATTGGTTGGTGAAAAGCGTGAAGAGCGTCAGATTTTTGGAAACACCCAGCATATTGGATTCGCGTACAGCGGCCGGTGTCCGAGGACATCCCGGTAAAAACATATTAAAAAACACAACATTGCACTTGTCAAACCTATCAAATAATCTCTGGGGAATCAGGGGATGAGGATGGGATGGGATATGGCTGAAAGAAGCAAAAAAAGGTGCTTTTCACCGCAAAGTCAGCAAACAGTTCAGATGTTCGCGAACAGTCCTGGGAAGTTAGGCGACTCTTCAGATGTTCGGGGGCAGTTCTTGGATGGCTTATAACTTTGGTACCACTCAATGAAACTGCATGAAACTTTGGAATTCTATTCTAGACCTGGTACTGAATGGCTTTGCAAAGTTTGATGGGATTCTGTAAGGTGGGGGCTCCTAAAATAATGTAAAGGCTTATAAATGTGGTGCCATTTGACGAATCTGCACAAAAGAGTGCAAGACGATTCTAAATCTAGATATACATGTTCTTGCAAAGTTTGGTGGGATCTGTCAAGAAGGGGCAAAATTAGAGGGTGGTCCAAAAATATTTTAAAGGCTTATAAATGTGGTGCCATTTGACCAATCTGCACAAACGTTTGCAAAAAGATTTTAAATCGAGATATAAATGTTTTTGTAAAGTTTGGTGGGATTTTCTCAAGAGGAGGCTAAATTAGAGGGGGTCTCAACATTTTTAGATGGCTTATAACTTTGTTGCTGTTTTACGAATGTGGACAAAAGTTTTCAGAAAGATTGCAAACTCAACCTTGAATGTTTGTGTAAAGTCTGAATGGATTTTGTCAAGTTGGGGGCTAAGTTATATGACTAATGTGCATACATTTTCACACTTTTGAAGAAAAAAAACATGGGCAGATTTCAAGCAAATTCGTGTAAGAGCATTGGCAAGGACTTGAAAGCATGGTTTTGCAAACGTGTCTGTGTTTTATTTTTTGACAAGTGTCATAATGTAGGTAGAAAAAATAGTGATATCACTTTGGTGACTGAGGGATAGCCTGTGGCCATGGGCAGTGGCCAGATTGTCCGGGTCATGGTATAAGGTCAGGACCTGGACAATCTGGCTACTGACCTTGACCGCGAGGGATGAAAAATGGTGTTAAAGGGGCCATGTCCACCTGGTGCTGGCTATGTGATAAAGTTATTCAAAAGTAGGATAGATTTGAAAGGGAAAAAAATGTGCTTGTGGTAATGTGGTCATAGGGTTCTGCCTTCTGCAGGCTGCCATGGAAATGGAACAGGGGGTCTGTACTGAGCCCCACCTTCTCTTTCCATGGCAGCCATCTTGGAAAAGGATTTTCCTTCCTACAGCGGGACGCCACAGGCACCCCCGCTGTAGGAAGAAAAATCCTTTTCCAAGATGTCTGCCATGGGAAGGGAAGAGGGGCTCTATCCTGGGCCCAACCTTCTCTTTCCATGGTGGCCATCTTAGAAAAGGATCTATTTTTAGCACTCCGGGTTCTTGCTTTGGGAACCAGGGGTACTAATGGCCTTTATCTGCCATTGCAGGGCCTGCAATGGAGGATAATGGTCGGAGCCATTGTTGTTTATTTATTTATAATGGCCGAAGCCCGCAGCCATCAGGGCGCACACAGACACACTACGCTTAAGGGCGATAACTTGGGCTGCCACCGTGCAATGCTAAGACTAACACCCAGGATATCAAAGATGACATCACAAATGTCATTGATATCACTAATGACATCACATAGTTGGCTCACTTATTTTTGTTCACTAAAATATCTAGGCCAGGTAGTTTTGTTCACTGACATTCAGAATATTAAAAAGATGAGAACAGAAAGATTGAGGAAGCCAAGTTATTTCAGATGAAATTGTCAAGGTTTGCTATAGAAGGGGCATTATTGACAAGTGGAGAATGAGTAGGAATGCAAGAGGTGATGGGTACGTCACATGTGAATAATACACACCCAATGGATCAAAGAGGGTATGGGTTTTGGCCACAAAGTAGAGGTATAGGGTTTAGAGGCTGATCCTCCACCATAGAGTATACAAACACGAGAGGGCTTTGCCCAGGATCACACATCTTATCAGATGCAGGCGCCACAGGCACTGCCGGCACAACAGCAGGGATTGGTGCAAATGCACCCACCGCAACAGCAGTCACAACAAGCACCCATCCAAATACAACAGAATGCAAACATAGGGCAAACATAACCACCCAGGATATGGGGTGTCACTGTGGTAGGAGGAAACCCTTTTACAGGAACGGGGATGAATTTGTACCCTCAATAGGACAGCTCACAGGGTGACTTGATGTGTTCAGTACTATCAGTGATACCAGACCCCCAAGAGGAACCAAGGGTCGATGTGACAACAGGAGGCAAATCCTTTTCTTTTCTTGTTGACACTGGGGCATCTCGCTCGTGTATAATGGAGGGACAATATCCAATGGCAGGTTTTGGCATGAATGCTCAAGGGTTCCCTGGAGCTATGAATTTAGTTCCTTTTTATTGATAAGTCCCCTGTTTCTATAGGGGAATGTGACATGTCTGTACCCTTGCTATATTCACAACAGATGCCAGTTAACATCCTGGGAAGAGATTTAATGACGAAACATAACATGATGATTTCATTCACTGATCAAGGAATAGTGTGTTCCACTCGAGGAATATACTAATTAAATGTAGGAGAGGAGTTTATACTGTCATTCATAGAGCAAGTGGCTCTACGAGTCCCGGTAGATCTGGATGTCTTCATGTATAGGGTGAGAATTCTATTGACATGGCTACCTGGGTTAGTAGGGAAGATTGTGAGTTTACCTTATGAGTTCTTGTTTAGGCCACAGGTACCTATGGATGAGGAAGAAGAACAGACTATTCATATCGAATTCAAAGCATCTATAGTACGAGGAGAACTAGCAATGTGTGAAGGAATAGATGATGAAGGCAGAGCATGGAGGACAGTGATAGCTTTTAAGGAGGAATATAGATTAACTGACATAACCCATGAGGATATGTTCAGAGATGAATGTATAGATAATGAGGTTGTGTTTTCTTTCTATAAGCATTACATACTGGATAAGGGTCGATAAAAGGATAAAAGAGAAGTCCCACAGCGAATGGCGATAATGCGGCAATAACTAGCATTCTTTCAGGAAGACCTAGAAAAGGTGCCAAGTGTCCTTTGTACTATGGGCCCATATGATGTAGGCCTATTGAAGGGAATAGGAGCAGTTAAAATAAAATTCAAGCCAGGAGCCATTTTACTACGAGCCAAACAGTAACCTATGTCTCAACAAGCTGATGAAGGCATATTTAAGACTATTTCAGCACTGATGAATCAGGGAATCCTAGTGCCATCGGAATCCTCATGCAATACTGCAGTGTATCCAATGAGAGAATCCAAAAGAGGGTTGTGGAGATTTATACAGGACTTACACCATCATAATCAGATTGTAGAAGCTGAGTTTCCATTAGTTCTCAATCCTGTGACAATATTATGTATCATTCCAGTTGAAGCTAAGTATTTCACAGTGATCGATTTGAAAAATTAATTTTTCTCGATCCTGTTTCACAAAGACTCTCAAGACCTTACTTCCTTTACATTCAGACAAAAGAGACTAAAACATACTTGTTTACCTCAAGGGTATTGTGAGCCCCCATTAATCTTTAACAGGGTCCTACAGAGGGACCTAGGTAACATTTAACTCAAGAGTGTTGTAATTCAGTACGTAGATGACATATTTATCTGCAGTGAATCAGAGGATGAATGTACACAAGACTCTGTTCAGTTAATGACTATATTGGCAGACAAGAGATACAAGGTAGACAAGGAGAAATTACAGTATTGCCAAGAAGAGGTGTTGTTTATAGGTGATCTAATTTCACATGAAGGAATGAAAGTGCCACGTGAAAGAGCTGAGATTGTTATGAAAACACCAAAACCAAACACAGTGAGGCAAATGCAGCAGTTTCTGGACGTATGCAATTATTGCAGGGCCTGGGTGTTCGACTACAGCACATATATCAAGCCACTTTTGCAAGCACTAAAGAAAGTGCAAGTTGGTAAGGAAAGGATAGAATGGACTGAAGAAAAGGAGGAAGGATTTGAGGAATTAAAAAGAGCAATCTGTACAGCCCCGGTTTTGGGTATTCCCAACTATAGCAAGGAATTTTATTTGGTTTGACAGACCAATGGGTTAGTAATGACAGCAGTACTCACACAAAGGACAACATTAGGGTATACACCTTTGGTATACTACAGTGGAATTTTAGATCTATTTATGAGAGGCCATTTTCCACGCGAACAATCTTTGGCTGTTGCTGCATTTGCAATTGAGAAGTCTTCAAGTATTACCATGGGCTGTTCCATTACTCTGTACGTGGAGCACACCTTATTTGCAACTTTAGAGAAACCCAAGGGTGTATTGACATTACAAAGAGCTTCAGCTTATGAGGTAATGATTTCTAATCCAGGTAGTGAGGTGTAAAATAGGGAACCCAGCCATGTTTGTAGCTGAACCTGTAGAAGAAGGTGGTCATGTGCATGACTGTTCAAATTAAGTCGAATTCTATGATGTTATACCTCATGTAAAAGAAAATGCTCTATCAGGATGGGAGATTCTCGTTATTGATAGTTCTTTGAATATTGACCAAACTAGTGAGGAAAGGCATTCTGGCTCTGCAATTGTAAGACACAGATTACATGGTGAATTTTAGGTAGTGGCGAGTGCTGTCTAATTTTTCAGCACAAGCAGCAGAATTTGTAGCGCTTATTGTTACGCTTGAAAAACACAAAGGGCAGGAATTGATGGTGTACAGTGACTCTGCCTATGTGACATCAACCGTACATGCAGGGCTGTCAAACTGGAAAAGGATGGGTTATGCCCACGCAAACAGCACTCCAGTGCAACATGCATCTTTGTTGGACAAGCTCATTAAGGCAATACAATTCCCAGTAGCCACAGCAATCGTAAAGTGGGAGCACATACTAAACAAACAGACTTTATCTCTTGCGGAAACATAGCCACAGACATAGAAGCCAAAAGAGTTGAATATTCTTCAGAAATTTCTTTCAGTCTTTATACTGAAGATAATAAAAAAGTTTTGAACAGAATTATGCTATTACGAGAGGGGTTTAATATGCTGTCAATTACACAACTAATAGAGATTCAGGGTAGAGCCCCACATGAAGAGCAAGAGCTATGGAAATGTAGTGGGTGCCCTTTATCCCGCACAGAAGCATTGAGACAGGAAAGCACTGGAAAACCAGTGATGCCAGCTGCATTGTTGAAAGTCATGCTTAAGCACCTGCATTGCCCTGTGCATATAACCAGAGAAAGCCTGTCTGCCACCATTGCAGAAGACTGGTTTGTTCACAATCTATTGGAACATGTTGCACAGTTCATGGTGAATTGCATCGTGTGTCAGAGGTTTACTGCTGAGCATACACTAAGAACAATCAGAGGAGTAATACCTCAACTGAATGGTCCATTTCAACTTTTGCATATGGATTATGTTGCTATGCTGCAGATATGTAACGGAAACAGGTATCTATTAGTGATGGTGTGTCCCTTTTCCAGGTGGATCAAATCCAGTCCATGTACACACCATGATGCCACTTGTGTAGCAAAGTTTTTAGTGCGTGAAGTATTTCCAAGATTGGGCGTGTGCCAAGTGTTAAGATCTGATAATGGACCACATTTTGTTAATGAGCTATTTGAACAAATAGAACTTCTATCGAGCATAAAGCATACATTTTCTTCTGCTTATCATTCTCAAGCAAGCATGATATGTGAGAGGCTCAAGGGCCTCCTCAAAGAGAGGATAGCCAAGATCAAATGAACTATGAAGAAGGAATGGCTATATTGCCTACCCCTAGCCTTATATGACCTTCTAAATCAGCCAGGTTCGGACCACCATCTTACTCCCCACGAGTTAGTGACAGGGCCTCACATGAGGACACCTCTTACATCTCCATCTAGAGTCAGGAGTGATGCCCAGAGTATAGCTAATCTAAATGAATTATTGCCACCACCAAAGTTGTATGTTGGCGACCAGATCTGTATTAATATTTTCACCCTTAAACGGTATGAGCCTAGGTTCAATGGAGCCTTTTGTGTTGAGGAAGTCCCCCTTCTGCAGTTAAGGTATCGGGAAGAAGAGCTTGGTGTACTTAGGAGATGTACAAATCTACAAAGTCGAGACCCTGCCATCAGCCCTTGTAGACCAAGAAGCAAGACAAGAAGGAGAAACTCCGCGTGTGCAGACTCGATCGATGACCAACAAGAAGGACGATAAAACAGTGTGTGGTTGACACATATTTCTTTTAGATTGGAATTCAGTGGACACTCCTTAACGATTTTAGCAGGAAGTGCATGGACTTGCAGAGAATTCCACAGGATAAAATGGTACATTCTGGAAATTCTTTGAAGGAGTTAAAAAAATGGCATCAGTGCTAAGCCTAAACACCAGTTTCTTTTTAGAAATTGGAAGAGAGATCAATACCCAGATTCATTTTTAGGAGAATATATGTTTCAATGATAATATATGTTACCCGACAGTGACACACATCGGCTTGCAGTTGCTATTTTTGTGTTTATACTTCAGTCCTACCATGCTCTTGTTAGGAGAGATTTTAATATTAACACCTTTCTACATGACTCTAAAAATGGTCCAGTGGTAAGAAGACTCTTAATCGTGATTATTGAGCAGATTGTGCAACTACAAATATAAAATTGAAAACTTAAAAATGATTCATGAAGATGATAATGCGATTATAGAAAGAGCACAAGTTCAACAAGTATTGGATGGCAAACCAATTTTTTTTCCAGACTTCTATGTCTGATATATATAAATGCCTGTGTATGTTCTTTATCTTTTCGTATCTTACATTTTGAAGTCTCTTTTATCCTAATGATCCCATGGAAAAAGAACTCCTATGATTTTTCCAAGTATGAGTACAAATGATGATAATTTTTTAACCTCTATGGGCATGTCAGGCGAAATAAGAGGGATGAAGAAGAAGATAACCAGGAGATAAATACTTATCTAGATAATGTTGCTCACCTGGGGAATAATATGTGGTACCAGCACATGAGAAAGGTGGGGGAGAGAGCATCTAATGAGAATTGCTATGTCTGCTCTCTCATCCCCTATGCCATGAATACAGTAAAAACCTTAATTTAAAAAGAGATGTGAGCACTCGATGTAAAGTGCCTCAGTCATCTAGCAGCATGCACTACTAGTGGACAGTTTCAAGGGAACTGTGCAACCTTGCAATGGAGATCAAGACTGTCGTTTCCATACCAGGATCATTATATCAAGACAACACAAATGTAGAAAGAGCCTGGATGGACACACATGGTGCTTGTGTATCCGCTGCAGGACAAGACAAGGTGCTTGTTGAAGAAATGAAAAGAATGACCTGTTCTGACATGATGGAAAATACTGGAATGCCTGGATGCTGGGAACATTCACGACTGCTCATCTATAGATGAGTCAGTACAAATGAAAGATGGGAAGATGGAATGATGGCCTGTGCAGCTCATCTGCTGAGGAAGGAAGTAGTGAAAGGAGTACAGAAGGTGAATGAGGAGTGTCTGAAGTCTTGGGTCAAGTACTCTAAAACTGCTGACATGGGTGAAAGATGAGGCAGGCCCAGTATCTGTAGTCCCACTGATCAATGCAACAATGTGCTTTAAAAGCAAAGGAAACAATTACGTTGGACAGAATAAGGGGTGCAAAAACACAATTGATGTTCCAGGAATGAGGAGAGGGACGGCCATTTTAATGATCGATATTGGACCTGTGGATCTAGAGAATATATGAACCTGTCTAGGAATTGGGGTGGAGTGTGTTCCTTGGTGTATGTGCATGTTCCAGCATTGATGATTCCACAAAGTGACCTAGAGATTGAAGCATTTGCAAAAGTGAACGATCACCTGAGAAAAAGGTGGTGACTAGAACTGCGGCAGATGAAGATATAAAATTATTTCTCACAAAATTCACTAACGGCTTATGAAGACATTCCTGATGAGCACAAACTGTTTAGCAGAACTACGGTGATGTTCACATCTATGTTTATGTCTGGAATGTGTGTCCCGAGCCTGTCCAGAGCTAACAGAGCTCTAGAGCCCCGGCATCCATTCTCAGCTGCTGGTATCTGCAACTTCCCAGTGCCCATCATCCTGATAACAATGAAATTTCGATCCGTGCAAGTTGAATTTTTATCTACTTCGATGGCATACGTGGCACTTGTAGGCACAGTACTGGAATATCTCCGACATCTGGCCCGGGATCTGGAATCCTTCTGAACTCGTTTTGAGTCATATTTGGGGCTCCAACCATTGAGAGCATTTGACACTGGAAATCAGTTGTTATATTGCAATAATTGGTTTTCCTGATGAAGACGTTGGTTTAATTATCCTCAAACGTCGAAACCGGTAGAAGAACATCCGGGGATGGGATCTGTCATTTTTTGTTGAATGCACCCACTCCGCGGAATAGAGCACATTTTGGACAATTATTGTGCTAATACACACTGAATGTGGATGAAATGAAATGTCAAAGATTATGTGGGGATAATCAATGAAGTGCTACTACACATATATATTGCACCAATTGTTTGGTCCAAATTTTTATTGTGAATGAATGAGGTTGATTGATTTGAGGTACAAATGATGGTTTGACTGTTGAAGAATGTTGGTTGTGTTAGGTTGTTTTAGAATCTGGCGTACCATGCTCTCCTGCAACATTTATGTAATTTAATGTGTATATTAATAGATGATTAATTCATTGAAAAAATAATGTATCTTAGTAAATAAAATTTGATACCTTTATAAAATAAAAAAAACCTCTGGACACATTTTTCAGTATACCCTGTTACCTAATACCCTGGTCCAGGGTGTGGGGTGTTCCTGCGCCTTTCAGTACGCATATGTCTGGAATCCAAACAGTGATGAATGCCAACTGGCTACAGATCATCAGATGGAGCGGCTGCAAACATTCAATGCCACTATAAAAGGATGTAACGCTATAAAAGAAGAGCTGAGGGCCATAAGTCTGATGACCCTCAGGAATATATATGTCCTCAATATGATTACAGTCATGGAAGGAGGTGTTTGCACCAAGATAGGGCCATCATGTTGCACATTCTTACCATGTCATGACGGTGAGAATGGGACCTTGACAGAGGCCATATCAATGTTGACAGATCTACACATAAAAATGGTGGATGAGACAGAGGCCATTGTAGATGACAGTCCGTTTGTACTCTTGTTTTTATGGATTCCTTATTGGATGGAAAACTAATTCAAGTTCCTTGGAGCAATATTAGTGATAATAATATCTGGATTCTGTATGATAAGGATAATAATTGGACAATGTAAGAAAAAGGCCAGGAAATCAGTAGGATTTAAGATTATGATTGATGCAAATGAGGAACCAGAAGACAATGTGCTGACCGATGATCCCATCAGAGATTACATAAAAGCAAGTATTGTGGCACCTGTAGGAACAAAATTCTGGTATCCGAAAGATCATAAGAATTACGTGGGATGTTGGGTCTACTGTACCCCGAATGGACAATGCAATTACATGACCTGGAGTGTGGATGAACACATTAAAACAGTGGGCACTCTGAGGGGGGTGACGAAGATATGGACATCCAAGAGACACTGCTTCAAGAGAAAATACAAAGGTGCACAACAACCTGAGGAGGTGGTTGAGGATTTGACCAGAGGGGGGAATGTAGAGGAGCAGCTGTATACATCTGCAGGAGATCCTGCCCCCTGGCCCCCCTGGATTGGAGACATGGGACTGTGACTTGCCTGGAACCAGCTATTGTACCAATACTGCAGCAAGTATTTGGAAGGAGATACCCATTGATACAACTCCATCGGATGTATCCCGCAGCGATGACAACCTGCAGCAGGAACTCCCGGAAGCAATATGAGATAGAGCTAAGTGAATGAACTGATGACATCATAAGAAAGTGTACACGACGTCCCAAGATACTGAGTGAAGACAATGTATGGATCTTAGAGGACGAATGACAAAAAAAAGAATCGAGTTAACTGGAAAAGAAGAAGATTACACGTTAACAAAGTGCTTCCGAAAACAGAAGTTTAATGAATGTACAGACGCTGAAACACAAGGAAGATCAAGTCATCATATAGGCTAGCTATGAGTAGTAAATAGAATACAGGCGAAGCCGCCATTGTACAGAAACTGGACATTGGAATCATGAAATAAATAAGCCAGAACCTATGAAGGGGGAATGGAAAAGCTGTGTCGCAGCAGAATAGCAGGCTCATGGAGCTGCATGGTGAGGCTGTCTGGCCAGAAGTCAAGATTCTAGAAATCGAGGTCAGCTATCTACTCTGAAGTAGAACGAGTGTGTGGAGGATGAATCTTCTCACGTTAAGGTGCAAGAAAGAACACAAAGGATGCCAAGTCATAATTCATTGATCACATTTAAATGCTGCATAACAGACCAGATCGTGGTCTCCTGTCATGTGAGCCAAGCATGGAAATAGAGCTTGAACTTGGAGTTCCAGAGACTATAGCAAGTGCCCTCACTCCCGTGCACTCCCAAAGACGAGAATACTCTACAAGGCCAAGTACAAAGACAATTTCATTGCAGAAGGCATGGGTGATGAAAGATGCTAGTCTAATTAGGTGGTGAGGTAGCTTCATGTCCTATCTCCATGCACCTGGGTGTGGGCTTATGTGCTGCTAAATGAACGGAATGTTCCAGAAATGGCAAAAGCATGCTGACCAATTGTATTAGTCCGTATAACAAAGGACATTGTAGCTTGTAAAACCAATGAGAAACTGTGTATCTAATGTTTTTGAAATGACCTGTTTCAAGAGGAAGGCATGAGTTGTCCACCTGATAAAAGCCAGCCAATAACAATGCTAGCTCATATATAAGTGTATATATAGATGTTTCCCTGAACCAATCCCGACACTTGATAGGTGTTTCACTATTGCAACACAGTATGATATCACTCTGATAATTAATTAAGTATAAGAATTGTATTTAAGTGGAGATCATTGAGAGACTGAGCGTACATCCGTCGGTGTTCTTAGTTTGTCTGGTTATTTGGAATCAGAATTATTCTGGTGTAATCCCATCCATTTCATATGCACGTTCCAAAGGGCCATAAGCTCATATGTGTAAAGTCAATCAGAATAAGAGGTGGGAGTATAGTTAATCGCTAAGGTTACAGAAGCTGCGCATAGATCCGCTACATATAGAAAAGAGAAGATGCAATAATATCCTTCTATCAGTAAAAAAATAAAACATAATTATTTAGAGGACTCACACACGTTAAAAAACACAATTCAATTCTCACGTTTTAATGACCCTCATATCTCATATGAAGTGCATCATGTGCACTATATAAGATACAACATGTGTGCATACAGCACTGTTTTTCTCTTCGCACATAGTAATCATTGGGTCATTGGGAAAAAAAATCCAAGGTGGATTAAAATAAAACATAGTGGCAGTGCACCATTAAATTCCACGTCTGCCACTACTGTCATTTCCTCCCAACCCCATGCCATCTTGTCTACACCCGATCTACAAGACTTCTAAGAACATGGCAAAAAAGAACCATTCAGTTACATGGTGGATTGGAAACAAACAACGGATAAATCACACTATTTTCGGATCAAGGAGCAACACAGTAAGAAGGACATTCAGCAAGTGCAGTGTACTTTTTGTACAATAAACCATCCCAAAGTTTGAGAACCTCAACTGCCATCCACCACCTTGTTCAGGTCCACTCACATGACAAGGAAGAACCCTATAGGAAGGCTCTAATTCAACATTTTCTGTACATAACCACAAAAACCTGCATACAAAAAAGAAATAGATGAATAGAAATACTATTGAATTTAAGCAGCATATATGCAAAAGTAAAACAAATCAAACATTAACTGTCATCAAATCTGAGTATATGAAAAATAGTACCAAAGTATAACATCTGACAATAGTAATAAATATAACTGCCACACATTTCATTAAGCAGCATTAAAGTAAACGGTACACAAATAAATGAGAAATAAACTACCACTTAATCTAAATAGTTCCAAAATAGTGCCAATATATACTATCTGATAGCAGCGGAAATGTACCTGACACATAACACCCCAAATAAATACTGTAGTGTGGAGCTCTGCAATCAAAATATAAATACCACACAAAATGTTGGCTTTTATACTTTCCAAAATGAATAACACAAAAAGAGGACTATATTCAAATAAAACGACTAAAATTGATGACACATATTCACTACAACCCATAAAAAACAGCTAACAAATAAAACAATAACCACCAATAACAAACAATTAAACTCACAGGAATCTATTTCATACCTGCCCAGCATTTCACGTAGCCGCAGCTATTCAATGCAGCTATAAACCTTGCCTTGTAGCCGTGGCTACGCGTACCTTTATATACAAGCTCAAAATCAAACTAAGCTGGCCTTCAAAACTTCAAATGAAACAAAGGAACACCTAAGCACAGAAAATGATAAGCAGAAATTAAATTCTGTGCTGTGTATCATCCACATAACAATATGATTATTGCGCAGAAAATGTATGGTTCAATAGACGCGGCTATAACCATAGCCGCATTTTCAAGAACAGCCAATAAAATAATGTCTGGTAGCCGCGGCTACCACATATCCACAAACACACGACATTCCATTTGCCGGCGTATACCCGAAGCTGCACAGCATGCCATGTGTACACGTGGCTAGGAGCGCCGCACATCGATAGGATGTTGGGTGGCTTTGGGTAATCACTCTTGTCGTTGCTGTTGCTATGATCCTCAATGCACAATTCGCACCCCGTTTTGTATAGCCGCGGCTGTAACCTTTTTCTTTAAAAAAAAAAAAAAAATCTGAGTATGGAATGTGAATGACAAAAGAGACATTAGTAATACAATGGAAGGGAAAAGATCAATACAGTAAATGACTGCTCATGGAGTTATGTAAGGTAGATGATGATGAAGAGAGCAGAGTATACATGAAAGTAAACTAGGTGGTACACTTAATGGGTACAATTACACAAGATATAATAGCATGGGTGAGAATACACAGGCTACAATACAGTGGATGGGGCATCTAAAACTAGAGTAACTAGACTCTGCTTGGCTCCTTTTTGTATTGAATTTTAAATAAAATGTTTTTTTTTCCAGAGTCTCACATGTAAGAAAGTCTGAAAACACACTGCCAAAATAGATGACTCCCAAATACCTACCATGCCACTGATCATGGCCTTTGGCCATGGGCAGTGGTTTTTCACCCCTGATGTCTCTATACCTAAATAAATAACTTTAAAAAAGAAATAAAACACAAACACGCCAAAATCTATAGCTACAGCCCCAGAACTACTCATATCACCAGCTATTTGTAGCCCTATATAGCCTCAAATATAGCCGGAATTATCAGAAGAACGGCTACAAAAATGCTTTCATGACCCCCAGGCCCTCACCAAGCGCTCACTCATCTGTGCCAGATCCCCCCACTCCCCAGATGGCCTTCTCACGTCCCCTGGCCTTCTCACTTTTCCTCCCACAACACATGTTGTTCCTGTGACGCAGTTTACTTTGATATGTCGGTTATTCAAGGCCAAAGCCGTGGCTACATACACCTTCATTCTGCAAACTCAGTCCCTGGACCTTCTATAACTCCAAAGTTTCACTGCATATCCTCCAGCAACCTCCCCGTCTCTAGACGGAAGTCATTTGCAATTATTTTAACATGCAAGTAGCTTTTTAACAAATGTTCATTTCCCGTTATCCTCAGCTACAGCCACGGTTATCTCAAATCGAGAAAAAAACAAGATGACGGTTGTTTCATTTCTAAACTCCCCTGGTTTGGGGTAAATCCCCTAGATATAGCTATCTATTTTTGAGAGGGGGGCACCCCCTTCTCCATCAAATATTTAAATAACTACTGCACAGAATAACTCCAAACCACAAAAAAACTATTTTAAACGGTTCATGCCCAAGTTGTTTCGGACCTGGTCCAAATTTCATCCAGCAGTTTTGGCTGTGTGCTTTGGCAAAAACTGACCTTGTTTGGCTATGGGAAAATTAATGAGAAGTAGGCCATAAATTTGGAAAAAAAATGTTTTGTCTTCTTAACAACTTTCCTATTTTTTAACGTATCTTTAAGAATCTTTGCACTCTCGGGGGGCGCGAGTCCCCAATTAATTTTCGAAATTACAGTCAAATCCGTTGCTCGAATCAAAGGTTATTAACAATAGATTTTTTAAGGGGTTCCTATCGGAGTCCGGCTCACCTTAACTATGGGGTGACTTTTGCCGCCCTATAATAGTGTAATTTATTTCACACCACAAAATAATTTGTCACTCTACGTACTCATGGCATCTTATTCTAAAGCCCCTTGCCATGGTCCCGCTAGTGTATTTAAGACTATTGCAGTGCCCTTTCTGTGAAGTCACTTATGTTGTTGTTAACGCGTAAGAAAATGGGGATGTTTGCATATATTTTAGGCCACAACGCCTGGACAGTGCTCTAACAGATAAGTGTCCCGCATCTATACTTGTTCAACATTTATTTTAACTGTGTATGTGTTAAAATGCCATCTGTCACAAATTTACCCAAAAAGTGGAACAGAGAGAAGGGGGTGTGAATGACGCCGCATGGATCAACTCACTACAGTTTCGCTTCGGATGCAATACCACGCCTAAAGTGGCCTGCAAAACCATTTTGTAAAGTTAGCTCCCTTTATGAGAAGCTTTGTAAAAGCCAAGAGATAATCAGACACTTCCCTCTTGGATGCCATGCGGCGTGTCTGAGGGAGCTGTAAAAGCAATTGCAAACTCGAATCTAACTCTGCTTAACGAATGGGTGGCTGGGGCCTCGCGTTGTTACTGTTTTTTGTATCCCCATTTACTGTTGATGTCAGTTTGAAGTTTTAAACCCTGTCCGTGGGTTTGTGGCATTGCTCACACTACACATCAACTTCACATATGCCTTAACACTGCTGAATGGAGCTTAATGCCCGCCCCCTGCCCCCCTCGTCCCTCCCCCTGGTGGGGAGCTGCGGGGACGAGGATGGGATTGCATTCATTTGGAAGGGTTTAGGAGGTTGATCCTCGGGGTTTATACTGTGTGCCTGCGGATTATCTGGACTACGAGAACGACAGCACCCAAGCCCACGTTCACATGGACAGGGCCGTGGTACTCATTTGCTCGGGTGGGAAGAGGTAGCAGGGTGCAGAGACTCCATCACCAGGCCGAACTCGCAGACCAATTCCATCTGGAGAAAACGTGAAACTCAACACTCGTGTGCACTGATTAGCTGAACTCGTGTTTTCTGCTCGCCAATTCAGACACCTGTGTGCCTGTGTTTGTAATGCATTTTCCTGGTTGCCTTCGCTGAGAAAGCACGTTGGGAACAATAGCACATCTTAAAAGTATGTGCATTCCTGTGGATCTGGGGTTACCACTTTTTGGAATAATTGCCCAAAATTCAATTAGGAACATTTAAAACCATGTCCAGTCAATGCCTCAAATTTCCCCAACAGAGGCTTTTATTTGATTTGATTTCCTGGCCTATGGACGCAATGTATTTGTTTCTAAAGTCTCCCAAACCTTCCTAGTTCGTCCTGAAACGACCCTGCCGTAGCATTCAAGCGTCAGAGGGATGTGGTTTTCTACTTTCCCCCTAAAACAAGCAGTTACTGCCTTCTGATCAGGTATTTGTTAAAGCCCAGATCTGCCCCCAAGGAGGAACAAAGCGCTGTGTATGTGGGACGTTTGCTGGAGCAGGAGTCCTGGTGGGACTGGGTGACAGACACCACATGGGAGGGAACGTAGAACCACAAAGAACAGTGTCTAGTTTTGTTAAAGTGATTTAATTAGACATTCACACCGTTTTTTGATCTAGTGGCTCTGGTAAGTCCTCTAGGAAGCATCATGCCCCAGGTTGAGAGGGGTCCCTATCTCCTTCTGACATGGTTTGGTTTCTGACCCTGTCATATAGCGCACTGAATGGAACAGAACATTAATCTAGTCATGCAACGTGTGTCCCTGGTAGCACAATTTGCTAGGGAGTTAATCTAGTTATGCAATACATTTACTGCCAGCACACTATCGCCACGAGAGGGGGGAGGAGGGACAAACTGCCCCGGGCCTCACACTTGGGGGAGAGGGGGGCTCAGAGCACCCTTCCCTGATTAGAAGGCAGGACAGTCCACCAGTGTCCTTTATTCACACTGGGGAGTGCCATGGCTGCTCTCTGCCCCTGCAATGATTTTGCTGTTTGTTGCTGAAGTGAGCTATGCCACCCTCCCCTTTCAGTCAGTGGGCCTCATTACGACCCTGGCGGAACGGGTTAAACGGCGCCGTAAAAGGTGATGGCGCCGTTCAACCCGTTCCGCCACATTACGAGGTCCCCTTGCGGGACACGTTAAGCACGCCTGGGAAAACCAGGCGTGCTTACCGGGTCCCGCGATGGGAAGAGGGGGCAAACAACAGTCCATCTCGTTATGGCCCGTTGTTTGCTCCCTCTCCCATTCCCATTCAGCCCTATGGGGGCTGAAATGGGAATGGGGAAGGACCGTGTCTGGGTCCTTGAGGGAGGAATTACCGGGCCATCCAAACTCGGAATGGCCCGGTAAGTCCTCATTCCGAGGACCCGGACACGGATGCGATTTCGGCGGCAGCCATGCCGCCAATAGCGGCATAGCTACCGGCCGAACTCGTAATGAGGGCCAGTGTGT
This sequence comes from Ambystoma mexicanum, assembly GCF_040938575.1. Classification (NCBI taxonomy): domain Eukaryota; kingdom Metazoa; phylum Chordata; class Amphibia; order Caudata; family Ambystomatidae; genus Ambystoma; species Ambystoma mexicanum. The sequence goes on from NC_090924.1 coordinate 1,041,589,831, forward strand.
TCACGTTGCGCAGTGTGAACAGGCTGACTGATAGGAAATGCGTCCTCTCCTGTCAGGCCGTGTGCCTACGTGTCAGAGTTAAGGTAAGTCCAAACGGTCCACCCGTGGCTGCGGCAGTGCTTTTGAAGGGTGCATGGAGGTAAGGTAGTGCTTTTTTATTTCAAATTAAATATATACATATGACTATTTAAATTAAATGTGTATGTATATGTTTATAAATGTACGTGTGTATGTTGGTGTTTATGTTTGCGTCAATGCTCTGTTTGGCTTTATGTATGCGTGCATGCAAGGAGTTGTGTGACTGGTGGATGAATGCAGGGATGAAAGCGTTGTATGTGAGTGTGTGTGCCTGCCCCCTTCCCTAGATTTAGCAGCCCTGGGTACCACTAAATTAAGGGGTGGTGCATGGCATCATGGGGGCACCTAGGCTAACATTTCAGGGAGTGTGGACTAACACTTCAAATGTTGGATGGGGAGCTAACTTCAGAGGCTGTGGAGGAGTGGGAAACTTATTCATATAGGGGCATCTAACTTCTCTGCATATTCAAATGAGACTATTCCGGGGAAGCTTCAATGTTCCAAGAAGTTAACTCTCTCCTTCAGTTTTGAAACACCACACTTAAGGACTGCTGTGAGAATGAGCTGTCTCATGTCACCACTTCCCTTCTAAACACCCCCTTGGCATGCAGGTGCTAACCCCACATCACAATTTCAATTGTCTAAAAAAGTATGCATGTGAATGCAAGCGTAACAGTGAAATGTGCTATGTTAGTAATTGCAGAGCCTTTGTTAACAGCAAAGCCCAGGCACCATTTAACATCTGTGACATCTTCCGTCCAACCTTGACTCTGTAGGTCAGCCAGGCAGGGGCGGAGCTAGCCTCAAACATTTGGGGGTCTGGATACCAGTTTTGAAAGCGAATAGTGAGTGAGGCCAATGTGGGGCCAATAAACTCATTGTGCTGTCAGTCTCCCCACCCAGGCATGGCGTCTGGACTTTTCAGCTTTTTCAATTTAAATGGGCCCCCAAACAGCCGCCCCCGTGTTGGCAGTCTTATGACACAGAACCCTGCTGATAATCTGCAACTTTTAACCACCTAGCTGCATTCTTTTAACTTCATTATTGATTTAAGCACTCCACAGGTACCTTGGCCTATTTTTCCGAACTGTAAGGCAAGGGGTTCTCGCAAACATTAAAAAAAAACAGGCCCACATCAGTCTGTAGCTATCGCCTGGTCATGAGTGATGCTGCTGCCGCTCATTAACAAGTGCTTAAACATAAGCAAATGCAACCCTCTGTCAAAGGCTCTTGATTTTTCTATCAGAGCTACAGGCTGGCCACACAACGAAAAATGCCTTCTGCCTCAAAGTTGGAGGGCTTCAGTTTTCTCTAGCCAGGGGCTGGCACAGCCCATGCAGCCAGGTCCAGTCAACAAAGCCCAACATTTTGGGAGGGTACAGGAGCCTGATCTGCTCAAAGGTGTTGCACCACTGCATGGCATTCGTTTTAGCTTGGGTTATTAGGTGGCACTTTTGTGCCACCAACAAGCCAAAACTATTGCTTTAGAGAACAGACAGTGGTGGAAATTGACTTTTTTCACTGGGGTGAACTTAGGGCCCATGGCTGGTAGAGTGTCATGCATTTGGATAGGCAAGAGAATAACTCTGTACTCCAAATAATCAGACCACTCTAAAGGAAGATGGCAAAGTCCGTTTTGCTGTTTTATTATCAATTGTCTACAACAGGGAGTTACAACAGACATCAACGGATGTTGCACAGCATTCTCTCGAAGCATTTCATACAAAACAACACTTTTATAGCAAAAACTCATCGTACGTGATATCACACTATGTTGCAAATAAAAACAATATACAGGGGATTGTAGTTGGCTCAAGGGGAACATCTAAGTATACTTTCTATAAGGGACCGGGTTGTGGTTGGGCAACTCATGCCCACCCCTAGTGCAAGTCATCTTCAACAGTTATTAGAGACAAGGTACATCATTGGCTCACAAACTATAAGGCCCTTGGTTATATGGCCCTCTACAATTGGTAGGCACGCTCGTGCCCTTCTGGAACATTCGGTTAATTTAGCAGCATGTAAGCTCATACCCCAGGTCCCAGGGGGTGAACTTGTCTTCATCTTCCCACCAAATTAGCCCCACATCTCTCATCGCCCATGCCTTCTGCCATGCAGATTATCTTTGAACTTGGCTTTGCAATTGATTCTCTTCTCTGGGAATATAAGGGAGTATGGGCGCATGCTTATCACAGTTCTGGAACTGCGTGCCCAACTCTATTTTCATCCTAGGCTCACGTGACAGGAGAATGCAACTCAGCCCATTTTGCAGCATTTAATTGTCTTGAATTAATAAGACTCATGGTGCTCTTTCTTTGCACCTTAATAAGGGATGATCTAGCTTCTCACGTTCTCTGCCTTTGAGAACAGATAACCAGTCTTGGCTGCATTCAGTCTTGACATCAGGCCAGACAGCCCTTCTTGATTCCTTCATGCTTCCAGCTAATTCTTTACTGCGACACAACTTTTGATCCTTCTTTCTCTGTGGGTATGAGTTTACTAAAATTGTAACACTGATGTCCAGCTTCTATATAATGGCGGCTTTGCCTGCATTCTATTCACTACATATAGCCAGCTTCTATGATTACTTGATCTGCTTTTGTTGCTGCATCTGTACAGTTATCGAACAATCTGCATTTTCTTCAGTTCTCTTCATACGTGCAATCTTCGTTTCGCACATGAAAGGTTACTCAATTCTTTACTTTAATCAGTTTCTATACGGTCCATACATTCCCTTCTTCATCCAGTCTTCTCACTGGGCCACACTCATTTCTTGTGACTTCACTAAGTTCCTCATTCTCCTTTTCTCATATTCCTTCAGGTACTTCTTCCAATAGATTGTCATCTCTTCGGGCATACATCTGATAGGGTTTTCTTAGTGGATACCTTTTCTCGAAGACTCAGAGCAGAATAATCACAACTGCTGGTGTCAAGCATGGCACAATTTCAGGCTGCCAACATATAGGTAGTAGGGGGGCAGGACTTCCTGCGGAGGCAATCGACTGCTCCTTTACACTCCCTCTTCTGGTCGAGTCATCATCCACATCTTCATTATCCTATACATTCTGATTTCTTTTTTTGACGAAGTGCTTCTTTGGGGTCCAGATCTTCACTCCTTTCAGGGACCCTGCTGATTTTACATGTTCATCCACACTTCAAGTCATGTAACTGCATGGTCCATTCGGATTACAATAGACCTATCGTCCCACGTACTTCTTGTGTTTCTTTGGGTATCAGAACTTGGTCCCTCTGGTGCTACGATGCTGGCCTCTATGTGTTTTCTGATGTCTTCATCTGTCAACCCCTTGGGTCTCCACCCTGATTCAACATTGATCATGATCTTCATTCCAACTGCCTTCTTCGCTGTCTTCTTGCACTGTATAATTATTATCCTGATCACCCAGAATCCAATCATAACCATTACTAGTATTGCTCCAAGCAGCTTGAAGATGTTTGCCATCCACTGTGGAACCCATGAGAAAATGTATGTGAACCATCCGTCGTCTGTGATGTCTTCTGTCTCATCTTCCATTTTGCCATGCAGGTTTGTCAACAACGTTATGGCCTCTGTCAAGGTCCCATTCACGTCCTCATGCGAAGGTATGAACGTGCAACATTATGGCCCAATTTTGGCACAAACTCCTCCATCCATCGCTGTGATCATGTCACAGACATATCTGTTCTGCAGGTCATCAATATTATGGCCCTCAATTCTTCTCTGATAGCATTGAATCCCTTTATGGTGGTTTTGATGGTCTGCAGAAGTTTCCATCTGGTAATCTGTAACCATTTGGCATTGGATATTGAGGCAGTCTTGCTGAACAACCTGTGCTCATTTGGGATCAAAATGTTCTATTGATTTTGGCGAGAAATAATTCTCCCTTCTTGTTCGATTGAAAAATTCGAATGATCTTCTTCTTCTGAAATGGGCACTTGCTTTTGGAAATTCTCCAATGTTTAGGTCACTTTGAGGAATCACTAATGCTGGAATATGTATGAGCACCAAGGAACATGTCCCTTCCTAGTCCTTGGGCAGCTTCATGTAGGATCTGGACTCGCAAGCCCAATAGTGATCCATCAGGACAGCCGTCCCTTCCTTCGTGTCTGGTAAATAAAAGATTTGTCCACACTGGCGATTCTCTCCAACTTTGCTTGTACCATTATTTATGAAACATCAGGAGGCATCCTTCAGGCACAGTATCTGCACTGGTCCTCCTTTATCGTCGACCCATGTCAACAATCTTGCAATCTTTGGCCATTGATCTTTGTATTCTTTTTCTGCATTCACCACTACTACTTCCCACTGTCCAGTTGATGCTGTTGCTCTGCACACAACCAGTCCATCAGCCCATCCTTCGTGAGTAAGTACTGTTCCTTTGATTTGGAGTTGACCTCTTTCCCAACATTCTTGTATTTCCTCTCCATTGCTATCTTTGCATTGCAGAATCTTGTTTTCTTCAATCTTGATTCCAGCACCAATCGCTCCAGGCTGTTCATATTTTATTATCTGATGCTTTGTTTCTGGCTTCTCTCATGTCTTCAAAATCTTGCATATAATTGCCTCCTCTTTGAGATGTCGCTTTATTCATCCACACCAAGGGTGCTGTTCTGCCTTGGAACTGTCCTCTCGTCAGGAAAAGTGCGAGATGGGTTTGACAATGGGCTTTTTTTCACTGATACTTCTGTGGCTATGAATATTTTAGAGGTTTCTAAAGCATAAGGTATTAGGGAACACACATAGCAACCTTCTCTAGATGAACTCTCTCCCACCTTTTTCATGTGCTGATACCACATGTTATTACCCATATGTGCTGTATTGTCTAAATAGGCATTTATCCCTTCATTATCTCACTCTGCATTTCTCTTGTGTGTCCACCACAGAAGGGTTGCGGCCAATGGGAACAGCTCTAAAGCAGCCCTGCTCCTAGGTCACATCACAAATGGTCTTATCCTATTGGTAATGGGTAAATCAACAGCAGTTTCCATAGTGGATGGAACTACAAGCATTTCTGCCTTATTTGAATCAATATAATAGAGAGTGTCAACCAGGAGAAACAGAAAAACAAAAATAGAAATCGTGCATGCATACAATATGCATAAGATCATTGACATCCACCTCTCTCGCCATTCTTGTGCAGGTCGTGCTCGTTCATTCCCTAAAATCATGTTCACTTCATCATTCCTCATTTCTGATATAATCATAAGAAAACGCGTTTACTCCTGGTGTTGCAGTATATACTCAATGATTACAAGTAACAACCTCCTAATCAATGGGCCATTTTAGGATCCTGTAAAAAAGTGCGACTATCAATGTTTCTTCTGACAAGAGCAGGATAAACTTGATGAATAAATACAAAAACAGCAAATACGACCCTATGCACATCCCTGTCAGTTAATGCCATAGGACTAATCAAATAGATACTCAGTGAAACAGGAATCAGGGTATTGTTCTCGTTTCCAGTTCTTAACTAGATGCTGTCGTTTAGGCATATTCGTGATACATCAATATTTCACTAAAGTTCATTTTCCAAAGATTCCTGTTACTCCCGCCAAATGTTTGCACTCCTGCTATAATATCTACAAAGAGTGTCTGATTGAGTCACAGTCCAAATGCAAAATCTGCCTTTAATAGCTAGTTGTTTATCGTCCTTCTTCTTCGTCATCGATCGAGTCTGTACATGCTGAAATGCTTCTTCTTGACTTGCTTCTGGATTGACAACAGTAGGAGAGGGAGTTGGAGGGGCGGTCTCGCCATTTTACAATTTTACATCGTTCAAATGAAATCAAGCTTGCCTGCCTTGGACCTTTACTGCTGAGGGGTTATATCTTCAACAAAGGGACCATTAAAACGTGGCTAAAGTTTTTAATCAGGACAGTGGCCCTCATTACAAGGTGGGTGCAAAGGGATACCGCACACCGGTAATGACACCGGTGCCGGTAATCCCTTTGCGCCCTACTACGAGGTCCCTTTACAGGCCCTTTTAAGGCTGCCTGGTTTTACACAAAGGGACCAGGGAGCAAATAACGGTACTGAAAATTGTGGTACCGTTATTTGCACCTTCCCCATTCCCATTGAGCCCTATGGAGGCTCAAATGGGAATGGGGAATGGGTCTGGTGAATTACCGGTCCTGCCGACCTTGGACTGGACCGGTAATTACTCCCTTCACCAGGCCGGAGTCGGACCGATTTTGGAGGCAGCCAAGGCGCTAATAGCACCATGGCTACCTCCAAACTCGGAATGAGGGCCAGTGTCACCAACAAACAATTTGGGTGCCGATAAAAGTTCAGGAGATTCGGTTGCTGGATTGTTTTCATCTGTGTTCTTAGACCGACCCTCCTGACACCAAAGTTTATCTGAAATGAGAGAGATGCTAGAGGTCATACATGTCAGAAAATCATGTAGTTCATCACCTAACAGTTTCTCTGTACTCTGGGCATCACTTCTACTTCTTGATGGAGGTGTAAGGGGCATTCTCATTCATCTCCCTGTCACTAGTTCCGGCCGGGTGAGGTGATGGTCTGAACCAGGCTGATTCCTTAGGGCATATAAAGTTAAGGCTAGGCAATATACCCATCCCTTCTTCAGAGTATGCTTGATTTTGGCAATCCTTACTTTAAGGAGGCTGTTGAGTCTCTCACATATTCCGTTTCCTTGTGGATGATAAGCAGAAGAAAATGTGTGTTTTATATTCAATAATAGTCCTTTCTGTTTGAACACTTCATTAACAAAATGTGGCCCATTATTGGATCTCACCACTTCACACACACCCCATCTTGGAAAGACTACATGTACCAAAAACATTGCTGCGCAAGTGGCATCAGGGTGTGTGCACGGACCCACCTCGATACACCTGGAGAAGGGACACACCACCACTATCCGATACCTGTTTCCAGTACATGCTTGCAGCATATCAACATAATCGATATGTAAATGCTGAAAAGGACCATTCTGTTGAGGTGTTACTCCTCTAATCATTCTCAGTGTATGCTCAGCTGTAAACTTTTGACACATGATGCAATTCACTACGAAGAATGCAACATGTTCTAACAAATTTGGAATGAACCAGTCTCCCGCAATTGTTGCAGCAAGACTTTCCCTAGTTAAATGCGTGTGGTAATGCAGTTGTTCAAGCACACCTTCAAACAATGCTACTGGCATCACCGGCTTTCCAGTTCTATATTGTCACCATAATGCTTCTGTGGGGGATAGAGACCTATCCCCTTTGCTTCCATAACTCCTGCTCTTCCTGCTGTGCACTCCCTTACATCTCCATTAACTGGGTCTTTGGCAAATGATTAAACCCTTCTTGTATTACCATAATCGTGACTAATTTCTCTTTAACATTTGGAGTGTCAAAATGTGAGATATCTGGGGAAAATGCAACCCTTTTGGCTTCTGCGTCTGCCACTTAGTTTCCGAAAGAGAGAAAATATGTGCCCTTTGTGTGAGCAGCGCATTTAATGACCTCTATGGCTACTGGGAGTTGTAGTGCCTTAATACGCCTATCCAATAAGGATGTGTGCTGCACTGGAGGGCTGTCAGCTCGGAGGTAGCCTCTCCTTTTCCAATGCGCTAAACCTGCATGTACAGTTGACGTCACATAGGCGGAGTCGCTTTACACTGTCACTTCCTGCCCCTTGTGTTTCTCAAGCGCAACAATAAATGCTACCAGTTCTGCTGCTTGCACTGAAAAGTGAGACAGTAGTCTGGCACGTGCTACAACTTCACATTCTCCATTTGCTCTATGTTTTATTACTGCTCCGCCTGAATCCCTTTCTTCACTAGTCTGATACATTTTCAAAGAACCATCAATAAAGAGAATTTTCCCTCCTGACAAAGCATTTTCTTTTACACAAGGTATATCATCATACATTTCAACATAATTTGCACAGTCATGCACATGATCGCCGTCTGCTATTGGCTCAGCTACAAACGTGGCAGGATTTACTATTTTACATCTGACAATTTTGATCGTTGGGTTTGAAATCATTATCTCATGGGCTGAGGCTCTCTAAGATGTCAATGCGCCTTTGGGTTTCTCGAAAATGGCAAACAGAGCACGCTCCACGAAAAGAGTCATAGAGCAGCCCATTACAATACGTGTATAGTTCTCAATTGCAAATGCGGCATCTGGCAATGATTGTCCGCAAGTAAAGTGTCCTTTCATAACTGGATCTAAAATCCCAATGTAATATGCTAGAGGCTGGTACCCCAATGTGGTCCTCTGTGTAAGCACTGCTATCATGACTGTCCCATTTGTGACATCTCCTCAGTCCACTCTATTTTCACTTTGTACATCTGTGCTTTCTTTAAAGCTTGCAAAAGGGGTTGCGTATATATGTACTGTAATCAAACACCCAAGCTCTAACATAATTACATAGTCCCAAAAATGGTTGCATCTGTTTTATTTAGTGCGGTTTTGCAGTTTTCATGATCTCCTCAGCTCTTTCAGGTATCTCCTTTATTCCCTCATGTGAAATCAACTGTCCTATATATGACACCTCTTTTTGACAATATTGCAGCTTATCCTTGTCTACCTTGTATCCTTTGTCTGCTAAGATAGTCATCAACTGAATCGAGTCCTGCCTGCACTCATCTTCTGTAGTGCTAAAAATTAAAATGTCATCTATGTATTGTATCACCGCACCTTTCAAATAAACATTGCTAGGTTCATCTGGAGATCCCTGTTAAACATTGATGGAATCTCACAGTACGCTTGAGGCAAACAAGTGTGTTTTAGATGAGAAAAATGCATTCTTCAAATCAATCACCATGAAAAATTGTGCTTCTACAGGGATACTGCATAGTATCGTCGTCAGATTAGGAACTAAAGCAAACTCTGCCTCTACAATCTGGTTAATCGGTCTCATGTCTTCTATGAATTTCCATGATCCTCCCTTTGATTTCTTGATAGGATACACTGCGGTGTTGCACAGCAATTCTGATGGCACCAGAATACCTTGTTTTGTCAGTGCTGAAATGGTCTTGAAGTTACCCTCAGCAGCCTCTCAAGACATGGGGTACTGTCTTGCTCGAGGTAAAATTGCTCCTTGTTTCAGCTGTATTTTAACTTCCCCTATTCCCTTTAATAATCCTATGTCATAAGGGCCTGTAGCCCATTGTTACGCTCACCTGGTATCCACAGGGGCGCTACACGATACTGGCTAGAGGTCTAAGCGCTATCACAGACTCCTCTCTGCTTGGTTATGTGCCAGACGTTGGGTAGCGCATATAACAGGAGAATGGAGGGTTAAGATACTTGTTCTATGATGGGTGGACTCCCACCTCCCTCCGGTCCAAATCCCCTCCCTTGGGGTTATTGCTCACCTTAGGTTTTTGTGCGTTGAACTCGCCGTCCTGCGTCTCTGTGCATGGGTGCGTGGTTGGTGCAGGCGTTCCCTGGACCTAGTTGCTTCACTGGTCCGTGTGCCCTTATGTCGGGTCCAGACCGGCTGTGACTCTGACTCTGCTTGCTGTCTTCCAGGTGAGTTATAATGTCTTTTCCATCTCTATTCTGTCTCTTTCTTTCCCTCCATTTTCTCTGTCTTCTCGGCGTCTTGCTCCACTATGCTGTTCCCTAACAATGTCTCTCTGTTTTCACAGGGATGGTTGCGATCTATGACTTGCCGCGCCGATGACGAAGACCACGGTATTGATGCGTGGGGTGCTGCGCTGTTTATTGGTGTTAATTGCTAACCTGTGTTCTCTTCTATTCTTTGTACAGGTTGCAATGATGTTTCGGAGTGTTGAGCGATCGAAGCGCTGCTTGCCCAGGTAAGGTTAATGCTGACCCTGTTCCTTCTCCCTTGCAGGTTGCGGTGAAACCCGTAGATAGGCGAGGTAAGACAAGCGAAGGGTGCTGCCAGGACTCGCAGCTTGCCCAGGTAAGAATTGTTATTAAAGCTGTCCTTGTTTCTTTACCTTTGCAGGTTGCGGCGAACTCCGGAGATGGGTGAGATAAGCGAAGCACAGGATGGATTCAAGACCGGTTACTTCACAGGTAAGTGTTCTTGCTTGCTAATGCTGTTCTTATTCTTCCAGGTTATTAATGGAATCCGGATCTAGGGCTTCAGGATCGGGCCGCCGGAAAAGCAGATGACAAGGAGCGGGACACGGTGAGCGTTACGCTGCAGGAGTGCAGAATAACGGGAAGCGTGTTCTGCTGTTTTGGTGTGGTTTAAATAGCCCCGGTAAAGTAGCTCCAGGCCAAGTAGTTCCAGGCCCAGCCACACCTAAAACACTAGACCGCATGGCTTGGTTCTAAAGAACTGAGCTGTGTAATAGGCCTCCATGTTGGATTAAGGTCCAAAACTGGTATTGCTTTATTCCTGATAATGATCCTGGTGCCAAAGTTGCCAGGACCGACTCCATGTATGTTTCTGATGGAGTTTTAAGGCCCTTGGGGCCAGTGTGAAGGGCTTTAGCCCCACTGCTGCCAGGGGGCTGTTATACCTGAGGGGGTCAGGGACATGGATCGTGACACCCATAGAACACTGGGCACCATCTCCAAATCTTCTTAAAAAAATGCTGGACGCTGCCACATTATTGCCATTCGCTGTGTGATTTCCCTCTTCTCTATCCTTATGCAGTATGTATTGCTCATAAAGAACACTATTTCATCGTCTGTTGGGTCTTCTCTAAACATGCCATCATCAGTAATGTCAGTCAGCCGATACCATTCTTCGAGAGCTATTACTGTCCTCCATGGTCTACCCTCATCATCCGTTCCTTCAAGCATCGCCATTTCCCTTTGTACTATGGCTGCTTCTAACTCTAGAGGGATAGTCTGCCCCGACTCGTCGTCCATAGCTATCTGTGGTGTGAACAACAATTTGTCAGGTATCCTTACAGTCTTCCACACTAAACCAGGTAGCCATGTTAGTAGAATGCTCACCCCACAAAGAAAAACCTCTGGTTCTACTGGAAGGCCTCGCAGAGCCATTTGCCCTGGGAACGGCAGTATAAATTCACCCACATTTAATTAGTGAATTCTGGGAGTGGAACACACTATTCACTCGTCAGTAAATTAAATCGTCATATTAAATTTTGTTATCAAATCTCTTCCTAATATGTCAACTGGTGTTTGTTGTGAATAAAGCAATGGAACAGACATGTCACATTCTCCTATAGAGACTGGTAATTCATCAGTAAAAGGAACTCTACTTCTAGCTCCAGAGAACCCTTGAGCATTCATGGCAATTCCCGACATTGGATATTTTCCCTTTCGTATACATGAATGAGTAGCTCCAGTGTCTACTAGAAAAGAAAAAGCATTGCCTCCTATTATCACATTAACCCTCGGTTCCTCCTGGGGGTCTGGTGTCACTGATAGTATTGAACACATCAAGTCACCCTGTGAGCTGTCCTATTGTGGGCACATGCATACCCCCATACCTGTGAAAGCAATTCCTCCTACCACAGTGGAACCTCCTATCCTATGTATCAGTAATTTTCCTGTCTTTGCACACTGTTGTTTCTGCATGGGGCCGTGTTGCAACTGCCCTTGTGGTGGATTCATTTGTGCTTGCTCTGGTTGCTGTGTCTGCTGTATTCGCGGTGCTTCATCTGATACACTGTCTGATCTTGGGCAAACCATTCCCCAGTTTGTGTGCTACATGGCGGAGAATAAGCTGTCCCCCTTCTGGCCATTCTATACATTTGCTTGACTACCACATAGGCATGCAATGTGCCCTGTCATCCCACAAATCCAACATACAGGGGGAATCCGCCTGACTAGTCCCCCTTGGTTGATTCTCATTCTGCGCATTTTGAAATCCAACTTGATTATTTTGGAATCCCCCTTCCTCTATAGCCCAAACCTCTGCCTCGTGGCATAAACCCATTCCCTCCTTGGTCCATCAGGCATTGATTAGTCACCTGCGATGCACCCACTGCTTGCTGCATTCTTAATCCTTCTCCGCTTGTCAATACTGCCCCTTCTATGTCAAATTTTGACAATTTCTTCTGAACCAATTTGGCTTCTTCAATTTTCTAGTCTCATATTTCTTCTTCTTGTTCTCCTGCAATAACCAACAGTGATGCACTATCGTCAACTGTATTTCAGCCCATGGCTCTGCTTCCATTCCCACTTGTTTCTTCAATTGTATCTGTACTGGCTCGGGCAACCCCTGACATAAAATGTTGTAAAATAATCCCACTGTTTTTCCCACGGCTCCCTCATTTCAAATTGTCACCACTATTGAAAGTCCTGAATGTAAGCAATAGGGTTTTCATCTTCCTTCATTTTACATGTCATGACTGCACCCATATTTGATGTGTCAGGATATTGCACCATAAGAGCCCTCCAAACGTCTGCTCTGCAATTATGAAACAGCGCTCTGTTGCCCGCTGTGTTTTGTACTGCTGCTCTTGAAAAGCCTGCTCTCCTCTATATGTCATCAGCTCTCTCCCCAAGAATTGCTGCCAGGAGACGATTAATGTCCCCTATAACATGCGTATTTCCTCCTGCCATTTTTTCAAATTCGTATATCCATTTTCCAGTGCCCGAAGTCAAACTCGGGAGCTTGCACCTTAAATTATCTTTATCCATCTGCGGCCATGGAATATACTGTGGTCTCGTTCCCCCTAACCCGCAGTCAGCTCCCATCGTCAGCCTATCCATGGCAGGGACGATCGTCCCTGACCGTCTCCTTGCTGGTAATGATCTTAACCTGCTCACACATGGGCGGTGATTCTCCTTTTTCACTATACGATTGTCCTCAGGGACACTCTGGATATGCTATAGGATCTGGCGTTCTATCCTTAGGGTGTTCCAAATCTGACCATCTTGCTTCCTTTTCTAACAGCAGTCCTTCTTCGGGGGTGCATGCATTCCCCCCTCTTGCCTCATGGACAGACTATCCTCGTCTAACATCTCTTGTCCCCGAGAAATACGGCTACCCTCTCCCTCACCCTGTTCTAAGATCAGTCTGCTTAAGGACAATGCCCTATGCTCAAGACCAAATGGATTTTCTTCTCCACTCTATATCTGGAAGGCTAGGGATTGATCCCATCTTTCTCGACTTTCATAGTTACTACCTTCTTTTACTTCTTGATAGGCTTTATCGATCCTGTCTCCGATACTTCCTATACCAAGTTTTCTTTTTCTAATGCTACTCAAGATGCCCTTGATGTTACTCCCTTTAACAGAAGAAACTCTTCTATTCTGTCCCATCGTATCAGTGAAGTCGGCCTGACTGGCTCAGTTCAAATAAGGCTGGACTCGGACTCCCGCTGCCTCCTTCTTCGTTCTAACTCTTCATCTAATTCCCTTAATTTTCTCATGCCTCTCTTAACTCTATCTTCCTATTGTTTTCGCTCTTCTCTTCTCACTCCTGTCCTTCTTTCCTCTTCTTATCTTTCTCGCTGTATCCTTTTGTTTCTTAATCTTTACGCTTCTTCTTCCTCCTCTCTTTCTCTTTCCAATCGATTTCTTTCTTCTATCACTTTCTGCCTATTGTCATATTTTCTTTGCTCCTCTGCCCTTTGCTGTTTTTTCTCTTGCTTCTCCTGATACATCTGCTCTCGTCATTGCTTGTTCTTTCTTTTTTGCTCGCCTTCCTTCAAACTCTGCTCTCGTTCCCTGTCCCTTCTATCTTGTTCATCCTTATCTTCTCTTTGCTTACATCTTCAATGTTTTTCCAATCTAGCTTGTGTAATGTCCTACCATCCATTCGTTCTGCACAAGTGTTACCTCGCTGGCTTTTTCTTTTTCCCCTTTCCATCTATTGATCTGTTTTTCTATTTCTGTCGATATATTCAACCAGTCACTCTTTTCCTCTCTTTCTTGTATAGTCCTAAAAATCTCCTCTTTTCTCTTGTTTTCATCTGGACTATAATTATTGCTATAAGGGGACGGTTCGTATATCGGATTACTATACCCAATCACCGCATTCAGTTCCTTCAGTGGGAACACCCCTACTTCTTCCATACAAGCGCCTTTTACTTCAGGCAGGGTAAAGGGAGCTGAGGGCTCAACACCTTCCTCCTTACACTGATTAAGCACCCACTCCTCAGGTGGCGGATCTTTCCTTTCTTCCTGGTACATCTTCCAGAACTCTAGAATTGCTAATCTTTTTTCCAATTTCTTCCCTGTGTATGCAGCATGCAAGTATGTGGTCATGTGTTGCAATACTGCTTTTGACATTGATCCCCTTTGTGGCCATGGCATGAACATCTTCTTTCCCGTGCCTTTCACCCAATCTGCACTATACTGTTTGAACTTGGGCATGTACTTTGGCAATGTCTTACATAAATGCATGAGAGGAGTGTCTCCCATTATGACACTTCTCAATTGACTGTCAATACTTGCCAGATTTTATAAAATACTTTCACCACTATTCAATATTCTTAAAACAACAAATATGAGCACGCTCCAACAATCGCCACTCAAGCCTCTTAATTCTCCAATTATCTCTGTCTATCTCTGGATTGGTACCAACCACTTCTCTTTATAGTCTCTTTAGCTCTGTAACTTTGTTTCAGTTTCTTCACAATTTTTGTCACTTTTTAACTGTTTACCTTAACACATAAAACAGACAGACTAGTCGACTGCACATTTACTAAAAAATACTCTGTGATCACCTTTTTCTTCTTGCCCCTAATCAAATATCCTGCCACAGGATTTAACTTGTCTCCTTATATGAACCTGTTCATACGTAGCCTAAAGACTCCAACAGGAGTGTGAGACGACCTCTTCTAGAACCTCTTGGGCCAGGTTCCTGGCCGCTTCTCTCGCTATCTCCACACAATATTTCTTGTTACTTTTAAAATGACCACAATCCCGTCCCCTTAATTTGCCCTTCCCCTCAGTCTACTCACCATTAGTCGTTCTTTGACTCGAGGCCTTCTGTATCGTCTCCTCCTCGAACCAACCCCTTTTGCCTTTCATCCACAAAGCACCTGTGGAAACCCGGTAGGGATTTCATCAAAGAGGGACCCTGCCCACCGTCTCGATTTTCTTGCAAGATTTCTATTCGGCCCCTCTCCACAGGAAACTCTGCGATCTTCTGGCTAGATGGTGGAGGATGTCCGATCGTCCAAAGCTCTGGAGCTAACGCATCGATGGGTCTTTAACCATCCGACACTGCTACCACGTGAACTTAGGGCCCAGGGCGGGTAGCGTGTCATGCAGTTGGATGGGAAACAGAATAACTCTGTACTCTAAATAATCAAACCGCTCGGGAAGATGGCAAAGCCCTTTCTGCTGTTTTATTATCAATTGTCTAAAACAGGGGGTTACAACGGACATCAACGGACGTCGCACAGCTTTCTCTCGAAGCATTTCATAAAAAACAACACTTTCATAGACAAACTCGTCATACGTGATGTCACACTACGTCGCAAATAAGAAAAACCTACAGGGGATTGTGGTTGGCTCAAGGGGAACATCTAAGTATACTTTCTATAAGGGATCGGGTTGTGGGTAGGTCTCTACAGTCAGGTAGACAACTCATGCCCAACCCTAGTGCAAGTCATCTTCAACAGTTGTTAAAGTCAAGGTACATAATTGGCTCTCAAACTATAAGGCCCTTTGTTACATGGCCCTTTACAATTGGTTGCCAAGCTTGTGTCCTTCTGGAACATTCGGTTCATTTAGCAGCACGTAAGCTCATACCCCAGGTGCCAGGGGATGAACTTGACTTCACCTCCCCACCCAATTAGTTGTCTTTAAATTTGGCCTAGCAATAGATTCTTTTCTCTGGGAATATAAGGGAGTATGGGAACACGCTTATCACAGTTCTGGAACTGCGTGCCCAACTCTATTTTCATCCTGGGTTCACGTGACAGGAGACCACAATTTGGCACATTTTGCAGCATTTAATTGTCTTGAAGATCTGGCACTCATGGTGTTTTTTCTTTGCACCTTAATAAGGGATGATCCAACTTCTCAGGTTCTCAGCCTTTGAGAATAGATAACCAGTCTTGTCTTCAGGCAGCCCTTCTTAATTCCTTCATGCTTCCAGCTAATTCTTTGCTGCAACACAACTTTTGATCCTTCTTTCTACGTGAGTTTACTTAATTGTGAACCGATGTCCAGCTTCTATATAATGGCAGCTTTGCCCGAATTCTATTCACTACGTATTGCCAGCTTCTATGATTGCTTGATCTGCTTGCGTTGCTGCATCTGTACAGTTATCGAACAATCTGCATTTTCTTCAGAGCTCTTACTACGTACAATCTTTGTTTTGCACATGAAAGCTTACTCGATTCTTTACTTTGTCATCAGTTTCTATAAGGTCCATACATTCTCTTCTTCAGCCAGTCTTCTCAGTTCATCACGCTCATTTCTTGTGATGTCACCAAGTTCCTCTATTTCCTTTTCTCATATTCTTTCGGGGACTTCTTCCAAGAGATCATCATCTCTTCGGGCATACATCTGATAGAGTTTTCTTAGTGGATACTTATTCTCGAAGACTCGATGCGGAATAGTCACAACTGCTGGTGTCAAGGATGTCACAATTTTAGGCTGCCAACATATAGGTAGTAGGGGGCGTGACTTCCTGCAGAGGCATTCTACTGCTCCTCTAAAGGGGCATCTAACCTAGTGCAGGGAAAGGGGCCAGGTCCAGCAAGGGGAGGATTGGGAGGGCGCAGGGCAGTTATTTTAGTCAACCCCATGAACATTTGCCTCTTACCCTCAGAGGATTTATCATGTCAGCAAAGCACAAATTCTGCATCCCTTTTGAACCTAACAAATGAAGGCACATACATATTTCATCCAAGGGAGGATGAAATACAGTCACACTGACCCATACATTCTGGGCTTCGTTGATACTGCACCTCTCACACTCAAGGTCTCCACCCTGGGTTTGATCTTTAATTTATCCCTCCCTGTACTATGTGTTACAAAGGATGTATTTCATGCTGCGGGGTAAAACAGTTGTGCATGCTTAGATCTTTTATGGACACGTGATTTGTGTTAGGACGGGGGGGTTGCTTGCTTATCATGGAATGCAGCGGTGTGGGGGTCAGATCAGTGGTGTGGGATTGGCTTTGGGCTGGATGGGTGAGGGCTAGTGGCCTACTGGCAGCTTAGTGGTGATGAATGGATGCTGCGCAGAGTCTGGTGTTGTCTCATGCTCATGCAGGGTGCATTTCTCTGAATAATACTAATGTTTGCAACAGTGAAGGGACATGGGGGAAGTGGACTTCCGTGAGAACTGGTGGCCCGGATTAATTCTGCCTTAATGATGTTGGGCCTAGTGAAATCTTTCTATGGAGCTCGGCTGATGCAGCACAGTCGTGCAAGCCTGTGCTTTCGTCATAACTACAAAATGGCGTTTCTTTCTATGTGTCTCCTACTGCCATGCATCTACTGTTTGCGCTATGTTGCTTTCGCACCGAGTTCCATAGTGCGCTTCTCTCCCAATTATACACTACACTATCTCATAGGGGTTTCGCCTCATCTGAAAATGCTTAGGGGTGTGGGATGTACTCATTTCCATCCCAACATTCCCCCTTTAGTTTCTTCTACAGAAACAAATTCTCATCCCCCATATTTACGCTCATTGGTCCGCTTTACTGCTTCCTCCCATGTGGGTGTTCCTTTTATTGGCATCCAGGCTCTATACACATGTCTTAAAGTTTCCCCTGCTTGTGCGTATTGCTCAGGTGTACATGTCATGTAAATGCATCCCCCACCCCCAGCCAAGTCAACCCACACTTCTTTGTCATTTTCAGGGTCAGGTGGGGGAACAATAGGTGTGTGGTATAGGTTGTCTACTACCTCTCCAACAGGGATTGGGACCATGTGGTGAATGGGGTGATCGGTCGGGTCAGTCTGTATTTCTACTTCCTTTGTTTCATGAGGTACTTTAGTATTAGCCATAGTAACCTTCATCATTGCGCTATTAGGTACTGCTTTGGCACAACACCAGAGACCCAATTGCCACGTGCAGTAAATCACCAAGATGAACACTATGATGAGCACCAACATTTTCACTAATGTTTCAAGCCATGACGGGACCCAGATGAAGGCCATGGCGAACCAATCTTCTTCTTGAACCCCAGCTTCTTTTTTCATCTTCACCCCTAGTTCATGTACTGCTGCAATTACGTGTGACAATGTTCCATTTTTAGCATCTTCGGAAGGTACGAAAGTGCAACATGAACTCCCGATCTTTTTGCAAACACCTCCTTCCATGGCCGTCAGGAGATCCAAGACATACCTATTTTGCATTGTCATTAGTCTAACGGCCCTCAGCTCCACTCTTATAACGTTGAACCCTTGTTCGGTATCATTAGCCAACTGGATCAGCTCCCAACTCCCAATCTGGAGCCATTTTGCTTTTGCTCGCGTCTGGCTGCTGGACATTAGGAATGCAAAAAAGGTCTCTGCTGAATTATAGAGCTTGTATTTATCAGGTATTTGTGCAAGCAGGTCGGACAAGTCTTTAGATAGGTAATTTCTTTGCAGCTGGTTATAAGGCTCTTTCTCAGGGAGGATGCAAACTTCTGGTGCTGGCATTGTGTGCTGTGGTTCGATTGTCAGGGGCACTGTAGGCTCTTCATCAGGCAGGGGCCCGCACTCCAGGTGTTCTTCATGTACTGCTAAAATAAATATACAGTGCACATAGTGTTTCCCAGGGTGGTGGAGCTGGTTCTGAGATCCAGGGAGATATTTTTTGCCGGATCTGGGAAGATGTGTCCTATAAATATACACATAATACTGTGTTCTAACATTCTAAAAAAATCTCAAATGTTAAGTTCATTAATATGGTTTGGCTGTTGTAATCCAGCAAAAAAGAGTACATTTGTTATGTCTTCCGTTCATTATGGTTGACCTCCACAATTTGTCTAGATTTTCATTCTGGTAGCACAGACTTAACAAATTGCACCTAAGACTATAAATAAATACAGGTAAATCACTGAGACTCATTAAAGGAAATATACGAGTAGAGAGTGCACCTCCACAACCAAACTCTCTCTAGAATACCCATTGTTGCTACACCAATCTGGAGGTTGCATCCATAAATTCAATAACATGTCATTCTCTAAAATAGAGTCACTAACAAAAAATAGAGCAGAAACATTGGCATTCTCCCAAGAAGAGGCGATTAAATTATTGAAGCTTATTAAAGACACAGAACAAGACTTCAGCACTGACTCAAAACCTGAAGAACTAGTAAACCAACTGGAGCGACTAATACGCAGAGAGATAAGCCAAAGACTTCATGCAACCACATTGGCACAATATTTCAGGGCACAAAGAATTCCGAGGGGCCTAAGGATAGATTTGGAACCTACTTTGTGTAAAGAAAGCCCAGAGTTTGTCAAGCGTTGGAGACTCATACTGAATAAGTGTTCCCTGGACCTGATACTCCTCACGATAGATGAGTTATCCAAATCCTTAACAACGATTGAATTAGACCTAGAAACAATCAAGAAGTCACTAGCATCATTGATGACAAAGGACAAACTATCTGCTTTATTGGAGGAAATAAACAATAAATTGGACAATTATAAAAAGGAAATTGAATCCAAAAAAATCTGAAAATTTAGGAGGGATACCCTAGATTATAAATTGGATATAGTGTATACGTGGAAATAATATTATCAACAAAAAGACAACACCAGAGGGACAAGACCAGGTTGGAACAATAGAAACAGAAGAGACCCGAATCAAACCACTCAATCATCTGACGCATCGAGTGGCGAGACTGAACATCCCGAAACCGCTGGGAGGAAAGAACAAACAGAGAACGAAGAAATCAGGGGAAATAGTCAAGTACCAACAACATCGAAACAAACGGTTGATACTTCAATACCCATATACTCTTTTTTAGACCAAATCCGTGCAGAAGAGGGAAAAAGAAAAAATCCATCAAGAAAAGCCAATCTACAACAGAAGAAAACCTAGTGATAAATATATCCAATTATCAGCTCACGAGCTTTGAGAAAAAGACACTACAGAAAGGAATTTCATTTGTTCCATCATATAACACCACATTACTCAACGAAAAGATAGACTTTTTCAAACTGACTCGGAAGATGAAATTAAAAATATTTTTTGATTCATTAGAGCTGCAAGAGAGAACTTCAACTACTGAAAATTTGGAAATGAGAGGAGTGTCTCCCATTATGACACGTCTCAATTGACTGTCAATACTTGCCAGATTTTATAAAATACTTTCACCACTATTCAATATTATTAAAACAACAAATATGAGCACGCTCCAACAATCGCCACTCAAGCCTCTTAATTCTCCAATTATCTCTGTCTATCTCTGGATTGGTACCAACCACTTCTCTTTATAGTCTCTTTAGCTCTGTAACTTTGTTTCAGTTTCTTCACAATTTTTGTCACTTTCAACCCTCAAATACAGAATCCAGTCATGGAGGCCTTTCAAAAAATTTTATTGAAAGACTTACAGACAGTAAGATTCAAAGATAAACGGAACTCCAATCTAACGAATAGAGAAAAACAAGTACTCACGAGATTATGGCAAAATCCTGACATTATCTTAAAACCCACGGACAAAGGTGGAGCATTGGTGATTATGGACATTAATAAATATAAAGCAGAGGTTGAACGACAACTGAACGACCAGGATACCTACTTGGAAGTATTTGTCATGCCCCGCACTCCTTCATACGGACGACTAGGGCCGTCCGTTTCCATGTGGAAGTTGCCTTGGCGACTAAATCCAAGCCGCGGGACACGCCGCACTACATTTCCCAGCATTCCCAATTTTTACGATCACGTGACACGCCGGCAACGCGTCTCACGTCCTGGGAAAGTTAATCGTATTTAACTAAGCTTGTCCATGCAATAGGTGCTCCTAAAACTAAGCAGTTAGTTTAAGCGCCCGATTCAAGTTATCCTGTTTCCTGAACCTCCTAGACCCGGCTCGTGCTTTAAGGATTATTCTATACGTCTCAGCCCTTACTATTTCTGGCGCCAAAACCCCCCTTCTGTTTTCCCTTGGCAAACAAACTCCTGGCTTTGAATAACGGATTGCTCTCTCCTACTCCTGTTTGTTGTGACGTTTTCGGATTTGCTTCTCACCACTGAATTTCCAGATAAAGTTCCATTTGTCCCCTCTGATCACTATCCTCACGGACTTCCTAATTACCCTTCTTTTTCCACGCATCAACGTGACTATATGAACGCTTTCCTGATTCTACTGGTCACTATTTGGATCGCTCACCTTCACTTCAAGGACGCTTTGCTGAATGGAATAAGGGATTGCCTTTGGACATTAGCTGCGTCCTCGTGTCGTTCGGGTTAGGTGAACCCCTACACTAACTCCTACCAACTGGAACCTTCTTCCTGCACCACCTGGTTGTCGTAGAGTGCTTTGGACTCACAATAGGTTGTGGGATTTCTCTCTGGCTAAGCAGGTAAGAGAGGGTATTGTGGGTGGCTGGTCGCTGCATTTTGGATAAAATTAGTTGCTCTCTTGAACCGTTGTTTTTTGTTTGTTCCCTTAGCTCTGTTGTCGCTGCTCCTGCCTTTTCGCCCAAGCCCCTGGCCTGTTAGTTATTAAATTCCTACAGGCTAAGCTCTTGGGGGGGGGGAAGTCTTGTTTAGCATCACGCGCAAGGTGTCCCGGAGGAATCTGGTTCGCTGCACGTTCAAGATACCCCAGAGCGGAAGGGCTCCCCGAAGTGTATACTGACTGTATCCTTTACACGGCTGTATCCTTTATAAAATTTGTCTAATCTGTGACAGATTTAGGAGCCTATTTTTCCTTGCCTGTCGGTCATGGATGCCGGAGCCGATCAAATGGCTGCCGTGTTGCAAGCCTTTGCGGCTTTACGTACCGACATGGCATCAGCACATGCGACCCTCCATCAACGCATGGATGTACTACAGAGTTTCGTGCAGCCACTACCACCCGATGAGGAGTTTGGTGATGCTATTGCAGCGGCCCCTCCTACGCCCCAAGTTCCACCTCCTGCTTCAGCCCCCATTGTCCTTCCGGGACCTTTCCCTTTGGCCCCTCCGGAACGCTTTTTTGGAGATCCGAAAACATATCGGACCTTCATTAATCAGTGCCGTCTGCATTTTCTGTGTCGGCCGCTGGCATTTCCTGACGCTGTTACTAAAGCAGCGTTCCTTCTTTCCCATTTGGGAGGTACAGCAGCGGCTTGGGCTAACCCGTTGCTCGAAGCCAACGACCCAGCCTTATATGATTTCGATACCCTTATTCAATCCATGAATAGTGTATTCGATATGCGTTACAAAGCACAGACCTCTGATCTCGAGTTCCTTGCTATCAGCCAGGGCAAATCGGACCTTATATCCTACCTTGCCCGCTTTAATCAGTTGGCAGCGGAAACTACCTGGCCCGAACAAAAGAAAGCAGCCGTCTTCTATAAGGGTCTTTCGGAAGAATTAAAAGACGCTTTATCAGTGGTACCGGCTCTACCGTCCGGTTTTCCGGAACTGGTAGACCTGGTTTTGCAGGTCGATGCTAGGTTACGGCAGAGACGTGGCGAACGGCGTGTCCCTGATCTTCGTCTTTCAGCCAAGGCAGAAAGCCCCCCTTCTACCTCTTCTGGAGAAATCGAACCGATGCAAATAGGGGCTATCAGAGGTCCATTAACCAAGGCCGAACGTGAACGGCGTATGGTTAATAATTTATGTTTCTATTGTGGCCAGTCAGGTCACTTCATCCGTGTATGCCCTAGGCGACCTGTCAGGACGGCGGGAAACGCCAAGACTCGTCCTTAAGCCGAGCCCTAAGGATGAGTCACCAAATGGATGGCTCGGAACAA
The DNA here is from genome assembly GCF_040938575.1 of Ambystoma mexicanum. NCBI lineage: Eukaryota > Metazoa > Chordata > Amphibia > Caudata > Ambystomatidae > Ambystoma > Ambystoma mexicanum. The sequence goes on from NC_090924.1 coordinate 1,041,612,636, forward strand.
TGTCCTCCCTCCTCACACATCTATCTAGCAATGTATTTTGTGATCCCCGGTGTTGAGCCTTTCACCAAACCAGTCATGATTGATTCGGGGGCTAACGGTAACTACATGGATATACAGTTAGCTCGATGCCATGGTGTAATGGTAGTTCCTAAGGCTAGACCTGAGGAGGTGCATGCTGTAGACGGTTCTCGTCTGGTATCCGGATGGGTAACGGAACAGATAACCCCGCTTTGCATGTCCACCCAAGAAGGCCACACTGAACATATAGTGTTTGACCTTATTTCGGCCCCTCAATTTGGGATCATTCTTGGTCTTCCCTGGCTTCGGACTCACAACCCTGTAATTGACTGGGTCCAACGGACGGTGCATTTTTCTTCCGTGTTTTGTATCCAATATGGTTTTCAACACCCGGATATGTCGCCTGCTTCTCCTTGTTTGGCCTTGTTGTCTAATGTCCCCTACATTAATGCCACGCTAAAGGATCCAACGCCCGAACTGCCGATGGTATACAAAGAATTTTCCGATATCTTTGACAAGGGACTATCAGAGATATTGCCCCCACACCGTTGTTACGACTGCCCCATTGACTTGGTACCTGGGGCAGTGGTGCCTCACGGTCGTGTCTACTCCTTAACCGTCAAAGAAGAAGAACATCTAAAAGGGTATGTGGATAAAGCATTGCGTCTGGGTCATATTCGACCTTCCCGGTCCCCTGCTGCCTCTCCCATATTCTTTGTGCCAAAAAAGGAGGGGGACCTACGTCCTTGCGTGGATTACAGGGCCTTGAACAAAATAACGATCAAGAACCAGTACCCGCTACCTCTCATAACGGAACTACTTGATAAGATGACATCTTCCACCATTTTTACCAAATTAGATCTCAGAGGGGCATATAATTTGGTCAGAATGCGAAGCGGTGATGAATGGAAAACCACTTTTAAGACGAAGTTTGGGCTCTACGAATACTGTGTCATGCCCTTTGGGCTTTGTAACGCCCCAGCCACTTTTCAGCACTTCGTTAATGACATCTTTGGAGACATGCTGGATTGTTATGTGGTGATCTACTTAGACGATATCCTGATATTCTCGGATTCACTCGCTCAACACATCCAACATGTCCGCTCCGTATTGCGGCGTTTGCGGACTCAGTCCCTCTATGCTAAACTAGAGAAATGTGTGTTCCACGCCACCTCAGTCGAATTCTTAGGGTTTCAGATTTCGGCAAAAGGGGTGCTCATGTGCACTTCCAAAGTCAAAGCTGTAATGGACTGGCCGGTTCCAGACTCAGTAAAAGCGCTCCAGTCTTTTCTGGGTTTTTCAAATTTCTACAGACGTTTTATTGCCTCCTTCTCTGAGATAGTGGCACCTCTTACCCGTCTCACTAGTCCCAAGGTCCCCTTTGTTTGGGACAACGAAGCCCAGTCGGCCTTTGAGACATTAAAAAAGACCTTCACTACAGCTCCTGTTCTGCAACACCCGAACTCCTCTCTCCCTTTCATAGTGGAGGCTGATGCCTCCGCGATAGCGGTGGGGGCCATCTTGTCTCAGATCTGCCCTGCTACACAGCGGTTACATCCGGTGGCCTATTTCTCCCGAAAACTATCTCCGGCTGAACGCAACTACACCGTCATGGAGAGAGAGTTTCTGGCAATTCGAGCGGCTTTCAAGGAGTGGAGACACCATCTCCTGGGTGCTCGACACACCATCACGGTGTACTCTGACCATCGGAACCTTCAAGCTCTTTCGCATGCAAAATGTACCAATGCCCGTCAAATACGTTGGCATTTGTTCTTCACACTTTTCGATTTCACAGTTACTTATCGCCCTGGCCTTCTACATGGGAAGGCGGATGCCTTATCCCGTGTCGGTACTGATTTTAACACCCAGGACTCGGTGTCACCTATATTGCCCCCAGGTTCTGTGGTATGTGTCTGTTCGGTCTCCACCTCATTCCTTGACCGAGTACGACAGTGGACCAAAGATCATGTTTCCTTTCTCAATACCCTAGATGCCCAAATTGTTACGGGTCTTCCTTATGTTCACGGGCTTTTGTATTTACCTGACGACCAAACCAGACGGAAGGCCTTGGAATGGGCACATGATACCCCGTTGGCTGCGCACCCTGGTCAGCTTAAAACATATGACCTATTACACCGATGGTGCTGGTGGCCGGGTATGAAGAAAGATTCTGATTCGTACGTATCCAAGTGTGCGGTGTGTATTCAATGCAAGAGACAACCTGGGAAACCTTTCGGTCTATTGATGAAAATGCCTCTCCCACCACATCCGTGGCATACGGTTACTCTCGATTTCGCAGTGGAACTCCCTTCGGTCAGGGGGATGTCAACTGTACTTGTGGTTGTGGATGTTTTCACAAAAATGGCACGGTTTATACCATGTTCTGGACAACCTACTGCTCCATTGTTGGCTAAACTATTCTTTGATCATGTGGTGCGTTTTTTTGGTCTTCCCACAATCATGATTTCCGATCGGGGCACCCAGTTTACCTCACGGTTCTGGAAAGCCCTTACCCATTCCTTGGGCATAGATGCACGGCTCTCGTCATCCTACCACCCTCAAACGGACGGACAAACCGAACGCACCAATGGCACCATGGAACAGTACCTTCGTTGTCTGTGCTTACAACATCAGACCGACTGGTTGTCCGTTCTGGGAACCGCGGAATTTGCTTACAATAACTCTCGGCACTCTTCAACAGGTTGTTCTCCGTTTTACGCATTGTATGGTGTACACCCAAGGATTCTTCCACATGTCCTACCTTCACTGGACCAGATCCCTGCTGCAAAATCTACAAGAGACACATTGGTTGCTATACGCGACTCGATTGTGTCTCATCTATTGGCCGCGCAGTCCCGGACAAAAACACAAGCGGATAAGCATCGTTCACCAGCCCCCTCCTATGCACCGGGTGATCGTGCCTGGCTCTCGACCAAGCATCTTAACATTCGGGGTAAGCGAAAACTTTTGCCTCGCTATGTAGGTCCCTATAAAGTACTGCACTGTCTCAATCCTGTTGCAATCCGTTTGGACATTCCGTCTTATTGGCGGATTCACCCTGTTTTCCATGTTTCCCTCCTCCGTCCCTTTGTGCCTGGCACTCGACTTTCTGTTGCTCCTGCTCCCATCAATGTGCAGGGGGAAGACGAATACGAAGTACATGCTATACTGGACACTCGTCTGCGCCACGGAGTGCGCTCTTATCTGATTGATTGGAAAGGTTACGGCCCCGAAGATAGAACTTGGGAGCCGGCCTCAAATGTGCATGCACCCCGGCTTTTGCGTGCCTTTTTATTGGATAGATTACGTGCCAACCGGGGTAGCCGCTCTTTGCGGAGGGGTACTGTCATGCCCCGCACTCCTTCATACGGACGACTAGGGCCGTCCGTTTCCATGTGGAAGTTGCCTTGGCGACTAAATCCAAGCCGCGGGACACGCCGCACTACATTTCCCAGCATTCCCAATTTTTACGATCACGTGACACGCCGGCAACGCGTCTCACGTCCTGGGAAAGTTAATCGTATTTAACTAAGCTTGTCCATGCAATAGGTGCTCCTAAAACTAAGCAGTTAGTTTAAGCGCCCGATTCAAGTTATCCTGTTTCCTGAACCTCCTAGACCCGGCTCGTGCTTTAAGGATTATTCTATACGTCTCAGCCCTTACTATTTCTGGCGCCAAAACCCCCCTTCTGTTTTCCCTTGGCAAACGAACTCCTGGCTTTGAATAACGGATTGCTCTCTCCTACTCCTGTTTGTTGTGACGTTTTCGGATTTGCTTCTCACCACTGAATTTCCAGATAAAGTTCCATTTGTCCCCTCTGATCACTATCCTCACGGACTTCCTAATTACCCTTCTTTTTCCACGCATCAACGTGACTATATGAACGCTTTCCTGATTCTACTGGTCACTATTTGGATCGCTCACCTTCACTTCAAGGACGCTTTGCTGAATGGAATAAGGGATTGCCTTTGGACATTAGCTGCGCCCTCGTGTCGTTCGGGTTAGGTGAACCCCTACACTAACTCCTACCAACTGGAACCTTCTTCCTGCACCACCTGGTTGTCGTAGAGTGCTTTGGACTCACAATAGGTTGTGGGATTTCTCTCTGGCTAAGCAGGTAAGAGAGGGTATTGTGGGTGGCTGGTCGCTGCATTTTGGATAAAATTAGTTGCTCTCTTGAACCGTTGTTTTTTGTTTGTTCCCTTAGCTCTGTTGTCGCTGCTCCTGCCTTTTCGCCCAAGCCCCTGGCCTGTTAGTTATTAAATTCCTACAGGCTACGCTCTTGGGGGGGGGGAGTCTTGTTTAGCATCACGCGCAAGGTGTCCCGGAGGAATCTGGTTCGCTGCACGTTCAAGATACCCCAGAGCGGAAGGGCTCCCCGAAGTGTATACTGACTGTATCCTTTACACGGCTGTATCCTTTATAAAATTTGTCTAATCTGTGACAGTATTCCACGATCCAACTGAGAAAATACGAGAGATAATAAAGAAAACCCTGGAAGAAGCAGAAATAGATGAGATCATCATGAACAAAACCAAAATGTTCTTAATGAAGACACATCCAATAATGCCTGTCATATACATTCTGCCCAAGATTCACAAGAACTTTGAAAACCCACCAGGTCAACCTATCATTGCAGCTAAGAACAGCCTACTAGAACCATTGGCACAATATGTGGACAAAGTAATTCAACCCTTGACACAAAAATCAACTACACATATTAAGGACACAAATCAATTTTTCGAGAAACTTGAATCCATAAAGTTTGAAGAAAGCACAGATATCATGTTCACAATGGATGTGACAAGTCTCTATGCTAACATCAATCATCAAGGAGGACTCGAAGCCATGGAATGGCTTCTATTGAACATAAGAGTAGTTGTCAGTAGTGACCGCTTGCTTATATTGAAATTACTCACAATCATACTGAACAACAACTACTTTATGTTCGAGGATCGATATTTCATCCAGATCTCAGGAACGTCCATGGGGGCAGCGATGGCCCCCAGTTATGCCAACACCTACATGACATATTTGGAAGAAACATATGTCTTACAGAATTAAAGATGGAAGAACAAATTGAAATGCCTGCTACGATTCATAGATGACCTTTTTGGAATTTGGAATGGAACAGAGGAAGAGATAAATGAATTCTTTTCTTTCATGAACACGATTACTCCGAGAATCAAATTTACACACAAATTCAGCAAAACCTCGATTAAATTTCTGTATCTAATGTTCTATTTGAACACCAACAAACTCGAGACAACAATCTTTACGAAAACAATGGACAGAAACAGCTTATTGCTTGCATCAAGTTTTCATCCTAGGAAAACAATAGAACGTATCCCTTTAAGTCAATTTCTGAGATATAGAAGAATTATATCAAAAGAGGAAGAATTTGACATCAAAGCTAGAGATCTCACAAAAAAATTCTTGGAAAGAGGCTATAATCCGGACATAGTATTTAAACATTCAGCTAAAGTTAAGGGAACTCCAAGGTCAGAAGCAATGATACCGAGAACAAAGAACACTGCTACTGAATTGGTCTATGTGACCACCTATTCGCAACAAAGCAACTCTATCAGAAGAATAATCAAGAAACATTGGAAATTAATGGAACTTGATCTGATTTTAGCAGCCCTATTTCCCAAACCACCACTATTTGCATATGCTAAAAGTCCATCGATTCGAGACCACCTAATGAAATCAGATATTGGACATAAAAAGAAAAAGGAAACAACATACAAGGGCACTATTCCATGTAACAATTGCAATTGTTGCAATAATTTAATTAAAGGAAATGTAATAAGTCACCCACACAACGGAAACAGAATTCAACTACAACATACCTCAACATGTGACACTAGCAATGTAATGTATGGAAACAAATGCCCATGTGGACTTTATTACGTGGGACTTACAGGACGTAAAGCCAAAACACGATGGTGTGAGCACAAATCCAATGTAAGACAGAAATCAGAGAAGTCTCCAGTGGCCCAACACTTTGTGAAAGAGAAACACATTTTCTGCACAAATCAAATTTGTGATACTGGAACATGAGACATTACCAAGAAGAGGAGGCAATTTGAACAAAATGTTACAACAGAGGGAGATTTTCTGGATAGAAAAACTTGACAGCATGTACCCGAGAGGTATGAATATGGAATGTGATCTAAACTGTTTTCTGTAAACGAGGAGTAGGCAGATCTATCTATTTAGAAGCCCCCTACAATAGTACACAACATCCGAGGTGAGAAACAAAATAACACTTAATTTGAATAAATTGAGATGCATGAGGAACTCGGCTTAAATAACTTCTCAGGTGAAACATCGTATTTGAATCAATGTACAATCTGGAGGACATAAATATTTTTGAAAATATGGACTATGGGCCGAATACCCCTTGTAGACAACATTTGAACTTTTTTGGAGAGTATTGTTGCTAAATTAATGATCAACATGACACTGCAAGTGTAAAACACTGTAAACTCTGCTTTCATTGAAATATGCAGAGGAAATCTGACAACATTATATGTGAATGTGGAAAAAACATGAACAGGTTGTTAAGATATATACAACATGTGCCCATGTAGAGAACACATTTGTAATAACATCTAATAGATTCACAATGAGCAAATTGTATCTGATTCAAAGTGTCTGCAAAATCAATATAATGAATGTCTGATTAAGAGTCTGTAATAAGTATTTACTGATTGCATAGAGAATATGTTTTAATTTGCATTGAAAACATCATTAGCCTTAGGTTAGCAAAGACATCCAATATGGCGGCCATGAAGATGTGCCTTGAATGTTAACAGGCAATATATGAGACAGACTAGTTCAGCTTGGTTGCTCAGCAACCCTCCAATGCAGGACCCAGAACAGAGAATGAATGCGACGATCAGAAGCGTTGTGAAGGGATCAGACAGCCGATAAGGAAATGAACGAGCGCAAACGATATCGTGACTGCAGTCATGACCATTCAGTGTAATCTAAGTAACAAGCGTGTACCTCTTTAGAAACGGCGATGCAAGCGAATCCTCACTGAGACGTTGTACTGCGAGGGTGCATTCTTTCAGAGCAGCAGGCGGTTTTCAATTTCTAACTTCATGAGTACGAAAGACAGATAGGAACTATTCCAGTGTTCTCAATAATGAATTGGCAGAATATAGACAATAGAGTGTGAGTAAGTGACCCCTATGGTTAAAAATCTTTTCAGAATCAGTCGGAACTATACCACACGGAGGACTGTGCTCTCTCATTGGATATCTAATACGCCATCATACGGCCGATTCAGAGTTGACTGTGACTTTACCACGGGGTAAGTGTTACAATAGAAGTGAAGTTTACCTTTCTCAATTTTTGATCACAGAGTGGGGCCCAGCTCTGATTTTAGCCACTGGTCCTACTCCTGATCAAACCACATTTGTAAGTGAAGCATATTAGTGTGAATGCCTGTATCTAAAGGACAGATTATTGAAACAGTACTTTTATTTTGACAGTTTCAAACCCCCAAAAAGTACAAATAGACACATGAGGAAATATGTTGCTATAACACAGAAATGTGTAAACTGTTGCCGCACTTGAGTTTACTCTATCAAGGTTAGTACAGGCATAGAGTCTGAATAATGTGCACAATTAATTCAAGAAGGAATGTGATACTAAAGTAGTTATCTGTATATATTTACTTTGTAGAATAAAGACAGGGAAACACTGATATCCTCACCTGAAGAAGACAAATCGCCCGAAACGCGTAGTGGAAGATCTAGGTTAAAATCCTAGAAGCCCAAATTGGGAATACAAATTGAAACAATAGATAAAGGATATCAGGATATTTTTTGAATACTATATTGCATTTAAGCAACGTTTTTTGTTGAAAATATAGTGTTGAAAATGTTATTAATAAGACACATGTATATGACGAATATGGCTATACATACAGAAAGTTTGTTTTGATGTTAAGCGAGTGAATTAAACGTGATTGTATAAACTTTTTTCATGAAAAAATAAATATACACATAATACTGTGTTCTAAAATTCTAAAAAATTCTCAAATGTTAAGTTCATTAATATGGTTTGGCTGTTGTAATCCAGTAAAAAAGAGTGCATTTGTTATGCCTTCCGTTTATTACGGTTGACCACAATTTGTCAAGATGTGTCCTAATGCCAGCACTTTGTACAGATAGGAAGAAATGGCATATGAGGAGGCACACAAAGCTAGTTATTTGCCCATCTATTGACTTCCCATGGCCACGCTAATCCTTATGGCAATTCCCACCCAGTTCCTGCTTGCTCCCACCCAAAACACCTCCGCATTGGAACTCTTTGAGTTAGCTTTACTCAAGCCTTACCATCAAACCTTGCCCTCAAAGTGTCAGTAATTGCTTTCTCAAAGGAGTCTTTTGAGAATTAATGACTTAATTGGAGTTGTAAACACGCTACAGCTGTAATACGAATGTCTTGTCCCGGTCTGCCTCCAGCCACTAGATTTAAAAGCACCACGTGTCTTTCACTGAAGTTCTGTTAAAAACAATCATTGACAAATCCAACAGTTTTGGCTTGTGCATAAGCATTAAGCATTTGCCAGGCACTGCTATTAGATGCGCAGGTACTCAAACCATGTTGCACCTGTACCATCAACAGCTAGTTAATACTAACACAGCAGCCCCTTTTCCATGCCTACACAAAAGCCCAAACTGTTAGCATTGCCAATGCATGTTTTGCTTTACCCTTGATGCACAGGACCATGCATCAAGGTTAAAGCAAACATACTACTTGGCTAAACTGAACCACATTAAATAACGGCCAGTCTAGTCAGTAATAACATTTATGGTGTACAGTCAGCCTGGATATACTTTCTGTGGCATGGCATTTTTACTGGCTCGGAGTCCTTATATGGCAGTAATGACATATACTGGTGCAGCCTACATGGACATACATGTGAACAACTAGCATGAACATGTTGTTATGTTAGCATATGTTGTGGGCAAAGGTGTCATGAAATGTATTGAAAAATGTTCCTGTGCTCGGTTGGTGACTTGCAACTATTGTGTTTTTCCATGTGCTCCCATGCAAAACCAATCGCAAACTGTATGGATTTCTACCCAGTTTTGCAAAGAAAGTGCTGTAAAATGCATCCTTTAAACCCAATGTTTTAAACATTTTCTTGCGAGTGAGAAACCCCCTCATGCATCTCTTGCTTGGACTGGGCTCCCTCACTGTGCTCTGTTGATCCCTCATAGATGGCACAAGCATTTAAGCCTCTTCAGTTCAGAAATTCACCAGCCTCCACTTTACATCATCTATCTGTCACTGTTTATGATGCGTGTTTTAATGCGCACACAGAGGCAGGGTGCTCCTTAATGATGACGTCACGCTCCACACGCTGTCATACCATAGTATATATATTTATGCATATGATACAAAGTTAGTCTGGCACAAAACTTTCTTCTGTAGACAAATCTAGCTTTACTGCAAATTTGATTTGCAGTTGTAATAATAAACCATATTTGGGTTCCTTCACACAAACCTAAAGTGAGATTTCTCACGACTCCTGTTTGCAGCGGTACCGCCGCTGGCCCAGTGCAAATAATCATAAAGGGTTCTCACCACACCTTCTGACAGCCCTGAGCGCACAGTATGGAGCAAGGAAATAATCTTGCCTTGTTATGGATTCACTGGTAGCACAATGACTTAATTCAGTTATGTGATGGTTTTGCTAATAGAAAAACAAACAAGTTTATCTATGCAGTAGGTTTATCTGGTAAATGGATTTGCTGGTAGCACAAAAATAGAGCAACAAAATAATCTAGCTATGGAATGGATGAACTGGTGACACAATTCATTAATCTGTCTGTTCAATGGAGTCATTGATAGCACAAAAGGATCAGGAAGGAGAATGAAATTAAACTGTTAATTCCCCTTACCTGGTCTTTGAGAGGTTTGCTAGGTGAGAGGGTAGCATGGCAAGGGCGTGGCACCAGGCTAAGAGTTAAACAGGAGGCACCTTCAGTATTTGCCCTTAGGGTGCTGGTTAATGGGGCTTCTGGATCATGTGGCCCAGTGGAAGCAGCCAATCAGGCGTGTGTGGGGGGCAAAGGGAGTCAGGGAGGTAGACTGGGGAAAGCCGCTGCAAGGCCTGCAGGATCATATTCAAAGTAGACGAAAAGAAAGAAAGGCATGGGTGAAGAGGGAAGTTCAAGTTGCTGAAAATAGGTGAAGATGCTGAAAATAAGAAAAGGAAGGAACAAAAGGAGAGGTCTCAGGATAAACAAACATACCCAAAAGGGCTGATGGGTGTAGTAGGAGGGCAACCTTGAGGGAAGAGAGCTCCAAGAAAGTGCCGAGAACAAAGCCAGACCCCAGAGACGGGTGGAGACACTGGAGTAAGGGTGGTACCCTGAAGTTGTTGGAGGAGAACCCGGACAGAAAGAGTGAGGTGTCAAAGTAGAGAAAGAACATTTGAGATCAATGAGAGAAGACCAGGATTCCACCAGCCTACACATAGAGGTAGGTACAGTTAATGAGAAGGGAAACTAGGTTCAGCAGATGCTCTAAACCCTTAGATACAAGGAGCCAATATTCACTCTGCCGACGTTCCCAAACTGCCCATGCATTGGTAAACCCGTGAGGGTAAGCGACTGGAGACCCTCAGATGGTTAAAGCACAGGAAACTGTGAGAAGAGAATGTGGCACAGAACTCTGGGGCCCAACAAGAAAACAAGAACTCTGACACTGACTCCTTCAAGACAACACAAGATTTAACATCACACCACATTGGAAAATGAATAACAATGTGGACCCTCATATATGTATGCTCAGTCACAATGCAAGGTAAACAACCAAGTGTTGCATATTGTTGACCTTTCTATGACTGAGCATTTAATCTTGCCAATTGTTAATCACTGTTTGGAACACAATCAATATACATATAGCTTTGTTTTTTAGTGTCTGTGCGTATACTGATCAGTGAATATGTTACCAACTCTAATATCTGCAATATTACTGACTATTTACTATACTACTAGCAGCTAGCACACATTGACTATCTAATCATAATAACAATAAAAGGTGCTTAAAAATCAATTAAATTGATAAAGTGCAATACATTCAGTATAAATAATAATGATGTTTAAAGACTCTCTTACTAGCTCTATGGATTGTCATATAACATTTACAATACTTATACCCTTTCATTGCAACCCCTTCCAGACAGTAGATCAACAGGGATATGATTATATAATGTGCTAGGTGATTGGTTCCCTTAGATAAACACTCTCTTTTTTTCTAAGTTAACATAACCTTTCTCATTTTGGTGTTCCAACTTCTACCAATAATTCACTGCCTCTCTACAGTGAACACAGAGGGACACGCATTGACTTATTAAACCAAAGTACCGTTTACTAAAGAAACGATAAGGCTCTCTATTGTCTTCCATGTCTTCCATGTGTGCATACAAGTCAATTTCTTTGAATGTTTGTTCCATGCAGCACTATTCAGGAAAAGATTTGACTGGTCCAGGCTCCATTTTGGGGAGCCTGGAATGTTTCCTTATGGCAATTCAGGCCAATCATGTTTACCCTTCGCAGTTAAGACCCTACGTTCTCTAAGGGGAACTGGATCAAAGCACACTGGTGGCCACTCATATTAATGTCTTGGGTGTACTTTGTCATGGTTGGTGTTTTCAGCGTTGCCTTCCAAGCTTCCTCTAATGTATCAACAAGAAGAGTTGATTTAAAAAAAACTCTTTGTACATATTGGTATGATTGGTTATTTATAACGCACGCTTAATACCCAGAGGTTTGTAAGCGCGGACCTGGGGATCAAACCTGTGTTGCTCCATGTCATCTTGCTTCCAAGGCGAGCACATTGCCCCTGAGCTATCCTCCCGATAGTTTCCGGATTTCGAAATCAAGCTTCTTTAGAGAGAACACAAAACATCCTGTGCATATTGTTAAACTAAGGTAACATTCCTTTTGAGGATTATACAAAAGTCCAGAAACGGGTTCACGACACAAGGAATATCAAGTGATTTAGAATAGCTTCATACCGAATAATGCTGCCTTATGTAAAAACCTGTCCCACATGAATGGCATATCCATTTGTTTACGGTCCAGCACCTTTGATATCATCTTAATGAAACTCAGCAAAGATTTTGAGAAATTGTTGTCCATAACATCGAGGGAACCACTTGAGTGCAGACCACAGAGTTATGCACCATACAGTGCTTGTCCCACTTCCTTAGCCTAATTGAACTTTAGGCCAGCTTTCATTGAGGAACTCCCACTGGAAAGATATAATAGTTACTGTGATTGGCATCGTTTTCTGCTGACTATGATATATATGGCAGCACATTGCCCATTTAAAGAAATCCGAAAACCCAAATGAGCGCACATGTTCACCAAGTCCAATAGTAAGTTCTTAATCATAAATTATGGTTTGACGACAATACTGGCCTACAAACATTATTTTGGTTTTGTCAGAATTGTCCACTAGGCTGCCCCCTCTTGGTATAATGCTCGACCACTGTATAATTTTCAGCACCATTGTTCATGGCCTTCGGCCGTACCCACTGTATATTTTTCAGCACCAAGGCATTGTGGATATGCAAATTAGCTCAAATGAAACCTTTTTCTCCAGGAAATGTTCTTTGTCTAAGAGGGCAGATGTACTTTACACATAGCTTAATTAACCCAAGACAGACATTTGCAAGTCTGCCAGGACAACTACATGCCTGGGTTCACCCTTATTAGCGATCATCAGTGCAGTACAGTCCTGACAGCCTTGTGGTTGGAGCATTTGGCCATGTTTTCACAACACCACGAAAGTTATTGTTGGTTTATTAAGGCTTAATATATATATTTTAAGCAAGGACGGGTGGGAGCATTACCGGATCAGTTAATGCCCCATGGCTGAGCTACTTTAAGGTTAGCCCCAGGGCATTATCAGACCCCAGAGTTTCTTGCTATTAGCATCCTGGTATGTTTTACTATGGTGATAATAGTTTTTTTTTTTAAGTTGCTGTTTCTCAATTTAAAGAAAATGACAAAACAAGATGGCCACCATGGACAAGGGAGAAGGGAACTACCTGTAGTCTCATCTCACTTCCATGGCAGCCTTTACCGCGACATGGAAGCGCTGGGAACACCATGTGTTCCTGGCACGGGCCAGGGACAAGGATGCTCCAAATAAGAGGGGCAGGCTCAGTGGATGGTGGTGGTTGAAGTATGTGGAAATTGTGGGTGGATGGAAAGAGCCACAGGGCTGTGGGGTATACTTACTAGCTGCCCTGGCATGGAAGATGGCTGCTTCTGCTTCTGAGGAGGCTCAGAACACGGGCTTTACCATGAGATAAAGTCTGCGTTCCAAGCTTCATGATTGCCTAGGAGGTTCCTTGATCCTCATACCTGGGCAGAAAATATAAATATACGGACCTGAGACCAATCCTATCCCACCTCTACTTTAACATTGAATCTCATTGGATTAAATGAAGCACAAGGGGAGACACAATAAGTCCTGGAACCCAAAAAGAAGCACAACAGACTCTGGAGACAAAGCAGTAAAGGGATGGCCACACACCGCAAGAGGTATGAGTCAGATATTACATCTGAGAAACAATCCGTCATAAAATTAAGAGAAGAACTACAGTGAACCTAAGAAAAATATAAGGATGTTGAGGACAAATAAGCAGAAGCAAAGAGACTACACTACTCACCAACTGGGAAGTAACGGACATACATAACAAAGAACCTTCCTCATCAATGCTTAAGTCTTCACGTGACTGAAATTTAGGCTGATAATGTAATCTCCACCAGTGGCTCAGGCCTATCGCACCAGCTACTAGAATACCCAAACCATATAAGATGCAGGAAATAGAGAACATTCCTAAAATGTCTGATGGTGTTGACGAAATTGCAAAGGTGGTAACTGGGAGAGAAGGATCTGAAGCATATTACACAACTGAAAAAAGTCATTGAGATACAAGAACATGTATACAAGTATTGGTGACATGCTGAAGAGAGCATGCGAGAGAGAACGTTCCTAAGCATGTGAATACATGTGGAAAGGTCACTGGAATATATAAGAAACAAAAATCATTTTGCTGCCACGACTCTATAAAACCAAATGTGATATGTCACTGTGTCAGATGTTTCTCTCAACCATCGATGCAATACAGGCCAAAGACCGTCCACCAGATTTGAAAACATACTTAATAATGCTTTTAAGAAACGTTAAAGGTTGAAATATGTTCAGCTTTGATCACCAAGCAACACTTTTATTTAACTAAGAATGAGACTTGATATATTAGCATAGGTTATTTATAACGCACTTAATTTTAATACCCAGAGGTTTCTAAGCGCAGCCCCGGGGATCGAATCTGTGTAGTTCCATGTCGTCTTGCTTCCAAGGAGAGCATGTTGTCCCTGAGCTATCTGCCCCTGAGCTGTCCTCCCGAGACAATTGTCCCACTCTCAATGTCATCACTTGCCCCCACTTGAAATGGGCCCTTTACACTAGCTGGGTAGATCAAAGCTCACAATGAGCTCTGCTGGAAAAGGAAATTCAAGAGGTCACAAAGAACACAGAAAGATCGAACATGCACACACGTCACCTGTTAGTAAAAGGAAGAGTGCTGGTATCAAATAAAGCACCACGTGTTCAGCTCACCCCTTTTGCCAAAGTATTCTCGGTGTTGAAGGAGCTCCATGCCTAAAAGTCAAAAGCATCAATCACACGCCATCTGGCTGGGAGACTTTGGCACATTCAGAGCCGGAAATGGCTCAACTCAATTTGGCAATCACCAAAGTGGTCTTAACGCCACTGAGACATTAAAATGTCTGAACAAACTTGCAGCTATTTATAAGTCTGGCAATTCAAGTATTGCGCCCTCTCCCTTACCTTTGTATTTATTCTGCATAGCCAGTATTTTCCATAGAAAGAACAATAGGGAGAAAACGCTGTCAGTAGTGCTCAAGTGGTGTGCTCGGAAAGTGTCCTGCACAGCACCTTCCACCAAGAGAAACTCTGCAACAATGCCTTCTGATGTGAATACAGCCTGTATTTTCCATAGAAAGAACAATAGGGAGAAAACGCTGTCAGTAGTGCTCAAGTGGTGTGCTCGGAAAGTGTCCTGCACAGCACCTTCCACCAAGAGAAACTCTGCAACAATGCCTTATGATGTGAATACAGCCTGTATTTTCAAAATGCCTCTTTTCATTTATGAGATTGATAGCTGCCAAGAATGTTTGGATTACCTGGAACATGTCTAATTCTTATAGATAAAATATATTTGTATTTCCCTTAAACATGTGTCATATAGGGATTAAAACTATCTTCTACTCCCTCTAAAAAGTCCTTTTACTCGCAAATTACCAAAATGAGGAGTTCACTACTGTTTACTCAGATTCTTTCACGAAGCCCTGATTCTTCGCTCTTTCTTATCTCCTTTTGTCCCATCGTATTTTATCAGGTGATTATTATGTTTATATACAGTGTATATCTTTTTTGCAGACCTTATGGCTGAACGTGTTTTAATAAACGTGATACTTGATTGCTTTCTTTTACAGTTATGCAGGGACAATCTGCAGGTCATCTACTCTTTCCATAGGGAACAAGAGGCACACAAGACATTCGTATTACTACTGTTGATCAAAAAGAGTTGTCAATTACAGCAACAAATAAAAGTGGTTCAATTAATAGTTTTATGAGAAAGAACAACATAGCACGAAGACAGACAAGGTTTAATCAGGTTACACAAAACAAAGGTTTTGAAAATAGGGATGACATCCCAGAGGGTTTGCAGGTTGTGCTCTGGCATGTCCATCGTTGGCAATAGTTGAGGGCACATTAGGTGTGCCAACAGCATGTAATGATATCTTAAAGTGGTGAGGGTTGGCTACTGCGTCTGGCAGTTTATTGTGCAAGTGTTCTCCTTATTTGTTGAAATACACAAGATCTGCGATGCTTTGGTTAATGAGTTTCTATTTTTATTTTGATTATTTGCTGACTGGACCTAGATTATGGAACAGTCTCCCACTGATTTTGAGACAGGCTAAATCGTTGATGACTTTCAGAACAGGCCTGAAAACCTATCTCTTTAAGTAAATCCACTGTTATTGGCTCTTTGCTCAATTCCCTGATCGCTCAGACACAATTCAGCTAGGTTGTTGTTCTGCCTCTTTTTTTGTTTTTTTCTCTCAGACTTGTTTACCATCTGCGCCAAGATACGATTTAGTTTGTTGTGTGCGCGGTACAAATATTTCAAAATTCAAAATTCATAATAAGTTATAATACTCGTCCTGAGTGTTTTCTATTAATTCATGATTGCCTCAACACGTGTTTCACCACATAATGGGTGCGGATCACCAGGAGGTTTTACTAACATAATTATCTTGTGACTGTAATTGTAACAAAATACATTCGTTATATCTGCAAGGTTTTCTGTATCTCCTTAATGCGCCAAATGGAAATGTCTTGTGTTCTAGTTCACTGATCGAAAAGGATCTCCCGAACGCCGAGAGCCGTGTATTGGGCAGACACAATATTTCAGGTTGTGAACTAGCGACAGTATTTCAAATAAATATTGAGATTATCACTGAAATCAAAAGCATGTGTTTTCTTTTTTTGTCTCTCTCTGAAAAAGACACATAAATGCATCTACTCAAGCAGGATGATATTTGACCTAAGCACTGGGTAGAGCAATAACGGGTCCGCAGGCAGAGTTGGGCTGGACTTATAAAGTATGTGATGTGTCATGTGATATTTGTACAGTAGCTGAAGGCCACTGTCTTGTCCTCACAGTGCTTACGATTGTCTTGGAATTCGGTAGACTGTAGTAGCAACATTCATGTCAGGATAAACAGTACATTGCAGGAGAAGTCCATTCCATGATACTACATTGATGATTGCAGGCACATCTCAATTATTGGCAGAGACAGTAACATTACTTTGAGCAGTTGTATGGGTTGGGGCTGTGGTGCTGTGCCAATTGCTATGTAAGTGAATCTATGATTGCTGCCATGATATCTGGATATGGTGTGAAACTCAGACAGCTAATATGGCTACAATGCATATGGCACAGCGTGTCTTCTCTCCTGTAGCACGGTGCAGTGCACCTGAAAATGTGTATTGACGTTGAGTTGAAATAGTTTGCGCAGATACTGCCCGGGGGATGAGGCACTACTTCTTTTGCAAATGTGCCAAAGAAAGGCAGGTACAGCAGTAGGTCTTCAAGTTATATTTAGGACCCACTGAGCTATCAAAGTGATGTCTTAAAGGCAGTATGATAATGATAATGATGTGTTATTTATATAGTGCCTTTATCCAAAGCGCTTTACAGAGCACATATTTACATACAATATCACCCAACTGAAATTGGTACTCATTTATCGACCTCGGAAGGTTGAAAGGCTGAGTTGGCCCTGCCGGGATTCTAACCTGCGACCTGCAGATCACGCTCAGATCGCAGCAGCGAGCACTCAACTTGCTGAGTTATCTTACCGGCTTGGATACCCCAGTATCCAAGCCCAGTGCCTTAAAGCCACGCAGAAGGAACTGTCGCACTCCAGATCCTGTGTTTGCACCTTCGAGTATTGATTATATATCTATCTCTATGCACACAGACCACAATCCCCCCAAGATGTATCAGTCAGCAGAAAAACAACAGCAGCATTGAAAGCCCACTCCTTCATCTTGTTGGTGTTGATGAAAAATGCAGCAGCTGTGACCAAGCTATTCTGTTTTTTTCTGGAACATATTTCTGTAAACTGCTGATGGCCTTTCTGGTGTTATGATTTTGCCATTAGTGTACAACTAAAACAGATTCTACATTGTGTGTTACGTCTAATTGTTCTTTAGCATACTTACCTGCAAAAGAGTGGCATTGATGTACCTATTGTCCCAGGGTATAATCACTTGCATAATAACATGGATGTCTGCTGTAGAGAAACAGTGAAATATTGTCTATGTTGAGTTGATCAGTCTGAGGAAATTGTTTTGCAATCACCTACGAGCAAGGCAGAGTGGTCCAGACTGATGTGTACTCGTTATACTTGTAAACTATATGAAGGCTGATAGGCAGTTAGAGAGATAGGAACTCATGTAGCTCAGTGGGACATACAACCAATTTCGTTATTCAATCCTGTTTTTAGAATCCTGAACCAATGGATCATATTGAATTTATAGACGCTCATAAAGTGGTTATTTCGCAGTGTTTGCCTTGCAAGGCTTATCTGGTGAAGATTGTGAATGAATGGAGGTGCCCGATGTTAGGCATCATAGCGCATAAACAGCAACCCCAAAAAGGGCAAATGCATACAGTCTGAACAGTTGGCTTGGTCGTCCTTGTAAAGTGGCTATGTGGGAACTTATAAGGGCTGTGATTGCCCCAAAGGCCCAGGGCCCGATTATCTTGCCAGAAAGCCGGAATTAAAGATTCTGCTTAGCATAGAGAAAAAGGGAACTTATGGAAAAAACCGTGGACGATCCTGCAACTGCTGAGTCCTCCATAGGACTCCTGTGTATTTTGGTAAATAGTTGCTAATAGGTTGAAGTTGGATATACAGGGTTAGAAATTAACGTCCCTATGGATAGTTGGATGAGACAATTCCTACCTTTAACAGAGTTCAAGCAGATGATACAGTAATTGATCTGATTTTCCTGTCCCTGGCCTTCTTTAATCCTGGTGAGCTAGAATACTGTATCACTTTAGTGCCCGGCGAGGGTCAATGAGCTTTTTAAAAGCAAGCTCAACGGCCCTCACCCAGGTCTTACCTGCCAAACAAGGCTCCAACGCGGCGGCGTCCTAGAGTTGTTTACCGTGAGTGGCTACCATGGAAAGGGAAAAGAGACTATGGGCCTCATTCCGAGTATGGAGGTAATCATGGTGCTATTTGCGTCATGACTACCTCCAATACCGGTACCGAGTCCGACCTGGTTCAATGAGGACTTACCGGTCTATTCCGAACTTTGCGAGACCGGTAAGTCCCCATTGAAAAAGCCATTCCCCATTCCCATTTGAGCCCTCAGAGGGCTCAATGGGAAGGAGGAAGGCGCTGATAACGGTACCGCAAATTGCGGTACCGTTATTGGCTCTGAATTCCCTTAACGGGTCCCGTCCATAATGCCTGGTAAAACCAGGCGTTAAGGAAGGGACCCGCTAAGGGAACTCGGAATAGGGGGCAAAGGGATTACCGGCACCAGTGTCCTCACCGGTGCCCGGTATCCCTTTGCGCCCAACTCATAATGAGGCCCTATGTGTAGTCCCTTCGCCCCTTCAATGGTGGCCATTTTGTTTGTTTACTTTTTTTCATTCATTTTAATTGCCACCATGGAAAGGGAGAAGGGACTACATGGCAATTTTTCTAAACTTTTTTTTCTCAAGTTGAGAAACAGTCACAGCACCGTTTCTCAACCCGAGAAAAATTGCTCTTAGTACCCTGGTGTGACGTACCAAGGTACTAATGGCAATATAACCCTCAGAGGGGGGCATTACCAGTAGGATAATGTGCCCGGGTATTTGTTACAGCCCTTGTTTTGCTCAGGCTTCTAACTATGGCCCTGGGGGCATTGCCTTACTGGTAATACCCCCCTCCTCGGGCTATATTGGCCAATAACAGGTGGTTACAGTTGCCCTTTGTGTGCTAAAATCTAATAACAGCTGGTATTGGATAATGTCCCGGATAGGTTTTTTTCAACTACAACAAGGAGGTATGGGCTCCATTTCTCTCTAATGTGTTCAACCCAATGATTAAACTTAATATTTACCAAGATTTGTGGTCTAGTGCTAAAGGTTTTCCAATCTATTAAACAGGTGAAAGTTCGATGCCTACCAGTTATTGGCCAATTTCTTTGTGTGTTAACCCCTTAACATTATTCGGCAAGGTGATCATGGTTAGTATGTGAGAGTTGGTTCAGGAGAATACTGTACTGGTACCTCAACAGTTGATTTTCACAAGAGTTTGGACACTTCCCATCAGGGATTAAAAAAAAGTTACATGTCTTTATAGATAATTCATTGTTTATTAAGCAAGAAACGATTCATGTTGCTTACAAGGACTAAGATATAGCATTTGGTTCTGTCAATCATGCCAAATTGTCAGCTATATCATGTAATATAGGATTTTCCTTTGAAGCTGGCATCCCCATTGTACGTACTTCTCACTGATATCATCAATGAAGCACAACGAATACATGTTTAATACATGAATTATATTAAAAATTAAGTATTTTAAGTTGTACTCATACGAACATTGAGTCACCTGTGTTCCTGTGACTTGCAAATTCCAGGTGGGTTAGTAAGTAAGTGACTTCACTGTTTGGGCAATTTAGCTTGATGTGCCAGTAAATTAGTAACTTTACTGTTTAGACAATTCAGCTAAGTGAGCCAACTTCATGGGCTGAAGTTTATCCCTTTGGGCTTTTTCAAGGCAATACAAAAGATACGGTCCTAGTATTTTACTCAAAGCGGGTCCTTAGTTGCCTGTATTCTCTTATGTGATCATGGATAACAGTTATCAGAGTTACGGGAAAGGAGAGGTCAATAGAAAGTAGTGTCAATACACATTATATTCCAATCAGTACATTGGATATAAGAGCACACAATAGAATTAATAGAAAGAGGCAAGCAGTTGGTTAAATAAAAGAAATAATGAAGAGCAAACAAAAAGGAGATAAGAAAATGTAAGTATATTGTTAGTTGAGAGCACTCTGTAATGAGCCAGTCATGAATTGAAATAATCGTATTCATTGTTGACGGGGAGTGCCGTTGGTGCTGCTTGGGCACTCATCTGCTCTTCGAACCACCATGCTTGCAATATCGAACCAGCTTGATGCTGCATCGCCCCAGCTGAGCCCCATCGCATGTCCAACTTGAGCACCAGCACCCCGTGCAGATGACTTCAAACCACTGCATCGAATCAAGCATCAAACCACCAGGACTTCACATCACAGCTCAACTCGAACTGTTGGACCATCACATTACTCATCAACCCGAACCAGCAGCACTCATCGTCTTGAATGCCTTGAATTGCACAGAGCACCCAGTCGAATCCGACTTGATGTCCCTGAAGCTGGCTTGATCCGCAAACTCGAAGCCTGGTTCCTCTGTGCTGAAAGTCCAGAGTGCTACACCACTCCACTTTGCATTTCTCTGTCTTTCCTTTACAGGAGTGGGTTTTTATAGTGTTTGTATAGCTATTTGTACATTGGTGTGTTTAATTAAAGTATATACGTTTTTATAGGACTTTAATTGGACATTCACATCATTTTGGACTGTTGTACTTTGCTGCTTGGGTTGCTACTGGACCACATTTACACCCATTCTGAGAGTAAATCCTTCTGTTGGCCCACGTTACCACAAAAGTTGAAGGTGGTATATCTCTTGGCTGTGCCTGTTTTACCTTTGTGATTGTGATCACTGTTGGTTTGTAGAATTGTAGGGGCTGAGTAGGGGGGATGAGTAGGAAGTTTAACGTCCACTCATCCTTATACTCCTGCAGAGCAGAAGCCATTATGTCACACTGTACATGCAAGTAATGCAGCACTACTGAGCACAGCAGAAAGGGTGAGGGCACCCTTACCTACGAAAGTTGAATTAGGCGTGAGACAGGGAGGTGTTCTTGCATGATTCTTTTCAACCCGTTCACTTATTCTCTGACCTCTGTCATTTAAATATGGATCTTACGTATATGGGTAACTTGAAAGTCCCACTGATGGCTTAGCATGACTGTATTTTCTCTGCAAAAGCTACACGATGCGTTACTGTCTGCATAGGTAATTTTAGATTATAAATCAATGCATTAGGCAAGCTGATTCCGAAGATTATCTTGGTGTGAGAGTCCACTCCTTCCTAACAGGATAAATGTACTCAGATAATGGGAATGACACAAATCATGAGTATTATATTTAAATTTGCTAAGCGTTTTAAGGCTTAACCTCTTCATTTCATGATGAGTGTTTATTAAGTCAAAGTAAGATATTTTGCTATGTATGGTTCAGGCATATTGGGAACGAAATACGGGGAGTTCTTAAAAGAAATTGCAAGTGGCTGTTTCCCCTATTGACCTAAGTTCCTATATTATCCTGCCATAAAGACCTTGATCTAAGGTTCCTTGAGGATTCTGTGAATTTAAGCCCTGAAGAATTGTTAATGATTATCTGGCTGTACTCTAAAGCCACTTTAACCCAATGCTTAATAGGTGACATATTGTAAAGGGGCCGCGCAGTGGCAGTTCCTTAGATCAACTTCACTAATATGGAGCTTGATGGTTTAAATAACATAAAGGATCTTCAGCGTCTGAGTGAATCAGCAATACAAAAACAAAGTTTTCCCTGTTATATCATAACCTTCCACTGGACATTTTGCATGATATGATAGCTGTTTATTGTATATGAGACTGTTAGTTGCATTTGAGGCTGTCTTTATTTATTTATGTGTACATTTGTAAAGCTTGCAAAGCCCAAAGACAACTAGCACTTAAGAAGTTGGTTACAAGTTATTGAGCTTCCAAAAGAAAACATATATATTTACAGAGTAGTGAAGTCATCAGTTGCACATCCAAAAAACATACATTCAGAAGATAACTACTGTTGCATTGGTTAAGTGTGCTTAGTGTTTGTCATAGTGGTAGTGGGGTTGTCAGTATTGGCGCTAAGGGCTATGTGGCAAGTTGACTGCGCTGGGCGATCTGACCTAAATAGTAAGGTTTTTAGTTTTTTTCTGAAAGACCAATAAAATGTGCCATTTCTAAGTTGCGTTGGGAGTGCGTTCCACATTTTGGATGCAATCACCGGAAAGCTTAAACTTCCCGCTTTCTGCCTTTTGTATCTAAGTATGGTGAGCAGGTTAGTGTAGAAAGACCAGGTGGGTCTACTGGATTGAGTTTTGCAGATCAAGTTACTCAGATAGGCAGGCGTGTTGTTAGAGATACATTTGTGTGTGAGCATGAGAATTTTAAATTTGATTCTGTCAGGGACTGGGAGCCAATGGATCTTCCTCCTAGTAGATGAGATGTGATCGTTGAAGGGGATATTCAGCGCAGCTCTGATGGCGTTGTTTTGTACAATTTGTAATTTTCTGATATTTCTAATGCTCGTTCCCGCAAAAAGTGAATTGCAATAATCGATCCTGGAGAGTATCAGGGCTCTGGTCAGGGTGATGGAGTTGTGCGGTGAAACGAATGTTGTGCTGGCTCTAATCAGTTTAGTTGTGTAGGCAGCAGAGGAAACTATGGAATGGACCTGTCGATTGAAGTTGAGGGAAGAATCAATGTAGACCCCAGGAGTTTTTATTTCTTTAGCGACCATGATGGTGTTGCCATCGATGTTGAATGATTTATACTCTTGTGGGAGTTTGTTTAGTTTAATTTTGTTTCCGATTAGAATCTGCTTGGTCTTGTCATCATTGAGACACAATCCATTGAGGGCCATCCAAGCCTGGATTGCGAGGTAGATTTTGTTTACATTTTTAGAGTCTGTGTCATAACATCCAGCAATTGGGATGAGGATTTTTGTGTCATCTGCATAATTTGTATATGTGATACTCATTTTGTCAAGCTTATCGAATAATAGCTTAGTGAATTCAGTGTATAGTGTCGGCGACAAACAGGATCCTTGTGGAACACCACAGCTTACAGAGACAGGAGGGCTTCTGATGTATGCAAAAAGGCCCTCATGGTCCGATTAGAGAGAAAGGATTTTATCCATTTAATGGCTTCGGGAGAGAAGTGGGTAGTAGTTTGAAGATGCTGGCACAGGATATCATGATTCACCAAATCAAAAACTGCCGAAAGGTCTGGTAGCAGGAGGATGCACAGGTTGCCTTTGTCTATATATAGGTCCAATTGTGTTTTCAAATCTAATAGAGCTGTTTCTGTTCCATGACGTGGTCTGAAACCTGATTGTTTTAGGCCCAAGAGATTGTTACATTCCAGAAATGTTTGTATCTGCAGATAAACTGCAAGGTCCAGGATTTTTTATAAGAACGGTACTGTGGTGATAGGGCAGAAATTAGTCGGGATGTTAGGGTCTCATGTAGGTTTTTTCAGTAATGGTGGAAGCCAGGCTGTTCTTAAATCTTCCGGGACAGAGTTGGTCGCAAAAGAGCTATTAATAAGGCTGGTGATGAAAGGTGCACATTCAGTGGCACATTCTTTTACCAAGGTTGCAGGGCAGGTATCACCCTTGCATCTGGAGGGTTATAGGCCTTTGATAATATTGATAGTGTCCGAAATTAGCAATGGTGTAAAGGCGAATGTATTAACCTTGAGGAGTTCCGTTGAGGGAAGTGTCATTGAGAGAGATAGATTGAGATTGAGTTTGGATTTATTTTGGGCTATTTTTTGTTGTAGTAAAGACACTTTGTCAGCTAAGGTGTTTTGGATGTGAGAGCACCATTGTTAATTTTTGATGGTATGGTGTGGGGTGGGTGCTGGTGATTCTAATTCACGGAGAATTGTAAATAATTCTCTGGTATTGGTTTGAGCATTTGAGATTCTTTGGTTATAGACTTCACTTTTAGCTTTAATGATTTCTTTTTTATAATTGTTCGCTAGTGTTTGGAAGTGGGCTTTGTTGGTAGGTCTAGGAGACTTAAGCCAGATATTTTCTGCAGATCTTTTGGTTGTACGCATGGTATGGAGTTCAGGGGTGAACCAAGAGTTAATATGTGCAGCAGGTTTGGCTTTTCTATTTTTCAGAGGGGCTACCTTTTCAATAGCAGCAAACATAATATTATTGTAGTTGCTGACCAATATCGAGGGGTCAAGGTCAGAATGCGGCAAGTTCAGTGTGGGTGTTAGGAGAGGTAGCATGTTGTCTCAGTTAATGTTTTTCATAGTTCTGGTTGGTACCGTCGATACTGTTATGGGGTGTTTGTAAGTTCTAGTGGTGATAGTAGTGGTGAAGATTATAGTGTTGTGGTCAGATCAAGGTGCAGGGATCTTACAAAGGATGTCAGGGATGCAGTTGGTGTCTGCTATCCAATCTAGAATACGTCCTTTTTCATGAGTAGATGAGCAGATTCTTTGAGAAAAGCCTTGCGCTTTCATGGAATTGGCCAAAAGGTCGGCCTTGCTGTCCAATGGGTCGTTCAAAAATAGGTTGAAATTGCCCATAATGATGACTTTGGAGAGAGGTTTCATATTATGAGCGCCAGGGGACCACTCTGGTGGTGATAGTGCGCAGTACAAATGTCCTTTAACATTAACATTATGTGCCAGAAGAGATGTGATGTCATCTTCAAATGTGGACAAAGCACCTAGGGGCTCTATGGCCTATCATATCATAACTGTTGTCTCGGGAGGATAGCTCAGCAGCAACATGCTCGCCTGGGAAGCAAGACGACACGGAGCAACACAGGTGTGATCCCCCGGTCCGTGCTTAGAAACCTCTGGATATTAAGTGCGTTATAAATAACCTATCATATCATATCATAGATGATGTGTAAAGTGAGCGTGCGGGTATGTGTAAGGTTGATTTTTATGGTGATGATTTCACCTGCAGTGAAGGGGAGTTTGGGTTGTGATTCTTATGTTCAGGGCTTTCTTAGCTACTAGGCTACTCTGCCTCCTTTTGATTTTATTCTATCCTTCCTGAATATGGAGTACCCCTCAGGGATGGCTACGAAGAGATGAGGGCCTGAGGCAGTCTGGAGCCATGTTTCGGTGACTGCCATGAAGTCAAGGTCATTGGATTTGATGACATCTGCAATGTCCAATGCATGGGCAGTGATTGATCTAGCATTGATGAGCACGCCTTTTAGTAGGGTGTCAATGGTAGTGGCTGGCACCTTAGCGATTGGGTGAGCTTCTAAAAGGTGTTTAGCGTCTGCTATATGTGCCATTGGATGGATAGGGGTAGAGGTGGAAGGTTATTTAGCGCTGATTGGATTGTTGTTATTTGTAGGGTTGGAGCTGCACTAGGAAGGCTGTGAGCTTTTGGCTTTTTTTGGTTATGGATGCCAAACATTTGTGACTTGTTGGGCTGTTGGTAGGAGCGTGAAGAAAGTCTAAATCTTCTAATGAGTCCCATAACAGGGCGTGAGGTGGGTGGTACAGTACTTATTTCATGATAAAATAAATAATAAAGAACACATTTCCAATAATAACAATTATCTAAAGTACAAGACAGAAAACCAATATAAAAGATAAAGAGAAATTTGTCATATTATTTTAACAAAATCCTTACAAAACATCACGCGAGAACCAACTAGGATCAACTTTAGAAGCAGTCCTCGCTATTCGTAGTCTTTCAACATGTAGGTTTTTAACAGCCAATTGACCTGCAATTTAACATGAGATACATTTATAGCAGTTGCAAAGAGATTACAGCCTTTATCAGATTTGCATATTCCCAGTTACTGCGAATGAAATTCATATTAAAGTTAATGATTTTTATATAGATATTCCTAAGCACTTCTCGATCAACAACTAGATGTTATACACTGATATGAGTAGCTTAATATTTGTCGCATTAATACATCGCAGCCAAAAGGCCATCTCATTTATTGAATCCAGATCGTGTAGATATCTTCCATAATAAGTCTGATAGAGCTTTGTCATATTTGGAAATGTAGTCAGTAGATGTCTAGCTGTCTCTATTATGGCTTTATTTTTACAGATTCGGCAGTAATGCTCTGATGACGGCAGCTGGCTTTCAGTTCCAATGACTGTCAAGACAGGTAGATGATCAATCCTGATAAGCAATATAAATCGTCTGAGCCTGGTTGACGGAGAGAGGTTTAAATATTGCTGTGAGCGCTTAAATGTATATAAGATGTATGAGACATTTTGATATTTCTTTAAACTACTAAGGTAGGCATAATTTTCTAGCCGATCCCACAGCTCTAAGCGTTTGGATAGTGCAAACCTCATTGCACCAAAATCCCCGCCCTGTCGTGTAGTTCAACATATTTCTCTATAAAAGCTTTCCATACTTTTGTTAAAGTAAGAGTTTGTGGACTCCTTTGATATTTCTTGGTACATAGAAGCCAGGAGCTGATTTTCAGGTTCATTACACATTTTTAAATACATCTCTGCTCGCTTTTTTAGAACTATTGATTTAAATGATAAGAGTCCCAATTCTAACCTAATGATGGCCATAGGAATACAAGTAGGAAGGCCTAAGATCTTCTTCCAAAATGTGCCTTCTACTACTTGTAGCTATTTTAGATCAATCGATAGGAGTGATTCAAGGCCGTAGGTTATCATTGGGGTAAGTACCTGCATATATAGCTGTCGAGCTCCCCAGATAGTGTATCCACCGTGATTAATGGTGAAGCGATGCACCAGAGATGTGATTTGGGCTGCCTCAGCTATATGTGAATGTTTACAGGGAGTATAATCTCCCTTGACGTCAATCTCAACACCCAGATAATTATATTGGGGCATGTAATAAATCTCCAATTCACTGACCATTTGTCTTGGGCGGGTGATCTTCCTTCCAGTGAAAACCATCAACTGGGTTTTCTGACGGTTAATTATTAGTCTGTTATTTTCCGCATATGCCCATAATGCTTTGGCTGATCTACGGAGTCTGCTAAATGTGTGATCCAGGATGACTAAATCATCAGCATAAGCTAACACTGGACAGTGAATTGTACCAATTATAGGGGGGCAGTTATGTACTATGGAGCTAGCCGCTGGGAGATCATACACAAATAGATTATATAATAGAGGGGCCGTCACACAACCCTCTTTGACTCCTCTGTTTTTCATAACCAGGTTTGTCATATTCCCCTGGATGTCTAATTTAAGGGATACAAACGTGTTTTGATGTAATAACCTCAAGTAGTAAAGCAAACCCTCTGGGCAGCCCAGAGACTCTAGTTTTCACCATAGTATTTCTCAGCGGACTAGGTCAAATGCTACTTTGAAGTCCACGAAAAGGGCATAAAGTGGAGGGTTGCCACTTTTCATCACTCGCATGCGTAAGGTTTCCATGATTACAAGGTTATGCATTGTTGAATACCCTTGTCTAAAGCCGCACTGGAACCTATTAAGCAGCCCTGTCTTATCAACCCAGACTTGTAGCTCGTGCAGTAAGAATGTTTCAAAGAGTTTGCCTGTGCAATCTAGCATGGATAAAAGTCTGTATTTACCCGGCTCCATTTTATTCCCCTTCTTAAATACCAGGATTAGAATGGCAGTCTGCCAAGATATTGGTATTCGTCCTTCAGCTAACACTTTTTCAAATAGAATTTTAAGCAGCCCTGCCCAGAACTCCAGCTTGCTCTTGAGTACGATATTGGCACTCGGGAGGATTTAATATTGGATATAAATAGTTCAAAGGTCACTTTAAAAGGTGGGCATGTCACAGTAGTATTAATTATAGCCACATCTTCTTCTCTAGATGGAATGTTGCGACTTTCCAAGAAACTCTCCCATTGATAGGCACCAATTGGGTTAATTAGAGGAGTTCTTCTATTACCTCTTGCTTCCCCTAATAATGCCCAACTACTTCTGGTGTTTTTAGAGCACAGCACTTGGACAATTTTCTGCCATTGTGTAATCTTCTTCTTATACCTCAGTTGTTTGATCCAAGATCTAAACTTATTCTTAAGCACCCTACAGGTAGCATAATAAGTCCCAGACATATTGCATATTTTTTTTAGCATGGCGGAATTCGGCTATGAGTTGTCTTTTGGCATCTCTTATGTTTCTATCATAAGGTATATTTTTTGTGGTCTCTCTCTCCATAATCCTTACAGCTGAGGTAGCATGAATGCTCGCAAAGGAAGAAATCCACTTCTTGATATTAATGACTGACATTGTGGTGAATAATCTATAGTTAGAAGTAGACATTACAGATGCTTGTGTGCCGCTTTTCTATGTTTCTTTTCGACCAATGTATACAGATTGCAGAGTGGTTAACCCTTAGGTTGCCTATAGGTGTAATGTTATGAGGTGCTTCATCAGATGCAAATATTAATTTTAATGAGTCATGATCGCTCCACACATTAGAGCTTACCTCCATATCCTTAACGAGAGACACTATATCAGGACTGGTGAATATATAGTTAAGTATACTCTGAGCGCTGCCACTTTTCCAAGTATGTTTACCAGGATAGTCGCTGAGAGTCCTCGCGTTAATCATTTCGAGGTCCCAGCTACCAAAAAAATGTTGCCAGCACAGTCCCTCGGGGTCTTCTACCGAGTGGATCATTTCACTCCTTGATTTTAGGTGGGGGTTACTAGAAGTCCCCTCATCCCCTCTCATGTGACAATTAAAGTCACCTGTGCCCATTATAGTTTTAGTCCCAAGGACATACGTCCATTCAATTAGGAAGTCATAAAGGGCCTCCTGAATACCCTCTCTCATATTGGCTCCTGATGGACTGTATAGGCTAAGTAACAGGATTCTTTCCATAATACCTCCATAGTGGCTTTCCATCTCTACCACAATAATATTGTCACCCAGATTAGTATATTTATGACATGATTTCATAGTTTGTGGAACTCCAATCATCAGCCCCCCAAAGAGTCTACCTCGTAGACCCTTCTTTGCTAGGGGCTGATAAACTGAGTAACCATTAATCACAATTGGTGAAGTTAACCAGGTTTCCTGGAAACATATATCAGTGTGATTGATGATATGGGAAAGTGAACCTGTGGTAGAGAACAAATGGCTAAAACTTCTGCAATTCCAGGAGATAATCGAACAAACTCACTGTTTTTTCAGAACCACTGGAAGTGATTCTGCGAGCCACTTTAACATGTGCTGGACATCTGTACCTCTTTCCCTGTTGGCAGTGGGGGCACACTAAGCGTTGCCGTGTCCTCCTTTATGTTTTTTGGGCCATTTTGGATTTTCTTTTTCAGGGTCTACGTTGATTTCAACATCTACCTCCAATAAACACTCCCAGTAACTCTGTATCATTTGGGCAGTCGCTAGGAACTTACAGTGAATTGCTGACACATTCGAATTCAATCCATTAAGAGGCTCTACATACTCAAAATCTTCTGACCTCAGCATTCGCAACAGTGGGACCGAGTGGAGCCTGACCATAAATTCTGATCTTGTGAGCCAATCGTGATCACTGTTTTGGTACAAGTTCTTGATTACACAGATCTGATTACCAAACTGTCTAGCAAGGTTATCTTTATCCGTTGCAACACAAAATTGTGTTTTACTTGCCTGAGGGACCGTTCTTGAGCTTTTATTTGGGGTGGAAGACTTCTTGTCTGGTTCCTCACAGGGTTGTGGCGGCACAGCTATGGATATTTCCTCCTCTGCACCAGAAGACTCATTATCTTTATCAGGGATCAGCCAGCTGGTCAAATGGCCAACTCCATTGGTATTATGTTTTTTTGCTCTTGCTGCCATCTTTTTTTTTAAACTTTTTTCCAAAGGAGCACTATCTAGGAGTGGAGAGGCAAACATGCACGGCAGTTTTCTCATAGCCACCATTCTCGTCAGCCGTCGTTGTTTTCTTGAAAGAAACATGATTGATTTATCCATATTATTTAGATCTGTCTCTGCAAACATGGCAGGCTCCGCGAGGATCCGTGCATCTTCAGATAAGTTGGACTCAACCTCAGCGTAGTCTCCAGAATGCGACCACACATTTTTAGTAATATTTTCAGTGCAAATTGTAATGAGGCCATTGAGGATTGCAATTCTGCCAGAGCAGAAGGACATGGGAAAGAATTTTCATTTGCCTCTTTTCCCATGCCAGTCACTGATCCTTCTAGATGTACTGCTAAGTTTGGTGAGGCCGATAGTCTGTCAGAAGGTGCTGATGAAAGAAAACGTTCTTCGATGTGAAGATCCTGTGAATTATTCTCCAAAGGTTGTACTGGAGCTGGGGTCTCCGACCTTTGCATAGATAGACATATCTCTAAGAGAGAATTGTTATCTATGTCCCCATAATTAGTCACATCTTAAGAATTACTGCCGTTATGTGGAATAGGTTCGATTTCTTCTAATACAGTCGAGTTCTTCTCAGGCTGTGCAGTAGTTGGAAAAAAGGCAGTTAAGGCCCCTTTGCGTAAAGGCACTTGCTTTTTCAATCTGCTATTGCTCTCTAAAGTGTCTGCAATTCTTATCTTGTCCTTGCCACATTATCTCCGTAGATTATATTTGTATTGTGGGCCCTTCTTATAGAATGGCATCTTGAAGTTATAGTAGATGCTGTTCAGGAAATACTAATGTTCCACAGTACAGCACGTTTTCAGGGAATTCAAGGGAACAGAGGGTCAGATGGCCATCTAGATTGGAGTTCTAAAAACAGAGGTGCGTCGCGGCTGGGGGGTAGGGCGAGTAATCCCTCTTTACTCAATATAGTCTAACCCCTGACTCAGTGCTGCTGAGATCGAAGAATACAATTCTGCAGTCTCCCGGTGACACTATTTAAACAGGGTTCATAGGGGCATTACTAAGAATTAGAGAGGCTCTCTTTACCTTTCAAATTCCTCTGGTGCAGTCGGTGCTGTGTCAGCGGTTCCAAGGATTACATTTCCTGCAGTTACCGTGAAGTCACACCATCCTCTGTTCTTGACTCAATCGACGACCGAGATCACTGCAGGTCACTTCCCATCCACTTTCCGCTCCATGTTCCGCAGCGGAATGGACCTTTTGATTAGTTTCACAGATAGTCTGCTTCTGAAGCCACGCCTCTAACAATTGCAAGTGTAAACAGACAGGAAACCGCAGGTACCATAGATCTCTTCCCATCCACTTTCTGTAAAGTACTAGGTTGAGAGTCAGATGACACAATTTTTTGTGTAGCGCTGACAGGTTGTGAATGGGCTGTGCTGGTATGGGGGTATCTCTCGGCTGTTCGTGCAGATAAACGATGTGATCTTCCTCGTATGTCTGGGGGAAGAGTAGTTGGTGGACGGACATTAATGTAGGGGCATGGCCTTGTCAAATCCTTTGTGAGGGAAGGATTTTTAGGTAGGGTGTGTGTGTCTGGGAAGGGTGCCGTTGCACTAAGGAAGGGAGTGGGGCAGGGGATAGGGTAGTGACGGTCGCACCGTAGGCGGGCTAGTCCGATTCCTAGTTGAATAAAGGCTCCTGCCATACATGACATATTCATTCTGGTTGAGGTATCCATGGCAGAAGTAGGGTGTGGGCGTTTCTGGTGTTGAGTGTTAGATTGGGCTAGTAATGTTTGGCACATTAGCATTAGATTGAGACCTGTGAGGCCTGTCATAGCAAGAACTTTAGTGGTTACAAAATGTAAGCATATGAAATATAAACGTTGGGAACAGCTGGATTCAAGAGCTGTGCTTGAGTCAATAATCAGAGGAGTCACTAAGGCAAGGTCAATACAATCCTCAGCATTCAAAGTAGGTCAAAGGAGTAACTAAGGCAAGGTCAATACAATCCTCAGCATTCAAAGCAGGTCAAAGGAGTAACTATGACAAGGTCAATACAATCCTCTGCATTCAAAGCAGGTCAAAGGAGTAACTATGACAAGGTCAATACAATCCTCAGCATTCAACGCAGATCAAAGGAGTAACTAAGGCAAGGTTAATACAAAACTCAGCATTCAAAACAAGTCAATACATGACTCGATAGCAGCTAGATTCAAAAGCAGTATGTGCATCAGCAGGTGCGGTGCAGCCAGTTGCATACATCGTCTGGTTATTGCTTAGTAAGAGGTGCTAATAGAGAACCTAATAGCCACAGCAGATAGTAGGTGCATACAAATATTGAGCCAGTGGGGGTGATCATTATTGCAGTCAGCTGTCCTGAGGTATATGTATCTTATGTATCTGTACTTGCCAAATGATCGTGTTAGTTGGCATAAGAGGCACTAACTACCCAAGTATAACATGGTTTTAACATGATATGGCCAGCAAAAATTCTGGAAAAATTAATCATGTCCCAGTTACAGGACTATGTGGAACAAGATAAATTATTGTACCCCCTTCAATCAGGTTCTCAAGCAGGATTTGGGACAGAGACGGCTTTATTAAGAGTTTGGGACTATCTTTTGGAGACAGCCGATCAGGGGGACATGTCATTGTTGATCATGTTGGACCTGTCTGCTGCATTTGACACGGTAAACCATAAGATCTTGTTGAGACGGCGCAGGGAGGTTGGAAGGGTCTCGGAACAGGCCAAACTGGAAGAGAACAGAGAGTTAAGTTGGGGGATTTCCTGTCGGACTCTTTCTTGCAGTTGTGTGGGGTTCCCCAGGGTTCTTCACTTTCCCCACTTCTTTTTAATCTATATATTAAACCCCTTATGGGTATATTGAGGAAGCATCAGGAAAAATTCCACTCTTATGCAGATGGCACTCAGGTGTTCCTGAGAGTAGAAAGATCAGAAGAGACCTCTGAGCTGGTGGAACAGTGCCTAAAGGAGGTACAAGCCTGCATGCGTTCCAATCAGCTGCTGCAAAATGCCAGCAAAACGGAGGTTACATTATTTGGTCCAAAATACCAGTTGCAAAAGAATATGCAGATATTATCACCATGTTTTCTGGGCTCGCAGTTGGAGTTCTCCCGCAAAATAAAGAATCTGGGATGTATCTGGGAGGACAACATGGGATGTGGAGCACAGGTTAGCGCTAAGGTGCAGTCTCTGTTCCACACCCTACAAATGCTCAGACATATCCTGCCGTTCATAGCAGAAAAGGACCGAGCAACAGTTATAGGGACTCTTACCAACTCAATATTGGATTATGGAAATGCACTGTGATGGGAATCCCAGGATTCCAGCTACAAAGACTGCAAGTAGCGCAAAACGCAGCAGTCAGACTGGTGTTTAGAGTGACAAAATCATCCCCCATCTCCAATCTCTGGAGATCCCTACATTGGCTGGCGGTGAAAGAGCATATTGAGTTTAAGATCCTCTGTATAATGTTCAAATGTATGAACCAGTCAGCTCCAAGTTATATGTCAGATAAAATCCTGTCCTACATCCGAGCCCACCATCTATGTTCTAGTGACAAGAACTTATTGAAAGTACCACGGTCTAGATGTGTAAGCAAAGGGGACAGAAGATTCAGTGTCTACGGACCAAGACTCTGGAACAACCTTCCGAGAACTATCTGAGAATTTAAAACCTTCACAGCATTCCATAAAGCCGTAAAGACCTATCTTTTCTGCTGAAAGAATATTATCTGGTATAACTATTGAATGGTGTATGGTTGTTTCTGCCTTGACTTTAGCTCTGAGGAAGCCTTGCTGCTTTTGTTTTTTTGACATCAGCACCCAGATACGATTAATTTCGTCAGATGAGCGATATAAATAAATCAAATCAAAACATATGGCAATTGAAGTCCTGCTGTGCACATGAGTATTACTTAGAAATATTATGACGTTACCTTATATGTGAGAGCAGCATACATGTGAGGTTACACCAGAGCAATATGGGAACATTAGGCTGTACCTGACAACTACTAAGAGTATATAGACTTTGATGCTAATACCCTGGCATTTCATAGTTGCACTATGGTATATCAAGTTGCAACCATGGTATTTGAGGAGGTGCACCCCTAGAAAATCACGGATGGACTTAGTGAATATATGGTTGATAATTAAGATAGCTTCAAATAGTTAAGGTGCACCCTTAACTATTTTATCAATTTGTCAGTTATTGCAGCGGTTCATTCATTGCAAACAGGTCACTTTGTGTAATGTCGTCAGGGGGCAAAAAGCATGTGATGCAGCTTTTCCTCAGGATTTTAGTGAATGGATGCCATTGGTATTGGAGGTTTTAAATACCAGTAGATTGGCATGAAATTACTTAAGGTGCCAAAGATGTAAAATGTCTAAACACGTTCTTAGTATGTTTAATGACATAACACCTAAAATTGCAATATGGACAGTGAGACAATATTGGACACCCCAATCAGGAATGTTACCTGATCAATATCATACTTGGTTAGCCCTTGAAATTCACACCTCAGTCAGTTAGAGAGCTCAAAAGCTAGGAATGACCTACTGCTAATGGCGATAATTCTGATCCCTCGGATCAGCACGCAATCCGACTTACCCCCCTCTCCCAT
Organism: Ambystoma mexicanum; assembly: GCF_040938575.1. Taxonomy (NCBI): domain Eukaryota; kingdom Metazoa; phylum Chordata; class Amphibia; order Caudata; family Ambystomatidae; genus Ambystoma; species Ambystoma mexicanum. The sequence continues at coordinate 1,041,647,617 of NC_090924.1, forward strand.
CTAACACTCCTCCATTCTCTGCAGTTCCCTTCATAGACCCCCCACCACATCCCTCTGCTCCAGTAACAGATATCTCCCAGGCTGCTCTCCTTCCTAACAGCATGAATGGAAATGGAGATGGGACTCTTTGTAACACCCCTCACCATTTGCATGGCAACAGCGCTTGTTGCTCACTGCATGTGCTGTTTCAGAAGTAAAACAATTGCCCGATTATCACCTGGATATCATGCTGTGGTGGTAACAGTTTTAGTCCCCTCGGCCATGGGTTTTTCAGGGTGGTAATAATGCACGGGACCTCATTAAGAGCGCTCACGTTCCTCAGGCATTTAACATATAGGCCGATTCATGGAATAATTAGAGCGGCGCAAGTGGGCAAAAACGTGCGAATCGCAGTGGAATAGCGAAAATCGCAGTGCAAGTGCGAAAATCGCACGAAAAGCAGCGCACATCGATTCATGGAAGTCTGTGCGCGAGAAAACCAGCGGATGTGCGATAAAAAAGTGCGCGGCGCACGTTGGCTCACAGGCCATCTAACAGCGTGCGCCAGGTCACAGCGAAAATCGCACAGGCCAGAGCAAAAATCGCACATAGCGCGGCGCACGCAACAAAAGTAGGCGGAACACGGGCGTAACACTTGGAATGGGGAACAACTTGCCAAAACGTGGGCGTCACGGGGGAAGTACAGGGCACAAGTGCGCGGAACGCCCACACGCTCGCCTACAACACGTATTCATGGAATAGAATAGGGCAAAAAAGCGCACGCTCAAACCAGCGCACAGGCACAAACACGACCGCCACAAGAAAGCAGGCGGTAGCGTCTCTGCGGCTGTAAGAAATGTGCGCCAAAAGGTGCGCCAACAAATAGCACCTATATACTGCCATGATGAATGTCCTATACTGTGGCCCTCCAGGACAAATGATGTGCAAAGGGGTACCCACAAACACGGACCCGCTGACAAAAAATACGTGTGCGTGTATACCGGGGTGCGCGGGAAGTGTCACACGCGATTTGGCCGGGTACGTGGATTTCAGGGGTGCGCGGGAAGTTCCACACGTGAGTTCAGCAAGGTATGTGTATTTCAGGGGTGCGCGGGAAGTTCCACACGCAATTTCAGCACGGTACGTGTATTTCAGGGGTGCGCGGGAAGTTCCACACGCGAATTCTGTAGGGTACGTGCATTTCAGGGGTGCGCGGGAAGTTCCACACGCGAATGGGCCAGTGCGAGCAGGGTACGTGTATTACATGGGTGCGCGGGAAGTCCCACACGCGATTCTATCAGGGTACGTGTATTTCAGGGGTGCGCGGGAAGTTACACACGCGATAGTCCCAGTGCGAGCAGGGTACGTGTATTTCAGGGGTGTGCGGGAAGTTCCACACGCGATTGGCCCAGTGCGAGCAGGGTACGTGTATTTCAGGGGTGCGCGGGAAGTTCCACACGCGAATTCTGCAGGGTACGTGCATTTCAGGGGTGCGCGGGAAGTTCCACATGCGAATGGGCCAGTGCGAGCAGGGTACGTGTATTACATGGGTGCGCGGGAAGTTCCACACGCGATTCCATCAGGGTACGTGTATTTCAGGGGTGCGCGGGAAGTTACACACGCGATAGTCCCAGTGCGAGCAGGGTACGTGTATTTCAGGGGTGCGCGGGAAGTTCCACACGCGATTGGCCCAGTGCGAGCAGGGTACGTGTATTTCAGGGGTGCGCGGGAAGTTCCACACGCGAATTCTGCAGGGTACGTGCATTTCAGGGGTGCGCGGGAAGTTCCACACTAGAATGGGCCAGTGCGAGCAGGGTACGTGTATTACATGGGTGTGCGGGAAGTTCCACACGCGATTCCATCAGGGTACGTGTATTTCAGGGGTGCGCGGGAAGTTACACACGCGATTGGCCCAGTGCGAGCAGGGTACGTGTATTTCAGGGGTGCGCGGGAAGTTCCACACGCGATTGGCCCAGTGCGAGCAGGGTACGTGTATTTCAGGGGTGCGCGGGAAGTTCCACACATGATTTCAGCAAGGTATGTGTATTTCAGGGGTGCGCGGGAAGTTCCACACGCGATTTCAGCAGGGTACGTGTATTTCAGGGGTGCGCGGGAAGTTCCACATGCGAATTCTGCAGGGTACGTGCATTTCAGGGGTGCGCGGGAAGTTCCACACGCGAATGGGCCAGTGCGAGCAGGGTACGTGTATTACATGGGTGCGCGGGAAGTTCCACACGCGATCCCATCAGGGTACGTGTATTTCAGGGGTGCGCGGGAAGTTACACACGCGATAGTCCCAGTGCGAGCAGGGTACGTGTATTTCAGGGGTGCGCGGGAAGTTCCACACGCGATTTCAGCAGGGTACGTGTATTTCAGGGGTGCGCGGTAAGTTGCACACGCGATACCAGCAGGGAATGTGTATTTCAGGGGTTCTGGGGAGTACTACACGTGAATTGGCCTTGTGGGTCCTCCCAGGTGTACGCTCCACAACCTCCACGGCCCCTGCAGGCAGCCCACACCACGGGGGACTACCCTGCACCCCTGCTCATGTCCAGCAGGCAGCCCATCCACCATGGGCATGCCCCCAGCCAACCCACATGTCACCTTGCACTACTGATCAACAATGCATGTCTCCCACCACCCCCACCCCCCAGCAGTGCAGGGGCAGCCTCCACCAGGACCCCACTCATGTCTCCCACCACCCCCACCCCCCTGCCACCATGGGCAGCCTCCACCAGGCCCCCACTCATGTCTCCCACCACCCCCACCCCCCTGCCACCATGGACAGCCTCCACCAGGCCCTCACTCATGTCTCCCACCACCCCCACCCCCCAGCAGTGCAGGGGCAGCCTCCACCAGGCACCCACTCATGTCTCCCACCACCCCCACCCCCCAGCAGTGCAGGGGCAGCCTCCACCAAGCCCCCACTCATGTCTCCCACCACTCCCACCCCCCTGCCACCATGGGCAGCCTCCACCAGGCCCCCACTCATGTGTCCCACCACCCCCACCCCCCAGCCACCAGGGGCAGCCTCCAGCAGGCCCCCACTCATGTCTACCACCACCCCCACCCCCCAGCCACCAGGGGCAGCCTCCACCAGGCCCCCACCCATGTCTCCCACCACCCCCACCCCCCAGCAGTGCAGGGGCAGCCTCCACCAGGCCCCCACTCATGTCTACCACCACCCCCACCCCCCAGCAGTGCAGGGGCAGCCTCCACCAGGCACCCACTCATGTCTCCCACCACCCCCACCCCCCAGCAGTGCAGGGGCAGCCTCCACCAGCCCCCCACTCATGTCTCCCACCACCCCCACCCCCCTGCCACCATGGGCAGCCTCCACCAGGCCCCCACTCATGTGTCCCACCACCCCCACCCCCCAGCCACCAGGGGCAGCCTCCAGCAGGCCCCCACTCATGTCTCCCACCACCCCCCCCAGCCACCAGGGGCAGCCTCCACCAGGCCCCCACCCATGTCTCCCACCACCCCCACCCCCCTGCCACCATGGGCATCCTCCACCAGGCCCCCACTCATGTCCCCCTGCACCCCCACCCCCCAGCATCCAGGGTCACCCTCCACCAGGCCCCCACTCATGTCTCCCACCACCCCCACCCCCCTGCCACCATGGGCAGCCTCCACCAGGCCCCCACTCATGTCTACCACCACCCCACCCCCCAGCAGTGCAGGGGAAGCCTCCACCAGGCACCCACTCATGTCTCCCACCACCTCCACCCCCCTGCCACCATGGGCACCCTCCACCAGGCCCCCACTCATGTCTCCCACCACCCCCACCCCCCGGCTGTGCAGGGTCACCCTCCACCAGGCCCCCACTCATGTCTCCCACCACCCCCACCCCCCTGCCACCATGGGCAGCCTCCACCAGGCCCCCACTCATGTCTCCCACCACCCCCACCCCCCGGCTGTGCAGGGGCAGCCTCCACCAGGCCCCCACTCATGTCCCCCTGCACCCCCACCCCCCAGCAACCAGGGCCACCCTCCACCAGGCCCCCACTCATTTCTCCCACCACCCCCACCTCCGGCAGTGCAGGGGCAGCCTCCACCAGGCCCCCACTCATGTCCCCCTGCACCCCCACCCCCCAGCATCCAGGGTCACCCTCCACCAGGCCCCCACTCATGTCTCCCACCACCCCCACCCCCCGGCAGTGCAGGGTCACCCTCCACCAGGCCCCCACTTATGTCTCCCACCACCCCCACCCCCCAGCAGTGCAGGGGCAGCCTCCACCAGGTGCTCACAATCCCCAATCATGTGCGTAATGGACAGCCTCCACATCCAAAAAGCCCTACCAAGTAACCCATTCACCCACATGGAAATGGAAATCACATGTTACACCCCCAATGTTCATGAAGCTAATGAACCCATGTCCGCCACACACAATGGTTGCAATATAATGGGAAAACACACAACATGACATGCATGAAACCAATGAGATGATACCACACAGTGAAGTATGCCAACAAAATTGTATTAAAACAAATTAAGAATGCTAAAGAAAGAAAACTAACTACAATGTGAATGAGAAAAAAAAACATGCATGTCCGTATATAAAACTACCAAGGGTCCATGAGCCCAACTGATCAAAGGAAACCAACTAAAAAACCTACCTAAAAATCAACTATATACAAAAAGTGGAGCAGTGTCCGTCGACTCCAAATCATAATTAGAAAGAAAGGAAACATAAAACTAAAGAACTATATACAAAGGCGGCGGCCAAGTCCAGCGGCTCACTCCGTGGTGTCCCGGGCCAGGGCATCATCGAACTCCTGTTCGATGTCCCGGAGGCGGTCCAGTTCCATGGCCCCGAGGGTCCGCAGGGACGACGCTGTGTCCTCCTCCAACCCCCTGCGGATTGCCTCGAGGCACTCGGCCCGCCTCAGGGCCCTCCGCATGGAGTTCTCCGCCCTGACCTTTGTGAGCCGCGCCTCTTCCGCCCGCCGCCGCTCCGCACCTATGCCGTGGCCCAACTGCTGCCACACAGAAGACACTCTCTGTCCTGGGTCCCCCTGCCCTCCGGCAGATGGCCGCCCCTCCGATGTCGAAAGCCCCGAGCCTTCATGTCTCCCACCATGTTGCTGCTGCTGCTGCTCTGCCTCTGCCCGTGCACTGCCTCCTGCTGCCTGCACATCCTCCGCCGGCTGGGGTGCACTTGTTGATGTGGCCACCCCTGCTGGACCTCCGACTCCCGACTGTGGCAGGGATGCCTCCTCCACCAGCCTGGCCGCACAATCAGAGGCAGCTCCACAGGGCACCCAGGTGACTGATGGGTGGGAAGATGGCACAGAGGACGACTGGCGCGTAGGGGGTCCAGTTGAGGAGGGGGTCGGAGCAAGCCCCATCAGACGGAGGAATCCGCCTGGGTGACCTGTCCCAGCAGGCTGACGTGGTCAACGAGCCATTTGAGATGACGTGCAGTCTCTCCATGAAAAGACTGCAGGTCACCTCGCATGACCCGTTGACGCAACGCCACACCAGCCAGGACAGGCTCAACCCGGACCTGGATGCCCACGTCCGCAGGCAGAGGAAGGCCAGTTGACGTCAGCTCATCCCCTGCCTGAAAACGGGTCTGGACGTAGGCATCCCTGCTGGTGCAAGATGATGCAGGGACAGGATCGGGGACAGGATTGCACACAGGCACCTCCGCGGCCGCCTGTGCTGCCTCCTGTCCCTGGTCCTGCACTGCACCACTAGCACCAGTGGGATCCCCACCTCCAGACCCCGTTTCTGGTGCTTGGGCGGCCCCCTCCTCCACCAAACCCCCCACCAACCTGGATGACTCCGTGCCATCTTCCCCTGTTGGGCCCTGTGGGGTCCCAGCTACCCTTCTGCTGCCGAGGAGTCCAACTGCAACCTCCGCCTCTTGGACCTCCCCCTGGCAGCTGCGGCCTGGGACGCGGCACCGGACTCCTCACTCCCCGACGAGATGACAACACGGGAGGGGAGCCGGGCCTTGCGTCTCCGGCTGGCGGTCGGATCCCCGCCGCTGTGCTCCACAGCACCTTCTCCGCCCTCTTCATCAGTTGACGCTGCAGAAAGGGAGAAACAAAACACAGGCATCAGGGCACTGTACAATGGACACATACACGCATGACAGTTGCACATGAGTGGCATTGGCAAACCTCAGACATGTCATCACAATCCCGAACACACATGTCATTGCAACTGGCACACATGAGCCATACCACAGCCATTTTGCAACTGCTACCACCATCCCTACACATACAACAGCATCAGCAGCCAAAGGGGAGCCAGACATCACATGCAACACAGGAAGTGCACCACACATGTACACACACCACCACATTTGCATGCATGTCTACACCTCTGCCAAGTGTCGCATTGTTCAGACGGGCATCCATGTCACATCTGCCAATCAGGCTTCCACATACCGCTGTCACATGCATCCATGTTGCATCACTGTTGCACCCTTGACAAATACACACACATGCACATGTACACAGTGCTCATACATGCAGCCGAAAACAACATACATGCCTGACATCACGGACATGTCTACTTACATACACATTCATCCAAACATGTGTGCACGCACAACTGCATTTGCCATGCAAGCCCACACACACAAGCACCATCATTGTCTCACACATTACAGCCCTCGCATGTGTCAGCCCCACGGCCCTGTACACCCCCACCCATACTCGACCCCATACAAACAGATGTGCAACCGGCACAATGGCGAATGATCACCACACGCACTGCTCACAACCAGGATGCATGTACACTCACCGCTCGACTCCAGACGGGTCTGCTTCTCTAGGACCTGGACGTGGAGCGCTGGGGATATGCGTTCCAGGACCCCCATCTGTTCTTCCGACAAGTGGCCCCGGCGCCCCTTGGCATCCGCTGCCTTCAAGAGGCGCCGGGCCTTGTTCAGGGTCCTGGACCTGAAGTCCTCCCAGCGCTTCCTGACATGTTGTAAGTCCCGGACTGCCACCCCCTCCGCGTTGATGGCAGTCACGATGTCAGTCCAGATCCGAGTCCGTCCTTCCTTGTCGGCGCGGGAACTTCCAAAGAGGGCATCATACTGCCCCAGGACTTGCTCCACCAGGACACCAACTTCGGTGGCACTGAAGCTGGTGCTCCTCTGCCTCTCTGGCCGGGGGTTGTCAGTGGTCACATATGGTGTATGCCCCGACATGACAACCCCAGAGGCAGGAGTGTGTGGGCAACTGGGTCCTGGGGCTGGGCTGTGGAGCGATGGAATTCCAGTCGGGAGTCTTCGGTTCCAGCAGGAGTGGTCACAGCAACAGCACCCCTGGCTGATGTGCAGGCAGCAAATGGCAGTGCACGTGGCCAGCAGGCAGTCAGGCAGCAGCAGCTGGCAGGTGGGAGCATGCTCGGGGCTCTGGGGGGCAGTAGTTCGGCCTTCTGGGCAGGAGCGTGGTCTTCCGTGTGCTTACACGTGGCCAGCTTGGTACGGAGTGATTTGGCACGTGAAAATCCTGCATGTCAGCGTGAAAACCGAGGAAAGGCCCTTAGCGCGTAAGCGCGTCAGCACGCATACGCGAATCCATTGGACCAAAGGCCCTCAGCGCGTAAGTGCGTCTGTGACGTGACCCGCACGGGTGTTTCCCACACAGCACGTGATGACAGAGCACACGTGGAAAGACTGCACGTCAGAGTCTCATCGCGTGTAATTGGACAGCACGTCAGAGTCTCATCGCGTGTAATTGGACAAAAGTGCGTGTACACGCGATTGGCCTATGTACGTGTATATCAGGTGTGCGCGGACACTTACACACGCAAGTACGAAAGCGCACCTGTATCCCGGTGTGCGCGCCAATTTCCACACGCTATTGGACTGGGCACTGGATTTGAGGGGTGCGCGGGTCACACGCTCGCCTACAACACGCGCAATGCATTAATTTGCGCGCTAACAAAATAACTAGCTCAGACCCAGGATGAACATACTGTTCCTAGCAGCAGTGGGCGTGGCCTACCAAAGGAGGAGGAGGAGGATAGTCAGGGCCAGAATATTCACACCCAGAACCAGCCTTTTCGGGATGCCTGATGACCAGGTGCATGGGAGATACAGGTTTCCACCACACATCATACTGGACCTGGTGAGTGAGTGGGAGGACGACCTCACATCACCCACCCTGTGCTCCCAAGCACTCAGCCCCCTGGAGAAGGTCTTCAATGTACTGCACTTCTTAGCCACTGGATCATTATAGCGGACAAGTGCCATTGTGGGTGGTGTATCACAGGCCACCCAGTCACGCTGCCTACACCAGGTCTTGAACATCATCACTGCACGGCCATCAGTCCGCAGGCACATATACCTGCCCAGAACCCCTGCAGAAAGGCATGCTGCCGCCCTGGATTTCTACGCTGTGGCACGATTCCCCAAAGTGCTAGGTGCCATTGACTGCACCCATGTGGCTCTATGTCCCCCCAGGGCATCTGAGCACATCTATAGGAACCGCAAGCACTGGCATTCCATCAACGTGCAGGTAGTATGTAATGCCAAGGGAATCATCACCTCAGTATATGCCAACTATCCTGGGTCAACCCACGACAGCTTCATTTACCGAATGTCCACCCTAAGCCGGGACCTAGAAGCTGGCCGGCATGGCGATACATGGCTGCTTGGTGAGTATGAATGCCACTGCACATGCATGCATGTCAGATACTGAGCAAGGTCACAACCCCACCAATGATACCAATCACCACCTCCACAGGGGACAGTGCCTACCCTCTCAGCCCCCACATGATGACGCCAATTCGGAACCCCACCACGCCACCCCAGGTAAGATATAACGCAGCCCACATTACAACCCAGGGCATAGTGGAGCGCACATTTGGAGTGCTGAAGTCACGCTTTCGCTCCCTTGACCGTTCTGGCGGGCAGCTGTTGTACGCTCCCCCAGTAGTGTGCAGGATCATAGTGGCAGCATGTGTCCTGCACAACGTTGCAACATGCCGGGGCCTGGCCGTGGACATGGTGGTGCCCCCCCATCCCCAACCACATGCACAGCCGCTGCGCATGGGAGGGGAAAGGGCACGGGGGGAGGCAGCCCGTACACAGCTAGTGGCTAATTACTTTACATAGAAATCACACCCCTGTGGAGTGCACACTGCCCTGGCACATTCCATCTGACAATCAATGATGACTCAACCTGACACTGATCCTGAATGTCTGGAGAAAGAACCGTGAAAACCATATCAGCCTGAGATTGTTCACCTGGAAGTGTCACAATGTGTGCATCCCTACCCACACTGACACCACCAATGCAGTTTTGTGAAGTTACACATTCAAGCAGCTGAAATGAATACCCACTTGCAAAATGCAACAAGAGGACAGTGCCATGTCAGCCAACCCAACCCCAGCACCGCCACACGACACACCGTGCCATGTCATGCTATTTGCACGTAAACAAAGTAATACCCACAACATGACACTAGTGTCACAATGTACAGTGTCCCTATTAGAAACTTGCAACACCTGAAATGCTCACAGTAATGCCGGACCAACAACAAACTTGAGCACGTACTACCATTAACATGACATCACTAATGTATAATATTAGTAGTCTCACCACCTGGAAATGCTTGCACTCCCACCACTACCAACTGTGCAGTGTTGGCGCCTGTAGAGTTGTAGGTGCACTGCTGCCAACATGGACCACATCTCCAGACTAGAGGTCCTTGTGTAGACATGAGGAAGGGACCTGCAAATTGGGAGGTAGACTCAGAAGATGAGTTACACATCAATGCAACATGCAGTGTACAACACAACAGCAATATGCACTAGGAATGTATACACAGTATTGACTACAGACTGCCCACACAGCTCATGGGAGTCCAACGTCACTGTGTAATTCACTGTCACTTGGGCACACCCTTTGCAAGCCCATGGAAACGGGAAGCAGGAGGGGTGTGTGTGACTCAAACCCAAGCATCTGAACCAAATACATTACAAGCCTGCATGTGCCCAGCCACAATGCAGCGTATGCCCACAGGAACTACGGAAGCCAACAAATCGTCCCAAAAAAATTGGGAATAAAAGAAATAAAAATAAAAATAAAAAATAAAAATAAAATTCAAAAATGGCCATTGAAGGGCCCCGGGGGGTTGGGGAGGCCACCCAGGAGGTCCGAGGACAGGATGCACACCAGAACCCACCTGCGTGGATCCTGGGAAAAAAAACACCTCCATGGGCTCATGGCCCACACGGCTACCCTATTGTGGGAGTATCACTGCTGTCGCTATTATCACCCTGTGCAGCTGCATCCGGAGGTGGTTGTACTATGGGAGGCAGCCCACGCAAGGCCCTAGTCTGCTCCTCCATGGCTGCAAGCATGCGGGTGTGGTAGGTCTGGTTCTGGAGGATGAGTGTGCGGAGGTCCCCATGCAACAACTCACGGGATGCCCGGACCTCCGCCCTCGTTGCCTGCATCTCAGCTAAGAGCGTACGGGTGAGATGCTCCAGCTGCTGTTCTGTCCTTTGGTGTGTAGAAGCCTCAAGCTCAACAAGAGTCGTCCTGAGGTGAAGGAGCTCCTGCCTCAGGGCTTCCCTGTGGCCCTGGGACTCAATGGAGATGGCCTCCTGCAGAGTCGCCAGTGCCGCCCGCCTGTCCCTGTTGGACCCCAACATGTCCTCCCTGTGTGACTGGCAGATGGTGTCGGTTGCCTGCTCTAGTCGCTCCATCAGCCTTTCAGGGGGGACAATGGAAGTGGCCACCCTATCCATGGCCTGAGCCATCATCTCGGATGATGCTGCCTGTTGGGTTGCCATACCGTAAATGGATTGCTCCCATGCAGTATTGCCAGGTACCGTACGGCCACCACGTCGGCGGGCACCACACCTGTCTGGGGCAAGGCGAACTGCGCCTTGCTGTGCCGGCACTGCCTGAGGCTGCAGGACTGCATTCCCCCTCTGATCTGCTGGCCCAGGAACAGGATCAGATGTCGCGGAGTGTGACCCTGCATCCGTAACCACCAAAGGCGTAGCTGCCAACACTGACATCCCCATTGAGGGTTCTGACCCTGGTGCAGGTGGGTGAGACAGAACAGAATCCCTCCCTGGAACACTCACCTGCGACGGCACGTAGGTCTCATCCGAATCAACACCTGAGTACAGCTCGGGGGAGGTGCAGCCAGAGACACCCCTTGAGAGCAGGACCTGCAGCACTTGTGGGTTCTCACCCACCACCACACCACGTCCCTCACTGGTGGTTGGTCGGCCCTCGGGCCCCTCCTGGGTCTGCACCATCTCCACAACCCCAGCAGTATCAGGTGCGTCTCCCCCTGCAAAGACATAAAAACAAAGAAATGGAAACAGGCATTAGCACCATGGCACACAATGAGGGCTGAGAAGCAAGAGAAACAGTACTTGTTTGACACATGTCCCACATGACTAAAACCCTCCCATGCATGCACCCTCACTGCGTATGAAGGGCAGGCAAATGGCACACACTGATGACACCAAGATTGAAGATGAACACATTTTCTGCATGCTGCCTGGCAGTGGCATCACACATTGGCCTGTGATTGGCAAGTGAAACACACATGCCATCACACAGATGGCATGTACCATTGCTATTGAGTGAAGATGGAGAGGAGGGCAGCACCTATGCATACTGTCCAGTTCCCGCATGTAATAGCTTTTCTAATTCTAACAGGTCAGATTCTTCACCTGGAGCTGTCAGTCCGAAATGGTGCAATTGCACAGGGACATGTTTGAACAAATGATATCCAGGTAACAAAGTCACTCAACTTTACCATAGCCATGTCAGACATGTGACTAGAGGACTGCGACATGCCTAGTTAAAGTGGTGGAATGGAAAATATCTGACTAAATGAACAGTGCTAAATTTTGCAACAATGTTGTGGCAAGGTGACACTTCAAGGGCAACTGGCGTGCAGTTGGCCTACATGTCTACTGTTGGCAGAAGGGATACAGCTATGGCCAAATGCAGCTGCGCAGGATGTATTGCATGAAGCACATGGATGACCCATACGACTCAGGCGCACACACTCTCACCTGGCACACAAACAGAAGCCCTCACACACACCATGCACATGGATGACACACACATGCATGTGCACTCACCGGACAATGCCTCGTAATCAGGGAGATCTCCCACGCCTTGGATATGTTCCTCCGTGACGTAGGTCCCAGCGACTGACTCATGTGGAGTGAGTTCCATGTCTACTACTGGAGACCCACCTCCAGTCACTAGAGTTGCGGCATGACTTGAGGCCAGCTTACTCTTTGCCCTGCGCTTTAGGTCATTCCAGCGCTTATAGCAATCATTGGCTGTGCGCCTCACGATTCCAAGGGCACTTACGATGTCCGCAACGGTCTGCCAGTGTGCCTGGCGTTGTGCAGGTGTGGTCTTGGATCCTGCAACAATGACCATCTCGTTGTCATGTGCGGACACATACTCGACAAGTGCATTCAGTTCGTCATCCGTGAAGCTGGGCTTCCTGGACGGGCCGGACTGTGTAGCCGTGTCTGGGGCATCAGCCTGTGCCGGACGAGCACTCTTCCTCTTCCGCTTGGAAGGTGGTGGTGATCCTGAGTGTCCTGCGCCGCTCTGGACACTAGGGGCAGGAGCCCTGGTGGACTCTGTATCAGGAGTGTGGGATTGCACATTCAGCATGGGAGTTGGTGCAGGCATTGGCTCTAGTGTGATGGTGTCAGGGGGAATATCAGCAGCATGGACTAGGACCGACACTGTCCGGGCTGGGTGTGTGAGGGCTGGGGTGGATGGAGCCGCAGCTGCCCCTGCAGCCTCTCCGCCCTGCCTACTTGGTGCAGCAGATGACCTTGCTGCCCCAGATGCACGTGGCATGGTGACATCAACGTGCACCAGCGCACGTGTCATAGGCCTGCTGACCTGGAAGTCAGCCATGGAGTCAGCCAGGTCTGGTGCCACAATGGGCTGGTCCAACAAGGGCTGAGCATGGATGGTGTCAGCCACATCAGCCTCAACGGGAGGGGGGGGGATTATGGGTGCCCTTGACTGGTCCTCCACACATGGGGGGACAGGCTCACCCTGCAAGTAATGACCACGTCCCCTACCGGATCCACCACGGCCACCGCTTGTGGCTCTTCCACCTTTGCCACCCTTACGGAATCCTCGCCTCCCAACCATGGCACTGATGTTGATGTGCGTATGGGAGTGGCTGTAAAATATTGTCCTGGGCAATTGGGGGTCAAAGGGGTTGGGTACCAGATGGTAATTGTACCCTAGTGCTCTTGCAAGGCTGATTGTAACCCCTGGGGAAAGATGACGGGTCACGCTACGCACAGGAGCCCCAAAAAAGGGAGATGACGTGCACGCAACCCCTCCTAGACCACGTGTGCAGAAAGAAAAACCTGCACTACGCTGTGGCACCCAGTAACACAAGAATGAACGTATGCGTGTCACACGCAGCCTAGAATGACCTCTGAAGGGGTAGGCTACACACGGGGCAAGCACAGATGTTAGATACGTGCGTGACTCACCGTCTGCCAGGTAAAAGAGCGTGAAAAAGGAGCGCGTTTGGTTGGCAACACCCCCGCCAAAAGAAGATTTGTACGCTGTCTGAGGAGACAGGACAACAGTAGAAGGGAACACTGTTTGAGGGAACAGGCCCAGGTAAACCAGTAAAAGAGAAAAAAGAGAAAAATCTGTCAGAGGTAACAGGGAATACGAACTTGAAACGCCGTGAAGTAAATCGCGTGTGAACCGACAAGAAGTACAGAATTCACCCACTCGCTCTCCACGAAAAGCGCGTACAAGGAAATGGTGTTCTACGCGTACCTTTTATACAGGCCCACACGTCCAACGTCACTTACGTGGCGTGTACGCGCTAGGGCCATTTCCACCAATTACACGCTTTGTGACTTATGCGTGTACGGCCATTTCCACCAATTACACGCTTTGTGACTTCTGCGTGTACGGCCATTTCCACCAATTACACGCTTTGTCACTTCTGCGTGTACGGCCATTTCCACCAATCACACGCGATGAGACTCTGACGTGCAGTCTTTCCACGTGTGCTCTGTCATCACGTGCTGTGTGGGAAACACCTGTGCGGGTCACGTCACAGACGCGCTTACGCGCTGAGGGCCTTTGGTCCAATAGAATCACGTATGCGTGCTGACGCGCTTACGCGCTAAGGGCCTTTCCTCAGTTTTCACGCTGACGTGCAGGATTTTCACGTGCCAAATCACTCCGTACCAAGCTGGCCACGCGTAAGCACACGGAAGACCACGCTCCTGCCCAGAAGGCCGAACTACTGCCCCCCAGAGCCCCGAGCACGCTCCCACCTGCCATCTGCTGCTGCCTGACTGCCTGCTGCCCACGTGCACTGCCATTTGCTGCCTGCACATCAGCCAGGGGTGCTGTTGCTGTGACCACCCCTGCTGGAACCGAAGACTCCCGACTGGAATTCCATCGCTCCACAGCCCAGCCCCAGGACCCAGTTGCCCACCCACTCCTGCCTCTGGGGTTGTCATGTCGGGGCAAACACCATCTGTGACCACTGACCCCGGCCAGAGAGGCAGAGGGGCACCAGCTTCAGTGCCACCGAAGTTGGTGTCCTGGTGGAGCAAGTCCTGGGGCAGTATGATGCCCTCTTTGGAAGTTCCCGCGCCGACAAGGAAGGACGGACTCGGATCTGGACTGACATCGTGACTGCCATCAACGCGGAGGGGGTGGCAGTCCGGGACTTACAACATGTCAGGAAGCGCTGGGAGGACTTCAGGTCCAGGACCCTGAACAAGGCCCGGCGCCTCTTGAAGGCAGCGGATGCCAAGGGGCGCCGGGGCCACTTGTCGGAAGAACAGATGGGGGTCCTGGAACGCATATCCCCAGCGCTCCACGTCCAGGTCCTAGAGAAGCAGACCCGCCTGGAGTCGAGCGGTGAGTGTACATGCATCCTGGTTGTGAGCAATGCGTGTGGTGATCATTCGCCATTGCCGGTTGCACATCTGTTTGTATGGGGTCGAGTATGGGTGGGGGTGTACAGGGCCGTGGGGCTGACACATGCGAGGGCTGTAATGTGTGAGACATGGATGGTGCTTGTGTGTGTGGGCTTGCATGGCAAATGCAGTTGTGCGTGCACACATGTTTGGATGAATGTGTATGTAAGTAGACATGTCCGTGATGTCAGGCATGTATGTTGTTTTCGGCTGCATGTATGAGCACTGTGTACATGTGCATGTGTGTGTATTTGACAAGGGCGCAACAGTGATGCAACATGGATGCATGTGACAGCGGTATGTGGAAGCCTGATTGGCAGATGTGACATGGATGCCCGTCTGAACAGTGCGACACTTGGCAGAGGTGTAGACATGCATGCAAGTGTGGTGGTGTGTGTACATGTGTGGTGCACTTCCTGTGTTGCATGTGATGTCTGGCTCCCCTTTGGCTGCTGATGCTGTTGTATGTGTAGGGATGGTGCTGGCAGTTGCGATATGGCTGTGGTATGGCTCATGTGTGCCAGTTGCAATGACATGTGTGTTGGGGATTGTGATGACATGTCTGAGGTTTGCCAATGCCACTCATGTGCAACTGTCATGCGTGTATGTGTCCATTGTACAGTGCCCTGATGCCTGTGTTTTGTTTCTCCCTGTCTGCAGCGTCAACTGATGAAGAGGGCGGAGAAGGTGCTGTGGAGCACAGCGGCGGGGATCCGACCGCCAGCCGGAGACGCAAGGCCCGGCTCCCCTCCCGTGTTGTCATCTCGTCGGGGAGTGAGGAGTCTGGTGCCGCGTCCCAGGCCGCAGCTGCCGGGGGGAGGTCCAAGAGGCGGAGGTTGCAGTTGGACTCCTCGGCAGCAGAAGCGGCAGCTGGGACCCCACAGGGCCCAACAGGGGAAGATGGCACGGAGTCATCCAGGTTGGTGGGGGGTTTGGTGGAGGAGGGGGCCGCGCAAGCACCAGAGACGGGGTCTGGAGGTGGGGATCCCACTGGTGCTAGTGGTGCAGTGCAGGACCAGGGACAGGAGGCAGCACAGGCGGCCGCGGAGGTGCCTGTGTGCAATCCTGTCCCCGATCCTGTCCCTGCATCATCTTGCACCAGCAGGGATGCCTACGTCCAGACCCGTTTTCAGGCAGGAGATGAGCTGACGTCAACTGGCCTTCCTCTGCCTGCAGACGTGGCCATCCAGGTCCGGGTTGAGGCTGTCCTGGCTGGTGTGGTGTTGCGTCAACGGGCCATGCGAGGTGACCTGCAGTCTTTTCATGGAGAGACTGCACGTCATCTCGAATGGCTCGTTGACCACGTCAGCCTGCTGGGACAGGTCACACAGGCCGGATTCCGCTGTCTGATGGGGCTTGCTCCGACCCCCTCCTCAACTGGACCCCCTACGCGCCAGTCGTCCTCTGTGCCATCTTCACACCCATCAGTCACCTGGGTGCCCTGTGGAGCTGCCTCTGACGGTGCGGCCAGGCTGGTGGAGGAGGCATCCCTGCCACAGTCGGGAGTCGGAGGTCCAGCAGGGGTGGCCACATCAACAAGTGCACTCCAGCCGGCGGAGGATGTGCAGGCAGCAGGAGGCAGTGCACGGGCAGAGGCAGAGCAGCAGCAGCAGCAACATGGTGGGAGACATGAAGGCTCGGGGCTTTCTACATCGGAGGGGCAGGCATCGGCCGGAGGGCAGGGGGACCCAGGACAGACAGTGTCTTCCGTGTGGCAGCGGTTGGGCCACGCCATAGGTGCGGAGCGGCGGCGGGCGGAAGAGGCGCGGCTCACAATGGTCAGGGCGGAGAACTCCATGCGGAGGGCCCTGAGGCGGGCCGAGTGCCTCGAGGCAATCCGCAGGGGGTTGGAGAAGGACACAGCGTCGTCCCAGCGGACCCTCGGGGCCATGGAACTGGACCGCCTCCGGGACATCGAACAGGAGTTCGATGATGCCCTGGCCCGGGACACCATAGAGTGAGCCGCTGGACTTGCCCGCCGCCTTTGTATATAGTTCTTTAGTTTTAGGTTTCCTTTCGTTCTTATTATGATTTGGAGTCGACGGACACTGCTCCACTTTTTGTATATAGTTGATATTTAGGTAGGTTTTTTAGGAGGTTTCCTTAGTTCAGTTGGGCTCATGGACCCTTGTTATTTTTGTACATAGTTGTTTGTTGCATGGAGATTTTTTTACATTTGACTTTGGACAAAATTTTTTAGGATTTGGATTTCCAGTTTTGTGTTTTTATGCGGACATGCAGCTTATTTTTTCACATTTACATTGTAGTTAGTTTTCTTTCTTTAGCATTCTTTATTTTTTTCAATACAATTTTGTTGGCATAGTTCACTGTGTGGTATCATCTCATTGGTTTCATGCATGTCATGTTGTGTGTTTTCCCATTCAATTGCAAAAAATGTGTGTGACGGACATGGGTTCATTAGCTTCATGAACATTGGGGGTGTAACATGTGATTTCCATTTCCATGTGGGTGAATGGGTTACTTGGTAGGGCTTTTTGGCTGTGGAGGCTGACCATTACGCACATGATTGGGGATTGTGAGGACCTGGTGGGGGCTGCCCATGGTGGCAGGGGCGTGGGGGTGGTGGGAGACATGAGTGGGGGCCTGGTTGAGGGTCACCCTGGATGCTGGGGGGTGGGGGTGCAGGGGGACATGAGTGGGGGCCTGGTGGAGGGTGACCCTGCACTGCCGGGGGGTGGGGGTGGTGGGAGACATGAGTGGGGGCCTGGTGGAGGGTGACCCTGGATGCTGGGGGGTGGGGGTGCAGGGGGACATGAGTGGGGGCCTGGTGGAGGCTGCCCCTGCACTGCCGGGGGGTGGGGGTGGTGGGAGACATGTGTGGGGGCCTGGTGGGGGCTGCCCATGGTGGCAGGGGGGTGGGGGTGGTGGGAGACATGAGTGGGGGCCTGGTGGAGGCTGCCCCTGCACTGCCGGGGGGTGGGGGTGGTGGGAGACATGAGTGGGGGCCTGGTGGGGGCTGCCCATGGTGGCAGGGGGGTGGGGGTGGTGGGAGACATGAGTGGGGGCCTGGTGGAGGGTGACCCTGGATGCTGGGGGGTGGGGGTGCAGGGGGACATGAGTGGGGGCCTGGTGGAGGCTGCCCCTGCACTGCCGGGGGGTGGGGGTGGTGGGAGACATGAGTGGGGGCCTGGTGGAGGGTGACCCTGCACTGCCGGGGGGTGGGGGTGGTGGGAGACATGAGTGGGGGCCTGGTGGGGGCTGCCCATGGTGGCAGGGGGGTGGGGGTGGTGGGAGACATGAGTGGGGGCCTGGTGGAGGGTGACCCTGCACTGCCGGGGGGTGGGGGTGGTGGGAGACATGAGTGGGGGCCTGGTGGGGGCTGCCCATGGTGGCAGGGGGGTGGGGGTGGTGGGAGACATGAGTGGGGGCCTGGTGGAGGCTGCCCATGGTGGCTGGGGAAGGGGGTGGTGGGAGACATGAGTGGGGGCCTGGTGGAGGGTGACCCTGGATGCTGGGGGGTGGGGGTGCAGGGGGACATGAGTGGGGGCCTGGTGGGGGCTGCCCATGGTGGCAGGGGGGTGGGGGTGGTGGGAGACATGAGTGGGGGCCTGGTGGAGGGTGACCCTGGATGCTGGGGGGTGGGGGTGCAGGGGGACATGAGTGGGGGCCTGGTGGAGGCTGCCCCTGCACTGCCGGGGAGTGGGGGTGGTGGGAGACATGAGTGGGGGCCTGGTGGGGGCTGCCCATGGTGGCAGGGGGGTGGGGGTGGTGGGAGACATGAGTGGGGGCCTGGTGGGGGCTGCCCATGGTGGCAGGGGGGTGGGGGTGGTGGGAGACATGAGTGGGGGCCTGGTGGAGGCTGCCCCTGCACTGCCGGGGGGTGGGGGTGGTGGGAGACATGAATTGGGGCCTGGTGGAGGGTGACCCTGCACTGCCGGGGGGTGGGGGTTGTGGGAGACATGAGTGGGGGCCTGGTGGAGGCTGCCCATGGTGGCTGGGGGGTGGGGGTGGTGGGAGACATGAGTGGGGGCCTGGTGGGGGCTGCCCATGGTGGCAGGGGGGTGGGGGTGGTGGGAGACATGAGTGGGGGCCTGGTGGAGGCTGCCCCTGCACTGCCAGGGGGTGGGGGTGGTGGGAGACATGAGTGGGGGCCTGGTGGAGGGTGACCCTGCACTGCCGGGGGGTGGGGGTGGTGGGAGACATGAGTGGGGGCCTGGTGGGGGCTGCCCATGGTGGCAGGGGGGTGGGGGTGGTGGGAGACATGAGTGGGGGCCTGGTGGGGGCTGCCCATGGTGGCAGGGGGGTGGGGGTGGTGGGAGACATGAGTGGGGGCCTGGTGGAGGGTGACCCTGCACTGCCGGGGGGTGGGGGTGGTGGGAGACATGAGTGGGGGCCTGGTGGAGGGTGACCCTGCACTGCCGGGGGGTGGGGGTGGTGGGAGACATGAGTGGGGGCCTGGTGGAGGCTGCCCATGGTGGCTGGGGGGTGGGGGTGGTGGGAGACATGAGTGGGGGCCTGGTGGAGGGTGACCCTGGATGCTGGGGGGTGGGGGTGCAGGGGGACATGAGTGGGGGCCTGGTGGAGGCTGCCCCTGCACTGCTGGGGGGTGGGGGTGGTGGGAGACATGCATTGTTGATCAGTAGTGCAAGGTGAAATGTGGGTTGGCTGGGGGGCATGCCCATGGTGAATGGGCTGCCTGCGGGACATGGGCAGGGGTGCAGGGTAGTCCCCCGTGGTGTGGGCTGCCTGCAGGGGCCGTGGAGGTTGTGGAGCGTACACCTGGGAGGACCCACACGGCCAATTCACGTGTAGTACTCCCCAGAACCCCTGAAATACACATTCCCTGCTGGTATCGCGTGTGGAACTTCCCGCGCACCCCTGAAATACACGTACCCTGCTCGCACTGGGACTATCGCGTGTGGAACTTCCCACACACCCCTGAAATACATGTACCCTGCTCGCACTGGGACTATCGCGTGTGGAACTTCCCGCGCACCCCTGAAATACACGTACCCTGCTCGCACTGGGACAATCGCGTGTGCAACTTCACGCGAACCCCTGTAATACACGTAGCACGCTCCCCCAGGCCTGATCGCGTGAGAAACTTCACACTAACCCCTGAAATACACGTAGCCCGCTCCCCCAGGCCCGATCGCGTGAGAAAGTTCATGCGAACCCCTGAAATACACATAGCCCGCTCCCCCAGGCCCGATCGCGTGAGAAAGTTCACGCGAACCCCTCTAATACACATAGCCCGCTCCCACGCGAACCCCTGAAATACACGTAGCCCGCTCCCCCAGGCCCGATCGCGTGAGAAAGTTCACGCGAACCCCTGTAATACACATAGCCCGCTCCCCCAGGCCCGATCGCGTGAAAAAATTCACGCCAACCCCTGAAATACACGTAGCCCGCTCCCCCAGGCCCGATCGCGTGAGAAAGTTCACGCGAACCCCTGTAATACACGTAGCCCACACCCCCAGGCCCGATCGCGTGAGTAAGTTCACGCGAACCCCTGTAATACACGTAGCACGCTCCCCCAGGCCCGATCGCATGAGTAAGTTCACGCAAACCCCTGTAATACACGTAGCACGCTCCCCCAGGCCCGATCGCGTGGGAAAGTTCACGCGAACCCCTCCCCCAGGCCCGATCGCGTGAGAAAGTTCACGCGAACCCCTGTAATACACGTAGCCCGCTCCCCCAGGCCCGATCGCGTGAGAAAGTTCACGCGAACCCCTGTAATACACGTAGCCCGCTCCACCAGGCCCGATCGCGTGTAAAACTTCACGCGAACCCCTGTAATACACGTAGCACGCTCCCCCAGGCCCGATCGCGTGAGAAACTTCACGCGAACCCCTGAAATACACATACCCTGCTGAAATCGCGTGTGGAACTTCCCGCGCACCCCTGAAATTCACATACCTTGCTCGCACTGGGCCAATCGCGTGTGGAACTTCCCGCGCACCCCTGAAATACACGTTCCCCGCTTGCCGTTTGCTGTTTGCCAGCCCGGTGAACTGGTCCAGGGTTAGCGCAGCCCTTTGCGATGATTTAGCGATTTTGATGGCTTTTCCTTGCGCGAGGGCGTTCTTCGGGGCGTTACTGGCGCTGCTGCAGGGTCGCTGCGATTCTCTGCACCACGGCTGGTTTGGGAGCCTAAAATCCATGAATACGCTGTGCGCGGAAATCGGTTTTAGCGCACGTGCCTGGGGCAGACAATCGCACGCGGACACTCTGCGCCAGCCGCTTGCGACACTTTTCTGCGAAATTCTATGAATTACCCTCTTAGGCCCTCATTACGACCCTTGCGGAAATTGACTGACCGGACCGCAACAGCGTAAATAGCGTTTCCGCCATTGCACGAAGGAGCAAAGTGCGGCTAATTACGACCCATCGGGCACGAGCATTACGCCATGGCGGAATCCGAAAGGCTGCGATGGCGGAAATGACCCCAAAACGGCCCTTACCGCCGCCGTACGCTGCACCAGGTGCAATACCGCCACCCATCTTAGCGGTCACCGTAATGAGCGGGCACCGTAATGAGCGGGCACCGCAAATTACGGGCACCGTAAATATACGGAAACGGAAGTAAAAGCATGTGGCCGGAACGGGAAACAGCACGCCGCACAACTATAAAATCCGAATCCCAACACAACCATTAAAAATCCGACCCTGACACACATCCCAACCCGTTAGCAACCCCAGTTAAAAAAATAAATATGGGAAAGGTAGCCAAGAAAGCGTGTGATCGCAAGCGGCAGGTCCACTTCTCCCGAGAGGAACTGACCGTGCTGACCGAGACCCTGCAGGAAAATGCCGCCGTCGTCTTCTCCAGTCAAATGACCAGGACGGCCCTTGCCAACAAGAAGGCCATATGGGCCCTTGTGGCACAGCGCGTAAGTGCGGTGGGGACAACACCCCGCACGCCACAGCAATGTCGCAAGCGGTGGGACGACCTGCGGATCCGCGTACGCAGCATACTTTCTGCGAACAGGAACATCGCCACAGCTACCGGGGGGGGATCAGAGTCGCCCATCAAGTTGACCCCCTGGGAGGAGATCTGCGCCTCCACCATAGGAATGGAGAGCATAGAGGGAGTCGGAGGGATGGAGAAAGGAGTGCCGACATCCGGAGAATCAGGTAGGTTTGCCAAGAGAAACAATGCGAAATCCACAAACCACGAACATGTGCAGTACCATGTGACCCCATAGTGCAATACATACTTTGCCCTGACAGCGCCCTCTAAAAGTCAGAATGAATAAACAAATTAATCAAGATGCCATAAACAACCCCTACATGTGCAGCATGCACCCCCTAACTGCAGGCAGCCAAATGAATGCATCCTCAATCCACACGAAAATGAGACCACCTCCAAGGCCCAGTCCCATATCAGCCTCATGTACCACCCCAATGCATTTGATACGTTGCCATTCCAAATCCGACAGACCCATAACTAACGCTCGCCCCTCTTTACTCCACCACAGGGTCCGATACCAACGACGAGCTGCAGGACACCCCTACCAGCACGCCTGCAAAGAGGGCCAGGACCAACGTCCCAAGAGCCTCCACCTCAGGTGCAAGGATCAAGACACGGCAGCAGCAGGAATCAAGTGCCAGCACACTGGAGGGGACTGCAACAGGCACCCCAGCAGCCAGCAAGTCCACAACCCCAGCACCACAGGTCCCCCCAAAGAACGTATCTGATGGCACTGCCTCTGGTGGTAGCAGCACCATAGGTGACACAGCTGTCATGCCAGCATGCTCCGACACGGAAAACAGTGCTGGCGACGTAGGTACCATCCATGACCTTTCCCAATCCCCCTGCATGTTCCATCCCCTACACCATGACGAAACCACGCAGGGGCACCCTGAAGACGACGACTGGCCAACCCCCACAAGTCCTGTGCCAAGGCAACATGTGTTGAGCAGCCCCCCTGTCACACCACCGCAAATGTCCATGGCCCAGCAGAGGCAACAGTCCCTCGACCTGCTGATCGAGCAACAGCAGGAAGCGTCCACGCTACTCAAGGACCATGCAAATGAATGCGGGGGTTCCAGGGCAGCCATGGAAACATCCACCGAGACACTCAGGGCACAAATAGAGAAAAGTAGTGAGAGCCTCAGGGGAGAAATGGAGAGAAGCACCGAGAGCCTGAGAGCACAAATGGAGAGAAGCACCGAGAGCCTGAGAGCACAAATGGAGAAAAGCACCGAGAGCCTGAGGGGGGAACTGCATGCGACGTCCAAAGACGTTTGTGCTGAACTTGCTGCTGTGCGCCGTGTGCTCTCGGAGCTCTCACAAACCCTCAGAGACATGCATGGACGCGAGCAGGCAGAGACGTCATCCGTGGCAAGTTCCGTCCAGGGCAGCCCCCAACGCAGATCTGGCAGGAACCTGCGCTCCACGGGCAGGGGTGCCCCTGATACCCGTAGAGGGGGCTTGCAATAGCGTCTACCCACGGGCAGCATGCATATCTGGACACTGGTGTTGGGGGGGGAGGAAGTAGGGTGGAGGGGGTGTGTTGGGCTTCACTGGGTGGCGGGTCCATAGGGTGTATGAATCAAATCACATTAACAATACAGCACTTCATTATCATCCAATGACATGTGTGGACATTGATATTTGCGTACGAGGCCTTCATAGGCGTACAGTCCACTATGTGCCTGTACTACACACACACAGTGCCACAGGTCCCCTTTCCGTGTAATAGGCACCATGCGTGGTTGCTAGAAGCATGCATCTATGATGCTCTGTCGGATTGCACGTGCATCCTGTGCCTCATGGACTCCCTGGGGTGCCTCCACATCCCCACCCTCATCATCATCATCTTCAGGTGCATGCAGTACAGCGTCAGGGGGCATGGGCACATTCCTACGTATGCACATGTTGTGCAGCATGACACATGCCATGACCATCTTAGAAACCCTCTCATGGCTGTACATGAGTGCCCCGCCAGACCTGCTGAGGCTGCGGAAACGAGCCTTCAGTAGGCCGAATGCCTGTTCAATGACCACACGGCTACGTGAGTGGGCATGGTTGTAGTCCTCCTCATGCTGGTTCTGTGGGTTCCGGATTGGTGTAAGGAGCCATCTCTTCAGTGGATACCCGGCATCACCTGTATGGGACGAATAAAGGGTGTCAGTGGAATGATAGTGCTAAGTAGCCCCCCCCCCCTCCTGCAAGGTCATTGACGCATCAAATGGGCCACGATGTCATGCATGGAATGAGACTCACCGAGTAGCCAGGATCTGTGCCCTGCGTGTCGCTCCATGTAGCGTGGTATTCTTGTGTTCCTCAGGACCATAGAATCATGGGTAGATCCTGGAAATCTGGCACAACAATGCGTAAAGATCTTGTTGGAGTCACACACCATTTGCACATTGATTGAATGAAATTGTTTCCGGTTGCGGTACTGGACCTCCATGGCATGTGGGACAACCAATTCAACATGGGTGCAGTCGATGGCACCAATGCAACCCGGGATGCCGCCAAGTGCATGGAATCCCACCTTTGCGTTGGTAATCTCCTGGTACGTGCGTGGTAGTGTGATGTGGTCGTCGGCGTGCTTCAGGAGGGCATCGTGCACTTGGGAGAGTGTCCGTGAGAACAGTGGCTGTGAAATGCCATGCAACTGTCCCACTGTGTGCTGGTAGGTGCCTGTGGCCAGGAAGTGGAGTACAGACACCACCTTCAGTAGGGGTGGGATGGCGGTTGGGCTATCTATCATGCTCACGAGGTCAGCATGTGTCATGTCCACAATGGCGATTATGGTGTCCCGGTCCAAACGGTAGAGGGTGTGGATCTGCTCAGCAGTGAGGTTGAACGGATCAGCTCGGAGGCGTGGGATTGCGGGCCGCCTGCGTGGTGGTAGTGGCAGTGCTTGTGGGCCTTGCTGACCCTGCCTTGCCCTCCTCCTCCTCCTTCTCCTCCGTCTCCCCTGTGCGCCCGGTTGTTGTACCTGTTGTTGTTCGTCGTCTTCTTGTAGTTGTAGCACTTGCAGTGCTATCTGGTGCCCCAGGCCCAACATCGCTAGTCCTGCCGGTAGCATTTTGGAGTGGGAGTGGTTGTGGGAGGGGTTTGGGTCTGCTATATATGTGCTGTCGGCCTGTATGGCCTCCACCTGTGCTGATTGAATGAATCTGTGGCAGATGCAATCCCTTCTGGCCGAGCACGTCCCGCACGTAAGGCTGCATTTGGCCGCATGGCATCTTGGGATTGGAATCATGTATCAAATCCCGATGGCAGTGTGATGTACTTTGACTGATTTTCATGCTATGCTCCCATTGTTACACATGCTATGATTGCAGCCGCTTACATACCTGTGAAGAGTCAGTGGTATGTAGGGCTCGATCGATGGCCGACCCTCATGCAGCACAGTATCGTACTTCACCGACGGGCGTGGCGTCCCATTTGTGATTGCAGCCAGTTAGCATTATGACACACAGCCGCACTACATTGATGTAATTGTGAATGCAAGCGTTCACAGAAGCCTTTTCGACGTAATGTTGCAAGTGAGGAATTCGAAGGCCAGGATTTTTGGTTGCGAAGTAGCGGTGAGGAGACGCCCACAGGTCTGCCTGGAAATGTAACGTTCTATTGTTGAATGTCCTTGGGACAGGGCCCATAACGAGCAAGCAATGAATGACATGAATTGAATGGGATGCGCAATAGCGTAGTGGACGATAAGGCAGGACGTTCCCAAGTCCATCTAGCTTCACGACACTACAGATCCGGCCAGGAGCACAGTGGTTTTTGCAGACTGCATTACGCACAGACGCGATGGAAGTTTCACATATTATGTGAGTGAATGTTCATGCGTTTTCATTGCGGGATGAGGGAATGATGAATGGATGCATGGACAGATGATTCCATTTAGGGTCTGCCATGTACATGTGTTTTTTGATTCAATCCCCTTCCCCTGCGCTATGTGATGCAAGGCTGCCATAGTGGGACTTACGTCTATCTGCCCTTGTCGGATCCTCCCTGTCTCGACGCGCCTTCATACACTTGTGTCTAGGCACGTTACTAATCCCATGTCATGGGTTCTATCTTGACGGACGCATGCACAGTAACCGACGTTGCCAATGGTGTATTAACCTCGATTGGTTTCGTTATGTATCGATACTGATTTAGGGGTGTGTATATTCCTTTGGAGTGGGCTAGCATGCATATGGGTGTGGATTTGGTGTGTTGAATGAAGATAGTGATGCATCATGTGTCATGTAGTGCAATCGGTTAATTTGTGTTTCATTTTGGTGACAGGTATCTCCTGCCCTATTGCAGATGCCATCTGTACGCCACTCCTCCAGATGGTTTTTACTCTCGACACCTGCAGCTTCGGGTGAATCAGTGGAGCAGCATTACGATCTTATGGGACGATCGCCAATGGGCCACATGCCCTTACGCTGTTCTGGTGGCTAGGTGCAACATTTCGGCCTTTCAGCTGGACTAGTGCCTGCCTCATGGGACGGACCTGCGGTTCTTGCCGCTTCCATGTTGCCTTTTGGAACGTTGATGTTGGCCCTGTGTGCCATGATGGTACAGGGCGTCACACAAGTGGAAGCTGGTCAATTATTGCAGATGCAGCCCTCGGTGATGATGGATGTTTTGGTGTTATTTTACAAATTGCTGTGAGGCCTTTGTCATTTGGATGTGCATTTAAATTGTATTCCGATATTTGGCGTGTTGCGTTATTCTTTGCAGGTGATGTGGCGATTTTCGATTTGTGGCGGTATGTATTGCGAGATGATCTGCATTGTGTTCCGCCTTCTGAGTTGAGTTGTGTGGTACAGTACTGGCCGCTTTTGCCTACGTAGCACAGTGTGGTCACGGATAGGGGCTGCCATTGTGACTGTTTACATGATGTGCTGTTCAGGGGCGGGGGATTGGCTTTTGGCCGACTGGTGCCTGTCAGCCAGGTCGATTGATGGTATGATGGGATGTTCAGAATGTGGCTGGTCACAGGTGCCTGTGTTTGCGTGCGTTTGTTGGAGGGGGACTGGGGTCATGTCCATTGGAATAGCTTCTGTATTCATGCCATCTGTGCCCTGCAGCTCCCATCGGCCCCTCTTGGGATGTGCCTGGCTGCTCAGTCACTCTGCCAACTTGTGTGGTACATGCTTCTGCTGATGGTTGGTTTGTTTACTGGCAAGAGTACAGGTCTGGTGCAATCCCCCTCAGGATGCTGTTTTGGATGTTGCCTTGCGCTGGTGGCAAGCGATGGGGGACTACTGTTGTTTTGTGTCATGTGTTCTTGATTTCCATTTTGATGTCTTGTACCTTCACATGCCTGTGCTGCATCAGTACGGCTATGGTGAAATGCCGTACATGGATGCCCACTCACGGGGCGCTTCGAACACCTGCATGCATTTCTACGTTGGCATGCATGGGTGAATTGTAGATTTCACTGGTTGCATGGTGTGAGTACATTGCGCCTGCCAGGAGTTGTGCAATGTGGCCAGGGAGTGGAGTACAGGCACTCAGTGGGCCATTTACGGTTGGTTCACGATGCCGTATTTCTCGCCATGGCGGAATGGTCCATTCCGCCATGCCTGATGGCGTTAGGTACATGTCCGCTAGGGTCGGAATTGGCGTACCGTTGCACCATGGTGGTGTTTGCGGTTTGGCATGGTGCGCGCGCGCGTGCTTAGTGCAGTTAGCGTTGGCGTTCACTACGGTGTCGCTAATGGCTTCGTACTTTGCGGTGACGGGTCATAGTCGCACCGAGCGCTTTTCGATGGCGGTATTGCATTTCCGCCATCGTTTTCCCCTTTCCGCCAGGGTCGTAATGAGGGCCTTAGTCTGCAGGTTGATTTCTCATGGGAAAGACAGACAGACAGACAGACAGACAGCTTGGACGTTTTATCTTAATAACAAGATTGGAAATGTTGCTAGACCATTGTAAACAGTAGGTCAACAGCGGGCCTTAACACCTGCTAAAAGCATGTGTGGCGAATTTCGATTTTCACTACGGGTCAATGTTTTCATTCTGCACTTACTGAGTTCTTAACACTAATGTTGTAAAAGTATCCCAATTTACAAAATAACATTGTAAACACCTTAGAGTAGTCAGTTAAAACATCGGATGTGTAGGGTAACACAAATTACACTGGTGGACAGCGAGTTTCTCACAAAAAAATGGCTCGTGGCTGTTTATTCAAGGGGGCATTTCTCCTTTTTACACCCAAATTTACTATGCGCCATTTGGTTACAAGGACTTCTTTTTCTCTTCTGTCATTCTTCAAAAATGCTCAGTGCCTCCTTCATCCTACAGTCCACTTTGAGAAGGCTCACTCCATTTTCACAAACACCTATACAACCCTATACCCCGGTTTTTAAATTGTATTTGTGACAAATTGTAATGGAATTATAGCCTTGGGGCATGGGGTGTGCTCATTTCAACAGGTGTTATTGTAACTGGTTATTTGTAACACGCTAAATACCCAGAGGTTTCCAAGCACAGACCAAGGGATTGAACCTGTATTGCCCCTGAGCTATCCTCCCGGCCCATAAATCCTTATCCTCGTAAATCACCCTAAAATTCGACTGGGCTCATAACTAAGGTGTGGGCGGATAACACATGTTACGGCCCTCCTCACCTCATCATGCCATAGTGACAATCCAACCAACTTGACTATTACTATATCACCACAAAAATGACAATGCTCACACTATGTAGACATTTCCCACACTATTATGCAATACATCTGACACAAACAAAGGTATTTCAGAAATGTATCTGTGACGCAAGCACTTAAGAACTTAAGAGAAGCGTGTTTCATACGTCCAGCAGTACTTGTCATCCACCTCAGTTGTCTTTCCCTCCTATTATCACTCATGTGATGTGGGGCAGCCAATCAGGTGACTCGGGATGACAGCATTATCTCCCGGTGACCTGCCTGAATTCTGAGCTAGCTGTTAGTCACTGAACCCCCAGTCACCATTTGTCCCTAGATTAGCTCTCACTGTGCTGACTTGCATCTCCCTGACTTGGGGGGTATATTTCCCGCTCGTCCCCAGCCACGAAGTTTGTGCCAATCATTTTGGGCCAGGCTAAGAAAGTTTCACCTCTTGCCGTCAAACACTCACAGTGCCCTGTGTGCCTATCTCTTCACCACAGTCCTTAATGTCCTCTCCTATTAGTGCTCGCTAGTTTTTTAAGGTGTAGGGTCGGGTGCGTAATAATTGCTATAATGTCTGCAAGCATGGGCCTTAGATTCTGGTAATAGCAGCTGCCTAGGTAATGCCATTGTTCTGCTTAGGTTATAATCTCCGGGTTGCAGGCTATA
The DNA here is from genome assembly GCF_040938575.1 of Ambystoma mexicanum. Classification (NCBI taxonomy): domain Eukaryota; kingdom Metazoa; phylum Chordata; class Amphibia; order Caudata; family Ambystomatidae; genus Ambystoma; species Ambystoma mexicanum. Next base: position 1,041,676,794 of record NC_090924.1, read on the forward strand.
ACAAGATAGTACGCCCGCACCAGCAGACATTATCATCAAATTGTCAATGCTATCGCCTGATCAGCAGCATACACCACCAAACTGATCAACACCATCAAACCATTCCTATCCTCCACCAAGTGCATCAACATTGTTTGTGCGCTAGTTTGCCCTAAACTAGATTATTGCAACGCTCTTCTGGTAGGCACTTCTGGAAAAAACCTATAAAAACTGGAAACCATTCAGAACAATGCCCCGAAAGCCGCCCTTGGCCTCAATAAACGTGACCACATCACTGATGCCAGAAGAGAGGCACACTGGCTCCCTTTCAGGGAAAGCATACAATTCAAAATCCTAACTATTGCTCACAGCTGCCTCGCCAGCACTGCCCCCAGTTACCTGGCCAACAGCCTTTCCAGATCTTCTTCCAACAGGCCTACACGACTGGCCTATTTCACAGACTTTTCATCACAAGATAGAAAGGAGCTAAACTGGAGGGTGGGTGCCAGTGTCTCTGCAACTGCCCCATGCTCTGGAACACCCTCCCATCCGCACTGAAAGGTCAACCATCATTCCTCCAATTCTGGAAGCAGCTAAAATCTCATGTGTTCACCTAGCACCCTCGGACATTGCTTGCACCCTGCTCTCTCTGTAACTCTCTCTGCCTGTAGATAGCGCCTAGACGCCCTGGGTTGAGTACGCTGCTACAAATGTATAATAAGTAAATATTCTACACTATGTTCACATAACAATTCTACAACATGGCATATGGCCATTCCTTCTATGGTACCCTGGGAACTCAGTTGGGCCTGACCAACACTCTATGTGGCAGAATGCATGCTCAAAATGGCACCCACGCTCACCTGAGAATCTTCACATATATGAAATATCCCCGCATGTTTTAATGACTTATGGTTAATGAGCCAATTTAAATGAAATGCCATTTAAAGAAAGACGAACGCCGCCCGATAATGTTTACGGAGAAACGTTTCACGAGTAAGTGCATAAGGTTTTGAAATTCCACTTTTATTCCATTTTATTTCTTAACTTTTTGTTTGCGCACATGTGTTGCACGTGAGTGCAACTCATCTGCAAATGAGTTATGCGGCACTATCCGGCCTTATCTCTGCAGCATTATGGGGAGTCATGCATCACACTTGAGAGTTAACGGGGCATGGGTAATCTCTGAAACACAGCCCTTTTCCTGTCTCTTGATGCAGTGCAGATAGCATACATAGCTCTGCATCTGCCGAAGGTGGGAGGCAGCCATTAGAAGCGTACAGTGAACAGGAAACGCAGCCGAGGGACGAGATACCATCTATCCCCAGCGGAGGGGCCGCCTTCCCTTCATCTTCACCGGGCCTTCTGAAGGAGTCAGCCATTTCCGGCGGCAGAAAGGGGAGTTGGGAACTGCGAGCCAGACCGGGTCAAATGGGCTCTCAAGATCCAAAAAGGCACCCGGAGCCCGGCTCCCCTGCATCCCACGCACGACGCACTGGGAGATGGATGGGATTTTAACAAGATGGCGGGGTGGCAAAGGAGACAGAGCAAGAAGTGCAAGGCCCCTTTGACACAGTAGAGCATGGAGGGCACGTGCTTGTTTTCTTAAATTAAGGTTCTGCAATGGAACGTTCTTAAGAGCACATTCCTTACACGCTAAAGTTGAAGCAAGAGACTGTTGCGGGTGAATTCATATTTTTATTAGGACTGATGTCCCGAGCATGGAAGCGGCATTTAAGCAGCCAGAGAGATACTGGCGACTTGAATTCTTCGCTCTCTTATTGAAATGTCGACTTTCTTTATATGTGTTTTTTTCTTTTAATGATGACTGTTCTTTTATATTTGCTCTCATGTATGTGATGTTTTTTTTCCTTCTGATTTGTAAATGTTTAATTAAACCAATTGCAAAAAAAAAAAAAAATAATAAAAAGTCTACATTGCATTTAATATCCATTAGGCAGCCCTTACTGTACTGTACCCCGCTTACGGGGCTGTGGAGTGTTATGAAGCTGAAAAAGAGCCCACCTCAAAGCATTATATACATGCGAGGAACTGCCATGTGGCAAAGGTGTACAAGCCCAGGCTTTTTTGCTTTGTATTAACTAATGCAATGATGCTGGTAGTTCCATTTCAAAAAGGATGATCTGCTAACCAGATCTCCATTTACACAAGCTCCATGCCAAAAGCATAGTATACACTTGTGCCCGGCTGGACCAGTAGCCAGATCTGCAAAGCCTGCTCTCCAGTGGCACAGAACAGGTTCCTGGGTCATATGTGCCCATTTGCGAATTATTTTTGTTTTTCTTTACCTGCTCTCCTGTGGGAAATGTGCACCTAGATATGGCTTTGCCTGCATCCACCATTCTGGCTATGCACCGTGGAGGGCTGCAAAGATGGCCGCCACCGCATTTCTGCCTCCAGTAAGCTCCCAGTCTGCTCCGTTAGTCCTGGAGCCTGCCGCTTGGCGCTTGGAGACTCATCCCTCACCACCTCTCCCAGCCGGGAGACACCGCCGGCCATAATTAAAGGCCAAAAGTTAAGGCCTGTACCATCAGTCTCTGCCAGTCTCAGCCGGCGAAGCAATCTGCAGAGCCAACCTCATGACACCCCGCCGGGTGCCGTCCACGGCCCGATGAATGACCCTTAGAAAGAAGGTAAGGAAAAAGCTTTAGGCTACCAATGCTGCTGTTCTGTCCACCCTCTGCGCACAACCCTTCACTTCTTTAACATCTCCTACACTGCTCGCATCCTGCTGCCCTCCCCCTCCTATTTCCTCTCACCTGCTCGCTCAAAAGTCTCTCAGTCCATGGGTCTCGATATAATGGCCAAGGCTCACACCCCCATCCTTAACACCCTCCAGCTACTCTCTCGATCACCAGCCATCCCTTAGACCCTTCATCCAGCGCTACATTTATTTATTTAGCATTTGTAAAGCGTGCCTAACCTGTGGGTATCTGGGGGCTGGACAGGTATTTACAGACAATCTTGCAGTTACATATAATTGAGCCAACATATAATTTAAAAAAAATGTATAAATAACAATTTACAGTATTTTCAGGTATTGCAGGGTATTTACAGTATGCATGGTATCTTCTAGTATCTGAAAAGGTGTTAACCTTTGAATGTGCAGAGCCAGTTTTTGAGTTTTCTGCAGAAGGATGTGTTTGAAGGGTTGGGTCTGATGGATAGCGGGAGGGTGTTCCATTCTTTGGCAGCAACTTCTGGGAAACTACGTCCTCTGGATTTGGTTCTTTTGAATTTAGGAACTGTGAGTAGAAAGGCCATGGAGGCGGGTGTATGTTTCTTAGTTTGTTTTGGAGTCAAGAGGTTGGTAAGGTATTTCGGGGCCATGTTAATAAGGCATTTATTTATGTGTAGTTGCTAAGATTATGAATCTGATTCTGCCTTGGATTGGCAGCCAGTGAACTTTGCATCTCATTACTGAGATATGCTCTGTCCTGGGGATATTTAGTGCAGCCCAAAGGGCATTGTTTTGGGTGACTTGGAGTTTTTTGATGCTGCTGCTCGATGCGCTAGCCAAGAGGATGTTACAGTAATCAAGTTTTGATAAAATCGGGGCTCTAGGTAGGGTCAAAAAGCTGTCGGGTGTGACTTAGGGTCTGCAAGCATTAATGAGCTTGGCTGTATTGGATGCTGAGGAGATAGATGCATTGACTTGTCTGGTCAAGGTTAGATAAGAGTCCAAGTAAACGCCTGAGGTTTTGACCTCCTTAGAGACAGTGATGGAGTTCCCGTCTATTGTGAAGGTTTTGTATTTCGGGTCAAGTTTTTGTAGGCAAGTTTGTGAGCCGATTAACAGGAGCTCTATTTTGTCGTCGTTTAAACAAAGTTCGTTCTGGGCCATCCAAGTTTGGATGATCAGGTAGATGTTGTTGAGTGTGACAGTATTTTTTGTCATAGTCTCCTGTGAGGTGTAGTAAAATCTGCGTGTTACCCGCATAATTAGTGTACGACACTCCCAGTTCGTCTAGGCGAACAACTGCTTAGTGAAGATATTGTAAAGCGTCAGTGACACCCAGAATCCTTGGGGCACTCCACAGAGAACTAGGGCAGGGACAGCGCTTGGTATGTTAGAGAAGACTCTCAATGTATGTTCTGAGAGGAAGGATTCAATCCGGGCAATGGCTTTTGAAGAGAAGTTGGCAGCGCTGGCTAAGTGGTGGCACAGGAGTTTGTAGTTTACTAAATCAAAGGCTGCTGAGAGGTCTAAGAGTAGCACTATTGCTAGGTTGCCATAGTCAATGATGGTGTCCATTTGGTTTTTAAGGTCCAAAAGCACAGTTTCAGTGCCATGTCTCGGTCTGAAGCCAGATTGGCGCAGACTAAAGATGTTATTTGTTTCCAAATGCTCTTGGATCTGTAGGTAGGCTGCACGGTCTATAACTTTCAGGAGGAATGGTACCGTTGTAATGAGATGGTAATTTGTGGGGATGCTAGGGTCTAGCATAGGTTTTTTTAAGAGGGGAAGGACCCAGGCATCTTTTAAATTCTTAGGGATTATGCTTTCTGTGAAATAATTGTTAATGAGGGATGTGATGAATGGGGCTACTTCAGAGACACATTCTTTGATGAGAGATGCAGGGCACGTGTCGCTCTGACATCTGCAGGGTTTAAGGCTGGATACAATTTTGGTAACTTGATATGATATGATATGGTATTTGTAACGCGCCTATACACAAGTGTTTCAAGGCGCGACGAGGCAGGGAGGGAGGGAAACAAGGGGAAGACAGACAAACGATCCTACTAGGCCAGGTGTCATTCAGATCGCGCAAGTGCAGAGGTAAGGGGAAAAGGAGGAAGTGCAGGGGGAGGAGGTGGGGGGGAAAGTGCAGTACAAGGTAAGTAGCGTAAGAAATAATAATTAATAAATAATAAATAAAAAGGGCCAGCTGGTGGCAAGTGCGAGGTAAGTGCAGAGCAAGTGCTGGGAAGGGGGCTGTAGGGTACAGTGACAGTCCCACAGTGCAAGGGGAGCCAGGGAGGCAGTGCAAGTGGAGAGTGGCTGGGCCCTGGACCGAGGTTGCTGAGAGTGGCCCAGATGCAGGTTTAGTGCTGAATTTAGTGGGGGGTTAAGCAGGTTTAGCAGGGGAGAGGGAGAGAGAAGGCAGAAGCGAAGAGGAAGGTTTTGAGGTGCTTCCGGAACCGGAGATGGTTCTCCTCAAGTTTCAGGGAGGCAGGAAGGCTGTCCAACTTCAACGATGGAGACAGGTCTAAACTCGAATGGAGGGCAAGGACGGTGGTCGTTGTGGGAGTCATTGACATAATCTGTGGTGCTTAATTTAACTTTTTTGTTGGCTATTTTGGATTGCACAATAATGATTTTATCCTTCAGTGCATTCTGGATGTTGGTGCCCCAGGTTTCATCTTTGTGACATGATTCAGGCGGGCTTGTTTGAGTCTCCAATTCTCGTAATATGGTAAAGAGTTATTTGGACCCAGATTTTGCATTGGAAATTAGTTCATTGTATGTGAGACTCTTTTCTTGGAGTATGGAAAGTTTGTATTTTTTAGCTGAGATAAGGAAGAGTTCGCTGTAAGACTTGGTGGTTGCGTCTTTCCAGTGAGATTCTGCAATGCGTTTATTAGTTCTTAGATTTTTCAGGTTAGGAGTAGACCCAGAGTTAAGGTGAGCTTTAGGTCTAGGTTTGTGGTGCTTAAGTGGGGCAATGTTGTCCAAGGCTTGAAGGATAGTGGTATTGTACAGGTCTACTAGAGTGGCTGGATTGTCAGGCCAGTGTTTGTGCTCCGTGATGGGACCTAGGAACAGGTGCATGTTGATGCTATTGATATTGCATGTATTCCTGGTGAGAGAGCCAGGCATCAGATGCAGTGTTGCTTTAGGCAAAGGTTGTCTGGGTAAGGTGAAAGTGATGACATTGTGGTCTGACCAAGGGCAAGGGGAGTTGGCTGTTATGTTAGTCAAGCCATTCAGGTCGGCAACATTCAGCCTTTGTCATGTGTAGCCTGGTCTATGCGCTGGGTGAAGCCTTGGGCAGCAATAGTATTTTGTATGATTATTGCCTTGGGGTCCTGTTTAAATTCCTCACTAGCAGCAAATATGCCATAGTCATCAGCCGTACTATTGAAACCAAGCCTTGAATCAAATCGGCGCCGTCCCTGCACCAGCTGGACCAAACTCAGCTAGCGCCATTCCACTGCAGCCTCGCCACGATCCTCACTGAAGTCACTGCCTCAATCGAGACTGTTCGACTCCAGCCCGCACCTACCAAAAACTGCGTCGGCCTCAAGAGCCACAAGCACTGTGGTGTGCACCCTGCTCCCCCGACCTGAACAGAACTGCGCTCTGTGAGCCCGCACCTGCCCCATGCAGCACCCCGAGGAAAATCACACTTAGAAATTGCCGGCTCGTTCCCGCTCCTGATGCTTGCCATCAGTGAACCCTCGCCTCCACCCCACCACCAAACTATTCACGCAGGTGCCCTCTATCAACCAACCACACTCGTCTAGCACTGCAAGTAAGGCCCGCAGGCTTAACGCCGTCAACAGCAATAATATACCCGCCCACCCCAAGAACTACAACATGATCAGCATCCAGCCAGGAAATCACTGGGCTAGGCACCCAACTACGGAGTCTATGCTGACCTCAACCATTGTGCGCTGTATTAAGGATGTAGCCTATGCGGATCTGCCTCCTTCCCCTATGGCTCTCCCCCAACCCTCCACCTTCCTCCGGTACTTTGTTGTTTAATTTCAGCCATGCCCTATCCAGTGAAAAATGTAATGTAATTATGCATGCGCCAGATGTAATTGCTACTTCAACTACCCGTACCAATACTGCCACTTGCACTGGGATATAAATGACAAAGCCTTAACCAATGCGAACCTCAATGTTAATGCATGCATACCTGCACCCTCATTTTTGAATGCCTTAACCAATGCGAACCTCAATGTTAATGTTTTCATATCTACACCCTCATTTGTAAAAAACAATGCCTTAGCCAATGTGAAACTCAATGTTAATGCTTGCACACCTGCAACTACAATTGTAAAAAATGTCCATTCGGTCTCTCCCTCAACAACTAGCACCAACCTAAGATTCCTTACACAAGTGCTGCTCCCCCCGGAAACTCCGATACACCTATTTCACTATCACCAATTAGCACTGCTTCTACCCCTCCGAACCTCATTAACTCTGGAAAGGTAAGCAGCACCCATACCAACAAACTTTCCTTAAACTGGGCACTCATCAATGCCAACTCCCTCCCAGCTCATGCCCTATATATCAATAACACCCTCACCACACACAACCTCAATACCCTAGCCATCTCAGAAACCTGGCTGCAAGACACCTCTGGCCCAGCTCTATCCCTAGCCCTCCCCTATCTACCGTAAAGAGCGCCCCTCTGGGAGAAGAGGTGGGGTGGCTCTGATAGCAAAGGAATCCCTGCCCATTAGGCAAGTTGACTCCTCCCTCGAAGGGAATAGCGATATTCTCTCCATCAAATGGACCATAGCACCGACCTGCACCATCGCCACCCACATTGCCTATCACCCGCCTGGCCCGTTGGCCAGCTTCCAAGAGAACCTCCTCCACATTCTGAGGGACAACATCAAGACCTCCTGCAAAATCATCTTAATGGGTAACAAGAACCTAGGCATTAATGACCCTGAGGATGCCCACGCAACCTCCCTATCCAAAACATTTTTAACCCTAGGCCTAAAGATCCACACAAACAACCTGACCAATTGCAACGGTCACATGCTGGACTGGATTGTGGACCTCAACTGCCAAACTACTATCCTATCTAAAGCCCCCTGTCCCTGGTCTGATCACCACCTTATACGCTTTTCCATCGCCCACCTTTTCCAACCCAAAGCTTTGTCAGAGCACTACCACTGGCTCTCGCTGTCATGCCGCGGCAGGGTTGGCGGAAGTGGAATCGCTGGCGGTTCTGTCCGCCGTAGCATTCCGCTCCTCGTCTTCCGTTTACCGCTCTAGTCGTTGTACGCGTCCGTGACCCGGAAGTATAAAAATCCTCACTTCCGGGTCGCATACGCGTTGCAACGTTTCCGGGTTTCCTCCTGTGTTGCTGCCGCTCCATCTCCCGGTGATATTCTTGACTTTCTGCATTTAGTTTCGCTGTTTTCCACTCAGCTGTTTGCCACCCTGCCCAGTACTTGGTCTCGTCCTTGTCTAGCCTTTTTTCTCCTTATTTTCCTTTTCCTTCCTTTTATCCTTGCTAATTTTTTCCCCTTTTTTCAAATTGAATCTACCGGTTGCCAGACCCCTGCCTGCCTACCGGACTGCCTGTGATTTTCCCCGGTATCTACTTGATTCTACCTGTTGCCAGTCTTTTTGCCTGCCTACTGGACTGCCTGTGATTATCCTTAGTATCTCATTGAACTTACCTGTTGCCAGACCTTTTGCCTGCCTACTGGACTGCCTGTGATTATCCCCTGAGTCCGTTGGATCTACCTTATTCCAGGTTCGGTGCCTGCTCATCGGATTGCTCTCTCTTCAGCTAACTCATCTTCTGGGATCCTCCACCTGCAATACTACGTCTAGGGGTTTTTTGTGCCTTCCGGCTTTTTTCCCCCTGTGAGGCGTTCTCGGTAGGATAACCCCCGATGCCCCTATCTTAGTGGCACGGTGGCATCCTATCGAAGACGTCCTTATCTTCACAAGAAAAAAGAGAAGCCTCCACGACATAAGGACGGAAGGATTAAGCAGAAAGAGGAAGGTGAGGAGTTGGGGGAAGGGGGAGAACTTGTCATCTCATCAGAAGAAGAAGACATAACCGACAATCGTGACATTTTGCAACGCCAACAAGAAACTGAGATGGCTACCCCCCAACAAGTTCAGGAGCTAGTAGCCGCAGTCCAAAACCTTAATTTGGAGGTCCAGAATCTTAAGACAACCAACGCAGCATTGCAACTAAGAATGAATAAACGGGAGCGACCCTCTGCAGACCTACCTTCATACCCTTTGGTTTCAGGCAAGTTTGATGGATCACCGAAACGAGTCAAGGAGTTCTTAGATGCCTGCAATCTTCACTTTTCCTTCCGTCCGCAGACCTTCACATCAGATCATGCCAAAGTAGGATTCATGATTACCCATATGACGGGTAATGCCCTGGCGTGGGCCACCCCTTTGGTTAATCAGCCAGATCCTGTGCTGCAGAACTACAATGATTTCAAGACCCTGCTGCAGCAAACATTTCTACGCACAGAAAGTACTTTTATGGCCTCGGAGGACCTCTTGGATATCCGCCAGGGAAACACAGATCTTCTCTCCTATATCACTACGTTCAAACAGATAGCCGCCGAAGCTGGCTGGCAGGAACAAGCCCAATATGCCATCTTCCGTCGAGGGTTGAGAGAGGAACTCAAGGACGAACTAGCTCGTATCGACCGTCCATCCTCCTTTTCAGATCTCATCACGGCCACTCTTCGGATCGATTTCCGACTCTCGGAACGACGGTCAGAAAGAAAGAAGAACAAACTCTACAGTCTCCCTCCCTTAGAAGCCCAGATACCATCTTCTCAACCACCTTCACGCCAAGGCAAAGAAGAACCGATGCAGATCGGTACTGCTCGTGCACCACTCACCCCGGAAGAACGGAAGAGACGACGGGATGGCAACATGTGCATGTATTGTGGAGCCTCTGACCATCTGTTACGGAACTGTCCTAACGTTCCTCCGAGGCGTTCGGGAAACGAGCGCCCTCGGTGAGTATGGGGACGCACTCCCGAGGGGCCATTCCTAGTCCTTATGCAACTTTGTCAATAGCCTCTTCTGGTTTACTAGAGGATTCTAGGTTGATGGTTCTGTCAGTCACTCTTACTGTAGGCAGGACCGAAGTCCCAACTCAGGCTTTACTAGACTGTGGTACAGCCGGCAACTTCATAGATACCTTGTGGGCTAAGCAAAAAGGTATAACTCGTCTGGCCAAACAGGAGGATCAGAAAGTCGAAGGAGTGGATGGGGAACCTTTGATTTCTGGCATGATCACGCATACCACTGAGGAATTACAACTATGTATCCAGCAACATACCGAAAGGATTTCGTTTGACATAATCCGAGCAGCCCATTTTCCTATCATACTAGGGATAAGCTGGCTACGAAAGCACAACCCTCACATTGATTGGGCAAAGAACGTACTCTGTTTTCAGTCCACCTTTTGTAGATCCGAATGTCTGCCTGAACCAAAGTTTGAGACAGTACAAACTACCAATGTTTACGACTCCAGACTCATCCATTGTCTTCCACGCCATCTACAAGAATATACAGAGGTAGTAACAGAAAAGACGCCTAGTGATCTTCCTCCACACAGACCAGAAGACTGTTGTCTGGATCTTGTTCCTGATGCACTGGTACCGTTTGGTAGGATGTTCCCTTTATCCCTCAGAGAAAAACACTTCCTCCGAGAATATTTGGATAACAACCTGGCCAACGGACTTATAAGACCTTCAAAGTCACCAGCTGGAGCTTCACTGTTTTTCATCCTGAAGAAGGACACACAAGAACTGAGACCCTGTATTGACTATAGGGGTCTAAACAAGGTGACCATAAAGGACAGATATCCCATGCCTCTTATCACCGAAATTATTCAAGCTGTTCATGGCGCCACAATCTTCACAAAATTGGATCTTCGGAATGCATACCATCTCCTCCGGATCCACCAAGGGGATGAATGGAAGACCGCATTTAGGACCCCTTATGGGTTGTACGAATACCAAGTGATGCCCTTTGGGCTTGTGAATGCCCCATCTGTGTTCCAGCGCTTTATGGACCGGCTTTTTTCGGACCTGCTGTGTCAGACCACGATTGTCTATCTCGATGACATACTGGTTTATTCAAGAACTCCGGAGGAACATGTTGTCCATGTCAAAGAGGTCTTCCAGAGACTAAGAGAAAATCACCTCTCAGTCAAAATAGACAAGTGTGTTTTTTCTGTAACATCTATCCCATATTTGGGTTTCATATTATCAAGTCAGGGTGTCGCCATGGATCCCCGCAAAGTTTCTGCCATTTTGGAATGGCCTTCACCTAAATCCATCAAGGAGGTACAAAGATTTTTAGGTCTGGCAAACTTTTACCGGAAATTTATAACCAACTTTTCCCACCGGATTGTACCTATTGCCACGCTACTTAAGAAGAGCTCCAAACCATTCTTTTGGTCCAGCGAAGCTGAGGATAGCTTCCACAATCTCAAGGAAGCCTTCTGTACCGCCCCCATTCTTCAGCAGCCAGATCAAGACCGGCCTTTCATCGTCGAGACAGATGCATCTTCATCAGCTATGGGGGCAGTTCTTTTGCAGGAACATCAAGGTGAGGAACATCCAGTCTCCTATTTCTCCAAGACACTAAATGACAGCCAAAGGAACTACTCAGTCATAGAGCGTGAATTATTGGCCATGAAGTCAGCCTGTTTAGAGTGGCGTCATCTCCTACAAGGAGGTAAACACCCATTCTCCATCAGAACAGATCACAGAAATCTACACGTTCTGCGACAGTTCGAGTGCTACAACACAAGACAGGCCCGCTGGGCTCACTTCTTTGCCCAGTTCGATTTCAACATTACCTACATCCCAGGGCCACAGAATATAGTCGCGGATGCTTTGTCTCGCAGAGGAGACTATGTGACCGAATCCGACAGGACGCCGGATCTTATGTTCCCCTTGACGAGGAGAATAGGTGTTCTGTCCACTTTCTTGAGACAAGTGAAAGAAGCTTCAAAGGGGGGTTTTGAGTCGGAGAGTCACCCACAAGACCTCGTCTATGAAATCAAGGAAGGACTCTACTTTGTGAAAGGAAAATTATATTTACCCACTTCAGAATTTCGGAGATTGGCATTAAAATGGTGTCACGACTCCAAGTGGGCGGGTCATCGAGGTATTAAGGGCACATTGGAATTTCTACAGAGGCACTATTATTGGCCAGTGATGCGCCAAGACGTAGCCAGTTACGTACAATCCTGTGTGACCTGTCTTCGCAGCAAGAGTTCTCGTCTAAGACCTTTGGGCCTTTTGAGGCCTAATCCTGTTCCCGACGGTCCTTGGGAAGTTGTATCTACTGATTTCATCGTGGACTTACCTCCTTCTGAAGGAAGCACATGCATCATGGTGGTGATCGATTACTTCACAAAAATGGCTCACTTCTCCCCATTACCAGGGGTACCAACAGCAGCAGCCATGACCGAGACATTCATCAAAGATGTCTTTCGTCTCCATGGAATACCAAAGAAGATCATCTCAGATCGAGGTAGCCAGTACACTTCTCGTTTCTGGAAACATCTCTGCAACCGTTTGAGTATAGAGAGAGCTCTAACATCAGGTTTCCACCCTCAGTCAAACGGACAGACGGAACGTTTAAATGCCACCCTAGAACAGTACCTACGATGTTATGTGAACCTTCAACAGGACAACTGGGTTTCTCTACTACCCCTGGCAGAGTTCTCCTACAATAACTCTTTCCAATCTACTCTCGGTTTCACCCCTTTTTTCTGTAACTATGGTTACCATCCCCGGGCTATACTACCGGTCTCTAATGTCTCCACCTCTTTACCCACAGTTGACTCCACTCTCGCCTTGTTGAAAGACGTCCACCTACAGGCTAAACACAATCTTAGCAAGGCTCAAATGAGATATAAGGACCAGGCCGACAAACATCGAAAAGCGGTGCCTGACTGGGGGGTAGGATCTCAGGTCATGTTGTCCACAAGGTATCTACCACGATGGGCACACCCTTCCAAACTCTCCCCTAAATTTCTGGGCCCATACGAAGTCACACAAGTCATCAACCCGGTGGCCTTTCGTCTAAAATTACCCAAAAGCCTTCAAAGAGTCCACCCGGTGTTTCATGCCTCACAACTCAAACCTTTTCTTGCAGACATCTGGTCTCGCAAAAAGAAGAAAGCCCCCTTGCCTGCTACTTCGACCCAGGAGGAATTTGAGGTAGCCCAAATCTGTGACTCCCGGTATCGCCGGGGAAGGTTGGAATTCCTTATACGGTGGAAGGGGTATCACTGGTCGGAAAACTCTTGGGAACCAGCCTCTCAGGTACATGCCCCACTGTTGGTCCGCAAGTTTTTTCGCTCTCATCCGGGGAAACCGGGGGGAGGTCTCCGTAGGAGGGGGCATACTGTCATGCCGCGGCAGGGTTGGCGGAAGTGGAATCGCTGGCGGTTCTGTCCGCCGTAGCATTCCGCTCCTCGTCTTCCGTTTACCGCTCTAGTCATTGTACGCGTCCGTGACCCGGAAGTATAAAAATCCTCACTTCCGGGTCGCATACGCGTTGCAACGTTTCCGGGTTTCCTCCTGTGTTGCTGCCGCTCCATCTCCCGGTGATATTCTTGACTTTCTGCATTTAGTTTCGCTGTTTTCCACTCAGCTGTTTTCCACCCTGCCCAGTACTTGGTCTCGTCCTTGTCTAGCCTTTTTTCTCCTTATTTTCCTTTTCCTTCCTTTTATCCTTGCTAATTTTTTCCCCTTTTTTCAAATTGAATCTACCGGTTGCCAGACCCCTGCCTGCCTACCGGACTGCCTGTGATTTTCCCCGGTATCTACTTGATTCTACCTGTTGCCAGACCTTTTGCCTGCCTACTGGACTGCCTGTGATTATCCTTAGTATCTCATTGAACTTACCTGTTGCCAGACCTTTTGCCTGCCTACTGGACTGCCTGTGATTATCCCCTGAGTCCGTTGGATCTGCCTTATTCCAGGTTCGGTGCCTGCTCATCGGATTGCTCTCTCTTCAGCTAACTCATCTTCTGGGATCCTCCACCTGCAATACTACGTCTAGGGGTTTTTTGTGCCTTCCGGCTTTTTTCCCCCTGTGAGGCGTTCTCGGTAGGATAACCCCCGATGCCCCTATCTTAGTGGCACGGTGGCATCCTATCGAGGACGTCCTTATCTTCACAAGAAAAAAGAGAAGCCTCCACGACATAAGGATGGAAGGATTAAGCAGAAAGAGGAAGGTGAGGAGTTGGGGGAAGGGGGAGAACTTGTCATCTCATCAGAAGAAGAAGACATAACCGACAATCGTGACACTCGCATGCAGCTACAGCAAACTGACCAAAGATCTCCTTTTACCATTCCTTGACATCCCCATTGTAGCCAGTTACGTACAATCCTGTGTGACCTGTCTTCGCAGCAAGAGTTCTCGTCTAAGACCTTTGGGCCTTTTGAGGCCTAATCCTGTTCCCGACGGTCCTTGGGAAGTTGTATCTACTGATTTCATCGTGGACTTACCTCCTTCTGAAGGAAGCACATGCATCATGGTGGTGATCGATTACTTCACAAAAATGGCTCACTTCTCCCCATTACCAGGGGTACCAACAGCAGCAGCCATGACCGAGACATTCATCAAAGATGTCTTTCGTCTCCATGGAATACCAAAGAAGATCATCTCAGATCGAGGTAGCCAGTACACTTCTCGTTTCTGGAAACATCTCTGCAACCGTTTGAGTATAGAGAGAGCTCTAACATCAGGTTTCCACCCTCAGTCAAACGGACAGACGGAACGTTTAAATGCCACCCTAGAACAGTACCTACGATGTTATGTGAACCTTCAACAGGACAACTGGGTTTCTCTACTACCCCTGGCAGAGTTCTCCTACAATAACTCTTTCCAATCTACTCTCGGTTTCACCCCTTTTTTCTGTAACTATGGTTACCATCCCCGGGCTATACTACCGGTCTCTAATGTCTCCACCTCTTTACCCACAGTTGACTCCACTCTCGCCTTGTTGAAAGACGTCCACCTACAGGCTAAACACAATCTTAGCAAGGCTCAAATGAGATATAAGGACCAGGCCGACAAACATCGAAAAGCGGTGCCTGACTGGGGGGTAGGATCTCAGGTCATGTTGTCCACAAGGTATCTACCACGATGGGCACACCCTTCCAAACTCTCCCCTAAATTTCTGGGCCCATACGAAGTCACACAAGTCATCAACCCGGTGGCCTTTCGTCTAAAATTACCCAAAAGCCTTCAAAGAGTCCACCCGGTGTTTCATGCCTCACAACTCAAACCTTTTCTTGCAGACATCTGGTCTCGCAAAAAGAAGAAAACCCCCTTGCCTGCTACTTCGACCCAGGAGGAATTTGAGGTAGCCCAAATCTGTGACTCCCGGTATCGCCGGGGAAGGTTGGGATTCCTTATACGGTGGAAGGGGTATCACTGGTCGGAAAACTCTTGGGAACCAGCCTCTCAGGTACATGCCCCACTGTTGGTCCGCAAGTTTTTTCGCTCTCATCCGGGGAAACCGGGGGGAGGTCTCCGTAGGAGGGGGCATACTGTCATGCCGCGGCAGGGTTGGCGGAAGTGGAATCGCTGGCGGTTCTGTCCGCCGTAGCATTCTGCTCCTCGTCTTCCGTTTACCGCTCTAGTCATTGTACGCGTCCGTGACCCGGAAGTATAAAAATCCTCACTTCCGGGTCGCATACGCGTTGCAACGTTTCCGGGTTTCCTCCTGTGTTGCTGCCGCTCCATCTCCCGGTGATATTCTTGACTTTCTGCATTTAGTTTCGCTGTTTTCCACTCAGCTGTTTTCCACCCTGCCCAGTACTTGGTCTCGTCCTTGTCTAGCCTTTTTTCTCCTTATTTTCCTTTTCCTTCCTTTTATCCTTGCTAATTTTTTCCCCTTTTTTCAAATTGAATCTACCGGTTGCCAGACCCCTGCCTGCCTACCGGACTGCCTGTGATTTTCCCCGGTATCTACTTGATTCTACCTGTTGCCAGACCTTTTGCCTGCCTACTGGACTGCCTGTGATTATCCTTAGTATCTCATTGAACTTACCTGTTGCCAGACCTTTTGCCTGCCTACTGGACTGCCTGTGATTATCCCCTGAGTCCGTTGGATCTACCTTATTCCAGGTTCGGTGCCTGCTCATCGGATTGCTCTCTCTTCAGCTAACTCATCTTCTGGGATCCTCCACCTGCAATACTACGTCTAGGGGTTTTTTGTGCCTTCCGGCTTTTTTCCCCCTGTGAGGCGTTCTCGGTAGGATAACCCCCGATGCCCCTATCTTAGTGGCACGGTGGCATCCTATCGAGGACGTCCTTATCTTCACAAGAAAAAAGAGAAGCCTCCACGACATAAGGATGGAAGGATTAAGCAGAAAGAGGAAGGTGAGGAGTTGGGGGAAGGGGGAGAACTTGTCATCTCATCAGAAGAAGAAGACATAACCGACAATCGTGACACTCGCATGCAGCTACAGCAAACTGACCAAAGATCTCCTTTTACCATTCCTTGACATCCCCATTCTCAAACCCCCTCTCTCCAGAGACCCTAACTACCTGACAGACCTCTATGCCTCTACCCTAGCAAGGGCAGTGGACACCATTGCTGCTCTCATGCCTAGGAAAGCTAAACCAGTTAGACACTTAAACTCTTGGTTCACCCCCGACCTACTCGAACCCTGCAACAAAAAACGGAGAGCCCAATCCACTTGTTATAGAACCCCCCGTGCCACTTTGAAAAAGGAGTTCTCGGAGACCTCCAAAATCTACAAACAGGCCATTATCTCTGCTAAATCCACCTCCTTTAACACGAGAATTACCAACGCAAAGTCAGACACAAGAAAGATCTTCACTATCTGCAGAGAATTGGAGACCATTGCCCTGTCAGATCCTTACTAAAGACCAAACCTCTTATACCAATATCGAAACAGTCATGCTCAACAAAATCGACATGCTAACCAAAATAATTATTATCAATCAGAGTAGCTCGATCACTCCCCTCTAATTATTATCAATCAGAGTAGCTCGATCACTCCCCTCTTCGCTACAGAAACAGCCCCTGCGGCTATCCAACAAACCCCAAAAATCCACAGGTTCCACTTCAAAGAGATCACAGAATCAGAGGTATTCTCAATCATAAAAAACCTCAAACCCTGAAAATGCAAACTGGATGTCTGCCCTGCTGAAATCATTAAGGATTCCACAGCAGTCCTAGTACCTTTCATCACCAACTTCATAAATGCCTCCTTCACCTCAGGAGTGATACTGTACAGACTCAGAGAAGCATGGTTACGTCCTCTCCTAAAAAACCCTCACTGGACCCCACGGTCCCCAACAACTACAGACCCATAATGACAGTCCCCTACCTGCTGAAAATAATAGATAGAGCCGTGCATTTGCAGGTTCAACACTTCCTAGAAACCCACCACATTTTAGGTCTACTCCAATCTGGATTCTGACCGCGCCATGGGGCCGAATCTGCACTACTAGATGGATGAGATCAGGGACAAAAAGGAAACGAGCCCTGCTCCTCCTCCTGGACCTGTCAGCTTCCTTCGACCTATTAGACCACAAAATCCTCTGCCATCACCTCACCACTGCAGCACACTCCTCGCAAGAAGCCACTAACTGGATCGCCTCTTTCCTCAAAGGAAGAGTCATGAGAGTGTTTGCAGAACAGGCTAGCACAGTCCCCTCCCCTTTACCCCGAGGGTTCCACAAGGCTCCTGCATCTCCCCCACACTCTAATATATTCACCAGACCGCTCATTGACATCCTGGACTCCAGCGGCATAGTCTACACAAACTATGCTGATACCCAAATCCTCCTCCCACTTTCAGGCAATTACGCAGAAGACTCAAAAACCCTAAATTATGTCTATTCCACAGTTCAGACCTGGACGGCAGCCAACTGTCTTTCCCTCAACAAGGATAAGACAGAACTCCTGCTTGTGGACCCTCCTCGGGTTTAAAAAAAAAGCTGAATGACCAATACGTTTCATTCAACATCAACAACATCTGAATACCCGTCACGTCCTCAGTTAAGATCTTGGGAGTGCATCTTGACTCCACTCTCTCGCTGTCTCGCCTGGTCAAATCCATAGCATCCACTGCGGCCTATGCAACTAAATTACTGAATGCGGCCAAACCCTTCGTCTCAATCGAAAGCTGCCTCACCATCTCCAGGGCGATTATAGGCTCAAAGTTGGGCTATTGCAATGTCCTCTTTGCAGGTACCACCGCCGAAAATATCCAGAAGCTTCCACCCATTCCGAATAATGTGCTAAGAGCTGCCCTTAATGTCCCTAAAAGAGATCACATATGTGCAGCTAGAAGAGCAGCCCACTGGCTGCCCATCAAATAGCATGTTCTCTTCAAAACACTGCCCATCATCCACAAGTGTATCTCCAACACAGCACCTCTATACCTCTCCCAAAAGATCACGAAGCCTGCTCTTCCAGACCCACTAGAACTGCCTATGCCTATCATCTCATACAACCTAGAGTCAGGTGGTCTAAAGCAGGAGGTACCAACTTTCCCTTCTTTGCCGCCAAGCAGTGGAAGTCACTGCCGCCCTACCCTGAGAGCAGAACTATCATACTGAGCCTTCGGTAAAGCTCTAAAAACCTGGTTGTTCAACTAGACCGAGTAGCCTGGGTCCACATGCCATTCACCCTGCAATGTCGTTATCACCTATACTGTCTCTACATTTATATGTACTATATGCAAATAAACTGTACAAATTGACTACGCAATGACACTCTGTAACAGCGCCACAATGCCCCTGGGCTGCTGTGTGCTTTTTAAATGAAATGAATAAAATGAATAAATGGGAGATATACCACGTTTTCAAGTTCATGAATTATACCCTTTATGCAGTGCCAGATGGACTAGACAAAAATAAAGCAATGCTCTTTTCACCACCTTGATGAATTCTGATGTTGTCCTTCTTATTGGTTTTTGTAATTACACGTCGTTTGCTCGGATCAAGACCTGTAATTACTTTCCTGTA
The DNA here is from genome assembly GCF_040938575.1 of Ambystoma mexicanum. Lineage (NCBI taxonomy): Eukaryota > Metazoa > Chordata > Amphibia > Caudata > Ambystomatidae > Ambystoma > Ambystoma mexicanum. The sequence goes on from NC_090924.1 coordinate 1,041,695,512, forward strand.
TGTTCCTACAATGTGTAAACCATCTGTAGTCCCCCTCTGAAAAGGGCATTATCATTGTAACACCCTTTGCTATAATTAATAGTTAACATTTTTAACTTTGGCCCTCACCTGCATTCTCTGTGGCTCTGTCAGTTGGAATGATGGCCTCACATATAGTTAAGCCATCAAAAGCAATGCCTGCATGGGAACTGCTTCTGACTGAGGGCTGTCTCTTTCAGGCCCTATGGGCTTTGATTCTCCGGGAGCTGAATGCAATGAACAAAGGGAATGGGGTATTTTGGTTCCATTTAGAGTTGACCTTTCTAAACTCTAGATTTGCCATGAAATATATCTGTGCATTATATGATATAATATGCCATTTATAACGTGTCTATACACAAGTGTTTCAAGGCGCGATGAGGCAAGGGAGGGGGAACAGAGGGAAGACTGACACAACGATCTTACTAGTCCAGGTGACATTGGCAAGTGCAAGGGTAAGTGCAGACATCATGTGTCAAGTGCAGCTAGGGGTCTGTAGGGATACAAAAACAGTCCCCTAGCGCAGGTGGTCCCAGGGGGGCAGTGCAGGTGTGCAACTGGCAGGGAGGGGACCTGGCCTGAGATCAGTGGGTAGCCAAGAAACCAGTGGAGTTTCAGTTTCAGCCAGGAGATCAGCAGGTGAGAGGAGGAGAGAAAGCAGAAGCAAAGAGGAAGGCAGTGGAGTAACTTTCCTGCAAATATTGGGGGGGGCATGACATCTCAAGAAAAGGTGCCCCAGCCAAATGAATGGGAACAAAATGGTGGGCCATGAAAGTTGGGGGGGACAAACCCCCCCACTCCTGCCCTAAAATTACGCCCATGGAGGAAGGTCGTGAGGTGCTTCCAGAAATAGAGATGGTTCTCCTCAAGTTTCAGAGAGGCAAGAAGACTTTTCCAGAAGGAGGCTCATGCAGAAGAAAGAGATCTACCACCAACTCATTGCATGGAGAAGCGACTGACCCTGAGGGAGTTGGAGGCAGATGAGCGATGACCTCGAGATATTTGGAAGAGAGAGTTGAAGGTATTGAGGGCATAGGCCCCAGAAGGACTTGTGGACAATGCAGAGGGTTTTGAACTTAATCCTCGCCACCACTGTGAGCAAGTGCAGAGATTTCAGACCTGGAGAGATACGATCCCTGGGCTTGAGGCCAAGGACAAGTCTCACAGTCCTGTTTTGGATGAGTTGCAGAGGGCAGAGAGTAGAGGCAGGCAGATTTAGAAAGAGGCTGTTGCAGGAGTCCAGCCTAGAGAGAACCGGGGAAGGAGAGGAAAGGAAGAATACCTCTGAGGAGGTGCAACTGGTAGTGTGACTTCTTAGAGACGTCAGAGATGTGAGGAGAGAAGGAGAGTGTCGAGTCAAAGATGTCTCAAGGTTTTTTGCCACACAGGTGGGAGCAGGAATATGGCCAAGGGAGGCCGGGCCAGAGAGTGACAGGAAAGGAGGGAGCAGGTGTGCCGATGAGGAGAATCTAGGACTTACTGGCATTAAGGCAGAGATCATTGGTGGCACACCACCCCTGGATAGCAGACAGACAGTCAGAGATGAGAAAAGAGGTGGCAGAAGGGAGCCTGAAAATGAGTTGGGTGTAATCCGCATAGCACTGAAAGTTGGGGCAGAAAGCGGCAATGCGGTGAGCAGGAAGTGCCAGGTATTGGTTGAACAGCCATGGAGAGAGGTTAGACCCCTGGGGAACACTACAGGTAGAGATAGAGATAGAGGAGAGGCAGGACCCAAGTTGGACATGGGAGGGTCGATTGGAGAGTAAAGAAGTCAGCCAAGCCAGTGTCATGATGCCTACCTCCAAGGTGCCAGACAAGACCCAGCTACCCCAGAGGCAGACATCATGTCTTCAAGGGAAGTCACAACAGCCTCAAGTAGGGGCTCTTTGGACTCAGTCCTGGCGCCTTTGGCGCCAGGCTCATATCGGGCCACAGTTCTGGCGCCATAGGCGCCAGGATCATAAAAGGGGACTTTGTGTTAAAGGTGCTTAGTGTTAACTTACCTGATGCAGACCATGCTGCAACATCCAGGCCTTCTGAGGCCTGAATGGGACTACTTTATCTTTGGAACTACTTAACCACACGGGTGTGGTCAGGGGAGGAATACATACCTGAGAGGAAGGATACATACCTGGAACTACTTTGAAGGCTATTTAAGCCACGCCCAAGCAGCAACTCACGCGTTGTTCTGCATCTAGCAGCTGGACGCTCACCGTGTTTGCTCCTGCATTCTGTCTTCTGCCACTCCTGCCAGCATCCTGGAACACCTGCAAAGAGAGAGGAGAAGAGAAAAGGGTAAAGAAGAGTCCTTACCTGCTAAATCCGCATTTCGGAGACATCTCGCCGACGGTCCTGAAAAGGAAGACATCCATTTAAAAGCACATCGCATCGATCGCTGCAGCGCCGCATCTCACTCACCTGTACAAGGTACCACCACGTTCTACGGCGACATCTGGACTCGCAGCCACATCACCGTGCCTAGGGAGAAAAAGACAAGAATAAAGGTGAGAGGGGAAAGAAAACAAGGAAACCTTAATTTCCATTACAAAGCTTACCTGTTGGGTTATTCCAACTTCATTTCGGGTCGGTGCCGCATCCTGGCATTTCCGGACCCCGGCCCCTAAGGGGAAAAAGAGACATCAGCGTTAGTGGGCACATGAAAAGACATTACCCACCGCCCATTAAAGACTTACCTGATTTCTTCTGGATTGATCTTTGTTTCGAGTCGGTGCCGCATCCAGGCATTTCCGGCCCCCGGCCCCTATGGGGAAAAAAGACATCAGCGTTAGTGGGCACATGAAAAGACATTGCCCAAACGCCCATTAAAGACTTGCCCGATTTCTTCTGGATTGAGCTTCGTTTCGGGTCGGTGCCGCATCCAGGCATTTCCGGACCCCGGCCCCTATGGGGAAAAAAGACATCAGCGTTAGTGAGCGCATTGATACAAGGACACTGAGAGAACTCTCATCAAGCTCACCAGAGTCTCATTCTTCGGTTCCACAGCTCTTCTCGGAATAGTTTCCGCACCTGAAAAAGAGACAACGAACAATTATTATTGCGGAATCATACTCATTAACAGAATCCTTATGGTACTATACCGGGAAAACAAAACTTGAACCCTCTACAATCAAAATCCCAGTGAAGTAACTGGATACAACGCGCCCCTGCATGAGAAGCAGGATGGAGAGCTCAACCTTTCAAACCCTAAGGTGAGACTTCACGGGGGGGTCGCAGGAGGGTTTCGTAGAGGGGAGAGAAGGGAGCGGGAGGCTTATACTTTCTCCCGCAGATTGTTAATACTCCCTTTTCACATACAGAAAGATATTCCTTCGAGCCAGACAAGCCAGATTCGAAGGTCCGGTCCAGTCCATCCTCCGGGTCCTGCGCTTCACCATAGAAGAAGCAACAACACTCCAAACCAGACCTGCGCCTCCGTGGGAGTCAGGTGAGCGTAACAGAACGCAAAGCCTACCTCCAATTTCCCACCCGGGCGCTATGGAAACTTCCGAGACAGACCAGCTGGCTCAGCTTTTGGGGGAATTAAGGGCAGAAGTACACTCCGCCCGCCAGGAAACTAATGCTCTCAAAAGAGAATTAATCTTATCCAAGGAAAGAACTGATGACCTGGCCAAACGATTGCTGCAGGGTCAAGCAGGACAAACTCCTTCACCTAGTTCTGCGGGTAATGCCTCGTCAATGGTTTCGAATAACCGGGTACAAATCAATCTACCTGGAAACATGCCTTTGGCCCCGCCTGAACGTTTTGCGGGGGACCCCAAGAAATATGCCGTTTTTATGAACCAATGTCGCCTACACTTTCTATGCAGACCTGGGGCCTTCCCTAATGATCAAACCAAGGTAGCCTTTGTATTATCTTATCTCAGTGGCTGTGCTGCCGATTGGTCTGTTCCGTTGGTAAGTCAGGATGACCCAATTCTCCAGGATTTTCAAAGCTTCCAGGCGAGCATGGAAAGATTATTCGCTCGACACTCTCAGGGACAGGCCCTTGACAACGAACTACTATCCTTACGACAAGGTAACCAAGATCTCTTATCTTATATTGCCACCTTTAATAGGCTGGTTGTAGAAACGGGGTGGCCCGAAAATAAAAGGATCACACTATTTCATCGAGGCCTGCGCGGAGAACTTAAGGATGTTCTAGCTCAAATAGTAAATCCACCTCAAGCCTGCACAGAATACATAGACTTAGTGGTTCAACTTGACCACAGACTGCAAACTAGAAAAGCAGATCGGTCCAAGTTCGAAACTCGAGTGCTGATCAAAACTCACGCTAACCCTAAGAGTACCGACGTTTCAGAACCTATGCAGATCGGCGGTGTTAAAGTACCATTGACGCAGAAGGAACGAGAGAGAAGACGGCAAAAGCAACTATGTCTCTATTGCGGGGCTTCTGGTCACTTTCTACGAGACTGCCCGGTAAAGCCACCTAAGAAGGTGGTTGGAGCCACGGACAACAATTTAATAGAACCTGATTCGGGAAACGGTCAAGCCCGACAAGCGTAGAGGTTCGCTTGCCGAGCTTGAAAACAGACTCTTTGACCTCGCATTTTGTCTTGCCAATGGTGCTCGTAGACCCGAAACAGCCTCAGCGGTTGCATGCTATAAAAGCATACATCAACAGTGGAGCTATTGGAAACTACGTAGATCGTGAATTGGCCTCCAGGATTAATCTTCCTCTCCATCCGAAAGTTAACAAGGATGTCATTACTACAGTAGATGGAACCGAAATAGCCTCAGGGCCGATAACACATTCCACTACAGAAATGACACTAGTGGGACAGGATGGACATCGGGAAGCAATTGTGTTCGATGTAATCAAGGCCCCACAATTTCAAGTAATTCTAGGAATCCCTTGGTTAGAAACACATAATCCTCGAATTGACTGGCGAGCAAAGAGAATAACCTTTCCTGATTGTGAAATGACTTGTTATCCAAGAAATCCAGATATGGGTCTGGCCACAGTAACTTCCACCACGATACAACTACCGGTTGAATACCAAGAGTTCCAAGACGTTTTTCAAAAAGAACAGGCGAACACGTTACCTCCCCACCGGTCGTACGATTGTCAAATCGACCTGGTACCCAATGCTCAACCGCCCTGTAGTAGGATTTATGCTCTTACTGAACCTGAGAACGTTCATTTGCGTCAGTATTTAGATCAGTATCTTGCCAACGGTTTTATTGGCCCGTCAAAGTCTCCTGTTTCCTCAGCTCTGTTCTTCGTGCCGAAAAAAGAAGGCGACCTTAGAACATGTATTGACTACCGCGCCCTAAATCAAATAACGATTAAGAATTGTTATCCTCTGCCTCTGATCCCTGAACTTCTTGACCAGGTAAAAGATGCTTGTATATACACCAAGTTAGATCTCCGAGGAGCTTATCACCTGGTACGTATAAAAGAAGGCGACGAATGGAAGACTGCATTCCGCACCAAATATGGGCTCTTTGAATATCAGGTGATGCCCTTCGATTATGCAACGCACCTGCCGCCTTTCAATACTTTATGAATGATGTTCTTCGGGAACTTATCGATGTTTGTGTCATCGTATACTCCTCCTCGGAATCCGAACACAGAAAACATGTCAGGGCAGTTCTTGAGAAATTGCGCCAGCACAACCTGTTTGCGAAACTCGAAAAATGCGTTTTTCATACCACAGAGGTCGAGTTTCTCGGATTCATCCTGACACCTAAAGGAGTCCGAATGGACTCGCGAAAGGTGGACGCCATCCTCAAATGGCCATCTCCTAACTCTGTTAAGGGGGTTCAGAGTATGCTTGGCTTTGCCAATTTCTATCGAAGATTCATCCCGGAATTTTCTCGAGTGGTTCAACCCATAACAGCCCTCTTACGGAAGAATAAATGTTTCGAATGGACTCCTGAGGCAGAACAGGCCTTTCAAGACCTAAAGACCAAATTCACCTCTGCCCCTGTATTGAAGCATCCGTGCCCAGATCTCCCTTACATTGTTGAAACCGACGCTTCCAGTTTGGCCATGGGTGCTGTCTTGTCTCAAAGGGATCCAGAAACTAACCAGATGCACCCTGTAGCCTTTTGGTCCTGGAAATTCACGGCTCCTGAAATCAATTACGCAATCACCGACAAAGAATTACTAGCTATTAAGTCCGCCTTCAAGGCTTGGCGTCATTACCTCCTCGGCGCAAGACACACCATTACGGTGATTACAGATCACAGGAATTTGCAATATCTAAAAACGGCCAAAGCCCAATCATCCCGCCAACTCCGATGGGCTTTATTCTTTGCAGAATTTGACTTCATAATCACCTACCACCCTGGTTGCAAGAATGGCAAAGCGGACGCTTTATCCCGGATTGGAATGGATGAAACAAATTCAAACTTAGAACCAGTACCAATTATACCCGAACAAAGAATTTTAGGCTTGACCTCTTTACAAACTATAGAGGACGTTCAAACTCGAGTTAAACAACTTTTAAATTCCACAGACTTGCAAGAATGGACTCAAAAGGGGTCACACTTTTCCGTTAATAACGATTTACCGTACTTCTAGGGGCGGTTATTTCTGCCCAACAAAGAACTGCAAGAATTGGTCATTGCTCACTATCATGATACATTAATGGAAGGACATCCTGGTATCGCAAAAACTGAGGAAAAGATCAAACGACAATTCTGGTGGCCATCCTGGAGAAAAGACATAAAATCTTTTGTGATGTCTTGCGGAGTTTGCGCTCAAAATAAAGGTCAAAAGAAGAGACCAGCCGGTCTCCTACAACCCTTTGATATTCCACCGGCCCCTTGGCACACCTTGTCAATGGACTTTATTACTGACCTGCCTCCTTGCTATGGATATCACACTATCTTGGTAATCGTGGATCTGTTCTCCAAGATGGCCCACTTTATCCCTTTAAAAGGGGCACCTTCAGCCTCCATCTTGGCCAAGGAATTTCTGGAAAACATAGTTCGTATGCATGGTTTTCCATCCATATTAATCTCAGACCGAGGAAGCCAATTTATTTCCCATTTTTGGAGGAAATGTTGCCAACTGGCACAAATTGATGTACGCTTATCCACTAGTCACCACCCCCAGACCGATGGTCAAACCGAGAGGACTAACGAAACCCTTGAACAATATCTTCGGTGCATGTTGCATCAATCTGAAAACAGCTGGAAAGATATTCTATGGATCGCAGAGTATGAATATACAATTCTGTACATTCTGGAACAGGACAAACCCCTTTTTACACCTTGTATGGTCATCATCCTAGAACCTCAGACCTAGACCCTCCTCAAAACCTGGAAATGCCTGCAGTTGATCATTTGCATTCTACTATAACCCGAGCCTTCAAGGAAGCTAGAACTCATTTGCAACAAGCCAAGAAAAAATACAAAGAAAATGCTGATCTACATCGGAGTGAAGCACCTTCGTACCAGATTGGAGACCAGGTGTGGCTGGCAACCAAGCATTTGCCTCTCAAAGGACCGCTGACTTTTAATCCCAGATACATTGGACCCTATCCCATCAAAGCTATAATTAACCCGGTGGCCTTTAAACTCGATCTACCAGCCAACATGCAAATTCATCCCGTTTTTCATGCATCACTGTTAAAACCGGTGCAGCCTGGAACCAGACTAAGCAAACCACCTGAACCGATTCAAATCGATGGGGAATTAGAATTTGAAGTTAAGGACATATTGGATTCCAAAATGCTAAAATCAAAACTCTTCTATCTAGTTGATTGGAAGGGGTACGGACCTCAGGAAAGATCTTGGGAACCAAGTGACCATGTGCACGCCCCGCGATTAGTGCAAAGATTCCACCGAAAATTCCCAAGCAAGCCGAAACCCCCGGAAAGGACGACCTTGGGAGGGCCTTGGGAGGGGGTACTGTCATGATGCCTACCTCCAAGGTGCCAGACAGACAAGACCCAGCTACCCCAGAGGCAGACATCATGTCTTCAAGGGAAGTCACAACAGCCTCAAGTAGGGGCTCTTTGGACTCAGTCCTGGCGCCTTTGGCGCCAGGCTCATATCGGGCCACAGTCCTGGCACCATAGGCGCCAGGCTCATAAAGGGGACTTTGTGTTAAAGGTGCTTAGTGTTAACTTACCTGATGCAGGCCATGCTGCAACATCCAGGCCTTCTGAGGCCTGAATGGGACTACTTTATCTTTGGAACTACTTAACCACCAGGGTGTGGTCAGGGGAGGAATACATACCTGAGAGGAAGGATACATACCTGGAACTACTTTGAAGGCTATTTAAGCCACGCCCAAGCAGCAACTCACGCTTCGCGTTGTTCTGCATCTAGCAGCTGGACGCTCACCGTGTTTGCTCCTGCATTCTGTCTTCTGCCACTCCTGCCAGCATCCTGGAACACCTGCAAAGAGAGAAGAGAAGAGAAAAGGGTAAAGAAGAGTCCTTACCTGCTAAATCCGCATTCTGGAGACATCTCGCCGACGGTCCTGAAAAGGAAGACATCCATTTAAAAGCACATCGCATCGATCGCTGCAGCGCCGCATCTCACTCACCTGTACAAGGTACCACCACGTTCTACGGCGACATCTGGACTCGCAGCCACATCACCGCGTTAGGGAGAAATAGACAAGAATAAAGGTGAGAGGGGAAAGAAAACAAGGAAACCTTAATTTCCATTACAAAGCTTACCTGTTGGGTTATTCCAACTTTATTTCGGGTCGGTGCCGCATCCTGGCATTTCCGGACCCCGGCCCCTAAGGGGAAAAAGAGACATCAGCGTTAGTGGGCGCATGAAAAGACGTTACCCAGCGCCCATTAAAGACTTACCTGATTTCTACTGGATTAATCTTTGTTTCGGGTCGGTGCCGCATCCAGGCATTTCCGGACCCCGGACCCTATGGGGAAAAAAGACATCAGCGTTAGTGGGCGCATGAAAAGACATTGCCCAAACGCCCATTAAAGACTTGCCTGATTTCTACTGGATTGAGCTTCGTTTCGGGTCGGTGCCGCATCCAGGCATTTCCAGACCCCGGCCCCTATGGGGAAAAAAGACATCAGCGTTAGTGAGCGCATTGATACAAGGACACTGAGAGAACTCTCATCAAGCTCACCAGAGTCTCATTCTTCGGTTCCACAGCTCTTCTCGGAATAGTTTCCGCACCTGAAAAAGAGACAACGAACAATTATTATTGCGGAATCATACTCATTAACAGAATCCTTACGGTACTATACCGGGAAAACAAAACTTGAACCCTCTACAATCAAAATCCCAGTGAAGTAACTGGATACAACGCGCCCCTGCATGAGAAGCAGGATGGAGAGCTCAACCTTTCAAACCCTAAGGTGAGACTTCACGTGGGGGTCGCAGGAGGGTTTCGTAGAGGGGAGAGAAGGGAGCGGGAGGCTTATACTTTCTCCCGCAGATTGTTAATACTCCCTTTTCACATACAGAAAGATATTCCTGCGAGCCAGACAAGCCAGATTCGAAGGTCCGGTCTAGTCCATACTCCGGGTCCTGCGCTTCACCATAGAAGAAGCAACAACACTCCAAACCAGACCTGCGCCTCTGTGAGAGTCAGGTGAGCGTAACAGCCAGGGCCTGATCTGTGATACCCAGATTATCACAGAGACGGTTGAGCAGGATTACATGGTTGGCCATGTCATAGGCAGAAGACATCAAGTAAGATCAGGACACAGGAGGTGTTGGAATCAAGGTTGGAGAGCAGGTCTTCACGGATGTTCAGGAGAGCAGTTTCCGTGCTTCTGCTAGCTCTGAAGCTAGACTGATGGTCATGGAGACAACCAACAGAGTCAGTGTGAACATTTAGCTGGGAGATGGCCAGCTTTTCCAGGAGTTTGCCCAGGAAAGGAGTGATGGAGATTGGGTGATAGTTAGTCGGGCAGGGAGGGTCGGCAGAGGGTTTCTTGAGAAGAGGGTGCACAAGGGAGTGCTTCAGGGGGGAAGGGAAGACTCCAGTGAAGAAGGAGTGGTTGCAGAATGCGTGTTGGGATGACAAACCTTTGAATGATTGTGGGCGCTGGCTGGATTCGATTGTCCAAAATCTGGCCGTTTTGCCTTTTGTTAAGTCATAGTCCAGTCAAAGAATTATTGGTGCATGTGGTTTTTTATTTAGGTTGGTAAACCATAACCAAAAATCATCAGTGTGGAAATTAAGGTCAGTTGGTCAACATTGGTGAGTGCAAACAGCCGACGCGCGTTTCGACCTAAGTCTTTTTCAAGACTGTGATTTGTGAAGTGAGTGAGTGGATAAGTGAAGTGCACGGCGCAGTAACATTGTTTTAGAAAAAGTTGGTGCGACATAGTCAACCACAGATTATTGTTTCGCAAGTATGATCACATATTGTTTCCAGGTTTTGCATAAAGTTAATGTAATCATTGTCATAATATACGAACAGTAGTACATTGATTGTAATTATAAGTGGTGACAGTGAGCGGTGGTCATTAAGATTCCACACAGCAAGGCATTCATGTTTAGATTAATGCGTATTGACATCATTGACAGATTGAACCATTAGTTCAGATGAAACACGAAAAGATTACCAAGGGGGAGAGAGAGGAAGACAAGGACAGTTAGTTCCAGGTGGAGGCCATGCTTGGTTATTAGCAATACAGTGTCAAGAAAGGTGTGTTGAACCTTACCAGATGTGAGTAGGGTGGTAGACTCTAATTAGAGTTAGTATCTGGTCCTCCCAAGTCCGGGTGCCAGTGGGCTGAGTAGCCTGGTCTGTGAGGAGTAAGGGAACTAAATTAAGTAACGTTACTGGTAGGGTCAGGTAAGGTAATCCCGTACACGGGGTTAGGGTGGGTGCTAATGAGGGAGCCTCAGTATAGGAGGGTGCAGTGGATGTAAAGGGGGCAGCATGGTCGGCCTGGTGATGACTTGTCCATGTGGTGAGGACGAGTGGACCGCGAGATGGTGGGTGGCGCCAAGGGTATGTAGGTGAAGAAGAGTGGTTGCAGATGTCAGCCAGAGCACGAGCCAGGGTGTCAATGTGGTCCTTGATGGTTTTGGAGGAACAGGGGTGAACCTGTTTTGACAAGACTTTCATAGATCTGACTTGTCTAGAAACCTTGTCTTGGGAGAAAAGGGGAAAGGCAGAGAAGGAGGGAGGAGAGGTGGCCGAAGAAGGGCCAGAGGTAGGGCAGGGAGTAGAGGGAGGAGGGGGAGAGGAAAAGAGAGAGAGGACATGATGTCCTGAGTTTTAGAGATGAAATGAGAAGTCAGGGCCATGCAGAGGGCCTGGGAGGGGACAGGAGAGATAGAGACTGCAGCAGGATTGGCCAGCTCCTTGCAGATTTACTGCAGAGTTTGGCCAAGTTGTTAGATGCCGCAGAGATGCAGGCTTGGCTGTGGGCTTTCTTCATTTTGTGGACAGAGAGCCAGTATTGCCTTTGGAGCAGTCAAGTTTGTCAGAGGATGCAGCGGAAGCATGCCATTTCCTCTCAGCCACCCTGCACTTGCATTAAACGGTGATGCGGTCTGAGTCGTACCAAGAGTTGCTCTTGGATTTGGGCTTCAAGAGGATCCTCATGACAGGGGCAAGAACATTGAGAGTATCAGATATAGCAGAGTGGAGCAATGAAAGGGCTGTGTCAGGGTGTGAGTCAGCCATGTGGGGGGGTGAGAAAGTGGCGGAAAAATCCTCAACTGACACACACTTCATGGGTCTGATAACCGAAAAGGTAGGTGGCAGTGCTGGAGTTGGCTTGGCCTGAAGGGTGGAGAAGGTGAGCTGGGAGGAAAGGAGAAAGTGATCACTCCAGGACAGAGGAGTGGTGAGAGGGATTAAAAAAGAAGGTCTGAAGAGATCAGAACATCCAGAGTGTGCCCTGCAGAGTGAGTAGGGCTCAGGGGAGAATAGAGTGTGAGAGTGTGTCGTAGAGGTTGCAAAAGAGTCCAGTGGAAGGACAGGAAGCATCCAGGTGGATGCTAAAGTTTCCAAGAAGGAGGAGTTGAGTGGTCGAAACCAGGAGGGAAGCAGGAGGTCTGCCTACTCAGAGAGAGGAGGAGATCTGACGAGATGGCCAATTGATGGTAGCCACAGTATGGGAATGGCCAGGCGAGAGAGAGAGCCTGCAGATGAGGCATTTGAAAGATGAGTAGGCCTGCGTAGGAATGACAGAGGCAGGAATACATTCAGGGAAGCTCAGGGCCACACCTCCTCCAGAACGGTTGGATCTGGGTGCGGAGAGGCTCTTGTAGCCATCAGGGAGGAGAGTGTCAAAGCTTGTGACAGAGCTGGCCGTGAACCATGTCTCAGTGATACTGAGGACAGCTAGGTGAAGTTCCTCCTTGAGGAGGCAGATGTCAGAGGAGTGTTTGACAGCTGAGCAAGAGTTTGGAGTGGCAATATGGAGAAGGTTGCCATCCTTGCAAGACTTCTGGGGAGGGGCAAAAATCAGAGGTATGCACTGCGGAGGTGTAGAAGAAGCCCATTGGGGTAGCCAAGGAAGAGACAGCAGGGGAAGGCAAGAAAGTTGTGGAGGGGAGAGAGGGGACAGCAGGAGAAGAAAGGAAATTGATGAAGTGCAGGAAGCATCTATCAAAGAGGAGAAGGTTGGCTTGAGGGCCTTTGACCAAGACGGTACTATTCAAGTAAAAATTAATGATGACCTTAGAGGAGTGGAAGGAGGCCAGTAGGGCCTCCCACTGGGTGTCACCATTAAAGGGAGAAGAGGAGGAAGGAGAGAGCACAGAGAGTACATAGGCCTGGTGAAGGAAAGACAAAGAGACAAAGAGGATGCCAGTGAGGGTTTGCCTGGAGGAAGCACTAGGTATAGGTATCCGAGATAGGGAGGCCTGGGTTGGAGAAAAGAATGTCCTTTTTAAACCTCTTCCTACCAGATTTAGTGAGGAGAGGAGGATAGTCGATAGAGAAGCAGTTAGAAAAGATAGGAGAGACAGAGAACACCATAGAGTAGGTAGGGAGAGGAGAGAAGAGGAAGGGTGTAGGAGGGGGGGTCGGGGAGGGGTTAGGGAAAACACTAGAGAAGGACACAGGGAGGGGGAAAGGCCTAGGTTTCACAATGCAAATTCACAAAGACTTTCACAATGCAATTTAATAAACGGAGAAAACACACCTAAGTCTGAGAGTTCCGTATAGTGGGGAAAAAGGCCTATGTTTCACAATGCAATTCTAGGACTTTCACAATGCAATTTAATTAACAAGGAAACACAACTAAGTCTGAGAGTCCTGTATAGTGGGGAAAAGGCCTAGGTTTCACAATGCAATTTTAAAGACTTTCACATTGCAATTTAATTACCAGTGAAAACACACCTTAGTCTGAGAGTCTGCTATGTGGCCAGGTTTTCAGGGTAGAGTGAAGGCTCTATTTCTAACCCGTGCCACTCCTACCTTACTTAGCTGCTGCTGGTTGATGACTGGCCACTGGCTTTCCCTGCTGACACCTGCAGACACACTCTGGACCGCCTCATTGGAGCCACCATTTGCCTTGGGGCCCTTAGCCGCAGGGGCTGCCTGGCAGAGGGCTTCCCTGTGAGGTTAGATAAGAACAGTGAACTGGCCAATGACGGATGTAGGGCGGGCTGGGTGGCGGGAGGAGGCAGGGCTCCCATGACTAATGGATGTCTTCAATCACAAGAGACCCAGCCAGATCTGCTCAAGTGACCAATTAAGCTGAAATGGGCAGAATCAATAAGAAATTAACCCATATACATTTTAATGGGCATTTGATATATCAAACAATTTTTTCTTTATAACTTTGGAATTATTTGGTCTGTTGAGAAAACAAATATACTCTTAAAACTAGGGGTACATGACCCACATTACGAGACTAGACCTCATACAGTAATATGTATTAGTCGTTGCCAACATTAGATAATTGTAATAACGTTGTCATTTTTAATCCCACTAATGTGTTTAACATGTCTACAGATGAGGGCTCACCAAGCAAACTCAACAATGAACATCGTAATGATGGGAACAATTCAGAGCAAATGTTATAGAGGAAATATGGATTTGAGTCCAAAATTTAACAGAACTACAACTTGTTACATGTCTAAATATGTTGGACCTATGAAACAGGAGGGGGTATTTACTCTGGGAGTGTCAAGCTCTAGAGGGAACCAATGGAAAGACTAAACCAATTTAAAATTATTATGTCAGATGATAATATGTAGGGACATTTAAAAAGAGAAATGTTGTGAAAATCCAAACTATTCTAGTAAGGTAAGAGGGAGATGAGATTTACATTTACATCCCCAGGAGATGATGCAATTTAACAGGACCATTGAATAATTCTAATGCAATTGCGCAGAAGAGAGGGAATGCTTTATTTGGTAGACTCCAATTGCACAGTAGTATTGGGGGTTACTTTTTAGCTCTACAGATAAAAAGATTGTCATGTGTCTTTGATTTGTAATGGGATCAATAAGCTTTACTCTCCAAATTGAAAGCACAGCTTCCCTAAATGCAAGACTATAGATTCTTACTGTAACCCATCATGGTTATATTTTACATACATGCATACACTAGAATCCAACAGAACCGTATACATATATGAGAATAACATATACATGAGGGCATTTATTTTGAATATTATATGTATTTGTTTGCTGTTGATTTTCACTGACATCAATACTTTTTTATGCATAAGAGGCACTTCAATTAAATGTACAATTCATATTTTTCTTTGATGCCAACACTTGTTGTTGATATAGGAGAAAATCCAGAGTATATTGAATGGTCTATTGTTGATAGAAACCATTAAAATGCATGAACGCTGACAATTGGCAAAGTGCTGAATTAGATACTATATTGTTGCATAGAATAAGGTGCATAGATTTGATTTATATGAATGGATGTATATGTGTTTTGTAAACCAGCAAGGTTATTACAGACAGGTTATATTTCTTCTGTAGACAAGCTGCCTATAAATTGTATAACATTGTTGGTACCTACCCCAGCATAAAGTTAAGGACCATATTTGGCTTAAGTGTCACAGACATCATGACTTGGTGGAGATCCTCCCACAATGTCACCACTCCACACTAATGACCACCCAGTTTTAACCGCTGCACAATGCTATTTGAGCAGTTTTTATTGGCACTGTTTCTGGGTAGCCAAGGCAAGGCAGCAGACACTGGCCAAGCCTTTCAAGCAGTGGATGCCAGATGAGGTAACACAAAGCAGCGGGGTTCCGCTGATGCAGGACCACTGAGTTAGTGCAGGATCATGTAGTTGAGGTAGTGCGAGGCAGCGGAGCTACTACAGTGCAATGTAGTCGATGCTGTGTAGAGTGGCTGATGCTGTGTGAGACAGTATAGCCCAGATAGACCAGCCAGGTGAGGTAGAGGAGGACAGCATAGCTGAGATGAAGGCAATGGCGAGAAGAGCAGATGAGGCAGTGCAGGGTGGTGTTGAGCTGAACGTTTTTAATGGACTTAACTGCGCCATGTATTAAGAGAGCGAGCTTACGTGGCACAATAGAACAATTAAGGCAACGAGTAAAAGTGAAGTATTCAGGGACTAGACAGATGAATGCCAGGTAGACAGGAAGTGTGAGAATTCAACAAAGAGTGGTTTTTTATCAACTCTTAAATAGTAGAAAACAGGTTTTGCACCACCATCAAAACAAGTGCCCAATAATTCCTTGTATCTGGTGTAGAAGAGTACGTTAGTTGCGAGATGCCTGCTCCAGCTCAGGATGTTGCTTTCCATTCTGGCACAGTTGGTTTAGTGACATGTCTGCTCTGGAGCAGATGGTGCAGGGAGATGTTTCAGACAGGTAACTGCCGTTGGTGCAGATGGTGCAGTGGGCTGTCCCAATGTGCCGCTATGGTTGAGGAACGTGTGCCTGTGGCTCCAAAGGGCGGTCTGCGGTTATTCTTTGCTTTTTTGAAGTGCTGCCTTTGAGGCAGTGGCTCAGCCCGAGAGATATGACGTGAGAACAACTTATGGTGAGGAGAACCCAGCACTGTCGGTCTTTCATCACAGCTGATACAATTCATTTCCTCCCATGACAGGATGCCTTGGCTTGCTTGCCTCAATTTAAATAAGAAAAGCACATGCGTGACATTTAATTGAACTGATGTTTAAATCATGACTGGATATATATATGGAAATGAGCGACATCCCTGCTTTTGAAATATTTAGGCCGATAGAGAGCTTGAGAGGACAAGGGGAGGCTCGGTTGGTTCTTTTTCAAAGCATCAAAAATGGCACTCATCTTCGCTAAGGGTACTTACTTATTTCTTGATATGCCAGATGCCATTATTCCTTTTGTCCCCCTAAACTCTCTTTAATAACAAGAAAAAGTTTTGGGAAATAAAAGGTGCAAACCTTTTACTCTCGCATCCACCCACCCCAATAACAAAATGTATTTTTCTGGCATGGCTTTACACCATATCCATGCTTTGAGAACACTGCTGCAGCTTAGTGCTAACAATAATTTGCCAGCGAACCATCAGGGGAAAAGGAAAGTTTCTTAAACTAGTAGTTTAGCAGTAAATGTGCTGCTAAAATAACTCAGCAAGTTCAGTACTTTCCTCAGAATTTAATGTGCAACCTGTAGTTAGGTTCCAATTCTGACCAGACCGAATCATACTTTTATCCACCAGAAGTACCTAAGTATTGTATATTAAAGTTGGTGATAATCATACATGTTACTAGGGAATTTATTTATTTATTTATTTAGAAGTGGGAGGGATGCAGCTTGCCATGGTGTATAATCATAATAACACAAAATTGCATAACATAATGTAAGACCTCAGGCATGGCCACAGTACCCAGGAAGGTGAGCTAGTGCCCTGTTTCTCACACCATCGCACGTGCACATGTAAGAATAATTTGCCATCATTAGGATCTAAACCTAAAGGTTTTTAGGTCATGTTTGTGTGGTTTTGGACAGTAAATTACACATTTTGAAAGCTATTTTTCCAAAATATTCACGGGGAGAACCCCCTGCACCCTTTTTATGTGTGTCAGGCTAAATCGCTGCACTCGCTCGGTTGCAAATTTACCCTGTGAGATGTATGCCCCACCACCTTTCAAAGTCACCAGCAGCCACTGATTTTGACCATAAAATGCAACTCAAAGAAAGTCAGGAACAGCTGCAAAACTCACCATAAAGGATGTTGATTCGCAAGTTGAATTGCATCCGTTGCAATGAAATATAAAGAAAATTTAACAACAACGGACACAGTTAGCCCAAGGTAAAGACACTCACACTCAGGAAATACACCAACTCACCTTACAATTGACACAAGCACATACACAAAGTGATCAGAATAAGGTGTCTTCATGAGAGCTAGTGAAAAGAATAGAAGAGAATGTGACATTGAGAGAGAAGTCAGAAATATAAATAAAGGATCTTAAGGGTGCATTGTTGTAGATTGAATACATGAAAAAATAATTAGCTAGCAGGCAGCCCATAAACCAAGAGTACGTGGAGGAAATGCATACTTGTAACAAAGAAAAGTATTTCTTGCAGATGGAGTTTTAAAACATACAAGACATACTGGTCTCCAAAACTATGGCATTCAAAATGAGTCATGCCAGTCTGAATGAAACTACACAAAAATTAGTACAAAGCAAACATCCAGATGATAATTGAAATGAATAACAATGCTAGATTAAGACAATAAATAAAGAAAGTAAGTTGAGTTTGGAATCAATAGCTACATTTCAGAGGCAAATAAGTTTCATGGAAGAAAGAGACTATTGCCTATTGCTGGCACTACCTCTGCATTGCTCACACCTTCCCAGAGACAGACTGGTAACTCTGGTACATTTAGCTATATTCAGGACACTGGGAGTACCAGGCACGCCAATTTCCCTTCCCAAACTCACCCGGATGCACAGCAAGGCTTTCCTTGAGAGAAACAGAGACATATTAAGACTTTGAGGGGATGGAAAACTGATCCACTTAGTATGTCAGGAGTAGACAGTAGAGGGAAGGAGAGTCAGGGAAACAAATTATCAAAATTAGCTAAGCGAACAAGAATTACAATGTTTGATCCAACAGAGACACCATTTAGCCCATCTGCCTAATATGGAGAGACAACAAATGCAACCCAAATAGGGTATTACAACTGGCCTTTAAATATGTCAAGGTTTATGGGAATACCACAGAACCCCTTTTTAGATGGGGCAATACTGATTCTGAGTGACAGTATAAAGAAATGCCATATTATCCAGCCCCTAAGAAACGATTTGAGGCCCATAAACCATAATACCAATAAGGAAAAGAGAAAAGAGATAATCCCCTGTGTCATAAACATAGGAACCCTTCCTACCATCATCATAGCAGGGAGAGCAAAATGTATAGTCATTGAGCAGGGAGGTGGGGCCCAAGTAGTGGCTCTGACTCCTGGGAAAAGGGAAGTTGAACAGAACTAAAGAGACATAGAAAAATAAAAACAAAATCACATTTTCTGAAAGACCCAATCAAAGTGATTAAGGCCATAACATGTTTAATGACCCCTTTATCATATAAATGCAAAATAGTCTGATTGGGAACATCTAGAATCGTACAAACAGATGATGGCACTATCTGGTCTGAAGAAATAACCAAAACGACATAGAATACATAAAATGGACTTTTTTTCCTGATTTGTCCAATTTCTTTACTGGACAGAAAGACAAATATCATTGTAAGTGGTCCTCTTATGTTTCAACTCACAGAAATCCACAATAAGCCTCTAAGGAAGGCTATAACTTAACATGTGCTGTGGAAAACCTTGTAGGGAGTTTTCTCAAGAATTCAAGTGTGCATTTGCTCAGAATTCTCAACGTGTCGATCCTGGGAGTCGTGACTTTAAAAGTACGTTCTTCCATGCCCATCCAAAATATATAGTGAATCATTTATTTTGTGGTTTCGATGACTCAAGGTCACTTGAGTGGATTGTCACCCAAGCTATGCATATCTATGAAATCTCTGATGTCCAGAACCCAACAACCCCTAAAACAATTAAACAAACCCTCTACAGACACCTGCCCCAGCTGCATGTAAGGTAATTTAAGTGAAAAGTACTCCTCGTTTGGATTCAGACACATGGGGTCCAAAGACGTACTGCCATGCTGTTAAAGATACCAACAGGCATAGAAGACCCACTGTTCAAATGCCAGCCAACAAGTCCTCCACCTGGCATAAAAAATACTAATCCCACATAACTGGAGACTTATATTAGTTAGGTTTTAGGCTTAAGGTTCTAGGCCTCTCCTGGGCTCTAAATATGTTCCTCATCATCAGAGAGAAATTGCCATAAACAAGGATAAAGGTTCCGGGGAAATCAAAATCAGAATCTTCCTTGGAAGAGAAACCAATCACCGCCTCCTAAAACAAATCACCAAGACCAGTTTCCTGCTCCTACTAGGGTCTAGGATAATAGAACACTGTACCAAGATAAGTTGAGTCTTTACAATAATAGTTAACAGAATTATCATAACTACCCTAGAAGAGATACTTACTATTGCAGGGAGTAACAGAGATAGGTCACAGTTTGGAGGGTTGTGGAAAGATTTCACAAATTGAGCGGCAGGTCAAACAATTGAAAGAAAGCATTGGTCAAATCATTAGATACCAACAAGGACATCCTGATTCTAATGCTTTCAGAAACCTTAACCAAAATAAGTCAACAGCACATGGATGACATTGACAAGTGGAAATTGTTCCAATTCAAATTGAAAATGGAGACAAGCATAGGGATGCAGCAGGAAAGATATGTCAAGCCTTTGAGGAAGCTTATTTGAAGTCTGGCGAAAATTCCCCCTGAGTTTTCTGAAAAATTGGAAAAGGCCAATAGTGTACAATATTTATTCATTGAGATAAAACAAGAAAGTGAAGTCTAGAGGAGACAAATGTTAGAATTACATTTGAGAAACAGAAAACTTGATGAAGATAGAACCCAACATTTTGTCTTTCACATATGTATTGCCACCTCCAAAAGAGCAGACAATCAGAATTCAAGAAATACAACGAGTTTTATAATGATTGAATGAGATTCACCAAGAAACCAAACTCGCTGCCCGATCAAATAAAAATAAATGACAATTATTCATGACATCAGTATCATATTTTAAATGAAGAAGATGATAGCAAAGCGACTTTCACTTCACCTTTAAAAATATATCTATCACCAATGAAGGTGTGGTTCTACACTCGGGCGGGAAATAAAATGAAATTGTATCTGCAACGGACCTTTCGAGAGGGAAAATTAAAACCAGTAGAAAACTCAGGAGATACAATAAGTTGTGTAGCTATTATACAAAGTAAAGGAGACTCCAAATTCTTCCCTATGCATCTGAATGCATGTAAGGATACAGTACGCTCCACAGTCTGATTAACTCAAGAAAGAAGCTTCATTAGTGAAAGAATGCTTAGGCAATTACAAAAAGATCCTAACATTGCAACATTTAATCTAATATATAAATGGGAATTTGGCCTTGATGCAATGGATTCAAAACACCTGATTATGAGTAAGTGCATGCTGAAGACAAAATTAGTAACAAATCAATACATCCTAATTGATGGGTAGTAAGAGAGGTTATTTCATATTTTTATATTGGTAATGACATACAACATTGATTCGCCATTAATTTGGATTTTATCACCATTAAACTGTGGTCCAAAATCGGGGGAGAGCAAATGGATTTCAATGGCCTTCAAAAGGCATTTGCTCAGCTCAATTGCCAACCTTTGATGCTGAAGTTCAAATCAAAAAAGATGTTACTATTCCTGGAAATATTTGACAATATCCTCTGCCAATAAACATCCAAAAAGGACAAACCGTGTTCAGTGAGGATGCTTTTATTAATTTAAATAATAGTCTTTAAAAACAAGGTTAGTCTCTACATCCAACTCCACTAGCCGATCTCAAAGGTGATGTCATTAGAATATTATTTTACAATAATGATCCGAAAGTGTCATTTTCTACAAAGATGCCCTAATTGGAATGGCATTTGATTTCAGACACTTTTCCATGAACATATCCATCCCCATCATTAGTCTCATTCTTGAAGATTATTATAAAAATGCTGATGTTAGCAGACCGAAAACTTTCCTTAGTCAACCAAGGTGGAACTTTATGGCATACTCTCTGTACTGTTGTGGAGTGGAGGATATTATGTGTGAAACGGAGGATGATGAAATAGTATTCCGACTTGTAAACTGTATTTTGGCCAATTGATATATATCAAGTCAGGTAGGCAACCCCAATCTAATACGACCTAATTATGCAGTCCCAACCCACAATTCTGGGCAACAAACATGAGATTTGATCAAAACTCGAATTGATTTAAATGAAGAAATTAAAGGTGAAATCAAGGCAAAGGTCATCTCCAGCTTTATGCAGAGGAAGTCATCACAATGTTACACAATCACAGACAGCAGTTCTACAAAAACAAAAAGGATTTGTCTGCATTTATCTATTTCTCACACACAAGTACTCATTTCCATAATCAAATCTATATACAACTTGAGATCTGAATAATTAAAACAATTATAATTTTAACTTTGCTGCTTACTGGCCAAAGTGCCACCTACCAATCAAGATGGCAGATGAGTCATAATAATAACACGATTGAACAATATATATTTACCTTCTCTAATATACTAGCATCTTTAAACTGCACACGTTTGCTTTTCTCAATATCAGCAACAAGTGCTGTTATCAGGAACTGCTGCATGCCCCTCCTTTGCCATATAAATTTATTTCAAAATCTTTTTATTGGCATTTTAAGATATACATTACATCAGTGACCATTTCCCTTCCAACTGATTATCTCCGCCACTCTGCAATTATGATACATATTCGATTATTTTCTGGAAGGAAACATCCCTCAGGACAACATAACAACATTAACTAAACATAAACTGTCTTCATGTTCAACGATTGTGGAGTCTGTAGCACCTTGTATCAAGTTGGTGGCCTGTCCATGTCCCTGTAGGTGGGAGACGGGTGGGGTTGGCATTCTTTCCCTTTCACCCCCTTCTTTTTGTTGTGAGCTATGCATTTCTTGCAGCTGAGCGCTGTTCATCACATTTCTAGGCCTCATGGGGGCATGTCGTCGGATGGTAGGAACATGTCTCTCACCACAGCTTTCCATGCCTCAAATTTAGCGTTGGTGTCCCCATCGCCCCCCACAGTTCCCGATCCTCAGGCTTCTGTCTCTGCAGCCGTCCATCGCTCCATTTCCTTTTTCCACCTCATGTATTGGGGGCCTCTTTTGGACTTCCATGACATTGCCACCTCCCTTTTTGCTAGTATGCATGCCATGTCCATCACCCGGACAATATGTTTTATTTTGCTTAACCTGGGGTATGTGCCCAGCAGACATTCCTTCATTGTCCATTCATATCGGGTTACTCCGCCCTTCTCACATGCTTGCTTAACGTTGGCCCAGAGTCTGCCCGCTTTTGCACACTCCCAAAACATGTGTATTAGGCCTGCTTCATCACTAGTGCACCATGAGCAGCGTGCCTCTGCCTGCCGCTTGAAGCTTGCTACCCTTTTTGGGGTCATGTACGTCCTGTATAGCACGTTTGCTTGGATTAGCCTGAACCTGGCGTTTCTGGACACCGACTTTGGGAATTTCAGTGCTCTCTCCCATTCGTTGTCGGATAACCCCTCACCGATGTCCGTCTCCCATTTGGTCCTTAACGTGGTTCCACGGGGGTTAGGCCTGTCGTTTAGCTGCGCATAGATCCTCGACACTGGCCTCCACCCGTCGCTCAGGTTGTACATTTCTGTCACTAGGGGGGACGTTGGTGGTTCCTCTGGCCAACCATCCCATCTCTCCTTAGCCTCGTGTCTGAGTTTCTGATACCATAAGAACTGACCCGTTGGTATACCCTCCCTCTCGTGCAGCGATTCCAGATCCCTAAATCCTCCCTCCTCGTACATGTCTCCCCAGGCGTATATACCCCATCCCTCCCATTGCCTAAGTATTTTAACCACGGCTGGAGTCGTTCTCATGCTCGCCATTATTGGCAGATCAGGGGAGTAGGGGTTCTTTAGATGTGTGATGGTCTTGACTCTTTCCCATACCAGTCTACCCAGTTTGGCCAGTAAGGGAGCTCCTCCGGCACGGTCCGGGGGCGCCCATATTATCTCCTTGAGATACATGGGTTTGACAAGCTCGCTCAGTAGGCCAGTTTCATTAGTGACCTCATCTGATAGCCATTTAGTGACGTGGCTGAGTTGGGCCGCCAAGTAGTACCTTTCAAAATCGGGGAGTTGTATGCCCCCCTTATTCGTAGGGGAGGGTTAAGACATTCAATGTGAGTTTATGGCGTGTTTTTCCCCATATGAAGTCTCTGACCTGAGCTTCTAGCTTTCGGAAGAAAGGTGGCCTGATGTAGTGGCAGATGGTATGGAAGAAGTATAGGTAACGTGGCAATATAATAATTTTTGCTATCGAAGCCCTTCCCATCATCGAGAGTGGTAACCTTGACCAAAATTTCATTGAGTTGTGAAGCCCTTGAGAAACCGCCTGTGTATTCTGCTCGTGTGTGAGTTCAGGCGTGTGTCGGATCTTGACCCCCAAGTATTTAAACATGCCCTGCTGCCATCTTATCCCAACCTGCGGTAGACTGTCCATTTCTACCCCCCTCAGGCCTGCCAGTGGGAACATACAGGATTTTTGTCTGCTAAATCGTATCCCTGAGTACCGTGCAAAGTTATCCAGTACTTCCAGAATTGTCGGGGTGTTATTTTTTGGGTCTGTTAGGTAAATTAGGACATCATCGTCATATAACGAGATGACGTGAAACCCCCCACCTACTCTTATTCCAGCATCCCAGAATTGTTTCCTTATATAGATAGCGGTTGGCTCCAACCCCAGTATATAGAGCATGGGGGAGAGGGGACAGCCCTGTCTGGTGCCTCTTTGTATATCCCAGGCTTATGATACCCACTTGCCCGTTTTCACTCTAGCTGTGGGATTGTTATATAATATCTTGACCCAGCGCACGAATCCCTCCCCGAATCCGAACTCCCTTAGCACCTCTATCAACCACTCCCAGTAGATGGAGTCGAATGCCTTTATGGCGTCCAATGACATCACTGCCATCTGTTCCTGGCCTTCCGCTGTGTGTGCTAAGATGTGCTGTAGTCGTCGTAAATTGGCAGTGTTGTTGCGGCCAGGCAGAAAGCCATTCTGGTCCTCGTGAACCAGACAGCCTATCACTTTGGACAATTTGTTGGCCAGGATGGTGGTCAGTATCTTACTGTCATAATTCAGCATTGCTATTGGCCTATAAGAGTCGCAATCTTCGGTTGGTTTTTGTGGTTTGGGTATTGGGACTATGAGAGTCTCCCTCATGGTCTTGGGTAAGGTTCCTGTCTCGTAAGCTTCTTGAAATACCTTGTGTAGTAATGGGACCAGTGTTGTCTCGTATGTTTTGTAGAACTCCGGGGGGAGCCCGTCTGTCCCCGGGGTCTTGCATGTGGACAGGGCTCTAATTGCTACTGAAATGTCCTCTGGAGTGAGGGCCTCTTCCAGTGAGTCGCGCTGTTGATCGTTCAGTTTAGGGAGTCCTATCTCTTCTAGGGTGTCTTTTATGTCTGTCAGCGGGACTTGGGTGCCATGCGCGTATAGTGTGGAGTAAAAGTCCGCAAATGTGGTGTTGATCGAATGCTGGGTTGTTCTCCTTAGACCTGTCTTGACTTTTATTGCGGTCACTGGGTGTTGTGGGTGTTCTCGCCTGCAAAGCCAGGCCAATAACCTGCCTGGCTTGTTGCCTTGTATGTGTGCCCTGGTGGTGCGTGCTGTGTAGTCGAACTTTGCTAGCCGTCCCCATGCCTGCTGACAGTTCGCCCGTGCCTCCTGCAAATGTTCCTCCTCCTCCCTAGTGCCAGAGCTGTTAGTTTCACCCAGCCTTATTTCTTCCTCCCTTTCCTCCAGCTCCCTCCTCAGCATTTTCCTGACACCCGCTGTCCCGGCTATAACCTCTCCCCTCGTTACCACCTTTAGGGTCTCCCATACCGTGCTCCAGCGCTTCACGCTACCACTGTTGTTGGTGACATATTCTACCAGTTTGTCTCCCAGCTCCTCCTTAAATATTGGGTCTGTCAGAGCCTCTGCGGGCATACGCCATAGCGGAATAGGGGGTCTAGGGCCCTTCAAAGCCCAGTGCATTAACAGGGGGGAGTAGTCCGAGATCGATCTACCCAAGTATTGTATTGATTCCACCTGAGCCAGGTGCATTTTGTCTATAAACATGTAATCGATTCTCGTGTAGAGATTGTGTGGGGAGGAGTAATGTGAGTATCCTCTGTCTGTGGGATGGAGTTCCCTCCAGACGTCTGCCAGGTCTAGCTGTTCCAGCAGGTTGTTTAGCACCCTAGAGGTTCTATCCGATTGCTTCTGCGGGGGTTCAGATCTGTCTAGGTCCACGTCCCTCACACAGTTAAGATCCCCTCCTCATATGTAGAGGCCATCCCTGTGCCCCGCCAGTTTCATCTGCAACCTAGCTAGGTAAGACGGAATGCCGTGGTTTGGAAGGTATGTGTTGACTATGCAGATCTCTACCTGCTCCAGCACTCCCCACAGGATCAAATACCTCCCCTCCGGATCTGCTTCAGTTCTTGTCATCTGGAAGGGCACCGCTGGGTTGATCCAAGTATACACCCCCCTAGCAAACTTGGAATATGGGGCCCCCATGACCTTGTCCTCCCCAGTGCTCCTTCACCTTTGCCTAGTCCTCCACCGAGAGATGAGTCTCTTGGAGCAGTGCAATGTCTACTTTTTTCCTGCGCAGGTATGACCTGATCCTGTTCCGGCGTAGATATGACCCCAACCCTCTGACGTTCCAGGTTAGTATTCTAAGTTGCATTGCCATGTTTGGGGCTCTTCCTCCCGGGGCTTTGTTTCCCCCCCACCTCCTCACCTTCCGTCTTGCATCTTGAATGTCCAGGCCACCCCTCTTTATTCCTCGTTCTGCATGAAGATTGTGGTGTTGAACTAGAACTGCTGCAACAACGAATGCAGCTCAAACAAACAACTCTGTGAACTGGCAGTCCGACGAACAAGCAGTTCGGACTGCATAACTGCAAACTGCCCCCAGCAGTTACAGTGAGCCAGTAGCACTCGGGGGCTCCCACGCTTTCAGAGCCTCTCCTGGCTTTCCGGCGTGGGCGGTGTGCAGGAGTGTGACCTGCACGTGTCTCGTAGGGGTGGGCCATTGGCCTGTGTGCCATTGACTTGGTCGTGTGTGGTGTCTTGCTTTTCTGCCCAGTATTGCTATCCGAGTATTACGGTCGTAGCTGCCGGTTGATCAACCAATTCATGCCTCATGTGCAAGATCAGCGGTTAATGTTGCCGGTTGATGCTTCTTGTTACATCTATTATTCAGCTTGAGACAGTTTTTCGCCATCGTCCGCTAAGTTATTGTGTTCAAGCCACATATTTGCCGCGGCCGGAGTTTCCAAGAAAATTGCTTTCCCTTTATAAAGGACCTTGAGGCGAGAGGGGTAAGCAACATATATTTGAGGTTAAGTTTGCGCAGCCTCGCCTTAATCGGTATAAATGAATTCCTGGCATAATCCGGGTATATGGCAATTGTAGAATCCTGCCTCTTGATTTCTCCACCCTCTCTGGAATATCTCAGTATTATCTCCCTGTCACGGAAGTTTAGGATTTTGGCAATAATCGGTCTTGGGTATGAGCCTGGAGGTGGACGCTTCTGAAGAGACCTGTGGGCGCGTTCCACTGAAAACCCTTGTGAAAGCCTCCCTCCCTGTTGTAGCAACGTTTCTATGAATTCCGTAGGGTTCGGGCCTTCCATGTCCTTGGGAACCCCTAGAATCCTGATGTTGTTGCGCCGTGCCCGGCCTTCTGCATCCTCGGATCGTGTTTCCAGCCTTGACACTTTTTGTTCCAATTCCTGGACTCGCTTCTTCAGATCGGCTGTGTTTTCGACATTAACCTGTAGAGCGGTCTCATTGACATTTACTCTTTCCGTCAAGTTGCGTGCGTCTTGGCGCATGAGTTGCATGTCCACTTTTATTTCATCAAACCTGTTTTCAATGGAGGTGCGGAGCTCTGCGATGGCTTGAAGGACTTGCGTGTTATCCGGTGCCACACCTGCGTGTGTTGGCTCACCCGTAGTTGTAGGTCCGGGGATCTGCGGCTGTTTAGGTCTGACCGTTGTGTAAGTGTCTGGGTATCTGTGTGAATGCTGGACAGCTGTGCTGGGCCGGCTAAAAAACCTCTCCTCGAGTGCGTCCCCCGTAGAACAGACCTCCGTCCGCCCGCTAGGCCCACTAAGGCAGTCCGGGGCCTGACCCAGCCGTTGGGCCCTCAGAGCCCACCACAAAGAGGGAACAGGGGCGCTTCTTGTTCGTTTTGTAATTTCTCCTGCGGCTATCCTTGCCGCCACGGGGGGGGAAGGAGGATGTGGGGCCACTACTCACGGTGCCTCTCCTGGCTCCTCCAGTCTCTCGCACGGAGCCCGTGCCCCGTACCCAAGACCCAGCCCCCACTCCGCAGTGGAAGGGCGGTGGAAGGGGACTCTCCCAGGTCTCTGCTGTCTGGGTCCTCCGGAGTCCCACTAAGGGCTGCGGGTGGTGTTCCGATAGCGATCCGCCGGTCCCAGCACCGTTCGGCCCCACAGGCCCCCCCCAGACAACAAGCCGTCCTCAGTGCGGGATCCTTTCCCCCGCTTCCTCCGTATCAGGCACACGACGCCGGCGCCAAAGGCTCTGCGCTGGGGCCGCTCAGAGACCCGGTCCGCCGATTCTCTGTTTTTCGCGCTCAGTTGAGTTCAGCGCCAGAGGCCACCATCTTGGGCCCGCCGGGGGGGAGCCTCTTTCGACTGTCCGTTTTTCCCTTCGCAGGCTCCGATTTCTCCCGAAAATGAGGTCGAGTGCAGCAAATGGGTTCCCCTGCCCTCTACCAGGTTTGTAGCCTCGTATGTTCTCCGTTAAGCACCGTAACTGCTCTCGGTTCAGGATCTTGGGCAGGAACTCAGGCGAACACCGACCTCACTCCATGCGCGTAGCCACGCCCCCTCCCTTTGCCATATAAATATGGTACTGTGGCCTGCTAACATTTCTGCACAATTTACAATATGTTTATAATGACTTGGATTAGAATTCTGCAGGTTTTGGAATAGGGAAGTGATGTTTTTGCAATTCAGAATGCAGAGACTATATCCCACCTTCCCAAACCACCCTCTTTTAAAGTGTGCACAATTCCCACACATATGTCATAATTATATCACACTATGTGAATGGCCATGTTCCTCCATTGACCTACCCCATTGTTAGAAACTCCTATTGAATACACCCCGACAATATTCATTGGGCCTCATTATAAGTTTGCCGGTCCGCTAACAATGGTACCGGTAAGCTTGCCAGTACCGTTGTTACCGGACCGGCAAACTACGAGTTCTGCTCGCGGGAGCCTTCCTGCCTGCCAAGTCTGACCTGGCAGGCGTACTGGCACACGCGAGCAGAGCATGTTGGATGCACCGGCACCATTCTGAATGGTGCCGGTGCATCTGACCTCCACATTCCAATGGGAATGGGGAGCATTTAATTCCGACAACCTGCGAATGGGCAATTACTGGGTCTGGCAGGGCCGTAATGACCCGGAAATTGCCCATTCGCGGGCACTGCAAAAATGTGCAAGTTTGCCGCAACCTACCGGTTTTATTGGCAAGGCTACCGCCAAACTTGTAATGAGGCCCATTGTATGATTAACATTTCTATACTTGTGATCACAAATTGGTGAGGGGCAAAAATACTCCTAAACTAGTTTCATGCTCAATCGAGATTCGAATATAACTCAGGGTAGCAACCTGCAAACTCAATGAAACCAAGATAACTGGAATATGTGCTTTCAGACATCCTTAGATATGTGACATATCTATTTGGCATATTACTTTATAAAAGTATTAATATTTATCATTTTATTATTTATTAAAAATCATAGCCATTGCAAATTTAGTATCAAAACTAAAAGTAGACACCTTTTGCTTGTCATGTGGCTACAGAATTATAAGCATAATTTGCTGATCTGTGTAAAAAGCAATATTTGAATCATGCCCTATATTTAAACTGTGGGTTCTGCCTCTAAGCTTCTGCACATAACTTTAGCAAACAAAACAAATTAATGGGTTCAATGAGGGATTGATTTGAAATAGAATGACAGGTCCTTTTGTTCTTACTGCATTAGACCAAGTCACAAGTTGTTATTTTTTGTTTATGATGATGGATACTTCAACATGTCATGTTTATTGCAATGAGAGTGTTTGAAGCTGGCATAAAAACAAACATATATCTACCAGAAGATGTTAATCTCGATATCGACTGAACATTTTATTTTCATGGAATGTTAGAGTATTTTTCTAACACTCTCTCCTTGAAGACTCCTAAAGGTGGAAGGGATATTTGGCTCCGAGTTGAAACCCAGGTTAACCTGAATAAACACCAATGTTATTCAAACCATAACACCAGAATCAATGCTTTTTAACATATTATTCTGTAGGATATTATTTAAATCAACTATATTATGAATAGCATTGTACAATAATCTGATAGTTGTTGGAGAAATAAAACAGTACAGTAAGAGACTCTGAATAAATGATGATTACTTTTCTTTATTTGATGTACAGTAAGACATGCATGAGCATGCCATTCAGAACACTTAACAACATCCTACAACATTGAATTTTATCATTTAAAAATATCTGTAACATTGTCCTTGTTCTCCGGATAACAAGATTATATTTTTGACAGATTTGGCCCACTTTTAGAAACAAGGTTTATTTTAAACAGATACACCTCCTATTTTCCTTACATTCACAAAATCCCTGTCTTTAGGTGGAATGTACTCAAAAGCACAATGTGTTGAGTGCTATCTCTGAAGTGCGCAGGTGATTACCTGCACCCAGCAGGCGCACCCTTGTCGTGGTATGGAGTAATAGGTGGACACCACAACTAAAATGATGTATTTTTCTGGCGCCTTACTCATTTAAACTTGAAACAGTCTCTATTGGTCTTTGATTCCCCCTAAACAGAGCTATCTGCCTGATGCTTAAAAGGAGCAGAGCAGTTGGCAGTTTATTGGCATCAGTTTGCATTGTTAAGGATTTCAATCAGGCGATACACCCTGGTCTCAGCCTAGTATGCAGCGCACGACTGAAATGTTTATTTTGTTATATATAGGTTCAATATTTGAGAGATACACCAATCATATCACACCACCTTTACAAAAACCCCGCGTCACAACGGGCCAGGAACCAGGCTGGTTGGTAAAGGTAATATTTATTTATTTATTTAAAATTCAAATAAAACATATACTTTTTAATATATGGGGCAGCAATCACCAATGTGGTGACAATAACAAATAAGAAGGTATGTAATGCACTTACATTTACTCTTTAGCAACACAAAATAGAAAACACCAGAGAAATAGGAACACTTTGACATTTTGGAAATGATAGCACTCAAGTTAGAATTTCCCCCTACAATATTCCTCAACCCACAAATAATCCATTCTAAAGAGATATAAGGAAGCAGCGGGTAATCAGGAATGAGGAACAATAAACAAAATTCGAATCCAACCTTCCCTCCTCAAAAAAGAGAGAAAAACAGATTTGAAACCTTACAATGATAAACTGACAATCGAAAATGGCTGAATAAAAAACTGAAAGTGTGCAAAAATCCCTAAATCAGTAAAACTTTCTATGGGAGCAACATTGGAACTATACTAGCAGTCATAAGCAATAGTTTAAGCAAAAGTAAACAATTCAAGTTTGTATGGAAGGTTTAAAACAATTTAGAATAAAAATAACACGTGTAAAACTTTGCAAAAATGTAGATTCCTGCCTAAAATTCACTGATTTTGGGTGCGGTTTTTGGGTTGGGATGTAGCCATAGCTCTTAGGTGTAATCAACAATTGAAATGAGGTCTCTAGCTATTAAACTGAGGGACATATGCAATGTAGAATGAGAGGAGGTTTTAAAAAATCATGGAGTGAAAACAGAAAAGAATCTCAGTTTGGACAAGAATACTTTTATTCTATACTAGAGCTTTCTGGCTAGAATACCAAAGAGGTACACAGTAAGCTCTAGAGTTGATTCGTGACTTCAACCCCAGATCCCCAGCGACCACCCTGGCGAAACCAGTCGGATCACTCAAAATAGGATTGATAGTTTAGAGTTTACACAAGATAAAATTGACTGCAGAAATGGCGCTTAGCAAGATAAATCGAGGACAGGATTACAATAAGGATACTGACAATGTTACATGTTATTAAACTAAGGATAGGATGGTTTAGAGATGGGATAGGACAAGGCAAGGCAAGTTATGCTATGGTTCTATGGTTCCTATTGATACTCACAGTCCACTGTTAATTAGGATTTTGGACAGTCAGCGCTCTGTATCACCACACGGATCTGGTCTAAAACAGGACAGCTGGGCAAATTTGGTGGGACAGGATCATCTGGGCCGTTCTGGTCACCGGACTGCACTGGACTGACACTTCTGGTTACTGGATACTAAGTTTGCAGCAGGCATGCATCTAGTAGCAGCAAACCAGGCTGGATCAGGATGCTTCCCTTGGGTTTTTGGGCTTTTTTTTTAGAATTTGAGGCCTACCTGAAAATGGGGTCAGCAATGCATAGGCCTTGGCTTTGCAATGAAAATCTG
Organism: Ambystoma mexicanum; assembly: GCF_040938575.1. Classification (NCBI taxonomy): domain Eukaryota; kingdom Metazoa; phylum Chordata; class Amphibia; order Caudata; family Ambystomatidae; genus Ambystoma; species Ambystoma mexicanum. The sequence continues at coordinate 1,041,727,143 of NC_090924.1, forward strand.
GAATTAGGATCAAACAGGATGAAGAAATCAGGAACTGGACGCCACACAGGAATTCAGGAAGAAAGTCAGAAATCAGTGTGTACCCTGTGTGCTGTCAGGGGCCCTTATTTATCATGCCAGATGACATCACTACAGTATATGGCAGGGTCAGGCTTACTACTCCCGCCTCTAATAATAGGATTGGGCAAGGTAGACGTCTCCTCCTAGCTCTTTGCTGATTGGATTACAGAAAATGGATGTCATGGTTATGGGGTGATTTTTACAACGTCTAGAAACCTCCCCTAGCTACTGGAACCAAAATCTAATTTTGCCACAAACACATATTTATGCAGTTGCAACCTCTGAGAAAATCAGATACAGAGGTTACATATTTTGTACGTCATATTTCAATCCAAACCCCAAGTCTGTGGGACCTGGTCTCGCCTTGCTGACACATTTTGGTAATTTTAAACATGAAAGATTTGGCCTAAAATCATCCCCCAACTTCGTACACAGATGCACATTTACCCCAGGGATGTATGTACAAAATGTTATGTTTGCAACATAAATACTTTCCCTGTAATCTGTCATTTTTTGTATAACTTCTGTTCCTTATGCAGTAATGAGCTCTACCAAGTTTTCAAAGAAAGAGCATAAAATTTGATTTAGAACTACAAACTTTTCATATTTTTCCTAATTCTTGCTGCAAAGTTAAACGTCTTTAAAGTTCAGTTACAAAATAGTCTTTAAAACCAAAAGGAAGTCCATTGTCACTTGAGCAGTTTTTTTTCTTTCCCCCAACTGCTGTCAATTGTCACATCCTGCTAGGCAAAGTGGAAATTCCAGTCTTAATTGAAGTTTTTATTGCCCCTCTGGTGAGTGTCCCATCCTGCTATTGTCTCAGCCTGGAGCAAAAACGAATGTCTGATGAGCTTGTGAAGTTCCATTGTCCTGGTGCATTCAAAGTCTTTCAAGCTGGCAATTAGCGCTTTCTTGTCCCAGAAGTTTATGAGGTGTCAGCCTTTCTCAAGGCTAGCAACTGGCAGAGCAAGTTTTTTTTATAGCTTGCCAAATTAGCCTTGACTTAAACCTGTGGAACCAAAACAGTTTATAGGTGTACTTTTACCAGCAACAAATCCTTTTACATTGCTAAGTAAGCAGGCCTTCACAAAACAATTTACTTTTAAATAGGCGATTTTCTCTCTTCAGTCAGAAAAAGCACATTTTACTATTTCTTTAAATTCAGTTTTCATATCCAGCAAATACCCACTTTATGCAGCTATAGTTCCTTTCTTGAGTGCTGGAGTTGTTTTGCAGCATGGATACATTAAACAGGCATCTATTTAGAGTGTTTCTCTGAACAGCTGATTTTGATAGTTTTGCAAAGAAAATAGACGCGTTTCCCGTGTAACATGAAAACAAAGCCCCTGGTTGATTTTTCATAGATACTTTTGACAGGAGCTGTCATTCAAATGAGGCCCGGTTCCTCTCAGACACAAAGGATGATCCTGGGCATTGCAGGGCCTTTTTAATCACTGTGGTTCATAAGGACTGGATGAGTTTAGCTCCAAGCAGCACTTGTAAAGCTTGAAAGAGATGTCCTTTTAAAGAGGCATTTTGGGTTTTCAGCAAAGTAATGCTGCATCTTTCACTTTACTCCATGTTAATTGCTGCAGAGCACACTGGTACATTCCTGCAGTGAGTACTCTGTTCCACCCCACCTGAAATGTGTGTGGCAGGGTGGTGCAGCCATTTTCTGGTTGTTGCAAAACACAGTTTATCGATCCTGGCATACACAGGGGCCCAGCGCGGCCATTTTACTGTTTCTTGCACCACTGCAGCAAAGTGATGTAGAAAAGCAGACCTGGGCGGGTTCATTTATCCCACAGTATTAGGGAAATAGTCTTGGCTTTCTTTTAAGTTGACAGACTTGTTAGTAACTACCTGAATGCCAAGGAATCATCCATCCAGTTAGATGCCATAAATACAGTTCTCTCTACCCAACTAGAAGATACTTCAGAGATTGCAAACCCAGAAATATTCCCAGGCTTCTTGCAGACAGCTGAAGAACGGACAAACATTGGATGATGCCTGTGAGACAAATTAACAAAGACAACAATTGAGACAAGTATTTCTAGATTTACAGAAAATGTTTTCTGCCAATTCTTGTGATTGTGGACATACAACCATTCATTATACAATAATGCCTAAGGAACCTAACATGGCATCACCATTTGTAAAACAATACAGGTTGCCTCTACCTTCCATTCAATCACTCACAGAGATTATCAAAAATGTGGTAACCTGTGGTATAATTAGTCCAATTCCCAGCATCTTTACTAGCCCAGTAATAGGAATAGTGAAACTCAATGGTGGGGACTCTGTGCAGAACTAAAGGAAATGCACAAGAGAGAACATATCTCAAGGTGGCCTCTCCCTCAGGGACTTCCACAGATCCAGGGTTGTAAGTATATTCTGCCCTCACTTTGACAAATGGATATTTGATTGTGCTGGTACTCCGTGAACAGCAATATAAAATTGCCTTTTCATTTGAAGTGCATCAGCTCAGCTGTACCCGCACCCTGTTTGGGTGCATTAACTGCAGAAATGAGTTCAACATATTTCTGTGTATGTCGGATATTGTAGAAAGAAGGAATTTGCCCCATATAGATGATTTATTAATTAAACGTTAAACAGTGGAAGAACACTTGATGGAGATCTGACCTGTGTTGACCCAACTGAGAAATACTAGCGTGAAACTGGGTTTTCAGAAAGCATAGTGGTGCAGGACTAAAGTGAATTTGCTAAATCATGAATTCATAGCAGAGAACATTAATCCTCAGAAAAAGAACATTAATCCTTCAAACGCAAGTATAAGGTTATCACCTGTGGAGATCCTGTTTAACAAATGTGGGAAATCACTGCTAGTAATTGTATGGGCATTGAAAAACTACGCTTTGTGGATCTATCTGGAGCATATCACAGTAGAAACCTCCCATCAGACTCTACTATATTTGCAGAGCAACCTAGTATGAATTGGGTATGGGTTTCTTTAATTTCTTCCTAATCACATACAGAGTCAGTATTTCCTATTCTCTTTGTTTTTGTAGCAGCTGCAGCAACAGCAACAAATGTAGCAGCATACGCGGCTGCGTAACTAGCTGCTACTACCCTGCGGCTTCTCAGCTCTTGACCAACATTAGAGATCAAAGATGGCACAAAAAAGAAAAATAGGAGGGACATTGGATCAGAACATAGAGATTTTAATAATAAATGTCTCTAATTTAAAAATTACTTCCAGGATTCTTTCAAAGCTTGGTTACTATGTAGAAATCAGATATGGACAAAGGAAAAAGAGCTCAATTACTGAATGGTTAGCAGATCTACATGACTGTGCCCAAGACAACTGTTTAGAAGGTTAAGAATTGAAAAAAATAATATGGAGGTGTATCCAGCTCTCCTCACAAGGGGTATGAGGAAAATAGCTGTCGAGGAATGCCCAGAGTTTATGAGGATGGATATTTATAGCATTATTTTTAAAAAAAAGTGTGAGAAGGAATTAGTAGCTGGCTTAAAACATTAATTTTTTTTAATAACACATTTTATTGATTTTATGACAACAACACTTAGTCAATACATTCCAAACATACAGACATACTTAATGCACAGCTCATACGTTTAAGCATTGTAGGGGTACTTCTACATATCTCGGCCGGTAGCCTTTTGTTATATATACAGACCAGGTTGGTCTCACATGTTTATCAGGCCTTGTGTGTTACAGATTAGTGTCACTAATTTTCCTCCCATCTTTGCCAGATTTTATACGCCTTTCTGGGGCAACCTATGGCGGTGTATACCCTGATCTCTATTGCAATACATGCATCCACATCTGCCACCCATTGCTCATATTGTGGAGTGAGATTTGAGCCCCACAGTTGTGCCAAGTTCCATTTAGCAAGTCCTGTGACCGTTGCGAATAAAAGTCTTTTAAAGCGGGACATCTCTGTGTCCACATCCACTCCCAGTATCAACAATTTGGGATCCATGGGTATTGCTCGGCCAATGACCGTTGCGAGTCTGTCGCAACATTTCTGCCAAAAGAGTTCAATTTGAGGACATTCCCACAGGATATGGAAGAAGGTTCCCCTCTCTTGGCGACATCTCAGGCAGTTGGGGTCTGTTGCTTTCCCCCATTGATATAGCGCCTCCCTTGGGTAGTATATCCTATGCAGTATTTTGAGTTGAACCAGTCTGATTCTAGCAGAGCTAGCCGTTGCCCTAGGGTACATTAGGGCTGTGGTCCAGTCCTCTGGTTGCAATTGTCCTACGTCTTTTTCCCATTTGGTTTTTAGGCTACAGAGCTCTGGTGTTGCGAATGAGGAAATTGCGTTATAAATTGTGGAGGTTATTTTGACATCAATTCGGTCTAGGACAATATTCCTTTCAATTGGTGTGCATTCAGGCATACTGGATAGGTCTGTTGAGTGTGTTGTAAGTGTGTGCAACATTTGCCTATAGTGGAAGTGTTCTGTCAAAGGTAGGCCGAATCTATTCTTTAGGGTCTCAAAGGACACTATTTCACCACCTTGTGTCACGTCCCCGATCCTGGTTACCCCAGCTGCTTCCTAACTTGCCCACTTTGGAAGCTTGTTGAGCTCTGGCAAATGTCTATTTCTCCACAGGGTCTGCGCCGGTGTAATCCTACCCTCCCAGCCTAGGTGTTTGTGTGCGTCCATCCATACTTGTGCTCTGTGAGCAGTTATTGTGCTAGGAGTTGGGTGTGCTATGATCTGATAAAGACTCTCCAGTGGGGAGAACCCCTGTCCTACACGCATGTGTGCTCGGATGTGTGGGAGTTCGGCATTGTTGTGTAAGATATTGTTTACAACTGCCATTTGGGGCGCCCAGTAATACGTTTGCAGGTGGGGGAGTCCAATGCCTCCTTCCCAGATGGAACGTTGCAAGGTGCTTAGGGCAAACCACGGGTGTCCGCCTCCCCATAGCAGTTTACTGAGTATCCTGTATATTTTGCGGAACTCTGTCTTGGGTATATGTATTGGTGCATTCTGTAGAATGTATAGGAACCGCGGCAGAGCCAGCATCTTAAACAATGCCACTCTCCCCAGTAGAGTAAGGGGAAGGACCATCCAATGTCTCACGTCAATCGGAAATCTATCAATGATTGCATATAGGTTTATGGGCACATAGCCCGTGAGGTCGGTCGTGACCTGTACGCCGAGGTAGCGGAATTGTTCGGTTTCTACTCGGTACGGGCAGATATCTGGGGTCATGTTGCTTATCCTTTTAATCAGGAATAGTATTGATTTGTTCTAATTCACCCTCAACCCACTAAACAACCCATACCTCTTCAATATTTGTGTGACAACGGGATAGGATTCCGATGGGTTACTTAGGTAAATCAGCGAGTCATCGGCATAGAGGGAAACTCTAACTTCCCATTTGTGAGCCCAATGATAACCCCTCCACGATTGTGGGTCCCTCGTTAGTACTGCCAGGGGTTCAGTCATCAGTGCAAACAGCATTGCAGACAGGGGGCACCCTTGTCTTGTTCCCTTGCCCAATCTAATGCTGCGCGATGACAATCCATTTACTCTAACCACAGCCATCGGGGCGCTATACAGGAGCCTAACCCAGCCAATAAATTGGTCACCAAATCCCATTGTACTCATTATTATCCACAGGGCCTCCCAATAGACTGAGTCAAATGCCTTCTCAAAATCGATTGTGAGTAGTGCAAGTTTCTCCTGTAGCGCTAGTGCCTTCTCAATGGCCATGTGAAGCCTGTGGATGTTCATCCGTGTGGACCTTTGGTGCATAAAGCTGCACTGATCTGGGTGGATGAGAGAAGTTATTACCTTTTGTAATCTATTAGCAAGGATCTTCGCTAGGACTTTGGCCTCTGCATTTATAAGCGAGATCGGCCTGTAGGAGCTGCATATATCTCGTGGTTTGCCTTCCTTGGTGATCACCATTATGCTGCCTTCTTCAGGTCTGTGGCGGAGGATTCCCTTTACTTTGGAGTACAAAAATAAGTTAAGCATGTGTGGTACCACTTCAATACTCCCTATCTTCTTCCATGTTTCCACTGGGAACCCTTTAGGGCGCAGGGTTTTCCCAGTGTGGAGTTGGGATAGAGCAGTTACCAGTTCTTCTTCTGTGATCTCTCGTTCTAGGTTCATTCTTTGTGCATCATCTAGGGACGGAAGGGTAACTTTGTCTAATATGGCAGGATCTATCGGATCTGTGGGGGCAACCTACAGTTTCTTATAATAGGCCACAAAGCACTTTGCAATGTCCTGGTCAGTTGAGGCCCGGCCTACATTTTCGATGCTTATTTTTCTAACTTGCTGATGTCCTTCATCCCTCTTTTCCAACCATGCTAACATCTTACTGGCTTTGTCCCTGGTCTCATAAAGCCTAGCACGCATTGTTCTGTGCGTTTGTTTGCGCAGTTCAGCATTACATTTTGTAGATTCTTTTGCGCCAGAACTAGGGTTCTGTTATCCTCAACTGCTCTTGTGTTTGTATAAAGTGTCTCAGCTCTCTGAACCTCGGTTTCAGCATCCTCCACATCTTTCCTGTACGCTTTTTTGTGTGCTGCTGTCCACCCAAGGATTTCACCCCTCAGAACTGATTATACGACTCCCACAGTATCACATTGTCATCCATTGAGCCCTGATTCAGTATGCCCTGATTCAGTATGAGGATGTGGCCTTTTGGATTTTCTCCACCAGATCCGGGAAGCCCAGGTAGTAGCTGATTAGCCGCAAGGTTGTGGGGGCTGGGGTTTTTCTGCTTCAAGTAGTATCATTAGTGTAGAATGGTTGGATATACCTCGTGGAAGCAGGGTTGCCTCCGTTGCCTTATGTACGTTTTCAGCAGGAATGAAGAAATAGTCCAACCTGGATAGTGACGCATGTGCACCGGAGTGGAACGAGTATTGACGCTCTGTAGGGTGTAGGTCCCGTCATACGTCCCTCAGCCCCAGTGCTGATGTGAAGGTAGCCAGTTTGGTTGGTATTGCTGGGTTTCTACCCCTTATATGTGTGCGATCTTCCTCGACATTCATTACATAGTTGAAGTCCCCTCCTATTATCAGGGTGTCTGCTACATTGTTAGCTGTTATGGGTGTGATATCTTCCAATAAGGTGGACATGAGCGTTGGGGGTGAGTAGACCACTAGTATGGCAAAAATCTGATTCCTTAGTGTACCATATATGTATAGAAACCTCCCCCCTGTGTCTTGGATTATGTTGGAGATCTCAATTGGAGTTTTTTTAATGAATTAATATCAATACTCCTCTCGAACCCATGGAGAATCCTGCATGTACTGCTGTACGATACTTAGTTCTCTTGAAGAATTGGCATGTTGCGCCTGCCAGGTGGGTTTCTGTGAGGAGTACTATGTCGGGATTATGTCGATTTCGAAACTGTGTCACCAACCTTCTTTTTATACGATTACCTAGGCTGTTCACGTTCCATGTTAGGAGACAAAGCTTTTTGTTGTTATGCCCAGTTAGAGTCATTGTGTGATTTATAAGCATTTAAGCTGTCATAGCCTCTGTAGGAGGTATTCTTTGTTCTTTTGTTTTGGGGTACCCTGATACATTCTGTGTTTGGTGTGAACAATCGAGCCGTGCATACATTACCAAAAACATTCCCAATTCCTCCCACCCCATACTCCATCCCAAACTGAAGCATCTTTCGCCCTAACATATTAAACATAAAATTAACCAATCAACTCCTTACGTTCAACAACACCAAACCTGCAAAATCAGGTATACAGCAGTTAGCTAAAGAGTGTTACCTATCCCAGTCTCAAGGTAACTTTAACGGGGGTTCATGCGGTCTAGGGCCGCCAGCTATTCTGAAGTCAGATGCATTTCGATCACTCCAACTTTCGGATGTTGTGAAGCAGCGATCAAGCTGCTTCATTGCTTATCACTTCACATAACATTAGCAGCAGGGGTCCATGCAGTCTGAGCTGCTGGCTGTTGGCGATGTAGTTCTGCAGCAGCATTAACAGAGTCATTGCATGGTGGTGTCTCTGTGTCATATCTTAACGTATCTCTTGTTGCTTCATCTTCGTTGTGCTCATTGTGCTTGTGTCAGTCATTATCTTTGTTCGCGACTGCTTCAGGTTCTCGTTGTGGGTGCTCAGGAGATGCTCTCTCCAGCCGTGGTCTGTTACTGCCATTTTCTTGCCTTCGGTTTGGCCTCCAGTCACGCTCTAGATGGTTCTCTACCCAGTTCCATGCTTCCCTTGTGATATATTTTCAAATGTGATGGGAAAAAGAGCGCCTATTTTAAATTAAGTGACCGCAGCTTCCTCTTAAGTGGATCGAAGGATTGTCTCGCCCTTTGAACCTCCTTGGTGAAGTCAGGGAAGAAGGCAATTCTGGATCCATTGTATGTCACAGAGCCTTTGATTCTGGCCATTTGGAGTATGGCATCTCAATTTCTATAATTGAGGAGTTTTGCAATCACTCTGTGCGGGGGAGCTCCCGGGACTTGTCTGCCCGCTTGGATATGATGAGCACATTCAATTGAGAACATTTTGATAGGGTCTTGGGAGCAAATAGATCAACAAGCCATTGCTCAACAAATAACTCCATGCTCGGGCTCTCTGACTTTTCTTGCAATCCGAGAATTCGGATGGTGTTCCGTCTCGCTCTTCCTTCTCCCTACTCCACTCCTTCCTCCAGTATTTTGAGACGCGCTAGTGCCCCTGTTATTTGCTGCCTCACAGTTCTCAGACCGTCTTCTGTTTCAGATATGCGGCCCTCAGCTTCTACCGTGCGGGCTGTAAGCTTTTGTAGATCGTGGCGCAGGAGTGATACCTTTGTGCCTAAGCTGTCTATCTTTTTTTCCATAGAGGTTCTTGAATTGGCTATGGCATTTGTAACATCCGTCAGGGACAGTCGGTTTTCAGCATTTTCCATTACCTCACCAGGGTTGCTTTGCTCCTGTGTGGGAGTCTGGGCAGGGGTTGTGTACTGCTCCATTCTGCTCTGTGTGCTCGCATTCTTTGCCCTGTCTTTCCCCATGGGGTATGATATTGCCTCAATTTAGTACTCTTGGCATTGTGCAAGGCCCACTGGGGGGGGGTTCCTATCGAGTGGGCAACCCAAAGCGCTGTGTGTCGTGTCGGCAGGTGGTGTTTGCGCAAGATGTTCTCTTGGCTTTATTCGCTGCTGTTTGTGCTGCTATATCGCCTCTCCAATGACAGTTTGGTACATTGTGTGGTTGACACTTCAGCCTCAATGTGACAGTGTATATCCCCCCTCTCCCTTTTAGTAGTGGTTGGTACAGTACCAGATTCTATGTCTCACTTAGTAGTCGTCCTACTTGTTATGGAGCTGTGTGTATCTGAACCCAGTGGGACGCCGTAGTAGTGCCGGGGCATTGTATACACCATGCGCCAATTCCAAGTGGAAGCTGGCTGCTGTGGTAATGGGACACAGCACCCCTCCCTCAAGCTTCTGCAAGGGTCTGTGTTCGATGCTGGAAATGTCCACGATGTTGTGTAGTCGCGTTTATGCTCCCAGCACAGCAATGTCAGCGGTGTCACTTTGGCGAACTGAGTGATGATCTAGCCAAATGTTCTGGTCTTGTGTCTCTGTCTGGGTTCTCGTGTCTCTTTCGCTTACCTCCAGGCTGGAGGGCCTCCACAATGTCACCCAGTGTCCGCTTACTTCCGTTAGTGCCTCTTTATTTGGAGCCCAGTTCTAATTCGACGGTTGCGGCTTGTGTATGATGGCACTGCAATGTTCCCTGTTGTGGGACACGGTGTGGCACAGTATATGTGTGTAGAATGTATTCTATTCCGCTCAGCTCAGGGTCTCCACTGTCAATTTCCTTGCTTCTCGGAGTTGCCCTTGTCTGGTGTTCGATCAAGTCCCCAAGCAATCCTAGAGGGGAAGACCTATCCAGTCCTTATGTATTCTGCTGGGCATCCGGTGTGTTTGTTGGCTGCTAGAGCCACTGGGTTTCGCCTGGGTGTCTGGCTGTTTCCCTTCCCTGCTTCAACTTGTTGCGCCTTTGGCCGGTGTGTTGCCCTCACTCTTCCCACGGCCTTTGCACACACTTTGTCTGCTGCTTACAGTCAGTTGCAGTTGTCACTCGGATCAGGCGTCTTACATCCAGCAACAAGCTCTTGTCGCAGGGACCCACAGCAGGTGCCTGGAGCCCAGAGGAACCGCTGTCGCAGTGTTTAGACCATCAATCGGTTCAATTTGGTCCTCACTTTGCTCTCGCTGAAAGGGTGCTTACTCCCGCCAGTTCTTCGCACTTCTCGCCGCAGGCAATGTTTCTCCGCCCGCACGCTACCTCCAGGCGCTTGGTTCTCAGAGTGCCTCAGGGCATGCAGTGTTGCTTCACTCTTCGACCACCTTTCCCACTGAGACTTTGTCGGTATGGTTTCCAGGATCTCCTCTCCGCAGGCTCCCTCTGGCACTTTCCCGCAGTGTGGCGTCTACACGAAGTCCTCAGAAGGCGTTTGTTGCTCCTGTTTGGGGGAGTGTTTCCCTCTGCTCCAGGCTATTACCTTCCAAGGCCTTTGGCCATTCACAGCGGCCTTCTCTCCGGCGCTGTGTGCGTTGTTGCTCCGCAAGGCACTCAGGTCAGCGGTGTTACAGACTTTTTGGTCGCCCCTCTCTCAGCTTGTTGGTCTGGTGGCCATTTTAGCTGGTCTACACATCCGAGCACCTCCACTTTTGATGGCACGCACCTCAGCAACCAGGCTCCGATTTTAGTAGGTAGGTTCCGCCGCCTGTGCATGCTGATTTTGGGGAGTGAGCAACACAGAATCTCAGGATTTGAAGCAGGATCTAGCTGGCGGCCGGGGAGCGAATCACGTCCTCATCGTCTGGTCGTTGGCCACGCCTCAGCGAATCACATCCTCATCGTCTGGTCATTGGCCATGCCCCGGCTTAAAACATTCTTGAGTAAAAGACATCCCTGAGTTCTCAGCTGGCTATAGAATTGTCCCCTAGAGTGGTACAGTGACAGAACTGATGGCCATATATAAAGCTGTCCTGGCTTTCATAACCAATCAACTCCATGAACTAGTAATAATAACTGATTCAGGCTATGATCAAATGGATTTTTTGAACAGCTGGTCCTTTAGAAAGCCTAGGGCATGCTCTGTACCAGCAACGACCCCATGAAAGAGGATTAAATTATTCTAAACAACAGATGATTTAGTGACATCAAACAACATAACTTTATTTTGGGAAAAAATAAAGGGTCACTCAAAAGGTGAGGGTCCTTATAATACAGGAAATGATTTAGTAGATCCATTAGTGTCATGAGGAAGGACTCCTGGAAGCTGTGGTCGAGGTGGAGGATCCGCCATTAACGTTCTGCCATATTTTCTCTGCAGCATGCTAGTCTTTCTTGCTCGATTCCCATATATGCTTTGTAGCCCCACCCCCCGGTGCATTGCAACTTTAGTAGTTAATTTGCTCTGCATTTTAACGGTTGTTTTTCTGACCCGCTGCTGTGCATTGCCTTTCCCTTTCTGCCCCTGTGGTTCCCTCATTCTGCCCTGCCCTCTCCGGATCTCTGTTTCCTCTTGGTTCGCTTCTGCTGTTTGTTTCATTCATTGCCGGCTGCGAGTCTCGCCTCACGTCCCACCTTCTAACGGCACCCTTTCCTTGTTTCCCATCCTTTGCATTTTCGGTGCTCCTTCCTTTTCGGCATTAGGTAAGCTTAAAGTCGCTCTCCGTGCTCGCTTGTCCTCCGCAAGGAATCTCCGCAGTGAGATTCTCTCTCTCTCTCTCTCTCTCTCTCTCTCTCTCTCTCTCTCTCTCTCACCCCCTCTCTTTCCCGTTGATTGGGTTCAGCATTCTATGGCTCTTCTTACCTTTCTTTAGACTCTGCCTTTCTTTGGGTTCTCCCTGTATGCTGTTTTCCTTAGCAGCTTCCTCGTCTACCAGTAAGCAGCCTGCTCCTCCGAGGCTTCTCCTTTTCTATGGCATTGTGCTTCTTGTTTCCCACTACGTGTTTGGCACGTACTTGCCCTCTTTCGACCAGCTATCTGACCCATTTAACCTCCTGCAAGTACAGTTGGGCCGTTTTGCCTTCCGTTCCAAGGCATCTCATTGGCAACTACAGAGGTCAGACTCTCTGAGGTTACCATCTGCTCCATTGGACTCCTCCAGTGTAGTCTTCTTACCATCAATCTCAGAGCTTCTCATAATTTCTAGAAACAACAGTTTCATTGGAATACCGACCTGGTTTTTGTGCCTGCCGGGCTTTTTCCCCTTTCTTGGGCTGTGCACCGAGTATGACGTTCTTGTTGGTACTGTTTCTTAGGTCCAACCAAGGTGTCGAACTCCTGGAACAGACCCTACCTCTTCAAGAAGAAGGGTGTCCCTGAAAAAATCTCTGCCGATAACTCCATTTCGGAAGCCTCCTCCAGCGACAGCGTCGTAGAAGTCTAGGTGAGCCGTCGCACACTTGACAATTAGCCAAAACTGGAGCACTCTCAGGGGAATACATTGATATGGAACATGTCCTTGACGAAATACAAATAACAGCAGTAACTCAGCCACAAATTCCCAATTGACGTGTCCCATTACTTCACTACTCAAGAAAGGGGTGCAGTTTGTGTGGGATGCCAATGCACAATCAGCCTTTCAAGCACTGATAAATGCCTATACCTCGGCTCTAATCATTCCAAACCCTTTTCTGTGGAAACCGATGCCCTTAACCATGCTGTAGGAGTCATTCTATTGCAAAGACAAGATGATGACCTTCAGGAACATCTAGTGTATTACCTCTCATGTACCTTGACTTCCAGTGAAAACAATTATTCGGTTATAGAATAAGAATTTATGGCAATACGAGGAGTTTGTGTCATCTGGCGACATCTAGTACTCGAATGTTTACATCATTTTGAGGTACACACCGACACTGAAATCTCTTGGCATTTGAAATAATGCAGTGTAACAATAGCCGACAGGCACTTTGGGCCTATTTCTTCTCCCGGTTATACCGGTTGTCACAACACCCTGGCAGATTCATTTTCTCTCTCTCTCTCTCTCTCTCTCTCTCTCTCTCTCTCTCTCTCTCTCTCTCTCTCTCTCTCTCTCTCTCTCTCTCTCTCTCTCTTCATACACATTCTGCAAGGCTTTTTGACCATGCGAAAGGGTCTACATGACCTTTGCCCACATTTCCTATTGGTGTAGTTTTTAAAGATGGTCTATTGTGGAAAGGAAAGAGGTTGTACATTGCATCAAAAGATCTACAAGCACGACTATTTCAAGACGGCTAATTGTTGCTTGTTTCCATGGCTTCCAACAGCCAGAAATGTCTGAAGTGTTTCTTCATGATGTTTTCCACCTCAATGGTCTTCCACTAAGATGATCTCTGACCTGGGCGCTCAGTATGTCTCACATTTTTGGTTGGCCTTCTGCAAGAGCCTGGGAATCGAGGGAGAGAGTGGGTGAATCAGGTTCTTCAGCAATACCTACAGTGTTTTGTGTGTGCTAACCAAGATGACTGAAATGTTGGATACGAACCGCAGAATTGCCCTTTACGGATATCATTATTACTCCTTTCCAGGGCTCTTGGTGGACCGGCATCTGATGGAACAATGTTTATCTCAGCCAACATCCCATCTCGACTTCAAGAAAACTTACAGCAAGCACAAGACTGCATGACCATCTTGGCCAATTGCCACTGTATACCCACTCCTGCGTTTACATTTGCCAATATAGTCAGGCCTTCCACCCGCAACTTGCCCTTGAAAGGTTTGTCTACCAAACTACGCACGATTCTCAAGATTTTAAACCTGAATGCAGCACGTCTACAACTACTATGTAATTGACTCCGCACAGTGGCCCAGCATGGGCAACCATTCCAATATGGCAGGACCCAAGGTGCGTGCACTGCCCTTCCCAAGATTACGGGTGCACTGGCATGCAACACACCCTCTCGTCTGGATATGCTCATGCACCCTGATATTTAAAGGGCTACTTTATTCATGATGGGTGCATCACATCTATCCCGATGGTATCTGCCTACTGCCCGGCTCGTTCTGATGCTTCCTGCCATATGCCTTCCTGCCTTCTGACGCCCTGCTGCTACTTCTCTGCCTCCAACCTCCTTCTCTTCTCTACTTGACTTACTGCTGCCTTCTCTTAGTCAGCTGCCTGTCATGCTGGTTATCCAGTCTCCCTCACCTGTCCATTCCACAGCTCTTTTCCTGGATTCCTTTCCCGCCTGCAGCCTCTTGCACCTTTTATGCTCATGCCCGCTTACCTTGTCTTTACTGTGCTTCCTCTATCGCTTGGCTGGACACTTACCTCTGGCCAGTTCAAGACCTTTTGTGCTGCAGACCTCAGCAAGACAGCACTTCGTCAACCATCAGTGGTCACCCGAACCACCAGCGATGTGCATCAGTTTTTGCCTTCTGGATTTTCCCCAGGGACTGACCCCAAGGTCACATCAGTGATTGCACCATCACCACCAAGGTGGTTTCTGGTATTGACTGCAGCACCACCCTTAAACAGAGGTAAGAAATGAATTGGAAAACGCCCTTAACACAAACAGCAAAAATAAATATATAACTAAGAAAACAGGTGATTTACAAAGGTAACATTAGTCTAAGGAGGTAAGTGCTTCATACTAAAGAGGCGTAGTATATAAATGTACAGAATTGCATTATTAAGCATCAGTGGAGTGAGTGGTGAGGTCAGGTGGGGAGGGTGGAGGCTAAGGCCAGTGGGGGCTCCTGCTTTAGCAAGTATGCAAATCCAAGCTTTGAAGAGATCCACGGTTGGGCTGGCTTTCATTTTGTTGGGCAGCTAGTTGTAGTGGAATGGAGAGAGTAGGGAGAAAGAGCGAAAGTGAGCGTAGGCACAAGAGGGCATGGAGTGAGTAAAGGTAGAGACAATCAAACAGGTACTGAAGATCAACACCATTGATAGCTTTGTAGACTAGGAGAGAGAACTTGAAAGGGGTGCGGTTGTGCATGAAGACCTTACCAGCATGATGTGGATAGGTTGAAGTGGGGTAGTATCTGGGTAGGCTGTAGAGTGAGAGTAGCAAAGTTGAGGACTTTGCCTGTAGGGAGGAAGGAGAAGAATGCCAAGGAGTAGGCTTGAGCGGTAGTCTGGTTTGCTGCACATGAGGGTGGAGCTTACAGTTTTCGTAGAGTGGTTAGTAAAAAAATAGGATGCATATTTTGAATATTGCAGATGGTTAATACGGGCAGCATAGGCAGCGGTAGTGATTAAATAATGCACTCACAGGTCTCTATCCAAGAGAAACCCAAGATTGTGAGCCATTGTGCATGCAAGCAAAAGATTAGGCAAAAAGGATATAAGAGAGGGGAGGGTAGGGATGGCATTGGAAGCAGGGAGAAAGATGACTTCCATCTTTTAAGAGTTCTGCATGAGGCAGCGGTGAGTGGCACATTGTAGTGAGACAGTTGTTAATCCATTCCAAGATTGCTGGGGTAAAGAAGGGAAAGGAAAGACAGCTTTGAGTGTCATCAGCAAAAAGGTAATAGTGAAAGCCAAAGGACATGCTAAGTCTTCCTAGGTGAGAGGTATAGAGGGTGAAAAGCAGAGGTCCAGGGACAGATTCTTAAAGGTGGGCAAGAGGAAGAGGGGTGAAGTCAGAGGTTTTTGAGTTCCAGGAGATTTTAACGGATCAGCATTCCAGGTAGGTGGCGATCCAGGCAAGAGTTTATGTTAATTTTACTCTATGCATGAAGAAACCACTTTTAATCTATTTTTCTTATGCCCAATATTGATCCTAATTTGTCATTTTAAAGTCAGGTGGTTTTATACAATGTGGGCAAACACCTAGATTTTTTAAGTTAATCCCGAACGTCCATACTGCCAAGGATATCCAAAGTATATTTACCTATGGTTCGGTCTATAAAGCATAGTCTTCATATGGTATACATTCTAATATTTTTAATACTAGCTGATATACCCGGCGTTGCTTGGGATTTTATTTTCTTATAGGTATTGATTGTTAGAAATACCTTAAGGTCCTGAGTCAGATATCGCTTGATGTGCTTTGCAATCTGAAGTGAACTGCACTGAGAATGGCACATGTGGCTGGCGGACATACCCCGGAGCAGAGTGGAGGGGAGGGGGGATTTGGGATGCTGCAGCATACTGGGACCTTTTCTGCGCTCTCTCCACCTGCAGCCTGAACTTGGCACAGTGCAATGCGTTGCAGTGCAAATGTTTCAGAAACAGTGCATCCTAAAATGAAATGTGGTTTTTGAGGTCCAATAAGGACTTTTAATTTTGCTTCTCGCATCCATATTCTTGCAATGAGCTATGAGAAGTCCTTCGACAACCACCTTGATGTTCCGCCACTTCCATGCAATCGTCTCATGTGTGCAGGGGCTGAAATCATGGTGGAAAAGTGTGGGGTGCCACATGTAATGTAGCCAGTGATTTCCAGAGGGTCCTAACAGGTAACTGTGCAACATTTGGTGCAGATTTGTGGAACAGCATGGAATTGTATGAGGAACATACAAACCCAAAAACAAACAAATTCACCCTGGCGCGGTGCAGTGTGTTACTTCCAGGCAACCGTCTCATGCATGCATGGGCTGAAATCTGGGGATCATGGTGGGGCGTCCACGTGCAATGTAGCCAGTGATGTCCAGAGCGTCCTCACAGGTAACTGTGCAGAATGTGGTGCAGATTGGTGGAATGACGTGAAATTGTATGAGGAACATACAAACCCACAAGTAAACAAATTCACCCTTTCGCGCTGTATTGAGGTCCAATAGTCTAAGAACGGTGCATCCTAGGGCTTTAAAGTTTTGTTTCTTGCATTCAGATGCTTGCAATGAGCTCTGTCCAGTCCTTCTATGACCACCTTGATGCTACACCACTTCCAAGCAAGCGTCCCGTGTGTGCAGGGGCGGGAATCAAGGAAACGGGTGGGGTGTCCACATGTAATGTAGCCAGTGATGTCCGGAGGGTCCTAGCAGTTAACTGTGCAGAATCTGGTGCAGATTGGTAGAACGGTATGGAATTGTATGAGGAACACACAAATCCACAAACAAACAAATTCATCCTGTTGCGGTGCAGTACGTTGTGGTGCAAATATCTAAGAAATATTGTGCGGTTTTCGAAGTCCAGTAAGGACCTTGAGTTTTGTTTCTCGCATCCTGATGATTGCAATGAGTTCTATCCAGTCCTCTAGGGCTACCTTGATGTTCCGCCACTTCCAAGCAACCGTCTCATGTGTACAGAGGCTGAAACCCAGGCAACGTGGTAGGGTATCCACGTGTAATGTAGTCAGTGTTGTCTGTAGGGTCCTAACAACTAACTGTGCAGAAATGTGGTGCACATTGCTGGAGCAGTGTGGAATTGTATAGGGAACATACTCGAAGCCACAAACCCACAAACTCAGAGACTTTTGCTGAAATCCGGGGAAAGGGATGGGGTGTGCGAATGTCATGTAGCTAGTAATGTCCAGAGGGTCCTAACAGGTGACTGTGAAAACCTTGGTGCAGATTGGTAACCCACAATCACATGTGCACTTTTGCTGATATCTGGGGAAAGGGGTGAGATGTCCAGATGTCATGTAGTCAGTAATGCCTGGAGTGTTCTTACTGGTGACTGTGCAAAATTTGGTGTAGATTGGTGAAACGGTGTGGAATTGTATCAGGAACATACGTGAAATCACAAACCCACACCTACATTTTCACTTTTGCTGAAATCTAGGGAAAGGGGTGGGGTGTCCAGATGTCATGCAGCCATTAATATCCAGAGGGTCCCAACAGGTGACTGTGCAACATGTGGTGTCCATTGGTAAAACGGTGTGGAATTCTATAGGGAACATACACCAAGCCACAAACCTGCAAACCCAGAGACTTTTGCTGAAATCCGGAGAAAGGGGTGGGGTGTCCAAATGTCATGTAGCCCGTAATGTCCAGAGCTTCCTAACAGGTGACTGTGCAAAAATTGGTGCAGATTGGTGAAACGGTGTGGAATTGTATAAGGAACATACACAAAACCACAAACCCACACCCAAATGTTAACTTTTGCTAAAATCCGGGGAAAGGGATGGGGTGTCCAGATGTCAAGTAGCCTGTAATGTCCTGAGGATCCTAACAGGTGACTGTGCAAACTTTGGTGCAGATTGGTGAAACAGTGTGGAATTGTATACATGAAGCCACAAACCCACATACACATTTTCACTTATATATTACATGGACGCGGTAGCGTCCATGTAGTTATGGTTAAGTTGGTGTTTCCATAGGAAGAGCATTTTTTGGGTGGCTTATAACTTCGCTCCCTCAGGACGAATCCTCACCAAACTTTGCAAAAAAGTATATGGCCCACTCTGAATTTCTTTGTAAAGTTTGGAGAGGTTTGGTCCAGGGGGGGAAAAGTTATAGGGGGGTCCCAAAACTTTTGTTTTTTCCCATAGACATAATGGGAAAAACTTTGCGCACACCTACAGCCCAAACCGCTGGACGGATTTACACCAAATTTGCGGCAGGAGCGGGGGCTTGGTCCTGAAAGCGTGCTTATGCAAATTCGGTGTAAATCCGTCAAGTAGTTTTTTTTAAAATGACCAAAATGTAAGGTAAAAAATTAGTGATATCTCCGTTCGCTCAGCGGACGGACTTCCCGGTTCGCTCCGCGGACAGTGCCCTGATTGGCTGAGCGGCTTGCGTGCTGTCCGCAGACATGCGACGTGTTCGCTGATTGGACGGCGTGGTGCGTGAAGTGCGTCAGATTTTCTGTGTTGCGCGCCATCTTGCATTAGCGGACGACCGCGGTGAAACTTGGATTAAAAATTGTATTCAGTGGAGTGTGTTGGTGTGTAAGAGTGTTTGGGGAGGGTTGGGGAGTATGAGATAGGTTCAATGTTCTGTTTTTTTTATGTGCTAGACGCTTTTGTTGTATTCGATTTTTCTGTGGACAACACGGCTGTTCTGAAATGTTCATAAATAAACAGAATGGATTCGGTATCAAGTTGAAAGTGTTCTAAGAAGACTCTTGGGGTCCTGGAATGTTCGCAGGGGGTGTCCTGAAGACGTTGTCTGTATTTTTCGTTGTCAAGCTGAAAGTGTTCTAAGAACACTTGCGGTGTCCTGAAATGTTCGTACATAAAGAAAATGGGGGTGTTCTGAGGACGTTGTCCGTATTGTTCGCTGGCAAGTTGAATGTGTTCTAAGAAAACTCGCAAAGTCCTGAAATGTTCGAAAATAAACAAAATGGGGGTGTTCTGAGGACATTCTCCGTATTGTGTGCCTGGTTAGCTGTATCCAATGAGGGAATGGATCAGAGAATGAAGTGGAAATGGTAGAAGGGTTGTCTAAGAGTTATGCGGTCTGCGGACAGGGCGTGCTACATCCAGGGTTTTCCAGCAAATCCAGCATGGAAAGAAGACTGTCGGGATCAGCCAATCAGATGTTGAGGTTGTGGATTTGTGTTCAAAGAGACTGTGTGTAGTGAAGATGGCAGAAGTGGAGAAAGTCAGGGTGTTGGTGCTTGGAGATATGTTTGTGCATGGTTTACAACAGTATGCTCAATGCAGACATGTTGCAAAGAATTTTGATGTTAAAGGAGTGGAGGTGGTGTGGAGCACTGTGCCTGATTGCAATGTACAGGGAATTGTACAAGCTTGTGAAGATATGGGCAGGATCAACAGTCCCCATGTGGTAGTTTTGCACTATGGTGCTTTCCATTTGGGCTATGTTAGTGCCCCTACTTTGTTGGCAGATTTGGAACACTTGTTTCAAGCAGCAATGAACATCCTTCCAAATGCCACAGTATTTTTTTCTGGATTAGTACGTATGGCAATATAGGACAATAGTTCAGTTTTTTGTCCTCAGCAAAACAATGCGAGGTGTGTAATCAACCGAGGCATGTGTGCCTTCATGCTTAGAGCTGGTATGTTCTTCTGTAATAATGAGAATATTGATTCCAGTAATGCTGTTTATTTTAAAGAAGATGGCATTTCCTTATCTTTTATGGGAAATGCCTTTCTGTTTTGGAATGTAAGGGTTGCTTTGGAGAAGGTTATGTGAAGATTTTAGCAGTAAAGTAAGAAAAATAAAAAGTACAAAATACAGAGTAACAGGTGTCTGCCAAGCATCTGCAAAACCCCCCCCCAAAAACTGCTCTTTTCAGAGCCAACCTCAAAGGGGAAATGGGGCACACTATTTAAATTTACATTCACCACGCTCAGATTTTCGATATGTCCGCGGACATGGCGGTAGTCCGCGGACATCGAAATCACTAGCTAGGGGATCAGTATGTTCTATGTTACATGTATATTATGGTTAAGTTGTGCTACTAAAAACGTATGAAATTCAGTAAAAAAACTTTGTTAAAGGGACGTTATGGTTAAGTTGCACTACTAAAAACCTATGAAATTCAGTGAAAAAACTTTGTTAAAAGGGACGTTATGGTTAAGTTGCGCTACTAAAAACCTATGAAATTCGTGATGTCATTTTTGATGTCCTGGGTGTTAGTGTTAGCAGTGCACAGTGGCGCGAGTTATGGTTGCTTATGTTACCACAACTGCTGAATTTCAGGGGGTTTTCGGTTTTACTTTGAACCATAACGTCCCTTTAACAAAGTTTTTTGACTGAATTTGATAGGTTTTTAGTAGCGCAACTTAACTATAACGTCCCTTTTAGCAACGTTTTTTCACTGAATATATATATACAGATTCACAGATTTTGATGAAATTGGTAAACTATACTCTAGTGTTTGTTTTGTGTGTGTATGCGTAAAATGAAAAAAACACTTTAGTCAAAGTGATGTTAAGGAGATGGTTTAACACAGCAAAAGCATTGAAAATTCAGCAAATGTTCAAATCTCTGACACCTTAACTTTGAGGCACCCTGTTGTGTAGCCCATAAGAACACCGGTGAGATCACATATGGCATCACATATTATATTATCAATGACATCACTAGAAAAGTAACATACACTAATGCCTGCTGCCACATTGTCAGTGGTATGGCTGAAGGCCATGAAACAGACCCTGTCAAGCCAGCCAGATTAGTCAATGGGCCTGGCCTGTAGCCATGCTGAGTGGCAACGTTACACCATAGCAGTTTAATACCCCACCAAGCCACCAAAGGTACCCCACCTAACCCCCAATAGCGGTTCCGTTTTGCCCTAGGAACATAGACCCTATTATGCATCTTGTTATCTCCCAAGTGTGAAAGTCTAAGAATGCGATTATTATTACTACCTGTACTGCACTTTAGGAAGTGTTGTCCAGCTTTCATGTTTTTTTTACAGGCTAATTGCTCTTTATCATTCTGGGCACTTAATCAATATAATTTAATGGCGATGAGTTTGAAGAAAAATAATATTCATGATGATTTCTGGTATGGAAGTCCTTCCGTATCACATTGGTGTTAATTACGGTAAGCGCTACGGTTGAAATTAATATTTGATGATTTTGGTGATGACATAGACATATGTCTTTATGTTTAATTTTGTATATGATTAATATTAGAGAGAGCATATTTGCTTATAATGCTTCAATGGCTTCGGCCAAAATAGAAATACAGCTTCTATGATGATGATGATGAACTGCTCCGGATTGTTTTCAGCAGATGCCATTGAAAATACCCAAACCTGACTATCTGGGGCCAGATTATCTAACATTTGTACTGGTGAATTATTTTTAGCAAATACACTTAGCATCAATCTTGCTGCTTAAGTATGATGGAATGGAGCAGGCAGGTTTCTTTCCAAATCACATTATCTAAACATATTTGCACGAAGGCAGCATGAATTGTGCATTTCTTTTGTGCTAGGTTTGCTGTGTAACATTAAAATAAATGTGTTTACTACACTTCTCTTTATGTGACAGAGCAAACATAGTTAAAACTGTTTGTTTTGTTTTTGCCCTAGTGTAAACGAATTAGGAGGTAATACAGATTGGGGCACAACGTCTTCCCTACTTTCCATATAGCAAGATTGATGTTTCATTAATTTGCGCTAGATTTTTGCACAATGGCAACGTTTAGGGAGGTGGTGGTTCTTTTAGGGCATTGCTAGATCTAGACTGGGGGCCTGATTCAGAGGTGTGTGGAATAATGGAAAAGTGCCTGAGACCCTCTCCATGCAGACATGCATTCCAATATATTACGGGAGTGGCAGCAATAAAGGAAGCCCGCCACTCCTGCAAAGCTGTGATTTACGGCATGACAACAGCCTTTCCAGCCACCTCACATGCAAAGGACTGGCAAGGACTGTATTAGGAGACCAGAACACCCTTCTTGCGCCAGCCAAAAAAGGCATTCATAAGCGTTACCCTGGGAGGTGCCGTTAAACTCTACAGCACATTTTATTCCATTATGTACATAGCATTTCTCAGACTGCTGCAGCACTTTTCTGTTTCACTGAATGTTTAAGAAAACCTTTCTTGAATTAGAAAAGTGGCAGTCTTTTGAGAAATGCTCATCAAGCTACTGGAGCATGTTTCCCCAACGAAGATAGATTTTCGCAGCTTTTGGTCCTGGAAAGCACAACATTTCCCCTCCAATGTTTCCACCCATCTCAGAATGATTGTGTTGTTAACTGGAGGGGAGAATGTCGGCTTTCCACACTATATTTAGAAGGGAGTCTGAATCAAGCACTGTGTGTTGCCCCCAGGGTAGATTGTCATTACTATAGTGTGATACCTGTTAAGCTCTCTTGGTTATTATTTGGAGATAGTAGGATTGATGTACTTTCTATCCTATTTAATTGTGATACCAGACACTGCTGCCATTTACATGGTCTCCATGCACTCAGGTGGATCTGAATAAAAAGGGATAGGTGGATGTGTTAGTGGGAGAGTGCACACATGCATTTGCTATTGATTTGGTAGTAAACTGAAACTCACTGTGTAGTGGGTAACAATATTAGGTCTCTCCTTCACTGATAGGCCAATCCCCTTCAATCACATGTCCTCGGAATCCTGAGCTGGGGCCCATTGCTTTGTGCTGTACTTCTTTGTATTAATGCTGTGTGCTTCTCTTTGACTATGGGCTATGGTTTGTCAGTAAGGTTGGCAAATCAAGGAGTTGTGTTTTAGTGCTTTCATGAAGGTTAGGTGATCCTCTATCATGTGCATTCCCTTGGGGAGGGAGTTCCAGATATTTGTTGAGATGTTTTAAAAGGCTGAGCCACCATATTTCATTTGTTAATATTGTTTGGGTTCAAGGCACATGTCATTGCTAGACCTCGGGTTTTGGTTTGTTGATGGATGCTTTTTCTTGCTGACTTGCTAATTCTTAGGAGGAGTCTTGCTGCTGTGTTCTGGATCTGCTGACATTTTTTGGTGAGGTAGCCAGGCATTCCAGTGTAGATGTTGTTGGTGTAGTCTATTCATGACATGACCAGAGCGGTGATGGCGAGTGTTCTGTGGAAAGGTCAGAAAAGGGTAAAATCCACTAGATAGTACTAGATAGTATGTAGATGGAAGAAGCCTCTCCTGATTTTTAACTACTTTGTGAGCTTCTGGTCTGGTTCCCATTTCCGTAGGCCCTGGTATATGCGGTTGTATAGAGGTTGTTGAGTGTGATCATGACTTCAGCTTTGGCCGGATTGAGTTTCAGGCTATTGTTGCTCATCCATGCATTGATATGTTAGAGGCAGTTGACAAGGGTTTGCAAAATGCCGTGGCTGATATCAATTTTGTAGATGATTTGAGTTTCATCTGCCTAGTTGTAGCAGGTGAGTCTATACTTCTTAATGAGTTTTATAAGTAGGGTTATGCAAATGTTGAAGAGTAGTGAATTAAGGGATGAGCCTTGTGGAACCCGACAGGTGAGTGTGTGTGATGTTGT
Source organism: Ambystoma mexicanum (assembly GCF_040938575.1). Taxonomy (NCBI): domain Eukaryota; kingdom Metazoa; phylum Chordata; class Amphibia; order Caudata; family Ambystomatidae; genus Ambystoma; species Ambystoma mexicanum. The sequence goes on from NC_090924.1 coordinate 1,041,750,943, forward strand.
GTTAGTGGTAGCCAGGTGGATTCTGTTCTTTCTGTCATCCACTGTAGAGCAGTGTTGTTTAACCCTGCTTCCTCGATCCTTTTGGGGATGGTTTTATGGTTGACTGTATCAAAAGAAACTGAAAGGTTGAATAGTATCAGGGCAGAAGTGATGTTGGAGTCTGAGTACATTAGTAGGTCATCCCAGATGTAGAGTAGTGCTGATTAAGTTCTTATAGGCCTTAAGCCAACCAGTACCTGCTCCACTATGTGGTTGGTTTCCTCATCTGTTAGGATTTTTCCATATACATAGGTTTCTAGCCTTTTGGTAGGGTAAGGGGTGGTTGATATAGGCTGATAGTGGGTGGGGTTGTCTGTGTTTCCTGAGGGATCTCTGAGAAGGGGTTTAATATAGGCAGCTTTGAAACCCCTAGGTGTGGTTCCTGTTTCCAGCAAATGGTTCATGAGGTTGCAGAAGTATTCTGCTAGTGTCTCTTTGCTGAGGATGTTCTTGAGGATATCTGGTTGGCAAGGGCCTAATGGCAAGACAGCTTTGTGGCTATCGTTCACTAGTTTATTGAAGTCTTCTGTCGAGATTCAAGTGAAGTAGTTCTGTATTGTGGTTGCCTCAGGGGTTGGGTCATGGGTGACATTTTTGCTAATGTCCTTGGCTATAGTTTTGATGACTTGTTGGATGTTTATGGCTTTGTTTTTTAAAAGTGGTTTGCAAGGTATTCCCAGATTTTCTGAGAGTGCTGATGTTATTGCAAGGTGTCGGGTTTCTTATCTCATTGATTATGTTGAACATCTCTTTCTGTGTGTTGCTGGCTTTTTGAGATGTGCTCAGCATAGTGCAGTTTCTTTGCTGTTAGGATATCTGCTTTATAGAGTAGTATCTGTTTGTGTTATGCAATTTTGTACTGTCGGTTGTAATATTTCCTCCAAGCTTGTTTGAGTTTCCTGTTTGTTTTGTGAAAGGCTCTGAGTTAGGGCGTAAACCATCTGCTAGACATTTTCTTTTTGCAAGGCACAAAGAGATTCTTCGGCGCTACATCATCTATAGATTATGTGATCCATTTTTGGGGTCTCTCATTCCTTCTTCTGGTGGAAGTGTGTCCAGGAAAGTGTGTGGTAGTTTTGTGGTTTCCAGTCTGGTGTTGAGGGAGTTACAGTATCTTTTCTCAATCGGAGTAAGATTTTTTTGGGTGGCGTATACTTCACTTGGAGCATAAATCACAAAAGGTACCATAAGGTGGTCACTCCAAACAATGTATATTGGGGTTGCTGCATGGGTTTGCCGCCTTCACCATTTGTTGCATGTACATAGAGAATAGTTATGAGGTCAGTGATTTGGCAGAGCTGGAATTCTCCTCTTCAAACCAGATGTTAAAGTCTCCTAGTGTGATCAGGTGGTCGTATTCTAGTGTAATGCTGGTTATAGCATCTACACATTTCTCTGTGAAGGTCTGGTTGTATGTGGGTTGCTTGTAGATGAGTTGGGGGGACAGATTAGTTGGATTATCCAGAGCTAGGTGGAGGAAGAGTGATTCACAATCTGAGATTTCTAACAATGGTCAGTTGTGATTCTTCAGTAATCTTTGTATGCTACGGCCAGGTCACCTCCTCTTTCTTCCGTCACAGTTGGCCTGCCTGAGTTTGAAGCTGCCAGGGAGGAATGAATGTGCAATTACCTTGAAGCCCTCCATTAGCCATGCTTCTGTGAGGAAAAACATGTCTGTTACCCCTTCACTGAGGAGCTAGTTTATCTCTGTGCTATGCTTTGACATTGATCGGGGTTGACCAGGTTGCAGTAAATCTTTTTTTCTTCCAGGGTTGGTCTGTTCTTTGGGGGTTGTGTACATATATATATATTTTTTTTTTAAATTTGGTTAGTTGTTAAAAACAACTTTTCAAATGTTTAACATATTAACATAAACATCAACACAATTTATAAAATAAAAAAATAAAAAAGCATTATACAAAATTACATTATAATTACATTTTCTCTTCAGCGAACATCACATGAATAAGCATCAAAACAAGTGATAAACATAATTAAATCACAATCCTTCATATAACCTGATCATCAGCAATTAATTGTTAAAATAAATCAGTAAAAACCTCATTGTGTAAAAATATATGAATACCATCTATTACAATTAGACCTCGTATCCCTGAGGATGTTCCCCCCTCCTATGGGATTGATTTCATTCTTTAGACTCAAAATCTGGGACAGTGGCTCCGAGAAAGTGCACAATCGCAACCTTAACGGCCAATCTTGGACTTGTAAACAATCATTTCCATTTCCATATTGTGCTCTCATCCAAGTCAGAGAACAGCATGAAGGCATTTTGAAATAGTTTCATACGGAGCAGATTTAAACAGGGACATGCAACAATCAGATGTTGAAGAGTTTCTTTTTGTTGTTTGTTTGAGCAATGTCGGCAGTAATTTTGATTTGGCACAATTAAGTTTCTCCTCTGTAGTACTTCACAGGTGTGCCATAAATTGAGTCGAAACCTCATATATTGCCGACGTATATGAGGCGAGGGACATTTAATTAGATATTCAGCCATTACTCTTTGGCTTTTTAACCCAAAGACGTCAATGTTTGACAGGATGCCAAATTCCTGATCCAATCACATTCAAAGATCTTTTTTTTGCTAAATCTGGATTGGACACCAACATTTCAATACTTACCTCAGCCTCAGCCATCTCATTATATAGTAATATACACCACTTGCTAGGCCAACTAGTCGATGATTGGACATTGGCTCCTCCTGCTTTTTCATCCAGAGATTTATTTCAGTGTGGGGCTTGGGGTGTGGACCTTCGTTGCTTCTGGTTCTTCATTCAGGATCTCAAGTAGGTTGATGTTTACTCAGGGGTGCTGGTGGGTCTGTAACATGGAATTCTGTTGTTTCACCAGTACCTGGTGATGAACAGTGTTTTCAGGTGGGTTCTTTTTTTAAATTGTAAGAAGCACTCACCCAAAACTTTTGGATATCTGCAGGGATGTATTCGCAATCCCCCAGCTGATCATGCACGTCCGACATCATAAAACCTATGTGGGTGTTATCTTCATCACATGGTGCACAGATTATAAAGGACTACATCATGTAAGTCACAGCAGGTATAATGTGAAGAGGAAATAGTATTGAAAAACATGGAGCCTTGGGGGACACCACATGTTGATATTCATGGTTTGGTTTTGATTTACAGTCCCCAATGCCCACCTATTGGAATGTGATATTCAAAGAGGAGGCTATCCGTCGCAGAAAAACGCACCTCCAGAGTTACCTCCCACTCCGCTAGTATCATCAATAAGGAGTGTATAATCCACCATGTGAAAGGTAGACAATTTCACCACAATCATAATTGCCCCATCTGCCTCTTGAAGTTCACCATCCAGCACCTTCCAAGCTGCAGTCTCTGTACAGTGTTTAGGTGGAAAGCCTGATTTCCCGACATGCACTCAATGCCTTTTTTCTGGGTTGACCTATCTGTTCTGCTACACTACTGCCTTTTCAAGCAAGGTTCAATATGTTTCATCATCAGATATGGCTGCTTAATACAGTCTCTTTGAAGCTAACACATGGCTTTGCTTTATTTGAACAGGACACTGATTGTCAGGCAGCTTCGGCACATTACTTGAAAACAGCCTGTGATATGATATGATATGTTATTTATAATGCGCTTAATACCCAGAGGTTTCCAAACGCGGACCCGGGGACCAAACCTGTTGTGCTCTGTGTCGATTTGCTTCCAAGGCGAGCACGTTGTCCCTGAGCTATCCTCCCAAGACAATATTAATTGGTCTAGGATGCCAAACAATATTTACCTCGAAGGACCTCCAGGAGATCCACTATCACTGGTCTGAATTGTTCGAATGCATTGTGTTCCTTTGTGCGCCTGTCTTTGCAGTATCATTATTGATAACTGTGTGCCGACATTGATGTGCATGTCGACAATGCTGAGCGTGCAAAGGCCTAAAAGGCATGCTGATGGGCTTTCCAGAGAGGCTTCCGCCTACTCTTCCAACAGCCAAAGTGGACCATTGCCAGTGCATTAGAATCGTAGACTCAAACTCAAAGCCAGACGTCAAATGGCGCCAGTAGATAGATCCATTTAATGCATGAGCTGAGCAACACTGTAACCAAGGGCTTGGGATGAGTCATTTATTTCTGGGGAATCCCGAAAATGCTAAAGGGCACAGTTGCCATCTTCTGGGATAATAATTGGCCTAATAATAGGAGTAGAAACATTAAATAGAAAATGTTGTGTGCTCTGCAGGGACCTTAGTTCTAGAAAGGAAGAATCTTAAATTACAGCGGTTGTTAAAGTCTGCTGTTGAGCCACACTCCCCGCCAGGCATGAAGACTTGCATTAATCTCACAGCTGTGAATGTAGAGAACAGTGTTTGCCAGTAATGAAGCCACAGCAGGCAGGCTGCTCCTCCACTTTTTGATATTTCTGTCCCTGTATAAAATAATTACAAAATGTACACAAATGTAGCAATGCTTTTCCCTTTGTAATTTTAACAATCAACCATTAATTGTCTTTAAAATGGTCTTCCGAGTTACTCTTTTTCCTTTAATTACTTTAGTGGTGAGACCTCGACATTGTAATGTCTTAAAAGAAGAAGTCAATGACTATAACATATGCACAAGTAAGTACAATTCTAGGAGTGAGAGGCTTCAGGCTGGTAATGGGACCTGGTTATGTCATGGCTTCACTATGCCTCATTGTATTTGGCGCTGGCTGAATTCACTGCCACAGATCAGAGATTGCATTTTTGTGTCTCCTGGTAAATCTGCTAGGTTAATTTGAATGGTCGCTATTCAGAAATCACATATGACACACCTTACCCGAAATAAGCCAATTAATCTGTGTTTTGTTTAATGTACATCGTTGTAATTTATAAGGAGACACATAAGTGAATGGCCCTCCTTCAGAGAACTTGCATTGACCCTAAGACAGTTGTTGCCTCCATCTCATTAGTTGCATTATGATCGAAATAAATAAGCTTTCAAACTCTGTTCTGTGTCCTCCACTGTTCCCGCTACTCTCTGGGGCTCCTTCCTTAAGGTGGCACCGGCATTCATGTGTTCATGTCTTACGTGCATTTTTAGTCCTCAGTATAAAATGGATTGTGGGGCCGTGAATAGTAGATTTACAAACCCCACCCATAAACAGATATTATTTCCAAATATATATACTGTATTTCTAGTTGTTTTGTATTTACTAACTGGGTTGGGCAGGCACTGCTTCCAGAAGTGATGTACATAGAACAACATTGCAGATAATGAAGGAAGTCCCTGCTTAGGGTGACTTTACAAACGTGCAGTGATTCTATGGGTGATAGCGATCCAGGACTTGAGGGTGGTTTGTGGAGCTTTGTAAAATGGGGATATTTGTTAACAAGATGACATAGTAAACATTGTATATGTTTAGGAAGTGAGCCAGTATTCACATGAATTCCATTGTTCTCTAATCTGGGTGCTGCAGGAAGAGGAGGGAATCAGTGGGGTTAAATGATGCCCCTTTGCAGGTTATCAGGTGGGGCTTGAGTCTGGTTGCGAGGAGTTATTCCGGTAGAACTGAAACAATATCTTGTCATTCCGCTTTTGAAAAAGCCTTTGTTGGACCCCACTGTACTAGCCAACTTTCGTCCTAAGTCACTCTTCCCATTTTTTATGAACTACTTGAATCTGTAATCTCTCCTCTGCTTACTTCCTTTCTGGAACACTGTACATTTCTTGATCCCTTCCAGTCTGGCTTCCATCCTGGTCGAGGCTCGGAAAGTGTACTTGTCTCAGTAATGGATGACCTTACTCGTCTGGCGGACCAGGTTGGCGGGTGGGGCCCTAATTCCTTTAGATCTTTCGGCAGCTTTTGTCGCATTGGATCACAGTGTGCTGCTCAATCATCTCTCCCTGGCCGGCCTCTCCGGACAGCCAGGGTATAAACATGAGTTTTGGGTGATGTGCAAATGAATTTACCTGAAATGTTGAACCCAAGGATAAGATCTATGGTCAAGAGGGAAGCCAAGCCTGAAGTGGTCTGTTTGGTAGTCCCAGTATCAAAATGTTATAAAATGTTGTCCACTATTGAGGAACTAGACTGACAGGTTGATCCCTCACCCTCTTTGCCAACTATATTGGACTTGGAGGATGGGGGCAAAGGACCCTACATTGGAGTAGAGGGTAGTTCGATCAATTGAGGGCCCTGCCCCCAGCTGCCAGTTTCTTTTCTTGGAATATAGCGGGAGCTAAGGGAACATGTTCTAACCGAGACATGCTGCATTTCTTCAGGAAATATGAGGTGATCCTCCTTCAGGAAACGTGGGCTTTGGAGAAACCCCTTCTTGATGGTTATGTGTCCCATGCTGTAGCTGCAAATAAAAACAGCAGGTGAAGATGTTATGGAGGCCTGGCCATATTGATAAAGGCTTCATTTGATTGAAAGGTGGGGGTAAAGGACACTAATATGGATTACCGACCAATGCTTACATTGTCATTGTGCATTGGAGGGTCTGCAGTAGTCTTGAACTTTTATAATAGCCCACATAAGGCGGACACAAATAGGTTGGCTAGTTTTAAAGCCTTAGTTGAGGAACAACTTGTGCTAATGGAGGAGCCCAACACTGTATTTCTGTTGGAGGTGATGGGTGAGGTGTTGCCAGAGGACTTATTGATGTCCAGTGCTCGGGTCAGTGACAAAGGTCTTCAACTCTTGTCCTGGCTCATAGAGTGGGCAATGCACGCAGTTAATGGACGCATCCATTAGGAAAGTTCTGGTCTTCCTACTTTTCGGAATCATCAAGGATCCTCCACTATTGACTATTTTCGTCTCTCAGTTCAGTTCTGGGATAATATTCTTGATTTTGAAGTAGTGAGAGTTCCGTTCAGTGATCACCATCCTTTCACCCTAAAGATGTTGGGGATTTGGCATCAGAATGCACTTCAAAGGTTGATTCATGTTTATACCACTTTTATGAGAACGTTGGACTTGAAGATCAATATTTTAGAGTCAGAGTCAGCAGTAATAGTTTGTGCAAAGGGTGAAAAGTTAGTGAAAATGAATCCATTGATAAATATTGTGGCAGCTATTCCTAGGGTCAATGAATTTGACTACTTGGGCATTCATTTTTCTGCTGTTGTAAATGGCCAAGCTATTCTTTGTAAAAATAAACTTAAGATGAGCCAGCATTTAGGGGGGCTTGCATGCTTTATGGTAATGTTTTAGTGGTCAACCACTGGATATGATTCTAAACGTGTATGTGACTCAGACAAAGGCTGCAGTATTGTATGATATGATATCATATGATATGATGTGCCATTTAGAATGCACCTATACACAAGTGTTTCTAGGCGTGAGAAGACAAGGAGGGGGAAACAAAGGGAGGACAAAATAACAATTCTACTAGGCCTTGTGTCATTCAGATTGTGGAAGTGTGGGGAAGAGGGAAGGAGAGAAGTGCCAGGGGCAAGGGGAGGGGAGAAGTGCAGTTAATTAACTCACAAGTGCAGCCAGCGGGTGGCTCATAAGTGCAGAGAAAAATGACTATAGGGTTGCAGATACAGACCCTTAAGTGCTGGGGAGCCCGGAGGCAGTGCTCGGGCAACAGGACATGCAGGAGTCTGGGCCTGAGTTCAGAGGATGACCAGGTGACCAGTGTGCAGAGCAGTCCAGTGCATCAGCATGGGAGAGCAAGAGAGAAAGCGTAAGCGAAAAGGAACATCTTGAGTTGCTTCCTGAACCAGAGGTGGTTCTGCTCAAGTTTGAGAGAGGCAGGGAGGCTGTTCCAAAGGGAAGCCCCAGCCAAGGAGATAGATCTACCTCCAACTCTCTGCTTGGAGAAGCATCTGACCCCCAGAGGGTAGGAGGTGGATGAGCGGAGAGCTTGAAAAGGAAGATGTTTTGGAAGAGAAAGTTGGAGGTTGAGCGGTCCCAAGCCCAGAAAGCCTTGTGGATGATTCAGAGGGTCTTGAAGTTGATCCTTGCAGCCACGGGGAGCCATTGAAGAGATTTCAGAGCCGGAGAGATATGATCCCTGGGTTTGAGGTCAAGGACAAGTCTTGCAGTCCTGTTCTGGATAAGTTGTAATGGTCGAAAAGTAAAGGCAGGAAGATTTAGAAAGAGGCTGTTGCAGTAGTGCAGCCTAGAGAGGACCAGAGCTCTGGAGACAGTGAGCTTCTGGGTGAAGGAGAGGATAGGAAGAATACCTCTGAGGAGGTGCAGCTGATAGTTTGACTTCTTAGATACATCAGAGATGTGAGGAGAGAAGGAGAGGTTGGAGTCAAAGATGACACTAAGGTTCTTAGCCCCACAGGAAGGAGCAGGAAGAGGGCCCAGAGTGGGCAGCCAGAGAGAGAGAGAGGAAAAGAAGGAGCGGGTGTCCAATGAGGAGGATCTCAGTCTTACTGGCATCAAGGCAGAGATCATTGGTGGGACACCATTCCTGAATCGCAGCCAGACAGTCTGGTATGAGAGAAGAAGCAGAGGTGACCGAGGGGAGCTTGAAAGAGAGCTGAGTGTCATCCGCATAACATTGAAAATTGGAGCAGAAAGTAGCGATGTGGTGGGCAAGAGGAGCAAGGTAGTGATCGAAGAGCCAGGGAGAGTGGTTAGACCCCTAGGGAACACCACAGGTAGAGAGAGAGATAGAAGAGAGGAAAGACTCCAGTTTGACCTGAGAGGCCCGGTCGGTGAGAAAAGAGGTCAACCAGGCCAGGGCCTGAACAGTAATAGCAAGGTTTTTGCAGAGACAATTGAGCAGGATGGCATGGTTGATTGTGTCAAAAGCAAAGGATAGATCGAGGACACTGAGGACAGAAGCAAGATTAGAGTCAGGATTGGAGAGCAAGTCTTCACGGGAGTTGAGGAGAGCAGTTTCCATGCTTCTAGCAGCTCTGAAGCCAGAATGGTGGTCATGGAGGCAACAAACAGATTTAGTATGTAGATTAAGCTGGGAGATGGCCAGCTTTTCAAAAAGTTTGCCCAGGAAAGGAGTGTTGGAGATTGGGTGATAGCCAGAGAGGAAGGATCTGCTGAGGGCTTCTTTAGAAGGAGGTGCACAAGACAGTACTTAAGGAGGGAGGGGAAAGTTCCAGTGGCGAAGAAGTGATTGCAGAAATCGACCAAGGCTGGAGAAAGGGTGTTGATGCGGTCCTTGATTGTTCTGGATTAGCAGGGGTGAACCTGCTTTGATGAGACTTTCATAGATCGGACTTGTCTAGAAACATTGTTGTGGTGAACAGAGGAAAGGAGGAGAAAGGAGGAGGAGAGATGGCCTCATACAGGCCAGGAGTGGTAGAGTAGGAGCAAGAGGAGGTAGAGGAAGAGAGGGTGGACAGGATGTCCTAGGTTTTAGTAGTGAAATGAGAGGCCAAGGCTGTGCAGAGATCCTGGGAGGGAACAGGAGAGATAGAGACTGCAGCAGGATTGGCCAGCACCTTGCAGATTTTGAAAAGTTTGGCCGAGTTGTTAGATGCCGCAGAGATGTGGGCTTGGATGTAGGCTCTCTTCTTAGAGAGAACAGAGAGTCTGTACTGCCTTTGGAGCTGGTGGCAGGCAGTTTGTCAGGGGGTGCGCCCGATGCCCTCCCCTTCCTCTCCGCTGCTATACACTTTCATTTAAGGGTGGCAAGGTCAGAATTGTACCAAGAGTTGCACTTGGATTTGTGCTTCAAGCGGATCCTTGTGGCAGGGACAAGGACATCCAGAGTGTTAGAGAAAGAGAGGTGAAGGTTAGAGAGGGCTGAGTCAGGGTGTGAGTCAGCCAAAGGTGTGGGGGGAGGATAGCACGCTTCACGGGTCGGATGACTGAGAAGGTAGGTGGCAGTGCTGGAGTCGGCTTGACTTGCAGGGAACAGTGAGAGGTGAGAAGAAAAGAGAAAGTGATCACTCCAAGAGAGAGGAGTGGTGAGAGGGCTAGAGAGGGGGCAGTCTGAGGAGATCAGAACATCCAGGGTGTGCCCTGCAGAGTGAGTCAGGCCAGAGGGAAGAAGAGAGAGAGAGAGAGAGAGAGAGAGAGAGAGAGAGAGAGAGAGAGAGAGAGAGAGAGAGAATCACAGAGGTTGCAAAAGAGACCAGAAGAAGGGCTGGTAGCATCCAGGTGGATGTTCAAGTCTCTGAGGAAGAGAAGTTGAGAGGTAGAGGCAAGGAGTGAGGAGGGGAGGTCAGCCCACTCAGAGAGGAAGAGGGTGACCTGGCCAGGGGGCCTGTAGATAGTGGTCACAGTGAGAGCGAGGCCAGGAGAGTTAGAGAGCCTGCAGACCAGGTATTCATAGGAGGAGTAGTGCTGCATTGGAATGATATGGAGACGCACTCAGTGGTTACATGAAAATGGTTCAGACACAGATCCAGGAAAACAGATTTGTTAAACGCCTATTGGGTCTTCCTGGATCAGTTTGCTGTACATAGTGAATTAGGAGTGAGGATCATTGGAACCTCATCCGCATTCTTTTTTGGTTATGTTTGTGGTCAAATGTGAAAGCAGGCATAACTCCTGTTATTTTTAATTCTTTGTTTGGTAGGGAAAATATGTTTTTGATACAATCTAATGCACTTGCACTTTTCCCCCAGGTACACTGTTGCCACTAGTGCAACAAACGTGTTACAAGAGTCCATTTTTTCAGGCAGTTAGTGATAGGCGTGAGCGCAAATAAATGAGCATTAGGTCCAATAGACTTCCTCCAGTTATTACTCAAATCGGTGTGATTCAGACATATCTTATATTGAGTCATAAAAAAAGGACCAATGTCTGATCACCATGGCCGATTTAACTGTTTACTTTTGAGGAATGATACTTTTGGGTGGAAAGGTTTCCCTGATTCATCACGGTGTCCCCTGTGTAGTGGTGCTGTGGAAGATTTTATGCACATTTTATTTTTCTGTCCAGCATAGAAGGCCATGAGAATGGCAACCATCGTGCCTGTGCTTAGGCATTTTAATTTTAGGCAATGTCGCACTGCTTTATTTGTTATTCTCCCATCAGATTCTACTTATGTGCCTGGGCTTTGCTGACCTTTCTGAAAAGATCAATGTACTTAAGAAAGGCAGCCTTGTAAGCCCGCTGATTGTATGTATTTGATATTAGTATTTTTACAATTCTAAACAGAGGAATGCAGTTTAATGTTGGCACTTTGCCATGTGACGATGTTCTTTTTTATGTGTGTGAATAATGTGTCATTTTGATGGATTTTCTATCTGAATAAACGTATAGATTGATTGAATGATTGATTGATTGATTGATTCGTATGACTTTTGGCACCCTTTAGCAGGCAGGGAAGGGAAGATGGGAGTTGATAAACATAGAGGGAGGAAAGGTGGAAACAGGTAGCAGTAGTAATCTCTTTGCTAATCTAGGGGGTAAGTGCTAAGGAGATTCCCGGCAGGGGTGAAGGGGGGGGAGGAGCCAGTGAGTAAGTAGTAATTGACTCGTTTTGAACCTCCAAAATGTCATCCTGGAGAGTTTTCTGCCATACTCAGCTATTATGCAAATTTAGAACTTCTCCCAAAAACACTTTTAAAGACACTTTTAAGGTGTTAATCCTCATCCGGAGACTTCACCGATAGTGAGGAACTACATTTTGACCTCTAAAATGTCACCCTAGGTAGTTTGTGCGCTATGTTGTGCTGTGCTATTATGTGAAGGTAGAACCTCTTTGAATCACGCTTTTAAGGTCATTCCACATTAATATACTTTGCTGATAGTAAGAGAATGCTTATGGACCTGTAAAATATTGGGCCTCATTACGACCCAGGCGGTAAGTTACCATCTGGGTCGTACCTTTACCACCATGGCGTAAACTACGTTTACGCCATGGTGGTTGGCGGATTTACCGCCCCATTCCGAGGTTGGCGGGGTGGTAAGTCCCCATTGACCCATTTACCCTTCCCCATTCCCATTTTTGCCCCATAGGGCATAATGGGAGTGGGGAAGGCGTTAATTACGCCACCGTAAATTACGGTGGCGTAATTAACAACAAGGTCCCTTAGCGCCATGGATTTTAACACCTGCTAAAAGCAGGTGTTAAATCCTCCATGGCGCTAAGGGACCTCGAAATCAGGCGGTAAGGGTCGGCGCTGTTTACGCCGCCATAAACCCCTTACCGCCGGGGTCGTAATGAGGCCCATTGTCGTATAGAGTTGCGTGCACTATGTATGATATTCTGTGTTAGATTACTCAGTTTTAAGTGAATTTTAAGTCAATGTTCTAGTATATGTAGCTTCTTTGTGATGCTTAATCTGAGTTTTGTGTCGGTTCTGTTATGTTAGGTTATGTTACATTATGTTATTGTACGTTTGTACTGAACCAAATCACCACTGTAGTACTTTCGAAGCACTTATGCTTGTCTGTGGCGTATTGTGCTCCTGCCTGGGGAAGTCCAACCTCAGTCTGCTTGCTAGGAGAGCAAGAACACGAGTGACGTAAGAGTGAGGGAAAGCCAGGAAGGCAGATAGGGATGCAAGGAGGGAGTCAGGTAAGAGAGAGATGGTTTGTAGTAGTATGAAGGCCTGTTAATCCAACAAATATATAATCTTCTAATGCAATGTGCCACAGAAAAGTATATCTTGGGTTAATACATGAATTGGGATTCCAAAGCGTTTTTGGGATGAGCTACACGTTAGAGATTGAATAGTTGTGGGTGTGTTGGACACTTCTGACCAGGATCATGCAATTATGGCCGAAGTGATGGCAGAAAAAACCTGCATTGTCTATGTATGGCACCACAGGGTAATTCCGAAATAGTAATACTACTGCCAAGGTGACTCCAAAAGGTGGCTTACTGCAAGATTAGGACGTGTGGGAATGTGACTCTGATTGTAAGGAAAGTCAGGAAAGTTAAGTTTGGAAAGTGGGATAGACACAATTAATAAAGTAGAATGTGACTATCGCTGCACCCTAGATTTATATCATTATTACACTTCATCACCTTTGTTCATGTTGACCAATGGAATTGTACTTGGTGAGGTCTATTCTTGATGCTATTACTGTGAACATAATGATAAAATAGTGAACTTTAAAAAAACAATATTTGTGCGTTCCAAGTTCTTCTCCATGGATATATGAGGTAATTCCTTAATGCTAGTAAAACAGAAGAACATGGCTTTTCCTAAGGTTGGCCTATTTGTCGACACTTCTTGATACCCACTGTCTTTAAGTACGTCAGAAATGTATATAAGTAATTCCTAGATATAGTTTGTCACGTCTCACTGGAGTAGACAGAGAAAAAGCCAAACACCGCCAAATCATAAATAGAAAAAAGGAAACTCCAGGAGATCTGCACCAACTTGTTTTGTCTTTCAATTTTTAATTAACTCATTACACATGATGCCCTTCCTGATCTCCTGGAGTTTCCTTTTTCTAATTCCTTAATGCATAGGGACATATGTTGGAGGGATTTGAAAAATGGGGCACAGGCTACTGCTTCCTAATACGACACCACAGTAGTGTGGACACTGAAAGGAAGGTCTGAACCCAGGAATTGTACATTCAGTCTAAAATGTCGATCCTAATTTTGGCCATATGAATCTCCTAAAGAGATTGTACCTGAAAGTAGGTGATTTTCTTTGTTAATCAGCACAGAGGGGCCATAGCTAAATAATAACACATAGGGGGTCATTACGAGGTTGGAGGTAGCCATAGCACCATGGCTACCCCCTTACCGCATTCTGGGTCCGGGTTCCCGAAATAGGGATTTACCGGGTCATTCCAACCTTGGAGGACCCGGTAAGTCCCCATTCTGGGAACCATTCCCCATTCCCATTTGAGCCCCTATAGGGCTCAATGGGAATGGGGATGGAGCTAATAACAGTACCGCAATTTGCGGTACCGTTATTAGCTCTGAAGTCCCTTAACAGGTCCCTTCCATAACGCCTGGTAAAACCAGGCGTTAAGGAAGGGACCCGCTAAGGGACCTCGGAATAGGGTGGTAAGGGATTACCGGCACCGGTGTCCTTACCAGTGCCGGTAATCCCTTACCACCTGCCTCGTAATGACCCCCATAGTGTTTGGATGTGTGAAGGGCCTTAGATGTGCTTATGCGATCACTTAAATTGTGGTGGCATTTTGACCAGGGATTACCTTTTAAATTATTCCACAGGGCAAACCTCTGAATAATAATTCGGGACTGTGAAGTTGGGAGGCCACTTGTGGTCCGGTCTAGGCCGGACTGTGTGTAAAATGAATAAAGTAGTAGAACAAAAGGGTATGATGGGCTGCTATGGGTCTGTGCATACATTCTCACATATCTTGCAAGACTGCCACTCAGAAATGGTGGGGAATCATTTGATCTTCTACTGATATATTGTCTGAGGATGCAGTCACTGGGCTGCTCAGGGTTCCTGTGCAGGTATTTGTCACATGACTGTTCCTAAAAGGCCATGGCACACTTTGTCTCTCGTAAGTGCTTTCTGCCAAATTCTGGCCACCGCACTGGACAGAGAAGCAGGTAGGCAATCATCCACACTTCAAGCCAGCAATGGGAACACCAATGTTCCCAAAGATCAGCACTGTAGGGCACCTCAGCCAGCCAGCCAGCCAAAGTGGAGTGTATGGGGTTAAAGCAAAAGTGAATGTGAACCACAACAGACTCACAGGCAAAATCAGTAATCTGGGCAGCATTTGTACCTGGACACCTTTTTAATAAAAACAGTCAGGAATGGTTGTACGTTTGAAAAGCCAATTTCCCATTTTTGTGACTCCCTGTGAAATGAGCACATTTGTCCGTTTTCATTTTGGAAACATTTTCTTTTTCTTTCTTTTTTTTATAAGACAATGGGCCACATTGCGAGGTCGGCAGTAAGGGGATACCGGCGCTGGTAAGGATGCCGGTGCCATTAACCCCTTACCGCCGCATTACGAGGTCCCTTAGCGTGTCCCGCTAAGGGTGGCTGGTAAAACCTTTTACCAGCCACCCTTAACGGGTCTGTTATTAGCTCCCTCCCCATTCCCATTGAGCCCTATGGGGGCTCGAATGGGAATGAGGATGGGTTCCCTAAATGGTGAAATACCGGGTCCTCCAAGGTTGGAATGACCCGGTAAGTCCCCATTCAGGGAACCCGAACTCGGTATGCAGTATGGGGGTAGCCATGGCGCTAATAGCACCATGGCTACCTCCATACTCGTAATGAGGCCCAATGTTTTAAACTGTGCCAAATCACCACTGTATTCTCAAAGCGTATAGGCTTGTCATTTTGGACAAAAGTCTTAATGACATGAGAACGTTTTTGGTTCAACAGTGGCCACGTTTTTAAGCCTACCACAGTTCAGGACGGCATTGTGAGCCAGGGCATGTTGAAAGCATGCACAAGAAAACAGGAGAGCAAAGCCCTACTACTTACTCTGCTGGGCCAAGAACCGTCCCAATTGACCAGATTCTGTGGAGAGGAAATCTGGGTGGAACTATGGGCACTGTTAAATGATGGTTGGGTTTGAAATGTGGCTCCTCTGGGGGCAAAGGCATGCCCTAGGCTCCCTGAAAGTTTTTGAGGCCTACTAGGAATTTTATGGGGATGGTTATAGTTGTGTGGAAGACAGGCCTCATCTTGGGCTAAGGTTGTTGTCTTTTTGAAGCTAATCTGCATAATCCAGCCTTGTGTACCCATCTGAACCTGGGATGAAGTTAGCTTGTCTGGTTACAAGAGGACTGCATCGAGATCTTAGTTCTCATACGGGTATGAGGTCTGTTTACCAGCTTAATTTGCAGGTCTAGTTTGTGTGCAATTGGCCCCTTTCGTGAACTTGGTGATGCTCATGTTTATCATTTATGTATATGGGTGTTTTTGTAGAGTTACCTGCCACCTTCTGGCTCATTCAAAGAACTTGTCAGTATTGGACAGAGCAACACAACATTCATGTTAAACCATATGACAAAACATGACAATATTACAGGTCATAACACAACAAACCATCCTTTATAGAAGAAAAAACAACCTTGTGTCCCAAAAAAACAAAATAAAAGGGGGAATAGATATATAAATAAACTAATAAATAAAAGAACGAAAAGAGAAAAACCCCATTAAAACCAACATTGTAATTCGGATTTAAGATCACAATTGGAAGGGGAGAATTAAGAAAGGAAAACATAACTGTGGAGCAGGGATAGGTATCGATGAAGTGAGGGAGGAAGTGGAAGTCGAAACAAGGGATTGGAGTTGGGAGTTAGGGCGTGACACTCCCAAACTGAAGGGGTACATGAAAGCACAATTGCTATTAACATTTCTAGCAAAGATCCATTTGGTAACAAAGTGCATATATTCTGACAGTATCAACTTTTCACAATATGTTCCAACAGTTTAAATATGACATGGCATAGAATAAAATTGACTGAGTGTACCAAATAAAACCTAAGAAAGCACTGTATTTTCAAAACTGGACAGAGCACCGTGAAAATATTGTAGGGAAGCATAAAAGAGCCCCATAGTAAAAACATGGCCTATTGTTGCATACCAGACAAATAATAGTGTAACCTAGCATAACAGCCCTATAAAGGAAGCATATCTGAAAAAGAGAGTACAGACCCATACATACACACACACACACACATACACCACACATAAATGCACACTCACACTTATACATACACCCACAATCACAATTACGCACATAGTCTTACACACCTTTGGGGGTTCCACCCTGTTTTTTCCCCTGCCGCATTACCCCTCCTATTCTCTTTAATTATTTTTTTCATGTTTTGTTCCACCGTTACCTTCCTATACCTATTACACATATAAGTAGTCAGTATGGAAATCTGTCAGAGTGGGGTCGAGAAATGAGGGTTCTCATTCTCCTTTGAATCTATGAATACAAAGGAGATGAATTGTTTAAAAAAC
Source organism: Ambystoma mexicanum (assembly GCF_040938575.1). Lineage (NCBI taxonomy): Eukaryota > Metazoa > Chordata > Amphibia > Caudata > Ambystomatidae > Ambystoma > Ambystoma mexicanum. The sequence goes on from NC_090924.1 coordinate 1,041,767,765, forward strand.
AGAATTGTCAGCGAAGGTGAGATCAGGAACTCTTGCTTGCCTGCCACAGTTCTCAATGCAGATGAGATCAGGTGCTTGCATTCTCCTGCCTGATCAGAAGCTACTGGGATTTTCCACTCTCAGCTGTGATATTACTACAGCTGTGTGACCAGTTTCTAAGCTAGTGACATGTATACCTTTTTCATGCAGATACTGAACTTGCTTGCATCTTTACTACTGTTACTTATACCTTCCTGTTGGCTGCCTGTGCTAAAATGTGTGCAGTAGGTTTGCTAGAACACAGGTTCCCTTATAGTGGACTCCTAATGTTGCCCTTGAAATTCCACATGTTGATTGTTCTGACTCCAGAATGGATGAAAGGGGTGAGGGACTGCAAGGGAGACCGAACGCTGATTTTGATCAATTAATGTAAGGACAACTTATCAAGCTGTGGGCCGTGTAGGAGACAACGTGGGGGAGGAGAGGTAGGCGACCACAGATTTTGGATCCCTCACTTCTTGCGTTTCGGCAGGGTACAAATGCATCTGTGCCCAAAGCCCCAAAATACTTTCACATGGCCCTACAACCCTGAATACAGGTCCTGAAACTGAGCCGGCAACAGGCAACTGGCACTGAAATATGTATTGAAGAGAGCTGGAGTGCGCAACACAAAGATTAATATATTGTGAGGTTATGGCATCCCTCAACCTTCCATGAACTGCATACAGAAGGCGAGAGATTGTCATTGCTGCATAAGCTGTAGCTTCCAGTTCCACCAGGCATTCAGAGAGGGCCGGGGACAATAGAGATGAAGCCGGAGTCAAGTGCACCTCTGGGGTCCACTAATCCTGACAGTACCCTCTCCTGCTAAGGCCGCACATGGTGCGGGTGATCTGGAAAACAACAATCTTCAGCTCAGTACCATTTTCATTGAATGATATATTGGAAGGTCCCATAGGACTGCCTGGGATCTCTTTCACCGCATACTCCTGTTGGCCATCAAAGCAAGAATACCTGTGACTCCGACAAAAGGTTTCAGCTGAGAGATCCAAAATACTGAATGAACCTGAACCGGGTGATAATGAAAGGCCCAGAATAACAGGGAAATATCTTGCGTGACCCTGGCATTTACAGGTAATTTGTAGAGATCTAGATTCTATCGCCTTTCTTGGCACCTGTTTCTTATCAGCCTTTTCTTTGCATGCACCTTGTTAAGTGGTGAGGTGTCCCTTGACAGAGGAATGCACCTTGGTGATGGTTTGCATTGTGTCTTGAGCTACAGTTAACTACTTAGAAATGGCTGTTTGAATGGGTGACATATAAGTGGGCAGACTGTAGGATGCGAGAGACTCAGTTGAAATATCAGTGGCATCATTGTATGCAATTTTTGTAGTGGGAAATGGCTTAAAGCAACTGTTTTAGTGGTGTAAATAATAACAATGCAGGTACTGCTCCAGGGTAAACATTTGGTCTCACTATCTGTATGGCCGCCATGGAAAGGGAGAAGGGACAACATGTGATATTCAAACAATAAGCGTGTTTCAATGCAAAACAACAAGCTGAAGGCTGTACAAAATCAAGAGAGGAATTGCAACCCCTTGTCAGGTACTTGAATGGACAGCAGCTCAATAAGCTAGAACACGCAAAGCAACATCAGAGTGGCCAGCTGAGTGCCCGAGAGCACCCCAACATCAGGGATGAAATGAGCCAGTTTCATGAATGTGATGAAGACCACTAGGATCAAGGGATATGCACAGATTTAGGCCATGCCGTTTATGAAATACAGACTAAGAGTAGGCAATAGTCATAGGGGCCCTGCTGGCTTCCTGGGGAGCCATTTGGCTTCGGAACCATTGGAAGAAGTCTTTATATACTCCATGATGTCTTCTTCCTGCCTGGCTCCTAGCACCACCTTTTCAGTAGTTGTGTGCATTTCAGCCAATCTGGGTGACTTGCAGTCTTGAGATCATCTCGACATGGTTTGTGTTCAAGAAACGGGCTCTAGAGCATAGAGATTTCCCTGAATATACAGAAGGCAGCTGTTGTACTGAAGTTGCATTCCTGGTGGACCTGTTGAACGGGAAATCATATTATACCCTCTAGATCGTATGTATATATATTGGCCTAGGCCAAGTCGCTCTGCGAGGAAATCCGCGTTGCAATGTCCTGACCTTAGATCTGTGTAAGCCGCCATTTTAGGTTCATCCGCCATTTTAGATTCTCTCTCTAAAGTCACCCTGTGTTCTAAGATGGTGGACAGTGTCGTTTTGAATGTAACATGGCTGTCTTGACCTCTGTGTGCAAGTTAATGTGTAAACTGCCTGCAGGCCAAATGTTAGGGTCATGTACTGAGACCTTGTCCTTCGTTGACCTGTGTATAAAGGATTACCTGTACCAACGAGACTAATCCATGAACGTATATCGTGCACAATACTGTTTGAGCATCTTATGTGAACACTTGTTTTACTATATTGTATGAAGTTATGTGCAGAGGCTGAACGCAAAATCCGAAGACACACTGTTGCTATTGTAACTTGTTTGCGAATATGTTAAGGATAACCCCTAAATGTATAGCTGCATAAATTAGGGAACGAACTCGGCACAAACCCTAGATCCTATACTCATTAACCTGCAAGTGGGTTGGACAACATGTTTTGGAGTGTATAAAATGTGCGACTATTCTGATGTACAGTCCCACTCACTTCCCACACCGAACGGGCTGGTATTCGCTGTGATGAACTGAGGGCCTGATAGCTATCCGATACTCTGTTTCTTTGAAAACTGTTCAGTTACTTTGAATAAAGATCTGTGTATCTTTATAACCTGTGTTTGGTGTATTTCCTTTTAAAGGTACTCAGCCTCGATATCTTCTTTTTGCTTTACAAGGCCCATCTTATGTTGGGATGCCCATTGTTGAATGTGTTGCACAAATGCAGAGGGAGTTGCACAAAAACAAGCCACAGCACCAGATATAAGGTTCCTCATGAGGATCATCTTTACTGGTGCCATGGAAATAGGATAGAGCATTGGTTTTGGTTTTTAACACCCATGACCGATTAGTGACTCGTAAATTGTATGAGGTAAATAGATGTTAGTGAGCTTGTCCAGCATTAGAATATTATGCAGAACCTAAGACCAGGATGTTGTTAAGATCAGTATAAACTGCCACCTTATGCCTCGCCCTTTGGAAGTGGAGCCTCCATTGACCAAAAGCAGAGTTCTCTTACAGCAATGGTGTAGTTCTGCTCAGCCAGCGATCAAATATTCATGGAATGTAGGTCACTGGATGCAAATGTTAGTACGAGGTACATTGTTGGGACAAAAATGCTCTCAGAGTGGTGGCAGAGGCATTAACATCCACACAGAATTGGCACACAGAGTCAGCATCCTGTAACACGGGTGTGGTGGTGAACTAGTCTTTGAGTGTATCAAATGCAGGTTGTGTAATTTCCATCAAAATGTAAAGGGTGGCAGCTTTATTTAGATGGGTAAGAGAAGCTACAATAGGCACACATTGTGGATGAAATGCCTCTGAAAATTGGCAAAGCTAAGTAAGTTCTGCAACAGCTTTAGGGATGTGGGATCAGGCCATTCCAACATGGGACAGACCTTTCCTGCATGCATACATAGTCCTACAAGTGTCAAAATAAACTCGAGAAACTCTACTGTGGTAATTTGAAAGAGACACTTCTCGGTTTTTGCACATAAATAATTGTGCAAGACTTTTTAGTAGGACCGGTTTGACATGTTGTTCATGACCTGACAAGGAGGGTGAACATATGTGAATATAATTATAAGAAACCACAAAGAATTGATATATAATGTTGTGGAATACATCATTCATCATTCACCTTATATTCAAACATGCCGTATATGCATAAGGATAAGATTATAGCTCCCTTGTAAGCCAATTTAGTGTAAATGTACACGTCCCAAATTTGATTGAAAGGGATAGAGATCAATGGTAAAGCACATCTGTTCATAATTGGGAAGCTGTTGATGGCCCTGTAGTCTATGAAGGGCCTAAATATGAGGCCCTTTTTAGTGAAAAAAAACAGGGACGAGGCCACCGGGGCAGAGGGGCAAAGATGGACTGAGATGCAAGGCACTCTGGAGATTTCATAGTGCTTCTTTGCACTATAGGCCTCTTTGTGTTGGTGCCCTGCATTGCTTACATTGCTGCATGATGAAATTCTAGCTGGAAGCCTATTGCATCCACCAAGCAGGTCTAGCCCTGATTGGGCCACTGAATCTACAAACTACCAATCCCAATGTCCTGAGCCTTTCCAGAGACAACAGAGGCCAGGGCCTGAAACTATGTGCATTTCTTTCCTTGACTATTGGACATTATGACCACTGTTGGCAGTTCCAACTTTCTCTGGTAAGCTTCTCTTGCTCACCTATTGTTTGACCACCTTGTAAAGTGCATTGTGTATCACTGAGCCAGTGCGCAAGTATTACGATGCGTTCACTTGTTCTATTGTAATTCCGCTGTTCGAATAGTTCCGTGTTCACCCGTGTGCCTTTTTTCATGCACCTATGCTGATGCATCGACTCTCTGCTGCCGGCTGCGCCAGTACCCCTGCCTCTCTGTTTGATCTGCACTATTTGTACCACCTTCTTAGGGCCAATAGCCAAGGTAACTGTCCCGACTGAACCTTAGCCGTCTAACTGCCCTGCTTTAATGCTGGTCACTTGTTCAGAGCCCCCTCTTACCCATATCAAGCACGTGTTGTGTCGCTTATCCGCTACTTCCATTGAAATCTTTGCTGCTTCTCTGAACATGCTTGGTTTACTCCGCTAATACGGTCTGTCTCAAGAGGGTTTTGTTGCCCATGTCGCACATATGAGTTACAGAACTGCAACTTGCTAGCTTCACCTATTACCTGGTCGTGTCTTTGATAATTGCTTTGAAAATATGTTCCCCACGCGTTACTTTACCTTGCTGCATGTATGAGCCCTGCAGTCTACTCACCTGGTGTCCTGCCTGGTAGGTCGCCCACCTCAGGCTGATGTATTGGCTTTGTGTTATCGGCTGCGACAGCGTTACTGCCTCCGGGTACTGGTAACTTAGCACGCTATGCACCACCTTCCTATAACTAACGACGTCTTGTATCTACCCTAATTGCATATTCAGTTGCTCTATTGTCTTGTTTTGAATGCTATTGCATAATCTAACTGTCCTGTTTTGAACGCTATTGCATATTCAGTTGCCTAATTGCCTTGTTTTGAATGTTGGGTACCTGCTACGAGTCAGTAACCTCCACTAGTGGCTGCCACACTGTGGCTTGATCACTCTAAACCACTGCACTTGCCTGTAGCGTGCCTGTGGACAATATAGGTGCTTAATTGGCTCAGTTGGCTGTTTGCATATGTTTTCCATTGCACCCTTGCGCTGCTGATTTATATGTGCCAACCATACTCGCAGTACTTCTTATCTGCATACATCCACACTTGGCTCATTAGTCACTCATATCGTACCACCACTACTCCGATCATGCGACTGGTGATCATACTACACCATTTTCCTCATATGACTTCACTATTATCTATCATTGTTAGCTACTCATTTATGCATCACCAGCACATCATATTTGCTCTCATTCACCCACATCGCCATCTCCACTGCTGGTACAGCTTACTGACTGTGCTACTGTATATCTCCCCTACTATCAGATATTGCATTCACACTACCTCACCATGGGATGCCCTTTACTAGCTGCCAACAAGCATAATAATAACCCTGACCATACCAACCAGTACCTTAATGACCCTGCTCTCTGGCTGGAGCACTTTGCCAGGAAACCGACACCTAATCAACCTTGCTCCCTCCTCATCAGAAACAAGAGACTAGGTTCTAGATTCTGTAACTTGAACAGCCGCACCAGCAATTCCAACCACTTCACGCCCAAATTTCCTTCCTCCAATCTCAGCCATGGTACTTACATTCCCATTCCTAACATCAATCCCAAAACCTCAAAGCCAGTAGCCAAAATTTCTCAGCTTAAGGGCGCCCTTATCAATGCCAGATCTCTCCCTGCCCACGCTCTAGACATTGCTGACCTTATCACTACCCAAGAGCTTGACTTTATTGCAATATCTGAGACATGGCTTCATGCAGCCTCTAGACCCGCACTGTCCTTAGCCATTCCCCCAGGTTACTGCATCTCTCGATCGATCGCAACACTGCTCAATCTAGAGTTGGTGGAGTCGCCTTCACCCATAAAAACTCACTTGGCCTAAGAGTGGTACCTAATGGCAACATTGAGTCGGCGGAACTACTCTCGGTTAAATTACCACTAACGCCTTACCAAACTGCCACCTTACACCTTATTTATAGACCTCCGGGCCAGCTTCTTCCTTTGTTGACAAGATCTCCACCTTTCTACTAGATAAATCCAAAACTAACTCGCAAGTCATTCTCTTAGGGTACCTCAATCTTGGACTCAGCGACCCACCGCTAGTGACCTTGCTAATTCTCTAACGGACTTCGGATTCACCCATCACATCTAAGAACCTACCCACACTAAAGGGAGGACACTTAACTGGCTGACACTAACTGCAACATTAGCATATTTTCCAATGTACCTTGCTTATGCTCAGACCACCATTATATCATTACTTTTAATACTGAAGCTGACCCACGCACTCTGCCAACATTGGTGCCAGCCCTCCCTACCAGAAATAAAAGGGATATAACGAGAGAGAAACCCCTTCCTCTGTTACTCCCCCTTCATAAGGTTACACACTCTTGCTCAGATCCTACAATCCTAGAGGACACTTACAACCGCACGATGCTCTCAGCTCTAAACTCAATCGCCCCTATCAAACTCAGGAAGCCCAAACCACATGCTCATCTCAACTCATGGTTTACACCACAGTTAAGAGTGCTCTGCAAAGCTAAATGATGCGCAGAAAATCGCTGGAAAAGTCATCCGTCTGATGCTCACAAGGATGGTCTCATCCTAGCCTCCCTTAACTATAAAGATGCCATTTTCCTTGCCAAAAAAGAGTCTTTCAACAAATCGCATCATGCAAGCAGACTCAAACACCAAAGAACTATTCAAGATCCTAAAAGAACTTGAATCTCCGGCTACCCCTCCTGACACTTGTGTCAAGGACAACAAATGGTGTGCTAACATCCAGACTGATTTACTGATAACATCACTTCAATCTAAAATAAAAGACAAACAAAATTGTCTGCAGTTGGATAATCGCCCTACCACTCCATTAAGGGCTGTCCCCTCGGTCCCAACTAATTTCAAACCTTTTACCTTCTCACCCCTCGCTAAATCTGAAGTGAAAGACGGTATCAATAGAATCAAACCTTCCAACTGCCAAGGTGATTCCTGCCCTGCTTCCATTGTCAAGGAATCCGCCCATGACCTTGCCCCGTTCATCAATGCCTTTATCAACTCCTCCTTTAAAACAGGCATTGTTCCAGATCATCTCAAGGACGCATGGGTGATCCCACTGCTTAAAAAACCATCATTAGACCCAAGTATACCCACCAACTACAGACCTATTACCACCGTCTCTTTCATGCTCAAAATACTTGACCGCGCTGCATACCTGCAGATCCAAGAATATTTGGAAGTTAACAACCTCTTGGGTCTAAGACAATCCGGCTTCCGCCCCAGGCATGGGACCAAAACGGCTCTGATAGATCAGAAAACACAAATTGAAGTCTTAAAATACAATGGTAAATTAGCCTTGTTATTACTCCTAGACCTTTCCGCGGCCTTTGATTTGGTCAACCACCAAATTTTATGCCAGCACCTCTGATCTGCCGCCCACTTCTCTGAATCAGCCAATGCATGGATCAGGTCCTTTCTTAGCAACAGGTCCATGAGGGCCTTCTCCCCATCAGCTGCCGCCCGATTCACTGTGGAGTCCCTCAAGGATCTTGCGTGTCACCTACACTCTACAATGTGTTTACCAAACCACTTTTTGATGTGCTTGACTATCTGGGTGTCTCTTACACTAATTATGCAGATGACACCCAGATACTCATCCCTATCACAGGTGACTACAGAGTTGACACTAAGGCACTGAATGACATTTATTTGGTCATCCAGGCTTGGATGGCCCAACACGAACTCTGCCGCAATGACGACAAGACGGAGCTTCTCATCTTGGGATCCACTCAACGTCTTAATAAATTAGAGCACTCCTATCAGTCTTTCATCTTAGATGGCAACATTATCAAGGTCTCCAGGGACACCAAAACCTTAGGTATTTATCTAGACTCTACCTTGTCCCTGACACGACAAACTAATGCAGTTAGGTCAGCCTCGGCATATACCTGTAAACTTATTCCAGCTTGTAGACCTTTTCTGACCACCCCCAATAGTATCACTCTAGCCAGAACTCTCATCATGTCTAAAATCGACTATTGTAGTGCCCTCTATTTAGGGACCAGCCAGGTGAACTTGAATAAACTGCAAATTACTCAGAATAAGGCCATCAGAGCGGCACTAAACATTCCCAGAAACCAACATATATCAGAATTTAGAACTAATCTACATTGGCTCCCTGTCAAGCAGAGAATCTCTTTGAAAACATGTACCCGTACTCACAAATGCCTGGCCAACAAGGTCCCCCTTTACCTATCCAACCGTCTCTCTCCCTACACTTCCACCCGACCCCAGAGAATGGCTCAGACACACGGGGCCTCATTACGAGAAGTGCGCTAAAAACAGGGTCATTACCGGCATGGAGGAACTAGCGGGTCCGTGCTCGCTTAACGCCGCTAATAGCAGCTGATTACGAGTGCGCGAGCACTCGCAAACCCCCATGCCGGTAATGGCCATACCGGCATGCCGATAAAGGCCCTCCAACCCCCCGATAGCGCCATCACGGGACTCACCGATATCGCCTCCGCCTAGGAGGAACCCCTTAATACCGACCCAGTAATAACACCATGCAATACCGGACCCGGAAGTAACGTCATCGCGTCGGAACAGGAAATGCGCCGGCGGCCATCTTTAAAAACACAATCCATTGCAATCCTCCAAAACCACCAGTGTATTACAGGAGAGACCAGGCCCTTCCAAAATCACCATGTCCAAGGCAAGCAGAAAATCTAACCCCCGCCTGCGCAAGAAGCATTTTTCTGATGAGGAACTAAACATGTTGGTGTATACCCTCGCTGCCCATGCTGAGGACATAAATACCCATAACCTCAAGAGGGAGGCACAGCAGAGGAAAAAGGAGATTTGGGAGGAGGTAGCCCGCAAGGTTTCTGCTGTCGGCACCACCCCACGGACAGTCAAAGACTGTTAGAAAAGGTGAGATGACCTCCACCTGAGGGTACGAAACATCCTGACCAGCAATCAGAGGGAGGCCACGGCCACAGGCGGGGGTGCCCACTCCCGACAAAACTAATGCCCTGTGAGGAGACGTGTATTACCTTCATCCAGATGGAGTCCATCGAGGGCCTTGGGGCGATGGAGACGGGTGCCGCAACATCTGGAGATGGAGGTGAGTGACCCTGCATACCCTAGTAGGGGAAACCATGACGTAGCACAAATGATCTGGAATAGAGTCTAGGCAAGGGAATGCATGTCCCAACACACACACATCAACATATCCATGTCCAGATGGAGGCCCAAACCCTGCCACACTGAAATGCATGCTGAGTGCCAATACCATTACCAACAGACAGCCAACACACACGGACCATTCCCATGTCATACATCACACAAATCCCAATACAACCTGCCATGCAGCATTCCTGAATTGAGACGTCATGGCTAATGCCAAAATGCCCCCCTTCAAACTACCCTGTTTGACACACCTCTAAGATATGAATGCATGATAAATGAAAATCTCCACAGCACCATATAATGCAACTTGCATGTTACACCATCACTGATGCCCTGCATCTCTTCTACCCCCCCAGGCACCGATGTAGAAGATGCCAGTGAGGAACCAACCACAAGGGCATCCACGTACCGGGCCAAGACAACTGCCACCGACAAAACCACCTTCGGGGCAGCCTCGCAGCCCACACCAAAACCCAGGGCGAGTGCCCAGGCCATGGCCACACATGAGGGCCCCACATCTACGCCTGAGACCGGGACCACAGAGCTGGCAACACCAGCGGAAGGTGAGACCAGTGGAACCCATTCAGCAGAAACAAGTTCCTGGGTGAGGCAGCAGCCACTGCCCCACTGAGCGACATTGAAACTGGAGTGGAGGAGTATGTGGATGAGGATGGACTAATCCATGTGGCATGTCCACACTCCCCAAGACCTCTGTCCATGCCCCAACCCCACACTCAGGCCACACCCACCAGCAGCATTGCAGATCCTGCATTCCACGATTCAGACCTCAGCACCACCCCTGAGGCCAGCCCTGCCAATGCACGCCCGGTCGCAGCACTCTCAACCACTGCTGCTCCCACCAACCTTGAGGCACGGCTAGCAAGAGTGGAGGCAAGACAGGACTCCATGCTGGACCTTGTCCGACAATATGTGGCGGAGGGAGAGGACACGAGGCGAGAGATAGCGCAGACCATAGCGGGGAACACAGTCGCCATTAATGCCTCTGCGATGATGATGCGAGACAGTCTGGGGGCCGTCACGCAGGTCCTGACCTCAATCCTGCAGCAACAACCCGCACCAGCTGTGTCAATCACCCCATCCACCACACCCCCATCCTCCACACCCGCTTCCTCTGCACCCTCCAGCCCTGTGCGTCAGACAAGACGGAGTGCGAGGCAGTCAGAAATGCTGCCCCCGGACACCAAGAAAGCAAGGAAATAGTGTGGGACAACAATGGGAGTGGGTTAGATGGTGTTGGTGGTGTATAGGTGCATAAGGGGGTGTTGATCAGGGGGTATGGGGAGTTCATTGGGGGTATGGGGAGTTCATTGGGTGGTATGGGGAGTTCATTGGGGGTATGGGGTATTTTGGTGTTGTGGGGGGAGGGGGGTAGCACATTTCTGTAGTTTATATTAATACACCCGCTGTGTGAAAAATCATTCAATGCCTGGACATTGTTCATTTCCTGTGTATACATTTTATTCATGACAGTGCACAGTGCCCAACTCCCCACATTCCCTGTGTGCATGTCCACATGGACCCAGTGTTCAGTGTTGTACTGACACATATCTCACAACGTCCCTGTGGGTCAGAAGTATTCGTCAATCAGTGATTGGCGTACTGCACGGCCATCTTGTGCATCACGTACTGGCAGGGCTGCTGCTTCTCCTCCGTCTTCATCCTCATCATCCTCACCCAATGCATGCATATCAATGTCAGGTGGCAGTGGTACATTTCTCCGGACGCACATGTTGTGCAGCATGACACAGGCCATGGTGATCTTTGCGACCTTCTCAGGCCTATAAAGGAGTGCTCCACCAGACCTGCTTAGGCAGCGGAATCACAACACTGGTACGGGTATGGACCCGATTGTACTCCTCTTCATGGCTGTTCCACAGGTTCTGCATGAGGGTAAGTAGCCACAGCTTCAAGGGATATCCTCCATCACCTGCATGGGAGTACAGAGAGGTCTGTGTGAGTCATTCTGAGCTGCCACCTTTAGGATTCACAGCCATGGTCGCAGCAATTTGCTGTTGACATGCACATGTCCCTGTATCTATGCACAAATATTATTTAGATGCATTGTATACTGCAATATGGTGTGCTAGTCTTCATGGCATTGAACGGATGATGCAGGATGATTACTTGCATGCCAATGCGGATGTACTGTAGATGCAGGACGATGTCTTGCCTCCCATGATTGCTGTGTATAGTACTCTGTGCATGATCACACTAGCCACATTGGCACTGTTTTAATCATGTTTGGTCATGCATTGCTTGACATACCCATGGTGGTCAGGTTGGGCGTCTTACATGTTGTCATTGATATACGGCATTGGTCCAATGTGTGGCAGTGATGTGTCATGTTCGGGTTGGGAGGTTCAGGTCAGGAGTGTATAGCTATGCGTACATTCTCCACTCAATGCCCATTCCCACCCTGGTGGAGTATGCATCCCCCCACCTCACGACTCCGATGCACTGCCATGGCCCAGTCAGGCAACTTACCAAGCAGCCAGGCACGTCGTCCTTCATGTCGCTCCATGTGACAGGGTCGCGTGGAGTTACATCATAGCATCATTTGTAGATCCGGGATATCGGGTGCAATAATGTGTGATGATCTTGCTGGAGTCACATACCATCTTCACATTGATGGAGTGGTATTGCTTGCGATTGCAGTACACAGCCTCTATGGCATGAGGGACTACCAATTCAACATGGGTGCAGTCGAGGGCACCAATGCAATTGGGCATGCCTGCAAGTGCATGGAAGCCTACTTTGGTGTTGCCCATCCCCTGGGCAGTCCATGGTAGGGATATGTGGGTGCTAGCGTGCTTCAGGAGGGCATTCAGCACTTGGGTCAACATGCGTAAAAAGAGTGGTTGTGAAATGCCATGCAGCTAGCCCACTGTGTGCTGGTAGGTGCCTGTGGTCAGGAAGTGACACCACCTTTAGTAGAGGGGGGATGGCAGTCCTTATTACTATGAGGCTGACGATGTCGTCATGTATCATGTCCACAATGGTGGTGATGGTGTCGCGGTCCAACCGGTACAGGGCTTGGATATGCTCAGGGGTTAGATTGAATGGACTGGGTCTGATGCGAGGGATTGGTGGCTGCCTACGGGGTACTACTGGCTGCACTGGTGGTAATTGCTGGGATTGTCTCACCCTCCTTCTCCTCCTGCATCTCCTCTGTGTTGCCTGTGGCTGTGGTTGTTGTTGTAGTTGTTGTTGCTGTAGTTGTAGTAGTATAGGCATGTCCTCCAGCCCCATGATTGCAACAGCTAGTGGTATCATTTTGGTGTGGGAAGGAGTGTGTATGGCCACCATCGTGCAGGCCCTAATTACGCCTTAGGGATGCCGGTAATTGCATGCCCGCATGAGTTGTGATGTCCTCCTATTACCGGCATCCCGGTATTTCCTCCGTGAAGGGGCGCGTGTACGCGCGCGAGACGGTATGATGGGGCATGGTCGGACGGTGGCGGTATTGGCGGGTTGTAGGGTCGTAATGGCCCGGACCCATTAACGATGCCGGTAACACCATTCCGCCTTCCTATATTCATTACCTCCATTCTCGTAATGAGGCCCACAGTCTAGCGTTGCCTAGATTTAAACTTCAAAAAGCTGTTGGTGTGAGCTTCCCTGTCTTGGCATCCAAGCTCTGGAACTCTCTCCCACATACCATTAGAGCTGAGGTCTCTTTTAATTCCTTCAAACAGAAATCGAAATCCTGGCTCTTTGATCAAATCTGACCCACTTCTTGATCTTAGCCACTGCCACATAGTTAATCTGTCTTAGCTATCGCTTCATAGTCAGGCTGTCATCTGCCTTAGCATTCTGGCTCCTTTAACTTATTGTAAATTATGCCTTGCCTAACGTAGGTTCCCTGTATGATAACCTGCTTAGGATCGCTCTTTGGTGTAACACTTTGATCCTAGTTCACCTATCACTGTATGTACTTATAACTGCTCATAGCGTGATACATGCTCATGTATATTGTTTCTCTATGTAATTTGCCTGTAAGCCGTCTTCGCGTCCTGATGCCTCTGGGCCTGGCGCGTTACAAATAAATAAAATACAAAAAATTATGATTAATTATGTGGAAAAACTAAACAAAACTATGTGTACTCTAGAGCGGCTGGGATACACAGAGTACTGTTGCTCCCTACCAATGTGCAATTATGAGGTTGACATGTTATGCACCCTGGAAGGACAAGCAAAAGGAGGTGGCCAGCCTGCATGAGCAAGATACTATTAGGAACTCCATATTATATGTGCAGCCCTGCAAGGAAGGGAATTATCCTGTGGCTGGTCCTGACTTGCCACTGTAGGGGATCTCTATTTCAGCAGCCCTGTGAGAGTGAGATAGTGAAGCGGCAAGCTAGTGGTGTCCCTGCAGGGAGGATTCTATAATGTGGGAGACCAGCATGTCACGATTGATATTATATGGAGATTTTAGAGGAAATTGTAATTTCAATACTAACATGGATCATAATCATGTGCCCTAATCCAGTTACTAGTATTTAGACAATTTGAGTTATTTCTGCACAGATCTTTTTTTTTCTAATTGCACATGCAAGACCCATCCGATAAGTAATGCATACAGCACATTGCGTAAGTGATGCTGTTTATCACAAGAAAAGGCGAAATCTACGTCACAATAAATTCCATCCATACAAAGGAATGTAACATTTAGTAACGTATGAACCCCACACTCTATTCAACTTTGGATATGCCAGAGAACAAGAACATTACATACTCATTTGTAACATAAGGAAAGGGTTTGGCTCATTGAGAGAGTGATGCTGTGTGTTGCTACTTTCCGGACCAGTGCAGTGAAGCATTAGCTCATTCCATGCACGTGAGGACGAATCATGCTAGTATTATAGTGATAAATCACTGTATTGGAAGGTTTAGGGTAGCTGCTCTAGATTTTAAATATAAGCAACCTCTAGTACAGAGTGCCATTCCCCGCAGGGAGGTTAACCACAATTCCAGGCGCAGGTGGAGCCTGAGGGGTTCAAGCCCAAGGATGAGTGCCAAAAAGACCCCTCAAGTTTGCTTAACCAGGAGAAGTCTTGCATATGCCATATAATATGGTGGGCACAAAACACTGTCTGTACAGCATAATGATACCAGTTGTGCTGTATCTAGTACAGCTTTATGCGAACTTGCGGGCTTGGAGAGTCAGTTGTTTAGCTCTTTGACTTCTGTTGTTAATTATATGGCTGTAGTCGGCAACACCATTAGTCTCTAGGCCCAGAGAGGAGTAAGAGTACACATAGACAATGGTTCCAAATGAAGTATCCCTGCTAGTCCTGTTAACCTTTTTCCTGGAGATCTGCATAATGCTGGTCTCCAGGTTTATGGTCAGCCCTTCTTGTTGAGCATAGCTTGCAAGTTCGTTTAGCATGTTGTTCATGCCAGTATAGGTCCGATCAAACAGGACTAAGTCATCTGCATACAACATACCAACCATTGGCATGTAACCTATCTCCGGAGGGCAATTTGCTTTGCCAAGCAATCGGGGGAGAAGGTCGGCTAGATATACGTTAAACAGGAAAGGTGCCACAACACCCCCCTATTTAAAGAGATTGATGCAGTGGCCCTTTCTTCATTGCATTGTCCAGACTCACTCTAGTGCTATTATCCCTGTGTAAAAGTATCAAAATATGTACTTGACAGTCCAGACATTCCAGTTTTCTAAGTTTGGTCCATAGTCCTGATCGAAAGCACTTTGAAAATCCACAAAAGCAATATACAGTGTGGTGTCTGCCCTGTTGCGGGTAGTCTGTATCAGGTAATCCAGGGCTATGATGTTATGAGAGGTGCCGGAGCTGGGATGAAAGCTGGTCTGAGTAGAATTAAGTATGTTGTTATCATATGCCCAGCTCTGAAGCTCTTTCAAAACTAGAGATGCAATGATTTGACCTGTAGCATCCAACATCGACAGTAGCATGTAGTTGTTATGACTAGCTCTGTCACCTTTTATGTGGAATGGTATGAGGACAGACTGAGCCATGAGGACAGCGTCTTGCCTTCTCTATAGACTCATAAAAATAGGCTGAACAATATCTGCAACCAGTTGTCGGGGTCCTTTTTTAATACAACATTTGCAAGGCCATTAGGCCAGGCGCATTAGAGATCTTAAGTTTTATGATTGCTTCTGCCAGCATCTTCCGGCTTAACAGCAGGGCCCCTCTATATCAACAGGTCAAGCAGGAGTTACAGGGGTGACATACTTAGAGGTTATATAACTGTTCCATTCTGCTCGAGAAATGGGTTTCAAGATCTTGGTTAGTTCTCCCCCCGGCCGGCAGTAGCTGGGATCTTCCATATTTTGCCACTTTCATGAGTGGTTAATACTTGAACAAAGTGCTGCCATTCGGCCCTCTGGACAGACAAGTGATGGTTTTTTAACCAGGTACGGAATTCCCCTCTTATGATGTTAATTGCACGTTGGGTCCGGAGCAGAGACCCTGGTTGCTGCCGTTGCCCTGCTAAGGCTCTAATTGCCCTGCGCAACTTACGTTTACTGTCACAGATGTTTTTGTCACAAAGGGTTTACCCAACCTGGTTTTACTAGCCAGTTTTGGTTTATTCTGGCTGGCGCCGGAGGAATGTGCCATTTGATATAGCCATTCTTTGATGGCTTTGGCATCCTTACCCTGGAGTCTTCTCCAGTCCAAAAACCCGTGAGGGAAAACAGTAGTGCTTAATTTTGCAATTTTACTCTGGTTCCATTAACTCGGTTTCCCGCGTGGTTGGGCATCATGTCCTCACACATATAGGTCTCTGTGTAACCACCATCTGTTTTAAGAACAAGGGAGAGAGTAGCATGGTCACTGTATTCATTGAATGCTATTTTCAATGCAACTACCCATTCCAACAAACAGTGGTTACCGACGAAATAATCCAACGTGGCCTTTTTTGCACCTACAGACCAGGTGGAATTGCCCGAGCAATCCCCTGTTGTCCGGCCATTTAATACGGTCATGCTCAATTCCCTAAGATAGCCCAGCCACTGCGTGCCCCTTCTTTTGGATGTATGGTGCTTCATATGACAGTGTTCAACAATGTTTTCATATACCCCACTCCCCTCCTTGTCAACACATATTCCATTACAGCGAACACAGAGAATAACAGGATTAGTGGTGACTGTGTCACCACAAGAAAGTAGGATCTGATCTAAGTTATCATAAATGGTCTCTGAAGAGTTTGTACCTGGGGGATCATACATGTTTACGATTAGCATAGCCTGCTGTCCCTCGCTTTCATAATTAAAAAAACATTAAGGTGTTACCACCAGGAGGACCTGCATATATCAAGGTAGGGTTAAGATTATTTCTCACACCGATCAATAATCCACCTGCCGAGCGTCCAGCGCTCCCCTTGTTAGCCATTGTTTGGAATATTACATAACCATCAACTTTGATATCAAAGGTGACCCATGTCTCCTGAAGGACAAATATTTTGCATGCTGTAAGCAAATCCTGCAAACCACCCAAAATAAGCCAATGGTTAATGCCCCTTGTATTCTAACTTAGAACAGTACAATTTTACTGAATGCTTCTCTTTTGAGGGATCATACAGAGGAGCCATTCCCACCTCTGGGCATCATCAAACCTTTCTCCCGTTTCACACGTGTTTGTTGAGTCGGGTGATCTGGTAACACCATGCAAATATTTACATTGGGTGCAATATGGAATCCTCTCCTCCTTCGTTGTGTTTACGTCTAGAATAAATTCCAGATGAACCAGCATGGCCTGGTGCTTTTGAATCAATGAGACTGTCTCCGGAAGACAGCAATGAATCAGTGTTACCTTCCCTGTTTGGAAATGAAGAGGTTCAATGAATTCAAAGTCTCCTGAGTTCAAGATCCTCAGGGATGGTACCTTGTTTAACATGCCCATAAAAGTGATGCAGTTCAGATGGCGAGGTCCTTTTGCCAAGCGTTCCT
This sequence comes from Ambystoma mexicanum, assembly GCF_040938575.1. Lineage (NCBI taxonomy): Eukaryota > Metazoa > Chordata > Amphibia > Caudata > Ambystomatidae > Ambystoma > Ambystoma mexicanum. Next base: position 1,041,785,249 of record NC_090924.1, read on the forward strand.
GAGTGATCGTAAGTTTCTTAGGGTCCAGGACCACTGGTTTCTCGCATCTAGGACTAGGTTGACGCTCAGCTTCACTGAGTACCATGGTATTGGTGGTAACGTCTTCGTTGGGAACATTTTTGAGTTCAGACAGTTTGTTATTTCCACTGCTCAAAGGAAACTGCTTTTCGATGGGCATAATTTGATTTTGTCGGTCCTGTGATAAACCTGAAGGTGACTCTCTAGCCCCGGGAATATGTCATCCAGGTGGCCAGGACACAGCCATCACTATTGGGTCCAGTTCCTGGGGGTGGACCAGTGATGGAGGATTGCCTGGATGGGGGGTCCTCTGAGAGTGGGAGTGGGACACCGATGGGTGAGATGCAGTAGCCCCCTTATTTTGACACCTTTTCCCCATCCTCTCACGTAGAACATTCAAAACCACTGCCCCCCCCTTTTCCGACATGAACACTTTCGCACAACACAAAGAACAACAGACTAATACCTGATCCGTATACCTGACATGTCTCAATACACCGGTCAGGCAAAGTCAGGCAATTAACCTGAATCACATACACCTGACAGCCCTTTTGATTGATTGATTGATTGTTTATTTGTATAGCGCCTATACACAAAGTGTTTCAAAGTGCTTCAAGGAGGGAGGGAACATGTGAGAAATTCAGTACATTCATACAAGTCCTTGAAACGGTACAGAATGTGAGAAATAACTATCAAATCATAATAGATAGTATATGTGCATTTAACAATAAGGGAGAGTTGAGGGAGGAAGGAGGGAAAACAAAACAAGCAGTAACATTACTATGCCTGATGACAATTGCTGCAGTGCAAGAGTGACAAGAGGAGGGGGAAGGAAGGGGTGAGGGGAGAGGAGAGTAGAGGTGAGGAGAAGAACAAAACAAGGGATTATCAGTTGAAGGTCGATGCCTATTTCAGATAGTGCTGGGGAGGTAGGGGGAGGAGAAAAGCAGAAGGGAAACGGGGGACAGACAAGCTGTTATCAGTGGTTGAGGGAGCGATGATAAAAGTAAGTGCATTAAAGTTTAGAGGTAAAGGGGGGTGGAGAGAGGGAGGGAGGGAGAGGGGGAAACGTCTACAGGACAGGCGGCTACAAATTACCATCCCTGACGGCAATTGGGGTAGTGCCAGAAAAAGACAGACTGAAGACAGGAGGGGGTGGAGGGGAGGGAAAGGTGGTGGAGAGGGAGAGAGATGGGAGAGAAGGGAAGAGGGGGCTAAGGTGTAAAGGCAGGAAGGGAAGAGGGGGCAAGGTGTAAAGGCAGTAAGGGAAAAAGAGAGGGTGAAGAAGAAGGAGGGATGGTAAAGGGGGATGCAGGGCAGAACAAGGGACACTGGCGGGGGAAAGGGAGACATGGGGACACTGGCGGGGGCAAGGGAGACATGGGGACACTGACACGGGGTAGGGGAGACAAGGGGACACTGGCATCGGGCAGTGGAGACAAGGGGACACTGGCGAGGGTCAAGGGTGACATGGGACACTGGCGGGGCAAGGGAGACAAGGGGACGTGGAAGGGGAGCAGGGGAGACAGGGGACACAGGCGGGAGCAGGGGAGACAAAGGGACCCTGGCGGGGGCAAAGGAGACAAGGGGACACTGGAGGGGGCAGTGGAGTCAAGGGGACACTGGAGGAGGCCAGGCGAGACAAGGGGACACTGGCGGGGGCAAGGGACACAAGGGGACACTGTCACAGGGATAAAAGGTGGAGCCTGTGAGCACATTATAAGTACGGCAGACAGCACAACGAGACTGCTAATCAGGTGCAGCAGTTGAAGAGAAGGAGGAAGACGGCAGGAATCGAGAGGGTGCCGTGGAGATAATGCACCTTTCCCTTTTTGTCCCAGACCCGCAGAACCTTCGAGGAAGAAAGCCTTAGACTGCGAACAATAGCACAAGTGTCTTGCAGCAGATGTCAGTGGTACATGGGGCAAGCCTACGCTGATAAGTAGGAGCAAGGGAAGCTCCCACGACTGTGGACCGGCCTTGACTCCAGAGAAGACGAAAGCCAAGGGGTTCATCACAGTCAGTGAGTCGAGGGGGGAACTGATAAGAATCGGGCTGTGTTAATTGATTATCGCAAAGTGGCAAGTTCTAAACATGTTCAATGAACTATGAAAGAACTGTAAAAGTGTTAAGGGGAGACCAGCCGCAGAGGGAAACCAGCACCATGTGGGTGCTGACTCAAGAGACTCTGGGCGATCCCCATCTAAGCAAAACTACAGAAACCAAGAGGCTGTAGGATGGCCACCGAAATAGGTTGAAGTGGTCACACTGAGGGTCAAGCAAAATCCTGTACAATCAAAAGACTTTGATCTACAAACAGTGTGAGAGAAAGGGAAGTGAATCCCGCAATGAGAGAATAAAAGGGTAGCGAATCCCAGGAAACAGTGCGTTGACAGAAGTGAACCCGGCCGGGGAATGTCCGCTGGAACTGTTAAAAAGAACTTTGTGAAGAAGGAAAAGCCATACTAAACCCGACCAAGGGAGGCTTAGATCAAGAGGGGTCAGTGCCCAGAAGAGGGGGGCCCAAGGGTGGAGAATCCTCACCATAAGTGAAATGAAGAAACAAACTTTAATTTGTTGATGGAACTTTTGTTTATTATTTTGAAGACATCAGGTTCTCGAGGGCAAGAGATTTTCAAGTGAAATGATACTTGGCTATCAACGGCCCTGATGGTTGAAAACTGAACTGTCATCTCATGCTGTGCTCCACAATCCCACTTTACCCCATTCTCAAAACGTGGGAAGGCAGACCCAGGCTATCGCATCCTGACATATTATTTGAGAACACTTCTTTCTTTTCGTGAGAACTATCCCACACACCTTTGTGTATTAGTTGTAAGGTTTGGCAATAGGTTTCTTAGTATAGGCCTTTTTATTTGACACAACAGCACTAGGACTGCCTTATTTTTCCTTTGATGGTTGATGCTTGCTCCCATCTTCGATTTAGGTGTAGATTAGGCATTTTTCAAACCTGCATTGAGCATTCATTGTTCAATAAACACCCCTGAACTGTGATCACTTGTGTCTGTCTTACTTGTTGCCACCATGATTTCCTCACAGTCCTCCTCTATTACCCAGCTGGTTACGGTTCCTGCAATCTGTGCAGACCTCGTCTTTCGGCGAGCAGTTCTTTCCCTCTCTTTCTTTGACTTTATATTTGTTTCTGATCTAATAGTAGAGTTGAGGGGCTGTCCGTCCGATGGTGCTGTCTGGGGGGGCGGGGGTGGGGTCTGTTTTTTCATTGCTTGATAACCTTTGCCTGGAGTCTTTTGGCTAATCTCATTTGTTTCCTAGAGGGTTAATATAGGGGAGAATTAATCTCTGCAATGTTGTCATTTGGTGGATCGGCGTTGACGATTTGGACCTCATCAGAGGTTTGCAGAGATGGTAGTACGGGGTTGTCAAAGATGCTGGTATATTTCTAAGACCAATCAGTGGAGGGGTAGGTGAAGGTCGCTGCGCAGCAGCATGTTTTTGTGTGGTCATTTTTTCATGAGTTGGGTAATGGCGATCCCTTGCTTTGTTAAGTCTTTGTGAATTGTTCCACACAATTTCAATAGGCTCTTCACGCAAATTGCAGGACTACATTATTCTGCAGCTGCCAGAAGTCTTGTGTGTGCTGTAGATATCGGTGAGGACAGATGCAGAATGGTAATTTCCTGGTTTATAAAGCAGTTTGAGACTCACATACACGCTCTGGTTGTTTGACAGACTGGGGAGATTTAGAGGGGAGGAGGGAATGTCATTCCCACCCTCTCCCTCTTGCATGACAGGTGCGTTCCGTCCTTCCCCATTCGACCCTTCCACAGCCAATACTAAGAATGGCACCACTGTTTCAGTTTCAAGAGTGTTAGGCACTAAGGAAGAGCTGCCTTTTAGAGCATAGCTCATTTTTAGAAGTGAGTCATTGTCGACGTAGTTTAGAGAGCTACTCATATTCCCTTTCAGTGGGCTCAGGACATCTGCCTCTGTTGTCCATCTACCTGGCAAAACAGCTGTTTTATCTGGAAAGTATGCCTTTAAAGTATCTTTACAATTGTCCGACTCCCCGGCGATAGCAGCTGCCCTCCCTCTCTCACGATCACTTGCATGTTCGCTCACTGCAGAGGATTTTTCAGAGCAAATGCGGTAAGGTTTTTTATTGCGGCTTGCCAAAGTCTTGGGCCAGCTTTGCACTTTACCGGGCATCTCAGTGGGAATTCTAGTTTGTTAGTGAGATGAAAGCGAGGGCTGGGAGAGGCACCGGGCATTGAGGGGTGGGCGTGAAACTTAGGTTAGCGCTGCTTGGGTAGTACAGTACAGCTACAGTAGTGAGATACAGGGCAGGCAGATCAAGAATAAGCAAAGGATCCTTAAGTCTCACGTTTGGTTAGTGTTCGTAGTCCCTTTTGCTGGTGTAATCCACTGATTTTCCCCAACTTCCCCTGGTTTCGATAACCAAGCAGCAAAGGTGGTAACTGCAAAGTCGCAGCAGGTGCATTCCAATGTTCGTTGAAAGGGGGAGTCCGGTCAATTCAGTGCTCATTAGTAGAGTTCGAAGAAGCCCAGGAAGCCAAGGAACACAGGGAACTCTCACGAGACACTGCTGCGACGATCACATGTTTAGCAGAGTGTTTTGTTTGTTCCGCCACCTCCCAGAATGCTAGAGCAAGAGACAAGACTGCTGTTGGTTTGTTCCGCCGTCTCCCACAATGATAGAGCGAGAGAAAAGACTGCTGCTGCTGCACACAAGGAACACTCTCCCAACCTATAAGAAATCAAAATTACTAAAAACGAAAGAAAGAAAATAGCAAACTATACTTACAATCTGTTGGTAAAGAGTTCCTCTGGAAGATTTCTCAGTGATGATGTGGAGCACAACCATGTGACAAGCACACCACAAAACTTCCCACTCATACATAATCCTTCCACCAAACAGGCCTTATCTTCACTCTTTCACTCACCCTCACCATCCTCTTACTCTCTTGTCCACCAGTCTCCACCTATCCACCAGTTTCCACATCTCCACTGACTGCACCACTCTCGACTTTTGTCCCACCACCCTTTCCCATTTCTCTGTACAGCGCCAATCTTGCTGTTGACCACACCTCGCCTCCCTCGACAATCACCACAACATTCCTCATAGCCATAATTCTCTCCTGGCATTTATGCCCGAACCTGGGGTTGTGGACGAGCACCAAATCACCCATGCTCCAATCAACTACTTTAACTTTCTTCTACTCATCAAACACCCTCTTGTAATGTTCTTGTCCCTCCCTGATGACTGTTCCAGCTTCCATCCTGTCCACCAACATGGAGGTGGCCATTCCCATACCACCGCAACCCAGCCTGGTACCAGGTTCACACCCCTTCAGCAAAACAAAAAGAGGCACCTTTGTCATTGAATGTAGAGTGGTGCAATATCGCCACACCATGTGTCTCAACACCGTCTGCTAGGGTAACCTGGAACACATACCCAGTTGAATGCCACCCTTAAGGAACCTGTTCATGTGCTCCACCAGGCCATTCACCCTGGGATGGTAGAGCGTGGCGCAAACGTGACAGATAGAAAACTCTTCCAGAAACATTTTCATTACCTCTGAACAGAATTGCACCCCGTTGTCTATTACAATCTCCATCATGAAACCTTCCCTGTAAAACACATCCTCAAAGAATTGTATGAATATAACGGTGGTCGCCTCCCTCACCAGCTTCCAGTCCACCCATTTGGTATAATAATCCACCATCACAAATATGAATCTAAGGCCTCCACCTAACCAACTGATGGGCCCTATTACATCTACTACCACCTTGCTCCAAGGCTGGGACAGAACACCAACAGGAATGAGGGGCGTATCTCTGGCCACCTTGTTTTTGCCACTAGTGTCACCCCGGACTGCCACCAAATACGTTTAAAACATATGGTTCCATCTATCCCAGTGGACAGTAGGTGTACCAGGTTACGCTAAAAACTGCAGCGGGGAGACACACCGACCATCGCCCGCCACCATAGTTGCAGTAGTATCACTGCATAATCCAGTAACCGGGAAAGTCCCTAACTAATTTCCTCAGTGAGCGGAGTAAATCCAATTGAGCTGATTCTTAACATCCAATAAGAAAACTAAGAGTTGCTGTTTCAAAGGCACAAGGATTGTCGCCTAACTTATGTCCCAACACTCGATGGCGCTGTCCACTGCTCAGAAGCCTGCCTCCTATCAGAAAGTTTCACCACTGCTGCATGCGGAAATGTGCTCACGCAAAGAGGTAATTTCCTCTAGTGCTCGTTCTCTGTCTGTGCATCACGCCACCCAGAATTTGTCACATTGGGCCCAGGCACCCACGGGGACCCACCGGATACTGGGGTTGGGACAAGGAAACCTTGCACCACTGCTTAGCACGACCAGAACAGGGCAGGCTCTTTGGCACAACACCGCGCCCAGAGACCTCTGAATTGGGGGCTCCATGGGCTCTGGCTGAAACCCACATGGCCGCCATCCCACCCATGTCACCAGTGAAGCTTTTACCCAAGACATATTCTCTTTCAGGTCACTTTGAAGGTTGGGAGCAGGGACAGCTACAGTCCTATTGCAGTCTCCGCCTCTCTTCTGCCATCCCTGACCCTCTGCAATGCACTGGCCTCTCACTTCATAACCACAACTCAGGACATCCTGTCCTCACTCTCCTCTACACCCCTCCCTTTTCCCTCACCCGCTCTCATGCCGCCCCTGGCTGCCCTCGTCCCTCCCCTCTTTTTCTCCCCTTTCTCAGCCGGAGCAGGGGAGGAGTTATATAGACAAGTCCTCTCTATGAAGGTCTCCTCCAAAATGGTGCTCCCCTGCTCCTCTACAACTATCAAGGACAACATTGCCTCCCTTGCTCCAGCCCTGGCTGATTTCTGCAATCACTCCTTTACCACTGGAGCCTTCCCACTACCCCTCAAGCACTCTCTTGTGCACCCTCTCCTTAAAAGGCCTTCTGCCGATCCCTCCTGCCCCTCCAACCACCACCCTACCTCTATTACCCCCCTCCTGGGCAAACTCCTGGAGATGCTGCTAATCTCCCAGCTGATCCACCACACTGAATCTGATGGTTGTTTCCACAACCACCAGTCTGACTCTAGTGCAGCCCGAGGCTTGAAACTGCACTTCTGAATACCCATGAATACTTGATCTCTAATCCAACTCTCCTTCCATTCTCATCTTTCTTGATCTTTCCTCTGCCTTTGACACGGCCAATCATGCCACCCATATAAATCGGCTTTGAGATACCCCTGGTATCATGGACCTGGCACTGGACTGGTTGACCTCCTTCCTCTCTGACAGACATCCCAGTTTCAACTCAGCCCTTTTCTCTTTCCCATCACACTCTCCGCCAGCGGCGTCCCTCAGGGCTCAATCCTCTTGCCGTGGCTCTTCAACAGCTACCTTGCCAGTCTGGCCCATTTGATTTCTGCCTTCTCTCCTCACTTCCAGTTCTATGTAGATGACACACAGCTCTCCTTCAAGCTTCCCTTCACTGCCTCCTCTCTCATTCCTGACTGCATGATTGCTATTCAGGCAGGGTGCACTGCTAATGATCTCTGCCTTAATGCCAGTAAAAGTGAGATCCTTCTCATTGGAACCCCAGCTACCTACTGCTCTCTAGCCACATTCAATGGATCTCTCCCCTCACCCTCTTGTGAGGCAAAATACCTTGGTGTCATCTTTGACTCCTATCTCTCCTTCTCTCCTCACATTGCGGACCTTGCCGAGAAGGCCCACTTTCAGATGCACCTCCTCAGAGGCATTCCGTGTTTCCTCACCTGGCCCCAGAAACCCATTGTCTACAGAGCTCTGGTACTCTCTAGGCTGGATTACTGCAACAGCCTCTTCCTCAATCTGCCTAAATCCTCCCTCCGCCCCTTTCAATTAATCCAGGATAGGGCTGCAAGACTTATCCTTGGCCTCAAGCTCATGGACTGCATCTCTCCAGCCCTTAAATGTCTCCACTGGCTGCCGGTTGTTGCAAGGATCAAGTCCAAAACCCTCTGCATCATCCGCAAGGCTTTCTGGGACCTAGGACCCTAATGCATCAAACTCTCCCGAAATACCTCCCAGCTAGAGCCCTTTGGTCCTCTAGCTCCAACTCTCTGCAGATCAGACACTTTTCCAAGTATAGAGTGGGTGGTAGATCTCTCTATGCAGAAGCCTCCCTCTAGATTGGTTACCGTGTCCCTTACAGACTTGAGCCAGATCTCCTTAAGTTCCAGAAGCTTCTCAACACCCTCCTTTTCTCTTCTTCCTTCCCCCCCCCCCTCGCCAGCAAATTTCTCCTCTTCTGCATTTTGATTCAGACTGACTGCCTGGTTTACACTGTACAGGGCAAGAAAAGTTTGAGGATGCACACCTAAAGTAACTTTGCAACAAATATTTTATAAATCTAAAAATGAAATGTTGCTACAATTTTAGGTGCAGGGGAGGAAAAATGGCCCTGGCACAGAGCCACAATTACACAAGCACACAGAAAAAAGAGGATCCAAAACTGAACCCTCCCGTTCCCTGCACACCTTTGAGTCCCATCAGTGGACGGTTAAATCATCATTAATTTAGAGTATTTGGAAGCTTTAGAGTGATCAGTAGGTGAAAGAAAGCAACATTTTCTGTATTACGTCAAAACATACAGTGGTTTAATTCAAAAACATATACATTAGAGAAAGTTCAATTCAATGTGAACGGCTGATGCGTTTCGATAAATGGTCTCTCTTCTTCATGAAATTTTGAACTGTAAACAGATAGAGAGAAAGAAAAGAAGCTGTAACAGAATAGTATGTATATACTCAATAAGTGGCATTAACACGTGGTCAAACAGTTTGTACTGAATTAGTTATGTTAATCAAAGTAATTATAGACCTATTCAAAGTCACTCGGATGCACAGAAGTGTTCACTTCAGTAAAAGGTTATATGAAAATCTAGATAAATGGAAGTCAGGCTCACACATGGTGAGATGTAGAAATGTATATAGAATCTACACGGGTGTTTGTATGTACTACGGCTCTACATTATAGAATTGTTGGAAATGTGTAATGAACGCACATAAATAATGATTCACTCAACTCACCATAACTTTGCAAATTAACAGACATCTACAAAATGTAGATCAATAAAACAGTAAGTATACAGGTAAGTGCGTCCATAGGTAGGGCAATCACCTATGGCGGAAAGCCTTGGTTCTTCTGTAGACTATGCCAAAGTAAATGCATCGGTCGTAAAGAAGGTAACAAGAGAGTCAATAACTGATAAAGAAAAGTGACTAACCTTAAAGGGCAAGGTAGAGTCAAAGCGTGATGAAAATTCAGACCAGTGCGGGATTTAGTGAGGAGGTTTTAAAGGGGGCCGTTCAACAAGGCGATGCACTGAAACATCTTCAAACTGTGAACATTGCCGTAATGGTAAAGGTAGGTATGGACAAAAGATAAGAAGGAAGAATAAAGAGCTATCTTAGTGTCCTCTGAAAGTGAATAGGTGTTTACTTACAGTCTCATGCTGCCGGGAGCAGATTTAGATAAAAGGAATGCTCCTGCGGTGTGGGGTGTCACGGGTTGCTCGTCTCTGTCTGGTGGGATTCATGCAGAGTCTGTATCGTAGATAACGAAGGGTAACAGTTGCTACGGGGAGATGCTGGAAATACAGCGCGCCCCTCGTAGTAAGTATGCAAAGGACTAGTGGTCAATGAAAATAGAGAGAGGACTATGGTCCCTACTGGAAGAAAGTCGTTCAATCAGAGTCAGAGAAGGGCATCCATTTGGAGTGGAGTCATGAACTTGAAAAATCACTAAGCAATATAGTGCTAGATTGGTAAAAGCCAGAGTGAATCATCCTATGATTATTAACATCATAAAGTATATGGGAGGTTATAGAATACAGGATGCTGAATGGGAAGAAAAAGGGTAAATAACCGGTTATTGAGGAAGATACACATAATGTGCTCGAAGTGACTTAGAATTTACAGATGGTCACATCAGGGTAGAAACACACAAACCCTGTATAGATTGTCCATAAATCTCAGATCATGGCTGGGTGCACATGTTGTACCAGCATTGTTTGGATATACAAAATTGTTCATATGTACATATTAGAAACTAAGGGAAAGATTCCCTTACGATGTAAAGAGGATTCAAAAAGTGACATATCATGCATAGAAAGTCAACAGATCTCAATAATAATAGATACCTAATGTAGGTCAAGCGTTTTCAATAATTAAGCTATAGAGCTATTATTGATATGTCAGGAGGGCGTTTAAAGTCAAGCTGTGGATTGTAAAAACAATATTGGTAGTAAGTAGTAACAGATAAGTCCAATTCATACTAAGCACTTCAGTGAGAATTCCTTGTTCAGTCCTTTAGGGATTAGGGTGTCAAGGTAATGTATCCAGAAATGTTTCTCTCCAAGATAAAATGGCTTGGTAGTTGCCACCTCTCTGTGGTTTTTTGACTACCTCTAGGATTTGGAATTTAAATTGTGCCACAGTGTGGTTGTACTCACAAAAGTCTCTTGCAAGCAGGGATTTAATACTCTTGCATCTAATATTTGATTTATGCTCAGTTAATCTTTCTTTCACAGGTCTGGTAGTCTGACCTACATATAATTTCCCACAGGGGCACTTAATAGCATAAATGACTCCTGAAGACATGGAGGTTGCGTAAACTCTAAGTTTAATTCTCTTCCCTGTACGTGGACGAGAGACCATGTCGCCTTTCACCACATTGTTGCAATGAGTGCAACATAAACAGGGGAATGTCCCAGTCTTTCTTGTTTGAAGTACCATTTGTTTGTATTTAAGGGGTCTCTCTGCTCTCACAAGCTTTTCTCTGAGGTTGCGACCACGTCTAAAAGCCATCATGGGTGCTATCAGAAATAGCTCAAGTAACAAGGGATCGTTCTGCACAATGTTCCAGTGTTTTCTAATGCTTTTTCACACTTGAAAACTCTGTCTTGAGTATTTGGAAATGTATAGTAGAGGTATCTCTTTGTTTTTCACTCTTGATGTTAGGAGATGATCTTTACTGATCAGGTCAGATCTTTGTTTGGCTTCTTTCATAACCAAATCTGGGTAACCTCTTGGTTCAAATTTATCAAAAAACTTAGAACATTCTATGTCCAATCCAGCTGGGTCCGAGATTATGCGTTTGAGTCTTAAGATTTGATTGAATGGCAGGCTCTTTAACATAGATTTTGGATGAAAACTGGTGAAGTGCACTAGATTGTTAGCGTCCGTTGGTTTGTGGTATACGGTAGTGGTGATCTTGTTATCTTGAATCTCCAGACTGACGTCCAAAAAGTGCAATGATGGTGTCCTGACGTCCATGGTGAATTTGATATTGTCGTGCACTGTGTTGAGATAGTTTAAGAAAGAGACCAATTCTTCTTAGGAGCCACACCAGATGCTGAAAATATCATCTATGTAGCGTACCTTGCGAAACCATTCTGGGTGGTCCAATACATGTAAATGCTCCAATCTATACATAAATGTATTATCATACACTGGGGCCATAGATGAGCCCATAGATGTCCCTGTGGTTTGCAAATAGTATTTCCCTTGAAATCAGAAGTAACTGTTAAGGAGTTTGAGGTCTAGGAGTTTCAGGAACAAGTTAGTGTTCCCCCTTGTGATTGATGAATTTAAAGGCAGCCATTCAACTGCTCTAATCCCTTCCTCATGCGCTATGGACGTGTATAGACTACACACGTCCATGCTGAATATGATGCAATCTGAGCTAAGTGCTGTGATATCTTTGATGCAATTCAAAAAGTTGGTCGTACCACAGAGATATGTTGGGATCTCTTGGACCAGTTGTTGTAAGGTTCTATCAACATATATGGCCAGAGGGTCAAAAATGCTGTCTGTTCCAGCCACTATGGGTCTGAGTGGAGGATTGGTAGGGTTTTTATGGATCTTCGGTAGACCATAGAAGACAGGAGTAATGGGATGATGATTTATTAGGAATTCACTTGTTTTCTCATTAATCCATTTGCGATCCAAAGCTTCTTCAACCGCTCTTTCAATTAGTACCTTGACCTTGTGTATAGGGTCCCCATCCAGTTTAGAGTAGGGGTTTTCATCATTGAGAAGTTCTAGACATTTCAGTGCATAGTCCTTGGTGTCCATTACTACAATAGCTCCTCACTTATCAGCAGGCTTAATGGTAAATTCCTCATCTTTGGCTAACGATTCGATGTGCTCTAATTGGCATTTTTTCACATTCAATGACACAGTTTTCTGATTGTTGATCCTTTCAAGGTCAGCGATAACAGTTTTTTCAAACAATTTGAGCATCGAATTCTGTGTGTAGCGGTCAAAATCACTCTTGTGACGCAATTCAATCCATTTCTGTATTGAAGAAGATTTTAAGTCGTAATTTCCCTAAGAGTCTGTGTAAGCAAACTTTTTCTTCAAATAATGTCGTGTTGCTGGCTGGTACAAAGGATAGTCCTTGGTTTAGCATAACCAGTTAGCCACTTGTAAGGTTTTTACTGGATATATTAACCACCAAATTTTCAATCATTTGTTTTTTCTTTTTTGTGTCCCTTTTCCCACTCCTCGTTTTTCTTTTGGTTTGTCCCGTGTTCGCAAAAACACACCTGTTGTAGCTGGACTAGTAGCTGTTTGAGGGGCCGCTGGGCAGTTAGGAGTGGAGTTTTCCATTTCGGTGTTACCACTATTCTTGTCTGCAGGTCGACATCTTTCGTCTGGTTTCATAGGGTCCCCTAAGCTGCTGTTACTGCTATCACTACCTGAATTAGCTGTACTTGGATGGTTAGTTTTATTCTTCTGATTGCAATGATGCTAATACTCTTACCAGGGGTATACAATATCATTCAAATAATCGCAAGTATCTTTTTATAATTTCCTAAATTTTCTTTGTTCAATTTCTGATTTGTAACTGGCAAGATTCGAATTGATGTCTACTAGTTTTAAATTCACTCAGCTGTGTCTTGAGGGTGGTTATCTCTGTGTCTATTGATGTTAATGACTTTGAGAGTTCTTCAATTGTCAAGAGGATCAAATCAAGCAAACATTTGTTCAGGATTTGATCCCATTTTTCCACAAATTGTTTATTCTCGCTGCATAGAGTGGGTCGCAAGTAGACCCTCAGGACTCTAGGTATTTTTTTGGATTTATAATATTCCACTTATGTGGTGGCATGTAACTTCTGTGCAATTTCTCTCCTGATGAGTTTTTCAAGATGAAATATTAGTCTATCTGGGTTGACTGTACTCTGTAAAGATTTCTCTGTGTCCTTTATGAGGGACAGCATATGTTTAGCTTCATTAGCATAGTTTGTCTGTAAGCTCATTAATTCGTGAGAAAGACATTGGCCCTCATTACGAGGTTGGAGGTAACCATGCCGCATTTAGCAGCATGGTTGCCTCCTTATCGCATACCGGGCCCGGGTTCCTCAAATGAGGACTTACCGGGCCACCCCAACCTTGGCGGACCCGGTCCATCCCCATTCACATTCGAGCCCTCATAGGGCTCAATGGGAATGGGGATGGAGCTAACAACGGGCCCGTAAATAACGGGCCCGTTGTTAGCTCCCTGGTCTCTTCGCGGGACCCGGTATGGAGGCCTGGTTTTACCAGGCACCCATTGCGGGTCCCGCGAGGAGACCTCGTTTTAGGGCGCAATGGGTTTACCGGCACTGGCACCATTACCGGTGCCGGTAAACCCATTCCACCAACCTTGTAATGAGGGCCATAGTCTTCTAACAAGGTTTTGTGTGTGAATGGGTGCTATCATCAAGATGTGCCACACTGGTGTTTAGTCCAGTGGAAAAATCGACAAGCAAGAAAAGTTTGAGGATGCACACCTAAAGTAACTTTGCAACAAATATTTTATAAATCTAAAAATGAAAAGTTGCTACAATGTTAGGTGCACGGGAGGAAAAACGGCCCTGGCACAGAGCCACAATAACACAAGTACACAGAAAAAAAAGAGGATCCAGAACTGAACCCTCCCATTGCCTGCACAGCTTTCAATCCCGTCACAGCGTACAGGGCACCAGGCCCTCCTTGCCCAGTCAACACCAACTCATTGGTCTCCCCTCCCTCCTCTCCTGCACTTGCACAGGGCTCCCTCCCCCTGTAGTAGCCAGGCGGGGCTGCATGCCTACTGCACCTGGTCCAGCCCCTTCCTCGCACTTAGCATTGGACCCCACCCTCCTGCACTTCCTGTTACTGCACTTGCACGATCCGAATAACACAAGGCCTAGTAGGACCCTTTTTGTTAGTCTTCTCCCCTATTCCTCCCCCCTTCATTGTCTTGTGGCACCTTGAAACACCATTTGTTGTATAGGCGCTTTATAAATACCCAATCAAATCAAATATAATAGAAATATTTAATGGTGTAAAATGTGCAGTGCCCCACCTGTTTTTGGCAGTAGACAATCCATTAATTTAGTGAGTTACTCACTAATGTCTATGTTTTCTTTTTAGAGTGACTCAGTGCCTGTAGCTGTTTGTTTTCTTAGCCAGGTCCAGGCTGGCTCTGCTGTATGTGCTGTTGGAAGAGTGCTCTCAAGAGCCATCCCCACTGGACATGCTCAATACAGTTTGAGCCTGGCTGAAACACGAGTCATTGAGATATTTTTTTAAGTTGACTGCTGACAAAAAAAAGTGCAAATGCTGTGATTACGAGCCACGCAGACTCGTAGTCACATAACTTAAACGTTTTGATAAGTCAGTTCGGAGATGTAAATGCACTGCCCCAGAGCCCATTATTTGTGATTGTGAGTGTGACATATACAGCATTCCACATTGCATCTTGCAGTCATAAGAATGCTTTAACTTAAAGCAACCATCCAGTTCATTTGATATTCCCAAAAAGGAGGCAGGACTTTCATAGCAGTGTCAATCGAGCCTGTTTAAGATGTGTTATCAAGTGGGCCAGGGCCTAAAAAGTAAACATGACATAATGCGTATTCCATTTGTTAAATGTGTTTACTATTTCTTAACAGTTTAGTGCGATTTTCAAGGAATAGTGATCCCTTTTAACGAGTAGGTGTTATGTATGTGCCCAGGTGTTATGATTCTGGCTGCTAGCTGGCTGGCTGGCTGGCTCATGATTTTGCCATGTGACCCAGCAACATCAGACTTCAGAGCTCATCTCTCACTGCTATAGGGCTGCCTCACTGTAGTGAGGATCATTATTTCTGACTATTCTGTTCCTATTGCTGAGCTTGTTGTGAGGGTTGTACTTGACCAGTGTGCCCCTGGTGTGTTTGCTGAATCTCAGCTGTTAAGCGAAGCAGCAAAGCCTGAGAATGTACTGCTACCTGGCCAACTATATCAAAGCATGAGTAGGAATTCCTAAGCTGCCCTTTTCCGTATTATATGCAACCATCGAGGGATGGAGGAGAACGTTAATTAAAATTCATCCTTTTATAAAACTGAATCAGGGTCTGTAGCATGTGTAAAAGGAAAGCAAGCATAGCATCTCGTTTCACTACCAACCCACCTTCACCTCCTTCTCAAGCCAAAGGCTGCCTCAACAGAGACAACCACAAATGAGCCTCCCTCCAACAGTCATCAGTGTAAACAGTTAACGGGCTACTCACTGGTCATCTAGATATGCTCACTTGTGGGACAGATAGCTCACCGTGCAAGGTGCTTTCTGTTGATATCTGTGCTCACGCTGATTTCAAGACAGGAGTTGATAAAATGTGCACCATTAAAATGGTCACAGTATTTGAGCCACGTGTTATTCCTACTGGCATATGATTTATGGGTGGTATTGGCACATTGTCTCAGCCCTTACCTCAGTGCTATGGCACACATATGTACCCCTCTAATATGCGAAGGTTGAACAATTTTCGGGCAGACACAGGGTTTGCTGCAGCAGAATGCACATGTGTGTCCTGTTGGTGAACTGCGTGTAAGTCCGATAGCTATTTTTACAATGTTTCTTGGAAATTGTGCTGGAGAATGCCCCATTTCAACACATTAAAAAAATAAAAAGCGCGGCAGGAGAATGCATACGGAAACCCCCGTAGGTGACGTCAGGCTTGCTCGTTCAAACGCTCCACATTGGAAACTAAATGTATGCACCGCCACTTTCAAAAGTCACCAGCAGCCACTGGTTGGGAGCAGGAGTAGCAAACACTTTGAACCTGCCCTCAACTCCCATTAACAAGCAATGCTTGTGAAAGCTCTCTCTCCATAACCAAATAATCATTAATTTGCTTAGGACCCTCTCCAACTGAATTCTGCACTCTTTACCGCGTTAGCACTTTGAAGTGACTTCTGGGCAGTCTTAAGTGCCACATCAGCAAACTAAGACTGATGCTGGATTCTTTTCTGCTCTTCTAACCCTCTTTCACAGTCACCACTCCCCTTTCTTCGATTTTTCTTTATCCCCCACAGAACCTCGGAGTGAAGAATTTGTTAGAGAGCATCCAGTATTCATTTCCTAACTCTTAACAAATATACGGACGTTTTTTTTATTTTTATCATGCTTAATTGTATTCCGTACGGATGAACAAATGGGCTTTAAAATCCAGTATTTGGACTTGTATTCTGCACATTATTGTGTGGGGAAAGCTCGCTCGAAACTCTCCTTAGACGGGTAGGGCTTCTTCATTATAAAATAGAGGCAGATTTAAAAAAAAAAAGCAGGGGTCAATTTGACAAAGAATTCTGTTCATGTCTGGTTCCCAGTCCACCCCTGCACAGGGGACCGAGAATGGCAGATTAACCTTGTCTAGAGGATATCATACAAATATTGTCAGAGGTGCATATCTTCCTATTCCATAAGCTGTTGCTGCACCACCATGGTATCTTAACCTCAGTTGAGGGCTCGATAGGACAATCATATTCTCTATCGGATGGTGGTGTCGATGCATGTGTCTTACAGAATAAGTCCACAAAAGAACGGTAACATGCAGACAAAAGGCTCGAAGTTGATGCTACCTGCTGTATGGCAAGCAATGAGGAAGATCTTGGTGGAGCTGAAAGAAAGAAAGACTAGTCCCCAAATTCAGTAGTTCCACAACCCGTGGTTCACAGTACCCAATCCGATGTAGGGCTATGTAACTACAACCAGGGCGACCCTACAATAATCCCAAATTGGGGGCATTAAAGTGGTCAAAGGTTAAATGTTCTGTGTGGCTACCTTGGCTCACTATGCTGATTTTACTGATTTTGCTGGTCTTCAAAATGGTCTGATCCATGACCTGTAGAGGATTCTGGTTTTGCTCAGTTATAAGGTTCCCTTGATATCTGGCATTTCCATCTAATAACGGCCCAATTTTCCACAGTACAGACAAAAACCAGTTGGTAGACGCCGGCGTTCACATTCTTCCTGAGACTGGAGTCTCCTAATGCCCCCGATCTGCATAGTTGCATGACTATGGTCTTTAGTTTTGTCTCTCGAGTGCGCCCCGCGGTAGAAAGAGACAGCAGAATGGAGAGACAGGCCTCTTTTTCTGTCCATGCTGTTCATTGGAAGTTGGCATATTTTGAACTCTAGCACAAAGAACGTTGGAAAAGTTGTGAGTAATGATGGAACGAAAGACAAAGTGTCTATGAGTTTGTCCACACAACCCATGGAAAATAGAGAGCACGTCTTGGTCTTGGGGCACAAAGTAGAAGTGACTACTGGATTGAAGTGGCCAGATACTGCAGAAGAACTCTTGTGTCTTGTTTCAGCACCAAGAATTATGAGTTTGACACCTTCCTGAGATAACTAGTATCTAATACTTAGCCAATATTGCGGTCAAAGCATCACATAGAAAAGGTTGTTGCTATTTTTCAACAGTGAGTTAGCCTATGGAGCCACTATATCCCCTAAATAGGACAGTAAGAATGTAATCTCAGATTTGTAGTCAAGGAAGTCAGGAGAGGGGCACACAAAATGGAGCTTGCACTGATTCAAAAAAGTTTGATATACTTTCAGACTCTCTTAAAAGCACCATAGTTGGGCTCAAGAAAAGAACATGGACTGGCTCCAAAACTTTTACCAGTACAGGTAGTATTGGTGGCTGATGGATGGGCAAAGTTGTGATACAGACTCCTAAATCCTCATCTAGTGATGGATGCTGATTAGCCTGCATCGGATTCAGGTGAACACTCAAGACTTTGCAAGCAGTGGCTTTCTCAGAATGCAATGCTGATACAGCTTATGCAATGGCAGTCATAGGGTCAGCGCTTGGTTCATGGGGCTAGCAAGAATAATGAGGCTCCTTAAAGAGTTAGGACCCAGTTGAGCTTGCAGCTCTTTAGGAACGTGCATGCAATGGATGGGTTCACAGAATAACTCTGAGTCCAAATAACCAAACTAAATCAGGAAGATGGCTAAGTACTATTTTATTAACAATTATCTAAAACAGGGAGTTACAACGAACATCAATGGATGTACGCTCGATTTCTCTCAATATCTTTTCATAAAAACAAGATTATATACTCAAAACATGTCAGAGGGGATGTCATACTACATGGCAAATAATGAAAAACCTTCTGGGTATCGGGATAGGCTTAAGGGAAAATCTAAGTACATACTGTATAGGAACTAGAATTGTGATTGGCTGCCCACTTTCAGGTGGTCAATATATGCCTACCTCTAATACATGTCTTCTTCAAAAATACTAAGTACACAGTTTCTGATTGGTCTTAAAACGATAAGGTCCTTTGTTATATGGACCTTTACAATTGGTTGGCATGCTTGTGCCATGTCTAGAACATTCGGTTCACTTAGCAGCACGTAACCCCAGACCCAGGTGCAAGGAGGTGGGCCTGACTCTATCTCCCACCCAATTAGCACAACATCTCTCATCACCTAAGCCTTCTGCTATGAAGATTGTCTTTGAAATTGTCCTTTCAAAGTATCCTTATCTCTGGGAATACATGTCAGTGCAGGCACTCACTATCGTTGTTCTAGGACTCCAAGTTCGACCCTATTTTCATCCTTGGCTCACATGACAGGAGACCAAGATTTGGTCCATTTTGCAGCTTTTAAATGTCTTGAAAGAATAAAACTTGGCACTCTTGGCATTCCTTCTTTGCACCTTAAGAAGGGATGATTCATCCTTTGTACATTTGCTCCTTTCTAGAATAGATTGCTGACCTTGGCTTCTTCAGTTTTGACTCCAAACCAGAAAACCTTGCCATGCAGCTCCACGATTTCAGCTTATTCTTGCTGCAACACAATTCTCCCTTTCCTCTTCATGCGTCCTGGCTTACTAAAATTATGACATCGATATCCAGGTTCTATGCAATGGTGGCTTCACCTGCATTCTATTCACTATGTATAGCCAGCTTCTATGATGACTTAGCCTACCTTGAATTTCAGCATCTGTACAGTTATTAATAGGTTGATTCTCTGCAACACTTCATGCACATGTAACCTTCTTTTTCATATTTAAAAGTTCACTCGATTCTTCATTTCATCATTAGTTTCCGTAGGATTCATACATCCTTTTCAGCCAATATTCTGAGACGTCATTCATACTCTCTTAAGACATCGCAGACTTCTTTCTTTTTCATATTCCTTCAGGGAGTTTCTCTCTTAGATTGTCGTCTCTTCTGGGATTCATTCGATAGGGTTGCCTCAATGGGTATCTTCTTTCGAATATACGCTGCAGTATTGACACAACTGCTGGTGTCAAACATGTCACGATTTCAGGCTTGCAACATATAGGAGTTAGGGGGGCAGGATTTCCTGCAGAGGCATGCAGCTGCTCCTCTACGTTCCCTCCTACAGTCGAGTCCTCGACCACCTTCTCAATTGTTTCTACATTCTGGTATTTTCTCTTGAAGAAGTGCTTCTTTGGCATCCATATCTTCATCACCTCCCTCAGGGTGCCGGCTGATTTGACATGTTCATCTACATTCCAGGTCATGTAATTGCATTGTCCATTCGGAGTACAAAAGACCACGTACTTCTTATGATTCTTCGGATACAGGAACTTTATTCGTTCAGGTGCTACAATGCTGGCCTGATATATTTTCTGACAGCTTCTTTAGTCAGCTCCTTGGTGTTAGATTCAGGTTCGATATTGATTATGATCTTCATTCCTACAACCTTCTTTGATGTTTTCTTGCAATGGGCAATCACTATCCTGATTACATAGAATCCGAACATCAGCATCACTAATATTACTCCAAGAATCTTGAATATTTGTGTCAACCACTGCGGAATCCATGAGAATGTGGAGCCAAACCAACTGTCATCTTCAATGTCATCTTTCTCATCTTCCATCTTGGTATGCAGGTCTGTAGGCAACGTTATGGCCTCTGTCAAGGTTCCATTTTGCTCACCATGAGATGGTTTGAATGTGCAACATGATGTCCCAATTTTGGCGCAAACTCCTCCTTCCATCGCTGTGATCATATCAAAGACATATCTGTTCTAGAGGGTCATCAGTCGTATGGCCTTCAGCTCTTCCTTGATAGCATTGAATCCCTTTATGGTAGCATTGATTGTCTACAGACACTCCTATCTGGTGATCTGTAGTGACTTGGCCTTTGCTACTGTTTGTATCCCAGGCATGAATTTTGTCATAAATATTGTGGCAGTCTTTCTGAACAACCTGTGCTCCTCAGGAATGGATTCATATACTGTTATTGATTTGGTTTAGAAATAATTCTCCCTTCTTGTGCGACTCAGCAGTTCACGTGATCTTTTTCTCAAATGGGCATCCACTTTTGAAAATTCACCAATGTTCAGGACGCTTTGAGGAATCACTAATGCTGGAACATGGATGAGCACCAAAAAACATACTCCGCCCCAATTCTTGGGCAACTTTATGTAAGCTCTAGATCCACAAGCCCAAAATCTGTGCATAAGGACAGGTGTCCCTGCTCCCATTTTAGGAACATCAATCATGGTTTTGCATTCTTTGTTATAGCCCATGTGATTCTTTCCATGTCTTCGGAAGCAAAGTGTCGCATTCAACAATGGGACCACAACGACTGGGCCTGATTCATCTTCTACCCATGTCAGTAGTTTGGAGTGTTTAGCCCATGACTTCAAGCACCCCTCATTCACCTTCTGTACCTCTTGTACGTAATCTGTTTTCAGCAGGTCAGCTGCACAGGACACCATTCCTTCTTCCCATCCCTTCTTGGAATTCACTCGTCCATAGATCAATAGTATCCATCCAGGTGATCCTGCTATTTCTGTCACATCAGGACAATTCATTGTCTTCATATCTTCAATGATCACCTCGTCCTGTCCTGCAGCAGGATACACACACATTTTGCTCTTCCATTCAGGCTCCTTTTTCATTTGTAATGTTTTGATATAGTCATCCTGGTATGGAAATTACCATTTTGATCTCCATCGCAAGGTCGCCCAACTTCTTTGAAATTGTCCTCAAGCTGTACATGTTGTAAGATGACTGAGGCACTGCGGTATTGTGCATATTTAAATCTATAGTTCCATTGAGGGCTATCACATCCAATGACATTCGCATAGTCGATCAAGTCGAGGCTATGAATCAGTTTATCTCAAATATCTGGTTTGAAACGGATGCTTCTTTAAAGTATGTTTTGAGTTTTGAGGCTGACTTTCTTCGACTAGGATATAATATCCTCCAAGTAGAAATTCCGATAAATCGTAATCCCAATCCTGGCCCCTCTAAGGCTTGTATCAGCATCCAACAAAGCTCGACTAACTCTAAAAAAGAAGAGATTATTGATCCTATTAGTGTAACTAATAGGACAATTGATGATAGACCTGTCGGGTTCTCAAATGTGCCGAGGGTCATACCACCGGGAACCACTGATCCACCAACAACAATAGAAAACAATCAATGTCTAGATGGTTACTGGCAATGGCTACCCGTGGCATTTAAGCCTCATTTTGGTGCTGTGCGCGAGTGATATAACAAGGTGGATATGCTCTTCTCTTGGAATACCAGAGGGCATACCCACCTATTTGCAAATGATGGGTTGCTGAGCAAGATAGATATATTTGGTGTGGTCGCTCTACAGGAAACTTGGCTGCTTGCCGAAGTACAATTAGATGGTAGAAGTACAGTCCATCAGAGGGCTACTAAAGGTCCTTTGGGCCGCCCGAAAGGTGGTCTCATGGTGTCGGTTACACCGCCATGGCGGATTGAAAAATTAATACAGTCCTCTGATTCCATTTTGGTTACTCGTATTTCTAGACCTACACTAGATATAATACTAATTAATGTATATGATCCACCAAATATGTCTATGTCTCTCGCGAATATAGGGAATGTCAACAATGTATTATTACAATACAATCAGGTTTCCCCTGTTTGGATTGTTGGTGATTTTAATGGACTTATTGGCAATCTCCCTATGATAAATGATGATAATCGGAACTTCAAAGCATCAGTGGGGCCCGTGCCGAAGTCAAACCGGCAGGGTTCTAAATGGCATTCTATGCTTGCTGCACATGGGATAGTGAAACTGAATGGTATTACGCCTGGTGATCGTCATATGGCTTT
Organism: Ambystoma mexicanum; assembly: GCF_040938575.1. Taxonomy (NCBI): domain Eukaryota; kingdom Metazoa; phylum Chordata; class Amphibia; order Caudata; family Ambystomatidae; genus Ambystoma; species Ambystoma mexicanum. Next base: position 1,041,807,697 of record NC_090924.1, read on the forward strand.
CACCAGAGTCGAGGGCCGTTCTGCATCTACTATCGATTATGCCCTTACTAATATCAGCGGGATCACCTACATAAAAGACATGAGCATTGTAGTTAGATATGAAAGTGACCATGTCCCTATGTGCTGGCTACTAAAGTTGCCTGATTCGACCGTAAATGCAAGTGAATATGATGAAAATGGTCAGCTGACGATTAATGAAGGTGGTAATCGCATTAATTGGCATCCACGGAATATTGATAAGGCAAATGATGTAGTGTCCATGCTTTTGCCGCGATTCATTCAAACAAAGTATGAAGGAGATAACATCACCGCTGACATGCTGTCCGATTTTTCTAATACCATGTCAACAATTAAAAATAAAGTGGCTGCTAGACGCAGTTACGTTGGCATGAGTGAAAAATCTAATATGCAAGTCAGGTGTCGGGTGGGTTTTGATGTTGCAATTAGTAAGGCTAAGACAGTGATGCGAAATGAAATCCAAGCAGCTCTATTGGATAATGCTGCTCAGCCCAATCCAGAGGGCATCTCGATCCAAATTAGAAATGCCAAAAAGAAATTTAAGAAATGGCTATCTAACCATAAATTGTTATGTGGAGCCCGATTATGGCAACAGATAGCTGAGAAGGCAAGGTCGAATGACTCTGTTGGCATATGGCAACTCCTCCATCATGCAAAACAACGTCCATTATCTATTAATTGTATATCGGAAGAACAATGGCAATGTCATATAGCCAAAACCCTAGGTAGGGTGATCCCTCATGTTACGGTTTTGGCTATCCCTGGCGAACCTTGGGTATGTAATGCAAGTATATTGGATATAATGTTGATTATATCTAAGCTTAAAAATTCCAGAGCTGCAGGGCCCAATGGGGTATGCAATATATTGTTAAAACAACAGCCTGAGCTTTGGGCCATGGCATTACACCGCCTATTTACCCAAATAGGTGTGTCAGGTGTAGTGCCTCAGTCATGGCAGACAAGTCATATATTGACTATCCATAAGAAAGGGGCATGGGACTGCCCAAGCAATTTTAGGATGCTCGCAATGCTTGATACGTCTTCAAAAATATTTGCAAAGGTTATTCTGCAAGAATTGACTGTGTGGATTGCGGAATGTAATATCTTTCCACCCAATCAAATTGGATTTCGAGCTAAGTCGGGCACCTTGCACGGGCAGTTGTTGCTAACTACCGCAGTTGAACATTCATGGAGTCGTCGCAACCTTGACGTATATTGTGTATTTATTGATTTTTCTGCTGCGTTCGATACGGTGCTGAGAAATAGACTGTGGAAAAAGCTGTCTGATTGGGGCATTCCACCTGGCCTCTTGAGGATGCTAATGTTGTTGCATTCTGACACTTCAGTGCGTATTCGTTTGAATGCAGCAGGGAAATTGTCAGCTTCTATGATGACTTTTAGCGGTGTCAAACAAGGGTGTATGGTCGCAGCGACACTGTTTAATTTGTATCTTGCAGACATGGGAAAAGCTTTCTGTATAGCAGCAGCTAACCCAGTGAAGATCACTGAGGTGATTCTTGGATGGTTGGCATATGCCGACGACCTAATTCTGCTTGATTATACACCGGCTGGTCTTCAGTTGATGCTAGATGCTCTAAGCAGCTATTGTATCGACAACGGCTTACAGATCAATCTAGACAAAAGTAAAGTGATGGTCTTCACAAAAAAAAGATGTCCTAAAAAATATGTGTGGTCACTGAATGGTGAAATCTTAGAACAAGTAAATACCTATAAATATCTTGGCATCACTGTAGATGACCGCTTAACTTGGAAGGCACATTGGTCTATGCTTCAAGCTCGGTGCATGGTATCTACCAATGCGCTGAGCATTTTCATCGGAAGTAATAGTGGTTATTCAGTATCTGCAGTACTGACAATTTATATTGCAAAGATAAGAGCAGTCCTATTGTATGCTATTGTTATATGGGGCCATAATTTAATCAAACTTGTTGAAAAATTCGAAGTTTGTTTGCTTAGGAAGCTGCTTCGATTACCCAAATGTGTAAGTGCGGAACACATATACCTTGAACTTAATCTGGTGGCAATCTCCTATGTATTTGTTAACCATTGCGTTATTAACTTTGAGAAGCTGAAGCGTCTCCAGATAGACACAATCATTGGTGCATATATGGTTGCCTACTTGCGCCTAGTGCAGAACTCTAAATTTGGAATAATGGGCAAACTACAAAAACTTCATAGCAAATGGGATTGCCAGAATTCCCCATATAGATTGATGAGTATGCCCCTCATGAAGTTAAAATTAAAGCATGTACTGAAGGAAGTCTGCTATGAACAGCAGATGATAAACCTATCCACAAAAACATTTAGTGGAATCTATTATAATGAGCGCTTATCACGTTGCAAACTCCCTAGTTATATTAATGCATACCCGAGCCCTCAAACGGTGCGGCAATATTTGTTACTAAAATTTAATATTTCTGAGGCATTGGAAACACATGGAACACAAATGGGTATTCCTCGTGACATGCGTTTCTGTCGACTGTGCGGCCATAATGTCACAGAGACACTACACCATTTGCTAATTGTATGTGATAGTCTGTATGCACTGCGATACAAACATATGAAGTCATATAATAATACCATTAATCCTGACGAAATTGAGACACTGTGGCCATTGTTTATGAGTGGTAATGACATTAATCTAATTTATTTTATGGTGATATTTTATAAGAAAATTGTATTGATATTACATTGTATTGTATAATTATGTAGGGTACCTCAAGACTGTCGTATGAAATCAAATGTGTTTTTAATGTGAGTTATTAGTAAATTGGTATATAATCTTGTATTTTAATACTGTAATAATGTGTAATCTCGGTATATAAAACATTTGTTTTGTTATATGTATACCTAATAAACTAAACTAAACTTTGCATCATGCTCTGGAACCTCTCTGGCAATGAAAGTGCGAGCTGTATTCATGTCATAGGGGACGAGAGAGCAGACGTAGTAACCCTCCTTAGATGCTTTCTTCCCCACTTTTCTCATGTGTTGGTACCACAAGTTATTCCCCAGATGTGCTGTGTTATCTAGATAGGTATTTATCCCTTCACTATCTTCCTCTGCATCTCTTTTGTGTTTTCCAAATGTGTATAGTAATCATAGAGTAAATCAAAAGTCTTTACAGTAGGGAGAACCATAGGGACTTCTCCTGCAGTGGTAGTACTAACATGATAGAGACTGTGAAAGATGAGGAACAGAAAGACAAAGAGAACAATCATGCAAGCATATATTATGCATAAGAACATAGGCATCCATCTCTCATGCCGCCCTACTGTTCGTTGCATTTGTTAATTTTATAGAACCGTGCCACTCTCTTCATCAATCATTTCTTATACAATCATCAAGTTTCTTTATGTTTGCAACTGTAAAATCTGTTCGGTTATAGCAATAAGCAGTCTTCTTATAACTAGGCCGTTCTTAGAATCCTGTAAGAAAGTGTGAATATTAAGTCTCTTCTAACAAGAGCAGGGTATGACTGAAGTATGAACAGAAAGACATCAAGCACAAGGTGATGGATGTCACTATCGGCAGGTACCATATGTTTAATCACTTAAAGCAATTTTACACCACAAAATTAATCTGGATACTGATCTCGTTTTCAGTTTCTGGTCAAGAACTGACGTTTAGGCATATCTCTGATGCATTATTTTCTGCTTCAATATGTATTTCTAAAAGTTAATTTGAAAATTCCTGGAATTCTCTGCAAGTCTTTTCACTCTCTGCTAGAATATCTATACGGAGTGTACATTGAAATCCAGTCCAAATAAGGAATTTATTAATCACTCGTTGTTTTATCGTCCTTCTTCACAATTGGGTCTGCACGTGCTGAAATTCTTCTTCTTGTCTTGGTTCTGGATCAGCAATGGTGGGAGGGCAGGTCTCGCCTTTACAAATCTTCTCATCACCCAGGTGCAGCCAAGCTCTTCTTCCTTGTATCTTGGCAGCTGAAGGGGCACTTCTTCAATGTTAAAAGGGCCATGAAAACGTGTCTCATGCCACTGTCAGGTAAAATGTTTAACTAGAACTAGGTCCCCAACATGTAACTTAGGTTGTGGTAATAGTTTGCTTTGATTGGTTGCCAAATTATCTTCTTCTGTGTTCTTAGATCGACCCCCCTGGCGCTTGACTTGATCTGAAATGAAAGTAGTACTACAGGTCATACATGTAAAATAATCATGTGTATCATCACCTAATGGTTTTACTATGCTCTGGGCATCACTTCTACTCCTAGATGGAGGTGTAAGGGGTGTTCTCATTCAACGCCCTGTGACTAGCTCGTGCGGGGTGAGTTGGTGGTGTGTACCTGGCTGATTCTGATTGGCATATAAGGCTAGGTGTAGGCAATACAGCCATCCCTTTTTCAAAGTCAATTTGATCTTGGCAATCCTTTCCTTGAGGAGGCTGTTGAGTCTCTCACATAGCCCGTTCATTGCGGGTTATACGCAGAAGAAAACTTGTGTTTTATATTCAATAGAAGCCCTATCTGTTCAAATAGCTCATTGATCTTAGCACCTCACACACACCCCACCTCGTGAATACCTTGTGCACTTAAAACTTTGCTGTGCAAGTGGCATCAGTGTGTGTACACGAACCTGCCTCGATCCACCTAGAGAAGGGACACACCACCACTGATAACTGTCTATATCCAGTACATACTTGCAGCATATCAACATGGTCGATATGTAAATGCTAAAACGGACCATTTGGTCATGGTATTATCCCTCTTAATGTTCTAAGTGTATGCCCAGCAGTAAACTTTTGACACACAATGCAGTTCACCATAAATAGTACATTGTGTTCCAATAAATTAGGAGTGAACCAGTCTTCTGCAATCGTAGCCGCAAGACTTTCTCTAGTTATATGCACAGGGTAATGCAGCTGTTCAAGTGCATCCTTTAAAAAAGTTACTGGCATCACTGCCTTCCCAGTGCTGTCCTGTTGCCATATTGCTTCCGTGGGGGATAAAGAACACCCCATTAATTTTCATAATTCTTGCTCTTCTGTGGCACACTTCCTTGAATCTCTATTAATTGGGTTATCGACAACTTATTAAATCCCTCTTGCACTAGCATTTTTGTAACTACATTTAAAAAAATATTTTCAGTGTCAAAACCCAGAATTTTGGGAGAATATGCAACCCTTTTGGCTTCTTCGTCTGCGGCGTAATTCCTGCAAGAGTTAAAATCTGTTTGCTTAGTATGTACTTTGCATTTAACAAACGCTGTGGCTACTGGGAGTTGTAGTGCCTTAACGAGTCTATCCAATAAGGATGCATGCTGCACTGGAGAGCCATCTGCGTGTAGGTAGCCCCTCCTTTTCCAATGTCCTAACCTTGCATGTAAGGTTGACGTCATATAGGCGGGGTCACTGTACACCATCACTTCCTGCCCTTCATGTTTCTCAAGTGCGACAATAAGCGCTACTAATTCTGCTGCTTGCACTGAAAAATGAGACGGTATCCTTGCACTCTCCACTACTTCAAATCCTCCATTTAACCCGTGTCTTATCACTGCAGCGCCTGAATGCCTTTCCTCACTAGTCTGATACATTTTTGAAGAACCATCAATAAAAAGAATTTTTCCTCCCCCAAAGCATTCTCTTTCACACATGGTATAACATCATAAAATTCAACATAATTATCACAGTTATGTACACGATCACCTTCTTCTACTGGCTCAGCTATGAACGTGGCAGACTTCACTATTGTACATCTTACGATTTTAATCGCTGGGTTAGAAATCATTACCTCATAAGCTGAAGCTCTTTGGGATGTCAATGTGCACTTGGGTTGCTCTAAAATGGCAAATAGAGCATGCTCTACGAAGAGGGTCACAGAGCAGCCCATGACAATACTTGTAGACATCTCGATCGCAAACGCGGCAGCTGCCAATGATTGTTCACAAGTAAAGTGTCCTCTCATAACTGGGTCTAAAATCCCACTGTAATATGCCAAAGGTTTGTATCCCAATGTGGTTCTCTGTCTAGGCACTGCTGTCATGACTCTCCCATTTGTGTGCGAAAACAAATAAAATTCATCAGCATAATTAGAAATTCCTAAAACAGGGGTTGTGCAAATTGCTTTTTTTAACTCTTCAAATCCTTCCTCCATCTCTTTAGTCTATTCTGGTTTTGTTTTACCAACTTGTGCCTTCTTTAATGCTTGCAAAGTGGCCTTGTATATGTGCTATAATCAAACACCCAGGGTCTAACATAGTTTCATAAACCCAAAAACTGTTCCATCTGTCTCACTGTGTGTGTTTTTGAGGTTTTCATAATTGCCTCAGCTCTCAGGTGTCACTTTCTTTTCTTCATGCAAAATCAACTAACCTGTATATAACACCTCTTCTTGGCAGTATTGTTAGCTTCTCCTTGTCTACTTTATGGGCCTGATACATGGAACATTTTCCTATGGGATTGCGCCATTATAAAACACTTCCATGAATCAGGCCCTATATCTCTTGTCTGCTAGAATAGTCATCAACTGAACAGAATCCTGTCTGCACTCATCTTCTGTGGGGCTGCAAATCAAGATGTCATCTACGTACTGTATCACCATGACTTTGAGATCAATATTGCCTAGATCCATCTGTGGGACTCTGTTAAAGATTGAAGATTGGTGGGGACTCACAATAGCCTTGAGGCAGCCTAGTATGTTTCAGTCTTTTTTGGTGAAATGTAAATTAAGTCATATCCTGTGTGTCTTTGGGCAACAGTATTGAAGAAATATGCATTTTTCAACTCGATCACCGTAAAATATCGGGCTTTCACCAGGATACTGCACAATATTGTCGCCGGATTAGGAACTAAAGGAAACTCTGCCTCTACAATCTGTTTAATTGGTCTTATATCCTGGATAAATCTCCATGACCTCCCTTTAGACTGATATTGATATTGATATTTTATTTCTATCGCGCTCGCACACAAGTGTTTCAGAGTGTGTTTTCTTGATAGGATACACTGCGGTATTACACAACGATTCTGATGGTACCAGAATCCCCTGATTCATCAGTGCTGAAATAGTCTGAAATATACCCTCATCAGCTTCTTGAGACATGGGGTACTGTTTTGCTCGAGGTAAAATTGCTTCTGGCTTAAGCTTTATTTTAACCTCTACTATCCCCTTCAATAAACCTACGTCATAAGGGCTTGTGGACCAAAGGACACTTGGTACCTTTTCCAAATCTTGCTGAAAAAGATTGTCTTTGCTGCATTATCGCCATTCGCTGTGGGATTTCCCTTTTCTCTATCCTTATACAGTATGTAATGCTTATGAAGAACAACACTTCATCATCACTTTGGTCTTCCCCAAGCATATCATCATCAGTTATGTCAGTCAATCTATACCCTTCCTCAAGAGCTATCACTGTTCTCCATGGTCTACCGTCATCGTCTACCCCTTTCAGCATTGCCACTTCCCTTCGTACTATGGCTGCTTACAATTCTATAGGAATAGTCTGACCACCTTCCTTATCCATAGGTATTCATGGTATAAACAGAAATTCATCAGGTATTCTCACAATCTTTCCCACTAGGCTAGGTAGCTATGTCAGTAAAATGCTCACTCCATATAGAAAAATCTCTGGATCTACAGGAACGCCTCACCCCTGCCCTGTAAACACTAGTATGAACTCTCCCACATTTAATTAGTGTATATCTGGAGTCGAGCACACTATTTGTTGATCAGTAAATGGAATCGTCATGTTAAGTTTTGTCATTAAATCTCTTCCCAAAATATTAACCAGTGTCTGTCATGAATATAACAAGGGAACAGACATGTCACATTCTTCTATGGAGACTGGTAATTTATCAGTAAAAGGTACTCAACTCGTAGCTCCAGAGAACCCTTGAGCATTCATGGAAATACCTGACATTAGATATTTCCCCTCTCGTATACACGAACAAGTTGCTCCAGTGTCTACAAGAAAAGAAAAAGATTTGACTCATATTGTCACATCAACCCTTGGTTCCACTTTGGGGTCTGATGTCACAGATAGTACTGAACACATCAAGTTACCCTGTGAGCGGTCCTATTGTGGATACAAACTCATCCCCGTCCCTGTGAAAGTATTTCCTCCTACCACAGTGACACCTCCTATTCTGGATGTCAATACTTGTCCTTCTTTGCATATTGCTGTGTCTGCACAGGGGCTTGTTGCGACTACTCTTGTGGCGGATTCATTTGTACTTGCCCCTGCTGTGGTACCCGTTATGTTTTCGGCACTTGTGTCTGATAAGATGTGTGCTCCTGGGCAAAGCCTTCTCTGGTCTGTGTGCTATATGGTGGAGGCAAGCTGTCGCCCCTCTAGAGAACTGCCCATTCTGTACATTCCCTTGGCTCCCGCATACCCGTGCAATATGTCCTGTCATTCCACAATTCCAACATACCGGAGGAACTCTCCTATTGGTCCCTCCTTGGTTATATCCTCCCTGAGCATTATGGTTCTTATTCTGTGTACCTAGAACCTAACCTTTTATTATTTTGAAATCTGCGTCCTCTTCCTCTATAACCCATACCTCTGCCTCGTGGTGTAAACCCACATCCACCTTGGTCCATCGTGCGCATATTATTCGCCTGCAATGCACCCATTGCTTCCTGCATTCCCAATCCTTCTCCGCTTGTCAATACCACCCCTTCTATGGCAACTTTTCACAGTTTTATCTGTACTACCTTGGCTTCCTCTATTTTTCTATTCTCGTCCTTCTTCTTATTTTTCTCTTGTAATAACTGACAATGGTGCACTATTGTCAATTCTATCTCAGCTCATGGCTTCGCTTCCATCCCTAATTGTTTCTTCATCTGTCTCTGTACTGCCTCAGGCAACGCCTGACATAAAATGTGGTAAAATAATGCCACTGTCTTTTCTCCTGGCTCGCGAGTTTCAAGTTGCCATTTCTCATGAATATCCTGAATGTATGCAATAGGGTCTTCATCTTCCTTCATCTTACGTGTCATAATTGCACCCATATCTGAAGAGTCAGGATATTGTACCCTGAGTCCCCTCCAAACATTTACTCTACAATTATTAAACGGCACTCGATCATGTGCTTTATTTTGTGCAGTCACACTTGAATTTCCCACTCTCCGCCATATGTCATCAACCCTCTCTCCGCGAATGGCTGCCAGGAGAACTTTTATGTCCCCTATGGCCAACATATTTACTCCTGTTATTTTTTCTAATTCGTATATCCATTTTCCAGTGCCTGAAGTTAAACAAGGGAACTTGCATTTTAAGTTATCCTTGTCCATCTGTGGCCATGGAATATGCTGTGGTCTTGCGCCCACTTTTTCTAACAAGGGAAACTGCATAAACCCTGTCCCATAGTCGGATCACGTTATTAGTCTATCCATGGCAGGGATAATCGTCACTGTCTGTCTCCTTGTCGGTAATTACCGTAACCTGCTTACATATGGTGGCGACTCTCCCTTCTCACTGTGTGATCATCCTCGGGGATGCTCAGGATATGCTTTGGGATCTGGTGTTCTATCTTTAGGTTGTTCCAAATCTGACCATCTCTCTTCCTTATCCATTTGAAGACTTCCTTCAAGGGTGCACACGCTTTCTCCTTTTGACCCAAGACCGAACTCTCTTTCTTCGTCTGACATGTCTAGTCCCCAACTAGTGTGACTATCACCCTTATCCAAGTTCAGTCTGCTTAAAGATAATGCTTGACGTTCATTACTGAACATGTTTCACTCCTTGGTTCGTAATTGAATTACTGGGGATCAATCAGTGTTCCGAGCTCCATACTCGCTACTTCACCTTAACTGTTGATAGACCTTATCGATTCTTGCTCCAATGCTTTCCACATCAAATATTTCATCTTCTAACGCTACTCTAGATACTGCTGGCATTACTTCTTTTATCGGAAGAATCTCTTTCACTCTGTCCCATTGTATTTCTGGGCTTGGCCTCATTTGTTCTTTACGAATGAGACTGGCGTTGAGACCTCGCTGTCTCCTTTTCCGTTCTATTTCCTCATCTATTTCCCTTCACCTTCTCGCATCCCTTATAATTCTTTCTTCCTCTTGCCTTTGCTCCTCACCTCTTCTTACTCCTTCCCTTCTTTCCTCTTCTTCTCTTCGTCTCTGTAATCCTTTGTCCCTTAATCTTTGTGATTCTTCCTCCTCTCTATTTCTTTCCTTTATAGCCCTCTCTTCTATCAGTCTCTGTTTATTGTCATACTTTCTTTGTTCTTCTGCCCGTTCTTCTATTTTCTCTTGTTCCTCCTGATATATCTGCTCTCGTCGCTCCCTGCATTTCCTTTTCTGCTCATCCTCTTTTAGTCTCTTCTCTCATTTCTTAATGTTTCTTTCTTGTTTGTCCTTATCTTTTTTTGCCCATGTTCCTCAGTATTTTTCCCATCGATTTGGGGTAATATCTGTCCTACCATCCTTTCATTTTGCACGAGCGCTATCTCGTCAGCCTTATCCTTCTCTCCTTTCCATCTCCTAATCGCCCTGTCTATTTTTGTCAACAAATTTGACCGCTGACTCTTTTCTTACTTGTCTTATATGATCTTACAAATCTCTTCCTTTCTCTTATTCTCCTTCGGTCTATCATCACTTTTATAAGCGGGGGTTCATATATCGGATTACTATAACCTGTCGGTGCTCTCAATTACGTAAAAGGATACAACCCTATTTCTTTCCGTAGTAACACCCTTTGCTTCAGGTGAGGTAAGGGGAGGTGAGGACTCAAGGCCTTCCTCATTATGCAGATTAAGCATCCACTCCTCAGGTGTCAGGTCTTCTCTTTCGTCTTGATACATCCGTCCAAAGCTATAAAATCGCAAATTTTTATCTAATTTCTTTCCTGTCTACGCAACGTGCAAGTATGTGGTCATGTGTTGCAATACCGCTTTTGACAATAATACCCCTTTTGTCCATGGCTTGAACATTTTATCTGCCGTACCTTTTAGCCATTCTACACTATACTGTTTGAGTTTGGGCAGATTCTTTGGCAGGGTCTTGCATGGGTGCATGAGAGGAGTATCCCCCATAATGACAAGTCTCGCTTGACTGTTCATGCTTACCAAATTGCTAAATAAACCTTATAATTTGACTTAAATCACTACTTTTCAACATTTTTAAAACAACAAATATGAGCAAGCACCATCAATCACTGCTCAAGTCTCTTATTTCAATAGTATATCTATTATCTTGATTGACGTATCTATTCTCTCGATTGGTGCCAATCGCTTTTCTACACTCAATCACTGTTGCTCCTCAACTTTTTTCAATTTTTCACAATCTCCATCGCTCTTTGATAGTTTTACTCACCAAACAATACTGAGACTTGTCAAAACATTACACATTATAAACACTGCGATCACCTTTCCTCTTGCCTTTACTTTATACCCTATACAGGGTTTGCGACATCTCCTTACGTAATCCTGATTACGCATTTTATATTTCACTCTACTCCCGTTGGAGTTTGAGATGTCCCATCTAACTCCCTGGAGTCACGACTTCTAGGTGCTACCTCTTTTTCTTCACAATACTTCCCGTTTCTCACAATCCCATCCCCTTATTTGCCATTCCCCTTAATCTACTCACCATTCTTTAATCGACTTGAGGCCTTCGATATCGACTCCTCCTCCAATCCGACCACTTTGCCTTCCATTCACAGAGCTCCCTTGAAAACCAGGCAGGGATTTCATCAAAGGGGGACCTGCCCAACATCTCAATTCTTCTTGCAAGTTTATTTCTATCAGCCACTCTTCACAGCTAATGGCGGAGGATGCCGATCATCCGAAACACTGGAGACAAACTAGTTTGTTTCTTTTTTAACCATCCGCACCGCTACCACATGAGCTTATGGCCCTTTCGGAACGTGCATGCAATGGATGGGCTCACAGAATAACTCTGAGTCCAAATAACCAAACCATCTCAGGAAGATGGCAAAGTACTATTTTATTAGTTAAACGGATGTAGGCTCTATTTCTCTAAACGATCTTTTCATAAAAACAAGATTATATACTCAAACTATATCAGAGGTGACCTCCTACAATGTGGAAAATAATTAAAACCATACTGGGGATCAGGATAGGCTTAAGGGGTACATCTAAGTGTATATTATACAGGTACTAGGATTGTGATTGGCTGCCCACTGTCAGGTGGTGAATATATGCCTTCCTCTAAAATATGTCATCTTCAAATAAATTAGGTACACCATTTCTGATTGGTCTTAAAAATTACAATTGGTTGGCACGCTTGTGCCATGTCTGGAACATTTGGTTCACTTAGCAGGACGTAAGCCCAGATCCAGGTGCAATGAGGTGGGCCTGACTCTATCTTGCCGCCCAATTAGCCCAACATCTCTCATCACCCAAGCCTTCTGCTATTGGCCTTGCCAATATCCTTTTAACTTGGCCTTGCACATTATCCTTGTCTCTGGGATCCATGGGAGTGCAGTCACTCGCTGTCGTTGTTCAAGGACTCCAAGTTTGACCCTATTTTTATCCTTGGCTCACATGACAGGAGACCACGACTTGGTCCATTTTACAGCTTTTAAATGTCTTAAAAGAATAAAACGTGGCGCTCTTGTCATTCCTTCTTTGCACCTTAAGAAGGCATGATGCATCCTTTGTACATTTGTTCCTTTCTAGAATAGATAGCTGACCTTGCCTGCTTCAGTTTTGACTCCAAGCCAGACAACCTCGCCAGGCAGCTCCATGATTTCAGCCTATTTTTGCTGCAACAATATTCTCGCGTTCTTCTTCATGGGTCCTGGCTTACTAAAATTCTGGCATTGATGTCCAGCTTCTATACAATGGCGGCTTCTCCTGCATTCTATTCACTACGTATAGACAGCTTCTATGATGACTTAGTCTACCTTACGTTTCAGCATTTGTACAGTTATGGAATGGTTGATTCTCTGCAACACTTTGTGAACGTATTATCTTCTTTTTCATATTTAAGAGTTCACTCGATTCTTCAATTCATCATTAGTTTCTGTAGGATCCATACATCCTTTTCAGCCAATTTTCTGAGACGTCGTTCATACTCTCTTATAACATCATAGACTTCTTTCTTTGCTCTTTTTCATATTCCTTCAGGGAGTTCTTGCCTCGATTATTGTCTCCTCGGGGATACAGGCGATAGGGTTGTCTCAATGGGTATCTTCTTTCGAATATATGCTGTGGTATTGGCATAACTGCTGGTGTCAAACATGGCACAATCTAAGGCTTCCAACATATAGGAGGTAGTGGGCGAGATTTCCTACAGAGACATGCAGCTGCTCCTCTACACAGTTAATAACCAGAACCCAGCCCTCACAATGTCTTTCCTTAGTTCCTCATGTGGAAAGATAAATCGACATAGTGAACATTTGTTAATGGTAGAGAAGAATACCAGAAGGTATACCCTATGTAGCAGAAGAAACAAGAGATTTGTTAGATGACATGACCAAGGTTTGGTGATAAAGTGTCTTAGGTTTTACAAAAATGTTTGTTACTGAATGTAGTGAGAAGGGGGTGGGAAATTGAATGGCAGAAGAGAAAGGTTTGGGAAGGAACCGTCCCTTACTGATAGCATTTAAACTCAAAGGAAATGGGAGAAAAACTAAAGTCCAAGCCTGACATCATGCAGATAAAGGAAGTCACAGAAATCCAAAATACCAAAGGCCCAAAAAGCAATCAGTGTTGAACAATCTCACTATTTTGACTTGGCAGCGGCTGTTTGCTTATTCTGTACAGCCAAATGTATTGTTAGGTGATGATTGTCCTACATTTATTTTTACATTGCAGAACTTGCGGTTTAGGATTTACAATGGAAAAATGTGTAATATGTGCTGCAGGACAAGCATCCCAAGAATGGAATGGGGCATGTGTACATGTATGTGACTGTACGGTGTACATTGTATGTGTTGTGTCTACCGGCTAAAGTAAAGTTCATCTATCAATCTCTTGATTTGAGTAATTGTTTTACCACACATCTCACTTGTAAAGGTTACCTAGCATTGGAATGTCCAAATGCTGCTCTTCAACCACTGCCCCTCTACCACTACAAACATCTAGAGTAGCTTGTGGTTACATTGCATCCCTAGTAGACAGGAGTGGCTTCATAGCAAGCAAATGCTGATAAACACTTTCAAGATGAACCCAAAAACAGCCATAGCTTGCAGTCGCACCAAAAAGAAAAGAGTTTGCATAAAATAATGTTTGTTCAAGTTCAGCAATGTAACAAGATATAACAGATGGGCTCTGTTACAGTGAAACCCTTTATGGTAAATGTGATTGTCACGAGTATGAACACTTACTTTACAGGAGGCACTTAAAACCTTACATGCATAGTCGGGCATGGATGTTGGTTGTACAGGGAAACTGGCTGAAGCTGTTGAATATCAGCATTTCACAGTTATACGGTTTGACCCCTCATAGTTGATGAATACTCGTATGAGAAATGGCCTAGGTAGTCCTTCCTCATGGACAATTTTAAACCCCTCTTCCTGATGACCAATGATCACTTCCTTTGATTCTGCAACCCCACTAGCCATTGCAAATAATTACTTTTGGTGCAAACAGGGATGAGTTAATATACCTGCAAACACATATCAGAGTTCTTCTGAGTGCCACATTGCTCAGTCTTGGGCTTTCATTTGTACATCAATATATGCCAACTCAACTAGCTCCTCATACTCTTCCTGTCCGTAACCTCCTCTGGCCACTCATCTCTCCCATGTAATACTCACTGTAGCCTACTCTGTATTGTCAGTTTATACTCAGATCCTCCCTTCCCATATTCCTCCTCAACTCTCCCCTCCCCCAAAGGACTCACCTTAGGACAGTGAAATGCTCAGTCCATCTGCAAAAAAACGAAACTTCCTTCATCACCAATCACTTCACCTCCCAACACTCCAATCTCTTTACTTTGGCCATCACTGAAATGTGGATCTCCACTGGCAACTGTGCAACTCCTGATGCACTACATATTGATTGTGCCACCTTTTTTCACTGCCCTCGACTACCAAAAACAGGTGGTTGTGTCAGATTTATAATCAAAAAGGGCATGTCAGTAGCCCCACTTCCCCCTTCCTACTTTACCCTCTCCTCCTTTGAACATATGTCTGCTCAACTCCTCTCACTATCCTCTTCACCAGTAACCCACCTGGTGCCTTTAATCTCTTCTTCTGTGACCCTGACCTTGCTCTCACCCACATGAATGGATCAACCATAACAACTTGAAACATTCATGTGACTCCACCTACTTCACTAGTAGAAAACACTCCCTCATCCTCCTTAATGGAGACTCTGCGCTTGTACTCACCACTGCTTTTGGCTCTGCTAAATCATCTTACAACACTGACCTTACAACATCCCTCCTTCCATGATCATTCAGTCCAATCCATTCCTTAACCTCTACATTCACAGAGGATGGCTTTGCCATCTAGCCCTCCTCCAAAACCAAAAATAACAAGCACACCATATCAATACTCCTTTCTATCCCACAACCTCCCTCCTCACCCCACCTCCTATGTCTCCGATGCTCTCCTCACTATCCCACTTCTTCCCCACTTCACTCACCAAATTCCTACCTATCGTCCACTCAGGAAACTGATTTTGTGCTTATCTGTCTTCAACTGCTAACTCTCCACAGTAATTGTCCCTGCCTGTTATAAAATAGCAACCATCATCTCCATAATTAAGAAACCCACTGCTGACTTGAACATTCTCTTCTTCTACAGGCCAATGTCACTTCTGCCCTACCTTTCCAAAATCCTTGAGCGTGTTGTCTTCAACTGCACTATCAGTCACCTTGAGGAACACTGCCTATGCAAATCCCTTCCATCAGGATTTGGACGGGACCACTCTACCGAAGCAGCGATTACCCATGTCACAAATCTCCTATCCATTGCACATCACTCTCACCTATCCTCCATTATAATCCTACGTGATTTTACCATAGTTTTGGTCACTGTGGATATACCCTCCCTCATCCAAACTCTCTGTCCCTGGGATTTAGCAATATCACTCTTAAATGTATAGCATCATATCTTTCTGACCATTCTTTCTCCTCTCATGTCACTCTAGCAACTCCTCTCCACACCTCTTCCTGTGAGTGCCCATCAAAGATTTGTCATAGGCCCACTCCTGCCCTGCACACCACCTCAATGGGCAATCACATCTCTTCCTTTTGCTTCCACTGCTATCTCTTTGTTAATGACACCACTATCTTCTTCTCCTTGCCCTCGGTCACTCCTATGTTTCTCAACCCATCACCAATTGCCTCACTGTCATCCTTCACCCTAAGGCTCCACTCTCCCTGATGTTAAACTTGTCTAAAATAGATGTTATATTTCTACTTAACACCAACACCAATTCTGCACTCCCATCTTCTTTCCATTGAAGTCCTCTCTCACTCACCCGCAGCTCACAACTTTGGTGTCATCTTTGGTAGGGATCTCAAACTCCAACAGTTCATAATGACTACTACCATGGATGCTTCAATCAAATTTCACAATATAAAAGAAATCCGTCCCCACCTCACTCGCGACTTGCTCAAAATGTTTATCACTATTTTGTGTTCCGCAAAATTGACTACTGCTCTAGCTTACTCCTTGTTCTCTAGATGGAGAGAGCAAGGATTAATCTTGTGCAGTAATTACTTAACTTTTATACTTGCACCCTCTACAACTTATCTAGACCTTCCTCTGAGCATCGTCACCATGCTGGATAGTTCTCCATGCAAAATCACTCCCTCCTCAAATTTTTACTTCTCATACATTAAGCCGTTCATGCACTTGCTCCCATCACTGTATTAACTGGAGGTCACTCTACTTACCCTCTAGTACTCGACACCCCACCTCTCTCCTTAAACTGTCTGTCTTCTGAACTAACCCCTCCCACTTCCGCTCTTCTCCCATTTTGTCTCTCTTCAATGGAATACCCTCCATCAGGACATCAAAGCAATCCTTCAATCAAATAGTTAAAAAAACCAGACTAAAGCTTCATTTTCTGGCATGCGAAGGGGCTTTTCTCTCCCTTCCCTCTTCACTCTATTGCCCACTAATTTGCTCCAGGTGTAAATATTTGTCCTTCCCACCAGTCACGGCTCTAGACTTGTAATCTATGTGATATATTTTGTCTTTTCTCTTGTCAAAGTTCCTTGTTCATTTCCCTTCCCCCGCCCCTACATAAACTGGTCACCCGAACCTCAGTTATCATGAAACTCTTGTAAAGGCACCCTACTTAATGATTGCCTAAGTATTTTGCATCATTTCCTTTGTCCAACATTTCTGGTTGAAATGTCTCCCTATATTTCAATAAATGCAAATACAACAAATATAAATACAAATTACATTCTGGGAGCTGATCTTCTTCTATCGAACACATAGAAGTACTTGTTGTTACATTATCTCATAATACTTATTTTTTTTCTTTTATTCATACAAAATCAGCCAATTCGTTGTGTCCCTTGCAGTTAAATCTTCAAAAGCTTATCTGCTGAGTTGTTGAATTCCCACACAGCCATCCAAAGCAACAGGGGGATATAGGGCATAGAAAATCACTGCCATTTCACTGTGCTTTTTGCATCCAACAGTGCCGACTATTGTTTTTTTCTTCTGTTTGCCCAACATGGACCTATTGCCACGGCAGAAAACAGATGTGGTACTCGAATCTCGATTGAGATCTGTTTGATACAACTTTAATAGGCGCACCGTAGGCTAAACAAAGATGCAAACAGCATGTAATGGCGAGCAATCCAAAATAGTGCTACCCAGCCACTGATCAGCAGATGTGTGTAACATTCTCAGTACATTGTCCTGAATTTAACTATTAGGTGATTACATGATATCATCAATGATTCTTTCACTCTTCCGAATTAACACAATATTCTTCTGTGAGGAGCCAGGTGAACTTATACACCCAAGGTCACTTCTCCAACCTTCAAGAGACAACCAACACAGATATGTACACTTAACACAATTAAGGCTCGCACTCTTCCATCAGTATTTGTTTGAAGTAACATTTGTTTGTGAAATATAAATATGCATTTGTGGTGTAAACAAAGTGCTAAGGCAGCAGTATACAAACATGTGAGCAAACACAACATTAGTTGTGAAGTTTCATTTTTCCTTTCTGACTATGAACACATACTTCAAAATGTAGTTTTTACCTAACTTCATTAGATCTACTGCTGCAAATAGAGGCCTAGCATTTCTTAAAACAGTATTCTCGTTTCACTTACATTAGAGTTCACTTATAATCACATTTCCTATCATCCTTTTCTGACATTCATTTGTATATTTCTGCATTTTCCCTCTAAATTATTGACCCTGGGCTCTCCAACCCACTGTAATATATGAGATAGACTACCCAATTTAGAGCACAGCCATTAGGTCCATAAAGGTTTTTTTGTGCTTGCATTGCATCCCAAGAAGACATAAATTGTGTGTTAGTTATATTGTACAACACTGCCACTGTAATGTAGTTTATTCATTTATTGAGATAGTCATGTCAAGTCAAATTTAAATATAATGCCAAAAAACAATGCAATCAGCCTCATTCCAAGTTGGCCGGTACACAGTAAATGTGCCGGTAATAACGATTACCGGACCGGCCAACTACAACTTTGCTGGTAGGTATTAAGGATTTACCTCCAGCTAAGTGCTGGAGGTAAATCTGACCCCTACCAGCAAAATACTGCCTTTATTACTGGCAGGCCCGGTAATAGTGGCAAAATCTCCCCCATGGAGTCCTATACTCTGTGGGATGGGGATTAACCAGTGATTCCGGCAGACCAAGTGCCGGAAACGGCAATTCCTTTTGCCAGCATTGGTAAGGAATACTGGCAAACTTGGATTGAGGCCCAATGTTATCTGCTCTCTGTTTCTAAAATGGATTGCTATAATCCAAATTGTAGAAAATTTACAGAAGGTCCTGTCGCTAGACATTTTGAGGCAAACTTTAAAATCACCAAACAGAGTGTATTGCAGAGTTGACCTTTCCACACCTTATAGCATACAGTCATGACTGTATTATTCTTGGCTCCCACACTTGATGCTCTGAGGTCCCACACTGAGGTTGCCCAGGAACGTAATTTCACCAAAATGCCTGGGGTAGCGGGCGGAAGTGACATCCACCCCAAAGTGGCATCACAGGAAGCGATGGAACACGACCTTTCACCCCTTGTCAAAACAGGAAGTGGCATCACATTGCATTTTCCCTAACCACACTACGAAAAATATGGTTATGATATCACTATAATGTGATATACATTTCATACAAGAATGATCACCAAATGTATCATTAATATCAGTGTGTATAGACCCATATTACCAAATCACTATGAATGCAAGCAGACGTCCAAGGCCAAATGATAATGATGTGTTATTATAAAGCACTTATGCTTAAAAGCTTTATGCAGAACAAATATACATACAATATCACCCAATCTCTGTTGGTACTCATTTATCGAACTCAGAAGGATGAAAGGATGAGTTGAGGTATTTAGGAACAGACTAAATCAGTGGCTCACCCCCGGAAGTGTGGCTGAAATAAACCTTTAATGAGTCTAGCAGTTATTGTAGACACATTATTTGTTATTCCTATTCTTTCTTATTTAGGGGCTCTACTCAAAGTGTTACACTTGTGGAACCCCCTGTTTTTTAAGGGGCCTGAACAAGAAAGCCAACTACTCCAAAAATAAAGAGCCACATGGCGCTGGCCACAGCCCAGGAGCTTACAAAGGCAGATCAGAAGAGTGTATCAGGAAGAATCCACAAGCTGCTTCAGTATTAGTAGTATAAAGATGTCACACAGAGGGGACATATATACAATTGGAAAATTGCAAGGGTGGGCATGTCGTTTCAGACCTATTCATTTATTTTATTTTTTTAAATAACATTTTTGGGATAACAATGCATTTTTGTCACAAAAATGCTTTCAAAACCTTTTAACATTGATTTACAAAATTGTGGACCATTGTCCTTAAAAATGGGTGAGAGGATGTGTAAATAAGACCCGATGTTGCAGGGGATATTGAACCAACAGAAATGGTGGGAACCTCCAACAACTGGCACCTGGAGGTAAAGCAATGCATATGAAACAGGTGGTGGTGCCAGAATTAAGAGAGCAACTGAAGGACAAGGCAAAAGGTATTACATCAAATCATCAATATCTTTTAATTATAAATTGAAGTAAAAAGTTCATTTTACACATCTTTAATTAATTCATTTTTATAAAAAACATCCTAAATCACAGACATTCATACATTCATTCAACTAATGCAACTCTAAAAATAATGCATTTAGATTTTCTTATGGAAATGTGAGACAAATGCAACAACAATTCCATTGTTCTGATAAAATGTTTTTTGTTGTTCATTCAAAAAGACAATTAATATTATCTAAAGCATTCAATTTGTATTTTTATAAATACAATTCCCATCTAAAAGAGAATACAAAATACATTTCAATATTTAGTGGTTCATTCCAGACAAAAAGTATCAACTATTAGTGCCCAGACTATTAGTGCCCAAATGAGTCTTCTTAATCAACCAGGCTTCTTAGTAAATAGTTTCGACTTGATTGGTAATCTATTTCTTCATCGGGATAGGGATGAACCTAACAACACTTCTAAAAAGAAAAACAGAAAACGTAATATAATTAAAATTTGATAAAAAATACCTAAATACCTTCATTCACTCAGTTGCTCTCTTTTAATAGCAATAGTCCAAATATGGGGAGAGGACAAATAAAGTCTTACTCTACAACCAACTCAACATTTGGCTAAATGAAAAGAACTTACTCCAATTCATTTTTGAACTGCTACCTAAGGGCAGCATAGAACCCAAAGGCCTCACGTACAATCCAGCCCCCCCAAAAACTCCCTCAAAAATTAATGGAAGATGAAGGAATAACTACAAGGGAAAAAGAACAGTCATTTTCCAAAAATGGGATACTATAATTTCATGTCACTGTGTTTCACCAGATCTAACACCCCGTTCTCTCCATGTCTTCATTTGGATATTAATTAAAATCATACCTGAAAACTGTATAGAAAATGGTTGGATGATCTTAACTTGACCGGCATCTCATCTAAACTTGAGATACTGGGTCTGAAACAGGTATAGGTCGTTGTGCAACACACTCCTGTGATCATGCAAAGTCCCTACAAGACACAAACATAATTCCTATTTGTACTGCGAAAAAAAAGCCACAGCAAATACCAATGATAGTGTAGGGGAGGACTGGCCGCGAGGCCCTCCTCACCTGCAGCCTTCTCCCCAGGTGAGGACCATGACTCGGTGGCCGTCCCCTCATGCCACCCGGGCCCAGGTGGAGGAGGGGTCACCCGCCGACGACATTGCCCACACGTATCCGTTCCCTGCATATACCAAAATTCAGTTAGGCCTAGAAGCCATCTTGTTTAGCAAACATGGCGTGAGTTCAGCACACTGTAACGAGGCCCCCACCTTTGGAGGGCCTTTCATGCATCTCCGCCGCCGCAGTAGCCCTGGTAGATCCGCTGCGAGCGCGTTCCCATGAGAAAGTCGGGTATGAGCTAACCCGAGATGCTAACACTGTAACATTTTATCGTTCACAATGTAATATTGCACCCCGCATGACCTGGTCCGCGAGGCCGGGGTGACGGGAAAAAAGCTGAAGCATCACTATCTGAAGAAAGTAGAAAATAATTCAAGTATTGGTATTAACGAACTACCTCTGTTTAAACAGATCCTGTAAACTGTGAATAAACCATAAAGATGTAACGTTACATGATACCACCCCAGGTCTGGACTAGTGCTGCTATAACCACAGAGAAAGATGTCGACCAAATGTATAGCCTTTATCTGTATAAGTGTTCTTACAATTTTATGTAGAAACCTGAACTCATATATGTTTTCTTAATCACCTAAAGCAGCGAGCATCAATTTCTGTAGGCCATAACCTAGAACTACCTCGTGTAACGTCTAATGTACATAAAATAATCACACCATGTAGTAAATATAATGTTAGGTAATGAAAAGGTACTCGGACCGACTGTATTAAAGAAATGTGTAACGAAATTGAAATATATATGTGTGTTTAAATAACATCAAAATAAGGCGGAACATTATAAAAGTTCTGCATTCAAAAGTTAGCAACGCACGAGGAAAAAACCTTTGTGAATATATGCAAGGCCATTCTCCCTCCCACCCTACCAAGCCTGCCAGATAAAGAAGCTAAGGCATGTGCCGCGCTCCCTCACCTCCCCCAACCAAGCTGGAGCCGCTTCAGAGAGTCAGAGGCCCCGGTACCGCACCCAAGGCCACAGCCCGCCACCTGTGTTATTTACAGCACGGTAATAAACCCACGTTTGAATCTACTGATCTACCAACACCCTCTCGTAAATCCCACAACCCCCCTAGACCACCCCAAGAATCATGACGACCCCCATCACTGGGACAAGACACAGAGACCCATTCATATAATAACTTCTAACGCGGCAGACAGACATGTATCATTCGGCTCAGGCCCCAGAGCCCAGCCCCTCGACCTAAAATACCGGTCAATAGGACACAGGTAAATCTCACCCCAACCGACAACCACCGGACCTCTCACGAGGTGCATTCCTCATGTGTTGCGTTTATTTTATAAGACAAACTGCTGAGCGATTTATTGATGAACTTAGATGTCGTTTCTTGAATAACTGCAGTGTGCATGGCCTAGGGCAAACGAGTCAGGAAAGGTATTCATCTTTGTCACAGGCTGCCCCAGCATACCAACACCGCTCGGATGACCTCAAGCTGGCCTGCCAGGCCCAACCCAACCCACGAGGCTGACCAGTGACGTCCTCACGCCAAGACCAACCACGCTGCAGCAACACCTATAGTTAGTCGACGCCACCCAATCCCAATTAACTTGTGCCCCCTATAGTGTGTAGGTTCTGATGACGTTTTTTGTATTAGAAATACGCCTGTCTTTGCTATTGTCAGACAGAGCGCTCTCGGAGGTTGCAGAGTTCTTTGCATGCCCTATTCTTTGGATAAACTCCCACTTACGCTCACCCGCACTCTGTCTTGGTCTTATTCCCACTACGGGAGAGTCCCTTATTGTCTCTCATTGCGGGGAGGATCGTGCTGAAATTGGGGGCGCTTCCTTTCAGTGGTGACCCCGATAGCGTGATATCTCCAAATTATTTTTCCTAACTCCTTTTTAACGACCCCCTTGTGGCACGAGAATCTCCGGTCGAGAAGGGATACGCACGGTGAGCCGGCTCCGGGAGGCTGCCCGCCAACGGCGACCGGCACAATAAGAAGTGCGCACTCAATGAGAAAGGGTACGGGATCCCGATTGGAAAAAAATCCCCTTTGAGTGCCGCTCGCCGGAGCCAGGGGCTGACCGTTGAGTTACCGGTGACACTGCCTGGACGGACCCAGTTTCGGAGACTATCGGTTCAAGACGGGCACGTGAGTACTGAGTGCGAGCGATCGTAAAGGGGAAGGGAGGGGAAATTGTGAACAGAAGAACGGGGACAGGTAGAGGAGAAGAATAACGGGGGTCTACTAAAGACGGGTCTTGAAACTTTCTTTATCTTTTCTTTGCATATGGCCATTAGGAGTAAGAAATAAGTGAAGTGGTAGAAGTGACGGAAACCTAGCTCCGAAAGGGGGTGGAAGGCGGCGCCGCATAGTGCTATCTAAACTAGTACTGGGAATATATGAAGAAGTAAGAAATAAGTTATTGGTGTCTGGCAAAGGGAGACACCGGGAATATTTTTTAGTGATTGCTACTCTCTCTATTTCTTTTTTCCATTCCACGGGGCAGGGGGAGAAAGCGAAAAGGGTATAAGGTAAATATACTTGTAGAAGAACTATAAAATAGGGAGCACATTTGTAGGAGTGGGGATTAAGTAGTGGCACGTACAGACGTGAACATAGTAACCTTAGCAGAAAAACAGGGACAGCTGGCCAGGGAGGAAAGGGAGGAAAAAAAAAAAAAGACGAGGTGTGAGTGGAAAAGCATTGTGAAGGGTGCGCGCACCGTGTGAGTGTTGGAGACGACCGGTTGACCGCGAGGTGGCGCCAGAGAGTGTTGACCATAACTAGTACTTGATCAGTTGCAAGTGAAATCACATGAGAGTGTATGGGAATGGGAAGGAGATGAGCTATGGTGAGTGAGAAAGGATTTGCGCAGTGAATAAAATTGGGTGATAATCTTTGAGACGTCCGCTCTTGTCTGTGCCATAAAGGTATACATACACATATCTACACCTAACTAAAAGTAAAGAAGGTGGACACGGCTGTGTTAGTGATTTAGAGGATGGGGGCCGAAACTCCCTTGTCACATATTTGTAAGAGTTTACCGGGATACGCTGAACGAATAAATAAATATCACGATCAATGGGTAACAGAATTGAAAGGGGAGGGTCTGCCCCAGATTTGGCCCGAGGGAGGGTCTTTTGACAAAAGCGTTCTTGATATGGTACGAGCATGCATTAGCCTCAAGTATAAGGGGAAACAATGGCAAAATAGGAAGGAGATATTAGACCTCTGGAGATTGTTTGAGGAAGTACCCCCACCCAAAGCTCCGGCACCAAATATTGATCTACCTTCCACCACAGATAATCCACTGATGATTCCAAGAGAGGAAAAGGAACAGCTAAGTACAGAACAGCCTGCGGAGGTGATTAGTTTGTACCCGATATTACCTAAACCAGCCCCCGCAGCAGGATATAGCGACCCTACTTATGTGCCTCCCCCCACAACTGGTACACCACAAAGACCAACAGCCCCCCCGCCATACGAAAGCACCAGAGAGCGCGCCCAGGGAAGCACACAGAGGGTGGATATAGAGAAGCTAACGAGTGACTTAGAGTCGAGGCTTACTGTGGCAAGGGATGAACTCTCAAGAATAAAAGACATATGTGAGCGCACGGCGTGCGCCCCTACACAATCAGGACGCACGTCTAGAGCGTCGAGCGAAAGTAGACAAATTGAGGAAGGATGGAAAAAGGGGGAAATACTGTTCAGAATTGAGGAAGAGCCGACACGAATAATAGAGGTAGGAGCAGTAGAAGGGAGCATTGGTGATGTATCACGAGAGAGAGGGATCAGAGAGGACTTGTTATGTGATGTCAGAGGAGGGTTGGATGAGAGTGATAGGTTAAGTATGGCAGTAGGAGGGGAAAGCGAGGAGGTGGACGGTGCATGTTCGCTAGGGACTATAGACGACGAATGGATGGGACGACTAAGAAATAGGGTGGGGAAGATGGCGTCATTGGAGTCAGCAGCGACTAAGGAAAGGGAGGGTGCAACCGCAAAAGGGAAGTTACAACTTCCATTGATACACAGAGGGGGGGGGAGACCAAACTATATACCATGGGCTCAGATGGATAAGGCTAATTTAATGAAATTATTGCCCCAGCTGTCAGGAGGGGCGAGCAAGTGGATATATGCATTTGAGAAACATACCGCCGGCATACCGTTGGCAGTAGGCGATGTGAAAAGCCTACTAGTAACCGCAGTAGGAGATCAAGCGGACAGAGTATGGGCTAAGGCTGGTTTCCCGGCCGTGACGTTGGACTGTGATCGCCATGATGGGGCTTCCTTTAATACAGTACGAGCAAGGGTGTGGGACGCACTGCGGGAGACATTCCCAGATACCCCTGATTTACAGTCAGTAATGCAATGTACAATGAATGACGGGGAGGATGCTATGGATTACATTCTTCGGGTGCAGGAGATGTGGAGAGCGGAAACGGGCACGCCCTGGTACCAATCCACATCTCTATTTTATTTTATCATTAAGAGAGGGCTCCCAAAAGAGGTGCAGAAGGCACTCGATAAAATAGCGGGCGTTGAGGCAAAGGGGTGGCCAGAGATCCAAAGTATAATAGTGCACCATTGCAAAAGGATCAAAGAGAGAGAGAGGGAAGTAGCACAGAAAAGGTTGGCAGACGAGGCAAAGTTGGTACAATCAAAACTGGTGAAGGTTGCAGCAGCGGTAGCAGGGCTCCCACTCATGAGGGAGGGAGACGAAGGAGAGGAGGGGCAAATAGCAATACAAGGAAGAATAGCAGCAAATTGGACAGGACAAGGACAACGACAGTGGACGGAGCAGGAGCAGAACGGAGGTCCAACGTGGCAAGAGTGGGCCCCAAGAGGGGGAAGAGGTGGGTACAGGGGCCGAAGAGGAGGACAAGGGTATGGAGGAATGGGAGGAAATGGGTGGCAGGGTCCCAGAGGTCCACAGGGGAGCTGCTGGAATTGTGGGAGATGGGGGCACTACTCAAGAGAGTGTAGGAGCAGACAAAACAACGGGTTCCAGGAGACAGAACAGTACGGTCACCCCCACCCAGGAAGCCCCTACGGCCTCCCCATGGGACAATACCAACAACCAGAAAATGTAGGACAAAGAAGTAACGCACAACTACACGGACATCAGTACAGAACACAAAACCACCCACAGAATAATGACAATATGCAATACACGCCAGGTAACACTTTCGCCACAGTAGCTAACGGAGCGCCTGCTCCCGCACCTTACAGCGGGGTGTCAGTAGTTTCGGGGAACATTTTTGATCAAGGGGGGGCAATGAGACACCCCGCATAGGACAGCCCACAGAGAGCACTTGCGTGTCCAGTACTATCTACGACCCACAATGCATCAGAGGAACCATTGATAGGAGCGCAGATAGGAGACAAGCAGTTCATATTCATGGTGGATTCGGGAGCGGAGAAATCATGCATTAGAGAGGGCCGGTTCCCGTTATCTAATAGAACGTTAGAGACGCAGGGGTTCTCTGGGGCTGTAATTGAAGTTCCTTACACAGAGGCATTGGATGTGACAGTGGGGGGTAAAACAGTGAAAGCACCCTTACTGTACTATGAACACTCTCCCATTAATTTGCTGGGGAGAGATCTCTTAAGCAAACTAAACATGACAATATCATTCACAGGGAGCGGTATCGTATGTTCGACGCCAGGCATATGCCCCCTCCGCATATTAGCAGTAATACACGGCCACTCAATCATGCAAGAGATCAGAGGGTTACCAAGAAACAAGGAGATGTTTGTTGAGGGCATGAGAACATTGGCTCTCATAGTACCAGAACTAAAAAGGATGGATTGGAGGATTCCAGCCGAATTCCTCTTCCGCCCCATAGCAAGCCCCGACACTGCTCCCGGGTCAGTGCTATCGTTGGATTTACACGCAGTACACGTGTCAGCAAACAGAATATGTGTGATTGGCGTTGACATGGAAGGATGTGAGTGGCGGACAGTACTGTGTACAAATGCAAATATCCCACTGAGGGAGCTCTCGGACGAGGAGCTATTTTCTGACACTGAGACAGATGGCGAAATAGTGATGGAACTAGCAATGCCGTGCGACATTGTAGTTACAGCCAGAAAAACTCAAGTTGAATTAATGGCAGTAGTAGGAGCACCACATGCATTTTTTGATGACGACATGAGGTTAGTACCCACTAACATATGGACAAATGGCCCCCATGATGTGGGGTTATTACATGGGGTTCAGCCTGTGGTAATAAAACTGAAACCGGGAGCAATTCTACCCCGGGTAAAACAATATCCATTGTCACGCGAAGCAGAAGAAGGGATCAGAGAGACACTAGATGCACTGCTAGCACAAGGAATAATAGTGCCCTCAAACTCCCCATGCAACACATGCATTTACCCGATTAAAAAGGCGAAGGGAGGTTCATGGAGGATGATACAAGATTTACGCCCACTCAATGATGTGATTCAGAAGGAGTTCCCTTTAGTCCCGAACCCGGCGACAATACTGTGCAACATTCCGAAAACGGCATCCCACTTCACAGTTATTGACTTAAAAAATGCATTTTTCTCGATTCCCTTAGCAGAAGAGAGCAGGTACTTAACAGCGTTTACACTAGGGGGGAGGAGGTTCGAACACTGCAGACTACCACAAGGATATTGCGAGAGCCCAAGCATATTCAACAGGGTACTACATGAAGATCTGGGGAATTTGTCTGTAGAAAGCACAGTGATTCAGTACGTTGATGATTTATTGGTTTGTGCACAAACTGAGGAAGAGTGTAGAAAGGACTCAATAACACTCCTGACATTATTGGCCAATAAAGGGTACAAGGTGGACAAGGGGAAGTTACAATACTGTCTGACAGAGGTCCTATACTTGGGACAGCTGATATCAAAGGATGGCAAGCGGATCATACCAGACAGGGCACAGGCGATTAGAACAGTTGGGGAGCCCAAAACAGTAAAAGAGATGCAGAAATTTCTGGGTATGTGCAACTATTGCCGAGCATGGATATTGGATTATGCAGCATACACAAGGCCCTTGTTACAGGCACTAAAAGAGGCACAGCAGGAAAACAAACACATAGAATGGACAGAAGAGATGAACACAGCATTTAACTCACTAAAAGAGCTGATATCAAGCGCTCCAGTACTGGCAAATCCAGATTATGGGCGCGAATTCTTCTTATTTTCACACTGCAAAGGAACACTGATGACAGCAGTACTGACACAAAAGACATCGTTAGGGCACAAACCACTGGCTTACTATAGTGGCACCCTAGACGCAGTAATGCAAGGTCATTTCGCGTGCGAACAATCCCTAGCTGCAGCCGCGTTCGCGATCGAGAAAAGTGCCACGATAGTGATGGGCTGTCCTGTGACACTGTTTGTGGAACACTCACTCTTTGCAATATTAGAGCGATCAAAGAGCACATTGACGACACAACGCGCCACAGCATATGAAATAATACTGTCCAGCGCAAACATCCACATAGTAAGATGTAAAACAGTGAACCCGGCCACATTCATCACAGAGGCGTGCACCGTAGAGGACATGCAGAACCACAACTGCGCTACATACACAGGTGACGAAGGTCAGGATCAAGTGATTTTTGAGAATGCCCTGAACGAGGGAGAGGTGTATTTCGTGGACGGGTCAGCATCAATAGACATGGAGACAGGAGAGAAACATGTGGGTATGGCAGTTGTACGATTAGAGGAAGATGAATACGAGACACTAGTGCAACACCGCCTCCCATCACACTATTCAGCCCAAGCAGCAGAACTAATAGCGCTAATAGAAGCATTGCATGCCGCCAAGGGGTGCGCAGTGACAATATATACCGACTCAGCATACATGACAGCAACAGTACACGGCGGGTTGGCACGGTGGGGGCGGAGAGGGTTTCGACGAGCAGATGGAACACCGGTTCAGCATGCAGAATTATTGAAAGAACTGATTGAGGCCCTGCAAGACCCCACGGCAGTGGCCATCGTAAAATGCCAAGCCCACACTACAAATACAGATTTTATATCTTTGGGGAACGCGGCAGCAGACGCCGCTGCCAAAGAAGCTTCGTATTTACAGAAAGGTGAAGTAGGAGAGTACATGTTGCACCACACAGCAAGCCAAGAGGTCCCCACAGGATACAACATGATGCCCACACAGGAAATAATAGAGCTGCAAGAGGGAGCTAGTGCAGAAGAAAAATTGCTGTGGACTAAGAGGGGATGCAGCAAATCGCCGACTGATTTATTGTGGCGACAAAAAAGTTCAGGAAAAGCGGTAATGCCAGTTACATTGTTAGAAATAGCATTTCAACAACTACACTTTCCCGCACATAACGCAAAGCAACACATAATGGCGGACATACAAGAAGATTGGTTTGCACCTTGCCTCCATGAACACATCACAAGGCTGGCTTTAGAATGCACGACATGTCAGATTTACAACTCAGGTATGACATTGCGCACACTGAGAGGAACGATACCAAAACCAAATGGCCCATTCAGAGAGCTCCACATTGATTATGTAGACATGGGAGAAAGATGTAACGGGGCTCGCTACATGATTGTGGTTGTATGTCCATTTTCGAGGTGGGTGGAGACAGGCCCCTGTGCGCGCCCTGATGCGAAGGGCGCCGCGAAGTTCCTAGTGCGGGAAGTATTCCCGCGCTGGGGGATTTGCGAAGTTATTCGCTCAGACAACGGCACGCATTTTGTTAATGAACTATTCAAGGAAGTGACTACGCTATTGGGAATAAAGCACAAATTATGTTCGATTTATCATCCTCAAAGTAATGGCGTAGTGGAAAAGATGAACGGTCTGTTAAAAAGCAGATTGTCAAAACTGTGTTTTTCCCTTAAAAAGACCTGGATGTACTGCCTGCCATTGGCCCTGTTTGAGTTACGAAATCAGCCAAGTAAAGACCACCATTTGTCCCCGCATGAGATCGTCACGGGAAGGAGAATGCACACAGTGCATTCGCCTCTCCGTGAACGTTCTGATGCACACAGAAGTGCAGCGATATTGGGAGAGGAGTTCACAGAGTACTTGAAAAAACTGACACGGGCAGCGCGCGTAATTGCGAAGCAACTAGCCCCCCCCTCTACAAGAGAGGAGGGGAACACAACAGAAACAGAGACACTGCCTGAAAAACCATTACAACTAATGCCTGGTGACCTTATATATGTCAGAAGTTTTGTGCGAAGGTGGAATGCGCCACGTTTCCATGGCCCTTATGAGGTAGTGTTTTGCACACCCACAGCAGTAAAGGTGAAGGGCCTACGATACTGGGTGCATTTGACAGACGTACGCAGAGCCTATAGCGCCGTGGAAGGTGAGGTACAGGACGAGGCACAGGCAACTGCGGACAATGAAGTTGTGCAGAATGAATGATGGGAATTTTGTGTGCATTAAGTGATGAACATTGAACGCGACTGGCGCACGACAAGTGTACTGAAATAAATATGTATATATATATATATATATATAATTTTTTACAACTTTTGAAGGTTTTTGTGGTTTTTTTTTGGTTTTGGAGAAGTTTTTTTTTCTCTCGACTTTCCTCTTTATATATGAAATAATGTACGGATAGTAATGATTGTAAAGTTACCTTGTCTGTGGACACACCCCCTCCCTCACCCACTCCCATACTTTGTCGAAATAATGTCACAACGTTAGAAATGTTTACATGCTTGTACTTAATGCACTTTTATGTTTCAAACAGGATTTACTATGGCATCGAATGGGCAGCCTGCAACTAATAGATTTGTTAGATTTAGAGAAATGTTAGTAGATAGATTGACATATTCATACGAATGTGGTTTATCAATGTGTGTTATTGTGTTCTTCATCTCAATATTTTGCCTGGTGACATATTGGGTCATAGCGTTCATCTCTACCGAGATGAACGAGGGGGGAGGGGGGAGTAACACCACCCTTGCCCCTGGCACGCATTCAATTACAAGTATGAATATTAAAGAAGGTGATTTTTTGGTCTGGGATGGATCACACCTTGTATGGGGTTACTATACTGCACCACCCACTGCTGCCCCGTCACAATCAAGAGATAAAGATATGGAAAATGACACAATGTCCCTACCTGAAATATATAACAGCCCCACTACCCTTCCCGCCCCGATACAAAACAGCGATTTGTTGTTTATTGAGGAAAATGGAAAAGTAATTACGATGACAGAACACAAGTTCCTATATGAGGAATTGGAAAAGGGGGGTGGGAATGAGAAAGGGGGGCCTATTCTTTCACCTATCGAAACTAAAAGGTATAGGATGAGGGAGAGAAGTAGGCGAAGAAGAGAGACAAGCAGGAGGGGGTATGATGAGTATTATGGGTTAGGATTAGACAAGATGGAAGACCCACGACACCCCCACCAAGCAAATAAATGGTATGCAGATATGAGTACAACAGCTAAACAGACAACCAATGAAAGCTGCTATGTCTGTTCGCTCATCCCCCATGCATCAGGTACACCCAAAGTGTTGTTGCCAAGAGAATTGCCCATTGTGGATGCCCAATGTCTCCTTCATCTCACACTGTGTAGAATAAAGAACACCTTCCAAGCACACGATGTCTCTTTCAAAATGATACAGGACAACAAAACGTGCTATTCAAAAGCGTCTGGAGTGGTCTGTCTTAAAGAACCTTTCTTTGCAATACAAGGGACGCTGTTTTCCGAAAACAAATGGAAAGATGAAGAAGTACTGTGCAAAGCGGAAGCACTGAGAGGTGTCCAACCAGACAAGCTGCGGTGGATGGAAAAAACGTGCTTACCAATATGGAAAGAACACATCTCTAAACTAACATGGGTAACAGCGATGGAGAAACCCTTCAAGCTACAAAGTGAAATACAAAACGAACTATGTTTCAAGGGAGAAGGAAAAGTGGCAATGGGAACGAATAAAAACTGTAACAAAACTCTCACCATCCCAGACATGAAAAAAGGAACAGCAGCACTAATGGACACATACTGGGTATGCGGGAATCAGGCTTACTTGCACCTTCCCCAGGCATGGAGTGGCAGCTGCTCAATGGCCACTTTGCATTCGGCCCTAATGGTGATTCCAGAAAGTCACGTCGACGAAAATAAAAGGACGCAAGGAAACGTGAACAAGGATGCGACGTCTCCCACTGCAGAAGCGCACCTCTATGTCCTGTCCTCCGGAGGGAAAGAAGAGGAGCTATCACGGAACAAGCGAGCATCAAACTACATATCACAAGCATCATCCGATTTATTGGCACAGATCCCAGACAGGTATCGCCTGTTCAGCTCCGTGGAAACATTTTTTGCCTCACTAGTTTCAAGTGTCCAAGCAAGAGCAAATGCAAAATGGCTCCAGATCACACGGTGGGAACTGATTCAGCTGGCCAATGACACTGAAGAAGGGTTCAACATAATAAAGGTGGAACTACGAGCTCTGCGACTAATGACCATGCAGAACAGGTATGTTCTGGACCTGCTAACAGCGATCGATGGAGGTGTTTGCCGAAAAATAGGAAGTGCGTGCTGCACGTTCGTACCTTCTGAAGACGCAGAAAATGGGTCCCTGTCCCACGTCATTGAAGCAGTACATAACCTGGGAGAGAAGATGAAGCTGGAAGGTGGGGCTAAAGATAGCTCATGGTTCCACAATATCTTCTCCTGGGTTCCCTCATGGCTTGGAATGGCGATGAAGTTCTTGATACCAGTTGTGGTGGTCCTCCTCGTGGTGTTCTGCCTGTGCCAGGTGGGCCTCCGATGTTGTGCTAACGCAGTCCCTAACGGTGCAATGATGATGGTGACAATGGGCAACTCTGGTGGTACAATTAAGGCGACACAAGAAGTACATGTACAGACAGGAACAGATAACACTCCCAGATACCAGTTAGTGCCTATGTGCCGTGATAAGTACATAGTAGATAAACTATGGCACACCACTATCAAAGAACCCCGAGACGTGGAACTGGAATGGTATGAGGAGGTCTGGGTAGACTTGGAAGAAACTGGTGACTGTATATATTTAACATGTACACCAGATGAGTATGCTAGAAGAGGTGAGAGCTTGAGGGGGGTATGCAGAGCCTGGATGCCTAGAAAAGGAACACCTGCATGGGATGACGCAGTGATAGAGGAGCAAGAATGTAGAAGATTAGAAGAGCTAAAGAATTCGTTACTTTAGTAACGAAAGGGGGGAAATGTAGGGGAGGACTGGCCGCGAGGCCCTCCTCACCTGCAGCCTTCTCCCCAGGTGAGGACCATGACTCGGTGGCCGTCCCCTCATGCCACCCGGGCCCAGGTGGAGGAGGGGTCACCCGCCGACGACATTGCCCACACGTATCCGTTCCCTGCATATACCAAAATTCAGTTAGGCCTAGAAGCCATCTTGTTTAGCAAACATGGCGTGAGTTCAGCACACTGTAACGAGGCCCCCACCTTTGGAGGGCCTTTCATGCATCTCCGCCGCCGCAGTAGCCCTGGTAGATCCGCTGCGAGCGCGTTCCCATGAGAAAGTCGGGTATGAGCTAACCCGAGATGCTAACACTGTAACATTTTATCGTTCACAATGTAATATTGCACCCCGCATGACCTGGTCCGCGAGGCCGGGGTGACGGGAAAAAAGCTGAAGCATCACTATCTGAAGAAAGTAGAAAATAATTCAAGTATTGGTATTAACGAACTACCTCTGTTTAAACAGATCCTGTAAACTGTGAATAAACCATAAAGATGTAACGTTACATGATACCACCCCAGGTCTGGACTAGTGCTGCTATAACCACAGAGAAAGATGTCGACCAAATGTATAGCCTTTATCTGTATAAGTGTTCTTACAATTTTATGTAGAAACCTGAACTCATATATGTTTTCTTAATCACCTAAAGCAGCGAGCATCAATTTCTGTAGGCCATAACCTAGAACTACCTCGTGTAACGTCTAATGTACATAAAATAATCACACCATGTAGTAAATATAATGTTAGGTAATGAAAAGGTACTCGGACCGACTGTATTAAAGAAATGTGTAACGAAATTGAAATATATATGTGTGTTTAAATAACATCAAAATAAGGCGGAACATTATAAAAGTTCTGCATTCAAAAGTTAGCAACGCACGAGGAAAAAACCTTTGTGAATATATGCAAGGCCATTCTCCCTCCCACCCTACCAAGCCTGCCAGATAAAGAAGCTAAGGCATGTGCCGCGCTCCCTCACCTCCCCCAACCAAGCTGGAGCCGCTTCAGAGAGTCAGAGGCCCCGGTACCGCACCCAAGGCCACAGCCCGCCACCTGTGTTATTTACAGCACGGTAATAAACCCACGTTTGAATCTACTGATCTACCAACACCCTCTCGTAAATCCCACAACCCCCCTAGACCACCCCAAGAATCATGACGACCCCCATCACTGGGACAAGACACAGAGACCCATTCATATAATAACTTCTAACGCGGCAGACAGACATGTATCATTCGGCTCAGGCCCCAGAGCCCAGCCCCTCGACCTAAAATACCGGTCAATAGGACACAGGTAAATCTCACCCCAACCGACAACCACCGGACCTCTCACGAGGTGCATTCCTCATGTGTTGCGTTTATTTTATAAGACAAACTGCTGAGCGATTTATTGATGAACTTAGATGTCGTTTCTTGAATAACTGCAGTGTGCATGGCCTAGGGCAAACGAGTCAGGAAAGGTATTCATCTTTGTCACAGGCTGCCCCAGCATACCAACACCGCTCGGATGACCTCAAGCTGGCCTGCCAGGCCCAACCCAACCCACGAGGCTGACCAGTGACGTCCTCACGCCAAGACCAACCACGCTGCAGCAACACCTATAGTTAGTCGACGCCACCCAATCCCAATTAACTTGTGCCCCCTATAGTGTGTAGGTTCTGATGACGTTTTTTGTATTAGAAATACGCCTGTCTTTGCTATTGTCAGACAGAGCGCTCTCGGAGGTTGCAGAGTTCTTTGCATGCCCTATTCTTTGGATAAACTCCCACTTACGCTCACCCGCACTCTGTCTTGGTCTTATTCCCACTACGGGAGAGTCCCTTATTGTCTCTCATTGCGGGGAGGATCGTGCTGAAATTGGGGGCGCTTCCTTTCAATAGTAGCACCAAAGTTACCTCAATGCCAAATATGTAAGTTTCTTTGGCTTTATTTGCGCATATTGTAAGCACAATCTGTCTCTATTGCAGTCAGAAGTTTTCTCATCATTTTCATAAACCTCAGTCCGTAGACACGCTCTTTCTCTGTAAAAACAGATATGAGACCGTGTGTCAATTTAAATGCCCTTTTTTGCTAAAAGGACAGCTCTAAGTATATAGCCCATCGATACAAAGCATGAAAAAGCCCTTATGTACAAAAGAGGGAGGCCAACTTCTCTTTCGCTGTAGTGGTTTTAATGAAGTCAGTGACTACATTTTCAATAGTCTCTAGTTTTTCTTTAATATTCATAATGGTGGTATCTGCCTTAAAGGCTGCTTCTGCCTTTTCGATCTCTTCTCCAACAGCTGTGCTTTTCTTCAAGGCTGTGTTTATGGTGAGCAACATCCAGTCTCTGCTACACTTTGTGCCTATTCCAGAAAACGCACTTTTATATTCAACATCATCTACGAACAAACAAGGCTCATTGCAAACCAATAGTCCTGTGGGAATAATATTCTTCTTTAAATATTCCATAAGGAGATGACTGTGCATTTCCGTTCTGAACTTCTTTTTCTTAGGACGTAAAATGCTATCACTAGTGATGTTAAGAAAATCGCCCGTAACATTATCTAGCTGTAATTTATCAAAGAACGACGGGACCCTAGTGATCTCAGCCAATTGTTCTTCACTAAACTCTTAACATCAGCAGAGACTGGATGTTGCATTATGAATATTAAAGAAAAACTAGAGATTATTGAAAATTTAGTCACTGACTTCATTAAAACCACTACAGCGAAAGAGAAGTTGGCCTCCCTCTTTTGTACATAAGGGCTTTTTCCTGCTTTGTATCGATGGGCTATATACTTAGAGCTGTCCTTTTAGCAAAAAAAGGGCATTTAAATTGACACACGGTCTCATATCTGTTTTTACAGAGAAAGAGCGTGTCTACGGACTGAGGTTTATGAAAATGATGAGAAAACTTTTGACTGCAATAGAGACAGATTGTGCCTACAATTTGCGGAAATAAAGCCAAAGAAATTTACATATTTGGCAGTGAGGTAACTTTGGTGCTACTATCTTTGGTATTTGCTGTGGCTTCTTTTTCGCAGTACAAATAGGAATTATGTTTGTGTCTTGTAGGGACTTTGCATGATCACAGGAGCGTGTTGCACAACGACTTATACCTGTTTCAGACCCAGTATCTCAAGTTTAGATGAGATGCCGGTTAAGTTAAGATCATCCAACCATTTTCTGTAGAGTTTTCAGGTATGATTTTAATTAATATCCAAATGAAGACATAGAGATAACGGGGTGTTAGATTTGTTGAAACACAGTGACATGAAATTATAGTGTCCCATTTTTGGAAAATGACTGTTCTTTTTCCCTTGTAGTTATTCCTCCATCTTCCATTAATTTTTGAGGGAGTTTTTGGGGGGGCTGGATTGTACGTGAGGCCTTTGGGGTCTATGCTGCCCTTAGGTAGCAGTTCAAAAATGAATTGGAGTAAATTATTTTCATTTAGCCAAATTTTGAGTTGGTTGTAGAGTGAGACTTTATTTGTCCTCTCCCCATATTTGGACTATTGTTATTAAAAGAGAGCAACTGAGTGAATGAAGGGATTTAGGTATTTTTTATCAAATTTTAATTATATTACGTTTTCTGTTTTTCTTTTTAGAAGTGTTGTTAGGTTCATCCCTATCCTGATGAAGACATAGATTACCAATCAAGTCGAAACTATTTACTAAGAAGCCTGTCTGATTATGAAGACTCATTTGGGCACTAATAGTCTGGGCACTAATAGTTGATACTTTTTGTCTGGAATGAACCACTAAATATTGAAATGTATTTTGTATTCTCTTTTAGATGGGAATTGTATTTGTAAAAATACAAATTGAAGGCTTTAGATAATATTAATTGTCTTTTTGAATGAACAACAAAAAACATTTTATCAGAACAATGGAATTGTTGTTGCATTTGTCTCACATTTCCATAAGAAAATCTAAATGCATTATTTTTAGAGTTGCATTAGTTGAATGAATGGGTGAATGTCTGTGATTTAGGATGCTTTTTTTATAAAAATGAATTAATTAAAGATGTGTAAAATGAACTTTTTACTTCAATTTATAATTAAAAGAAATTGATGATTTGATGTAATACCTTTTGCCTTGTCCTTCAGTTGCTCTCTTAATTCTGGCACCACCACCTGTTTCATATGCAGGGGATATTGAAACACAAACCCGGGAAAAGGACAGTAGAGCGTGATATA
Organism: Ambystoma mexicanum; assembly: GCF_040938575.1. NCBI lineage: Eukaryota > Metazoa > Chordata > Amphibia > Caudata > Ambystomatidae > Ambystoma > Ambystoma mexicanum. The sequence goes on from NC_090924.1 coordinate 1,041,845,382, forward strand.
GGAATGGGATAGTGGAGGAAGTGCTAAGTTGTAGGATGAAGGGGTGAGGGATAAGTGCCCTGGGGTTGTTGCAGAGTGGTAGAGCAACATTAATGAGATACTAAAACAAGATGGTAGAGTACATTTGTTTTACCATGCAGTGTTCACCTTACAGAAGACAGAGGGCGGATTACTTACAGGTGGGTCCCAAGTAGCCTAGTACATGCCTGAACGCAAAAGAAACTGGGCCAGGAGCTCACAGTGCACCTCAATCCACACCTGTAGATTGTGCAAGTGATGGTCTACAGCACAAAGTACTTTTAATAAACTGATAGTGTAGCGTATCAATGAGCCCCTCATGCATTTGTTTTACTTAGCACCTGGACCAGCAAAGCATAGTAATGCTGCTTTTAAGCCGTCTTGTGTCCACAAAAGAATTGCAGTTATCAAGTTAATTATGTGGGAGAGCCATTCGCAGCAGTGCCACTAGCAAATATCTCATGACAAGACTGCTGTGCTGTATACCATGTCCTCAGAAGGCCCTGCACCATACTTTGATTGCAGTTGAATGCATCAATGAACACCTCACAGAATGAATTGAATGTTTTCAGTATTTATGGTGTAAGGATGTGCATGGACCCACTGAAGGAGTCGAAGCAGCTGTGTGTGGCGGATCAAGATAGTCTGACCACTGCTCACGTGTTCCCTCTCTTAAACTGTGAAAAATATTCATGATTTGAAAAATATTGGTGAGGCAGGTGTGTCCCCTTCCCGAATATTGTGTTATATGCATTGTGGGCATTGTTTTCCTGAAATTATAATGTCCAAATATGAAGTACTAGTTGTGGATCCACAATGCAATGGGCATTTTGTCATGTATGTGACTGCAAGGTGCAAGTTGTAAGGTCAGGTGAAGGTATTTCTTCTGGATCCTATTGGTTCCATGTGGCCTCTCATCCCATCCTGTGTGTATTTGTGGATGCAGGAAGAGCAATGAGAGCATGCAGGTGCAGCCGCAGGATGGACTTGTGATGCAGAAGAGGAGGCTATACTGACCACTCTTCAGCAAATTACCACCGACTGAAGAGTTGACATGTTTTATTTATTATATCCTACTTATTTGGCAAAGAATGTGGTGGAAATGAGATGTTTGCAGTTGGAATATATTACAATCTTGGGCCTCATTACATGTTTGCTGGTCTGGAAATAATGTGCCGGTAATGACATTTACCGGCCAGTGCCCGGACTGGCAAACCATATGGTGGCTGGTGGGCTGGCCTGATTTACCTCCAGCCAAATGCTGAAGGTAAGTCAGGCACCCCACTGGCAAAAAACAGCTGGTATTACCGGCACCAGTATTTCTGATGCTGTTAATATTAGTAATCCCCCATGGAATCTTATGGGACTCCATTGAATGGGGATAAACCTACCCTTGCCGGCACCTGTAACCTGCCGGTAATTCTGGCAGACCAGGTGCCGGTAACAGTATTACCGTTTGGTGGTATCCCGCTAAATTTACAGATGGAATACCACCAAACATATAATGAGGCCCAATTTGTTTTGCCTAGGGCAAAGGCGGAGAGGTAGGAAACTATTGTCAAGTTCAGTCATGAAGGACCAGAATAAAATCCTACTCACAACCTCATTCCATTCAATGTCCCTCAGTACGAGGTTGCTGGTAGGCCGCCGGTAGTACCACCAGCCTACCGGCAACCTCAGTTTAGCATTTTCACAGCCCAATATTCTGGTAATAGTGGGATATTACATGCGGGGTCTGAACGGTAAGTTCCCATTCCATGTCTGTGAAGTCCTCACCTGTTTTTAAACAGTGTTTTGAATGCAACAACCACTTCTCCTTGTTCACCTAAAAAGATAATAAGTGGGAGCCTAGACATCACAAAAGAGCACAATTACTGTAGGACACATCATCACAGCACACAAAGTAAAATGCCTTTTCTGCACCTGATGATACATGCCCACCTCTTCGTCTGCCTGGGTATTTGTAATTCTGTTAGACACACAATGTGTTGTTCGCCACTATCCACAACCTTGTTTGTCAAGGAGACTCAAAGAAACTTTTGTTACCAAATAAAAGTAAGGGCAATTTGGAGTCCTAGGACTTGTTGACAAAGTGATGAAATCCCAAAATGCATGCATTTGGACACATATAGGAACCTAATGCAACTAAGAATTGAAAAACAATAAGTAATACACAAATTCAGTAATGACAAATTGCTGAAAATTAGTTTTGCTCTTTTATGAAGTGCTAGGCCTTGCCACAGAAAAATATGTAGACCCTACTTTTCACTGGGCTATTGGCCCGAGCTTCAATCACAGTTCTCGTTCTTCTCAATGACCCACCAAATAATGGAAATGTACCTACAAGATACAAGAGCAATCTTCTGTGCAGTAATATACTCGGTGACAAGGATCTCTAAAGACTGGAGTTCAATTGTTTCATAGATCAAAGGGTTGAACACAGCAATCATAACTGGTTGCTTCAATTATTGGCTTTTGGGACCTAAATAAACAGGGATCACACATGTGAAAGGTGCAAGAGGCCAGAGGCCACGCAATCACATTGCAGTACAGTGCATATTACAATAGTGTAGATGTGGTACATTTGTCCCTAATTTTCTACTACAGAGTGTTGTTGGCAGATTATCAAGTCGATAGCAACACAGGACCACTGGAATCGGGTACAGCCAACTATGACCAACACTGTCAGAATGGTTAATTTATATAAGCAATAGGTCATGTAGGCATTACAAAAGGGGAAAAGCAAAACACATGCACATAATTACTTGCTAAGCCTTGGGGTGTGCTGCTGCCGATAAATATGCAATATTTTATGTCTGAACATGTTTGCAACATTCGTTTTACAAGAACAATGAAACAGTTCAGACTGTAAAAGGTAATCAGGAGGGCTGAGAGAGAGGGGAAATTGCACAGAAAGGCAATTCAACAATAGTCAATTTTTATGATACGCCATCACAGGCTCAGTCATTACTTTGGGTAGTCTGGTAGATAGGAATTGTGGCCAGTAGCTAAGGCCACAAGCCATCACCAGTGCACAACAGACCCACTATGTGGGTAGTGGCTACTTTGCATGCCTTGGCATGCCTTGGCAGGGCATGGGGCACTTCTGTAAGCCATGCCCTGTGCAGTGTGGCAACAGGCCATAGCTGTCATCAGGGCTTCTAGTTTCCACCCATGTCATTGATGATGCAATACGTGATGTCATCTGTGATTTCATCAGTGATGCCATCTGTAATGTCTTCAGTGTGCTCATGGGCAGCACAATGGGGCTCAGAATTAAGAGGCCTCTGTTGGTATTAATCTAGATTTTTCATTTTGTGTGAAATAGTGTGCTTTTTGCAAAAGATGTTTTTACTTTATATTTTGTATTCTGAAGCCTTCCACTATTTGTCTTAAAATGGTGAAAAAATATAACAGTTCTATCTCATTTCCTTCACTCTAGCATAGAATGGAGGCTGGATACTCTTCATAAAAGAGGTAAACAAAGCTCTGCAAACTGTCCTTTACTCTTCTACTGCAAGAGGACAGTCATGATCAAACAACCTTGGTCAAAATTGGGAATAACACAACTGCAGCGATTCGGACTACTTCTGTTTCACTTAAAAGAAATGTCACTATTCACAATCTGTAACCTTGAGGGTACGACCTGCAATCAAACACACATTTTTGATCTATGATCTTTTCTTTCAAATAAATACAATCTTGAGCTGATCTTACTTAAAGAAATGTGGTTTGCTTACATAAAGGGGGTCATTCTGCCAAAAATGCAAATTTCAGGCAGGGGACCACTGACATTTGCTGTTGACACACCTGCATAACATTGGCGTCACTCAAAAAGCAGAGTGCAATCGTGAAGAGTAAATGAAGGCAAAATCACCTTTACTCTTCACTTCTATTCTCCTTTTTGTGAAATTAAAATGCCTCCTGCAAAATACTCTTTGCAGGTGGTGTTTTATAATGGATGTAATGGATGTTTATGGTATCCGCCTGCTATTTACCAAGTGTAAATGCGTGGCATAAACCATAGGAATCCTGTGATGGTATGCTCTTCGAAGACAGAGGAGGAAAGCAAAATGGAGATGCAAACTCTGCTTTGCTCCATTAATATGCCTTGGAAAGGCACACAAATGGGACAGAAGGCCACATTACAAGTTTGCCGGTAGCCTTGCTTGTAAAACCGGCAGGTTGCCGCCAAACTTGTGATTTTTTCTGGCACCCGAGAATGGGCAATTACTGTGTCATTACCATTATGGCCCCGCCAGACCTGGTGAGTGCCCATTCGCGGGCACCGGAAAAAAATGCTCCCCATCCCCATTTGAGCCCGATAGGGCTCAATAGGAATGGGGAGGTCGACATGCTCTGCTCGTAGGTGCCGGTACGCCTGCCAGGTCAGGACAGGTGGGCGGGAAGGCACCCACAAGCAGAAGTCGTAGTTTGCCGGTCCGGTAACAACGGTACCAGCAAGCTTACCGATACTGTTGTTACCAGACAGGCAAACATATAATGAGGCCCAGAATGTTAAATGTAGGTGTGAAAGCATTACGCTTCACTTTTATGCATCCATTTAATTCACTGTCCAAACGAAAATGACCCCCAAATAAGGCACTGTTAACTGAACAACACTGTACAGATTTTTTTATTCAATCCATGGAGTGATCGGAATAAATGATGGAACTGACATTAAATATTATAAAAGTATAACAATGCAAGCCTTGAGGAAATTGTTATGCCAAACATCAAACCTTTTTGCATGTTATTTCCTCCTGATTTACCGCTCTCCTAAATCTGACCACTCCTTTCGTACAAAATGGATTGATGCCTTAGCAACACCCATCCCCATCTGTGCTCTAATTTTTGGCTTTATCTTGGACTTAAATTGAATGCAACTAGATCCTCCCATGAAACGGGCCAACATCTAGAGGGCCTTTTCTCTTCAGATAGCTTAGGATCGTACCTTCACATGTCCCCGACTTTCCTTGTTACCTGGTCAGACCACCATGGCAAGACAGGTGAGCTAACCCTAAGACATAGCCCATCTTTGGATGTTTTCCCAAAAAAGTCTGCATTTAACGGGAAACGGTTCTTTACTACCCTAAATCTCTGCGTAGGCCCTTGCAATACCAACCAATCTAAGCCTAGTTGCTGCTTATTGGTAGTAGAGGTTAATGCGGGTAATAGACTGTATTAACCCATTACAATTAGTTGGGATTGATGACCCTTTCTTGTGTGATTCGATGGGAAGCTGAGAGAATTTAGAGAAAACATTGGGAAAGTTGAGGGCCCATGGAGATGAAAATATATTAACATAAGTGTTCCCATAAGAGACATCGAGGCAACGTAACATACATTTAAAGAGTCTTTTAAAATGGTCCGGGAGCTGAAAGTTCCCTACCAAGTCATATAGTTTGCCCACAAAAGAATTATGTAATTCTCTCCAAAGATTCTTCTTTTACACCAAATTAGAAGAGACATTATTCCACACATGGCAGTTTAAGATCCTGATTCGAAGATAGGCAACCTGATGACATCTCCCTCAGGGACTTGTTTCCTGGAACTTTGAACCAATCAGTTCAGTTGCCATTTAAAAGAAAGTAAACCAGTGGGATCAGTTAATGTTCGCTGCTCTGCAAATTGGCAAAGGATATTGAGCCTTCTATCGTTGATGATCACTGAAACATAATACTATGTTAATGATGTCAGGTAGCATATCCTTCTCCTTAAAACATGTAGTAGTTTTTCCAAACATAATCTTGAATCATGGAAGCTTTGCAATTATCAGCTAGGAAAGCTGTTGGAATTGGCAGCAAACAAGCAGTTGCACTCTTTGACTGAATGACTGCTTCTTCTGGATACCCATCTGGTGGGTTTTCTACCTAGCCATGGAATTATGTCTACCTTAGTACCTGTCCTAGGTGCCCTTAGGCTGTTGGTTGAAGGTGGCAGTGTTGCACCATTTATTATTTTGATCTATCAACCACGGTGGCCATGCCATCCCCCTTTCCACTTCCACTCAGTGAACATTCAACTTCTAGCACTTCTAGCACTAAAATCTATTAAATCTTACTTAATGGACTTGATGCAATCAGTAGTGCTTCCACCTTGGGTACGGAAACTCTACAATATGGAATCCCACAGAGATCCATTTCTCCCTCCCAATGTTTAATTTGTATCTACAACCACTTCTAGGCTTTGTTTGTTCATACTGCCTAGTCATTCTACATGTATGCTGACAATATACAAAGCTTTCTTAGAGTAGGGTGGAATTTGGGCATTGATTCCACCACCTTTGAACATGCATGGAGGAATTTCTGGTTGCACAAAAACTGGCAAAGATAATTCAATGAAAACTCAAAGGATTGTCTTCAACCTGAAACCCAAACTCTGAAGCCAGCCTATGTGTCCTGAATCATTTGATCCATGTCCACTAGGCTCAAAGTAGCCATCACAAAATAGCTTAATTTCGGGAGTAAGCCATAAGCATACACACACATGACACATATTTTTAAAACGACAAATTAATTAGCTTGGCATAAAACTATAAAATCATCCATATCCATTTTAAAATTCAAGCAGCAGCACGGTAGCAACGTGCAGTATATAAAGTGCAATTCAATTTACAACAATTATTCCTCTCACACATTTCCATCTTGGAATCCTCAATAACTTACATACTTTGATTCAGTTTCATCATATGAGCAGATAAGCAATACCACATAACTCAAAAGCCACATACTAAGGTACAACAGCATAATTAATCAACAGTTTGTATCCCATTTCCCCCTCTAAATTACTATTAATATTGTCGTAGTAATACAGAGAACTGACTAAAAACCATATCATATGTTGTATTTGGGAGCACTTTTGGGGATCATGGATCCATTAGCCTGAGTCATCTACTGTTCGAAAAACTCTTTCTCCTGTAAAAAGCACCAGCTAAGAATGATGATGCAGCGCAGAGCCCAGAATGGGCTGGCCTAGGTTTAATTAGTTTAATAGCTTCACTTATGGGTCTTAGGTTGTACAGAATAAAAATCGGAATCAGCCATGTTCGTCTAGCCGCTTCATACAAAGAGCACATAAGTAAAAAATGCATTTAGTCCTCATCATATGTGTATGTATTTCATCATATTGGAACCACGGAAGCAAATTACTAACATTAGAGTGTAAGACATCATAGATACCCTCTCTATCGGAATTTAGCACACTAGAGTTCTAGATTTTGAGCCAGTTTGTCAGTGGTTTTATCATAATTTATTTGACCTCTGTTATACCTAGCTCTAATGCTACAGGTACAGAAGGCGCAACTCCAAGGTAGACTCAGATTAACAGTCTATAGACAGACCGTGATGTAATTTATGGGTTGTCTTTTGGTGTAAATTAACTATTAATAGGTCCTGAAGAAAGCAGAAACAAACAACTTAAATGTCTGCTTAAACTGGTTGACCGAAAGAGTACATGTTTATACGTGAGACTCTAGACATCCAAAAATTGTTCTGGGTGTCACACCGTGAGAGCATACGTCTGTACGTGAGACTCTAAACATCCAGAAATTGTTTTGGGTAGAAAAAAATGCAAGATATTTTTAAGGTTCAATACCACTCTACTTTAGATCTTTTTTTAGACACATAAGAGGGAGTAATAAATATTTGAAGTTTAACTCCCCCTGTGTCACAATCCCTGACAGAATTGATAGGGATTTTAATGTTCAGGCAAATGATTGCCATTATCTAGTATGCTTCAGAGAACAACAAAACTTCTTTACACTCAGATGTGTGACATTGGGAGGTTAGATTTAAGACATAGGGTCAGCCTCTTTCTCTATCCTCTAACCTAGACAGGCGGCACATCAGCACCATCTAGGGAGAGATACCACACTAGGGATAGTTAGTTTGTCTTTGTGAGGGTGAAATAGTGGGCCTGAGGCCTATTTGAACTAATGTATAGGGATTCTCATCCTTGTTGTGTGAAAAAAGAGATATCATAATGTTCAAGTGATAAGCTAAGAGTATGCACGTTGGTTGAGCAGGAGATGGTCTTGATGTTGAGTGGTGTTTATTTGGACTCAATAGTCCTGATTCTGAGCTACCACTTAGATAAGAGATACTTTTCATTTCATAGACCATTTCGTCACAGTCCCACCATGAGGAACTAGGGTCCATTGTCAAAACCAGTCCAAAGGTTTGGGTCAAAAACAGCACAATGATGCAAATAGAACCTTGCAATTGAGTTTAAACAGCTGTGATCAGGTCCAGTTGTCAAATATTTGGGTTGACATTGCAACAAAGTTCCTATAGATATCCATTCTTTGGGGCCTAGAAGTGGTCTGGGACCAGCGCTGCACAGCCTGTAGTATGATGTGCTACATGTAGAAAGTAAATGGGGGAGCCCCCTGAGTCCCTCCCCTTACCCCAGCCCTGACCCTACTGCTTTGGTTCACCACTCGTACCACCTGCTTGCTAGAAGAAGTGGCCCAATAGCTACGATACTGCCCAGGGAACTTTAGGTTCACAAGTTGCCCATCGTATGGAGAATGGTCGTTGTTGAAGACTTGGAGATATGCACATTTGATTAGCATGAAACTGAATAGTGCAGGTTAAAGCAACACCCTGAGAGATGACCACCAGGGAGATGCTCTCTTGAGCACCTGGGAAGAAGCTAACCAGAGAGACCTTTGTGACAAGCACGACTAGGCATGTGACGGTTCCCAAACAAGTAAGGGATATTCCACCTAGAAAGAACACTATAAGGCAATACTCACAAGTGGAACTCTTCTACCTGACTTCAAAGTGGCTTCAAAGTGGGTGTCTGCCTTTTTGAGACTTGGACCTGCAAATGGCAAAGACCTGAATTGATTGAGGATAAGGAGGAGAGATATAAAACAGGGCTCCTGGCCTCAATATGGGGTTAGGGAGTGAAAAAGTAAAACCACTGAGGTTGTGCTGCAGAGCACCAGGCAGTAGCGGAATACAGTGAGCAGGATGCTAGAGTCCAATATAGAGTGAGTAGTCGGAGAGCTTGCTGAGAACTACGAACTCAGACACTGGGAGAGACCAGACTAGAGATTGAGAGAGAACGAGAGTCAACTGAAAGAGAGAACATAGAAACTGATATAAGCTATATGTTTATGTTTACAATTTGATATAGCGCTTAAGCCCGTAGGCATCAAACCACGTACATAGACACAGCAGACAACAATAAGGTTGCAGGACAGTCAAGAAAAGGGTGTCGTATGGGAGGACAGGAATATATTAAGCGGACTCTGGGAGAAGCCAAACTTGAGAGAGAAAAAGAGACATATCTGACTAGGAATCCAAAAAGCAAGCTGGGTGTTATATGCCTGAGATATTGATTTTAACGCAGGAGGGAGACCCTCTTTGCTGGGGGGTGAGAATATCACAGCCTGCAACAAAACACCTAAGCAAGTGGGGTTGAAAGAACTACTTGATAGAAGGAGGATTGACATTAACCCAGGATGGTGATCCGTTCTTTTCGGTAAAACTATCTAGCCTGACAATTACTCTAAAGGAGAAGAAGTGCTTGCTGGTGGGAGAGTGTCAAGAAGAGAGCAGGGTACTATCACCCTCAAAAGGAGAATGTTAAGAACCTTCAGTTAGGGGACCCTGGCAAAGATACATTCTCCTGTAGTTATGCCTTTCAGACACTTCCAGTTGACCCATTCTGACACCAGTGGTTTAGTGCCTTATCATTTCTAGCTTTACTTCCATAGAATCTATAAGCATTACATCAACCAATCCTGACAAAATTAGGCACATGTGTTGAACTTTTCCTTTGCCTCAAATGTGTTCTGTTGGTCCTTCATCACACATTCAGCCATTCTAGAGTCAGGACCTGTTGCAGTGCTGATCTTTCAGTCCATGTAGATTCTGTAGCGTTGGCATCTGTGGAAGAAGGTTACTTAGGTGTCTGGTATCAGAGGTGTCGCAGATGACAGTTTTGGGAACCTGACACAGTGTAGTCAGGTTGGCTGTCCCAAACCTGATGAAAAAGTAAAGGAAATGAACATGTGAAAAGTGTTTTACAGTATTATGCTGCTCGTTGCATGCTATGTTATTTGTATGCTGCCTTTCCATATCATAGTGCCTACATCCCAACCCCCCCTTTTAATGTATGCCCTCCTCCCCCAAAGACCTCTGTGCTGTGCCTCCCTGACCCTCCCCCTAATTGTTTAATCCTGATTGCTGTTTCTCCGTTCTTCCCCTCTCAAAGCTGGTAGATCAGGTCCCCATCTTGAACTTTCATTTGCTGGCTCATCCCCATCCCCACTTCCCCCACAAATGTTGTTAACACACTTTACCCTACTCCACCCTTCTGCCTGCATCTCCTGCACACAAACAGTCATTGTGTAAATATTGAGTGGTGGACAGCACTCACAGTGTGGTGTCTGTTGTGTTCGGCATCTGGGATGCACACTTATTACCCGACTTGGTCAAAAACCTTATGAAGTAATGGGGTTCTCAGGCTCATACACCACGCTGGAGTCAGTAGGTTCGTTACAGGTAAGTTTATTCCTGACTGTGAGCACATGTGAGTCAGATGATAGAAGTACTGGGACATCCTCCCCAGCCACCACAGCAACTCCAACTGTCACTGTAGAACCCCATAGAACCCTGTCTCACCAGCACTCCAGGTTCCATATGACCTCACAATCCCGCATCCACACACAGATGCCCATGTGACATCACCATCCTGTATCTACATCCAGATGTCATTACGACACATTACCTGGTGAAGATATTTCAGCCCATAACAAAATCCTCCAATACAATCCCTGCAAATCCCTTGAACAGCACGCTTATAGAAAACACTAGATTTTGGTATGTACAATTCTTGAGGCACTATTTGTCCCCGGGGTGGGGCTCAGGGGCTTCACAGAGGAGGGATATTGTTGTAATGTGTGTAGTGATGTCAGAGTGTGTCCAGTATTGGGGATGTTATGCTCTGAAAGCTGGTTCTAAGATTTACAGTTGAGAGCTATGCTGAATTGAGGGGCCATGCCGATGTTGTTCCTGGCAACTAACATACAATAAACCTACATATATTTTACCTGCTGGTCCGGGTGTTACTTCTGGAACCAAGATATTACACTGGCGACGAGGATGGGATCCTGTCGAGGAGGGGACAGTGCTGAGCCACGAAACATCGCCCTCCAGTGAATCTATGTTCCAATATCAAGGTGTCAGCAGGTTGGGGCCCAGAGTTGTTTTAACTGGGCTGCGTATGACTCTTCAGCAGGCCGGGTGGTGCTGAATGGAGGTGCCGAGTCGGCACACAAGTCGGTGTGCAGTGCTGGGTTAAGTACGCCAGCTCTAAGGGCCATCTGATCCCCAGTGGCCGGGTGGTGCTTTGGGGAGCCGAGCGGCACACAGGTCAGTGTGCGGTGCTGTAAGGAGCATCTGCCGTGAGGGCCCAGCTTGCCGGGTGGCGCTTTGGGCTGGCAGCGTGTGTTCCGGTACAGCTGTTCCTCCGCGCACATTTCCGTGTGCTGAGAGTGCTGCCAGGAGGCAGATATTTCTAATTGTTTGCCATGGAGGAGGGCGTCGGGGGGAGGGGGGGAGGGCCCCGGTGCCATGGACTCCGGAGAGCCAGACGCCATCAAGGAGTTGCAGAGATGTGGCCTTGGCGGTGACTCGGGCCAAATGATGACGTTGCCCTTGACTGATCATGCCTTCCAGCGTGAGAAGCTGGAGCGCAGTTATTCTTGAGGGAGGGGCCGAGGGTGGTGCTGTAATGACGTTGCCCTTGTCGGGGCATGCCTTCCAGCGTGAGCAGCTGGAACGCAAGGAAGAATTACATTGCATTGGATGTGCTGAGCACAGTAGACGCGCTGAAGTACTGTTTTTAGTCACAGGAAAGCAGTCGCGCAGCGTTTCCGAACATGGCTGTGGGGTATCCTATGCGGGTGAAGGCGTGGTGGTTTGTAGAAATGCCTGGGGAGGCGCGGACATTTGTGTGTGTGCATCGGTAGAGCGCAAGTATTTCCTCACATGGGACGTGGACGGTCATTTCCCCATATGGAATGTGGACTGTCATCTGAGTCCCTTAAGGTTAATGGTGGCGAGGACCGCATACCCATCGATCTGCCTTAGTGTAAAGGAGTTTCTGTCAAAATTCACCAGTGTCGTTGCAGCGTTTTCGGGACCCTGGAGGAATAGAGATCCAAGGCTTGCAGCTCGAAGGGAGAAGGAGGGCACTTAGCGTTTACTGAACTATCAGTGAGACAATTTGTGTGCGTTTGAGGCCAGTGTGTATGCTGTCTTCTTCTTATGTGATGGCCTTATTTGTGTTAGTTGGTTGTGTAACATGGGCCCCTGTGATTCCGTGTGAGTGAGTGTCGATGCGCTCATTGAAAAGTTGTGTATGGATGTGTCTGGATGTGCGTTATTGTGATGTAGTTTTGTATTTATAATGAGCTGTGCAAATGTGAGATTGAGTGGAGTATGGTTGGTGTTTTAAGTTACAGTGCACTAAAATACTAAAATTGCATTGCACTTTCTTGTGTAACTTATTTTTCTTTCCGGTGAGACTGAACAGTTGGGATTATGGACTCGTGGGTGGGGGTACTCACGTGTAAAGCAAGTGCTTGATCTGTAACCATACTTTCTTGCAGGTCGCATTTGGGACTATAGGGTTTGGACGGACTTGTGGTGGGGGGACTCATGGGTTTTGATTGCGCATTGATGGCAGCGCAGTTAACAAAGTTCTAAAACAATTTTACTGTGATGAATTGGTTGTTCTAACCTTTATCTTTCAGTGGGATTGCTTATGTATTTCTGATTTCAATTTGTGCACATTTGCATATTTATGCCAAAGTGTTGTTGTTTATATGCCCGCCTATCGCTTGCATAGCATTGTGTGCGTATGGTATGTTAGGGCAACCTCTAGGTTGTGTGTGTGTGCGGGGGTTGTGTTCTGCTAATTGTAGTGTACCATGATGGTGTCCCGATGGTAACATAGTGTGATACGGGTTTCCATTGGTTAGTGACTTGGTGTGCTGCGAGTGCAGATTGGTTAGGATTTGGTGTCCTCTGTGGTAGATTTAGGTGTGCTGCATGTTTCAGTTTGGCAAGGGCTAGGGGTCCTAGGTGTGTGTGAGTGTGCTGCAGTTATGCAGTTGGCTGGAGTAGGGGTCCAAGGTGTGTGTGTGGGTGTACTGCGGTGATTCAGTTGGCTGGACTAGGGGTCCTAGGTTTGTTGTGTACACGTATTGTGTTGGTTTAAGGTGGGTGTTTTTGAGCAATCCTGTAGGATTGGGTTTTCTTAGGTGTCCTTGTTGTGTTGGGGTGCCCTGTTCAGGTGCTGTTGTGGACTGATCTTGGGATGGTGTGCTTGTTGTTGCTCTTGTTGAGCTGGGTTTGTGCCCATGGGTGGCAGCCCTGGTGCCCTAGGGTGCAGACTAGGGCGGAAGGTTGTTTGTGCATGGATTGTTTGGCACGTTAGGTAGTGTATCTGTGGGAACGCTGGGTCGTGGCAGGTCCTAGGTTGCAAAGGGCAGCTTGGAACAGGTGGTAGTGCTTAGTTTATTGTTTTTGTTTCTCTAGGGTATTTCCAGTTCTGTTTTATGGGAGGAGTTAGCCCTTATTAGACTGCGTTGGGTTCATCATTGTTGTGTTTTTAGAGGGAGGAGTAGAATTGGAGTTGGATTTGGGAGTATTCTGGAGTTGGAGTTGGGTGTCTTGGCTGACACATGCTGGTTTATGTTGTCCAATTTGTTTGTGGCACAGTTAGATAGTGTATCCTTGGGGTGCCATGTAGGTTATGTTTGTCCCATGGTTTCGTGGATAAGCACATTTCCATAGTGTCATAAAACTGGATGTATTGAGGGTGATGGTGATCTAAGGGTGGCAGTTTTCTTGTCGCCAGTGGAGTATGGTTAGTTGGTGCATTACGTGCTCGCCACACGTGTATGCAGGGGATTATGTCAGTGATGGTTTAGTGGAATTCCTCCTTGTTCAATAAATGAAAGGAGGGAGAGGCGTTGTAATGTGTATCTCAGGTGAGGTGGTGACATCACTGTTGTATGGAATGCAGTGATGTCAGAGTGTGTGGAGTTTTGGGGATGTTATGCTCTGAAAGCTGGTTCTAAGATTTACAGTTGAGAGCTATGCTGAATTGAGGGGACATGCCGATGTTGTTCCTGGCAACTAACATACAGTAAACCTACATATAGCTTACCTGCTGGTGCGGGTGTTCCTGCAGGAACCGAGATATTACAGATATCCAAATAGTCCCTTGTTATTTCCTAATTTTATTTCATGTAGCCTATGCACATATTTGTGCACATATACCCCCTGCTTTTTAGCTTTGCTATCATCTTGCTACTCTTAAAACATTGATTGTATCTTTGAGTCATGCTACCATACAGGACTTTACTCAGCTTCAAGGCCTGATCATCACAAGCACCTGTGATGCAGTTCCACCCATATGTTGACGTCATTAAAAAACACCTGCAGCCCGTTGTTTTTATGTGAACTATACTCTATAGACGATGCCAAGCGTGTGGTGGCATTCATCAATGGGCTAGCCCAGTAAATCATGCTAGCTAGCACCCACACCCCAAGCCTAAGCATGCCCTTTCACTTGTCCCACAGACAGACTTTGTTCTGGGCCATTTTTCTAGTGCCATATGCGTTTTTATGCACCTTTAATAACGCGTCATTATAAAGCCCTAACACTCATTTCTTATTGAGTGCTTAGAATTATTTTCATCCAAGTTTGAGTTATGTAATTTCTTTCTGCTTTTATGATAATCTCGTGGGTTATTGCAACAACAAAAAACATTATTTTTAAAATGTCCTACAATATTAATGTATTAAGTTGATGTTGTTCAATTGTTCTGTGAAGGATGGATATTAAATCCACATGTTCCTGTACTGAAACCAATTGAAACGAATGTCATTAAAATTAGAGAGCCTTTCTCTCCCGTCTGAGTGCGGGTGCTTTGCAGGTGGCTGGGTATAGCGCTTAGACACCTTTATCTTTTCTTCCACCACTACCTGGAGAGTGAATTCTCCACAACGCTCCTTTATGAGAACCTTCTCGAGGTTCCCAGGCCTGTCTTCCCAGGAGCGTTTCGATATACACTGGCTGCACATGTTTTCAGTCAGCAAGCGTTATTTTTCCTTCTAATATGTACCATGGGATCTCTTGAGCATATGATTTATATCATTGCTAATCTTTCTAGACTATGGATCATTTGAAACCAAATGCTATCGCGTTCACTGCTTAAAAGCCTTATGCTATGAATACATTATTTAATTCTCTGCCTGGGAGTTGCAGTCTCGCCGGCTACAATTAACTGCACGGCGCCCAGCAGGGCGCCTGGAAAGTGCAGCCCCAGCATTGGTTCAGCACGTGGGATTTCCTTCATTAACTTCGGCTTGAAAAGTCAAAGCCTTGAGTCCTGGCAGACATGCTGCAGCGCTGCCTGTAAATCCAGATGCAGAATATTATTTCCGAAGGATGTAATGCACAGTATAGTGTTAGGTATTGCAGACTGGCCCATTGGTATTCTCTACAGAACGTGTCTGCATTGCTTGCAGCGTTCATGCTCTGGGTTGCAGGCTAAGCTAATGCCCTGTAAAGTACATTTTCAGCTGTGACACGTCAAATACCAATTCCTTCACTTGCTTCCACTACCGCTGCTATTACCAGTGAAGTGCTCAGTTGGAAGATAGAGATGCATTCTCCCTGTGGGTGGCCAGCTCTGTTTGGTGGCAAGAAAAAGAGAGATACTGATAAGTAATGCACGCATAGAAGGAGAACACATTGGAAGCACTCCCTACGTACATTCCACCTAACAACGACAATCCTGTAGATTCAATCAAAGAAGCAGAATTGAGAGCAGAGAAGGGATTCGCAGGAAACACAAAATGTCACGATTCAAAGACAATAATTTGACAAAATAATACCAGGATGTTAAGACTACATCATCGACTTGCAGTGGCGTATGGGATTTTAGAGTACCCTGCAGTTTTGGTTGGGAAACAGTAACTCAAAGGTCGAAGTGTGCGGCAACTGATGGGAACTGAGCCATACTATTTCTACCTTTCCCTATCACTAGAGCCACTATGTCTTACAACCACTTGAACAGCTTTCCTCTTTCTTTTACCTGGTGTGCTTTTTGTAGCCATTGCTCGAGTTGGGCTCCAGCAGCATGTGTTGGTGCAGAGGGGACTGCAGAGAGACAGCCTAATCTCCCTAATGAAACACATTTTGGGAAGTATGCTACACAAGTGGAGAAGCAGACATTCATCACACTATGCATTTATATTGTTCTAAAAAATAAACAGCATACTTCTTCTATGCACAATTATGGTATAGATGTTTGCTCCATTTCCACTTTTTGATTCCTCAGAGGTGTGCACATTTTTTATTTTTTATTTTTGTTTAATTGATTTAACAATTTTTACAAAAAAAGAAAGGAAAACGTCCAATTGGATCCATGTCCCATGTCCCTGTTCAAACTTTTAAAAGAAGAAATAAAATCACATGTAATGAAAGATTCTCTCATTTACGTTGATCAAGGACGCCGCCATCTCAACTCTCTTCGAGAGTTTCAAGTTAATTTTTTTGGTCTTCTCGAGATATCTTCAGTCCCGATCTTTCTGCCCATTCTTTTTAACTATTTGATTTCACAGTTTTTGGAAGGGCCAGAAGTTATATATACCTAAGCACTGCCAGGCATTCCCTTTCCACCCCCTCGAGCAAGTCCTTATAGCTCTTTCTTTATTCATGCGCCCTTTTATTCCAGGTCGATGATTTAAAAAATAAGAAGTTACCCCTATCACACATCGCGTGTCATCGCCACTTGAAAGGATTCTCCAGCAGTCAGCTTCTGTTAAAGTTGTGAAGGATGACATTATTTGTCCCAAGGATGTCTTTCTGGCTTGAAAGGTTCCTTCGCATCCTAATAGGAGGTGTCTGCTTGATTCTACTTCCTCTTTTTTACAGAATCTACATTTGTTTGTTACAGTTTGTTTTCTTATATACAAAACCTTGTTTGTTTTAAGATGATTCAGACGGAATCTTAAGAAAGTTCTTCTTCGGATTTTGTCCGCAAATTTTTCCAGATAGCTTCTGATGTCATTTAATCTCTTTTCCGTCGTCGGTAAATGAATCGTTAGTTCATAAATGTTTGCAGTTTCACCTGTGGTGATCCAGTCTAGTTCTAGCATTTCTTTAGATACACTGTCAGGATTTCTTACCAGCTGATCTGTCATGATGTCAAGGTTGGCCATTAGTTTAATGTTTTGATTTTTCCACTCCGTTACTTGTTTGATGTTATCATTTTCCAATTCTTTCTCAATGAGCTCTAAAACTTTTGGCTTGGTTGGCTGGATAATCTTCCGATAGAGCATTAACGTCTTTCTTTCTTTGATCATTCTTAATGATGAGATACACAATTCCCGTCTGATAAGTGGCATAGGAGTGCTCTGTGACAGTCCAAGCACTCGCCTCCAGAAAAAACTCTCTAGTTTAATCCATAAGGATTCCTGTATTGCAACCATAGCCTCTGTACCATATAAAATCGCAGGGATCACCTTTGCTTTGTAAAAAGTTATTATGGGTTTGATCGAAAATTTTCCATATTTTTTATCTATGAATTTTGCTTGCGAGGTTAGAGCATTCATTTTGGTCCAGATCATGTCTTGCATCGGTTTCTCCTTTAGGTTATTACTTAGAGTCACTCCTAGATATTTGAAGGTATCTACTCTTTCTAGCTTTTGATGTTCCACAAACCAGTTCTGATTGTGTTTCTTTCTGCTCTGTGGTTCCCACGTCATCACCTTAGTTTCTGATATATTTATATGCAGATTATTTCTTTTCAAGTAGTCGGCCAGGTTACCCAATTGCCTCTGTAGTCCCATCGCTGTAAGATCTAATAGAATTATATCATCTGCATAGAGCAGCCGTGGTACAGCCTCTCCAACCTTCGGTGGGAAACATCTTACGTTGTCCTGCGTTTTTCCAAAGTCCGCCATATAAGCATTATATAACGCAGGTGCAAGGGGCAGCCCTGTTTTACACCTCTTGCTGTTTTGATGTCTCCCGTCAAAAAGCTCTCTCGGCTTAGTCGCACCTTGATTACAGTATCTTGGTAGAGAGCCTTAATCGGTGCTAGTATGATCTCAGGACATTTTAGATTTTCCAGCTTGTCCCACAGTAGTTGTCTGTTGACCTGGTCAAAAGCTTGGACCAGGTCAATAAAAGCCACATACACTTGTTGACCTGTTTGAGCACTCTTTGCTTTTATTATGCTCATCGCCAGGACATTTGGAAGAGTCCCTGCATTCTTAACAAAACCCGTTTGAAAGTGGTCAGATCTATTTCCTCCTTTCAGCCAGTTTTGAAATGCTTCTAGTGCGAAATGTCCAAAGATTTTTCCGATAACATCTAATAACGAAATCGGGCGGTAATTACATGGATCCTCTCTATCCCCTCTTTTAAAGATCGGGACCACTACTGCCATTCGCCAGGAATCCGGAATATTTTTTTCTTGGTTGCAATTCATAAACAGCTTGCTTATAAACGTTGCCCATAGTTCTGGATTTAGTTTAAGATCACTATTTGCTAACATGTCCGGTCCCGGAGCCCTTGAATTACTTATCTTCTTAATTTGTAGTATGAGATCTTCTTCATTATACGGGATCTCCCACTGTGATATTTCTTCAGTTTTTCCCACTTTCTCACTTTGCTTCCCACCATCGATGTTATATACTAAACTGTATAGGTTTTCAAAGTGGGATACCCATTTGCCTTCACTTACATTATTCTGTAGGGCATTTGTAGTTGCGTGTCCTCCCTTTATCAAGGACCATAATTCCTTCGATTTTCTCCTGCATAATGTTTTTAGCATGTTCTTTGCATCTTTCTGGCGTAAATAGGCTTTTTTTCTGCCATAACCATGCTTTATACTCCTTGCATGCTCTCTGCCATCTTATCTTGTTCTCGGGTAGCTCAGATGAAAATGCAACTTTTTTTCAGTTTTCTCAAGATTCTTCTTTTTATCACTATTTCTCGATTATAGACATGCTGATGGTCCGTCTTAGATGTTTGCTTCTTGCCCTTTACCATATATTCTTCTAACAGCGGTGTATATCTTAAGGTGTTTTCATCCTTTTCCCCTCTCTTTATCTTAGTGTTGCACATTTCAGTGTCATTTTCTGAAAGTTCGATAATTGCAGTTTCTGTGATCTTAAGGCTGTTACCCCTTGTGTTGACTTCGAAGTCATGCTTGTGCCAGTATTTTGGTTTCTGTCTGCTAGCCCAACTTGCATTCAATAGGTTATGGTCGCTATTTATTGTTTTTACAACTGTGAATCTTTTCATCAGTCCTAGGAAGTCTTTGGACACAAACGTATGATCTATAGGGCCTATTTGGTCGCCTCTCGGACATGTTGGTATTTTTGCGTTGCTTTTTGATCTCAACCAATGCAGGTTATGAAGGTCTCTCGCCGCTACTGTTTGTTCCAAACGTCTACCCCTTTCCAGTACTTTGGCCGAGTTCTTCAAGTGAGGTCTTTGGTTTCCAATTCCCGGGCATATAGCGTTGAAGTCTCCTGTTATTATTATGTAATTATGGCCGGAATTTAGACTGGCTTCATCTAAGCTGTTATTTAAAGATTAGATATAAGCCTCTTCGGAAATGACTTCTGGGTTCCAATATGTGTTTATTAGGAGAATTTTGTCTTCCTTCTCCTCCTTATCACCCATTTCTATATACTTCCAGGAGAGTAGTACAACTTGAAATAAGTACTTTGTTGTTAGCTGTTCTATCATCTCCAGACCAGATCCTGCCTTAATTGCTATTAATAGCCCTGCCGTCGGTCTCCCTGTTCAACCTTTTTTCGCCGGCACATTGACTATCGTGTATCCATCCAGATTCGGTTTGTTTAGAAGCCATGTCTCCTGGAGGAATATTATATCCCATCTACTGAGTTTTACATCATTTTTTGTCATGAGGTGGGTAAAGCCTCTGGTGTTCCAAGACATCAAATCCATGGATTTTTTCACTGTTGTTTTACCTTCAACCATTTTTAGTCTGACGATGGTTTTCTCTGTCCGGTCTTTCTTGTCTAACTGCTAATCTTCATTATTTAGATGGGGCATTGAAGATTTCCATGTCCATTTTACTGCCGTATTTTTGGTATTGTCCCTTTGTCTTATTGACTCATCCCTCTTGTCCTTCTTATGATGATCTCCTCTGACTTGTTTACTATGTTCTTTTTTGTGTGCTTCTTCTGGACATCTCAGTTCCTTTCTTTCCCTTCTTTTATAATCCTCCACCGAGTCTATTGGTGAGTGTTGTCCTAGATTATTTATTTTTCTCCTTCTTCTGTCACACAAGCACTCTTGAGCTATTTTTTGATTTGCCTGCTGTTTATGTCCTTCTTTGGGTTGTTCCAATTCCCTCATCACATATCCCAAAATGTTTAATTGTTCACTGCCTTTTCTTAGCAATTCTCTAATAACTTGGGATTTGATGTGTAGGTATGATTTATCTTTTCTACCCCTTTCACTCGGTTCTACTATCCATAGATCCTGATTCTGGATATCCCGTAATTTTGGTATCTGCGCAAAAATGTTTATAATGGTACGTCTATTCAGGATTAGATCTTCATTTTCCTGATATTTGCGTTCCAATTGAAAGATGCAGGTACTTTTTATATTTGATAAAGCCACATTCTTGTCCTCTTTTCTTCTTGGTGACGAGTCAACAGATTTCTCTTTCAATAATCTCTTACATCGTAGAGGTGATTTCCTCGTTAACTCAAGTCTAGCCTATTTTTCAGACGCTACTGATGGATTATTCCTCCCGGTATTTCTCATTTTTTATCCACAGTATTCTCCATCCATTGATCTTTTCCACTTTTAGTAATTCTTCCCTCTATTTTCTTTTTTTCATTTTGTCAGTTTCTTCAATCCGGTCCATTTGCTTCTGTTGGTCCCTGGAATAAATATCCAGCTCCTGTTCTCTAGTACAGATTTTCTTTCTGTGATCCCTCCTCATCCCGTTTAGATTTAAGGCGATCGCTTTTCTTTTATATCTTGGAGTTGGGTTTGGATCCGATTCCACCTCATCTACTGTATAGATGCTCCAATCTGTTATATCGCAGGTTGAGTTTAGTGATAGTTGGCCAAATAGTTTATTAATTGATTCCACTTTTTCTGAATTAGTTGAAGTCCTTTTATGTATTATTGCTTTTAATCTTTTGCCTTTTTTTGCTTTGATTTTATTGCTTTTCCTACAATTTTTTTACTTGGATTGTAACTTTGTTTGTTTGTCGCATCTTTTTGTCCCCTTTGTTTGACCTTTTCTCTATCCCTCTGAAGGTTGAGAATTTGATCTTGGTCTTCCCACTCAGCTTCTTGCATTTTGTGTTTGCTATTATTCAGGTCAGTCTCATTATTTATGCTTTTCAGCTTTTCCTTCTTCGGTGGTGTCATAGCTGAAGTATGTCGTTCTTTATTTTGATCGTTATCTATACTTCCTTGTGGCTTTTCCTTACCAGGCTGGTCAAACGGTGGCTCCCGTTCTTCAGAAGCCTCTTCGTGCAGGTCTCCTTTGTTTCTATGTTTGTTTCTCTCTTGCGCGCCCTCACATTGACTCATCTCGAAGGCATCTTCCTTCCTATTAACCTCGTGTATTTCAACTATAACCTCCTTCATATGTGAGTGGCTGTTTTTAGCTTCATCTGGGCTCACCTGTTGCTGCTCTAATTGCTGTAATGATTGGATTTCCTGTTGATTTTTTAAACTGGTCATTCCTGTATGGTTTGGCAGCATTTCTTTATGAGCCCCTATCCTTTCATTTGCCAGTTTTAGCTCTGTTCGCGTAGATAGTGTAATTTTACTACTGGTCGTTCTGTCCGTACGTTTTGGGGGAGCCGACTTCAGCTTACTCTGCGAGGGATTACTTAGTGATCAAAGTACACGCTTCTCTGATACCACTTTAGTGTCTAAGTTGGGACAGTAATTTTCCCTATTATTACTGCCACATGCATCCTTTTTTTTCTTACCTTCAATGTCATCAATGCGCCGGATATCTCCCAATACCAACAAATCAGAAATTTGGCCCACTTTACTTCTGATGGGCGTAGTTTCTGTATCCGTCCCCCTTTCCTCCAGTGAGTCCAGGGATTCTTGACTCTCCCGTCTGTCCTGGGTTATCACTGCACTGCTCGGGGGTTCACCAACGCCTCAAGGCCCTTTTCTAAGGGCCGTGATTTCCTCCACTCTTCCTGTCTCCATTTTTTCAATTCCGGATAGTCCACCCAGAAGTCTTGCGTACTGCGTAACCAGCCGCAAACAGTGCAAACAGTACATCCAGACGCCCTTTACTCCTGATGGGCTTCACGCCGCAAGGGCTCTGGTATAGTGATTTTATGCACCTTCCGAGTTCCACTTCCTGTGGCCGTGGTCTGCAGCAATCAGCTGTGCGGCAGTGTACGATCGCCACGCTCACTTTCAAACTGCTTCTGAAACCCAGAAGTCTTACGCGAATTGGAGCGCGACTCTGCTGTCTCCTTGTTATACAGCAGTCAGCAGGCTCCCAGGGTCACAGGCGGCAGCCCCTCCAGGCAGGCATGCAGGTCAGTGGGAATAGCGTTCAGTCTCTCCACCAGCCGAACAGTGCAAACAGTAAATCCAGACGCCCTTTACTCCTGACGGGTGTGCACATTTATTGTTCACTTAAACACAAATACTCATGGGTAACCTTGGGTCAATATTAGCATCTCCAACAGCAGCATGAAAAACCTCTAGAAAGGAAGCATAGGAGATTTAACACAATGTTTGCGAATAAAGACCAAAGCGGTATACTATGCAAACATTTCTGAAGCTAGGAATGAAAGTGATCAATGAGGTGGGTGTCTAAAAGAGAGTAAAGTGACAGAGAAAAAGAGAGATTTACCCACAAGGGGACCACATCATCACATTTAAAGGAAAGCATTCCAAGAAACATGAACAAGAAGAAGTCAGCACTTTTCTTGCTCACACGTAATTTCAATTTGTGAAAACAATACCAGTCACTACTTTACTGTACACAGGAAATATTACAAAAAGCGTGGAGCTGTTGTACACCAATATAAAGTGTGGATCATAAAAAGGTGCTAAAGACAGGAGTAAAGGTTTTAGCCGTGCCTTAACACCTTTTTCAAACTACAGGACTTGTTCGTTATTTTTGGAGGTGGAAAGGGGGCACGGAATGGGAGTACCATTTTTGCCTCCGGTTTCTCCTATGCCTCCAAAAAACACTTGCTTTTACGGCAACCTGGTATATTCACTTTGGCGTAGAGCAATTGGGTTCTTTTTGAATCCACCTGCTTTTTACAGATGCAAAAAGCAGGCTTATTTCATTGGAATAAATTGTAAATGCTGCTTGGCATGCTTAAATTGTGGTAAAAGTTTGTGGTAAAAGACTAGGAGTAGATTATTTATTTATTTAGTTGTCAAAGGTATTGACTGAACAGGTAGACTGAAGTAAAGTGAGACACAAAGGTTTGGAGCTGCAACGATTGGTGCACGCTCATATTGTGTTATTTTTCTGAAAAGTATTTTCTGTGTAAAACAACGCTAAGTATTGACAGTCAAGTTTGACTAGTCATGATGGAGGATGTTACTCCACTCATGCACCTGTGCAAACATCTGCCAAAACACACACGCAAGCTTAAGTAGTATAATGCAGAATGGGTTAAAGGCACAGCAGATAAAATGTTCATGCCATGGCGACAAGGGGGATCAAGTGTAAAAAGCAGTTTTGCAACACATGACCAGATACCTGCACACAACGTACACGGGAAATAAGTTAGGAAAAAGATTAGCTAGCCTAGAGCTTTGGAAAATGTACCAGGAGAAACAGGAAGACCCACCACCTCAAGACTGGATGCTTAACCTGTGTAAAGAGGGGGGTGTTGAGTCTTCTGCTCCCCCTACCGCTCCTGAAGTAAATGGCGATAGCACAAAAGATGAGGGAGTGTATCCATTAAGGGAGCTTAAAGCAGCGGCTGGATACCTTAATCCGACGCATGAGTCGCCTGCATATAGTAGTGACGAAGGTCCAGAAAAAACTCCAGAAAGGGATGTGATCTCTAAAGTCCCAAGGAACAAAAAGAGAAGTGAATTACTGAGTATGACTCTAGATATAGAATGAGAAATTAAGAGATGGAAAAGAGAGAAGGATAAAACTGATGAGATAGCGCTCATACAGAACGAATGGATGGGTGGTCAGATACTGCTCAACTTGATGGGAATAGCATCGAGGAAGTGCGGCAAGGGAAGATCAAGACGAGCAAGATAAAAAGGACAGGAAAAGAGAGAAACAATTGAAGGAAGACAAGGCTAAAAAAGAGTAGACCAAGACGAGAGCAACTGTATCAGGAAGTGCAGTTAAGAAAGGAGGAAAGGGCGGAAGACCAATGAAAATATGACAACAGGCAGAGAGCAATCAGAGAAGTAGACAGGCTAGAAAAGAGGAAACAAGAAGAGGAAGAACAGAAAGGAAGAGACAAAAGAATACAAAGACACAGGGATGACAAGGTGCCTAGGGCAAATGAAAGCAGGGATGCAAAAAGGCAGGAAGAGGAAGGATTAGGAAGGAAGCAAAGAAGACAGACGATGGGAGACGATTGTGATTTTGGGATTTCGCAGTTCACTTGTTAGCAAAAGGAGAGGCCAGACCACAGTATATTCTGTGGCCCCAGATGGACAAGGATAATCTAAGGTGTAAGCTACCGAGTTTGACTTCAGGCACCAGGAAATGGATTTATGATTTAGAAAAAATTACAGGAGGAAACACGTTAGCTATAGGGGACATTAAGGGTCTTCTAGCAGCTATCCTTGGGGAAAGGGCTGACGACATTTGGACAAGAGCAGGATAATCAAGTGTCACAGCACAGAACACAGCGCATGATGGAGCCCTGTTTAATAATTGTAGAGCGACAGTCTGGAAAGTGGTTAGAGTGCAATATCCTGATAAATCGGATATGGGCGCTATACTGGCATGTAAGCTGCAGAAAGGCGAAGATCCACTTGCTTACATTCAGAATTTTCAAGAGCTGTGGTCTTTGGAGACTTGTGAGCCGTGGTGGAAATCTATACCTGTATTCTATCATATACTATGTCAGGGATTGCAAGACCAGGTACAGAGACAGTTCAAGAAGCTGGTGGGCATGGAGGCACAGCCATAGCCAGAAATACAGCTGACCATTGGACACCATTGTCACCTGTTGCAAGAGAAAAAGCAAAAGAGAGAAGATGCTAGGAAGCTCAAGGAAGCTAAATTAGTGCAGAAGAAGCTGTCAAAATATCCTATAGAAGGGGTGATGTTGTCTTGTGGAGAAGGGTCAGGATCACAGCAGGCAACAGGTATGGCACAGGAGAATAACCAACGGCAGTCGGATCAAGGAGGGAACACATTTATGCCATGAGGCAGAGGAGGCTTCAGCGGAAGAGGAGGCTTTTAGAATAATCAGGGAAACTTTCAGAATAACCGAGGCAGGTTTCAGAATATGAAAAATCAGTAAAGGCATGCAGGGAGGGTAAGTTAGGAGATTCATTCCTGTATGTTGGACACGTGGAATGACAGGGCACATCGAACAAACATGTGGGAGCCAAGTATATGTGCAGAATGGGCAATTCTCAAGAAGGGGGGAACAGCTTATCAGCCAGCATATAGCCCATAAAACAGGGACGGGTTCGCCCAAGATCAGACAGTGTATCAAGCACAGGTACCGCAAACACAACAGGCTTTGCAACCACAGCAAGCACCATTGAATACGCTGCAATGACAGTCACATGCAAATACAGCAGTGCCCAAACACAGGACAGTTATTGACTCCTAGAGTAGGGGGTGTCACTGTCACAGGAGGGAATCCTTTTACGGGTACGGGAATAAGTATGTACCCACAATAGGACAGCTCGCAGGGTGACTTGATGTGTTCAGTACTATCATTGACCCCAATCCTCAAGATGAACTGATGGCGGACATTACCATAGGAGGCTATCCTTTTCTTTTCTAGTAGATACAGGGGCAACTCGCTCATGTATACGAGAGGGAACATTTTCGTTATCAGGTAATGCCATGAATGCTCAAGAGTTTCATGGAGCTACAAGTAGAGTTCCTTTTACTGAGAAATTGTCAGTTTGTATAGGAGAGTGTGATATGTCTGTCCCATTGTTGTATTCAAGACAGACACCAGTTAATATATTGAGTAGAGATTTAATTACGAAGTTAAATATGACAATTACTTTCACTGATGAAGGCATAGTGTGTTCAACACCAGGAATACATTATTTAAACATGGGTGAATTTTTCATGGCATTTACAGGTAAAATAGCTCTGCGAGGAAAGCTGTTAGAGCCAGATTTTTTTCACTATGGGGTACACATTTTGTTAACATGGCTAACTGGTATAGTGGGCAAGATTATGAGAATACCTGATGAATTTCTGTTCGGGCCACAGATACCTATGGACGAAGAGGGGGACAGGTTTTTCCCTTGGAACTGCAGGCAGCCATAGGTAGCCAAAGTCGAAGATTGAGATCGAGGCAGGACATGGAGAACAGTGATTGCTATTGAGGCAGGATATAGATTGACTAACGTCACTGACAAGGATATGTTTAGAGATGACCAGTCAGATGACGAAGTATTGTTCGAGATGAGCATTACATATTGCATTAGCACAGAAAGGTGAGAGATCCCACAGAAAAAGATGATAGTGCGGCTGTGCCCTGCATTTTTTGATGAAGATATGGAGAAAGTGCTAATTTCTTTGGGACTAGGGCCCCTATGACATAGGCCTGATAAAGGGGGTGGGAGAAGTTAAGATTAAACTGAAACCAGGAGAAATTTTACCTCGAGCAAGGCAATATCCCATGTCTTGAGAGACAGATGAAGGTATTTTCAAGACTATATCAGCCATGATGGATTAAGGCATCTTAGTGACATCAGAGTCACCATGCAAAACAGTAGTGTATCCTATCAAAAAATCAAAATGGGGTTTGTGGCATTTAATTCAAGATATGCAGCCGATTAACCAGATTGTAGAAGCAGAGTTTCCTCTAGTTCCGAATCTGGCGATGATACTATGTAGTATTCCTGTTGAGACGCGATATTTCACAGTGATTGACTTGAAAAATGCATTTTTCTCAATCATGTTGCAAAAAGACTCCCAAGACCTTATGTCATTTACGTTCCGTCAGACTAAGCTGAAAAGCACACATTTGCCACAGGGGTACTGTGAGTCTTCATCGATTTTTAATAGGGTCCTGCAGATAGACCTAAGCAATATTGAAGTGTCGTGCTGCAATATGTAGATGATATTTTGGTCTGTAGCACATCAAAAGAAGAATGCAGATGAGACTCTATTCAGCTAATGATTATTTTAGCAGAGAAAGCATGTAAGGTGGACAAAGAGAAATTGCAGTACTGCCAAGAAGAGGTGTTGTCAGTTAATCACACATGAAGGAAAGAAGGTTACACCTGAAAGAGCTGAGGTGATTTTGAAAACATCAAAACCACACACAATAAAGTGAATGCAACAGTTTTTAGGACTGTGTAATTATGTTAGAGCATGGGTATTTGATTATAATGTATATTGAAAAAGGCACAGGTGAAATAGGAAAAAATTGAATGGACTGAGGCGATGGAGGAAGGGTTTGATGAATTAAAAAAGGCAATATGCACAGCTGCAGTTTTAGGAATTCTCAATTATTCTGAGGAGTTCTTTTTATTCTCGCACACGAATGAGACAGTAATGACAGCAGTACTCACGCAGAGAACTACCTTGGGGTACAAACCGATAACATATTACAGTGGGATTTTGGAACCAGTATTTAGAGGTCACGTCCCTTGTGAACAATCGTTGGCTGCAGCCGTGTTCGCTATTGAGAAGTCTGCCAGCATAGTGATGGGATGTTCCATGACTTTATTTGTTGAAAATGCTTTGTTTGCTATTTTAGAGAAACCAAATGGTACACTGAGGTCTCAAATAGCTTCTGCTTATGAGGTGGTCATTTCAAATCCGGCAATCAAACTAGTCAGGTGTAAAATGGTGAACCCTGCATTGCTTGTAGCTGAATCACTGGCAGAGGATGAACAAGTGCATGATTGCTCAAACTATGAGGAATTCTATGATGAGATCCCAAGGGTGAAGGAAAATGCTTGAGCAGCAGGGGAGATTCTCTTTATTGATGGTTCTTCAAGGATTGATCAAACTGATGGAGAAAGACATTTAGGTGCCGCTGTAGTAAAGCATAAGGCTAATGGGGAATTTGAAGTGATGAAGTGAAAGATTACTGTCTCACTTTTCAGCACAGGTTCCTGAATTAGTGGCGCTTATTGTCATGCTCGAGAATCACACAGACCAGGAAGTAACCGTGTACAGTGACTCCGCCTATGTGATATCAACCGGGCACACAGGATTAGCACTAAGGAAAAGGAGGGGCTACCTCAGAGCACACAGCACTCCAGTGCAACACGCTGCATTATTGGACAGGCTTATTAAAGCACTACAGGATGAAGAGGCCAAAAGGGTTGCATATTCATCTAACTTAATGAGTTTTCATACGCCTGATGTGAAAGAGAAAATTATTGTGATGATGGTTGGGAATGAAAGCTTTAACCACTTATTGAGAACGCAATTGATGGAAGTTCAAGGTGAAGCTCCACAGGAGGAGAGGGACTTGTGCACACAGAGGGGGTGTTCTTTATCCCCATACGAGGCATTATGGCGACAAGACAGCACTGGTCAACAGTGATGCCTGTAGCCTTATTAAGGGTGGTGTTAGAACAGCTACACTACCCTGCACATGTCACTAGAGAGAGCCTTGCAGCAACCATTGAGGAGGACTGGTTCGTACCGAACCTGTTACAACACAGTGATTTTTATATAATAAATTGTATCATATGTCAAAAGGTTAATGCTGGGCACTCGCTGCGAACAGTGGAGGAGTCATTTCTCAACCAAATGATTCTTTTCTGCTTTTACATATTGATTATATTGATATGCTGCAGGTTTGCAGTGGATATAGGGATATGATAGTTGTGGTGTGCTCCTTCTCAAGGTGGATCTAGGCCGGTCCATGCACACACCCTGATGCCACTTGTGCTACGAAGTTTTCAGTGTGAGAAGTATTTCCCAGATGGGGAGTATGTGAGGTACTAAATTCAGACAATGACCCCCATTTTGTGAATGAGGTATCTGAGCAAATTAGCCTATTACTTAGTATTAAGCACTCGTTTTCTTCTGCTTCTCACCTGCAAGCGAACGGGATATGTGAGAGACTCAACGGTCTGCTGAAAGAGAGAATAGCCAAGTTGAAATTAATACTGAAAAAGGGTGGCTTCATTGCCTGCACCTTGCATTATATGCATTAAGAAATCAGCCCGGCTCTGACCACCACCTCACACACCACAGAAGTGATGCCCAGACTATTGCAGAATTGTTAGGAGATTAGTTACTTGTGTACTTAACATGCATGATGGCTAGTATCTCTGTCATTTCAGATCAAGTCAAGCAGATGGGGTTTCGGTTTTATAGCACAGATGTAGACCATACAGCAACCACAGCTAGAGAACTATGTTTACCTAGACTATTTGCTGGAGATAAGGTTTTATTTAGAAATTTCACACGAAAGTGGCACAAGCCCCGTTTCAGAGGCCTTTTCATTGTGGAGGACATTACTCCATCAGCAGTCAAAGTCCTAGGACGATGTGCTTGGATCCGCCATGGTGATGTGAAAGTCTATGCTGGAGAGGCCGATGAACCCCCAACCCATTCAGTAAGCAAGTCAAAAAGAAGAAGTTCAGAATGTGCAGACTTGACGGATGACAAGGAAGAAGCACGCAGAGGGTGTCAAGTAGACGGATAAAAGTGTGCATTTTGCGCTCTGGCTCCCCTGAAACCACAGCTTTGTAGCTGCTAAGCAAGGAGTGAGCAAGTTGCTGTTCTTGAGCCACAAGGGTTTTTGCTGACATTGGACTGTGAAGTACAGAAGTAAGCAAAACATGCCAGACTTGGACTTTGTGTTCGACGACTGGAAGAGGGAACAGTTCCCTGACTCATTTCTCACTGAATTTCTTTTTGTAGGTGTCTATGGTGCTCTCCAATGCTGATGTACACAGACTACTTCTTGTTGTCTTCATATTTATACTCAGAGCTTTCCCTGCTCTTGTTGGGAGGAGCACTGATATACGTGCTTTTATACAGGATCCTAAGAATGGCCTGACTATGAGACATTTACTGGCAGCAATAATAAGACAGATCAGACTCTTACCTGAGCATCTTACTGGAGGTACAGATGAACCTGTCTAGTGATGATGCCCACAAGCTACTTGTTATGATCTTTTACTATTTGCTTCAAGTTCATCCTTATCTTGTTTGGAGGAACACCAACACTTTTTGTGTTTATGCGAGATCCTATAAACCGTCCAGCAATCAGCCAGTAACTTGTGGAGATTATAGAACAGATTCAACAACTACCGGAGCATCTGACAATGTTTGCCTGAATAAAACAAGTTTTTCCTTCCTTAAAAGTATTCACAGGCAAACATGTGGTCCATAGAGCATATTGCAGGTCCAGAAAGTCAGAAGAGTCAATGACGCGTGGAGAGGCATTGATGGTGGAGCCTCATGTATTGGTGCATAATATATGCTTGTTCTATGTTTATCATTGTTTTACTGATTCTGCTAATTCACACTGTGTATTTCATTGGTCCCAAAAAAGCACTTGACTCTACACACTCCAGTTACATTGGCAGAACTAGACATTGTAAGACAGCCGAGGCCTTATGTAATTGTCCCTACTCCATTAGCTCATGTGGAGACACCTAGTCCTGTGGTAATTGTCCCTAGAAATCCTTATGCATGAAGGACCCTTATAGATATTCTTACTGAGCACCAGATACAGATACTGAGAGAGAGAGACGAAGAAACAGACCTAAGAGAAGTGCAAGGGAGGATGATTATGAATTGAACAATTATTTGGACAGTACAGCACATTTGGGGAACAACATGTGGCATCATCTTATGAAAGAGGTGGGAATGAGTACTTCTGAGGAGGATTGCTATGTATGTGCACTCCTGCCTTAGGCTATGGGAAAGTCTAAGATATTCATAGCTATCGAAATAGATGTTCAAATGGCTCATTGCCTTACTCACCTTGCACTCCATACAAGAGGTCAATTCCAGGGTCGAACAGCATCCTTGATATGGGTGACAGAATGGACAGCACCAGATGAAGATGATTATGTACAAGATTTGAAGACATGAGCTAGAGCACACACCAGAAATCATGTGATAAGATATGAACAGCCTGGCATGAAGGGAGCAGGAATTATGTGGGAGATAAACAAGAAACTCAACTGTCAAATGAAGACCGATGAAGAAATTCAAAGCTGCATGGAAAGAGGCCAGATGCAGATCTAGGGAACAATGCTTTCTCCAGACGGATGGGAAGAAGGTGCAGTCATATGCAGAGCTGTAGCAGTAACTGGTCATCACAAACCAGTTATCGAACAAGTGGAAAATGGATGCAAACCTCTATGGCCAAGGCTTGCAAAGTTGCTGACATGGGTCAAAGACAAAGGAAGTCCATTGCAGATAGTGCCTTTGGCTAGTGCAGAACTATGCTTCAGAAACAATGGCACGAGAAAAGTTGAAGAGAATCAACAGTGCGGACAATTCTTTGATGTACCAGGAATAAAGGATGGAACAGTGGTGATAATGGATCACTATTGGGCCTGTGGATCCAGAGCTAACATGAAGCAGACGGCAGACCAAGAAAGGAGAGCAAGGAAGGAGATACCCTTGATCTTTTCGACGAGTAATCGTTATACTTCTAGGAACTTGAAAGCAACATGTGTGAGGCCAAGAAGGGAGACCGAAGAATCCTGCATTGTGTGTCTGAAATATTTGGGGCCCTCCTGTATGACTGGCCAAGTCGGGGAGGAGCAGCAGCCATCGTGGTATCAACCTTGGCTCCAAGATCAAAGCCGCAAGCATAGAAATCAATACAGCCAGTGAGTTGAAGGAAACTGTACGAGGCTGGTCTGTGTTGAAGCAAAGGGTGCAAGTGGCAACATTGTTACACGAAAGAGCGAATTTTGAAGCAGTTGGTGAAAGACACGGGTAAAGGCCAGACGGCTGATGAATTGTTTTAACATTTAACATGAACTAAGATAAAGAAAGCGAGAGTACAAGGTCCAAGCCCAATCTTGGGAGACCTATTGTGAATTTATCGAACTGTGAAATAAGGAGAAAGCAAGAGTGCAAGGTCCAGATCGAGGGAGACCTATTGAGAATGTGTGTATAAAAGTGGTCAGAGCATGGCTGAGGAAGACCCAGGGTGAACAGTACACCCGCGAAGCGTGAGATTCCTGAAGAGAAAGTAACTTTGATTTTGTGTTTTGTATACAAGGCATTCTTTGAATGAGAGACTTTTGAACTAAAAGAGACTTTCTCTCAGAAGGCCCTGGTTTATATCCTGAACGGCATCCTCGGGCTGGAGAAGCCAGAGTTTGTGCTAAGCTCAAGTGTGCCACCTTGCCCTGTGCTGAAAATGTGGTGAAGGGAAGCTAATTGACCAGCTGTCCTGACATATTGTTTCATAAGCACTCTTTCTTTTACATACATCATTTCCCCACACCATTTGTTTTTAAAGGTTAGGATTGGCAATAGATTGTTTTGGTATAGCCCCTTTTATTTTGACAGAGACTCCACTAGGACTGTGTTATTATTATTTGATGGTCGTAGTTTGCTCCCATCCTTAGATCTAGGCATTCAACCAACCCATTGAAGTTCAATGAACATCCTTGGATTGTGATCACTTGTGTCTGTCTTCACTATTTGACCGCATGCCTTCCTTACATCTCTAACCTCGAATCCAGCTCTCCCCCTCTCCTCATCCTCCTTGACATTTCCTCTGCTTCGACACGGTCAATCATGCCACCCTGATCAGCCAACTCCGTGTGAACCTGGGCATCATGGATCAGGCCCTGGAGTGGTTGACCTCCTTCCTCCTGCACTGACCCTGCCAGGTCCAACATGGGTCCTTTCTCTCCACCACCTCTCTCTCCACATGTGGTGTCCCCCAGGGATCTATCCTCTCACCCTGGTTTTTCAATGTCTATCTGGCCACTTTTGCCCACCTGGTCTCCACCTTCTCTTTTAATTGTCAGTGTTATGCCGATGACACTGAGCTGACTTCCAGGCTCCCCTCAGCCTCCTCTCCTCTCACACTCATTCCTGACTGTCTATCCGTGATTCAGGATTGGTACACCTCCAACAATCTCTGCCTTAATGCCAGTAAGATGGAGATCCTTCTCATTGGGACCCCTGCTCCCACTTTCCCTCTCTCACTCTGGCCATCCGCCTTGTGCCCTCTACCCTCACCTTCCTGTGAGGCAAAAAACCTTTGTGTCATCTCTCACTCTCTCTTTCTCTCCTCACATCACCAACCATGCCAAAAAGGCCCACTTCCAGCTGCACCTTCGCAGAGGTATTCTAACTTTTCTCACTTTTCCCCAGAAGCTCACTGTCTCCAGAGCCTTGGTTCTCTCCAGGCCTGACTACTGCAACAGCCTCTTTCTCAATCTGCCTTCTCTACTCTTTGCCCCCAAAAACTAATCCAGAACAAGACTGCAAGAGTTATCCTTGGCCTCAAACCCAGGGACTGTATCTCTAAAGCCCTGACATTTCTCCACTGGCTGTAAGGATCAAGTTCAAGATCCTCTGCATTGTCCAGAAGGCATTCTGGGGCTGGGCCATGCACTACATCTGATTCTCTCTTCCGAAATACCTACCATCTAGAGCCCTTCACTCAGCTACCTCCAACTCTCTGAGGGTCAGACGCTTCTCTAGGCAGAGAGTGGGTGGTAGATCTCTCTCCTCTGAAGGTTCCTCCCTCTGGAATGGCCGCCTTGCCCTTTCAGGCTTGAGCCAGACCACCTGAAGGTCCGACAGCAGCTCAAGACCCTGCTTTTCTCCTCTGCCTTCCCTCTCTCACTCACTAACTTGCCTGTCTGCTGCGCCGCCAGGTTGCTTGGTTCCCACAGGGTCTCACTCGGTTCCAGGCCCCTCCATGATTAGTCCTCCCTTGCACTGCCTGCTGGCCCACCGTACACTTAGAGCCTCTAACTGTAGCCCTACAGCCACCCTGCCTCCTTGCACTTACCCAGAGCCGCATTGCCCTGGCTGCACATACTCAGAGCCATGCTGCCCTGGTGGCACTTCTTTCCTCTCCCTCTTGCCCCTTGCCTTCCCCTTGCACTTCTATTGTCGCACTGGAATGATCCGAATGACACAAGGCCCAATAGGATCATTGTCTTGTCCACCCCATGTCGTTTTGTAACTCCAAGAAACACTTGTGTACAGGAGGGTTATAAATGCCATATCATATCATACCATGAACGTCTTGGCCACCCATTATCATATTGTGCAGGGGGCCCCAACATTTGCTGTTACACCATTCATTCTACTGATTTGAATTCACACAATTCTGTAGAATGGAACTTGTATCTGCAGATGGCACACACGTTTGGCAGTAGTTGTAGTGAAGGCTAAGCAACCTTCTTTGCATACAAATAGCACACATCGCTCACATTTCTCCTGATGCTGCAGTGGAGAAGCGATTCTTTTCCCCTTAGATTTCAATTCTTTCTAGGAAATGTTTCTGGTTAGAGAAGAGAGCATGCATCCCACAGAGGCTGGCTTTGAAGTGTATATAACACAGACCTTTACCGAAAAGGAGAGAAACAAAAAAGGACCCTGCTGGATTTAAGTAGCTTGACATGTTGCTTTTATTTATTTTCCCTGCCATCCCTGGATTTTCCTATTCATTTCCCTCTTCTAAACACCCCCACAATTCCTGAATGGTAGCTGCTAA
Source organism: Ambystoma mexicanum (assembly GCF_040938575.1). NCBI lineage: Eukaryota > Metazoa > Chordata > Amphibia > Caudata > Ambystomatidae > Ambystoma > Ambystoma mexicanum. The sequence goes on from NC_090924.1 coordinate 1,041,880,304, forward strand.
CAATTATGTCAGCTTCATTTTTGTTTAAATCTTACCAACCGGATGTGACGTGTAGTTTCCAGCTCAAACAAAAAACATTCATAATATGGATGTTTAGATCGTGCTGCGTTTGTGTTTGAAAACTGCCTCCATCAGCATGTTAACAATTCATAGCATAAACAGATTTGCAAAAAGGGATAAGCTGAGGAGCAGGAATTAACATAATGCGTACTGTGTGCACAATAAATGATTGCACCTTTTATTCAAAAGCAGCCACTGCAGCGTAGGCTTTTAAACTAAACAAAAAGTATAACCTTACTATCCGCTGTGGGATGTTGGAAGGAAGCAATATACAGGTGGTTTAATCATGTGTGGCTTCAATAAGGCGAGGGTAAGTCTGTGTCTTGTTACTTACAATAATGGAAAAGACTAGAGTCACAATGTTCACTGGCCACACTTGGCAGAAGCAGAAGAATATGGCCAGAATTAGGTAATCTGTGGGTCTGCCCTGCTCCTGGGCATTGGTAGTGGCTGTGGAGGATGCACTGGCGAGACTGACCGTGTAGGGCTAGAGCAGCGCTGACTTGAGCCCCCGACTTGTAAGACATGCTGTGGTCATTCTGGTCCATGTACATAGACTTATCACTGGACATGGGGACAGAGAAGGATTTCTTCAGGCCATTCTCCTCCTTGCTCACAGTGCTGGTTAACAGTTTCTCTGTCTCTGAGAGTGAGCGGGCTGGGCATAGGAACACTCGCTCAGTGCCTTGTCAAAGTGTGCATCAGTGTTGATAGCCAATCTGGGTTTTGATGGAGGGGCCTGGCTGGCGTCCCTTTTTAAGAAGTAAACACTCAAGACAGGTGATAGTTTTCCATCCTGGGCCAGCAAGTATGAATGGAGGCAGAGCGCAGGAGCCCTAAATCTGAAATATGCTAAGGGACGCTGTAGATAGTTTGCCCATTAGAAGAAAAAGTCAGAAGATACTCTGCTTCCTGTGGGGTTAAGGACCAAAAGGGACGAGAGGGAGAGTTTCTGTTAAATACGTATCTTAAACACTAGGTGAAGCACATGTGTGTTCCCCTCACCTCCTATACATGACTGCTGCTAACACACTGGTCCACCAAAGTCCTGCCAGGGTGAAGGTGAGTGGAACAGTCCTGACAGGGTGAAAATTGAAGCCAGCTCTAGACCGAGCCTTCAGGTCACTTATGCTGCTGAAATACTTGTAAGAGGCAAACCCAACACCTACCTCACACCCATTTCCCACCACTGCTGTTAGGGTTTAAATGCATTTTACATTTGGGAAGCTTTTAATTTTCGAGAAACATACACATGTACTACCACTCTGCAGCTTCTGTCAAAATATATATATATATATATATATATATATATATATATATATATATATATATATATATATATATATATATATATATTTCTTTTTTTAAGGTGTGCAAGGGAGACCCCTGGTGACCCCCAAATGATGTCCCTGGTAATCACACAAAACCACAAGTAAATAAAAGTCAATGGCCCTCATTACAACTTTGCCGGTCTGGAAATAACGGTGCTGGTAAGCTTAGTCTTAGTAGTCTGTGGGTGGGTTGCCTTTCTGCCCGCCAGGTCTGCCCTGGCGGGCGGAAAGGCACCCGCCCAGAGACTTTCATGGAAGCACCGGCACCGTTATTAACAGTGCCAGTGCTTCCATGGTCCCCATTCCCATTGAGTCCTATGGAACTGAAATGGGAATGGGGACTAACAATTACTGCCGCCTGACTTACCGGACCGCCGGGGCTGTAATGCCCTGGTGTTTCTGGTAAGTCAGGCGGCAGTAAATCATCACGAGTCCGGCGGTACCCTGCAGGGTTTACCGGCACGGCTACCGCCAGACTCGTAATGAGGCCCAATGTTAATTTGTCCCTAATGTTCATCATGTAACGGATTTTAAGACACGGCACTCTCCAGCCAGAGACTTCTTGCACTGACACTGAAGGTGGCGCTCAATAAAACACGCCTTTTTATTTTTATTTGGATCCTGGATTCTTTCTTGAAGAGGCACCCAACCCGTCTCACACCCACCTTAACAAACACCCTGTGTCGCAATGGACCATGAACCAGGCCGGTGTGTAACAAAGAAATATTTATTCATTTTTAAAATTCAAATGAAAATCAGAGCAAAACAAAATTTTAGGGCAACAATCACCAGTTTGGTGACCATATAAATGCAGAATCTGATAATACTGTTAATTCAACGTTCTAACATCATCTACATAAACCTAAAATAGAAATGGAAACAAAATCACTTTTTTTCACAATCATGGATGGCATTTATGTTATGCACTCCCCCTGCAACACTCCCCCAAATACTAAATTCTGTGGCTATAAAGCAGTGGCGAGGAGTCAGCAAGAAGAAGGACAAATCCGTTTTTAAATTCGACCCACCATTCCAGAATGGGAGGTCAAAGAATAAAATGAAAACCTTAAAAATGAGCAAAATAGCACACTCAGATTTCACTGGTTACTTATAGATCAGTTACAGTTGCGGTAGGATAGTTAGAACAGACATTTGTGTGGCTGCACTAAAGAGACAAGGAAGCTCACAGGCTACTGAGCAGGGTACTAAAGCAACATGAACACAGGTGAGAACATCGATTTTGGGAGGAAAACAATGCAACAAAAATCCCATGTGGCAGAATTGCAATCTCTCATTCCACACAGGCTTTAAATTGGGAAACAGCTAAGAAAATGGGTTTAGCAGGCAAAATCAGAAAAATTGTTTTTTGGGATGGGAAACAAAGACACAGAACAGATAGGATACTAATGAGAAGGGATGACTCTTATGGGATGATGATATTTTTTTTTAATGGAAAAAGCTAATCGGATTTTTAAAGGAAAGCAAATACACAGGCAAAATCGGTTTTGTTGAACAAAGATTAGTTCTACTGAGACTATATTTTAAAGACTATAAATGTTAAAGAAATGCACTTATCATGAAGAGCTTGAGTTCGAATTAGAACCAAATCACTGTGAATCTCTGTATAGGGAAATTAATTGAGTTATTCCAAATGATACTAGGGACTTACAAGGGTAACTGAAGGAAATAAAGAACAAATATGCTAACAGATATGGACATACACAGATTCTTCTAGGGAAAAAGGTGAATGGAGGATACTAGAAATTTGGGAAATGACTAGGATTTTTATGGGATTTGAATAGGGTTTGAACAGGATGCAAGGTAAAATAGCAGGATATGCAGTTTTTGGGTACTGTGTGATGGGATACTTACAAGGCAAGCTTGGGTTTGTTAATTTGGAAAGCCAACATGGTCTCTAGATGGTGGGGTCATGGATCTGGTCAAAGGCAGCGGGGTCAAGAGATCTGGTTACTAGGTCAGCTGGGCTCTCCTGGCAGGGAACAGCTGGGCAAAGTCTGGTCACTTTGGACAGCGGTATGGGTCAGCTGGGCAAAAAGGTCTGGTCACTGGATTCTCCTAAAGGGATCAGCAGCCTTTCATCCTTTCTCCCTGAGTTACTGGGATGAATGTGGTTCTGGATAGGTGGTTCTGGATAGGTGGTTCTGGATAGGTGGTTCTGTCTGGATCTGGGTCAGCTACCTCTGAACCTGTTTCTGGAGTCTTGGAATCTTGCAGGGTGAATTTTGAATGTTGAAGATCCATGTGCCTCCTGGTGACCCCTTTAAATAGCCAGAGTGACATCATAGAATTTTACAATGTGGGCAGAAGTATCCGGGACTTACCCCTGATGGGATAGGCCAGGCTATTGGGGTCCCCTCCACACTCTGGGCTGATTGGTCCAAGGAAGTGACATCAGTTTGTGTTTGTGTGTTTTTATGACTCCCTTTGTCTCACAAGCCATATTTGACAAGGAATATGGCAGTTCGAACGCCAATTCTGTGCGATGTTGCCTCGTCCTTGGGCACAATTTCACTATTTTCTGGAGAAACATATTATCTAAAATCCTGCAAATGGCTAAACATATGAATAATAGTATTTGGCATATTTTCCCCCAAGTTTAATATCTGTGCCGTTTATGCTTCCCCCATAAATGCATTTTCCTACCATTTCAGTTCACCACGTGCCAGAGAGCTGCACATATTCTTATTTTGCTTGATCAAAAATTACATTAAAACTGTCATAATATCACATTGCTGTGTATTCACATTGCAAAGAAAAATGTCTTAAAGTGTTAATGTTCTACATTATCAATGAGGCAGATTTGCCAAAGAAGTGGGTGGCGCTGCCACCCCCACAATCCAAATTGTCATCCCTGGGTCATCTTGCACAAGGGTTTCCATGACTCCCTGTTTGAAGTCCTCCAGTGGATACTGGGGATGAATGGAGCGGAAATCACATTTGCGAGGCAAAACACAGGGCTTCCCCCATCCTTTTTCCTTGTGAGCAGTTCTGCCTGGCAGTCTGGGATAACCTGTTAGTATCACATGGCAGGTCCATGGGAACAGAACACATGCCCTTGCAGCCTTAGTCACTAGTAGGTGCGAAATTAGCCTTTAAACCACACTGGTTTGACAAGAATGCCTGGGCCCCAGCCTGGATGATTTGTCTTTTGGGGGGGAAAACAGAGCACAATATATATATATATATATATATATATATATATATATATATATATATATATATATATATATATATATATATATATATATATATATATATATGCATATATATATATATATATATATATATATATATATATATATATATATATATATATATATATATATATATATATATATATATCTTTGCAGCCCCTCTCCCCAAATGTACAATTATGTTTCTGGCGAGCTACAGTATTATTTCCCATTTAGCGTTCCCAAGGTAATTTTCTGCTTTGCAACAACAGATTCATTATTTTCTCATGTTCCTTTCACAAAATGCGTTTTTTCCCGCACACAGCTTGCTTTGCATTTACTTTCTGAAAGGCTTTTTATGGATCTGGTCAGTTTCTTAGACACAGAGATATGCTTGAAAATGGTTTCTTAGTAACTGACACGAAGCAAGAGAGAGCATCTTTTCTTTGAAGTACTTTGCGTGTGTTGGTTTATTTCAAAAAGGTAAATCCATCCTGTGTCAACTTGAAGCAGAATTATTTTGCTTTTCATGGACTTTACTGATGAAACAATGCCGTTCTGGGAGGGATTACCTTATTTAATGGTGTTAAAAATGAAATATACGGCCAGGGCTATGTTTTAATAGAACAAAACTGCGTGATGTTTGAAATGAAAGTAGGCACCAGTGTGATGCCGTTTTAAATGCAGGTCATTTTCCTGTGCAGCCTTGAATGTTTACATGACAGAACAGCAATTTACAGCCATTCTGAATTTTATTTGTTTTCGCTGGATTCACATGAATGAAAACAAAATGCAGCTATTCTTGGGGTGGCTGTGTTCAACTTTCACCCCATATGTGCTCAGCAGACCAAAGCACAGCCATTTTTGGGTGACTGCTGAAATGCAGTTTTTGTTGTAGGGGGGTTCTACCTTAGGCCATAAATGTACACCATAATCATCTCCACTATCTCCATGACTGCTCATCTCGGGGGCCTCTGGCAGTCTTTTTCAAAGCAATCAATGCCTTAAACCTCCCTTTGGTGCTTAGCAGTGGCGACCCACCACTATATGCAGGGGAATGCCACTGTCTTACCGGAGTGGCAGGCTGCACAGTCCCCTGTGCGCTTTACTTGCATGTGGGACTGTGCTTTACTGTGTTGCCTGCCTCTGAGCAGGGGCATGGCCCCTCTATGCTTTTTTTTGTTTATTTGTTGCAGAGCCATTATGGCTCTGCAACAAACAATACATAATATTGGAAGGTAGAACGTGTCAGAAGACTGCTCCCTGCCTCTCATTAGTGAGCTATCAGCGTGGATATGCTCACTCAAGAGAGGAGTCCTGTCCTGTCAGTCTGCTTGCTCACATTGCACAGACACAGAAACCTACAGTGTGAACGCGCTGACTGACAGGACCTCTTCTGTCAGTTAGCATCTTTACATTTCACAATAGAGGGGTGGACCATCCGGGTCCTCCCTGTGATGGTGTGTGTGCATATGGAGGGTGCATGTAGGCAAGGTAACTGTAGTTATATGTATTGTATATGTATGTGTCAACGTGTTCGTCTTGAAAGCAAGACGACATGAAGCAACACAGGTTCGATCCCCGGGTCCGCGCTTAGAAACCTCTGGGTATTTAAGTGAGTTATAAATACGCAACTAAGAAAAAAAAATTCCAGTAACAGCGCCTCAATGCCCACGGGCTGTGTGAGAACTTTAAAAATGCAAATTAATAAACATGTATGTATGTTGGTGTTGTTGTAATGAATGCGTGCATGCAAGGATTTGTATGAATGATGTGTGAATGTGTGGGTGAACGTGTCTGTGTGTGTGTGCCAACCCTCACTACTACATTTAGGGGTGGGGGCTGCTTGGGGCATGGCATTCTTTTTGCTTTACCCTTGATGCACAGTACCGTGTCAAGGCCTAAGCAAAAATGGTAAGTGAAGTATTATTATGTATATCATGTATGCAGATCTAGCCATGTAATAACACTTATGTTTGGATTACCCTTGATGCACAGTTACTTTACATCAATGGTGAGGAAAACATGAAAAGTGTTGTCCTTGCCTACAGTCAGTGTAGGCCATTCTATCCAGGTACTAACACTTATCATGTTTGCCTTACACTTGATGCAAAGCAAACATGACAAGTGGTGTCAGTGGCCTACAGAAAATGTAGCAATGTAGTAACTGTGCATAAATGGTAAAGCAAACATAAAACGTATATTTACTTTACCCTTGATGCACAGCTACATTGACTGCAGGCCAGTCTAGCCAGGTAACAACACATATCTTTTCTTTACATTTGATGCACAGTAACTTTGCATCAAGGGTAAAGCAAACATGACACGTGTTGTCACTGGCCTACATTCAATGTAGACTAGCCTACCCAGGTAATAACACATACCATGTTTGTTTTACCCTCGATGCACAGCAACTGCGTATCAAGGGTAAATCAAAAATACCAGCTATGTTTGCTTTAGCCTTGATGCACAGTTACTCTGTATCAAGGGTAAAGCCAGGAAGATAAGATTCATTAGGTGACTAGACCATCCAATATTAGCAGTGCCAGTCTGCATACACTTTCTTAGTGTGGTATGGCATCTTTTACTTGTCATTAAGGGTAAAACAAGCATGATGTGCTATTACCTCACTGGTCAGCTAATAACACGTATCATGTTTGCATTACCCTTGATGGCAAGTAAAAAATGGCATGTCACATTAACAACATATCTGTAGACTGGCACTACTAGTGTCAGTATGCATATACTTTCTTAATGTGGCATGGCATTTCTTTATGTGGCATCAAGTGTAAATCAAACGTGATAAGTGTAATTTCATGGGTAACTTGGCCTATGCCCTCAGTGTGCATTTACTTTCTTAGTGGGTCATGGCATTTGTCACTTTTGACTTGATATCAGGAGTAAAGCAAACATGTTGAGTGTTATTATTTGGCTAGACTGGCCATTGGTGTCTAGCCATATATTCTTTGTGTATCCTGGCATTTTTGTACTTTACATCAAGGTTAAAAGCAAACATAAGTGTGATTACTTGGTACACTGGCCTATCTTGGTATAGCCAGTCAGGATATTCTCTACTTTCCATGTAATGGCATTCTTTACTGGCTGGGAGTCCTCATATGGTAATACTGGCATATATTGGTGCAGCATGCATTGGCATTCCAGCATGAAAATGTTTATGTAATGTCATATGTTGTGGAAAAAGGCATAGTAAAAATGCTTTGGAAAATGGTTCTGTGCACTGTTGGTAACTTGCAGCTTGTGGGTTCTTTATTTGGGTTATTAGGTGGCACTGAAATCGCTTCCAATAAAAACAATTTTTCATAGGAAATAAAGATGGAAGAAAGATGGCACATGAGAAAGTACACACATCCTGTGGGTGTTGTTTGGTTTTTTACCCACCCATTGACTGCCTCTGACCATGCTAGTCCTCACAGCCGTTTCAACCTACTACCGGCCCCTCTCTGCCCAAAACACATCCCACTGGGATCACATTGAGCTAAAACAATAACTTCAGACTTTATTCTGTCAATGGCCTGCCAGCATCATTTCAAAGCAGCCTCCTGAGATATAATGGCTTACTTGCAGCTGATAATGGTTGCTGGTGTGACATGTCCTTACCAAGTGTGCCTTCCACCACTTCATTTATAAGAAGTGTTTGTGCCCTTGCAGGTGCAGGCTTGTTAAAAACAGGCATCTGAAGCCCTGTGTTGGTTTTCTCTATTGGGTGGGGCGGGGATGCTGAAATCGTCGCCTATAAGCCAAAGCTATGGTCATGATAAGTGAAGATAGGATAGATATGATATGATATTTTATTTGTATCGTGCTCGTACACAAGTGTTTCAGAGCGCGACTAAGCAAGGGAGGGGAACAAGGGAGAACACAGCACAACATAAACACGATCTTACTAGGCCCAGTGACATTGAGAACGCGCAAGTGCACGGGAAAGGGAAAAAGTGCATGGAAGGGGGAGAGTGGAAAGTGTAGAAGCCGAGAAGCGCAGATAAATAAAATAAATAGAAAATTGAGGCAAACTGTGGTAGTGCAGCCAGCAAGTGGCAAGTGCTGTGTTTAAGGCAGCAGACTGTGTGAGTCTGAATAAGTGCAGAAAAAGAAGAAAAATGGGGGGGCTGTATTTGTACAGATACAGTCCCCAGTGCAAGGGGTGGCCAGGAGGCAGTGCAGGAAGGTGGCAGGGTGAGCAGGTACCTGGGCCCAGGGGACAGAGGGTGGCCAGGTGCACAGTGCCAAGAGAGCAGATCAGCAGGGGAGAAGGAGAGCGAAGGCAGAAGCAAAGAGGAAGGTTTTGAGGTGCTTCCGGAAACGGGGATGGTTCTCCTCAAGTTTTAGAGTGGCAGGGAGGCTGTTCCAGAGGGAGGCCCCAGCCAAAGATAGAGATCTACCCCGAGCTCATTTCATTGAAAAACCACTGACCCTGGGGGAGTTAGAGGTAGAGGAGCAAAGAGCTCGAGAGGGGAGGTATTTGCGGAAGGATAGCTGAAGGTATTTTGGACCCAGGCCCCAGAGAGCCTTGTGGACAATGCAGAGGATTTTGAATTTAATCCTTGCATCCACTGGGAGCCAATGGAGAGATTTCAAAGCTGGAGAGATACGATCCCAGGGCTTGAGGCCAAGGACAAGTCTTGCAGTCCTGTTCTGGATAAGTTGTAGAGGGCGGAGAGTAGAGACAGGTAGATTTAGAAAGAGGCTGTTACAATAGTCCAAGCAAGCGAGAACCAGAGCTTGGGATACCTTGAGCTTCTGGGGGAAGGAGAAGAAAGGCAGAATACCTCTGAGGAGGTGCAGTCGGAAGTTTGACTTTTTATAGACATCAGAGATATGGGCTGAGAAGGAAAGTGTGGAGTCAAAGATGATGCCAAGGTTCTTAGCCTCGCAGGTGTGGGTAGGAGGAGGGCCAAGGGAGGCTGGCCAGAGAGTGAGGGAAAAGGATGGAGATGGTGTGCCGATGAGGAGGATCTCTGTCTTGCTGGCATGCAGACAAAGATAATTGGTGGCACACTAATTTCGAATGGCAGTTAGGCAGTCAGAGAGGGAGAGGAGGTGGCCGAGGGCAGCTGGAAAATGAGTTGAGTGTCATCAGCGTAGCACTGGAAATTTGAGCAGAAAATGGCAATGCAGTGAGCGAGAGTTGCCAGGTATTGGTTGAAAAGCCAGGGTGAGAGGTTAGACCCCTGGGGAACCCCACAGGTGGAGAGGAAGATAGATGATAGGAAAGACCCCAGTTGGACCTGGGAGGGTCGATCAGAGAGGAAAGAGGTCAGCCAGGCCAGAGCCTGATCAGTGATACCCAGATTATCACGGAGACGGTTGAGCAGGATGGTGTGGTTGACCGTGTCGAAGGCAGAAGAGAGATCAAGAAGGATGAGGACAGAGGGAATGTTAGAATCAAGGTTGGAGAGCAGATCTTCATGGATATTGAGGAGAGCAGTTTCCGTGCTTCTGGCCGCTCTGAAGTCAGACTGGTGGTCATGGAGACAACCAACAGAATCTGAATGAAGGTTAAGCTGAGAGATGGCCAGCTTTTCCAGGAGTTTGCCCAGAAAGGGGGTAATGGAAATTGGGCGATAGTTTGCCAGACAGGAAGGATCAGCTGTGGGTTTCTTGAGAAGAGGATGCACAAGGGAGTGCTTCAGAAGGGAGGGGAAGGATCCTGAGGCAAACGAGTAGTTGCAAAAATCAGCAATCCATAGAGATTAAATGTGAGGCGGGACATAGAGCCTCTGGGTGTGCTTCAGGTATTTGCCCACCCATTCACTGTCCCTGGTCATTCTAAGGCATATGACCATATTAACCCACTACCTGCCCCTTCCCACCCAATAAACAATCCCCTGGGATCGCCTCGATCTAGCTGTATCAAACAGGAACAGCAGACTGTGTTCTGTTAAGGGCTTGCCAGTGTTATGTGATTGGTTGTTGCATCCTTGAGAGATGTAAGTCTTAGGTTGACAAAGCTATCTATAAAATAGCACTGCCCCATAAGGTAATCATAATTTACTCATATGAAACAAAAACAATAGTTTCAGATAATTTGCATACCCATATTGATTTCTATGTGGCTCTGATCTGTAGGAGAAATTCCAGAGATGGCCTCTAAGTGGTGGTGTGCATGAGTTGATTTCTGCTTAAATGGCCTATGACAGTTAATGACTTTATTGCATCTATAAATACAATACTAGTGTTATCAAAATGTCTTAACCAAGAGTGCCTCCAGCCACTTGATTTTTAAGTAGGATTTGTATCCTTAGATATCAAGTCCTGTTAACAGCAAGCAGTGGTAAAGCCAAAAGTTGTGGCTTGTTTATAGGCATTTACCATGCACAGCTACCATATGCTCAGGTACTCACACTGTTCTAGCTGTTGCAGCCTTATGGTTGGTAAGTACTTTCCCATGATTGCACAAAAGCCCAAACTGTTGTCTTAGCCATTTGCCAGTGTTTGTTTCATAAGCTACCATACAACATTGCTTGCCAACTATGTGGCTTTTTGTGGAACTATCCAATTTTTCACAGAAAGTGCTGTAAAATGCACCATTTGAACCCACTATTTAAAAATAATGATCAGGGAGAACCCTCCCCCACCCCCTCTAATCTCCCTCGGTTTGATTCGGGTTCCATCGATGCACTTGGCGTCTCCCTCATATTTGACACATATATTTACGCCACTTCACTTAAAAAATCCACCAGCTGCCACTTGTTGCATGTTGCCTCTCCTGGGAGCATGGTAGCTCCCAGGATGTTGTAATGGGTCACGTGGCAGTAGCCATGTGACCAACTTAATAAAAGACACAAGCCGTTTCCGGCTCGTCAGTCCCACAAAGAGCTGACTCTGGTGTCTTCATTATTGCACCATGCTGGTGCTGCACCGCGTGTGTCAGGCCCAATGGAGGAGCCTCGTACCGGGACGGTGTCCCTGCTGGGCCATGCTGTCCCACCTTCAGGTATTGGCTGTGTGAGCATGGCTACATGGGCTACCCCAGCCTAGGTGCCCCCAGAGCCGGGGCTGCTGTGTGCTGGGTGCCCCCGGCCACGTGGGTTGCTCCTGTGCTCCGGAGCGAGTGGGGTGATCCCCGCTCATTTGTCTGCTGCGTGATAATAGCACATATGGTCTGTGTCGGGTGCTCGTGGCACACTCAGAGGCCAGCCTGGTGATCCCAGGCTGGCCTATAACACCACTGGTGCTTCGTCCGCATTCTGGGAAAGAGCAGTGGACAGAGATGATGTGCTGCAACCGCGTTCCAATCAAACTTCTCCCATCCTCCCGAAGCAGCGAATAGATTCTAATTAAACCTGTACATATTAAATAAATCCGGAAGTAAGACAATATGTTTTGAAGTGAAGTTTAGGTAAAGCACATACTTCCACAGTAACCTGAGCTCTAGGGTTCCATTAGGGGGTGCTGTTCGATCACTGCATCCAGACCAATAGTGCAGATTGCTGATGCTCAAAGTCAAATACTGACACTATGTACATTATGAATTCTTGCTCACAAGCTTACATTAGCTCGTGCTTCTTTTCAAAGCTTGCACTATAAGCTTCTAACAAAGTGCGTCTGTTTGAATCCCAAAATGCTACACGCAGATGTGCGAAAGGTTCTGCAAAGGTTTCGTTTTACATCAAGAAAATCACACCCATCGAGCTAGTGCAGATTCCGATTCTGTGACATATCATGCACAGAGTTTTACACCCATGAGCTAGTGCAGATTCCGATTCTGTGACATATCATGCACAGTTTCACACCCATGAGCTAGTGCAGATTCCGATTCTGTGACATATCATGCACAGATTTTCACACCCATGAGCTAGTGCAGATTCCGATTCTGTGACATATCATCCACAGAGTTTCACACCCATGAGCTAGTGCAGATTCCGATTCTGTGACATATCATGCACAGAGTTTCACACCCATGAGCTAGTGCAGATTCCCATTCTGTGACATATCATGCACAGAGTTTCACACCCATGAGCTAGTGCAGATTCCGATTCTGTGACATATCATGCACAGAGTTTCACACCCATGAGCTAGTGCAGATTCCGATTCTGTGACATATCATGCACAGAGTTTCACACCCATGAGCTAGTGCAGATTCCGATTCTGTGACATATCATGCACAGAGTTTCACACCCATGAGCTAGTGCAGATTCCGATTCTGTGACATATCATCCACAGAGTTTGTTTTATGTACTGTTAGGAAAAGAATCCATGAAAAGCACTACAACTTAATGCTAGCTTTTAGACCCTCTTCTTAAGACTTGGACACTTTCACCCCTGACTCCATTCCTTCATTCGCTTGCTCCTTGACAGACTGCGATCTTCAAAGGTGGTCTTGCGCCTGCTGGTGGGCTCGTAGTCCCTGGTTCTCGGTGTTTGGACCCACACAACTCAGAGGATCAACCCCTTTACGTCATAATACAGACTGGGCTCCTTAAGAGCTCCGCCGTCTGGAAAAAATGCCTGTAAAATTGCTGGTAATACTGGCCACAGCATTTTTTCTGAACTGGTGAAACACAAGTTTGCCGGTGGGAGCAGTGATCTAGCAGCAGGCCCGACCTGCCGGTAGATCAGGCCCTCTACCGGCAAATGAACGCCAGAATCAATGGCCCAGTAGTACCCGTGCCAGTCATTTCATCAATCCCATCCTATGGAATCCTCTAGCACTCCATGGAGTGGGAATTTACTAGCGTCCGGTAGCACTACCGGCGCCGTTGTTGCCTTACCGCAACATTCGTAATGAGGCCCATTGTGTTTCAGAAAAAATGTAAGGAGTAAGGAGTCTTACATCTCTCCAGAACTTTGGGGGCTGCATCCTGCTCTCTCCCCCCTTGAGAGAGCAATCTCTAATCACCCCCAAAGTTCAAACAGGCCTGACCTATAATCATCCTCTCGTTATGTACAGCACTCCACCGCTTTTTAGCTGGGTTTGCGCTCTACAAAAAAATGCATACATGCATCACAATATGCAAAAACATGGGAATCCATCGGTTGAAAACATCCCATGCAACAGGTTATTTTCCCGTGTTTGTTCTCAGTCGAGGGGCACCCCACTTGTATTAATAAATACATCACATACAAACATTATCTTTCAAGAAAGCATTCCCAATAGTATTAGTTTCTTCACCCCATTCATTTCATTTTTTAAACTTTTACATTAATGTGGTTGAAAAGTATCGATGACCATTCACTGACGTTGTTATCATGTGATTTTTGAACCCCTTAAGTGACAAGGACGAGTATGCTCGTCCTTTTTGCATAGACTTGCGTAATAGCCTGGCACTTAAGTTAACATGACATTATTTTTAAAATAAGGGACTTTGGCGCAACCCTTTTTTACCAATGCCAGTTTGAAAGAACAGGACATCTAATGAACTGCACCGAAAAACAGCCACATATTTTAGTTATGCAAGACAAGATTTATATTGTTTTTGATTTACAAAACGTACATTTGAATGATATCTTAACTGCACACCTTCTGAACAATTCTGTCAATTTGATTATATCTGTTTCAATTTTCATGGTTCAGTTGAAGGATCCAAATTCAGCAATTATGAATGACTGTAATGTTAAATGAAACATATTCTCATGTTGAGTTTCCATTGAGATGAAACTTGAGGAAATGTTCAAGTTTTGCATTCCAATAGTCCAACTCAGGCTGGCATAACTCCCATGGAAGGAATAATTAGTTGCATATATTTTCCATTCATAACTTCTAGTGAGCACAACAGAAAATCATGTTTTGTGTTATTCAGAGAAAGCTTGTTGCTTTTTTTCCACACCATACAGTCTCAGCGATTTTGGCCACTATAGTGATCTTTACAGCATTTAGAAATGTCACGTTGCACAATCAGCTTTGTTCAACCTCCTCAAACATTTTAACAGCCAGAGTTCAAAACACTTGTAAAAAACTGTTTGTTCACCAGCTGGAAGAAAATGTGGTCTAATGGGTGAGTTGTCAACCTTTTACCCCACATGGTGACCTGGGTTCTAATGTGGGCAAAACAATGGTTTTATTTGGAGCAAATTCCCTGTGTCCAAAACAGTAATTAAGAATAAGGTTACAAAAAAACACAACTGTAATGTGTCCTGTCCTAATTAGATGTACTCCACCAAACAACCAACCCCTTTACTATGCTGGTTTCTATCACCCACTCTCTGCTAGTCAACTTCTATGCTCCTTTCCTGGCCATAGGTGCCTGCTGTCACAACATCTTCAATGAAATAAACGTAGCACTTAATTCTAACAATCATAGGGCCTCATTAAATGTTTCTGCATTAAGAACGTACTCCACACAACAGTATAAGGGCATGTGATAAACACACATGGTGTGGCATAGCATTTCCTTATGGACTCCTATGGGACTCCCAAATGATGGACAGCTGAAGTACTGTAAATCATGCACATCCTTCCCGTTACCACAGTGGTGGACTTATTTGGGTTTGGCATCTGAATGAGGCCTATAGTGCATATAGCATCTGCAGTCATCTGCAAGGACACAAGGCTTAAGTAGGAGAATAACAACATAAACTAAGAGCGGCAACAGTAGGTGTGATGAGTTTCTAAGATGACAAACTTGACAAACTTGATAAACTATAGTTGCAGACAAACTTAACCATGCAGCTAATGGGATAGTTTTGTTGCAAAATCTAAAATCGCTGTCACCCAGATTCCGAAGGCTCCAATCCAGCGATTATTTTTAACCACGTTCAATCACATTGTAACTCCAATCATCAAATACTAATTGATAAATGTGTCCTTAATGAGGGCAAATGATAAAATGAAGAAAAGTGTTTGAGACGGTTGGTTTTCCACCCTACCACAGAAGTCATGGAGTTCTATATTATCCCAGTCATTCATGAATATGCAATGATCAGAAGTATGTTAGTGATTAAGGAGTTTATAGTTTTTCACAAGACAGACAGCATTGATGCAAGGAGTTCAGATATATCTTTTGATAGCCTTACCGTTTTGCACAGAAACCACCATTTTTACAGTTTAGGCAAACTCGAGGGGCTGCAGAAGCAAACACTCTTTAGCATTCGTATTAGTCAATGCTATCAGTGTGAGAGTGTGTGGTCCCCAATGAGAGTTCCTGTCACCATATTCACACCGCTGCTTTTCTTGGACGCCACCCCATCTGCCCCAGCAGAGGTTTCCAGTGTTTCCTCTAGCAATCTATGTTTCCAGTGTGAAAGTGCCAGCATGTTTTTTAAAGTTTCCCTCTGGCAATTTAGGGGATTTGTGAATGGGTCCTGGGCCTTAGCTGAGCTCTAAAGCCTCTTGCTTCAGTACTCTCCTGCCATATTGCCTGGTCCAATGTGTAATGACTTTGATTTATTAAATGTATCTCGGTTTTGAAGATTCTACTTATGGAGAAGATTAACACCCCCACCACGACAATCTCATCCCAAAATACAGGACAAAAAACAGGCTGGTTTTATCTGAATATTCTGTTTTATTTCAAATAAACATCAAAATTAAAAGTGGTCTCTTAACCTTGAATGCTGGGGAGTTAATCAAAAAATTATACAAAAATGCAGGCAGATTGTCTACAAAAAAGAAACACAACTTGCCTGCTATTATCTCACTAATGTTTACATGGGTTAGGTACAGACAGTACTGAGCGTAGGACCTTCCCCAAGTTTTTTGAACCAACGTAAGTGAGAAGAGGGCAGAGCTTCAAGGCCATATAATACACCAGGTACGATACTGATATTATCAATTGTACACAGGCCTTTGACATTATGACCTCCCTTATTTGCAATAAACCTCTTTAAGAGTTGCCATTTTTTCATTATTTTTGAATTGATATAATTGCCATAGAAGGGAAGTGTTGGGGTTTGCTTAGCTGGGTAACCCAAGTATAGGTAGTCGTCTACCAGTTCCAGTGTATGACCTGCTAAAGACCACTTAAATGAAGATTTTCTTCTGCTTCGATTCCCTATTAGCATAACTTTTGACTTTATTGGATGAATTTCCATTGCATTCAGCCAAGCATATTCCGCCAGGCACTGTCCAGGGACTTTATTTGTAAAATACAATTGGTTTTAAATTTGGCATTATTTTCTTGGAAATGAAGGGGAGGAAAAAGCATCCTTCCTATTCCACCTTAAGGGGTATAAAACTCTATTCAGAATTATTCTTTTTATGTAAAGTATGGTTTTCATAGGTCAAGAATTCTATCAATTCCTACAAATCTGTAATCCATATTGTACACTGCAGTCACAAATTAGATATAAATTGGCCCTGTGAAAACCTGGGATGAATTAATATTTTGCTACTATCAGAGAACAGTGCGCTTTGCGCAATCATAAGTTCTTGGGCGTTCTATTTTAAATATAATCCCACAAAGTTTCCATTATAGGCTCAGTCCCCTTTGCTGGCATATCTTGTAAAGGATTCCCCAAAAACTTAATTTCTATCTGGGCTGTAACACATTCTTGGGGAATAGGTTTGAATGTACAGGGGTTGTTGTGCTCGCTTTTGGTTTGTCTTTTTAAAGGCCTGGGACAGGTAGGGACACCAACATCTCCAGGAATCTCCTCCACATGAGCTCTGCTCCAAGTCTGTGTCCTACTTCCAGCATCCCTCTCAGGTAATCTGGTTCTGTTTTGGGAAAGGCTTCTGCATTAGATTTCTCTGGCAAAGTCCATCTTTAGGGGAATTTATACCAGCTACATCCAGATGGAATCCCAGTCAGCATGTGTGCTGTCAGACAAGCTCCATTCCACCCTCTCAGCTCCCTGTGTGTTTTGCCTTAGGTAATTGACAAACTCCACCCAGCATTGTTTGACGGAGCAATTTCCGATTGGATGGGGCCTATGATAGGTTCTCTTTAAATAGTCCTATTCCCTGCAATTCTTCCATTTTGCATGTGACAATGTGAGGTTTTTCAGGTCCTCCTCCAGAAATAAGATCACATTGGACTAAAATATGTCCATCTCTTATAATTCCTTGTATAAGCTATACAAACCTTTGGGCTCACATCTGTGTCAAACAGCATTTATCACCCACTGTTGAAATTGTGAGAGGGAAAAGGCAGGGCTGATGACTCTCTTTCTCCTATAATTTTCGATACAAATGGAACCACTAATTTACAACACATTTCAAAGCCCATCTATCATGCTTATCTCATTTAGGACTGGTTAAATTAAAATGTGGTCATATGCCAACAAGGCTGTAGTCTGTATCTCCTTTCCCATACGCTTAATTAATAATTCTGCCACACTCATAGGAGAATTTGGGACCTGTTATGGGTACCAAATGAATCTCAGTAAAACAATATGTTTTCCAAACTACACACTCTTGACATTGCATAGAAGTGCAACTATATTATTATAATTGTTCTTTTATAACAGGCTTAATACCAACAAGTGGTTTCTAAGCATGGGATTGGGATTCAAACCTGTGTTGCGCTGTATTGTCTTGCTTCCAAGACAAACGTGTTGCCCCTGAGCTATCCTTCCTCCCCAATGAACACTGCTGAATACCACCAATCGTTTTAAAAATGGGACAATATTCCATTGTTAAAATGGCTGTACTTTCTTGTTTCCTGTTTCCTCCTCCCTGTTCGTTGCACAATATCAAGCCTTACCTGTGAAGATACAGAACCTCAAAGAGCAATCAAACATCTCCAGCTTGACCGGGCCCTGGTTTGGCTGGCACTGCAAGATTTTCATTTTTATTATCTTGTTTCAATGGGAGATAGAGTAGATTCACTTGTGGTCTATATTGTCATTGAACCAAAATGTAGGGTTAGAAATATTCTGCTACTTAGGAAATATCAAGTTTACTAAATATTTCAGTAAAGGCCATTAGCTATGTTTATACCTGTAAGACCGGAAGTAAGCTATGCCTTGGACAGTTCTAGACTGTCCTGGCATATACCCCTCTGGATTAATTGATTTTCACCGGATATCTAACTGGGTGCCATACCGTGGGCATGGGCTAATAAAGGCATACTAGAAATTGCATGATTGGTACAAGTATGAAATATTCCTCAAAAGTACAAGATAAATACAATAATCCAGTTTATCTTCAACTACACCCTCACCTTCTTAAGAAAATATTCCCAGATATATCCTCTCAGTAAAACTGATATTTGTCAACATTAATAAATTATGAATCTATTCAGATTAACAGGTAGGTAAACAGCTACAGGATGCTAAAACAGATGATTTATCGAAGAAGGCTGGAGATTGGTATATTGAATGTTGATCTATGTATGAAAATGAATTCAAATAAATTCCACACAATCTCAGCCCTGTCAATCTTAAAGTGGATTATTATTAAAGAATTCTAGATCTGTACTTCAACCCAAACAATGTGCTTGCAGCGGAGCAAAAGATACAGTTTGGTGCCCCTAATGTTAAGCACTAAACACTGACACCACCACATGCTTTTCTTCTACACAATAACTCATGCATTCTGGGAAACAGTTTTGGCTGAAATTAATATTATTATACATACACAGGCAGAATTATCCTCTATGAGGCAGTATGCGGCTGGGATGAGAAATCCAAGGCAATGATTAATCAGATGTTGTATTCCCTAATGATAGTTACTAGTCTAGCATTCACCTGGGGAAGGCTAACAGCCAGGCCTCCCACATTATTGAAATGGCAGTCTGAGAAATAGTGTAGTTATTTCTTTGGAAAACAGTTATTCACAACAAGGTCGACTGTCCTCCTTTGGGTTTGTGAGAGGTTCCTGGTAAACCTTTTAGTAGAAGACATTAATTGCCAATATTGTACATTATATGGAAATTCTTTGATTTAATTGATAGAGCAGTGATAACGATGAATGACACCAGGACAATGGGACAACACAATGTGGTCCTCATTATGGTCCTCATTTTGTGTATGGCGGTAATGGAGAACATAGGAGATATTTGGAAATAGCCCCTGTTTTCATTGCCCACTTGATTGTCCGCCAGGTGGAATTTCTGCAGGCAGTACTCCTTTAGGAATACTGAATACTGACTCGGATAATTATCACTGTATTAAGTCAACATTCTTCTTTTTTTACCAACAGGTGGAGATATAATGTTTACAAATTCCCTTGACGTTTCAAAAAAAAATTTCCTGCAATGGATGGAAAATGCAGAAAAAAAGATTTTTGTACGATTCAAAAAGAGGTGTAGAGGAGGTCCTAGATATGACCTGAATCCCTACCCTCCATTGCGAGTCGCCATTAAGGTACTCACCGAAGTATGTGACGTATGAGGAGCAAATGAACCAACAGAGAGCCGCACTGGGACTCTGCCCCGTGTACATAAGGAGATTAATACCGGTTGAAGCAGAAATAACGCGACAACCCTGGGCAGCACGGTACCCTATCAGACAGCCTTACCAGCCACTGATGCGAAGTGAGGAATACCTGCACACGGTCCACGAAGAGACCCCTAAAGCCTTAATGGAAGGCCAATGAAAATAAACCAAGGGCCCGAGCAGCCCCGAGAACAAACAGAATTGGCTACTGAAAGCACGTATGCCAGTACTAGTAACTGCAAGGATAATGATAATGAATGCAAGGGAGAGACACTGTTAAAATGTAAGAGAATGGTGCCATGAGCCAAGATGGAAGCAACTGCCCTGTTGAATGTGTGTAAATAAGCTTGAAACACAAGAAGCTAAGAAATCGATACTGCCTACAATGCTTAGTAGAAGAATAGAGCGGCAAGCGCCAACCATATATCTACCTCAATACTGCACAATGTACACGTGCGACTCCATTTTGTGAAAGCAGAAATGTACCCAGGCGGCCAAAGGCCTGACAGGCCGAGTTTAGAAACCCAGCAAAGACCAGAGAAGGAGCGGAATCGAAACTCAACAAAGAGAGGCTTATGCCGGGGAGATCGAGGTCAACCAGAGAAGGCGAGGTGAGCATGAGCTCACGAGACGCCAACTACAGAGAATGCCAGCCAGACCGTGAAGGTCAAGATAAGAGAGGCCCATGTAGGTGGCCAAGCGCACACAGAATTAAATGCACAAAAGGTTGGAAACTGAAGCAGATTCACGGTGGACAAGCACGTGACCAGACAGGCGCAAAGATGTACCACCGCCTGATGTCATCCAGAACCAGAGGATGCCATAACTTTTCCTGATAAGAGACTACAGATCCAAGGCCATACCCAGCCAACTAATTGACACATATCCCTAAAACACTGATTGATGGAAGGGAGGAAGGGTTAATCTTGGGACACTAGGCACCTGGGTGTCTACTCTGCATGCTGCTAATTAAAATGGAGATTCATGTTTAGGGGTGTAACTTGCCCAATCACAAGGGACCATGTAATGTAGGGTCCTATAGACACTGTAACTAACCAATGAGACGTCGTACTTGTAGTGACGTCAATCATGTGTGTTGTAGAGGGAAGGGCTTAGACACCCACCCGATAAGAGTTATCCAATCCACTTGCGTTATTTCCATATACAGATATAGCACCTATACTAAAGTTACCTTTACACAACCAATTATATAGCATGATGAATTTTTGGAGAAATAGACGTCAATGATGACGGATTTTGCCCATAAAAGAGGCTGTTTGACTAAAGTTCGGGAAAGTCGGGGTGAGGCAGGTGGGTGTGATGCTGCTGATTTCCATCTGCTGATGTATGTATCATTAAACTGACTTCCCTTTGCCAATTTACTGAGTCCTGATTATTGAATCTTGATGGAGTATGTGAATCCTGCACTCTGTCCTCACATGGTGCAGCTATCATGCATTACTAGTTTTCGAGGGTGAGTACTGACCAATGGGCCCGTCAGTAATTTCCTCTCCTAGTCAACACTTGGTAGCATGAGGATGGTTTCGGCCATCGATTATAGATTATCGATTGACATAGTATAAAACACCTTTAGACCGACGGCACACAGTAACTCTGGGCCTTCGGTTACATCACAAGTCCTTTTGCTATTCCGGCTGAGTAGGCTGAGAAGCTCCCCATGGACAATGATAGTGTAATTATTCCCCAAAAATCTGCAGTGGGTCTGAAGGAACTCGCCTTTCCAAGCATAACCCTTCTAATGACCACGGGCAGCGGATCAGACGAAAACCATAAAAGCAGGAAGAGGAAGGGGCGGTGATCCTGAAGTTCCAGAGAGGAAAAGAGGCAATCAGTGAGTGAAAACAACAAAACTCGTTATCCTGGCAAAGGTCTTATAGGCCTTAGAGTAAGAAGGGGAAAGGTAACGGAGGGTGGTGGAGAAGATTAATACTGTTAAAAGTAGGAAAGACTGTAGAGATATAGAGGGTAAAAACCCGGGCACCTGAAGTAATTGGGAAAATACCGGGGGGGGCACCCGAGAAATAACTGTAAGGAATACCGGGGGTGGGGGCACCCGAGAAAAAACTGTAAGGGGCACCCGAGAAAAAAACTGTACGGAATACCGGGGGGGGGGGGCACCCGAGAAAAAACTGTAAGGAATACTGGGGGGCCCCCTGAGAAAAAAACTGTAAGGAATACCGGGGGGGCCCCCGAGAAAAAACTGTAAGGAATACCGGGGGGGCACCCGAGAGAAAACTGTAAAATTTGCCTTGTTCCTGCGCTTTAAAGAGTGGTCAGAAGGAACGTGAACCCAGAGCCCACAGAGAAGGGCCATTTGGGCTACGCTTACATTTAAAGACGTAAGAATGGGGTTCGTTCAAATCCCATGACAGGGTAATAATTAGAAGGCAGGTATACGTATGACCAGCTAGTGTCCATCTAGTCTGTCAAGCGTCTGTCCTGTATGTCCTATGCATGCTGAATGTGGAATTATTGTGTTAATAATTGATGGCAATGTATTTTAGCTTTACGCGATTCTGTAAATGAGAGGGAATCGCCACTGAATTGATGTGTTTTGAATAAAACTGTTGGTATAAAATTGTGCGGGAAAATTGGATTGGAGCTCGCGTATGAGGTGCTTGCTCATAATAGCGTAAAGTTGAAAAACTGTATGAACATTGTTGGTGACAAAATTAAGAATGGAAGAAGTTACCCCACTTGCACATCTGTGCAGGCAGTTGCCAAAGCGCGCAACAAAATTGAAGAAATATAGCCAGGAGTGGGTTAAGGGCACCGCAAATAAAATGTTTATGACATGGCCCCAAAATGGGTCATTGTCTAAGGCTGTTTTACAGCACATGGCCACCTTCTTACATGCCACATATAGCGGGAAGAAGCTTGAAAAACGCCTTGCTGTTCTCGAGCTTTGGAAAATGTTTGAACAAGTAAAAGAAGAAGAACCCCCCGCAGACTGGATATTAAATGTATGTACAGAGGGGGGTGAGACGCCTACCGCGCCACCTACCCCGCCGGAACCAGCTGTTGAGGGAAGTAATTCGGAGGGCCTTTACCCACTAAGAGAACTTAAGGCAGCCACAGGTTATAGCAACCCTGCATATGAGTCACCTGCGTGTAGCAGTGACGACATGAAGGAGAAGGAACAGGAAATTGACTCTGCCTCCATGTCCCATGGGGAAAAGAGAGGCGAGGTGAGGAAAGAAAGAACCAGGCACAAACGAGTGCACCTCTTGATAGAGAGAGAGAGGGAAAGAAGAGGAAAGGAACCGATGAGTTAACATGTACGAAGGACAAATGGATGGGAGGGCAGATACTGTTGAAGTTAGATGGAAAAGGAAGTGATGGTGCAAGGCGGAGTGAACGGTCTGATGAGGCGCAAAGAAAGGAAAGGGAAAAAGAAGTGGACATAAGAAACGAGAGGGCAAGAAAGAAGGATAGGTTGAGGCGAGAACAACTATATCGCGAAGAGCAAGGTATACCACTCAGTCGCACGCAATATACAGCCTATGAAAAGTACAGGCAGAACATGCTAAAGTTCTTGAAAATTCTGGATATAAAGCAAAGGATCCTCTGACTCCTTCATTTTTCGAGTCATTATAGCTCCCATATCAGATGTGTCTGGATAAAGCGTATGCAGCGCTTTCCACACTGCTGCTCTACAGTTGTTAAATGGCGCCCCGTCATGACAGGTGTTACTTATGGTTACCCTGGGGTATCCTGCCCTTTTCCACATGTCGTCTGCTCTTTCACCAAGTATAGCAATTAGAAGACCCTTGATGTCCCCTATGGCTAGAGTGACGCCCCCTGTCATTTTCTCTAGCTCATGTATCCACTTTCCGGCTCCCGATGTCAGCATTGGAAGCTTATTTTTAAGATTCTCTCGGTCCATGTGTGGCCATGAAATATATTGTGGTCTTGCTCCCCACTTTTCTAGCAGTGGGAATTGGAATACGCAATCCTCCTTTTCCTTCTCTATACCTCCTCGGTCTCTTGCCGGGGCGGCGTTCCCGCCTTGCCTTCTACCTGGCAATGCCCTTAACCTATCTGTATAGGCAGGTGCCGACGCCCCCCTCTGACCGTGGGGTGTCTCTTCATGTCGGCTGGACTGTCCAGCGGACTTCAGTGTCCTATATATGGACCCGCTAGCATCTGACCATCGTATCTCTCAGTTCCCTGGGCGTCGCTTTTCGCACCGCCTCCCTTCGACCATACGCCACTTACTCCGCTTCCCCATCAGAGTCTGATTCCGAGTACTCCCAATTTACACAACTTCTCGCATCATCTTCGTTCTGCCCAACTTCTAGTCTATCTAGGGAACGTCCCCTACTCCCACTACTTTGGGTGACATCCTCAGTGTCATATAGCTGAATGCTCTCTAAGCGCTCGTCTTCCCTTCCCTCTTGGGAGATTCGTTCCAGTCCCATCTCATCGTATATTTTATCAATTGCTTCCCCAACGCTTCTGGTGTCGAAGTCATCATCAATAACTGTCCCGCTTGTACCTGGTACTGTATCGCGTGCAGGGAAGAACTCTTCTACGTCTTCCCAGTCTACAACAGGATTGGGTTTTTTCACTTCCCGTTGCAAGAATTCTAAATCTCGCACCCTTTGCCTCGATTTACGTTCTGCTTCCTCGTCCATTTCTCTTTGCTTCTTCGCTTCCTCTCTAGCCTTATCTACTTCCCTCATCCGTTCATTCCTACGCTCCCTTGCCCTTCTACTTTCCTCCTCTTCCTTCTTCTTCACTTTCCTTTCGTGCACCCTCCTTTCTTCCGAGCATTGGTACGAGGACAGACCTTGGTGTGCCATTGTTGCCATCGAAGAAGGGTATCGAATGACTGATGTCACCGATGATGATCTGTTCGAAGAACACCCTGACCAAGAAGCGACACGGGTGGAAGTGAGTCTCATATTTTGGGTCAAAATGATCAAGCGGGAGGTACCACAGAGAATGATGTTAGCATTGGTACGCGCAGAATACTTTGATAACGACATGGCCTTAGTGCCGGCCAAAGTATGGACTACAGAGCCCTATGATGTAGGTCTCCCGAAGGGGGCTGGAGAAGTAAAAATTAAATTGAAACCAGGAGCAATTCTGCCACGGGCACAACAGTATCCCATGTCCAGGGAAGCAGATGAAGGGTTCGCAAAGACAATCTCTGCCATGAATGAGCAGGGCATCCTGGTGACGTCAGAATCACCATGCAAAACAGTGATTTACCCTGTCAAGAAATCTAAGGGAGGGTCCTGGCGTTTAATCCAGGACTTATGAGCATTGAACGGCATAGTCGAAGCCAAGTTCCCTCTAGTCCCTAATCCATCCACAATTTTGTGCAATATACCCACTGAATCAAAATACTTCACGGCGATCGATTTGAAGAATGCATTCTCTATTCCATTACACCGTGACTCATAAGATCTGATGTCATTTACTTTCAGACAAATGCGCCTGAAAAGTACGAGGCTGCCACAGGGGTATTGCGAGTCTCCATCTATTTTCAACAGAGTCCTGAAAATTGCCCTAAGCAATATTGCAGTGGACAGTGTTGTTTTGCAGTATGTAGATGACATTCTAATCTGCAGCATCACTGAAGAGCAATGCCGACATGACTCTGTCCAGCTATTGACCATATTGGCTGAGAAGGGGTACAAAGTGGACAAGGACAAGTTGCAATACTGCCAACAGGAGGTGCTGTACATAGGGCAACTGATCTCACGTGAGGGGAAAAAGGTAACCCCAGAAAGGGCTGAGGCTATCATGAACACGGCCAAGCCGCACACAGTAAAGCAAATGCAAAGCTTCCTAGGCCTGTGCCACTATGTCAGAGCATGGATCTTTGACTACAGCTCGTATACCAAGCCCTTGTTGCAGGCCTTTAAAAAGGCCCAGGCAATGAGAGAAGGAATTGAATGGAATGAAGTGATGGAGAAAGGGTTTACAGAACTCAAGGGGGCAATTTGTAAGGCCCTAGTCCTCGGGATTCCTAATTATGCTGAGGAATTCTATCTGTTTTCTCATACTGATGGCGATTTTATGACGGCAGTACTCGTGCAGCGAACCTCACTGGGATATAAACCCCTAGCATATTACAGTGGAAGTATGGACCCGGTTATGAAAAGCCACTTCCTGTGCGAACAATATTTTGCTGCCGCTGCGTTCGCCATTGGGAAGGCGTCATCCATTGTGATGGGGTGCTTCATGACATTATATGTTGAGCACTCATTATTCGCCATACTAGAGAAGCCAAGTGGCACGCTGACTTCTCAGAGAGCATCAGCCTATGAGGTGATTATCTCCAATCCATCGATCAAAATAGTGCGAGGCAAAACGGTGAACCCTGCTATGTTTATTGCTGAGCCAGTCACAGAGGGAGAACCTGTGCATGACTGTGCGAACTATGAAGAATACTATGATGAGATCCCCAGGGTCAAGGAAAATGCCCTGTCAAGTGGAGAGATCGTCTTTATTGACAGGTCTTCGAGGATTGATCAAGAGGACGGGCAAAGGTATATACATGATCAAACACATGGCGAATGGAGTGTTCCAAGTACTTGTCAGTGCACGAATACCATCTCATTATTCGGGCACAGGCCGTAGAACTAGTGGCATTGATACTCGCCATTGAGAATCACGCAGACCAGGAAGTAACAGTGTACAGTGACTCCGCCTATGTGACGTCTACAGTGCATGCAGGACTGGCACGCTGGAAAAGGAGGGGCCACCTCAGAGCGGACGGCACGCCAGTGCAGCACGCGGCCTTACTGGACAGGCTGATAAAAGCATTACAGCTCCCAGTGGGCATAGCGGTCGTAAAATGCGCCGCTCATACCAAAGGGACAGATTTTGTGTCACGTGGAAACCATGAAGCGGACACGGAAGCCAAGCACATGGCATCCAAAGCTGAAACAATCATGGACCTGGATGAGGCACGTACCCATGAACGTATGATGGTGGCACGAGCCACACCAGAAACCTATAGTGATATGGGGCAGTCTCAGTTAATAGAGCTCCAGGGGGAGGCACCTCAGGAGGAGAAAAATCTGTGGAAGCGTTGAGGGTGTTCTTTAAACCCCTCAGACGGATTGTGGAGGCAAGACAGCACTGGTAAACCAGTAATGCCTGTCGCCCTTCTAAAAGTAGCGCTAGAACAGCTTCATTACCCCATTCACATGACAAGAGAAAATCTTGCCGCAACGCTTGCCGAAGACTGGTTTACACCGAATTTAGCAGAGGATGTCGCATTCTTTATGGTAAATTGGATTGTCTGCCAACAATTCACCTCTGGGCACACATTAAAAGTAGTGAGAGGAGTCATCCCCAGACCAAGCGGACCTTTCCAGCACCTGCATATCGATTATGTCGATATGATTCAAGTGTGTAATGGGTACAGGTATTTAATTGTGGTGGTGTGTCCCTTTTCCAGATGGGTGGAAGCAGGTCCCTGTACACACCCCGATGCTAAATTCCTGGTGACGGAGGTCTTCCCTAGATGGGGGGTATGTGAGGTTATGAGATCAGACAATGGGCCTCATTTCGTAAACGCAGTGTGCGAACAGATTAGCTGGTTGCTTGGTATAAAGCACACGTTCTCATCGGCGTATCATCCAGAGGGAAATGGGATATGTGAGAGAATCAACAGCTTGCTTAAGGAGAGGATAGAAAAGTTGAAGCTCACATTAAGAAAGGGATGGATGCACTGCCTACCACTGGCATTGTATGCGCTTCGGAACCAACCAGGCTCCGACCATCATCTCACGCCGCATGAAATAGTTACTGGGAGAAGGATGAGGACTCCCCTTACCCCCCAAGACAGAGCTAGATATGATGCCCAGACAACAAGGGAGGTTCTAGGAGAAGAAATGAAAGCGTATCTGGACTGTCTCACATCTAGTGCCACTGCCATTACAGGCCAGCTACAGCAACGGCGGTAAGGGGACAGCACAGCACGAACCACTGCAGATAGTGCTGATGCAGGCGCAGCTCTCAGCCTTGGCGCACCCCTTGTCTTCCCTGGAGACAGAGTTCTGGTAAAAAACTTTGCAAGAAAGAAATGGGACGAGCCGAGGTTTAACAGCCCCTTCATCGTAGAGGACCGCACCCCGTCCGCTGTCAAGCTTGTGGGCAGAAGAGCCTGGATCTTCCTGAACGAGATAAAACCTTTTATAGGAGAGAGCACTCCTACTGCATCTACTGGCAGGGAATCCACAGACAACGGGGAAGGACTGCAGCACGTGCAGACAAGGTCTATGGCGAGGAAGAAGGACACACGAGCAGAAAACATAAACTAAGGAACTCGCAGTGAAAACTGTGGCTGTACACTGAACTTCTCCTCCAGACACTGAATGAGGTACAAGACCTTCAAACGAATGCAAAGTGCAGCTGAACTCGCAGGGTAAAGGAAAAAGTCGCATACTCTGAACCTGCAGTGACACTGATAGCTTGATCACGTTGAGCCACAAAGCATTGAACACAAACTCTCAGACTCTGATAAACTGTAAAAACAGGACACTCTTGTAAACTAAAACTGGTATCCTGAAGCATCCAGTATCAAGACTTTGTTCACGGACATATGGTTCACCCCAGCAGAAGTCTCAAGTGGGATGTGCTCACCTATTTTCAGCTAGTAGTACTGTCCTATCCGTCACTCAGGGAGAGAAACAAGTGTCACAGAATATATTCAAGATCCAGAAAATAATAAGGTTATCAGGCAACTACTGACTGTTATCGCAGAGGTCTTCGCCGAGTTGCCCGAGCACAGTGAACAAAAGGCTAATGCTCCCGCCTCAAGCAGTTATTGACGAAGTTGCCTACATTTTATTCTTTCGAATCATTAAGGAGTGCCCAGAACTTGTCGGGAGGACCACAGATACCCTGACTTTCATCAGAGATCCCCGAAATAATCACATCCTGAATCAAATATGGATTAAACTGAACAATGTGGTATCAGACCACGCAGCAGGAAAGTGCAAGACCTGTTCACGACAACAAAAACACTTGTAATCGGGACCCAGCAAAACAAAGCAAATGTCCCTGTCCCCTGCAGACACGCAGCTAGCCTACAACGTCCTGATCAGGCTAGTCACAGACTATCCAAAAATGGTGGGAAGGCCTGCTGATGTCGATGTTGCAACCTTCCTTAGAGACCCAGTCAATTTCCTACACATGAAGACCCTTCTCCATGGAATCATGCTCCAAGTGGAGCTGTCCAACTTCCAGAGAGAATTCCTTAGGAGATTCCTGTGAGACTATTTGGCGAGGGACAGATCGAGGAGGCGAAGACTGATACACTGCATGAAAGGCCTGTGACCTAAGAGCCAAATTGTCAGAGCAAATGTCATTAACACCCGAAGACAGTCGGTATGCGTTTCGTGTTTTCTTTCATCTCATTGAAAACTTTCCAGAACTAGTGGGTAGACCCCACAACACTGATGTGCCCGCTTTTCTTAATGATCCAGCAAAAAATGCCCAATTGAATCAGCTCCTGAGGGCTATTGCATCACAACTAAGAAGCAATTATAAACATCCACTGCTAAGAAGAGCCTTAGAATGGAGAGATCCAAGATAAAACTTTCCATCATCCCCCAGCCAGGGACAGAGCAAGGAAACAAAGACACAGTTCTTCATGCTTCCAACGTAGAACGGAACGAAAAGGCAGGAACAAGGACAACAACATCTTAAACATCTTTTCTTATTTTTCTTACTTTTTCTATTTTCCATCATCGTTCCGCAGTGGAGTAAATGGGGGAGAGAGAGACTGTTCACCAACTCGACGTCGAAAGACCAAGTGAAAGGAACAGAGACATGAACTTCACTGTCGTGTTTACCTTTTTCAACCTTTTTCTTATTTTTATCTATCTACCTTCTCATATGTTCACTTTTATTTTCATTTTTATTTTCATTTTTTCAATATTTTATTTTGAGTGATATGTAATGAATCCATCCTTTCATGGTGTCACTGCAAACAAAGTCCTGTATGTCCCCAGGGCCAAGGCGAGTTGGAGGAGCGCCCTGGGAATACGTTGGCCATACAAATACAGGATAATTATGATGTGCTGAAAACGATAGTCTAACCTTTTTCCATAGCCTAGCAAAGGAACTGTACTCCATACTCAGAGACTATCATCATCATCACTGCAAGAGGGGGGACACTGAACTGCACTTGTCACTTTAGTGTTTACTGAACTTTTGAGTGACGAAATCAGAATAAGGAGAAAAATAAACTATTGACTGTGGACGTATTTGAAATGGGGGCCCAAAACAGTAACT
Source organism: Ambystoma mexicanum (assembly GCF_040938575.1). Taxonomy (NCBI): domain Eukaryota; kingdom Metazoa; phylum Chordata; class Amphibia; order Caudata; family Ambystomatidae; genus Ambystoma; species Ambystoma mexicanum. The sequence goes on from NC_090924.1 coordinate 1,041,910,452, forward strand.
TAGTCGTGCCACCAGTGGAAGGGCGCCCACGGTTCCCTGGAAGGAGATGCTGCAAGCTGTCTTTCAAGGCCGTCATATCTATATGCATTGTGATTATTGTAGTATTTTTATCGTTAACTATTAGAACTGCATTTTTTATTGGTGCACGAAGCATCCCAATGTCTGTACATCCACCAGGTAATGAACATATGGGGCCCACAAAAGCACCCAGACCTTATATTGTCATCCCTGTTCCAAGAAAAACTGATGATAAAGCAAACGATTTACAGTTGAATGTAATTAGCAGTAATACGTATACACTTGAAGTAATGAATGGTGAGAAAGGCTGGAGACAGGGTCGGCACGGAATGAATGATAACATAGCAGTGTCCACAGCACACACCCATACAATGAGTGCACACGCACAAGGGAAAGTGTCAATGGCTACGAAACCACAGGCCAAAACAACTGAAAGAGAGAAATCACCGGTGGAACAAGCAGCTCCAGAAAGCAGGGAGCAACGTGAGAATCCGGACCGAAGTGAAATAGCAAAATCACTCAATAGAACAGAGGAAGCAACGAAAGTACTCACTGAGAAAACACATGCGGTAGTTGAGTATGTGTTTCCACTCATACTTAGAGCAAAGAAGCTACATATGCAGCTGAGCAAGACAACCACCACAACTGTGATAGCGAGCACGCCAGCTCCAACGCCAGAAGTAACTACCAAGCCTACGACACAGCCACGTGTTGGAAGGATGATAAGTCACATGTGGTGGGAGGAGGTCTACAAAAGAATGGAGGGAAGGAAAAGAAGTGCAAAAGCTCCCCCTATTACTGCAGGGCTGGAAATGAAACCTGCCCCTCCAAGGATAACACCCGAGAGTCTGCCTGAATGAAAGAGCAGTACAGACACATTCAGAGACATAGTGATAGCCAACTACAGAAAAACGCTAAGGATCAAGAGAAGTCCATATGAAACCGATAACGAGTTAAACGATTACTTGGACAGCACGGCCCATCTTGGAAGCAACATATGGTACCAGCACACGAAGGAAGTTGGACGAAGACAATCAGAAGGAGATTGTTTCGTCTGTGCACTCCTGCCGTACAGCATGGGCAAGTCCAAAATCTTTGTGGCTGTAGAAATAGATGTCCCCACAGCACACTGCATGTCACATGTGGCAATGTGTAACACCAGAGGACAATTCATGGTGAGAGACGCCTCGTTGATATTGGCCAATGAAAAGGACTACCCTGATGAAGACGGATATGTCCAGGACATCAAAACAAGAAACATGGCTCACACCAAGAATCATGTGATTCGATATGAGAACCCTGACGTCAAAGGGTCAGGAATAAGGTGGGAAATAAACTCAAGACTGAACATCCAAGGGAAAACAGCAGAAGATGCTCAAATATGGAAAACCGAGGCCAAATGCAGATCTGGGGATCAGTAGTTTCCCCCCACGGGTGGGAAGAAGGAGTTGTAATCTGCCGAGCTTGGATGGTCCTTGGAGCCTGCCAAGAAGCTATAGAGAACTCTCAAAGACTATGTAAACCACTATGGCCAAAATTGGTAAAGCTGTTAACATGGGTCGAAGACAGAGGAGGCCCCCTGCAAATAGTACCGCTGGAAAACCCAAAACTGTGCTTTAGAAGTAATGGCACAAGGAAAATGGGGGAGAATCAAAACTGCAGATGAATATACGAAGCCCCAGGGATGTCGCAAGGGACCGCAGTCCTGATGGACCACTATTGGGCATGTGGATCCAAAGCCTACATAAGACTACCGAGGAACTGGGTAGGCATATGCACACTGGTGAACGTCTACGTTCCTGCACTAGTGATCCCAAAAAATTAACTGAATTTGGACAATTTCCCGAAAGCAGATGCTCACCTGAGGAAAAAGAGATCTGTGGAACTAATGTCAAGGATGAAGAGAGAGAATTACTTCTCCGCCAAATCAGAGGACACATTTTATGCCATTCCCTACGAACACAGGCTGTTTAGCCTAACTTCATCCGTATTTAGAACAATACTTTTGCCGCACATCCAGGTTGGTGCAAATACCAAGTGGTTGTAGATAACGAGATGGGAGTTACTGCAGACCATCAATACCACCATAAAAGGGTTCAATGTAATCAAGGAAGAACTGAGAGCAGTCAGACTGATGACCCTCCAGAACAGATATGTGCTTTACATGATCACTGCAATGGATGGAGGTGTTTGCACAAAAATTGGAGAATCATGTTGCACATTTATAACATCACACGACGAAGAAAATGGAACCCTCACAGAGGCCATAGCCATGTTAACAACCCTAAAAAACCAGATGACCGATGAGACAGATGAAGTGGATGACGACAGCTGGTTTGGGAACCTATTCTCATGGGTCCCGCAATGGATGGCTGATATATTCAAGTTTCTGGGAGCCTTGCTAGCAATGGTGCTGCTAGGATTCGGTGTAATCAAGACAATCATCACACAAGGCCAGAAAACGGCAAAGAAGGTCATTGGGATGAAAATCATGGTCTATGTCGAGCGAGGCTGGGAGCCAAGAGACTTGACAGATGAGGAGATAAAGGACTTTGTGAAGGCCAGTGAATTTGCACCAGAAGGAACAAAATTCACTTATCCCAAGAAACAAAGAAGATACGTAGGCAAATGGATTTACTGCAGTCCAAATGGACAATGCCAGTTGATGACCTGGAACAAAGATGAGCATGTGAGAACAGCAGGGAGCTTGAAAGTGGTGATAAAGATATGGACACCAAAATTGCATACTTTCACGCCTTCTTGTGTAAACGCAGGAGACGATGAGCAAGAATCTGAGGAATCAAAGAAACTGAATATAAAGGAGGAAGTAGGAGTGGTCGATGAACCGACCAGAGGGGGGAGTGTAGAGGAGGTCCCGGATATGACCTGCACCCCTGCCTTCCATTGCGAGTCGCCAGTAAGGTACTCACCGAAGTACGTGACATATGAGGAGCAAATGAACCAACAGAGAGCTGCACTGGGACTCTGCCCCGCGTACATAAGGAGATCAATACCGGTTGAAGCAGCCATAACGCGACAACCCTGCGCAGCACGGTACCCTATCAGACAGCCTTACCAGCCACTGATGCGAAGTGAGGAATACCTGCACACGGTCCACGAGGAGACCACTAAGGCCTTAATGGAAGGCCAATGAAAATAAACCAAGGGCCCGAGCAGCCCCGAGAACAAACGGAATTGGCTACTGAAAGCACGTATGCCAGTGCTAGTAACTGCAAGGATAATGATAATGGATACAGGGGAGAGACACTATTAAAACGCAAGAGAATGGTGCCATGAGACAAGATGGAAGCAACAGCCCTGTTGAATGTGTGTAAATAAGCTTGAAACGCAAGATGCTAAGAAATCGATACTGCCTACAATGCTTGGTAGAAGAATAGAGCGGCAAGCGCCAACCGTCTATCTACCTCAATACTGCACAATGTACACGTGTGACTCCATTTTGTGAAAGCAGAAATGTACTCAGGTGGCCAAAGGCCTGACAGGCCGAGTTTAGAAACCCAGAAAAGACCAGAGAAGGAGCATAATCGAAACTCAACAAAGAGAGGCTTATGCTGGGGAGATCGAGGTCAACCAGAGAAGGGGAGGTGAGCATGAGCTCACGAGACACCAACTACAGAGAATACCAGCCCGCCCATGAAGGTCAAGATAAGAGAGGCCCAGCAGGTGGCCAAGCGCACACAGAATTAAATGCGCAAAAGGTTGGAAACTGAAGCAGATTCACGGTGGACCAGCACGTGACCAGACAGGCGCAAAGATGTACCACCGCCTGATGTCATCCAGAACGAGAGGGTGCCATAACTTTTCCTGATAAGAGACTACAGATCCAAGGCCATACCCAGCCAACTAATTGACACATATCCCTAAAACACTGATTGATGGAAGGGAGGAAGGGTTAATCCTGGGACACTAGGCACCTGGGTGTCTACTCTGCATGCTGCTAATTAAAATGGAGATTTATGTTTAGGGGTGTAACTTGCCCAATCACAAGGGACCATGTAATCTAGGGTCCTATAGACACTGTAACCATTGAGACGTCGTACTTGTAGTGATGTCAATCACGTGTGTTGTAGAGGGAAGGCCATAGACGCCCACCCGATAAGAGTTATCCAATCCACTTGCGTTATTTCCATATACAGATATAGCACCTATACTTAAGTTACCTTTCCCAACCAATTATATTGCATGATGATTTTTTGTAGAATTAGACGTCAATGATGACGGATTTTGCCCATAAAAGAGGCTGTTTGACTGAAGTTCGGGAAAGTCGGGGTGAGGCATGTGGGCGTGATGCTGCTGATTTCCATCTGCTGATGTATGTATCATTAAACAGACTTCCCTTTGCCAATTTACTGAGTCCTGATTATTGAATGTTGCTGGAGAATGTGAAGCCTGCACTCTGTCCTCACATGGTGCAGCTATCATGCATTACTAGTTTTCGAGGGTGAGTACTGACCAATGGGCCCGTCAGTAATTTCCTCTCCTCGTCAACAGAGGGACTATAAAAGAAAGCTTTCCCACCTTTTGCAGGTAGTGAAATGTGTAAGGTAGGGTCAGAAATGACCTTTTTGTGCATTGAAAAAATATTATACGGTATCAGTAGAAGCTGTAATGGAATAGAATCCAGGTTCATCCTCGCAATGAGGGTGCAAGTCGATTTTGAAAAAATAGAGAAATAAAGCATGAGGATTTCCAGAAATTCTGCATGCGGTATTTCAGGAAATTCACATTTGTTAACAGAAACCTGGTGGTGAATTTTCAGAACTACCACATGGGTTATCATTATTTACCATACGGAAATCCACCTGACTGGTAATGAGGGCCCATGAAGCACACATTGAGGGATTTAGAAACGCAGGTCTAATATTGTGCAAAGACAAAGATTTTTTCAAGAAGATACTGGGGTGATGAGAGGTACTGCCAAAGTTAGGTACAGAATGAATCTGAATCGTGCCTCTGGAGAGGCTGCAGCTTTTGATGTACTGGCTTAATCTTTGGGGTCCATGCCCCAAGTCTTTTGTGGCCCAGTGACCATGGATCTATTGCAAGTGGGTAACTGAGAGGATCTTGATGGCACATTGTGTTCCTCAACATTCATTTTATGGTTATATGGAGCAACCGCTGGCAGCAAACAAAGTTAAAACACACTTGCATTTAGGATTTGCATTCTGCATTAAGAAAGTCAAAGATGTATCTGTCTTGCTTAGATACTACCAGTCTGGGCTAGAGTCTAGAATTAAAATGCATGTGGATAAATCTAAACCAGTGGATTATTACCCACTTGAGTTAAGAAATCCTCATGTCTGTGTGTAGAAGAAATGTAGGGTGCTACAGAGTCGCATTAATCCCTAGCTAGGTTTCTCCAGTGTAAGTCCTTACCTATATGAAAACATCAAAGTGAATGCGTTAGTGGGTGAAATAAGAAACGTATAGAAATTCCCATCAATTTCCTGCGTTCTTTGATCCTGCCAGAGTCTTGGCTTAGGTCCATTGCGAGAGAAAAAATGCATGTGGAAGTCAGAGCACCTGTCTCGGGAGGATAACCTAGGGGCAATGTACTCACCTTGGAAGCAAGACGACACGAAGCAACAGAGATTCGATCCCCAGGTCCGCGCTTAGAAACCTCTGGGTATTAAGAGCGTTATAAATAACCTATCATGTCATAGCTCCAATTGTAACAACATGCCAGGAACCTTAAATCCTGCCCTGGGATTCTATGACCATGCATCTTCGGTGAGCTTCTTCAGGAAGGGTAACAATGATAAATAGTGAGGCTTTGAGTGTGTGTAGTTTATGCAAAGTGCAACAAGGTGGGAACATGAGGTGGGTCAGCTTGTTAAATACTCCAAAATGAGACTTAATGACGTGATGTGGTGCCGTCCTGTGGTGAGGTAGTTTATCAAGGAAATGACCACACACACACCCAGAGATTGCCAAAGGATTCTATGTATGTATCATCTGCTCACTTATCACACACATGTACAGTAACCGCCTTTCTTTCACAGTGGTCATGTACTGGATAGCTTTGAATGCTGTAGGGTGTTGTCCTCCTTTACTGTTAATGTATTTCTGACCGGTTTTGCAACTAATTCAAGACCAACACTTCAACAGTAGACACTAATGCAAATTGTGCTTTATCGTGCTTTTCACACCCTCATAATTCCGACTGGATACTGGGAAAACAACCTTACCGTTTCCGCCACCCATATATCCCGGTATTGCCAGGATATTGCAGGTGTCATTGGTGCCGTTGTTACCTCACTGCAACATTCCGAGTATGCTCGCGGGTCCCGCTCTGGAACGCCTGGTCAGACCAGGCGTGCAGAGCGGCACCCGCGAGCAGTACTGGGTGGCAGCAACGGCCCGTTATTAACGGGGGCGTTGTTGCCATCCTCCCCATTCCCATTGAGCCCTATGGGGCTCAATGGGAATGGGGACGTACCGGGTCGCGCAAAAGGGAATTACCGGGCCCTCTAAGGTCGGAATGGCCCGGTAAGTCCCCTTTTGCGGGACCCGGACCCGAGTTTGGGGGTAGCCATGCCCTCATTAAGGGCATGGCTACCCCCAAACTCGTAATGAGGCCCAATGTTTTATGCCGCCTCTTTACTCATCTTTGAGGATAGCGACTTTCTGCATACTCGCATTGAAATGACAACTATGGGAATTTATGTTGGTTGATTAAGTTTAGATGTCACTTGGGAGTGGTTAGATATTAAAAGAGAGCCAATATTTGGGGTTTCTACTGTGTCACAGATTCTTGGCCTGAAAAAAAGTAGATCATTATGGGAGTGCAAATTATGGAGATGGCAGTGAAAGACAAAACTGCCATCTGGGTGAAGTGCGTTCCATGTGTCAGTAAGGGCCATTTGTGTGAACTTATTTTTAAGTACCTCTGACATGGTATTGGAATGAGTGATGTTGTTGGGGAGCCTATCCTTTTCGGCTGAACACTCCATGTTGATATTTCCTGCCAGAATAATTTTACCTTCTAAATGAATCAAAGTTCCCAGAAATTTGGATTAAAAAACCCTCTTGACGTGCATTCGGAGCTTAAAGGGATTCTTTCATCAGCCTTGAGACCAGCCTATGACCATCACAGATGTGCCAACCTTATCTTGGGTACCATCACACAAGTATAATTCAAACTTACGTTTGCCACCTGCAGAAGCCTGACATGAGGGAAAACTATTTATTTTGCATCTATGTAGATCTTCTTTGGATGTGTCTTGGTAAAATAGAATCACTGGTGGGTGTTCTAATATAAAAGTCCATACATTTATCCTTTTGCTCTGAGCGTTTAGTCCCCTCCCATCCCATAATATTATTCTCACCATTAGATCAGTGTATGTTTCGTTTGACTTGAGATTTTGGAAGATACTACTGAGGTCTAGTAATTGAATAGGCAAGTCCCATAGCTCAACCTGAAGCGGTGTGATATCCTTAAGGACAGCCCGTAGAGCGCATTAATATCAAACTGAAGTGGCGTGATATCCTTAAGGATAGCTCATAGAGCTCATTAATATCAACCTGAAGCGGCGTTATATCCTTAAGGACAGCCCGTAGAGCTCATTAATATCAACCTGAAGCAGGGTGATATGCTTAAGGACAGCCCGTAGAGCTCATTAATATCAACCTGAAGCAGTGTGATATCCTTAAGGACACCCTGTAGAGCTCATTAATATGTCTGTGTCTGACCAAAGGTTTCAGAGCTATAATCACGGTCCTCCAGACCACTCCATCATATGTTGCAGAGTGAAAACCACTCACTTCATGGCTGAGGTGGTAACTAGATTTTACTTTGGATGGGTAGATGAAGAAAAACCCGTAGAGTGCCCTATGTGAATGTTTTTAAAGGATGCACCGCTAATTCTTGGACGGGAGGAGCGTGCCTGGCACATGGGAGCAATGCATGTCAATTAAGAGGCAGGGCACCTTTACTGAGAAGTGAAGGACCATCCCTTGCTTGTTGATGACCTCCCCTTACCTGATGTCACCTTCCCAATCCAAGAGCAAACTTCTTCATGGGGCCCAGTCCCTACCATCAAGTCATGTGATTCCAAATAATACCCTGCACGGCACCAAATGCCATTGTCAAAACCACCAGCTGTGCCTGTGCCATCCTCACTTTTAGTGCAGCTGCCCTTGCCATTTCAACATCCTCAAGAGCATCCAGAGCACAGGCTGAACATTCCAGCGGTGGGATTAAGGAGATTAAATTTATCCAGGGAGATTTCACACTTATTATTTCGAGGGTAATTCATAGCAAGCGCAGTATTCTCGGATTATCTCAGTGTGACCGAGCATTCCAGGAACAGGGTGGCAGGTCACTCTCCCATCACAGTCCCACCGATACTTGCTTCATGAATAGGAAGTTCCGGTGCCACACATTATAGGATAATACACAACAGCACAGTGACGTGTTGGTAAGTAATACTGTCTCTTGAATGCTGATACATGCTGAAGGAGCACATTTACTCCTAGTGTTTTTGGTAGTATTATGTCTGCTGGATGCAGAGCAACAAAAGAGAAATGAAAGCACATTAGGAAGTGAAAGGACCAAGGCATAATGAATGTTCAACTTTGTCTTGCGGAGGAAAAAGGTCACTAGTGCACAACATGTATTTCTACTGGGCACACAATGGTTTTGAGGGGCACAAGCAGGCGTGTGCTGGGAACCAAGATTAGCCCTGAAAATAATGTAGAAAGGGGCTCGATATTACACATTTTCAACAAGCCCAATCCCTTTCCTCTGGGAAAATTTGGAATTACCACTCAAAAGAGTCCCAGAGCGCAGAGGCTTACCAGGAAATCTGCCGAGTTCCCTATAGAACAGCCCACCTATGGGTGCAAGCAGATGTAGAGGTGCTAATGATTATCATGGGTATGGTCACATTCATGTTTATGTGGACACGTGGCAATAATGAAGAATGAATAATGGGTTTTGTGAGTATGCTCTTTATCACGTTTGACGTAACACAATTGAAAATCTGGTCTTTTAACACGTAGCAATGGTTCTAACAAAATAAAGTGTGCACAGCTCACACTGAACTCGCTTCATATTTTACCACTAAAATAAGTCCTTGTAATCAAACAAAACCAGGTCAACCTTAATTTTGAAATGAACATTCTGCAGGAAAATGGCACTAACTTTCGAACCCACTTTCTTTAAGCTCCTTCGGAATTGTATCATGCTTTATCCACTGTACTTCTAAATGTGCTGGTATACAACTGTAAATCTAAATTTGGTTTATTTTCGTGATCAGGGATGCATGACCAATGCAGGCTATCGTTGGGAGAAATATGATTTGCAGCTCTGTGCCATGTTATCTGTTCCCAGGGACGCACTGCAGGTGGCATTCATTGTGCCAGGTGTGCAACTCATTTACATTTCAGCCCTGAAAACCGACCTGTATCCAACGCACTGAACACCAGAGGCTTGATTACATATATATGTGCTGCCCGTGCTATATGCCAGATTGTTGGGAATTGTGCTAGGATTTGAAATGTGCATTGTATGGCATGGACAACAGGAGCTTCTTTGGCCGCTCCTGCATTGCTGAGGCTACATTATGCACAAGCGCCTTCTCTTCTGAGGAGGCAGACGAGTATTGTAGTTGGTCTAAATATGTGTTCAGCAAATTTTGACTGGTATTGTTAGTTTCAATTTTTCAATGTAAGACTTAGAGTCATACCTAATTCATATTGCTTCAAAGTGGTAACCATGTCATGACACCTTGAACCCTTTTTGGTGTTTCACTTTGCCTGCTGGAACACCCTGGATAGAATGTGAACAAGCATTGGCAATGCCAATAGCTTGGACTTTTGTGTAGGCATTGGAAAAGCCCTTGCCAGGCACTGCCATAGCAGAATTAATTGGGCATTGATTTAGCAGATGCACACTGGTGTGGGGACCTGGGCATTTAATGGCAGTAACAGGCTTTAAGTGAAGGACAAGTGTAATGCTTATAAATCAAGTGACTGAAGGCAGTCCTGGTTCAGACATTTTAATTACACCTGTAACAGGTTTACAGCTCCAATTAAGTCATTGGGGGACATCACAATGTAGGTGGTAGCCGTGGCGGTAAATACCGGCACGGCTGCCGCCAGAGTCATGAACTTTCCGGCACCCGGGAATGGGCAATTACCGGGGCATTTCAGCCTGGGCGGACCCGGTAATTGCCCATTCCCGGGCATCGAAAAATATTACTCCCCATTGCAATTTGAGTTCCATTTGACTCAGTGGGAATGGGGAGGACGGATGGACCTGTACCATGGTGCCAGTGCATCCGTCAAGGGATGAAATCGTGTACCCCAAATATTCAACTTCTCGTGCCCTTATGATACACTTTTCGTATCTCAACTTGACTCCAGCATCCTGTAATTTGGTGAACATTTTCTTAAGAATGATATCATGTGTTTGTTCGTCCGCGGCGTGCCTTTCTGCCCGCTGGGTCAGACCTGGTGGGCTGAAAGGCACCTGCTTGCAGACTTCGTAGTTTGCCAGTCCGGTAACAACAGTGCCGGTAGCGTACCGGCACCGTTGTTACCGGACCGACAAACTTGTAATGAGGCCCATCAACTTTCACAAGACTGCTTTGAAAAAACAATGGCAGGCCCCAGACAGCACACCGTTTGATGGTAAGGCTTGAATAAAGCAAGCTCAAAGAGTTCCCAATGAGGTGGTGTTTTGGGTGGGGAGGGGCAGGAGCTGGCGGGAAAGACCATATGGATTGGCATGTCCATGTGCAGTGCATGGTTGGGCAAATAACCAAACAACATCTACAAGCTGTGTGTCCCTCCTCACATGCCATTGCTCCCTATATGTACTTCAATGCAATAGTTGCCGCTTATAGGTGGCACAAGCACCTAATAGCACAAACAAAAAAGGAAACTCGAGGCTCTAGAGAAGATGCTTGTGTGGAATTTAGGCTGTGCAGTATAAGTGCAGCCAAATATTGCTACAATGTAATATTGCACAACTTACTTCCACCAACCAGTTTGCGCCATACATGTTCTTTCAATCTTGACCTGGAGATTTTCACTTACAAATAACTGTGACACAATGCTCAGATAATTCCGTGAGATCTTTAAATAGCGTTGTTGGGCTATTCTCTGATTTGCAGATCTGTGGTAAGCTCTTAAGAACATCCGCAGCAAGAGTGTCTCAGCTCTTCCCCCAGACATCCGCCAGCGGCACTGCTCTAAACTGCTCATCGGATGCCTTAATGGTAACAAGCTGTCCTTAACCCAGCAATTGGTCTCCTGCTGGCGCGTGTCCAGCAGCTCTAATGGAGTCAGTGTGTCTGCACATGTTGTCAGGGATGAGTAGCCCGACTGTAACAAGCTGCAGATTAGTCTTGCAAGTGTGTTTCCTGTATGAGTAGACTGATATCATTCAAGGTACTCCTTTACTGTTTATTTATGGGCAAATGCTACAGTAACTATTGTTTGAGATTGTGTGACTCTGGGGAGTAGTGCTGGGCAAATATCCTGAAAAGTAACAGCCGGGCCTCCTGTCCATCCATCCCTGTGTAGAGGGCATAGGCTGATCACTTTTCTACGGTCTGTCCAACGTTACACTGTGCAACTTGTCATGTGAATAGTATGGGCCATAGTGACCCCTCCCAGTGGAGGAATGGCTACATTTTCCAGGAGAAGTAGATACTTTTCTACATAGTGTGGCTTTCACTTATAAATGCAGGGTTCAGCAGTAGTCCTCTTCCTTTGCAGCAGGCACAACAGGGACCTGATCCACCCGAGAACGGGCTCGGACTGGCATATAGGGCAATAGGCCCATGGCCGAACCAAAAAAACAGAATGATGGTGTGGGCCCATTATTTTGGTCAACGTGGGCCAGTTTCATGAGTTACTTCACTATGCGGCTAATAGTTTCGACCAGTGTTGCTAAATACAATTCTTTAAAATGCACAATTTGTATCACATTTTATCAAAAATCTCCTCTTTGGGTACTATCAAAACAGTGGGGGTCATTATGAGTTGGGCGGTAAGGGATACCGGGCACCTGTAAGGAGACCGGTGCCGGTAATCCCTTACCGCCCAATTCTGAGGTCCCTTAGCGAGAACCGTAAAGGACATGTGGTCTGACCGCACGTCCTTTACCGGTCCCGCTAAGGGACCAGGACTCTAATAACGGGCCTGCTATTCGCGGGCTTGTTATTAGCGCCTTCCCCATTCCCATTGAGCCCTATGGGGGCTCAAATGGGAATGGGGAATGGTTGGTTGAATGGGGACTTACCGGGTCCAGGCAGGTCGGAATGTCCCGGTAAGTCCCCATTCAACCAGACCGGTGCCGGACCCGGTATTGGAGGCAGCCATGGCGCAAATAGCGCCATGGCTACCTTCAATCTCGGAATGAGGGCCAGTGCCACAAAAGGAATGAATAGTCATTTGCAACCATGGGCCACATTTTCATTGGTGCCCGAGGCAATTTTATGGCCCAGTCCGACCCTGCTCGAGAAACAAGATGACTTCTTACCCCTATATCCTGCATGTGTCCATGACATGGCCAAACATGACCACACACCTCATTGGGACATCCTTGTCTCCAACTGTGTCTCAATGATACCTACACCCAAGCAGCCTAGGTGTTGGGATCTCGCAGGATGTGTAGTCTCGCAAGACTTCGGGTGGAACCAGGAAGAGCCAGGGAAAGAGTGCGAGAGTGCCATTAAGACGGCACAGTGGACACGGAGCAGGGACATTTTACATTACACTACTCTGTACTGTTTATATCCTGCAACCCATGGACTTAAGCTGCACCATTCCACCTTGTTTGTACTGATAATGTTATTGCAGTAATAAAGCTATAAAGTTATAAACCCAGAAGCCATCTCACCATTTATTTACAACATATTTGGTGACAAGGATCAGGAATTGAACCAGGGCAGCATCATGCAAGGAGCGATGCCGGGCCGCCGTTTCTACAAATGGCAGGTAGGCCGACAATTCCATGGCCAAAATGGCATCCCCTGTTTACTACTTACCTGGAAGCACTAGGAGGTGCGGGGTACACAGCGGCAAGGCGCAGAGCCATGTTTTTCAATGTGCTGGGCGTGGAAGGCCAGAGAGTGTTTGCAAGCTTTACGCCTGAAGTGCTGGCTGATGATAACGACGATGTGTATAAGGCGGTCAGGAGGATAATAAAGCGCTTTGCCAGCAAAGAAAATACAGTATTGCACACGATACGGTTCTACAGTCGCAAACAAGTGGCATCTGAACCTGTAGACGACTTTGTGACTAAGTTGCACAAACTAGCTGCACTGTGCAACTTTGGAAATAACATGGAATGATTAATCTGCGACATGCTGACAGTCCACACCAACAGCAGAAAAGTGCAGGACACATTTATTTTGGAGAAGGAACTCCAGCTAGAAAAGGCCATTGAGATTGCAAGAGCAGTTGACAAAACTGCAGGACGATGGAAAGAATATGCAGGAAGCCCCGTCCCAGCGGAAGTCCAAGCTATTGCCTTTAGGAATAGGAAGGAGAAACAAGGAACTGACGCAAGAGAAGGGAAGTGGGGAAAGAAAGAACCATTGAAGTGCCTAGGTTCACCAGCACCAAACACCTTGCCAACGAAAGGGAATGTCCTGCAAGAGACAAGGAGTGCTCGGTGTGCAAAGAAATCAGACATTTCTCGTTGGTATGCAGGTGGCAAAATAAAAACGTTACGAACATCAATGCGGTACATAACGCAGAGGGAGAGTCCTCATCCGAAGATTAAGGGAGACCCACAGTATTAATGGTAAACAGCCCATGAGCCAGGAGGGAAAATCCCCACTGTGCAATCAGAGTGAACGGCATGGAGACGAGAGTCATGGCAGATTCGGGTTCTGATTTGACCATACTGCCCCTACGCACATACAAAGAAATGATGGGCACTGATACGGTTGAAGTCCTCAGCACACGCCACAAGCCCACAGTATTTGGAGGTGCGTCAGTTGATCTATTAGGATACATCAAAAGGAAGGTGGAGTTCAAGGGGAGAGAAACCACAACAAGAATATATTTCAGCCAGGAAGGCCCAGCAGTCCTAGGATGGGACGACCAAGCCAAACTCAAGATCAAATTGGATCCCAGCTCATAGAAGTCCTTACATCCATATTTCAGAGGAAAGGTCTCCCCAAAGAATTAGTCACGGACAGTGGAGTACAGCTAGAGTCAAGGGATATGGAGGAATTCCTGCACAAGCATAACATTAATCAGAGAAAGGCCGCACTTACCATCCCCAAGTGAATGGACTAGTGAACAGGGCTAATAGGTTCATCAAAGGAGCCATCCAGCTAGCAACCACTTCAGGAATGGATCCCCTCAAAATGGTCAAGGAGGCTGTTGCAGCCCACAGCTTAACTCCCAACGCTGTCAACCAAATTGCCCTGTTTCGATTGCTGAAGGGGAGGAGAGCAGCGTCCACACTTGTGCCAGGATGGTTGACCAGAGTAAGAGAAGATGATGAAGTAGATATGGCTGAAGTGGTGTGGAGGCTGGAAATTATCAAAGCATGCATGAAGAGATGGAGCGATCAAAGAAGAATGACCCAAATCCGCAAATTCAAGGAAGGCAATTGGATTAAAATACGACTACCGAGCAAGGACCAAATGACAGGTTCGAAGTTCAGTCAACCAATAAAAGTCATTCACAGAGGGACAAACTATGTCCGCGCATAGGATGGCCGCACATGGAACATGGAGCGGGTAGCAATTTTTGAGAAGCATCGCGAAGCAGAAAGGACCCAGGAGGAACCCACTCCTTAAAAAAGCCCCGACAGAGAGTCTCCCTGAGAGCACAAATTAGAAGCCACTGCGAGAGAAATCACAGAGGGAAAAACAGAAGGAGACGCGTAAGAAAAATCCCATGAAGCAAGTCAAAAACAGGACACAAGTGATAGGAAGGAAGATCGCCCGAGAAGGGAGCACAAAAGACCTGGAAAGTATGATCACTTTGTAATGAAATAAACTTTGCTGTGTTATCAAGGGGAGGTGTGTTGGGATCTCGTGGGACGTGTAGTCTCACGAGACTTAGAGAGGAACCAGGAAGAGCCAGGGAAAGAGCACAAGAGCACCATTAAAATGGCGCAGAGGACACAGAGCAGGTCAAGCTCCCGGCTCTCCTCTTAAGGGAGGCATAAAGGGACTTTGTTGGGACATTTTACATTACACTACTCTACACTGTTTATGGTCTGCAGCCCAGGGACTTAAGCTGCACCATTCCACCTTGTTTGTACTGCTAATGTTATTGCAGTAATAAAGCTATAAAGTTATAAACCCAGAGGCCATCTCACCATTTCTTTAAAACGCTAGGGTCAAGCCTGGGGATCTGCAGAAATGTATCCATCAGGGAAACTATAGCAAAACAAAAGAGGTGATGGCTGGAAGGTTTAGAATTATTCTTAACCTCTGACATCAGGGAGAGACAGGGGACAGGAAGGGATATGTGACTTTCTTCTGGTGAGATAACACTGGCTTCACTTTATGCCACTGCCATCCCGCTATCCTGCCAGAATGCTGATATGCCTCTCTACCACGGGTGTCCTTGTTATGTATATGCATCACCGTGCCCTCTTGTGCTGTTCTGGAACCACGGTTCTAGAATAGTATGGTGAGGGCTATGAAGAGATTATCCCCTGGCTATCTAACTTCTGGTTGCCCCACCGGGGTCTCCTCATTCTGGTGTAAGAAACATCTCCTCAACTGCATACCTTGTCAGCTTGGTCTGTGTCACCTTCATTACAACAATTGGCAATGAGGAGCTCAGCGCCAAGCAGCTGAGCACCATCCCCGGTGAGAGGAGACCCCCACGGCCAACCTACAAGACTGCCGCCGGTGTGACCATACTCCATTTGGCAGGGTGCCCGGAGATGGAGACTACACTGAAGGTGAGAGCAACACCAATTAAGCGTTCCTCAGGCCAAATTGGGGAGGTTTGTGAGCCGCGCCTCCACTGTGCATCCCACACAAAGGCAACCATCACTCTTCACGGCCTCCTAGATAGCGAGCGTGAACACAGAGGAAAGGACTTCAGGACGTCCTCTACTTAGAAGCCATTTTGTTTACAAGGGTTCTCATGACAACCGCTGGAAACGCTGGCAACAAAAGGAGGGATAACTACATGCCATTGTGCTCCCACAAGCCGTCCTTGCTTCCCAAAAGCACTTACTCTTGAAGTTGTGCCCAATTAAATTACCAACCCGGCAATCTCCACACAAAAAAACCAAAAAAAGATTATTTTTTTTCTTTTTCTTTTTGCCTTCGTATTAAAATAACAAACATCAGAACTGGGCCATATCATCAACCATGCAAAACACACCTGCCCCATGCACTTTTCATGCCGCCCCTGGGGATCCCCCTGTTACTTGGGAATAATGAATGGGTGGACTCTTTCCAATTGTATTTGCGCACCATTGGAGGAGCAAATTGAATGATGATTTGAAAGAAGCATCTCTGCTGAACTGTATCGGTGCAGAAGCACTCAGAGTTTTCCGCACTATTCCTGAAGTACCATGCCCAGAAAGGGGGGGGGGTGCCAGTACTGCAAGTACTACCAAGAAATATGAGTGTGCTCTAGCCAAACTTGAAAAGCACTTTGGAAACAAGACAAATGTTCTTCCAGAGAGGTACTTCTTCTTTTCAAGAAAACAGAATAAAGGAGAGTCTGTAGAGAGTTACATAGCAGCATTGAGGGTCCTCATGGCGTCCAGCTAATGTACAGGTGTCGCAGACAAATACCTCAAGGATCAATTGATGCTATACACTTCAGGCCTGCATGCTCAACAGAAATTGTGGCAGGCCAAGGATCCTACCTTGGAACAAGCTCTTGATCTAGAAAAAGGCAATTGAACTAGGGAAGCAGTGCATGAAAGTTATTCAGCAAGAAGGGTCTGTTACAGAAATAAAAAGGATAGAAGAATATGATGATGATAGTGACGATGAAATAGTTGCATTAGTGAGGAAGAACTTGTTGCCGGTGACATGGCATAAAAGATATGCCAATACCAAAGCGAAAAAGGAAAGGAAGGACAAGCCTCCTGAAAAAAGTGCACAAAATACACGTCCCCAATCAGGTGTGGACACACCAAGCACCATAACGGTGAGAAAGAATCTTGAGCTGCCAACGCAGAATGTTACAGATGTGTTATTATGAGACACCTTGGAAGAGCGTATAGATATTGCAAGGCTAAAGAACGTTGCACCATAAGAGCTCTCGATGAAATTGGAGGTGCCAGCAGTCTCCTTACCATAGTGGAGGACGACAGTGATCAGATATGCATTCTTTCAAAGAATTTGTCCAAGAAAAGAGGGCCCTAGTAAAAGGTAGAAGTTGACAAGACTCCATTAGAGGTGATGATAGATACTCGGTCACTGTATACCATGGTAGACATAATTATGTACCAGAATGACTTTGGTGGTGCTATGGAAGAGCTAAGACCCACACAAGTAAGAGCTACGAGCTACGGCCATAGTCCCATAGACATCGTAGGATTCCAATGGGTACATCTCAAGTTTAAGAACAGAGAGACATATTGCAAACAGTTTGTGGCCCAAAAGGGATCATCCATATGAGGATGGTATGAGCAAGCTGCCCTGCAACTCAAAATACATCCTGGAGAAGAAAAACCAATGTTGAGCATCACAAACCAAGATATTTCCTCCAAAGAGAGCCTGGTAGAACAGTTTCCACAAGTGTTCAGTGAGAAAATTGGGAAACTCATAGGGTTTAAACACTAAATAGTTTTAAGAAGGGGGACAAGAGCAGTAGTACACTAAGTGACAAGCATCCCGGTTGGCACGAAGGATGCGCTACAGAAAGAATTAGCAAAACATTGCAAGGAGGACATCATTTGAACCAATTGAGTCCTCTGATTGACTATCCCCCATTGTCATTGTGCAGAAAGCTAATAGTTCAATGTGCATGTGTGTGGATCTCAGAGACCTCAATACCAACATTTGGGTCGATAGACATCCCCTGTCAAATTCTTCTCAACATTAGATTTGTCATCTGCGTATCATCAGGTGGTTCTGGACAAAGAATCAAAACACCTAACATCTTTTGTTACACCTCTAGGAGTTTACAGATACAACCACATGCCATTTTGGTTAGTTTCGGCCGCTGCTGTTTTTCAAAGGCTCATGCAGCAGTTGTTTTGGGGATTCTGATGAGTTTATTTTTTCAAAGACGACACCTTAATAGCGGCACCAACAGAAAAGGAACATGACCAAAACTTCTGGGAGTGTTACAAGTAATTAGAGAAAAAGGGCTTACGTTAAAAATAGAGAAATGCAAGATCAAGGTCCAAGAAGTGATATATCTGGGGCATGTGGTAAATGGCAAAGGGATCAGACACAAGAAGGAGCTTGCGGACACAATAACAAACATGCCTGCCCCCCACAACAAGGAGCAACTCAGGTCCTTCTTGGGCCTAGCCGAATATTACTCCAAATTTGTATTATGCTTCAGAGAAAAAAACAACACATGAAGGAACTTATGAAGAAGGGTACAAGATTTGTGTGGGCTGAGCATTGCCAAAAAGAATGGGAGACCATAAGATCTGATGTCAGCAAGCCACCAAACCTCACAATGTTTAATACCACAGCAACAAGTATAATTACAGTAAATGCCAGCAATGCAGGTTTGAGGGGAGTTCTTGAACAAATACAGGATGGAAAAGAAGTGACAATTGCCTTTGCCTCCTGTGTTTTAAAAGAGTCAGAGTTGAATTACTCCACTATAGAAAAGGAAGCCTTGGGGGTGAAATTGACATTAGAGCATTGCAGGACATTCATCTGGGGTCTGCCTGTAGTAATAAAAAACAGACCACAAACCTCTCATCCACATCATGAACTCCAACATTCAACATCTAGCCTCACTGAGAATATGGAGATGTATGCTAGAGGTCATGCAATACAATGCCAAGGTTATTTACACTCCAGGAAAAGCAAATGTCATTGCTGATTGTCTATCCAGGTTGCCCTGGGCTGAAGAAACTGTGCAACTAGAGAAAGAAGTCGCAGAAGAGAAGATCATTGCACACATTCAACCGGGATCGCGAGAGAGGACTGGATGCGAGAATCAGAGGGAGATTCTGAACAATGTCTACTTAGACACGCCATCCATGAAAGATGGGAGAGCATAAGGAATGCTCTTTCTGAGTATGACCCAATTCGAGATGAGGTTAATGGAAGTGTGGAGTGTGTTTTGAGAGGAGATTGCATAATACCACTGAAATCTAGGAGGAACTGGATACTCAATCTGGTACATGAGGGCCATTTAGTGAGGAACTTCACTAAGAGACGGTTGAGAGAGAATTATTGGTGACCTAGGATGTTGGGAGAGGTTGAAGAACTTGTGAAATTGTGCCAAGCTTGTGCCTGTCAGAGACAATTCTAAAAAGAGCAGTGTAGCGCCTGCACAACTTGTGCAGATTCATGGATCAGTGTGGAGGAAGCTTGCTATGGATATAACTGGACCCTTTGAAAGGCTAGACGTTTGCAAAGTAGACATTACGGTCCTCATAGACTACACTTCCAAGTGGGTAGAATGGTGTGTCATGAATGAAAGCGTGAAAAAAACAAAATTGTGGAGTTTTTAGAGAGAGTATTCAACAGAGAGGGGGACCCTGAGGAATTGGTCACTGACAATGGAGCACAGTTCACTTCAGAAATCATGCAGAGAATTTTGAAGGACAGTAGAATTGAACATAAAAGTACTTCCCTCTATCATCCCCTGGCAAATGGGCTTGTGGAGCGGATGAATGGCTTCATGAAAGGAGTGTTTCAGTTAGCAGTGGTGAACTCTCTACCCTGGAGAGAAACTCTTAAGGAGGCATTGTACGCACACAGGATGACTTCCCATTTCACTACAGAGGTCGCACCTTTTGTCATGATGAGGGGGAGAGTTCCATGTAATAGGCTCAGCCCTTCATGGTTGGTAAAGAAGAACATCGAGATGGTGGACATGGATGAAGTTCATATTAGAGTGAAAGAGAAGCAAAAGAAACACAAAGATCATTATGACCATGTCTGAGCGACCCAGGATGTCATGTTCAAAGAAGGAGATTGGGTCAGAATGCAGGAACATCGCAAAGTGATGAAAGGATGTTCTAGATTAAGGTATCGACAGAAGATTGAAAAGTTAGGAAGAAAGAGCATGGTCCTAGAGGATGGGAAAGTTTGGCCTCTTTGATGACATCGTCTGAGCGCCTGCTGCCTTTTCTTGTGGAGAGATGGCATATGGAGAGAAGTCAGCACAGCCTCTCGAAAGAAGAGAGGAGGGTGACCGTTCAGAACTTCCTGCTCTTAAGAGAAAAGTCATGTTCAATTTTAGAAAAGATTTTGCGTAGTATTGAACCACGTCAACTATGTCTCTTCTGTGATCAAGAAATGGTGTCAACTCCAGAGAGGAGCTTTTGACTGCTGAAATGTATCTTTTATTGTTCAAATGTTTCTGTTACACTTCATTGTCCTCTCTTTCCCTGGTTTTCCTTCCCTCCTTCCCCTGCTCACCACTCCCTTCTGTTGTGTGTTTCTATTCACTGTTATGAGGGGACATGTTATGTATATGCATCACTGTGCCCTCTCGTGCTGTTCTGGAACCACGGTTCTAGAATAGTATGGTGAGGGCTATGATGAGATTATCCCCTGGCTAAGTGCTGGTTGCCCTCCACGGGGGTCTCCTCATTCTGTTGTAATAAACATCTCCTCACCTGCATACCTTGTCAGTTCGGTCTGTGTCACCCTCATCACAGCAGCGTCCTTCTTCCCATATGACCTTTTTTGGGGGAATCTCCCAATCCCTCTGTGCTCTGCCCTGTCCCATTCCTACCCCAATATCCTTTGCTCTGCCACCTGCTTGCCTTACTAGCCATTCCGGCTACACTTTTATTGTCTCGCCAGCTAGCAACTCCTGTGAAGGTGCACCTCCTCCATTTGCCACTCCTTCTTCGCATGCCATGCACACTGATTTTGACAGCATTTTGGTAACACCTTAATGAACGGTATCAGTGGAAATGAGCTGGCCTGTTTGGAGGCTGGTATTTTTCCACTTGTGTATTCACCCAGTAGTTGGGGTAAAAGGAAGAGAACTGCATGCCTGGTATTTGTCTGTCCTAGTTCCCATTCTCACTGTGCTCCTTAAATAAGCTCCAATACATAACCTCCCTCAGAGTGCAGAGCAGCCAATCAGGTGGCTTGGAATGTAGGCAATACCAATTAGTAAAAACACCCCATTATTATCCTACTAAATGACCTCCCACGCCTTTGTAGTGCTGACATTTAACATGCACCTGCTGCTACGTTCCTTCTTCTAATCCTTGCTTTGTGTTACATGCCCTATGCCGCTCCATCTCCTTCCTCAAATGACCAAAATTGAGGAACTTCTCGTTCCAAGACCTGCATTTCTGTTCTGACCTCTCAGCATTGGCCCGTCTTTCCTCCCACCAATGCTGGTGGCACTCATAAAGTGCAGTTTATGGGCATCTTCAGTCTGCTATTTTTGCATTTCCCTAATTCCCTTTCCATTCCTGCATGGACGTGAGTAATAATCGTCACCATGGCAGTGGTAGTCGACTGAACCGGTCTGATTATAACTGTTGTCCTCAGTAATGCCCTTGCATCAGTCAGGCCATGATCTCGGGATGGAGGCCATTTTAGCTGGTATGGCCTTCTGCTGTGGCCTTTAGCACTTAAGTCACTTTCAATCACAGCATTTTCTCTTCATCCTACTTCTACTTCTCTCTCTCTCCTACTTACACCCTCCCTTTGTCTTTCTACCCTCCAGAGCTTGAAGTAACCTGAAGGGTATACAAGAAAGCTACATACATAGTAAATATGTACATCCTATTTTCAATACAATGGGCGTTTTGTGCTTGTTATAAACTTTTACGCTGATGGTATAGATAGAAAACATATTTTAGTTGTGTTGTTTCGATTTCATTTTGACATTTGCACATGCCTCTATTTATATGGACAAAGGGGGGCTGTGAGGTGTGCATGTTCATTATTCTGTGCTGTAGTCATGTGCTTTGCGAATTCCCAAAGCCGACATTTCTGTTCTGTATTATAAAGTGTAAGTTAGGGTTCTGCTATGTGTGCATAGGTGCTGTGATTTTGCTATGGTCATTTAGCACTGATTCTGGCCCCGTGTGCAATGGATATTATCGTGTCTGTATGCTTTGTCCATATATGATTAGGTGGGTATGTGTGTGTGTGTGCTGGGATCAGGGCTTTAAGTGGGCTGGGGCCTGCCGGGGCTGGGCCCCGGCAAGCTTCGAAATTTCGTTTTGAGGCAGGGCCCTGCCGGGGCCCACTAATGTCCCCGGGCAGCCCCGGCCACTACACGAAAAGGCATTTTTTTCTACAGCCTGAAGCTCTCGCTCGTGTGCGAGAGCTTCAGGCTTCAGAAAAAAATGCCTTTCAGCTATAATGGTGGCGCCGCACCTGTGAGGCATCCCTTTAATCAAGGGATGCACGTGGGCCGGCGCCACCATTATGGAGAAACGTGAGGCCGCTGGAAGCAGAGGCCTTGCTTTCTAAATACTGAAGCTCCCGCGGATTCGCTAGAGTTTCAGTCTTTAGGAAAAAGGCCTCTGCTTCCAGCGGCCTCACCCTTTCAGCCTTAGTGGTGACGCTGCCCCTCCCCAGCTGGCGAGGGGCAGCACCACCATTAAGGCTGAATAGGCGAGGCGCTGTCCCCTGCCAGGCAAGCCTATACAAAATAAATGCAGAGATCAGCACCCTCTCCCCCATAGGGGAGAGGGTGCTAATCTCTACAAAAGGCTGCCTGGCAGGGGTGCCAGTAGCCCATTGAGCCGGGGCTCGTCAAGGGGGCGTGGCCTAACGGCCCATCAAGATCCCGTTGTTAGGCCACGCCCCCTCGATGGGCCCCGGCTCGATTTGTAGTGCCACTTAAGGCACTGGCTGGGATATTTTGTTTTTTGGTGTGGTCATTGTGGGGATTTCATGGGGCCCATGTCTCCTTTGTATGCTCTTGTTTTGTCATCTAAAGGATCTATTCATCTTTATTTTATCTGCTGACTGCTATGGCCAGTTTGCATGACTGCTGTACTTCTCCTTTTAAGGACATTTCAAGATGCGATCTTGCTTGATTATTTGAGTGTATGAGCCATGATACCCAACAATATTAAGTTTGGCTCAGTGTCCATTTTTCGTTTTGGCTTTTAGGTCTAGCTGAAAGCTCTGCCTATAAGCCAGAGCTATTGTACGGAGAAATGAATGTTCATAGAGAGATGTATCGGAGGTACACACAGCTTGTGGGTGTTGTTTGGCTATTTGCCCACCCATTCACTGCCCAGGTCCATAATAATACCAATGTCTGTCCCCACCGACTATCTGCCCCCCATCGAAAACACATCCACCAAAGGAACTCTTTGGATCTATCTCTGTGCTTTCTGAACAGCCTTCTGAAAACTAATGGATCATAATGCAGCCATAAACCAGATAAACCCGCTATTGATGGAATTCATCTGAACGAAGTGTGCCTACAGCCGCTTGCTGGCTAAAACCCTGAATTGCAGACATTGTCCCAGAATGGTAAACTGTCCATTGTTAGCAGTTATTTGGATTTACATTCCCCCCAGTGCTGGGTTAACAGGCGATTGAGTGGTACGGCTGCAATGGAGTGCAAAAAATAAAGGGTGCACCAGAAATGAACTGACTTTTTTCTGAAGTTAGAGTGCATGAGATCTGACTTCACAAAAGTAATGTTCTAATTGCAGCATGGCACTCCGGAGTGCCATGCTGCAGCTACACTGTTACTTTCTGTCTGAACCCACTGCGCGTGACAGGAAACAGAAAGCTCTCTGCTTCCTGACTCCTTGCTGTGTGGTGGAGTATGAAGTGTGGGAGTTGGCTGCTGGAGCGGAGACCTTCCTGGGGAGACTGATTCTGCACTGGAGCAGGTAAGGAAAAAAAATGTTTTTTGTGTGCGCGTTTGTATTTCATGTTTATGATGTATGCACATGTGAATGCAAGGGTGTGTTATGTAATGTGTGTCTATGGGAGTGTGATTGATTGAATGGTATGAGTAAATGAGCGAGTGAATGTTGAGTGAATGGCTGTGAATGTGTGTTTCTGCTGGGCTGGCCATGGAGGAGCTGATTTTGCCAGATGAGAGGTGAGTGGTGGGGTTCCATTATGGCACTGCCATTTGTTTAATGGGCATCCTCCCATGATAAAGCAAGCATGTTATGTGTTATTATGGGGCTAGGCTGGCATTATGCTGCAGCCAGTCTAGCCATTTCACATTGTGGCATGACATTTTGTACTTGCCATCTACGATAAAGCAAGCATGATGTCTTAGTATGTGGCTAGACTGACATTTTAATTTAGCCAGTCTAGCTGATTTTTGTGGCATGGAATTTTATTCTGGGCCTGTGATGTGTGCAGGTACAGAACGGTGGGGGCGCACACAAAAATATTGCACAGGGCGCTGGCATACCTGGGGCCATCACTGACTGCCTCAGTCCATATTTTAATTATTTTGCAAACATCCTTACCTTGCTTGTTAATGTCCTTAACTCTCCCAGAGATCTGCTGTTTTGCCCTTTGTCACGTTCATCGTACCTGAGCTTCTTGTGTGGTTTTATTTACATTGAGTACACTTGGCTAATGGAGGGCGGAACAGACAACCTTTTTGAAAAAGGGCAGCAAATGTATTTTTCTAAAACGCATATGAAGTAAGATGCTGGAAATGCTAGAAGGGAACTCCTTTATCAATGTTTACTCTGACAAGATAGTAAGTAACAGGAAACAAAATTATGTTTTAAGCGAACAGAGGAGCACAGATTGAGCTTAGTGAATATTTTGTCCCTTTAGACGTTGTCTGTAGAAAAACTACAGGAAACATACCGGCCAATTAATTCTTCAAACCTTGGCTAAACTGTCTCACGGCGAAAGATCCCAAATATGGCAACCCAGCAACCAAGTCAATGAAAGACGTTCTTGTAAAGACGCCCGGTGGGAGGTGTCTGTACTTCCGCTCTCTATATGGTAGAGGAGAGGCACAGAGGACCCCAGCCAAGATTCTCTATTATTGGTATCGTGGTCGAGCAATCAAGGCCTAGCTTCTCAGGAGGTCATGCAGGCTGGTTCTTAAGTACAGTGTAGTCCCCAAGCACCCACAAAGGAATGTCCGCAAACTGTATCGGTTAAAACACAGTATTTATATAATTAATATTCAAAGGTATATACAATATCACAATAACACACTGTGTGCTCGGAAAATCAACAATGGTAAATATATTCAGTTCTAAAGTGGTACCACAACGATTATTAGATCTCATTAAAGTGCATCAACTATACGGTCAAAATGGCACACAGATTAATAAAGAGGAAACCAGCAGTAGAGAGAGGAAAGAAAGCAAGATGGTTGAACAATTGGCAGAATACTGGTCCCGCTACCTAGACACAGTTCTGTGTGAAGATCCTCCCAGCTGGGCAACCTGTAGAATAAAGATACAAGCCCAGTCCATATATTGTTCACTCTAGACTTCCCAATAGTTCTGCAACCCCAAAGTACCTGGCGTTGTAGCGTTCCTCGTCAGGGAATCGACGGCCCTTCTTGAGTTCCCTCGGCGGCTCCAGTTGGCGACGGCGGTCATCGACAGTGGCGGACAACAGTCTGGGCGCTTCTCTTTGTGATTCTGCAGCGGTCCCCATCTCCGGTCGGCAGCCTGTCGTAGGTCTGTCTACCAGGGAGCTTTGGCAAAGATCTGCTGGTGCACGATGGTCCCTCGTGGCTCGGGAAGAGGGCGATTTACCAGGTCCTCTCGAGGTCAGTCCTTGGAGGCACAGCAGCTTTCAGATTGTGAAGGAGAGCAACAGCACTTCTTCTCGTTCAGCGGGGCTTCAAGGTCAAGCTTCAGTTACTCCAGTTACTCATCATAGTGGACTTCAGCTTCGGAACACGATTCCTGGCAGTGAGAGGTCCCCAGATATACTGTTGATCTCCCATTTATTCCGCTGGGTCACACTCAAGCATCCAATCACGACTAAGTGCATTCAGGCAGGGAGGCAGCCAATCAGCGACACGCTGCATTCAGGCCATTCACTTCTCTCCAGACACTCAAAACAAGTTATGTGTATTGGGACAAGTACCGAGCCATTCAACACTCCACACTGCATTCATACCGGTTTCGGGCAGGGCTGTCTCAGTCATTGTGTCAACCACTAGATACTAGACACCAACAACATAGAATGCAGATTCCTCATACACTCCATTCACCCAGGTCCCACCCAAAGTCGTACCCACAAAATACGGTTGTTGGGAAGGCTCCAGCCAGTCTGGTCGGCATGTCCCCACACTACCATATATGGAACTTCCACCCAACAGCCAGTCAGGGAGAAGGGACAGAGTCAGGGCTTCCCGGGACTTTGGAAGATCAAGGTAACAGGCGATGGAAGGCAAGAGGCCATGGGGGCCATTTTGTCTCCATCAGGAATCTACCGATTCCAATGACAGGGCCTGGGCATTCCAAAATGGAGGACGCTCAGGGCACCAGTCAATTCAGCACGTAGCTGCCACCAGCCCGTACCCTACTCTGTGGGTCACACACAGGTGCCCAAAAACATACACTAGGGGCACATGGTTGCACCCCTACCCATGGGTGCCATTAGGGTATCCCATGGGTCTGTTCACCAAAACCAAAGGAGAGAGCTGCACCCCCAGGAGGCCCACATGAACCCCTGCGCGGAAAACACGACAGAACACACGATAAAACACGATAAAAAAAGGATACGGAGGCCATGTCCCACCGATGCATTTCCAGCATCACACTTCTCCACTGTCTACTCAATACTCTGAAGGTCACACATCACAAGAAAGACCCAATTCACAGGAAAGGTAATATCCTCAATCACTTAGACATTGGGGAGGCCGGTATCACCTTTACAATACAAAAGATAATGCCTTAGTAACCCAATAAAATTCTGAATACAATGTATTATTTAGAACAGATAGCAACCACTGGCACATACAGTGGCAGACTAATACATATATAACTACAGGACCATGGGCACCACCTGTGGTGCCACCTTATCCCATGCAAGGTTGCAGCCTTTCACTCTTTGTTCACATTCACGCTCCTATTTAGAGCGACGTGCATCAGCCCCTTTTCGTAAGATTCTACCATTGGGGCACTCGTGGTGTTCTCACGTCTTAAAATGGCTGCCGCCCCTGCATCGACGTGTCTTCACCCCTGCCTGGCCTCACCAGGCTTCTAGTCGGCATCGGATTGGCTGCTGCCCCGTTCCAAAGGCCAATAGGAATTGCCAACAGGCGGCAGTGGACGTAAAGCGAGGAAAGAGGCATCAGCTCTGACTGAGCTGACCGAGCGCAGCCGCCGCTAGGCGACGTCTCTATACCCAAATAGTTGCAGAATGTATAACTACCAGTGTTCCTGCCTGCAACTATCCTGCGCTAGGTAACTACCACCCTAACTACCTCGCCATAACGTTTTTTAATTCTCTGTGATCCTCTGCTAATCACTCACTCCTCAGCAGCCCAGTGCTTTACCGAGGCTACTACTGCCGCCCCTCGCCATCCACCAAAGCCGCAAGTCCTCACCTTATCCGTCCAGATCTATACATCATCACCCATACCAATAATATGTACTTGATCTCTTTGCTTGCTGGGCCTGCATTGACTATCCTGATGCACCCGTACAACTGACATTTACCCTGGCTGTACTCCGCATTGCCTATCCTATTGATCTTACAATCGATTTTAGCTGTGCTGCATTTTGCACTGTTTTACCTGATGTGCCTTACATTCGAATTTAGCCGTGCTGCATTTTGCACTGTTTTACCTGATGTGCCTCTCATTCGAATTTAGCCGTGCTGCATTTTGCACTGTTTTACCCTATTGTGCCTTACATTCGAATTTAGCCGTGCTGCATTTTGCACTGTTTTACTCTGTTGTGCCTTACATTCAAATTTAGCTGTGCTGCATTTTGCACTGTTTTACCCTGTTGTGCCTTACATTTGAATTTAGCCATGCTGCATTTTGCACTGTTTTACCCTGTTGTGCCTTACATTCGAATTTAGCCATGCTGCATTTTGCACTGCTTTGCCCTGTTGTCCCTACTTTCGATTTTAGCCGTACCACATCTTGCACTGTTTTACCCTGATGTGCCTGACATTCGTTTTGGGCGTTATTGCACTTTGCACTGCATAGCCTAACGAGCCCTTCGACCCTAGCCTTGCTGTACTCTGCTTTGTCCATTTAGTGACCACTACATCGGACTGGTGCCCTATTCCCACCTAATTCTGGTATCATGTTACCGCGCCTACCCGCCCAAAACGTTCTCCTCCCACTATTAAGAATACTCTTCGTATTATAGTTATCCACCTGCATGCTCTATTTATCACCCCCCAGCACATTGGCACCCACCACTCTGTACACTGCAACTATGGCCCCTACCGGCAGACCTGCTGACACCTGCTCTAGCGCTGTTCCCCAGTATCCTAACATCTACCTTAATGCACCGGCCTTATGGCTCGACCACTTCACCAAAAAACCTACACCTAATCAACCTTGCGCTACCGCCCTAAGAAACCTAAGACTAGGTTCTAGACTTATGGGCAAGAAGGGTCACCCCATGTACCCAAGCGTACTTCTGAGAACCCTGAAGCCTAGCCTGTCCCCCCAAACCCTTACCTCACCTATGCCCCAAGGCCTTCAGACTAACCTTACCGCTTCAGTCAACACCAGTCCGATTAAGGCAAGGCCAAGCAACGCTGGCCTGATCAAGGCCACCATGATCAGCGCACGGTCCCTAGAAGGTCACGCCTTGGACATTGCTGATCTCATCAAGACTCAGGAGCTTGACTTCATCGCCATCTCTGAGACCTGTTTGCACCCCGCCTCCGGCCTGGCTCTCTCACTGGCTATCCCACCTAATTATTCCATCACCAGATGCGACCGCACCTCCAGAGGTGGAGGAATTGGATTCATCTTTAAAAACGCACTAGGACTTAGAACTCTAACGAGTACTAAGATGGAATCTGCAGAGCTACTCTCTGTCAAACTCACATTATTGGCCAACCAAACGGCCACTATCCACTTAGTATACAGACCACCAGGTCCCCCCACTTCCTTTGTGGATGACATCACCGCTCTATTACTTGACAAAGTGAAAACGAACTCTCAAACTATTATCCTCAGTGACCTTAATTTAGGTTACCAAGACCCCAATGACCCAGCGGCCTTCGATCTTGCCAATACCTTAACAGATCTAGGTTTTTCCCACCACATACAAGAACCTACCTACATCAAAGGGCGAGCCTTAGACTAGCTCAGCAACACCAACTGCAACACCCGCCTACTCTCGAGCGTCTCTTGCGTTTGGTCAGATCACCACATCATCACTTTCAGCATTGAAGCAGCCTTGCTACCAACGCCTCCTGTCGCCCCAGCTAAAATCATGAGAAATAAAAAGAACATATCTGCTGAAAAGCAACTCCCCCTCATCCTCCCCACCCTCAATAACGCCACTGACTCTTGCTCGGACCCTACTATCTTAGCCAACAGCTACAACCAGTCAGTTCTTACAGCCATAAACTCTATCGCCCCACTCAAACTTAGAAGACCCAAACAACACGCGCACCTTAACTCGTGGTTCACACCGCAGATTAGAGTGCTACGCAAAGAGAAACGCAGTGCAGAGTCACGCAGGAAAAGTCACCCTTCTGACACCCACAAGGACAGCGTCCTATTAGCCACCCTTAACTATAAAGAAGCTTTACTCCAGGTCAAAAAAGATTCATACAACAACCGCATCGTGTCAGCACAGTCAAATACTAAGGAATTATTCAAAATTCTCAAGGAACTTGAGACACCTGCAGCCCCCCCTGACTCCGGTCCTAAAGACAGCAACTGTTGGTGCACGAATATTCAGACAGCACTCCTGGGTGAAATTGCCACCCTCCAAACTAAAATCAGAGATAAACAAAAGTCTTTACAGTCGGACCAACCACTGTTCACATCCACACCTAGCACCCAACACCAAGCCATCCCGTCCGTTAAACCATTCGCCTTCTCCCCTCTTACCATCCCTGAAGTAGAAGGAATCATGAACAACCTCAAACCGTCTAACTGCCAAGGTGACCCTTGCCCAGCTCCTATCATTAAGGAAGCCTTGCACCACCTTGCCCCTTTCATCACATCCTTCATAAACGCCTCCTTCAAAACGGGCACAGTCCCTGACAACCTCAAGGATGCGTGGGTAATCCCACTACTCCAAAAACCATCCCTTGACCCCAACATCCCGACCAACGTCAGACCAATCACTACGGTCCCGTTCCTGCTTAAGATTCTTGATCGCGCAGCTTACCTGCAGATCCAAGACTACCTCGAGTCTAACAAACTCCTGGGGCTAAGACAATCAGGCTTCCGCCCCAAACACGGCACCAAATCAGCCCTGATTGATCTGAAAACTCAGATGGAGACACTGAAGGACAACGGGAAGCTAGCTCTACTCCTTCTCCTCGACCTCTCTGCGGCATTCGATTTGGTCAATCACCAAATACTTTGCCAACATCTCAAATCCGCTGCCTACTTCTCTGACTCTGCTAATGCCTGGATCCACTCGTTCCTCAGCAACAGATATATGCGGGTCTTCTCACCCTCAGCATCGGCTCTTGTGTATCGCCTACACTGTACAATGTATTCACCAAGCCCCTTTTCGATGTGCTTGACTATCTGGGTGTATCCTACACCAATTACGCGGATGACACCCAGATACTCATTCCCATTACTGGTGACTACACAGCCGATACCAAATCCTTGAATGATGTCTACTTGATCATCCAGGCCTGGATGACGCAACATGAACTTTGCCTCAACAACGATAAGACGGAGCTCTTACTACTAGGATCCACCTATCGTCTTAACAAACTTGACCAAGCCTATAAGTCCTTCACTATTGGCGGCAACGTCATCAAGGTCTCCAAAGACACCAAAACCTTAGGTGTTTATCTGGACACCACCCTTTCCTTGAACAGACAAACAAATGCTGTTAGGTTGGCCTCAGCCTACACATGCTAACTTATCACCGCCTGCAGACCATTTCTGAACCTTCACAACTGCACTACTTTGGCTAGAACACTCATCATGTCCAAAATCGATTACTGTAGCGCCCTCTACCTAGGGACTAGTCAGTCTAACCTCAATAAACTTCAAACTATTTAAAATAATGCCATAAGGGCAGCTCTCATTATCCCTAGACGGTCCCATATCTCCATCATTAGATCTGACTTACGTTGGCTCTCGGTAAAACAAAGAATTGCCCTGAAAACGTTAGCTTTGACTCACAAATGCCTGAACAACAATGCCCCACCTTACCTTTCTTCGCGTCTTGCACTTCACTCCTCTGCCCATCCCACCAGATCAGCCCAAATTCACAGTCTAACCCTGCCCAGATTTAAACTCCAAAAAGCGGGTGGTGTGAGCTTCCCTGTCCTATCTTCCAAACTGTGGAACAGTCTACCAACCCAGATAAGAATTGAACCTTCGTTCCTAACGTTCAAGAACAACGCCAAAGCTTGGCTGTTCACCCAGAAAGCATAAGGTTCCTCACACTAGCCTGGTTCTCTACCTGCAATATATCTTATCTTTGTACATATGCCACACTGTATCGATTATAACTTGTATATTTGTATTTGTGTATAACTTGTAAATTTGGTACCCTGTGTATACTTTTGTTGTAACCTTTAACTAAGATTATGCGCCCGGTTGCCCATGGGCCTGGTGCGCTTTACAAATAAACCAAACTTCAAACTTCAAACTCTTGCTGCTATTGAAACTAATGATCTCAATTACATCCCTGCAATCAAGTCAATGTGAAATTTAAGATTTATTAAAAATAATCATAAAATATATGCTTTAATATCGAGCCAAACTTGGGTGATATGTCCAATGCATTTTGGACTACCACAAGTCCTTCAGCAGGGACCTTGTAAAAAAAATATAAAGAAAGGGATGTCACAAGTATACACATAATTCAAGAGATCATGATCCCCTGTCATACAAACAGACAGAAAGAAAACAGAAAAAACACCAAAAGACAAAATGACATTAGTTATGAGTCATTTAAACACTGTAAATACTGAACCCCATTCCTATGTCTTCAATCTGTACCTTGTTCATCCTACCAATCGCCTCCATACCGATAAAACACCGGTGAAAGATGGAGATTCCAACCCTACAAAAGATGAAATAATAAAGATAAGTACTACAATGGTTGTTATAATCCAATACCAAAACCTTGTGTATCCAACCCCTTTACCTTCCAAACAAACCCCATTGTCTAGATTAAAAGTATCACCATGATGGCTTAAATCACTGTCAAACATTGGTAGTGCATTTTACAAAACCAGCACCAGCTCATTGTGCAAACACCTGGCAAAAACTAAAAATACCAAGCTCCTCTACCTGATCTCCATCACAACTACATCTGTATCAGTACTGTGTCTTTGGTTTCTCTGATTACTTATTGCTGCCATTCCCACATTGTGTGGTGCGCCTGTCTTATCTTTATAAGTAATCAATGTTCACAAATGGTCCACTCTAATTAAAGACACCTTTTCACAACAAAAATATCACATCATATTCTACATCTCTAAACGACATCTGTGGCCTTTTCATACAACTAGTACATTAATCTCTGTATGTGATAGATACCACATGATACTGCTGAAAGCCGTTTAACCATGCTGTTACCATCAATATTCAACTCAAAGAAAACATGTAAAGTCTTGTTCTTCATTTGTTCCATCTGGCTCGAGTGAATCCAGCATCTCAATCCATTTGTATTCTCTTTGTTTCAGCATTTTTTCCAAGTCCCAATTCTGCCTCCTGTTGTCAGTTCTGTCCACAATATGGAACCACATTTGTGAGACATTTATGTCTTGCTTCTTTGAAATTACATGCCACTGCTGATCTCTCGTTGTTTGTTTACATGTCTGAGCTATGTTCATTCCAGCATGTTTTTGCTTCATTTGCATTATAACCAACATAATAATGCCACAAGGACACCTGATAGTGTATATGGCATTCTTGGTATTACAATTAGCACAACATCTGCTATACACTTACCTCACTCACTGTTTTTGGATCAAAAACTGCATTGCCCGTGGTCACATTGTTACAATTAATTTTGGTGTATTGCTAACCTTTTTGCATGTATTACGTCACACACATTCCAGCTTAAAGAAAAAGGAGAAACGATTGAAATCCATATAATCACCTCAAGACATAAAACCATTTCTAAAATGTCCTATAGAACAATTTCTAAAACGTTTACAGTTACTAAAACCAAC
Source organism: Ambystoma mexicanum (assembly GCF_040938575.1). Lineage (NCBI taxonomy): Eukaryota > Metazoa > Chordata > Amphibia > Caudata > Ambystomatidae > Ambystoma > Ambystoma mexicanum. The sequence continues at coordinate 1,041,943,838 of NC_090924.1, forward strand.
AATGTAATTTCCTTACTTATTAAAAGAGACCACCATTCCTCAGGTGTTAAAGTACTTGAACTGTCCAAGTAGGTCTAAAAGTGCTTAGTTCTTAAGTCTGTTAGAGCGGTGCAAAATTGTAGCATATGCTGCAAAATTTCGGCCATTCCCTCTTTATTACAGTAAGTACATTGCACATCTCTCAGCCTGATATGTAGTCTGGTGGATAATACTTTTTATTTGGGAGTAAATACAGCCGACTCCTCATAAACTGGTTTCTGTAAAAGCTGTTTGGAAACTTGCTCAGATATTTGGGAATGGAACCAAATGCACTAGTTTCATGTTTCAATGTTAATACAGTTTGAATTTATTTGCCTCTTCTATTGTTAAAATCCAATCTAATTTCCAAAGTATCAGCTTCACCATATTTGGATTTCCCCTTCGATCATCCCCTGAGGCAATTTATCAAGCAAATCTCTACAACACATTTCCAATGTCTTCAGTGTTCTGCCTCTTCCATTAGCCAATTCTTTTTTTTAAATGGCAAAGACTGGAGGCAGCTCTTCCAGAATACATTTTCTAAACAAGGCCAGCGATTTCCAACGACCATTGCTTTTAGAGAGGCCAACCCCAATTCCTGCTGTAGAACTTGTATTGGGTTATTGAAGGTATATTTTCAAATATACCTTCAATAACCAACCACAGTCTCGGAGGTATACATAATAAATATTCAGAGCCAAATGTCAGTGCAGCAGTAACTTTTAGCTCATAAAACTCCAGCACTGGCAATATGGAAATACTGCAACATTTCCTATCTAGTGCACTTGCCTGAGTTGCCAAAATGTTTGACTTGTTTTCTAAAATAATTTCAGTGTTTGCCTCTACCTTTCTCGTGTTAACTTATAGTACCAAATATCTAAAAGACTCCACAAGCACTATCTGCACTGTCCTCAGACGCTAGACAAACAGAGATATTACCCTTCTTTGAGCTTGTTCCAAGATTAGGATCTTTGCCTTCTGTGTGTATTACGAGCTAATTTTCTTGGACATACTCATCTAGTTTTCCTAGCTGCCGCTGTAGACCAATCGCAGTTTGGTCCATCAGGATCAAGTCTTCTGCGTACAGCAGGCCGCTAATGGACCTTCCTCCAAATCGTGGTGGGAAACTTTTCGCCTGGTTTAATTTTTCATCCAAGCAAGACAAGAAAAATTGAAAAGTGCTGGTGCTAGGGAGCAGTCCTGTTTAAGTCCCTGGGATGTACTTATTTCTTCTGATAGCAAACCAGAAGAGTTCAGTCTAACCCTCAGGTGTGTGTCTGTGTGCAGTGCTTTCAGCAGCTCCAAAAGATCTACTGGGCAATTCCATGTGGTCAGTTTACCAAACAGTCGGGACCTGTTGGTATTGGTATGGTATGGCATTGTTTATTTATAAAGCGCCTATATACAGGTAAGTGTTTCAAAGCGCTCAAAGAGGGTGGGAACGTAAGGAAAAAACAACAGTTGATCAGAGTCCTTGAAATTCTGAGATGATAATAGTCTGCACAGGCAGACTAAGTGCATAAAGTACATATAACAGTTGAGACACAGCAAATAGGCCTGAAGGCAATTCTGCAGTTTTACCAGTGCAATTAAGGGGTGAAGACAGGTGGAACAGACAGACGATCTTCAGGCATTGTGCATGCAGATCGTGCAAGTGCATAGATGGTCACAGGGAGGGGGAGGTCCAAGTGCACCCCATAGGTGCAGACTGGGGTAAGTGCAAAGGGAGCCACTCTCTTTGGTTATTTCTCAAGTGCAGTGCATGTGGGTGGGGTGAAGGGCCATTAGGCAAGTGCAAAAAGAGCACTGGCGGTGGTGCCCAGGACCTGTGACAATCTGAGGTACACCAGGTGGTCTCGGGAGGATAGCTCAGGAGCAACAAGCTCGCCTTGGAAGAAGGACGACACGGAGCACTACAGGTTCGATCCCCGGGTCCGCACTTAGAAACCTCTGGCCATTAAGCACATTATAAATAACTTATCATATCATATCAGTCAGCAAGCTGTAAGGAAGAGGAGGGAAACAGCAGATATCTAGGTTAGCAGGGGAGAGGGAGGGAGAGAGAAGGAAGACGAGAAGAGGAAGGTCTTGAAGAGTTTCTGTAACTTAAGAAGATCGGGCTCAAGGCAGAGGGTGGCACGGAGGCTATTCCAGAGGGAGGCACCTGCTGAGGACCGCCCTCCAAATCTCTGCTTGAAGAACCGGCTCACTTGCAGAAGGTTGGAGGTAGATGAGCAAAGGGCTTGTGAGGGGCAGTATTTAGGTAGGCAGCGCAACAGGTAGGTAGGTCCCAGAACCCCAACCCCAAACCCCAAACAGCTTTGTGGACAATGCAGAGGGTCTTGAACTTGATACTTGCAGCCACAGGGAGCCAGTGAAGGGATTTCAGTGCCAAAGAGATGCAGTCCCTAGGCTTGAGTCTGTTCTGGATGAGTTGGAGAGGGTGCAGGGTAGAAGAAGGGAGTTTGAGGAAGAGGCTGTTGCAATAGTCCAGCCTAGAAAGAACCATTGCTTCATAGAGGTTTATTTCATACCACTGCTGGCACAGAGCAGCCTTCGTGCCGCGGTGGAGCTCCCGGCCTCAACCCCCCTCAGCATGACACAGAGCTAATTTGTATAGCCAAATGTGAGGGAGAAATCTGCCCCCACCGTTCCTGCACAGTGTTAAGCAACTTCATCGTCAAACATTAGCTCATTGGGCAATTATTTTTAATTAAACTAAACCTTCAGAATGAAATTCACTCTAGCATCCATGTCTGACTTTTCCTCCGGTGTTCTGCTCAATTTATCGTTGGTGCAGCTGGATTCTTCAGATAAGATTCTCGACCAGGCCCAATTAAATGTATGGTTACTGGCTATTCGTCAACGTTCTGACAGCAGGCTACCCTTGAATGTCTCAACCTTAAAATTACCTCATACTACACTCTCTGCTCATTTTGGCCACATTTTCGATACATGCATTTTCATTAAAGGTATTTGGCAGAATTATTTTCTGTCTGTGTACTAAATCTTATTGTCCATTCTGTGCCTTGCCACCTTACTCCATCATGATAATGACATTTTCGACATTAACCTTGATGCTTTTTGACTACTTGTATATACTAACATTATGAATACCATTTTCACATAATTACAACACCACATTAGTCCATATGAATTTCTCCGCTTAGGTTTAAGTGGGGAGGGGGTGCCCTCCACTTCATTCAGCTGTTGATTCAATATATTTTTAATTCAGGTCCTCCAGTACACTCCCTCGTATTGAAAGTTTTTTTGTTTGTAAAACAACAACGTTAAACCATATCCAATGTCTATTCTCCTTAATATTTATCTAAAACATCTTAACACAATCTTACACTTTGGTACATACTAACGTATTGTAATTCTTAAAACAAACATGTGCGTGTCATCTCCTTCCATGGAAGCCCTACTTCCTGTAATCGTGTGCCTCTAATCTAACTGTATGCCTTGGACGATTCACAGCCATTGTGAGATGTGAGAGGTTTGGTCAAGCTTTGAGGCAACCCATTAGCCCATTGTCTCTTTGTATGTCACACCTTGTCTGCAACTCCCACCCCAACAAAGTACCGTCTCTCCTTGATCACCTCCTTCTGCCCATGCATATTGTTTTCACTTTGTCCTTCCCTCTTTTCCACACTCTTTCCTTTTCGGTATCTTCCGTTTTATTTGTCTTTTGTTTGGCCTTAGTGGCCCGTCTGTGTCCTGTCGCCTTTTCCTTTTCATTGTGCTGTTTTTACAGTCGGTCTCCCAGGTTCTTTTGATGCTTAGACCAGAAGTCCATTGTTTTTTCCTTTTCACAAGACATTCAGTTTTTCTTTCCTCCCAGAGTGTTTCTTTTTCAACAAAGGGTTTATTGTTCAATGAGTCCACAAGAGGGGACGGTTCAGCATGGGGATGCAGGGTTGGGGGAGTCTTTATGCAGACGCAATTCAGCGTCGGGGTTTCACTGGGTTTATCTACGACCTCCCTCTCTCCTCACGCGGTTCAACGTTAATTTCCCAAGGCATACAGGTCCCTCGACTTATACCTGTAATATAAAACGGAATGAGTTTCTTTTGTAAAATAACAGGTCTCTACTGTTTAACACATTTCCTACCAACCCATTTCCTTAAAACCTCTTTTCGCATTTGCTCTTACACCTTATTCCCTAGAAATTGTGAGACATTCCCTCTTATTTGACACCCCTGCCTCCTAGACAAGCTACAAAACATTTTCTTTCAAACATTTCCCTTTTGTGGGTCATTTTCACACCATAACTAAAATACTCCCCATTCCTAGCTCTGTGTCAGCTGGCTTTGAAATGATTTTTGTTTTCAATAACACAAAATACATCTCGTCCTTCATGGGACACATTTTCCCCTTCTGGGTGCCACATGCAACCCTAAGGAGACAAAATAATTAAAGAAAGATGTCTTCTTCTTTCCTGGTCTTCTAGGCACGTCCGTAGTAGATGACAGAAACGCCCTTGGGGATCCCTGTTGTCTGTAGAAAGTAAAAAATAAAGACAAAAGTCATTCGGGCATCAGCAAGGGGTCAGGTTTTCTTTATGACTTTAACCCCCTTCCTCCTTTTCTGCTATCAAAAAATACTCTCTGGGTCATTCTCCCCTATTCGTTGGTGCACATAAACACTATTTTCCAACCACCCCATGAGGATACTTAGTTTCGGCTGGGTTCTTTGGTCAGCTTAGCTGCATTCTTCCAGGTTAGCAGTAAATACTTGCTGCTTAGCTGCACATATTTCCTCAGCTTAGCAGTAAATTCTTGCTGGTTAGCTGCACATACTTATTCAGCTTAGCAGCCATTCTTCCTATTCTTTTTTTTCCGTTAGTTGGACCATGGTCTATGCTTGTGCTTTGTGTTCATCCTAGGGAGATAAAACAGAGGCGTTTCGCTGCACACCGTCCCTGTCTAACTTGATCTAGCCCACCCCTGTCTTCTAAGTCTTCAATTCTTACTATGTGCCTCCACCTTTATTGTTCTCATTAATGTTTGCCTATTCTAATGCTGCATACCTCTATCATAACAATCCTTTTGACATTATGAACATGAAAATGATTACTTACCATCAATTCTAATTCTGTTTTCTGTGGTTGTCTGAAACGGCCATGTTGTTATCTATTTTCTACTCTTCCCACACCTGTTGTACCTGTCTTGGGAAAAACAGCTAACTTTTGAAGACATTCGGCCTCATTACACGGTAGGCCCTAAGGGATTACCGGCACCGGTAAGGTCACCGGTGCCAGTAATCCCTTAGCGCCCTACTATGAGGTCCCTCAGCGGGTCCCATCCTTAACGCCTGGTCTGACCAGGCGTTAAGGACGGGACCCGCTGAGGGACTTCACAGCTAATAACGGTACCGCAAATTGCGGTACCGTTATTAGCTCCGTCCCCATTCCCATTGAGTCCTATGGGGGCTCAATGGGAATGGGGAATGGTATTTGGAATGGGGACTTACCGGGTCCTCCAGGGTTGGAATGACCCGGTAAGTCCCCATACCGCCTACCCGGATTTCGGCATGCGGTAAGGGAGTAGCCATGCCGCTAATAGTGCCATGGTTACCTCCTACCGTGTAATGAGGCCCATTGTGTCTCTTACTACCTTTTTCCTGTTACTCACTTGGATCCTCTTACTTTTAGTGTTGATCGATTGTGTGTTCACACCCTTTTGGTGTGAACTAGTACTTACCTTTTTCTCTTTCTCCCTAATTTAAGGCCATGCAGACAATTTCTTGTGCTTCCATGCAAGAGGTCCATAGCTTGTCTGTAAAATAAATCAAAATTGTTACAGGCATTCTGTCATGACTTGGGGCAGATGGCGGGTTTGGAACCGATGGAAAAGTTGTCCGCCATTGAAGTTTCCATCACGTTCCTTGCAGCGTTGTGTGCAGGTCTAGTGTTTCCGTTGCTACGCGTCCGACGCCGGTTGTTTTCTTTCCCTACTTCCGGCTCTCGGACGCGTTGCAATATCCCTTGGTTTTCTGCCGCTTGCTGTTGCCTTCGCTTCTTGCCCTAGCTTCTAGCTTTACCTGCCCGTCCTCCTTCTCTTCCATGTTTATTCCTCTCTCTCTCTCTCTCTCTCTGTTTATTTCTCCCATCCTTCTCGCTACCCTCGCTCCCGGTTCCTCCGCTCCCTCCGTTCCTTCCGTCTTCCATTTCTTTTCTCTGGTTCCTTCTTATTGTTCTTTCCTTCCCGTGTCTTGTCTGTTTTTTCCCATTTGTATTTCTCGTTCCCATCTTCCTGTTCACCGACTCCTGGCCTGCCTTTGGATTGCTCTGCCTTACCCATTGTATTCGTTCCTCATCTCGTGTGTACCAGACCTGCGCCTGTCCCCGGATTGCTACTTCCTGACCCTTCAGTACTACGTTCTGTTCTAATACCACGCTCAGCAGCCTAATATAGTTCAGCGGTATACTCTCTTTGGGCCGCCTTTCTACTATTTCATCATCCTGTGACAGTGTTTGCCTACCAGACTCCTCATGTGAATACACTTCAGAGTCAACCCGGAACCCGGCAACAACATTGAAGTCTGTGGAGACTCCATTGGGGTTCTTTGTGCCTCTGGCTTTTTCCGCACACATTTGGCTACCGCGGAGGATTGCCCACAACCCACCTATAAGGTGACACTGTGGCGTCCTTCCGAGGCCGCCCCTATCTACATAAAAAAAAGGAGAGACCGGGACCTAAAGGAAAGAAGAAGCCCGCACTCAGGTGGAAAAGTAGAGGTGAGGAGGAAGGGGGGTTGGGAGAGACAGAGTCCTCAGTAGAAGAGGTGTGAAAACAGAGAAATTGATATGAGGCCGGGAAGCCCAAAGGAAACACACCAACACAGGTTACAAAGAACATACAAAGTGCTATATTCAAAAGCTACAACAGTTATCAAAAAGTCAATTGACAAACGGATAGCTATTCGGCTCTCAGAGTAACAGAACGAACTTCAACGAGAGTTCACTGCGTTAGTGAGAGAGACCGTACATTGGGATACTCATGTTTTTATACTCTTTATCCTGCTCTGGCCAACCCCCTCGCGGGTTAACCATTCTTAGGACCAGGCCTAGGGTTCCTTGCCAGGTCAATCCCATAATGTATGCATTTTGATCAGTTCCGCTGATACAGTTGTTCATTTACACATAGGTCAGAGATAGGACAAGGTCTCAGTTCGCGACCCCAACAAGTGGCCTGCAGGCATATTACTTATTCATGTGTGCGGAGGTCACAACGGCCGGAATCCCACTCGAAATGTCATTCGGCCTCCATTTTGGTGTTCAGGGTGACTTCCACATTACAAGAGAACCTAAAATGGCGGCTAAATCCAAGATGGCGATTTACACAGTACATTAAGGTCAAGACCTTGCCGCGGAATCTATTTACACAATGTTTTAGACAACTTGGCGTAGGCCAACATACATTCAAACAATGCAATAGGAGGTATAATATTATTTCGATTCCGACAGACCCTCCTTTTGGCCTATGCCAAGTGCTAACATCATTCCTAATACTTTTGAAAATAACTCCATGTGTTATCATCCATAGATTCCGCATCATTGTCTGTAATGTCTATAGCCATTAGGTCGTTCATAAAAACCTCTTGTAACATGAATTCTTTAGATGCTGTATCTGGGGCATATATTTTATGCCCTATTGCGCTCACTGCTTGGGCGCAACATCCCCCTATCATTCCACATATACTCGGGAGGTATTGAAAACAGCAACAAAGGAATAGCAGGATCCCTAAAATAACTAGAATAACGGAAAGCACCTTCCAACCCCAAGATCGTAAAGAATCCCAGAACCAAGTGCTGAGATTCCAGTCTCCTACAGGGATATGTACTTCAGAACTAAGAGTATGCAAGTTCTGTATCGCTTTAAAAATTGTTGGCGAGGAGTCTGGTGCGAAAACACAACAAGTGGACCCCACTAATTTGCATACTCCACCTCGTTCTGCCAAAATGACATCTAATGCCATCCGATTTTGAAGTGCTACCAATCTTATTGCTTTTTGCTCTAAGGTCATATTGTAGAGTATGTCCGTGGTCCGGTTGATCTTTCTCTCCAGTACCCTTGCTAATCCCCTAATGTTCTCTGAGTTTGATATTTGTCCCCAGAAGGGCACAACTGATTTCGCTATATCTCCCAATACTTGCCCAGGGGTATCTCCGTTCTCGTCTCGCCGCGGGTGAGCCTTAGAAATCTCTAATGTACTTGCTACAAATACCCCGGGTAACAATATTCCTAAATAACAGGTTCCCTGCCAATCCTTGGGCAAAAAGGGAAATGCTAAACTACCACAACCAAAATAAACAGGCCCCTCTACATACAGAGGCCTGTTCTCCCCAGTCAAATTTACAATGTTTTTACAACCTTCAAAATCTCCCATTGGCCTAGTGCCATTTCTCTGTACACAGAAGGGAACCGAGTCAGGACTATGATTTATAGAATAAGAAGGAGGTACAGCGTCCTTATTGCCTATCGGAGCCATTTTAAAGGAAATGAGAGTTTGAAAAGGAAGAGATAGTTTATCAGACGGCCTAATAGAAGCAACGTTAGGTTTACTTCTATTTGTGAAAAGCGAGCATCCCAGGGGAGTCAATTCACGTTTCTCGAAATCATTCAGATTAGTTCCATCAAAGTTCCCTGAGATGCTATCATTCCATCGGCCAAAGAATAGTGCTCTAAGAGAGGCATAGCAAGCAGTCGTTAAAGGTAGAGGATGTATATACCATCCCAGTCCCTTGTTCCCATGTTGCGGTAAATGAGTACAAATCCAACAATTACTCTTATTAAAAAATGGCATGAGTAGCATTCATTACTATCATCAGAGTGTTATTATGATACTTTTGTCTATGTTGGGAGTCTCTAGGGGACAGAGTGTGAAGGTGTACAGAGGGAGTCAAACAGTTGGTGCAATCTCGGTCGGTAATAAAGGTTTCAGAGGATAGATTTCTTCGCAATACCAAAGTCCTACAGCAGCAGTTGCCAAAATAACAATAATCATTATCAAAACACAGCAGTACATTTTCGGGGCCCAGGCACTTTGTTCATTGTCCAATTTGGTCACCCCCTTATTCACAAGTCCAATGCGGGGGGCAGCAGCGGAGGTGGCAGGCATCATAGTTCCTCAATCAACGACCCCAATGTTCGTTGCTGGCGACGCTACGGTCGCGCGATTTCTTAGTCCTTCCCAACCCTAGCCAGCAGAATCCCTTTTGCTCAACAGAACTTTCTCATAAAAAGAGAATTTCCAATCACTTCCTTTTTCCAGATGCACGAAAAACTCGTGCCGTAGTTCTATTTTCTTCGTCGAAGGTTGTACCTGGTGGTACCCAAAACTGTCTGGTCCGGAAGTAAAGTGTCGTCACTTCCTGAGCGAAGCGACGTGTCGGAGGCGACGGAAGTCGCGGAGCTTGAAACAGTGTTTTCCGGAAGTGATTTTCCAAGAGAGTGCGGAGACGAAATGGACTGTTCCCCAAGCTCCTCGGGCTCAGAGAACTTCTCCGATGCACTCACAGTGCTGTTTGCTACTCCAAGATCAGAGACTGTAGCGTCAGCGAGGGGTTCTGCTTCTTCTGTAACGTGTAGCGTCGGGTGAGGAAGTTTCTTGACATGCGTTGCGTGAATCCAGTTCTTCTTTCCAGCCACACGCACTGCTGTCCTGGTGACCAATAACACCTGGTGGGGTCCCCGCCAGCGAGGCGCGAGACAGGAAGACCTCTCGTAGGCCTTCACTAGGACCCAACTTCCAGGCTGTATATCGTGTCCTGGGCCCGTGAACCGTACAGGTAAAGCCGAGTGTACCTGGTGATAAATGAAATACAAGTTTTTAGTTAACTGGTTACAATAGTCTACAAGCAATACATTTTCCACCTCTCTCAGGGCTTTAGGTTTTGGGAGACCCCAAATGTTAGCAGGTCTCCCCATCACTACCTCAAATGGAGAAAGCCCAGTCTTAGTCTGAGGTGTGGTACGCATAGCTAGTAACACGATAGGTAAGGCATCCGGCCATTTTAGTTTGGTATCAGCACATGTTTTCGCAAGCTTATTCTTTAAAATACCGTTGTGTCTTTCCACCAACCCAGTGCTTTGAGGATGTCTAGCTGAGTGAAATCGTTTCTCAATAAATAGGGCTGTGCATATCTGCAAAATTACTGCTGCAATAAAGTGGGGACCATTATCCGACCAAATTATCCTCGGGAGCCCAAATCGAGGAAAGAATTCTTTTACCATAATCTTTGCAGTGGTCATGGCGGTAGCATCTTTGACGGGGAAAGTCTCGACCCATTTACTGAAGGCACAAATAATTACAAGAACATATTTTAGATTATTACATCGTTCCATCTCAATTAAATCAAAGTGAAGGACCTCGAAGGGAACAAAAGGGGGCCCAAAGCTTCCCCTTGGAGTCACTGTCCCCTTACCCACATTGTGCAGTAGGCAGATCATACAGTTCTGGACGTGCCTCTTCGCAGTTTCCAGAATCTTGTCATTTACCCAAACTTGTTCTAGCATTTTCGTGATCTGCTGGGCACAAACATGCGTAGGACCGTGTGCCATCGTAACCATTGCCAATACATATGAATCAGGGAGCAACCATTTCCCTTCGGATGTATCCACCCAACACCCTTCATCATCCAGTTTCCCCATTCCTTCAGCCCACCTTTTAGATTCTTCTATTGTGGCATCAGTTTGAATATCTCGCACAGACCCAATACCTTCATCCATTATGTAAGCATCTCTCATTTCCCTCGAGGCATACATGTCCGTGCTAAGGTCTGTGGCCGTTTGTCTGGCTATCAAGTCCGCAAAAGCATTCCCTTTGCCCACATCATCTATGACCTTCCGATGTGCTGCACATTTCATGATCGCTAACTGTTTAGGGAGTGAGAGTGCCGAAAGTAATTGCACTATCAAGGGGCCATGCTGGATCTTGGTCCCATGTGAGGTCAGGAACCCTCTTTCCGACCAGAGCCTTCCAAAGTTGTGAGCCACCCCAAAAGAGTACTGACTATCAGTATATATATTTACTCTACGCCCTTGGAAAAGTTCACAAGCTCGGATCAACGCTATAATCTCTGCGGCCTGCGCGGAGTTATGCGAAATTCTCTTAGTTTCGACAACTTTGCTCAATGTAGTAACTGCATAAGCAGCTGTAGATGTACCATCCGAAAGTTTTAAGCAGGAGCCATCGCAAAACAGCTCCCCTTCTGCATTATCCAAAGGAGTATCTATGAGATCTATCCTGCCCTTCGTTTCTTGTTCAGTGGTATACAGGCAGTCATGTAATTCTTCGTCTCCGCAAACAGTGTTTTGCGGGAAAGGTAAGAGTTCAGCCGGATTAAGAACACAACACCTCTTAATTTGGATGTGAGGGGCAAACAGAATTAGTTCATACCTTGTTAACCGCGCAGAGGTGAGGTGTTGCGTTTGGGTTTTGTTCAATAGAATATCAACAGAGTGAGGTACCATCAAAATCAAATCATGGCCTAGGACCATTCCCTCACTCTGTTTTACAGACGCGGCAGCAGCAGCGACAGCGCGCAAACATCTTGGCAAAGCGCATGCAACAGGATCAAAGGCGGAGGAGTAGTAGCCGCACGGCCTATTCTTCCCTCCGTGTTCCTGTGTTAACACAGCCAAAGCACATCCATCACATTCATGCACAAACAACACAAAGGCCTTGTCATAATTTGGAGTACCCAGAACCGGTGCCGAACATAGCGCGGTTTTGAGAAGCTCAAATGATCGTTGATGTTCCGATTCCCATGGCAGTGGCAGAGAAATGCCCTTCTTCGTCAGAGCCAACATCGGTTTTATCACTAGTGAGAAGTTCGGGATCCACAACCTACAGTAAGAAGCCATACCTATCAGGGCTCTGACTTCCTTCTGTGTATTTGGAACAGACATGCCAGAAATGTGTTTTATTCTTTCAGGTGTCAATCTTCTCCCCTCCTTTGACAGGAGGTAGCCTAAATAGGCAACCTCCTGACAACAATATTGAAATTTTTTAAGTGAAGCTTTCTGACCATTTTTAGCTAGATGAACAAGCAACAGTACAGTGCCTTCTTTACAAGCACTCTCAGAGTCTGCAGCCAAAAGCAAATCGTCAACATATTGAAGCAGCGTACAAGTAGGTGGCAATTCAAGGGTGTCGAGCTGCTCTTTCAAAGCTCTACTATAAATGCTGGGACTTTCAGTATACCCTTGAGGTGCCCTTGTAAATGTAAATGAGCGTCCCCCCAAGGTGAACGCAAACAGATATCTACTTTCTTTATGTATAGGAATACTAAAGAAAGCGTTTTTTAAATCCACAACGCTGAAGTGCGTAGCCGTAACAGGGATCATTGTCAATATCGTCGTCACATCGGGCACAATTGGAAATTGTGGGGCGACCACTCTGTTAATAGCACGAAGATCAATTATGAACCGGTATGGAATTGCATTGTCGCCTTTCTTATATACAGGCAAGATTGGACTAATACACAAACTACCTGTAATCTCCTCGATCACCCCACGATGCACAAAATCGGAGACAATGCATTTCAAAGCACGTTCGCCCTCAACTGATATTTTATACTGCGGAATGCGTGGCAGTTTCACTCCATGTTTCAGAACTATTTTAACGGGCTCAATCTGTAACACCCCGACATCATTGTCGTCCACCGCCCACAAACATTCCGGGACAATGCTAAACTCAGGAGGTAAAGGTCGAATCAAAAACTGAGAATTAGGAAGTTGCTGTGGTGAAACCGTCAGCCGTACTCCATCCGAAGAACAATGAATTACTGCGTTCAATTTCTTTAACAAATTCAACCCCAGCAAATTCTCTCCACAGTTTGAAGTGAGAAGAAAAGGGCAATGGTCCGTAAAGGGACCCAAAGAAACGGATACCGGTGCAGAAACCGGACAGCCAGTTGGTATACCAGAAAACCCTACGGAAACATTTGTTTGCCCTGACAGTGGTATGTTTGGAACCCGAGAATGATCAATGGAGCACTTCTGCGCTCCAGTGTCAATCAAAAACTGGTGTTTCCTATTCCCTACTAATAATTCAACGTAGGGGCCTTTCTGATTAACGGGAATAGGTGAAGGTTCCAAACCCTGCTTCGGCAATCCTAATGAAATAGAGCCTCGTCAAAAGGAAGCTCTTCAGAAAGGTAGGCAGCAGAAGGGTGATCAAATATGTTCCTCAAGTCCATACTCGAGGTCTGATTTTCCCGTGAAAAAAGTTGCTGAGGATCTTGTAAAAGCTGACCTCTATCAGGGCCCCCTGCTCCAGGGTGGCCCCTAGGTCGTCTACCCATGCCCCCAAACGCACTGTTTGACCTCTGACGAAGGACAGGGCACTGTGCTCGCCAATGACCTTCCTGGCGGCAATAAGCACATTGATTAATATTCACAGGACCCAAAGGAGCATTTCCTTTTGGGACATACTGACCTCTAGTCTGTGTCGTGCCTCCTCTGGGGTTTCTAACAATTTGCTGTAATAATACTTTGGTTTTCAAATCTCCTTTCCTCTTTGCAATTTTTTCCTTCTCATTATTAACACGGTTCTCATAATACTGAGCCATGTGCAAAACCTCAGATTGAGATTTTGCCTGCCAAGCGCTCTCAGAGGACATAATCTGTGACTGGATGTCAGGTAACAATCCACGTACAAATTTGTCCACGAACAACCTTTTCCCCGACTCTGTACCTAAATCCTGTCCACTGAAGTCAGAAAATACCTGCTCGAATCTATTAAAAAATTCGGTGGCGCCTTCAGTTTTTCCTTGGACACAGGCCGTAAGCTTGTCCCAAATAATCCTTTTCTCTGGAATTATAGTTTTCGGTTTTGCAACAATTCTATCAGGCAAAGTAAGTATTACCTGTGGTGGTTTCTCACCAGCTGGTCTTTCCCCATCAATTCTAATCATATTAGCCCACGTATCTCCCAACCCCCGGCACATCGTCTATTGTCCGAACCTGTTTCCATACATCTACGGGTAGAAGTACAGGGAATAACAAGTCAATGTCACTCAAGGTGAACACAGAGGACTGCAAAACGGACTCTATTTCTTTGTAAAACCCCGTCGGGTTTTTCCTGATATCGGGAACTGATTGTCTAATTGTGTTCACTTCCTGTCGTGAAAACGGGACGTGAACAAATTGCGATACATGATGTGCAGGGATATCCACAGCGGGGGCACCAGTCCCCGCGTTGGCGGGGATCTCAACTTTTGGGACAAAGGTCAGAGGAACCTCTCTCATTGGCAACTGAGATATAGGTACCTCCGGCCGCTTACTAAGCAACAGGGCCAGGTCGAGCGCTAAGGCAGCTGTAGAAGTATCGGGCGAAAAAGCCCTTTTACAGATCCCCAATAATTCTATGGGGCAACTAACCCTCTTTCTTACACATTCTTCTTGCAGGTGCTGTACCATAACCTGAATTACCTTTCTTTGCATTTCTACTGTATACTGACTATACGTGTCATATACTTCGTCTGGCGGAATCGATGAATCCGAAATCCATCGAACCGCATCTTTAGTACAAATTCGTACTTCCTCAGGTGCCTATTTGCGGCACGGAAGGAACCGTTTCTGTACATATATTCTATCGTCTTCGTCGTCCTCATCTCGTGACTTTTCAAAGTCTTTCCTAAACTCAAACAATTTTTCAACATGCCCATATACTTTCTGCTCTGTGTCCCTCGAAAGTGCCAAAGCATTTAGATCTCTTACTCCTTGTGGAAGATCTGAATTTTGTAATCTACCCCACATCACACACAAATGAGTCCCCAAACCTTCGATAAAAACATTTTTCTCGGGAAAACTATTCAAATTAGATAATGTGGAAAAAACATCAACTTGATCACCTTTCTCCATGCAATGCTTAGCCCATGCAAACAATTCCTGTTTCTTATCTGCAGAAACAGTACTACGAGTGACAATCTTTGATCCTGCACCTGGATCGACTTCAGTCAATACGGGGCCACTCGGGAGCAGAGGTGTAGGTAAATTTAATAAAGGTGCAACTATCGGTGTAGAAGGAAGGGGCGGTGCGATAGGTGGAGGAACAACAACCAGAGGACTAGGAACAATAGGTTGTACAGGGGGAACAGGAATAACAACAGGAGCGACAGCAGGAATGGGCAGAGCGCCCAAAATAGGAGCATACGGAGGTGGCGCTGAGGCATCAAACCTCCGTTCATTTAATAACTTCTCGATAAATTCCTCAGAAACATGGAAATCTTTAGAGGGGTAAATTTTCTGGATCCCGAGTGAAAAAGCTCTATCCATATTATTAACTGATTCTGAACGCTTTTCTTTATCATATAATAATGCTTTTTCGGCGTTTGTTTTATGACGACGTGCATGTTTATCCCTACTTTTAAGCTGCTGTAACGCTTCTTTTTTCCAATTCTGTAAAACATCAAAGGCTGCAGGTCTAGCCTTCTTCTTTAACAAGATTGATTCTAAGTATTCAATACGGGGGATCTCAAAACTACCGTTGATTGGCCACTGAAATTCGGAGGCATGTCTGGTCTGTCTGTGCCAAATATCATTAAATACTATACTTCCAATGCCATACTTACAGTACATAGTACACCCCGGCGACCCCTCCTGTGGTGCCGGGCGGCTAAATTCCAAGGATTGTCGATCGCTGCGGAACAGAGCCCTAAAGCAGCTAGACAATTTCCGAGGCATTTCACAAAAAAATGGTGTTACCTGGTCAATAATTGTGTCTGCAGATACAATACGCCAAATTCAAATTGTCAGGGTTAAATTAAGAGCCGGGTCACGACTGCACCTGACCAAACCTAAGGAGGACTGTACGGTTTATCAAAGAACTTACCTAACAAATTTGACCTTGTGTTTGGTGGTTTCGGCAAATCTGCCCGCCTCAAAATTTGGACCCTCGTCAAGATGCCGTGTCAGACCACACGACTATTGTCCAAGGATCGGATCGTGCAGCGCTGCCGAGGTATCGCGTCTCGATCGGTCGGGCACGCAGAATCACACCGTCCGATCCCGGTTCGATAGTCTGCGTCAACCTTCAATGATCCGGCATCAATCTTGAGGGTCCCTATTCGGGCGCCAACTGTGAAAACAGAGAAATTGATATGAGGCCGGGAAGCCCGAAGGAAACACACCAACACAGGTTACAAAGAACATACAAAGTGCTTTATTCAAAAGCTACAACAGTTACCAAAAAGTCAAATGACAAACGGATAGCTATTCGTCTCTCAGAGTAACAGAACGAACGAGAGTTCACTGCGTTAGTGAGAGAGACCGTACATTGGGATACTCATGTTTTTATACTCTTTATCCTGCTCTGGCCAACCCCCTCGCGGGTTAACCATTCTTAGGACCAGGCCTAGGGTTCCTTGCCAGGTCAATCCCATAATGTATGCATTTTGATCAGTTCCGCTGATACAGTTGTTCATTTACACATAGGTCAGAGATAGGACAAGGTCTCAGTTCGCGACCCCAACAAGTGGCCTGCAGGCATATTACTTATTCATGTGTGCGGAGGTCACAACGGCCGGAATCCCACTCGAAATGTCATTCGTTCTCCATTTTGGTGTTCAGGGTGACTTCCACATTACAAGAGAACCTAAAATGGCGGCTAAATCCAAGATGGCGATTTACACAGTACATTAAGGTCAAGACCTTGCCGCGGAATCTATTTACACGATGTTTTAGACAACTTGGCGTAGGCCAACATACATTCAAACAATGCAATAGGAGGTATAATATTATTTCGATTCCGACAGACCCTCCTTTTGGCCTATGCCAAGTGCTAACATCATTCCTAATACTTTTGAAAATAACTCCATGTGTTATCATCCATAGATTCCGCATCATTGGATTCCGACAGAGGAAGATATTTCTGACCAACCTGACAGTTTGCAACGCCCACAACCCGACATGGCTACTCCACAGCAAGTCCAGGAACTAGTGGCAGCTGTCCAGAACTTGAATCTGGAAGTCCAGAATCTCAAGAGTGCCAATGCCACCCTACAACACCGGATGACCGAGAGGGAACAGCCTCCGCTTCCGTTGGTTTCAGGAAAATTTGATGGCACACCTAAGAAAGTGAAAGAGTTCTTAGACGCTTGTAATTTACATTTTTCATTCCGAGCTCAATCATATTCTTCTGATCATGCCAAAGTAGGGTTTATTATCACCCACATGACCGGAAACGCCCTGGCATGGGCCACCCCATTGGTCAACCAAGCCGATCCGGTACTACACAACTATAGTGCCTTCAAGACTTTTATCCAACAGACTTTCTTACGTACTGAAAGCACCTACGTAGCATCTGAGGATCTCCTGGATATCAAACAAGGTAATACCGATCTACTGTCATACATTACTTCTTTCAAGCAAATAGCGGCGGAAGCCGGATGGCAAGAACAGGCTCAATATGCCATATTTCGGAGCGGGTTAAGAGAAGACTTAAAGGATGAGCTGGCATGCATTGCTCGACCTCCCACATTTGCTGAGTTAGTTACTGCCACGCTCCGCATTGACTTTCCGTTATCAGAACGCCGAACAGAAAGAAAGAAAGAAAAGGGTTATGGCCCTTCTCCCTTGGAGACCCTTCCTCCGCTACAACCTTCTACCTCATGCTCATCCCGAGAGGAGCCTATGCAGATCGGAACCACCCGTGCCCCTCTTACGCCAGAAGAACGCAAGAGATGCCGAGAAGGAAGTCTATATATGTACTGTGGCTCCTCAACTCATTTGCTGCGGGAATGTCCAGATGTGCCACCCAGACGCCCGGGAAACGATCGCCCTCGGTGAGTGCTGGAACTCACTACCGAGGGGCTATTACTAGTCCTTAAGCCACACTTTCGGTAACCTCTTCAGACAGGACGGATGATTCTCGTGGTAGTGGCAGTGACTTTACTTGTTGGTAACTTTAAAAATTCAGTCCCAAGCCCTGCTCGACTGTGGAGCTGCTGGGAACTTTATTGATACCCAATGGGCAGAGCAATGAGGTTTAACCCGCATCACCAAGACAGAAGACCAGAAGGTAGAGGGGGTAGATGGTGAACCCCTGAGCTCAGGCCTTATTACCCATACCACCGAGGAGCTCACTATGTCTATCCAACAACATTCCAAATGCATTACCTTTGACATAATTCGAGCCGCACACTTTCCTCTTATCCTTGGCATTGGTTGGCTACGGAAGCATAACCCCACCATCAATTGGTCCAAGAATCTCCTAAGTTTTCATTCATCTTTCTGCAAGGCAGATTGCCTGCCTGAACCTAAATTTGAAATGGTGAAAACCGTATGCGGTACAGAGTCTAAGGTGGTCCATTGTCTGCCCAACTATCTCGAGGACTACGCTGAAGTGGTTGCAGAAAAGATCCCCTTAGAACTACCACCACACAGACCAGAAGATTGTTGTATCGATCTCAATCCAGGAGCCCTGGTACCTTTCTGCCGGATGTTCCCCTTATCCGTACAAGAAAAGCAATATCTCCAAGAATATCTGGACAACAACCATGCCAATGAATTGATCCGCCCTTCTAAGTCTCCGGCTGGAGCTTCATTATTCTTCATCCCTAAGAGAGGGACGCAAGAACTACGTCCATGCATTGACTACAGGGGCTTGAACAAGGTGACCATAAAGGACCGATATCCCATGCCACTTATCACCGAGATTATTAACGCTGTACAAGGAGCCACCGTCTTCACCAAACTAGACTTACGCAATGCTTACCACCTGCTGCGGATTCAGTCCGGTGATGAATGGAAAACCGCCTTTCGCACCCCTTTTGGTCTTTATGAGTACCAAGTGATGCCTTTTGGGTTAGTCAATGCTCCTTCCATATTTCAGCGCTTCGTGGATCGCCTGTTTTCCGACCTACTGAGTCACACTACCATAATATATCTGGACGACATCTTGATATTTTCTCGCACCCAAGAAGAACATGACTGACATGTCAAAGAAGTCTTCCAGAGACTGCAGGAAAATCATCTTTCCGTAAAACTCAATAAAAGTGTCTTTTCGGCTTACACCATTTCTTATTTCGCGTTCATCCTTTCCCCTGAAGGTATCGCCATGGATCCCCAGAAGGTCAGCTCCATCCTAGGTTGGCCATCACCCAAGACTGTTAAGGATGTCCAAAGATTTCTTGGTTTGGCGAACTTTTACAAGAAATGCATACCTAACTTTTCTCAACAGGTATTGCCCATCACTACACTCCTTAAGAAATCATCTACCCCGTTTTGTTGGTCCCAAGATGCCGAAGAAAGCTTTGTTCATCTCTAGGAATCCCTTTGCTCTGCACCCATTCTCCGACAACCGGATCAACTCCTTCCTTTCATTGTAGAATCCGATGCTTCTGCCGCTGCTGTAGGGGCAGTGTTGCTACAAAGACATCAGGATAAGGAACACCCGGTATCCTACTTCTCGAAAACACTCAACAGCAGTGAAAAGAACTATTCTGTAATAGAACGCGAACTGCTAGCTATGAAATTGGCCTGTCTGAAATGGCGCCATCTCCTTCAGGGTGGTGAACATCCCTTCACTATCCGGACCGACCACAAAAATCTCCAAGTTTTACGTCACTTCGAATGTTATAACACCAGACAGGCGAGATGCGCTCACTTCTTTGCCCAGTTCAACTTTGACATCACCTACATAGCAGGCAAACAGAATTTGGTTGCTGATGCCCTTTCCAGACGCAGTAACTACTCCGCAGAAACCGAACAGGCAAAAGAGTTGTTGATCACGAAGACCAAGAGGATCGAGGTACCATCCACCTTCCTACAACAAGTAAAGGAGGAGTCAGTGGACACTTTGAGATTGAAAGACATTACAAAGATATCGACTATGACATACAGGACGGTCTGTACTTGGTGAAGGGGAAATTATACCTACCTTCACAGTCTTTGAGGAAGACTGCTTTATCTTGGTGTCACGACTCAAAAAAACGAAGGACATCGTGGTAGTAAAGGCGATCTCGTCTTTCTACAATGACATTTCTACTGGCCAGATATGGGAGAAGAAACCACCCGATATGTACAGTCTTGTCCGACTTGTCTCCGCAACAAGGTACCCACGCAAAAGCCTGTGGGATTGTTGGAGCCATGTGCCATACCTACAAGCCCCTGGTGCACCATATCAACGGATTTCATTGTCGAGTTACCCAGATCCCAAGGGTGTACCTGCATCATGGTTGTAGTGGATTCTTTTTTTAAATTGGCTAATTTTTCACCCCTGCCTGTCGTTCCCTCAGGTACCGAAATGGCAGAAGTTTTCCTAAAGGATGTCTTCAAACTTCATGGGATACCAACCAAAATGATCTCAGATCATGGTAGCCAGTACACCCCCCGTTTCTGCAAGGCATTCTGCGAGAGATTGGGGATTGAAAGAGCATTGACTTCAGGTTTCCATCCCCAATCCAGTGGACAAACCGAACGTCTGAACGGTACTCTTGAACAGTACCTTCGCTGTTTTGTTAATCAGCAACAAGACAATTGGGTCCCACTCCTTCCCACCGCAGAATTCTCTTACAATAATTCCTTCCATTCCACTCTAGGGATGAGTCCTTTTTTTGCACCTATGGGTATCACCCACATTCTGTTCTACCCCTAGCAGGCCTTATCTCCAACATTCCCACCATTAATTCCTCCTTAACACTCATTCATGAAGCCCACGAGAAGGCCAAACTGAGTCTCCAGGAGGCTCAAGATCGCAACAAGACCCAGGCCAATAGACACCGTAGACCCGTTCCGGGTTGGGAGGTCGGATCTAAGGTACTACTTTCAACCAAATATTTACCACGATGGGTTTGCCCTTCCAAGTTGTCCCCAAAATTCATTGGTCCTTATAAGATTACCCACAAAATAAACCCAGTGGCATTCCGCCTTCAGCCCTCCGCGAGTCTGCGCCGAGTCCACCCGGTTTTTCACACCTCTCAGTTTAAACCGTTTGTGGTTGACAAGTGGACTCGTGTCTCCAGAAACGCCCCTTTTCCCCCGGATTCTTCCAAGGAAGAGTACGAGGTGGCTCAGATATGTGACTCCAGATATCACAGGGGACGATTGGAATATCTCGTACATTGGAAGGGATACCCTTGGTCTGAGAACTCGTGGGAACCCAGATCCCATTTAAATGCCCCAATACTGTTACGCAAGTTCCACCGGAATCATCCAGGTAAACCCGAGTGTGTAGGTCTTGGGAGGAGGCATACTGTCACGGCTTGGGGCAGATGGGGGGTTTGGAACCGATGGAAACGTTGTCCGCCATTGAAGTTTCCATCACGTTCCTTGCAGCGTCGTGTGCAGGTCTAGTGTTTCTGTTGCTACACGTCTGACGCCGGTTTCCCCACTTCCGGCTCTTGGACACCTTGCAACGTCCCTTGGTTTTCTGCCGCTTGCTGTTGCCTTCGCTTCCTGCCCTAGCTTCTAGCTTTACCTGCCCGTCCGCCTTGCCTTCCTTGTTTATTCCTCTCTCTCTCTGTTTATTTCTCCCATCCTCCTTGCTGCCCTCACTCCCGGTTCCTCTGTTCCCTCTGTTCCTTCCGTTTCTTTTCTCTGGTTCCTTCTTATTGTTCTTTCCTTCCCGTGTCTTGTCTGTTTTTTCCCGTTTGTATTTCTCGTTCCCGTCTTCCTGTTCACCTACTCCTGGCCTGCCTTTGGATTGCTCTGCCTTACCCATTGTATTCGTTCCTCATCTCGTGTGTACCAGACCTGCGCCTGTCCCCGGATTGCTTCTTCCTGACCCTTCAGTACTACGTTCTGTTCTAATACCACACTCAGCAGCCTAATACAGTTTGGCGGTATACTCTCTTTTGGCCGCCTTTCTACTGTTTCATCGTCCTGTGACAGCGTTTGCCTACCAGATTCCTCACGTGGATACACTTCAGAGTCAACCCCGGAACACAGCAACAACATTGAAGTCGGTGGAGACTCCATTGGGTTTTTTTGTGCCTCTGGCTTTTTCCCCACATTTGGCTACCGCAGAGGATTGCCCACAGCCCACCTATAAGGTGACACTGTGGCGTCCTTCCGCGGCCGCCCCTATCTACATAAAAAAAAAGGAGAGACCCGGACCTAAAGGAAAGAAGAAGCTGGCACTCAGGTGGAAAAGTAGAGTTGAGGAGGAAGGGGAGTTGGAAGGGACGGAGTCCTCAGTAGAAGAGGAGGATATTTCTGACCAACCTGACACATTCACAAGTTGTTTTGCTTACTTCACCATATTTACTTAAAATGGCTCATGCGAGTTTTCTTTGTTTAATTGACCCAATTTTATCATTCATACTCCTTTTCTTGGTCTTCATGGTCTCTTGATGTTTTTTATTGCCCAACGCTCCTTTTTTCTGTTGGCCAGGAAACCTCATAAGTGATATTTGTTTTCCACTTTTTGCTTTTTTTTTTCGCTTTATGCTTTTGAGTGTATCCCTTATCCTTTTATTAATTTGCCCAATTGTTCCTATTTCTCAATTTTCCCTTTATTCATTTTTTATTCAAGATAACCACTCATTTTCAGTATTTCCTGATTTATTTATTTGTTTATTTATTTCTGTGACCAATCCTTTTACGCTTCTTGCCTCTTCTCTGACCCTACCTTCTTCCTTTTCCCTTTATTTCTACGTTCATCTTTCTTCTGAACTTCCTCATCCCTTCTTTCACGTACCTTTTGCTTTTCTTCTAACCTTTGCTGTTTCTGTCTTTCTCGTTCATAGGCTGTTCTCTGTCGCTTTTCTTGCTCTTCGCGATATAGCTGTTTCTCGCCTTAACCTTACCTTCCTTCTTATCCTTCCGTCCCTTAACTCCTTCTCTTTCTTCTTCCTCTGTGCCTCATCTAACTTCTTTTTAGGTCTCCCATCATCACTTTCTTTCCCATCGAGTTTCAATGAGATTTGTCCTCCCATCCATTCGTCCTTTGTAAATGCTATCTCATCAGTTCTGTCTTCACTTCCTTTCCTCTTATTTCCTCCTCTCCCCTTATCGAGAGATGCACTTGTCTGTGCCTGATCCCCTCCTTTATTACTACATCATCGCATCTCCCCTTGTCCCTTGGGGCTAGGGATGTGAGATTCTTGTCCTTCCCTTGATTTTTGTTACTACTGTATGTAGGTGACTCATAAGCAGGGTTGCTATACCCTGTGGCTGCTTTTATCTCTCTTTAATGGGTAAAGTCTCTCAGGCTTACTTCCCTCGGTTCTTGTTTCAGGCGGGGCAGGCGTCGCTGCAGGTGTCTCACCCCCTCTCAGTGCATATTTTTTTTTTTTGCAACCAAGCTTCTGGAGGCTCTTCCTCCTTTCCTTGTTCTTATATTTTTCACAATTTGAGAACAGCATAGCGTTTTCTGACTTTTTTCTTGTATATGCGGCATGCAAGTAAGTTGCCATGCGTTGTAAGATGGCTTTAGATGAAGACTCAATTTGGGACCGCGGCATAAACATCTTGTGGGCGGTACCTTTAACCCACTCCTCCAATTGGAGCAATGTTTTCCGGGCTTAACTCTGTTTCTAACGATATCCTTATGTGAGTCCAACACTCCCATTACTATGAGCGAGCACCAAATACTGCAAACTCCAATCCAGTCTCTTCCCGCCAAATTATTCATACCGCCAATTTACTCAAAGAACATCAATCTGTGAGCGATTCCCTCTCAACTATAGAATCGCATAAAACCCTTACTTGATTTCAACCAACAAGGAGACAAAATTCCTTACATGTGACATACAACAGGACATGTATAACAGGCACTTGACAGACTAGACAAACACCAGCTGGTGTCAAGGAGTTCCCCCCTTCTCACCTGGGTCCAGTGTTTGCCGGTGTCTTCGATCGCTGCCTTCTTGCGAACGCTCCTGGTCTTGAACAGCACTGCTCGAGTCTCATCTGGTTCCAGGTTGCGTTTAGTTCTGGGATCACGGAGTCCAGGAATCCGGGAGACTGAAAGGCTAGAAATGCCCAGGACCAGGAAGGGGGAAAGGGACAGGAGTGGGTAATAGCACTGGGATAAGGAAACAATACCGCGAGCTACGAACACACGTCTGGGCTACTCTGAAATAGCATTGAGACGCGCAGAGCCGCGGAAGGCGTGGTCTATAAATAGATCACGCCGCGCTCAGCGCATGGAGCAAGCAAGGGCTACGGCTCTGAACGGCCATGTTGGAAGTAGTACTGAATGTAAGCCCCGTTGAGACAAGGACCAGGATGTCCAAAAGGGGCGTGATCTGAAGTTCATGACAGCATGCCTCCTCCGAAGGCCTTTCCCTCCAGGTTTGCCTGGGTGTATTAGGTGGAATCTTCTGAGCAACCGAGGAGCCTTGATATTTGAAATAGGTTCCCAGGTCCTTTCGCTAGGAGGATGTCCTTTCCACTCCACTAGGTATTGAAGATGGCCCCGCTTATACCTGGAGTCACAAATCTGGGACACCTCATATTCCAGTTGGTTGTCAACCAGTAGAGGAGTTGGTCTACTGGATTTTCGAGAGGATTGGATGTAGGGTTTCAATAGGGATGTGTGAAAAACTGGATGAATTCTTTTCCAGGAATCAGGTATCTTGATTCGATATGAGACAGGATTGATAATCTCCTTGATGGGAAATGAACCATAGTAGCAGGGAGCCAGCTTGTTAGGTCGTAAGTGTCGGGGAAGCAGTTTTGATGACAACCACACTCGGTCACCAACCGTATAGGAAGGACCTGGTCTTCTCTTGGAATCTGCATACCTCTTGGTTTGTGATCTGGCTTTCTCTAAGTGTTCTTTAGCCTCCCGGTGAATGTTGATAAGAGTTTCGATCCAGGAGTCAACAGTAGGTACTGGTGTAGAGTAAGGAAGAATCGAGGGTAAGACTGATGGATGGAACCCCTGGCTACAATAAAAGGGGCTGGTCTGTAGCGCTGAGTGTTCAGAGTTGTTGTAAGCGAATTCCGCAACGGGTATCAGGAGAGACCAGTCATCCTGCACCTTGGTGGTGAAACATCAGAGATATTGTTCCAGGGTCTGATTTGCACGTTCTGTGGCTCCGTTGGTTTGGAGGTGATATCCTGAAGAGAGGGCATGTTGGATTCCTAGTACCCGACAGAGGTGTTTCCAGAATTGTGAAATGTATTGGGGACCCCGGACAGATATGATCTTGGAAGGAAGCCCATGTAGTCGGAATATGTGTTCCAGAAATATTCCAGCTAGCTCTGAAGAGGAGGGTAGTTTCATCAGTGGCGTAAAATGGGCCATATGGGTAAACAAATCTATGGTGACCATGATGATGGTAGTATATCCTCTGGAAGGTGGTAACTCCACTATGAAGTCTGTAGCGATGATTTCCCATGGTTTAGAGGGTAGAGTAGGCTGCAGAAGAAGACCCACTGGTCTTTTGTTATCATGTTTATTTTGGGCACAGGTTTTACAAGCCTGGATGTATTGCTGTACGTCAGACTTCATTTTAGGCCACCAGAACTGTCTCTGTATAAAACGGAGGGTGTTGGTGATACCTCGGTGCCCGGAATGGAGTGTGTCATGACAAAGGTTTATTATTTTTTGCTGTAACTTCTGTGTAGGAATGAGTAGTGAATTGTCCTTGAATAAGTAGCCTTCCTTGGCTCTTAATTTCCAGAGATTTCGTGTTGAAATGTCCTTCCATAATTCCGAGTATTGAGTTTGCGATCGGACTTCTTCCAGGAGATCAACTGCTTGGGCTACGAAGATCGTGGGAGAGAACATTTTAGGAAATGCCTTATCTTCAGTGGTCACTTAGTCAGAACGGCGAGACAAGGCGTCAGCGATCAGGTTCTGTGATCCAGGGACATGGGTAATGTGGAACTGATACTGGGCAAAAAAGTAGGCCCAACGTGCCTGACGACTGTTCCTGCACTCCAGTGACTGTAGAATCTGAAGGTTTCGATGATCAGTACGGACTTGGACAGGATGTCTGGCTCCCAGAAGTAGGTGTCGCCATTCAGCGAAGGCTTGGCGAATGGCTAAGAGTTCCTTTTCTAGGACGGAGTAGTGCGTTTCACTAGGAGTTAAGTTCTTGACAGATAAGCAATAGGGTGTTCCAAATCGTCCTCCATCTTCTGCTTCAACACTGCTCCTATAGCGTAATTAGAGGCATCCGTTTCCACTAAAAAGGGTCGACTTGTATCAGGTTGAGCCAAAATGGGAGCTTGTGTGAACTCAGTCTTTAAACGCTGAAATGCAGTTTCTTGTAATGTTGACCAGACAAATGGGGTGTCCTTCTTTAGCAGAGCCACTATGGGTTGTACAATCTCGGAAAAGGTGGCTATGAACTTCCGGTAGAAATTGGCTAGTCCTAGGAAGGATTGGATTTGTTTCACGGACGTGGGAATAGGCCAGGCGAGAATGGCCTTTACTTTTGAAGGGTCCATGCCAATCCCCTCTGGACTAAGGATAAATCCCAGATAGTGCACAGAGGTAACATGAAACAAACATTTTTCAGGTTAGGCTAAGAGGTGATATTCCCGGAGTCTTTGTAGAACTGCCTTAACATGTCCTTCATGCTTCAGAGGGTCTTTGGAAAAAATCAATATGTCGTCCAGATAGACAATGACGAAGAGAAACAACATATCAGAGAACACCCTATCCATAATACGTTGGAATACTGCTGGGGCATTGGCTAGTCCAAAGGGCATGACCAGGTACTCGTAGTGACCAAAGGGTGTTCTAAAGGTGGTCTTCCACTCGTCTCCTTCCCGGATACGGATCAAATGGTAGGCACCCCTGAGATCCAATTTGGTGAATATTACGGCTCCTCTCACAGCTTCCAGGATATCCGAGATCAGGGGCAGTGGGTATCGATCCTTGAGGGTGCATTGATTTAAGCCTCTATAGTCGAGGCAAGGTCTGAGTTCCTTGGTATCCTTCTTGGGAACGAAGAACAATGAAGCACCCGCTGGAGATTTCGAGGGTTTTATGGTGCCGTTTTCAAGATTAGTGTCTAGGTATTTTCCGAAGGGCCTTTTTCTCGGGTTCGGAAAGAATGAACATTCTGCCGAAAGGAATTACAGCTGCGGGATCCGTATCTATGGCACAGTCTTCGGGCCTGTGAGGGGGGTAAGGCCTGGACAATGGCAGTAGAAAATACATCAGCATATCCCTGATAGGCCTCTGGAACTTGTATGACATTGGAAACCATGAGTGGTTTTTCTTGGTCTCTTGGTAGTTCTTTAGGAGTTATCGAGGAGGGATCCAGGGATAGACAGTGGGACATACAGAACTCTGAGCCCAGGAATAATGATCCTGCTGTCCAATTGATATACGGATTGTGCTTTTGTAACCAGGGCATACCCAAAACCATGGGGTAATGGGCTGACTTAATGATGTCGAATGTAATCCGCTCTTGATGATGGTTTATGGAAAGTTGGATCTCTTTAGTCTGCAGGCTTATGGGTCCTGAAGAG
Organism: Ambystoma mexicanum; assembly: GCF_040938575.1. NCBI lineage: Eukaryota > Metazoa > Chordata > Amphibia > Caudata > Ambystomatidae > Ambystoma > Ambystoma mexicanum. Next base: position 1,041,971,248 of record NC_090924.1, read on the forward strand.
AGGGGTCTTCCGTCAATTGCTTCCACCGGCTGCATGGTGTTTCGTGTCTCGTACGGAATATGATGACTAACAACCCAGTCTTGATCAATGAAAATTCCCATAGCTCCGCAGTCCACCAAGGCCAGAATGGGATAGGTCTTGTCTTTGGAGGGCGACAGGAAGGCCTGTAGTATCACCAAACTGTTTTGTCCAGGAGAGTTGAAGGATGGAATTGATGTGGAGCAAACATCTCTCTCCCGAATCTCTGCTCCATTTAAGATCAGGAGCTGGCGTTTCCCGAACCCTGAGGAGGTGCCAAAGGACATTCCCTGACCAAATGTTTGTCTGAAGCACAATACATACACAAACCCGTATGGATCCTTCTCAATCTTTCTTGAGGTGATATGGGTCCAATTTGCATGGGTTTAGGTTCTGGGGCTGGACTTGGGTTTGCGTCCGTTCTGGCTGTGCTCTCAAAGGACATCTTGGGTGGGTTTCCCTTGGATTTCTTCCTTTCAGCCTTCCTTTCCTGGATGCGAAAGTCTATTTGCAAGGCCAGGGCCATTAGTGCTTGGAATTAATTTGGTCTGGCCACCCTGGCCAGTTCATCCTTGATCTCTTCGTTTAGGCCTCTCCTGAACAGGGTAAAACTAGCCTCAGAAGACCAGTCTGCTTCCTTAGCCAATTGTTTAAATCTGGTCACATAAGTGAGCATATCTTGGGAGCCCTGTTGAAAATCCAGCAAGCGTTCTTGGGCAGTATAGACCTGCTCTGGACGATCAAACATGCCTTTAAGGGCCTATATGAACCCATCGTAGTCGTCTAGGAGGGCATAGCCGGAGTTAACAAGGGGTGTTGCCCAAGTTAAGGCATTGCCGGAAAGGTGGGATATGATGAAACCCACCTTAGCCCTAGGAGTCGAGAAATAATAGGGCTTAAAGGTAAAATGGACCAGGCATGAATCCAGGAATCCGCGAAGTGTTTTTGCCGAACCATCATACTTGTCAACACTACTGCCCAACAGGGCACCCTCCTATGTAGCAGAATCCCGGGACAAGACCAATTGTTTGAGTGCGGCGTTTTTTGCCTTAAGGTTTTGAACCTTGGTTGATAACTCTTGCATGCCTCGCATTAAGTCCTGCACGGTGGCTTCCATCTCGTTTTTAGGTTCGATCGGGTGACTTCTCAAACTGTCAAGAAGTTCCCCCCTTTTCACCTGGGTCCGGTGTTTGCCGGTGTCTTCGATCGCTGCCTTCTTGCGAACGCTCCTGGTCTTGAACAGCGCTGCTCGAGTCTCGTCTGGTTCCAGGTTGCGTTTAGTTCCGGGATCGCGGAGTCCAGGAATCCGGGAGACTGAAAGGCTAGAAATGCCCGGGACCAGGAAGGGGAAAGGGACAGGAGTGGGTAATAGCACTGGGATAAGGAAACAATACCGCGAGCTAAGAACACACGTCTGGGCTACTCTGCAATAGCATTGAGACGCGCGGAGCCGCGGAAGGCGTGGTCTATAAATAGATCACGCCGCGCTCAGCGCATGGAGCGAGCAAGGGCTACGGCTCTGAACGGCCATGTTGGAACTAGTACTGAATGTAAGCCCCGTTGAGACAAGGACCAGGTGGTCCAAAAGGGGCGTGATCTGAAGTTCATGACAGCTGGACACACATATACCTGCCTTCTAATCAATAGCCCGACATGGGGTGTAAACGAACCCCTTTGATGCCGTCTTTAATCGACACCGTAGCCTATCATCCCCTATTATGTGGGCTCCGGGTTCACGTTTCTTCTGACCGCTGTATTAAAGCACAGGAACAAGGCGAATCCTCTTATGTTTTTCTCTCGGGTCCCCCCCCGGTAACCTTACGTTTTTCTCTCATGTGCCCCCCCCCGGTAACCTTACATTTTTCTCTCGGGTGCCCCCCCCCCCCGGAAACCTTACTTTTTTCTCTCGGGTGCCCCCCCCCCCGGAAACCTTACTTGAACCACTACTGTCCTTCATGATTCTTATTTCATTCTGCTTGCTCTTTTTTCATTTGCCATATTTCCCTATTTTATGGCTGCCTTTATTTTCCTGGAGGTCATCTGTTTCTACCTCGTGTCTGCAAACGTTCATAATTCGCAGCCTGCGCCTGAATTTCTAAAATCCTTCCTCTCCTTTTTCGTTATTTCTCCACCAGGTCATACAACGAGCTGTTTTTTACCATGCTGCCATGATAATGAAATCTTTTAGTTTTCACCCAAACATTCTCATCGACCTTCTGCCGCTTTCATGCCTCAAAATCGTGCTTATCCCGAAATGGGGCATATTCTACATAAAACATGCTTTTCTTGGCAATCTAAATGCTATCATCATGCTTTTACATATTGTCATTCAAACCTTTCTTCATTCATCTAAATCCTATAATACCTGAATCACAACTGCTCGTCTCAAATCACAAAAGGGTTTTCCTTGTTTAATAAAAATGTTCTCCACTCTGGCCGTCGAGGCCTCAAAATTATAAAATATCACCCCTGCTATGACTCCATGCAAACTGTCCTACCCCTCACGGTGGAGCTCCTAGAAAAAGCCTTTAGGAGCACCCCAAAAACCCCCTTCACTACATGTGTGCTATCCCCAAAATTCCCCAAAAGCAGGTCGCAAATGACCCAGTAACCTCCTTTAGTTTCATGGGGCATTCTAAGTCAAAAATGATAGAACACATGAATGGCAATGAACCATTCAGCTACAGGGCAGTGCCTGCTCCTGCCTGCACGTTGATTTAAAACCCCATGTGAAATCACTTGCTTCTCATTTCATGAAGTTTATCACTACCTCTTTTAATTCTAACACTACTTCTGTATCTGTAAAATAACCCTTGCTCATGTCATGCCAGCTTACATGCTACACTCTGCATTGTTGCACTTATCGTTTGAGTGTCATTGCGGGGACGTCATTTGGGGGTTGCCAGGGGTCGAGGCTGCAACCCCTGAGGTATCCCTTGTTGCCCCGCGGTCTCCTTTGCTACCCTAAAATAAAAAAATGTTTAAAACTTTTCCTACAGTGATATCATCAGAGGTCAAGGGTCATGAGATGTCACGTCCGATACCTCTATCAGTTTGGTGGAATGACGTCCCTGTGTCATTACTTCCTTTTCAATACCACATATGCTAATGCCTCCAGCCCTTTCCTTTCCCCGCCATACTTACAACACCTTGCTCATTCATTTCTCGTGTCATTATCAGTGTTAAATTGTATTACTACACTGCCATTCTTGCAGACATCTTACAGAATCTTCACAAGCTCTAAAAGTGCGGAGTGCTGCTGTGGCCAACTCTCAGTATTCATTGAGAGAATACACATGATTTCGCGTCAGACGAGCTGTGCACTGGTTACCCATGGAGGACAGGCTAATTTTTAAAATCAAGAATGTAAGTCTTACACAGCGCTAGTTTATTTAACTGTTGCTGCGACTAGGGTCAGTTCAGCCCAGTGGCGGCTGGTAACTTTGGAAGATGGTGGGGCGTACATATCTTGGCGGGAATTTGGGAGCGAGCTAGGCCACCTCACACCAACCAGTGTGCCGGTGGCTTCTCCCTCTGCAAGGGATTTTGGAAAAATGGCTTACAAGATGTGCAATTGACTGTCCAAGCCCACAGAAATATGACATCACAAATCCTGGCCTAGATATTAGTCGGAAACAGCCTGGAATCCACTGAAATGTTGACAATGGTTTTTTCCAGCTCAAGTACATCTGGACTTGACTAATGTGAAAGCATTAACAAATAATGCATACGAATACATTTTTCTAAAATGAAGCACCTATCGACACCATCAAAGGCAGTTCACAAAAATGGGAACACTGTGCCTCTGCCATACAACGCACATACACAATAGACTTAACTAAAAGTCCACATATCAGAAATACAAAGCAATATCTGTGGCAAGGTGTCTGCAAACAAAGGGTATGAAAGCCAAGTGTCCAAACAGCACACCATTGAGTGACATGTTGAGACTGGTGTTATTCACAGCTATGCACAAACACAGATTCTGCCCTTTGAAGGATCTCTGCCAGCCCAGAAAGGGGTTGAGAGTGAGGAGGCAGCTAGATGAGACTCTAAACCTCATTCTCTAGCTCTTTCAGAGCCACACATGCTATAGGGAGCAGCATTCATACTCTGACTGCCATATTCCATTTGCCTAAGTTGTTGGTAGTCCTGCATGTATGCATCACTGGGACTGCAGGCGCACTGACCCAGCCAATATCTTCTTTGATGCTTAGCCAGGGTCAGGTTGCCTATCTGCACCAGGCTGCTTGCCACCCCACAATATAAAGAAATAGAAATGGAACTAAGACCTGTTTCATTGTCATCACTGGTTCCCCTATTGGGCGTGCAGGATGGTCATACACAGCCTTAAATTCCCCCCTCCCAATGCAAGGAATAAAATCCCAATTTAACAAGTCAATTTGGCACGCTCACTCTGCAAGCTCAGTGTTAAAATTCACCACTACTGCTAGTATTCTGTTTCCATACAGCACTTAACAATACATAAACACATGCACACGCGTCGCAGAAGGGCCTACCTAGGTGAGGAGCTTTTCCGACATGCAATGCGAGAGGCGAGCATATCTTAAATCCTGACCTACCACCTAATGCTCGTGCTCATGGACTTATTGTCACCAGCTGCTGTCCCCATTGACCAAAGGAGCTAATGCCGCAGGGCTTAGCTCCCCCGTCTTGTCCCCAAAACATGGAATGCTTTCTCTAGTGAACTTAGAGCAGAGCCATCCCTCCTCATTTCCCGCAAAACTCTCAACCCTACTTTGGTTACCTACCTCTATCAGTTCGGCCAGCAGTGTCTGCACTCATCCCCCATTTGCTAAATTAACCATTATGCTATGTTTTACTTAATATACTCTATACAGTGTGAGCTTAACGTGCAGCTCATTCATAGTAATTACAATATATATCTATTTGTCTTATAACTACAGGCGATGCTTCATCACACAGCCCCTAGTGTATGCCTTTTTATTGTAATCTGCAAGCCCCTTCCTTGTAATAGCACCACAATGCCCACAGGCTTCTGTGTGCTCCATGCTACTGGGAATCGCTCATTCCTTGCCAGACGACAGTAGACCCCAGAGATGTTTTTATTGGAGGGCACATGGTGTGGCTGCCCAGGGCCCCCCACGATGCTGCCTGGTCTGAAGTAAGATTCCAGTTTACATCAGGCTTAAATAGCACATGCCAGGAAAATTTGATTCCATGCTGCTGAGGCTCCAAACCCATTGCCTGTCGGTTTTGACAAGTACATTCTGCCTTGATCAATTAAAACATGCAATGCCTTTCATTTTCATTGTGGAATACATAGTTTGGGTAACACAAGCTTTGTAGCGTTACATCCCCACTGTGGGAAGTTGCTGATTGTGTGCAATAGCCAAAGTTGAAATCCATATTTATCCCCAGAGGTTCAGACGTTGTCTCAGTGTGTTAAGCACTTATTGTAGGGATATGTGTTCATGTGAAAGATCAGGAGGGCACATCCCAGTAAGACTGGTTGAACCGTCTTTAAATCTGAAGTTCAAAAACATACCTGCACATTTACTTGGGTTTGCAGCACAAGCGGCGCGATTAACAGCACTGTTCCTGCACCAGATAGGGGTTGAAATTAGTTTGCTCAGCTGGGCATTCTTAAAACCTAAGCAATCCCTTAAAAGATGTGCATAGAATATCCATCCAAGCGCGCAAACAAGCATGCAAATTCGAGACTGTGTAGCCAAAGTGTTCATGCTTGTGTCCTGGCTATGCCAGCAGACGGCACAGTGATCCTGGTCAAATCATATAGGATCCCTTGCATTACTGTGCTGTCTTCTGCGAGGTTTTACCTGCTTGCATGCTGGAACTCCCCTTGATAATGGAGAAACTGATGCTATAATCATTCCCATGTTGTGTAACCCCCTTCTGTAATATTTTGGGTTTTAAAATTGTCAGGTTTGGAAATGCGGGTTGCGTACTTTTGCAAGTCAGTTTTATAACATTAGATTGTTTTAGTTCATGTTAAGAGCTGGAAGAGAAAGTGCTCAACTGCAGGAATTGCAATATTGGCACAAATCCCAGCTTCCCCCATTAAACACTGTGTGATCCTGGGCATCTCATTTAATCTTTTATTGCCTAACATTTCTTAATTGCCAGTCTCTAAACCTTTCAAAATCGTCAGCCCTTCAGGGTGATTTCCTTCTCAGGGTATGTTTTTCATCGAGGCACCACTCATAGTTTCACTGGCTATGGGGTTGTTTCCATTATGATAGTGAGAATTGACATATTGCATACTACAGGCACTTGTCCCCTCGATCTCTAATGGCAACGCAATTCGAAAACCATGTCCCACTCCTACTCTCAGTCTGCCTGGATAAAGACACCTTCCTGGCAGCTTCTAATCTGCCTATTCTGAGTTGCATGTATCTTTTCACATACAGTCCTTCATTATTACTGCAGGCTGTATACTTTCCCGGATGCTAAAAGGTATCTTGTTCTACACTGGAAGAGAAGTGACCTCTTCATAAATTGCTAATGTTGGCCTTCAAATGCTACTTGTTTCTCATTCTCAATAGCGCAGGAATGGAGAGGGTAGGGGATTTAAAAAGGGCGTAAACATGCTTATCTTGAATGCTGCACAGCAGCATGAGTATGTCTCACAGAGAGTAAGGCCTCTAGGTAATACTGAATATTCCCATACAGATGCCTCTCATAAGACATGAGAGAAGCGCATAGGTTATCAGTAAAATAATGCATTTCTTGTTAACCTCATTGGCAGCGCGCAAAAGATGTCTTTTCGTCTGCGCTCATTCATCCTTATCGGAATTAATCACTCTTGTTAGTCCTTTAGACCCTCCAGGCCACCCCAATAATATACGCCTATTCTTGAAACTCCACAAACGGGGCCTAGCTTTAGTCATCCGGCTCCCAAAAGCTGGAATGTCTGCCCACCAGTACTACAATGAAATAATCTTGCAATGCTTTCCACAACAGGCCGGACACATTATTATGCAATCAAGCCCCTTTCCTACAATTCCTGGGGCTGTTCTGCCGTGAGACACATTCATTCTACATGTAATGCATTCTTTTTCAAAAATGCAATGTATAAGACACATTCACTCAAGCATTCTCCAGATCACTGAAATAACCTCACAATTACAACAGCTGCTAGCGTGTCACCACGAGTCATAATGAAAAAATGTAATGACCCAGCCAGATCTGAGCCCTGCGTTTACCAGCCATCCCACGGAAATATTTAGCTGCTGTTTTCATTAATAAATATCCCCTAACCGCTTGGTTAAATGTGGGCCTTTCATTCCATAATTTGCAACAATGCTCAGAATTATTCTTTGCCTTCTGCAATCTGAAGTACAGCCTGTCTTTTTATAATACTCTGTGTGTGATTTAAGACAACCTTGCAAGGCTCACATGGAGCGTTGGCAATGCTTGTCTCAAGGGCTGCTATTTGCACATTCCTTTCTCTCAGCGCGCTTAACGCACGAGAACAGTACTTCTATAAATCATTATAATTCAGCTATTTTACTGCAAAAATCTATCATTCTTGGCACGATTTATCAGTTATCTTGTCTTCTACAAGGACATCACAAATTTAACTCCATAGCTGCTGGTTTGAAACAAAATGTGTTTGCTTAAAGTGCACCAGCTTTTTGCACTTTTCATAGGCTGTTTGACACTTTTTGGGCTGAAATCACCACAAATTTGTGTGCCTTAAACCATAATATCTGATCACCTATTTTTAATGTAATTTTTCGCAATTTCAAAACCTTGGCTTGACGCCAATTTTTTAATTTAGCTTAAAATATCATTTTTTATACTGGTTCAATATTTTTACAGTGCACACAGACAGTTATGCCATAAAATAAATCACATGAACAGCCGTAACATACAACAATTTAGACACACAACATAACACGACGTGTCAAAATCAGACACGATATGGTCAGCTGCATGCAAGCCCCTCATGAATATTTTACTCTTGTTATTGATTTTTAAATGCAGTTAATGTTTTTGGTTTGTTCCCAAATCTTGACTGCCATTATCCTTTTTCCCCGTGTCCCTGTCTCTATCGGCTAGGGTAGTTTTCACTCACCTTTTTTAACCTCCTGCCCTTCTCGATCACTGCCTTCTTCAGGTTTTTGTCTGGTCCGCTGCCCGTAGGAATGGAAATGGAGAAGTTTATAAGCACGAGCCCCTTCAGGTTCCGACTGCAGTCTCAATTACACTACCATTGTCTACGGGGAGCTTCACAGTCTACTCAGCCCGAAATGGTGAAGGATTCGTGATTTTGCCGAAGACCTAGAGTTACTTTGTATCAACGGCCATTAGGTGTCTTATTTTAGTCAATAATTGATGGTCAAGAACCATCCTCTGCTACCAAATGTAAACGAGGCCCGAGTGACCTCTGACGGGCCCATAGAATCAGAGCTCGCCCTTGAATACCTTAAGACAAGGCAGCTGCACCTTGAGGAGGTTAGGGTGCAGGATTCATATACTCCAACACAATTCAATAAGGACAACTCAAGGATATGGCAAAGAGACTGTTAAGTTCATAGAGGTTTATTTCATGCAACTGCTGGCACAGAGCAGCCTTCGTGCCGCGGCGGAGCTCCTATCCTCAACCCCCCTCAGCATCACACAAAGCTAATTTTTATAGCCAAATGTGAGGGAGAAATCTGCCCCCACTGTTCCTGCACAGTCTTAAGCAACTTCATCGTCAAACATTAGCTCATTGGCCAATTATTTTTAATTAAACTAAACCTTCAGAATGAAATACGCTCTAGCATCCATGTCTGACTTTTCCTGCAGTGTTTTTCTCAATTTATCATTGGTGCAGCTGGATTCTTCAGATAAGGTTCTCGACCATGCCCAATTAAATGTCTGGTTACTGGCTATTCGTCAATGTTCTGACAGCAGGCTACCCTTGAATGTCTCAACCTTAAAATTACCTCATACTACACTCTCTGCTCATTTTAGCCACATTTTCGGATACATGCATTTTCATTAAAGGTATTTGGCAGCATTATTTTCTGTCTGTGTAAAGAAATCTTATTGTCCATTCTGTGCCTTGCCACCTTACTCCATCATGATAATGACATTTTCGACATTAACCATGATGCTTTTTGACTACTTGTATATACTAACATTATGAATACCATTTTCACATAATTGCAACACCACATTAGTCCATGCAAATTTCTCCGCTTAGGTTTAAGTGGGGGGGGGGGGTGGGTTCCCTCCACTTAAATCAGCTGTTGATTCAATATATTTTTAATTCGGGTCCTCCAGTACAGATGTGTACCTGATAGTTGGACTTTTTAGAGATGTCCGAAATGTGAGAGGAGAAGGAAAGAGTGGAGTCGAAAATGACCCCAAGGTTTCTTGTCACACAGGTGGGTGCGTGTGCAGGGCCAAGGGAGGCCGGCCACAGTGAAAGTGGGAAAGCGGAAGCAGGGGTCCCAATTCAAACAATCTCAGTCTTACTGGTGTTGAGGAGGAGGAGGCGGCTGAGGGGAGCCTGAAAGATAGTTGCGTGTCATCTGCGTAACACTGGAAGTTAGAGATGAAGGTGGCAATCACATGTGTCAGGGCAGCCATGTAGACACTGAAGAACCAGGGGGATAGGTTAGATCCCTGCGGAATGCCACAGGTTGAGAGAGCTTTAGTTGGAGACAAAGTAGGTTAACCACGCCAGAGCCTGACCTGTGAATCCCAGGGTATCCGGAGACACTGTCAAGGGCCTGCACTACACCGACAAAGGCTAAGTAGGTCCTTGAATTGCCTTTCAAAGCCCTGCCTTTTAGTATATTTATCACAGTAATGTTTGGACTTGTTTTGAGGCCCTGTACAAACCCTGTTTGAAAAATGTCATTGGGCCCTCTCTTGAGGACCACTCATTCAGCCTGGTTAGTAACAGTGATCCAAAAATGTTTCCAACAACATCCAAAATGGCAATAGGGCGATAGTTTTTGGGATCGTCCATATTGCCCTTTTTAAATATTGGAACTATAGGCGTTCTCATCCATTACGCTGGTATGACACAAGTTCTTTCAATTTTTTCAAACAGAATATGTACGAAATAGGCCCAAACCTCTGGTTCTTGCTTCAGCATAGCATTAGTTTGGCCATCAGGCCCCCGTTCTGGAGAACTACTTTCCTTCTTAATCAGTGCCAAGGGGTCTTCCACACTATGTGGAATTAACCATTTTACAGATTCCCCTTTTATAATCTCACTTTGTGACTTACTCTTATCTTAGTATAAGGTTTTAAAATGATCCACCCAGACCTCACCTGTTTTTTTTTTACAGATGGATCTTAGCATGTCCTCTGCATTTTGCTGAAATATTGTGGCCTTATATAATTGTAAGCAATTTTGTAGAGTTTTTTTATCTTATTAGCGGCTATAATAGAGGCCGGGGAATTCTGAAGTTTTAGACGTCTCCTCATTTCAATCCTTTTTTTCACTACTGCTCTATCATTAACATGCCAATGTCGAAAATAACCTCCTGCCTGACCCTGTCTCCGGACCATGAAGCTCTGCAGAATAGGGGTGCAGTCTAGGATATTTACCAATTAAACCCTCTTTCATGAAAAGCACCCACAATGAATATTGGGCTACCAAACTCTCAACATTCTTTCTTGGCATTTAAAGGCAATTTCCCTTATTCACTACCCCGACAATAGCGTTCTTGCAACACCCACCATTTCTTCTTGTCCTAGCAAAGACATTTTCAAGAGGTTGTGATCGCTGTGCATAGTGTTCACCACCTTGAAGTCTTTTATGTCCTTTCACAAATCCTGTGAAACAAAAATATAATCAATTATTGCAGTTTCTTCACTCCAGGACCACGCTGTGCATCCTAGTTGGTCTCCCTACATGTGGCCATTCAGGATGTGTAGATCGCCTGACTCCATAAGAGTGACCCACACCAAACCTCTTCTTTCCGATGGCCTTACATGAAGAGTCTCGTCACAGTTTATTTCTCCTATCTTGTTCAAGCATGTAATATTCAAATCTCCATATACTATGATGGATCTAGTTCCTTCCGTATTATAGGCTTCATCGATGAAGTCTGCCACCTTCTCAGTGAAGTCTGCCTCCACCACGACCATCGGATTTCAGTAGAGATTAATAATAGTCAAACCCTTCCTTTGGACTTTTATGGATGTCCCGGAAGGAGACCCAACGCAACACTACTCGCTGTATGTATGTTTTTGTGTTCTCCATACTAATCACTTCTAAACCAATTTCATTTTTAATGGCAATGAGGAGTCCCAATACTGGTGTTCCCTTTATGCTACAAATCGCTGGGTTAAGAAGGACTGAGAAACCATCCAAGCTTGGTTTATTGCATAACCAGGTCTCTTGGAGGCATATCAAGTCATAATCCTCCAATTTTACGTTGCTTCTTCCAAGCAAGTGGGGGAAGCCTCTGGTGTTCCATGATGCTATAGTTAAATATCTAGGCCCCTTTGCTGGTGCCAGCTACTGCGATTTATCCACCACCAAAACACCAGGCAACCAGTACCAGGAGTGCCTCTCTAATGTGTTTGCAGCTTTTGTCATCGGCATCTGTACTGTTCTCTCCTGTCCAAGGCTTCCTTACCAAGACACTATCATAATAAGGGTGTGTTTGTTGTGTTGCTCATTTTGTTTTGACTTTGAACGCTCATTCATTTTTGTGGGATTCGAGGGCTGGGCGAGACAGTGAGTGACTTTTACCCTGACCACCTCAAACTTTGGCTTTCCATTTAGGAGGCCTATCCCAACTGATGTGTTTGGAGAGGCCCCCTTTTCCACTTTTGACACTGTGTTCCTCTGATCCATCTTCAAGCGCTGATGTCAAGTCAAAGTCCAACAACTGGAGACTCAAAGCTACCTCATCCACAAATTCGATTAAAGATAGGTCCTCTGAATTGATTTGTCTGAGGTTTGGGATACAATGTCAAAGGTCCAATATATTTTGTCTGTTTTTCGATGAGGTTGTCATCTCAGTCTACCAACCTTTCTAATATTAAACACCTTGATCTATCCCTTATGCTGTTTTACCCCAGTGCCCAGGACTTTAAAGGATCTTTTTCTGGTGTTTGGGTCTAAGTGGCTGTTTTCTGCTGCTGCATATGTAAGTTGTCTGCCGCCAGCCTTCTTTGAGCCAACGGTAAGAATTTTTGGGGGCTCGAAGTCGAACCTTCCTCAGCTCTGTCACTCAGCACTTTGCTGTGAGTCGCGCACAATGTTGCCACCTTGACAATAGGACCTTTGGCGACCACAAGCTTTGAAGTTTCTAATTTAGGTTCTTCACTTGGTCAGATGCTTTTCTGGTTTAGAAAGAATTTTACGTCTTCAACTTGCCTTTTTTCTGCCAGTGTTTGAAACTTATTGCTCAGCGACAACTCCAGCATCACTGGTTGAGTCTTCTGGATGGGAAAGTGGGAAGTTTGTGTTGTTATTGACAGGATCACACTGGATCAATGACTCGTCCCATTAAAGGGTTTGAAGAGGTTCTCTCCAGGTTCACCTCCATTCTTTCTTCCTCTGCAAGTGGCTCAGAGTTCAGTCTCCTGAGTTCCACAAGTTTCTTCTGGTTATTTTTCTTTTTGTTTTTCTCACAAAACTCCAGTGTTGTAATTGGTTCCAATACATTTCTCAAAGGTTTTTGTGAATCGTTTGATCTTAATTTATAATGGGGTTTCAGTTTTTTTGACTTCGCTGTGTGCTGAGTGCCGCCTGTTCTTTTTCTTCATTTTCTTTCACTGAAAATTGGTTCAGATTTTGATGTTTGAGCCAGGTTCTGATCTGGGAAGGTTCCAATTTCACTCGCAGTCACTGCCCTCACCTCCAGGATGTGAGCCCCCATGACTGAGTGTATCTACCAATGCAGGTGTGTTTGGTTCCACTATTGACATTTCAGAAGAATCTGCAAAGGGAGGTTCTCTCTCGGCTTGGATCTTAGTTACCGTCTTCCATTGGCATGAGACGTCAAAACCAGATGTCCTTGGTTCGTCAAATACCAGAAATGTTGGTCTCCCTGCACCCTTGTCATGGGTTACCAAATTTAAATAAGAGCATTCTCTTATGGTGCCCACCTTTGTTTGGTCTCCCAGCTACATCCTCCTTTGCAGCTCTAATGTGACCCTCAATAAATAGTATTTTAGAATGTAACATCGCCATTAAAGTGGCTTGATCCTTCATGTTATCATTCATGGTTTCATAAAGTTTGCTAAAAAGGGACAAGAGCGATGGACAGGGTGGACATAATACTAAACAAGTCTGTCATAGATGAGGCTCTGGGTGAACATACACCCTCTCTAGCCTTTCTTCCTCTTGTACGTTTCTCTATTGAAAACGAGAAACCTGATGATGTTGAGGAGTTAAAAAATGGTGATTCCCCCGCTCCCTCACCGTTCCTAACAGTGTGGTTTGGAATCGGTATGTCCTTCTCAAGATCTCCCAAATCTTTTTCAAATGCCTTGCAAGAATTTGGCTTTTGCACCCCTCCACCCTTGGTTTTAGCTTTTATGGCCATTCTGGGAAAGTCAAGTCTGTCTGAAGCATCCTGAGTCCTCCAGCTGAATAATGTTTTCTATTCTAGTTATGTCCATCTTTAGCGATGTTTCCACTGCTCTCCCCTCCTCCTTTGTCGATAGGAAATCTAGGTTACCCTGTGGGCTGATATGCACCGGTTTGGGGGCTTCAATACCCCCTCAGGGGAGTGGCTCCTTCCTGATGTCTTTGTAGGTCTTGTGATTCCCTACCACCCTACCAACCTCTATCACACCCTGAAGGTGAGCAGATTTTCCGAGTCCAGGTCAAACTCCAGGGTGCCACAAACGGCCCTCACGTCCAACCCATCCAACCAGGGCACCATCTGTGCCTCCAACACACAGTCTCCCGGGTTGAGCAACTCCTCGACCAGTATTGGAGTATTTATTAATTTCGAAATTGGGAGGCCAGTCCTCTCCCCATGGATTTGGGCCTTTACCATCAGCTGACCCCCATGGGCTTGCTCAGGCTCTGACGCTACCACCTGTGCTTTGTTTGTTGGAACTTCCTGATTGTCTTCCCGACAGTCTTTTGATCACCGGCCCTCCTCCTTGTCAGGTCTTTTACATTTTACATGATTCTCGGGTGATTCAGGAATCCTCAGGGCTATGTTATTAAAACGTTCTTCGAAGGGCAGAACATTTTTATCACTGGTTTGCAAAGTCATGAGGAGGGGTTGAGGTGCAACAAATGGTGCGGTCAAACTTTGGATAATCTTGCCTCCTGTCGCTTTACTGGTAGTCACCAGCAACAGATTTTGTTCCGGGCAGGCACCCACTCCACACTTCATTTGGTTGCTTCTGAGGCTCCAACTTTTCTCCATAGTACCGACACCACCAACAACCTTCAACAACTTCCTACCGGTCTTCTGATGGTTGACTCACGAGTGACTCCTGCAACCATGAAATAGATATATGAGCTACTTAAAGAGAAAGCAGCGCCTCCAACACCCCCATCACTGTTACACCCACCGTTGAAAGGCTGTTAGGGCTGTTGAATTGTTTGTTGTAGTGCTGTATTGCGTTCATACTTCAAATGGGCAGGTGTGCAACCTCACTGCATACTCACAGCCACCAAGAGTCAATAGTCTACCACCAACCTGCCAGTGCTCTCAATACAAAGGAGGAAAAGGAGAGAAAATATGAGGGAACTCTACTCTCCAAACACTGCACCAACCTCCAGAGTTTTGCAGGATTTAGCAAAAAGGCTGGCAAAAAAGATGAAAAAGGCTGGTAGGGAAAGCTCTCTGTGACCTCTCCATGGCAGGGTGCTGAATGTGCTCGCTGCTGCTGTCCTGGGGTCAGGACCGCATGAGGAGCTTACCTTCAGCACAAGGCAGCAGCTCAGCAGAACTGTAGGTTTATCCAATTCACTCAATCCCCCTGCTTTACTGCTTACCGCTACCGCTTGCCTTTTTTGTTTTCTCTGCTGCACCATCTCTAGACCTCGAGCAGGAGCAGGAGAACTTTTTTGCAGCTCCTGCACTTCGTCCGAGCTGTTAGAGGAAAGGACCGAAAGGCGTGTCAAACCGCACCTACAATTATTACAATTGTAACACGGGAAAGTACGCATTTTTTGTACCTGCTCCTTCTTTACTGCATTCATCTTGTGCGTACTAGCATGGCCCGTAAATTACAGCTATGTAGGTAGGCAAAGGGGGGGGGTTTCATTAAAGAGTTCGCCTATTTTCCTGTCATTTCTAAGTATGTCCCAATGTCTTAAAATGTATTTCTTAATCCTGTTGCTTTGAATGTTAAACTTAGAAACATAGATTAAGGATGGTGCTAATTTTGCAGGAGCTGATTCTAGAAATTGTTCCCTCTCTCGTTCAGTGGTATGTGTCAGTGTTTCTTCCAATTCCTCTTGTCCATAACCTCTTTCTGAAAATCCATATAGCATTTGTGACATCTGGATACGACTTTTCTCGGGATAACTTCCTTTTCGTTTCACTCTCAGTAATTGATTAAAACGTAGATGGAGGGTGAAAACTCAATCTTTGTACCAGACTGTTCCTGTCTGTATCTTTCCTAAATTAATTTGTGATAAACTTGTTTCTATTGTATGTAGTGTGAACATTTAAGAAATGTATGGGCCTCATTACGAGTCCGGCGGCAACCAGCCGGTTTTTCCGGCTCGGTAACCACCGGACTTGTATTACCATTCCGCCTCCGTGACTCCCGGAATTACCAGGGCATTACGACCCTGGTGTCCCGGGAATTCCGGAGGCGGAATTCGTTAAATCCCCATTCCCATTGAGTCGCATAGGACTCAATGGGAATGGGGAAGTGGAAACACCGACACCATCTCGTGATGGTGCTGGTGTTTCCACGTCTGCCTGCAGGCAGTCGGTGTTAAACCGAACGCCACCTCCCGCCTGCAGGACTCGAGATCGGGCGGTCCGGAAATAACAGTGGCAGTGGGTTTACCGCCACTGTTATTTCCGGACCGCCCGACCCGTAATGAGGCCCTATGTCATGTTTGTTGATCTCCATTGTTAATTGTATACATTCATCAATCGTTTTATGATATTCAAAGAAACTATTCAGTCACTTTTGTCCCATTGCAAACTCCAAAAATATCATCTATGTACCTACCCCAGAAACTAATATACATATGCCATATCATGTGATGTAAATATTCTCTGTTTCAAGTTTGTACCATTAGCATACGCGAGGGATATTATGGCTCCCATTGAACTTCCTGAAATTGTAAATAGAACTTGTCCTTGTATGTGAAATAGGAGTTTTCAGAGATAAACATTAGAAGTAACATATTGAACTCCTTGGAGGCCCCTATTTCCTCTTGTTGTAGTAGTAACCTCTATATGGCCTTAAGCCCTATTGTGTGCAGTATAGATTATCAAGAGGTTTACATCAATAGTGAAAAGAATATCACTTTCTGTCATTTTGACTTCATTTAATCTTTTTTAAAAATGAGTTGTGTCTTTGATTTATGTGGATGTATTTGGTATGATTGGCTGGAGAAACAGGTCTGTACACTTCCGTAGTGGTTGTAAAACACTGTCTATAGCTGGCACGAAAGGTCTTTCTGAAGGTTTCTAAGGATCCTTGTGAATCTTTGCTAATAGGTAGAAGTGAGGTGTTTTGGGATACCTATTATAAAGAAAACTCATAGTTGTATCAATAATCCATTATTGCCTCTTGTCTAAATCTTCTTTTAATCTCAGAGTGGGGGCTGCAGGTATTTCTAAATACGTATATCAATCACTTAGTTGTCTGTTACATTCAGTCTCATAATCACGTTTATATTGTAGAACCAATGCTTCCCCTTTGTCCACAGGTCGTATAGTGATGGTCTGATCTGCATGAAGGGATTTGATCAAAGACAACTTACCCCTGTTCAAATTCCTATGCTTCTATTTTCTCAATGTAAGAACTGTAAGGTGGGAATCCCCTTCTTCGTGGACATCTGGGGATAATCCTGTCAGAAACAAACCAGAAGTATTGCCTCACGGAACAGCATTATTTTAATTCCATTTTACACAAAAAAGGAAGAGGACCATTGTCCAGGAGGGAGACTGAAAGCAAGGGATCAGTGTTGGCTAATCATATATTGACATTGATTTTTTTTTATCAAATTCTTTATTAAGTTAATGCATACATTCATTAAAATCAGACACACATACATATTACAAAGTTTAAACATTTGATGCTTCTAAATTCAACCTCTTGTTGTCGCTCAATTTCCATTAAAATAAATAGTATATATATCAAGAAACCATCAAATAATCTAGCGCACATAAAGTGGACTCTTAACTAGTGCAAAATGTGCATGTGCAAAAAGCTCAACTGGTGAGAAAGACACAATGAATGTAATCACCTATTGATGATATCAAAAGGTCAAAAGTTTTTTACCACACTTGAGAAAGTTACTCCACTAAAATAGTAATTCAAGTAATAGCCAACTATAGGTGTTTGAGGAGGGCTGTACGTATATTCCTCCTCTTACGATTTACAAACTTCCCTTATCTATAGTTTTGATGATGTATTGTCTAGATGCCCATTGCTGGGCACTGATGCTCGTCTTCTTCAGGACTTGCAAATGGGTAGAAAATATTCTTCCCAGGGTATTGCTTTAAAGTTACCATTTTCAGTTCAACACAATGGCTACATGGATCCTTATTTCTTTAGTCCATTGCCAATGTAGCAGAAACTTCCTAGCGTTTGGTATGATATTTCGGATACTCTTGTAAATTCACATCACTACCGATGCTGTTCCTCAAGGTGAATGTTCAAAACAGTCACTCTTAACACTCAACACTCGATACATTATTTTAGATACTCCTCTAGATTCACTTTGCTCCCATCGCTGTTCCTCAACGGGAATATTTAAACTGTCACTCTGTCCAAAATCCTTAATTCTCTGCTACCTCACCATAGCCGTCACCCTCCAAGCTTGGGGAGCCCTACTATCGCCATGAGGTGCAAAACATACACTCTGCGATCCTGATTGACATCATCCAAAACCCTTTCAGAAAAATCTCTCTGGTGCTATTAGGAACTGGTGGAATAAAGTCACTCTTGGATCTAAACTTCCTGTATGGAGACTCTTCTTCAGAGCCCTCTGATTCATTTATATCTAGTTCTGAAAAAAGGCCTTTAAGCGCAATTTATGAATGACCTTAAACATTTCTACTTTTTGTGTCAAAATTAGTAGCGCCATATGTGGGCACAAAACTTAAACTCTTTTTGCATTGTGTGCAGTTCTTTCATACTTAGAACTCTGTTGGATGTATTCATTACTAACCTCTATGTTGCTGAATCTCATTTGCATTCAGGCGTTTCTGGGATTTCCCCTGCCCCTTCTCATTTTTTTGGTCTTGCACCTTTCTTTATAAAAGCAGTATCTAATGTGCCTGCTTTGGAAATTGACATATATGGTCTTTTGCTTGAACAAATAATCGTGCTAACAGTTCCTGCTGGGTGTGATTCTTGGTGTAGTTCACTATTCTCGAGTTCAGTCGTGGATAAATTCAGATGAACTACTGTCTGTTATGGGTCTATTATTCATGGGCGGCCTATATCTATCTGCCCAAGTATAGATCTCATCATTCAGGTAATCGTATGTGTCCATTGCATCATAACCATCTTGTTCACCCTCCATCACAGCTCTCCAATCCCACTTGACTGGTCAGACCATCTGGCAATCTCCTTTGATACTAGTCACACCAACAAGCAAGTCAAGCAAACCCATCGGAAACCCAGCAAACAAGACTTCAGATGATTCAAGAACTTCCAGTGGAGTCTCTCAAAGAAGACCCCTTCCAAACTCCACTTCACATTGGCTGATCTGCCTTTGATGAACCAGGACTGTGACACACTTCTCTATGAGCTAAACACTACTCTCACAACCAATAACACCCACCATGCCCCATTGAAACAATGCACCCTCAAGCCTAAATTGTCTGCACCCTAGTACACTCAGGAACTCAACTTCAAAAAACAAACTATCAGAAGACAAGAAAAGCCTTGCTGAAAATACTGCAGCGCATCCAGCTTTGCCATTCTCAAGAAACATCGTGCTACATGCAGACACCTGATCACCACTGTCAAGGCCAACTGCTACCAAAACACCATAGCCAAGGCCATTCAAGGAAGCAGAGCCCTCTTCAAAGCCTTCAAGCACTGCATCAACCATCTGCCCATCCTAACCGTACCACACTGCATTGAAAAATGAACCACCAGCATCTCTTTCTACATCAACAAGATCAGCAGAATCTGACAGCACATAATAATTGTTCTTTTATAACACGCCTAATACCACAGATTGGTTTCTAAGTGCAGGATCACGATTCAGACCTGTGTTGCTATGCGTTGTCGTACTCCCAAGACAAACGCATTTCCCCTGAGCTATCCCCATCACATATACACCAACACTACCACTACCAGCACACTACACATGCCATCTCGCAAAAAAAAACTAACTTGATAACTTTCAAGACAATGGGCCTCATTATGAGTTTGGCGGTAGCCGTGCCTGTTTTACAGGCACGGATACCGCCAAACTCGCTACCGGCACCGCTACCCGCGATTGGGCAATAACCGGCCTATTACAAGTCGAATGGGCCGGTAATTGCCCATTCATGGGTGGCGGTATTGCCGGGCTGATAATGTTGATAACGGTGCCGGTACAATTACGAGTTATGCTCGCTGGTGCCGCCCAGCCCGCCAGGTCAGACCTGGTAGGCTGTCAGGCACCCGCGAGCAGAACTTGAAATTCGGCGGCACGGTATGAACTGTGCCAGTGCCTTACCGGCACCGTTCATGCCGTGGCCGCCAACATTATAATGAGGCCCAATGACTATGAAAGACCTCACTGCCACCTCAGCACCCCTAATGGCCACATCGTATGTGGATAACATCCTCCCTCCCTCTATACTCAAGACCCTTCCTACTGAAGCACTCCTACCTTACCTGGAATTCACCAGCTTCCTAACGCAAGGCACCTTTGTCACAACCTTAAAGACTGGTGGTTAAATCCTCTCGCGTCTCAAGAAACCAACACTGAACCCTGAAAACCGCAGCAAGTACTTCCCCATCACCCAACTTCCCTTCCTAGGTAGGATCCTTGAGAAAGCAGTAGCCACACAACTCCTCCAAAACATCAAAGTCAACAACCACCTTCAGTCCTTCCAATCTGGCTTCAGACACAGATGCAGCACCATGCTACCATCAAGGTGATCAATGATGCCCTTGAAGTCCTCGATGATGGCTATCGTTGCCTCTTGGTTCTATTTGACCTTGCAGCTGCATTTGACATATTAGACCACAAGGCACTCACCAACAGTCTTCATCGCAATATGGAGGATCAGCAAGATGGTCCTCAGCTGGTTCAAATTGTACCTTGCTAATCGCCAATAGTTAGTTCAGATGTATTCCTCCAGATCACCAACTTTACCCATCACCTGTGGAGTCCCACAAGGATTAACCCTCTCCCCCGTGATCTTCATTCTGTTCATGGTACCTCTTGTTTCCCTTCTCACTCCACACAAAATCCACATCCCCAATACACAGAAGACCTCCTCAGGCTCAAGGCCTGCCTTTCATTGATCCAGTTGTGAATGTCCAGTGCTTAACTGAAGCTCAGCCCCTCAAAGACTGAATCCCTACTCCTGACCAACAACACAGAACCCCCTTCCATCCAGACCTGCTTCTCTGCTACACAGCTCAAGGGCTTTGCACCACAGCTGGCCACCTATGCCAAATCCCTGGGGTTCGACATCGATATACACCTCTCCTTCAAACAGCACATAGCAATGAAGACACACAAAGCCTGGAACCAACTTTCTCTCCTATAGAAAATCAAGACCTTCATCCCAGGGAAAAACCTCAGATCTGCTGTCCAAGCCTTTGTCCTCTTGTTACACTCACCTGGTATCCACAGGGACGCCACCCAGCTGCGTTACTCGCTGGTATGCGTCTCAGCTTTGCCCTGATGTGGTCTGCGGGGAAGGTTCTGCCTGAAAATACAGGAGGACTGTGTTCAAGACTGACCGACTGGGGTAAGTATCCTCCCTCCACCCCCGTATGCTTTCAGTCCCTCTGGCGCCCTCTCCTCACCTTGTGGTAGAATAAGGCGTGCTCTCTGTCCTGCCTTCTTTGCAGGGGCGCGTTGTCTTTCATGGACGAATGCGGTCCAGTTACTTCACTGACGCCGGCCCGTTTGATATTGTTCAGGTAGGTTTTATTGCTGTTCTTTAGTTTTGTTGCTATCCTGCATGCCTTTCTTTGTTTAAAATGTCTCTTTTTTCTCCCTTAGGTATGCGGAGCTCCAGCACGGCGAACTGGCTTGGTGGAGCCCCGCTGGTAAATGATGGCGCATTAAGAGCGCTATGATGCGGTAAGTACGCGCTATGCGCAGCGCTGCAAAGTCTTGCCTTTGCTAACCTGTGTTTTCCTTCCTTGTAGGTCACGGTGTTCTTCAGCGCGAGTGGAATGTCCCGAGTGGTGCCAGACGAGAGGCGACCAGCCAGGTAAGCCTTTTGAGCAGTTCATAATTTGTAAATGTCTCTACAGCTTTCTTTAATGTTGCCTCTAGCTTCCTCTTTCAGGTCGTTCTGTCAGGGAGGCGTGCAGATTCGAGGAAGCTGTTCTCAGTAGCTGCGAGTGTTTAAAGATGAAGACTGCAGGTAAGATGCTGCTGCTAATGATGTTTCTTTTGTCTCCTTGCAGGTTCTGCTTCTCCGAGGTTCGAGGGAATAGCTGGACATGGTGAGCGTCACGTTGCAAGCTGCAAAGTAACACGAAGCATGTTCTGCAGTCAGGGTGTGGTTTATATAGCCCAGGTAAAGTAGTACCAGGGAAAGTAGTTCCAGGCCTGCCAAACCAAAACACTAGACCAAGCTATGTGGAGGCCTCCGTATTGGCTGACAATACAATAAAGTAGTTCCCAAGCACATTGTTGTTCATGGTGTATGAGCCTGGCGCCATAGGCGCCAGGACTGGCCCCATGAGGGCTTTTGAAGAGGATGCCAGGCTCTAGAGGCCCGAGTCCTGACTCCACCTGGCCAATGGGTTTGCGAGAGGGGCTTTTGGGCGAGGGTCGTGACACCTCTCCCACTTGGATGGTGGCAATGTCCTTTTGTAAGGCCTTCAGGCAACTGTCCTAGTATCCCTGTGATATGTCCTCCATGCTAGAGTATTACTCATCAAAAGGCTCTACAAGTTTGGCCACATCTCATTGACCCTCATCAAACTGCACTCGCTCCAGCTGCAAGCCTGTATCATCTTTAAATCCTGCTGCATCATCTACAAGCCTGTCACCCTAAAGCCCCCAAGCTACCTCACTGCTGAGAAACTTAGCATCTCTGGAGGCCTATGAGCCACCAGAAGTAAGGACATGTGCAGACTTGGTTAACAGTTCACTCAGTTTCTCTCCTTTTGAGTAACCGGCATGTGCCCAACCATGAATGAGATACGTGGCATAGGAGTAACATTATTTGTTTATTTAGGCGCATGTGTGCGAACACACCTTTTGGAGGTATGAATATAAAGGGTGTCCTGGC
This sequence comes from Ambystoma mexicanum, assembly GCF_040938575.1. NCBI lineage: Eukaryota > Metazoa > Chordata > Amphibia > Caudata > Ambystomatidae > Ambystoma > Ambystoma mexicanum. Next base: position 1,041,993,825 of record NC_090924.1, read on the forward strand.
ATTAGAGGGTTGCTCTGGCTTAGGTCTGTAGGTGAAAGGTGCATTCATTTGTTACATACACTGTGAAGGGATGCATGAAAGTTGATCCATTTCCCCGTTCTTCCCTTCCGCAGCCGAGGCGACATGAATAAAAGTAGTACTGCATTGCATAGAGCATTTCGGTGTGAGAAGTGACATTTGATCACACTTAATGGTGCACAAAGCCACGGATTGAGAATGCCAGGCTTTTATGGATATTTACATCCAATTTTTGAAGAAAGTAAGTGCAGACTATTTTTTATACAAGGCCGAACAAGTGTTCTAGATAGAATATTTAGATTTGGTTGTAAACGTAAATGAAATTACTATCATCTAGTGTGTTAGGCTGCACGGGGATAAACACTAGAGAGAGATTTGAGATGCAACATAGTTGATGGAGTGCCCACTGAGTGACACATTCTTTGTATACTGTCAGACTATCTTTATATGCAATTACTGCTAGTGGTGAATGGCGCTGCGTGTTAGAAAAGTGGTGGCTACGGGGACTATAGACTATCCGTGTTGGAAGTGTATAAGTACAGACTGCGTTACTGCTACGTAAGGGCAGTTAACCTTATGTGTTTATGAGAATTGGTTTTCAAGTACGAACAGGAGAGGCAGTTATGTTCATCCTCTGCCTTTGTTTAATAACAGGCTCTTCTGAGGACTGGTCTAATCACTGGAGCACTGAAGATTTATTCCATGGTTTCGTATTTGGAGGTAAGCAAAAACCTGTATATGTACGGAAGAAATATATATGCATAATTAAGATGTTCTGTGATGTATTAATAATGAGGTTGGAGAGACTTGTTCTAATGAGGTTATATTTTTTGTTTTATAGTGCTGTAGATGACATCATCCACTTGATTGAGTTACGGGTGAGGCAGCAGTTGAGCCCCACCTATCATCCCGAAGAAGGTCGGACCAATCGAGGGCAACAACAGAAGCCCATTAAACCGACCGAAACACGTGTAGACAAGTGGACAAGCTTTGTGTGCTGTCCAACATAGAGGCACACTTGTAATCAGGATGGGTGTTTAGAACAGATGAATTAGGTGTACATGATATAGGGTTTTTATAGAGCTAATAACCTTAGTAATTAGGCAACACATGGGTGCTATGTGAGAGTGTAAGTATGAGATTGAATGCTGGATGTAATTAGAGGATGTCAGAATGGGTTTTTTCATCTGGAAATAGATTTTGTTTCAAGTTATTATAGTTTGTTTTGTTTTAATATGCTATTTTTGTAATAAATTCAATTTATTTGTGTAAAATCTGTATTATTAGCTTTTTTCCAACCTCTCTGATACGGTGCATTTTCGTTTTTGGTTCTGATTCTTACCTGGAGGACCGGTAGCGTTACAGGTACCCTTATATTTTGAATATTTACTGTCAGACCTACAAGTTACATAACATAAGACTAGGATGTATAAAAACAATCAGCCCAAATCCAGTAAAGTGTTATCAAAAAGTGAAATTATTATAAATAAAATAAAAAAAGACATATTTGTTTGCAGGCCCGGCTTGTGCGTGCCTCAGGGTGGCCCCACTTCTGCAGTACCCATCTGCACTCTGTAGTGGCTCCGATGGTGTGTTACATTGGGTTGGCATAGGCAGGGAATGCTGATTTTTATTAGTGGTTTACTGTTTTCGCTTGTCCATCTGACTACGGCTGCCATGGGCCCATCTTTGGCTGCAGCAGTTTGATTAGTGGCTGTTATGTTCTCTGCATCTTGTCATATATTGAGCTGTATTTGTCTTTGAGCAATGCGGCGGAGGCCATTGCAAATGTTGTTTGAGTTCAGGCCTCGTCTTCCTTGACTCTTGTATCTTTGTCTACCTGGTAGTTGCTGCCTCTTCTACCAGGGACAGCCTGCTAGCAGTGAGATATTTTGACAACCCAAGGAAACCCTCCCCAACAGAGGAGAGTGTATGGATGTCAGCAGGGTGCAGAAGTTCTGCTGGTGCTGCCTTTTTTCCTCCTATCCTCCTTGGCTTGGGAGGATAGCTCAGGGACAACATGCTCGCCTTGGAAGCAAGATGAAACAGAGCAACACAGGTTCGATCCCCAGGTCCGCGCTTAGAAACCTCTGGGTATTATGCGCATTATAAATACCCAATCATGTCATATCTCTCAGAAGGTGCAAGGGTGTCTGCAGAGCTTATTTTTGTCATCATACCGTGCCACATGTCTGGGTGTCTCAGGATTTGCCTACTATCCTGAACTGTGTGTGCCACAGGGGTCAAGGTATTCAGCATGGGCCAGCTTTGGTAGGGGGCAGGCCCAGTGGCAATCGTGCAGCGCTCCCCTTCTTAACTGGTGGGTGCCCCAAATAGAGGCAGCCCAGGTGGTGATGAGGCTTGGGGGCGCTCCCCCTCCACAGAGGGAGCACCCAAGAAGGAAGTCCGTGCCAGAGGCGGTGAAAGAGGTGCATGGTGATGAGCCAGTCTATGGCATTCATTTAAATATGCAGTCCCGCTCTTGGCAGGATCAATCAGTTAAGGGTTTTATATGGTGCTGAGCGGAGCGCTGGCTCAGCCCCGAGGGTCGAACTAATTTCAAACTGTCCAAAGGGGCCTCACTCGCGCCATTCTTTTAATCAATGTATGTACTGTTTTGAAGGGTCCCTCACATGGCAAATGTGCATGGGGATCCTTCAATCAAAGGTGCAGACTAGAGGAAACACCAGCTCCGCTACTCACTAGATTTGTATTATTATATTATTCAAAGAAGTATGTGACATGCAATGCCCCTTCAATAGACAGGGGGATCCATTGGACCAGCTAAAGTGCCTATGTAAGGTTCAGCTCATGTTGAGGGTTTATCCATGACCAGCTACTGTTCCTGGTTGTCCCTCTGCAGAAGTGGCTCATCTGAATAGCCTTCATGAATGGAGGTTTCCTGGTGAGCGCATCTTTGTGGAAGAGGGAATGATTATTGATATGTGACTGTATAAGTATCCAAAAGACATGATCAGCTACAATACAAAAATCCATACTTGCCAATTCTACAGATTTAGGCAGTAGGCTACTGCTTTTGAAGCAGCCCTACTTCCTACAGATTTCAGTGACAGATCCTACTGCTTTTTACAGTGGCAAGTCATGTATGTGGTTCTAAGGCCAGCTCCAGGACAGAGCATGCAACACATTAATTAGTCTGTCTATACAGTGGACTGGTAGGTGATTACTTTGATTGCACTCAGACCAATCCACTGACCTGACAGCTGCATGCGTCTGTCCTGCACTCTTGCTGGTACAACCCTTAGATGAACCAGAAGTGAAAGCAAGTGGCAGAGTGTAACACCATCACACAGCATCTGCCGACAATTTGGTGTTAGCATTCAGAATTATACCTTTTTTACATTTCAACATCTTTACATGTTGTGTTGTTTGGATGTTTTGTATTTTCCTGTGATGTCATTCTTATGGGAATTATTATTTTTCAAACTTGAAAATCCTACATCTTTTTGGTCACAGAATGTTGGCAAGTATGAAAATCCCCTTCACCTAACATCTAGACATCTCATCACACCCACTAGATTATACCACACATACATCATGAAATCCCCAGACATCAGGATTAACAGCCCTAATGAAATTGATATTCATGTTGTTGGGATGGAAATGAGCCTATCCCACCCCCCTAGGCACTTCCAAATAATGCGAATCCCATAGGAGGCAATGTAACCTACAAGGGGGAACAGCCTGCATCACCTGGTGCCATATAGAGACCTCATAGCGCATAGAAATGGATGTTTAACACTAGAAATGCTCGCACCTTGCAACACCATTTTGTGATAGGCCCCAAACGGGACAGGCAAAAGACCCACGCTGTTCGTGTTCCCTGTTCACAGAGCCCAAATCCTACACAGCATGCTGGCTGCACTTAAGACTTGTTCCCACGGAAGTCCACTTTCCTCTTCTCCCTCCAGTGTTGCGAATACTCAGTATCGCCTTTAGGAATGTGCCCGGCACAGAGCGTGAGACAGTACCAGGTCCCTGGGATGTGTCTATTCATCTCCACTAAACTGCCATCGAGCCTCTGACCCCAACCCAGCCAGTCCAGCGATGGCCTCACCTCACTTACCTGGCCCCCACTCCCTCGGCTCTATGATAAGCCCCTGACCCCCAGGTCCTAACCTCCATAAAGTGCCCACCATAAATCTAATGCCCACATGACTGTATTTCTCCCTAGCAGCAACATACGCCTCTAGTAACACGAGATACTGAAAAGGGTAAATCAAAGATCAATCTCCAGAGGGGAGACATTAGGTGCGGGACTGCAGTATCAAAGGAGCCCTGAAAGTGCGGGTCAGCATGACTGTATTTTATTCTCCCCTCTCCCTGGCACCCCTTTCCTGTGCCTCCCAGGTGCCTTCCATAATGAATGAATAATCTGTCTTAGTTTTTTTAATTTAGCTAAGTAACATTGTGGTTAATGTTCACCCTGACTTTCACCGCTGGGATGAGCCCAGCTGATCCACGTGGAGCCAGATCGACGGAGGAGAACCAGCCAATTACAGCCTGGCATCCCCTGTGGAGCAGGTCCATGTGTAGGGTGCCTCCAATCAGATGCATCAAAATGTCCTATATGTGAATGACGCTTGCTGTGTTTATAACCCGATGTTTGCAAATGTAAGACCAGAGCGTTCTTTGCTGGCATTTGTATTTTGGGATCTATGTGATTATTGCGACGGCCGAAAATGTGACTTTTTTTTAACCCTTTACACCACATATATATGCGAGGGGAGACGCCCCGCAGCCTCCCGATATTATTATTATATTCTATACCCCCCACATATATATATTGGTGTAAAAAAAAAGTCGGCTTTTTCGGCCGTCGCAATTGTCAGGTTCACATTTTGCTAGAATTCCGTATTTTGTACAACTAAAGCTTGTTATCCTTGCAAAGATATTGCTTGACCTATTTCCCTAGTGTGTTGAATTTACTCTGGTGTGTGCGTATCGAGATCAGTGCCTTCATTTGGTGACCCCCAGACGTGATTCCTCATTCCCCGTACTTACAGCGATTTCCAGGTGGCCTCTCCGGAAGGGCCGAGCCCACCAACAGTGACCGGTCCCCCAAAATCCGTACACAGCAGGAGTGGTCCTTGTGGGTGCCATCTTTACAGAAATCCCACCTGCTCGTTGGAGCCGGGTGTGGCCCCAGGGAGAGGGCCAAACCTGTTGTGGATTCCCCAAGAACGGAAGCTGTCCGAAGAAAGTGGACAAGTGAGTATAGATTGCAAGGAATAACAATGTCTGGGGAAGGGTATGGAGCGGTATAGTAGAGAGGAACACGAAATGAGTGAAAGTGGATTGATAGATTGATTTTCTTATTGTTGGAGTTTTTATGGCCATTTTTGTTCTTTTTTTCCTTTTAAAGTTTTAAGTTATGTGGGGAATATGAAAGAGGAAGGAAAGGGAGCCTCTCCGTCTCAGGAGAGAAGGTGGCAGCCACAGTGCACTGCCCCGACCAGTGTAGGAGAAATAAAATAAGGAGAACTTTAGGACCCCTGTTTAAGTAGAGGGCTCGGAAAAAAGTAGTGGTTGTTGTTTTAGCTTGTCATTTTAGTATGTTATTTTCAGTGTACTTATTTCATACTATGGAGGAGGCCCAGGAGGGGCGGGTATGGTGTGAATGCCTGGGACCAATCAACGTCTTTGTTTTACTTTATTGTGAAGCAGGGGCTCTTAAAGGAACTACAGAAGGCTCTGGATAAGATAGCGGGGGTGGAAGCAAAAGGTTGGCCTTAGATTCAAAGCATCATAGTGCACCATTGTAGGAGAATCAAAGAGCGTGACAAAGACGCCAGGCAGAAGAAGTGAAACTAGTTCAAAATAAACTGCTGAAAGTAGCCACAGTGTCAGTAGCACCACACACAGAACAGACGGGAGAAGAGGGGTGTGCCACCATCACCACACAGGTGAGGATGGCAGCAGTATGAGCAGACAAGGGGCGAGGACAGTGGGGAGGAAATCAACAATATGTGGGACCCCAATGTCAAGGAGGGCAATCAAGAGGACAAGGTGGGTTCTGAGGGCAAAGAGGCAGGTGATTCGAGGGCAGCGAAGTGGTGGGCAGGGACAATGCTGGTCATGTGGAAGGTGGGGTCACTTTGCCAGGGAATGCTGCAGTAGGTCGGGAGGGAACTACAGCTATAATCAACTGCCCTATGGAGGCCCGCACCCCAGGAGCCCACAAGGTCCTGTCCACAGGTCAACCATGATTCTATACTAAATACACCAGACATACACTCAGTTACCTCCCCAGATCCCTGACCCATATGGCCTGCCACTGCAACAACAGGCCATGCAACAACATCAGTGCTGTCCCAACGCACAGGCCGAGGGAAGCCGACACCCTTTCACTACTGCACCCAACGGTGCCACGGCACCCTACCAAGGAGCCACTGTTGTAAGAGGGAACCCCTTCTCGTTTCCAGGTACAGACACCTATCTTGACTAGGGCAGCCCACAGGGAGCACATGCGTGTCCAGTACTATCAATGACCTTGCATCCAGAAGAGGAACCACTGGTGGGGGCAGAGATAGGAAATAAGCAATTCATCTTCATGGTGGATTCGGGGGCGGAAAAGTCATGCATAAACTAAGGTGACTTCCCATTATCAAGAAAGACTCTCGACACACAGGGATTCTCTGGGGCTATAGTAACGGTTCCTTATACAAAAGATTTAGATGTTACAATTGGAGTAAAAGTTGTTCATCCTCTACTACGACAGTCAACGCAGAAACAGAACAAAGGCTACCAGATGAGATTTGAGGCGGTCTACGGCCTCCTTAATCAAGGGGCTACCTCCTCACCTTTTCCCATTGAAGGGTTCCAATAATTTGGACTCAACTCTGCTTAACTCTACCTCGAACCATCAGTTGTATTCCAGGCTTGGAAACACTTCGATATCAGAGATGGAAATTGGTTTTCATCTTTTTTCTGGTTGGGCTGCGTTTACAATACAATGGTTTCCTGCGCCACGTGTGGATTAATCTAGAAATGAGACCTACAATCAAGTTTGGAACAATTCAGCGCTTCATCTATGAGATCTACTGGGCTATTTACAAATTATGTATAAATTGTTGTACCAGTATGTCTCCAATGTGATTTGTACTCTACAGTGTGCCCTGATGAAGGCGACCATCAGTTCAATTTAACGAACTAGACAAAATCTTGTCACCAAAACTGTAACGTTTATGATACTTTAACATTCTGTATCTACAGTTGACACTTAGCACTTTGGCACTTAGCACTTTTCTTGCCTTTAGTACTTGTTGCAAAAGCATCTCCATCATTCAATGAAATATATTAACACAGAGATGGGCATGCACAATTCCAATTAGTAATAGATATTTTCTCAACAATTTGGATACAACTATTTTGCATTGCTATTGAATTCAATGATTTTTAAGGTTGTTATTAAATGAGTGTATTATACAATTTTATAATGTTTTTGATGAATATTAAAATATGATGTTGTAACTGGTTACCTGACTGACCCTCACCTTTCTCCACATCTTTCTTAGTTCATGAGTACTTAAACAATCCAAGTGCTTTCCCATGTGACCTCCCCCTTTGGTTCTTTAACTTACTGGGTCAAGACTTGCTCAGCAAATTAAACATGACAATATCATTCACAGATAGAGGAATTGTATGCGCAACTCTGGGCATGTGCTCCCTCCTGGTCAAGCTGGTGATACACACAGTGGCTAATGAGATGGTAGTGAGAGGGTTACCTGTAAAACCAGATGTGTTCATTTACAGCATTTAGTGCTTGCCAGCGCAGTACCCCAGATTACCAGGAAAGAGTGGAGAGTACCTGCTGATCTTGTTTTTTTACCGGTAGCACTCCCTGAGGTGGTTGCTTGTACTATCTTGTCCTTAGACTTGGAGGGATTACCGCTGTCCGCTTAAAGAATTGTGGTACTGGAAACAGATATCCATGGATGCCAATGGTGCACAGTGTTATGTATTGACCCCAATATATCATTGGGAGAACTCACAGATGAGGATCACTTTGAGGACGGGAACAACGATGTCGAGATAATACCGGAGATTTGTATACCATGTGAAATTATGATGCAATATCGGAAGGTACAGAGCCCCCTCATGGCAATTGTTAGTGGTCCTCCCCCTTTCTGTGAAGTTGATCTACAACAGGTTCCACCACACTTATGGACCACCAACCCACATGATGTAGGGATGCTAAAAGAAGTGACCCCAGTAAAAATCGCACTCAAACCAGGCGCAATGTTACCAAGGGTAAAACAGTATCCCCTGTCCAGAGAAGCAGAAAAAGAGATTCAGGAGATGCTACATGCCTTGCTACAGCAAGAGATGATTGGGCCCTCCACGTCCCCATGCAACACCGCTATCTAGCGATCAAGAAAGCCACAGGGAGTAGTTGGAGAATACGCCCCATTAATGATATTGTACAAAAGGATGTTCCTCTTGTTCCTAACCCGGCATCCATCCTGTGTAGCATCCCCAGACAGGCCACCCATTTTACTGTAGTGCAGCTGAAAAATGCATTTTTCTCAGTACCACTTGCCCTAGAAACGCAGTATCCTACAGCATTTGCCCTGGGAGGAAAGGGATAAGAACATCATTGCTTGTCTCAGGTGTACTGTGAAAGCCCAGTATCTTTAATAGAATTCTTCTCAAAGGACCTGGCAACTTTCAAGTGCCCAGCACAGTCATTCAATATGTAGACAACCTACTGGTCTGCAGTGACAGCAATCATAGTTGTTGCAGGGACTCCATTGCCCTACTCAAGTTGCTGGCGTAGAAAGGATACAAGGCAGCACATCTCCAAAGATGGCAAAAGAATAATACCTGATAGAGCTACCACAGTGCGTTCAACCCCTAAACCAACCACGGTAAAAGAAATGCAGAAATACATTCTTAGGGCTCTGCAATTATTGCATGGGTTTTAGACTATGTGGCATGCACCAGGCCACTCCTTCAAGGCATCAAGAAGGCACAAAAAGGAGGAACGATTATCCAATCGACAGCAGAAATGGTGACTGCCTTTAATGACATGAAAGAGGTAATTTCAACAACTTCAGTTCTAGGGACTCCAGATTATACCCAAGAGTTCTACCTGTTTTCGCACTCCAATGGCACCCTCATGACCGCAGTACTGACAAAAATGAGCTCCATGGGACACAAGCCTTTGGCATACTACAGTGGCACACTCGATTCTGTCATACAGGGACAGTTTGCTTGCAAACAGGCACTTGCTGCTGCGGCCTCCGCAATTGAAAAAGTTCCACTATCGCGATGGGATGCTCAATAACATTGTACATTGAGCACTCACTGTTTGCAATACTGGAACACTTCAAATCCACCTTAACTACACAAAGAGCGTCTGCATATGAAATAAACTTGTCTAGCCCAAATATCCATGTGGTGTGATGTAGAACAGTAAACCCAGCCACATTCCTGACAGAACCTTGCACGGCTGAGGACATGCAACAGGATGATTGTGCAACCTCTGAAGAGGAGGGGACGACATTCCCAAAGCAAAAGACAGTGGGCCTCATTACGAGTTGGCCGGTAAAAATTGAAATTACCAGCATGCCAGTGCAACCGTGTCCGTGTAGCACTGCTGCCGGAATCAACGGGTGATTCTGAGTCAGCGTGCACACGCATGCCAGTAAGGTCCTCCAATCCCCCGATAGCGGCATCATCAATGCCGCAGACACGGGCACTGGCATCGTAGATGCCGTAATGAACGGTACCACTGATACCGGAATCGTAAATACCGGTACCGGAAGTGCCGGTACCAGAAGTGCCGGTACCGGAAGCAGCGTCATTGCACCGGAACGGTAAATGCAAAGGCGGCCCTATTTAAAAACACAATCCATTGCAATCCTCTGCCTACAGCACCTGAATTGGCAAACTGTGTACTGTGACAGTAGGGAGATGGCCAAGGCAACCCCGAAAAGGCACATTGCGGCTGCGGAAGCCACGTTTTAGTGACGAGGAACTCAACATGCTCGCTGACACACTGGTCGAGCATGCAGATATCGTGTTCTACGCAGACCTGCGCTGTGCGACACAAATATGAAAAAAACACATCTAGGAGGAGGTGGTGCAGAAGGTCTCTGCGGTGACATAGAGGCCATCGAGGGTGTTGGCCATTTCGAGATGGGAGTCCCATCATCGGACGATGACGGTGAGTGACTCTTAGCGTAATACAAAAGTCACCACGCACCCTCAATACCCCAAGTACAATGGTGGAGTCCAAATGGCAAGTAGATGAGAGCAAGCAAATACATGGCCCTTCACGACCGACCTAAAGTCAGACCCTACAAAAACCCAAAATCCCTACCATGACAACACATAACAAACCCCACTGCCACAAACCAACAGCAGACATATGCACCATCTCCATGCACACACACACACATATACATCACTGTACAGATGCAGGCCTGACCAATGTGCCATCACATAGCATGATGCACACATCACCACTACCGATTGCACACTTGACACACCCACCATGACCATTCACAAAGTGTAAACACCAATAGAACAACGCGCATTGTGCAAGCACGTCTGACCCACATCTAGACACCACATGGCACACAGCCCCTGATGCATGGCCACACCCCGCAAGCCACGATACACCTATTGGACACCCAACAGACACCATGCCCATCATGGCTCCACCAGAAGGATGCTCAAACACTGTACCCTTCCATCCCCAACTCCTGTAAGGCCCATGGCCACCCCTCCAACATGTACACGAGCATGCACAGGACTCAAAATGAAGTAGCATCGATGTATGTAGGATGTACGTTGACCCATGACTGATGCCCTGGCTCTCTCCCCCGCACAGGCACGGGATCAGACAGCGAGGACGAACACACCACAACACCAACAAAGACACCTGCACGCCTGAGCCGGGGCCACGACAACGCCTCCAGGCCCTCCACATCAAGGGCTGGCCATAAGCAAACCGGTGCTCCCAAGCCACAGCCCCGCCCCCCAGCCAACAGGGATAACAGGCTGGAGAACCTTGCGAGCAGCTACCACCAACACCCCGGAAGGAGCACCAGCAAGGACACACTGCTGCCATGAAGGCATCCATGTCAAAAGGCCCACCTGCCACAAATCCCCCCACTGAAAAAACATCAGCCCCACAGGAAACATCTCAGGTGGAAGAGGAGGGATCACCTGCGGCCAGCGACGTGGAGGGGTCACAGTCGACTGCCACCAGTGACCTTGGAGAGGCAGCACAATCTGTGCAACATAGCTCAGAGGAGGTGGAGGAAGAAGACACTGCAGTCTATAGCTTGCCTGAGAACATGCCAGACACCCCAACCATGCTGGACAACCCACAGTTCTCACCCGAGCCTGGCTCCGGTGGACACAACTCTGTGGATGACATGCCCGTACTAGCACGCAGCCCCGCAACCACACACACACCACCACCTCCCATGCAACCACCGGCTGCGCAATCCATCCGGGACTTGGAGGGGCAGCTGACCCGCATGGAGGAGCACCAGCAGGCCATGCATGATATGGTGAAGCAATACGTAGCAGAAGGGGAAGCCACACGCCTGGCCATGCAAGAGAACACCCGGAAAATAAGCTGTGCTGTCTACCGTGTGGCCGAGCGCGTGCGTGAGGGCATGGCAACAATGACACAGGCTGTCACCCAGTTGGTTGCCACTATGGCCCAACATAGTGCTGCAGAGGCCGACCCACAACCCCCACCATTGACCAGTTCAACACCGGCGAGTTCTATCCAGACAAGACCGGTGCGTAGGTCACTGCGCAGTCTGCGCTACCCAGATGAACAACCCCCTCCACCTAAAAGGGGGCGTCAGTAGCCTGACACACATTGGGCCTCATTCCGAGTATGGCGGTAAGGGATAGCGGCCACCGGTAACGAGACCGGTGGCGGTGATCCCTTACCGCCATACTCCGAGTTCCCTTTGCGCCCTGGCCCTTAACGCCTGCTTTGAGCAGGTGTTAAAGTCGAGGGCGCAAAGGAGCCTCCAAGCCAATAACGGTGACCGTAATGAACGGTCACCGTTATTTGCATCTTCCCCATTCCCATTGAGCCCTATGGGGGCTCATTTGGGAATGGGGAAGAGCCTTGGTGAATGGGGAATTACCGCCCCGCCAACCTTGGAATGGGGCGGTAATTCCGCCATCCACCAAGGCGCTGCCGGTCCGGGTACGGCGTCAACCAAGGCGTTAATAGCGCCATTGGTTAGCGCCGTACTCGGAATGAGGCCCATTGACATGTCAGGAGGGGGTTGAGTTGAAATTGAAGTGGGTGCAGGGGGTGTGTGTGGGAGCATTCGGGGCCAGGGGGTACGGGGCATAGGTGTGTGGGGATGTTGGGGGATGGGGGTGTGGGTGTGGGGGGGTAATGGGGGTGGCGTGTGTGGGGGGTGTTGGGGGTTGGGGATGGGGTTACGTGGGTGTGTGGAGAGGTTGGGGTGGTGGTTTGTTGCATATTGAGGGGTAGAGGTCCACGTTGGTTCCAGTTCACTGTACATAGTTCTGAAACATTTAATACACCTGTGTGCATAAGATAAACACATGACTGGACATTTCTTTTTGAGTATTTCTTAACAGTGCCCAGTGCTCAGTGTCCCCCATTCCAAGTGCCTTGTGTTACCCAGTCCATTAAAAGTAATGTGCAATCAACATTTGGCATACTACACGTCCTTCATTCACATTGTGCCGTCGTCGATATGCATCTTCTCCACCATCATCTCGATATGCATCTTCTCCACCATCATCCTCCTCATCTCCTGGTGAAATCTGGTCTGTGTCAGGGGCAGGGGTATGTTGCGCCAGATGCACATGTTGTGCAGCATGGCACATGCCAACACTATCTTGCCCACCTTCTCAGGCCTGTATATGAGTGGCCAACCCAACCTGCTGAGGCAGTGAAAACAGGCCTTCAACAGGCCAAAAGTCTGCTCAATCGTGACACGAGTACGTGTATGTGCACGGTTGTAGTCCTCTTCGTGCCTGTTGACTGGTTGTCTGATAGGGGTCAGGAGCCACGGCTGCAGGGGATACCTGGCATCACCTGCATGGGAGCAATGGAAAGTGTATTTGTGAACATTGTTGTCATTCCTTGTGTGCAATGCCTGTACAGTGTTCATAGTCACATGCCACAGATTTATCATGACTGCACTTGACATTTCCTTATAGTAAGACCCAGGTGACTGTATCTAGGGATGGTCTATGCTTGGAGGGTATGTGTGCCATTCACGTCTTAGGGACCTTTCCATCAGGTACAGCACTCACACAAATGAGTTGATAATGACCATGATCTGCTGACATCTGATGGGTGTGTTTCATTTGAAATTTGTACTATACATGTGGAGTGCATCATGACATATATGCCTGATGTGCTTCATGATACACAGTGGTTTGCTAATCATGTTTACGACTACTTAATGTCACCATGTACTTGTCCATCACTGCCTTCCCCCATGTGACCAAGGCCCAATGGCAATGGTGTTATAGTCTGCCAGTGACAGCAAACATTTCTGTGACGGGGCTGGGTGTGTACTGGCATGATGGAGCAGAGGTACTGTGAATGGGTCCTGCGCCACTCGCTCATATGTTAGTGGTGGTAACTGATCGGTGATTACATTAGTTTCCTTGCTTCCACCATTGCAATTGTAAGTGTGCCTTGAGGTGCCTGGGCTGGTATACTGGTCTGCAGTGTACCTGTGGGGTGGGTGCAGTGACAGGGATTTCCATGTGTGGCAGTTGGATTTGCCCCAGGCATGGCTGCATGTCTCGTGATGGACTTTTCTCCGCTTATGTCTTACAGGCATTGTGCCTGCAGGGTGGTGCATTGTGGTACCCGCGGTTCATGTCCAATGGTGTTCAAGGCGCATGTGCTGGGGTGGGTGCTATGTATGTTGCTTACATTAACGCACAGCTGTGTAGGCATGCCGCATCGGCATCCATTGGCTGTGTCGAACATTCTGTCGAGGTGATTGGGGTCACAGTTTTGCCACCCAGGTCGCTGTGTCCCCTCTCACCCTGAACAACACCCCTCATACCCCAGCCAGCAGACAGGTTGCCTATGCTTGTCTTCCCCCCAGGTAACACCCCTCATATCCCAGCTAGCAGACAGGTTGCCTATGCTTGTGTTCCCCCCACCAGGCAACACCCCTCATTGCCCTTTTGTTGGACTTACCCAGTAACCAGGTACGTTGTGCAGCGCATCGTGCCATGTAGCGGGGAAGCGTGGAGTTGCACAGCACCATGGCATCATGTGTGGATCCCGGGAATCTTGCACAGCAATGCGTAATTATTTGGCTTGCATCGCACACCATCTGGACATTCAGGGAATGGTAGAGCTTCCTGAGATGCTATGTGGCTGCCCCCCTGTGTGCTGGCAGGTGCCTGTGGCAAGGAAGTGCAGCACAGACACTACCTTCAGCAAGGGGGGGATGCCTCTCCGGATGTTGATGAAGCTTACCAAGTCATCGTGGATGAGGTCCACTATTGTGCATATGGTGTCCCTGTCCAGGCGGTAAAGGGTGTGGATCTGTGCAGGGGTTAGGTCAAATGGACTTGCCCTTAGGTGAGGGATTGGTGGCTGTCTATGGGGGTACAACTGCCTGTCATGGTGGTATGTTCCTCCTGTGCCTCCGCTGCATTCCCTGGTTCAATGCCTGCTGGAGTAGTAGCAGTGCAGGCATGTCCTCCAGCCCCAGTATTGCAACTGCTAATGGTAGCATTTTGGTATTGGAAGGGGTGTGATATGTGGGTGTGCTCCTTTCTTTTGTGTTATGCCAGACTCCATTGCCTCCACCTGTGCTGATTGTGTGCACCTGTGGCAGATTTGGACACATCAGATTGCTATTTATGGCTGCCCGGCGATGCCAGTGTTAACGGCATCGTGGTACCAGTTCTTACCGGCATCTGGATGCAGGTAAGTGCATGTCCGTGAACCTCGTAATGTGCACTTCCTTACGGCATGCTGGTCTTACTGGCATGGCTGCCGCGTGCCTGCGCCCATTCCTGGGAAAGTGCTACCCAGTCACAACGGGTCCCTGCAGATGCCGCTAGCACCAGCATCGCAGGTTGTAATGCGCCGGTCCGGTAAATGATGCTGGTATTCCCTTACTGTTATCGTTATTACCGGACTGGCAACCTTGTAATGAGGTCCAGTGACCTAGAAGAAGGAGAAATATTTTTTGTTGACGAGTCTGCGTCAAGTGATCAGGAGACAGGTGAAAAACATGTTCAGGTGGCTGTAGTAAGATTGGAGGAGGAAGAAAACGAAACGCTCATCATGAAAAGATTACCAAGACATTTTTCTGCACAGGCCGCAGAGCTTGTAGCACTGATCGAGGCCCTAAGATCATCAAACGGATGATGCATTACAATTTATTCGGACTCTGCGTACGTCACCACCACGGTGCACACAATCTGTCCCAGTGGAGGAGAGGGTTCATAAGGGCAGATGGGTCCCCAGTGCAACATGCAGAATTGCTGAACACATTGATCACCGCCCTCGCAGAACCCTCAGTAGTAGCAGTGGTTAAATGTTTAGCTCACACTCAAAATACAGACAAAATATCTTTGGGGAACGCTGCAGCAGAAGCGGCAGTGAAAAAAGCATTATAACTTCCAGTACACATGAGTGCAGAATACGTCCTAACAAGTACGGCAACTTCCCCACCACAGATGCATGCACAGCGCTACCCATAGCACAGATCATCGGGTTGCAGCATCGAGCCCCCAAAGAAGAGCAGGAACTCTGGCTCAAACATGGGTGTATTCAATCGCCCATCTTTCTCCTCTGGTGACAACAGGTAACAGGAAAAGTTGTGAGGCCTGTCGAACTACTATACACAGCATTTGAGCAGCTGCACTTCCCATCCCACAGTTCCAAACAACACATTGCTGCCAATCTCCAGGAAGATTGGTTAATTTCAAATTTACAGGAGCACCTGACACAAATGGTGCCCCGTGAGGCCTGTGGACAATTTTGTGCGTTATCAAGAATTAAAATAAACAAAATAAATAAAAAATGTTCCACGTACCAAGTGTTCTGCACAGGGCTGACATTGAGATGTTGTGGGGCACATTGCCCCACCCTGTGGGACCTTTCCGAGAACTACATATTGACTATGCAGGCATGAGAGAAAGGTGCAATGGCGCACGATATTTGACCATGGTGGTTTGCCCTTTTTCTCGATGGGTGGAAGCAGGACCATGTGCCCACCCTGACGCAAAGTGGGCTGCAAAATTCCTTGGTAGGGAAGTTTTCCCCCAACGGGGTGTCTGCGATCTCCTGCGATCAGACAATGGTACTCACTGTTCCAATGAACTGTTCAAAGAGGTGACAACCTTATTGTGAATCAAACACAAAATGTGCTCAATTTACCGCCCACAGGCGAATGGGATGGTGGAGAAAATAAACAGCATCCTCAAAAGTAGACTGTCCAAATTATGCAACACACTCAAGAAAAATTGGGTGTACTGCTTACCCCTGGCGCTATTCCAATTGGGCACACAGCCCAGCAAGGACCAGCACCTGTCTCCTCATGAAATAGTAACTAGTTGAAGCATGCAAACACCACAGTCACCAGTGCAAAGAGCATCAGATGCCCACAGAGCTGCCACTATTTTAGGAGAAGAATTAAAACAATATCTCATACAACTTACACATGCAATAAGATGCAATTCAAAACAAATCACACCCACCTACACAGTAAACAGAGAAACCACAACTACCACTGTGACTGACACTGCCCCGACCCAATCCTTGTTACCGGGAGAGTGGAGAGTGAATCTATGTAAGGAGCTTTGTTCCGAAGTGGAACACACTGAGGTTCCATGGACCCTATGAGGTGGTGTTTTCCACCCCGCTTGCAGTAAAAGTAAAGGGGCTAAGATGTTGGATACACCCCTCAGATGTTCGCAAAGCACCAGGCTGTACCACGCAAAACATAACAACTGAGAACAACCAAGCTACCTCGACATAAGTAGCCCTATGCCAACCTTATATATGCATGTGAAATGTGCTGAAAAACATGCATTGTTGCTAGAGCATGAGCTACAAGAAATTATAATCTCTCTCTCTCTCTCTCTCTCTCTCTCCCCTCTCCCTCTGAAACCCCCCCTGTTCTTTCCCTCTCCGCAGGTGCGACGGTCATGGAGCTGATACCACTGCAGAACACGTTAAATGTAGATAGTAGTAGGAATAGAATGAGTTTTTGAGAACATATAGTTATGACTGTGGGTTGAATTTTGTAGCTATTTTATTTACTGTATTCATTTTGGCACTGGGCATTTACTAGTGGAACGTCTTTTATCTTGGGTGACCATATAAAAGAAGGGTGACGGGGGGGAAAATGGACATGGGATGGACACAAGTGAACCTGGAGTGGAAATGTGTCTATAAACCTCACAAGTCTACATCAAACTATGACAAGAAAGGTCCCAAGTGTTATTATGTCAACCGGAAATGTAACTGATAGGGCATCAGATGCCCCAAAAGCCACATCTATACCCTCTGTAGTATTTAACTCCCAATCATCTACCTCAGTGTTTAACATGTTGTCCACCCCAGCCCCTAATATGGTTACAGATTATTTCCACTTCTCGATCCTGAGTGTCATGATGCCTACCCCCGGAGCACCAGGACAGGCCCAGCACCCCCGGGAGCAGGCATCATGCCCTCGGGTAAAAGCCCAGCGGCCCCTAATAGGGGCTCTTTGGACTTTGTCCTGGCGCCTTTGGCGCCAGGCTCATGTTGGACATCAGTCCTGGCGCCATAGGCACCAGGCTCATAAAATAGGGTGTTTGGTGTACTTACCTGACGCAGACCATGCTGCATGAAGCCTCAAACCAAATGAGGCTTAGGAGGGACTATTTTCTCAAAGGAACTATTTTACTTGGGTGGGGACCGTGGAAGAATACTTACCTGGAACTTCTTCCAAGGCTATTTAAACCACGCCCAGACTGCCACACGTGCTTCGCGTTGCTCTGCATCTAGCAGCTGAACGCTCACCGTGCCTGCTCCTGCATCTTGCCTCCAGCCACGCCTGTCTCGATCTTGGGATACCTGAAAGGAAGGAAGGGAAGAGAAAAGGTGAAAACCAAGAACTTAATCTAATTTCTTACCTGTCTCCGGAATCATCACGCCAGCGATCCTGAAGATAGACATTCTTTAAAAGCATTGCGCTACTTGTAGCATCGCCGCGCATCACTCACCTGCCTCGTGGGCTCTTCACTATCCACCGCGACCTTCTGGGCATTCTGCCACATCTCTGCACCTGCAGGGGTGAAGAAGAGACAAAAGGTGAGCAGGAGGAACAAATGAGGAAAGCCTGATTTTCCGTCACAAGACTTACCTGGCCATATTTGACGGAACCACTCCTCATTTCGGGTCTGCGCCACTTCTTGGCCTGGTACCGCACCCCGGCCCCTAAGGGGAAAGAAGAAAGACATTACTAGAGGGATTCAAAGACATTTAAAGGGATCATTTTATCACAAACTCACCTGAGTTTATCTCCGGCAATATCCCTCGAAGTATCACTTCCACTCTGCACCTGAAAATAAGGACAGATCGCAGGTTAAGAAAAGCAAACAAAGAGAAGACTCTACTCTGGAAGTTTTTAAACTGCTTACTTACGGCATTTCGCCTTCCGAAACCAGTGAAGTAACTGGTCAAATACGCGCCCCTGAACCAGAAGCAGGATGGAGAGCTCATCCAGTCAAACATTAAGGTGAGCCTTGATTGGGGATTTCGGAGGTGGTCAGAGAAGAGCAAAGGGGAGGTGGGAAGCAATCACAATACTCTGCAGTCAGTTAATCCCCTTTCTCCACCTACAGAAAGATTTTTCTACAGGCCAGACAAGCCAGATTTGGGGGTCCAGTTCAGTCGGTGTTTCGAATCCTGCGCATCACGCTTGAAGAGGTCACAGCAATCCAGACCAGGTCAGCGCCTCCGTGGGAGCCAGGTGAGCATTACAGAACGCGAAGCCTTCCTACAAATTCCCACCCAGGCGCTATGGAAACTTCTGAGATTGATATGTTGGCCCAATTACTGGGGGAATTACGGGCCGAAGTACATGCCGCTTGTCAAGAGACTAATGCCCTCAGGAGGGAACTAATCGTATCTAAGGAACAAACTGATGACCTGGCTAGGCAGGTATTGCAAGGTCAAGCTGGGCAAACCCCTCTACCTGGTTCCGGGGGGAATTCTATTTCTGTGGCTTCAAGTAACCCTGTGCAAATCAATCTACCTGGAAATATGCCGGTGGCCCCACCTGAACGCTTTGCTTGGGACCCCAAACGGTTCGCCGTATTCATGAATCAATGTCGTTTGCATTTCCTATGCAGACCTGGGGCCTTCCCTAATGACCAGACCAAGGTAGCTTTTGTGTTGTCATACCTTAGCGGCTGTGCTGCCGATTGGTCAGTACCACTGGTTACTCAAGATGACCCAATCCTCCGGGATTTCCAAGGATTTCAAGCAAGCATGGAGAGATTATTTGCTCGACATTCTCAGGGACAAGCTCTGGATGATGAACTTCTATCCCTGCGACAGGGCAACCAAGACCTCCTCTCCTACATAGCAACATTTAACAGACTAATCGTGGAAACTGGGTGGCCAGAGGATAAAAGAATCACATTATTCTATCGGGGTCTATGCGGAGAACTTAAAGATGTCTTGGCCCAAGTCGTAAATCCGCCCCAAGAATGCACAGAATATATAGACTTAGTGGTCCAATTGGATCACAGGCTGCAAAACCGAAAAGCGGATCGGTCCAAGTTTGAAACCCGGGTGTTGGTCAAGACCCACGTCACTCCCAAGGGTGCCCATGTCTCTGAGTCTATGCAAATTGGAGGGGTTAGAGGACCTTTAACACAAAAGGAACGTGAAAGGAGGCGGCAGTTAAAATTATGTCTTTATTGTGGGAACTCTGGACACTTTCTACGAGATGGCCTGGCAAAACCGCCCAAGAAGGTGGTAGGAGCCGCTGATAAAAACCATGAAGACTCTGTTTCGGGAAATGACTCCGCCCGACAAGCGTAGGTGTCAGCTTGCCGAGCTTGAAAACTAACTCTCAGACCTCGCATTTCATTGTGCCAATGGTTCTCGTAGATCCGGAACAGCCTAAGCGGTTGCATGCAATAAAGGCATACATCGATAGTGGGGCTATAGGAAACTATGTGGATCGTGAATTGGTCTCTAGGATTAACCTCCCTCTGCATCCAAAAACCAGCAAAGATGTCATCACCACAGTCGATGGAACTGAAATTGCCTCAGGACCGGTAACACATTCCACTACTGAGGTGACTCTTATTGGTCCGGACGGCCATCGGGAGGCAGTTGTGTTTGACGTAATCAAGGCCCCACAGTTTCAGGTCATTCTTGGAATTCCTTGGTTAGAGACACATAATCCTAGAATGGATTGGCGAGCAAAGAGAATAACCTTCCCGGATTGTGCACAAACCTGCTACCCAGAAAATCTGAAGATTAGTCTACCATCTGTAACCTCTGTCTCCATGCAACTACCTCTGGAATACCAAGACTTTCAGGACGTCTTCCAAAAGGAACAGGCCAACACGTTACCCCTCCACAGATCGTACGATTGCCAAATCGATCTGGTGCCCGGTGCACAACCCCCTTGTAGCAGGATTTATGCCCTTACTGAACCTGAGAACCGGCATTTGAGACAATATTTAGATCAATACCTAGCCAATGGTTTCATTCGCCCGTCAAAGTCCCCGGCATCCTCGGCTTTGTTCTTCGTGCCCAAAATAGAAGGCGACCTTAGAACTTGTATCGACTACCGCGCATTGAACCAGATAACGGTTAAAAACCGTTACCCTCTGCCTTTGATCCCTGAACTCCTTGACCAGGTGAAGGACGCTTGCGTATACACCAAGTTAGATCTCCGGGGGGCTTATCATCTGGTGCGAGTAAAAGAAGGCGACGAATGGAAAACGGCCTTCCGTACAAAATATGGTTTATTCGAATACCAGGTGATGCCTTTTGGGTTGTGCAACGCGCCTGCTGCCTTCCAATTCTTCATGAACGATGTCCTTCGGGAACTTATCGATGTGTGTGTTGTCGTATATATCGATGACATTCTTGTGTACTCCTCTTCGGAATCTGATCACAGAAAGCATGTCCGGGCCGTCCTTGAGAAATTGCGCCAGCACAAACTGTTTGCTAAGCTGGAAAAGTGTGTTTTCCATACCACCGAGGTGGAGTTTCTTGGATTCATCCTGACACCTAATGGGGTCCGAATGGACTCACGGAAAGTGGAGGCCATCCTCAAATGGCCATCTCCTAGCTCGGTAAAAGGGGTCCAAAACATGCTTGGTTTTGCCAATTTTTATCGCAGATTTATTCCGGAATTTTCACGTGTAGTACAACTCATCACTGCACTTTTGCGGAAAAATAAACGTTTCGAATGGACCAAGGAAGCCGAACAGGCCTTTCAGGAATTGAAAGCTAAATTCACGTCTGCACCTATTTTGAAGCACCCGCGTCCCGATCTCCCATACATAGTCGAAACTGACGCGTCCAGTTTAGCTATGGGAGCTGTCCTGTCTCAGAGAGACCCTGAAACCAACCAACTGCATCCTGTAGCATTTTGGTCCAGAAAGTTCTCACCCCCTGAGGTAAATTATGCAATTACCGATAAGGAATTATTAGCCATTAAGTCCGCCTTTAAGGCTTGGTGGCATTATCTTCTTGGCGCCAGGCACACCATCACCGTGATCACTGATCACCGAAATTTACAATATTTAAAGACTGCCAAGGCTCAATCATCACGTCAGCTCCGATGGGCTTTGTTCTTTGCTGAGTTTGATTTCGTAATCACTTACCGTCCCGGCTGTAAGAATGGCAAAGCAGACGCACTATCTAGAATAGGAATGGGAGAAATAGACACTAATTCAGAACCTGTGCCGATCATTCCCGAACAAAGAATTGTGGGATTAACCTCCTTACAAACCTTTGAAGACATTCAAGCACGAGTAAAACAACTCCTGGACTCTACCGCCTTGCAGGATTGGATACAAAGGGGGTCTTACTTTTCGGTCAACGATGGCCTACCTTACTTCCAAGGACGCTTATTTCTGCCAGAAAAGGAATTACAAGAACTGGTTATTTCCCGTCATCATGATACCCTGATGGAAGGACATCCTGGCATTTCCCAAATTGAGGAAAAAATTAAACGACAATTCTGGTGGCCTTCCTGGCGAAAGGATATTAAATCTTTTGTGATGTCCTGTGGAGATTGCGCCCAAAACAAAGGCCAAAAGACAAAACCCGCCGGTCTTCTTCAGCCTTTAGACATTCCACCAGCGCCTTGGCACACCTTGTCACTAGATTTTATCACGGACCTGCCCCCTTGTAATGGATTCAATACTATTCTGGTTGTGGTGGATCTATTTTCTAAAATGGCTCATTTTATTCCGTTGAAAGGATTACCTTCAGCTTCTGTCCTTGCTAAGGAATTCCTCGAAAATATCATCCGCTTGCATGGATTCCCGTCCATATTAGTCTCCGACCGGGGAAGCCAGTTTATTTCACATTTTTGGAAAAGGTGTTGTCAACTGGCACAAATCGACGTAAGACTGTCAACCAGCCATCACCCACAGACCGATGGTCAGACGGAGAGAACGAACCAGACCCTTGAACAATACCTACGGTGTATGTTGCACCAATCGGAGGGTAATTGGAAAGATTTGTTATGGGTGGCCGAATATGCATACAATAACTCGGTGCACTCTGGAACTGGACAAAGCCCCTTTTACACCCTATATGGACATCACCCTTGTACTTCAGACCTGGACTCTCCTCTGAGCCTTGAAATGCCCGCAGTAGACCATTTGCATTCCACTATAACTCAAGCATTCAAGAATGCAACTGCCCATTTGCAACAAGCGAAAGAAAAATACAAGAAAAATGCAGGTCTGCATCGGAAGGAGGCACCTTCATACCAAATAGGAGACCAAGTATGGTTGGCTACCAAACATTTATTACTCAAGGGACCTCGAACTTTTAATCCAAGGTATTTGGGCCCTTATTCGATCAAAGCTATCATTAATCCAATGGCAGTTAAGCTTGATCTGCCAGCTAACATGCAGATTCATCCCGTTTTTCATGTGTCACTTTTGAAACCAGTGCAACCAGGAACCAGATTAATAAAGCCACCAGAACCAATTCAGATAGATGGGGAGCTTGAATTCGAGGTGAAGAACATTTTGGATTCTAAAATTTCAAAATCAAAACTTTTCTATCTAATTGATTGGAAAGGGTACGGACCTCAGGAAAGGTCTTGGGAACCCAGCGACCACGTACATGCACCTCGGCTGGTAAAAAAGTTCCATCGGGATTTCCCAAACAAACCGAAACCTCCAGAGGGAAGGACCTTGGGAGGGGCCTTGGGGTGGAGTGCTGTCATGATGCCTACCCCCGGAGCACCAGGACAGGCCCAGCACCCCCGGGAGCAGGCATCATGCCCTTGGGTAAAAGCCCAGCGGCCCCTAATAGGGGCTCTTTGGACTTTGTCCTGGCGCCTTTGGCGCCAGGCTCATGTTGGACATCAGTTCTGGCGCCATAGGCGCCAGGCTCATAAAAGAGGGTGTTTGGTGCACTTACCTGACGCAGACCACTCTGCATGAAGCCTCAAGCCAAATGAGGCTTAGGAGGGACTATTTTCTCAAAGGAACTATTTTACTTGGGTGGGGACCGTGGAAGAATACTTACCTGGAACTTCTTCCAAGGCTATTTAAACCACGCCCGGACTGCCACACGTGCTTCGCGTTGCTCTGCATCTAGCAGCTGAACGCTCACCGTGCCTGCTCCTGCATCTTGCCTCCAGCCACGCCCGCCTCGATCTTGGGATACCTGAAAGGAAGGAAGGGAAGAGAAAAGGTGAAAACCAAGAACTTAATCTAATTTCTTACCTTTCTCCGGAATCATCACGCCATCGATCCTGAAGATAGACATTCTTTAAAAGCATTGCGCTACTTGTAGCAGCGCTGCGCATCACTCACCTGCCTTGTGGGCTCTTCACTATCCACCGCGACCGTCTGGGCATTCCGCCACATCTCTGCACCTGCAGGGGAGAAGAAGAGACAAAAGGTGAGCAGGAGGAACAAATGAGGAAAGCCTGATTTTCCGTCACAAGACTTACCTGGCCATATTTGACGGAACCACTCCTCATTTCGGGTCGGCGCCACTTCTTGGCCTGGTACCGCACCCCGGCCCCTAAGGGGAAAAAAGAAAGACATTACTAGAGGGATTCAAAGACATTTAAAGGGATCATTTTATCACAAACTCACCTGAGTTTATCTCCGGCAATATCCCTCGAAGTATCACTTCCACTCTGCACCTGAAAATAAGGACAGATCGCAGGTTAAGAAAAGCAAACAAAGAGAAGACTCTACTCTGGAACTTTTTAAACTGCATACTTACGGCATTTCGCCTTCCGAAACCAGTGAAGTAACTGGTCAAATACGCGCCCCTGCACCAGAAGCAGGATGGAGAGCTCATCCATTCAAACATTAAGGTGAGCCTTGATTGGGGATTTCGGAGGTGGTCAGAGAAGAGCAAAGGGGAGGTGGGAAGCAATCACAATACTCTGCAGTCAGTTTATCCCCTTTCTCCACCTACAGAAAGATTTTTCTACGGGCCAGACAAGCCAGATTTGGGGGTCCAGTTCAGTCGGTGTTTCGAATCCTGTGCATCATGCTTGAAGAGGTCACAGCAATCCAGACCAGGTCAGCGCCTCCGTGGGAGCCAGGTGAGCGTTACAGAACGCGAAGCCTTCCTACAAATTCCCACCCAGGCGCTATGGAAACTTCTGAGATTGATATGTTGGCCCAATTACTGGGGGAATTACGGGCCGAAGTACATGCCGCTTGTCAAGAGACTAATGCCCTCAGGAGGGAACTAATCGTATCTAAGGAATGAACTGATGACCTGGCTAGGCAGGTATTGCAAGGTCAAGTTGGGCAAACCCCTCTACCTGGTTCCGGGGGGAATTCTGTTCCTGTGGCTTCAAGTAACCCTGTGCAAATCAATCTACCTGGAAATATGCCGCTGGCCCCACCTGAACGCTTTGCTGGGGACCCCAAACGGTTCGCCGTATTCATGAATCAATGTTGTTTGCATTTCCTATGCAGACCTGGGGCCTTCCCTAATGACCAGACCAAGGTAGCTTTTGTGTTGTCATACCTTAGCGGCTGTGCTACCGATTGGTCAGTACCACTGGTTACTCAAGATGACCCAATCCTCCGGGATTTCCAAGGATTTCAAGCAACCATGGAGTGATTATTTGCTCGACATTCTCAGGGACAAGCTCTGGATGATGAACTTCTATCCCTGCGACAGGGCAACCAAGACCTCCTCTCCTACATAGCAACCTTTAACAGACTAATCATGGAAACTGGGTGGCCAGAGGATAAAAGAATCACATTATTCTATCAGGGTCTATGCGGAGAACTTAAAGATGTCTTGGCCCAAGTCGTAAATCCGCCCCAAGAATGCACAGAATATATAGACTTAGTGGTCCAATTGGATCACAGGCTCCAAAACCGAAAAGCGGATCGGTCCAGGTTTGAAACCCGGGTGTTGGTCAAGACCCATGTCACTCCCAAGGGTGCCGATGTCTCCGAGCCTATGCAAATTGGAGGGGTTAGAGGACCTTTAACCCAAAAGGAACGTGAAAGGAGGCGGCAGTTAAAATTATGTCTTTATTGTGGGAACTCTGGACACTTTCTACGAGATTGCCTGGCAAAACCGCCCAAGAAGGTGGTAGGAGCCGTTGATAAAAACCATGAAGACTCTGTTTCGGGAAACGACTCCGCCCGACAAGCGTAGGGGTCCGCTTGCCGAGCTTGAAAACTAACCCTCAGACCTCGCATTTCATTGTGCCAATGGTTCTCGTAGATCCGGAACAACCTAAGCGGTTGCATGCAATAAAGGCATACATCGATAGTGGGGCTATAGGAAACTATGTGGATCGTGAATTGGTCTCTAGGGTTAACCTCCCTCTGCATCCAAAAACCAGCAAAGATGTCATCACCACAGTCGATGGAACTGAAATTGCCTCAGGACCGGTAACACATTCCACTACTGAGGTGACTCTTATTGGTCCGGACGGCCATCGGGAGGCAGTTGTGTTTGACGTAATCAAGGCCCCACAGTTTCAGGTTATTCTTGGAATTCCTTGGTTAGAGACACATAATCCTAGAATGTATTGGCGAGCAAAGAGAATAACCATCCGGGATTGTGCACAAACCTGCTACCCAGAAAATCTGAAGATTAGTCTAGCATCTGTAACCTCTGTCTCCATGCAACTACCTCTGGAATACCAAGACTTTCAGGACGTCTTCCATAAGGAACAGGCCAACACGTTACCCCCCCACAGATCGTACGATTGCCAAATCGATCTGGTGCCCGGTGCACAACCCCCTTGTAGCAGGATTTATGCCCTTACTGAACCTGAGAACCGGCATTTGAGACAATATTTAGATCAATACCTAGCCAATGGTTTCATTCGCCCGTCAAAGTCCCCGGCATCCTCGGCTTTGTTCTTCGTGCCCAAAAAAGAAGGCGACCTTAGAACTTGTATCGACTACCGCGCATTGAACCAGATAACGGTTAAAAACCGTTACCCTCTGCCTTTGATCCCTGAACTCCTTGACCAGGTGAAGGACGCTTGCGTATACACCAAGTTAGATCTTCGCGGGGCTTATCATCTGGTGCGAGTAGAAGAAGGCGACGAATGGAAAACGGCCTTCCGTACAAAATATGGTTTATTCGAATACCAGGTGATGCCTTTTGGGTTGTGCCACGCGCCTGCTGCCTTCCAATTCTTCATGAACGATGTCCTTCGGGAACTTATCGATGTCTGTGTTGTCGTATATATCGATGACATTCTTGTGTACTCCTCTTCGGAATCTGATCACAGAAAGCATGTCCGGGCCGTCCTTGAGAAATTGCGCCAGCACAAACTGTTTGCTAAGCTGGAAAGGTGTGTTTTCCATACCACCGAGGTGGAGTTTCTTGGATTCATCCTGACACCTAATGGGGTCCGAATGGACTCACGGAAAGTGGAGGCCATCCTCAAATGGCCATCTCCTAGCTTGGTAAAAGGGAACCAAAACATGCTTGGTTTTGCCATTTTTTATCGCAGATTTATTCCGGAATTTTCACGTGTAGTACAACTCATCACTGCACTTTTGCGGAAAAATAAACGTTTCGAATGGACCAAGGGAGCCGAACAGGCCTTTCAGGAATTGAAAGCTAAATTCACGTCTGCACCTATTTTGAAGCACCCGCGTCCCGATCTCCCATACATAGTCGAAACTGACGCGTCCAGTTTAGCCATGGGAGCTGTCCTGTCTCAGAGAGACCCTGAAACCAACCAACTGCATCCTGTAGCATTTTGGTCCAGAAAGTTCTCAACCCCTGAGGTAAATTATGCAATTACCGATAAGGAATTATTACATTAAGTCCGCCTTTAAGGCTTGGAGGCATTATCTTCTTGGCGCCAGGCACACCATCACCGTGATCACTGATCACCGTAATTTACAATATTTAAAGACTGCCAAGGCTCAATCATCACGTCAGCTCTGATGGGCTTTGTTCTTTGCTGAGTTTGATTTCGTAATCACTTACCGTCCCGGCTGTAAGAATGGCAAAGCAGACGCACTATCTAGAATAGGAATGGGAGAAATAGACACTAATTCAGAACCTGTGCCGATCATTCCCAAACAAAGAATTGTGAGATTAACCTCCTTACAAACCTTTGAAGACATTCAAGCACGAGTAAAACAACTCCTGGACTCTACCGCCTTGCAGGATTGGATCCAAAGGGGGTCTTACTTTTCGGTCAACGATGGCCTACCTTACTTCCAAGGACGCTTATTTCTGCCAGAAAAGGAATTACAAGAACTGGTTATTTCCCGTCATCATGATACCCTGATGGAAGGACATCCTGGCATTTCCCAAATTGAGGAAAAAATTAAACGACAATTCTGGTGGCCTTCCTGGCGAAAGGATATTAAATCTTTTGTGATGTCCTGTGGAGTTTGCGCCCAAAACAAAGGCCAAAAGACAAAACCCGCCGGTCTTCTTCAGCCTTTAGACATTCCACCAGCGCCTTGGCACACCTTGGGCCTCATTACGACCCAGGCGGTAAGTTACCGCCTGGGCCGTGACTTTACCACCATGGCGTAAACAACGTTTACGCCATGGTGGTTGGCGGACTTACCGCCCCATTCCGACCTTGGCGGGGCGGTAAGTCCCCAATCCCCATTTACCCTTCCCCATTCCCATTTTTGCCCCATAGGGCATAATGGGAGTGGGGAAGGCGTTAATTACGCCACCGTAAATTACGGTGGCGTAATTAACTCCATGGTCCCTTAGCGCCATGGATTTTAACACCTGCTAAAAGCAGGTGTTAAAAGCACCATGGCGCTAGGGGACCTCGTAATTGGCGGTAAGGGGTCGGCGCAGCTAACGCTGGCGTTAACCCCTTACCGCCAGGGTCGTAATGAGGCCCCTTGTCACTAGATTTTATCACAGACCTGCCCCCTTGTAATGGATTCAATACTATTCTGGTTGTGGTGGATCTATTTTCTAAAATGGCTCATTTTATTCCATTGAAAGGATTACCTTCAGCTTCTGTCCTTGCTAAGGAATTCCTCGAAAATATCATCTGCTTGCATGGATTCCCGTCCATATTAGTCTCCGACTGGGGAAGCCAGTTTATTTCACATTTTTGGAAAAGGTGTTGTCAACTGGCACAAATCGACGTAAGACTCTCAACCAGCCATCACCCACAGACCGATGGTCAGACGGAGAGAAAGAACCAGACCCTTGAACAATACCTACGGTGTATGTTGCACCAATCGGAGGGTAATTGGAAAGATTTGTTATGGGTGGCCGAATATGCATACAATAACTCGGTGCACTCTGGAACTGGACAAAGCCCCTTTTACACCCTATATGGACATCTCCCTCGTACTTCAGACCTGGACTCTCCTCTGAGCCTTGAAATGCCCGCAGTAGACCATTTGCATTCCACTATAACTCGAGCATTCAAGAATGCAACTGCCCATTTGCAACAAGCGAAAGAAAAATACAAGAAAAATGCAGATCTGCATCGGAAGGAGGCGTCTTCATACCAAATAGGAGACCAAGTATGGTTGGCTACCAAACATTTATTACTCAAGGGACCTCGAACTTTTAATCCAAGGTATTTGGGCCCTTATTCGATCAAAGCTATCATTAATCCAGTGGCAGTTAAGCTCGATCTGCCAGCTAACATGCGGATTCATCCCGTTTTTCATGTGTCACTTTTGAAACCAGTGCAACCAGGAACCAGATTAATAAAGCCACCAGAACCAATTCAGATAGATGGGGAGCCTGAATTCGAGGTGAAGAACATTTTGGATTCTAAAATTTCAAAATCAAAACTTTTCTATCTAATTGATTGGAAAGGGTACGGACCTCAGGAAAGGTCTTGGGAACCCAGCGACCACGTACATGCACCTCGGCTGGTAAAAAAGTTCCATCGGGATTTCCCAAACAAACCGAAACCTCCAGAGGGAAGGACCTTGGGAGGGGCCTTGGGGTGGAGTGCTGTCATGATGCCTACCCCCGAGCACCAGGACAGGCCCAGCACCCCCGGGAGCAGGCATCATGCCCTCGGGTAAAAGCCCAGCGGCCCCTAATAGGGGCTCTTTGGACTTTGTCCTGGCGCCTTTGGCGCCAGGCTCATGTTGGACATCAGTCCTGGCGCCATAGGCGCCAGGCTCATAAAAGAGGGTGTTTGATGCACTTACCGGACGCAGACCATGCTGCATGAAGCCTCAAGCCAAATGAGGCTTAGGAGGGACTATTTTCTCAAAGGAACTATTTTACTTGGGTGGGGACCGTGGAAGAATACTTACCTGGAACCTCTTCCAAGGCTATTTAAACCACGCCCGGACTGCCACACGTGCTTCGCGTTGCTCTGCATCTAGCAGCTGAACGCTCACCGTGCCTGCTCCTGCATCTTGCCTCCAGCCACGCCCGCCTCGATCTTGGGATACCTGAAAGGAAGGAAGGGAAGAGAAAAGATGCAAACCAAGAACTTAATCTAATTTCTTACCTGTCTCCGGAATCATCACGCCAGCGATCCTGAAGATAGACATTCTTTAAAAGCATTGCGCTACTTGTAGCAGCGCTGCGCATCACTCACCTGCCTCGTGGGCTCTTCACTATCCACCGCAACCTTCTGGGCATTCCGCCACATCTCTGCACCTGCAGGGGAGAAGAAGAGACAAAAGGTGAGCAGGAGGAACAAATGAGGAAAGCCTGATTTTCCGTCACAAGACTTACCTGGCCATATTGCACGGAACCACTCCTCATTTCGGGTCGGCGCCACTTCTTGGCCTGGTACCGCACCCCGGCCCCTAAGTGGAAAAAAGAAAGACATTACTAGAGGGATTCAATGACATTTAAAGGGATCATTTTATCACAAACTCACCTGAGTTTATCTCCGGCAATATCCCTCGAAGTATCACTTCCACTCTGCACCTGAAAATAAGGACAGATCGCAGGTTAAGAAAAGCAAACAAAGAGAAGACTCTACTCTGGAACTTTTTAAACTGCATACTTACAGCATTTCGCCTTCCGAAACCAGTGAAATAACTGGTCAAATATGCGCCCCTGCACCAGAAGCAGGATGGAGAGCTCATCCATTCAAACATTAAGGTGAGCCTTGATTGGGGATTTCGGAGGTGGTCAGAGAAGAGCAAAGGGGAGGTGGGAAGCAATCACAATACTCTGCAGTCAGTTAATCCCCTTTCTCCACCTACAGAAAGATTTTTCTACGGGCCAGACAAGCCAGATTTGGGGGTCCAGTTCAGTCGGTGTTTCGAATCCTGTGCATCATGCTTGAAGAGGTCACAGCAATCCAGACCAGGTCAGCGCCTCCGTGGGAGCCAGGTGAGCGTTACAGAACGCGAAGCCTTCCTACAAATTCCCACCCAGGCGCTATGGAAACTTCTGAGATTGATATGTTGGCCCAATTACTGGGGGAATTACGGGCCGAAGTACATGCCGCTTGTCAAGAGACTAATGCCCTCAGGAGGGAACTAATCGTATCTAAGGAATGAACTGATGACCTGGCTAGGCAGGTATTGCAATGTCAAGCTGGG
Source organism: Ambystoma mexicanum (assembly GCF_040938575.1). Lineage (NCBI taxonomy): Eukaryota > Metazoa > Chordata > Amphibia > Caudata > Ambystomatidae > Ambystoma > Ambystoma mexicanum. The sequence continues at coordinate 1,042,025,055 of NC_090924.1, forward strand.
CAAACCCCTCTACCTGGTTCCGGGGGGAATTCTGTTCCTGTGGCTTCATGTAACCCTGTGCAAATCAATCTACCTGGAAATATGCCGCTGGCCCCACCTGAACGCTTTGCTGGGGACCCCAAACGGTTCGCCGTATTCATGAATCAATGTCGTTTGCATTTCCTATGCAGACCTGGAGCCTTCCCTAATGACCAGACCAAGGTAGCTTTTGTGTTGTCATACCTTAGCGGCTGTGCTGCCGATTGGTCAGTACCACTGGTTACTCAAGATGACCCAATCCTCCGGGATTTCCAAGGATTTCAAGCAAGCATGGAGAGATTATTTGCTCGACATTTTCAGGGACAAGCTCTGGATGATGAACTTCTATCCCTGCGACAGGGCAACCAAGACCTCCTCTCCTACATAGCAACCTTTAACAGACTAATCGTGGAAACTGGGTGACCAGAGGATAAAAGAATCACATTATTCTATCGGGGTCTATGCGGAGAACTTAAAGATGTCTTGGCCCAAGTCGTAAATCCGCCCCAAGAATGCACAGAATATATAGACTTAGTGGTCCAATTGGATCACAGGCTGCAAAACCGAAAAGCGGATCGGTCCAAGTTTGAAACCCGGGTGTTGGTCAAGACCCACGTCACTCCCAAGGGTGCCCATGTCTCTGAGTCTATGCAAATTGGAGGGGTTAGAGGACCTTTAACACAAAAGGAACGTGAAAGGAGGCGGCAGTTAAAATTATGTCTTTATTGTGGGAACTCTGGACACTTTCTACGAGATGGCCTGGCAAAACCGCCCAAGAAGGTGGTAGGAGCCGCTGATAAAAACCATGAAGACTCTGTTTCGGGAAACGACTCCGCCCGACAAGCGTAGGGGTCCGCTTGCCGAGCTTGAAAACTAACCCTCAGACCTCGCATTTCATTGTGCCAATGGTTCTCGTAGATCCGGAACAACCTAAGCGGTTGCATGCAATAAAGGCATACATCGATAGTGGGGCTATAGGAAACTATGTGGATCGTGAATTGGTCTCTAGGATTAACCTCCCTCTGCATCCAAAAACCAGCAAAGATGTCATCACCACAGTCGATGGAACTGAAATTGCCTCAGGACCGGTAACACATTCCACTACTGAGGTGACTCTTATTGGTCCGGACGGCCATCGGGAGGCAGTTGTGTTTGACGTAATCAAGGCCCCACAGTTTCAGGTTATTCTTGGAATTCCTTGGTTAGAGACACATAATCCTAGGATGGATTGGCGAGCAAAGAGAATAACCTTCCCGGATTGTGCACAAACCTGCTACCCAGAAAATCTGAAGATTAGTCTAGCATCTGTAACCTCTGTCTCCATGCAACTACCTCTGGAATACCAAGACTTTCAGGACGTCTTCCATAAGGAACAGGCCAACACGTTACCCCCCCACAGATCGTACGATTGCCAAATCGATCTGGTGCCCGGTGCACAACCCCCTTGTAGCAGGATTTATGCCCTTACTGAACCTGAGAACCGGCATTTGAGACAATATTTAGATCAATACCTAGCCAATGGTTTCATTCGCCTGTCAAAGTCCCCGGCATCCTCGGCTTTGTTCTTCGTGCCCAAAAAAGAAGGCGGCCTTAGAACTTGTATCGACTACCGCGCATTGAACCAGATAACGGTTAAAAATTGTTACCCTCTGCTTTTGATCCCTGAACTCCTTGACCAGGTGAAGGACGCTTGCGTATACACCAAGTTAGATCTCCGGGGGGCTTATCATCTGGTGCGAGTAAAAGAAGGCGACGAATGGAAAACGGCCTTCCGTACAAAATATGGTTTATTCGAATACCAGGTGATGCCTTTTGGGTTGTGCAACGCGCCTGCTGCCTTCCAATTCTTCATGAACGATGTCCTTCGGGAACTTATCGATGTCTGTGTTGTCGTATATATCGATGACATTCTTGTGTACTCCTCTTCGGAATCTGATCACAGAAAGCATGTCCGGGCCGTCCTTGAGAAATTGCGCCAGCACAAACTGTTTGCTAAGCTGGAAAGGTGTGTTTTCCATACCACCGAGGTGGAGTTTCTTGGATTCATCCTGACACCTAATGGGGTCCGAATGGACTCACGGAAAGTGGAGGCCATCCTCAAATGGCCATCTCCTAGCTTGGTAAAAGGGGTCCAAAACATGCTTGGTTTTGCCATTTTTTATCGCAGATTTATTCCGGAATTTTCACATGTAGTACAACTCATCACTGCACTTTTGCGGAAAAATAAACGTTTCGAATGGACCAAGGAAGCCGAACAGGCCTTTCAGGAATTGAAAGCTAAATTCACGTCTGCACCTATTTTGAAGCACCAGCGTCCCGATCTCCCATACATAGTCGAAACTGACGCGTCCAGTTTAGCCATGGGAGCTGTCCTGTCTCAGAGAGACCCTGAAACCAACCAACTGCATCCTGTAGCATTTTGGTCCAGAAAGTTCTCACCCCCTGAGGTAAATTATGCAATTACCGATAAGGAATTATTAGCCATTAAGTCCACCTTTAAGGCTTGGTGGCATTATCTTCTTGGCGCCAGGCACACCATCACCGTGATCACTGATCACCGAAATTTACAATATTTAAAGACTGCCAAGGCTCAATCATCACGTCAGCTCCGATGGGCTTTGTTCTTTGCTGAGTTTGATTTCGTCATCACTTACCGTCCCGGCTGTAAGAATGGCAAAGCAGACGCACTATCTAGAATAGGAATGGGAGAAATAGACACTAATTCAGAACCTGTGCCGATCATTCCCGAACAAAGAATTGTGGGATTAACCTCCTTACAAACCTTTGAAGACATTCAAGCACGAGTAAAACAACTCCTGGACTCTACCGCCTTGCAGGATTGGATCCAAAGGGGGTCTTACTTTTCGGTCAACGATGGCCTACCTTACTTCCAAGGACGCTTATTTCTGCCAGAAAAGGAATTACAAGAACTGGTTATTTCCCGTCATCATGATACCCTGATGGAAGGACATCCTGGCATTTCCCAAATTGAGGAAAAAATTAAACGACAATTCTGGTGGCCTTCCTGGCGAAAGGATATTAAATCTTTTGTGATGTCCTGTGGAGTTTGCGCCCAAAACAAAGGCCAAAAGACAAAACCCGCCGGTCTTCTTCAGCCTTTAGACATTCCACCAGCGCCTTGGCACACCTTGTCACTAAATTTTATCACGGACCTGCCCCCTTGTAATGGATTCAATACTATTCTGGTTGTGGTGGATCTATTTTCTAAAATGGCTCATTTTATTCCGTTGAAAGGATTACCTTCAGCTTCTGTCCTTGCTAAGGAATTCCTCGAAAATATCATCTGCTTGCATGGATTCCCGTCCATATTAGTCTCCGACTGGGGAAGCCAGTTTATTTCACATTTTTGGAAAAGGTGTTGTCAACTGGCACAAATCGACGTAAGACTCTCAACCAGCCATCACCCACAGACCGATGGTCAGACGGAGAGAACAAACCAGACCCTTGAACAATACCTACGGTGTATGTTGCACCAATCGGAGGGTAATTGGAAAGATTTGTTATGGGTGGCCGAATATGCATACAATAACTCGGTGCACTCTGGAACTGGACAAAGCCCCTTTTACACCCTATATGGACATCACCCTCGTACTTCAGACCTGGACTCTCCTCTGAGCCTTGAAATGCCCGCAGTAGACCATTTGCATTCCACTATAACTCGAGCATTCAAGAATGCAACTGCCCATTTGCAACAAGCGAAAGAAAAATACAAGAAAAATGCAGATCTGCATCGGAAGGAGGCATCTTCATACCAAATAGGAGACCAAGTATGGTTGGCTACCAAACATTTATTACTCAAGGGACCTCGAACTTTTAATCCAAGGTATTTGGGCCCTTATTCGATCAAAGCTATCATTAATCCAGTGGCAGTTAAGCTCGATCTGCCAGCTAACATGCGGATTCATCCCGTTTTTCATGTGTCACTTTTGAAACCAGTGCAACCAGGAACCAGATTAATAAAGCCACCAGAACCAATTCAGATAGATGGGGAGCCTGAATTCGAGGTGAAGAACATTTTGGATTCTAAAATTTCAAAATCAAAACTTTTCTATCTAATTGATTGGAAAGGGTACGGACCTCAGGAAAGGTCTTGGGAACCCAGCGACCACGTACATGCACCTCGGCTGGTAAAAAAGTTCCATCGGGATTTCCCAAACAAACCGAAACCTCCAGAGGGAAGGACCTTGGGAGGGGCCTTGGGGTAGAGTGCTGTCATGATGCCTACCCCCGAGCACCAGGACAGGCCCAGCACCCCCGGGAGCAGGCATCATGCCCTCGGGTAAAAGCCCAGCGGCCCCTAATAGGGGCTCTTTGGACTTTGTACTGGCGCCTTTGACGCTAGGCTCAAGTTGGACATCAGTCCTGGTGCCATAGGCGCCAGGCTCATAAAAGAGGGTGTTTCATGCTGCATGAAGCCTCAAGCCAAATGAGGCTTAGGAGGGACTATTTTCTCAAAGGAACTATTTTACTTGGGTGGGGACCGTGGAAGAATACTTACCTGGAACCTCTTCCAAGGCTATTTAAACCACGCCCGGACTGCCACACGTGCTTCGCGTTGCTCTGCATCTAGCAGCTGAACGCTCACCGTGCCTGCTCCTGCATCTTGCCTCCAGCCACGCCCGCCTCGATCTTGGGATACCTGAAAGGAAGGAAGGGAAGAGAAAAGATGCAAACCAAGAACTTAATCTAATTTCTTACCTGTCTCCGGAATCATCACGCCAGCGATCCTGAAGATAGACATTCTTTAAAAGCATTGCGCTACTTGTAGCAGCGCTGCGCATCACTCACCTGCCTCGTGGGCTCTTCACTATCCACCGTGACCTTCTGGGCATTCCGCCACATCTGTGCACCTGCAGGGGAGAAGAAGAGACAAAAGGTGAGCAGGAGGAACAAATGAGGAAAGCCTGATTTTCCGTCACAAGACTTACCTGGCCATATTTGACGGAACCACTCCTCATTTCGGGTCGGCGCCACTTCTTGGCCTGGTACCGCACCCCGGCCCCTAAGGGGAAAAAAGAAAGACATTACTAGAGGGATTCAAAGACATTTAAAGGCATCATTTTATAACAAACTCACCTGAGTTTATCTCCGGCAATATCCCTCGAAGTATCACTTCCACTCTGCACCTGAAAATAAGGACAGATCGCAGGTTAAGAAAAGCAAACAAAGAGAAGACTCTACTCTGGAACTTTTTAAACTGCATACTTACGGCATTTCGCCTTCCAAAACCAGTGAAGTAACTGGTCAAATACGCGCCCCTGCACCAGAAGCAGGATGGAGAGCTCATCCATTCAAACATTAAGGTGAGCCTTGATTGGGGATTTCGGAGGTGGTCAGAGAAGAGCAAAGGGGAGGTGGGAAGCAATCACAATACTCTGCAGTCAGTTAATCCCCTTTCTCCACCTACAGAAAGATTTTTCTACGGGCCAGACAAGCCAGATTTGGGGGTCCAGTTCAGTCGGTGTTTCGAATCCTGCGCATCACGCTTGAAGAGGTCACAGCAATCCAGACCAGGTCAGCGCCTTCGTGGGAGCCAGGTGAGCGTTACACTGATCGAAAGAACAAATGAAAGTGCCCATGTAATGAGAATTGAACAAACCATTGGAATAACAAACAACACAACATATAATACCACAAATACCACATGTAACAACTCCCAATCCACACTTTGCAATAGTTTAATGTTCCAGTTACCAAAACCATGTGTACAACATTCTTGGTGTAACACTAGTGTTCCTCACAGAACAGGGCTAGGGGTAGAAGGTTCCATTTGCGCAGTAATGGAAGGAAACGGCAAACACGCCTGCATAAGTATGATACACACCTTGGCTTAGGATTAGATGCAGTGGAAGAGCTTCACCATCCTGAGCATTCAAACCGGTGGTACTCTGATATGAGTGCGATGGGAAGGTGAACGACTAATGGGAGCTGCTACGTTTGTTCTCTAATACCCCATGCATCGGAGGACCCCCAAAGTATTAATTCCACAGGAGGTACCATTAAATGAAACACAATGTCTGATTCATCTTGCACTGTGTAGGGTAAAAGGCACTTTCCAGGCACGTAGTGTTCACCTACAACTCCTCAAGCCAGATACTTGAAAATGCAAAACCAGCTCCACCAACCCCAACTGTTTCAAGGAAGCATTCCTCGATATACAAGGGACAAAGTAAAGGGACAATAAGTGGAAAGAAGCAATGTTCATATGCAAAGCAGAAGGACTTGTTGTTATTCAGAAAAGACACTAGCCCTCGTCGAGCAAGCATGTGCACAAACATGGACAGAACATGTTGCAAAACTGACATGGGTCACAGAAATTGAAAAACCAGTGAAAGTATACCAAGAAGAAAGCTATGAACTTGTACAACGAAGGAATTGTTTTGGTAGGATCAAACAAACGGTGCAATCGAAAATTGCTAATTCCAGATCTCCGAAAAGGAACGGGGGCACTGATGTATGGGTATGTGGCCAGGAAGTGTACTTGCAGCTCCCGTCATCCTGGAGGGTCTACTGTTCGCTTGCTACGCTGCATTCGGCCCTGTTTGTAGTACTTGAACACCTGAAGGGGGACCCTTGCAAGCCAAATAACAAGCCCTGCCTGAAACCGCATTAATAGCAATAGCACCCACCATTTTACCTCCCAACTTCCGTATCCTGACAGAAAAGGAACGCCATGAACGAATGCAAAGGAAGAAGCAATCCTCTAACTACTTGTCCCAGAAATCTTCTGATCTACTCGCACAAATACTTGATGAATACACAGGAAATAGAAATCCAGATAGAACAGAACGATGACACTAAATACCATATGGTTGCCATCTATTAAGGGCACAGGGATGAAGTGGACACTCTATACGACACAACTATTGCACCCCCACCAGACCCAGAAAATTACGAGGAAGTTAGGGTGGATTTAGCAGAGAATGGGGGTTGCATATACATGCCCTGCAGGCCTGAACAATAGGCGCAGAGTGGCGAGAGCTTGAGACATGTTTGTAGAGCATGGATGCCCATAAAAGGGACACCTGCATGGGAAGAAGCAGAAAGACGGGCCAATGAACGGAAATATGGGGGGGGTTCGTTACGAAAGAGGGGAATGTTGGGATGGAAATGTGCCTATCCCATAGCGCATAGAAATTGATGTTTAATACTAGAAATGCCTGTACCCCGCGACACCATATTGTTATAGGCCCCAAAGTGGACAGGCCACAGACCCACGCTGCTGGCGTTCCCTGTTCACAGAGCCCAAATTCTACTTAGCATGCTGGCTCCGCTTAAGCCTTGTTCCCACGGAAGTCCACTTCCCTCTTGTCCCTCCAGTGTTGCGAAAAAAACTCAGAATTGCCTTTAAGAATGTGCCCGGCACAGAGCGTGAGACAGTACCATGCCCCGGGATGTGTCTATTCATCTCCACTAAACTGCCATCGAGCCTCTGACCCCCACCAAGCCAGTCCAGCGATGGCCGCACATCACTAACCCAACCCCCACTCCCTTGGCTCTCTGATAAGCCCCTGACTATCAGGTACGAACCTCCATGAAGTTGCCCGCCATTAATCTAAAGCCCACATGACTGTATTTCTCCATAGCAGCAACATAAGTCTCTAGTAACACGAGATCCCGAGAAGGGTAAATCAAAGATCAATCCCCAGAGGGAAGACATTAGGTCCGGGTACTGTGGTATCAATGGAGCCCTGAATGTGTGGGTCAGCATGACTGTATATTATTCTCCCCTCTCCCTGGCACCCCTTTCCTGTGCTGCCAAGGTACCTGCCATAATGAATGAATAGTCTGTCTTAGTTGTTTAATTTAGGCAAGAAACATTGTGGTTTATGTGCACCCTGACCTTCACCCCGAGGACGAGCACAGCTGCCCCACGTGGAGCCAGATCGATGGAGGAGAACCAACCAATTACAGCCTAGCATCCCCTATAGAGCAGGCCCATGTGTAGGGTGCCTCCAATCAGGAGCACCAAAATGTCCTATATGCGAATGGCGATTGCTGTGTTTATAACCCTGTGTTTGCAAATGTAAGACCAGAGCACTCTCATGCAGCAGAGTTCTTCTGCAGGCATTTGTATTTTGTACAAGTAAACCTTGTTATCCTTGCAAAGCTATCTCTCGACCTATTTCCCTAGCGGGTTTTATTTACCCTGGTGTGTGCGTATCGAGGTCTGTGCCTTCATTGTCTTACAAGGAGGCGTTTATCTTGCCACACCTGACCATGATTATGCTGCATATATAGTTTGTACGTGGGAATCACTGTGTAGAGAAACACCCAGGAAATATGGTTCTGTCATTGTATCGTCATGGTTTTTTGGGGGGTTTTTTGCAGCTGTTTTTTGGTCGAACATACGCATATTTTATTTTATTTTTTATTTGGGGGTTCCCCCCAATCTCCCTTCCCAGTTTTTCTAATACCTATTACCCACACACTCTACCCGTTACATCCCTTCCCCCACCCATATTTTTTGATGAGTTTTTTTCAGCCGAAAAATGGGCAGCAAAAAAACCCTGGCAATGAATGAACGTTGTACTGTAAATACGGCCAGACATGATGCACACACCTCCATGATCTCAGAGTGGTATGAAACCTCACATGTGTGAACAATGTCGGGTTTAAGGACATCATGTACAGTGGCACAAATATGCTCACTTAAAATCATTCTAGTATACCTATTTTGTTGACATATTTTGTGTACACACTGTGGCAGACAGATCCTCTGTATATTGCCCTCCCCCAGCATCTCTCTATGCACACATGCAGGACAATGAGTTTTTGCAAAGACTGTCCTGGCCCTGGAGCTGCTGTGCCTGATCCATCAATGTCTTATCCTGCAACTGTTTGCAGCAGTCCTGCTAGAAACTCCTCCACAAGTGCCATTGCGTTTTCCGCAGGTGGCCCTCTGTTACTTGCGTTGTCTGCAGGTGGCCCTCTGTTGTGTCTTGCCTGCCTGCTCTGTGAACATGTAATGTTAGGAGTGATGGCCGTGGAGTGTTGAGTGAGTGTATGTCCACTCCTGGGTGTTCTGAGAGTGTCAGTTGGAAGATGGGTTAACTGAGAGAGTGTGCCGGTGGATGTTGTCCCATAGATACCTGCCTGTTGTTCCCATTTGTGTCATTGTAACCTGTGCCTGAGATTGGAAGTGAAGTAAAGATGTTTCCTGTTCCTACAGCAGTCTCACTGTCATCTCTGGCCAAGACCTCATTACAATACTGGTGATGAGCTGAAAGAACATGGTGGAGAGACAGCTGAAGACACTCTGCCCCCAAAACCGGAGAAGACACTCTCTGGAATTGGAGAGCATGCTGCTGGAAGCAGTTGGCCTGTGAGGCCCAGCCAGTGCTGTAAGGTGCAGCGTTCAAGGCCAGCGGCCAGCCTGATCTGCTGGGGGCAGACGGGGACATTGCTGCAAGTGGCAGTAAAGATGGGTTAACTGAGAGAGTGTGCCGGTGGATGTTGTCCCATAGATACCTGCCTGTTGTTCCCATTTGTGTCATTGTAACCTGTGCCTGAGATTGGAAGTGAAGTAAAGATGTTTCCTGTTCCTACAGCAGTCTCACTGTCATCTCTGGCCAAGACCTCATTACAATACTGGTGATGAGCTGAAAGAACATGGTGGAGAGACAGCTGAAGACACTCTGCCCCCAAAACCGGAGAAGACACTCTCTGGAATTGGAGAGCATGCTGCTGGAAGCAGTTGGCCTGTGAGGCCCAGCCAGTGCTGTAAGGTGCAGCGTTCAAGGCCAGCGGCCAGCCTGATCTGCTGGGGGCAGACGGGGACATTGCTGCAAGTGGCGGTAAAGACGAGTGCCAGTGTCTGTGAAGGGTACCGGGGCTGCGAGGGGCAGCAAAGTCACTGGTCAAAAACCAGTTTCTAGTGGAGTGAGGTGGCCCGGCCAGAGTGAGGGGTATCACAAATCAACTCCCTTTGGAACAGCCTCCGGGCCACCTTGAAACTTGAGGTAAAACATCTTCGGTTCCGGAAACTTCTCAAGACCTTCCTCTTTGCCTCTGCCTTTGCCCCCCATCTCCACTGTTGATCTGTTTCTTCTCATGGTATTGTGCACCTGGCCACCCTCTGTTCTTTCGGGCCCAGGTATCTGCTCACCCTGCCACCCTCCTGCACTGCCTCGAGGCCACCATCTGCACTAGGGTTCTGTATCTGTACCCATACAGTCCCCCTCCCATGTTTCATCTGCACTTATCAGATATACCTTTCAGACTAACTTTCACCTACTACCATGTTTTAAAGCCCTTATCTATTATTTATTCTATTTAATATTTATTTATGTTTTCTCTCCTCTGCTTCACACTTTCCACTCCCCCCACCTCCCTCCTTGCACTTTTCCCACATTTTTCTTTCCCATGCACTTGCGCTTTCTTAAATGTCACTGGGCCTAGTAAGATCGCTGTTTTTTCTGTTTTTTCTCTCCCTTGTTCCCCTCTCTTTTTGCCTGGTCACGCTCTGAAACCCTTGTGTACGAACGCGATATGAATAAAATATAATTTCATTTCATTTCAACGTCCGGGGAACCATAGGTCCAGGGATGAAAATCGGTTTCTAAACCATCAATCAGCCCCACACCTCTAGTACACCAGAAGAGGTCCGAACAGATTTGAATAAAAGTGAATTATAAACCTTCTTGACCAATTTTTGGTAACGTGGATGGAACGGCAGGCTTATCTCCGCAAGGTCGTGGATCGTTGGTTAGTTGCAACACGGCGAAAATACCATTATTACCCAATGATAAAAGGGACTGTCCAGTCAAGGTTGTATAAATTAATTAAAGCACATAACTCATTTTGTAATTGTATGACATCCTTCCTTCTGCTCTCCCCCGTTTTCTGTTGTATGTCATGTGAGCGCCCTGAAGTATAAAAATATGTACTTTATTATTACTAGAACAGACAGTTCTAACATACTACAATAAGACCCACCCTGGAAAGGAACACAGAGGACAGACAGTTTCACGAAGGAAAGGTATGCACTCTGGATAATATGATATGTTATGTTATTTATAACACACGTAATACCCAGAAGTTTCTGAGCGCGGACCCGGGGACTGAACCTGTGGTGCTCTGGGTCGTTTTGCTTCCAAAGCCAGCCTGTTGCCCCTGAGCTATCCTCTCGAGACAAGCAGAGTAGTTGGTAAAGTAATCAGTCTTACTGTTAAAGGTTATTCAGTTCCAGCACCAAGGGGGCAAAGGGTCGTAACTGTCTCTAGAGGACTTCGGAGAAGGACCAGGGGGGCATAACCACAATGTACCTGGTGCTGAAGAAGTTCTTGGTGCTCGACAGCGTTGAAGCGGTTCTAGGGTGCTTGAGACAGAGTTAGTGGCAGGAGATAGTTGCAGATCGAGAAAGCAGGTAGTTCGGCAAGCGAGGCTGGACGGGCATCTGCAGGCTGTCTGGCACAGTGGCTCGGGTCAAGAATCATTGTCTTGAGCTGGTTGGTAGTTCTGGAATGCTGGTCGAGGCGGCTCGGATGGCTGCGATGTGACAACAGTCAGCTATGCAGCCAGATGCAGTTTGAGGACTCGACTGTCTAGAAAATGTCCTTAAAAGATGGACACTGGATGATGCTTGTGTGGCACTCCTCCTAACTTTTTCACAGGGCTCGTATCCTTTCAAGGCAGATGTCCCAAAGCGCTGGAGAATGATTGCAGGCAACAGCCTTGTCCTTTGTCCAGAGACTGCCCGGCACATCCCACCTAGGACCTAGGAAGCTTGCTGGCAGAACCTAGCAGGGCACGCTGGAGCTGTTGGAGGGGTGCTCTGAGCCCAGTATCTCCCTCTGTTCCCTGGAAGATGTTTAGGGGAGGGATCTTCCATCCCTCTTGGAACACTGGGCCTTCCTTCACTGGTGGAAGATGCAAGGTAGACTGTACCTTCAGCCTGGGTACAAATTAGTCCTTCTTCTTAATATTTTCGAAGTCGTCAGATGATCTGCCAAGTTAGGGGTTTGGCCCTCTCTTAAAGCCAAATGTGCCCCAGTGATTGGTGCTGGCTAAGCCCACTTTAATGAACCAATCCTGGGTCCCCACCAACACCCTTATCTTATGCATGAGGTCAGGACCAGAGTGCTCTGCAACAGGACATACAGGGCTTGACAACACATACCCCACCCATCTTCCTGTCTGTTGTAGATCAAAGTGTTTCTCTGGTTAACTGAGCCCTCTGTGACTCTTGGTTAAAGCGCAAGTCTCCCTTGAAGTTTGTTATGGGAGCAGACTTCCTGTCTCTCCCAAATCACATCCTTCGTCCATCTGAAAGGGGTATGCTCTGCAGGTACACTTGCAGTAACTGCTGGACCCAGACAGGCCATTCACTGTCTTTCATACAGAGGTGAGAACTAGCTTCAAGTTGACAGATTGCATACCAAAGGGGTGTTAGTATGCGCTGCCACCAGCCAGATTAGACCAAAGGAATGCAGATCCATGAAGCCGTTGATATTTAAATTAGGCTGCCTATGGCTGAAGGAAGGTGTGCCTATCTCCCCTTCTTGAGATACTTTGATGAACTCGGAGCTGTCCCATTCCAGCTGAATATGACAGGGGAAGACGGCGCCTGTAGGCTGTCTTCCCAGAGTACAGAAGACTAGGCGTTTTGTGCGGGAAGCAGATGAAATGTGCGCGGAATGGCCTCATACATTTCTTAGAGGCTGATCTCCCATCATTCATTTTCATTATGAAAAAATCAAAAAAGCCCAGGCGAGCGCACTCTCCCCATCGGATGGTCGAATTCCTCACAAGGGGCAGCCTCAGAGTAATTTGGAGTTTGTTGAATGTCCTAGCGGCTCTCGAGAAGGAGTGCCTGTCTCTGTGAAGCATCCAGTGTTGAAGGGGGGCACTACAGCAGGGGTGCTGGGCGAGTTGAGGCTTAAAACAGTCAGAGAGGCTGTAGGTCTGTGTGGCATTACCGTAGAGTGCAGAATACAGAGCCTAGAGCCTGGTGGCACCAGGAGGAATGACCAGTGTGGCCAAGAAGCTGTGTGTGTGTAGAGAGCAGGGTGGCAAAGGAAGGATCTTTGCGAGCCACTGAGGATTGCGCCAAGTTCAGGGCAAACAGGGTTTTCAGAACTCTGTACTGCTCGGGCCCTGCAGCATAATGGTGATGTCAAGGAATGTCAGTTGGCCAAGGATTCGGCTATAACGGGCACAGTGAGAACTATACGTGGACACAACACCTCAGTCTCGCAAGGTTTTTTTTTGTTTTGCTAGCACCCTGGTGGCTGAGGGCAGAACGTCGGTTTACAACGTGCTCTGAAGTGTTGCTGCCTGTCTGTACAGGGAGGTGTGATGTCGGGCTGGAGTGCCAGAAGCAAAGTGGCTGGTTTGTTGTTGAGGGTGGACAGCTTCCAGGAGTCGGGTTGCGCTAGCAGGCCTTTGCTGGGAAGCTTTATTTTCTGCGTGCTTTTTGGACTGCTAATTTGAATATGAAAGTTCGATCATGTAGCACTTTCCTCAGGAGTTTGGCTGGGACCACTGTGATCGAATACAGGTACTCTTGGTGTTACGTGCGAACGGTCCGGAGTGTTATGGTACTGCAGGGGCCAACTTGGGGCATTGTGGTTCTGGTACGGACTTTGTACATCTGTGAAGCAGCTTCCCGTAAAATGATCGTGGTTGTGCTGATGTTCTTGTTTTATTGTTAAATAAAAAGGGAAAATGTGCCCAGAGCATATTTGAGCTTGTAATGTGAGGCTTGTTTAGTGGCTAATACATCTGCGAGTGCATGTTGAGCTTCGGAATGTGTGTGAGCTCTGCAGTTGGTGGAGTTTACTGGAAGTCGTGGCCTTTGCATAGTGAAATGGAAGCGTTAGTGAGTTGTGTTGGAAAATATCACTTTGCTAATGTATATGCTGTCTAACCATTATTTTTATCCACTGCTTGGACTTTACTTGCAACATTAATTAGGGCATGAAATATTGAAGTGCAAAGTTGTTAAAAAAATCAGTGTTTACCATGTTTTAAGTGAACTGCAGTCTCATATGTGCATAGCTTAAGAAAATGTTTGTCAGCAAGTTCACAAATATTCTGTTTCCGATGTTGGTGTGAGTTGTTGTGTTTGCGCACGTGTTGGAGTTCCCTGAGTTGGCGGATTTGTTGGCTGACACAATTGTGTGGTCTGTTGACTTGCTTATTGTGTTCGGCGCTGTTGGTGGTGTGCAATTTGCATTTGCATGTCATGGAAATACGTTTTCTGGAGTTGTGGGATGTTGGTCCACGAGCCCAGGTATTGATGTATTTTCGGGGTTGTTGGACACCCAGCATGCTTTTTGGGTGCGCTATCAATGTTGGTGGAATGCCTGGAGTGAGTTATTAAGTAGGTATTGGACGCCCAGATGTCTTTGGGATGTTGGACACCTGTGATTGTGTGGCCAGTGGGGTGTAGGTACCCTGTTGTCTGCGTAGTGGTGAGCTTTTGCCACATGAAGATGTTTAGTGTGTGTGGAGGGTTGTGTTGGGAGAGTATTCTCTCTGCCCGCTGGGGTGCACATGACATAAGTGTAGGGCATGGTTTGGCCTGAGTGATATGGTTTGGGACTGGAAGCCTGAAGTTGTCTTAGAGTTTTGCTGAGGTATTCTTTCTTAGGTTGTGTGGTTCCTCTCCTCCACTTAGTAGAAAAGGAGAGGGGCATTGATTGAGCAGATTGTCTCACTTTTTTGTAAATTGTAGGGACAGTGTAGGGTTTGTGTTGAGTAGTGTTGGCGGGAGTAATTCGTATTGGAAGTGTGAAGGACATACTTATGTTGGGTTTATTGGCTTGGTATGTATGTCTCTTTCTTACTTGGGGTGTTTGTCTTGTGTTGTTAAAGGGGGAAGATGTGTTATGATTTGCCTTTCCTTGCTACCTGCTCTGTGAACATGGAACGTTAGGAGTGACTGACATGGAGTGTATGTTCCCTCATGTGTGTTCTGAGAGTGTCAGTTGGAAGATGGGTTAAATGAGAGAGGTTGCCGGTGGATGTTGTCCCCTAGATACTCACCTGATGTCCCTATTTGTGTCATTGTAACCTGTACCTGAGACTGGAACTGAAGTATAGATATTTCCTGTTGCTACACCAGTCTCAGTGTCAACTCTAGAGATGCAAACACGTGGAAGCGACCCACTTGGAACTGTTTCAAAATATGGACCTGTATCAGTGGAATCAAACTAATGAACAACAAAAGAAACCACAGGTCTAAAGGTTGTTAGCATTTAATGAAAACACATTTTTATGCATTCAATGAAAAAAGCTTTTTTGAGTGAGAACATGTTTGTAATCACAAAGTAATATTCACATAAAGTTATAAAAACCATAAATACACACATCATTTGATTGTGCATACAATGATAATAACTGGAGTGCGTGATGTATAAAGAAGCAAGAGGGCAAAGTGTTGGGTGGGACTCCCAGGTATGCCAGAACGATGCTGGGGTCTGCGGACTTAGTGGGCCTAACACCCTGCCCAGGAGAAATGGAGGACTCAGTCAACGGCAATTACAAATTGTAGTTTATTGCAAATTAAACCAATAGGGATCAATACAAGAACATCGCAAGATTCTAGTACAGATCGAGGCTACACGGCACGCAGGCTGGTTTTCTATTCCTCTGGCGTCATCACTCAGGCCCTTCCCATAAAGACCTATCGCCATGAGGGATTGGTTACTGAGAATCTCTACTACCTATAGTGGACCTTATACGTGTTCTTCTAGTGGTCCTCGCATTTCAGGTGGCTGGTCTGTCCCATCCCCAAGAAACTTTCTATTACATTGTTGCAGAGTAGTGGGCTTACCATTGGTTCTTGCCCCTTGCCATCCACCCCTAGGATTCTAAGTTGTGATTGGTTAGAGCTGATGCCCCCAGGCCTTGGACTCAAATGAGTTCTCAGCTCGCTGTGCATCTCTTCAAGGTGATGTCAATGATTAAGTGTCTGTATTGTAACTTGTGTCTACCACCTTTGCTATGAGAACATTCTCAGTGCGTTGCAACACTTATTGCAGTTTGTGTCTGGTTTGCTTGGATCAGCTCCCTTTTCTCACCGTAGATGACAGTTCATTGTCTTGCTTGGCTGCATCACGTGTTTATAGAATACAGATCTGAGCTCTGCAGCTCATAATTATGAGGATGTATTCAGTTTCTCTGCAGCTGGTCCCTTTGTCGTCTGGCACTGGAATGTGTCTTAATTTCTCTGACCTTGGGGGGGCCTGTCTCACACGTCTTGCTCTGTGTGCAATCTGAGTCAGCCCGGTCCGTCTCATATTCAGTGGCTTGAGGCCTGCTGTAATTTTTCCAAACCTTATAATGCGGTTTGTATATAGTCCATGTTATACTGCGTTCCCTATCGGTTAGCTACATGTGGTTCGATCAGGTTCCATATGTACTCCTGTATCTCCATGCGAACATTAGCTTTAAGCATCAGAAAGCTTGCTCAAGATCTCTTGTGCCTTGTGGTTCTGCGTTACTGCATTTGGCGCATGGCAAAAATGATAAAAGCATTGACAGTAGGTACATATATCTGTCCTCTAGCTATAGAACTGTGTGCCCATGTTCTTAATCTATATGAGTGTGTGTTTGTGTATGCAGTGCAGACTGCAAGTGTGCTTCATGTCTAACGCTGTTATGTCGTGGTGTCACTAATGACGTCAGTATGTCAGACCATCCCAGTGATATCTGGGAAAAGTGCCTATTGACAGTTGAGCATGTCCTGTAGGAGAAGAATTCTTTCCGACAATATAACTCTCAAGAGTATGAAAGGACAGATTGAGAGATACTATTGACCGAAAGATGGATAACCGCCTGGCACACTGCTAGCTGCAAGAAAACACACAATTAATATCTCAATAGACAAGCTAGCCAATACTAAAGGTTTATGTTCTTAAACTCACTTGTGTGTGTGTACAGGAGTCTTCTTGATTAATCAAAGAAACATGAGGAGCATAATCCTGTAGACAAGTGACAGAGAGAATCATAAACACCTAACCAGTGACTGTACTAGGGTACCTGGCAATAATGAGACGTTACAGAAAAATAAGGAAGCAAGAATGCCTTACCATAAAATTTGTGGAAAAACTGTGGAAGTCCTTATGGATACGAGAAGATATGTAGAGTCCACTATTCCCACAGCCACGAGGACACCTGAAATGAAGTCCAGAGGTTTCCAAGGAGAAACACCTAGCACCAAGGACACAAGGACGCCTAAGCTAGATCCAGTGCTTAATAGGCAGTCTCTAATCCAAGCACTTTGAGACGTCTTGACGTAATAATTGTCCAAAGTTCCACTGACATTGAAGCAACAATACAATCCAGAAAGCCACAGGAGTCCGTAGAGATTTCCGAGGTCACACCGTTTCAAACAGTATCGTAACAAAATCGTGGGCAGAGACAGGTCCGTTAAACATTCCAAGTCGAAAGTACCAAAGATGCATAGACATGGACCAAGATATGAATGAGCAGACAAGGGCCAAGAGATGAGCAATCCAGGAAGCAAAAACGAGGCGAAAAACGTGAAAGCAAGAATTATCAAACAACACGAATGCTGCTGGAAAACAAATTCAGAAGCAGCACTGTGTAGACTGGGTGGTGATTATATCTGGATCATCTGACACGCTGAATGCAGCATTGCCATACGCGAGCGAGTGAAAACCTGTGCATCGGCTGCATTTAGCTCTTGGTTGCATATTTTCATAATTCCTCCCAGGTGTCCGTAATTTCACATGATCATCAAAGCTCAATTTAATGTAACTGCCCACTCCTTCTGGGTTGCACCACACCCATTTTCCTTCATAGTACTTTGCATCGAACGGATTGTCCAATTTCATTGCCCGAAACGGAAATGCTGGACAGCTTGCTATTCTCTCTCTCAGCTTGTTTCTTTCCACCACTATTTTATCCCTTGCTCTTCCGATGTTTCCCGCCCATCAGGACCTTTATTCCAATAGTTTCTGCTGTCTTTCCGCACTGGGTGAGGCAATTCTCTACCACACACATTGTCACCCCTGCCAATATCAGCGCTCCCAATATCACCTTCAGCCTGTCTGATAGCCATGACGGCATCCATGACCATATGTATGCTATCCAGCTCCAGTCCTTTCCCATCCCCTTGGCTTCTTCTTCCATTTTTGCATGTATCTGGGAGGATAGCTGGGTTACTGCTTCTGTCAGTGTACCGTTATCTTTGTCATTGGTAGGTGTGAACATGCAACAGGAACTCCCGATTATTACGCAAACTCCTCCTCCCATTGCTGTGAGCAGATCCAGAACATATCTATTCTGGAGCGCCACCAACCTTAATGCTCGGAGCTCTTCCTTTATTGCGTTGAACCCATTCACTGTGGAGTTTATCGTCACCATCAGCTTCCAATAGGTAATCTGCAGCCATTTCGCATTTGTATATATGTCTGTACAGATGATATTACTGATACAAAAACATTTGCGTCCTGGTGAACAGTCTGTGTTCTGCTGGAACTTCATCCAATGCTGTTTCTGATGCTTCTGAGAAGTAATGGCCCCCTCTCTTTACTGAATTCAGTGTGCTTCTCGCTCTTTCTTATCTGTTCCTCCTTCACAGACCTCTTCTTCCTTTTGTTGTTGTCCAACTTTGGGAATTCATTGAGCTTCACATCTTTTTGTGGCACAACCAATGATGGCATATTGATGTGTACCAACGAGCAAACTCCTCTACAGTTTAGTGGCAGCTTCTTGTATGCCTTGGCTCTGCACGCCCAGTAGTGATCTATTAGTACTGCAGTGCCTATCTTCATCGCTGCATGCTTTTCTATGCATTTGCATCCTACATTTTCGTCAACTTTGATCTCATCATCATTCTGGTAACAGAGTGCTGGCGCCTTCAGGGTTATTATAGGCATCGGTCCAGCTTCATTCTCCTACCATGTGAGAAATACTGCACTCATATCCCACTCCTTCAGGCACTTGTCATTTTCTTCCTGTACCTTGTTCACTGGTGATTGTGCTAGGGTGAGTGCCTTGCTCCCTACGTCTCCATCCTTCCATTAATCCTCAGTGTATACTTGACCATACACGAGTATCTGTGGTCTTTCCCAGCACCCAGGTTCTCCTCCTGTTTCTTTCACTCTTGTCCGTGGACATGGCAATTCTTTCAGTGTTATTGTCTTTGTCTCCCCCTTCTCAGGCCCATCAGTGATATATTGTATTGCTTCCTTCTGAATGCCAATAATTGTTCATCATGTCTAATGTCTTTATGCAATTGTCTTCGTATGGGACCATTGCTCGAGACATCCATATTAATGTTGTTGTCTTCCCTTGAAATCTTCCTCGAGTTGTTACCATCGACAGGTACATCAGGCATTGAGCTCTTGCTGCTGGTATTTCAGTTGCTATGAACGTTCTGGAGGCATAGGCGATTAATGAGCAGACAAAACAGCTCTCCCTGGTGTTTCCTTACCCACTTTGTTCATGTACTTGTACCACATGTTGTTAGACACTCTAGCAGTGTCGGTGAGATACCTCTCCTTACCGTGCTTGCAGTGCTCTCCTGTCCACCTGCTGTCCACCTGCTGAGGTCGGGGCAATGTTAGTAGAGGGTACAGCGGTAGCGCTAGCAACCAGCGAAATTCACCAAAATATAAATGCAAGTACCCCACTTGGAATAAAGAGACACAACAATATAATCACATTTATTATTATTTCACCCATCTTTACCTGCGCTGTTTGATCCTTGTGCAGCCCGAAGATATAATTGCCCGCCTGAAATGAGCGAAAGTGTGTGTTATTTTGTTAGTATTTAGTTAAGTCATTAAGCCTTGCAGACCATATAATCATTCACCGCAAAAATAAAACACCTGCTTCCACACTGCCCTTACTGCTGGGTCATCCAATGTGGCGAGAACAGGAGGGTCCCTTGTTCGAGTTGTGGGTAAGCTCGGGCCAAATATTCCACAAAGGTGAGATAATACACACTGGGTGATCGTGCTCTGAAACTACTGCGTCTTCTCACATTGTGGACAAATTGGTTCGAGAAGGTATCAGGGTGATAGTGGGTAATATGGACAATCATCAATTATTGCAGTTGGATTTCTTGATGAATATATGTAAATAATAAAATAACAGACAGTGTATCCTCACTCCAAGTCTATAAGTAGTACATTCCCTAGCTCTGCTACCCTTGAGCAAGTAACCATTGGGTGTCCTCCACTCTGTAGTGTGAGTCCGGAATCGTTGGGTTGCTCTTCTTGCAGTTGATCATTGGCCCTGTTGACCTTGTTACCAGTTTAGTTTACTTTAGTTTTGTTTATTTATTTGTACCACGCACCGAGCCCAGAGCATCGAGCCAGGTGAGGCTGCTGCTTGGTAGGGCTTGACATCTGAGAGGTGGTTCCACACCATTTTCCCTTCAAGACAGCTCTTTCTTCCATTTTATCCACGGTGTGGTGACCAGTGAACCTCTGTGCTTCCCACCTTCTGATGAAATTGCATAGCAACAACCAAGTCCCCAACGTTAAACTGTCTCTTAATCTCAGAGTCCTTTGGTTCGTTGTCACAGTTGCTCTCTCAGCTGTCTACTGGGCCCCCCAAATGTCGTATCTGGCGAGAGATAAAAGAGATAAAAGAAGCACTAGCAATCAAGGAAGTAATGTAGTTAGACATTTGCTGACCTAACACATCTGCACTACTCTCACAGTCTTTCAGTGTTCTAGAGGGAGGAGCCAATGGGATTTGCATATGTCGTCCTGTCACCACCTCGTGGGGTGTTAAATGGTGGTCGAACCCAGGCCTATTATGCAATGCAAACAATGCAAACAATGCAAGTGGTAGGCAGTGTAACCAATTATTCTTTGTGCTCTGCTTTCTTTTAGCCATTCCCTCCTTCAGGAGGCCGTTCAGCATTCACACACCCAATTTGCCTATGGGTGGTACGCACAGGGTAACTTATGTTGAATGCCCAGCAATGTGGTTATGCGCTTGAACATCTCACTGGCGAAGTGAGGGCCATTGTCAGACTGCAGGACTTCACACACGCACCATCTTGGGAATGCCTCCCGGACCAAAAACATTGCTGCTCTGAGAGTGTCAGGATGCAAACAGGGGCCTGCCTCAATCCACCTTGAGAATGGGCACACAGCCACTATTATGTTGCAGTATTCATGACACACTTGGATCATGTCAACATAATCGCTATGTAAATGTTGGAATGGGCCCACTGGCTGAGGTATGGTTCCTCTCACAACTCTCAATGTACGTCCTGCTGTATATTGCTTCCATGTCAACCAGTTGCTTCCAAATTCAGCCATGAGTTCTGCCAAATTAGGACAGAACCATATTTCTCCAGTATGGGAAGCAATGACCTCTTTTCCCGTGTGTGTTGGCTAGTGCAACTGTGTCAGTGCAGTGTTCAATAATGCCAGTGGCATCACCACTTTCTCTGTATTATTTTGCCACCATAGGGCTTCTGTTGGAGATACTGTACATCCCCTCCTAGTCCACAACTATTTTTCCTCTCTCGGTGCAGCTCCCTGCAACTCCATAATCTGTGTTTCTGGCAATGCATTGTATCCTTCCTTCACTACCATGGTCCTTTCATAATCTCGAGCATTTGATGTTGTCTCTGTTTCTAGTAGCCCCCCAAAATATCCTGCACATTTTACTTCTTCAGTCTGCTGCTTCGTTCCCCCTTGAGATAGTATCTTCCCCTCACGTGTGTGCCTGGCACTTCACTATTTCTATCTGTGCAAGGTAATGGATACCTCAATGAGTTTGCCCAGTAGAACTGTGTGCTGTACTGGTGCCCCATGTGCCCTCCTGAAGCCTGTCCTCATCCATCGTGACAATCCTGAATTTACTGTTGATATCACGTACGCAGAGTCAGAGTACACTGTCACCTCCTTTCCCTTGCTGTGTTCCAATGCTAGTATTAAGGCCATTAACTCTGCTGCTTGTGCTGAATAATGTGATGGCAGGCGTGCACTCACCACTACCTCACTCATTCCATCTTTCTTTAACCTCACCACTGCAGTTTCTGTATGCCTGACCCCATCTGTCTGGTCGATTGTCGAAGACCCGTCAATGTACAGCATGTCTCCCCCCCTCAAGTGCATCCTCGTGTACCTTGCGAGTGTCACTGAATTCCTGTATGTTTTCTGCACAGTCATGTGTATAGTCGCCTTCTTGTAAAATGTCTGCTAGGAAATCGCTGGGTTAACAAGTCAGCACCACACTATCTTTAATGATGCATTTGATAGTAGCACTTCCTATCCTGATGTTCTCTGTGTTGTCAGTGTGCTCTTTGGCTTCTGCAATATCACAAAAAGGTAATGCTCCACGTAAAGAGTGGTAGTGCACCCCATTGTAATTCCTCACGATTTCGCTACTGCAAATACGGCAGCACCCAGAGCCAGTTCGCACTGATAGTGTCCTCTCATTACTGGGTCAAGCTCACCACTGTAGTATGCTATTGGCTTGTGTCCAAAGCTTGTCTTCTGTGTCAGTACTGCCTTCATCACATCTCCGCCAGTGTGTGAGAAGAGGAAGAATTCCTTTTTGTAGTCTGGGATCCCTAACACTGGAGCTGTGCATATGGCTTCCATCAGCTCCTCAAATGCCTCAGTCATTTCTGTTGTCCAGTTTATTGCCTTGTGTCCCTTCTCTGCTTCTTTCAGATCTCCCAGTAAAGGTCTTGTGTACGTACTGTAGTCAAAAACCCATGCTCTGCAGTAATTGCACAATCCCATGAACTGCTGCACGTCTCTCACTGTCGTGGGTCTGGCTGTCTTGCGTATTGTCTCTGCTCTCTCTGGTGTAATCTGTCAGCCATTTCGGGAGATGGTCTGTCCGATGTATAGCACCTCTTTCGGACAGTACTGTAGTTTGGCCTTGTCCACTTTATATCCTTTGTCAGCTAACACTGTCAGCATGCGTACTGAGTCTTTTCTAAACTCATCTTCTGTCTTGTTACAAATCAAAATGTCACCTACGGACTGAAGGACTGTGCTCTGCATATGTACATTACCTAAATCCATCTGGATGACCCTGTTAAAAATAGATGGTGAATCGCAGTACCCCTGAGGAAGTCTTGTATGTTTCCACTTTCGGTTATTATACATAAAGGAAGTCAAGTCTTGTGAGTCTGGGTGCAAAGGTACTGAGAAAAATGCATTTTTCAAGTCTATGATCGTGAAGCATGCTGGTTCCGCCGGAATGTTGCACAAAATCATCGCTGGATTGTAAAACCAAAGGATACTCTACTTCTACAATGTGGTTTAGAGGGTGCAAATCCTGGATAAAACAGCACAACCCCCCTTTTGATTTTTGAATGGGTACACTGCAGTGTTGCATGGGGACTCTGATGGCACTAGAATGCCTCGTTTCACTAGTGCTGGGATTGTCTCATAAATGCCCTCATCTGCTTCTTTTGAGAGTGAATATTGTTTTACTCTGGGTAAAATTGCTCCTGGTTTCAGCTTTATTTTCACTCCCACTATGTCTTCTAGAAGCCCCACATCATAGGGACTTGTGGTCCATAGAATGCTAGGTACCTTAGCCAGATTCTCCACACAGAGGGACGGTGGTGCTTCCAGCGCCATTGCCATACTCTGTGGTACTTCTCTGTAATGTATTTTCTGCCAATACGTTACAGTCATTTCGAACACCATCTCGCTCTCTGACCTCTCGTCCCTGAATAGTTCTTCGTCTGTCACTGTGGTTAGTCTCCACCCTTCTGCCACCGCAATCACATCTCGCCATGGTCGTCCTGGGTCGTCCATCCCATGTACTGCTATTCAATCGTCTCTCACAACCACTGCTTCTATTTCTATTGGCACTATTGTCCCCTCTGCCTCGTCCAATATAATCTGGTCTGAATATATACTCATTTGGAAATGCCACATTTTCCCTGCAATCCCTGGGAGCCATGAAATAGCAATGTCAGCCCCGTACTGGAACATCTCCTCGTGCACTGGCACACACCTCTGTACCTTCCATCCGCAATAGGTCTGAATGATCTCTCTTACATTGAGCATGTGTATTCCAGGTGTGGAGCACACTATCCCCTTGTCTGTGAATGAAATTGTCATGTTTAATCTGCTCATAATGTCTCGCCCTAGTATATTTGCAGGTGCCTGTCGAGAGTAAAGTAAAGGCAGAGATAAATCGTGTTCTCCTACAGAAAGAAGGATATCGTCTGTGAAAGGAACCACTTCCAGAGCCCCAAAGAATGCTTGAGTATTCATGGCATCACCTGACAATCTAAATGTTCCTTCCCGAATATAGGACCTAATCACCCCTGTATCTACAAGAAAAGAAAAAGTCTTGTCACCTATCACCACCCCTGTGCAAGGATCCTCTGCAGGGTTGGTTGTGATCGATAGGATGGAACACATCAAGTCTGTCTGTGGGCTGTCCTATTCAGGGTATAAGGACATCCCATTCCCTGAAAATGGGTTGTTCCCCACCATATTGACCCCCTCCTAGTTTTCTAATGGTGACTACAGTTAGCGAGTCCATGTGTGACACTGTGCCGTCGTTCTGCTGTATGCTGTCTTGCATCTGTGGCAATTGTTGTGTGTTCCCTTGAATCTCTGGTGCTTGTAAATACTGTGGTGTGGGTGTCATAGGCTGAGGTGCCTGCTGGTACACAACCTGTAGCTGTCCTTGCTGTAACTGTGGTTGGTCCTGTGTCTAATAGTCACCCTGGTCACCCAGATATGTGTGCTGATATTGTGTTCCCCAATTCTGTTACATTCCCCTGCTTCTGCAAGCTCTCGAAATGTGTCCTATATGCCCGCACATCCAGCACTGTGGTGGCTCTGTCCTTTCGTAACCCCCTGCAAAATCCCCTGGGCCTTGCTGCCCATATCCCCAAAACCTTCCTGGGAAGCACCCTTGGTTGTGATGTATCTGTCACCCGAACCTGTGTCCTCTCGATGCCCCCTCTTTCTCAAAACCCTTGATGTGTGTTCCCCCACACCATGAACCCTCCCCCCATGGGTGATGATGTGAACTACTGCTACTCTCTCCTCTATGTGTTCGCGCTGGTTAGTACCGCCCCTTCAATTGCGTACTTCGATAGTTTTTTCTGTACTTGTTTCAAGATTGGGGGTGGAAGCCTGTGGCAGAAATGTTTGAGGGAGAAAAGACCAAAAGTTATTTTTCCAAAATTAGCTTTCAGTCTTTTCTCCCCTGAACATTTCAGACTTTGCCCCCGCTCCCACCCACACCCTCACCCCATCTACCTGCTTACCTTGCAGCAGCACACTTCACTGTGTGCCGCTGACTCGCTGTGTCCCTGCAACTCCTGTTCCCCTTTACTTCCGTGATCGGGAACCGGCACCGCAAGGACCTTTCCTTTTTTTAATTTCATTTTTTTACTTTTTACGGGATCGGCTGCGGGGGACACCACTGCAACCATCTCTCACATTATAGTAAACAAGGGTGCAGGGGACTCCTCCACAGCCCCCGCAGCCCTTGCCAGCGAATGGGGGATTTGGTCGAACTTTTCGGCCGTTCTGAATTTTCAAACTGGCAACATTTGGCCAAATGTCCCAATCTGGATTATAAACTCAGTCTTTTTGGACATTTCTCTAGTTTTGCTTCATCTATCTTTCTGTTCTCCACCTTTTTCTTAAGCTTCTCTTGCCATAGCCTACAATGGTGAATGATTGTGAGCTGTATTTCTGGCCAGGCTTTTGCTTCAATGCCTATTAGCTTTCTTTGCTGCTTCTGTACTGGTTCTGGCAATCCCTTTACTAATATGTGGTAAATTACTGCAACTGTTTTATCCCACGACTCTCGAGTTTCAAGGTGCCAAAGCTCTTGAATCGCCTGAATATACTTTTACGGGGTACTCGTCTTCCCCCATTTTCAGGGACATAATTGCCCCAATATCTGATGAGTCTGGGTAATGTGTCCTAAGTGCTCGCAATAAGGCAGCTCTGCAGTTTGCAAACAGCGAAGCATTGTGTGCCGTGTTTTGGGAAGTCACTGCAGGGATCCCCCACCCTCTTCCACTCGTCATCAGCATCGTTCCAGAGGATCGCCTCTAGCAGTCCCTTTATGTCTGCTACTGCTAGTCTTTGTCCCACTGTCATTCTATCCATTTCATAAATCCATTTCCCAGCCCTTGTGCTCAACGATGGTAGCCTATACCTCACATTCTCCTTGTCACTGTGTTTCCATGGTATATATTGAGGTCGCCCCTGCTCCCTTTTCCAGTAAGGGCATCTATGTAAACCCTACCTCCCCATGCACGCTCCAAGTCAGCCTGACCTGTCTGCCTGCATGTTGGGGGAGAGGCGGTCTTTCCCACCCCCCTCACCATTCTTGCACTGACGAAACACAGTATAGGCTAAAGGGGGGGGAGATGCGCCACCCGCATCTATGTTTTCTGTACTACATAATGTTAGTAAAAGAAAATAGCTAACCAAGTCTCTGTCATAACCCAGCAACTCTATTTTGTGCTACACGAAACGCCATCTTTTTCTAGATCCAAGAATGATCTCTCATTAATTAGTCATGGCTCTCCCGTCCCCAGCGCCACACACAGACAGCCCGAGCCCCCTCCGCCTCCTGCCACCTACACATGAGCCTTGTTCTCTCGAATTTCCAGCCATTCATTGTTGCAACATTTAGTATCCCTTCGTTTCGGATGAGCTCATCACCCTGTGTGAGACCAGAACAGGCCACAGGCCATGTACACATCCATCTCTACTAACCTGCCCATGCTCCCTTGACCAGCACCCCGCCAGGCCACGGTTCACCAGTCCCTCACCCCTCTACTCTTAGATAAAGATATGCATCTGGCCCCTTGCAGTGACCATTCCAGGACACCCACCATAGCCCTAATCCTATATCCTCCCCAGAACCATCTCATGTCCCTCTATATCATGAGCCATCAGGTAGATCAAACCCACCGGGGGAGGCACCTGGGAATGGGGCCTGTGTTTTATGGACCACTGAGTGCAAGGGTCGGAATGCCAGTACATCTGTCAATGACCTGAAAGTACTCCCATTTATGCAATGAATTTTCTGTCTGCCATTACTCTTGTACAATCAGTTCCTGTTGTGCTAGCTTAGTTAGATAGCATTGTAGCGCCTGTCTGCCCTGATCTTCAATGCGACGATGAGCCCAGCTGACCACGTGCACTATGACTGACGAATAGACAGCAACCAATGGAATCCAGGCATCTCATATGAATCTGGGATTAGTATTTCTACCTAGCCAATCGATTATGTTAGTTTGTTACTTATATGTCATGTCATACGTGACGCTTGGTGCCTTTTTAAAGTGCTGCCCGTCTATCTGTCAGCAGAGCGTTCTTGGGCAGCAGAGTTCTCTGCATGCATACTTTATCTGTTTTACTTGCAATTAATCTCCTGGTCTCATTCCCTCAGGGGGTGTGTCCATTATTTGGTCTAGTGGATATGACAAGTTGTGAGGACTATACCTTCATTTGGTGAGACCTCTTATGTGATATTCCTCGAGACCCCCCGTACTTGCGGCAAGATCCAGGGTTTCACCAGAAGGGCCGCCTCCACCTACAGCTGACTGGTCCCCAAAAGCAGGTATTCAGAAGAAAACGGTTATCGTGGGTTTTGGCTTTGCGAATACCCCGCTGCTCGCCTGAGCCGGATGTGGTCACGAGGGCGAGGCCCAGGTTTTGTGGATAGACCATGAATGGAGTCTCTTGGAAGAACACAGGCCCAGGAGTATTAATTGTGAGACAAAACAAAAAGGGAGAAGGGGAGGAATTGGAGCAGATTGAGTAAGAGGAACACGCATGATATGGGTATGGATGAAGAAGAATGAGTGTAGGGAATAAAGCGCTTTCTTTTTTCATGGCCATTCATTTTTATATGCATAACGAAGAATAAAGTGGAAAAATAGAGGACGAAACAGGAACCTAGATCCGAGAGGGGGTAGAAAGCAGCGCCGCAGTGCACTGTCCTGACCAGTGCAGGAAATAGGTAAAAGTGTGAAAAGTAGGGGCCTTGTATAATTAGTAGGCTCAGGAACAAGTAGTGGTTATTATTTTCGTTTGTTATTTTAGCTTATTATTTTTGTGTTTTTAAAATGTGGAGGCAGGCCCAGCAGGGGCAAAATGTGATGTGATTATAGCATGAGTGAAAAAGGGTTATTGCTCCATACACGGGAAAAGGTGGGAAGGGATTAAGGTTTATGTTTTTGTTCAATGTTGTTGTTTTTGTTTCTGTTGGTTTGTCTGTGAAAAGCTCAATGGGTCAGGTTTCACTTTTGTGATCCGACCAACATGTTAGTGACGTGTAAGGATTAAAAAAAAGGTAAAGTATTGTTGATCGAACAAGTGGTTAAGATTTGTAGATTGAAATCAAAGGGCAGGTGGAAAAGGGCTCTTTCAGACAATGGGGACAGATACCCCACTGTCACATATTTGTAAACATCTCCCTTTATGCAGCGAGCGAATAAAAAAGTACCATGGTCAGTGGGTAACAGAAATGAAGGGGGGGATCCCCTCATGCATGGACGGAAAGAGGGTCTTTTGATAAGGAAATATTAGATCATGTAGAAACTTACTAGATGGCAAAATACAAGGGGAAACAGCTCCAAAACAGACTAGAGGTGCTAGATTTGTGGAAGACTTTCGAGGAAACACCCACCACAAATAATAAGGGAAAAGAGGGAGGGACCCCTAAAAACATGCAAGAGGGGGAAAGAAAACAGGGAAGGGGGGCAAAGAGCCCAAGAGAATATACCCATTACTCATGACACCCGCAGACTGGTATTCCGACCTGTCCTATGTACCGGGGGAAGCACGTCAGCAACTCCTAGCTCATCTCCCCCACCTTCACCATATGTTCCAAATACAACCGCGCCGGCCCCCATAGGGCCGTCTATACAGGATCTTGAAATAGCGCTAACAGCCACACAAACAGAACTGACCCGATTAAGGGGGTAATTCATAGAATTTGGCGCAACAAGTGGTGCACGCGGCTGTTGGCGCACAGAGTACGTGTGCGGCAGTCTGCACCAGCCGCATGCGCCAAAACCCATTTCAGCGCACAGTGTATTCATGGATTTATACATCCATAAGCAGCCGTGGAGCAGAGTGGCGCAGCGACCTTGCAGCAGCACCAGTTATGCCGCCAACCCCGCCCCATGCGCCAAAAACATTGCACAAATCCAGTACATGGCGCAAAGGCCAGTGGACCAGCATACAGCCCCCCCAACCAGGAAAACGCATGTAAAATTCCCTGCAAACCCCTCGGAATACACGTACCCCATTTGCGCCAGGCCAATCGCGTGTAAAACTCCCCGTGCAGCCCTCAGAATACACGTACCCCGCTCGCGCCAGGCCAATCGCGTGTAAAACTCCCTGCGCACCCCTCAGAATACACGTACCCCGCTCGTGCCAGGTAAATTGCATAGAAAAAGTCCCCCCTGTGGTGTGGGCTGCCTGTGGGGTATGCCCAGGGTGGATGAGCTGCCTGCGTGGCTTGGGGAGGGTGGATGAGCTGCCTGTGCGTATTCTGGGGGTGCATGAGGAGTTTAACACGCGATAGGCCTGGCACGAGCGGGGTACATGTATTTCGGGGGTCCGTTGGGAGTTTTACACGCGATTGGCCTGGCGCGAGCGGGGTACGTGTATTTTGGGGGTGCATGGGGAGTTTTACACGTGATTGGCCTGGCGCGAGCGGGTTCTGTGTATTCCGAGGGGTGCGCGGGGAGTTTTACACACGGTTTGGCATTGAGGGCCCTCCTGGGTGTGCCCTCCCCCCCTTCCAATGCCCTGCAGGCAGCCCACACCACAGGGGACAACCCACACCCCTGACCATGCCCTGTAGGCAGCCAAGCAGGCCCCGACTCATGTCCCCACCCCATCCCCAATGACGGGCACCTGCCAGCAGGCCCTGACTTATGTCCCCACCCCACCCCCATTGACGGGCACCTGCCAGCAGGCCCCGACTTATGTCCCCACCCAACACGTCATGACAATCCAGATCCATGGCCCTTATGGCCACCCAAATCCCACCCCATGCCACCCCAGTCCTAAGAGCCAACCAAGAATTCCATCCACTCCACATTGAAATCCCCATGTCATGATAGATCCCAAATAACCAGTATGCGCATGAGTACAAGTCCGTCAGACCCACACAATGGCGACACATGCATGAGAAAACCCATTTTGTGACATGCACAAAACCAATGAGAGAAGACCACAAAAATGAAGTTAAATACAAAATTGTATTATATACAAAAATGAATGAATGAAACGAAATGACACAAGAAATAAATGATAAATAAAAGGATGTCCGAAATGAAGGAAAAAATATTAATGGTGAAATCAATAAAATGCAAAGAAAAATGCCTCCAAAGTGTCCGTCCATAATACCAAATCCAAAGTCAAAATGAAAAAAAAAACATTCCTCCATGGTAAAAATAAATATGTAAAACCAGGTCCATAACTATATACAATGTGAAAATCAAGGGTCCGTGTGCCCAACAATCCAAAGGAAACCTAAGAAAATACCTACCTAATAAATAACTATTTACAAAAAGGCGGGGCATATTCCATGTGTCCCAAAGGAAAAAATAAATAAAGGAAACCTACAACTACATAACTATTTACAAAGGCGGCGGGCTAGTCCCACGACTCACTGTTTGTTGTTCCAGGCCAGGGCATCATCGAACTCCACGTCGATATGTTCCGGAGGCGGGCCTGTTCCCTGGCCTCGAGGTCTCGTAGGGATGCAGCCATGGAATCCCTCAACTCCCTGCGAGTTTCCTTGAGGCCCTCCGCCCGCATCAAAGCCCGGTGCATGGAGCTCTCCGCCCTGACCATCCCGAGCCATGCCCTCTCTGCCCGCCGCCTCTCCGCATCTATTTGCCGGCCTAACCGCTGCCATAAGGAAGACACTCCCAGTCCGGGGTCCTCCTGCCCCTCGGCCGATGCCTGTCCCCGGGGTGTTGATGGCCCGAGCCATGATTCCTCCCACACTGAGCCTGCTTCTGCCTCCGATGCAACTGCCTCTGCCACCACAACGGCATCTGAGCTGATGGAATCCCCAGGCACCGTTGTGCACGTGCCCAGCCCAATGATGCCCGCATATCCTCCATCCGCTAGGGTCCAGTTGGGGGGGTGGCCACCCCTGCTGGACCTCCGACTCCCGACTCCGGCAGGGATGGGATCTCCACCTGGCTGGCTGCGTTGGTTGGGGCAGATCCACAGGGGGTCCTGGTGGCATCTGGGCCGGAAGATGGCATGGAGAACGACTGGTGTATAGCGTACACAGTGGAGGAAAGGACTGCAAGACTGGCCGACACATGGAGGAAACCCCCGACCATGGACCCTTCCAACTGGGCCACGTTGGCACACAGCTCTTCGTGATGACCTGCGTGCTCCACCCAGGAAGCACTCACGTCATCACAAATGTTACGTGTGCGCAACACGACACCAATCAGGACGGACTCCATGCGGTCACAGGTCCCCTCGTCCGCAGGTAGAGGAGTGCCAGATGATGTGGACCTCCCCCTACCTGCAGACGGGCCTGGAACAGAGCATCCCTGCTGGTGCATGGTGATACAGTCACAGTGTCAGGGACAGAGACATGCACAGGCACCTCTGTGGTGACCTGTGCTGCTTCCTGCCCCTGGACTGCACCACTTGCACCAGTGGTACCACCCCCACCAGGCCCCATGTGTGGCTCTGTAGCAGCCTCCTCCTCCTCTATACACATCACCAACTTGGATGGCTCTGCATCGTCTTCTGTCATTGCAAGCCCCTGTGGGGGCTCATCCGCCCCTTTCGCTGAAGCCGTAGTGGCAGACGCGGCACCAGTCACCTCGCTCCCAGATGATGGAATTACCTGGGAGGGTGACTGGGCCTTGCGTCGCATGCCAGTGGAGGCATCCCTGCCGCTCTCCTCCACAGCGCTGTCTCAGCTCTTTTCTTCACTCGCTGCTGTGTAAAGGGAGACATTGAACATAAACATCAGGGTATTGTACAAAAGTCCCCTAGACAGGAAGCAATAGCACATGAGTGGCACTGTCAAATGTCACTTCCATCATGTCTCCCAACAACATATGGGTCAGTGCAGGCAACACACATGCAGGAACCAGCATGGCACATGCAACAGACATTTTCATCCACGTCCACGGCAGCGTACAAACATCCAATGGTGGGCTGTAACTCACATGCATCATGGGACATGCTGATCACATGCACACGCATCACCTTAGGGTCATGCTTCTGGCCCCGTATACCCACAGACACAGTGGATACAAGCATGACTAGGCTGTATCAGTGAATCAACACATCGTCACAGACATGTGTCATGCGTCTATTGCGCACACACTTCTCAGACATACAGACATGTACATCATGCATGTCCATGACAGCAGCACACATCTCTCCATCTTTCACACCCCAAACATGTCAAAGTACAGACACAGGCATGCATACATGTGTGTGTTCCGCATGCTGCTCCTCATGATGCATTGTAACACATACACCATCCATGTGGGTCATGCCTGACTGGACTCACATGCAGCACCATCATGTCCCTGCACACACACACTGCAAAATGGCCTTTTTTAAACGTGAATGTATGGCCACTTACTGCTCGACTCCAGACGGGCCTGCATCCTGAGGATCTGGTGGTGAAGCACTGGGTGAATGCACTCCAGGACCCTCATCTGCTGGGTGGTAAGCTGGACCCCGGCACCCCACTGCATCCACTTCCTCGAAGAGGTGCCTGACCTTCTTGAGGGTCCTGGACTTGTAGTCCTCTGGACATGTATGATGACGCGGGATGCCACCCCCTCAGCGTTGATGGCACCCACTATGTCCTTCCAGATCCTCTTCCGTCCTTCCTTGTCGGCGCGCAATAGTGTGAAGAGGGCATCATAATGCCCCAGGACTTGCGCCACCAGGATACCAACTTCCTTTTTCACTGAAGCTGGTAGTCCTCTGCCTCTGTGCTGGGGGGTTGCCACTGGTGCCGGATGGTGTTGGTTCGGTCATGGCAACCCCCGAGGCTGGTGTGGGTGGGCAACTGGGTCCTGGGCTGTGGAGCGATGGAACACCAGTCGGGAGTCTTCTGTTCCAGCAGGGGTGGTCACAGCAACTGGACCCCCTGCAGATGGCAGATGTGCAGGCACCAAATGGCAGGGCACGGTGGCAGCAGGCAGGCAGGCAGGCAGCAGCAGATGGCTTGTTGGAGGATGCTCGGGGCTCTGGGGGGCAGTAATTTGGCCTTCTGGGTAGGAGCGTGGTCTTCCGTGTGTTGTCACATGGCCAGCTTGATACGGAGTGGTTTGGCACGTGAAAAAACAGAACGTCAGCGTGTAATTTGAGGAAAGGCCCTTAGCACGTAAGTGCATAAGTGACGTGGCACAGGCGGGCGTTTCCTTCTGCACGTGTTAATGGTCCGCGCAGGTCTGCAGCGCAATGCACATGTTTTCAGTGGAGACCAACGCGTGTGTTTTTCCTACTTTGGGGTTCACACGCGATTATTTCACAGCGGTTGCAGTGCCTACACGTATTTCTTTTACACGCACACGGTGAGTTGCGCACGCTATTGCACACTATTTTCCCCACTGCGGGTGCCCCTGTTTGTTGCATACCCCATTTATTGGGGTCATTGTAGCCCGCGTGTTGATCGCGTATGCATTTTTGTGTTCCTGTGTTCCACAGTTTACTGCATGAGGTTTTTTTACACACACGAGGGAGGGCTACAGGGGTTGCATATACTTTTTTCTTGTATTTTGGGGTGCCTGAGCACTGTGTAACACGTCATTTCTCCTAAGGGGCCACAGAATGGGACATTCATCGTAGCTGTATATACGTGTTTGTTGTTTGTGTGCACTTTTATGCTGTGCCGTAACGCTTCCGCCTGCCTTCGTGTGGCAGATGTGTTTAGGCCTGCGCATGTCATTTGGCATGCACGTGTTTCCCCTATTCGATTCCATGAATGCGTGTAGTTCGCTTGCATGTGGGCGTTCCGTGTATTTCCCAGCAGTACTTCCCCAGTTACGCCCTCATTTTCACGCATTGTTCCCCATTCCACATGTTCCGCCCCGTGTTCCGCCCCCTTTTGGTGTGTGCGCTACACATTGTGCGCTTTAGCTGTGCGCATCCGTGCACAGCGTTCGGGATGTTGCTTTGACGTGTGAGCCCGTGTGCGCCAAGCTCAGATTTGGTGCACATCCCGGAGTAAACACACGCAGGCCCTTCCATGAATCGCACGCATGCGCTTGCTTTTTCACGCTTGTGCCAAGATTTTCAGCGCACATTTGTTCCATGAATCGGCCCCTAAAAGTGATATGTGAGAGAAACCAACCTATGGGGGAAGGGCCAGTGCCACAACCCTTAAAAACCTCCTCTCTCCTTCCAGAAGATGAATGGAAATCTAGACAGTACACCAATAAAGACGGTACGATTCAAAAGGGAGGGAAAGATAGAGAGTGTTGGGTACAATACAGTAGCTTCGGAAAGAGATGAAGAATGTTGGAGCGATTTTGATGAAGGTGAGGAGGGGGCCGTAGGAGGAATACAGCCAACTCTGTGGGTCTGCCCAAGGGTGACTGAGGAAGAAGAAGGATGGGAAAACAGGCTATGGAACAGCGTGGGACGAATGGCATTAGCAAAAAGGAAAGGAACAAAGGCAAATAGCAGGAAGATTAGATCAAAATTACAAATGCCCCTCATTCATAAAGGAGCGGGGTGGCCCCATTACCTGCCTGGGCATTGATGGACAAAAACAACCTCCTCAAATCCCTCCCCCCACTCACAGCGGGTGCAGGAAAAAGGATATATGCATTTGAAAAGAACACAGTGGGGGTGCCCCTAGCCTAGGGGATATGAAAAGCCTTTTGGTTTCGGCAGTATGAGATCAAGCAGACTCAGTGTGGGTGAAAGCAGCATTCCCGGGGGTCACCACAGGGAACGATACACATGACGGGGCATCGTTAAACAATGTTTGTGCACTAGTGTGCGATGCCCTGCAGAGAACCTTCCCAGACACTCCTGATTTACACTCTATAATGCAATGCACTATGGGGGATGAGGAAGATGCTGCACAATTAATTCTTTGGGTGCAGGGGATGTGGCGCACGGAGACGGGCATGGCCTGGGACCAACCCTCTTCCCTATTTTTTTCATCACTAATCGAGGCCTCCCGAAGGAAGTACAGAATGCTCTTGATAAAATAGCTGGGCTAGAAACCAAAGGATGGCCAGAAATTCAGAGCATTATAATACACCATTGCAGGAGGATCAAAGAGAGAGAGAGGAAGAAACAATGCAGAGGAGATTAGCTGAAGAAGCAAAACTTGTATAGAGTAAGTTAGTGAAGGTCGCGGCAGTAACCGCAGTGCTGCCCCCAGAACAGCAGGGAGAAGAAGGAGGAGTGTCAGTAGCAATACAAGCAAGGATGACTGCAGCATGGGCAGACAATGGGCAAGAGCAGTAGGGAGGAGATCAAACATACATGGGACCCCAATGGCAAGGAAGAACAGAAACGGGGTGAGGTGGGTTCTGGGGACAGAGGGGAGGAGGCTATGGGGGGCAAGGGCAGAGAGGAGTAGGGCAAGGGCAGTGTTCGTCTTGTGGGAGATGGGGCCCTTTTTCACACGAATGCTGCAGCAGACAAGGGGAAAACTACCAACAGTCACAATATAATCTACAACAATAAGCCACCCCCACCCAGGTAGCCCATATGGCCTTCCCCAAGGGAGATATGAAGAGGATGAGCAACCAGAAAGCAGATCAATACCGGGATACCATACACTCAGACACCCTCCACATAACATACAGTCATGCCCCACCCACCGCAGTCAAATGACACATTGCCATACCAATCCATTTTTTACCACCGCTAATTGCACGCTGGCCCCGTATCAAGAATCATGTGTGCTAAGTGAAAATATTTTCTCCTGCCCCGGAACAGACACCCACCCCGATTAGGACAGCCCACAGAAAGCACTTGTGTGTCCAGCCCTATCCACTATCTTACGTCCAGACGAGGAACCACTGGTGGGGGCAGAGATAGGGAATACACAGTTAATCTTTATGGTGGACTCAGTGGCAGAAAAAATCATCTCTATGTAAAGGTGATTTTCCGTTATCTGGCAAAAATCTCGACATGCAACGATTCTGTGGGGCTGTGGTCACGGTTCCTTACACAGAAGATTTAGATGTTAAAATACGGGGGAGAACCATAAGAGTACCCCTACTGTACCACGAAGATTCTACTGTAAATTTACTGGGGCAACACTTACTTGGTAAGCTCAACATGACCATAGCCTTCACAGACAGGGGGATAGTCTGTTCTACCACAGGCATCTGCTCACTCCGAGCAATGCTGCTGATACACACAATAGCCAACGAAGTAAAGGTACGGGGGATACCCACAAATGCAGACATTTTTATATATGGAATACAAGTATTAGCAAGAGAATTGCCCGAATTAATACAGAAAGAATGGAGGGTGCCCTCTGATTTTGTGTTTTGGCAAGTGGCAACTCCCGAGATAGTGCCTGGTACCATTGCGTCCCTCAATCTACAGGGTGTCCAAGTGTCAGCAAAACGCATTGTATCAATAGGTCTGGACACCCACTACTGTGAGTGGCATACAGTGCTGTGTAATGACCCAAATGTACCCTTACAATATTTAACAGACAAGGAGCTGTTTACTGACAATGACACTGATGGGGAGATCATACTGGAAATTTGCATGCCCTGTGACATAATGTTACAGTACAGCGAGATAACAAACCCCCTCACGGCCATTGTCAGTGCGCCACCATCTTTCTGTGACGCAGACTTGCAGCAAGTACTGCAATATTTGTGGACCACTAGCCCCCATGATATGGGGTTATTAAGGGAAATTACCCCAGTAAAAATAAAACTCAAACCAGGTGCGGTCATACCGAGAGTGAGACAGTATCCCTTTTCCAGGAAGGCAAAGGAGGGGATCGAAGTAACATTGCATGCACTGTTGTAACAGGGTATCATTGTTCCCTCAAATTCACAATGTAATACCGCAGTGTACCCCATCAAGAAAGCGAAAGGGGTGTCGTGGCGTATGATCCAAGAATTTCGCCCATTAAACGATATTGTCCAAAAGGAGTTTCAGCTTGTCCAAATCCGGCATCCATTTTGTGTAGAGTTCCAAAGAAGGCCACCCATTTCACTGTGGTGGATCTGAAGAATGCATTTTTCTCAATACCACTTGGCCCAGAATCACAGTACTTGACAGCCTCACACTAGGGGGGAGGAGATACAAACATCGACGATTGCCCCAAGGGTATTGTGAGAGCCCAAGCATTTTCGACAGAATATTGCATGAAGATCTCGTCAATATTGATGTTCGGAGCACAATCCTTCAGTATGTAGACGACCTCCTGGTATGTAGTGAAGGGGAAGAGAGTTGTCAGAGGGATTCTGTCATGCTGCTTAGATTACTGGCTCAGAAAGGGTACAAGGTAGACAAAAATAATTGTAGTATTGTCTGATTGAGTTGCTGTACTTGGGCCAGCTGATTTCGAAAGATGGTAAGAGAATAATACCTGACAGAGCGGCAACAGTACGTGCCTCAACCAGACCCCATACTGTGAGGGACATGCAGAAGTTTCCTGGCATCTGTTATTACTGTAGGGCATGGATATTAGACTATGCCGCCTACACTTGACCCCTATTACATGGGCTAAAAGAAGCACAGAAAGACAAGACACCCATCACATGGACACCTGAAATACATACTGCGTTTGAAACACAAGAGCTGATAAGTACAGCCACAGTCCTGGCCACAACTGATTATGAATGGGAATTCTACCTGTTCTCACACTCAAACAGGATACTCATGACAGCCGTATTGACACAAAAAACATCCATGGGCCACAAACCATTAGCATGCTACAGTGGCACACTTGATTCAGTAATGCAAGGACACTACAATGTGACCAGGCTCTTGCCGTAACAGCCTTTG
This sequence comes from Ambystoma mexicanum, assembly GCF_040938575.1. Taxonomy (NCBI): domain Eukaryota; kingdom Metazoa; phylum Chordata; class Amphibia; order Caudata; family Ambystomatidae; genus Ambystoma; species Ambystoma mexicanum. The sequence continues at coordinate 1,042,063,016 of NC_090924.1, forward strand.
CAATAGAAAAGAGTTCAACAATTGTGACGGGATGCTCCGTCACTTTGTACGTTGAACACTTCCTGTTCAACATACTTGAAAGATCCAAATCCACACTGACTACACAAAGCGCATCAGCATACGAAGTGATAATATCAAGCCCAAACGTACATGTAGTATGCTGTAAAACAGTAAACCCTGCCACTTTTCTCAAAGAGCCATGTACAGTGAAAGATATGCAAGACCATGATCGCGCAACTCCTGAGGGGGAAGAGGTTGATATTCCCAAAGCAAGTGAGAATGCATTGGAGGAGGGTGAGGTATATTTTGCCGATGGATCAGCAACCATCTGTCCAGAAACAGGTGAAAAGCATGTCAGGGCAGCAGTAGTGAGGATGGAAGAAGGGGAATATGCGGTACTGGTTCAAAAATGCTTATCCATGCATTTCTCAGCACAAGCAGCAGCGTTAGTGGCACTGATCGAAGCATTACACACAGCAAAGGGATATGCAGTAACTATTTATTCTGATTCAGCATATGTCACCACTGCAGTACATGCTGGTCTATTACAATGGAGAAGGAGAGGGTTCAGAAGGGCAGATGGGTCCCCGGTGCAACATGCACAACTGCTGAACGAATTAATAGAAGCACTGGCAGAACCCTCAGTAGTCGCCTTGGTAAAATGCCAAGCCCATACCAATAACAATGACGAAATCTCATTAGGGAACGCAGCAGCAGACACTGCTGTGAAAGATGCGGCTTATATCGTAAAACCAATGAATACAGAATGCATGTTAAAAGAAAAACAAGAAGAACCCAAAGAGGAGGGATACAATGCCCTACCTATAGCTCAGATAATAGAACTCCAAAAGAGAGCTCCACCTGTTGAACAAGAACTATGGACAAAAAGAGGATGCACTCCGTCGCCCAATGATCTCTTATGGAGACAGGAGGTTACAGGGAAAGTAGTAATGCCCGTAGAATTATTGCAGGTAGCCTTTCAACAGCTGCATTTCCCAGCCCACGCCTCAAAACAGCACATAGCAGCAGATATCCAAGAAGATTGGTTCATCCGAAACCTCCAGGAATATCTCAATAAACTCACAATACAATGTATAACCTGCCAGACATTTAATTCAGGAATGACTCTTAGAACCCTACGGGGAACATTGTCACGGCCCATGGGGGCTTTCCATGAGCTGCATATTGATTATGCAGACATGGGAGAAAGGTGCAACGGAGTGAGATAGCTGATCGTTGTGGTCTGTCTCTTCTCACGCTGGGTGGAGGCAGGGCCCTGAACCCACCCGGACGCAAAGTGTACAGCAAAATTCATAGTACAGGAAGTGTTCCCGCATTGGGGCATATGCAATGTCATACGCTCCGACAACAGCACACATTTTGTTAAATGACCTGTTTAAAGAAGTAACAGCCTTTTTCGGAATAAAACATAAAATGTGCTCAATTTACCACCAGCAAGCAAACAAAATGGTTGAGAAAATCAACGGCCTTCTTAAAAGCAGACTGTCAAAACTATGCCACTCTCTAAAGAAAAATGGGGTCTATTGCCTGCCTTTGGCCCTGTTCCAATTATGCACACAGCCCAGTAAGGACCACCACCTATTCCCTCATGAAATAGTGACTGGTAGGCGCATGCAAGGGCCACTGTCACCTGTAAGGAGATTGACAGATGCACACAAAACATCAGCTGTGTTAGGTGAGGAATTCAAAGAATACCTCACCCACCTCACCAGAGCAGTAAGAGGTATTGTCAAACAAATTGCCCCACCTTTCACACGAGAGGGTGACACGACAACGGCAGCTGTAGATAGCCCAGCAGAACCACTAATGCCTGGCGAACTGGTGTATGTTCGCAGCTTTGTAAGGAAATGGAACTCACCGAGGTTCCATGGTCCCTATGAGGTAATATACTATACCCCTATAGCAGTGAAGGTAAAGGAACTGAAGTACTCTCTGCATTTGTCAGATATAAGAAAAGCGCATGGTAGTGTGGTGCCAGGAACGCCACAAGAAAATGAAAGAGAGGCAGCTGTACCTTAGAAAGTATACCAAAAAACACAAGAGAAGTAAAACAGACAGAAAACACAAACGTTTGAATGTAAATATACAGAATAAGCTTAAAAGGATGTATAATATAAAGTGTATATATTGTGATGTGAACACTCTTTTTTCTTGTCGTCCAACACTTCCATACTTTCTCTATTTCTCCGCTGACCTTACGTCTTATTCAAAGCTCAATGCCACTTGCAGACCAGCGAAATGAGATGGATAGAGGTAGGAATGAAATAAGTGCCACTAGGGCGTATAGCTATACTTGCGGCTTGCATTTTACAGCCATCGTTTTTTCTGTGATAATGTTGGGACTGGGTATATACATCGTTTATTTGGGGAGAAATAAAGGAAGGGGGGAGGAGAGAACACTGATACGGGAGGTGGGAGACTGATATGGTATTGGGTAAAACTAATATGGGATCATAATTCATCTCCAAACCTTACTACCCTACTCAAGAACTACACGACAGAAACCCCACAGTCTGGGATATTGGTAAATAGTGGGAATGACAGCACAAGTGATATGAAACGTGTCGGGTCGTGAGTGACCATGTTTTCAATGCCACACACTGCCTCACAACCGACTATGAAACCTACCTCAACTGTTAATGAAATGTATACCATGTTTCCCAGTGTTACACCAAGTACCCGCCCAGGTCCTCAATATTGGCAATTCAACAATGACTCTAATGTAAATATTGATACTGGCCTTTTTCCGATTTACCGCCTGAAAACAATGAACGTATACAAACCCTCAGGTACCACAGCTAGGCGGTCCACAAGAATATTAGCTACATGCAGAAATATTATGTTCAGTAGAAGGAAAAGACAAGAGCAACAGTACAAATATGATGCACAACATGGGTTGGGATTGGATAAGGTAGAAGACCTCCGGCATCTGGACCAGTCTAACAAATGGTACCCAGTCATGAGCACCACTGGGAGACGGCCACAAATTGTTGCTGCTATGTGTGTTCACTGATACCTCATGCGTCAGGAACGCCTAAGGTTTTAGCGCCTCAAGAAACCCCTATAGTAGAAGCCCAGTGTCTCATCCACCTCGCACTATGTAGAATCAGGAGCTCCTTCCAGGCACACACAGTGAAACTGCAACTGATCCATCCAGATGAGAAAATATGCAAGAACAAACATGAAGGTGCAACTTGTTTTAAGGAACTGTTTTTCGCAATAAAAGGGACAATGTTTGTAGAAAATAAATGGCAAGATGCAACCGTCATGTGTAAAGCTGAAGCACTGCATGGTTTATTGGACGGGAAACTGCAATGGATGGACGACACATGTGCCCAGACCTGGACCCAACACATCACAAAGCTGACATGGGTCACTTCACTTGAAAAACAGATAAAAATCCAACATGAAGACAAATATGAATTGTGCTTTCACAGGGAAGGAAAAGTAACCATGGTTTCGAACACACATTGCAACAGATCCCTCGTCATCCCTGACATGCGAAAAGAAGCTGCCGCCCTGATGGATCATTACTGGGTGTGCGGCAAATAGGCATACTTGCACCTCCCATCATCATGGAGGGGCTACTGTGCTCTGGCAACACTGCACTCCGCACTGCTGGTGATACCAGAAAAGCATGTCTGGGGAGGAATGGTGCCTGACAGACAGGAACTGGCACTGTGACCAACCAGTGGAGATCCCCCAATATTTGACATACTATCTGAAGACAAGCTGCAAGATCCAGTGTCATGCAAAAAGAGAGCATCCAGACTTTGTAACGCTCACCTGATTCTCGCAGAGGCGCCGGTCTTGACTGGGCGACTACCGTATCTTCAAAGGTGATGTGTAGCACCCGGTTGGCTCTTTGGGCTGGACCTCTGTGCACTGTATGCCTGACGTGTAGAGTAAGATGTCTGCAGATAGAAAATATGGGGTTAATGAACTGGGGTTATTGGGGTGTCCCTATCTCTTTCCTCTTCTCCTCTCCTGTAGACCCCAAAGGTTAACGCTCTCACCTTAGGTAAGTGAATGCCGAGCTCTCCATCTGCCTCGGGGCAGGGTGCTGTAGCCAGTTTCTTCACTGGATAGGTAGCGCAGGCCTCTTGACTTCAGAGGACTGCTGTCCGTCGTTTACTGCACGAACGGTAAGTTTCGAGTCATTCAAATGTCTTTTTAAAGTCTTTAGTAATGATGTCTCTTGTTTTGCAGGGTTCCGGCGATGGCGGATGACGGGCTGAAGTGAGTTGAAGATGGAGCCCGTGTGATGAATAGAAGCGCCTGGAAGCACGTGAGTAAGCGCTTGTTGCCTGCTTCACGATGCGCTCTAACTGTCTTTTTATTTTGCAGGTACGAGTTCGGAGCGGCTGCAGGGTGCCGGAATACCCACTGGATTAGATGTGGAAAGGAGTAATGGCACGTGAGTATTAAAGTTCCCCAATGTCTTTAAACGCACCTTGTTTTGTCTTTCAGATGCGGATGCAGCGCCAAAGGCCTCCGGAGCGTGCGAAGAGTTGGTAAGCTTTTGTCTTTCAGATGCCGGAATGCAGTATGAAGACCTCCGGAGCGCACGAAGAGTAGGTAAGCCTTTGCCTTTCCGATGCCGGAATGCTAACCTGTTCTTTCTTGTCTTTATAGGTGTTGCTGAAGACTGGATTCAGGATGGTAAGCCTTTGCCTTTCAGATGCCGGAATGCTAACCTGTTCTTTCTTGTCTTTATAGGTGTTGCTGAAGACTGGATTCAGGATGGTAAGCCTTTTTCCTTAGGCCCAGGACTGGATGCAGAAGACACGATGAGCGTCCTGCTGCAGAGGGTGCAGAATAACGCAAAGCAAGATTCATCCACCGGGTGTGGTTTAAATAGCCTCCTGTAGTGCTTAGGTGTCTCCTTCCACAGCCACGCCTAAGTAAGAAAAGAGTTCCTGGTAAGAAAAGAGTTCCTGCCTTCCAGAAGAGTTCCAGTGTTCTAAATCTAGGGAGTGGCTCCAGCCCCACCCAACAGGAAAAGTAGTTCCAAACAGAAGAGGATCAGAGGCTCAACTGGCAGGCAAGTAAGCAGCATGGTCTGCTGCAGGTAAGTCCACCCAAGCATTATGAGCCCGGCGCTTCCAGCGCTGGGACTGGGCATATTTATGAGCCTGGTGCCACTGGCGCCAGGACTGGGTCCAAAAGGTCCCAATTGGGACTGGTTGGCACTCGGAACCTGGGTTATGGATCTGCTTCCAAGGGAGTTGGGAAAACCCTGACCTTTTGGAAGCAGAGACCATGACAGTACCCCCCCTCAAGGCCCCTCCCAAACCGGGCTTCTCCGGGGGTTTTGGCTTGTCAGGAAATGTTCGGTGAAATCTTTTGATTAGGTGAGGAGCGTGGACATATTCAGCAGGTTCCCAGGATCTCTCTTGGGGGCCGTAGCCTTTCCAGTCAATTAGGTAGAATAGTTTAGATTTGGAGATCTTGGAGTCCAGAATGCTTTTGACTTCAAACTCGAGTTCTCCATCCACTAGGATAGGTTTTGGAGATTTGGTTAGTCGGGTTTGAGGTTGCACGGGTTTTAATAGAGAGACGTGGAAGACCGGATGTATCTTCATGTGCGGGGGCAAGTCCAACTTGACCGCTACTGGGTTTACTATGGTAGTGATGGAATAGGGACCAAGGTATCTTGGGTTGAATGTGCGTGGCCCTTTTAGAGATAGATATTTGGTGGATAACCAGACTTGATCCCCTGCTTGATAGTGAGGGGCTTCCTTCCGATGTTGATCTGCTCCTTTGTTGTATTGTTCTTTAGCCCTTTGAAGGTGAGAAACAGCTTCCTTAAAGGCTTGGGTGATTGTAGAATGCAGGTAGTCTACTGCTGGTGTTTCAAGATCTTGGAGGGGATCCAACTCCGAGGTTCGAGGGTGACTGCCGTACAAAAGAAAAAACGGGGTTTTCCCAGTTCCCGAGTGGACAGAGTTATTGTAGGCATACTCGGCTATCCAAAGGATATCTTTCCAAGTTTTTTCAGTTTGTTGCAGCATGCAGCGTAAATACTGTTCCAGAGTTTGATTGGTCCTCTCGGTTTGTCCGTCGGTCTGAGGGTGGTGACTGGTCGATAGTCTCACATCAATTTGAGCCGACCGACAGCAACTTCGCCAAAAATGAGAAATAAATTGACTACCTCGATCCGAAATTAGAACCGAAGGAAAACCGTGCAGTCGGACGATGTTTTCAAGAAATTCTCAGGCCAGAGTTGCTGCTGTTGGCAAGCCTTTGAGCGGAATGAAATGCGCCATCTTGGAGAATAAGTCCACGATTACTAGAATCGTATTGTATCCGGAGCATGGAGGTAGATCGGTGATGAAGTCCATAGAAAGCGTATGCCAAGGGCGAGGTGGGATGTCAATAGGGCGTAAGAGGCCTGCTGGTCTTTCCTTTTGACTCTTGTTTTGGGCGCATACTCCACAGGACATTATAAAGTCTCTGATATCTTTTTTCCAAGACGGCCACCAGAAGTAGCGCTTGATCTTTTCTGAGGTCTTGGCTATACCGGGATGACCTTCCATTAAAGAGTCGTGATAACAAGAGATTACTTTTTTCTGTAAATCTGTGCTGGGTAGGTATAATCGTTCTTGGAAATACAATAAGTTGTCCTTTACTGCAAAGTCCTTTCCCTGCAGATGCCAATTCTGTATATCTGCTGGAGTTACAAGTTGCCTGGCTTTATCCTTAGCTTCCTCTATGGATTCTGTGGCGATTACACCCAGAATTCTTTGGTACAGGTTTAGGGTTGATCAAGTGTTCTTCCACTCCCATCCGAGAAAGGGCATCGGCTTTACCGTTCTTTGTACCTGGTCGATAGGTAATTATGAAGTCAAACTCGGCAAAGAATAATGCCCAACGGAGTTGTCTAGAGGATTGGGCTTTTGCGGTTTTCAAATATTGCAGGTTTCGGTGATCCGTAATCACAGTAACGGTGTGTCGGGCCCCCAGCAGATAATGCCGCCAAGCCTTAAAGGCAGACTTGATAGCCAGAAGTTCCTTGTCAGTAATCGTGTAATTGACTTCAGGAGGCGAGAATTTGCGGGACCAAAATGCCACGGGATGCAACTGATTGGTTACCGGGTCCCTTTGTGATAGAACTGCCCCCATGGCAAGGCTTGAAGCATCAGTTTCCACGATGTAGGGGAGTTCGGGGCGAGGGTGTTTTAAGACTGGTGCAGAGATAAATTTAGTCTTCAAATCCTGGAAAGCTTGTTCCGCCTCGGTAGACCATTCAAAACGTTTGTTTTTCTTTAACAAGGCAGTGATGGGCTGGACTATTCGAGAGAACTCGGGGATAAACCTGCGGTAAAAGTTAGCGAAGCCTAACATGCTTTGCACACCTTTTACGGAGGATGGTGATGGCCATTTGAGAACTGCATCGACCTTCTTTGAATCCATACGCACCCCGCCAGGTGATAATATGAATCCCAAGAATTCAACTTCAGTCACGTTGAAAACACATTTTTCCAACTTAGCGAAAAGTTTGTGTTGACGCAATCTTTCGAGGACCATTTTCACGTGTTTCCGATGTTCAGATTCTGATGAAGAATAAACGAGGATGTCGTCAATGTAAACAACAACACATACATCTATGAGCTCTCTGAGGACATCGTTCATAAAATATTGAAAGGCGGCCGGGGCATTGCAAAGTCCGAAGGGCATGACCTGATATTCAAATAGCCCATACTTGGTGCGGAAGGCCGTCTTCCATTCATCGCCCTCTTTTACTCGTACCAAGTGGTAAGCTCCTCTAAGATCCAGCTTTGTATATATGCATGCTTTTCTGACTTGGTCCAGGAGTTCAGGGATCAAAGGTAACGGATATCTATTCTTAACGGTGATCTGGTTCAGGGAGCGATAATCGATACAAGTTCTAAGGTCTCCTTCCTTTTTTGGAACGAAGAACAAAGCTGAAGAAGCAGGGGACTTGGAAGGACGAATAAACCCATTTGCCAGGTATTGATCCAGGTATTGTCGAAGGTGGAGGTTCTCAGGCTCGGTGAGGGCATAAATTCTACTACAAGGAGGAGTAGATCCAGGTATCAGGTCTATCTGGCAGTCATAAGACCTATGAGGAGGTAGAGAGTTAGCCTGATCCTTCTGGAAAACATCTTGGTATTCTAGGTATTCGGGAGGTAACTGGGGAGTCTCTGAAGAAATTGCGGCCAGTGCAACACCAGGTGGAGGGTGACAAGTAGAGACACATTCTGGAAACTGGACCGTTCTTGCTCGCCAATCGATCAGAGGATTGTGTTTCTCTAACCAAGGTATTCCTAGAATAATCTGAAACTGAGGGGCCTTGATCACATCGAACACGATCTTCTCATGGTGTCCATCTTGACTTACTAGCGTCACTTCTTGAGTGGTATGCGTTACTGGCCCGGAGGCTATCTCCGTACCATCCACCGTAGTAATGACGTCCTTTACAGCCTTGGGACAAAGAGTTAGATTCATCCTCAAAACCATTTCATGATCCACATAATTGCCGATGGCACCGCTGTCAACGTAAGCTTCAATTGCATGTAATCGATCCGGATTATCAGGGCTAATGAGGACCATAGGTATCACGAAATGCAAGGTCACGGAACTGGTTTTTACGCTCGGCAAGAGGACCTCTATTCTTGTCGGGCGAGGTCGTTTCCCTGCTCAGAGTTTGTAACTTTGGTAACTGCAGCTCCTACTGCCTTCTTGGCAGGTTTCACTGGACAGTCTCGAAGAAAGTGCCCTGAGTTTCCGCAATATAGGCATAATTGCAACTGTTTCCTCCTTTCCCGCTCCCGTTGTGTTAGAGGACCTTTCAGACCCCCTATTTGCATGGATTCCCCGGAGTCTACTCCTTTGGAAGGAGTTGGCGGTTTGGAAAATACTCGAGCATCAAACTTGGAACGATCGGCCTTCCTGTTCTGCAGCCTGTGATCTATTTGAACGACCAAGTCTATGTAATCCGAACAGTCTTGTGGGGGATTCACTACTTGGGCTAAAACGTCTTTGAGCTCTCCACGTAGACCTCTATAAAACAGCGTAATCCTTTTGTCCTCAGGCCATTGAGTTTCCACTATTATTCTATTGAAAGATGCAATATAAGCCAACAGGTCTTGATTACCTTGTCGCAACGAAAGAAGCTCATTGTCCAAGGCCTGTCCCTGTGAATGTCTTGCGAACAGTTTTTCCATACTAAGCTGAAAGGCTTGAAAATCATGGAGAACCGGATCATCTTGATGAACTAGAGGGATCGACCAGTCTGCCGCATTGCCACTAAGGTACGAAAGTACAAAAGCTACTTTAGCTTGATCAGTTGGAAAGGCTGCTGGCCGGCATAAGAAGTGCAACCGGCACTGATTGATAAATACTGCAAACCTCTTTGGGTCACCAGAAAATCACTCGGGCGGAGCCAGAGGTACATTCCCAGGTAGGTTGATCTGCACTGGATTCATAGAGGATGTTGAAGGAAGATTTGCCCCTGATGCGGGTAACGGGGTCTGTCCGGCTTGTGACTGTAGCACTTGTCTAGCAAGATTGTCTGTTCTCTCCTTGGAAATAATTAGTTCCCTTCTTAGAGCATTCGTTTCCTGACGAGTTGCATGCACTTCTGCCCTTAGTTCCCCAAGTAACCGGGCTAGGGGGTCAGTATCCGAGGTTTCCATAGCGCCTGGGCGAGAGTTTTGCGGTAGGCTTTGCGTTCTGTAACGCTCACCTGATTCTCGCAGAGGCGCCGGTCTTGACTGGGCGACTACCGTATCTTCAAAGGTGATGTGTAGCACCCGGTTGGCTCTTTGGGCTGGACCTCTGTGCACTGTATGCCTGACGTGTAGAGTAAGATGTCTGCAGATAGAAAATATGGGGTTAATGAACTGGGGTTATTGGGGTGTCCCTATCTCTTTCCTCTTCTCCTCTCCTGTAGACCCCAAAGGTTAACGCTCTCACCTTAGGTAAGTGAATGCTGAGCTCTCCATCTGCCTCGGGGCAGGGTGCTGTAGCCAGTTTCTTCACTGGATAGGTAGCGCAGGCCTCTTGACTTCAGAGGACTGCTGTCCGTCGTTTACTGCACGAACGGTAAGTTTCGAGTCATTCAAATGTCTTTTTAAAGTCTTTAGTAATGATGTCTCTTGTTTTGCAGGGTTCCGGCGATGGCGGATGACGGGCTGAAGTGAGTTGAAGATGGAGCCCGTGTGATGAATAGAAGCGCCTGGAAGCACGTGAGTAAGCGCTTGTTGCCTGCTTCACGATGCGCTCTAACTGTCTTTTTATTTTGCAGGTACGAGTTCGGAGCGGCTGCAGGGTGCCGGAATACCCACTGGATTAGATGTGGAAAGGAGTAATGGCACGTGAGTATTAAAGTTCCCCAATGTCTTTAAACGCACCTTGTTTTGTCTTTCAGATGCGGATGCAGCGCCGAAGGCCTCCGGAGCGTGCGAAGAGTTGGTAAGCTTTTGTCTTTCAGATGCCGGAATGCAGTATGAAGACCTCCGGAGCGCACGAAGAGTAGGTAAGCCTTTGCCTTTCCGATGCCGGAATGCTAACCTGTTCTTTCTTGTCTTTATAGGTGTTGCTGAAGACTGGATTCAGGATGGTAAGCCTTTGCCTTTCAGATGCCGGAATGCTAACCTGTTCTTTCTTGTCTTTATAGGTGTTGCTGAAGACTGGATTCAGGATGGTAAGCCTTTTTCCTTAGGCCCAGGACTGGATGCAGAAGACACGATGAGCGTCCTGCTGCAGAGGGTGCAGAATAACGCAAAGCAAGATTCATCCACCGGGTGTGGTTTAAATAGCCTCCTGTAGTGCTTAGGTGTCTCCTTCCACAGCCACGCCTAAGTAAGAAAAGAGTTCCTGGTAAGAAAAGAGTTCCTGCCTTCCAGAAGAGTTCCAGTGTTCTAAATCTAGGGAGTGGCTCCAGCCCCACCCAACAGGAAAAGTAGTTCCAAACAGAAGAGGATCAGAGGCTCAACTGGCAGGCAAGTAAGCAGCATGGTCTGCTGCAGGTAAGTCCACCCAAGCATTATGAGCCCGGCGCTTCCAGCGCTGGGACTGGGCATATTTATGAGCCTGGTGCCACTGGCGCCAGGACTGGGTCCAAAAGGTCCCAATTGGGACTGGTTGGCACTCGGAACCTGGGTTATGGATCTGCTTCCAAGGGAGTTGGGAAAACCCTGACCTTTTGGAAGCAGAGATCATGACAGACTTTCTCTCTAATGACTCTTCCAACCTCCTGGCACACATTCCGGATGAATATAAACTTTTCAACTCAGCAGAGACATTTTTTGCATCACTAGCATTCAAACACGAGCAAACTCAAAATGGCTCCAGATGGTCCGCTGGGAGCTGATCCAACTGGTAAACGACACAGAGGAGGGGGTCAACATCATCAAGGTGGAACTAAGAGCACTGAGACTAATGACAATGCAAAATCGATATGTGCTCAACCTCCTCACAGCCATGGAGGGTGGTGTTTGCTGAGAAATCGGGAGTTCATGTTGCACATTCATACCCTCTTCAGATTCAGAGAACGGGACACTGTCACACGTGATAGCAGTGTATGACCTCAGAGTTAGAATGAGGAAGGAGGGAGGTGTTCAACCAAGTGACTGTCCCAGTGCAGCATTTGACTGGGTACCTTCATGGCTCAGGATTGCAATGAAAATATTGGTCCCCATCATAAAGTGCGATGATAATGGTGACTACTGGCAACAAGAATAGTAATAAGGTGCCTCACGATACTAGAGAAGCCCAAGTACAAACAGGTGAAAGCGATGAGCCCAAATATTGCATTGTGGCAATATACAATACATGGGATGTAGTGTATAATCCCTATCACACTACTATTAAGCAACCCCAAGATCCCGAGAATTATAAGGAGGTATGGGTCGACTTAGAGGAAGATGGGGGTTGTATATACATGACATGCACTCCAGACGAGTATGCACGGTGAGGGGAAAGCTTCAGAAGCATGTGTAGAGCATGGATGTCCATAAAAAGGTACCCCCGCCTTGGATGAAGCAGTAAAAAGGGCAGAGGAATGTGAAAGCACTGGGGGAGGGTATTCGTTACTTTAGGAGTAGCGAAAAGGGGGAATGTTGGGGGAGAGGTGGTCTTTCCCACCCCCCTCACCATTACCGACTGACGAAACACAGTATAGGCTAAAGGGGGGGAGATTCCCCCACCCACATCTAGGTTTTCTGCACATAATGTTAGTAAACAAACAGCTAAGTCTCTGCCTTAACCTAGCAACTAAATGTTGTGCTACACCAAATGCCATCTTTTTCTAGGCCCAAGAATGATCTCTCAGTAGTCACAGCTTTCCCATCCCCAGCAGTGTGCACAGACAGCCCGAGCCACCTCTGCCTCCTGCCACCTCCACACGAGCCTTGTTCTCACGGAAGTCCAGCCATTCATTGTTGCAACATTTAGTATTCCTTCATTTCGGATGAGCTCATCGCCCTGTGTGAGACCAGAACAGGCCACAGGCCATGTGCACATCCATCTCCACTAACCTGCCCATGCTCCCTCGACCCCCAGCCCGCCAGGCCACGGTTCACAAGTCTCTTGCCCCTCGTTTCTTAGATAAAGATATGCATCTGGCCCCTCACAGTGACTATTCCAGGACACCCACCATAGCCCTAATCCTATGCACCAATATATCCACCCCAAAACCAACACATGTCCATCTATATCATGAGGCATCAGGCAGATCAAATCCACTGGGGGAGGCACCTGGGAATGTGGCCCTGTGTTTTATGGACTCCTGAGTGCAGTACATCTGTCAGTGACCTGAAAGTACCCCCATTCATGCAATGATTTTTATGTCTGCCATTAGTCTTATACAATTAGTTCCTGTTGTGCTAGCTTAGTTAGATAGCAGTGTAGCGGCTCTCTGCCGTGAACTTCACTGTGACGATGAGCCCAGCTGGCCATGTGCACTATGACTGATGAAGAGACAGCAACCAATGGAACCCAGGCATCCCATATGGAGCTGGGATTGATATATGTACCTAGCCAATCAATTATGTTAGTTTGTTACTTGTATGTGATGTCATAACTGAGGCTTGGTATCTTTTTAAAGTGCTTCCCGTGTATCTGTCAGCAGAGCGCTCTCAGGCAGCAGAGCTCTCTCCATGCATACTTTATCTTATATACATTTGTTTCACTTGCAATTAATCTCCTGGTCTCATTCCCTCATGGGGTGTGTCCATTATTTGGTCTAGTGGATATGACGTGTTGTGAGGAGTATACCTTCACCTGTCTGTCCGCGTCTCCAATGCCTGTGTATATGTCTATTGTTTCTGGTATGGATATTCCGACGCTGTCATCATGTGCCCTTGTTAACCTCTCTCTTGAGCATACTATAGCTGTCTCCCCTTCCTTTGTCCTGGGAAGTCTCTAAGCCTCTTTACATATGTTGTTATGTCATTGAGGGTACATAAATCGTCCGTCAACCATGGTGCCTGCTCGTCCATGCAGCCTCTTCCTACCCCCCCTGTACCTAACCCACTCTCCCATCTCACCCTCTTATCTGTCACTGTCGATTGGAGCCTATGTAGCACCCCTCTCTTGTCCCCACTGTTCCGTCCTTCATTGTCAAACCCTGAGCCCAAATTACTACAAAATTCGTCTATGAAGCTCAGCCTTCTAGTTGTCGTGTCTGTGTTAGGTTTCTAGTTAATGGCGATATCCTGCAAGTCGTATCTGCTGTCTCCCACCCAGGCTCCTAGGCCTGTTCTGTCCCATTCTGTGGTACTCCTGATCTGTGAGTTCGTGCTGTATGGTTCTGCTTATCTGCCTATCTCAAGTCTGTTGTGTCCCCGAACCGCTGTCCATTGTCTTTACAGCCCTTATTGCCAGCTCGTCGTCCTACTTGCATGCGTGTTCCCTGGCCAGTCTGTCCAGCTGCAACTTTCTTTGTTCCCACTCAATCAACTTGCTTTTTTCCTGCTCTGCTACCTCCCTCTGTGTCTCAATCACTTCTGCTTCTGTTATCCTTCTGTCCCGCTGCTCCCACTCCTCTCTTTCTTTCTCTGCAATCCCTTTCTATCCTCTCTTCTATTTCTCTCTGCACCTGCTCCTTCTCTTCCTCTCTTCTCGTCTCCCTGTCTTCGCTTTCTAATCTCTCTTTCCTTCTCCTTTCTGTCTGTTTCCTCCATTATCTTTGCCCAATCTCTCACTTCTCTTCCTCCCCTCAAGCCTTCCATTGCCTTAGTTGTTCCCTCTTTCACCCCATCTGTCTTCCCTTCCAACTTCTGGAGGATCTGTCCACCTATCCACTCTTTCGTGGCTATGCTCCCTAGCCCATCTTTCGCATGCTGCCGTGCTTCGCCACTTGCTCCTCACCCAGTGGTTAGCTAACCTGCGCCTCTCTGTCCTTCTTCCTGTGTGTATGGTGGTTGTTTATATGTCGGATTTGAATATCCCTCTGCTGCTCTTAATTCTTGTAATGTGTACATCCCTTGCTTGTAATCTGTGTCCTCTGTGACCATGCTCGGAGGGTTATGTGGGGGAGCAGAAGGCAGGGTTGCAGGCCCCTGCACCACCTGCTGGCTCAGCATCCACTGACCTCTCGCTGCATCCTCCTCGCCCTCCTGAAACATCTGCTAGAGTTCAAATATAACCATGCGGCTTGCTAGCTTCTTCCCCTTATAGGCACCATGTATGTGTGTCAGTAGTAATTGCTGCACATTTTTGTAGAAACTTCTGCAAGGTGGCCATGGTTTAGTTAACTTTTCCTCTGTGCCTTTAGACCATTCTATTCTATATTTACAGATGTTGTGCTTATAGGGTGGGAGTGTCTTGCACAGGTGCTGTAGGGGGGTGTCCCCGCGGCACTTCCCTTGGTACATTGCTCTTGCGTTTACCTGCCATCAAATTGAGGGTTTCGACAGTCCGCTGTTAAGGGAGGAATACAATGTAATCACAATGTTACCAATTTGCTACAAACCTCTCTGGCTCAACAACCTGCCAGGCATTCTCCGCATACCGCCCTTTTACAAATTTGCTGCCTCCTAAGGCACACCCACAATCTTGTGCATGCGCCTTCTGTGCACTATCACTGGTTTACCTCGTCTGCCAATCCCAAGTTCCCTATGCCAGCTGCTCACTGTCTCGTGCTCTCTGTGTCCTATGCATAACCCTATGGGTGACGTCACCAATTTTTTAACCATGTAGTGGTAAGAATTAAAATACTGCACACACAATGTCACACCCTATTACTCCCACAGTGTACCAATCCCAATGCAAAACCCCACAGCTGTCTCCCTGCCTCCAGGCAGAGTATACCACTATTTCTCTTGTGTTCGATATGTACCTGCTGTGACGCTTAGCAAATAATACGCCTCCTCTCGAGACTTAACCAGTCGAATCACCTTCTGCAATCTAGGCCAGCTTCCTTTGCTAAACCTTACGGGGATACTGTCATTGATGACCCAAGCTAAAAAGCCCAAACCACAGGAAATCCACTATTTACATACTTATTTCATCCGTGCTCTCGAGTGAATAGGTTATTCACCGGTACCGTTTACCTCTAAACTTGAATATGTGCTGCCCACAAATAATGACATCTACCTCCGCTCCTGTCCCTTCTTAGTTTGACAATGCTAGACAATACTTTGATGATATTTGACAGTGCTAGACACTAATAAACAATACTCCACCATACTCAGTACCCTCCCTCATGCACACAGTTGCTGTGAGACTGGGTCAATACTTACACTCTGTGGTCTGCTGTGTTTCCCAAAACTGCCACTTCCGCGTCCTGATCTGCCTGGACTCCTCGCTAACCTCGGACAGGATATTTTGCAAGCTGGCTCTTCCTGGCCTTTCCACGGGTACGCGTTTCTCGTCTTTCTCTAAATATGCGAGGGCCCTGCAACCTCTCAGGTTCTGCGGCTGAGGAGATGGATTTGTGCCAGGCTGGCACAGCAAACCATCAGCTATGCTACCAACATGTTGGGTGGGACTCCCAGGTATGCCTTAACAATGCTGGGGGTCCTTGGACTCAGAGGGCCCAACACCCTCACCAGGACAAACATAGGACTCAGTCAACAGCAAGTACAAACTGCAAATGATTGCAAATAAAACAAACAGAGATCCATACAAGAACATCAGAAGATTCTAGTACAGCTCGAGGCTCCACAGTGCACAGGCTGGTTTTCTATCCCTCGGGGTTCATCACTCGGGCCCTTCCCATAAAGACCTATTGCTATGAAGGAATGGTTACTGAGCGTCTCTACTGCCTATAGTGGACCCTATAGGTGTTATTCTACTGGTTCTCGCATGTCAGGTGGCTGAACTGTCCCATCCCCAAGAAACTATGTATTACATTGTTGCAGAGTACTGGGATTCCCATTGGTTCTTGCCCCTTGCCATTCACCCCTGGGATTCTAAGCTGTGATTGGTTAGAGCTGATGCTCCCAGGAATGGGACTCGATAGAGTTCTCAGCTTGCTGTGCACCTCTTCAAGGTAATGTGAATGATTATGTGTCTGTATTGTCCATGTTATACTGCATTCCCTATGGGCAAGCTATACGTGGTTCGATCAGGTTCCATATATACTCCTGTATCTCCATGTGAACATTTGCTTTAAGCATCAGCAAGCTTGCTAGGGATTTCTTGTGTCATGCGGTTCTAAGTTACTGCATTTGGTTATTGGCAAAAATAATAAAAGCATTCACAGTATGTACATATATCTGTCCTATAGCTATAGAACTGTGTGCTCATGTTCTTCATGTATACCAGTGTGTGGTTGTGTGATGCAGCGCTTACTGCAATTGTGCTTCATGTCTAACCCTGCTATGTCGTGGTGTCACTAATGACGTCAGTACCATGGCGTCTTGGTGCTCAGTTGAGGCAGTTCATGTGGGTATTTCCATCCATTAGTGCACTCAGGATCTGTCAAAAATAAGATGGGTGGCTGGGAGCGTTTCTGGCCTTTCGTCTCGTCAGGAACTTCAAAGGGCGTAGGGGTGGTCTTGGGACCCCCGGGACTCCCACTTCAAAAGCCACACCGTGTCCAACACAAGAAAAACATGAAGCAAAAAAAATGCTCCCTTTTGGGAGCAAGAGTAACAAAACCTTTAACACAACTGGCATGTGTGATATTAAGGAAAAAAGCCTACAAGGGTTTTACACCTCAAGCCAAACTTGTGTGGTGGCTCCGCAAAGAACTGCTTCACAAAAGCACACGTACATTGCAGGCTTGTGAACCCATAAAGAAGAGATAAAAGAACACAATTGCTGACAAATGCCAACTGGACTTGTGACTAATCAGGGCCAAAAGTACTTTCAGCGCCCAGCCTTTATCCGGGTGAAAGAGGTATCAAAGGGAAGCGGGTAGGCATTTCAAGCACCTATCAAACAAACATACACAAACCGTGATTAAATGTACAGATAAAATAAGTGAAAAAACATAGATAAACCAAGCATAACAGACACATGCTACCTACATACCCAGAGCAAGAGATTTTTCTTAAAGAAATACCAAATTATACATGGTACAATGGACATTGCCCCACCCCATCAGACCATTTCGAGAGCTGCAAACTGGCTATGCAGATGTGGGGGAGAGATGTGATGGGGCTTGATACCTAATTGTGGTGTTGTGCCCATTTTCAAGGTGGATTGATCCCTGTCCCTGCACCCACCCGGATGCCAAGTATGCCACAAAATTCCTTGTACAAGAGGTTTTTTCCCCAATGGGGTTGTGTGACGTTTTAAGGTCAGATAATGGCACACACTTCTTCAATGAGCTCTTCAGAGAGATCACAGCCCTATTAGGCATAAAACACTGTATGTGTTCCATTTACCACCTACAAGCCAATGGCGTGGTGGAATTAATAAATGGCCTACTAAAGAGCACGCTCTCCAAATTGTGCAACACCCTGAAAAAGAACTGGGTGTGTTGCCTACCCCTGGCCCTGTTCCATTTGCTCACACAGCCCAGTAAAGACCACCACCTCTCCCCTCATGAAATAGTGACTGGCAGACACATGCAAACACCCATCCACCCTGTAAGGATAACATACACAGAGGAGACACAGACATCAACAGCTCCACAAACTGACCTAGCACCCGCCCAACCACTTTGCCGGGGGAGCTGGTCTATGTCAGAAGCATTGTGAGGAAGTGGAACAATCCGAGGTTTCACGGAGCTTACAAGGTTGTGTTTTCCACCTCTCTCACAGTAAATGTGAAGGGGCTTTGATATTGGATACAGCTATCAGACATTCGCAGGGCCCCACCCAATTGAGTACCAGATGGCCAAGAGTAAACCAACTAATCTACCTCAGTTTATGTAGCTTCATGCAGACCATATAAGTGCATGTGAAAGAGTTAAACATACGTGCATCTCTCCTAGACACATGAGCTACTACAATTGCATCTCTCTCACTGTCGCTCTGTCTCTATCTCTCTCTTTTCCCTCTTACCACCCCACTAATTACCCCGTCTTTCCTGAAAAAAACCCATACTTTTCAATCTCTTTGCCTTTCCCGTTTTTCCTACTACAGGTACGACAACAATGAAGACATCAACATGAAGCTGTTCTTTGTCTAATGATAGAAATGTAATTAGTCGCACAAGAATATACTCTTATAACTGTAGACTGCACTTTGCAGCCATCTTGTTCACAGTTTTAATGTTTTCATTGGGGATATAGAGTGGTATATATTTTGTCTGGGCTGGCCATCTAAAAGAAGGGGGAAGGGACGACAGGATTCTGGAACAATAGTATACCCTCCAATGTAACTGAAATGACCCCAAGCCCAAGACTGAATGAAAGAATGAATGAAAGTGTGTTATTTAATTTAACAGAACCAAAAAATATTACCAGAACTAGGGATAATGTGACCCCCACCAATAGCAGAAATTCCCATACAACTGTAGGTACAAGTAACATGTTTGAAATCTTACTTCTTAATGTCAAAAAACGTTTGTGTAATGCAAGCAGTAATGTAAATGTTACAAATAGCAGTAGTAGGGTAGCAAAAAGGCACGTAGTGCACCATAAGCAAATTAAAAAGACAAGCACGTAAACTCAAATATGATGCATTGCATGGCTTTGGCCTAGACGCAGTTGAAGATATTCGTTACCCCGAGCACTCCAACAGTTGGTATTATGACATGAGTACAATGGGAAGATGAACAATTAATGGGAGTTGCCTTTCTTCTACTTAATACCACAAGCATCTGGGGCTCCCAAGGTTTTAGTACCACAGGAAGTACCAATGATAGAGGCACAATGCATAATTAATCTTGTGCTATATAGCATCAGAGGCACTTTCCAGGCATGCAACGTTCACTTAGAGCTTGTTGATCAGAACGCCCAGAAATGCAAAATGAGTTTGACCAACCCAACTGTCTGAAACAACCCTACCTGGTAATCGAAGGGGCGAAATACACTAACACCAAATAGCCAGAAACAACCCTCAGATGTAAAGCTGAAGGACTGTTAGGCTTGCCCAAAAGGATTGCAGCACTTGTGGAACAGACTTGCGCACAAGAATGGATAGGGCACGTCACCAAATTGACCTGGATTGTAGCCATAGAGAAGTCAGTAAAAGTGCACCAAGAAAATATTTATGAAATATGTTTCTTCAGTGAAGGAACTATTTCTGTCGGCTCAAACAAATTGTGTAACAGAAGTGTGATAATTCCAGACCTCAAGAAAGGCACTGCAGCGCTGATGGACTATTAGTGGGTGTGTGGCCAACAAGCGTACTTGCACATCCCACCATCCTGCAGGGCTATTGTTTGCTAGCTACGCTGCACTCAGCACTCTTAGTAGTCCCAGAAGAACACCTAAAGGCGGGGCCACTGCCTGCCGAAGCACCCACAGCGCCCCCAGCAGTTGGGGGAGGCCCCAACTCCTCCCACGTCCCAAAGGAGTATGAGACACACACAAGAGCAAAAAGAGTTACTGCTGTTTATTGCACAAAACAAACAGGGACAAGTTCTGGGATCATAGGTAACCCGGGAACATCTAAACCGTGGTGGGCTCGCAGGCCCTTTTTTTAGCTGTATGACGCGGCTACATGCATCACCTGGGAAACTAGCCCCAAAACCTAACGCTGTCTCGGGTTGGCCCCCCGAGTGGTAGGGTCAGTATAGGCCCATATAGAAGAAGATGTTATTGGTAGAGAAAGGGCCAGGTGGTACGCTTGGGTCGTCCCTAATAGTTGCTACATGAAAGTTGTTACAAGGGGAAAATGAGTGATTGGCTAAACTATAGTAGCGTCAGTGGTTAGCCCCTCATATTCTGATTGGTTCACGCATAAGCCCCCAAGCCTGGGACCATCGCTGTTCCCAGCTCGCGGTGTACCTGGTGCTGGCAGCAATGTATGACTATGTGTCAGTGGCGGACAATTGACAGGTCTGACTATGGGCTATTGGGTGTCCCTTTCCCATCGCTGTCGGTTTCCCAGACGTGAGACCCCGGAGCATCCCTGGTCCTTGGGGCTTGGCATCGTATCAGGTCGGCCTGGTCACGTGTGATGAGACCGTGGCTGGAGCAGAATTACGAGTATTTGATTTGTATTTCAGCTCTAAGGAGCGTTTAGCAGTGGCAGGTGTAACATTGGCGCGGGGAGTGCAGCGTGTAGATTGTAAATTCGTGGCCTTGGCTGTGGGCTCTCATCAGGGTTCGTTCTGCATGATCAGCATCTTGTAGCCTCGTCTGAGCTGCTCCGCCCTGGGGACTCTGGTTTGCGGCCTACCTTAGCCTAGCTCATGGGTGGCGGTATACAGTCTGTAATAAGAGGGTCGCGGGGGCGACATTGGTTCTTGTACGTTAGTCCATATATAGGGCTACATCGTCATAGCTTTTAGTAGCGAGGAAGCGTCTGCAAGCACGTACACAAGCTCTTCTGGCATCTTGCATTTCTGCGGTGCTGTAGTTGGCCTATGTGAAAAATAACAACGATGCATATGTGAGTGTGAATGGTCCTCTACGTCATAGTACTGAGTATCTTCTTCGTGTAGGTTGGTGTGTGTGTGTGTGTGTGTGTGTGTGTGTGTGATCCATGTGCTTGGTGGCACGTGTGTTCTTGTCTGCTGGCTATGTTGTCATGGCATCTCTAACGATGGTGATGTTGGTGGATGATGTTTAATCCAGTTGGTCTATATGGTCGGTGTCAGCTCCACCCGAGGTCCCCGCCCGAGGTTGGGATGACGTGCAGCCTGCCTGGGTGTTGTGGCGTGGCCACGGTGGATCTAGATGTCCAGGACGGCAGTAGGCTGGTCCTCACACGGTGGGTGCTTAGGTTGTGTCGTCATAGGTCATGGGCTGGACAAGAATCGGGGGACGGATTGTCCCATTTTCCCTCTTAAGTCCCCCTTCTGGTCAACTTGTCGACCATAAAATGATCTACTCTTTTATCTCGTCGTACTCGCCATACCTTCGTTATTCCTGCCAAGTGTCCGTACCAGTCCACATTGTCTTCAAATGACCAGTACATATATACACATCCACCACCAGGCTTGCAGTAAACCCATTTTCCAACATAGCTTTTCGGGTTTCTTGGATTCTCAACTTTAATGGATGGTGGGTACAAATCTGCTTCTACTATCTGCTGGTGCGATCGTTCACGTTCCTTGATGATGACATCAGTGTGTTTATCGTCTTCAGCTGGCATGAGGACGTGCATGCCGATCATCTCCTCAGCAGTGCGCTTTGATCTTGCCTTCCACAGTCTGATTCCCCTCAGAGAATCCATTCCCAAGATCACACATCCTGCCACAACTGTGAGGCCATCTGAGAGCCATGTTGGCATCTAGGACCGGACGTATGAGAACCAGCTATCGTCCTTCTTCACTCCTTTTGCGTCTTATTCCATCTTGGCGTGCATCTTGGCCAGCTGTGATACCGCTTCAGATAACATACTGTTGTCCTCGTTGTTTGCAGGGGTGAATGTGCAGCATGAACTTCCGATCTTTGCGCAAACACCTCCTTCCATAGCTGTCAAGAGGTCCAGCACATTCCTGTTTTGTAGGGCTCCATTCTAATTGCTCCTAATTCTTCCTTTATCGCGTTGAACCCGTTAACTGTGGAGTTAATCGTCATCATTAGCTCCCATCTTGTGATTTGTAACCATTTCGCATTTGCATATGACTGTACACCTGGATGTATGATGGAGGAAAAGAACATTGCTGCTCAGCTAAATAGTCTGTGTGCTGGTGGAATGTCACTCAGGGCTGTTTCTGACTTTCCCCACATGTAATTTCATGTCAGTGGTTCGCCTTGTCTTTTTACTCTGGATAAATGTGCAGGGTCGCTTTGCGTCTTGCTTCCTATCACCTTCAGTGATCTCTTCTTTCTTTTGTTCCCTTTGTCCATCTTAGGGAAGTTCTCCATGTTGACGTGCTTCTGTGGTACTACTAGTGATGGCACAATGATGTGTACCATAGTGCACACTCCATTCCACAACGGTGGAAGGCTGTTGTATGCCTTTCCTCCGCAAGCCCAATAGTGGTCCATCAATACTGCTGTTCCTGCACCCCCTCAGGAAGCTTGATTGTTCTTTTGCCTCCTTCGTTCATTCCAACATCAATTTCTCCATCATGCTGGTAACATAGTGTGGGTGCTGTAAGGGGAAGTATTGTTATGGGTTCCTCTGCTTTATCTAACCATGTTTACAATGCTGCACTCTTTGTCCATTCCTTGTAGCATTTGTCATTTTCTTCTTATACTGTTACTACTGATTGTGTTGTCAACGTAAAGGGTTTACTTGCCACAACTCCGTCCACCCATCCATTTTTCATGTATACTTTGCCATATATTAATATTAGCAGCCTTTCCCAGCACCCTGGTTCACCCCAATCGCTTTTGCACTCCACTGGCATGGCAGGTAGCCCAGTGTAACCTCTTTTGTTTCTCCCTTGTCCTTCTTCCTGTGTGTATGGTGGTTGTTTATATGTCGGATTTGAATATCCCTCTGCTGCTCTTAATTCTTGTAATGTGTACATCCCTTGCTTGTAATCTGTGTCCTCTGTGACCATGCTCGGAGGGTTATGTGGGGGAGCAGAAGGCAGGGTTGCAGGCCCCTGCACCACCTGCTGGCTCAGCATCCACTGACCTCTCGCTGCATCCTCCTCACCCTCCTGAAACGTCTGCTAGAGTTCAAATATAACCATGCGGCTTGCTAGCTTCTTCCCCTTATAGGCACCATGTATGTGTGTCAGTAGTAATTGCTGCACATTTTTGTAGAAACTTCTGCAAGGTGGCCATGGTTTAGTTAACTTTTCCTCTGTGCCTTTAGACCATTCTATTCTACATTTACAGATGTTGTGCTTATAGGGTGGGAGTGTCTTGCACAGGTGCTGTAGGGGGGTGTCCCCGCGGCACTTCCCTTGGTACATTGCTCTTGCGTTTACCTGCCATCAAATTGAGGGTTTCGACAGTCCGCTGTTAAGGGAGGAATACAATGTAATCACAATGTTACCAATTTGCTACAAACCTCTCTGGCTCAACAACCTGCCAGGCATTCTCCGCATACCGCCCTTTTACAAATTTGCTGCCTCCTAAGGCACACCCACAATCTTGCGCATGCGCCTTCTGTGCACTATCACTTGTTTACCTCGTCTGCCAATCCCAAGTTCCCTATGCCAGCTGCTCACTGTCTCGTGCTCTCTGTGTCCTATGCACAACCCTATGGGTGACGTCACCAATGTATTAACCATGTAGTGGTAAGAATTAAAATACTGCACACACAATGTCACACCCTATTAGTCCCACAGTGTACCAATCCCAATGCAAAACCCCACAGCTGTCTTCCTGCCTCCAGGCAGAGTATACCACTATTTCTCTTGTGTTCGATATGTACCTGCTGTGACACTTAGCAAATAATACACCTCCTCTCGAGACTTAACCAGTCGAATCACCTTCTGCAATCTAGGCCAGCTTCCTTTGCTAAACCTTACGGGGATACTGTCATTGATGACCCAAGCTAAAAAGCCCAAACCACAGGAAATCCACTATTTACATACTTATTTCATCCGTGCTCTCGAGTGAATAGGTTATTCACCAGTACCGTTTACCTCTAAACTTGAATATGTGCTGCCCACAAATAATGACATCTACCTCCGCTCCTGTCCCTTCTTAGTTTGACAATGCTAGACAATACTTTGATGATATTTGACAGTGCTAGACACTAATAAACAATACTCCACCATACTCAGTACCCTCCCTCATGCCCACAGATGCTGTGAGACTGGGTCAATACTTACACTCTGTGGTCTGCTGTGTTTCCCAAAACTGCCACTTCCGCGTCCTGATCTGCCTGGACTCCTCGCTAACCTCGGACAGGATATTTTCCAAGCTGGCTCTTCCCGGCCTTTCCACGGGTACGCGTTTCTCGTCTTTCTCAAAATATGCGAGGGCCCTGCAACCTCTCAGGTTCTGCGGCTGAGGAGATGGATTTGTGCCGGGCTGGCACAGCAAACCATCAGCTATGCTACCAAAATGTTGGGTGGGACTCCCAGGTATGCCTTAACAATGCTGGGGGTCCTTGGACTCAGAGGGCCCAACACCCTCACCAGGACAAACATAGGACTCAGTCAACAGCAAGTACAAACTGCAAATGATTGCAAATAAAACCAACAGAGATCCATACAAGAACATCAGAAGATTCTAGTACAGCTCGAGGCTCCACAGTGCACAGGCTGGTTTTCTATCCCTCGTGGTTCATCACTCGGGCCCTTCCCATAAAGACCTATTGCTATGAAGGAATGGTTACTGAGCGTCTCTACTGCCTATAGTGGACCCTATAGGTGTTATTCTACTGGTTCTCGCATGTCAGGTGGCTGAACTGTCCCATCCCCAAGAAACTATGTATTACATTGTTGTAGAGTACTGGGATTCCCATTGGTTCTTGCCCCTTGCCATTCACCCCTGGGATTCTAAGCTGTGATTGGTTAGAGCTGATGCTCCCAGGAATGGGACTCGATAGAGTTCTCAGCTTGCTGTGCACCTCTTCAAGGTAATGTGAATGATTATGTGTCTGTATTGTCCATGTTATACTGCATTCCCTATGGGCTAGCTATACGTGGTTCGATCAGGTTCCATATATACTCCTGTATCTCCATGTGAACATTTGCTTTAAGCATCAGCAAGCTTGCTAGGGATTTCTTGTGTCATGCGGTTCTACGTTACTGCATTTGGTTATTGGCAAAAATAATAAAAGCATTCACAGTATGTACATATATCTGTCCTATAGCTATAGAACTGTGTGCTCATGTTCTTCATGTATACCAGTGTGTGGTTGTGTGATGCAGCGCTTACTTCAATTGTGCTTCATGTCTAACCCTGCTATGTCGTGGTGTCACTAATGACGTCAGTACCATGGCGTCTTGGTGCTCAGTTGAGGCAGTTCATGTGGGTATTTCCATCCACAATCCCTGTTTCTTCTCCTATACCTGTGAAGATTTGTACAGGATTCGGTCTGTATGGCTGGCTGAGAGGATACCTTTCAGTGTACTTGTCAATCATTGGTGCACTCAGGATCGGTCAAAAATAAGATGGGTGGCTGGGAGCGTTTCTGGCCTTTCGTCTCGTCAGGAACTTCAAAGGGCGTAGGGGTGGTCTTGGGACCCCCGGGACTCCCACTTCAAAAGCCACACCGTGTCCAACACAAGAAAAACATGAAGCAAAAAAAATGCTCCCTTTTGGGAGCAAGAGTAACAAAACCTTTAACACAACTGGCATGTGTCATATTAAGGAAAAAAGCCTACAAGGGTTTTACACCTCAAGCCAAACTTGTGTGGTGGCTGCGCAAAGAACTGCTTCACAAAAGCACACGTACATTGCAGGCTTGTGAACTCATAAAGAAGAGATAAAAGAACACAATTGCTGACAAATGCCAACTGGACTTGTGACTAATCAGGGCCAAAAGTACTTTCAGCGCCCAGCCTTCATCCAGGTGAAAGAGGTATCAAAGGGAAGCGGGTAGGCATTTCAAGCACCTATCAAACAAACATACACAAACCGTGATTAAATGTACAGATAAAATAAGTGAAAAAACATAGATAAACCAAGCATAACAGACACATGCTACCTACATACCCAGAGCAAGAGCTTTTCCTTAAAGAAATACCAAATTATACATGGTACAATGGACATTGCCCCACCCCATCAGACCATTTCGAGAGCTGCAAACTGGCTATGCAGATGTGGGGGAGAGATGTGATGGGGCTTGATACCTAATTGTGGTGTTGTGCCCATTTTCAAGGTGGATTGATCCCAGTCCCTGCACCCACCCGGATGCCAAGTATGCCACAAAATTCCTTGTACAAGAGGTTTTCCCCCAATGGGGTTGTGTGACATTTTAAGGTCAGATAATGGCACACACTTCTTCAATGAGCTCTTCAGAGAGATCACAGCCCTATTAGGCATAAAACACTGTATGTGTTCCATTTACCGCCTACAAGCCAATGGAGTGGTGGAATTAATAAATGGCCTACTAAAGAGCACGCTCTCCAAATTGTGCAACACCCTGAAAAAGAACTGGGTGTGTTGCCTACCTCTGGCCCTGTTCCATTTGCTCATACAGCCCAGTAAAGACCACCACCTCTCCCCTCATGAAATAGTGACTGGCAGACACATGCAAACACCCATCCACCCTGTAAGGATAACATACACAGAGGAGACACAGACATCAACAGCTCCACAAACTGACCTAGCACCCGCCCAACCACTTTGCCGGGGGAGCTGGTCTATGTCAGAAGCATTATGAGGAAGCGGAACAATCCGAGGTTTCACAGAGCTTACAAGGTTGTGTTTTCCACCTCTCTCACAGTAAACGTGAAGGGGCTTTGATATTGGATACAGCTATCAGACATTCGCAGGGCCCCACCCAATTGAGTACCAGATGGCCAAGAGTAAACCAACTAATCTACCTCAGTTTATGTAGCTTCATGCAGACCATATAAGTGCATGTGAAAGAGTTAAACATACGTGCATCTCTCCTAGACACATGAGCTACTACAATTGCATCTCTCTCACTGTCGCTCTGTCTCTATCTCTCTCTTTTCCCTCTTACCACCCCACTAATTACCCCGTCTTTCCTGAAAAAAACCCATACTTTTCAATCTCTTTGCCTTTCCCGTTTTTCCTACTACAGGTACGACAACAATGAAGACATCAACATGAAGCTGTTCTTTGTCTAATGATAGAAATGTAATTAGTCGCACAAGAATATACTCTTATAACTGTAGACTGCACTTTGCAGCCATCTTGTTCACAGTTTTAATGTTTTCATTGGGGATATAGAGTGGTATAT
Source organism: Ambystoma mexicanum (assembly GCF_040938575.1). Taxonomy (NCBI): domain Eukaryota; kingdom Metazoa; phylum Chordata; class Amphibia; order Caudata; family Ambystomatidae; genus Ambystoma; species Ambystoma mexicanum. The sequence goes on from NC_090924.1 coordinate 1,042,090,309, forward strand.
ATTTTGTCTGGGCTGGCCATCTAAAAGAAGGGGGAAGGGACGACAGGATTCTGGAACAATAGTATACCCTCCAATGTAACTGAAATGACCCCAAGCCCAAGACTGAATGAAAGAATGAATGAAAGTGTGTTATTTAATTTAACAGAACCAAAAAATATGACCAGAACTAGGGATAATGTGACCCCCACCAATAGCAGAAATTCCCATACAACTGTAGGTACAAGTAACATGTTTGAAATCTTACTTCTTAATGTCAAAAAACGTTTGTGTAATGCAAGCAGTAATGTAAATGTTACAAATAGCAGTCGTAGGGTAGCAAAAAGGCACGTAGTGCACCATAAGCAAATTAAAAAGACAAGCACGTAAACTCAAATATGATGCAATGCATGGCTTAGGCCTAGACGCAGTTGAAGATATTCATTACCCCGAGCACTCCAACAGTTGGTATTATTACATGAGTACAGTGGGAAGATGAACAATTAATGGGAGTTGCCTTTCTTCTACTTAATACCACAAACATCTGGGGCTCCCAAGGTTTTAGTAACACAGGAAGTACCAATGATAGAGGCACAATGCATAATTAATCTTGTGCTATATAGCATCAGAGGCACTTTCCAGGCATGCAACGTTCACTTAGAGCTTGTTGATCAGAACGCCCAGAAATGCAAAATGAGTTTGACCAACCCAACTGTCTGAAACAACCGTACCTGGTAATCGAAAGGGGCGAAATACACTAACAACAAATGGCCAGAAACAACCCTCACATGTAAAGCTGAAGGACTGTTAGACTTGCCCAAAAGGATTGCAGCACTTGTGGAACACACTTGCGCACAAGAATGGATAGGGCACGTCACCAAATTGACCTGGATTGTAGCCATAGAGAAGTCAGTAAAAGTGCACCAAGAAAATATTTATGAAATATGTTTCTTCAGTGAAGGAACTATTTCTGTCGGCTCAAACAAATTGTGTAACAGAACTGTGATAATTCCAGACCTCAAGAAAGGCACTGCAGCGCTGATGGACTATTAGTGGGTGTGTGGCCAACAAGCGTACTTGCACATCCCACCATCCTGCAGGGCTATTGTTTGCTAGCTACGCTGCACTCAGCCCTCTTAGTAGGGGAAAATGAGTGATTGGCTAAACTATAGTAGCGTCAGTGGTTAGCCCCTGGTATTCTGATTGGTTCACGCATAAGCCCCCAAGCCTGGGACCATCGCTGTTCCCAGCTCGCGGTGTACCTGGTGCTGGCAGCAATGTATGACTATGTGTCAGTGGCGGACAATTGACAGGTTTGACTATGGACTATTGGGTGTCACTTTCCCATCGCTGTCGGTGTCCCAGACGTGAGACCCCAGAGCATCCCTGGTCCTTGGGGCTTGGCATCGTATCAGGTCGGCCTGGTCACGTGTGATGAGACCGTGGCTGGAGCAGAATTACGAGTATTTGATTTGTATTTCAGCTCTAAGGAGCGTTTAGCAGTGGCAGGTGTAACATTGGCGCGGGGAGTGCAGCGTGTAGATTGCAAATTCGTGGCCTTGGCTGTGGGCTCTCATCAGGGTTCGTTCTGCATGATCAGCATCTTGTAGCCTCGTCTGAGCTGCTCCGCCCTGGGGATTCTGGTTTGCGGCCTACCTTGGCCTAGCTCATGGGTGGCGGTATACAGTCTGTAATAAGAGGGTCGCGGGGGCGACATTGGTTCTTGTACGTTAGTCCATATATAGGGCTACATCGTCATAGCTTTTAGTAGCGAGGAAGCGTCTGCAAGCACGTACACAAGCTCTTCTGGCATCTTGCATTTCTGCGGTGCTGTAGTTGGCCTATGTGAAAAATAACAACAATGCATATGTGAGTGTGAGTGGTCCTCTATGTCATAGTACTGAGTATCTTCTTCGTGTAGGTTGGTGTGTGTGTGTGTGTGATCCATGTGCTTGGTGGCACGTGTGTTCTTGTCTGCTGGCTATGTTGTCATGGCATCTCTAACGATGGTGATGTTGGTGGATGATGTTTAATCCAGTTGGTCTATATGGTCGGTGTCAGCTCCACCCGAGGTCCCAGCCCGAGGTTGGGATGACGTGCAGCCTGCCTGGGTGTTGTGGCATGGCCACGGTGGATCTAGATGTCCGGGACGGCAGTAGGCTGGTCCTCACACGGTGGGTGCTTAGGTTGTGTCGTCATAGGTCATGGGCTGGACAAGAATCGGGGGAGGGATTGTCCCATTTTCTCTCTTAAGTCCCCCTTCTGGTCAACTTGTCGACCATAAAATGATCTACTCTTTTATCTCGTCGTACTCGCCATACCTTCGTTATTCCTGCCAAGTGTCCGTACCAGTCCACATTGTCTTCAAATGACCAGTACATATATACACATCCACCACCAGGCTTGCAGTAAACCATTTTCCAACATAGCTTTTCGGGTTTCTTGGATTCTCAACTTTAATGGATGGTGGGTACAAATCTGCTTCTACTATCTGCTGGTGCGATCGTTCACATTCCTTGATGATGACATCAGTGTGTTTATCGTCTTCAGCTGGCATGAGGACGTGCATGCCGATCATCTCCTCAGCAGTGCGCTTTGATCTTGCCTTCCACAGTCTGATTCCCCTCAGAGAAGCCATTCCCAAGATCACACATCCTGCCACAACTGTGATGCCATCTGAGAGCCATGTTGGCATCTAGGACCGGACGTATGAAAACCAGCTATCGTCCTTCTTCACTCCTTTTGCGTCTTATTCCATCTTGGCATGCATCTTGGCCAGCTGTGATACCGCTTCAGATAACATACTGTTGTCCTCGTTGTTTGCAGGGGTGAATGTGCAGCATGAACTTCCGATCTTTGCGCAAACACCTCCTTCCATAGCTGTCAAGAGGTCCGGCACATTCCTGTTTTGTAGGGCTACCATTCAAATTGCTCTTAATTCTGCCTTTATCGCGTTGAACCCGTTAACTGTGGAGTTAATCGTCATCATTAGCTCCCATCTTGTGATTTGTAACCATTTCGCATTTGCATATGACTGTACACCTCGATGTATGATGGAGGAAAAGAACATTGCTGCTCTGCTAAATAGTCTGTGTGCTGGTGGAATGTCACTCAGGGCTGTTTCTGACTTTCCCCACAGGTAATTTCCTGTCAGTGGTTCGCCTTGTCTTTTTACTCTGGATAAATGTGCAGGGTCGCTTTGTGTCTTGCTTCCTATCACCTTCAGTGATCTCTTCTTTCTTTTGTTCCCTTTGTCCATCTTAGGGAAGTTCTCCATGTTGACGTGCTTCTGTGGTACTACTAGTGATGGCACAATGATGTGTACCGTAGTGCACACTCCATTCCACAACGGTGGCAGGCTGTTTGTGCCTTTGCTCCGCAAGCCCAATAGTGGTCCATCAATACTGCTGTTTCTGCACCCCCTCAGGAAGCTTGATTGTTCTTTTGCCTCCTTCGTTCATTCCAACATCAATTTCTCCATCATGCTGGTAACATAGTGTGGGTGCTGTAAGGGGAAGTATTGTTATGGGTTCCTCTGCTTTATCTAACCATGTTTACAATGCTGCACTCTTTGTCAATTCCTTGTAGCATTTGTCGTTTTCTTCTTGTACTGTTACTACTGATTGTTTTGTCAACGTAAAGGGTTTACTTGCCACAACTCCGTCCACCCATCCATTTTTAATGTATACTTTGCCATATATTAATATTAGCAGCCTTTCCCAGCACCCTGGTTCACCCCCAATCGCTTTTGCACTCCACTGGCATGGCAGGTAGCCCAGTGTAACCTCTTTTGTTTCTCCCTTGTCGGGTCCATCTGTTATGTACTGAAGTCCTTCTGTTAGCTGCCAGTAATTGTCAAACACTGGCAGTGTTTTGATGAAGTTGTCTTCATAAGGGTTTGTCGATCTTGATTTCCATCTTAGTGTTGCTCTCTTCCCCTGAAATCGTCCTCGTGTTTGAAATATTGCTAAATATAATAGGCATTCTGCAGTTGGTGCAGGTACTTAAGTTGCTACAAATGTTCTTGATGCACTCATGGCGTATGGGATCAAGGAGCACACATAGCAGTTGTCCTTTGTCGTGCCTTACCAATTTTGGACACGTGCTTGTACTACATGTTGTTGGAGAAGTGTGCTGATTCAATGAGATATGTGTCCACCCCATGTATATCAATAGAAACACTACGTTTATCCAGCTTTATGTTTTGCCCCATGCTAGTGGTACCACCTGACACCGTGCTCCTTGCAGCCATAGTACGGGAAATGTTAGTAGTGGGAGATGCCGCCACATAAAAAGCATAGTAGGCCTGCCAGACAGCAGCAGTAATCAGACCAGTGGTGAAAAAGACCCCGATCATCTTCATTACAGTTGCTAATACCACTGGCATTTTTACTCTTACATTTGCTGCGGTCCTGCAGCTACTTTACTTTAGATGATATAGGTGCCAACCTGAAAATCTCTCAAAATGTGCGTTATTTCTGTTAGTATTTTTATCCAAGCCCTGCGTATCAAGTGGTCGTTCAATGCCCAGGCGAAAAGCTCTTCCCATGCTCTCCTTACCATCCTATCTCTTAAGGCCGGTAGTGTTGCGTGGAGGTGTGAAAACAATTGTACAATTAGCAGGAGAAATGCATTATAATATATGCATATCCTCCGTTGTCTTAAATATTTTTTCTTTTTGATAATATATACAAATTTGTGTGACAGAGATTCTGGTATATCGTCTATGGGCAGCATTTGCCCCTGGACAATCGTGTATATTCCTTGTTATCCACTAAAATATACAATAACAATGCGCAATACCTGCATGTGCGAGACAAAAGATAAGAGAGCATGCACGTGTTCACACAGCGTGGCGTATATTGCAGATTCCTTTGACAATGTTCTTTATTAACTGGTGGCTGGGGAGTGTTAATTTGAGCTAAGCTTATTTATTTTGTCTGGGATCTCGTGGTCATGGGGTGTCCTATGGGTGGTTGATTGTTTGTGTCTTTTGGGATCTTGCGCTGTGTCGTTGTTGTCAGTTGTCATTGCTGAAGCGTTGGCCCCTTCGTTGAGGTGAGGGCAGGTCTGTGCTTTGTAGGGCTTGATGTCGTGAATGTGTGTCCACACGTCCTTATCCTGCAACTTAACCACTCTAGGGGCTACCTTTTCTATTGTATGAGACCCTGTGAACCCAGGGGCGTTCCACTTTCTGCGATAGTTCTTTAGTAAAACTGCATCTCCTTCGTTCACCGTCCACTGTGCTGTCAGTTCCTGTTCCTCATTAGTTGTTTCTCCCTGTTGGTTGTTCTTCGACCCGCCCTGTGTCCGTTGGATCTGTTGAGAGACAAAAGCAGCCCTAGTAACCAAGGAAGAGACACACTAGTGCATTGCTTCACCAAAAAAAGTGCTTGTATTGTCACAATCAGTTATAGCCCTTGATGGTGGTGTGAGTGGGAGGTGCATCTGACATCCGTTCACCACCTCGTGGGGTGTGAGGTGGTGGTCCGACCCTGGTCTATTCCTCAAGTCAAACAAGGCCAAGGGTAAGCAGTACAGCCAACTTTATTTAGTTGTTTGCTGGATTTTTGCTATCTCCTCTTTTAAGAGACCGTTGAGGTGTTCACATACGCCATTTGCTTGTCGGTGATACGCACATGCAAACTTATGTTTAATTCCCAGAGGGCAGTTACGTGCTGAAACAATTCATTGGCAAAATGGGGGCCATTGTCTGACCACAGCACTTCGCATACCCCCCACTTCGGGAACACTTCCCTCACCAAGAATTTGGCTGCTCTGAATGCATCTGCATGAGAGCATGGGCCGGTCTCGATCCACTTGGAAAATGGGCACACTACTACAATCTTGTATCTGTAACCTTGACATACATTGATCATGTCAACGTAGTCAATGTGTAGGTGCAGAAAGGGTCCTTCAGGCTGGGGTATTGTACCTTTGATCACTTGCAGCATGTGACCGGCCATGTATTGTTGGCATGTGTTGCAGTTGCTGATGAAATTTGTAATGTGTGAGTTTAGTTCAGGGCAGAACCATGATTCTTTTATTCTTGCTGCCATTACTTCTTTCCCTGTGTGCATGGGATGGTGTAGTGGGGTCAGAGCTATTTGCAGTATGGCAAGGGGCATCAGAACCTTCCCTGTGTTGTTCTGTCTCCATAGTGCATCTGTGGGGGACATGGTGCATCCCCTTTTGACCCACACTTCCCTATGGGTGATGTCATGGGCGCTGATGCTTGCAGCTCTATAATCTGTGTCTCTGGGATGTGTGTGTACCCATCCTTCATTAATATCTGCCTCGCCCCCATTTATCTTTTTGTTTTTCTGGGAGGGTCCATATGTCCAATCCCGAAATAAAAAAACATCACCCCCGAAAACCTGATCCCGCTAATCACACCAACCTTGAATGCCATCCCGGCTCATACAGACCCATTCACGATGGTGGACATCTATAATAAAATCATGCTCTCATCCCTTGATGCCATAGCGCCTTTAAAGCTAAAAAAAGAGCAAGCCCCGGAAACACATCAAATCCTGGTTTTCGCCTCATCTTAAAGCCCTCAGGCAGGAAAAGCGACGCTGTGAAAAAATCTGGCGAGCTTACCCCTCAGAAAATAATAAAAAAAACTTGAGCAGTCTAGCTTCCCAATATAAAAAAGAAATCATACTGCCAAACAAACGTCTTATAGTACGCGAATCTCACAAGCTAAATCTAACACTAGAGAGCTTTTCACAATACTTAAAGAGGTTGAATCCCCGATCCAAGTGCCCGACTCATGTATCAAAGATAAAAACTGGTGCACGGGCATACAAAATGCCCTAGCGAACACAATCTCCTCCCTTAAGACTAAAATAAGCATTAAAAAAGAAACTCTGCTCTCCTCTACTAAGCCGAGTACCGCCTCCCATAAAAAGGCTCACCCGACTCAATCATCCCCCCCAGTGCACAACCCCACCTTTAACTTCCATAAAGTATCCACCAAAGAGGTAGAAAATACTATTCTCACCCTCAAACCTTCAAATTGCCACGGAGACCTATGTCCCGCTCAACTGATTAAGGATGCAGCCCATGATCTCGCACCATTTATTACCAAACTAATAAATGCGTCTTTCACATCAGGCACCGTACCTAATAACTTAAAACAGTCCTGGGTCCTCCCTCTGCTTAAAAAAACAAACTTAGACCCATCCACTCCAACCAACTACCGCCCCATCACCACAGTACCGTTCCTTCTTAAAATCATTGACAAATTAGCATACCACCAGGCCACAGCATTGAACCGAAACTGCACTTATAGATCTCAAGGCACAGATAGATGAGCTGAGAGACCAGGGCAAGACAGCACTATTGTTACTCCTCGATCTCTCTGCGGCCTTCGATCTGGTTGACCATGAGATCTTGTGCAACCACCTACAAAAAGCTGCCCCCTTCTCTCAAGAAGCAACCAACTGGATCCAATCCTTCCTCAATAACAGCACGATGAGAGTCTTCTCATTGTCAGCAGCAGCCGACCCTACACCTATCACTTGCGGCGTGCCTCAAGGATCTTGCGTCTCCCCTACACTTTATAACATTTTCACAAAGCCCCTTTTCGATGTTCTAGACGATCTGGGTATCACCTACACTAATTGCGCCGATGATACCCAGATCCTCATCCCGTTGTCGGGGGATTACGACAAGGATTTGGCCTTCGTTAATAAAGTGTACCTCATCATCCAGGCATGGATGGCCTCACACGGTCTATGCCTGAATGATGACAAGACGGAACTCCTTATTCTAGGATCTACATATTACCTCAACAAACTGGGCCACAAATACTCATCGTTCATAATTGACGACAACAAGATCATAGTAGCTAAGGAGGTTAAAACCCTCGGCTTCTATCTAGACTCCACCCTCACCTTCAACAAACAAGTGAATGCAATGGCCTCCGCCACCTCCTACATTTGCAAACTCATTAGGGCAGCCAAACCCTTTCTCTCCCCCACCAACTGTACCACCCTGGCCAGGGCGCTGATCCTGTCAAAGTTGGACTACTGTAACGCTCTATATGTAGGTTGTAACAAATATATCTCAAATAAAATCCAAATCCTCCAAAATAATGCCCTTAGAGCGGCCCTCAGTATCCCGAAGAAAGCCCATATCTCAGTTTCCAGAAGATCTGTCAACTGGCTATCCACCAAGGACAAGATATTCCTTAAATCGGTATCTCTGATTCATAAATGCCTCCACCAAGCAGCCCCTCAATACCTCATCACCAGATTTACTAGACCCACCCTCTCTCGCCCCTCGAGAACGGCCAATTCCAACCTTCTTCTGGTGCCCAGGTTCAAACGTACAATGTCTGGAGGTAATAGCTTCCCAGTAAAAGCAGCGCAATTCTGGAACTCCCTTCCTCCTACCTGCAGGGAGGACCTACCCTACCACCAGTTCAGAGCCAGGACTGTCCACTGGCTCAAATCCCTCGACTCATAACGACTTCCGATGCCCAGATGCGCCACTACCATGTGGCTCCTTACCTCATTGAATGTAAATTTGTATATAGTACAGCCTACATTGTTCATGTCCTACCCTTCCTATTTGGTGTGATACGTCCGGCACTGTAACCACAGCTGGACCTCACCCTACTGTATGTAACTAAGTTTTGCAACCCTCTTGCTGCCTTTGCGCCTGGCTACCCCTGGGTTTGGTGCGCATTATAAATAAATAAATATAAATATAAATATAAATATATGTCGCCAAAGTATGCAGCATATTTTGCATGTGCGTCTGCTGTTTGCGGTACCTCTTGATATGGGGTTGTCACCATTAGTGTGTGCCTGACATTTTACCAGTGCTACTTCTTCTGGGTAAATAACAACCTTTATTAGTTCACCCAGTAGTAGAGCATGTTGTACAGGAGTACCATCTGCTCTTCTGAATCCTCTTCTTTGCCATTTTATTAATCCTGAGTGTACTGTTGACGTAACGTATGCACTGTCATAGTATATTGTTACTCGTTTCCCATTGCGCTCTTCTAAGGCCAAAATAAGGGCTACTAGTTCTGCTGCTTGTGCTGAATAGTGCTGGGGTAATTTGACACAGTTCATTGGAATGTAAGTCCAGTCTACTCTCAATCACACTATTGCTGCTCCTGTCCTTCTTATCCCATCACCTTGATCAATTGTTGATGACCCATCGATGTACATTATCCCCCCCCCCCTTTCTAGGGCATTTTCTATCACTTTTCTGGTACCTGAGTAAATTTCAATCGCGTGTGTACAGTCATGTGCATACTCTCCATTTTCCACTTCCTCTGCTATAAACCGTGCTGGATTGACATTACTACACCATACTATTTTCAGCTCGGGTCTGGATAGTATTATTTCATACTCTGTTGCTCTTTGAGTTGTCATTGTGGTTTGTGGCTTGTTTAATACCGCAAAGAGTGCGTGTTCCACGTACAGTGTAGTGGCGCACCCCATGGTTATTGATGATGATTTTTCTACTGCAAATGCTGCTGCAGCTAGGCTCTGTTCGCATGGGAAATGTCCCATCATTACAGGATCCAAATGCCCACTGTAAAAGGCCACTGGTTTGTGTCCCATGCATGTCTTTTGTGTCAGTACTGCTTTCATTACCGCGCTATCACAATGTGAGAAGATGTAAAATTCCTCTTCGTAATTTGGGGTGGCAAGTACTGGCGCAGTTGAAATGGCGTGTTTTAGTTAATTGAATGCATCGGTCATTTCTCTTATCCATCCCAACTTCTTTGCCCCCCTCTGTGCTTCTCTTCTAGCAGTGGTCCTATGTATGAGCTGTAATCAAAGATCCAAACTCTGCAGTAGTTGCATAGGCCAAGAAATTGCTGCAATTCTCTTACTGTCTGCGGTTGTGGTGTGTTCGTTATTGCTTGGGCCCTCTGTGGTGCGATGTTCCTCCCCTTTTGTGAAATAATCTGCCCTATGTAAAGTACTTGTTCTTGGCAGTATTGCAGTTTCCCCTTGTCCACTTTGTATCCTTTCTCAGCCATGTACTGTGAGCATCTTTACAGAGTCCTTCCTGCACTTCTCCTCAGTGGTGCTGCAGATGATATCATCTACATATTGCAGAACTGTGCTTTCCATCTCTATGTTTCCTAAGTCCATTTGTATCACCCTGTTGAAGATGGATGGTGACTCACAGTTCCCACTTTGTGTTGCGGTATGTGAAGCTTGTTAGATCTTGTGAGTCAGGGTGCAGTGGTATTGAGAAAAATGGTATTCTGCACAGTATGGTGGCTGTGTTTGCGGCTATCGGGTGCTCTGCCTCCACAATATTATTAAGAGGCCTCAAATCTTGTATGAAACGTCAAGACCCTCCCTTTGCCTTGCGCACAGGATACATCGCAGTGTTGCACGGTGACTCTGATGGTACCAATATTCCCCTATATATTAGGGCAGTTATTGTCTCATAGATCCCCTCATCAGCTTCCTTAGATAGTGGGTACTGTTTCACTCTGGGCAGCATTGCACCTTTCTTTAGCTTTATTTGTACTCCTCCAATGCTTTTTATGGAACCCACATCATAGAGACTAGTAGTCCATAGAGAGGCGGGTACAGCTGCTAAGTCTTCCTCGTAGAATGGTACTTGGGTAGTGGTGGGTGCTTCTAGTACCATTGCCATTTTCTGTGCTACTTCCTTGTATGTCACTCTCAACCAAATGTAGACGCTCATCTGGAACACCATCTCACCATCTTCTGCACCATCTGAGATCAGCTCTTCATCTGATACCTGTGTCAGCCTGCATCCTTCTGCTAGTGCTATTACTGCTCTCCATGCTTTCCCTCCTCCATCCTGGGCATGAACTGCAATGCAATCTGCCGTTGCCACAGTACTTTCAATGTACACTGAAATTATTGCCCCTTCCTCCTCACTAGTGGACGTTTCTGGCCTGAAAAGATCACCTCCACACCTTACCCTCAATTCCTGGTAGCCATGCTATTGCCATGTCTGTCCCATATTGGAAAAGATCTCTGTCCACTGGTTCTGTCCTTGCCACTGTTTTACCACAGTAAGCCTGGAGTATGTGTTGTGATGTGAGCATGTGCATGCCTGGTGTGGAACACACTATTCCCTTGTCAGTAAAAGATATGGTCATGTTCAGTCTGCTCATAATGTCTCTCCCAAGTATATTTACTGGCAATTGTTTTGAATACAACAATGGTAGAGATAGATTGTGATCTCCAACAGATAAGGAGATGTTATCAGTGAAAGGAACCAGCCCTCGAGCCCCAGAGAATCCTTTAGTGTGCATGGCCTCGCCTGACAAGTTGAACTTCCCTTCCCTTATACAGGACCTAGTGGCCCCTGTGTCAACTAAGAAAGAGAATGTTTTGTCACCTATCGTCATCTTTATGCATTGTTGCTCCACAGTATTAGGTGTTACCGAAAGGATGGGACACAACAAACGATGTCTGTGGGCTGTCCTATTGGCAGTATAGCGATTGTCCGTTCCCTGTGTATGGGTTGTGACCCAATATCGTCACCTTTCCCAATTGTGTCTGTTGTATTGGTGTGTCTGCGGGTGTTTGTTTGCTGTCCTGTATTTGTGTGAGCTCTTGTACTGTCTGGACGTGTTGTTGTTGTGCCTTTACCATTTTCTCTTGTACTTATTGCTGTGCTGGTTGGTACTGCACTTGTGGTGCAGGGGGCGTCATGTATGTTTGCTGTTGCTGCTGAGGTGGCACTTGTTGTTGTGCTTGTGTTTCTGTCACTTGTTGTGGCTGTTGATAGTACTGTTGTCCCCCGTTGTAACTCTGTTGCCCTTGCTTTCCCCATCCTGCTTGTGCCAGCCTTGCTCTGCATGTGCGTGATACGTGTCCTACTATCCCACATGTCCAACATGTTGGCGGCTCTCGTGCTTGCCATGGATATCCTCCAGTGCTGTGTAAGTACCCTTGATGTCCATATAGGTTGTACCCTCGGAACCCTCCCCCTTGCTGTTGTGCTGCTGGTCCAAATCCTCTCCCTCTTGCTACCCCACCCCTCCCCCTGTAGTTGTTTGTGTAGACATTTCCTATTCGCGTGTATCCACCCCCCACCGGATGAGTTTATGTGTATTGGGCTGTGTATGGAGACGGTGGTGGCATTTGCTATGTTATTATTTGTGCTTGCGGTGGTGGTGCTGCTTGCAGTTGTTGTGTTGTGTCTGGTGTTAGGGTGACCTGGGCAGGGCTCGTTATCAGGGCACCTTCCATGGCGTATTTGGATAATTTCTTCTGGACCAGTTTTGCCTCCTCTGCCTTTCTGTCTTCCTCCTTCTGTTTCATCTTTTCCTGCCATAGCCTACAATGGTGAATGGTCAGTTGTATTTCTGGCCATGCCTTTGCTTCCATTCCTACCAATTTCTTTAACTGTCTTTGTACTAGTTCTGGTAGACCCTGTATCAGTATGTGGTAAAATATTGCTAGTGTTTTGTCCCATGGTTCCCGCGTTTCCAGGCACCACTTCTCCTGAATTTCCTGGATGTAGTCAACAGGGTCCTCGTTCTCACACATTTTGCGTGACGTTATTGGCCCTATGTCTGAAGTGTCTGGATATTGTACCCTCAGAGCCTGCCATAGTGCGTGTCCACAATTTGCAAAGGGTGCCCCATTATGTCACGTGTCACTGATTGTCACCCCAGGGAATCCCGCCCTCTTCCAAATGTCATCTGCTGCATCACCAAATATGGAAATTAACAACCCCTTGACATCACCCACTGCTAGCTTTTGTCCTGCCATTTGCTTTTCCATTTCATATATCCATTTCCCTGCCCCTCCGCTCAATGATGGTAATCTACATTTAATGTTCTCCTTATCTGCATGTTTCCATGGAACATATTGTGGACTTGCTCCCCCTCTCTCTAGTAATGGCATTTGTGTGTTTTCTCTTACCTCCCCTGGCGTGCGTCTGTGTGGTGTTATGTGTGTCTATTCGCTATCTTCTTCCATGTCAGAGAATTCTTCAACAAAGTCAGTAAGGTGTTGTGTAAGCCGAGTATCTCCTATGCCCTTATGTCCTCTCTGCTGACCTATCTGATCCTTGTTGTGTGGTGTTGCTGATCCCTTCATTCTGCGTCCTGGGAGGTTCCTAAGCCTATTAACATATGGCGTGTGTTGTGCTGGTGGTGTCAGTGGTCGTGCTGGCCCTCCTCGTTGTTGTCTTTTGCCCTCCCTTCCTGTCTTTCCTTCTTCTTGTGTCTTACACTTCCATGACGACTCGCAGTCTGTGCGTGTTATGTATAGTTTTCTTAGCCCCTCCCCACTTCCATCACTCCGTCCTCCGCAAGATCCTTCTTCCTCCTCACTGCAAAACCCATCCGAGAATGTCAATTTTGTGCTTATATTTTTTCCCTCCACTGTTACTGTTTCTAAGTCTATGTTGGTGTACTCACCTGCCTTCTCCGTGTCTCCCTGTATGTGTGTCACTGGTGCCGTCTTATTGTCAGAGGCAGGTGTCTTAACCCCATGTGCTTTACTTGTTCCCTTTAGCCCTGTATTGCTTCGTCTGTTCCCTTCATCCTCTAACTCCGTTCTTGCCCTACAAAGTTCGTTCATTATTGCGTCACTCACCTGTTCTAGTACCCTTGCATCTCTATCCTTGTCGTTCCATATCCCGCCCTCCTTTGCCAATATACTTTGCCAATATACTCTTTACCAGTCTCCCTTCATCGTACTTTCGTGCGCTTTCTGATATAATCTTCCTCTTCTATAGCGTCATCTCCCTGTCATTCTCTTCTCGTTCCTCTTCTTTCCTCCTATATGGGAGGATAGGTCCAAGAGACCCCCCTTCCCTGCAGCCCCCCCCTTATGGGGTCCATGGCTCTTCGGGGGTCCCCCCTGCCACCAGGGCCCAGGTGGCGGGTGGGCCACTGGCTGACACATTGACCAAACGTGCTGTATTAAGCTAGGCCCTGGAAACCATTTTGTGAAACCAGAATGACATGAGCCCCTGTGCGCCGCAGCACGGCCCCCACCCTTGGAGAGTTCTCACTTGTCCCTGCGGCCGCAGCTCCCTGGCAGATCCGCTGAGAGCCCGTTCCCACGAACAGACGGACATGAGCTAGTGTTAGAAACAAACACTGTAACATTCACCTTCCGCAGTGTATCACTGTCCTCAGTATGACCCGGCCAGCAGGGCCGGGGTGGAAAAGAACTGTAAAATGGTCCCCCGACAAAAGTAGAGACCCCAAATACTAATATGCAAACTGCCTGTGATGAAACTCTTCTATCCATGACCTTTTTGATAAAATATGCAAACTCCATGAAGATGGCAGAATGTGTGTTCATGTGGCATTCTGGTTAAAATACCCATATCCCCGTAGCTATGCGCAAATGGTAGAAGTGTCCCGGGTTTTATGTTATATGTTTCTCCCAGAAGAATGTACCCCAAGGGCCTATGAGAAAACAAGTGAGAATCAGATCGACTACCCCTCTCTTTTAGTCTTGTATGGAACTTAGGAGAGAGTATCAGGAAACCTAACTGTATCAATGATTAGGAAATCGCCAGCGGAGAAAAAATTGCACTGAACAATTCAAATTGTAACAAGGGTTCTGTCTCTTTAATAGTCATAAAACGTTTTTAAAAAACCAACATTTGTGAAATAACACTCAATCATACCACTCATTCTACATACATCTCATCTAACAGGGGAATTCTAAAGTGAATCTAAATCTTTATAGACATAACATTGCTGTTTGAAATGTGCATTTGTGACAGAGGAAAAAACCATTTGTTTTTCCTAGAACAGTCGACATATGTTTCGGCCCGTTGTGATGTACCACTTTTGTCAACGGTGGTCATCCAAATAAATGTAAGGCCATCTTCAGGACGCCAATTGCTTTGTAGTTGATCAATCTTGATCCCCATTTAGTACATACACACATATGTACACGTTCTATGTGACTGGAATTCTTCGTTTGTCTCGCTTGTCTGAGCTTGTTGTATTTGAATCTTCAAGCGCAGGTGTGTTTGGATTGCGCTCTATGATGCTGGTACAAATTAGCATCCGCTGTTGATAGTTGTTAATGCCTTAGTGGAAAGTTGCCGGATGTCTTCTAGTAGTTTAAGGTGGACTGAAGGGCTGTGAGTAGATTAGTTACCTCTATTAGCTCTTAGGACTAAAGAGCTAATAGAGGTAACTAATCTACTCACAGAAGAAATTTTACGGGGATGAGCCTGATGCAGTAAAATGACTATTTTATGAATAAGTGTGCTGAAGATATTGGTAGTGTACAAAAAGTGGTTTGCTCTTGTATGTACCCCCTAAACTATACAGAGTATAAGCTGTGCACACCCACTCCCATATTGCCCAGGTGGTGAAAACACACAGGTTCTTGCACGCAGAGATATACATATACATACAGATATATCTAGTGATACATAGGGCAAACTACACACCATGGGGCAGAAACACCTCTGGCCCATATTTGTAAGAATCTACCTGGGTATGCTGAACGCATTAAGAAATATCACGATCAGTGGATTACAGAACTGAAGGGGGAAGGGTTGCCCCAAATATGGCCAGAAGGAGGATCATTTGATAAGAGTGTCCTGGATATGGTTGCAACATGCATTTGTTTAAAATACAAGGGGAAGCAGTTACACAATAGGAGAGAAATACTAGATCTATGGAGATTGTTTGAAGAAGTACCCCCTCCCAAAAAAAGAGAGCTCAGTACTGATTTGCCATCCACCACTGATAATCCATTGTTGATACCTGAAGACGACAAGGTGTCGCAAGAAGGGGGACCACCAGTAGAGGTAACTAAATTGTACCCAATACTAAATAAGCCAGTGCCCGCAGAAGGATACAGTGACCCGACATATGTGCCCCCAACAACAGTCACTACGACTCGAGGGCCGACGGCACCCCCACCGTATGAAAGCCATAGACAGCGCGACCAGGTATGTACACCCACAGTAAATATAGAGAAATTAACAGAAGACTTAGAGTCTAGGCTCTCCGTAGCAAAAGATGAGCTCTTGAGAATAAAAAGCATATGTGAACAGAGTTGGGTTAACACTGCTTGGTCAGAGTTCACAACAAGAACACAGGGTCATGATAAAACAATAGAGGAAGGGCGGAAGAAGGGAGAGATACTGTTCAGAATACAAGAGGAGCCAACTCGAATAATTGAAGTAGAGGAAAGGGAGGAACATACTGACGATGAGATTATGGCCACAGGAGGTAGAGAGGAATTATTGTGCGATATAGAAGAGGACTCAGAGGAAGGTGAAAGATTAAGTATGGCGATGGGAGGAGGAAATGAGGGGTTGGATGGTGCATGTTCGGGAAGAACAATGGAAGAACAATGGTCAGGGTGACTAAGGAATAGGCTGGGGAAAATGGCGCCACTAGGAAAGAAAGGAATAAAGGCGAGTACAGGCAAGGCAACAAAGGGGAAGTTACAACTCCCACTAATACACAGGGGAGGAGGGAGGCCGAATTACATACCCTGGGCTCAGATGGACAAGACCAGTTTGTTAAAGCTATTACCACCGCTATCAGGAGGGGCAAGTAAGTGGATATACGCATTTGAGAAACAGACAGCCGGGGTACCGCTAGCAATAGGTGATGTGAAGAGTTTGCTAGTATCGGCAGTTGGGGATCAAGCTGATAGAGTATGGGTAAAGGCTGGCTTCCCGGGAGTAACGTTAGACTGCGATCGCCATGATGGCGCCTCTTTTAACACAGTACGTGCAAGGGTGTGGAACGCGTTAAGAGAAACATTTCCAGACACCCCGGATTTGCAGTCAGTAATGCAATGTACGATGAATGATGGAGAAGATGCTATGGATTACATTTTTCGGGTCCAGGAGATGTGGAGAGCGGAAACGGGCACGCCCTGGTATCAGTCAACCTCATTATTTTACTTTATAATAAAGAGAGGGCTCCCTAAAGAGGTACAAAAAGCACTCGATAAAATTGCAGGTATCGAAGCAAAAGGGTGGCCCGAAATACAGAGCATAATAGTTCACCACTGTAAAAGGATAAAGGAGAGGGAAAAGGAAATAGCGCAAAAAAGATTGGCAGAAGAGGCAAAGTTAGTACAGACAAAACTGGTGAAGGTCGCTGCAGCAGTAGCCGCGCTCCCACACAGCAGGGATGGAGAGGAAGAGGAGGAGGGGCTGGTAGCAATACAGGGGAGGAGGGAAACGAATTGGGCAGGAGCAAGACAACCACAGTGGAACGAGCAGGAGCAGAACGGAGGTCCGCAGTGGCAAGATTGGGCCCCTCGAGGGGGACGAGGTGGGTACAGGGGTCGCAGAGGGGGTGGACAAGGGTACGGGGGAAATGGAGGAAATGGATGGCAAGGTCCCAGAGGTGCGCAGGGAAGTTGTTGGAATTGCGGTAGGTGGGGACACTTTTCCCGAGAATGCAGGAACAGGCCAAACAATGGATTTCAAGAGATGGAACAATATGGTAACCGCCACCCAGGAAGCCCGTACGGTCTTCCAATGGGACGACAACAGAGGGAACAAGAACAGGGGTATGCAGAACAAAGACAAGCACATAATTATAGGACACAGAATCACCCACAAAACAATGACAATATGCAATACACCCCAGGCAACCCGTTCGCAACGAGTGCCAAAGGAGCATCAGCCCCGGCCCCCTATAGTGGTGTGTCAGTAGTTTCAGGGAATGTCTTCAGCCAGGGGGGGACAATGAGACAACCAGCATAGGACAGCCCACAGAGAACACTTGTGTGTCTAGTTATATCTACCACCTATGATGCAGCGGAGGAACCATTGGTAGGGGCGCAGATAGGAGACAAGCAGTTCATATTTATGGTGGATTCGGGAGCTGAGAAATCATGTATCCGTGAAGGCCGGTTTCCACTATCTAACCGGAAGTTAGAGATGCAGGGGTTCTCTGGGGCTGTAATTGAAGTTCCTTACACAGAAGATTTGGATGTGACAGTGGGGGGTAAAACGGTAAAGACACCCTTACTTTATTATGAACAATCACCAATAAACCTGCTTGGAAGGGACCTTCTTAGCAAGCTCAATATGACAATATCGTTCACAGAGAGAGGGATAGTGTGCTCAACCACAGGAATATGCCCATTACGCGTGATGCTAGTGGTACACGCCCGAGCAACGGCACCTGAAATACGCGGCATGCCAGTGGACGAGAGAATGTTTATTGAAGGATTAAAAACACTAGCCCAAGTAGTGCCCGAGCTATAAAGGTTAGAGTGGAGGATACCAGCAGAATTCATCTTCCGTCCAATAGTACACCCAGACATAGCACCAGGTTCAGTGGTATCCTTAGACCTGCATGCTGTGCAAGTATCAGCCAAAAGGATTGCAGTAATTGGGATGGATATAGACGGGTGTGAATGGCGCACTGTGCTTTACATCAATGCTGATATCGCCCTATGTGACTTGTCTGATGAGGATCTCTTTTCTGATTCAGAGAGTGATGGCGAAATGATAATGGAAATAGCAATACCCTGTGACATTTTAATTCAAACAAGACAAGTGCCCGTACAGTTGATGGCAGTGGTGGGAGCACCGCCGCCATTTTTTGATGATGACATGCGACTGGTGCCAAACAATTTGTGGACAACAGGCCCCCATGATGTAGGCTTGTTGCATGGAGTGACACCAGTTGTGATAAAGCTCAAACCGGGGGCAATTGTGCCCCAAGTGAAGCAATACCCATTGTCCCGTGAAGCTGAGGAAGGGATAAAAGAGACAGTAAGTGCATTGCTAGCACAGGGAATAATAGTGCCCTCGAACTCCCCATGTAACACTTGTATCTATCCGATCAAAAAAGCAAAAGGAGGGGCATGGAGGATGATCCAAGATTTACGCCCCCTAAATGACATCGTACAAAAAGAATTTCCTTTGGTCCCGAATCCTGCATCCATACTGTGCAGTATCCCGAAAACGGCATCACATTTCACAGTGGTGGATTTTAAAAATGCATTTTTCTCCATCCCCATGGCAGAAGAGAGCAGATACTTGACAGCATTCACACTAGGGGGGAAGAGATACGAGCATTGCAGGCTACCTCAGGGGTATTGTGAGAGTCCAAGCATATTCAACCGCATACTACACGAAGACCTGGGTAATCGAACAGCTGAAAGCACGATCATTCAGTACGTAGACGATTTGCTCGTCTGCGCACAGAGTGAAGAGATGTGCAGAAGAGACTCGGTTACCCTCTTGACACTGCTGGCCCATAAAGGGTACAGAGTGGACAAAGGGAAACTACAATACTGTCAGTCAGAAGTGCTGTACCTGGGGCAGCTAATATCAAAGGACGGGAAAAGGATAATGCCTGACAGAGTGGAAGCAATAAGGTCAGTGAGAGAACCAACCATAGTGAAGGAGATGCAAAAATTCTTAGGAATGAGTAACTATTGCAGAGCATGGATACTAGATTATGCAGCATACACCAGACCTTTCCTGCAAGCACTCAAAGAGGCCCAGCAAGAGAACAGGAAAGTAGAGTGGTCAAAAGAAATGAGTGACTCGTTTGGGTCATGAAAAGAGCTGATTTCAAGTGCCCCAGTACTCGCCAATCCTGATTATGAGCGCAAATTTTACCTGTTCTCACATTGCAAGGGGACTCATATGACGGCTGTGCTGACACAAAAGACTTCCCTAGGACACAAACTATTGGCCTACTACAGCGGCACATTGGATGCAGTAATGCAAGGCCACTTCGCGTGCGAGCAGTCTCTCGCTGCCGCCGCATTCGCCATTGAGAAAAGTGCCACAATAGTAATGGGGTGCTCTGTCACGCTGTTCGTGGAACACTCATTGTTTGCGATACTGGAAAGATCAAAAAGCACACTAACTACACAGCGAGCAACTGCCTATGAAATAATATTGTCCAGTGCCAATATTCACGTAGTGAGGTGCAAGACATGCAGGAACACAATTGTGCAACATACACAGGAGAAACGGGGGAGGGCACGGTGGTGTGTGAAAATGCCCTGAGCGAGGGAGAGGTGTACTTTGTAGATGGGTCAGCATCAATTGACATGGATACAGGAGAGAAACATGTGGGACTAGCAGTAGTGAGGCTAGAAGAAGGTGAGTATGAAGTGTTAGTACAATACCGCCTACCATCCCATTTCTCAGCCCAGGCAGCAGAACTTATCGCCATAATAGAAGCATTACATGCAGCAAAGGGATGTGCAGTGACAATATACCCAGATTCAGCTTACATGACGACCACCGTACACGGAGGTCTAGCCCGGTGGGGGCGGAGAGGGTTTCGAAGGGCGGATGGGACCCCAGTGCAACTTGCCAAACTGTTGAAGGAATTGATTGAGGCCCTAAAAGGCCCAACAATGGTTGCAATAGTGAAATGCCAAGCACATACGTCTAACACCGACGTTGTGTCTTTGGGGAACGCGGCAGCAGACGCTGCTGCCAAGGAGACTTCGTATTTTGAAAGACATAGAGGAGGTGAGTACCTATTGCAGCACCAGACAAGCAAAGACCTTCCAGAAGGATACAATGCCATACCCATATCGCAAATACTAGAGCTGCAGGAAAGTGCAAGTAATGAAGAAAAAGCGTTGTGGGAAAAGAGGGGTTGCAGCCAATCGGCAACAGATTTATTGTGGCACCAAAATAACTCAGGAAAAGTAGTGAATCACCATCCAACTGTTAGAAATAGCATTCCAGCAGTTACACTTTCCAGCGCACAATACTAAACAACACATTGCGGCAGAGATACAGGAAGATTGGTTCGTGCCATGTCTCCAGGAACACATATCCAGGTTGACAATGGAGTGCACGACTTGCCAAATATATAACTCTGGGATGACCCTACGGACACTCAGGGGGACAATTCCAAAACTATCAGGACCCTTCAGAGAACTGCACATTGATTATGCGGACATGGGGGAGAGGTATAATGGGGCACGCTACATGATAGTGGTTGTATGTCCATTCTCCAGGTGGGTGGAAGCGGGTCCATGTGCACGCCCTGAGCGCTGCAAAGTTCCTAGTGAGGGAAGTGTTCCCACACTGGGGATTTTGTGACGTGATTCGCTCAGACAATGGCACTCATTTTGTAAACAAACTCTTCAAGGAAGTGACTACATTATTAGGAATAAAACATAAACTCTGCTCGATTTATCATCCTCAAAGTAACGGCACTGTCGAGAAGATGAACGGCCTGTTAAAAGGAAGATTGTCCAAATTGTGTTTTTCGTTAAAGAAAAACTGGATCTACTGCCTACCCCTTGCACTGTTTGAGCTGAGGAATCAGCCAAGCAAGGATCACAATCTGTCCCCGCACGAAATCGTGACAGGGAGACGGATGCACACAGCACATTCACCACTGCGCCAACACTCAGATGCACCCCTCCCCCCGACCATCTCCCTCTTTATAACTTCCTAGTACATACAGTGCCAACAAAAATATTCACATGCACGTACTTAATGCACTCTTATATTTCAAACATGAACTACCATGGCAACAAACGGGCAGCCTGCAACGAATAGATTGATTAAATGTAGAGATGTTTTAGCTGAAAAGTGTAGATATTCGTATGAATGTGGATTGTCTGTATGCATTACATTGTTTTATACAATACTGTTCGGCTTGGTTACCTATTGGTTTATAGCGTTCATCTCCTTCGAGATGAATGAGGGGGGAGGGAATAACAGGAATAATGTAACAAATCAAACTACAACTGCGAACACTAAAGAAGGTGATTTTCTGGTGTGGGGCGGATCTAAACTTGTATGGGGATATAACACGAAACCGCCCAATGCAGCTACCTAGCCAACTGAAAGAATGCAGGATAAAATACAGAATAGCACAACTTCCCCGCCAAATGTCTCCGATTACAATGCCCACAGGTTAAATGATCGTAACCCTTCTGTTATATCATGGCTGTACAACACCCCCACCAGCGTGCCCACACATGTGAACACCCCCACAACAGAGAATACACTACCTGATAGAATTAAGAAAGAGAATGAAGAGATGGCAGTGAGATACACAGCATTATATGATGAATGGGAAAAGGGGGGCGGAGGGAAGAAAGGGGGGTCTAGACTGTTTCTCACACGTGAAGCCGGGAGATATCTTAGAAATAATAGGAGGAAAAGAGAGGTGGGGAGGAGAAAATACGACAAGTATTATGGGTTGGGACTGGACAAGATGGAAGACCCACGACACCCCCACCAGACAAATAAATGGTATGCAGACATGAGGCAACTGCAAAACAAACCACAAATGAGAGTTGCTATGTCTGCTCCCTCATTCCCCATGCTTCAGGTACACCCAAAGTATTGCTACCAAAAGAGTTGCCTATTGTGGATGCCCAGTGTCTCCTTCATCTCACTTTGTGCAGAATTAAAAACACCTTCCAGGCACACGAGGTAACTTTTAAAATGCTGCAGAACGAGAAGACCTGTTACCCGAAAGCGGAAGGAGTGATATGTTTGGAAGAACCATTTTTTATAATAAAAGGGACATTATTTTCAGAAAATAAGTGGAAAGATGAATAAATAATGTGCAAAGCTGAGGCGCTGCGAGGTGTGACACCAGAAAAACTGCAGTGGATAGAAAGAACATGTACACCAGTATGGAGAGAGCACATCTCAAAATGAACCTGGGTGACTGCCATTGAAAAGCCATTCAAGCTACAGAAAGAAATAGACTATGAACTGTGTTTCAAGGGAGACGGAAAAACGATCATGGGGTTAAACAAAAACTGCAACAAGACCCTCACAATCCCGGACATGAGAAAAGGGACAGCGGCCCTCATGGACACTTATTGGGTATGTGGCAACCAGGCATACCTGCACCTCCCACAATCCTGGAGCAGCAGCTGCTCATTGGCCACCCTACATTCTGTGCTAATGGTGATACCGGAGAGCCACATTGATGGGAGTAAGAAAATGCGAGAGACTCCTCGGTAGAATGAGCCCCAACCAACTGCAGAATCACAATTATATGTCCTGTCTTCCGGCAATAAGGGTGAGATGCTGTCTCGGAGCAGACGATCGTCAAACTACATATCAAAAGCATCCTCAGAACTACTGGCACAGATCCCAGACAGGTATCGATTATTCAGCTCTGCAGAGACTTTCTTCGCCTCACTCATCCCTCGCATCCAGGCACCGGCAAATGCAAAATGGCTCCAAATCACACGCTGGGAGCTGATCCAGCTGGCAAATGACACTGAAGAAGGATTCAACGTAATAAAAGTGGAGCTGAGAGCACTGCAGCTAATGACCATGCAAAATAGGTAAGACCTATTAACAGCAATGGACGGAGGTGTTTGCCAAAAAATTGGAAGTGCCTGCTGCACTTTCGTACCTTCTGAAGATGCAGAAAATGGTACCTTATGCCACGTCATCGAAGCAGTACATAACCTAGGAGAGAGGATGAAAACGGAAGGTGGAGCAGAAGCAAGTACATGGTTCAACAACCTCTTCTCCTGGGCCCCGTCATGGCTGGGAATGACTGTTAAATTGCTGATGCCGGCAGTGGTGTTCCTCCTTTTTATTTTTTGTATGTGCCAGGTGGGTCTTCGATGTTGTGCAAATGCAGTGCCAAATGGTGCGATGATGATGGTGACAATGGGCAACACTCACGGTGCAATACAAAATATGCAGGAGGTGGAGGTGCAAACAGGAGAAGAAAACACACCAAAATTCCAAATGGTGCCCATATACCACAGTGGGGATGTAGTAGACAGACTATGGCACACTACAATTAAAGAGCCCCGTGAACTTGAGTGGTATACGGAGGTGTGGGTGGATCTGGAAGGGAACAGGGATTGTATATATATGACCTGTACACCAGACGAGTATGCTAGAAGGGGGGAAAGCCTGCGAGGGGTATGTAGGGCATGGATGCCCATAAAAGGCACCCCGGCATGGGATGAGGCTGTAGCTGAAGAAGAGGAACGCAAGAGGTTGAGGCAGTTACAGAAGTAATGAAAGGGGAGAAATGTATGGGAGGATAGGTCCAAGAGACCCCCCTCCCCTACAGCCCCCCCCTTGTGGGGTCCATGGCTCGTCAGGGGTCCCCCCTGCCACCAGGGCCCAGGTGGCGGGTGGGCCACTGGCTGACACATTGACCAAACGTGCTGTATTAAGCTAGGCCCTAGAAACCATTTTGTGAAACCAGAATGACATGAGCCCCTGTGCGCCGCAGCAGGGCCCCCACCCTTGGAGAGTTCTCACTTGTCCCTGTGGCCGCAGCTCCCTGGCAGATCCGCTGAGAGCCCGTTCCCACAAACAGACGGACATGAGCTAGTGTTAGAAACAAACACTGTAACATTCACCTTCCGCAGTGTATCACTGTACTCAGTATGACCCGGCCAGCAGGGCTGGGGTGGAAAAGAACTTTAAAATGGTCCCCCGACAAAAGTAGAGACCCCAAATGCTAATATGCAAACTGCCTGTGATGAAACTCTTCTATCCATGACCTTTTTGATAAAATATGTAAACTCCATGAACATGGCAGAATGTGTGTTCATGTGGCATTCTGGTTGAAATACCCATATCCCCGTAGCTATGCGCAAATGGTAGAAGTGGCCCGGGTTTTATGTTATATGTTTCTCCCCGAAGAATGTACTCCAAGGGCCTATGCCATAAATGAACTAAAGCTGCTAGAGCGCGACGGAAAACAAGTGCAACCGCATTGGGAGCTCATGTAAGGTGTGTATGAAAAAGCATAGAATGCATTCGAATGTTCAAGCTCACCATGTGTCACTACCATCAGTCTCATTGGCCAGTTGTTCCCGCGTGCTCCGTCAACCTTAATACTACCTCGCTTATCGTGCATACATAGAATGTAACTGTCGGGGGAAATTCTGCCGGGGTCGGCCGGGCCGTCCGCAGACCTCCGGGCAGGGAGGCCCCAACTCCTCCCGTGTATCCCAAAAGAGATAGAGTATGAGACACACACAAGAAGCAAGGTAATTCTGCTGTTTATTAGACAAAACGGCAGGGATGGGTCAAGGATCGTACGCGTCCGTCCTGACACACACACAATCGTGGGGCTCGCAGGCCCTTTTTACCTTAGTATGACGCGCTACTTGCGTCACTTTAGAAAGTTTAGCAGAAAACCTATTTCCACTCTGGATTGGTTACCCGAGTGGTAGGGTTAGTATAGCATACATATAGAGAACGGTGTTAGTGGTTGAGGGCCAGTCAGGTGATATACTGGGGCTATCCCTTCAATTTGATACATGAAAATTGTTACATGAAGACCTCCGAGGATTGGTCAATGTTAATGGCGTCAGTGATAAGAGCCCCATGTTCTAATTGGTCCGCTCGCGAGCCTCCCAGTCTGGGACTATCGCTGTTCCCAGCTCGCGGTGCACCTGTCATTTGCAACAATGTTTTACTATGGGTAGGTGTAAACAATGTGAGGATTTATTCATATGCTGGAAGGTCGACTACTCCCACTGCTGCAGATGTTCATTGAGTCTTTTAATTGTATCTGCCTGTGTCTTCAAACGTGGGATTCAGGCGTCTCCTTCCTCCTGGGCTTGGCATCCTGTCAGGTTTGGCTTTGTCACGTGAGGTGGGACCGTGTTTGAGGCAGAATTCAGCACAATTAATATTGTTTTTCCCACTGTGTGCCTGGTTTATCTTGCAGGTGCGACCTTGGCGTCGGCCTGCGGCGTGCAAGATTGCAACATCGTGCCCTTGGCTGTGTGCTTTCGCCGGGCTCATTCTGCAGGGTCAGCAACCGAGCTCCTGCTAATTTAATGTTCATGAAAGCTTTTGCTTGCGGCCTACTTGGGCCTGGTGCATAGGTGGAATCGTTTGATGCAGAGCGCTTTAGGTTATGGTATCATATTGCTCTATCCCCAGTATCGTGTCTCCGTTATATTCTTCATTATGGTACATGATTTTCAGAAGAAGCGTGAGCAAGCCTTTTTAGATAAGTTCATTATGCGTCTTGCGTTTCTGCATTTTGAGAGCCTATGTGGAAAATAATAAAGATGCACGTCCGTGGGTATGTCTGTCGCCTACGTCATAGCACTGAGTATGTTCTTCGTGTGGATTGGTGTGGGAGTGTCCGGTGTGCATGTTTGTACAGGTGTGCTGACCGTTGGCTAGGTTGTCATGGCATCTCTAACGACGTGTAGGTTAAGGCGAGTTGATCCATGCCGCAGGTGTCGGCCTGGGCAGGGCGGGCTGCTGGGCAGGTAGGTGGACACATCCGTATGTTCCTGTACCAGGGTGTTTGGTCATCTGGTAAATAGGCAAACTCCTCTCGTGGCGGGTGTCTAGGCCGCGATCCTCTAGGCCAAGCGCGAGAGGGGAAGGGCGGGAGCCTGTTCTTCCATTCTCCCACTTCAGTCCCCCCTCTGGTCAACTTGTCGACCACAAACATATCCTTTTCATTATCTCCTCTCACTCTCCATATTTTAGTTATTCCTCCCAAATGTCCATAGTGGTTAACATGGTCTTCAAATGACCAATACATATATGCACAGGTTCCTCCAGGAGTGCAGTATACCCATTTCCCTACGTAGCTCCTTGGATTTCTTGGGTTTTCGAGCTTCACAGATGGTGGATCCAAGTGCTTGGTGATGATCTGGTTGCGCAACTTCTCTCTCTCTTTTATGATTGTGCCTGTATGTTGACCGTCATCTGATGGCATCAAGGGGTGCATACCAACCATTTCGATCATCTCGTCTGTGGTGCGTGCCTTCCGGGCCTTCCACAATCTTATTATGATCAGTGTAGCTCCAGCCAAAATAGTACATCCAACTATAATCTTCAGTCCATCTGACAGCCAAGATGGCATCCATGACCATAATATTGAAAACCAGCTCTCATCCCTTTTCACACCTTTACTTTCATCCATCATTTTGGAGTGCATCTGGACCAATTGTGAAACTGCTTCTGTCAGTGTACCATTGTCAGCATCGTTGGCAGGGATGAATGTGCAGCATGATTGTCCTATCTTAGCGCAAACTCCTCCTTCCATTGCTGTGAGGAGGTCCAGTACATATCTGTTCTGAAGTGCTACCATCCTCACAGCTCGCAGTTCCTCTTTTATTGCGTTGAATCCATTTACTGTAGAATTAATAGTCATCATTAGTTCCCATCGAGTTATCTGGAGCCATTTTGCGTTTGCGTAAGCCTGTAGTCCTGGATGTATTATTGAGGAGAAGAACATTGCTGCTCTGCTAAATAGTCTGTGTTCTGTTGGAATTGAAGTTAGTGCTGTCTCCGACCTTCCCCATAGGTAATTTCCTGTCAGAGGTTCTCCTTGTCTTTTCTTTCTATTCAGGACAGTATTATTGCCGTTGGATTTGTTCTCTGGCCCCTTCTGAGGGTGTACAGATCTCTTCTTCCTCTTGTTCCCTTCATCCATTTTAGGGAAGTTCGCCACATTGACATGTTTCTGGGGTACCACTAGTGATGGTACATTAACGTGCACCATTGTGCATATACCATTCCACAGAGGGGGCAGCGTGTGGTATGCCTTTTCTCCACAGGCCCAGTAATGGTCCATTACTACTGCTGTTCCTGCTCCCCCCTCAGGTAACTCCATCACGCTTGCACAGTTGGTGTTGTATCCTACGTCCACCTCCCCTTTATGTTGGTAGCATACCTTAGGCGCAGTTAGCGGCAGTATTGTTATTGGGTCTTCATCCTTCTCCATCCACGTGAGCATGGGTACGTACTTTACCCAAGTCTTCCAACATCTATGGTTGTGTCCATCAATAGTTGAAATATTTTCTCTTGTTACCATGTTGCTGCCAACCACTCCTATGTCCCATTTGTTGTTCATGTACACCTTCCCTGTTATTATCACCAGTGGTCGTTCCCAACATCCTTTTCTACCAGGGACTTCAGTGGCGTACCAATCACATGGTAAGTACTGTAGTGTTACTTTCTTTGTTTCTCCTTTTTCAGGACCAGTATGTAAACTGCTCTTGTGGTAACTCAAATAAGTCTTGAGGAAGTTGTTTTCATATGGATATGTATCTCGTGTTTTCCACACCAGTTGCACCACTGTCCCTTGAAATCTTCCTTTCGTCTGTAACAGTGCCAGGTATATTATACATCGTGCTATTTTTTCATTGATCTCCGTGGCAACGAATGTTCGAGAAGCGCTCATGGCGTATGGTATTAATGAGCAAACGTAGCAGCTGTCTACTGTTGTCTGCTTACCTATGTGGGTCATGTGTTGGTACCATATGTTGTTTGAGATGTGTGCTGAATCTTGTATGTAGTTGTCAATACCTTTATTATCTGAGTATGTGTTGCGTTTAACTCTATTTTCCTTGTGTGGAAATTTACTAGTACCCCCTGACGTAACACCTGTTGCAGCTGGGGGTGGGGGTGTATTAGGTTTGGGTACAGCATTAATATTGATAGCATAGCTGTACTGCCATACAGAGGCAGCCAAGAACCTGGTGATCATCAAAATCCCTATCATCTTTATTACAGAGGCTAATCTCACCGGCATATTGCTCTTACCTTGCTGCAGTCCGGCAGCTTATTATTGCGACGTTAAAGTTGCCCGCCTGAAAATTCTTAATATGCTTGTTATTAGTGTTAGTTGTCGTTTTTTAAGCTCTCCCTATCAAATAGTCATTCAGTGCCCAGGCGAATAGCTGTTCCCACGCCAATCTAAGCGATCTATCTCTTAGGGCAGGCAAGTATGGTTGGAGGTGGGGCATTGAATGTTCTATGGCCAAGAGGAATGCTCTGTAGTAGACACGTACCCTCCTTCTTTTCAGGTACGTTGGCCTTTTTATTTCATATACAAATTGGTGTGACAATTCTTCCGGGTAATTATCGTCTGAGGGTACCATCTACTCCTGGGCAGTGAATTTGTTAGTTATCTACTTTCTTAGCAATACAATAATACGCTGTACCTGCATGTGCGAGAGGAAAGAAAGAGAACATTCAGGTGTTTACATGTGTATATGTGCAAGACAATGTCCTTCAGTTCAGTTATTACTGCAGTGGGTGGGGGGTCGATGGGCAGAGGGTTTGGGGCTCAACTGGCGGAAGTCTCTTTACTCTTTGATCGTGTGACCATGGGGTGGGCGGTATGGGGATCACCCCTTTCTTTTTCAGTAGTTGTCTCTGGGGAGTCTGGCGGGTGACAGGGTATGGGGACACTTAGGCCGTTAGTTGTGATAGATGTCTCTTCCTCCGTTGTTGACGCTGTTGTTGTTCTTTCAGTGACCCTGTCGGTGGCGCTGGGGCGGGTCTGGGGCTTGTAGATCTTTACGTCGTGTAGGTGATTCCAGGCACGTTTGTCCTGTAGCTTTACTGCTCTCGTTGATACCTCCTCTACCAGATGGGGGCCAGTGAAGCGTGGGCTGTTCCACTTTCTGTTGAAATTGCGAAGTAGTACATGGTCACCTTTAGCAACTTTGCACAGCCTTTCCTTTTCCAATTCTTTATCCGCGTCTTCTTTTTGATCACTCTTAGACCCGCCCCGCGTGCGCTCGAGCTGTTGAGACACAAACACTACACTAGTAATCAAAGAAGACACATATTGGTACATTTCATCACCAAGAACAGTTGCAGTATTTTCGTGATCAGTGAATGCTCTTGATGTTGGCGTTAGGGGAAGGCGCATTTGACATCCGGTAACCACCTCGTGAGGAGTGAGGTGGTGGTCGGAACCTGGTCTATTCCTTAGCTCAAATAGGGCTAGTGGAAGGCAATACAACCAACTCTTCTTTGTTGTTTGCTGTATTTTTGCAATTGCCTCCTTTAATAGGCCATTCAGGCGTTTGCATATACCGTTGGCCTGTGGGTGGTATGCACATGCAAATTTATGCTTGATGTTCAGTAAGGATGTGATGTGCTGGAACATTTCGTTTGCGAAATGTGGGCCATTATCTGACCGCAGTACCTCGCACACTCCGCACCTGGGGAAGACCTCCCTCACTAGGAATTTAGCTGCTCTGAATGCATCTGGGTGTGAACAACAGGGCCCTGCTTCAATCCACCTCGAGAATGGGCATACTACTACAATCATATACCTATTTCCTTGACATACGTTGATCATGTCAACATAGTCAATATGGAGATGTCGGAAGGGTCCCTCTGGCCGGGGTATAGTACCTCTTATCACCTTCAGAGTGTGACCGGCCGTAAACTGTTGACACGTGAGACAATTGCTGATAAAATTCGACACATGAGAATTTAACTCGGGGCAGAACCAGTCTTCCCTAATTCGTGCTGCAATTACTTCCTTGCCTGTGTGGGCTGGGTGGTGTAGTTGGCTCAGGGCGGTGTTCAATAGTGCCAGTGGTATTACAATCTTTCCAGTGTCACCCTGGCGCCATAGTGCGTCAGTTGGTGACGTTGTGCATCCTCTTTTTACCCATATTTCTTTTTCTGCCATTGGTGCAGCCGCTTGTAGCTCCATTATCTGTGTGGCTGGGAGATGGGTGTACCCTTCTCTTATCAACATCTCCTTAGCCATTCCCCTCCCTCTCCCTCTTGTTGACTCTGGGGGGTTCCATATCTCACCAAAATATGCAGCATACTTTGCATGTGCGTCTGCTGCTGCATTCCCTTTTGAAATGTGGTCATCACCATTAGTGTGTGCGGTGCATTTGACCAAGGCTAATTCTTGGGGGTCATTTATTACTTCAATTAGTTCAGCCAATAAGAGAGCATGTTGCACTGGAGTGCCGTCGGCTCTCCTAAACCCTCTTCTTCTCCATTTCGACAGCCCTGAGTGGACAGTGGACGTAACATATGCGCTGTCAGAATATATGGTCACTCGTTTGTCAAAGCTTTCCTTCAACGCCAAGATCAGTGCGACCAGCTCTGCTGCTTGAGCAGAATAATGCTGTGGTAGTTGTACACATTTCATCGCCACACACACCGGTACTTCCATCATTTTTACCACCGCTGCCCCCGTCCTCCTTATACCATCCCTTTGGTCGATAGTTGATGACCCATCAATGAACAGGAGCTCACCTCCCTCTAGTGCGTTCTCTTCAATCTTTCTAGTACATGAGTACATTTGAATGATTTGCGTACAATCGTGTGCATAATCTCCTTCCTCAATTACTTCTGCTATGAACCTTGCAGGGTTGACCGTGCTACATCTAACAATTGATAGTTCAGCTCTGGATAAGATGATCTCATAACCTGATGCCCTTTGCGTGGTTAGGGTGGACTTAGGTTTATTCAATATTGCAAATAGTGCATGTTCCACAAACAGTGTGGTTGGGCACCCCATGGTGATTGCTGATGCTTTCTCTACCGCAAAAGCAGCTGCGGCGAGACCTTGTTCGCAAGGGAAATGACCTAACATCACAGGATCTAAGTGGCCGCTGTAAAATGCTACTGGTTTGTAGCCCATGCTTGTTTTTTGAGCCAACACTGCTTTCATTACTGCTGAGTCGCAATGTGAAAATATAAAGAATTGTCGCTCATAGTCTGGGGTTGCCAGTACCGGAGCAGTTGATATCGCATCTTTCAGTTCATCAAAAGCCTCCTTCATTTCCATTGTCCACCCCAACTTTTTCTCCCCTTTGTTAGCTTCCTTTAACGCCTCAAGCAGGGGTCCTATGTATGAGCTGTAATCAAATACCCATGCTCTACAGTAGTTGCACAGACCCAGGAACTGCTGCAGTTCCCTCACTGTTTGTGGCACTGGCGTTTTTGAGATGGCCTGTGCTCTT
Source organism: Ambystoma mexicanum (assembly GCF_040938575.1). Taxonomy (NCBI): domain Eukaryota; kingdom Metazoa; phylum Chordata; class Amphibia; order Caudata; family Ambystomatidae; genus Ambystoma; species Ambystoma mexicanum. The sequence continues at coordinate 1,042,121,922 of NC_090924.1, forward strand.
TGTGGTGCAATCTTTCTTCCATGTTGGGATATGAGCTGACCAATGTAAAGTACCTGTTCTTGACAGTACTGTAACTTTTCCATGTCTACCTTGTAACCTTTTTCAGCCAATATTGTCAGCATCTTTAATGAGTCCTCTCTGCATGTTTTTTCGGTTGTGCTGCAAATTATTATGTCGTCGACATACTGCAACACTGTGCTTCCCACTTCAATGTTACCCAAATCCATCTGTATTACTCTGTTGAAAATTGAGGGTGATTCGCAGTACCCTTGTGGCAATCTGGTGTGTTTCCACTTTGTGTTTCTGTAAGTAAAGCTTGTCAGATCTTGTGAGTCTGGGTGCAATGGTATTGAGAAAAAAGCATTTTTAAGGTCGATCACTGTAAATCGTGATGCTTCTGCTGGAATGCCACACAATATTGTGGCCGGGTTTGCTGCTATGGGGTATTCTGCTTCTACTATGTTGTTCAAGGGCCTGAGATCCTGTATGAAGCGCCAAGACCCCCCTTTAGCCTTGCGCACTGGTTATACAGCCGTGTTACATGGTGATTCTGAGGGGACTAATATGCCATTATTTATAAGGACCGTTATGGTTTCATATATGCCCTCATCTGCCTCTTTTGATAGTGGGTACTGTTTCACTCTGGGGAGTATTGCACCTTTTTTCAATTTTATCCTTACACCCCCTATGCTTTTTATGCACCCCACGTCATAGGGGCTAGTAGTCCATAATGATGTGGGTACTTTTGTCATATCCTCCTCAAAGAAGGGAACTGGGGTGGATGTGGGTGCCTCAAGTGCCATTGCAATTTTCTGTGCCACTTGTTTGTACGCCACTCTTAGCCATATTTCCACACTCATCATAAACACCATTTCACCTTCCTCCTTTTCTTCTGAAAACAGCTCCTCATCTGACACCTGGGTGAGTCTACATCCTTCTGCTAGTGCTATCACTGCCCTCCATGCTCTTCCTTCTCTGTCTTGGGCATGTACCGCAATGTAATCAGCTGTTGCTATAATGCTCTCAATGTCCACTGAAACCACCTTTCCTTCTGGTTCATTGGCTGGTGTTTCTGGTCTGAACAAATAGGCGGCTGGCCTCCTCCAGATCTTTCCCTCTATCCCTGGCATCCATGCAAATGCCATGTCTGTCCCGTACTGGAATAGTTCGCCATCTACTGGCTCAGCCCTAATCGCTGTCTGTCCGCAGTATGCTTGCATAATCTGTCGTGCTGTGAGCATGTTAATTCCTGGAGTAGAGCAAATTATGCCGTCCTCCGTAAAGGAGATCGTCATATTCAGCCTGTTCATGATGTCTCTCCCCAGTATGTTTACTGGTGAGGCACTATAATATAAAAGTGGGACTGATATGTCATAATCCCCTATTGATAAGGGAATGGTATCAGTAAAGGGAACCAACCCTCTAGCCCCAGAGAATCCTTGGGCGTTCATAGCTTCGCCTGACATCTTAAATTTACCTTCCCTTATGCAAGACCGGGTCGCCCCGGTGTCAACAAGGAATGATAATTTTTTGTCACCTATCGTTACCTCTATGCGTGGTTCCTCCGCACTATTAGGTGTTACTGACAGGATGGGACACACCAAGGCCGTCTGTGGGCTGTCCTATTGAGGGTACAATGATTGACCATTTCCTGTGTAAGGGTTGTGTCCCAGGACCGTCACCCTACCCAGTTGTGTTTGTTGTGCTTGGGGTTGTTGTGTTATCGCTACCTGTTGTTGTGGCAGTGAATATGTCTGTGGCTGTTGTTGTGTTATTAGTTGTTGCTGTTCATTTCCCTGTTGCAACGTCTGCTGTTGCTGTATGCCCTGCTGTTCCTGTGTGGGCCTTGGTTGTCCCTGTTCGCTCCATGATGGTGTTCCTGGTCTTACTCTACACGTGCGTGACATGTGCCCTACTAATCCACAACTCCAACACAGCGGTGGTTCCCTACTCTGCCATGGAAAGCCTCCTGTGTTGTCCTGGTATACTGGTTGCCCGGTGGGGTAGGACTTTCGAAGTCCTCCCACCTGCTGTTGTGTGTTATATCCGTATCCTCTCCCTCTCATAATTCCTCCTCTTCCCCTGTTGTAATTATAATACCCAGCTCCTGGCATGGAGTATCCTCCTCCCATGTTGGTCGTGTATGGTTGGAGTGGTGGCACTTGTTGTGTTATAATCTGTGAGGGTGGTATTTGGGAGGGATCTTGTGCAGCCACTACTTGTGTGGGGCTTTGGGTCATTGTTGTAGGTGTAGTTATTAATGCCCCTTCCATGGTGTATTTAGTAAGTTTTTTCTGTACTAGTTTAGCCTCTTCCGTTTTCCTGTCCTCTTCCTTTTGTTTCATTTTTCCTTGCCATGTCCTGCAATGATGTACTATTGTCAGTTGTATTTCTGGCCATGCTTTTGCTTCCATTCCCACTACTTTCTTCAGTTGTTTCTGAACTCCTTCTGGGAGCCCTTGTACTAGTATATGATAGAATATTGCTGGTGTTTTGTCCCATTGTTCTCTAGTTTCCATGCGCCACTTCTCTTGTATTTCCTGGATATAATCAACAGGATCTTCGTTTTCACGCATCTTGTGTGAGGTAATTGCTCCTATGTCTGATGTGTCTGGGTATTGTACCCTCAGTGCCTGTCATAGTGCATGTCTGCAGTTTGCGAATGGTGCCCCATCGTGCGATGTATTTGTTATTGTTACCCCAGTGAATCCCGCTCTCTTCCAAATGTCATCCGCTGCATCCCCTAATATGGATATTAGAAGGCCCTTTACATCTCCCACTGCCAGTTTCTGTCCTGCGGTGTGTTTTTCCATTTCATATATCCATTTACCCGCACCTCCACTTAATGATGGGAGCCTGCACTTTATATTTTCTTTGTCTGTATGCTTCCAAGGGACGTATTGTGGTCTAACCCCTCCCCTCTCCAGGAGTGGCATTAAGTTGTGTCCCGTTTTACCCCTTGGGTTCCATAAAATCGAGTCCGCACACCCCTCCTCTTCTTCCCTCTCTCCTACATCGTCAATTTCGTCCGTATTTCCCCTGCTCGTAACTCTTTCTTCTCCATCTTTTCCCCTTCTTCCGTCATGTCCTGTATTTAATGTGGGCGTGTGTATTCGTCCTTCCTGCCTGCGTCTAGGGAGGTCTCTAAGCCTACCTGCATAGTGTGTCAGTTCGTTTGCGAAGGGCGCGAGTTTGGGTGTACGTAATGAGCGCGAAGTTGTTGAGCATGTAGGGTGGGATGAGAGAGGGTGTGATGGTGACGGTGTGGCTTCATGTGTCTGTCTTTCCGCTATTCCTTGCTCTTCCTCCTCACTTCTCTCCAGTTCATCCTTTCGCCTACAGATCCATGGTGAGTCTATGTTGGTCCGGGTGGTGTATAGTTTATCTAGGCTTTCCCTTTCACTGTTTCTTCCTTCCTTCTCCATTCCTTCTTCTTCCTCACTACAAAAGTAATTTGTAAATGGCAGCCCCCACTCTGTCTTTTTCCCCTTGATTGTTACTGTTTTTAAGTCTATTCGGTCCAGTTCTCCCTTTTCTCCTTTATCAACCGCTCCCCCTTGCGCCGATGTTGTTGCTACTTCTGTGTCTCTATATACATACCTCCCTACTTCACTCTCCCCTCTCCTATCTTCTCTTTCTCCTTCATTTCTCTCCTCCATATCTCTACCAATTTCCTCCCTTTTCCTTTTTAATTCCTCCATTACTTCACTACTCATCCTTTCCAACATCCTTTCATCCTCTTTCTTCCTTTCCCATCTCACCCTCTCCCGTTCTAATATACTCTCTATCACCCTCCCTTCTTCGTATTTCTTAATCGTTTCTGATAGTAATCTCATCTTCCACATTGCCAATTCTTTTTCTTTCTCTTCTTCTTCCTTTTTCCTCTCTCGTAGTACTGCTCTTGATACCCTTTCTGCTGCTGCTTTTACCCGTTCGGCTTCTCTCTTTTGCTCCTCAGTTCGTACCCTTATTTTTTCCAATTCGTTCTTACCTTCTTTCCTTTCCCTCGCTCTCTCTCTTTCCTCCCTCTCGAGCTGTTTGATCAGTTCATTCTGCTCATCCCTTAACTCTGCTAGTCGTTCCTCCAAAATCTCTTCCTTTTGTCGCAACAACTCTTCCCCTTTCATTTCACTCTCCCTGGTATTATCCTCGTCTAGTTTCCTTACTACTTCCTTCTCTTCTCCTGTTAGTGAACCTCGTAATTTTAATAGTATCTGCGCAGCTACCCACTCATCATGTCCTATTTCCGCAGTTGGTTCTTCTCCAGTCCTCCCCTCCCCTGCTGGCATCTTCCTATGAGCTACATATGGTGGCGGGCTGTATGCTGGGTTCGAGTACCCCTCAGCTGCCCTTAACTGTCCTCTTTCTATTTCTCCTAATTCTCTTAAAGGGTACAACCCCCCTCCCTCTGTTTTCACTACCTTTGCTAGGGGTATATCGTTGCTCTGTTCCTTTTTTATTTCATTTTCTTTTGAGTTATTATTCTTTTCTCCTCCCTCTTGTCCGTTCCCCGTGTTCTTTGGGCCATCACTCCCCTTTTTCCCATTCTCTCCTTCCTCCTTAATCTCCTTTTCTTCCGGTATTTCCCCCACAATGAACATTCCATTTGGTCCTGGTCGGGACCCTTGGAACATCCTCCATAAGGTAAACACCTCCACGTGGTGTGTCAACTTCTTACCTTTGTATGTATTATGCAGATGGTTTAAGAGTGAATGTTGGGTATATGGATTGAAGCTACCATTAGGCGGCCATGGTGTTGTCATTTTGTTGTCCGTCCCCTGTGTCCATTCTATGCTGTACTTGATCAGTTTCTCCCTATGGGGTGACAGTGTTGTACATATGTGTTGTAGTGGGGTAGTGAGGCTGTTCCCCCACCCTCCCGATCCTGTCCCGTATGACATAGTAGCGCTCCACTTGTTATCCTTCCCCTATTTGGTAGCTATTATCTTACTAACACTTACAATACACAGCCTTATGCCTTTACCTGGCCCCGTGGGTTTGGGGACTTGCGATAGTCCGCTAAGAAGAATTATCAAAATATAGTATTTACATTTGTATATTCTCTTCTTTCTTTTCTTCCTTTACAGAACACCCTTACGGCCCCCTGTGGCCGAGGCGCACGTAGCCCCCTGTGGCTGCGTACCCCTTGTGACATTCTTATACAGTCGTCCTATTTTCATTTGCTCCTCCTCCTTCTTCTATATTTGCCGTGGCCGGCGTTCTCCGTGCGCGGCCACGTCCCTCGTTTCGCCTTTCCCCGATCAACTCATTACCGTTTATCTCCGTTTCCACTCCCTTACCACAATTCTCTTTCCCCACCACTCTCACAAAAAAAAACGATGCCTTATGCTCGGGATATCCTATGAAACCCCTACTGGTGACGTCACCGATCTCTTCGAGCTACTGGTAAGTTCTTCATATATTCTTTAACTCCAAAATACACTTGCAATCTACCCCCGTTAACCTCACAGCTGTCTTCCTGTCACTCCTGGAACAAGGTAATCAACACCATAATCGGACTGCGCACGCTGCGTCGCCTCGCGTGTGATACGCCCCTCGACAGGAGGGCTTAACCAGCCAATTATCTTCCGTATTGGGCAACTAACTAGCTACCGTCTACAGGGAAACGTCATCTACCTATCGAGTTTCTTGCTCGAACAATAGGGATCCTCATCTACTCATTGATCAATAAATGCCAAATCGTAGGAAACCACACACACACCCTTACACGTAGTCGCGATCTAGGCCAATCAGTGTCTACGAGCAGCCGCACGTGATGTTTTCGTGCTCCACCCCCTTCTCTCACGTAACGTAGCTGACTGCTCTCGCACTCGTTCGGCTACCATTCATTTCATTGCCAACACTAAATTGTCAAACCTTCGCCGCGCACCTGTGCAACACCTCCCACCTCCCGTATTTAATTCCTCCCCCCTCCCTCACAATTTCACATTGCTTGTTGTGCGTGGCATGCTCACCAAGTTCTCTTGATGCGGGGCCGCTCGACTGCGTGCACCCCTCCAAGCGGCTCGCCACCTCCCCTCGTCTGGACCACGTCTGGACACTCGCCAACCGCGGGCGGGATACTTCTCAACCGGCTCCCGACGGCCAATATCCGGATTGCGCTGTCCGGTCTTCTCGCAGTTCCGCGATGGTCCTGTAGTCGTCAGAAGGGGGCAGCGGCAGAGGGGGCCGCGCCGCCGGGCCTCCTCGCAACGGGAGTACTGGAAAAATAAAAATAAAAAGCAGATCTTAAACAGATCTAAGCAGTGCCTCCAACTTGTCCGGGGGAAATTCTGCCGGGGTCGGCCGGGCCGTCCGCAGACCTCCGGGCAGGGAGGCCCCAACTCCTCCCGTGTATCCCAAAAGAGATAGAGTATGAGACACACACAAGAAGCAAGGTGATTCTGCTGTTTATTAGACAAAACGGCAGGGATGGGTCAAGGATCGTACGCGTCCGTCCTGACACACACACAATCGTGGGGCTCGCAGGCCCTTTTTACCTTAGTATGACGCGCTACTTGCGTCACTTTAGAAAGTTTAGCAGAAAACCTATTTCCACTCTGGATTGGTTACTCGAGTAGTAGGGTTAGTATAGCATACATATAGAGAACGGTGTTAGTGGTTGAGGGCCAGTCAGGTGATATACTGGGGCTGTCCCTTCAATTTGATACATGAAAATTGTTACATGAAGACCTCTGAGGATTGGTCAATGTTAATGGCGTCAGTGATAAGAGCCCCATGTTCTAATTGGTCCGCTCGCGAGCCTCCCAGTCTGGGACTATCGCTGTACCCAGCTCGCGGTGCACCTGTCATTTGCAACAATGTTTTACTATGGGTAGGTGTAAACAATGTGAGGATTTATTCATATGCTGGAAGGTCGACTACTCCCACTGCTGCAGATGTTCATTGAGTCTTTTAATTGTATCTGCCTGTGTCTTCAAACGTGGGATTCAGGCGTCTCCTCCCTCCTGGACTTGGCATCCTGTCAGGTTTGGCTTTGTCACGTGAGGTGGGACCGTGTTTGAGGCAGAATTCAGCACAATTAATATTGTTTTTCCCACTGTGTGCCTGGTTTATCTTGCAGGTGCGACCTTGGCGTCGGCTTGCGGCGTGCAAGATTGCAACATCGTGCCCTTGGCTGTGTGCTTTCGCCGGGCTCATTCTGCAGGGTCAGCAACCGAGCTCCTGCTCATTTAATGTTCATGAAAGCTTTTGCTTGCGGCCTACTTGGGCCTGGTGCATAGGTGGAACCGTTTGATGCAGAGCGCTTTAGGTTACGGTATCATATTGCTCTATCCCCAGTATCGTGTCTCCGTTATATTCTTCATTATGGTACATGATTTTCAGAAGAAGCGTGAGCAAGCCTTTTTAGATAAGTTCATTATGCGCCTTGCGTTTCTGCATTTTGAGAGCCTATGTGGAAAATAATAAAGATGCACGTCCGTGGGTATGTCTGTCGCCTACGTCATAGCACTGAGTATGTTCTTCGTGTGGATTGGTGTGGGAGTGTCCGGTGTGCATGTTTGCACAGGTGTGCTGACCGTTGGCTAGGTCGTCATGGCATCTCTAACGACGTGTAGGTTTAGTCGAGTTGATCCATGCCGCAGGTGTCGGCCTGGGCAGGGCGGGCTGCTGGGCAGGTAGGTGGGCACATCCGTATGTTCCTGTACCAGGGTGTTTGGTCATCTGGTAAATAGGCAAACTCCTCTCGTGGCGGGTGTCTAGGCCGCGATCCTCTAGGCCAAGCGCGAGAGGGGAAGGGCGGGAGCCTGTTCTTCCATTCTCCCACTTCATAACAAAATGTTGTGGTTGTTAAATGCTTAACATATAGGTAACAGTAGCAACATTGGTATAGGTAACGCATTTGAAATGGCCATGTAAAGGCACTAACAATGTAGACATGTAAGCTGTGAAGAAAAAGCTCAATGAGTATTGTACAGTATATGAATTATTATGTCTTTTTGTATAACCTGCAAACACACGAGGAAAATACCATTGTGGGCATATCCAAGGCCACTTCCACTCCCTCCCCAGTGAAGCCTGCCAGATGAAAGACAGAGGCCCGGGCTGCTCTGCCTCACCTCTCCCAATTCAGCTGGAGCCCCTTCAAGCATTCACTTTCCCCCGCAGCTCCCATGGCCGCAAGCAGCCACCTGAATTATTTACAACCCAGCAGTAAACCCCGGCCATAAACACAGGCCAAAAGGTGCCCTTTCTTAGGCTCCACGACCCACCAGCTCACCCCAGGTTAATGGCCCCTGTAAAATTAGGACACCCAATATTATAGCAACACTGTAGGAACCCATTCATAATGACTTCTAACGAGACACGAAAACTTGGACAGCTCACCCCTTGCCCTGAGACCTAACCTCGTGACCTATGATACGCGGTGAAGGCAAGCGTCCCCAACCAGCACGATCCTCCCCGCAATGAGAGACAATGATGGACTCTCCCAGAATGGGAATAAGGCCAAGACAAGTGCGGGTGAGCGTAAATGGGAGTTTATCAATCAGAATAGGGCATGCAAAGAACTCTGCAAACTCCGAGAGCGCTCTGTCTGATAATAGCAAAGACAGGCATATATATATTTACAAAAAACGTCATCAAAACCTACACACTATAGGGGGCACAAGCTTAATGGGATTGGGTGGCGACGACTAGCTATAGGTGCTGCTGTGATGTGGTTGGTCTTGGCTGGAGGACGTCACTGGTCAGCCTCGTGGGTTGGGCTGGGCCTGGCGGGTCAGCTGGGTCCATCTGGGCGGTGTTGTTGTGCCATTGTGGCCAGTGTCAGAGATGAATGTCTTTTCCTGACTTCTTTGCCCTAGGCCATGCACACCGCAGTCATTCTGTCATTGCAATATTATCTTCTTTAGTAAATCTTCCAATAGGTTATTCTACAGGTTAATGCAACACAGGAGGAATGCACCTTGAGAGGGGTTTAATGGCGATTCATCAGTACATGGTTACCAGTGTCCTGTAGACCGGGTACCATAGGTCGTGGGGCTGGGTCTCAGGGCATGGGACAGACGGTACATGTCCTCCTGTCTTGTTAGAAGTCGTTATGAATGTGTTGCTGTAATGTTGCCATAATATTGGGTGTCCTAATTTTACAGGGGCCATTAACCTATGGTGATCCGGTGGGTCGTGGGGTTTAAGAGAGGGCGCCTCTGGATTTGTGTATTCAGGCGGAGGTTTACTGCTGTGCTGTAAATAATGCAGGTGGTGGGCCGTGGCCTTGGATGCTGCAGAGGGAACTACAAATCTTTGAAGCGGCTCCAGCCTAGTTGGGGGAGGTGGAGCCGCGCGGCGCGGGCCTCTGCTCTCTCGTCTGGCAGGCTTCGCAGGGAGGGAGGGGGAATGGCCTTGCACATATTCACAACAGGTATCTTCCTCGTATGTTGCCGATTTTAGGTGAAAGCATCATAAACATTCGAATACTATACAATACTCATTGAATCATTCCAAAGCTTACATTTTAACTTTGCTAAATGCCTCTCAAATATAGCCAGTCCGAGCACATTATTTGTACACTATGTTTTAACAACTACAACATTTTGTTATATGCATATACATTTGCAGTAAGTGAGGTAGTAGTGAGGTTGGTGGAGCAAATAGAAAACGACTCGCCACCGTACGTGGCGGTAGTGGCACATAAGGGGCTTGGACATACACACATGAAGGGTGCATTCCCGTGCGTCCTTCACATGAGCCCTCAGTATGGTTGCATTTGTCTTTCTTTGCACTCTAGCAGCATTAGTTCGGTTATGGCGCGGGACCGTGGGGTGTAAACTTTTCAATAATACGCATAACAAAAACCCCCCGGGACGCTTCTACTATTTGTAAATAACTGTAGTGGTGTGGGTGCTTCATTGCTAATGCCATGTAAACATGCATTCTACCATATTTATACATTTTACAGGTTTTCTTAATCAAAGAGGTTTGTGGAGAAAATGTGCCTATTGCAGGTAGTTTTGGCATTAGTATTTGGGAACTTTTGCTTTTCTCCGAGGGCCATTTTACAGTTCTTTTTTTTCCACCCAGGCTCTGCTGGCCGGGTCATGTTGGGAGCAGTGATACACTGCGGAAGGTGAAATGCTACAGTGTTGGTATCTTACACTAGCTCATGTCCGTCTTGCTCGTGGGAACGGGCTCACAGCGGATCTGCCAGGGAGCTGTGACCGCAGGGATAATTGAAACTCTCCAAAGGTGGGGGCCGCGGTGTAGTGCGCCGAGCTCACACCATCTTTATTAGACAAAATGGTTTCTGAGGCCTAGCTAAATTCAATAGGTTTGGGCAATGTGTTCAACAGGTGAGCCATCCACCACCTGGGCCCTGGTGGTAAGGAGGGCACGCCTGATGAGCCATGGCTCTCACCGGGGGAGGGGATGTAGGCAAGGGGGGGTCTTTTGGACCAATCCTCCCCTACATTTCCCCCCTTTCGTTACTTAAGTAACAAATTCTTTAGATCCTCCAATCTCCTGCACTCTTCCTCGTCAATTATTGCGTCATCCCATGCAGGTGTGCCTTTCATGGGCATCCATGCTCTGCACACCCCCCTTAAGCTCTCACCTCTCCTAGCATATTCATCTGGGGTGCAAGTCAGGTATATACATCCGCCCTCTCCTTCCAAGTCTACCCATACCTCCTTGTACCATTCTAGTATACGGGGCTCTCTAATGGTAGTATGCCACAATTTATCTACTATATCCTTGTCGTGATACCTAGGCACTAGCTGATATCTTGGTGTGTCATCTGTTCCTGTTTGTACTTGCACTTCCTGCATAGCTTGTATTGTACCACGGGTGTTGCCCATTGTCACCATCATCATTGCACCATTCGGTACTGTGTTAGCACAACATCGAAGACCCACCTGGCACAGGCAAAAAATAAAGAGGAGGAACACCACAGCCGGCATAAAAAATTTCACAGTCATTCCCAGCCATGATGGAACCCAGGAGAAAATATTGTCGAACCAAGTGCTTTCTTCCGCACCACCTTCCATTCTCATTCTTTCTCCTAGGTTATGTACTGCTTCGATCACATGGGACAGGGAGCCGTTGTCTGCGTCTTCGGAAGGTACGAAAGTGCAGCAGGCACTTCCGATTTTTCAGCAAACACCTCCATCCATCGCTGTCAACAGGTCCAAGACATACCTGTTTAGCATGGTCATCAGCCGTAATGCTCTTAGTTCCACTTTTATTACGTTGAACCCTTCTTCAGTGTCATTTGCCAGCTGGATCAGCTCCCAACGTATTATTTGGAGCCATTTTGCATTTGCTCGCGCCTGGATACTTGGGATGAGTGAGGCAAAGAACGTTTCTGCAGAGCTGAATAATCGATATCTATCTGGGATCTGTGCCAGCAATTCCGATGATGCCTTTGATATATAGTTCGATGATCGTTTGTTCCGGGACAGCACCCCTTCCTTGTTCCCAGAAGACAGGACATAGACTTGTGACTCTGCAGTTGGCTGGGCCGCACTCTGTTGGGTGTTTTCTCGCGTCATTTTGCTCCCATCAATGTGGCTTTCTGGGATTACCATTAGTGCTGAGTGCAGAGTGGCCATTGAGCAGCTGCCACTCCATGATTGTGGGAGGTGCAGGTATGCCTGGTTGCCACATACCCAATACGTGTCCATCAGGGCCGCTGTCCCTTTTCTCAAATCTGGGATGGTGAGGGTCTTGTTACAGTTCTTGTTTATCCCCATGGAGGCTTTCCCCTCTCCTTTAAAACACAGTTCATAGTCTATTTCCTTCTGCAGCTTGAAGGGTTTTTCAATGGCTGTTACCCAAGTTAGTTTTGAAATGTGTTCCTTCCATACTGGTGTGCACGTTTCTTCTATCCATTGCAATTTCTCTGGTGCCACACCCCTCAGTGCTTCCGCCTTACACATTACTTCGTCGTCCTTCCATGTGTTGTCTGAAAAAAGTGTCCCTTGTATTATAAAAAATGGTTCTTCCAGACATACCACTCCTACTGTCTTTGGATAGCAAGTTTTCTCGTTCTGCAGCATCCTAAAAGTAACCTCATGTGCCTGGAAGGTGTTCTTAATTCTGCACAACGTGAGATGAAGGAGACATTGGGCATCTACAATAGGCAACTCTTTGGGTAACAATACTTTGGGCATGCCTGAAGCATGGGGAATGAGGGAGCAGACATAACAGCTTTCATTTGTTGTTTGTTTAGCTGTTGCACTCATGTCCGCATACCATTTATTTGTCTGGTGGGGGTGTCGCGGGTCTTCCATTTTATCTAGTCCTAACCCATAATACTCATCATACTTCCTCCTTCCCGCCTCCCTTTTTCGTCTGTTATTTTTGTTCCTAATGTACCTCCCAGCTTCATGGGCGATGGACAAAGTGGGCCCCCCTTTCTCCTTCCCGCCCCCCTTTGCCCAATCATCATATAATATTTCATGTCTTGCTGTCATTCTTTCATTTACTTCCTTCATGTTATCTGACAGTGTGTTTTTGGCTATGGGGGCAGGCTGGCTGGTGGGGGTGTTATACAACCAGGATATGGCGGAGGGGTTTCGGTCATTTAAACTGCGGGCATTGTAATTAGATATTTTTGGCGGAGACACTGTGTTGTTTTGCATTTTTCCCTGTAGCCCTTCATTTTTCGAGATGACAGCATTGGATGGTGTGGTATAATATCCCCATACAAGTTTAGTTCGTCCCATACCAAAAAATCACCTTCTTTAGTATTTACACTTGCTGTCGCATTGGTCACAGTAGTGCTGTTAATCCCTCCCCCCTCGTTCATCTCGATAGAGATGAACGCTATGAACCAATATATAACCAGGCCAAACATGATTGTAAAAAACAATGTGATGCACACAGACAATCCACACTCATACGAGTATCTGCATCTCTCAGCTAACAATTCTCTATATCTAATTAATCTATCCGTTGCAGGCTGCCCGTTAGATGCCATGGTAGCTCCTGTTTGAGATATAAAAGTGCATTAAGTGCATGAATGTAAACATTTTGTTGGCACTTACAGTGCCAGTATATATTGAAAGGTAATGGAAGCCGGTAGGGCAGTAGGGTTGGAGATGCACAGACAAGGGAGCAGAAACTACATATTTTCATCACATCATTATTTACATATAAGTTCATAACACATTTTTATTTTTTTTTATTTTTAAATACCCTTAAATGTAATTATACTTGTCAGCAACTTTCTCAATCTGGTGCATTTCTGTCACACACACAAGTTCATATTCACACATTCTTTTCATTTGCATTGTTTGCTGTTGTCTGTGCCCCCTCATCCACCTCTTCCTGCACATTATTATATGCTCTTCGTACATCCGTCAAATGTATCAAATACTTGATGCCCTTTACTTTTACAGCCGTAGGGGTGCAAAACACCACTTCGTACGGGCCATGGAACCGTGGTGCATTCCACCGGCGCACAAAGCTCCGGACATAAATGAATTCACCCGGTGTCAGTTGTACCTGGGCTTCAGGCTCTGTAACTGACCCTGTTGTGTTCCCCTCTTCTCTCGTGAACGGTGGTGAAAGCTGCTTTGATATTACGCGCACTGCCCTTGTTAACTTTTTCAAGTAGTCCGTGAACTCATCTCCCAATATCGCAGCGCTTCTGTGTGCATCTGAGTGTTCGCGCAGCGGGGAGTGTGCTGTGTGCATTCATCTCCCGGTCACAATTTCGTGCGGGGACAAATGGTGGTCCTTGCTTGGCTGATTTCTCAGCTCAAACAGTGCAAGGGGTAAACAGTAAATCCAGTTCTTTTTTAATGAAAAGCATAGTTTCGATAATCTTCCTTTTAACAGGCCGTTCATCTTTTCTACCACGCCATTACTTTGAGGATGATAAATAGAACACAACTTATGCTTTATTCCCAATAGCGTTGTTACTTCCTTGAAGAGTTCGTTTACAAAGTGAGTGCCGTTGTCTGAGCGAATCACGTCACAAATTCCCCAGCGCGGAAATACTTCTCTCGCTAGGAATTTTGCAGCGCTTTTAGCATCAGGTCGTGCACATGGGCCTGCTTCCACCCATCGCGAAAATGGGCACACAACCACTATCATGTAACGTTCCCCATTACACCTCTCTCCCATGTCCGCGTAGTCAATATGTAGCTCTCTGAATGGCCCAATTGGTTTTGGAATTGTTCCCCTTAGTGTACCTAATGTCATTCCTGAACTGTATATCTGGCATGTTGTGCATTCCAATGTCAATCTAGACAAGTGCTCCTGAAGACAGGGCACGAACCACTCTTCCTGTATCTCTGCTGCAATGTGTTGTTTCGTGTTGTGTGCTGGGAATTGTAGTTGTTGAAACGCTATTTCTAATAATTTTACTGGCATTACCACTTTTCCTGAGTTATTTTGTCGCCACAGTAAGTCTGTTGCTGATTGGCTGCACCCTCGTTTTACCCACATCGCCTTTTCATCTGCACTTGCTCCTCCCTGCAACTCTAGTATTTGTGATATAGGTATTGTATTGTACCCTTCTGGTTTGTGCCCTAGGGACGTCTTTTGTGTCAGTACAGCTGTCATGAGTGTCCCCTTGCAGTGTGAGAACAGGTAAAACTCGCGCCCATAATCAGGATTTGCGAGCACTGGAGCGCTTGAAATCAACTCTTTTAATGATTTGAAGGAGGCGCTCATTTCTTCTGACCATTCTATTTTCTTGTTCTCCTGTTGGGCCTCCTTGAGCGCTTGCAGTAAGGGTCTGGTGTATGCTGCATAATCTAATATCCATGCTTGGCAATAGTTGCACATTCCCAAGAATTTCTGCATCTCCTTCACTGTTGTGGGTTCTCCTACTGATCTTATTGCTTCTACCCTGTCGGGGATTATTCTTTTTCCATCTTTTGATATTAGCTGTCCCAAGTATAGAACTTCTGTCAGACAATATTGTAGCTTTTCCTTGTCTACTTTGTACCCCTTAGTGGCCAACAGGGTCAGGAGTGTTATTGAATCTTTTCGGCATGCTTCTTCATCCTGTGCACAGACGAGTAAATCGTCTACGTACTGAATAATTGTGAATAATTGTGCTCTCAACTGATAAGTTTCCTAAGTCTTCATGTAGTATGCGGTTGAATATGCTCGGGCTCTCACAGTATCCCTGTGGTAATCTGCAATGTTCATATCTCTTCCCCCCTAGTGTAAATGCTGTCAGGTATCTGCTCTCTTCAGCCAGGGGGATGGAGAAAAATGCGTTTTTCAAATCGACCACCGTGAAATGTGATGCCGTTTTTGGGATGCTGCATAATATTGATGCAGGGTTCGGGACCAAAGGGAACTCTTTCTGTATTACATCATTTAGGGGGCGTAAATCCTGGATAATCCTCCAAGACCCTCCCTTTGCTTTATTAATTGGGTAAATGCATGTGTTACATGGGGAGTTTGAAGGCACTATTATCCCTTGTGCTAGTAGTGCATTTATTGTCTCTTTTATCCCTTCCTCAGCTTGACGGGACAATGGATATTGTTTCACTCGGGGTAGAATCGCTCCTTGTTTGAGCTTTATTATCACTGGTTGTACTCCATGCAACAACCCTACGTCATGGGGGCCTGTTGTCCACAAATTATTTGGTACTAGCCTCATGTCATCATCGAAGAATGACGGTGGTGCTCCCACCACTGCCATTAGATGGACAGGGATTTCTCTAGCTTGAATCAAAATGTCACAGGCATTGCTATTTCCATTACTATTTCACCATCCCCTTCCGAATCTGAAAAGAGATCCTCATCAGTTAAGTCTCTCAGGGCAATATTGGCATTGGTACACAGCACTGTACGCCACTCACATCCTTCTATATCCATTCCAATCACAGAGATCCTTTTCGCAGATACCTGTACAGCGTGCAAGTCTAATGATACCACTGATCCTAGTGCTGTGTTAGGGTACACTATTGGGCGGAAGAGGAACTCCGCCGGAATTCTCCAATCCATTCTTCTTAACTCGGGAATTATGAGGGCCAGTGTCTTTAGTCCTTCAATAAACATTCTCTCGTCCACTGGCAAACCACATATTTCTGGTCTGGTTCTGTGAGCCTGTACTACCAGCATTACACGTAATGGGCATATTCCTGGTGTTGAACACACTATACCTCTCTCAGTGAATGATATCGTCATATTGAGTTTGCTAAGGAGATCCCTCCCTAGTAAATTTATTGGTGAATGTTCATAATACAGTAAGGGTGTTTTTACAGTTTTACCCCCTACCGTCACATCCAATGCTTCTGTGTAAGGAACTTCAATTGCAGCCCTAGAGAACCCCTGCGTCTCTAACGTCCGGTTAGATAACGGGAACCGGCCCTCCCTAATACATGATTTCTCTGCTCCCGAATCCACCATGAATATGAACTGCTTGTCTCCTATCTGCGCCCCTACCAATGGTTCCTCTGCTGCATCGTAGGTGGTAGATAGAACTGGACACGCAAGTGTTCTCTGTGGGCTGTCCTATGCGGGGTGTCTCATTGCCCCCCCTTGGTTGAACACGCTCCCTGAAACCACTGACACGCCACTATAGGGGGCTGGTGCTGGGGCTCCGTTTGCAGTTGTCGCGAAAGGGTTGCCTGGCGTGTGGTGCATAGTGTCATTGTTTTGTGGGTGATTCTGTGTTCTGTATTGGTGTCCCTGTTGTTGCTCATTGTACCCCTGGCCTGGGTTTCTTTGTTGTTGTCCCATTGGGAGACCATATGGGCTCCCCGGATGGGGATGGCCATAATGTTCTGCCTCTGGAAATCCGTTGCTTGGTCTGCTTCTGCACTCCCTAGAGTAATGTCCCCACCTTCTGCAGTTCCAACAACTCCCTTGCGCACCTCTGGGACCCTGCCATCCATTTCCTCCCATTCCCCCGTACCCTGGTCCACCTCCTCTTCGGCCCCTGTACCCACCTCGTCCCCCTCCAGGGGCCCACTCTTGCCACTGCGGACCTCCGCCCTGCTCCTGCTCGTTCCACTGCCGCTGTCCTGCTCCTGCCCAATTACATCCTTCCTTGTATTGCTACCAGCCCCTCCTCTTCCTCATCTCCCTCCCTGTTGTGTGGGAATGCGGCTACTGCTACTGCGACCTTCACCAACTTTGTCTGCACTAGTTTTGCTTCGTCTGCCAATCTTTTCTGCGCCAGCTCCTTCTCCCTTTCTTTTATTCGCTTACAGTGGTGCACTATTATGCTCTGAATGTCAGGCCATCCTTTCGCCTCAATACCTGCTATCTTGTCAAGCGCCTTTTGCACCTCTTTTGGGAGCCCTCTCTTTATAATGAAGTAAAATAACGATGTCGATTGATTCCAGGGCGTGCCCGTTTCTGCTCTCCACATCTCTTGGACCCGGAGGCCCCATCATGGCGATCGCAGTCTAATGTTACTCCCGGGAACCCAGCCTTGACCCATACTCTGTCGGCCTGATCCCCCACTGCTGATACAAGCAAGCTCTTCACATCCCCTATTGCCAGGGTTACCCCAGCTGTGTGTTTCTCAAAGGCATATATCCACTTGCTCGCCCCTCCTGATAACGGGGGCAATAACTTTCGTAAATTGGCCTTATCCATCTGAGCCCAGGGTATGTAATTCAGCCTCTCTCCTCCCCTATGTATTAGCGGGAGCTGCAACTTTCCCTTCGTTGTCGTATCTGTATCCGTCTTCACTCCTGATTTTCCTAATGATGCCATTTTCCCCACCCGGTTCCTTAATCGCCCCGTCCACTCATCATCCAGTGTTCTCATTGAGCATGCACCATCCAACCCTTCGCTTCCCCCTCCCATTGCCATACTCAACCTGTCGCTTTCTTCCAAATCATCCCTTATATCACATAGTAGCTCCTCCCTGTCCCCTATAGGCCTCTCTTCATTGTCAGTACGTCCCTCTCTTGCCTCTAGTTCAATTATTCGGGTTGGTTCTTCCTGAATTCTGAACAGTATCTCGCCTTTTTTCCACCCTTCTTCAAATGTTCTAGATGCGTGCTCTGATCTGGCTGCATTAAGTGCGGTCCGCTCACATATGCTTTTTATCCTCGAGAGCTCGTCTTTCGCTATGGAGAGCCTTGATTCTAGATCGTCTGTTAGTTTTTCTATGTCCACCCTCGGCGTGCTCACCTGAGCTCGCTCCCTATGACTCTCGTAAGGAGGGGGTGCTGTTGGCCCTTGGGTTGTGATAGTTGTCGGTGGGGGCACATAAGTAGGGTCACTGTATCCCTCTGCGGGCACTGGATTGTTTAGTATTGGGTACAGCCTTGTTACCTCTATCGGTGGCTCTTCTTCTGGCAATACTTTATCATCCTTTTGTATCATTAGTGGATTATCAGTGGTAGATGGTAGATTAGGATCTAATTCCCTTGCCTTAGGCGGCGGTATCTCTTCAAACAGCCTCCAGAGATCTAATATTTCTCTCCTATTATGCAACTGCTTACCCTTGTATTTCAAACAAATGCATGTGGCTACCATATCTACGACACTCTTGTCAAATGACCCCCCTTCGGGCCATATCTGAGGCAACCCCTCTCCCTTCAATTCTGTGATCCATTGGTCATGATATTTCTTAATCCGTTCCGCGTACCCAGGTAGGTTCTTGCAAATATGTGATAAGGGTGTTTCTGCCCCCATACCTAGTGCACACCTGGTACTTGTGTATATCTATGTATCTTGATATCTCAATACAAACGTATCACCATGTGAGTTCACGTATTTTATGTCTTACTGAATCGTGGGGACCTTCGTGTTCCTCCCTCTGCCTGCACCCCATAAGGTTGGCTGCGCACAGTCTCTATTCTGTTCTCTTTAGGGAGCACGTACAAGAGCAAACCGTCAGTAATCTCAACAATGTTCACCTAAAAAAAAACAGAGAGGTACACACTCACTTCACCACATTACTCTTGTCTTTATGATTTTTCGTCTGGTCACACTTACCATGACCACTTAATGGCTATACATTTCTGACCATTTTTACACACCCATTACACCAAATTATCTCATGACACATACGATGTGCACACACCCCTCTGCAACACTCTATTCACAGTTCAATTTGCCCTCCCTTTCCTCCCTGGCCGGCTGTCCCTGTCCGTCTTATTCAGATATCTGTGTATATATATATATATGTATATATATATATATATATATATAGGATTGATCTTCAATTTTAGAGTAAAACTCTCTGTCTCTTTACTTTATCTCTTTGGTTTGGTACTGACCCACTTTTATTTTTCCCGTAACCTTAAAGAAAAGAATAGAAAGAATAGCAGTCACTAATATATTCTCTATGTCTCCCTTTGCCAGACACTTTTATCTTATTTTCCACTTCTTCATATATTCCCAGTACTAGTCAAGATAGCACTATGCGGCGCCGCCTTCCACCCCCTCTCGGAGCTAGGTTCCCGTCACTTTCATCTCTTAATCACCTCTTAATCCTAATGGCCATATGCAAAGAAAAGCAAAGAAAGGTTAAGATGGTCCTTAGTAGACCCAATGTGCCCCTGTTTACCCCGCCTCGTTCCCTGTCCTACATTTCCTCCTCTACTCCCTTTATGATCGCTCGCACTCAATACTCACGTGCCCGTCTTGAACCGAGAGTCTCCGAAACTGGGTCCGTCCAGGCAGTGCTGATGTACGCTCAACAGTCAGCCCCGGCTCCGGCGAGCGGTACTCAAAGGGGATTTTTCAACCGGGATCCCGTACCCTCTCTCTGTTGAGTGCGCACTTCTGAGCGTACCGGTCGCCGTTGGCGGGCAGCCTCCCGGAGCCGGCGCACCGTGCGTATCCCTTTTCGACCGGAGATTTTTGTGCCAAAGGGGACGGTAGGGATATGTTGGGAGAAAATAATAATCACGCTTTCGGGGTCACCACTGAAGACAAGCGTCCCCAACCAGCACGATCCTCCCCACAATGAGAGACAATGATGGACTCTCCTAGAATGGGAATAAGGCCAAGACAAGTGCGGGTGAGCGTAAATGAGAGTTTATCAATCAGAATAGGGCATGCAAAGAACTCTGCAAACTCCGAGAGCGCTCTGTCTGACAATAGCAAAGACAGGCGTATATATTTACAAAAAACGTCATCAAAACCTACACACTATAGGGGGCACAAGTTTAATGGGATTGGGTGGCGACGACTAGCTATAGGTGCTGCTGTGATGTGGTTGGTCTTGGGTGGAGGATGTCACTGGTCAGCCTCGTGGGTTGGGCTGGGCCTGGCGGGTCAGCTGGGTCCATCTGGGCGGTGTTGTTGTGCCATTGTGGCCAGTGTCAGAGATGAATGTCTTTTCCTGACTTCTTTGCCCTAGGCCATGCACACCGCAGTCATTCTGTCATTGCAATATTATCTTCTTTAGTAAATCTTCCAATAGGTTATTCTACAGGTTAATGCAACACAGGAGGAATGCACCTTGAGAGGGGTTTAATGGTGATTCATCAGTACATGGTTACCAGTGTCCTGTTGACCGGGTACCATAGGTCGTGGGGCTGGGTCTCAGGGCATGGGACAGACGGTACATGTCCTCCTGTCTTGTTAGAAGTCGTTATGAATGTGTTGCTGTAATGTTGCCATAATATTGGGTGTCCTAATTTTACAGGGGCCATTAACCTAAGGTGATCCGGTGGGTTGTGGGGTTTAAGAGAGGGCGCCTCTGGATTTGTGTATTCAGGCGGAGGTTTACTGCTGGGCTGTAAATAATGCAGGTGGCGGGCCGTGGCCTTGGATGCTGCAGAGGGAACTACAAATCTTTGAAGCGGCTCCAGCCTAGTTGGGGGAGGTGGAGCCGCGCGGTGCGGGCCTCTGCTCTCTCGTCTGGCAGGCTTCGCAGGGAGGGAGGGGGAATGGCCTTGCACATATTCATAACAGTTATCTTCCTCGGGTGTTGCCGATTTTAGGTGAAAGCATCATAAACATTTGAATACTATACAATACTCATTGAATCATTCCAAAGCTTACGTTTTAACTTTGCTAAATGCCTCTCAAATATAGCCAGTCTGAGCACATTATTTGTAGACTATGTTTTAACAACTACAACATTTTGTTATATGCATATACATTTGCAGTAAGTGAGGTAGTAGTGAGGTTGGTGGAGCACATAGAAAACGACTCGCCACCGTACGTGACGGTAGTGGCACATAAGGGGCTTGGACATACACACATGAAGGGTGCATTCCTGCGCGTCCTTGACATGAGCCCTCAGTATGGTTGCATTTGTCTTTCTTTGCACTCTAGCAGCATTAGTTTGGTTATGGCACGGGACCGTGGGGTGTAAACTTTTCAATAATACGCATAACAAATAACCCCCCGGGACGCTTCTACTATTTGTACATAACTGTAGTGGTGTGGGTGCTTCATTGCTAATGCCATGTAAACATGCATTCTACCATATTTATACATTTTACAGGTTTTCTTAATCAAAGAGGTTTGTGGAGAAAATGTGCCTATCGCAGGTAGTTTTGGCATTAGTATTTGGGAACTTTTGCTTTTCTCCGAGGGCCATTTTACAGTTCTTTTTTTCCACCCAGGCTCTGCTGGGCGGGTCATGTTGGGATCAGTGATACACTGCGGAAGGTGAAATGCTACAGTGTTGGTATCGTACACTAGCTCATGTCCGTCTTGCTCGTGGGAACGGGCTCACAGCGGATCTGCCAGGGAGCTGTGACCGCAGGGATAATTGAAACTCTCCAAAGGTGGGGGCCGCGCTGTAGTGCGCCAAAGCTCACACCATCTTTATTAGACAAAATGGTTTCTGACGCCTAGCTAAATTCAATAGGTTTGGGCAATGTCTTCAACAGGTGAGCCATCCACCATCTGGGCCCTGGTGGTAAGGAGGGTACGCCTGATGAGCCATGGCTCTCACCGGGGGAGGGGATGTAGGCAAGGGGGGGTCTTTTGGACCAATCCTCCCCTACAGCGGCCAACAGGATGATGGTAACCATGTATTGATATATCACCAAAGGATCCCACTCTAGGTGCATTCCTCCTGTGTTGCATTAACCTGTAGAATAACCTATTGTAGGATTTACAGGGGAAGATAATATTGCGGTATTGAATGAATGCGGTGTGCGTGGCCTTAGGGCAGAAAGCCAAGGAAGACGTTCATCAATGACACTGGCCACGCCTGGCACAACAGCACCGCCTGGATGAGCCCAGCTGACCTGCCTTGCCCACGTTGGCAACCAGTGACGTCCACCAACCACGGCGTAACACATCACAGCTGCACCTATAGCTAGTCATCGCCACCCAATCCCCATGAACATGTGCCCCCTAAAGTGTGTAGGTTCTTGTGACGCATTTTGTAAATATATACGCCTGTCTTTGCTAATGTCAGACAGAGCGCTCTCGAAGTTTGCAGAGTCCTTTGCATGCCCTATTTTCGACTTAGATAAACTCCCATGAAGCTCACCCGCACTTTGTCTTAGCCTTATTCCCATCTTGGGAGAGTCCATTATTGTCTCTAATTGCGGGGAGGATCGTGCTATCAGGGGACGCTCGCTTTCCTCCTTATCTCCATGCATGCTACTCTTTCTGCAATCCCCCTTATGCAGTCTTCTTCCTGTTTCTTTCTTTCTACCTCTTGCTGATTTAATCCCGCTCGATCCTCCTTACCTTCTTTCTTATTCGCCTTTCTCTCCCGTTCCTCCTGCTCGAACTGTCTAATCAATACGCTCCGCGCCTCCCTAAATTCTGCTAATTTCGCTTCCAACACCCCCTCTTCTTCCCTTGTCATTCTCCCCTCTTCCTTTGGACTTACCTAGTACCCTCCCTGCGCATGTTCCACTTCCTCCTTAACGACCCTGTTTACTGTTTCTTCCTCTTCTCCCGTTAGTGTCCCCCGAAGTTTCATTAACACCTGCGCTGCTATCCATTCGTCTGGTCCTATATTTGCCAAGTCTAAGTGTGTCTTTTTTATGCTCCCGGAGCTCACCTGTACCTGTTGAGTGTTTGCTGTGCTCCCCGCACCCCACCCTTTTTGGTAGTTGTCTGCTGGTGCGTATGGTGGTGGGCTGTACATAGGGTTCGAATACCCTTCAGCTGCCATCAATTGTGATTGTGTCGCTTTTCTTAGTTCCCTTATTGGATACAGCCCTTGTGTTTATTCCTTCACTTTTTTGACTGCGGGTACCTCTCTCTCGTTTTCCTTCTTTACTTCAGCAACTGGGTATGATCCTTCTGCCTCTTCCTCACTCTCTTCAGTGCTGGGAGGCGATTTGTGTGCGCTGCTCCCGGCCCCTTCGCTCGCCTCCTCTTTCTTTACCTCCTGCATGCTGAACAGCCCTCCTGTTATGTACCACTGAAACATCTTCCAGAGATCAAAAACTTCTAGGTTGCTTGCTTCTTCTACTTATATGTGTTGTGCAAGTATGCTAGCAATGAATGTTGAGTAGACATGTCAAAGCTGCCGCTGGGCGGCTATGGTATCCTAATTCTGTTATCCGTCCCTTGAGTCCATGCAACACTGTACTTTACTATTTTATCCTTGTGCAGTGTTAGTGCGCAGATATGCTGGAGTGGTGTTGTTAAGGTGTTGGCCCTGTATCCGGCCCCTATCCCGTAATACATAGACATTTTTGAAATCTCCAACTTTTCAATATCGCTGTTACCTGGCCCCATATGTCGGGGACTTTCGACTTTCCGCTGCAAAGAAAAGCAATTTTTGTTACATTACTTTCATGGTGGGCACCACTGCCCTCTTGATCTTTACAACACTATCACTTTCCTGTGTACTCCTTCCAGAGCTAGGGCCCCCTTCAACACATGGCGCGCGAAGCCCCGTGTGGCTTTGTGCCCTGCGCAGTGTGCTTTTGAGCCACCCCGCCCTTTCTGCCCCACCCCTGCTCGGCGCACCTGCAAAGTACTTCTCACTCCTCCTCCTTCCCCTCTATCCTTCACCGCCTTTGAAGTGAATACGCTACCCTTCCATCTTCCACTGGTCGCACCACCTTTCAGTGCAACCCCCGTCATCGAGGACGTGCCGGCGTTCTCCGTGCGTGGCCGCCTGTCCCCCTGACCTCTCCTTTACCGCGTGTCTCTGCCCCGATCACACTTGAAAAGACTGCGGCGCCCTATGCAACCCTATGGGTGACGTCACCAACTACTACAATGGGTTACCGGTACGTACAATTTATAACAGAAAATGAAATGCGCACTGTTTTCGACAATGTTATTCCCTACAATTCCACAGCTGTCTTCCCACCACGCTTGGAATGCAGTATTCATTAATCACTTTGTTATTACAATTGGGCTCAATGACCAATATCCTTTCTTAACACATTGTGAAAGCCACCCTCCACCCTAGTTATAATACCTCCCGCCACCCGCACAACATTACACTGCTGGTTGTGTGTGCCATACTCACATCGTGCTCTTGCCTACCGCTGCTGTCGCCTGCCGGTGCCGCTCGACTGCGGGCACCCCTCCCAATCAGCTTGCCGCCTCCACTCGTCTGGACCACATCTGGACATTCTGAAGTCAGCTCCCGACGGCCAATCTCCGGATTGTGCTGTCCGGTCGTCTCGCAGTTCTGCGATGGTCCTGCAGTCCTCTAAAGGGGGCAACGGCAGAGGGGGCCGCGTTGCCGGGCTACCTTGACGCAAGCGGCCTCGCTGTGGTCTATCTCACTATCTCAGCAGTGCCTCCAACTTGTCGGGGTAATTTCGCAGGGGGTCGGCAGGACCGTCTGTGGACCTTTGGGGGTGGGGAGGCCCCAACTCCTTCCGCGTCACAAAGGAGTATGAGACACACACAAGAGCAAAAAGAGTTACTGCTGTTTATTGCACAAAACAGACAGGGAAAGGTTCTAGGATCATAGGTAACCCGGGAACATCTCAACCTTGGTGGGCTCGCAGGCCCTTTTTCTAGCTGTATGACGCGGCTACATGCGTCACCTGGGAAAACTAACCCCAAAACCTAACGCTATCTCAGGTTGGCTCCCCGAGTGGTAGGGTCAGTATAGGCCCATATAGAAGAAGATGTTATTGGTAGAGAAAGGGTCAGGTGGTACGCTTGGGTCGGCCCTAATAGCTGCTACAGGAAAGGTGTTACAAGGGGAAAATTAGTGATTGGCTAAACTATAATAGCGTCAGTGGTTAGCCCCTCATATTCTGATTGGTTCACCCGTGAGCCCCCAAGCCTGGGACCCTTGCCGTTCCCAGCTTGCGCTGTACCTGGTGCTGGCAACAATGTATGACTATGTGTCAGTGGAGGACAATGACAGGTCTGACTATGGGCTATTGGGTGTCCCTTTCCCATCGCTGTCAGTGTCCAAGTTGTCACTTTATTGTTGCAGTCTGTGTCCCAGACGTGAGACCCCAGAGCATCCCTGGTCCTTGGGGCTTGGCATCATATCAGGTCAGCCTGGTCACGTGTGGTGAGACCGTAGCTGGAGCAGAATTACAAGTATTTGATTTATATTTCAGCTCTGAGGAGCGTTTAGCAGTGGCAGGTGTAACCTTGGCACGGGGAGCGCGGCGTGTAGATTATAACTTCCTGGCCTTGGCTGTGGGCTCTCGTCAGGGTTCGTTCTGCATGATCAGCGTCTTGCAGCCTCGTCTGAGCTGCTCCGGCCTGGGAACTCTGGTTTGCGGCCTACCTTGGCCTGGCTCATGAGTGGCGGTATGCAGTCCGTAATACGAGGGTCACGGGGGCGACATGGGTTCTTATGCATTAGTCCATATATAGGGCTACATCGTCATAGCTTTTAGTAGCAAGGAAGCGTCTGCAAGCACGTACATGAGCTCTTCTGGCGTCTTGCGTTTCTGCGGTGCTGTACTTCGCCTATGTGAAAAATAACAATGATGCATATGTGAGTGTGAGTGGTCCTCTATGTCATACTACTGAGTATGTTCTTCGTGTAGGTTGGTGTGTGTGTGATCCATGTGCTTGGTGGCACGTGTGTTCTTGTCTGCTGGCTATGTTGTCATGGCATCTCTAACGATGGTGATGTTGGTGGATGATGTCTAATCGAGTTGGTCCATATGTTCGGTGTCAGCTCCACCCGAGGTCCCAGCCCGAGGTTGGGATGCCGTGCAGCCTGCCTGGGTGTGTGTGGTGTGACCACGGTGGATCTTGACATCCGGGGCAGCAGTAGGCGGGTGCTTAGGTCGTGTCGTCATAGGCCATGGTCTGGACGAGAATCGGAAGAAGGGATCATCCCATTTTCCCTCTTCACATGTTGCACATTCGCACCTTCCGAAGATGCAGAAAATTAGACATTGTCACATGTAATCACTGCAGTGCACGACCTGGGAGTGAGGAGGAAAAAAGAAGGTGGCGTTTAAGAAGATTGGTTCTCCCTAGCCTTCAGCTGGGCCCCATCATGGCTTGGAACATTAGTGAAAATGTTGGTGCCCATCATCGTGTTTGTCTTGGTGATCTTCTGCGCATGCCAATTGGGTCTCCGTGTTGTGCTAAAGCAGTGCCTGATGGCGCAATGACGATGGTGTCTATCCACCCTCTAGGCGCTTTAAGGGGAGGCGAATCCCCTAAGAAATAGTTTAGTGTACAAGGGGGAGAGAGCCGCACTATGAAACTTGGTGCAGATATAATATAGCACGAACAGTAGATGCATAACCTTAGAAGGCGCATAGAACGAAACACCATTTTGTAATCATGGCAGAGACATGCATGGCTACGCTGCACCAGTTTTAACCCCATGCAAAGATTTGACTAGGCCCAAATGATTAATGCAGAATGAGCCTGCACCAGCAGTTCTCACAGAAGCTCACTTCCTCCTGTCCCTTCATTGTTGCAAATACTTAGCATCATTGGAAGGAATGCGCCCTGCAAGGCCGTGAGACAACATCAGGCTCTTTGCAGTGCCCATTCATCACAACCAAGCTGCCAGCGGGACTCTAACCCCCACCCAGCCAACCCAGAGCCCACACCCTGCATTACACCCCATGATAGTGAGCGACCCCCAACCCCTAGCATAAACCAAGCGAACATAAAAGATCTAAGCGTGTACAACTGTTTCATCCCTCAGCATAAAATACATTCTTTGTGCCACGAGGTAAAGGGAGGGATAAATTATAGATTGAAACATGGGTGGAAGCCTTGAGTGCGAGAGGTGCAGTATCAACAAAGCCCAAAATGTGTGGGTTAGTATGACTGTATTTCTTCCTTCCCCCTGGCACCAGTCACCGAGCCTCCCAGGTGCATGCCACAGTGATGTAGTAGTAGGCTTAGCCTAGTATTATAGTTTTTACAATGTAACACATGAGAGACCTGATCTTCACTCCATGGAGAGGTGATCCCAGCTGACCTATGTGGGAATTGAGGGACGACTGAGAAACGGACCAATTGTAGCCTGGCATCCCCCATGGAGCAGGAACATATATAGTGCCTTACCAATCATCTGTGTGGATTTAGACCAAATATTTGATGTTATCTGTGACACTATAGCCTCTCAAAAGGCATCAACATTCAGTCTGGAGTCAGAACGTTCTCGAGCAGCAGAGTCCTTTGCTGATATTTTATATTCTGTACAATTAAACCTTGTTATCCTTGCAAGCTATCTCTTGACTTCATTCTGGTGTGTGCACATCAGGGACTTGCCTTCATGAGTGGAAAAGGGTAGACATGCAGTGGAAGGGGAGTTGGGTATGGAGGGTTAAGATGGGATTGTGGAAAGAAAGGAGAGACAGTTTACAGCCAGAGGGCTAAGGGGGCATGGAGAAAGGGTCAAAGGATAGAGGAGAATCGAATGGATGAGATGAAGAGAGGGGATTTGGAAGGTGACACAGGGAAAGGTGGGAGGCAGGAAGGAGAGAGAAGTTGATAGAAAAGAGAGGTGAAGTTGATAGAAAAGGTAAGAGGGCTTTAAGGAGGCGACAGGGGAAAGCAGATGGGGTTGATGAGGAAGAGCGGATAGAAAGGGAGTGGTTAGGTGTGAGATGGGGATAGGGAATTGAAGCAGGGTGACAAGCAGAGCTTATATGTGAGGGGTAAACAAATGGAAAGAAAGAAAAATAGCATGGACAGGAAGGAGGGAATAGGAGAAGGGTAGAAGAGATATAGTAGAATTGGAGAGGAAGGTTTTGGAATAAGGTGAGGAAGGGTGTGCTCTGGGGAAGAGGTGTAGGGATGAGGCAAGAGGATAGTGAAGAGTAGGTGACAAGGGGGAGCTGGAAGGAGAAACAAGCAAAGATATAGGGAGAAGGTTGGACAGTGCAGAGAAAGAGGGAGAAGTTTCTGTAATAAAGAGAGAGAGGATGAAGAGGGGGATGAGGGAAAGGGATTTGGGATTGGGAAGGAGAGGAGAGGAGATAGGGAAGAGATGGGAGGAATGGAGGTAGAGTACGCGATAAGAGTGTAACAGTGGGTGCATGGTTGATTATTAGTGGTGGTTGGTTTGGAGAGCAAGAGGTATGAGGTGATTAAGCAAGAGGGGGGAGTGTATGGGAGAGAGAGCAAAGGAAGTTGCTGTGTGGGGCCAGGTGAGTAGGGGAAGGGGCACAGGAGATGAGAGACTGGAATATGGGCACGATAAGAAGGAAAGGAGTTTTGGGTTGGGATCAAGGGTTCGGGTGGGTGGCAAGTAAAGGGGTGTGAAGATTAGAGAAGATTAGAGAAGCAGTTCAATGGGATTGTAGTGAGGATGTGAAAGGAAAAAATAATGGAAAAGTTTAATAATGTTGAAGACTAAGATTCGAAGATTGAAAGGTTTAGTAGAAAAAGGATTCTGATATTGGTTAAGCTTAGAGTATTTTGATCCCTCATCAGCAGCCTTTGGCCATTTAGTCCCCTTTGCAGAACCCGCAAACCTCTTCAATCAGGTTTTCTGTTGAGATGAATCTTCCCAGTGTTATCATTGTGCCACCTTATATTATAATATGTTTAGCAAAAAGAGTGGCATTGTGATGTCATGTAATTCTAATTGGAATGTTTGGTTTCACTGTGTATTCTGGGTTTGGTCAGTTGGAGCCTGCCTCTTGAGGGGGTACCTGCTGTCCCTGTATCATACCTAATAACTTATGTCACTGCGTGGACCCATACTTAACATTGGCGATGAGGATTGGCACTTCATGTGGAATTCGCCGGTCTCCGGTCCTTCCCAGAGAATCTCCTCCTCCGACGGCGACAGCAGGTGAGAGGCGGGCAGGAGGTGGAGTGAGGGCCATACCCAGACAAGCCAGGCTCCCTGAAGTTACAGCGCAGCGACCGCTACGTTGGGGGGTCGCACGTGAGCCCTGAGGAAAGGAGAGGCACTGCCCGGGCCCAGCGCGAGCTGCAGTGGGCTTTAGTTTCGGCGCTGAGGCAGCGGCTGCTGCGAGCCCAGCGCGAGCTGCAGCGGGCTTCGTATACGGCGCAGGAGCAGCGGCTGCTGCTGTGAAGCCCCGCGCGAGCCCCAAAAGCAAGGAGGGGCGTCGCGCGGATACAGCGCGAGCCGCGACCCAGCTGTGATCTCGGCGCTGGGACAGCGATCACTGCCGTGGAGCCCTACGGGAGCCCCCTTGGCAGCGAGGAGCATCGCGCGGACCCAGCGCGAGCCGCAGCCCAGCTGGGGAGCATTATTTGTGCAGTGGCTGCCGTTCTTAGGAGGCTGCGCGAAAAACCAAGTTGAAGAGGGAACCCTGGGCTACCCGGAACAGCTGACAGCGAGCGCTCGCCGCTCACGTGGGTTGGTTAGCCACGCCCACTCCAATATATTTCAGTCTCCAGAAGCCCTGGTCTTCCCATTGTGACAGTGTTTCCCAGCAATATATATGCAAGCAGTGATTAACAGAATATTAGGAGTGGACTGCAAACCCTGCAATCTTTAAAAAAAAAAAAAAAACATTTACCTCCCACTTTATGCAACAGTCTGCCTGAATTTTAAAATCGTCCTGTAACCATGGCTGCCTCCATTCCACCTCCCTTGCCCTTTCTGAGTGAACCAGGCGGCCTTCAATCACATGGGACAGGTGGAAGGATATGTTTGAGAACTACCTGGTAGCGATGGGAGGGGAAAGATTTCCATCTGCGCGAAAAAGGGCCTTACTACTACACAACCTTGGCATAGAAGGACGCAGAATTTTTGATGGACTCTCCAGACACCATACCCCTGAGGCAGGGGACATGGATGAATATATGTTTGCTCTTAACCAACTTCGGGATCATTTCGAACCGAAGAAGAATGTCAGCTTTGAGAGACACAAATTCTTCCAGCGAGCCCAAGAGAAGTCAGAGTCGGTGGAGTCCTACATCGCTTGTCTCAGATCCCTGAGTTACACTTGCGAGTTTGAACATTTGACTGATTCCCTAATCAGAGACCAGCTGGTTAGATGCACCAATAACGTGAGAGTACAGGAAAAACTTCTTGCAAAGGATATGAAATTGGATGAGGCAGTAGAATTAGCAAGAAGTATTGAGCAGACTTCAGAGTATGTCAAGGAACTTAGGGTTGACAAATCCAATCCTTCATCGTCCTCGGTTTGTGTCGTTAATCAAAAGAAGAAAGTTGGCGTTCCCACAGTCAAGAGAGGAGGAGGGAATGCAAGAAATGCATGTTCTCGTTGCGGCAGTTCAAGACATGGTATGAACTACCCGGCCTGCCCTGCAAAATATGCGGAATGTTTCAAGTGCAAAAATAAAGGGCATTTTGCCAATGTCTGCAAGGGTAACGCTGTAAATAGTATTGAGTTCAGGCCAGTGGACAATTACGAGGACGGCATCGGAAAGGGGTACAATATCCAAGAAGTATCCAGCGCTCAAGAACTCACACCAAGGCACATATTCGAGATTTCAGAGATGTCTGGAATGACCAAAGGTCCCGTGGACAAGTTCCAAGTAGATGGAATAGAGCTCCAAATGAAAGTGGACACTTGTTCCCCTTGGACCATCATATCCCAAGAGACACTAACTAACATTCTGGGAAGGAGTAGTAACATTATACAAGCCACCAATGTCAGGGTGTGTGGATATGCAGACTCTGATATAAATATCTTGGGTCAATTCCGTGCAGAAATCATGTACAAGGAAAGAAGATGCCAAGCCACAATCCTGGTGGCGGAAAAAGGGACCTCTCTGCTAGGCTGGGAGGAGCAGAGGAAGCTGGGCTTAAGGGTACAAGCCAATGCACCGGACCCTGTCACCATTGCTGAGTTGGGGGACTCTTGGACCAAGGAATTTCCACAAGTGTTTTCTGAGAGTTTGGGAAGGCTTAAAGATTTCGAACACCACATCAGGCTTAAGAATAATGCTCAACCAGTAGTACACAAGGTACGACAGGTACCACTGAAGATGAGAGCACAACTTAAGGAGGAACTAAAAAGCCTGGTTGACAAAGGGGTGATTGAACCTGTTGTAGCCACGGAATGGTTGTCCCCAGTGGTTTTAGTTACTAAGGCCAATGGAAAGATGAGATTGTGTGTTGACCTGCGTAGCCTCAATCAGAACATAGTGGTTGAGAGACACCCGTTGCCTAATATCTCAGAAGATTTGTCCAAGCTAGGGGAACCCAAGTTATTTTCCATTATAGATCTCTCTGCTGCCTACCATCAGGTTCCGTTGTCTAAGGAATGTCAACACTTGACTGCATTCATCACTCCTGAGGGTGTTTTCAAGTACAACCGGATGCCCTTTGGGTTGGCCTCTGCGGCATCCGTGTTTCAGAGAGTGATGGAAACGGTATTGAAAGGTCTTGAGAAAGTAACAGTGTTTCAAGATGACATTTTGATATTTGCAAATGATGGTCCTGAGCATGATAAAATACTTAGGTCGGTTTTAGTCAGACTAAAAGAAGCGGGCCTGACTGTTCAGAGGGAGAAATGCAAAATTGCTGTTACGGAAGTGGATTACTTGGGGCATAAAATCTCATGTGATGGTATTGCCCCCAGGAAGTCTTTAGTGGATAGCATTGTGAGTGCTCCCCAACCCCTTGACAAGGAGCAACTGCGCTCGTTCATGGGTTTGGCGGAGTACTACCACAAGTTTGTGGATGGTTTTGCTACAATGTCATCTTCTCTGAGAGATTTATTGAAAAAAGGAACTAAATATGTGTGGTCAGAAGAATGTCAAAATGCCTTTAGTAAAATTAAAGATAGCATTGTGAAGGCACCCTCTTTAGGAGGGTTTGTGTCTGGCCGACGAACTGTGCTGGCTGTAGATGCAAGCACATTAGGTCTGGGTGCCGCTCTTTTTCAATATGATGGCAACATTGAACATGTCATAGCTTTTGCCTCCCGACCTCTGAGGGGGGCGGAGAGCAATTATTCTGTGGTGGAGAGAGAAGCCCTAGCTGTATCATGGGCTGTTGCTCATTTTAAATTTTTTTTATGGGGTCAGTCGTTTGTTGTTAAGACTGATCACAAGCCGTTAGTTCAGCTACTGGGCAGTGCGGAATGGGCCAAAGGCTCACCTAGAATATCTCGTTGGATGGTTGACTTGCTAGCATATGACTTTAGAATGGTGTATATACCTGGTTACGAAAATGTGATTGCTGATTGTCTGTCCAGACTTCCTGCACAGAACGAGAGTGTCAAGGATGTGAGTGCAGAAAGTACTGTGGGTATTTGTGCTTTAGTACACAATGCCATAAGCAAAGAGGAGTGGCAGTCAGCTGATGTCATGGATGAGGTCTTAGGGCAAGTAAAAGTGTGGACCAAAAGTGGTTGGCCCAGAAAAGATCTCATTGAAAAGAAATATGATGTTTATTACTGTATTAAAGAGGAGTTGAGCATGTCGGAAGATGGGTCTTTAGTAGTGTTTAGTAACAGCTCAAGGATAGAGCTACGTTTACGCCATGGTGGTTGGCGGACTTACCGCCCCATTCCGAGGTTGGCGGGGCGGTAAGTCCCCAATCCCCATTTACCCTTCCCATTCCCATTTTTGCCCCATAGGGCATAATGGGAGTGGGGAAGGCGTTAATTACGCCACCGTAAATTACGGTGGCGTAATTAACAACAAGGTCCCTTAGCGCCATGGATTTTAACACCTGCTAAAAGCAGGCGTTAAATCCTCCATGGCACTAAGGGACCTCGGAATCAGGCGGTAAGGGTCAGCGCTGTTTACGCCGCCGTAAACCCCTTACCGCCTGGGTCGTAATGAGGCCCAAGGTCTTACCACATCAACAGGCCGATTCATGTAATTCCTCTCAAAAGTGTCGCACGCGGCTGGCGCACAGCGTGCCCGTGCGAATGTCTGCGCCAGCCGCGTGCGATAAAATCAATTTCCGCGCACAGCGTATTCATGGATTCCCACCTCCAAAAGCAGACGTGGCGCAGAGTGGCGCAGCGACCCTGCAGCAGCGCCAGTTACACCCCCAAGAACGCCCTCGCGCAAGGAAAAGCCATCAAGTTCGCAAAACCCTCGCAAAGGGCTGCACCAACCCTGTACCAGTTTACCGGACTGGCAAACAGCAAACGCAAAGTGGGGAACGCGTATTACGGGTGTCGGGAACACGCGGGCGCGATAAGTTTCACACGCGACCTGGCCTGGGGGAGCGTGTGTGTGTATTTCAGGGGTGCGCGAGAAGTATTACACGCGAATGGCCTGGGTGCGTGTATTTCAGGGGTGCGCGAGAAGTTCCACACGCGATTGGCCTGGGCGTGTGTATTTCACTGGCTCGCGGGTGGTTTCACACGCGATCGGGCCTGGGGGAGCGTGTGCGTGTATTTCAGGGGTGCGCGAGAAGTTCCACACGCGATTGGCCTCGGCGCGTGTATTTCAGGGGCTCGCGGGTGGTTTCACACGCGATCGGGCCTGGGGGAGCGTGTGCGTGTATTCCAGGGCTGCGCGGGAAGTTTTACACGCTCGCCTACAACACGTATTCATGGAAACGAACGTGGCCAATCCGGAAACACGTACGCCAGCAGGAAGTAGGCGTACATCCACCCGCACAGCATAAAAGTGCACGCAACAACAAACAAGCTCAGACGCCAGGATGAACATACCGTTCCTAGCAGCAGTGGCTGTGGGATACCGCAGGAGGAGGAGGAGGATAGTCCGGGCCAGAATTTTTACACCCAGAACCAGCCTTTTTGGGATGCCTGATGACCATGTGTATGGGAGGTACAGGTTTCCACCTCACATAATACTCAACCTGGTCAGTGAGTGGGAGGATGACCTCACATCAACCACCCTGTGCTCCCAAGCACTCAGCCCCCTGGAGAAGGTCCTCAATGTACTGCACTTCCTGGCCACTGGATCATTTCAGCGGACAAGTGCCATAGTGGGGGGGGTGTCACAGGCCACGCAGTCACGCTGCCTACACCAGGTCCTGGCCATCATCACTGCACGCCCATCAGTCCGCAGGCACATATACCTGCCCAGAACACCTGCAGAAAGGCAGGCTGTTGCCCAGGATTTCTACAGGGTGGCACAATTCCCCAAAGTGCTAGGTGCCATTGATTGCACCCATGTGGCTCTACGTCCCCCCAGGGCAACTGAGCACATCTATAGAAACCGCAAGCACTGGCATTCCATCAACGCCCAGGTAGTATGTGATGCCAAGGGAATCATCACCTCAGTATACGCCAACTATCCAGGCTCCACCCACGACAGTTTCATTTACAGAATGTCTACCCTAAACTGGAACATAGAAGCTGGGCGGCATGGCGATACATGGCTGCTCGGTGAGTATAAATGCCACTGCGCATGCATGCATGTCAGATACTGAGTAATGTCACAACCCCACTGATGATACCCATCACCACCACCCCAGGGGACAGTGCCTACCCTCTCAGCACCCACATGACGACGCCAATTCGGAACCCCACCACGCCACCCCAGGTAAGATACAACACAGCCCACATTGCAACCCGGGGTATCGTGGAGCGCACATTCAGAGTGCTCAAGTCACGCTTCCGCTCCCTTGACCGTTCTGGCGGGCAGCTGTTATACGCTCCCCCAGTAGTGTGCAGGATCATAGTGGCAGCATGTGTCCTGCACAACGTTGCAACACGCCGGGGCCTGGCCGTGGACATGGTGGTGCCCCCACATCCCCAACCACATGCATGCCCACTGTGCATGGGAGGGGAAAGGGCACGGGGTGAGGCAGCCCGTACGCAGCTCGTGGCTAAATACTTCACATAAAATCACACCCCTGTGGAGTGCACACAGCCCTGGCACATACCAGCTGACAATCAATGATGATTGTAACTGACAATTATGATGTGTCAATGGACAGTCAACTGTCACAACCATACCAGCCTGAGATTGTACATCTGGAAGTGTTCCATTGTGTGCTTCCCTACCTACACAAACACCACCAATGCTGTGTTCAAAAGACACACTTCTATGCTGCTAAAATCATTACCCCCTTGCAAGACACAACATGACAACAGTGCCATGTCACCCAACCCCTCCCTAGCACCGCCACCCAACACACCATGGCACAGGGTACAGGGACACGCCCACGCGTGTCACGTCACAGACGCGCCTGCGCTGTCAGGGCCTTTGGTCCAATGGAATCGCGTACACAGGCCAATCGCGTGTGGAACTTCTCGCGTACCCCTGAAATACACGCGCCCAGGCAAATCGCGTGTGGAACTTCTCGCGCACCTCTGAAATACACGCGCCCAGGCAAATCGCATGTGGAACTTCTCGCGCACCTCTGAAATACACGCGCCCAGGCAAATCGCGTGTGGAACTTCTCGCGCACCTCTGAAATACACGCGCCCAGGCAAATCGCGTGTGGAACTTCTTGCGCACCTCAGAAATACACGCGCCCCGCTCCCCCAGGCCCGATCGTGTGTAAAAACACCCGCGAGCCCCTGAAATACACGTACCCCGCTCCCCCAGGCCCGATCGCGTGTCAAAACACCCGTGAGCCCCTGAAATACACGTACCCCGCTACCCCAGGCCCGATCGCGTGTGAAAACACCCGCGAGCCCCTGAAATACACGTACCCCGCTCCCCCAGGCCCGATCGCGTGTAAAAACACCCACAAGCCTCTGAAATACACATACCCCGCTCCCCCAGGCCCGATCGCGTGTAAAAACACCCGCGAGCCCCTGGAATACACGTACCCCGCTCCCCCAGGCCCGATCGCGTGTGAAAACACCCGTGAGCCCCTGAAATACACGCGCCCAGGCCAATCGCGTGTGAGAAACTTCTTGCGCACCCCTGAAATACACGCGCCCAGGCCAATCGCGTGTGGAACTTCACGCGCACCCCTGAAATACATGCACACGCTCCCCCAGGCCAGATCGCATGTAAAACATCGCGCGCACCCCTGAAATACCCGCACGCAGCCCAATCGCGTGTGAAACTTCCCGCGCACCCCTGAAATGCCCGCACGCAGCCCAATCGCGTTTGGAACTTCTCGCGCACCTCTGGAATACATGCACACGCTCCCCCAGGCCCGATCGCGTGTGGAACTTCCCGCGCACCCCTGAAATACACGCGGACAGGCCAATCGCGTGTGAAACTTCTTGCGCACCTCTGGAATACATGCGCCCAGGCCATTCGCGTGTGGAACTTCTCGCGCACCCCTGAAATACACGCACACGCTCCCCCAGGCCCGATCGCGTGTGGGTCTTCTCGCGCGTGTAGGACTTTGGCGCACATTTTTTTCCTGCGCAGGGACGCTACCGCCTGCTTTCGTGTGGCGGACATGTATGGGCCTGTGCGCGTCTTTGGCCGTGCGCTGTTTTTCCCTATTCGATTCCATGAATACGTGTTGTAGGCGAGCGTGTGGGCGTTCTGCGCACTTGCCTCCTGTACTTCCCCCGTGACGCCCACATTTTCACGAGTTGTTCCCCATTCTGCGTGTGACGCCCCGTGTTACGCCTACTTTTGTTATGTGCGCAGCGCTATGTGCGAATTCGCTGTGGCCTTATCGCACGGCGTTCGATGACCTGTGCGCCAGCGTGCGCCAGCGTGCGCCGCGCACTTTTTCAGCACACATCCCACACTTCGCGCGTGCACGGACTTCCATGAATTGATGTGCGATGTTTTCTGTGCCATAATCGCACTTGCACTGCGATTTTCGCGATTTCACTGCGAATCGCACGTTTTCGCACGCGTGCGCCGTTTTTTCGGCGCACATTAATTCCATGAATCGGCCTGTAAATCCGTTGAACAACGGAGTGTAGTAAGTAAGGTCTTTCATTAGTCATTCTGGTGTCCTGTCAAAGTTGAAATTGGTACTATGATTGCCTCAGACCCGAAAAGGAACCTAAGAGGTTGCTGTAAAACCAATGCCACTAATGTACAAGAAAGATCATTACCTGCCATGTCACCAGAACATTGGAAGACTTGTTGCGTGGCTCAGTCCAAGTGCAGTAAACCACAATAATGGAGCGGCGCCATGTCTGAGGTTCTAAACATTTTTTTAAAAAGCAGGAGTAATGGGCTAATTATAGTCGTCCAGTGTAAAGGCTTACTGAAAACAAGCTCCAACTAATCTGTTAGACTGGACTGGCCGCGTGGTGGCGGGGAATGTAATCGCTAAGCAAGGCAACAACTTAATATAAAGTGCCAAGAATTGTAGGGTCTAGAGAAAGGAAGCAGCACATCACTAATGTTTAAAATACTATTAGTGAGCCAAGTTAGCGGTATTCTTACATTAGGGGGAACCTATGTAGATAGTGCAAATGCTTGTGTGGATAGCAGTACACCAGAGTTTACTACTAATGACTTACATGATGTAACATTCAAAGTCGGAAGCTGTAGGGGCGGCCGGATCATCACAGATGAATTCCGTTCATGCAGCAAGCACTGGATGCGATCCTTGTTCGGATTACTGATCTACAAGGATATAAATAACGAGGGGTGAGCTCAGATGCGTGGAATAAAGTGAAATGTATGAAGGAGACGTCTAGAGCGCGCTTAACTATGTAGCCAGAGAAGTCTCGCTACTAAAAAAAATGCTGTCCAACACTGCCACGCCAGGTTACAAGTAGTGATGGCGAGCAGTTACCTCGATGAGATATTGGGCCTCATTACGACCCTTGCGGAAATGGAAAAATGATGGCGGAAATGCAATACCGCCATCGAACACCGCTCGTTGCGATCATGACCCGTCACCGTAAAGTACGATGCCATTAGCGACACCGCAGTGAACGGCAACGCTAACTGCACCAAGTACGCGCACGCGCGCCTTGCAAAACCGGAATCACCGCCATGGCGCAACGGTACGCGAATTCTGACCCTAGCGGACATGTACTGAACGCCATCAAGCACGTCGTAAAGTACCATTCCGCCATGGCGAGAAATACGGCAACGCGAACCAACCGTAAATGGCCCACTGAGTGCCTGTACTCCACTCCCTGGCCTCATTGCACAACTCCTGGCAGGCGCAATGTACTCACACTATGCAACCAGTGAAATCCACAATTCACCCATGCATGCCAACGTAGAAAAGCATGCAGGGGCTCAAAGCGCCCCGTGAGTGGGCATCCATGTACGGCATGTCACCATAGCCGTACTGACGCAGCACAGGCATGTGAAGCTACAATACATCAAAATGAAAATCAAGAACACATGACACAAAACAACAGTAGTCCCCCATCGCTTGCCACCAGCGCAAGGCAACATCCAAAACAGCATCCTGAGGGGGATTGCACCAGCCCTGTACTCATGCCAGTAAACAAACCAACCATCAGCAGAAGCATGTACCACACAAGTCGGCAGAGTGACTGAGCAGCCAGGCTCATCCCAAGAGGGGCCGATGGGAGCTGCAGGGCACAGATGGCATCAATACAGAAGCTATTCCAATGGACATGACCCCAGTCCCCCTCCAACAAACGCACGCAAACACAGTCACCTGTGACCAGCCACATTCTGAACAACCCATCATTCCACCAATCGACCTGGCTGACAGGCACCAGTCGGCCAAAAGCCAATCCCCCGCCCCTGAACAGCACATCATGTAAACAGTCACAATGGCAGCCCCTATCCGTGACCATACTGTGCTACGTAGGCAAACGCGGCCAGTACTGTACCACACAACTCAACTCAGAAGCCGGAACACAATGCAGATCATCACGCAATACATACCGCCACAAAGCGAAAATCGCCACATCACCTGCAAAGAACAACGCAACACGACAAATATCGGAATACAATTTAAATGCACATCCAAATGACAAAGGCCCCACAGCAATTTGCAAAATACCACCAAAACAACCATCATCACCGAGGGCTGCATCTGCAATAATTGACCGGCTTCCACTTGTGTGACGCCCTGTACCATCATGGCACACAGGGCCTACATCAACGTTCCAAAAGGCAACATGGAAGCGGCAAGAACCGCAGGTCCGTCCCATGAGGCAGGCACTAGTCGAGCTGAAAGGCCGAAATGTTGCACCTAGCCACCAGTACAGCGTAAGGGCATGTGGCCCATTGGCGATCGTCCCATATGATCGAAATGGTGCTCCACTGATTCACCCGAAGCTGCAGGAGTCGAGAGTAAAAACCATCTGGAGGAGTGGCGTAGAGATGGCATCTGCAATAGGGCAGGAGATACCTGTCACCCAAAAGAAACACAAATCAACCGATTGCATTACGGGACTCATGATGCATTACAATCTTCATTCAACACACCAAATCCACACCCATATGCATGCTAGCCCACTCCAAAGAAATATACACACCCCTAAATCAGTATCGAATCATAACGAAACCAATCGAGCTAAATACACCATTGTCAACGTCGGTTACTGTGCATGCGTCCGTCAAGATAGAACCCATGACATGGGATTAGTAACGTGCCTAGACACAAGTGTATGAAGGCGCGTCGAGACAGGGAGGATCCGACAAGGGCAGATAGACGTATGTCCCACTATGGCAGCCTTGCATCACATAACGCAGGGGAAGGGGAGTGAATCAAAAAACCCATGTACATGGCAGACCCTAAACGGAATCATCAGTCCATGCATCCACACATCATTCCCTCATCCCGCAATGAAAACGCATGAATATTCACTCACATAATATGTGAAACTTCCATCGCGTCTGTGCGTAATGCAGTCCGCAAAAACCACTGTGCCCCTGGCCGGATCTGTAGTGTTGTGAAGCAAGATGGATTTGGGAACGTCCTGCCTTATCGTCCACTACGCTGTTGCGCATCCCATTCAATTCATATCATTCATTGCCTGCTCGTTATGGGCCATGTCCCAAGGACATTCTACAATAGAACGTTACATTTCCAGCCAGACCTGTGGGCGTATCCTCGCCGCTACTTCAAAACCCAAAATGCTGGCCTTCGAATTCCTCACTTGCAACATTACGTCGAAAAGGCTTCTGTGAACGCTTGCATTCACAATTACATCAATGTAGTGCGGCTGTGTGTCATGATGCTAACTGGCTGCAATCACAAATGGCACGCCACGCCCGTCGGTGAAGTACGTTACTGTGCTGCATGAGGGTCGGCCATCGATCGAGCCCTACATACCACTGACTCTTCACAGGTATGTAAGCGGCTGCAATCATAGCATGTGTAACAATGGGAGCATAGCATGAAGATCAGTCAAAGTACATCACACTGCCATCGGGATTTGATACATGATTCAAATCCCAAGATGCCATGCGGCCAAATGCAGCCTTACGTGCGGGACGTGCTCGGCCAGAAGGGATTGCATCTGCCACAGATTCATTCAATCAGCACAGGTGGAGGCCATACAGGCCGACAGCACATATATTGCAGACCCAAACCCCTCCCACAACCACTCCCACTCCAAAATGCTACCGGCAGGACTAGCGATGTTGGGCCTGGGGTACCAGATAGCACTGCAAGTGCTACAACTACAAGAAGACGACGAACAACAACAGGTACAACAACCGGGCGCACAGGGGAGACGGAGGAGAAGGAGGAGGAGGAGGGCAAGGCAGGGTCAGCAAGGCCCACAAGCACTGCCACTACCACCACGCAGGCGGCCCGCAATCCCACGCCTCCGAGCCGATCCGTTCAACCTCACTGCTGAGCAGATCCACACCCTCTACCGTTTGGACCGGGACACCATAATCGCCATTGTGGACATGACACATGCTGACCTCGTGAGCATGATAGATAGCCCAACCGCCATCCCACCCCTACTGAAGGTGGTGTCTGCACTCCACTTCCTGGCCACAGGCACCTACCAGCACACAGTGGGACAGTTGCATGGCATTTCACAGCCACTGTTCTCACGGACACTCTTCCAAGTGCACGATGCCCTCCTGAAGCACGCCGACGACCACATCACACTACCACGCACGTACCAGGAGATTACCAACGCTAAAGTGGGATTCCATGCACTTGGCGGCATCCCGGGTTGCATTGGTGCCATCGACTGCACCCATGTTGAATTGGTTGTCCCACATGCCATGGAGGTCCAGTACCGCAACCGGAAACAATTTCATTCAATCAATGTGCAAATGGTGTGTGACTCCAACAAGATATTTACGCATTGTTGTGCCAGATTTCCAGGATCTACCCATGATTCTATGGTCCTGAGGAACACAAGAATACCACGCTACATGGAGCGACACGCAGGGCACAGATCCTGGCTACTCGGTGAGTCTCATTCCATGCATGACATCGTGGCCCATTTGATGCGTCAATGACCTTGCAGGGGGGGGGGGGGGCTACTTAGCACTATCATTCCACTGACACCCTTTATTCGTCTCATACAGGTGATGCCGGGTATCGACTGAAGAGATGGCTCCTTACACCAATCCGGAACCCACAGAACGAGCATGAGGAGGACTACAACCATGCCCACTCACGTACCCGTGTGGTCATTGAACAGGCATTCGGCCTACTGAAGGCTCGTTTCCGCAGCCTCAGCAGGTCTGGCGGGGCACTCATGTACAGCCATGAGAAGGTTTCTAAGATGGTCATGGCATGTGTCATGCTGCACAACATGTGCATACGTAGGAATGTGCCCATGCCCCCTGACGCTGTACTGCATGCACCTGAAGATGATGATGATGATGAGGGTGGGGATGTGGAGGCACCTCAAGGAGTCCATGAGGCACAGGATGTACGTGCAATCCGACAGAGCATCATAGATGCATGCTTCTAGCAACCACGCATGGTGCCTATTACACGGAAAGGGGACCTGTGGCACTGTGTGTGTGTAGTACAGGCACATTGTGGACTGTACGCCTATGAAGGCCTCGTACGCAAATATCAATGTCCACACATGTCATTGGATGATAATGAGGTGCTGTATTGTTAATGTGATTTGATTTATACACCCTATGGACCCGCCACCCAGTGAAGCCCAACACACCCCCTCCACCCTACTACCTCCCCCCCCAACACCAGTGTCCAAATATGCATGCTGTCCGTGGGTAGACGCTATTGCAAGCCCCCTCTACGGGTATCAGGGGCACCCCTGCCCGTGGAGCGCAGGTTCCTGCCAGATCTGCGTTGGGGGCTGCCCTGGACGGAACTTGCCACGGATGATGTCTCTGCCTGCTCGCGTCCATGCATGTCTCTGAGGGTTTGTGAGAGCTCCGAGAGCACACGGCGCACAGCAGCAAGTTCAGCACAAACGTCTTTGGACGTCGCATGCAGTTCCCCCCTCAGGCTCTCGGTGCTTTTCTCCATTTGTGCTCTCAGGCTCTCGGTGCTTCTCTCCATTTCTCCCCTGAGGCTCTCACTACTTTTCTCTATTTGTGCCCTGAGTGTCTCGGTGGATGTTTCCATGGCTGCCCTGGAACCCCCGCATTCATTTGCATGGTCCTTGAGTAGCGTGGACGCTTCCTGCTGTTGCTCGATCAGCAGGTCGAGGGACTGTTGCCTCTGCTGGGCCATGGACATTTGCGGTGGTGTGACAGGGGGGCTGCTCAACACATGTTGCCTTGGCACAGGACTTGTGGGGGTTGGCCAGTCGTCGTCTTCAGGGTGCCCCTGCGTGGTTTCGTCATGGTGTAGGGGATGGAACATGCAGGGGGATTGGGAAAGGTCATGGATGGTACCTACGTCGCCAGCACTGTTTTCCGTGTCGGAGCATGCTGGCATGACAGCTGTGTCACCTATGGTGCTGCTACCACCAGAGGCAGTGCCATCAGATACGTTCTTTGGGGGGACCTGTGGTGCTGGGGTTGTGGACTTGCTGGCTGCTGGGGTGCCTGTTGCAGTCCCCTCCAGTGTGCTGCCACTTGATTCCTGCTGCTGCCGTGTCTTGATCCTTGCACCTGAGGTGGAGGCTCTTGGGACGTTGGTCCTGGCCCTCTTTGCAGGCGTGCTGGTAGGGGTGTCCTGCAGCTCGTCGTTGGTATCGGACCCTGTGGTGGAGTAAAGAGGGGCGAGCGTTAGTTATGGGTCTGTCGGATTTGGAATGGCAACGTATCAAATGCATTGGGGTGGTACATGAGGCTGATTTGGGACTGGGCCTTGGAGGTGGTCTCATTTTCGTGTGGATTGAGGATGCATTCATTTGGCTGCCTGCAGTTAGGGGGTGCATGCTGCACATGTAGGGGTTGTTTATGGCTTCTTGATTGATTTGTTTGTTCATTCTGACTTTTAGAGGGCGCTGTCAGGGCAAAGTATGTATTGCACTATGGGGTCACATGGTACTGCACATGTTCGTGGTTTGTGGATTTCGCATTGTTTCTCTTGGCCAACCTACCTGATTCTCCGGATGTCGGCACTCCTTTCTCCATCCCTCCGACTCCCTCTATGCTCTCCATTCCTATGGTGGAGGCGCAGATTTCCTCCCAGGGGGTCAACTTGATGGGCGACTCTGAACCCCCCCCGGTAGCTGTGGCGATGTTCCTGTTCGCAGAAAGTATGCTGCGTACGCGGATCCGCAGGTCGTCCCACCGCTTGCGACATTGCTGTGGCGTGCGGGGTGTTGTCCCCACCGCACTTACGCGCTGTGCCACCAGGGCCCATATGGCCTTCTTGTTGGCAAGGGCCGTCCTGGTCATTTGACTGGAGAAGACGACGGCGGAATTTTCCTGGAGGGTCTCGGTGAGCACGGTCAGTTCCTCTCGGGAGAAGTGTACCTGCCGCTTGCGGTCACACGCTTTCTTGGCTACCTTTCCCATATTTATTTTTTTAAC
This sequence comes from Ambystoma mexicanum, assembly GCF_040938575.1. Lineage (NCBI taxonomy): Eukaryota > Metazoa > Chordata > Amphibia > Caudata > Ambystomatidae > Ambystoma > Ambystoma mexicanum. The sequence continues at coordinate 1,042,165,794 of NC_090924.1, forward strand.
TGGGGTTGCTAACGGGTTGGGATGTGTGTCAGGGTCGGATTTTTTATGGTTGTGTTGGGATTCGGATTTTATAGTTGTGCGGCGTGCTGTTTCCCGTTCCGGCCACATGCTTTTACTTCCGTTTCCGTATATTTACGGTGGCCGTAATTTGCGGTGCACGCTCGTTACGGTGACCGCTCATTACGGTGACCGCTAAGATGGGTGGCGGTATTGCACCTGGTGCAGCGTACGGCGGCGGTAAGGGCCGTTTTGGGGTCATTTCCGCCATCGCAGCCTTTCGGATTCCGCCATGGCGTAATGCTCGTGCCCGATGGGTCGTGATTGGCCGCACTTTGCTCCTTCGTGCAATGGCGGAAACGCTATTTACGCTGTTGCGGTCCGGTCAGTCACTTTCCGCCAGGGTCGTAATGAGGCCCATTGTGCCTCATTAGGACCCTGGCGGAGAGGGTTTTACGCTGGCGTAGTGCATGGCGTACCTCTCCGCCAGACTACGAGTTCCCGTAGCGCCATGGATGATTTTTACGCCTGCTTTTTGCAGGCGGAGAAATCCATGGCGCTACGGGACTTGTTGTTAATTACGCCACCGTAATTTACGGTGGCGTAATTAACGCCTTCCCCACTCCCATTATACCCTATGGGGCAAGAATGGGAATTAGGAAGGGTAAAATGGGGATTGGGGACTTACCGCCCCGCCAAGGTCGGCATGGGGCGGTAAGTCCGCCAACCACCTTGGCGGAGTTGGCAGCTTAGCGCCATGGACCCTCCGCCAGGGTCCTAATGAGGGCCGTTGAGTGGCCAGCGTCGTAACAATGTGACGCCACCACGCCGAAGCGCGTGTGACGTCATATGTCAACAAAGCTGTTTTTTAAAAATGTAACTTTATGGACACTCGTCCATGCTTAATTTTGAGAATTAGCAAAGTTAAAGAAAAGTAAAAATGATGCGGGAGAACCGAATGCTTAGGTCCTCAAGGTATAATATTGATAGCAGGTGTGATAAATTAATAATTAAATAGATAAATAAATACATGGCACCCCTTCTAAATGTGTAAAAACGAACATTACTAAAAATCAAAATATATACAGAGCATAATAGGTATGCTGATATTCAAAGATGGGGATACATAGATGAGAATTACTGTGAGGTACAGATACAACCGGAGAGTAGCAACCTAGGTGTTAAATCCCAGGTCAGACAACCGTACTGCCCATTTAACATGAATTTGGAGAGATGATCAAATAATACCGTCGTAGAGAAAATATGACAGATAGTAGTATCACTAAAGCGTGATCAAATGGATAAAAAAACAAAATATCCTTTGGGGATTAAAGACCAACTATGTGCACTAGTAATGACTTATATACGAGAGTTGGTAATTGATGGAAATAAACGGTTGATCGTTAAAAGCCCCCTCTTCAAGGTATTTGCAGTGTGCTCAGCCTCAAGAGCAAAGGGAGTGGAGTAACATCTAGGTACTGGGTACTAAACCAAATTCCAGACAACCGTGTCACGAAATGTGTTCACAGACCATGATATTCATAAGAAATGGTTCAAGACTGTCAGCGTACATGTACGACAGTTTCTGGTGAAAGAACACTTTTTGTCACTGAAGTGAGTGTCATAATCGTTGAGTGAGTTCACGTTCTTTTACCACTAAAGAACCTTCGTTTTAGATATTTGGAGTGTGCTCTACCTCAAGAACTAGGGTGCCACTCAGCAAATGCGAGAAACGGCTGCACCCTATCTCCCCTTCTATCTCACTTCATCACAACCCATTTTCCTAGATGTTTACAATTCCAAAACACTTTTATGGTGATGAGAGGAAAGGTGTGAGAATGACTCCTTTGAGAACCTCCTGATTTTTAACATATTGCTACATTAGCCTACCTTGATTGCTGATAGGAAACAAGTAGTATTTTTACTTGCAATTACTTTTCATGTGAGGTAAAAATGAAGGTTTCCAACTATGCAAATTCAATCCACTACATAAGCAAGTATGCCTTTGAGGTTTCTGTTCATGGACTTGTTTGTTCAAACCCTACCTACACCATATTGAAATGGTGCCTTGAAATGCGGCTTTCAGTGCTAGCCCTGGGTCTTGGTGAACCAGAATTAGACAGCCATGCAATGCGTAGGTGAACACATTTATTTCTGTTAATGTTACCTATTACATACCTCTTTCACATGTGATTGCAGAGCAAAATAGAATAGGAAAATATTACCTTTAAGATGTCTTTGGAAAAGAGGACAATCAGGTGCTCATCTATTTGTTAAGGGAAGATAGTTCTATAGAGAGGGAGCAGAGGCCAATAAATCATGACTGGGACACTTGCCAGTGGTACAGAGTGTTACCTAGATACATTTGGCCTCATCATGAGTTGAGCTGTATCCTGGCTGTGATACCACTCGACTGTAATAGCCTTAGCACCCACCGGTCCGGTGGTATTACTGCGAGATCACGGGTTGGGCATTAATGGTAAATCCCCATTCCTCATTGGGTCCATTGGATCCAATGGGATATTTTCAACACTAATACTGCAGACTAATACAGCCGGCAGTAATACCGCCAAATACAGGGATTTTCACCTCCAGAAAAAAGCTGGAGGTAAAAGAGCCCATTTAGTACCCTACTCGTGATAGGGCCAGCCCTTAAATGAGGCGGTAATACCATTACCACTGCCCACTCGTGATGAGGCCCATTGACTAGATGTGAGCAAACCTATGTGTAGTAATGCATGTTTCTATTAACCGAAATCGCAAGAGGTAGAGGGAGCAAATGCAGAGGATGCAACAGCGTGCTTGAATTTTGTAATATCTGCCTTCAGACAAGACGCTGAATTTGGAAATAGATTTGAGGGACCAGAGTGGAGTATGGAAGGCTAAGAAGAAGGACATTAGTGCTATACTGTCTCATCATACCCAGAGAATAGGGCCGACTGTCTCTATACAAACTGGGAAGAAAGTTCTGCTTTCGTTTCCCTTTTGACAGTGACTACAATTTTTGTCTATTGTAATAATGAACTGTGTCTAGAACAAATGAAATACATATGGATTCTAAATGTAATATGCAGAGGGCCTTAACTCTTTCTTTTTTTTCTGTGCCTGATCAATTTGTTCTGCAGATTGGAGACACTTCACACATGTGTAAATATCTACCATATGGAATTGATTGGTTGCTCAGATACTACACATACTCTTTTTTTAACCTTTAAATTTGGGGTCATGCCCAAAATGAAGACCAAAAAGTGGGCTGCTGCGTATAACAAGGAGGTAATACAAAGAAAAAGGAAGTGAGTTAATCCAGGATTGAATAGGAAGTGCAGAAACTAGTGACTGAACAACAAAAAGCATTTGCCTAGAGAGAGTGAGAGGATATCCAGTCTTCTGTGGAACTGAGATAGATGCATATTCTGTGGATCTATGCAACTGTAAACAAATTGGGTGGTCATCATCAAAATGATGTCTGGGGGCCCCCCTAATAACTTGTTTTTATGTACTTAAATGTCCTCCCCCAACCAGAACTTGATATGTGTTAAGATTTTTAATATGAAGGAGTAGTAGAACTACTACAATTTCAGCTGACACAGCCAGTGCATTCCCTCACAGTAGCTCTGATACACATGAGCATATCAGATGCAATCACGATATTTTGGAAGATGTTAAGAAAATGTTATTTGAAATTATTTTTGGGTTGTTCTCGTTTACTAGCCTTGCTTGACAGTACTTGCTCTGTGACTGGGCTGTGGTGCTTGGGTGCAACTCTTCCTTGAGTCCAAACACAAAGTCTGAGGTTCTTTGACTCTAACACCACCCTAACCTAAAGGGGTTTGACTGATACCTTCAGAGTTAGCAGAGGCCTAGAGCTTACACGTTCCATGTCTCATTCTCATAGCCTGCAAGCCTAAGAGATTCTGACATTGATTCTACCATATTGTGTCTTCTTGCTTGCCTGCCTCTGTGTGTATAGTACCCTGGATGAGTGACAGGTTCTTCCCTAGTATTCCACCTGCGTCATTTGTGTCAGTTAGAGCTGACTGGAGCCAGTTATCACCATTCCTATCTGTCTGTAATTGCTCCATATACTTAAATTCAACTACCTTTCCAACCTATCTTTTGATGTGCTTGCAGTGTCTACCAGGAAAGATACTTACCTAAGTAGCTGCCTTTTTTCCTCATTGATCTCCAGATTATTAGAAGGATATCTTATACATGCTTGTTGTCTACAGTTGGTAGTCTGATACCCCACTCCCAAGAAGGGCCCACGTGTTATCACGTATATCTTTCTAGTCTAATAGTCCCTGAGTTAGACTCAAAGAAAGCTCCACATTGTAGGGGCTATGACTGAGGACCCACTAGCCTGATTCAAGAGCAGACTCTAACTATATGGCCTTTTTGCTCTGGGAATTATTTACCTACATTCTAATACCATGCAAAATGCAATTGCACCAGTGCAGAGTTTCTGTAGTGATGCCCCTGTTGCAATAATTGATTCATACTCTGGACCCTTCTAGCCCAAGAGTTCTGACTCTGAGACTCTTTTAATTAGAGGGATTTTCACTCTGAGGCACTTTTAATCTTACAGATTCAGAGACTACCCTAGCTAGAGGACCTTTGACTGACACATTGTTCTGAGGTGGGCCTTAATTTGACACCATATTATCATGATGTTCTTTGATAGCCTCTAGCTTGAAGACCAATTAGATTTGGCATTAATTGCAGGAATTTAAATAAAGTCAACTCATGTCAAACTAGCATACCAAGCAATAATTGTATCCAAAAGAAAACAAACAAAAAATCAAATACAACAGACTTCAAAGAGATATAGCCATAGGGAGGCATGATTCTGTATGTGGCTGCATCCCAAATAAACTCAGGTTTATGCCTTCATGTGTGTTATCCAGTCAGACCAAGGCCATGCAATGTATATCAGCTATGACCACAAAAGAGACAATTCTTCATCAAGATACTGTAGGCTGGTTGTTTTTGAAATTTTATTTGCTAAACAAGTCCACATAACCCAGATTCTGTGGTCAAAAGGCAGTTGAGTCAAGGCTGCCAAGATTACAGTACTAGGTTTATACTTCCTATCCCTCAAATTAAGTGGTGCCCTACATGAAGCACTTATTTTAGAAGAAGCACTTAATTGATTAGCAAAACATCTCCAATGGGTCTATCAGGTGGTGCGCTGGACTGGCTCTTTCTGCAAGTATGTCTGTTGGCAATTGGGGGGCATGGACAACGTGCTGGCATATTGTGGTCCATTCATTTCATGACATAATGCTGCAAGTGCGTTGAAAATCGAAGAATTCATTCCAATCACCACCAGTGTTGCAGGATCTTCGCTCCGACTGCTGCAGACCAGAGCCAGCGTGTCAATAGATGTGCTGACTACAGGTATGTCACGTGGGAACTGCTGTCTAACCATACATACCCCAGGTATATGGGCCCCACACCTCTGGGGAATGGGCGTGCAGTGGCAGAGTCTGTATGAAGGCAGTCTCAACATCATGACAGTAAGCAATGTCCTGCAGCCAACCTTGAGCTCTGGGAGGGTGACCCCGTCCCCAGGCCATGGCCACCCTCTTGCATGTCAGTACCAGCCATAGTCCTGCCAAGAGCCTCCTAGCGGGCTGCAGAGCCCTTGTACATCCCAGCAGGGATTCCAGTGATTTGCCTATAATTAGAGAGCTTTTGGCTAATACTTCTAACCAGAATTTGTGGATCTGTGGGCATTACCATGCCAGGTGAAGAAACCCGTCTGGGGCGAAATCACACCTACCACATGTAGCTGAGGTAGCGGGGTAGTGCTTATGGAGCCTGGCTGGGGTGTGGTAGACCTAGTGCAATAAATTAGAGGGTATTTGCTTGTACTGGGAGTTTAGGGACACATTCTGGGTCTGTTTCAGCACTACCCCCAGTCTTCATCACTAATGGTTACCTCAAGTGCTATCTCCCATCGATTCCGCGGGCCGCTTCGCTCCCATGGCAGTGCTAACATCAAGCCCTCGTAGATCTGAGAGACTAAGTGGCCCTCTCCCTGTGATCGAATCACCCCCTGCAATAGAGGCCACACCGAGGGATGTCTGGGGAATGATGTAAGGAATTCCTTGAGCGCATGTCACAATCGGAAATATATGAAAATGTCCAGCGCCGAGTTGCCCCCCGTTCTCTTGCCTGTTGGACTGTGAGGAACTCCCCAACAATGAATAAATCCTGAGGGTCTCCATTCCTAACTTATTTGCCCATTGGAAGTAGACCCATTCACTGGCTAGAGGCAAGCCGCGGATCTGGCATGCTGGAGAAAAGGTGAAAACAGAATAGTGATGCCGATCCTCCCCGCCATCTTATGCCAAATTGCACAGGTAATTCTGACCACGTTCAGAGTGTTAGGCATCACCCGGATCTCCCCAAGAAACATTGCCCGCAGCAGATGAGGGGCCACCAGTGCCCTCTCTACCTGTATGTGAGGTCTCACAAAATGAGTGGCATACCAATGTCCAAGAAAGTGCGCCTGAGCCACCCAATAGTAGCGCTCGTGATCGAATAAAGCCAGGCCTCTGCTCCTTGTCGGCTGTGTCAGTGTCATGTAGGCCACCCTCGCTGTCCTCCCAGCCCACACCAGATCAAGGATAAGCATGTGTAGTCACCAGAAGAAGCTACTTGACAACAGCAGGGGCATGTTGAATAAGAGGTAGAGAAACCTGGGGAGAATGATCATCTTGACAATTGAAATTTGCCCCAATCAGTGTCAGTGGAAGCGTTCGCCATCTACCCACCATCTCCTGTAGCCTCTTGGTCACCCAACTTATCGCTGAATAATCCCTCCCGACTATAAGAAACCAGCACCCCAAATATCAGACTCCTGTGGTTTCCCACCTGAGGCGAAACTCGTCCCTGAACTCCACTGTACATGCCGTAAGAGGGAACACCACAGGCTTGCTGTGGTTGATTCTCAGGCCTGAGAATTCCCCAAAGCATAGCACCTCCCTCATCACTGGGCATAAATTGTCCTCTGGGTTACTAATATAAAGAGCCACGTCATCCGCATACAAAGATATGATCAACTTGTGCAGGGCGAGACTGAGTCCCTTCTGGATGTGTCGCTCTCTGAGGGCCGCCGCCAACAGTTCCATCGACAAGAGCGGGGAAAAGGGGCATCCTTGTCGGGTCCCCCTTCCCATCTCGAAGCCTGCCTATTTTGCTCTCCCCACTACAGTTTTTGCTGATACATTAGTGTATAATAGAGAATTGATGAAGTGGGAGCCAAGTCCCAGTTTTCGGAGTACCTTAATCAAGAAAGGCCATTTGATGTAATCGAAGGCCTTCTCGGCATCTAAAAAAAACTGCAGTCACCTGGGACGTGCTGTCAAGCACCTCCAGTACCCCAAAGAGGCAATGGAGACCATGGTTTGTATTCCTCCCGGGAATGCATCCCGCCTGGTCCGCCAACACCAATCCAAGCATCAGTGGGAGCAACCGTTTTGTTAGGATTTTGGCAAATATCTTATTGTCAACATTTATCAGGGAGATAGGCCTACATGAGCCACAGTCTTCGGGAGACTTCCCTTGTTTGTGTATCAGCACTATATTGGCCTCGCACAGCTTGGGTGGGAGCGAGCACGCCGCAAGCGATTCCTCATACAGTCGGAGGAGTTTCGGCCCAGAATAGGGGCATAAGCCTTGTAGAATTCACTGGTTAGACCATCAGGTCCCGGAGCCTTCAACCCGGGAGTTCCTTGATTACCCTAAGAATTTCTTCCAGGGATATTGTCCGCTCAAGAGGTTCGCTGAGGTGTGCCTCCACCCAAAATAGCTCCACCTCATCTAAGTAGCGCTGTCGCGCCCCCAACTCCTGCAAATTCCTCGATCTATATAATTTCCAGTAAAAGGACTGGAACGCTTCTGTGATACCCTCCTCAGAGTTTACTAGATTGCGCTGGGGGTCTTCCACGCATTCCACGTGCGGGGGTCATCTATCTGCTGCTATTAGTCATGCTAACAGTGCCCCAGCTTCTGTCCCTCGCCATATTGTCTTATTTGATGGCCGTGAGCCAGGAACCAAACCTCCCGGTCAGCGTTGGCTCTGAATCTATCGAGCTCCTCTGTGCACAGGTACAGGAGTTTAGGTTCCCCGCATGCTCAGTTTCTAGCTATTTGATCCTCAATTTCCCCCTCGTGAGTTCTTCCCTCGTTCCCCAAAGAATCCTGTTTTCCTTGGACATACACACCCCTCTAATGAAACACTTCAGGTTTTCCCAGAGCACTCCGACCGACAAGCCCTCATTATCCTGGAGGAAGGATTGAATGTCAGCCGGAAGTTCCTGATGGAATACCGTGTCTTGTAACGCACCAGGTTCAAATCACCAGGAGTAACTGCCCCCTCCCAGTCTGCCCAGCGCACATTCTAAGAATCCCAGAGCATTATCAGAGAGAGTCCGCTGGAGTATTTGGCAGGTGCCCCAATGAAACCTCCCCTCATGGGACACCAACAGATAGTCAAACCTAGAGCTGGAGTTCTGGACCCCGGAGGGGTAGGTGTAGTCCCGGACCCCTCGATATTGATGTCTTTAGGCATCAATTTAGATTGTATGTTACGCATATTTCTTGTACTTGTAGACTTACCTGGGGCAACCTACCCTGTCACCCCTGGTCCTATCCTGAAGGGATCCAGTACAGTGTTCAGGCCCCTCCCCCCACACTATGGTGGCATCCTGACATCCTGCTAGATGCACCATTAGCCAGTCGAATGCATTTGAACTATCTACATTTGGGCCATATGAGTTCAGTAGAGCCACTGATACACCCTCAAGAACCCCATACACCAGAAGGGCCCACAGCTCGTCATCACTCACCGTTGAGATCAGGCAAAACATGACAACCCTGCTGATCAGGATGGCGACCCCTCTTGCATAAGAGGAGTAGGAAGAGAAGTACCTGTGGCATCCCCAGTTGGTGCCCCATCTACTCTCAGAAGAGGGGGTAAGGTGAGTTTCTTGGATAAAGGCCATATCAATCCGGTGTCACTTAAGGTACTGTGCGACCTTCCAGATCTAGGCAGGGCTGTTCAAGTATTGGGGGGGATGCCATGCCCCCATCCACCATCCCCCTTGTTTTTAACAAAATCTGACTGCCCCACATAGTTGCGGGAAGCACTGGTGAGAATCCGACTCCAAAGACCCCAAACAAACACCAACCCCTTCCCACATTAGATCCATACTCGCCTTCAACCCCTGTACCTTCCACCCATCCTCTGACCTTTCCCATCCAGACCTCCCTCCCCCAGAGGCAACCCCCAACTCGCCCATTGGTGCCACCCATTCTCCCCAACCATCAACCAAAGCATGCCGTGCATTGGGTGCTTGAGCCCTGCCAAGCCTGCAGGGCTCAACCAGCAATCAGCGGTATATAACCAAACTAAAGCAAACTAGCTGAAGATTATGGTGCGGACAGTCATCACACTATTATTTATATAGTTCCCTCTCTGTCATGCCATCTGAGTCTCATCATCCCGGATCTCTCTGGTTGCCCCGGTCCCGTTCTCAAGCATCTACTCGGGTCCTTGGGTTGGTGCGGGGGGAGTATGCTGATTGCGTCCAGAAATGAACTCGCCACCTCCGGCGATGTGAAGAATTGTGTTCTGCCCCAGTTGGATCTGGAGTTTTCCTGGGAACAACATAGAGTATTGGATGCTGTGGTCTCTCAGTCATCTCTTGACCCCGGCAAAGGATTGCTGGGAGGCCTGCACCTCCGTAGAGAAGTCTCGACATGTATGAATTTTGTCCGCATCGTACTGCAGCTCCCCTTTCATTCTAGCCAAGCGCAGAATCATATCTCGGCCCCTGTAGTTAAGGAGGTGTGCGGTGATAGTGCGGGGGCTACTCCGGGTATTGGCCGAGCTGCAGGTATACGGTGGGCCCTTTCCATCACAAACAATGGGGACAGCTCGGGTCCGCAAAGAGCTCCTTGCATTGAGCCTCCATGAATTGCTCCATATTAAGCTGGGCGTGTCTTTCTCTGACCCCCACCAGGCAGATATTATTTCTGCAAGTTTTCCCTTCTAGATCTTCATTTTTAGCCACCACCGCCATGATCTGCACTTCGAGTCATGAGACTCTGGCAACCAGCGAGGCCAAACTATCTTCCAGTCCGGATACTCTGTGCTCTATCTTGTCTAGGCAGTCTCTGTGTTTGTCCAGTCGGTGTTGGAGCAGGTTAAGTTTGGAGGAGAGTGAATCCAGCTTCGAGTCAAATCCCCTGAGACCTGACTTGAGGTCGAGCATTATCTCCCTGATATCCACCTGCGGGATCAAATCGGCTCCCCGTGCCATCTCTTCTGCAGGCTCTGGTGCCTCCACCTGATGTTGTGACCTGGATGTCTTGGAGGATGTCCCCCATCGCAGGTGAATTTTCACTGGGTGTTGTCTGCCTTGCCCATATTGCGGGGATCCCCTCGGTTCCGGGGGGGTGGTCAATGGGAAATACCCCTGCAGTGGATCTGGATATGATGCAGCTGTAGATCCTCGCAGGGGCTGTCACAGCAGGCAGTGGCATCTGGATTGATGTTACACTCACCTGGCTCCCACAGGGGCGTCGGTCGGACCCGGACAGCTGCGGTCTCCACCCACGTGATGCGTAGTGCAGCGATGACTGACTGGATCTGCCCTCCTAATCTTGTCTGCTTAACCCTTAGAAATATTTTCCTTATATTCTTGAAAGATGAGCTCTTCATCCTGCGTGGATTTGCAGGGGCGCGTCGATTCCAGTCACTTCACTGGTTTGAAGGCTCGGGAGAGTTCCGGAGAGTATTGACTCTGAGGTTCCTGGTGAGGACCAGTAAGTATTAAGTTCATAGAGTTCAATATGTCCGATGTTCACTCTTGTTCCCCCCTTCCTTTCTTGTCTTGCAGCTGGCTTGTGAAAAGATGCTCTTGTGGCAGCTGGTGGCGCTCAGGTAAGAGTCTGTGTCACCCGGCGCTGTCTGGTAAATGTTGCACTAGGAAAACGTGTTGTTTTGTCTCTCTTTACAGATGCGACACGTGAAAATATGGAGAGTCACAAAAGGATGCCTCCGGTGGTAAATCAGGTAAGTCTATGGTGGTAAGAATTATATTTGTTGGCTCCCTCGGCTCACCTTGTGGTTTTCTTTTGTCTCCTAGGTGCCGAAGTTCGGCGAAGAAATGATGGAGGCAGCGCCGACCCGAAGGATGCTGTGAAGACTGGTGAATATGGTGTGGCGCTGCAGCTGGAGGTGCGGCGTGTGCAGAAATTATGTTCTTTACAGGTCCGAAGACAAGATGGATCCAGAATCAGGGGTGGAATAGAAATAAGTTTGTTTTCTAACCTTGTCCATTTCTTTCCTCTTTGTTTTAGGAGCTCTGGATTCGAGGCCGGCGTGGCAGAAGACTGGATGCAGGCTGCAGGCACGGTGAGTGTTACGCTGCTGGATGCAGAATAACGTGAAGCGTGTGTTGCTGGTCGGGTGTGGTTTAAATAGCCTCAAAAGTAGTCCCAGGTAAGAAGTCCCTAGAACCACACCCGAGTAAAAAATAGTCCCTGTAGGAAAATAGTCCCTTTCAGGCTTCATGTTGGATTGGAGTCATTTGCAGCATGGTCTGCCTGAGGTAAATAATGACAATGAGCCTGGCGCCTTAGGCGCCAGGACTGATTCCTACTATGAGCCTGGCACCTAAGGCACCAGGACTGAACCCAGATAGCCCCAAAGGGGCTGCTGAGGTTTTACTAAATGTCTAGATGCCTGCTCCCGGGGCTGATGGGCTTGGTCCGGATGTCTGGGGGTAGTCATCATGACAATTGACTCCCACTATTCTCCCTCTGTGCTGTGCTTCTGTTATGTGCCCTGGTGGGGCTCAGGCTGTGCCTTTTTGGTAGGGATCATGGGGCCCAAGGCTCCCTTACTGGTGCTGCAGCACCATTACGAGCAGCTGGGGAAGAGAGCAGCCAGGTCTCCCCGGCCCTCTCCCGGTGAGAGGGGAGTGCTTGGCCTTGGACATATGGGGCGTGTCCACAAGGTCACAGCAGAGTCTTATTCAGCGGGGCCTGTGGGATGCAAGAGCCCCCTGCCGGCACCCCGGTATCGCCCGAGCAGGGGCGGAACAGCCAAGTCAGCCCCCCACTCCAGGAGAGGAGGCCACATGCAGTGCCTTGGGGTCTGGTATATTACTGGGGGCCTGCAATTATCCATCAAGTGTCTGGGAGGGTCCTTTACCCAGGTGGTATGGCGCTCCGGGTCCAAGCACTGGTCCCAATGTCGCCCCTGCGCCCTCTCCTGGGCCCGCCTGCACCACCGTGCACTGAGGTGGGCCCCATTTACCGACCCCAGCACAGGGCCAGCGATCTGCCGTCCTCTGCATCGGCACAGAGGTGTCACTGGCCTTGCGTCCTCACTACTGGGGTCTTCTTCTGAGTTTATGCTGCTCTGTTGTCGAAAAAATTACTGTACAGTGGGAGCATGCTCTGCTCCCTAAGTGTGAAACATAGAATTATGCCGCTACTACTCAACCAATACCGAGGCCCATTATCCGTAAGCAGCGCCTACTGTCAGGGCCTTCCTCCCATCTGATCAGGGATCCCGGGTCAAATATTGGGCCTCAGAAGTGGGCTCCCAACTACCTCCACCCCTGGGCTGAGTTGTACCGCTGTCCGGGCTTCTGGGCCAGCCTCAGCCACCACTCACTGGGGGGGCACCAGCTGAAGTATCAGGGAGCTGGGGGTGAGGATGGGCCACTGCATCACCAAGTGCCCCCTCTCGGCTCACCATCAGCGCTCGGGCTGCAAGGCGGCTGTGGTCCATGTTACCTCTCTCGGGGGCCGGCACTGAACTGCCTCTGCTCCCGGCACAGATTCACAGGTGCCTTGCTCCCCCACTGCTTCCCGGATAGGGCCACGTTAGCTTCTTGCTCTCCGCCACACCAGTCTCAGTCTGTCCCGCAGGAGAAGGGACCATGACTCTTTTGAAGGCCCTCACACCAGGCGGGCCTAGAGGGCCTTCCACAGCCTGTCGGCTCCTCCTCACACCGGTGGGCGGTCTGGTCTGCTTCACGGGCCCAGCAGGGGTCCCCGCCACACCGGTCTGCCAGGCTCAGAGAGGGACCACCAGAGCACACAAACTAACCGTATTTCGAGGTTATGCTGCCTCAGAAGCAACTATTTCAGCAGAATTTGTCTGAGCCCCATGCAGAGCTCAAAGAGAGACCGCCATCTGCAGAACAATATAATTGTTTTTCTTTTGTATCTTGCAGTTGTTCTTACCCTGGCATAATTTGGAAGAGTTGCTTGGTACTTTTGTGTCTTATCAAGCAGAATTTGCTTACAAAAAAGTGGATATCTTTTACCCCAAATTTGCCAGTTAATTACTGATGCTAGAGATTCGCCAGGAGGATAAGGTGGCAGCTAAAATTGCACACGCAACTTCTGAGGGAAGTCAAGAGTACGTTGATAACAGTAAAAATGCTCTTGGAAATCCACTTTTATGCAATGAGGGAGAAATTGCTATGGACAAAGCAGAAAATGTCATGCAGCAAGCTAAGGATTCTGAGGTTCAATTTACCTGGTTTAGTAACAAAACTAAATAATGAGCAGGAAGCCATTTTTAAAGAAGTTAGTGAACTTGTTTTCCATAGCCTTGGCACCCTATCTCCCCTTCTATCTCACTTCATCACAACCCATTTTCCTAGATGTTTACAATTCCAAAACACTTTTATGGTGATGAGAGGAAAGGTGTGAGAATGACTCCTTTGAGAACCTCCTGATTTTTAACATATTGCTACATTAGCCTACCTTGATTGCTGATAGGAAACAAGTAGTATTTTTACTTGCAATTACTTTTCATGTGAGGTAAAAATGAAGGTTTCCAACTATGCAAATTCAATCCACTACATAAGCAAGTATGCCTTTGAGGTTTCTGTTCATGGACTTGTTTGTTCAAACCCTACCTACACCATATTGAAATGGTGCCTTGAAATGCGGCTTTCAGTGCTAGCCCTGGGTCTTGGTGAACCAGAATTAGACAGCCATGCAATGCGTAGGTGAACACATTTATTTCTGTTAATGTTACCTATTACATACCTCTTTCACATGTGATTGCAGAGCAAAATAGAATAGGAAAATATTACCTTTAAGATGTCTTTGGAAAAGAGGACAATCAGGTGCTCATCTATTTGTTAAGGGAAGATAGTTCTATAGAGAGGGAGCAGAGGCCAATAAATCATGACTGGGACACTTGCCAGTGGTACAGAGTGTTACCTAGATACATTTGGCCTCATCATGAGTTGAGCTGTATCCTGGCTGTGATACCACTCGACTGTAATAGCCTTAGCACCCACCGGTCCGGTGGTATTACTGCGAGATCACGGGTTGGGCATTAATGGTAAATCCCCATTCCTCATTGGGTCCATTGGATCCAATGGGATATTTTCAACACTAATACTGCAGACTAATACAGCCGGCAGTAATACCGCCAAATACAGGGATTTTCACCTCCAGAAAAAAGCTGGAGGTAAAAGAGCCCATTTAGTACCCTACTCGTGATAGGGCCAGCCCTTAAATGAGGCGGTAATACCATTACCACTGCCCACTCGTGATGAGGCCCATTGACTAGATGTGAGCAAACCTATGTGTAGTAATGCATGTTTCTATTAACCGAAATCGCAAGAGGTAGAGGGAGCAAATGCAGAGGATGCAACAGCGTGCTTGAATTTTGTAATATCTGCCTTCAGACAAGACGCTGAATTTGGAAATAGATTTGAGGGACCAGAGTGGAGTATGGAAGGCTAAGAAGAAGGACATTAGTGCTATACTGTCTCATCATACCCAGAGAATAGGGCCGACTGTCTCTATACAAACTGGGAAGAAAGTTCTGCTTTCGTTTCCCTTTTGACAGTGACTACAATTTTTGTCTATTGTAATAATGAACTGTGTCTAGAACAAATGAAATACATATGGATTCTAAATGTAATATGCAGAGGGCCTTAACTCTTTCTTTTTTTTCTGTGCCTGATCAATTTGTTCTGCAGATTGGAGACACTTCACACATGTGTAAATATCTACCATATGGAATTGATTGGTTGCTCAGATACTACACATACTCTTTTTTTAACCTTTAAATTTGGGGTCATGCCCAAAATGAAGACCAAAAAGTGGGCTGCTGCGTATAACAAGGAGGTAATACAAAGAAAAAGGAAGTGAGTTAATCCAGGATTGAATAGGAAGTGCAGAAACTAGTGACTGAACAACAAAAAGCATTTGCCTAGAGAGAGTGAGAGGATATCCAGTCTTCTGTGGAACTGAGATAGATGCATATTCTGTGGATCTCTGCAACTGTAAACAAATTGGGTGGTCATCATCAAAATGATGTCTGGGGGCCCCCCTAATAACTTGTTTTTATGTACTTAAATGTCCTCCCCCAACCAGAACTTGATATGTGTTAAGATTTTTAATATGAAGGAGTAGTAGAACTACTACAATTTCAGCTGACACAGCCAGTGCATTCCCTCACAGTAGCTCTGATACACATGAGCATATCAGATGCAATCACGATATTTTGGAAGATGTTAAGAAAATGTTATTTGAAATTATTTTTGGGTTGTTCTCGTTTACTAGCCTTGCTTGACAGTACTTGCTCTGTGACTGGGCTGTGGTGCTTGGGTGCAACTCTTCCTTGAGTCCAAACACAAAGTCTGAGGTTCTTTGACTCTAACACCACCCTAACCTAAAGGGGTTTGACTGATACCTTCAGAGTTAGCAGAGGCCTAGAGCTTACACGTTCCATGTCTCATTCTCATAGCCTGCAAGCCTAAGAGATTCTGACATTGATTCTACCATATTGTGTCTTCTTGCTTGCCTGCCTCTGTGTGTATAGTACCCTGGATGAGTGACAGGTTCTTCCCTAGTATTCCACCTGCGTCATTTGTGTCAGTTAGAGCTGACTGGAGCCAGTTATCACCATTCCTATCTGTCTGTAATTGCTCCATATACTTAAATTCAACTACCTTTCCAACCTATCTTTTGATGTGCTTGCAGTGTCTACCAGGAAAGATACTTACCTAAGTAGCTGCCTTTTTTCCTCATTGATCTCCAGATTATTAGAAGGATATCTTATACATGCTTGTTGTCTACAGTTGGTAGTCTGATACCCCACTCCCAAGAAGGGCCCACGTGTTATCACGTATATCTTTCTAGTCTAATAGTCCCTGAGTTAGACTCAAAGAAAGCTCCACATTGTAGGGGCTATGACTGAGGACCCACTAGCCTGATTCAAGAGCAGACTCTAACTATATGGCCTTTTTGCTCTGGGAATTATTTACCTACATTCTAATACCATGCAAAATGCAATTGCACCAGTGCAGAGTTTCTGTAGTGATGCCCCTGTTGCAATAATTGATTCATACTCTGGACCCTTCTAGCCCAAGAGTTCTGACTCTGAGACTCTTTTAATTAGAGGGATTTTCACTCTGAGGCACTTTTAATCTTACAGATTCAGAGACTACCCTAGCTAGAGGACCTTTGACTGACACATTGTTCTGAGGTGGGCCTTAATTTGACACCATATTATCATGATGTTCTTTGATAGCCTCTAGCTTGAAGACCAATTAGATTTGGCATTAATTGCAGGAATTTAAATAAAGTCAACCCATGTCAAACTAGCATACCAAGCAATAATTGTATCCAAAAGAAAACAAACAAAAAATCAAATACAACAGACTTCAAAGAGATATAGCCATAGGGAGGCATGATTCTGTATGTGGCTGCATCCCAAATAAACTCAGGTTTATGCCTTCATGTGTGTTATCCAGTCAGACCAAGGCCATGCAATGTATATCAGCTATGACCACAAAAGAGACAATTCTTCATCAAGATACTGTAGGCTGGTTGTTTTTGAAATTTTATTTGCTAAACAAGTCCACATAACCCAGATTCTGTGGTCAAAAGGCAGTTGAGTCAAGGCTGCCAAGATTACAGTACTAGGTTTATACTTCCTATCCCTCAAATTAAGTGGTGCCCTACATGAAGCACTTATTTTAGAAGAAGCACTTAATTGATTAGCAAAACATCTCCAATGGGTCTATCAGGTGGTGCGCTGGACTGGCTCTTTCTGCAAGTATGTCTGTTGGCAATTGGGGGGCATGGACAACGTGCTGGCATATTGTGGTCCATTCATTTCATGACATAATGCTGCAAGTGCGTTGAAAATCGAAGAATTCATTCCAATCACCACCAGTGTTGCAGGATCTTCGCTCCGACTGCTGCAGACCAGAGCCAGCGTGTCAATAGATGTGCTGACTACAGGTATGTCACGTGGGAACTGCTGTCTAACCATACATACCCCAGGTATATGGGCCCCACACCTCTGGGGAATGGGCGTGCAGTGGCAGAGTCTGTATGAAGGCAGTCTCAACATCATGACAGTAAGCAATGTCCTGCAGCCAACCTTGAGCTCTGGGAGGGTGACCCCGTCCCCAGGCCATGGCCACCCTCTTGCATGTCAGTACCAGCCATAGTCCTGCCAAGAGCCTCCTAGCGGGCTGCAGAGCCCTTGTACATCCCAGCAGGGATTCCAGTGATTTGCCTATAATTAGAGAGCTTTTGGCTAATACTTCTAACCAGAATTTGTGGATCTGTGGGCATTACCATGCCAGGTGAAGAAACCCGTCTGGGGCGAAATCACACCTACCACATGTAGCTGAGGTAGCGGGGTAGTGCTTATGGAGCCTGGCTGGGGTGTGGTAGACCTAGTGCAATAAATTAGAGGGTATTTGCTTGTACTGGGAGTTTAGGGACACATTCTGGGTCTGTTTCAGCACTACCCCCAGTCTTCATCACTAATGGTTACCTCAAGTGCTATCTCCCATCGATTCCGCGGGCCGCTTCGCTCCCATGGCAGTGCTAACATCAAGCCCTCGTAGATCTGAGAGACTAAGTGGCCCTCTCCCTGTGATCGAATCACCCCCTGCAATAGAGGCCACACCGAGGGATGTCTGGGGAATGATGTAAGGAATTCCTTGAGCGCATGTCACAATCGGAAATATATGAAAATGTCCAGCGCCGAGTTGCCCCCCGTTCTCTTGCCTGTTGGACTGTGAGGAACTCCCCAACAATGAATAAATCCTGAGGGTCTCCATTCCTAACTTATTTGCCCATTGGAAGTAGACCCATTCACTGGCTAGAGGCAAGCCGCGGATCTGGCATGCTGGAGAAAAGGTGAAAACAGAATAGTGATGCCGATCCTCCCCGCCATCTTATGCCAAATTGCACAGGTAATTCTGACCACGTTCAGAGTGTTAGGCATCACCCGGATCTCCCCAAGAAACATTGCCCGCAGCAGATGAGGGGCCACCAGTGCCCTCTCTACCTGTATGTGAGGTCTCACAAAATGAGTGGCATACCAATGTCCAAGAAAGTGCGCCTGAGCCACCCAATAGTAGCGCTCGTGATCGAATAAAGCCAGGCCTCTGCTCCTTGTCGGCTGTGTCAGTGTCATGTAGGCCACCCTCGCTGTCCTCCCAGCCCACACCAGATCAAGGATAAGCATGTGTAGTCACCAGAAGAAGCTACTTGACAACAGCAGGGGCATGTTGAATAAGAGGTAGAGAAACCTGGGGAGAATGATCATCTTGACAATTGAAATTTGCCCCAATCAGTGTCAGTGGAAGCGTTCGCCATCTACCCACCATCTCCTGTAGCCTCTTGGTCACCCAACTTATCGCTGAATAACCCCTCCCGACTATAAGAAACCAGCACCCCAAATATCAGACTCCTGTGGTTTCCCACCTGAGGCGAAACTCGTCCCTGAACTCCACTGTACATGCCATAAGAGGGAACACCACAGGCTTGCTGTGGTTGATTCTCAGGCCTGAGAATTCCCCAAAGCATAGCACCTCCCTCATCACTGGGCATAAATTGTCCTCTGGGTTACTAATATAAAGAGCCACGTCATCCGCATACAAAGATATGATCAACTTGTGCAGGGCGAGACTGAGTCCCTTCTGGATGTGTCGCTCTCTGAGGGCCGCCGCCAACAGTTCCATCGACAAGAGCGGGGAAAAGGGGCATCCTTGTCGGGTCCCCCTTCCCATCTCGAAGCCTGCCTATTTTGCTCTCCCCACTACAGTTTTTGCTGATACATTAGTGTATAATAGAGAATTGATGAAGTGGGAGCCAAGTCCCAGTTTTCGGAGTACCTTAATCAAGAAAGGCCATTTGATGTAATCGAAGGCCTTCTCGGCATCTAAAAAAAACTGCAGTCACCTGGGACGTGCTGTCAAGCACCTCCAGTACCCCAAAGAGGCAATGGAGACCATGGTTTGTATTCCTCCCGGGAATGCATCCCGCCTGGTCCGCCAACACCAATCCAAGCATCAGTGGGAGCAACCGTTTTGTTAGGATTTTGGCAAATATCTTATTGTCAACATTTATCAGGGAGATAGGCCTACATGAGCCACAGTCTTCGGGAGACTTCCCTTGTTTGTGTATCAGCACTATATTGGCCTCGCACAGCTTGGGTGGGAGCGAGCACGCCGCAAGCGATTCCTCATACAGTCGGAGGAGTTTCGGCCCAGAATAGGGGCATAAGCCTTGTAGAATTCACTGGTTAGACCATCAGGTCCCGGCGCCTTCAACCCGGGAGTTCCTTGATTACCCTAAGAATTTCTTCCAGGGATATTGTCCGCTCAAGAGGTTCGCTGAGGTGTGCCTCCACCCAAAATAGCTCCACCTCATCTAAGTAGCGCTGTCGCGCCCCCAACTCCTGCAAATTCCTCGATCTATATAATTTCCAGTAAAAGGACTGGAACGCTTCTGTGATACCCTCCTCAGAGTTTACTAGATTGCGCTGGGGGTCTTCCACGCATTCCACGTGCGGGGGTCATCTATCTGCTGCTATTAGTCATGCTAACAGTGCCCCAGCTTCTGTCCCTCGCCATATTGTCTTATTTGATGGCCGTGAGCCAGGAACCAAACCTCCCGGTCAGCGTTGGCTCTGAATCTATCGAGCTCCTCTGTGCACAGGTACAGGAGTTTAGGTTCCCCGCATGCTCAGTTTCTAGCTATTTGATCCTCAATTTCCCCCTCGTGAGTTCTTCCCTCGTTCCCCAAAGAATCCTGTTTTCCTTGGACATACACACCCCTCTAATGAAACACTTCAGGTTTTCCCAGAGCACTCCGACCGACAAGCCCTCATTATCCTGGAGGAAGGATTGAATGTCAGCCGGAAGTTCCTGATGGAATACCGTGTCTTGTAACGCACCAGGTTCAAATCACCAGGAGTAACTGCCCCCTCCCAGTCTGCCCAGCGCACATTCTAAGAATCCCAGAGCATTATCAGAGAGAGTCCGCTGGAGTATTTGGCAGGTGCCCCAATGAAACCTCCCCTCATGGGACACCAACAGATAGTCAAACCTAGAGCTGGAGTTCTGGACCCCGGAGGGGTAGGTGTAGTCCCGGACCCCTCGATATTGATGTCTTTAGGCATCAATTTAGATTGTATGTTACGCATATTTCTTGTACTTGTAGACTTACCTGGGGCAACCTACCCTGTCACCCCTGGTCCTATCCTGAAGGGATCCAGTACAGTGTTCAGGCCCCTCCCCCCACACTATGGTGGCATCCTGACATCCTGCTAGATGCACCATTAGCCAGTCGAATGCATTTGAACTATCTACATTTGGGCCATATGAGTTCAGTAGAGCCACTGATACACCCTCAAGAACCCCATACACCAGAAGGGCCCACAGCTCGTCATCACTCACCGTTGAGATCAGGCAAAACATGACAACCCTGCTGATCAGGATGGCGACCCCTCTTGCATAAGAGGAGTAGGAAGAGAAGTACCTGTGGCATCCCCAGTTGGTGCCCCATCTACTCTCAGAAGAGGGGGTAAGGTGAGTTTCTTGGATAAAGGCCATATCAATCCGGTGTCACTTAAGGTACTGTGCGACCTTCCAGATCTAGGCAGGGCTGTTCAAGTATTGGGGGGGATGCCATGCCCCCATCCACCATCCCCCTTGTTTTTAACAAAATCTGACTGCCCCACATAGTTGCGGGAAGCACTGGTGAGAATCCGACTCCAAAGACCCCAAACAAACACCAACCCCTTCCCACATTAGATCCATACTCGCCTTCAACCCCTGTACCTTCCACCCATCCTCTGACCTTTCCCATCCAGACCTCCCTCCCCCAGAGGCAACCCCCAACTCGCCCATTGGTGCCACCCATTCTCCCCAACCATCAACCAAAGCATGCCGTGCATTGGGTGCTTGAGCCCTGCCAAGCCTGCAGGGCTCAACCAGCAATCAGCGGTATATAACCAAACTAAAGCAAACTAGCTGAAGATTATGGTGCGGACAGTCATCACACTATTATTTATATAGTTCCCTCTCTGTCATGCCATCTGAGTCTCATCATCCCGGATCTCTCTGGTTGCCCCGGTCCCGTTCTCAAGCATCTACTCGGGTCCTTGGGTTGGTGCGGGGGGAGTATGCTGATTGCGTCCAGAAATGAACTCGCCACCTCCGGCGATGTGAAGAATTGTGTTCTGCCCAAGTTGGATCTGGAGTTTTCCTGGGAACAACATAGAGTATTGGATGCTGTGGTCTCTCAGTCATCTCTTGACCCCGGCAAAGGATTGCTGGGAGGCCTGCACCTCCGTAGAGAAGTCTCGACATGTATGAATTTTGTCCGCATCGTACTGCAGCTCCCCTTTCATTCTAGCCAAGCGCAGAATCATATCTCGGCCCCTGTAGTTAAGGAGGTGTGCGGTGATAGTGCGGGGGCTACTCCGGGTATTGGCCGAGCTGCAGGTATACGGTGGGCCCTTTCCATCACAAACAATGGGGACAGCTCGGGTCCGCAAAGAGCTCCTTGCATTGAGCCTCCATGAATTGCTCCATATTAAGCTGGGCGTGTCTTTCTCTGACCCCCACCAGGCAGATATTATTTCTGCAAGTTTTCCCTTCTAGATCTTCATTTTTAGCCACCACCGCCATGATCTGCACTTCGAGTCATGAGACTCTGGCAACCAGCGAGGCCAAACTATCTTCCAGTCCGGATACTCTGTGCTCTATCTTGTCTAGGCAGTCTCTGTGTTTGTCCAGTCGGTGTTGGAGCAGGTTAAGTTTGGAGGAGAGTGAATCCAGCTTCGAGTCAAATCCCCTGAGACCTGACTTGAGGTCGAGCATTATCTCCCTGATATCCACCTGCGGGATCAAATCGGCTCCCCGTGCCATCTCTTCTGCAGGCTCTGGTGCCTCCACCTGATGTTGTGACCTGGATGTCTTGGAGGATGTCCCCCATCGCAGGTGAATTTTCACTGGGTGTTGTCTGCCTTGCCCATATTGCGGGGATCCCCTCGGTTCCGGGGGGGTGGTCAATGGGAAATACCCCTGCAGTGGATCTGGATATGATGCAGCTGTAGATCCTCGCAGGGGCTGTCACAGCAGGCAGTGGCATCTGGATTGATGTTACACTCACCTGGCTCCCACAGGGGCGTCGGTCGGACCCGGACAGCTGCGGTCTCCACCCACGTGATGCGTAGTGCAGCGATGACTGACTGGATCTGCCCTCCTAATCTTGTCTGCTTAACCCTTAGAAATATTTTCCTTATATTCTTGAAAGATGAGCTCTTCATCCTGCGTGGATTTGCAGGGGCGCGTCGATTCCAGTCACTTCACTGGTTTGAAGGCTCGGGAGAGTTCCGGAGAGTATTGACTCTGAGGTTCCTGGTGAGGACCAGTAAGTATTAAGTTCATAGAGTTCAATATGTCCGATGTTCACTCTTGTTCCCCCCTTCCTTTCTTGTCTTGCAGCTGGCTTGTGAAAAGATGCTCTTGTGGCAGCTGGTGGCGCTCAGGTAAGAGTCTGTGTCACCCGGCGCTGTCTGGTAAATGTTGCACTAGGAAAACGTGTTGTTTTGTCTCTCTTTACAGATGCGACACGTGAAAATATGGAGAGTCACAAAAGGATGCCTCCGGTGGTAAATCAGGTAAGTCTATGGTGGTAAGAATTATATTTGTTGGCTCCCTCGGCTCACCTTGTGGTTTTCTTTTGTCTCCTAGGTGCCGAAGTTCGGCGAAGAAATGATGGAGGCAGCGCCGACCCGAAGGATGCTGTGAAGACTGTTGAATATGGTGTGGCGCTGCAGCTGGAGGTGCGGCGTGTGCAGAAATTATGTTCTTTACAGGTCCGAAGACAAGATGGATCCAGAATCAGGGGTGGAATAGAAATAAGTTTGTTTTCTAACCTTGTCCATTTCTTTCCTCTTTGTTTTAGGAGCTCTGGATTCGAGGCCGGCGTGGCAGAAGACTGGATGCAGGCTGCAGGCACGGTGAGTGTTACGCTGCTGGATGCAGAATAACGTGAAGCGTGTGTTGCTGGTCGGGTGTGGTTTAAATAGCCTCAAAAGTAGTCCCAGGTAAGAAGTCCCTAGAACCACACCCGAGTAAAAAATAGTCCCTGTAGGAAAATAGTCCCTTTCAGGCTTCATGTTGGATTGGAGTCATTTGCAGCATGGTCTGCCTGAGGTAAATAATGACAATGAGCCTGGCGCCTTAGGCGCCAGGACTGATTCCTACTATGAGCCTGACACCTAAGGCACCAGGACTGAACCCAGATAGCCCCAAAGGGGCTGCTGAGGTTTTACTAAATGTCTAGATGCCTGCTCCCGGGGCTGATGGGCTTGGTCCGGATGTCTGGGGGTAGTCATCATGACAATTGACTCCCACTATTCTCCCTCTGTGCTGTGCTTCTGTTATGTGCCCTGGTGGGGCTCAGGCTGTGCCTTTTTGGTAGGGATCATGGGGCCCAAGGCTCCCTTACTGGTGCTGCAGCACCATTACGAGCAGCTGGGGAAGAGAGCAGCCAGGTCTCCCCGGCCCTCTCCCGGTGAGAGGGGAGTGCTTGGCCTTGGACATATGGGGCGTGTCCACAAGGTCACAGCAGAGTCTTATTCAGCGGGGCCTGTGGGATGCAAGAGCCCCCTGCCGGCACCCCGGTATCGCCCGAGCAGGGGCGGAACAGCCAAGTCAGCCCCCCACTCCAGGAGAGGAGGCCACATGCAGTGCCTTGGGGTCTGGTATATTACTGGGGGCCTGCAATTATCCATCAAGTGTCTGGGAGGGTCCTTTACCCAGGTGGTATGGCGCTCCGGGTCCAAGCACTGGTCCCAATGTCGCCCCTGCGCCCTCTCCTGGGCCCGCCTGCACCACCGTGCACTGAGGTGGGCCCCATTTACCGACCCCAGCACAGGGCCAGCGATCTGCCGTCCTCTGCATCGGCACAGAGGTGTCACTGGCCTTGCGTCCTCACTACTGGGGTCTTCTTCTGAGTTTATGCTGCTCTGTTGTCGAAAAAATTACTGTACAGTGGGAGCATGCTCTGCTCCCTAAGTGTGAAACATAGAATTATGCCGCTACTACTCAACCAATACCGAGGCCCATTATCCGTAAGCAGCGCCTACTGTCAGGGCCTTCCTCCCATCTGATCAGGGATCCCGGGTCAAATATTGGGCCTCAGAAGTGGGCTCCCAACTACCTCCACCCCTGGGCTGAGTTGTACCGCTGTCCGGGCTTCTGGGCCAGCCTCAGCCACCACTCACTGGGGGGGCACCAGCTGAAGTATCAGGGAGCTGGGGGTGAGGATGGGCCACTGCATCACCAAGTGCCCCCTCTCGGCTCACCATCAGCGCTCGGGCTGCAAGGCGGCTGTGGTCCATGTTACCTCTCTCGGGGGCCGGCACTGAACTGCCTCTGCTCCCGGCACAGATTCACAGGTGCCTTGCTCCCCCACTGCTTCCCGGATAGGGCCACGTTAGCTTCTTGCTCTCCGCCACACCAGTCTCAGTCTGTCCCGCAGGAGAAGGGACCATGACTCTTTTGAAGGCCCTCACACCAGGCGGGCCTAGAGGGCCTTCCACAGCCTGTCGGCTCCTCCTCACACCGGTGGGCGGTCTGGTCTGCTTCACGGGCCCAGCAGGGGTCCCCGCCACACCGGTCTGCCAGGCTCAGAGAGGGACCACCAGAGCACACAAACTAACCGTATTTCGAGGTTATGCTGCCTCAGAAGCAACTATTTCAGCAGAATTTGTCGGAGCCCCATGCAGAGCTCAAAGAGAGACCGCCATCTGCAGAACAATATAATTGTTTTTCTTTTGTATCTTGCAGTTGTTCTTACCCTGGCATAATTTGGAAGAGTTGCTTGGTACTTTTGTGTCTTATCAAGCAGAATTTGCTTACAAAAAAGTGGATATCTTTTACCCCAAATTTGCCAGTTAATTACTGATGCTAGAGATTCGCCAGGAGGATAAGGTGGCAGCTAAAATTGCACACGCAACTTCTGAGGGAAGTCAAGAGTACGTTGATAACAGTAAAAATGCTCTTGGAAATCCACTTTTATGCAATGAGGGAGAAATTGCTATGGACAAAGCGGAAAATGTCATGCAGCAAGCTAAGGATTCTGAGGTTCAATTTACCTGGTTTAGTAACAAAACTAAATAATGAGCAGGAAGCCATTTTTAAAGAAGTTAGTGAACTTGTTTTCCATAGCCTTGGCAATGAAAGGAAGGTATGTTCATGCTCAGGGTATCTTTATTTATTGCTGGATGTAAGTGGAGAAGCTGGAACAGGGAAAACCTTCTTAATTCATTCCTGAGAGTCTCTGTTCAGGAAAAGGCCAGCTGGTTTCTGTCTTGTGCTGTCACTTCTCTGATTGGTTTGGCAGCATTTAACATAAGAGGTTTTTATCTGCACCACTTGTTGATGTTACCTGTTGGACGCAACAACAAG
The DNA here is from genome assembly GCF_040938575.1 of Ambystoma mexicanum. Taxonomy (NCBI): domain Eukaryota; kingdom Metazoa; phylum Chordata; class Amphibia; order Caudata; family Ambystomatidae; genus Ambystoma; species Ambystoma mexicanum. The sequence goes on from NC_090924.1 coordinate 1,042,191,584, forward strand.
CTGGAATTCTGTAAACTCTCTGGAGAAGCTGCTCATGAAGTTGGCAGGATTCTCTGTAAAATGAAAATTCTCATTGACGATGAAGTTAGCATGGTGTCCAATCCTATGCTTGCTTTTATACATTTGAGAATGCAGGAGGTGCTGATGACAGACTATGAGGAACTGTTTGGTGGAAAACACATGATTGTTTTTGGGGATCTCCTGCAGTAAACTACTGTCAAAAGTCAGCCTGTTTTTAAGATCCAGCATAGTAAAGATTCACAAAAGTGTATTGGCAGTTTAGGAAATGTGTACCTCTGGTTATATTTCCAATATCATGAACTGACTGTGAACATGAGACAGTCTACAGATTATGACTAAGCAGACACCATAAAAGATATCTGTGTTGGAGTATTGAGCAATGGTGCACGCAAAGCATTAGGAAATTAGGAAGTAGGCTAATGTCCCACATATACCATAAAGGAGGCAGTGCGTCTGCGGTTATGTTGGATTTGCAACAAAGGGAAATAGAATGTGTTTGCTTTTGTCTACTATTGCAGAATGTGATCGATTCAACTCTGCAATGATGCAACGTGAGCATGAATACATTGTCGAAATAAAATGTGTAGATGTTTTGGGAGGCCAAGAAATGCCATTAGAATTAAATAGAAAAGCAAAGGCACGTCTGGTTGACTTGGAAAAGTCAATGGTCCTCATTACAACCATGGCGGTCCCGGAACTACGTTACCGGTAGGCATGCCGGTACCGTAGTTCCCAGACCACCATATTAGGTGCTCTGCTCGTGGATGCCGTTTCACCCGCCAGGTTTTTCCTGGCGGGTGTAACGGCACCCGCGAGCAGAGCACGTCAGATGCACCGTCACAACTCTGCATGTGCCGGTGCATCCGACGTCCCCATCCCCATTCAGCCCTATGGAGCAGAATGGGGATCGGGACGCCCTTGATTCTGACACCTGAAAATGGGCAATTACCGGGTCTGCTGATCTCGGCATGACCCGGTTCTTGCCCATTCTTGGGTGCCGGAAAAAATGCAACTCCGGCGGCAGCCGTGCCCTTAATAAGGGCACGGCTACCGCCAGAGTTGTAATGAGGCCCAATATCTCTAACAGCAAGATTAGAATAACATTTTAAATTGTGTGTCAATTCCTGAGTTATGTCAAGACGTAACTTGAATGTTGAGGTTGGACTTGTTGTTGGCGCAATGGGAAGAGTAGTTGGTTTTGTTCCCTATTCCCAGACTACTTAAGTATAGTTAATTCTTGTGCACTTTTACCACATGAAAGTACCACAGTTGGTACGGAGAACTTCTGCATCATTTCAACTTTACAAATACATTGATGTGAAAAGGGCATAGTTTCCTCTGTGCTCTGCTTATGCTATCACAGTGGACAAATCTCAAGGTTTAAGTTTAGATATTGGGTGGACTGTCTTTAAGGAAGGCATGTCTTATGTGACATTGGGCCTCATTACACGGTAGGCGGAGGACCAAGGTGCTATTAGCACCTTGGTCCATGCCAGTAAAATACCGGCACCGCCTTGGTGGAAAGGGGAATTACCGCCCTATTCCAGGGTTGGCGGGGCGGTAATTCCCCCTTCCCCCATTGCCCTTCCCCATTCCCATTTTTGCCTCATAGGGCTCTATGGGAATGGGGAAGGCACTAATTAAGGTGCCGCAAATTGCGGTACCGTAATTAGCACCCTGGTCCCTTTGCGGGTTGGTTTTTAACGCCTGCAAAAAGCAGGCGTTAAAGTCTCCAACCCGCAAAGGGACCTCGTAGTAAGGCGGTAAGGGTTAACGGTCACCGGTACCATTAACGGTTACGTTAACCCTTACCGCCGTCCGTGCGATGAGGCCCATTGTCTCGTGTGAGAAGTTTTCAAATATTTAATACCATTTAAGGAGTCTAAAGTCGCTGTTGTCATGGAGTGTGTTGTAAAATATAACAGTATACATTTACAGTATGCTCCTCACCTGGCTGCACTTTCAGTTCCTGTGGGAGCTGTTTGCAAAAGAAAGAAGACTGCTGGTGTTACTGAAAGACAAACGAATGAAATTGTCCCCTTGAAAAAGCAAATATTGGTGAAGGAAAAGTACTATTTCTTTCTGTGGATTCCCTGAATTGGCTTTCAGTAACACAGCAGTTGAATACTATTGCAATTCAATTTTGACTTTGTTGTTTCAGGTGACAACGTTAATGGAAAGTGTTAACAGTCATGCCGACAATATCCTCTGTGGGGAATCAACCACTTTAGAAACACTGATTAAGGCAGCTCCACAGGATGTGCATTGTACATCTTAAATTCGTCATGTGGTTGCAGCTGCAAGTCAACTTTCATATTTTTCTGAAACCTCTAAAAAAGATAATAATAATAATAATAATAATAATAATAATAATAATAATAATAATAATAATATAGATGCACATGAGTTCAATCTTTGAGGTTCTGCAAAATGAACTTGTACCTGTTGACTCTTTTGCCGGTTTGTCTTATGAGTGGTTATTTGTTTGTTCTGGTTCAAATCATCAAATTGTGGAGTGTGAACACTTTCAGCAGTTTGTGTCCATTTCAGTACCTGACCGAGACAGGGTTTCATTCTGTGACCTGGTTACCAATGGTTACCAGGACATGGTCTGGGGTCCAGGTGATTCTTACTACAACTGTACATTAAGAAATTTGCAGTGTAATACTTTTGTTCTGCGATAGAGGGATGAGAGATGTCAACATTTTGACGTTTGTGCAGAGTCAGGTTTCAATATCGCAAAAACATTTGAAGTTATTTTCCACAATGGAGTAAGCATTCACAGTGGCCACTATACCAGTTGGCTGTGATGAGAAACAAAGTGGCTCATCTGCAATGATTCTTCTGTTTCTATGAAGCCCAGGTTGCATAGGTATCTTAGGAATGCTTACTTAATTTTATTGAAACCATAATTTGCAGTTTAGTTTTAGTTTTAGTTTCAAATAAATATTAATTTGTTATGATCTATGAACCTTGATTTTGACACTCATCATTAGATTGTGATGTAATTAAGTAGTCTGTATGCATATTACATTGCATGCATAAAAAGTGTCATTATCTTCAAATGGGTAAATATTTTATAATTGTAATTGTTTTAGTATAAATGTTAGTAAATTGGCTTAGTGCAGATAGTACCAACATTCTGCAAACTTTTGTTTCTCTTTTTTTATGTGGTGTACAATCCATATTTGTACTAACATTTCCTATTGATATTTAGGTTGCGTGATGTCCTGGCTACAATATTTCTGGAGATAGTTTAATTCTTAGCTCAATTTGTTTAATAATAACAAAACATTAAGTTATAGTAAAAAGATAAGATGCACTGTGTGATGTTTTCATAAGACATGTACGATTACTATCTTATAGGTATAGAAGACAGTTATGTTAAGTTATTTTCAAAGGAATGTACAACACGAGAGACTAGTTTTCATGTGTGAACATGGCCCAACTATGGATGCGCAATTTCAGATTCATTTTTTTAATAAGAATTTGTCATTATAGTCTTCTGTAGATGGGTCCAGCGGTTCAGACGTTTAATTAGTAGTGTAGACCTTGTTTGCAAAAACAGTATATTGATTATTTTCAAAGATTATATTTGCTTATTACAGGAATTAATTAAATGTCTGAATCATCAATAGTAGTACTATTGTATCTTTGTATATAATACGTACGTTATGCTTTTGCATTCTGCTAAATTATTATAGTGGCATGTGATTGTGTTGTGTAAACTATTACAGAAATTAATGTAGCCTGCTCTGGCGGTTTTACAGAATTCAGTAAAATGGACGACACGATTTAGTGTGCATGTCAAAGTTTCCCTCTTAAGGGTTGGAAAATAATCATAAAACGTTTCTGACAATGTCTAAAACATTTTCAGGATATTTATTATTTATTTATTTATTCACATTTGTTGAGCGCACAGCAGCCAAGAGGCATTGTGGCGCTGGTTACAGACTTTTTTTTCTAAGTTACAGTTACATTGACATTTGCATATTTTAATTAACAGAGCAGAAAAGGAGAGAGCAGCAGAAGTGACAGAGTGGGATTAGGTGAAGAGGGTCGTTTTTAGTTTTTTACCGGAAAGCAAGGAGGGAGTTTTCAGCTCTGAAATTATATATTCTGTATTTACTACTAATCTAGAGTAATTTAGATTACTACTGATATAGTTTTTATGTTCCTATGTTGTATTGTTCTTATTGATAATAAATATAATTTTGATTAATATTGATTAAATTAGTATTACAAATAATACTAACCATACTCACAATATCTGTGTATGTCATTGTATCACTTTTTCATACTATGCTATTTGATGTACCATACAATTTAATATATTCTTTTTTGCCGTTTTGAAAGTTGTTGTATACTAACACCGTTGTGTTTCATATTCACAAATGTTTCTAATTGAATTGGAGTTAATGTTACATTATTTGTAGTATGGTACATTAAAATTCAAAATATATTGTCACACGTGGCTAAATAGTACGGTTAAGTGGAAGGGCTGTGCATGTTTCAAGTATTGTATAGTGTGGACACACCTTGGCATACATTCAGTGCTTGGTTGGAGTTTACGTATATGTAGATGACAGGGTATGTGTGCATGGAACGTCACATGGTGACAGGCACAGAGGCACAGTTCAATGTCATTTGCATATGTGCGACATACTGGTAAATGTAGATGTGTGGTCAGCTTACGGGGATTGTTCACCATATCACAAGAACAGTATTTTTAAATGAAAACTCCAACCAGGCTAAATCCACCCTTACATGCAGAAACACTCTTTTAAAGGTTTCATTGTTCTTTTTTGCACACATGATCTGCTGTACCAGTGATGTCCCTCATGATGCCATAAGTGATGTCATATGTGATGTCATCAGTGATGTAATTTGTGATGTCATCAGTATGCTAAGGGGCCATACAATGGCGGCCTTATAGTTAAGGTGGTGCAGCTTATGGCACCTTTTAAATATAAGGGGTTTTGTGGTATTGAATCAGTACCTTAACGTCACTTATACTAAAGTTTAGTCAACTAATTTTAAGGGTTTTGTTCCATCAGATTGTTTGACCTTAACATCACTTCAACTAAAGTGTTTTCACTAAAAATATATATATATATATACATATATATATATATATAAATATATATATATATATATATATATATATATATATATATTTATATATATATATATAGTACTGAGTGATTTGCATCCTTCTCACTATATCTGACCAAAGTTGGAAAGACTACATTTGCTTTAATCTTAACTTTTACAAAAAAGATGGCCCCCATTGGACTTCCCATTTGCAACATGACACTATTTCCACCCGGCGCTAATTCCGCTGGCAATATGTTGACTGCTTTACTCGTGGTAATGTTAATTCCGCTGATCATTGGCTGAATCATCGCCCAGAGTTGCTTTTCGGCAGTAATTCCGGCAGTTGTAATTACCGCTACTGCTGACGGTTTGTGCAGTCACCTTATAATAAGGTGGGAATTCTGCAAGACACCACACCAGTAACAGTAATTGCTTCTGGAGGAATTACTGCCATACTTCCCACCAAACTTATAGTGAGGTCCAATATCGTTTCCCTCATGCCCTCCTGTAATGCTCTTAGTTTGAATATTGTCATTCCCTTACCTATTTTCAAGGTCCTCACTGTGTAATGCAAGGTCTTGGGTGACAGGTTGTAAATTCACCAGTTGTACATCTTTAACAGCATTTCCTTTGAATGTATCCTTAATTGCCTGTTTGTTAACATGCACCCTTTGCTGTAGGCTTCAAATATCCTTATGAACCTCAGCAAAGGATATATTAATTGAATCTCATAACTGCTGAAATCGATCTTCAAATGCAGAGATTCAGTTTTCCAGAAAGGTGTCAAAACATGTTGTGAGATTTCTTGCTGTCAAAGCTCTAGTTTCTGTATGTGCGTGGCTCCTTCTCAAAGAGTAAGTGGGAGGGTCACCTTCAAAAGTGTTCTGTTGAATAGGGCTCACACGCTCAGCCCAGCAGTGCTGACTGGTGGGCACTGGTACCCAGGACTCTGTTTCCTTAAGTGGCAGCCCTGCAATTGTACCTGGAAACCTTCCATTCATCATTCCTCTGGTACCAAGGGCTCCACAGCACCAAGAACAAAATGAATTTGACTTGTAGGTGTAGGTGTTGCGCGGCCACGCGTTAAATGTTTATGCGGTTTCTAACCTTGTGCTGTCTTTATCTCTTGCAGGGATGGCCTGGCGTCAGAAAGTGGAGAACGGCTATCCGGGAAGCTGTCCAAGGCTGCGAGATGGAAGAACCGTGAGGATGCCTGACGAGAAGAAGACTTCTGCGTGGATGAGGACTCCGACAAGTGAGGAAGAGGCACCCAACAGAAGATGGATTTGAAGACAGGTAAGGTGCGCGCTGGAGATACTGGAGTGAAGTTCGTAGAACTTCAAACAGTGGTATGGCTGGCTTCAGGTAAGGTGCGCATTGTGGATGCCGGATCGAGGTGGGATGTGCTCCGGGCGATGGTATAGCTGGACCCAGGTAGGTGCGCGCCGAAGATGTGAAGCTGGAATCGGAAGATGCAGAGCTGGAGACAGGTAAGTGCTTCAGACGGCGGTAAGCGTTACGCTGCATACAGCAGATTAACGCAAAGCCTCAACATGTGGGTGAGGCCGGCTTAAATAGTCTGGCCCTAGCCACTCCCCTTTAGCTCCGCCTTGTGGCCTCACCTCACCACTCCCATAGATGATTGCACGTGCCTTCCAATGCTTTCTAATGGCCACACTCAGTCTGGATACACGTTCCTTGGATCCAAAGTGTGCAGAGCACACTTTCTTATGAGCCTGGTGCCAAAGGTGCCAGGACAGGGTCCATTTGGACCCTTTGGAAGGATGAAATAAGGGCCCTTGGTTAGTGGCCATGACAGCACTCCCCATCAAGACCCCTCTCACAGGTGTTCTTCCTCCTGGCCCCGGTTTGGTGGGATTGTCTCGATGGAATTGTTTCATTAGCCATGGAGCATGGACAAACTCAACGGGTTCCCAGGTGCGGTCTTTGGGTCCATAACCTTGCCAATCAATCAAGTAGTATAGTTTTGATCGTACCTTGGAGTCCAAAATGTTCTTAACTTCATATTCTGGTTCTCCCTCCATGATCTCTGGCTCAGGTGGTGTCGAAATCCGAGTATCAGGTTTCATTGGTTTTAGAAGGGAAACATGGAACACCGGATTAATCCGCATGTTGACTGGTAACTCCAATTTCATGGCAGCTGCATTAATGATGGCTTTGATGGGGTAGGGTCCGAGATATCTTGGACGAAAAGGCCTGCGGTCCCTTCAATGGAATGTTTTTGGACGCCAACCAAACTTTATCCCTGACTTGATACTGCGGGCCTTCCTTTCTGTGTCTGTCTGCAAACCTTTTTTGTTGTTCCTTGCCTTGGTTTAAATTTTTGGTAGCTTCTTTAAGCGACTGGGTGATGATGTTATGTAAGGAAGTGATTGCAGGCATTTCTAATTCATCCAGCGGATCAAAGGAAGATGTCCTAGGATGCCGACCATTCATTGTGTGGAATGGTGTCTGTCCGGTGCTGGTATGAATAGAGTTATTGTAAGCGAATTCAGTTAGCCAGAGAATGTTTTTCCAGGATCCTTCTGTCTGCTGCATCATACATCTCAGGTATTGCTTGAGATTCTGGTTGGTCCTTTTCGTTTGACCATCGGTTTGGGGGTGGTGACTTGTGGACAACCGTAGGTCGATTTGGGCGATCTTACAACATCTCTTCCAGAAGGCTGAGACAAATTGCGTTTCTCGGTCCGAAACCAATACGGATGGAAAACTCTGGAACCTGACAATCTGTTCCAAGAATACCGTGGCCAGAGTAGCAGCAGTGGGACGTCCTTTTAGCAGAATAAAATGTGCCATTTTTGAAAATAGATCCACTATGATCAGGGTTGTGTTAAACCCTTCACAGGGTGGTAGATCGGTAATGAAGTCCATAGATAGTGTATGCCAAGGTGCTGGAGGTACTGTTAACGGACGCAATAATCCTGCAGGGCGTGACTTCTGGGATTTAAGTTGTGCGCAAACTCCGCAGGTTGTAATAAACTTGGTAACATCCTTTCTCCAGGTGGGCCACCGTTAGTTCTTTTGGATCTTGGCCCGAGTCTTTCCTATACCTGGATGTCCTTCCACTAATGACTCGTGGTAGTTGGGTATTATTTTGTTTTGCATTTCCTTGTCTTGGACATATAGGCTTCCTTGAAAATAGGGTAAGTTGTCTTTGATGAAGTACTGATCTCCCTTACTCAACCATTCCTGTTGGGCTGATTGATCCATTTGAGATTGTAGATCAGCCTTCAAGCCTTCCCAGCAAGCGGTTGTAGCAATCTGAGTCTGAATCCGTACTTCAGGAATAATAGCTACTGGTTCTGATGGAGAGAAGGCGTCTTTGTCCTCTCCCATGCGTGATAAGGCATCTGCTTTACCATTTCGTACACCTGGTCTGTACGTTATGATGAAATCATATTCGGCAAAGAAGAGGGCCCAGCGAAGCTGACGGGAAGATTGAGCCTTAGCAGTTTTCAAATATTGCAGATTCCTGTGGTCTGTGATAACAGTGACCGTGTGTCTTGCCCCTAAGAGATATTGTCTCCAGGTCTTTAGGGCCCCTTTAATTGCTAACAGTTCCTTGTCAGTGATTGCGTAGTTCTTTTCTGGTGCTGAGAATTTGCAGGACCAATATGCTATGGGATGTAACTGTCCTGTCTCTGGATCCGTTTGTGATAGTATCACCCTCATGGCTACACTGGAGGCATCTGTTTCCACCACATAAGGCAGGTCAGGTCAAGGATCTCTAAGAACAGGCACTGAGGTGAATGCTCATTTCAGTTCTAGGAAGGCGTTCTCTGCCTCGGAGGACCAGAAGAATTTTTTGTTCTTTTTAAGGAGAGAAGTGATTGGGTGGACAATCTGTGAAAAGTTTGGGATAAATCGCCTATAAAAATGAGCGAACCCAAGCACACTTTGCATTCTTTTGGTATTTGTTGGCGATGGCCATTGAAGAATGGCATACACCTTACGTGTGTCCATATGAACTCCTCGTGGGGTAAGCATGAAGCCTAAAAACTCGACTTCCATGACATGGAAGAAGCATTGGTCCAATTTGGCAAATAGCCGATGCTGACAGAGTTTTTGCAGGACTGTCGCTACATGACCAACATGTTCTTCCTTAGATTTTGAGTAAATTAGGATATCGTTGATGTAAACGAGGACGCAGATGTCCAATAGTTCGTGAAGCACATCGTTCATGAAGAACTGGAACGCCGTTGGTGCATTGCATAACCCAAAGGGCATCACCTGATACTCAAAAAGTGCATACTTCGTTCGGAAGGCTGTTTTCCACTCATCACCCCTTTTAACTCTGACGAGGTGATAGGCTTCTCGTAGATCCAGTTTGGTGTAGATTCGAGCATTCTTCACTTGATCGAGTAATTCGGGGATGAGTGGCAGAGGGTATCTGTTCTTCACAGTGATCTGATTTAATGCCCTATAATCTATGCATGTTCTAAGGTCCCCCTCCTTCTTGGGTACGAAGAAGAGAGCTGAGGAGGCAGGAGACTTAGACGAGCGGATGAATCTGTTAGCTAGATACTGATCTAGGTAAGTTCGTAGATGCTGAGTTGCCTGCTCTGTTACAGCGTAGATTCGGCTGCAAGGAATCTGTGCTCCGGGAATCAGGTCGATCTGGCAGTCGTAAGGCTTGTGCAGAGGCAGGGTATTTGCTTGTTCTTTTTGGAACATGTCCTGGTAGTCCAGATACTCGGGGGGTAAGGTAGCAGAGAGCCCCAGGATGGGTTTAACTTTGACTTTTGGACTCTTGTGGTAGCAACTCTTGGCGCATTCTGGAGGAAAGGTCAGCACTCGGGTTCACCAGTCAATCCTGGGGTTGTGAGTTTTTAGCCATGGCATTCCTAAAATCATTTGGAACTGAGGTGCCCCAATAAGATTGAAGGAAATGTCTTCCCGATGACCGTCCTGACACATCAGCATAATTTTATCAGTATGTTGCATTACTGGGCCAGACGACAACTGAGAGCCATCCACTGCGGTGTTGTTTGTTGTTTCTGCTGGAGAGGAAGGCCAATTCGTGGGGCCAGATTCTGATCGATATAGTTTCCAACAGCTCCACTATCAATATACGCTTCCAAGGCATGTACCCTTGATGGCTGCTTGTGGTGGACTACAAGGACTGGAATGACCAATTGTGAGGTCTGAACAACTTTCTTCTATTCGCTTGACAAGTGGACCCCTACGCTTGCCGGGCATTGGAGTTTCCCGGGATCTGATCCTTTAGGTCCATGCTGTTATCCGTTGCACGTACTATTCTCTTGGGAGGTTTTATTGGGCAATCCTGAAGAAAATGTCCTGTCTTGCCGCAATACAAACAAAGTTGTTGTTGCCTCCTTCTTTCTCTCTCAGCTTTGGATATAGGGTCCCGTAATCCACCAATCTGCATAGGTTTGGTTGGGTCATGAGTTTTAGTTTGATTGTCTCTGGGTCGCATGTAAACCGACCTCCCTTCAGATCTTGTGCAGTCCATTTTCAGGTCTTGTGGTCTATGGTCCAGTTGTACCGTCAGAATAATGTATTCCGCACAACTATCTTAAGGGTTGACCACTTGGGCTAGCACCTCCTTTAATTCCCCACGCAACCCTTGATAGAACAGTGTGGTTCTCTATTCTTCGGGCCAATTGGTTTGTGCAATGAGGCGATTAAAGGTGGAGATATGTCAGCAGATCATGGCTCCCCTGTCTGAGAGATAACAATTTGTTGTCTAGGGCTTTTCCTTGGGTGTGCTAGCAAACAACTTTTCCAATTCCTGTTGAAATGCACCGAAATTGTGAAGCACTGGATCATTTTGGTTAACTAATGGTATGGACCAATCTGCTACGCTGCCTCCCAAATATACAAGTACAAAGGCAACTCTGGCACTGTCGTTAGGGAAGGCCCCAGGCCGGCACAGGAAATGGAGACGTCACTGGTTCATGAATATAGCATATTTGTTGGGATCGCCAGTAAAAACGTTCGGGCGGGGCCAAAGGCACAGCCCCTAGGAGGACCACTTGGACTGGTGGTGATGGCTGCGGCGAAGGGGTTGGTGCGACCCTGGGTAAAGGAACTTGCCCTGCATGAGTTTGAAGCATCTGTCTTGCCAGATCATCAGTTCGTTCCCGAGCGACAATAAGATCCCTTCTTAGGGCATTAGTCTCTTGTCTGGAGGCATGCACTTCAGCCTGCAGTTCTCCCAACAGTTGGGCCAACTGGTCAGTCTCTGAGTTTTCCATAACGCCCAGGCAGAGATTCGGAGAGGCTTTGCGTTCTGTTACGCTCACCTAGTCTCTGTGGGGATGTTGGGGCATGGTTGGGGCCCTCCCTGGATTTGGCTTCCCTCGATCTTGCTTTACCCCCAGCTGCAGTGATTTGGTCTGGTCAGGCTGCTGGCAATGCCCTTGGTGGAAGGTAAGAGGCAGTGAGAATGCTGTGACTGAATTGCGATCCCCTTCGAACCCCTCGTGCCAGAATGAGATGTGCAAGCGTTTTCCCATAGGCTCTCACCTGTTATTTTGCAAAGATGAGCTCTCCGTCCTGCTTCTCTTCAGCAGGGGCGCTATAGACGGACCCAGTTGCTTCACTGGCCCATATGCATAATGCCCAGACCAGCTGCAACCAATCCTCATGGGAGGTGAGTGTTGATAACAATGATTATTGTGTGGCCAAGCGTTAAATGTTTATGCGGTTTCTAACCTTGTGCTGTCTTTATTTCTTGCAGGGATGGCCTGGTGTCGGAAAGTGGAGAACGACTATCCGGGAAGCTGTCCGCGGCTGGGAGATGGAAGAACTGCGAGGATGCCTGATGAGAAGAAGACTTCTGCATGGATGAAGACTCCAACAGGTGAGGAAGAGGCCCCCAACACAAGATGGATTCGAAGACATGTAAGGTGCGCGCTGGAGATACTGGTGTGAAGTTCATAGTACTTCAAGTTGTGGTATGGCTGGCTTCAGGTAAGGTGCGCACTGCGGATGCCGGATCAAGGTTGGATGCGCTCCGGGCGATGGTATAGCTGGATCCAGGTAGGTGCGCGCCAAAGATGTGAAGCTGGAATCAGAAGATGCAGAGCTGGAGACAGGTAAGAGCTTCAGATGGCGGTAAGCGTTACGCTGCATACAACAGATTAACGCGAAGCCTCAACATGTGGGTGGGACCGGCTTAAATAGTCTGGCCTTAGCCACTCCCCTTTAACTCCGCCTTGTGGCCCCACCTCACCACTCCCATAGATGATTGCACGTGCCTTCCAATGCTTTCTAATAGCCACACCCGGCCTGGATAAAAGTGCCTTGGATCCAAAGTGTGCAGAGCACACTTTCTTATGAGCCTGGCGCAAAAAGGCGCAAGGACAGGGTCCATTTGGACCCTATGGAAGGAGGAAATACGGGCCCTTGGTTAGTGGCCATGACAGAACCCAGCGCAAAGCTTAACTGAAATTCAGGAAATTAGAGAACAGTTGTTTATCCCTATTCAGTTAAATGAGGGGAAGGACTCTGTTCTCGCCTGAGTGTGCGTGAACAACGGTAAGAGCTTCATCAACGAAGCCATATTCCGAAAACTCCCAAAGGATCCAGCCTTTCCCACATTTAAATTGATAGACAAATGGGAAATGGGCCTGGAAACTCCCAATTTCAAACATCTCCTGCCTAGCAGGTGTATGCTCAAAATTTCTATGGGCAACAAAAGCATATTCCATAACTGTTGGGTCGTGCGAGATGTCCCTGCTGCATTCTATTTAGGCAGTGACATTCTCAATCGCTTTGCCATTAGTTTGGACCTGATAAACTTCAAAGCCTGGTCCCGTTTAGGGGATAATCCCATGGACTTTGACGATTCAGAAAAAGCATTTTGGTCAGCTCAATTGCTGCCGTATGCAATTGAAGTTCAAATTGAAGAGGAAGTCACCATCCCAGAACGGACCTGACTATTCGAGGACAGAAACTGCAAAATCATGACACATATGTTCACCTCAACGCCCATCTCCAACAGCAAGGGTTGGGGTTAAACCCAACACCATTAGTCAATACAGAACACAACACCATTCCAATATTTGTGGATAACAGCGACCTTAGGAGTATCACTCTAGGTGCAGGCACCATTATTGGAATGGCGGTTGATGACCGACATTTTTCCATAAATCTAGGTAATTAACTGAAAGGACCGATCCCCAATGACTCTTTTGACAGTGATAGCGACAATGACACAACACCAGACAGGATCTTCACCCGGCATGGGGGAAATTTCCTGGTTTACTCTTCCTGCCCTTATGGCAAGGAAGAGGTGACCTGTGACTTCAGGAGGGATGAGGTGATCTTCCAAGTCCACAAGGACTGCCTTCCCTGCCTGGAACCCTCAGTCCAGGTCAATGCTTTGACCAGAGACTTCTCCACCAAGCTGGAGGAGGCTGCTGAGATAGCCAAACCAGAAGTCTTTCCGGGATTCAGGCAGATGGTTGAACAGAGAGTCAACCTAGCTGATGCCTGTGAGACTCTGGAGCAAAAGCAAAGGTTGAAGCAAGTTTTCTTAGATGTTCAGGATCTCTTTTCAGTGGACTCATTTGACTGTGGTGAGGAGAACAATTTCCCAAAGGCAAGCTACCTATTGGTGTCACACACTTAGACTCAGGGTCTAGACGGGGATTTTTTCTCACATATCAAACACGGTCTTGTGTTGAAACAAATATCACAAGATATAACACCAAGGCTAGTCTTTGACCAATAATATATATTATTTTATTTAACTTCATAAAATGTTGAGCCCAGTGGGTCCAAATATTAAAAGAACATAAAGAGCGACAGAAAATGCTCACAGTCCTGTTGGAAAACATGAAACATTCGTATAGAGATGATTGTATAGGTCAACTTGCTTCATACTACTCATATGTCAAACCTCTATTATTTCTCAAGGTGATGTTAGTAGTTCTATAAGTGACTTTTCAAACATAAGTATTTTAATAGTGAAGCTATTGCAAAGTCCTCAGTTGGTACAATATGTGGGCATAAGCCCATCTATACAGAGTGTCGACAGGAAGGCTCTGTTTCCAGCCTTATAAGCAAAAGAGCAAAACCAGTCTTTTCAACATTTATAAATGACTGTTGTCCATTATGTGACAAAATAAGGCTTTCATCAGGACACATTAAGAAGATGTTTTAAACCCAAGCCTCAGAATCTTCACAGTGGATTTAGATCGTTGGCCGGTATATCTATATAAACAAACAAAACAAACAGATTAAAAAACTAGCTGTGTTCGAAATAGCATTAGTAAACATGCCTCATCACCATGTCTATGCCCTGCTCTGTCTTCTATTGATCGGTGTGCACCCAAGACAGAAATTATTTCATGGCTTTTCATGTATCTTCATATCAAACATAAATTAAGTAATCTCTTTTTTGTCTTTAGTACAAATTTCAAAACAACTAGATGTGCATATACATTTCCTATTTTAACGTTGTTCTTATTTAATTTAGTCATTGCATTCATGTAACAGGGTATAGATACCTTATAATGTAGTTGTAGTTAGATATTTTTCAATAGATATTTTCGAGGTATTCAAGTCCCTCAAACATTTCTGTAAAAACGGAATATATCAGGGAATGACCTTCCATGGCTAAAATGGGGACAGGAAAAGAAAGATGTTTTAACAATGACTCCTGGTGCCGACGCATGCGATATAGAGTAGGTGTATGTAAATGTTCCTACCTTCCGTGAACAGAAAAAATGCTGCAGTCGGCGAAATGTTAGTCTATGGATCGCGGGCGTGCTGCAGAGATCGTGTCGTCTGTTACAACGCCGTTAGTACAAAGTCTGTGTGCTGAAAAATAGCAGGACATAGGGAATGTTGTAGAGTAAGGGGTTTCTAGTGCATTTCTCAGATATGGCGGAACGCTATATACAGACCAACTTACTTTTTTGTTAGGAGAGATTTGCTTGTTCTCTATCTTGAACGGCAGCGTTCCATCTGGGATACGTCTCGATGATCATGTGATACCTTTGACGACTTTTCAAAGATTTGCGTCCCAGCGTCAGCGTAATGACGTATTATTATGATAGTGGCCGGGTGGAGTAGAAATACAATACGGCCAACTTGAAGAAATACTATGTAGAAAGTCTACCGCTGTTTCAAACATAACGCGGACTCGATGCTATATCTGTTGAAAGGCCCAATATTTGTATCGATGTACAATAAGCTACTCAGGAGAATATTGGCAAAAACAACCTATTTGAACTGATTCTAATGGTATCAAGTATGTTGTCATGGCCCTATTATTGGAGTGTCTCTTGTATACAAGCTCGAAGCATTCGGTAAAATGGGATGACAAAGTGAATCAACCACAGTTTTTGAGATATATTATGATCCTAAGATCAGAACAGGGGAATTGTTTTAAGTTGACACAAAATCATTTATGTAGGAACAGGTTCCATTCTATAAACAGATTTAATCCACTTTTGACCGAGTCTTGTTTGTGGATCCATTTCTGTTCTAGTTTGCGCAGGTTGAGATCCCGATCTCCCCCTCGGGGGTGTGGATCGAGAGTTTGTAGAACAAACCACGTTAAATCATTAAAGGAGTGTTTCATTTTGCTATAATGGTCTACTAGTGGTTTGTCTTTAATGTTGTTTTTGATACATGAACGATGTTCCCCTATTCTCGTTGTAATAGTACGTTTGGATTTTCCAATATACATAAGGTTACATGGACAAATGATGCAATAAATTACCCATTTCGTCGCACAATTGGAAAAAGATTTTAGAGTCCATGTTCCTGTTTCTACTTCCACGTTTTTGACATTTTTTGTGAAATTGCACATTAGGCATTTTCCACATTTAAAATGGCCTACAACTGGAGGAAGGCTCCATAGTGTTGGTTGTGTAACTAACGGGGTTGGCTGTCTAGGGTACGTATGAACCAGTCTATCCCCGATATTTTGTAACCGTTTAAAGGCAAAACGGGGAGGAGGGATAGAGAAAGCCTCAGTGTTTATCATTTTCCAATGTTTGAGAATAGTTCTCCTCAGAGCATTGCTGATCGGAGTGAAAGTTGTAACACAGGTGATCTTTTCCAGCTGCGTACGATCTTGTTTAACGAGACAGTCAGCTCTCGGAGTATTTTTAGCCCTTTTATAAGATCTCCTGATAGTGTGAGACGGATAGCCTCTTCCTTTTAGGTTATTTTTTAGTTTTTCACTATGGACTAGGAAATCTTGTTTCTCCGAACAATTTCGCCTGATCCTCAAAAATTGTCCGAATGGAAGGTTTTCTTTCAGCGAATGCGGATGAAAGCTCTCAAAATGCAGGAGTGTATTTTTTTGAGTAGGTGTCTTGTACAGACTAGTTCCAATTTTATTGTCAGAGGTACGGTATATGAGAAGATCCAGAAAAGGTATTTCTTTTTTATTTGCTTCCCACGTAAACTGAAGCGATAATTCGCGTTGGTTTAGCCAGGTATTGAAACTGTGGTCGCACTGAAATCCATACAACAACAATTCCCACGGACCCTGCCATGACTCCAGAGTTTGTGAAGCAATATCACTTGCCTCTTTGCATCCATGGAGTCCCTCACAGAAATAATTAAAAACCTTGAGTCCCGTGGGATAATTCGTTCAGTCCACAGCACCTTTAATAATCCGGTACTGGGGATTTTAAAACCGAACGGCCAGTGGAGACTCTGTGCTGACCTAAGGGAGCAAAACAAATGGGTCCACATGTCCTGATGGACTCTTCCCTACATTTATCAATGGCTGTCCTAGATCCAGGGGTCAAAGGTATACACTGCCATTGACCTGACCAATGGGTATTGGACCGTACCTGTCAGTAGAAAGGACCAATACAAGGTGGCCTTCACTATCGGGGGGCAGCAGTACACTTGGACCTGGACTCCCTTCGGATACATCAACTCCGGCAATGAATTTAATATCTTCTTGCATAAGGCCTCCCCCACAAGACTTCAAGCACCTGAGACACAGAATATGGGTAAAACCATTTTTGGGCTCAATTGGAAGCCTGACATCCCAAGGGAAATCGCACCTAGAAGTGAACTCTTCCACGAGGACATGTGCTGGGGCTGAGGGTTTGATAATTATTGGTTCTACTAGACTGGCCGGCAGGACCACCAGAAAATACAAAAAAAGTGACTCGGCCCTGTGTTTGACCCAGAGGTGTGATTTCCTTTAGCACCCATTCCCAGGATGTCCTTTGTGCAAGCTGAGCCAAGAGCAGACAATTTGGCTGGAGGGGTTTTGTAGCACTGCCCTCCCACGTGACCAACTTTCCCCATTGACACTAAAGGACTGCTGCAGTTTAAGACCTTTTTCTTAACACTTTGAATGAATAAGAATTTTTATGTTATGCTAGTTTTCTATGTAAATGTTTGGTGGATACATAAGAGACCATGTGCATGTTTCTAGCCCATGGTGAACTGAAAAGGCCAGGACAAACTCTATAAATTGGAACAATATGAAACTTGGGGAAAATATGCAAAATTTACTTATGAACATTTGTACTCATTGCCATAATTTTAAATATTATGTATCTCATACAAATGGCAAACATGTGCCAAAAAGCAATGCTACCTCGCACAGAGTCGTCGATCTGCCTGCCCAATTCGTGTTGACCCATTGAATCTGCATATCTACTTTTCATGACGGTGGCTAGTATAAATCTGATGTTTTGATCCATAACTCATTTTGTCAAGGAATATGCTTGTGAGACAAAGAAAGATCGTAAATCTACAAAGTAAAATTATGCTCTTTCTCCTGAAACAAAAGGGCCAGGGGGAGGAGGTTGGAAGGATGGGTTGTCCTATCCCAGGACATGAGTAATTCAAGGGTACTCCCCCCAGATTGAAAAGATGAGTGGTGTCACTTTGGCTATTTAAGGGTGAGACAGAGAAACACTAGGAACAAGACATAAAAATCCGCATAGGACAACCATCCAATGACAACAAACCAGAGAATCGACTGGGAATCCACTCATAACTCATTCAAGATCCAGGAAAGCAGATCCATCCATCCAGATCCAGGCACACACCCAAGAATCCAGGGAGAAAAGAGGGGAGGCAGCTGGTCCCATTCAGGAGAGCCCAGTGACCTGATCCTTTGCCCAGCTGATCCCATTCAGGAGACCCGAGTGACCAGATCCCTTGCCCAGCTGATCCCAAGTGACCAGATCCTTTTGCCTAGCTGTCTAGAGCCGCGGGCTTTCCAGGAATCCCAAACTCAAGCTTACATTGAAAGTATCACCTATACCCAGTCCCAAAATCTGCATATCCTGCTCTTTTAATTGTGCATCCCGTAGAAAATCCAATTGAAAGTCCCATATTGCATACCCCTCTCTTTTGAATCGTGCATCTCTTAGAAGATCCTATTGAAAATCGCAAAACTGCCATTCTCATTTATTCACCTTTTCTTAGTGGAATCTGTGTTAACCTGTACATGTTAGCGTGTTCCTTTGAGAAGTATTTTAGCAATCTGTCCTTAGCATTTGTTTGCAAGTAAATCAATTAATTGCCACATAAACAGATTCACAGTGTAATTTGGTAAAGTTCGAAATCAACCACCTTATGCTAGATTCCTTTCTTTAATAACTATAGTCGGTAAAATACAGTAATCAGAATTAGCCTCAGCGTAATTGAAACCGAGGGTGCCTGTGTACTGTGTGCATTCACACGAATCCTGATTTGTAGCTGTCCAAGGGAAAATTCAAACTACAGTTCTTTGTGAGAAAACTTCTTTTCCTAGAATCGTACCTGCACACGCATCTGTCCTTGCCCATGAAAATTGACTTCAATTTGACAGCCAAAACCTTTTACATAGCAGCCTGTCAATTCAAAATCTGTGTAAAAACAGAATTCCATTGCCGTGTGTAGTTTTCCTTTCCCTGTGCTTTCTTCTCCATGCAAACTGATTTCCGATTTCACAGCTCAAACCCTTTTTCCTAGCTGTCAGTCATTCAAGTCCTGTGTAAAAAGCATTGCCATTCTGCCGCATGTGTTTTCTTTTTTCAATTTTGTAATTCTCAAATCGTTTTTCTTACTTGTGTTCTTATTGCATTAGGGCCCTGCTAGTAGTCTGTAAACTCTTTACCTCTAAAGTATAGCAATAAGACATTCTTTCCTAGCTATCCCGCCGTGGTTGTAGACTGCTGTGCGAAAAACAAGTCAAATCCAATGATGCTGTTTTGCTCCTGATTAAGGTTTACATTTTTGTTTCTGGCCTCCCATCTTGGGGTGGTGGGCTGAATTCACAATTCGATTTTTCTGTCTTTATCCTGACTCCTTGCCAATGCCTCCTATCCAAAAGAATTAAGTTAACAGAGGTTTGGGGGAAGTGTTGCAGTGGGAGTGCTTAACTTTTGCACCATCACATGCTTCAATCCTTTGGTCTTGCCAATTACACGTTCATGTAAATTGTGGGGATTGTGAACTCACTGTTGTAGGAATCTTTTGAATTGTATTGCCACTACTTTGGTGGTTGCTGGCCAACTGTTTGATTGTGCATTTAGTTTCCTTGAACTATAAAATTAATGAATTTCATACTGATACACACCGGCCTGATTAGTGGTCCATTGCGACACAGGATGTTTGTTAAGGTGGGTGTGAGACGGGTTGGGTGCCTTCTCAAAGAAAGGATCCATGGTAAGTTAAAGCTAAAAAGCGTTTTATTGAGTGCCGCATTCATTGTCAGTGGAAGAAGTCCCTGGCTGGAGTGTGCCGTGTCATAAAATCTGCTACGCAGTGGGGGTTCATGCCGTGATTGAGCTAAGTGTTTCCACCTGTGACAGTCTAACACAGCAGGCTAACCCAGAAAAGGTAGTGATACTCTTGGTGGTTAGAAAGCTGTGTTACACTGTAAAGGCGCCATCCCAAAACGTATACCCTAGGTATCAGGCCTGTGTAACACTCTTCATAATGAGCACCGTGGAGATTAACATAGCTAGGCAGCACCGTCTATCCAAACTATTCATTAGACGGGAATGGGCAGAGCAGGAGCAGGAAGCCTGGCGATCCAGCATGATGCAATATGTCACCTCCACAAGCATGGATGTGTGGCAGGACAGTGGCCTGTTACATCAAGCCTTGACTGAGTTTTATTTGACTCAGAATATCAAAGAGGAGCAGAGGAGGGTGGCCCAACTCACTGAGTACATATACTTCCACCTGACAGTTATGGAAGAAAAATACCAAGAAAGTATAACCTCTGCACAAAACCAGTCTGACCTCTTAAATCAAACCCAGAGTGAATTAAAGCAGGTAGAAGAAAAAATGCAAGAGAGCCAAAGTTTTGAGTAAGAGTTGAGAAACCTCATCAAACAGTTAAAAGAGGAGCTAGCAACTAACTAATTCAGAACAGGAGGCCCAACTAGCTACATTAAAAGAAGAGTGTCAGGAAAGGGTTGATTCCCTGAAAGAGAGTCAACAAAAAGTAAAGCAACAAATAACATACAACAGAGTCTGCTTAGAGGACATGGACACTACAAAAACAGATTGAGAAATTGGACAAGGAGAATAATAAATTAATCATTAAAGCAGTTCATTACCAAACCGAATTTGACCAAGAACGCCAGAAGTTAGGCGCTATAAAACAACAGAGGGACAACCTGACTGAACAGGCGGACACCCTGTATCATGAAAAAGATGCCATAGGCCAGGAAGTGTGCAAATTAAAAACAGACCTACAGAAAAGAGAGTCAGACCTTCAGGAGCTGACTAACCTAAAAGCAAAGTACGAAATATGTATGGGACATAGGAGACAAATGGAACCTGATCTAGAGCAGGCCATAGAGGCCAAAGCTGTTCAGAATGAGGAGATGTATCTCCTGCAACAAAAATAGTCTGAGTGTTCCCAGGCAATACAAGAAGCACAAAAAGACAATGAGGCCCTTTGTGACGAGAACATGGGACTCCAGAGCCACGTAGCAGCACAAGGGAAGGTAACAGAGGTCAGTCAAGCCCTGATAGCAGAGCACAAGGCTCAGGCCTTTTCATACTATTAAGAGGTAAGGGCTGAGAAGGAGAAACTTAGGAAGTTAGAAAAAGAATGTGCTAGATTAAATCAAAATTTGAGGGACCCCAAACAGGCAGAGAGTGGCAGAGCAACACCTGATCACAGTGTGATATCCTCTGTACCAAGGGCCTCAAACCCATTAACCACCTTGTATGCACAAGGCACTGCTGACTTCATGTCCAGCAGTTCACAATAACCGGGAACAATGAGGCAGCCAGACTCAAATAGCCCAGCATGATTGAACCAACAGGCCGGTGTCCATCATCGATTGATGGACTGGCATCCCTGTCCAGGTTCAAAAATATAATGGCTGATGGATCTGACCTGGAAGACTCCTATGAGGAGAAAATCAGGGAGCTAGACTTACAGAAGCATCACCTACAAAGGAACCATTTGGTTCGCTTTGCAGAGAAAAAGAAGTCTGAGTTGAGGCCCCAAAAGCGTATTATGAAAACCTCCACCCAATGAGGGAATTGGGGGGAGTTCTCCACCAACACTGGAAGCAGGGAAGAGTCAGACAATTACTCCCCTATGCCAAAGAGGGAGTCCAAGGGGAGTGACCCAGAGAGCCCAAAGTACAACTGGGGAGAAGCGACTAGGCCTCATCATTCTGGGAGCTCAAAGAATTAGGGTATGTCTAGAGGATAGCAAGGGGACCCCAAATAGCAGTAGCTCTGAGTCTGTGGCCAAATGGACTCAGGTGCAGGGGAAAATGAAGGCGCTGCCAAGCAAAAGAGAACTCCATACCATAAAAATGCCATATATTCAGTCTGGGAGCATCTGGAGCTATGCGACCAGATGAGGACATCTTTTAACATTAAAAATGCTCAGAATTCCATAGAATTTGCAAAATGGATGTTCTCTCCAGAGTACTCCAGCTTCTTTGCTGGGCTGGAAGACCAGAACCATTCAAGGTGGTCCACCTACAAAGTGGCCATCTTGAAGCACTTATCCACGCACAGAAATCCCCAGGAGGCTCGAAAGGCGGTCTGCAAGCTCCAGTGTGGAGAAGATCAGGTCCCCAGAGAATTTGTTCAGGAGTTAAAGCTGGCTTTTGCGCAAACTACTAGGCGGGTACGCACAAATAGTAGGGAATTTATAAATACCTATTTTCATGCACTCCCAAAGTACATCATAATGCAGTTGGTAAGGGACTTCCATGATGAAAGGACCCTGGACAGGGTAATAAAGCAAGCTACCCGGATATATGAGGTCCTAAAACCCATAGAAAACAAACATCTAGCTAAGAAATGCAAACAAACTAACAGCCTTGCTGCTGCCAAGGTTGCAGAGGTGAAGGTTACCCCCATTTTGCACCTAGAAATGGGGGGGGGGTAAAAATACACCTTCCCAAACCCAACCAAATCAGAGGCAGAGAAAACCCTCTGACCAATCACAAGCCAGTGGGAGTCAGGTAGGGTACCCCACAAGTGTGCCCCCTAACTCTGAATATTACATCAGCCCTAGGTATAAGGACAGCAGACCCATCTTGGTGTATGTGTGGACTCCCCGGCCCAGGGGGGGGATCAAATCAGGTGAGTACGGCCCCAGGAAACTTCCCTCCACACTTCCTTCAGGAGGGCAGTAATCTTCCAAATTCTGGGTTAAGTTTCTTCCCCAGGTACCCTTAAAACCCCAACATGCAGGACAGCCCTTCTTACTCTACCCGCTTTCAAAAGTCTAGATCCCCAAATCCGGGAGAGGGGAGGCCAAGGGTGGAGGGCTACCAGGGAAACCCTCAGTACCTGGGTTATTCCGGGAGAAGGGATAGTTACCGTTCCGGAGAACAGCCCAGATTTAACACAAGACCCCCGTACCAGCCAGAGCGGGTGTCCCAACTGGAGCACCAGGTCCAGAACCTAA
Organism: Ambystoma mexicanum; assembly: GCF_040938575.1. Lineage (NCBI taxonomy): Eukaryota > Metazoa > Chordata > Amphibia > Caudata > Ambystomatidae > Ambystoma > Ambystoma mexicanum. The sequence continues at coordinate 1,042,214,568 of NC_090924.1, forward strand.
CTCAAGATCTGAGTCGCATGTTGAGGGCTCAGCAGCACCATCAGATGAACATGGCTGCTCAGAATAGCTTGAATCCAGGGTCTGGCACCCTGGAACAATGACAGGGTGTGAAACCCGACAACCAACCGGTTTTAGAGGAGGAGGCGGCACAGGAGGAAGGGGATGCCAAGCCCTAGAGGAAGCTGCCTTCCCCACCCATGAAAAGCCCCTAGTCACCCCGGAACTGGAACTTAAATCTCCTGCCCCCGAAATACTGCAACCCAGGGAACAGAGGGTGAGTAGCGGAAACAAAGAGACAAAGAAACCCCATTTTGTGGAGGAAGTCAGTGTACACCAGTTTGAAGGGGAAGAGTCCTTGGAGGATACTGGGAAGAAAGTCTTCTCTTTCAAGGATGGGGAGTTCCACCTAAAGAAAAATGGGTCCCAAAAGACCATACCCCAGACTGGGTTGGTATGGGGACTGGCTCAGAATCGCCCATCCCTGAACCCCAGAAATGTCATCCTAAGAACTTAACAATGACTGAGGGACCCTCCCCACCAACTGATTCGATTGACTGTCTTCAGGGAAAGGAGGACAGCACAGAATCAAGGGAAAAAGGGGATTCCAAAATCCCAACTATTTCAGGATGTTAAATTTTATTTACAGATTCCCGAACTCCGACACAGAAGAATGCCCGAGATCCTACAGTGTCGGAGTCCAAAATAAAGAAACTAACAGCCCAGCATGCCCAAAATACCCAGTTCCTTTGCCCCTTGGAAGAGAAAGAACGTAGGTTTTAATGCGCCCGTCTAGGTGCAAGGGCAATGTGAATTGCTTAATTCAGGAATGGGGGAGAGCCACCAAATTCCTCTCACCCCTCTCCCTCAGGGACGTCAATTCACCAAAATGCCTGGGGTAGTGGAAGTGACATCACACAACCCTTGACCTCTGATGTCGTCCCAGGAAGTGTTGTCCTTTTACCCCAACCCGAAGTGATATCACGGGAAGCAATGTAACACAACATTTCACCACTTGACAAAACAGGAAGTGCCATCACATAGTTCCTTAGTACACTAAGAAAAATAGGGTTACGATATCACTAATAGTTATATACATTTCATATAAGAATGGATCCCAAATGTATCATTAAGATCAGTGTGTATAGGCCCATATTACGAAATTACTGTGAATGCACGTAGACGTCTGTGGCCAAATGATAATGATGTGTTATTATATAGCACTTATGCTTAAGCACTTTATATTCATACAATATCACCCAACCTGCGTTGGTACTCATTTATCAACCTCGGAAGGGTTAAAGGTTGAGTTGAGGTCTTTAAGAACAGACTAAGAGGCCGATTCATGGAATAATTAGCGCGGCGCAAGTGGGCAAAAACGTGCGAATCGCAGTGGAATAGCGAAAATCGCAGTGCAAGTGCGAAAATCGCACGAAAAGCAGCGCACGTCGATTCATGGAAGGCCGTGCGCGAGAAAACCAGCGGATGTGCGATAAAAAAGTGCGTGGCGCACGTTGGCGCACGTTGGCGCACAGGCCATCTAACAGCGTGCGCCAGGTCACAGCGAAAATCGCACAGGCCACAGCGAAATTCGCACATAGCGCAGCGCACGCAATAAAAGTAGGCGGAACACGGGCGTAACACTCGGAATGGGGAACAACTTGCCAAAACGTGGGCGTCACGGGGGAAGTACAGGGCACAAGTGCGCGGAACGCCCACACGCTCGCCTACAACACGTATTCATGGAATAGAATAGGGGAAAAAAGCGCACGCTCAAACCAGCGCACAGGCACAAACACGACCGCCACAAGAAAGGAGGCGGTAGCGTCTCTGCGGCTGTAAGAAATGTGCGCCAAAAGGTGCTCCAACAAATAGCACCTATATACTGCCATGATGAATGTCCCATACTGTGGCCCTCCAGGAAAAATGACGTGCAAAGGGGTACCCACAAACACGGACACCCGCTGACAAAAAATACGTGTGCATGTATACCGGGGTGCGCGGGAAGTGTCACACGCGATTTGCAGGGTACGTGCATCACAGGGGTTCGCGTGAAGTTATTCACGCGATCGGGCCTGGGGGAGCGGGCTACGTGTATTACAGGGGTTCGCGTGAAGTTCCTCACGCGATCGGGCCTGGGGGAGCGGGCTACGTGTATTACAGGGGTTCGCGTGAAGTTCCTCACGCGATCGGGCCTGGGGGAGCGGGCTACGTGTATTACAGGGGTTCGCGTGAAGTTCCTCACGCGATCGGGCCTGGGGGAGCGGGCTACGTGTATTACAGGGGTTCGCGTGAAGTTCCTCACGCGATCGGGCCTGGGGGAGCGGGCTACGTGTATTTCAGGGGTTCGCGTGAAGTTCCACACGCGATCGGGCCTGGGGGAGCGGGCTACGTGTATTACAGGGGTTCGCGTGAAGTTCCTCACGCGATCGGGCCTGGGGGAGCGTGCTACGTGTATTTCAGGGGTTCGCGTGAAGTTTCACACGCGAATAGCCTGGGGACGTGAATTTGAGGGGTGCGCGGGAAGTTCCACACGCGATCGGGCCTGGGGGAGCGGGCTACGTGTATTACAGGGGTTCGCGTGAAGTTCCTCACGCGATCGGGCCTGGGGGAGCGGGCTACGTGTATTTCAGGGGTTCGCGTGAAGTTCCACACGCGATCGGGCCTGGGGGAGCGGGCTACGTGTATTACAGGGGTTCGCGTGAAGTTCCTCACGCGATCGGGCCTGGGGGAGCGTGCTACGTGTATTTCAGGGGTTCGCGTGAAGTTTCACACGCGAATAGCCTGGGCGCGTGAATTTGAGGGGTGCGCGGGAAGTTCCACACGCGATCGGGCCTGGGGGAGCGGGCTACGTGTATTACAGGGGTTCGCGTGAAGTTCCTCACGCGATCGGGCCTGGGGGAGCGTGCTACGTGTATTTCAGGGGTTCACGTGAAGTTTCACACGCGAATAGCCTGGGCGCGTGAATTTGAGGGGTGCGCGGGAAGTTCCTCACGCGATCGGGCCTGGGGGAGCGGGCTACGTGTATTACAGGGGTTCGCGGGAAGTTCCACACGCGAATAGCCTGGGCGCATGTATTTCAGGGGTTCGCGGGAAGTTCCACACGCGAATAGCCTGGGCGCGTGTATTTCAGGGGTGCGCGGGAAGTTCCACACGCGAATAGCCTGGGCGCGTGTATTTCAGGGGTGCGCGGGAAGTTCCACACGCGAATAGCCTGGGCGCGTGTATTTCAGGGGTTCGCGGGAAGTTCCACACGCGAATAGCCTGGGCGCGTGAATTTGAGGGGTGCGCGGGAAGTTCCACACGCGAATAGCCTGGGCGCGTGTATTTCAGGGGTGCGCGGGAAGTTCCACACGCGAATAGCCTGGGCGCGTGTATTTCAGGGGTGCGCGGGAAGTTCCACACGCGAATAGCCTGGGCGCGTGTATTTCAGGGGTGCGCGTGGAGTTCCACACGCGAATAGCCTGGGCCCGTGCATTTCAGGGGTGCGCGGGAAGTTCCACACGCGAATAGCCTGGGCGCGTGTATTTCAGGGGTGCGCGGGAAGTTTTACACGCGAATAGCCTGGGCGCGTGTATTTCAGGGGTGCGCGGGAAGTTTTACACGCGAATAGCCTGGGCGCGTGTATTTCAGGGGTGCGCGGGAAGTTTTACACGCGATTTCTGCACGGTACGTGTATTTCAGGGGTGCCGGGGAGTCCCACATGTGATTTGACAGTGTGGGTCCTCCCAGGTGTACCCTGTACACCCTCCACGGCCCCTGCAGGCAGCCCACACCACAGGGGACTACCCTGCATCCCTGGTCATGTCCCGCAGGCAGCCCACCCAACATGGGCATGCCCCCCAGCAAAGGCACATGTGTCCTTGAACTAATGAACACCAACACATGTCCCCTTGCACCCCCACCCCCCAGCACTGTGGGGCACATGCCAGCAGTCCCCCACCCATGTCCAACTCATGTCCCCCACCACCCCCACCCCCCAGCACTGTGGGGCACCTGCCAGTAGGCCCCCACCCATGTCCAACTCATGTCTCCCACCACCCCCACCCCCCAGCCACCAGGGTCACCCTCCACCAGGGCCCCACTCATGTCTCCCACCACCCCCACCCCCCAGCACTGTGGGGCACCTGCCAGCAGGCCCCCACCCATGTCCAACTCATGTCTCCCACCACCCCCACCCCCCAGCACTGTGGGGCACCTGCCAGTAGGCCCCCACCCATGTCCAACTCATGTCTCCCACCACCCCCACCCCCCAGCCACCAGGGTCACCCTCCACCAGGGCCCCACTCATGTCTCCCACCACCCCCACCCCCCAGCACTGTGGGGCACCTGCCAGCAGGCCCCCACCCATGTCCAACTCATGTCTCCCACCACCCCCACCCCCCAGCACTGTGGGGCACCTGCCAGTAGGCCCCCACCCATGTCCAACTCATGTCTCCCACCACCCCCACCCCCCAGCCACCAGGGTCACCCTCCACCAGGGCCCCACTCATGTCTCCCACCACCCCCACCCCCCAGCACTGTGGGGCGCCTGCCAGCAGGCCCCCACCCATGTCCTACTCATGTCTCCCACCACCCCCACCCCCCAGCCACCAGGGTCACCCTCCACCAGGGCCCCACTCATGTCTCCCACCACCCCCACCCCCCAGCACTGTGGGGCACCTGCCAGCAGGCCCCCACCCATGTCCAACTCATGTCTCCCACCACCCCCACCCCCCAGCACTGTGGGGCACCTGCCAGTAGGCCCCCACCCATGTCCAACTCATGTCTCCCACCACCCCCACCCCCCAGCCACCAGGGTCACCCTCCACCAGGGCCCCACTCATGTCTCCCACCACCCCCACCCCCCAGCACTGTGGGGCACCTGCCAGCAGGCCCCCACCCATGTCCAACTCATGTCTCCCACCACCCCCACCCCCCAGCACTGTGGGGCACCTGCCAGTAGGCCCCCACCCATGTCCAACTCATGTCTCCCACCACCCCCACCCCCCAGCCACCAGGGTCACCCTCCACCAGGGCCCCACTCATGTCTCCCACCACCCCCACCCCCCAGCACTGTGGGGCACCTGCCAGCAGGCCCCCACCCATGTCCAACTCATGTCTCCCACCACCCCCACCCCCCAGCACTGTGGGGCACCTGCCAGTAGGCCCCCACCCATGTCCAACTCATGTCTCCCACCACCCCCACCCCCCAGCACTATGGGGCACCTGCCAGTAGGCCCCCACCCATGTCCAACTCATGTCTCCCACCACCCCCACCCCCCAGCACTGTGGGGCACCTGCCAGCAGTCCCCCACCCATGTCCAACTCATATCCCCCACCACCCCCACCCCCCAGCACTGTGGGGCACCTGCCAGTAGGCCCCCACCCATGTCCAACTCATGTCCCCCACCACCCCCACCCCCCAGCACTGTGGGGCACCTGCCAGTAGGCCCCCACCCATGTCCAACTCATGTCTCCCACCACCCCCACCACCCAGCACTGTGGGGCACCTGCCAGCAGGCCCCCACCCATGTCCAACTCATGTCACCCACCACCCCCACACCCCAGCAGTGCAGGGTCACCCTCCAGCAGGCCCACACTCATGTCTACCACCACCCCCATCCCCCAGCAGTGCAGGGTCACCCTCCACCAGGGCCCCACTCATGTCTCCCATCACCCCCACACCCCAGCAGTGCAGGGTCACCCTCCACCAGGCCCCCACTCATGTCTACCACCACCCCCACCCCCCAGCCACCAGGGTCACCCTCCACCAGGCCCCCACTCATGTCCCCTATCACCCCCAGCCACCAGGGTCACCCTCCACCAGGCCCCCACTCATGTCTCCCATCACCCCCACACCGCAGCAGTGCAGGGTCACCCTCCACCAGGCCCCCACTCATGTCTCCCACCACCCCCACCCCCCAGCCACCAGGGGCACCCTCCACCAGGCCCCCACTCATGTCACCCACCACCCCCACCCCCCAGCCACCAGGGGCAGCCTCCACCAGGCCCCCACTCATGTCTCCCACCACCCCCACCCCCCAGCAGTGAAGGCTCAACCTCCACCAGGCCCCCACTCATGTCCCCCTGCACCCCCACCCCCCTGCCACCATGTGCAGCCCCCACCAGGTCCTCACAATCCCCAATTATGTGCGTAATGGTCAGCCTCCACAGCCAAAAAGCCCTACCAAGTAACCCATTCACCCACATGGAAATGGAAATCACATGTTACACCCCCAATGTACATGAAGCAAATGAACCCATGTCCGTCACACACATATTTTCAAATTGAATGGGAAAACACACAACATGACATGCATGAAACCAATGAGATGAAACCACACAGTGAACAATGGAAAAAAAAATGTATTGAAAAAAATACAAATGCCAAAGAAAGAAAACTAACTACAATGTAAATGTGAAAAAATAAGCTGCATGTCCGCATAATAACACAAAACTAGAAAATCAAATCAAAAAAATTATGTCCAAAGTGAAATGTAAAAACTCTCCATGCAACAAAGAACTATGTACAAAAATAACAAGGGTCCATCATCACAACTGAACTAAGGAAACCTCCTAAAAAACCTACCTAAATATCAACTATATACAAAAAGTGGAGCAGTGTCCGTCGACTCCAAATAATAATAAGAACGAAAGGAAACCTAAAACTAAAGAACTATATACAAAGGCGGCGGGCAAGTCCAGCGGCTCACTCTGTGGTGTTCCGGGCCAGGGCATCATCGAACTCCTGTTCGATGTCCCGGAGGCGGTCCAGTTCCATGGCTCCGAGGGTCCGCAGGGACGACGCCGTGTCCTCCTCCAACCCCCTGCGGATTGCCTCGAGGCACTCGGCCCGCCTCAGGGCCCTCCGCATGGAGTTCTCCGCCCTGACCATTGTGAGCCGCGCCTCTTCCGCCCGCCGCCGCTCCGCACCTATGGCGTGGCCCAACCGCTGCCACACGGAAGACACTCTCTGTCCTGGGTCCTCCTGCCCTCCGGCCGATGCCTGCCCCTCCGATGTCGAAGGCCCCGAGCCTTCATGGCTCCCACCATCTTGTTGCTGCTGCTGCTCTGCCTCTGCCCGTGCACTGCCTCCTGCTGCCTGCACTTCCTCCGCCGGCTGGGGTGCACCTGTTGATGTGGCCACCCCTGCTGGACGTCCGACTCCCGACTGTGGCAGGGATGCCTCCTCCACCAGCCTGGCCGCACTGTCAGAGGCAGCTCCACAGGGCACCCAGGTGACTGATGGGTGGGAAGATGGCACAGAGGACGACTGGCGCGTAGGGGGTCCAGTTGAGGAGGGGGTCGGAGCAAGCCCCATCAGACAGCGGAATCCGGCCTGGGTGACCTGTCCCAGCAGGCTGACGTGGTCAACGAGCCATTCGAGATGACGTGCAGTCTCTCCATGAAAAGACTGCAGGTCACCTCGCATGGCCCGTTGACGCAACGCCACACCAGCCAGGACAGGCTCAACCCGGACCTGGATGGCCACGTCCGCAGGCAGAGGAAGGCCAGTTGACGTCAGCTCATCCCCTGCCTGAAAACGGGTCTGGACGTAGGCATCCCTGCTGGTGCAAGATGATGCAGGGACAGGATCGGGGACAGGATTGCACACAGGCACCTCCGCGGCCGCCTGTGCTGCCTCCTGTCCCTGGTCCTGCACTGCACCACTAGCACCAGTGGGATCCCCACCTCCAGACCCTGTCTCTGGTGCTTGCGCGGCCCCCTCCTCCACCAAACCCCCCACCAACCTGGATGACTCCGTGCCATCTTCCCCTGTTGGGCCCTGTGGGGTCCCAGCTGCCCCTTCTGCTGCCGAGGAGTCCAACTGCAACCTCCGCCTCTTGGACCTCCCACCGGCAGCTGCGGCCTGGGACGCGGCACCGGACTCCTCACTCCCCGACGAGATGACAACACGGGAGGGGAGCCGGGCCTTGCGTCTCCGGCTGGCGGTCGGATCCCCGCCGCTGTGCTCCACAGCACCTTCTCCGCCCTCTTCATCAGTTGACGCTGCAGACAGGGAGAAACAAAACACAGGCATCAGGGCACTGTACAATGGACACATACACGCACGACAGTTGCACATGAGTGGCATTGGCAAACCTCAGACATGTCATCACAATCCCCAACACACATGTCATTGCAACTGGCACACATGAGCCATACCACAGCCATATCGCAACTGCCACCACCATCCCTACACATACAACAGCATCAGCAGCCAAAGGGGAGCCATACATCACATGCAACACAGGAAGTGCACCACACATGTACACACACCACCACACTTGCATGCATGTCTACACCTCTGCCAAGTGTCGCACTGTTCAGACGGGCATCCATGTCACATCTGCCAATCAGGCTTCCACATACCGCTGTCACATGCATCCATGTAGCATCACTGTTGCACCTTTGACAAATACACACACATGCACATGTACACAGTGCTCATACATGCAGCCGAAAACAACATACATGCCTGACATCACGGACATGTCTACTTACATACACATTCATCCAAACATGTGTGCACGCACAACTGCATTTGCCATGCAAGCCCACACACACAAGCACCATCCATGTCTCACACATTACAGCCCTCGCATGTGTCAGCCCCACGGCCCTGTACACCCCCACCCATACTCCACCCCATACAAACAGATGTGCAACCGGCACAATGGGGAATGATCACCACACGCCCTGCTCACAACCAGGATGCATGTACACTCACCGCTCGACTCCAGACGGCTCTGCTTCTCTAGGACCTGGACGTGGAGCGCTGGGGATATGCGTTCCAGGACCCCCATCTGTTCTTCCGACAAGTGGCCCCGGCGCCCCTTGGCATCCGCTGCCTTCAAGAGGCGCCGGGCCTTGTTCAGGGTCCTGGACCTGAAGTCCTCCCAGCGCTTCCTGACATGTTGTAAGTCCCGGACTGCCACCCCCTCCGCGTTGATGGCAGTCACGATGTCAGTCCAGATCCGAGTCCGTCCTTCCTTGTCGGCGCGGGAACTTCCAAAGAGGGCATCATACTGCCCCAGGACTTGCTCCACCAGGACACCAACTTCGGTGGCACTGAAGCTGGTGCCCCTCTGCCTCTCTGGCCGGGGGTTGTCAGTGGTCACAGATGGTGTTAGCCCCGACATGACAACCCCAGAGGCAGGAGTGGGTGGGCAACTGGGTCCTGGGGCTGGGCTGTGGAGCGATGGAATTCCAGTCGGGAGTCTTCTGTTCCAGCAGGGGTGGTCACAGCAACAGCACCCCTGGCTGATGTGCAGGCAGCAAATGGCAGTGCACGTGGGCAGCAGGCAGTCAGGCAGCAGCAGATAGCAGGTGGGAGCGTGCTCGGGGCTCTGGGGGGCAGTAATTCGGCCTTCTGGGCAGGAGCGTGGTCTCCCGTGTGCTCACGCGTGGCCAGCTTGGTACGGAGTGAATTGGCACGTGAAAATCCTGCACGTCAGCGTGAAAACCGAGGAAAGGCCCTTAGCGCGTAAGCGCGTCAGCACGCATACGCGATTCCATTGGACCAAAGGCCCTCAGCGCGTAGGCGCGTCTGTGACGTGACCCGCACGGGTGTTTCCCACACAGCACGTGATGACAGAGCACACGTGGAAAGACTGCACGTCAGAGTCTCATCGCGTGTAATTGGACAAAAGTGCGTGTACACGCGATTGGCCTATGTACGTGTATATGAGGTGTGCGCGGACACTTACACACGCAAGTACGTCAGCGCACCTGTATCCCGGTGTACGGCCATTTCCACCAATCACACGCAATGAGACTCTGACGTGCAGTCTTTCCACGTGTGCTGTCATCACGTGCTGTGTGGGAAACACCCGTGCGGGTCACGTCACAGACGCGCCTACGCGCTGAGGGCCTTTGGTCCAATGGAATCGCGTATGCGTGCTGACGCGCTTACGCGCTAAGGGCCTTTCCTCGGTTTTCACGCTGACGTGCAGGATTTTCACGTGCCAATTCACTCCGTACCAAGCTGGCCACGCGTGAGCACACGGGAGACCACGCTCCTGCCCAGAAGGCCGAATTACTGCCCCCCAGAGCCCCGAGCACGCTCCCACCTGCTATCTGCTGCTGCCTGACTGCCTGCTGCCCACGTGCACTGCCATTTGCTGCCTGCACATCAGCCAGGGGTGCTGTTGCTGTGACCACCCCTGCTGGAACAGAAGACTCCCGACTGGAATTCCATCGCTCCACAGCCCAGCCCCAGGACCCAGTTGCCCACCCACTCCTGCCTCTGGGGTTGTCATGTCGGGGCTAACACCATCTGCGACCACTGACAACCCCCGGCCAGAGAGGCAGAGGGGCACCAGCTTCAGTGCCACCGAAGTTGGTGTCCTGGTGGAGCAAGTCCTGGGGCAGTATGATGCCCTCTTTGGAAGTTCCCGCGCCGACAAGGAAGGACGGACTCGGATCTGGACTGACATCGTGACTGCCATCAACGCGGAGGGGGTGGCAGTCCGGGACTTACAACATGTCAGGAAGCGCTGGGAGGACTTCAGGTCCAGGACCCTGAACAAGGCCCGGCGCCTCTTGAAGGCAGCGGATGCCAAGGGGCGCCGGGGCCACTTGTCGGAAGAACAGATGGGGGTCCTGGAACGCATATCCCCAGCGCTCCACGTCCAGGTCCTAGAGAAGCAGAGCCGTCTGGAGTCGAGCGGTGAGTGTACATGCATCCTGGTTGTGAGCAGGGCGTGTGGTGATCATTCCCCATTGTGCCGGTTGCACATCTGTTTGTATGGGGTGGAGTATGGGTGGGGGTGTACAGGGCCGTGGGGCTGACACATGCGAGGGCTGTAATGTGTGAGACATGGATGGTGCTTGTGTGTGTGGGCTTGCATGGCAAATGCAGTTGTGCGTGCACACATGTTTGGATGAATGTGTATGTAAGTAGACATGTCCGTGATGTCAGGCATGTATGTTGTTTTCGGCTGCATGTATGAGCACTGTGTACATGTGCATGTGTGTGTATTTGTCAAAGGTGCAACAGTGATGCTACATGGATGCATGTGACAGCGGTATGTGGAAGCCTGATTGGCAGATGTGACATGGATGCCCGTCTGAACAGTGCGACACTTGGCAGAGGTGTAGACATGCATGCAAGTGTGGTGGTGTGTGTACATGTGTGGTGCACTTCCTGTGTTGCATGTGATGTATGGCTCCCCTTTGGCTGCTGATGCTGTTGTATGTGTAGGGATGGTGGTGGCAGTTGCGATATGGCTGTGGTATGGCTCATGTGTGCCAGTTGCAATGACATGTGTGTTGGGGATTGTGATGACATGTCTGAGGTTTGCCAATGCCACTCATGTGCAACTGTCATGCGTGTATGTGTCCATTGTACAGTGCCCTGATGCCTGTGTTTTGTTTCTCCCTGTCTGCAGCGTCAACTGATGAAGAGGGCGGAGAAGGTGCTGTGGAGCACAGCGGCGGGGATCCGACCGCCAGCCGGAGACGCAAGGCCCGGCTCCCCTCCCGTGTTGTCATCTCGTCGGGGAGTGAGGAGTCCGGTGCCGCGTCCCAGGCCGCAGCTGCCGGGGGGAGGTCCAAGAGGCGGAGGTTGCAGTTGGACTCCTCGGCAGCAGAAGGGGCAGCTGGGACCCCACAGGGCCCAACAGGGGAAGATGGCACGGAGTCATCCAGGTTGGTGGGGGGTCTGGTGGAGGAGGAGGCCGTGCAAGCACCAGAGACGGGGTCTGGAGGTGGGGATCCCACTGGTGCTAGTGGTGCAGTCCAGGACCAGGGACAGGAGGCAGCACAGGCGGCCGCGGAGGTGCCTGTGTGCAATCCTGTCCCCGATCCTGTCCCTGCATCATCTTGCACCAGCAGGGATGCCTACGTCCAGACCCGTTTTCAGGCAGGGGATGAGCTGACGTCAACTGGCCTTCCTCTGCCTGCGGACGTGGCTATCCAGGTCCGGGTTGAGCCTGTCCTGGCTGGTGTGGCGTTGCGTCAACGGGCCATGCGAGGTGACCTGCAGTCTTTTCATGGAGAGACTGCACGTCATCTCGAATGGCTCGTTGACCACGTCAGCCTGCTGGGACAGGTCACCCAGACCGGATTCCTCCGTCTGATGGGGCTTGTTCCGACCCCCTCCTCAACTGGACCCCCTACGCGCCAGTCGTCCTCTGTGCCATCTTCCCACCCATCAGTCACCTGGGTGCCCTGTGGAGCTGCCTCTGACAGTGCGGCCAGGCTGGTGGAGGAGGCATCCCTGCCACAGTCGGGAGTCGGACGTCCAGCAGGGGTGGCCACATCAACAGGTGCACCCCAGCCGGCGGAGGATGTGCAGGCAGCAGGAGGCAGTGCACGGGCAGAGGCAGAGCAGCAGCAGCAGCAAGATGGTGGGAGCCATGAAGGCTCGGGGCCTTCGACATCGGAGGGGCAGGCATCGGCCGGAGGGCAGGAGGACCCAGGACAGAGAGTGTCTTCCGTGTGGCAGCGGTTGGGCCACGCCATAGGTGCGGAGCGGCGGCGGGCGGAAGAGGCGCGGCTCACAATGGTCAGGGCGGAGAACTCCATGCGGAGGGCCCTGAGGCGGGCCGAGTGCCTCGAGGCTATCCGCAGGGGGTTGGAGGAGGACACGGCGTCGTCCCTGCGGACCCTCGGGGCCATGGAACTGGACCGCCTCCGGGACATCGAACAGGAGTTCGATGATGCCCTGGCCCGGAACACCACAGAGTGAGCCGCTGGACTTGCCCGCCGCCTTTGTATATAGTTCTTTAGTTTTAGGTTTCCTTTGTTTTTTCTTATGATTTGGAGTCGACGGACACTGCTCCACTTTTTGTATATAGTTGATATTTTGGTAGGTTTTTTAGGAGATTTCCTTAGTTCTGTTGTGATGATGGACCCTTGTTATTTTTGTACATAGTTCTTTGTTGCACGGAGAGTTTTGACATTTGACTTTGGACAAAATTTTTTGGATTAGATTTTCTAGTTTTGTGTTTTTATGCGGACATGCAGCTTCTTTTTTCACATTTACATTGTAGTTAGTTTTCTTTCTTTAGCATTCGTATTTTTTTCTAATACATTTTTTTTTACATTGTTCACTGTGTGGTTTCATCTCATTGGTTTCATGCATGTCATGTTGTGTGTTTTCCCATTCAATTGGAAAATATGTGTGTGACGGACATGGGTTCATTTGCTTCATGAACATTGGGGGTGTAACATGTGATTTCCATTTCCATGTGGGTGAATGGGTTACTTGGTAGGGCTTTTTGGCTGTGGAGGCTGACCATTACGCACATTGTGAGGACCTGGTGGGGGCTGCACATGGTGGCAGGGGGGTGGGGGTGGTGGGAGACATGAGTGGGGGCCTGGTGGAGGCTGCCCCTGCACTGCTGGGGGGTGGGGGTGGTGGGAGACATGAGTGGGGGCCTGGTGGAGGGTGACCCTGGTGGCTGGGGGGTGGGGGTGGTGGGAGACATGAGTGGGGGCCTGGTGGAGGGTGACCCTGGTGGCTGGGGGGTGGGGGTGGTGGGAGACATGAGTGGGGGCCTGGTGGAGGGTGACCCTGGTGGCTGGGGGGTGGGGGTGGTGGGAGACATGAGTGGGGGCCTGGTGGAGGGTGACCCTGGTGGCTGGGGGGTGGGGGTGGTGGGAGACATGAGTGGGGGCCTGGTGGAGGGTGACCCTGGTGGCTGGGGGGTGGGGGTGGTGGGTGACATGAGAGGGGGCCTGGTGGAGGGTGACCCTGGTGGCTGGGGGGTGGGGGTGGTGGGAGACATGAGTGGGGGCCTGGTGGAGGGTGCCCCTGGTGGCGGGGGGGTGGGGGTGATAGGGGACATGAGTGGGGGCCTGGTGGAGGCTGCCCCTGCACTGCTGGGGGGTGGGGGTGGTGGGAGACATGAGTGGGGGCCTGGTGGAGGGTGCCCCTGGTGGCGGGGGGGTGGGGGTGATAGGGGACATGAGTGGGGGCCTGGTGGAGGCTGCCCCTGCACTGCTGGGGGGTGGGGGTGGTGGGAGACATGAGTGGGGGCCTGGTGGAGGGTGACCCTGGTGGCTGGGGGGTGGGGGTGGTGGGAGACATGAGTGGGGGCCTGGTGGAGGGTGACCCTGGTGGCTGGGGGGTGGGGGTGGTGGGTGACATGAGTGGGGGCCTGGTGGAGGGTGACCCTGGTGGCTGGGGGGTGGGGGTGGTGGGTGACATGAGTGGGGGCCTGGTGGAGGCTGCCCCTGCACTGCTGGGGGGTGGGGGTGGTGGGAGACATGAGTGGGGGCCTGGTGGAGGGTGACCCTGGTGGCTGGGGGGTGGGGGTGGTGGGTGACATGAGTGGGGGCCTGGTGGAGGGTGACCCTGGTGGCTGGGGGGTGGGGGTGGTGGGAGACATGAGTGGGGGCCTGGTGGAGGGTGACCCTGGTGGCTGGGGGGTGGGGGTGGTGGGAGACATGAGTGGGGGCCTGGTGGAGGCTGCCCCTGCACTGCTGGGGGGTGGGGGTGGTGGGAGACATGAGTGGGGGCCTGGTGGAGGGTGCCCCTGGTGGCGGGGGGGTGGGGGTGATAGGGGACATGAGTGGGGGCCTGGTGGAGGCTGCCCCTGCACTGCTGGGGGGTGGGGGTGGTGGGAGACATGAGTGGGGGCCTGGTGGAGGGTGCCCCTGGTGGCGGGGGGGTGGGGGTGATAGGGGACATGAGTGGGGGCCTGGTGGAGGCTGCCCCTGCACTGCTGGGGGGTGGGGGTGGTGGTTGACATGAGTGGGGGCCTGGTGGAGGGTGACCCTGGTGGCTGGGGGGTGGGGGTGGTGGGAGACATGAGTGGGGGCCTGGTGGAGGGTGACCCTGGTGGCTGGGGGGTGGGGGTGGTGGGAGACATGAGTGGGGGCCTGGTGGAGGGTGACCCTGGTGGCTGGGGGGTGGGGGTGGTGGGAGACATGAGTGGGGGCCTGGTGGAGGGTGACCCTGGTGGCTGGGGGGTGGGGGTGGTGGGAGACATGAGTGGGGGCCTGGTGGAGGGTGACCCTGGTGGCTGGGGGGTGGGGGTGGTGGGAGACATGAGTGGGGGCCTGGTGGAGGGTGACCCTGGTGGCTGGGGGGTGGGGGTGGTGGGTGACATGAGAGGGGGCCTGGTGGAGGGTGACCCTGGTGGCTGGGGGGTGGGGGTGGTGGGAGACATGAGTGGGGGCCTGGTGGAGGGTGCCCCTGGTGGCGGGGGGGTGGGGGTGATAGGGGACATGAGTGGGGGCCTGGTGGAGGCTGCCCCTGCACTGCTGGGGGGTGGGGGTGGTGGGAGACATGAGTGGGGGCCTGGTGGAGGGTGCCCCTGGTGGCGGGGGGGTGGGGGTGATAGGGGACATGAGTGGGGGACTGGTGGAGGCTGCCCCTGCACTGCTGGGGGGTGGGGGTGGTGGGAGACATGAGTGGGGGCCTGGTGGAGGGTGACCCTGGTGGCTGGGGGGTGGGGGTGGTGGGAGACATGAGTGGGGGCCTGGTGGAGGGTGACCCTGGTGGCTGGGGGGTGGGGGTGGTGGGTGACATGAGTGGGGGCCTGGTGGAGGGTGACCCTGGTGGCTGGGGGGTGGGGGTGGTGGGTGACATGAGTGGGGGCCTGGTGGAGGCTGCCCCTGCACTGCTGGGGGGTGGGGGTGGTGGGAGACATGAGTGGGGGCCTGGTGGAGGGTGACCCTGGTGGCTGGGGGGTGGGGGTGGTGGGTGACATGAGTGGGGGCCTGGTGGAGGGTGACCCTGGTGGCTGGGGGGTGGGGGTGGTGGGTGACATGAGTGGGGGCCTGGTGGAGGGTGACCCTGCACTGCTGGGGGGTGGGGGTGGTGGGAGACATGAGTGGGGGCCTGGTGGAGGGTGACCCTGGTGGCTGGGGGGTGGGGGTGGTGGGTGACATGAGTGGGGGCCTGGTGGAGGGTGACCCTGGTGGCTGGGGGGTGGGGGTGGTGGGTGACATGAGTGGGGGCCTGGTGGAGGCTGCCCCTGCACTGCTGGGGGGTGGGGGTGGTGGGAGACATGAGTGGGGGCCTGGTGGAGGGTGACCCTGGTGGCTGGGGGGTGGGGGTGGTGGGTGACATGAGTGGGGGCCTGGTGGAGGGTGACCCTGGTGGCTGGGGGGTGGGGGTGGTGGGAGACATGAGTGGGGGCCTGGTGGAGGCTGCCCCTGCACTGCTGGGGGGTGGGGGTGGTGGGAGACATGAGTGGGGGCCTGGTGGAGGGTGACCCTGGTGGCTGGGGGGTGGGGGTGGTGGGTGACATGAGTGGGGGCCTGGTGGAGGCTGCCCCTGCACTGCTGGGGGGTGGGGGTGGTGGGAGACATGAGTGGGGGCCTGGTGGAGGGTGACCCTGCACTGCTGGGGTGTGGGGGTGGTGGGAGACATGAGTGGGGGCCTGGTGGAGGGTGACCCTGGTGGCTGGGGGGTGGGGGTGGTGGGAGACATGAGTGGGGGCCTGGTGGAGGGTGCCCCTGGTGGCGGGGGGGTGGGGGTGGTGGTAGACATGAGTGGGGGCCTGGTGGAGGGTGCCCCTGCACTGCTGGGGGGTGGGGGTGGTGGGAGACATGAGTGGGGGCCTGGTGGAGGCTGCCCCTGGTGGCTGGGGGGTGGGGGTGGTGGGTGACATGAGTGGGGGCCTGGTGGAGGGTGACCCTGGTGGCTGGGGGGTGGGGGTGGTGGGTGACATGAGTGGGGGCCTGGTGGAGGCTGCCCCTGCACTGCTGGGGGGTGGGGGTGGTGGGAGACATGAGTGGGGGCCTGGTGGAGGGTGACCCTGGTGGCTGGGGGGTGGGGGTGGTGGGTGACATGAGTGGGGGCCTGGTGGAGGGTGACCCTGGTGGCTGGGGGGTGGGGGTGCAGGGGGACATGAGCAGGTGTGCAGGGTAGTCCCCTGTTTTGTGGGCTGCCTGCAGGGGCTGTGGAGGGTGTACAGGGAACACCTGTGAGGACCCACCCAGCCTAATTGCGTGTGATAATTCCCGCACACCCCTGTAATACACGTACCTGGCCAAATCGCATGTGAGAATTCCCGCGCACCCCTGTAATACACGTACCCAGCAGAATCGCGTGTAGAACTTCCCGTGTACCCCTGTAATACACGTACCCAGCCAAATCGCGTGTGATAATTCCCACATACCCCTGTAATACACGTACCCTGGCCAATCGCGTGTACAACTTCCCACGCACCCCTGTAATACACGTACCAAGCCAAATCGCGTGTGATAATTCCCATGCACCCCTGTAATACACGTACCTGGCCAAATCGCATGTGAGAATTCCCGCGCACCCCTGTAATACACGTACCCAGCCGAATCGCGTGTAGAACTTCCCGTGTACCCCTGTAATACACCTACCCAGCCAAATCGCGTGTGATAATTCCCGCGCACCCCTGGAATACACGTACCCAGCCAAATCGCGTGTGATAATTCCCGCGCACCCCTGGAATACACGTACCCAGCCAAATCGCGTGTGATAATTCCCGCGCACCCCTGTAATATACGTACCCAGCCAAATCGCGTGTGATAATTCCTGCGTACCCCTGTGATACACGTGCCCTGGCTAATCGCGTGTAAAACTTCACGCGTACCCCTGATATGCACGTTACCCGCTTTGCGTTCCTTGTTTGGCAGCCCTGTGGACTGGTCCAGGGTTAGCGCTGCCCTTTGCGATGATTTAGCGATTTTGATGGCTTTTCCTTGCGCGAGGGCGTTCTTGGGGGCGTTACTGGCGCTGCTGCAGGGTCGCTGCGATACTCTGCGCCACGGCTGGTTTGGGAGCCTGAAATCCATGAATACGCTGTGCGCGGAAATCGGTTTTAGCGCACGTGCCTGGCGCAGTCAATCGCACGCGGACACTCTGCGCCAGCCGCTTGCGACACTTTTCTGCGAAATTCTATGAATTACCCTGTAAATCAGTGATTCACCCCCTGAAGTATGCCTGAAATAATTCTTTCATGAGTCTAGCAAATTATTGTATAGAATTCCAGAAAGACAAATTAGTTGGCATGCCTATTCTTTCATATTTAGGTTCACTGCTGAAAGTGTTAGACTCGTGGAACCCCAATACATTTTTTTGAAAGATGCCTGAACAAGGAAGCCAGCGACTCCAGAAACAAAGAGCGACATGGCACTGGCCACAGCCCAGGAGCTTGCACACAAAAAAAAGGGAAAAAGAAAAGATTTTCTTTTTTTTTAAGGGGTAGCAAGGGAGACCACAGGGGTCAAAGTTGCGACCCCTGGCCATCCCTAAATGAAGTCCCTGCTCTTCCTGGACAACTCCAAAACTTCAACAGGAATGAAATTCCCTTCGAGGGGACTGCGGATCTGGAGATTCAAATTGGGTGACACAAGGTGAAACACCAGTTTATAGTCGTAACTCCAGAGGGGACACCCTTTATATTAAGGAATGACCTCCTTCGGAGGTCGGCTCCCCTGGTCGACTGCGTGAACAACGTCCACTGGACTCAGGCTAACCAGCCAATAAAATTAAGACAGAGCACTAACTATTTCAGTCTCAATGGCACTGGCCACATGGTTGAACAGCGATCTGACCAAGTTGAGTTCCATTTTCAGAACAATCAAGTACCTGACATTACTGTAATTACTGTAGGACAACAAACTGGTGATGGGAACTGCTATTCATTCCTGAAAATCAACCTTCCTTCCAGTTTCAAATGGCATTCTACACTGGGAGGAAATACATTGAAATGTTATACTGACTCCCAATTCCCATGATAGAAGGTGATGAAAAACCAGCCCAAACCTTGGCTGAGATTCAGAAACAGGATGAATAGCTGTTCCCCCCCATTCAATTAAATGAGGGGAGGGAGCCTGTTCTCGCCAAAGTATGCCTGAACAATGGCAATAGCTTCATCAGCGAAGCGTTTTACAGGAAACTCTCAAAAGATCAGACCATTCCCCCTTTAAATTGGTTGATAAGTGGGAAATGGGCCTTGAAACTACAAATTCCAAACATCCCCTGCCTAGCAGGTGCATGCTAAAAATGTCCATAGGTGAGAAATGCATTGCGCATAATTGTTGGGTTGTGCGAGATTTCCCCTCTGCATTCTATTTAGGCAGTGACATTCCCAATCGGTACGCAATCAGTTTGGACCTTATGAATTACAAAGCCTGGTCCTGACTGGGGGGCAACCCTATGGGCTTTGATAATTCTGAAAAGGCATTTTCGGTCAGCTCAATTGCTACCGTATGCAGTTGAAATTCAAATTGGAGAGGAGGTCACCATCCCAGGATGGACCCGACAACGCCCACGTTACCTAAAATTTAAGAGAGGACAGAAACTCCAAAACATGGATGCTTATGTATACCTAAATCATCATCTCCAACAGCAGGGGTTGGGGTTGAACCTGACACCATTAGTTGACTTAGAACACAACACCATTCTAATAGAGGTGGATAAAAGCAACCCTAGGAGTATCACTCTGGGCGCAGATACCTTTATTGGAATGGCGGTTGATGACCAGCATTTTTTCCATGGACTTAGGGAATGAAATTATAGGACCAGTCCCCAATGACTGCTATAACTGTGACAATGACATACCGCCAGAAAAGATCTTCATCCGGCAAGGGGGGAATTTCTTGGTGTACTCTTCCTGCCCTTACGCGGAGGAAGAGGTGACCTGTGACATCAGGAAGGATGAGGTGATATTCCAGATCCACAATGACTGCCTCTCCTAACTGAAACCCCCTGTCCAGGTCAACCTCAGTTCCGCTGCTCATTTTTCAAGTGATGCCATAACCTGGGTACAATCCTTCCTTGCAAACCGGACAATGAGAGTCTTCTGTCCCCTAGCAGCCGCTGATCCCACACAAGTTTCATGCAGTGTCCCTCAAGGATCATGTGTATCTCCGACGATGTATAACATCTTTACTAAGCCTTTGTTTGACAAGTTGGACAGACTGGGTATCATCTACACTAATTATGCAGATGACACTCAGATCCTTATCCCCCTTTCAGGCAACTTCTTGGAAGACACGGCCTTAGTAATAAGATATATCTCCTCATCCAGGCATGGATGGCATCTCACGGCCTCTGCCTGAATGACGACAAGACAGAGTTACTGATCCTCGGCTCAGAGCTGGCCATCAAAAAACTTGACCCAAACTATGCCTCATTCAACATTGACAATAATGTCATCAAAGTGATGCCTGCAGTCAAAACCCTCGGGGTCTATCTCGACTCAGCGCTCACTTTCAAAAAACAAACCAACTCACTAGCATCTTCCACGGCATATACTTGCAAATTGATCCGAGCATGTAAACCATTTCTAACTGAGACTAGCTGCATTACAGTAGCTAATGCACTCATCATATCCAAGCTGGATTACTGTAATGCTCTATATGCCGGATCTAACAAGTATATCCTTGATAAACTCCAAACTCTCCAAAATAACGCTATTAGAGTAGCTTTAAATATTCCTAACAGAGCTCATATCTCCACCTCTATAGGAAAAATATCCACTGGCTAAATATCAAAGACAGGATTGCCCTCAAAACACTTTCCCCCACCTCTAAATGTCTTAACAATATAGCTCCCCCTTACCTGGAAAACAGAGTCAACAAGAGAACTTCAAACCGTCCCACTAGAATGACTAATGCCTACACCTTAGTGGTGCCCAGATACAAAAAGAGTACAGCGGGCGGTTCCAGTTTCCCGGTCATAGCTGCGCAAACCTGGAACAAACTCCCTATGGATCTCAGAATGGACCAACCTTACCGTAGCTTCAGGCGGAAAGTCCTCACCTGGATACGTTCCAATGACACTTAGCTCGACTGTCCCACTACCACCCGCTCCAGAAACCTTAAATGACTGCAACTAGATGAATTGATTTCTGGTTAACTAGCTAGAACTGCATTTTCTTGTACATGCACCTTTGTTACTAATGTGAACTGTATAACTGTATTTTTCCTGTAACCAAGTTCTCAAGTATCCTTGTATTGTCTGCGCCCAGCTACCCCTTCGGGTTTGGTTTTGCGCTATACCAAATAAACAAACAAACAAACAAACAAACAAACACCCTCAAAAGAGATCTCTCCACGGAGCTGGAGGAGGCGGCTGAGATCGCAAAACCCGAGGTCTTCCCAGGCTTCAGACAGATGGTTGAAAAATGGGTCAACCTGGCTGATGACTGTGAGACTGAGGAACAAAAGCAAAAGTTGAAGCAGGTGCTTTTACATTTTCTGTAAAAGCACCTGCTTTGGACCCGTACGACTGTGGTCGCACCGAGATACATTCTACCTTAATTCCCCCGAATGCTAGGATGACTCCCATATTCGTGAAGCAATATTGCTTGCCTCTTGCCTCTATGGAGTCCCTTACATAAATCATAAAAAACCTAGAGTCCCATGGGATAATTTGTCCAGTCCACAGTACCTTTAATAATCCAGTACTGGGCATTCTAAAACCAAATGGCCAATGGAGACTATGCGAGACTATGCGTAGACCTTAGGGAGCTGAACAAACGGGTACACATGTCCTGATGGCTTCTTCCCTACATTGACCAGGGACTGGTCCAGATCCAGGGGTCAAAGGTGTATACCACCATTGACTTGACGAATGGATCCTGGACGGTATCCGTAAGTAGGGAAGACCAATACAAGCTGGCCTTCACTTTCGGAGGGTAGCATTACACCTGAACCCGAACTCCATTCAGATATGTAAACTCTGGCAATGAATTTAACATATTTCTGCATAAGGCCATGCCCGACTTGGGTGAAAGGGGTAACCTAGACTATGTGCATGATGTCCTAATTAAAAGCTCAACTGTGGAGCAACACATAGC
Source organism: Ambystoma mexicanum (assembly GCF_040938575.1). Lineage (NCBI taxonomy): Eukaryota > Metazoa > Chordata > Amphibia > Caudata > Ambystomatidae > Ambystoma > Ambystoma mexicanum. Next base: position 1,042,236,293 of record NC_090924.1, read on the forward strand.
AGAAATCTGCTATGTTCTGACCAAGGTAGGCTGCCGGAGCAAAACTGTCCTTTCAGAAGGCACAGTGGTGTAGGACCCGTGTCAACTTAGGACATGAAATCACTGCTGAGGGTCTCTGTCCCCAGGCAAAGAAAGTGGAAGCACTACTAAAATGAAAAGACCCCACAACTCTGCGTGAACTAAGGAGCCTTCTTGTACTGACTAATTACAGTAGGAAGCTCATTGAGGATTACACAGAGGTCATGCGACCCCTAACCCATTTGTTAATGGGGGGGTCAAGTGGGAGTGGGGTCCAGATCAAGCCGAGGCAGTGAAACAACTAAAGAGAAGCCTCTCACAAGCAGCTTCTCTATCTTACCCCATCAAAAACAAGGAGTTCTTCTTGGAGACGGGGTTCTTGAATATGTGCTTAACAACAGTATTGTACCAAAAGCATGACAAGGTCAATAAAGCCTTCTTCTATGCAAGTAAGACTTTATCCTCTGTGGATGAAAAATTCAATTATTGTGAGAAGGTAGTCCTGGCAACGGTGTGGACATTGAAAAATGACTGCCTGTTCATCCAGGGGGAGCACATCATCGTCGAGACTCCTCACTAGCCTTTGCAATACCTCCAAAGTGACAGAATCTGGGCAGGGAATGTGAGTAATTCCAGAATTATCTCCTGGATTCTGTCCATGCAAGGCTTTCCTGTGGAGGTCAGATATGGCCAAAACAAGAAGAGTCCCATCTCGCAAGGTTTGGCTGACTTGCATGATTGTGCCAGAGAAAACTGTCTCGAGGACAAAAGTCTCAAAATCCAAGACAACATGGAGGCGTACCCGAATTCCCTGCACAAAATCTATGAAGAATACACATGCAAGTGGATACCCACAGTTTATGTGGACGGGTGCTCCTACCATGTTGACAACAATGGGGAAAAGGAACAGGTGGCCGGCGTTGGAAATGCCTGGGTGAATGATGCCCCAAGCCCTCCGCTGGGTACAAGATCGGTCCCTGCAGTAGTTAGCTTGCAGAGTTGATGCTAGTTCGCCAGGCCATCTGCACTGCCATGCAACACCGACTCCATGAACTGGTCACAATCACTGATTCAGATTATGTCCAGAATGGGTTTGTGGAGCACCTGATCAATTGGAAAACCAGAGGCATGCTGTGTGCAAACAATAAATCACTCAAGCATGGCAAACTAATACAAAACATTGATGATCTGGTCACCCAGTGGGATGACCATCTTTCGGAAAAAATTAAAAGTCATTCCAGAATAGAGGGACCAGGCAAAACTGGAAATGACTTGGCTGATCAGTTGGCCAAAACCAGAGCCATCCAGGGGGATCTCCTTGAAATCCCTGCCGTCACCAGGTCCCAAACATATGCCTACAATGAACTCTCAACTGCTCAGTGGAGTAAGGATACCCCAGATGCTGATTTGAACACGGCACAAAAGGGGCATCCGATTATTGGGACATTTTACCAGCACATTGAGGACCCTATGAACTTTCCTCTGATGGAAACCGATTACATTGGGAAAGAGAATCTCCAGGTGTTGATGAAGTTTCCCAAAATGTTCTGAATCCAAGACGGTTTGTAGGTAAGGAGATCCATCTCTGGATGTGACCAGTGGGTGGAATTTACCTCATTCTGAAACCTGATGCTAAGTCACGCCAATGATGCGGCCATAGCCAGTCATCAGGGGTTTCATACTACTGTAGAAATCTTGTGAGAGGTTGCATACTGGCCACACATGGGTCAGGACTTAGACCAATATTTGAAGGGGTGTCTTGTGTATGCACAATTTCAGCCAAGTTCACTTACACACCAAGCTCCCCTCCAGAAGAGGGGGATGACACTGCCTTCGTCAGATTTACAAGTAGATTTCAACAGGCCTGTGATTCACTCCTCTAGGGGGAAAGAGTACATGTTAACAATAACATGCTTGTTTACCAAATGGGTAGAATGTTTCCTGGCCCCAAATTGCAAGGCAGAAACAGCAGCTGCCCTGATGATCAATCACATCTTCTCATGTTTTGACCTTCCCCAAAGGATTGAGTCAGACTGAGGAAGTCACTTCATCAGCAAAGTGATAACAAAGATGTGGGAGATACTTGGGGTAAAAAGGAAACTTCATATTGCATACCGCCCATCCTCTAGTCAGGGAATTGAGAGGTACAATGAAACCATTGTGAGTATTCTTAAGAAGTTTGTGGAAGACTCAGGACCTAGTTGGGACATCCGATTACTGTTTGTCCTGATGGCCATCAGATCTACACCATCCTCTGTGACCAAAATGTCTCCATTTGAGCTAATTACTGGACGAAAAATGGTGCTACCCCACTATCTGCTCTATAGAACATAAGAGCACACACTGATTAATGCGTCTACGACACATGAATATGTTGAGAATCTGAAAAACACACCTTCAGCATTCTATTGCGTACGCTCAGGAGAATCTGTAGAAATCGACAGAGGGGATAAAAACCCACTATGACTTACAGACAACTAAAAAAGAATATCAAGGAGGAGACAGGGTTCAACTTGTACAATTTTTCAGAGGAACCAGACCAAGGAGAGGAAATTCCTCCCCTCCTAGCGCGATCCCTTTGAAATTGTGGACAAAATTTCACCCATCGCCTATAGGATCCGCATCCCCAGAAGAGAACTGTCAGAAGAAAAATGGGTCCACATCTATCAGTTAAAAAGCTGTCACCCCAGACACACTTTGAAGCTGATTGATGAGCCAAAGGTAAATAAAGCAAAGGAACCAACGGAATGAGAAGAAAGAAAACAAAGCAGAGGGAAGTATTGAGATGCATAGGTATGTCTATCTAACAGGGAGTATTTTTCTTGATGTTATTGTAAAAATGAAACCAAGATGTTATAAAAGTCAAGTTGTTGACCTTGTTCTGTTGAGTAATTTACTTGGTGTGATTGTGAAACTAGAAAGATCCCTATATAAATTGTAAATGGTAATCATGGTTCCACTGTTGTAAAGCTTCCGGGAAGCAATGTCAATAAAATATACTAAACTTGTTTTTTTCTATCTTCTACTAGATAATTAACCTCATTATCTCCTAGTCTGGCCTAGCCTGGTGAGGATCACCCCGGAGTCCTGGCATGGACGGAAGGAAAGAGGTTGCCGCCCCATACCCTCCAACTAAAGATGGACGGGGATCCTGAGTGCCTCTTCCTAATGAAGGAGACTTCTGCTGAATGAACCCCACTCTCCCCTACTCTTCCTCAACAAAAGGCCATGGATGAGTGGGCGGGGGATTATGTGGGGTGCAGAAATCCCCTTCACCTTTACAACCACATTAAACAGTGCCATGAAAAACGGCTCTGCTTTTCTTTTCTTGGCACATGGGTGGCGAGCATCGGACACTACCACCCTAAGAATGGCTCTGAATTTGCTGTACTTCAAGTTGCATCATAAGAAAAGGACCTGCATTCAGAATGGCACCAGATTTGCTGTTCTGTCCTTTAAATCCTCATGTTGCGCATGACATTCCAGACGGCCCTGAAATTCATTCTTTCTTTCATCTAAAACACCACAAAGTTATGTAATCCATTAAAACACAGACCTGAAATGCCAAAGATTGAGGCAATACATCCGAAAACGGCATTGTCTGACTGTTCAGTCACCTGAGGGGCAAGGATTTCACCTTGCAACTGACACAGCTTTGTTTTTCTTTGATGTGAACCATTGCCCTCAAAACACTGAAAATTAATGAAAAATGGCTTGGCTTTTCTTCCATATCAATATCAAAGAAATCCTGTGCAGCTTCCTTTTGCGTCCATAAATGAACAGTACATACAAACCCCTTAAACGGACTAAATTAAAAGAAATCCTGACTTTCAAAACCCCATTTCAAACAGTAAATGACAAATGCAGCTGCACACATGTAAAAGAAAGAAAACATGATGTTTAAAAGCCAATGTAAAATTGCAACTTTTGCTTGCACAGAAATGTCAGTGTGTGGGGGCTGACAAAGCCATGTATATTATGTTCCTCCCCCACAAGACTTCAAGCACCTGAGACACAGAATACGGGTAAAACCATTTTTGGGCTCAATTGGAAGCCTGACATCCCAAGGGAAATCACACCTAGAAGTGAACTCTTCCACAAGGACATGTGCTGGGGCTGAGGGTTTCATAATTATTGGTTCTACTAGACTGGCCGGCAGGACCACCAGAAAATACAAAAAAAGTGACTCGGCCCTGTGTTTGACCAAGAGGTGTGATTTCCTTCAGCACCCATTCCCAGGATGTCCTTTGTGCAAGCTGAGCCAAGAGCAGACAATTTGGCTGGAGGGGTTTTGTAGCACTGCCCTCCCACGTGACCAACTTTCCCCATTGACACTAAAGGACTGCTGCAGTTTAAGACATTTTTCTCAACACTTTGAATGAATAAGAATTTGTATGTTATGCTAGTTTTCTATGTAAATATTTGGTGAATAGAAAGAGACCATGTGCATGTTTCTAGCCCATGGTGAACTGAAAAGGCCAGGACAAACTCTATAAATTGAAACAATATGAAACTTGGGGAAAATATGCAAAATTTACTTATGAACATTTGTACTCATTGCCATAATTTTAAATATTATGTATCTCATACAAATGGCAAACATGTGTCAAAAAGCAATGCTACCTTGCACAGAGTCGTCGATCTGCCTGCCCAATTCCCGTTGAGCCATTGAATCTGCATATCTACTTTTCATGACGGTGGCTAGTAAAAATCTGATGTTTTGATCCATAACTCATTTTGTCAAGGAATATGCTTGTGAGACAAAGAAAGATCGTAAATCTACACAGTAAAATTATGCTCTTTCTCCTGAAACAAAAGGGCCAGGGGGAGGAGGTTGGAAGGATGGGTTGTCCTATCCCAGGACATGAGTAATTCAAGGGTACTCCCCCCAGATTGAAAAGATGAGTGGTGTCACTTTGGCTATTTAAGGGTGAGACAGAGAAACACCAGGAACTAGACATAACAATCCGCACAGGACAACCATCCAATGACAACAAACAAGAGAATCGACTGGGAATCCACTCATAACTCATTCAAGGTCCGGCAAAGCAGATCCATCCATCAAGATCCAGGCACACACCCAAGAATCCAGGGAAAAAGAAGGGGAGGCCGCTGATACCATTCAGAAGAGCCCAGTGACCAGAACCCTTGCCCAGCTGATCCCATTCAGGAGAGCCCAGTGACCAGAGCCCTTGCCCAGCGGATCCCATTCAGGAGAGCCTAGTGACCAGATCCTTTGGCCTAGCTGTCCAGAGCCGCTGGCTTTCCAATAATCTCAAACCAAATCTTACATTGTAAGTATCACCTATCCCCAGTCCCAAAAAACTGCATATCTCGCTCTTTTAATTTTGCATCCCATAGACAATCTTATTGAAAGTCCAATATTGCATACCCCTCTCTTTTGAATCCTGCATCCCTTAGAATATCCTATTGAAAATCCCAAAACTGCCAATCTGATTTATTCACTTTTTCTTAGTAGAATTCGTGTTAGCCTGTGCATGTTAGCGTGTTCCTGTGAGAAATATTTTAGGAATCTGTATAAGTCCTTAGCATTTGTTTGCAAGTCAATCAAATAATTCCCACATAAAGAGATTCACAGTGTAATTTGGTTACATTTTGAAATTAACCACATTATGCTAGATGCCTTTCTTAACTATAGTCTCTAAAATATAGTCATCAGAATTAGCCTTGGTGTAATTGAAACCGAGGGTGCCTTTGTACTGTGTGCATTCACACAAATCCCAATTTGTAGCTGTCCCAGCGAAAATTCAAACTACAGTCCATTGTGAGCAAACTTCTTTTCCTAGAATCTTACCTGAACGCACATCTGTCCTTGCTCGCGAAAATCGACTTTCAATTTGACAGCCATAAACTTTTACACAGCAGCCTGTCATTTCAAAATCGTGTATAAAACGGAATTCCATTGGCGTGTGTAATTTTCCTTTCCATGTGCTTTCTTCTCCATGCAAACCGATTTCCGATTTGACAGCTCAAGCTCTTTTTCCTAGCTCTCTGTCATTCAAGTCCTGTGTAAAAAGCATTGCCTTCGGCCGCATGTGTTTTCTTTTTGCAATTTTGTCATTCCCAAATCGTTTTTCTTACTTGTGTTCATATTGCATTAGGGCCCTGCTAGTACTCTGTAAACGCCTTTACCTTTAAAGTATAGCAATAAGAAATTCTTTCCTAACTATCCCGCTGCGGTTGTAGACTGCTGTGGGAGAAACAAGTCAAATCGGATTATGCTGTTTTGCTCCTGATTAAGGTTTTCATTTTCATTTCTGGCCTCCCATCTTGGGGTGGTGGGCTGAATTCACAGTTCGATTTTTCCCTCTTTCTCCTGACTCCTTGCCCTGCCTCCTATCCAAAAGAAAAGTTAACAGAGGTTTGGGGGAAGTGTTGCAGGGGGAGTTCTTAACTTTTGCACCATCACATGCTTCAATCCTTTTTTTGTCTTGCCAATTAAAGATTAATGTAAATTGTGCGGATTGTGATCTGACTGTTGTAGGAATCTTTTGAATTGTATTGCCACAACTTTGGTGGTTGCTGCCCAACTGTTTGATTTTGCATTTTATTTTCCTTGAACCATAAAATTAATACATTTTATATTGATACACACCGGCCTGATTACTGGTCCATTGCGACACGGGGTGTTTGTTAGGTTGGGTGCGAGATGGGTTGAGTGCCTTCTCAAAGAAAGGGCCCGTGGTAAGTTAAAGATAAAAATATTTTTTATTGTGCGCCACATTCATTGTCAGTGGAAGAAGTCCCTGGCTGGAGTGTGCCATGTCATAAAATCTGCTACAGCTGCAAGGACAAGATCCTGGGCCAACAATGCTGAGAAGATCTCTGTGTTTGCGGTCTACTAACACAACCCAAGGTGGGTGAAGAAGCATTGGAATGACCTCAGATGCATGCACACTAGGATTGTGTGTGGTCCCACATTAGCCCTCTGTAGCTCTCAGTCTTCCAATGGACACATCCTGGGAAGTATCAGTGGGTAGGGATCTGCAGCACCCCCCAGGCAGTGCTTCTGAGTGCACAAATCTACAGCACGTCTTGTTATGTAACTGTCTGCATATGCTGTGCAAGTTGTCCAAAATGTAACATAAATCAGGTCATCCAACGACACAACTGTAGGGATAGGATGGTGCAGTAGACACCAGGACGCTGTAGGGACCTTACAGCCTACCCTGGCAGGATATGTCATGAGCTCTTATCAAAGGTCATGTATCCTTGTGATCAAACCTTTTATACTAGAATGTTCATCTTCTGATGCATGAGGTGGTCAGCTAATACGCACACATATTCTGTCATGCTTAGTATTACATAGATCACATTGTGATAGGGACTGCATTGTGCTAAAGATGTTGGCACTCCATGCTGAGTCTCATGCTTGTATGGGCACTTCCATCAGCTAAATAACATGGAGTGGCCATTATGAGGCCAGTCGCACTAGAGGAAGTTTCCATAGGTCATTTCCCTACCAGACATTGCACCATCTATCTACATGTGAACTGTAGTAGGTGTCAATCTGATACTTGCATACAAAGTTGTTGAGGCACAGTATCACTCCGAGATGTCTTCAAAGTAACCATATTGAATGGTTTGTTCCTCCAGCAGGTCTCTAACTACAAACCCAATGGTGCAGACAAAGGCACTCATCCCCAGGACATATGTGAGTGGGTGCCTGTAATAGGGCATGTCATAAGTATTCCTAGTTATTCATGGGTCTTAGGCATGCACTAGTTGTAATGCACCCCCGCCTACATTCCAGTATACATGGTGTGGTTGCCCCCATGACTGACAAAGGGAAGAGGTGACTATGAATAGTACAGGTGTCAACCACAGGCAACATGAGGTTGAATACCAGGAAAGGGATGATTCTTAATAGGGTATCTGCCGGCTTAATCATGACATCCACATGTTCAGGCCCTGCACTATGCTGTGCGCCAATTTCACAGTCATGTGTCACTTTGCTTACAAGGTTTGCTTTTTTCATTCAAATTCTTAATCTAGACTGACTCATCTTGTAAACCAGTTGTATGAAGTACACATGTAATCACAATGGCAAGATGGCAATGCAAATGCATATTTTGATAACCCAGTGTAAGATAGGGAATGTGTGTATTCCTGGTCTCTTGAAGCAGTGGCCCAGGTCTGTGGTGACCCGGGTAGGCCCAGTGATGGCGTGCGGGCCCCCAGGGTCTAAGCGCCAGCGCGCGCGGGCGGGCGCGCAAGAACGCACAGCAGAGACGTCTGGTTGTTCCGGTGCTCCGGCGCGAACTGCCGGGCACTGCCTTTATTATTCTAACGCGCATGCGCCGGCCACCTGGGCTGCGCATGCGCACCTCGTGTACTACGTACACAACAAGGTCCAGGACCCTCGGCAGCAGGAGGGTACAGGCGAGCTGCAGCATTCACCCAGGAGGAGCATGAAGAAGGCAGTGGTGGTGGGGGAGGTGGAGGATTGTACACATGAGGGAAACTGGGAGGAGGAGTTGTAGCAGCTAGTCCAGGAGGGATCACATCTTCCCCCTGCAATATCTGGGGTAGTGGCTTTAGTGGCTCACACAACCCCTGCTCCTCGTGCCATTTCTTCTTCTGTGCCTGAGGATCCATCGGAGCAACCTGGGGAGGGTAACCCTCAGCATGTTCATTCTTTCCCACAGCCTTCCCTGCAAGTCTGACTTCTCTACTTGACATCGGCCAGCATCCTACACTGAGGACATATCTTGTGGGGATACCATGCCTGCAGAAGACGGCTTTCCCAAAGACAAGAGGATGTCATGTGTGCTGGTACAACCACTTTCTACTCCAGAGCTGACAACCCTGCCGACTTCAAAAGCACCAGATCCAATAGCTTCTAGTGACCTGCCATACGACATCAGGAAACAGGTCACACCTGGTGGTGCTGGGGAAGACTTTCTGCAACAGCTGCTGGACTTAATGAGACTTGCTTTGAGGTCATCCTGGTGCGCATGCAGGAGCTGCAAAGGGAGAGCAGTGAAGAGGGGGAGAGGCATGCTGTGGCAGGCAAGTTGGGCAGTAGCCCTGGTTACCACGGAGGCAAGACAGGCGCTGAGGGGGCATCCCAGGAGGAGAGGGAGGGTGCTCAGAGTATCAGGGTGAGTGTTGCAGAGGTGAGAGGTGCGTTTCATGAGGTGAGGGAGGTTGTCGGCAGCATTCGGCAACATCTCTCGATGACACAGAGACCTGTTGCTCAAATGTACTGTGCAGTTTCTCTCCTTCATACTACCCCTTCTGGAAGTTCAATCACCCTAATAGGAGGGTGCTTTTAAAAACACTGCACCCATCTCCATCTCCACTCCACTGCTTCCTGGCAATGGACCCCAGGTACATAGGTGAAGCAGGAGGAGATTGGAGGGGGTGGCAGGTGAGTGCATGGCTGAGAAGTCCGAGGACAATTAATTTATCATTAATCAGACTTGATCTGTATATACTTATTGTGTGCTCCGCTAGCCTGAAGCGCCTCTGACTTTCCTGAATTCCCCCTAGATGTATCTGTTGCATTACAATTCTCTCTCCTGTTTTCATCATGTTTTGTGGCTTTACCCGTTTTACTATTATATAAAAACCTTTGAACATGTATTCACAAACTATGAAAATCCATGTTTACATCACATGCCCCAACCGACAAGACCAGCCAGTCAGGCATCCTACCATTGTCATATGTGCGTGAAGTTCAATTTGTCTTTGATGTGGTTGCTACATTGTCGTGGCCATGTCATATAGGTTACGTTGCAATGTTCCAGTACATGATTTGCCAGTCAAGAAGTCGTGGGTGTGGTCTCCAGTATACAAAGAAGCTTGCTGCACTAAGGGGTACGGTTTATCATCTGTGAAAGGCATGTCTTCCCCAGGGGTCATAACTAAGGGCATAGATGTGCTTAAATGGACATTCAAAAGCATGGGAGATCTCCAAATGTCATGCAATATGCAACACCAGACCAAGGTCTGCCTGACCATTTTGGGCGCAATGGACTAAGCGGGTGTGTGCACATGTGCCACAGATCCCCTTTACAAGACTGCGTTTTTGTGATGAGAGAAGTAACATCAGCAAGTATCAAAGTGAATGCATTCCTCCAACATGGTTCATCATGAGCCCTGCATCTTCAGGCTGCTTTATTTTCTGGAGAAATGTTTGTACACATTTTGTTCCACATTTTGACCAGGATGTAGCCCGTCAACAATTTCTATGACATGTGTAAAAGTTGCCCTGAGATTCGCAGCTTCACATGGGCTACTGTATGTACGGATTTTGTGATAATGGGTTGTAAATAGTGTAGGGTTCTTCTACAGTGACTATCGTGAACAAAGCCCAAGGGGAAAGTTGTTTCAGCATGTCTGTACCTCCGGGGTACAGAGAGGTGGAGATGCAATATGAGGTTTGGCTTTGCATCTGTGCTAGCCACTGTCAGGGTCACACTTTAGTAGAGGTAGGCCGCAGCCACACAGCACAGCCACACCACAGGCACATACACGCACGCAGGCATGCACGCACGCAGGCACACACACACACACGCAAATCTTAATCTATGGTTAAGCTCAAGGTTCTGAACTAGCACCTCCCAAACCAATAGCATGTGTCCTCATTGCACCCCCTGCAAGTGCAACTGGAGTGAAGCATGTGTTAGTGTAGATACATCTTTAGGGGATACTTGTACATTACTGTGGGAATGCTGCCAAATGCTCCATATAGTTTTACATTGTTTACTTTGGGGGAGTCTGATCTTTCATTTCTTGCTGTATATTTTGCTCCCAGTCGTCTCCCACAAACACTGGGTCATCCACACATATCAGATGAACACTCGAGTCCTTTATTTGATATTTTACAGTGGATTTTGGCAAGCAGTATTTTCAGCCATAACTCAAAAACATAAACAACTTAATCATGAAAGAACAATCATTTACATCTGTTGAGATGAATTACATTTCAATGTCAAAACTATTTCTAAGATAAACATGTCTAAAACCCTGTAACGACGAAGGACAACTCAGTCGAAGACGAATTGCTAGATTTGTGTTATTAGGAAAGAGGCATTGACATTTTATAAAGCTATCTAGTTTGAGAGAGTGGAACAGACATATGCTGTTCAGGATGGCATAAACTTTGCATTAAATTGTTTCTAATAGTTGCCTGGTCTCGGCAGCAGAACCTCGAATGGTCTCTGCAAAACATAAAGACGGCTGGGAAGCCTGACTTTTCATTTCTGTAAAAGTTCTCTTTTCAAAAATATACCTAATCCTGAAGAGTCAGGGATGTCATTTCACCAAAATGCCAGGGGTTGTGGAAGTGGCATCACACGACCCTTGACATCTGATGTCATCTGACTCCCACCCCAAAGGGACATCACAGGAAGTGATGGAACACGACCATTCACCCCATGACCAAACAGGAAGTGGCATTACATAGCATTGTTTCTAAGTACACTGCGAGAAATATGGTTGCGGTATCACTGTAAAGTGATATACATTGCATACAAGAATGAATCACCATATATATCGTTAAAATCAGTGTTTATAAGCCCATATTACCAAATTACTGTGAATGCAAGCAGACGTGTAAGGCCAAACGATAATGATATGTTATTAAATAGCACTTACGCTTAAGCGATACATAACGTACAAATATACATTCAATACCACCCAACCTGTGTTGGTACTCATTTATCAACCTCAGCAGGATCAAAGGATGAGTTGACCTTGCCGGGAGTCGAACCTGCAACCTGCACCTCATACACACACATTCCAGCAGCGAGCACTTAATCCACCGAGCTATCTCACCGGCTAGAGCTACCAGAAAACCAGCCACTCCAGAAACAAAGGGCCGCATGCTGCTGGCCACGGCCCAGGAGCTGCAATTTAATAATTTTTTTAGGCGTAGCAAGGGAGACCACAGGGGTAGCAGTTGCAACCCCTGGCGACCCCTAAATGATGTCCCTGTGAAGAGTACTGTCCTGATGGTCATGTTAAGTATTTCGCAGTTGAGTTTGGGGTGAAAGATGGGTGGCGCCGAAGGGATTAGATGAAAACTTCATTACTAGGCCCTATGCACTGTGAACCATACTATTCACTGTATGAATTGGAAACTATGACTGATTTATATAATGTGATAATGAAATCTTTGTTGCTAATTGTTTTCATTTTTTACTGTTGTTATCACACTTTTAAATTAATATGAAACAAACATATACAATAAAGAAACGAGAACTTTAGAGTTTCATATGCAATTAAGGATACACATAATACATTATTCTAAATATGTTACCATCTTTCTAAGTGAGTTACTCCACCAACCCTTAATCTAAGCAACTCTTAAAGAGATTGCATAGGGTCCATGTGATATTTATAAACTACTCAGCATTTGGCTTCATGGTTTATTATGCCTCCTGATTGCCTTGATGGTGTTTTTGAACCATAATACTGTGTTGTCCATTAAGTATCTTCTAAATGACACATAACCAATATATCATTTGCACTGCACATATGCTATTGCCATATGTGTGTGAAGGAAGAAATTGGAATAAGGTGATTCGTTTTTCATTTTTGTAATGTAATTGGCTGCCATTTTGATTAGTTGGGTGCCATTTGGATTTTGCCTGCCATCCATTCTGTATTGCATCTATTTTGTATGAAGGGTTATGTGATGCTCATTTAGGGTAGGGGCCTGTGAAACAAGGTCTTGGGTTTCGCAAACACAACTGTGTTGTCTGAAGAACAGCTGACTCATGAAGGGTCTTTCCTGACAAGGTTGTGTAAATGAAGGAGCAGACTGGTGATTGTTAAGCTTACCCCAAGCTGATGATAAGGATGTGTAAACACAACACTGCTATGTGTGAGATCTGCTGACCATTGTATGAAACCTGTATACATTGTGCTGCTAAATTGGAAAGGTTTGAACTTTGCATGCCATACCTCTGAGTGGGGGGTGGACACGTCATCATCTTCATTTCTGTCACTTTCAAATATTGCTGCAAATATTACAATATTTATGGTAAATGGGATAAATGTTACATTTAGGTTACTTTGTGTTATTTTGTGTAGAGGCATTACATTTGTAGATTTGCATGCGCGCAGAAACACAACGATGAAACACTGTCACACGGAGGGCCCCTGCACACTCAGGTAAAGCAGGCGATCAATATGTGCACATGGAGTTTAGCTGTATGAATGGCGGTCATGGGAGGATATCATAATAGGTATAAAATGCACACACAATGGTATACATGTATGGGAAGTATGTTTCCAATTTATAAAAGATATTAAATATATGAAGGATGGTTGCTTTATGTATCGAGGGGTGTTTGCGCAATCATGGCAAAGGCCTGTCAGCATTCAGGGAACAGGTTTCATAAGCTGGTCAACGGGGTGGTTGCAGTCCCTTTGCAGATGGCTCAAGTGCTGGAGGGCGAAGGGAAGATATGATCTCTGCTAAACTGGAGAGTTCATTGTTGTAAGGGATAGGCATTGATGAAACCCGCGGGGTTGTTTGAACAGATGGCTTCACCCAGGACACTTAGAGAAATACCTATGGAGATCAGTAGTCGTACATTTCAGGAGAGCGATTGTGCTGTCAGAGAGTGGGCTGAACTCATGTGAAAAGGAAGGGTCAATGGTCATAAGAATCGGACACCAGACAGGTTTGGGCAATGCAGTTAGCAAGCACACATAGGTCAAAGGGAATCTATGTGTCTTTCTCGCATCTTCATGTGCTTAGGTATTTTTAGGGCAGGTCTGTGTGTGTCAGTAACATGAATTTTGTAATTTTGTAACTAAGAGGCAAGGCTGCCACCAAATATGCAGAGGTTTTTGGGAAGGGGTGTGCTGAACATGTAAACCTTGTATTTATATGTTTTAGGGGATTGTGTTATGATGTTTGTGTCCAATGAACTGTGTGGGTTTTAGATTTCTCTGTACAGGGCAACAAATCATGCTTGGTGGGATGTCTTTGTAACGGTATCTAGGGGAGTGTATTAACTGTTGCACACTGTTTATAATATGTGTTCTTTGTTGTTCAGGGAGATCAGGGTTAGTTTGACTGTTAGATGTCATCTAACCCCCCTCCCAGCTGTTGTACAATAAACTTGCTTTATGGACAAAGGCACACTTACTAATTTTAGAGGTGGGCTCAATTTGGGTAAATGGGCAGGGCTTAAGGTCCTCACCCACAATTGCCTAATGATTTTGACTTTGGAGAGACTTTGTAACATTCCTGCGAGGGTGTCACAAACTCTCCCAGCTGTGTAAATAAATGTACCTTCAATTGTGCCACTGCCTCTGTCTCAGGAGAAGCAAGAAGCTGACAATAAGTAAGTGTGGCAAGGGCAGGGTCAGAAGCAATTACTTCCCACCATACTACCCTACCACTTAACCTTGAAACTAAACCATTGTAAAATCTTCTTACTGTGGTAGCATTACATTTAGAAGTTTGCATTTACAAACATGTCTGTGATATAGTTGCTTTCATAAAGCATGAAACTAACCGTTTAAACTAGAAGTGTACCCAATATCCTCTCTGTGAAAAGTTGAATTTAGAAGTGCGCTCAATAGCCTCTCTGTGAAAGTTCAATTTAAAAGTGTACCCAATAGCTCCAATGTGAAAAGTTGAATTTAGAAGTGCGCCTAATAGCCTCTCTGTGAAAGTTCAATTTAGAAGTGCGCCTAATAGCCTCTCTGTGAAAAGTTGAATTTAGAAGTGTGCCCAATAGCTCCTATGTGAAAAGTTGAATTTAGAAGTGCGCCCAATAGCCTCTCTATGAAAGTTGAATTTAGAAGTGCGCCCAATATCCTCTCTGTGAAAAGTTGAATTTAGGAGTGGGCCCAATAGCCTCTCTGTGAAAGTTGAATTTAGAAGTGCGCCCAATAGCCTCTCTGTGAAAGTTGAATTTAGAAGTGCGCCCGATAGCCTCTCTGTGAAAGTTCAATTTAGAAGTGTGCCCAATAGCTCCTATGTGAAAAGTTGAATTTAGAAGTGTGCCCAATAACTCCTATGTGAAAAGTTGAATTTAGAAGTGTGCCCAATAGCCTCTCTGTGAAAGCTGAATTTAGAAGTGTACCCAATATCCTCTCTGTGAAAAGTTGAATTTAGAAGTGCGCCCAATAGCCTCTCTGTGAAACTTGAATTTAGAAGTGCGCCCAATAGCTTCTCTGTGAAAGTTCAATTTTGAAGTGTGCCCAATAGCTCCTATTTGAAAGTTGAATTTAGAAGTGCGCCCAATATGCTCTCTGTGAAAGTTGAATTTAGAAGTGTACCCAATATCCTCTCTGTGAAAAGTTGAATTTAGAAGTGCGCCCAATATCCTCTCTGTGAAAAGTTGAATCTAGAAGTGCGCCTAATATCCTCTCTGTGAAAAGTTGAATTTAGAAGTGCGCCGAATATCCTCTCTGTGAAAAGTTGAATCTAGAAGTGCGCCCAATACCCTCTCTGTGAAAAGTTGAATTTAGAAGTGTACCCAATAGCTCCTATGTGAAAGTTGAATTTAGAAGTGCGCCCAATATCCTTTCTGTGAAAGTTGAATTTAGAAGTGCTCCCAATAGCCTCTCTATCAAAGTTGAATTTAGAAGTGTACCCAATATCCTCTCTGTGAAAGTTGAATTTAGAAGTGCGCCCAATAGCCTCTCTATGAAAGTTGAATTTAGAAGTGTACCCAATATCCTCTCTGTGGAAAGTTGAATTTAGAAGTGCGCCCAATATCCTCTCTGGGAAACGTTGAATTTAGAAGTGTATCCAATAGCTCCTATGTGACATTTGAATTTAGAAGTGCGCCCAATAGCCTCTCTGTGAAAGTTCAATTTAGAAGTGTGCCCAATAGCTCCTATGTGAAAAGTTGAATATAGAAGTGTGCCCAATAACTCCTATGTGAAAAGTTGAATTTAGAAGTGTACCCAATAGCTCCTATGTGAAAGTTGAATTTAGAAGTGCGCCCAATATCCTTTCTGTGAAAGTTGAACTTAGAAGTGCGCCCAATAGCCTCTCTATGAAAGTTGAATTTAGAAGTGTACCCAATATCCTCTCTGTGAAAGTTGAATTTAGAAGTGCGCCCAATAGCCTCTCTATGAAAGTTGAATTTAGAAGTGTACCCAATATTCCCTCTGTGAAAAGTTGAATTTAGAAGTGCGCCCAATATCCTCTCTGGGAAAAGTTCAATTTAGAAGTGTATCCAATAGCTCCTATGTGAAATTTGAATTTAGAAGTGCGCCCAATAGCCTCTCTGTGAAAGTTCAATTTAGAAGTGTGCCCAATGGCTCCTATGTGAAAAGTTGAATTTAGAAGTGTGCCCAATAACTCCTATGTGAAAAGTTGAATTTAGAAGTGTGCCCAATAGCCTCTCTGTGAAAGCTGAATTTAGAAGTGTACCCAATATCCTCTCTGTGAAAAGTTGAATTTAGAAGTGCGCCCAATAGCCTCTCTGTGAAAAGTTGAATTTAGAAGTGCGCCCAATATCCTCGCTGTGAAAAGTTGAATTTAGAAGTGTGGCCAATATCCTCTCTGTGAAAAGTTGAATCTAGAAGTGCGCCCAATAGCTTCTCTGTGAAAGTTCAATTTAGAAGTGCGCCCAATATCCTCTCTGTGAAAGTTGAATTTAGAAGTGTACCCAATATCCTCTCTGTGAAAAGTTGAATTTAGAAGTGCGCCCAATATCCTCTCTGTGAAAAGTTGAATTTAGAAGTGTGGCCAATATCCTCTCTGTGAAAAGTTGAATTTAGTAGTGCGCCCAATATCCTTTCTGTGAAAGTTGAATTTAGAAGTGTACCCAATATCCTCTCTGTGAAAGTTGAATTTAGAAGTACGCCCAAAATCCTCTCTGTGAAAAGTTGAATTTAGAAGTGCGCCCAATATCCTCTCTGTGAAAAGTGGAATTTAGAAGTGCGCCCAATAGCCTCTCTGGGACAAGTTGAATTTAGAAGTGCGCCCAATATCCTCTCTGTGAAAGTTGAATTTAGAGGTGTACCCAATATCCTCTCTGTGAAAAGTTGAATTTAGAAGTGCGCCCAATATCCTCCCTGTGAAAAGTTGAATCTAGAAGTGCGCCCAATATCCTCTCTGTGAAAAGTTGAATTTAGAAGTGTGGCCAATATCCTCTCTGTGAAAAGTTGAATCTAGAAGTGCGCCCAATATCCTCTCTGTGAAAAGTTGAATTTAGAAGTGTACCCAATAGCTCCTATGTGAAAGTTGAATTTAGAAGTGCGCCCAATATCCTTTCTGTGAAAGTTGAATTTAGACATGTACCCAATATCCTCTCTGTGAAAGTTGAATTTAGAAGTACGCCCAATAGCCTCTCTATGAAAGTTGAATTTAGAAGTGTACCCAAAATCCTCTCTGTGAAAAGTTGAATTTAGAAGTGCGTCCAATATCCTCTCTGTGAAAAGTTGAATTTAGAAGTGTGGCCAATATCCTCTCTGTGAAAAGTTGAATCTAGAAGTGCGCCCAATATCCTCTCTGTGAAAAGTTGAATTTAGAAGTGTACCCAATAGCTCCTATGTGAAAGTTGAATTTAGAAGTGCACCCAATATCCTTTCTGTGAAAGTTGAATTTAGAAGTGTACCCAATATCCTCTCTGTGAAAGTTGAATTTAGATGTACGCCCAATAGCCTCTCTATGAAAGTTGAATTTAGAAGTGTACCCAAATTCCTCTCTGTGAAAAGTTGAATTTAGAAGTGCGCCCAATATCCTCTCTGTGAAAAGTGGAATTTAGAAGTGCGCCCAATAGCCTCTCTGGGACAAGTTGAATTTAGAAGTGTACCCAATAGCTCCTATGTGAAAAGTTGAATTTAGAAGTGCGCCCAATAGCCTCTCTGTCTACATAATATCCCTGAAACCAAGACTAATCTCACCCAGTGATGTAGCCGAACTTATAAAGTCCAATAAAGTGTAAATTGCACTTGAAACTACACCTAATAGCTCGTACTAACCATGAGTGCACCCACTCCACCAGGGCTTGCTGGAAACGACCCCCCTTCCCAAATCATCCCACCGTTCTTCACATCCCCTACCCTTCCCCTTTCCAACTACCAAGCCAGAGGGGCACGTTGGTGAGCCAACCACCCTAAGACCACTGCTCCCCCGAACCTCCCCACCGACCAGCCTACGTTGATCGTGCCTGCTCCCCTCACTATCATACCGGGAACACCCCGCCCTGCAATCATCCACCCCCCGCCTTTCCCCCACACCCACATCCTTCCCCCTCCCTAAAAACTGAATGCCTAACCCTAGCAAGAACAGAAGCCTCATCGCTCTCCCGTTCTCGACCCACCGCCTCTTTCACCCAATCACCACCGTCCCCCCTCGCTTCACCCTTCCTGAAACACCTCTCCCTCGATTTCTCACCAACAGCAACTGGAACTCCTAACCACCCACACCCCACCTTCAAATCCCTTCGGCTAAACCCAATCACCCCAACACACGCATCCATCCACTCCCACCCGAAACCCACCAACTATTCTGCTCGCCCACTTTTCCCATCGATCATCAACCACCCTACCCTTCTCCCTCCCCATTTTCCACTCTCTCCCCCCACCCCCTTCCGCTCCAGCTCCGACACCAACTTCACCTACTGAAGTGAACTGCATCCTATTTAATGCCCGATCTGTAGCAAAAAACAGAGACTGCATCTTTGACCTCCTCGCCTCTGACAAACCAGACCTGGTTTTCATCACCGAAACTTGGTTCTCTGATGACTTCGCCCCAATCGCCAATGAAGCCTTCCCCCCTGACTACTCCCTCATCCCACTGAACCGTCCCTCTAGAGGTGGTGGAATAGCATTCGTCTTCAAGTCTCACTTTCACGCCTCAATCACTGACAACCAATCTTCCATTCTTTCCTGCGAATCACTCCTCGTTAAACTAACCCTCTGCCCATCATTCTCACACAGCTTCCTAATAATCTACAGACCCCCTGGCTACGATAGACAATTCTCAAACAACCTCTGCGACTCTATTGCCACCCTTCAAATAAACCATCCCAACATCACCCTTCTTGGAGACTTCATCATATGGCTCGACATCCCCACCAACTATGACACACTCTCTAGTTGACGGTCTAGACGCAATTAACCTCCAACCCCACGGCCCGACTCACTATAAAGGACACACTCTTGATGCCATCTTTAGCTCCCACAACCTGATACATCTAAGCCCCCCACCCCTATCATCTGGTCCGATCATTTCATTGTTTCTTTCGCCATTCACTCACCCGACCCCCTTCCCGTACTCGAATCTGAAACTCCAAATCTACGCAAATGCTGGAAAAAACGAATCATTCCGGACCTAGCCGACGCACTCCTCCAGTCTCCACCACCTACCTGCCAACTCAATAAACAACTAACCCCCAACGCCTTTGACTCATGGCTCAACACCTCACTAATGCGGCTCACACCCTCTTGCAAGCCATCAGCCCGCCGTGGCCTGTTCCCTAGATGGTTCACACCTGATTTGAAGACTCCTAAACAACTATATAAATACCTAGAATGCAAATGGCAGAAAGACAAAACCCAGGAAAGCAGAGCCACCTTGGCCCGACACCTTCATCAGTACAAGGCCAAAATCCGGAAAGCAAAAAAAGCCCACTACAACTCCCGAATCCTAAACTTCAAAAACCCCAGCAAAGAACTTCACAAAATCATCTTCGAATTCACCAAACCAGCATGCACTACGACCGTCCCGACCCCGTCACAATCACTGTGCGACTCACTCTCTCTCCACATTTACGCCACGGCTCTCGAAAGAACAAATGCTCTAACCACCAGACTGGCTCTCTTACATCCATCAGGCAACCCTCCCCCCAGACCGGCAACCTACCGCCTGCGACCACTACGCAACCAACGTTCGACTCGTTTAGCCCAATATCACCAGACCAATTTCTCAAACTTCTCTCTGCCCGCAAACCTTCCGGCTCTCCGCTAGACCCTTGCCCGGCCACAACCCTCAAAGAAATGTTCGCTTCCACCTGCGCAAGAGAACACGCAAGATCCATCATAAATGACTCCCTTTCCTCGGGTATCTTTCCCGACGCATTCAAAATGGTTAATGTCAAACCTCTAATAAAAAAACCTCCCCTTGACCCTCTCGAGCCCAAAAACTACCGCCCCATCTCAAACACCAGGTTCCTTGCCAAACACATTGACTGAACCGCCTACTCCCAACTAAATGCCTTTGTCGAAGCTAACAATCTCCTAGACCCCGCACAATCAGGTTTCAGAGCCCGTCATGGAACTGAAACCACCCTAACCTCAATCTGGGATGACCTTAAAATGATGGCAGACACCACTGGATGTGCCGCATTAATCCTTCTTGACCTATCCGCCGCCTTCGACACAATCAATCACTCAATCCTCCTTGACCACCTACATTCCCTAGGAATTCGTGGAACCGCGCTTAAATGGATAGCTTCATTCTTCAAAGATAGGTACCAAATAACGATACTCTCCACCTATTCCTCCCAAGCCCGACTAGTCGACACAGGAGTCCCACAAGGAGCATGCTAATCTGCCCTCCTGTTCAATCTCTACTTGATCACCCTCCCACCAATAATTCGTTCACACAACATCCTGTGTTACAACTACGCTGATGACACTCAACTAATTCTAAAACTCCTGAACTCAAAACTCAACTGCCGACCTGACCTCGCCTCCTGCCTCCTTGACATAGAGCTCTGGATGACCCAAAGCCACCTCTTGTTAAACCCCCCCAAAACTGAAATCATGGTATGTGGCAACTCCGAACTTCTTCCACACCCACTACCCTGGCCATCCGCCATGGGCAACTCACCGACCCCCTCTAACTCAGTAATAACCCTTGGATACACCCTTGACTCTGACCTAACACTCTCGCACCAAGTCAACAACGTCTCAAAGTCCTGCCACTACCACCTTAAAACCCTTAGGCACATCTTTCCATATCTCTCCTTTCCCAACAGACTCTCCACGGTCCAATCAATTGTTATATCAAGACTGGACTACGCAAACCCCCTCTACCTCGGAGTCCACGCTTACCAACTGAATAAACTTCAAAGGGCACAAAATGCCGCAGCCAAACTGCTACTTACGCTCGGCCCAAGAGACCACATCTCCCCAGCCCTTAAGACTCTGCACTGGCTTCCAGTGGCCCGAAGGGTGACTTTCAAAACCTTATGCATCTCTCATCGAGCATTTCATAAAACCGGAACCTCAATATCCTCAAGACAAGCTAAAACCCTATCACCCTCCAGGTACTCAAAGATCAAGCTCAACCGGCCTCCTAGTCATACCATAGACAAACTCAGACAGGTTAGGCGGATCATCATTCTCAGCCTTGGCCCCCACGCTGTGGAACGCACTCCCACCCCACATGCGCCTAACTGAAGATCTAATGTCTTTCCGCAAACTACTGAAAACCTGGCTCTTCCCCTAAAACCAACCCGTACGCAAACGAACCCAAACAGAATAACAGCATCTCAATAACACCAATCCAACAAACTACTAGATCTTGAATAACAATAAGAGAAATAACAATACAACATCAAGATCCATGCGAGAAATTGACATCTAATAACTGCTAATATAAACTAAAAGGACAAACAGAATAGAACAAGTAAAGTAGATCAAAGCAGTAAAGTGGATAATAAGAATAAATTGTACGAAAACAGTAACGAGATTTAAATTAATGAAATGGATGTAATGCATGATGAATGAACAATGTGAATGGAGTGGATGAAATCGTTAGAAAGGATGACGCATGTGGAACGGATGAATGCGCTGAGCTGATGAATGCGTTGAGCTGATGAGTGTGTAGATCGGATGAGTGTATAGAATGGATGAGTATGTTGAACGGATGAGTGTGTTCAGCAGATGAGTGTGTAGAGCGGATGAGTGCGTAAGTGCAGAGGAGTGTGTAGAAAGCAGTAGTGCGTAGAGCAGATGAATGTGCAGAACGGATGAGTGTAGAGCGGATGAGTATGTAGAGCGGACGAGGGTGTAGAGCAGATGAGTGCCGAAGTGCGGAAGAGTGTGTAGAACGCGGGAGAAGATGAATGTACAGACCGGATGAGTGTATAGAGCGGATAAGTGTATAGAGCAGATGAGTGTATAGAGCGGATGAGTGTGTAGAGTGGATGACTGCGTATGAGCGAACGACTTTGTAGAGCTGATGAGTGCATATAGCAGATGAGTGCGTGTAAAGAACGAATACATGGAGCGGATGAATGCATAGAGCAGATGAGTACGGGGAGCGGATGAGTATGGGGAGCGGATGAGTGCGTGGAGCGGATGGGTGAGCAGAGCGGATGGGTGAGCAGAGCGTGAAGGGTGCGCAGAGCAGAAGAGTGCGCGGAGCGGAAGAGTGCGCAGAGCGGAATGGTGCGCAGTGTGGAAGAGTGCACAGAGCGGAGGAGTGTGTAAGAACGGAGGAGTGTGTAAGAATGGAGGAGTGTGTAGAGTGGATGACGGCTTAGAACAGTCTAGTGGGTAGAGCCGACGAGTGTATGGAGCAGACGAGTGAGTAAGAGAGGAAGGGTTCGTAAGAGTGAGTGAGTGCGTAGGGCGGATGAGTGCGTAGAGCGGATGAGTGCATAGAGCGGAGGAGTGTGTAGAGCCGATGAGTGCGTAGAGTGGGTGAGTGCGTAGAGCGGGTGAGTGCGTAGAGCGGGAAAGGGCATAAAGCGGACGAGTGCCTAGAGCGGACGAGTGCCTAGGGCGGACAGATGCGTAGAGCGGATGACTGCCTAGAGCGGATGAGTTACGTAGAGCGGGTGAGTGCGTAGAGTGGGTGAGTACGTAGAGCGGATGAGTGCGTAGAGCGGATGAGTGCGTAGAGCGGATGAGTGCGTAATACGAAGGAGTGCGTTGAACGGATGAGTGCATAAGAGCCGCTGAATGCGTAGAACGAACGGAACGGGTGAAGTATGTGAATGGAATGGGTGACGTATATGCATAGAAAGAGTGATGCATGTGGATGGAACTGGTCAAGTATGTGGATGGAATGGGTGACGTATGTGGATGGGACGGGTGACGTATGTGGATGCAATGGGTGACGTATGTGGATGGAACGTGTGAAATAAGTGGATGGAACGGATGAAGTATGTAGATGGTACGGGTGAAGTACGTGGATAAAGTGCACAAAACAACCTAGAATACACTTAACGGATCGGAGTACATAGAACAGATTCGAATGCATGAAATGGATTGGAGTGCGTGGAACGGATTGGAGTGCGTGGAACGGATTGGAGTGAGTGGAACGGATGGGAGTGCGTGGAGCAGATTGGAGTGCGTGGAGCGGATTGAAGTGCGTGGAGCGGATTGGAGGAGTGGAACGGATTGGAGTGAGTGGATCGGATTGGAGTGCGTGGAACAGTTAGAGTGCGTGGAGCGGACTAGAGTGCATGGAGCGGACTGGAGTGCGTGGGGCGGGCGGACTGAAGTGCGTGGGGCGGACTGGAGTGCGTGGAGCAGACTGGAGTGCCTGGAGCTGCCTGGAGTGGACTTGAGTGCCCGGAGTGCATGGAGCACATGGAGCGGACTGGAGCGGACTGGAGCGTACTGCAGTGCATGGAGCAGACTGGAGTGCATGGGGCAGACTGGAGTGCATGGAACGGATTGGAGCGCATAGAATTGAGTGACTTACATGGAACAGTTTGGAGTACATGGAACGTTTGAAGGAGCATGTAACCCATCACAGCACATTACCAAACCTACTCTCTTCTTTACACCACCATTCAACTAGAACACAGAGATACTATGTCACCATTCGGTATAACTGTTCTCATACCAACATCTGCCGCATACTCCCCATCACTCTAAGTACACACCGCTGGTTGCACACCCCCCAGCCAGTCGTTCTCCTCCGGCCTAACGCAGCCACATTCGGTCTGGATAAATCCTGCCAGAACGAACACATACTCCTGATCTCTCAACCACCACACCTACCGCTAAGAAGCAGCTATTACACGAATGCCACACCAGCTGCACACATACCCGGTGCTCACACGCACCTTTGACTCTCTCTACTCCCTCTACTGACTTGAACTTCGGTTCCCAAGGGCGTTCAACCTACCAGCGCCTTCAGACCATACCAATTGTACATAAGGCGCTATATAAATGCGAAGTAACATAACATAACATAACATAACATATTATTTGTCTTTCTGGCAATTTCACTACAGGTGCCCTATCCTTCCATTTATAAAAGGTAAGCCTGAGTGAATTAACCAAGTTCAAATTTATGAAAAGGTTGAAGCAAAAGTTCAAAACTGTTGGGATGCACATCCAGCTCCCATGTCCTCCCAAACGATTTATGTTGAGGAAAATATAGTAGTGACGAGAAAATTAACATGCCCGGCTGGAGGGGGGTGAAACATTCAAAATAGCTGTAACACATGCAGCGTTTTGTAGCAGTTGTGGAAACGTAGGCAGGTCCATGTATAGGGTGTGAGATAAGAGCACAATAGTTGAAATTTAATGAATAACAATCTAAACATCAGGCCTGATCCACCTGCGAGAAATACTGAAACACTGCCATATTTAGAGTGAGGCCAAGTCTGCCGCAGGCCATGGTAAAAGTAGCAGTACAGTATGGCAATGAGTTTTGAACCACATTCCCATCCCAAGCCCAGGCAGGGAAATCAAACCTAGAGGCATTCAGGCACGATAGGTCAAAGACAATTGAATCATGTTTCAGGCCTGCGAAAACAGAAATTGATGTGAATGGCTGGGCACAGGTAGGGCTGCACCCATCCTGAAAGACAAACCCATGGGAGCTGGGACGGAGGCCTTTAGCTACCAAAGGTAGATTCAGGGCACTAGCGCCCCCCAGGATGATGGCCAACCAATTTGAACTGCCAGATGCCCACAGACAGAACACCTAAATCCATCAGATTTTGTCTAATTTAGTGTGGTCATTGAGATGCCCAGAGGAAGCCTCAGAGAGGGGCAGCTGATAAGTGGGGAGCAAGCAGTGAAACATCTGTTCAAGGTGAGAAGCATTAAAACTCGCGCTCACACAAACACACATACTCATGCACTTTCAGTCTGCAGAACTACAGGCACTCAGGCACAGAAACAGCGCAAGCCACTATATTCTATGGGCCTGATTTAAAAAGGCATTTTTCAATGGGAATTCCATTGAAAAAGACTTTGTAAATGAGGCTCTGTGACTCTCCCAGCCTTGATCTCATGATCATTCAAATGCATGGGTCAATCTTTGATCCTATGCATGATTATCATGGAGGGATGGAAAACGTTTTCACGCTAGGCGGCCATTTTTAGTTGGGAAAAGCTGTGGATCCTAGTCATTGGGTCCAGGTGTGCGTTAATTTTAAGGTAGGGGGCAGTGTTTCTCATGGTCCTTGTTTACAGCCTTGAAAGCACTTTGAAATTGCTTCCCTCTGCAAAGTAGTGTGTTGCAGTATATACACAGTACTGTTGTTTTAGAAAGATATGGATCAACAGCTTCTTTTAAGGCTTGCAAGGTAGCTGGTGGGATGTTCGGCCCCAAAAGAGTAGCTTGTGTGGTGGCAGTATTGGTTGAGGAAGATGAGGTAGAGCCTACTACTTCCTGAGAAAGGAACAGCCTTTCTCAGAGAATCCCCGTGGTTGGATTTAGTGTGGTGGCACATGGAGTTGGTCCCGTAGGAGTACTGGCCAGGTTGTCCGCGACTGAGTACTACGTTGCACTCAGTGCATTTCACCTTGGCAGCCTTAGCATTTGGTACTACCCTAACAGTGGTAAAGAACTACCGCACCCATGATTTTTTCTGGGTGCTGGAGGTAGCCATTTTCTCTACTTCATCTTCCTGGTCCTCTTGATTGTTTTCTGCATGATTGTGCTCTTCTTCCATTGTGTAGGCCCTCCAGCTGGTGGTGGTGGTGGTGAGAAGGGATGACAATAGCTGATGCCATTTTTGAAGATAAATATCAGTTCTGCTAATATTCATCAAAGGATGTGTTTTCTCCTAGATTGCAGATGGAGAAGAATAAGCCTAGGAGCTATGCAAGGGTACACTTTCACTTTAAAACTTCCCAGATCAGCTAGAAATACAGTTCCGAACTGTTCACGAAGCACGGACCTGTTCGCGAAGTCCAGATGTGTTTGTGGACACATCATCATGCCGCACGTGTGCGCAGGGTCACGTGACACTGTCTGGAAAGTCTGCAGTGACGTCAGACGTTCGAGGACATCGGCGAACACAAAAACAGTGGAAAAAGTTACAAAAACTGTACAAATGTGTTACAAAATGTTGCTAGGAGGTGAGTAATGCCACAGTTTTAAGTTAAAACAACTTTGTATATTGGTTGAAAATGCTGCTATATTGGGGGTAGGTAGTATATTAAGAGGTTATAGCAAATTAGAGTGCATTGATAGAAAATCCATGAAATTAAATGAAAGAACTTTGTTAAAGGGACGTTATGGTTAAGTTGCACTAATATAAACCTATGAAATTCACTGAAAAATATTTCTTAAAGGGATGTTATGGTTAAGTTGCTCAAACAAAAACCCTTGAAATTCAATGAAGAAACATTGTTGAAGGGAGATTATGGTTACAAGTAAAACACTTGAAATTTGCCCGTTTTGGTAAGCTAAGCAACCATAACTTGCACCACCATCGTGCACTGTTAAGACTAACACCCAGGACATCAAAGATGGCATCACAAATGTCATTGATGACATCACTGATGACATCACATATCTAGGCCACTTGTTTTTGTTCACTGACATATCTATACCTGGTGGTTTTCTTCACTGACAGTAAGAATTTTAAAATTGAAGAGATGCTTTATATCTAGACGTTAACCTTGCCCTATGTTGTTAAAGTACTTTCTTTATGTTTTGGCCTCAGGTCATGGTGCACATACAGGGGGAAATAAGCACGACCTCAAACACACACTTCATTTGTATACATGATAACAAACTCTAATTTTATTGTCATTTTCTAGTGATACTCTTTCTTTCCTACTTAATGCAATAAGTATCATGCCCTTAATATCATACCCTGAGAACAAAATCACTCTGAAGGACCGACAGTTTTTTAAGGGTTAGGGATTGGCAATTTCACCAGGTTAAGCAATCTGAGATTGAATGAGATGCTCATGATCACACACTAGGTTATGGTTAAGAGGTGAAGCTGGGATTTGCTCCAAATCTGCAATTTCTACACGTAACCAATTTCTTTACCAGAATTTACCATGCACTTAATCCCATTTTATAGAACTGACTTGCAAAGTACACAAAACACATAAGCAAGCATGACAATTTTTCAAAACAATATTTTACAGAAGCATATTATGCCAAATGGGAATGATTCTAGCTTTATTGCCTCCATCATCAAGTGAATACCAACATACTAATTCTTGTAATCTTAAAAGATTGCAACTTGGTTTCTCTTTTGTATGTTAAAGCTTTAATTACACCCAAAGCACAGACCTATGAATAGTTATTTGTGATGTGCAGAATTGTACAAAAAAAAGCAAGTAAGCAGACTTCAAAATATGCTTGTTAGTGCCTGTGATTTCTGGTTCCTTCTCTTCTATCCAGAACCCCTTCCGTTCAAATGGCCTGCATAAAAATGAAAGATCATGGAATGGGCTGAACAATGACACCAGTATGTCGGAATTCAAATCTTTCCCCAGAAGACTGCACTGTGAGTGATATAATATGATTTGTCCAGGATCCATGCATCGTCTGCTTGCAAACACATCCATAGTCTTGAATTTAGATGCCTAATCACCTCTCTAGACTAACACTTTGTGCTCATCCAGGAGAGTGATTGCCTAGGTTTTACATCCCGCATCTGATAGAACCGATTTCTAGATCTTTGCCATACTGATGCTATGTTTCTTTTTATAGCAACCGCTATTGGGTGAAGGTGCATTGGTGATAATAGCACGTATACATGCAGGTTTATCAACTTCAGACATAGGAAAGGCTGAGTCAGCCTTGCTGGAATTTGGTATTGTAATATTGAATATGAACGCAAATCTCTGCAATGAGTGCTTAACACACTGAGCTATCTTCCGAACCATTGTGGCATACAAAGTTATCAACATGCATTTCAACTTTAGGTATTGGACATGGTCAATACAATTCCCACAGAACTGTGAGAACTCTAAAACGTTGTATCATGGTGACCACACAACCTATGTATAACACAGAAAGCATGACAGTATGTATTGATCAGAGCAGAATGTACTTGTCAACATTAGACATGCAATAGGTTTAGTGCCTCAGCAGCATGGCATGCCATAAAGTGCATTTAAGTTTAGTGAACAATGAGCACTGACTTCTTTAGTTTAGGCAGCCTTCTGTGCCGTCCAAGGTGGGGGCCAAGGGCATGTGCCCCTTTTTGTCCTCCCATAAAGACGTCTTTGGGCCTCATTACGACCCAGGCGGTAAGTTACCGCCTGGGTCGTACCTTTACCACCATGGCGTAAACTATGTTTACGCCATGGTGGTTGGCGGACTTACCGCCCCATTCCGAGGTTGGCGGGGCGGTAAATCCTTAATCCCCATTTACCCTTCCCCATTCCCATTTTTGCCCCATAGGGCATAATGGGAGTGGGGAAGGCGTTAATTACGCCACCGTAAATTACGGTGGCGTAATTAACAACAAGGTCCCTTAGCGCCATGGATTTTAACACCTGCTAAAAGCAGGTGTTAAATCCTCCATGGCGCTAAGGGACCTCGGAATCAGGCGGTAAGGGTCGGCACTGTTTACGCCGCCGTAAACCCCTTACCGCCTGGGTCCTAATGAGGCCCTTTGTGTTGGAAAAGTAGCACTATCTTCCTGTGCTTTTTAACTAGAAGGTCTGTTGCCCTGAACTTTGCATTACCCTGTCAGCAGCAGTGCTCAGGGTTAATCTGAAGGCCAGGTGTTTTGAAAGACTTGTTTTTGCAAGTCTTGATTTTGGGTGTGCTCTTTTGGTCAACTGGAATTCGACCAGCTTTTATTATTATGCTCCTCCTCCATACACCACTAACTAAGCCCTGACCCCCTACTCCCATTCCCCATTCTTCCTTACGCCTGCAAACACATATACATATAGATCTATATTCATCAAAAACACTTTGTTAAAGGGACATTATGGTTAAGTTGCACTAATAAAAACCTATGAAATTCAGTAAAAAAATGTTATTAAAAGGATGTTATGGTTACAAGTAAAATCAAAAACCCCCTGAAATTCGCCAGTTATGGTAAGCTAAGCAACCATAACTCGTGCCACCACCGTGCACTGCTAAGAATAACACCCAGGACATCAAAGATGACCTCACAAATATCATTGATGACATCACTGATGACATCACTTTTGATAGCTTTGAAATACAAGTTACATATGTTTTCCATTGGTCATGTACAATGTATCAAAATTGTTGAACATACAAATAGCTGAAAATCCTTTGTATTAGGATGCAAAGCGTTCCACAAGTTCTGCTTTCTGCAGACAACGCACGTTTGCATGTTTTGTGGCAATGTATGTGTCTTAGGAACAAATCCACGAACAATTCCATGAGTATGCATGACAAACACAGTCAAAATCAGATCTTTCACGAAATCGAATTTCGTTTCCTGGTATATTAGTTTGACCACCCACTTTTTGTTTCTTTTTCCAAAGGCCATTTCGTATCGAAGCATCCCAAATTTGCCAGCGGTTCTAGATTGTTGTCTGCCTATGTTCTCTTTATGCGCTAATAATGCAAGTAGCCTACGAGATTCCATACCATGTATACTGAAATGCAATCTCTTGGGCCGGTACATTAGGCACATATTGTGGAACATCTCAAAATCTCATGTGTGACAGAATTCTGTGAGTCCCTTCAGATCTCTTGATAGAGTTTTATCAAACACGATCTTCTCAAGTGCTTTGTGTGCAGGTGAACATGGAACCAACCACTTTTTCTTGCGTTCCTGTTCCTCCGTTAAAGGTCCATGTTCACATTTGTGAAAATGTTAGTTTTCTGTCTATGAGTGAACGTTAGAGCAGTGATGCATCAATGAGCGCCATTTTTCAATTAAAATTTCGAACTGCTTTTCACCAACCCTGTAATGCTGAGGTGTCCGCGACCTTCTCAGGATGGTTAGCTGACTTTCATGGAGCAAAAAACCTGTTGTTTTGCTTCTTGCAGCCATATCCCATACCATCCTCATCACCCCTCACCTCCCCAGAGGTTATTTAATAAGTTAGACAAGTGCAATGTTGTGTTTTTTAATGTTTTACCGTGATGTCTGTGGACACCGGCTGCTGTCCGCGAATCCAAGATTGCGGGCGTTTCCAAAAATATGATGCACTTCACGCTTTTCACCATCCAATCAATGGGCGCATCCGATGTCCGTGGACACCACGTTGCCTTCTAAGCCAATCGGGGTCCGGTCCATGGAGCGAACGGGGAAGTGTGTCTGCGGAGCGGACATAGATATCGCACATTTTTTGAGCCCCACTTTTTGGTCGTTTTAAAATAAATACTGTATGGATTTTCCCCAAATTTACAAAAGCACGCTTTTGGGACCAAGCAGCCGCTCCTGCTGTACATTTGGTCAAAATCCATCCAGGGGTTTGGGCTGTTGGCGTGAGCAAACATTTTTCTCCATTCAGTCAATGGGAAAAAAAGAAATGTTGGGACCCCCCTATACCTTTGCCCCCCCTTGACCAAACCTCACCAAACTTTTCAAAAAAATTCAGAGTGGGCCATATACTTTTTTATATACTTCTTTTTGCAAAGTTTGGTGAGGATTCGTCCAGCGGGAGCGAAGTTATAAGCCACCCAAAAAGTGCTCTTCTAATGGGTTTAGCAACTCAACCATAACTACCGCAGGCCATGTAATGTACATGAAATTGGTTGATTGGATTAAAAAGTGCATGACCAAAATGAAGCCTATGCAATGCTTTTGCCCTCTATGGATTTTATCAAGACCAACCAATTCTGGAGAAGGGCTATGCAACGCTTGTGCCCTCTGTGGATTTTTATCAAGACTGACCAATTCTGGAGTGGTCTCCCTGGTGCTGAATCTAGCCTTTTCGCAATTCAATCAAATTTGATTTTATGAATGTATCTGTTTCTTATATTGTGGGATTAGCTACATTCTGTCCATGCACTTTAGGGCCTATTTTATGGTTCTTTTAAACAAATGAAATTCCTTTTTATTGATAATGAATTGCAAATTTAAGATTGATGTTTTATTACATGTTTTAACATTTTATCTCTTTTGTAACATTTGTTGAATAGGATGTTCATTGATGTGTTTATGGTTTATTTGCTCTTATGTGCTAAGGGTTTTATATAACCAAAGGCACAAACAAAAAAGACAAAAAATTAAGCCTTTCAAAAATAGCTTCTTTAAATGACACTCTTTGTATAGTGAATAGGC
This sequence comes from Ambystoma mexicanum, assembly GCF_040938575.1. Taxonomy (NCBI): domain Eukaryota; kingdom Metazoa; phylum Chordata; class Amphibia; order Caudata; family Ambystomatidae; genus Ambystoma; species Ambystoma mexicanum. Next base: position 1,042,267,660 of record NC_090924.1, read on the forward strand.
TTACTAAAAGGGATTGTAGCCATATGATATGAAGGGAAGATTTCACTCAGTTCAGGCCTAATACATTCTCCAACAGTGACAAGAATGCAGTAAATGACTTTCTGAGGTACCCCACCCATAACCTCCTCTTTAAGGGGTGGATTAGACTGTGACTATTCTGAATGGTGGTTGTGGCTTGATGGAAAGTGTTCAATTCTGTGCAGTTCCTGTTACGCCTGCATGATCTTGCAGGCAATTGACTAGAATCCTGTGGTCCACCATGTTCTAAGCTGTGGAGAGATGCCGGGAGGGATTGAGAATGGACAGCCTGCCATACATTTCCAAATGTTGAGGAGGCTCTCTCTAACATCTGCCAGTGAGCTCTCAGTCCCTCTGACTGGTCTTAAGTCAGACTGAGTGATGTAGCAGAACTTGAGGGAATGCATATAATATAGTTACAATTCGGTGACCTCACATGCTTGAAGATAACTATTTCATATATATTTTTCGCTTTGTACTTTACAGGGGTGGTGTTATCACCCAGACACCATACTGCTTTCTCTCTCTCTTTTAGATAAGTCATATCCAGATCTACACTGTTCACTGAATTATTTTCAAATGCTATTTTCAAATGCTACTGGAAATCAAGGAGGAATGTCTTGTTTTAGGAAACCATAAAAAAAGGAATTATTTAATGTTTCTAATATCATCTTCATGGATTGGCGGGAAGGTGCGCAAGTGACCACAGCCAGATCTGCACTCACCTTCATGGATTTGGCAGGAAGGTGCGCATGTCACCACAGAAGGAGATGGGCTCATCTTCATGGATTGACTTGAAGGTATGCAAGTCACCACGAAAGGAGCTTGACTCAGCTTCACGGATTAGAGGAAAGGTGCACACATGACTACAGAAGGAACTGTCTCACCTTCACAGATTGACGAGAAGCTGCACAAGTCACCACAGAAGGAGATGGGCTCATCTTCATGGATTGAATTAAAGGTACGCAAGTCCCCACAAAAGGAGCTCAACTCATCTTCACAAGCTAACAGAAAGCTGAAAGGTGTGGAAGTCACCATAGAGCAGTTAGACTCATCTTCATGGATTGACGGGAAGATATGAAAGTCACCAAAGAAGGAGCTTGACCCATGTTTACTGATTGGCGTAAAGGTGCACAAGTCACAGCAAAAGGAGCTTGCCTCATCTTCATGGATTGATGGGGAGGTGTGTAAGTCACCATAGAAGGAGTTGGGCCATCTTTACTGATTGGCAGGGAGGTACACAAGTGACCACAGCTGGAGCTGCACTCATCTTCATGGATTGGCAGGAAGGTGTGCATGTCACCGCAGAAGGAGCTGGACTCATCTTCATGGATTGAAGGCATGCAAGTCAACACAGAAGGAGTTGGACTCCTCTTCACAGGTTGACGAGAAGGTAAACAAGTCACCAGAGTTGGACTCATCTTCCTTGATTGACTTGAAGGTACGCAATTCACCACAGAAGGAGCCTGACTCATCTTCAAAGGTTGACAGAAAGGTGTGCAAGTCACCAAAGAAGGAGCTTGACTCATCTTCACAGGTTGACAGAAAGGTATGCAAGTCACCAAAGTAGGACATTGACTCATTTTCACAGATTGGTGGGAAGGTGTGCAAGTCACCATAGAAGGAATTGGACCCATCTTCATGGATTGACTGGAAGATATTAAAGTAATCAAAGAAGGAGCTTGACTCGTCTTCACTGATTGGCAGGAAGGTGCACAGGTCACCACAGAAGGAGATGGGCTCATCTTCATAGCTTGACAAGAAGGTACGCAAGTCATCAAAGAAGGACCTTGACTAATCTTCACAGACTGATTAGCGAGAAGGTGCACAAGTCACCATTAAAGGAGTTGGACTCATCTTCATGAATTGACTTGTAGGTACGCAAGTCACCACAGAAGGAGCTTGACTCATCTTCACAGGTTGATGAGAAGGTGTGTAAGTCACTAAAGAAGGGGCTGGACTCATCTTCACAGATAGACGAGAAGGTGCTCAAGTCACCAAAGAAGGACCTTGAATCATCTTCACGAATTGGCAGCAAGGTGCACAAGTCACCATAGAAGGAGTTGGACTCATCTTCATGGATTGACGGGAAGGTCTGAAAGTCATCAAAGCAGAAGCTTGACTCATCTTCACTGATTGGTGTAATGGTGCACAAATCAACAAAGAAGGAGCTTGACTAATCTTCATGGATTGATGGGAAGGTGCGCAGGTCACCACAGAAGGAGTTGACTCATCTTCACTGATTGGCGTGAAGGTTTTCTTGTTTGTTTGTTTGTTTATTTGGTAATGCGCACCAAACCCGTAGGTAACCGGGTGCAGCAGATACGAATACATTAGACACAAGTGACCATAGAAGGAGTCTGACTCATCTTCAATGGTTCAAGGAAATATGGGCAAGTCACCATAGAAGGAGCTTGATTCATTTTTCTTTTTAATTTATTTAATTTGTAAAGCGCCACAGACCGAGGTATCATGGCACTGGTATCAAAATACAAAATACAGTTAAACCAACGTCATAATCAGAGCATCAGGGAGACATGTATAAGATACGGTCCATAGTTCATTGTGCAAAATGAATAATTCGCATTTGTTGAAAAGTCAGGTGTTTAAAGGTTTTCGAAAGGTAAATTAAGAAGGTTCAGATTTGATGAGAGGTTGGAGTGCATTCCAGAGAGTGGAGGCAATGACAACAGGGGTGAGTAGAGAGGGAGGAAGAGGAACGTAAGAGGCATTCAGAGGGCGTTCTGTTGGAGTTAACGTAGTCAGGGGCGATGATGTGAATTCAGCAGTGGACGATCGTGAGGATCTCAAATTCAAAACAAGCTTTGGCGGGGAGCCAGTGGGCATCTCTTCTTGCTTATGAGATGTGGTCAATGTATTTTAAACCTCAGACAGCTCTGATGGCAGTACTTTAAAGCACCTTGTGTTTTGATAGGTTCATAATGGAGGTGCCTGTGAATAGTGCATTACAGTAATCCAGTTTGCTGCCTATGATGGCTCTGGCGAGTGCTAGGCAGTTAGCTGGTGACAGAAATGTTCTACTGAGGTTAATGAGTTTGGTAGTGTAGGCTGTGGAGGAGTCAAGGTAGTTGATGTGCTTGTCCATGTTGAGTTCAGAATCTAGATGGACACCTAGTGTTTTACATGGCTCGATAAAGGGATCGAATTGCCACCAATGGTGAGGGAGACGTGTGAAGGGTCAAGGTTCTTCAGGCTGTCAGGGGAGCCGATGACAAGTGTCTCAGTTTTTTCGTCATTGAGGCAGAGGTGGTGATTGGCCATCCAATTCTGTATGATGCCACAGAGATTATTCATTATGGGGGTAGTTGCCTGTAATGTTTAGAAGGATCTGTGTGTCATCAGCAAAATTAGTGTACGGAATGCCCAGATTGTCTAAGGGATCAAACATGGGTTTGATGTAGATGTCGTAGAGGGTTGGAGAGATGCATGTGCCCCTTGGGGGACACCAAAGGGAACCGTGACGGTGTCGGCGACCTTGTTGCCAATGAAGGACTTTACGCATGTGGTTGTCTCTGGGGAGAAGAGGAATTTCGATCTGAGATGATCACACAGGATGTCATGGTCAATGATTCAAATGCAGCTGAGAGATCGAGGAGGAGGAGAACGATAAGGTTACCTGAGTTGTGGATGTTGTCGAGTTGAATTTTGAGGAAATGGATGGCTGTTTCAGTACTGTGGTACGAGCTGAACCCGGACTGGTCGGCACCGAGTAGGATGTGGTATTCGAGATAGGATTGGTTTTGCGAGTAGGCAGTGCAATCCAGTATTTTGAGAATATTTATTTGTACAACACCAGAGGCAAATGATGAGTTCATGAAATGGCGGGGTCAAGAGTTTCAGTGCAGAGTTGGATGATATTCACTGGGCTGATATCCCCTTTGCAGTTAGAGGGTTTGACAGTTCTGATAGTATTGAGGACATCAGTTACAGTGACTGCGGAAAATTGGAAGAGGGCCAAAGCCAGTAGGATGGAGGGGGAGGAGAGTGGGAGTGGAGGAAGGTTTTGGAGATGAATGAGGACTTTTTGGAAATGGTTTTGTCTCTCAGATTGTGAATTCTACTAGAGAGCGCTGATTGGATGGTGGTGCTCCAGGTCTTGTCTTTGAGAACATAGGAAGTGGGAGGGGCAGGGGTCTCAAGCTCTCTTGTGTTGGAGCTAGTTTTGGTGATCCTGGTGTTTTAGGAGCTGGGTTTGGTGGTGATAAGTTTTATAAGTTTTTGCAGTGGAAGTGGAGGCATCCTTGTTGGCAGTGGTGGGATGCTTTCTCCAGAGGTGTTCGACGGCTTGTTTGTGTCTACAGAGGGATTCTAGATCCTCTATTAACCAGCTGTAAAGGCATTGTGGCTTTTTAGGGACCAAGGTGTTGTAAGGGGCATGCAAATCTAGAGTTTATAGAAGGGAGGCATTGTAAGCAACAACGTGGGACTGAGGGTCACTGGGGTTGGTTACTGTTATGGATAGGCTTGCAACAGTAGGGGCTAGTACTGCATTAGTGAGTTTGTGTCTGTTGCTTAAAGTGATGCTGACAGAGGCGGAGGTTAGGGTGGGTGATGTGAGGCTGAGCGGGATACTGAATTCAATCAATGAATGGTCAGACCAGGGTATAGTGTTGATGGCAGTAAGAGAGAGTTTGGGGTCCAGGTTGACAATCCAGTCATGGGTATGGGTTTTAGTGTGAGTGGGGGAGTTTACCAAATGCTAAAGGTTAATTTCGTGGAGGGTGGTGGTGAGGGCGGCAGATCTCTTGTTGGCAGGGTCATTGAATCTGAGATTGAAATCTCATGATAGAATGAGTTTGGTTGTGTGTGTGATGAGAGGGGTGAGAATGAAGGGTAGATCTGTTTCGGGGGAACTTAAGTTATTAGGGTGTTGGGTAGAGGAGGATGAGATTGAGAGTGGTTTGTGGATTCAGTGAGAGCTTGGTGAAGAGAAGTTCATAGCCGTGCAGAGTGGACGTGGGGAGATCTTTGGTGGAGAAGCTAGATTTAAAGATGAGGGCTACTCGGTCTCCAGGTCTAGTAGTCCTGATGGTTCTATGGATGGAATAGCCATTAGGGATGGTTAGAGATAAGGCGGGGATGGCTGCGTTATGGAGCCACGTTTCTGTAACCTCTAGGATGTCTAGGTGTTTGTCTTTAATAAGGTCATGTATGTCGAGTGCATGTGCACACAGCAATCGTGCGTTGATGAGGTCAGAGTGTAGGCTAGAGTCATGCACAGGTGTCAGAAGGGGGAAGTATTGGGGGAGTGGACATGGGAATGGGTGGGTGTGTTGCTTATTGGGAGGGATTGGGTGGTGTGGTATGAGATGAAAGTCTGGAGTTCCTGAGAGGGCCCCCGGTAGAGGAAATGGACAGGTGGTTGAGGGGATGATGCGGGGCACATGTGGGTGCACAAATGGATGAGTCTGTCTTTGCTGTCTAAGGCACGGCTTAGAGGGTATGGATTTGGAATGGGTGTCATTAGGGCCAGTAAGAGGGGTGTTGCTATGAAGGGCGAAGATCATTGGAGGCATGAAGGGGGAAGGTTTGGGTAGGGTGCGATGGTAGGGATAAAAATGAGGTACTTTGTGTTTGATAGTGGTCGGGATGGTAGGGTTGAGTAAAGGTTTTTCAAAAAGTGGGGTAACCCAGGTTTCTTTAATATTCATTGGTACAACACCAGAGGCAAATGATGAGTTAATGAAATGGCGGGGTCAAGAGTTTCAGCGCAGAGTTGGATGAAATTCACTGGGTTGACATCCCTTTTGCAGTTAGAGGGTTTGACAGTTTTGATAGTATTGAGGACATCAGCTACGGTGACTGGGGAAAATTGGAAGAGGGCCAAAGCCAGTGGGATGGAGGGGGAGGGGAGTGGGAGTGGAGGAGGGTTTTGGAGATGAATGAGGACTTTTTGGAAATGGTTCTGTCTCTCAGCTTGTGAATTCTATCAGAGAGCGCTGATTGGATGGTGGTGCTCCAGGTCTTGTCTTTGAGAAAGTGGAAATTTGGAGGGGTAGGGGTCTCAAGCTCTCTTTTGTTGGAGCTAGCTTTGGTGATGCTGGTGTTGTAAGAGCTGGGTTTGGTGGTGATGAGGGCAGTTTTATACGTTTTTGCAGTGGAAGTGGAGGCATCCTTGTTGGTAGTGGTGGGATGCTTTCTCCAGAGGTGTTGGAAGGCTTGTTAGTGTCTACAGAAGTGTAGAGGAGGTCCCAAATAAAGCCTGCACTACAATTGACAATTTTGAAGTTCCAGGAACTTTCACACCGAGATATGTGACATATGATGAGCAAATAAACCAGCAGAGAGCCGCAGTAGGGCTCTGCCCAGTGCCTATTGGAAGAACAGCATCTATTGAAGTACCAGTACCAAGAAAACCATGGACAGTAAGGTATTCATTGAGGAAACCCTACCAACAAATAAGACAAAATAATGATTGCCTATGTACAGTCCCGCAATGAAACCAAAAAGGTCTTAATGGAAGACAAATGGTGACGTCACAAGAACCCAGACTGTATTTCTACTTTGCACAAGAAGCAGAATCAACCCTGGTTAATAAAGGCAAACGAGAACAGATTCATATTTAGCGAAAACGAGAAGAGATGGCTGAATTGAAACTTAGCAGAGGCAACTTGTGCCAGGAAAGCCAAGGTCATACGAATAAAAGAAGCAAAAAGTAGCTACATCTAATTGAAACTGAGAACAGAATATCCTGCCTCTTAAAGGTTGAGATAAGTAGACATGGGCAGGTGGCGGGCTAAATGAGAATCAAATATACAAATTGAGAGAAAAGAGGCAAATTCATGGTGTCAGAGTCACATGACCAGCCGAGCTAGGAAGCTTCACACCTCCGCTTGTCACCAGACCAGGAGGAGATATCAGCACTTTTCTAGACAGAAGATGCAGTTTCGAGGCCAACCACAGTGAACTAATTGACACATGGACACTAAAGTGATGACTGATTGTAACCTTAATTGGAGGAAGGCTGGGTAACTAAGGGGCACCCCGCACCTGGCCGACCATTCTTCGTGCTGCTAAGCAAAGTTGAAAAGTATGCATGGGGTGGTGCCAACCCAATCACAGTGGACCAAATAATCAAGGGTCCTATAATCAGTAGAACCAATGAGACGTAGTACTTTTAGTGACATCTACAGTAGTCATTTTCGAAGGAAGGGCTTAGATGCCCACCTGACAGAGCTACCCAATCTCCTTACTCCGTTACCATATACAGATATAGTACCTATAGTAAAGGTACCTTTTCCTAACCAGTAGAATTGCATGTTAACTTTTGAGTGTTACACGTCAGTGATGAACATTTTTGTGTATAAATGTTACAACTTGTATGAAGTTCGTTGGAGTTTGAAGCGAGAAGGACGATCGCATCACTGCTGATATCCATGACTCCCCGTTTTCTTTACTTGCCATTAAACAGACTCCCTTTGCTGAACCATTGAGTTGTCCTTATTGATTGGTGTTGGAGTAATGAATCTGCACCCCCATCCATCTCAAGGGTGCAGCTATCTCATCTTAAAGTACTTCTGAGCAAGGCTCGGCTCTATGGGCCGGCGGGGGGTCTTGGAGTACACTTGGTAGCAGAGATTGATGGTTATCGATTATCGATTAGTGATTAGAATAAGACACCCATTGGCCGTTGACATAAAGTAACTCTAGGTCCTCAGCAATATCACGAGTCCTTTGCCATTCGTCCGGATAGACCGTGAAGCTCCCCATAGACAGTGGTAGTGTAAGAGAAATCTGCAGACCAGGCTCTAAAGGAACCCGTGTTACCCACCTTACCCTTTCCCATTGCTATGGGCAGCAGAGCGGGCAAAAAGCCGAAGAAGGCGATAACGAAGGCAGTGATCCCGAGGGTCCACAGAGGAACCATGCGAATGGTGAGTGAAAAAGATTGAGTGTTTTGGCAAAAGTGCATGCTCTAGAACAAGTAAAGGGAAAAGGTAACAGAGGGAGGTGGGAAAACAAAATATAGTTAGAAGTAGAGAAGAATGCATATATCTAAGGGGAAGGGAATAATGACTCAAGAGTAACTGAGAAGTAACTAAAGATACCAGGGAGGACACCCGAGAAGAGAAAGGATACCAGGGAGGATACCTGAGAGAAAGGAGAGAGGATTCTGGGGAGAACACCCGAGAAGAGAGAGGATTCGTCTTATTCCTACGCTTTAATATGGTGGCTAGAAGAAATGTGTATCTAGGGTCCCAAATAAAAGGGGAACGAAAAGGCTACCATGGCGTTTAAAGACGCCGCAGAAGAGATACGTTTAAACTCCATGTCGGGGTAAAATTTAGAGGCAGAGATACATGTGGCCAGCTGATGTTCATCTAGTCTGTCTTACATGTTGTTTGTTGTGATGTCATATGTTGAAACATTTCTTGAGAACTGATTTAAAGTTTACGTGATTGAATAACTGAGATATTATAGTATACAAATTGATGTTTTCTGAGTAAAATAGAAGATATAATATTTTGGAAGAAATATTTTGATGACGACATGGCCCAGTTGCCTTTCTCAGTGTGGACCACAAGACCCTATGACGTAGGCCTATTGAAAGGGGTTGGAGAAGTGAAAATCAACTGAAACCAGGAGCAATTCTCTCAAGAGCCCGACAATATCCCATGTCCAGAGAGACAGATGAAGGGATTTTAAGACAATTTCAGCTATGATGGTGCAAGGCATCTTAGTGACGTCAGAATCGTCATGCAATACTTTGGTTTATCTGATCAAAAAATCAAAGGGAGGGTCTTGGAGGCTAATTCAGGATTTACGCCCAATAAATGATATTGTTAAAGCCAAGTTCCCTTTAGTCCCAAACCCGGCTGCAATTCTATGTAATATACCTGTTGAGGCAATATATTTCATGGTGATCGACTTGAAAAATGCATTTTTCTCAATCCCATTGCACCGTGACTCACAGGATCTGATGTCATTCACATTCAGACAGATGCATCTGAAAAGCATGAGGATACCCCAAGGGTACTGTGAGTCTCCTTCTAGTTTTAACAGAGTCCTGCAGATGGACCTCAGCAATATTGCATTAGAAAGCGGTGTCCTGCTATATGTGGATGACATCTTAATCTGCAGTACGACAGAGGAGCGATGCTGACACGATGCTGTTCAGCTATTAACTATACTGGCTGAGAAAGGATATAAGGTTGACAAGGAAAAGCTACAATATTGTCAACAAGAAGTGCTGTACATAGACCAGCTGATCCCACACGAGGGAAAAAGAGTGACCCCTGAAAGGGCTGAAGCCATATTGAACACGGCTAAGCCACACAAGATAAAACAGATGCAGAGATTTTTGGGCCTGTGCAACTATGTCAGGGCATGGGTATTCAACTATAGCTCCTACACTAAGCCTTTACTTCAGGCCCTAAAGAAGGCCAAGTGACAAAAGATTGAATGGTCTGAGACCATGGAGGAAAGTTTTGCTGAACTTAAAAAAGCTATTTGCACAGCACCAGTTTTAGGGATTCCTAATTATGCAGAGGAATTTTACCTGTTTTCACACACAAATTGCAGCGTTATGACGGCAGTGCTCACACAGAGAACCACATTGGGGTACAAGCCCCTGGCACATAACAGTGGGAATTTGGACCCAGTGATGAAAGGCCATTTCCCATGCAAACAAAGTTTAGCTGCCACAGCGTTCACCATAGAGAAGGCTGCAACCATTGTAATGGGATGCTCAATTACATTGTACGTAGAACACTCACTATTTGCTATCCTAGAAAAACCTAAGGGTACATTGACATCTCAAAGAGCTTCTGCTTATGAAGTGATCATATTGAATCCATCGATTAAAGTAGTCCAATGTAAGATAGTGAACCCAGCTATGTTTATAGCAGAGCCAGTCACTAAAGGAGAACCGATCCATGACTGTGCAAATTATGAAGAATTCGATGATGAGATCTCCAGAGTGAAAGAAAACGCTTTGGCAGAAGGAGAAAGTGTCTTTATTGACGGTTCTTCAAGTATCAATAAAATGATGGGCAAAGATATGCAGGCGTAGCGGTAATGAAACACACCACAAAGGGAGAATTTCGAGTACTCCTTAGTGCACGAATATCATCTCACTATTCAGCACAGGCTGCAGAACTATTGGCGTTGATACTCGCCATTGAGAATCAAACAGACCAGGAAGTAACGGTGTACAGTGACTCCACCTATGTGAAGTTGACAGTGCACACAGGCTTAGCGTGCTGGAAAAGGAGGGGCTACCTCCGAGCCGACGGCACACCAGTGCAGCACGCAGCCTTATTGAACAGGCTGATCAAGGCACTACAGCTCCCAGTAGGCATAGCGGTCGTGAAATGCTCCGCCCACACAAAAGGGACAGATTTGATCTCACGTGGAATTCAGGCAGCAGACACGGAAGCCAAACGGATGGCATCCAAAAGCCAGATGATTATGGAAGTAGAAGTCACCCATACAAACGAGAGAATGATGGTTGCACGATCCACACCTGAAAGCTATAACAGTTTAGGGCAGACACAGTTGATGGACTCCAAGGGGAGGCATCACAGGAAGAGAAGAATCTTTGGAAAAGGCGAGGGTGTTCTTTAAACCCCTCTGACAGTTTGTGGCAACAAGACAGCACTGGTAAACCGGTGATGCCATAAGCCCTGTTAAAATAAGCGCTGGAGCAGTTACATTACCCAGCACACATGACAAAGGAGAATCTTGCAGCAACGCTCGCGGAAGACTGGTTCATACCGAACTTAACAGAGCACGTTGCATTTTTTATAGTGAACTGTATAATCTGCCAAGAATTCACAGCTGGGCACACATTAAAAGTAATGAGAGGAGTCATCCCCAGGCCAAATGGGCAATTTCAGCACTTGCATGTCGATTACGTCGACATGATTCAAGTATGTAACGGGTACAGATACTTAATTTTTGTGGTGTGTCCATTCTCTAGATGGATAGAGGCAGGTCCATTTACACACCCAGACTCTACCTGTGCGGCCAACTTTTTTGTGAGAGAAGTGTTCCCATGCAGGGTATGTGAAGTCATGAGATCAGATATGGACCGCACTTTGTAAATGAGACATGCGAACAGATTAGCTTGCTGCTTGGTATAAAGCACAAGTTCTCGTCGGTGTATCATCCGCAAGGTAACAGGATCTGTGAGAAGCTCAACTGCTTATTAAAGGAAAGGATAGCCAAGTTGAAGCTTTCTCTAAGAAAGGGATGGTTGCACTGCCTTCCTTTGGCACTGTATGCACTCAGGAACCAGCCCGGTTCTGACCATCATCTGATGCCACACGAGATAGTCACGAGAAGAAGAATGTGTACTCCCCTGACACCCTGAGATAGAGCTAGAAGTGATGCCCAGTTCACAGGAGAGATCTTAGTGTCTGAAATGCAAAATTACCTGAATTGCATGACATCTTGCTTACTGCAATTTCAGACCAGCTGCAGCGACGATTAAAAGGGTGCAGAGCAGCACGGAACACAGAAGGAGATACTACTGCAGACACAGCTCATGGACTTTGTGTACCATCCATTTTCCCTGGAGATACCGTCCTTGTAAGGAACATACGAGGAAAAGGTGGACGAACCAAGATTTAACAGTCCTTTTACTGCACTCCTTCCGCAGTGAAACTACAAGGCAGGAGAGCTTGGATTTTCCTGGGCGATATCAAACCCTACATCGGAGAAGGCCACCTGCCTCCACATGTGAGGAGACTACGAGCGACGGGGAAGAACCACAGCATGTGCAGACGAGATCCATGACGAGAAAGGACACAAGACCAGCCAGACAAAGACAAGGAACCTTTTGCAAATCGTGGCTTAAAATTGAACACTTTCTCTGAGCAAAAAAGAGGATAAGGACATAAACGAAGGACACTCTGTGCATCCTAGTTGCAGGGTGAAGAAGAGAATTGCACATAGAAGCCACAATATAGTCTGTTGAACTTGAACTTTAAATAGAGACACAATACAACTGTGATGAGGAAAGGACATGCCAAATTTTGATTGAGGACACATAAATTGGAAGAAAATACAGTATCCAGACTCATGTCACACCGAGACTATATTCAGAATCACTTATGGTGTCCCGCAGTAGCAGCATCACCAAGGATGTGGTGACATACTTCAATCTAGTACTAAGATCATACCCGTCATTGGTGGGGAGAATCACCAGTGTCACTGACTTTCTTAAAGATCCCGAAAATGAAAAGGCAATAAGAAGATTGCTTACTGTAATTGCCGAACAATTTATCCTACTTCCTGAGTACAGCGAAGAGAAGCCAAATGTCCCAAGCAGAGAAGGAAGTAAATGAGCTTGTCAATACATTAGTCTTTCTAAAAAATTGAAGACCGTCCCAATTTTGTCAGAAGAACGACAGACACACTCACCTTTCTCTGAGACCCAGCAAATACAGAACATCTAAGCCAACTCCTAAATAAAATGGTGGTCTTAGTTGCACTCCACGCAAACGGACAGTGCAGACATTGGGCCTCATTCCGAGGTTGGTGGTAGTCATGGCGAAATTTGCGCCATGACTGCCACCAATAACGGTACCGTGTCCGGTTTGGTGCAATGGGGACTTACCGGTCTAGTCAGACCTTGGCGGGTCCGGTAAATCCCCATTCACCAAACCATTCCCCATTCCCATTGAGCCCATATAGGGCTCAATGGGAATGGGGAGGGCGCAAATAACGGGCCGGCGTATGCCAAGCCCGTTATTTGCGCACAGGTCCCTTAACGGGTCCCTTCCTTAACACCTGGTGAGACCAGGCATTAAGGAAGGGACCAGCAAAGGGACCTCGTAGTAGGGCGGCAAGGGATTACCGGCACCGGTGTCCTTACCGGTGCCCGGTATCCCTTACCGCCCTACTCGGAATGAGGCCCATTGTCTAGAGTGAAGTGAAAGCATACAGTCCTGAACACCATCAAAATGGGACAGATGTCCCTATCCCCAGAAGACAGTAGATTGGCCCACAATGTTCTCTTTCGTTTAGTCACTAATTTTCCAGAGCTAGTGGGGAGACCAATCGATGTTGACGTCCTCACATTCATCAGAGACACAGACAATATTGCACAAATGGGTATGCTCTTGCATGGAATAATACTGCAAGTGGAACTCTCTAACCATCAGCAGAGCAATCTGAGAAGATTCTAAAAGCTTTCCGCTGAGGGACAGATCGAGAGAGCATCGCCAGAGATGTCCTTTCTTAAAATCCATTGACAAAGACAACATGTCTTCAGGACTAAAGCAGATCAGTGGCACAGACTGGGAGCTGACATACCTTGAACATGCACAGTAAAGAGTCTTGCTGAATTATTACTTAAGTAAGAACACTGCATCCTGAGACAATAGACAATCCATTATTCAAACAAAGGGGGACAATCGTTTAAATATTATAAAGTAACATTTTGGTGAATGATCGAGATGGGGATCTAGAGCAGCAACCTTGTCCTCCCGCAGGAGGAAAGACATCCACGTTTCTCTGGAAGTAAATGCTGCCGCCTGACATACAGGGGCATAATGTATTTGTGTATAATATTCATCATTGTTTTACTGTCATTAACAATCATAACTACATTTTTCATTGGTGCACAAAGCGCTCCAAATCCATTGCACCCACCTAATGATGTATACATGAAGCCTACAAAGACACCCAGACCATACATAGTCATTCCTGTCCCTCAAAGATCTGGTGGAATGAATGAGCTTGAAATGGATGTGATTAGCAATGACACACACACACTTGTGGTAACAAAGCTTGCAAAACTGCTGACATGGGTCGAAGACAGATGAGGACCCCTGCAGATAGTGCCACTAGAAAACCCAAAAATCTGATTCAGGAATAATAGCACAAGTAAAATGGGAGAGAACCAGAACTGTGGATGAGTTTTTGATGCTCCAGCAACGGTGCACGGAACAGCAGTAATTATGGATCATTATTGGGCATGTGGATCCAGAGCCTACATCAGACTGCTGAAAACTGGGAAGGTATATGCACAATAGTGAATGACCACGTTCAGGCATTAGTGATCCCGAAAAGTGACCTGAACATTGACAGTTTCCCAAAAGCAGATGCTCACCTGAGGAAAAGGCGATCTGTGGAACTGCTAACTTGGATGAAGAGAGAGAATGACTTCCCCGCCAAATCAGAAGAAGCTTTTCATGTAATCCCATATGAACACAGGCTGTTTAGCCTCACCTCATCAGTGTTCACAACTATTTTCATGCCAAGAATTCAGGTTGGAGCTAATACTAAATGGTTGCAGATAACCAGATGGGAGTTACTGCATACCATCAGCAGCACCATAAAAGGATTCAATGCAATCAAGGAAGAGTTAAGAGCCATCTGACTGATGACTCTCCAGAACAGATATGTGCTTGACATGATCAGATCTATGGATGGAGGAGTTTGTGCAAAAATCAGAGAATCATGTCGCATATTTATACCTTCTTACGATGAGGAAAATGGAACTTTAACAGAAGCCATAGGTTTGCGGACAAAACTGCAGAACCAGATGATTGACGAAACTGACGAAGTGGACGATGACAGCTGGTTTGGATCACTATTCTCACGGGTCCCACAATGGATGGCAGATGCATTCAAGTTCCTGGGAGCTCTGCTAGTAATGATATTACTAGGCTTCTGTGTCATTAAGATAATAATTTCCCAATGCCAGAAAACTATGAAGAAAGCCATAGGAATGAAGATCATGATTGATGTCAAGCCAAGATGGAAGCCCAAAGACCTGACTGATGAGGAAATAAGAGACTTTGTGAAGGCTAGCATTCACGCACCAGAAGGAACAAAGTTTTTCTACACCAGGAAGCATAGAAACTATGTGGAAGATGGGTTTACTGTAGCCCAAATGGACAATGTCAACTAATGACATGGAATAAGGACGAATATGTAAGGACCGCAGGAAGCTTGAAAAGAGTAATAAAGATATGGGGCCTCATTAGGAGTTTGGAGGTAACCATGGTGCTATTAGCGCCATGGCTGCCTCCAAATCCTTACCGACTCCGCTCTGGTGAATGGAGCTATTACCGCTCCATTCCAAGGTTGGCGGGGGCGGTAATTCCCCATTCACCATGGCTCTTCCCCATTCCCATTGAGCCCCCATAGGTCTCAATGGGAATGGGGAAGGCGCTAATAATGGTACCACACATTGCGGTACCGTTATTAGCACCAAGGTCCCTTTGCGGGTCCCGTCCTTAACGCCTGGTAAAACCAGGCATTAAGGGAGGACCCGCAAAGGGAACTCGTAATAGGGCGGTAAGGGATTACCCGTACCGGTAATCCCTTACTGCCCACCTCGTAATGAGGCCCACGGACTCCAAAGAGACACTTCTTCAAACCATCATGTATAGACCTAGAAGATGAAGAAGGAATGAACCCAGGCGATGGAGTGAAGATGAATGCAGAAGAACTGAGTAAGTGTTACAATTAGGTACTCACGAATGTCCGGAAACAGCAGAGGAGTAGAATAGCTCTGAGGTATATAGGTAATTCCCCCAAAGTGTTCAGAGGCCAGAGAACTGGACTCAGTGCACTCCGGGGGCAGTACCCTTGGGAAACCCTCGTGGGGAAGAAAACCCAATTGTGTCTCGTAGAGGATGGTGTCTTCCGAGTAGCTGTGGAAGAATGGTAAGTACTGCAGGCTGAAGGAGGAACGATTCCAGGAATCCGCTCGGGAAGAAGGGTCGAGCAGCAATGTAGAGGAAGTCGAGTGCAGCAGGCTTGTGGACGGAACGGTTCAGGAATCCGCTCGGCGAAAAGGAACTCGAGCAGCAACGTGGAAGGAAGTCCGGTCGAGCTCTATGTAGTAGGCAAGGAGAAAAGTAAGAAGGAAGCGAGAAAGGAAGTAGAGTAGAAATGAACCGCACACGAGTGCACGGGGAACGAAGGCAAGAGGAGAAACGGGGAAAAAATAAGGTAAGGAAAAGTAGAATAAGTTGAGACGGAACTCAGACAAAGTGCGCAGAGTGCAAAAGAAAGGATGAGAGGCTTAGAAAACCTCAGCGGTAGTATTGCAGAAAGTTAGAAAAAGCACCAGCGCGAAGCGAGGTGAAGCGAACAGAAGCGACGCGTCTGGCCCAACCATAGAGAGGAAGATATAGAATGGGCAGACGCGGTCGCCATGTTGGAATCAACTAGAACGGTAATCGTCGTGTGGTAATAGCGCTGATGAGCCGCCATCTTGAGTTCCATTGTTGGTATCGTGAATGACTCATTCTCCATTTCCGCCATGTGTGTCGAGCTGAATTCCTGACAGTATGCCCTCCCCGTGGGGTGATTGGACCAGGTTTCCAAGGGTGAGATCGATGGAATTTGTTTACCAGTCTGGAGGCATGAACTGATGAAGCGTTTTCCCAAGTTCTGTCTGATGGATTGTAGCCTTTCCAATCGATTAGATATTGCAACTTCCCATGATAGTATCTGGAGTCACATATTGCTGCTACTTCGTACTCAGGACCATCTTCAGTATCCACTGGAGGGGGAGTATGATTGAAGCCCCTATTGAACCTATCCAGTATCTGTGTCTTGAGTTGAGAGACATGGAAAACATTATGGATCCGGTGCCAGGATACTGGTAGACGGATTCTATATGCTACCTTCCCGATGGCCTCAATAACGGGAAATGGTCCAAAATACTTGGCTGAGAGTTTCGATGGTACCAAATGTTTAGGAAGGTATTTAGAGGAGAGCCATACCAGATCTTTAGGTTTGTACGTGGGTTCCTGTGAGCGTTTCTTGTCAGCTTGTTGTTTTACCCTGTCTCTGGTTTCAGAAAGGGTAGCAAGGGCTGTAGCATGCCCTTTCTGGATGTTGGAGACTAACTCATCCACCGCTGGGATTTTGGTGGATCGAGGAGTTACTGTAGGGAAGCTGGATGGATGGAACCCATATGTGCATAAAAAAGGTGTCATTTTGATGGCAGTGTGAAAGGAATTATTATATGCGAATTCAGCATATGATAGAAGAAGACTCCAGTTGTCTTGAGAAGCTGAAACAAAGCAACGCAGATACTGTTCTAAGGATTGATTTAGTCTCTCTGTTTGCCCATTGGATTGCGGGTGATACCCAGAGGTGAGGTTTCTTTGTATACCTAAGGTTTTGCATAGTATCTTCCAGAAGGAGGAAACATATTGTGAACCTCTGTCAGATATGATGGATTTTGGAAGTCCATGGAGGCGGAAGATGGTTTGTAAAAAACAAGATGCCATCTGAGCTGCTGATGGTAATCGGCTCATGGGAATGAAATGTGCTAGTTTGGTCAAAGTATCTATAGATACCATGATGGTTGTATTGTTTGAAGAAGGTGGTAAATCTACAATAAAATCTGTAGATATGCATTCCCATGGTTGAGTGGGAAGTTTAGGTTGTACTAACCGCCCTGTAGGCAGATGTCTAGGAACCTTAGACTGCTGGCAGATGGAGCAAGAGGACACATAATCCTTGATGTCTTGTGTAACTCCAGGCCACCAAAAGTGTCTATTGATGAGTTCCCAGGTGGTTTTGATTCCTCTATGTCCTGCGACTTTATGGTCATGACACATATGTAATACTCTTTTTCTTGATGTACCTTCAGGTATGTATAGTTGGTTAGCTCGAAAGTAAAGTCCGTCTTCCATTCTCAGGTCATGATCACTGATTTCTGTCTGATTCAGTTCTTGGTATTGTTTTCGTATAGTTTGTAAGTAAGAGGAAACATAGAATAGAAAAGTGGCGTGTGACCACATCTTTTCCGGGAGGAATGACGAAGTATTGTGTGAACTTCTGGATAGAGCATCAGCGATTTGATTATTGGTTCCAGGTATGTAAGTAAGGATGAAGTCATAGGATGAAAAAAAATATGCCCACCGGGCTTGTCGACTGTTTTGGCACTCCATGTTCTGTAACACTTTCAAGTTCCTGTGATCTGTGCGAATTTGAACAGGGTGCTGAGCCCCTAAAAGGAGGTGTCTCCATTCCTGGCAACTCCTTTTTATAGCTAAGAGTTCTTTTTCAAGTACGGTATAATTGCGTTCTGATTCTGTAAGGGATTTCGACATGTAGGCAATTGGATGTTCGAGCCCTTCTTTTGAAACTTGTTTGAGTACTCCTCCTATGGCTGAATCCGAGGCATCGGTTTCCAATATAAAAGGTTTTGTCTGATCTGGTAACCGTAATATCGGTGCTGTAGAGAAGGCTATCTTGAGACCTTCAAAGGCTTTCTGAGTGTTTGGATTCCACTCAAAAGATCTTCCTTTTCGAAGAAGAAGAGTGAAGGGTTTGATGATTCTAGAAAAATTTGGAATACATTTTCGGTAGAAGTTAGTGAACCCTAAGAACCGTTGTACCTCCTTTACGTTCTGAGGAGGTTTCCATTTGTAGATGGCTTCTACCTTCCTTGGATCCATAGCAGCTCCTTCTGCAGATAAAATGAAACCCAAATAGGGGATACTGGGTAGATGAAACAAGCATTTTTCAATTTTGGCAAACAATCTATTTTGACGAAGCCGTTCCAAAACTTCGGAAACATGGATAATATGTTCTTGCAGATTGTTAGAAAAAATGAGGATATCGTCCAAGTATACGATTAGGGTATGAAGGAGTAAATCCGCAAATATGTGATCAACAAAACGTTGAAAGACTGAAGGGGCATTTGCTAGCCCAAAAGGCATCACCCGATACTCATAATGTCCGAAAGGCGTGCGGAAGGCTGTTTTCCACTCATCTCCACTTTTAATTCTGATCAGATGATATGCCCCTCTAAGGTCGAGTTTTGTAAAGATAGTTGCACCTCTGACTGCTTCCAGAATGTCCTGGATAAGGGGCAGTGGGTATCGATCTTTGTATGTAACTTTGTTTAGGCCTCTATAATCGATGCAAGGGCGGAGCTCTTTACAATCTTTTTTGGGTATAAAGAAGAGTGAAGCACCTGCAGAACTTCTAGACTCTGTGATGAGACCATGACACAAGTTAGTTTGTAGGTATTCCTTTAAGGCAACCTTCTCGGAAATAGAAAGAGTGTACATGCGACCAAAGGGTACTTGCGCATCTGGTAGTAATTCGATAGAACAATCGTCTTTTCTGTGGGGTGGTAATTCCTTGTATTCATCATTTGAGAAAACAGAGCTGTACTTGTGGTAACATTCCGGTAGTAGATTCAGGTGGGATATGGTAGATAATACCGGGCTTTTGTCTGGGGATGCAGTTGTAGTATACAACCCCACCACCCCTTTGGGTAGGCAAGAATGCAAGCAGTGTTCGGAACCCAAAAATAATGTTCCTGCAGTCCAATTAATGAATGGGTTATGTTTAACAAGCCATGGGAGACCCAGTATGATTGGATAGTGAGCGGCTTTTATCAAATCGAATGATAATTCTTCTTCATGAGTAGAAATCTTCATGGTGAGAAAAGTTGTGTTTTCTTTAATGGGTCCTGATGATAAAGGATTTCCATCTACTCCTTCCACTGGCAGACTCAGGGTTTTAGTCACCCAGGGTATGTTGTTTCTGAATGCCCATTCGGAATCCATAAACAATCCCGCTGCTCCACAATCTACTAAGGCAGGTATTTGTTGGATATGATTGTCTAGAAATTGTAGAGACACATTGATTACCACCATCTTATGGTGAGTTGAGGTTGTTTCCTGGGAACTTTGTACCAAAGACCCACTCATGGTTCCCTTCATGGGTGGGAGTTGTCGTTTCCCTGACGTCTAGGAGTAGTCAGGTGACAATCTTTTAGAACATGTTTATCGGAACCACAATACATGCATAAACCTAATGTTCTTCTTCTTTGTCTTTCTTCCGGTGTTAATGGTCCTCGAGCTATTCCCAATTGCATAGGTTCCCCTGATTCTTGGTTTTTACTGGTCCTTGTAATATCCGACTTGTAAGGTCCTAACAGTGGACGTGATTTCCCTTTCTTTCTTTCTAGATTTCTTTCTTGTATCCGGTAATCCATCTGGAGTACTAATGTAACCATTTCTGCAAAGTTATGAGGTCTAGGAACTCTAGAGACTTCATCTTTGAGTTCTTCACATAGGTTCCGACGAAATATGGTCAGGAGAGCATCATCAGCCCATGCCGTCTCATTGGCTAATTGTTTAAACTGTGTGATGAAAGTTAGGATATCAGTATTCCCTTGCTTCAGATCCAAGAGATTTTCTTGTGCTGAGACCACTAATTCTTTTCTCCCAAACATGGCTTGCAGACTATTGGTAAATCCGGCGTAAGAATCCATTAGCTGATTGTTGGTGGTGACTAATGGTGTGGCCCAGGCCAGGGCGCTGCCGGCGAGATTAGATATCAGAAAACTTACTTTAGCTCTATCGTTTGGGAAAAACGAGACTTTCAAAGTTATTTGCACCAAACAAGAATCCAAGAATTCTTTTAGTTTTTTAGGGTTGCCATCGTATTTTCCCATGGGTAATGATCCTGGAGGGATCTCTGCCCTGTTTGCAACCATTTGTCTCAATGTTGCATTTTCGTTTCTTAACATCTGTACTTCAGTACTGAGACTCTGCATGGCTGCCATTACTTGTTGCATCTGCTGTTCCATCTTTTAGGCGTCGCTTTCTGTTACAATTAGGTACTCACGAATGTCCGGAAACAGCAGAGGAGTAGAATAGCTCTGAGGTATATAGGTAATTCCCCCAAATGGTCAGAGGCCAGAGAACTGGACTCAGTGCACTCCGGGGGCAGTACCCTTGGGAAACCCTCGTGGGGAAGAAAACCCAATTGTGTCTCGTAGAGGATGGTGTCTTCCGAGTAGCTGTGGAAGAATGGTAAGTACTGCAGGCTGAAGGAGGAACGATTCCAGGAATCCGCTCGGGAAGAAGGGTCGAGCAGCAATGTAGAGGAAGTCGAGTGCAGCAGGCTTGTGGACGGAACGGTTCAGGAATCCGCTCGGCGAAAAGGAACTCGAGCAGCAACGTGGAAGGAAGTCCGGTCGAGCTTTATGTAGTAGGCAAGGAGAAAAGTAAGAAGGAAGCGAGAAAGGAAGTAGAGTAGAAATGAACCGCACACGAGTGCACGGGGAACGAAGGCAAGAGGAGAAACGGGGAAAAAATAAGGTAAGGAAAAGTAGAATAAGTTGAGACGGAACTCAGACAAAGTGCGCAGAGTGCAAAAGAAAGGATGAGAGGCTTAGAAAACCTCAGCGGTAGTATTGCAGAAAGTTAGAAAAAGCACCAGCGCGAAGCGAGGTGAAGCGAACAGAAGCGACGCGTCTGGCCCAACCATAGAGAGGAAGATATAGAATGGGCAGACGCGGTCGCCATGTTGGAATCAACTAGAACGGTAATCGTCGTGTGGTAATAGCGCTGATGAGCCGCCATCTTGAGTTCCATTGTTGGTATCGTGAATGACTCATTCTCCATTTCCGCCATGTGTGTCGAGCTGAATTCCTGACAGTAAGATGAATCCAAAGACGGAAGTGAAAGTGGTTGATGAATCACCCAGAGGGGGGACTGTAAAGGAGATCCCAAATAAAGCCTGCACTCCAATCATCCATTTTGAAGTTCCAGGAACGTTCACACTGAGATATGTGACGTATGATGAGCAAGTAAACCAGCAGAGAGCCGCAGTAGGGTTTTGCCCAGTGCCTATCGGAAGAACAGCACCTATTGCAATACCAGTACCAAGAAAACCATGGACAGTAAGGTATCCATTGAGGAAACCCTATCAACAAATAAGAAGAAATGAGGATTGCCTAAGTACAGTCCCGGAAGAAACCAAAAAGGTCTTAATGGAAGTTGAATATTGACATCACAAGAACCCGGACTGACTCACATATAGAAGAAATGACGACCAGAGAATGACACAAAGAGACGAAACGCCATGAATAAGGATATCGTGGACCTAAAGTGAAAGGACGATGTCGAAATACAAACAAGTTTAAGCTGTGAGCAAGATTAAGATAGTGGCCAGTTTACACCTGTAAATATGCTTGAAACCGCAAGAAAGCTAAGAAAACAGTGCGGCTTGCTATGCTTAGTAGAAGAATAGTGCGGCAAGCGCCATTATACGTAATCTATCTCAAAATAAGCACAGTATTATAAGTGTATTTCTACTTTGCACAAGAAGCAGAATCAACCCAGGTTACTAAAGGCCAAACGAGAACAGATTCATATTTAGCAAAAATGAAAAGAGATGGCTGAATCGAAACTCGGCAGAGGCAACTCGTGCCAGGAAAGCCAAGGACATACGAATAAAAGAAGCAAACAGTAGCTGCATCTAATTGAAACTGAGAACAGGATATCCTGCCTCTGAAAGGTTGAGATAAGAAGACGTGGGCAGGTGGCGGGCTAAATGAGAATCAAATACACAAATTGAGAGAAAATAGGAAAATTCACGGTGTGGGAATCGCGTGACCAGCCAAGTGTGAAGAAGTGAGGGTTCACACCTAAGCTTGGCACCAGACCAGGAGGAGATATCAGAACTTTTCCAGATAGAAGATGCAGTTTCGAGGCCAACCACAGTGAACTAATTCACACATGGACACTAAAGTGATGATTGATTGTAACCTTAATCGGAGGAAGGCCGGGTAACTAAGGGGCACCCCGCACCTGGCCGACCATTCTACATGCTGCTAAGCAAAGTGGAAAAGTATGCATGGGGTGGTGCCAACCCAATCACAGTGGACCAAATAATCAAGGGTCTATAGTCAGTAGAACCAATGAGACGTCATACTTTTAGTGACGTCTACAGTGGTCATTTTTGAAGGAAGGGCTTAAATGCCCACCTGACAGAGTTACCCAATCTCCTTAATCTGTTACCATATACAGATATAGTACCTATAGTAAAGTTACCTTTTCCTAACAAATAGAATTGCATGTTAACTTTTGAGTGTTACACGTTAATGATGACGTTTTTTGAGTATAAATGTTACAACTTGTATGAAGTTTGTTGCAGTTTGAAGCGAGAAGGAGGATCGCATCACTGCTGATATCCATGAATCCCTGTTTTCTGTACTTGTCATTAAACGGACTCCCTTTGCCAAACCATTGAGTTGTCCTTATTGATTGGTGTTGGAGTAATGAATCTGCACCCCCATCCATATCAAGGGAAAGTACTTCTGAGCAAGCCTAGGCTCTATGAGCCGGCCAGGGATCTCGGAGTACAGAGGTTACTGTTACGGATAGGCTTGCAACAGTAGGGGCTAGTATTGCATTAGTGAGTTTGTGTGTGTGTTGCTTAAAGTGATGCTGACAGAGGCAGGGGTTAGGGTGGATGATGTGAGGCTGAGCGGGATACTGAATTAATGAATGGTCAGACCAGAGCATAGTGTTTGATGGCAGTAACAGAGAGTTTGGTGTCCAGGTTGACAATCCAGTCAAGGGTATGGGTTTTAGTGTGAGTGGGGGAGTTTACCAAATGGTAAAGGTTAATGAATTAATTTCGGGGAGGGTGGTGGTGAGGGCGGCAGATCACTTGTCGGCAGGGTCATTGCATCTGAGATTGAAATCTCCTGATTGAATGAGTTTGTTGTGTGTGTGATGAGAGGGGTGAGAAGGAGGGGTAGATCAGTTTTGGGGGAACTTAAGTTATTGGGGTTTTGGGTAGAGGAGGATGAGATTGACAGTGGTTTGCGGGTTCAGTGAGAGCTTGGTGAAGAGGAGTTCATAGCCTTGCAGAGTGGACGCGGGGAGATCTCTGATGGACAAGCTGGATTTAAAGATGAGGGTTACTCTGTCTCATTGTTTAGTAGTCCTAATGGTTTTATGGATGGAATAGCTATCAGGGATTGCTAGAGATAAGGCAGGGATGACTGCGTTATGGAGCCAGGTTTCTGTAACCACTAGGATGTCTAGGTGTTTGTCTTTAATAAGGTCATGTATGTCCAGTGCATGTGCACACAGCGATCGTGCGTTGATGAGGTCAGAGTGTAGACTAGAGTCGTGCACAGGTGTCAGAAGGGGAAGTATTGGGGGAGTGGGCATGGGAATGGGCAGGTGGGTTGCTTATGGGGAGGGATTGGGTGGTGTGGTACGAGATGAAAGTCTGGAGTTCCTGAGAGGGCCTCGGGAGAGGAAATGGACAGGTGGTTGAGGGGATGATGCGGGGCACATGTGGGTGCACAAATGGATGAGTCTTTCTTTGCTGTCAGGCACGGCTTAGAGGGTATGGATTTGGAATGGGTGTCATTAGGACCAGTAAGAGAGGTGTTGCTATGAAGGGCGAAGATCATTGGAGGCAGGAAGGGGAAAGGTTTGGGTAGGGAAGGATGGTAGGGATGAAAATTAGGTACTTTGTGTTTGATAGTGGGGTCATGTTGCAGAGACATGGGGGCAACAGCAAGAGGTTGTGTGTGAGACAAGGGAGGTAGAAAACATTTAGGTGCAGGGGTGGGGGAGAGGTAACACCAAAGAGGTTGAGGATAGGGCGCATGCTGCAGCTCACTGAGGCAGAAATATGCTTACCTGTAGTTAGAGGCAGGGGAGGAAGCCCATTATAGGTGTAGAGAGGGCCAGAGATGAGGAGAGGAAGCTGAAGGTAGCGTGTCTGGTGCTAGTTGCTTTGGTGGTAGTTGATTGCTGTTGGACTGTGTGGGGAACTTGGACAGGTGAGGGGCCTAGTGCCTCAGGGCCATGCGTGCACTGACAGGCCCGACAGGCAAAACTTAGAGGTAGGCCGGCTTCACCTGCCAACGTATGTCCTGTTCCGGCTGAAATGTTGCAGTAGGCCAATCATGGAGGCTCATGGAGGAGACAGACTGGAGAGCTGGACCACTACAACGTGGTTCCATTTGATCTGTGTTGGTGGTGGTCATCTTTAGGGAGAGCCTGTGCTCTGACATGGTGTTAAGAAGCCCGACTGGGCTTTCTTGAAGGGGATCTGAACTGGAGTTTGGCGGCTCATTTGAAGAGGCATGCAGCTGCTTGGTGAGTGAGGCACAGGCAAAAGACTTAGTGGTAGGCCTTTGTTGTGGGCCGGCTCCGCCTGCCGGCGTATGTAGGGTTCTGGCCGAAATGTTGCAGTAGGCCAATCATTGGGGCTCATGGAGGAGGCAGACTGGAGTGCTGGACCACTACAACGATGTTCTATTTGATATATGTTGTAGCAGCCATCTTTAGGGAGAGTGTGTGCTTCGAAGTGGTGTTAAGGAGCCTGGCTGGGCTTTCTTGAAGGGGACCCGACCTGGAGGCTGGCGGCTCATCTGAAGAGGCATGCAGTTTGTTGCTGAGCAAGGCGGGCCTGGACAGGCAAAAGCCTTAGCCTTCATTTCCACTGATTGACCCAAAGGTGGGAAATTCACCACAGAAGGAGCTTGATTCATCTTCATGGATTGACTTGAAAGTGCGCAAGTCACCACAGAAGATCTTGACTCCTCTTCACGGATTGGCCGAAAGCTGGGCAAGTCACCACAGAAGATCTTGACTCCTCTTCACGGATGGGCCGAAAGCTGGGCAAGTCACCACAGAAGATCTTGACTCCTCTTCACGGATGGGCCGAAAGCTGGGCAAGTCACCACAGAAGATCTTGGGCCTCATTCCGAGTCATGCCGGTAAGTAACTGTATTTTCCGGCATGGCGTAAAGTACGCCACCGTGCTGGTTGAAGTCTGAAAATTACGGCCCATTCTGAGCTCACGGACACGCGCTTTCCGCCATGCCGGAAAAGGACCGCGCGGCCTGCCGCAAAATCCCTCGAAAAACCCCTACCGGCATGCAACCGACACGTAATGTACTACACCGCCCTGCAAGCATTAGCGACAGTGCATAACGGTGACCGTAAATTACGGTGACTGTAATTTACAGAAACCGTAAATTACGGTCTCCGCCGAAAAACGGATCCGGAAATTACGACATCGCACAGGAACGGGAAGGAGAGTGGCGGCCATCTTTAAAAACACAATCCATTGCCATCCGCAGCTGCCAGCAGCCCTGTGAGGAAAGTAAAGTCGTGAACCGGACCAGGTACCGCAGGACATGCCGAAAGCACCAAAAAGGGCGGCGGATCGCGTCCGCAAGGTGAAATTCTCCACCGATGAACTGCAGGTCATGGTAGACCACCTTGCAGAGCATGCTGATGTAGTTTTCAGCGGCGACATGCGCAGGGAATCAACCCTCCGCAAGAAGACCATCTGGGCGGAACTGGCACAGAGGGTGAGCGCTGTTGGAAGCACCCCCCGCACCGCAAGGGACTGCTGCAAGCGGTGGGATGACCTGCGGGTGCGGGTGCGGGGCCTCCTCTCCACCAACCGCAGCCAGGCCCTGCAGACGGGAGGTGGGCCAAGTACACAGGTCCAACTAGTGCCGTGGGAGGAGACCTGCACGCAGCTCATTGGCACGGAATCCATAGAGGGCGTGGGGACCGTGGAGTGCGGCGGAACGACTTCTGCAGAAGGAGGTGAGTGTTGACAGTGCACACTGGCAATGTCCATTGCATCATGTAAACTGACCCAGGGGCCATCGAAGGAACCCTCTCGTGTTGCCCTCCCCCCATCTAACGCATCCCCCCATCCAACAAATGCTGAGGCAAGTGCCGCCTAATGCTGGCCCAAGTGCGAGTACATAACGCACATCAACCATACTGGACTGACTTGCACAGCCCATCATGCACACCGTCCAGCGTGGTAGGCATAGTACCTGCCGAAATGTACATGAACAGGGCACAACGAATCACTCCCAAACATGTGTATATGTCATCACCATGCACATGTACCACTGCCATAGCTATCCCCCAAACTGAACAACCCGTGAATGACTGAAATGTCCATGCAACCATGTATGCAAATAGGACATAGCACATACACTAATGTTGTCCCTCTCTCCTACCCCCACAGGCACAGACCATGACAGCACAGAGCCCCAAGGAAGCCGGCCAAGCACCTCTGCGGGTACTGGCAGGGCCAGGCCGAAGCCAGCAGCCAAGAAAACCACCCCTCAGCCTACGGAAAGGCCACTTGAAGCTGGCAGACCAGCAAGCCACACAACATCCGTGGCAGCAGCCGAGCAGACCCCTACCTCAGCACAATCGAGCATTTCAGGGGAGGCTGCCGCTACCGCACCAGATGAGTGGGAGCCCAGCCCGCCACCCATCCAGGGGCCCATGTCGGAGGACGACCAGGAGAGCATGCAAATGCTGGAACCATGCCTCGTGACACTGGCGTCATGCAGTGACTCCGGGGATGCACCATCACCAGTGCACAGCCTTGAACTTGACCCGCTGGGGTGTGATGTAGTTCCCCCCAGTCCACCCATACAACCCCCTGCACAGCAAGCTGGTGCAAGTAGATCATCCGATGGCCCCCCTTCACCTGACCAGTTCAGAGTCCAGCAATTGAGCAATCTCATAGGGAACTATATTGAGGATAATCGCCAGACCAGGGCTGGACTGCATGAGGAACTCGATCAAATGCGCCAGTCCCTCAGCGACTGCACCACCAGATTGTGCGACTCCCTGACGGACAATACAACCCAGCTATGCCATGTCCTCAATCGCATTGCTAATGCCCTTGAGGCAGGGAGTCAAAATACGGAGCCACAGCAGGAGGGCACGTCCGAGACAAGTGAGGCCACGCAAGGCAGCCCGGAGAGACTCCTCCGGCGTTCCTTGCGCAAACGGGATTTGCCTCCCCCAGACAAGGGCTCCAAGGGATATTAGCCATTCCTGCCACATGTGGTCCCAAGATCCTACATGGGACGACTGCTCGGGAGTTGGGGGGAGGGGGGAGGGGGTGGCGTTGTGTTCTGGAGTTGGGGGGAGGGGGAGGGGGTGGCGTTGTGTTCTGGAGTTGGGGGGAGGGGGGTGATGTGTTCTGGGGTTGGGGGGAGGGGGGTGATGTTTTCTGGAGTTGGGGGGAGGGGGGAGGGGGCATGGGCATTTGCTGAAGTAAGCACTGTTTTTTCATTTCTTGTTATCTCAATACACAATTGGTGTTGCAAAGTTGAACCGTTGTGGACATTCTTCATTGCACTTTTTGTCCATCTGCACATATGGCCTGGGCCCATTCGACACCAGATATCAGTGGAGGGGTCAGCCACCAGTCCTGGTTCGCGGGCACATATGTGCATCACGCAAACCTGGTGACTGCTGCATCTACACGCATGCACGGGTATGGCCATGGTCTGGTTACCCCATGGGTCTGTTCAGGGGGTTCATGACAGGGGTCATGTGGCTTGCTGTTAGGGTACATCCACTAACAGCTGCATGTGTCGCAAAATGAGGTGGGTGTGTGGACTGTCATGGTGGTGAACAGCACTTGGCTGTCATGGCAGGCTTTCGATGATGAACAAAAAAAGGGAAATTGCACACCCTGAATTTCACTGGTCAAAGCAGAGAGGGTGAATATAATACAACAACGACTTTTGCTCAAGACAGACAAAGGAACATTTCCTTGTCTAAATTGCAGCCAATGTAACAATGTCCAAAAAGGACCAGTAATTAGACACCCATACACAGGCCAGAAGATCAATCTACAACATTTTGCTACAACATTTTGCTACTTGTGATAACAAATGTGTAATTTATGGACTGATATGCCCATGTGGCAAGTATTATGTCGGCCAAACATTGAGACGTGTAAAGGACCGTATTTCGGAACACAAGTCCAACATAAGAACAGGTAATTTAAAGTCACCAGTTACCAGACATTTCAGGGAACATAAACACAGTTTCACAATTAAAATTTGTAGTTCTGGAAACAATAACACGACCAGCTAGAGGAGGCAACTTACAACAAATTTTATCTCGTAGAGAGATGTTTTGGGTGCACAAATTGGACTCCTTAGAGCCTAGAGGGATGAATGAGGAGTACTCTTTGAGTGTTTTCTTGTAAAAAGTACTAAACAGCAGTGATGTAATTATTTTCTACACTAAGAAACACGAGTATGGAAAATTCACAGTTATTCTCTTATTGTGTTTAAACTCTTTCTGTTTTATAGTTGCTATAGGTGTATGACCACATTTATATGAAAAACACCCTCAATAGGAGCTGTACTGTATACGTATCAATGTGACTAATTGTGGATAATTTTTATCTGTTTCCTACTTACTTTTGTGGAATGATGGCAAGACAATCTATAAACAATTCCTTTGTCCTTATTCACTTTCCAACATGTAACTCTTAGTGATCCCATGGCGACACATTTAAGCATCACTAAATGAAGAAGATGGGCTCAATTTGCATAAATCCCTCTGGCCTAAATAGCCAGTGAATTAAGTGAAACAGTTGACTTCATTTGTTAGCCAAATAAAGGCTACACATATAGATCAGAAAATTAAGGACCACAACTCCCAGAAGTCAGTTTGGCTAAAAATAGCGGTTTTGTTTTACTCGCGAGTTGAGTTAATAACAGCACCTAGAAGACTCCAAGAGAGATGAATATGACATCTGTTATGCATTTTTATAAACTAGATGGGTATGACAATTCCCAGAAATTAACAGGGCTATAATCAGCACAAAGAATAATTGAAGCGTGCTGCTTCACTTGTAAGTCGGTATAATGACGACACACAGATAAAAGCACACAACCAATATGACCTTTGTTGAATAAAAATGAATTTATACAGTCGGCGTGATCTCGCATATGAGCTCGCCAACACTACGATTCCCAGAAGTTTAAATAACCACCTGACCTTGACAGACACATGGCTAAATGTCACATGACATTAATCAGTAATAGTGGATCTAAGTAACGCACGGTTTACACAGATTTGTGTGCAGAGACTGCAAATTTCAGGTTTTGGAGTGAATGAATACTACCAGCAAGGTAAGAAAGGCATGGGGGAATCTACATAATGACCGTGAGTGAACTAAAAATTAGTCATATTGACAGAACGTTTTTTCAC
The DNA here is from genome assembly GCF_040938575.1 of Ambystoma mexicanum. Classification (NCBI taxonomy): domain Eukaryota; kingdom Metazoa; phylum Chordata; class Amphibia; order Caudata; family Ambystomatidae; genus Ambystoma; species Ambystoma mexicanum. The sequence goes on from NC_090924.1 coordinate 1,042,297,464, forward strand.
GTAGGTTTTTCCTGTAACGTTGAGGACAGAAACACAAGGTGCTCACTGTTGCAGTAGCACTAACAACAAGGCACACAGGTAACACATTCACCTTTTTGATAAGGAATTAGGCTATATTTCTAGTTAAATGTGTGATTAGATTTTGACACATATTATTTCAACACAAACAGAATGAAAACTGGGTAGATGCCACGGATGCCAATAATTAATGGTTCACCTTTGAATTACGAAATACAAAAGACATGATCAGGAAATACAGGTACGATCAGTGCTACTTTCCGGGCTGATAATATATCGAACATTTGAGTGCAACTAATAGCTAACACACACGTTACTGTTATTCACAGCTCATCTTTAAACTACACCAGTAGATGACATTTGCATCATTCCACAACAAGAAGGGGTGTTTGAAGTCGTAAAGACACAGAGAAAAAAGAAACCAAATGAATATATTGTTGCTTTAACTGTTGATTTGGAATTATGATTACGACAAAGAAGTTTTGTGTTTTAAAAGGGAAAAGTTATTGCTCCTGAAGAAAAGAGGCACACTCTCGAAACGCGTAGAGCTCTGAATCAAGAATGTTTTTCTATTTTCTTGAATGTTATAGATTTCTTTGAGTGAATTGAACTCAAACATTTGTTAATACATGGTATTAAAATACTATTATTTTGGTCATCTAAATAAGTTGGTTCACTAAATGTTTATACTCAATATTTTCGCAAAGCCAGTAGACTGAGTAGTTAAATATCAGTAAAAGATTGACATAAAATTATATGTTGTTTGGATACTGCAATCCAATATTGAGAGGTGTGCAGGGGACGGGAGTTCCTATTATCAATAGGAACACCATTTTTTTCCATAGGCTTTCGATGATGGCCATATGTACATGTACATAGATATATTCGGCACGATCAGGGACACAAATATGTGTCCGATGCAATGTAATGCTGTGGGGTGTCGTGTCTACATGATGGTCCGTGAACGGTGGTGTGGACATCTTGGGGTACATGTTCCTTTGTCGCATGCTGCTGTTCTGATGTCGGATCATTCAGGTGCTGTGTACTGTGTACATTCTCATTTGGCTGTGGATCATGTCCATCATCCAGCTCTGATCCATTTTATGGTGATTCCCAACACTCCTATGGGGGTGTCATGCCGGTGACGTGATATCGTACCCCTGCTGTCCTCCGTGAATTCCACTTCCAGGGGTGGGTCTCCAATGTGGTGCCAGGCTGGGGGATGCCGCAATGTGAATGTGCAGTGTGCCCTCGGATATGCACTTGCGGTTGTGGTGTCTGCCAATGAGTGGTGCTGGTGTAGTGTGCCTATCCCTTGTCAGTTGGTGTAGATGTAGTGTGATGTGGGTGCCTTATTCTGGCAAAGTGAATATATGTTCATATGTGCCGTTGCCCTGGTTCTTTGGCAGGTTTGTTGTCAGGGTGAGCAACATACAATGGCTCCATCTTTTCTACGCAGTTGGTTCATGCAGGCACCCACCCTGTGGCACCAGTCAGACGACTCAACAGCCAGCCAGATAGGTCATCCTGCATGTTGGGCCATGTGGCGCGGTAGCGTGCTGACCTCTTTCCTTTTCAATCGACCCTCCCAGGTCCAACTTTGGGCCCTCCTCTCTGACATCTTTTCCTCCACCTGTGGTGTTCCCCTGGGATCTAATCTCCCTGGCTGTTCAACCAGTATTTGGCACTCCTTGGCCACCGCATCGCCACCCTCTGCCCAAACTTTCAGCGCTATGCGGACGATACCCGGCAAATTTTCAGCCTACCCTCGGCGTCCTCCTCTCCTTCCCTCATCTCTGACTGTCTGTCTGATATCCAGGAATGGTGTGCAGCCAATGAAGACTGCCTTAATGCTAGTAAGACTGAGATTCTCCTCATCGGCACACCCACTCCCTCCTTCCCTTAAGTTCAAAACACTATGCATTGTCCACAAGGCCTTCTGGGGCCTGGGGCATGAATACCTTCTACTCTCTCTTCCTGAATGTCTTCCTTCCCAAGACCTTTGCTCATCCGTCTCCGACTCACTCAGGTTCAGCTGCTTCTCGGAGCAACGAGCTGGGGGTAGATCTCTCCCCGCGGCAGGGGCCTCCCTCTGGAACAGCCTTCCTGCATCCCTGATATTTGAGGAGAACCATCTCTGGTTCCGGAAGCACCTCATGACCTTCCTCTTTGCTTCTGCTTTCTCTCTCCCTCTCCCCTGCTGAATTCTTCACTGAAACTGCACAGGATCTGGATCTGGGCCACTCTCGCCGACCTCGGTCCTGGGCCCAGCCACCCTCCACTTGCACTGCCTCCCTGGCAACCCCTGCACTGCGGGACTGTCTCTCTATCCCTACAGCCCCCCCTTCCCAGCACTTGTCTGCACTTACCTCGCACTTGCCACCAGCTGGCCCTATTAATTTATTTTTGGATATTCGACTTACTTTGTACTGCACTTCCCCCGTCCACTTGCACTTGCACTTTTTCCATTCTCACTACCCCTGCACTTGCGCGGTCTGTGTCACACCTGGCCTGGTGGGATCGTTGTCTGTCTTCCCTTTGTTCCCCCCTCCCTGCCTCGTCGCACCTTGAGACACTTGTGTATGGGCGCGTTCCAAATAACATATCATATCATATCATGTCATTTCAGCAGGCCCTTTGAGTCATGTGTAGTTGTTGGGTTTGGGCCCACCCATGTGTGCGGTTCTTGGTAGTGTTGCATTCCATCTGCACGTAGGGGGAGTGGTATTGTTTGCAGTTGATGTCCGCAACGTGCATGCCAAGCTGGTCCACATACGACCGGTGGGTGCTGTCAGGGGCAACATTGTCATTTGCCATGCCTCCATTTGCTTTTGGTCCAGCTTTACTGTTGTGTGTCTCATGGGTGGTCCATGTTGGGGATCGGTGGACCCTTGTGTGTTTGGGGATGTGTTTGGGGGGTGTAAGGGCACTTGGATATGTGGCCGCATAATGGACGGTTGTGACATGCCACTGTGTGCTGGTGGGTGCCTTTGGCATGGGTGTGGGGCACAGGCAACACCATCACTTGTGCCGGGTTGGCACTGTACATTTGTATGGTGCTCGCTTGTCTTGTGTCTGTGCCGCAATATGGTGGTGACGGTGTCACAGTCTAGGTGGTCAGGGGTGTCTGTCTGGTAGGCCTTCTCCTAGAGCGTCAAGTCATGCTACATGTGCATGGGGGCTGCAGGGGTGGTAACGGAGGATGCACTGGTGCTGCATGCAGGGCCTGTCTCCCCCCTCCTTCTACCCCTGTGTCTCCTCAGTGGGGGGGCCTGGTGTTGTTGCAGGGGTTTGTGTGGTTGTGGACTTGATTGTTCAATTGGTGTCATCTTGGTGTGGGAGGGTGGTGGTGTGTGGGTGTGTTCCTTTTCTACTATGCCAGACTCCTGGCCTCCGTCTGTGTTGCATGTGTGCACCTGTGGCTCTGGGTCCCACTGCTCAGGGTTCTTTACTCCTTCTCTGAGATGCCTGTATGTACTCCATGCCGGTAAGGTACTTTACGGCCTTGAGGAGGACGTAATTTACGTGTGGTCCTTACTTGGAATCTGCTCCGGTTTACGCCATGGCGTTAATTTCGCCATGGTGGTGCGCGCGCGCGACCCAAGACCGTAAATTACGGCATTGTAGTTTACGGTGCCGTAATTTACGGTCTGAGGGGTCGGAATGGCATGGAGCGGAAAACCATGCCGGTAAATCAATACCGGCATGGTTTGTACCTTACCTCCAGACTCGGAATGACCCCCCTTGACTCCTCTCTACGGATTGGCCGAAAGCTGGGCAAGTCACCACAGAAGTTGTTTCACTGACCGCTCGCTTATTAAAATTCACTGGATGTTAGGGAACGTGCTGCATGGTTACAGTTCAGAACACAAAGTCGGTATTTTATAACTCCAGATGTATTACAGTTCCTAAAAGCGCAGATGTGAATTCTGTCAAAACAATTTCCATTTCCAACACATTTGTCCAATCACCGGCACACTTCCCAATACATTAAACAATGATAAAATGGGAAACGAGCAAGCACACAATTGGACACACAGACACGCCATGTGGCTCTGTAAAGTCGTTGGCAGGCTCGTTCTGATTGCGTATCCGTAGCCTCTACTGCCAAGTTTTAAAGGCAGACAAATGATAGCCGGGGACCAAATGGTATGAACTCGGCTGTGCACATCTTTTGGGGGAGGCAACCTGCTTCATTCCAGAAATTTGAGTAAGTTAGTGGGACAGACGCCAAACTGAAAGATAATAGGAATTTGCCTATGTCTCCTTTAATAGAGCATGGGGTACCGCATCTTCGGCTGTTTGTCTTTTAGAATAAAGGAAGGCGCTACACACAAAAATATAAAAGCATGAAATGTTTCACAGTATAATGAGCAAAGACGCAGGTGTCCATTGTACTAGGAAATGCTCCTTAGACTGGCCACAGAGCTGCCAAACACGCTCTCCCTAGAGAGGGGCGAAGGTTGAGACCGCCCTTTGATGTGCACCGGAAGTGCTTTGTCTCAGTGGAATGAACTTGTCTTCATGGGATTTCCCATTAATGCCTGCGATTCCCCATCTCAATTAATTATTGCAGCTTTCAAGTGGTTGCATATGGTTCCATTCCAGCTAATGCGGCGAGTTGTTGCCAAAGAGGGCTGCCTATCGCTCACGGGACGCCAAAGAGACAGGCGGCTGAGACGCGAGTGTTAAAAGCTTGGAGTGCAGTTTGAAAAAGCCGCGCAGTTCAATATAACCCCCAAACGACACTCAAGAACATTTAAGACAAAATTAGAAGCAAATGTGGCTTACTCCACCCCGACACACGAGGAACTCATTTCGGTTACTGCCTTTGGGTAACAGCTAGATCCTATGAATGAATGTTAGTTACTAAAGGGACAATAATATGTTGTAGATTAACTTCAGATTTTGAAGGCCTGGTCCTCACTCAGGCCCCTGTTTTAAATTTGCTTACTGCTTGTCTGTTTCCAAATTTTGCCCCGAACTGGCTCTTAGCATAACAGCAGACAACAAGTAACTGTAGTCTCTCGTAGCTTATTACGCTATTTAACTGGGCTAGTGTTGGGTTGCAGCACGTGCGGTGCTCACACTCTTTCTTGGCAGTAAAGGGGTCTGAAAAGGAGCCATTTTGGTTCATGGTTTTTGTCCTAGCAGCAAAATTGAGACAGGCCTTTGCTTATTCCCTCCATTATTGCGGATCTCCTTCACTAATTGATCAGGCATGGCCTGCCATCATTGTTTCCAGCAGTCAGGATTTGCAGGCCTGCCCAAGTTGTTCCACCAGTACCAGGCGAGAGTAGGTAATATAGTCCCTTTTTTTACATTAATTGTTTGGCTTGGAGTAGGGTGCAACGAGGGAAACGGGAAAAGGGCATTTATTTTTCTGATATGTGCTATAATTAATGAGTCTCGGCAACAAGCATCCTTCATTCGATTTATTCGGGCTGCAAAACGATCTGTCTTTTCTATCTGACTTTTGATTTAAAGCGCCCACTGAGAATATGGTCTCCCCTTCTATAGTTCCCCTTCGTCAACAAACCATTCACACTCAGCTGCTCCATTCTGAAAGCATTTTATTTCAGCCTTTTTACCTGTGCCCTCTTGCCTTCATTATAAACATCTAGCGTGGCTAGCAGACACTGAAGAACTACTGGGGCATTTTCAATGAGGACAGTATCATCTCCATACGTGATCAAATTAAATGGCTCCCCTCCTCAGTGTTCCAAGTGTCCAAAAAGAAATAGTGGAACTATGTTCCCTGCTGGCCTGCACCCACTCCCCACAAACCCCATCACCACGCCCCCTCCCACACACAATACAAACCCCCAAACTCTTGCACCTGCTGTTTGAGGTAACGTTCAGTGCAGTGCACTGAAAGTGCAAGCTGCAACGTCTTCCTAAACTTTTATTTTAAAACGAAACCATTCAGGAGCGGTTTCTTTTTAAAATAAAAGTATAGGAGCTGTAAAACGTAATTTAAAAAAGTAGAGGAACACCGCTCCCGACCGCTTCCGCTCACTTCGACCACTGCCCCTTCTTTGCTTGTGGGAAACAGACTCGAAGGGTAGTTTAAGAAGGGGCGGAGCAGTAAACCCAGGTGTAAAACGAAGGCATGAAGCATTTACTATTTGGTCTACAACCCTGGCACATTTTCATTCCCTTTGAAGGTGGAGTAGGGGCACGAAGGAGAACTAACGTTTCCGCCGTGCTTTCCTCCTCCTACAAAGTGCACTTCGTTTTAAACCTGGTTAGGGCACGGGGATGGGCGGAGGGCCGGGCGGGGAGGGGGTCGATGAGATAGCCCTGCTCTATTTTGAACGAATTAACATGAATTATTTCTTGTGATGTTCAACTTTGCTTTGTATACAAATGGCTTGTTTGTATAGCCATAGGCATTAATAAAAAAAATGTTTTTATTAAACCTGCATGTGATTTTCAAGCAGTCGTAAAATGAATAGAATCCTATGAAATCCGCCTCCATTTAGCACCTGCTAAAAAGCAGATGGATTCCTCTTGAATCCATCGTAAATGGTGTCTGCAAAGTGCAATTGACAGGCACTATGCATATTTTTTTACAACACAGAGCCTAAAACCAAAGTGTATAGGCAATCTACGAGACTAGCCATATTGGGGGGCTCTATTGGCAGAGAATTAGGGGGCCAGATGTGCAGAAGTGCTGTAAACTTTAGGGAATTGTTTCCCAGTGATGACAATGGCAGGACTCTATTGGGCAGCATGATTAGACGAATGTATGCCATGCCATGGATCCCATCCTCTCGCTCTTCCTAACCACCTCACGCACCAACATCTTCTGTACTTCCCTTGGCCACCCCCACCCCTCCCCTTCTTCTCTCTCTTCCCCCTGTCACGCCTGAGGAGGCCACTAGACAAGTACAGTCTATGAAAGCCTCCTCCAAACAGGTGGACCGCTGCCCCTCTAAAAACCATCAAGGACAACATCGTCTTGCCCCAGCCTTGGCTGACCTCTGCAACCTCTCTTTCGCCACTGAAGTTTTCCCCACTGCTCTTAAGCACTCCTTTGTGCACCCTCTCCTCAAAAAACCTTCTGCTGACCCTTCAATTCCATCAAACTATCGCCCAATCTCTATGACTCCTTTCCTGGGCAAACTCCTGGAGAAGTTGGCTATTTCTCATCTTACCCTCCACATTGAATCTGTTGGTTGGTTCCATGACCACCAGTCTGGCTTTAAAGCTTCCAAAGGCACAGAATATGCTCTTCGGAACACCAGTGAAAATCTGCTCTCAAATCTTGATTCTAATTCTCCCCGTCCTCATTCTACTCAACCTCTCCTCTGCCTTCGATACAGTGAACCACAACACCCGGATCACACGTCTCTGTGATACCCTGGGCATCATTGATCAGGCCTAGACATTGCTAACCTCCTTTCTCGCCAACATCCCATCCCAGGTGGAATTGGGGTCCTTCCTCTCCCCTATCACTCTATTTATGTGCGGTGTCCCCCAGGGATCTTACCTATCCCCCTGGTTTTTCAATGTCTTCATTCCCCCCTGGCCCGTATGATATCCACCTTCTCCTCCAACTTTCAGTGTTAAGCTGATGACACGAGCTTTCCTTCAGACTACCTTTGGCCTCCTCCTCTTCCTCACTCATGCCTAACTGTCTGTCCACAATTCAGGCGTGGTGTGCTGCAAACGACCTCTGCCTCAACGCCAGTAAGACAGAGATTGTCCTCATTGGGACCCCTACTCCCACCTTCCCTCTTTATCTCTGGCCGGCCTCCCTTGGCCCTGCACCTCCACCTAAAAACAAGGCAAAAAACCTGGGGATCATCTTCGACTTCACTCTCTCCTACCCATCTCACATCACAGACATCACTACCAACTGCACCTCCTCAGAGGTGTTGTACCTTTTCTCACCTTCCACCAGAGCCTCACCGTCTCCAGAGCCCTGGTCCTCTCTAGGCTGGACTATTGCAACAGGCTCCCCATGGCTGCATGGATTAAGTTCAACACCCTTTGCATTGTCCACAAGGCTTTCTGGGGCCTGGCCCCACTCTATCTGCAACGCTTTCTTCCTAAATACTCATCTTCCGGAGCCCTGCACTCGTGTTCCTCCAACTCTCTGTGGGTGAGTAGCTTCTCCAAGCAGAGACTTGGAGGGGATCTTTATCCACTGCAAGTGCCTCCCTCTGAAACAGCCTCACCATCTATCTTTGTCTTGAGCCAGATCTCCTTAACTTCCGAAAACACCTCAAGACTTTCCTCTTCGCCTCCTCCTTCGCTCTCCCTCTCCCCTGCTAACTACCTCTTTCTGTTCTCTCGCTCTCCTCTTGTCATGATGCCTACCCCCGGGGACCCAGACCACGTCCAGCAACCCCGGAAGCAGGCATCAAGTCATCCTAAGCAAGCCCAACAACCCCCACTAGGGGCTATTTGGGTCCAGTCCTGGCGCCTATGGCGCCAGGCTCATAGATTAACACTTACCTGATGCAGACCATGCTGCAAACTTACCTGATGCAGACCATGCTGCAAGAGCTCCAAGCCAAAAGAGGCTTGGAAGGGACTACTTTACTTAGGGACTATTTTTTACTCGGGCGGGGCTGGGGAGGAATACTTATCTGGGACTACTTTGGAGGCTATTTAAATCACGCCCGAAGAGCAGCACACGCTTCGCGTTATTCTGCATCCAGCAGCATAACGCTCACTGTGTCTGCAAGTCTGCATCCAGCCTTCTGCCACGCCCGCCTCGAGTTTGGAGCTCCTAGAAAAAGGGAGAAAGAAGGAGAAAAGGTTAGAACAAGAGCAATACCTTTAATCCTTACCTGAATTCCCGATCCATCGTGCCTTCGAGCTGAAAGAAAGAAGTTATTTTAAGCGCGTCGCCTCGCCTGCTGCAGCGCCGCGCTGAACTCACCGGCTTTCGCAGCATCTTCACATTCCACTGCATCCTCCTGTATGTTCCCGCCGCACTCCGGCACCTAAGGAGAAGACAAGAACAGCAAGGTTAGCCAAGGGAATACACAGAGGAATATTAGTTACCCTCCCATAGACTTACCTGATTTTACCACCGGGGGTACTATTCCTCTTCACGGGTTGGCGCAGCTTCCACTGCATCTTCGCCGAACCCCGGCCCCTAAGGGGAAACAAAAGGACAGCAAGGTGAAACAAAGGGATTAACAAGGGGAACCCTCCTCACCACAATAGACTTACCTGATTTTACCGCTGGAGGTATTATTCCCCAAGACTTCATACTTTCTCTCAGTGCCTGAAAAAGGGAGAAAGCAACAGGTTACATATTGACATTATTTTATCGAACTGTGTTGGAAAATACAAATCCTTACCAGAATACTACCGGTTGCCACGAGGAACTCTTCATTAGGGTCAAGCTGCAACCTGCAAGGAATCGGACAAGAGTGAAAGTCAGGCATTTGAACTCTTACGAACTTTATGCTTACGGTGTCTTGCCGGGAATCTCGGAGTCAATATTGTTCTGGAACTCATCAATTCCTTCGAGCCAGTGAAGCAACTGGTTATCAACGCGCCCCTGCGCTCAATGCAGGATGGAGAGCTCATCTTTTCAAACCATCAGGTGAGACTATAAGAGGGGACATCAAAGGTGATCTGTGGGGAGAACAGCGGGGGTGGGAGGATTTACGCTCAACTCCACGGGTGGTTACTTCCCTTTCTCCATTTTCAGAAGAATATTCCTACGGGCCAAGCAAACGAAGCTAGGTGGGCCAGTCCAGTCCGTCATCTCGGCCCTATGCGTCACATTGGTGGAGACTGCAGCTGTCCAGTTCCGATCGACGCCTCTATGGGAGCCAGGTGAGCGTAACAGAACGCGAAGCCTACCCACAAATTCCCACCCGGGCGTTATGGATACCTCAGAGACTGACCAATTGGCCCAATTACTAGGGGAACTGAGGGCTGAAGTGCATTCCGCCCGTCAAGAAACCAATGCTCTTAGGAGAGAACTGATTTTGTCAAAGGAGCGAACTGATGACCTTGCTAGGCAACTATTGCAAAGCCAGGCTGGACAAGCACCCCTTCATGGTTCCGGGGGAAATCCAGCTCCAGTGGTATCGAGTAACCCTGTGCAAATAAACCTATCAGGAAATATTCCAATAGCTCCACCCGAACGCTTTGCCAGAGATCCCAAAAGGTTCGCCGTGTTTATGAACCAATGCCGCTTGCACTTTTTATGCAGACCTGGAGCCATCCCAAACGATCAAGCCAAGGTAGCCTTTGTATTGTCATATCTCAGTGGCAGTACAGCTGATTGGTCAATTCCACTAGTTACTCAGGATGACCCAATTCTTCGGGATTTTCAGGGCTTTCAAACAAGCATGGAAAGACTATTTGCCTGGCACTCCCAAGGACAGGCCCTGGATAACAAACTTTTGTCCCTACGACAGGGTAACCAGGACCTTCTATCCTACATCGCAACCTTTAATAGGTTGATAGTGGAAACTGGATGGCCTGAGGTAAAACGAATCATGTTATTTCATCGAGGGCTTCGAGGAGAACTCAAGGATGTCTTGGCTCAAGTCGTGAACCCACCTCAAGACTGCGCTGAATATATAGACTTAGTGGTCCAGTTAGATCACAGACTTCAGAACAGAAAGGCTGATCGAGCCAGGTTTGAGAATCGGGTGTTGGTCAAAACCCACGCTAACCCCAAAGGAGCAGATGCTTCAGAACCCATGTAAATCGGAGGGGTTAAAGGATCCTTAACCCAGAAGGAAAGAGAAAGGAGACGGCAAATGCAATTGTGTCTATATTGTGGAACTTCTGGGCATTTTCTATGGGATTGCCCTGTAAAACCACCCAAGAAGGTGATAGGAGCTGCTGATAAAAGCCATATGGAGTCAGACTCGGGAAATGACCACGCTCGACAAGCGTAGAGGTCCACTTGCCGAGCTTGAAGAAGGATACTCAGACCTCGCATTTCATCATACCAATGGTCCTCGTAGATCCAGGGCAGCCATCGCGTATGCACGCAGTAAGGGCATACATTGATAGCGGGGCCATAGGAAACTATGTGGACTATGAATTGGCTTCCAGGATGAATCTACCTCTCTGCCAAAAAAACACCTCAGATGTCATCACCACAGTTGATGGAACTGAAATTGCCTCTGGGCCTGTAACTCATTCCACCGCAGAGACGACACTATTGGGTCAGGATGGGCATCGAGAGACTATTGTGTTTGATCTAATCAAAGCCCCACAGTTCCAAATAATACCGGGGCTACCTTGGTTGGAAACACATAATCCTTGTATTGATTGGCGAGAGAAGAGAATAACCTTCCCGGATTGTGCAAAAACCTGTTACCCAAAGAAAAGTCAGAACGCAGGCCTGGCCACAGTAACCACAGCAGTCATGCAACTACCTCCAGAATACCAAGAATTCCAGGATGTCTTCCAAAAAGAACAGGCAAACAACTTACCTCCTCACAGATCGTACCATTGTCAAATCGATCTCATACCCGGTGTACAACCCCCTTGTAGCAGGATCTATGCCCTTACGGAACCTCAGAACCTTCACCTACGACAATACTTAGACCAGTACCTTGCCAATGGCTTTATTCGCCCATCCAAGTCCCCTGCATCTTCAGCTTTGTTCTTCGTGCCCAAAAAGGAAGGTGACCTCAGAAGGTGCATAGACTACCGCGCATTGAACCAGATAACTGTTAAGAACCGATACCCATTGCCTCTGATCCCTGAACTACTAGACCAAGTGAAGGACGCTTGTATATACACTAAATTTGATCTCCGGGGGGCATACCATCTGGTACGTGTAAAAGAAGCCGACAAATGGAAGACTGCTTTCTGCATTAAGTATGGGTTATTCGAATACCAGGTGATGCCTTCCAATACTTCATGAACAATGTCCTTCGTGAACTCATTGACGTTTGTGTTGTCGTATATATCAATGATATTCTAGTATACTCCTCTTCAGAATCTGACCATGTGAAGCACGTCTGAGCAGTCCTTGAAAAATTGCGCCAGCACAAACTATATGCAAAACTGGAAAAATGCATTTTTCATGCCACAGAACTTGAATTCCTTGGGTTTATCCTGACCCCAAAGGGAGTCCGAATGGACTCACGAAAGGTGGATGCAATTCTTAAGTGGCCATCACCAAGTTCAGTTAAAGGAGTACAAAGCATGCTCGGCTTTGCCAATTTCTACCGCAGATTCATCCCGGATTTTTCACATGTTGTACATCCCATCACAGCACTCTTGCGAAAAAATAAACGCTTTATGTGGACTAAAGACGCTGAAAATGCCTTCCAAGAGCTGAAAGCGAAATTCACGTCTGCTCCTGTATTAAAGCACCCGCGCCCTGAACTTCCATACATAGTGGAAACTAATGCATCCAGTCTAGCCATGGGAGCTGTCCTGTCTCAAAATGACCCTGAAACTGGCCAGCTTCACCCAGTAGCATTTTGGTCCAGAAAGTTCTCGGCACCCGAGTTAACCTATGCTGTTACCGACAAGGAGTTATTAGCCATTAAATCCGCCTTCAAGGCTTGGCGGCACTATCTTCTCGGTGCCAGGCATACCATTACTGTGATCACCGATCACCGGAAGTTACAGTATTTAAATACAGCCAAGCCCCAATCGTCACGTCGACTCCGATGGGCATTGTTCTTTGCCGAGTTCGATTTCGTAATAACCTATCGACCAGGTTGTAAGAATGGTAAAGCAGACGCCTTATCCCGAATAGGGATGGGAGAGGCAGAAGTGAACCCAGAACCAGTACCTATAATTTCCGAACAAAGAATTCTTGGCATGACTACTCTACAGACACTAGAGGACATTCAGGTAAAGATCCAGCAACTCTTTGATCCTACAGCCCTGCAGGACTGGGTAAAAAAAGCCCGGACTATTCTGTCACCAATGATCTGCCTTATTACCAAGGGCAGCTATTTCTGCCACACAAGGAACTACAAGAGCTAGTCATTTGCCGTTATCATGATACCCTAATGGAGGGGCACCCAGGTATTGCAAAAAACTGAAGCTAAAATTAAAAGACAATTCTGGTGGCCCACCTGGCGAAAGGATATTAAATCATTTGTAATGTCTTGTGGCATTTGCGCCCAAAACAAAAGTCAAAAGAAAAAACCAGCTGGACTCTTACAACCTTTAGACATTACGCCTACACCATGGCACACCTTATCGTTAGACTTTATTACTGATCTACCCCCATGCAATGGATTTAACACCATTCTAGTTATTGTGGATCTTTTTTCCAAGATGGCCCACTTTATTCCTTTAAAGGGATTACCTTCAGCTTCAATCCTGGCCAAGGAGTTCCTCGAAAACATTGTTCGCATACACGGATTTCCGTCCATATTGGTCTCTGACCGGGGCAGTCAATTCATTTCACATTTTTGGAAAAAATGCTGTCAATTGGCGCAAATCGATGTGAGGTTATCGACCAGTCACCACCCCCAGACCGATGGTCAAACGGAGAAGACCAACCAGACTCTCGAACAATACCTGCGTTGTATGTTACATCAGACTGAGAGTAATTGGAAAGACATTCTTTGGATCGCCGAATATGCATACAATAATTCAGTACACTCTGGAACTGGACAAAGCCCCTTTTATACCTTATATGGGCACCATCCTCGAACCTCAGACCTTGACTCACCCCAACACTTAGAAATGCCCGCAGTGGACCATCTGCACGCTACGATTACACAAGCCTTTAAGGAAGCAACTACACATTTAAAACAGGCAAAAAATACAAGAAAGATGCTGATCAGCATAGAAGTGATACTCCACAATACCAGATAGGGGACCAAGTATGGTTAGCCACAAAACATATACCTCTAAAGGGAACACGGACCTTTAACCCCAGATATTAGGGACCTTACTCTATTAAGGCCATTATCAACCCGGTGGCTGTCAAGTTGGACTTACCTGCTAATATGCGAATTCACCCCGTCTTTCATGTGTCACTTTTGAAGCCAGTGCAACCAGGGACAAGACTAACCAAGCCACCAGATCCTATCCTGGTAGACGGAGAACCCGAATTTGAAGTTAAGAACATCCTGGACTCCAAGCTGATAAAGCCAAAACTCTTTTATTGAATCGACTGGAAAGGTTACAGACCACAGGAGAGGTCATAGGAACCTAGTGACCATGTTCATGCACCCGACTGGTGAAAAAATTCCTCCGAAATTTCCCAGACAAACCGAAATCACAGGGAAGAACGACTTTAGGAGGGGCCTTGTGGGGAGTGCTGTCATGATGCCTACCCCCGGGGACCCAGACCACGTCCAGCAACCCCAGAAGCAGGCATCAAGTTATCCTAAGCAAGCCCAACAACCCCTGCTAGGGGCTATTTGGGTCCAGTCCTGGCGCCTATGGCGCCAGCCTCATAGATTAAAACTTACCTGATGCAGACCACGCTGCAAACGTACCTGATGCAGACCATGCTGCAAGAGCTCCAAGCCAAAAGAGGCTTGGAAGGGACTACTTTACTTAGGGACTATTTTTTACTCGGGCGGGGCTGGGGAGGAATACTTACCCGGGACTACTTTGGAGGATATTTAAACCACGCCCGAAGAGCAGCACACGCTTCGCGTTATTCTGCATCCAGCAGCGTAATGCTCACCGTGCCTGCAAGTCTCCATCCAGCCTTCTGCCACGCCCGCCTCGAGTTTGGAGCTCCTAGAAAAAGGGAGAAAGAAGGAGAAAAGGTTAGAACAGGAGCAATACCTTTAATCCTTACCTAAATTCCCGATCCATCGCGCCTTCGAGCTGGAAGAAAGAAGTTATTTTATGCGTGTCGCCTCACCTGCTGCAGCGCCGCGCTGAACTCTCCGGCCTTTGCAGCATCTTCACATTCCACCGCATCCTCCTGTATGTTCCCGCCGCACTCCGGCACCTAAGGAGAAGACAAAAACAGCAAGGTGAGCCAAGGGAATACACAGAGGAATATTAGTTACCCTCCCATAGACTTACCTGATTTTACCACCGGGGGTACTATTCCTCTTCACGGGTCGGCGCAGCTTCCACTGCATCTTCGCCGAACTCCGGCCCCTAAGGGGGAACAAAAGGACAGCAAGGTGAAACAAAGGGACTAACAAGGGGACCCCTCCTCACCACAATAGACTTACCTGATTTTACCGCCAGAGGTATTATTCCCCAAGACTTCATACTTTCTCTCAGCGCCTGAATAATGGAGAAAGCAACAGGTTACATATTGACATTATTTTATCGAACTGTGTTGGAAAATACAAATCCTTACCAGAATACTACCGGTTGCCACGAGGAACTCTTCATTAGGGACAAGCTGCAACCAGCAAGGAATCGGACAAGAGTGAAAGTCAGGCAATTGAACTCTTACGAACTTTATACTTCGTCTTGCCGGGAATCTCAGAGTCAATATTGATCTGGAACTCACCAATTCCTTCGAGCCAGTGAAGCAACTGGTTATCAACACGCCCCTGCGCTCAATGCAGGATGGAGAGCTCATCTTTTCAAACCATCAGGTGAGACTATAAGAGGGGACATCAAAGGGGATCTGTGGGGAGAACAGCGGCGGTGGGGGGATTTACGCTCAACTCCACGGGTGGTTAATTCCCTTTCTCCATTTGCAGAAGAATATTCCTACGGGCCAAGCAAACGAAGCTAAGTGGGCCAGTCCAGTCCGTCACCTCAGCCCTACGCGTCACATTGGTGGAGACCGCAGCTGTCCATTTCCGATCGACGCCTCTGTGGGAGCCAGGTGAGCGTAACACCTCTACTTCTGCTCAGTTACTCTGACTGGCTGCATGGTGTACCTTCAGAGCCTAACCTATCGGTCTGTAATACGTAATGCCCCCCACCTCCTTCTTTTTTCGTTCCTTCAGAGCCTCACAGGTCCCAAGCTCTCCTCGCCAGTCTCCTGCACTTGCCACCAGGCCTTTCACTTGCTGCAGCACTACTATACTTTGGTTCTGACCCATGAGAGTGGTATATCTCTGCACTTAACCTATGTTCTGATGAGACTGGGAGCACTTGATCCCAATTGCCCCCCCACGCACTTCCTTTCTGTTTGCCTGCATAATCTGAATGCACCATGCCTAGTAAGATCGTTTGTCTTGTCTTCCCTATGTCTTCCCCTCCCTTGCGTGGTTGCACTTCGAAACACTTATGTATAAGCGCATAGTAAATAAACAACCAATCAATCAATGTTATAGAGGAACAGTAGCTTAGATGAGGGAAAACCGTCTGTTGCAATCATCAGACAGCTGTCTAACTGTGCTTTCTCCACTCTTGCACTTTGCTACGTTTGACGTTCAATTGGTTTTTCCAGCCGAGAAGTATATTTTCACTGGGAGTCACTGAGAGGACAACAGAGAACCTCAGAGAGGGTGAATATCTCTAACAGCCATAGCTAGAGGAGAATGTGCCATGTTCAAAATGAGGATGATTTGCAAACATAATATCAGCGATATAGTGAAATACCATCATGCCATGCCCTTAACCTTTGTGACTGTTGTCTGGGGGTCATGAGGAGGCAGAATCCCGTCCATGCCGCCTGGCAGAAGAGCCACAGATAGAAACATGCTGATAGGTTTAGCAACGTAGAGAAAACACTAGCCAGCAAATGGCAAAATATTGAAATAATCTGGAAACCAAAAATCCCATGCTCAGATAGTCTGTATATTCCAGTGTGTGAATACCAGGAGGTCCGGATCACTCTGCGCAGACCCCAAAGCATGTACAGGTACCCATTGAAGTGGATGGGTATAGAGCTGTGGTTAATTGTCAAAGTCTCTCTTTACCGGTTGGTTGTTTCTGGGAGCAAGATTGGCCTTTGTTAGGGAGAATTCTCCAGAATGGCTAATTTCCCTTACCTACTGAGTCCCTCAGCAGCTTTGTTGGATTTCTAGGATCTATTTTTTTTCACCTGATAAGAGTGTGAGCCTTTTTTTCCCACTCTTACATGTGTTTTGCTGCGTGTTTTACGTTTTTGTGTTCATAGACTGTGGAGCCTCACCTACTCCATAGGCATCATCTTTTTACTGTGTGTCCACAGCACCTTTAGTGCAGAGACACAGGGTTGTCTTTTTCAGACTACTCACTTTTAACTCCATTTTCTGGGACTGACTACTGTCTCCCAGACTATGTAAAGTTGCCATTGACTTTATTAGTCTTTTTAAATCCACAGACTCAGTACAAACTATCTTCCATAGAGTAATGGAAAGGGTTTATAGTTATCCCTTTTTGTCTGTTTCTTATGGAACATTATTTTGTTCCCCTTTCTTTAAGATTTGGCTGGTGGCAGTGGTATCTACTGTATTTTTCCTAGCCTTGGTACTGTTTAAGGCTAAGTTAGTAGCCTCGAACTTTAATCCGCTGGACCCCTTCTATTTTTATTTGGTTCCGGCTGGGTTTATTCACCATTTCTTTCTGTAAAGGTCTTTCTCGTGTTTTACTCTGCGCACCAAACCAGGTTTCGTTCCTTTGTTCGCCGTCCTTTGGCAGGCTTCTGCACAGAAGCCCTCTTAGGTGCCTGAGAGTCTAGGTAGACAGGATGTGAGGGAGGGGTTTTGGTACCCCTGCACAGGGTCTCCTTGGAGACCCAGGTCGCACTCTTGTTTGATTGGCTAGGTGACTCTCCTGCCAGGGCAGCCAACCTGCTGTGCGATTGATTGGGGGAAAACTGCATAAAATGCAGGTCTCTGGGACTTGGAAGGCAGAGTCATCACTGGATCAAGAGAGCCAACGAGAAGCTGAAGAAAGATGACTGCTGCAACTACTGGACATCCCGGTGAAGCCCTGCTGCAGGTCCAAATCGCCTGAACTTCGTCGACAGAGGAGATCCACAAGGAGTCTTCTCCCCTTGAGCTTGGTGCGACCAACCAGCTCACAAAGCCCCAGGACCTCTCTCTTTAACCTGGTCGAATTTGCTTTGCCACAGGAAACCGGATAGCCAGCTTGAGAGAGTCCCCTTGTGTTTTTAAGGAACGCACCTTTTATTCATCGTTTTGCTCTGTTGCTGGCTTCTTCCCTAGGAAGCGCAGGACCCTCCAGTCTTCCTCCTTCTTGTCAGTCTGACAGTTGCTTCAGGAACCGTGAGCATGCAGGAAATCCCACGAACTACTGCCGCAGCTACAGCATTCTTCTTCTCCAAAAGCTACTGTTCAAACCCGGTTGTTTGTTTGGTCCGACCACGGTGAAAGTGTTTTCAAATCTTTTGCCAACCCGAGGACTTGTCCTTTTCTACTCTTTTAAGTAACTTTTCTTCCGACCAACTTCATTTCAAACTCTTGGCAAAGACTTAACCGCAAACTACTCTGAACTGTGTGAGCCTCTGCAAAAACTCTGAACCATTAACATTTTCCCAGACCTATTGATTTGAATCCTCATTGTAGTAAGCCTTTTCTAGATTGCCCTGCCTACTTACTTGTTGGTGCTGCTTGATTTTGAATAACCTTGTCTTTCCCTCCCTTTTTAAATTGCTGGAGTGCCATTTTGCTCCCACTTCATTTTGAGCTTAACTTGTCCAGAATTCATTGGGTGGTGTGGAGTGTAGTACGATTGTGATTTTCTGAATCTTTACTTAGTGAACTGTTTTACAAATGATTGTGTAAATAAATGTATATTCTTTTACTCTTAAGAAGGATTAAGCGTCCAAATTGTCTTTTCAAATGTATTCTCTTTGTCAATTGTTTTTGCAAGAAGTGCCTGTTGGAGGATGACATACAGTGTAACTCCGTGTTTTCCCCCTTCCCGCTTTTGGCCAGCACTTGTGGGTCCTTTACTGATCAGGGCATGGGAGGGTCAGATGCATATCAGCATGAAAGCAACTGCGGGGTCTGCAGTTGCATTAACATGCACGTGTCCAAATAGACAGAATAAATATGTGTCCCACTAAGGAATGAGACCTAAGCTAAATAACAAACTTGGCATGGAAGAACTAATGACTGTTAGTAAAACACTGCATGAAAGGGGGCTGTTGGTGTGAAATAGGTGCATTCTGACCTATATTTTTATGGGGGCATGCGTTAGGGGTCGTTGCTTTCGGATGCCTTATCAGAAGAGCTAATCTTAGATTTGCAGCCTTTGGAGTCGTACGATTTCAAACACAGTGGGATAGGTGCTAGTGTTACCAAAATATTGAACCACCCTAGATTAGGTATATGGTAGGTGAATTTGAGGTGGTGCGGGGGTAGGGTCTGGTGACCAGATGCCTTCAAAGGGAATAGGGGCGATGGGTTCGGGGGACTGCGGCCTGGCAGGGAGGGGTTGGAGCAGGCCTTGGTCTCACATTCTTGGATGAGCACATTTTCTCAGGGCTCGATACTCGCTACTTGCAAAAATGAATAGCTGCATTTCCATGAGAACAGGAGACGCGCTGAGCTGACAGAGGACAGAGGTGGTGGGAGCTGGCTATGCGCAGCACTGGGAGAGGGAGAGTGAACAGTTCGCCAGAGGAGCAGAGGGCCTCGAAAAAGAAGGTGTTTGGAAGGGAACAAAAAGGAGTTCAAAGAATACACATTAGCACAGCGTTAATACAGTAATATAAAACATGGGCGATGCAAATAGGCACAGGAAGGTGGAGATGTCTGCCACCTTAGCTTCTACGTCATTTGCCCGGTATGAGAATGGTGCAGGGGGCGGGATATACCGCCTCTCCTCCAACATTTGTTAATGTACGGGAAGTTCAGTGGAGATGGAAGGGCACTTGGATTTATGACTTGTCAGTGTCTCATGTTATCCGCAGAGCACATTCCTCCGCAAAAACAGGGCACTCGCAGATGTGACAATGGGGCGGACACTAACTGGAATTGTTGTCATAAAATAACGAAATCACTATCAATATAGAAGTGTAAACAAATATTCACGATAGCGCGGCATTGGTGAATGCCAGAAATCAATTCATTTGTTTTTCGAACATATAGTTGGTCGGCCGGGCTAATCACTCCCATGGGATTGAAGGTCATTGCATTTGATGTTGCTTGTGGGCTGTTCACACTGATGCATCCTGTACAGTATGTTTTTTATTTGTGGCTTTCCTTCACCAAAAGGAAACTTAGCTTACGCGTTCCTAAGAAGGTTCAATTGTTGTTCGTCCTTGGAAGAAAGGGAGGATTCGTTATGGATTGAATGACGGGAGGTGTGTAATACCCGCAAAAATGATAAGGTTCACCATTTCAAAACTGGACAAAGGAACATGTAATTTCATTTTATATAAACCGTTGATCTGAGCGGACACTCTGTGTTACGCCAAGAGAATAGAATGGAAATACCAAATATAATGTTTTACTGTAGGTGAGTTTATAGACAAACGAGTTAAGATTTCATTTTCTGACCAGCATTGATGGCTTACATTGTAATGGGTTGTTGCTTGGAGCATATTGTGACAACACACAAACACAACCTGTATATATTTGTCTTTGTCCCGGGCACATGGGCAGTCCAGCACTGAAATGCATGGAGTCCACATCTGGGTTCCCCCAGGTTCCACCAACGCCAAGTTCGTTGCTAATATTCAGTTTGATTTTCAGCATTTATAATGTGCACCAGACAGAATCAACTATATTTGGGCACAGTTGACAACCACCCAAAGGGAATTAACAATGTATAAATCGTGTGTGCATGCATGCTTTAGTAGAGACTACCTATCTGAACAAAAACGTTTTTAAAACCTTTTCATCCTAAGGAGTCATCTGGCACTCTTCCTAGATATACACTGCTTGAGTAATCCAGTCTTGTTAGGACAAGCAATATTACGGCCATGCTCTTGTGAGTGATATGGTAGTATGCATTGTAGTGTACACAGTTAGCAGTTCAAGGTGGTGATGCGAGTTATGATTGCTTAGCTTACTATAACTGGCAAATTTCTGGGGTTTTCCAGTTTTACTTGTAACCATAAGATCCCTGTAACAAAGTTTTTTCACTGAATATCATAGGTTTTTAGTAGCACAACTTAACCATAATGTCCCTTTAACAAAGTTTTTTTCACTGAATTTCATAGGTTTTTAGTAGCACAACTGAACTATAACATCCTTTTAATAAAATTGTTTTGAACTGAATTTCATAGGTTTCTACCAAGAAAACCATACTTTTACTAATGTACCATGCAACATTCTAAAACCCCTTGACCCATGTTGATAGCCATAGTGTCCACGGACTGTGCGCTTGTCCACGGACATCGGGTAAAATCCATACTACCAAAATTCTCAGGGGATATCTCATATTATTTTAGTATACATTGAAGACACTATACAAATTAGATAAATAGCACATAGGTAAAATACAAAGAAATAAAATACTATATCTAGTAATTGTGCACTTAACACAGCAACATTGCAATCACGTAACATATAAAACATTATGGAACATACCAAAAACAAAAATAACCTATGCCTTCACCAGAATTACCTCACAGCTCCTGCATATAAAAACTGTGAACAAACTGTGAACAGCACATTTTCCAGACCTCTAAAAGGACAACTGAACAACAAATTGGTAAGTGCACTACATGTATTCCTACAGCAGAGCACTTTGTTCAATAGACTATAGTAAAAAAAAATGTTCTTTTTTTTACATAGAAATGTCTAACACCTTGGACTGGCTTGAAGAACATTTTCCCCACAATGACATGACTGAACACAATCATACTATTGGTACACAATGCATTTTTGAAATTAAGCAAATTGATACACATTGTACTACATATATTTGACACATTTTTCTTCTTTAACAGTACATACAGAAAATAACAGCAATACCAAAGAAACAGAGAACCATGTACATGTAAAAGAACATATCAAAGAAGAAACAGACACTGTGTAAAATCATCTACAGCATTTAGAACAAAAAATTGATCTATTTTTGGCAAATTTCATTATTTTGAAGAACTTTGTAGAAAACCATATCATGGAACAAATTCAATATCACTGTCCTACGTGCACCTGTACCCCTTCTCGATGCCCCAGTCAACCATCCCCAAAAATTCCCCATCACCAAAAAAGGGTATGATGAGACCTCAATCCCTTCCTCCCCTAACACCCAACCTCTAGGAATCCCCAATTCCCCTTTATATGTCTCCCTTTCTGCTTCCCCCTCTCTTTTATAATTTAAATTAAATATTAGTGTGTGTAAATAAAGTTATATGTCTACTGTTTCTGTATGTGTCTGTGTTTTTTTTATAAAGCTTGTTTGGGAGTCTGCGGGCAGCGTAACTCTCTGTAATATCCGTAATTAACCAAAATGGGAGTGTCATAAAGACACTATGCCTGTTCGTACTGTTCGCAATCAAAATGGGGGTGTCCGTAGAACACAGAACCTGTTTGCCTGTCGGCAATTAATGAAAATGGGGGTGTCTGTAGGACACATAACCTGTCCGCTTGTCCATAATTAACCAAAATCGGGGTGTCCTAAGGACACTATGCCTGTTTGTACTGTTCGCAATCAAAATGGGGGTGTCCGTAGAACACAGAACCTGTTTGCCTGGCGGCAATTAATCAAAATGGGGGTGTCCGCAGGACACATAACCTGTCCGCTTGTCCGTAATTAACCAAAATGGGGGTGTGCTAAGAAAACTTTATCTGTCCGGGCTGTCCGTAATCAAAATGGAGGTGTCTGTAGAACGCCGAGCCTGTCTTAATGTCTGCAAAATTGTGATGCACCTTTAATTAGTTTGTGGACCCCAACCCTGTCTGGCAAACACTTGTGCACATGCACATCACACCCTCAGGATCCCACAAACATTGTGCCTGTCTGTAACTGTCCGCCACACCTGTATCACACTTTTAATTAGTTCGGGGTCCCACACCCTGTCCGTCGAACACCTGCACGCATTTGTACGACCGATGCCACGCAATAGGTGTCCTATGAACAGCCGTACAATTCATGAACATGTCCACAATGTCATCATGTGACCGCACCCACGCTGAGCGTAGACTCTTGTTTGCGAACACTGATTTTTGGGGCAATCCAACGTGTTTTACTGTGAAACTTCACCCTTGCACATGTCCCAGAACATGCCCCAGACGATCCAGATACTTTTTGGAACATTTTGAGTCTTTTTTGGTGTTCGAAGTGTCAGCGGACAGTGCGGCTGTCCGCGAAGCGCTCCCCAGCCCCCCTATAAAAGGCCACACCCCAGAGCTGCTCCTCATCCTGTTTTTGCACTTCCAGAACAGAAACTGCTCCACATTGCTGGATCGCTTTTTCCTGTCTGCTGATTTCTGACTTCTTGGAGATTCTTGAGAACTATGGAGATGGCTTCCATGGCTGCTCCTGCTGCTGTTGCTTCTGCCTCAGCACCACCCACTTCACCACCACTACCTTCCCAAAGGCCTGGAGAGGGGAACAGGCATGGAGATGCAGAGAGGGATGACGAGGAAGACGAGGATGAGGTAGAGGAAATCCCTACTAGGGCCAGCCAGTGTGAGGCTTGGGTGTGGATGTTGTTTACCACCATTGGACAGGTACGCAAGGCACGTGCAAACAAGGGACGCTGCACTGAGTGCAGGGTGGAGCTCAGTCATGGCAAACCAGGATTGTATAGCTATGGGACCACTACCATGTGGAGACACCTAAACTCGTTCCACAAGGTGGCACTTCGGAGGGTTGTCCCCTTTGATAGAACCAGTAGGTTGATTTCTTCTAAAACATTCTCTAGATCCGCTCCTATCACCACAAGAGACACTCCTGTGGAGCAGCGCATCCCTGAACCTGCTTCTGAGGCCATACGAGATGAAGTAGACCCTTAGCTTTCAAGGGTCACTGTATTATGTATGTACTGCGATACGGTACTCTGCCGGGGGAGTCATTTCGGAATGCTTTCGAGGCTGCGGTCCGGGAGCATGAGAAAGACTGCCAACTACCTGAGTAAGGCCCACCCTACATTTTCCTCTCTCCACCTGTCTTTTCTTATCCCCATGGTTGGTTTCCCTTCCTGACCCTCCTTACCTTTCCTTTCCTTGTGTGCCATGTAAATAAACACCAAGAAAAATACAAAACCACAAACACCAAAAGAATAAGGCTCTTTTCAGAGCCACCTTTCACAGTTTAAAAATAGAAGTGCCAATGAAATGCTGCATTTTTAGAAGTCTGCGGCCAGTCTGCAGACTTTTTTAAAAAAAAGGTTGCCGCAAGGGTATCGAAAACACTGCACTGTTTTTCAAGAGGTGAAAAGATCCTTTTTGTGGTGTTTGTTTTCAGAAAAGTTGAATTGGTCAAGTCTTACTGCAAAAATGGTTGCTATACTTCCAAAAAGGGCTGTAATGCATTTTGAATATTTAGCAGAAAAATCTGATTGCCAACATCAATCAGATGGACTCCATCCCTGCGAAAAAATGTTTGTGCTGCAAAAGATAATATTTTCATTCTGGAAAGGGGACATGCCAACATCTCTCAAAAAGGCACAAACAACCCAGTTGACATTGCGTCTCGCTTCTCCATTTGTGGACCAAATGAAGAAGAGCGCAGCCACATTTGTCTCTGTTCAATACGAGAAAAAATTACTGGGGAGTTTGGAAACATGTCCATCACTTTCCCAAATCCTTCTTTCATTGAAAACTGCAACGAGATTCCAGTAACATGTCCTAAACTATTCCCCCCACAATGAATAATAATAATGTCTGGATGATGGTGTTTCACCAAAGTGGCACAAAGAGGGACCAAATCCAGTCACTTCATTCCACGCACTCCACACCAGTGCACATCCATATGATGGAATCCAAGATCTGCAGCTACTCCATATTTCTGTGCATGCACCTCCAACCAATGTATCCACGAGTTTCCCAAAATCCAAACACTCTGCTTTGTAAAAGACTATTTCAAAGTCTGGTGAGGATTAGTCCAGGGGGAGCAGAGTTATAAGCCGCCCAAAAAGTGCTCTTCCTATGGGTTTAGCAACTAAACCATAACTACATGGCCGCTAGCTCAGGCCCTGTAATATCCATCTCACAGGAAGAGCACTTTTTGGGTGGCTTATAACTTTGCTCCCCCTGGATAAATGTTCACTAAACTTTGCAAAAAAGTATATGGCCCACTCTAATTTCTTTTGGTAAGTTTGGTGAATTTTCGTGAAGGGGGGCAAAGTTATAGCGGGGTCCCAACATTTTTTTTTCCATAGACATAATGGAATAAAATTTGCTCACACCTACAGCCCAAACCGCTGGACGGATTTTCACCAAATATGCAGCAGGAGAGGCTGCTTGGTTCTGAAAGCGTGCTTTTGTCACAATCCATGCCCCTGCCCCCCTCAGGTATAACAGCCCCCTGACAGCAGTGGACTACAGCCCTTCAAAGTGGCCCCAAAAATACATGGAGTCAGGCCTTTGGCGCCAGGCTCATTATTAGGAATAGGTCAGTACCAGTTTTGGACATTAATCCAACATGGAGGTCTGTTACACAGCTCAGTTCCTAGAATTGAGCTATGCATTCTAGTGTTTTGGGTGTGGTCGTGCCTTCAGGTGTGGCTGGCTATATAAGCTACGCCCAAACTGGGATACACACTTCGCATTATTCTTCACTCTTGCAGCGTAACGCTCACTGTGTCCAGCTCCTGCTCATCTGCTTCTTCCCGTGCTCCGATCCTGAAGCCATCGATCCGAATTACATCACCAACCTGGAAGAACAAGAACAGCATTAGCAAGCAAGTACACCTACCTGTGAGTAGCAGGTCCTGAATCCATCCTGCGCTTCGTTTGCTTCGCCCATCTCCGGATTTCACCGCAAGCTGTAACGGTAAAGAAACAAGGACAGCATTAATAACAACTATTACCTGGGCAAGCAGCGGATCCTGACATCACTCTGCGCTTCATTTACCTCGCCCATCCCCAGATTCCACCGCAACCTGCAAGGGTGAAGAAACAAGGACAGCAGTAATGAAGCACTTACCTGGGCAAGCAACGCTTCGATCGCTCATCATTCCGGAACACCACCGCAACCTGCACGAAGAAGGGAAGAAAACACAGGTTATCAACTAACTCTAAATAAATAGCGCCACGCTCCGGCATCAACAATTTACCCGTAGTCTTCGCCAACCGGCACTGCAGCTCTGAAACCGCATCCATCCCTGTGGAAACAAGAGACATTATTAGAGAAAAAGCGTAGTGGAGCAAAGTAACGCTGATAAGACAGAGAAAACGAAGGGAGAAGAAAGAGACAGAATAAAAATTGAGAGACACTATAACTCACTTGAACGCAACAATCAGAGTCGAAGTCACAGCTGGTCTGGACCCAACATAAGGGCACATGGACCAGTGAAGCAACTAGATCCACAGAACGCCCGCACCTACCACGCACCCCTGCACAGAGAGGCAGGACGGAGAGTTCAACGCAAAAAAACCTAAGGTGAGAAGTAACCCCAAGGGAAGGGATTTGGATCAGAGGGAGGTGGGGGTCTACCCATCACGGGCCCAGTATCTTAACCCTCCATTCTCCTGTTATAGGCGCTACCCAATATCTGACACATAACCAAGCAAAGTGCGGTCCGGAATTGCGCACAGCCTTCCATCCAGTATCATGTGTTGCCCCCGTGGATACCAGGTGAGCGTAACAGTTTTTAAAATTTGGTGTAAATCTGTCCAGTATTATTTTTAAACTTCCAAAAAGTAGGTAAAACAAATTAGTGATATCTGGGTTCGGTCCATGGACCCATTTTGCTGTTAGTTCCGCGGATAGTCATCTGATTGGTCTATCAGGCGATGTGAAGTCTGCGGACATCGGGCGTGCCGCCGATTGGATGGAGAAAAGTGGGAAATGTGTCAGTTTTCTTGAAATGCCCGCCATGCCGGATTTGCAGACTTTTGCCGGTGTTTATGGACACCGTGGTAGAAACCTAAAGAAATGCAACATTGCACTTGTCAAACCCAACAAACCATCTCTGGGGAGGAGGGGGCGATGAGAATGGGATGCTATATGGCCATAAGAAGCCAAAAAACAGGTGTGTTCCATCCCTGAAGTCCGTGAACACTCAAGATGTCCTGGGACAGTCCTGTGGTGTCCGCGGACACGGCTATTTCTTCATACAGGGTTGGTGAAAATCAGTTTTTGGATGGCTTATAACTTTGGTGTCACTCAATGAAACTACATGTAATTTTGGAATTTTATTGTAGAGCTAATTCTGAAAGGTTTTGCAATGTTTGGTGGGATTT
Organism: Ambystoma mexicanum; assembly: GCF_040938575.1. Taxonomy (NCBI): domain Eukaryota; kingdom Metazoa; phylum Chordata; class Amphibia; order Caudata; family Ambystomatidae; genus Ambystoma; species Ambystoma mexicanum. The sequence goes on from NC_090924.1 coordinate 1,042,324,589, forward strand.
CATTCAAGAGGGGGCAAAATTAGAGGGGTGGGGTCCCAAAATATTGTAAAAGCTTATAAATGTGGTGCCATTTGACGAATCTGCTCAACGTTGGCAAAACGATTTTTGATCTAGATATAAATGATTTTGCAAAGTTTGGTTGGATTCAGTCAGGAGGGGGCAAAATTAGATGGGGGTCCCAAAATAATGTAAAGGCTTATACATGTGGTGCCATTTGACGAATCTACACAAATGTTTGCAAAAAGATTTTAGATTGACATATACATGTTTTTCTAAAGTTTGGTGGGATTTTCTCAAGAGGGTGCGAAATTAGAGGGGGGTCTCAACATTTTTAGAGGCTTGTAACTTTGCTGCCATTTGACAATTGTGGACATACGTTTTGAGAAAGATTATAAACCAAACTTTCAATGTTTGTGTAAAGACTGAATGGATTTTGTCAAGTGGGGGCTAAGTTATATGACTATTGTACGTACATACATTTTGACACTTTTGAAAAAATATAACATGGGTGGATTTCAAGCAACTCGTGTAAGGAGCATTGGCAAGGACCTTAAAGCATGGTTTTTTGACAAGTGTCATAATGTAGGTACATAAATAGTGATATACCTTTGGTGATTGAGGTATAGCCTGTGGCCATGGGCAGTGGCCAGATTGTCCGGATCATGGTATAAGGTCATGACCTGGACAATCTGGCTACTGGTCATGACCGTGTGGGACTAACAATTGTGTTAAAGTGGCCATGTCCACCTGGGACCGGCTATTTGGTAAAGTTATTTGAAAGTACGATAGGTTTGAAAGGGAAGGAAAATGTGCACATGGTAATATGGTCATAGGGTTCTGCAGGCTGACATGGAAAGGGAAGAGGGGCTCTGTCTAACATATCTTTGCTTTGATGTAGCAACCAACCATTCATCCATCTCTAGTGTGTCCTCAATTCATGAGAAAAGTAATAAGAGAAAAGAGCTGCAAAGTGATGTACTGCCTCATAGTTGTTCCACCGAACTCCAGTTTTCACAATTTATATGCCTTTCCTTAAGAACTGTAGGCCAACTCCAGACAGAAAGCATCCCATCTACTGCAAGTTCCATAACTGTGTGCCGTCCCAACCTTTCCTCTCCTACCACCCATTTAAAACATCCTTCTTACTCATCCTCAGAAATAAAATGCAAAGTCAAGCGCCTCACCTGTTCCCACCTACTCAACCATCATAGAGCCAACGGACTCACCCACTATCCTACACTTCACCTACAAACGAATCACTACTACTTCTACTCAATGAACCATATCAGCATAGATGTCCTCTACTAACTGCCCATCCCTACTCCAATAGGATTTCAATAACCAAATGCTGTGGGAAGACCCAGAAAGCTATCTTAGCGACACTTGTCTATAGTACTGTCTCCCCCAACCCACTATGCACCCTTATTCATATTAAATCTCCCTATGTCAGTGCATTGCGTAACAACATATCACATTACTTACCATGACACTCAAATAGATTCCTGCACTTCCAAATCACACCATTTCCAAGCAAATTATGAAACTGTTAAATATGGTTATTGATTATTTTTTCTAAATTATTGCCAACAATTACATGAAAGTGGAAATTCTGTAATATAAAAAAAAATCCCCCATCTACACCTCTACCTTAAGTGCTTGAGTGATGTGGAATACTACTGAACAGCACATATAACATACATAACCTGAGAACATTCTAAGACAGTACAAAATCATCAATGTAAAGTCATACCAAAACAGCCTAATATGCAACTACAAAGCACACAAACAGCAAAAATATTTGTCAAGGGTAGACATAAACTACTTGCTTCACAGTAAAGTTTCTTATGCACCCACAAGCTTATCACATCTTCCAATGTAAGTGAGAAACAATCTTTATTTGGAAATATATTTGCACACATAAGCATAGCATAACATGTCATACAGCTTCATCAATCTCCTAAAAACGCTGAAGTAAAATATAGAAAACCCTACTTTTCAAACAGTACTTATACACTTGACTAAATTAGACACCTACATATATTTCATTTATCTTATCTTACAATATATAAAAACACACTATCACTCACCTTCAGCAGCTTCAATTAATAAATAGATCTTCACAATAGCCAAACACAGAACATGTGCACACTCTCAGTTCTGGAACCAGAATGTGACAAGTTTGGCAAAAGGTCACTTTCATATCTTTCATAAATCAATAGCACAAAAAGAAGACTGTAGAAATTAAACAAGAAAAAAAAGCTGAACACAATCTGTGCTAAAACACCCACAATATAATATGATCACGTCACCAAAATACAAACAACTATAACGACAGGAAAAACCCACGGTTTACATCTGCGGCTATTAAAGCCTGCCACAAAGTATGACGTACGATTGCAGCATTCATAGCTGTGGATTGAGTCAACCGCCAATAGACGCGGCTACCCGTAAAATCTTTACAAATCTAAAAAGACATACTAACAGGGTGCAACAATTCAAACAACATAAAGGTACACATGAGGGCATGGAATCAGAAACACATGTGAAATTGTATAGTGTAAAATCAATGGAACAACATGATCAATACACAAAAATTGGAATTGCCATACCCATGGCTAAAATGACAGTCATAGATGTGGCTACACCAACCAAAAATACACAATGTCCCATTGGCTTAATAGTACCCATGGCCATAATTCATCTATGAGCTAGGTACCTGCAGCTATAATTCTGCTGACAGGGCATGACGTTTCGTAACTGCAGCTATTTACAAAAAAGGCATCACAAGTATTTTCCTTTTCCAATATACTTGAAAAGTTCTTTGGGCGGCTCTTAAAAGAGCCTATGCGTTCATTTACCAATGTATAACAAAAAATAAATTTTCAATTGGATAAATACTCTTTACCTCTATTACAAAGAAAATTATCTTGGAACATTTCTCTGTGCTCTTTCTTTAGATGATTAATTAATATCCTTTTCCCAAGCTGAAAAAAACCTGTACTCCGAGTCAAAAATATTCCTCCACAATTGCAGCATGGACCTCTCATTTCAAACACTCCATCTACAATAATAATACAGAAACAAAGAAATGTTGTAAGCCAATCCTTTGAGAACACATCACCTATGTCCTCAACATCACTATTAACACCATTCTCAAAATTCTCAAATTTTCCACAGTACTCTAAGCAATCACAATCCACTACTTCTGAAATTGGCTGCATATTCACAATATCTAATCAAACAATACATATACCCCAAAATACCACAATCTCTTAGAACTATACCTCACTCTCAAGCAATAAACATTTTATATGCAGCAAAAGTCTTAAGACAATCATGCAATATAATATGGAGTTTTATTGGCATATATAATGATCATAAAAAAAGCATTCTCTCATAGGTTCAACAATACAAAAGCATCTGAGGTACTTGACATCCTATTGGCAGCCAGCCACCACACAGGCAATGAACAACCAATCAGAAGGTTAACACAAACATTCCGCCTTCTCTACTCATGTACTCTCCTCATGTACTCTTCCTCCGTTGCTAATTCTAATATCTGGAGTAACACACAGTATTTCTATTAACCACACTAAAATGGAAAACTGCATACAATGGCTGGAGGACAAATATCCGAAAGAGGTAGAAATCAACAAGAAGATGCTAAAAAAAAATTTACATTCTATATATTCATTAAACATGAGACTAACACTTATATTGAAAGGAACAAATATAACACATATAATTTATTTACCTAATATCAAACTATGAAATGTTTATGCAACCAACACAAATATTTTAAAGTGTATTATATCTTTCATTGTTTAAAAATATTTGAAATATTTTCAAACAGATGAAGAAGTGGTTCAAGTCTCAAGAAGATTCAAGCAGAAAGCACCACAAGAAGTACCCACAAATATAATTATGGATTACTTAACAGAACTAAAAGAACTATTAATTAATATTAAAAAAGAAATACAATCAATGAAAAAGGATAATCAAAATGTAAAAGAAATCATGGACAGTAAAACATTTGGGAAATTGGGCAAGGGAAGATGTATCATGTGTTCCAAAATGAAACAAAAACCCCAAACCACATCCCCACCCAAATAAATCTGTCTTGAACAAACTTTGTTTGCATATTTATTTATCTTTTTCAAATATGTAAACTTATATGAAATATGAATGTAATCAAAGTGCTTAAAATGTTTCAATAACTATTTTCAAACACCACACAAATACACCTTAAAAGAATGTTCCACATTAAATTTTTTAAAAATAATTCTGTATAGCTGCGATTACAAAAGAACCCTATGATTCCCCAAGTCTTGTAGCAGGGGCTACAAGACTTGCATGTGTTTCTCTTACTAAACCTATTGTATAATATTAATAACAGGAAGAACCAGTAAAAATGAGCTCATAAAGAGTGCACTTTTTGTGCATCACAGCTATATCCGTGGATATAATTCCTGGAAACAGTGTCCAGGAGCCCCAACCAGTTGTTGCTGAGGTTACCCATGCCTGCAGAATCCAACCGTGCATTGGACTGCACCATAGCCGTGGTTACTCATCTATGTTTAAAAAAATAATAATATCCTTCTCTTTGAAAAACAAGAAAACATAATCAGTTCAAGGACACACACACACACACACACACCCACACACTTTAATAAACAGAAATTTAATACACACGTTTTTATGACCCTCATATTTTGTATGCAGTGCATCACATGCACTAGATATCATACAACATCCATGCATACAACACTGTTGTTCTCTTTAACATAATAATCATCGGGTCTTTGGGAAAAAAAATCCAGCTTGGATTAAAAAAAATATATAACAATGTAAAAAAGTATAAGAAAACACCACTACAAGAAACAAACAGGGATATATAAACTGACTGAGTGAAAATAAACAAAGAACATTATACCGGGTGGTTGCAGAACAAACGATGGGAAGGTTAAGTGAACTTGGAGTACAAGAGAAAATAGGGTAAGTTAAGTAAACTTGGAGAACAAGAGAGAATAGAATGGGATAAGTAAACTTGGAGAATAAGGGAAAGAAAATGATCACACAGGTAGAAATGCCAGTACTATACCTTTGTAAAAAAAATGAAGAGCACTATAGATAGTTGGCAATATTGAGGAATTGTCTTTTTTGTGCTGTCATTTTCACTGTGTTACATAGTCCTCTCCCATTGAACATTCCAACATGTCCGTCCACAATAGTAACATCAGTGATGACATTATCATTTCGGTTCCAAATTCATCACCACCGAGGAAAAAGGCAACTGAGTTGAAAACCACTGCTAACAGTTGACACTTCTTTAAAATTAAAGAACACTGTTCAGAAAAAGAGGCAGAAGAGGTAGTTTGCACATACTGCAATACAACTTTACGCCATAGGCCTTCCTATATTCCGTCTGCAGCACCTTCATCCACTAGTGCAACATCCCCAACTGCAAATTAACTCTCAACTTCAGCAGTGGTCTCAACTGCACATACTCCTGTTTTACCAGCTCTTAAAATGGCCCATTAAAAGCTCTCCTTTTAAGTTACAAAAATACATCAAATTGAGCACAGACTGCAAACATATTTACAATATCTATTGAAATGTATTTTATGCAGTCTCAGAAATCAAAATCTCCCAATTGTTTGCAAAAGTGAAAGAAGACTGTTCAAAAAAGAGGCAAAGGTTGTTCCATCACACAGCCTAGGAACATCAATAATGTGAAGAAATCGGGTGCAAATTCACTGCAAAGATGTAGATGATGACTATCAAAAATCACACAAGCACCACAAATAAAACTGCATGGGGCTCATGCGTTATGTACACAGAAAACAGCACCAAGTCCAGAACCTGCATCCAAAAGTCATGTCCAACAGAACCACTATGTTCTGAATATAGGTTGGCGTTTTACAGAAGTAAACTGTACAATATCTAGTGAAAGTCCACTGCGATGATGAGATCGATACAGCTACAATACAATAAACACAAAAAACATACTAAACTGAACTTGCAAACCACCTTCAAATTTACAACTATATCACAAAACACTAAAAAAAATGAACACTACTGCATACCTGAAAGTGGATTAAAATTACAATAAATCAAATAAAATTTCTATCTCACTAGTATAAATACAAAAACTAAATGCTCTGTGAAAATGTCATGAATTGAAAAATCTAATTTTATAGGTCCATATTTCTAAAACTTAAAACATATATCTAATAATTGCCACACAATCAAAGCAGGTAAAGACAATCAGAATGACCAAATGATAGCTCTGGCAAATATAACGAACGCAAAAAAGACTGTAAATAAATCTTCACAAATGTAAAAATGAATTCACACTTACTTTCCCATCAGCCACACTCCTGCCATCTCCACAGTGAGAGTTCTACAATCAAAAGGATAACACTGCAGAACATGGTGGCTTTTATACTTTCCAAAATGAACACCAAAGAAAGAGGACTATATACTAATACTACTAAAATGGATGACACATTTTCCCCACAACCTATCACTGACAGCTACAGAAAAAGACCAACAACCAATAACAAACAGTGAAACTCAGCCTCATTTATAGCTGTAACTATTTGACGCAGTTGCAGACCTTGCTTTGTATCCAGCTGCATGTACATTTTTCTGCAAGATGAAAATCAAAATAAATGGGCCTCCAAACCTTTTAATCAGATAAGTGAATAACTAAGTATATACAATAACACAACAAATGACATTCTGTACTGTATCGTCCAGATAAAAATATGATTATTGCACAGAAAATGTATGTTTATAGTCACAGCTTTAAATATACCCCCGGTTCCAGCCACAACAAATTAAATGCTGAATAGTATCGACACTCCTACACACGTGGTTTTCAATTGACGTGGCTACAAATACACAATGTCCCATTTGCCATAATATAGATGTGGCTGGAAAACTGTGTCACATTTACCCATGGGTAACAACACTGCGCACAGAGTGGCTGCTGCATAACCACAGATAAGCACAACAGTACCATCAACCAATCAAAACTTCAAAAACACACACATCAAACACACCCTGCTCATGCAAACTATTAGAAAATTCAAACTAGGAATAATTTTGGCGGGATTCTGTCAAGAGAGGGTGAAATTAGAGGGGTGGTCCCAAAATAATATAAAGGCTTATAAAAGAGGTGCCATTTAATGAATCTACACTTAAGTTGGGGAACTGATAATAGATCTAGGTATAAATGCTTTTGCGAAGTTCAGTGGGATTTTGTAAAGAGGGGGGGTCACAAATTATTTTAACGGCTTGTAAATGTGGTGCAATTTGACAAATCTACACAAAGGTTTGTAAGTAGATTATAGACCTAGATTTAAATGCTTTTTTCAAAGTTAGGTGGGATTCTGCCAAGAGGGGGCAAAATTAGAGGGGGGTCCCAAATTATTTTAAAGGCTTAAAAATGGGGTGCCATTTAACGAATCTACACAAAGGTGTGCAAAAACATTATAGATCTAGTTATACATGTTTTTGCAATGTTTGATGGGATTTTGTCAAGAGAGGTGGAAAAATTAGAGGAGGGTCCCAAACTATTGTAAAGACTTATAAATGAGGTGCAATTTCACGGATCTACACAAAAGTTTTCAAAAAGATTTTAGATCTAGATATAAATGTTTATATGGATTTTGTCAAGTGGGGGCTAGGTTACATGACTATTGTATGTGCATACATTTGACACTTTTGAAAAAATAAAACATGTGTGGATTTCCAGCAAACTTGTGGAAGGTTTATTGGCAAGGATCTGAAAACATGTTTTTGCAAATGTGCCTGTGTTTTATTTTTGAACAAGTGTCATAATGTAGGTACAAGAGTGACTGAGGTATAGCCGGTAGCCATGGGCAGTAGCCAGATTGTCCGGGTCGTGGCTACAGTCATGATCCGGACAATCTGGTTACTGGCCATGACCACGAGGGACAGCACATGGGGTTAAAGTGGCCATGTCCACCTGGGACAGGCTTTGTGGTAAAGTTGTTCGAAATTGGGATAGGTTTGAAAGGGAAGAAAAATGTGCTTGTAGTAATATGGTCATAGGGTTTTTCTCTTCGCCGTCTGCAGGCTGCCATGGAAAGCAAAGAGGGGCCCTGTATGGAACCCTACCTTCCCTTTCCATGGTGGCCATCTTGGAAAATCCTTTTTTGGTACCCCGGGTTCCTGCTTTGGGAACCTAGTTTGTGAATGGCCTTCATCCCTCATTACAGGGGCTAGAATGTGGGGATAATGGTCCGGAGACCTCGTTATCCACCCTTGCTTCATTGGGCTGATAACTTGGGCTGCTGGGCCGGTATCAACCATTGCAGTTCCTGGAATGGGGGATGAATGCCACAATATTCCGATTAGCATAACACAAAATTCAAATGGAAATGTTGGAAAATCTTATTGAGTCTATGTACTTTACTGAGAAATATAAAGTAAATGGAGTCTTTAAGTTTTTTTAGTTCGATTTTTTACTACGAACGGTGGTTCCTAAAGTCTTTTTTTTTTGGTTGGAGAGCTAAGAATGAAAGGTGGGGAGGGAAATGACAGTAGAGGCACCAAACACTAATATGGAGGGGCAGGTGGACAGGGGAAAATGTTGCACGTGTGTTATTTCTAAGGTAGGGGGCAGTGTTTCTCATGCTCCTTGATTACAGCAGTGGTGGTGGCTCTTGGGGAGGAGGGAAGGCATTAGCTGATGCCATTTTAAGATAAATAGCAGTTTTGCTAAAAGTATGTACTGTGTACTAGATTGTTAATAGATAATGAGTAGGAATAGGTGTTGGAGCGGTGTAAGGGAAATTTTGAAGTTGAAAGTTCCTAGATCAGTAAAAAATGCAGTTCCGAACTGTCCGCGAAGCACAGATCTTATCGTGAAGTGCGGACGGGTTCTCGGACACGTCATCATGCTCCGCACCAGCGTATGGTCATGTGGCACTGTCCGAAAGGTCCGCAAAGAAGTCAGATGTTCGTAGACATCTAGAGAGGGAAAACTAGTTGAAATAGTTGCAGAAAGTGTATAGACATGTTAAAAATGATTCTAGACGGTGGGAAATGGCAGAGTTTTAAGGTGACACTTTGTAAATTGGACACAAATATTGTTATATTGGGTAAGTATGATGTTAGTAAATTGTTAGTAAATTGTTGGAAAATAGCATGCACTGGTAAAAAACCCATGGAATTCATTGAAAAACGTTGTTAAAAGGGACGTTATGGTTAAGTTGGACTAATAAAAACCTATGAAATTCAATGAAAAAGCTTTGTTAAAGGGACATTATGGTTAAGTTGTACTAATAAAAACCCTATGAAGTTCAATGAAAAAACTTTGTTAAGAGGACGTTATGGTTAAGTTGCACTAATAAAAACCTATGAAATTCAATGAAAAAACTTTGTTAAGAGGATGTTATGGTTAAGTTGCACTAATAAAAACCTATGAAATTCAATGAAAAAAAGGTGTTAAAGGGATGTTATTGTTAAGTTGTGCTACTAAAAACCTATGAAATTCAGTAAAAAAAACGTTGTTAAAAGGACGTTATGGTTACAAGTAAAATAAAAAAAAAACTGAAATTTGCCAGTTATGGTAAGCTAAGCAACCATAACTCGCGCAACCACCATGCACTGCTAAGACTAACAACCAGGACATCAAAGATGACATCACACATTCCATTGATGACATCACTGATGACATCACATGTGCATTTACTTTTCATACAAGGGGTTGTGAATGTAATGTTGGCAAAAATGTATCAGGGATTATCGGGAGATGTGTAATAAACTATATACTTCATTACGCAATGTAGTGTTCTAAAGAACATTCCATTGCAGTGTTCTTTCTAGTACAGGAACCTACTCATACAGAAATGTAGGTATTGGCTGTAGCATACACCATAGAGGTCTAATATTTGTAACTTTCCAAAGTTATATAATGAAACAGTGAATGCTTCTGGATCAGACTTTTCCGTACTGTGAAATATGTACTAAGTAGCTAATAATGCATCACTTACTAAATATTTCTACTAATACACACAAAACATAAATAGACTACGATGCATACAAATATGGAGCTTATATATGGAGAGTAAAGTAAGCAAACAAGAGGCAGTATCATTAGCAACTGTGTATAACCTACATGATTGTGTTCATGCACAAAAATGATTGCTGTGTTTCAGGCCTGCTTCTTCCCCTATATATGTACATCATAAGATGCAATTACATTCTAAGGAAAGTAGTGTAAGAACATGTGAGAATAGAAACATCTATAAAAGTAATACCTTTTGAATGTTACATTTCTGACTGTCAGTAAATAAAACCCCCTGGCCTAGATATGGCAGTGAACAAAAAAGAAGGGGCTAGACATGTGATGTCATCAGTGATGTCATCAATGATATTTGTGATGTCATCTTTGATATCCTGGGTGTTAGTCTTAACAGTGCACGGTGCTGGTGCAAGTTATGGTTGCTTAGCTTACCATAACTGGTGAATTTCAAGGGTTTTTTGAGTTTACTTGTAACCATAACGCCCTTTTAAAAATGTTTTTTTGCTGAATTGCATAGGCTTTTTAGTAGCGCAACTTAACCATAATGTCCCTTTAACAAAGTTCTTTCACTGAATATATATATATACACACACACACACACATACACACACACATTGGTAAAAGAACCCAAAGGCATTTTTAAGTACCACCCATATTTGAAAAGAAAAATACTTTTGAGGCCTTATTTTTAAAATAGCCCTGGTTAAGCAGCCAATCGAACATTGCACCCTGTCAGAGGGGTTATATCCATGGGTAACACTAAACCAATGGGACTTTGTGTATTTTTTGGCGGGTGCAGCTGTGGCTATAACTATAACCTTAGTTTATAGCGGTACCAATATGTGTGTGTTGATCATGATTATTCATCGATTTTACACTACACAATTTTATATGTGTTGATTCTATGCCTCCATGCGTACCTTTGTGTTGTTTGAATTTTTACACCTTGTTAACATGTCTTTTTTTGATTCTGTAAAAATGTTATAGGTTCACACCCGCTACTATCAGCACTCCAATTGGACGTCAAGCATTTTGGTGGGCAGTTGTAGCTGCGGGTATGAGCCCGTCTGCCCTACCCGTGGCTACAACTGTTTGTATTTTGGTGCAGTGATTATATTATTCTCTGAATGTTTTAAATTTAACACATAATTTTAGATGTCTTTCTGTTTGGATGTTCTCGTCTCAAGGCACGTGTGATTTAAATTTGAACCCTTTGCAATATGTGTTTTTCAATGCATGGAACAATTACGTGTACCCGCGGCTATTTGTAAATATTTGTGGCAGATTTAGTAAGCTGTACTGTCCCGAGACAGTCCATCCGTGTAGGTGAGTGTGCGAACATCCGCACGCGAGCACGTGATTGTCACACGTGACCAGCTTACCCTTTCGGGCATTTCCAGGACTCGGGAACTGACACTCGTAGCTCCGGATACTTTGGTACAGCAGCTAAATCCTTAATAATATCTGTCCCATGGCAGCTAGAAGGTCAGTACCCTTTTTCACACGTTCTTCACCTGTTTTGCCTTGATTAACCGTTCCATACAGAAGGAAGAATATATAAATAGAAACACAACCTGATGGATGGGTAGCCTCACAGAGGGGCCCTTGTTTTTGGTGCTAGAGCTAACCCCCCTTTACTTAATGTGTGACAAATAGATATGTCTCAAAGTTCACTGAACTGTAGAGAAACACGTAACTCTATACTGTAGTATCTGAGCATCTGAGCCTGTAGCAGTGAGTGGGGAGTGACTGTGGATTATTTTTGTCTGTCCATACATTCTCCTCTTGAACTTCCCTGCAATGGCGATGAGAAGCAGGGTAAAGTATACACCCTGTCGCAGAAAATGGTGACTGAATGCTTAATATCACCAACATTCTTTTTAAGAAGACTGTCCTGATGAAAGTGGTTTCACTAAAGTATACACCAATGAAACCGGTAGACAGTGGTTGTGACATGGTTGTGACATGGTGGAGGTCAAAATCACTCCTACCTATACCATGAATAACCTGTTATATGTGTTTTAACTGTCCCACACTCTGTCCAACACATAGCACACATAGCACACATAGCACCTTTTAGACAGGTGATGTGGGCTGTTTGTCTTTGTTCAAAAAGAAGCTCACCCAGATTGGGAGTGCCTGTTATAGCACTGTTTTGGCAATTGACAGGACTTTTGAGCTCCTAGTTCTTAACCAGAGCTACCCTAAGTTGGTTCAACCTGGCTACGGGATAATAAAGTAGTGTGTACCCTAAGTAGAAGGTTGACCCCTTTCCTTTTTGCCTTAGGTGTTGACTCTTTTTAACATTTACTCGCCCATACTGACCCAGGAGGATATCAGTGACTGGGGACATACAGGAGTATAACAATTTTCAAATTGTTACATTTTTCTTCAAAAATGATTTCTCTTTGCCCTCTTTTCCTGTCCCTATTTTGTAAGCATTACACCAGCGCTCTCTAGGGAAAGTTTTTCCACTAGGGACTAGGCAGGGATAGTGAGTCTTTCCCATCTATCCTTCTGCCTTCTACACCGACCCTGTATTTCCTTGGTCACTGTTTCATGTCTATTAGACCTTCCGGTCTACGAAATCCTCACTGCCCCTTTAAAAACTGCATACAGTTGTGTGTTGCCCACATCAAACGAAACCCATGCTTTGCACTTCTTGAAGTTGGTCCTATGTTGTAGTTTTTGTGAGGTGAGGAACAATGTCATGGCTTTAATCATATCCAAGTTGTAATATGCCAAAAAATTGACCATCCATTCATACCCAAAAAGCACATATAAATTGAGTCTTAACATATTTGCATTACACCATGTGAGCCTGTTGCCTTGATTATTTACTCAGATTATCAGACATTTACGTCTCTCTAGGGGTTGGCGTGATGCTCTCAAGTGGCAAGCCCAGCTCAGGAGCTTGTGGTTAATACACCTGCCTGTCAGGGCTTCACCCTGTACACTGTACTTTCAGTGCCCCCCTTGTCGTAACTATCTTTCGTTTGATGTGGCCATCCTGATGCTGATGGCACATTAAAATTGTTTTTTGATTCACTAGATATTAGCGGAATTATCATGAGAATGCGCCCTTCTAGAGCACTGGGCCCTGACGCAGTGCCTAACAATGTATGCAACGCAAACCCAGACTATTGGTCACAGGTCTTTGTTTACAGATACTATACACACTGGCAAGCAGTTGGACTGAATCTATATTTATTCCTGTACTCAAGACGGGTGACCCTCAAGACCCTACCTATTTTAGGATACTGCCATTCGGGATTCCTGCTCTAAAATCTGCCTGGGCCTAAACTGGCTTCAGAAAGTCCCATAGCATAGTACTTAGTACCTGTGTACTGCAATACTTTGCAGCAGAAACGTTTACCAGCAAACTGAAATTGTATCTGTGCTATGTGGTCTTCTCTATAGCATTTGACTCCATCTCCCAGCCTTTACCTTGTAAAAAAACTGGGTCCCTTAATCCTGGACCCCCCACCTCTGTGGTTTATTATGGCTTCATATCAGGGCACCAGGGTGGCCATTCGTCTCAATCAAGAGGGAGATATTTCATCTGAGCTTGAAGTAAATGTCTGGTTTAGGCAGGGGTGTGCATTGGCTCCCCTGCTATCCAACCTATATGTCCCTGATTTAGAAGGAACTCTGAGAAAGACCCGCAACTTCCCATAGTGGATTGGAGCAGTGCCCTGCCCATGGCTGACTTATGCAGATGTTACAGTCCTTATGGACTGTACTCAGATTGGACTTCAGCATTTAATCAATGCCATCCGGAGTTATGCTACCACCAACAGACCTGTCATTAATGCAACTAAAGCTAAGATAATGATTTTTGGTCACAGAAGTAGAGGAAAAAGTCAATTTAGGCCTCATTATGAGTCCGGCGGTAACTGAGGCGGTAAAACCACCTGGTTACCGCCGGACTTGTATACCATTCCGCCTCCGTGACTCCGTGACTCCCGGAAATACCAGGGCATTATGACTCTGGTGTCCCGGGAATTCCGGAAGCGGAATTCGGTAAATCCCCTTTCCCATTGAGTCCCACAGGTCTCAATGGGAATCTGGAAGTGGAAACACCGGCACCATCTCGTGATGGTGCTGGTGTTTCCACGTCCGCCTGCAGGTGGGCGGTGTTAAACCTGCCAGGTCAGACCTGGCGGGAACATCACCTCCCGCCTGCAGGAGTTGGGATTGGGCGGTCCGGAAATAACAGTGGCGGCGGGTTTACCGCCACTGTTAATTCCGGACCGCCCGACCTGTAATGAGGCCCAATTTGTCTTGAAGCTTGGAAACTCCAAACTAGAAGTAGTTGAGAAATATATATATTTGGGTTTCCCTGTATATGCAGCACCAACACAAATGGCCTATGAGGAATACATTTAGACAAAAACTTTGAGGAAGTGGTCAGCTATTAGACGATATGTCGGCATATAATGCGGGAATAACATTGAGGGACTGTTGGCTGTGTACACCTCCAGCATAATCCCCGGGCTGGTTTATGGACTGGAATTCCTTCCAGAACACTACGTGGGATGGCTGGATAAACTGGAGGGGAAGATCCTAAGAACAATCTTGGGGGTCCCCAGCTCAGTCCTGGTGGAGGCCCTCCGCCTGGAACTGGGATTGCAATCATTAAGAGCCCTCTGGTGTGTGAAACGTTGCAGATTATTTATTTGCCTTGATCACTGCCCTTAATAATTGCCAAACACTTACAGGATTATTCAAGATATGCAGAATACAGCAGGCACTGATCCTCGCCCAACAAACCCTGTGCTTATGTAACCAAAATTTGCATTAGAGATCTGAGGAGGTTTGTGAGCTATCTGCACTTCAATATATTGCTGATTTATGAACATACTGGGGCATGGATTAAGGTCCCCTATGACAAGAGGCGCTGTAGATTATGTAGGGTAGAGGTCGAGACAGCTAGACAAATACTAACAAAGTATCCTAACTTAAACAAACAATATCAAAAGAGCCATCACACCTTTGTATTGCAAATTGAGAATGTGTAGGGAGCACAATTGTGGGAGCGCATTGACAAGAGCTAACTGCACTAATGATTACCAGTGCTGCATATTATGTATGGAAGGAGGCATTGTATATGATGAAGGCTGTTGTGTCTGTCGCTTCAGATTAATCTCTCATGGAATTAAGGAATAGGATAGTAGTTTTTCCGTTGTTGCTTTTATTATATTTTTTTAAAGATGTAATATATATTAAGCATATCCCTTTAAGAATTGTTTATTGTATTGTAAGTGATTTCAATCCGGCACTTCACCTAAGTCAATGCCTAGCGTGTAATGCACAACTGAAATCTTTATTTATTTATTTGTGTATAAAAGTTCTTTGATTCTGAATGATGTACCACCTCTCTTGGAACCCCCCCCCCCCCCATCACACTGAACCAGGAATCAGGCTGGTTTGCAAAGTTGAATTATTTATTTATATATATTCACAATATAATCACACTATTTTTAATGGGGATACAATAATCACCAATGGGGTGATGTCACACTAAGCAATCTCTTTAATCACAAGGAGTAATGATGAGCAAAAACAATGCAGCACAGTAATAATACTTTTGTGGGTGTGTGTTCAAAGCAAATGGCAATGTGGTTACTCTTTCCCCCTGCACACCCCTAAACCCCCCAATATGCAATGTAGAGAGATAGGAGGAGAGAGAACAGGTTTCAGGAATGCAGAATTCAAATACAAGGTCAATCCCAATTTCCACCAGCAAACACAAGAGAGAAACAGAACTAATTGGAAAACTGTCAAAAATGGTTTTAGAATTGGCTTTGAATGGACCACGTAAAACACTAAATATGGGCTAAATCACTGAAATTGTTGAAATTCTAATGGGAGCAGCGTTATCTAGTTGTACACAAACACTAGCAATGATTTGAGAGCAAGAAGCAATGTGAAAACTTAATTTTGAGGTCAGGTGCAATTGAAAGCTGTTTTACATGTTTAAGATTTTGCCAAAACGAACATTTGTGGCCAACTTTTCTGCGCGGGCTAATCGCGGGGGACCTATAAGGATCTCTGGAAAGCTTAGGCTGTTAGCTACAAGCAGACACTTAAATTTCGTTTCTAACATGAAAATTAAAGAAGTTATGGACATTTTCGTGGAGGTCTTTTTTTCAGATGGAGGCAAATTGGAAAACAAGGATGCGCTTTTAAAAGACAACCAGGATTTCTTTACACTAGGGATGGACTATGAAGAAGCAATACTACACGACAGCACAGCCACCAGACCAGGACGTCTCTGGATCAGGTTTTTGCCTGCCGAGATGCTTGCCTTCTCCGGATGAAATATATCAGGGCAAAGATCGGTTTAACAATATTGTGACAGAAGGAAATAATATGGATGAGATAGAGAGTTCAGGCAATACAAAGATATTTCTAACAATGCAGTTCTGAATATAATAGAGGATGGGTTTGGATAGGGATGACTATGGACACTACATAGGCTAGTGACAGTCCTATACTAAGGATACTCACTATATAGGTTTAAATGGAACCGTCAGGAATTCTGGTCAGAAATTCTACTGGGCACACCGGACTGGGACAGGCTGCTGGGCACACCGGACTGGACTGGTCGGCAATGGCCCTAGTTCACAGCTATCTGGTCACAGCACAGCTCTACTGGGTTGGGTCTCTGGATTATGGTAATAATTCTTAGCAGGAAAGCAGATACAGCACAGCCTGGCTGTTGTTTGGTTCCCCTTAGATGTCTGGTTACTGGAATTTTAAGGCCTAGCTGAGAATGTTTCAGCTATGGAAGTGGGCCTTTCTGCTTGCAAAGTCTCTGGAGTCTGGAGCAAGGAGTATGGATGGATCTCCTTCAGGGTGCTTCACCAAGATCGGGATGGTGGATGGATCTGTGTTTCTCTAAGTCCTCAGCTGTCTCTATTTATGCATTTGGTAAAGGGGTGTGTATGCTGGATTATCCTAAGCGCGCCCCCTAGGTTGGCTATAGGTTAGAATCTTCCCTCTCCCTTGATTTGAGGAGAAAACAGCGTGTCACCATGATGATGTGGGTTTTATGAGTCAGGGAATACTCCCCTTGCCTTTTGAACATGAAATCTACTTTTCGTATAATACATATTTACAATTTTGCAGACTTTATAACAATAGCATATCTAGATCACATATTTTGTCGAGCAAGTGCTCTTCCATGCCTCCTCTTTGTAGGATCTCTGTCGGCTTATGACAGAATACTGCCCTTTTGGGCCATAACACAATATCTAGTGTGTCCAAAAATGCGTACAACTGTGCACATTGCATATGAGCATAAGTGTGTGAAGTTTCATGCTTTGGACATAATTACATTTGCTATAAAACCACAATTTCCACAGTTACGTCTCAGAACATAGCACAGAGTTCTGTCTCCTCTTAAAATGTACAGCCAAAAATTTGATTCAGAAGTCTGGGGTTTCCATATTTTTTTACAACTGTCCACAGTAAATTATCCGTCTTTTTAGAAATATATTTTCTGTCCATTGTGAATCAACAAAAGTTGTCTGTCCCCGCCTCCTTTTCCTGCTTGCAGCTCAAAAATAATCTCTGCCCCCTGCCTTCTGGCAGAGACCCTTTACAATCCATCCTGATTAGCATCTACTTGCCTGAGAGGAAGTCCATTGCGTCCTTTTGCAGAGCAGCCCAAGTGCTCTTCCCCTCTTAATCAACACATGAATGTGAGTTCCTGGTCTAGAGAGCAGAAGGGGGATGTCTGGCCCGGTGGGGGAAGTTGTTTGTAGTTTTGACTTTGGAGTCAGGCTTACTTTAAATGTCATTTTGTTACATTTCTCTTTGTTTAAAATAAACTTGCAATTTTCAAACAAACATCTAGAATACTGATTCCAGACTCTAAACCATGAAGTTTAAATAGTTACAACCTAGGTTACTCTTGATAACAGGTCATTTAGATTTTAGACATTAGATCTTAATGGTAGAAGTTTACAGTTTTAATGCAGGCTTTGGAAATAGTCCTTCAGGCAGCCGCTGGTACTGCGCCCAAATTTTGACAGATCCCACAGACAAGCACTCTGGTGCTGTGGGTGTTTTGATGATACATTCAGCTTTACAGGATGTTGCAATTTCACAATGAATTCTTGAATTCAGTAAAATGTGACACCCAACAAGAAGATTGGGTGTTTTTGGACCAATTCTGTATTTTCAGCAACCAAGAAAAGATTTAAAATGCAAGATTTCAGATTTCTTTCAGCAAGCACTGCTTTTCATGCAGTCTCCATTTTTACTGGTTGGGCAGCCCAATGTCATGTCTCAGAAGTGAGGTCCCCGTTCCACCCCTGACAACATGCATGGTAGATTTGGCAGCCATCTTTTTGTGCTTTGTAGAGCGCAATTACATAGGTTTTGGCTTGCATAGGGGTTTCGCAGGCATTTTGATGCCTCTGGTACCACCAGGGCACAGTGATGCTGCAGGGTATAGCATAAGTGGGTTAAGACATACCACAAAGCCATCCTCTCAACTTGACTTTTGACCGCCCGTCAAGGGGAAGTCAGGAGATTGGGATGTTCAGTTTTTCTTTTTGGTCCAAGTGGAAATATTTGTCTGCTTCTCCCATCAGTACTGGATCGACAGGTTCTCCTCGCCGGTTCTGATGGAAGTGTGGAGCAGTACCCCGGGCCCCTTGGGTCTTTCGTTCCGGTCCCTGAGTGGTCCTCCTTGGTTCTTAGGATCCATGGTTTCAGTCCTAGGATGACAAAACAGAGCATATTTGTAGACATTTCCCCACCACTATTCATGTCGTGGGACAGACACATACATTTGACATATAAATGACAATCTTTCCTGCTTATAATTGTTACTGATTATAACAGATGGAATGGTTTTTACAATCAGAATTTTCTAGGGAGCTGGAATGCCTCCCTCTGGGTTTCCAGATGAATCCTCTAGTTGCTGCAGAGTGAGCCTAGGATGGCAACACTTCAGTTGGTTGATGTGGACCCACTTATCTTCCCCTTCTGCCAAACTGCCTTTGGGGATACAGATTTTGTAGGTGACCGATGAGATTCTGTCTACAATTTCAAAAGAACCCCGCCAGCTAGGAAGAAATTTGCACTGTTTGGCCTGGTTCCTTTGGAAATTGTACAAGTAGACCTGGTCCCCTACTTGGTATTCTTTTCTAGTAGTCTTAAGGTCATAGTGGGTCTTCATACTGTCTGCAGATCTTTCTAGATTCCGCTGAGCATAGGCAAAAGCATGTTGACTGTGTTTTCTCAGATTCTCAACATACTCATGAGTTATGGAGGCATTTATTAAGGTCTGCTCTTGGGTTCTGTAGAGCAGATGCTAGGGAAGCACCATCCTTCGTCCAGTCATCAGCTCAAATGGTGACATTTCTGTTGCAGAAGAAGGGGTAGATCTGATGGCCATCAGGACAAGAGGTAATCGAATGTCCCGACTTGGCCCAGAATCTGCCACAAACTTTTTTAATATGCTCAAAATTGTCTTTTAGTATCTCTCAACTCGACCACTAGAGGCTGCCGGTAGGCAATGTGTAGTTTCCTTTTGACTCCAAGTATCTCCCACATCTTTGTCATCACTTCGCTAGTGAACTGGCTACCTCGGTCTGACTCAGTCCTTTGGGGTAGTCCAAAATGAGAGAAAATGTGGTTGATCAGGGCAGCTGCTGTTTCCGCCTTGCAATTCGGTGCCGGGAGGAATTCCACCCATTTAGTGAACAAGCATGTCACGGTCAACATGTACTTGTTCCCCCTAGAGGAGTGAATCATGGGCCCAATAAAATCGACTTGTAAATCTGACCAAGGCAGTGTCATCCCCCTCTTTTGGAGGGGAGCACGGAGTGTGAGGGATGTTGGCTGAAATTGTGCACACACAAGACAACCCTTCAAGTATTGGTCGAGGTCCTGCCCCATGTGTGGCCAGTATGCAACCTCTCCCAAGATTTCTAGTGTCGTATGAAACCCCCGATGACCGGCTGTGGCCGCATCATGGGCATGACTTAGCATCAGGCTTCGGAATGAGCTAGGGATCACCCACTGATCATGGCCAGCTATGGATCTCCTTACCAACAAACCGTCTTGGATTCTGAACATTTGTGGACATTTCATCAAGACTCTGAGGTCCTCTTTCCCTATGTAATTGGTATCCATCAGGGGAAAGTTATCAGGGTCCTCAATGTGTTGATAAAACTTACCAATTATTGGATCCCCTTTTTAAACCGTAATCAAATCAGAATCTGGGGTTTCCTTACTCCATTGTGCAGTTGAGAGTTCATTGTGAGCATTTGTCTGGGACCTAGTGATAGCAGTGCCTTGGATTTCACCCAACAGGGACTCAATCTCAAGGAGATCCCCTTGGATGGCTCCGGTTTTGGCCAGCTGATCCGATAGGCCATTTCCAGTTTTGTCCAGTCCCTCTACTTTAGAATGACCCTTGATCTTTTTCCAGTAGATGGTCATCCCATTCGAAGTGACCAGATCATCAATATTTTGGATTCATTTCCCATGTTTCAATGGTTTGTTATTAGCACATAGCATGCCTCTGGTTTTCCAGTTAACCAGGTGCTCCACGAACCCATTCCGTACATAATCCAAATCTGTGATTATGACCAGTTCATGGAGTTGGTGTTGCACAGCAGTGAGGATGGCTTGATGCACAGCCATCAACTCTGCCGCTTGACTACTTCGGGACCAATTTAGTACCCAGCAGAGGGTTCTGGGGCATCATTCACCCATGCATTCCCTTCGCCGGCCACAAGTTCTTGTTCCCCGTTGTTGTGAACATGGTAGGAGCATCCATCCACATAGACAGTGGGCATTCCCTCACACTGGTCTTCTTCATAGACTTTTTGTGGGGAATTAAGTTATGCCTCTATGTTGTCCTTGATTTTAAGACTTTCGTCCTTGAGACAGTTTTCTCTGGCACAGTCATGCAAGTCAGACAGACCTTGCGCGAGGGGACTCTTCTTGTGTTGGCCATATCTGACCTCCACAGGAAAGCCTTGCATTGACAGAATCCAGGAAGTAATTTGGGAAGTACTCACATTTCCGGCCAGGTTTCTGTCACTTTGGAGATATTGCAGAGGCTGGTGTGGAGTCTCCAATATGATGTGTTCCCCCTGGATAAACGGGCGGTAATTCTTCAATGCCCACACCATTGTCAGGAGTGCCTTCTCACAATCGTTGAGTTTTTCCTCCACAGAGGATAAAGTTTTACTCGCATAGGAGATTACTTTATAGACCTTGTCATGCTTTTGATATAATACTGCAGTCAAGCATGTATTTGAGAACCCTGTCTCCAAGAAGAACTCCTTGTTTTTGACAGGGTAAGCTAGGCAAGGCACTTAAAAGAGGCTTCTTTTGAGTTGTCTTACTGCCTCGGCTTGTTCTGGACCCCACTCCCACTTGACACCCCCCTTCAATAGATGGATCAGGGGTCTTGTGATCTCTGCTTAGTCCTCAATGAACTTTCTGCTGTAATTAGTTAGTCCAAAGAGGCTCCTTAGTTCCTGCAGAGTTGTGGGGTCTTTTAATTTCTGGAGTGCTTCCACTTTCTTTTCCTGGGGACAGAGACCCTTAGGAGTAATCTCATGCCCCAAGAAATTGACACAGGTTCTGCACCACTGTGTCTTTTGAAAGGAGAGTTTTGCTCTGCAGCCCTCAACTGTGTAAGAACATAACGGATCTCCACTCTGTGTTCCTCCACAGTTGAGCTTTGGACATAGGCCAGGTTACACCTCTCACCCAGGTCGGGCATAGCCTTGTGTAGAAAAATGTTAAATTAATTGCCGGAGTTGATGTACCCGAAGGCAGTCCGGGTCCATGTGTACTGCTGCCCCCCGAAGGTGAAAGCCAGCTTGTATTGGTCCTCCCTACTGACAAGTACAGTCCAGTACCCATTGGTCAGGTCTATTGCAGTGAATACCTGTGACCCCTGGATCTGGGCCATTCCTTGGTCAATGTAGGGAAGAGGCCGTCAGGAAGTATGGACCCGTTTGTTGAGCTCCCTAAGGTCAGTACAGAGTCTCCACTGGCCGTTTGGTTTCAAAATCCCCAGCACCAGATTATTGAAGGTGGTGTGGACTGGACGAATTATCCCACAGGACTCAATGTTCTTAATTATTTTAGTAAGGGACTCTATTGATGCGAGAGGCAAGCGATATCATTTCACAAACACTGGAGTCATGCCAGGGTCCGTGGGAATTGTTGTTGTGTGGATGTCGATACGACCACAGCCATATGAGTCCACCGCAAAGAAATCTTGAAAATCTAAGAAAACTTGTATCAATTTTTGCTTTTGCTCCAGAGTCTCACAGGCATCAGCTAGGTTGACTCTCTCTTCAACCATCTGCCTGAAGCCTGGAAGGACTTCTGGTTTTGCTATCTCAGCGTCCTCCTCCAACTGGGTGGAGAAGTCCCTGGTCAAAGTACTGATTTGGACTGGTGGCTTCAGGTGGGGAAGGCAGTCCTCGTGGACTTGGAAGATCACCTCATCCTTCCTAAAGTCACAGGTCACATCTTCCTTACCATAAGGCCAGGAAGTGTACACCAGGAAATTCCCCCCATGCCGGGTGAAGATCCTGTCTGGTATTGCGTCATCATCGCTATCACTGTCAAAACAATCCTTGAGGATTGGTCCTAACAGTTCATTACCTAAATCTATGGAAAAATGTTGGTCATCAACCGCCATTCCAATAATGGTGCCTACAGCTAGAGTGATACTCTTTAAGTCACTGTTATCCACCTCTATTGGAATGGTGTCATGTTTTATGTTGACTAATGTGTTGGGTTTACCCCCAACCCTTGCTGTTGGAAATGAGCATTCAGATGGACATAGGCGTCAGTTTTTTTCAAGTTTCTGTCCTCTTTTAACTTTTACTTCCAGAGAGAATTGTCGGGTCCGTTCTGGGATGGTGACTTCCTCTCCAATCTGAATTTCAACTGCATAAGGCAGCAGTTGTGCTGACCGAAATGCTTTCTCTGGGTCATCAAAGTCCATGGGATTATCCGCTAATCAGGACCAAGCTTTGAAGTTTATTAGGTCCAAACTAATGGCAAAGCGATTGAGAATGTCACTGCCTAAATAAAATGCAGCAGGCACATCTCGCACGACCCAACAATTATGGACTATGCTCTTGTTGCCTATGGACATTTTGAGCATACACCTACTTGGCAGGAGATGTTTGGAATTGGGTGTTTCCAGGTCCATTTCCAATTTGTCTATCAGTTTAAATGTGGGAATGACTGGATCTTTTGGGAGTTTGCGGAACATGGCTTCGCTGATGAAGCTCTTACCATGGTTCACACACACTTGGGCAAGAATACAGTCCTTCCCTTCATTTAACTGAATAGGGATGAACAACTGCTCTCCAATTTTCTGAATATCAGCCAGGCTTTGAGCTGATTTTTCATTTTTCTGGAGTATAGGAGTGGGATTTTCTGATTGTGAATTTGTAAAAGAATCTCAGAGAGTTTCCTTCCAGTGTGGAATGCCACCTTAGACTGAAAGGAAGGTTGATTTTTCAGAAATAGAGAGGACTCACCATCACCAGTTTGTTGTTCTACTGCAATTACTGTCACGTCTGGGATTTGATTATTCTTTAAGTGAAATTCTATTTGGTCAGGTTTTTGTTCAACCATGTGGCATGTGCCGTTTAAACTAACATGGTTGACACTATGTTTCAATTTTATTGGTTGGCTAGTCTGGGTCCAGAGGACCTTGTTTACACAAACTATGAGGGGTGACAACCTACGCAGGATGTCATTCCCTAGTAAACAAGGTGTGCACTCTGGAGTCACAAATATGACCGGGTGCTTCACCTTATGTCGCCCAATTTTAATGTACAAATCCACAGTTCCCTTCGACGGGAATTTCCTTCCCGTCCAAGGTTTGAAGTTGTCCAGGAAGAGGGTTGAGAGGAATTTGGTAATTCTCCCCCCTGCCCGAATTCAGTTGATCAAAGGCCCTTTTAACAGAATGGTAGCTTAGGATCCAGTGTCCACCAGTGCCAAAATTGTACATTTCCCCTGTATTTAGACCGGGGCATAGAATCTCCCCTCCTTCTCCTCAAGGGGGCAAAGATAATGTACATTTCTGGACAACTGGTGGGTTAGTTTCTTGGTTTTGGACACTGACAGAAAGGTGATTTGAGCAGGATTCTGTTTGGAGTCTTGGGAATCTGAAAGAAAAAGCTGACCGCTAGATATAGGGGAAGTTTTGGGTTCCCCTGGTTCTGATTCTGGGCTGCCCCCCCCTTTTTGGAGGCAGTCCCCAGGATGGGTTTGAACCAGGGGATTTTCGTGTTGGTGATTCTGGGGTTTTGATGATGGGCGGTGCTAACTCAGTCCCCACATCTACCCAGTCTGGATTTGGATCCTTTGGGACCCATTTTTCTTTGGGAGGAGTTCTCCCATCTCTGAAAGAGAAGATCCTTTTCCCAGGATCCTCTGAGGATCCCTCTCCTTCAAACTGGAAGATTTGTACCTCCTCCTCAAAATGGGTCCTTTTGGGCTCTTTATTTCTCCTACCACCCCTCTGCTCCTTGGGTGGCAGACTTTCAGGGGCAGGAGATTTTGGTTCCAGTTCCTGGGTTTCCAGGGGCTTTTTACAAGTGGGGAAGGAAGCTTCCTCCAAGGCTTTACACCCCCTTCCCCTTGTGCCTCTTTCCTGGGAACCGGTGGGTTGTCGGGGTTCTGTCCCCGTCATTGCTCTGGACAACCAGGTCCTGGATTTGAGGCATTCTGCACTGCCATGCTCATCTGAGGGTTCTGTTGAGCCCTCAGCATGTGACCCAGATCCGGTGCCATGTTCTGGACCTGGCACTCTAGTTGGGACACCCGCTCTGGCTGGTACGGGGTCCTCATGTCTCCCCTGGGCTGATCCCGGGAAGGGTAGCTATCCCTTCCCCCAAAATACCCTGTTTAGGAAAGTTTGGGTACCCCTCCACCCTTGGCCTCCCCTCTCCCAGGTTGGGCTGTCTGGGCTCAGGAAAGTGGGGAAAGAAGGATGGATTGTTTTGGGGGTTAAAGATTGGCGGGTACCTAGGAAGGACATTTTGTCCAGTATTTGGAGGATTACTGCCCACCTGGGGAAAGTGAGGAGGGAAGTTCCCTGGGTTAGCTGCTGTCTGGTTGGATCCCCCCACCCATTGGGCTGGGGGAATCCATACATAAGCCAGGATGGGTCTATTGCCCTTGTAGCGCGGGCTGATGTTGTTAGGGGAGTTAGGGGTCCCATTTGTAGGGTTGCCTCCCTGGCTCCCTGTTTGTGATTGGCCCAAGGGACTTCTGGGTTTGGGGTTGTTTTGAATCTGTGCGGGTAGGTTTTTAGGCCCCCCATCTCCAAATCTAAGATGGGGGCAACCTTCACCTCTGCCACCTTAGCAGCAGCAGGGGTGTTGGTTGTTTTGGGGCTTTTGGGATTATTTTTATTTTCCATTGGCTTTTTCACCTCATAAATGCATGTGGCTTGTTCGATGACCCAGTCTAGTGATCTTTTCTCGTGAAAGTCCCTCACTAGCTGGGTCATGATATACTTAGGGAGAGCATGGAAGAAAGTATTTACAAACTCTTTGCTGTCAGTGTGCACCCTTCGAGTGGTCTGTGCAAAGGCACGTTTTAACTCTTGAACAAATTCTTGTGGGGCCTGATCTTCCCCACATTGCAAGTTATAGGCTGCCTTGCAAGCCTCCAGAGGATTCCTGTGAACCGATTTTTTTTTTCAAGATGGCCGCCCTGTAGGTGGACCATCTGGAATGATTCTGATCCTCCAGCCCCGCAAAGAAGCTGGAGTACTCGCGAGAAAAGGTCCACTTTACATATTGAATACAGCTTTGGCTGTCCTTGAAATGGAAAGTTTCCATCATTTGTTCAAGTAGGTCAAGGTGCTCCCAAACCGAATATTTTGCATTCTTATGATAGGGCGTGATGACGCTCCTAATGGCTTTTATTTGTTTTGGGGGATCCTTGAGAAAGGCCCTCCTGACCTTGTTGGCTTTATTAGTTTGGGTCACCCTGGTCCACTCATCCTCTGACTCAGAGGCACTGCTACCAGAGGTGCCTGTCTGGTCTTTTAGGCTCTCCCGGATTCTGCAAGCTTGGGAATGGCTGGCAGAATGTGAGGGCCTAGTTCTTGGGTCCTGTGGTGCTCAGAACAGTCTTCTAATTCTTCCGTGCTCCTAGGATTGGCTGAGTACCCCACCCACTGTCCTAGCTGGGAAGAGGTTTTCAGGATGCCCTTAGTGGACCTACTCTCATGGAGTTCCCCACCAAATGTTACCATCTGGTCTCTGGGTAAATTATATTTTTGAGGATCCATTTCTCTGACCCTCCCCTCATTGGAGTATCCCTGATCAGAGAAGATGGCCCTAGCACTTGGGAACCCATACACAGATGCCCGCCCATCCATTCCTGGGAGGTGCTGATCTATGAGCCCCATATTCCTCATTGGATTGAAGTCTCCCATCCCCGTGGCCCTTGGCTCATGTGTGCCGGTGGACATGGGCGTAGCAGAGTCCATGGAGTTGAAGAGATGAAAGACTCTGGTACCAGGGTTCCTGAGGTTATGCTCAGGTGTTTCCCTCTCCCAGCGGACCTCATCTCTCTCAGCCCCTACTCCCTGTTGCCATGCAAGAATCTGGCCCTTTTGCTCTTCTATCAATGCCTTACTAGTCTCTAATAGTTGTTCCTGCATAGCCACCTGTCTATGGAGCCTATCATTTTTCTCACAGAAAGCCTCATTGTCTCTCCATGCTTCCTGGGTAATTATAGAGTATTGAGCCAATTCTTTTCTGCAGGAGGGTAACCTACTGAGTCCTGTCCTTACTGCCCTGGTCCTTCTTTGCTAGAGTATCTTCCACCCTCCTGGCATGCTCTAACAGTTTTTCATGGTCTTTTTGGAGTTCACCCAGTCCCTGAAGGGCCAGGTGATTTTCTTCCATTATAGATTTTAAATAACTGACCTCCTGGCCTAGGGTGTCCCTTTCTTGAATGAGAGTTCCCCTTTGTGCAGCCAGGTCGTCCCTTTGTTTTTGAATTGCACCAGCTTTCTGGCGCTCTTCATCAAATTCTGACTGGGTGTCAAGGTCTTTGAGAATTAATTTATTATTTTCTTCTTTTACTTGGTGTAGGCAGTTTTGCAGGGTGACTATCTGCTCTGCACATACTCTATTGTAGTTCAATTGCTGCTCCAGCTTTTGTTGGCTCTCTAGCAGGGAGTCCAAACTTTCTTGGCACTCTTTTTGCAGCGCCAGTACTTTGGTATCTTGCCCTACCTTCTCTTGCTGCAGGATACCCAGATCTCCTTTTACTTTTACCAGGTACTGTTTGGTTTCATTTTCTGATTCTAGGTTCTTTTGTAGCCTTTGCTCAGCAGAGTCCAGATCAGTTTGGGTTTTTTCTAGTGATTGTACTCGCCTATTTTCCAGATCTAGGTTTTCAGCATATTTCTCCTGTATTGCTCCAATATGGAGGTACAGATGTGCAGCTATTTTGGCAATTTTACTTTGCTCTTCTTTTACCTTAGGGGCCATGTACAGTTCACTCAGTGCCATGTGTAATGGACCCTGATCCTGCCATTGTCTAATCCTGTGGCAGTGACCTGTTCTTTAATTTCCTGCAGCCAAACACTCTGCAAACACAGTGTGGTAGCCCAACAGAGTTTATGTATACCCGTCAGTTAGCACACTGTATTAGACTGTCACAAGTGGTATGTCAAATTCAGGATCCACGACGAGCCCCCAATCTGTAAGTGACTTCAATCCGGCACTTCACCTAAGTCAATGCCTAGTGTGTAATGCACAACTGAAATCCTTATTTATTTATTTGTATCTAAAAGTTCTTTTATTCTGAACGATGTACCACTTATATCACGCCCCTCTCTTGGAACCCCCCCATCACACTGAACCAGGAATCAGGCTGGTTTGCAAAGTTAAATATTTATTTATATATATTCACAATATAATCACACTATTTTTAATGGGGATACAATAATCACCAATGGGGTGATGTCACACTAAGCAATCTCTTTAATCACAAGGAGTAATAATGAGCAAAAACAATGCAGCACAGCAATAATACTTTTGTGGGTGTGTGTTCAAATCAAATGGCAATGTGGTTACTCTTTCTCCCTGCACACCCCTCAACCCCCCAATATGCAATGTAGAGAGATTAGAGGAGAGAGAACAGGTTTCAGGAATGCAGAATTCAAATACAAGGTCAATCCCAATTTACCCCAGCAAACACAAGAGAGAAACAGAACTAATTGGCAAACTGTCAAAAATGGTTTTAAAATTGGCTTTGAATGGACTAGGTAAAACACTAAATATGCGCTAAATCACTGGAATTGTTGAAATTCTAATGGGAGCCACTTTATCTGGTTGTACACAAACACTAGCAATGATTTGAGGGCAAGAAGCAATGTGAAAACTTAATTTTGAGGTTGGGTGCAATTGAAAGCTGTTTTACACGTTTATGATTTTGCCGAAACGAAAATTTGTTGCAAACTTTTCTGCGCGGGGTAATCGCGATCGCGGGAGACCTATAAGGATTCAAGATGGTTCTCTGGAAAGCTTAGGCTGTTAGCTACAAGCATACACTTGAATATTGTTTCTAACATGAAAATTAAAGACGTTATGGACGTTTTCATGGAGGTTGTTTTTTTCAGATGGAGGCAAATTGGAAAACAAGGATGCGCTTTTAAAAGACAACCAGGATTTCTTTATTCTAGGGATGGACTATGAAGAAGCAATACTACACAACAGCACAGCCAGCAGACCAGGACGCCTCTGGATCAGGTTTTTGCCTGCCGAGACGCTTGCCTTTTCCAGATGAAATATATCAGTGCAAAGATTGGTTCAACGATATTGTGACAGAAGGAAATAATAGGGATGAGATAGAGGGTTCAGGCAATGCAAAGATATTTCTAACAATGCAGTTCTGAATATAATAGAGGATGGGTTTGGATAGGGATGACTATGGACAGTACATAGGCTAGTGACAGTCCTATACTAAGGATACTCACTATATAGGTTTGAACAGAATCGTCAGGAATTCTGGTCAGAAATTCTGCTGGGCACACCGGACTGGTGCAGGCTGCTGGGTACACCGGACTGGACTGGTCGGCAATGGCTCTGGTTCACAGCTATCGGGTCACAGCAAGGCTCTACTTGGTTGGGTCTCTGGATTCTGGTAATAATTCGTAGCAGGAAAGCAGATACAGCACAGTCTGGCGGTTCTTTGGTTCCCCTTAGATGTCTGGGGTAAATTCTGGTTTCTGGAATTTTAAGGCCTAGCTGAGAATGGTTCAGCTATAGAAGTGGGCCTTTCTGCTTGCAAAGTTTCTGGAGCCTGTAGCAAGGAGTATGGATCGATCTCCTTCAGGGTGCTTCGCCACGTTCGGGATGGTGGGTGGATCTGTGTGTCTCTAAGTCCTCAGCTGTCTCTATTTATGCATTTGGTAAAGGGGTGTGTATGCTGAATTATCCTAAGCGCGCCCCCTAGGTTGGCTATAGGTTAGAATCTTCCCTCTCCCTTGATTGGAGGAGAAAACAGGGTGTCACCATGATGATGTGGGTTTTATGAGTCAGGGAATCCTCCCTTGCCTTTTGAACATGAAAACTACCTTTCGTGTAATATATATTTACAATTTTGCAGACTCTATAACAATAGCATATCTAGATCACATATTTTGTGGAGCAAGTGCTCTTCCAAGCCCCGTCTTTGTAGGATCTTGTGTCGGCTTTTGACAGAATTCTGCACTTTTGGGCCATAACACAATATCTAGTTTGTCCAAAAATGTGTACAACTGTGCGCATTGCATATGGTCATAAGTGTGTGAAGTTTCATGCTTTGGACATAATTACATTTGCTATAAAACCACAATTTCTACAGTTACGTCTCAGAACATAGCACAGAGTTCTGTCTCCTCTTAAAATGTACAGCCAAAAATTAGATTCAGAAGTCTGGGGTTTCCATATTTTTTTTACAATTGTCCACAGTAAATTTTCCGTCTTTTTAGAAATATACTTTCTGTCCATTGTGAATCAACAAAAATTGTCTGTCTCCGCTTCCTTTTCCTGCTTGCAGCTCAGAAATAATCTCTGCCCCCTTCCTTCTGGCAGAGGCCCTTCACAATCCATCCTAATTAGCATCTCCTTGCCTGAGAGGAAGTCCATTGTGTCCTTTCCCAGAGCAGCCCAAGTGCTCCTCCCCTGTTAATCAACACATGAATGTGAGTGCCTGGTCTAGAGTGCAAAAGGGAGGTGACTGGCCCGTTGGGGGAAGTTGTTTGTAGTTTTGGCTTTGGAGTCAGGCTTACTTTAAATGTCATATTGTTACATTTTTCTTTGTTTAAAATAAACTTGCAATTTTCAAACAAACATCTAGAACACTGATTCCAGACACTAAACCATGAAGTTTAAATAGTTACAACCTAGGTTACTCTTGATAACAGGTTACTTAGATTTTAGACATTAGATCTTAATGGTACAAGTTCACAGTTTTAATGCAGGCTTTTGAAATAGTCCTTCAGGTAGCCGCTGGTACTGCGCCCACATTTTGACAGATCCTTCTGGTGCTGTGGGTGTTTTGATGATAAATTCAGCTTTCCAGGATATTGCAATTTCACAATGATTTCTTGAATTCAGTAAAATGTGACACCCAACAAGAAGATTGGGTGTTTGTGGGAGTTTTTGGACCAATTCTGTATTTTCAGCAACCAAGAAAAGATTTAAAATGCAAGATTTCTGATTTCTTTCCTCAAGCACTGCTTTTCATGCAGTCTCCATTTTTACTGGTTGGGCAGCCCAGTGACATGTTTCAGAAGTGAGGTCCCCATTCCACCCCTGACAACATGCATGGTAGATTTGGCAGCCATCTATTTGTGCTTTGTAGAGTGCAATTCCATAGGTTTTGGCGCATAGGGTTTTGCAGCCATTTCGATGATTCTGGAACCACCAGGACACAGTGATGCCGCAGGGTAGAGCATAAGTGGGTTAAGACATCCTACAGTATTATTATGTATTATCATAACTTGTTAACTTCCTTCTTTCAATGTATCTTAGTTTATACTTACTTTACTTGTGCTTAAGGTTGTAGTCTTTTTTTAACTAAATGCACAATAAAAAATAAAAAATTAAAAACAAACTTTAAAAAGAATATATAAAAATATACAGCCAACTGTCTCTGATTAACCACACAGTTTTCAAAACCAGCCATAATATCTGCAGGCTTTCTCCGTCTTCAGGAAAATTGTTCCTAGTAATTTCTTTGAGTAGGGTGTGTATGATGTGTGTGTCTTGGTTTTGGTAATTGGTTGATGTTACTGTTATAATTCTGTGTTTTTCTGTGATAGATTACACTCAAAATGTGTTTAGTATTTTGGTTAGTGAATATAGTCCTATTTTAGTGGTTTTGATTTTGGAAAGTATAAAAGTATCATTGTATGCAATGTTGTCCTTTTGATTGTATAACTCTCTATGCACTATACTCTCATTGTTTGTGTCCAATACGCCCTTTACCTGTTTTTGAACCTTATCCACCCTACCTAACCCCAATCTTTTATATCCTAACTAGTTTATCATCATCCACTTTAAATAAGTCCAAGAACAGTCATTTATTGTATTGATACTTTAGTAATATTATCCCCACCAAAAATATTGCCGTATTTAGGGTCATCGGGAACGGCCATAGGTGATATTTTTAGTGGGGATAATATTTAGGGTTATTGGGAGCGGGGGCTCTAGGGGTGTCCCCCGCTCCCTTTAAAATAATATGTGGGTTCCAGAGGTGTCCCCTACAGGTTCCATGCCTTAATATCACCACAAAAATATGGCAACATTTTTGTATGGCGATATTTTTACTTGGATATTAGCACATGGAACCCTTTTAAGTACCATATTATCATTATTGTCTCTTTTGTTATTTATATTCCATACTCACGTCTAGCAACAGCAACGGCCGGGAGTGTTTACCCATGGCTATCCCATGCCCACCTATCCTGTGGACCCATGGGTATATACCAGCAAATGGCACAAACCTGGTATATTTCTGGGCTTTGCTTTTACTTTAGTCCTTTCCATTTAATTAAATTTAATTTAATTGATTCAAGACTACAACTCCCAAAATGCAACTAATGAAGGAATGAAAGTCCAGGACTGAGACATGATGTTCCGATTAAATTGAGTCATCTGGTAACCTTGTTTATGCAGCAGTTGGAAGGAAGATATACTGTTGGCATCTTTAAACGGAAACAGTAGGACTATTCGCTCGCAGAGTATAGCAATGAGCTTTCTGACAACACAGAAGCTACCTTATCACTATCTGGTGCAGTGCTGCAGAAGGGTTACGTCATCACCATGTGACTCCTGTTGCCTAGTTCTTTCATGTGCCTGGCTCCATCACTGTTGCTGGCAATGTACTCGTCTCATATCCATGCCTCATTGTGCATGGCCATGTAACATGGACATCTCTACACAGTGTGTACTGAACAGTGAGAATATGTCTTTCATTTTCAAGACCCCCAAAGTCTGATGCTGAGTCCCACGGATAGGGAAGTGACACTTAGGAAGCATGTGCAATTTTGATTAATTCTGGGCTCAAGGACCCGTATCCTTTTGAGACAGTCCTAAAATAGTACAGATTAGGCAAAGGTCAATGTGCTTTTAAAGACTCTGATTAACGTTTACAGTTGTGCTTTTGGGAGAGAAAAAATGTGCATTCCTGCAGTCATGCATCTGGCTGTATTTAAAGGCCCATTCATCACTTTCTACTTCATGTTCTAGAACGGCCAATTGGCGACATGTTACAAAAGACAGATAATAAATAATGGGAACGCCACTGGGGTGGCAATTTCAGCCAAATGCTGCTTTTATTCGCATTGCAGTTCGTTTGTCAGCAATACATTTTGCTCTCCAACAACATCCACACAGGCCAGTATAAGACGGTAATGCAATCCTTTGTTTTCATTTCCAGTTTTTTAGTATGTTTGCTTTTGGGCTTTGAATCTTTATGTTCAGGCCTACCTTGGCACCTGGCCATTATCTTTCATCTAGCTCCCTGCAGAGGGAATGGTTCCCAAGGGGGTGGACCAGGATGTAGAACATTGAAGGGGCTGCGCGTGAATGACGTCACGGGGATACTGCTTAGCGAAGCTCCCTGCAGTTATCTACTATAAAATAAAGGTCCCATAACATCTTGTTCCTCGTGGACTAACTTTACTGCAATGTTGTGTCCAATGATTAAGGGCCATGATTCCAGGCCATTACAAAGTCAACATTTGTTTAGTAGTTCGTTGGAGGTCGGGGTGGGAAATAAAACACTGACCACACACAGAGACTTCTTAGGTGGGGAAATAGGATGCCAGTGGACCATATTTAATACCCAGATATAGACCCTCACCAGTGCTAACTGTGTGCAGAGAATGTTTCTTTATTCACAACATCAAAACTCAAAGACACCAACATCACCCATGTGCACAAAACGACAGAAAGTACATACTAGGAGTCAATGAAAAAGAAGATAAACTCCCTTACAACAAAAGTGGATGATTACATCCAATTCTGAAAGGGGAAACTAACACAAGAAATAACATTGATCATTATGTATGATTGATATTTCAAATATTTGACATCCTACATATAACATTTTCTCAGGATGACTGAGCATTGCTTCTGCTCTAAGCCCCCTTCCCCTCTTCTAAAGTTCTGTGAGTCATTATCTCTCCTAATGATTATACATGGTGCATGGTTACACACACTATAATATCATGGCGAATGTTGTGACAAATGACATGAGAACCAAGCCATCAATTTTTTACGTACTTAGTGATTCAATCACAGAACCCCTTTATCACAGACACATTTCTTAGACATAAAGTTCTGTTGTCATTCTTATGCTCCCAACATACGGTATGGGTTTATTCAAAGCAGCAAAGGACCCACATTTGTGCTATTTGTCACATTCCCCTTCCTCATAGAGTTTTAAAGTACAACAGGCGTGCACCTGACTGCCCAAAGTGGAATCATAACATTCGGTCAGAAAGTAACTTAAATGGCTAATGTAGGTTTTGATAATGTGTTTTGCTCAGCAAGGCAAGTGTAATGTTCTTATTATGAACACAATATATACTGAAGTGGTCACTAGAAATGAATATTGTACAGTTGTCTGTTTACATTGTTAGTACAATTAAATAATGTGGTTGTAATATCTTCTATTGCCAAGAAAACACACACTTTTACCTCTCAAAATGTCCTTCTTTGTTGAAAAGGGCTGCACTCGGTTTATAACCATTGATCTATATCTTCTGTGAACCTCAAGGCAATGTTTAATTTTGTGTGTTGGCCACTGATTGGTTGCAGTGCACCTGAATCTGTGCATTTGTTACAGTGTGCACTAACACCAATGTTTAATAAAAAAGAAAACAAGTAATACATTTGTATACTGTGCTACCTTACAAGATCTGTCAGAACCCTAGAACCCACTTCCCCGCAGAGCCTATCCTCAACGCCCTTACCTTCCATACATACAATGTGACCTGAATGCGATGGTGGCATTCCTTAAGGACACACATCATGACAATGCATGTCTTCAAATACCAGACTGGTGTATACCCTGTCGCTGCTGCTCTCATTCTGCTTCTAACTATATAAAAAAAACAGTTGACCATCTGCCTTCAACATATATGTGTTTTTCCTGGTTGAGCTTCTATCAACAACAGCTGGGGTGACTCTTCCAAAAGGGCACCTGACAACACGACTCCCGCCCACAGAGAGAGAAAGAGAGAGGGAGAGAGAGTGAAAGACAGAAAGGGAGAGTGAGAGAGAGAGGGAGAGATAGAGAGTGGAGAGACAGTGCAGAGAGAAAGGGTAAGAATTCTAGATTGACATATGACATCCTGGTAGAGCTAGCACTTATATAATTCATCAGTACAATGTACAATCAATGCATTTAAGAGCTTACAATGCTAAAGGTCTAGGATTTCATATATGTATTTGAACACTTTTCCCAATGAATTATTGTTGATAGTTGACACATTAAAATAGTGACCCATATCCGTGTATGTATACTTTTGCTCCTCTAGCAGCTAAATGAACGATCCCTCCAAGGAATCAATAAAGTGCTCTCCTTGATGTAAACTACT
This sequence comes from Ambystoma mexicanum, assembly GCF_040938575.1. Classification (NCBI taxonomy): domain Eukaryota; kingdom Metazoa; phylum Chordata; class Amphibia; order Caudata; family Ambystomatidae; genus Ambystoma; species Ambystoma mexicanum. The sequence goes on from NC_090924.1 coordinate 1,042,359,790, forward strand.
CTAGGTGTGTTTCATTCTTAACTAATACATTTCCTCTCTTCAAAGGCGTACACATGTTTCTATGAGGTCATGCACTTATGCCATATAATTCTACTCCTTATTTTACAGCCGCTTATGATTGTTTCAACATCTTTAAACAAAATAAAATGATTTCCCTTATACAGTTTATTATGGTAAGGATCTGGAACTAAGTCATACTTTGGTGTAATGCGGTCCCATTGCGTCATACATCTCGACATGTGCCTCAACATTCGATTTCATGGTACATGTTTTGTTCTCCTCTTTATCTAACCCACATATAGAGGGTGGACATTTAAGATACATTTTTTATGCTTCACATCTCTACCCTACTTACATTTAATCTATGTGCAATGTTTTGGAAAATATCCCAAACCAATTGGCAGTTTGCTGAATGTTGGTATGGCCAAAGTTAATGTTTACGTTTCCTAATTTGTGCATTACAGACCAAATATTAAGCAATACAAGGAATACAAAATGAAACAAGAATACAAGGACCGGAGACAGGAAGAGACATGGAGCCCGTAAGAGAGTCAAATGCGGCGGATGAAGGAAGGGAAAGACAGCGAGAGTGGAAAAAGAGTGCTAAGATCGAAGCAAGCCTAGAAAACATATGTCTTAACAGTTACTCTCACTTACATGACAAAGATGGGACAAGGAGTGCATTGGAGTTACTGGATCTCAAAGAGCAGACCAGGGTGTATTGAGCTATTCTATTTTGAACCACAGATTAAGGGTGGTCAAACTATGCAAAACGTGTAGGGCGGGACTCTCAGATTTTTTTTTGTAAACGTTCTGAAAGTTTGAAGTGTCCTGTGGCATTTATAAGCAAGCTAAAACATTATGAATGAAAAACATATACAAATAATAGTATCATAATTCGTAGAAACATGTGAAATTACTTCAAATGCATATGTTTAAAGTTTGATTATAATTAAATTATGTAAAACAATGTCAATATTAACAATTTATATTAAAAATGTACACTATTCGAGCACAAGCTTAGTAAAGTGTCACAAGATATCTTATAATGTGATGTCATCTTTGATGTCCTGGGTGTTAGTCTTAGCAGTTCACGGTGGTGGCGCGAGTCATGGTTGCTTAGCTTACCATAACTGGTGAATTTCTGGGTTTTTTCGGTTTTAATTGTAACCATAAGGTCCCTTTAAGAAAGATTGTTTACTGAATTTCATAGGTTTTTATTAGTGCAACTTAACCATAACATTCCTTTAACAACTTGTTTTCAATGAATTGCAACGCGAAAAAACCTTTTTCCATGGTACACTAAAACCTCTATCAGCGGGTGTTTATTGCAGGTCGCAACAAACCTCAAATTTACTACACACTTTGCTGTACTGTTGTGGAGTGCACCAACATGTTTAAGTACACTCGCGCCATACAGCTTGAAGCAAAAACACTCAATCCCATAACATAGTGCTTAAAATATAACTTTTATTTCATAAAAAGCATTAAAAGTAGTACAGAGTAGCATGGATTTACAGAATGTTACTGGACTCCATAACCGTAGTACTAGCGCCATGCGCTCCATCCCAGTTCGGGGACTTCCTCAGGCTAAATTCATAGCCTAAGGCTTACGAGCCGTTTATTTAAACTCAAACAGGAAATGAAAACAACTTTGTTCCGATCATACTCCACAATGTCCTTCATGGACACTTAAAACTAACAGCCATGTTTCACTAGTACCCCTGGCTTCTAATCGTTAGTCAACTATTTCACAATTTGTCAACAATAAACATTTCATTTTCATTTTAGTTTTGTCAAGTTTCTTTCCCATTTCAAACATTTGTTTTAAAAGAAATCATTAGGCTCCAAGATTAAATATCTAATAAGTAGTTTAAAAAAACTATGCATTGCATCATGCAAAGCTACAGTACAGAGACCGTAACTTTTGGAAACAACGGAGATAAGCGGCAGCTTGTTAATATTTCTACGATACACGTAGTTTCTCATATGTTGGTCACTCTTCCCAAATGGACGTATTTACTTGCCACATACTGTTTACGCTATTACAACTCTTACATGAATGCTTTTCGAGCCAATGGGGATAAGCAGCAGTTTGTTATATTTCTACACCGCACACATTTTCTCGTGCGCTATTCGTTCTTCCCAAGTGGGCGGGTTCATTGATATCAAGCTATTTAAGCTAATATACCTTTTTCCGTAATGTAAAATCATACTCATAACTGCATATTCTCCAACTAAAAGTGCTTGTGCATTTTCAAGAAAGTTTATCAATTTTATATTACTCATAAAGTGAATTTCTACATTCAAAATATTATCTAGCAGAGATTGTTCATTCTCAGTCACCTAACAGGGGTACTGCAAGTTCTTCTGCATTATGGCCATGGGGTTTCTTAGTATTGAACGTAATAATAAGTTTAGATTCCAATTTTCTCAAGGTATGTACTCTATTCCCGCTTCTCCTATGGACAGGTACATGTGCCAATGCCAGAAATATCATGTGTGTGGCATCACTAGAATGTTCCTCTGTAAAATGTACTGGCAATGGCAATGGGTAGGTTACATCCTGATTAAGTATGCCCCTATAACGTTGCAAAATCCTCAATTTTAATTAACAAATAGTAGAACATATATAGAGGAGTTTGCATGGACAAATTATGGCATACACTACAAACTGCGTGAGGCTGTTTATTCTGTTTTGATTTTCCACACCTTACTCATATTATATCCAAAATGCAACATGTTTGTTTTTTCTGCAAATGGACACATTTTGCAACTGTTGGATTTGAAAAATCCCAGTGTTTGTTTAAGTTTTTCAAGCCATTTTTTCTGAAATGTTCTCACCATCCACCATACTGGGTGCTATCAGATCTTTGAGAGATTTTGCTTTGCCAAAACCTATTAACGGTCTCTCAACAATAGATTCACTTATAGTACTATCTTTACACAAGATAGGCCAATGTTTATATAAAATGTTCATAATGGCTGTAGATTGATTATTATATCTACTTATAAATCTGATAGGTTCGATCCTTTGCTGTTTCTGTGATTTCATTCTCAAAAGATCTTTTCTCTGCCTTTTTGATGTTAAAGTGTATGCCTTGATTATGTCTTTTTTCTTGTACGCTCTTTCTGAGAACTGGGCTCCCATTAACTCAGTTCCGTTTGGCCCGAATCATCTCTCCATATAGTAGGCGGGATTTCAATTTATCTGGGTGATGACTCTTACTATGAAGTATTGCATTGGATGCTACTTGTTTTCTGTCCAGTTTACTTTCTATTCTGTTTTCTCTTATATAGAGTTCCACATCCAAAAAGACCAATCATTCCTTATTACATATGCTAGTCAGTTTCAAATTCATATTATTAGTATTAAGTTTTTCAACAAATTCCAATAAACTCTCCTGACTATCATTCCACACCAAAAATAAAACATCTATAAATCTGTACCAGCACACCACCTGGTTTACAAATTCATCATTTTGTTCCGCCCAGGCTATAGTCTGCTCCCACCACCCCATATATAAGTTTGCATATGTGGGAGCTATGCAAGAGCCCATGGCTGTGCCATTCTTTTGTCTGTACAGCTTGTTATCAAATAAAAAAACATTATGTTCCAAACAAAATCGTAGCAGGACCATAATCATGTTATTTTGTTGTTTAAAGCTCACAGACCTTGTATTTAAAAAAAATTGACATGCCTCAAGTCCAAACTCACGTTTGATCGATGTATATAAAGACACCACATCTAATGACACTAGCCAGTAAGATGTTTCCCATTGTAGGTCCTGTATTCTGGCTAGTAAATCTGTGGTGTCTCTAATATATGAGTTCAGATCTTTTGCAAAAGTTTGTAGAAGCACATCAAGATATTTGGATATGCATTCAAGCAGTGATTTTCTGGACGAGACTATGGAGCTCCCTGGGGGTGTGATTTCATCTTTGTGTATTTTAGGTATGAAATACAATATTGGAGAGGTAGGAAAGTCCTTTTTCACAAACAATACTTCTTCTGGTTCCAGTACATTTTTTTTACTTGTAATACAACAACACTGCATCCAGATCTTCTTAGATTTTTTTCAAATGTTCAATTTCTATAACCTAATAGCATTGTTCATCTTGTAGCTGTCTGTAGGCTTCTTCCATGTATTTTTTCTTTGACCAGACAACTACTCCCCCTGCCTTGTCTGCTTGTCTGATGACTATTGTTTCATCAGTTTTCAGAGATATAATCGCAGCTTGTTGCAGGGACGTTAGGTTTGATTTATTATTCATGGTTTTAGATGCTAAAATTCTGAGATCCTTAAGGACACATTCTTCAAAGATGACTATGTTGTTGCATACAGTTGCAGGATTAAACGTCGATTTGATCTTTAAATCACTCTCTGTAGTAAGATCTGTGCAGATTCCTAAATTTTCGTAAATAAAGTGGTAATCAATGGTTGTCTCAATGTCTGTTATTTGTGTCACAGCTAACGTTGATACATTACTTATTGCTGTTAAGTCCTTTATGCTCAGAATGTGAGGAGTAGGAGTAGGTTCTTGGGGCAGCGTTCGAGTTTCTCATACTTGGGTGGCAAAAAACATTTGAACTTTTATTTTGCAGAGAATTTTAAATAGATCTATCCTAGTCTCTGTATAGTCAATGTCTGTTGAAGGACAGAAACTCAACCCAAATTCTAGTACTAAGAAACCCCATGGCCATAAGGCAGGAGAAGAACTTGCAGTACACCTGTTAGGTGATTGAGAATGAACAATCTCTGCTAGATGATCGTTTGAATGTAGAAAATCACTTTATGAGTAATTTAATACACTTTCTTGAATATGCATGAGCACGTTATTTGGAGAATATGTTGTTATGAATATGATTTTAATTGGACTGTTGGCTATTATAATTGAATGCTTTATGTGGATTTAACGTGAACTGTGCTTTGAAGCTGGTTTTAATATGCACTGGCATTTTGGTAAGGGTTGAGCTAGACGAGATGGCAATCTACCTCTATAGAGGAATTGGTAAATGAGACGACTCTCATTTGAAACAATGGAATTGAAAAACGCACTAGCAGTTTTTCTAGAATTTGCACTCTAATAGAACATAAATGTGGACCATGATATTGAAATTGGTTTCATGATGCATATGCACTTTAGTTAGAATTGTGATGAAACAGATGGTAATTAACATCTGTTGAGGAGACTGGAATAAGATGATTCCTGGAATGTAATTGAATCAATTGATATGCACTTGCACTTTACCAAGATTTTGGTCTGTAGCACGAGTCAATTTCAATGATTAGCTATGGTTGATTTTAGTGAGACAGTATATCTATTACGGGTGCTAGTAAAGTGTTTATTTTCTTTATCAAATGGAGCCCAATAGGGCCGAATAATCAATGAACAATATGCATTTACAGTTTTTTGAAGTTACGGAAAATGGTATATTAGCGTAAATAGCTTGATGTCAATGAACCTGCCCACTTGGGAAGAACGAATAGCGCACGAGAAAATGTGTGCAGTGAAGAAATATAAACAAACTACCACTTATCCCCATTGGCTCGAAAAGCATTCATGTAAGAGTTGGAATAGCGTAAACAGTCTATGGCAAGTAAATACACCCATTTGGGAAGAACAAACAACATATGAGAAACTACGTGTATCGGAGAAATATTAACAAGCTGCTGTTCTGGGCAAAAGTTATGGGCTCTGCACCGTAGCCATCCATGATGCAATGCATAGGTTTTTTTTAACTACTTCTTAGATATTTTATCTAAGAGCCTAATGATTTTTTTAAAAACAAATGTTTGAAATGGGAAAGAAACTTGACAAAATGAAAATGAAAATGAAATGTTTATTGTTGACAAATTGTGAAATAATTGACTGAAAGATTAGAAATCAGGGGTATCTGACTAGTACAACATGGCCGTTAGTTTTTAGTGTCCATGAAGGACATTGCGCAGTGATCACATGATCGGAAAAAAGTTGTTTTCATTTCCTGTTTGACTTTAAATAAACGTCTCGTAAACCTTAGGCTCTGAATTTAGCCTGAAGAAGTCCCCGAGTTGGGACGGAATACATGACGCTGGTACTACGGTTATGGAGTCCAGTAACATTCTGTAAGTCCATGCTGATCTGCACTACGTTTAATGCTTTTTATGAAATAAAAGTTATATTTTAAGCACCATGTTATGGGATTGAGTGCTTTTGCTACCAGCTGTATGGGGAGAGTGTACTTAAACAGGTGCACTCCACAACAATACAGCAAAGTGTGTAATATATATATGTGGCAGCAGTGTAGTTATGGTTATGTTGCTAAACTCAAAGGAAGAGCACTTTTTTCGGCGGTTTATAACTTTGCTCCCCCTGGACGAATACTCAACAAACTTTGCAAAAAACACCAAACTTTGTTTAAAAAAGTATATGGTTGGCTCTGAATTTTTTTGCCTAGTTGGGCAACGTTTCGTACGAGGGGCGGAGGGGGCAAAGCTATAGGGGGTCCCAAATGTTTTTTTCTCCATTGACTGAATGGGGAAAAACTTTGCGCACGGCTACAGGATGAATGGCTGGACAGATTTTCACCAAATTCACAGCAGGAGCAGGGACATGGGTCAGAAAACGTGCTTTTGTGTGTTGGGTGGAAATCTGACCAGTAATTGTTTTTCAAAATACTGAAATGCATGTCCCAAAAAATGTGTGATATCTGGGTCCTCTCCGCAGACCCATTTCCCTGTTCGCTCAGCGGACAGAAGTGTCATTGGCTCGCGGTACGGTGTGCTGTCAGAGAAGTATGGACACGGCCGGTGGTTGGCTGGAGGGAAGCGTGCTGTGCATCAACTTTTTTTGGGGAAAGTCACCATGGTGTATCGGAGGACAGTGGGGCGGCGGAAGGGTCTGGAAAATGTACCATACGCAATGTGTTGGCGGCAATAAGGGGAGTGGGGGAGTGAGAAGTGGTTCATGTGACACATGTAGGCGAGTACTTTGTGTGGTGATTGGAGGCAGCTGTCATAACAGCCCCATAACTTCTGTCGCAAACTGTTTGCAGGAACCTCTTTTCGTGGTGAGTGGTGGCAGGTCAATTGCAGAAGGTGAGTGAATTGCACATGACATAGGTTGGGTGGGAGCGCGGGTGGCTGTGCGCTGCGGATGGAATACGGTAGTTGGGCACATGGTGGCATGCATGGGTGAATGAAGGTGCAGTGGGTCTGTGGAAGGATTAGACTATTTGGTGCATGGCTGAAGGTTGTAGGCCGTAGTCTGTAGGGCATGCACTCAAGAGCGTAGGGCTGCAACAGTCCCACCGCAGGAACAAATGTTTGACTCTGCATCCTGTAGAGGATGGTGCTTGCATAGTGTGGTGTGTGCAGATTGGTTGCAGTAGGGCCAGTGTTGCGAACAGAATGTGGGTAGGTTGGCAGTGACATAGTACTTTGTGAATGGAAGTGGGTATGCCCATAGTATGTGAATGAAAGTGCCTAAGGGTGCAGAAGAGAGTGTTTTGTTTGTACATTATGTTAACTGTTGCAATGTGTTGCTGTATAGCTCCATGGTGGTGTGCAGGTTGGGTAGGAGTGATGGTGGCAGTGGTGTGTATGTGGTTGGTCGCAGTTGGTGACATGCATGGTGGCATTACGTTGCTGTGGGTGTGTTCAAGGCCTATGCTGTGTGCAGATTTGGTGAAGTAGGCCCAATGTTGTGAAAATGTTGTGGTTAGTGACGCAATACTTTGTGAATGTCTGTGGGTAGGGGTAGTGGAGGCTGTGGTATGTTTGTGGATTCTGCTAATTGCGACCTGTTTTCGTGAATGGGTGTTTTATGGTGTGGGGGAGATGGGATGAAGTGCCACTACCTATGTATGTTACATTGGTCCATAATGTTACCTGCCCACATGGGGGTTATGTTAACTGTTGCAATGTGTTGCTGCATAGCTCCATGGTGGAGCACAGGTTGGGTAGTAGTGCTGGTGGCAGTGGTGTGTATGTCGATTGTCGTAGTTTCTGACATGGTGACATGCATGGTGGCATTACGTTGCTGTGGGTATGTTCAAGGCCTAGACTATTGGGTGCATGACCGAAAGGCTCAGGCCTTAGGCCATGCACTCAAGAGCCTAGGCCTTGAGGACACCCACAGCGTTAATGCAGTTTTGACTGTGCATCAGTTAGAGGGTGGTGCCATGTAAGGAATGGTTGTGGAGCACATTTCAGCCGTTATAGGTCAGTGTTTCAAAAAGAATGTGGGTAGGCTGGCAGTGGCACAATAGTTGGTGAATGGAGTCGGTACGTCCATAGTATGTGATTTAAAGTGCACAGGGGTGCAGGAGAGAGTGTTTTGTACATTAAGGTAACTGTTGCAATTTGTTGCTGCATAGCTCCATGGCGGTGCACTGTGGTTGGAGATGCTGCAGTGAAAAGTCACGCAGTGTGGGCACTGAGTGCAGTGTTTGCATACTGTCAGTATGGTAGAGGATATGGTTAAAGGGCAGCTTATATGTGCTTGGATCGTATGCTGTGTGCACAATGCTTGCACCATGGGCAATGTTGTAAACATTTTGTTGTTAAGTTGGCAGTGACACAATACTTTCTGAGTGGAAGTGGGTAAGACAATAGTATGTGAATGAAAGAGCGTAGGGGGTGCCGGAGACAGTGTAATGTTTATACATTATGGTAACTGTTGCATGTAACACTGTGCATGTCCATTGCGGTGTGGAGGTTGGTTAGGAGTGCTGGTGCCAGTGCTGCAAATGTGCATAGTAGTAGTTGGTGACATGCTGACATGCATGGTTGCATTACGGTGTGGGGAATGTGTGAAAGGAGCACACCCATTGGAGCAATGCAGGTTTGACAGTGCATGAGGCCAGGGTGGTGATCTTTGGAGAATGGGTGTGAAGCACATTGACGACGTGCTACAGCACCACAAGTGAGTTGCAAAGTGTGTATTGTGCGTTACATGGTTGTGGTGATAGTTGAAACATGCTACAGTATTTGGTGTGCGGCAGGAGATGGTGCAGTGAGAAGTTGTGTAGTGTGGCCACAGGGTGCAGTGTATACGTAATGGAGTATAGATGTGGGTATGGTTGTAGAGCCACTTATATGTGGTTGGTTACTCTGCTGTGTGCAGATTTTTTTTAATCAACTTTATTTTCATTTTTACTTAAGACAATAATTGGCCTTTAGTTACAGCATGTGCTATAAACATTATAACCCATATGAACCCTTTATTCAACATACTTGAACTTTTGTCATTAAGACTAGTATTGTTTTCAAACTTTTCCCCCAACCCCTTCCCGCCCTCACCCACCCTTCCTGCCCCCTTCCCTTATTATTATTCGAACCAATCTAAACCATGGTTGTAACCAGAGCAGTTTCATGAGCCCACTTCTGCTCCATGTCTTCTGCTGTCTTTATCTAATATGGATGTTTCTTGGAATCCTGGGCTTAAAGAATTGGGCCTCCCTCTCCCCCACATAGTCCTGAAGTGGATCCCATATGGCCAAGAATTTCAAGTACGTCCCTGATTTTGTTGCGCAGATGTTCTCCATTGCCATAACTCCCCACACTTTCACCCACCACCATGGGGCTGTAGGGCCTTCCACTGTCTTCCATCGTTGGGCCACTGTCATCCTTGCTGCAGCCAGCAGGGGGTATGAGGGCCGCTCTGTTCCCTGAGGCTGTATATATCCCTTCTGTCACTGCCCCCAACAGGATGACTTTCGGGGACCATGGTAGGTCTGCGCCCGTTATGTCTCTGATTAGGCTCAGTATTTCTTTCCAGTACACTTTTATCCTTGGGCATGACCACCACATGTGGAACAAGTCACCTCTTTCTCCACACTGACGCCAACATTCTGGGGAATACGTGGGGTTCATGTTATGTATTCTACTTGGGGGCAAATACCAGCGATAACATAATTTGTATGCAGATTCTTTAATTGCCGTGGATTTGGATAGTTTGCGAGCCCTCCTCCAGATTTGACTCCATTCTTCCTGTGTGATGTCCTCCCCTATGTCCCGCTCCCAGTCCTTCATATATTGGAGGGTATCACCTATTTGCTCTTTCTCTAGTAGCTTGTACAGTCTGGTAATCCCTCTTTCATGTGTCCCCTCCCATATCGTGAGTTCTAGGCCTACTGGGGGTCGTAACCCAGCCCTTTTTACCTCTGGGTGTGAGATCCAGTGACGCAATTGTATATATTTAAATCTGTGATGTTTGGTAATGCCAAATCTTTGTTTGCATATTTCGAAGGAAAGTAGGGCATCATCCTGATACATATCTTGTAGGGACACTGTGTCAGCTCCCTCCAACCTTCCCAGAACATTTTATGAAGCCCAGGTGAAAAGTCTGGATTATGCACGATAGGGGACAGTGGGCCCAGGCCTTGTTTGACCCCCCTGCCACGGATAGCCTTATCCCAGGATGTGTAGAGTTGTTTTTGTGGCCTCCAATAGGATTCCTCCCCTCTCTCTCTCTCTCTCTCTCTCTCTCTCTCTCTCTCTCTCTCTCTCTCTCTCTCTCTCTCTCTCTCTCTCTCTCTCGAGCTTTTGGCTTCAGGAATGGTAGCATACCCAATAGGATGTTTGTTGCGGTCTGTTCTATTTCCCCCCAACCCGGAAGGGTGTCTCTACCCGCCCATTTCAGTGCTGGTGTCAGTTGAGCTGCTAAAACGTATCTCCCTATATCCAGAACTCCCCCATAAGCGTGGGGCGCATCATGATCCTTTTTTGGATTCTCGGCTTCTTATTCCCCCAGATAAATTTAAACACAGCCTTCTGGAGTTCCTGAATCAGTTTTGGGGGGATCACCACCGGGGTTGAGCTTACAACATACAGTAGTTTGGGTAACAAGCTCATTTTTTATCACCGCTATCCTAGCAAACCATGATAATTCCTGAGCGTCCCATCTCTGCAAGTCTTCCTGCAGGCGCTTCCATAGAGGTGCAATGTTTGCTTAGAGCAGGTTCTTTATGGATCTAGTGATACGGATTCCTAAATATTCCAGGGACTGCTTTTCCCACTGTAAGGGATACCGTTCCTTCAGGTGTGCTATGTCCCCGCTACCTTGGGTTATGTTCAGCGCTTTGGATTTTGAATAGTTTATTGTGAACCCTGATGTCTTTTCGAACTTCTGCAGTTCTTTAATTATTCTCGGTAACGTGTGCTTTGAGTCTGCCATGTAAAGGATGATATTGTCTGCAGATAGGGCTATCTTATTTTGGATCTTCCCAGTTTGTACCCCTCTAATTCCCGGGTCTTCCCTAATTCTGTAGGCAAATGGCTCCATTGCCATGGCGAATATGAGAGGAGAGAGAGGGCACCCTTGCCGAGTACCTCTCCGGATATTGATTCTTTCTGAGGAGTAGCTGTTCACCATTAGATGCGTAGATGGATGCTGGTAATTTGCCAAAACCATCTTGGTGAATGTCGTCCCACAGCCAAAACCCTCTAATACCAGTCTTAAGTACTCCCAGTCTATGCTGTCGAATGCTCGTGTGGCGTCAAGCGCAGCAATAGCAAATTTCTGGGCCCCTCGGTCCCCCAATCTATGATGTCAATTACGTGCCTGACGTTATCCTGAGTGTGTCTCCCCCGTACGAAGCCTGCCTGGTCTGCGTGTACTATCTCGGGCAATACTGTCGCCAACCAATGCGCCAGTATTTTTGCATACAGTTTTGCGTCAGTATTGAGGAGAGCTATGGGTGGTAACTGGAGCATTCTACCGGGTCTTTCCCGGGCTTTAGGAGTAAAATTGTGACCGAGTGTCCCACATCCTTGGAAACTGCTCCCCTATCCCTGATTAGGTTGAAAAGGCGAGTAAGGGGGGTTGCCAGCTGCGTCTGGAACATTTTGTAGAACCCATTTCCTAAGCCATCTGGGCCAGGTGCCATTCCCCTAGGTAGCGCTGCTATCGCATCACCCACTTCCTGTGTAGTGAAAGGGGCCCCCAATTTTTCTTTTTGCTGTTCCGATATCTGTGGCAGTTTTATGGCCGACAAATAGGACACTTGTTCTGCTGCATTCAGGATCTCGCTAGTCAGCAGTTTTTTGTGAAAGTGGACCATCGTTTCTAGTTTCTCCTCATCTCCCGTTTGCAGTTCCCCACTACTATTTCTTAACCGGGTCATATGATTGCGCGCCTTCTGTTTGCGTAATTTGGCTGCCCAGAATTTGCTCGCTTTTCCCCCTTTTATGTAATACGATTGTTTAGTGTTTCGCAGTATTTGCGCTGTTCTATCCGCCATATTATTTTCTAGTTTGGCTCTGGCCTTTTTAAGGTCCCGCCAGGCTTGGGCGTCTGACGGATCTTATGGAGCTTTTCAGCATTTCCTACCTCTTCTTCTAATTTATGTGTTATAAGGGCTTTCCCCCTGTAGTATTGTGTTGCTTGTGCTGTAAATTCCCCTCTAATTATTGCTTTCCCCACGTCCCACACAACCCTCCAGTCCAGCTCCCCATTGTCATTTTTCAGGAAATAATTCCTTATGACTTCTTCCATGCGTGCCCTAAGCGCTATATCCCTCAGAATGGTTTAATTTAACCTCCATTGTGGGCGGGGCCTATTCATTGTCCTCTGCAATTCTATGCAGGTCACCACTGGGGCCTGATCTGAGAGATATTGGACCCCAATTTCTATTTTCTTGACATTGGGGATTAAAGTGGAGGACACCAGGATCATGTCAATTCTAGAGTACCCCCTGTGAACCGCTGAGTAATGTGTGTATTCCCGGCTTTCCGGGTGGAAGAACTGCCACGTTTCTATCACCTCCAAGTCTCTGAAGAGTTTTCCCAGAGCCTGTCTGTTTTGCTAGTCTGCAGCCGTTGAGGGGAGTGTTTTATCTAGTTTTGGGTCCATCACACAGTTAAAGTCTCCTCCCATTATCACTCTACCCTCACACTATCCTCCCACCTTCTGGAGTAGTTTGGGAATATACTGGTCCTGTTTTTCATTGGGGACATATACTGCTAGAATAGTATACATTTGGCCATGGACGGTACCCTTCACACCCAAGTATCTACCTTCCTGATCCTTCATTATGTGTCGTTTGTGGAAGCTTAAGTCTCTGCTGCACAGGATTGCCACCCCTTTTGTTTTAGTCTGGCTTGAGGCGAAAAACTGAAGAGGGTATGTTCTATTACGCATCCTTTTCTCATCTCGCTGGGCAAGTGGGTCTCCTATAGGATTGCTATTTTCGTTTGAATGGCTTCCAGCCTGCCTAGGATCGATCGTCTTTTAGCGGGGGAGTTTAGCCCCTGGACATTAATCAAGACAATGTTCACTTCTTCCATTGCTCCCTAAGTGAAGAGTCTATACATATTGGACCCCATATTCTGCTACTGTACTTTTCTCTGTCTGTTTTCCTTCTGTTATTACACAGTTGTGGAGGTGGCTCATCTTTATTCATGGTTTTTGGGTTTCTTGCTTTCCTATCCTTTGTTCCCTTACCCTCCCCTTCCCACCCATTCCCTTTCCCCCCATCCTGGGAGTATATGAGGCCTGGGCCCCTGATGGGCCCCCCGCTGGACAAAACGGGTGTAAGGCCTCCAGATTCCCCCCCAGTTCACAATTGTCAGGAGTTGTTTTACCTGACCCTGCTTCCAAGATTAGTGATCTCCTACCTCTGTGCAGGTGCTTCGGAGCAGTTTTGCGGTCTTCTCCCATTTAGGTAGCGCTTCACTCATTGTCCGTGTGATGGGCCGCGTTCGGATCCGTCGGCCTCTCTGTTGACAGACCTGAGTCGGTTGAGAGCTGCCGGTTCTTCCTGTCCTCCCCCATCTCTACTTTCTTCCTGTTGACCATTCCCATGGTCTTCGGGGCGAGCCAGTCATGTTAGGCCTTGGGCGGTGGGTGCCTCCAGCTGCTCGTCCTCCAAGTGTAGCAGAGCCAGACCTTCTGCGCAGTTCCCAATTCTCCTCTGTTTTCCTTCCCATGTAAATGACAGGCCGAACGGGTGCGTCCATCTATATCTGATTTGATGTGCTTGAAGGGCTTTTGTGACAGATTGCATTAGCCGTCTTTTATGAAGAGGGATCCAGGCGAGGTCTTGGTATAGCTGTATGTGGGACCCATTAATCGTAAGGTCCCCGTTTGGCACGTAGCACCTCCTCTTTCAGACCATACGATGTCATCGCTATTAGGACATCTCTTGGTCGCGACCCTGGTTCATTGCGTATTGGGCCCACTCGATGTATTCTTTCGAAGCCGATTGTTTCAGGATGGGCATCTGCTAGCAGGCTGCTAAAGCAGAGTTGCATCGTGTATCTTAAGTCCTTGTCCTGTATCGATTCCGCCAGGCCTTTGACCCTAATATCGGATCTTCTCGAGCGGTTTTACAGATCCTCCGCCTGGAGCTCCAAATTGTTTGTCGCGGTCGCCAACTGGTCTAGTAGCAGGCTGTTTTGATTAGTCTCCTCCGTGATATTCGAGAGGCCACTTTCAACTATGTCCACCCTTTCGCCTATCTCTGCCATTTCTTTATTGACCTCCTGGAGGGACGATTTCAGGTCCTCCCTTAGTTGTTCCATTTGAGTATGGAAGGCTTTTGTCATTCTGGCCTCCATACCTTTTAAGCAGTTCAGGAGTTTGTCTTTGTCGGTTGCCATTATGCTGGTTGGGTGGTCCTTTGCTTCAGTGGACAACCCTGGTGGAGGAGATGGCGAATCTGCTTGTGTTTGGTGCCTTTGTCGCCAGCACTTCTCTATCTGCCCCTCCTGGGGTCTTGCTGGGGTCCGTGCTCTTGATGGGCCCGTTTTGGGTTTGGTGCCTGGCATCTGAATCGATCTGGCTACTGTCGGCTGGTATTATGCCTGAAGCAGTATGTATGTTGCTATTGTGACCGTTGCCTTTTCCTTTTTAACTTGAGTACTCGGGCTGTTATGTGTCCGCACAGCACCACTTCTGGCTCAGTCTCACCGTGCTGTTACACGAGTGGGAAGGAGGGCTCCCATTGCTATGTCTCCGCGCTTTTCACTTCTCATGGGCCGTCACCCCCCTGTGCCCGCTTCAAGTATATTTTATGGCCCTGCACCGCTATTCCTCCAGTATGCAAGTGGGCCCCGCACATGGGCCGGTCTCCCCACGGAGCCCAACCACAACTTGGCCCCTGGAATGTGGCGGGATTGGTGCCTCTGCAATCGAGCCGCTTGAGTTGGCCCAGATCCAGAGCCTCCTACGCCTTGCCGCCCCCCCGGGAGAGCATCCGACTCCCCCGGCTGGGCCTCAGGAGTTTCTCAACATCCCGAGGGGACCCCAGGTTGCCACCATCTGGGGACCGGCCCGACCACAGACCGCTGGACGCGTCTGGCGTCAGTTCCCTGCTCTTCTGTGGCGGGGTCCCGACCCCCGCAACGTTATTCCTTTCCTCCTCCTCAGCCGCTTAATGCCTCAGCACACGGGGCCCTCCTTCGGTGCCTGTCTGCCCCCCCATCTGTCCGCACCGCTGCCTCTCCCCTGGGCACTCGCCCCGCTGGCCGCCGCTGCTGGTACTTTGGTTGCAGGAGCAGCTGGTGCTCCGCGGCCTTCCCGTACTGCCAAAGTGCGCCGTCGGGCGGGGGAGGGAAACCTCTGTCACAGACTGACTCTCTTGTCCCCGGGTGTATCCTCCGTCGGAGCTCGGGGCTCTGTGACCTGGGAGCAGGGACTACACCACCGGCCAACCGCGGCCGAGCGTTATTAGTTGCTGGCTGTTGCTGCTCCGGGCCCCCGTGCTTCCTTCTGAGTCGTCCAGCGGGGTATGTCCTTCCCCACCGCCGGGTGTGCGCTTGATTGCTGCGGGCTCCGCCACACGCACCAGATCCTTTTCCCCAGACCTGCACCGCACGGATGTTCAATCCGAGTCCTGTTGTGCTTTCCAGTAGCTCATTTTGGCTTGCGGGTAAACTTTCATACGCTGCAATGTTCTCCTTTTATGTGCCTGCACGGAGGACTCGAGGAGTGCGTCCTCACAGTCCGGCGCCCATCTTGGAAAAAAAAAAGAAAAGCTGTGTGCAGATTTATTGAAGTAGGCCCAATGTTGTGAAGCTGTTATGCATAGGTTGCTAGTGACACAATACTTTGTGAATGGCAGCGTGCAGGGCGCAGGGGTGGTGCAGGCTATGGTATGTTTGTGGATTGTGCTAAGTGTGACATGTTTTCGTGAATGGGTGTTTTATGGTGTGAGGGAGTTGGGTAGAAGTGCCGCTACATATGTTACATTTGTGCATAATGTTAGGTGCTCACATGGTCGCTTGCTTGGATGCATAGTTTTGTGGTGGGTGTGGAAAGGGCTGATCTGTTGTGTGCATTGCCAAAGGTGTGCTGGGTGCATCTTAGGATCTTTGTGGATGCTGCAATTGTGCATTCTTTAGCAGAAGTTTCTGGTGGAGGGGCTTTGCAATCAAACGGAACATGTGCTGAGAGTGTTTAACGGTAAATATGGAGTGGTGTATAAAAATGACAGTGTTGCATGCAGAGGTTTTGTATGTGATTGCTACATGCATGTTTTGACAGCAGCGCCCAATGAGGGAGTGCTGCAAAAATAACTGTGCTAAGGGAAGAAGTATTGTGTGTGTGCTTTACTGGGCCGTGTCTCTCACTGTTGATGGGAAAGCACACATGCCACATCCTGCCATTATGAGCAGGGTGGAAAGGGAAATGGAACTGTGGGAGATAGGCAATTAGGAGTTTAAGGTATGGTCACATTTCATCCAAATACTGTGTCGTGAGGGTGGTCGAGATGGAGAGACGCACAGTGCTTATAGTCAGTGATGCCTTTGTGCGCCATCTGCACAGGTGTTGTGTGCAAAGAGGCGTTGCTGGTAATTTCGGGATGGAAAGAGAGGGCAATTTCTGGGCCTGTCAGGGTGATGGTAGTTTCAGCGGGATGGTTCGCGTTTGCAGATATGTGGCATCTGTCACGAACGTTGACTTTGTTGTGGTGCACTATGGAAGTCTACATTTAGGTTACAGTTTGTGTGGACGATTAATCCGTCATGTGAAGAGGTTGCTGACTGCAGTGATGCATATTTTTCCTACTGTCAAGGTCGTTTTCTCATGCATAACACCAAGAGGAGTATGGGTCCATGACGGTGTAATTTGTCCCCAGCCAGTGGTCGGAAGGTGTGCTATAAACAGAACTATGCGTGAATTTATGCAGACTGCTGGCATGTTCTCCACCCACTATGAGATCATGAGGTCACAAAATATGCAGTGGTTCCGTAGAAATGGCATTTATTTGCGTGCCATTGGCAATTCCATTTTCTTTTACAAAAGCATTGATCCGAATCTGGTAAAAATGTGAGGAGAGGCAAACAGAAACGCATATAAAAAGAAAATATGAAAAAAGTTGCTCACATGCATGTAAAAAAAAAACCTTTATACATATATGATGGAACACCGAATCCCCTACCCAGTTTGAAATTGTTTACCCTGCCACTCCCCCCCCACAAGAAAATTGCATTTTGTTGTCACCCATTGGTAATGCAGTTTTGTTTGCTCGTCTACAGGATGCGGTGAAGAGTTTACTGTACTAATGTGAGCACAAGGAAACACAAAAGCTAATAAAAACCATAAAAAAGGTATTTCTGTAGAAGCATCTAAAAAAATAACAGGCTATTTTAAGAGAAGCCCCTTACCACAAACTCCACCTACCCTGGTTGCAAGTTATTCACCCACGCCTGCACGCAGCACGAAAGCCACATTTGGGGATTTTGCGGGTGGCGGCCACAGAAATGGAACTGTGGGGATTGTCCAATCAGATGCTTAGGGTGTGCGGTAATAGGAAGAGGGACTCCTGCTTCACTTGGGCCCCTCCCTCGATGTACTTGGGCTGGCCTATGGAAAAGGAACTGTAGCAATTGTCCTATCAGGTGGTGCTCAGGGTGTGTGTCACAGGAAAGCATGCCAATAGGAAGAGAGACTCCTCCTGCTTTACTGGAGTGAAGCCCTCGTGGTACTTGGAGAAAGCCACGTGCCACATTCTGCGCTTCTCAGCATGCTGGCCAATGGAAATGGAACTATGGCCTTTGGCCAGACAGGTGCTCAGGTTGTACGTCACAGGAAAGAGCACCAATAGGGATAAGGAGTCCTCCTGCTTTACCGTGGCACGGCCCGCGCAGTCATTGGGGAAAGGCACATGGCACATTTTGTGCTTCTGACTATGCTGGCCAATGGGAATGGGGCTATGGCCTTTGTCCGATCAGGTGCTCTGGGTGTGCGTCACAGGAAAGGGTGGCATTCACTTTTTCCATTACTTTGTGTACTGCGGTTGGCAAACATGGCAAGATGCACAGTTTTCATCGTGGGTGATGGCTTTGTGGAAGATCTGTGCATGTATGCCCTCCAAGAAGACTTGTCTGGCAATTTCAGTTTGGAGGGAGTGGATGCTTTGTGGTGTAGTGTCGAAGCATGCTGTTTCGGCGGACTGCTTGTAGAATGTTGACGCGTGGCCTCTTCTGCAACTGTACATGTTGTGATCGTGCACTTTGGAGCCTTCTTTTTGGGTTACATGCCTTGTTCCTGTGTGTTCCGTCAACTGAAGATTATGATGAAAGAAGTGCAGCGCAGTTTTCCTACTGCCAAGGTGTTTTTCTCATGTATACCCCCGAGAGTAGTGTGGAAGTATTTCAATTATTCCTGTCGCCAGCCAGAGGTCGGAAGGGGACTCATCAACAGAAGCATGTGTGACTTCTTAAGTGCTGCTGGGAAGTTCTTCTGTGAGAATGAGAACATTGTTTTGTGATACATATACCTTTTCAAGGCAAATGGCATGTCTTTGTCGACCAGTGGCAATGAAATGTTGTTTCACAATCTACACACTGCACTGAAGACCCTATTGTAAGAAGGTGAGCTGATGTTGAAAACACACCTTTATATATGAAAACCGCAAAAAAGTGCTTCTAGGGAAGCACCTTAAAAAAAAAGAAACACCAAGGTTCTTTTAAGAGCCGTCACAACTAACGAGGTCCGCTCCCCTGGTTGAAAGTTATTTCCCACTCCTGCGCACACCCAGCACAAAAAGTCAGCGAATATCGCGATAGTTTCAGGGTGGCATATGTTACATAAGCCTCTTTTGCAGATGACAGCCATGAGCTTAGTGGCTCATATTAAGAGGTGGAAGGATCCACTTCTTTAGGATGCAGTCATCATCTTGTCAACAGGCGCGGTCACGCCTGTCAGGGGAGAAGGAGGTAGGATTACTAAATGGCACCCCAACGGTGCGGTTCCTCTCTAGCCCAAAGTTGGTGTGTGACTAGGTAGGTGGTGGTGTAGGTCTTAGCAGATTTGGTGAGAGTAGACCTAGTGGTGGTCCCACAAAACGTGGAATGCGCTTAAATGGGATAAAAAGGGCTTCTGTGGAATCACAAATGTCATTTATCAAGTGTACGGAGAAATTAGTACAAATCTGTATTTAATACAATTTCATTAAAAAGAGTGCCCCTTCTCAACGGTCCTGGGGGATGGGTGGACTGTGATCTATGTGGGCTGTGCAAGTTCTGGAGATAGTGCCACAACACGTGTCATGCAGCCTATGGTGTAGGTTTTACAAAGGGCTATGGGCGTTTAAATGTGCAGAGTCATACTGTTTAGAGATTCCTTACAGTGAGGGTAGGCCTACCAGTTTCTGTGCATAAAGCTGTGTGTAGTAGAGCTTACCTATAGCCAGTGCATTCAGCTGCCAGGATAGTTGAAGCAGCAGTGTGTCATCTCAGATGTCGAGGATGCTAGTGTGTAGAATGCAGGCTAGGGCCATGTTAAAGAAAAAGGGCCCTGTGGTGGGGTGACTACCTAGATGCCTGTTTGGAGTTGATGCAGGCAGTCAGTCGGGCCAAAATGCAAGTCATGCAAGGTGTGGCTCAGGATGATGAGGTCAGCCCCTGTCAATTGCATAGGGTGTCTGGGGCTAGGGCCGTGTTGAAGAACAAGGGCCCTGTGGTGGGGTGACTACCTAAATGCCTGTTTAGAGTTAATGCAGGCAGTCAGTAGGGCTAAAATCAAGTCATGGAAGGTGTGGTGCACGTTGATGATGTCAGCCACTGTCAATCCCTTTGGGTGTCAGCTACTACACTTTGTATGCCCTCAAATGTGAATGTCCTATGTTTTTGAAAAATACTGGTGTATTACTACACCACTGCACTTCAAAATAAAACCCTTTTGTGCAGAAGAACAGTTTCATGAGAATTCTGTGACCACCCACACAAGGGGTTACCCACTCAGGGTGTAGCAGTGGTTACTCTTCAGCAGAGATCGACCTGACCTTGCTCATTCGTTTGTTGATATTATTGTACCGACCTGGGCAGAGCAAGGCAGTAACCAGGACCCTTCCGAATATTAGCCATAGAAATGGGCCTGCAGAGGCTACGGGTTTGGGCAATGAAGTTTTTGGGTGTGGTGTGTACGAACAGACTGTGCTACACGGTGTGTTTGTCGACAGAAATGCAGAGGGTGCGGTTATGGCTGCGTGTTTCACGAGGCACAGCGTGCAGATTTTAGGGAATTTTGACATACATTGACTGAAAATGAAGGGAAAACACTGTGCAGATGCTTCTCATTTTGCAATCTATCATGTGCATGTGAAGTGCTATGGAGTAGCTACAATAGAGTGCCTGATTTTGGTTTCTCTGTGTGACACTTTGGTGAGACGCAATCATGCCAATATTATTGTTGTTCATTGTGCAGGGAAAATTTCACAGCATGTTACACAAGTTTCAGAGCCGTTTGCGATGGAGGCACTTGACGAGTTCATGCGTTTGTTTCCGATCTCTTGCATACGTTTCCATCGCATTATGCAGCCACCTATGTGGCGGCGTCATTTTCTATTTGGGCTGTGAATGCAGACAGCGCGGTACATTGCAAAGAAGTGTATTTGTGCCTTTGTTTGGCATGTGCCAATGGCATACTTCGCCCATGGGAATATGACGTTTCACAGCTCAAAACATTTCCCCAGCTATAACGTTCTTCTTGCTATGTCAGCCATCCCGATTTCTGCACACCCCATCTAAATTGGTTTGGTGCCCTTCTTGGAAGTAGTGATATTTCTTTTTGTATGTTTTGCGCACTGACTCTCTTGAAAACGCTCTGCAACACGTAAAGAAACCTCTTTGCACAGTGACCCCCTTTCTAACCAATTGAACTACAGTGTTTACCACAGTGTCAAGTCTCCCGCCCTGCATGCGTGCATTGGCAATTCCGTTGTTGATCTGTGAAAGGTGCTTTCTTTATTCATCTTTTTTACTTTCCCAGTTCTTTTTCATTTATTATGGTGTTCTAACACACGTCACAGAAGGAACAGCAGGAAAGGTCTGGTACAGAAGGCCAGCACCTGTCTGTAAACTATAGGGGACGTGCTGGGAGACAGATTTATTGGGTGGCCCTTACCTACATAGGGGGCAGTCATTGTAATTTTCCTATAAGGACCGTTCCCATGTGCTTCCAAGTACCTTCCCTTTGTACAGTAGCGCATTGCAGTACATGCACAATACAATGCCCTTTGCCGGTTAAGGGTCTGTAGCGCGGCATATGGTTTGCAAAGGTTGTTTTACAGCTTTGCTGCCCTACAGGAGTGCCCCTATTGGTGCCCAAAGCACATGTGGCAAATGCTGTATATGAAAGTACCCTATGTAATTGTTGGAAGTGCGGTAGCCGGCCCACTGGACCCTTATGCTTTCATTTCAGTTGTCTTCACATGTAGTACAGACACTTTATCTACACCATTAGTGTTAGGGGTAGCATTCCCATATATACATACATTGCGGAATACAAGAATGTTTAGACCAATGTGAAACACAGCTTCATTAAGTGCAGCAGGAAGCCATTCATTCTGTGACCCCTGCAGCTAAAGTGCTTTTCTAACCACCACTAAGATTATTTGCGCTCTGCATATTCTGCTGTTTCCTTACTTGCCTTTACATCCACTAGTATGTGCATGAGGAAGGTGTACCTGCTTTGCCATTTTGCAGACTCACTGCAAACTCAGTTACATGTTTTCTTAAACTATACGACCGGCAGGCAACCTCCTGATACTTTCCGTCACACTGCTGAATGCAGACACAATGTATCTGTTTCACGGGTCATGGAACAGCAAGCAGCAGATTAATCAAAGAAATGCGACATTTAACACGCCCACGTGACACTGCAGGTTGCTGTTCCTTGTTTATCAGTGGCCGTTATACCATTAGGAGTACTTTAGCCACACATTGGTAGGTTTGCAGAGCCACCCACGAAGTCGACAGCAGTACTTTAAATGCGGTAGCCTGCTGCATGAATCCATAGCGCTGGCGGCAGGGGCGGTGTTACCAGCATACAGTGGATGACCTATGCATGGGTCTTGGTGTGGAACGGAAACACGAGCGCTTCCACAACTACTGCATTCGAAGATGCGGACATGCGGTCACTAATGGAGTCCTACGGATACTTGCAGTGTGATTGCACATACGCCAACCAGGTGCAGTCTAGGAAACATCCATATTGCTCATCTGTAGTCCTCTCAAAGACCACAAAAAGAGAGCCTACTGACACACTAAAACACATTTACTGTGTATATCTGTAATTGGTATGATACACCAACACTATTCAGAAAAGTAAGAGGTAGCGCAAATGGATGCATACACCAGACAATTTGCCCTTCCACACGTTTATCATGAGGGCAGCCAAGGAATCAGTGGCCCTCATTCCAACCCAGGTGGTAAGTTCCCTACTTTACCACCATGGTGTAAACTCTGTTTACACCATGGTGGATGGCGGATTTACCGCCCCATTCCAAGGTGAGTGGGGCGGTAAATCTCCAATCCCCATTTACCCTTCCCCATTCCCATTTCTGCCCCATAGGGCCGTAATTAGCGCCAAGGACGCTTAGCTAAAAGCAGGCGTTAAGGTTGAAATCAGGCATTAAGGGTCAACGGCGCCGACCCTTAAACCCTTAACGCCTAGGTTGGAATGAGGGCCACATGTTATGGTTATGTTGCCGTACCAAATACCTATCCTCTTTACAGAAATCTCTATGCTAAAGCAACGTTCTGCTTCCAGTGCCCTACTAAAATCCTATGAAATTCACTAACAAAAACATTATTAAAGGGATGTTATGGTTAAGTTGCACTAGCAAAAACCTATGAAATTCAATGGAAAAAGATTGTTACAGGGACGTTATGGTTACAGGGAACCCCCCCCCCAGCCCCTGAAATTCGTAGTGGTAGTGAACAAAACAGAGGGAGCCACACATGTGATGTCATGAGTGATGTCATGAATGAGATTTGTGATGGCATCTTTGATGTCCTGGGTGTTAGTCATAGCAGTGCACACTGGTGGCACGAGCTAAGGTTGCTTAGCTTAGCATAACTGGCGAATTTCGTTTCATTTTTCGGTTTGACCTGTAACCATAACATCCCTGCAACAACGTTTTTCCATTGAATTTCATAGGTTTTTGCTAGTGCAACTTAACCATAACGTCCCTTTAACAATGTTTTTTTTAGTGATATATATATATACATATCTACATGGCACACTCAAACTGCAAACATGCATAGCAGAACACATTTGTTTACTTCAGCTGAAAAAAAGTGGGAATGCATAGACATTTACTGGACACCAGTTAGCATGGTAAATGAAATAGAAAAAGATGACGAGCTGGGTTGAAAAAGGAAATACAAGAGACTCACATGCAGGCACAGAGAAGACACAGAATATTTAGGGTGAAATAGTTTGATGCAAAGATGACAAGAGACTGGGTGCATTGGGCAGGCTATGGACTGCATTGGAGCCGGATCCTGGTGCATGGAGCAGAGATTAGTTTATAGTGGATGATAGGGAAGAGCACAGGCAAGCCTTTGGCCCAAGCTCATATATATATTTCCAACTCACACTCCCAAAAGAAAGCACCTACCTCATTACACACACCCTGTATGTTCTTTTGGACCATATGTGTGTAAGGGTGACCTGCTCATTTCAACTTATGAAAGGGAACCTTAATACTCTACCAAACATTTGACCCAAGCTCTTGGTTTGGGATAATTTTGTGTGAAAGGGCAAAATGCTTTTTAAATATTACTCTACAGAGTATGATGGGCTATCTGAATTTTAAAGGAAAATCACCACCACAACCTGGAGTAAATATAACTTGCTGTAGCCTTGTATAAACTGTACAGTTAAGTCAAGCTCAAGCCAGCCATGCAGCCTCTGCCCATACAGAGCTTTTCCCCATTTAGTTTAAACAAAAAAGGATCTACAACATGCAGGGCGTGAGTAAAACTCAAAGGACACAGTTTCAGAGATTTTGCAATCAACCAGCTGAACAATGGGGTTCAAGGTGGAAGCCGGCATCATCCCACCAAGCACTCCAATTGGCGAACTGAATATGGGTAGTGGTGATCCCTGGTCTAAAGCATAATTTGTCATGGATAGGATGATGTCTGGATAAACCTGAAAGAGAAAGACAGCTGCAGAAATGATGCGGTGCCCATCACAGTTTAATGGGCAAGCTCCTGTGGCTCCACCAAGCACTTAAAAAGGGGGATTGGATATTTTGAATTTATATTTTATTTTATTTTATTTCTACAATGTCTTCGTATTCGTCAAGGCCCTTTACAAAACGTAATGGATTTGTACAATATTTAAGAATGAAGAAATAAATATAACAGAATAGAAAAGAAAGAAAAAAGACGAAATGCAATGATAGTCCAGAAACCAGTCAAGTTGCAGGTCAAGTAACCAAATGAATAGTTACAAGACATCATTACAGGCAACTCCAATAAGCATTATTGGGTCAGCAAATAAAGACTTAAAAAACGTCCATGGATAGAACCTTCCTAGCCCCACGAGAGCAAGTCCAGGGCTAGCAACCAGAGTCCTGTCCTGCAGAATCTGATGTCAAAAGGAGACCACAGCAATCCTCTGCCCCTCAGACTCTATGAAGCAAGACGCCATAAGCAACCAACAAGAGACTGCCACGTGAGACGCCAGACTCCATGAAGAAGCACTGTAGACTTCGGGACTAAAGACAATTAAATTGTGACCACCAACAGCTCCTAGCAGCCCCCATACTTATGGGCATTGCCCCATTCTCCACCAGTGGACCAGCCAAAGCACGGCAATGGCGGTCCTACCAGCGGCACAAGGGCAACAGGCAGACCAGCCACAGCACTCCCAAACCCCAACAAAGCAGGCAATGGAAAACAGTCTGAGACCGAGAATGGACAAACTGCACAGGCTAGGCTAGTGGCGATCCCTAGTCTAAAGCATTACCTTTGGGAGGGACAATGTCTGGTTTGACCTTCAAGGGAAATACAGCTACAAAGATGTTGCCATGAACCAGTCACCAAGGGGGCTGCAAGAGCTTGCTCCATCCTACCAAGAGCTTAGGCTGATTACAGGCAAACTGCACCGGTTTAGGCTAACAGTGATCACTGGTCTAAAGCAATACTTGTCGTGCAAGCAATGATGTCTGGATCCACCTGCAACAAAAAGACAGGCACAGAGATGTTGCAGTGGATCAGATGCCCAGGGGGCTTCAAGGTGAAAGCTGTCACCACCCCTCCTGGCATGCACCTTGCGAGCATTTCATATCGCAGCAAGCTTCACAGACCTAACCTTTTGGGGATACCCAATAGAAAGCTTTTGGTGCAGATTAATAAAACATGGGGTAACTATGCACACCAATCAAATGGAGAAAGATAATTACTAACCCAGTATATCTCGTAGGCATTCCATGTTGCTTTGAAAGTCCTCTAACAGTGTCCACAGGATAGTTATATGATTTTTCAGAAATCCCACTTGCCTGCACATTGATTTGCTATTGTTTGTTTACGCCTGCAGCCAATGATCTCACTGAAGTAAATCCAAAAGCATGGCGAGAAAAAAAGCAATCATAATGTATGCAATTCCCTCACTTCCACCACGATACCCTATCCACCAATAGGATTTTTATGATCCTGAGACAGTATCCTACATATGTCGTTCTCTTGGTATGCCAGGAAGCACAGTATCAAGCCATGCTCTCGCTCCCCACTACCTTTCAGAATCCCTCCTCTCTCTACTCGCTCGCATGTATACAAAACCACTTTTCATTACATAACAAACACACCATCAAACACTCCCACACACAGAAACTATATGAGAGACAACCAAGCCATCACACACCATATTCACATATCCATATGCACCCCAGAAGACGCCCACACACACACTCAATCACCTGCACCTGACTAGGCTGAAAGAATTTAGGCCATAAGGGAAGAAAATGATGTGCCTGACTTGAAAAGGAGAGTTTCAAAGTATGTGTGAAGGTGAAGCTGGGATGGTGCCAAGTTGAAGTTAGTAGAGTCCAGGAAGGCTAAAGATTGGTACATAATGTGGAAGGTTGGTCATGTGTAGGCAGATGGGTTAAAATAGCATATTACTTCCACATCCCACTGCCCTGTCAAATATGTATTTCCGAGATCCAACCTTCCATGGCAGGAACTCATTCCACCTTTTCATTACTATACACATATCCCACTCCTCCTTACCAGAGCATAACACCCACTGACACCATTATGCATCAGTTTAATACTACCTCATACATCATGGTCCTTTTCACTCTGCTGCAGGTCGTAAGTGCTGTGATAAGGAACAGTAGGACTAGGAGTAATGTTCATCTTCCTTGTCCCAGTAGTTGCTTACTTACTTACTTCTGAGGAATACCAAAGATTGAGTGCCAGAATTGGCCTCAGTTCCAAGCAAATCGAGAAGCAGTTGCTCTTTCGGCCCCTCTTTTTCCAAACACAAATGATAAAACGTTTCATGTACAAAACAGCAAAATAATAGTTATGAATGATAAGGGGAAATTGCCATCATCATGAAAACTTTAATATCCATTGATCAAGGGGGACCCTTTTTAGATTGTGAAATTAATGGAACAAGTATGCTATGTATTATTTACATGGGCACAATTAAGAGTAAGGCTTTTATGAATGTACCATTGTCTTCAGAAACAGAGAAAGCTGTAGGAATCTTAAACAATCCATTGATTCACACAGTAACAAAACTCTTGACAGAATCGATTGGGCCAATGTTAGCTAAATATGCATTTCATGTGGGCCCATTGTCACCAGTACATTTGCTAGAATTAGTCCTGTTGTGTAAGTTGCATATATTGGATTCCAGACACAGAGTGTTTTTAGATACTACAAATATGCATCAGAATAACGTGATGGCTACATTGCAAACAGAACAGGGACAATTGAAAACAAAGGGGAAGTGTACAAGAGGCAAAATAGGGAGATTTAGACATATTGTTGTGAAAGCTGCATCAAGAATTATGGTCACAGCATGCAAATGAAGTGGGGCTACTGTCTGATAAAGAACCAGTACACATTGTGAGAAACCAAAGGGTGTCTCACCTGCCAGTCCCTGGGGATCTCTCTCTCTCTCAGGTGGCTAGTGCACGGCCATCGCCTTTGCATCCAGACCCTGGGGGTGGACCTGTGCGGGAGGATTATCTGGGTGTGGGGTGTTCAGAGAGTGGGGGTAAGGCAGCCGCTGGCTTGACACGGTATTCCTCCCTTTGCTGTACCCATGATCCCTCCTATTTCATAGGGTTCTCTGGTGTCCAAACCCCCCCCCCTTTCCACACAAACACTGGGCGAGGAAGAGGGCGACTGAGAGTAATAATGCTAACTCTTACACATTGCATTGAACATGTCATGTTAATTGGGTCAGGCAAAGTCAGGCTCTTGACTCTAAGTGCATACATCCAATACCAATTAGCTCTCCTCACACAGATAAAAGGCGGGATATCGAGACACATTCCGAGCAAGGTGGAATACGAGTAAGATCAGAACTTTTGGGGCAAAGGCGAACCTACTGGAGCAGAGCAATGGACCGAGGAACGAGAGCCATGGGTGGAGAACTTCAGGAGTTCCCTGCAGGATGTTGTTGCCTCCAAAGGGCTGCAAAAGACATGTTGAGAAGGTTGAATCCCAAACAAGAATGCTGCACTGTGTTTCAAGGACACCAGCGACCCTCCCGGGTGAACAAGGCCAAGCCTGTGGTACTAACCTTGATTTGTAAACTGGAGGACAGTAAAGACAAGAAAGAAACGCACACAGCCAGTGTGTTGGCAACCAACGTGAGAGACCGATGTGTGCTAAAGAAAGATTGAAGTGGCAACATTATATTGCACAATTGAAAGCTGCGCGCTTTTGGATGAGATTCGAAGAAAGGCAGACCTGCGAATGAACCTTGAAGTAACGATATCTGTAAAGTCAGCTATACTGAGTAATGGAGTGGTCCGGCGAAAGGAAGTAGCCCACTCGAAAGTCTCTGTGAAATGTGAAAAGTTTGTATTTATAAAGTGAATAAACTGTAAAAGCGAGGTGATTGAAATTAACCCTGAGAAAAGGGGAGAGTAAAAAGGTGAACAATGAACTTTGGTGCATAACACAGTGAACTACCCAGACCAGGAAGAACTGGGGCAAATAACATAGGAGTGTGAGTTGAAAGCTGGAAAGTCAAAGTGGTCCTACAGAGGTCTGTAGAAAAAAGCCATGCCCATTTGAAAGTCTTCGGCATCGGTAAACAGTCTGAGCCCAACTGGGGGAGACCGAAGTTGTAATAAGTTAGGGGAAGGGAACCCCTAAAGTAGGTGAAATAAGCTTGACAAAGGGAACCCTGCAAGTGTTTTGTTTAGCTATGAAAGGTCTGAGCCCGACTGAGGGAGACCGATGTGAACTTTCTGCTTTAAGAGGTCTGAGTCTGGCTGAGGGGGAACAACGTGAACTTTTTGGTGAACTGTGTTTTGGAAATTGGAAAGTAAGACTTTAAGGTGAAAGACCAGGTGAGTCTTGATCTATGTCATGAACTGTCTGTGTGTTAAGAGCCTGAGCCAGAGTGTGTCATCTTGCTTACAGGGACCGCCTTATTCCGTGCTGTCCAACATGGGGAGAAGAGCTGACCCAGCCACATTTATTCTTGACTTTCCTTTGCATACATTTTCTCCTTTTACACCTTTGTACAAAATATAGGGAAGGCATTGGGATTTTGTTAGTATAGGCCATTTTGATTTGACAGACTCAACAAGGACTGTTTAATTTATTATTTGATGGTCGAGAATACTCCCATCTTATCCATATGGCAAAGTAGGAGCTTCTCCAACCCTATTGAAACTTCAAAAAAGGTTTTACAAATTGTACCTTTTGTGTCAGTGTCATACTTGTGATACCATGCCTCCCTTACAACATTCAGATAGATAATACAAAATTATTAACGAAAAAAAAAAACAATATCCATTTAAATGAGAAGCAGAGGGAGGAATTCGATATACCATAAAGAAACCTGGCCATGATATTTATAGAATTGTACAGTATTTAAGGGCAGTAAATGCATTCATTTTTCAGACCTTGCCCATAGCACCCAATATAGCAACTGCATTGACATGTGTACCACACACAGCCACGTATTTTACAGTTGTCCGTTTATGTTCAGCCTTCTTTCCAGTCATAATAAACCCAAATAGTCAATGTCTCTTTGCTTTTGCATATTGTGTTGTCAAATTATATTGACCTTTTCACCTCAAGGCTACACAGAAAGTACTACCTTCTTTTCACAGGCTCTAAAAAAAGATGTAGATATTACATTTTCAGGGCGTTCGACATTGGTACTGTATATAGACGACACGCTGGTCACATCATTCTCATAGGAAGACATGTTAGTATTACAAGAAAGGGACACAAAGCTGCTAAGCACAATCGTCAGTTATGTAAATGTAAAGTACATTACTTAGGACATGACATATCAGCGTGACATTGAAACCGTGCAGAATCAATAATTAAGATGATTCTAAATTTTCACAACCCAGTAACAAATAAGGTCCTTTTTGGCTCAACCGGATATTGCCAGCAATTGATATTAGGTTAAATAACACGAGAAGAGTCAGCAAGCTCATTCACTCTTGTGTTGCTCGATAAAAAGCCATGTATTCTATATTAAAAAATAAGGTTATGCACAAGCACAATTAACAATGGGATTGACATTGCTAAGAGCATATTACATTACAGCACTAGATAAAGCATTACCTGTGATCTGAAGCCACAGTTGTGCTTTTAGAGCAGAACACTAAGAATATGGTGCCAGAATCACCCTTTGTCGTAGCAGTACTACACTCAGTCACAGCACTATTATACAAAACCAAAGATCTGAATTTTTTGACTTGAGAATTATAAAATATGAATCAAAATTGGTGAATTCAGCCATTGTCACCCTTGCATGTTGTCCTGTATTAAATCTGTGTTAAATACAGCATCATTAGTGCCATGTCCAGCAGATAAGGAACCACATGATTGCATTCTAATAACATCAGTGCTTACTAAACCGCAAAAGGATTTGCAGTAAATACAATTATTAAACGCAGACTATGAATGCTAGTGGATGGTTCTTGTGTGAGGAATTAGAAATGGTAGTAGGTTTTTCACAGTGATAAGCTTTGTCGAACACGTGTTGTTCCTAAATTGATCAAACATTATTTTGCACATATTCTGCATGGCACCGCACACGTTGCGATAGGGTAAGGACAGCACAGATAAAGAAAGAAAGGCTCCTGGTTTTTCACAGGTTGCAGACCAATTAGTCATTCAGTTTTGGATTTGTCAAGCAACAAAATATTAGAAAATCAGCTAACGAGAGGCAGGGGGCATACTCCTTCCTTTTTTCACTGATTACACATTTGCAGTGAGGATGTATCTAAATTCTGAAAGTGGCAGGTCTGAGTTTAAGTTATTTGTTATTGACATGTTCTCCAAATGGATAGACGCATGTCTGACATTTAAGGCAGATAATCTGGTCATAAGGCTCCAATTCATGACCGTATCCCTAGTTTTTGGGTGCCACTGATAAAGGTACACATTTTGTGCAGAAACTAGTACATGGCATATGTAAACTGCTTAATACACAGCATAAGCTCAATTTTTCTAATCACACACAATCAGCAAGCTTGGTGAAGAGTCAAAATGCATTCTTAAAAATAAAATCACTAAAATATGTGCAGAAAGTGTTTTGAAGTAGCCAGATGTACTGCCACTTGCTCTAATGAGCATACAAGGCACAGTGAATAACGTGACATGATGAAGTCTACATGAGATACTTATTGGCAGGCCAATGCATGAGTGTGAACCTTCACCAGTGCCCTGTGCAATGTGAAGGTGATAGATTATGCAGTACTTAATTACTGCAAAGAATTAGTGAAAATTGTTCAATGCATTTATTTGTTTATTAATGTGTTTATTTTTTAAAGCATGAACCTAACTCGAGTGCAGTGGAGCCCTGTATAACATGCGGGTAGGCACCATTTGGGCTGTTTTATTTTTGTTTTGTTGAAAACGAACTTTATTAATTTTAAGAGCATTGAGCAAAGGTACAACATGTCATGTGGGAAAAAGCCTCAAACCTTTTTACTTTGAATCAATCCTCAGTTCCCAATCCCCAAACTTGCTTCTAGTTCCTGTATCACAATGAATTTCCCCTTCACCCACAGCTGACCCATCCTGGCCAACCCTGCCTCAAACCACTCCTGGTATTTTTCTTGTTCAGGTATTACATCCCTCACCCGGTGGGCCCAGATGGGACTCATTGGGGAGGGCCATGTGGTGACCATCTGCCCTTCGGTCCCCTTACCCCAAACCTCACAGTAGGTCCCTTGTTATTTGTGTTCCTTAATTCTATTTGGAAGACGTCTTCTTGGGACCCAGCGCCACTCTACCACCATGGCCGGGTGCAAGTGTGAGTTTTCCAGAAAGACTCATTGCTTATTCCTGTCCTCCCTCAGATGTGGGGCCATTGCTCACATTGGTGTTGCTCTATAATACAACCTCAGGTCCGGGAACCCCACCCCTCCTTCATCCTTTCCCAGTATCAGTGTTGAGTATCCCACCTTTGGCTTCCTTCCTTGCCATAGAAACCGGAGCATTCTAGACTAGGCCTCCCTCAGTAGGGCTTCTGGGACCTTATTGGTAACATCTAGAAAAACTATAACATTCTGGACAACAGGTTCATTTTTAGAGCATTCAGTCTACTCATCCATGAGATCTGTCCTTTCCCCCATTCTGACATTTCTGTAAACAATCTGTTGAAGAGAGGTGGGTAATTGGCCTCTCCCAGGTCTTTCTCAGGCCTGCCTTACAATGGTAACTCCCAAGTAATGCATCTCCTCCAGTTAGATTTCAAGTCCCAGTGGTCGCAGGGCCTCAACATCTATCTGGCCATCCAGCACGAAGGGGAAAATGACCGACCTCTCCCTATTCACCCGAAAGCGCGCGTATCTCCCACATCTAGTGCTGCTGCTGGGATCGAGTCAATCAGATTGACCAGGTGTAGCAGGACATCGTCTGCGTAGAAGCCTAGTTTAAACTCCCTCTCCCTTACCCTAATTCCCTCCACCTGCAGGGAGCACCTCAGCTGTTCCCAGAGCGGCTCCATTGACAGCACAAAAAGGAGCAATGAGAGGGGGCAGCCCTTTCCTGTGCCCCTCCTTAAGTTAATGGGTGTTGACAGTCTACCACTGGCCACGACTCTTGCTACTGGGAACCTGTAAAATGCCCGAATCCCCCTTAACATTCTCTCTCCGAAGCCATATTTCCTCAGTACCCTGGATAGAAAGTCCCAGTTTACCTGGTCAAAAGCTTTTTCGCCGTCAATCGCCACCAGAACTGGGTTACCTACCCTCCTCACCGCCGCCTCCATTAGGTGCAGCGTCGTTCGCAGTGCATTGCCCCCTGCCTTCCCTGGATGAACCCCACCTGGTCAGAATGCACCAATCGCGGCATTGTCCATTTTATCCTGGTCGGCAGTAACCTAGTAAAAATGTTAGCATCTATATTCAAGAGGGAAATGGGGCAATAAAATGTGCAACTGCTAGGGTCCTTCCCCGCCCTGGGTATAACCGTTATAAACGCCTTACCAAACAAGGGTGGCTCCTTCCCGGTCGACAGGATATTGTTAAATAGTCTTGCGATATTGCAAGCCAGGCTGCTGGAAAATGATTTATAGAATCCGGAGGTATATCCGTCCTCCCACGGGGCCTTCCCTACCTTCAATCCCCAATTGCTCTGAGCACCTCCTCCGGGGTGATTGGAGACTCCATAACATCCCTATCCCGCTCACCCAGAGTAGGGAGCAGTGTTTCATTTAGGTATACGTCCAAGTACCCCTCATCTACCTTCCCTTCCTCCCTGTATAACTGCTTGTAGAGCCCCGCAAATACCTCCAAGACTTCCCCTGTATTGGAATGGAGGAGACCTTCTGATTCTTCGACTGACGTTACCCAGTGATCTGCCCTTTTCTCCCAGAGTTTCGATGCCTACAGGGCATCCGCCTTGTCCCCTTTCCCACAATAGCACTGCTTTAGTGATTGCAGACCGAAGACCCTCACCTCAGTTTCCTTCAGTTCCCTCCATTTCTCCCTGGCCACGGCTTGTCCTTCCTCCCTAGGGCTTCCTCCCTCCAGCCCCCTCGCCTCACACGCCCAGATTTACTCCCTCAGTTTCTCCGTCTGATGCTTCCTGATCCTCTTCTTGGTAGTACCCTCCCATATCAGGAGGCCCCGCAATATAGCCTTAGCAGCATCCCACACATCCAGTTCAACCCCCCATTATTATTTGTGTGAAAATATTCCTCTATTGCAACCCTTATTTCTTCCACAAAGATCACGTTTTTCAACAACATGTCGTTACAGCACCAGAGGGTTTCACGTGTTTTGAGGTCCCAAAGTGTAACTGTCAACACAACCATATTGTGGTTCAACCAACTAATTGGGGCAATGCCACATGTGGAGACCCGCTGCCCAAGTGACTGGTACATAACCCTGTAGTCAATCCTCATTCTAGACCCATGGGCTTATGATAAAAGTTGTACCCCTGTCAGCCGGGTGACCCTCTCTCCATACGTCAACCAGGCCCTGCTCCATCATATAGTCTAGGAGGCCCTCCCAACCTTCCTGTGTTCTCCCACTCCCCTCGGGTCCCTCTCCACCACTGTGGTCCATACTCCTGTCTGCCCACATGTTGAAGTCTCCTCTGTGAAATAATAAACCCCACCGTTCAATTCAGTATCTCTCCCATAACTTCACGGAGGAACAGTGGTTGCCCCATATTCAAGCAATAAATCATGGCTATGGCTACCTGCACTCCCTTCGGTATCCCTGAAACTACCAGGGCACTCCCGTCTGCCCGCTCCATACCCTCGGCTCAGCTATCCTAATCCTCCTACTGAGTAGGATCCCTACTCCAATCTTTTTGACTGAACCTGAATCCCAAAAAACCTGCCCAACCTGAGATCCCGGGATACGCCTTTCTTCTCCCCTGATAAGTCTTGTTTCCTGGACCACCATCACATCCAAACCCCTATTACGAAATTTCCTCCCCAACAATGACAGCTTTGTGGGCGAGTTTAGTCCCCTACCATTTAAAAGTCCCCAAGTTTAGCTCGTTGGTCCGGCCCCTATTCTCAACCTGTGCATTGGCGGATATCACTCTGGCCTGCAGGCCCCCCGCAGCCCACAGACAATCCGTCCCGGTCAATCACCATGTCTTCTTGAACCTCTCCCCAACCTTCCCCTTACCTCCCCTTCTGAGCCCACCCTCCCTTCCCTTATTCCCCCCCTTTTCCCCTCTGGATCCCCTAAAAAGGAACCCCCTGTACCCAGACATTCACAATGTGATGGGCCACCAAGGGCGAGTAGCAGCTTCACCAGCTGATTCTCCTTACCCCTTCTCCCCTGCCCTGTAGCAGCTCAATGTTTCTCAGCATTGCTGGGCCTGGGCCCGTGTCCACCAATACATCTTTCACTGGAAGGCCTCAAGGTTTCTCCTGTGGAGGAGTGTTGAGTTTCTTGAACTTCCTCCCTCCGGGCATCCGCTTATTGGTCGGTAGGGATCCTTCGTGGGAAAACTCCTCCATTACTCCAACCGCACTGGAGAGCAGGAGCCAAAAGCCTCCAGTAGAAGCCCCGTCCCTAACCTGCCTATATGTTGGTAACCAGAGATAGTGACAACGGCGACACCTGTAATGATGCCAATAACACAAGCAGCCTTTGAAGCAAAGTACCCATTGAGAAAGCCATTCTTTGTGTATCCACGAAGAGCTGACAGCCTCTTAGGAAATATCCCTGAAGAGTGGGAGAAGATGAATGATACAACAGACTGGTGATGTCACATGATGTAAAGTGACACACTGAGAAGAGATAATAGTGGAGAATGTAAAGAGAACATATAGAATCCAGTGATGAAGTAAAGAATCAATAACCTGTTATGTGTAAAATTAAGATTACACGTGTGAAGAGCACAGAGGAAAATGTTTTATAATTGTACAGAGCCAGCAACGCAAGTAGACTAAGTGATCATAGAAGCTAGCTACACGTAGTATATAGATTGCAGGCGGTGCTGCCAGGGTATGTATAAGCATAAGAAATCCACAGCATGTTTTAGCAAACTGAGATCTCATGAGCAGGAAGCCTGAAAGTGTGCCAGAGTTAACAAACAGTAGCTGTGAGCAAGAAAGAATCAAGGAGGCTTGTCTGGCCCAGTGTCAAGAAGGCCAGTGAAGCTGAGAACTGGTTGTTTATTCAAAGGATACAATTAATACAAGAGATGAGCCAAGCTTCTGCCAAGGAGCAGCTAAGAGACAATGAGTGCCAAGTTCTATTTGTTTTAATAGCATTTAATATTGAAAAGAATCTCGAACCATAGTCATCAGTCATTTGACCTGGATGAAATAGACTTAAGCAGACTCTGCAGAGACCAGAAGTTAAAAGCAAGCAAACACTGCCTAACATTCCCAGTAGTTGTGAAGTCTACTAGACCATGTTTAAAGGCTAATTGATGACAGAAAGTAAGAGAGATGATAGATGTTGGGCAAATTGGGTGGGGAGGTATGGTCAAGACCAACCCACAAGCACCTGGAGTACCAGTTTGTGCGCTGCTAGCTAGGGGAATGTTCCAGAAGGGTACAAGTGTGCCAACCAATTAAAGAGGGCCACGTATCAAAGAGCACTATAGTTTGAGACCCAATAGATGGTCACGTATTTTGTGACAATGAAGATGACTTGCACTAGAGGAGGGCTTAGTTGCCCACCAGACAGTAGAGACACAATCACAACTTAAACCCCCACAGAGAGTATATGTAGAGGTTTCCTGTTACCCAACCACAGCCCCACATACATTTTTACAGTTTGCCACGAAGTATGACATCAATGATGACAAATATTTAGTATATAAAAGAATGTTTTATGTGCATCATTGAGATTTTGCTATGAGATGTCTGTCGATGTCCGTTGTACTCCCTGTTTTAGATAATTGTTAATAAAACAGTGTACACATTGAAAACTTCTTGAGTCTACCTTATTATTGATGTTTGCATAATTTCTGAATACCCATCCTTCCCATACGAGCACCACCTCATCTTACAGAGCCCCCTCAGGTTCAGCACCTCGTCTTTATTCTCCTTTGCGGCTCCCTCCTATAGAACCTGCGGCGCTTTGTGACCACTGGTGACCCAGTCCACCTCCCCCCTCTCAAAAGACAGCACAAACGGGAAGGACCACAGATATATGATGTCCCTCTCGGTCAGTCATTGGGTCAGTGGCCGGCAGTCCCTACGCCAAAACAGGGTGAGGCCCGACAAGTCCTGTAACACTTTGACCCTTCTCTAGGACTTCCATTTTCTCCCTGTATCTGAGGAAGTAGACCACAATGGACTTCAAGGCTCTCCCTCCACCACCTCCCCCTCTGTGGGCGCTTTCCAGTTGAAATGTTGATTCATCAGAACTTGCACCTTCTTGCCGACGTTGGCCACTGTCTCGCCTCTCTGTTCTCTCACCCTTAGTATACGCAAGTTATTTCTCCGCTCCCTGTTTCTGAGGTCATCCAGTTTCAGGAGCATATCTTCCTCCCTGGATTTGAGGTCTGTCAATCTCGCTTCATATTTCATATCAAGGAGGTGTACCTGTCAGTGGTTGTTTTCCATGCCCTCCACCTTGTCTTCCAATTTGTCCACCCTGCCCTTGAGGTCACAGATTGAGGCCTGTGTGTCTGTCCGAATTGCCCTGATTTCAGTAAAAATGATCTTCAGGTCCTCTCTGGTCAGGGCTGGGGCCGGTGTGCCCTCCCCAACCGCCATCTTATCTGCCTTGCCCGATGGCTCCCCCATGTCCTTCCTTGAACTCCTCCTGGAAGCGCTGTAGTGACATGATCCCTTTCAGCGCACGCTCCCTTAGCCGGCCTGGGCTTGCTGCTCTCTCTAGTGTGGGTTGTGGCCTGGGTTGTGGCCCAGGTGGTGTCACTCCCATGGGTCGGCCCTCCGCTTGCCACCAATGCATCCTTGTGGGCCCACCAAACCCCTCCACTTTCCAGGTGCTCCACCACCCCATGGGCCGGTCAACCTCAGTCCAAGCAGGGCTCCTCTGTCCCCCTGCACCAATCTCACTTCCAAGTGCAGCACCCACCTCTCCGACCTCAGGCCGCTGCCTCCTCACTCCTGGAATAACACAGGGTGCATAATGTCTTCCCCGGAGTACTGGGATGCCACCCTACCTTATTCTCACTAGGCCCCTCCATTTCCAGCCACCACAATCCTCTGATACAGGGGATGTTCTCCAGCTTCTGACTCCTCGGGGTGGGATCAGGACTCCTCTCCGTCCTGGTGTCACCAGGGCCCACACTACTGGTGTACTCTCCCTACTGGAGACTGCTCCTATGTCCTCTCAAGTGCCCCGGTTCCCTCCAAGTCAGCCTGGCCTCCTATTCAGTATGGGCCCCCTCCACGTTAGCCCTCCGAGCGGTGTATGCTGTGGCTCTGTCCCTCTGGGACTGCCGTACTGCTGCTTTCAATGCGGGGGGAGGGGGAGCCCCGCCGCTGCCCGTCCCACGGTGCAGGCTCCGGTTGGGGGCTGCGTTCAGTGCTGGCATCCCTTCTCTGCTCCGTGATCCCTTCTCGCTGCGTGGGCCCACCATGGCTTTCCATGGGTTTCGCCCTGCCGGCTGGGCCTCCTGCTCCTTGGATGGCCTCCGCTTCCAGGCCAGGTCAGTACACCTCTCCTCCATCTCTGTTGCGGTTCCCTTCAGCGTGTTCCCAGGCAAGCTGCCGGAGCTTCTCGCCAGCTCGACCGGGCACCTAGGCACGGCACTCCGAGCCTGGGGGGTATGCTATTAGCTCCTAAAAGGACGGCATACAGCGGTGCTCCATCTCTATGCAGCCATCTTGGTCTGCAACCCCTGGTGGTCTCAGGCACTGTTATTTTAACAACAATAGCGCAGTAATGTGAGGTCTGTGCATCGGTATGTGCATCCATTGGAATTAGTCATTGGTCAGGTGTTGATGAAAGAGCCAGGTTTTGAGAGATTAAAAAAATTGGAGAATTGTGGGGGCATTCTGAGCTGACACCGGGATGGAGTTCCCGAGGGTGGGTGCATGACAAGAGAAGGATTGTTCGCGGGGCCTCCCTTTCCGGATGAGTTGTGCAGGTTGGTCGATTTGTGCGTGAGGAGTGTGTGCCACCAGATATGTGGAATTTAGCCACCAGGTACGCTGGTGTGCTACTCGTGACTGCTTTGTACCTGATACATGTGGTCTTGAACAGTATCCTGGCTTGAAGTGGAAGCCAACGTAGTTCACCTAAAATGGGGTAATTCAGTCAAATGTCTGTGCTCCCATAATAAGAGGTGCTGCAGCGT
This sequence comes from Ambystoma mexicanum, assembly GCF_040938575.1. Classification (NCBI taxonomy): domain Eukaryota; kingdom Metazoa; phylum Chordata; class Amphibia; order Caudata; family Ambystomatidae; genus Ambystoma; species Ambystoma mexicanum. The sequence continues at coordinate 1,042,398,438 of NC_090924.1, forward strand.
GGTGGACTGCTTTTAGGGGAGCCAAGTGAGCAGCCTGGGAGCCCTGTAAGGATAGCATTTCCCCCATTGATGTGCTAGACCACAGGGGCCTGCAGTAAGGTCCGGAAGTCCTGCGGTAGGATGATGGTTTGCTTTTTCGAAGGTTAGAGATTCTGATCCAAGGTACATGGGACTTCTTGGCTATGTTTTTCTGCAAGGACAGGCTGCTGTCAATGGTCAAGCCTAAGGATTTTGAGAGTTGTGGATCAAATACTTCTAGACGCATTTCATTGAGCCATTGTTGGACAAGTTGTTTTTTTAGTGAGCGGCCTATGAGGATGAATTCAGGCTTGGATGGGTTTCTTTTGAGGTAGGCAGTTGACATCCAAGACTGGATGATGGCTAGGTAATTGTGGGGACTAATGTGATGTCCTGCATGCTATTTATTCTCATGTACAACTGAGTATCGTCCGCGTATTGGTGGATAGCTATATTAGGATCTTTGAGGAGAGTGCCCAGAGGCTTCATGTGAAGGTTGAAAAGGATTGGTGAGAGGATGGAGCCTTGGATGATCTGGAGTCAGTTAGAACACAACAAGTTCATCTGGACACCCTGATGTCTACCTGAGAGTTCGGAAGTAAACCAATTTAGGGCATTGCCAGAGAATCCCATCCTGTCAGCAAGAAGGGAGAGAAGGATGCAGTGATCAATGGTGTTGAATGCAGCTGAGCGGTCTAGGAGAACGAGGAGGCACTACTCACCCCATCCATGATTTGGAGGGAATCATCCTCAAAATCACCTGCCTATGAGCAACTGCAGGAGGCACTCCTGAAGGGGCCAGAAGCATTGAGTAATGTTCCTGAAAGTGGATATTTGTGAAACATCACCCCATAAAAAAACTACCTAGAAACATTAAATGCAGCCAATCGATCCTTCTGCTTGCTAGTAGGTTGGTTGTATTTGTTACTTTGGTAAAATTGAATTTAGATAAGGGGACATTCAAAGAGACTTTAAAGCCAGAGAACTTAACATTAAAAGATGCAAAAAATAAGTGCAGTAGAAATAACCACAATGAAGATGAAAAACTTGCTATGTTAGAATTATTATTATTATTATGGTATTTACTGAGTGTGATGAAGCACTTTACAGAGGTATACAACAATACAGACACTTAACGGAGCGCTTTTCAGAGTTATACAACACTACAGATGCATAACTGAGCGCTTTTCAGAAGTAACACCAGAACAGATAAACAGCGGGGTAGGATACAAAGGGACACAGAGGAGGGGTAGAGCTGTATCGGGCAGCAGGGAGGAGAGGGGAGGCCAGCGTCTAGAGTCAGGTGGCACAAGGGGCGAATTGATGGCCTAGGTGTTGAGGAGGAGAGACTCCTTGAAAAGGTTCCTTGAGGAGGTTCCATGAGGAGGTTCCTTGATGAGGTTGGATACGCAGAGAAGGCTTGTTTTCTAGTCCTTTCATTTTTGCAGCAGTGGATTTGAAGTCTGCACATGTGCTGGCTTCTGGTGGTGCGCTGTCTGTTGAGATGATGTGTTTCTCTGCGAGGTGGCTGGGTGACTTGAGGGCGACTGCCTTGTAGATGATGCAGCAAGACTTGAAGGTGATTTGTAGAAAAAGCATTTCACTGTGGTTTGGCAGGGAGGTAATTGGAAGACTGTCTTGGGAATGTGGGGTTACATACTATAGACTTATAAACCGAGGGAGGGGTCATTATAGTGGGATGATGACCCACGCATAAATTGGGGAATGGTAATTCTCCCAAGGATTAATGACCTGCACTTATTGTATTGGCAGGTGACTACCCTTTACCAAGTGGTCTCTGCCAGACACTTACCTGGCAGAGACCACTGCCAGGTAAGTGGTCTCTGCCAGAGACTGCATCTCTGGCTCTCCCCCCTCTGAGGATCCTCTAGCACTTACCCCCCTTCCCATGTCGCTTCTCTCTCCCTACACTTGTACGTTCCAAATGTTCATAAGGCTTAGTAGGACAGCCTCTGTCTTTGCTCATCATTGTTATTTTATTTGCCTTTGGTTAACTTGTTCCCGCCCTTTTGCCCAATGAGTGCTTTGAAACACAATGTATTGATGTATAAGTGCCTTACAAATGCACAATAAAATCAAAAAATGAATAAATACATTTCGGAGTTGTGGTTGTAAAGTAGAACACATTTAATAGAGAGTAAAATAGATACTCACACTGTGATAGTAAACTAAATGTGCGTTTATTATGTAATATTTAATAAACAAGGCTATCTTTATAGGGTAAGCATTTCAATTGCAAACTTAGTTGAGCTGGAAAGGATTTACTATAAGCATGCATTAGGTGCAATGTAAAAATAAATGGTTTCTCTATAAGCAGGTGAAAGCGTTTCACATTTTAGCTTTCTCTTTGGTGTGGTAAATTTGGAGTTGTAGAGGGAAAAAAGATCCTCCCAAAGAGGTAGCGTTTTGTTAAACAAAATCATACCTGGAAGTTTCATTGCTCTTTCCTTGTCTGCTTTTAGAGTCTGAATATTGAGAATGCAGTTAATATCAGTAGCTATTCACTGCATTCTTAACATTCTGATTGGATGAGAGGAGGTCAATAACAAAGTACATTTGCCAATACCTCATATTTATTCCAGATGGGGGTGGACTGCATGCATTGACAAATACACTCTGCATGTAGAGTTCTGCCAGAGTGCAATTTACTTGCAAAGGCGATACCTATTCATCTCCAACCCAATAACAATGTGCTGACAGTTCAGTGTGGTTTTCGAAATTATGATTGTAGCATTATCCTTCTGACTCTTCGCTTCCATTGAAAGGCACACAGATTTCTGGTGCCACCATCACCGCTAAAGCCTCCACTTCCCCACACAGGCAGACCCAGCTGCGCAAGAAGAACATCTGGGAGGAGGTTTACCCAGAAAGTCTCTGCAGTCGGCACAACACCCGCACAGTGCGAGACTGCCACAAGAGGTGGGACGACCAGCACTTGAGGGTTTGCAACCTCCTCTCGGCCCAGCACAGACAGGGTATGGCCACAGGTGGCAGGAGCGCATCCCCAATACGCCTGCTGCCCTGTGAGGAGACATGCAGCAGTGTACTGCACCTCAAGGCCATCAAAGGGGTCAGTGCTGCGGGGGCCGGAGCCAGGACACCTGAAGAGGCTGGTGAGCACACGTAACCCCAATGTAATGTCAATCTCCCTGTCCACCCTGCACCCACTCCTGTATCAACATATGACATGAATGTCAAGTGCATCGTCCACAACAATAAAGCCCTGCATGACCCACCCCAGGAGACCACCAAGCTAGGTGCACACACCAACATACACCCTCCCCCAAAACATCACTCATACCACTAATACACCTAGAACACAGCAAAGGCACCCTGTACTCCCAACAGAACATGCTTCTGCTGCCACTCAGACACACATCCCCCACAGCTTAATTTGCATGTGTATGCCGTGCATCCCCTGGTACAAAGGCACATCAGTGCTAAGCCCCTCTCCACCCACAAATGACCAGCATCACACACAAAGGAAACATGTGACTCCCTCGTCCCAGCCAGACCGACCCATGAGCAGAAATGGCCACCTATCCCTTTAAGTGCTACCGGCAGCAGGCACATGGCAACCCCATCCATGGCATCCCCCTGCCCAACCCAGCATCACACAGCGTGAAGGCCACACCCCTAACATTGTACCCAGCAATTGTCAGTACACCACAACAGTATCTCCGGCACACCACCCTACGATGTACACACATCACACATCCACCCGCACAGTACGCATAACACAAGCATGTGTGCACCATGCCATGTCCCCTGCCATGTCCCCAACACAGCACAAGCACAATCAATATAATGCATGAATCTCTGCCTCATCAATTCACACTGTTCACTGACAACCTGCTTTTCTGTCTCCCTCAGGCACATCATCTGACAATGAAGAGGCCCATCCAAGCACCTCAAGGGGCAGCAGTCATCGATGCTGCCAACCCAATGGACCACCACCATCACCTCTACCCAGCACTCCATGGCCTCAAGAGGCACAACTGCCACTCCAGCTGCGCCCGTCGAGCCACCACCAGTCCCACAATCTCAACCCATTGAACCACCACCGGTCCCACAAGCTAAACATATTGAGCCACCACCGGGTCCCACAAGCTGCACCCACCCATGCAGCCCCAGCAGTGCAACCACCACCACTGCAGCCACATGCACATGCATGCATTGTAGAGGACATAGCAGATGACAGTGGAGTGGACACGGGGAGACCACTGACCACAGTAAAGATGAGCCTTTGCTATTCAGCCCCATGGGCCCAATTAACCCACAATGCCTACCCTTCACCAGTGTGAGGGAAATTGATGGCATACTCACCCGCATGGAACAACTCCAGGATGCCTTGACAGCCCTGTTGCAGCAGTACCCACAGGTGGCACAGTGATGCGTGAGAGCGTCCAGGCTAGTGGGCATTGTAATCGCTGTGCACTTGGCCATTGCATATGAGTCATTGTACAGATGTCCAGGAGGGTACGGGAGGGCAACAGTTTAATGTCATCTATAGTTGAGACAATGGCTATTTTCCTCCAGGCCTTCCTAGACCAAACACCCACAGAACTCCCCCATGCACCAGTGCCTGCTAGTTCCGTGCAGAGCAGCCCAAGGCAGTGTTCAATGTGGCTGTCCTGATCGGCACCCAGCCACACACTTGACCCGAAAAGGGGATGTAATTAGGCCCAGGACACACAGGTGCCCTGTCTGTGACTTGTTCATGTCATTGAAGTGGGAGAATGGAAGACCAGGCTCCCGTCCTTCGCCTCTCGCGCTTGGCCTAGAGGGTCACGACCCAAACACCCGCCACGAGAAGAGTTTGTCCATTTACCAGACGACCAGATACCCTGGTACAGGAACATACGGATGTGTCCATCTGCTTGCCCAGCAGCCCGCACTGGCCATGCCGACACCTGCGGCACGGATCAACTAGACTAAAACATACACGTCGTTAGAGATGCCATGACGACCTAGACAACGGGAAGCACATCTGGACAAATGTACACACTGGACATTCCCACACCAACCTACACGAAGAATATACTCAGTGCTATGATGTAGGCGACAGGCATATTCACGGACGTGCATCTTTATTATTTTTACATAGGCTTTCAGAATGAAGAAACGCAAGACGCGTCATGAACTCTTTTACTAGCTTGCTCACGCTTCTCTTGAAACCAGTTACCGCCATGAGAAGTAAAATGAAGACAATACTGGTCATGAAATTATATGCTCCTATAACCTAAAGTACCTGTGCACCAAACGGACAACTTATGCACCAGGCCCAAGTAGGCCTCAAACAAGAGCTCCCGTGGACATCAACAAGGCAAGAGTCAGTTGCTGATCCTGCAGAATGAGCTCGGCGAAGCAACCAGCCAAGGTCGCAATGTTGCAAATCCATGTTCCAAGAGCAAATCATCAAAGGCACGATGTTGCAACCTCGTACTCCGCGCACCAACGTTAAAGTCACACCGACAAATTAAACCAGACGCGCAGTGGAAAAACAATATTAATTGTGCAGAATTCTGCCTCTTTCACGGACCATCCCCACGTGACCAAGCCGAACCTGACGAGATGCCAAACCCAGGAGAACAGAGGCGTCTGGATCCCTCGCTACGAGACACTGGCAGATACACTTGAAAGGCTCAATGGACATCTGCAACAGTGGGAGCGGTACCCCGTCCAGCTATGAATAAGTCCTCACATTGTCTGCATGTACCCATAGTGAAACATTGTTGCAACTTACAGGTACACCGAGAGCTGGGAACGACGGTGGTCCCAGGCTGGGAAGCTCACGGGCGCACCAATCAGAACATGGGGCTCTTATCACTGACGCCAGCAAATTTAGCCAATCCTCAGGAGTCTTCATGTAACAATTCTCATGTATCTAATTGTAGGGACAACCCAGATATACCACCTGACTACACCTTGTCCACTAATATCTTTCTCTATATGTGTGCTATACTAACCCTACCACTCGAACACCCAATTAAGAGTGGCGATAGGTTTTTTGTTAACTTTCTGAAGTGACGCAAGTAGCGCGTCATAATACAGTAAAAGGGGCCTGCGAGCCCCACGATTGTGTGTGTGTCAGGACGAACGCGTGCGCTCCTTGACCCATCCCTGCCGTTTTGTCTAATAAACAGCAGAGTCACCTTGCTCCTTGTGTGCGTCTCATACTCTATCTCATCTCATCTGGGATATACACGGGAGGAGTTGGGGCCTCCCTGCCTGGAGGTCCGCGGACGGCCCGGCCGACCCCGGCAGAATTTCCCCCCGACAAGTTGGAGGCACTGCTGAGATCTGTTTAAGATCGACTTTTTATTTTTACTTTTTCCAGACACTCCCGTTGCGAGGAGGCCCGGCGGCGCGGCCCCCTCTGCCGTTGCCCCCTTCTGAGGACTACAGGACCATTGCGGAGCTGCGAGAAGACCGGACAGCGCAATCCGGATATTGGCCCTCGGGAGCCGGTTGAGAAGTATCCCGCCCGCGGTTGGCGAGTGTCCAGACGTGGTCCAGACGAGGGGAGGTGGCGAGCCGCTTGGAGGGTGCACGCAGTCGAGCGGCCCTGCATCGAGAGAACTTGGTGAGCATGACACACACAACGAGCAATGCGAAATTGTGAGGGAGGGGGAGGAAGTAAATAAGGGAGGAGGGAGGTATTGTACAGATGTGCGGCGAAGGATTAACAACTGAGTGTTGATAATGGAATGAATGGTGGCGAGACGAGTGCGAGAGCAGTCGGCTACGTCACGCGAAAGAGGGGGGCGGAGCACGAAACATCACGTGTGGCCGCTCGTAGACACTGATTGGCCTAAGTCGCGACTAACGTGTAGGGGTGTGTGTGGTTTCCTACGATTTGGCATTTATTGATCAATGAGTAGATGAGGTTCCCTATTGTTCGAGCAAGAAACTCGATAGGTAGATGACGAGGTTCCCTATTGTTCGAGCAAGAAACTCGATAGGTAGATGACGTTTCCCTGTAGGCGGTAGCTAGTTGCATAGTTGCCCAATACGGAAGATAATTGGCTGGTTAAGCCCTCCTGTTGAGGGGCGTATCACACGCGAGGCGACGCAGCGTGCGCAGTCCGATTATATTATTGATGAGATTACCTTGTTCCAGGAGAGACAGGAAGACAGCTGTAGGGTTAGCGGGGGTAGATTGCAAGTGTATTTTGAAATTTAATAATGAGAATGTACCAGTAGCGTAAAGACATCGGTGACGTCACCAGTAGGGATTTAATAGGATATCGCGAGCACAAGGAACATTGGGTTTTGAAAGTGGTGGGGAAGAGAAACATGATAAGGGAGCGGATACGAAGATAAACGATAAACGAGAGGATCGGAAGAGGAGAAGGGGAGAGGGGCGTGGCTGCGCACGGAGAACGCCGGCCACGGCAAGTGTAAAAGGGGGAGGAGAACGAGGAATAAGGACGACTGTATAAGATCGTCGTAAGGGGTACGCAGCCACAGGGGGCTGCGTGCGCCTCGGCCGCAGGGGGCCGTAGGGGAAGGAATATACAATACAAAATTATACATATATACATTTGTGTTTTATTATTTTTTGTTTTTTATTAATTATTATTATTGCATAATTTGTCAAGGATTGTCGTAAGTCCCCACACTTACGGGGCCAGGTAAACAATATAAGGTTGTAAATTGCAAACTGATAGTGAAGGGAGGAGTAACAAGTGGGGCACCACTATGTCACATGGGACAGGGTCGGGAGGGTGGGGGAACACCCTCACTACCCCACTACAACACATATGCACCACACTGCCACCCCATAGGGAGAAATTAATTAAGTACAGCATAGAGTGGACCCAGGGGACGGATAACAAAATGTTAACACCATGGCCGCCTAATGGTAGTTTCGATCCATATGCCCAACATTCATTGCTAAACCACCTGCACAATACATACAAGGGGAAGAAGTTGGCGAGCCATGTGGAGGTGTTTAACTTATGGAGGATGTTCCAGGGGTCCCGACCAGGACCAAATGGAATGTTCTCTATGGGAGAAACACCGGAAGTAAAGGAGATTAAGAAAGAGGGAACGGATGGGGAAAAGGGGTGTGAAAGGATAAAGAATACGGGGAATGAAGGAGAGGGAGGAGAAAAGATTGATAAATTAGAAAACATAAAAAAGGAACCGAGCAACGAGATACCCATAACACCGGGAGTGAAAACAGAGGGAGAAGGGTTGTACCCTTTAAGAGAATTAGGAGAAATAGAAGGACAGTTAAGGGCGGCTGAAGGATACTCGAACCCGGCATACAGCCCTCCACCATATGTGGCTCATAGGAAGATGATAGTGGGGGAGGGGAGGATTGGAGAAGAGCAGATTGTAGAAATAGGACATGATGAGTGGGTAGCTGCACAGATATTATTAAAATTACGGGGTTCACTAACGGGAGAAGAGAGGGAGGCAGTAAAGAGAACAGACGAGGATAGTACAAGGGAGAGTGAGATGAAGGGGGAGGAGCTATTACGACAAAGAGAAGAGATTTTGGAGGAAAAATTGGCAAAACTAAGGGATGAGCAGAATGAATTAATAAAACAGCTTGAGAAGGGGGAAAAAGAGAGAGTGAGGAAAAGGAAAGAGGGTAAAGACGAATTGGACAAATTAAGGGAACGAAATGAGGAGCAAAAGATAGAAGCTGAAAGGGTAAAAGCAGCAGCAGAAAGGGTGTCAAGAGTAGTGTTGAGAGAAAAAAAGAAGGAAGAAGAAGATAAAGAAAGGGAATTGGAAATATGGAGGAGGAGGGTAGTATCAGAGGCAGCTAAGAAATATGAAGAGGGGAAAGCAATAGAAAGAGAAAGGGTGAAATGGGAAAGAAAGAAAGAAGATGAAAGAATATTGGAACAGATGAGCAACGAAGTGATGGAGGAATTAAAAAGGAAAAGGGAGGAAAATAGTAGGGAGATGGAGGAGAGGAGTGAAGGGGAAAGAGGAGGGAGTAATAAGGAGAGTGAAAAATGGAGGGATGTATATAGAAGTAGAGAAGTAGCAACAACATCAACACCAGGGGGAACAGTTGGTAACAAAGGAAGAGGAGAAATGGAGCTAATAGACTTAGAAACAGTAACAGTAAAAGGGAAAAAGGCAGAGTGGGGGATACCATTTATGACTGATTTTTGCAGTGAGGAGGAAGAAGGAGTAGAGAGGGTAGGAAGAAAGAGTGAAAGGGAAAGCTTAGATAAGCTGTACCTCACTAGAACAAACATAGACTCGCCATGGATCAGTAAGAGAAGGGAGGAGCTGGAACAAAGTGAGGAGAGGGTGCAACAACTAGTGGAAAAACAAACCATCCATGAAGCCACATCATCGCCATCTCCATCACGCCCTCCCCCATCGCACCCTACATGCTCAACCGCCACACGCTCGCTGCGCACAATAAAGCTTGCGCCCTTCATGGACGAATTGACTCCCTATGCATGTCGGCTTAGAGACCTCCCTAGCCGCAGGCAAGACAGACAAATAAACATACCCATATTAAACACAGGAAATGACGGAAAAAGGGGAAAGGACGGAGAGGTAGGTAGGAGGAGGGGTAGTAAGGAAGAATTTGAAGTGGTAAAGGAAACGGGGGAAGAGGAGGGGTGTGAGGACTCAATATTATGGAGCATAAAGGGTGACACAAGACACAACTTAATGCCACTGTTGGAGAGAGGAGGGGTTAGACCGCAGTATGTACCTTGGAAGCATACGGATAAAGAAAATATAAAATGTAGGCTCCCATCACTAAGTGGAGGTGCGGGTAAGTGGATATATGAAATGGAAAAACACACCGCAGGACAGAAACTAGCAGTGGGAGATGTGAAGGGCCTGTTAATATCAATATTAGGGGATTGAGCGGACGACATCTGGAAGAGAGCGGGATTCCATGGGGTAACAATAACGAACACATCGCATGATGGGGCGCCATTTGCAAACTGCAGACATGCGCTATGGCAGGCACTGAGAGTACAGTACCCAGACACATCAGACATAGGAGCAATTACTTCCCGTAAGATGCGTGAGAATGAGGATCCTGTCGATTATATCCAGGATATTCAAGAGAAGTGGCGCATGGAAACTAGAGAACAATGGGATAAAACACCAGCCATATTTTATCATATACTAGTACAAGGGCTCCCAGAAGGAGTTCAGAAACAACTAAAGAAAGTAGTGGGAATGGAAGCAAAACCATGGCCAGAAATACAGTTGACTATAGTACATCATTGCAGGATATGGCAAGGAAAAATGAAACAAAAGGAAGAGGACAGGAAAACAGAAGAGGCCAAACTAGTACAGAAAAAACTTACTAAATACACAATGGAAGGGGCACTAATAACTGCGCCCACACCAATGGCCCAAAGCCCCACACAAGTAGTGGCTGCACAAGATCCAGCTCAAATAGCACCTCCACAAAGTATAATACAGCAAGTGCCGCCACTGCAATTACACGCACCAAACGTGGGAGGAGGGTACCCAATGCAAGGAGCAGGGTATTATAGTTATAACATGGGGAGAGGAGGATTTATGAGAGGGAGAGGATACGGATATAATACCCAACAGCAGGTGGGGGGACCTGGAAATTCCTACCCCACAGGGCAACCGGTATACCAGGACAACACAGGGAGCTTCCCATGGCAGAGCAGAGAACCACCCGTGTGTTGGAGTTGTGGACTACTAGGACACATGTCACGTACGTGTAGGGTCAGGCCAGGAACACCAGCATGGAATGAGCAGGCACAACCTAGGCCACCACAAGAACAGCAGGGCATACAACAACAACAAATAACGCAACAACAGCCACTGCCACAACAACAAGTAGCGCTAACACAACAACCCCAAACTGAACAAACGCAATTGGGTAGGGTGACGGTATTGGGACACAACCCTTACACAGGGAATGGCCAATCATTGTACCCCCAATAGGACAGCCCACAGACGGCCTTGGTGTGTCCCATCCTGTCAATAACACCTAATAGTGCGGAGGAGCCAGGCATAGAGGTAACGATAGGTGACAAAAAGTTATCATTCCTTGTTGACACCGGGGCAACCCGGTCTTGCATAAGGGAAGGTGAATTTAAGATGTCAGGCGAAGCCATGAACACCCAAGGATTTTCTGGGGCTAAAGGATTGGTTCCTTTTACTGATAACGTTCCCTTATCTATCGGAGATTATGATCTGTCAGTTCCACTTTTGTATTATAGTGCCTCACCAGTAAATATACTGGGGAGGGACATAATGAATAGGTTAAATATGACAATCTCCTTTACAGAGGATGGTATAATTTGCTCTACTCCAGGGATTAACATGCTAGCAGCACGACAGATTATGCAAGCATACTGCGGGCAGACAGCAATTAGGGCGGAACCAGTAGATGGCGAGCTATTCCAGTATGGAACAGACATGGCATTTGCATGGATGCCAGGGATAGAAGGGAAAATATGGAGGAGGCCAGCAGCTTATCTGTTTCGACCAGAAACACCTGTTAATGAACAAGAAGGAAAGGTGTTTGTAATAGACATTGAGAGCATTATTGCAACAGCTGAGTATATTGCTGTGCACGCCCAAGACAAAGAAGGAAGAGCATGGAGGGCAGTGATAGCACTAGCAGAAGGATGTAGGTTGACCCAGGTGTCAGATGAGGAGCTGTTTTCTGAAGAAAAGGAGGAGGGGGAAATGGTGTTTATGATGAGTGTAGAAATATGGTTAAGAGTGGCTCACAAACAAATAGCGCAGAAAATTGTGATGGCACTTGAGGCACCTGCATGCACCCCAGTCCCTTTCTTTAAGGAGGATATGTCAAAGGTGCCCAAATCATTATGGACCATTAGCCCTTATGACGTAGGATGCATAAAAAGCATAGGGGGTGTACGGATAAAATTGAAAAAAGGTGCCATACTACCAAGAGTAAAGCAGTACCCATTGTCAAAAGAGGCAGATGAGGGCATATATGAAACTATAACGGCCCTTATAAACAATGGCATATTGGTCCCCTCAGAATCACCATGTAACACGGCTGTGTACCCAGTGCGCAAGGCTAAAGGGGGGTCTTGGCGCTTCATACAGGACCTCAGGCCCTTGAACAACATAGTGGAAGCAGAATATCCAGTAACAGCAAACCCGGCCACAATATTGTGTGGCATTCCAGCAGAAGCATCACGATTTACAGTAATAGACCTTAAAAATGCATTTTTCTCAATACCATTACACCCCGACTCACAAGATTTGACAAGTTTCACTTACCGAAATACAAAAAGGAAACATACCAGGTTACCACAGGGGTATTGTGAATCACCCTCAATTTTCAATAGAGTAATACAGATGGATTTGGGTAACGTTGAGGTGGAAAGCACAGTGTTACAGTATGTGGATGACATAATAATTTGCAGTATAAACGAAAGTAAATGCAGAGAGGACTCTCTAAAAATGTTGACTATATTGGCTGAAAAGGGGTATAAGGTAGACATGGAAAAAATACAATACTGTCAGGAACAGGTACTTTACATTGGCCAACTGATATCACAACATGGAAGAAAAATTGCACCACAAAGAGCACAGGCCATCTCAAGCACTCCCATGCCACAGACTGTGAGAGAACTGCAGCAATTTCTGGGGTTATGCAACTACTGTAGAGCATGGGTATTTGATTACAGCTCATACATAGGACCCCTGCTTGAGGGTTTGAAGGAAGCAAGTAAAGGGGAGAAAAAGTTGGGGTGGACTATGGAAATGAGGGAGGCATTTGACGAATTGAAGGACGCGATATCAACAGCTCCAGTACTGGCATCCCCAGACTATGAGCGACGCTTTTTTATATTTTCACATTGCGACTCAGCAGTAATGAAAGCAGTATTGGCCCAAAAAACAAGCATGGGCTATAAACCAGTAGCATTTTATAGCGGTCACTTAGACCCCGTGATGTTAGGCCACTTCCATTGCGAACAAGGTCTCGCTGCAGCTGCTTTTGCAGTAGAAAAGGCATCAGCAATAACCATGGGGTGTCCAACTACACTGTTTGTGGAACATGCACTATTTGCAATATTGAATAAACCCAAGTCAACACTAACGACACAAAGGGCATCAGGTTATGAGATCATTTTGTCTAGGGCTGAACTAGCGATTGTTAGATGTAGCACTGTTAACCCTGCAAGATTTCTAGCAGAAATAATTGAGGAGGGAGATTACGCCCACGACTGCACCCAACTAAATGAAATATATTTATGTACTAGAAAAGTTGAAGAAAATGCACTAGAGGGAGGTGAGCTTTTGTTTATTGATGGGTCATCAACTATTGATCAAGGAGATGGGATACGGAGAACTGGGGCAGCAGTGGTAAAAATGATGGAGGCTCCGGTGTGTGTGGCTATGAAGTGTGTACAGTTACCACAGCATTACTCTGCTCAAGCCGCTGAACTAGTTGCACTAATATTGGCGTTAAAGGAAAGTTTTAACAAACGTGTAACAATATATTCCGACAGTGCATATGTTACATCCACTGTCCACTCAGGGCTATCAAAATGGAGGAGAAGAGGGTTTAGGAGAGCTGATGGCACTCCAGTGCAACATGCCCTCTTGTTGGCTGAATTAATTGAAGTAATAATCGACCACCAAGAGCAAGCCCTAGTAAAATGCACCGCACACACCAATGGTGAAGACCACGTCTCAAAAGGGAATGCAGCAGCAGACGCACATGCGAAATATGCTGCATACTTTGGTGAGATATGGAACCCCACAGACTCACAGAGAGGGAGAGGGAGGGGAATGGCTAGGGAGATGTTAATAAGAGAAGGGTACACCCATCTCCCAGCCACACAGATTATGGAATTACAAGCAGCAGCACCAATGGCCGAAAAGGAAATATGGGTAAAAAGAGGATGTACAATGTCACCAACCGACGCACTATGGCGCCAGGGTGGTACTGGGAAAATTGTAATACCGTTGGCACTTTTAAATACCGCCCTGAGCCAATTACATCACCCAGCCCATACAGGCAAGGAAATAATTGCAGCACGAATTAGAGAAGATTGGTTTTGTCCCGAGTTAAATTGTCATGTGTCAAATTTTATCAGCAATTGTCTCACATGCCAACAGTTTACGGCCGGTCATACCCTAAAAGTGATAAGAGGTACCATACCCCGGCCAGAAGGACCTTTTCGGCACCTTCACATTGACTATGTTGATATGATCAACATATGTCAAGGTAATAGGTACATGATTGTAGTAGTATGCCCATTTTCTAGGTGGATTGAAGCAGGGCCCTGTTCACACCCAGATGCATTTAGAGCAGCCAAATTCATAGTAAGGGAGGTCTTCCCCAGGTGGGGAGTGTGCGAGGTGTTAAGATCAGACAACGGGCCACATTTCGCAAACGAAATGTTCCAACATATCACAGCCCTGCTGAGCATAAAGCACAAATTTGCATGTGCATATCACCCACAGGCTAACGGTGTATGTGAACGCCTAAATGGCTTGTTGAAGGAGGCAATTGCAAAGATACAACAAACAACAAAGAAAAGTTGGTTGTATTGCCTTCCGTTAGCCCTATTCGAACTAAGGAACAGGCCAGGGTCCGACCACCACCTCACCCCACACGAGGTGGTTACTGGACGTCAAATGCGCCTTCCCCTTACGCCAACGTCAAGGGCATTCACTGACCACGAAAGTTCAGCGAGTGTACTAGGTGATGAAATGTATCAATATGTGTCGTCTTTGATTACTAGTGTTGTGTTTGTGTCTCAACAGCTCGAGCGCACGCGGGGCGGGTCCACCAGAAATAAAGAAGAAGGCGCAAGTACAGAATTAGAAAAAGAGAACTTGTGCAAACTTGCCAAAGGTGACCACGTGCTACTTCGCAATTTCAATAGGAGGTGGAACGACAAAAGGTTCACCGGCCCACACCTGGTAGAAGACGTATCAACAAGAGCAGTAAAACTAAAGGACAAACGTGCCTGGAACCACCTACATGATGTAAAGATATACAAACTGCAGACCCGCCCCAGCGCCAACGACAGGTCCGTTGGAAGAACAGCAACAACATCCCCGACAGCGGAAGGAAGTTCTACCACAGACAACGACCCAATTGTTCCCTTACCGTGTCACTACCCAGCTACCCCAGAGACAACAACTGACGAAGAAAGGGGTGATCACTACACTGCCCACCCCATGGTCACACGTTCAAAGAGTAAAAATACTTCCGCCATCTGAGCGCTAAAAACCCCCCCCCGCCCATTGACTCCCAAGGACAGTTGTAAATTAAACTGAAAGCCACTGGCCGCACAAATACACATGTAAACACGTGAATGTTCTCTTTTTCTCTCGCACATACAGGAACTGCGTATTATTGTATAATTGCAACTTAAACTGAATGTTCTCTCGCACAAATACACATGTAAACACGTGAATGTTCTCTTTTTTCTCTCGCACATACAGGAACTGCGTATTATTGTATTGTTAAGTAGAAAGCTAATTAACAAGTCCACTGTCCAGGCGTAGATGGTACTCCCAGACGATAACTACCCAGAAGAATTGTCACACCAATTTGTATACGAAATAAAAAGGCCAACATACCTAAAAAGAAGAAGGGTACGTGTCTACTACACAGCCTTCCTCCTGGCCATAGAATATTACATGCCCCACCTCCGCCCATACTTGCCGGTCCTAAGAGACCAATCACTTAGAGTAGCGTGGGAGCAGCTCTTCGCCTGGGCACTGAATGACTATTTGATAGGGAGAGCTTAAATAAAACAAAACTAACATCTAAAAACGAGCATTTCTGAGAATTTTTAGGCGGGCAACTTTAACGTCGCAAGAATACGCTGCCAGGACTGCAGCAAGGTAAGAGCAAAATGCCGGTGAGATTAGCAGTTGTAATAAAAATAATAGGGATTTTGATGATCACCGGATTTTTGGCTGCCTCTGTCTGGCAGTACAGCTGTGCTATCAATTTTGTTGCTGCACCCAAACCTAATATACCCCCGTTCCTTGCTGCAACAGGTGTTACGTCAGGTGGTAGTAGTAACATTGCACCCAAGCAAAATAGAGTTAAACGCAGCACATACTCAGACAATAAAGGTATTGATAATTATGTACAAGATTCAGCACACGTCACAAACAACATATGGTACCAACACATGACCCGCATTGGTAAGCAGACAACTGAGGATAGCTGCTACGTCTGCTCATTAATACCATACGCCATGAGTGCTTCACGAACATTTGTTGCCACAGAAATAAATGAGAAGATAGCGCAGTGCATAATATACTTGGCACTGTTCCAGACGAAAGGAAGATTCCAAGGAACTGTAGTGCACATGACATGGAAAACACGAGACTCATACCCATATGAAAACAACTTCCTCAAGACCTACTTGAGTTATCACAAGACCAGTTTACATGCTGAAGCATTCAAATATATAACAAGTGGCCCTGCAAAAGGAGAAACACAGAAAGTAACACTGCAGTATCTACCATGTGATTGGTACGCCACTGAAGTTCCGGGTAAACAAGGATGCTGGGAGAGGCCGCTACTGACGATAACAGGAAAGGTGTATCTGGACAACAGCTGGGAGATAGGAGTGATTGGCAGCAACATGGTAACAAAAGAAACTATCTCAACCATCGAGACACACAATCACCGATGTTGGACGACGTGGATCAAGTATGTACCAATGCTCACGTGGGTAGAAGAAGATGAAGACCCAATAACGATACTACCGTTGACTGCGCCCAAGGTATGCTACCAGCATAAAGGAGAGGTGGACGTAGGATATAACACCAATTGCGCAAGTGTGACGGAGTTACCTGAGGGGGGAGCGGGAACAGCAGTAATAATGGACCATTATTGGGCCTGTGGAGAAAAGGCATACCATACACTGCCTCCCCTGTGGAATGGTGTGTGCACAATGGTACACGTCAATGTACCATCACTAGTGGTACCTAAGAAGCACGTCAATGTGGCGAAATTTCCTAGAATGAATGAAGGGGATAAGAGAAGAAAGAGATCTGCACCACTTCAGGAGGAGCAAGGGAACAGGACCAACAGCAATGACACTGTCCTAAATAGAAGAAAAAGACAAGGAGAGCCGCTGACAGGAAATTACCTGTGGGGAAGGTCGGAAACGGCACTAACATCAATACCGCCAGAACACAGACTATTTAGCAGAGCAGCAATGTTCTTCTCCTCAATAATACACCCGGGACTACAGGCTTACGCAAACGCAAAATGGCTCCAAATAACTAGATGGGAACTAATGATGACCATCAATTCTACAGTAAATGGGTTCAACGCAATAAAAGAGGAGCTGCGAGCTGTAAGGATGGTAGCACTCCAGAACAGATATGTATTGGACCTTCTCACAGCAATGGAAGGAGGAGTTTGTGCAAAGATAGGACAATAATGCTGCACGTTCATACCTGCCAATGATGCTGACAATGGTACACTGACAGAAGCAGTTTCGCAATTGGCCCAGATGCACTCCAAAATGATGGATGAAAGCAACGGTGTGAACAAGGATAAGAGCTGGTTTTCACTATTATGGTCATGGATGCCATCCTGGCTGTCAGATGGACTGAAAATAATAGTGGGCTGTACTATATTGGCTGGAGCTACCCTGATCATAATTAGATTTTGGAAGGCACGAAAGGCACGCACTACTGACGAGTTGCTGGAAATGGTGGGAATGCACCCCTTGATGCCAGCAGATGACGGCCAGCATACAGGTGTAATAATACAGGAGAGGGAGAAGCTGCGCACCCAAATAATTACCAACCATCTAGATCCACCATCAGTGAAGATCGAGAACCCAAGAAACCCCAGGAGCTACATAGGAAGATGGGTATACTGTATTCCTGGAGGTACCTGTGAATATATGTATTGGTCCTTTGAAGATCATGTAAACCACTATGGACATCTCGGAGGAATAACTAAGATATGGCGAGTAAGAGGAGATAACGAGAAGGATATGTTTGTGGTCGACAAGTCGACCAGAGGGGGGACTGAAGTGGGAGAATGGAAGACCAGGCTCCCGTCCTTCGCCTCTCGCGCTTGGCCTAGAGGGTCACGACCCAAACACCCGCCACGAGAAGAGTTTGTCCATTTACCAGACGACCAGATACCCTGGTACAGGAACATACGGATGTGTCCATCTGCTTGCCCAGCAGCCCGCACTGGCCATGCCGACACCTGCGGCACGGATCAACTAGACTAAAACATACACGTCGTTAGAGATGCCATGACGACCTAGACAACGGGAAGCACATCTGGACAAATGTACACACTGGACATTCCCACACCAACCTACACGAAGAATATACTCAGTGCTATGACGTAGGCGACAGGCATATTCACGGACGTGCATCTTTATTATTTTTACATAGGCTTTCAGAATGAAGAAACGCAAGACGCGTCATGAACTCTTTTACTAGCTTGCTCACGCTTCTCTTGAAACCAGTTACCGCCATGAGAAGTAAAATGAAGACAATACTGGTCATGAAATTATATGCTCCTATAACCTAAAGTACCTGTGCACCAAACGGACAACTTTTGCACCAGGCCCAAGTAGGCCTCAAACAAGAGCTCCCGTGGACATCAACAAGGCAAGAGTCAGTTGCTGATCCTGCAGAATGAGCTCGGCGAAGCAACCAGCCAAGGTCGCAATGTTGCAAATCCACGTTCCAAGAGAAAATCATCAAAGGCACGATGTTGCAACCTCGTACTCCGCGCACCAACGTTAAAGTCACACCGACAAATTAAACCAGACGCGCAGTGGAAAAACAATATTAATTGTGCAGAATTCTGCCTCTTTCACGGTCCCTCCCCACGTGACCAAGCCGAACCTGACGAGATGCCAAACCCAGGAGAACAGAGGCGTCTGGATCCCTCGCTACGAGACACTGGCAGATACACTTGAAAGGCTCAATGGACATCTGCAACAGTGGGAGCGGTACCCCGTCCAGCTATGAATAAGTCCTCACATTGTCTGCATGTACCCATAGTGAAACATTTTTGCAACTTACAGGTACACCGAGAGCTGGGAACGACGGTGGTCCCAGGCTGGGAAGCTCACGGGCGCACCAATCAGAACATGGGGCTCTTATCACTGACGCCAGCAAATTTAGCCAATCCTCAGGAGTCTTCATGTAACAATTCTCATGTATCTAATTGTAGGGACAACCCAGATATACCACCTGACTACACCTTGTCCACTAATATCTTTCTCTATATGTGTGCTATACTAACCCTACCACTCGAACACCCAATTAAGAGTGGCGATAGGTTTTTTGTTAACTTTCTGAAGTGACGCAAGTAGCGCGTCATAATACAGTAAAAGGGGCCTGCGAGCCCCACGATTGTGTGTGTGTCAGGACGAACGCGTGCGCTCCTTGACCCATCCCTGCCGTTTTGTCTAATAAACAGCAGAGTCACCTTGCTCCTTGTGTGCGTCTCATACTCTATCTCATCTCATCTGGGATATACACGGGAGGAGTTGGGGCCTCCCTGCCTGGAGGTCCGCGGACGGCCCGGCCGACCCCGGCAGAATTTCCCCCCGACATCATCCTTGCAGAACATGACAGGAGTTGCGTAGAGACAGTTGGGGAGGACGAGTGGAGAGGGATAGTTGAGGAGGGGGGGTGGGGAAGGACAGTTGGGGAGGGGGAGTGGAGATGGATAGTTTGGGAGGGGAAGTGGGGAGGGATAGTATTGCCAGTTTTTTTTCCACATTTGCAAATATTTTCATTGTACAAATTACAGTTGGTGTTGCATAGAAATCATGACTGGCCATTGCTTTTTCAGTGTAAGTGAGTGATTTATTTACTGTGCAGTGCCCAGTGCGCTAGCTGGCCTGTGCCACATGCGTGTGTGAAGTGATCAGAAATAGTGGTAAACCAGTTCCTCGCGTGCAACACGGCCATTCATGCCATGGCAGTTTATCATCACCCTCATCTGCCACCGCCTCTGGTGGGTGCATGTCCATGTTAGGGGGCAGTGGGATGTTGTGCCTGATACACATGTTGTACAACATGGCACAGGCCAGGACTATCTTTCCCACCTTCACAGGGTTGTACATAAGTGCCCCCCGATCTGCTCAGGCATGGGAACCTTGCCTTTAACAGGCCAAATGTCTGCTCTATTGTACAATGAGTACGGATATGGACACGGTTGTATCCCTGCTTGTGCTGGTTGTGTGGTTGCCTCATGGGGGTCATGAGCCATGGCATCAGGGGATATCCTTAAATCTCAAAAAAGGGAAGGGTATACATATTGTAACATACCTCACATGTATACCATCAGAAATAGTAAATACCTAGACATCATCACCTCAAAGAACAAAAAATATAAGGTGCGTGCCCAACATCAAGCCATCTCACATATCATATTTTATTATTATGTACTCAAAGCAACAATATCATGACAAAAATATAAAAAGACATAAAAACATATGCACATGTTACAATATAATATACACAAAGCATAAAAAATTGTTTAAAAAAACCCCATAAACAATTATTAGAACAGGAAGGTCACAGAGCCAAATTAATTGTTGTGGGTCAACGCTGTAACCACCATAGCCTGACTTATATAAGTTTCTGTCCTAGATGTTATAAAATAACTGGACATTCCTCAGGGGCAGTCATGTATCTCATGCTTTAACATGGTGTTTCCTTTCCACTTCTGATTCTAATTCTTAATGCTGATTTCAAAGCGGTACTCCAATATCTGTGGGTACACAAATATATACATACATATCAATATGTAGGCGTCAAAGGTTCGATAAACTTCACCTCGCCCTAACCCTAAATACCAAAAAAAGGGGTAAATCAAGTAAAAAGATAAATTTATCTCTACCTGTATCGAATAGCCAAAGGGTATAAATCACTTAGGCTATATTATGATTGTAATTCTTAGTTGAAAGAACACTGGTCATCACATAAAGCAGATTCCAACAGGTAAAGCTGTACAGAAAAAAGCAAATACACGTGGAGACAAAACGAGTCACATTATTGAACCACAAGAAATGTGGGTAAAAATACCACAAATACTAACAAAAAAAAACACTCACAAAGAAAGAATGCACACTCCAAAAGCATCCCTCACCTTAACAACACTGGTATATTTTCTTCATGGGAAAGTCTGTCTATACCAGACCAAAAAGTACTTCCAAATTTCATTAGTCTTCCAAACACTTAAAGTAACATAGCCGTCATCCCAAACATATTGGAAAACGCTGTGTTCTAGCTTTCAAATGCTAACGTACCCTAAAAACAAAGGAGACTATTATCAGCTGCTTCGTATTTACACAGAAACAGATGGTACATTACAGGCGGCCTCCGCATATACTAAGCATCACCCAAGAAACTCCTTACCTTGGTTAAGCCAAGAACAATGTACACCTGAAACTCTCGACCGCAACCAGGTTGAAAAAAAACGTCTAGCGCGGATCCCACAAGTCATTTCAAGAGAAAATCACGTGATCACATAACGTGCTCCCAACAAAACGTAGGTTGCTAGGTGACCTCACACGCCTGTTCAATCTTCATTCGAGCAAATACAGAGTGTCCGGCTCCTATATTACTCAATATAATTCAATATACTGACCTAAAAAAGCACCTTGGAACAAATAACAATAATCAGACAGACATGCTTACAGCCACATAAATATATATATATATAGCCTACATCCTAAAAAGCAAGGGGAAAGATGGAAAAACAAAGGGGGTAGAAGGTTAGATACCAGGTGACTGTACCCCATCATTGGAAATTATACCATTAGGCCATAATTCTTTACATAATGTGTGCATCTGACCATAGCCCAAACATAACCAAAAATAGGATCATGCTTAAATAATTTTCCCAAAACGCAAAACCAGCAGGAAAAGGCAATTTCACATTGTGCCATTCAATACACTCATTAAATCCTGAAAGGTGACTCTGTCAAAAAAATAAGTTTCTGTTCCAGGTTAACCAATTTTCTCTTAATCAGTTCTTGACATTTTCTTTTCACCTTTTTTAGAATGCACCATTCAAATTCATTATCAGAATGACCCAGATTTCTAAAATGAGCTACCAAAGAAGCCTTTTCAATGTTGTTCCTAAGACAGCTCCTATGTTCGATCATAGGAGTCTTGCACTTCCTGTTGTTTTTGCCAATATATATGAGGGCACAGGGACACTTAATCATATAAATCACATTAGTTGTATTACAATTGGTGTGTTCTTGCAAAATCCAATCATGGCTCAAGCCTACATTGACCACAGATACCTTGTGTGTTAAAGGACACATTACACAATTCCCACAGGGGTGATGACCCACAACCTGTGGTAGGCCCCAAAGAGTACTCTGTATACGAGGCTAAACTTCTATTCGTTGGACATCATTTCTCATCACCCAATTCCTGATATTAGTGCTTTTCTTAAACGACAGGTGGAGGAGTACACATAATATTTCTCCAATTCTTGCAGATTATTCCCTTTACTTTATAAGATAAATTACTAAACGTATTTACCAAAACCAAAGCATGGTTTTGTGTCTCTTTACTCTTTTTCTCAAACAACAAATCTCTATCATTGTTGAATGCTCGCTTAGCGGCTTGTTTCACCACACTCACTGGATAGCCTCTATTGCTCAATTTCTCAATTAAAACATTAGCTCCTTCCTCATAGTTCTCATTAGTGCTACTGTTGCGTTTAATCCGTAAAAATTGCCCAAATGGCAAATTATCGCGAACATTTAGTGTGATGACTTTTGTAATGAAGGAGAGCATTTTTATCAGTTTCCTTTACATAAGGCTTCACACACAATTTCTGGTTATTGTGGTAAATGGTAAGATCCAAATAGTTAACTTCTATCACGCTAAAAGTAGCCGTGAATTTGAGATATCTATTCTGTGTGTTGAACCATGTCAGGAAATGTTTAGCCTCATCTAAAGACCCATGCTACACCATGTAAATGTCGTCGATGGACCTCAGCCATTTGGTTAACTGATCTTTATCAGGGGATATCCAGCATCAACTGCACGGGAGCAACAGAAAGTGTAGAATGTCATACTTGTGCCTGTATCAAGGTGGTATCAAGGTGGTACAGTCTGTTCACTAAACAAAGCAAAATTACACATGCTGTTTATGTAGCATATGTCATATTTTGGCAAGTTGAAATGCACATTGTCAGTGTGAATTGATGTCCATGCATTGTATGACCATTTTGCGTATGCTCAGGGTGCTCTTAGGGATAAATGTCTGCAGTCATCAATGTCAATGTAATGCCAAGTGCTAAATGGTATTGTGGCTTGTCCAGGTGTAAATTTGTGGGTGCCATCACCAGGTGGCAATGTTTACTGGCCTGAAAAAGAGTCTTTGGCCTGACACAGCCGATGTGCCCGACAAGGCAGACCCTGCCGGTGTCACACTCACCTGTGTCTCTGCAGGAGTGATATACGAGCCCACCTTGACCCAGAGTCTTCACTTCCCCTGTTTCACCCGGAGGAATACCTGTCAAATACAAGGCATACACTCAGACCTGAATTCACCTGATTCCCCTGGGCCCTTCCCCCCTCTTTACTGTGTGCAGTGATGTCCCCCTATGGGTTTACCTTGATCTTTAGTAAGGTGTGCACTTCATCCTGCATTCGCAGGGGCGCGATTCACTCATGTGATTGGTGCCAAAGTCTGTAGGCTGAGTTCAGATGCCAAGCGCTGTTTTATGCCTTCCCAGCGAGGCTGAGTGTTCAAGGCGCCAGTTTCTTCACTGGCTAGAAAGTCCTTCCCACAAGTAAACGTTGCGCGGAGAATGTTGAGTGTCCAAAATTGTCTGTATTGTCTTTGTTTGCCAGTATTTTTGTGGGTGAGTACCGCTGCCTGTAGAAGCTAGCTGCGGGTAGGTTTGCGCAGCACCTTCAATTCGAGCGGGCCTGGTAATGTATCTCCCTTTTCCTTAGAGGAGAAATTATGTGGTATTAGCGCCTCGAGTCTGGGTTTAGCGCTACGGGAGACTTGGTGGTTGGGTAAGTATACACAAGGCGTTCGGTAAGTATGCACCGCAAGCGCAGTGAAATAAATGTCCGCGTTCTTGGGGCAAGCGCAATGAATAATGTCTCTTCTTTCTTTTGCAGGGGTTTGTGCGCTTGTACAACTGACCTGTATTGCAGCGTCGCGGGAAGATTCTGTGAGTATGCGCAGCGTTACTGATGTGCGCGTGTTAACACAGTTCTTCTTTGTTCTTACAGGTGCCGGTGTAGAAGTCCCCACTTGACTGGAGATAGCTGCGGGGTGGAGTAAGAATGGCAGTTCTTCCGGAGCAGGTAAGCTGAAGCAGAATGATCTGGAGCGGGTAAGGAGAAGTAGGATGATCCTGAGCAGGTAAGCAGAAGCAGGATGATCCAGAGCAGGTAAGCAGAAGCAGGATGATCCGGAGCAGGTAAGCAGAAGCAGGATGATCCAGAGCAGGTAAGCAGAAGTTGGCTGATCCAGAGCACAGCAAATGTGTTGCTGATACAGCTCACAGTAAGCAACACGAAGCACTGGACGAATCTTGGCTGTGGCTTATATAGCCAGCCACACCCAAACACTAGAGAGCTCATGAATCATCAAGCACTTTCTGTTCGGCAACAGGAAGTGGTAACCAGGAAGTTACTACAAACACTAGGAAGGAATTAAAGAAGGGATTTGCTATGGGTTCTTTGTGTGCCTATGCCGGGCCTGCCAAGCCTCCACCCAGATTGTCCCAACTACCTGCCTGATACCCATGACAGTCTGCCCCCTCAAGACTCCTCCCAATGGTGTGTATGAGGGCTTTGGTTTCTTAGGATGGTCCCGATGGAATTTCCGCACCAATCGGAGGGCATGCACGTGTGTGCTGGGTTCCCATGATCTTTCCTGGGGTCCGTACCCCTTCCAGTCAATCAAATAATACAGGGTCTTTCATACCTGTTTGGAATCTAATATGTTCTTGACCTCATATTCTGGTGCTTCTTCACCCACTTGTATGGGTGCGGGAGGTGTGGAAGTTTCGGTTCCTGGGTGTGCTGGTTTTAATAGTGACACGTGA
This sequence comes from Ambystoma mexicanum, assembly GCF_040938575.1. Classification (NCBI taxonomy): domain Eukaryota; kingdom Metazoa; phylum Chordata; class Amphibia; order Caudata; family Ambystomatidae; genus Ambystoma; species Ambystoma mexicanum. Next base: position 1,042,423,514 of record NC_090924.1, read on the forward strand.
AATACGGGATGTATACGCATATGTTGAGGTAACGCCAGTCTCATGGCTGCTGGATTAATTACTTTTTCAATTGTATACGGGCTGATCTATCTAGGCTGACATTTTTTGGGACCCTTAAAAGTGATGTGTCTAGTTGCCAGCCAGACTGAGTCTCCCACTTGATAATCTGGGGCTTTTCGTTGATGGCGATCAGCGTTTCTTTTCTGTGTTTCTTTGGCTTGCTGTAGGTTCCTGCTGGCTTCTCTGGCTGCTTTCATGATGCTGGCATGTAGATTCTTTACTGCGGGCATTTCTTTTTTTTTTTTAAACTTCTTTTTATTCATTTAGCATGGCAGCAAAGAACAGGCGAACATCGCCAGGCAGGTACAATACAAGTACAATAAATACACAGTATAGGCAAACAGGAGTTACATCGCAAATGAACACAGCCATTGGGCACTTTTATAACATGCACAAAAAGTCAGAAAGCTATGGTGGGGCGAGAGCCCGGGTCGATGGGGAGAGGTAGCTAGAGGAGATGTGGCCGGTGTCGTATTCAGGTCTGACATATAAGATCGGAATCTGAGCCAGATATTCCTGGGCCTAGGTTGTAGCTGAGACCAGGCTTCCTCCTAGTCTGAGAGCCACGTGACCGCTCTTAGCCATTGGGCGTGCGTGGGAGGCAAGGGGCGAAGCCAGCACAGTAGGATGGATCGTACAGCGAGTAGCATGCAGAGGCCAGCTAGTTTTTTGGAGTTCCGGGGGAGGCCCGGGAGGTCATGGAAGAGGCATACCACCGGGGAGGGACTGATGGGATGGTCGAGCATAGCAGACACCGCCGAGCAGACTGCCTCCCAAAACTGTGAAAGGTGGGGACAGGACCAAATCATATGAATGTAATCGGCCGCATCCAGGCAGCACCTAGGGCAGCTATAGGGGTGATCACTGGACATGCGGTGCAATCTGATCGGGGTGTAGTGGAACCTATGTAGGACTTTAAACTGTATAAGTTTGAAGCGGGAGTTGAAAGACACCCGGTGTATGCGATCACACAAGTGTGCCCAGCGCTCATCAGACATTTCAACACCAAGGTCCGCCTCCCACGCCCGCCTCAGTTTAGTGAATTCTGGAATAGATCTGGACTGCAGCATAGTGTATAGTCTAGATATTTTACCTCTAGTGGGTGAGGGGGAGGTGAGCTCCTCGATGATAGGGTCGTCCGGTGGTAAGGCCGGGAACATCGGATAATTACACTTGAGGGTCCTGCGAAGGGATGAATATTGGAGCCATACACTCTGGCCTCTCCTTAAGGGCAATGGGAGGTCGGGCCATTCAACAAATATACCCTGATCAAACACATCGCGCAGCAACTCATATCCCACCTCAGCCCAGCGTCGGACCATGGCCGGTGGCACCTGTGGGACCCCCGGTAGGAAGTTCCAGAGAGGGAGGTTACCATGGAAGGTGTGAGCAGTACCGGACAATTTCCATGTTTTTGCCAATGCCAGGGATGTGCAGGCGACTGGGCTCTGTGAGTCCAGCACCAGAGGGGTGGGTTGTACCACCAAGGAGCGAATGTCACGGTCGCAGACCGCAAGTTTCTCGAGTCTGACATGTGGGGGGGGGGTCCGTTGCGTTAAACCGGTAGGATGTATATTGGATTTGGGATACCAGCCAGTATTTAAGGAAGTCAGGGGCACCAAAGCCCCCATAAGCCATAGGGGTAGATAAGGTATCCAATTTAAGGCGGACCGCACCCGAATGCCAAAGGAAGGAATTGACCGTGCGGGTCAGTTCCCAGAAGAAACCTCCCCCTGGCCACAGGGGGATATTGGCGAACTTGTAGAGTAACTGGGGCAACACCACCATTTTCAGCAGGCCTATCCTGCCTGCGAGGGATATCGGGAGTTTGTCCCAGACTAGAACCTTAGATGACAAATGTGTGAGATACTTTTGATAGTTCTCGTTGAAAGTCAGCGCTTGATGGCGCGTTATCTCGATCCCCAGGTAGGTGAAAGTAGACTGGGCCCATGTGAACCCCTGGGTGTCAGGAGGGGGGGGTGCATTCTGTAAGAGGGAAGAGTATAGATTTCGAGCAATTCACCTTAAGGCCAGAGATTCGGCCAAACTGTTTGACGTCTTCCAGTATTGGGGATAAGTTGACAGAGGGAGAGCGTATAAGCAACAGAGCGTCATCGGCATATAGAGACACTATGTCCGCCTGGCCCGCCGTGCAGAGTCCTCTATGTGCGTGGAATTGGCGGAGCATGTCAGCGAAGGGCTCTATTGCTATTGCGAAGATCAAGGGAGAGAAGGGGCATTCCTGTCTCGTCCCCCTGGCGATCCCAAAGAGGGGGGAGCAGCGGTCGCCGGTGCGGACCCTAGCCACGGGGTCAGAGTAGAGCAATCTGACCCAGGAGAGAAAAGAGGGACCAAATTGACAGCTCTCGAGGACCCGCCACAAATACCTCCATGAAACCAAATCAAATGCTTTTTGCATGTCGAGCGTGGTCGCTACCGCATGTGTCTCGGAGTTTATTCTGTTAATTATATTAAAGAGACGCCTAAAGTTCAGAGAGGTAGAGCGACCGGGGATGAAGCCCCCCTGATCCGGATGGATGATAGATGGCAAGAGGGGAGCCAACCGGAGTGCTAGTGCCTTAGCGTATATTTTGACAACGCAATTTATAAGTGAGAGCGGGCGGTATGAACCGCATTGTGAGGGGGATTTAACAGATTTAAGTAGTAATGTAATTGTGGCTTCACAGAGTGAAGGGGGAAATACACCGGCTTCAACCGACTCCTCCCAGAGAGCCAACAGGTGAGGGAGCAATAGTTGTTTATAGCGCTTATAAAATTCAACTGGGATACCATCCGAGCCAGGGACCCTCCCCGAGGATAAGGAGTCCAGCGCATCAGAGAGCTCCTCAAGCGTAAGTGGGGAATCAAGGGAACCTGCGGACTCCGGAGAGAGAGTCGACAAAGGAAGGGTATCGAGGAAGGAGTCAATCTCCGCCGCTGGCACCTCATCAGAGTTGGGATATAGGGTTTCATAGAACGTGAAAAATTCCGTATTGATGTCTTGTGAGGTGACAGCCATAGAGCCGTCCGGTCTCTCAATCCCAAGTATATGCGGGGACCCCATCTCGTGACGGATAAGTCTCGCCAGAAATCGGCCAGGGCGCTCGCCCTCCCCGTATCTTCTCGTCATGCCAGGGTTATCCAAGAATTTTTGTTCGTGCTCCGCAAGGGATCAGAACGTATCCAGCTCCATCCCGATGTCAGCCAGGGTACCCGGAGTGGAGTGAAGTGAACACTGTGCCTCAAGGGTCGATAATTTAGATTCGCTCTCTGCCAGGTTTCTGCGGATCGATTTAAGGACCCCGTTCTCCTTCGACAGCGCAATCCCTCTAATATAAACCTTGAAGGACTCCCATAGAATGGCCTGCGATGTTACCGAGCCTGTGTTTGTCTCAAAGAACTCCTCGATGGATAGCTCAAGTTCAGAACAAAACTCCGGGTCCAGCAGGGAAAGAGGCTTCAGCCTCCAACGTCGGGTACGACCGGGATCTGGCCCCCAATCTATGGTAATGGTCACAGGAGAGTGGTCAGATAGGGTCCTGGGGAGAATCTGTTGCTGTATGACATTCTTAACTAGTATGTTGGAGATCACCCATCTGTCAATACAGGAATAAGAATCGTGGACCGAAGAGTAGAAAGAATAAACGCGGGAATCCGCGTAAAAGAACCTCCATGCATCAACCATGGCGAGACGGGGTAGGGACGATAGTGCAGCGTAGGCTGCTCTAGACAGTTGACGAGGTTTGGACCCAGACCTGTCGAGGGCTACATCAAGAATTGTGTTAAAATCCCCCCCCCCAGAGGATGGGGACAAGGGGGAAGCCATCGAGAAGGGACGAGACCTGTACATAAAAATCTGGATCATCTATATTGGGACCATAAATGTTCAGCAGGACTATCTCCTTATTTTGAAGCGTAGCATGAAGCAGTACATATCTGCCCTGAGGGTCTATGTGTGAGGAGATGAGAGTGAACTTGAGACTCTTATGAATGAGGGTCATGACCCCACGGCTTTGGGAAGAGAAATCAGTGGAGAATCTGTGGGGGCCCCATGATTTGGCAAATCTCATGCACTGTTCCGTGCGGGCATGTGTCTCCTGTAAGAAAAGAACCTTGGATCCATGACGCTCAGCCTGCAGCTGTAGCTGCCTCATCTTTTTGTAGTTACCCAACCCCGAACATTCCAGCTCATAAAAGTCAGGTCGCTCCCAGACATTGATACGGGGACGAATATATCAGAGAAAATACCAATAGCCAATGGACCAGTTTAGCAGCCCTGCAGTAACAGTCATTGAGTACCACCTCGCGGTCCGTAATTGCTGCCAACGCCAAGCTTTTTGTAACATAACCCCCAACATGTCCCACCCCCACCCACATCCCTCCCCCAAACAGAGGGATGGCAATCCCAAAACCCCTCAACAGAAACCAAACCAAAGGCATCAGTGCCTGGGGGCTTGTAGGCCGGATTGGCCGTGTCTCTCCGGGCAACGGCAGGTCACAGTGAAATGAAAGGTGCCAACAGTGAGAACTTGCACGTAACTTGGGCGGAGATGTTGCACATGTTGACGTGGCACATAGTCGTAACAGTGAACATTCTAAACAGGTTACAGAATAGAAGACCAGTGTGACTCCAGTATAGGAAGGTGGCCAGATATGGGCCCTCCTCGACCGGGCTGAAGGGTAGCAGTATGGCCTTGAACAGAGGGGAGGTATCAGCCTGGGAAATGTTCGTCCAGGAACTTAGAGGCCTCTTCTGGAAGAGTGAAGAAGAAAACCTGGTTGGCGTGTTCTATGCGGAGTTTGGCGGGGTAGAGCATGGCGTATTTAATTGAGAGATCACGCAGCCTGCGCTTTACCACCAGGAAAGTCTTGCGTTCACGCTGGACGGCTGTCGAGAAGTCTGGGCAAAGGTGGATCCTCGCACCGCCCAGTAAGAGCTCACCCTTGAGCCTCGCGGCCCTGAGGAGGGCATCGCGGTCACGAAAATTCAGCACACGGGCTATGATGGGCCGAGGAGGAGCGCCAGGCCTGGGTTTAGCCGTTAGGGCTCGGTGTGCACGCTCTATGGAAAATTGCGGGGAAAGTTTGGGTGAATCGAGGAGCGTCAGTTCGACGAAATCTTCCATTCATTCATGAACCTCATTCTCGGGAACGCCGATAATACGAAGGTTATTGCGCCTTGATCGGGATTCCAAGTCCTCGTTCTTCTTTTCCACGTCAAGGACTCGGTTGGAAAGGGCGATGACCTCAGAGCGCAGGGCACCCAACGCATCCTCAGCGGAGCCCACCCTTGTCTCGACCTCTGCCACCGTCTATCCATCCTCTCAATATGGGCCTTGATAGAGGATATAGTGCCGTTCATGTCATCTAGTTTTGAGTGGAGTGCGGTGAAGCCCTCCCGAATAAAGTCCATCATGTTTCGAGACTCCGGAGCTATGGCGGATGATGATGCCGTGGGAGCCTGCTCTGTGGTTTTCTCTGGTGATCTCACCGGCGTCTTCGCGAACATATTGATGGAGCTCTGTTTCTTTGTGGCCCCCTTGGTCATCCTGCCGATGTTGGAGTTCCAATGGAGTAAGGGGGGGATCCCAGCAGCTCAAGAAAGAGAGGTATGGGAACCTCGCAGGGCGTGATGTAGAGCAGGTGATTTTCCAGAGGGGGGGTCAGCGACTGTGGACCCGTTTATGTGAGGCCTGTGGCGGTCGGTGGAGCCCGCGGAGGTGCAACCTGCCCCCGCGGGTGCGGGAGGCACAGTCCGGAGGGATCAGCTGTAGATGACACAGGGGCTAAGAGTGGTGGTGTGCAGTGGCCGCTGTGAGAGCCGTGGTCAAGGTATGGTAGTCCAAGCGAGTCTGTAGGAGGGGTAGGGAAGAGCACCAACCGGCCCTGTGTCCCACCGATGAAATGGACAGGCTGAGGCTCAAGAGCAGCAATGTGGGATGAACCAAACCCCGAGAATCCTCAGGCCAGGAGGCCCCCCAGAGTAGGTGTGATGTGGGTGGCTGGTGTGGCCCAGAGCACCCCAAGTCAATTGCTGGATCACAAGCCAGTCTACGGAGCAGAAGGACACCCGGGTGATGCAGCTCCAGGGCGGAGCCGACCACGTTGGGTGAAAGCGCCAGCGTTCAACGTGAGCCCCAAGTTACAGAGGCGGGCACCACCAGCACTCGGGCCTCGGAGTGGGGCGGTACCCCCCCTCCATGCACCACATACCTTATTGGGCCCGGGGCCCTGCGGTTTATGTCAGCGGGGGAGCGTAGCACCAGGCGTACAGGGGTGCGCCGCAGCTCGACCCCTTCACCGAAGTATCCTTGAGGGGGGGGCCTCCAGCAGTCGGCACCCCCGGCCAGCAGGATCGCGGTCCGGGAAGGGCCGGGCCACCGCGGCACCGAGGACGCCCCCCGAGGCGGCGTCAGATTGCGCCGCGGCCGCAGCCGTATGTGCCGCCCCTCTGCGGGTGAAAGAGGAACGCAGGGTCCGGGCTCCGGGGGAGGCCTCCCCAGTCAGTGAGCCCCGGCAGGAGTGGGTGGGGATCCTCGCTGGAACGAGTGGCTGCCCCGGCAGTCAAAGAGGCCCGGCACGTCCCGCAGCCGGAGAAGGACGCCGGCGCAAAGCCGCCTCGCTGGTGGGGGAGGGGCGGAGAGATGTCAGGATCTCAGGGTCCCCGGCACCATTTCGCATCGGGGTTCGGGCCAGATGCAGCCCGGATCATCCGCAATCCAGTCGTGCCCTCTGAAGTCAAGTATAAGTGCAAGAAGGTGCCGCAAAAAGGATCCTTTGACTGCCTGCCGCGGAGAGTCACATTCAAGCGGCCATCTTGTTCAGCGCTCAACAGCGCCCCCTACTGTGGGCATTTCAATGTTTTCTGGCGGATCATAGACCGACGTTGTAGGGTTTCGACCATATTTAGTACAGAAGGGTGTTGCTTGGGTTGATGAATGTGTTGAGTTGTTGTAGGCATACTCTGCCATTCATAGAGTTTCTGTCCAGCTTTGGCTTGTTTGGTGTAATAGACAGCACAAATACTGTTCCATGGTCTGGTTCGTGTGCTCGGTTTGGCCATCCGTTGGCGGGTGGTGACTAGAAGACAGACGAACTTCTACTCTTGCCAGGGCAGAACATTTTTTCCAAAAAAGAGATACAAATTGGCTGCCTCTGTCAGAAACGATTACGGTAGGGAATCCATGTAACTTGACGATTCTGTCTAGAAAAACCTGCGCCAAGGTCTGAGCTGAGGGAATACCTTTTAGAGCTACGAAATGGGCCATTTTGGAGAAGAGGTCCACTACTACGAGGATGGTATTATAACCTGAGTTAGGAGGTAGGTCAGTGACGAAGTCCATTGATACTGTGTGCCAGGGTGCTGGTGGAATGGTGATTGGCTGAAGGAGTCCGGCTGGTTTTTGCCTGGATGTTTTGTATTGTGCACACCGGTGGCAATATCCTCTCTCCAAGTTGGCCACCAATAAGATTTGCTTACTTTCTTCATGGTTTTGGCTATACCCGGATGGGCTTCTAACAGCGAGTCGTGGTAGTCTGATATGATTGCTTGTTGCAGATCCTTAGTCGGAATGTAGAGTAGTTTTTGATAGTGTGGTAGTTTGTCTTGAATGGTGAACTGATCTCCCTTCATGTCCCAAGCCAGTAGGTCTTCTTCAGACATATTTTCTTTTATTGCTTCCTGCAGTGTATTTAAAGGAGATGGGCTGATGCAGAGGCCGAGAATTTTATGACTGGGTATGATCTTCACCGGGTTAGGGGCATTGTAGACTTGCTCTCCTGTGCCAATGCGGGATAACTCATCCACTTTCCCGTTCTTAACTCCGGGGCGATAGGTGATTACAAAGTCATATTCCATTAAGGATAGGGCCCAACAGAGCTGCCTAGAAGACTGAGCTTTTGCTGAGCGTAAGTATTGCAAGTTCCGATGATCTGTTATTAATATGATGGTGTGTTTTGCTCCTAGTAAGTAATGTCGCCATTCACACAGTGTGCTTTTGATTGCTAGGAGTTCTTTCTCAGAAATCGCATACTTTAATTCTGCTGGGGAAAGATTCCTTGAACAAAAGGGAATGGGATGAAGGCATCCGGTTTCAGGATTTTGTTGAGACAATACAGCCCCCATGGCAATGCTTGAAGCGTCCGTCTCCACAATGTACGGTAAATCGGGCTGTGGGTGTTGTAGTTTTGGGGCTGAGGTGAATTTTTCCTTGAGAGCTCGGAAAGCTTCTTCCGCCGCTGGTGTCCATTCGAACTTTCGGTGTTTGTGCAGCAAGGACGTTATTGGATGTACAATACATGAGAATCCTGGTATGAAGCGTCGATAAAAGTTTGCAAACCCTAGGAAACTCTGAACTCCCTTTACAGAGGTGGGTGAGGACCAAGTGAGGATTACCTCCACTTTTCTATTGTCCATCTTGATCCACTGCGCTGTCAGTACATATCCCAGAAACTCCACCTCGGTGATGTGGAAGGAGCATTTCTCTAGCTTTGCGTACAGTTGGTTTTCACACAGTTTGCGGAGTACAGCTCGCACGTGGGTTATGTGTTCTTGGGGAGTGGTGGAGTAGATCAGAATGTCATCGATGTAGATGACTGCGCAGACATCGAGGAGTTCCCGTAACACATCATTCATAAAATGCTGGAACGCAGCCGGGGCATTGCAAAGTCCAAAGGGCATGACCTGGTATTCATACAAGCCATAGTGGGTACGGAACGCAGTCTTCCACTCGTCCCCTTTCTTCATGCGTACCAGGTGACATGCGCCGCGTAAGTCTAGCTTGGTGAAAATCTTCACTTGTCTCACCTGGTCTATGAGTACTGGTATCAGAGGTAATGGGTACTTATTTTTTATGGTGACTTGATTTAGGGCTCGGTAATCAATACATGTTCTTAAATCCCCCTCTTTCTTCGGTACAAAGAAGAGTGGGCTGGCGGCTGGTGACTTAGATGGTCTAATGAAGCCATTGGCCAGGTATTGATGCAAGTAGGTCCGTAGATGAGCGTTTTCTTCCTTGGTTAATGCATAAATGAGGCTGCACCGTACTTGTGCCCCTTGTTGCAGGTCGATCTGGCAGTCGTAAACTCGATGTGGTGGTAGTGTTTTAGCTTGCTCCTTCGCGAACACATCCTGGAACTCCTGGTATTCCTCTGGTATAGTGCCAGCCAAGCCTAAACCTGCTATCTTTTCCTGTGAAGCTAACAATGGGCTTCCTTGGATCCCTTTGTTGTCGTAACAAGAGGCGCATTCCGTGGAAAAGAGTAAGGTTCAAGCTTGCCAATCTATCTTTGGGTTGTGCATCTCTAGCCACAGTATCCCAAGAATCAGCTGGAATTGAGGTGCAGTTATAAGGTCGAATCTAATACTTTCCCTGTGACCATCTTGGCAGATTAAGGTGATGGTAGAAGTACACTGTGTTACTGGTCCAGAAAGGAGTTGTGTGCCATCCAAAGCTGTCACGCTTTCTACGGTGTCCTTACGGTGGAATGCCAATCCCAAGGTCTTTGCAGTGTTTATGTCCAGGTAGTTCCCAATAGCCCCACTGTCTATGAAACCCTTGAGGGCATGCATTCGGGTGGGCTGTGAAGGGTCTACCAAAACCACAGGAATACTGAAATGTGAGATCTGAGTGCTCCGTTCCTGGCTCGACAGACCGACCTCTACATCTGCCAGGCATTGGAGTTTTCCGCTACCGCACCTGTGTCTTCCCCTGTGTTATCTAGTGCCCCCATTGTCTTCCGTGGGGTTTTAACCGTGCAGTTCCGGAGGAAGTGACCAGATTGGCCGCAATATAAGGGAAGTTTTTCCTGACTCCTCCGTTCCCTCTCTGCCTTGTTGAGTGGTCCCCTGAGAACCTCCAATTGCATGGGCTCCGAGTGTGTTTCTGAAGCCTGTCGATATGACGCTTCCTTTAGTCGGGCATACACTGGTCTATGCTCTGATCTGGTTCAGTCGGCCTTGCGATCCTGTAACCGCTGGTCTAGTTGCATAGTTAGGTCGATGTATTCACTGCAATCTTCGGGAGGATTAACTACTTGCGCCAAGAAATCTTTTAATTCTCCTCTCAGTCCTCAATAAAATAACGTTATTTGTTTCTCCTCTGGCCAACCTGATTCGGCTATTAAGCAATTGAATGTGGCAACATATGAGATAAGATCCTGACCACCCTGTCGCAGAGAGAGTAGCTCATCATCCAGGGCCTGACCTCGAGTCCAATGGGCAAATAGTTTTTCCAGTTCATGCTGAAAACCTGGGTAATTTCTCAGTAAAGGGCCGTCCCTAAGCACTAACGGGACAGACCAGTCCACCGCGTGCCCTCCTAAATAGGAGAGGACGAAAGCTACTTTAGCTTGGTCGTTCAGAAAAGTGTCTGATTTGCATATGAAGTGTAGCTGGCATTGATTCATGAATGGTCCAAATTTCTTGGGATCCCCAGAGAAGCATTCTGGGGGTGCTAAAGGGATGTTGCCTGGAAGTAATACCTGAACGGGTGTGGCTACAGATGCCACGGTAGGCTGCACCTGAGGAACTCCGCCTGGTAGGGGTGCTAGACCAGCTTGGGTCTGTAAGAGCTGTCTTGCCAAATCATCTGTTTTGTCCCTGTTGATTACCAGTTCGCGCCTTAAGGCATTTGTCTCAGAGCGGGCTGCATGCACCTTGGCCTGTAGGGAAAGCTGGTCTACCTCAGAGGTTTCCATCCCTCGGGCAGAGGTATTGAGGATGACTTTGTGTTCTGTCACACTCAACTGTGTCTCTGCAGGGGCGATGGATGAGCCTCTCTTGACCCTGAGTCTTCACTTCCCCTGTTTCACCCAGAGGAATACCTGCCAAATACAAGGTGTACACTCAGACCTGAATTCACCTGATTCCCCTGGGCCCTTCCCCTCTCTTTACTGTGTGCAGTGATGTCCCCCTATGGGTTTACCTTGATCTTTAGTAGGGTGTGCACTCCATCCTGCATTCACAGTAGCTCGATTCACTCATGTGATTGGTGCCAATGTCTGTAGGCTGAGTTCAGATGCCAAGTGCTGTTTTATGCCTTCCCAGCAAGGCCGAGTGTTCAAGGAGCCAGTTTCTTCACTGGCTAGAAAGTCCTTCCCACAAGTGAACGTTGCGCGGAGAATGTTGAGTGTCCAAAATTGTCTGTATTGTCTTTGTTTGCCAGTATTTTTGTGGGTGAGTACCACTGCGTGTAGAAGCTAGCTGCTGGTAGGTTTGCGCAGCGTCTTCAATTCGAGCGGGCCTGGTGATGTCTCTCCCTTTCCCTTGCAGAAGAAATTATGTGGTATTAGCGCCTCGAGTCCGGGTCTAGCGCTACGGAGACTTGGTGGTTGGGTAAGTATACACGGAGGCTTTTGGTAAGTATGCACCGCGAGCGCAGTGAAATAAGTGTCCACGTTCTTTGGGCAAGCGCAATGAATAATGTCTCTTCTTTCTTTTGCAGGGGTTTGTACTCTTCTACAACTGACCTGGATTGAAGTGTCGCGGGAAGATTCGGTGAGTATGCGCATGTTAATGCAGTTCTCCTTTGTTCTTACATGTGCCGGTTTAGAAGTCCCCACTTGACTGGAGATAGCTGCGGCGTGGAGTAAGAACAGCGGTTCTTTCGGAGCAGGTAAGCTGAAGCAGAATGATCCAGAGCGGGTAAGCAGAAGTAGGATGATCCGGAGCAGGTAAGCAGAAGCAGGATGATCCGGAGCAGGTAAGCAGAAGCTGGCTGATCCAGAGCATGGCAAATGTGTTGCTGATACAGCTCACAGTAAGCAACACGAAGCACTGGAAGAATCTTGGGTGTGGCTTATATAGCCAGCCGCACCCAAACACTAGCGAGCTCATGAATCATCATGCACTTCCTGTTTGGCAACAGGAAGTGGAAACCAGGATGTTACTACAAACACTAGGAAGGAATTAAAGGAGGGATTTGCTATGGGTTCTTTGTGTGCCTATGCCAGGCCTGCCAAGCCTCCACCCAGCTTGCCCCAACTACCTGCCTGATACCCATGACAGCCGGGGACCGTAGACCTAGTAGGCATGGCTGACACGGGTAAGGACATAAATCTGCGTTGAGATGAGATTTTAATTTTTTTTTAATTCACTACATGCCTGAAGGCGTACTTGCATTCTGAGGTACATGACGTGCTGCATGGGAGTGGTTGAACAGCATCAATGATCATGCAAAAATTATGGCTGTGGACATATTCACAGAGAGATACCATACAAGGAATTGGATGGATGGAGAAGAAGATGACAGCCTAATGATTGCCATGAAGACAATACGTCTTATCAGTATGCATGCTGGGTGTGTGTGGTGTGCTGTCGCTTTGACATGGCCCCTTCACACCCACCATGACCTCTGACCCTTTCACTACAACAAACATAAATGAGACTGCTGTGTGTTCTTATTATGCTCAAATTCAATATTGCTATGATAGGCATGTCACACAATCATATATATGTGCAGGTAAAAATTTGAACTTGAGGGCACATGCATATGTGTGTATGCACATCAAACAGGCAGCAGACCTGGCTACTTAGTGTGCAGGACACTAGTGTTATGGAGGTGGGTTCTTCTGATGCATAAGGAGTATCAGTCTGTGCATCAGGTGGTGTGGTTTGTGCTGACTGTGTTTGTGCTGGATTTTGGGACATTGGCGTGATGCATTCTGGTACATGCATGCTTTTGATGTTGCTGTAAGGATTACATGTTGCTATTCATGCACGTGAGCAGTTTGCTCAATTGAGACATGCTAGTCAAGGCCTTGTACTCAGTCATGCTATTACTGTGTTGCACATTGCATTGCACACATGCACTGCTGATGGATGTTGTGCATATCCCCATTGAACAGTGCACATGCTCTGGTAGATTCATTCACCCAACAGCAAGGTATGCCATGGTGTTTTCTGCCCCCCCCCCACTTTCAACAATGCACATGCTCTGGTAGATACACTTACCCAACAGCCAGGTACGCTATGGTATTTTCTGCCCCCTACCCGCACTTTCAACAGTGCACATGCTCTGGTAGATACACTCACCCAACAGCCAGGTACGCTATAGTGTTTTCTCTCCCCCACCCCACTTTCAACAGTGCACATACATGCTAAGGTAGATACACTCACCCAACAGCCAGGTACACTCTCTGCTACCCCGTGCCATGTACCCTGGCAGCGGGATGTTCAGCAGAACCATGGAGTCATGGGTTGAACCAGGGAATCTGGCACAGCAGTGGGTGATGAGGTGGCGGGCATCACACACCATCTGCACATTGAGTGAGTGGTAGAGTTTTCTGTTCCGGTACACTGCCTCAACTGCATGCCTGGCCACCAGCTCCATATGTGTGCAGTCCAATGCACCTATCACATTGGGCATGCCTGCAAGGGCATGAAAAGCAATTTTAGTGGCATTGACCTGGTCAGCTATTCTGGGTGGGCCGATGTGATCTCCAACGTGACACAGGAGTGCGTTGATGACCTGAAACAGAACGCACGAGAAACAGTGTTGCAATAGCCCATGCAGTTCACCCACATGTGTTGGTAAGTTCCTGTGGCCAGGAAGTGTAGCACAGACACTACCTTAAGCAAGGGGGGGAATGGCTGTACAGATCTGTATGAGGCTGACCAGGTCATCAAGGATCAGGTCCACTATGGATGTGATATGTGATGGTCTCCCTGTCTAACAAGTACAGGGTGTGGATATGGCTTTGGCTCAGGTTGAGGTGGCTGAGTGCAGGCTGAAACCTGCTGGCCATTGTTTTTTTGCAGGGCCATGATGGCCCTCCTTCTCCTCAAGTGCCTCTGCTGCATCCTCTGCCTCCCTGCCTCTTCAAGTAGTAGATTAACAAGGTGGGTCCTGGGAGTCTCTGCCAGACATTAGTCCTGGTTGCGAGAGCCTTACCCAGATTCTTTAGCTCACTATCTTTCACAGAGGAGAAATGTCCAAAACATATCAGTCTTGGTCCTGCCCTGGGGAAGTCCAGCACCAAAATGCTAGGCAATTCTCTGAACAAGAGTACCAACAGCAACCCCAGACACGTGTTTCGGTCTGGTTGGACCTCATCAGTAGGGTGGAGCTGTGCCTCTCTAAGAACAGTGAGCAAAGGGTCCACGTCTGGATTGCCCTAGTAATTTAGGGTGAGGCCCAAAGCTACTTAAATCATGCAAATCAACAAGGGGGGTCCTGGGAGTCTCTGCCAGACATTAGTCCTGATTGCGAGAGCCTTACACAGATTCTTTAGCTCACTATCTTTCACAGAGGAGACATTTCCAAAACATATCAGTCTTTGTCCTGCCCTGGGGCAGTCCAGCGCTGAAATGCTTGGCAATTCTCCTCTGAACAAGAGTACCAACAGCAACTCAAGACACGTGTTTCGGTCTGGTTGGACCTCATTGGTAGGGTAGTGCTGTGCCTCTCTAATAATAGTGAGCAAGGGGTCCACGTCTGGATTCCCCAAGTAACTTAGAGTGAGACCCAAAGCTACTTAAATTATGCAAATTAACAAGGGGGATCTAGTAGGCCTGCATGCAGGGCCTTCAGCTCCAGTACTGCTACTCCTAGCATGGTAGTGTGGGAAGGGGTGTGGGGTGTGAGAATGGTTCTTTTGTGCTTTTTCAGTGCTCATTGGGGCCACCTAGGCTGATTTTGGGCACCTGTGGGCTGTTTCTACACACCTGACTCTAGTTAACGCCTCGTCCGCGATGCTGGTGTTTCCGCCGTGGAATTCACGGTGCTACCAGCATGTCCATGCCAGTGTTTCCATGTGCGTGGAGCTCAGAATGTGCACTGCTATTTCCGGACCAGCATACTTGTAATGAGGCCCATTTAAGGGCTCAAATGGGATCTGCAAAGAACAAGAGTTGTGCACCCTATATGCATCTTCTTTGCCATATAATGAAATGGATCCTGTGGTGTGGCAAAGAAGACTTTGAGACTTCTTAACTGTAACTGAGTTCACTGTGACAAGACACTGGCCAGACCATGAGGAATGTTTGAAAATCGGCATGTTGAAGAATATAGAAATACGAAGAAACATTAGTGATTCGTTTTACAGCAGATTAGGCTTTAGCCATTGTGGTGAGATTTAGTAATAATTCCAGCTCTCACTTGCTTTCCCATTAAGGGAAATCTTGGGTTTAGAGGGAAGGCTATCCAGAAAAGGGTGCAGGAAGCAAGCATATCATAAATCATAAATATCCAAGCAACACTGGAAATATGTATTCTCGTCATTTCTTACCACCACTCTTTGCTGCAGATGGATTTTGCAATAAAGCATTGCATTGTTTCAGGTAGGTGCACAAAGCCTGCTGGTAGGGAACTTGGGCATTAGTTGCAACAGGAGTTGATCAAGATGTTAGGACATAACTGTAGTTGTAAAATTAAGAGAACGTGGTATACAGTTAAAGATAAGGAAAAAGCCACAAGACAAATCATGGGACGACCTAATTTTTGCTGCCGGTGACCCAAAAGCTGATGATTTTGGAAAACGTTTGCTAATGGGCAAGCTTGGGAAAATACCAATAAAATACAGAATTGAGTCACTGCAAAAACCTTATGGGAGCACGTCTCTAGCTTATATTTAGCAGGCAAAGGGGTCAAAAAGCCTGTAAATGACCTTCACCCAAATAGTAGCACACAAGATATAGTAACTGGTACCTATTTCAACGCCCTCGTTATTTTGAATGTTCTGAAAATCAAGGAGGAAATTATGATGATGAAATCTAATAATAGTCCTGGACCTGATAACACATCTTCAAACTTTCATAAGTTATTAGCTGAGGTTTTGGCACCACTACTGAGCAAAACGTTCACTTGTAATGCTGAAACAAAATCGGTTCCCCAAATCATGGGCAAAGGCAATCATAGTTCTGATTTTTTTAAAGAGAAATAGACAGAGGCCCATGAGTTATCGTCCAATCTCCCTCTTGGATTGGCACTGTTAAAAAACATGAACAACTGGACAGGAACATATGAAATATTAGCACCGGTACAGTTAGATTTTATAAGAGGGGCTGGAACAAAGCGTTAATCCTTGAAATGTTATTGGTTAGTTGCAAAATCCCTTTTTTTAATCGAGAGCAATATATGTAGCGTTCAAGGATTTGTCAACAACATTTGATTCCGCCAATAGACAACACGTATGGGAAATTTTAAATATGCTATGGTACCATCGCATATATTACAAGTGTTGGTTTCTACGCACACCAATAATTCTGCTGCTCTCCATTACATTGTAAAAGGGGAGGCCACGACACCCTTTGATGTAGCTGGTGTATGACAAGGATGTGTATTGGTGCTGGTGTTATTTGTCTTCAACACTACACAACTGTATAAAGCGCTGTGTGCCGGTGGGACAGATACCCCGGTAGCTGGTGACACCCTAATAGATATACGTCCCTGTGCAGGTGACAGTGTTTTAAACAGTGAGAACCCTCCAGAAACTGTTGGATGTCTTTTCCAAGTGGATGGCATCGTGAGAGCTAATAGTTCACTCTGATAAATCAGCAATTATGCATTTTTCCACCAAACATGCGAAATGCAATATGACTGTTGCAATTAATGGATGATGTGTTCCAACACTATATCATTTTGACTGCCCTGGTGTGAGGTTTCCACAGTCACTGTCGCCTTCAGCACATGTTGGCAAACTGACTGGAAGGATGAAGCTGCAAATCGGAGGGATTTCTAAATTTGCGTCAAGATATGACGCTCATCCAGTGGACTACATGTTATGCACCTAAGAGACTAAGGCACTGGGTTTTGGTACAGGGAAGGCATTAAAAAGAATGGAACATCTGTTGAATTGGGTTTAGATTGCATCATCGACTCTTTCCATATGTTCCTGTCGACCTACCTATGAGCAACTTACAGAGTAACACAGTTAAACTCTCCAAGATTGCTATACAAGAAATCTGGAAGGGTGAACTTGCGCATCAAGTTCCATGGGTGGCTTGTGAAAGCATTACTGCTAATCGTTTTACCTCTGTGCACTCTTGATCATTTGCCGAGACTGGACAACTTATACAAAACAAAAGGGGACAGGAACAGTTTTGTGTATTCTCACACTCCGATAGCCTACAAACCAACTAACAGCACTATAAGGAACACCTTAGTAAGTTCATGAAAACACCCCGAGGCCATGACATAATTTCCAATAAAAATATATTTCTCTCAATATTATCATATATATCAAACGTTTTAAAAACCTACATCAAAAAACGTACACAATATTTTTAAAAGACATCCTTTGAAAGTGCTCAAGGGGTTAGTAAAGTGCAGTGTGCTGAAGTACGAAGTCAATTAACATTCTTCAAACAACATGTTCCTTGACCTTATTTAACACAAGTACTTGTATGAAATAAACTGGTCTCTGTTGAGCAGATCCAATAATTAACCCAGTGTATCATCATCACTAGAGATGAAACTGCAGGTGGCACTCTCAACGTTTTCTGGTCAACTCTAGACTCGGTCACCAGTGTAAAATCGTGTTTTGTCCATATAAAAGAGGACACTGTCACCTTTCTATGTATAACAATTAAACAATAATCGTTATCCCTGTGCGAGGGACGAAAAATGCATGCAGATTAGTAACAGTTGATACCACTTCTATCCCAGATGTAGGAAATGTGGGGCTGGGGAGGCAATTGTCCTTCTGAGCATTGCATATGCCCCAAAAATTGTTTCACACAGTGGAATGCTCCATGTTCAAATTTATTTAGATGTTGCCTCCCATTTGTGAATCAGGATTGACTTTTTACATGTGTGCAAATGTCCCATCCAGGTACCTGGTTTGCAGACTTGTGCTTGGTGAGGGAAAGAGAGAAAGGGCACTGATGTTCTACGTCTATAATGTCTTTTGTGAAGAGACATCATGTTTTTGGTTCATGCAATTGAAGGGTTCAAAAAGTTATTATAAAAACAACAGCTATGTATTTTAGCAAATTATACAATTTTCAGTGTTTGAAATGCAGCTGGATGTCCACCCCATGTCCATTGCTCTGTGCTTGGTAGTCGCTTGGTTCCTTTGGCATCCAGACCACTAACATGTCTGCAGTCTGTACCTGAATTTGTGTTTTGGACGTGGAGCAAATATGTTCTGGTCTCCTAACTAGCAGAGATATTTGGCCAAGAAAATAGCACCGAGTGTACTAATGGCAGTAACAACAATTCCAAGTCGATTCTGGGAAAAGAGATATGCAAAGCAAACATAGAAAAGAACAAACAATATGAACTGACCCTGCTGTCAACACGCATGAGCTGAGGTTTCACATACAAAAATAAAATGATAACCACATCTTATCAAACAATAATGCAATTAGACGGAAAAGGGAGTTAGACATATATCATGAACCTTATTAAAATGCATACTTAATGTTTGCTAATTGCGAGTTTCTTCCTATTAGATTCTGGCTTTTGTTAAAGCTCAACAAATACCCTCTGTCATTGAAACTGCTCCCCCGACTTTGCCATCAAAATTAATTCTGTGGGACCATGTAGAACCGTAAAAAGCACAGTGGATGCTGTTTTTCACATATGCATTTTAAAATAATTATTGTCCCCTTACTCATAATAGCAACCCGTGTCTTTTCTTGGAGGCTATGAGCTAGCAAAAGATGCACTGTTCGACCCCCAGTTTACCTTTGTGAAATGTGCGTATGCCTGACATGAATGTATTAATAATGTTCCTGCTCCCATGTAAGGTCTTAAAGGTCTGGTCATGGTGAGATGCTGAAAAATACAGTAGAAACACAAACATAAAACACTTTTCTACCCCTGACAAAGTGGTGGAAATATATGCACATTACAAACGACAGAAGAGACCTGCATTGGTTGGCCATTGAGGAGAGAATTATCTTTAAGTCTCTCACACTGCTCCCTCGCTGCTTGTATGGTAAAGCCCCTGCTTATCTCAAAAAGCAATTCAAATGGCACGAGCCAAGCCGTAATCTGAGATCAACTAATAAAGGACTCCTTCAAATAATCCCAGCAAAAAAGGTAAAGGGACTAGGCAGGGTCTTCACAAGCAGAAGTGTCCTAAAATGAAACGAACTACCCATGAATTAGAGGCTGGAAACAAACTATCTATGCTTCAGAAAACAACTTAAGACCTTCTTGTTTAAATAACACCCTGCTAGACACTTATAAACCTATGCATTAAGCCGTACCTGACCTACATGTGTGGCTCTACCACTGTCCCGTACTCTGAATTCTCATGTCCTGTCTCTATGGAACGCGCTCTGATGCCCGTGGGCAGCAGCGCTATATAAATTAATTAATTAATTTAATTAATAAATAAATAAATATGCAGGACAGTAGCAGACAATAGTGCCACTGTCCAAAGTGAGACAATGGGATGAAGATAAACATTTGGTGCATTACACCCCCCCAACTTCTCCCCCTTGCGGGCTGGCACAGCAGAAGGCTTCTTCCTTGAACCCAGTAGCAACCACTCTCTCCTGCCCTAAGCAGTTTCTGTCCAGGTGGGATTTCCTTTCTGTTGTCTGCATTTTGAAATAGGAATGTGACATAAAAGTAAGCCCCTGCATATTTCAGTGTCTGCAAACAATGGAAAAGAAAAACAGATTTGTTTGTGCTTTACTACACATGTCCCACCGAATCCTCACTATCCATCACCTCCCCGCAGTTTGTTTCAGATGCAAGACCACTGTAATGTTGGATTTAACAAGACTCCTGAACATGCCTTTGTCCGCAGATCTGTCTGCGCGTCCATGAACACTGTAGAACAGAAAAAACATCCTTTTTTTGCCCTTATTTGGGTGGTCAGGAAAGGTTCCACTGAGGAAGAGTGGTTCGCATTGCGAGTGCCATATTTGTGACTGGGGGTGTAGTGAAGTTGGAGCAATGTTGCAATATTATATGTATCCAGCTTAGTTAATGTGAATGGAATGTGTAACTTTAAGTGCTGCTTTGCGTTTAAGTTAATATATTTTAGATGATGTCAAAATTGCCAATGGAATATAAACACGATCTAGATATGGTGTCGCTACGAGGTGCCTAGAAGCTGGGCAATGAGGAGTTTCATAATGCGCATGCGGGGAAGGGGACTTGTCACGAAAAACCCATTGTGAAAAAGAAATGATAATTATTGAACATGCATGCACTGATATACACGCATAGGAAATTTAAATATGTAAACAGTGTGCTCTTTTCATAAATTGATTAAACTTTGCAGTCAAGGAGAATTTTAAGAGACTGCAACGGGTCAAGCAAAATCCTGTGCATAATTGAATGTCTTCGATGTTAATAGAGTAAAGAAAGTTGATGATAAAGAAGATACATTTGGTCTGAGCTCGGATGAGGGAGTCCAGCTAAGAGGATACTTAGGAAGTCACTGACATCTCGCTATGAGAGAAAACTAACATCAAGCTGTATACCTGAAATGTTCCAATACGATAGTCAGGCAATTACTGACCATTACACACACCTGACTTCCAATACATTTCCTCAGATGGATAAAAGGAGGAGCACGAGCGAGAGCACACTCTGAACAAGGCAAAGCACACGAGGAAGCAGCAGTTCCAAGATGGCAGTTTAATATGAGGCGAAAGATGTCAAAACAGAAGGGAACTGCAATGAGGGAAGTACCCTTTACCTTTTTCGACGACGAACCGTTACTTTCATGAAACCTTTAGAAAAGAAAGTGTAAGACCAGGAAACTAGGCTGAAGAATCCTGCATTGTGTTTTGGAGGTACCCTGTGCTCTCCCGCGTCGATAATCAAATCGGGGAGAATCACCTGCTGCCGTGGTACTGTCCTTGGCTCCTACAAAAAAGCAGCGCCAGTGAAATCAACACAGCCAGTGAGTTGGGGAGACCGATACCAGACAGCTCTGTGTTGAAGCATAAGGTGAATGCTGAACCGAACAGTGTATGAAGCACATGTGATAACCAATGTGAGTAAAACTGGACAGCAGATGAGTGATTGAACTTTGAAACCAATATACGATACATTAGACAGAGTGGTCCAGCACTGCGTGCATGCTCATTCAAAGGTCTCTGTAAGGTATCCAACTGAGAGGTGGCAAGAGCGAAAGAGTGACAAAGATTGTGAATCGAAGTGGTCCTGCAACATGTCAAGCAAAATCCTATGTACAATCGAAAGTCTCCGATGTTAATATAGTAAATAAAGCTGATGATAAAGAAGATAGTTGGTCCAAGCCCGAATGAGGGCGATCAGCTGAGAGTTTTTGGATAGAGAAAGTTTGTGTTAAAGTAAAATTAAAATTGGTCTGAGCCCGGCGGAGGGAGATTGATTGAACATTGTGATGAAACGGATCTGAGCTGGGTGGAGGCGGGTCCAAGGTGAACTGTGAATCACCCGAGAAATTGGATACATGAAAAGCCTACGAGCATTGGGTAAAAGAGGATCTGAGCCCGGCTGAGGGGGATCCAAGGTGAATAATGAATCACCTGAGAAATTGAGTGCATGTAAATCATGAGAGGAAAATAATGTATTGTTTGTTTGCCCCATCAGGCCCTCGAAAAGAATAGACTTTGAAAGTGTTACACTCACCTGGTTCCATGGGGGCGCCACTCAGCAATCGGGGTCCAGGTATCCCTCCCTGCGATGCCCAGTAGTGACCAGAGGAAGAATCCTGCCAGAAATACAGGAAAACAATGTTTAGGACCGGGCAACTGGGATTAACAGCCTCCCACCACCCGGTATTTCTGCGGCCCCTCTGGGCTTCCTCTCACCTTGTTCTTGATGTTGGCGGGTTCTCCATCCTGCTGTCTCGGCAGGGGCACGTAGTGCTTTGCGGGCAATGGCGGTCGAGTTACTTCACTGATGCCGCCCCGACATGAGTCTTCCAGGTAGGTCTTACTGCTATGGTGTTTTGCTGTTCTAGCATGCCTTTCTGGAATTAACAATGTCTTTTTCTCTTCCTTAGGTACGTGGAAGTCCAATTCGTGGCGAAGAGTGGATTCGGGATTCGCTGGTAAGTATAAGCGTTTTTGGAGTGCCTGGAAGCGGCGAGTAGGCGCTTTACGCAGCGCTAAGGTGACTTGCCTTTGCTAACCTGTTATCTTTTGTCTTCACAGGTCGCGGTGCTCCGCCGGAGTGTAGAATTCCAGAGGTGTTGCTGAATGAAGTGTGAGTGGCAAGGTAAGCCTTTTGGCGGAATTCGTTAATTGTGCAAAATGTCTAATGCTTTGTCTTTTCCTTTCTGCAGGTCCGTCGATCCGAAGGAGAGCTGGTTCCAAGATACCGGTCGGAAGCGCTGAGGACCACTAATGATATGCATCCTTTTCTAACAATGTCTTTTCCTCTTTTGCAGATGCTGTTCTTCCGAGGTTTGTGGCTGAAGCTGAACACAGTGAGCGTCACGTTGCAGGGTTGCAAACTAACGCGAAGCGTGTACTGGAGTTCGGGTGTGGTTTATATAGCCTGCATGCATCCCAGGTATCACTGGGCCTGCCACACCCAAAATGCTAGACCGCATGGTTCAGTTTAGGAACTGAGCCATGTGGAGGCATCCATGTTGTTGCGCAATGGGCCCCGATTACTGCTGTAGCATATGAGCCTGGTGCAAATGTCAAGCCCCTTGATGGGGGTAGAAGTAGCCCACCTGGCCTGATTATCCAGGTTTAGGGCAGGGATCGTGACAGAAAGGGAAAGAGACTCTCGTGCTAGAGAAGCCAGAGATGGTGCTAAGCTTGAGCAGAATACCAGGGGCACGTGCAGCAAGGCTGGACGGGGCCCGATTATCACTGGGAAGGCACGTGCAGAAGGCAGAAGTAGGAGCTAGGTGGGGCCACAAGGGAAAGCCTCCAGGGAGTGGCCGGGGCCAGGCTATGTACGATCAGAGACCAATACGGAAGGAAATCCATGTATTCGAACAATGTTTGAGAAATTCCTTGGCCAAAATTGAAGCGGAAGGTAATCCTTTTAAAGGAATAAAGTGGGCCATCTTGGAAAAAAGATCCACAATAACTAGGATGGTGTTAAATCCATTACATGGAGGTAGATCTGTAATAAAGTCTAAAGACAAGGTTGTAAAAGGCCAGCTGTTTTTTTCTTCTTACTTTTGTCTTGGGCGCAGATACCACACGACATCACAAATGACTTTACGTCTTTTCGCCAGGTGGGCCACCAGAATTGTCTTTTAAATTTTGCTTCAGTTTTTGCGATACCTGGGCGTCCTTCCATAAGGGCGTCATGGTAATTGGAGATGACTAGTTCTTGTAGTTCCTTGTGTGGTAGAAATAGGCGTCCGTGATAGTAAGGTAGGTCATTGATGACTGAATAATCTTGCCCTTTCTTTACCCAGTCCTGCAGGGCTGCTGGATCGAAAAGTTGTTGGATTTTTAAATGAATATCTTCTAGAGTCTGTAGAGCAGTTATGCCAAGAATTCTTTGTTCTGGAATTATAGGCACCGGTTCCAGGTTAGAATATGCTTCACCCATCCCTATTCGGGATAAGGCATCTGCCTTGCCATTTTTACAACCTGGTCGATAAGTGATCACGAAATTGAATTCCGCAAAGAATAATGCCCATAGAAGTTGACGCGATGATTGGGCCTTGGCTGTTTTTAAATACTGCAAATTCCTGTGATCGGTGATTACAGTAATGGTATGTCTGGCACAGAGAAGATAATGCCGCCAAGCCTTGAAGGCGGATTTGATGGCTAACAACTCTTTATCGGTAACCGCATAGTTTAATTTGGGTGCCGAGAACTTTCTGGACCAAAATGCTACTGGATGAAGTTGACCGGTTTCAGGATCCTTCTGGGACAGGACAGCCCCCATGGCTAAACTGGATGCATCGGTTTCAACTATGTATGGAAGCTCGGGCGTGGATGCTTTAAGACAGGTGCTGACGTGAATTTCAATTTCAGCTCTTGGAAGGCCTTTTCAGCCTCTTCGGTCCACAAGAAGCATTTGTTTTTTCGTAAAAGTGTTGTGATGGGGTGTACAACATGTGAGAAGTCAGGAAAAAATCTGTGGTAGAAATTAGCAAATCCAAGCGTGCTTTGTACCCCTTTAACTGAACTAGGTGATGGCCACTTGAGAATTGCGTCCACCTTTCGAGAGCCCATTCGGACTCCCTTTGGAGTCAGGATAAATCCAAGGAATTCAACTTCTGTAGCATGAAAAACACATTTTTCCAATTTTACATATAACTGGTGCTGGCGTAGTTTCTCAAGGACTGCAGGGACGTGCTTAACATGGTCTGATTCTGAGGAGGAGTACACTAGAATATCTTCTATGTATACGACAACACAGACGTCAATGAGTTCTCGAAGGACATCGTTCATAAAATACTGGAAGGCTGCTGGTGCATTGCACAACCCAAAGGGCATCACCTGATATTCGAATAATCCGTACTTGGTGCTAAAGGCAGTCTTCCATTCATCGCCTTTCTTTACACGTAACAGATGATATGCTCCTCGGAGGTCTAACTTAGTGTAGATGCAAGCATCCTTTACTTGGTCTAGTAGTTCAGGGATCAGAGGCAATGGGTATCTGTTTTTTACCGTAATCTGATTTAATACGCGGTAATCTATGCACGTTCTAAGGTCACCTTCCTTTTTAGGCACGAAGAATAAAGCTGAGGATGCAGGAGACTTGGATGGCCGAATGAAGCCATTAGCAAGGTATTGGTCCAAGTATTGTCGCAGGTGAAGATTTTCGGGTTCCGTAAGGGTATAGATTCTACTGCATGGAGGTTGTGCACCGGGTAAGAGGTCGATTTGACAATCGTATGATCTGTGAGGTGGTAATGTGTTTGCCTGTTCTTTTTGAAAAATGTCCTGAAATTCTTGATATTCCGGAGGTAACTGCACGATTGGATTAGTGACTGTGGCCAGGCCTCTGTTCAAGGTTTTTTCCAGATAACAGGTGTGTGCACAATCCGGGAAGGTTATTCTCTTCTTTCGCCATTCAATACAAGGATTATGTATGATGGCATTCCCAGTATGATTTGGAAATGCGGGGCTTTGATTAGATCAAACACAATAGTCTCTCGATGTCCATCTTGATCCGACAGTGTCATCTCTGTAGTGGAATGAGTTACAGGCCCAGAGGCAATTTCAGTTCCATCGACTGTGGTGATGACATCCGAAGTGGTCTTTTTGCAAAGAGGTAGTTTCATCCTTGAAGCCAATTCGTGGTCCATATAGTTTCCTACGGCCCCGCTATCAATGTATGCCCTTACTGCGTGCATACGTGATGGCTGCCTTGGATCAATAAGGACCATTGGTATGATTAGGTGCGAGGTCTGAGTGTCCTTCTTTAAGCTCGCCAAGTAAACCTCTACGCTTGTCGGGCGTGGTCGTTTCCCGAATCAGGCTCTATTTGGCTTCTGTCAGCAACTCCGACCACTTTGTTGGGTGGTTTTATAGAGAAATCCTGTAGAAAATGTCCTGAGGCCCCACAGTAGATGCACAATCGCATTTGCTGTCTCTTTTCACTTTCCTTTTGGGTTAAGGGTCCTTTAACCCCCCGATCTGCATAGGTTCAGATGCATCTGTTCCTTTGGGGGTAACATTGGGTTTAACCAATACCCGATTCTCAAACTTAGCTCGATCAGCCTTTCGATTCTGAAGTCGTTGGTCTAACTGGACCACTAAGTCTATATATTCTGCGCAATCCTGAGGTGGGTTCATCTTTGAGTTCTCCCCGAAGTCCACGATGAAATAATGTAATTCGTTTTGCCTCAGGCCATCCGGTTTCCACCACCAACCTACTGAAGGTGGCGATATAGGTTAGCAGGTCTTGGTTACCCTGTCGTAGGGATAAAGGTTCGTTATCTAGGGCCTGTCCCTGTGAATGTCTGGCAAATAGTCTTTCCATGCTCATTTGAAAACCCTGAAAATCCCGAAGAAGGGGGTCATCCTGATTGACTAGTGGAATTGACCAATCCGCTGCGCTGCCACTAAGGTGTGATAGTACAAAGGTTACTTTGGCTTGGTCATTTGGGAAAGCTCCAGGTCTGCATAAAAAGTGCAAGCGGCATTGGTTCATAAACACGGCGAACCTTTTCGGGTCCCCAGCAAAGCGTTCGGGTGGAGTTAAAGGAATAGTCCCTGGTAAAATCACTTGCACAGGATTGCTCAATGAAACGGGAGTTGGATTTTCCCCGAGTCCAGGTAGGGGCGTTTGCCCAGCTTGGTTTTGCAGCAATTGTCTAGCAAGATCATCAGTGCGCTCCTTTGACACAATCAGTTCTCACCTGAGGGCATTATTTTCCTGGCGCGCGGAGTGCACTTCTGCCCTAAGTTCCCCTACCAATTGGGCTAGTTGGTCGGTTTCTGAGGTTTCCATAACGCCCGGTTGGGGATTTGGAGATAAGCTTCGCGTTCTGTTACGCTCACCATGCTCCCACAGGGCGTCGATCGGACCCGGACAGCTGCGGTCTCCACCAACGTGATGCGTAGTGCAGAGATGACAGACTGGACTGACCCACCTAATCTCGTCTGCTTGACCCGTAGAAGTAATCTCCTGCAAGTGGAGAAAGGGATTTAGCCACCCGTGGATTTAGTGATGGCACCCCACTGTTCTCCCCACTAGTCACCTCCGATATCCCCTTACAGTAATCTCACCTTATGTTTTTAAATGATGAGCTCTCCATCCTGCGTGGAATGCAGGGGCGCGTAGATACCAGTTACTTCACTGGTTTGAAGGTGTTGGAAGAGTTCAGGATGAATATTGACTCCGAGGTTCTTGGCGAGGACCCGTAAGTATAAAGTTCAAAGAGTTCAATATGTCCGATGTTCACTCTTGTTCCATTTTCCCTTTTTGAATTGCAGGGGCCCGAGAGAATATTGCCTTGAGGCAACTGATGGCGTTCAGGTAAGAGTCTGTATTACCCAACACTGTCCGGTAAAAGTTGAATGTGTTAACTTGTTGTTTTCTCTCTCTTTACAGGTGCGGCATAAGAAGATGTGGCGTGTTAAAGGTTAATTCCTCCGTTGGTAATCAGGTAAGTTTATGGTGGTAGAAGAGATTATATTTGTTGGCTCTCTCGGCTCACCTTGTTATGTCTTTCGTTTTCCACAGGTGCTGGAGTTCGGCGAAGAAAATGATGGAGGCAGCGCCGAATCGAAAGATGTTTTGAGGACTCGTGAGTATGGTGCGGCGCTGCCGCTGGTGATGCGACGCGTGCAGAAATAATGTCCTTTCCAGGCTCAGAGACGTGCTGGATCCAGAATCAGGTAAGGAATCAAAATAATGTCAGTGATCTAACCTTTCCTCCTTCTTTCCCCTTTTTCTAGGAGCTTCGGATTCGAGGCGGGCGTGGCAGAAGGTTGGATGCGGACTTGCAGGCACGGTGAGGGTTACGCTGCAGAGTGCAGAATAACGCGAAGCGTGTGCTGCTGTTCGGGCGTGGTTTAAATAGCCTCCAAAGTAGTTCCAGGTAAGAAGTTCCCCAGAACCACACCCGAGTAAAAAATAGTCCCATCCAGGCCTCACGTTGACTTGGATTCCTTTGCAGCATGGTCTGCATGAGGTAAGTTATGTCTATGAGCCTGGACTGATTCCTATTATGAGCCTGGCGCCTAAGGCGCCAGGACTGAACCCAGACAGCCCCCAGCCGGAGCTGCTGGGGTTTTAATAAATGACTGGATGCCTGCTCCCGGGGCTGATGGGCTTGATCCGGATGCCCGGGGGTAGGCATCATGACACCTGGTGTGGGGCAAATATCTCCCCTTCCCTGGGAAGGCTGTAAACTCTGTATCTGCAATGCCATAAGTTTGACTTCAGTAGTTTCTTTCTGTCTTTCGACCTTTTCATGTAAGTGCTGTGCAGCCAATAAAACCTCTACCAAACCCTTTCCTTTCCACCCTATGAGCACTGCCTTCATACCCTCTGATAACCTTGGGTTGCCAACCTATAAAAAATTGAGGAAGCACAGCTTGTGGTGCTATAATGGCTTCATCAACAATACCAGAGTATTGTTCAAAACATTGTTTCAAACGTTAGAGATATTCTTCAGGATTTTCTCCCTTGGCTTGCTTGCAGCATTAATTTTTAATCCAATCAGTCTTTCGACAGCACATTTCAGTGATAGTTTGACCCAGCCTATCTGTACATGTTTAGGTCCCTGGCAGTGGCATGTTCTTTGGCTGACCAGTTGGCACAAACATTCAGTAGGGTAAATATATCTGTGGGCAGCACCTCTCGCAACAATTGATTCAAATCAACACACGTAGGGTGATAACAGTCTACTATAACCTGAAGCTCCTCTTCTCGTATCTTTGTGACTCCCTGAACAAATAAGTAGCACTCCAGGTAGCATGTACAGTAACTAAGGTATTGCCTCCAACAGGGAAATGTCTGAGCGGTAATGCATCAGTAATGGTATTAGCTGCTCCTTCAGGGGGAACATGTTTGGAAATCTGGACTAGATGTTTGATGTTCAAGTGCAACATTTACATGGCTGGGTTGTACGTGTCCAACATATTTTAGGGTCTTCCTTTACTTGGGGCACCCTTGGATTACGGGCTATAAGCGTTTGTATACAATTTTGTGAGCCAGTGCCTGCAGGTTGGAGGACTCAGTGTTCAGGGATTTAACTTGCGGCTGTAGCTTGTTTTGAGTGTCTTTCCTTGCCCGTGTATGGACTCAGTCTGTCTCTTTGTGGCTTCCGTATACCAATCTAGTGAGCTGTCCCATTGCTGTTGGTGCACACATGCACCTTTCTTTGCTAACTTTTTAAATGGCCATCCTTTCTGATCTCGGGTCAAGGCCCCACCAGTTGCCCACCTGCACTGCCTCCATGGCAACCCCTGCACCTGGGGACTGTTTTCTGTATCCCTACAGTCCCCCTACCAGCACTTATGTCTGGACTTACCTTGCACTTGCCACCAGCTGGCCATTTTTATTTATCTTATTTATTCTACTATCCCATGTACATCCCACTTTCCCCTCTCCCTTCCCCCACGCACTTTTCCCTTTCCCCCTTCCCATGCACTTGCACAATCTGAATGACACTTGGCCTAGTAGGATTGTTGTCTGTCTTCCCTTTGTTCCCCCTCCCTTGCCTCGTCGCGCCTTGAAACACTTGTGTATAGGCGCGTTATAAACACCATATCATATCGTATCATATCATAAGTAGGTTTGTTATCTTATCTAAGTCAAATGTGCCTTCCTGTGTGAAATGTCTCGGTGACTCACTCTGTGTATATTTGTGTCAATTATCCAGGTACTTACATGCTTTGGGCGAGTATTGAGTAAACATGAAGTGTGGTGAACTTCCTTTAGGAGGAAGTGGCACTTGTCTAGACTGACCTGAACTCATTCTCACAGGGATACGACAACATATGACTTTTTAAAGAGCATGTCCATTCCTAACTTTGTCTACTCTGGACATTACCATATCCTGTGACTTGCGGTGTTGGTTACGGCTCATAGCTGACCTCTCTGCCATATCTATTCAGAGGTTAAGGTATCACCACTTCACCTCAGCTCCTCCCCCATACAGATATTTTAGTGACACCTGCAGGTGTTGGTCAGATTCAGGTGACTGTTAGTTCACAGTCTATATCCCCATTATGCTATCCTCAATGCAGAGCATTATTTCAGATTGTTTCAAAGACTTGGGTAGGTAAAAGTCAAAGACAAGACACATAATCAATAGGAATAAAGACTGTTAAAGCTCCTGTACTATGATAGAGGAGAGCGTGAAATATAAAGTAGGGTCGCAACTGAATTGCACATTTAGGGTTTCAAGTGTCAAGGTTGAGACAGGACAATGATTGGGCTCTCATCCTAAATGTTTTCTTCACACTTATACAGAACACATCCATCATCGTCTCTTATCCATAATATACTATTCTGACTAGCGCAGAGGTTCGTGTTCACCTAAGACACAAGGGAGCATGGATGCACTGCTTTTACTTTTTATTCTAAACTGCTGTGGCCAACCGCTTTTACTATTTTCGTATTCAGATCAACAGTTCTGTAGGCAGGGCACCTTCCCTCCTGTATATTCGGATTCTCACAACAATTGTGACTATGGAAAGAACTATGAAACCCTAAAAGAATCCTTTTGAAAGAAACATGTACATCTATACAAGCTACAAAATTATAATCATGTATCCAATGTGGCATATAGATCTGAGGACCCAGCCCTACCTGCTCCAAAGCCCAAAACAGGAGTAAGTAAGCTGATACTCCAGCTGCGTATACATAAGCACCTCTACTCACAGTGCGCAATCCACAATTAAAACTTCAGCCTGAGCTAGGTTTCTGTTGTATATGCAAATTATCTCATAATCCAGAAACAGCTAAACACATATTCACGGAGTATCTCAATCTTGGTTCTGTGTATATGTGTATTCTAGAATGGTTTGTGCACAATAATGTCATGATTAAGTGGAGGGGTTTTTAGAACTATTGCCTCAATTCAGGGTCAGTTTCCCTCCATATTGCACTATTTCAACTCTGGACACAGATAGAAAGAAGTTTGAATGATTGAATAATGGATTCTATACCTTTTGGGTTTTCTTAAGCAGTGTGTGCAAAGTGTATGAATATCTTTAACCTTTTAAATGTGAAAATAAATGAAATGCTTTGAATACTGATGACGCATTTGTTAAAACTAGCGTTTTAACTAATTATACATTGATTCGACCTGTTGTAAGAATGTGAAATTGAAATGAATGTATATATATATTCTTTTTATTCAGATAAACAGTTCTATAGGCAGGGTACCTTCCCTCGTGTATCCTTGGATTATCACAACAATGTTCAGAGTTCAGATTTCAGAATCCTTTAACCAGAGACAAACATTTACCCCAAACCATATCAGACAATATTATACAAGACATGACAATACACTGATACATTTACCTGTGTTTACCAACTCATGGTTTTCAGTTGGCTCTTCTTCCGTATCTGCTCTGTCCACCTTCCCTGAGTCTCCGGGCACTCCCGCCACCTCTCCCCTCTGATGAAATTGTCTCTCCTGGACTCACAGGGATCACTGGGAAGTGTGCCCTGGCGACCCTTATACTTGATTACATGGCAGCAGGACTCAGACATCGCAGGCACCAAACTTGTCATTGAAAAAAGACCACTGACTGTTCTGGTGGATTGGTGAACAATGTATTAGTACAAAGCAAACAAAGGGACAAAAACAAACCAACGACAGCACGAGATTTTGACGCAAGTGAGAACCTTCTCCCTCCAAGCACTGTTCTCTTATACCCAAAGGAACACATGCATATCAATGAAAGGGGAGGTCCAGATAGGGCAAGGAATTATACTGAAACAATGTTACAAGCAGGGAACAAATCCCCTCCATAGAAGTATTTGACACCAGCTGGTTTCTTAAATGTAAGATGTGTTATCAGGAAGGACAGCATAAAGTGATGCATTTAGAGGAGCTGAATATACTCTTCAGAGGTTCACATATGATCTGAGGCGGACGAGCATGTGCGCAGTATGATGCCTTCTATCTACTAAAGCTGCTTTTCCTAAGTAAGCGGGAGCCTAAAACATGCTTACATATGTCAAAAGGGAAACATGTCAGAAGCAAACGATATGTAGGAAAGCATAGCTACACACTAGGTGAAGAGTCTTCATTGCAAGGACATGCGCAGTAAAGCCTCAAACAAGCAAGACACGGTTATTTAAACATGGCAGTGTGCAGTACCTACTCAGTATTATAATGCAACAGTATACTAGGGAAATACCTAAGACTTTCAATTCCAAACCTGGGAGTTATTCATCTTCTATATTTTGTGATGATTTATTAAGCATGTGTGGCAAACACTCCATTGTGTAAATCCCTTTTGCCGTTGCTACCCATTCTTCTTTGGTCAGTATGCTGGGCTTCTTCCATGCCCTGATCAAGTTCACTCTGGATTCTAGAAGTCGATTTTGTATCATATGTGTCAGGGCAATGAGCTCTCCCTCTTCTTCATGGAAACTAAAAAGCAGTAACAGTGGGACCAACCTTCTATCTTGCCCATTCAGCTCACAAAGAATGTCCTCCCAATACATTTGTGTATACTTACATTCCGATCAGATATGCCAATTGGTACTCACATATCCACAACCTCTCCAACAATCTGACTTAAAATCTTAGACAGTTTGTGTGGTTTGTACTGCCACCTTTGGAGTACTTTCAGGGCATGCAATCTGTATTGGGTAGCAATGGAGGTTCTGGACACTGAATAACAGAGTTTAGCCCACAGTGGGTCATCTACTTCTCTCTTCAAGTCTTGCTGTCATTGCTTTCTAATTCTTATTGTTTCTATGGGTTCATCTAATGAAATAGCTTTTTGTTAAAAAAAGTTTTACTTGTATATGGACAAGAAATTGACTTTTACAAGGTCTAGCGAGAGTCAATCGATGCCCAAGTTGAAAGAGCAAGTTAATTGTTAAGATGACAGACAGTGATGTCGGTCAGTTCAAGCCGAGAGTGTTGTGAGGTTACCGTTTCCTTGTATTCAGTGCTTTGTGCACACGGGGGCACTGTTTAGCTCGCGTGAAGTGGTAAAGATTTGATCTTTTTGAAGGCCACTTCTAGTAGCTTAGCTGTTGCGACTGACCATTTTGAGTTTTCCCCGGCAATCAGGCCCATAACGGAGTAAGGAATACTGAACATTCTTGTCTCAACTCAGGGCAGTGGGGGAGCAGGTGTCGTACAGGTTCCGTTTGATCAGGTTTTTCACACAATCTGCAATTGGTTGTGTTGGTCTGCATTCTTATTGCTAAGATCTCCCTGGTATGGAGGAGATTTAGACAAGCTCGTAAGACGTTTTTAGTAGTTGTTTATCTGGAAATTTCAAGCAGTAGGGCGGTGGAGTTTTTAGTTTATTGAAGGCCAGTGGGAGAGGCTTTAGCAGTTTGTTAGCTACTGCTTTGTCCCCGGTTTTGATCCAGTCTAGACATTCCATTTTGAATATGACTCTTTGTGGATTTCCCTTGAGGTTGTCTGGAGTACACGCTAGATCGATCAATTTGATCTTCTGGTCCTCTGCTCACTTGTTTAGTGTTTTGCATTTATTCTTTTTGATTTCTTCGTCGATGAACCTGTATATAGGAAGGCAATCTTGGAGTAGAGTTTTTCTGTACAGTTGAATGGAACAAAGCTCTACGGTTGCCTCTAGAGACAGTAGACCGAGTTCTTGTCTGAGGGTGGCCATAGAGACCGAGTTGGGGAGGCCGAGCACCGACCTCCACATGTATCCTTTGAGTTTAGGCCATATCGAGGCCGGCATGGTGATGGTGGCATCCATTCCATACGTCAGTCAGTACAACTTTGCCCTTG
The DNA here is from genome assembly GCF_040938575.1 of Ambystoma mexicanum. Classification (NCBI taxonomy): domain Eukaryota; kingdom Metazoa; phylum Chordata; class Amphibia; order Caudata; family Ambystomatidae; genus Ambystoma; species Ambystoma mexicanum. The sequence continues at coordinate 1,042,456,808 of NC_090924.1, forward strand.
TAGAAGTTGATAGCAGGTAATAGGGAGAACTTTCTGTATTTCTTGTTGATGGTTCTCATTTGGGATGTAAGGTTCTTTGTTTTCTCACACAGGATCTGCTGCAGTTTTTGCTCCTTAAATGATCCGTCGTTTGTGACTCCAAAGTATTTGAAGTGCGGCACCACTTCTATTTTCACGTTATTCAAAAGCCAATTTGCATTGTTTCTTGCGGTTGTGTTTACCCAGAATCATGATTTTTGTCTTGGTGTTGTCCATTGCAAGGTTGTTTGTTTTCATGTACGTTGCCAGATTGTCTAGCTGCCGCTGGAGGCCTATAGGAGTCTGATCTAGTAAGATCATGTCGTTCGCATAGAGAATGCGCGAGACTGGAGCGTCGCCTATATTAGGAGGAAACGCTCGGGTCGTTTTCTCCGAATCCTTATAGTCCCCCAAGAAAGCCACGAACAGGGCAGGTGCAAGCGGATATCCCTTCTTCACCCCTCGTTCTGGTGATATTTCTTTGGACAGGAGACCTTGTCGGTTTAGGCGAACACATAGAGATGTTTGCGTGTGCAAAGCCATTATAGGGTCCAGTATTTCCTCTGGGCAGTTCCAGGCTTTTAGTTTGTTCCACAGGATGCCTCTGTCTACTTTATCAAAAGCCTGCGATAGGTCGACGAAAGCTAAGAATACTGTTGGAGCCCCCTGTTTGACCTTTGACTTTATTATGTTTAGCAGGAGGATGTTCACTGCAGTACTTCTGTTTTTTTTTTAAATCTCATCTGGAAGGGGTCTGCACATGGCAATGTTTTGGCCCATTTTTGGAAGTGGTGTTGAAGCAGGGTTGCGAAGATTTTCCCAATGATATCCAGGAGGGCTATAGGTTGGTAGTTTGTCGGGTCCTCTCTGTTACCCCTCTTGAAAATTGATACCACAACAGCTTGTGTCCATGAAGTAGGAATTTGTCTGGTTTTTCTACACTGAGTGAAGATGAGGCTGATGAAATGTGTCCGTTCCTCGATATGTGTTTTTAAGTCAGTTTTCGTTAAAACATCCAGAGCCCCGGGCCCAGATGGGCTAAGTCTTTTTATTACTTCTCTCATGTCATCTTTGGAGGACAGGTTGATCCAGGGGAAGTCTGTGTTTCTCGCCACGGTCACCCAGCCATTCTGTGGAGTGGCAAAGAGTTCCAAAAATAACTTTGCCCACGCTGCATTTGGGACTGAGTTGGCAAAGTTGTGTGTCGAGAGTGGAATTCATTTTGTTGATTAAAGACCAAAAGTCACCAGATCTTTTGGTACTCAGACTTCTTTTTTTTTTTTTTAATCACTTTATTTAAAGATTCGAACAACAAACAAAGAAAAAACGATCTCCAGTACATTGCATCATGTTCAAATCACAAAATCTTAAAAGAGACTTAGAATAAATAAACAGAATAATGCTGAACACATGAACCTCGATAATAATTGCAAAAAACAAATACAATTTGAACCAAAATTCCTGATACTCAACAATTAAGACAGACAACAAGAAACCAAAACATATAACAAACACACAACGGAACAGCTTCCCAACTCCAGACATATCAAAGCATCCCCAACTCAAGGAGGGAATTACCCCCCCGGGTTTAGATCCCAACCTTCAGCCAAATAGATCATTGAAAGGTCCCCAAAGTCGAGAGTAACGGCTTTCTCTACCTTGTCCAATAAGCAAAACTTTATCATAGTTTGACAATACCTGCATATCTGTTAACCACCCATCCACACTCGGCTTCTTCCTTGACTTCCAGACCCATAGTATTTGTTTCATTGCTAAAACCAACCCTTTATTGATCCATTCCGTACAATCCCTAGCTCCGTCTCCTCTACCTCTGTTGGATAACAAAATAGTTGAAAGGAAAGAGCGAGGAAGATTCTCTTCTAATACAAGGTCCAGTCTATCCAATACCCCAGTCCAGAAATCAGAAACTCTCGGACACGTCCATAACATATGTATCAAAGAGCCCACACCACATCCACAACCCCAACATGAATCAGTGTCCGATAGACCCAATCTGGCCATCCTGGACGGAGTCCAATATAGTCTAAAGAGGATCCTTTGCCTGATATAACGCAGTTGCATGTCCATCTTTGCTTGTACTCCCACATGAAGTAAATACGTCCATTCCCGAACCGAGATGTCCACCCCAAGATCATCCACCCAGGCCTGGCGAAGCTTATCCCAAGCTCTCACATCACTCTCATCTGCCGGCATCAGTTTCAGATAAGTTGAAACTCCATACGATGCTGATCGGAGAAGTTCACACAATGCAGGCCTCTCATTCATGCCTCCATCCAGCATCCCTGTCCTTTCAGTCAAGAGCCTCTTTAAGGCCACATAACGATTTCTTTCTCTAGCTCCAATACCAAAAGAAGCTCTTAACTGTTCAAAGAGGATCATGTCACCATTATGCCACACATCACGGACTCTAAGAATGCCCCTACCTATCCAGCTTTTCCAGCATAAGGGCCTATTATCTAATTGTAAACATGCATTTTGCCATAAAGATGCATCATAGTGCAACCCATCATTTTCCTCTCCAAAGTCCAGAAAGCGCATCACCGCTTCCCTAGTCGCACTCATGGTGGGCAGCTTCTGTACTGAGGCGGGCAATTTAGACATTGAATAGAGGTCTCTCAACGCATAAGGCGAAAACTGATGACTCTCAATTATATACCAATTGGGAACATATTCACGAATCTCAGAGAAATATGGGGTCGATTTTTTCAAGAGAAAACCCGTGCAATAATTCATCAAGTTCGGGAATCCAAATCCTCCGTCCTTTACTGGACCGTGCAAAATAAATTTAGGAATCTTGGGCCGTTTACCTTCGCCCCAAAGAAAATCCCGAAAAACTTTATCAATAGAAGCAACATCTTTCTTCGTAAACCTCAAGGGAATGGACTGCATGATGTAAAGAACCTTTGGCAAAAGGACCATTTTAACAGCATTAACCTTGGCCCAAATTCCCAACTGCAGCCGGCCCCATCTCAATATGTCTCTTTTAAGTACCTCCAGTATCCTTGACACGTTGAAAGTGGTCATTCTTTTCAAATCCCTAACTAAATGTATACCCAAGTATTTCATAGTTCCCACCTCCCAGTGACAGTCCCAAGAGCCCAAGACATCACGCGGGACACTAACATCCAAAGGGAAAGCCGCAGTCTTCCCCCAATTGATTCTATGGCCCGATAAACGTCCCACCTCATCGAACATCTGTTTAAGTAGTACACATCCCTCAGCCGGATTAGACAATATCACTGTCATGTCATCAGCGTAGCAGAGAACTTTCATTTCCGCATCACCAAATTTAAGCCCCCGAAGACCTTGCTCTTGTTTCAAGTATAGGATGAGAGGTTCCAAGGCCAGATTAAACAGATACGGGGACAATGGACAACCCTGCCTAGTTCCCCTAAATAACAAGAAAGAGGAGGACATAACCCCATTGACCCACACCTTTGCACTAATATTGGAATTCATCGCCTTGATGATCTTGATGAATGTGTCCCCAAATCCCATTCTCTTGAGTGTGTGGTAAAGGAAGGACCAATTGACCCTATCAAATGCCTTTTCTGCATCCATGAATAACAACAATGTATCTCTGGTCTTTGTCTTTGGTAGGCCCATCAAGTCTATCAATGTCCTAATATGATCATAACCATACCTGCCTCTCATGAAGCCAACCTGCGATCCACTGATCAGTTTGCCTATGCACATATTCAACCTATTAGTCAGAATCCTGCTGAAAATTTTTAAATCTACATTCAGGAGCGAAATCGGCCTGTAATTCTCACATCTCTTACCATCTTTCCCCGGCTTCGGGATAACAATTACACAAGCTTCCTTCATAGTGGGACAAAGCATACCATCCCGCAGAAAACCATTATATAGATTGCACAGGTGCGGGACAAGAACCCCACTAAGTGTCTGATAAAACTCTACCGGAAGGCCATCTATCCCTGGTGATTTACCCTTGTTGAGCTGACCAATAGCCACTGACACTTCCTCTTCCTCAATAGGTCTATCCATCATTTCAGCTTGGTCCACACTCAAATTTGGCATGACAATTTTATCAAAAAAGGAGTCCATGTCTACCTGACTTGGGAACTGATCTTCTTGATATAAAGTTTCAAAAAACGTCCGAAAACCACTACATATCTCATCCTTCTTACTAATATGAACACCATTATCATCAACTAGTTTTTGGACAAAAGAAGTATCCGATAGTCCCCGTAACCTATTTGCTAACAGTTTTCCACTTTTGTCACCTCGTTCCCAAAACTTCTGCTTCATAAAAAACATACCTTTCTCATATTGGTCGTCCATCTTCTGTTTAAGTAAGTCCCTAAACCGTCCAACCAACAACTTATCCTCAGGTCGTTTGGACACTGCAAAATCTTTCTGCACTTTTTCTAGTCCCCTTTCCAATTCCTGAATCTCCGCCAGGGTTTTTTTCCGCACCCGCGATGTAATATTCATCAGTTCCCCTCTCACAGTCGCCTTGAAGCTCTCCCACACCATGATTTCAGATGCACTCCCAATGTTAATATCAAAGTAATCCCTTGTGAAACCGTGTAGAGAATCAGCAATCCCCTGTTCTTGTAAAATATGAGTTTTAAGTCGCCACTTAGTGAACCCCGACCTATCCTGTCCCATACCCAACTGCATCATAATCAACGAATGATCTGAAATACTCCTCTCTTTTATGGTCACCCCCCGCAAACCCTCAGCTAACCGCTCAGAAATAAAAAAGTAATCAATCCTTGAATGAGAGTCATGCACCGGTGAGTAAAAGGAGAACTCCCTCACTGTAGGGTTAAAAAATCTCCAAGCGTCAATTAAATCCTGACTATCCACAAATTCTTTGAAGGATCTGCTATTGCTTCCAGCAGTAAATCTACACTGCGCCGAACGGTCCATTTTACCATCAATCACACTATTGAAATCACCTCCTAAAATTACATGTTCCCCTCTCATCTCCCTTAATAGTGTCGATAGCATCTTAAGAAAAGGGCCACCACTACTACATGGACCATAGACCGAACCAATTGTGATTAATCTGCCTTCATACGTAACATCAATAAGAAGTATTCTCCCCTCATCATCCATCACCACTTTCTCCACCTGAAACATTAGGCCTTTGCGCAGCAGTATACCCACCCCCCTTGATTTGGAACCATAGCAATTAAAAAAGGTCTTAGTAAACCATCTATTTCGGAGTAGATGCACTGACTCATTCAACAAATGAGTTTCCTGGATGAAGGCAATATCCGTCTTTTCCCTCCTCAGTCTGTTCAGTACTTCCTTCCTTTTCCTCGGAATATTCAGGCCCTTAACATTCCAGGTACACATTCTCAAATCACTCAACGACATTTGAACTCGAATCACACCAGCTATATTGACCAATCATACTAAAGTTGGACAAATCCAAACCAAAAACTAAAGGGGAGCAGTCAAAGTAAAGCATACAGACTCCACAAAACCACACAAAACAATACAAAACAAACACAGATAATGCAATTTCAAGAACACATAATAGCAAATCAAACAATACACCCCGCAAGACTGTAAGGTGATGATGAGTGCAGTTATTTACAAAAAACAGTAAAGTCTCGAACTGCAACTACCCCAAAATCCACACCCAATGCATATACAATGACAATTATGCTAATATTCCATTCCCATAACCCCTAACACTATCCACAAAACTCATCGATCCTCCTTACTACCCCATTAACCCAACTACTCTTACTAAAAAACAGACCATAGGTGAATGCCTACACTTATGATACCCGACATCCACTTACGTAGGTCAGTGAGAGACACCGTATACCATTAGACCTAATAACCTCCTCATCTCAGAGACCACTGCTGAAGAATAGCTCCAGTCCAGTCGTGGCAAGGTCCACAGCGAGCCATTGGACCATTGAATACATAACATACCCCTAATTTCCTTCCCACCTCCTATATTAACTATGCACATCCAGTAATAAGGAATTTACCATGCCATCAGATTAAAGGGAATACCCTGACCCATCACATTCGCCCCAAACCACCACAGTCTCAAACACTCCATTACCGATATGTATCCCGTGTGCTGTGGATAGACAGTCAAACAGCCAATTACTAAATGCCCTGTACAGTGTACCCCAAGAGAGATGATACTGTGCATGAACCACATAAGGCAGGAGAATCTGATTCATGACCCGTTCAGTTCAGGTGTGTGGCCACTTTAGAAGACATCTGCATGTAACTGGGGTTAAAAAAGTATGTCTGTTTGCACTTCCCCCATTGTGCCTCAATACACCTCCTTCCATGCCCTTTAATATGATTCCTCAAGACTGTAGTCACCAGGGCAAAGCAGTCAAACCAGACAAAGTGAATGATAATGCGGCGCCGTAAGTTTCCATGAGCGCGTTGTCAATCCCTGCTTCAGTCACCACAGTCCATATTCATATTTATCCCAGCGCAATTGAATATGGTGTGTTGCTGCATTTTTCAAGTATCTGGCAGAGCCCCATCATGGGCAAGCTGTCAATGTAAACGGAGGCTCAGGGAAGGCTCAGGGAAGGTCACGCAATTGAACATGTGTGCAAGCGGGAGGCCCAGTTTCAATTAAAGCCCGCGTATAAGTATACAGGCGTCTCCGGAGGCGGGGTAATGGAGGGAGGGGGGGGGGAAAGCGGAAGAAACCCAACATTTCCGAGCACCTCATTCATGAGTGTGTAAAACGTTCCACATACCGCCAAATCATTCCCCCAGCATAGCGTCCTCCATTCGTACGCGCGTCCTTCCGAATACACGTCGGCCTCCATTAATCCCCGTGACATGAAACGACGTGCAGGAACGTCAAAAACACTACGTCCTTTCCTCTAATGGCCCGTGACTGTGTTTTGAAACGAAAAATCAATCCCAACTGTACTCAGACTTCTTAACATTGTTTCTGCACCGTTTTGATAGAGGATGGATTTATAACTTTTTATCCATGCTTTATAGATCTTAGTTTCATTTTGCCAGGTCACCCATGCCGATTATGTGTTCTTGGCAATGGCGACACTTTTCATTTTCCTTAGTGATCTTTTTCTATCCACCACTGCTTTGTTATAAGCGTGATTTGTTTTTGTGGTTGGTTTGTTGCCTCTTTTGGTCCCCACCCTGTATTTGACCAGTAGCGGAAGGTAGTTTGATCTTTCTGATGTTGTAGAGGATTGAAGGTTGGGCACTTCTCTAGTGTATTTATCCTTCAATTCTTTGATATTTGCAGTGGTCAGGTGTAGTCGTGTTTGTTGGTTATTGGCCTCTACCAGTGGTTTGTAGAGGTGTTTGTTGGTTATTGGCCTCTACCAGTGGTTTGTAGAGTTTGTTTTGCGGGGTGGTCGACGCCCATGGCATAGATAAAAGATTATGGTCACTCGCGTCTGTTCTTTTGATGTTAAACGATTCAATGTAGAGGAGCAGGCCACAGGAGACGAAGATTTAGTACAGGGTCGCTTTGGAGTTGTTCCGCTCCCATGTTGGTATTAGAGACTTCCAGTCTTTCAGCCACGCAACATTATGATAGTTCCTTGAGGTCATTAGGTTGAGCCATGCCACTCTGCTTTCTTCAGGAGAAGAAAGTGTACAGTGCTGTAGGGTTCAAGCATTTGGCGTTCATATGTCTACATATGATCATACATGTGGTGCTGAAGTCGATGGTAATGTGATCAATAGCACACGCCACAGAGCTGCAGGAGTGCGTTATGGTGGTTTTCTGGGGGTTCCAATAGATGTTCAGAATGGCTAATTCTGTCGTTGTCCATAGCTTCGAAGTGTGTGAGAGATGTTTCCAATGAGTGAGGACTGCGAGGATACCATACGATTCTCCGATCTTCTCGATGATCTCTATCCCAGACGAACCGCCAGTAGTAGACCCGAGGACGGACGGCTCAAAGGCCCTTTTGCTGCTGGTGATGTCTCGATAGAGATGCCGTTGAGAGATGGTTTCTCCAAAAGCCACGTCTCTTGTGGACATAAAATGTCGAACTCTCCCAAATCTTGACTTTCTACATTGGTTAAATGACCGTGTTCGCTTGTGTTCAATGAGGCCATGGTTAGCGGTTGTGGAAGTTGCTATCTACCTGTACTTGGATTTGGGGCTGCTTTCAGCCATTTCCATGGCCCGCTTGGGAGTATTTTTTTTTCTCGCCAATGTTGTTTGTCTCGGTGACCCGTTCTTTTCGTATCGTCTGCTTTCTCTTGGTTTGTCAGTTCCATCGTTTTGCAGGTCTCTTTCCTTGTTGCTCCTTATGCGTTGTCAGCCATACGGCTTGTCACATCTAGGACCGTTAGTTCTATCTTGTACCCGTTTGTTTCCTGCTCGCCCATTTTTGGGTATCCGTCTTTCTTGGAAATGTCTGCAGGGTCTTTGTTTGTAATTGTCCCAGGAGGACCGCTTCATCTCGTATCTCTGAGAGTAGTACAGATCTTCGGTTTTGGTGACATAGTGCTGCTTGTTTGTCTTTGTGATAGCAGACTTTATTGTCTGTTGTGGATCGTGGAGCTCCTTGATTTCCACGAGTATGAATCCAGCTAGCTTTAGCTCTTTGAATACGTCCTGCCTGACATCTTATACGGCCGCAGTTTTGATATGTAGGTAAGCTTTTGCTTTGTTGTCTCTGTGGTTTGGCTCAATTAACATGAAGTCTTCTGTTTTCAGTCCTTGCAGTGTGTCTATTTTGTTCAGTATTCTCAGCACCGACATTCGATTTAGTACCATATATCTGTCGTTAGAGGATGCTTGCTCTAGTTTAAATACACAGGTCTTGTTTATAAGGCATTCGTCAGGGTTTGTCCTTTTCGAGCGTGTTAGAGACATTTGAGTTCCTTTTGGTGACTAGAAGTTCCGAGCTTGGATCATTGCTGGCAAGTTGTTGGTATCTATAAATCTGCCTTCAGTTCTTGATGGTCGAGCAGACGGTAGTTGTTCGCATATGCTGTCCCTATTGCATTGCTTTAGTTTGGCCTTTAACGGAATTTCCCACGGAGATTGTTTAGGAGTCATCACTGTGGATCTTGAGCTGTTGTGGCCGGCTGAAGAGATGGTGTTCGAGTGTATCGGTCTGAAGGTATGTTTGCTTTGGTCTCTAGGTCTGGATGCTGGGTTAAGTCCATTAGGGAGCTCGAGGCCATGAAATCTGCCGCAGTTTTTGGTGATTTGGTAAGGTCCAAAATCATGGGAGACTTTGAGGCAGCTGTTTGATGCACCAACGCCGGGGACCCTAATCGGTCAGTTGAGCTTTTGGCTGGGAGTTGAGCTGCGTGCGGGGTGAGTTTTGGATTTTCTTGTTTGTCTGTTGCTGATAGTTGTAGGGCAACTTTCTGTTTTGAGAAAGAATCTAGGTTTCCGGTTGGCTGAATTACAGCTGAGCTGCCGTTGGATGAAGGGCATGTTTCTCTTGTAAGTTTTGTTGGTTGTTTGCTAAAGATCAGTGCAACTCCCACACTGTACCTATCTTGCATGTTCTGTGTGGTTTTTTCAAGGCCCACTCGAGCATCCTGATTGGTTGATGATTTTTCCTTCAGTTTGACTTCTAGAGAGGCTAGCTTGGGTACGCATATTGCTTGTAGATTGGCGTTTTTCAAATCTATTGATGTTATGTAGCCTTCTAGGAATTTCAATTTTGATTGAATTTTTGGTAACATTGTTGTATTGTCTTTGTTGGATTCGTTAATAGTTTTGTAAAGCTTACAGAAGGGCGCCATGGCCATTGTTATTGCTGACATTACTGTTGTCATATCAAGTCTCTTGTTTGGTGAGTCTTTTTGTGGTTCTCCAGGTAATTCGCTCAGTCTTCTGTTTTTGAGCGAAGTTACCGGCAGCTCTGTGCATTGCTGGAGTAGAGTATTGCACCACAATTTTTCACTCAAAGTGATATCATCTCCCACTGGTATTTGTCTCGGGGATGATGTCAAGGGTCCTTCCTTGTCCTGTCTTCGTGGTATCAGTTCATTGGTGATTTCAGCTGATATGTTTGGCAGTTAGAGCTGAGTGAGATGTACTTTCACCCATGATTGCTGGCTCTTCTCTCTCCTCGCAGGTAGTTCATTGTGGGACATTTGTCTGGTTGGAATCGTGGGTTATTTTCCTGGATTATTTGCCACCATGAGGGGGGTCTGATGTAGTTGCCCCTTTTGTGTTACGCCCACCTGGTGGTCCTTGGTCCACCTGTGGTATCTCAGCTTGCCCCTCACTGGTTGGCGATCTTATTGCCCTGTCGGCTGAATCAAGTGACATTGACAGGGCCTGGCACTTACCAGGAGGGTTGCTTGTTTTCCTGAGCTTTGGCACTGGTTGCGCTTTGTCCAGTGCCTCCCGAATTTCTGCATCAGATATTTCCATTTCTGTATCCAACTTCCGCTTGCACTGTTTTTTAAAGAAGTTGATCAGTGCGCTTGATAGTATTGGGGTCGGTAGCAGGCTTTTCCCGGGGTCTGTTTTTTTATTCGATATATGTTGATTTGTCTGGAGCAGTTGGCGCGCAGCATTTTTTTCTTTATTTTCGTTCTTTTTTGTGCCTTTGAAGTCTGTGCGTTCCAGGTTTGAACCCCCTTGAGCTTTGCCCCTCCCTCTCTTTTTTTATGGAATACTTTTCGTATTAGGGGGTTGAGATTTCTTTGTCATGGGTGCTTCCAGGAGGGGCTTCAAATGGTCTGTAAGTGCACTGTCTCTGATTGGACTCGTTGATCTACCAGTAGCATTCTGTATGGCAAGGTCAGAGTCCTAGGCAGGCTCCTGCTGTGGGTCCAAGTGCGGCTCCTTGCTAGCTGGGATTGGATTATATGCTGTCTTCTTGTGAATGCGTGAAGTCAGGTCAAGGGTGCGGGGAGACGTGTGGATTACGTCACTTTGATCCTGGTCCTGGTCAGCACTCACATGTGTCAGGGCCGTGGCTCTGACATTAGAAACTCCCATTGTGCTAGGTGCGGGTGATGCATAGGGATCATTTGTGTTTGGACTCAGCGTGTTTATCCGTTGAAAGACAGGGTTTGGTGATGTCAGAGGAAGACTTGCCCTCTGTCTAGCGCCACTGTGAGACAGAAGTGTGGCTAACTTGCTGTTTTCATTTGCCGCCGGGTTCTTTTTTCTATGAGATCTTTGCAAGGCGGGCGTGTCTTCATCCTCGAAACTCATTTGCTCTGCCAGCGCAAGGTCCCGGTCGGCCAGTCCTCCGACTGACTCGATCAGTGTACCACTCGCCGAAGCGGTGGGCTGGCAGGAAAAAGGAGCTGAGGGGCCGGCTTCTAGCGACTCGCTTGGGAGCTGACAAGAAGACTGGGGTGAGAGCTGGTTGGCGGAAGGAGACGGGGAAACCTCTGAGATGAAAGCAAATACTCAGTGAGTATGCTCTCTCTTTAAATTATCACTGCACCTGTTGTCTTTCAGTACACCCATCAGCTGAGGATAGAGAAATGGTGAAAGAGGTCCTACATTTATCAGCTCCTGCAAGTATGTTAATGTTATATACCTCCCTCAACCCCCATCAAAACCATCTTTTTTGGTGACGATCTCCTTTACTCCTTCCTTTTCCCTGATGCATGCCGTTCTCAATATTGCTCTAACACTCCATGACCAGTTTAACCTGGTTCCTTTTGTTGATCCCTTGGGGTCTATGTGTGTCTTACAGCACGTCCCTTGGTCTGCTCCATGTGTAGTCACCTACTCTTTCTCTTGCCTGCTCCGAGCATCTTGGGACCACCAATGGATCCACCCCAGATCGTATTCCTGTGCTGATGAAAGCCTCTTCTGGACCTCTGCATGTCTCCCAGCCAACTTCAAAAGGAGGTGCACCTTCCTGCCATGGTTCGACATTGCCATAGTGTAGGCATCCAATGTCTAGCCCGCTCTGGGTTTCTGTAATCCCCTTTTGGAAACACCCTTGGTACTTCCTGTCTCCTTTTCAGCACCGCTATCATCAAAAGCACAATAAAACCTTGAGGTTAAACTTACAATGCTGGGGGTGTCTGCAATACTTTATATTGTTCTGTGGGATTAAGGAGTGCGCGTTCAAGTGTCTAGGTTGCCTGAGCCTTTTTGTGGTCCCCCTAGAGCAATTCTTATTAATGTTTGACACAGTTCCTCTGGAAATGCAATATGCACCATGGCCATTCTTATTATTATCGATGTGTGTCACTTTTTGATAACTCTTCACAGAGTCCACACTGTTCATCTATTCCTACCAATGCCCCCATGAAGTGAGCACATACATATATATAATAATTTAAAACAATTTTGTTCAAGAGATGCTATGGTTTAGTTGCTGAAATAAAATGTGTTCAAATTTAGGGAAAAACACTCTTAAAAGGATGTTATGGTTGGAGCTTAAAATCTAATAACCAGAGAATCGTGTCAATTATGGTACGCTATGCAATCATAAATCACACCCCTGCCAAGCACTGCTCTTTACTGACACACATGGCATCATTGATTACATCACAAATTACCTCATCAATAACTTCACTGATGATATTACATATTCTAGGAAGTCCATTTTGTTTACTGAGAGTAAGCTAAGGTCTTGATCTGGAAGGAGTGCATAGAAATAATGACATATGTTAATGCGGGTGCCATATGTGTAGGCCTTACCCTTGGGGAATATGCCTAAGTTGGATAAGTTAAGTTAAGGCCTGAGCAGATGGTGCGCGTACATAGAACAATAAGGAGGCCCATACAGATCATACCATTTGTAAACTTTATATGTACGAAGAATGACACTAATCTTATCATCATGCTCTGGTCACAATAATTGCTTCCCCACTTGCCATATGTTACCTCACCATGCATCAGATTTGTAGGTATCAATGCTCTGAGTTCACTCTCAATATCTTTACACGCCTAAGATGTGTTGTATATTCAAGCATTGACTCCAAGTTTAATATTACACAGTATTCTCATAGGCTTCCACTTCTACTTCTACTGGCCAGGTACAGCATATGGGGAATGCTCTGCGTCTATAGTTCTTGCTTTAGCCATTGTTTAGTGTTTTTAAGGTTGCCATATTCTTGACAAAACTTCTGCAGATAGTCTCTGTTTGAATAAATACATTTTGTAATACAGGGACCAGTTCATGAGAGGCCTACCAGTCACCCTTCATACGTTGGTTGCAGGGTGCTAAACACAATCCCTTGTAAGCACTTTCTGTCATAATTGCTACCAACAGATGATGTTACTCATGCTTTCATCAGTGATGATGCCATTTGTGTTATCATCTGCAAAGCCATCAGTGTCGTATGAACCTTGCATTGTTGGGGCATGAGGTACGGTTGCTTGGCTTATCGTAAATGGCAAATTTCTTTGGTGTTTTGATTTTTAACTAAATTTCCCTTTAATAATGTTTTTTTCATTTAATTTTAGAGTTTTTTTTGGAACAAACTGTGTATTTGAGAATTATGTATTGAGTCCATGAATAGTCACGCAATATGCGGACAACCAACAAGGAAGCTGGCATTTATTGTACTAAAATCCATAGGGGAGTTAGTTGTCACTTTTTAAAAAAGATTAATGTTGTATTTCAGCAGAAATGTATCAAACACACATTTGTGAATCTACTATCATGTATCTACCTTCAAATTCCATAAAATAGTGGCACAAATATATTTGTACAAATTACAATAACATCCCTAGAGTTTGACTCTATACTGAGGTGAACTGGAGGCCATTTTGAAGTAATTCACTTCAGCACCTTACGTTATTGTGGTGCAATATTTCTTTCCAGGGAAAATCTACAATGCTTTGTATAAGAATCAATGTTCCATCATTTCTTTCTCCAAAGCAATATTATAAAGAAGCCATTTTATTTGTAGTAACGCACATTTAAAATTACCTCCATGAATGAAACTTCATATCTTGAATTTATACCCACAGTTTACAGTGGGCCTCATTATAACTATTGTGGAATGGGTTTAACGGCGCCGCTAATGGTGCCGGCGCCGTTAAACCCATTCTGCAATATTACAAGGTTCCCTCGCGGGACCCGCTCTTCCCTCATAGCGGGTCCCGCGAGGGGACAAGGGAGCTAACAACGTGTTAGCTCCCACCCCATTCCCATTGAGCCCTATGGGGGCTCGAATGGGAATGGGGAAGGACCGGGCCTGGGTTCCCTCAAGGAGGAAATACCGGGCCCTCCATACTCAGAATGACCCGGTATTTCCCCATTCAGGGAACCCGGACACGGTTTTGGAGGCAGCCAAGCCAAGCCCCCAAAGTCGTAATGAGGCCCAGTATGTTTACAGTATGTTTAACATTACAGTTAGAATATCCCAACGGGTATCTAACTACTTTACAACATGAATCACACTTATACCATCCATAATACTTACCATAGCTTTGACTGAAATATCTAATAGTACAAACTATTTCGATTTGAAAAATGTACTTCAAAAGATACCAGTATTGCTCACTACCTTTAAAATTAAAAAACTACCAAATTGATTTGTTGAAAAACAATCTCTATCATACACCATGAAACCACTCTCACCTGGTTATCTTTAGAGCACGATGGAGAAGATTTGTCAATTATAGCATCAAACAAAAGGTGGGAGAATTTTACTGAATTTGTTAAAGAAGAAGCTATCTGGTTGATTGAACGATCAACCGAGATATAAGTAATGGTCTGAGAGCTCAATTCCCCTGAAACCTCCACCCACCTTCAGAGGCGTAGCCAGGATTGTCTAGCAAATGGGGCCTGGGGCTAATGCAGTTGGGCCCACTGCACTGACAAAAATATCTGTAAATACGCACACAGCGCTGCTGAGTGGGCATTTACAGATTTTAGGTGGGCCTTGCCCCTCAGGTCCTACCCTGCCTACGCCTCTGCCCACCTTCCTTCTGTGTCTCCAATGCCATCCTCTTGATGAAGGGGGTGCAATGCCCACTGAAAATAACCATGCAAAGCTTCCACTGGTCAGGGGCCGTATTATAAAACAATCTGGATTTTCCATCTTAAGCCCAAAGTATTTTGCCGATAAGTAGGCAAGTGTATCTCTTGAAACATTACCACGTCTGCTTGCTGCTTTCGAAGATATATTAAGATCTTTGTATATTTTACTGGGTTATTTAACCATCAATGTTCCTGCTAAGTATCTTGAGGAGTGGACTAACCATGTGATACAAATAAATAGCTTACAATAAATGCAGTGCTCAGTTCCTTGCAACAGAGCGTAGCATGGGTTACTTGGTACTCACATTAAAAACAAAACCGATGGGTTATCAATTTGACCCTGTAAAATCCCATAGCAAGAATCAGGTCACTATTTTGGTTATGGTTTGTCTCACTGTGTGAGAGAGGGTACGCCCAGACAAGTGCTTCATGCTTGTTCTGCTAAAGGGAACCAGGCTGCACATCACTGATGATGCTTACGGCCGCACCATGTGTGGTGTTGCCTGTGTTTCTGCACAGAAGGGACATGCCCTAGAAGTGTGTGCAATACGCTCCCACTCAGGGACGTAATTTCACCAAAATACCTGGGATAGCGGAAGTGACATCACATGACCCTTTACCTGAGATGACATCACAGGAAGTGATGTAATTTGACCCCACCCGGAAATGACATCATGGGATGCGATGGCACACAACCTTTCATTGAATTTGCGGTGTTTAAGAACAGACTAAATCGGTGACTCAACCCCTAAAGTGTGCCTAAAATAAACCTTTAATGAGTCTAGAATTTATTGTATAGAATTCCAGAAAGACAAATTATTTACGATTCCTATTCTTTCTTATTTAGGGTCATTATTACACTTGTGGAACCCCTTGTTTTTTTTAAGAGGCCTGGACAAGAAAGCCAGTCACTCCAGAAACAAAGAGCCACATGGTGCTGGGTCACAGCCCAGGAACTTCGTTTGTAAAAAAAAGAAGAAAAAAAACATTTTAGCAAAGGAGACATCCCTGCTTCCACTGATGTTAGTGCCAGACTCATTTGATTATGGCGTGACCCCGTTTGCAGTGGTGCAAATGGGCTTAGACATTCCCCTGTGGATGCAGAGCGCTTTCAGTGGTTAAGATTATTTCAAAGCCTTTCGCCCATCACGTTTATGGTTCGTAACCAAAAGATGGCTGGAGGCTGGAGGCTGTGCTATGTGCCATCTCTCACCTATCAGTACTTTGGTGCTAACAGTTGTGCCTTTCTGGATTGTGCTGGAGTTCTACCTATGAGCCGAATCTAAACCAAGATACCCATATCTGATTGTGTGACTTGTGTCTACTTTTTCCCAACACCGTGCACTACTGATCCCTTTGCATTGCATTACAGGTCATTTCACTTGTTAAATCGTTATTAAAGATTTGAAAATGCAGCCTAATCTGCACAGAATCTGTCCTAGAACTGGGATTTCCATAACTCTGGGTGGCCATTTTGAAAAAAGGACACTCTGCATGTGCTTGGGTTTAACCTGCTAAATCCTTTTCATCGTTCACGATTTCCCACCATTAGAAAGGAAGAAAGAAAACATCTTTACAAATTAAGCCCGCACACTAAACCATTTGTCAGACAAGGCTACCTGGACAGACACAGCTTCTCACACACAAACATAGTTGGATTGCTACAACCATGCACAGCAATCCAAATAGTGATGTGCCGGTATACATAAGTACGCGGTTTGATGTGGGATTTTGGTGGAAAAGCAGATATCTATTTTTCTAGCATCCTCTGGCGAGCAGAGAAATTACAGTAAATGCGGAGCTTTGAAGGGATCGAGTTCCAGAGACCCCCGTGTGCAGGATGCCCCCTGTCTAAAGACAACACGCGGTGTGTACCCAGGCCTCCGAGTCAAAGCCTGCATTCGAGCTGTGCAGTCGTGTTTGTTTTGGAAACCTCCTAATAAATAACCCAAGGATATTGCGAGAGATAACTGAGGACATTACTCGGGGAAGGGTTGGAATATGAAAAAGCAACAAAGACACTGCGCTCAGGGCACACGATAAAATGGGGCGCACTGTAGATAGAGCGTGTTTTCATTTATTCCCCCAGGATAATACAGAAACAGGAAGACAATGTTAAGCAAATAATTTAGTCAGCCAGGGCTATTAGAAAATGTGAGCGTTGCCTGCTTCGTACGAGAGACGCGAGAGTGGAATGCTGAGTCAGTTGGATCCAGGGGCTTATCTGTGAAGCCTCCACCAAGGTTCACCGACCCCAAACAAAACCCCAGATTTCAATGCGAGCATTCTGGGAGCACGAGCTCGGGGGTGATGGTATCCATTCCCATGTGTACTCCCGAAATGAGAGGAAATGGGATTGTGGGGGGTCCTGCCCCTTGCAGGATTCCCACACAAGTGTGGCGTTTTGTCTTTTCATTAGACAGGCTGGAAAACTGTAGGTTAGATGGGAAAGTTCCAGGAAGGTTTGCGCTTTCTTAAGGGGCGCCAAGAGCTAGCAAGGGACCTGTTGCATTTAGGGACACCTCCTCCCATGACCAAATGCATTGGAGGAAAACAGTCGCATGGCAACACCCAATAATAGTTTGCTGATTTACATAGCGCTTCCTGTTGGATTCATCCCAATTTGAAGTTCTGCAATAATTGATGACACTATTATTACCCACTGATTGTATTACCTGCGGTAACGGGGGAAGGGAATAACCGAGTCATTCCCATGGTATCCACTCCAAGAGGCATTGCATTGTCCTTTGCTCAAAGGGACGGATTACACTTGAACTGTCTTTCCACCTACCCGCTCTCAAAGCAACTGCTCAAGGCATCATTTGGGATGAAGTACTATATATGTCTCGCAATGATTGTAGCTGTCCAAACCTATATGTCCTACTCTGTGGGTGGATGATGAAAAATAAGGCACGCTTGCAGGGTAGTCAGGACCACCTATGTATCAAGAGACAGAAGGAAGGGTTTTCTTCAAGTTTGCACACAAACACTAGAAAAGCTGCAATGTTCAAATGTATGCTGATTGCCATGTGAGTGTACATCTGCTACTGGAAGGACCAGTGGCGGCCAGTCACTGTGGATGGAGGGGCACCACCTGCTTGCATGAGTGTCTGGCTGCACAGTCCACCCATGTGCTTTATTTGCATTGGGGACTGTGCTGCCTGACACCAAGCAAGCCCCCTCCCCAGGTATGCACTTTCTGTTCTGTGTGCTGTCTAATGTATCCGCAACAAGCATAGCACAAGATAATGAGAGGCCAGCAGGGCATCGGAAACCTGGCCCTGCCACCTCTCATTATTGCAATAACAGCATAGATATACTGTCTGACAGGAGAAAAGCCCTCACCTGTCGGTCATCGTTTTCACATTGCAGAGAGGCCGGTCAGCCAGTTCTCTGTGGCAGTGCTTAGCTTTTGGAGGTGTTGAGTGATTGTTTTTATGATGTTCTTTGAATGATGTGTGAATGCCCAGGTGAAAGTGTTGCATTTGTGCTTGTGTGTGTGTCAGCCCGACCCCTAAATGTAGCAGCCCTCTCAGCAGGGATCATAAGTTTAAGGGTGGGTGTTGCTGGAGGTATAGCATTCTTCTTTTACATTACCCTTGATGCACATTACTGTTCATCAAGCCTATATCACACATGAAAAGTGAAGTGTTAATACATGGCTAGATTGGCCTACCATGAAGGCCAATCTAGCCACGCAGTAACACTTATCATGTTTGCTTTACCCTTGATGAACGGTACTGTATATCAGCATTTTGCAGCCGAGTTACCGTGCATCAAGGGAAAAGCAAACATAATTCATGAATTCATCTTTTATACCATGCTTACTACTAGAGACCAGTTTTTAAGCACAGGGCCATGAATCAACCTGTGTTACTCTGCATTGTCTTCCTTCCAAGACAAACACTTTGCTCTTTAATCCTAGCCCACACACGTGTTATTGCATGAATAGGCTGCCCTACATTGAATGTAGGTCATTCTAGACACGTAAGAACACTAATCATGTTTGCTTTACCTTTGATGCACAGTAACTCTTCTGTAAAATGCACCATTCTAACACATTGTTTTAAAAATGTCCCCTCCCCCTTGTTTGGTTCGGTTAACCCTTGCTGCTCTCATTCGCTCCCGTATTTTAGGCATGTACATTTGGGCCCCTCAAGTTCAAATGTTCACCATCCTGTAAGAAGATTCAATTCAACACTACAGCTAAGTCAATGCCTAGTCTGGGATACTGAATGGAAACCCTTATTGATATATCTTTATGTCCAGTTTATGAGTTCTGAATGACTACCCCTATATAACACCCCTCTCTTAGAATCCCTCTGACCCCACTGAGCCAAGAAGTAGTTCTGTTTTGCAAGTTTAAAAGGTTTATTTGAGAAATTAGACAAAATATAGATACCATGCTTTTATAATAAATTAATAATCGATATCGCCCTTATAAATATAATGTTAATCAACAATGGGTAATCTGACACTAGCACACTTCTTTATAATCAATGAAGAGTTAGTATAGGATGGATCAAGTAGCAAAAATACTTATGATTTCAAGGGAAAAGCAATGAGGAATAAAATGCAGTACAGAAATACTTGAGATGATTTTAGCAAAAGATAATATAATCACTTTTTCTCTGGCAATTCACCCCCCTCCCCTATGCAATGTAAGACATGGAAGTAGATGGAAAGAGAAGCACACAGTTCTCAGGAATGCAATCAAATACAATATGAAATTCAGTTCCCCCCCAGCAAGCTTAGAGAAAACCGGTATGAGTTTTAAAACACAGGCCCAAGTGCTTAGAATGTGGTGGCAATGAAGTGAGAAATATGCTGAAAATGCTTTTAATTCCCTTTAGGAGGTTCAGGGTGAGTGAGAGATACTTGGGATGAGTTCAGGCTCACTTTAGCAATGATTCAGAGATGGTGATTAAAAGGCAAACAAATTTTTAGCAAGGAAAGAAATGACTGCTGATGGTTACACGTGGCTGGATTTTTAACCAAATCGCAAATCGCGGTAAAATTCGCAAGTGCGTGAATCGTGATTACGGCAAAAGTATAGGGAGTAGCAAGTCGGTTCTAGGTTCGTTGGAAAGCTGAGATTCTAAGCTTTCAGAGTAAGTTAAATTTCGTTCCTATCCCAAACGGTTCCAGAGAAATGGACGATTAAATAAAGGTAGTTTTTCGGATTTAAAGTAAACTCAAAATGACAGGTGACAGCTTGCAGCTTCAGAATTGACAGGTGACAGTTGTGCAGCTTTACAAATGACGGATGACATGATTTCTAGGAGGCTGTTCTACTTAGGTTAAAATAGTTTGGATTAGATTATTTTAACTAAGAGATTGGTTCTGCACAGTTCTGCTAGTTACTCACAATATAAATTTGAAATAGGCCTCGCCACGGATCTGGTCAGGTTTTGGACTGGACTCCGGTTCTGGTCTCGGCACTTCACAGTGATCTGGGTCAGCTCTCTGGTTCTGCTCACAGCGTTCTGGGTCACTCTGGATCTCTGGTCTGGTCTGTCCGGATACAGCGGCCTCTGCACGGCTCCTGGATCTCTGCACTGTTCCTGGCAACAGTTCTTGGCAAGGGATTCAAGCAGCTCGCCCGGCTGTGAGTAGCTTGCAATGATTTGAGGCCTGCTGCAGAGAACTCAGCTTGTGGTTTTAGGCCTCTGATTTAGGTTCTAAAGTATAAGTTCTAGGTTCTGGAGTATGTAGCTGGAGTCAGTCTGGAACTGGTATCTTCTGGATGTTGTGTGGTAAGCAAAACGCTCCGCAGCAACTGGATTTGAATGTCTCTACCTGTCCCAGCAGTCTCTTTTTATGTGTTTTGAAAATGGGTGTGTGCCTGGGTCTAGCTAAGCCTGCCCCTCTCTACTTGTCATTGGCCCAATTCTCCCCTCTCCCATGATTGGGGGAAGGAAATGTGAGTCAGAGTGATGCTGTAGGTTTTATGGGTCAGAGGATCCTCCCCTGGTCAGTTTGCCCACAAATCTATATTTGATTCAAATACATCCTTCCCAGATATACAATTTGTTGAAATTACATGTGCACATTATATATTCCTTATGGTCCATGCTTGTCCGGCTCTGATCTTCCTGGGGGCTTGCATTAAGAAATGACAACATTTTGCGCTTTTTAACTGGTTTTGCAATATCGGACATTTACCCAAATTTACACACATGTGCGCAAGGAGTATGGACATTAATTGATGAAGTGTCAGATTTTTAACATGCAGACATTTGGAGTGAGACCCTATTTTCCGCTAGCAACCCCCCAGAATACACCACAGGGTCCTAACGCATCTCAAAATTTTCACAGAAAAATCACAAAAATAATGATATTACTTATATAATTCTGACAAGTCCGCACTTTGAGTTATCTATCTTTTTAAAATTATGCCCTGGTCAAAAAGGGGTGTGGCTTCCCACATCACAGGCTGAAATAACTGGTTTATCCACTTCCCCCAAGCTCAGCTGCTAGCAGAGGCACTGCCCCTCCCAGTTTCCCCTAAGAGGAAGCCACTTTACGGCCCCCCAATATAACATTTGCCTGAGTCCAGGACAGGCCTTTGTTCAACTCCCTGTAGTCCCCAGCTGCTCCACCTCTAATCTAATCAACAGGGCCATGTGACCTCAGGATGCAGCCAGGCCTGGCAGCCAGGGAACACAGCTGTTGATCCAGTATCAACTCCTGTCGGGGGTAGTTGTCAGGCAGAATTCAGTTTCATTAAGCCCGATTTCAGCTAAATGTCACTTTTTGTTCCCAGTTTTCTACATTCAAATCAAACTGACAATTTTTACATATACATTAAATAATTACTTCCTTCAAGTCATTTCAGAATATAGTTTTACATTGTATCCACCTCTTAGCAAGTCTTTCCTTGGTCTGGTTTTGTTTCATTTGTTCAGTTTTACACAAATGTCTGGTGGTTTTAAAACGCCGGCTTTCTGATAGTAGTGAGTACTAGTAATGCAACCATTTTTGGGATTAAGAAAATGAATGGTTGTATCTTTGGAGTGGTCTCGTGCCAACTGCGCAGTTCTCCTATTCTGGCGTGAATGTGGCCGGCGATAGCTCATCCCCACATCTACCCAGTCTATTGATTCAACATGGGTCAAAACCCATGACAATCTGCCAATGGGGAGGACGTCAAAGCTCTGTGTGTTTATCCGGGAGCATCGTAGTTGTGATTGGAGTATCATGTTGTATGTCATGCATGATATTATTTATACTCTTCAGCTCGTTCTGAGTGCTTGACAATGCAAGCCCCTTGGAAAAAAGAATGGGTACCTGTAAAAACTCAACAGCCAAGGCTCCCCCAAGCTGGCGTGGTGCCGGTGCCCTATGTAAGTGAAAAGCTTCCTGCTCTTGTCCTATCACTGGGCGCTCCAGCAAGGGAGTGGGAGCTCAGCTTTGCATTTGAACAGGGGGACGCTGCTACACCAGCATGGGGCAACCAAAGGCTTCCCCAAGGCTTCCCCAAGATGGTGTTGGGGCAACGCCCTATTAAAGTAAAAATATCCCTGCGGCCGAGTTGGAGCCGGTAGCTTTTCACTTTAATAGGGCGCCACTGCCAGCCCAGCATGGGGCAGCGTTTGAAAGGCTTCCCTGAGCTGGCCTGGTGGTGCCACCCTATTTAAATGAAAAGCTCCCATTTCCTATGCTGGCACTGGCAGGCAATGCTTTATCAATGCAGTAGGGCCAGGGTAATGAAGGAGGGAGGGTCAAACAGCTTCTCCAAAGGCTTGGGGAAATTGGGAACTTGCAGCAACTTGAAACTACTTTCCCAATTTCCCAAAGAACCTGTCCCTTCTTCATCACACTTTGAGGTACATCTTGTTTCATTCCTGCAAGGAATGAAGCAAGATTGACTGCAATGACTGGTCACCTGCCTGCCAGTGCCACAGTTAATAGCCACAAAATATCACGAGACAGCCAGTCAGCAGGGCGCTGAAACCCTAAATTCCCACTGAAAAACTATAAATACTTCTTTGTCAGCAAATGGCTGATGTGGAGGAACCGGTCGTAAAAGGCACAAGGTAATAACACTTCTGTATACCCAAGGGAAGTGACAGCCAGGAGGCCCCAGCAAATGGCGCTTGTAAGGCGATCGCTGTAAAGTACACATTTAAATCCCAGAACAAAAGTAATATCGAAAGGAATATATTGCCGTTTTATAAGACTGCTGACTGGCAACATGGGGCAGTTTCAGAGGGCCCCCTGAGGTTCAAGGCCCCTTCCATTGAAAGACCCTGACTCCATCCCTGACAGTGCTGCTGCTGTGCTGACACAGTGGCACGGCACTGGCGAGCGAGTGGCATGTCAGTGCAGTAGGGCCAGGATGATGAAGGAGGGAGAAGGACAAACTGCAAAGGTCTTAGGGAAATTAGGAATGCAGTTTGTGACTGGCATCATGGGGGCAGTTGATGGGGACCCACCTGAGGCTCGATGTCCCTTTAACAAAAAAAGGTTGAGAGGGCCCGACGCCGTCCCTGACAATGCTGCTGCTGTGTTGACACAGTGTCACTGGCAGGCAAGTGGCATGTTAGTGCAGTAGGACCAGGATGATGAAGGAGTGAGAATGTTAAACTGCAAAAGGCTTTGGGAAATTAGGAATGCAATTTCACGTTGCTACAATCAACGTGAAACTGAGTTTCCAATTTCCCAAACACTGTCCCTGTGCAGTAAAGCGATGCTGCTGCACTGATGCCCCATGGCATGTTGCTGTGCTCTGAAATTGTTGTATGATGTGTAAGGGAGGCATGGTATCACAAGTATGACACTGACACAAAAGGTACAATTTGTAAAACCTTTATTCAATTCTTGGGGTTTGCAAAAACTCCTACTTTGCCCTATAGCTAGGATTGGAATACTCTCTACCATCAAACAATAAATAAAACAGTCCTAGTTGAGTCAGTCAAATCAAAATGGCCTACACTAACAAAACCTAATGCCTGCCCTCTCTTTTGTACAAAATGTTTGTAAAGGCGAATATTAATGCAAAGGAAAATCAGTGTTTGAATATAAAGAAAAAATGTGGCTGCGTCAGCTCTCCTCCCCACAAAAGACAGCACAGAGTAAGGCGGTCTCCATAGACAGGATGACACACTCTGGCTCAGGTTCACAAAACAAAGGCAGTTCAAAACGTGTATCGAGGAACACCTGGCCTTCCACATTAAAGTCTCTTTTTCCAGCTTTCAAAACACAGTTCCATCAAAGGTTCATGTCGGTCTCCCTCGATCGGGCTCGGACCATTCAAAGCAACAAGTTCAGGTAGGTCTCCCTCAGTCGGGCTCAGACCTTTCAAACACAGCTCTTGCACGGGTTCCCTTCCCCAATATTAATTCACATCCTTTAGGGATTCCCTTCCCCTAACTCATCACACTTCCGGTCTCCCTCAGTCGGGCTGGGACCTTTTCCTGATGTCAAAGACTTTCGAATGTGCCTGGCTTTTGCTATAGGCCTCCGCAGGACCACTTTGACTTTTCTCTCAACTCACACTCTTGTGTTATGTGACTCAGTGTCTCTTGGTCTGGGTAGTTCAATGGGTAGTTCAATGTCATAAGCACAAATGTTCAACATTCACCTTTTACATTCCCCCTTTTTTCCGGGGCTACTTTTAATCACTTTGCTTCTTATAGTTCATTCACTTTATCGCATCATATCAAAAACATTTCACCTTCCACTGAGATTTTTGAATGGGGTACTTCCTTTCGCCTGACCATTCTGCTACTCAGAATCGCTGGTTTCACAGCTATCAGTAATTTAAAGTTCACCACAGGTCTGCTTTTCTTCGCGTCTCACCCAGACACATGCAGCCTTCAATTGTGCGATATACTGTTGCATCGTCAATCTTTGCCTAAAACACACCAGTCTTTCATGTTGCTCGCCAATTCACTGGCTGTTTGCATTCCTTTCTGGTCCTTGCAATTTTAATTCACGATTCAAGGTTAATATCACAGGCTTGGCCTTGCCTCCCCAACTCTACCGTTCACCCTGGAGGGTCGCTGGTATCCTTGAAACACAATGCAGTCTCCTTGTCTGGGATATGGCCTTCTCTGCGTGTCTTTCACAGCCATTTGGAGGCAACACCCTCTCCTGCAGTGAACTTCTGTGGTCCTCTACCCCTTTCTCTCGTCCCTCTGTCTGTTGCTCTGCTCCAGTAGGTTCGCCTTCACCCTGAAAGTTCTGCTCTTGCTCGGGTTCCACCTTGCTCAGAGTGTGTCTCTATGTCCTGCCTTTTATCCGTGTGGGGAGAGCTAATTGGTATAAGATGTATGCACTTAAAGTCAAGTGCCTGACTTTGCCTGACCCGATTAACGGAACTTGTCCAATGAGATATGTAAGGGTTAGCCTTGCCACTCCCAGTTGCCCTCTTCCTCAGCCCAGTGTCTGCATGAAAAGGGGGGGCTGGGATATTGGAGAATCCTATAAAATAGGATGGGTCATGTGTACATGAAAGGGGGGAATATCGCAGCTCACCTTCGGCCGCCTCACCGCCATTCCCTGAAGACCCTTCAACCAGCTGATCCTCCCACACTGGACCACTCCCAGGGTCTGGATCCAAAGGCGATGGCTGTGCTCTGGCCACCTGAGAGAGAGATCCCCGGGGACCAGTAGGTGAGGCACCCTTTGGTTTCTCACAGTTGGAAAATATATATTCCTTTCCCCTAAAATTAGGAGAATTTAAAGTCCTTATACTTTTGGCACTTTTCCCTAATGCGAATCCAATCATTTTGGAACAATTTGGTTTTTGCTAGATTTGGATTTTCATTGAAGACTTGTAGGTATATTTCCGCTTGCGTTAAAGTCTGATTAACTTCATCTTTCCATTTCTGTACAAATTTATGAGTAGTGGTTAACATATATTTGGACAGAATACTTAACAACAATTTTGAATCAGGAGCCAATAGACATTTTCTGAATAAAGAAATAATTTGCCATAAATATCTGGAGAACAATGAGATTAATTCTATTTCATATTGCACCCACACAACTGGTACGCAATTGGGCAACCCTAAAACATGCTGCCAATATGGAACTTCAAATTTCTGCCACATCCTTTCAGTAAATGACTTACCTTCTACCCCATAGAGTAGGATAGGAGTAACCTTTTGTCTATAGAATGTAATGACAGGGTTCAGGGAAAATGTCCCATACTTTGCTTGAACAATGAGTGATTGTGCTATTGCCGTGGCCAGTTTCGTAACGAGATTCATGAGATATGGTTTGTCTGTCTTGGTATCTCTCAGAGTTACTCTTAAATATGTGCACTGCAGTACAATTTCCAAGCATGAGCCCTATAACATCCAATTCATGAATTTTACATTACGTTTCTTGTAGTTACATATCATAATTTGTTTTTTGTTCAAATTGATCCTTAATACATTTTGATCAGCATACTTAGATAGAGCATCTAGCAATTGTTGGGGATCTTGGGGTGTCCTCGACATCAAAACAAGGTCATCCGCGTTGTAAAGAGCCACAATTTCTTGTTCACACATTTTAGGAGCATCACTATGAATATTTTCAAATTCCTCGTTCATGTCCATGATGAAAAAATGAAAGAGTGCTAAGGCAAGTATGCATCCTTGCCTCAGCACTCGATGTGTTGGAATCAATTAAGTCAAATCACCCTTCATGGAAATTCTTACTTGTACTTCAGTATTAGTATGAAGGGCTTCTATCAAGGCACGTACATTCTCAGGGCAATTTGCTCTTTTCAATTTCTAGAAGAATATCTCTCTCGAGATCTAGCCGAATGCAGCCTGAAAGTCCACAAAGGCCATGTAGAGTGGTTGCCCAGTCACAAAGTGATTATGTTGAATAGCAGTGATGGTGTACACATTGATGGATGTACCCAAACCTGCCACAAAGTGTTAAGGATTTCAATCATTTGACACGCACACCTTGGTCTCGCCCTAGTATATATATATAACTGAGGTGCTTTTCTCCTTATTTATGTGGATTCAATTTCGGGATGATACACCACTCATATCACACCGCCTTTTCAAATACCCCGGGTCACAATGGACCATGAACCAGGCTGGTTGGTCAAATGCAATATTTATTTATTTATTTACAATTCACAAGAAATCACACACTTTAATATGGGGTAGCAATCACCAATGGGGTGATCGTTACACTGAGAATGTGAGCAATTCACTGGGTTTGACTTTTTAGTGGAGCATATTCACAGCACAACAGAATAGGAGCGCTTTTGATTAAGAACAGATAGCACCCAGGTTAGAATTTCCCCCTGCATGGTTCCCTCAACCCCCAAATAATCAATTCTGAGTGGATACAAAGAAGCAGCAGGTACTCAAGAATAAGAAACTGAAAACGGAATCTAAATCTGACCTTCCCTCCCCAAATCAAAGAGAAAACGGATTTTAAACCCCTTGCAATGTGGTGAAATGACAATCGGAAATGGATAAATCAATAATGAATGTGTGTTAAAAACCTTGAAGCAAATATGATTCCTTACTAAAGCAACAATGCAAAGATACTAACAATCACAAACAATGGATTACCAAAAGCATACAGTTCAGAAATGGGGGGAAAGTTTAAACCGATTTCAGTCAAATAACATGTTTAAAATTTACACTTTTGCAATTCCCGCCTAAAATTACTGAAACGCTTTTTAATAAAAACAGGTTAAATACACTGATTTGGAGTGCATTTTATGTTGAGGAATAGATATAGATCACAGGTACAACATGGAATTGAAGTAAGTGTCTAGCTGGTAAATTGGAAGAGTTATGCAATGCAGAAGGATGCATGCTTTGAGTAAAATGAAGGGTGAACTTGGAAAGGAAATCAGTTTGTGAAAAGAACAGTTTTACTTTAAACTAGGTTTAAGGACTAAGAAAAGAGGAACGCCACCCGTGAATTCTTGAAGTTACGCTGCAGATGTGACCCTTCACTCAGTGTACCCCTTTACTTTATGGAAAAATACTTTATTTAATCAAAATATTGCTAATGACATATGATCTATGCAAAACAGAAATGGAGAGAAAAGTAGCGCTGATGCTTGGAGATTAATGACAAAATGCACAGAGAATTCTGACAGTTGGACAAGTTATCAGGATAAGGATAGGATCACTTATACAGTGGGACGAGGATACTGCAAGACAAGGGATACTAGGGATTTCTATGGGGTGATGAAGTACTCACAATCCACTTTTTAGTTTTGGGCTTTTTGGACAGTCAATCGGGTCTGGTCAGTACGCGGCAGAGCACCTGTCAAACAGCCGTGTGGTTCTGGTCATCGGCTGGCAGGGACTGGACGGGGAATTCTGGTCACTGGATACTAAAGGTCATCAGGGTAGCAGGATTGCAGCACCAGGCAGTGAGTGGCAGTAAGCCAGGCTGGATCAGGATGCCAAAGGTACCACAGCTTTCCCCTTGTTAATGGGAAGTTTAGTGGGTTCTGAGATTTGAGGCCTTGCTGGGAATAGGATCAGCACTGCTTGGGTTTTGCAGTGGGCCCTGGAGTAGGATCAGCAATGCTTGGCCTTGTTGTTGGATTCTGGATCTGGAAGATGGCGGGAAAAGGAACGCAGCACAGGAAATCAGCAAGAGTGTCTGTCTACAGTCAGGTACCCTTATTTATAGTGCATAATGACATCATCAAAGTATAGGCTGGGCAGGGTTAACTAAGCATGCCTCTAAACTACTTGGATTGGACAGGGGGGCTAGTCTCTGCCTTGATCTCAACTGGTTGGACTTCCAAGGGAATTATGTCAGATTTATGAGATGAGTTTTACAATGTCCAAAAACTCCCACAATTACCTTACTTAAAATCCGATTAAGGCAAAAACATACATTTATACAATTGCAATCTCTTAGCAAATTATATACTCAGGTTACATATTTTGTGCAGGACATGTCAGTCCTATCGTCCTGTCTGTGGGACCTTGTTTCGCCCTTCTAATACATTTTGGTAATTTTGAGCATAAAAGATTCGGCCTCAAATTCCATAACTTTATACACGGATGCGAATTATCCCAAGGGATGTATGTACAAAAATGTATGTCTGCAACATTGATACTTTTCGATTTATCCTCAATACTTTGCCCTTTCTGTCCCCAAGGTATCAGTGAGTACTACCATGTCTCAAAAGAAAGCACAAAAAAATCACTTTTAAACTGAGACATTTTTACAATTTTTCAAAGTCCTGTTGCAGAGATAGACGTCTTTAAAGATTATTCCTGAAATAGTCTTTGGGAACAAATGGCAGTCCCTTTGTTCCTGGGTCCATTTTATTTTCTTTCCTCCAACTGCTGCCAACTGTCATTTCCTTCAGAGCATGGTGTGGGTTTCTCTCTTGATTGAAGTTATATTGCCCCTTCACACTTCAGACTTCCTTCACTGGGAGCTTCATTGTCATGGTCCCAGCAAAGACCAAAGTCTGTTCAACCCCGTAATTATCAGGGTGTTGTCAGTATCTGCTGAGAGAGAGCCCTCCTTTTGGTGCCACCCCTCCAAGCAGAAAACCTGTTTTTCAACTTGCAACTCCAGCCACCATCGTTTTAATCTTTAATGTCTGATCTTAGATCCAGAATTAAAGCAAGCCGGTTCCATAAAATAACCCATGTTATATAGTCTCACCAGCAACTAACCCCTTCATATTGCTATGGCAGGCTTTAGTTCACCAGTGTACTGTTCCAACACACAGGCATTTGTTTTTCTTTAGTTTGCAAAAAAAAAATCTTTTTACACGTGGTGCAGCTGGCCTTCCTTCTTAAATTTGACTTTTCATCTCCAGCAGCTTCACACACTGTCTTGCAGCTATAGTTATTCTCTTGAATGCTGGTGTTGGTCTGCCTCACAGATACATTGAAACAGACATGGTTCAGCTAGTTACAGTCTCTCTCTGAACAGATGAGTTTTGGATACTTTTGCAAAGAAAATTACTGCGTTTCCCGTGTAAGTCAAAGTAAAGTTCCTGGTTGATTATTATTTTTTTTTTTAGAATTGGTTTGGCAGAGCTTGTCAATTCAGAATCATGCCTGGTTTTGCTGAGGCACAGTGAGATGCCCAGGGCTTGGTAGGGCTTTTTAATCACAGTGGCTTTAAGGAACAGAGGGAATTAGTGTCAAAGCCGCATTTTTTATGGTAAAAAGGGTTTCTTTTCAATGGGGATTTTGGCTTTTGCAGCAAAGCCACGCTGTTTTTTCTACTTTCTTCCTTTTGTTGATGTCGGAACACCCTGGCAATCTCCTTCAATGTGCCCCCTTGGTTCCATCCTGCCCAATGTGTGCTTGGCAGGACGGTGCAGCCATTTTTGCTGTTGTTGCAAAATGCATTTATGAGACATGGTGCTCACAGGAGCCAGCACAACCATTATGTGGTTTCTGTGCAACTGCAGCTTGGTGATGTGGAGAAATGCTGTTGGGTGGGTCAATATATCCCACAAAAGCCAGTCTGAAAGTGATTTTTTTGTTGATTTTGAACTGCCCAGAGATTAAAGTCTCTTAAAATAAATCTAGAAACGATTTTACCCGGTGCATCAAGAAGGGCGATCGGTCGATAATTGGAAGGAGACGACCGGCCACCCTTCTTGAATATTGAAACTAGTATCGAGTGATGCCAGGAGCTTGGAATTTTTCCGGTGGCAAGAACATTTCAAAATATATTACATAGGGTGGTTGCCCATGCCTCAGGATGTTATTTAAAACATTTTTTATGAAGGCCACCCGGGCTTGGGGCTCGAGAATGGCTAGGTCTATTAATATAGTATAAAACCTCTTCCTCATCCAACTCCAGAAGAAAGGTCGGAGCGATAGGCTGCAACTGTTCGTTCAAACTGGCAAGTGGGCTTGCATAAAGTTTTCTGTAATGACACATCCATTGTTTATTTGTGATTCCATTAATTTGAACTGGTAGTTGTGTATTGTGAGTAGCTAAATTTAAATATCCTCATATCTGTGCCGAATTATTGTCAGTAATGGCTCTTAACATCATCTCACCATCTGTTTGATAAAGTGTGATCTTTTTGGATCCCTGCCAGTTATTATATGAACATTTAAGGGATCTTAGCAAGGCTGGTCTTTCATGAACAGGTCTCAAAAGCACTCGTTTTTTCTGCTTTCTCAAGTCTCTTTTTTGATCTTGTACCTCTAAGTCAAATGTGTGTTTGTCCTCGTAGATTTTCCCGGCATTTGAGGAAGCGTGAATCTTAAATATCTGCAAGGCATCAGTGTAGTTATTCTCAGATATATTAAAAACCTTCTCGGTTTTAGATTGAACTTCCATGATATTCTCATTAAAAAGATTCAACAATTTCTGATTCCAGCTGAAACACGTTCTTGCATTATTAACTTGCAGATATTCTGTATACCACCTATGGTTGTTCTGAGAAACTTTGGTCTGCAGGCCGCATTGAAGAGTGAGCATTTGATGGTCACCAGTATTCTGTTTCGCCACCTCAAATTTCTCAATTTGAGAGAACGTGCCCAGGTCAGCATATATATAAGCAATAATAGATTGACTCTTACCTCGAAACCAGGGGGCACCAGAAAGAACATCACCTCTAATCGCACCATTTAACATGTATAGTTGGCGGTCATCCATCAAGGATGTCCATCGATCATAGGCTGCATTTTTCTTCCTTTTATCAGTGGTTAGATATTGTATGTTCAAATGTCCTGCACTGATAACATTTGTTATCTCTGGGGATACATCTATCACATTCAACAACTCTTCAAGGTCATTAAAGAATTTGTGGTCCGCCAACGCAACAGGATTTCTATACACGTTGATTAGAGGAATCACACCCCACCATAACAAATCTTGACCATTTGTAAGTGTGAGTTAGGAGAGGCCCATGTTTGTAAATTCAGGCCTATATTATTCTTGATGGCTATCATTAGGCCTGATGTAGGGTGTCCTTTATTTTTGAGTGAAGCTGGAATTATATTGATCGTGTGATTGTCCCACACAGGTTGTTCTACCAACCAAGTTTCTTGGCACATTAATATATCAAATGAGTCAATTAAGCACTTTGATTAAATAGATGCACATGACCTCGGGTGTTCCAACATGTTAACGTTATTATCCTATCTTGTGTTGATTCGGCTAGCTAATATTATTTATCATGTGTTCTCCAATATTCTAATGAAGCCTTAGGGTTCTCTAAGTTCTCTAAGTGAATTGAGGATAAAGAATTTCACACAAAAGTGGCACACGCGGCTGGCGCACAGTGTCCCCGTACGATACACTGCGCCAGCCGCGTGCGATAAAATCCTTTTCATCGCACAGCGTATTCATGGATTTTAGCCTCAAAAACCAGCCGTGGCGCAGAGTGGCGCAGCGACCCTGCAGCAGCGCCAGTTATGCCCCCAAGAACGCCCTCGCGCAAGGAAAAGCCTTCAAAATCCCAAATCATTGCAAAGGGCTGCGCTAACCCTGGACCAGTTCACAGGGCTGCCAAACAGCAAACGCCAAGCGGGGAACATGTATTTCAGTGGTTCGCGGGAAGTTTCACACACGATTCTCCTGGGTACTTGTACATCAGGGGTGCGCGGGAAGCAACACATGAGATTCCATCAGGGCACGTGTATTCCAGGGGTGCGCGGGAAATATCACACGCAAAAACAGCAGGGTACGTGCATTTCAGGGGTGCGTGGGAAGTATCACATGCGATTCCATCAGGGTACGTGTATTCCAGGGGTGCGCGGGAAGTATCACACACAAAAGCAGCACGGTACGTGTATTTCAGGGGTGCGCGGGAAGTATCACACGCGATTCCATCAAGGTACGTGTATTCCAGGGGTGCGCGGGAAGTATTACACGCAAAAACAGCAGGGTACGTGTATTTCAGGGGTGCGTGGGAAGTACCACACACGATTCCATCAGGGAACGTGTATTTCAGGGGTGCGCGGGAAGTATCACACGCAATTCCATAAGGGTACGTGTATTCCAGGGGTGCGCGGGAAGTATCATAGCAAAAGCAGCAGGGTACTTGTATTTCAGGGGTGCGCGGGAAGTATCACACGCGATTCCATCAGGGTACATGTATTCCAGGGGTGCGCGGGAAGTATCACACACAAAAGCAGCAGGGTACGTGTATTTCAGGGGTGCGCGGGAAGTATCACACACAATTCCATCAGGGTACGTGTATTTCAGGGGTGAGCGGGAAGTATCAAATGCGATTCCATCAGAGTACGTGTATTCCAGGGGTGCGCGGGAAGTATCACACGCGATTCCATCAGGGTACGTGTATTCCAGGGGTGCGCGGGAAGTATCACAGCAAAAGCAGCAGGGTACGTGTATTTCAGGGGTGCGCGGGAAGTATCACACGCAATTCCATCAGGGTACGTGTATTCCAGGGGTGCGCGGGAAGTATCACACGCAAAAGCAGCAGGGTACGTGTATTTCAGGGGTGCGCGGGAAGTATCACACACGATTCCATCAGGGTACGTGTATTTCAGGGGTGCGCGGGAAGTATCAAACACGATTCCATCAGGGTACGTGTATTCCAGGGGTGCGCGGGAAGTATCACACGCGATTCCATCAGGGTACGTGTATTTCAGGGGTGCGCGGGAAGTATCACAGCAAAAGCAGCAGGGTACGTGTATTTCAGGGGTGCGCGGGAAGTATCACACGCGATTCCATTAGGGTATGTGTATTCCAGGGGTGCGCGGGAAGTATCACACGCAAAAGCAGCAGGGTACGTGTATTTCAGGGGTGCGCGGGAAGTATCACACGCGATTCTATCAGGGTACGTGTATTTCAGGGGTGCGTGGGAAGTATCACATGCAATTCCATCAGGGTACGTGTATTGCAGGGGTGCGCGGGAAGTATCACAGCAAAAGCAGCAGGGTACATGTATTTCCGGGGTACGCGGGAAGTATCACACGCGATTCCATCAGGGTACGTGTAATTCAGGGGTGCGCGGGAAGTATCACACGCGATTCCATCAGGGTACGTGTATTTCAGAGGTGCGCGGGAAGTATCCCATGCGATTCCATCAGGGTACGTGTATTTCAGGGGTGCGCGGGGAGCACTACACGTGAATTGCCCGTGTGGGTCCTCCCAGGTGTTCCCTCTACACCCTCCACGGCCCCTGCAGGCGGCCCACACCACAGGGGACTACCCTGCACATGTCCCGCAGGCAGCCCATCCACCATGCCCATGCCCCCCAGCCAACCCACATGTCACCTTGCACTACTGCCCACCAACGCATGTCCCCCTGCACCCCCACCCCCCAGCACTGTGGTGCACCCTCCACCAGGCCCCCACTCATGTCCAACTCATGTCTCCCAGCACCCCCACCCCCCAGCAGTGCAGGGCACCTGCCAGCAGGCCCCCACTCAATTCCCACTCATGTCCCCCTGCACTCCCACACCCCAGCAGTCAGGGGCACCTGCCAGCAGGCCCCCACTCATGTCTCCCAGCACCCCCACCCCCCAGCACTGTGGGGCACCCTCCACCAGGCCCCCACTCATGTCCCCCTGCACCCCCACCCCCCAGCACTGTGGTGCACCCTCCACCAGGCCCCCACTCATGTCCCCCTGCACCCCCACCCCCAGCAGTGCAGGGTACCCTCCACCAGGCCCCCACACATGTCCCCCAGCACCCCCACCCCCCAGCAGTGCAGGGCACCTGCCAGCAGGCCCCCACACATGTCTCCCAGCACCCCCACCCCCCAACACTGTGGGGCACCTGCTAGCAGGCCCCCACACATGTCCCACAGCCAACACGTCATCACAATCCAGATCCCAGGCTCCTATGCCCACCCAAATCCCACCCCACGCCACCTCAGTCCAAACACCCAACCAAGCTTTACATCCATTCAAAATTGAAATACCATTACATGATAGATAACAAATAAGCAGTATGCGCATGAGTACAAGTCTGTCAGACCCACACAATGGCAACACATGGCTGTGAAAACCCACATTGTGACAGGCATGAAACCAATGAGAGAAGTCCACATATTGAAGTAAAAAACTAAAATGTATTACAGTGTAAATGAAGTGAATGAAATCAAAACAAACAATAATGGCAACAAAAATCAAAATGCAGCATGTCCACAAAAATAATAAATAATGAAAATGGGAATCCAAAATAACCGTAATGAAATTGTGTCCAAAGTCACCGTCCAACAAAGCAAATCCAAAGGGAAAGTAAAGTGAAAATCCATTGCGCCATGGTGAAAAAATAATAAAAGATGAAGGCCACAAATCCACTGTCAAACTATGTACAAAGAGCAAATCCAGGGTCCATGATCCCAACAATGTAAATGAAACCTACAATAAAACCCACCTAACTAATGCAAAAAAGTGGGGCATAGTCCAAGCGCCCCAAATAAAAATAAAATAAAAAAAACCTAACACTAATTAACTATATACAATGGCAGCGGGCTAGTCCAACGGCTCACTTCTGGATGTTGCGGGCCAGGCCATCATCAAACTCCTGCTCAATGTCCCGGAGGCGGTCCTGTTCCATGGCCCAGAGGGTCCGCAGGGACGATGACATGTTCTCCTCCAACTCCCTGCGGATTGCCTCGAGGCACTCGGCCCGCCTCAGGGCCCTCCGCATGGAGTTCTCTGCCCTGACCATCGTGAGCCGTGCCTCTTCTGCCCGCTGCCGCTCCGCATCTATGGCGTGGCCCAACCGCTGCCACATGGAAGACACTTCCCATCCTGGGTCCTCCTGCCCTCCGGCCGATGCCTGCCCCTCCGATGTCAAAGGCCCCGAGCCATCGTGGCTCCCACCTACAGCCTCCTGCTGCTGCTGCTGCTGCTGTCCATGTGCCCTGTCCGATGGTGCCTGCACATCCTCCTCCAGCTGGGGTGCAGTTGTTGATGTGGCCACCCCTGCTGGGCGTCCGACTCTCGACTGTGGCAGGGATCTGTTGTCCACCCGCCTGGCCGCACGGTTAGGGGCAGCTCTACAGGGCACCCAGGTGATACATGGGTGGGAAGATGGCATGGAGGACGACTGGGGCACAGGGGGTTCCGTTGAGGAGGGGGTCGGAACAAGGTCCAGGAAACGGAGGAATCCGGCCATGGTGAGCTGTCCCAGTGGGTCAACGCGGTCAATGAGCCATGCAAGAAGACATGCAGTCTCATCATGGAAAGACTGCAGGTCAGCTCGCATGGCCCGTTGACGCAACGCCACCCCATCCTGGACAGGCTCAACCTGTTGCAGGATAGCCACATCCGCAGGGAGAGGAAGGCCAGTTGGTGTAAGTCAATCCCCTCCCTGAGAACGGGTCTGGAGGTAGGCATCCCTGCTGGTGCAAGATGATGCAGTGACAGGAGCAGGGACAGGATTGCACACAGGCACCTCCGCGGCGGCCTGTGCTGCCACCTGTCCCTGGTCCTGCACTGCACCACTAGCACCAGTGGAATCCCCACCTCCAGACCCCGCCTCTGTTGCTTGCACGGCCTCCTCCTCCACAAAACCCCCCACCAACTTGGATGACTCCGTGCCATCTTCCTCCGTTGGGCCCTGTGGGGTCCCAGCTGCCCCTTCTGCTGCCGAGGAGTCCAAGTCCAACCTCCGCCTCCTGGACCTCCCCTCGGCAGCTGCGGCCTCGGACGTGGCACCGGACTCCTCACTCCCCGACGAGATCACAACCTGGGAGGGGAACCGGGCCTTGTGTCTCCGGCTGGTGGGCGACCCCTGCCGCTGTGCTCCACAGCACCTTCTCCGCCCTCTTCATCAGTTGACGCTGCAGACAGGGAGAAATAAAACACAGGCAGCAGGGCACTGTATAATGGACTCAAACACATGACAGTTGTACATGAGTGGCATTGGCAAACCTCAGACATGGCATCACAATCCCCAACACACGTCATTTCAACTTGCACACATGAGCTATACCACAGCCATATCGCATGGGCCAGCACCATCCATACACATACAACAGCATGAGCAGGCAAAAGTGAGCCAGACATCACATGCGACACAGGGAGTGCACTACACATGCACACACACCACCACACTTGCATGCATGTGTACACCTCTGCCAACTGTCACAGTGTTCAGATCGGCATCCATGTCACACCTGCCAATCATTCTTCCACATCGTTTGCCTTGCAAGCCTACACACACAAGCACCATCCAAGTGTCACACATGAGAGCCCTCGCATGTGTCAGCCTCACGGCCCTATACCCCCCATACTTGGCCACATAAAACCACATGTGCAACCTGCCCACTCCTGCCACACCACCGCACGCACAGCTTACAATCAGTATGCATGTACACTTAACGCTCGACTCCAGACGGGTCTGCCTCTCAAGGACCTGGACATGGAGCGCTGGGGATATGCGTTCCAGGACCCTCATCTGATCTTCCGAAAAGTGGCCCCGGCGCACCTTAGCATCCGCTGCTTTCAGGAGGCGCCGGGCCTTCTTGAGGGTCCTGGACCTGAAGTCCTCCCAGCGCTTCTTCACATGATGGAATAGTCGGACTGCCACCCCCTTCGCGTTGATGGCAGTCACGATGTCCGTCCAGATCTGAGTCCGTCCTTCCTTGTCGGCGCGCAACCTTCCGAAGAGGGCATCATACTGCCCCAGGACATGCTCCACCAGGACACCAACTTCGGTGGCAGTGAAGCTGGTGCCCCTCTTCCTCTCTGGCCGGGGGTTGCCACTGGTGCCAGATTTTGCAGTGCCCGACATGGCAACCCCAGAGGCAGGAGTGGGTGGGCAACTGGGTCCTGGGGCTGGGCTGTGGAGCGATGGTATCCCAGTCGGGAGTCTTCGGTTCCAGCAGGGGTGGTCACAGCAACAGCACCCCTGGCTGATGTGCAGGCAGCAAATGGCAGGACACGTGGGCAGCAGGCAGTCAGGCAGCAGCAGATGGCAGATGGGAGCGTGCTCGGGGCTCTGGGGGGCAGTAATTCAGCCTTCTGGGCAGGAGGGTGGTCTTCCGTGTGCTTACGCTTGGCCAGCTTGATACGGAGTGATTTGGCACGTGAAAATCCAGCACGTCTGCGTGTAATTCGAGGAAAGGCCCTTAGCCGTAAGCGCGTCAGCACACGTACATTAATTAATTGACCCAAAGGCCCCCAGGCGCATCTATGACATCACGCGCATGGCCGTTGAGAATGGCGCGTGTAAAAAAAAAAACACGTCCGAGTGTCAAAGCGTGTATTTGGTGGAAATGGCCTCAGCGCATATGCGCGTCTGTGACGTGTGTATAAAAGGTACGTGTAGAATACCATTTCCTTGTACGTGCTTTTCGTGGAGAGCGAGTGGGTGAAATCTGTACTTCTTGTCGGTTCACACGCGATTTACTTCACGGCGTTTCAAGTTCGTACTCCCTGTTACCTCTGACAGCTTTTTCTCTTTTCCTCTTTTTCTGGGCCTGTTTCCTCAAACAGCGTTCCCTTCTACTGTTGTCCTGTCTCCTCAGACAGCGTACAATTCTTCTTTTGGCGGGGGTGTTGCCAACACGCAGACGCGCGTCTTTTTCATGCTTTTTTTCCTGGCAGACGGTGAGTCGCGCACGTATTTAACATCTGTGCTTGCCCCGTGTGTCGCGTACCCCTTCAGAGGTCATTCTAGGCTGCGTGTGACACGCATACGTTCATTCTTGTGTTTCTGGGTGCCACCGCGTAGTGCAGGTTTATTTTTCCACACACGTGGTCTAGGAGGGGTTGCGTGCACCTTACTTCTCTTTTTTGGGGTGCCTGTGCATTGCATGACCCGTCATCTTTCCCCAAGGGTGACATACAGCCTTGCTAGAGCACTAGGGTACGATTACCATCTGGTACCCAACCCCTTTGACCCCCAATTGCCTAGGACAATAGTTTACAGCGACTCCCATACGCACAATAACATCAGTGCCATGGTTGGGAGGCGACCAAGCCGTAAGGGTGGCAAAGGTGGCCGAGCCCCAAGTGGTGGCCGTGGTGGATCCGGTAGGGGACGTGGCCGTGACTTGCAGGGTGCCTCTAGCCCCCCATGTGTGGAGGACCAGTCAGGGACACCCATTCCCACCCGGTTGAGGGTAACGTGGCTGACACCATCCATGCTCAGCCCTTGTTGGACCAGCCCACTGTGGCACCAGACCTGGCACAGGGAGACTCCATGGCTGACTTCCAGGTCAGCCGGTCTAGGCCACTTGCGCCGATGCACATTGGTGTCATCAGGCCACGTGGATCAGGGGCAGCTAGGTCATCTGCTGCCCCGAGTAGGCAGGGTGGGGAGGCTGCAGGGGCAGCTGCGGCTCCATCCACCCCACCTCTCACACACCCAGCCAGGACAGTGTCGGTCCTAGTCCATCCTGCTGACATTCCCCCTGACACCATCACACTTGAGCTAATGCCTGCACCAACTCCCATGCTGAGTGTGCAATCCCACACTCCTAGTACAGAGTCCACCGGGGCTCCTGCCCCTAGTGTCCAGAGCGGCGTAGGGCACTCAGGATCCCCACCACATTCCAAGCGGCAGAGGAAGAGTGCTCTTCCAGTAGAGGCTGATGCCCCAGACACGGCTACACAGTCCGGCCCGTCAAGGAAGCCCAGCTTCAATGAGGCTGAACTGAATGCACTTGTAGAGTATGTGTCCGCACATGACCGCGAAATGGTGATTATTGCAGGATCCAAGACCACACCTGCACAACGTCTGGCACACTGGCAGACCATCGCAGACATCATAAGTGCCCTTGGAATCGTGAGGCGCACAGCTACTGAATGCTACAAGCGCTGGAATGACCTGAAGCGCAGGGCAAAGAATTAGCTGGCCTCAAGTCATGCTGCTACTCTAGTGACTGGAGGTGGGTCTCCAGTAGAGGACATAGAACTCACTCCACATGAGCATGTTGCTGGGACCTACGTCACGGAGGAACAGATCCAAGGCATGGGAGAGCTGCCAGATTACGAGGCATTGTCCGGTGAGTGCACATGCATGTGTGTGTCATCCATGTGCATGGTGTGTGTGTGAGGGCTTCTGTTTGGGTGCCAGGTGAGGGTGTGTGTGCCTGAGTGGTTTGGGTCACCCATGTGCTTCATCCAATACATTCTGCACACCAGCATTTGGGTAAAGCAGTATCCCTTCTGCCAACAGTAGACATCTAGCCCAACACCACGCCAGTTGCCCTTGAAGTGTCATCTTGCCACAACATTGTTGCTTATTTTTCTCTCTTTATTCAGGCAGATTGTTTGCATTCCACCACTTTTACTAGGCATTTCTCAGTCCTATTGTCACATGTCTGACATGGCTATGGTAAAGTGGACTGACTTTGTTTCCTGGATATCATTTGTTTAGACATGTCCCTGGGCTATAGGACCATTTTGGACTGGCAGCTCTAGGTTAAACATTTGAACTATTTCAATTAAAAAAGCAATTTCATGAGCAAACTAGACTGAATGAACAAGTGGTGCCCTCCTCTCCCTCTTCACCTTATGGCTATGGTACATGCCATCTGTGTGATGGCATGTGTATTTGACCTGCCAATCACAGGCCAATGTGTGATGCCACTGCTAGGCAGCATGCAGCAAATGTGTTGATCTTCCATCTTGGTGTCATCAATGTGTGCCATTTGCCTCCCCTTCATACGCAGTGACGGTGCATGCATGGGTGGGTTTTAGTCATGTGGGACATGTGTCAATCAAGTACTGGTTCTGTAGCTTCTCAGCCCTAATTGTGTGCCATAGTGCTAATGCCTGTTTCCATTTGTTTTC
The DNA here is from genome assembly GCF_040938575.1 of Ambystoma mexicanum. Classification (NCBI taxonomy): domain Eukaryota; kingdom Metazoa; phylum Chordata; class Amphibia; order Caudata; family Ambystomatidae; genus Ambystoma; species Ambystoma mexicanum. The sequence goes on from NC_090924.1 coordinate 1,042,497,390, forward strand.
TTTCATGTCTTTGCATGGGATGACGCACTTGATACTGCTGGGGTTGTGTAGATGGTGCAGACCCAGGAGGGGTCTCAGGGCTGACCGACCACCAGTGAGGGACGTGGTGTGGTGGTGGGTGAGAACCCACAACTGCTGCAGGTCATGCTCTCAAGGGGTGTCTCTGGGTGCACCTCCCCCGAGCTGTATTCAGGTGTCGATTCGGATGATGAGACCTATGTGCCGTCGCAGGTGAGTGTTCCTGGGAGGGATTCTGTTCTGTCCGACCCACCTGCACCAGGGGTAGAACCCTCAATGGGGATGTCAGTGTTGGCAGGTCCGCCTTTGGTGGTTACGGATGCAGGGTCACACTCTGCAACATCTGATCCTGTTCCTGGGCCAGCAGATCAGAGGGGGAATGCAGTCCTGCAGCCTCAGGCAGTGCCGGCACAGCAAGGCGCAGTTCGCCTTGCCCCAGACAGATGTGGTGCCCGCCGACGTGGTGGCCGTATGCCACCTGGCAATACCGCATGGGAGAAATCCATATACGGTATGGCAAACCAACAGGCAGCATCAACTGAGATGATGGATCAGGCCATGGATAGGGTGGCCACTTCCATTGTCCCCCCAGAAAGGCTGATGGAGCGACTACAGCAGGCAACAGACTCCATCTGCCAGTCACACAGGGAGGACATGTTGGCGTCCGACAGGTACAGGCGGGCGGCACTGGCGACTCTGCGGGAAGCCATTTCCATAGAGTCCCAGGGCCACAGGAAAGCCCTGAGGGTGGAACTCCGTCACCTCAGGACGACTCTTGTTGAGCTTGAGGCTTCAACAAACACAAGGACAGAACAGCAGCTGGAGCGTCTCACACGTACGCTCTCAGCTGAGATGCAGGCAACTCGTGAGGAGGTCCGGTCGTCCTGTGAGTTATTGCATGGGGACCTCCGCACGATTATCCTCCAGAACCAGACCTTCCAGACCCGCATGATTGCTGCCATGGAGGACCACACTAGGGCTTTGCGTGGGCTGCCTCCCATAGTGCCACCACCTCCTGAAGCAGCTGCAGAGTCTGGGGAGAGCGACAGCAGTGATTCTCTCACAATAGGGTAGCCGTGAAGGCCATGAGCCCATGGAGGTGTTTTTTTTTTCCCATAATCCACATAGGTGGGTTTTGGTGTGCATCCTGTCCTCGGACCTCCTGGGTGGCCTCCCCCACCCCCCCCCCGCCGGCCCATACATGGCCATTTTTGATTTTTCTTTTTTGATTTTTCTTTTTTCTTTTTTGATTTTTGATTTTTGATTTTTCTTACAGTGTGTTGCCTTGTGTGGCTCCCGTGGGCATCCGCTGTATTGTGGCTGGGCACATGCAGGCTTGTCCTGAATTTGGGTTAGATGCTTGGGTTTGAGAGACACACACCCCTCCTGCTTCCCGTTTCCATGGGCTTGCAAAGGGTGTGCCCACGTGACATTGACTTACACAGTGACGTTGGACTCCCATGACATGTGTGGGTAGTCTGTAGTCAATACTGTGTATACATTCCTAGTGCATATTGTTGTTGTATTGTACACTGCATGGTGTATTGATATGTAACTCTGCATCCATGTCTTCCTCCAAATTTGCAGGTCCATTCCTCATGTCTTCACAAGGCCCTCTACTTTGGAGATGGAGTCCATGTTGTCAGCAGTGCACCTACACTTTTGCGTGGCGCCAACACTGTACAGTTGGAAGTGGTCGAAGTGCAGGCATTTTCAGGTGGTGAGACTACCAATTTTTTACATTCGTACTGTCATGTTAATGGTAGGTGTGAGGGTCAGTAGCTGATTAGTTTTGTTGCTAAATATCTGCTCATGTGTGTTGTTGGTCCTGCATTACTGTGAGCATTTCATGTGTCGCCAGTTACCATTAGGGACACTGTACTTTGTGACACTTGTGTCATGTTGTAGGGATTACTTTGTTTGCTCTCACATACCATGACATGGCATGGTGTGTCATGTGGCGTTGCTGGGGAGGGGTTGGGTGACATGGCACTGTCCTCATGTTGCATTTTGCAAGTGGGTATACATTTTAGCTGCATAGAAGTGTGTCTTTTAATGAAACTGCATTGGTGGTGTCTGTGTAGGTAGGGATGCACACATTGTAACACTTTCATGTGAACAATCTCAGGCTCAAATGGTTCTGACAGTTGATTCTCCCTTCATACACGATCATTGTCAGGTCGAGTCATCATTGCTTATCAGATGGTATGTTCCAGGGCTGTGTGCACTCCACAGGGGTGTGATTTCTATGTGAAGTAATTAGCCACCAGCTGCGTATGGGCAGCCTCACCCCGTGCCCTTTCCCCTCCCATGCGCAGCGGGCGTGCATGTGGTTGGGGATGTGGGGGCACCACCATGTCCACAGCCAGACCCCGGCGTGTTGCAACATTGTGCAGGACACATGCTGCCACTATGATCCTGCACACTACTGGGGGCGCATATAACAGCTGCCCGCCAGAACGGTCAAGGGAGCGAAAGCGTGACTTGAGCACTCCGAATGTGCGCTCCACTATGCCCCGGGTTGCAATATGGGCTGTGCTGTATCTTACCTCGGGAGGCGTGATGGGGTTCCGAATTGGCGTCATCATGTGGGTGCTCAGAGGGTAGGCACTGTCCCCTGGTGAGGAGGTGATGGGTATCATTAGTGGGGTAGTGACATAACTCTGCATCTGACATGCATGCATGTGCAGTGGCATTCATACTCACCAAGCAGCCATGTATCGCCATGCCGCCAGCTTCTAGGTCCCGGCTTAGGATAGACATTTGGTAAATGAAGCTGTCATGGGTGGACCCTGGATAGTTGGCGTATACTGAGGTGATGATTCCCTTGGCATTACATACTACCTGCACGTTGATGGAATGCCAGTGCTTGCGGTTCCTATAGATGTGCTCAGATGCCCTGGGGGGACGTAGTCCCACATGGGTGCAGTCAATGGCACCTAGCACTTTGGGGAATTGTGCCACACCGTAGAAATCCAGGGTGGCAGCCTGCCTTTCTGCAGGTGTTCTGGGCAGTTATATGTGCCTGCAGACTGATGGGCGTGCAGTGATGATGTTCAAGACCTGGTGTAGGCAGCGTGACTGCATAGCCTGTGACACCCGCCCCCTATAGCACTTGTCCGCTGAAATGATCCAGTGGCCAAGAAGTGCAGTACACTAAGGACCTTCTCCAGGGGGCTGAGTGCTTGGGAGCACAGGGTGGGTGAGGTCATCCTCCCACTCACTCACCAGCTCCAGTATTATGTGAGGTGGAAACCTGTACCTCCCATAAACCTGGTCATCAGGCATCCCAAAAAGGCTGGTTCTGGGTGTTAAAATTCTGGCCCTCACTATCCTCCTCCTCCTCCTCCTTTGGTAACCCACGGCCACTGCTACTAGGAACGGTATATTCATCCTGGTGTCTGAGCTTGTTTGTTGTTTGCGCGCACTTTTATGCTGCGCGGGTCGACGTATGCCTGCTTCCTGCTGGCGTACGTGTTTCCGGATTAGCACGTTTTTTTGTGTGCATGCCTTAGCTCCGTTCAATTCCATGGATACGTGTTGTTGGCGAGCGTGTAAAACCTCCCGCGCACCACTGTAATACATGTACCCAGGCCAATTACGTGTACGCGCACTTTCCTCCAATTACACGCAATGATACTCTGACGTGCAGTGTTTCCACATGTGCTCTGTCATCACGTGCTATGAGGGAAACACCCATGCGCGTCACATCACAGACGCGCTTACGCGCTGAGGGCCTTTGGTCCAATGGAATTGCGTATGCGTGCTGACGCGCTTACGCGCTAAGGCCCTTTCCTCGAATTTCACGTTGACGTGCAGGATTTTCACGTGCCAATTCACTCCGTATCAGGCTGGCCACGTGCAAGCACACGGACGACCATGCTCCTGCCCAGAAGGCCGAATTACTGCCCCCCAGAGCCCTGAGCAGCCTCCCACGAGCCATCTGCTGCTGCCTGCTGCCACCGTGCCCTGCCATTTCGTGCCTGCACATCTGCCATCTGCAGGGGTCCAGTTATTGTGTCCACCCCTGCTGGAACAGAAGACTCCCGACTGGTATACCATCGCTCCACAGCCCAGCCCCAGGACCCAGTTGCCCACCCACTCCTGCCTCTGGGGTTGCCATGTCGGGCACTGCAACATCTGGCACCAGTGGCAACCCCCGGCCAGAGAGGCAGAGGGGCACCAGCTTCACTGCCACCGAAGTGGGTGTCCTGGTGGAGCAAGTCCTGGGGCAGTATGATGCCCTCTTCGGATCGTCACGCGCCAACAAGGAAGGACGAGACAGGATCTGGGACGACTTGGTGGTTGCGATCAACGCGGAGGGGGTGGCAACCCGCAAGTCAAGAAGCGCTGGGAGGACTTGAGGTCCAGGACCCTCTTGAAGGCCTGGCGCCTCGTGGAGGGGGGCCGGGGCCACATGAGTACCATCCAGCTGAGGGTCCTGGAACGTGTAGACCAGCGCTCCACGCCCAGATCCTTGCGAGGCAGACCCGTCTGGAGTTGAGCGGTAAGTGGGCAAGCATTGCTGTGTGAGACAGGGCATGTTGCAGTGTGCTGGTTGTCTGATGCTTGCCTGTATGTGTGACATAGGCCATGTACGCATGTATGTGTGCAGGGACATCATTGTCATGCATGTGAGACCAGTAATGTGTGAACCACACGGTTGGTGCATGTGTTTAAATGCAACATGGGGAGCCCTATGCGGATTGGACACATGAGAGCATGCCAGTCTCTGTTCCTGGACATGGGTGGGGGTGAGGGATGGGTGATGATGCCATGTATGGTATCCATGTCTGTGTGCCTGACCTGCGTGTCTGTGACTTGTGAATGCCATGGATGCATGACACATGTCTGTGACAATGTACAGATTCACAGATGCAGCCTAGTTATCCTTGTATACACTGTGTCTGGGGTGTACAAGGCCAGATGGATGAAACTACGGTGATGTGTGTGGATGTGATAGGCATGACCCATGATGCATGTGAGTTCCATAACAACATTGTATGTTTGGAGAGTCCCTTGGACATGTATGCAAATGTCCATAGCATGTGCCATGCCTGTTACTGCGTGTGTTTTGCCTGCACTGACCCATGTGTTTTGGAGGGACATGATGGAAGTGATCTTTGACAGTGCCACTCATCTGCTATTGCTTCCTGTCTAGGGGACCATTGCACAGTACCCTGATGCTTGTGTTCTATGTCTCACTCTACACAGCGGCAAGTGAAGAAGAGGGCGGAGACGGCGCTGTGGGGCAAAGCGGCAGGGATGCCCCCACGGCTGCAGCGGAAGGGGTGGGTGAGCCCCCACAGGGGCTTGCAACGGCGGAAGACGGTGTGGAGCCATCCAGGTTGGTGGTTTCCACAGAGGAGGAGGCGGCCGCTACTGAGGCGCACATGGGGCCTGGTGGGGGCATCCCTGCTGGTGCAAGTGGTGCAGTCCAGGGGCAGGGGCAGGAGGCAGCACAGGTCGCCGTGGAGGGGCCTGTGCATGTCACTTTCCCTGACACTGTGACTGCACCACCATGCACCAGCAGGGATGCCCCATCCCAGGCCCGTCCACAGGTAGGGGGGATGTCCATGTCATCTGACTCCCCTCCACCTGCGGACGAGGGGACCCGTGGCCATATGGAGAAGGTCCTGATTGGTGTTGCGTTGCGCACGGGTGTCATTCGTGATGACGTGCATGCTTCCCGGGAGGAGCTTGCACATCATCACGAAGAGCACCGTGCCGACGTGGCCCAGTTGGGATTGGCCGTGGTCGGGGGTTTCCTACATGTGACGGCCAATCTGGCAGCCCTCTCCTCCTCTGTGGAGACTATACGCCAGTCGTTCTCCATGCCGTCTTCCGGCCCAGATGCCACCAGGGCCCCCTGTGGACCTGCCCTGACCAACACAGCCAGCTTGGTGGGGATCCCATCCCTGCCACAGTCGGGATTCAGAGGTCCAGCAGGGGGGGACACCACAGCAACTGGACCCCAGCAGATGGAGGATGTGCCGGCATCATTGGGCAGGGCACATGCACGACGGCGTCGGTGGATTCCATCAGCCTGGATGCCGTCGTGCTGGCAGAGGCAGTTGCGTCAGAGGCAGCAGCGGAGTCAACGTGGGAGGCATCATGGCTCGGGGCAATCTACATCGGAGGGGCAGGCATCGGCCTGAGGGCAGGAGGGCCCAGGACGGGAAGTGTCTTCCGTGTGGCAGCGGTTGGGCCAGCAGATAGGTGCGGAGTGGCGGCGGGCGGAAGAGGCGCGGCTCACGATGGTCAGGGCGGAGACGGAGGGCCCTGAGGCGGGCCGAGTGCCTCGAGGCAATCCGCAGGGAGTTGGAGGAGGACATGTCGGCGTACCTGCGGACCCACTGGGCCATGGAACAGGACCGCCTCCGGGACATCGAACAGGATTTCGATGATGCCCTGGCCCGGGACACCATGGAGTGAGCCGCTGGACTAGCCCGCCGCCTAGTGTTAGGTTTTATTTCTTTTTTTTAATTTGGGGCGCTTGGACTATGCCCCACTTTTTTGTATATAGTTATTAGTTAGGTAGGTTTTATTGTAGGTTTCATTTACATCGTTGGGATCATGGACCCTGGATTGGCTCTTTGTACATAGTTTGACAGTGGATTTGTGGCCTTCATCTTTTATTATTTTTTTCACCATGGAGCAATGGATTTTTACTTTACTTTCCCTTTGGATTTGCTTTGTTGGACGGTGACTTTGGACACAATTTCTTTACGGTTATTTTGGATTCCCATTTTCATTATTTATTATTTTTGTGGACATGCTGCATTTTGATATTTGTTGCCATTATTGTTTGTTTAGATTTCATTCACTTCATTTACACTGTAATACATTTTTGTTTCTTACTTCAATGTGTGGACTTCGCTCATTGGTTTCATGCCTGTCACAATGTGGGTTTTCACAGTCATGTGTTGCCATTGTGTGGGTCTGACAGACTTGTACTCATGCGCATACTGCTTATTTGTTATCTATCATGTAATGGGTATTTCAATTTTGAATGGATGTAAAGCTTGGTTGGGTGTTTGGACTGGGGTGGCGTGGGGTGGGATTTGGGTGGGCATAGGAGCCTGGGATCTGGATTGTGATGACGTGTTGGCTGGGGGACATGTGTGGGGGCCTGCTGGCAGGTGCCCCGCACTGCTGGAGGGGTGTTGGTGCATGGGGACATGAGTGGGGGCCTGGTGGAGGGGGCACCTGACTGCTGGGGGGGTGGGGGTGCAGGGGGACATGTGCGGGGGCCTGCTGGCAGGTGCCCCGCACTGCTGGGGGGTGTGGGTTCAGGGGGACATGAGTGGGGGCCTGGTGGAGGGTGCACCTGACTGCTGGGGGTGGGGGTGCAGGGGGACATGTGTGGGGGCCTGCTGGCAGGTGCCCCGCACTGCTGGGGGGTGTGGGTGCAGGGGGACATGAGTGGGGGCCTGGTGGAGGGTGCCCCTGACTGCTGGGGGGTGGGGTGCAGGGGGACATGAGTGGGGGCCTGGTGGAGGGTGCCCCTGGCTGCTGGGGGTGGGGATGCAGGGGGTCATGAGTGGGGGCCTGGTGGAGAGTGCCCCTGGCTGCTGCGGGGTGGGGGTGCAGGGGGACATGAGTGGGGGCCTGGTGGAGGGTGCCCCTGACTGCTGGGGGGTCCGGGTGCACCGGGACATGAGTGGGGGCCTGGTGGAGGGTGCCCCTGACTGCTGGGGGTGGGGGTGCAGGGGGTCATGAGTGGGGGCCTGGTGGAGGGTGCCCGACTGCTGGGGGGTAGGGGTGCAGGGGGACATGAGTTAGACATGAGTCGGGGCCTGGTGGAGGCTGCCCCTGACTGCTGGGGGGTGGGGGCGGTGGGAGACATGTGTGGGGGCCTGCTGGCAGATGCCCCTGACTGCTGGAGGGTGTTGGTGCAGGGAGACATGAGTGGGAGCCTGGTGGAGGGTGCACCTGACTGCTGGGGGGTGGGGGTGGAGGGGGACATGTGTGGGGGCCTGCTGGCAGGTGCCCTGCACTGCTGGGGGGTGGGGTGCAGGGGGACATGAGTGGGGGCCTGCTAGCAGGTGCCTTGCACTGCTAGGGGGTGTGGGTGCAGGGGGACATGAGTGGGGGCCTGCTGGCAGGTGCCCCTCACTGCTGGGGGGTGGGGGTGCAGGGGGACATGTGTGGGGTCCTGCTGGCAGGTGCCCTGCACTGCTGGGGGGTGGGGGTGCAGGGGGACATGAGTGGGGGCCTGCTAGCAGGTGCCCCTGACTGCTGGGGGGTGGGGGTGCAGGGGGACATGTGTGGGGGCCTGCTGGCAGGTGCCCTGCACTGCTGGGGGGTGGGGGTGCAAGGGGACATGTGTGGGGGCCTGCTGGCAGGTGCCATGCACTGCTGGGGGTGGGGGTGCAGGGGGACATGAGTGGGGGCCTGGTGGAGGGTGCCCCTGACTGCTGGGGGTGGGGGTGCTGGGAGACATGAATGGGGGCCTGGTGGAGGGTGCCCCTGACTGCTGGGGGGTGTGGGTGCAGGGGGACATGAGTGGGGGCCTGGTGGAGGGTGCCCCTGACTGCTGGGGGGTGGGGGTGCAGGGGGACATGAATGGGGGCCTGGTGGAGGGTACCCCTGACTGCTGGGGGGTGAGGGTGCAGGGCGACATGAGTGGGGGCCTGGTGGAGGCTGCCCCTGACTGCTGGGGGGTGGGGGTGGTGGGAGACATGTGTGGGGGCCTGCTGGCAGGTGCCCCTGACTGCTGGGGGTTGGGGGTGGTGGGAGACATGTGTGGGGGCCTGGTGGAGGGTGCCCCTGGATGCTGGTGGGTGGGGGTGCTGGGAGACATGCGTTGGTGATCAGTAGTGCAAGGTGACATGTGGGTTGGCTGGGGGGCATGGCCATGGTGGATGGGCTGCCTGCGGGACATGAGCAGGGGTGCAGGGTAGTCCCCTGTGGTGTGGGCTGCCTGCAGGGGACGTGGAGGGTGTAGTGGGAACACCTGGGAGGACCCACAAGGCCAATTCACGTGTAGTACTACCCGGCACCCCGGAATACACATACCCTGCAGAATTAGTGTGTGGAACTTCACGCGCACCCCGGAATCCACGTACCTGCTGCAATCGCGTGTGGAACTTCCCGCGCACCCCGAAATACACGTACCCTGCAGAATTGGCATGTGGAACTTCACGCGCACCCCGGAATCCACGTACCCTGCTGAAATCGCGTGTGGAACTTCCCGTGCACCCCGGAATACACGTACCCAGGCCAATTGCATGTGGGACTTCCCGCGCACCGTGGAATACACAGACCCAGGCAATTCGCGTGTGGAACTTCCTGCGCACCCCAGAATACACGTACCCAGCCAATCGCATGTGGGACTTTCCGCGCACCCCGGAATACACGTACCCAGGCCAATCGCGTGTGGGACTTCCCGCACACCCCGGAATACACGTACCCAGGCCAATCGCCTGTGGAACTTCCCGCGCACCCCGGAATACACGTACCCAGGCCAATCGCGTGTGGGACTTCCCGTGCACCCCGGAATACACGTACCCAGGCAAATCGCGTGTGGGACTTTCCGCGCACCCCAGAATACACATACCCAGGCAAATCACATGTGGGACTTTCCGCGCAGCCCAGAATACATGCACACGCTATTTTTCACACAGCGGGTGTCCGTGTTTGTCGCATACCCCTTTGCACGTCATTTGTCTTAGAGGGCCACAGTATGTGACATTCATCATAGCTGTATATAGGTGCTTTTTGTTGGCGCACATTTTGGCGCACTTTTATTTCAGGGGCAGGGACACTACCGCCTGCTTTCTTGTGGCAGACGTGTTTTTGGGCCTGTGCGCTGGTTTGACCGTGTGCTGGTTTTCCCTATTGGATTCCATGAATACGTGTTGTAGGCGAGCGTGTGGGCGTTCCGCGCACTTGCCTCCTGTACTTCCCCCGTGACGCCCACATTTTGACGAGTTGTTCCCCATTCCGAGTGTTACGCCCCGTGTTCCGCCTACTTTTGTTTTGTGTGCCGCGCTATGTGCGATTTCGCTGTGGCCGTGGCGCACGCCGTTAGATATCCTGTGCGCCGGCGTGCGCCGCGCACTTTTTCAGCGCACATCCAATATTTTTCTCGCGCACGGCCTTCCATGAATCGATGTGCGCTGGTTTCCCTGCGATTTTCGCACTTGCACTGCGATTTTTGCTTTTTCACTGCGAATCACACGTTTTTGCCCACTTGCGCCGAAATTTTCGGCGCACATTAATTCCATGAATCGACTATTGTGAGTCTTTGTTATATATAGAATATTGTGGCAACCCAACGCTATTCTGTTGTGGTCCATTGGTGGAAGGAAGATTAAATGTCGTGGGATCCTGTGCTATTATAAAGCCCAGTATAAAAAGATCCATTTTCACTTGCCAAATAGTGTTTCTCTCCACACCTGAGCATATCCATAAACTCACAATTGACAGATCGTCACTATTTAAAAACTCCACTTGTTCAATGTCTATTGAGGTTATGTCTTCTAATTGCTGTATTTCAGCAAACATGTTTAATATGCTAGAATGGCATAAATCATAAGTCGGGAAGGGTGAAGGGCGACACTTCATGATTAACCGATGAAAGGGTTTATATTATTTTTCGTTCTCAGGGTGTTAATGGTACCAAAGCCCTTCGTTGAGCTCATTTCTGAGCTTTGTGCAGACGCTCATGCCTCTACAAATATAGGGTTATCATGATTAACAGATTGTTTGTAAGCGGGACATTCTTCAAAGGTGATTTCCTTGTTCCCTAGGTCTCTTTCAGATTGTTTTAACTCCTTAACCGGGCTTTGTGGTTTTGATTTTATTACCAGCAAATCTTAAATGTATTTCTGCATTTCGGCCCTTAATTGCGGTAAAAAAGTGTCATTCAACATTATTTTCATGTCTGGTTCTACATTTGGATATTGCACTTCAGTATCTTTGTTAGGGGCTTTCTCAGATATTGGCGGGTTATCCCCGCCATTTCTCGGTTGATCTTCCATTGTAGATACAAGATCATCTAAAGGTTGGTAGCAGTTAGGCAGTTCTTCTTTGGAGCGAGAGCCCTCTTTTAAACCACATGACATGTTTTTGTATTTAGACAACTGCAATGCTAGCAATTACGTTTCTGGTTTTTGGACCACATATTTTCTGTATAAATTGATTGACTTGTGATGTAGATGAGGATTTCATGACTTTTTCATTTTTGGACTTCTTTTTTTATGTGCTACTGTGATGTTCTCAGGCCTGTATGTATTTCTGTGATTTTCAAGCTGTTTTTGAAAAATCGGGTGCGAAGCCAAAGGCTGAGATGTTGTAGATCTTGGAAGATCTGACTTCGCCAGAGAATCAATAAGTTCTACCGATTTCTCTATAATTGGATTGTATTCAAAACTAAGTGCCTCCTCCGATTGTATTATGTGTGGAATAGCTGGAATGGCTGACTGTAATGTGACACCTATTTGATCCATAGTCATTACAGCGCCCTCTTGTTACGTTATCATGGATCAATGATGTAGTAAATATAGTATGTTCACTTTTTTGTAGTGATTCCATCCATTGTATAATTTGATCAATCTTACAGTTTTGTTTTGTGATTTTTAAATCTAATGTGTCAACGAACTTAGTCAAGGATTGAATCGTGGAATGCATTGCCATAAGGGTGATTTCTAGAAGTGGAAGCTGAGATTTGGACGAATCTTGGTTCACATGTGGAGTTTGTGCTCCACTATGTGAAAAGCCACTCCTACAGGGGATGGCCCGAATGTAAGACAAAGCAGACAAGACACGTTTAGAAATGTCAAAAATATCTGGGGATTGAAAAAGTGAATTTGAAATGTGAGCCCGGGCCAAGAGGTTTAACTGAAGAAGGAGAAAGCAACTCCTTGTGGACAACAGGCACACAGTTCAACTTAGGAACTAATTGATTAGAAGTTTTAAGTGAGCGTGAATTGATCGTGTTCCCCGTATTGGAAATATCAAAAATGTCCATCTCCCTCACTAGGAATGCATCTTGCATGGGCGTGTGGCTTGGTCTAACCGCCGTTTGACATAGAGCTTGTGTCGGGTGGAATAAACCTTTGGAACTTGTGATGGTACCCTCTTTCTCAGCAGCAAGTAGCACTGAATCAGAAACTGTATCATGGCATGCTGAAACTGTATCATGGCATGCTGTTGACGACTGCACTTCGTTTGCCTGAGTTGAAAAGAATGCTGGATTATAAATTTCACAGGGAGTTACAAAACAATCATTATCATGTGTCAACAATATTGGTTCGAACTTTACAAAAGTCACGAATGTCCACATGTGCAGGTTTGCTTTTCAAAATCTCAGATGATTTTTTTAAAAAATTTTTTTGCAGAGAGAGTACTGAAAGCAGACTTTGGTGAATGAGTTTTTGGTATAGCCGAAGCTCTAATGACCACAGTACGGAGTGACATTTTTAATTGCAATGACTGAAAGTGAGACTGCATCCACACACTCTAGGCTCACAAAGGAGAAAACCCGCAGCACTAGGTTAGAAACAAAAAGAAACACTCATTTTAAATGAGGGAAATAATGATCTACATAAACCACCACTCACACATGGAAGGCGCAGCTTCTTGCTGCTCGCGCCGTGGTAGAGTGGCAAGACCGTCTTTCTCCAACACTTTCACTTATCCTTCCGGATTGTGCGCAATCACGGGAAGTAGGAAGTGAGAGGACAAAGAGGGGAGCACAAATTCTGCAATAGCGAGTAACCAATTGCTGGTATAAAGAAATCAATACACAAGTAAAAAGTTCAATACAACTATTACATGCTTTGAGGTAGGAGGATTCAACCACGGGGGATCAACAGAGAGACAGACTACCTCCAATACTTTGCACTTCACTTCTCCAATTGTAGAAATGCAATTATTTACTCTAATTATGAAGGGACCATGTGGGGCTCAAAGGCTCAAAAGCTGAACGTGCGACACAGTCACCCCACAAAATTACAAAACTTTATGACAATTTTAAAAGGTTTACACAGCCATTGGGGAAGGTGAGAGACAGTGCTGAATTAAGGAGAAAAGAAATGCAGAGTTCTGCAAACTGCCTGCATGCGCAGTGTTTCAGTTAGGCAAAACAGGTGGGGCTCATTGGCTAAATTTGCCGACAGTCACCTCACTGGAAAAAGATAAAGTCCAAAGTTGCCCTGGCAGCAAGCATGTGCCGTATTCCAGTCGGTCATGACTTGTGAGGCTCAAAGGCAAAATATGCCAGCAGTCACCTCACCTAGGATAGAAACAGTGCAAAGTTATAATGGGTCATGCACGTGCCGTTTTCCAGTCCAACAGGACTTGTGAGGCTCAAAGGGAGAATATGCCGACAGTTACCTCACATAGGAAAAAAACAGCCCAAAGTTACAAAGGTGCATGCACGCGTCGAATTCCAGTTAGACAGGATAGGTGAGGCTCAAAGGCAGAGTATGCAGACAGTCACCTCACCTGTTCAGTTCACCAAGCAGTCTGGATAGAAGGAACGCTGAATAATGCGACCACTATGGATGTTAGCACGGCTTGATGTGAAACAGAACGACCGCTGACTTTTCAATGTTTGGCTCACTTGAGGGAATGTTTTCCTCTGTAATCATCCGTTTCTCCTGGCCGAGTGCAGCCGAACACTTGATACACTTTGCTACGCTTCACTACGTAGCAAGGATTTATACTCCCAGTTACTTTAAAGGGCCAACGTATGTTTCCAAGCAGTTTCACAGAGAGATTAGGGAGATACCAATACACTGCAAAAAAACAGCGTGCCAGGGCAGCAGGCAGCCAAACACTTCATACACTTTGTTACTCTTTGCTACGATTTGCTACATAGCTAGGATTTATACTCCCAGGTTCTTAAAGGGGCCAGCGTATGTTTCCCAGCAGTTTCACAGAGAGATTAGGGTGATAATAATTCACTGCAAAAACAACAGCGTTGCAAGGCAGCAGGCAGCCAAACACTTGATACACTTCCTTCTGGGCTTCTCTATGCTTCAAGGATAAATCCGATAACTCTGAGTTCCTGGTTATTTTAATCCCTAGTTGTCAGTCAAAGAAGCAAATCACTGAGCATTTGAGCAACACTTTAATATAGGTTGTGTGGAAGCCTGATGAGTTGCAGCAAATTCTGATTCTATGTTTAACTCACAAACCCAGGAAGAGTCAAATGTCTTATTACATCTTCTGTCACATTATTTAAGACAGGTGTAATTCCTACAGTAAAATTAAACAAGTGGGACATATCTTAAGGGATGGCAGTGGCACACATTACCAAGCACTTGCTTAATGATGGTAGCATATTTGTGCCCTTGTAGGAGATGGGCACATACACGATTTACTTCTGCAAAATAACTGTGTGTACTGTTGGTAACCTGGCATTGCTGGTAGTAGACTATTGGGTGGGTTCTTCTCTGAGAACTGCTTGTATCATAGGTCTTAACCTGGCATTGCTGGTAGTAGACTATTGGGTGGGTTCTTCTCTGAGAACTGCTTGTATCATAGGTCTTAACCTGGCATTGCTGGTAGTAGACTATTGGGTGGGTTCTTCTCTGAGAACTGCTTGTATCATAGGTCTTAACCTGGCATTGCTGGTAGTAGACTATTGGGTGGGTTCTTCTCTGAGAACTGCTTGTATCATAGGTCTTAACCTGGCATTGCTGGTAGTAGACTATTGGTTGGGTTCTTCTCTGAGAACTGCTTGTATCATAGGTCTTTTTCTGCAACTTTGTTTTGAAAATTGTGCTAGAACATGCACCATTTCCACTCCTCATTTCAGAAAATGCTTGCTTGTGCTTCAGTGGCACACACATTTACGCCCCCTCCACTTTAAAAGTTCGCCAGCCGCCACTGCTCCTAGCACCAGTCACATGCTGCATGGGGTGCATCCATCATCTCTCTCTTTCGTAAGGGAGCCCTGTGGTCATATTTTGAATTCTTTGGGATTTCAATTACACCGGGGACACGCCATTCGGCCCCATCTCCCTTTTTTATTCATTTTTTCCAGGTGTGACATTCCATGATGCCTCACATTCTTTCGTTCTCTTCTACTCCATTGTCCTTTTTCGACAACTGCTTTCCTGCCGGGACCATGTCCTTGACCTGCGCCGTTAGAAATCCCAAAAGCCATGGAGACACACACAGTAAATTGATCCACACAAAGATGAGCCAGTCCCATTGGGCTACCTTCAGGTGGTGACACTTGTCTAGTGTATATAGTCAACAAGGTAGATTGGTGGGTTCATTATGGTTTGCAGACATTTGTGGACAAGTTGAGGATCAAATACACCAATGCTGGTATGGCCACTCATTCTTTCATATGAACGAGATTGTGGAATGTGTACAATGCATGATAGCAGTAACACTTCATGTTAACAGTGACACAAAACTGTGACACTCGTAGCAAGTGATATGTAAAAAAAACAAGCACAAAGTGTATGTCTCTGTGTTTCTGGTTTCTGTATATACAAAGTCAGAATCTAATGTATTTGTATGTATTAGATAACAGAAAAGTCATGATTCATAAATCTGCTACTTACATATTATGACATCTTTGTAACACTATCACTTATTGTGCCTGTGCATGCCCTTGGACTGTCTTCTTACATCTCTTGTTGGCATAATGGCCAGAGAAAGGAATGAAGGAACATCTGTCTGACAATGTCTGACATACTGTGTAAACAAGCACTGGCAAAGTCAACAGTGCTGGCAATTTCTGGTAATAAGTGAAAGTCTTTGCTAATGGATTGTGGATGGTTGCGTTCCTGTGTTTGAAGGTGCTGATAAGTGTGTGAATGAAGGGATGAGTTTGTGTGCGTGGCTGGATGGCTGGGAGGAGGAATGGGTGAGTTTGTTTGGTTGTACAGATGGCTGAGTGGATAGATGTGTGAGTTTGTCTATGTATTTGGAGGTGACTACCGAGTTTAGAAGCATTTGTGTATGTCCCCTCGAGCGAAATGTTATTCAGCCTTGCATCCTTTGCTGAGTTTCACATGACCTGCCTTCGTTTTATAGTTAGAAAAGCAGATGGTGGGTGTTTTGGACCAGCCTCGGAAGACATAAAAGGGTTACCTTTATCTGCCTTTGTGTTCTCTTTAACTGTTTGTTTATGGTTTCTACCTAAACAAAATAGCAGTTTCCTTATGCTGCTCTGGGAGTCCTCATCCTGGACCTTAGCACTTAACTATCAGAAAGATTCCTATTGCAGCCCAAAATGTCAACACTGATTTATTGACTCGATGAAAAAAAAGCGGTGTTTTTATGGATACAAAAATGTGAGATTGTACAGTGGAATAATGCCTATGCCCATTTTTCACACCAGCCCTATTTGCAAAAGAGGCTGCCTTCTCTCTTCCCTGTACTTCACTCCCTTCTTGATTCCGAGCATTTGTTTCAGGTTCACTTCCTGCTTCTTAAACGGGAGAGCATTTAAAGCTGCTCTCAGCTGAGGGAAGCTTGCATAATACGAACCCAGTGAAAACAAAAGCTTGCAGTAGTCCTCTTTTTGTTTTCACTATATTGTATTGTCTGGGCAAAAATGCTGGAAGCATAAGGAGGATACATATTTTCAGTACTTTCTCCACGTTCAGAGCTTTCTTAAAGTCGTTCTTCATCACAAAGATGCTGGAAAATAAAGCCAGAAGTGAAAAACACATCAATGCACTAAGCAACTGAGAAACAAAACATAGTAAAAAACTATATTTGTACAAGTATCTCTCTAACTAAGACACCTCCACTCAATACTAATTGGCTTCTGCAATGACAGAGCTTTCAGCAGGAGGCACTTGTTCTGCATCGCATCACCAAGGAGATAACAGGAACCAGGACCCCTTTTTACTTTGCATCTTCAAGATCTCTTTCAGAGAGCTACAGCTCTCTCTAATCAAACCTAAGGATACGGGCTGCACAGAGGGCAATTTCCTCACACCTTTTCCTTTAAACTCACGCTCCAAAGTGAGATTAACCCAAACCATAATGCATCTGTGTCATTGAGTTGACGAAAAGAAAACATTCTGCCTTCACTGCTTGGCATTGTCACACTTCCGTGGCATGCAAGGTTGAATCTCTTTTCTTGACCAAGGACATCAACTTCTTGATAGTGAAATTGAATGAGGTGCCCAGTCCATGCCCATCCACTTGGAATGTCTCTGATCATGTGCTTAGGAATTCCCTATAGCATAACTATTTCTGGTGGCAACATCAGGCATGTGGATTCCTACAGGCTTCACATGTTCGGGACACTCTGTTGTCCATGTTTTAGCTTTGGTTTTCTTCCTGACCTCCATGTATGTTATTTCACTTTATAGTGGCATAACAGCTTAGCAAACGTTTGTATGCAAACCAGCGTCTCTTGGGATAGAGGTACATTTTTCCCTTCAAGGTGTCAAGCGCATCTCGAACAATGAGATGGGTGGCTGGAAATGAAGTACACCTGGGAAAACTACCATTCCCAATGATTGATGATTTTGTCAGAGGGAAGTACATTCTGAAATTAAATGATTCTCTAACTCTGGGTAAGTTCAATGGCAGCTACCCATGTTTCAGTCTTTCTGTGGCTCTGGGAAAGCTACAGGGACAGTACTAACTGCTCACCTTCGGTTTCTTAAAGATGGTGGATTTCAGAAATCTCACTGACTTCAGGTCAGACTGTTCTCCCCAGAATCACATTGTGTTTGACTGTCATAGTCAGTGTCTACGAGATTTGCACTGGTGTAATATCTATTTCTGCAATGGATGGTCTCAGTATCCCAGGCACACCTGTATCTGCCCTCCCGTTTGGTAGCCCATACCCTCCATTGTTAGCCAAAACACTCTGCGCTCACCATTCTCAGGATGTGTCCAGCATCTGAAGACCAAGCCATCAAGGTCACCTGCATCATATAGTAAGATGTCACTATGTAAGCTTCCTTCTACCTGTCAGGGAAAACTCCACCTCTGGCAGCAGGCACATTTCTCTACGGATTTTAGAAATCACCTGCAGATTTGCAAATGTTTGGACAGGCCCAGCAGATTTCCCTCTGCAACTATGAAGTTTCCAACTCTGTAGAAGTATGAAACACGTATCTGCAGATTTTCACACTGATTTCTGTAGATTTGCACTGCCTCTGTGTTGCAAACCCTACAAATGTACTAATTTACTTTAATTATCCTTGAAACACTTGTGTATAGGCGCGTTACAAATACCATATCATATCATATCATATCATATCTCAAGAAAGGCTAAGAATGGGCCCCTCAAATACCCACCTAACTCCATGGGCAGGGGCAGACCAATTATATTTATACACATTAGTTAGGTTAGGTGCTACAGGAAATCCTCCCACCCATAGTCCTGAAAAAATGGACTAGGTGCAATTTTCAAATATACAGTTGAAATAAGTTTTATTCATTCACAAGTATGGAACAACTCCTAACACATTCAGAAAACTAGGACCCAATTATTTACCCACATGGTGGGTATATCATGTACCTATTATCACAATTACATCAAAATAAACACATCTAACAATTTGCAGTCACTGACGACATAAACATATATAACTAAACACTCTAAAGGTGTCTTCTTCAAACACATTTCCCAACATGTTTCAGTTCTTCTTTGCTCTGAATGCACGAACATTTTTCAGGGGTATCTTGTCTTTAAAAACATTATTTTCACCACCATGTAACCAGGGTCAATGTAAATTTCAAATTCAATGAGGATATGACATCAAAATGGTACTTTAGCAGGAGGGGTGTCAAAGTCCACAGCAAATCACAGCAACTCTCTTTAATAGAGTCGGTCTGAAAATCCACAATGCTAGTAAATAGCCCAAATGGTTCAAAGATATCTCTAGATCTTCCGTTCACTGTGGGGTAGAGTTATTCAAGCAATCAGCTGTACTATATTGCACTTATCGCCAAACGCAGACCTCTTTGGTCTTGACTCAAGGCCACAATCTATCAACAGGGGGCACTAGGGAAACCTTGCAGGAGCCTAAGAGCATTTTTAGAAACTTGGTCTCTGCAGTTACCAATTGCTGGTAGTTAACGTGCCCCCATACTTCAGCACCATAAAGGGCTGCAGAAGCTGACTTCATTTCATAGATGCTGATTGCAGGGGACACTGCTCTTCCACCGTGATCAAGGAAAAACATCCTTAACCCACCACTGGTTTTCCCCAGGATAACCTGTGCTTTATCTAATTGGGTGGACCATGTTCCGGTGTCAGTGAATCTGACACCGAGATAATCATAATAACAAAACTGTTCAAGGCATGACCCATCAACCTTCATAGAAATTGGACAGTACCTGGATCTCTGTGGCCTAAAAACTAGAACCTTTGTCTTGCTCTTGTTTAAGGTCAGCCTCAGCACCGTACACTGGTTAATAAAACCCTCCAGAGATAGCCTAATCCCCATGGCAGATGCGGATAACAAAACGGGATCATCGGCGAAAAATAATGAAGATAACACATTGTAACCCAACTTCTGAGGATCAAACCTATCGACTTGGCATCTCTTCAGCAGCTCTATGATTATTTCATTAATGTACATGAGCGGAGCAAAGACACAGCCCTTTTGCACGCCCCTGTCCACCCTGAACCGTCTCATGGTTTCCCCTCCAGAGCCCCATCTTATCAACGCAGAGTTACTTGAATACAATTCTCTCATTATTCATACCAATTCTGCTGGAAGCCCCCGCTTGGATATAAGACACCAGAGTTCATCTTTGGGTACAGAGTCAAAAGCGGTCTGAAGGTCAACAAAGACCTCATACACTTTAATTCCCTTCAACTCAGCATGTTTATATAAAACTAGGACACACGGAAACATTGATCTATAATGCTGATCCCATTCTGAAACCCTGCCTGGAGGTGAGAGATAAGATTCCCCTAAGTCACACTATCCTGCAGCTGCTCTAGGACAACTTTTACAAATATTTTTCTGGTAGCATCAAGAAGGAAATAGGCCTGTAATTACCAGGATTCTCCCTGCCCCTTTTTTGTATAACAGGACTGTTTCTGAAGTTCTCCAAGAGTCAGGTGCATTATTAAGATGAGCCACAGATTGAAAAGTTTAGTTAGAACAGGTGACCACACATTTAACACATCCTTCAGCAGATCAACTGAGATCATGGCTGGGCCTGGTCCTTTCTCACATTTAACATTAAGAATTGCACTTCTAACATCTAACCGTGTAACAATCATTGGAAAAATTGTTACATTCGGGAGCATTGGTATACACATATTCTCCCCCCACCATATCTTCATATAACCCATGGAAATGGTCAAACCAGTCCTCAGGGGATAAATCAATGGATCCTGTTCTCGTTGCTCCTTTTTCTACAGGCAACTAAAGCCCAGAATGACATAACATCATTTCTAGAATCCGCCTATAGGAGTTTTCCCATTCAAGCTTCTGACTTTCCTCCTTTTTGTCAGAAGTAATGCTCTTGTACCTGAACCTAAAATGGCGTAACACCTCTTTGGTCACAGTACCCATCCCCTGAAAACAATATGACACTGCCTTTTTTGCCATTCGACACTCCTCATCAAACAAAGTATTCCTAACCACCATTGTGCACCTAATTTCAGTCACCGAGTTAGTAAATTCTCGATCAATGCCACCTTGTTTCTCAATCCCCCCCACAAATGTCCTCAATAATAGGCATTGCCCTAAGATAAACTGTGAGCTTGATTCCTGCCTCCTTGATTTGGACCCAATAAACAGTACGCCTAGCATTCCCAGTGATTATCAGCGGTACACTAGGTACAAACCTGTTACAATCCCCACCACTTAATCGCACTTCCAAGAGTAGTGGTTTATGGTCACTATCTCTGCGTTCAATGATGGAAAATTCTTCCACAAGTTCTCAATCAGCAGCTGCTACAAGGATAAAATTGATCCTTGAAGAACTTGTGGGGCCAAAAAAGATATTCCTTGCCAGACGACCCCCCCCACATCTTCCATTGCGAGCCATGAGGATGAGCCCAGACAATATTTGTGCTGAATCCAAGGCATATTTATGGGCCCTTGGTGGGTAACTTGCCTCTAGATCAGGAATATCCCATGCCTGGTCGAACACATCCCATAAACCTTCCAATTCTTTTAGGGGTTCAAACTGCACATTAAGGTCACCCCCAGCAATAACTTGCAGCACACTATTAATTAAGTGTACTTGTCTAGAGATCAGATCCTGCAAAACAGTCAAAGTTCCCAAAGGGTCGCTGCAATATGGCCAGTTATACAAATTGAACACAAGCAATGTATGCCTGTCCTTGTTTTTACCGACAACAAATTGCAGGTCTGCTCTGCTCTGGTCTGTTATCTCAGTTACCCAGCCAGAATCGATCGCAAATAAAGTTTGTAACCTCCAATGCTCTTCCCCTAGCACCCTTTTTTGCCAGGGTATTATCATGCCTTGATTCCTGGGACCGCGATCATTGGTAAAGCCCAGGTTTCCTGCAGACAGACAATCATGCTGGTAGAAATAAAACCCAACCAATCTGGATCCACCATGTGCCTGTCAATCCCAGGGACATTCCATGAAAATACCCTGGCTACCTTATGTTTAACCAGGACCTTGAGGTAAGCGGGAGGATCCACCTCTTTGATCTCATCGCCCATAAACAGAGGATTACACACAAATTCAGACCTCTGTTGTTGACGGGGTTCAGATTGACTTCCACTATAGGGAGTAGACAGGGGGCAGGGGGTAAGATCCTGCTTCAATAGCTGTCTCTGAGGCTGAGGGGGGGACCCGTGGATTTCAAACTATGTACAGGGATGCAATTGTTTTTCTTGATGTGGTAGTCAAATCAGACAAACATGAAATAATTACTGAACTCCATCGAAAACCGACTAGCTCCAACATGCCATTACTAGCAAGCAGTAACCACTCGACTGCTATGAAACGGAGTATCCCATAAGGTGAATTCGTCAGAATTCGACAGAACTGTTCAAACTTGGACTGTTTCGATAAATAATGTAGATTTACTGCACTACATTTTAAAAAACAAAGATACCCAAAAGCCATATTGGAAAGAGCGTACCTCAAAGCTCGAAATTTGAATCGAACAGAGCTACTTCTAACAAATCGAACTTTAGAAGAAACAGACAAGGAAAATGCTATTCGGCACATCTTAACATATGGCACACATTCTGGCGCCATACGAAAGATACTCCAGCGACATTGGAATGTGCTATGATCGGATGAAATTCTGTCATCACACCTAGGAGAAAGGATCAACATTACGTATAGAAAGTCTTGTTCCATCAAAGAACTACTTATCAGCAGCTATATGCCCCCTGTAACCAAAACACTAAATTCTGGCACGTGGTTAACCAGAAACGGAAATGGATTCTTTAAGTGTTTGAAGTGTAAAGCTTGTCAACATGCTATGAACAGTACCACTTATATACATCCAGTATTGGGTCACACAGTGTAACTAAAAGCAAGAATCACATGCAACACAGAATTTGTAGTATATTCTCTCACATGTTCTTGAAAGTTATGGTACATTGGACGTACCATTGGGAAGTTAAAACCTAGAGTTCTACAGCACATGAGAGCAATGAAGAATTTTGATGTTTCATACCGAATGGCTGTACACTTTAAAGAAGTCCATGGAGGGAAAATTGAAAGTTTCAGATTTTTTGGTGTACATCACGTGAAAGAAAATCCCAGAGGAGGTAACCGAGAATTAGAACTCCGACAAATGGAAACAAGATTTATCCTAGATCTTGAAATGAAAAAGCCAAAGGGACACAATTTGGATGAAGAATTGTACACGTTTTTAGGAACTTGAATGAATATATAAGTCCGAAGCGGGTGTGGTTGTTCTAAACATCTTTTTTCAAAACAGGTCTCTATTTGTATCCATAAATTGTTTGTCTAAGAAAGGACACAGAAAGCTGCCACGGCGAGTACCAGTATAGCCAATAATATTTTGGAATGTGTTTGCCAACCAGCTGGGAACCAAAGAAAACACATAATTAAACCAGTCATCATGTTCAATGTCCTCCACAGATAACTCCATCTTAGTGCGTAGCTCCTGTAAGGTGGTTATGGCCTCTGTAAGGGACCCATTCTGCTTATCGTTTTCTGGTTTGTAGGTACAGCAAGATGAGCCTATCTTAGTGCAAACGCCCCCTCCCCTCCATGGCTTTGATGAGCTCAAGAACATACCAATTTTGTAGAGTCAATAATCTCACTGCTCTCAACTCCTCTTTAATTGCATTGAACCCCTTACCTGTGGCATTTATTGTTTGCAACAGCTCTCATCTTTTTACTTGTAACCATTTGGCCTTTGTTGTTGCTTGCAAGCCAGGGGCAACGTAGGAGGTAAAGAAAATTGCAGTTCTGCCGAACAGTTCATGTTTGCCTGGTATGTCATCATAGGCCTCAATTGGTTTTGCAGAAATATAATTCTCCCTTTGTGTACGTTTCAGGGCAAGAGACCTCTTCTTTCTGGTGTTTGTGCTTATCAGGGGAAAATCACCAATCTGCATCTCACTTTGTGGCACCACCAGAGCTTGTGCACTGATCACTACTATGGACCATATGCCTCCCCCATTTGGAGGGAGATGCATATAGGCCTTTGAACCACAAGCCCAATAGTGGTCCATTGATACAGCTGTACCTACCTTCATGCCCGGTGAGTCCATGATCTGTTAGCAACCCTTGTTCATTCCTACATTCACTGTGCTATTATTTTTGAAACAATGGGTTGCAATTTGTATTTGTATTATGGGTACTGGTCCTCTTTCACCTTCAATCCAGGTTAGCAGATTTTGAATCTTCAGTCCACTCTTTAAGGCACACCCTGTTTGCATTCTCTACAACCTCCTTTGGTGCTGTTATGAGTGCTTGTACTTTATAGCCTACCAGTCCATCAAACCATCCTTCTGTGGTCAATATACTCCCTACTATGTGTAACAGAGGTCTATTCCAGCAATCAGGTATTTCTTTCCCTTGCATGTCTGTACACTGCAACAATTTATGGTCCTCTATTTTAATTTCACTTATCTGCAGGCCGGACAATATTTATTTCATTAACTCGTGTTGCATTTTTACATTTATCATCAGGGCCATTTGTTTTATGAAGCTATCCTCACGAAGGGAATCTGCTTTTGTTACCCATTGTATGATAGCCTGTTTTCCCTGAAATTGCCCTCTCGTGGTGCATAGCGCAAGATGTGTTAAGCAGTGTCCTCTGTGTGTGTTTACTTCTGTTGCTATGAACACTCGGGAGGCATTCATGGCATATGGAATGAGAAAACAGAAAAGGCCTCATCAGACTTCTCTCTTCTGACCCTTCTCATGTCCTGATGCCAGAAATTGTTTGTAACATGGAAGGAATTATTAAAATATTGCATCATGTGTTTCAGGTCATTTTGCACACTTTTCTGTAGTCTTTTCATTTGTGTGCTACCTTCAGGAGGAATTTCAGTTTCCATGTCCACTACTGTTTTCTTAGGAATCATACCTGTGTTACCTTCAATAAATATTGGCCTTGCCACAACATCGGTGTTAAACCGCTGCACTGTAATACAATATGCAT
Organism: Ambystoma mexicanum; assembly: GCF_040938575.1. NCBI lineage: Eukaryota > Metazoa > Chordata > Amphibia > Caudata > Ambystomatidae > Ambystoma > Ambystoma mexicanum. The sequence continues at coordinate 1,042,521,946 of NC_090924.1, forward strand.
AATACATACAACAAAATGAGAAAAAGAAATCCCAAATCATGATAGCTGAGGAATTCACCATCTGCAGGTATTTTGGTGTGTAAGCTCATTTGGGCACCAAAAGAAAATATCAGATATTTTTTTCAAAATTCATTTTGCTTAAGTAAAAATTTCTCTTTTGCTTCACATAAAAATAAGTAAAAAGAAAACCCGGAGGGGGCAAAGGAATAAGCAGCTCAGAGTCGGATGGGAGCATAAGAACTCGCTTTGGCAAGAAGAACACGGAATGAGTCACACAAACACACATAACAGCATTATCAATTCGTGTAAACATCAATTGTCTGAGGAGCAAATCAAAGTGCTTCAACGCGGATTACATTTTTGCCCCACGGCAAGCTATGACTATGCTGAAACAAGAGTGGATTTCTATAAATACAAGCAGAAGATAAGACTTAAGACATTTTTTATCATGAATCCTCCAAAAGAGAAACCTACTAAGCGACCGCAAGGAAAAACAACAGTACCTATTGAAGATCTGGAAGGCTACTAGATTTGGAAAGATACTCCAGCTACTAGATTTGGAAAGATACTCTAGCCACATTGGAATGTGCTATGATCGGACGAAGTTCTGTCATCACACCTAGGAGAAAGGATCAACATTACGTATAGAAAGTCTTGTTCCATCAAAGAACTACTTGTCAGCAGATAAATGCCCCCTGTAACCAAAACACTAAATTACGGCACATGTTTAAATGTAAACGGAAATTGATTCTTTAAGTGTTTGAAGTGTAAAGCTTGTCAACATGCTATTAACAGTAGCACTTATATACATCCAGTATTTGGTCACACAGTGCAACTAAAAGCAAGAATGATATGTAATACAGAATTTGTAGTATATGCTCTCAGGTGCTCTTGCAAGTTATGGTACATTGGAAGTACCATTGGGAAGTTAAAACTTAGAGTCCTACTGCACATGAGAGCAATGAAGAATTTTGATGTTTCATACCCAATGGCTGTACACTTTAAAGAAGTCCATGGAGGGAAAATTGAAAGTTTCAGATTTTTTGGTGTACGTCACGTGAAAGAAAATCCCAGAGGAGGTAACCGAGAATTAGAACTCCGAGAAATGGAAACAAGATTTATCCTAGATTTTGAAACGAAAAAGCCAAAGGGACACAATTTGGATGAAGAATTGTACACGTTTTTAGGAACTTGAATGAATATATAAGTCCGAAGCGGGTGTGGTTGTTCTAAACTTCTTTTTTCAAAACAGGTTTCTATTTGTGTCCATAAATTGTTTGTCTAAGAAACAAGGAAGTAAGTGTGTCCTATCATCAAATAGCAAACCGCAGTTTATGAAGCTGTTAGAATTTTCTCCATAGAAATATTGTGGTTTCACTGCAGAATTTGTAGAGATGGCTGTCTGCTAGTCTCTGATTTTTAATTGGTGATCAGGTAGGGTAGCACAGTCTCGTGTTGGGTTTATATACGATCTGTCTATAGTTGTCCAATTAGAAACATGGCATAGGTTTATGTGATTGAAATGTCCAATGCTGGTTACAGCTGGGATCCTGAGTACAAATATGGACTATTGTTGGAATATTATATGCACGTCCAGTCTATTTTAGCCTGCCCTAAATAGGGGGCATTCAGCATACAGTGTAGAGAGGCATTGATGAAAGTGTTACATGCTCTCTGCCAAATTGAAACTAGAAACCATTTTTCAAGCTTGTAGTACATTACAGGACTGACATTTAGCATCTCAATTTGGAAACAATCGCCATGGCTGCCATGATAAATATGCATGATGCACTTTAAGATGCACATTTTGCAGGAATGCACTAAGCACTTTATGATCAGAATGAAAATATTGGCAGCTATGTCCTTATCTTTATGCATTACGCACTTCATGATTAGAATGACAAAACTGGCTGCAATGCTTTTATTGATGAATTAAGCACTTTCAGGCACTAAGCACTTTATTGTGAAAATAGTGATTGTTGCTGTCATGGTTCCTGTGCATTTAACAATTTTTTTAAAAAAATCTGTATTTTCTCTTTAGGAAAATAGTTTCTATGCATTGTATATATTATTCCTTTAAAAAAAATGCCAATTGTTTCATTAACTAGAAAGTATATTATAATTAAGCTAATTTTAAAAGCTTTACAAGTATACCATTATTGGTTAGGAAACCAGTTTAAAATGGCCGCCATAGTTTGTGCCAAAGCACCATATACAATGCATTGAATGCGGAGATAAGAGGAAAGAGAAAAGGGACAACTATAGATTAAACCATAGAGATGTAGGGTGTGTGTGTGTATATGTATCACCATTGGTGTTTTAAACATTTGTATGTGAACAAGCAGCGAGTACGCTGCGAAAGAGTCATACGAGCGTTCTCCTTTTCTATATATATTCTTTTTAAAAATGGTTAAATAACTAAATAAAATTTGGATACTGAGAGGAATCGACTGAGTCAGGCTGGTTTTTTGAGATTGGTGCAGCTCAGAGGACCGTGCAGATCGACTGGAGTGCAAATCCTTCTTTGGTGTGCTGGAGGTCCGGCTGTTTGTCCCCTTTTCGTCAAATATATATATATATTTAAAAATACACATATATATATATATATTTTACCAACTGTTATAAAAATGTTCACAAGATTTCTGGAAGGGGCCAGGGGGCATGTCAAAAACATTGTTAGGGAATGTTCAATACTGTTCTGGAGACAGGATAACAGCAAAGTGTCTTTACTGCTATGGTTGCTCTTGCTGCTGGTTCGCTCTGGTCATCGCCCTCATCTGTGGTCTTTGTAATTCTTCTTCTTCTGGCTATGTATCTTCTGACAGGGGACCTCACCACAATACCTTTTAATATTGCTAAAATGTAACCAAGCCTGCCTACCCTTAATTTTTTGTGCTGAATGTGTTGCTATCTCAACCGTTTATGGCCCTACAAACCTTGGCGTGTGGCGCTTTCTAGAAAAATTTTGACAAAGAACCTGGTGCCCAGGATATAGGGGGACTCACAGGGTCAAATGTTCATTTAAATCTTCAGTGATTCTTGCTGAGCCCCCTGTCTCACCTGCATCTGTTTGGAGATATATTTCAGAGATTTCGTCATAGCCATCAAATAATCATGCATCTCTTTACCAAGACTGTTGCTGAATTCTCAGGATCTGTGTGAGCACATGTGGAGGGGCAATTGGGACATTCATTATATGTACTGTCATCAGCTCATGTGGTGTCAGGTGGTGTTCAGAGCCTGGCTGATTGCGTATGGCAAAAAGGAAGGCAGTGTAACCAGGTTATGCATAGTGTCTTTTATTTTGGCAATGCGCATTCCTTCAAAAAGCTGTTTCAGTGCTTACAAATTCCATTTGTTTGGGGGTGATAGGCAGATAAGAATGTGTCTCTTATTCCCAATAGCGGTGTAATGTATTTAAACACCTCATTTACAAAATGCAGTCCATTGTCAGAACGGATCACTTTGCACACTCCCCATCTAAGAAACACCTCTCTTACAAGGAATTTTGCAGCAATATGGCATATGGATGCATGCAGGGACCTTCTTCTATTCAGCAAGAAAAGGGACAAACAACCACAATGAGGGGTGTTGCTAGGTCTGGATAAAATGCAGGCTACACTAATAATGGGACTGTTGGGACTGTCAGGACCCAGGACTAGCTAGCCTTTTGGTTGTGGGCCCTGAGCTTCTATCCAGGGCTACAGCCAGAATAACCAGGGCTATAGCCTTCCAGCCCTCCCCAGCAATGCCTCTAACTAAAATCATGTATTGGTAGCCATTACACATTTGAAGCATATCCATATAATCGATATCCAAATGCCGAAATGGACCAGTAGGATGCGGTATTGCTACTCTCACTGTTCTCAACATGTGATGAGCAGCATCCGAAATAGATACAGCAGGACACCGCCTTGTGGTGGGAAGTGTAGTTGTTCCAGCACTACTGTGGGTAACCCAATAGGCATGACAGGTTTTCCTGTGCTATATTGTCACCAAATTAGCTCGGATAGGGATAATGAGCAGCACCTTTTGTTCGACAATTCCTGCTCTCCTTGTCATGCGCATTCCTGTAAATCTACAATCTGGTTTGCTGGCAGGGTATTACGACATTCTTTCATCACCATGTTACACACACATGTGTATTTGTTTGGGGCAGTTGTAATGTCTATTAACTGTGTGAAATATGCTGCTCTTTTGGTTTCTGCAGCTTAATTGTGATGAGAATTCATTACTGCACCTCTTGTGTGCACTGCACTGCACACTTCACCACAGCAATCGCACAGGGACATTCAAATGCATCTAATAACCTATTGAATAATGGCACATGCTGTACTGGTGTGCCATTGGTGTGCTGCAAGCCCCTCCTTTTCCAACATTGCAGTCCTGAGTGTACTGTTGACGTCACGTAGGTGGAGTTAGAATACACCATTACCACCTCATCCTTATGCTCTTCAAGCGTTAAAATCATGGCTACTAATTCTTCTGCTTGTGCTGAAAAATGTTCTGGCAATTTTTCACTTTTCACTATCTCAAACCTTCTGCTCTTTTCTGTCTTCACCACTGCCATCCCACTATGCCTTTCCCTCCTAGGGCATTTTCCTTGTCATGGGCATGTTGTCATTCTAATCAGTGTAGGTACTACAGTCATGTACATTATCTCCCTCCTTCAATGGCTCTGCTACGACCTTGCAGGGTTCACAATGTAGCACTTCACAATTTTGATTGATGAATTGGATATTATAACCTCATACCCTGATGCTCTCTGTATAGTCAATGTGCTTTTGGGCTTTTCGAGAATGTCAAAAAGCACAAGCTCAACATATAATGTAACTGGAAAGCCCATCGATATACTGGATGCATTCTCAATTACAAAAACTGCCCCCTCACCCTGGGATAATAATTATATTCTCATCTTCCCACACAATTTTTGTTCACAACTGGCTGCATTTGTTGTGCTTCCTGCAAACTGTTTTTCTCCCTGATTTGTATTAATACTGCTTGTTCTACTGCCAATTGTGACAATTTCTTTTGTACCAGCTTTGTTTCCTCTATCTTTCTTTCTTCAACCTTCTTTCTGTCTTTCTCTTGTTTCAATTGACTATGTTGAACCATGTTCAATTGTATCTCGGGATACGGTTTTGCCTCAAACCACACAATTTTCTTTAATTGCCTTTGTACAGGAAGCCCCTGACTTAAAATGTGACAAAAAGCACCAAAATGATAGGCAAATCTCCTCTGAACAAGAGTACCATGAGCAACCCCCGACACATGTTTCGGCCTAGTTGGGCCTCATCAGTGAGGTGAAGCTGAGCCTCTCTGAGACACAGTGAGAAAGTGGTCCACGTCTGGATTACCCTGGGTTACCTACGGTGGAACCCCACGTTTTAACAAAGTTACAAAGGAGTGTGTGAGCCCCCTCTACTAACAATGAACATGGGTCAAATACCCTGTTGCATGGAATTTCTTCTACTAGGGAGGGTCTACAACCACATTCTAACTCACTGCACCCCTCACAGAGGAGAAATATCCATTTGCATATCAGTCTTTGTCCCACCCACAAGGGCAGTCCAGCACTGAAATGCTAGGCAAATCTCCTCTGAACAAGAGTACCAACAAGAGTACGCACTTAAACCCCCGGCCCCTCGCACTTCTGTCTGCGCACTTGCACGACCTTGAATGTACTAGATTTAGCATGTTTGTTTATCCTGTCCTCCCACATCTCCCCCTTCCTAGCTTGTGGCTGCTTGCATAGATGCATTGATGACCAACCTTTTTTCATCTTGTTTGTTCCTCTCCCTTCCCCCACCCCCACTTCTCCATCCACTATTTATTCACACACTTACACTAGTAGAAATGCCCTGGCCTAGTATGTTAGTTATTGGTCTTAGATCATTCGGAATCTTCAAGGCCTAAGAATGACGTTGATAGCCCCCTGTTCCCTTCTCACCTTGAAGCACTTCACTTGCGTATACGCGCTTTACAAATAAACAATTACATGACATTACATTACATTTCATTTCTATTGCTCTTCCCGCCAAGTCAATCAAATCAGTCTCTTTTCCCGCAAGTGCGCTTGTTCGGGGTGCTTGTGCGACTTCCCATTCCGACTGTCTTTCCTCTTCCTCCTAGTCTTTGCCCTCATCTACCTCCTCAAACTCTAGCCTTCTAAGGGGCTCTCTCACATACGTCCCACTCACTATCTCCTCTAATACATTCCTACCCATACTTTGCAAAGACTTCCTCCAATTCTATCTTCTGCTCATTCTATCTCTTTTACTCCTATTTAGGTTGTCACTATTTTGTCTTGTAACATCTTCTCTCTATCTGTCATGTATGTATGTCTGCTGATGATGTATCAACTTCCTTTCAGCATCCCTCCCTCGTTCGCTCTTCCGCTAATTTATTTTCTATTTCTCTCTCTTCTTCCCATTTTTTTTCTCTTTCTCGCTCTCTTCTTGTTTTCTTTCTTTTTCTCTCTTTTCCTTCACCCTTTTCCCCTTCTCTATCTCCTATTCTGTTTCCATCTTCTAACGCCTTCTCTTTAGAATCATCTATTTCTTTTCCATCATATTTAAGTATTATTTGTCCTCCTTTCCATTTATCTGACAAAACTGCTGTCTCAGACTTTTCTCCCTGTATCCCTCTCACTCTTTGACTTACTTCCTCTGCTTCTGTTAGCTTTGCTTGCAAACTATCCTGCACGTCATATTCTACCTTCAGCGACAATGGTCTTTGCTTGTTCACTTTTTCTCCCCTTAGGCTGTCGTCATGACTATAAACTGGAGGTAAATATTTGGGGTTGGTATACCCTGCAGCAGCCTTTAATGGATATAGTCCCTGTACAGTTGAGGACAGGACATTGGTCAAATACGGAGGAGGCGCCATGGTCAGTGTACGCCCTTCTTAACGCTGGTTAAGCATTGATTCTTTCTTGCTCAGTTCCACTACTTCTTCCTAAAACATTTTCCACAGCTAGAGCATACTTAGTCTGTTCTGTAATTGTTTTCCCTTATGTGTGGTATGTAAATAGCTACACATGTGTTTCAGCACCTCTTTCAAAGAGTACCGTCTTGAGGCCAAGGCATAAACATCTTGCTTGTCATATCTTTAACCCACTGAACGTGGTATTTAAGTATCTTGTCTGCGTATCTGGGTTGTGACTTACACAAATGAGCAATGGGGTACCTGCCATAATGGCAATATAAAACACAGCTTACCAATATTCAATGAACACTGCTACAACACTCGCTCACCTTTGTCTCTCCTTTTTCCTATCCCTCCACTAAAAGAATTTTCTTCAACATTAACATACCCACATCCCTCTCCAAAACCATGTGTCCCAAAATCCTTCTCCTGAGCAACTACACAAAAAAGCTGCTCACACTCTAAATTCACTCTTCTGCTAACACAACAATACCCTTCTATTACCCTTTGCTATACCACAACCAAATAAAATGGCACCAACAATCATTAACATGAATCAAAATACAGCTGTCTTCCCATTAAATACGGGGTTCCTTCTCTTATTTCTCTGCCCCTAAACGAGGCTTACAGCACACTCTTTATTTACCCTTGTCCGAAGTTTCAAATCTCTTAATCCCTCCAACATCTCACAAATCAATAATACACAAACAGTAAATTCTCAGTTTTGTCAAGCACAGCTTATACTCACATCCACGGATCCCCTGAGGGTCTTCAGCATAGACTCTCCCCTATCAGCCTCACCCGTGCACCCAGCGGGGGCCTGCGAGACCAGACAGGACTTTTCAACAATGGGGTACCTGCCAACCTCTCTTCTTAGATGCGCCTTATCTCGATCTCCACAAGCAGCCCTCGCTGTCCAAGGGATTCGGCGACAAATCCTCAATGGGCCGCAAAACTCATAGGGAACAATCCCTTGTTACCAAATGTACAGATGGACGCAGATTCACAACAGCATAAACATGATACCCAATAATGGAGTACTCAAAATACACAACACATACCGGTTTTATTCAAAACACAGACTCTATGTTGGGACAGCACACAAGCAGCTCTCAACATCAGTTACACAAACTATAAGTGGTTAGGATTGGTTAATATCTTAAGATATATAAAGAATAAATAAGTGTTAGTTTCCTTATTGGTTTATACATCTCGGATGGCTCCTCCTGTGCCCAACCCATCTTAGATAATAGTTTCATTACATCATTAATGTGACCATTAATTAGCTTGCATTGTTCATCATGGGCGATGTGTCAAGAGGGATTTCTACTGGTTGGCACTTTACTAACCAACCTTGAACTCTCTGAGGAGATGTCAAAATATGGGAGACACAAAGGGTAGGGGGAGAAAGACGTCCATGGGCTGCACTAATTCCAATTAAACAAACTCCCCATCATTCCCAGGCAATGTAGCCTATCTGTTCCTTTATATTTAGCCTTGTGTATCACCCTTTGTCTATGTGTGTGCTAGGGAGTTTCAGCAGGTGTCTTATCTGTACTTGGTTCATAATGAATAGCCAGTGTTTTTCATGTTTTGATCATGTGTTAGAGGACTGTGTTGGAGAATCAATGTATTCCTATTTATTGGACTTTTAGCAAATTATAACATGCATCTTGTATTCTTTGTGACCACTGGAGACACCATTCCTCTATTCTCTACGAAGTGTTTTGCCATACTGATCTCATGCATCTGGACATCAATGGCTATCTGTGCTCTTATGGTAACTTTATTTAAATTGGGAGCCTGCACTTATCGTCTTGGGAGCTGTTATCTCGTTCCTGCGTTCTGCTTCACTATTACTCCTTTCTGTGCATCTGACCTTGGTGTTTGCTACAAACTACTGTCGGGGCAGCTTCAAAGTTTCTTAAATTAATGTGTTTTTGTGAAATTAAAATATTGTCTGAGGCCTTGCTAAATCCTAAGCCTGTTGCGGCCCCAGGGGTAGAAAAAACAGCTGTACTTCTGCGCTTCTCGCCTCCATGACCGCAACCTATATTTGTGTCTGTTCATGTTACATTCACCTTGTGCATCTGCTATACAATGTTTTCCCTGCCTGTTTATGGAGCATCTAACCTGCTTATAATTCCACCTTCAGTATCAGTGTAGTGAGTCCCTCTCTTGCTAGTCCAGAATCCTCCTCCCTTCTAAGCTATATGCAGTACACTACTTGTGTTTTCTGCTGTCTAATTGTAATCCCTACTAGTGTTGCACAACCTAACTAATTCTTGATGGCAAAGGCATTTATATCGACTGTTTAAAGTTTTGTTTCTTGGGCTGCCTCGGCTGGTATTGTTTCGCACCTGTACAGCAATGTTGAGGAATAGGGGCAGGAAATGGTGCTTGCATACTCATCTGAATTGGGGCAGTAGGTAATATTTGTATATTCATCTTCCCCATTACACCATCGTGGTAGATCTGCTGCCCCTCACCTCTTTGCCCCCAATGCCTCTGGCATGCTTTCCTCATTTCCTGGTCTCCACATACGGCGTGCAGTATGTCTGCTGTCTATTTTACTACTGCATGTCTAGACACATGCCTGATCGGCACTTAATGATTTCTCCTTTTCATTCACCCCAACGCTAACACACCACTGCAGCACAGGTGCCACACAGGTGCTAATGGTGATAATGGTCTTGGGGGGTGGGCTGCAGTAATGGCCCACTGTCCATCTGTAATGCCAGTGCTTTGCTCAGGCCCTTATGTCAGCGGGAAGGGCTGTTATCACATGGCAGATCCTTTCTCCACACCATTATTGCTCAATAATAAAATAACAAAATAAGTTATTTATATACTAAAAATACGTGATTTCATTCCCCCCCCCAACCCCCCCCAACCCCCCCCCCCCCCAAATAATAGTACTGAGGACTTTGCATGCATGAGAGAGAAAAAGAGTTGCAGTCTTTTTTTGATCTACGCTATCACAAAAATATTGAGGATTTCCCGAGAGCAGAGTATGTGCGAACCTCGGGAAACCGTAAGATTTTCAGGCAGGTATATGTGATTCGCCAGGTGGATGCTGGCGTATGCAGTACATGCGCTTTAATTTGAATGTTGTGAGGTGAGATGTGAATTCAAACAAAACACGGATAGCAGCCACACATCATTTAATGTTGTAGACATTGCTTAATGCACCAACTTTCATATTTTTCGCAGACGTCCACAGTTTGTCACCTCCCAAACAAACTCATAGGATGAAAAATGAGAATATCTACTATTGGCTATAAATCACGAGCCAGGTCAACAAACTGTAACTACTAATGAAAAACAATACGGATCATCTGTCAAGAGAGAGTCAGGAAGTGAAAACATATTTAGCATACATATCTTAAGGGTGTGAATCTATAAATAGTATGAACCATATGTTGATTTCGTACCAAATATGAACTCGGATGTCCTTATTTATCTGTTCTGCTTTTAATTAACTCACCCCAGGAAAGTTTGACTTATTCCATTATTTTTTTTAACAGAGAATGAATTCAAAAGAAATGCCTAACAAGCTCATGGTGACTATCAAAACATCAAAAGTCATCATTCTAGATTATCTTGCAAGCATTGCATTTTCAAATTAGTGTTGACTTCATTCTCGGTTCCTTTCCTATTGTACAAGGTCAAGGCAATAGATGCAGGCACCGTTGTAAAATAATAGGTTTGAGTCTGAAAGATCTACACTGGAGCAAACCAGGAGATACATGTGAGAATCCCAGATTTAAACCTGCGAACTTACACCTGATTCACAGAATTTATAAACGGAGCAAATCTAGAGATGCCCTTGTTTGTGAATCCCATTTGCACTTGAGGATCTCAAAGAGGCTCCAGGCCCCTCCAGATTTGCTCCAGTTTCTGGCTTTGCGAATCAGGTATAAGACGGCACGGGCACATCTGAGATACTCACGGACATCTCTAATTTGCTCCAGTGCAAACCTTTGAGAATTTGAGCTAATGTATTTCAGAGAAATCTTTTTTCTGTCAAAGATCTTTTTTTATCTTTTGTATTGTTTTATGAAGGACATGAACGATAGACATTGTAAAATAATAACAGTATCCTCCTTCATCAAAGAGACCACCCCTTCCCTCTCCCTAATCTTAACCAGCCCTTGCACAGACCAGGAAATTAATAGCAGGATTCAAACCATATCAACAGTGGAGAAACCCACACACAGTGTTTCTTACAGAAAATCATTCAATAAAAGACACTCACAACCCCAGGTTAAAGTCTCTTTCATCTCCCAGGTCAAAGTCTCTTTCATCTCCAAAACCCACTTCAATTTCAGCAAATGTATTAACTGCGTGAGTCCAGTCCGTTCTATTTCAACTTAGGTTTAGTGCACTTAGGCACCGAGGTCAAATAAGAAAGTTAAAATCATTGCTTCAGAATCTTTGTAGGAGACTTCACTTTTTGGATAGGCTAATTGGTCTTTAATACATTCTTTGGCCCTCATTACGACCCTGGCGGAAAAGGGTTTTACGCCGGCGTAAAGCATGGCGTACCTTTCCGCCAGACTACGAGTTCCCGTAGCGCCATGGTGATTTTTTCGCCTGCTTTTCGCAGGCGGAAAAATCCATGGCGCTACGAGACTTGTTGTTAATTACGCCACCGTAATTTACGGTGGCGTAATTAACGCCTTCCCCACTCCCATTATACCCTATGGGGCAAAAATGGGAATGGGGAAGGGTAAATGGGGATTGGGGACTTACCTCCCCGCCAACCTCGGAATGGGGCGGTAAGTCCGCCAACCCCCATGGCGGAGTTGGCAGCTTTGCGCCATGGACCATGGTGCAAATTGCACCATGGTCCTCCGCCAGGGTCGTAATGAGGCCCTTTGTCTTTCTCTCTGTTTTCTGTTAGGTTCTCGACTTATGATTGCATACACCACTGCTTTAGCACACTGCATACACTTCTAGAGACCTCCTAGCCTAGCAGGATGAAGAGGCACGTGAGGTACGATTCACTGGGGCTCTCCTCCCCATGTTCAGGCCAGGTACAGGACACTCTCCCTTCCAAAAAGCTCTTATTTGCACCTTGCTTGCCAAATTTTTTTTTTTTTAGGGTCTTTACTGTAGACTGAACCACTGATATTCGCCCTCTGCCAGTCTGGTGTTGAATCTGTGCCGGGTCTGCAATTAACTCAGTATGTCACAACGTGCAATGCCTTTCTCTATTTCATACCTCCTGCAGTTCTTGACCAGTGAAAAATTCCACCTCAGAGAGCACCTACATGGAGCCCCCACCAGTCTGTCCCTTCTTTCGGCCTCGCACCAGAGTCAGTGGGCATTCCAACATTAGCACAAGACTCCCCTATTTTGTCTCTGTGCTACAAATCAAATTGTGACAATCGCAAGATGGGTGCCCTCGTTGGACCTACCGAGGTTGATCCTAATGTGGAGGACAGGGCCACCTCACTTGGGCTGCACGCAGAGCACCTGTGCTGCACTGGCAAACCATGATCTGCTTAACTGGGTTGTGTGTTCTCGCAGGGTATATGCAGTGTTTTACTCTCCCCCTCTATATTTCACTGTGCCACACAATGTTTATTATTTGAGGTTTGAAACGTTGGGATATTTGAGTTATAGCTATACCTGAAATCTTCATTGACAAGTTACACTGACCTGTACCTAGAACGAGGGAACAATGAGGAATGAGCACTAGAATGATTCCGCGGTAGCATTAATTGCAATTTTTAAGAATAGATGCATTGGGCCTCATTACGACCCTGGCGGAGTGGGTTTACGCCAGCGTTATTCGCGGCGGACCCGTCCGCCCTACTACGAGTTCCCGTAGCGCCATGGAGCGTTTTCCGCCTGGTTTTTCCGGGCGGAGAAATCCATGGCGCTACGGGACCTTGTTGTTAATTACGCCACCGTATTTTACGGTGGCGTAATTAACGCCTTCCCCACTCCCATTATACCCTATGGGGCAAAAATGGGAATGGGGAAGGGTAAAATGGGGGATGGGGATTTACCGCCCCGCCAAGGTCGGAATGGGGCGGAAAATCCGCCAACCCCCATGGCGCTATCGGCAGCTTTCCGCCGTGCTCCATGGTGCATTTTGCACCGCGATTTCCGCCAGGGTCGTAATGAGGGCCATTGTGTTAAATTGCATGCGCAAACTATACAGTCAGATTGATAGGTATACAATCATGTTTATAATACATGGACTCAAAAGTAATCAAAATATGTACTGTATGTGGTTTTGAAACACGTTATTTTTGTTATTGAACGCAATGAAATGCTTCTTATTCTGACTGGTTCAAGGAATATGGACTAACATTTCTTTTATAAATAGTTTTTTCTTTGTAGAAATTGTTTGAAATTAATTTTGCCCCTGATGAAGAGTGAAAAACTACTCGAAACGCGTTGGGCCTTTTTGTAAATTAAAGTATTCTATATTGTACCTCAATTGTCAAATTGTACTGATCATTTTTTCATAAATGTATTGGTTTGTTCACATGTTGAATGACAAATTCATAAAGTAATATCTTTGAATTGTTCTCGAACACACTACAGTCTACTTTGGCTTCTCTTTCCTTTTCTTCAAAAGAGAACAGAAGCCATTCTGTACTGTATGAATATCCTGTAGGCTTCGGCCACCAACAGTGTGCAGGGGACGCGGTCTTCATTAGGACTGACAGTTTGGAATTGTAATGATTGGACACTTTTGATACAAGATGCATGTGTATGTGCCTGTCTGCCTGCCATGTGTCTGTCAACAGTGTGTTTGTATGTCTGTCTCACTGTTTAGAACATGTCATCAATTCCATAAGCTGCAGTGGCGTAGTTATCAGCCAGGAGCAGGGAACGGACAACAGTCCCACTTCAAATTTTAATTGCTTGCACCAATACCTCACAGATTGATTATTTGATAAGCACAGCTTTAAAATACAATTATTTGAATTCAGTTTAACAAAAGCTACTTAACATTATAAATGCACATTAGCATATTCTCTGTTTCCTTTTTTGAAATTGTATGGGGACAATTCTCTAAACATCACGCAAGTAAACAAAGCACAAATGTTCATCTTTTTTAATAGAGGTATTTTAAGAAATGCGCAAATCATGTAAATGGGGGCTGTGCATCAGCACAACTATGCTGTTTTTCTCTTCCTTTGGTTTGTATTAGATCCCGTTTCTTGTGAATGGTTGAACAGAAATGTCTAGTATCACTAAATTATCACCACTATCTACCTTGCAAAAGCTCTAGTGAGCGAAAAGTGTGTCTGCTTTTTTTCTTATTTATTTGGAAGCTTTTGTATTTTATATTCCTCATGTGGAAGTTTTGCTAATAGCTCATTACTGGGATTATTTTGGTAATGATGTGAAAGCTTGACGAATATTCCTTTACTGTAGTTTTATTATTAAACAACAGAAAACATGACATTTTATCCACCAGAATTATCAATTGGTCAGAATAGACTCTCTGGACTGTATAATTTGTCTTGTAGTTCACCGATTCACAAAGGCCATCCGAATGTGCACCTCATAAATACATGAATGGAAATGCCCTGTTGCACCCTCCGTGTGAAATTGTGCCAATCAGAACGCTGAAGGGGACATTTTTGTAAATTGTATTGCCCATCCAGAATTCACAAATGGGATTTGCTTGGAAATGCCCATGCAAGGTGCAACCATATTCCGATGATGGTCATTTCAGACAATTTCATGCATTTATTTTGAATTTGAATGCAGCAGTTTAACCGACTCATGTCCCACTTTCAGTAAGTACTCTCCTGGACAAAAGGATTGAAATCCCTGTTCTCTTTTCTCAGCACTTCACTCTAAAAGACCTGTCACTGTAAAATGCGATGGGGACCACTCATACATTTATTTGAGGGAGACCCTCCTGACACTCCTATATTACAGGGGGCTGGCCGATGCATCATTTAAAGCAATGTTAATCAAATAATCATTTTCTGTGGAATGACATGGTGTAAGCAATTCCAAAATCAAGTGAAGTTCTTTTCCTTTTCTTGTTGCATGCTGAAAATAGTCTCCACTGCAGATTATGGATTGAACAAATACCTCTCTTCTTCATGTTCTGGTCAGACAGACAGGCACAGATATTGTAGCCTAACACAAGGTAGGCATGTGTGATGAATTGCCATCTGGCAAAGGTGTGAAAGACCTAGCTTTTTTGATTTTTATTAAATAATACAATTATAAGGGTAATTCCATCTCTGAAGGGGTAATCTGCTGATCAGATTGATCCCTTCAGAAACCTCATGCCAAAAGCATAGTGTGTGTCTGTGTCATACTCCTGCATCATTCTCCTGATTTGCAGTACCTGCTCTAGCAGTGGCAGAGAGCAGTTTGAGAGGTCATAGCTGCCCATTTGACAGCGGCAATGACAGCCAAGTCGCTGCAGTGCAGGGGCTGCATTTAAGATATCCACCCTTGTACCAAAACTCTGATGATCAAAGCTGGTGGTAGAATATACTCTAAAGATAAGCTATAGTGCTTGCCACTACTTATGATCATTGCTGCCACATCTATTTTTATATCACACGTGTCAGCTCCCGTGACGCCAACTCAGCTGTGGAAGATGATATGTATTCTGGACATGGCATGATAGGAACCTGAATGGCTATGCCTCTTCTTTGATCTCTTGCTGAGAGCAGATAACACCCTCCACTAGAGACAGCAAGACAACAGGCAGCTGTCCTGGGCTGAGGCATCAAAGTAGCACAGCATTTCTAAAGGCCTTTGTTCCTAGTGAGAAGGGAAGGGGGTGGGGCTAGCGTAGAGAGGAGGACTCTATAGAGTGAAGGAAGACTTCCAATATATTATTATTCTCTCCCTCTTTCTCGGCTTCCTGTCCCCTCCACTTCCTCTGGAGCAAAGCACTTTGGGTGTGATGTCTGATGGGCAAAGTCGACTCAATTCAAGAACAGGGACATGGACCGCTAAGATGGACTAGCTTTAGTCCAATCACCTGCAGACTTTTACCTTTAAAAGAAGGGGTCTACCGCCAATTCTTTGAATCATCTTGGAATCATCCTTTGAACTTTAACCCTTGAAGAAGATTTCCTTTGGACCCTGCTGGGGGAGCAGTCCTTTCCAGAGTCCTCTAGTTGTGTGGTGAAGGCATGTGTTACAAGTCAGAGGCAAGCTCTCTCCCCTAGCCATCTATAGGGACCAATTGGGGTGAATCCGCTGCTGGTACCTGCCTCTCTGCCCGTCACAGTGGTACCTAGGACCTGACTGTATTGAAGGATCCCTGAGTTTGTTTGCCACCCTCCTCCATGTTTGGGAGCCCAGAAATAAGAACTCACAGCATCCTGAGAAGTGGCTGCTGCTGGAGCAAGACCTGCCTCATGGCCAGCCACAGTGGTACTCAGGACCTCACTGTATTAAAGGAGCCCCGCAGTTGTGTGTCAGCCTCCCCCATGTTTGAGAGCACGAGAAAAGGACTCATCTTTTCATTGAGCCCCTGCATTGGGACCCACACCACCCTTAGTGCCAAGACAGCCGGGAGCATAGTGTTTAGTGCCATTGAACTGCTTGAAGCTGTGTTTCAAGAACCGTTCAACGCATTTGAACCATCAGGACCATCCAGTGCTGCCTTTTGTATGCTCACAATCTTTGAATTGCCCCCTGTCACATTACCCAGAGTGCTGTATCTGCTATCTTCTGCATATTCTGTGTTCATTCTACGGGGGTGGGTATTTTGTAGTGTTTTCTATTTAAAACTGTATATGGTATGTTTAATTAAATATATATAATTTATAGAACCTTGATTGGGTAATCCTCATTTTGCAATGTTATATGTTGCTGTTTGAGTTGCTACTGAACCACATTCACAGCCCACTTGATAATAAAGCCATCTCTCTGCCCATGTGATCACAAAAGAAGAAGAAGGTATATCTCTTAATCGTGCCTGTTTTACCTTTATGATTGTGTTGGTTCTTGGTTTGAGGGCTGAGGGTGTTTTAGCCTCTACTCATCCTTGTACTCCTGCAGTGCAGATGTCAATTCATCACAGCATGTAGGTATCTTGAGTACTAAAATTATTACAATAACAATTGTAAATCTCAGTCAAGAGATCTGGGACCTGATTCTTAAATGTTTGCAATGGACCCAAATTTTAAGTTGCATGTGAGCAGATTTACTCCTGGTTTCTTATATCTGAGCTACATACAAATTAAATCAATCTGGCCATGCTTGGGCTATCTCTGAAAGCAAATGTGATTCACAAAGATTTGCTAAAGGGTATCTCCAAGATGCTCCATGCATCACATCTCTAGATCTTCTTCTGTTTTAGGCTTTGTGAATCAGGTATAAGCTAGCAGGTGCAAATCTCAGATGTTGACAGGCAACATCTTATTGGCTCCGGTACAGATCCGTGAGATCATGCTCCTGATATGTAATGATGCATTTAGCCATCTTGGATGTACGGGAAGGATGGACTGTTGATGATCGAATTTGAATGAAACTGTAGGGGTTGTCTTTCGAGAGGTCATCCTTCCTGTACACTTTCCATTAACCTCTGACGTATGCACCCTGTTTTTTATGTAGTGGCATCCAAATTATATTGATTCACCTCAGTTCTTTCAACACAAATACATCTCCTGGAATAATAAGCCTAAAAAAAACAAATCAGTAAGAGAACAATTCAACAGTTCAAATGTATTACATGAGCCAATCATATATTTGATACATATCATCTATGTATAGCGGGTGTAAAAACGAAGTCACTTTTCCCAACACAATCACTGTTATTAAAATAATAATAATAATTGAAAACCTTCACCACCCATGTGTCAAAGTGTATACACACACAGGACTTTATTATATTTTAAAATGTAATTAATCAAACCACTGATATTAGTGATGTTGTTACTGATGCCATCATTGATGTAATGTGTGATGTAATTAGTGCAATTATATCAAAAAAAGGGCTCCTGGTGGATACAACCCTATTCTGCCCAGGAAGGCTTCAGTTGCTAGAACAAAAATGAATGGGTTTTATATTTAGATTGCTCTTGACAGCAGCTGGGCCAGGAATTCAACCCAGCTGCTGTCAAGAGCAAGGCAGAAGGTGAATGCACTACTGACTTGTTTATGTCTATTTGTTCACTTTGTGTATGACGCCTGTCATCTGCTTATAACAGTGACAGTAGTGATTGCATTACTTTTGTTCCACCATACCAGTATGCAAGAACAGTATCTTGTTTCTGCTTTGTTCTGATAATGCAATTTGTGTTTGCTCATGTGTGTGTTCTTTCACATTTTGTTCAAAATGTATAATATAGAAATGTGTAACCTAGAAATGTAAAACTATATCTAAATATAAAACTTTTCGAAATTTTCCCATGTGATTTTTTACACATGTACGTGCTGGAAGCTTTGGGATGAAACAGAAGGGAGGAGGTTTTCCTAGTAAGATTGTTTTTTCCAACCCATTCATTTTTGTTCTAGCAACTGATGTAATTAGTGGACATGGCTACCAAAGAAACCTATTGTTGCAATGTGCACAGTGGCCACAACTTAAGGCCATGACTAGTGGGCACTATAGAAAGCTAGTGGTGCAACATGCACAGTGGCCGAGGTCGAAGGCTACGGCTAGTGGCCATGGTCAAAGTCTATGGCTAGTGGACCTCAAGGAAATCTTTTTCTGCAATATGTACAGTGGCCAAGACAGAAGGTCAAATGCCATGGATAGTGGGCCCCAAAGAAACCTATTGGTGCAGTATGTGCAGTGGCCATGGCCAAAGGCCGTGGACAATGATCATGACTGAAGTCCATGGCTATAGAGCCCCAAAGAATGCTATTGGTGCAACATGGACAGTGGCCAAGGCTGAAGTCTGTTGCCACTGGGCGAGGCTGAAGGCCATGGCTAGTGAGCCCCAAAGAAACCTATTAGTGGAGCATGTGCAGTGGCCACGGCACACAGGTCATGGCTACTGGTCATGGTGGAAGGCCATGGCTAGTGGACCCCAAAGAAAACTATTGGTGAAAGATGTACAGTGGCCAAGGCCAATGTCCATGGCCAATGGTCAAGGTTGAAGGCCTTGTATAGTGGGCCCAAAGAAAGCTATTGGTGCAACATGGACAGTGGCTAAGGCAAAAGTCCATAGTTAGTGGGTCAGAAGAAAACTATTGGTGCAACATGTGCAGTCATGGCTACTGGACCCCAAAGAACGTATTGGTGCAGCATGTAAAGGAGCCACGGCCGTAGTCCGCTCCCACTTGTCAAGACCGAAGGCCATAGCGAGTAGGCCCTAAAGAAACCTATTGATCACAAAAAAACGTACAATAGATAAGCAATCAGATCTGACAGGAAGCAGCAGCTTCTTACAATGGGCTGAGTTTGAGGGACATTCTGATCAGGTTGTGGAGGGGAGTAAATGGGACAGTCACTGGGGACATAATTGGATATAACTTTATTAAGGACAACCAACATTGCACATTTGTAGTGCAGGGTCAGTACAGCCAGCTGTGCTAGGTTATTTGACCATGATAGGTGAAGTGCTAGAGTGGAGGCAGAACAAGTGGGGGACAGAAGCAGGTTAGAGGTGAGAGAAAAATATTAGCTAGCAGGCAGATAAGAGGTAGGTTAAGAGGCGAACTCGGAAGTTAGGTGGAAGGCTTTTAGTTTGGTTTTGAACATGTACAGCAGCCACTGGCCATTGCTGAAGGCACCCCAACAAAACTATAGTATCACACAAACCCTTGAAATCATGTGAAAAACTTTAGCTAAGAGAGTTAAGGTGATCAGATTTAATGTGGAAAAATATATAGCAACAAAACCTATTAAATTCACTTAAAAAACCTTAGCTAAAAAGATGTTAAGGTAAAAATGTAATGCAACTCAACCCTTTCAGCAGACAATTCAGGCAAAACCACCTTAGCTACTCGTCCCCTGTTGTGCAGCATATGACCACAATGATGACATTAGAGATTGCATCACTGATGACATCACTGGTGACATCACTGGCAACATCACTAATTACATCATATATGGCATCACTGATTACATCACTGATGACTTCAGACATGAGATCACTCAGTATGCAGGTTAAAATATGTTTGGGTCACTCTTTTAGTACATATGAGTACTTGTGGAGCATTAATTTGTAGTATTTACTAAAGGATGATATTTAACATATAAATATCTAATATTTTTGAAATATCTTTAATTTTGTTTAATAGCATGCAATTAAAATAGTCTATTCCGTAAAATGTCCCTGATTGTGGAAAATGTACTTAAGATATTTGTAAGATGATATAATGTGTATATACAGTAGTAAACACATGAAAGGAAGAATAGATAAAAATAGAAACATGTTGAATCTTGACTGTTGGGAAAATGCTAAATGTAAAGATTTACATTTTCTATTGTGCTTATTATAAAAATTGTATATACATGTATTGTTTTCTAAATGAAAAGTGTTAGAAAACACATGTAAAACAAAGTACGTGCACTTATATAGTGCGATATAGCGTGATAGATCATAAGAATTCTTCAAAAGTTTCAAGTAAATCACTCTCTGCACGCTATGGGAAGAACAACTGCAAAATATAAAAATAAAATAATTCCTTTTTCTTGGCACTTTCGCAAGACAGTTTGTGTGGTTAATGAGACTTGCCTTTTCATGTCTCACTAGACAACTGCTACATCCATGTACTTTAAACTGTCCTCTGTCACTGTTTGCTTCAATATTTCCATATAATAGCGTTGTGCTACTTCATAAAAACAAAGATCCTCCAACAATTCAGATCGATTTGGATAATATATATCAATCAAGTTGGTTTTCAAAATCTCTGTACTGTCAGGTGCTGATTCAGCTAACTGCTCAATATCAGCCAAAGGCTTCAATACCCAATTTCTAGTACTAGCTGGTCCAAGACTTAACCAAACTACATTAACGCTATGTCCATACAGAGGCAAACTAGTTAGCCAATCTGTAGCTTCATAGCTACCACACTTTCTATGTGAAACCATCTTCAAACAAGTTTCTGACTGAGACTTTTATCTGACGATAAATCTGCCCATACTTCAGCTGCATTGCTCTTTTCTGTTTTTGTCATGTATGCTGTAACATAACGAGCAACAGCTTTTGAATTATCAGCAATAAACTGCACATCAGTATTTGCATTCCATGGCTGAGCAATGACAGCAATGTAATCATTAATAAATTGGCATTGCTTATTTCATTTTAAATGGTAAGTATTTCTCAGAGACTTACCAGTAACATGGTGTCGAACAGATGACATTAAATTATTCACTTGAGCAACTGGTGTCACAGACCTTGGAAAACCAAATCTGCACTCTGTGCAGTAATTGTCATTACGTTTGTATTTTCTTTGACAGTACTTTCCACATGAATGCCATTGAAACCTTTCCACGCTGTTCCGTAAATCAGCATTCACATGCGGGGCTGCAATAGAACAAGTAACATCTTTTTTCAATGAACTCCATCACACAGCCATCACTTTCCTTACCAAACTGAGGAGCATCTTTAATCCACAACATCATATGTATATGTGGAGCTCCACATGCCTGGTAATCTTTCCTCCAAAAGAAATGTTGTACAGGACCTAGTGGACCATTTTCTTTATTACATATCAAGTTCAACATGGCTAAAAATCTGTGATGAAAAAACCACAATACACTAACAGGGTCCATAGAACACAATTTTACCAGTATCATGTTTTCTATGTTGTCTTTCTCTGCATTACTTTCCCGAATCCACTCTGCAAGATCATCCCAACCATACTCAGCACAACTTAAAGTCACAAACCAGGACAGAGATCCCATGTTTCTGATCATGCATCTAACCTTGGAGTGTCTCCTATACTAATATTCTTTAGTTCCTCTTATTGTAGCAAGGATATTCCCAAAGTTTGCCCTCTAACACTCCATTTTCATGTTTCATCTGTTGCAGCATCTCACATGCAAAAATATTTTTAAATCTAGTTCCGGTTTGAAATGTATGAGCAACAGCAAAACATAATGTTGAACATTGTCTTTCATACAATAAGTGAAAACTATATTCAACATTGATGCGGAATCGTGAATCTTCTGAATACATTCGTGTACAATGATATTATGACGCAGAGATTCGCACCATACGATCATCCAATCCCCCTCTAATACCAGTTTGAAAAAGCATAGGGAAACAACAGGCTTCGCATGTCTTTTCCCATATACTAATTGGTGCACCTTTCGTTGCTTTCATTTGATCCAATTCTGGTAAGATAGCTCAGCGGGTTGAGCGTTCGCTGCTGCGATCTGCACGTGATCTGCAGGTCGCAAGTTTGAAACCCTGCAAGGCCAACTCAGCCTTTCCTCCTTCCGAGGTCAATAAATGAGTACCAATTTCGGTTGGGTGATATTGTATGTAAATGTGTGCTCTCTAAAACGGTTTGGATAAAGGTGCTATATAAATAACACATCATCATCACATCATTAAACTGTCACCCATGTCTTAACGTAAGTGTAGAGGCCCAATAGTGTAATGTTCATACAAACTATTCCCTTCTGCAACAGATACATGCTGAAACATACCTTCAGTGCTCTTGTGTGTTGACTCAACATCAAGCATAGACAGGTCTGGTACAGTCAGATTGCCTTTGTATAAATCACTGTACTCCAAAAGAAATATTTTCACTTTTCCAATATCGATAAACTGCTGTCAAATCCTCTTATCGTTAGTGGCAACACCATTTACTAAAACAAACAAAGAATCTGAAATGTCATGTCCACTCCTAGAGTATTAACATTTTCTTCCAAATTCAGAGGTAAATACACAACTTTGCCTCTCACACCTTGCACTAATGACTTCTTAGGTAGATTTGACATATTTGTTTGCAGTCTAGCAATAACCTGAAAAGGATGAACAGTTTGCAATACAATCACTTAAAACATGTTCAATTTTTGAAGCACAAGAGATATATCAGCCAGTACCATATAGTTTAAGACACTTCTTGGCAGAATACTTGTTTGATTATAAAATCCAACACAGTACCTACAAACATAATGTGCCTCACTTGTGTCAAATCGGTCTTCTACAAACAAATACAGATAAAGTTATTTCCAAACATCTTCTATAGTGAGTTTAATTTTGTTCTCAACATACACTAGTTGCACTTGAAACTTATAAAAAGTGTATCAACAAGATCCACAAACAACGTTAGGTCTTTCAGTAGAAAACAACACAAACATTGCAATACTTCATTTAAACTATTGAAACATTTGATCCTTTGAAAGCATAGGATCATTATTTCCACTTCCTGTAAGTATTTCATCTATGTACACATACTCTTTTAAATGCATCATGTTTATCATTTGCATTGTAGAAACTTGATTTCTACAGTTCCAGTCAAAAGTATTTGACTTAAAACTGCAAGACATACTTGGTGTTTTACACTCATACAGTTTAACTAGAAGGTTTCTCATTTTGGTATGATGTGCAGCTAGCATCCGTATATGATGAAACTGACTCTTACATCTACTTTTATCAAGACAAGCTAGAGAGTGACCCAAACGTCCTGTTTTATCACAATCTTCACAGTAATCTATTCTTTGTAACATCTTGATTTGTCTTTGAACATATCATTTTTGTGCAATACTTGCAAAAATCTCTTTAAAACTTTGCAAGAAAACTTATCAATATTACACACAAAATTGCAAGTGCATACCTCACAATCCTACTTTTTGACTGATCTACAGTTTCCATTTCCATATTATTACACAGTATGATTTCTTCTTTTTTTTTTTTAAATGATAGTATTTCGGACTTCATAGCTATGTCCACTCTCATCAATGGCTAGTGGGACATTATTTCTTTGAATGTAACTCTCCTCATTAAAAAAATCTTTCAGTATGAGAAGTGTGTTTCCACTCTCCACCAAAGATGTCACAAAAGTTGTCAAGTTCAAACACATGAAATATTTGTATATTTGTATAGAATGGTGTAGTCACCTGAAGCAATTTCTTAAGTTTATCTAATACGAAAACGAACAATTTTCTTTTCATATCAAAAGTTTTCTTAATGATTACTTCTACTTTTTTCTTTTGCAAAAAACGTTTTATCACATATCTAGATTTTGGTTTCACACTTCTCCAAAGATTGGTAAAAACACGGGAGGGATACATTCTCCTATATATATCCTTATTCCTCTGTTTCAAATTGATAGCACATTCACTACCTTTTTTACTAAAAATATTTCTATTTTACTAGCTAGTAACACATTTGAATTTTATTTTATTTTTTTACTTTCAATAAAAACATTGTTGGTTCCAGCAAAACTTTGTGTTGGGATATCTCTTATTTCAACTTCAACATTATTAAAACTATCCTCAACACTAGAAAATGTTGCATTATCTACAGGATTTGTATCTACAGATTTGAAAACACTACTTTTCAAAAAAATTACACTGTTTAACTCTACTTCCCTGCAGATGCCCCTTTCTTATAGATGGTTGTTTTTCTTTTTTTGAAGGCATCCAATAAAAAAGCTGTATATACAAAAATAAAATTGAATTGTTTAAGTTCACACATTCTTTTCTTTATATTTTCAACATAAAATATAAGTTTAAAGCTCAGGCTAACAGCTGGCGAGGCACTTTAAGGGCCTGCAAACCCAGGATTTCTGAAGCCAAACAAAACAAAACACTCACTCAAAGCTGCAGAACACAAAACCCTGTATCTGCACATCAGCACAAGCACAACAATTATTCACACCATGGGAATTTTCATGCCAGCAGATAATTGTCTTTCTTTTTATTCCTGAGAAAATATAAGTGAACACACCTCCCACCAGAATAAAAAACATATCACCATTATTTAAATCAAATAGACACGTGTTCCCTTTTGAGATGACAGCAAACATAAAAAAAACGGTTCCAAATTGGCCACCATGATTAAAAAAGGAACCTTTAAAATAAAATGACTACTACTACTCTACAAAACATATCAGCATGTCCATCCTCCCTCTACTACCCCTCCCCAATGTCACTATAGTTTCAATGGCTATCTTCCCTAGTAGCACCATAAAACTCTTCACAAACCTCTACTTAACAGCTAAATGATAACTTTAAGTACACAGTATTAAGTACATTAGTGTTCACATTACTAAATCCTAACACACCCTTGCTTCTCCAAGCACCCATTTAATTACTCCTCCTTAGCCACCCTCAATAGAAAACATGTACAATTAACTACGTCTCCTGATTCCACCCATTTTATAATAATAACACAATAGCCTAATGCGCCATCCTACCTTTCCCCTACAAACTAATAACTACTACTGCTAATCAAAAAGAAATATCAGCATCTATGTCCTCCCTTCACTGTCCATCCCCACTCTACTAAAGTTTCAATGGCCATATGCCCTAACCAGCCCCAGAAACCATCTTAACAAACCTCATCAATAATACTGTTTCCCTAACCCACTATGGAACACCATTAATTTGACATTGTATACACCACATTACCAATTTCTTACATACCATATTCATCTCACATCCATACCACATCCAAAAAAAAGCATGTAATATGTCGAAACCCAATACATGCCATGACAGAGAAAACAGGATTTAGAAAACACAGTAATTAGATAACATAACAAAACATATGCTGGATAATCAGCCATTTGCTCTACTTGCAATGCCAAATGTTGCACATGAAACCACCAAAATAACCTCCACCACTAAGAAGGTGGGCATTACTGCCACATGCTCTGAAAGGAAGCAAAGGTCCATCCACCTCACTCACTGTGGACATGACAAACCTACTTGCACCTCAGAGAAGACTCAGAGTACCATACAACCTAGTGGAACCCTCCTCCTGTATCTATTGCAGCTGTCCCTACGAATTAAAGGCATACTAACCTTCATGCAACACATGACCTTGCAAATAAGGAGAGGAACATGATAGACACACATATCCAGGGTGACACTGTCCCCATAGGGACAAACATCAAGAAACAGTATTAGCTGCACCAGCTCACCATCATATACATAATCCAACTTATTGACAGATACCTTGAATGCAGAGGAAGTATACACACTACCATGTCACACCATTTGAAGTTGGTAGCTACACACCATTGTTTTAAAAGACTCCTTCCAATACACTGTGGGCATAGATCATGACCTGATACAGCCAACATTTTCACACATACTAAAAAAGGTGGTAACTCCCCTACACCATGCAACAGCACACATGACTACCCAAAAGCCCAGGGGCAACAGATCTATACAGATGATTTTACATCATTGACCAGTTCACAAACACCAATGGTTTCCTGAACTGCACACGTGTGATATGCCATGTGGATCACCGATTGGGAGGAAGCATGTCTTCCAGAACTGTAAACAATAGCAAACCCTAAATGTACAGATTACATGTGACGCAAACATAACCTGCACACCCTGTTTCACCAGGATCTCTAGGTCCACACAGCACTTCATGGTACTGCAAAACAGTACCTTGGATGCATTCATCGTGACACAAGTGGGACAACTGGCATGTCTCCTTGGTAACTGAAACATAGAGAGTGACAAGGGAGTGACTCAAAAGTTCAACACTAAGTGCCACATAAGGTAGAGGGCACAAATACCACTGCCTGTGAAAGTGAGGGTGATGGGACAAATCTCATTGGAGGTGGATGGTTATGATATAACCCATAGTTATGAAATACATCGCAAAGAACATCCCAAATCAAATGATATCATAACTCCTATATAACGCACCTGTACGCAAGTATTTCTTCGCACAACAAGACAAGGGATTGAAGACTGAGGTAAGACAAGACAAACAATCTAATTAGGCCTTGTGTCATTCAGATCATACAAGTGCAAGAACGAAAAGTGCAAACAGAAAAGGAGGGAGGAAGTGCAAGGAGAGGGGAGGGAAAACAGGACACAAATGCTGTAAGTAGGTACAGCCAGGGCAGCACGGCTCTGGGTAGTGCAAGGACACTACTAACTGCCTATCCTCTTTCAAGTACACTGGTATAATTCTCAGAAATTGTATCACCTGTTCACGAAAAGAGGTGAAAACAATGTACTCAGTGCTTTACACAAACATGATAGTGATAACATGACTGCAGAAAATCAATCCGGTAAATACTAATACTATATGCGGTAAAGAGAGTTGTACTGAATGATTACACCTTTGCCGCCAGACATGCAGTAATTGCAATTACTGCAAGGAAAAACACAACAAAATTGCATTTGAGAAAACCAGTAATGTTTCATTACTTCCAGTCAGGCTCGGACCAGCCCATAGGGCAATAGGCCCATGGACAAAACAAAAACACAAAATGCTGGTGTGGGCCTGTTTTTGGGTCAAAGTTGGCCACTATTCTGGCCAATATCGATCCGTTTGATGAGTTACTTCACTATGCAGCTAATTGTTCTGACCAGTGTTGCTGAATAAATATTCTTTACAATGCACAATTTGCATCAAAAAACTCCCCCTTGGGTACTAATCAAACAGTCGAAAACAAAATGTGCTCATTGGGACTCCCACTGAGCTTTGGAGATGCCCTTAGTGTAGTAAATACTGCTGCAATATTAGAGGCACATTGTTTTAAGTTCTCAACATTTTTTGTGAGTTCAGCCAGTGAGGGCTGTAAAACACTGCAATATTACTTGATTTTTTATGCAGTTGTGCTGGAACACAACATGTTTTATTCTTTATCGTGGCAGAGACACAAGCTGATGCATTTCGGACATTAAGTCCATCCTCACGGCATGCTCTAAAACATATCAATAGATATAATGTTATTGTGACTCCTCATGTACATACACAAACAAAAAACAAAAATCAAACAATTCCGTATTTCAACCATTCATTAGAAATATGCATATCTGCTTAAATAGAGTCTGAATCTATTGACGTCCTCAGTCACTTCTCACTAGTACTAGTTGCTGGCAATACACGTCAATTTCACTCTGCGTAGGATCATTTAACTGAAAAACAATAAAAGAATACCTATCATGTAGACTGTGCTTAATAACAATTACCAGGGAGAGTATCTGGACTGATAGTAATGAGAATAACATAATTCCTTTATGGATTGTACCTCATTGCCGTTGAGTCGTGGTGTCCTCATAAGGGTCAAATGTATACGTGTGGCATGCCTACGAGTTTGTGTGCTCGCTCAAGTTTCAATTGCGAAACAAATCCGTGGATCTAGTGACAAAACAGTATATAAATATCTGAGAGGCGAGTCAATGAATCTTAATTGGGTATCCATAGCCCGGCTTAATCTGTACTTACTTGTGGTGCTGGAGACCGCTTGACATGCAAGCTGGGTCTTCGTGAAATGCGGCTGCCGCATTGCCAATGGTGACGAAACGCTGAAAAGGCCTATTTCCTGCTTATAACCACACGTCATCACGTGCTACGTGATGATGTGTTATAAGGTGAATCCCAGTGGGAAATCATGGCTATTGAAGTCCAGTGTATGGAGCGTGTGCTGTTCGTCTATTGGACATTCAAATCGTGATTCATCTAATCTATGGGGCAAAGAGAAATATCTCAGTCACTCCGCATATAGCAGAAGTAACAAGTAAAGATGAATGTTGGTTGCGAATCACGTAGCATGCACCGTTTGCAAACTGAATCTACATATAATGTGGTGTCCCTGTTGCCAGTGGAGACAAGACACTGAGGCATTTCATTTACTATTTTTAAACGCGTACTTCTCATGTTATATGTAAGTAAGTAATTGAGCCATCATAAAAATCATAAAGATCCTCAATGTTCATGTTGCACTAATTAAGGGAGGCATGTATACAGTAATTAATGTCGAGCAGTCTGTGAATATCTCTAATCAGGGTGCTGGACACAAGAGGCCAATGCTCGTGAGATTAAATGCACTGCACTGTCCCATAAGTAATCACAATACGTGATGCTGTAAATAATAAATGATCAAAAGAAAATGTGCTTTGCATACAATGGACCAATGAGGTGCATGCTAATAAGTCTCAATCCTCTTAATAGTTCCACGCTGGTACCCTCACTACCCAGTTGTTAGTGTATGCAGGGTATTAACCCCTAATTGTGTACCTTAATTGGATACCTGTTAAGGCATCTATGTAATGATACGCGAGAAGCAACTTGAAGGTACCCATACTTGAATCAGTGACCATGTGTTATAGAGTGTGATAAAAACATATTTCCAAGAAATTTAAATGTCCACATTGGATTCCACACAATGTATATTATAAAAAAACAGTGTAATTCCAATTCTTCATTTAACCCAGACGGGGCTACCGATTCGAGTTTATGAATCCAAAAGGCTTCTCTTTGATCTAGTTTCTTCGAGATGCTCATGTTCAAGTTCTTGTTGTTGATGACTTCTAAAATCTGAAAACGAATCTGTGAAACTTGGTGCTTGTGTTCTTGGAAATGTCTGGCTACTGAGGTGTGCCTGTTATTATTATGTTAGATTTATGTTCATTCCACCTCAGTTTCGCCTTACGGCTTGTTTGCCCTACGTATGTAAGTCCACATGGACATTTTATGGCGTAGGTGCAATTTTGGGAATCACAAGTGGCATGATCTTTCAGAGGTATCTTCTCACCTGTCTTGGAATGTGTGATGACGTTTCCTTTGGTAATGTTATTGCAATTATTACATGAAAGACAGGGAATGTTTCTGGATGTTTACTTGGTTTCTTCTTCATTGTGTCAGATTGTGTTTTCACCAATAAATCTTTGAGATTATGACTCCTTTTAAAGGCAAACATGGGTGGCTTATTGAACTGGTTCCTAAGTTTGGTGTCACATGCCAATATTGGCCAATGTTTCAAAACAGTCTTCTTAAGTTTGGTTGTTTGAATGCTGTATTTGGTTACAAATACTAGGGGAGTTTCCATTACCATCTCTTTCTCTTATGGTGCCAAACAGTGTCACAAAACGGATTAATAGCCATTTGCAACTGTGGGCCAACTTTTTCATTGGTGCTCAAGACAATGTTATGGCCCAGTCTGACCCTGTTTCCAGTAATGCTCATACCAGAAGCAAAAACACCACATATGCTCAACTAGACACCTCAGAGGGCAGCCACCAAAGCATTTCAATCCATCAATAATAACAGCCAAGGAAAGGCATCCATTTCTTATGATAGTCTGCTTAAATGCCTTGATTAGCAAGTGTACATTAAACAAGAACTCTTTAGGATGACATTTATGGTTAAAGCCTGTATGCCCATCATACGCACCCACTCACATTAATGAATACAGTACAAATACGTTTTTGTTTGTACAACATATTAGGCCCTACACTTTTGCTTCTCCCAGCACCCCTTTAAATACTCCTCCTTAGCCATCCTCAACAAAAAGCACACAAATACCTACCTCACCTGATTCCACCCATCTCAGCATAATAACACAGTAGCCTAATGCGCTAACCTGCCTTTCCCCTACAAACTAATAACTACTACTGCTCATTAACAAAAAGATATCAGCATATATGTCCTCCCTTCACTGTCCATCACTACTGAACTAAACCTTCGATGTCCATATGCCCTAACCAGCCCCAGAAAACGTTCTTAACAAACCTCAACCCACTATGCAACCCCATTAATTTGACATCTTATACCCCACATTACCCATTTCTTACATACCATAACAATTCAGCGTCCACACCACATCCCAAAAAAAAAGGGTCTGATATATCAAAACACAATGCATTCCATAACAGAGAACCAGGATTTAAAAAACAGGATGTAGATAACCTGACACAGCAGATGCTCAAAATTCAACCATTTGGTTTACCTGCAATGCCAAACATAAAACTTAAACCACCAAAATAACCTCCACCACTAAAGAGGTAGGCATGACTGCCATGTGCCCTGAAAGGAAACAGAGGTGCAACTGGCCATTAACTTTGCAAACTTGTAATATATCTGTGCTTGAAACCATACATTTTCCAATGGGAACCTAATCACCAATATAGGGTCAAATAAAACAGCTTAATATTCAAATACAAAGCACACACACACCCACAAAAGTTGTCAAGGGTAGAGTTATACTGCATGGTTCACAAAAGGATTTCTTATGCACCCTAATTCATATCACATACTCCATTGTCACCAAGAAACAACCTTTATTTGCAGATATATCTCTGGCAAACATAAGCATAGCATACCATGTCATACTGCTTCATCACTCACCTAAAACATGGAAGTAACATATAGAAATCCTACTTTGCAAACAATACTTATAAACTTGACCACATGAGACACCTAATCATACTTCAGTTATCTTACAAATACAAGAATTCTAACTGAACATAAAGTATACCAAAACACACTATCACTCACCTTTAGCTGCTCCAAATAATGAATAGACCTTCACCAGAGCCAAACTCAGAATATGTGCACACTCTGACTTCTGAAATCATACTGTCAAAAGTTCACACACATGTCACTTTCATAGCTTTCACAATTCAATAAAACAAAAAGAGGCTGTAGAAAGCAAACAATTAAAATGACAAACACATTTCTATTGCCATCTATATCAATCAATAAACCCTAACTCAATCTTTCAAAGAATACTGCGTACAATATTTACACACTACATAAAAGAAAAGTTTATGTTCACCCTAATTTTTCACAATAACATACCCGCGGCTATAACTTCGGTTACATGAGGAAAACTGACACATAGTCGACGCTACATGAATATTTTTCTAACATGCTCAAAAACACATATCAGAAACATTTCTAAATCAATTTACATTAGCCTTCAAGTGACAACATCCAAATATAAACACATGTACAAGTCTGAGCTAAAACATCCATAATATAATATGATCACTGCACCAAAATACAACCGCTGTAGTCGCGGATATAGCAATGCTATAGTGATAGTCGCGGCTGCACCAGCCAAAAATACACGACGTGCCATTTGCCCGCTCGTACGCACAGCTATCAAAGACTGCAACATGTGATTGGTGCACTCATACCCATGGCGAAGAGATGACAGTTATAGCCTCGGCTGCACCCGCCAAAAATACACAATGTGCATTTGCCTGCTTGTACCCGCGGCTGTGGCCTGTCCCATAGTCGGTACCCGTGACTGCAATATGCCTGACAGGGCACACATTAAAACATTTAATTGGTTCTTACCATTGCTGCGACTATTTTAAAAAGGACAACAAATGCATTTTCCTTTTCCAATATACTTACAAACCTCTCTAAGTGGCTCATAAAAGAGCCTTTGGATTCTTCTACCAACACATCACCAACATTTTCAATCAGAGAACTACTCTTCACCTCCTTGAATATTCAAAACATTTTGAAAAATTTCTCTGTGCTCTTTCTTTAGATGATTAGTTAATTTTCTTTTTCCAAAGAGAAAAATCCTGTGCTCCCAGTCAAAAATATTTCTCCACAATCGCAGCATATACCTCTCATTTAAAACAATCCGTCTAATATAATATTATAAAACCAAAAAACCTTGTAAACCAATGCTTTGAAAACTCATAACCTATGTCCTCAACATCACTACTAATCCATTCTGAAATATTTTGCCACAACCTTCTGAACAAAGACATTCATCTCCTTCTAGAATGTGCTCCATGTTTCAAATATCAAATACAACAATGAATATACCAGGGAAACAGCACTGTTTCCTAAAGTTGCACCTCACCCATCTACAATTGTATTGGCATATATAAAGATCACTAAAAAAAAATACCTTCTCTCAAAGTCTCTATACAATTCAACAGCATCAGATCTAAATGAAATCCTATTGGCAGCGGATTCGGTCAAAATGACCGAATCCAAATGACCTACACCACCAAATGACCTTAAATAGATACTACTAAATGTCCTACTGACTAAATGTTTATAGGACATTTTGTAGGATCTATTTGGTGGTGTAGGTAATTTTATTTTTTGGTCGGAACAGCTGCAGGGTGTCCCCGCAACACCACGCTCACTATACTATGTAGTGAGCGGTGTTGCGGGGGACACCCCGCAGCTACCCGACCAAAAAAAAAAGGCTGCAGGGGTGTGGTGAGCGGGGGCTTTGGGGGACACCCCCGTAGCTGTTCCGACCAAAAAGAAAAAAAAGAAAATCCCGATCACAGAAGTGAAAGGGAACTGGTGTCGCAGGGACCAGCGAGATGGAAGGAGAGGTAAGTAGGAGGTGGGGGTGTATGCTAGGGTGGAGGAGCTCGAGGGGGTTAGGGTTTCTATAGATTTGGGGTTGATTTGCCTTGGATGACCGAATGGGAAATGTACGAACAATTTTGTATTACGTACATTTCTCATTCAGTCATTTCTGTGGCAAACATTTCAGTCGCGGTAAAACAACGCCAAATCATTGGCAGCCAACCTCCACACAAGCAATGAACAACCAATCACAAAGCAAACACAAACATTCCACCTTCTCCCCTCATTAATCTTCCTCCATTCCAAATTCTAACTCTGAACTGACAAGAAATATTTCTCCGTACCACTAGAACAATGGAACAATACATGGAATGGCTGGAGGAGAACTACCCTACAGAAGAGCAAAATAGAAAAGAAGATACACAAAACAATGCCCAGGAGGAAGATACACCACAATCAGGATTTTGTAAGTATATATATATTCATGTAAAATGTGACTAACAATTGTATTTAAATTAACATATATCAGTCACCAAACACATATAATTTATCCACCTATTGTCAACCTATCAAATGTGTATACAACCAACCCAAATATTTTGAACATGTATTATATCTTCAATTGTTTAAAAATATTTCAAATATTTTCAAACAGATGAAGAAGTGATTCAAATGTCTAGAAGATTTACAAAGTAAGCACCACAACAAGGACCCAATAAATCTGGTTATGGATTCCTTGATAGAATTAAAAGAAATAATGATGCATATACAAAAAGACACGCAAACAATGAAAAAGTACATTGAACATTTAAAAGTAATCATGGAGAGTAAAAATACAGAAAATGTGGCTACTGACCAAGATATATCATGTATTACAACTAAAACTGAAAGAAATGCCATAACCACATCCCCTCTCAAATAAACTTGTTTTCAACAAACTGTGTTTGAAAATATATTTACCCCTTTCAAATATGTACACCTATATTCATTATTATTGATTTAAAAGTGTTTCAAATGTTACGCTAACTGTTTGCAAACACTACACTGAATACATATATAAAAAATATTCAAAATGTTATTATTTTTAAAAAATATGTCTTTAGCCGTGGCTACCAAAAATATCCAATCACGTTGCACCATTGAAATCACGCCTGGACACCCCCCATCTTTGCTGCGGCTACCAGCGTCTCCAATTTCCAATGGCATATGTTTAAAAAAAAAATGTCTGACATTCTTCTATCTGAAAAAAAGAAAACAGAATCAGTTCAATAACACACACACTTTAATAAACACAATTTAATACACCCATTTTTATGAACCTCATATTTTATATGCAGTGCATCACAGGTACTATATAACAGACACAACATTAGTGCATAGTACACTGTTGTTCTCTTTGCACATACTAATAATTGGGTCATTGGGAAGAAAATCCAACCTGGATTTAAAAAATACATAAACTAATATAAAAACTATAATAAATTGCCACTACAAAAACAAACATGGATTAATAAATTGGGTGAAAGTTAACAAAGAACATTATAGTGGTAGCTGTTACGCTCACCTGACTCCCACGGAGGCGCTGGCCTGGTTCGCGCTGCTGTGACCTCTTCTAAGGTGATGCGCAGGGTTCGGAAGACGGACTGGACCGGGCCCCTAAATCTGGCTTGCCTGGCTCGCAGAAGTATCCTTCTGTAGGTGAAAATAGGGGATTAACGGTCTGCGGGGTAATGCAATCGGCCTCCCACTTTCCCCTCTCACCCTCCTCGAAACCCTTCTGTGATTTCTCGTAGCGTCTCACCTTAGGGTCTGGAAGGACAAGCTCTCCATCCTGCTTCTGATGCAGGGGCGTGTTGGTATCCAGTTACTTCACTGGATTTTCGGATTGGTAAGAACCAAACTTGCTTGGCTTCCATGTAAGTTTTTTGATAAGAGGTTCCCCTTGTGTCCATGCATTAATGTACGAATGCTAGTGTCTTTTTCCCCATAGGGGCCGGGGTACGGAATGCCGGGGAACAGGCACCGACCCGAGATGAGAGGTGAAATCCTTGTAGAAATCAGGTAAGTCTTTGATGAGCGTTTTTTGGTAATGTCTTTTCATTCGCTCATTAACGCTGATGTCTTTTTTTCCCCTTAGGGGCCAGGGGCCGGAAATGCCAGGATGCGGCGCGGACCCGAAATGAAGAGGGAATGAATCAACAGGTAAGTCTTAACATGGAGATTTAGCTTTCCTTATTCCCTTCTCTCTCTCACCTTTTGTTCTGGTCTTTTTCTCCCTAGGCGCTGGGGCGTGACTGCGAATCAGGATGATCGCTGCTGAACATGGAGGCGCCCTGTAAAGGTGAGTGGAATGCGGCGCTGTCGCGATCGACACGATGAGCTTTTAAATTAAAGTCTTCCTTTTCAGGATTGTCGGCGAGATGTCTCCGGGATGCGGATTTAGCAGGTAAGGACTTTTCCTTCTTCTGTTCTCTTCTTCTCTTCCTTTGCAGGTGATCCAGGATGCTGGCAGGCGTGGCAGAAGTCAGGATGCAGGAGCAGACACGGTGAGCGTCCAGCTGCTAGATGCAGAACAACGCGAAGCACGTGTGGCTGTTCGGGTGGGGTTTAAATAGCCTTGGAAGAAGTTCCAGGTATGTATCCTTCCTCCAATCAGGTATGTATCCTTCCCTGACCACGCCCGGATGGTAAATTAGTCCCACAGGTAAAGTAGTTCCTTTCAGGCCTCAAGGAGGCCGAGATCCTGCAGCATGGTCTGCATCAGGTAAGTGCACCCAAGCACTCCCATAATGAGCCTGGCGCCTATGGCGCCAGGACTGATGTCTTTTATGAGCCTGGCGCCATAGGCGCCAGGACACTGTCCAAAGGGCCCCTATATGGGGTTGCTAGGTCCTTCCTTGGGGACTGGATGTCCGCTTTCGGGGACGCAGGGCTTTAACCGGCTCCCCGGGAGCGGGCATCATGACAGTAGCATGGAGAACAAATTATAAGAAGATAAAGAAAACTTGGAGAACAAGAGAAAATAGGGTAGGATAAATAAGCTGGGACTACAGGTCATCAAACAAATATAGTTTATCAAACTACTTTTTCTTTACTTTTTCATTTTTGGCAGCATTGTCTTTTTCATGTTGTCATTTTCAGTTGGTGCTTCTTCAAAGTCAAAAAACACTGTGCAAAAAGAGAGACAGAGGAGGTACTCTTCACCTTTTACAATAAAACTCTATGCCCTGGACCTTCCAATGTTCCAACGCAAAGTCTAGGAACATCAATAATGATTTATCCATCATAAAAGAAAATGCATGTGTCCCATTCCTTACATAGATGGAGATCAGCACGAACTGCAGCACCTCCATCCACTAATCCAACAACGTCAAAAGCGGTATCAAATGCACAGACTCCTCTTTTACTGACGGCCCTCATCACCGGAGCTGTGAGCTGTAGTTGTTCAAAATCAACCACCGCGTATTGGAGGCATTGCCACCAACAGCCAAGGTCTTAAAATACCTGAACCACTGCATTTAAAGAATCATCCAAAATTCTAGAAAGGTCACAAAGGAGATTTTTCAGTAAGAGACTACCGATATACTGCTCCCATATCCAACAGTGCCACTATGTTTTGAACATAGGTTGACCTTTCACGAGAGTTAACTGTACAATATCTAGTGCAAACTACAAAAAATAGAATAATAAGCACATTACAAAAATGAACTTACACAACACCACCACCTGAATTACATCACAAAACTTCTACAAGTAATGCATAGCTCAAAATACATTACAAGTACAATAGGTACAATCAAAGAAAACTTCAGCCTTAATAACAAATACAAAAGCTCCATGGTCACATTTATCAAACTTAAAAAATACAGTAAAAATACTTGCCACTCAAACACAGCAAATGAATAAAATAATAATGAACACTATATGATAGCAATGATCACTACAACTAACACACAAAACACTGCAAATAATCCTTCAAGTCTGTAAAAACAGAGTAACACTTACTTTCACATCATCACACTCCTGTCATGTGCACAGTCACAGTTCAGGAATCAAAAGGGCAAAACTGCAAATAATGATGGCTTCTATGCTTTCCAAAACAAACACCAAAAAATAGGAATATATACCAATACAACTACCAAGATGGCTGACACATTTTCAGCACAACCTATCACTAAGCCCTACAGAAATGCAAAAGTAACAACAACCAATAATAAACAATGAAACCGACACAAACCCACAAAGCATCTGTCATAGCGACGGCTATTCGACGTGGATAAAGAGCTTGATTTGTACCCGCGGCTACACGCACATTTTCATGAAAGCCCCAAATCAAACTAAATTGGCTTTCAAAGCTTCAAATCAAATAAGTGAAATACTAAGTAAAGAAAATAACACACAAAAATAAAATTCTGTACTGTATCATGCACATGAACATAACATTATTGCACGGAAAGTTTATATTTATAGATGCAGCTTTAAATATACCAACAGCTCCATCCATGACAAAATTGAAACACAGAATAGTATTGACACACCTATGCACGTGCTTTATATAGACGTGACTATACAAGAGCCCCATCTACAAGCCTGCTGGTAGACGCGGCTATTCGCAAAAACTCTGAATTCAAAATTTTATTTCCACTGCAACAAACTTCAGAAACTGTCC
Source organism: Ambystoma mexicanum (assembly GCF_040938575.1). Classification (NCBI taxonomy): domain Eukaryota; kingdom Metazoa; phylum Chordata; class Amphibia; order Caudata; family Ambystomatidae; genus Ambystoma; species Ambystoma mexicanum. Next base: position 1,042,559,680 of record NC_090924.1, read on the forward strand.
CCAACATACCTACCATCCCCGCCCACTCCTCACAGGCCTCCTCCAGTTCCCCAGTGTCTAACAATACCCCGAAACACTCAATGCATATAAGATGCCACCCCACCCAACATTTTGTGTAGTCACGGCTACCACGTGTCCACAAACATACAACATGTCACTTGCTATAATATAGCCGCAGCTACAATGGGGGAGGTGTAGCACCATCCACAAATTACAAAATACAACACACACACAGCATACATACCCTGCTCATACAAAGTACTAGAAATTCAAAATAGCAAACATTTTCCTGGAAACAGAGAAATACTGCAGATATCATGACTGGTTTGTAAACGTTGTGGCTGATTTGAGACAGTTGGCTGTTTTGGTTGCTTGCTTTTTGTGAGAAACTAAATATTAACACAGACCTAGGTTTGACAGATTTTACCAATAAATGGTTGGATTGGGGGAATGCGTTGGTTCCAGGTTTTCATAAAATTGTTAAGTCTGAGAAGTACAGGGCACCCAGACGTCATACTAATTAATTGTGTAGGCAATGATTTGGGGAATATATGATGGGTGTCCCTTACTTTAAAGATGAAACAAGACATAAGAAAACTAATGGAACTATTTCCTCACACCATATTTATCTTTTCCAATCTCATTCACTGGAGAAAATGGAGATGGACCACCAGATTTAATGGTAAAATTGAAAAATCCTGGAGAAATGTTAATAAAGCAGTTTCAGCATTCATGACAGACCACAACCAATTATGGATTGCGAACAACAACATACAGTTCTACATGGCAAATTTCTATAAGCATGATGGAGTACACCTAACCGATGAAAGAAATGCAGTGTTCCTTCATAACATCAAAACAGTACTCCTGTTGTGCGAAAGTTCTACACTCAGTGTACCCCGAAACAGTCATTTTAAGGACTACTCATCATACATAAATACACAAATACAATAAATAATAACTAAAACTCTTTTTTATTATACCCGCGGCTACTGTTCATTGACTTTTACCTTAGCTGTGGCTACAAAATGTCAGTTAAAAGGGAGACTGACTTTAAGTTTTATACTACAATCTAACTTAAATGATGAATACAGGACAACACTACTCGTGTACTAATGTAAAGTAACTGAAAAATAAGAATCATGAAAAAAATACATAACAGTAAACCAGATAGGCAAACATTGCACACCCACACAACATAATACCATAAGTTAAAATACACAACCATAAATACATTGTGTGGCACATCTAAAACTAGACTACAATTGCTCCTTTTTATATCATTTTGTTAAACTATTTTCCTCTATCTTTCTCCAAAGTCTCACATACTGAAAAGTCTGAAAACGCACATCCAAAAAAAAAGACTCTCTAATACCTTCCTTGATGATTTTTCACCGCAACGTTACTATACCTAAACAAACTACTTTCCCAAAAATGTAAAACACTGACACTACAAATTATGTAGCCATGGCTACTGAACTGCACATACCCTCGGCTATCTTTAGTCCTTTGTAGCCCCGGATATAGACGTAAATATGGACAAAATGGGCGAAAAAAAATATCTTTCCTGCCCCTCACCAAGAGGCCCCCTCATCTGTACCAGCTACCGGCACTCCCTAGATGTCCTCCTCACCTCCCCTGTCCTCTCTCTTTCACCCCAGAGCACATGCTGCTTTTGTGATGCAGTTTGGTTTCAGATGTCAGCAATTTGTGGCTATGGCTGAGGCTACAGAAAGCTTTGTGTTGCAAGTTCGGTCCTTGGTCCCCCTCTAACTCCCAAATTTCACTCAGTGCTTTCTAGCCATCGCCCACCTCTACCCTGATGGCATTTGTATATTTTTGACCTGCAAATAGCTTTTTACTGCGTTTCATTTTCACATAACCTCGGCTACAGCCGCGATTATCTGTTGCATCAAGAGAAAAACAAGATGGTTCTCGCTTCATTTCTGAAAACCATGATCCTGCAATGCACCATGGGAGATATAACTATAATTTTTGGGGAAGTGGGCACCCACTTCTCAGTCAAACTTTAAAATAACCACAGCATGGAATAACCCCAAACCATGCATGGCGTGCAAGTCAATGCTTCATGCCCAAGTTGTTTTGGACCTGTTCCAAATCCGTCCAGCGGTTTGGGCTGTCTGCTTTGGCAAAAATTGACCGTTTTTGTCTATGGGAAAATGAATGGGAAGAAGGCCCAATTTTGGAAAAAAATTTTTGACGCTTAATAACTTTTTCTTTTTTAACTAATCTTTATAAAACTGCAGTCTGGGGGGGCCTCAGACTTTTAATCACTTTTGAAATGTCATCCAAATCGTTACTCGAATCAAAAGTTATTAACAATAGAATTTTGAGGGGTTCCTATGTGTCTCCGACTCACCGTAACTGTACATATTTACTTAAAAAAAACTTTACTTAAGGTACAGTTAAGTTGAGCAGATATAACACAACAAAAACCTGGAATTTCAGCTGATGTGGGAAGTCACGACCAGCTTAACGCAGCACGCTCTCATATATCCCTCATCCCTCAACAGCCACTAATCTACGCTACCAGGAAGCAAACAGAACTTATAAAAAGGCCATCATCACTCACAAAGCAAATGCCCTCAACACCCGAATCAGCAACGCTGCTTCCGAGTTGAAATAACTCTTTGCAATCCTCAAATAACTGGAGAATCCTTCACCCAGCATGAGGTGCACAAACGCCAGCAAAGAATGGTGTAACCTCATCCAAGATGCCCTCTCTGCAAAGATTCACCTTCTACAAAACAAAATCCGAGAAAAAAAACAAACCCTTAGTGAGAAACAGGTTCTCCAAAACCCCCCACCTAGTCTCATCGAGAATCCCAAACCCCTTTTTCAGTACAACCCAGTCTCTCAAGAACTAGTGATCAACACCATAGCCAACCTTAAAGCATCCAACTACAGGGGTGATTCTGTCCCGGCCAAAATAGTGAAATCCTGTGCTCGTACACTGACACTCATTATAACTAAATTCATAAATGCATCATTTGAAAATAACGAGGTGCCAGCCAGCATCAAGGAAGGCTGGGTTACCCCCCTGCTAAAAAAAAACAATCTCTATCCTGCTGTGCCCACCAACTACAGGCCTATAACTACGGTTCCCTTCTTATTGGAAATCCTTGACAAAATAGCGTACAACCAAGTTCAAGTGTATCTGGAACAGAACCAACTGCTTGGCACCAGGCCATCTGGATTCCGCCCCAATCACAGCATGAAGACAGCCCTTCCTGGATCTCAAAATACAAATGGATGGCATCAGAGATTCAGGTAAACTCTGCATCCTACTCTTACTTGACCTATCGGCTGTGTTCGATTTGGTCGACCATAATAAACTTTGCACAAAACTAGCCAAAGATTTTAACTTCTACAACAATGCTACCTTGTGGATTAAATAGGCGTACCGCAAGGATCCTGTCTATCACCCACACTCTATAACGCCTATACTAATCTCCTCTTCTCAGCCTTGGACGATACGGGTGTCATCTACACGAATTTTGCAGATGACACCCAGATCCTCATCCCCTTATCATGGAACTATGACCATGACTCACTAACCATTAATAAAATCTACTCGATAATTCAAAATTGGATGGCCCTAAATAGTCTCTGCCTCAATGATGATAAGACAGAGATTCTTATCGTGGGCTCCCAATCTAAACTAAATGCTCTTCATCCTGACTACGCCTCTATCAATATAGACGCCACCAGCATCCCTGTTCTCAAATACGTTAAAACACTTGGAGTCTACTTAGACGCCAACCTATCTCTAACCAAACACATTAGTGCACTCTCGACATCCAATTCCTACACGTCTAAACTCATCGCACTGAGCTGACAATTCTTGACACCCGCCAACTGTATCACATTGGCCAGAGCCCTGATTTTGTCAAGACTTGACTACTGAAATGTGTTACTTTTAGACACCACCACTACCAATCTTAAAACACTGCAGCTGGTACAAAATAAAGCTCTCAGGGCTGCCCTAGGAATAAGAACATCTGAGCATATTTCTAATACCAGAAGAGAACACCTTTGGTTACCCATTAAATCTAGAGTGATCTTCAAATCTCTATGCATCACATTCAAATGCCTCCAGGAAAATGCTCCTACCGACCTCAATCAGGTAATGGCCAGAAAAACTAATACCAGATCTCTAAGATTGAACAAACAGTCACTTTTGTCACTTCCTCGGTTCAAGAAGTCCAGATCAGGAGGCTCTAGCTTCTGCTACCTAGCTCCAAAACACTGGAACACCCTCCCAATCAACAATAAATCAAGAAAACTATTCTCGGAACACTGCTTACTGTAAATACTGTCACAACCACTGCTTTTCTTTTCTATGTTATCTTGCTTTCTCATATTGTAAATAGTGTCTTGCCCTATTACGTGTAAACACCAACCTAATTACTGTCATTTTTTGCACTGTTAAGCTGTCTGTAACCTCGCCGTGATACCCATGGGTCTGGACGAGTAACATATGTAATAAAATAAATAAATAAAATAAAAGATATGTCCCCCATAATGCAATTTTGTATGTCATTGTGAATCCCTTCTCTTATAATATTTTTGTGCTCATGGGCTTTGAAACGGAAATGCGCTGAGTTAAGCTGGTCATGACTTCCCGCATCTGTTGAATTTCAAGGATTTTGTTGTGTTAAATCTGCTCAACCTAACTGAACCTCAACTAAACATTTTCAGTGAATTTCAAGGGTTCTGTTATATCATAGTTATTTTTTTGAAGGCCACTAGACATGGCCTTCGGCCACGTCCACTGTAAATGGTCCTCCAATATGTTTCTTATGGTTCCACTAGGTTGGCACAGACCATTGCCACTATACATGTCTTTTGAGTCCACTAAACAGGGCCTTCGGCTGTGCCCTATATACATTTTAATACTCTACCATGCCACAAACCATGGCCTTTGGACATGGCTAGTGGCCACAGTCTTTGGCTGTGACCACTGTACATGTTCCCCAATATGTTTCTTTTTGACCCACTAGGTGGTGTGAGGAGTCAGTAATGTGAGGTGGACAAATGCTTGTAGTTTTCTTGTAGTATTTGACATTTTATTAATCAATAAAAATGCAAAGAAAACCTACCCAAGCCTACTCTGCCTGGGAGTTCCCTACCTAGTCTAGGGTCTAAGGGAAAAACCTCCTACCATATACAAAACTGGTCCTCACACTAAACAACAAAACATTCAAAGTAAATTATAAAGAACATAAATACATGATTACCAAATAACCAGTGACTTGGATGATGACTTCCTCTTGTTCTGGGTAGATCCCTTTCCCAGGAATGTCCAAGGGCAATTTCTCACAAAGAAAAGTAAAGTCTTGAACCATTACTTGAAAGTTCCAAGGAAACAAAAGTTCATCCAAACAAAAATGCAATGGGAATAGTTCTTTCTCCGTTTGTTGAAAAGTTCCCCTTCCAATTTCCACAAAGAAAACAGCACCAATGGCAATCCTGGATAACATCTTTCCAGTGCAGACTTGACAAAGTTTAAAACAAAAGTACCAATTCTGCTTTAACAACTGTTGATCTTTTTGTAACCTCTGCAGCGTCTTTGGTATAACTTGTCAGGATGCTTCTTCTAAGGGGGTTGCCTTCTTCTTGACAACTCCCTTCTGCTAATGGCACTGTGAAAGCAGGCCCTTTTGCATCACAGTGTGCTACCACTTCAACCACCTTCAATATAAGGTTCTCTGACAAAGTTATAGACATCTACAGTTTTGTTAGCTCTGTGACAACTTGGTACTTTGGGGATTTTTTAGGCAACTTAAAGCCAAGACTCGCCAGCCTCCACAGGTAGGCAAGGGAATCTTCCTTCCTATTCCATAAGAAAGGAGTGAAGTGGGAGAATGGGATAACACCCTCGCGCCAGTCTCATCCAGACCATGGCCTAGGGGATCACGGCTCAAGCACTCCCCATGAGAGGATTTCGAACAATTCCCTTCCTTACCAGATTACAAAGTATCCTGCTTCAAAGGCATACACATACGAGGAGCATGCCCACTAGCACACCCTGGTCAAGTCGACGCATGCGCCATGGACCAGCTCGATTAGGCACCAACCACGAAAATCACCATTGTTAGAGATGCCATAACGACATGGCCAGCAGACAAGAACACACGTACCACCATGCACACTGGTCACTCACACACCAACCCACTCGAAGAATATACTCAGTGCTATGACGTAGCGGACTGACATACCCACGGTCATGCATCATTGTTTTGTTTCACATAGGCCTTCTACAGCACTGCAGAAACGCAAGATGCCTGAAGAGCTCGTGTATATGCTTGCTGATGCTTTCTCGCTACCTATCCCTATGTAGATGCCACCATATATACCTAATGTTGCGTATAACACTCTGTCACCCCTCGACCTCCATCGTATGGATTATGTACCGCCACCCACAAACGTGGCCCAAGTAGGCTGCAAGCAAGAGTCCCCAGGCAGGAGCCTCGCAAACGAAAATCCTCCCAGAACGAAAATGCAAGTGCTGACCATGCAGAACGAGCCCCCAACGAGAGCCCACAGCCAAGGCCGCGATGTTGCAACCCGCATGCCGTGCGCCCAGCGCCAAGGTTATACCTGCCGGTGCCAAGCCCTCAGAGGCAGAATACAAAATCTAATGTTCATAATTCTACTCCAGCTACGGTCTCCCCACACGTGACCAAGCCGAACTGACAAGGTGCCAAGCTCATGAGACAGAAAATCGCCAGGGTCCCACGTCTGGGACACAATCTGCAACAACGAAGCGACAACTTGGACACCTACAGCGATGGGAAAGACATGCACACCAGCCTGTAAGCAGACCTGTCCACTGTCCGCCACAAACACATAGTTGCACATTGTTGCTAATGTCAGGTACACCGCGAGCTGGGAACGGCGATGGTCCCAGACTTGGGGGCTCGCGGGAGAACCAATCAGAACACAAGGGGCTCATCACTGACGCCATTACTCTTAGCCAATCACCAAGGGTCCCCTTGTAACAATTCCGATGTAGCCACTGTTAGGGACAGCCCAAGTGTACCGCCTGACCCGTCCTTATCCACTAACATTTTCTCCCATAGGGTAACTATACTAACCCTACCACTCGGGGAACCAACCCAAAGTGGCGATGGTTTTTGTGATGATTTTCCCAGGTGACGCAAGTAGTGTGTCATACTGCTGTAAAAAGGGCATGCAGGCCCCACTAACGACAAGAGAGCCTCTCCGGATGCATACGGTCTGAGCGTATCCCTGACGTTACTCTAATAAACAGCAGTTATTAACTTGTTCTTGGGTGTGTCTCATACTCCTTTTGGGACGCGGGAGGAGTTGGGGCCTCCCCAGCCCCGGAGATCCGTGGACATCTGCCCTCTCCTGGCCACCTGGGTGGAGACTTTAGGCAGCGTTTTGGTGAGGGATCCACAGGATTTCCCACAGTGGCTCTGGCCTTCGGTCACAGTCCTATATATCTATTTCTGGCCCACTAGCCATGTCCTTCCACCATGGCCAGTGGCCACGACCTTTGGCCTTGTCCACTGTACCTGATCCCCCAATATGTTTCTTTCAACCTGCTAGGCATGGCTACTATACATGTCTTTCAGGCCCACTAGCCAGGGCTGTTGGGCCTTACCAGTGAGCACACCCTTTGGTTGTGATATGATATGGCATTTGTAATGCGCCTATACACAAGTGCTTCAAGGCGCGACGAGGCAAGGAAGGGGCAATGTTCTTACTTGGCAAAGTGACATTGCGATTTCAAAGTGCAGGGGAGGGCAGAGGGGAAAAGTGCCAGGTGAAAGGGGAGGGGGGCCGTGCTGTACATGGGATCAAAACAACAACAAGAAGTGCGGCCTGCAGGTGTCAGGTGCAACAGTAAATGCAGACAGCAGGGGTCCAAAAGTGCAGGTAGCGGGACTGTAGGGTTACAGATACAGACCCAAGTGCAAGGGTTTCCGGGAGGCAGTGCAGGTGTGTAACTGGCGGGCAGAGACTTGGGCCCGAATCAGAGTGTAGCCAGGTGACCAGTGCAGTATCAGACAGGAAATCAGCAGGGGAGAGGAAGAGAGAAACCAGAAGCAAAGACGAAGGTCTTGCGGTGCTTCAGGAACCAGAGATGGTTCTTCTCAAGTTTTACAGAGGCAGGGAGGCTGTTCTAGAGGGAGGACCCAGCCTAAGAAAGTGATCTACCACCAACTCGTTGCATGGATAAGCGACTGACCATGAGGGAGTTGGAGGTGGAGGAGTGAAGAGCTCAAGTAGGCAGGTATTTGTGAAGAGAGAGTTGGAGGTATTGAGGACCCAGGCCCCAGAAGGCCTTGTGGATAATGCAGGGGGTCTTGATCTTAATCCCTGCAGCCACTGGGAGCCAATGCAGAGATTTCAGTGCTGAAGTGATATGATCCCTGGGCTTGAGGCCAAGGACAAGTCTCGCAGTCTTGTTCTGGATGAGCTGCAGAGGGTGGAGAGTAGAAGCAGGCAGATTTAGAAAGAGACTGTTGCAGTAGTCCAGCATAGAGAGAACTAGAGCACCATAGACATTGAGCTTGTGGGGGAAGGAGAGGAAAGGAAGAATACCTCTGAGTAGGTGCAGTTGGTAGTTTGACTTCTTAAAGACATCAGAGATGTAAGGAGAAAAGGAGAGTGTGGAGTCGAAGATGACTCTGAGGTTCTTAGTCTCCCAGGTGGGAGCAGGAAGAGGGACAAGAGAAGCCGGCCAGAGAGGGACAGGAAAGGAGGGTGCAGGTGTGCCGAGAAGAATCTCTGTCTTACTGGCATTAAGGCAGAGATCATTGGATGCACACCATTCCTGAATAGCAGACAGACAGTCAGAGATGAGAGAAGGAGAAGAGGTGGCAGAGGGGAGCCTGAAAACAAGCTGAGAATCATCAGCATAGCACTGAAAGTTGGAGCAGAGAGTGGCAATGCCGTGGGCGAGAGATGCCAGGTATTGGTTGAAAAGCCTGGGAGAGAGGTTAGCCCCTGGGGAACACCACAGGTAGAGAGTGAGATAGAGGAAAGGAAGGAACCAAGTTGGACCTGCGAGGGTCGATCAGAGAGGAATGAAGTCAGCCAGGCCAGGGCCTGATCGGTGATACCCAGGTTATCACGGAGACGATTGAGCAGGATGGCATGGTTGACCGTGTCAAAGGCAGAATATAAATCGAGTGAGATGAGGACAGAGGGGAGATTAGAATCTAGGTTATAGAGCAATTCTTCACGGATGTTCAGGGGAGCAGTTTCCATGCTTCTGGCTCCTCTGAAGCCAGAATAATGCTATTCAAGCAGGGTTTGTCCACTTTTTTTGTTAGGGGCTTGTAGGGTGCGGACTAAGATCAATGAGAAAAGAAGGGATCCCAAAACAAACTACGTATTGATGTCAGCATATAGGTTGGAAATTCAAACTACCAAAGGGTGACTGCAGCAAACCATCTTATATGAATCATATACCACAAGATGCAAAAAGAGGTTTGGTTTACAAAAATATACTTAATTTTATTTTTTGATACATGATAAAAAGGACATCAATAGTCCGTCTTCTAAAAAGACACATGTGACAACATAAAACACAATCAAATGGAAAACGAAATTCTAAAGCATAAGAATGTCTATTGACATGTTGCAATCTCAATAAAGCACATTACCGACTAAGGTGATGTTAGTAGACAGAAGGTGACGTCCAAAAATATTAAATACAATTTGTTTTCAAGGAAGCCCTCATGTTTATTGTGCCGACAGAGATAAGTGTTTCCAGCCTTATATATATATAGACACCCGAATAGGGCGTGTCATCTGGTGTAACCGGATGCCTGATAGTCCGTCTAAGGCTTTCGTCAGGACACAGAAAGACACGTGATGTTGGATGTCGTATTTCGGAAAAAAAGCTTTTTTTCTTTGCCAATGTCTCTAGAAAAACAATAATACACATCTATTACCAACCTGCTAAATACTTTTCTAAAATTAATTGCATCACCCCATTGTTCCTGATATTGCCAGCCTATGAACAATTTTTAAATGTGCATCATAAGTATATCATTGTCGAGTAATAGATATACCACACTATTACATTCAGGTTTGTCTTATTTACCCATATACTCCTGTGCCTGCATCAGATCATATATCTTTTTTGTCATTTGTAGATACAGACATTTATTCCACACTTCTGAACAATCCAGTGCAGAGGAGGGAAGGGATGAGAAACGGGAAAGGGAGGGTGGAGAACAAGGAAAGAAAAAGGGGGAAGGTGTTTTTTATGACATCTGATTACATCACTCGGTATGCTAGTGAAATACAATATCAATTTCTTAAAGAGAAACACAAGAAAATGACGCCTTCAATTGGTGTGCCAAATCAATTCATCTGCTTCGCTTATTTTGATTTACTTGCATACTCAGCCCCACATACGCATTTAAGATATGCAAATATAGCTGTAAAACATAAAAGATGGCTGGTGTTTATTCTTTAAACTACGACCACAAATATGTTTAGTCTGCATGAGACCTGTATATTCATACCTGAAAGTGTATATGTCCTCGTGCCGGTGCACAGCCTATGAGTGCTGGCTTATGTGGTGGGCAAAGGCAGTTTTATTTCATTCCGAGAATCAAAAGACTTAGTAAGGACCTCGTCAGTGGTTGCCGGTTGTTCCAGACGCTACACTGCAATGAATCCAAAATGGAAAGTTTAGTGGCTAAGTAGTGGCTTACTATAATGGGACTATATTACCCTTGGCTAACGATGGAAACTTACTTGTATAGCTGTTCGCCTTAAGCGTTTGAGGATCTGCTGGCAAAAGCGAGCGCGGCTGCTTGGTCACATGATCCAGCTAATACAGGAAAGGTTGCGTAATGATGTCATCGCACGGCTAACCCGTGCCGAGTATTACGACCCAAACAAAGTTGTGTTGCTGTGGCAGCCATGTTAGGCTGCCTCACACAGCACCCGAAAGTGTATTTACCAATGCATATCTGTAATAGGTGCGATAGTCTTTTGATTCTCGGAATGAAATAAAACTGCCTTTGCCCACCACATAAGCCAGCACTCATAGGCTGTGCACCGGCACGAGGACATATACACTTTCAGGTATGAATATACAGGTCTCATGCAGACTAAACATATTTGTGGTCGTAGTTTAAAGAATAAACACCAGCCATCTTTTATGTTTTACAGCTATATTTGCATATCTTAAATGCGGAGTCATATAGTGGATATGCATTTTTGCAATACTTTCCAATACAATTTTTCGGCCCTCTGTTGTTGGCCCAAAAATATGGGGAAAGTTGTTTATGTTTTTGAACAAATTATACACAGGATGCCAAGATCCGTAGATGAATTATTTATGGATAAATAGGTTCCACTCAATATAAAGATTAAGGCCGTGTTTCACCGAATCTAATTTGTGAATCCATTTTTGTTCCAGCCTGCACAGTTTCAAGTCCCTATCTTCCCCACGGGGCTGCGGATCTAGGGTTTTCAAAACGTACCATGATATGTCATTGTGGGAATGTTTCATATTCCGATAATGTTCCACCAGAGGTTTATCAGTAGCACCATTTTTGATACAGGACCGATGTTCACCTATCCTGGTGCGGACAGTTCTTTTGGTTTTTCCAATATAGAAAAGCCCACATGGGCAACTGATGCAACAGATAGCCCACTTGGTGGCACAATTGTTAAATGATCTGAGTTGCCAGACAATCCCTTTCAAATCAACGGATTTCAATTTTTTTGTGAAGTTACACATTAAGCATTTGCCACATTTAAAATGTCTTGTGACAGGAGGAAGGTGCCATAAGGTGGATTGTTTGGACACATTCACATGCTGTCTCGGGTAAGTGTGCACTAGTTTGTCTCCTAAGTTTTGCAACCGTTTGAAAGCAAAACAAGTGGGAATAATGGTAAATGACTCTGTATTAATCATCTTCCAGTTATTAAGAATAGTCTTTCTCAAATTATTGCTTACAGGAGTAAAAGATGTCACACAAGTTATTTTATCCAGTTTGGTTCTTTTTTGTTTAGAGAGTCTTTCCTTTGGACATTAGCTGTCCTCTGATAGGACCTTCTGATGATATGGGAGGGGTAACCTCTGGCTTTATGATTCTTTTTAAGTGCTTCACTATGGACTATAAAGTCTTGTTTGTCAGAACAGTTGCATCAGATACGCAAAAACTGCCCAAAGGGTAGATTTTCTCTTAGCGATTGCGGGTGGAAACTTCCAAATTGTAAGAGGGTGTTCTTTTGGGTAGGTTTTTTTATATGGACTTGTCCCAATAGAATTATTCGGCATTCGATAAATGAGTAAGTCCAGGAAGGCAATTTTTGTGTTGTTAGCCTCACAAGTGAAATTTAAGGACAACTCGCATTTGTTTAGCCAGATATTAAAGGCCTTCAGTTTTTCCATGGTGCCATCCCAGATCACAAAAAAATCGTCAATGTAACGATACCAGGCTTTGATTTTTCTTACATATGGATTAGTGAAGACATATACATGGTTCTTCTCGAAATGCTACATGTAGAGGTTGGCCAAATCGGGTGCAAATTTGGCCCCCATGCTTGTTCCATTGAGTTGTTGGAAAAAAGAATTGTCATATATGAAGAAACTTTGTGTGAGTGAGATGTGTATGCATTCAGCAATGAAGGCCGAGGGTGGACGTTTGTCTTCTCGTGTTTCAAGGAGTTCTAGCATAACATTGATACATTTGACCTGCGGTATATTTGTGTAAAGAGATGTCACATCAAGCGTGACAAAAAAATCATGAGTGTCAATAGAAAGTGAATCTAGAATGTTTATCATTGCTGTAGAATCCTGAACAAATGACTTCATTTGACTCACAAAAGGTCTCAAAAATACATCAGCATAAAGTAATGAGCCTATAGCCAACACAATTGGCTGTCCTGGAGGAGTGGTTTGATTTTTATGTATTTTAGGGAGGCAATAAAAGGCCAGGGTGACCTGATGTCTATTGATTAAAAACATTTTTTCATTGTCATTGATCCACCCTTGTTCTGCTGCATGCGTGACCAGGCTGATAACTTCGTCCATGATCCTAGTGGTCGTGTCTGATGGAATAGGTTTATATACTGAGATATCAAACAATTGTTTTTCTACCTCGGTTTTATAAAGTTTAGAATCCCAAAGGACAATACCTCCCCCTTTATCTGCTGGCTTGATTACGAAGAGAGGATTAGTTTCCAGATTTTTTAGTGCAAGATGTTCTGATTTTGAGAGATTGTCTCTACACTTGTTTTTGTTAGCACATAGAGATATCATCTCCCTTAGAATTTTATTCTCAAACCCTAAAATTTGCGGCAATACCATAGATTGTAATGGTGTAAAGCTAGAGGTTTTTTTTCCCCCCGATCGATTATCATTAGCTGGCATTAGATCATTTTTGTCATGGAAGAAGTATTTCAACCTAATAATTCGAAAAATGTTTTGCATTTCAACGTCTGTCTGGAAGACATCAGCCCTAGATACGGGAACAAAAGACAGCCCTTTTGAAAGGACAGATATCTCATCTGGCAATAGCACATGTGTGCTTAAATTGAAAAGTGGAGTTACCAGGATTGAGGCGGGGACCACTGGCGGGTCCGCATACCATGGTTGCCCCATTGTCTGTTTCTGACCCGATTGCCTCGTCGTTGAAAAAACTGTTGTTGCCCCTTTGGGGTGGGATTGTCCCACTCGTGTTTGGAGCATTTGAGGAGGTGTCATAGTCACTACTATTGGAAGAATTAGAGAAAGTGACAAACTTCTTATTCTTTTGTGGTCTAGATTGAAATTGACCTTTCCAGTTTGTCTGGTTTGTGTTGTATTGTTGAAAAAAGCCATGAACAAAGTACAGATATGTTATTTCCTCTTTATAATTTGCAATATCTTTTTTCAATTTCCAGTCTTTTTTGTCCAACGTGAAGGTTTGAAATTTCGACATCTCTTTGTTCATTTTTTCTAATTCAGACTTTATATCTGGGATGCTCGACTCATCCTTCATCTTTTTTTTCCAAAATATATAATTCTTCCTGTTGTTTTTTGCTTTCTTCCTCGGCTGTCTCGATAATGAGTATCACCCAATCGCGGGAACATTTATTGCCACCACCACTGAATCCTTTCATGAATTTGGGATTTTCCAAAAATACTCTGGGTATGTTTTTAATCTGTAGGCCATCGGGAATCACCCCGGCCTTTAGATATTCAATCATAAGTTGCCCATGTGATTGGGTCCGTATTAGTTTTTTTGTTTTTTGTGTGAAAAGATCCAAATCATTTGTATTGGCAGATGGAGTGGCAGAAGGTCCGGCGATTGGGGTGCCAAGGATGGACAGCATTTCAAGACATTTTTTATATATGTCTTCTGTAAATGAGACAATATGTACACTTTCCATTTTTAGTAATTAAAGGTAGTGCTCAACCAACCGTGTGGGTTGTCCTAAAACAGAATAATGCTATTCGAGCAGAGTTTGTCCACTTTTTTTGTTAGGGTGTTGTAGGGCGCAGACTAAGATCAATGAGAAAAGAAGCCAGACTGATGATCATGGAGATAACCAACAGATTCAGTATGAAGATTAAGCTGGGAGATGGCCAGATTTTCCAGGTGTTTGCCCAGGAAAGGAGTGATGAGATCAGGTGATAGTTAGCAGGGCAGGAGGGGTCGGCTAAGGGTTTCTTGAGAAGAGGGTGCACAAGAGAGTGCTTCAGGGGGGAAGGGAAGGTTGCAGAAGTCAGCCAGGGCAGGAGCAAGGGTGTCAATGTGGTCCTTGATGGTTTTGGAAAAACAGGGAAGAATCTGTTTTGACAAGACTTTCATAGATCTGACTTGCCTAGAAACCTCGTCAGAGAGAACAGAGGAAAGGAAGAGAAAGAGAGAGGAGCGGTGGCCACCAGGGGGTTGGCGGTAGAGGAGAGAGTAGAGGGAGGAAGAGGAGACCACGAGAGGGTGGACTGGATGTCCTGGGTTTTAGAGATGAAATGAGAAGCCAGGGGACAGGTGAGGTAGAGACTATATTTGAAAACACTACATTTATTTCCCGCTCACTAGCCGTGGTCTTCGCCCACTGTATATTTTAAAACACTACATTTCTTTCCCGCTCACTAGCCATTGCCTTCGCCCTTTACGTCTTGCCCCAATAGCTTTCCTCCGGTCCCGTTAGCCATGGCTTTCAGCCATGCCCAGTGCTACGACCTTTGGCCCTGGCCACTCTGCATATTGCTCCAATGGGTTTCCTAAACAGGCCCACTACTCATGGCCTTTGGCCATGGCTAGTGGCTGTGGCCTTTGGTTGAGGTCACACCACTAGGTTTCTTTTTGGAACACTAGCCATGGCCTTTGATAGTGGATGGCAGCCATGGCCTATCGCTGTGGCTCCTTGACATGTTGCCCACTAGGTACCGTGTCCACTGTACATGTTCTCCCATTATCTTTATTCTGGACCCACTAGTTGGCCATGGCCTCCCCCCGTGGCCACTAAACATGTTTTTCAGGCCCACTAGCCAGGGCCTTTGGCCAAGACCACACCTCCAGGTTTCTATTGGGCACACTAGCCATGGCCTTTGGAATTCTTTCCACTTTTAGTTTTCGACTAACCCCCGTTATACCCATTATAACCACGGTTATCTCTCGAATCGCGCACAAATAAAAATGGCAGCTTTTTCATTTCTGAAAGGCCTCACTGATACATTGTGGGTCACATATATAGCTATAATTTTGGGAGATGGGGCACCCCTTATCCATCACATAGTTTAACTGCTGGATTGAAAACCACCAGTCCCCTCCAGGAAATGTCATTAGCCTCTCTCAGCCTATCTGCTGTAAAGCACCAAGACTGATATAAAGATTATCGGGAGCAGGGGGCACTCCGTTCCCTGTCGAATATTTTAAAAACTACTGGCTGGATTTACCCCAAACCAGTCAAGGAAATTAATTCAATGCTTTGTGCCCAAATTGATTCTTAATTGGTCCATATCTGCCAATAGGATTTCAATGTTACGGTTGTTCAAAAGCTGCACTTTATGTCTATGGGAAAACGAATGGTAGTACTGTGTTTTTATCTGGCTTAATATGATTTTTATTTTTTGATGAATTGTTCCCAGAATTTTCAGTTTTGGGGGGTGCTTGACAATCTCTTGGTTTAGAACATTTCATTCAAATCCATCCAGCAAGTCAAAAGGTTTTAGCATCTCAAACCTCTCTGCTGCAAAGTACCAATACCAATATAACGGTTTTAAGGTGCAGGATGGATTTAGTCCAAACACATCAAGGAAATTAAGTCAATGCTTTATGCCCAGATTGATTCTTATTTGGTCCATATCTGTCAAGCAGTTTTCACGCTACAGCTGGTCAAAAACTGCACTTTTTCTCTATGGGAAAATAAATGGGAGTATGCTGAAAACAGCGTTTGTATGTTTTCTTAAATACTTTTTCATTTTTTAATGGATCAGTCCCAGAGTTACCAGTTTAGTGGGGCACTCGATAAATTATTTGTTTGGAAAATTTCATCCAAATCCATCCAGCAAGTCAAAAGTTATTTGCCTTGCTCTGCCTCTCTGCTGTAAAAAGCCCAAAGGCAGATATAAAGGTTTAAAGGAACAGGGCACACCCCATACTCTGTTAAATATTTTAAAACTACTGGGTCGATTTACCCCAAACCAATCAAGACTTTTAAGTCAACGCTTTGTGTCCAAGTTGTTTCTTATTTGGTCCAAATCTGCCCAGCGGTTTTTGCCCTACAGCTGTTCAGAAACTGAACTTTTTCGCTATTGCAAAATCAATGGACTGAAAACTGTAAAGCTGTGGGGTTTTGTTTTCTTGATAACTTTCTTCATTTTATGACAATATTCCCAGGATTTGCAACTTGGGGTGGCGGCCTTGGCAAGCTGTTTGTTTTGAGAATGTTATCTAACTCCATCCAGCAATTCAAATGTTATTAGTAATAGAATTGTGGGAATTAATTGCTGTTTTTTCATTTCTGAAAATCCTGTCAGCCTCTCTGCTGCAAAGCACAATGGGAGATATAGCTAGACCATCAAATATTTTTAAAACTATTGGATGCAATAACCCCAGACCCCTCCCAGAAATCGAGTCAAAGCTTTGTGCCCAAGTTGTTTTCTACCTGGTCGAATTCCACCCAGCGGTTTTGGCTGTGCGTTTGAGCAAAACATCGACTTTTTCTCTGTGGGAAAATGAATGGGGACTAGGCCGAAATGGCGATTCATTACTTTCTTAAT
This sequence comes from Ambystoma mexicanum, assembly GCF_040938575.1. Taxonomy (NCBI): domain Eukaryota; kingdom Metazoa; phylum Chordata; class Amphibia; order Caudata; family Ambystomatidae; genus Ambystoma; species Ambystoma mexicanum. The sequence continues at coordinate 1,042,576,922 of NC_090924.1, forward strand.
AATTTGTTTTATTTTTTAACTGATCTTTCTCAAAATGTCCAGTCTGGGGTAATGGTGGTGAGGGGCGTGAGGGATGCATGAGTACTATTTTGTTTGCAAAATGTCAGCCAAATCCGCCACACAATTCAAAGGTTATTAGCAAACACTTTTTTGGGTTGCCTATGGAACTCAATACTCAACTTAACTATGGTGCAGTGGGAAGTCACACTAGGTATGTGTTTTGTGAGATCCCCACTTAGAGCTTCCTGAATGTGTATGTAAAGTGTTGGCATCAAAATGCTATTACTACTACTATTACCACTCATGCTGCTACTAATACAACTACACCTACTACCACTACTACTACTACTACTACTACTAATAATAATAATACAAATTATAATAATAAGAATAGTAATAATAATAGTAATAATAATAATAATAATAATAATAATAATAATAATAATAATAATATGAATATGATTATGAATATGAATAGCAATAAAATAATACTCCCAGAATTTCTCAAGGGCAGTTTGATGTACATATTTAAGACTTTGCCTTTGTATTGCTAATCTTCCATCCTGTTCTTTGCATGATTTCAAAGGGTGTCTAACATGAAGAGGGGCATTCAGTGTTGTTGTACATTAGACAGATGGCAAATTACAAGGTAGTTTGGTGTGAAAACCCAATTCCTCAACACTGATACTGCAGCCATTGGGGTCAAGAAACATCCTCTTCCTAAGGCATTGCCCTTATCCGTGCATCTCAAGGAGATTTCTTAGTATTCTTAATCCTTTGGAGGAGCCAATGGACAAATACACCCAGAAACAAAGCGTTCACAAAAAAAGCTGAGGGACAGAATGAAGGTTGAGGAAAGGCCATCTGGACTAAAATTGCATCCCACTAAATAATGTAGAGGGCCCAATTTGCAAAACATGTTTACACACGTGATGGCAAGCCCTAGTGCAGGCCTATTTGTTATGTTGGTTGCTCTGCTGTGTGACTTGCTGAAGATTTTGCGAATTGATCCCTGAGCCTCCCTGAAAAAGCCTGAAACACTTGAGATTAGCATCCACACTGACCTTTTAATAATTTAGACAAATTACATTTGATTTTGTGCAGTGTTATATACAAAATAACACTAAACAGAATATTAGCAAAGGCTTCACAATAATACAACTTATCAGCAAGGAGAGAATGTTTAATCGCTGCTCTGTCATAATTAGGAGCTGATTCTCAAGAGTACAAACTATATATTGATTTAATACCAAATATTCGTTTGCGCTGCTCTTGAATACTGTACTGGAAAGTTTGACTTAATCATTTTTTTAGAATGAAGAATGGGTGCCTAAGGAGTGACTGACAGGCTCATACTGGGCAACAAAACACTGAAAGCCAGTATTCTAAATTAGCTCTCAGACATTGTATTTTATAGTGAATACAGACTTCATTATATGTGTATTTCATATTTCACACACTAAATGCAATGTACTCATGCTTTATTTTAAGATAATGGGCCTGACTCTCAATTTAGCGGTGTCCAGTCAAAGGATTGAAAACAAAGGATCGAATGCCCTTTTTTTCAAAACCAAAAGTGGCGGAATTTTTTTTCCGAATGCTTTTATATTTATTTATTTATTTATATATTTTTTGGTTTAGTATGCAGAAAATAAGTTTTTAAAATGGGTAACCCCCCATAAAAAAAAGCATTGGAAACTTTTGATTTAGATCCTTTCACCTACAACCCACTTTAGCACATAGGGAGATGCACATGCGCATCTCAGATCTGCCCCTGTTTCTAATAACTATACACAGCTTAAAACTGAACAAATATGGAGATGACCTGGTGTGATTCACAAAACGTAGATTATATATATTACATATACACACATTAAAACACTTTGTTAAAAGGACCTTATGGTTACAAGTAAAACCGTAAACCCCCAGAAATGTGCCAGTTATGGTAAGCTAAGCAACCATAACTCCTGCCACTACTGTGCCCTGCTAAGACTAACACACAGGACATCAAAGATGACATCACAAATGTCATTGATGACATCACTGATGACATCACATATCTGAGCCACTTGTTTTTGTTCACTGACATATATAGGCTAGGTGGTTTTGTTCACTTACTAATCAGAATATTAAAATTGAAAAAGGTGCTATATATCTAGACATTGACCTTGTCATATGTTCTTTAAGTACTTAGGGTTTGGTCTCAACTCATGGTGCACATACATGGGGAAAGGAGCAGGCCTCAAACACACAATAAATTTGTATACATGAAGATAAACTTTAATGTCATTAACATTTTCTGATGATGCTGTTTCTTTCTTCCTTACTTTAGTTTCCCTGTATGTGCCTCTGATTTGTATGCATTGTGGTTCTTCATACGTATTGTTTGTACCAGCACAAGTGTTGTAAGTCTTGAATTGTTAGCTAGTTATTACATGTTTAACATTACTCAAAACTCTGATAAGGTAGCATTCATTATTGTACTATCCAAAATTACAAGATTATAAACAGTCTACTATGGTGCATGTTGCAGTCATTGCCTATGTTTATTTCAAAAAAGGTAGCAGGCTCTCCTCTCCAGAAAGAACATGGCATGATAACCTGTTCTGAGATGAGAGTTTGCAGCACATGCTTTTTGCCTATGTTTATATATGATTAGGTGTCTGTATTAACAACAACACTCCAATACAATGATTTTAGATGAGAACATTCTTTAATAGATTAAGTAGCTTATGATAGGGCTCCCGATCACCCTTGACAGCTTGTTACCAACAACATAAACACAACTCCTTGTAGGGACTTTTCATCAAAATTAATTTCACATGTGATGTCATCAGTGATGTCATCAATGGCATTTGTGATGTCTTCTTTGATGTCCTGGGTGTTATTCTTAGCAGTGCACGGTTGTGGCGTGAATTATGGTTACTTAGCTTATCATAACTGGTGAATATCTGTGGGTTTTCGGTTTTACTTGTAACCATAACGTCCTTTTACAAAGTTTTTTCATTGAATTTCATAGGTTTTTATTACTGCAACTTAACCATAATGTACCTTTAACAAAGATTTTTCATTGGATTTCACAGGTTTTTATTAATCAAACTTAACCATAACGTCCTTTTTTTTTTTTTTCTTTTATTGTTTTTTTAACCCATTGGTTTTAACAAAAGAAGCTTCACTTATGCTTTATGTTTTATACTTGGGACACCACTTCTGGTGAATCATGCAAGTCCATACCGGGCTTTGCCCCGGCTATAGTTCTCTTATACTGCTTTCAGTGGCCGCTGCCATCTGGCGAGTTGATTTTCTTGAACACTACCTCCAAAAATTTGGCTGTTAACCTAGCCCATCTTGGAGAGTCTCCTGCTATCAGCCGGAACCACATGGTTTCTTCATCAAGTATTGTTAAGTCTGATGTGACTGGTGCCAAGTATACTTGTCTTTCACCTGCTAGGGCTGAACATGACATAAGAAGATGTCGAATTGTTTCTATTTGGACAGGATCAGCGCAAAGCCGGCAGTGCACATTGGTTCCCTGACTTCTAGTAGCCATAATTTCATTTGTACTCAGTAAATTCAGCCTGGCTCTCATGAAAATTTTTCTCAGGTTCTTCTCTGGAAATTGCTCACAATATTTCAGAGGAACTTTTAGGCGGTTTGTAGTGGGTGGCAGATGTTTTAGTGATTTGTACCGGAGGATTGTCTCGGTGGTGCATATCCAATCTTGAATTTCAAGTTTTTTCTTTACTTTTCCGGGATTGCTTAAAAGCGTTTCTGTTGAACAAGCCACTTCTTCTAGTATTTCGTGAATCTTTCTTACCCAATCAGATAAGGGTTTGCAAGACTTTTTGGCAATTTCAGCTTCCATAATGCGAAATATCGGCAGCGAGCTGGGTAACAAGATTTTTCTATACAGTTGCACGGCACCGTGAAGTATCGTTGAGGCTAAGGAGGGCAAACCCAAGTCTCTCCGTATGGCAGATATGGGGGCAGAATTTGGTAAGGACAACACTGCTCTCCATATATGACCTTCTAGCTTCGGCCAAATTTCGGATGGAAGGTTTAAGTTTGACGCCATTCCATAAGTTAGAGCTGGAACTACTTTTGATTTATAGTACTGAACTGCCGGTAGCCAGGAGAATTTTCCGAATTTGTTGTCTACAGCACGGATTTGGGCTGTGAGTCTTCGAGTTTTTTCCCATAATGTGTGCTGCAAGGCAATGTCTTTGGTAGAGTTGTCGATCTGCACGCCCAGATATTTAAATTCTTTTACTGCCTCAATTTTTGACTTCTCCAGAAACCAGGAGTGAGATTGTTGTGCTCCCATTGTAGGTTTGCAAAATGAAATAATTTTGGTTTTTGTTGTGTTAATCTTTAAGTTATTGCTCTTCATGTACACTGACAGATTGGCTAACTGCCTTTGAAGGCCTATGGCAGTTTGGTCCAACAGGATCAAATCGTCCGCGTACCATAATCTTGAGATTTTAACTTCTCCCAGCTTAGGCGGGAAGGCTCGCACATGATCCTCGGTGGTTTGGAAATCGCCAATAAAGGCTATGAATAGGGCTGGAGCCAACGGGCAGCCTTGTTTCACTCCTCTCTTGGTTTCTATCTTGTCTGAGAGTGTTCCTTGTTGGCATAATCGAATTCTTAAAGATGTCTTCGTGTGGAGGGACATGATAGGATCCAAGATCTCTTTTGGGCATTCCCAGTTTGTTAATTTCGACCAAAGTTTTTGACGATCCACCATGTCAAAAGCCTGAGATAGATCAATCATAGCCATATAAACGTTGGGAGCACCTTCCTTCACCTTTGCTTTGATTGTATTAAGGACCAGAAGATTAATTCCTGTTCCCGCTCCTTTTTGGAAGCCTGTCTGGAAAATGTCAGTGGCAGGCGAATTCTTAGCCCAATTTTTAAAAAGGGTGAGTATCAATGACGCAAAGATTTTTCCAATAATGTCTAGTAGAACTATAGGCCTGTAGTTAGATGGTATATTTCTTGGCCCCTTTTTGTAAATAGGCACAAGTACAGCCTCTGTCCAGTTTGTCGGTATCTGTTTTTGATGTACACACTGTTCGAATAATTCTTTAATCAACCTCGCCCATGCTTCAGGATGTTGTTTCAGATCTATATTGGATAGACCATCCGGTCCGGGGGCCCTGGATTGTTTCAAGCTTCTGATTGACTTTAGAATCTCTTCTAGACTGGTGATGTCCGCCCAGCCCACGTTTTCCTCCTTTAAAGGTTGATGTTGCATAGTAAGGAGGGTGCCAGAGGTCGGGAGTGCGTATAATTTCGAAAAATGTGTGATCCACTGTTGTTCTGTAACATCACACATAATCTGATTTGGCTTCTGCCCATTAGCTGTTTTTAGTAAAGACCAGAAGTCACGATTGTTCTTAGACACCCAGACTTTCAGCATTGCTTCTGCGTCGTTCTGATAGAGATTTTGCCGTTCTTGCTTAAGCCATGCTTTATACTTTACTTTGCCCTCTTGATGTTTAGCCCAGGCTTCTTTGGTGTTACTTTTTTTTGCTACTCTTTTCAATTTTATGAGATCTTTGCGTTTAGCGACTAATATTGCATTAAACGTATGTTTATGTATAGTTTGAGTTCTATTTTTTCCCCCAAAACTTACTTTATGAGGCATCAGTAATGAGACATATTCAGGTTGAGACGCTTCCATAGCGTTGTTTGTCTCAATGTGTTTTTTGTGAAGCTTGTCCTCTAATGTGTTTATGTTACCACAGGTCAACCGAATTCGGTTTTGTTGCATATTAACACCAATTTCAAAGGGATAAAATGATCGCTCTTTGGTTTCACCCCTCCACGACAGGAATAAGAGGTTGTGGTCACTTTCTCTAGTTCTTTCCACTTTAAACTCCACAAAGTATGGAATCAAACCTTCAGTAACGAAGATGTAGTCGAGATTTGCAACAGCAGGCGCTCTCTCCCAAGTTGGGGTCAGCACTTCAAATTCTTGGAGAGAAGCGACATTGTGAAATTGTCTCGACTTCATCAAGTTCATCCATGCTTGACCTCTTTCGTCACTTTTCCTCAGTGCTGCTGCAATCGTGTTGTCTGTCGATTGTATTCCACATTTTGCATTGAGATCCCCACAAATGATTATGTTGGGGATGCCGTGGTTTACTCTAATTTCATCTATTGTTGTTGCAACTTGGTCGCAGAATGTTTTCGTAGATGTTTTTTCGGGATTCCAATACAGATTTATTATTACGAGATCAAAACTCTTCTGTACATTTTCCCCTTGAACCAGGGGATTCCAGTTAGTTAGGGTTGCTAACATGCCATATTCTTCGCAGATTTTTTTCTTAGGTGAGATTCCTGAGCCTAATCGAATTGCAGTTAACAAACCCCCAGAGGGTCTTTCTGACACAGGTCTCTGAGCTGGCGAAACTTCGATACTGAATCCCTCAAGAGTAGGTTTTTCTGTTAGCCATGTTTCTTGCAGGCAAATTAGATCAAAGCGGTTCAACTTTACATCACTAGGCTTAGTTAGATGGATGTATCCTCTAGTATTCCATGACGCCATCTGTAGAATGGTCTTTTCCTTAAATTGATCTGGAATCGTTGCCTGGATCTTGTTATTGACGGCGTCATGGATTGACTGCTAGACCTTCTTCTTGCGACCGAACGTATCTGAGATCCATTTCCATGGTTTGGTTGACGTGATGGGGGATTGAGCTGGTTTAAGGTCTGTCAACTGATCCCTCTTTATGTCGGCGTTTCGAGAACTTTCCACTCGTCGTCTTGGCGTGGTACGTGATACGTAATGTTTCCTGTCCCATTTCAAGGGGTAGTCTTCCACTTTACCTCTTTCTTTTCTGTCTCGACTGGAGTCCATCTCCTCCATTCTGTTTTTTTTGGTCACATTTTCTGATCTTGTTTCCTTAATAAATTTCGAGGGGGCATTTCTTTGAGATCCCGCCGTATCTTCGTTTTCCTTTCCTATCTTCTTTAGTTTTTCTAATTTTAAGCCCAGACACTGTAGCTCTTTTGCCATTTCAAGGGGCCATTCTTGCAGGGCTTTCGACCTTATATGCAGATATGCTTTAGCTTTATGGTCTCTGTGGTAAGGTTCAACCAAAACCAGGTCCCTTGTTGATAGATGCCGAAGTTTGTCAATTTTTGCTGGAATTTTTAGGACTGTCCTTCTGTTAAGAACCATGTATCTATCTTTAGAGGAAATTTGCTCTAATTTGAATAAAGATGTCCCTTCAAGTTTTATGAGTTTTATTTCCTCTGCCGGTTTTGATCGTCCATAATCTTTTTTGTAGGAATTAATCCTATACTTTCTTTGCTCGTGGTCAGGGATCCGGTCTACACGTCGATCTGTCTCTTTTTTAAGGACAAGCTTCTCTTCCACTTTCTCTAGGGTTTGTATGGCCTCTAAACCAATAGTAGGGGTGCTCGAACGGGATCTTCTATGGCCACTTGACCACCCCTGGACCTCTTTTGAAACCTCCACAAGCGTGATCCGACTCGCTCCTGACCGAGCCCCAGCCCGAGCCTGTGGAGTGGCTATCCTTGGTTGCTGCGGGCTTAGAGTTACCCCTTAAATGCAGACAGAGTCGTCAGAAGGGTTAGATGAGTCAAGGGCGTGGATCAGCGTGGGAGACCTTTGTGCGATTTCGGGGCAGTCTTGTCATGAGTAATTACCCACCATGATCGCCTTGCGCTGTTCTTTGCTGACAGTGGCTCTGACGGATCTGTCGACAAGGGAGTCCCCAGAGGAGATAGGAGTTGTTTTCGCTCGGGCGTCTAATAGACTCTTAGAAGGAACACACAGGAGGGGGCTCTCCATTGCGTGTTTTGGCACGATTTTGGTCTTCAGTGCTCGACTATGGTCTGTCACACCTCCTGGTGATTTGGCACGGGCTTTCGTGAAAATCGAAGCCACTTCTGTGACTTTGGCCATCTCTTCCGTTTGAGTACTTTGAGAAATCGTTAGACGTATCTGCCTGGTTTGTCGATCCATCTTGATCAAGTTGTTTTCGAGATTCGTTAATTTGGTTTCGAGACTCGTTTGTATAGTGTTTGAGTTCCTTTCCACTGCTGTTAAATACCCTTCTATGAAGGTCAGTTTATCCTTAAGTGAGGTAATCATGGACGTGTTGTCCTTTAGGGCCTCGTGAATCGACTCATACAGTTTACTGAAGGGGTTTAACGCTATTGAAAAGGCTGACATAATTGATAGTAAGTCAGCCTTTTTTTTCTTTTCTGAGGATGTTTCTTTGTCAAAGCCTCCCGGGAAATCGCTTTGTCTTCTATTTCTGATTGGCGTGTGAGTTTCTTTTTCGTTATGGAGCTGGTTGAATTTCTCAGAAAATCTTTTTTCCCCTCCTACAATCATGCCTTGTGAACTGGCTGAAGTTTCAGCCCATAATATATTGCTGTTTGCCTGGATATGAGATCTAGTCCAAGCCACTTGCTCTTCAACGTAGGACTGTCTTTCGCTTGGGTTGGGTCTTGTCCGGGTCTCTGGATTAGCCACAGCTACTAATGCCTGAACTTCAGGTTGGGCTAATGTGTCTTTTTCACTCAGTATACTGTGTGGGCCTTCACTAGCCACGTTTAGTGTATCCAACGTTTGATGGTCTACTAACGTTGTTTTTTTTTTGTTATTTTTTTGTTTTGGATCTCCTAAGTGTGGTGTCTCCACACTTGGCTCACTCGTGAATTTATCACTTGTCCTTGAGATGTTTACTTGTTCTGCGTTTTCATCTGGTGTCATAGAGTCCTTAGCGATAATTTCTGTCGGGGACTTTCCGCTCCCAACTTCAATGTCTTGATTTCTATTTGGTGAAATACGGGCGTGCCATTTAACTCTTGGTAATAGTTTTTCCAGTGTCTGGTCAATTTTCTGGGATTGACACGATGAGGAAGGATCTCCAATGGCCGCCAGAATTTCGACGTCTGACATTTCTTGATCTGTACCCTGTTTTCGCTTTGTTTGTTTTATGAAGTAATCCCTCAAGGAAGCTGAAAGTAACGCTATTTCTTGTCTTTTAGGAACTTCTCCCGTTTTAGGGCCTACTTTCCGGCTTTTCTTTTTAAGCAGGATATCAGTCCTTGTCCTAACTTTAGCTCCGGCCTTCATGGTCTTTTTAAGGATTTTTTTCCTTGCAATGGTGTCTCTGGATTGTTTATATTCTTCGTCCTGTGATGTGGACTGGTCAGGTGACAAAGTCATCTCGCAATTAACAATTTGTTCACTGGGCCCTTTATTCTCTGAATTTGTTGCCCTTGACTCTTGTAGGAGATCTTCTTTTTCTTGTTGTACTTTTTCTGATAGATTTCTTTCGGATTTAGTTTCATCTGCTGATGGGTCTTGGAGGGATGTGTTCCCTCCCTCCGAGACTGACTCTGTGAAAACAGAGTCATCTACGTAATCCCCAGGCACTGGCTCCTCTCGTTCTTCGTTTTCGTGTGTCTTAAGGATGGCAAGCCTTTCCGACGGCGATGTGGCCTGCTTTTTTCGGTCTTTGGCCAGCACATTTGGAGCCCTATTTCTGGCGCTGTTATGTACAATGGCCATTGCCAGGCCACTCCCCTCCCGGCTCGGAACTAAGCTGCCCTTTTCACCCGTGCCTTCCACGCCCATCCTGGTATCTTCACGCGGCATTGGAGTAAGGTGCCGCTGATGCGTAGGGTGACCCATATCTCCTTCCACCTGAAGAAACCCTCGCCAAGCAGACCCCAGCCGAGGCCGTCCTACGACAGCTTCTGGCACGTTGTCACTCGCCGAGGTACGCTGGCGGGGCGTTTGAGTGGAATCAGTGGAAGGGGATGGGCCTTTTGATCTTCCCATGCTTAATTTGACTTTCTGTTTGTTTAAGTTCACTTCTTGATGGAAGGTCTCGGGTGGCACATTTAAATCTATTTGGACTCCAGTTTTCCGCCCCGTTTCAGTAAATACTGGATTCACTGGAGCCGCATTGCTCATGTTTTTCACTCCTGAGGTCTGTGGAAAGGGATCTGGAGACTGCCCCTCTTGCGAGGCATTTGACATGCTGCTGTTATGGTCTGGCATTGCGCTGTTAGACTGCATGCTGGCCACCCTGGAGCCATGCTCTAACTGTGTTTTATCACTGCGCATCCACCGCCCAGCCTCCACTTCTGTCGGTGAAGGCGGCACCATCCTTTTTTTTTTTGTTACACAACCGTTCGCTACGCGCAAGGCTGACGTAGGATCAAGGTATGTTTCAGGGGCCGCTGATATTAGATGTAAATTGATTACAATGTCTTTAGATATCTTCTTCACGATTACTTCTTCAGCAGGAGCGGGAAAAACAGCGGGAAAAACAGCAAAGGAAGGGTACAAAAGGAACTAAAGGTAAAAAAGGGAAAAGAGGGACGGAGGAGGGATAAAGGGATAAGAGGGATGAGAGAGAGGAGAAAAGGGGGGAAAAGGGGGGAGGAGAAGAAAGGAGGGGGGAAGGGGGGAAGGGAGGGGGAGGGGGAGGGGGGAGAGGGGAAAAGAATCATTGCTCACCGCTCCTAACTTCTAGATCCGTCTTTTCTCTCCGTTCTCCGGTCTCCGGTCTCCGGCCACTGGACACTAGACACACTGTGCCACACACCGCGCCGCGCTCCGCGCGTGCGCAGTAGTTTTGAACAGAAAGTCTTGTAGCAATAGTAAAAGGACTATCACAAAAGCCCACAGGAATCACGGAGCAAACTGCACAGAGGTCTGTCCTCAGTCCTCACTAGACACACTGTGCCACACACCGCGCCGCGCTCCGCGCGTGCGCAGTAGTTTTGAAGAGAAAGTCTTGTAGCAATAGTAAAAGGACTATAACAAAAGCCCACAGGAATCACGGAGCAAACTGCACAGAGGTCTGTCCTCAGTCCTCACTAGACACACTGTGCCACACACCGCGCCGCGCTCCGCGCGTGCGCAGTAGTTTTGAAGAGAAAGTCTTGTAGCAATAGTAAAAGGACTATCACAAAAGCCCACAGGAATCACGGAGCAAACTGCACAGAGGTCTGTCCTCAGTCCTCACTAGACACACTGTGCCACACACCGCGCCGCGCTCCGCGCGTGCGCAGTAGTTTTGAAGAGAAAGTCTTGTAGCAATAGTAAAAGGACTATCACAAAAGCCCACAGGAATCACGGAGCAAACTGCACAGAGGTCTGTCCTCAGTCCTCACTAGACACACTGTGCCACACACCGCGCCGCGCTCCGCGCGTGCGCAGTAGTTTTGAAGAGAAAGTCTTGTAGCAATAGTAAAAACACTATCACAAAAGCCCACAGGAATCACGGAGCAAACTGCACAGAGGTCTGTCCTCAGTCCTCACTAGACAAACTGTGCCACACACCGCGCCGCGCTCCGCGCGTGCGCAGTAGTTTTGAAGAGAAAGTCTTGTAGCAATAGTAAAAGGACTATCACAAAAGCCCACAGGAATCACGGAGCAAACTGCACAGAGGTCTGTCCTCAGTCCTCACTAGACACACTGTGCCACACACCGCGCCGCGCTCCGCGCGTGCGCAGTAGTTTTGAAGAGAAAGTCTTGTAGCAATAGTAAAAGGACTATCACAAAAGCCCACAGGAATCACGGACCAAACTGCACAGAGGTCTGTCCTCAGTCCTCACTAGACACACTGTGCCACGTCCCTTTAACAAAGTTTTTGTCAGTGAATTTCATGGGTTTTTACCAGTACATGCCATTTTCCTCCAACTTTCTAATATCATACTTACCAAATATAGCAATATTTGTGTCCAATTTGCACAGTGTCACCTTAGAACTCTGTCATTTCCCACCTTCTAGAATCATTTTTAACACTTCTATACTTTTTTGCAACTATTTCAACTAGTTTTGCATCCTTCAATGTCTACGAACATCTGACTTCATTGTGGACCTTCCAGACAGTGCCACATGACCATACGCTGGCGCGCGGCATGATGACGTGTCCGAGAACCCGTCCGCACTTCATGATGAGATCCGTGCTTCACGGACAGTTTGGAACTTCATTTTCTACTGATCTAGGTACTTTCAACTTCAAAATTTCCCTTGCCCAGCTCCAACACCTATTCCTACTCATCATCCATTAACAATCTAGTACACAATACATACTTTTAGCAAAGCTGCTATTTATCTTAAAATGGCATCAGCTAATGCCATCCCTCCTCCCCAAGAGCCTCCATCACTGCTGTAATCAAGGAGCATGAGAAACGCTGCCCCTACCCTAGAAATAACACATGCGGAACATTTTCCCCTGTCCAACTAACCCTCCATAATAGTGTTTGGTGCCTCTTCCCTCATTTCCCTCCCCACCATTCGTTGTTAGCTCTCCTGCCAAAAAAAAAAATACATCCAAAACCAACAAAAGAAATGTTCCTTTAGGAACCATCTCTCACAGTTAAAAAATAGAACTAAAAAAAACATTATACTACTTTATATTTCACAGTAAAGTACATAGAGTCAATAAGATTTTCCAACATTGCATTTTGTGTTATGCTAATGGGAATATTGTGGCATTCATCCTCCATTCCAATGACTGGAACGGTGGATACCGGCCCGGCAGCCCAAGTTATCAGACCAAACGAAGCAAGGGTGAACAACAAGGTCTCCTGACCATTATCCCCCATTCCAGCCCCTGTAATAGGGGATGAAGGCCATTAGCACCCTAGGTTCCCGAATCGGGAACACGGGTGCTAAAAAATGATTTTTTTTTAAAATGCCTGCAGCATCCCAGTGAAGGAAGGAAAATCCTTTTCCAAGATGGCCACCATGGAAAGGGAAGGCAGCGTTTCATAGAGGGCCCCTCTTCACTTCCCTTGGCAGCCTGCAGAAGGTGAAAAGAGAACCCTATGACCATATTACCACAAGCACATTTTTCTTCCCTTTCAAACCTATCCCAATTTCGAATAACTTTACCACAAATCCAGTGCCAGGTGGACATGGCCACTTTAACCCCATGTTTTGTCCCTCGTGGTCATGGCCAATAGCCAGATTGTCTGGATCATTACCTTATTCCATGACCCTGACAATCTGACCACTGCCCATGGCCACAGGCTACACCTCAGTCATATCACTATTTTGTGTACCTATATTATGACACTCGTCAAAAAATAAAACACGGGCACATTTGCAAAACCATGCTTTCAGGTCCTTGTCAATGCTGCTGAAATCCAACCATGTTTTATTTTTTCAAAAGTATCAAATGTATGCACATAAAATCATCATATAACCTAACTACCACTTGACAAAATCCATTCAGACTTTACGAAAACATTTATATCTAGATCTATAATCTTTTTGCAAACCTTTGTGTAGATTTGTCAAATGGCACCATATTTATAAGCCTTCACAATATTTTGGGCCCCCCTCTAATTTTGCTCCCTCTTGACAAAATCCCACCAAACCTTGCAAAAAACATTTATATGTAGATCTATTTTCAGTTTGCCAAATGAAGTGTAGATTCGTCAAATGACACCTCATTTATAAGCCTTTACAATATTTTGGGACCCCCCTCTAATTTTGCCCCCTCCTGACAGAATCCTACCAAACTTTGCAAACCCTTTTGGAATCAGGTCAGGAACAAGACGGCAACATTCCATGCAGTTTCATTAAGTGGTGGCAAAGTTATAAGCCATCCAAGAACTGCTTTTCACCAACCTGTAATTCAGAGGTGTCCGCGAACTTCACAGGACTGTTAGCAGACTTGCAGCCATATCCCATCCCATCCTCATTACCCCTCATCTACTGAGAGATTATTTGATAAATTTGATAAGTGCAATGGTGTGTTTTTTAATATGTTTTTACCATGATGTCCGCGGACACCGGCCGCTGACCGCGAATACAAGATGGTGGGCGTTTCCAAAAATCTGGCACACTTCACGCTTTTCACACTCCAATCAGTGGGCACGTCCGATGTCCGCGGACACCAAGTTGCCCTCTAAGCTAATCAGAGTCCTGTCCGCGGACCGAACAGGGAACTGTGTCCGTGGAGCAGACATAGATATCACTAATTTTTTGAGAGCTACGTTTTGGTCGTTGTAAAAGAAAATACTGGACGGATTTCCACAAATTTACAAAAGCATGCTTTCAGGACCAAGCCGCCGCTCCTGCCGCAAATTTGAAAATCCGTCCAGCGGTTTGGGCTGTAGGCGTGAGCAAAGTTTTTTCGCCATTCATTCTTTGGGAAAAAAAGAAAGGTTGGGACCCCCCCATAACTTTGCCCACCCTTGACCAAACCTCACCAAAAATTTAGAGTGGGCCATATACTTTTTTTGCAAAGTTTGGTGAGGATTCGTCCACGGGGAGTGAAGTTATACGCACTCGTTTTATACATTATAAAAGTGCTCTTCCTATGGGTTTAACAAATTAACCATAACTACATGGCCGCTACCGCAGGCCATGTAATAAGAAGTAGGTTTGAATCTGAGTTTCCCATGGCCAAATTCTGGTTAGCTCCAGTGCAAATCTTTGAGAATCAGAACCTTTTTTAAATCTAATTGATATCTTAATGTAATACTAAAATGGGAGCAATGAGGCATGCAACAAGCAAACTGAGGGATGTGTTGGGACACAAGAGACAACCTGGAGAGGTGGTCCCTATGTGACTAACCATAACATAATCACTGATGAGTTCCACTGATGAATAAAAACAAATATTGGATGGCATTGGGAAATAAGCACAGCCATAGGACATGCTTATTTATTCAGGTAATTTTCCCAAATTTTTCATGTACAAGAGTAGAGGCAGGACGGTCATCTCTTTAAGCAATACCTTCTACAAATAGAGTGCAAGCACATCGTACATTCAATGCGTATTTGAATGTACCACTTCCATGATCCCAAACATATGCTTAATGTGATTTGATAAGCTCCATTGGTGGAGACATCGAAGTTTTGTTTCCCCCTGAAGAAAGTTCCATACCAAGAGGAACAGGAACATGTTGGGGTAGTGGGGGCTTGCAATAGAAATGAAGGCATTCACCCGAAGATATTTTTAAGGTTTTAAATTATTTTTGCAGACAACTGTTTTGTAATGCCACATTATGCACATATTTCATACTTGCATGGTATTCTGCTCTTGTTTCTTTAAATGTAGTGTACGGTGCACAATTGTAGGTGCATACAGAGATTACTGCAATGAAGTGTTGCATATAAGCATTACGTACTTTGGAAGGTGATCTTGGATATCAGTTATATTGGAATATATTTAATAATATTTTAATAATATTCATAATTTATTTTCAAAATAAATTAGTAAAAATGAGGAAAAATATTTGTAATGTAATTGCCATGACTATAATTAAATATTTACTTTCTAATCTTCATTAGTTTCTATAAATGTAATTATGTAGTACAAGTAACTGATTTTTTTGTGTACATTAACCAAAGAGGCACACACTCCATATTATATGTGATTATTTGTTTTATAAATTGTGTCATTTAGAAAATAATGTGTTCATGTAATGTTATTACAGTAAGGAAAACTGTAAGTTTAAAATTGTACATTCACGATTTTCATAACACTTACTATTAAACATGTTTCTACTTCTATCTATTCTTATTATGTGTTCCTACTACTCATACCTATTATATTATGTTTGAAATATCTGAACTAGATCTACCTGAATCAGGTACTTTAACTGTAATTAGGTATTGCAATTGCTTACTACTATATCAAATTCAAATAATTTGTATAATGTTGCATATTTTTATTTTTATTTCTATAAATTGATAAGTACTATAAATGAATGCTCCACATGTAATCATATGATGCTTCTGTATCAGTAGGTTGTTCCATGTTATGTTATTATTGTGAAGTGTCATAAAATAACAAATGTATCAAAAGAGGTGAGCAAAGATATTCTAATTTATGATCAATATGGTCACATATGATGTAAATTATTGATCGCATTAGTGATGTAATGTATGATTTTATTAGTAAAGCCATCAGTGATGTCATCAGTGATGCCATGTGTGACATGATTAGTGATGCCATCAGTGATGTCATCATTGAGGGTATCCACTGCACAACAGGGGCTGCATAGTTAAAGTGCACTTTAAGTGAAATGTGATTGCTGAATTTGAGGGGTTTTGTTGCGTTAAATATGATCACCTTAACTCTCTGTTAATTAATGTATTTTCACTGAATTTCAAATGGTTCGTTATACTTTAGTTTCCTCAAGGCCCACTAGCCATGGCCATTGGTCATGCCCTCTGTACATGTTGTACCAATGGTTTTCTTTTGGGCCCACTAGCCATGGCCAGTGGCCACACCCGAACATGTTGCATAGTTTCCTGAGGTCTCACTAGCAATGGCCTTTGGACTTGGCCACTGTACATGTTTTACCAATAGTTTTCTTTTGGTCCCACTAGCCATGGCCTTCAACCCTGGCCACTGGCCATGGCTGACCATGTTGCAAGGTTTCTTGAGGTCTCACTAGCTATGGCCTTTGCACCAATATCTTTCTTTTAAGCCAACAAGACATGGCCACGTCAAACCAGTAATTGTTATCAAGCACCCATTGCCGCATGCTCAGTAGACCTATACCTTTTTTTCTAACTCTTTAGTCCCGCAATAATTTCGCCATAATAATTTCCAATAACAGAAATTCTCGTGGTAGGATGGTGGTTTGACAAATTATGTTATAACGGGAAAAACTGCTCGAATGAAAAAGTCTTCCATGTCCTCACAGGCACTTAATATGTGCCCTTCCTCTTTTTTTCAAGTTTCCTCACTCCACTCAATTTCTTTCTCTGTCCCTAACCCTCTCCCATTGTCCCCTATCACTCATCACTTCTTGAGACATTGATGTGGTAATCTCGTGAGATTCCTGTGGTCTTCCCCAGATCAAACCAAAATGTCCTACCCATAACCTGTGCCAATGAGCACATATTGCAGATGAAGTGTTAACTGTGTCTTCCTGAATTTGTCTCCAAAGCAATGATGAAATATAAGGATTTCTACATTATTTATGTATGGTTTGCAATCTATGTGTCTATCAACCAATCACCTCTCGAATTTCACAACATGCACATGCCCTTAGGCCAATCCATTTTCTGAATTTGTGTACCCATGGATCGTGAATCTGTTGTTTTCTTTGTTTTTAGTGAACTTTTTCCAAATGAGAGTGCAACGGACAATGTTTTTTGTAGTGTGTACATCCTCCTTTCACATAAAATAAAGTTATTGGAAGATATAAGATACGTTTTTATTTTATTTGATGTATATATGGTTCTCGATCTGCATTGCTCAATGTACTGTTCCACGTCTCAGTATAAATAGAATAATATGTAACATTATGACTTCTCAAATCACAGTGCCTTCAAATCTTACCTTTTTTGTTGATTATTGATCTCAAAAGTCAAAGACATAGATATTATATTATATTATATTATATTATTCATGAAGCGAGATCTCATATCATCACACCCATCTTCCTTGTGCAAACTTTCTTAGTTCTCGATCTGAGTATTATTTTTGAAAAAGAAATGTGCATATTTACAGGTATATTTAAAGGTAGTCCAATCTCCAACTTGTATTCACCCTTATATGCAGAAGCACGCTTTTAAAATGTTGCATCTCGCCGTCTTGCACACATGATCTGCTGTACAGGTGATGTCACTCATGATGCCATAGGTGATGTCATATATATCATCATCAGTGATGTGATTTGTGATGTCATCAGTGTGATTAGGGGCCGCACAAGGGGGGTATCATAGTTAAGGTGGCAGAGCTGCAGCACCTGCCTAATTTCTGGGTTTTGTGGCATTACATCAGCACATTAACATCACTGAAACTAAGGTTTTTTCACCAACATTCAAGGGTTATGTTGCACTGAACTTATTCAGCTTATGCACCTTAACTGTCCATTAACTAAAGCTTTTTCACTGAATAATACCATTGTGCTTGTGCATGGTATAGGTAAGGTTAATTCGATTTGTCTATGGAGTTGCAGAGAAAAATCTAAAACAATTGTCAGTAAAAGTTCAAGCATGGAACATTTCAGAATGTTTCATTGACAGTTTCATATTTAAAAAAAAATAAGCATTTTCCATAAAGATAAATTT
Source organism: Ambystoma mexicanum (assembly GCF_040938575.1). Taxonomy (NCBI): domain Eukaryota; kingdom Metazoa; phylum Chordata; class Amphibia; order Caudata; family Ambystomatidae; genus Ambystoma; species Ambystoma mexicanum. The sequence goes on from NC_090924.1 coordinate 1,042,594,977, forward strand.
GCGCCAAATATCTCAAAAGTGTCAATTTAGCTTTTCGTAATTTTTAGCATGCACCTAGATCTCAACAGAAATTGGTGCACTCGAAAAGAATTGGAATATTGACTTGGCCAATTTTGAGATATTAACAATTAAAGATGTATGTATATATGATGCATCGTCAGGTTTCCTTTAATTACTGTCATCAGGTTTCCTTTAATTACTGTTAGGTTCCCTTCAATTATTTCCCTTTATTTCTGTGTGGGTTTGGCCTTGACCTTTCTATACACTGGCCCAAGGCAAGATTGAGTTTAACAATAGAAGCCTTGATTGGCTAGAGAGAACTGCAGGACAACAATGAACGTTCTAAACTGTCACTCTCTGCCTTTCATCGTCGTAACCCCAGCTGAGAGGACGTGTTTGTAGCTGCTCCTGCTGAAGTCTTGGGCCTAGTGGATTTGAACTTTCAAATCCTGGCAGTCGAGCGGCTACTTATGCGGGGTTGTTCTGGAGAAGAATTCAGGTTCACAGGAGAGTTTCTGGAAGTTCTTTTGGAGAAGAAAAAATCCTTAAGCTAAGTGACTTTATTTGGATATGTAAATCTTTGCTCAGATTCATTAGAAACTTTAGGAGATTATAAATGAAAATTCAAAAGAAGAACTGATGTTACTCTGTTTATAGTTCAACGTTTAATTTTTAAACGCGCGCGAGCAACGTTAGACTGTTACTTGATAACTACAGCGCGTGAATTCATTGCGCGTGTACGCGTGCGCGAGAAAAGACTGCTACGTGATTTCTATAGCGCGTGTGTTCCAGCGCGAGTGTTCATTGCGCGTGTAATCATAGCGCGAGTACGCAAGCGCGAGAAAAGACTTCTACGTGTTTTAATCAGCACTAGTGTTAATAGCGCATGTTTTTTTTGTGCGTGTAATCATAGCGCGTGTAAGCGAGTGCGAGAAAAGACAGCTACGTTATTTCTTTAGTGCGTGTGTTCATAGCGCAGGTGTTTATAGTGCATGTACGCGAGAGTAAGAAAGGACTACGACATGATTTCTTCAGCGCGTGTTTTCTTAGCGCGTGTGTTCCTCAGCGCGTGTTTTTTCTCCGGCGCGTGTTTTCTTCAACGCGTATTTTGCGCGGGTAAATTTTTGCACGTGTGCGCGAAAAGCTTTCAACGGACTTTGAAAAAGTTTGCAAGTTCTTCAAGAGACTATGAACTTTATTTATTAGGAAGGAAGAACAGGATTCATCTAAGTCTTCTTAACTGTAACATTTAACAGTTTTAAAGGCAAGAGTCAAGGTTCTTAAGAGTTCAATACTCATAGGAGCTGCTGTTATTTTCAAGACTTTCAAAGCAAAACAAAGGTAGAAAGATTTTATCAGCTATTACTCCAATCTTCTCTAAGATCCTAAAAGAGAAGAACCAGGTATGATTCTTTACATTTTAGTTAAGGATATAAAGTTTTCATAATTTAAAGGTAGTAAAGTAATTTGAGGATTCTGTATGTTCTTATGTATTCACTGCAGGTTCCGCATCAGCTAGTCAGAACGTCGCCAGCCTGGTGTTTCTTATGTTATCCCCTTTCCCCTTTCCCTTTGGGGTGTAGTTAACAGAGCCGAGAATTATCGGTTTCTGAGGATTACATTTCAGGGGGATTGTCGGGGGTTCAGCAGCTTCCGCGGACACAGGATAACTCTCAGCCTGACATGCATGCGCAGAATGAATGTGTATCTTTGACATGAACTGTACGTTTAGATGGACATTATGCAAACGTATGCTACCTTACACATGAAAACTCACATCAAAATCAGCATAAACTATGATGTTAATTTTCAGGAGATGTAATTGTGTCCATGTTCAAACTGTAAAACTCATATACGCATCTTGAACCTACTGACATATTGAAAACACACATCATAAGAGAGCTTACTTTAATGGGAAGTTTCATACGTATCAGAGGCTTACAATATGTTAGCATAATGATTGTATTTTTTATGCACCAACTCTACAAGTACATATAGGAGATGTACATTTTAGGCATGTATACTAATATATTTATGAAATCTCACATGAAAGAAAGGTCTGACTTTGATGTCAGTTTTCTGTAGATGTAAATTGTGTGCCTTTTTGAAATCTAAAAGTCCCATAAGTTTCTTGTATACATTCAATTCTCACATCAAATTCAAACCTGACTTCAGTGTAAGTTTAGGACATGTGCATTTGATGACTTACTTATACGCATTACACTCATCTGCCAGATACTTATACACAAAACACTCACATGCCTTTCACCACTCAGTCTACTGACACACTGTTTAATTACATGCACTGTTACAACACACCCTCCTATGACACATCCTCCTACGAAACGTTACTAGACTATAGACTATACTGCTTCCAGCAGTGCAGGGGGCAAGGATCGCCCATCTGGGGGCTTACTCGTTGCACTAAAGAATGATTCTGGATTGACTATCCTAACTCGGGAAGAGTAGGTGAAAGTGCTTTAGGTGTGGTATTGAGAGGGATGGTGAATAGAGTTGCTACATATTTCCTGATCGTTCATATTTACTGGCAGTTGGTACATGGGGACATTATTGAAATTAATAATAACATTTTAATTCTGATCGAGGATGTGTACATTGAATTCCCAGAGGGTTTTGTGCTAGTCGCTGACGACATGAATTTGGGTTGTGTGGGGGGGTCTCCATTGACAATCAATTACATTCAAACGAATCTGGGGAAGTATAGGAATGTATACATGGCCATCACTGGAGGTATTCATTTGAAGATGGGGGTTCATACCGATTAAATGCCACATGACATAGAGGACAGTCCTCCTCTTCTATTAACTATATGTTCATATGTTCATCAATAAAAGGCTTTTAGATATGTGTGAGGGCTTTCAAGTTGAGGAACGTAAATCAAGTGATCATAATATGTATATATATATATACATATATATATATATAATATGGAATTATAACAGTGAGATTGATCGGGCCCAAAGATTTAGTCGTTAATAATTCAAGAAACAGTGTGAAATGGACAGATAAAAAAGTGGAGTGGTTCAATCAAAGTATTAATGCATTATTCCTAAAGACATCGTTTGAGCAGAAAGAACTGCGGTTTTCGGTAAACCCAATAAATGATCAAATATGGCAGCCTTACAACCACTGTTTTGTGTGCCTCGATTGAATAGGACAACGACGCATCACTTCCATCAGTTCAATAAAGTTGTCCAAGATCAAAAGTTGCTTTCCCACAAAAACATTTGTAGCATTAAAAACAGTAATGCTGATGTGATGATGAAAAGGAAAAACAAAGAATGAAAAATTGTGGGATAGTTTACAGCCATCATTTATATCAGGTGGATAGTGAGGGTATGCCTAATACGCTTTTAGGCAAAGAGGATGCCAATTTTTGGTCCTTTATAAATGCTATGGACAGTAATCAATGTGAGATCCAGGCTAATCCTATTTTGCAGGAGGAATGGCTCTGACACTTCTCCCAACTGTACAGTGCACATCAGGATACTCAAGTACTACAGCAGAGTTGGGTGAGCCCTGATGGTCTCTTGATTACACCATAGAGGGTTTAGGAAAAAGGATCAGGTGTGCTAGTAGTTCTCGTGCAGCTTGTCCTAATCAAAAGTTCTATAAGGTTACTAGTAGTAGCAATACATGTATTGGAGCGTTGGAGCAGTAAAAAACATTAGTTTAATAAGGAGAAACTTCATTGACAAACTGGGCCTCATTCCGAGTAGGGCGGTGAGGGATACTGGGCACCGGTAAGTAGACCGGTGCCGGTAATCCCTTACCACCCTACTACAAGGTCCCTTAGCGTGTCCCTCCAGTAACTCCTCGTCTGACCAGGCGTTATGGACTGGACCCGCAAAGGGACCAGGGTGCAAATAACAGGCTTGACATGCGCAAGCCTGTTATTTGCGCCCTCCCCATACCCATTGAGCCCTATGGGGGCTCAAATGGGAATGGGGAATGGTATTTTCAATGGGGACTTACCGGACCAGCAAAGGTCGGACTACACCAGTAACTCCCCATTGAACTAGACCGGTACCGGACCCGTTATTGGTGGCAGTCATGGTGCAAATAGCGCCATGACTACCACCAATCTCGGAATGAGGCCCACTGAGTTAGTAAATTAAATGTGGTTTTATTTTGTAGTATTTATATAACAAGCTTGCAAACTCGTTTAAATTGGAGCAGGATTAACATGAGCATGCATTAGGGGTGGTGTAAAATTAAACTGTTTATCTATAAGAAAGTGAAAAATGTTTGCCATATTTAACTTTCTCGGGTGCTGCAGTGAAAAAAAGGTTGTTTTAAAGAGGAAGCATCTTGTTGAAAGACAACTTGCCTGGAAATTGCATTACTGCTCCCCTGTCTGCTTTTGAAGTTTAAATGTTCAGAATTCAGTCCATACCAGTAGTTATTGACTGCATTCTGAACATTCTGATTGGCTAAGAGGAAGTCAATAACGATTTCTATGTGCTAATATCCAATAACCTCTGATTAACAGAGCAGAAAATCATCATTAGAAATCCTCACCTTTTTTGTATCAGTGCAATCTAGTCATATTTGTTCCAACAAATTCAAAGTGCACATCAAAAAGAACACATTTAAACCCCAGAGAGTCACACTGCTCAACTTCCAGGGAAAGACATGAAAAATCGTGTGCAATTTGGAATCCAGACAGCATTTATTTTTTTGGACCTCTAGTGTTTAGAGTGATTTTTTATCAGCCTATCTAGGCAGAGATAAAGCATCCATGTTCTTCCCAGAGAGCATCTGGGATTTTTTCAAACCGAGAGGCTGTTACAATTAATCAAGTGCATTGAGCTCACTCTGGAGGTAGACTGGAAACGTTTGTGAGGAGGCAGATACTACGCAGATGTTCCCCGTGTTGGTTTAAGGACAAATCCTCTGGTTTAGATTCCAGTTGCTCAGTCAGTTTGCCATTAATAGCGGTTAATGGTCCTGCTTGTGACATTTCTTGGCAACAGTGAGAGCGCAGGCCCTGGGATATCGCAGGCCACAAATGGCGTAGGGATCTTGTATAAACACATACTGCTAACGAGGATGCTCAAAGTGAAGCGAACTGGCGGATTCCCACTCGAGCAGAGGAATGCAGGAGTCATTCATATGTGTATTATTGTTCTCATCCAATCGGAGGGAAACAGCATGGTGAGAGCGTAGCTTCCTGGTGTTATACGTTCTCGTTTTGGAGTAAGTATTGGTCGATCCTGGTTTTGCTAGGCTCTTCAGCGGTAAGTGATAGGCACTTACACCCAGGTGGGAGATTCTCTATTTCGAAAAAAGGCAGAAGGGCTTGGGATGGTAGTCACAAAAGCACCCCATTGATCTCCAGAAAAAGGAGCGGCAATTGAACCAAGAATTGAAAATGTACATCCACGTGGTGTGACTCGTTATTAAATATATATGCCAAACATCCACAGGGCAAACATATGGAAAAAACACCTCCAGTTTAAAAGGTGAACTCAACATTTTTTTCTGTGGCCATATACTTGCAACAGAGCCAAATATTCCGAATGTAATGAGATTGATTGTGTGGTGTTTAAACATGCTGGTTGTCCCAGCACAGCAATGTAAAGTGGTCTTGTATAGCTCACTTCTGCCATTTTGATGGTCTCTTTGCACATGATTTTGGAAAACAGGGGGATGGTCGAAAGGATTAGTGGAGTTAGAGGGAAAAACAGGTGTTACGTGTGCAATTTTTATGGTTGCAGGCCAGAAGTACATGAGTCCTGTGTGCACATATGATTCTATATGTTGTGTGCCAGTAACATTGGATGTACGTTTCAGCTGGACTGGAGAACCCAATATCTATTTGCTATAAGTGGCATTGAGGGGAGGATACCTCAGGGGCAACACATTTAGGTTTGAATCCTCTGGTATTAAGCACATTATAAAAGATTAATTTATTAATTATAAGTGCTGGATTACCAGGAACGTCTCTTGCCTGCGAGGAGAAGGAGGTACATGATAGGCCATGAGATGCTTTGAGTAGTACAATGATGGCAAAGTGTCCCATGATGATTACCGCCGGGATGGTAAGGCTGTCAGGCATAAGGCCTGCAGGGTGTGATGCTCCTGTGTGTAGTGTTGAGGTCATAGTAATAGTTGGCTCAAGCTGAATGGCGACAAGACTGAGGTGCTGGCGGTGGGCACACCCTTGGGTATGGCTTTGAGGACTCACTCTTTCTGGCCCCCCTATCTTGGCACTTTCCCTATTGCGGGGGCAGCCGTGAGTGACCTAGGGATTTAAATCTCATATTTTCTTTCTGCTGAAAACCAGATTAAGGCTGTTAACAGAAGGGCTACATCCAGTTGAAAATCTTGCGTAAAGTCCTCCCTTTCATGCCGGTTGAGTTTAGAGCTCCGGTGGTGGCTTCCTTGGTTCTACCTTCACTGGATTAGTGTAATTCTCTCTATCTGACCCAACCTGCATACCTGATTCAGCATTTGCAGTTCTTGCAGAATTCAGCTGCGAGAATTGCCACAGGGACATCTAGGTGTGCCCATATTATGCCGGTCTTGCACTGCCTTGATTGACTTCGAGTGCTCAAACGTGTTTAATTTAAATCATTGGGCCTCATTACGACCCAGGCGGTAAGGGGTTTACGGCGCCGTAAACAGCGCCGACCCTTACCGCCTGAGTACGAGGTCCCTTAGCGCCATGGCGGATTTAACACCTGCTTTTAGCAGGTGTTAAAATCCATGGCGCTAAGGGACCATGGAGTTAATTACGCCACCGTAATTTACGGTGGCGTAATTAACGCCTTCCCCACTCCCATTATGCCCTATGGGGCAAAAATGGGAATGGGGAAGGGTAAATGGGGATTGGGGACTTACCGCCCCGCCAACCTCGGAATGGGGCGGTAAGTCCGCAAACCACCATGGCGTAAACGTAGTTTACGCCATGGTGGTAAAGTCACGGCCCAGGCGGTAACTTACCGCCTGGGTCGTAATGAGGCCCATTGTGTTTGGTGCACCATGATTTGCATGGCATTGGGGCAGAGTATCTTCAGGCAAAACGTTGCCTGCATGTTCCGACCCACTCTTCACTCTGCCAGTGCTTGCTTGATTGCTGTTCCCTGGACAAAATACTCTTGCATTGGGGCTAGAGCTTTTTCAATCGCAGCAGCTGTGCTATGAAATGCCCTTCCTTTGTCACTCTGCTCTACGGTCAATTATTTGTCTTTTAGGCGTTGTCTTAAAATTCATTGCAGCTTAGCTCCAAGATGCCTCTGTATGGATATAGCGCTTTATACATTCCTGTAACATAACATAGTAGATTGAAATATAAATAAGTTAATTGGTTGGGAAGAAGAGGATGTTGGGGAGGCTCTTGAGGAGACCTCTTGTTCTGAGTTCATAGGCTAGGCTGACACTGATGAGATCCAGTCTGCCATCAAGCTGCAAGCAGTTCACGTTCACCTGTAGTGTTAGTATTAGTCCGAACTGTGGCGTTCTTGCTGTTCACAATTACATTTTTATAATGATTCTCGGAATATATTAATTTGAGAGGCTGTTGAGTAATCTATTATCTGTGGTGGATGGGTTAGACTGACCTGATAGAGTTTATGTTACTGGGCATGCACGAGTTAAGATGTGATGCTAAAGATGGCCCCCAATTCTGGTGGCTTGGTATGATGGGAAAGGGTTAGTTTGGAGCGTGTTGCGAGGCTATCTGCACTATGGTCCTGGTCTGGTCTTTGCATGTGGTGGGCCTTGATATCCATGTCTGTTTTGAGGATGAGTCGGGAAAACTGGCATGATTGAGTCAGGTATAAAAAGTGTTCTTGATTTAAATGCTAAGCAGTGTCATGCACCTGGCCGCCATCTGAGATTTGAGCTGCAGCTCTGCCAGTTTCCAGAGAAAGCCAGTCACAACATCCTGTTCAAAGTTGCGCTTGCCACAATTGTCCTTCCTCCAGTCATTCACCACATTGAGGCACATTGGCAGAAACTACAATTTAGACACCAATCGAGACCGTTGAGATGTACCAATTCAAATTCTCGTTGCAGTACCGAAAGATCGGCGAGCCATCAAGCTTCTCATTTGTTAATATGCACTGCTGTGCTCAAATATCAAGTGGAATGTTTAGCACCAGGGTAAACTTAGCCCGGTGAAAAATGCATTGAAAGTTCATGTTTTTTGCACTAGGGCAATATTTGCCCTAATGCTTATCCTATGAAAAATGGCATTTGTCAAAGTGCAAATGTTTTCAAATATGCACCAGTGCAAAGTTTCTGTAATCTGGTCCCTAGTGTCTCGCCCTATATAAGGAACAGTTGTTGTAGGCCTGCATTGAGTCTCACAATTCGGTATTGTAGCATTAATCTATGGTACTGGCATATTTATATTTCTCAATTATCATTGTTGTGGGATTGGCTAGTTGCAGTGTGCTGGCTGTCTGGTGTGAGGTGTATGTTTCCATACTTCACTGTGGGGCACATTCAAGTATTGCGTTGGTGGTGTCCTGCCCTATTTGAGGTGTGTTTGTTTTAGTCCTGCAGCGAGTGTCACATTTCAGGGCTGGGTAGTGGTATCATGTTATGTGTTAGGTGCTCATATTTCAGCCTTGCAGTGATGAACTCCTGCCACTAGTGTGCTAGTGCTGATATGTCCTTTGTCAGATGGATATCTTTCAGTCCTGCAGAAGACATCATCTTTCATTATTGAGGTAATAATGACCTGAGCCAGGTCCGTGGGTTTTAGTCGTGCTGTGTGAGTAACCTTTCTCAATTGCAGTTGTAGCATCCTGAGGTATGCTTGTGCCAATTCAGCAGTGAGGGATCACTTTCCATATTATAGTGTGAGTGTCCTCTGTGAGGCATGCTTATTTCACACTTGTGTGATTGTCACTTTCACTTTGATATTAATGTTTCTCAGTCCTGCAGCATGTGCCACTTTTTTGGGATTTCTGTGTTGAAGTCCTGCCCTGAGTTCGGTTCACTTTACTCTTTTCAGTATTGCAAGGGTTATGTGCTGTGTGAGCTGTGCTGTCTCAGTCCTGCAGGGTGGGTCAATCCTTTAGTAATGCAGTGGTGGTGCCCTAGCACTGCATGAAGGGCTGGTGCCCTTTCAGAACTGCTGAGAAAATGTAATGCCCTGTGTGAGGTTCTTTGTTACAGAACTGTGGTGATTGTCATCCTTATACATTTCAGTGATGCTGTTCTGTCCTGTGTCTGGATGACTTGTTTCAGTCATGCAAGGGGGCATGTTTCAGTGTATCAGAGATGATATTCTCTCCTATGTGAGCTGTGCTTGTGTTAGCCCTGCTCTGAAAACCACTTTTCAGTGTTGCAATGTGGTGTCATGCATGCAAAGCACTTGTTTCAGGCTTGATGTCTCCAGCCAGGTTATTGTCTGTGCTTATTTCCCCCATAATAATGTCCACTTGTGGACATCTATGCATATGTTTTCTATAGTAACACATTTGATCTCTTATGTTTAGTATTAATTCAGTATTGATTAGTATTGCATTGGGTTTTCTAAGTATAATGTTGTTTTTTACTTTTATTTTGTTTTTTTGTGCTCTTTCTCATACATTTCTCTTATTTATTTTAATTCAACACTTTAAAACAGGGATACACTTTGTGTGCCATTTTCTATTTTAAACCCATGTGCTTCTGCTGAATGCCTCTTTTTTGTAATATTTTCCTTTTGCCCAGTTGACTGTTTGCCTTTTTCAACCCATTAACTGCACTTTGTACACGTTTTCCATGAGAACAGGCGTTGGAGTATGTCCAGCTACAATTAACAACTTACGACCTGCAACAAAGGGTGCTTACCAAGTTCATCATAGACCTACTCCACAGAGCACTTACAAAATACTTTTTAAGTTTGAAAATAAAAAAAATAATGTTATCAACAAGTAAATGGTACAGCAATGGGAGCAAAGTTTGCCCCTCTTTATGAGCTGTGAGGAGAATCACATCTACTCAGCAGACAATCCTTTTAAACAAAAAATCCACAAGTGGAGGAGATGTATTGATATTATCTTTGTATGGAAAGGCAATGAGGGGGACGGAAATGACTTTTACAGATGGGCAAATGAAAAAGATCCCCATATCAAATGTACAATTGATTGGAGCAAAGAGGTAATTAATTTCTTCTATCTGAGCATTGGGACCCTAAATGGTAGACTGCAATGTACTTTGTACAGAAAGGCCACTGACAGGAACACTTTGCTAGAATACAAGTGCTTCCACCCGTTATTGCAGCAAACAAAACCTCCCCTACACAGAAATTGCACATTGCTTAATGATTTTCAATCACAAGCTAAACTCCTGATGAAAAGATTGAAAGCAAGGGGCTTCCCAAACAAACTACTGAATCACTCTGTGAAAAAGAGCGAGGTTCACCCCTTGAGATAAACTCCTGACCTCTATGAACATATCTTGGGACGATACACAGCCTAAAATGACATGTGTCACAACATATGGCCATAACACTCAGAAGTTGAGCTCTCTGGTAAGAAAATACTGGCTGCTGGTAAAATTAGGACTACCTGAGGAACCTTTGCCTAGAATGTCCCTAAAGAGATTAAACAAATTTAAGGAATATTTGACTCATGCGTAGTTCCAAAATAAACTGGTTAAAACCACACTTTGGAACTTAAGACAAATTAGAGGGCCGCACCCTTGCGGAAGTTTTACAGCTTGTATCTTCACGCAGAAAATGACGTCCTTTACAGTAAAAGGACACCCATGGAAATTAAAACAATTCACTAAATGCAAAACACCAAATGCAATTTATTGTATACAATGCCCATGTGGCTAAACATACGTGGGGCAGACAAGTATACCTGGTATTGGTCTGGTATGGTATTGTTTATTTATATAGCGCCTATATACAGGCAAGTGTTTCAAAGCGCTCAAGCAGGGTGGGAACATGGGGAAAAACAGACAAACAGTCACTCAGAGCCCTTGAAATTCTGAGATGATAATAGTCTGCACAGGCAGAGTAAGTGTGTGAAAAATACATTTAACAGTTTGGGAGACAGCAAATAGGTATGACAGTGATTCTGCAGTTTTAACAGTGCAATTAAGGGGTGAAGACAAGGGAGAACAGACAGATGATCTTCAGGCATGGTGTGTACGGATCGAGCAAGTGCACAAAGGGTCACAGGGAGGGGGAGGATGAAGTGCACCCTGAGGCAAGTGCGAGAGAGGACTGGTGGTGGTGCCGGGGACCAGTGAAACTCTAAGGTACACCCAGTGGCCAGTCAGCATGCTTTAGGGAGAGGGCAGGATGAAGGGAAAAAACAGAGAACTGGGTTAGCAGGGTAAAGGGATAGAGAAGGAAGAGGAGAAGAGGAAAGTATTGAGGATTTTCCAGAATTTAAGGAGATCCGGCTTAAGACGGAGGGCGTCAGGGAGGCTATTCCAGAGGGAGGCACCTGCTGAGGATACGGATCTCCCTCCAAATCTCTGCTTGGAGAACCGGCTCACTCGCAGGAGGTTGGAGTACAGTTCTCAACCCAAACAAGGGAGTAACACAATTTTGAATATTTTGTGAAGGCAACGGTATCTGCAGATCTACAAACAGCTGATGCATCAAAATGACAATTAGGCAATATATAAGGTTAGTAATTCTGTGATTCACACCTTTTAAGGGACTTAAGCTATTAACCTTTTTTATCATCTAAAACTGTTGTTTTTGCAGAGTTACTGCCAGCAGAAATACCGGATAGTAAATCCAACAATATTTTGGTGGTAAAGTGCTGGAGGTAAATCCACTACTTTTCCTCCAAAGTTGCAATTCGGCAGTGTGAGAAAAGCAGCAGTAATTCCATTATCACCCAAAAAAGGCATCTGTAACCAAATTATCACCAGTTCTATCCCAGACCGCTGAACTTGGGATTAAGCCCAACTTGTATTGGCCATTTTTACTGGAGGTGTCCTTTGTGGTTGAGATAGAAGTGAATTCAGCAAGAAGGTATATATTGTCATGGGATCGATTGAGAGCCAAGAATAAGTACTCGTTATTGCTGGAGTACAGTGCAGACTGAGCAGAGCTATGGCTCTGTTAATTAGGTAGTGGTAAGAGTAGGGACGGTACCTAAGGGAAATAGCAGGTATGAAGATACTTTGAAGGGAGCGCCTGCACCATGTGGTGTTGGTACTTGAGAAATACACCGTTTTGTAGGATTCAAGGGAGGTGAGGGCAATGCACTATTGGGGCCTTGTCAGGCTCACCCCATATTCACTTATGCTGTTGCAAGTGCCTGGCTTTGTTAGCTGCCGGAAGACACTGTTTCTGCAGGTACACTGGGCCTCATTACGACCCTGGCGGTCCAGGAACTACGGTACCTGTAAGCATGCCAGTACTGCAGTTCCCGGTCAGCCATACTACGTGTTGTGGTTGTGGGTGCCTGTTTGCCCGCCAGGTCTCACTTGGCTGGCAGACCGGCTCCCGTGAGCACATCATGTTGGATGCACTAGCAGCACTCTGAATGCATCGATGCATCTGACATCCCCATTCAGCCCTATGGGGCCGAATGGGGATGGGGAGGCCCTTGTTGCCGGCACCCGCAAATGGGCAATTACCAGGTCCACCGAACTCGACATGACCCGGTTCTTGCCCATTCACGGGTGCTGGAAAAAATGTAACTCCGGTGGCAGCCATGCCGGATGTACCGGCACGGCTACCGCCAGAGTTGTAATGAGGCCCACTGTCCCTAAAGTTGGGTCACTTCCTTGTGCATGTGTGACAAGTGGATGAAGAGTGATCAGTTGAGTCATGTCACCAGGTGAGATTAGATAAACTTTCACGTTACATAGCAGGGTTTATGCACTCCATCTTTAGATAACGCTCTTCCACACATCAGCAAATTACTGGAGCAGGCCTAGAATATCTGTGGAGAAAGGATTGAGATTAAGGGCCCGAATCACAGAAGCGTTTTATGATAGCGCAATCCCATAGGAAACGTTCTGTGATTCAGGCTCAAAGTGTTCCAAACAACAACGCTATTACTGCTGCATTACTGCTTCGTCCAATCCCGAGTTTAGGTGAAAAGCTGGTGATTTACCTCCAGCTATGAGCTGGAGGTAATTCTCCAGCTTTCCACCCATTTTTGGTGCTATTACTGCTGGTGCTATTACCACTGGCAGTAATAGTACTGAAAATCTCCATAGAGTCCTATGGACTCTCAAAAAAATGGGGAATTTCTTCATTTCCACTACTCGAGATCCGGGGCTGCACCGAGTAGCGGTAACGCTAATAGTGTTGGTGGTATCCTGGTACAATTACCACCCAGATACCGCCAAGGCTATAATGAGGCATCTGTCCAACCATGTTCACAGCCACACAATCAGTGGTAGTTGCCAAACATTTACATATTTCGTCCTGGAAAAACTTCCAAGGGGTATTTCACACTCGCCAGAACAGCTCCTGCCTCACCTTACCTGCAGATATCCCAGGCACACACACATACACACACATATACACTTTCTCTCTCTCTCTCTCTCTCTCTCTCTCTCTCTCTCTCTCTCTATCTCTCTCTCTCTCTCTCTCTCTCTCTCTCTCTATCTCTCTCTCTCTGTTTCTCTATAATGGATTTATGAGAGGTTGTCCTGTAGGTACACCGCTGGGGTACAGATGAGTTGCTCTTGTATACACTAATAGGTTCTCCTTTATCCAGGCTGGACTCCTCACAGTTAGTCACTTGAGGTTACTCACCTACTGAAACACTGAAAACTTGGAGTTACACCTGCCCCCTGAAACCTAGATATCTCAGTCGTGCACATACACAATGGGCCTCATTACAAGGTTGCCGTCCGGTAAAATCCATGCCGGTATGGTAATACTGCCATCGTTTACCGGACCAGAGTATTAGGAGCTGCGATGCCAGTGTTAGCGGCATCGACAGGGACCCACCGTGACTGGCCTCACCCTTGCCGGTATGAGCGTCGACACGCAGCAGCCGTGCCAGTGACACCGGCATGCTGCAGTTAAGTGCACATTTAGAGGTGCACAGACATGCAATTATCAGCATGGACATGCCAGTAATAAGGGATTCAATGATGCCGTTAACACCGGCATTGCGGTGCAGGCGTTAACAGGAATCAGGTGTGTAGAAACCTGCCACAGGTGCCCACAATGAGCACAGGTGGAGACAATGGACTCTGGCACAGCACAAAAGGAGCACTCCCACACCCCTCCCAAATCCACAATGCTACCATTAGCACTTGCAGTTCTGGAGCTGGAGGAAATGCCTGCACTGCTACTCATTGTGGAGGCAGAGAGGCAGAGAATGCAGAGGAGGTGCAGGAGGAGAAGGACAGTGAGAATGGGTCAGCACATACCCATTGTGCAGGCGGTTGTACCCTGTAGGCAGCCACCAAACCCTCGCCTAAGGGCCAGCCCATTCAACCTAACCCCTGCTCAGATCCACACCCTATACCGTCTGGACAGGGACACCATCACCACAATAGTGGACCTCATTCATGATGACCCGGTGAGCCTGATCAATATCCGGACAGCCATCCCCCATTTGCTGAAGGTAGTGTCTGTGCTACACTTCTTACCCACAGGCACATATCAGCACACAATGAAATCTCACAAACCTTTTTCTCCAGTGTGCTGACGCAGGTGACAGATGCACTCCTGAAACACGCAAGCAACCCCATCAAGTTACCACGGACTGCGGAGAAGGTGAATGCAACCAAAATAGCATTCTATGCACTGGCAGGCATGTCAAATGTAATCAGTGGCCTCGACTGCACACATGTGGAGCTGGTTGTCTGGCATGCTGTGATGGTAGTGTACCACAAAAGAAAGCTGTACCATTCCCTCAATGTACAGATGGTGTGCGATGAACGCAAGATCATCACTCATTGCTGTGCAAGATTCCCTGGCTCCACACATGATGCAATGGTGCTGCGCAACTCCATGCTGCCCGGCTACATGGCACGACGTGTTGCAGAACGTACCTGGCTGCTGGGTGAGTCTAATCACAGGGCCATGCAGGGTATTGAGTGGGGGGAATCCAAAGCATAGACAACGTGTCTGCTGGCTGGGAAATGAGGGGTGCTGATTGGGAGGGATTCCCAAGCATAGTGAACGTGTCTGCTGGCTGGGACATGAAGGGTGTTGATTGGGGGGGATTCCCAAGCATAGTGAACATGTCTGCTGGCTGGGACATGAGGGGTGCTGTAACATAGCAAAGAATTGCATGCATGAGGAGCACAAGTGCACACAACATACTCGTCCCAGCGCTTGCAGCAATCGCAGACAGTCCGCAATGTTGTCCCCACTGCCGACACCTTGCTGGCCACCTCCTCCCATATGGCTTTCTTTCGTAGTTGGGCTGGCCACCGCAGGTCAACACAGAAGACCAGGTCTGCATGTTCGACCAGTGTGTCCACCAACATGTTGAGTTCAATGTCGCTGAACCTTGGTTTCCGGCGACGGACTGTGCCTTGCCTGAATGACATGTTCCTCAGGATTCTTGCTGCCTACTCAGTTCTCCTGTTGGACTGCTGTATACTGAAGATTGCAATGGACTGCATTTTTAAAGATGGCCGTCGGTGCATTTCCTGTTCCGGCCCGATTACGCTGCTTCCGGTGCCAGTATTACCGGCATCGGCATACCTGTAATAAGGCATCATTGGTGCCTTTGGCATCGCGGATAGCGGTATCAAGGGTTTGGGGGATGTTAGTGGCATGCCGGTGCTACTGTTACCAGCATGCCAGAATGCGCATGCACGCTGACTCGGAATCTACCGTAGATTCCAGCAGCAGTGCTACACGAACACGGTGTCACCGGCATGCTAGTAATTTGCTTTTTTTACAGGCAAACTCGTAATGAGGCCCAATGTGT
Source organism: Ambystoma mexicanum (assembly GCF_040938575.1). Classification (NCBI taxonomy): domain Eukaryota; kingdom Metazoa; phylum Chordata; class Amphibia; order Caudata; family Ambystomatidae; genus Ambystoma; species Ambystoma mexicanum. Next base: position 1,042,610,825 of record NC_090924.1, read on the forward strand.
TTTCTTGTTCTCTAGGGAGTACAGCTCATCAAAGCCAAGTCAAAAAATATAGTGGACCAGGTAGAACAACTGAAAGAAATGAAGGTGCACTGCTACAAAGTGGCGTTATTGAACGTTCTGTTTTACACAGGAAACTGTGCACCTAGGAATATTGAATGACATTGATATTCACTTGCGTGTCTTAATACATCACGCAGTGAACAGGGAAAGTTTCATAGTAAGGTGCATAGTAAAGGGCATGCAGTAGTCTTGCCCTCAATAGAATCTTACATTTCCATCGTCATACTAGTAAAATTGGTATTTTGCAATGTCGTTAGGAAGCGACCAGAAGTGCTGTATAGACTCTCTGTGTGGCTTCACGAGGTAGTTGCAGTCGCAGATTGCACCCCCTTGGTGTACTGTGTCCTGGCAAAAGTAGTTCACGTGCGCTGTGCAGCGGACGCACCTGGATATAACCATCACAACGCCCTCGAGTTTGTGTTGAGAAAGAAATGTGTTCCTAACAGCACCCCTCTCTCGCTAATAGGGGACCTGGGGCTTCCTGCAAAAGTTTAATGGTCCTGCTGTCAGTGTTCACAGAAACACTCAAGTGCACACTCAAGTGCAATGTTCCAATTGAAGAGCTTACCCATTACATAATGGCGCCCTTAGCCACACGATCGGTCCAGCACAACAGAGCATAGCACACATAACAACTTTATAGCACATAATATGTGTAGAGTACATTGATATTGTGCGAGTCTTGCCACTTAACACATCTGCTATTTTTAGAGGTTTTCTATGTGAACAACACAATTAAATCTGTCTGCTGCATTTCTTAGCTGTATAATGTACCACATAGTGACAAACACCAATGGCATGAGCATGTTGTCATGCATTTCAGATCATAGAAAGTGCTGCCATACCTTTGGCATTAGGACCTTTAGAAAGCAGCCAACGGAGCAAAAAGCATATTTCCGTTAGTCATGCAATCTTTCACACTTGACAGCATTCAGAGTGTGAGTTTAGTCTCTGATTTACGTGTTGGGCTTCCTGTGACTTCTCACATGAACCAGAGAGAGGAAGCAGGCCGAGAACATCGATCGCTTTTCGGAAGGCAGTGAAGGGAGAGGTAAGAGAGGGTCATTTGCAAAAGAAAGATGGGTATGTTTTATAGATTAGAAATCTTAGAAGTTAAAATGAAAGGACTACATTCGTTTGCATACATCCCATCTGTTACGAAATGTAGGGAGAACACCTTGCAAGAGTGCAGCTTGTATTCCATGCTTTGTTTCAACTTAACAAGGCTATAACCTCAGCTTTTGCCGTTTCTCCCTCAGGTAAAAAGCATAAATAATGCATATGTCCTTAAACGTTTTCAAAATTATCTTTAACCTCTATAAAAGTTCTGCTCCAAGATCAGACGTTTCCCTGGTACCCCAAATAAATGGCACTGGAGAGCTTGAAACTTCCCCAAGGCTAAAGGGGTTGGATTTTGAAAAAAATAATATTCCTAACTCTGTATTCAGAGATTTGACAGACTCAGAAGTCCTTTCTATCTAATGACGCCCCACTGCTTCCGAATTCATAAAAACATCAAAAATTATAGCTAGTCAAAGGTTTAATGGCACCCAAAATGATAACCTTGAGATCCTAAAAACAAAAAGAATCTACAAGTTGTATGATCTCGTCATGACATGTAGCTCAACAACACAGCGGGTGTAGCTGATGGGACTGGCACAGCCTCCCACCCCCGCAGTGTACTGACCTGCTGCACACTACTCCTGAGACCAACATCTCACACACTGACTCCATCTGCCTCTGATTGCGCCTTAAATCCTGGATCTAATTTGTTGATGGGCATTCCTTTTATTGGAAATTATGGCTCATTGTGACATGTTCTCCCTCACCAACAGTTTCTATCATTCTTCCACCTCCATAAACTCCTGATCACTCAATCATTACGGCTTAATCCTTCAACTTTCCCTCACCCTCTCGTTCCCCCTTGGATACCATAGAAAGGTACTATACACAGTTATTTTAAATGGTTCCTCTGAAAATCAAATCAATACCTTTCAAAAAGAATGCTTACTACATTCATGGATGTGAGATCAATCTTGTTTCTTGGGAGTAGCTCTATTGTGTTGCATGTAGTAGGAGGGGGCGTATCACAAACTTCTCACTGCCTACATGTAAGGTTGTTCAGGACGGATGTGGGACCTTGCAAATCAGTGCTAGAAAGCTGGGCTCTACCCACTGGATCTTGCTTAGATTTCCTTTGATCATGATAGAAGCCTCGCCAAGGCTGCGCCAAAGACTCGACAGCTTCTGCCCCCTTTTGAAGAATCTTTAGGTGGGGCTCATCTTGCCATAGTCCCTCAAATCACCAGACACGACTGAGGACCTGTTTCAGTGTCAGAGCTTCAGAATGAGCTACTAAGTAGGATGGGATATCGTACCTACCATCTCTTGCACACGTCTTGTAATGTTTACATCAATAATAGAGGTTTTGGGCAGCACCCATTTAAAAATATAACTGTTTTGACCTGAAAAATGTTTTTGTTTCTTTGATAATAACAAGAATTGCACTATCAAGAACACATATCATACACGATCACATATTGGCCCTCATTACGACCTTGGCGGAGAACCATGGTGCTATGAGCACCATGGTCCATGGCGCTAAGTTGCCAACTCTGCCATGGTGGTTGGCGGACTTACCACCCCATTCCGACCTTGGCGGGGCGGTAAGTCCCCAATCCCCATTTACCCTTCCCCATTCCCATTTTTGCCCCATAGGGCATAATGGGAGTGGGGAAGGCGTTAATTACGCCACCGTAAATTACGGTGGCGTAATTAACATCAAGGTCCCTTAGCGCCATGGATTTTAACGCCTGCAAAAAGCAGGCGTTAAAATCACCATGGCGCTACGGGAACTCGTACTCAGGCGGTAAGGGTCGGCGAAGTTTACGCCGGCGTAAACCCCTTACTGCCTGGGTCGTAATGAGGGCCATTGTGTTAATTCACTATACATTTCACATAATAAGAACCTCCGAATATAGGCACATGTGAGAACAAATAGATAATTCTGGGAAGAGGTCCAAATTTGTAAAATAGGCATGGTGGGACTCTTTTGTTTTAGAAGAGACAATCTGGAGGGATAATAGTTGTTTCTGTGAGAGTATTAGTATGAGAGGTTTCCTTGATAGTTATGTTGGAGGTTTGCACATGGAGCAGAGTCCGGCTTGACAGAAAACAACGGTTTCAAGCAAGCAGTGCCTATGAAGTAGTGTTTGTAGAATGAGAGGGGTGAGGGCTACCACATGGCGAAGAGTCAAGCGTTAGAGGAAAACAGTCAATCTTAATATTGAAATCCTCCTTGAATAATCACATTACAACAAACAAACTGAATACCTTTAAGCATGTCTATTTCAAAGATGTTTCTTTTTGCTGTTTTGGGTCCTCACCAAACTAAATAAAAATGACTTTGAATTAACTTTCTGTAAGTATTTCAAATGCATACATTTTTGGTGCCCCACTAAGAAATGCTGAGTGGCACCGACCAACCGTGCAACCTCGTGCAGCTCGCTGCAGCTGGTCATTTGGCCACACACTAGGCACATTAGGCCTCATTATGAGTTTGGAAGAAGGATCATTGCTAATTCCTCCAAACAGAATTACAGTTACCCCTAGTGTTAACCAGGGAATCTCCAACTTATAGTTAGTTCGCTTTCTGAAGTCACTCAAGACTCCATAGGAACTGAAGGCATAATCCTCCGTAGGACATACCACTGGACATACCACTGGAGGTAGTTCCTTAATTTCTTTGGAGCAAATACCTAAATGCATATCCTGGAGGTATTAACTCTTTGTGTGTTTGCAACTTATAATCAGAAAGTTTGAAACACTGGAGGTAATTCTGTTATCTAGAGTTTCTTGCATTTGGCCAATGCTATCAGTGCTGTCAATCTTATCCACTGTCTGAGATCATTATTACATGAAGCCTACTATAGAGTGTGGGTAGCATGCCCAAAATAGGCAAATAGAGTTCCTCTAAGGCGTCCTTTGCTCACCTATTGCTAGTCATTATCGAGCAATCTGGAGAAAGCACTCTGGAATCGAGCAGGGTGATTTGAAATATATAGTAACAATTTACCACAATAAGGAAAAGAACTGTCCAGGAAGAGTTCGTGGTATGATGTAAATGTTTTACAAGTTACAATTCATATAGGAAAACTGTAAACAGAAAAAAGGTGATTCTCTATTGGATTAAACACAATTTTTCTAAGGCAATGCATTCATTATGACAACATGGCGTTAGTTTGCTCCGTTTATAGGAGGCACACAATACCTGAACATGTTTATGCATGATCAGCGGATGGTTGTGAAAGTCCAGCCATGATGTTGAGCTAGCCATGAGGTTGAGCAAGCTCAGGGTCCTAGCAGTATGACAGCTTTAGATTCTTAAGCTCAGTAGGGGCACACCCTTATGCTGAGTTAGCTTACCAAGGTCATCAGTTGTAGGGTACTGTGACAAAGTCTTTCTGTGACTGGGGATCATGGATGTTGGGTTCACGGGGCCAGCTACCTCCACAAGCCATGTGAAGCTGGGCCCAGAGAAAGTACAAAGGAAATCCCTGTCCCCGCTCCCCCCCCCCCAGGGCCCATGTAAAAGGACTGTCACAACACTTCCCTTTCCACTCTCTATCATAGATAGAAAATGGATTGTTGACCAGCCAATCCTAGCTCGAAAGATACTGCTGTGTGGTCACCAAGAGAGCAGACACACAGTGTAAAGCATTATTTATGCAGATGACACATGCAGTGGCTTTTTCAGAAGTGTCTACAGAAGTGTAGTCCATGCTACTGATAAGCCACAATGACAGCTGACTGACTGAAGGTGTATGAGAAATCCAACATAACAGATAAACATCCATGTTTCTGCACACCACAGCATGCATAGATTATGCAGTGGTAGATCAGGTCCTCAATCCCTAGGCTACCAATATGTATGGCACCTTCAATATTACCCACAGGTGGAAATACTCCCACAAAGGATATCCCTGTGAGTGTGGGTAAGGCCTATTAATAGGCTGCAGCCATTCTTTGAGTGGGATTAGGGTGTTGGCAAAGGAGCGCAGATGTGGCTTGAGATGGACAGAGGTGGAGAAAGAAGAAAGAGAGTTGGAGGAAGGAGGAGGAAAATAGAGGATACCCAGTGGAGAGTGGCAGTGGGAAGGCGTATGGAGAGGTGCGTGTAGGGGATTTGGAGAGGGCAGCAAGATGAAGGTAGGAGGAGAGAGCATGGTGTTTAAGAAGGACATCAGTAAAGTGGAGGAGGTCAGAAGGAGATATAAAGAGAGTGTTGAAGGAGGCATTTGGGAGGTAGGAATATAAAACACCAAAGGGGAGACTGGAAGGTAATCAAGTGAAGGTACTGAATGAGACAGCTAGGAGGAGGAGATATAAATTAGTATAGGAAGGAGATGCAAGGAGGTTCAAGGAGGTAGCTGGAAAGAGAGATAACATTGACAAAAGTTCTAACATGTAGGTTGGTGTGAGAGATAAAGAGGAATTTGAAGCAGATAATAAGAAAGAGGTTGGACAGAGGGATGATGATGAAGAGGGAAGAAGATACAAGGTTGTTATTTGAGTCAGAGATGAATAGAGAGATGGAGAAAGATGGAAGGTTGGAGAAGATACTATGAAAGAGGTTGGAAAGGCAGCTAAAGAGGCGGTTGAAGGAGATATTCAGAAGGCGGGAGAGATGAAAAGGAATTTGGAGGAGATACTAAGGAGAACGTTGGTTAGAATGAGAAAGGTGATGATGGATCAGATATTAAGGTGGAGATTAAGGTGGAGCTTGGAGCAAAAAGAGAGTGAGAGCAGCAGGTGGTACACAGGCAAATAGGGAGAGGACTCTATGGAGGAGGGAAGGAGATGTTAGAACTCAGTTAATCCTACACCAGATAAGGGTGAGCTTGGGAGAGCAGGAGGTACAAGCTCGTGGCAGACCAACATGGAGGTGTGAGATAAGATAGAAATGAGAGAACAGGAGTTGCAGCAGAGGCTACATTTGGCATGAGACATTTGAAACATTTTGAGGAGGGCAGAAGAGAGATGCTATGGGGAACAAATCCCAGACACTAAAACAGGGAGATGGCAGGGAAGTAGAGAGTGAACTAATATGCTGACTCATATTGCCAACCTCCTGTTGGATGTTCTTGCGCTTTGTGAGGTACTTTTCAGTCCCGCCTTTACACTCCTGCTGGTTGTATATGTGGCTGCATATGGACCCTTGCACCCAATGGCCAGTGGGTCTAACCAGAGACCAGGATGAGACAAAGGAGTCTCCTTGTTCATCAAGTAGACAGGAACGAAGTGTAGACTGTGAGTCACTGTGAACTGAGTATCTTTCTGGGGAGGAGTCCCAAAATGGAATGTGTTAAGTATAAATACGAACACTGTTCAACCCAAGAAGAAACCCCCCTGTTATTGAAGCTTTTTGTTGCTCATTTAAAGATTTTAGCCAAACATTGTAAATAAGTCTGTGTCTTGACCTCTCCTCTCCTGGCATTTTAGCCGGTCAAGTGGCACGGCAAGTAGAGCTTGCTAACGCAGGTTCAAATCCGGGCGGGGCCAAACTCAGCCTTTCATCCTTCCAAGGTCGATAAATGAGCACCACACAACGTGGATAATAATACGCAGCACTTAGATACCTGAGGGTTCGTAGCGCTATATACATGCCACATTATTATTATTACCCAGTCAATGATTAATTATTGTGGATACTGGTGGTGTGGGAGCCCCCACTTGCGCCCCTCACACACCTGCTTTCATTGTCTTCTTTCATTTAGTAACGCAATGATCTTACCGATCCACCTCAGACCAACACAAAAGGACTGCCCCTCTCAGACACACTACATCTCCCCCATCCCCCAGATAGTACTACCCTGGATGAATGTAGACTAATTTCAGATTGCACTGTATGCTTTCATTTGCTGTATATATTCATTTTTCTATCAGATTATGTAATATTTTTATTAATATCTGCAGATAATGAGCAAAAGAAATTACTCTTTATTTCTATCTGTGCATGGCAATACAATGAAATGGTGTAGAGCTGCGCCGAAATTAATAAAGGGTGTATCAATTGACATTATTAAACAAGGTTTGAGGATGTTTCAGGTCAAGATATGTTTTAAACTCCAACACCCATCAGCCCTTCGCAGTAAATGAAAAAGGGCAGACCCATTTAATAGCATAGTATTAGTTCCTACAGTATTGTTACAGGCCTGGAGGACTCAGTTGTACTTATTTCATCGACTTCAGTAGAGTGAAAGGCAGAGTCCCTCATGTCCATGTTTGATTTGGAGAGCTACAGTATGGATTGCAAACAGATGTCTAAGGCATGCCATTTAAACCACTGAGTTTGCTCATGAAAGAGCACCAGGAGGAAATAACGTATTGATATGCTGTACTGCAAATCAATAAGGATTTTCATCTTACTCTTTGATAAACTTCTTATTAGATTAACAGAGCAGATGTAAACAGCTGTGCTCATCCTGTACACCATTACACTCTGTACTAAACTTGAACACATGACATTACTACTTATGCCTGCATACAGTCTGTGCATTGATGCCTTAAATGCACTGTGCTTCACCTGCCCCAAAAACATTTTGTATCTGAGCAACAAGGGGGAAACCTTCATTTGCTGTGTCTCGCCTCTCTTCCACTTATCTATCCCCAAAAAGATTTAGTAAGCCTAAGTATTTTTTCAATCTAGGTATTTCGAATTGCAGATCCATTAACAGGCATGCCTCTAATGTCCATTAGCAACCTGAGAAACGTCAGAGACCAATCAGGTTGTGTGGAGCACTGGCTCTATCTGCTACTGAAGCCCTCATAGCCCGTGTTCCATGGGGATAGGGCGGTTTCATCGCAGGAGATTTGGTCGAAGCAAAGTCCATCTATTTTCCTGGGCCGAATTTGGCCGCATATATATGTGAGGAGTGGGTAAGGATAATAATTAAGGTGAGAGTATGTGGGGTGTCTCCCCCATAAATATATTTGCCACCAAATGCCTTAAAAGAAAAAATAAATTGAAGGACTTGGATTCGACCAAATCTACTCGATGAAATGACATAGAACCTGTTCCTCACTTTTATTGTGTCCCTCACTGCTGTATCACCTCTATGCCTTGTATGTCTCTTTTGGCTGCCCGTGCCTTAGACTCCAGTCCAAGCTCATCCGTACCGCGCTTCTCCATCAGTGACACTTCTATGTCTGCCTCTCCCCTTGCCCAATATATTTCCCTTCTTTGTGCATGCATCCCAATGCTCTTCTGCAACCACCTGTCTGCATGCTTTCTTTTGTAAAGTCTTCCAGACACTTTGTGCAAGCAACACACACACACTTATGTATTTATTTATTCATTTGAATTGTTGTATACAGTGCTACACACCCGCAGGCTTCAGGGTTCACACAAAGACAGAAGACAGAATGGACTTAGATAAGTAACACAAAAGTGCAGGTCAGGTTGCGTAGGACGAGACAGCATTAAGCCCAATACTAATCAGGTGAACGGTTAAACAAAAGAGTCTTCAACCCTTTCTTTAAATCAATGAACGTATTAGTGGTTCTAAGGGCAATCGAAGTAAATTCCATGCAGTAGCGCAAAGTACATCAAAGCTATGACCACCTGCTTTTACCAGTCTAAACCGGGGTTGTATGAGTCTCAGTTGGTTCTTGGATCTGAGGGTACATGATGGAGTATAGTGTTCGAGACGAGCAGATAGATATTTGGGATACATTTATGAGTCAAGGTGAGGAGTTTATGAGTCACTTTGTGCTTGACTGTAAGCCAATGTAATCTCATCTTGCGGCTGTAAAATTAGCACGTTTAGTGAGGCCAGTAATAGCATGAACCGCGCCATTCTGGGTAACCTGGAGAGAGGATAGGATGTACTGAGAGCAGCCACTCAGGAGACTGTTAGAATAATCCAGGCGAGAGTTTACGAGAGCCGTAGTGAGGATGGCTGCATTCTCATGCGTCACAAAAGGCTGGATATTACCAAGCAATTTATTAACAAGGCCACAGGAGCTCCGAAACTGTGCAACATGCTGCTTCATTGTTAGCTCAGAATCAAGAATGACGCCGGGAGTTTTCACCTTTTTTGCCACAGGGATGACAGGATTAAGAATGGTAAAGCTGTCATACTCCCGGGGTAGAGTTTTGAGCTTGGGGGCAGTGGCCACAATGAGAACTTCAGTCTTCTTTGTGTTTAGTGCTAGAGAGTTAGTGACCATCCGCTTATGGATAGCGCTGTCGATTTAATTGAGATCAGCTTGGTCCGCAGCATACTTCCCAGTGAGTTACATAATGACATTGGTGTCAACAGTGTAGTTGGTTTACTGGACACCCAGGTCGTCTAACAATCTCAGAAAGGGAGTAATGTAAACGTTAAACAGGGAGGGTGAAATACATGACTCCTGAGAAACACCACATGATATAAGAGCAGACCGAGACTGGGCTTCCCCACTAAATACTCTAGCGGATCGTGGGCCAAGAAAAGAAAAAAATCCAACATTAGGCCAGACTGGAGCAGCCCACTAGGGATTGTAATCGTTCCACCAACATGGCATGATCTACAAGATCAAAGGCAGAAGAGAGGTCCAAGAGCATCAGAATTGCAGGTTGGCCATGGTCCACAATGTTAACTAAATTAGACTTGAGATCAAGCATGGCCGTCTCCGTGCCATGACGGGCTCTGAAGGCAGATTGGTGAGTCCGGATGTCATTCTGTTCTAAGAAACACTGGAGTTGTGAGTAAGCTACTTTATTGAGAATCTTAAGAAGAAACGGGAAATTGGTAATGGGGCCATAATTTTCTGTCACTAGGGGGTCAAGACCATCCTTCTTCAAGAGAGGGGTGATCCAAACCTCTTTGAGAAGAGGGGGAACTGATCCCTCTGCAAATGAAAGATTGACAAATTTGATGACCCAAGGACAGAGTACATCGATACATCTGAGAAAAAGGTTGGAAGGGTAGACGTTGCACCGACAGGAGGTAGGTTTCATATGGGAAACAGTCTGTAAAATAAAAGTCTCAGTGCAAGAGAAAAGGCAACAATAGGAGACTTCGAAATTATGGGAGAATCTAATTCAAAAGAGACCAATGAGGACACTTTAGCGTAGTTAAAAGAGGTCTTGGAGGACTGAATGGCATTCTGATGAGATGTAACCTCATTAGTAAAGGCATTGTGAATGGTTAGACACCAATCATCATTCATTACTGGACCGGGGGCTGTACATGGCTTACTCTTAAATTCATTAAGGATGGGGATTTATTCTTTAGAGCTGGACCTAGCTTGGAGAATCCTATCATTGTATACATCAGATTTAGCCTCTATGATAGCTACTTTGTATTGCTTAGTGAAAAGTTAAAAGTAGTCAGAGTGGATCAAGAGGGGTTATTGCACCAGCAACGTTCAGCAGATTGTTTCTTTTGTCTAAGAAGAAGGATACTGTTGTTGGACCAACTTTTATTTAAGGTTTCACTCTTCACTTGTCGGGTTCTTCTAGGGGCCAGAAAATTCATGGTGTTTTCCAGTGTGGTAGTGAGGTGACTGGCTAGTACATCTGCCCTTTCAAAATGATCTAGTGAGACAAGTTGAGCCCTAAGGAAAGAGGATATGTTTTCTGGAAGGACTTTCTTTCCAGTTCCTAGTAAGAATAACAGGCCTAGGATTAGCATTAAGCCTGGCAGGAGGACCAGGAATGAAGCTGAGAGCCCCAAATGGGAAAACAGCTTTAGGCAGAAACACTGCGGCATGGAAACACAACCGTGTTGTGTTTCTGCCTGCCTTGGCTTTCACTTTGGGTCTCCGGTGCTCGCACCAGAGACCCAAAGTGATAGCCACGGCAGGCAGAAACACAACGCGGTTGTGTTTCAAAAACGCTGCGGTTTTTCTTTCTCCTCCAGCCCAGAAAACTTAGAAAAAAAAACGCAGCTAGTGCTTTTAAAAAAAAAAAAATAGCACTTACCGAGATGCAGCTGCAGCTTTTCTGCCTGTAGTCTCCGGTCTGCGTCCTCCGAGTCCCGGCACCAATGAAGGAAAAGCCACCCAGTGGTAGCTTTTGTTTACTGCAGCTGGCTGGCTTTTCCTTCATTAGTGCCGCAAAAGCAAAAGCGAGCACAGGCGGGCATCCATTTCACAAAATGGATGCCACCATGTGCTTGCTTTTGTAGATTTTGAGCTTCAGTTGCTCAAAGTTTTACATAGGGACTTAAAAAGAAAAGTGCCAATCTATTTTTTTTATTATTGCCCATCTTTTTTTGCAATAAACTTTTTTGGCCGAACCATTCCTTTAATTGAACGTTTCCTTTTGTTACAGCGTTCTAATACAGCCGCCAACTGCTTTTGCAAAACCTGCTGAGTCATATTCATATACTAGTATATCTACTTTCCGTTTAGTGGTACATGGAGCCTCAGTATTGGCATTGGTATTGGCTTTTGATATTCTATACACCAAATTGTAAATATAAATAAGAAAAAGGGCAAGGAAACATCCCTGTTGCCCTCCACTCGACATGGGAAAGGGATTTGTTTTCTCACCGGCCTGCCAAAATCTGACAACCACAATGTTGTAATACTGTAATTGTTTTCATAAAGAAGCTCGAACGGCCTAAGAACATCTAGAGGAATTATTAAATGAATTACAATGTTCCACTATGTGCCCCGATCCACAGAATCAAAAGCAATTATATAATCTATAAACAAAAGTAAATACAAAGGTTGTCCCACCAATTTGCTTATAGTCAAGAAAAGGCAAAGAACCAGATCTGCCATAATTAGGACTAGTAAAACCACTCTGTATATAATAAGGGCATTAACATTCTATTCATAATCTTCACACTTGATGCAGCTTCTATTATTGTAAGAATAATGTCCGTGGTAGGACGATCTTTAAACTCTAATATATCTGAATAAGTCTCAGCTGCTAATGTAAGAGAAACTGGGTCCTGGTCACTCTCTACCTGTGGGATAGCTTCCAACAGTTTACCGCAGTACTAGTGTTTGCCCTCTGTAAGGATATCTGGCGTGTTACAGCATAGAGTACAGCACTACTGCACCGGTAGCAAACAGCACAGAGTACAGCACTACTGCACAGGTAGCAATTTTTTTTTTTGCAGCACCACCACAAGGGTGCGGTGCATTGCTATATGTGTACCAGATTAACAAGGAAAGACAGGCCATTCAGTCAAAAACGATTTTAACATATAAGATGCAAATCTATTTTTACTGTTAAAAGCACACGTGCACATTCAAAAATGCACACTATTTTTCACCTGAAATGCCTATGGTGCGAGAGACACATTTGAAAATAATAACTAACATTACTTATAACTAACCTGACTAATGAAACATAATCCACTAATAAAAATGTGTCTCCACTGCAGAATTAGGCCTATTCTGAAAGTGAACTTTTAAACGCACATCCATTTTTTTTTTCTCCTCTCTGCTGCCCTGTCCACATAATTACAGGAAGCAAAAGAGCTCAAAAGAACAGGAAATCAGTTGGTTACAAAGTATTACTATAAAAATGAGCCATTGTGTAGAGAAGGAGGAGATGGCATGATTGATTCTGATTGGAGCAGCGTCATAGCAAGTATCATGCTAGAGGGAGTGATCAGAGTTTTGCTGGGGGGAGTTTGAGGAGAGAGAAGGGCAGTCAAGATTTGGCAGAGCTGGGAGAAGGACCTATTTTTTCCTGGTTGGAGCATTCCTATCTGCAAAAGCTGAGAATTCCAGGCAATGACCCCGGTTTGAGAAGGAAAGGCGATCCTTTTTACTGGGGTTAATCTTCAAGGGAGCCACATTCAGAAAGAGAACAGCTGAAGAAAACTCTGAACAGATAAGGTAATTACATAAGTGTGGGAGCTGAGTGTGTACGAGACGAGAATGTTCAGTCAGAGTATGAAAGGAGATTCCGGTGCCTTAATCACACGTTAATGTTGCAAATTGTGTTCTGTTCTCCGCCAGTTTTTTTTTCAGTGTATTACAGACAATGCTGTTAATGTGCTGTTTTATTTATTTCTGTAAAGAGTGAGATCGTGTTTAAATGCAACTTTTATAATACAGAAAAATATTTGAAAGCAGACGGGTGGTGTGTCTTCTATTTACCAATACAGTGCTGATGATGAGGGGAGATTTTTAAACAATGCAATTGTCATTTTAAGACAGATGTGTGCATGATCATATTCAGTATGGAGAGTTGAGAGTGATTGTTTGTAGCATAGCTCGTTGGAGGTACATGAGCCAACTGGAAGAGGGACTCTCTGAACATAGTTCCCTACCGTATATAAGGTAGTGGAAATTACCACAAAATTACCACATATAGCTCTCTGTCGTAAATAAGTCAGTGAGATCGCCCATGGTGGCACACTAACACTAACACTGAAAATGCGGTATTCCTAAAATGTAGGTCTGAGGTCTCTCTAGTGATTACACGAAAAATCTAAGCAAAGATAAGGGATTCTGGACATTGGGGCCACAAATAAAACAAGGGAATTATGCTCACCAAAATACCACCAACCACGCATACCAACCACGTATACCAAATATGCATGTCTGGGTGCTGAAATAATGCATGTCCACTGTATTATTGTTGCACATGGCCAAATCTGAATACAAAGAGTGATTATTGCTAAGTTATTTTTCGGCGGTAATAAAATACCGTCAGGCCCCAAATCTCCACAAAATACCCTACATATTTATGGTGCGTTGCAGGCCGGGAAAGTGATCATAGAGTACCTACTGGGCGTGGCAAGTGTGTCTCACACTGCCATTTGCACATTAAAGGGAACCCATTTTATAATAGCAGTGTGCCACTAAAAACGAATTTCAGAATGTCACAAAGGGAAACCACATTCTCAGATCTAGTGCAATATTTAGAGGCAAAGTTGTTTGCACATGGGAATTGGTCGTCGAATAGCACGTTAGAATGGAGTAACCACATTCAGGGTGAGGTGCAGAAAGAAAAACTAGACAATATTTTTGCAGAAGGCAGCATAATTCAGGTCTGCCTTACAAGATTATTGAATGCAGCCGATAAAAGTGCAGAGAAAGACTGTTTAATACGGCTATGCGGCAAAATATGGTTTATTTTAAACAAGTCCCTGCGAATGCAAGAGAATGATACTCAACTAATTAACAGGTTAAAGACTGAATTAGAGGGGGCAAGTAAAAATCAGGAAATGTTGAGAGCAGAATTGGATGTATGCCAAAAAGACATGCAATTAAAATGCAGAGACTTTGATACTCAGTTATCCAAAAGCAAGAAACAATTTGAAGATAGTGAGCAAGAATTGGCACACTTAAAAGCCTTAGTGGATCACATTAGGCAGGATAAAGATGAGGTTGTTTCAGAAATGCAGATTTTACAAAAAGAACATTGTGAAAAAGAAGGTGATCTCCAAAGTGCAGAACAAGAAATGATTAAAATGATTCAAGAAAGAGACAATAGAAATAAAGAGTTCAATGAATGCCAAATGCAAACGTGCGACATGCAGGAGGTGATTAATAAAATGAATGGTGAAAACAACTATTTGCAAGATGAAGCCAACAGACTCCTTAAAAAGTGTAAGGACTTAGAACAGCAAATGTGCATTCCCAGGTCCCAGGAGAGGCGGCAGGGTACCACATTCAATGGAGTGGAGGTGAATTCTAGCTCTGCCCAAAGAGCTAGTGCTCCAGTGACTGGGCCGGTGACTGAACTTGGTTGCAGCGCCCTTGGGGGATTTAATACTCCCATTGGGGGCAGCCACCAATCTCATACACCTGAAAACAGGATTGAATCACAAAATAGTGCAATTCCATGCATTGCAACACGTAGCCCCATAAACATAATGAAATCCATTAAAGCCCTGATCAAACCATTTAAAAAGGGAGGTGAATGCTGCATTGAGGATCACTTAGAAGCGGTGCATGACATTTTTAAAGCACTCCAGATACCTAAGGAACAGTACAGACAATATTTTCATTTAGCTTTAGATGCCCCGACGGCCAGCATCATAAGGGGATTAAATGAACAGCAGAATATGACATGGCTGGAGTTTGAAAAAGAAATTAGGCGTCATTTTTCTCCTTTTCAGTCATTGCAGGAGGCAAAGAAAGTCGCATACACAATTACTGCTGGACCTAATATATCCCCTCGCCAATTTTTACAAGACTTAAAAAGAGCATTTTCTCGCTTTGATGTATCTTTTGACTCAAATTCCAATGAGTTTAAAACTGCATACTTCTATGGGCTACAGAAAGACATCATATCCCAATTGGTCCGTGAATTTGACCGTGACAAGTCCCTTGAATGGATTGTACATCAAAGCACAAAACTATATGAGGTACTCTATTGTCAGGGTAGAGAAAGTGATAAAATGAAAGATACTAGACCTAAATCTAAAGAACCCTCAGCCACAGTAATGGAAATCAGGTCAGCCAAAATGTCCCTTGAGTCTGCTCAAAGCCAAGGTAAAAATAATGTGACACCTGAACAAAGGGGTAATCAACAAAGATCGCCATTTCCTGTATCAATGTTCCAATCACATGATCCTAGTAATAGAGAGAGCTACATCAGCCCTAGGTATTTAGGGAACAGACCTCGGGTAGGATACCGGCCTGATATGGCAGGTATGAACAATAACCAGAGACAAAATCAAGATCAAAGAAATGATGGTCCCTACCAGTCATTGGGGACACAGAGCAGATTTGATCCCAGCACCATGATATATGGTAATCAGGATAGGCCCCGATATGTGGATCGAATTACTGATAATGGAAATCAACATAGGGGCCGGTACCCACCATCTGAGAGACAGGACATGAGGCAAAACGTGAACTACAGTCCACGCCAGTACAATGATTCCCCACCAGGGGACTATAATCAAAGGATGGGTGCAACCCGCTCCCCTCCACAAATGAATCAAGAGTTCAGAAACCATCCCAACCGACATCAATCACCTGAGAGGTATCAGAATAGATCCAATCAGGGGGAAAACAACCAATATCGACCTAGGCCACAGAAAGAGGATCCTAGAGAGATGGAAAGGTTCCAGTGCCTTGAGGCCCAAGTGAAAATGTTAGCTGAGCAAATAGGAAAGCTCTATACAGCGCAAAAACAACCTTCCAAAGAGGGGGCTGATGGCCATAGCAATGACCGGGGGGCTTCCGAAAAGTGACTAAGTACTCATGATAACTGCAGTGCCAAAATGACAGATTGCTCTGATATAATTTTGCATAACGACTCTGAGATGCCTAATGGATTAAAAATGAAAGTACCAGTAAATGAAATTGTGACAGAAAGTGCAAATACTTCTAAAAAAGAGGTACGATTTAACTTAGAGCTAAATAAAACAGTAAAGATTTGCTAAAATGAAAAAGAAACATTAGGAATTCCAAAAGAACAAAGGAACAGATTTAAGAAAAATGACTCATGCATGGGGAATACCAGTGAACAGGGAGTAAGTGGGGATGCTATAGCTCCTTCCCTGGGCAAGCTAAACAATGACCAAACACAGACAGAAAAAGGAAATACTCACAAGGAGGGTACAAGTCAATCACCTGAAGAATTCTTTGAGCCACATATTTTTGAAGAGGCTGAAAGGGCTGGTATCACACTAAATGATCACAAATGCACAGAATTAAAAAATGACAAATTGCTGAATGATGTTGTTACACATGTTCAGTTGGAGGATTGTAATGTGGTCTCTGATGTTACCCAGATGGATGGGCGAACAGTGGCCACACTCCAAAAAACCTCTGAACATGGAGAAATGAATAAAATCTCTCGCGCAGAAATGGGTAAAAAGGAGGGAAAAATGTCTTTCCATTTACCAATGTGCTTAGCCAAAAGTGAAAAAGACCTGAGAAAGGTGAGCCCTGAAATCAGTAAGAATTCACATTTCTTATGTGTATTAGAGGAAGTTGAGGACAGATATTATGCACCCATCACTGTAGAAGAAAAATGCCACACCTTTGCTATGATTGACACTGGCGCACAGGCCACAATTATGTCCAAGGAGCTGGTAAAGAGTATCAATGAAGGGAGACCTCCACAGAGTCAGATCACAGTGAAGGAAAATCAAGGCCCAGTGCATAACTTTAATGGGGAGGAGGTGCCCATCATAGGTGTAACTGAGGTTGACATAAAAATAGGAAAGCACAGAATGAAACAAGAGGTATTGATCACATCTATTTGTGAAATTCCATTTCTGATGGGGACAGATTGCCTGAAAAGATTGTCTCCTCTCATAGATGGGGTGAATGGAGTGCTGTGGTCCTTAACCAAAAAACCATTGAGGTCTAAGAAACTAAAATCACAAAATAGCAATATAAATGAATGTCACACCGTTGCCAAAACAAATGATGCTGTGGAGGTATATCTCCAGAATAGCTGCATACCTAGTGTCACTGTCATATTAATGTGTCAAGACAAAATGCAGAGCGACAATGAAAAACTACCTGTACAAATATACTTGGACCCAAGGAAAGATTGGCAGACTGCCATAGATGAGCACACATTATGTTTTTATCTAAAAGAGAAAACATGCAAACAGAATATTGCTCCTAAAACAGATTCAGAAAAACACATTACCACTCTGGCAGAAATACACATGGAAGATGAGCAACCATGGGTTCATGTTGGTATAAATGATTATTTTAAAACAATAAAAGCCACTTTAGCGCTTGAACATGAAAGGAGTTTCAGTAATGAGAAATTGTTGCAAAAAATAATGGAAAGGGAAGAAATCCCGAGATTTAGGATTAAAAACCAATATGTTTCTGGCTTGGACAGTCCAGACTTTGAAAACCGAATTGCAGGCAGATGCATGCTTAAAATTAGCATTGGGCAGAAAACAATTTACCATAATGTATGGATAGTGAGTGGAGCACAAAATGAATTTTACATGGGAAATGACATCATGCACAGAATGTGTATGGTGTTAGATTTCCTTAATCAAAAAATATGGTCACGCCTAGGTGGTCAGGCACCTGAATTTGAAGACAAAAGAAGAGCTTATCATTGTGCACAACTGGTTCCTTATGCAATCGAATTACAAATGAGGAAAAATACTATTATTCCTGCATTTACAAAACAGTTTGCAATAACACTGAAATGCAAAAATGGACAGCAGATGAAAGGCTCTGATGCATTTGTATGCCTGAATGAATCCATAAAACAGCAAGGCCTGGATTGTGAATACATTCCATTGGTAGACATTGGTGAGGGATCTGTAAAAATCATGGTAAATAATAAAGGTTGTCAGGATATTCATTTAGAGGCAAACTCCCCATTAGGAATGGCCATACAAAAATCACATTATACGGCAGATTTAAATAACATGGTGATTGGGAATATTCCTGGAAAATATGTAGATGCCAAGGGCGAGTTGCCAGAACACCTGGACTCTCAGCCCAAAGGAATATTTAAAATTAATTCTGTGTATCCTTATGATTCAAATGAGACAGTGTGCTGCCATCAAGAGGATTGCATAATATTTAATTTAAATGAAAATGAAACAGAAAATCAGCCCATTGAAGTGGAAGCTGATATGCCAAAATATTTAAAAGTGGCAGCTTTACAAAAAGACACAGCCACACAGTTAGAAGAAAGCGCCGAGATTCCCTTACCAGAAGATTTTCCAGAATTTTCCAAAATGGTAGAAGAGCAGATCTCCTTAGCGGATGCATGTGAAAGCAATGAGGAGAGGGACAATCTGAGGGAGATATTTATGGAGTTTAAGGATGTATTTGCAAAAGATGCTTATCATTGTGGTTTAACTGATTTACATGTGGCCACACTACCAGAAGGGTGTAGCAGAAACCCAGTGTTTGTACACCAGTATAGACTACCGCTGGCATGTTTAGAATCATTGGCAGAGATTATTAAAAATTTGGAATCACGGGGAATCATCAGGCCCATTCATAGCACATCCAATACACCTATTTTAGGTGTGTTGAAGCCAAATGGTCAATGGCGGCTGTGTGCAGACTTGAGAGAGTTAAATAAAAGAGTACCAATATCTAGATGGCCACTGCCATTCATTGATCAGGGCCTAGCTCAGGTACATGGTTCAAATGTATTTACCACATTAGATCTCACCTCTGGATATTGGTGCGTATCATTGGCAGAGGAGATACAATATTTATTTTCTTTTACATTTGACAGGACTCAATATGCCTGGCTTAGAGCTCCGTTCGGGTACATCAATAGTGGGAGTGAATTTGGCATATTTCTGAGAAAGGCCATGCCGGATGCAGCGGAAAGAGGAACAATAGTTTATGTGGACGATGTCCTGATAAAAAATGAAAGCCTGAAAAGCCATTTTGATGAAATAAGACATGTACTTGGCCAATTGCAGAAAGCAGGCGCCAAAGTATCTTTGCAAAAAGCACAATGGTGCAAGAAAAAAGTGAACTTTCTAGGGCATGAAGTGACTGAACATGGGCTAAATCCACAAAAGAAGAAAATAGAGGCCATACAAAGATTAAAAGATCCTAAAAATGTGAAAGGAGTAAAAAGTTTATTAGGGATGACAGGCTATAACAGAAAGTTCATTGAAAATTATGCAGAAATCACTCAACCATTGACTAAACTGCTTAAGAAAGGAATACTCCCTGGAAATGGGAAAAAGGGCAGTCTGATGCAGTGGCTAAATTAAAGGAATGTCTTGTAAAGGCACCGTGTTTAGCATACCCCATAAAGGACAGGGATTTCTTTATAGAAATAGGTTTTTCTGAACATTGTATGTCAGCAGTGTTATCACAAAAACACGATTTGAATCACAAAACCATTGCATATGCAAGTAAGGCATTTTCCCAAGTTGAAATGAAATTTAATGAATGTGAAAAGGCCCTATTAACCACTGTGTGGGCGCTACAACATTTCCGCCCCATTGTTCAGGGAGAAAAGGTAATTATTGAAACTAATCATCAACCTTTGCAATTTTTAGAGAGTAAAAGAATTAGATCAGGTAATCTAGCGCAATCCAGAATCACTTCATGGACGCTGGCATTACAAGGTTTTCCCGTAGAAGTGAGATATGGACAAAATAAAAAGAACCCAATTGCTCAAGGGTTAGCTGACTTACATGACTGTGCAGCTGAACAAATACCAAATGAAATGGAAGTAGAAACTAGTTTGCAGGAATTTGAACAATCACCACACAAAGCTTTTGATGAAAAAACATGCAAGGATTTGCCAACTGTATATGTGGATGGTTGTGCTTTTCACATTGAAAATGACAGTAATAAACAGTTAGTGGCAGGAATAGGAAATGTCTGGTTGAAATGTGAAGGTGTCCCCAGTATAGGGATGAGGATTGGAGATAGGAGCAGTCAGGTGGCGGAATTGGCAGCCATTTATAAAGCAATTGCTACTGCAGTTGATAAAAAGTTCAGTGAAATTGTCCTGGTGACTGATTCTGACTATGCACGGAATAGCTTTGTGGAGTATTTGCCTGGTTGGAAAGCAAGAGGCATGGTTACATATAACAAAAAGCCACTTAAGCATGGAAAAATGATACAAGCCATAGACAAATTGGTGTCAGAGAATGAGTTAACAATATACTGGAGAAAAATTCGTGGGCATTTAAAAACACCAGGAGAGGATAAGGAGGGAAATGATAAGGCAGACCACCTGGCTAAGATTGGGGCTGTGATGGGAGAATTGCTACCTATTGATTATTTAGTGGGTGAAATACAAATTGATGCAGTCACACGTTCTAAAACACCAAAGGAGGTAGATCAACCGGTGGTGCAGTGGAGTCATGACACGCCAGACCAAGATTTGATTGAGGCACAAAAGAATGATCAAATTTTGGGAATCTATTATAATCATTTGATAGACCCCGAACAAAATCCTTTAACAGAAAATGATTGTATGGGAAAAGAAGAGTTGAGGGTGTTATTAAAGAACAAAACACGAATTAGATTACAGGATGGACTCATGATTAGAGAGTCCATAACAGGACAAATACAGTGGGTAGTACCCCTTTCATTCAGAGGACTAATGCTACACCATGCACATGATGCCATAACCGCAGGCCATAGAGGTTCACAAAAAAACATTACAAATACTAAAAGATTATGCTTACTGGCCACATATGTCCCAAGATGTGGAATTATATACTAGAGGATGTCTAGTATGCGCCCAATTTAAACCTGCTTCACCAATGCATAGAGCTCCACTGATGAAAAGAGGCCTAACTCTCCCATGGTCAGATTTGCAAATAGACTATGTAGGTCCTTTAAAAAGGTCGAGCAGGGGACACCGTTATATTTTGAGTGTGGTATGTTTGATGTCGAAGTGGATTGAATGCATTCCTGCACCAGATTGTAGTGCGCAAACAGCAGCCACATTGCTGGTGAACCATGTGTTCTCAAGGTTTGGGTTGCCACAAAGAATTGAGTCAGACAGAGGAAGTCATTTCACAAGTACTCTAATGAGTAAGGTATGGCAAATACTAGGTGTGAAAAGGAAACTACATATCGCATATCGGGCGGCGTCTTCAGGTACAGTTGAAAGAAGCAATAGGTCTGTTGTGGATATTTTAAAGAAATTTGTGGCAGAAGCAGGTTCCAGCTGGGATTTGCGTTTACCATTGGTTTTGATGGCAATCAGGTCGACTCTTGCCAAAGCAACAGGTGTTAGCCCCCATGAGGTCTTAACAGGTAGGAAAATGGTGTTACCACAACACCTACTATACAGAACACATGAGCAAACCCTTGTGAGTGCATCCACAGTTCATGAATATATTGATGAACTGAGGAGGCATTTGCAACATGCATTTGCTTTTGTGCAGAGAAATCTGGAAAGTGCTGCTGACAGTGCAAAATCGTATTATGATAAAAAGACATCAGTAAAGGAATACAGTGTAGGGGATCAGGTATACAAGTTTCATTTTGGAAAAAGTAAACAGAAAAATTCTAAATTTCTAGCAGCCTGGCAGGGGCCATTTCGAATTATAGATAAGGTCTCTCCTGTAGTGTATAAAATTTTGAAAAATGAAGGTGAAACAGCAATAGAGCAGTTTGTCCATGTAAATCAAATCAAACCATGCCATCCCAGGCATGAGATCAGGCAGCTTGAGCATGTAGAAACAGATAAAGTCCCTTGAACACAAAAAGAGAAAATAAATGGGTGTAATCAGGAGGCAGTGACAAAGAAGTTAAAAAGTTGATTGTTATGATGGCACATAAACACTGTAGTATATGTAAAAATATATAATATAAAATAAATAAATAAATAAATAAATGCACATATAACGGAAGCTCATGGTTGGTGTGCAGAGAGAAAATGTATTAAATATTGAATGCTGTTTATGTGTGCTTGTTTTCTTTTAACTTGTGTTTAATTTCAGAAAAAGAAAAACGAAATATTTTTACCAAGCATGTTTTATTTTTGGCAAAAGGGTGAAGTTAGTATTGTGCTATGTACTTAATTTGTTTATTTTCTATTTAATTTAGAAAATTAACATTATTTGGTCGGAGGTTCCGGGATCAGAGGCCACCGGAGACGATGGAGTCCTGGAGTCCCCTGGATGAAGACCAAAAGATGCCTGCCTCCAGGTGGAGGTGAAGACAAGATAACCAGAATGGTAAAAAAGATGACTCCTATGGATCTAAGATTGCCAAGATGAAAGTGTACTCGAATGAACCAAATAACATCGCTGGTCGGGACATATCAGAGGCAAACAAGAGTGCTGACATATGGAGTTCCACGTATTTATTATTTTAATTATTTATTTTAATTTGTTATATTAATTATTTGTTTTGGTTAGTTGTTTTATTTCATTGTTTTAATTGACTTGAAAAATCTAAACTTAGAGTAATGCCACTTCCACTGAGAAGGCAAATGTAGAACATTTTGTAAACTAATGAACTCAGATGAATACTGTATTGATTGCAACTTGTTCATTGATGCACATGAATATTCATTTTATTGGATTGATATATTGTGAAAAGAAGAAAAAGAACAAATTGTTTTTAGGAATTGGCTTGGATCGTAGCCAGATTCTAAAAAACAAAAGGAGGGTATGTAAGGATATTTGGCGTGTTACAGCACAGAGTACAGCACTACTGCACCGGTAGCAAACAGCACAGAGTACAGCACTACTGCACAGGTAGCAATTTTTTTTTTTGCAGCACCACCACAAGGGTGCGGTGCATTGCTATATGTGTTACCAGATTAACAAGGAAAGACAGGCCATTCAGTCAAAAACGATTTTAACATATAAGATGCAAATCTATTTTTACAGTTAAAAGCACACGTGCACATTCAAAAATGCACACTATTTTTCACCTGAAATGCCTATGGTGCGAGAGACACATTTGAAAATAATAACTAACATTACTTATAACTAACCTGACTAATGAAACATAATCCACTAATAAAAATGTGTCTCCACTGCAGAATTAGGCCTATTCTGAAAGTGAACTTTTAAACGCACATCCATTTTTTTTTTCTCCTCTCTGCTGCCCTGTCCACATAATTACAGGAAGCAAAAGAGCTCGAAAGAACAGGAAATCAGTTGGTTACAAAGTATTACTATAAAAATGAGCCATTGTGTAGAGAAGGAGGAGATGGCATGATTGATTCTGATTGGAGCAGCGTCATAGCAAGTATCATGCTAGAGGGAGTGATCAGAGTTTTGCTGGGGGGAGTTTGAGGAGAGAGAAGGGCAGTCAAGATTTGGCAGAGCTGGGAGAAGGACCTATTTTTTCCTGGTTGGAGCATTCCTATCTGCAAAAGCTGAGAATTCCAGGCAATGACCCCGGTTTGAGAAGGAAAGGCGATCCTTTTTACTGGGGTTAATCTTCAAGGGAGCCACATTCAGAAAGAGAACAGCTGAAGAAAACTCTGAACAGATAAGGTAATTACATAAGTGTGGGAGCTGGGTGTGTACGAGACGAGAATGTTCAGTCAGAGTAGGAAAGGAGATTCCGGTGCCTTAATCACACGTTAATGTTGCAAATTGTGTTCTGTTCTCCGCCAGTTTTTTTTTCAGTGTATTACAGACAATGCTGTTAATGTGCTGTTTTATTTATTTCTGTAAAGAGTGAGATCGTGTTTAAATGCAACTTTTATAATACAGAAAAATATTTGAAAGCAGACGGGTGGTGTGTCTTCTATTTACCAATACAGTGCTGATGATGAGGGGAGATTTTTAAACAATGCAATTGTCATTTTAAGACAGATGTGTGCATGATCATATTCAGTATGGAGAGTTGAGAGTGATTGTTTGTAGCATAGCTCGTTGGAGGTACATGAGCCAATGGGAAGAGGGACTCTCTGAACATAGTTCCCTACCGTATACAAGGTAGTGGAAATTACCACAAAATTACCACATATAGCTCTCTGTCGTAAATAAGTCAGTGAGATCGCCCATGGTGGCACACTAACACTAACACTGAAAATGTGGTATTCCTAAAATGTAGGTCTGAGGTCTCTCTAGTGATTACACGAAAAATCTAAGCAAAGATAAGGGATTCTGGACATTGGGGCCACAAATAAAACAAGGGAATTATGCTCACCAAAATACCACCAACCACGCATACCAACCACGTATACCAAATATGCATGTCTGGGTGCTGAAATAATGCATGTCCACTGTATTATTGTTGCACATGGCCAAATCTGAATACAAAGAGTGATTATTGCTAAGTTATTTTTCGGCGGTAATAAAATACCATCAGGCCCCAAATCTCCACAAAATACCCTACACCTCCAAGAAAATATAGTCAATATGCCTTGACTAGATTGACAGCCTCTTCTCAAGGTTGCTGTTTGCTGGATGGCCTACCATCAGTCAGCTGTTGCAACCAGTAAAGCCAAAAATATAAAAAGTTAGGCTATTTCTCGAACACAGTTGTAGCTACATTTTGGTGATGGACAGTCTGGGTCAGGTACTCTCAAAATGACATCCTCATCAATAATAAAACTGTTAATTGAAGAAAGAGCTTCAATTGTGAATTAAGGTCACAATCACAATAGTCTGAATGGAGGCTGCATCAATGTTCGTTATAGCATACTGGCTCAGTAAATCTTCAATTATACATAGTGTGGGTCTTTCATTGCTGGACGTGCAAGATCTTAAAAAAGATAAAACAATAATAATATTTTCCCCATAGGAAAATAGATCTTCGGCACATCTTTTTTGCACTAGGGCAATTTTTGCCCTGGTGCTTTTAATATGCCAAACTCCGCTTTTTTGAGGTGCAATGTTTTTTTAATGTGTCCCATTGTTTTTAAAAATAGGGAAAACTTTGCACTTGCACCAGTGCAACATTTCTGTAATCTGGCCCCTGTTGATGACAGAAATGGGGAGTGGAAGACACGTAGTTAGCCAGGGTTATGTGGTTTGTGAGATGGCCTTTAAGGTAGTGCTGGTTTGTGCATGCCAATATTAGAGCAAAGCAAAGCATAATGTAGAAAACAGATTATTCTCAATTGACAAGAATTGTTCTAACAGAGAAATGAGTGACGTGACAGAATTGACAAGAAATGTCAGCATAGCACTGCGAAGAACACTACAAAAACAAGGGGGATCAAAGCAAAGTGTTAAAGCAGTGCAGAATAAAAAGATCCAAGAAGGTGAGAACGGTGACACAGTGATGAAGAGGCATCAATTACAGTGGAAGATGGCCTTTCCATCAGGAACATGTGGATTTCTTTAAGAAACTGCAAAATGGCAAATGAGTATCACAAATGACTCTGTGATATGCTAAAGAGAAATTAGAGTACATGTTGTAACTTTAGAAGCAAGCTATGCTTTGATGGATTTAGATGTTTAAGGTATTGCTACTTGGCCAAATGGTCAATCACATTCATCTTTACACCCGATTGTATCATTAACAGTACTAGATTCTATACAATCTTGGCCAATCACATTTCTCAGTTTATGTTGAATTGCATAAATACCAATGTTAGAGGATCTTCACATTTCCTGAGCCTTTCCTTTGCAGACAGAATTACAGCAGTAAGGACCCTTATTTCCTCCAACACTGACCATGGCAACAGAGTCCTTCTAAGCACATGGGCTGGTCATATCCAATGCCTATGGCTCGTCCAGGATGCAGCACGAAGACTACCGCTGCACCCTGGCCGCAAGAAACACGTGTTGCCTCAGCTAGTCATCCTGCATTTGTGTTGTTCACAAAGCCCTGCAAGGAGTAGACCCCCGGAGTCCTGATCTGCAAGTTGACCCCACATCCTTCACGCCCTACACTCTACCCGCCTTCCCGATTTTGCAGCGCTCGGTTGCTTCCCAGCTAGGTCTGTGCTTTATAAAGGCCCATACATATCTACATACATACAATGCCATCTCGCAAAACCATTCTCGGATCGCAGTTGTTGTGCAACGCACACGACTCCATTCTCAGCACACACTCTCCACCATACATTCAAAACGGAGTGCAAACCCAGTCTTTTCCCACAAAACGATCCCTCCCTTGATCAAATCATTTCTTATGCTGCCATCTGTCCATGCGCTCTGAAGACACTCGTGGAAATGTAGCACATTACAAATGTAGAAACAAATAAAAACATGTCGGCACGTGTTAAGGCTTGTATGAGCATGTTCTAAAGTGGAATACCGAAGCAGCAGCTGCATTGCTATTGGGACCCCACATTAATTCTCTCGGGGTCGCAGTCTGAAATGACGTCACGCATCTTTGAGTTAAGTAGGGGACCAACATGTTTATGTTCACACATTTGCGGTTTCCTATAAACATTACTTTGTGCTGAGCATTTCCTTGTGCGGTGCCTTCCTGTCCCTTAAGGTCATACATCTCAATCTTGGGTTTTGTTTTTCAACCCCTAACACTCATCATGATTGTGAAGTGGGAAATCGTGGCACTATTTAAGTGGATGTTTCTTTACCAGTCAGTGGAGACTTCTGATTCAATTGTTAAGTGCAGAAAACATATAACTTCAAAAAGTTTCCACGTTTCGCCATGCTAATTGCATATGATGAACTGCAGACGTTGATTAAAAAGAAACCAAATATCCCGCAGCCTTGACAGCTATTGAAAACAAGGCTAAAGTCACAGGAACAGCAGGCGCTCTAAAACATTAATCTTAGTTGTGACATGCAGTAAATGAATTATTTTGCCTCTCCTGATTTTGTGAAGTACGTAGAAAGTGTATAAAACGCTTCAGCGGATAAAATCGATCTCTCCTCACTGTATGTGATTGCTCGGGCTAGTATGTCATGTCCAGGAGATAACGGCGTTTGAATGTGAATGCTGCGTGTGCATTTTGCCTTTAATAGGGAACTCACATGTTCTTCCCTTTTTGCAGCATGTTTAGTACCCGGCGAGGGTCAATCAGAATGTAACAAACAATCTGATTGGCCCTCGCCGGGTCGTTACGCGACGCAGAATCCCTCGCCTTCATATCGCCGGTGGGGAGGTCTGGCAGCCCCTCAGCCAATGAGGAGGCTCGGGACAGGGTAATCCCCGCTCGAGCCACCACATGGCTTGAGGCTGCCATCCTCCCCCGCCGGGGATTTAGGTAAGTGTTTTCTCCCCTCCGCCCAAAAGAATCCCCTCTCCTCCCTCCCAATCCCACTTACCTTCTTTTTGCTACGTTTTTGAGAGCAAACGCGCAGGGGGCACTTCTGTCCCCAGCGCGTCCGCTCCCGATGGCCGCCATGGAAAGGACTCCGTTTTCCCTTCCCTGGTGCCAATTTTTTAAAACGTTTGCTATGAATGCTATGAGTAACCCAGTCTTGCGGGTTGAGGTACTTATAGCAATAAGCCCCTTGCCGCAGGGGCATTACCGAGTCAGGTAATGCCCCGGGGCCTTCGTTAAGGTCCGGGGCATTACCTGACTCTGTAATGCCCCGCGGCGACGGGCTTATTGCTTAAGTATTGCATCACACTGAGATGGCTTTTAGCGAGCCAACTGGAAACGGAGTTGCATTTACTGTGTGCCCGTTAGTTTGCTGTTGTATATCAGAACTCGAAACCCTACTTGCAGCAGTTCACTGTTATTTAAAAAATAGACACACATACCCAATGATGCGACCAATGGTATGGGCAGACTGAACAAGGCAACTACACGATAGACAATTGAAAATGAGAGACTCTCTCTTGTACAATGATTAAGGATATAAGAATCTGGATGCATCCGGTGGCGCAGTTGAAACTACATCAAAGTATGCCTAACTGGGTTAGTATATGAACAGGCAGGACCCTGGCAAGGGGAATTAAGGGGCACCATTTGCTTAGTCCACAACCACCACTTTTCCAACCAGTTACCAAATAGCAACCAATCTTAAAGTTAATCAGAAAATCATTGTGAATATTATTATCGAAACTACTGCCCAAAATGGTGTGCACATGTTCACTCAGGTGGTTTACTAAAGCTACTAAGATATTCCAGCATATTTGCAAGACTTTACAGAAGAGGAGTAAAGCAATAAATATATTTCCTTCACAGTTATGGGACACTTTTATAATATAATGACTGCCGGCAGTTCTGGCTCGACCTTTAGGGTGTGTGAGGTAGTGCACCACTATTTTCAATGTACCAGCTTAGCCACTCCCATTGAATATTTCAGCTTGGAATATTTGGCTTGGAAGAGCTCTTCCAAGCCAGTCACAATGCACAAGTGCAGTTCAGTGTGTGGCCAAGTGGCAGAGCTAGGAGAACTCAGTGAGATTCTTTAGACTCGCGACCTGGACTCTGTGGCTTTAAATTTGACATCAACAAACTGCGCTAGAACAGCCTAATCACTATCAACCACACTGTCAATATTGCACCAGTGCCAGTCTGCCTATACCATTTCTGTGAATGGTCTCTGTGAAGTGACTACTCTCTAAATGGGCAATCCTTTGCTCTGAATTGCCTCAGACTTCTGCTTATACCATGTTGTGAACTGACTCTGTGAAGTGTCTATTGATGAGCTGGGCAACACTTCGCTTTGTGACTTGTGCACCCTTTCCTTAGAGCTCAGATCTAGTCTCATTGGCCGCTTTTTGTCTTGAAAAGCTGACACAGTAGCCAGTATCCAAGGATTTTACAGCCTCAGTAGGGTGGTGGCTTACATGTGGAGGCTGGGGGGCATGTGAGGAATACAACCACATACATGATGGGTGTTCACTCGCCAGGGCTTTTTAAAAACATGTTTAAATAAATGGATGATGATAGACCGACCTCAGGAACATTTGTGGGACTAATCCACACATATTTTCCTATGCTCACACCACAAAAAAGGCATAGACCTGTGTACTATGGTCTGGACACCACCTTCAGGTACGGTCCGACCCTATCATATTCAGTTGGAAAATGCACCAAGTATCTCAGGTTTCACGACGACAAACATCTCTCCATTAAGATGCGCATAGCTAAGAAAACTCAGACAGCTTGGCATCAACTCTCCCCCCTGCGGAAATTCAAGCCCTCCCTCCGGACAGCTTTAGATCCACTTTTGAAGCACTGGTCCTATCCCACCTGGATGGTGGCAATGCACTTCTCGAAGGCATCCCGTTGTCCTCCCATGTTCCCCTGAGAATTGTCTGCCCCAGAGAAGTGTCCTACACACGGCTGCACACCTCATCAAGGGTCTACGCAGATACAACCACATCACCTCGACCCTCATCGACCTACACTTGCTCCCACTGCACGCACAAATCACCTTCAACTCTTGCTACATCATCTATAAGGCAGTCGGCCTCAAGTCACCCAGTTACCTTGCAGAGAAACTCAGCATCTACACCGGACAGTGCATGACCAGAACCAGGACACGTGCAGACTTGAAGCCCACTGCTGAAAAAAGGAAGGGACCAGAAAACACTCCAAGACTATGGAACCTCCTCCCTGTCAGCATCAGACTCGCCCCCACGCTCATACAATTCATAAAATAACTCAATACCCACCTCTTTAACGAATCTCTCTGCCTCAATACCTAGGCCATCATATCACCCCTCGTGCCATCACCTGACTCACTAGATGCTTCCCGCCTCCTGCCTGCCACCCTGTACAGCTGTACCCCTCCTCTGTGCCCCTCTGTATCCCACACCTGCTGTATATCTTTTCTGTTGTGTCCTCTGAAAATCACTCCTTTATGCATCTGTACAGTTGTATACCTCTGTAAAGTGCTCCGTTATATATCTGTATTGTTGTATACCTCTGTAAACCACTCGGTTGATTCTCGAAGCTAGGTCCCTAGGACCATAATAAAGATAATAATAATAATAATAGCAGATGGCACAATTGCATACCCAGAAAGGGGGAGGATGAACTTCACCCAGAATAATTGACAATGGCTCCATGGAATCACCCTGCAGCGGGTGGCAACGATTAACATACCAGCAGAGGGTACTTCAAACAGGCCCCCGGGGGCCTGGCTGCAGAGGATAACAAAGGAGACAGGAAACCCTACAACCATTAATATGTAACTGGTCAACCTGAAGCCAGCTCCCTCCCTCAGTATTAATGACAAGTGAACTGACATGTCTGGGTCTTTTCTTGCAGTAGGCCACCCCCGCTAGAGGGACCCCGTTTATAAGATACAAAAATGTGGTTTGCAGAAACCAGAGAGTCTGATCTCTCAGTCTACAAGAGAGGCTTGACGCTTTAATCAGCACCCCATAGGGAGATCCATTAACCAGAGAGACCCTTTGAACACAGCAGACAGGAAGATGGGTGGGATCTAGTAACTCAAGGGAATGATTCCAGAGCTCTTTCTGTTCAGAGGAGGTTTCCGTCATGGTTCCTGTTTCACCCCCTTATCTTTTCCTGTTGCAAAGAAATGACTGTATAGAACATTGTTGGTAGGGGCCCCAGGAATGGTTCATTAAGGTAGGCTTAGCCTACACCAATCACAGTGGCTCACTTGGCTTAGAGGGCTGGAGCCCCTCTTTAATCAGATCATCTGAAGACTTCACAAGAAGTAAAAAGAAGAACTCATCCTTGGACCCTGGCTAAAGGTAGGGTGTGCATTACAGCTTCCGCCAGTGAAGGGTGACCAGGAAAATCCAAAGAGGTAAGCACAATCCGTTGCCTGAACTTCTCCCAGGGAACAGAGAGAGAAAATAATTCAGTGGACCCTCGAGCCACTTCAGAACCGGTACAGAGCCAGCTGACAGCATGCTCTGCTAGGTTCTGCAGCAAGTTAGAAGGTCTCTGAACCCGAAACCAAGGACAAGGCAGCCTTAAATGACAACACAAGCCCATTGAAGAAGCTCGGAGAAGAACAATGACAAGCATCTACTGCTGTCCGCCTTAAAGGACATTTTGAGCCAGTTGAGTTCCTCGATCCTCAACCGACTGATCCTTTCCTCGCTCTGCACCTTTGAGCCACTTGCTGGCTGCACTTATTGAGTACCTGCACTTAGTCACCCACTGCCTGCAGTTTGAGTTACCTGCACTTCTCCCCTCACCTCCCTCCCTCGGCAATTTTCCCCTTCCTCTTCCCTGCACTCAGGCGATCTGAATGACACAATGCCTAGTAAGATTGTTGTTTTGTCCTCCCTCTGTTTCCCCCTCCTTGTCTTGTTGCACCTAGAAACACTTGTGTACAGGTGCGTTATAAATTTCATATCATATCATATCATAACACTGACTGCTATCAAGCCTCAAGCTACCGCCGCCAAGCCGCAGTCACTGAAAGAAACCTGAGATGTCTCTCGACCAGTGCTTCCGAACTTCCAATCAGCACTGAGATGATTCCTGATCCCTAGTAGCCGTGAAGGCCAGCCTGCATCCGTTCATCCAGCTTTGCTCCCCGAACCATCTTGCCCCCTGACATGCACCACGGACTTCCATCTCAAACTCTATCACAAGAAGCCTGCAAAGCACCCTGAAGCCGACTCGAATCTGTCAAGCACGAAGAACAACTACCACCAAAGGTACATTGTGGTCCTATCCCACTGGTCCTTCCCAGAAGGCCCCCAGAGACATTTTAAGAACCCTTTCTGTCCTTTCTGCTGATGCCAAGAAGTCTTAACAAACTGTTGTGTTATTAACTTTTATCATTGGGTAATAATTGTGTTTTTGCTGTGTTGCAAATAACCAATGATCCACAACCTTTAGAAGAGATAAGCCTGCCGTTCCATCGACTTTACCAAAAGTGGACAAAGTGGTTTATAAATGTAATTGTATGCTTTTTTAATCCAATCATTTCAGATACATTCTGGTTTACTATAGGTGTGGGGCTGATTGATGGTTTTGAAATGTGATATTCACCCATTGTCCACTGGTACCCAGGAATCTGATTCATCACACTGGTGTTATTGAACCTAGAAGCCATTTTGTTTCTTATTTTATTTTAGAGTTATTTTACACATGTCAAAGAAAAGAATTATAAACTAAATACTTTTTATGTTTAATCTGTATGTTTCCAGATATGTGTACTACTCTAGATGCATGTAATGTTTTTTCAAATGCAATTATTTTTTTAATTTTATTGTCAATAAATGTGTGCGCCTTAATTTTTCAAAGAGTAGATAATCAGGGTAATTTATAGAATGTCGCACAAAAGTGGCGCACGCGGCTGGCGCACAGTGTGCGAGTGCGAATGTCTGGGCCAGCCGCGTGCGCTAAAAGCGATTTCCGCGCACAGCGTATTCATGGATTTTAGCCTCCAAAACCAGCCGTGGCACAGAGTGGTGCACCGACCCTGCAGCAGTGCCAGTTATACCCCCACGAACGCCCTCGCGAATGGAAAAACCATATAATTCCCAATTCAGCGCAAAGGGCTGCGCTAACCCTGGACCAGTTTACAGGGCTGCCAAACAGCAAAAGCCAAGCGGTAAACATGTATTACTGGGGTGCGCGTGAAGTTTCAAACGCAAAAGGGCCTGTGCGAGTGGGGTACGTGTATTACTGGGGTTCGTGGGAAGTTTCACACACGATTTCAGCAGGGTACGTGTATTACGGGGTTCGCGGGAACTTTCACACACGAAAGGGCCTGTGCGAGTGGGGTACGTGTATTACAGGGGTGCGCGGGAAGTTTCACATGCGATTGGCCTGAGTACGTGTATTTCAGGGGTGCGTGGGAAGTTTCACACGCGATTGGGCTGGGTACGTGTATTTCAGGGGTGGCGGGAAGTTTCACACACGAATGGCCTTGGTATGTGTATTTCAGGGGTGCGCGGGAAGTTTCACACGCGATTGGCCTTGGTACGTGTATTTCAGGGGTGCGTGGGAAGTTTCACATGCGATTGGGCTGGGTACGTGTATTTCGGGGGTGCATGGGAAGTTTCACACGCGATTTGGCTGGGTACGTGTATTTCAGGGGTGCACGGGAAGTTTCACACGCGATTGGCCTGGGTACGTGTATTTCAGGGGTGCGCGGGAAGTTTCACAAGCGATTCGGCTGGGTACGTGTATTTCAGGGGTGCGCGGGAAGTTTCACACGCGATTGGGCTGGGTACGTGTATTTCAGGGGTGCGTGGGAAGTTTCACACGCAATTGGCCTGGGTACGTGTATCTCAGGGGTGCGCGGGAAGTTTCACACGCGATTGGCCTGTGTACGTGTATTTCGGGGGTGCGCGGGAAGTTTCACAAGTGATTGGGCTGGGTACGTGTATTTCAGGGGTGCGCGGGAAGTTTCACACGCGATTGGGCTGGGTACGTGTATTTCAGGGGTGCGCGGGAAATTTCACACGAGATTGGGCTGGGTACGTGTATTTCAGGGGTGTGCGGGAAGTTTCACATGCGATTGGAGTAGGGTACGTGTATTACTGGGCTGCGTATGAAGTTTCACACGCGATTTTGCTGTCAGAGCGGGGAACGCGTATTTCAGGGGTGCACGGGGAGTCCTACAAGTGAATTTGCAGTGTGGGTCATCCCAGGTGTCCTCTCTACCCCCTCCACGGCCCCTGCAGGCAGCCCACACCACAGGGGACTACCCTGCACCCCTGGTCATGTCCCGCAGGCAGCCCATCCACCATGGGCATGCCCCCTAGCCAAGCCACATGTCATGTTGCAATATGATCACCAACTCATGTCCCCCAGCACCCCCACCCCCCAGCAGTAAGGGGCACCTGCCAGCAGGCCCCCACTCATGTCCCACACATGTCCCCCATCACCCCCACCCACCAGAAGTGCAGGGCAACTGCCAGCAGGCCCCCACACATGTCCCCCAGCACCCCCACCCCCCAATCGTTGACAGGCACCTGCCAGCAGGCCCCGACACATGTCCCCCTGCACCCCCACCCCCCAGCAGTCAGGGGCACCTGCCAGCAGGCTCCCACCCATGTCCCACACATGTCCCCCAGCACCCCCACCCCCTAGCAGTCAGGGGCACCTACCAGCAGGCCCCCACTCATGTCCCACACATGTCCCCCTGCACCCCCACCCCCCAGCAGTCAGGGGCACCTGCCAGCAGGCCCCCACACATGTCCCCCTGGACCCCCACACCCCAGCAGTCAGGGGCACCTGCCAGCAGGCCCCCACTCATGTCCCACACATGTCCCCCTGCACCCCCACCCCCCAGCAGTCAGGGGCACCTGCCAGCAGGCCCCCACACATGTCCCCCTGCACCCCCACCCCCCAGCAGTCAGGGGCACCTGCCAGCAGGCCCCCGCACATGTCCCCCAGCCAACACGTCATCACAATCCAGATCCCTGGCTTTTATGGCCACCCAAATCCCACCCCACGCCACCCCAGTCCAAACACCCAACCAAGCTTTACATCCACTCCAAATTGAAATCCCCATTACATAATAGATCACAAATAAGCAGTATGCGCATGAGTACAAGTCTGTCAGACCCACACAATGGCAACACATGACTGAGAAAACCCACATTGTGACATGAATGAAACCAATGAGAGAAGACCACACATTGAAGTAAGAAACAAAATGTATTCAAGTCAAAATGAAGGGAATGAAATCAAAACACACAATAATGCCAATAATAATCAAAATGCAGCATGTCCCAAAAAATGAGAAATAAATAAAATGAGAATCCAAATTAATCCAAATGAAAATGTGTCCAAAGTCACCGTCCAACAAAGCAAATCCAAAGGGAAAGAAAAGCATAATATCCATTGCTCCATGGTGACAAAAAAAAAGATGAAGGAGAAAAATCCACTGTAAAACTATGTACAAATAGCAAATCCAGGGTCCATGAGCCCAACGACATAAATGAAACCTACAATGAAACCTACCTAATTACTAACTATATACAAAAATGTGGAGCATAGTCCATGCGCCCCAAATGAAAGAAAAAAGAAATGAAACTTAACACTAATGAACTATATACAATGGCGGCAGGCAAGTCCAATGGCTCACTTGTTGATGTCATGGGCCAGGGCATCATCGAACTCCTGTTCAATGTCTTGGAGGCGGGCCTGTTCTCTGGTCCCGAAGTCTCGCAGGGATAATGCCATGTCCACCTCCAACTCCCTGAGAATTCCCTCGAGGCACTCAGCCCGCCTCAGCGCCCTGCGCATGGAGTTCTCCGCGCTGACCATTGTGAGCCGTGCCTCCTCCGCCCGCCGCCGCTCCGCACCTATCTGCTGGCCCAACTGTTTGCCACGCGGAAGACACTCCCATTCCAGGGTCCTCCTGCCCTCCGGCCGATGCCTGCCCCTCTGATGTAGATGGCCCCGAGCCATGATGCCTCCCACATTGAGCCTGCCGCTGCCTCCGACACAACTGCCTCTGCCAGCACGACGGCATCCAGGCTAATGGAATCCACCGACACTGTCGTGCACGTGCCCTGCCCGAAGATGCCGGCACATCCTCCATCTGCTCGGGGCCAGTTGCTGGGGTGTCCACCCCTGCTGGACCTCCGACTCCTGACTGTGGCAGGGATGGGATCCCCACCAAGCTGGCTGCGTTGGTCAGGGCAGGTCCACAGGGGGCCCTGGCGGCATCTGGGCCGGAAGACGGCATGGAGAACGACTGGCGCATAGTCTCCACAGAGGAGGAGAGGGCCGCCAGAGTGGACGACACATGTACAAGACCCCCGACCATGGACACCCACAACTGGGCCCCGTTGGCACACTGCTCTTCGTGATGACATGCGTGCTCCCCCCGGGAAGCACGCACGTCATCACGAATGTCACGCGTGCGCAACGCGACACCAATCAGGACCTTCTCCATACGGCCAGGGGTCCCCTCGTCCGCAGGTAGAGGAGTGTCAGATGACATAGACATCCCCCCTACCTGCGGACGGGCCTGGGATGGGGCATCCCTGCTGGTGCATGGTGGTGCAGTCACAGTGTCAGGGACAGTGACATGCACAGGCCCCTCCACGGCGACCTGTGCTGCCTCCTGCCCCTGCCCCTGAACTGCACCACTTGCACCAGTGGTACCACCCCCACCAGGCCCCATGTGCGGCTCAGTAGTGGCCTCCTCCTCCTCTGTGGAAACCACCAACCTGGATGGCTCCACACCGTCTTCCGCCAGTGCAAGGCCCTGTGGGGGCTCACCCACCCCTTCCGCTGCAGCCGTAGCGGCAAACGCAGCACCAGTCCCCTCACTCCCAGACAATGGTAATTTCTGGGAGGGTGACTGGGCCTTGCGTCGCCGGCCGGTGGGGGCATCCCCGCCGCTTTGCTCCACAGCGCCGTCTCCGCCCTCTTCATCACTTGCCGCTGTGTAGGGGGAGACATAGAACACAAGCATCAGGGTACTGTACAATGGTCCCCTAGACAGGAAGCAATAGCAGATGAGTGGCACTGTCAAACACCACTTCCATCATGTCCCTCCACAACACATGGGTCAGTGCAGGCAAAACACATGCAGTAACAGGCATGGTGCATGCTATGAACATTAGCATACATGTCCAAGGGACTCTTGAAACATACAATGCTGGTTTGAAACTCACATGCATCATGGGTCATGCCTATCACATGCACACACTTCACCGTAGTTTCATCCATCTGGCCTCGTACACCCCAGACACAGTGGATACAAGGATGAGTTGGCTGCATCAGTGAATCTGAACATTGTCACAGACATGTGTCATGCATCCATGGCATTTACAAGTCACAGACACGCAAGTCAGACACACAGACATGGACACCAGGCATGTCCATGACAGTAGCACCCATCTCTCACACCCCATCCATGTCCAATAACAGAGACAGGCATGCATTAATGTGTGCATTCCGCATGCTGCACCGCATGTTGCATTGTAACACATGCACCAACCATGTGGTTCACACATTGCTGGTCTCACATGCATGACCATGATGTCCCTGCACACATACATGCGTACATGGCCTATGTCACACATACAGGCAAGTATCAGACAACCAGCACCCTGCAACATGCCCTGTCACACACAGCAATGCTTGGCCACTTACCGCTCAACTCCAGATGGGTCTGCCTCTGAAGGATCTGGGCGTGGAGCGCTGGGCCTACGCGTTCCAGGACCCTCATCTGGATGGTACTCATGCTGCCCTGGTCCCCTCCACGAGGCGCCGGGCCTTTATGAGGGTCCTGGAACTCAAGTCCTCCCAGCGCTTCTTGACTTGCTTGATGTTGCGGGTTGCCAACCACTCCGCGTTGATGGCAACCACAAAGTTGTCCCAGATCCTATCCCGTCCTTCCTTGTTGGCACGTGATGTTCCGAAGAGGGCATCATAATGCCCCAGGACATGCTCCACCAGGACACCAACTTCCTTCTGACTGAAGCTGGTGGCCCTCTGCCCCTCTGGCTGGGGGTCTCCAGTGGTCTCAGATGGTGTTTGCCCCGACATGGTGACCCCCGAGGCAGGCGTGGGTGGGCAACTGTGTCCTGGGGCTGGGCTGTGGAGCGATGGTATCCCAGTCGGGAGTCTTCTGTTCCAGCAGGGGTGGACACAGCAACTGCACCCCTGCAGATGGCTGATGTGCAGGCACCAAATGTGAGGGCACATGGGCAGCAGGCAGGCAGGCAGCAGCAGATGGCAGGTGGGAGTGTGCTTGGGGCTCTTGGGGGCAGGAAAATGGCCTTCAGGGCAGGAGCGTGGTCTTCCGCGTGTTTTCGCGTGGCCAGCTTGATACGGAGTGATTTGGCACATGAAAAAATTGCACGTCAGTGTGTAATTCGAGGAAAGGGCCTTAGCGCGTAAGTGCGTCAGCACACGCACGGAATTCCATTGGACCAAAGGCTCTTAGCGCGTAAGCGCGTAAGTTACATTACGCGCGTGGGCGTTTCCCTCATAGCACGTGATGACAGAGCACACGTGGAAAAACTGCACGTCTGAGTGTCATCGCATGTAATTGGATGAAAGGGCGCGTACACGCGTAAGTGAAGTGTACGTGTGGGCCAGTTTAAAAGGTACGTGTAGGACGTCATTTTCTTGTACGTGCTTTTCGTGGAGAGCGAGGGGGTGAAATCTGTACTTCTTGTCGGTCCACACGCGATAGGCCTTGGGCGAGCAGGGTACGTGTATTTCTGGGGTGCGCGGGAAGTTTTACATGCGATTGGGCCTGGGCGAGCGGGCTACCACTCACCGTCTGCCTTGCGTGTAGAAGAACGCGTAGCCAACACCCACCCGCTGTGAAGTAATAGTGTGTGAACCCCAACGCCTGGAAAACACACGCACCACACCCCACGAAAAGCACGTACAGAGCAATGGAAATCCACTTGGGATCTTCAAGCCCTGCCAGGGCAACGCCTGTGCGCGATACGTCACAGACGCGCTTACGCTCTAAGGGCCTTTGGTCCAATGGAATCGTGTGCGTGTGCTGACGCGCTCACGCACTAAGGGCCTTTCCTCGAATTACACGCTGACGTGCAATTTTTTCACGTGCCAAATCACTCCGTATCAAGCTGGTGTTAAGACGGATTTCTGAACTCTGTTCTGGAGGGGCAGAGGTTCAGAAGGCCAGCCTAGTTTCTTGGAACAGGGTAACCTCTGGACAAGCCAGACCAATCAGGGTAGCGATCGCGGCGGTCAAGACTAGGTCTCAAGAGGGGTGAGGGTGACTGAAAGCCCACAATGAGCACACAAAGCAAGGACACTTACAAATTACTCCAAGCAGGTGTTATATTAAAAATCTATACACATTTATTACAAGGCCTTTGTAACATTGGCCGTAGCGAGAAATCACAATAAAACTCAAGTAAACCAACACATACCAAACCAATACAATATATATACAAATAAAAACGAGTCGTAACGACTTAGACGCACGAAATGTGTAGACCACCTAGATGGGGAGGAAAACAGGCAGTGCGAATAAAAATTAGACCCAGTCCGCCTTCAGAGGCACCTAACTAAAAGGAAGTCCAAGCCCTACGAAGAGTGGAGCCTTGTGCTCAAAAGTACCTGCACACGCTGGTGCCAATGGGCAAAAAGGGGGGTCTCTTCGAGGGAATCAGGCAGTTTAGTTCAGTGAACAAATGAAGATGAACAGAGCTCCGCGACTCAAGCGCAGCCTCCACTGTGGGCAGAAGCAGAGTGGGGGTACGGAAAGGCGTGCTGTTAGACACAGCGGGGAAAAGCTATGGGCTCCTGCAGGAGGGCGACCAGTTCCTAGCGATGCTACTCACCGGTCCCTGATGCAAGCAGACCCAGGCTTCTCCGTGTCAGTTTCAGTGCTGGCAGGTTCAGATACGAGCAGGGGACGTCTCGTCGTTGTGTAGATTCCGCAGCAGCAGAAGTTGAGTTGAGGGCGTCGCAAATGCAGTGAACCCACACAGTTTGTTACCACAGCAGGGCAACGAAGCAGCTGTGTGTATTTCAGCCAGATGTACACTACTCACTTCAGACCTGGGAATGCCAAGTTTACGAATCGTGTGAGAGTGACAAGGGCTCGTAATACAACACAAACTGACGGCGGTTACAGAGCAAGACTCCTGGGTAGGCTGGTCAGTCTGCTGGATGGCCCAGAGACACTTCCGAAGGCTTACGTGCAGGGGATGGTGAAGATGCCGAGAATAGTTGTTCCCACTATTCCAAGGGTCGAAGTACCAGTACAGGCCTTCTCGTTCGATCAGAGGTAGAAAGGGTTTCACAAAGCGACAGCCGTGCAGAGGAGCAGTCCTTCAGCGGGTCACCTGCGATTCCTCGGTTCAGCCTCGTGGTTGCAGGATACTTGGCTCCTGTATTCCTTTGTTCGTGAAAACTCAGGAGATCGACATGGTAGTGGCGTTTCCAGCCCCCTCTTATCCACAGTTCCCTTCGCGCCAAAACGGAGGGGACCCAATGGGAGATCCGCTCATAAAACACTCACACCATCTGTGGACCTTATCACGGACCACGTGGGTCCCAGGCATTCACACCTCCCTAGACTCTCTGGCGCCCAGGATGTGTATTGGGACCAGACATCCCAGCCCCCATCCTGGAGGCACACACCAGGCTTGTAGAAGCCCGCGAAAGCATCTGTGTTTCGTGGGAAAGTACATGCCCAAATAAGGAAGGCCCCGGGTCGGCTCGACCTGGGGGAGGTGAAGGGGGCAAGACGGTCAGCGGACAGGACAAAGACCCTCGTGGTCTGGCCATTTTGGGAGCCAGGTCACCATTTTGGGCTAAGCGCGAGAGACGCGCTTAAAATGCCAAAAGGAGCTCAAAAACACAAGAATCGATCGCTGCCACCAATCCCGTCTGTGATTCACTTGCACCGTTCATTTACAATCCAAAGAGAGTATCTAGGGCCTGTAGAAGACTAGAGACCCAAGAGAGCAGTAACTTAGCTTACAGTGCCCTCTTGTGCCATGTTGCGCGAAAGCTGCAACATGATAAAGAAACTACGGAAACCAACGTTTCCCGGTACTGACTGTCTTAAGGGCATGTCAGTTTCCCCGTAAGAATGGAGCGAAAGCCCAGAGGAGTGCGGCAGAAGGCTGCACTTCTCTGGCAAAGTCTAGATCATGGTGAAAACAACAGCAAAAAGTTTAGGGGCTGCCACATGGAAGGAAAATTACCCACAATTAAGAAATCTTTCCTAACACTCACCCCTCCCAGACTTTGGACAGGGGGAACTAATCCACCCCTGGATGAGTCTCGTGTTCAGGTCGGTTAAACATTCTAGACAACCCATCAGCATTGCTATGTTGGACACCTGGCCTATGCTCAATAGTGAAGTCGAAGCCTTGTAGACTTATGGCCCACCTAAGCAACTTTGGATTCTCTCCCTTCATGTTCATTAGCCACTTTAAGGGCTTATGGTCAGTTTGCACAGTGAAGTGGGTCCCATAGAACTAGGGCCTCAGCTTCCGTAGG
Organism: Ambystoma mexicanum; assembly: GCF_040938575.1. NCBI lineage: Eukaryota > Metazoa > Chordata > Amphibia > Caudata > Ambystomatidae > Ambystoma > Ambystoma mexicanum. The sequence goes on from NC_090924.1 coordinate 1,042,651,989, forward strand.
GCCCACACAACAGAGAAACATTCTTTCTCCACTGTGGACCATCTGAGCTCTCTGTCCTTAAGCTGGCGACTAATAAAACCAATAGGGTGTTTCTTACCCTTCTCATCTACTTGCATTAGTACAGCTCCTATCCCAGTGTCAGAGGTGTCTGTCTGCACAATAAAAGGTCTTTGATAATCAGGGACCCTGAGGACAGGGGCCTGGCACAAGGAGTCTTTTAAGCCATTGAAGGCCTTCTCACACTCGTCGGTCCATTAACCTTCTTGGGTTTCTTCGGAGTGGTGAGGGCAGTCAGAGGGGCAGCTATGGTGCCATAGTCTGCCACGAAGTTGCGGTAATACCCCGTGAGTCCTAAGAAGGATCTCACTTGGGTCTGTGTAGTGGGGGTAGGCCAGTCTTGTACTGCTTGTACTTTACTGGGAAGAGGCAGTATCCTCCCTCCACCTACTTCATGTCCAAGGTAAACCACTGAGCCTTGTCCAATCTGGCATTTACTAGCCTTTATGGTCAAGTGTGCTTTCTGAAGAGCCTGGAGCACAATCCTGAGGTGTTTCACATGGTCTTCCCAGGTGGCACTGAAAACTGCTATATCGTCCAGATATGCAAGACAGAATTCGTCCAACCCATTCAACACAGGATTCACAAGTCTCTGGAAAGTGGCAGGTGCATTTTTCAACCCGAACGGCATTACCCTGAATTGGTAAAGGCCGTCTGGAGTAGAAAACGCTGTCTTCTCCTTGGCATGTTCTGCTAAAGCTATTTGCCAATAGCCAGCAGTGAGGTCAAACGTGCTGAGGTACTTGGAGGCACCCAAAGTATCCACCAGCTCATCTGTTCGAGGCAAGGGGTGTGCATCTGTCTTGGTGACAGCATTGAGAGCCCTGTAATCCACGCAGAACCTCAATTCAGAAGTGCCTGCCTTTCGAACCAAAACCACAGGGCTGGACCAAGGACTACTAGAGGGTTCAATCACTCCAAGGTCTAACACCTTGTTGACCTCGGTCTTAATGTAAGACCGTACTTTGTCTGACATCCTGTATCCCCTACTTTTGGTAGGTACACTGTCTCCTGTGTCTATGTTATGTTTGCACCAAGGTGTCAAACCAGGCGACTGTGAAAACAGGGGGGAAAACTGCCTAAGCAAACTTTTCACCTCAGCCTGCTGATTAGAAGTCAGGTGAGGGGCCACTCGGACACCCTCAAAGGAGCTATCTGAAGGACCGCTTTGGAACAGGTTGGGAAGAGGTTCAGACTCCTCTTCCTCAACATCTGAAGCCAGTAGCAGTGCTGCGATTTCGACTCTTGGGACAAAAGCCTTCAGCCTATTTACGTGGAACACTTTTGGAGCCTGTCCAGGCCTTCCAAGGTCCACTAAATAGTTAACCTCACCCAGGGGCTCCACCACTGTGTAAGGGCCTGACCATTTGTCCTGTAAAGCTCGAGGTCTTATGGGATTCATGATCAGGACTTGCTGACCAGGTGTAAAGTTGATGAGGGAAGCTTTCTGGTCGTACCAATGTTTCACCAGCGCTTGTCCTGCCTTCAATTTATCACTAGCCACGCCCATCAGAAGTACCATCCATTTCCTGAGCCCCAGCACATAATCTACTACGTTGGTAGTAACAGGGGGAGTGGGCATCTCCCATCCCTCTTTGACTATGGCTAAGGGTCCCCGTACAGGATGACCAAACAGAAGTTCGAAGGGGCTGAAGCCAACCCCCTCCTGTGGTACCTCTCGGTAGGCAAACAGTAAGCATGGTAAAAGAAGATCCCATTTTCTTCTCTGAGGTTCTTCCAGAGCCCCAATCATGCTCTTTAACGTTCTGTTGAAACGTTCCACCAGACCATTGGTCTGGGGGTGGTATGCAGAAGAGAACTTGTAGGTGACCCCACATTCTTTCCACATAGCCTGCATATACTTTGACATAAAGTTGCTGCCTCTGTCAGACACAACTTCTTTAGGGAAGCCAACCCTAGTAAAGATGCCAAGTAACGCTTTTGCAACTGACTTGGCAGTTACAGTTTTCAATGGGATGGCCTCAGGACTGGTAGCATAGTCGACTAGCACCAAGATAAACCTATTGCCTGAGGATGTCTGCGTGTCAAGGGGACCAATGATGTCGATCCCTACCCTTTCGAATGGTATTCCCACAACTGGGAGTGGTACCAATGGAGCTTGGTTTGTTGAGCCACTCTTACCAGATAACTGGCAGGAGGCACAACTCCTGCAGTAACTTTCTACTTGCACCCCCATCTTGGGCCAGTAGAAGTGCATGGATAACCTTTGCTTGGTCCTCTTAATACCAAGGTGACCAGCAAGGGGTACTTCATGCGCCAACTGCAGGAGGAAGGGTCTTACAGCAAGGGGAACCACCAACCTCCTATGGTCTCCTTCCGTAGACTCTGTGGGCTCACTATATAGGAGTCCACCTTCCCAATAAATCCGATGCGTCCCAGGAGGTTCACCCTCAAGCTGGGAGCAGACCTGTCTCCTTAGGCCTTCCAGAGATGGGCACTCACGTTGGCCTTTACTGAATTCTTCCCTGTCAGGACAACCTTCTACTAACAAGTCTTTTAGTTCCGGATGGTCGTTGGGTAAAATACTTCAGGCATCGCCACCTCCTCGTCAGGCCCGGGCGATTGACCAACTTCCTCCACCGCAGTGGTAGGCGAATTCAGGGGAATGCTCTCTTTCCCTTGTCTTGACTTGCTTACTCCTTTCGCCTTGGGTTTCCCCTTCGGCTGGGGCGGCGTATTGGTCTTGGCCAATTCTGCCCGTGTTTGAGACCGGGTGCAGGGTCTGTCGGCAGTGTCTCCTACGAGCCCTAAAGCCCTAAGATCATTGCCTAACAAGACCTTTCCTGGGACGTTTCTCTGAATGCTCACTGGAATCCTGACTTCTGTACCATTTAAAGAAAGATTTATAGGTATTACTGGGAACATGCGAGGTTGGCCGTCAGCCAACTTAGTGGGCATCAGAGTAGCTCTGGCAACTTCCTCTGAGTCTACCAAGGTAGAATCCACTACAGTTAGACTGCACCCACTATCCCTAAGAGCTGGAGTATCCACTCCATTGATCAGCACACTGTCTTTAAAGTAGTGCTTGATATTATCTGGAATCCTAGCATAAGCCTCCGCGACTTTAGGCTCCCAGGAACCCAGAGAAACTAAAACTACCTCAGCTTCTATCCCACTGGGGAAGGAGTCTGAGGAGAATGATGCTCCTGTAATCTCTTCTTCCTCATAGGAGGAGAAGGCCAGATTAGCGGAGTGGACCCCCAAAGGTTTAACCTTACACCGGGGATCCCCCTTCACGTGGTCAGTTGTTCCACAAGTAAAACAAGATCCATTGGGTCTGTTTACATAGGGAGGCTTACTGCAACCAGAGTTCTGTTTCGGAGGCTGACCTCCACTACCCTGTGAGTTCTCTTGTGTCTCACCCTTATTTTTCTTTTTGTGGCCCTTTTGAGAAGAAGATTTATCAGATTCTCCACCCTCCTTATCTTTGGACTTTTTCCCTTCCTCCTGCTTACCAGGATGAGTTTTGTACTTATGGGACACTCGATGTGACACCCATAAATCTGCGGCAATGGCCAGCTTCTTAGGATCTATCTCCTTCGAATCGGCCAAATGCTGCTTAAGCTCTGTTAGGGAGAATTCTCTTTTTAGGCTGAATTTCCTAACCTAGTGAGTCCCCCAGCAGCTTTGCTGGATTTCTGGAGTTTGTTTTTGTCATCCTGCCAAGAGTGAGACTCTTTTCTCCCACTCTTGGACATGATTTGTGGTAAATTTCTTTGAATGTCAATGTGTTTGATGGACTATGGGGTCTTTTACTCCATAGGGCCTCATGTGTTTTGCTATGTGTGTTACACAGCACCCTCCGTGCCATAACACTGGGGTGTCCTAGGTGACCCCCACCATAGACTCCATACCCTGGGACTGACTACTGTCTCCCAGGGCATGTAAAGTCACCATTGGCTTTACTAGACCTAAATTTACTAACAGAACCCGTACAAACCATCCTATTGTGGACGTACTGGTAGGGGTAATTCGATTACCCCTGGGTCTGTTGTTCGACGGGGCACTGTCCCGTCTACCCTTGTCGAGTTTTGGCTGGTGGCAGTGGAAATGACTTTTTATATTCGACCCCGAATATATTCCTATGGGTTCTTCCCATTGTTGGAGGCTAATACCTTTTCACGTTAGTCTCTAACATACCGCTGGTTTATTTATCTTAAATAAATCCACCGGTTGGTATTTTCTGCCAGAACTCGGTTTTTAAAATGGCGTATGTGTTCGCCTCTGTAACTCCGAACCAAAGGTTGAGCCCTTTGTTCCACTTTTGGTGGGCTTCTGCACAGAAGCCCTCCAAAGTGGTGCCATTCTGTCTGGGTACCACAGGGGGTGCCGGAGGGGGTTTAGGCACCCTGGACTGAGTTGCCTTGCCAACTCAAGTCGCACTCTGGTGGGATTGGCCCAAGTGGTGAGCCACCCCGCTCACCACTTAGCGTGGTTTGATTGACAGCTAGGCTGAATGAATGGGGGTTTTCTGCATAAAAGCAGAGCTTTTGGGACTGGATCTGGAGAAGTCGCCACAGGACCTAAGAATCCGATGAGGGTAAAGCTGAGCCGACCTGCAACGACGACACCTCCGGTGGAGCCCTGCTGAACTGACTCACCACTTTCCAACGACAGAGGAGATCTCCCCGCTGGAGAGTCTTCTTCCCCTGACTGGTGGAAACAACCAGTCCCTTTGCTTTTTCTTCGCTTCCAGGGCATAGTGGTCGAATTGCCCGTGCTGAGCACCCCGGCAACCGGATAGCCACTAGCCCATACCGCGACCAAAAGGTGGTGCCTTGTGACGGAGCACTCCGCAGCTGGTCTCTTCCCTGGTGGTGCAACGGTCTTCAACTTTCCTTCGACGACGAGACCATCTCATCTCTTGGCAAAGCCCCGACTTGCACCCACCACCAGGAATAACTGCCCCCGCTGGAGCTGTCTCTTCACTTACAAGGTACTGTGTCCGCCTGGCTTCCCTTGTGACGGTTAGCGTGAGGTGTCTTAAATCCTTACCTTTCCATTGGGCCTCCTCCAGACCTTCTTAACTTTTTGTTCTAAACTGGTACAACCTTTCTGTGACAATTTGCTACAAAGACTCGAAGTGCATTTCCACTGTGATATTTTTGGGACATATCGCCTTGCCTCTCTCTGAGTGGGCCTGGCCTTTGAACTTTGTGATCTACAGTAGACCCTGCCTTACTTGCCTTGCATTTGCTTCGTAAAAGTGTTGGTACCGAGTTGGTTTCATACCCTGCCTTTTCTCTCCCGTTCTAACGAATATTAGAGTGCCCTCTAGGTTAAAGCATTCACCTCTGTCTGCAAATAAGTGGTGCCGTTGAACCTAGACTTGTCAAAATATTGTTAGGGGATTGATATACTTATAGTAATTGTAATTGAAGTTGTTTGCCGTATTAGTGCCAGTGTGTTCTTCATAGATGTGTTCTTAAAATAAATAATTACATATCTTTACACCAAAGCTCTGTTCTGTATCTGCTTGTTCTACTGTGTAAATTGCCCTATCTTGTATACTCCACATACTGCCTAACTTTTCTTGAGGGAAGTCTGACTGCTCAGCCACAGCTACCAAGTGAATCTGTGTGGTACAGACTGCTACCAAGTGGGTTTACTGCCAAACACCTGTAGTCCTAAATATTTTGCAGTGGTCCCAGAGGGAACTGCACAGGTTTCTGCCTAACAAGCTCCGGGGAAGAAGATGCAAAAATATGTTCCAGCATGACAAGACTTATCATGCCTTCAAAGGTAGAAACCTTATAACATTCGACCCAGCCAGTCAAGTTTTTTAAGGATTCGGTTACATAAGATACGCAAGTACCACCTTCTTTTTTCTTATACTCTCGGAATCGTTTTAAATATTGGGCAGGAGTCTTTCCAAACTTTAAAATGAGAGTTTGCTTTAACATTGCGAAATCCGCTCGCTCAGCCTTCGACATCTCCATAATGGCACTACAGCCAGAATGGGGCAGTCTGCTGAGTAACCAGGCAATCTTATCAGCATTGTCAACTTGTTGAACTTCACATGCATACTCAAACGTATTCAGCCAGTCCATAATGTCATTCTTTTCCTCATACACACTGAGCAGATCTTTTGGAAACCGTGGATGAGAGGAGGCCCCAGACCCATGTCCGGGACCCTTGGATCCATTTGCAACCTGAAGCTTGGCCAGTTCCAACTGGTGATCCCTGTCTTTCTGTTTTTCTGCCTGTTCGATTCTTAACTTGACCCTATTGAACTCAAGCTCTTCTTGTAGTTTGGCCATATTGAACTCAAGCTCCTTCTGCCTAACAGCAGCTCTTGCTTCTTGAATTCAAGCATGGCCTCCCCATTGATACTGGCAGAGGAAACATTAGACATCACATCCTCCCTGTCCTCGTGATCGCGGTGGACCAGTGCAGCGGCAGAACCGTCGGTTCTACCAGTGAAAGCAGCCCCACCTCCTTCCGCAATGTCCTCAAAAGTTATAGCGTCAAGCTGCGCTTCTTGCCACGCCACGATTCTTTGGATCATATACATTTTGGTGCCTTGAGAGGAGACAACTCTCTCCACACACATCTTTTTCAATGTTTCGGATTTAGAAGCATTTAAAGTTAACAAGTTATTTGTTTCCATACTGTACGATAGGACTATGGCCTTTTAAAAGTTATACTACGACAATTCTTTACGTGTCCTGGTAGGAATAACTTGAAATGCCTTAGCTCGTGCGCAACACTGGATACCTTCAGTCATATCCCACCGCTGTACACCAATTTGTTAAGACGGATTTCTGAACTCTGTCCTGGAGGGGCAGAGGTTCAGAAGGCCAGCCTAGTTTCTTGGAACAGGGTAAACTCTGGACAAGCCAGACCAATCAGGGTAGCGATCGCGGCGGTCAAGACTAGGTCTCGAGAGAGGTGAGGGTGACTGAAAGCCCGCAATGAGCACACAAAGCAAGGACACTTACAAATTACTCCAAGCAGGTGTTATATTAAAAATATATACACATTTATTACAAGGCCTTTGTAACATTGGCCGTAGCGAGAAATCACAATAAAGCTCACGTAAACCAACACATACCAAACCAATACAATATATATACAAATACAAACGAGTCTAGCGAGTTAGACGCACAAAATGTGTAGACCACCTAGATGGGGAGGAAAACAGGCAGTGCGAATAATAATTAGACCCAGTCCGCCTTCAGAGGCACCTAACTAAAAGGAAGTCCAAGCCCTAAGAAGAGTGGAGCCTTGTGCTCAAAAGTACCTGCACACGCTGGTGCCAATGGGCAAAAGGGGGGTCTCTTCGAGGGAATCAGGCAGTTTAGTTCGGTGAACAAATGAAGATGAACAGAGCTCCGCGACTCAAGCGCAGCCTCCACTGTGGGCAGAAGCAGAGCGCGAGTACGGAAAGGCGTGCAGTTAGACACAGTGGGGAAAAGCTATGGGCTCCTGCAGGAGGGCGACCAGTTCCTAGCGATGCTACTCACCGGTCCCCGATGCAAGCAGACCCAGGCTTCTCCGCGTCAGTTTCAGTGCTGGCAGGTTCAGATACGAGCAGGGGACGTCTCGTCGTCGTGTAGATTTCGCAGCAGCAGAAGTTGAGCTGAGGGCGTCCCAAACGCAGTGAACCCGCACAGTTTGTTACCACAGCAGGGCAACGGAGCGGCCGTGTGTATTTCAGCCAAATGTACACTACTCACTTCAGACCTGCGAATGCCAAGTGTACGAATCGTGTGAGAGTGACAAGCGCTCGTAATACAACACAACCTGACGGCGGTTACAGAGCAAGACTCCTGGGTAGGCTGGTCAGTCTGCTGGATGGCCCAGAGACACTTCCGAAGGCTTACATGCAGGGGATGGTGAAGATGCCGAGAATAGTTGTTCCCACTATTCCAAGGGTTGAAGTACCAGTACAGGCCTTCTCGTTCGATCAGAGGTAGAAAGGGTTTCACAAAGCGACAGCAGTGCAGAGGAGCAGTCCTTCAGCGGGTCACCAGCGATTCCTCGGTTCAGCCTCGTGGTTGCAGGATACTTGGCTCCTGTATTCCTTTGTTCGTGAGAACTCAGGAGATCGACATGGTAGTGGCGTTTCCAGCCCCCTCTTATCCACGGTTCCCTTCGCGCCAAAACGGAGGGAACCCAATGGGAGATCCGCTCATAAAACACTCACACCATCTGTGGACCTTATCACGGACCACGGGGGTCCCAGGAATTGACACCACCCTAGACTCTCTGGCGCCCAGGATGTGTATTGGGACCAGACATCCCAGCCCCCATCCTGGAGGCACACACCAGGCCTGTAGAAGCCTGTGAAAGCATCTGTGTTTCGCGGGAAAGTACATGCCCAAATGAGGAAGGCCCCGGGTCGGCTTGACCTGGGGGAGGTGAAGGGGGCAAAGACGGTCAGCGGACAGGACAAAGAGCCTCGTGGTCTGGCCATTTTGGGAGCCAGGCCACCATCTTGGGCTAAGCACGAGAAACGCACTTAAAACGCCAAAAGGAGCTCAAAAACACAAGAATCGATCGCTGCCACCAATCCCGTCCGTGATTCACTTGCACCGTTCATTTACAATCCAAAGAGAGTATCTAGGGCCTGTAGAAGACTAGAGACCCAAGAGAGCAGTAACTTAGCTTACAGTGCCCTCTTGTGCCATGTTGCGCGAAAGCTGCTCTGGCAAAGTCTAGATCATGGTGAAAACAATAGTAAAATGTTTAGGGGTTGCCACATGGAAGGAAAATTACCCACAATTAAGAAATCTTTCCTAACAGCTGGCCACGCGAAAACACACGGACAACCACGCTCCTGCCCTGAAGGCCATTTTCCTGCCCCCAAGAGCCCCGAGCACACTCCCACCTGCCATCTGCTGCTGCCTGCCTGCCTGCTGCCCATGTGCCCTGCTAATTGCTGCCTGCACATCTGCCAGGGGTGCAGTTGCTGTGACCACCCCTGCTGGAACTGAAGACTCCCGACTGGGATACCATCGCTCCACAGCCCAGCCCCAGGACCCAGTTGCCCACCCACACCTGCCTCTGGGGTTGCCATGTCGGGCACACCACCATCTGGCACCACTGGCAACCCCCAGCTAGAGAGGCAGAGGGCCACCAGCTTCACTGCCACTGAAGTTGGTGTCCTGGTGGAGCAAGTCCTGGGGCAGTATGATGCCCTCTTCGGAAGTTAGCGCGCCGACAAGGAAGGATGGACCAGGTTCTGGACGGACATCGTGACTGCCATCAACGCGGAGGGGGAGGCAGTCCGCAAATTCAAACATGTCAAGAAGCGCTGGGAGGACTTCAGGTCCAGGACTCTCAACAAGGCCCGGCGCCTCTTGAAGGCAGCGGATGCTAAGGGGCGCCAGGGCCACCTGTCGGAACATCAAATGAGGGTCCTGGAACGCATATCCCCAGCGCTCCACGTCTAGGTCCTTGACAGTCTGGAGTCGAGCAGTAAGTGTACATGCATACTGATTGTAAACTGTGCGTGTGGTGGTGTGCCAGTAGTGTGCAGTTTGCACATGTGGTTTTCTAGGGCCATGTATGGATGTGTATGTACAGGGCCGTGAGGCTAATACATGCAAGTCCTCTCATGTGTGAGACACATGGATGGTGCATGTGTGTGTAAGCTTGCATGCCAAATGCAGCTGTGTGAGCACACATGTTTGAATGACTGTGTATGTAAATTGGCATGGTTGTGGTGTCACACATGGATGTCAGTTCCAGCTGCATGTATCTGCACCGTGTACATGTGCATGTGTGTGTATTTCACAAGGGTGCAACAGTGATGCAACATGGATGCTTGGGACACTGATATGTAGAAGACTGATTGCCAGATGTGACATGGATGCCGATCTCATCACTGCGACAGTTGGTGGAGGTGTACACATGCATGTAAGTGTGGTGGCTTGTGTGCATGTCTAGTGCACTCGCTGTATTTCATGTGATGTCTGGCTCACCTTTGGCTGCGCATGCTGTTGTATGTGTATGGATGGTGCTGGCTGTTGCCATATGGCAGTGGAATTTGCTCATGTGTGTGAGTTGACATGCCATGTGTGTTGGGGATTGTGTTGCCATGTCTGAGGTTTGACACTGCCACTCATGTGCAACTGGCATGTGTGTATCAGTCCATTGTACGGTGTCCTGATGCCTGTCTCCTATCTCTCCCTGTCTGCAGCATCAACTGATGAAGAGGGCGGAGAGGGTGCTGTGGAGCACAGCGGCGGGGATCACACCACCTGCCGGAGACGCAAGGCCCGGCTCCCTTCCCAGGTTGTGATCTCGTCAGGGAGTGAGGAGTCCGGTGCTGCATCCCAGGATGCAGCTGCCGAGGGTAGGTCCAAGAGGCAGAGGTTGGAGTTGGACTCCTCGGCAGCAGAAGGGGCAGCTGAGACCCCACAGGGTCCGACAAAGGAAGATGGCACGGAGTCATCTAGGTTGGTGGGGGGTTTGGTGGAGGAGGAGGCCGCGCAAGGGACAGAGACGGGGTCTGGAGGTAGGAATTCCACTGGTGCCAGCGGTGCAGTGCAGGGGCAGACACAGGAGGCAGCACAGGCGCCGCGAAGGTGCCTGTGTGTAATCCTGTCCCCGATCCTGTGACTGCATCATCCCGCACCAGCTAGATGCCTACGTCCAGACCCGTTTTCAGGGAGGGGATCCGCTTACAACAACTGGCCTTCCTCTCCCTGCGGACGTGGCTATCCGGGACTGGGTTGAGCCTGTCCTGGGTGGGGTGGCGTTGCATCAACGGGAAATGCGAGGTGACCTGCAGTCTTTTAATGGGGAGACTGCAGGTCATCTCGAATGGCTCGTTAACACGTCAGCCTACTGGGACAGGTCACCCAGGCTGGATTCCTCCGTTTGCTGAACCTTGCTTTGACCCCCTCCTCACCTGAACCCCCTATGCGCCAGTCGTCCTCTGTGCCATCTTCCCACCCATGTATCACCTGGGTACCCTGTGGAGCTGCCTCTGACCGTGCGGCCAGGCTGGTGGAGGACACATCCCTGCCACAGTCGGGAGTCGGATGTCCACAGAGGGGCCACCTCAACAACTGCACCCCAGCCAGATTAGGATGTGCAGGCAGCAGAAGCCAGGGCACGCGCACTGGCACAGCAGCAGCAGCAACAAGGTGGGAGCCATGATGGCTCGGGGCCTTCGACATCGGAGGGGCAGGCATCGGCCGGAGGGCAGGAGGACCCAGGACGGGAAGTGTCTTCCATGTGGCAGCGGTTAGGCCATGCTATAGATGCGGAGCGGAAGCGGGTGGAAGAGGCACGGCTCACGATGGTCAGGGCGGAGAACTCCATGCAAAGGGCTCTGAGGCGGGCCGAGTGCCTCGAGGCAATTCGCAGGGACCTGGAGGTCTGGATGTCATCGTCCTTGCGAACCCTTGGGGCCATGGAAGAGGACCGCCTCTGGGACATCGAGCAGGAGTTCGATGATGCCCTGGCCCGGGAAATCAGGAAGTGAGCCGTCGGACTAGCCCGCTGCCATTGTATATAGTTAATTAGTGTTAGGTTTCCTTTTGGTTTTAATTTCATTTGGGGCGCTTGGACAATGCCCCACCTTTTTGTATATAGTTGTTCATTAGGTAGGGTTTTTGTAGGTTTCCTTTCAATGGTTGGGCTCATGGACCCTGGATTTGTACTTTGTATATAGTTCAACACTGGATTTCACTTCATTTAAGTTTCTTTTTTACCATGGATCAATGGTTGTGTCTTATTTTTACACTTTGGATTTGGTTGGACTCTTTGGACACATTTGCTTTTGGATTGATTTGGATTCTGCTTTCACACATTTTTTGTTTGAATATTTTGGACATGCAGCTTTTTCTTCATAATTTCCATTATTGTGTGATTTTGTTTTATTCATTTGGTTAATTATTGAATACACATTTATTATATACTTTACTGATGTGGTCTTATATCATTTGTTTTGTGCATGTCACAATGTTGATCTTTTCACAGTCATGTGTCACCATTGCGTGGGTCTGAGGGACATTGATTCATGGCCAGGGGGACATGTGTGGGGGCCTGCTGGCAGGTGCCCTGCACTGCTGGGGGGTGGGGGTGCTGGGGGACATGAGTGGGACATGAGTGGGGGCCTGCTGGCAGGTGCCCTGCACGAGTGGGGGTGCTGGGGGACATGAGTGTGACATGAGTGGGGCCCTGCTGGCAGGTGCCCTGCACTGCTGGGGGGTGGGATGCTGGGGGACATGTGTGGGGGCCTGCTGGCAGGTGCCCCTGACTGCTGGGTGGTGGGAGTGCTGGGGGAGATCAGTTGGACATGATTGGGGGCCTGCTGGCAGGTGCCCCTGAATGCTGGGGGGTGGGGTGCTGGGGGACATGTGTGGGGGCCTGCTGGCAGGTGCCCCTGACTGCTGGGGGGTGGGGGTGCAGGGGGACATGTGTGGGACATGAGTGGGGGCCTGCTGGCAGGTGCCCCTGACTGCTGGGGGTGGGGTTGCAGGGGGACATGTGTGGGGGCCTGCTGGCAGGTGCCCCTGACTGCTGGGGGGTGGGGTGCAGGGGGACATGTGTGAGACATGTGTGGGGGCCTGCTGGCAGGTGCATCTAAATGCTGGGGGCTGGGGGTGCAGGGGAACATGTGTGGGGCCTGCTGGCAGGTGCCCTGCACTGCTGGGGGTGGGGGTGCTGGGGGACATGAGTGGGACATGAGTGGGGGCCTGCTGGCAGGTGCCATGCACTGCTGGGGGGTGGAGGTGCTGGGGGACGTGTGTGGGGGCCTGCTGGCAGGTGGCCCTGACTGCTGGGTGGTGGGGGTGCTGGGGGACATGAGTGGGACATGAGTGGGGGCCTGCTGGCAGGTGCCCTGCACTGCTGGGGGGTGGGGGTGCTGGGAGACATGTGTGGGGGCCTGCTGGCAGGTGCCCCTGACTGCTGGGGGGTGGGGGTTCTGGGGGACATGTGTGGGGGGCCTGCTGGCAGGTGCCCCTGAATGCTGGGGGGTGGGGGTGCTGGGGGACATATGTGGGGGCCTGCTGGCAGGTGCCCCTGACTGCTGGGGGGTGGGGGTCCAGGGGGTCATGCGTTGGTGATCAGTAGTGCAAGGTGACATGTGGCTTGGCTGGGGGGCATGCCCATGGTGGATGGGCTGCCTGCGGGACATGACCAGGGGTGCAGGGTAGTCCCCTGTGGTGTGGGCTGCCTGCAGGAGCCGTGGAGGGTGTAGAGGGAACACCTGGGAGGACCCACACTGCCAATTCACGTGTTGGACTCCCCAACACCCCTGAAATACACGTACCCTGCTGAAATCGCGTGTGAGACTTCCCTCGAACCCCAGGAATACACGTACCCCACTTGCACAGGGCCTATCGCGTGTGAAACTCCATGCGTACCCCAGAAATGCACGTACCCCACTCGCACAGGCCCTTTCGCGTGTGAAACTTCCCGCGCACCCCAGAAATACACGTACCCGGATCCAATCGCGTATGAAACTCCACGTGAACCCCAGTTATACACGTACCCCACTCGCCCAAGGCCTATCGCGTGTGAAACTTCACGCGAATCCCAGAAATACATGTTCCCCACTCGCACAGGGCCAATGGCGTGTGAAACTTCACGCGAACCCCAGAAATACACGTACCCCGATCCAATTGCGTGTGAGACTTCACGCGAACCTCAGTTATACAAGTACCCCGCTCGCCCAAGGCCTATCGAGTGTGAAACTCCCCCGAAATACACGCACACGCTATTTTTCACACAGCGGGTGTTCGTGTTTGTCGCGTACCCCTTTGCACGTCATTTGTCCTAGAGGGACACAGTATGGGACATTCATCATAGCTGTACGTACTTGCTTTTTGTTAGCGCACATTATTTTCATGCGCAGGGACGCTACCGCCTGCCTTCGTGTGGCGGACGTGTTTAGGCCTGTGCGCGTCTTTGCCTGTGCGCTGGTTTGCCCTATTCGATTCCATGAATACGTGTTGTAGGCGAGCGTGTAGGTGTTCCGCGCACTTGCCTCCTGTACTTCCCCTGTGATGCCCACATTTTCACACGTTGTTCCCCATTCCATGTGTCACGCCCCGTGTTACGCCTACTTTTGTTGTGTGCGCTGCGCTATGTGCGCTTTCGCTGTGCACTTAGCGCATGCTGTTTGAAGGCGTGTGCGCCAGCGTGTGCCAAACAGGATTTCAGCGCACATCCATGGATTTCCACGTGCACGGACTTCCATGAATCGCTATGCGTGGGTTTCGCTGCGATTTTCGCACTGGCACTGCGATTCGCACGCTTTTGCACGCTTGCGCTGAAAATTTCAGCGCACAGTAATTCCATGAATCGGCCTGAATATGTTTTTCTTTGATTATAAATTATAAGCTACTGGACAAGTATTAAAAGTAATTTTGAACATTCTTTCTCTTATTTTGCATTAATAATTTTTTGTCTTTCATTTATTACTATTTTTAAAATGTTTTATGAATCTCGAATATTAATTCATCTTTTTACTACTATTGTATTTGACACACCTAATTTGATTATCTTAAGTTGCATTCCATTGCCTTGTTTACCAGTCCCCTATATGTTTTTGTCTGTTTATGTAATGTGATGTTACATTATGTTGTTTTGCATTATTATCTAATGCCAAAGTGCCTTGAAGCAGCCATAATGTGCCAAATACCACTACTCAAAACACCCAAATAAATAAAGAGGAGTGGGATGGCACTCAGTTAATGAAAAGGGCACAATAATGCCAAACGTAGACCTGGGAATGTAATCTGGTCAGCAGACTCTAGACACCTGTTTTGACCTAAGATGAACATGTTACTCTCTATTATCAGGAGAAGGTAACTGCAGCCCAGGCCAAAAAGAATATACAAAAGCTGGATTATGCAGATGAACTCCCTTAAGAGCGTAGCATCAGCCTCAGAGGAGTTCTGCCTGACACACCACTATAAGCATTGATTTGAATTACTACAATGTTGTATTAATCTACACTCATTTTATTTTTTGTCATTATTATACTTTCCATGAATGACTACTATTTCTGTAATGTAACACAATGTAAAGTGGTCTCATATAGTGCCCATTCTGCCAATAATGTTGGCCTCGCTGCACCTGGCTCTGTAAGAAAGGAGGGCAGGGATTGTTAGTTAAATAGCAGGAAGACAGATGCAGAAGGCTTTGGTGTTAATTGATGCAGGCCAAAAGTACCCATTACCTGTGTGCCGATATGTACACCTCTGTGTTGTTTGTGGTTGGTACCGATCAGGCAGGTTAGTCATATGAACAGCCCCCGGATTTGGGAATGCAAAAATTGCAGAATGGATGTTGATAGAAGATGGATAGTGTCTGAATTTGTTAAGTAGACTACAACTGGAGGTTGTCTGAAGGAGTGTGGGAGGTACAAGTATGCAAGATTTTAGTAGGGAGGAATTAGTTGAGGGCATGGGGGGAGGGGGTTGGAGGAGGCAAGGGTGTTGTTGCTTCCTGGCTCTTGGTTGTAGATTTCAAGGAGATCAAGGTGCGGACCAGTGTCACACAGCAGAGGTTCGGAGAATCAAATTGGTTTCGCGTAGATTGTAGTGCCAAGAGTTTTGAAAATTGATTGTTGTAAATTAGCACAAGTTTCTAATGCATGGTGTTTAGTTGGTTGCTTCTATTTTTTCATTTCTTTCAAAGGCGTTGGTTGGAAATGAAAGTCTTGAGCTGTTTTCTGAAAGTCAGGTGGTTCACTTCCAGGTGGAGAGGTTTTGGTAGGGTGTTCAGTGCTTCAAGAGCAGAACTGAAAAAGCAGTTCCTCCCTGTCATTTGTTGTTGAAGTTGTGGACTAGTACTAGTGCCGCATTGCTGTACCTAACAATTCTGGGAGGAATGTACTGTTGAAAATTACTTTTAAAGGAGCAAAGGCTCCCTCTGTGGTATGAACGATGGGCGATGCACAAGGTTTTGAATTGAGCCCTTTTTTTAATGGTTGTCAATGCTGGTGTGATATGTTCAAATTGCTTTATCCTGGGAAGTAGTCTTGCTGCTGCATTTTGAAATCTTTTAAGATTCTTCATTGGCTAATCTGGGAATCTAAGATAGAGGCTGTTTGCATAGTCTAGCTTGCATACTATTTGAGAAATGATGTGGCGTAGCATACTCAGATGGGAGAAACAGATTCTGGCAATGCCTTTGACTTGTAAGTCAAGAGTGCGTGTGTTGTATATTGAAGTTCAAAGATTCCTTATTGTGGTTAATGGGCTTGGGCAAGGGTCCATCTTATCAGGACAAGGGATTGTGGTGGAGTAAGGACCTGTGGAATTGCAGAGTTTCAGTTCTGCTTTGCTAGGGATGAGTTTTAGTCTGTTTGCTGTCATCCATGCTTCAATCTGTGCAAGGCAGTTATTAATGCCTGGGGCATTTGGCGATGCATGGTTCACACATGTTTAGAATACTTTTGTGTCATCCACGTAGTTGTAGTAGGAGATGCCATATTTATTGATGATGTTTAGTAGGGGTATCATATAGATTATTCCTATTTCGGATCAATATTGCATTCTTTTACTATTGTTTTTTTATTATTTTTACATTTTGTATTAATCTTGGTTATTATTGTTGATCAATATTCATTCTATTTGTGTTAATATTCTATTTTAATGAATTCAAACATTTTATATTAATCTTGAATGTTAATATTTCACATCAATATTCATTTTATTTGTATTACTATTGCATTTTTCCTGAATTAACACAATATGTATTTTCTTTCGTTCCCAATGGAAATAGCATTCCTAAGGTGAAGCATTGCTCACCCCATTTCCACTCTGTATCCAGGTCAGACAAACAAATCTTGGACGGTGCTGTAAAAGGTATTATTGTATTTCTGTGACAGTCATTAGAGACACACTTTTGTTTTCAACTAAATATGTGTTTTTCTCTCCCTGTTTCCTTCTGCATTTCTAGTTGAGGCTTTGTAAGAGAGCTACAGCTCACAAACAACTGGCTTCTGCTAACTTATCAATTGTGTAAAATATCTTTTAATCATGATTTTTATTATATCTGATCACTATTAATTCTGTTTTTCATGAATTGCTTGATTATTATTATTTATACACAATATGAATGATCTATTATAGATCTACTTTTTTTCTCATGAATTAGTACAATAGTTTGCATTAATGTTGAATATTTGTATTTCTGTTCAGTACTAAATGTGGTTGTGTTTTGATTGCATTTATCACATTAATCTTGATCATTAATAATATTTCTAATCAATAGTTTTATTTTTGGTACTGTTTTATTTTTCATGAATTATAACGTATTATTATATTGATTCTTAATATTTCAGAACAATGTTAATTATTCAGTGAAAAATATTTGTTGAAAGGACATTATCGTTAAGTTGCAGTAACGAAAACCTATCAAATTAAGTGAAAAAAATGTGTTTAAGGGACATTATGGTTAGGTAGCACCAACAAAAACCCGTCAAATTCATGGAAAAACTTAGTTAAAGGGACTTTATGGTTACAAGTAAAACTGAAAAACACAGGAAATTCACGAGTTATGATAAGCTATGCAACCCTAACATGTGCCACCGCAATGCACTGCTAACACTAACAAATATGAATTCAAAGAAGACATCACAATGACATCATCGATGACATCACTAATGACATCACTTATCTGGGGTGGTTGTTTTTGTTCAATGACCACATTAATTTTAAGCTGATGACATCATGTGGTTATACACTTATGTCAGACTAGAGCAGTCGCGGCCGTACACGAGAACAGAAGGAACGCATATTTGTTCAAGGAGCTGGGACATTAACTTTACCACTTCAATATCCTGGAGGGCAATGCACCACGTACTACGCATGCAAACATAAACGTCTCACCACTGCTTATACTGAGTATGAACAGGAGTTCAGAACAGCACACTTTCTATAACTCCAACTGATGGTAATATTCATTTCGTGAACTCAATATAATGAAAAATCATGACTTCTACTGAGGAGTGAATGAGGATTCCATTTACACTCTGGATCATGGACCTATTGTCATGAATGGGAGATCGGATTAACTCCGCCTTTGCTCTATCCATCGAGACAAAATATTAACTCAGAGATCCACAGCAAGAAGATTGATCTTCTATTAAGCCATGCAGTTAAAGTAAACACTAATCCTTGTGACTCAGCTACCCTATTTTTTATCATCCCCTGAAGAATTTCCCCTGAATGTAATGAATGTACTGTCTTGTATGGGAAAGAAAGATGTCGGGTATATTTTAGTATTGACAAATATAATGTCTTAATCAGTGTTTTTACTAATTCAATGTGGTTTTCACTTAGTGTTTACCATGTTTTTTTTCTAAATTGTCCTTGGTATGTTGTTTTGTTTTACACTGTGTAGGTTTAGTTATAACATTTAGTTGTTAGACTTGTGTTTATTAGTTTTATGTATGAGATGTCCTTTTGTGTTTAGTTGATTTGAATGTTTAATTGTTTGTCACAAGTATATTATTGTTGGTAGAAAACGATGAGAAAAACAAAAAATTAATTTTTTGAAATTACATTTTTGAAAGAAAATATGTTTTTAAGAAACAATAATAATAAACAAATGTGAAATGATTTATGATGTTCAGTAAGATTATTCCACTGTTAATCTCCTAGAGATAAGCTTGTTCCCTTGCGAGTGCGCGCTCTGCTAAAAGGAAGGATTTTAAGACAACAGGTCTTATTGTTTATTGTTGTATTTCAAATCCACAGAGGCCCAGCTTATTTTAGCCAACCTCGATGTTCCCCATTAGTTAATCAGTATACTACATTGAAACCATGATACACATACTATAAAGGTACTGTGCATGTAGAGCTTGACAGTGTGCTATATTTTGAAGTTCTTTTCCCTATGGTTTCCCTGAGGTCATAATGCACATACATAGAACAAGAAGCAGGTCCCATGCATACATTTCTCAAGAATGTGATATCCTTCAACTTGTCATTGTACTACCTAAACATACCATCTTAAGAATACTTTAGTTATATGATCCATACTGCATTCATTGTTTCTCATTATGTATTATTTGATTGCTGTTATCACAAAAAACGTTGGTACAAAGTTTATTTTTCAATAAGCACCTTTTATGTGACATGGAGTAGTTTAGTACAAGGCTATTAATCACCTTTGATATGTTGTATATGGCACTGTAAGCGGTACCCCTTATACAGATGTTCCATTTGCAGTAATGTCATATGTGATGTCATCAGTGATGTGATGTCATCAGTGATGTCATCTATGATGCAATTTAGGATGTCATCTTTGATGTCCTTGATGTCCTTGGTGTTAGTGTTAGCAGTGCATGGCGGTGGCATGAGTTTTGGTTCCATAGCTTACCATAAATGCTGATTTTTTTTCTTTTATTTTCTTTTACTTGTGACCATAAAGTTCCTTCAACAAAGTATTTGCCCAAATTTGATGGGTTTCTATTAGTCCAACTTAACCATTACACCCCTTTAACAAAGTTTTTTTCACTGAATTTGATAGGTTTTTGTTACTGTAACTTAACCATAATGTCCCTTTAACAGTTATTTCACTGAATTTCATGTTTTTATTTGTTACATCACTGTATATAAGTTATTAATAATTCCTCTTTTAACATATATGAAAGAACTATAAACCTCTTTAACAAACATATTTTTTGCAAGGCATACAGAGGTGTGTTGTTATCATCAGTGCATGCTGGGGATGCAAGTCATGGTTGAATTGCCTAGAGCATAAGGCTTGACCATGACCCCAGCACCACCAAACCACCCTTGTTAACCACTGCACCTACCCTGAATCCTATGTCAGTTACCACTTTACCCTCATAATGTTACGAATGGCCAGTGCTCATGGCTTGCAGCCATGCCCAGTCCCCACAATCCATAGGGCCTGGGCTTCAGCCATGCGGCATGGCTCAATAAGCAAATCAGAGTAGACATTCGTCCTTGCTGAGTGCCAGGCCCACTGCCCAGACACCAAAGTTATATCACTATTATGTTGTACTTACATTTTAACACATTTAAAAAAGTAAAACCCGAGACAGATTTGCAAAAGCATGGTTTCAGGTCCTTGCTGATGCTCCTCGTGCAAGTGTGCTGCAATCCCGTCCAACACTTTGGGCTGTAGCCGCAAAAAGAAATGTTTTTCTCATTCAAACGTAGGACTTCGGCCATGCCGCATTGCCCAATAAACAAATCAGAGTACAACTGTGTCCTTGCTCAGGGCCAGACCCACTGCCCAGTAACCAAAGTTATATCACAATTTTTTAGCACTTACATTTAGAAACTTTGGAAAAATAGATCACAGGACAGATTTGCAAATCCATGCTTTCATGTCCTTGCTGATGCTCCTCGTGCACTTCAGGCTGTAACCATGAGTAGATTTTATTTCCCATTGAAACCTATCTCGATTTCTAAAGGCTTTACCACATAGCTGGTACGTGGTGACCATGCCACGTTGGTCACATTGCTGGTCCCTCGTGATCTTGGCCACTGGCTACAGGCTACGCCTCGGTCACCAAACATATATCACAATTTTTTGAACCTACATTATGACACTTTTAGAACATAAAACACAGACACATTTGCAAAACCATGCTTGTGTGTCCTTTCCAATGCTCCTCGCACAAGTTTGCTGCATATCCATTCACATTGTGTTGTTTGAAAAGTTAAAAAAATATACGTACAAAAAAAATCATTTAACTCAGCCCCCACTTGACACAATCCATTCAGGCTTTGCACAAATATTCATGGTTGGATCTAAAATCGTTTTGCAAACTTGTATGTAGATCCATCAAAATGCACCACATTTATAAGCCACTGAAACATTTTGCGACCCCCCCTTTAATTTAGCCAACTCTTGGTGAAACAGCATATAAAAGCACCAAACGTTGCAGGGATTGGGTCTAACATTATATTGCAAAATTTCATGTGGTTTCCTTGAGTGGCACCAAAGCTATAAGCCATCCAAAAACTGCTTTTCACCGACCCTATGATGCAGAAATATGCATGGATGTCTCTGAACTTTCGTCCAGCTCGCGAACATCCCAGCAATGTCCCGAACATCTGAGATGTTCGTGGACTTCGGAGAAGAAAAAACACAAAATGTTTGGCTGCCTTATCCTATCCCATCCTCATCACCCTCATCTCCCCAGAGGTTGTTTGTGTTTTTAATATGTTTTTGCACTGTGTTCGTGGACTACGTGTGCAGTTTGCGAATCCAACATGGCGTTCATTTAAAAAATGTAGACACACCTCACATTTTTAATTGGCCAATCAGTGGTCAAGTAGGATGGTGCGAATGTCACGTGGCTCTCTGATTGGTCCTGAGATGTCCGTTGACACTGAATCAGGAAGAGAGTCCATGGACCGGATGCAGACATCATTCATTTTTTTCAACCTACTTTTTTCCCATTTTAAAAATACCTACTGGACGGATTTACACTGAATGTGCAAAATGTTGGTGCAGATCCGAACAGCAGCCCCCCCCTCAACCCGCCTTGAAGAAACTGCACCAGTCTGCAAGATCATTCAGAGGTGGCCATATACTTTTTTTGCAAACTTTGGTGATGGTTCGTCAAATGGTGGCAAAGTTATAAAAACTGATCTTCCTATGGGTTAAGCAACTTAACCATAACTACAGGGTCGCTACCACAGGCTCTGTAAAAGGTTATTACTATTGTATTTTTCAGACATTACCACCACATTTTTGGACTAAACTTTATCATTATTTTGGATCACTTTTAATTTTATATTTTGTTTCTATTCTTAATTTTTTCCTTTCGAAAATTGTTTTGATTAACCTTGATCATTATTATTTCAATAGTAATTTTATTTTGTATTACTATTTCCTGTATTACTTTTTTTTTCAAAATGAATGGGTACATTTGTGAATTGGAGTCAGTGCAGCATGAGAAATCATATGGATAGGTGAAAAATGAAATGGACAAACAATCATGCAATGGTTGTTAACCTAAATTGAGAATGCAGAAGAAAATCCTGAGATTGTGACAATTTTGTTTAATTTAAAGTAGTGTGCACATTTTCATTGAATTCTTGTAATAAGTAATGTGTTTATTTTGGCTTTCACACAACCATGGTTCTAGCTAGTTCCAGTAGCGTTGTCAGCTTCACAGGCAATACATGTGTAAACAAATTTGCAATATGAATATATGCTCCTGAAAATTGCTTATTTTTTCCTAGGAAACCCTGACTACTGCAAACAAGTACATGGATAACACAAAGTGCAGGCATTCTTACATGTTTTTATCTTCCACGCAAATAGACCAATCAATCAAAATTCAGTTTCTTAAGACACCAAACCAAAATTTGGAGCAAAAAAGAAAAATACCATCTGTGATCAAGGTGGGAATCATGGTGAAAATGAGGAAAAGGCTAGGGCAGCTATACCTCGCTACCTCCCTTTTCGGGTGATAATGATGCCATTAACTGGTAAAAAGGGGAGGCAAAAATAGAGCAGGCCAGCAAGTTATGTTAAGTCATCTTTTGACCAATAAAATTAAATGAAGCCAGAGAAGGGAAACTAGTCTATGAATGATTCTAAGCACATTGGACCCTGGGATGCAGTGCTCTTCTATGCTCACTACTGAATCTCCTAGCAACACCACTGAAATATGGAACCCTGTCACTAATTCTGCCAGTGTGAAAAAGGCCACATCCCTGGCTTTGGATTTGCTCTCTACCAATCTCCTGCTGTCTTAAAATACCAACCCAAATCCCCTGCACACTGGGCCTGAATGTTTTCACATAACTATTACTCACTCCATTAGCTCGGGCACACAGCCCCACATCAGCAGCTAACTTAGATTCACAGTGCTGTCACTTAGAATATATTGGGCCCTTACCAAAACATACCCAAGTGTCTCCATCATACCCATAGAACCAGAGCGGAAGTCCGGTCCGCGGTACTTCAGCTGCAACCATCAACACCACCTGTTTCGCAACTGAGTCTCCTCTGTCCCACTAACACACCCCATACCTATCTTTTATTTTGGGGCCATGGGCAGTGAGGCCACCAAAATGACGGGAGTACTATAGAAAAACACTTTACATTACATTATATCGCACAACACAAAATATGAAAGCTGATGTAATACCATAGAATTATACTCTGATATTTAGATAGCCATAACATATATTGCATCGTGTTATCTTTGTGTATCATCATCCTGTCCTTGTATGTCTTCACCACCACAAATCTGTGCTCTATCCCCACTCCCCTTCACCTTCCCAGGGTCATATATTAACCTGACCAATCATATTCAGACACAATCACAATCACCCAAATATTGCATTTTTTTGCCTGAATAAGTTACTGGTTCTGGGAGGTGTTTCACGTGCTTCGGAGAAGAATAGTGTAAATGCATGGGTGAGGTTTGAATTCATAATCAGTCTTTTGAAGAGAGTTGGAGAAATGGGAGGTTGCACAGCAGTTGAGGGAATATACTTTGGTTGAGGTATAGGTAAAATGGGAAGGTTTTAGTTGAAGGAGCTGTAGAGAATAAAAATAGGATTTATTTGGGGGAGTGGTAGACATTAAAGTTAAATTTAGTTGAGAGAGATGTAGGCAATTTACACAGGACTTGATGGAGAGGTAGACTACTGAAATAAGAAAGACCATTTTTTTCCTTGCATGTCACAAAAGCATGTGCCATTTTTAACCCATAGAAGAAAAAAGGCTCACGGACAATGCTGTTTTTATGTGGCCAATGAAAACGTGTTGCATTTGTAGAAGATGGCTGATCATTTATTAGAGGTAAGAGTGCATTATTTGTTGTGTCTCTAACCGAATGTGTTGTCTTATTGTGGTTCGAGAAAATATTTCTTGCTTGCAAAAATACAATCTTTAAATTCTTTTGAGGCAAGAGAAGATAATATTCACTGTCTGTAACTTAGTGTGGCAATTTTGTGGGGCCAGGATAAATCCTTGCTGCTAGCGAAGATGCCAGGAAAACATCTTAGAATACTTTTTAGGCAAGACAGTTTATTCAGTGGCTGCAGCAAAAGGCACTGGCGCAGATTCTCAAAAACGTTTGCATCACAGTCTCAATGGAGATGGCAAATTCAGAATGAAAACATCAAAAAGTGCCCAGTGTGCAAAATGTTGCACAACATAATAAATGGGCATTTAATGGAGCCCCTGAATAGATGCACATGTCTTTGGCACCTCTGCCAGATGCACACTTTTTATTTGCACATGCAGTCATGAGCATCACTTTGCACCAAAAACATGTGCATCTCATAAGATGCCCCAAAAATATCTACCCTAAAAGACACAAGAAAGCATTTCAGACAATGCGGGTCATTATGAGGTTGGAGGTAAGGGAAAAACGATGCCGGTAAAGGATTGCCTGCATCGCTTACCGCTACGGGCTATTCCGACCATACAGACCGCTATTTACGGTACCGTAAAGTACGATGCAGTAAATAGCGGTCTTGGTTGCGCGTGCCACACACCATGCCGATATTAGTGGCATGGCATTAACCGGAGCGGATCACAAGTAACGCGCACGCGTAAATAACGGCTTCCTCAAGGCCGTAAAGTACCTTACCGGCATGAGTACATACAGGCATCTCAGAGAAGGTGTAAAGAACCCTGAGCAGTGGTTCCCAGAGCCACAGGTCCACACAATCAGCACAGGTGTAGGCAATGGAGTCTGCCGCAGCAGAAAAGGATCACACCCACACACCACACCCCCTCCCACACCAAGATGATAACAATAGTGGTAGCAGTACATGAACCAGGAGGCCCTGCTTGCAAGGCCACAACTACAAAAACAACACCAACAACACCAGGCCCCACCACAGAGGAGACACAGAAGGAGAAGGAGGGTGAGACAGGCCCAGCATGCAGCACCAGTGCAGCCACCGGAACCACCCCAGCAGCCCCCACTCTCATGCATCAGGTCCGGTCCCTCAAGCGAACCCTGGAGCAGATACTCACCCTCTAGCAGCTTGACTGTGCCACCATCACTACCATAGTTGCCCTGACTAATTACGAGAGATAAGTACGCATCATACAAATACACACCGCCATCCCTGCTCAACTGAAGGTGGTGCCTCTGCCCCACATCCATGCCACAGGCACCTACCAGCACACAGTGGGGCCCATGCATGGCATATCACACCCATCCATTTCACGGACGCAGAACCAAGTGCTGGATCACCTCTACAAGCACACAAGGGACTACAAATCCCTACCATGGACTACCCAGGAGAAATACGACACAAAAGTTTCACCCCATGCATTGGCAGGCATGCCAAATTGCATGGGTGCCCCTGACTGCACCCACGTGGATTTGCTGGACCTGCATGGCATGCAGGTGGCGTATCACAACGGCAAGCAATACCACTCCACCAACGTGCAGACGGAATGAAACACAAGCAACACCATCACACCATCACACATGGGTGGGCCCGACATCCAGGACCAATTCATGACTCAATGGGTCAGATGAACCCCATGCTACCCTGCCGCATGGGGCTACATGCAGGACGATGTGCCTGTCTGCATCTTGAGTCTTCTGGCTGCGTCACCATAGTACGGATAAGAGCAGTATGATGGATATGCCACTGACTACAGCCAACACACCCAACTGCGGAATTACACAGTACACTGCAATTCATGGATCTAACCTCAAAACCGCTGCATGCATAAATGAAGCATGTATCATGAGATGTGCCGGCCACTGTTCATAGACCATCTCGAAGACCCTCCCCCCTACAGCATCCCATTGCACAGGACACATATTGGGGCCATGAATGGGGTAAATGCATCCATGGACATGTGCGTATGGGCATCAATTACCTGCTACCATGTAAAACAAGTCCAGTACTCCACCATGACAGTCAAGACACTTACCTTCATTGGCTACACATGCAGGTGTTGGTGGCTGTCGCTTGACACCATGGTACAGGACCCCTGTCCCAAACCCACAGAACAGGGCCAAGGAGGCCTACAATACTGCCCATACCTGTGGGCAGATGAAGCAGCCACTTGCCTTTACAGTGCACAGATTAGTTGCCTAAGATGGTCCGATGGGGTACCCAGCTACTGCAATGAGTAGGTGTCCAAGAGCCCCATGTCATGTGTGATGCTTTTCGAAATTATGCATCCCTTGGGACGTGGCCCTGTCCCCTCACATGGGACTGCTAACACCAGATGAAGTTGGAGTGAAGGAGGAGGAGGAAGGGGCAAGATAGCATCATTGAGCCGGTGCACAGGAGGGACATGTCGTGTGGCAAACATTGATTGGCCAACAAAACCACAGCATAAGTCAGCAGAGGGTGCCATGACATGGGCACACAGGGCACTGGGTGTGTGGATACTTGTAGACCATGCACTGTCATACATCACAATACGCATGCACAATGATGAATGTCCACACATGTTTAACTTTGCAACTCCAAGGGTGTATTGTCGATTCAAACACATAAGTGTGAACATTCCCTCCACCACCCCACCACCCTCCCCCCAACTCCACAACAAACCCTCACCCTCCACCCCCTTCCCCCCAACTCCACAACAATCCCTCACCCCCCAAACCCCTCCCCCCAACTCCACAACAGTAGTCCCATGTTGTCCATCACGACCACATGTGGCAGCAATGCCGACTACTCCATGCTCCTGGGGCCCGGGGGAGGCATGTCCCGGCACCGCTGAGAACGCAGGGTGCATCGAGGTGGGCTTGCCAGGGTGGAGTGACTGGATGAGGGGGTGTCCTCCTGCTGAGGCGGCTGATTGGGATGCGCAGCCTCAATGCGTCCAAGGACGTCGCATAACTGGGCCGTGCTCTCCGTGACCACCTGATGCATTGCCCTGAGTTCCTCTAGCCACTCCACCCTGCCCTGGCAGTTCTCTTCCATCGCCTCAGTGATGAGGGCAGTGAGCTGTGGCAAACGAAATGCATCCAGTGGTGGTCTTTCATCCCTGCAGGGGATTGGGCCTACATGCCCTGACAGGTCCTCGACTGGGGAACTGATTGGCGTCTCCCTGTGCATCGCCACATGTACTTTGGCCAGGTGTGTCAGGCTCCCCTGAGTCACTGCACGACACCTGGGGGACATTGCTGGGCTCTGGGGTGTGGACAGTGAGGTAGAAGTCCTCCTCAGACGCCCCACAGATGGACAAGGGGGTGTCCACATTTGCCAGTGGAGCCGTGGCTGCCACCTCCCAGCAATGCTTGACTCCTCTGACCTTGGGTCGGGCATTGTGGCAGGCGCCGATGTGGGAAGGGAAGGGGGTGGTGCATCCTCCATGGACCTTTGGGTAGCCGGGGTGGGTGTTTTCGTCTGGGCTGGTATGCGGCGGACCCTGCCTTTGCCCGTGGAGGTGGTGGGATGGCTTGTCTCGGCCTCCTCGCTCTCATGCTCAGCGCCTGTGGGAGTAGAAGAGAGGGACAGCATGAGTGATTGTTTGAGACGCTAATTACATTAATGGCTGCATTCACATTTCAGTCATTTGGGGTTTGTGGCCTTTTGGGCGTTGCAACATGTGTCTGATATGTGCGCAGGTGTCAGAGTCACTAATCCAGGCCTGGTACTGTGCAGTTTGACTCCAACACTGCCAACCCATCTGCACGGTGTGCAACATGGGATGTGCCAGTTTGTGCACCATGTGTGATGTGCGTTTTGTACTTGCACTTGGCACTTGCTTGGGTGGCAGTTGGCTCAGTATGATTTGGATGGGGGGAGGGCACCATGACAATGTGCTTTGGATGGCCCTTGGGTGTGTGTTTATCATGTAATTGCCATTGACGGTGTTGACTTTGGACACTCACCTCCATCAGCAGACCATGGTGCCCCACACTCCATTTGGCCGACGCCCTCTATGGATGTGGTCCCAATCAGTGCAGCGCATGTCTCCTCCCATGGCTTCATTCTCATTGGGGAACTTGGGCCCCCTCCGGTCTGCTGTGCCTGACTCCGGTTGGCAGAGAGGAGGCTCTGCACCCTCATCCGCAAGTCATCCCACCGCTTGCGGCAGTCACAGAGGGTGCGGGGGGTGGTGAATACTGCGCTCACCCTTTGGGCGAGTTGCGGCCAGATGGTTTTTTTGCGTAGCAACGCCTCCCGGCGCATGTCGCCGCTGAACATGATGTCAGCGTGCTCCTCCAGGGTGTCGACCATGGCCTGCAGCTCTTCGGGGCTAAATCGCTGTTTGCGGAGCCTGTCCGCTGACTTCTTTGGTGCTTTTGGCATTGCTACCGGGTGTGTAGGCCTTCTCCAAACTTTAGATTGCTCTCAAGGGTGCTGCCTGAGGAGGATGGCAATGGATTGTGTTTTTAAAGATGGCCGCCGCGCTCCTTCCCGTTCCTGTGCGATGACGTTATTTCCGGTTCCGTTATTTTGCGGTGACCGTCATTTACGGATCTGTGACGAGATCGGTCTCGTTCTTTCCGCTATGCCGGTAAGTACCCGAACTTACCTCCAAAGTCGTAATGAGGCCCAATCTATTTAATGTTTATTAAGTTTCATTCTTATTTTTCTTATGTGCATATAAGTAAGAAGAGAGTAGTGAATATTTTTTTAACTTCAGCTGTGTGGTGAGTTGATTTTTTAAACTGAATCCCGTCCCATGAGAGCAAGTGTATACGATTTAAATGTGTCAGATGGTAGTTTTGGCATGGAATTTAGGAATGTCATTGAGTGTTGTCTATGACTGTTTTGATATAGAGTAGGGCTAGGCATTTAATTCATATAAATGTATAAAAACTGTAAGAGTTACTGCTAGACAGGCACTTGGAAAGTGCTCTAGTCTGTTATGTTCTCTCATTCCTTTACAAGTGTTCTATAGCCGCAGGCGCATGAAGGCCACATGAGTGAAATCAATAGCAACACAAATGCACAGTAGCCAGCTAGTCATAAAATGTCCTCACTTTTCCTGCCGTGGCACCCTATATATACACCCTGGCAGATATAAGGCTCACGTTGGAGACCTTGTGTAGGGCATGTGACTGTGAGGATTATGATGTTACCACTGTGATGTCACTGGTGGTCTGTAAGGATCCTTTGGAAAAGAAGTACAGGGCTGAAAGTAACTTTACTAGTGGTGGTATGGCATGTGCTTGCATTGTGGGTGTGATAAGGGCCCACTCTCACTGACTCACTGGCTCCAGTATGGGAAGCGGTACCTCTAGGTGATGTCTTCATCAGCCAGTTGAAATACGGTGATCCTCCTCTTACATATCATTTCCCTCCTCCTAAGTCGGTGCAGATGCACGATGCTGACTGGATTGGCCATTTTGGGAATGTGAACCTATCACTCCGTGCTGGGGTTTTATATTGTGTTGTTGGTTGTGATTGATGTGCACTTCTTTGAAGGAAGTTAACACAATATGATGTGTAGAGGAGCAAAGGACAGAGATAATTTGCTCCTCATTACGAGTTCGGAGGTAGCCATGCCATCATTACTGGCATGGCTACCTCCAAACTAATGTCCGGATCCCGAAAAAAGGGAATTACCGGGCCATTCCAACTTTTGCAGGCCCGCTAATTCCCATTTTTGGGACCCGGTATGTCCCCATTCCCATTTGAGCCCCAATAGGGCTCAATGGGAATGGGGAGGATGCTAGCAACGGACCCGTTGTTAGCATCCTGGTCTGCTCGCGGGTGCCAGTATGCACATCTGGCTGGTAGAGAAGTGCATACCGCCACCAGCGAGCAATCTCGTAATGTGGCGGCTCGGTATGAACGGTGCAGTTATCTACCGGCACCGTTCATAGCATGGCCAGCAGGGTTGTAATGAGGCCCAATGTATTGCCTTGCAATATAATAGAACATACAAACTGACAGTATGCCCGCTTCTAACATTCTCCCACCCACAAGACCCAACATTGATAGATTACAGAGAGATGACAAGAAGGAAACTAAATCTTAAAACAAGACACACAATATATGTGCCATTGACAATCCCTGGTAAGACACCTATGCACTATTCCATTGTCAATGCAGATGCACCTGCTTTGCAAATCACTGTAATAAGAACCTTCTTGAAATGTCCAATCCTGGTGGTAACCTGAAGATACCCACCTCCTTCCTTACATGGCAGCAGCATTTCAGTCACAGTTTAGAATCCACAGTCATCTAATGTTCACATTTCTAGACCACAAGAGGCATCCGTGGGCCCTGGCCTAAAAAAGCAATGCCATATTTTGTTGATGGCAACCATCTCATGTCATGCTGACTAATTAATTAACATACCATCTGTTCTAGCACCTGATGTCCCCTAAACTGTACCATCAACCCTACTGAATACAGTTTCATAATGGCACTTATTAATGTGAATGTGTTTCTCAAATATAACATATTTTTCCCCTTTGCTCTTCGTCAGTGGAGGTTGTGCCTTACCATGCTGGCACCCCACTATACCTCCCGACTCCATGCAACATCAAGGATCCGGAGACTACACTAAGATGGCCGTCGCCGCAATGCCACACATTGCCTGGACCTTTGTGCCTGGCTACCTGGCTGTAGGTACCCGGCAGCTTCCTGCATCGTGATTGGCAGACCCCCTCACCATATGAGTGGGCTGCCTCGAGCCGGGAGGCAAAGCAGGCCCTCATCCCAAGGCCTATGCTCTAAGGCTCAGGACCTATCTTTCCCTGTCTGCCATGGATGCCGATGCCGCCCAGTTCCCTGGTCCCGAGGCCACATATCCAGAACTACGACATTGCTGACCATGTCGCAGGTATCGTGATATTTTTGGAAACCTATCCCCACACATTTCCAACTAGACCGATCCTCTAGCACAGGCACAATATCCTTATCGCTTCCTTAATGTTGCTGAATCATCATGTACGCGATATTCTTATATCATCATTCACCATACTGATACTTTGTCACCATAATGTACAGAGAGTCTGTAGCTACCGGTAATCGATCTTGATGCAAATGGTTACCATCACATTCCCCATGGCCGCTTGTTATGCTGTGCATGCCTGTGCCTCAGTACCCGCCCTATGCCCGCGTATTATGTCGCGTATGCATGTGAAGTCATATCTGCTGCCAGCCCCTGCCAGCTGCCACCTCTCGCTACAAGTGCACGAAGGTCCTCCACCCCCATAGTCTCCCCTATGCTATGTGATGTCTCCCCCCACCCCCTTGGTCACCTGTTGTCATGTGATGGGTCCCCCCACCCCATTCGTCGCCCGTTGTTATATGATGTCCCCCCGCCCCCTTGGTCGCCCACTGTTATGTGGTGTCCCCCCAGACCCTTGGTCGCCCATTGTTATGTGATGTCCCCCCACCCCCTTGGTCGCCCGCTGTTATGTGATGTCCCCCCAACCCTTGGTCATCCGTTGTTATGTCATGTCTCCCCCTAAAACCCCTGGTCGTCTGTTTTGCTGCATCACTTGCTTCTGCCGCCTTTCCAGATATGGTTGGCCATCATATCAATTCTACTGGATCTGTCTTTATGCATTATATATGCCGGCGCCTTCAACTTAGGGTTAGGCTGCTTGTCTTTGCCACCTTTACTGACTCTTGGCATTACCCGCTGCTGCCACCCCTCAAGATGGGGCTGGCCTTCATGTTTATGCCACTGGATTGATTTTATGCATTGTATGTGCCGCTGCCCTCAATATTGGGCTTGGCAGCTTGTCTGTGCCACAATTACTGATTCTTCGCATTACTTGCTGCTGCCACTCTTCAAGATGGGGCTGGCCATCATGTTTTGTGCTACCTGATTTGACTCTATGCATGATTTAGTGCTGTCATCCTGCAAAGATGCGGTTAGGCAAAATGTATGTATAACTGTTCCTCACAAGCACTTATGTCACTTAAGTAAGCCTTCTTAACAGCGCTGTGATGCCCGAGGGCAGGTGTGCGCTTTACAAATGCAAATAAATAAGTAAAATAAAAATAAATAATGCCTAAGCTAAAGAGAAAAGAATATGATCAAAATGAAATAGGGGAGACATAACACAGGGTCAAGATGAAGCATAGAGATAAATAGCTTTAAGAAAAATGAAAAGGTGGACATATCTTTTCACAAGCCCCCTTTTGCACTTTAGGCACAACCAAAGACTTGATTGAAGTTAATCCCTTCTCCTTTTACATAATTATTGGTTTCAATGGGACAGGACTACTGCAGAATGACCTTTATCAACCTTCTCAAAATGTTGCAACATTAATAGTCATCAGGTCATCATTTGAACTTGTAACTAGTCATTAGCTTCATCAAACTTGTAGAATGTATTGAAATGGAAAAATGTCATTTGAATATGTTCCTACAGGTTTGATCCCATTGCAAGGCAAACGGATAAACTGTGAAAGTTGGGCTTTGGTTTTCTACAAGGAAATGGTACACAGAATATGTATTATAAATCAAAGTACCAGTAAAGTTAGCGTTTTCAGACAAACATATTGTTTAATTATGAATTCTATTGAAAATGCATGATATTGTACATTTTCTTTATTTAAATGTGATATAAATCAATGTCTACATCATCAACGTTCTTTGAATGTATAAACTATAAATGAAAGCTAAACTAAAACCTATTTACAATGTGATAAACATCCATTAGTCATCTTTTATTAGAACTATAATGTCCAGTCCTCTATTAATCAACGACTTAGATCAATGCATGGCAGTTGAATGGAACATATGTGTTTATTTAACACAATATGCCTTGTTTTCAAACCATAAAGATACATTCAGATGTATTTTGCACTGAAAAAGATCACCAGTGCCTTGATTAATGTCTGGCTCTTAAGTTAAGTGCATTTTAAGAAACAGACATCTACAGAGAATTTTCATCAGTTCCATTAGGCTTTAGTTAATAATTATATAATTACATTCTCTTTGTGACAAGTAAAATGGACTTCTAAACAACTGATAGCTGATATTGAACGTGATCAGCCCACATACATAATATGTAGCTAATGCATAGTAAAACTTACATTTTAAATGTCCATATTACAAAAGACAATTGTAAATGGATTATCAGTTGTCATTGGTGGAGCGTTCGGGAAAAAACAGATCTTAATGTAGTTAGCATTATATATTAAAATGTGAATTTTGTGTGCAAAATATGCATATTCTAATAACACCATTATACACAAAGTTATATCATTGATTTCAGGGTATTCTCATGAGCACAAATATGTAATTTTCCCCAATATCAAATGTGTCTTAAAAGACTCATTTTTAAAATGAATACTTCATTCAGTATAAGTCTTCACTCCAAGGGATGGGGCTAATTTGCAGATGTCACAACCTTTTTATGACATTGCAGTAGGATTTTCACAAGGCCAATATAACCGTTTCTGTTGTTTTCCTATCCCCTCCACCCCAAACTGTCTTGGTGCACCTGTAAACACTTGTGTATATGCACCATAAAAACTGGAGGAAATATTTAATACTTGGCTTTTCACAGAAAGTAATATGCCCTGCACAATTATATATTCCAGGGTATGCTATTTGAATATACTTCCTCAAAGCTCCATTTATAGATCCTGTTCCCATTTAATGACATAGCTAGTAAACATGGTTCTCCCAAAATATGTTTAATTGTTATCTGGGTTCTAACAAATTCTTGGGACATGTATTTAAATGCATGGGGCATTATTGTACTCACTTTTGGTTTATCTTTTATTTATTTTTATTTTATTTATTTTATTTTATTTGGGTTGGTTAAATTAATTTAACCTTTCAAAACACATTTTTTCATAAAACTTCAAGTTACAAATCACATCATATCGCATTAGGAAAGGACAAATGACAACTTAAAAAAGAATAAGGATAAAATGAGAAAGCCACAGAATAAAAAGCAAAGGGAAGTAAAGATCAATATAACAGCATACTTAGCAAACTCAATTCAAACGTCCAGCCACACACACATTATAAATTAAACCTAAACATGTGTGACAACTAATAACCCAGAATAAAATCACTAGATGATCAGTCTATAAGCAATACTGCACTTACAAATTGCATAGTGGCTATTCTCAATGAGATTTTCGAGGTAGCAAATAATTCATACCATAGTTCATCATCTGACCGCATTAAATGATGTGTTTTTATAGACTCAGGACACGTAGGTAGATTAACAGCTCCAAGCAACTCCACCAGGAAATCTCTCCCTTTCTGTCTGTCCCCCTCCTCCCAAATCTCTCTCAGGCAATCTGGTCCTGTCTTGGGAAATGCTTCTGTATTTAGCTCCCTCTGGAAGATATCTTCTAAAGCAGGAATTCCATCAACTATATCCAGTGTGTTTCTCAGCAAAATGTACAAAATGTACAAAATGTGCAAAATGTACAGCCAAAGGATAATGTTCATCCTTATTTAAGATTGCTCGGTAATCCTGTAAAATGTGAATCTTTAGCTGACAAATGGTGGAACCTATGTACATTTTTTCACACGGGCATGGAATTGCATATACCACATACTTAGTCAAGCAATTGATTTTGTGTGTAATGTATATTACACACAAAATCAAGTGATGCTACACTTATTAGATTCTTTGCACTCACACACATAGCAGTACATAAAAGAAAAGGCAAGAGAGAATGCAAGTTGCGTAAGTTGGAATCTAAACCTATAGTCGAATTTAACACCAAAAAACCCATGGGTCATAATTCAGATGAAGAATTGGCTATACATTTACTAGAAGATTGATTGAGATGAATTGATTACAGTGATTTTGATATTGTTCAATGAATTTGTTATTTATACTAACCTTTCCATTTCTTACATGATAAATGAGTTTCTATATACACTATAGAATTGGAATAATTAATTAATTGGTATTAGAATGTATTGAATCAATTGGTTACAGATACACAAGGATCTCAGAGTGATTAGATACTATGGAAGAACTACAGTTTGAATAAGGAATTTTAAATTGTGTTTTTTAGAATGTTTTGCATCAATGATATAATTGGTTTTAACAAAACACTAATTGGGTTTCATACATAAAGTCTTTTAGAATAAGTTGAATCAATAAATGAATTGGTTTTATATATGGTCAATTTTAGAAATGTAGGTATAAATGAATTAATTAGATTTTAGAATCCTGAACATATATATCTTGTAAAATTTATGTATTTATTTATTTGCATTTATAAAGCGCACTGTGGCATCGTAGCGCTGTTACAAAAGGATTTACTTAGTTACAATGAATAGAGAAATATACTATTGAGCACACTGGTAATGTACTGAACACATAGCACTTTTGTATCATATAGGAATCATTGCGTAATCTGCACTGTCCATAGATTATGGATTTGTTTGTCAGTTATTAGAATCAAGCACACTTGGGTGGGACTAAAAGATTATTAGCAAAATGATTATATGCTATTATTCTGAATGAGAGATCTTCAGCCCGATTCAGCAAAAGATCACACAAAGAGATCTGCTGTGCTTTGCGGTTCTGAATGAGTAGTCCTCAACGTGCCCGTGCAGAATGATACTGTTGTGGCTGATAGGAATGTACTATAAAAGCCGATTGGCTGAAGGACAGAATTAAGAAAAAAAGATTTGAAAAAACACACCAAATGAAGTCATGAATATTATGTATTTTGTACGTTTATTTTAAACTGATATTAAGAGTAAGTAACAAAATTTGTACGCCTACTATTAGCAAGTAGTCAGGCTAAGATGGGTGCTGGCTTTTCATGTATTTTTTTAAACAAGTTTAGAGTGAGTCACATGACTGGCTAACTGATGACTGATATTTGTGTAGAAATAAATAATGCCCAGTGTAAACATGATGTAATTTCACCTGAAGAAGTCCTGGTGATTGGGGTGGAACGCGTGGCGTGACGAGGAGCACTGGGGACAACTTATACTGTTTTGTAAGTCCATGTTGATTAAATGAATGTTATTTGCGGATCCATGTACAAATCAAAGATGTTTTTTGCACTTAAAACCGGATTGAGTACTCTAACAATTTTTGTTCCTTACTATATATTCAGTGGGTGAACAAATTATATCTGAAAGATTGCACAGGGTGTCATACCGGTATTTGTTTAATATGCCTTATTCTCCTTATCAGTGAAACCAAAAAGGTAGGTGTGTCCCTAAACCTTCATTAAGGGGGCAAAAAGCTAAGTGTAAATACAACAGTTGTAAATTAAGGATAATTTGTATTAGAATAATATATTTATTTCATTTCATTAGAAAAAGGGGTTGCTTAAACATATAGCTATCCTCCTCACAAGAAATGACATATTCACAAAATACAAACAGCATTACCACAATTCCTAATGTTCTGTTTTGTTTCCCTCCATACCCAAAGGTTCTAAGTGCAGAATTAATGGATCAAAGATAACATCTGTACAACTCATCACTGCTAAGTGGCACAATAAATTGCAAAGTGCATACATAAATGGATATGCATATCTCAAGTAGATTAATAACATATAAAGAATATCATGAACAACAATAGAACGCTAGTTTCAACATCTCTGGTTTCCATTTTGTGAATATGTTTTCATCAGGACTGAACTGATATATTGGTGAAAATGTGAAACAAAAGAGATAGTGTCAATTTTGAGTAATAGGACATGATAGTAAAAATACATTATTTGGAGCATGCGGATTCCTATGCCAGCCATTTCTTTTGTGGGTTGATTGATATGCTCTATATGTTATTACTCGACTGAAACTTCTGCTTGTGTGGTTTGTGACCTTTGTGAGCTAAAACAGTCAATAGAACTCATGTATTTTGTTTACAAGCGTCATAGGGAGATGAAGCTTAAAGGAGATTGTCCAGAATGTCCATGTACTGTACCAACACGGATTGCTCTGGGAGTTATATGTCATAAAGATAGTTCTTTCGTTGTTGGGAAATCAAGGTTTCAGACTAGTGTACCCCTATAGAAGCCAGATCCCAGTATACTGGAAAAGGTGAAAATATATCTGCTGTTTAGATGCATCAGAACAGAAAAGAAAGTGGATCAAAGATCTAAAACAGTGAAGCGTGTAGCTTATGGTGCAATGTAGCACAATATAGTGGCAGGATTTGGCACTAATGTGTTCAAGGGTAGCACAACAGCACTGATAACACAGGCGCATTGGACAAAATGATAGGTGACCTTTTCTGGATTCTTTCCAGGAAGTATACAAATATTACAGGGACTGCGTGTAAGGACCATAATTGTATTTTTTCTACATGACTGTATTATGGGACTATTTCTTCTTCTGCCTCAGGATGCTACTGATATCAGGGATTTCTGGGCAATTGCTTAGATTGGTCAACTCATATTTGGACAGGTTCTCCATTATGTATACACCCTACCTCCTTCTCATGTGTCAACCAAACATTAGATAACAGCTCAGTGAACTCTGGAGATGAATAGGCTTAATTAAAATCTGGACCTAGGGAAGTAGTTTTTTGGAATGTGGCTAGGACAGCTTCCCTGTTGTTGCCAGGCATATATAGGAATGTTCAATGCGGTACAGTCATTTGTGCAATCCAGTTTACACAGGAGATCATGACCTAACAAGTTAATGGGGACTGGAGGCCATAACAAGAATGCATGTCTGTCAGTGATAGATCCTGAGGTAATGGATATTGGTTTGGTATTGGGATGTGGTACAGGCGTATTGGAAGTACCCACTCCATTAATTTGTGACAGAAGACAGAGGGCTATCAATGAAATAATCAGATTGTATAGCTGATTTGCTAGCTCCTATGTCTAAAAGACATGAAATGATTTGTCCCACAGTACATTTGCTGTAAAGCCTGGTGCATTTGGGTTCGGGAATGGGGTCAAACTTGAGAGTTGTGGGATACAAATTCTGCTATGGTTAATTGGCATTTATTCACCTTCTTGTTTACAATAATGACAAGCTATGAAAGTCACACATTTCCCTGGGGATCTTGCAATACACGACTACCTCTTCCCCATCCCTCTCCCTGCTACTCTCTTTGTTTGTTCCCCACTGAGATGTCTACCTTTGGAGATCCTACAACAGTAGGGCCTTGATCTTGTTCTCAGTATGTTTTTTCTTCAGTTCTTGGCATGCACAGTGTTTGCTACTGCAATTAGTTGGGCTAGGGGGTTCTTTGCCATTCAATGCATATCATTTTAAGCTGCTTCGGCATCTTTAGATCTGATGCAGTTCCCTAACAAAGGCTTTTGCTGCTGCTTCTTTTGCAGTGTCTGTTGGCTTTATTGTTTAGAAGCTATCTTAAATATGTCCAGAAAGTCTTCTGAAGAGTCACTGCCTGTCCTCCAGGGCTCACTTCAGAAATAGCATTCAACAGTCTTTTGGTGACTTGTATCAAGTCTGTGCCTACTCCTGGGCAAAAATCCTTGTTAGATAAATAAATCGTTATTTAACTTCTGTGGTTATAAAACCCATCAACTGATTAATGTATGCCCATGAGGAGTTATAACACCTTATAACCATCTCCAATTCCTCCGCAAATCTCTGTAGTTCCTGCACAGCAATCACATTTTCTTTAGCAATGGTGAAATGTCCAGGTAGTTGTCTCAAAGCAGACTGGATTTCATGGTGTTTTGGGGGCATGGAAATCTAAGATGACACATCTGTTAACTTTGAGTGATTCATTCATTCTATTTTTTCGGAAGATAAGACCAAATGGAACCATAGAGTTATGTTGCATGTCACCAACACAATTGCATTTTCTAAAGAGATGTAACTGGTTATTTAGAAGTTGTTCTATGAAACGCATCAACACATTCTTCATACTGAAATGCAAGTTTTGAAACATGAACAACTCTACTAGTGGTTTTCAATATCCCATGACATACAGTCACAAACCTATGAATTAAATATGATCATGCCAGTGCTCCAATTAATGTGAGCATTATGTCAATGTAATAATGGTAACATACAAATTAAACGCTAACTAGGATGATGACATTTAAACACATACAAATGATCACACTATGATTTCCCAAAAGAGCGCCAAAAGCTTTAGTCTTTCAACAGGTCTGAGACTGAACAGCACAACAGAAATGCATAATTCATGTTCTTAGCAATCTTAATCTCCAAAGATTGTTATTTACCTTGGCCTACATTTTGTGTGTATATATTCCAAAGCTGCTAAATCAAACAATGTTGATGTATTAAAACATTTCCAAAAAAGGATAAGAACACTGTCATCATTAAAAGGGAAACCCCAAATAACCAGGAGGAAGAGTCTCATCTAACATCAATTTAGATTTATTTATTTAATAGTTTTTTTATTACACACGTAATATCGTACTTGAGTTCGGTTTCTAAGCACGGATTCTGGATTCAAACCTCTGTTGTTCTGCGTAGTCTTGCTTTCAAGACCAGCACGTTGCCCCTGTGCTAACCTCCATTCACAGGTCCTAGGTTTCAGCCATCTGTTCAGATGGCTGAACATGTTACCCAGCACCTTCCAATTTCTCAACTTACAAAAGTTTCAAAGCAAAAAACTGCATGAAGTCCCTTCTGTCTTTCTATGATGTATTTTGCTGTGAAGGGGAAGGCCCTGAACAGTAAGTGTTCCTGGAGCAAGCTAGGGCTGAGGAATACACAAATAAGTGGGGTCAGGGTTGTGTGGGGAGGGGAGTATATGGCGAAAGTGGAAATGGTGACAGGGGGTGGGAAGGGATTGCAGGACAAGAACAGGCTAACTGCCTGGGGGGGCATGTGGCAGTCTCCCGCTACTGAGGAGGCTCGGAATGCAGGCAAAACCATGTGGTAGAGCCCACCATCTGAACTTCTTGATTGGCTGGGAGACCCCATGGTGACCACTCCCAGGTGCTAGTGATATCATTGTAGAGTATTTGATCAATTCAACCTCTACATTTCAGCTCTCAACCCAGGGTGGTCAATCTTTTTTCAGTTCAAGTCCTTCAGTTGTGGAATATCCTCCTGCCACACTGTGGAATGGAACACACCCTTTTAAATTTCAGAAAACTCAAAAACTCACTTATTATCCCACAATAGAAACCCTAAGTCTACTCACCTTATTTTATCTGCTGCACTCACACGTTGATATCCCACCATGGGCACAAGTGCACAGTGCAATTAAAAATGGACATCGCATAACATAATATAATGGTAGCATGCAGCTATCATAGACAAGTATTCTCTTACTGGCAGAGGAACTATGACGGGCAATATAAATGCTAAGGGAGTTTTAATGTTTGCCTGTGATTATAAAGACTAAATGATGGTGAAACCGATTATAACTAAAATGTGAATATGACACGGACACATTTACATTATTAGTAATACAAGTATATATGTTTTTTTCCCTTAGTAATGTTTCTTAATGAATTAAATTAAAAGTAAACATTAATCGAAATGAAGACTTTGGAAATTTACCAGATTGTGATAAATTAAATCAATCCTAGTCTTTCGTATTTTTGAAGTAGTTAAGATAATCAGTGATTGACTATTGCTTCAGTAATTTTAAATGTTGTCTTTGGCCCACACCTCTCGTGTTTGTGGCTATGCTGCGTGTTGAATTTCTAGGAAGAAGGAAATCAAGAAGCCCCCAGAGGAAACCTGGAATAGTCCAAACCCATATATTTTAAAAATAGCTCCCAATGGAAGTAATATTTTAACATTTTCTTTTCTTCATTCATAAGACTACACGTCACCGAGCAAATACATGGAAAAAAACAAACCATTGCCAATTATGTAGAAACGATAAATCTATATTTTAATTTCATACAGTCAAAAGGGAAAACAAAGTGAAGTATCTATACACAA
Source organism: Ambystoma mexicanum (assembly GCF_040938575.1). Lineage (NCBI taxonomy): Eukaryota > Metazoa > Chordata > Amphibia > Caudata > Ambystomatidae > Ambystoma > Ambystoma mexicanum. The sequence goes on from NC_090924.1 coordinate 1,042,692,702, forward strand.
AACAAATTCACAAACCTTATCACAAAACTTTTATCCATTTTTGCAAACATCTGTCAAATAGTTATACACAATATATTCATAAAAAACAAACAAGAGTTAAAACATTTCTCTTTCCTATTTCTATATAATCTCCACTATGTGCCTTAGTGAGATTCAATTACAAGTGAGAAAACATATACCTCTGTTTTCGGACCCAAGGTACATCCCATTTGTTGCACTAAACTTTAGTCTATCGAAGACTTTCTCCTCATCAGGGCTTACTATTGAGGTTCTGTTTTGTACTCAAATGAGTGTGGACCTAGCATCCTTTAATAAACCATGATGTTCCTTATGAAGCTTAAAAAGAAAAGTAATTAGAGCAGTGTACATATTTTCAGGCATCTTCCCATCACTCAGAAAAAGTGTGAGACAATTGTTCTGTAATCAACATAAAACTATATCGGAAGTCTATCAGCGCTAGGTTTTATAATTCAGAAGATTAAGTGCATATTCCAGTAATTTAGCCCTATTTGGATCTTGAATAGTCCCCATGTGTTCTGGAGAAAGCGTAGCATTCTCCAAATAACAATCTCTCTTCTAGAGGCTCTGTGTTCATTCTTATGGAGGAGTTAAACATTAAGACTGTGATTAGGGAGGTCATGATCACGCTATAATGACCACCTTAAGACTATTAGAAGCTGCCATATGTCTTAGATTCTTCAGTAATGGAACAAATTAATGACCCCATTCCGGGATAGCCACAGAGCATTAACACACATACAGCGGCTCCTGCTTGGAGGCACAAGGGTTTCTTTTGAAGTTGTGTGCCTTGGGCACGCTTCATCGATGACGGCCGTCCTTTCGGACTTCCGGCGAAAAATCCCAAGTTTCTTCCAAAGGATTCGGTGGAGGTGCTTCGTCCTACCATCAGCCCTCCCGCTCGTTGGCCCAGGAGACCTACATGGGCCGTGCCAGATCTGGAGGACATTGTTGTCGCCAAGGCCCCCCAAAACAACGATTCGACATCAAAACGGTGTGAGGCCGGCTGGCAAACTTGGTCTGCGTGTGGAATACAATATCAACCGATCGTTGGATGCTGGATGCTCTCGCCCACGGACACACCCTGGAATTTCAACGGAAGTGTCCCCATATACCACCAGTGGCTCGGCAGGAAAACCACATCCCCTCGCTTCTGCTGGAGGTGTGGGCCATGCTAAAAAAGGGTGCGATGGAGCTCGACCCAAAGAGGATCCGGTGATCCGGACTGTACTCTCGTTACTTCCTCATCAAAAAGACCGGCGGTTGGAGGCCCAGCCTAGACCTCCGCCATCTGAACAAGTACATAAAGTCTCAAGTTCCGGATGGTGACTCTTCAGCACGTGCTAGGACACCTAGAAGAGGGGGATTTTCTATCGTCGCTGGACTTGGAAGATGCCTATTTTCACATCCTCATACACAAGGGCCACCGCAAGTTCCTGCGCTTTGTGGTTCAAGGCAACATAACCAGTTCAAGGCCCTTCCCTTCGGATTGCGCTTTTACTTGCTCTATTTTTTTCGGTCAATCGAGCCTCAAGCTCCATCGAGCTATCATCCGACTAACGGGGACCCGTTTTTCAGAACTTTCTACGCCCCTCAAGATTCTTTGAGGCCTATTCTGCGTGGAAATGGCTGAAGATAAAGGAGACTTGCCACCTCTGTTCAGGATCTTCCCTGGATGTGGACTACAGAACATTTTCCTGGACGATGGGCACTCCCTGTGCCTTTACTGCCTACATTCCGACCAAATGCACGTGGAAGAGGCCTGTGCGTTCTGCAAGTATATGGTGTCATGCACTATGAAGGACCGTCGCAAGCGGCTCCCTGATTGGCTCCAGGCGAAGATCTCCGGGCAGCAAGCCTCACCCAGCAAGAGGAAATCCGAGCAGTCTTCGAAGACCATTTTGAGGGCGCTCCAGCCACGGGGGCCCAACATAAGGCAAAGCACTGTGGGCACTGGGAGCGCCGGGGGGGGTGGGCTCGTCGGCGGCCAGGTCGGGAACGGCATCTCGGCACCCTCTACCACGAGCTAACACTCCGGGTCAGCGAAGAAGAGGAAGTCGGACCATCCGGGTAAACTTCTGGAGAAGTCCCAGCCGACTCTGACTGAGAAAGCCAAGGGGGAGCCGGGCGTTGACCCTCCCCCCACGGTGAAGGCCCCAAGCGCGCCCATGGTCTTGAAGGCTGAGGCTCACCAGGCAAAGTATTCCCTGGAAGGAGTGGTGGCATCCCTAGCGAAGGCCGTGGATGCAGACTCACAGGAAGGTGGCCCTTAAGGTGAGAGTTTCCCTACCTGCTTGGAGGGAATCTTCTTTTCTACCCATTGAGAAGACACCTAGGCCGTCCCCGCTGGTCGAGCAGAAAGTGGGGGAGGAGGGCGGTAGTCCTGCAAGGATCAGACATCTCCGCGTAGGAACTTTCTGGTCTGAAGGCGGTACTTGATAAGAAGTTGGTCGAGGCCAGGTCCTATGGGAAGGACCCTTGTGAAGCGAATGTGGAGACAGAGGAGGAAATGGACGAGGAGCAGCAGGGCGTTGAGGAGCCAGAGGACATCACGCCACTGCTCCCGTTGCAGCCACCACAGCAACCTCCACTACGCCAGCTGATGTTTCGGCAGACATCCTACAGGCACTGCACACCTTGTGCTCAGAGATCCAGACAAGGATCCCCCTGTCGCCGGCGGGAGATCCCACGGCACCTGGGCCATCGGGGGGGGGGGGGTGTGACGCCGGTCAAGAGGAGTTCACCCTCCACCTCCTTGCCATCCTTCGCTGCCATCCCCTCCTCCGAGGGGCGATAAGGCACCGAATACGGACGACTACGACAGAGGGGACCTCCCAGTGCCCAGGGCCACCCGACGAGATTGGATCTTTCCATGCCATGATTGCTAGGGCCTCAAATGTTCCAACTGGCCCCCGAGGAGAAGGAAGGCTTCCTGTACCAGCACGCCAAACGTGCTTTCTATCCCTCTTATTGGCGACATTTGGGATGAGGGGCTGTTCCTTGAACCCGTCCTCGGCAAATCGGGACCGGTACGAGAAGAAGTACAGAGTACCGGACCTGCACCCAAGTGTCTCAGATCCCAAACGTCCCCGGACTCGGTTGTCTGTGGCAGCATAGTAGTAGTCCTCCGGGCACACCCTGGAATTTCAATGGAAGTGCCCGCACATTCCACCAGTGGCCAGGAAAGAAAACCATGTCCCTCAACTTCTTCTGTATGTACGGGCCATGCTGAAGAAGGGCACGATGAAGCTCGTCCCAAAAAGGCTCTGCGGCTCCGAGTGTACTGCTGGTACTTCCTCGTCAGAAAGACTGGCGGTTGGAGACCCATACTAGACCTCCGCCACATCCGGGTCCCAGAAGTTTCGGATGGTCACCCTTAAGCACGTGCCGGGACAAATGGAAGAAGGGATTTCCCATCGCCGCTGGACCTGGAGGATGCCTATTTCCACATCCCCAATCACAAGGGTCACCGCAAGTTTCTGCGCTTCGTGGTCCAAGGACCGCATTACCAATTCAAGGCCCTTCCCTTCGGATTGAAGTAGGCTCCAAGGGTTTTCACCAAGTGTCTGGCACCAGTGGTGGTGCGGTGGCACCTGCAGGGGATTCACGTCTACCCCTACCTGGACGATTGGCTCATCCGAGCGAAGTCAAGAGTCTGCTGTCGAGCACACGGCGGGCCATCCAGCTACTCACAGAACTGGGGTTCTCGATGAACTTTGCATAGTCCTGCTTGCTTCCATCGCAGGATGTGCTGTTTCTGGGGTCCCGGCTCAACACGGTGTTGTACCTGTCGGAGGAGAGAATAGCGGCCATCCTGGGCAAGGTACAATGGCTGTTGGCCCTGAAGGTTGCAAGGGTGAGGTACAAGTCCTTCCTTGGCATTATGTCATGCATATACCTTGTGCGCCTGTGCAGGCTGCGGATACGACCACTGCAGGAGGTCCTCGACGCCTGTTACATCCAGATATCAGGAAGCTTAGAGGACAGCTGCACAGTTATTCACCCTACCCTACCACCCTACCCACCCTACCAGCTGCACAGTTATTCTTCCCTTCCGCCATGCCCAGACCGCCATGCCCAGACTACTTGCTTGTATGTGCCATTTGCTCAACATTCTTATGTTCCCTGCCCAGTGCAATAGTTTGTGTCGCCTTTGGTGAAAGTGATACTTTGTGTCCCCATGTACAGTCCCCAATAGTCTCTCTAGTAAATTGAATTTAGAAGTGTTCCCAACACCCTCTCTGGAAAAGCCTCTCTGAAAATTGACCTAATAGTGCGCCCAGAATCCACTACGTAGAAAATGGAATTTAGAATTGCGCCCAATAGCATCGCTGTGAAGGTTGCATTTAGAAGTGTAACCAATACCCTCTGTGAAAGTTGATTATAGAAGTGTTCCCAATAGTCGCTCTGTGAAGTTGAATTTAGAAGTGCTCCCAATAGTCGCTCTGTGAAGTTGAATTTAGAAGTGTTCCCAATAGCATCTGTGAAAGTTGACTATAGAATTGTATCCTATAGACACTCTGGAAAGTTTCATTTATAAGTGTGCCCAATAGCCTCTAGTAAACTGAATCTAGAAGTGTGCCCAGTACCCTCTCTGGGAAAGTTGCAATTAGAAGTGTGCTCAGTGAAAGAGCATATAACCGATCATACCACACCACCATGCTTACTCTCTCCTTACATCACCACTCAACTAGAACACAGAGATACTATGACACCATTCGGTATAACTGTTCTCATACCAACATTCCGCCGCTTACTCCACATCATTCTATGTAATCACTGCTGGTTCCACACCCCCAGCCAGGCGTTTTCCTCAGGCCTAACGCAGCCACATCCGTTCCGGATAAATCCTGCCAGAACGAACACATTCTCCTGATCTCTCAACCACCACACCTACTGCTAAGAAGCAGCTATTACACGAGTACCGCACGAGCTGCACACATACCCGGTGCTCACACGCACCTTTTGACTCTCCCTACTCTCTCTACTGATCTGAACTTCGGTTCCCAAGGGCGTTCAACCTACAAGCGCCTTCAGACCATACCAATGGTATATAAGGCGCTATATAAGTGCAAAATAACAATAACAAATAACAAGGTGATGCTGACCTGTGATGAGAGAAGCCAAAAAGGGCACCTGGAGGGAAACGTGTGGGTGCAAGAGTTGAAGCGATGTGAGTTTGAGCGGAGGAAATTGGAGCCAGAGACTGATGGCTGGGCAACTCTGTAAGGGGGCTGTAGCAAGAGTTAAACATTGCATACTGATCATTCTGATTGGTGCAGCCGTAGTTACCAATGGAACAAGGATTCTCAATGTTTATCGCCTCCACTACACCATAGCCTTTGTTGTCGCTAATTGATACTATGACATGTGACTCTATATTGTTAACCCAATGCAAGAACAAAGTAGTATATTTATCCATAGTCTACAAATAAGTCGGCTTATGAAGCTTTGCCATGAATTACACTGGCTGATGCAACAAGCTAATGCTTTGTGAGCCGTACAAGTGTATTCTCAATTTGAGAAATAATAACAATAATAAACATAATAATAATAATAATAATAATAATAATAATAATAATAATAATAATAATAATAATAATAATAATAATAATAATAATATCAGCTTGTTGTATAATCTTTATGGATGATTTTCCCCACTTCCATGTGCTGCAATGATTGTAGTATTGCAAGATGGGGGTAAATGGAGGGAGGGGTAGTCATCAAATACAAAAAGCAGCTATGTTAGGTAAGTAATTTAGTAAGAAAGGAATGAACACCCACAAGTATTATCTTCACTTCAGCATCTAAATCTCGACTCGTAGGACCTTTCACGAGTTGCATTCAGTGCAAGCATGAATCTGTCAACATTCCACATTCATTCAGCAAGGGGAAGCATTACATAGCTTGTATTATTAAATCATTTACTGAAATGCAATTTCTCAATCAAGGAAAGATCAAGCACTGAGTTCCTGGATTTGAACTTGCGAAGTGCATCGTTTCCCTATGTCAGAGGCAAGTCCTTAGCCTGCGAGATATCATCCCTTGTCTTGTTTTTCTCTAAGTTTCTAATCGACTTGCAATAGGTTCAACACACACCAAAAGCTTACACCAATTATTAAAAAATAACATTCTCCCTAAGCTTACAGTACTTGTCATTGACATTGTAAATATAGGCTGACACGCAATGCACCATTTTCCATAATACACAACTCGTTGTCTCAGTGAGTGACTAACAGCATCCTACCACTTTTCCATGGTGTGACGCTAAATGGAAACAGGGCTGCCCATGTGCTAGGTTTTGGCCAAGCGAATGGTGATGTATGAGGATGTGTTAATCTGAGCTTTATGCACATGGAGTTGGATGTGAATTAGTTAGGATACTAGTCTCCAAATAAGGTACTGGGTTTGAATAAAATCTACTCCAACACCATTTTTAAATTGGCCTTGTGCTTATTATGCCATAGTGTTGCTTTTGTTTATCCAAGACTGAATTCCTACTGCTGGATACCAACCCCAAACACCTGGACATCCAGACCTGACTCTCTAATGTGAAACTCTAATTCAAACAGCACATAGCAAGAACGACACAAAAGGCTCGCTACCAACATTCTCACCTGCAGGAAATGTATCCCTTAATCCTTGAAAACAATTTCAGATCTGCTGTCTAAGCCTTGGATCTCTCTCACATTGATGATGATAATGCCCTCCTCTTAAAGGCCTTCCAGCGAGTACCCTGGCACCCCTGAGATATATATCATGCATGCTGCAGAAGGACTAGTCAAGGGACTTTGCAAATTCAACCACATTACCTCAACCCTAAACAACTGCAATGGCTCCCACTGTAAACATGTATTATCTTCAAATCCTGCTGCATCATCAACAAGGCTGTCGCTGTGAAGTTCCCAAGCTGCCCCAATGAGAAACTCCGGAGACATACATTCCACCAGAAGCAAGGACATGTGCAGGAAGGAAAGACTCAGAAGACAGGAATTCTCTGTCCATGCCGAAAGACTCTGGCTCCTCCTCTCCATCAATACCAGACCCCCCCTCACCTCTATTTCTACATTTCAGGAAGGAGCTCAAGACCATCCCCTTCAAAGAATGGCTCCTCCTTAATGCCTAGGTCCACTCACTCTCTACTCCCCACCCTATCTAAGAATGGGTGATCGGCTTCCACCCTTTCCTACCCTGGTTGTTTGTAGATCCCAAGCTGCCAAATTGCCTGCCCTTTCCTCCCCCTCGTCTGCTGTTAGCTCCCCGCTTCTTTGTATCTCTGCTGTATCTCTGCATAGGTGGAAGGAGTCCTTCCACCTATGGTTTATAAAGGATATCATTGATTCCCATAGCTAGGTCTGCTCTCGATAAATGCTATAATAATAATAATAATAATAATAATAACAATAATAATAACAATAATAATGATGCATCCGTTGACAAATGGAACAAAACCAGAAATATTGTCAGAAACATATGTTTGTTTATTGATTTCAAATGGCGGGCCAAACCCAAAGGTAACAGGGCACTACAGAGAACAGGAAAACAAGATTACTTAAAAGCTTGGTTGCAAGAACAGTATAGTCATATACTGGAAATACATTATATACATTATATACATTACATCAGTTACATGCCAGTGTCAAGTAAAATCATATACTAGACATCACAATAACTCAGCTGAAGAATAAACATATATACAGACAGGTTGGTAGGTATGGATTGGTCCATGGTTAGGCATGGGGGTCATTGGAATGTAGCCATGCAAGTATATTTCGTCTAAAGCTGGAGTAGGATTGGTCTGTTCTGATGTCAAGTGGGATGTATGTAAGTGTATGTATGTTTGGTGAATGAATTTACCTCATTGGCTGATGAACAAGGGTAAGTACTGCAGCCAGTGTCATGGTTTAGTAAAATGACAAAGGGTCAATGAGAAGAGGTTCAGATCCACCACTTTTCCACTAACAGTTGCACTTTTTGATCACTACATATCTTTCAATGTTACTGTGTTTGGCTCCCTTTTTCATGGTTGTCACATTCTGTAGCCTACACGTGCAAAAACTCTGCCCAAGTAATTCAAGCCATGCTAGTCTTTTACAGGGCACACCTGGACTGTCACTGGCACTTTACCCGCCAAAATACCCTGACAGCTTTCTATTTACTACTGTGGCTGGGATCAGTAGACTAGCAACAGTCCATGGAAGCTTATATGTGAATTGTGAGTTGCATTGCTGTGGGGATTAAAGCAAATCTCTAACAACTTGTTTAATACAGAACATTACAATGTGATTGCTTCACTGTTGTGTCAAGGTTGGGTTTCTGTGAATTCCTCTGCCCATTCTCTTTATTGACATCTCTTTCAGTCATATATTGGTTAGATTTGGGTCGCTGCAGGGTGTTTGCGGCCCACTTATATCAAGATGTTAATCTCCTGGCCTCTTGCAAAGTGTTTGCAACATTTCAAATGGGTGACTTCTATCTGTCCAGAATGTGACATGTGATTGATTAGGATACCAAGCATTGATGGCTGCACTTAAGTGCATCGCTATAAAACAGATAAACTGAACATTTGTACATATTTTCTGAACCCTCCTCCTCCCTCTGTACCCCATAAAAGGCGCCTTTTTGAAGACATCAGGCAGTTATTCATTCTGCTTTGCAATTGAGCTATAGCACATGCTGGAGAAGCCATAGCTGGAATAGCTAAAATCATTGGTGCAGAGTTGAATGCCAATCTGAAACACTGAGTATTTGTTTGAAAGAAATCCAACAATTGATTCTCACTGTTGGGAATTTCATCATGCAGTCTGCCACCTACTATTACACCCGTGAGAAAGAGGGCCCACAGAAGAGAACCAAGCATGAGGATGAGAACGTGTTGTACTGTACACTACATCAGGTGACTGTGATGTGGGTTGCTGTACTGTACATTGTGTTTATGTCCATTGTTTGTACCGTACATGTACAGTAGTGAACTGTACTTCATCCATTCCATTCACGTCTGTTGTTATGTATTCAGCTCTGGTATTTGCTTTGCTTTCTTGATGTCCTAGTATTATAATGGAACATGTTGTAAACTAGGTGGTGGGGTTGTAGGTGTCCAGTCAAAGGGTCGAATGAAAAAGGGTCGAATACAATACGTTCGACTCAAAAGGATCGAAAAAAAAGGATTGAATGCCTTTTTTAAATGTATTTTTTTTGGGGTCTTGGTATAGGTAAAAAATGTGGGTTTTGGGCCAAAAACAGGGGTGTGAAGGGGGCACCCCCCACAAAAAAAATGCATTAGATTTTTTGGTTTTCGGTCCTTTTGATTCGAAACAATTGTATTTCAAATCGTTTCATTCAACCCTTTCACCTACAACTGGGGTTGTACCCTGAGGAGGTAATATAGCAGCCTTACATATTGTGCATGTTAACATGCAATGTTTGTGTGCCCACACTCCAATAATGATGTCTTCCCATTACATTCTAGGCTGTAACCTATGATCCACAACACTAACAAGGAGAGGTAGTTTCTGCACCCACAACAGTGAGTGAGAGAGGTGAGGATTTCAATGACTTGCTGTTCGTGGATAGGAAATCCATCACATTTGAGAGGTTTAACCAGAGGTCATTTTGGAAAAGAGAGCACCTGTTAAATAAACCAAAACCGAAGAATCAGGTGAAAGTCTGTGTGTGGGCGACATCGCCTAGACTGGCCCAGACCCTATGGCAATCTTTTAGGGCACGACACATCCTTCTTCAGGAGAATATTCTGTGTGAGGGTGATTGTCCCACATGTGAATAAGGTATTACTCCTAGGGCACTTGAAAATTAAGAATATTAACAACCCCAAACATTCATCAAATGCAGTATTTTTAGAGTGCCTGGGTCTTTTTTGGGGTTTGAACTCTACCTGCAGTCTAATAGTTACATCCAATCGTAATGGTGGGTTATATCCAATATTAATGGTGGAGGCAAACCAAAGAGGATGTTTAAAGTGGGTTCATAAACCCATGAACATGGCAGAGCGCATTTATGCCATCAAAACAGTACAGCTTCAAGTACTTCCACACTTGCTCCTTTTAAAATGTTACTACCAATGGACGTTGAAAAGAATAGGGCAGCAACAAATATGTAAATACTTTGTGCATAGTTTAATACATGCTCTATTATCGTGTGTTTACACTCAACATTTTAAAAAAAAGCACTGTGTGTGAGCCTGTATCATTCTTACTTCTTTGGACGTTGCTTCTTGGGTTTGCTGCCAGCTCGCCAGCAACCCAGCAATCAGTCATATGGAATAGGTTGGGGGATAGGAGCACAATTCAAATGCCACTTCGAAGAATCTGGTGGAGCTTTATTCAATGTCAATTTTAATAAAATTCTATATTTTAACCTTGGATGTTAGATATGACGTTTTCCCACTAATAGGAAGCCACAATGTCAGCATTTAAAGCAATGTGATATTCAGTATTTCATCATTCAAAAAAGCAGGCAATAAATGAAGGGAATACTGGATGCATTTCCCACACATGCAGTTAAAAATGGTCTATGGAAACTCATTCCGAGTAGGGCGCAAAGGGATACCGGGCACCGTTAAGGACATCGGTGCCGGTAAACCCTTTGCGCCCTACTACGAGGTCACTTTGCTGCCTCGTCCTTAACGCCTTCTTTTACCTGGCGTTATGGACGGGATCCGCAAAGGGACTTCAGAGCTAATAACAGTACCGTAATTTACGGTACCGTTATTACCACCCTAGTCTGTCCCTTGTGGGACTTACCGGTCCCACAAAGGTCAGACTAGACCGGTAAATCCCCATTGAATGAGGGCGGACACAGTACCGGTATTGGTGCTAGTCATGGCTAATAGCGCCATGACTAGCACCAACCTCGGAATGAGGCCCAAAGACTTGTTTACCCAGCAACCTCTACCCTTTCCCATACATTGCTCCCCTCTCTCTACCATGAACTTTGTGTAAAACATTGCAGGAACAGTAAATACTGAACCATTTTATTGGTGTCCCACACTTATTTCCCACACATAGAATACATTAGAGCATATATATACATATTCAATAAAAACTAGGGGATAATTCAAAACAATACATATGAGGCACACTTAGGTTTGAATCCTGGCCGCCAGTGTATCAAGAGGACATTGGGTAGATACTGAACCCCGCAATCACTGCTGTTACAGAGAATGGCTTGTCCCTGAACTCCTAGGTGCTTCAACACTTTTCAGGCACAGCACAACTGTAGCCCTTACCTCTCAGCGTGCAGTCAGGTATACAAGTAGGGGGTTGGAGGGAGAGAGGGGAGGACAGATTCAGCTGGAAAGCGCATATGAACAAGCTCGTGATCTGGGGAACAAAAGGTCCATACGGAAGTGGTAATTGCTTCTGTGTACAGTATGGGATGCGTTCCCAAATGCACCCACAAGCTCAGAATACATGTCTGGTGTGTAGTACGTCGCAGTGAGGTGTGAACAGGTCGGGGGGAAGAAGGGAAGAGAGCTTCCTGGGCCATACAGACGTGGAGATTGTTTCTGTGTACATATAAGATTCCTTTTCAAATATCCCTGCAAGATCATGGTGTGTGTGTTTTATGTAGTACATACGGACTCCTAGATCTTGCACCTTGACCTTATAGCATCCTGAGTTGTTCCGAAGGACCCCATCAGGACTCTGCCCTCTCTGAAACTCCACTTGGAACCTATTCTCACACATTTTCTACTGGGTGCCCACTGCGGAATGAGCCCTATGTCTTCCGGTCCTCCTCATGTTTCCTGACTTGCATAAAAGACCAGTTGCTGCACAATGCCTGAGCTCATTGCAGGAAGTCGTATCCCCTCACAGGTAACTTACAGGAAGGGCTCCACTACTAGTGGTTAACATGGCCACACAAGCTTGAAGCTCCAGGATGTCCACCAGCCCTACACTTTCCTCCCCACATTAAACCTTTCAACTTCTGCACTCAACCACAATAAATACATACCAACTAAGACAACAGAACAGAACAATTGAATAGTCCTCCCAACAGATATAAAAAAAACACAGAACGGTACACCCTTAAAATGCACTTATACATTTCAGTCCCACCAATGCATCTGGTACCATGGGCATTCAAGGCTCCCCACTTGATACAAATCCCTTTATATTCTCGACAAAAGGGACCTAGAACAGACCCCAGCACACAGCTCAGGACACACCCAATCCACATGCTTCAATACAACAGTAAATTGCTTTTTTCCTCTCTCCCTACTAACCTAAACCCTCACCCCCCTCTCTTTCAAATCCACCAGAGTTCCTGGAGACTATGCAAATAGCAGTGATTACATGACATTTCAATATGCCAATGCATTATGGGACATGCAGTGCTAATGCTAAAACCAGGAAGGCAGCTATGAGAGTCTGTATCTCGTAAAAATAAGAAATAATGGTCATACTAATAACAATTGCTTTAACAACAGTTGGGAATAAATAACAACATTAAATAATATTTCATCTTTCATATAACTTTCGATCCGACAGATCATAAAAGTTGCATACAAAATTCATCACATAAACAATTAGCAGATTAAAAATCACAAACAGTGTTCAAAAAGCAATAAAAGTTAGTGATTGATAATACAAATATGTAAAAACGAAACAGGTTATTTTCCAGCAGGGGCGCAACATTCGACAGTCAGTTTATGTGCTTTAATCTCTTCCTAAAGGCCTGGTAAACAAAATTCCCCATGCAATGAGTCGCTAGGTCACCCCCCAACCCCACAGGCATAAGTAAAGGGCCTCACTCAGTCCTCTAGTAAAGCATAGTTAGGAAGAGGTATCAATCAGATATGTCTTTCCAATAAAAGAATATTCAGGGCAGAAAAGATAAAGTGCAATGTGCTCTCAACAACATCTGGGCAAAACGGGCAGACTGCTGAATGCTGAATTACTGGGGTTCCATTTGTGCTTCAGACTAAATAAGGGCAAAATGCCAATGCGCAATTTCAGAAAAAGTGTTCTCATGGATTTCGGCTTCATCCTCTCTAAACAGCATTCAAAACCCGGCTTTGTCTCCCACAATACATATGAGGCTAAGCTGGATGAATTTGCTAAACTCACACAGATTTCACTCTCCCATTTGATCGCATATGCCTTTTTTAAAGGCAGCTTAAAATGATTTGGTATGATTTCAGGATGGTACCAATAGGTTCCCACCCCATATCCATCATCTCCTTTTTTATAGCCATCAGCCAGAGTAATCTGGAGCTTTCTGGATGGGTGAGAACATCTAATACAGATTTTCCATAATTAACCAAATTACTACTTGTCCATAGGCGGATCCATAGGAACACCGTCCGTGCACTACAGATGAAACCAACACTCTGCACGTCTATCTCCCAAAAAATGGGGCATTGAGAGCATTAATAGGCAGGCCCAGGATGCCTTTTAGGAATGTACATTCTGATACCTGTAGCGAGTTGATATTACTCATGCTCCAGAGCTCAGCCCCATAAAGTGCCGCCTGTCTGGCTTGGCTCTTGTAAATCTGCAGAGTTACACTCACCGGTCCTGCCCCCTGGCCCTGGATGAATCTTGACACAGCCCCACAGTGCCTTATTATCTTGAGTGCCACCCTATTTACCTAATCACCCCAAAGGCACATGGCTTTCATTCTCACCCCCTGATAATCAAACTGGGTAACCGGTTCAACTGGACCATCTCTGAGTTGTGCTACAAGACAAGGTTTTCACTTGGCCCTGTTTTTTGTAAACACCTGTGATTGCGTTTTCTGAACATTAATGGTCAAACCGTTGTCCTTACAGAAGATCTCAAAGATGGTCAGCTGCTTACAAAACAAAGACCAGGGACGGGGGTTAAGAGACAGCAGAACAGCACTGTCTGCAAATACGAGAATCAGAATTTTCTCATTTGAAATAGACAGTGCATCGGTGTGCTCCACCAAAAGCAAATCAATAACCCCATTAATGTACAGGTTAAACAAACAGGGGGCAAGGACACAGCCTTGCCTAACTCCCACATCAATTTTGATTTCTCCCGTTGTGTGGCCGTCTAGAGTGTACCTAATTACGGCTTCGTTGTTACTATGCAAGGATGTAATCGCTCTCCGGATAGCAGGTGGAATAACCATGTTCTTCAATACCAGCCACATTCTGGTCCTAGGGACACTATCAAAGGCGGTTTTGAGGTTGATGAATATTGCATATAAATTCATGCTCTTCAATATGACAAACTTCTTCAGGATCAAATAAAGCTGACTTGATCGATGGTGCTGACATTTCGCTGAAACCCGTCCTGCAGATGGTTCAGGGCCCCTACTTCAAGAATCCAATCGTCCAAGTGACCCCGCATCACCTTTGCAAACAGTTTCCACCCCCTGCATCAAGAAGGGAGATGGGTCTATAGTTGAAAGGAGATCCCCTATCTTCCTTCTTGAATATGGGGACAAGGACTGCCTGGGTCCACGAGTGGGGCACTATGTTGGCCGATAACAGGGCATTACATTTTTTTACCAAGTAATGTGTCCATATGACCATTTCCTGCCTGTACCAGTCAATAGGCACCATAATCAACAAGTAACAATACACACTACACACATTTACTGACACATATTACCTGTGCGTATTACCCACACCCAAAAATACTTAGACTGTATACGTTACTTTTTACTTTACTTTATTACATTTGTATGGCGCACCATAAACCCATAGGTGTGAGGGCGCAGACAAAAACACAGAAAAGGGAGAGATGGAGAGGCCGAACGATCTAATGGAAAGAGGAACCGCAAACCAGGGGCAACTATTTGAAGAGGAAGGTTTTAAGGCCCTTCTTAAATGTATTCAGGGATGATGAGTTTTTCAGTTGGTCTGGCAGAGTGTTCCAAAGTGCCGGTGCAACAGAGGCAAAAGCACCACATTGTGCCTTTTTGCCTTTGACTCTGTGCTTCTGGAGCAGGTTCCGGTTGTTGGACCGAAGGTTTCTGGCTGAAGATTTTATTCCAATGTACCTTTGCAGTTAGGTGGGCATCTTGCCCTGAAGGCATTTAAATGTGATGACCATAAGTCTAAAGGAGATTCTTGGGTCCACAGGCAGCCATTGTAGTGCTCGACGTGCCTCCGAGACATGTACCCTATATGCAAGACCAGATACCACTCTAACTGATCCATTCTGAACCACCTGAAGGCGTTTGATGATTTTTTTACTGGAGCCTGCTAATAAACTACAACAGTAGTCTAGTTTGGAGCCGATTATGGCTCGGGTGATGGTCTCAGCATTGGATTGGGAGATGTACGGATTCAGCTGGGACAGCAATTTAATGTAATAGTTGGCGGAAGAAACGGTATTGGCCACATAAGAATTCATCTTGAGTGATTGATCCAAAACCACGCCCAGGATTTTAACCTTAGGAAGTGTGGAAATTAGAGTGTCTCCCAGCTGGAAATGTTTGTAAGTTGGGTCTAGTTCGGCTATGATGCTATCAGATCCGACAACCATGAGTTCTGTCTTGCTGCGATTAAGTGCAAGATTATTCAACATCATCCATTGTCCTATCAAAGCAAAGATGCGATTAAGTTCTTTTTCATCCTCCGAATGCTGGCCTGTAAGAGGGATGACACATTGAGTGTCATCAGCATAGTTGGAAAAGAGGATGCCCTCATGGGCAAGATGGGCAAAGAAAGGAGACATGAAGATGTTATAGATGCACAGCGACAAACTGGCGCCTTGTGGCACTCCAAACAATGTCTGAATTGCTGGTGCTTTTGCATTGTTGGCACATACCCTGCTAGACCTATTGGATGGGAATGAAAGTAGCCAGTTGGTAGCGGCCTGCGAACAGTTAGCTACTGACATAAGCCTGTCTGCTAATATGGCATGATCGATGAGATTGAACGCTGCCGATTGATCTAGAGAGATCAGAAGAGAGATCTTTTGAGAGTCCATTCTTTGTAGTAACTGTGACTTAAGGTCAAGAAGCGAGGTCTCTGTACCAAACCCTTGTCTGAATCCTGACTGAAAAGGATTAAGAATAGGGTGGACGTTTAGATGTTGCGCTATTTGAATATATGCTACTCGATCCAGTATCTTGAGCAAGAAGGGAGTGTTAGTTATGGGCCTGTAATTTGTGGGGACGTTTTGATCCAAGTTGGGTTTTTTCAATAAGGGTGTAACCCACACTGTTTCAAATCGTCTGGGTCCGTACAGTTCTGCAACGAGGCATTTACAAATTTACATATGGCTTGAACAAGAGAGGGGTGACAGGTTTTGATAATTGTCGAAGCACAGGGATCCCCTGTACAGTTAGTTGCCTTGCGTTTATTAATAATGGAAGCCAACTCCTCCTCTGATATAGGTGTAAAGTCAAAGATGGGGATATTGGGATCCCTAATGAATGTGTTACTAACTAGGTCGATACCTGGTGTGTCAGAGGCTGCTTTTTTGGTTGCTATAGATTCCCAGATACCGTGCAATTTATTTGCCATAGCGGTCTGAATATCCAGACACCACTCGTCATTTTTAATAATGGCGGATAGTGCCGGTTCTGGAACAGACTCTTGTTCTTTCAATATTTTAAATAGTTCCTTAGAGTTCGATATAGCCTGGGAGATTCTGGAATCCAGGTAGGATTTCTTGGCATCAGTAACCGCTCTTTTGTAGTTTTTAGCAGCTTCCTTACAGTTGGAGAGTGCTGTGCATGATTGATTGGCTTTCCAGAAATAGAATAGCTTGAGAGAGAAGGCTTTGAGGGATTGGAGTTCGGGCGAAAACCAAGGATTAGTGAGTTTCCTTTCAATCGGTTTCTTTTTGTCTTTTATGGGAGCAAGACAGTCTGCCACTAGTTTAAGATTAGAACAGATTTTCTTGGTAAGAATGTCAAGATTATCTGTCTCTCGGATATGTAAAGTCTGAGAAGAGAGGGCTTCAATTTTATCCGAGGTTAACAGCTTGGTATTGCGATATGTAGTAGTCACAGAGCGAACTGTTTGAACTTTAGTAACGAATGGTATGGTAATAGAAAAATTAACTGCATCATGGTCCGACCATGGGCATGGTGATACAAAGACATCATGGTAAGGGCTATTAATAACAGCTACCCAATCAAGGGTGTGTCCCAAATTATGAGTAGGGACCTGCACTATTTGGGAGAAGCCCAGATCAGAGAAGGATTGCGCAAATTCAAATGCTGTCTGGTCATCAGGGTGACCCAGCCAATGATTAAAATCACCTAACACGATAAAGCGTGAGTTAGGCTTTAATAATGGGAAGAGGTAGCCAGCAAGTTCTGTGCAGAAATTACCTTGACAAGAGGCAGGCCGATAAATAAGAACCATATTCACTGTGGTTTTTGTGTTCATCCCAATTTTTATATGGAGGAAATCGATTCCTTCCATTAGGTGATCCTTAATTTTCCAAGCAGATAATGATTCCCTTACGATATAGGCCACCCCGCCTCCCCTTCCAGATTCTCTATCCTGCCTAATCATGCAATGGCCTTCTGGGATGGCAAGCTGTAGTGAAGGTCCTGATGCCACAGTGCCCCAGGTTTCCGTAATGGCACAAATATCGAGATTATAGCCATCAATGTAAGTGGAAACTTCATGAGCATGCTTAATTAAGGATCTTGTATTGAGCAGCATACAATTCAGGGTGCCAATGGGATGGGAAATGGTGTGAACCCTTCCTTTGTTATAATCAGAAGTATCTGGCTGAGACTTAGGGTTGGTATAATCTAACTGTTGGTTTTCTGAGGGTGTGCCTAATGAATTGGGCGGAGTTGAGCGAGCAGAAATGTTGAGCAGCGTGGCGTTACGCAAACTTAGTGGGAGAGGGGCAGTAGTGTTGAGGGGTATAAGGTTCGTTTCTATGGTTGTGAAACAGAACTCACCCAAAACGCTGACACGTCCGGCCACGGACCGGCACAGACCGGCCTGCCCCCTTTGCGCCGGCGCGTTCGCGCTGGGTTTGAGGAAATGAGGCAGCAGCAACTACAAGGCTGCTGGGAAGTGTAGTTTATCTACCCAGGCAGCACGTGTAGGAAAGCAACAGACAAAGGTCTTAGGCAGCGTCTATAACAACACATGCAATGAAAAGCAGGGCATAAATCAAAACAATGCATGAGTAATGTATACATGATAAATAAATACCTCAGGTTTTAAGCATACTGTTTTTCTGAAAGCTGGAATGGAATGATTACATCGTTCCATTCCAGAATGAAGGAGGGTTTTGAGAGACGAGATGGCTGAGGAAGAAGGAGGATGTAGCTGTTCTTCATATGTAACTGAAGAATAACCATATATATATATAACTTATTGATGTCTGTGGAGAGTCGTTGGAAACTTTGCATACATTACACTCAAAATAGCAATTGTGGAGCTGATTGAACCCAGTTGATTTAGGAGTCACCCAGTTAATGAGGCGCACACCAGGATTGAACTCGGGCTCATAATCTATCAAGGGAACACCATGTAGGCACTTAACTTTCCACTAGGCATAGTAAGTCATCTTCCATTCTTATTCTTCTTGATCATTCTGCTGCGTTTGACATTGTTGATCTCACTGTTTTACCTTCTTCTCTTTCTATTCTTGGTCTATCTGGGTCTGTGATCAGATGGGTTAATGTGTATCTCTCTGACCACACATATTCTGTCTCTGTTCTAAGTCTTCTTCTTTTCTCCTTAAAAACTATTCCTTTGTCTTCTCTTTTTTGCTCATGTAATCTTTCCTGTCATTTCTACACTGATGATTCACATATCTTTTTCTCCTTCTGTACGTTTTCTACTTCTCTTCATAACACTCGGGGTCATTATGACCTTGGAGGTTACCATGCCACAATTTGTGACATGGTTACTCCCTTACCGGGTATCGGGTCCAGGTTCCTTAAATGAGGAATTACCAGGCCATTCCAACCTTGGCGGACCCGGTAATTCCTCACTTGAGGAACCCGGACCAGGTACATCCCCATTCCCATTCGAGCCCTCATAGGGCTCAATGGGAATGGGAAGGGAGCTAACAACAGGCCCGTTAATAACGGGCCCATTGTTAGCTCCCTGGTCTGCTAGCGGGACCTGCTAAGGGTGCCTGGTTTAACCAGGCACCCTTTGAGGTCCCGCAAGCAGACTCGTAATGGGGCAGTAAGGGGTTGACCATTACCGGCGCTGTTAACCCCTAACCGCCAACCTTGTAATGACCCCCACTGTATCTTCCTATTTAATCGCTGTCAAATCTTGGATGGCCTCTTATTTTCTTCATCTTAATTCCTTCAAAACAGAGGTTCTTTTCTTTCCTTCTTCCTCTCCCTCTCCTATCCCTCCTCCCTGTGGGCTTCTTTTCCCTCCATCTTTTCTTTCCTTTTTTAAATCTGCTCGAAACTGTGGCATAATCTTTGACCCCTCGATTTCTTCTTCTCTACTTATTTCTAACTCTGCTCGCGCTGCTCTTTTTCATCTTTATAATCTTCGACATGCTTGTCCTTTTCTTTAGTTTCAGGTTACTAAACTTCTGATCTATTCTCTTGTCTGAACTATTGTTAGGTTTTTTTATTGGTCTTCCCAAATCTCATCTTACCCCTCTATGTTCTTTTTGTAATTCTGCTATTTGTCTTCTCTATCAGTTGCCCTATTCTGTTACTCCTTGACTTCTCTCTGCTTCTTTGCTTTCTTTTGATCTTTATCTTCTCTTTCACATCCTTTGATTTGTCTATAAAAGATATGTATGGTCTTGCTCCTTCTTAACTTTTTTCTCTTATCTCTTTTTACTCTCCCCCTCGTTCTCTCCGTTCTCAGTCTCATTTTTGCCTTTCTGTTCCTAAGCCACCTTGTGTTTCCTCTCGATTCCGTTCTTTCTAACTTCTTGCACCTAAGCACTGGAGTACTCTTCTGCTATCTATTCATGCCTCTTCTGCCTACCATATCTTTTGTTCTCAATTAAAAACCTACCTTCTTCTTTCTCTTTCCTCTGCTTAGCTCTCAATTGTTAATTTTACCATCATTGTCATTTTTATTTTAGCAATATAATTATTTTTGTTAACGCGCTTTGGCGATAGAGTTCAATACATAAAATAAATACAAATACATACCCTGCAACCACCACTTTTACAGAGAACGATTGACACCTGCATGTCTACATGATTTAAAGGACTGAAAGGTTTGCCTAAATCACACCCATTTGTCAGAGCCAGTCCAATAGTACACAGCTGCTGCGACCCATCGGGTTGAATAACAAGAAACCATCTAGTGGGGAAATGATAGCCGGCATCTCCGAAAGCTGAGTCCGGCATGTACCAGCGAGCGATAACCTGGGTCCAAAATAGTGCCAAGATATGTTGGAGAAATGGCTGATTCAATTGATTCAATTAGAAACATTAGATGGCTTCTGTAATGTCTAATTAGATATGTTCTAAGTGCAAAGTCTTCAAGGAGGTGGTTTTGCATCAGGCATACGGTCTGCCTAACGCCAGCTTTTGTCATAATAATATAATGCTCTGCAAAGATAGTGGTGAAATCAGGTGTAAATAAAATGGAATGTGATCTCTATAACGTGCAATCAAGTAAAAAAACATGGTGCAAATCCTCAAGCATGAAGTGTGTTGGCATGTACCAAACAATCCACTTACGTAACACTCTGCGTATGTGCCGCTCTTCATAATGTGTAAACTATAGAGTTCATGACCCTAAGGGGGTAATTCATAGAATTCAGCGCACAAGTGG
Source organism: Ambystoma mexicanum (assembly GCF_040938575.1). Lineage (NCBI taxonomy): Eukaryota > Metazoa > Chordata > Amphibia > Caudata > Ambystomatidae > Ambystoma > Ambystoma mexicanum. Next base: position 1,042,713,412 of record NC_090924.1, read on the forward strand.
CGCACGCGGCTGGCGCACAGTGTGCGCGTGCGAATCCCTGCGCCAGCCGCGTGCGCTGAAATCCATTTCCGCGCACAGCGTATTCATGGATTCCAGCCACCAAAACCAGCCTTGGCGCACAGTGGCGCAGCGACCCTGCAGCAGCGCCAGTTACGCCCCCAAGAACGCCTCCCGCGCAGGGAAAAGCCATCAACATACCCAATCGAGCGCAAAGGGCTGCGCTAACCCTGTAACAGCACAGCAAGCGGGCTACGTGTATCACTGGGGTGCGCGGGAAGTACCTCACACGACATCAGCAGGGTACGTGTATTTCAGGGGTGCGCGGGATGTTCCACACGCGAATGGCCTGGGCGCGTGTATTTCAGGGGTGCGCGGGAAGTTCCACACGCGATTGGCCTGAGCGCGTGTATTTCAGGGGTGCGCGGGAAGTTCCACACGCGATTGGCCTGGGCGCGTGTATTTCAGAGGTGCGCGGGAAGTTCCACACGCGATTCCATCAGGGTACGTGTATTTCGGGGTGCGCGTGAAGTTCCACACGCGATATCAGCAGGGTACGTGTATTTCGGGGTGCGCGGGAAGTTCCATACGCGATATCAGCAGGGTACGTGTATTTCAGGGGTGCGCGTGAAGTTCCACACGCGAATGGCCTGGGCGCGTGTATTTCAGGGGTGCGCGGGAAGTTCCACACGCGATTGGCCTGGGCGCGTGTATTTCAGGGGTGCGCGGGAAGTTCCACACGCGATTGGCCTGGGCGCGTGTATTTCAGGGGTGCGCGGGAAGTTCCACACGCGATTCCATCAGGGTACGTGTATTTCGGGGTGCGCGTGAAGTTCCACACGCGATATCAGCAGGGTACGTGTATTTCGGGGTGCGTGTGAAGTTCCACACGCGATATCAGCAGGGTACGTGTATTTCAGGGGTGCGCGGGAAGTTCCACACGCGAATGGCCTGGGCGCGTGTATTTCAGGGGTGCGCGGGAAGTTCCACACGCGATTGGCCTGGGCGCGTGCATTTCAGGGGTGCGCGGGAAGTTCCACGCGCGATTGGCCTGGGCGCGTGTATTTCAGGGGTGCGCGGGAAGTTCCACACGCGATTCCATCAGGGTACGTGTATTTCGGGGTGCGCGTGAAGTTCCACACGCGATATCAGCAGGGTACGTGTATTTCGGGGTGCGCGTGAAGTTCCACACGCGATATCAGCAGGGTACGTGTATTTCAGGGGTGCGCGTGAAGTTCCACACTTCACGGGAACCCCTGAAATACACGTAGCCCGCTCCCCCAGGCCTGATCGCGTGAAAAAGTTCACGCGAACCCCTGAAATACACGTAGCCCGCTCCCCCAGGCCCGATCGCGTGAAAAACTTCACACGAACCCCCGATATACACGTGCCCCGCTCGCACAGGCCCGATCGCGTGAAAAAGTTCACGCGAACCCCTGAAATACACGTGCCCCGCACCCCCAGGCCCGATCGCGTGAAAAAGTTCACGCGAACCCCTGAAATACACGTAGCCCGCTCCCCCAGGCCCGATCGCGTGCATAACTTCACGCGAACCCCCGATATACACGTAGCCCGCTCCCCCAGGCCAGATCGCGTGTGTGACTTCCCGCGAAACCCCGGAATACACGTACCCTGCTCAATCGCGTGTGTGACTTCCCGCGCAACCCCGAAATACACGTGCCCCGCTCGCACGATTGCTGTATGTTGCCACTTTTGTAATGCGCAGGGACGCTACCGCCTGCCTTCGTGTGGCGGACGTGTTTTGGCTTGTGCGTGTCTTTCGCTGTGCGTGGGTTTGCCCTATTCGATTCCATGAATATGTTTGGTTCGGGTGCGTGTGGGCGTTCCGTCTGCTTCCCTGCAGTACATCCCCAGTTACGCCCTTGTTTTCGCGAGTTATTCCCCATTCCGCACGTTACGCCCCGTGTTCCGCCCACTTTCTAGTGTATGCGCAGAGGTTGTGCGCTTTCACTGTGCGCGTGGCGCACGTCTTTCGGGATGTTGCAGTGACGTGTGCGCCATGCACGGGTTTGGCGCACATCCCGAGGTAAACACGCGCAGGGACTTCCATGAATCGCACGCGTGCGCGTGCGCCTGTTTTTCTCCGCTTGCGCCTGCTTGCGCCTGCTTGCGCCTGCTTGCACGAAGATTTTCGGCGCACGTTTGTTCCATGAATCGGCCCCTTGATCTGCAAACAAGCTGATGCATGATCCCGGAAGAGAAATCTAAATCTTCCTCGCCTTGTGTTCGAAGTCTATCTACCCCTTACTTCCCCAATCCCTTGCGTGACTTTATGAGAAATTAATATAAAAAGTCATTTTGAAATATTGTTTCTTTTTCTCTGTAACAAAAACAATTCTTTTTTAAAGCTTTGCAAAATATGATCTCTAGAAACTCATCCTATCATGTCGCCTCATCTCATAAACACTAAGAGTCATCACCCTACGCCCTATCTGAAAGTTTCCCGGAGAAGGCTGAGGTACAGCAGAAGCAAGGGCCTTTGATGGCCTGATGTATGCTTGAACTCCATTGCCTGAGCTGTCAATAGCCTGTGGCCCGACTGTACTGACTCATTAGGGCCCATCCCAGAAGGTGACATGTGTACTAGTCAAATAATACCCATAGGAAAGTTGCTCACATTACACATCACTTTCCAGTACACCGTACCCTTGAAGGAGAAAACTGGGACACATTTCGGAAAAAGGCATCTTCTGGAGCTTAGCTAATAAATAGCAGTGTAATGTTCTAAATCCTGACCAGCAGCTTGCAAGACCATCACGTGAATGTGGTCTCCCACACCGAAGAGCTCATCTTATATATGGCTTTGACTGTGGACTGCATGCAATGGAAAAGTCGGCTCTATCCAGCACTGCCAAAGAACAGTTCACCAGAAGTCATTATTACTTAGAATTAGATTTTTTTTTTTTTATCATGCGTTGACTCTAGGAGGAAAACATATTTCATTAATTCAAGATGTCAACGGTACTTATTTTTATAAATATAGCCATTATGCAAGCTTGTGATGTTTCGTTGAATTTCTACTTGGAATGAAGACATGTGAGTGAGGTAAGTTACTGACGGTTCATAAAAACGAATAGCCTTGAAGCAAATGAACCTTACAGTGTGGACACCCTTATTTTAGTAAATATGCACTAAAGTGGCTAATGCTTCTGACAACATGGCTTACACGATGCCAGTACTTAATTAGTAATAAAATAAGTGCCAGGGCCCAATTATTTTCTAGCACACCTGGTACACATTGAAGTGGGTACCTCCCGGCCCCCTAATGCCACCACTAGTTGCTGTGTCCCACAGTGTCAGCATATTGAGGGTTAAAGCTACAACTCCCACTGGCTATTTCATGGGGGGGGGGGGTTAAGGGCATATAAGGGATAGGGTGGGGGTATAGGGACTACATGATAGCGTTTGGTGGGGATAGCCCCTCAAATATAAAATACAAATTCGATGAATTTTTTCAGCAAAACATTTTTGGCAAAAAAACTGCAAAACATAAAACCCAGGGATGAATGGAGATAGAACCATTGTGGGTGATGGATGCACTACCTATGGCAGATGTGCAACGTTCACAGACCAGTCAACATGAAGTAACATACAAATTTAAGGCAAATGTTTAAACACATCATCATTGTTAACATTTTGCTTAGATTCTAAAGGTATAACATGGTGACCATCTATCCACAGTATCCACAGAAAACATGCTCTTTCTTACTAACGTAAACTGATTGACAAATGCAGGAGAAATCATTCCTGAACTGATCAACTCGCCTTTCAAACACTGCAGCAAAATATGTGTGTATAGGCAGGCACTCATGACAGACACTCCTTTTATGCTGTGCCCGAGTGATGGTGCTGCTGGCTGGTGACTGTCCTCTTGCTGTAAACCCACACCAACTGTGGTAAAGTTGCTGGTTATTACTTTAGTGGAGCTGCACCAATGTTATTCAGGATGACTGGGGTAGTGTGTTGTTATGGCCAGCAAACGCACCCAGCATTGTCACCTTCCAACTCATTGTTATCTATGAAAATGGATAACTAGCATTGTCCTTTACACATGTCATCAGGTTCATGAATAACAATGAGCCAGCCTAGGATGAATACATTTGTCCCAATGCACACTGTTGTTGCTTGTTGTGTGACAACTTCTGAATCAGAGTTAAAAGGATAAAGTTGCCAAAACACCACATCATAATCCAACTGAATCTGAGAAAATAAGTGCTGGGGCTCAAAAATGAGTGCTGGAGCTTAGACCTGGAAAACACTGCCACAAATTAAGCACTGCACAAATTGCAGGTTTCTCATTAGTTTATCAACCTAAAATGGTGCCAGCACATTGCCTCCAATGCAGCATGTTGCAAGCCAGCCATCATGCAGGGAGGTTGGTTACTGAGTTCATAGTCTGCTAAACATGTGCATTGGCTTAGTTGCTCTGAGGGCCCTAAATTTCAATGATTCCCAAACAATCCTAAATCTAAATTCCACCTTTATTACGAATACTCACACAGCCATCAACATAGTTACCTGTACATTAACTCAGTCATGTCCTCTGGGAGGCATCCGAAAACACTTACTCATAGACAGTTAAAGAGACTCTCACACCAGTTAGTCTCTGCTATCACCCGCGTAGCTCCAAAGTCCCTTCAAAAGGTATATGTTTATGTTCTCCACATTACTACATCCTCCCATATTGTCAGACCGGCTCACACTTACCCTAAAAGGATGCATTGTCCCCAGTAACAGACTCTCACACCAGCCAATCTCCTCACACATCTAGAAACACATCCATGTAATGTACTTACTCAGCCTGTCACTTGGACAGATTTGATTGTAATGAGGACTTTGGGAAAACTTTGGGAATGAGCTGTTATCACCTACTTAGTTACAAAAGTCTTTTACAAAGGCATATGTGCTACACATTACTACCCCCTCCCACATTGCCTTAAAAGGAGCTGGTTGTCCTGTCCCCTGTTGTATTTCAGGACAGCTCATATTACAGCAAACACTAACACACACACAGACGAGAATCCATAGGAGATCTTAATTGCTCTACTGAAATCTCCTCACTTCCCGTTTCCTAATGCACCTAAATCAGCCCCAGTTTCCCAGGTTGATTAACTGTCTGTAAGCCAGAACACAACATATTTCCTGGCAAACAAAGGAACAATTGCAACACACACACCTGCATCTTGTCTTTGGCTCTATATCTTCAATGAGCTGCACTGGCCTTCTGATGCATCTGACAGGTCGAGGTAATAAGATCACCTGTTCTCTTTCTCACCTTGGTTCCTGTCCATGTGCTGACAGTCCATCATGTGCCTTGTCCTTACCTTCTTCAATTGCTGATTCATGATACCTCTTCAAATGAGACACATCATGAGTGATCACACGATTTGCAGACCTCTCAGTCACCATGCATCCTTTCACGTGAGTGACTGTCATTGGTGTTGGATCAAATCTGCAATCTGGTTCCCTCTCCTGTCGCTGACACACCACTGACCGATCTCCTGTCGGCATTGATGATTCCATAGCATATCTGTGCTGAACAGCATAGACTTTCATGCTCTGTTTCCGGCTCTGATCCACTAGAACCGGTGCTCGATCAGGTTCGCTAGAACCAGTGCTCGATCAGGTTCACTAGAACCAGTGCTCGATCAGGTTCACTATACTTGCTAGGTCGATGTGGAAGTCAGATTCTCCCTCTCCTCCCAAACAGCAGAATATCTACCCGTGGTACCATGTGGGGATTTCTGATAGTCTGGCAACATGTTGAATAGTGTCTGACTGAATGACATGTTACTTAACTCATTCTGATGTAGTACCTTTTTGAAACAGCCCGTAAAACTTTTGATCATGCCATTAGTCTGGGACCACAGAGGAGTTCTCTTTCTGTGTTGAACTACCATGTGTTGCATGCATAGAGTAAGCTCCATGCTGCTGAACAGGGGTCCATTTTTGGATTTGAGCATGTGTTGGATGCCCCATGCTGGAAATATATTGTCTATATAGTGTATTACTGTACTGGTGGCAGTAGAAGATACCACTTGTACCACAGCGAATCATGAGTATTCATCCGTAATCACGAGCCAGTATTTGCCTCCTGTATATTGCCCAAAGAAAGTCTTTAGCCAAATGAAACCACACAGTCACTGGCAGATCCGAAATTCCTAAGGGCTTTGGACCTGTCCAAATGCACTGTGCTTTGACATAAGTGACATGCGATATGGTGCATTCCACCATTGTATTAATCGCTGGACACCACATGGTGTCTCTTATCGGACATTTGGTGGCAACCGCACCTCAATGACCTTTGTGAACCAGCATAACTATCTGTTACCAGAGCTCAGAGGGAATAACTACTTGGGTGCCTATCATGATGAGGCCTTCCCTCCACATAGAGAGCTCATCTTTCACCTGCTTGCAACCACAAATATCTGTCACTGAAACTGTTTCTTCTCACGCACACCAGAAAATATGGATCACCATCTCCTGGACTCATTCAGTTCTCATACTTTCTGCAGGGTGTCATCGCCTAGTGTCTGATCAGCAATGAGTTTTTCAGTCATCGGGCCTGACGGCAGTGTCTGGGTGATGAAGTAATTGTGTTATTCTTTTATGAACAAGTGCATCGTCGAATCAGGGAGCGTGTGACGAGACATGAAATCATCCGGGTTGTATTCCTTCCTGGACTTATGAACTATGTTGAAATCATACACTTTTAGCCAAAGGACCAATCTTTCTATTTTCTGATGCATTGTGCACCTGGGATTGCCAAAAATAGTGATTAGCACCTGATAATTGTTCACACTCATGAAGGGTTTGCTGAGTAAACACATGTGAAAGTACTCACAAGCACAGACTACTCCCAATCCTTATTTTTCAGGCTGAGAGTATTGTCTTTTCGTGTGCAAAAGACTCCTGCTGGCAAGTGATATGCAATCACAGCTCTTAAGGAGTCTCTGCCTGGCTTGTGTTGAGTGAGTATGGCCCTCATCCCAGCAGCACTGCATCCACCATCAGCTCCATGTCCAGTGATGGATCAAAGTATGCCATGTGAACCACTAATGTGATGTTACATTTGATCTGATGGAATGCCAACTCACATTCTCATGAGCATAGAAACAGGACACTTTGCTTCATGAGATCTCTCAGTGGCATGCATGTGGTAGCAACATTTCTGATATATCTGTTGCAATAGCTAGCCATCCCCAGGAATGAATGAATGTCTCTGACATAGTCAGGAGGTGAGATTTCTGAGATGGCTTTCTCCATCCTTGGGTCAGGACTCATACCCCTTTAAGAGAAAATGTTCCAAAGAGCTTCAGGTGCAATTTGTGAAATGCTCATTTCTCCAGAATCAGAGTCAGTCTTGCCTTTTGCAGTGCTGTACACACCTGCGCTAGTGCTCGATCATGCTGTTCAAATGTGGATGCAAACACTATATGTCATCACTATAGTTGAAACAGTGTTGAATGTGTCATATCAGTCGGTGTATGCTCTCCTGGAATATGTCAGCGACCAAGAAGTCGCCAAATCTTAGCCGTTTGTAGGGGAAAAGACCCAGGTGCATGGCGAACATGGTGATGTATCGAAAGTGCATATCTAGTTTGATCCGCTTGTAGCCCTTAAAAAAACTCTGGCCCCATTCAGTAGTCTTTTCATGTCATCTAGGCGCTGTCCTGGGTGTCTCTCATGATTGATTGCTTTGTTAGGCTGTCTCATGTCCACACAGGGCCTGATCTCCTTGGTAGTGCCTTTCTTCGGAACGACCACCAAGTGTGACAACCATGGGGTGGGACCAGACTCCAATTCAATGATGTTGTATGCCAGCAGGCAGTTAGTTCTTTCTCCCCCTGTGGTTGAAGATGTATAGCTATCTGTAGAGGATGCTGTGCCACAGGCATGATTGACTCACCAATATGAAGTATCATTGGCACTCCTTAGAGTCCCCTTCGACCTTCAAGTAGAGCCGCATTGTTCATTGTTATGGCAGTGATACACCCTAAAAGTTTACTTCTTGGCACCTCACCGTGAAAGACATAGATGTGACATTTTCCATGATAGATCACAGGTCCATTAGCTGCCTACTGGAACTCTATCACTCCAGATGTTGTCAGCTGTGGTGGAGGAAACATCTTGTTGAATCCCGACACACACATGATATTCAGAGTTGCTCCTATATCAATGAATAACTTGGCTAGGTGATTGCCCACTAGTTACTCGACATCAGTCGCAGGAGTGTCCATGAGGCCAGTCTTCATGTACGGATGGTCATCTTTCTTATCATGTTGGGATGATGTAGGTGAAAGAGGCCGCCCTGTCACTTGATGAATGTGACTAAACAGGTTTCTTCTTGCATTCATATCTCTTTTTGCTTATGTAGACCTGTAGGAATGCGTATCTTGCCTGATTAGTGCATAGGTGCTTGCCATCCCTCTTCTTGGTTCTGAGTTGCATGGTTTTCTCTTTCACAGCTACTGAACTTCTATTGCCGAGCCGAACCCTTTCCACCTTCGTTGTGCAGAAATAGTAAAGCACACCGATAGCACCTTCCTCTACATGGTCATGCTGCTCGGATATCTGCACTGACTTTCATACAACACTTGATATACCTGTTCCCCTTTGAGTTCCTTGCCTGTCTCTATTTGACTCAGCACGAGCCTGCGTTATTGCCATTACTAGTATGGTAGCAAGTGGAAGGGGTTTCCTCAGCAAACTTTTTTCTGAAGGAGGACAAGGAATATCCACCAATAATTCTGAGTTGTATGGCCCCCTCTTTAGTGAACTTGCGAAAGTCACAGTGAGCCACTAGCGTGCCAAGTCAGCTTGCAACTGTGACCAAGGTCAGCTGGCTGGCAGTATTGAAAATGTGTTGCTCATGGTCTATGTCATGTTGTGGGTCAAAGTAGACCATTAGCGCTCCTTTCAGACCCCCATTGGAATCAAATGGTCTGGAGGGAACGTGGGTATAAGGTATTCAACCTCATCTCTTACCAAGTTGATAAGTGATCTTCTGGCAAATGTATGAGAGGCATTTTGATTGCTGCTAATTAATTTTTGAAACGCCTGAGCCAGCGTTCCCAACGTGGGCCCAAGGTTTCCTGATATGCCATGTCAAAGGGTGCAGGACGCCTGAATGCTGCAGCATTGGAGACTTCTCCCACATTTTCAGTGCATGACGTTCTTAGGGCTGTGCTTCACAGCTCACTGTAGTAGAGATGCAAGTGTAGAACCAGCGCTGTAGGCAGGGAAGTGGATCAGCCGATGTGTGCTTTTGCCTTCTGATTTCATCTGGACTTCATGTGCCTCGAAGGTCCTTTATATAGTGCTCTTGCTTGACAGTAATCCCATGCTCGTCGGCAGATGTCCTGTCCACTGTTGTATTTCTGTATTTCAGGACAGTTCGTATTACTGTAGAGAATAACACACACACAGACGAGAAATCACAGGAACTCTTTATTGCTCTGCTGAGTGTGAACTGAACTCTCCCCACTTCCCTTTCCTAATGCCCCTGCATCAGCCCTATCTTCCAAGGCTGATTAACTGTCTGAGGGCACGACATGACAGCGCTCTCCCGAGTACATTATAATCTTTGGCTCCTAGAGTGAGTTGTTTCTTCCCAGTTAAGGAATAATTCCATTTAAGTCAGGATGTCTCCCTTCCTTTTGAAACTCCAGTTATTGACCCAGAATAATGGTCCTTTCAAATGGAATCTGCATCGTGCTTCCTGTATCCTCGCTCGTTATCCTCATCAAGGAGTCTACTCTGCTCACTTCTTGGGTTATTGGGTGAACTACTCATGGACAGACTGCAGCTTTAATGTACCCAGTATAATCTATTTTTATATCTGTAAAACTGTGGTCTAATAGTTATTTCATCTGTACCCTGACTACATAGTCTAGGTATTAAAACAACAGATAGCACTTGATGGCGCTCAGGTCCTGTGGACATTTCCCTCTCTCCCTCAGGTGTCCTGTGGACATTTCCCTCTTTCCCTCTCTCCCCCAGGGGAGCACCGGAGACCCAAAGTGAAAGCCAAGGCAGGCAGAAACACAACACGGTTGTGTTTACATGCCGCGGTGTTTCTTCCTACAGCTGATTTCCCATTTGGGGCTCTCGGGCTCCCCACAACGTTGTATTTATGTTTGCGGTCGCTTCAAAAGCGACCGCAAACATAAATACAACGTTTTTAAAGCTGCGGCTCCTCCAGCCCAGAAAACTTAGAAAAAAAAACGCAGCTAGTGCTTATTTTTTAAAAAAAAATAAATAGCACTTACCGAGATTCAGCTGCAGCTTTCCTGCTCTGGTCTCCGGTCCCCGTCCTCCGCGTACAGCACCAATGAAGGAAAAGGCACCCAGCGGTAGCTTTTGTTTACTACAGCTGGCTGGCTTTTCCTTCATTAGTGCCGCAAAAGCAAAAGCCAGCCCAGGCGGGCATCCATTTCACAAAATTGATGCGCCCATGTGCTTGCTTTTGCAAATTTTGAGCTTGAATAGCTCAAAATTTTACATAGGAAGTTTTAAAAAAAAAAGGGCTAGTATTATTTTTTTAATGTTGCCTATATATTTTTAAAATAAACTTTTTTACTGTACTATCCCTTTAAGCAACTGAGCACATCTTCCCATGTTTAGTTCATCTAGATATGTATTAAGGTTTTGCTTTGCATTTCATGTGCTTAAATAATTCTTAATTTATAGCAATGCCTTGGAAGCAAAGCACATTACATAATAAACTAGCCTTTCATAGTAAACCAACTATAGACTATATACATTGTCATAGAAATATTTTGAGCAATAAGCGTATGGCTTTAGTTTTATTCTTCCCATTCTGCATGAAAAGACACAATAGTATCATGCAGATTAATGTGAGCCTAACAAATGCCCCTTAGGTTTTAAAACCATAGTCATTATTTCATAAAGCATGCAGCATTATGCACCCTTTTAACTTCTAATCACTCCCTCACATTTCTAAAGGGACAAAAGTCCTTGCTAATAGCCCCCCCTCCTCCCATCAGTGCCTAATGGCTCATATGGAAATGCTCTGTTGACACAGAGCTATGCGAGAGCCACTCTGATGCCCTGAGGTCCTTGAGACATTGTCCTGGCAGTGGGACACCTCTCCCGCTAGGAAAGGGTAAGGTGTCCTGCTACTAGGACAATGAGCGTGCTGAGCAGGAATTGCTCAGCACACATTGTCCTGCCAGCGGGACACCTTTCCCGTTGGGCACCCTCATTGAGGTGCCGGATGGGATAAGTGTCCCCAAAAGAGCCTGGGTGGCCTTGGTGAGATGAAACTACAAGGGGGGTAGCATCTGACTCCCAGCCCCTTCCCAAATCTCCCACTGATGAAGGTTTCTCGCAGTGACAGGTACTAGAGCTTTCGCCCTCATTGCAATTAAGAAATGATTACATGTTGTGCCTCACAATACAGTTGGGTACAGGTATTATTCTTTCGCTTGGAGAACTGCCAATACTCAAATCGGTCAAAAAAGAAAAGTGTCGTTACTGAGAGACTGATAGGACCGATCCATTTAAAGCATTGCTGTAATGGTTGGATTGTGTGGGAGTGAGAAATATCTTGGCAAAAGTCATTTCGCCTGGATGTTTCCTGATACTGCATTTATCAGAATGAGTAAGGCTGCTCAAAATCATCAATCTGTTATAGACAACTCATTGGTGTTACACTGGTGGTATTAAGGCCAGTAGACATAGATGATCATTTTTAAATGGTTTATAGGTGCTAAGATTCCATTTCCATTGTCTAATATCCTGGTCAAGCATTTTAGTAAACAGTTAAGAAAATGTAGGTGTGAGAAATGAATGTTACTCACCCTAATGGCGCGAAGCTCATTGCAAACATGTGTCCATGCTCTTAAGAGCAGCTGAATGCCGATTGCAATCTTATATTGTGTGCAAAATCGGGTTCTTACACGGCTTCTGCTGTTTAAGCGTCACCTATTACAGCTATTTATTTTAAAAATCAGAAGAACATCCACATTTTAACAATCATCTATGTGTGAATACAGACAGCCGGTAGAGAACAGTATGGCCTTAAACCAGAATGGCTCCATCTGGCAGAGTTAATACCTGCGGTAGGTCACACTTGAATGGTGTCCATTTGCATGAAGAGGCCACCCTGATTCTTTGCAGCTGAAAGCTGTATTTCAATATTTCCTATCAAGAAGTTGACTTGCTTTTGTCTCGAGTCCTGCATCACTATCAAAATACAAGTCATGTGGAAGTAGAACTTCGGTCTTCAGCAGCGGATAGTAAACTGGCCAGTACGAATTAATCCCAGCTTCCATCACTTCATTAAATACTATGTGATCCTGGTCAAATCACGATGACTCCCACTCCCAGTGCCTCTGTCGGGAGAGGGTCTGACGAAGAGCAACCCGGTTTGCACGAAGTGCTATAGAACAGAATACGGTGCTGTAATTCAAGGGAAAGTCCTATTAACCCAGGATGGCCCTGCTGCTGGGCATGTAGACTGTGGTCAAGCTTGTAGAATGGCATGAGCAGGTCAGTGCAGGCTTACATGTGCGCTCCCTTAAGTTGGTATTGCACAGTGCTGTGAAGCATCAGAAGGGACACAGATTCAGGCTGTGCCGGGGTGAGCCCAGTCTGCACCTCAGGCTGTGGTGGTGGAGAGGGGCAGTGATACTGTGCAGGCAATGTGGGACCTGGCAGTTGCATGCCTTGGTGGTGAGACAGTGATCCCCTTGAGTGTTAATGCTGTGCAGTGTATATGGAGGACCTGGCAGTGGTATGTCGAGGTTGGATGAGGATGAACTAGGCACACTACATCTATGGGGGTTTCTTAAAAAGGCAGGGTTCCTGTATGGTGTGTGCTACGGAGTGTGCAAAGGCATGTGAGGTACTTGCATGAGGTGTGCTGGGATTTCGAATGCTATGTGTGGGTGGTTCTAAGTGGTCCAGGATATCATGTAATACGGGATAAAAGTTTGGGTATGTTGGTTAGTATAGTGTGGCTATATCTAGTGAATTGAAGGTTATGGTACATTGTATAGTGTTGAGTGTAATGTGGGCTGTTGCATGTCTGTTATAGTGTGTGGTATGGCGATAATAGGCTGTAGTGTATGATATAGTTATCGGCAAAGTATGGGGTGTGTGTGGGTGTTCTTGTGTGTGGTATAATCTATGCTAGGATGTGGTGTCATTGTTAGGTGTAGAGTGTGCCCTCCCAGGCCCCTCATGCCCGTCCTGCCATCGGGCCTGCTGAACGCAGCACAGGGGCCCAGCTGCATACAGTGGAATTTCCTCTGCTCCCCATGCACTGCGCTGTCACAGGAGGCCCTTTACAAAGGGATGCCCCCCCGCACCTCCGACCCCTGCCCCAGCACTGGAGAAGCCCGGCTGCACCTGATGGGCTGGCGGAGATTCACTGCCTCCGTACACGGGTCATTACTGTATTATGTGATTACTAGCTCTAATTAGCAGCATGGGGGTGTAACAATGGACACAGAACATTGCTGCCTTAGTCACAAACTGCTTTGCAAGATGGATTCGAAACCTAGGCCTCTTGTGGCAATCATCTTTTATTTCGAGTTCAATAGCATGACAGACAGAAATGAACTTGTCTCAAACACCATGTTTACATGCACATACCTCGCTCGCAGTTCAGCAACCTTCCCCAGCGTGGCCTCCCTAGCTTGCTCGTCAGAGCAGAGCAGCCAGCCAGCCAGGTCACTCACTGCACGCAGCATGCCCCTGCCACTTGCCTGGCTCCTGCGCTGTGTGCACTGTGCAGAAAGTTATCCGGGCGGTGCCAGGGCTCATGCGCAGACGCAGTCCGACTCGTCAGCCCTGGGGGGTTGAGAAAAGACATGTGCAGCACCAGCAGCCAGTTTCATACGAACAACCCAGTCGGAGCGATGTCATTCGTTCTTTTCATGTATCCTTCCGAGTTCTGGGAAAAGAGGCCCTTTGACCCGAGGCCTACCAGAGGATGTAACGGTGTCCCGGTGGGGCAGTCCAACCCTGCCATCGGCGACAACATTTTGTCTCCCGCGCACATACTCCATGATGAAGTTATACTCCTGCGACTCCACAGACCACTTGGCTAACCTTGGCGATAAAGCCCCCACTCCCTGAGTGTAAAACACGTGCACCAAAGGCTTATGGTCTGTCCTGACAACAAATGGAATACCCCAAAGGAATGTCTGAAAATGTTTTGATGCCCAGGTCACAACCAAAACCTCCAGCTCAATCACAGAGTATCTACCTTTGGCCCCTCTCAAAGTCTCGATGCAAACGCCACTGGTCTGGATTCTCCTTCACACAATTGTTCTAATACAGCACCTAACCCTACCTCACTGGCGTCCACCGTGAGCACAGTCTTACACTTGGGGTCAAAGGACCTCAAACATGGAGCATTGTCCACACTACTCTTCACCGCCTCAAATTCCTCACCACACTTGTCAGACCACTCAAACCTGACACATTTCTTCAGTAAGGCCCTCATGGAATGGTTTTCTCAGAATAGTTTGGTATAAACTTCACATAATACTCAGCAAGTCCCAAGATTACCTTCAGCTGCTCCTTGTTGATTGGCGCCGGGGTATCTTTCAACACTTGCACCAACTCTGCCTTGGGACTGACCCCTTCAGCACTCAGTGTGTGACCCAAATACGTCACCTTATCCATCCCCACCTGACACTTTGCCAATTTCACCGTCATACCAATTCTCTTTCAATACTCTCATAACCTCACACACCCTGCAATCATGCTCCTCCCTACAACCACCCCACACCAAAATGTCATCCTGGAAGTAACAAACTCCCGACAAACCACCAAATAACTCTTGCATCAAGCGCTGGAAAACAGCTGATGTCGAAGCAAGACCAAAAGGCATACGGCAAAAGCAATATGCCCCAAATGGAGTTACAAATGAGGTAAGTGGTCTGGAATCCACATGCAGATCAATTTGGTGATACGCTGCAGACAAGTCAAATGTGGAAAAACATTTAGCCCGCCCCAAGGTAAGCAGTAATTCGTTAATGTTTGGCAAAGGGTGGTGGTCAACCCAAATACTCGAATTAAGCTCCCGCAAATCCACACACATCCTGATATTTCCATCCCCTTTTTTAACCAACACCACAGGGAATAACCATTCAGAGGATTCAATGGGTTCAATGACCCCTGCCGCCATGAGTTTATCCAATTCCATCTTTAGACCATCCCTAGCCAACACTGGGACACCCCTCAACTTGTGCACATTGGGTATTGTGCCCCTCTGTAGGATAATGCGATGAGAGAATTGTTTGAGTTTCCCCAACTTATCAGAAAACACCTCTGGAAACTCAACCCCAAGTGATTCAGGTGTCACATCTCCCTGCACATTCTCTACATCCTGAATACTCAGCACAGGAACCTCCTTCCCTGGGTGAATTTCAATGCACAAAGCCACTTGTTCATCCCACCCCAGCACACTGGTACCTTTAAGTGCAACATACAACTTGCCCATAGTTTGTCGACCTTTGAATTCAATACAAGATCGATCGTAACCCAGTACACTAATGGGATTCTGACCATAGGCACTGAGACTGATGTCAGACGGATACAAAGCTGACATTTCTTTCCCCAGTGTGCCCACATACACTTCCGGGGACACAATAGTTTAGGGTGACCCTGAATCCACCAACATGTCTAAGGGATTGTTGTCCACCAAAACTGATACCCATGGACCTTTACGGGAAACACCTTCCACATGCAAAATTACACCTTGTTCTGCCCTGGCAAGGGACTCAGTACCTTGGTCTGGACCACCTCCATCCGACACCACATTAACCGCACTATTGAATTTGCACACGCGGGCATAATGCCCCTTCCCTTTACATTTTCTACACACCACATTAAGAGTAGGACATTCCTTGGAACCAGTTAAATGACTCAGCCAGCCGCATTTCTTGCAAGGCTCCATGCCTTTAGATACCCTCCCCCCTTGACTGTCACCTTTATCAAACCTCTTTTTGTTGTCCCCACAGCTTCCTTTGCCACGTGGCAATACAGCCTGAACAACATCTCTAGAACCCTCCCTCTCAGTGACAATCTGTACGCTTGCCCTGGCAGTCTCAATGGCTCTGGCAATTTCCACCACTTTTTCCAACGGTGGATCACTTTCTATCCTGAGTCTTTCCCTAACCTTCTGATTGCTTGTCTTCATCATTATCTGGTCTCTTATGTACTCATCCTGAGTACCAGAAAATCTACAAGTAGCCATCAAGGCACGCAATGCAGAGACATAAGAATCTATAGATTCGCTTGACCCTTGTGCCCTGGAGAAAAACTTGTAATGCTCCATTACAACGTTTATTCTTCTTCCAAAGCGAACCTCCAGTTTTTCCAATGCATTTTCATATGCACTTAGTACCCTTTCTCCCTCACCAACACCAGGAACAGTTACCTCCTCGCCTGGCAAATGGCGAAACACTCTCAACCCCTCAGTACCAATGCAATTTAAAAGTGCCACCTCCTTTTCGTCATTGTTAAACTTTGAGCCACCAGCCGCCCTTAGACACACCTTAAATGAGTCGATCCACTGATCCCATGGTGGTGCTGGCTCACCAGGAGTCGGCAAGAATGCAGGGGGAGGTCTGGCGGATGTATGCAGTATGTCTACAGTGAAATCAGAAAAGAAACCCAAAAAGCAGAGCTGTGCAGGGATGCTTCCGTACAGAGGCCCTATAGCAGTTCTCCCGCCGCCACCTCACTTCATAAGCACACCGTCCAATGTCACAAGACCTTGTGGATAACTCTCGGGGATGTTCCAAGGGCAGCACAATTGGACTGCCCCACCCCACCAGCGATCACTATCGAGGTCACAACACAATACCTTATTGCCACGGGCTAGGATGAGCGTGCATGTGCAGTACTGAATGTAGTAGGGCACCAATCTGAATCCTTCTCATCCAACCAATGGCTAGCAAACCAATGCAAGCCGGTTACAGCACCAGTGCGTCTGTCCCCTGGGCGTGTAGGCGTACGAGCGTCCTTACGCTCGCAATCCGCAGGTCATGGACACACCCCCAGCTCCCATCCAATGCGGAGCTGAACGTACCGCGTAACCAATGCGGGTCGGAACAGTATCTAGCCGCTGCAGGCTGCGGTGGATGGCTCGAAGAGTCGATTCTCAGTGACTCCCGCTCCACACCTAGGAAACGCCGGCCCCTCCAGCAACGCAGCCCATAGGCCGAGGCTCCACAGCACTTCAGGACTGAGCAGATCCACCAACGGCACTGGACGCCATGGCAACACCGGTCCCGGCTGCACCTTCAATGGCCCCCGCAGTCAGCACAGCAAGCCGGGCAGCGCAGAGCCCTCGGCGGCAACCGTCCCGTGGACACCGCAGAGACACCAGCGGCAACCGGCACCTAGGAGGTAACCGCCAGATAGGGGGGGCAACTGCAGTGGGGCAATCGTAGCAGCCTCAGTGATACCACTCCCTCCGACAAGCCACACGCACACCAACAGCCAGGGCAGGGATCCGTAATGGCTCGGCAGCCCACCAGCAACTCCGACAGGAGATACCCACTCCAAGTGGCCAGGCTACGGGGCGCCCCACGACTCCCTCCTGCTCCCGCAGGCTCGGCCGATGCTCAGCAGAGGGTCCGCACACGTGGAAACAGGGGTCCAGAATACTCGTCGCCAAATGAAGAAAACTAGGGACATGTGATGATAGTTTTCTCATTTATTCTGGACCCCGGAGCAGGCAAGCCCCCTCCAGCAATCCAATCTCCACCAACTGGCCCTTGTGGAATGTTGATCCATGAACATGGAACAACATTCCACATGCGCCATAGCATAGGATACAACATACACCTCTGCAGGGCATACCTCTGATTTGTATCCCTACCCTGAAGTCTTTCAAGGATGGCACCCTTCTCCATATTGCCACTCTTAACTCTCGCTAAGCTGTCAAATACTCCTCTGACATCTGCCGCCTCCTGGAGGAACATGACCTCGATATCCTTGTTCTCACCGGGACATGGTTCACAGCCAGCTCTGTCATGAGCCTTGACACTCTCCTTCCTGACGGCTCCAAGATCCTCACCGCGCCCAGGTCCAACAGTTCCAGAGGGGGTGTAGCCCTGATCTTCCCCAAGTGGATTCCTGCCCTGTCTACGCAGGCCTACTCCTCTTTCGAATGCCTCATCTGCAGGCTCTCTCTCTCTCCTAGCCAATCCCTTACTGTGGCTACTATCTATCAGCAACCTGGTCAGATCGCCTCCTTCCTTTCTGAATGGGCGGACAT
Organism: Ambystoma mexicanum; assembly: GCF_040938575.1. Classification (NCBI taxonomy): domain Eukaryota; kingdom Metazoa; phylum Chordata; class Amphibia; order Caudata; family Ambystomatidae; genus Ambystoma; species Ambystoma mexicanum. Next base: position 1,042,731,698 of record NC_090924.1, read on the forward strand.
TTCCTCTTCCCTCCTGGTCTCGACACTCAACTCCTCCTTCTTGGAGACTTTAACATCCACCTGGATGCTTCCTGTCCTTCCTCTGGACTCTTGCCCGACCTCTGTGACTCTCTCTCTCTCTCTCTCTCTCTCTCTCTCTCTCTCTCTCTCTCTCTATCCTCACTTATGGCCCAATTCACTCTGCAGGGCACACTCTGGATGTTCTGATCTCCACAGACATTCCCCTTTCTATCCCTCTCACCACTCCTCTCTCCTGGAGTGATCACTTTCTCCTTTCTCCCAGCTCACCCTCTCTACCCCCCAGGCCAAGCCAACTCCAGCACTGCCACCCACCTTCTCGGTTATCCATGAAGCGTGTGTCAGTTGAGGCTTTCGCCGCCACTTTCCCAGCCCCACTCCCGCTTTGGCTGACTCACACCCTGACGCAGCCCTTTCCATGCTCCACTCTGCTATATCTGATACTCTCAATGTTCTTGCCCCTGTCATGAGGATCCGCTTGAAGCCCAAAGCCAAGTGCAATTCCTGGTAAGCCTCAGACCTTGTCACCCATTAACGCAAGTGCAGGGTGGCTGAGCAGAAATGGTGTGCATCCAGTACATCCTCTAAAAAACTGGCCTGCCGCCTGCTACAAAGACAACACCGTCTCTCTGTCCGCACCAAGAAGAGAGCTCACATCCAAGCCTGTGTCTGTGCGGCATCTAACAACTAGGCCAAACTTTTTAAAATCTGCAAGGAACTGGCCAATCCTGCTGCAGTCTCTACCTCTACTGTCCCCTCCCAGGCCCTCTGCACGCCTCTGGCTTCTCATTTCATCTCTAAAACGCATGATATCCTGTCCTCTCTCTCTTCCTTGCCCCTTCTCCCTCTGCTCCCTGCTCTTCCTCTGGCCCTTCTTTGGCCACCTTTCCTCCCTCCTTCTCTGCCTTTGCCCTGTTCTCCCCAGAAGAGGTTTCTAGACAAGTTTGATCTATGAAAGTCTCATCAAAACAGGTTCATCCCTGTTTCTCCAAAACCATTAAGGACCACATTGACTCCCTGGCTCCTGCTCTGGCTGACTTCTGAAACCACTCCTTCGCCACTGGAGTCTTCCCATTCCCCCTGAAGCACTCCCTTGTGTGCCCTTTTCTTAAGAAACCCTCTGCCGACCCGTCCTGCCCAGCTAACTATCGCCCAATCTCCATCACTCCTTTCCTGGGCAAACTCCTGGAAAAGCTGGCCATCTCCCAGCTTAATCTTCACACAGAATCTCTTGGTTGTCTTCATGACCATCAGTCTGGCTTCAGAGCTGCAAGAAGCACAGAAACTGCTCTCCTGAACATCTGTGAAGACCTGCTCACAAACCTTGATTCCAACACCCCCTGCGTCCTCATCTTACTTGATCTCTTTTTTTCCTTTGACACGGTTAACCATGCCATCCTGCTTACCAGTCTCCGTGATAACCTTGGTATCACTGGTCTGGCCCTGGCGTGGTTAACTTCTTTCCTCTCTGATCGACCCTCCCAGGTCCAACTTGGGACCTTCCTCTCCGCTATCTCTATCTCTACCTGTTATGTCCCCCAGGGGTTTAACCTCTATCCCTTATAGTTCAACCAATACCTGGCACTTCTGGCCCACCGCATTGCTGCTCTCTGCCCCAACTTTCAGTGCTATGTGGATGACACTCAGCTCATTTTCAGGCTACCTTCTGCACCTCTTCTACTTCTATTATCTCTGACTGTCTGTCTGCTGCCCAGGAGAGGTGTGCTGCCAATGATCTCTGCCTTAATGCTAGTAAGACTGAGATTCTCCTCATCAGCACACCCGCTCCCTCCTTTCCTGTCACTCTCTGGTCAGCCTCTCTTGGCCCTCTTCCTGCTTCCACCTGCGAGGCTAAAAACCTTGGGGTCATCTTCGACTCCACTCTCTCCTTCTCTCACATCTCTGACAGCTCTAAGAAGTCACACTACCAGCTGCAACTCCTCAGAGGTATTTTTCCTTTCCTCTCCTTCTCCCAGAAGCTCACTGTCTCCAGAGCTCTGGTTCTCTCTAGGCTGGACTATTGCAACAGCCTCTTTCTAAATCTGCCTGTTCTACTCTACGCCCTCTGCAACTCATCCAGAACAGGACTGCAAGACGTGTCCTTGGCCTCAAGCTCAGGGATTGTATCTCTCCAGGACTTAAATATCTGCAGTGGCTCCCAGTGGCTGCGAGGATTAATTTTAAAACGCTCTGCATTGTCCACAAAGCCTGCTAAGGCTGGGGGCCTCAATACCTTCAACTCTCTCTTCCTAAATATCTTCCTTCTCGAGCTCTTCACTCATCCGCCTCCAACTCCCTCAGGGGCAGTCGCTTCTCCAAGCAACGAGTTGGTGGTAGATCTCTTTCTCAAGCTGGGGAATCCCTCTGGTACAGCCTCCCTGCCTCCCTGAAACTTGAGGAGCACCATCTCTGGTTCCAGAAGCACCTCAAAACCTTCCTCTTTGCTTCTGCTTTCTCTCCTCCTCTCCCCTTCTGAACTCCTGGCTGAAACTGCACTGGTTACCTGGCCACTATCTGATCTCGAGCCCAGGCCCCCCCCCGCCTCTCTGATCTCGGGCCCAGCCTCCCACCCCCACCAGTTGCACACCTGCACTGCCTCACTGGCAACCCAAGCACTTCGGGACTGTTTTCTGTATCCCTACAGTCCCCCACCAGCACTGACATCTGATGTCTGCACTTACCCTTGCACTGGCCACCAGCTGGCCATACTTCTCATATTGTGTTATTTATTCTATTTATCCCATTTACTACACTGTCCCCCCCTCCTACTCTGCACTTTTACCCTTCCCCCTGCACTTGCACGATCTGAATGACACCTGGCCTAGCAGGATCGTTGTCTCCGTCTTCCCTCTGTTCACAGTCTTCCCTCTGTTCACACTCCTTTGCCGCGTCACGCCTTGTAACACTTGTGTACTGGCACGTTATAGATGCCATGTCATATCCTATCATATCAAATGAGTAAACAGTGCCTAGCATGCTTGCATTGCATGCTGCGTTTCCAATCGATCCCTATGGAGTCCACCTCCTTTATTCTGGCGCATAAAACTAGTGGGCTTCATAGAGATCCCAAGCATTTGCACCAGCACAATTGATGATAATGGGGTGCACCGTGAATTGAAAACGTAAATGTCCTATGCAGGACTTTTATGATTTCAATTGACGTTACGACAAACTAAAAATGAGCACCATTATACTCTATTGTATTGAATTGCATTATATTGTATTACTTTGGAGTAGGGGAGTACCGAACTTCGGCTTCGAGTAAGTATTCAGCCGAATTCCAGCTGAAAAAAAGCTATTCGGCTCCGGCCGAATAGTTTCTTGCTATTCGGCTCTTGCTGAATACTTTGGCATTCTCATTTGAATGCAACGCATCATGAACTCAGAGAAGCAAATATAGACTTCAGTTTGCAAAACTGAATAGAATTAAAGCAGACAAATTGCTTTCACACAGCTGATAAATATCTTAAATTGTAATCTGCTCTTTAGGGCATGTTTTGTTACAGATTCTTAGTCAAAAAGGTGCTCATCATTTATACTTACCTGCAACAATACAGGAACATCTTTTCTTTTGGCAAATGTGCACTTTTTTCAGTTGAAAAAGAACAAACTGAAAGAAATGTGCATAGATACTTTCAGTTCCTGTCATTGTGTACGCCATAGTCCCCCCTTTTGTTTTTTTAAGGACTTGAGTCCTGAGTTTAACATTATCTGATATTTTATCAGGAATTATAAGTTGCATATGTTTGTGTATTGGCAAGAAAGAGTGGCTAGGATAAGTGAGAAGTGATCAGCATTTGTTTGGGTGGGGTGAATAGTTGTGAGATGGAGTTCACGCATTTCAGATTTCCTCTTGACTTGTGTACTGCATTAACCATTGTATACATTTCTATGGGAGCTGCAAAGAAGTTTCCAAACTCGGCTGCATCGACAACTGGATAGAGAATGCAATGTATCTGATTCACAAAGGCAGTCTTTTTGCATTTGTGAAGCCTCCTGCTTTAACTGGCACTGAATATGCAACAATCTTCTGTACATTTGGTCCCTTCATTTGGTTGAATCTGCTTTATTTCTGGCTTTTATACTTTAAATAAAGATGCTACATTAATTACAATGAAGAGAAATAAAAGTATAGAAGGCATTTAATATGTTGATTTATTTGTTTTTTTAATAAGTGAGGTTTTTGAAGTTTGGAACATGATTTATTAAATAAAGCAACTATTCGGCTTCATATTCGGCTTCGGCCGAATAGTTGACAAACTATTCAGTATTAGGCCGAATACTAAATATGCTATTCGGTACAGCCCTACTTTGGAGTTTTTGTAAAGTGCAGTTGTCCACCAGTATCTTGCCCCTGTAGAAGGATTAACATACACATGACTGAGATCCGAAAATACAATATGCTACATAAGATCAGGAGAAGTGGGGTCATCCAAGCTGTGAAACATGAAGGTTTTCAAGGATTTCCTGAATGCAAGTATATTGCTGGAGCAACTCATGGTAGAAGGCAAGCTTTCCCAAATTATCGAGGCCCTGTGGCCAACCATCTTGTGGCCAACCATCTTTGCTTTGTGAATCTTTGGGATAGTCAAGAGATACAGATCCTAACTCTCTAGAATGTCAGTCATGCTGTCACCTGTCTAGTAAGGGGTTTTTATGGCAGCCATGTGTGGTTTAATAGACTAGATACACCTATTTAAAGATAATCCTTTACTTTAAATGTGTCCAGTGCAAAATACACAGACTAGGGGAGATGTGGTCATATTTTTCCATATGGAGGAGAAGTCTAGCCCCTGCATTTCGTGCATGTTGCAGTTCGGAAACATGTTTTATGTTAAACCTAAAATAGGCACTGTTGCCAAAATCGAATGTAAATTAGACAAATGCATTGACAATCATATTTTTGATGATTAAGGGTAAAATGGGATCAGACTCTCCTGATTTGCCTGAGCTGAAAGAAACAAGATTTGCATACCAAAGGGACCTGCTGAGTAATAGACAGATCCGAGTAAACAACGATGCCACGATTTCTCACCTGTGAAGATGGCACTGGACAATTGCAGAACATCCCAGGCTAGAGAGTGTTGTCTCAAGGACACAGTCAGAACCTCCTTCTTAGTGGGATTCATTTTGAGATAAATGCCATCAATCCAGTTATTTATCACAAAAAAAGATGAAATATTGATAGATGAGGCACCTATATTTGCAGACAACTTTATAAAAAACTGTGGGGCCGATTCATGGAATAATTGTGCGCCGAAATTTGTGGCGCAAGCTGGCGCAAGCGTGAAAAAAACGCGCGATTCATGGAAGGCCCTGCGTGTGTTTTCCCTGGGATGTGCGCCAAATCCGCGGGTGGCACACACGGGCGCACACGTCACTGCAACATCCTGAATGCCATGCGCGATGTGCACAGTGAAAGTGCACAACGTTAGTGCACACACCAAAAAGGGGGCAGAACACTGGGCATAACTGGGGAAGTACTGCTGGGAAGTACACGGAATGCCCACACGCACGCAAACCACACGTATTCATGGAATCGAATAGGGGAAATCCGTGCACGCCAGAAGACACGCACAGGCCTAAACACATCCGCCACACGAAGGCAGGTGGAAGCATCCCCGGGCAGTATAAAAATGTACGCAAACAACAAACACGTACATACAGCTACGCTGAATGTCCCATTTCTCGCAGCACTGATCATGGGACACCGCAGGAGGAGGAGAATAGCCAGGCCCCACATTTTATTGCCCAGGACCAGCATTTTCGGGATGCCTGATGATCAGATTTATCTTATTTTATTTTTTTATTTTTTTATTATTATTTTTTAGTAAATTTTTCACCTTGTATCATCCTAGACCGGGTCACTGAGTGGGAGGATGACCTCACATCACCCACCTTGTCACCTTGTGCTCCCAAGCACTGAGGTCCTTGGAAAAGGTGCTCGATGTCCTGCATTTTTTGGCCACTGGGTCATTTCAGAAGACAACTGCCATAGTTGGGTGTGTCTCACAGCCCACGCAGTCACGCTGCCAACACCAGGTGCCAACACCAGGTGCCTACCCTCTGAGCAACCACATGATGATGTCAATACGGAACCCCACCACACCACCCCAGGTAAGATACAACGCAGCCCATATTGCAACCAGGGGCATAGTGGAGCGCACATTCAGAGTGCTCAGGTCACGCTTATGCTCCCTTGACCACTCTGGCGGCCAGCTACTATATGCACCCCCAGTAGTGTGCAAGATCATTGTGGCAGCATGTGCTCTGCACAATGTTGCAACACGGCGGGGCGTACCAGTGGACATCGGTGGTGCCCCCACATCCCGAAGCACATGCACAGGCGCTGCTCATGGGAGGGGAAAGGGTACGTGGCGAGGCAGCCCGGAGGCAGCCCGGACCCAGCTTGTGGCCACATTTGTCACCTAAACTCCCACCCCAACTGTCACAACCTTACCACCCTGTGAATGTATTCACGGAAGTGCTACATTGTGTGCATCCCTAGCTACATAAACATAACCAATCTGGTGTGAGCAAAAGGAACACATGCAAGGTGCATATCCCACCACCACCCTGCAAAACAGGCCATGTATATCACTGGTATGTCACCCAAACCCTCCCAACACCCTTGACCCCTGTCCTCCATGCCAGACCATGGCATGCAACAGCTGAACAGCCAACCAAATGCAGAAACACATGACACTATCGTCATTAAGTGCAACGTGAGAAATGTAAACAGACATGAGACATTCACACCTAACATGGAACCTGATAAACTCACTTGGCAAAAATCTTCCACACATACAAAGGGGGTCATTATGAGTATGGCGGTATGCCATCGACAGTGCCGGTACGTCATACGTCCATACGTCCATACCGTACCGCCATATTACGAGTAACCCTGGTGGGTGGTGGGCTGTGTGGTGGTCGCCACAGCTGCACCTGCAGCTACCACTACCGGTGGGCCCATGTCAGCACATGTTACTTACTGTCGGGTTGCAAGGGTGCCAGGGTCAGATGCAACAGCAGCATCTGGACATCCTACCCCTGTGGTGCACCCCTGCCTCTTCCCGCTCTACGGCCACCCTGGCCACCCTGGACTCCGCGTACTCCCTGGTCACCCTGGCCCCGTGCCCGACCACTCCCAACACTGGCAGGACACCCAGCTGAGCACCCCATAACCTTTGGTGGCCTCACAACCATGGCACAGATGTAAAAATGCCAATGGGAGCTGCACTGAACAGTTGTCTTGGTCAATTGGGGTGAAGGGGGCAGGTTACGTGATGGTAGACTCACCCCTGTGCTCCTGCAAGGCTGCCTGTGGTCGCCTGGTTGACGCACCCCTGTGCTCCTGCAAGGCTGCCTGTGGACCCTGGGGATAAATGACGTGCACGCAACGCTCAGGCACCCAAAAATACTAGAAAAATGTATACGCAACCCCTGTAGGCCACGTGTGTGTAAAAAAAACTCACGCAGTACTCTGTGGCACCCAGGAACACAAAAAAGCATACGCAATTAACACGCGGGCTACTGTGACCTCAATAAATGGGGTACACGACAAACAGGGGCAGCCGCAGTGGGAAAAATAGCCTGCATGACTCACCGTTTGCCTTGCGTGTAGAAAAAGAAGAAGTACGCACTGTAGCCGCGTGAAGCAATTGCGTGTGAACCCCAACGTCTGGAAAACACATGCACCGCTCTTCACAAAAAGCACATACAGAGCGATGGAAACCCACGTGGGACCTTTAACCCGTGCCAAGGAAAACGCCCGCATGCACGTTACGTCACCTACGCGATAATGTGCTAAGGGCCTTTCCTTGGAATTCATGCAAACGTGCTGTTTTTAACGCGCCAAATCACTCTGTATCAAGCTGGCCATGCGACAACACATGGAAGACCACGCTCCTGCCCAGAAGGTCATTTTCCTGCCTCCCAGAGCCCCGAGCCGACTCCCACCAGCCATCTGCTGCTGCCTGCCTTCTGGCCACATGCCCTGCCATTTGGTGCCTGCATGTCAGCCATCTGCAGGGGTCCAGTTGCTGTGACCACCCCTGTGACCACCCCTGCTGGAACAGAAGACTCCCGACTACAGTTCCATCGATCCACAGCCAAGCACCAGGACCCAGTTGCCCACCCACACCTGCCTCGGGGCTTGCCATGTGGGGGGAAACACCATCGGAGACCATTGGCAACCCCCAGCCAGAGAGGGAGAGGGCTGCCAGCTTCACTGCAGGAGAAGTTGGCATCCTGGTGGAGCAGGTCCTGGTGCATTATGATGCCCTCTACGGAAGAACACGTGCCAACAGGGATGGACGGGAGAGGATCTGGAAGGACATCGTGGTTGCCATCAACGTGGAGGGGGTGGCAACCCACGACCTAACACACGTCCGTAAGCGCTAGGAGGACTTCAGGTCGAGGCCCGGCGTCTCGTGGAAGCAGCAGGTGCAGTGAGGCGCCGGGTTCACCTTACCACCGACGACATGAGGGTCCTGGAACGTATTAACCCAGCACTTCACCTCCAGGTCCTTGAGAGGCAGACCGCCCGGAGTCGAGCGGTAAGTGTCCATGCATACTTATTGGACGCAGTGCATGTTGAGGTGTAGCAGGACTGTGGAGCTTGGACATATGTCTGAAATGGGCCATGTATGGATGTGCATGTGCAGGGACATGGCTGTGCTGCATGTGAGTCCAGTCATGTGTGATGCACATCAATGGTGTATGTGTTCCAAAGCATGATGCACAACTTCTTGTGGAGACGCACACATGTTAGCATTTATGTGTATGTACTATGGCATGGTTGGGGTGTGACACATGGATGCTGGTTCCTCCTTCATGTACGTGCACGGCATACATGTGTGTGTTTCACATGTGTGCAACTGTAACATGCCATGGATGCATGTGACAGAGACATGTAGGAACCCGATTGGCAGATGTGACATAGTTGCAATGATTGCACTGTGACAGGTGGTGGAGATGTACAGATGCATGTCTGTCTGTCGGCGTGTGTGCATGTGTTCGGCACTCCCTATGTTGCTTTTGATGTCTGGCTGACCTTTGGATGTTTATTCTGTTGTGTGTGTATGGATGCTGCTGCCTGATGCACCATTCCTGTTAATTTGTGCATGTGTGTGTGGGTTCAAATGATATGTGTGTTGGGGAGTGTGATGCCATCTGTGAAGTTTGACAATGCCACTCATGTGCAACTGTCATCTGTGTAAAAGAACATTGTACAGTGCCCTGATGCCTGTGTTCTGTCTCTCCCTGTCTGCAGTGTCGACTGATGAAGAGGACGGAGACAGTGCTGTGGAGCATAGCGGCAGGGATCCCACCGCCAGCCGGAGATGCAGGGCCCAGCTCCCCTTCCAGGTTGTCATCTCTTTGGGGAGTGAGGAGTCTGGTGCCGCGTCCGTGGCCGCAGCTGCCAAGTGTACGTCCAAGAGGCGGCGTTTGGAGGTGGACTCCTCAGCAGCAGTAGGGGCAGCTGAGCCCCCACAGGGGCCTACGGAGGAAGATGGCACGGAGTCATCCAGGTGGGTGGGGGGTTTGGTTGAGGAGGAGGCCATGGAAGGCCCATGCATGGGGCCTGGAGGGGGGATTCCACTGGTGCTAGTGGTGCAGTCCAGTGGCAGGGATAGGAGGCAGCACAGGCCGCTGCAGAGGTGCTTGTGTGTAATCCTGTCCCCGATCCTGTGACTGCATCATCCCGCACCAGCAGGGATGCCTTCGTCCAGACCCGTTTAAAGAGAGGGGATGCGCGAACAACAACTGGCCTTCCTCTCCCTGCAGACATGGCAATCCGTGACCCGATTGAGCCTGTCCTAGCTGGGGTGGCGATGCGTCAACGTGGTATTCGGGATGACATGCAGAGTTCTCGTGTGGACAATGCACGTCATTTCGAATACCTCATTGACCACGTCAGCCTAATAGGACAGGTCACCGGCGCTGGGTTCCTCCGTGTGCTGGATCTTCTAGCGACCCCCTCCTCAACTGAATCCCCTATGCGCCAGACGTCCTCCGTGCCATCTTCCTGCCCAAGTATCACCTGGGCACCCTGTGGAGCTGCCCCTGACCCAGCGGCCAGGCTGGTGGAGGACACATCCCTGCCACAGTCGGGAGTCGGAGGTCCAGCAGGGGTGGCCACCCCACAAACTGGACCCCAGCAAGAGGAGGACGTGCAGACATCGACAAGCAGGGCACATGCACGGCAGGAGCAGGCTCATGGTGGGAGCGATGATGTCTCGGGGCCAACAACATCACAGGGGCAGGCATCGGCCGGAGGGCAGGAGGACCCTGGATTGGGAGTGTCTTCCGTGTGGCAGCGGTTGGGCCAGCAGATACATGGACTTGCCCGCCGCCTTTGTATATAGTTCTTTAGGGGTAGGTTTCCTTTGTTTTTTCTTTTTCTTTGGAGTTCATGGACTTTGCTCCACTTTATGTAAATATATTTTTATTCATAGGACTTTTTGTAGGTTTTACATGCGATTTTGCTGGCGCGAGTGGGATCCATGTATTCTGAGGGGTGCGTGTGGAGTTTTATACGCGATGTCGCTGGCGCAAGGGGGATCCACGTATTCCGAGGGGTACGCGTGGAGCTTTACACGTGATTTTACTGGCACGAGCGGGGTACGTGTATTCCAGGGGTGCATGGGGAGTTTTACACGGTAAAACAAGGCAACCATGTTCTTCTCACCAAAGGGTATCACAACGCATGAGAAAACCCCTCCTTGACCATGAGTCCTTATCCTAGAGCAGCATCTTGAACGTATGCTAGTTCCTCCAGTGGGCAGAAGGGAGGAGCTGATGGCACACCTTTTGTTCTTTTAACATATTTATCATAACATTTAGAAATGGCTGTTTTAAAGTTGTAATGAGAGGAGGATTAATTGCCTCCAGCACTGTCCCATCATGCCTGAAGGAGGCTTGGTTTGCCTTCTCCTGAAGAAACCTTCCTTAGACCCAGCTTTGCCAAACAACTACGACCCATCACCACTGTACCATTTCTATTAAAAATCCTTGACAAAGCTGCTTACAATCAAATACAACTCTTCCTGAAATCTAACAACATCCTAGGGAAGATTTAATCAGGTTTCCACCCTGGTCACAGGACCGAAACTGCCCTTTTGGACCTTAAGAACAAACTAGGCAAAATAATGGATGAAGAAAAGCCTGCGCTTCTCCTCCTTCTTGACCTGTCTACAGCGTTCGACCTGGTGGACCACCTAACACTCTGCAGTGAACTCTACAACTCAGCCCAATTCTCCCAGGAATCCACTGCCTGGGTTACATCCTTTCTTGAAGGTAGAGCCATGAGGTATTCTCAGAGCAGGCTTGCGCCGCCCCCTCCACCATACATTGCAGAGTCCCACAGGGCTCATGCACATCTCCTACACTGTATAATCTCTTTAGCCTACGACTCTTCAACAAACTGGATAATCTCAGCATAGCATACATAAACTATGCCGACGATACCCAAGTTCCTTCCCCTCACTGGCTTGTATGAAACAGATGCAGAAGCACTATGCAAAATCTACTCCACCATCCAAGCATGGATGGCAGCCAATGGTTTATTCATCAATGGGGTTAAAACCGAGCTCCTCATAGTAGGCCCCAAGGAAACGCTCATCAAGCTCGACAAACAGTACAACTCCTTTATCATTGACAACTCCTTAATTCCTGTCTCGGCAGCAGTCAAAACACATGGGGTGTACATTGGCTCCACGCTCTCAATGACACACCAAGTTAGTACTATTGCATCCTCATCCTCCTTCACAACTAAACTGCTAAACGCGGTCAAACCATACTTATCAGTGAAAAATTGCCTCTCTATAGCCAGAGCCACCATTGGAGCCAAATTAGACTATTGTAACGTCTTATTTGCAGGCACCTCTTCCAAAAACCTGAACCGACTCCAAGTCATTCAAAATAATGCACTTAGGGCTGCCCTCAGTATTCCCAAAAGAGAGCACATTGCATGCACCAGAGAGGCGGTGTACCGCAATCGCAAGCAATACCACTCCATCAATGTGCAAATGGTATGTGACTCCAGCAAGATCATCACCCATTGCTGCGCCCAATATCCCGGATCCACACATGATGCCATGCTACTGCGCAACTGCACGCTACCCCGTCACATGGAGCGACATGCTGGACCACGTGCCTGGCTGCTTGGTGAGTTGCACAACAGGGCCATGGCCATGCTGTGGGGTACTGATGTTTGCAGATGCAGAAGGGGGGGGCTACTGCACCAGGGTGGGAAAGGGGGGGGGGGTAAAAGTTCACCTGGGTGGCAATAGCCAGTGAGTGGAGAATGCATGCAGAGCTAAACACTCCTCACCTGAACCAGCAAAACGGAACAGGACACATCACTGGGCCACATATCACAAATAATGCATATGGATGACAACAAGTAAGAGGCACAACCAGGGCACCATGATGATGGCAAGCAATGCATGACTGAATAGGATGGCAACTGTGGCAATGCGGCTAGTGTGACCATGCATAGCAATCAATATACAGCACGAATTTGAGACTAAACATTGTCGCACTACCACAGCACATCTGCCTCAGCATGCAGGATTACACCCTGCATCATCTAGTTAACCCCATCCTGTGTACCATACCTCTGTACAGTATACACTGCATATAGGTGACTATTTTGTACACGTACAGGGACATGTGCATGCCCACACCAAATAGCTGCTGCCATGACCGTGCTCCCTGAAGGTGGCAGTTCAGAGTGACACACACCTATTTGTATCTTCTTGCAGGTGATGGAGGATATCCCTTGAGGCCGTGGCTACTTACCCCTGTGCGGAACCCGCAGAACAGCCATGAAGAGGAGTACAATTGTGTGCACACTCGTACCCGTGTTGTGATTGAGTAGACCTTTGGCCTGTTGAAGGCGCGGTTCCAATGACTAAGCAGGTCTGGTGGGGCACTCCTATATAGGCCCTAGAAGGTGGCAAAGATCACCACTGTCTGTGTCATGCTGCACAACATGTGCATCCGAAGGAATGTACCACTGCCACCTGACATTGACATGCATGGGCCGGGTGAGGATGAAGGGGATGGAGACGGAGGCGAAGGAGCCCCCCTGCCAGTACGTGATGCACGGGATGGCCATGCTGTACGCCAAGCACTAATCCACGAATACTTCTGAAACACAGGGACCATGAAAGTAATGTGCCAGTGACACACTGGCTGCATGTGGACATGCACACTTGTTCAGTTAGAAGTTCGCCACTGTACACCATCACACATTGAATGTACATGCACAAAATGAAGTATGTCCAGCCATTGATTTTCTTGCAAACAACTGGTGTATTTTTCAGACACGTAATAATGTAAACATTCCCCTCACAACCCCCAGTGAACTCCCTCACCCACCCTACAAACCCCAAAAATACCCCAGTGAACTCCCTCACCCACCCTACAAACCCCAAAAATACCCCAGTGAACTCCCTCACCCACCCTACAAACCCCAAATGTCCCCAAATGTACACCAAACACTGGTCCCTTGACCAACGTCCATTTGTCCAACGGCATTGTCTGCCCACTCTACTTCGTTGCTATTTTGGGATCCGGGGGTGCCATGTCCAAGCGCCGTGCACTCATCTGCGTCATCCGCACGGGGCTTGATTGGGCTGAGGTCGAAGGGGTTGTGGCAGTGGAGGTGTCAGTGGCCGGTCCCATGCCTGCCCCAAGGTGTGTGCGCTGCATTTGAGGCAGGTTTGACATCAGGGCTTGCGTAAGTGCCCCCAGACACTCCTTCAAGGCATTTGTGGATGCCTCAACGGCAGCAGTATTTGCAGCGATGGCTGTAGCGATGGCCCTCATGGAGTCATTACCATCAGCAATTTGTTGCCGCATTAGTTGAAGCATCGACTCCTGTCGTGCCTCAACCCTCGACAGGCGAGCCTCAAAGGAGTCGTTGGAAGCAGGAGGGCTGGTGGCCGGGGTGGTGGTAGCCAGCATGGTGGTAGCCAGCGTGATGGCAGCCAGGGTGGTGGTAGCCAGCGTGGTAGTAGCCAGCGTGGTGGCAGCCAGGGTGGTGGTAGCCAGCGTGGTGGTAGCCAGTGTGGTGGGAGCCAGGTTGGTGGTAGCCAGGGTGGTGGATGGCACTTGCGTGGGGCCCACGTCCAGGGAACGGTCCTCCTCAAAGAGGCATATGTCAGACTCTCCGAGGTCTGAGTCGTGGAGGCGGGGATCGTCGCTGCTCTCGGCCTCTGTAGGGGGAAGGAGGCTGGTAATGGGGCTTGGGGTGGGTGTGGTGGACACGACTGTGTCACCCTCGTTCTCCACATCAGCATCCGCAACGTCCGCAGTGGTTGGCGCAGTGGGAACAGAAACGCCTCCCACTGTTGTGGGTGGCTGCTGCTGGACTCTGGCTGCAGGTGTTTCCTACTGGGTTTCTGCCCGGTGTGGCACACTTCCTGTTGGTCTGGGCATTTTCTGGTGCTGGGGGGTGGCGGTGGCCCTGGTCCCTTGCCGTAAAGTAGATGCACTTGCACCCCTGTCCTGCCTGCTATCTTCCTCATCGGTGCCTGGGAGATAGAAGAGATGCAGGTCATCAGTGATGGTGTCACATGGCAGCGATAATCTATTGCGCTGTGATATGTTCATACATTCATGAATAATAAATAATAATAATAATTTAGCATTTATATAGCGCTACGAACCCTCAGGTATCTGAGCGCTGCTTGTTATTACCCACGGTGTGTGGTGCTCACCTATCGACCTCGGAAGGATGAAAGGCTGAGTTTGGCCCTGCCGGGATTCAAACCTGCGTTAGCAGGCTCTCCATAGATGTCAAACCGAGCACTCTACTCGCTGTGCTATCGGACATGCATCCAATTATTACAGGGGTGTGGCATTTGGTGTTCTGAGGGGACATGTGGGCAATCAATGCATGGCTGGTGGCATGGCATTGGTATGGTGTCTGTGTGGTGAGTTACATGGGCACGGTCGAGTCATGTTGCAAATGTGTTGGGATTGGGATTGGCACTCAGCATGCATTTGTGTGTGGCACACATTCTTGACTGGATATGTTGATGTGGGCCTGGGACATGCATTGCCTTGCCTAGTCTCACTTCCACGTCACTTGTGCCACATCATGGTTTATCCTACAGTGATGTGATGGGTCAGTCACCTTCTTCTGGGGATGATGCGGCACCCACCTCCTGCTCTCCGAATCCCTCTATGGACTCAGGATCTATGAAGGTGCTGGCTGTCTCCTCCCATGGCATCAGCTTCACTGGTGAGTGTGGCCCCCGCCTGTCGCCATGGCAGCCCTCCTGTTGTATGCCAGGATGTTCCTCACCCTGTGGCGGAGGTCATCCCACCACTTGTGACAGTCGCGCACAGTCCTTGGGGTGGTTCCCACTGCCGACACCCTCTGGGCGACCTCCTGCCAGACTTCCTTCTTTTTGATCTGGGCCGCATGCTTCATGTCAGTACACCTGATGATGTCTGCATGCTGGGCCAGGGTGTCAGCGAGCATATTAAGCTCAGCGTCTGAAAAACGCTGTTTGCGCTTCATGGGGGTCATCTTTCTGGTTGCCTTGGACATCCTGGTTATTTTCTGCCACAGCACAACACAAATGGACTGGTGGTTGGGGAGGATGGCAATGGATTGTGTTTTTAAAGATGGCCGCCGCCCCATTTCCCGTTCCTGCACAATGACGTAATTTCCGGATCCGTTTTTTTGCAAACACAGTATTTCCATGGTGGTATGACCGTGCCGGTATTTAGGGGTTGGTATGAGGCGGTACCGCTATGGGCGGGTCCCGCGATGCTGGTATAGGGGAGTTAGAGGCCCTTTAGCGGCATGGCGGTATTGCCATTACTGGCATGGGGGAACGCGTGTGCTCGCGCACTCGTAATCACCCGCTATTAGCGGGTTCATACGAGCACGGGTAATTAACCCGCTTTTACCAGGCTACTCGTAATGAGGCCACATTTCTTTGTAAAAGTTAAACATGGAACCCCAAACTATGCCAAGGAATACTGGCTATCAGAAGCCTAAGGGGTAGAGACAATTTAAAACTATATTCTGAAATGACTTGAAGGAAGCAATTGTTTAATGTATGTATTAAAAATGTGAGTTGTATTGTAAGAAAAGAAAAATTGTAAACATTGGTTGCAGAGTTAAAAAGTGTTCCCACACTGGGATCAAACAGAGTCCACACCTCCCCCTGGACAAAAGAAGCTTCCTTCTGTCCATGGGAACCCTTCACACCTGGCCTTCCTACCAACAGGAGAGGAGGAGATTTCCCCTGCTGGCAGGAAAAAGAGACAATGGATTCTTTCAGCTGAATAGAATATGCTGATTTGGGTGTTCCTGGTCAACAACTCCTGGCAGGAAACAAGACATGTGACCTCTGAGTCAGAGCCAAGCTTCTGGGGGCGGAGACAAACCGTGTGTGTGTATTGAATTGAAAGCAAATGTATGTTTTATAAAATTGCATATAGCAAAGCATACCAAGCTGACAGAAATGTCAAACTTTGAGATTCTTAAAATGACAAATTCACTCACAATTCAAGACTAAGCTGGACGCCGGGTGATGTTCTGAGACCAAACCCCAGGATTTATTAATATTGTAGATACAGTGTTTATGCTAGAAACATAAGAACTTACAGTAATATGCTCAGAGAGGGTGTGTATGTCTGTGTAAAATTTGGTGCAGAACCAATATTTGGAAATTCACCAAAAACGAAAATAAGTCATCATTTCTGAACCCAAGCTCGTAGGAACATGGGGCTTGAACAGAGACCTGCCTTAATTCATCTGTGAGGTGTATATATATTCTCAACAACTTGTGTATCTGGGAAATATGTTCTTGGGAAAAATTGATTTTTTAAGTAAAAACAAGGGGAGTTTCTTCACTAGATTGTAAAACACAGCATCACTCTGACTCATTCTGACACGCTAATCCTTTCTCCAGTCAGGTCCCAGGGAATCCTCTAACCTATCAAATCCTTAGGGGGTTGGGCATGTAGAATCAGCCTTTCCACCCACTTTGAAAACACATAAAAAGAGACTGCTTAGGACAGGCAAGGACACACTCATTTTTCCACTTCAACTGATTCCTGCGCAGCACCCTGCCGGAAGACTCCAGATCCAGATAATATCCAGACAGAGACTCCAGATAGATCCAGAGACCAGACTCTAGAACCAAGCTCTAGAACCTGAAAAAGAGGCCTAATCCACAAGCTGAATCCTCTTCAGCAAGCCTTCAGGATCTTTTGCAAACCTGATTCTAACACCTAAACTCCCCAGGGGCTCTCACATTCAACAGCCGGGTTGAGCTGTTCTATTCTAGCTAAGAATCCTGTGCTAGAACCCAGATCCGGACCCAGAAAGTAGTGCTATAATCCAAGACCCGTCAGATCCAGTTCCAGAGGCCGCAGACCGCTGTGCAGTACTGAACGCAGAACCCAGAGGGCCTGAGACATGTCCGGTGGTGAGTGAAGTTAAACCCTTGACCAGATCTTTGACGAGGCGCATTCCATTCCAAAAACTAGGAGTGAGTATCTAGTCTAGAACTGCGCATAGTCATCTCTTAGTCTAAAGTAATCTTATCCCATCCATTTCAACCTGTCCAGAGCTGCATTTAGAATTTTGTGTCTATCCTGTGATTACAAATCTGTAAAGCGCATCTGTCATTTCTGAAATCTGAACTTTATTTCTGAAAATCTACCTTCACAAAAACGTCCGTATCTTTTGAACCGCATGTCCTAGAAGCGGAAAAAGTGCTGCGAATTGCAATTTAGGTCAATTTCACCACATGTTAAAAATAGCTGCTTCTTGCTTTCAACTGCTTAGGTTTGTTTTCAACCTTGTAATCACTCATGAATCATTGCTAGTGTTGACTTGAACTAAATCCAAAGTACCTCCCACTTATCCTGAATCTCCCTTAGTGAATTAAAAGCATTTTAGTATATTTTCCCATCCTTTGCAATTACATTCAAAAGCATTTTGACCTGTGTTTTAAAATCATACCTGTTTTCTCTAAACTTGCTGTGGGGAACTGGAATTGAACTACATTATTGATTGTATTCTTGAAACCTGTGTACCCTCCTTCCCATCTCTTCATACTGCATAGTGGGGGGAGTGAGTAGTCACAGGGGAAAAAGTGACCACATTATCTTTTGATTGAAATCATATCAAGTCTATTTCTGTGTTGCATTCTTTCCCATTATTGCATTTCCTTGAATCACATAAGTATTCTCTGCTACAGTATCTTCCATATTCATACTCCTATGTGATTAAAGAGAGTGTCAATTTTGTAATATTACCCATTGTTGATTACCGTCCATATTCATAAGTGCGCTATTCAAATATTATTTTATTCATAAAAGTGTGATATATATATTGTTTAATTCTTCAAATAAATCTTTTAATTTGCAAAACAAACCTACTTCTTGGCTCAGTGAGGTCAGGGGGATTCAAAGAGAGGGGCGTTACATAAGGGTTCATCATCCAGATGTAAGAACTTTGACATAAAAATATATAAATAAGGGCTTCCATTGGGCATCCCATCCTAAGCATTGACTTAGTTGGATTTCTGGATTGAAGTCACTTACACTTTCAACTGTATGTGATAAAAATGTGTTGAAATCTTGGAATTGTAGATGGTCCCCGAATGTAGTAAAATACTTAGGGATACATATTATCAGGGATCTAAAAAAAATAGTTCAAGTGAATGTTGATAAGATAATAGTAAAGCTGTTAATCAATATAAGGAAATGGGAAAGGTTAACTCTGAACTTGTGGGCTAAGATAAATAAAATAAAAATGGATTATTGCCAAAATTATTGTATACAATACAATCACTCCCCTTATCAATTTCGAAGAAAACTTTACAGACAATTGAAAAGGTTTTTCAGAATATTTTATGGGGGATTGGGAAACCACCAAGTATTCTGAAATATATTTTATTGCGTGAAGTTCAGGAAGGGGGATTTGGATACCCAGATATTTTTTAATACTGTAGAGGATTCCTTATAAAGAAATTATCACATTATTTTTATAATGAAGATATAAAAAGTCTGGTATGTTTGAAACTAGAAAGGGATACTTCTAAACCTTTTGCTTTGGATAGTCTATATACAATGGAACAGGTATCGGGGAAAAACATGAGATTACAGACAAAAGCGGCAACTGGAAAACTCTGGTGACATGTTTTAAGGAAAATTATCAACATATTGGGATAAGTTATGATGCTTCAATCTGGCATAATCAAGAACTTCAATTACCAAACAGATGCCTACATTGGCATAGTTGGATACAAAAGTTATTCTAAGAGTGAGGGATATTTTAGAAGGAAATAGGATACTAAGTTTGGAGGAATTACAAAGTACATTTAGTTTAAACAGGAGAGAATTGTGCCGCTATATAGAGTTGCGTTCCCTGCTAAATCAGAGAATTGATATGTTTGATGGAGAGCTAGAACACAGACCAGAGATATGTACATTGTTTGATAGGACGGAGCATGTGGTATCCGCTTATATGCATTTCATGGCTATGGGGTCAGATTATGTAAATTCCTGGATTCAATTTAAAGAAGTTTGGTTGAATGAAATTAATTTGGAAATATCTGAGGAGGAGTGGGAGGATCTACTCAGAACGGGCCCCAAGGCACAAATGGACACATGTTTACGGTTAATAAGTCACAAATTTGTTGTGAGAATTTATTGGACCCCAGAAAGAATTCACAAACTTAAATTCATGAATGACGATGTGTGCTGGAGTTGCGGAAAGGATAGGGGGACTTTTTTACACTTACTCTGGAGCTGCTTGCGTGTGCAAACTTTCTGGAAGAAGGTTTTAGATAGAATAGACATGGTTCTCAATATAAATATTCCTAGGTCAGCAGCGCACATGATCTTATTGTTACACAGAGGAAGATGCTCAATTACAAGGGAATATGGTGCATGGATTTATAAGGCCTTGGTGGCTGCTGTTAAGTTAACTCTTAGGGTTTGGAAAAGCAGGAAAAAACCTGTTACGAAGGACTAGTTAGTAGAAATGCAAACGTTATCAAAATGTGAAAAAGTACTACTAGTACATGAAGATCGTGAAGATTTACATCTTTCTTTATGGAGTCCATTCAATAGCTTATATTAGTGATTTTTTTTCTTCTGTTTGTTGGTGATGTCTACTTGGTATTGTATGTGTCAATGAGTTACATTTTACAATGTATATAATATGTAATTATCACTGTTGGGTTATGAGTTGCATAGGATTGCATGATGATTTAAGATAGTTCGCTCTTATTATATCGATATGGAATATTAGTATGTTTAAAGGTTTACAGTTATGTGATGTTGCTGATATCCATATGTATTGGAAACACATGTTTATTATACACAAATTTAATTTTACAAAAAGAAGAAAAAAAAGAAATGTGTGTGTCTGTTTATTAGCAGCATCAGCTAATGCGTTCACATGGGAAATGTGGTTACTAAGGGGTTGGTATGTAGTAGACGGATAGTAAACGAGTGTCCAGAGGATTGCTAGTTAACAGTGTTTTTCATTCGGTAACCTAAGGATGTGGTGAAGCCTATTTGCTTTCAAAACAAATCAAAGTCATGGGTAATGTCGAAGGCAAATCTTGAGTCAATGTAAATATTTACTGTTTGTTGTCTGGAAGTTTATATGCATGTGTTAGGGCAGCTAACTTTGCAACTTGAGAAGTAAAGACATTGGGCAATTTACTTGTTTCCACTATTTTTTGAAGTAAACAAACTGCATAACCAACTTTCAATCAGCCTTGTTTGTTTCTGATGCAAGAACTGTCTGCAAAGTACTCTAGTACAGGGATCTGGGGTATAAAAATCAATCTGTTATTGCTACACAGCCATATGGTTCATTGTCATGCTATTCTCCATCCAAAGGGTGGGTAACAATGAGGTTGGATTCAAGTCTGGCAGCATGTCAGCGTTATATTTGAGGAATTCAACAACAGCATTTCTTGTTTGGTCAGTTGTGAGAGGGACATGTCCTGTGTTTTTTATTTTCAATAATAGGGCTTGTATGGCATGTGGGACAGCTACTAACATCTAACAATGATCTTAGCACAATACATTGACATTGCTACATTGTGGTTCCAGCAGCAGCTACAGACAAAAAACATGGCGGCCTTCTGGCAGCAACAGGGTCTAAAATAGTATTGTAATAGGCTAGTGGTCTCAGTTTCAGTCTGTGTGTTGTGTGAGGCCAGCTAGTAAATATCCATTACTTTTGTGACAATAAAGTGTGAATTTCTTTTTGTAACTAGACAGCCCCAATGCTGGCACATTATACTGTGCTCCTTTAGTTGTTCCAAAAGCCTTTACTGGTTCCTCTGCCTGCTGCAATGTAATGGTTTTGCTATCTTTGCATATCCCAATATCAATTACCTACAACAACCAGTCATACCTAGGAAACGTCACATCTGGGTTACAGTCGGGGACTTCAAACTGCTTTCTCTGGATGATTAAGTTATGAATATGTATTCCTGCATGATGTCATGTCCTCAATAATAAACACTTTCCCCACACAATAGCAAGTTATGCCTAGGAACATTATGCCAAGTTTGCAGGTTTCATGTGAATGGGATATTAGAATGAGGTCATCTACATAATTCACTAAAACTGACTGTGCTGGAAACTTGATGTCATCCAAGTCCAGTTAATTGTTTGGAGAAAAGAGTCTGGGATACTGTGTACCCCTGTAGGAGGTGTGTCCAAGTCTATTGAATTCCTTAATAGGAAATGCTAAACAAATGGCTTTTATTCAGGTATATCAGCATGGAAAAAGAATGTGGAATAGGGGTCCACCACAGTGAAATATATAGACATAGGTGGAGTAAGTCATCTACATACTATAATAACACTGACTGTCCCAGATACTTGATGTCATCCAAGTCCTTTTTCAGTTGTTGGGAGAAAAGAGTGGGGGTTTTGTGTACCCCTGTGGGAAGAGTTTTCACATATACTGGATACTTTTATAGGAACCAGTGAACAAATATTTACACTCTTGATGTATGGTTAGGGAAAGGAATTCAAAACAGGGGTCCACCAATGTCAAATGCATAACCATTGGTGGAATACGCAGCATTTATAATATCCTGAACAAATCTATATGTTTCTCTTCCAATTTTTCTACATACAATATAGGATATTACATGGGCTGTTTGTTGATACTATTATTCCTTGTCCTATGTTACTGGGGCGGTATGCTCCTCTGCATCTGGCCATAACTTCAAATTTGGGTCAACCACTTTGTCTGATGCATTGTTTATACATACAATTTCATTGTTATGTGCTAACCAAATGGAGTTTGAGACTGCTGCCAACAATCTGGTCATTTATGGCGATAGGTGTGTGATGTTGGCCTCTTCAGAATGTATCAGTGTATTGTGCAGCATGGCTAACACTGCTTCCGTATTCTTGTCAAGGACCTGTAAGGATATTTGGCATGTTACAGCACAGAGTACAGCACTACTGCACAAGTAGCATTACAGCACTACTGCACAAGTAGCATTACAGCACTACTGCACAAGTAGCATTACAGCACTACTGCACAAGTAGCATTTTTTTTTTGCAGCACCACCACAAGGGTGCGGTGCATTGCTATATGGGTTAGCAGATTAACAAGGAAAGACAGGCTATTCAGTCAAAAAACGATTTTAACATATAAGATGCAAAGCTATTTTTACAGTTAAAAGCACACGTGTTCATTTAAAAATGCACACTATTTTTCACCTGAAATGCCTATATTGCTAGAGACACATTTGAAAATTAACAGCTAACATATTAACCATTAACCTGACTAATAAAACCTTATTTTATTATAACTCACTAATAAAATGTGTTCTCTACTGCAGAATTAGGCATATTTTGAAAACCAGTTAAATGAGTGTGCAGATTTTTCCTCTCTTCTCTGCATGATTATCCGTGTTGTTGTGCACAGTAACTGCAGGAGGAAGGAAGTCAGATTTGCAACAATTGCAAATGTATAAGCGAAGCTATTGTTTAAAAGTAGGAGGATGAGAGATGATGGATTTCATTGGAACACGTCATAAAGAGGGCTGAGAGGAAAGTTTTAGTGGGCAGTAGCAGGGAAAAAGACAGGCAGACATCTTTCTGCACTACTGGGGAGAAGACCTGGCTGTGGGGGTGTCCTGCTGCAGTCGAGACTGGGGAAAGCTGAAAGAATTACATTTCCACTGGCAGAGGCTGTCCTATCTGAAAAAGCTGAGAATTCCAGGCAATGACCCCGGCTTGAGAAGGCAAGCGTCCCTTTTCGTTGGAGTTAAGCCAAGAGAGCCACATTCACAGAGAGAATCCTCTAAACAGATAAGGTAATTACCTAACTGGGGGAGCTGTGTGTGTGCACGAAAGTATGCAGTCAGTGTAGAAAAATGAAAGTCCCGTGCGTGTCTTAATCAAGTGCTAATGTTGCAATTTAAGTTCTGTTCTCCGCCACTATAATTGCAGTGTGTCATTGAAAATGCTTTGATTGTTCCCTTTTATTGCTGTAAAGAATGAGATTATGTCTAAATGCAAATTTTATAATACAGAAAATATTTGAAAACAGACGGGTGGTTTATTTTCTATTTACCATTACAATGCCAATGATGTGGGGAGATTTTTAAACAGTGCAATGGTCATTTTAAGACAGATGTGTGTATGTCAGAATCAGTATGAATAATTGTGAGTGACTGTAGTATAACTTGTTGGAGGTACATGAGCCAACGGGAAGAGAGACTCTCTGAACATAGCTCCCTACCGTATATAAGGTAGTGGAAATTACCACAAGACTACCACATATAGCTCTCTGTCGTAAATAAGTCAGTGAGTTTGCCCATGGTGGCGCACCAACACTATCCCTGGAAATTGTGGTTTCCCTAGAATGCAGGTCTGAGGTCTCTCTAGTGATCACACGAAAAATCTAAGCGAAGATAAGGGATTCTGGACATTGGGGCCACAAATAAAACAAGGGAATTATGCTCACCAAAATACCACCAACCACGTATACCAAATATGCAGGTCTGGGTGCTGAAATAATGCATGTCCATTGTATTATTGTTGCACATGGCCAAATCTGAATACAAAGAGTGATTATTGCTAAGTTATTTCTCAGCGGTAATAAAATACCGTCAGGCCCCAAATCTCCACAAAATACCCTACATATTTATGGTGCGTTGCAGGCCGGGAAAGTGATCATAGAGTACCTACTGGGCGTGGCAAGCGTGTCTCACACTGCCATTTGCACATTAAAGGGAACCCATTTTATAATAGCAGTGTGCCACTAAAAACGAATTTCAGAATGTCACAAAGGGAAACCACATTCTCAGATCTAGTGCAATATTTAGAGGCAAAGTTATTTGCACATGGGAATTGGTCTTCGAACAGTACCTTAGAATGGAGTAACCGCATTCAGGGTGAGGTGCAGAAAGAAAAACTAGACAATATTTTTGCAGAAGGCAGCATAATTCAGGTCTGCCTTACAAGATTATTGAATGCAGCCGATAAAAGTGCAGAGAAAGACTGTTTAATACGGCTATGCGGCAAAATATGGTTTATTTTAAACAAGTCACTGCGAATGCAAGAGAATGATACTCAGCTAATTAACAGGTTAAAGACTGAATTAGATGGGGCAAGTAAAAATCAGGAAATGTTGAGAGCAGAATTGGATGTATGCCAAAAAGACATGCAATTAAAATGCAGAGACTTTGATACTCAGTTATCCAAAAACAAGAAACAATTTGAAGATAGTGAGCAAGAATTGACACACTTAAAAGCCTTAGTGGATCACATTAGGCAGGATAAAGATGAGGTTGTTTCAGAAATGCAGATTTTACAAAAAGAACATTGCGAAAAAGAAGGTGATCTCCAGAGTGTAGAACAAGAAATGATTAAAATGATCCAAGAAAGAGACAAGAGAAGTAAAGAGTTCAATGAATGCCAAATGCAAATGTGCGATATGCAGGAGGCAATTAATAAAATGAGTGATGAAAATAATTATTTGCATGATGAAGCCAACAGACTCCTTAAAAAGTGTAAGGACTTAGAACAGCAAATGTGCATTCCCAGGTCCCAGGAGAGGCGGCAGGGCACCACATTCAATGGAGTGGAGGTGAATTCTAGCTCTGCCCAAAGAGCTAGTGCCCCAGTGACTGGGCCGGTGACTGAACTTGGTTGCAGCGCCCTTGGGGGATTTGATACTCCCATTGGGGGCAGCCACCAATCTCATACACCTGAAAACAGGATTGAATCACAAAATAGTGCAATTCCATGCATTGCAACAAGTAGCCCCATAAAAATAATGAAATCCATTAAAGCCCTGATCAAACCATTTAAAAAGGGAGGTGAATGCTGCATTGAGGATCACTTAGAAGCGGTGCATGACATTTTTAAAGCGCTCCAGATACCTAAGGAACAGTACAGACAATATTTTCATTTAACTTTAGATGCCCCGACGGCCAGCATCATAAGGGGATTAAATGAACAGCAGAATATGACATGGCTGGAGTTTGAAAAAGAAATTAGGCGCCATTTTTCTCCTTTTCAGTCATTGCAGGAGGCAAAGAAAGTTGCGTACACTATTACTGCTGGACCTAATACATCACCTCGCCAATTTTTACAAGACTTAAAAAGAGCATTCTCTCGCTTTGATGTATCTTTTGACTCAAATTCCAATGAGTTTAAAACCGCATACTTCTATGGGCTACAGAAAGACATTATATCCCAATTGGTCCGTGAATTTGACCGTGACAAGTCCCTTGAATGGATTGTACATCAAAGCACCAAGCTATATGAGGTACTCTATTGTCAGGGTAGAGAAAGTGATAAAATGAAAGATACTAGGCCTAAATCTAAAGAACCCTCAGCCACAGTAATGGAAATCAGGTCAGCCAAAATGTCCCTTGAGTCTGCTCAAAGCCAAGGTAAAAATAATGTGACACCTGAACAAAGGGGTAATCAACAAAGATCGCCATTTACTGTACCAATATTCCAATCACATGATCCTAGTAATAGAGAGAGCTACATCAGCCCTAGATATTTAGGAGATAGACCCCGGGTAAGATACCGGTCTGATATGGCAGGTATGAACAATAATCAGAGACAAAATCAAGATCAAAGAAATGATGGTCCCTACCAGTCATTGGGGACACAGAGCAGATTTGATCCCAGCACCATGATATATGGTAATCAGGATAGGCCCCGATATGTGGATCGATTTACTGATAATGGAAATCAATATAGGGGCCAGTACCCACAATCTGAGAAACAGGACATGAAGCAAAACGTGAACTACAGTCCACGCCAGTACAATGATTCCCCACCAGGGGACTATAATCAAAGGATGGGTGCAACCCGCTCCCCTCCACAAATGAATCAAGAGTTCAGAAACCATCCCAACCGGTATCAATCACCTGAGAGGTATCAGAATAGATCCAATCAGGGGGAAAACAACCAATATCGACCTAGGCCACAGAAAGAGGATCCTAGAGAGGTGGAAAGGTTCCAATGCCTTGAGGCCCAAGTGAAAATGTTAGCTGAGCAAATAGGAAAGCTCTATACAGCGCAAAAACAACCTTCCAAAGAGGGGGCTGATGGCCATAGCAATGACCGGGGGGCTTCCGAAAAGTGACTAAGTACTCATGATAACTGCAGTGCCAAAATGACAGATTGCTCTGATATAATTTTGCATAACGACTCTGAGATGTCTAATGGATTAAAAATGAAAGTACCAGTAAATGAAATTGTGATAGAAAGTGCAAATACTTCTAAAAAAGAGGTACGGTTTAACTTAGAGCTAAATAAAACAGTAAAGATTTGCACAAATGAAAAAGAAACATTAGGAATTCCAAAAGAACAAAGGGACAGATTTAAGAAAAATGACTCATGCATGGGGAATACCAGTGAACAGGGAGTAAGTGGGGATGCCATAGCTCCTTCCCTGGGCAAGCAAAACAATTACCAAACACAGACAGAAAAAGGAAATACTCACAAGGAGGGTACAAGTCAATCACCTGAAAAATTCTTTGAGCCACATATTTTTGAAAAGGCTGAAAGGGCTGGTATTACACTAAATGATCACAAATGCACAGAATTAAAAAATGACAAATTGCTGAATGATGTTGTGACACATGTTCAGTTGGAAGGTTGTAATGTGGTCTCTGATGTTACCCAGATGGATGGGCGAACGGTGGCCACACTCCAAAAAACCTCTGAACATGGAGAAATGAATAAAATATCTCGCACAGAAATGGGTAAAAAGGAGGGAAAAATGTCTTTTCATTTACCAATGTGCTTAGCCAAAAGTGAAAAAGGCCTGAGAAAGGTGAGCCCTGAAATCAGTAAGAATTCACATTTCTTATGTGTATTAGAGGAAGTTGAGGACAGATATTATGCACCCATCACTGTAGAAGAAAAATGCCACACCTTTGCTATGATTGACACTGGCGCACAGGCCACAATTATGTCCAAGGAGCTGGTAAAGAGTATCAATGAAGGGAGGCCTCCACAGAGTCAGATCACAGTGAAGGCAAATCAAGGCCCAGTGCATAACTTTAATGGGGAGGAGGTGCCCATCATAGGTGTAACTGAGGTTGACATAAAAATAGGAAAGCACAGAATGAAACAAGAGGTATTGATCACATCTATTTGTGAAATTCCATTTCTGATGGGGACAGATTGCCTGAAAAGATTGTCTCCTCTCATAGATGGGGTGAATGGAGTGCTGTGGTCCTTAACCAAAAAACCATTGAGGCCTAAGAAACTAAAATCACAAAACAGCAATATAAAAGAATGTCACACCGTTGCCAAAACAAATGATGCTGTGGAGGTATATCTCCAGAATAGCTGCATACCTAGTGTCACTGTTATATTAAGGTGTCAAGACAAAGATCAGAGCGACAATGAAAAACTACCTGTACAAATATACTTGGACCCAAGGAAAGATTGGCAGACTGCCATAGACGAACACACATTACGTTTCTATTTAAAAGAGAATACATGCAAACAGAATATTGTTCCTAAAACAGATTCAGAAAAACACATTACCACTCTGGCAGAGATACACATGGAAGATGAGCAACCATGGGTTCACGCTGGTATAAATGATTATCTTAAAACAATAAAAGCCACTTTAGCGCTTGAACATGAAAGGAGTTTCATTAATGAGAAATTGTTGCAAAAAATTATGGAGAGGGAAGAAATCCCGAAATTTAGGATTAAAAACCAATATGTTTCTGGGTTGGACAGTCCAGACTTTGAAAACCGAATTACAGGCAGATGCATGCTTAAAATTAGCATTGGGCAGAAAGCAATTTACCATAATGTATGGATAGTGAGTGGAGCACAAAATGAATTTTACATGGGCAATGACATCATGCACAGAATGTGTATGGTGTTAGATTTCCTTAATCAAAAAATATGGTCACGCCTAGGTGGGCCGGCGCCTGAATTTGGAGACAAAAGAAGGGCTTATCATTGTGCACAACTAGTTCCTTATGCAGTCGAATTACAGATGAGGAAAAATACTATTGTTCCTGCATTTACAAAACAGTTTGCAATAACACTGAAATGCAAAAATGGACAGCAGATGAAAGGCTCTGATGCATTTGTATGCCTGAATGAATCCATAAAACAGCAAGGCCTGGATTATGAATACATTCCATTGGTAGACATTGGTGAGGGATCTGTAAAAATCATGGTAAATAATAAAGGTTGTCAGGACGTTCATTTAGAGGAAAACTCCCCATTAGGAATGGCCATACAAAAATCACATTATACGGCAGATTTAAATAACATGGTGATTGGGAATATTCCTGAAAAATATGTAGATGCCAGGGGCGAGTTACCAGAACACCTGGACTCTCAGCCCAAAGGAATATTTAAAATTCATTCTGTGTATCCTTATGATGCAAATGAAACAGTGTGCTGCCATCAAGAGGATTGCATAATATTTAATTTAAATGAAAATGAAACAGGAAATCAGCCCATTGAAGTGGAAGCTGATCTGCCAAAATATTTGAAAGTGGCAGCTCTACAAAAAGACACAGCCACACAGTTAGAGGAAAGCGCTGAGATTCCTTTACCAGAAGAGTTTCCAGAATTTTCCAGAATGGTAGAAGAGCAGATCTCCTTAGCGGATGCATGTAACAGCGATGAGGATCGACGCAATCTGAGGGAAATATTTATGGAGTTTAAGGATGTATTTGCAAAAGATGCTTATGATTGTGGTTTAACTGATTTACATGTGGCCACACTACCAGAAGGTTGTAGCAGAAATCCAGTGTTTGTACGCCAGTATAGACTACCGCTGGCATGTTTAGAATCATTGGCAGAGATTATTAAAAATTTGGAATCACGGGGAATAATTAGGCCCATTCATAGCACATCCAATACGCCTATTTTAGGTGTGTTAAAGCCAAATGGTCAATGGCGGCTGTGTGCAGACTTAAGAGAGTTAAATAAAAGAGTACCAGTATCTAGATGGCCACTACCATTCATTGATCAGGGCCTAGCTCAGATACATGGTTCAAATGTATTTACCACGTTAGATCTCACATCTGGATATTGGTGTGTGCCATTGGCAGAGGAGATACAACACCTATTTTCCTTTACATTTGACAGGACTCAATATGCCTGGCTTAGAGCTCCGTTCGGGTACATCAATAGTGGGAGTGAATTTGGCATATTTTTGAGAAAGGCCATGCCGGATGCAGCGGAAAGAGGGACAATAGTTTATGTGGATGATGTCTTGATAAAAAATGAAAACCTTAAAAGCCATTTTGATGAAATAAGACATGTGCTTGGCCAATTGCAGAAAGCAGGCGCCAAAGTATCTTTGCAAAAAGCACAATGGTGCAAGAAAAAAGTGAACTTTCTAGGGCATGAAGTGACTGAACATGGGCTAAATCCACAAAGGAAGAAAATAGAGGCCATACAAAGATTAAAAGATCCTAAAAATGTGAAAGGAGTAAAAAGTTTATTAGGGATAACAGGCTATAACAGAAAGTTCATTGAGAATTATGCAGAAATCACTCAACCATTGACTAAACTGCTTAAACTAAATACTCCCTGGAAATGGGGAAGAGAGCAGTCTGATGCAGTGGCTAGATTGAAGGAATGTATTGTAAAGGCACCATGTTTAGCATACCCCAAAAAGGACAGGGATTTCTTTATAGAAATAGGCTTTTCTGAACATTGTATGTCAGCAGTGTTATCACAAAAACACGATTTGAATCACAAAACCATTGCATATGCAAGTAAGGCATTTTCCCAAGTTGAAATGAAATTTAATGAATGCGAAAAGGCCCTATTAACCACTGTGTGGGCGCTACAACATTTCCGCCCCATTGTTCAGGGAGAAAAGGTGATTATTGAAACAAATCATCAACCTTTGCAATTTTTAGAGAGTAAAAGAATTAGATCAGGCAATCTAGCGCAATCCAGAATCACTTCATGGACGCTGGCATTACAAGGTTTTCCCGTAGAAGTAAGATATGGACAAAATAAAAAGAGCCCAATTGCTCAAGGGTTAGCTGACTTACATGACTGTGCAGCTGAACAAATAACAAATGAAATGGATGTGGAAGCTAGTTTGCAGGAGTTTGAACAATCACCACACAAAGCTTTTGATGAAAAAACATGCAAGGATTTGCCAACTGTATATGTGGATGGTTGTGCTTTTCACATTGAAAATGACAGTAATAAACAATTAGTGGCAGGAATAGGAAATGTCTGGTTGAAATGTGAAGGCGTTCCTAGTATAGGGATGAGGATTGGAGATAGGAGCAGTCAGGTAGCGGAATTGGCAGCCATCTATAAAGCAATTGCTACTGCAGTTGATAAAAAGTTCAGTGAAATTGTCCTGGTGACTGATTCTGACTATGCACGGAATAGCTTTGTGGAGTATTTGCCTGGTTGGAAAGCAAGAGGCATGGTTACATACAACAAAAAGCCACTTAAACATGGAAAAATGATACAAGCCATAGACAAATTGGTGTCAGAAAATAATTTAACAATATACTGGAGAAAAATTCGTGGGCATTTAAAAACACCAGGAGAGGATAAGGAGGGAAATGATAAGGCAGACCATCTGGCTAAGATTGGGGCTGTGATGGGAGAATTGCTACCTATTGATTATTTAATGGGTGAAATACAAATTGATGCAGTCACACGTTCTAAAGCACCAAAGGAGGTAGATCAACCGGTGATGCAGTGGAGTCATGACACGCCAGACCAAGATTTGATTGAGGCACAAAAGAATGATCAAATTTTGGGAATCTATTATAATCATTTGATAGATCCTGAAAAAAATCCTTTAACAGAAAATGATTGTATGGGAAAAGAAGAGTTGAGGGTGTTATTAAAGAACAAAACACGAATTAGATTACAGGATGGGCTCATGATTAGAGAGTCCATAACAGGGCAAATACAGTGGGTAGTACCCCTTTCATTCAGAGGACTAATGCTACACCATGCACACGATGCCATAACTGCAGGCCATAGAGGTTCACAAAAGACATTAGAAATACTAAAAGATTATGCTTACTGGCCACATATGTCCCAAGATGTGGAATTATATACTAGAGGATGTCTAGTATGCGCCCAATTTAAACCTGCTTCACCAATGCATAGAGCACCATTGATGAAAAGAGGCCTAACTCTCCCATGGTCAGATTTGCAAATAGACTATGTAGGTCCTTTAAAAAGGTCGAGCAGGGGACACCGCTATATTTTGAGTGTGGTATGTTTGATGTCAAAGTGGATTGAGTGCATTCCCGCACCAGATTGTAGTGCGCAAACAGCAGCCACATTGCTGGTGAACCATGTGTTCTCAAGGTTTGGGTTGCCACAAAGAATTGAGTCAGACAGAGGAAGTCATTTCACAAGTACTCTAATGAGTAAGGTATGGCAAATACTAGGTGTGAAAAGGAAACTACATATCGCATATCGGGCGGCGTCTTCAGGTACAGTTGAAAGAAGCAATAGGTCTGTTGTGGACATTTTAAAGAAATTTGTGGCAGAAGCAGGTTCCAGCTGGGATTTGCGTTTACCATTGGTTTTGATGGCAATCAGGTCGACTCCTGCCAAAGCAACAGGTGTTAGCCCCCATGAGGTCTTAACAGGTAGGAAAATGGTGTTACCACAACACCTACTATACAGAACACATGAGCAAACTCTAGTGAGTGCATCCACAGTTCATGAATATATTGATGAACTGAGGAGGCATTTGCAACATGCATTTGCTTTTGTGCAGAGAAATCTGGAAAGAGCTGCTGACAGTGCTAAGTCATATTATGACAAAAAGACATCAGTAAAGGAATACAATGTAGGGGATCAGGTGTACAAGTTTCATTTTGGAAAAAGTAAACAGAAAAATTCTAAATTTCTGGCAGCCTGGCAGGGGCCATTCCGAATTATAGATAAAGTCTCTCCTGTAGTGTATAAAATTTTGAAAAATGAAGGTGAAACAGCAATAGAGCAGTTTGTCCATGTAAATCAAATCAAACCATGCCATCCCAGACATGAGATCAGGCAGCTTGAGCATGTGGAAACGGATAGAGTCCCTTGAGAAAATAAATGGGTGTGATCAGGAGGCAGTGACAAAGAAGTTAAAAAAAAAAAAAAAAAAAAAAAAAAAAGTTGATTGTTATGATGGCACATAAACACTGTAATATATGTGAAAATATATAATATAAATAAATAAATAAATAAATAAATAAATAAATAAATGCACATATGACGGAAGCTCGTGGTTGGTGTGCAGAGAGAAAGTGTATTAAATATTGAATGCTGTTTTATATGTGTTTGTTTTCTTTTAACTTGTGTTTAATTTCAGAAAAAAAAAAAAAAACGAAGTATTTTTACCAAGCATGTTTTATTTTTGGCAAAAGGATGAAGTTAGTATTGTGCTATGTACTTAATCTGTTTATTTTCTATTTTGATTTAGACGATTAACATTATTTGATCGGAGGTTCCGGGATCAGAGGCCACGGGAGACGATGGAGTCCTGGAGTCCCCTGGATGAAGACCAAAAGATGCCTGCCTCCAGGTGGAGGTGAAGACAAAATAACCGGAATGCCAAAAGAGATGACTACTGTGGATTCAAGATTGCCAAGATGAAAAAGTACTCGAATGAACCGAATAACATCGCTGGCCGGGACATACCAAAAGAGACAAAGCAAAAGTTCCGGCATATGAAGTTCCACGTATTTATTATTTTAATTATTTATTTTAACTTGTTATATTACTTATTTGTTTTAGTTAATTGTTTTATTTCATTGTTTTTAATTGACTTGGAAAATTTAAACTTAAAGTAATGCCACTTCCACTGAGAAGGCAAATGTGGAACATTTTATGAACTGATGGACTCAGATGAAATGTTAATTGCAAATTTTCATTGATGCACATGAATATTCATTTTGTTGGATTGCTATATTGTAAAAAAAAAAAATAGAACAAGTTGTTTTTAGGAATTGGCTTGGATTATAGCCAAATTCTAAAAACAAAAGGAGGGTATATGTAAGGATATTTGGCATGTTACAGCACAGAGTACAGCACTACTGCACAAGTAGCATTACAGCACTACTGCACAAGTAGCATTACAGCACTACTGCACAAGTAGCATTACAGCACTACTGCACAAGTAGCATTTTTTTTTTGCAGCACCACCACAAGGGTGCGGTGCATTGCTATATGGGTTAGCAGATTAACAAGGAAAGACAGGCTATTCAGTCAAAAAACGATTTTAACATATAAGATGCAAAGCTATTTTTACAGTTAAAAGCACACGTGTTCATTTAAAAATGCACACTATTTTTCACCTGAAATGCCTATATTGCTAGAGACACATTTGAAAATTAACAGCTAACATATTAACCATTAACCTGACTAATAAAACCTTATTTTATTATAACTCACTAATAAAATGTGTTCTCTACTGCAGAATTAGGCATATTTTGAAAACCAGTTAAATGAGTGTGCAGATTTTTCCTCTCTTCTCTGCATGATTATCCGTGTTGTTGTGCACAGTAACTGCAGGAGGAAGGAAGTCAGATTTGCAACAATTGCAAATGTATAAGCGAAGCTATTGTTTAAAAGTAGGAGGATGAGAGATGATGGATTTCATTGGAACACGTCATAAAGAGGGCTGAGAGGAAAGTTTTAGTGGGCAGTAGCAGGGAAAAAGACAGGCAGACATCTTTCTGCACTACTGGGGAGAAGACCTGGCTGTGGGGGTGTCCTGCTGCAGTCGAGACTGGGGAAAGCTGAAAGAATTACATTTCCACTGGCAGAGGCTGTCCTATCTGAAAAAGCTGAGAATTCCAGGCAATGACCCCGGCTTGAGAAGGCAAGCGTCCCTTTTCGTTGGAGTTAAGCCAAGAGAGCCACATTCACAGAGAGAATCCTCTAAACAGATAAGGTAATTACCTAACTGGGGGAGCTGTGTGTGTGCACGAAAGTATGCAGTCAGTGTAGAAAAATGAAAGTCCCGTGCGTGTCTTAATCAAGTGCTAATGTTGCAATTTAAGTTCTGTTCTCCGCCACTATAATTGCAGTGTGTCATTGAAAATGCTTTGATTGTTCCCTTTTATTGCTGTAAAGAATGAGATTATGTCTAAATGCAAATTTTATAATACAGAAAATATTTGAAAACAGACGGGTGGTTTATTTTCTATTTACCATTACAATGCCAATGATGTGGGGAGATTTTTAAACAGTGCAATGGTCATTTTAAGACAGATGTGTGTATGTCAGAATCAGTATGAATAATTGTGAGTGACTGTAGTATAACTTGTTGGAGGTACATGAGCCAACGGGAAGAGAGACTCTCTGAACATAGCTCCCTACCGTATATAAGGTAGTGGAAATTACCACAAGACTACCACATATAGCTCTCTGTCGTAAATAAGTCAGTGAGTTTGCCCATGGTGGCGCACCAACACTATCCCTGGAAATTGTGGTTTCCCTAGAATGCAGGTCTGAGGTCTCTCTAGTGATCACACGAAAAATCTAAGCGAAGATAAGGGATTCTGGACATTGGGGCCACAAATAAAACAAGGGAATTATGCTCACCAAAATACCACCAACCACGTATACCAAATATGCAGGTCTGGGTGCTGAAATAATGCATGTCCATTGTATTATTGTTGCACATGGCCAAATCTGAATACAAAGAGTGATTATTGCTAAGTTATTTCTCAGCGGTAATAAAATACCGTCAGGCCCCAAATCTCCACAAAATACCCTACAGACCTCTAAGAAAACTCTGGGTTACAATAAATCATGCAGTTCAGCTTACATAAAAGTTATTTGCCTAACAGATTCCTGGGACTGATCTGCTCAACAAGAAATCATGCTTGCCCATGATCTGTCCCAGCATGACACAAACTGGTTTTGTAATGGGCTGTGCTGCGTTAGTGTTGGATATACACACACCATTGATAGTATTGAAGAACATGCGATTTTAAGGAATCAAACATAAAGATCACTTTCCAACTAGCTCCAATGTCTACTAAATATGTCATTGACTGCCCCCCGACTTCACACTGATGTATGAACCTCTTTGGTCTACTGAGATTAAGCGGTTCAAGATGTGACTCTCCTTCATGCTGTTTCAGCATTGGTCGTAAACTGTAGTGGTGGCTGCTGGCCTGACCCTTGAATTAGGGGCAGGATGTTTTGCTGGGGTCAAAAGTGACACTCATTTTGCCAGTGGTCATTCTGCTTCCAATAGTTGCAGGCAATGGGGGTATGGAATTCTCCCTGTCATCAATCCCACGGTTCAGCCCTACATCTGCCTCAACCACTCCCCCTTGTTTTGCCTCTGAATGCTCTGCATCCCCCATTTGAGCTTGACCCTGAAGATTCTGTATCTGTAGGGCCATAGGCTTGTTCTCAATGGTCTCCTTCTTCTGTTTCTTGCAAGCGATGCAGTGCGTCACACCTGCACAAGTTCAGGAAAGATGCTTGGTTTGCCATCCTATACAAATCATCTTAAGATGTTGCTGGTGCTTGGGTTCTATCCCTGAAACAAAAACGTGTGCTTCTGCTTCTTCAGCAAGGTCTTCTGGTTTCACTACGCCAGGGTGTTGTGTATTGAATGGAATTTAATTTCATTATTTGTATAGCACAAAACCCAAAGAGGGCACCAATCAAAATAAAGTGCATCTGGGCGCAGGTGATATTGGCAGAGACATTGCAGCGGGATGTATTGGCATGGAGTTGTACAGTTCAAATTAGAAAAAAGTATATGTTTTAAGGCTACTCCTAAAGACGAGCAAGGAGGTCTTAGATCAAAGCTGGACTGGGAGATTGTTCCAAAGGTGAGGTCCAGCAATGGAAAAGCAGTGTTCTCCCTAGTGGTGCAACGAGAACAGGGAATAGTTAAAGATGCACCTGGGTTGAGCTAAAAGGATAGGATGATTGGTATATGTGAATTTTATATTTTAAATCTTTTATTTAAACTACTCTGTTCCTCACACTACTACTACTCTGCTTCCCACAGTTCTACTTCTCTCCTCCTCCCAACCTACTACTCCTCCTGAATTGCTACTCAGACACCCTCCTTTAACTCGGTACTAGCATTCTCACACCCGCACCTTGCACTACTCCCCCTACACACCTGTCTCACACCGTATACACTCATACTGCAGAACCACTATTACTCCTAAGACACTATCTCACCCCAGGCACACATCTCTTCCACAAGCTGCCACTCTCTCCTTCCTCCTTTTGGTATCTTGGTCCACCACCTCCACCTCTTGTGATCTCACCCAAGCAATTCACAGCTTTCCTGCCCACGATGTGTATTTGTGAGCCATCAAAAAGGGATTAAGCCCTGGTCAATTTTCCTGTGTGGGTCCGCTGCATATCTTTGAAGCCATCCAGGGAAGAAACCAGTTCAGGCTTATGTCCAGCAAGTTCCCTCTAAGTACTTTCACTAGTGCTCCCTGGAAGTTTTGAGGTTTTAATGGCTGGAGCATGAGTGACCCAGTGTGGTTAGTGGCTCTGCCAGTTTTTCCAGTCTGCCATGCACCTGAGCAGCTCTCCTGCATGGCATTCTCCCCTCTTGCTGTGGAGTCCAGCGGCTCCCAGCACTATACTCTCCCGGTGGCCGTCTCTGTCACAGCAGGCCAGAGTCCTGGGTGTGCGCCGCTTGGAGACTTTCTGGCTCCCTGATGAATGTTGTGTATTTTCCACTAAGATCAGGAGGCAATCCTGCACTGTCTCCCACCCCTTGGTGTCCCAGTCTCCTCATGCCACCTCTGTAGACACCAATCTTCCATGAGCAAAACAAGGACACTGAAAAACATCCAGTATCTGTGGTAAGGCTAGAGAAAATAATAGTCTGCACAGATACATTTGGGCACGGGGCATGCACTGTAGATCATTACTGTTTCAGACGCTCCTTCCCCACTCAGCGTTAACCCTTTTTCTCTCTTCCCCTACATTCCTCCCTCCCAAATTAGCCCAAAAGCAAGCCTTTTGCTCCAGGAAATTGTCTCCATGAAATTACTGTAGGACATTCCTACTTTTCCTGGAGAAAAAGGCTTTCATTTTGGCTAATTTTCATACCCATGATGCCTTGCTGATGTGGTTCAGAACTGGAGGTCAACTTCCAACGATGGCTAGTAGTATACGCAGTGAAATATGTGAGTTGGCTCAAATGGTTGGTCATGTTTTCACATTTAAGGTGAAAGGGGTCTTTTCAAGCCTTTTTAAACCCACCATAACTTTATTGGTGTAGATGCCACAGACAAAAGACTACAAGGCCTTTTAGGCCTTCACATCACATTAGTACAATATTGATATTGTTAAGGTATAAGGCACTTCATTAGGAGTATTTTATTTTGTAGTAAGTATTTATTAATTCCTATGGACTCAACCTATCTCTCTAAATTACTGGAACGGTTAGTCTATTTCCATGTATCTACCTTTGTCTCCAACTCGTCTATTATCCCACTCCCCACTCCACAGAAACTGCTCTCCTCGCTGTTTTGGACTCACTTCTTTCTGCTCATTATTCCAAACACTTATCTTTTCTCATCCTCTTGGATTTATCTGCTGTGTTCCACACTGGTGACCATTCTCTTTTACTGTCATCTCTTTCTTCATTTGGTTTCATGGGTTCTGTTCTTTCCTGGTTTCCATCTTATCTATCTCAAATAACTTGTTCTGTTTCTTGGGCTGGCAAGCCATCTAAATCCTTCCTGCTTGCCCATGGTGTTCTTCAAGGATCTATCTTGGGCCCTTTTCTGTTCTCTCTTTACACTTCTCCTCTTGCTGCTGTTATTTCTTCCTTTGGCTTATCACACGACTTTTATGCTGATGACACTCAACTTTTTCTCTCTTTTTCCTCTTTCACTTCTGAAATTCACCACACTCTTTCGACCTGCCTTTTGGCTATCAAATCTTGGATGTCTTCTCACTATTTTACACTCATTGCTGGGAAAACTGAAGTCCTCTTTTTCCATGCTAATACCCTTTCCCCTCTCTCTTACCCATCCTGTATCTCCTTCCCCATCCCAGCCCGAAATCTTGGCCTTCACTTTGACTATAGTCTCTCCTTCTCTCATCCCATTTCTTTAACTTTGCGCGATTGCTGCTTTCACTTACACAATATTCACAAGGTTTGTCCATTTCTCACTTTTCAAGCTTCTGAACTGCTGATTTCCTCTTTGATCTTTTACTGACTGTTTTATTGTTCCACTGCACTTTTTGGACTTCCTATTTCCCGTCTTGCCTCTCTCAAATCTGTATTTAACTCTTTTATCTGTCTTCTGTGCCTCCCCCTTTCTGAGATTCTATCTCCTCCTCTCTTACCACTCTTGGCTGGTTATCCTTTCACACTAAACTTAAAGTTTATTTTCTCTACCTTGTCTTTAAATGCCTCTATGATCTTGCTCCCGACTATCTCTCTTGTCTGGTATCTTTCTATACCCCTTTTAGCTCTCTCTGCTCTTCTTCCCAGTTTCTATTGGTGGCACCTCATCCCCTTGTGCTCAATCTCATTTTTGTATTTTCACGCTTTTAGTCCCTCTTCACTGGAACCCTCTTCCTTACTCTCTTCAATTGAATTTCCAGCTATTCTTTTTTTTCGTAGGTCACTGAAGTCCCATTTTCTGCAACATCCTTGATTGATTATTTTTCTGTATTTTTTCTTGTACATTTTATTGTACTGTTCCTTGCTGTCTGTACTGCTCCTTGGCTTAAGGCGCTTTGTAAAACACAAATAAATACAAAATAAATACAAATACCTGTAAATATTGTTTTATATTTAATAGGAGCTGTCATTGCTGAATACAAAACTCATCTATAGGTTTGTATTATGGCAGTGTCTTATTTTGGGGAGGCTTTTACAAAAAAACAAAATTCTTGTAGGTGGGCACAATATTTTCTTTTTTTCTTTTTTTTTATTTATTGAGTAATTAGTTATTTATAAACAACTTTTAGCACCAAATCACATAACTTCTATGCATGTGAATTTATCACAAATGGATGTTAAAAGGACCAACATTTATACAATAAGCAAAAATACAATAAAATCATAACAAAATAGAAATAAAAAAGGAAATTACCATATGAAACATATGTCACATTCGAATATTGAGAATTGACGGTTAACTAAGTCTACATGACTATAGATTTGTCTTGGCTATGACACATTGGTAGCCTTCCTCAGAAACTCTTGCCACACTGCATATACTGCAGCCGTGATTACTATGGATTGTGCTGCAAGTATGGTTGACCAGAACTGATCCCCAGTTATAGCCTCCATTTTTGGAAAAAATTTCAAGTAACATTTCGTATAACAGGTAATTAATAGGGGACATGATGTTAATAAATGTCTGTCGCCTTGTTTCGAGTTTGTTCTTGGACAGGCAGCACTGACATTCTATTAGAGTGGAATTCGATCAAGAACTGGTCACCTCCATTGTGTGAAGCAAGTTGAAGCGCAAATGCAGAATAAAGCACTTGAAACTTATGGAGCAGTATTTAGTCAGGAACCAAAAAAGGGAAAACTCTGGTATGTGTACTCCCTATAATTTTTCATCCCATGAAGAGAGTCACCATTTTTGGTACAATCCCAAAGTTTTGACTTTTGTTTTATTTTTAGTTCATAATTGGGTTCAAAGTCAAAGAAGTTTGTATCATAATCTAGCACTTTGAGATGTGCCAAGGCTGTAGCTCGTAGTTCTGTCATAAAAATATTTTTTCGTGTTTCTCCCTTCTTCTACCTGCTACCCAAGGCTTGATATAGCTAATTTGTGTTGTAACGAGATTTTAAACATTTTGCATATAATAAGGTCCTGCGTGTGCGCCATGTTGTAGATAATGACAGCAGGCCGTATTCTAGCTTTAATGCCTCTACAGGTGTTGCCTCAGGTAGGTTCATCATAGAACGAAGTATTTTACCTTCGATTTTGTCAAATGAATCTACCTGGGCAAGAGGAAGAGTTTCCAAGGCATATAGAATTGACAGGACTATGCTCATGCGATAGATCTCGAGCAAGCCTTCTATATTGTAACCTCCACAATTAGCGGCATAGTGTTTCAAAATCAACAATTTTTTCAATTTTTTTGGGTGATAATTTCAGCAAATTCTGATGGCTTAAGGTGAACCATCACCGGAAAACCCAGATATATGAATACCTTAGTGCTCTCCAAGGTCACATTCTGTATGTTTTTTACCAATTGGTGTCTCCCTGGTTTATGGTTGGTTAAGCACATTATTTCTGTTTATGTGGTAGTCACAATCATGCCATTTTTTCCTGCATATTCCGCAAGTGAGTGAATAGTTAGCTGAAGGCCAAATGGAGTTTGATCAAATAAAATTGTGCCATCAGCATATGGCAAACATATTATTAGCTCGCCATTTATTGTTGGGGCAAAATTGTTAATCTGTGTGTACACATTATATACTATAAGGCCCAATACACATCCCTGTTTTATTCCTCTGTTAGTTTTGAAGTAACATTTATAGTCTCCTAATGTATTCATTCGGATGGTAACTGACATGTGTGTTTGCAGTTGCTGTATATGGTATAATAGGGTCAGATCGATTCCACGTTTTTGCAGTTTTTGCCCTAGAATGGGCCGAGATATAAAATCAAAAGCTTTGGAAAAGTCAACAAAGCAGCAATATAGTGACTTACCTAATTTCTTTTTATATTGCCCAATTAAATACTGCAGATTACAAATATTCGTGAGTGTGCGGTATCCTTTTCTGAAGCCTGTTTGAAACTTGCTAAACACGTGTTTTCCTTTCGTCCAAGCACACGCTTTGCCCAATATAATGCTAGAGAATATTTTCTGGCTAGTATCCATCATAGCCAGCAATCAGTATTTAGATGGAATCAACCTATCGCCCTTTTTGAAAATGGGCACTGATACAGATTTCCGCCAGCTTAGAGGTATACAACCTGTCGAAACAACGTGCTCATATAATGTTTTTAATATCTTTGCCCATAATTCTGGATGTCCTTTGAATACCACATTAGGGATATCATCAGGGCCTGGTGCCCGTGATGCCTTGAGTTTTTTAGAAGATGTTCACTAAGGTGTCCTCCTCAATAGAAAATCCCATAGGGGGGCTAACCTGGTCCAGTGTATCTACTATAGTGCATGTAAGAGAAGCATCGTTGCATAGCTGTTGTATATATAAGAGCCAATTATCCTCTGAAATTGGATTTAGCTCTTTAGGTGATGTAGATTTACAGAAATCATTATATTTTGCCCAGAACTGTCATGAATCATTTGTTCTTAACCTACTAAATATTCACAACCAACTGGAATGACTAGTCAACCTTCTATGCTGTTTTATCCAAATATTATATTGGGTGGATAGTTTAGCAAGATGTTGTCATTTCTGAGTTGGGTTTAGCTTATAAAGGTGTCTAATGGCTGCCCGGTTACTTCTCAGGGCCCTTTTTTTCTCATCTATTTTAGAGTTAAATGTCATTTCATGCTTCTTTCCATCATCGTTGGTTGCCCTATTCTTATTTTTCAAAACCTTTTGGGTGACCATAGTGATGAAGCTCCCCAGGTCCCAATTTTTCAGTCTCAAAGCGTCAGCTATGCTATCAGAATCATAGAAAAGAAAATCATTGGTTATCTTTATATTTTTCGAAGACCACAACAATCTATTGCCTTGTATATTAGAGGTATGGCCAACTTTCTACAATTACAAATGATAGGTAACTCCATGTCCGTTGACCAAGTTAACATAGCATGGTCACTTATGTCAACAAATGTAGTTGTAACAAGGCTACATATTTCTGTACGATCCCTGCTGTTAAAATCGCCTGCTATAGCGATTTGTCCACTGGGGATGATCTCATGCCATTGCAGTATTATATGATTTACAATACTGTACATTTGTTTGATCTCAGAACCCGCTGGGGGATTATAAATGTTGACAACTAAAATTGGGTGTAAGCCCTTCTTCAAGGACTTTAAAATTCATGATAAAACAAAAGGAGAGAGTAGGGACTTAGGTAACTGTATTAGGGAATAGGGTGGTTTACCCCTATGGCCAGACCACCACTAGCATGTCCCCTAGTCGACGGGGCAGCAGTATTGAGAATGGTCAGGAAACCATCAATTTCAAAATCACTAGTACACCATGTTTCTTGCAATATAAAAATGTCTATTGAAGACAACCTCTTCACCCCCACTGGGTGCATCAAAATAGAGCTGCAACCACAAGTGTTCCAATTTGACCATTTTAATCGATCGTTCTTGTATGTAGGTTAATTGGCTACATTGGTAGCTCGTTCGTATTTTCAGTACTGTGCTTTTTGGACTTTCTTGTTTATCTGATAGCTATTTGCCTGGAGAGCTCGTAGAGTCGTTCTCTCAATTGGTCGGGTGCCCTCTTCGTAGTGACCATATTTAGTATATATAGCATGTTTCAATTACTTAGGCTGTCCCATGTTGGCAGCTCTATCTTTAATATATTTGAAAAGTGGAACATTTCAAAGTATGGCAATTGCCTAAACAAATGCATAGGTCTAGTCCTATTTATAAAGGGCTGTGAGTTGTTGGATTTATCTCTTGTAATATAATCCATTTCTCTAAATCTTTAGAACTAATCAGTGGCATAGACATCTTATCCATTGATGAACGTGTGTTGGTTTGGGCATTAGATACAAATTGTTGTCTTGGGAATTGATTAATCAGGCTATGAGAGTCATTGTGCTCCTTGCAGCTATCGCTTCTTGTTTCTGCATTTTAGCTAGCTTAGTTGATGCTCGGATAAGATGTTAAATTTTTAGTTATTGTTGTTATTGCAATGTAGCCGTTCAACAGAATTTGGTGCATTGAGCCATCAGCCAACTTGTTAGTGACCCTGTATTACTTTGTGTGGGTTTGACTTTTATCTTCAACTAAATGAGGCACCGTTTTCATTGCTTTAACTTCGATTCCCA
The DNA here is from genome assembly GCF_040938575.1 of Ambystoma mexicanum. Classification (NCBI taxonomy): domain Eukaryota; kingdom Metazoa; phylum Chordata; class Amphibia; order Caudata; family Ambystomatidae; genus Ambystoma; species Ambystoma mexicanum. The sequence continues at coordinate 1,042,775,161 of NC_090924.1, forward strand.
AATTTTTGTTGTCACTATTTTTAGATGTAACCAATTTAGTACTGGCCGTTTTTTGCCATTTCAATCTTTTCCATATAAGGACCTGTGCTCTGTTCTGGTGGAATATGTATCCCCTCATAGTCCCAAGTGTTACCCAGGTTGACATTGTCGTGAATAAAGGGGCATGGTGCAGTCGTATGTGTGCTGAATCCTCTGTTTGTCTGTAGGGGTGGCTGTTTTGGCAATTTCTTCTTTAGAGGTTTTTTTCTCAATTTCCACTGCAGTGGCATTGTGAGGCAGTGGTACTTCTGTAGCCATTTCCTGTGTTATATCTAAGAGTTTATTCAAAATTAGTACCCAGTGAGAGTCAAGCAGAATGCAACACGCATTCTGATTGTCTCTCGCCGGGTCTTTACCCGGCCGAGAATCCCTCGATTCTCGGCCGGGAATCCAGCTGCCTTGTTCACGGCGGGGGGCGTGGCAGCCCCTCAGCCAATGGGACTCGGGTAAGGGATTTTTTTTGTTGTTTTGTTTTTTTTGTTCACCTTTCCTCACACCTCCCTGCCCTCCTCACCCCACTTACCTTCTGTCTCCTTTGTCTAGGGCGGGCAGCGTGGCAGCCTCCAGCTGTTTGGAGGCTCAAAGTGGGGCCATCCCCACTCCGTGCCTCCACACAGCTGGAGGCTACCATCGTCCCCCGTCGGGGATTACAGTGTGTCTTTTTTTTCTCTTCCCTGCCCCCAACCCCACTTTCCTTCTTCTATGTCGTCTTTCGGGAGCTCCCAATTGCTGCCATGGAAAGGGAAAAGGGACTCCGTTTTCCTTTCCCAGTGGCCATTTTCAAGGTCTTTTTTTTCTGTCCCAAAATGCCGTTGCGACACATGGTCAGAAATCTCTGTGTGGTGCCTATATATGCTGAAGAACTGTTGAGGGGTTGGCCTAGAATAGATATTTCAAGTCATGTTTTTCTGCAAGGGAAGCTGTTATAACTGCAGTGCTCTTGTAGTGCTTACAAACTGTTTCCATGCTTGGGGGATCCAGCCCCATAATTATTTTCAAGGACCAGTGAAGTTTACCAACACCTTGAGGTCAGAGAATGTTTGCGTCAAACCCAAAGTACCTCTAAAAATGTGTTACAGTGCATGGCATTGTGTGCCAAATCCCTAAGTGGATTGAGCAGAAATTAGCGACTCTATGCGACTGAAACTAGTCTTCCCATGCTAACAAGAGTTTTAAACACAATGGGCCTCATTATAAGTTTTCCGGTCTGGTATCAACGGTACTGGTAAGCTTGCCGGTACCGTTGTTACCGGATTGGCAAACTACAAGTTCTGCTTGCTGATGCCTTCCTGCCCGCCATGTCTGACCTGGCGGGCATACCGGCACCCACGGGCAGGGCATGTCGGATGCACCGGCACCATTCTGAATGGTGCCGGTGCATCCGACCTCCCCATTCCCATTGAGCTCTATGTGGCTCAAATGGGAATGGGGAGCATTTCATTCCGATGCCCGCAAATGGGCAATTACCAGGTCCGGCAGGGCTGTAATGACCCGGTAATTGCCCATTTGCGGGTGCTGCAAAAATGTGCACGTTTGGCGGCAGCCTGCCGGTTTTACCATCAAGGCTACCAGCAAACTTGTAATGAAGCCCAATGTAAGATCCAGAACCTCACAGCGCATAGTTCCTCCAAAGCACACTGTATCATATGCTGTGGGCAGCTACGATTCCTACTAGGGCCTCTGAGAGGCTGATCTCACCTCAATGACTCCACCACTAACCCATCGCTGTGCAAACAGTCTGAAGTGTGTATGCCCACCATTGGGACCTAGAAGCCTGACTGACTTCCTTAGATCATTATAATGCACATGGTGCGTGTACTTGCACTATGGGTGTGGTTAGGTTCTGATGCCTGGCCCAACCCCCACATGTTTGAACTTACTTTTTTGGCAATAGTCATGCCTACGGTCCATATAACATAAATGTCATGTAGTGTTTTGCCTCACGGTTGCATCCACTGAAGCAAGCACTTGAGAAACTTCTCCATTTAAATGGACTACAATATGTGCCCCATAGTTTGACTCATGTAAAACTGCCAGTTCCAGCTATGCGTTAAACATGATAACAATCTCTGGTGTGTATTTTATGCTGAGCTATTCATCCAAATAATTAAGCATGGACTATTCTGTATTAAGTCCTGATCTCTACATTGAAGAAGTTGTGGTTTGATTGTTGGATGAGCTTAGCTTTGTTAATGGTTTCGTGTTTTCAATTTCTTCCTTCAGCAGAGGAGCAACGTTTCTTCAGCCAGCTGTTTGTCATGATTGCCTGTCAATAGTGGCAAAGAGAAACACAGGAGATTCCCTCTGAGAATACTTCAGTCGTTTGTGTGTTGAAGCAGAGTGTTAGGTGCAGTCTATGTGTACATCTTTAGCTATTTTCGCTGGAGCCACCATCTGATGGATCTTGAGGATTGCCTATGTTTTCATAGCAGCTGTTGATCAGTTTTCATGTGTTCCTGTGGCACTTTGCAATTAAAGTCAGCCCGGAGGTCTTTCATAGTGCTACGACAGCCTGCTTGTTACATTACAAGTGGACAGTCAGTGAACATTTGTAAAGACTGTTACTCTGAAGCATCACCAGGATTTCATATCCTGTCATGAGCCTTCAGTGCAGCTAGTGATTAATCTTTCTGTGTCCCTGGCTTTCTCCTTGCAATAGCAGTGGAATAAAGGTGTTGTTACACAATCATACTCCTCTTTATATGTCCCTATTTCTCCTTATTTTTGCTTCTTCCTTGTTTTTTCCCTTTCCAAAGGCAGGGTAGGCTCTTGGGGCTAAATTCATCCTGCCCCTTGGATTAAACTTCCCTGCTTGATGGGAAGCTTCTGAGACCGTGTTCCACTTCCTCCACTCCCACATCACAACACATTGCATCCATAGCCAAATACTGTTTTTTATTGTGAGTTTGCCTTAGTGAGAGTGTTAAAAGTCAACCTACCAAAAGCTTGTACACTGGCTAGTATTGTGTTGAAGACCATGGTCAGTGGCTGGTTAGTGTATTTAATAAACAGTGGGCAAGGACAAAGGCCATAGATAGGAGCTGGTTAGTGTTCTATAATACAAAGTGGGCACGTCTGAAGTCCATTGCTTATGGCATGTTAATACTTTAAAATATACAGTGGACATGGCCAAAAGATGTACAAACTGCTCATGGTCAAAGGCCATGGCTAGTGAGGCCCATTTATATATTAGAATATATAGTGGGTGCAGCCAACGATTGTGGCCACTGGCCAGTATTGTGCTAAAGCCCATGGCTACTGGATGATTAGTGTATATAATATACAGCAGACACAAATGAAAGCTGTAGCCACTGGTGAAGGCCAAAGTGTATGGTTGGTGGCCTGTTAGTGTTTTAAAATATACACTGCACATGGGTGAAGACAGTGGCAGTGCCCATGACTGAAGGCCATAATTAGTACCCATTCATGTGTTAAAATATATTTGGTCATGCACATTGACCATGGCTGAAGGCCATCCGTAGTGCTAGTTACTGTTGTGATGTAATTAGTGATATTATCAGTGATGTGATATGTGATGTCATCATTGTGGTCATAGGCTGCACAACAGGGGGCACAGAGTTAAGGTGGCTTTAGTTGAATATATAGGTAAATGTATCACTCTTGAGATTTTACAAATCTTTGGAGAAGTGTGAAACTAAAATCTAGATATGTTGTAAAGCGTTTTTTGCAACAGTCAAAAGCAGAAGTAATAATTAAAAAAACTTTTCATATGAAAAGAAAATTGTTCATTTTTGTATTGAATAAACCTAAGAAATTATGTAGGGGTTCTATACCATTCCATTGAAATATAGAAGCAGTACATGTACTTACACATGTCAACTTTTGTGACGTTTTTGACAGAGAATGGAAAAACACTTCTCATACAAAATAGATTTTTTAATGAGGAGAGTTACATTTAAGGAAAGAATGTGCCTCTTGCTATTGATGAGAGTTGCTATGAAGTCCGAAACTGTATGATTTCTAAAAAAGAAGAAATGCCAAGGTCTAATAATACAGAAATTGAAAGTTTTGGTAATTCTAGAATAAAACCTAAGAAGCAAAGTGAGGTATAGACATGTCATTTTTTGGGCAATACTGATACGTTTTCTCTTTAAAGTCTAAAAGAGATTTTTACAAATTTTGCACAAAGATAATAATAATGTTCAAAGAGAAATGAAGATGCTACAGGGAATAGATGACTGTCAATTTCATGAAAAAACAGGACTTCTATGTCACTCTCTAGCTTGTTTTGATAAAACTAGATGTAACAGTCAATTTCATCATATACGGATGCTGGCTGCACCAGGGCCATTTTAAGAACTTTTGGGGCCCAGGGCATGGACACCTTTTGGTGCCCCCCTCCACCGGACCAAAGGAACTAAGGGACCTAGAATATCGGGTTGTGCCCCCACACCACCCTCGTCATGAGGATAAACCATAGCTTGATATGCTTCCTCAGATTAAAATAAGCTTGGTAAACTCCCTTTCAGTCTCCTTACCCTCTTCGTTTTTGCTGTAATCAGAATGATAAACAAGTAGCATTTCAAGGGCAACATTAGCAGTCCACAGTAATGGTACTTGTGTTCTAGCATAAGTACAGGAAACATGTAGTCAATTACAGCCACGAGTAAGGTATACTGTACGAAGTATGACTGCAGAACACATTGTATGAAAAAGGAGCACAATAGACAAACGACTCAGATTAGCTGCCTCACAGAATGCAAAAGTTCTCAAGCATGGATACAGGCAAACACAGAATGCAAAAGTGCTCAAGCATGGATGCAGGCAACCAATGGGAAGAAAGGAAGAGGCCCACACATACCACAGAGAGTGCTATTTGAAGATCCCAGGAAGGTGTCGTATACAGACTGACTGAGATTAGAAGAGGGACATGGTTTTCAAGTAGTGTTTCCATTCGAGAGAAAATAAACAGGCTGACTTGAAATTGACTCTGGTGTCAGTGTATTGGCTATTGCACTTGATCAATATAATCACCGCAGAAATGTGAGAATGATACAGGTTTTGTGCCGCACAAAATATGTATACCAAAGTGAACATGGAAAGAATAATGCGATGTAAATATCAGAGCAGAATGTACTTGTCCACAACACACAGGCAACAAGTTCAGACCCTCAGCAGCACACCATATAAAACCCTGACGTGTGATGTTTAATTTTGGTGACTAATGAAACTGACTCCATATCAGGCAGCCTTCTGGCCCACCTGCTCCAAGGTGGGGGCCTGGGGCACGTGCCCCTTTTGCCCCCCCATAAAGATGTCTCTAAGCTGCACATCATACTAAAATGAGATACCTTCTAGTTAAACTATGAGTGTAAAACTTCAAGTATGTCTCTTGCACTTTTAAATGAAACACTTTTTATTTGAAATGTAGAACGTTTATTTCCTACACTGCAAATGATAAATATAATGCATTTAAAAGATAATATAGAGGTCATTACGAGTTTGGCGGTAACCCTTAAATGTGGTGGTAATGCTATTACCACTGCATTTAAGGGTCCACCAAATCATGGTTTTGGCAGGATTTACCGCCAGCTCTGCGATGGGGGCAAATGCATATCTGCTGCGATTTTGTCAATTTTCAGTGCTATTACCACGCGCTAATACCGCTGGCGGTAGTAGTATTGAAAATTCTCCATTGGGCCCAATGGGAAATGGGGAATTCCTGAATGGGACCAATGGGGAATGAGGACTTACCGTTCTGCCAAACCAGTGATCCGGCACAAATAGCGCAGGGGTTTGGTGGTAACGCTAATAGCCCCAGCAGAAATACCGCTGGGCATACCGTCCAACTCGTGATGAGGCACTATGTGTATACAGATGAAACACTTAGAAGAGGTGCAAATGATCATCCTATGCTTTCAAAGTATCTGATTTTTCAACAGTATAAAAAAAGTATTACAATGTTTGAGTTTTCTTCTACTGAAAGACCGGACATTGTTTGCATATCTTGTCGACACACTTTTTATAAATCTCAAGTGCAACTAGTGTATATCGAGGAGGAATTTAAACAGAGTGTAGAACATTTTTGGAAATAACTTTATCTGTATTTGTTTGTAGAAGAACGATTTGACACATGTGAGGCACTTTATGTCTGCAGACACTAAATTGGGTTTTATAATCAAACGATTATTCATGCAAGAAGTGTTTTGAATGACATGGTAGTGCCTGATATCGCTGTTGTGTGTCAAACATTTTCCAGTTATTGTGAGATTGCAAAAAAAGATGTCAAACTAGCCTAAAAAATCATTAGTGCAAGGTGTTAGATGCAACGTTGTGCATGTACTTCTCAATTTGGAAGAAAATGTCAACACTCTTGCAGATTCTTTATTTGTTTTAGTAAATGGTGTTGCCAACAAAGATAAGAAAATTTGGCAACAGCTGATAGATGTTGGAAAGATGAACACATTGGCATTTCCATTGGAGCTCAATGATTTATATGAAGGCAGTGTGACTGTACCAGACTTGTCTATGCTTGATGTTGAGTTAGAAAACAAAAGCTACCTTTGTTGGTGGCTTCCATTCCAATGACCAGGGTTGAATGTGAGTGTCTGGGTCAATTTTTCTTCTGATTTTATTCAGTCTTTATTTTTTTGAGAGCTTTTTTGTTTTTATCTTCACTGGACGATGACAGTGTTTTTGCCACCTTTTCACTGGACTGCTCCTGTCAGCTGTCGTTTTCCTCGACTGAACTGGGTGAGAATGTTTTCTGCCATCTGCTTTCTTTAAACCTTGACCTCAGGGTTTTTCTCTTGCCACCTTCTTCCTTCCATGGCTTACCCAGAGGTGTGTGGCCATCAGGTGCCCTAAAGGTTTTCTTTCTTCCCCCTTTTTCTTTTCCAGGCTTGCCTGTACTTGTGATCTCGTCCATGCCTTGAGAGAACTTTAACACATTCTACATGAGGGATAGATGCTGTGATCTATGTCTCAAACTAGCACCTAACACCTTCTGGATGGTCTTCTCCATACTGGGCTGCAGCCGTTTCTCGCTTACATGTGGTCTTATCTCTTCACTGTAGCTGTGAGCAGTGGTTGTGCAGAATTAACCTCCACCCATTAAAGGTGCTGCCAGCAACAGCCAGAGTCTTGAAACACCTACATCACTGGAGCACTATATTTGAAGAGTCATTAGAAATGCCAGAGAGGTTCAGAGAGGAGGCTTCATTTTTTGTGACATTGGGCCTCATTACAAATCGACCGGTATGGAAACAACTGTGGCGGTAAACCCGCCGCCACCGTTGTTTCCATGCCGGGCGATCACAACTCCTGCAGGCGGGAGGTGATGTTCCCGCCAGGTCTGACCTGGCGGGTTTAACACCGCCCGCCTGCAGGCAGACGAGGAAACACCGGCAGCATTACGAGATGCTGCCGGTGTTTCCATGATCCCCTTTCCCATTGAGTCCCATAGGACTCAATTGGAATGGGGATTAACACCGTTCCGCCTCCGTGATTCCCGGGAAACCGGGGTTGTAATGCCCCGGTAATTCCGGGAATCACGGAGGCGGAATGGTAATACGAGTCCGGCGGTAACCAGGTGGTTTTACCGCTGTGGTTACCGCCGGACTCGTAATGAGGCCCATTGTCTTTTTAGAGTTGTCATTTTTGTTATTTTATATTTTCCTCACCAGTTAACCATGATAATAGCAGCAGCAGACATGCTTTTTTACAGTAGACACCTGTGCACATGGAATTGTTCATTTTGATGTAAATTAGCCATTGTATTGGGTTCCTCTATAGTGTTGTAATGGAACTGGGTGAGTTGCTTAATTAAATTAGAGATTGCAAAAGTTCTGGGATGGTTTATTGGAAGCATCCATCTTCAATAGCTTACAACAGGAACACACTGAACTTTTGTAATGTCCTTCTTACTCCAATGCTACTTGCTGTAGAAATACTGCCAGCTGTCAGTGAATGTTTTCAGGGCACACTGATTCTTCCATGGATTTAAGGTGAATATTTAGCATACCCATGCACATCTTTATAACTTTCTTTCATTGCTTTTCCTCTCTGTGCTGAACAGGATTCATGTAAGGTTTGCGCAAGTGATTTACAAATTACCCAAGAAAGTGACAATGTCCAATCCAACTTAGACATATCCCTCGTGTTTATTTTATGTATATGTTGAAATATGTCAGGTTATGTAATCATGTGCCCTCTGGGCTTTCTTTATTTCCCTCTTTTCTCTTCCATGGTTGCCTGTACTTCTGATCTTGTCCTTGACTTGGGAGAACTTTAACCAATCCTGCATGAGGGATAGATGTTGTGGACTATGCCTCAAACTAGCACCTAGCGCCTTCTGGATGGTCTGGCCCATACTGGGCTGCAGCCTTTTTTGGCTTACATGTGGTATTACCTGTTCATTGTAGCTGTGAGCGGTGGTTGAGCAGAATCAACCTCCACCCATTAAAGGACCTGCAAGCAACAGCCAGAGTCTTGAAACACCTGTAGCGGAGACCTCCATTCGAAGGGTCATCAGAAATGTGCAGAGAAGTTCAGAGAAGAGGCTTCATTTTTTGTGGCATTGAGCCTCATTACACGGAAGGCGGTAAGGGTTAACGGTCACCGGTAAGGGTACCGGTGACCATTAACCCTTACCGCCTTACTACGAGGTCCCTTTGCGGGACCCGACCTTAATGTCTGGTGTAGACCAGCCATTAAAGTTGAGACCCGCAAAGGGACCTTGGTGCTAATTACGGTACCGCAATTTGCAGTTCCGTAATTACCGCCTTCCCCATTCCCATTATGCCCTATGGGGCAAAAATGGGAATGGGGAAGGGCCATGGAGAAAGGGGGAATTACCGCCCCGCCAACCTTGGAATGGGGTGGTAATTCCCCTTTTCTCCATGGCGGTACCGGTATGGTACCGGTGGCAACCATGGTGCTAATAGCAACATGGCTTACCGCCTTCCGTGTAATGAGGCCCATTGTCTTTTTAGAGTTGTCATTTTTGTTATTTTACATTTTCCTTACCAGTTGGACATTTTAACATGTCTAATCATGAGTTCAGCAGCAGCAATGATGATGCCATTGGGGCCCCAATCCATCACCTCCCAGGAAGAAAGCGACAGGAATAAAAACACATGCAGACAGATATATTTCAAGCTGAAAGAACAGTGCTCCAGAGGCGGAGGATGTTCAGTGCACATTGTGCAAGAAAACACTAAGACGTTGGCCTTGTAATGTTCCAATACAAAGCCTGGGAACATCAATCATGATAAATCATCTGATGTGAGTCTACTGGAATGATGTGGATGATGTGTATTAGAAATTGCATTGCCCCACAAAATAAAAATGCATGGGGCTCATGTATTACGTGCATGGAAATTGGCACCATATCCAGCACATGATTCCACCACTGTGACGCCGCCAACACTGAATGAACCCTCCACTTTGGCAGCAGTGTCAACTCCAAATGTTCCAATTTTACTGGCTCCCAATGTCTAAGTTATGAGAGTCATCTGTGATCAATGCCACCAAAGGGTAGCTGTGGGAGGTGCCGCAACTAAGGGTTGTGACAAGTTAATAGCTGAATACCAGATTCATTGTCATCCTTATTTTTTTTTTTAAGTGGCAATTTTTTCAAATCTTCTTTATTAAAACAAGAGGATTGTGTGTATGTAGACGAACCACCTATGGCTTTAGACATAATATTATTTATAAGTTTGCTTATAAAAACTTTACATTTCTTAATAACAATGCAGGCTGTGATTTCAGAAGTCACACTGTGCCCATGTTTACTGTGTTGCTGATGTAAACATCTGTGGATCTTTTGGATAATCAGATAGTAGGTGTCAGTAAATAGTTACAGCTTTATTTGTAGTGGAAACTCTGAGAGTGCATCTGTTGTATTATTTAGAGCTTGCTTTATGATAAACTATTGTTTACCCTATTACAGATTTCTATTCGCAGATTCAAGAAGATCTATATTTTTAACTCTTTTTTTTCTACTCGTATGACTTTTCAATTAAAAAGAAAAACATGTCAAGAAATCAATTTGCTCACAGGTTCCGGGAATTAGTGTCTTTTCAGTCTAAGTGTGTAATATATTGCACATTTGTGTCGCAGATAATTATCATTTAACAATAAACCATGAGCGGGGGGCGGGGTGAGGGCATTAGCTCTTCATATAATGCCCCTGGGCCCATAGTTACAGACAGTGGCGTAACACAAAATGTGGGGGTCCCCTGCGAGCCATGCTGAGGGCCCCCCCCCAACTCGGGCAACAAATCACCGGCCGCACCTCACTCTGGGCCGGCATAGATTATCACGCTTGCGCAATACGCGCAAACATGCTGCTGAAGGAATATGCGGCACACTGCACTAGGAGAAAGATATAAATATGTGTTTTAATGTAATACACAGCACACTTTCTGAGAAAAATTGCCTAAAAAGCCGGAGTGTTTGCAATTGTTTTGTAGGGTAACACCAATCCAACTGATGAAAGTCACCAACAGTGCACAGGAACATGAATGCTTTGCTATAAAAAATGCTATGCCACAATGAAAACATGTCCAACTGGCTGCACAATGTAGACCAGTGTAGACATGTAATAACGTTACAGTAAAACATGCCAGGCCACATTTAGACATACCTAGACTGGTTGTACCAAAATGCCAATCGAAGCAATTACACTAATCAAGAAGAGAACACACATTCAAGCCTGTGGCCTCTAACAACACGGCCAAACTCTTTAAAATTTGCAAGGAACTGGTCAATCCTGTTTCAGTCTTTACCTCTCCTGTTCCCTCCGAGGCCCTCTGTATGGCTCTGTCATCTCACTTCTCCGCTAAAACTCAGGACATCCTGTCCTCCATCTCCTTTTCCTCTCCCTCTTCCTCTCTTGGACCCCCTTAGGCCATCTCTACCTCTCTTCCTCCTTTGTCCTCTTTCTCTCTGACAACACCTGACAAGGTTTCGAGACAAGTCTGATCTATGAAAGTGTCATCCAATCAAGGACCATATTGACACCCTCGCTCCAGCCTTGGCCGATTTCTTTAATCACTCTTTTGCCACTGAAACGTTCCCCTCTCCCCTTAAGCACTCCCTTATGCACCCACTCCTCAAGAAGCCATCTGCCAATCCTGCCTGCTAGGAAAACTATCCCCCAATCTCCATCACCCCTTTCCTGGGCAAACTGTTGGAAAAGCTGGCCATCTCCCAGTTTACTCTCCACACAAAATCTGTTGGTTGTCTTCATGACCTTCCGTCTGGCTTCAGAGCAGCCAGAGTCATGGAAACTGCTCTCCTGAACACCTGTGAAGATCTGCTCTCTAACCTGGATTCCAGCATTCCTCCTGTCCTCATCCTCCTTTATCTTTCCTCTGCTTTCGACATAGTCAACCACGCCATCCTGATCAATCGACTCCATGAGAATCTGGGCATCACGGATCAGGCCCTTGAGTGGCTGACCTCCTTCCTCTTGGACAGCCCCTCCCAGGTCCAACTTAGTCCCTTTCTCTCCGCTCTATCCTCTCACCCTGGTTTTTCAACCTCTACTTGGCCTCTTTGGCCCACCTGATCTTTACCTTATCCTCTAACTTTCAGTGTTATGCAGATGACACTCCGCTTTCCTTCAGGCTCCACTCAGGCTCCTATCCTCTCTCTCTCATTCCTGACTGTCTACCTGCGATTCAGGATTGGTGTGCCTCCAACGACCTCTGCCTAAATGTCAGTAAGATGGAGATCCTTCTCATTTGGACTCATGCAGCTGCTTTCCCTCTCTCACTCTGGCCGCCCACCTTTGGCCCTCTTCCTTCATCATCCTGTGAGACAAACCACCTTAGTGTCATCTTTGACTCCACTCTCTCTTTCTCTCCTCACATCTCGGATGTCCCTAAGACATCCCACTACCAGCTGCTCCTCCTGAAAGGGACTCTTCCCTTTCTCACTTTCCCCCAGAAGCTCACTGTCTCCAGAGCCCTGGTTCTGACTAGGCTGGACTACTGCAACAGCCTCTTTCTCAATCTGCCTTCCTCTACTCTCCACCCTCTGCAACTTATCCAGAACAGGACTGCAAGACTTATCCTTGGCCTCAAGCCCAGGGATCGTATCTCTCCAGCCCTGAAATATCTCCACTGGCTCCCACTTGCTGCAAGGATCAAGTTCAAGACCCTTTGCATTGTCCACAAGGCTTTCTGGACCTGGGGCCCGCACTACATCCAACTCTCTATTCCAAAATATCTTCCTTCTCGGGCCCTTCGCTCAGCTACCTACAACTCATAAGGCTTAGACGTTTCTCCAGACAGAGAGTGGGGGGTAGATCTCTCTCCTCTGCAGAATCCTCTCTCTGGAATAGCCTCCCTGCCCCTCTCAAACTTGAGCCAGACCACCTGAAGGTCCAGAAGCAGCTCAAAACATTCCTCTTCTCCTCTACTTTCTCTCTCCCTCCCCTGCTGGCCTACCTGACCTACTTGTCTGCTGTAATGACTGGTTGCTTGGCTACCCTCAGAGTCTCACTGAGTCCAGACTCTTTCTTGATCAGTCACCCTTGCACTGCCCCTGGGCCTACCACACACTTAGGGGCTGTAACTGTAACCCTACAGTCCCTTGTTCTCCTTTCACTACCCAGAGCCACGCTGCCCTGGCTGCACTTACTCAGAGCATTGCTGCCCTGTTTTTCCCTCCCCTCTCCCTTGCACTTCCCCCTCCCTTTCCCCTTGCACTTCTCGTTCTCGCACTTGCACAATCTGAATGACACAAGCCCTAGTAAAATCGTTTGTCTTGTCCTCCTCTATCTTCCCTCCCTCGTCTTGTCGCGCCTAGAAACACTTGTGTACAGGCGCATTATAAATGACTTATATCATATAATTTGATCACAGATGCCCAGAAAAATATACAATGCTGCAGTAAGAAATGGCTAGACTGGCAGCACCCAAATGGCAGTCTAGCCAGGTAATTCACTTAGCAGGACTGCTTTATCAGAAATGCCCAGTTAAAAAAAGTCATACCAAACTGAGGAATGACTAGACTGGCTGCACCAAAATGCACCCCTAGCCACTAATACCACATATCATGTCTGCGTAGCCTGGACATGGACAGCCATTATGATTTGTTGCACAATCCTGACCCCCTCCAACACATCCCCTCTCCCTCCCAGCCTTCAAAATCAGCTCCTGAGCCCAGAATTACCTTCACGTCCCTCTTCCTTGTCCCAGAGCTTACGTATGAGGATCTTTGCCTCATAGGTAAGTACTGGGATGAGGAAGAGTGGGACTAGGAGTAATGAAGATTACAGGTAGCTAAGACAGGCATTACCTCCATGTACCTCTACCTCATCCCATTACTTGTGTATGAGGCAGAGGGCCTTATACACAAGTACTGTCTCATACACACATACACACTGGGACGAGGAAGAATAGGGCTAGGAGTAATCAGTAATCAAGGCATTTAACACAAGTATTGGTGCAACACCATTGAGTTGACTGGGATTCAGCACCCCCCAACCCCCTGACATTTTTGGCTATTTAGACTCGACCTGACTGACCTTCAAGCAGTTGCCAGACAGAACAGGACACAGATGTTAAATGGCACTTGGGTTTCGTTGTTAACAAGAGCCCAGCAATTACTAACATAAAGCATTTCACTGTTAGTACCTGCATTCAAATGCCGCATTTTTAGGCAATTGAAATCATCATGTGGTTTGAATAATTGCATGCCAGGGGAGGGATTGGAAGGGTAGAGAGGGATCAGGAGACCACTGATTCTCACAGTACACCATAAGTGGGTGCTTTCAACCTTAAAGGAGAGAGATAACTGCTTGTAACATTGAAGCTGCACTAGAATAGTATCATTAAAATGCGTAAAGAAATTAGATGCCCCAAACAAATAAGGTTGCCCCTCCCACACTGCCCATGAAGTTAACGCCTCTCCTAACATTTGAAGGGTTAGCCCCTCGAATGCAGGTTTTGTTGCGCCCCTGAACGCAAGCACACACACCATTCACCATATAAATTCACGCACACCCAGCCTTCCATACATTTAAGTGTGCACCTTTCACCATACAGGCACACACCCCCAGGCACCAACCATACATTTAAGTGTGCACCCTTTCACCATACACTTACACAGGCAGCCACCTATACATTTAAAGAAGTTGCTGAGGATTTCACACTGTGACTGTGCCACATCTATTGTTTTTTTTTCAAATCTCTTTATTAGCATGTCGTTAAAGTAAATCACAGAATAGTCAAATACAGAAAGGAATAGTTAACCAGAGAACACAAATCAAAACCTCATAATGAAATAACATATCAATAAGCAAACAACAAATTCAAATAATCCCCCGACATACCAAGAAACTTTTCATGTATGTAAAGAATAAAAGAGCAAAATACAACAGTTAATTAAAGTAATCCAACATAGAACACACACACAAACACCAACAACACATAGACATCAAACAAAACTCCCAAAAAGAAAAAAAAAGAACCCCCCTTTTATTAGTTATTTGTCTTCCTTTTTTTTCACTTCATACCCCATTTTCATTTTCCTTCCTTACCCCCTACCTCTGTATCATCCCTAACCACAACTCATATAAATCTACAGCCTACATAGTCAATCATACAAGTCATTGAATGGACCCCAAATGAGACTGTATACCTCGTCTTTGTCTTTCGCTCTAAAGGAAAGCTTTTCAAAATTTGATAAGGTGCGCAAATCAACTAACCAATACTCCACTGTAGGCTTCTTCCTAGTTTTCCAAACCCGAAGGATCAGTCTCATGGCCACCAATAAAGCCTTATTTATCCAACCACCATATTTCAAAGAACGCCTACACCTACCTCGACGTAAAAATAAGATGAAGTTCCCACCCGATCTCTGTAAAACTACATCGAAAATTAAATCAATCCTATCAATCACATCAAGCCAGAAATCTCGAACTCTAGAGCAATCCCAGATAAGGTGTATAAGGGTATCAACTTCCTTTCCACATCCCAACATAGATTATCAGCTTGTAGCCCTAGTTTAAACATTTTAACTGGTGTCCAGTATACCTTACCAACCACTTTCTGCCTAATCAGACGCAAGTTCAAATCCGTACCCACATTGGCACTTACCCTAAGAATATTCTTCCATTCCCAGTGTGTAAAATATATATTTAGATCATCCGACCACACCAATCTCAACTTATCCCATGCCTCAATATGTTCATTTTTTCCAATTGCATAAAATTCATATATGTACGTACTGAATACTCTTGGCCTGTAAGCAATCGACACAGTGCAGGTTTGGTTTCTAATGAAACACCAATCATTCTTTGCCTAAGACAAATCAGGGAGCTCAGGTTGTCATATTTTTGTCTCTCTCATTCATGCAACCCATACTTCCTCTGTATGTCTTCAAATGTCAAAAGATGATCACCATCTAACATATCACCTACTGTTAAAATCCCCTTCCGAACCCAAGTCTGCCAAATCAAACATCTGTCGTTCAATTGTAAGACCTCATTATGCCAAAGAGAAGCATCTCTACCAAAACCATATGACTGGCCATTCTCTCCAAACCACTCTCGCAAGGTTTGCCTGGTTGCCACTATAGACTTCAACTTCAATCTATTAACCGACATATTGCCCATAGTATAAAGGCTATCCAAACGATAAGGACTGCAAATCCCTCTCTCCATGCGTAGCCAGATAGCACCTGCGAAGTCATCAGTCGTATAATAATAAGTCCCCTTCTTAAGCAGAAATGCCTTACAGTATTTATACAAGTCAGGATATCCAAAACCACCTTCATCCACACTTTGCATCAACATAAATCTAGGGATCCGCGGTCTTTTACCCAACCCCCACAAGAAACATTGAAACAGTTTCTCAATCTGCAAAATCTGTCTTTTGGAAATTAAGAATGGAATTGACTGAAATATATATAACACTTTCGGCAATAAAATCATCTTTATTGCATTTATCTTAGCCCATAATGACAAATGAAGTCTCTCCCATCGTCTTATTGGATACACAATTTTATCTATGAGTTTATCAATATTAAATTGCATAATTTTCCTCAAATCACCAATGATATATATACCAAGATACTTAACACAAACAAGGGACCATTTGCAAATCCAAACCTTCAAAATATCCTTACTACATTTATTAGACAATGGGAATATCTCAGTCTTGTCCCAGTTTATCTTATGACCCAAAATATCACTTACTTCCTCAAACATCTGTTTCAGAACCAATCCACACTGTTCAGGATTAGACAGCAGGACCACCATGTCATCAGCATAAGATAAAACCTTAACTTCCATACCCCCAACACATAAACTTCTGATATCTCCACATTGTCTAACATAAGCCGCCAACGGTTCAAGTGCTAAATCAAACAAAAAAGGCGATAGAGGGCACCCTTGCCTCGTGCCCTTGGACAAAGAAAAAGACTCCGATATTAAACCATTTATAGTCACCCTTGCCCTAACCTCATAATGAATACACCTAATCATTTTCATAAAGGTCAGTCCAAATCCCATTTTTAATGAAGTGTAATTCAAAAACCTCCAATTAACTCTATCAAATGCTTTCTCTGCATCAAAAAACCCAATCAACCCTTTTGATTTTTTATTATGATGCATTCCAATGACATCCAATACAGTCCTGATATTATCATATCCATACCTACCCGAGATAAATCCCACTTGAGACTCATCCACCAGATCACCCATATTAACCATAAGCCTATTCACCCACATTTTAGTAAATATCTTAAAATCCACATTCAACAGTGAGATAGGTCTATAATGACTGCACTTCCTGTGATCCCGATCAGGCTTAGGAATGACAGTAATCATTGCATCTGTCATTGAATCACATATCGACCCTGACTCCAAAAATGTATTAAAAAGGACACATAAAATAGGTGATAATTGCTCAACACATTTTTTATAAAATTCCGAAACAATCCCATCCGGCCTCTGCAATTTTCCATCTTTCAATTGCAATATTGCAGCAGTAACCTCAGACACATCTATGGCAGACTCCAGAACCAATGTTTTATCATCCCGAAGTCTCAAGAGGTGTACCTTATCAAAAAAAGACTGCAAGTCAGTTTCAGTAGGACTTATATGCTCCTCATACAACCCTTCATAAAATAGTCTAAACTCCCTACAAATGTCTTCACTTCTATGAAATACCTCTATCATTTTCAATAGACGAAATACACTTGTCCACCATCAGACCATTAAGTTTATTTGCCAGAAGCATACTATTTTTGTCCCCAAATTCCCAAAAGCATTGTTTCGTATAAAATAAACTCTTCCCTGCTTGTGAATGCAAAAGCATCTTTAATTCCTCTTCCAAATTATTCAATTCATGTTTCATGCAATCCATCCTTGTTTGCACACAATTCCTTTGTAAAACCACTATCTCCTTCTCTAACCTTTCAATTTTTATTTTGTTTCTCTTTTTAGCATGGGTAGTTCTACCCGTAAAACCGCTTTAAAGCAATCCCAGACAATTTTAATGCCAGTCGATCCATTATTTTCTTCAAAGTATTTCTGAATAAATGTATCCAATCCCACGTTAACTAGAGGGTCATTAAGTGAATTGGCTTGCATTCTCCATCTCATATTCTTTTTATGAATACCATGTAAATTGATTTTCAGATCTATAAGCGCATGATCAGAAATACACCTCTCCTCAATACTAGAACTAAACGTCTGATCAACTATCTTATCACTAATAAAAAAAAAATCAATCCGAGAGTAAGAATTATGGACCGGTGAATAAAACGAATATTCCTTATCTCTTAGATGATGAACTCTCCAAATATCTACCAGATTATACTTAAAAGCAAACTGTTTTAATTCCGCACTTAAGTTCCCATTATTATACCTACAATCAGATCTTCTGTTCAGTTCACTATCCATCACCAAGTTAAAATCACCACCTAAAATAATTGCCTCACCCTCCATCTCCCCCAAAAGATCATCCAACTTCCTGAAAAAACCCATATCCGGGGCACATGGAGCATACACTGTCCCCACAGTTTCTTCCCGTTATGTAATATATCAATTAGAAGAATACGACCCTTGTGATACTTTACTGTTTTCTCAATTTTAACAGACAGTCCCTTCCTAAACAAAATACTAACCCCCCTAGATTTGGTAGCATAATAGTTTGATACCACCTGTGGGTAATTACGAGTAGACAAATAATCCCCAATCTGTTCACTCAAATGAGTCTCCTGAAGAAACACATCTCCTTTACTCCTCCATACCCGTGCCAAAACCTTCCCTCTTTTAAATACACATCCAATACCCCTAACGTTCCACGAAACAAAGAATAAAGGATCAATAAATCACCACTAGAATTATCTGCATTTCACACAATCACAATCCCATCCATTGACACAGACTTGTCTCATTAATTCCAAACGTGGAAGAAAAATATGAATCTCCAACCTAAGAACAAGAAAAGTTAAAAAGGAAAAAGAAAAAATTGTGACAAAAAAGAAAACCCCACCCCAGAACACACAAAAGACAACAAAAGACACACAAAACACAGATATCTACTAGTACCAGAAGCCCAACCACCATCAGGCTTATAATAAGTAAAATTATATACACACCAATATCTATTCAGAACTATACTTACCAGGCATCCCAGGCCAACATCTACAACCTATGTATAAATCTCCTATCCTACTTTAAATCATAACAAACCAAGAGTACTTCAATAGAATAATAACTAAAGCCGCAGAACTCACTCCCATAAAGTATAAGACCAATCATCCAACAACTTCTTGAACCTTGATTGACAAATCCCACAATTCCCCATCCCAAAAACCCCTCTTTAAGTCATACCAATAAATGTAAAAAAACATAAATCCCATCATTATCCATCAGTATCAAACCTATCCTGCAGAAAACACACCCACAGACTACGCATCCAACTGCACCCAAGTACCATAGAACTGGCTAACATTATCAAAACACATCCAACCGTCCAAGCTATACCTTCGCAACCCTCCATCACCAACCAATTATAGTCCAAGAAATTAACCGTCCATAACAATCTACCACACAAAGTCACCCCCATTCCCAGACACACCCATTAAACAACCATTGCCTCATCCAATTCCTAGTATAATTACAAAACCAGATCCCCGGGACACATAGCATTCACCAACACCAAGACAACTAGATCAAAGCATATTACAAAAAGTAAGCACCTCACAAAGGCTCCCATCAAGCCACCACAAATACTAAGTAACACCATACATCCAAATCATTTGTTGCAATACCTCACAGAAACAAAGAGAACCTTCCCCCACACACAACCATCTATCAATGTCAGACAGTACAACAAGACAGCATAACAAGAAGCCAACAACCAATGCAAGGGTGGCAAGTGAATAAAACATACAGTGCATCTTACTGCTAATAAACATACATCCTAAGATCATGACAAAAGTAGACCAGTCTAGAGCCGACCCTACATGTCAAACAGACCAAAAAGGGAAGAAAAAAAAAAGCCCATATTAAAATTGCCCAAGGAAACATGTAATCGCTGATCAGAGAAAGCATGTATTGAATTCAAAGAACAAATGAACAGCTTAATTAGAATATCTATCAAAAGCATGCTGTTTCACACAATGACTGATTCCCACAACCAAACCATCTCCAGTTTTACAGACAAGGGTCAGCTCCAGACCAGTCCATAAGAATAACCAATCAATCCCAGAAGAAAACAATAGGCCTGTGTGACCATTCTCCTAACCCGGCACAGTCCCCAGACAGTTAACCCCATACCCAAAGTTCCAAGAATATCAAAATCAAGCATATTACCTGCCCGACGTTCATACTGCTGCAATCGACATACTGGCACAATCCTTACATTGTGACCCATGCTACTACAGGTAGACTAATCTTCAGGTATACAGGGCTGAACCAATGAATTTGGGGCACATAATAGATCTTCCCAAGTCAACAGGAGCAATCTACATACCAGAATTAGTGGATACCCACATATACATTCAACCCCCCACTGAACTGGACTCAAATATCAGATATTAACGTCACATCAATTACAGTGAGGGCCATTGTAGTAGTTTGGACAGGTGACCAATGGATCACTAAACCAGTTAATAAAACAAAAGTATCTGTCACATGGTGCTCCCGAATGAAATGAATATTAATCACCATTTGACATTTAGTGCTGTAGTCAGGATGTCTATACAATGAGTAAAGTCACTCACCCAGGTAATTTTGATACCCAATAGATGAGCTTGTAACATGAAAGCCGAGACAGATTTCTTAGCTAACAATATGGAGCATGCTAAGACTAACAGGTACGTAGGATACAAAATACTGTCACCTAAAGTGCAGATAGCAAATTAAGCATTCTGTACCAATATCTCACAATGCTACATCAAAGACAGACACACAACGCAGTCATTCACAAAAATCCCTCACTTACAATCCATTTCCATTGAATTACCAAGAAGAGAGCAGGCCATATAAGCGATATAAGCGTGAGAGTACATAAGGACATAGGGCCTCATTATGACCCGGGCTGTAAGGGATTACCGGAACCGGTAAGGGTACCGGTACCGGTAATCCATTACCGCCCAATTACGAGGTCCGTTTGCGGGTCCCTACCATAACGGCTGGTTTCACCAGCCGTTCAGGAAGGGGCCCGCAAAGGGACCTTGGAGGTAATTACGGTACCGCAATTTGCGGTACCGTAGTTACCGCCTTCCCCATTCCCATTGAGCCCTATCGGGCAAAAATGGGAATGGGGAAGGGCCAATGGCGAATGGGGAATTACTGCCCCGCCAACCTTGAGATGGGGTAGCAATTCCGTCATTCACCATGGCGGATTCCGGCGTCAACCATGGCACTAATAGCACCATGGTTAACACCTGGGTCGTAATGACCCCCATAGACTGGAAATTAGTATAAATATCATCAACAGTCTACATAGTCAATTGCCCATCAATGCAGAAAAGCCAACAATGTAACCCAACCTCCAAAACCCTTCAGAACAAGCAATAAATCAATACATTGCAAATTCACACCTGAACCGACCAATCCCGGGCCATCTGAAACCATGTACTGCAATAGCACACTCCAGATGGACAACTGTGGAATCAAGCTGGGTGCATGCTAGTATTCAGATTTTCCAATGTTGGCTCATTGGCAGGCCAGTCAGAAGGTGAATGGGAGACCCAAACTGTCCCTCCACATCTCCATTCACATCCCACCATATGACGTGGCAGAGTCCCTGCAGAACCCTACAAACTGTCGTCAGTACACCTTGCTATATCCACAGAGTAGATAAGTTGCCAGCATGAAGGGAGGAGAGCAGGGAATGTAGATTAAAAAATAAGTCAGTAACAGTCATAAACAAAGCAGAGAGGAGGCAGGCAAGTATTCCATGTGTAAATGTTCCATCAGCTTCAACACCTAAATCAGTTCTTCTTGCAGAGAGTACATGAGATGTTCTTTGCCCCATTTCATCCCACGGGCTGTTTCCACACAGAGTTGGGTCTCCCACACTCCCCTCCGCCAGGCAGGTCCGCCCTATCCTGCCTGCACTGTCAAGTGACCATTGCTCCTGTTGTCTAAGTCAGGCCTTTTCATATTGTTCCTATTCCTTAGGTTCGCAGGAGATAACTAGTCATATATCGGGCTTGCAGGACCTGTTGCCGCTACCTTTTACCCTGCTCCTGTAGTAAAATCTCATATATGCTGGTGGAATCTGGCATATCTGACCGACTATGCAATTACAAGGCTGATCAGTAGCAGCCATATTATGTCACATATTTTTTGAGATGGCCAGGACTGCCCCACAGCAGCCATGCCGCAAGCAAGTGAGGCTGCATACATTACTGCCACTCCCACCCCCATCTCCACGCAATGAGAGATGTGACTGGGAGTCAGTGCACGACTAGAGTTACCTCAAAAGCTGCGAGGGGTCCCGAGGATCCGGACCGTTGCTATGCCTTGACGGAACACCGACTTCAATCCTCAATCTTCCGGGATCGATGCAAAGCGTATCGCCGTGTCTGAGCCTCCACCGTAAGCCATCGTAAGCCACGCCTTCCCGAAGGTGGGGGCTAATGGAGAGCACCTCGATTCACCCGTGAACATGGGGAGTAACGGGCTGCTGTTTGCGGGTGCCTGCACACAGAGGAGTCACTGCGCCGCCCCTCCAAGGGTGGGGCCATCTATCTAACACAATACGCGCTACATGACCCTCCGCCCCCGAAAGAGCGCCGCAGGTTGATAACTGCAAGGAAATCGATAAGCCTTGAATGATAAGGTTCATCGAAAAACATTGAGCACAATTCATTCATATCAACCATCTTGAAACATGCTTCATGATATATTCATGTAGCTATCACATCACAGCTTAATTCCAAAGCACAACAAAAGGGAGGAATCCTTACAGAGAATGCAGGCAAGAGTGTCAGTATACTTTCAAAGGAAGTCAAGGTTCTAAAAACGTTCTAAACAGCAAAAACAAACTGGCGGCCATCTTAAAAGGCAATTATACTAAACAGTTAATAATGAATATTAAAAAAAAAAATCACCATATCTCAAAAATAAAACAAGTCAGACCTCAATCAGTGGAGACAGGCCTCCCCTTCTTCTTTCTCATCAGATTAGCAGTTTTAAGATCACGAGAAGTACCTTCCATTGGATCAACATCCAAATCAGTTAAAAAAGCCTCCGCAGTCTTACAATCACTAAAAGCATGTAACTGACCATCAATTACCACCTTCAAGACGGCAGGGAAGACCATGTAGTATTTCAATCCTTTTGCACAAGCTTTACCCTTAGCCGTTTCGAATGCCTTCCTCTTCTCCAGGACATCCTTACTGAAATCCACAAAAATCATGATCTTGTTTCCTCCCCAAGCCAAATCTTTGAGTTCACAGGCCTTCTTCAATATAAGTTCCTTAACTGGGAACCTCAACAATTTCACAATGATATGTCTTGGCCTTTCACCCAATGAAGGTTTGGGACCAAGCGCCCGATGTGCCCTCTCAATTTCTAGGTTTACAGCAGCATACAGTTTCAGTATCTTTGGCAAATTATTGAGCTGAAAATCCATCATGTTACCTCTCTCAGCATTTTCAGGAAAACCAACCAGACAGATATGTTTTCTTCGAGAGAAGTTTTCTTGCTCTGACAGTTTAGAGGTTATTTTTTCAGTAGCCTGTTTCAGTTCTCTGATTTGATCCATCAGTTTCAAAGTCCTCTCATCTACAACTGTAAGATGTTCTTCAGCTGAATCCACCCTTCTAGTCACAGACTCAAATCTTTCCTCTTATTTAACAAGGGCTATCTTTTTCTCAGCCATGTCCTGCTTCAATTCATTAACCAAATCCAAAAGCGTGTCCTCCCTGGCTTCTCCTCTGTTCTCTTGTGAAGCTCCTTTCTGTCTTTTAGCTGGCTGTGCAGGTTCAGGAGTACCTGGGACAGACATATTTAAGTAGGATTATCAGTTGAGGCCTAGGACAGGAGCACAGCAATCAAGCTGCCATTCCCTGGGTTGACAGTTCTAGAATCCCATATCTATTGTTGAACTGATTTGAACCTCTGAAATAATGTACTGACTACAATTCCATGTCACATGTCTCCCGTACGAGGCCCTTTTCGGGTCCCGCGAGGGGAAGAAGGAGGTAACAATGGGCCAGTTGTAATCTGCCCGTTGTTACCTCCATCCCCATTCTCATTGAGCCCTATGGGGGCTCAAATGGGAATGGGTAATGGTTCCTGCAAGGAGGAATGACCAGGTCCTCCAATGTTGGAATAACCCGGTTATTCCTCATTGCAGGAACCCGGTAAATGAACCTGGTTTGGTGGCAGCCATGGAGCTAATGGCTACTGCCAAACTCGTAATGAGGGCCATAGCGTGCTTGAAAAATATAGGTGTCTCGATCCGTTGGATTGTGCTCAAAGTACGTTCTGAGCACTGTGCACAGAATAGTCTATTATCTCCTATATCAGGTGAGTGATGGCATCGAAACGGCGCTTACCTGCAAAATGCAGCAGCTCCCTTATCTCATGCGTCGGCTACTCTGTTCGCGAGACGCTGCGTGAGTGACCAAATATGGTTTGTCTGTGTTGCCATGACAATGCGGAGTCCCTTGTTGATGTTGTTGGTATATCTACCCAACCATAGTTACCTATATATTTAAGTGTGCACCCTTTCACCATACAGGCACACCCAGGTAGCCACCGTGCATTAAAGTGTGCACCCTTTCACCATACACTCACACAGGCACACATACGTCATGGGGTTGAGGGGAGCACTAATACTTCAAAAAGAAATGGGGCCTCATTACAACTATGACGTCCTGGGGTAGAGAGGGGGAGCCCTAATACTTCAAAAAGAAATTGGGCCTCATTACAATTATGCCGTCTGGAAACAACGGTGCTGGTAAGCTTACTGGCACCGTTGTTTCTGGACCGGCATATTACAGCACCCACCTGCAGAGTTTTCACGGAAGCGCTGGCACTGGTATTAATGGTGCCGGTGCTCCTGTGGTCCCCATTCCCATAGAGTCTGATGGAAATGGGGAGTTACCATTTGCTGGCGCCTAACTTCCCGGACTGCCAGGGTTGTAATCCCCCGGTGTTACCGGGACGTCAGGCACCGGTAAATCATTACGGGTCCGGCGGCAACCTGCTGGTAGCACCGGCACAGTTACCAGCAAATCCGTAATGAGGCTCATTGTTTTTTTTTAAGTCACTCTGACTTCATAAAGAAATTATTTCTGTTAAGGACCGAACTATAAAGAAAACAAGTTCATTTGTGAAGGCAGAGTGACTTCAAGAATAAACTATTTCTTTTTGAAGTCATAGGGCTCCCCCCAACCCATGACATGGAGGCCTCCAGCGTGGGGTCTTCCATGTCATGGGGTTGGTGAGCCCTCGGACTTCAAAAAGAATGTTTCTTTTTTTAGTCACTCTGCCTTCATAAAGTAATTATTTCTGTTACAGAAATCATTTCTTTATGAATGCAGAGTAAATTCAAAAAGAAAAAAAATATTTTTCTTTTTTTTTCCTCCAGTGGGGCAGCATCCCAGGACATGTGCTGGCAGGACCCCCACACCGCAGGGGGCCCCTGTTACGCCAGTGCTTACAGGCCCAACCAAAGTGAGGGCTTATTGCTATTAGGACTCTGGCCCATTAGAACGCGGAACTAATAGTGTCTTTATTCGGTTGCAAGACACACCGCATTTTGCAACTGAAAAGGATCTACGCCATGGAATGGGATATGAAGTCTGTTCACCCTTTCGATGGTTGCCATTTAAAATAGGAGGAGGTCATGTGCAATTTCAGTGGTAAGGTTTTGCGGAGTGGATCTTCAAAGAAGATGTTCCAAAGTTTGGGAACCTCAATGTTTATTCAACATCTTGTCTGCGTACTTTGGGATGAAGTGGATGAATCATATAGGAAGGCTCATGTGAAACATGAGGTGAAAGCATTTGGGGCAAGATTAGTACAGCAGTATTTATCATCTGTGCCATAGAGGTCCAATATTATTACTAGTTATTTTCTACTAACACCGAACCTCAGTCCATTCTGCCTGCAGCCGATCTTTTAAACTTTGTGGTTTGATTTGATTGTTTATTTATATATAGCCAATACACAATGTGTTTCAAAGCGCTGCAAGGAGGGAGGGAACATGGGAAAAAACAGTTACATACTTAAAGTTCTTGAAACAATACAGAATGTGAAATATAACTATCGTAATAGGCCTGGCGACATTTCAGATCGTGCGAGTGCATGCAGCAGATAAGGCAAAGAGGGAAGGGAAAAGAAGGAGAACAAAACAAGCAGTAACATTACTATGCCTGACGACAATTGATGTAGTGCATGAAGTATACATGAGGAAGGGGAAGGGGGGAGGGGGGAATGAAGTGAGGGAGAAGGAGAGGAACAAAACAAGCTACTGTCAAAATACAGAGTGTGAAAAATAACTATCGTAATAGGCCTGGAGACATTTCAGATAGTGCAAGTGCATGCAACAGATAAGGCAAAGAGGGAAGGGAAAAGAAGGAGAACAAAACAAGCAGTAACATTACTATGCCTGACGACAATTGATGTAGTGCATGAAGTATACATGAGGAAGGGGATAGGGGTCGGGGGGAATGGAGTGAGGGAGAAGGAGAGGAACAAAACAAGCTACTGTCAAAATAGGTCAGAGACACATTTTATAGAGCGGGGGTTGTCGGGGAAGACAACGATCGAAAGGAGGGGGGACAGACAAGCTGCTATCAAAAGTCACGGGACAAATGATGAGTAAGTACAAAGGACACTGAAAGATAAGGGAGAGGAGGAGGGAAGGGCAGGGAGGCTGCAAAGCCAGGTAGCTATGATTACTATGCCTGACAGCAATTAGGATAGTGCCGGGTTTAACAGGAAAAGGAAAAAGGAAAAGGGTAGGATAGGGGTGGTGGGGGCAAGGTGGCTGCAAAAGACAGGCAGATATGGATTTACGATACCTTACGGCAGTTGAGGTAATGTTAGAAGTTAACAAGGAGGAGGCAAGGGGGCGGGGAGGAGGAATAAGTAGGAGAGGAGGGAGAATAGAGTGGGGTGAAGAGTAGGAAGGAGGCAAAAGAAGGGGGATTCATGGAGGAGGCAGGGGGCTGACAGGCAGTTCAGTAGGGGCAAGGGGGTGCACACAGACACTCACAGGGGCATGGGGACACAGAGACACTCACAGGGGGAATGGGGGCAGACAGACACTCATGGGGGGCACACAGACACTCATGGGGGCATGGGGGCACACAGACACTCATGGGGGTCATGGGGGCACACAGACACTCACAGGGGGCATGGGGGCACAGAGACACTCAAGGGGGCGTGGGGGCACACATACACTCATGGGGGGCACACAGAGACTCATGGGGGGAATGGGGGGCACACAGGCACTCGTAGGGGGCATAGGGGCACACAGACACTCATGGGGGGCATGGGGGCACACAGACACTCATAGGGGGCTCATAGACACTCAATGGGGGTCATGGGGGCACACAGACACTCATGGGGGAATGGGGGCACACAGACACTTGTGGGGGGCATGGGTGCACACAGACACTCATGGAGGGCATGGGGGGCACACAGACACTCATGGGGGCATGGGGACCACACAGACACTCATGGGGGGCAAGGGAGGCACACAGACACTCATATGGGGCATAGGGGCACACAGACACTCACAGGGGGCATGGGGCACACAGACACTAATGGGGGCACAAAGACACTCATGGGGGGCACACAGACACTCAAGGGGGGCATGGGGGCACACAGACACTCGTGGGGGGCACACAGACACTCAAGGGTGGAATGGGGGCACACAGACACTCAAGGGGGGAATGGGGGCACACAGACACTCATTGGGGGCGTAGGGGCACACAGACACTCATGGGGGGCACACAGACACTCATGAGGGGCATAGGGGCACACAGAAACTCACAGGGGGCATGGGGGCATACAGACACTCATGGGGGTGTCGGGGGCACACAGACACTCAAGGGTGGAATGGGGGCACACAGACACTCATGGGGGGTGGGGGCACACAGACACTCAAGGGGGGAATGGGGGCACACAGACACTCATTGCGGCATAGGGGCACACAGACACTCATGGGGGGCACACAGACACTCATGAGGGGCATAGGGGCACACAGACACACACTCATGGAGGGCACACAGACACACAAGGGGGGCATGGCGGCATGCAGACACTCATGGGGGCACACAGACACTCATGGGGCACACAGACACTCATGGGGGCACACAGACACTCATGGGGGAATGGATGCTTGTTGGCAGTTGGAGAAGCATCAGGAGCTATGTAGCAGGGCTCCGAGTGAACAGAGGAGGCAGGAAGAAGTGAATGTAGGGCCTCGTTGTGGCCTTGGTTGTCTGTGCCGGCTCCCGCCTTCCGGTTGCTCTGATTGGTCTATCAAGACCAGTGCAACCAATGGGAGGGGGTGGCCGAGCCCAGACCAAGGCAGCAGCAGAGGACAAAGTGGTGCGGCCATCTTGAAAGGCCAAAGGCACGATGAGGTATCAGTGCCCAGGAAAGTAAAGTGAAGCAAAACCCAGCAAATGGGTTGAAAACAAGAAAAGCAATGTTGTCCACGTAGTCATCACAGCAGCCAGCAGAAAATGATTCAATTTGTAGTTTAAATGATGAAAACGCTGCATCTGGCGCAGTGCACGCTGAAATTCAGCGCTTACCCCCATAAAATGCGCAGTGTCCTATGAATGCTTGCTGGCAGTCGGAGAAGCATCAGGAGCTATGTAGCAGGGCTCCGAGTGAACAGAGGAGGCAGGAAGAAGTCGATGTGCAAAACCTGCCACAGCTTGATCGAGATGGGAGGTGGCATCCTAGATGCTTTGGGCAAGACTTTTTTAGACCATGCAGCCAATTGTGAATGCCAGGAATATTTTAAGTGTCAATTTTAAACCCCATTCTTTAGAAAAATATATAAAAACATTTACAAAATATAAAATGCGAAAATAAATACATTTTATTTTTTTAACCTTTTGTTATATGTAGGTATTCTAGTGTTTTTCCTTTCCCAGTTCCTACCTCTTTTTTCCTTATCTGTGCGTATAATCATAGGTGGCAGCTTTTGATTTTCGCTATGGGGCAAAAGTACCTGGGCATATGTTATTCTTGCAGTTGGTCATTTATATACCTTTTCAGTGCTGCTTACGTGTGATTAGTTGGGGTTGTACAGTGAAGCACAACAGTCACCAAGAGACGGCCATAAAACAAGGGGCTTGTAGCACAATGTTTAACCAAAGTGAGAGATCTTCAGGAAAAAATGTAATCTTACTGTGTATTGCCTAAAAACATTGTTCTCAAAGTATGCAATATTTTATATATAACAATACCACTGTCAAAACAGGTGAAAATGAGTTTGTGATTGATGAACATCTTTGAGTGATGGGTTGCAAATGGTTTAGTAGTGTTTGACTATGCCCACTGACCATGGCCAAAGACCATGCTAGTGGTCCGGAAGGATTCTAAAAATCTATGCAATAGCAAAACCCTTGAAATTCAAGGAAAAAACGTTAGTTGGAGGGATGTTAAAGTGAGCAATACATTGTAACAAAACCTTTGAAATTCACAAAACCTTTGAAATTCAATTAAAAAACTTGTGTTGCAGGGACGTTAAGGTGAGAACTTAACGCAACAAAACGCCAGAAAATAAGCTAAAGCCACTTTAACTTCACACCCCTGTTGCACATCCTATGACCACTATGATGACATCACAGATTACATGATGACATCACTAATTGCATGTTGTAGGAGAAAAGTGATAACATCACAAATTGCATCACCAATGACATCACTGGTGACAATACTAATTACATTGTATATAATAGATTGCATAAATAATGGCATTAGACATAACATGATTTATATGTTAGCTCATAAAAAATGTGATTTTCTCAATAACAATTTAGGCCATGGACTTGGTCATGAAAAAGGCTGTGGTCACTGGCCATCACCAAACACCATAGCTGGTTGTCAGTTAGTGTTGCAAAATACTAAAGTGCATGGTTAAAAGACCAGTGGCCCGTCACTGTTTTAAAATATACAGTATGCAACGTTGAAAGCTGTAGTCAGTGGTCAAAGCTAAAGGCCATAGCTAGTGCCCATTAATATGTTTGAATATACAGACGGCAAGGCCAAAGTCCGTAGCCACTAGTTAGTATTGTGTTGAAGATGAAAGCTAGTGGCTGGTTAATGTATATAATATATTTTTGGCACCCCGGGTTACCGCTTTGGCAACCAGGGGTGCCAATGGCCTTCATCCGTGATTGCTGGGGCTGGAACGGGGGATAACGGTCCGGAGCTTTCATTATATGCCCTCCCTTCGCTTTGGCGATAAACAGGGCTTGCATCCCCCATTCCAGTCCCTTGAACGAGGGATGAACGCCACATTATTTCCATTAGCATAACACAAAATGCTAATGGAAATGTTGGAAAATCTTATTGAGTCTATGTACTTTAATGAGAAATGTATTGTAGATGGAGTGTATAGGATTTTTTGTTTTAGTTCTATTTTTTAACAGTGAATAGTGGTTCCTAAAGGGATCTATTTAGTAGTCTTCTACATTCAACAGCACCGAGATGTCTTAGGAGCGTGATTTACACACTTTAAAATAAAAATAAAATAAGAAAATCCAAGCCCATAATTTTTAAAGTTCTGAAACAAACACAGGTGTTACCTGTGGATGCTTTCTTGCCTTGTGATGCCGAGCCTGCCACCCATTTTAGATGTAGACATGGCTCTGAGTTCTGTTTTGATTTCTCCCAATGGCTCTTCTTTTGGACCCTCTGTTTGATCCAGAACAAGCAGCTGCTACCTCTGGTGACCCTCAAATGATGTCCAGGGTTGGCTTGAGACCAAAGGAGGTCAATAAATCAACTGTCTTTTTGTAAAATGTAATGCTAAACTGCAGTCAATATGAAAATAATTGAAACGTTTTCTCTATAAACCCACTTGAAACACTATTGATTACTCAATGATAGATGGGTACACCAGAGATGCTGCATGATTTGCCATAGTAGGAGCTGCACAGTGAGCGGTTCCGGGTATGCCACCTATATGTGTTCTGCTTACTGCAGGAAACCCAGCAACCTGAGCACAGAATAGCGATTGCTACCATTATTCCATTGTACATAGTTGTAGGTTAAGAGTAGGTAAATAAAACGTTGTTTGGTTTGAAATGCCAGAAGGTTATGTCTTGAACAGAGGGAATGCAGGGGATGGAATTGGAGCCATGATGTTAGGTCAGTTACAAGCTCCCCCAAAGGGAGAGGGTGTGCTGAAGCTGTCTACGTATTTACTCAATAAACAACATCTTATCTAACTAGGATCGGTCTGACCTTTATAGCATTGGCAACGACTGTTCTCGCTCTTCTGGTGGATGTGGTGGAGAAGCGGAGAGTGGAGAAAGGACCATGCATGTATGGCGTTTGCTGTGGCATTTCCAGTTACTGAATCATGCGGGGCATGGCATCCGACGATTATTCCCTTTGGGATCTTGAGCCGTGGTGGATTTGCTGTGTGAGAGTGTGTTCCAGTTTCAGTTTTCATGGTCACACGAGACTGGCAGGGGAACATCGAAGCAGCCCGACGAGAGCTCAGGAGGCGGCGTTGAGGTGGCTGGGCAACACGTCACACCGACACACACGACCATTCTGAGACTCAGTGGATGTTCTACAGAAGAGGCATTAGTTTTGCCTAGCAACACTGCTATCCTACTTACTTTGCAAACACTTGCGTCAAGCAGCGCTCGCGAGGAGCACTGTATGAAGTCAGCGCTCGCAAGGAGTGCGGTACAAAGTCCTGGGAGCAGGACAGAATGAAGTAAATAGGAAGCAAACTGTACCCTTCACCAAAGGACGGAAGAAGCTTGGATTTTAATATTTTGCCAATCTTGCCAAAGACACACAACTGAGAAATGGTGAACATCCTGTGTCCTGTGTTGTTCCTTCATCAACTGGATGAGCCTACAGTTAGGTGGAAAGACTGTGAGGAGGATTATTTTTTTAACTTGTGCTGTCAGCATACCTCCCTCCCCACCCCCTTATTCCTAAGATCTACCCTCTTCTCATTCCCTACTTAACTTCCTTCTTCAATATGTCTTTCCTCTGCCACCTTCCCTTCCACCTTCAAGCATGCTACTATCATCCCTATCTTGAAGAAACCCTCTGCCAACCCCCTTCTTGTATCGAACTTTCGTCTTATCTCGCTTCTTCCATTCCTCTCTAAGCTTCTTGAAAACTAAGTCTACTCTCAACTCTCAGCTTTTGTATCCACCCTCTCTCTTCTTCCTCCTTCTCAATCTGGATCCGCCCTAAACAGTCCACTGAAACTGCTCTCTCTTATGTTCTCACTCCCTCCTTACCGCTCACTACTCTAAGCAATCCTCTGTCCTCGTCCTCCTTGACCTCTCTGCTGCCTTTGATACCGTTGATCACCTTCTACTCCTCAAAATTCTTTCTTCCTTTGGCTTCAAAGGCTCTGTTCTCAATTGGCTCTCCTCCTACCTCTCCAACCGTTCTTTTTCTGTCTCCTGGGGCGGTCGTACCTCCTCTACTCTCCCCTTGGACTATGGTGTTCCCCAAGGCTCTGTACTCAGCCCTTTCATTTTCTCACTTTACACCTCCCTTCTTGCCCCCATCATCCCTTCCTTTGGTATTTCTCACCATTTCTATGCCGATGACACCTAGCTTTTTCTCTCCTCCTCTTCCTTCACTCCTGACCTCCACCTTAAGCTTTCTTCCTGTCTTACTGCTATCAAAAACTGGATGCCATCACACTTTCTCTCCCTCAACACTGATAAGAATGAAGTCTTAGTCTTTCCCTCCAACACGCTTCACCCTCCCTCTCCCCCACCTTTTATTCACTTTCCCCATTCTAATCTCCCCATCTCTGCCCACGCTCGCAATCTAGGCCTCCACTTTGAGTCCTCTCTCTCCTTTACCCACCATATTTCTCTTACCTCTCGCGCCTGTCACTACCATCTCTTCAATATTCGTAAAATATGTTCCTCCCTCACTTTCCATGCTACTAAGCTCTTAATCTCTTACCTCATCTTCTCTCATCTTTTCTATTGCTCTACTCTCCTCTTTGGACTCCCTGCCTCTGATCTTGCCCCCCTCAAATCCCTCTACCACTCTGCCATCCGTACCCTTTGTCTTCTCGCTCCTCATGACTCCATTTCCTCGTCACTTTCTTACCTTGGCTGGCTTCCCTTTCACTCCCAACTTAAATTTCACTTCCTCTGTCTCATTTTTAAACCTCTTCATGGTCTCGCCCCACCTATCTTTCCTCTCTCCTTTCATTCTACACTCATACCTGCTCCCTCCTGTCTGCTGATCTCTTCCTTCTCACTGTTCCTTCGTCCCCTTGTGCCTCTTCTCGTTTCCACTCCTTTCAGCTTCTTGCCCCCTACACTGGAACTCTCTACCTCTCTCTATCTGCTCCATTCCCACCTACTCCTCTTTCTGCGCCTCCTTGAAATCTCTTCTTCTCCATACCTCGCCCTGACACCCTCATTACTTCACTTACTTCTCTCTCACTTCCTTCTTTTTCCCTTTTACTTACCTCTCCCTATGTGCTCCATTTCCTCTTACGCTTCCTCCGCTGCCCCTTGAAACATAATCTTTATTCCCCTGTCCTGACTCCCCTCATCTCTCCCCCCCTTCCTCCTCCTCCATCCTTTTCTCGGCTTTTGACATAGGTAAATTGTTCTACATACTCTTTTTAATGGTTTGTCTCATGTTTGCAATTATGCTTCTATTTTTTATATTCTATGTATTCTTGTTATAATGTAAAGTGCTTTGGCGTAAAGTGCTATATAAACTTAATAAATACGAATACAATGTTCAAAAGCATACGGTCCTAACTATTCTGTTGAAAGGAAAGATGCACTATTGTTTCATTGTTTGGGACATGCTGGTCAGGAGATTTTTAAGAGGCTACCAGAACCACTTCAGCCGGAGGAGGGAGGGTGGCTAAATGTGCTTGAAACAAGTACTTCAAAGTCAAAGAAAATAAAATGCTGGCAAAGTTTAATTTCATCACTAGAGAATAGAAGAAGGGAGAAACGACTGAAGAATTTGTAACAGTTTTGAGAGGGTAAGTTTAGACATTGCCAGGAAGAACATCTTAGAAACCAGTTGATGATAGAGAAGAGTTGTGGCAAGAGAAAGACCCCAATCTGGATCGGGCAATAGAAATTGCCAAGCATGTGGAACAGACAACCTTGTGCATTAAGGAACTGAGCAGAGAGGAAGATAAGAGTTTGGGAGAGAGAAATGTAGTGCACAAAAAGAAGAGCATGGTGAACCCAAGCTATGGACACAGGAGGGATGGTGAGAATAAGGATGGCGATTGGAGAAATAAAGACAGGGTGGGAGAGACGTGGAACAGTGGTGAAAAGAAATGATGATACTGAGTGTCAGATGAGTCAACAGCTCAGGAAGTGTTACAGATGACGTAGCACACAACATTTAGCAATGGATAGGGAATGTACAGTGGTGTATCTTGAGTGCAGGTTGTGCAGCAGGAGATGCCACTTGGCTAAATGTTGTAGGCTGTCATACAATTCTAAAGGGAATGTCAATGAGAATGCTGATGAAGATGATGTGGACAATCAGTTGCATAATGGAGCAGAGATTATATAGGTGGTGAATGCAGTACATCAAATTCAAATAAAGAAACCTAAAGCTCTGATAAGCGTAAATGGTGCAGAGAGCATAATGTTGATAGACAGTGGAGCGGATTTTACGTTAATAGGGAAAGAGACATGAGAGTTCAAACAGGGGAATTGTACATTTCAAGAGGCTAGAGTCAAAGCACATGCTTATGCGGAGGATCCCATACAGATCATAGAGGAGATGCAAGCTGATTTAGTGTTTCAGGGAAGGAAAACAATGAGTAGGGTTTTGGTGACCAATGTGGGAGGCAATGTGCTGTCTTGGAATTGTCAAGCAGAACTTGGAACCAAGCTAGACCCCAATGCGTCTGAACAGGTGTATACAGAAAAGGGTTTAGGAAGTAACTGTTATAAGGAGGTTTGAGGAATGAGAGGTACACAGTTTGGTCCCCAGTATGTTTGAAGAGAAAATGGGATATCTTAAAGGATTTATTCATAAAATCAAACTGAAAAGAGGGGCAGTGCCTTGGGCAGCAAAAGTGAGAATGGTGTTTTTGTCTCTCAGGAACGAAGTTGAGTTGGAACTTACATTTTTTTAGATGAGGGATAATTGAGCACACTAATGCATCTGAATCGGTCAGCCTCATTGTGAGGAAGGGAAATGGAGCAGTCAACATGTGTATTGATCTGAGAGAATTCAATGGAAATGTTGTTGCAGGGCGATTTCCTCTTCCCAAGATTGATGAGCTAATCACTGATTTATCAGGTGGCAAGATGTTTTCACTTTGTGATCTTATGTTGGCTTATCATCAAATCAGTTTAGATCCAGACTTCAGAACTTACGACATTCATAGCACATGTTGGCATGTTCAAGTGCATTAGGATGCAATTTGGTTTGGTGTCCGCAGCAAGCGTGTTTCAAAAGGTCATGCATGGGATACTGAGTTCAGAGGTGTGAAAGAGGACATTGTCAAAGCACCAATTTTGAAAGGATTTAGGGATAGTTTATCCACGGTGGTGTATTCTGATGTGTGTGACTATGGTTTTGGAGCTGTTCTGATGCAGGAGGAAGGGGGAAAACAT
The DNA here is from genome assembly GCF_040938575.1 of Ambystoma mexicanum. NCBI lineage: Eukaryota > Metazoa > Chordata > Amphibia > Caudata > Ambystomatidae > Ambystoma > Ambystoma mexicanum. Next base: position 1,042,810,459 of record NC_090924.1, read on the forward strand.
ACCATTTCATTTGCATCCAGAATGTTTAAAGATGTTGAGTCCAGCTATTCGGTCATAGAACAGGAGGTGTTTCCATTGTGTGGCCGATAATGAACTTTAAGGTGTATTTATATGGTGTATTTGTAGTTAGGAGTGACCATAATCTCTTGTGGTGATATGTAATAAAAGGGGTTTGAATGGTGCCTTGAGAAGAATCATTAAATGGGTTACCAAAGTTAGAAGGCTTAGATTCCAAAGTTCAACATGTGTTATGCTAAGAGATCACATCCTGTCGTGAGTGATGATGATGATGAAGAGTTGGATTTTTAAAGTATTATCAAGGAGTTTCTGTCGTAGAGAAGTGTCTCAATGAGGAGGAGTAGTTTTGAGAATTTTTGGAAGACTAGATGTACCAGCAGGTCAAGAAGAATGTAAAGGTCAAGTGGTTGGAGAATGAGTACAATGGGGTAAAAGGTGATGGAGAGATACAAAAGTCTAAGAGTATGAAGGATGAACTCAGTGTTCAAGGAGAATACGTCTGCAGGGGACAGAGATTATTGGTTACCGATTGGATGAGAGATGTGGTTGTACAGTTATGTTATTTGATATGTTATTTGAACTTTTAAAGCGCGCGGTCACCAATGGTATCTTGGCACTGCTAAGGAGGTGAGGAGGACAGTCGGAAGAAGCCACATAGAATTAAAATAGCAGGGTCTTCAGATATGTTCTAAAGGCTAGATGGTTGGATATAGCCTTGATCGTAGGGGGAAGGTTATTCCACATTTGAGCCGCCGCAATTGAAAAAGCCCGGCCTCCAATGCGTTCGCAACAGTAAGAGGGGACTACCAGCAGTTCCGCTGGTAGGTCATAGAGGATGCATGGGCATCTCCAGAACCAAGTCGGTGATAAGGACTGCTTTCTGGTGGCCTGATATGGATGAATTTATTGAGGTACAGTTTAAGGAATGTGAGAAATATAAAGACACTGATAAGGTTCTAGAAACCAGAGTGCCACCCAAGGTAGTGCTGCAGACACCCACAGGTCCATAGGAGTCCTTTTCAGTTGGCTTATTGGGTCCTTTGAATTGTGCGTATGCCAGAAACAATTATGTTATAGTGGTCTTTGGATCTGCTATCTAAATGGCTGGAAGTGGGAGTGCTGCGAGATAAGCTCCTGGAAAATATATTCATGAGAAAAGGGTTTCCAGTATTTTGAGTGACATTGCCTGTAATTTGTTTCGAGAGCGTTTCAGATGTGGTTGAAATAACTGGGTATTGTACACAGGAGAACCTCATTATTTCATTGACAATCCAATACATTTTTGGGAGATTCAATAAGACCATGATGGATGATATAAGGATGTCAGTGAGGATGAATGAAGATTGGAAGAGGGCATTGCTTTGTAGAGTGTGTCAGTACAGAATAACCCCTCCCAGTAGAACTGGTGTATAGCCATTTGAATTGTTTTGAGGTTGCAAGCCCAACACGTGGTTGACACCTGGGTGGCTAAGCGTATTCAGGATGGTGGTGTCAGATGTGGAAAGCATTAGAGATCACATCATGATGACAAGAGCGGACACTTAACCTTTCATAATGACTTTGTGATACTTTTTTAACCTGTTCTCTGCTCATGTACCAACTTTTTGAACCATGTAATCTCCCTCTCCCTACCCCCACCAGCCCCACCTCCATGCATTACCTTTTGCCTGTCCATCCAATAATAGCCCTGATGTACAGGTGCGGAAAGGTGAGCTCATGTATTTAAGATGAAAGAGATGTAGGTTGTACTGGGAGGGTGTCAGGAGGTGAGTTTTGGAATAAGGAGAGAGTGGTGAAGTTGAATAAAATATGTTAATCTTGTTCATGGGCCTCATTCCGAGTTTGGAGGTAATCATGGTGTTATTAGCGCCATGCCTACCTCCAATACTGGTACCGAGTCTGCCCTCGTTCAACGGGGATTTACCAGTCTATTCCGACCTTTGTGGGACCGGTAAGTGCCCATTGAAAAAGCCATTCCCCATTCCCATTTGAGCCCCCATAGGGCTCAATGGGAAGGCGCTAATAACGATACCGCAAATTGCGGTACCGTTATTAGCTCTAAAGTCCCTTAACGGGTCAAGTCCTTAACGCCTGGTAAAACCAGGAGTTAAGGAAGGGACCCGCTAAGGGAACTCGGAATAGGGCGCAAAGGGATTACTGGCACCGGTGTCCTTACCGGTGCCCTGTATCCCTTTGCGCCAAACTCGGAATGAGGCCCCACATCTGTCTTGTGCAGTGGTCCCACTACAAATCTCCTGTTGCATATTTGACTCTTTACCAGTTATAGCACCTCAATATGGACATATGCCAGTATGTGTACAAAGTTAGCATTAAGATGTCATCGAGAGAAGGAGATGTGGTGTAGGATAGCTACCATTAATACACTGTACATAGTTGTAGGTTCAGAGAATGCTAATAACAAGCTGTTTGGTGTGCAATTCAAGAATGTTATGTCCTGAACAGATGGAATGCAGTGGGTGGAATTGGAACCATGATGTTAGGTCAGTTACAAGCTAAGCTTAAAGGGAGGGAGAGGGTGTACTGCAGCTGTCAACATACTTACTCAATAATCAACATCTTATCTATCAAGGTTCGGTCTCAACTTTATAACACACTACATTGCCCAAATTGATTTATTTCTCTCTTCAGAGACTCGGAAATGCACAAGGCACACTGAATTTCTGCATTGCAAGGTGGCAGCAGCAATCGCTCAACTCCGAGCTGGGGAAGCAGCCACCCTCCCCTGACCTGGCTGAGGCAGAGCAGTTGAGTGAGTGAAGGGGAAGTGTAAAGTGAGCTACCAGTCCCTCACGATCGATGGGTTCAGGACCCTGGACTAGAGGGTGGTGTTCTGGGAAAAATAAGGCCCACATAGCTGGTACAGCTACGGCTTGATAAGTACCAAATAAGGCTCCCAAAGGGCAAACAGCAAGTATGCAAGGGACACCAGCTGCTCCTACCATCTGGTAATGACTTCAAGTGTAAAATCAATCTGGCTCAACAAGGATTGAGCATGCACAGTAATCAGTGTCTGATTTGACACTACTAATGATTTTGAGTTTGATACATCAATGATTTACTGCTCTGAACTGAAGTGATTTATTTTATTGCTTTCTTTGTTCATTTGCATTTTCCTTTGTGCTGCAGTTGCATGTTTTATTAATTTGTGTCAGTTTGCCCTTTTTGTGTAATGGATATACAATTGTTTGCATAATTTGAAGAAAAACTATCAATCTTCTGTCTTTCAACTGAATGTTGTAGCCATTGATTATATACCAGAGATGTGAGTGGTGTGTGATTCTTATTGTCAACATATTTGCTCACTTTTCCTGGCCACTTGCACCAGTGGGGGTACTGTCCTCTGGATGGCTGATCCTGGCTGAGTCAAGGTAAACACAATACATTCTCATGAACCTTAACCAGTATCAGCAAACTTCTTGCTAGAAAATACATCAGCCTTTGTTTTCCAGAAGCAGGGGGGGAGAGTCTGCACCAATGGTAGGTTGGTTCTAAAACACTGAAGGATGCTTGCTGGCACCCTGCCCTTCCACTTGACTAATGGTCCTGATGATATGTTTCCTCAGTCTACACTTACACTCCTCCCATCACCCTGATATCTACTTGTAATGAAGGGGCAATCTTCTAATTCTGCTATCTTCCCCTCTGGCCTTGGAAGCTGCTGCTAGCCTTCGTCAAAGCCCTGCCACTTACTAATACCTCACACATTCCATAGGTCTGGGGTACATGTTTCTTTCCCTGTGATTTTCTCTATCCTTCTCAAGTCTTTCTAAGGGCTCTCCTCCCTTCCAGTTCCTCCTTTCATCCAACTCCTTGGGGTATCTTAGCACCTCTCATTACTCCATCACTCTTCCCTTAATCCTCACCTTTTCTGCACCTCTCTTCATCATCTCCTCCTCTGGCCCTACCTCTGCTACCCCCTTTGATCCTATCTTCAACACCTGTTACCTGCTTCTTTTTTCACCACTCTCAGTTCCTGCTGTGCCCTGCCTCGTTAGCCCATTTCTCCTTCACTCCTCTTTTCACGTCATCCTCCTCTGTTCCTTCCAACACCCCCTCATCCTCTACTTCTCTCTTCATTACCGCCTCCTCTGATCCTCTCTTCAGCACCTTCTCTTTAGCTGCGCTTATTGCCTCTTCTTCACTGGCACCACCTTTTCTCTTCCTATCAATGCTTCCTACTTAGCTTTTATTCTCACCACCACCACCTTCTGTCCCCTCCAACCTTCTATCTGTCTGTCTCCAGCCACTCCTTCCACCAGCCCTCTCCAAACTCACACTGTCTCTTTCTTCAAACACACCCACCTATGTGCTCTTTAGGCTTTCTTTTATAAGTCCCTGTCCCCTCCCCATGATGCACTACACATGTGTATAATTTCTCTCGCTAGTGCAGGATTTGATGTTTGCTAATTGATTCTCTGCCTCAGATACAGCTAATTAGCACATGTCTCCCTTATCTGCCTGACCAAACCAATTCAAGGCTGGTCCGCCATCTTGGAACCACTGCAAGTCGCAAACATGCATGTGGCTGGGTGCTAGATGACAGGCAAACAGAGCCAGTGTTGCTCTGGCACCAGGTGCTTTACAGAGGGCTGGAGAGTCTTCTAACTTCACTAACACCTTCAGCAATATTCACTATGACCCTTAAAGGACCAGATGTAAATGTGTCACCAATGTAATGAGCCCGTCTCCTGGCCTGGGTGTTGAGGGAATGACAAGGGAATCCTCCCCAAAATTACTCCCAGGTCTTGAATCGCAGAGGAGGTGGAAGTTCCTGGCTCACATGGTCATCCACCCACATACTCCATGAGTGGGGCAGATAACATTGTGACATATATTCCACCTTACTTGAATCCTACCCTGATGTTTACCCATATGGAGGTGTTGGGATGACTTTGAGGATCATGGTTTTCAACCTGGAAGTAATCATGTGGCCATTCCCAAATCACATCTGTTGTCCAAAACTGTTCCAGCCAATGATCAAACGTTTCCAAGCCCTTTCCCAGTAGCACTTTTTAAGGGTCCAGAAGCAATACCTCTGCTTCTGGATGGAACTACTATCATCTATAACAAGGTCATACTTCTCGATCTCAGTTCACACAAATAATTAGAATGAGGTGGTTGAGAGTAGCTTCTTAGATAATATAAGGTCCAATCTCACTACCAACTCCCAGAATCTACTAGGGCCAGAGATAAATGCCCACCCAGCTGGCCTGGAATGTAGTAATGCCCTTCTTTATGCCAACAATTCATGCTCCTCTCTGTTTTCTCCTGCTTCAGGCGACAAATTCTCTAAGCACCATCGTCCATATGATGCATCATCCTTAGCTGGTATCCATATCCTCGAGTAGGGCTGCCCTAGGGTGCAGCATGGTCATGTGCCTGGTCTAGCCATGGGCATAGCACCAGAATGGAGGTCTTTAAGGCAGCAGTGGGGCAAGGTTGTGAACAGGGATGTAGATTGGGCCTCCAAATCAGCTCTCTGTCTTCTTTCATTTCACTTTCGTGACTTTCTAGTATTGTATACATGTCAAATGGAATCCATTGCTGGGCTTTTTGGTGTCCACTGAACAACTGGATCGCTGTCTTCAGAATTGGACAGTGAAGTTGCCAGGCTTACGTTTCCACATTTTGGAAGGAAATTTTGATATTGTCCCTGGATAGGTTGCTCTATGATCTTAGGGATGCTATGACCTCCCAGTCACTTTTTAAACCTGAAGCAGGTCCAGGAAACCATCTGATGAGGAGTGTCCTGCATTATTGCGTTTACTGCTCACAGCAGATGATTAGGGTTATAATGGTTGTGTCTCAAGGATGTCATCTTGAAGGATCTCACAATGAGTCTATCAGTATTGAGTATCTGCAGAGACGTTTTTATGGGAGGGGAAAAATGGGTACTTGCCCAAGGCCCCCACATTGAAGGGGGCCCCCACAAGGATGCCTGATTGGGCATCATCACGAGTCTGGCGGTAACCCTTAAATGTGGCAGTAGCGCTATTACCGCCGCATTTAAGGGTCCGCCAGATCATGGCTTTGGAAATCCGCCGACGGTAATAGCGCAAATTTTCCCCATTGGGCCCAATGGGGAATGGGAAATAACCCTTCCACCAAGGTGGTAGGGCGGTAGGGCTATTAGCGCCGGAGCTAATAGCACCGGCGTTACCGCCCACCTCGTGATGAGGCCCTAAAAGAATTAAGATTCCATTGTTCACCAGACTTAAATAGCACATGTCAGGATATTTTATGGCATGCTGCTGAGGTTCTAAGCCAATTGCCTGTCTGTTTTGACAAATACATTCTGCCGTAATCAATTCATCATGTAATGCCTTCTGTGTTCTCTGTGATATACATAGTTTGTGGTTCTTAACGGCACAATTCTGTGGCATTATTTCCTTCCTGTGGGAATTGTATTTATCATGTGCAATAGCTAAAGTTGAAATGCATATTGATAAATTGAATGCCACAATCGTTTAGAAGTTAGCTCAGTGGGTCAAGCACTCATTGCAGAGATATGTGTTCATATGCAAGATTAGAATAGCACATTCCAGCATAGCTGGCTGAGCCTTTCCTATGTTTGAAGTTTATAAACCTACCTGCATATGTACTTGGTTTTATAGGACAACAGGTGCTATTATTAGTTATGTACCTGCACCAGATACGAGTTGCTATAAAAACTAACATATCATCTGCATGATGAAGGTCTAGACATTGGTTTGTTTAGATGGGGTGTTGTAAAACCTAGGCAATCACCTCCAACAATGAGCATAAACCGTTAGTCCAAGAGGTGAATAACTATCCAAATTCAAGACTGTGGAACAAAAGCGTTCATGCTTGTATCCTGGCTTTGTCAGCAGACGATACAGTGATCCTGGTCAAATCTAATATCCTTTACATTACTGTGCTGTCTTATGTGAGGTTTGCCTTCTTGCATGCAGTGGCATTGTTTAGCCCATTACTTGATCTTTCTTCTTATGTAGGCCAATTGACTGGATGGGACGGTAGACAGAAGAGAGCAGACCAGATGTTGCAGGCCTCGGGCAAGCACATTTTAAGGTCTCCGCATTTGACACAAAAAACGGTCTGCTTTTTTGTAAATTCAAAGTTTGTATGCATGTTTCTAAATAACAATGTCACAAGCCATTGTTTTGGAAGTATTTAAAGCTTTAAAATAAAAAAGAAAACCCCAGATTAAATATGTTAAATCACATCGATTGGAATGCTGGTACTTATATACTTCCCTTGATGATGGAGAGAATGAAGCTAGAATCATTCCCATTTTGTGTAACACCCGACTATAATATTTTGTTTCTATAAATGGTCATGTTTGGTAATGCAATTTGTGTACTTTCCAAGTCAGTTTTATAAAATTTGATTGTTTTAGTTCACGATGAGAACTGGAAAAGAAAGTGTTCAAATGCAGACATTTCAGAGTTGGCACAAATCCACTCCTTAACCAATGTGGGATCTCATGTAATCGTGTATTGCCTAACCTCTCAAAATTGCCAGTCAGTATACCTTTCCAAATTGTGAGCCCTTCAGAGTGATTTCCTTCTTAAGGTATGATCTTCATAAAAGTCTCACTCATAGGATCACTGGTTATAGTGTTGCTTCCACTATAATAGTGAATATTGATATATTGCACACCACAGCACCACTTTTTCCTTTGATTCCTAATGGCAGCACTATTTGAAAACCATATCCCACTTCTTATCTCTGTCTGGATACAGACACCTTCATGGTAGCTTCTAATCTGCATCCACTATCCAAGCTATGGTATTTGTAGATTTCCTCTTCCTTCCAATTGGTCTCCTCTATCCATGCTTGAGAACTTTTGCATTCTGTGAGGCAGCTAATGTGAGTTCTCTGTCTATTCTTCGTTACATGTACCTTTTAAATACGGTCCTGCATTAAGACTACAGGCTGCATACTTTCCTGGATGCTATTGATAACAAGTATCCTGTATCTATGCTAGAACAGAAGTAACCTCTTCGTAGACTACTAATGTTGGCCTTCATATGCTACGTGTTTATCATTCTGATTAGAGCAAGAATGAAGAGGGTGCAAACAGGCTTATTTTGAATGCTGCAGGGTAGCATATCAACCTATAGGTTGTGATCAGGACGAGGGGGAAGGGGGTGAGACCAGATATTCTTGATCACTTCATTCCTTTGGTTTAGTGGAGGGGGGCCCTAAAGATATCTGTGCCCAGGGCACCAAAAGTGGATAAGATGGCACTGAGTATCTTATAGACTGGTCTTTTCTGAGTCAACATTGAAGTCACATGTTGGAGCCAAGAAACTTTATCCTACTTCCTGCTCCTGCTACTTGCTCAAAATTTGAAGCAAGCCTCCAGGGTCTTTGCCTGGTTTGAACATCTGGTACAGGGAAATGGGCAGTGTTTTGGCTGATTGCTAATTTAATTACTCTAGTGCTACCAGTTGTACTGCCACCAATTTCTGTAGATTATTTTAAAGGACAATGCATCCTGCTTCTTTGCCTATGTGGCTGAATCAGAAGCTGATGCAGAGAATTCTTGAACCATCCTGTCCCGGGTACTGACTCCTGTGTAATACCGGGGGAAAGATTTTCTTTCTCTCCTGGGGCAATCGTGTTTGGCTGTAACAGAGAGATGCTAGGTTGACTGGGTCCTGAATTCTGTGCTTCCCCAACTGTCTCAAATCAATCCCTGGTTGCAAGTCAATTGGGGCTGAAAGAGATTTTGTGTGGTATTCCAGAAAGGTGCACTTCCTTCTTTGGGGATCTTGATATACTTTATTCTTGTGGTCTGCCCTATGATATTCAGCTCCAGTTTGATGACACATTCCTATCCTTTTCTGGAAGTCTCACAACCGCTAATGAAGCTTTTTTTCTTGTGATCCTTTCATACCCTTTCATACCCGGAGGTGCCGTTCAGGTCGTGACAGGATTTGGGTTGGTACGGTGAAAGAAAAGAGAACAACCAAAACACATCAGCATACCTCACCATCACTCCACCAAACACGAAACCTGACCTGCTCACCTCCAAACACAACAACCACATACCACACATTCTCCAAAACTGAGAGCAGACACCGACCCACAGGGTGTAACTAACTGACCGGTGGCTCACCAAACCACATTCACCAACCACCAGAAACAAAACCAATCACCTTCCATTCATCGCTACTGCCCATGTATCTTGAGGCTGCCACCCCCAATCACAGACCTGCCCACCAAGGGCCAACCGAAACCACACCATGCCTTCTAAAAAACAAAACTCTTTTTACCACTCTGCCACCCCTAAGCACAACTACCCAAACAAGGAGAACTGACACAGAGGTGAGGCCCACAACCAGGACGTAACTAACAATCCATCAGCTTCCACACAAAGTATGTCCACCACTGTAATAAAACCCAGAACCACAGACAGAACTCACTACACACAATCACCACTGCAGACAAATCAAACAGAGACAAACACACCAACGAGTACAGGATGGCAACACATCAACATCCCAAATGTGCCCTAATGCAGCAAACTATACTACTCAAAAAATGCAGATCCGTTGGTCAGACAAACCTACAACCAGCAAAACTGAACAACACTCCAAACTGCGGTGGACATGTGCTGAGCGCCAAACCAACTAAAAGACTACACCATAAACGTGGGGATGCCACACCATGCTGCCGAGATGGAAAAATGACAAAGAAACATATATTGCCCAAAGCAGACCTCAGACAAGTTTATACCTCTATATAATGGCAACTAGGATCCCATCCTACGTCATGTTGCCAACTACTGAACTGTGAGCACCTCAATATCAAGTCCATATTACAACCTGAAAATCCTCAAACTGTTAAGCTAAAACTCATGGGCCCTCATTACGACCCTGGCGGAGTGGGTTTACGCCAGCGGTATTCGTGGCGGACCCGTCCGCCCTACTACGAGTTCCCGTAGCGCCATTGAGCCTTTCTCCGCCTGGTTTTTCCGGGCGCTACGGGACCTTGTTGTTAATTACGCCACCGTACTTTACGGTGGCGTAATTAACGCCTTCCCCACTCCCATTATGCCCTATGGGGCAAAAATGGGAATGGGGAAGGGTAAAATGGGGATTGGGGATTTACCGCCCCGCCAAGGTCGGAATGGGGCGGAAAATCCGCCAACCCCCATGGCGGTATCGGCAGCTTTCCGCCGTGCTCCAAGGTGCATTTTGCACCGCGATTTCCGCCAGGGTCGTAATGAGGGCCATGGTCACTTAACGTCTCTCATACATCATGCACACAAGCACACATCACTACACAAATAAATGACACATTTTTGTGCGAGTCCTGTCACAAAGTCTAAGCTTCTACAAAAGTCCCTGCTGCAGCATGAACGCCAAAAGTCCAGTCCTGGAAATCCTCAAAAGATTATACTACCATTAGTTATACATGTTATATAATCTACTCACAAGACTTCTCTAAACCACCCATACAAGTGATAGCACTGAACATCCATTCAAAGAAGCTCTCAACCAACCAAATAGCATATCAGTTCAGCACTTACATGTCTCATTCAAAAACGCTGCCAGACAACACACTGCACTCTATATTCAGGCTGGCAACATCATGTTGTAGGTAACACTTTCCCTTTCATTAAGGTGAATGATCAACATAGATGAAATTACACGTGAAACATCTTCACTGGTTTCCTACTGTCTAACATTCCTTAACAGCAGCACAGTCTTGTATTACCAATGAAGCATAACAGCATTAGTCAACATGCTCAGATAACATCTTCAAGCTCACCCAAACGGCAGTGCAACCCGCCTCACAGAACTAGCCTTCGTGTTTGGTGGAGTGATGGTGAGGTATCCTGTTGTGTTTTGGTTTTGAAGGGAAGGAAGTGTTATGTTGAGGTGTTTTGGTTGTGAAGGGAAGGAAGTGTTATGACTGAACCTGTATGTTGACTGGACTTGAGTGTTGGCAGAGCATGATTGATGTCTGTGGCTTAGTGATGTCATGTGTAGAATGTTGGGTGAGTGGAATGTTGTCTGGTGGGAGTGTGCCACCCTAGGCAGTTGGAAATCATGTAGCCTGGGTGGTGGGAGCCAGTGGGCTTCTTCCCTGCTCCTATACTTGTCCTGTCAACTTGTATACCTGTTAAATGTAACTAAATAAAGCATGAAGGCTGCCTGAAGAGACTTCTGTCCTAACAAATGTCAATAGCTGTGAGGGTAGAAGGAGAGATGTATTATTGTCTACTGCCTATTCCCAGCTTTTGGTGGGTGTTTGATGTACTTGACATTAGCTTGCACACAGTCAGCATTGGGTTACTCCCATTCTAGGCACATTTATCCCACTTATAACACCAAACATATTTGAGGGACAATACAACGATACAAATTGAAGGTCAAAGACAGACGTTTATTCAAGGTTTCTCAAAAAATGTCTCAACAGGTCTGAGAAGGAAGATTACTTATCTAATCTGAAATACAATTTCAAGTTCAAATGATATTCAAAGTATTGACTTTCTGTGATTTGTAAAAAATAAAAAGCGTATTTCTCTACCACTGTGTATGACTCTTCTTCCTTCTGCTTGTGGGTTTTATTCACACACTTTGATCGTTTCTTTTGGCAAAAAAATAAATACAAAAAAAAATAAAAACAACTGTCCAGTGGAATACAGTTTCCCTGCTGATAGTTGCTCTCGCCTTCCCTATAGAAATCTCCTTCACCCACACACCACAGTCTTGTTCTGTTCTTTGACAGGTTCACAACTGTGTCTTAATGTTCTAAAGCAGTAGTCAGGAAGACACATCTTTCAGTGGTTTGGTGTATCACAGACTAATTTAAGCAGGTTTTCTTTCAAAAATAATCTCTGAGTCTCTCCCTGATATCACTCAAAGTCCCTGGGGAAAACAACTGTTCTCTGAGTCACGGGTCGCTTCAGTTTCAGGGTTCAAGGGTGCTGGGAAGGCTACTCTCTTCAGGGTTGCTGATTCTTGCTAGAAAATGAGTTGGTATATGTTTTCCAGCAGCAGAGTAGAGGCCTCTGCGCCAAAGATAGACTGCATCTGAGGCCACAGAGGATGCCTGCTGGGACCCTAACCTTTCTGGTATCTGCTCCTACCTAGGTTGTCTCCCCTCTTCACCTATGGATCAGGAAATCCCAGCTTAGCCTGCTTGAAGCTCCACTATGTACCTCCTACTTCATTGAGTGCTTCTCAGGTTTGTCAGGTTTGTCCTCCTTTACCAGCTCCTCATTTTACCATCTCTCCTGGAACTCTTAGCACCTCTTCTTCCCCCATCACTCCTCTCTTTGGACATAATTTACTCTTATCGTCGCTGCCTTTTCCTGTGCTCCTATGATCACCCCCTCCTTTTCTGTTCGTCTTTTCAACATCTCATCCTCTGCTCCTCTCTTCACCATCATCTTTTTAACTGCACCTGTCACCTCCTCCTTATTAGCTCTTACTCTCTTCACCACCTCCTTTACAACTTCTTTCACCTCCCCGTTCTTAGCTATTACTCTCTCCCCACATCGTTTGCTCCTCCTGTCACCTTCTTCTGATTGCCTCCTACTCTCTCACCCCCTCCTTTACTTACATAAGCGAGATGAAACGAATTGTATGCTTACTGGATATCCACGAAGGACCTTAATTTATGTATCTATCAATTTTTATTTTTTATTTTTGTGCTTTGGTAAAGATGCCACTGTCAGCAGTCTCAGAGAGACTTTGATGGGTTAGTATATCATATTAAGTATGTTTTGTTAATCACACAATTACTACCGGGTGATATGCTTGCTATGTAACTAAGCTGTACACTGTAACAAGTGCCACGATGTCCTCGGACTGATGTGCGCTATATAAATACGAATAAAACAAAACAAAAACAAAACTGTGAAAAATGTATTAATATGCTTCTCTCTTTGACAGAGGTGAGAACTGTGAAAACTGCCAAGGCTTACAAACATTACACATAGGGTGAAGATCAGAAAGGTTATGGCAGTGTAAAGGCAACACATTGCCTAAACAGTAAAACTTTAACCACCCATACTCACCTCCTGAATTTTGGAATGTAAAGAAAAAGACATGGATTTCACATGATGTGCTAATAGGACCCACTGGAGCATGTGAGACTGGAGAACGTTGTTTATTGATATGAACCATTAACAGAAGGTTTGGAGCAACGTGATGAATCCTATTTGCCCACCCACCAATTTTGAGGAACTGCTAGAAAGAGTATTCTTCTAAAGATGAAAAACTATGCATGGATCCCTCTAGAGCCTTAATGGATATTAGCCCTATGATTTGCACTCTTTGTGCATGTACCTTGTTCACATTGTTTCCATGTGTTCATTTGTTTAATCTTGCCAATTATTTTGACATACAAACTTTTATGATTAGTCAGCAAAGGAGGCTTTGGCTTGCTTTTCCTTGTCTGAATGCTGTACCCTGGCGTGTGAGCAATTTGCATGCATTGGGCAAATGCACAACTGACACTGGATTTTGTTTTTTAACAAAGAAGCACACAATATATGCTGATTTATTTTTGAAACCATATAACACACTGATTGAAATATTCCTCAGACTGTTTTTGCACATGGAGCCCTAATAGAAACTAATAAACTTCCATTGATGAAAGCCGGTGTTTGTGCCCTCCCCGTCTTTGGCGTGCAAAAGAATAAAACAAACACACCCCGGATGGGGAATAAGGCAAAGAGAGCAGGCTGCGAGAGTTCAAGGCAAGGTTTATCTAATGAATAGTATTCAAGAGATATCTGAGAGCGCTCTGCACAAGTTATCATTACATTCCATTTTATATGGTAAATTACGCAACTAACATAGGATACTACATTGGTCCCGGATTGGTCAGTTCACCCGATATCTCAGGTGGGGTGGCATCTTTTCATCCGGGTTGCTCGCTTGGTTGGCGGGAGGATTGACGTCAGTCATCTGTGCTCCGCATGGGTGAACGTCAGGTCGCTGGGAGGCGGGGTGGTCACTATCTAAGCTAACATAATATATTCTCAACGAATGCATGCACTAAATAATAATTGTTCAAAGTCCTTCAGTAGTTTATCATGTCTCTATAAAAGTCACACATATATCTATACTATCAATAACATTAGATTATATAAGTCTTAGGGTAAGGGTCTTGACCGCTATAATACACTGGTTGAAGTTAAGGTCTGTACTCATAAGAATCTCTGGTATGTGGCATTTGTTAGTAGTAGGCAACAATATACTGCAGCACGGGTCTAATGTTAGTTGGGGATCTGCTGGGTGGGCATCATGGCATGGTCAGTGGTCTGGCACATTAAAGGAATGTTTTGCAGGGACACAGGGGTCACAATGGCAGTAAGTTTCCACTGGCGAGGGTGCGGGAGGGGCAACGATACGTTTGTGGAGATGGACGAGCTATGTGCTTAGCTCATGCTGGTTCACATGCAGGACAGTGATCTCAGAGGAAGAGGGATGTGTTACATTTATTATGTGTTGCAAGCATCTCCTGCTTTAGCGTGAGAATGGGCCCACAGAGTTTTCCAGTCAGAGTGAGAACGAGGGTGGGGGCCCTGTGCCCTGCGCGCCTGATCGTGCTGCTGCGAGAAAAGGGAAGAGAAGCGTTTTTGTACTATCGCAGTGAGGCCTAGTCACCAAGATGGAGTCGAAAGGGGGTACAAAAATGGATGTCCCGTGTCCTGCTCAAAGTCAACCAAAGTTAACATTGCATAAGGGCAAGGGGCGAACCCACTACTGGAGGCACTTGGTCCGAGTTTTGTATTGAGAAGTACACACCGGCATACATATGCAGATGTACCATCCAACAAAAAGCAAATGATGTACCATTCCCATCCAGAGTGGGAAAGCAATTTGTTTTCTTCTAGCCTGAAAAGAAAATGTGCATCTTGCATCTACAGTGCTGAAATTAGAGGCAAAAAAATTACGCTAAGAGGCATTTTGCAATAATACACATACATTATGAAACCCATTTTCCGAAAGGAACCTTTTTGCAATCCTAAAAATCAGGTACACTAAATGCTGCAATGCATATGCTGTCACAGAGGAATTCATTCAAAGTTACTTATTATTTGATCAAAAGGAAATGTACTTTTACAGATGGTGCAATTGTGACGGACGCAGTAACTTCTGTGGCTGAGTCTGTTGTAAGAGATTTTAGATCTAGGTGCAAACACTATGGCACGCAGAGTAGCTGCATTATAAGCCAATCTGATTGTCTAACCCTGTGAATCTGCCTTTTTCAGATATGCCCTTCCTGAAACCAAAACGTTGATCCATCTGACGGCATCCAAGTGCTGTTCCTGTGCAAGCTACACACCAGATCACTGAGCACTGGTGGATAGCATGCAGTGTAAGCCTTCATAATTAATGTCTTGTTTGGTTTTCTGCATTCTGATATGCTTGACAAGAGACAGCTAAGAACAAAAGATAATTAAATAAACATGTTTTTGAAGTTATAAATGCCAATGTAAATGCATATGTTGTTCCTTTGTTATAAAAAGAGCAAATAAATCACCCAAAATTGGTACAAATTCTCATATTCATGGACATCACCACCCCAGTAGTGCTTGCCAGTAGCTCACGCCTATTGCCCATTAACTAAAAGTAGCTCTTGCTAATGTAAAGGTTGGAGACCCCTCCTCTAGACTATGGGCCCGATTCATGGAATGGGGTGCAGAAATGACGCAAGGTCCAAGCGCTGAGAAAGAACCTGCACGAGTCGTGGCGCAGAAAAAAAATGGTGTGCCACGCATATTCATGGATTTAAAGATGCATTACTAGCCGTTGCGCAAGTAAAAACCAACTGTGCGAGGAATGCCCACAATCCGCCCCAAGCTAACCAAAAAACAGGCAAAAGCACAAACAGGGCACAAGCCTCCGTGCCACCCCTGGCCCACCACCCAGTACCCCTTTGAAAAGGTGTACCTCACCTTGCAAGCCCAGGCTGCACCCCTGCAGAATCGCGTGTCTCACCTCGTAAACCCAGGCTGCACCCCAAGCACTCTCTTCCAGACTGGATACCACCCACCAGCCCCCCTCACATGTGACACCCCCCAGGCAGCCCATCCCAGACTGGACACCCCCCAGGCATCCCACTCCAGGCTGGACACCCCCCAGGCAGCCCACTCCAGACTGGACACCCCCCAGGCATCCCCCTCCAGACTGGCCACCACCCCCCAGCCCACCTCACCTGTGACACCCCCCCAGGCAGCCCACTTCAGATTGGACACCCCCCCAGGCATCTCACTTCAGACTGCATACCCACCAGGCAGCCCACTCCAGACTGGACCCCGCCATGCATCCTCCTCCCGACTGGACACCACCCACCAGCCCCCCTCACCTGTGGCACCCCTCCAGGCAGCCCACTCCAGACTGGACATCCAGACTGGACTCCCACCCAGGCATCCCTCTCCAGACTGGACACCACCCACCAACCCCCCTCACCTGTGACACCCCCCCCGGCAGCCCCCTGACAGTGTCCCACAATACCAGTGCAATGAATGTCTGCAGCTCACCTGAACCTCTGTGGTCTGACAGCACCAGGAACCAGGAAGTGCAACACCAACATGTACTCCGCAAATATGGCCAACTGGAAGCACTGGAGGTCCATCCATGAGTGGAGCATCTGTTCACAGACCCTTCCAGGCCTTAATAAGCCCCCCATACACATGTGACAAGTGAATGCAAACCCATGTGCATGTTGACCATGGCACATTGCCAAGGCATCAAAGCACAGTAACTGAATGTGTGCCCACGACAGAAGCGAACCTACCAAAAGATGTTTCAAGATCCACAAACAATGGCCAGGCAAGTCACAGGCTGACCATCAGTGGCCTGGGTGGAATGGGTGGCAAAATACCTGTCAGGGAACAATCACATGACAGGGCCATGCATGGGTGATAGTAGGGCAGTCTGAGACAGCATGAGTCACAGAGACAGGAGAATTGTGCTGCCACTTCAGAAGAGCAAACATGGCACACTAATACATTCCAGTGGTAGAGGTTGAGCGACACATGAGAGAAGGCAGTGTGTGACTGCATATGCTCGTGGGCATGTCTGCATGACATGTGTTTTACACAGCAGTGACACACAAATGTGCTATTAACATGACCATGGAACTCCTCCACAGTGAGCACACTTCCCTCCACCCCAACCACAGTGACACCAAACACACAGTGATGCTGCACATGTAAATGCAAATGAAAACATACAGTGCAGATCCAGTCATCAACATTTTTCATGATTGCCTTTCCATTGCTGCCCAGATAACACAATACAGTGCAACATATAGAAATATAGTTATATTGGCTGCCAAATTGTGCAATAACAATGATCATGTTTGCTTTACCATTGATGACTAGTAAAAACATGCCATGCCACTGTAAGAAAATATAGCCTGGCTGGCTGCAGCAAAGTACGCTAGTCCAGCCACATGATAACACATAGGGCCTCATTACGTGTTAGGTGGTAAGGGATTACCGGCACCGGTAAGGTCACCAGTGCCGGTAATCCCTTACCATCCTATTCGAGGTCCCTTAGCGGGTCCCTTCCTCAATGCCTGGTTTTACCAGGCGTTATGGATGGGACTCGTTAAGGGACTTCAGAGCTGATAACGGTACCGCAGATTGCGGTACCGTTATTAGCTCCCTCCCCATTCTCATTGAGCCCTATGGGGGCTCGAATGGGAATGGTTCCCGGAATGGGGACTTACCGGGTCCTCCAAGGTTGGAATGACCCGGTAAGTCCCTATTTCGGGAACCCAGACCTGGAATGCAGTAAAGGGGTAGCCATGGTGCTAGTAGCACCATGGCTACTTCCTACCGCGTAATGAGGCCCACAGTCTTTGCTATACAATTAATGCCCAGTAACAAATGCCGTGCCACAGTAAGAAAATATAATCAGCCTGGCTGCACCATTTATGGCACCCCAGCCACGTAGTAACACTAAACATTTTTGCCTTGTCATTGCTGCCTAGTAATAAATGGTGTGCCACATTTAGAAATAGAGCCAGACTGGCTGCAGAAAATAGGACAGTCCAGCCATGTAATAACACTTATCAAATTTTATTTACCATTGATATCCATTAGAAATGCCATGCCACATTCAGAAAATATAGCCAGACTGGCTGTCAAATGAGCCCCATGCACCAGATCAGAGGCCCTTGGGCCTGGCACAAACACAAGCACACACACATTCATCCATCATTCACTTGTTCATTCACATGTGTACACAAACAGCACTCACTCACTCATTCACATGTGCACACATCCATGCACGTACACCAGACACTCTCTCATTCACACACCGACATAAAGACACCATCCCACATATACATGCATACACAAACATTAATATTGTTTTTCTTACCTTACCTCTGCTCATCGGTCCTCATCCCGCCTGCCATGTAGGCCCTCTGGCTCTCATGCAGCACTAAAAAGGAACCCTGAACCAGGGAGAGCTTCCTGGTTTCTGCACATGCGCAGGGAAGCCATAGTGCTCAGTGCTTAGCGCCTTAGGCTGTCAGACTGCGCTGTGCCCCGTGGAAATTCAGATGACAGTTCGCCAGCCGGCACCCCCAATGGGCCATGTGAGGGTGGGGAAGCAAAACAAACCTTTCTTTGCATGTCTCATTGGACATGCATGCTGGGGAACAGAAACTTTAAAAGTGCAACTGCTTTTACCATTGTCAGTTAAGGTCAACTAAGGAGCAGTCCCTCAGTGTTTTTACTGGGGTAGCTAGGGTCGTGCGGAAAGGGTTTGCCAAATGGAAAGCTATTAAAATGTGCAGCTTTCAAAAATACCTCAATGTTTAAGCAACATCCACCATTCCTGAAGTGAAATGATTTAGAACGATTTTGAGATTTGCTGTAGTTCCCTTCTCCGAAATGTGTACTGCAAGCCAAACACATCGTAAGAGTTTGAAGGTCCAATCCTGTGGGTTTGACTTTCAAGATATCACAAAATATCATTCAAGCATCATGCATCCTCAGTAAAACACTGATGTTTATTTTAGCCACTTTGAACTTCTCCATGTGTAGATGTCAACTCCCACATCGAAAAAGATGCTCCCTCTTGCTCAATGGCATCACAGTTTTGGAAACGGATCCCGCTGCCAGAAAAATAATATGACACCTAACTAGAAATGAAAAAAATGCTAACTTGAACTTGTAGGAATAGGCCTGTATTTGACTAAAGGCAAACATCTACGTACCATTCAGTTGAGTAATAATACAATATTTGTATCTGGGAAAGACGCAGTGAGCCTTAAATAGATCTGGTTGGAAGCACAATGCTACCATTTAAGGTACTGTACTGCAATGGAAGTGTGGCCTCCCAGCGGGTGGGCTTTAGCAATATTTAGGCCTAAAATTGACTCTTAAGCTGGTAGCTGAAAAACATAATTGCATTTTTATGAAGAAAAAATGTAACCAGGCTTTCTTAGGTGACAAAAATAACAACTCTTTGCAGTAATAAGAACAAGGACCCTTCCTGGTGAGAACACATTGTTGCGAGACCTAGGCCTGTCTACTGGGAAGGGTGAGTGGTTTGACACTTCTTAAGGACCTTTACCTACGAGTGATAAAGCAGAAGATTTGTTTGAGAATGTCAGGAACCCCCAAGGAAGATGCTGAGCATAGTAGTCAGTTCTTGCTTTTGAGGGTTCATAATTATTTTCACATTGTCCTACAATAAAATTCATGTAGTTAACTGTGTCACCTTAACCTTGTCACCTTCTTCTATCATTTTAAATTATCACTAAAACCTTTATAACTCTGACAAATGCATATCATTGTGGATTGCAAAATGATTGGTACTTGCAAGCTGCATTATCCTCTATCAGCGCCTTGGTGTAAAGCGCTCTATAAATAAATAAATCAATCAATCAATCAATAGTTGTAAAAGCACAATATCTCCGTGAATGAAACATTTATCCAATGATGTGAAGTCTCAAGCTGTCTTAGAAACAATCTCTTAAAAAACCAAGTAATGACATATCCATGTGTGAAAATATGTGGTCAAACCTTGTCTTGCACGATTTATAATGCAAAATATCTATGCTCACTGCCTGCATATCATGCAAGTGGGAATAACAGTTTTGTAAACCTGTATTTATTACAATGCCTGATTTTGAGTATTTCTGCCCGTGGTTATTGCTATACTCTGCTTTACTGCACTTGCATCCTGTTTGTTTACTGCATTGATTCAGCACAGTGATTAGTTCATTGACAGTTTTGTAACAAACACAATAAAAAGTAAAAACAAAACCATTAATCTATCTTGAACCTAAAGTTATGTTGGTGTTGATACTTTTTCCATCGTCAACAGTCGTGCATGCTTCTGTCTTGACTATAAATGCTAAGAAGCAATAGTATATGTAACTATATTGAGATATATTCCATTGTTTGCCAAATCAAATCATTTTCTAACTACATCCTAGAGAGGTGTAATACAAATATTGTGAGCTCATTCGGCTGTTAGTTTGTACTAATTTATCCACATTTTGACCTTTTCCACGTTCTTCTCCTCCTACGTGTCCACTTCGCATTGTGTATCTGAAAAAAAGATTTGTTGTACTCACACCCATTACAACTTTTTTGTCCAAGGTTAAAATGCATAGGTGTTTTGTATGCATTTTGAGCCTGTTTCCTCTTGAGACAGATACCTTGTGTTTTGTATCTTGTTGTTTATATTTCTTTGCATGTGCTATAATCATATTACATGATCTCTCCCGGGCTCTGACTTACAATTGAGGGTTCCGTAGCTACTGCTGGGATATTCTTCACGGTGTATCGCCACAAGGATCTTGTGAACAATTTAGGGTATCCCGTTGCTCGAATTCCAGGTATTCGTTTTTCTAGCAATTATTGCACTTTTCGTGGGACTATGGCCCTCATTACGACCCTGGCGGTAAGTGAAAAACGATGCCGGTAAAGGATTACTGGCATCGCTTACCGCTAGGTCCGATTAAGACCCGAGAAAGTGCAATTAGTGGCTCCGTAGTTAACGGTGCGGCTAACAGCACCAAGCGCGCGGGCACGCGACCTCCCATGTCGTAAATACCGGCATGGCACAAAGTGGGGAATATCACGAGTCAAGCGGACATGCTCTTAACGCCCTTGCGAAGGCCATAAAGTACCTTACCGCTATGGTGCTAATACCGCCATGGCGGACCAACCGTAAATGGCCATGTGCAGTGTTCCCAGCTGCCACAGGTGCACACAATCAGCACAGGTGGAGACAATACAGACTGGCCAAGTACAAAAGGAGCACACCCCACCCCTTCCCACACCCAGTCACACTCCACAATGATTCCAATACGACTAGCAATGTTGGGGCTGGAGGACCTGATTGCAATGGAAGTGCTACAGCAACAACAACAACAACAACTACTACAACAACAGGCAGCACAGAGGAGATGCAGGAGGAGAAGGAGGGCAAGGCAGGGCCAGCAAGCCCCACCAGCACAGCCAGTGCCATCACGCAGGCAGCCCCCAATCCCACGCATCAGAGCCAGTCCATTCAACCTCACCGCTGAGCAGATCCACACCCTGTACCGTTTGGACCGGGACACCATCAACACCATCGTGGACATGATACACAACGACATCGTCAGCATGATTGAAACACCCACCGCCACCCCCCCCCCCTACTGAAGGTAGTATCGTGCTCCACTTCCTGGCCACAGGCACCTACCAGCACAAAGTGGGCCACTTGCATGGCATTTCACAACCATTATTCTCACGTACACTGAACCAAGTGCTCATGCCCTCCTCAAGCACACAGACGACCACATTTCATTACCACGATCTGCCCAGGAGATCGCAAACACCATAGTGGGTTTCCATGCACTGGCCAGCATACCTGGTTGCATTGGTGCCATCGACTGCACCCATGTGGAATTGGTGGTCCCACATGCCACGGAGGTAGCGTACCGCAACCGTAAGCTGTTCCACTCAATCAACGTACAAATGGTATGTGACTCGAACAGGATCATCACAAATTGTTGTGCCAGATTCCCCGGATCAACCCATGATTCAATGGTCCTGCGTAACTCCACAATACCACGCTACATGGAGCGACATGCAGGGCCGAGATCCTGGCTACTCGGTGAGTCTCATGTCATGCCATGGAAATGTGAAGTGGGTAGGTGATTGACGTACCAATGCATACTTTACCTGGCTGACATGGGGGAGGAGGGGAGAGAGGTGCATACTTTACCTGGCTGACATGGGGGAGGGGGAGAGATGCATACTTTACCTGGCTGACATGGGGGGGAAGAGATGCATACTTTACCTGGCTGACATGGGTGGGGGAGAGATGCATACTTTACCTGGCTGACATGGGGGGGGGGAGATGCATACTTTACCTGGCTGACATGGGGGGGGGAGATGCATACTTTACCTGGCTGACATGGGGGGGGAGATGCAAACTTTACCTGGCTGACATGGGGGGGGGAGATGCATACTTTACCTGGCTGCGAGTACCAGAGGTAATGGAGCCAGCTCATACCCTAAAGCAGCCCAGACTTTAGCTGACACCTGACCACATAATGCCAGATGTAAGCAGCCCTACCATGTGAATGAAGATGTGTCCCAACCATGACACAACCATCTGCATGTGCACTGTACCAAATCAGACATAATACCACGCTACATGGAGCGACATGCAGGACCGAGATCCTGGCTACTCGGTGAGTCTCATGTCATGGCCTTGGAAATGTGAAGTGGGTAGGTGATTGACGTACCAATGCATACTTTACCTGGCTGACATGGGGGGGGGAGAGATGCATACTTTACCTGGCTGACATGGGGGGGGTGGGGAGAGATGCATACTTTACCTGGCTGACATGGGGGGGGGAGAGTTGCATACTTTACCTGGCTGACATGGGTGGGGGAGAGATGCATACTTTACCTGGCTGACATGGGAGGAGAGATGCATACTTTACCTGGCTGACATGGGGGGGAGAGATGCATACTTTACCTGGCTGACATGGGGGGGGGAAGATGCATACTTTACCTGGCTGACATGGGGGGGAGATGCATATTTTACCTGGCTGATATGGGGGGGGGATGCATACTTCACCTGGCTGCGAGTACCAGAGGTAATGGAGCCAGCTCATACCCTAAAGCAGCCCAGACTTTAGTTGACACCTGACCACATAATGCCAGATGTAAGCAGCCCTACCATGTGAATGAAGATGTGTCCCAACCATGACACAACCATCTGCATGTGCACTGTACCAAATCAGACCGCATCCACCTCAACGAAATGCACCTACATGCAATGACTTCAGCCAATACACGGCACCAAACACCATCAACTGAAATGCCAGTCCCCCATAATTGCGCACAAAGGAGTCACATGACAAACATAAACATTAATACAACACTGCACTGACACAGAGGCCCAAATAAATTGCATAACAACATTTGTAGTGCTCAGTGAGGTCATCATGAGGCTGACAGCAATGGTGCCATGATGAGAGCATTGAAATCACATGGACATCGGCCAGATCACCTAAACAACCGCCATGTACTAACACAGTGGATGGGCACTCATAAGGTACTGACCCCCCTGCATACACTGGTTGATGGCATGCAAAACAGTCCATAAGTAGAATACACATATAGCGGTCACATCGTGTGACTCCATTCGTGCATGGAAATGGGGTTCAAAGTAAGAGATGAATGCATGCCATGGTGTCACGTCATGATTTGAAATCTGATGTCATGACTGACACATACATTGTTTCCCACATACAGGTGATGCAGGCTTTCCCTTGAAGCGGTGGCTCCTTACCCCAGTCCGGAACCCACAGAACCGGCACGAAGAGGACTTTAATCGTGCACATACATGAACCCGTGTGGTGATTGAGCAGACATTTGGCCTCTTGAAGGCACGGTTTCGCTGCCTCAGCAGGTCTGGTGGGGCACTCCTGTACCACCATGAGAAGGTGGCAAAGATTGTCATGGCATGTGTAATGCTACACAATATGTGCATCAGACGGAATGTGCCACTGCCCCCTGACGCTGAACTGCAACCACCTGACGATGAGGATGAGGAGGGTGGGGATGGGGCACCACCTCAGGGAGGAAGCGATGCACAGGAGGGACGTGCCATGCGTCAGACTCTCATTAACCAATGCTTCTAGCACACATGGACGGTGGGTGTCACATGGAGATGGCACTTGGGGCACTGTGTGTGTCTGGGACATGCACACTATGGACTGTTCACCAATAAAGCACACGTACAAAATGAGCAATGTCCACACATGTGATTTTTGCATAACCGAAAAGTGTATGGATTTTGTGATTTGAATGAACACACCCCATCCCCCCCCCCCTCAACTCCCCAACACACCCCATCCCCCCTCCCCCTCAACTCCCCAACACACCCCATCCCCCCTCCCCCCTCAACTCCCCAACACACCCCATCCCCCCACCCCCCCACACAAAAGTGTGTGGATGCCTGTGGTCAAGCGCATTATGTGGAATTGTTCCACTGGGCGGACTCTATTGGCACCCCCCTCTCCCTGCACCCGGGGCACCCCTGCCTGTACTCCGCAAATTCCTGGCCGATCTGCGGATGGGGCTGGATGGGACAGAACTGGCAGCCGAGGAGGTACTTGGCTGCTCGCAAGGACGCATGTCCCTCAAGGTCTGAACAAGGTCCGAGAGCACATGGCGCACCGCAGCTAATTCTGCACAGATATCCTTGGAGGTGGATGCTATTGCTGCCTTCACAATTTCTGCGCATTGTTGCATTTCCACCCTTGCACTTCCACATTCGGCCACATGCTGATTCATGAGTGAGGACAGTTGTTGTTGGCGCGTGATGATTTGTTCCATCGACTCCTGGTTTTTCTGGACTAAGGATAATGCCAGTGGGGTGTCGAATGTGCTGCCCCCCCCTCCTGCAAATCTTCCACTGGACATGGAGTGGCTGGCCAAGAGTCATCAGGGGATTGTCCCTGTATGCCTTCATCATGCTGGCTGCATGGGGAAAGGTAGGGGGAATGAAGGTGGGCAGTGGGGGGACCCACAACAAGATCAGCATCCCCTACATCATCGTCCGAGCCAGCTGCAGTGGCAGCAGTCTCGCCTATTGTTCTGCTTCCGGCAGACCCAGTGCCTTCTGTGGGCACATATTGCTGGATGTTTGTTGCTGGTGGTAACAAGGTGCTTGGCTTGGTGCACATCTGTGCCCTGGCCTGTGTCGTGGTTGTAGATTTCGGCTGCGGAGGGATTTAGCTTTTTCCAGCAGGTGGAGGTGGAGGGTTGGTGTGTGGGGACATCGGGCCTGGCCTTCTTGGAAGATGTAGTGGCAGTGTCTTCCTCGTCACTGTCCGAATGAGAGCCTGTGGTGGAGCAAAGGGGGGAAAGGGTTATTGATGGGTCTGTGGACATTGAGCAGGCATTGTGATGACTGCATTCATATTGATTGCTAGATCTTGCACATTGGAGGCAGTGACATACAGGATGTCTCACTTTTAGGTGGTAGAAGCATGGAGGCATGTGGGTGCCTACAGAAAGGGTGTTCATACTGCATATGTACAAGGTGGAGGTCAGAACTGCCTGTAGGCAGTCTTCTGCTGATGTGTTGTGTCAACCCTGTCAGGCATCATTGCACTTCCCATGAATCTGGACTTCAGTGAGTTTGGCATTGCTGGATTTAAAGCACCTACCTGCGTCACATGATGTCGGGGCTCCTCTCTCCATGTCTCCGACCCCCTCTATGCACTCTGTGCCAATGAGTGCAGCACATACCTCCTCCCACGGCTGCATTTTGATTGGTGACTCTGCTCCTCCACCAGGCCAGGTTTCTGTTTGCAGAAAGTATACTCCTAACGCAGAGGCGTAGGTCATCCCACCGTTTCCTGCACTGTTTTGCATTGCGGGGTGTAGTGCCAACTGCACTTACCCTCTGTGCGACCATGGCCCATATGGCCTTCTTACGTGCTATTGCCGGTCTGGTCATCTCGGTCGAGAGCACTTCGTCGGCATGTTCTTGTAGTGTTTCTGCCAACATGTTAAGCTCCTCCTTAGAGAAGCGCTCCTGCCGCAGTTGATTGCAACTTTTTTTCACAACTTTAGGCATTGTGAGGATTGATGGATGTAGGTGAAGGTTTGTAGTGGTTGTGGGGGTCAGGTGTCCACTGGTTGGGGAGGATGGCAATGGATTGTGTTTTTGAAGATCGCCGCCGTGCTCTTTCCCGTTCCTGTGCGGTGACGCAACTTCCAGATCCACTTATTTGCGGTCACCGCTAATAGCGGTTTCCGTTATTTGCGGTCACCGCTATTAGCAGTGATCGTTGATATCGATGGCTAGGGTGGCAGATGTGCTATTTGCACGGCATACGATGCCGGTAAGTGGTGTTTTTTGGACGTTAACACCATGGCGGTAATTACATTACCGGCATGGTGCAATGCTCGTGCCCGAGAGGTCGTAATGTGCTGGTTTTAGCAGTATCTGGCCAGCACGGACACGTTACTTGCGCCATGCCGGTAATGTCCGCTACTTACCGCCAGGGTCGTAATGAGGGCCTATGTGATCCATGTGTACATTACTCCTGTATTTATTTGCCCAGGCACGGGTGTGGTCATAGTCTCTGCTTCTGCGCCAAATCAATGTTCCTAATTTTCCAGCTCACAAAACATCATAACATAGGCCCCATCAGAGAAGATTATTATCCACAAGCAGAAGGCTGCTGTGTTGTGGTCAAACTCTTTGTTTGAAAAACCTCTCAATGAATGTAGGAGAGTAGTCGCTTTATCGTCAGGCGCATATACATATATCGCCTAGAAACACTTGTGTACAAGTGCGTTATAAATGCCATATCATATCATACATACATGCATACAACATATGAAGGTGGACGAGGAATAAGTGGAACCTCAAAATCCGGAAATGGGAGAGCAGACACCCAAACTATAAACATAATCACCAAGTCAACGTAATCTACCATCTGGCTTATATCCATACATCTATAATGTAGGGAATGGCCTAACATAAGTGATGTGTAAGGAGCGGGAGGAGTCAAACTCTGACACAAGTGTACGTCAGTCTTGTTAACCCCATTAAATGCAAATGCAGAGACTGCTCCGGGCAAACCCTGGCATAACCATGCAGTGAAACCACACAAATCCCTCCCACAGAGGAGAGGCCAATCTTGGTAATGAGTTGTGGCACAAGAAACTCTATAAAAAGGGGGTGGGCAAAGGAGCATAGGAGCTTCAAGTGGCCAGAAATCGTGGCTTCTTAGAACAAATATATGGTAGCCAATGTTAAATGATGAGCACCCATTGGAAATAGGCAGTACATCCCGATGACCTCAAGCATGCCCGCAGAAGTAATTAGCAAGAACCATCACCCAGATGGATTTAATCGCAGGGCAAATGGAATTTGAATGGAGAAGGAGAGCATAAGAGCAGACCAAGAAACCACATTTCAAAATTATTTAAAAAGAATCTTCCAAGACAGGCAAATAAAATACTCCACAACCCAAATAAAGCCAAGAGAAAGCTAGTGAACATCCATATGGGGAAACGAGTTGGACGGCACTATATGAGGCCATCAGAAATAAAGGCAGCACTGGGTCTTATATGACGGTCTCAAAGATAATTGTGAGTAAGATTTTTTACGTTCTAAAAAGTCTTCAAATTCAGTAGTGGCCAACTGTAGGAGAGAGCATGATTGTAGGAGATAGGAAAAATACTCTGGTTCAGATCGATCAATGAACATGCAAACACTTCTTCCTTAAAAAGTGCCACACACTTACTGATCAATTGAAGAGAGAGTGGACATGGCTCTTAAAACGAAGAGCAGATCAGTAACAAGTGGTCTGGAGGGGCATAAAAGTACAGGCAGTCAGCCACATCGCAGGAATGATGCAATGCCACCTTTTGAAAATGGGGAAACAATGATCACAATGGAAATAACTGAGTTGTAGGTCGAAGGGAAACATAAAAAAGTCTGCAATTGTTAGTCAGGCAGACATCAAACGCTGGTCAAAGGGAAACAATGTATTTTGGAAACACTTCATCCCCTCTCACAACACTTTGTCAGAGCTCTCCTTCAGTCTCCTGCAGTTAGTCTAATTTCCCTTAAGACTATAACTACAAAAAGCCACAAATGTTCTTTTGGAACTGTTCGTACACAACACTTTGCCCTGCATATTATTCAGGAAAAGTGGCGTGTTGCACTTAAAGGAAAATGGGGCCGAATAGATATTTCATTTTTTTTCTCCTAAATCTCATTTTGTAAAAATGCGTAGCACTTTCTTTGACGACTGAAATTGTTCAAAGCAACTAAAAAAACTCCCAATGGTCGTATATTTGGGATTGCCTGTGTACCAGGCAGACTATTAGGATTCCTGGTTTAATGGGGCAGCACAAGGCCTTGATCCTTGCTGTGGCATGGTCCTTCCTCCCAGGGAGCATGCAGACCCCTGTGGCCAAGCTATCAGGATGTGCTGTCAGTGATAATGGATCCTGCATCTGGATGGCTTATTTCACTCAGCCTGGGCAGACATGGAGGTGGCTTCTGCTATGAAGCTGTAGAGGTGGAGTCGAGTACCCCACCGCATAGCTCCTCTCCCATGATGCTTACATGTTGGGAGCCAGAACGTGAAACACATGCATTTCCAGTAAGAATACCTATACTGAAGAGAATCCTGGAAGTAAGATTCCTATTAAGGATACCGTACATGCATACACAACAATATGATGGTCATTTGAAGGAAATCCTGGAGGAAGAGGGAAAAGTACGCGAGAAAGCAGATTGGTGATGTCATGAAAACCAGACTTGATGCACTCAGACGAGAGAACATAAAGATTCCATAAGTGCTGAGTTTAAGGTATTAAAGATAAGCAACATTTCGGGCTTGAGATGAAGATGTTCATGCCATAGGAATAATGGAGAAATTATTGAGTCATTTTACAAGTGTACAGAAGCAGTGACGCAAATAGATGAAGTATTTTTAAGGCTCGCTATGTAGTGAATAGATTGCAGCGATGCGCCAACGTATATACATAAGAAGTATAAGGACTATGGACGATTCCACAATGCGCAGAGCTGGATTCTGAAAGCAGGAAGACGTTTTCAGTGTGGCACAGCTAGAAATTGGAAAACTAAACCATGCAGGTAGTGGCAAAACCGCCATGCCGGTAATGGCCACCAACCCCCCTATACCGGCATTGCGGGTCCCGCCCATTCCGTAAACGCGTCATAAAAACCACTAAACACCGGCACGGTAATACCGGCACGGTATTACCGTGGTCGCAAAAAAGGACCCAGAAGTTATGTCATCGCGCAGGAACGGGAAATGTGCCGGCGGCCATCTTTAAAAACACAATCCATTGCCATCCTCCATAACCACCACTACACTCGTGTTGTTGTGTGCCACAACTGAAGCAGGATGTCGAAGGCCACCAGAAAATCCTCCCAAAGGAAGAGGAAGCAGCGTTTTTCTGATGCTGAACTCACAATGCTTGCTAACACCCTCGAACAGCATGCAGACACAATCAGAAGCACAGACTTCAAGCATGCGGCTCAAACCAGAAAAAAAGAGGTCTAGCAGGAGGTCGCTCAGAGGGTGTCGGCAGTAGGGAGCATCCCAAGGAGTGTACGTGACTGCCGAAAGCGCTGGGACGACCTCCGCCTCTGGGTCAGGAAGATCCTGGCGGAGAACAGGAGGGCCGCAATGGCGACAGGCAGTGGCACACACTCCCATGTGAAGCTCACCGCATGGGAGGAGACCGCAAGTGCATTCATTGACCCGGAATCCATAGAGGGAATAGGAGACCAGGAGGTCGGCGCTGCAACTACCACAGAGGAAGGTGAGTGAACCATCACATCCACATATACCAAAACATGATGTGGCACAAGTGATGTGGAAGTTAGAGTAGGCAAGGCAATGCATGTTCCAAGGCTACATCAACACATCCATAAAAAAAAGTGCCACAGCCTGCACCACACGCATGCTGAGTGAAAATCCCAATCCCAACTGAGGTGCAACATGACCCAACCATGCCCATGGGACCCACCACACAGACACCAAACCAATGCTATGCCACCAGCCATGCATTGATTGCCAACATGTCCCCTCAGTACACCAAATGCCACACACCAGAAATGAAATGATGCCTGAATGTATGAACATATCACACCGCAATACATCATAGCTGCCATTTGACAACATCACTGAAGACCTGCATCTCTTCTATCTCCCAGGCACCGATGAGGAAGGTGGAACACAGGACAGGGGTGCGAGTACATCCAGTGCACGCAAAGGGACCAGGGCCACCGCCACCCCCCGTCCAAGAAAATGCCTGCAGCAACACCCAGTGTGCCACGCAAGGCATCAACCCTGCAGGGGGCACCTGCAGCGACAGAACAGCAGCAGGCACCCACAACAGTGGGAGCCGTTCTGCCGGCCACCATGGACGTTGTGTCCACAGAGGTGGATGATGAGGCTAGAATCATGTCTGGAACACCCACCCCAAGGCCCATTGCCAGCCCCCCCCCCTGCGGAGTCTGAGAGCCTGGACGATCCGTGTCTCCATGACTCTGACCTTGGAGAATCAGACATTGGGATCTTCGAGGAGGACAGTGCCCAGGACGAGGACCCCAAGCAGGTGCCTTCCACCACCCTGCAAGCCACCACCCTGCCAGCCACCACCCTGATTCCACCACCCTGCCAGCCACCACCCTGCCAGCCACCAGTACACCTGCGGCCGACACCTCCTTCGAGGCTCGCCTGGCAAGGGTAGAGGCTCGCCAAGAGTCAATGCTGCAAATCATGCGTCAACAGGTCGACGCTGGGAATGAGGCCATGAGGGCCATAGCCACGACCATTGCAGCCAATACAGCTGCTGTGGAGGCATCTACGTGTGCATTCAGGGAGTGCATGGGGTCACTGACGCGGGCCCTTCTTGCAAACATCCCGCAAATGCAGCGGCCACACCTTGCCCAGCCATGGGACTGACAATAGACACCTCCACTAAAACAACCCCTTCCACTCGGCCATGGCACCCCCAGACCCAAAAGTCTCAAAGAAATAACAGTATGGGCAATGACAATGTGAAGAACTACATTGGTGAAGGGAACACTGTTTGTTGCACACATGGGGTCATTTGGGATCTGTGGGGTGGGTGAGGGAATTTGTTGGGGTATTTACTAGGGTTTGTGGGGTGGGTGAGGGAGTTTGTTGGGGTATTTACTGGGGTTTGTGGGGTGGGTGAGGGAGTTTGTTGGCGGAGTCTGGGAGGGGGGAGTGGGCACATTTTTGCTGTTTTAAAGAATACACAAGTTGTGAGAAGAAAAATCCATGGCTGGACATTATTTTTCGTGTGCATCAATTTAATGTGTTACGGTGTTCAGTGCCCAACTCCCAACATTCCCTGTGTCCATGTTCACATTGGCCCAGTGTCTGACTGACACAAGTCTTTCATAGTCCCTGTGTTTCAGAAGTATACTTGAATTTGTGCTTGCCGTACAGCATGGCCATCCCGTGCATCACATACTGGCAGTGGGGCTACTTCACCTCCGTCTCCATCCTCATCATCCTCACCCGGCCCATGCATGTCAATGTCA
Organism: Ambystoma mexicanum; assembly: GCF_040938575.1. Taxonomy (NCBI): domain Eukaryota; kingdom Metazoa; phylum Chordata; class Amphibia; order Caudata; family Ambystomatidae; genus Ambystoma; species Ambystoma mexicanum. The sequence continues at coordinate 1,042,842,075 of NC_090924.1, forward strand.
GGTGACAATGGTACATTTCTCCGGACGCACATGTCGTGCAGCATGACACAGGCCATGGTGATCATTGCCACCTTCTCAGGCCTATATAGGAGTGCCCCACCAGACCTGCTGAGGCAGCGGAACCGCCCCTTCGACAGGCCAAAGGTCTGCTCAATGACAACACGGGTACGGGTGTGCACATGATTGTACTCCTCCTCATGGCCGTTCTGCGGGTTAGGCACAGGGGTGTGTAGCCATGGCCTCAAGCGATATCCTCCATCACCTGCAAGCAGATTCAAATAGGTGTGTGTCACTCTGAACTCCCGTAAATCAGGGAGCACAGTCATGGCGGCAGCTATTTGGTGTGGCCATGCACATGTCCCTGTAAGCATGAAAAAATGTTATCTAGGTGCAATCTATACTGTCATGAGGTGTGGTAGTCTGGATGGCGTTCAATAGATGATGCAGGGTGTTATCATGCATGCTGAGGCAGTTATGTTGTGGTAGTGCAACAATGTTTTGACTCCAATTCATGCTGTTCATTATTTACTATGCATGGTCACACTGCCCATATAGCCACACTTGCCGTCCTGTTCATTCATGCATTGCTTGCCATCACCATGGTGGCCTGCTTGTGCCTCTTACTTTTTCTCATTGATATGCATTATTTGTGATCTGTGGCCCAGTGAAGTGTCATGTACCGTTTGACTGGTTCAGGTCAGGAGTGTTTGGCTCTGCATGCATTCTCCAATCACCGGCTATTCCCACCCAGGTGCAGTATTGCCCCCCCCCATGCATCCCCACACATCAGTACCCCAAAGCACTGCCATGGGGCGGTTGTGCAACTCACCAAGCAGCCAGGCACGTGGTCCAGCATGTCGCTCCATTTGATGGGGTACCGTGGATTTACCCAGTAACATGGCATCATGTGTTGATCCAGGAAATCGGGCGCAGCAATGGGTGATCTTCCTGGAGTCACATACCATTTGCACATTGATGGAGTGGTATTGTTTGCGATTGCGGTACACAGCCTCTATGGCATGGGGGACTGTCAATTCCACATGGGTGCAGTCGATGGCACCGACACAATTGGGTATGCCTGCCAGTGCCTGGGAGCCTACTTTGGTTTCGGCTATCTCCTGGGCAGTCCGTGGTAGGGATATGTGGGTGCTTGCGTGCTTCAGGAGGGCACCCAGCACTTGGTTCAGCATGCGTGAAAATAGTGGTTGTGAAATGCCATGCAGCTGGCCCACTGTGTTTTGGTAGGTGCCTGTGGCCAGGAAGTGTGGCACAGACACCACCTTTAGTAGTGGGGGGATGGCAGCGCATATTTGTATGTGGCTGGCAATGTCGTTCTGTATCATATGCACTATGGTGGTGATGGTGTCACGGTCCAACCGGTACAGGGTGTGGATCTGCTCAGGGGTAAGGTTGAATGGGCTGGGTCGGTGCGAGGTATTGCTGGCTGCCCACGAGGCTCTGGTGGCTACGCTGGTGGTAATGGATGGGCCTGTCTCAACCTCCTTCTCCTCCTGTGTCTCCTCTGTGCTGCCTGTTCTTGCTGCTGTTGTTGTTGTTGCAGTTGTTGCTGTAGTTGTATCAGTATAGGCAGGTCCTCCTGCACCATGTTTGCAAATGCTAGTGGTGGCATTTTGGTGTAGGAAGGGGTGTGGTGTTTAGTTGTGCTCCTTTTGTACTGGGCAACTCTGCATTGCCTACACCGGGGTGGGGGGGTTGTGGTGTGTGGGTGTGCTCAGTTCATACTGACGCAGCCTACTTTGACTCCACCTGTGGGGATTGTGTGCACCTGTGGCAGCCGCCTTGTATCTTGCTTGCTGTTTGCGGGTGGTCCGCGATGCCTGTTTTGCCGGCATCATGCAGCCCGTTATTACGGGGTTCACGATGCCAGTGTTTGCATGTTTGCGTGGGTTGTAATTACCCCCTATTACCGGCATGCCGGTATTTACTACCTGAAAAGGCGTGTGTATGCGCCTATGCCGCTATTAGCGGCACCGTTGTTTGGTATGCCGCTAATACCGGGGTTCCAGGTCTGAATGCTACAGAACGGTGAATGATGCCAGTATTTACAAACCGGCATCGTTTTTCCCTTACCGGCATACCTCGTAATGAGGGCCACTATGATGAACTGCATCAAAACCAAGAACACCGATTATGCTATACTCCCTCATATTCTTCAGCACCGTAGAACATTTCCAATTTCCAAGGCCGAGTTCAAAACTTTAATTGACTAGTAGGCTGCAAGTCTGATGATGGATGCCAGGGCTAATTGGTGGGAAGTTATGGTTGTGGCCATCCCACTGGCACCTGGATGCCAGCCTGTGTGCTGCTAACGCATGTGGAATATTACTGAGGGATACAAGGGTGCCAACCAATTATAGAGGGACACGTAATAGAGAGCCCTATAGTTGCTATAACCAATGGGACGTCATGTATTTGACAACGTTCATAGTGACCTGCACTAGAGGAGGGGTTAGTTGCCCCACCTGATGTTAGAGACTCAATCACTTTCCCTTATCAGTATGGAACATATACCTAGATGTTCCTTGTAAGCCTATCACCATTCCGAACAGGTTTTTGTAGTTTGCAACGTAGATTGACGTCAATAGTGACGAGTTTGTAGTACATAACCTGCTTTTTTATGTGTTGAATTGGGTGTGAGGATCGAGTGAACGCGTTGAAGTTCATTGTAACTCCCTGTTTTAGATAATTGACATTAAAACAGTCACATTTTGCCAACTTCCTGAGTTAGTTTGATTATTCATGTTTGAGTAATATGCTGCATCCCCATCTGTCTCTAAGTATTGCTATCTCATCTTAAAGGGCTGGGTTGGCTGTCCCAGTTCAAAGCCATATTCGTTCAGGAGTTTGGATCAATGTCAAGTGCGTGACTGAGCTGTGGTTGCCACTGGATAGGTCCCATGGTGGAAGGGTTATCTGGCTGCTGGCAGACAGATTGGTCAGAGTGGTCAGTATAAAACAAGGGGATAAGATCACTGTTTTGATGTATGCCATGTTGTTTATTTGTTGTTCGCTGATCCGTTACAATATTATGTATTCTTCGTTACACATATTTCTGCAATGCAATGCTGCATTTGCTTTGTGGAAAAAAACACACATTTGGGAGAGAGATGGGGATATTGTGTGTATGAGGGGTGGAAGCGGATGGTGGGTAAAGGCGCAAAGAGGTGTGTGGAGGTTTAAGGAAAGGGTATATGTGGCAGGGGAAGCACCAAGACTGGGGGTGAAAGAAGAAGGAAGGACCCCACCTTTTAACAAAAAAAGTAATTTGGCCCAGCCACAAAAATAAGAAAAGCAATATTCCCACCACATGGGAGTTTGAGGCTTGTTTGGAGGAGGAATTGAGATTGTATAGGGGAACTAAATGAGACATGGGTGCCGAAGTACTAAAATCCACAATAATAGAGCATCACAGCAAAGACATGCAAGTTTCAGTATGGCACACTGTAGACATTGAACCATGTTCACTGTTTAGGTCAGGGGCAAGCACCGATAGAAGAGGCAAAATTAGGATCGTTTTGGGAGGATTGTCTCTGTGAAATGTGCTCCCAGCATCTACACGGGTACTTGCACCCTGTAATACATTGGTGTCAGGAGCTGGCCCTGGACAAAATTTACTTATTCTAGCTAATGTAAATTATAGGAAAAACAATGCATTTTTAGCACAGAAATGCTTAGGAAACGTTTGACAATGATTTACAGAGCGGAGGACCCGTTTCCTAAACAATGGGTGAGAGGATGTGGCTATAAGAACAGATGATGGAGGGGAAGTAGAAACATGAACCAGGGATGAGGACAGTAGAGCACGAAACAGGAACGGGATAGTGGAGGAAGTGCTACGTACGTTTTAGGATGAAGGGGTGAGGAATAAGTGCAGTGGAGTTGTCGTAGAGTGTTAGGGGGAGAGGAGAACATGGAGATATGGTGGTGTAGAATGCTATGAAAGGGGTTCTTCAGAAAGGAGGAGAGCTAGGAGGTTGGATTTAAATAGAGATAGAGTGGGAGTAGTGCAGAGAGGGAGAGGAAGAGCATTGAAGAGTAAGGGAACAAGGAGAGGAAGAGAGCAGGAGCGAGAGCGAGTGCAAGGGGCACGGGAGGTGACAAAGAGGTGAGCCGAGAATGATGGTAGGGAGTGAGGCGGAGAGTAGGGAGTGACAAGGGCCGATAGGTATGGTGGGGCAAGTCCACTAATATATGCAAGGGGGCTAGCCAGCCCATCTTTCACACTGCTCTCCAGCCCCCTGAAATATGTTGGTCACTTTTGAGAATAAGGTGACATGTGCATTTGTAAATCTAACTTAAAGAAAAGAAAATACGTCATCTGTATATTTTTTATTTGCATTTGTTTTTTGTAAATTTGGCCCACAGTTTTTTGAACTAGGGCAATTGTTGCATAGTGTTAACTACACTTGCACCAGTGCAAAGATTCTATAATGCCGCCCGATGTGCATTTTACAGTTCGGAGCAGCTGATCTAAATGTGAAGAGAAGGCCGTCCACCTGATCACTGTATTCCAGAACGGAGGTGCAAGTGTTTACACCAGGCAGTGGTCAAGTCCTAAAAATTAAAGTGGGGGGATTCATCAGCAAACCAATGGAATGTGACATTGCCAGGAATTAGAATATCACGTTTAAATAGGCACATTTCATTAAATTGGCTTGGCATAAGCACGCAAATTGCACAGGACGAATGGCATTTGCCTTTCAGAAAATCAAAACACACACAAAACCAAGAGAGGATATTTTCTTCTAATAGTGTTTTTGAAAACGATAAAAGGTGTGCATGTTTTAAACTCCAAGAACCAATTAAAATGTTTTCCCTGGAACTTGCAGTACTGAAATGGGACATTGCATCTTTAGTTAGTTGTTATTTTTCATCAGGTTATATAGTGCAGTGGTGCAATGTCCGGCCCGCAAACCTGACGACTGTGGTTCGATCTATGAGGTTGGCTTTAATTCATAAATTCAAAGAGTACATTCAATGTTTCTCATTTTAGCTGGGGGGGGGGGCTGAGTGCACCCTCTGAAAAAAGTGGGTGGACTCTGTCCACCCGCGTGTACCCTCGACTTGAGCCCTGCCACCAGGTAACTTTGGGCTTCCTCCGTCAATGCTATTCGTCAACGTTAGCCCAGGAGCACAGACCAACGTGCACACGCACCTCTTTTGCAGATCAAACCCATGCCGCCAAGAAGGCTTTTCAAGTAAAATGTGCAAGATGCCACAACCCAAAATGTAGAACCTCTTTTGTAGTTGCTTGAATATCTCCAGGGGTTTCATTAAAAGTCTGACTTTACACAGAACAGCAATATTTGCGGTCAGATGCTAAGTGTCCTTAAAAGGAGGTGCACAATAAAAACAAGCAAAGGCGTCTAGATATTAAATACATTCCTGCTGCGTCACATCATGGCGCCGGCATAAGCTGAATTCATGACTTTTCATCGTCAAGAGGCACTGCTATATTTCAATATGGATGCGCTCCAACAGCTATAAATAACGAACTGCTCACTCATAAACAGTTCAGGAAGGCAGTCTGCCAGGCAGATGTTTTTTTCAGGGAAAAAGTTGCATGTATTGCGGTACCTACTGGACAGCGGTTTCCACCTCTTTGTAGCTGTTGGCTTAACAATAGTCTGCACAGCAACGCCTGCAAATGTGTCACATCACCTCTCAAAAAGAGCAACGGCGGTTCCAGAGGTCCAAAGAAAGAGGCTGACAGGGTGGGGTCAAGCGCAGTCACAGACGGGTGCAAAATGCACTTTGACACAAGAAAGAATTTCACAATTCAAAAAGAAACTCACACCTCGTCAATGCAATTGTTGTCTTTGGAGTTTGTATTGCATCAGTTTAAAAGTTACACAGTACATAGCCGTTCTCTCAGATATACACAAATGTACATAAATAAAAGAGGGACCGAGAACGGAATCAGAATCAGAATTGGCAGATCTACAAGGAAACTCTTAGGTAAAAATACAATTCTCTTGTGCTTTGTTTTAAAAAACGTAACAAACAATCTATGAACTTGCAACGCCCCTTTCTGAAAGCTGTTGTGTAAAATGACTATGAACAGGATTTGTATGATGGAGTGTACGTCACAGAGGCACCTGCATAAAACACGTTGCACATTTTATTGGACTAAATTGAGAAAGGACATTTAGTGCTACCTCGGATTTGATGACAATCACATAATTTCAAAGTCTCAAAACATCCCCAAAAGTATTCTGTTCTGACCAGAAATAGATGTTATGACCACATATCTGATGTGGGCAAAATAATATGTACCTCCAAAGATGCCACCCTTTCTACATCACTCATTTGTAGCACACGTGTGCAAAGCTGGACGGGAATGCAAGCCTGACATTCAGCAGGTGCGGAATGACCAAAGACAGGGGTAGCAGCACACCTGCATTTGTCATACTTTAGTGAATGTCATCCTTGGTAATGGACACCATGGTCAAGGCCACATTGATGCCACTGGATCTGAAAAGTGGGTTTTATGTACAGGTGGAAGTCAGGTCAGCAATGGGAGCAATGGCATATGATATGTTCTGCCAGTAAGACTGGGGCCTGACACAGTCGACTTTTTAAATATGCATGTAGATACAAGCCCCATTTTCTTTGACAGCACAAAATGCACAAATGCCAACCTGTAGTACGACCTACACGTGTGCAGCGAACACCCTTTCACTATCTCAGATGTTTGAGAGTTTATAATGTTTTATGTTAGTATCCTGTATGTACGTGTTTCAAGAATGAGTGCTCATTGGAAGTACACATCTGTATGCAGTCTACATGGATCTTACGCCCAGTCCACAAAGCTGGGTATTCCAAGAGGGGAGTGTCCGTGGAATGTAATGGAAATGTTGGTGTAAACCCACCAAGTTATAACTCATATGTTTTTTCCCAAAACATTTCCAAAGGCCTTTCTCACAGGTATCTGCAGCAACTAATTTACAATGGAGGGTTCTTCGTTTATGTAGTGCAATAAGTGTTAAAAAAGTACACCATTCACAAACCTTGCAGAATCTACTCAACCACTCCCATAGTCTAGTCGTTTTCATGAAGCTCGTGTAACATTTGCATGGTACTCAATCTTGCTGGTGAGTACAATGAAATTCTGGGAAGCTTGAAGCTTTTATTTGACATTTACTGTAAACATGCTTTGTTTGAAGTAAATGTCAAATGGAAGTTTCTCTGTGCTTGACTGGCCTCTGTTTGGCAGCTGCAAGCCAAACATGAAGTGGGCTTATGGTGACAAGCACTATTTTACAGGCAGTGCTGGTAAACGTTTTGCCAACTGTCACCATGGGTCGAGTGCATTTCCCTTAGGAAATGTAAAAAGTCATGTGGAAAATATTTTCATCAGAGAAGAAAAAGCTATTAAATTATCTAAATTTCAAGTTTCTTTTATCCCACTATTGAAATGTGGGCATAAGTACATTTTCTTTGTGAATGCCAATACTAACTTCTACAAATGTTGAGAAAGCCTGCACATATTCTGGATAGATTGTAGAAGATCCTGTTATTTTAGCAGTTGTGCTATGAGCATATGGCTCTATGGCACCTGGGTGAAAGGGACTTAACAGGGGGATTGCTCGGATCACAGTCACGGGCACTATGCATTTGCCTAATACACATTGTACAAAAATGTGCATACCTAAAAGTGTTATGCATCACTCTTCTAGGGCTTTATCCACCCCTGTGTAAATATGTTCTTTTTCCCTGTATACAAACTATGATGATTTGAGAACTTGGCGAGTGAACCATTTATCGGAATATATTTTCCACCCTGGTTGTTTTGTCCATTGTGAAGGGAGGTTAAGTATCTTTACCAGTAGGCCTGTGTTTAATCTATGACCTCCACTTCTCAGTCGATGATTTGCAGAAGGTAGACTAATTTCAAGCACCTCAAAATCAACAAGTGGACTGGCTGTCAATCACATGAATTGCACAGGAAACACAAGGAAATATGCAGAGCCAGTTAGCAAATGTGTGAGTGGCATGTTGTCCCAGGAGAACACCAATCTCTGCATCACACTTTAGTGACTTTTTTAATTAATGTGTCCCTAATGGCTGAAAAACCGATAAAGCTGTCCAAATACACTCATGTGGTATTTAATGATTACTTGCCTGCAAACCAAAATGTATACTTTTCCTGACCACACTGGCGTTATACATTTCAATTCCTGGCAGGGGACGACTCAGCCTTTCATCGTTCTGAGGCCAATAGATTGTGTACTGCTCAGTGACATAAAAACATCACTTATTACTAATGAGCTTGGGAGTGCGAGACATTTGGCATCAATCAGTGTATGGGAACATGATATTATTTTGCAGCAGTTCTAAAGCACAGGGTTTCCTATTTTGATGGCTTGTTAGCACAGACATGGTGGGTAGTGATAGGCTAATTGATGATAACCCTGGGGGTAGCTTCCCGTATGATGGATGGGTCTGCAGGTCTTCTCCATCACCAATATACCTGCTGTGATTGAAGTTATGTGTGGTTTTATTGAGGATATGTGGATTAAGAGAGATTTAGTAATTGCTCAAGAGCCGTTGGCGGATGCTGTGTGTGAAGGTCGCCATGTTAATGACTCTTTCATATGTAGTATGTTTAGATAATAGATGATGTGTTTTTGATAACTGAAAGACCATTCCAACCCAGGCGTTAAGGGTTTAACGGCGCCGTCGGCGCCGTTAACCCTTAACGCCTGATTTCCACCCTAACGCCTGCTTTTAGCAGGCGTTAAGTACCAAGGTGCTAAGCGTCCTTGGCGCTAATTACGGCACCGTAATTTATGGTGCCGTAATTAGCGCCTTCCCCACTCCCATTATGCCCTATGGGGCAAAAATGGGAATGGGGAAGGGTAAATGGGGATTGGGGATTTACCGCCCCACTCACCTTGGAATGGGGCGGTAAATCCCCAATCCACCATGGTGTAAACAGAGTTTACACCATGGTGGTAAAGTAGGGAACTTACCACCTGGGTTGGAATGAGGGCCCTGGTCTGTTTTACAGAGATTTTTCTTTCACCTTTTGTATTCTTTTGTAAACTTCTGGAAGTGTACAAAAACTGGGAGTTGGCTAACATTCCAATTGTATATTTATAACGGCTTCTGAATGAGTAGATAGACAGGTTTAGATTAGACATGTATGTTCACAATATGTTTATGTGGAGGCTATTTATGTCAAGGTCTCTTGAAATGTATTGTTCAAAGGGATCATTTTATAGGTAATTGGATGGTTCTTATTGACATTGCTGATATAAATAAATTCGTATTTTGCAATAAATATTATGTATCAAATTAATTTTTCTTCTCTGTGGGTATTGTTTCGTCAATATCTGGATGAATATGTGTTTGTACATTGGTTTTACAGCATTTCTTCTTCCAAAGAACGGCTAGACATTTTTAGCTCAAGACTGTGAAATCATTCAGATATTGCTTAGCATTGCAATGTGCTTCGTCTCAAGCACTTGTCTGTTAATCGGAATCAGCCTGCAGACATAACCCTGTTAAACTGAATACATAGATTAACAGTGTATCACTTATAGCTGAGAGAGTAGATCAAGGGCAACCTGGTTGCCTTGGGAACAGGACAATGCTGTGCATTATGCATAAGTCCCCCAGGCGGGTCGACTTTGCCCTTCCCTACCCCGAACACCCAATGGAGATACATTATGTGTCAGGTTGTGTGTAATAATGATGGTAATAAGTAACATTGGTTACAAAGCCCTCTGAAACTGGATTTCCAGTGAATCAGTACATTATGCACTACATACATGTGCTGTTTTTCATGAAATGCTTCATGCATATGGCATAAGCGAGCAAGATGTACAACGTGTATGAAGGTGATGATGAAGGTAGTGGGTCCAGACACTGTTGGGAGTTACGCTATGTCCAACCTGCATACCGCACTTCCCGGTACATTTTTAATCATCCTCTTGTCCTCCACTCAAAGGCCTTGTGACGTGGCGGCCAGAGGCTTAAGACACTGGGGGGCTGTGTACTACCATAATACCCTGAGGGGGCTAACACCTGCTTCAGCCATCAGGCTGGAGGGAGCTATCCATTTGGTCAAAAATATCACAGTGAGTGCTAACCTCACCCACTGTTTAAGGCATATGGATGAACGTTTCTACACCTCATTTGTGTGGCTTGGGCTATATAGAAAGACCTTGTGGCTTCATTCAAGTTGCCCAACTCCATAGGCTAAAAAGAGGAAATCAAAGAGAGTATCCCCTCTGATAATTAGGCTAACTGCTTAACATCCAGCAAACAACTGTTAAGCTTGTTTCAGTGTAGAGTGCACTTGAATGATCGTGCAGATCCAGCAAGGACAAAACGTATTAGGAGTGTACTAAACATACTCAGATCATTTCATCTTTTTTTGCAATCTACTTGACCAATGGGCCTGCAATGCACCTATGAACAATGTATCATCTTCATCCACTGGCTTAGTAGGGTTTTCCAGCCGCCCGTGCCAGCCATGCTCTACTCTGCCAACTTTCACAGCTGTCAAGGCTCTCAAAGAGAAGTTGTACTGCTAAATCAGTCTTTTCTTTGTATTTTGTAATTCATCCAGGTCAAGTCTGTGTCAAACTCTGGGACTTGCAGACAGTTGCTACACTTTATTCAATCGGATTCTTACACGATGATGACCACTATATTATATGCTATCAATGCTAACTAACATGAACCAATGAAAGGAGTCTCTAAAATGTAAATTCTGTTCTCTTGTATGACATAAAATTAAACATGTTACAAAATGGAAACATTGAATGCAATTGTTCACAAAATGCAGACTCATTTGCTGAGTTCGAATTCATCGACTTCAATAGACCATCTTAAATTAGGCTAGCAACGCCATAGCTCAGATCAGTAGAGCAAGACCTTGATAATCATTAGTGTCAATTCATGCATAGTCTCAAAACAAGTGTATTTCTAGTTACACTAGTATATACACAAGATATAGGGCCTCATTACACGGACGGCGGTGGACCAAGGTGCTATTAGCACCTTGGTCCATGCCGGTAAAATACCGGCACCGCCTTGGTGGAAAGGGGAATTACCGCCCTATTCCAAGGTTGGTGGGGCGGTAATTCCCGCTTCCCCCATTGCCCTTCCCCATTCCCATGTTTGCCCCATAGGGCATAATGGGAATGGGGAAGGTGCTAATTACTGCACCGCAAATTGCGGTACCGTAATTAGCTCCCTGGTCCCTTTGCGGGTTGGTTTTTAACGCCTGCAAAAAGCAGGCGTTAAATTCTCCAACCCGCAAAGGGACCTCGTAGTAAGGCGGTAAGGATTTACCGGTGCCGGTAAAATACCGGTACCGGTAAACCCTTACCGCCGTCCCTGTAATGAGGCCCATAGACTCATCAAAATGCCAGTGTAAACATGCTTTGGATAGTTCAATGAATACGGTATTGCACATAGAAAACAGACAATGTCCAGCATTTTATACCTGTGTAGCCATACCGTGACTACATGCATTTGGAAGCCTATACATGTGATGCAAATGTACTTTGACAGAACCTATCAAAATGCACAGAACTCAACGCTTACAAACCTTTTTTCAAACATGTTATTTTTTGTTCTGTTTTTCTATTTATTTGCATATATTTGAATATTTCTTTTTAAATGTATGCAAGAGTCACTCTCAAAAGTATTATGATCACCAGTGTAATTACTATTTTGGAGTGTTTTCCTTGTTTATGCCATTTAGGACTATGACCTTTTCAATAATAGATTAACTCTCATGAGAAATCTGTGTACAAAATGCTGTTTGTTTTCTGTCTGTAATGAATTGAAGTCGCATTGCGTGATGCTGCAAAGACTGGTCTTAGTTTACAAAAGGTTTGAGGACATAAAAACCTCTAACTGGAAACAGAGGTGCGTTTGCTGTAAGAGTGAACATAGCTTGCTAGAAGGCACTTCATATCTGCCATTGCCAAAGAGAAAGGGATGCAGCATCACTCACATTCCATCACTATTTCTAACATGGCATATGGCCATATTAGCATTGGTACTAAAGGAAATGCAAGATATTCGTAGATATCAAAGGGCCATGTGAAAGTTGCTATTGCTTACAGTGCTGTGTGGTACACATTACGTTCATTGCTTTTCCGTAATATGATTACATGCATAATTGATAGTTTCAAGGTATAACAGGTTTCAGTATAACCGACCCACAGTAAGAGTGCAATGCATAGGTTCAATGAGAAGTGACATGTGTATTCGAAAATCAGAAGGTCAGGCACTTTTTCTTGTAAATCCCCCCTAGGCTGTACCCCCTCATTAAAACGTGCTGCAAGGATGCTGCACGGTGCATACATTCACTAATTTATTTTATAACGTAATCCAACACATCAAGATCATTTAAAATATGGAGAGAACTTTGCAATTCTGCCCCAAATGAAGTGATACCGTGAAATGGGTAAAGTATTACCAGTGAGTCCCAAACATGCAACACGGAAGGAAGTCCACCTTCCTTAAGTTATGGCATTTCTAATAGTGTGTGAGTGGACAACATGTGATAATGCTTCCTCTGGGCAGATGGTTCTGTACATATTACATTCTATCAGTTTCTAGATGCGTACACTTCATTAATTAAACAAGTTTGTAAGAGAACCAAACAGGTCTTAAAAGACAAATAAAAGGTATGTGAGAATTAAGATAACCATGAATGTTCATTTCTTTTTCTCAACGTGTGAGAGATCTTTGCTTTCCACGAAGACAAACCAACATGGCCAGCTCGCCTTTTTTATTTTACATAGACTTTTCATTCGAAAGAGGTGAAAAATAAATATTTGTGCTTGAATGAAAAGTACTTTTGAGACTATCATTTCGTTTTCTCAGATGCACCTTTGCAGTAAAATTAGTACTGTGCTCCTTGTCCTGAACCATGGCTCCATACCACGGGTAGATTTGTCCATAAGAGGCAAAGCACAATGCTCCGCGTGGTACAGCAGGCGTGATATGCTCCGCGTGATATGGCAAGCGTGATATGGCAGTGGCTGAATGGTTGTCATTTTCCATCTTCAAATGTTTTACACCATAAAATGTATCTGGGTTTGTTGTGAGTCTGGGGTTGCGCTGTAAATGTCTCCATGACACCTGCCATGGCCACTTTGAGGCACCCCTCAGGGCTGGTAAGACTCAAGTAAAAACTCAGTGTTCCTGTACCAAGTACTTGATGGCAGTTAATATCACTGTACACAATGTCGTGGCCCTTGCAAGTTCAAAAAGGCCCCATTGGAGAGGACACACAGGTCATTCATGTCATCGTCTTTTTTCTTGGGTGAAACTCAAGCTTGTTTCGACAAACTCACTTTATGCCTCCGGGGTTTTTCCTTTAGTCAGTTGCTCTGTGTCTGTTGCATCATCCTGCGGGGGTCGTGCTCTGTCGAAGAACCCACACTAGGAAAAAGCAGCAATATTGGATAGTTAATAAGACAGATTCGAATATTTTCATGCCGCTCTCATGAAGTTCAGTGTTTTTCCTAAACAAGGCGGATCAAGTAAGGTCAAATCAAACCTTCCTTAAGCCTCTGATAATTGACAATCCTATACATTCAACTTCAATTACTGGGAGCGTAGAACGCTATATCTGGGATAAAGTACCCTCTACCATACGTAATAAGGATATTGCAAGTCACTGATAAAATAGCAGAACAAGGCCAAATGCTGAACTCCTTTGCAAGGTAATGGAACTCTGAGGTGACTTCAAATATTCGTTTTTCATGCTCAGTTTAAAAAAAAAATAATGCTTACAATACATGGTCACACCATCCCCTTTAATATATATCTGCTTGTCTAATCTAACGTACATTATCTTCCAGTCACTGATTATATATATATATAATCAAATTATAATCTGTTTGGACTAAAATAAACATAATATGCAATGCTGGATATGTTGCAGAAAAATAGTCAAGTAGTTAAATAAAATGCATGTAAACAACGTTTAGTTCTTTAAAATAAATAATAATACGCCAATACATTCTCGTTCTCATCTGTTTAACTCAGACAGATTAAAAAATAAACATTATTCTATACACAATTCCTGTCTTTAGTATAGTGTAAAGTGTAACAGACAGCTGATTTACAAGAAAATTATTTGAAAAGATTGTTATTGCTTAATTAAGTACTGCACTGACATCTGTAATTCTGCTCTGTGATGATTTACGCAAATTACAATGTGGCATCACAACCAACTGTAATAACTGATTACAGACCTGTAGTGATGTCACAGCTAGCCTGCAATAAGACAATTATTTACTGGCTTTAATACAGTTGTTACGGGCTGCTATTTCTTGTAGATCACTAATGAGTTTGCACACATGTTCAAATCTTTACTGCACTTCAAGCTTAACTTGCGAAAAGGTATGCTGTCCTCTCACCAGCAGCAAGAAGTATTGCCAAGCAATACTTACCTTTCTACGTCTCTTCATAAAGGCACCCTTTTAAGCCTCTTATTTGCATACGTATTTAAAATGAAACTAACCCAATCTCTTTAACCATTCATGGCCCATTGATAACCCATGTATTTAATCAAACATATTACTTATCATGATGCACTCATTGGTTTAATTTATACTGCAAGTGTATTAATAATGGTGCAATAGCAATGTTCAAACGACCAGAAGGTGCTAATCCCAATCAGAGCTCATTTGTGTTTTGCAACAAAAGAAAACAGAAAACAATGCTTTGGGATTACTGACTAGTAGCCCATTATTGTAGTACACAAGTACCACAGGGCCACTAACGGTTCAATATATGCAATGTTTCATTGAAATAAAGATGGCAGGGGGAGTGCTTTGCACACTTGTCTGGAATTGTGTCAGGTTTTGCAGAGTGGACACAGACACCTGCCACTCCCGGGAACACAACCTGTGTTTGACTTGGACAACTCCACTTATAGCAGTCGTTCGTAGTTGCATGCCTGCGGACAGTAAATTAATATCAAATATATCTTATCTCAATATTAAGAGGTCCAAAATGTGTTGGGTTTGCTATAGTTCATTGTATACTGTTGGGTGTCTTGACCCACGTTCAAGTTATTAGGCTATAACATTTGTGCTGTGGGCTTAGGAAATCCAAGAGGGCGGAAAAGCCCACATTTGCGCCAGAATCCTGGAGAACCGTGCAGTTTTGCGCGCAGCAAAATGGTCCCCTGACCTGCCACCCATCAGTGCTAAGGAATATGTTGCTGTTCAAAATCTATTGTTATTAATGTCAAAAATGGATGCAATACTGGTGCTCACCACTACCAGAAAGCCGGCATTTTAAAACCACCAGACACTTGTGTAAAACTGAACAAATGAACCAAACCAGGCCAAAGAAAGACTTACTAAGAGGTGGATACAATGTAAAACTATATTCTGAAATGACTTGAAGGAAGTAATTGTCTAATGTATGTATTGAAAATAGCTGAGGATGTCCGCAGCCTAAGTCAATTTGGGTTTAAAGCCACTATAATCGAAATGTTTAGAATAAATGAGTGACCTACTTTTGAGTGTCGCATAGATTGCAATTGCTTAAATGTCATAGTTTTGAACTTAGAATCAGTGTTCTAGCTGCATGTGTAAAATTGCAAGTTTGGTTTGAATGTAGAAAACTGGGAACCAAAGTGACATTTAGCTGAAGCCTGGCTTAAAGAGATTGAATTCTGCCTGACAACTACCCCCGACAGGAGTTGAAACTTGATCAGCAGCTGTGTTCCCAGGCCTGGCTGCATTCTGCTGCCCCTGCCAAAAGGAGATGACACCTCTCTGATTGAATTAGGGGAGTGGCACCTGGGGACTGCAGGAAACTAAACAATGAGCCTTCCTTGGCTCAGGCAAATGTTAAATTAGGAGGTCCTAAATGGCTTCCTCTTGGAAGGAAACGGGGAGGGCCACTGCATCTCTGAGCAAGCTGAGTTGGGAGAAGTGGACAAACCAGAAATTCCACCATGTGCTTTGGAAAACCACACCCCTTTGGGGCCAGAGCATAATTTTAAAAAGATGGATAATTCATAGTGCGGACTTGTAAAAATTATATAAATAATATCATCATTCTTGTGATTTTTCTGTGCACATTTTAAGAGGTGTTAGGACTCTGTGGTATGTTCTTGGTGATAGTAGCGGAAAATAGGTTGTTACTCCAAATGTATGTATGTTAAAAATCTGACACTTTATCATCTGATACCCATATTCCTTGTGCACATTTGTGTAAAATCTGGAAAAGTTTAGAGGTCGTTATCTGGATGAAAAGGGCAGAATTCTGTTATAAGTTGACACGACATCTTACAAAGACAGGGATCGGATGGTTTGGTGCTACAGAAAATAAGTTAACTGGACATATAATATTAGAAACATGGTACATAGATAAATGGGTATTTGGATCAGAAATAGATTTGCAATTTGACAAGGGGAGGATCCTCTGACCATAAACCTACCTCATCACTCTGACTCACTGTTCCCTCCTCAAATCAGGTCAAAGAGAAATCATTGACCTACCAAATCGTGAGTGGGTTGGGCAAAGAAAGTTAGCATCCACACCCATTTTCAAAAGACATAAAAAGAGCCACTGGAACCCAGGCAGTGACATTCACTTTCCACTTTCTTGCGGGACGCTTTGCCGGGAGACTCCAGACTTCAAATCCATCAATCTCCAGAGACCAGAGATCCAGAGAGACCAGAGATCCAGAGAGACCAGATCGCTGTGCAGTGCTGAGAGCTGACCCAGATCGCTGTGCGCAGAACCAGTACCCAGTGGCGAGAGAACCGCAGCCAATCCTGACCCGATCCGTGACGAAGTCGCATTCCTGTCCAAAATATAGTGTGAGTACTCAGCCAGAACTGTGCAAAACCAATCTCTTAGCTTAAAATAATCTAATTCAAACTATTTTAACCTATTTAGAACTACATCATACACTTGTGTGTCCTTCTGTGACTTTAAAGCTGCAAAACTGTCATCTGTCATTCTGAAACTTAAAAATTTCATTTCTGAAAATCTACCTCCACTAAATCGTCTGTATCTCTTGAACCGTTTGTGATAGAAGCGAGATTTCTATTTTAAAGCTGAGATTCTAAGCTTTCAAACAAGCTCTAAACCGACTTGCTACTCCTTATACTTCCCCTGTAATTGCACTCGACGCACGCGACTAAATTGCTGCAATTTGACATCTTGCTTCAATTCAGCCACGTGTAAAAATTGTGTCTTTTGCTTCCATTACGGAATTCAGTTTTCAACCTGGTAACCATCCCTGAATCATTGATAGGGCTGGCCTGAACTGATTAAAGTATCTCTCACTCACCCTGAACCTCTAGAGGGAATTAAAATCATTTTTAGCCTATTTTTCCCCTCTTCGCTTACCACATTTAAAGTACTTTGCCTGTGTTTAAAATCATCACAGTTTCTCTAAGCTTGCTAGGGGGAACTGAATTTGTATTGTACTATGATTGTATTCCTGAAGACTGTGTGTGTTACTTCCACCTCCTTACATTGCATAGAGGGGGGGTGAATTGCCAAAAGGGGAAAAGTGATTATATTATGTTTTGCTGAAATCATATCAAGTTTATTCCTGTGTTGCTTCTTTTCCACCTTGCATTTCCTTGTACCATATAAAGCATTTTCAGCTACCTTATCCGCTATACTACTCCTAAGTAATTAAACCAGTGTGTTAGTATAACATCATCCATTGTTGATCACTCGCTGTCATATGTCTAAGTGTGATATCAAATATTAATTTATTATAAAAGTGTGATATATATCTATTGTTTAATTTTTCAAATACACCTTTTTAATTTGGAAAACAAACCTACTTCTTGGCTCAGTGGGGTCAGGGGGATTCTAAGAGAGGGGCGTTATACAAGGGTTTATCATCCAGAGTATAAAGTGTCATAAAAATATATAAATAAGGGCTTCCCTTGAGCAATCCCAGACAAGGCACTGACCTAGTGGGAATGCTTGATTGGAGTCTTTAACAATACAACATTCTGTGATTTTAATGGCTGCTTTTGAAACGCAAATATGTCTCCTCTGAAAAGCAGGAACACCTTTTGCATGCAACCAAAATGACCCTAAACTTAAAATTGAGTTTGTCTGGGACTCATTTCTGGAATATAATGAGGAATCACTTTGAAATAGTTCTTTTTGTTATGAAGTTTGAAGCAAGTAATCCATTTCTGTTCTAGGTAGCACTTCAGACTTCAGACTATGCTCCAAGGTTGTGGAACCTCATACTATTCAACATTAGACTTGCACCCACTCTCATACCACTCTCGCACCAAAGACACCCCAGATTTAAACTAGAGGTCCACCTTGAATCACTGGACATTACTTACCCTTTTGATTAGTTCTATGTAACACATCCCCACTATAAACTGCACCCAGACCTGCATTCCTAATAACGCATTGTTGTATAGCCCTCTACTGCTTCTTGAAGCTCGGCCCACACTCAATAAATACCCCAAATAAATATAAAATAAACAATATAAGTTGTGAGTGATTTGTGTCATCAAGATGTGCAACAAAAAATAATATAATTAGGAATGACGTGTGGAACTCTTTTCAATGTATGGCACTATTCCCTAAACTAGGGAACTGCTAACTATATAAGGGGCACATTGGGCAATTTGCATGACATACAGTTGTGTCTTCCAGGCTACAGTACTTGAATATGATAGCATCCATTTGAGTCAATTGAAATTCAAGAGAGGTCAGGCATGAAGGGTCCCTCAGAGGTGGCGAGGCATTTAGCCATCTCAGTCATCTAAATGACCTTTCTTTTATTCGCATTGTATTATGACAGAACTGATCCAGGAAAAGTTAAGACACTCTGAAGTATGCAGTTTTTACAATGTGCAAACATAGATTGCAAGGGTAGTTGCTACTCTGTGAGATGATTTTTTGCAAGTTTTCTTGTTAAACCTTCCAGATGACATGATGGTACACTTCTGGTGAGGGTTTTAAGAGATTTTTGTGGGAAGGTTCATAGCTTTGCTGCATAAGATACGAGAGTTCAGAAATGAGCCAATGTGATTACTGAGTTTGACAACTGTTACTTGTTAGTTAGTTATATTTACTTAGCTGAATGCCAGTGATGAATGTGTCCAATAGGAAGCAAGCATTTCCAAACAGCAATTCAGGGTCCAATTGCCACTAACAATGGCCAGTAATCATTTAAAGCATAACGTTTGAATTTATTGAGACTTTGTGTGACACACATTCATTTTCATCCTATCCCCAGAGAGGTGCTGTAGAGCAACCTGAAATAAAATAAAAACCCAATCAAAGCTAGGGCAAAATTATGAATTCCTGGATGCATGTGTTATTTGAAAAAAAGAGATCAAGCATGTGACCATGTTCATGGATGAAGTGCTCAGAATTAAGAAATATGAGGCCATAACCTTCCTGAATCCTCCCACAAGTTTAAATCCCATATAATAATGTGCAATCAGACCCCCATGATAATGTCGACAAAGGATTAGATACATGCCATATTCCAGCCTGGTGGGAGGTATCACACCACATTGCAGAGGCTACTTAGACCATATAATGCTATCAGCAGTGCAATGCAATGCCATTACCGAGATGCCATTAAAAACATCTTTTTTTGGATTCTGTCAGATAACCAGGGAATGTAAGGGCTGCACCTCTGACTATTTTTTAGGAGATTCTGCTTTTTTCAAATTGTGCATGCAACACATCTTAAATGTGTGTGAAACCTGGAACAGATTTGATGCAAAACACAATGCCAAAGCACAAAACAAAAAAAATTGCTTAGGTTGAGAAACTTCTGTTTTGAAAACAATGCTTGTCAATGCAGCCTCCAATTGACCATACTATTCTCGTCATGAAAATAATTATACAAAAGTTCCTCTTTTAATGAACAAACACCATGCACTCATTTTCAGTAAATATCTGTTAAAGTGTATTTTAGATATTCAATTTTAAATTGTTTAACAACAAAGAACCTCAACAAATAATAACATGCATGTATAGAAACTGCAGTTTTGGGGAGAGATGCCCAGATATTTGTTATGACAATTACACTATGATACAAGGGCATATAATAAAATAATTATCAATATATTGCATAGGACAGGAGGTATCTTTACAGCTCAGTTTCCCCAAAACAGGCCACTTTCTCCAAAACATGGCAAAATATATAAAATATGAGGGCTTTCAAACTATGTCAATACATTGGTAGTTAGATTTCTTAGTCAGCTAGTCATGTCACACAGTCAATGTGCCAATGAAGCCTGGCAACAAGTCCCAATGTGCAGTGCTGGCATCTAAGATGATATTCTGTACTGTAGTTCTGATTTTCACAAAGGGTCACATGAGAGGAAGGCCTGTTTTAAAAAAACCGAGCTTCAAAGGGCTTGGTTGCACTTACATTTTTATCTTTGACTTCTCTCTTGGCTAGAAATCCACTGCCTGTTCAGTCTAATGGATGGATTCAACCCTAAGGTGCCCGGTCAGCTGCTCAATAAAGTGTAAATTAAACCTCCAGGCTAAATGAAAGAAATTAACCTGATGGTCAGTTTAAAAATCTACTATATTGTCAAAACACCTTTTCACTTATATCTTTGCACCAATTTGGTGTAAGGAGCCAATTCCAGATTCAGTGTGGAAAACCCTACCATGTGAGACTACATTTGACATATTACTATTTATCAATTACTCATAGAAATATCTAATTTAAATAACTTCGCCATCATTGAAGCAACAGGTACATGAATATGCCTGCATTTGGTATGATTATGAAATATTGGAAATCCATTTGACAATCATGGGGACAATTTCAATCAAGTGTTATTGAAGGCAAATTATTTTGAGTCCAAAATTGAACCTAACCCCCCCTTGTCACATCCTAAATATGATGGACCTATCAAATAAAGAGGTGTTTTCTCAGGGAGTGTCAACTTCGAAAGAGAACCAATGGTAAATATCAACCAATAAAAAGTTATGAGGTCAAATGTCTTGGTGTGAGAACATCTATGTTCTATTTAAGCTCAAACCCATGGAAAGTAGGGAGAGCACTGGGATTTTCAAAGAACTTCAGGTGTGGAAATCTTTGCCTGTATGAATTAGTGTGAAGTGGGATAATACAGTGAAATGATGAGATGAATCCACATTGGCCTTATTAAAAAGGAAGACTGAAGCAGACTTTGCCTCAAATAGACCTGATTCCCTAATACGGGTTTAAAGTAGAAACCAGTGGGCCTAGATGACTGGGTTGAGAGCTTCCCGAAGCTGTGAGTGGCCCTTGCAATTCACAGCCTTAAAAGATAAACCCAAAATTGAATATAACAGCCCCAATAAAATAGATATATGTCCTCATGAATTTGTATGTCCATATGAGATATATATCCTCGTGCCACCCCCCTTTAGTAGGCCCACTGAAGGGTGGGTGGTACTAGGGGGTAAGTCACTGGCAGACTGATATAAACTAGAATGTTAGAATTTTCTGCACAAAGTGACCAATACCTTTTGACAGTTGCCAGGTAAATCAAGGCCAGATTTTCACAGGTGTACTCAGAGACTAAAGCAGTGCACTATGTACAACACTCCACAGCCTTACACTGGATTAATACATTTTGGCCCATGGAAGAATTGTGTTATTTAAAAAAGAGACATATTGAGAAAAACAACATCATTATTGTAGGGTGAAACAGAGCTTAGCTGGGCCCCTTACATTCCCCAGAAAATTATGCAAAATAAAATGACCATTTAAACCTCCACGATATTTTCTGCACAGAAAGGAGAGACCCTGTATTAGAAAGACCCAAATTGCAAAGTAGAATTTCTGGGAGAGATATTATGCTTTCTTTTTATACTTTCAGAAAATCATAATTCCATGTTCCTATATTGTGTAAATAAATCAATATTCTGTGCACTCTAAAATTAAAAGCACAGATTCCCTAGATCCAAGCTTGAAGATTCTTACTGCAACCCACCATAGTTTTTATTATATTTACACGCCCACACTAGAAGCCTACAACACCATGGGCCTCATTAGGACCCTGGCGGAGTGGGTTTCCGCCAGCGCTAATCGCGGCGGACCCGTCCGCCGTACTACGAGTTCCCTTAGCGCCATGGAGGTTTTCTCCGCCTGGTTTTACCGGGCGGAGAAAACCATGGCGCTAAGGGACCTCGTTGTTAATTACGCCGCCGTACTTTACGGCGGCGTAATTAACTCCTTCCCCACTCCCATTATACCCTATGGGGCAAGAATGGGAATGGGGAAGGGTAAAATGGGGATTGGGGATTTACCGCTCCGCCAAGGTCGGCATGGGGTGGTAAATCCGCCAACCCCCATGGCGCTATCGGCGGCTTTCCGCCATGCTCCGCGGTGCATTTAGCACCGCGGATTCCGCCAGGGTCGTAATGAGGGCCCATATATATTACAGGGCAGTGATAACCGCCCTATAGTTAAGGTGAGTCGGACTCCCACAGGTACCTCAAAAAAATGTATTGATTATAACGTTTGATTTAAGTAAGGGATTTGGCTGAAATCTTGAAGTTGGTTAGGGATGTGTGCCCTCCACCCCCCGCCCCTCGAGTTGTGTAAAGATTTGTTAAAAAATAAAAAAAAGTTATTAAGAAGACAGCACATTTTTTTCCAAAGTTGCGGCCAAATTTCCATTCATTTTCCCATAGACAAAGATGGTCAATTTGTGCACGACCGCATAGCCCAAACCACTTCACAGATTTGGACCAGGTCCAAAACAACTTGGGCATACATTTAAAAGAGGCCTTTTTTGTGTTTGGTGTGATTTTTTGGAGTAGTTTTTTAAATATTTGACAGAGAATGGGGTACAAAATAGATAGCTATATCTCAGGTAAATTGGCAAAACCGTTTTGTTTTAGAAATCAAGCGGCCTCCATCCTTTTTTCTCAATGCGTCTATAGCCTAGGTTATGGGAAAATGAAATAGAGGAAAAAGGCCATTTGCAGGTAAAAAAAAATCAAATGCCATCAGTCTAGAGCTGGAGGGGGTGGCTAGAGGGCACCAAGTGAAATTGGGATTCTGAGGGGGTCTAGGGACTGAGCTTGCAAAACAAAACATTTCTGTAACCTCGGCTATATACGCAAATAGTCGACATCTCAAAGCAAACTCTGTCACAGAAACAGTGTGTGTGTGGGGGAAAGGGAGAGGTGAGGAGACCATCTGCGGAGTGGGGAGAGCTGGCACAGATCATGGGGGCCTGGTGGGGCAAGAAAGCTTTTTTTTTCAGCCGTTTTTCAGATATTCACAACTATGGAACACTACAGATAGCCATGGCTATTTGTTGTTCCATACCCGCAGTTGTAGTTTTTATTTTTAAAGATGTTTTTACAGCTATAGTGCCAGTGACACAAGAGCAATCCAGATCTCCAAACCATGCAGTAACCAGGACAGATCCTGCTTAGCTTCAAAGTGGGGAAGGTGGCAGCTCACTCGGGCCATGTTACCTAAGAAATGAGCCGACATTACAAGACCACTTATAGAAACATGGCTTGAGGGGGCTGGCCCTTTCCTCATTTTGAAGCTAAGCAGGGTCTGTCCCACTTTGAAACTAAGCAGGGTCAGTACTGGCTACTGCATGGATGGGCGACAGAATGGGCACCCAAATATTTTTCTTTAAACCATGCTACTGTCAATCCTTGAAGGTTTTGCACTCAGAGATCATTTTTGTTTCTTTTTGCTGAATTGCATTCTGGTATTTGTAGTCTCCCAGTCAAGATGGGGGAATAATGCCCCAACTGTACACGTTTTGCCTAACATAGTTCTATTAGGATTATATATTTGAGTGAGACAATGGAATGTGTACTTTTCAAGTTATGTTCATAAAGCAGAGTATTGATGAAAGCCTGACATGGGGTGAGGAGGGGAAATGATGAGAGGGTAAGTAAGTCATGAGTATTTGCCCATGATGTGGCAAGAGTGTTTGCAATTCGGGACACTGGTGCAGTCATGTTGCCATGATTGTGGATGCTTTTCAGGGCATAAGTAAAGAACACATTTGGGTGGACAGTGTAAACCTTTTTCAGAGGACAGATGCAACCCCTTTGGTTTTATGAGGTTGGAAAGCTTGCTCATGTATTTGGGCTACCAGGATTCTACTCAGTCTGTCCTGTTGCCACTGCTGACACTTACTCACAAGACCTCTAGCCCTTGTTTTCGTAATGCAATTTTGTTTTCCAGGGAATATTTCACGACAGATTTCTGGGTTTAAAAGATGAGCACCTTTCTATACTTTGCCGGCATATTTATTGGAACATTTCCTCTATATGGTTATTTTTTTGGAGTTCATTACTTTGTATAAAAGTCCAATGCTATTTTGTCTTGCATACTTTCTTATAAGGAGAAGGTCTACTGAACTACATTTGTATATTTCACTTATTCAGCGTATTCATGGGTGTATGCTTTTGATTTTCGCTAAGGGGGCAAAAGTGCCTGGGCATATGTTATTCTTGCAGATGGTCTTTTTTCCCCTTTCCGTGTTGCTTAAATGCTGTTAATTGAGGGTTGTGCGATGTATCACAACAGTCAGCAAGAGACCAGCCACAAAACAAGGGCAATGCAGCATGCTGCTTAACCAAAGTATGGAACCTTGACTCCAGCTCTCGTGCTGTCCTCATGCTCCTGGACCTCTCCTCTGCCTTTGATATGGTCAATCACGCCATCCTGATTAATTGTCTCTGTGAGAACCTGGGCATTACAGATCAGGCTCTAGCGTGGCATACCTCCTTCCTCTTGGACCAATCCTCCTAGGTCCAGTTTTGGGCCCTTTATCTCCACAACCTCTCTCTCCACTTGTGGTGTCGCCCAGGGCTCTATTTTCTCACCCTGGCTCAATGTCTACTTGGCACCTTTGGCCCACCTGATTTCCACCTTCTCTTCCAACTTCCAGGGTTATGCAGATGGCACACATCTCTCTTTCAGGCTCCCTCTCAGCCTCCTCTCCTTCCTCGCTCATTCCTGACTGTCTGTCCACGATTCAGAAGTGGTGCGCCTCCAATTATCTCTGCCTCAACACCAGTAAGGCTGAGATTTTACTCATTGATACCCCTTATCCTGCTTTCCCTCTCGTATTATGGCCACCCTCCTTTGGCCCTCTACCATCACCCTCCTCAGAGGCAAAAGACCATGGGGTCATTTTCGACTTCACTCTCTCCTTCTCTCCTCACATCAATGACCTTGCCAAGAATGCCCACTTCCAGCGGCACCTCCTCAGAGGTATTCTACATTTTCTCACCTTCCCCCCGAAGCTCACTCTGTCCAGAGTTCTGGTTCTCTCCAGGCTGGACTATGGCAACAGCATCTTTCTCAATCTGCTTAGCTCTTCTATTCGCCCCCTTCAACTAATCCAGAACAGAACTTATCCTTGGCTCAAGCTCAGGGACTCCATCTCTACAGCCCTGAAATGTCTGCACTGGCTCTTGGTTGCTGCAAGGATCACGTTCAAGACCCTTTGAATCACCCACAAGGCTTTCTGGGGCTGCTCAAGACGTTCCTTTTCTCCTCTACCTTCTCTCACCCTATGCCTTGCTAACCTGCTATCCTGCTTGCCTTCCCTGCCTGGTTGCTGGGTACCTTCAGAGTCTCACAGGGTCCCAGACCCCTCCATGACCAGTCTTCCTGCACGCCTCCAGACCTACTGCACACTGAGGGGCTGTAACTGTAACTCCTACTGCCCCCTGGCCTCCTATTGCCAGTGTGCTTCTAATTATTGATGTCACCAGTGATGGCATCAGTGATGTCATCTGTGATGTCATCATTGTAGTCATAGGCTGCGCAACAGGGGGTGTGAATTTAAGGTCACTTTAAATGAATTTCAGGGGGTTTGTTGCATTAAGTTCTCACCTTAAGATCCCTGTAACTAAAGATCGTCCTTTAAAAAAAAAGATATATATATATATACATACATACAAATATATAAATATATATATATACATTCAATATTATGCATACATTTTTGATGTGGAAACATTCTCTGTAATACTAGGACTTCTCATTGATGTTGGAGAAAATAAATTGAATTCAATTGTCTGTGGTTAGCTTGTATAGGAAATGATGCGCAAGCCGAGAAGTGGTGACATTAGCTGCACATTGCTCTTGCAATCTAGAAAATGTTAGAAATATATATATTCATTGAAAAAACGTTGTTAAAGGGATGTTATGGTTAAGTTGCACTAACAAAAATCCATGAAATTCATTGAAAAAACATTGTTAAAGAAATGTTATGGTTAAGTTGCACTAACAAAAATCCATTAAATTCAGTGAAAAAACGTTGTTAAAGGGATCTTATGGTTACAACTTAAACTGAAAACCCCTTGAAATTCGCCAGTTATGGTATGCTAAGCAACCATAACTTGTGGTACCTCCAGGCACTGGTAAGACTAACACCCAGGATATCAAAGATGACATCACAAATTTCATTGATGACATCACCATGTAGTTTTTGTGTGACATACTTTTAATTAGTCTGCAGATGCTGTGCCTGTTCTACAGCGATTCCTGTCCGGTAGGTGTCCGCGGACGTCCTCATGGGACCGCACCAGTGCAGCATGACGGTGGTGTCTGCAAAGGGAGTCTGTGGCCGCGGACAGTTTAAAAGGGATTTTCAGGCCAATCTAGGGTGTTTCAAGAAGATACTTTACACTTGCACAGATCCCAGATTCATTCTACGTTGATCTGGCCACTTCTTACAACTTTTCAAGGTTTCTTTTTACTTGGCAGTCTGCGTACAGTACGACTGTCTGTGGACGGTCCCTCAGAAGGGACCCACCCATTACTTTTCCTCATTCTCAATCTGGCTATCCTGGAAAGAGCACCTGTTTCACTGATGGGCACATTTCTTTTGCACAACTTGTTCTTGGACACCATGGCATCTATTATGGCCAAAAAATGTTGGCCCTATTAAATTTAATGTTCTTATTATGAAACGATGTCATGCCAACATCTCAAACAAAAGCACAAACAGCTTTATTGATGTTGCACCATGATTTTTCCAATTGTGGACCAAATGAACTGGAACACATCCACATTTGTGTCTGGGGAATGAGTGAAAAGATAATTTTGGAATTAGAGAACATTTCCTTAAACTTTCCAAAAGTCTCCTTCATTGCAAACTGCAATGAAATTGCAGTTAAGTTCCCCAAACTGTTCTCTCCACAATGAACAATAATAATGTCCGGATGTTTCAATTCAACCATATTTGCACATAATGGAAGCAAGTCCACCCACTTAATGCCGCACACTCCATAACAGAACACTTCCAATTCAGGGAATCCACAATTTTTGGCTATTCCACAATGCTCAGCATACACCTTCAACCAATTAACCCAAGAGTCCCCCAAAATCCAAACACAATTGCCATGGCCATTTTCAATCCTCTCACAACTCCAACTAACCAAACTCCTGCTACCCTCTCTTCCTGTACACCTCACCCAGGAAACCTGATTGGCTGATCCTCCGATGTCCGCGGACACGCATGATTGTCCATGGTCTCTGCAATCCTCTTTCCATTCCAGGCTACCTTAAAGGACCTGGATGTGGCACATGCCGTTGGTGGAATACTGCAATGTCTGAGGACACCGTGGCCACTCAAAGGGGTGGGTGGGAAATTTAAATTATTTAATCTTTAGTGGTGGCTCTGAGTACCCTTTTATGTACAGTACTACTGTATGCTCTACATCTTCCTTTGCAATTTTCTTACACGAACCTTTTCAATGTATTCCTAACATTGTAAAATAAATTGCATTTCCAACATCTGTGAAGTGAATGCCATCTTGACATAAATAAATTCACAACATCAGACTTATATTGTCATTCTCAAAAGATGACATTCCTGCAGCATATAAAAAAGCAGATCCAGCTTTATTGACAATTTGCCTTGATTCTTCAATTGATGGACTGAAAATGTTGTTGGACATCTCTATGTTTGCCTCTGATTTCTTTATGAGAAAATAAATTTATAAGCAGGAAACAGTTGGATTCACCTGCTAATGAAATCCTTCAGGGCAACCTGCAAAGACACTGGAGTCACTAACCCCAAAATGTCCCATCCACAATGCACAATCACAATGTTTGGACATTCAAAGTGAGCCATACTCTCACAGAATGAAAACAGGCTTGCCCAGTTTAAGCCACAAACTGCATTCCACAACACTTCCACTTCTCTCAATCCAATATTTCTAAGGATGCTATGATTTTAAGCATACACCTTCAATGACTGAATCGAAGAGTTTTGCAGAATCCACACAGTCTGCCTTCTCAGACACTTAGCCATAGTCATTGTTAGTGCTGCACTCCTGCAAACAAAACTCCTGCAACCCTCTCTTCCTGTACACCAAACCCAGAAAACCTGATTGGCTAATCCCCACAGTCCCCTTTCCATGCCAGGCATCCACAAAAGACCCGGATATGGCACATGCCATCTGTGGACTACCGCAGTGTCGACGGACCCAGTAACACTGGGGCAGCCCTTATACCCTTTCGTCCTTTGAGGTTCTCAACACTCCCACATTGGCTACTTTCAGAGAGTCACACATCCATACACTCTTCACATCCAAAACCTCTACACCTAACCATGTCATCTCACTTCAACACTTCAGATGTACACTTGAACTCAGAGTACATATCTCCTGCTAATAAAAGTCATCTGAATTAAAAACTACTGTGCAACTGTCCAAGATTTTTATTTCCAGATTCAACAAGATCTGCATCTAACAAAACATATTACAGGTATGCTTATATTTTTTTCTTCAACTCTTTCACAATATATATATATATATATATATATATATATATATATATATATATATATATATATATATATATATATATAGAGAGAGAGGGAGAGAGAGAGAGAGAGACTACTCACCCTGAAATAAGCTTCTCCATAATCATATTCTCTTTTTAACCACTCTAGCAAAAGCTGTTAGCGCCATGACTAGCACCAATACCGGTACCGCCACCGACTTGGTGGTATGGGACTTACCGGCCTATTCCAACCTTTAAGGGACCGGTAAGTCCCCATTTGAAAAGCCATTCCCCATTCCCATTTGAGCCCCCATAGGGCTCAATGGGAAGGGGGAAGGTGTCAATAATGGTACTGCAAATTGCGGTACCGTTATTGACCCCAGTATCCATTTGCGGCTCCCATCCATAATGCCTGGTAAAACCAGGCGTTAAGAGAGGGACCCGCAAAGGGACCTCGGAATAGGGTGCAAAGGGATTACCGGCACCGATGTCATTACCGGTGCCCGGTATCCCTTTGCGTCCAGGTCGTAATGACCCCCAAAATGTTGAATACATTTTCCACCTCCTCTTCGAAAGTGAACTAGTAACTCTATGTCATGGAGTTGCACACACAGTAAAAACAGGCTCTAACATTTTAAACATATCCACTACCCAACTGCTTCAAAAAAGAAAAGACAAAGATGACATTTTGCAGTTAAGTATCATACATCACGTGACAAACATGCATGGTACAAAAGAATACTGGTTGTGACGTCACCCTGATGTACGTTGTATGCCAAGGAATCTAGGCCCACCCACATGGTTTGTTACTTTAAGTTGTCCAGCGTACGCATGGGATCACTTGCACGACTTCTAAGGCACTGCAATCCAGAATAAAGACAGAATAGATATAAAAATACCAAGAGAACACTGTTCTCTTGAACCTGTCAAAGTATCAAGATACTTTCCCCATCGCTTCATTGCCATGCTGCATTTTATCTGCAATAAAACTACCCCTCCGCTCAGAGAAGTGCAACACTTCTTTTGTAGAAAAGAATAGCAATCCAGAGGAGCACCATACATGCACATGCTTTTGTGGATAAAATATGCTCCTAAATTTAGTCATGATAGTGACGCTACTATTTTACAGTTTATTGAAAAATACATTACCTGTTCCATCCCCTCAGAAACCATAGATAGTGACCTACATACACAAGTCCTACGCTTCCAAAAACATAAGTGTGGCAAATACTGCCAACGTAGATATAAAAACAAAGGTAAATACTATACCAAATGTTGATTTGGCTTCCATAGACCAGTTTGCAAAAAAGGAGAAGTAAATAGCTTGATGTCTTCTGTTAGACACAGCGTAAAAGGCAAATCCCCAATAATACATACAACATTAAAAGGGACGAAGCATACAAGTACATCAATGATTACAATGCAATAATTTCCCTCTTGTGGAATGCAAACACAGACATACAATACATTGCAGACAATTCTACTGTAGTTGCAAGACATGTCACCAAAGCTGAGAAAACAGAGCTAAAAACCTCTGGGATGGCATATCACCTGACAAAACACTATCACAAAAATTGTACAGCTTCAGTATAAACAATGTCTCCCGTAGAGAATGTGGGTGCTACGAATCTGCAGACCATTTAACAGGTATAGCCTAAAATGGCAAATCTGAACACATTGTCTGGCTGAACCTTGGACCAGCTTCATCCCAAAAAAGAGTACTAAAATCCTACCAAGAGATAGAAAGCATAGCCACAAATGATCCCAAAAGCCAGGACATTTTAAAAATAAATGTAATTGACACATACTACAAAAACAGAAGTACTGCTTTGGGAAACATGTGCATATACGACATTGCCCAAAACTACACCTACAAAAACAATGTCAAACCAAATGACACAACTGGCAAATATTCTGTCTAAATTTGTGAAGGAAGCCTAGTGAAACACACCAAACCCAGTTTAGTTAATCATATAAAGTCATCATTTAAATCTCCACAACATAGGGAACAGTACTACATGGCCCTACTCCAACTTTTGAAACCATGGAGAAAAGAAAAATAATTATTAGGTGACTATGACTCATTTGAAGCTGCATTCAAAGCAAATAAAAGCAGTATAACAAATGACAATTTCAAACAATACAAACAAATGTTGGATAATGAACACCAAGAAGAAGAAGAAATTGAAGCTCAACTAGATAAAGATACTCCTGACGGCATTCAACCTTCCATTAGAGAAAAGCACGAACCACTTGGAGAACCACTCATTCTAAATGAAACAGAAATAGCTATGATTGAGGTAGAAAATACAATGTAACAATATAAACAATATGAGGAAGACTTGTCAGTGCTGGAATCACAGCTAAATAACTAACAACTCACCATTTATCTCAAAGTCACTCAAGAAATTGAACATGGGTTTAAACATGAAACTAAAACCTATTGCTGTAAACATTATACACCTCGGCTATTGCATGTAAGTGGTGAAGCTGGTTTTGGTAAAACATTCTTAATTAAAATAATCAGCACATTTCTACAAAACTTAACAAACAACAACCTTTCGGCTGTAGTAACAGCAACCACGGGTATAGCTACGTACAACACAGAAGGTGTAACTTTAGACCGACTACTGCTCCTCTGCATAGAAACATGTTATTGTTTTCAGAGACCTCTTACAGTTAACACCAGTGAAAGGTTAACCTATCTTCAAAACATAAGGACACAAACAAAGCTGCAATACCCTTGACAGCATTGGAAATGTAAATTTCTGGCAACATTTTCAATATAGAGAACTAACTCAAAACATGCACAAGTCTGCAGTCCTCACCTATGCTAAAATTCTAAAAAGCATTAGAACTGCTCTGCTTACTAAGGATGCAAAATCCATCTTAAATAGCAGACTAATCCATGAGCTATATGGAAGAAAACACATCTGCTCCTGATATCATGCAACAATTAACTCAACAAAATCTAAAATGTATATCCTTAATGCCAAGCCTTGCAAGCTGTAGTCAATCAAATGAGACACTGTTGAAAAAATAAATTCAACCCATACTGCATGTCAGCTCCACAGACAAACTTGAAGTGCATGGCATGACACTTTCTATTTGTCGACAAGCAACAGCATGACTAAATAGGTAAGAAAAATGTATCTCAAAGAAAGCTAGATTGGAGAAAATATTGACTCTGTCTAAACTGCATTGTAATTCTAAAAAGTAACCTTGACGTAGAACAAGGTTTAGTCAATGGAGCAATTTGTACAGTTTTTGGCTTCCAAACATATCCAGATGAAAACAAGTTTCAGTTTGTCACTATCCACTTTGACAAACTTGCAGAAGTTAAAAGGACTGGCCAGACAATAGCACATTTCCTTCTTTACAAAGACATTTATGTGCATAGAGAGCCATTTTCTCTATCTCCTGTGTATGCTGTCACTATTCACAAATCACAAGATGTAACCCTAGAGCAAGCATTGCTTGACCTTGGCTGCACAGTCTTTAAAGAATATATGAGTTACGTAGCACGTCTGCATACACTCTATTCCTAGTCAACCTTGATGCACACAAAGTCAATGCTGACATTCCTTGCATCCTGGAATACAACAGGCTCTGGGCACTATTCAGCCCCCATCTAGCTATGTACCATGTACCTCAAAAAAGAAACCTTTAAAAAGACAAGTAATACAAACAGAAACTATGTCAGATAGCCCAATAATACCACCAAAAAAACAATGACCAACTCTCTCTGCATCAAACAATAGAACCACAAAACTGTCTAGTACAAAGTCAGCTGCACGTCCATCAGAAGAGAAAGACACAAATGTCTCTTCTCCAGAAAGATCTGCAGGCCCATCAAATGATCCACAAACAGAACTCTCTGGTCAATTTAAATTCAGCAACACAACTGGAGTAAATGTGTATGCTAATGTGACAATGAATCTTCTCTTTCAATTGCCACCAATTGTTCACAACATTTACTTAAACTGCTCGGACCAGTTCTGTTTGCAAATGCCCGTCCTTCACAGAAATGCCACAAATAATTCTGCATATGTTAAAAAAGAAGTGGTTCGTTTAAATGTATGGATACCTCAGTTACTCCAAAACATAGGTTACCAGCAAATTTAACAAATTCCTACTTAATACTCCTTAAACTCAAATTTAACACTAAACTATAGGACAATCAACAGTTAGAATATGCCAGCATGTATCTAACTGTATCCATAATACTACAATAGTACTTTTGAAAGTCAATCTAGTTAGAATATGCCAAAAGGTATCTTACTACTTGAAAACTACCCTTCATTCCAAAAACACTTCAAATAGGCCATCTCAATTCTTATACGACAAAACATCTTCTAACCCCTAATGTAGTTAGAATACCCCAACGGGTATCTAACTACTTTAAGCATTCACTTAATCACAACATACTTCAAACATACTATCACCCTTACACTCACGTAACTGTAATCATTTCTTTTTTATCTAGTACGGATTTCCTTTCCTAATGACCCATTGATTATTTAATGCCTAAACAACAACAGTGTGCCATACACTAATGTTGTACCAAACATAGTACTTATAATGTACTGTTTATGAGGGTCTAAACAAATGTATATGTACAATTGAATAAAACTACGGCTTTTAACCTATCTTTCTTAACAAATTATATTGTTTTTCTTCCCACAAAAAATAAACCAAAGATTCCAGCTTCATAATACAGTTCAATTACACCACTACATTACCTATAATTACTATATACATATTACTACTATGGTGAATCTGGCCATACTCCTACTACATTACCTATAATTGCTATACACATAGTGACCCCCAGAATCTGGCCATCGGCCTCAACCACCACAATGCAATTAACTATGTAAGAAGTACGTACCATACACCATAAAGTCATCAAACTTACCCTGACCCCTCAGCAACTGAAATGACTACGGACATGAAAATTGACTGTGGACTTGGTGGCATTTCCAAATCTTTTTTTTACCCTATAAAAACAGCTCCTCATTACCTTCATTCCACTTCCCTACCATTTCTACACCCTCTTTCTGTCATCAAATAATGCCACCTGTATTTTCCAAGCCACCCGTTCATGGCGCTGTCTGAGAACTACCGTATTGTCCGAGGACAGCTATGACACTTGCCTGACCTTTTTTCACCTACAAAAATAGCCCCACATAAACTTTTTTCCACTTTCCGACACTTTCCAGCCCCTCTTTTCACCATCAATTAACCTAAAATGTGTTTTCCAGACTTTTCTCCAGCGTGCTGTACGCATCTAACATGGTGGACGTTTCAGAAAATCAGACGCACCTCATGCTTTTCGCCATCTGTGAAATGTCTGCCATGTCCGCAGACCGAACTCAGATATCAAAAGTTTTGTTGAACCTACTTTTTACCAATTTTTTTAAAAAACTGCTGGGCGGATTTATACCAAATTTATAAAAACACGCTTTTGGTACCAATCTCCCACTCCTGCACCAAATTTGTGAAAATCCATACAGCGGTTTGGGCTGTAGGCATGAGCACATTTTTTTTTTCATTGCCTCTATGGGAAAAGCCACACATTTTGGGACACACCCATTTATTGCCCCCCACCCGCCGCCCTTCATGAAACCTCACCAAACTTTGCAGGATCAATCTGACGGGTTCATATACTTTTTTGCAAAGTTTCGTGAGGATTTGTCCAGGGGGGCGAAGTTATAAGCCGCCCAAAATGTGCTCTTCCCATAGGTTGAGCAACTTAACCATAACTATAGGGCTGCTGCCGCAGGCCCTGTAATATATATATATATATATATGTATATCAATTACACATCCACAGTAGTGGCTGTGTAGTTATGGTTAAGTTGCTATTCCCATAGGAAGATCACTTTTTGGATGGTTTATAACTTTGCTCCCCCTGGACGAATCCACACCAAACTTTGCAAAAAAGGTATTTGGCCCACTCTGAATTTATGGGCAAAGTTTGTGAGGATTGGTCGGGGGGGCAAAGTTATAGGGGGGGTCCCATAACTTCTTTTTTCCCATAGACTGAATGGGGAAGAAACTTAGCTCATGCCTACAACCCAAACCGCTGGACGGATTCTCACCAAATTTGCGACAGGAGCAGTGGCTTGGTCCTGAAAGTGTGCTTTTGTAAATTTGGTGAAAATACATCCAGTAGTTTTTTTTAAAATGACTAAAAAGTAGGTCATAAAAAATGTGTGATATCTATGTTCGCTCTGCAGACAGATTTCCCTGTTCGCTCTGCGGACAGTGTCCTGATTGGCTAATCAGCGACGTGTTCGCTGATTGGCTGAGATGAAGAGTCGGGTGCGTCGGATTGTTTTGATGCACCCGTCATCTTGGATCCGTGTTTGGTGTCCGCGGACATTGCAGTAAAAACAAATTAAAAAACACAACATTGCACTTGTTAAACTTATCAAATAATCTTTGGGGAGGTGAGGGGTGATGAGGATGGTGTGGGATATGGCAGCAAGAAGCAAAAAACAGGTGTTTTTGTGTTGCGAAAGTCACACAGTAGATTTGGAGGTGTTCCACAATATGTGCCTAAAGTATAGGCGAAAGAGATTGCATTTTGGCATTCAAGGGATGGAGATGTATAATCATGGAATTGTGGACTTGTAAACATAGATTGTTGCTTCTGCAGTCTGCAACCCCAAACCTTACCTTGCGGTATTACAAAGTAATACTACATTCCAAATGCCCTTTCCTCTATATTGTTTATATTGGTTGCCCAATATTTATTAATATTAAATAGAAGCAATTTCAGGTTATTTTACACTCTTAATTAAAACGCTTGATGTTTATAAATTGATATGCTGGTGCTACACCCAGAGCGCAGCAAATAAAGGGCTAATGATGTCTGTGTTAAAATGTAATTAAAATAATAATGGAGTCAGACTGGTGCACCCCTAGAGCCTGGCATCTCAGGCAGCCACCTGCAGTGCCTGATGCACGTGGATCAGAATAACAGTTCTCATGGATGCGGTGAGGCAAGCTATTGCAAACTAAGAATGTATGTTCATTCTGAGTGAAGGTCACCAGCTTTGAATTTTTGCTTGCGAGCTAAGGAAGCCCACGCATCAGACACACAGTATAAGGTTCAATTGTTTTTTGACCTTGAGAGAAAGGGACAATTCCGAAAGGAATTGAAGAAAAGTAGGTTTGTAATAATGAAGATATGATAAGGTTATGCAATCCAACACTGGGCTAAGGAACATGTAAATTCAGTTTATGAAGAATCGTTGGTGCAAACACAGTGTGCGTTATGGTCTGAGTTACGCCAAGAGAATGGAAATGGTGAATATAATATAAGTTTGATTCTCGACGATTGTATACCCGAACAAGCATCAACTTATTATTATCTGACCATTATTTCTGGGTTACATTCTATTCATTTGTTCTGTGTGGCATATTGCAATGAAACGCAAGTACAACCTTTGTGTGTAGTGGTCTTCCTAATGTGCACATGGGGAGTCCAGCATCGAGGTGCATGTAGACCACCACTCGGTTCCCCCAGGTTCAATGCTAATATTTAATTAAAATGTCATGTATGACCATCTCGAATTGTGTACCACTTTTTGTTTTGATTTTTGGGTTCTGCGTCATGTCACGTAGGTGATTATGGGCGTGTTTGGCTACGCTGATGAGGAACATCACCGAGAAAGGTGTAGAATATCACTAGGTTTGGTGATGTGAGGCTCAGGGGCGGGGCATATGATTTAGTGACGTCAGGGCAGTTTACCTTGGGCCGATGCAGCAATGGATAAGATTAGCACAAGATGGCCGCGCCCTGCTGCCAGATTTCACATGTTTACAAAAGAGGAAAACTAAGGTAAGGTGCATTGGAAATGTTTGTGCAATGGATCAACGTATATATAAAAATACATGCCCGAACCCTCAGGGCAATAATATTTTCTGAGCATTGCACTTGGGAAATTTATCAAATAATCTCTGGGGAGGTGAGGGGTGATGAGGATGGGATGGGATATTTCTGACCTGATTTCGAATGACTTTACAAAGTTTGGTGGGATTCTGTCATGAGGGGGGAAAATTAGAGGGGGGTCCCAAAATAATGTAATGGCTTATAAATGAGATGCCATTTGACGAATCTACATTTAATTTGTCAAACTGATAATAGATCTAGATATAAATGTTTATGCAAAGTTTGGTGGGATTTTGTCCAGAGGGGGCAAAATTAGAGGGGGGTGCCAAAATAATGTAAAGGCTTATAAATGAGGCCATTTGACAAATCTACACAAAGGTTTGCAACAAGATTATAGATCTAGAAATAAATGTTTTCATAAAGTCTGAATGGATTTTGTGAAGTGGGGGCTAGGTTATATGATGATTGTATGTGCATTCATTTAACGCTTTTGAAAAAATAAAACGTGAGTGGATTTCCAGCAAAATTGCGTAAGGCGCATTGGCAAGGATCTACAAGCATGGTTTTGCAAATGTGCCAATGTTTTATTATTTGACAAGTGTCATAATGTAGTTACAAAAAATAGCAGTATACTTTTAGTGACTGAGGGGTAGTCTGTGGCCATGGGGAGTGGCCAGATTGTCCGGTTCATGAAATAAGGTCATGATTGGGACAATCTGGCTACTGGCCATGACCACAAGGGACAAAACATAGGATTAAAGTGGCCATGTTCACTTGGGACTGGCTTTGTGGTGAGGTTATTCGAAATTAGAGTAGATCTGAAAGGGAAGAAAAATGTGTTTGTGGTAATATGGTCATAGGGTTCTCTTTTTGCCTTCTGCAGGCTGCCATGGAAAGTGAAGAGGGCCCTGTATGGAACCCTCGCCTTCTCTTTCTATGGTGGCCATGTTGGAAAAGGATTTTCCTTCCTACACCGGGACGCCATAGGCTTTTGGAATAGCAGGTCAGCCCATGGATTCACATCTCAAATTTCTTATCTGTTTGTGTCTGCTTCTGATTGGTTTCCTTCACAAGGAGACTTACACTTCAGAAGTCCTCACCACCCATGCATGCCAGTCACAAAGATTTAAGTGGGGCACTGTAAATGACATACATGCTGGCAAGAGAAAAAAAAAACAGTGCTGGGCTGCTGTAAAAGAGGCAAGAAGGAATGGGGAAGTGTTAATCATAGCATGTGCAAATCTACTGAAAGCTGTTATGTTTTGGACATAGTCATTTTTTCGTGTTCATCTCTCCTAAGCCTGTGTCCATCACGCCCACCTACATTGAAGCTTGGGACAGGATATGCAGCCAGTCACTTAGATGCTTGTATTTAGAAAATGATTCAGGCTGTTGGTTACATTTTCAGTATTGTCATCCCAGAAGGCCAATAAGGAGGGGGACCATAAGTCATCCTTTGGCCCTTTGGCTTGTAAAGACATGTGTAAAAAGGATACTGCCGTGTTGAGAGTCTGCTTCCCTACATCTGGATGGGGGAGGGGGAAGACTGTTTGGTATGGAACAGCAGCACTAACCAGCCTCTGGGAAGCCCATGGGGGTGGGCTTTAAAAGAACTGGTAGGGTTTGGGCAGTAATGAGTCCACCAACATAACATTGCATCAGAGAAGCAGATGCGGTTGGGATACGTCAGTCAAGTGTCAGTAAAGAGCCATAGACAATGTTATAGGAAAAAACAGGTCTACCGGTTTTGAACTCTGGTTTTCTATGGGTGCAAAGAATGGGAATGTGTTATTTGGGATAGTGACTCATGAAGCCACAATTTATATTTTAACCATTTTCAAGTGTATTGAAAGTCTACATGCATTTGTATTCATATATTTATTTGTGTGTTTTCTGCCCTTAAGTTAACTTTCAATACTGCAATGATTTAAAGTCATACATGGTGTGATTTGGTTCCAAAAAGTGCAGACTGATGGGTGTGCCCTTCATCACTTTAGGTTTTGTCTGTGTAGATTTATAGGCTTATGAAGTTGCTGGCCAGTTTCCCCAACATAGTAGCCCCCCAAGGGACATTTCATACTCATAATCAGATACACATTGTTGGACGCACATGTGAAACCTCCTGTGATTTTATAATCCTGCCCAGTGTATCTGAACTGTAGATATGTGAACAGGTCAAGCATTTTTGTCATTGCATGGATTTGTTCCATTTTGTGTGCAATGTGGATGTAACTTGCTTCACCTCACACAGTCTTTAATCTTTTTCCAGGATGGTTTGCAATTCTTGAGCAATCTTGTGGGGTGTTTCCAACTCTGGATTGTATGTGACAGCCAGCGGAACCCGACTTTGAGCCTCTTCTGCTCTGTATTTCAGGAGGTTGTTGCGGGGGTTCCTGGTTGCCTGGTGGATCTGTCTGTCAACAATCCTGTAGTTGTAGCCGTGGTTCTGCAGTCAGATCTCAGAGCTTGTATGTTTTTAACCCAGTCTCTTGTGTAAGAGCATATTTGGTTGTACCTTAATGCCTGGCTGAATATTGTGGCATGCTTTGTGTGCATTGAATGGAAGCTGTCACTCTTCAAATAGCTGAATCAGTCTGTTGGTTTGTGATATACTGTGTTTTATAGCCAGCCATCTTTTATTAGTGGTGTCAAAGAACTGTATTTTTTCAGGAGAGTTTGAGGTTGATAGTTACAGGGAATTCATTCACTCGTCTGTGGAAGCTTACAAGGTCTTGTTCGCCAGCGGCCCAAAAAAGGAGGATATCATCAATGTATTACTGATACCTTTGTGGTCTTCAGTCACAGGTGGCAGGGACATTTTGTAGTTGTGTCATGAATACATTGACATACTGCAGCACCATCTGAATGCCCATGGCCATCTCATCATTTGGAGATAAATATTGTTACCCTATGTGAAATAGTTGTGGGTTAAGATTAATTCTATGCATTTGGCTATACGGTATGCAAGTGGGTTGTTATTTCCTAGAGCATTCTTGCATGCCTCTGTGCCATCGATGTAGGGAATGTTGGTGTAGAGTAACCCCACATCCATGATTGCAAGTAATGTCTCCCTTGGGCCGGTGGCTAATAGCATTCTGTTTGTTTAGTATGCCAGTGGTGTCCTAGATATATCTGGCGGTCTCTCTTACAATTGGATTCAAGATGTTCTCAACCCAGCCAGAAATGTTCTCAGTTAACATACCTGATCCCGAGATGATTGAATGTCTATGGTGGGTTTATTTGTGTATATATATAGGGGGGCATATAAAATGTACCGGATACTGGGTTGTCTGGTACCAGGCCCTGAACGTGTTCCTTGATGTAATTTGGGAGTGGCTTTGGAATCTTGTTGAGTTCTCTTTTATATCATTTGCATGTATCTTCCTGCAGATTTGCATAATATCTTGTGTCAGAAAGTTGTCTGTGTGCTTCCTGCACATAGTCACTGGTGTTCATTATGACAACAGCTCCTCCTTTGTCTGCAACTTTGATTGTAATACTTTGATTGATGTTCATGGATTGGATAGCCTCCCTTTCTGTGGGTGTCTAATTATAAGGCTGTTTGATGTGATTGTCCAGTATGGCAGATGTTGCTTGTGTCTGAAAAATTCAATCTATTGGTCCAGGTTTGAGTTGTATCCAGCTCAGGGGTCCAGTTGAGCACTGTTACCTTTCTCTGTTTGTGCCGCAGTTTCTCACCACTCCATTGCTGGCGTGGCTGTCATCCTGTTTGTCATGAAAAAATTACTACAGTTTGAGGTGACTGAAGAAGGCTTTGAGAAGACTGTGCAGTTCTATTTTGTCGATAGGTTTAGTAGGGCAGATTGTTAGCCACCTTGAAAGTAATGATTTTTCTGCCTTTGTTGGGATATAATTTGAGAAGTTGACAGCGCAGTCCCGTATATGGATAGTGTCTCTTTTCTCTGCTCTAATGTTGTGTGTTGCCTCAGTATTTCTCACTCTCTGTCTTAGTTCTTCAAGCTTCTTTTTCTTATTCTTTAGAAGAGATCCTTGGAGTCTTTTTGTGGAAGCTTGGAGTTGTTTCCATATATAATGTGTATACAGTCCCTTTGTGTCCAAAAGAGTTTTTAACCATTCTTGCGTCATCCTTCTTTGGTTGTAGCATGCACTGATAAGGTTGTTCCGTAATCCTTCTGAAGTCCTAACGCATATTTTTGTGAAGATCTTGTGTTGTAGGTCGAATATATGAGGTATATGACTATATCTTGTAAATCAAGCGCTCTTTCAATTGTATAACATTGTCGGTGACCAGCACAAAGTTAGGGAGTGGTTACTCACTGTTCCAATAAATATCGAATGGTAATCCCAAAGAGAGTCTGTTTTTTGTCCCATGACGTTATGAGTGGACTGTGCACTAGGGCGTGGCAGAACAGAGGTTCTGGATTGGTAAGGCCAAGATATATTTTAGAAATCTAAATTGCCTCAAAGGCTTAAAATCGTCTCACGATGGTGACTTGATAACCTCATGAACTTAGAAAACCAGGACAACTCAGTGGTTGGTTTAAAAACATATCAATCACAGATGACATATTAAACATTTTTTAAATAGCCTATACGTTTGTGTACACATACGAGTTGTTATTTTTTTAGCAAATAGAGGGGATGGTGTTATGCCAAATTAAATTCTTTATTCACAGCAAGAGCAGCATTAGCTATTCAAGATATGGTTACAGTTCACATTACTTCATCAAGACAATTCAGGGAAAGGGATGACAGAAATACTTTGGACAGTGCTTGCTCTGTGAATTGTGTGCTTGAACATAAACATGCGGCAATACAGATGCAGCTTCCAGGAATCTTAGCCAAGTGTAAGGCACATTTATAATCAGAACACATGTTTAAAACAAGGTTTTCAAAACAACAGGCCTTTCTTTGACAGCAGCCTCATAATGATAACAATGATAGGTCTGTTCAGTACTTTTTCTCTTTAGGAAGAGTGGTCATTTTAATTGATATATGGTTATGATGTATTTTTATTAATTTTGTTAGTTATTTTCATAGGTATGTGTTTATTTTGTATGTTGTGTTATGTATTGTGTGTAAAAAGTAAAAGTTTCCTTTTTTGGCTATAACAAAATAAAAAAATAATAACAGAAATTAAAAATAATAAAAAATCTACTGTCAATAGCTAGACTTTTGTCCAAAAGTGAAAAAGTCCAAAAGCGTATATTTAGCTCAAAACCCCTTACATTTTCAGTTAATTTTCTGGTCCCCCATTTTGTAATAATTACGTTTTGTAAAGATTGCAATCAAAATAGAAAAAAGAAAATAGACTTACCTTCCACATTGCTAAAATCAAAATGGCCAGAACCAGCAGTCCAAGGAGTATGGCCAGAATAATAACCCATAGAGGGATAGCAAAGGAAATGTTAGGAGTGGCCCATATGACTGAGGTTTTGATCTGAAAACAATAACAAAGAAGCATAAGTGAACATTTAAGGTACATATACATTGAAAATAATTATAAACATATATATATATATATATAAATATATATATGTATATATATATATATATATATTTATATAAATACCATATATATATATATATATATACATATATATATATATATATATTCAGTGAAAAAAACTTTGTTAAAGGGACGTTATGGTTAAGTTGCGCTAATAAAAACCTATGAAATTCAGTGAAAAAACTTTGTTAAAGGGACGTTATGGTTCCAAGTAAAACCGAAAAACCCTTGAAATTCGCCAGTTATGGTAAGCTAAGCAACCATAACTCACGCCACCACCGTGCACTGCTA
The DNA here is from genome assembly GCF_040938575.1 of Ambystoma mexicanum. Classification (NCBI taxonomy): domain Eukaryota; kingdom Metazoa; phylum Chordata; class Amphibia; order Caudata; family Ambystomatidae; genus Ambystoma; species Ambystoma mexicanum. Next base: position 1,042,884,525 of record NC_090924.1, read on the forward strand.
AGACTAACACCCAGGACATCAAAGATGACATCACAAATGTCATTGATGACATCACTGATGACATCACATGTCTGGCTCACTATTTTTTCTTTTGCTGACATATCTAGGCCACATGGTTTTCTTCAGTAACAGTCAGAAACTAAGAATTGTATTTTATTTGTCGACGTATCCTTCTAGTAGGTTCTTACAGTAATTCCCTTAGAGTACAGTCACATCATATGAAACATATACATACGGGAAAACACAAGCTTGAAAGACAGAAATCCTTTTTGTGCATAAAGATAATCACTAGACTTATGAGCACTTTCTGATAGTTCTGTTGTTTTTTTTTTATGGCTGTACTTTCCCTGTATATGGTCATATTTGTATACATTGTACTCACACTACTTTCCTTAGGGTCCAATCACATCAAGTGATACATATACATAGGGTAAATAGCAGCTTTGAAACAGCGCAATCATTTATTTGCATGAAACTAATCAGTTAAGTTATGAATTGTTTCTGCTCCTACTTGTGCTTTTTTGCTAACTTCACTTTCCCTGTATATACCCATATTGGTATGTGTTCTTGTGTCTTTGTGTTTTGTCTATAGTAATGCAATTATGTAATACATGGGTTTTATTAGCTACTTATTACATATTTCACAGTACACAAAAATCTATTAAGAAAACAATAATCATTTCATTATTCAACATATTAACATTTACGAATATCATACCTTCATCTTGTATGCTGCACACAATGTTATGTTTCTGTATGAGTCGCTTAGTATACTAGATAGAACCCCATAATAGGATGCTATTTATATCAATGCATCGTTCAATGCACTTATTAGGGTATATTTCTTGCAATGATTCTTGACACTTTTTTCGCAACATAATAAGAATCCCTTCTACACATATTTCATGAGAAGTACATAGACATGTGATGTCATCAGTGATGTCATCAATGACATTTGTGATGTCATCTTTGATGTCCTGGGTGTTAGTCTTAGCAGTGCACGGTGGTGGTGCGAGCTATGGTTGCTTAGCTTACCATAACTGGCGAATTTCAAGGGTTTTTCGGTTTTACTTGGAACCATAACGTCCCTTTAACAAAGTTTTTTCACTGAATTTCATAGGTTTTTAGTAGCGCAACTTAACCATAACGTCCCTTTAACAAAGTTTTTTTCACTGAATTTCATAGGTTTTTAGTAGCGCAACTTAACCATAACGTCCCTTTAACAAAGTTTTTTCACTGAATTTCATAGTTTTTTAGTAGCACAATTTAACAATAATGACTTTGACTTTATATACATGTCATATGGAACTGACTAGATCTCTTCTTATGAACTTGATGTCCGCAAACTTATTTAATGTTCGCGGACATGTTCAGAGAACAGTACCACTACCTAAAAACTGTGGGGGGGGGTGGTGGGGTATGTTTGATTGTTATATCATAATATAGGAACATTTAACAAATTCTAAAAGCAGCACACAAACACATTATATATAGTAATACATAAGAAATGTAACCCATATATGTAACACACTAACCATTCATTTAAATACAATATGTTCTGAAATGGAATATACCACAAAAAGATAAATTGGCTTCCAACATAATTACATCACAGACACAACAGAACTGAGAACAAGACCAGACCCACTGAATACATAGGACTTTTCTTACCAGAAATAGTAAGTGTACTTCATTTTACTCATATATTTATAAACTTTCTGTATTAGATTAAAAAATATATTACCTTTTTTTTTTTTCTCACAGAAATGTCTAGTACTCTGGAATAGCTAGAGGACAATTTCCCACATGAAGAAATGTCACAAGATAGTGAAACTAATGGTAAACACTTTATAATATAATCCATTTATTTTTTATATACATTTAACATATATATTATTTTTTTGTACAGAGCATACCAAAATAGAAAAAACTTCAGAAAACCCTGTTATGGATAACAGTCTTCACAATATAGAAGAAAAAATTGATGTATTGTTGGCTAATTTTAATAATTTAAAAACTTTTGTAGAAAATCATTTCAAACCAACAACCTTGTACCATTGCCCCACATGTACTTGTCCCTCTTCACCATATCCCAGTCAATTATCCCCAAACCCTCTCCATAATCCAAAACATTTTGATGAGACTTCCATCCCTTCTTCACCTAATACCAATCATGTTGAAACCCCAAATTCTCCTGTTTTTGTTTCTGTTTCTGCCTTACCTTCTCTGTCATAAAATATTAATATAGGTTAAATAAAGTTTAATTTTTATATTGTATTGTGAATAGTTTCCGTTTTTTTTAAAAAAAACAATAAAAGTGTCCGCGGACAGTGCGAGTGTTCTGAAATGTTCGTACATAAACGAAAATGGAGGTGTCCTGAAGAACACCACACCTGTTCGTACTGTTCGCTAGCAAGTTGAAACTGTTCTAAGAACACACGTGGTGTCCTGAAATGTTCGTAAAGAAACAAAAATTAAAGTGTTCTAAAGAACACTATCAGGGTAATTCATAGAATTTCGCTGAAAAGTGTCGCAAGCGGCTGGCGCAGAGTGTCCGCGTGCGATTGACTGCGCCAGGCACGTGCGCTAAAACCGATTTCCGCGCACAGCGTATTCATGGATTTCATGCTCCCAAACCAGCCGTGGCGCAGAGTATCGCAGCGACCCTGCAGCAGCGCCAGTAACGCCCCCAAGAACGCCCTCGCGCAAGGAAAAGCCATCAAAATCGCTAAATCATCGCAAAGGGCTGCGCTAACCCTGGACCAGTTTACAGGGCAGCCAAACAAGGAACGCAAAGCGGGTAACGTGCATATCAGGGGTACACGTGAAGTCATACACGCGATTAGCCAGGGTACGTGTATTACAGGGGTACGCGGGAAGTTTAACACGCGATTGGCCAGGGTACGTGTATCACAGGGGTACGCGGGAAGTTTAACACGCGATTAGCCAGGGTAAGTGTATTACAGGGGTACGCGTGAAGTTATACACGCGATTAGCCAGGGTACGTGTATTACAGGGGTACGTGGGAAGTTTAACACGCGATTGGCCAGGGTACGTGTATTACAGGGGTACGCGGGAAGTTCACCACGCGATTAGCCAGGGTAAGTGTATTACAGGGGTACGCGGGAAGTTTAACACGCGATTAGCCAGGGTACCTGTATTACAGGGGTACGCGGGAAGTTCAACACGCGATTGGCCAGGGTACGTGTATTACAGGGGTACGCGGGAAGTTTAACACGCGATTGGCCAGGGTACGTGTATTACAGGGGTACGCGTGAAGTTATACACGCGATTAGCCAGGGTACGTGTATTACAGGGGTACGCGGGAAGTTTAACACGCGATTGGCCAGGGTACGTGTATTACAGGGGTACGCGGGAAGTTCAACACGCGATTGGCCAGGGTACGTGTATTACAGGGGTACGCGGGAAGTTCAACACGCGATTAGCCAGGGTACGTGTATTACAGGGGTACGCGGGAAGTTTAACACGCGATTAGCCAGGGTAAGTGTATTACAGGGGTACGTGGGAAGTTTAACACGCGATTAGCCAGGGTACGTGTATTACAGGGGTACGCGGGAAGTTTAACACGCGATTGGCCAGGGTACGTGTATTACAGGGGTACGCGGGAAGTTTAACACGCGATTAGCCAGGGTACGTGTATTACAGGGGTACGCGGGAAGTTATACACGCGATTGGCCAGGGTACGTGTATTACAGGGTTACGCGTGAAGTTATACACGCGATTAGCCAGGGTACGTGTATTACAGGGGTACGCGGGAAGTTTAACACGCGATTGGCCAGGGTACGTGTATTACAGGGGTACGCGGGAAGTTCAACACGCGATTGGCCAGGGTACGTGTATTACAGGGGTACGCGGGAAGTTTAACACGCGATTGGCCAGGGTACGTGTATTACAGGGGTACGCGGGAAGTTCAACACGCGATTGGCCAGGGTACGTGTATTACAGGGGTACGCGGGAAGTTCAACACGCGATTAGCCAGGGTAAGTGTATTACAGGGGTACGCGGGAAGTTTAACACGCGATTAGCCAGGGTACGTGTATTACAGGGGTACGCGGGAAGTTTAACACGCGATTGGCCAGGGTACGTGTATTACAGGGGTGCGTGGGAATCATCACACGCGATTAGGCTGGGTGGGTCCTCACAGGTGTTCCCTGTACACCCTCCACGGCCCCTGCAGGCAGCCTACAAAACAGGGGACTACCCTGCACACCTGCTCATGTCCCCCTGCACCCCCACCCCGCAGCAGTGCAGGGGCAGCCTCCACCAGGCCCCCACTCATGTCTCCCACCACCCCCACCCTCCCGCCACCAGGGGCAGCCTCCACCAGGCCCCCACCCATGTCTCCCACCACCCCCACCCCCCCCGCCACCAGGGGCACTCTCCACCAAGCCCCCACCCATGTCTCCCACCACCCCCACCAGTGCAGGGGCACCCTCCACCAGGCCCCCACCCATGTCTCCCAACACCCCCACCCACCAGCACTGTGGGGCACGTGGCCAGCAGGCAGTCAGGCAGCAGCAGATGGCAGGTGGGAGCGTGCTCAGGGCTCTGGGGGGCAGTAATTTCGCCTCCTGGCCAGGAGCGTGGTCTCTCGTGTGTGAACGCGTGGACAGCCTGATAGGTAGTGAAATCCCACACGTCAGCAAAGGCCCTTAGCGCGTAAACCCGTCAACAGCATATGCGCGCCTATAGTCACCTGCACGTGCAGGAAATTGTTGCGTGACACGTCCCAGTGTCAAAGCGTGTGATTGGTGAAAATGGATGTACACGTAGAAGTGACAAAGCGTGTGATTGGTGAAAATGGATCTACACGCAGAAGTGACAAAGCGTGTGAATGGTGAAAATGGATCTACACGCAGAAGTGACAAAGCGTGTGATTGGTGAAAATGGATCTACACGCAGGAGTGACAAAGCGTGTGATTGGTGAACGTACACGCCGCGTAAGTGACGCTGTACGTGTGGGCCTGTATATAAGGTACATGTAGAACACCATTTCCTTGTACGTGCTTTTCGTGGAGAGCGAGTGGGTGAAATCTGTACTTCTTGTCGTTTCACACGCGATTTACTTCACGGCGTTTCCAGTTCGTATTCCCTGTTACCTCTGACAGCTTTTTCTCTTTTTTCTCTTTTACTGGTTTACCTGGGCCTGTTCCCTCAAACAGTGTCCCCTTCTACTGTTGTCCTGTCTTCTCAGACAGCGTACACATCTTCTTTTGGCGGGGGTTTAGCCAGCCAAACGCGCTCATTCTTCACGCTCTTTTACCTGGCAGACGGTGAGTCACGCACGTATCCAACTTCTGTGCTTGCCCCGTGTGTAGCCTACCCCTTCAGAGGTCATTCTAGGCTGCGTGTGACACGCATACGTTCATTCTTGTGTTACTGGGTGCCACAGCGTAGTGCAGGTTTTTCTTTCTGCACACGTGGTCTAGGAGGGGTTGCGTGCACGTCATCTCCCTTTTTTGGGCCTCCTGTGCGTTGCGTGACCCGTCATCTTTCCCCAGGGGTTACAATCAGCCGTGCTAGAGCACTAGGGTACAATTACCATCTGGTACCCAACCCCTTTGACCCCCAATTGCCCAGGACAATTGTCTACAGCCACTCCCATACGCACATTAATATCAGTGCCATGGCTGGGAGGCGAGGATTCCGTAAGGGTGGCAAAGGTGGAAGAGCCACAAGTGGTGGCCGTGGTGGATCCGGTAGGGGACGTGGTCGTAACTTGCAGGGTGAGCCTGTCCCCCCATGTGTGGAGGACCAGTCAAGGGCACCCATCATCCCCCCCCCCTCCCCCCCCTCCCCCCCTCCCGTTGAGGCTGAAGTGGCTGACACCATCCATGCTCAGCCCTTGTTGGACCAGCCCATTGTGGCACCAGACCTGGCTGACTCCATGGCTGACTTCCAGGTCAGCAGGGCTACGACACGTGCGCTGGTGCACGTTGATGCCATCATGCCACGTGGATCTGGGGCAGCAAGGTCATCTGCTGCACCAAGGAGGCAGGGCGGAGTGGCTGCAGGGGCAGCTGCGGCTCCATCCACCCCAGCCCTCACACACCCAGCCAGGACAGTGTCGGTCCTAGTCCATGCTGCTGACATTCCCCCTGACACCATCACACTAGAGCCAATGCCTGCACCAACTCCCATGCTGAGTGTGCAATCCCACACTCCTGATACAGAGTCCACCAGGGCTCCTGCCCCTAGTGTCCAGAGCGGCGCAGGACACTCAGGATCACCACCACCTTCCAAGCGGAAGAGGAAGAGTGCTCGTCCGGCACAGGCTGATGCCCCAGACACGGCTACACAGTCCGGCCCGTCCAGGAAGCCCAGCTTCACGGATGACGAACTGAATGCACTTGTCGAGTATGTGTCCAGACATGACAACGAGATGGTCATTGTTGCAGGATCCAAGACCACACCTGCACAACGCCAGGCACACTGGCAGACCGTTGCGGACATCGTAAGTGCCCTTGGAATCGTGAGGCGCACAGCCAATGATTGCTATAAGCGCTGGAATGACCTAAAGCGCAGGGCAAAGAGTAAGCTGGCCTCAAGTCATGCCGCAACTCTAGTGACTGGAGGTGGGTCTCCAGTAGTAGACATGGAACTCACTCCACATGAGTCAGTCGCTGGGACCTACGTCACGGAGGAACAGATCCAAGGCGTGGGAGATCTGGCTGATTACGAGGCATTGTCCGGTGAGTGCACATGCATGTGTGTGTCATACATGTGCATGGTGTGTGTGTGAGGGCTTCTGTTTGGGTGCCAGGTGAGAGTGTGTGCGCCTCAGTCGGATGGGTCAGCCATGTGCTTCATGCAATACTTCCTGCGCAGCTGCATTTGGCCATAGCAGTATCCCTTCTGCCAACAGTAGACATCTAGCACAACTGCACGCCAGTTGCCCTTGAAGTGTCACCTTGACACAACATATTTGCTTATTTTTCACTGTTCATTCAGTCAGTTTGTTTGCATTCCACCACTTTCACTAGGCATGTCGCTGTCCACTAGTCACATGTCTGACATGGGTATGGTAAAGTGGAGTGACTTTGTTACCTGGATATCATTTGTACACACATGTCCCTGTGCTATTTGACCATTTCAGACTGGCAGCTCCAGGTGAAAAATCTGACCTGTTAGAATCAGAAAAGCTATTACATGCGGGAACTGGACTGAATGAATAGGTGCTGCCCTCCTCTCCATCTTCACTCAATAGCAATGGTACATGCCATCTGTGTGATGGCATGTGTGTTTCACCTGCCAATCACAGGCCAATGTGTGATGCCACTGCCAGGCAGCATGCAGAAAATTTGTTCATCTTCCATCTTGGTGTCATCAGTGTGTGCCATTTGCCTGCACTTCATACGGAGTGAGGGTGCATGCATGGGAGGGTTTTAGTCATGTGGGACATGTGTCAATCAAGTACTGGTTCTCTTGCTTCTCAGCCCTCAATGTGTGCCATGGTGCTAATGCCCGTTTCCATTACTTTGTTTTCATGTCTTTGCAGGGGAAGACGCACCTGATACTGCTGGGGTTGTGGAGATGGTGCAGACCCAGGAGGTGTCCCAGGGCCGACCAACCACCAGTGAGGGACGTGGTGTGGTGGTGGGGGAGAACCCACAAGTGCTGCAGGTCGTGCTCTCAAGGGGTGTCTCTGGCTGCACCTCCCCCGAGCTGTACTCAGGTGTTGATTCGGATGAGACCTACGTGCTGTCGCTGGTGACTGTTCCAGGGAGGGATTCTGTTCTGTCTCACCCACCTGCTCCAGGGTCAGTACCCTCCATGGGGATGTCAGTGTTGGCAGCTACGCCTTCGGTGGTTACGGATGCAGGGTCACACTCCGCGACATCTGATCCTGTTCCTGGGCCAGCAGATCAGAGGGGGAATGCAGTCCTGCAGCCTCAGGCAGTGCCGGCACAGCAATGCGCAGTTCGCCTTGCCCCAGACAGGTGTGGTGCCCGCCGACGTGGTGGCCGTACGCCACCCGGCAATACCGCATGGGAGCAATCCATTTACGGTATGGCTACCCAACAGGCTGCATCATCCGAGATGATGGCTCAGGCCATGGATAGGGTGGCCACTTCCATTGTCCCCCCAGAAAGGCTGATGGAGCGACTAGAGCAGGCAACCGACTCCATCTGCCAGTCACACAGGGAGGACATGTTGGGGTCCAACAGGGACAGGCGGGCGGCACTGGCGACTCTGCAGGAGGCCATCTCCATTGAGTCCCAGGGCCACAGGGAAGCCCTGAGGCAGGAGCTCCTACACCTCAGGACGACTCTTGTTGAGCTTGAGGCTTCAACACACCAAAGGACAGAACAGCAGCTGGAGCGTCTCACCCGTACGCTCTCAGCTGAGATGCAGGCAACGAGGGCGGAGGTCCGGGCATCCCGTGAGTTGTTGCATGGGGACCTCCGCACACTCATCCTCCAGAACCAGACCTACCACACCCGCATGCTTGCAGCCATGGAGGAGCAGACTAGGGCCTTGCGTGGGCTGCCTCCCATAGTGCAACCACCTCCGGATGCAGCTGCACAGGGTGATAATAGCGACAGCAGTGACACTCCCACAATAGGGTAGCCGTGTGGGCCATGAGCCCATGGAGGTGTTTTATCTTCCCAGGATCCACGCAGGTGGGTTCTGGTGTGCATCCTGTCCTCGGACCTCCTGGGTGGCCTCCCCAACCCCCCCGGGCCCATCAATGGCCATTTTTGATTGTTTCTTATTTTTATTTTTATTTTGATTTCTTTTATTCCCAATTTTTTTGGGACGATCTGTTGGCTCCGATCTGTTGGCTCCGATCTGTTGGCTCCGATCTGTTGGCTCCGATCTGTTGGCTCCGATCTGTTGGCTTCCGTGGTTCCTGTGGGCATACGCTGCATTGTGGCTGGGCACATGCAGGCTTGTAATGTATTTGGTTCAGATGCTTGGGTTTGAGTCACACACACCCCTCCTGCTTCCCGTTTCCATGGGCTTGCAAAGGGTGTGCCCAAGTGACAGTGAATTACACAGTGACGTTGGACTCCCATGAGCTGTGTGGCCAGTCTGTAGTCAATACTGTGTATACATTCATAGTGCATATTGCTGTTGTGTTGTACACTGCATGTTGCATTGATGTGTAACTCTTCTTCTGTGTCTACCTCCCAATTTGCAGGTCCCTTCCTCAAGTCCACACAAGGACCTCTAGTCTGGCGAAGGGGACCATGTTGGCAGCAGTGCACCTACAACTCTACATGGCGCCAACACTGCACAGTTGGTAGTGGTGGGAGTGCAGGCATTTCCAGGTGGTGAGACTACTAATATGTAACCTTTTTGATGTCATGTTAATGGTACTACGTGCTCAAGTATGTTGTTGGTCCGGCATTTCTGTGAGCATTTCAGGTGTTGCAGGTTTCTAATAGTGCCACTGTACATAGTGAGAGTGATGTCATGTTGTGGGGATTACTTTGTTTACCTGCAATTAGCATGACATGGCACGGTGTGTCGTGTGGCAGTGCTGGGGTGGGGTTGGCTGACATGGCACTGTCCTCTTGTTGCATTTTGCAAGTGGGTATTCATTTTAGCTGCTTCAATGTGTAACTTCACAAAACTGCATTGGTGGTGTCTGTGTGGGTAGGGATGCACACATTGTGACACTTCCAGGTGAACAATCTCAGGCTGACATGGAATTCCCGGTTCATTCTCCACACATTCAGGATCAGTGTCAGGTTGAGTCATCATTGATTGTCAGATGGAATGTGCCAGGGCAGTGTGCACTCCACAGGGGTGTGATTTCTATGTGAAGTAATTTGCCACTAGCTGTGTACGGGCTGCCTCCCCCCGTGCCCTTTCCCCTCCCATGCGCAGCGGCTGTGCATGTGGTTGGGGATGTGGGGCCACCACCATGTCCACGGCCAGGCCCCGGCGTGTTGCAACGTTGTGCAGGACACATGCTGCCACTATGATCCTGCACACTACTGGGGGAGCGTATAACAGCTGCCCGCCAGAACGGTCAAGGGAGCGAAAGCGTGACTTCAGCACTCCGAATGTGCGCTCCACTATGCCCCTGGTTGTAATGTGGGCTGTGTTAAATCTTACCTGGGGTGGCGTGGTGGGGTTCCGAATTGGCGTCATCATGTGGGGGCTGAGAGGGTAGGCACTGTCCCCTGTGGAGGTGGGGATTGGTATCATTGGTGAGGTTGTGACCTTGCTCAGTATCCAACATGCATGCATGTGCAGTGGCATACATACTCACCAAGCAGCCATGTATCGCCATGCCGCCCAGCTTCTAGGTCCCGGCTTAGGGTGGACATTCGGTAAATGAAGCTGTCGTGGGTGGAGCCGGGATAGTTGGCATATACTGAGGTGATGATTCCCTTGGCATTACATGCTACCTGCACGTTGATGGAATGCCAGTGCTTGCGGTTCCTATAGATGTGCTCAGATGCCCTGGGGGGACGTAGAGCCACATGGGTGCAGTCGATGGCACCTAGCACTTTGGGGAATCGTGCCACTGCGTAAAAATCCAGGGCGGCAGCATGCCTTTCTGCAGGTGTTCTGGGCAGGTATATGTGCCTGCGGACTGATGGCCGTGCAGTCATGATGTTCAAGACCTGGTGTAGGCAGCGTGACTGGGTGGCCTGTGACACCCCACCCACTATGGCACTTGTCCGCTGAAATGATCCAGTGGCTAAGAAGTGCAGTACATTGAGGACCTTCTCCAGGGGGCTGAGTGCTTGGGAGCACAGGGTGGGTGATGTGAGGTCATCCTCCCACTCACTCACCAGGTCCAGTATGATGTGTGGTGGAAACCTGTACCTCCCATACACCTGGTCATCAGGCATCCCGAAAAGGCTGGTTCTGGGTGTGAATATTCTGGCCCTGACTATCCTCCTCCTCCTCCTTTGGTAGCCCACTGCCACTGCTGCTAGGAACGGTATGTTCATCCTGGCGTCTGAGCTTGTTATTGTTAAAGTCCGCAATTTATGCTTAGCGCGTGTTCTAGGCGAGCGTGTGACCCGCGCACCCCTGGAATCCAGTTCCCAGTCCAATAGCGTGTGGAAATTCACACGCACCACGGGATACAGCGTGTGACCCGCGCACCCCTGGAAACCAGTTCCCAGTCCAATAGCGTGTGGAAATTCACACGCACCACGGGATACAGCGTGTGACCCGCGCACCCCTGGAATCCAGTTCCCAGTCCAATAGCGTGTGGAAATTCACACGCACCACGGGATACAGCGTGTGACCCGCGCACCCCTGGAAACCAGTTCCCAGTCCAATAGCGTGTGGAAATTCACACGCACCACGTGATACAGGTTCGCTGACGTACTTGCGTGTGTAAGTGACCGCGCACCCATTAAATACACGTACATAGGCCAATCGCGTGTACACGCACTTTTGTCCAATTACACGCGATGACACTCTGACATGCAGTATCTCCACGTGTGCCCCGTCATCACGTGCTGAGTGGGGAACACCCGTGCGGGTCACGTCACAGACGCGCTTACGCGCTGAGGGACTCTGGTCCAATAGAATCGCGTATGCGTGCTGACGTGCTTACGCGCTAAGGGCCTTTCCTCGGATTTCACGCTGACGTGCAGGATTTTCACGTGCCAAATCACTCCGTATCAAGCTGGCCACGCGAAAACACACGGAAGCCCACGCTCCTGCCCAGAAGGCCGAGTTACTGCCCCCCAGTGCCCCGAGCAGCCTCCCACGTGCCATCTGCTGCTGCCTGCCTGCCTGCCTGCCTGCTGCCACCGTGCCCTGCCATTTGGTGCCTGCACATCAGCCATCTGCAGGGGTCCAGTTGCTGTGTCCACCCCTGCTGGAACAGAAGACTCCCGACTGGTATTACATCGCTCCACAGCCCAGCCCCAGGACCCAGTTGCCCACCCACACCTGCCTCTGGGGTTGCCATGTCGGGCACTTCAACATCTGGCACCAGTGGCAACCCCAGGCCAGAGGGGCAGAGGGGCACCAGCTTCACTGTCACCGAAGTTGGTGTCCTGGTGGAGCATGTCCTGGGGCAGTATGATGCCCTCTTTGGATCGTCCCGCGCCAGCAAGGAAGGACGGCAGAGGATCTGGGCCGACTGTGTGGTTGCCATCAACGCGGAGGGGGTGGCAACCCGCGACGTCCTGAAGATCAAGAAGCGCTGGGAGGACTTGAGGTCCAGGACCCTTGTGAAGGCCCGGCGCCTCGTGGAGGGGGGCCGGGGCCGCATGAGTTCCATCCAGATGAGGGTCCTGGAACGCGTACGCCCAGCGCTCCACGCCCAGATCCTTGAGAGGGAGGCCCGTCTGGAGTTGAGCGGTAAGTGTCCATGCATTACTGTGTGAGACAGGGCATGTTGCGGTGTGCTGGTTCTATGATACTTGCCTGTATGTGTGCCATAGGCCATGTATGCATGTATGTGTGCAGGGACATCATGGTAATGCATGTGCGACCAGTGATGTGTGATGCACATGGTTGTTGCATGTGTTGAAATGCCGCATGGGGAGCCCTATTCAGATTTTGAACATGAGAGCATGCCAGTCTCTGTACGTGGACATGGGTGGGGGTGAGGGATGGGTGCTGATGCCAGGTACATATATGGTAGCCATGTCTGTGTGCCTGACCTGCGTGTCTGTGACTTGTGCATGCCATGGATACATGACACATGTGTGTGACAATGCAGAGATTCAGTAAAGCAGCCAAATTACCCTTGTAACCGCTGTGTTTGGTGTGTTTGGGGCCAGATGGATGTGACTGAGGTGAAGTGTGTGCATGTGATGGGCATGAGGCATGATGCATGTGAGTTACATATCATTGAATGTTTCAAGAGTCCATTGGACATGCATGGAAATGTCCATGGCATGCACCATGCCTGTTACTGTGTGTGTTTTGCCTGGACTGACCCATGTGTTGTGGAGGGACATGATGGAAGTGTACTTTGACAGTGGTGCTCATCTGCTATTGCTTCCTGTCTAGGGGACCATTGTACAGTGCCCTGATGCTTGTGTTCTTTGTCTCCCTCTACGCAGCGGCTAGTGAAGAAGAGGGCGGAGACGGCGCTGTGGAGCAAGGCGGCGGGGATGCCCCCACGGCTGCAGCGGAAGGGGTGGGTGAGCCCCCACAGGGGCCTGCTACGGTGGGAGACGGTGAGGAGCCATCCAGGTTGGTGGTTTGCACAGAGGAGGAGGAGGCCGCCACTGGGGCACACATGGGGCCTGGTGGGGGCATCCCTGCTGGTGCAAGTGGTGCAGTCCAGGGCCAGGGGCAGGAGGCAGCACAGGTCACCGTGGAGGGGCCTGTGCATGTCGCTGTCCCTGACCCTGTGAGTGCACCACCATGCACCAGCAGGGATGCCCCGTCCCAGGCCCGTCCGCAGGTAGAGGGGATGTCCATGTCACCTGACTCCCCTCCACCTGCGGACGTGGGAACCCCTGGCCGTGCGGAGAAGGTCCTGATTGGGGTCGCGATGCGCACGGCTGTGATTCGTGATGCCGTGCGTGCTTCCCGGGAGGAGCACGCACGTCATCACGAAGTGCACCGTGCCGACGTGGCCCAATTGGGATCGGCCATGTTCGGGGGTTTCCTGCATGTGTTGGCCAATGTGGCGGCCCTCTCCTCCTCTGTGCAGGCTATCCACCAGTCGTTCTCCTTGCCGTCTTCCAGCCCAGATGCCACCAGGGCCCCCTGTGGACCTGCCCCGACCAATGCAGCCAGCTCGGTGGGGATCCCATCCCTGCCACAGTCGGGAGTCAGAGATCCAGCAGGGGTGGACACCAGAGCAACTGGACCCCAGCAGATGGAGGATGTGACGGCATCATCGGGCAGGGCACGTGCACGACGGCGTCGGTGGTTTCCATCAGCCTGGATGCCGTCGTGCTGGCACAGGCAGTTGCGTCGGAGGCAGCAGCAGGCTCAACGTGGGAGGCATCATGGCTCGGGGCCATCAACATCGGGGGTGCAGGCATCGGCCGGAGGGCAGGAGAACCCTGGAATGGGAGTGGCTTCCGTGTGGGAGAGGTTGTGCCAGCGGATAGGTGCGGAGCGGCAGCGGGCAGAGGAGGAACGGCTCACGATGGTCAGGGCGGAGGACTCCATGCGGAGGGCGCTGAGGCGGGCTGAGTGCCTCGAGGGTCTTCGCAGGGAGTTAGAGCTGGACACTGCGTTATCCCTGCGGGACCTCAGGGCCAGGGAACATGCCCGCCTCCAAGCCATTGACCAGGAGTTCGATGATGCCCTGGCCCATGACAACAACCAGTGAGCCGTCCGAATAGCCCGCTGCCTTTGTATATAGTTGTATAGTTAGGGTTAGGTTTCCTTTGTTTTTTTGAATTTTTTTTGGTTGCGATTGGACAATGCACCACTTTTTTGTATATAGTTCACTTTTTAGTTAGTAGTCAGTTAGGTTTAATTTGGTAGGGCTCATGGACCCAGGATGATCTTCTTAATTTCCTTATTTTAATAATTCAGAATTTTTTCTTGGACATTCTTCTTGTTTAGTTTGATTTGCTTTGTGTTTTTTCTTGTTTGCTGTTCAATACATAATATTTTTTTATTCTTCAATGTGTCGTATCATCTCATTGCTTTCAGGCATGTCATGTTGGGTGTTTTGTCATTCACTTGCAGCCATTGTGTGTGACAGACATGTGTTAAATTGCATTATTTACATTGGGGGTGTAACATGTAATTGCCTTTGATATGTGGGTGGGTGTGATAGTTGGTTGGGCCTTTTGGCAGGGCAGGATGGGCATTACGGACATGATTGGGGAATGTTGGGACCCAGGTGCAGGGGGGCATGGATTGGACATGGGTGGGGGCCTGCTGCGAGGTGCCCCACAGTGCTGGGGGGTGGGGGTGGTGGGAGACATGAGTTGGACATGGGTGGGGGCCTGCTGGCAGGTGCCCCACAGTGCTGGGGTGTGGGGGGGGTGGGAGACATGAGTTGGACATGGGTGGGGGCCTGCTGGCAGGTGCCCCACAGTGCTGGGGTGTGGGGGGGGTGGGGGACATGAGTTGGACATGGGTGGGGGCCTGCTGGCAGGTGCCCCACAGTGCTGGGGGGTGGGGGACATGAGTTGGACATGGGTGGGGGCCTGCTGGCAGGTGCCCCACAGTGCTGGGGTGTGGGGGGGGTGGGAGACATGAGTTGGACATGGGTGGGGGCCTGGTGGAGGGTGACCCTGCACTGCTGGGGGGTGGGGTGGTGGGTGACATGAGTGGGGGCCTGGTGGAGGGTGCCCCTGGTGGCTGGGGTGTGGGGGTGGTGGGAGACATGAGTTGGACATGGGTGGGGGCCTGCTGGCAGGTGCCCCACAGTGCTGGGGGGTGGGGGTGGTGGGAGACATGAGTTGGACATGGGTGGGGGCCTGCTGGCAGGTGCCCCACAGTGCTGGGGTGTGGGGGTGGTGGGAGACATGAGTTGGACATGGGTGGGGGCCTGCTGGCAGGTGCCCCACAGTGCTGGGGGGTGGGGGACATGAGTTGGACATGGGTGGGGGCCTGCTGGCAGGTGCCCCACAGTGCTGGGGTGTGGGGGGGGGGGTGGGAGACATGAGTTGGACATGGGTGGGGGCCTGGTGGAGGGTGACCCTGCACTGCTGGGGGGTGGGGTGGTGGGTGACATGAGTGGGGGCCTGGTGGAGGGTGCCCCTGGTGGCTGGGGTGTGGGGGTGGTGGGAGACATGAGTTGGACATGGGTGGGGGCCTGCTGGCAGGTGCCCCACAGTGCTGGGGGGTGGGGGTGGTGGGAGACATGAGTTGGACATGGGTGGGGGCCTGCTGGCAGGTGCCCCACAGTGCTGGGGGGTGGTGGGAGACATGAGTTGGACATGGGTGGGGGCCTGCTGGCAGGTGCCCCACAGTGCTGGGGGGTGGGGGTGGTGGGAGACATGAGTTGGACATGGGTGGGGGCCTGCTGGCAGGTGCCCCACAGTGCTGGGGTGTGGGGGGGGTGGGAGACATGAGTTGGACATGGGTGGGGGCCTGCTGGCAGGTGCCCCACAGTGCTGGGGGGTGGGGGTGCAAGGGGACATGAGTTGGTGTTCATTAGTTCAAGGAGACATGTGCCTTTGCTGGGGGGCATGCCCATGGTGGGTGGGCTGCCTGCGGGACATGACCAGGGATGCAGGGTAGTCCCCTGTGGTGTGGGCTGCCTGCAGGGGCCGTGGAGGGTGTACAGGGTACACCTGGGAGGACCCACACTGTGAAATCACATGTGGAACTTCCCACGCACCCCTGGAATACACGCGGCCAGGCTATTCGCGTGTGGAACTTCCCGCGCACCCCTGGAATACACGCGGCCAGGCTATTCGCGTGTGGAACTTCCCGCGCACCCCTGAAATACACGCGCCCAGGCTGTTCGCGTGTGGAACTTCCCCCGCACCCCTGAAATACACGCGCCCAGGCTATTCGCGTGTGGAACTTCCCGCGCACCCCTGCAATACACGCGCCCAGGCTGTTCGCGTGTGGAACTTCCCGCGCACCCCTGCAATACACGCGCCCAGGCTGTTCGCGTGTGGAACTTCCCGCGCACCCCTGAAATACACGCGCCCAGGCTATTCGCGTGTGGAACTTCCCGCGCACCCCTGGAATACACGCGGCCAGGCTATTCGCGTGTGGAACTTCCCGCGCACCCCTGAAATACACGCGCCCAGGCTGTTCGCGTGTGGAACTTCCCCCGCACCCCTGAAATACACGCGCCCAGGCTATTCGCGTGTGGAACTTCCCGCGCACCCCTGCAATACACGCGCCCAGGCTGTTCGCGTGTGGAACTTCCCGCGCACCCCTGCAATACACACGCCCAGGCTGTTCGCATGTGGAACTTCCCGCGCACCCCTGAAATACACGCGCCCAGGCTTTTCGCGTGTGGAACTTCCCCCGCACCCCTGAAATACACGCGCCCAGGCTTTTCGCGTGTGGAACTTCCCCCGCACCCCTGAAATACACGCGCCCAGGCTATTCGCGTGTGGAACTTCCCGCGCACCCCTGCAATACACGCGCCCAGGCTGTTCGCGTGTGGAACTTCCCGCGCACCCCTGAAATACACGCGCCCAGGCTGTTCGCGTGTGGAACTTCCCGCGCACCCCTGAAATACACGCGCCCAGGCTGTTCGCGTGTGGAACTTCCCCCGCACCCCTGAAATACACGCGCCCAGGCTGTTCGCGTGTGGAAATTCCCGCGCACCCCTGAAATACACGCGCCCAGTCTGTTCGCGTGTGGAACTTCCCGCGCACCCCTGAAATACACGCGCCCAGGCTATTCGCGTGTGGAACTTCCCGCGCACCCCTGGAATACACGCGCCCAGCCTATTCGCGTGTGGAACTTCACGCGCACCCCAGAAATACACGTAGCCCGCTCCCCCAGACCCGATCGCGTGTGAAACTTCACGCGAACCCCTGTGATGCACGTACCCTGCTGAAATCGCGTGTTAGACTTCCCGCGCACCCCGGTATACACGCACACGTATTTTTTGTCAGCGGGTGTCCGTGTTTGTGGGTACCCCTTTGCACGTCTTTGTTCCTGGAGGGCCACAGTATGGGACATTCATCATGGCAGTATATAGGTGCGATTAGTTGGCGCACCTTTTGGCGCACATTTCTTACAGCCGCAGAGACGCTACCGCCTGCTTTCTTGTGGCGGTCGTGTTTGTGCCTGTGCGCTGGTTTGAGCGTGCGCTTTTTTCCCCTATTCTATTCCATGAATACGTGTTGTAGGCGAGCGTGTGGGCGTTCCGCGCACTTGTGCCCTGTACTTCCCCCGTGACGCCCACGTTTTGGCAAGTTGTTCCCCATTCCGAGTGTTACGCCCGTGTTCCGCCTACTTTTGTTGCGTGCGCCGCGCTATGTGCGATTTTCGCTGTGGCCTGTGCGATTTTCGCAGTGACCTGGCGCACGCTGTTAGATGGCCTGTGCGCTAACGTGCGCCGCGCACTTTTTATCGCACATCCGCTGGTTTTCTCGCGCACGGCCTTCCATGAATCGACGTGCGCTGCTTTTCGTGCGATTTTCGCACGTTCACTGCGATTTTCGCTATTCCACTGCGATTCGCACGTTTTTGCCCACTTGCGCCGCGCTAATTATTCCATGAATCGGCCTCTATATCTGTCCGTAATGTTCGCTATCAACTTAAAACTGTCCTAAGAACACAATTGGTGTCCTGAAATGTTCGTAAATAAACGAAAATGATGTGTCCTGAACAACAGTACAACTGTTCGTAGTGTCCTGAATTGCCTACAACATAGGTGGTGTTACATTACACCGATTACTACTATTACCAGTAGAACACCAGAACAAATTAGACTATTATAAACTTTCTGCAGAAGCTGCAATGGAATTACGCAGAGTATTGAAACAAATGAAAATGCTACTAATAGATGAAGTGAGCATGGTCTCCAAACTGATGTTAGCTTTGATTCACCTCAGATTACAAGAAGTACTCAAAACAGACTATGAAGAGCTCTTTGCAGGAAAACACATTATTGTTTTTGGAGATCTGCTTCAATTAACACCAGTAAAAGGTGAACCTATTTTTAAAACATTAGGGCACAAACTCTGCCGTAAAACTGTTGGCAGCATGGGAAATGTCAACCTTTGGCAACATTTCCAATACAGAGAATTAACAGAAAACATGCGCCAATCTGCAGATCTAATTTATGCCAACATTTTAAAAAGTTTGAGAGTTGGTATACTTTCTAAAGAAGCAGAAGCAACATTGAAAACCCGGCACATTAATGCACTTTATGGCGATAATGCATGTGCTACAGATGTTATGGAACAATTAGCCCACAAAAATGTCAATTGAATGGCCTTAATGCCAACTCTTGCAAGCTGTCTCAAATTCAATGAAATAATGTTAAGTAAAGAAATGCAACCAATAATGGAAATTAGCGCCACAGACAAACTAGATGTACATGGTATGACACTACCCATGTGTGACCAAGCCACAACAAGACTAAATAATTTAGAAAAATCAATCTCAAACACAGCAGGCTTAGAAAAGATGTTAAAATTATCCTTAAATTGCAGAGTAATGCTTAAATGTAACCTTGACGTGGACCAAGGACTAGTTAATGGACCACTGGGTACAGTTGTTGGCTTTCAAACATACCCACGTGACAACAAAATTTAGTTTGTCAATATACTCTTTGACAAACTTTCAGAAGTAAAACGGATAGGACGCTCAACAGCTAGATTCCTTCTCTTCAAAGATATGTATGTACGCAGAGAACAATTTTCTCTAACTCTTGCATACGCAGTCACGATTCATAAATCACAAGGTCTTACCCTAGACAAAGCAATGATAGATATTGGTAACACAGTCTTTAAAGAAGGCATGAGCTACGTAGCACTATCACGCTTACGTACACTTGACGGTCTATTTCTAATCAACTTTGATGCAAGTAAAGTAAACGCTGATATTCCTTGCATTTTAGAATATAATAGACTTTGCTCACTATACACTCCCCATCTAAACACATATTCTGTTCCACAAAAACTAAAACGTTGTAAAAGAAAACTAAATCAAACAGAAATGCAACAGGACGTCACTGCAAATCCTCCAAAGAGAGTAAAAGAAACTAATACTTCATCAAGTACCACAAACAAAAAAGAATCAATTAGAGAAAGTAAACCAGGTACTTCTTTAAAG
The DNA here is from genome assembly GCF_040938575.1 of Ambystoma mexicanum. Lineage (NCBI taxonomy): Eukaryota > Metazoa > Chordata > Amphibia > Caudata > Ambystomatidae > Ambystoma > Ambystoma mexicanum. The sequence goes on from NC_090924.1 coordinate 1,042,904,157, forward strand.
AAGGAAGACAAACTCCAAAAAAATCAGTTAGATACAGAACTACCTGGACCATTTAAATTCTCAAATATAGTTGGTGTAAGTTGCTATGCAAATGTAGCAATGAATATTCTATTTCAATTACCACCAATTGTTGACAACATTTACTTACACAGTACAGACCCTTTGTGTTTGCAAATGTTAGTACTTCACAGAAATGCAGCAAACAATCCTGACAACACATATAGGGCCTCATTACGACCCAGGCGGTAAGGGGTTTACGGCAGCGTAAACAGCGCCGACCCTTACCGCCTGATTCCGAGGTCCCTTAGCGCAATGGAGGTTTTAACACCTGCTTTTAGCAGGTGTTAAAATCCATGGCGCTAAGGGACCTTGTTGTTAATTACGCCACCGTAATTTACGGTGGCGTAATTAACGCCTTCCCCACTCCCATTATGCCCTATGGGGCAAAAATGGGAATGGGGAAGGGTAAATGGGGATTGGGGACTTACCGCCCCGCCAACCTCGGAATGGGGCGGTAAGTCCGCCAACCACCATGGCGTAAACGTAGTTTACGCCATGGTGGTAAAGGTACGACCCAGGCGGTAACTTACCGCCTGGGTCGTAATGAGGGCCATAGTGTTTTTGGAATAAGACGACAATTGGACTACTGTGCTGGAATGGTGAAATTCACTATAAACTCACAGGAAGATCCACAAGAATTTCTAATGTACTTACTATTAGTACTGGAAAACAAAAACATACCTATAAATGAAATCTTCCAGATTTCATACATGTGGAAACACACATGCACTCTGTGCAACAATGTGACACAAGAAGAAATTCCCAATGAACGCTTCATATATATATATCAATACCAAATTGTGAATCCATTCCATTTCAGCAACTTGTACAAAATGCAAACCATGGTAGATTATGCTCTACCTGCAATTCAGATAATCGCTCCACGTTAGTAATACACACACATAGGAAATACGTAATACTAATGCTTCTACGTTACAATGCAGATGGTACCAAAAACAACTGCAAGCTGACTGGATTCACACATAGTCAAATATCACTTGGTAAGAAAACCTTCACAACAATAGGTATAATCTACCACGCAGGAGCCACAACCAATTCAGGGCACTACACAGCATATATAAAAAAGAAATGTGGATGGTTTGAATGTAATGATAGTACCATTACTCTAAAGCAGAGATTACCAGCAAATCTTACAAACGCTTATTTGATGTTCTTAAAACCAAAATTTGATAAATAAACTATTTAAACCTTTAAGTAAATTTGTGTTAAAAAAATATAAACTGTTAGAATACTCCAAAACCTATCTAACAGCTCAAAGATTCTACAACAACTAATCAGATAAATGAATACCACTAAATTAGGCCAAAAAATACACAGTTAGAATACGCCAATTGGTATCTAACTGTCCCAAAATGTAACAATATCCAAAAAGATTAATAAAAACCACTAAGATATATTAAAAAAATAGACAATTAGAATACGTCAATTGGTATCTAACTGCTCCAAAATTTTATAATATCAAAACAAATGAAGAATCTGTTACTGCTCCAAAAAAATACAACAAAGCAAAGTATAAAGCATTAGCCAGAAACAACAAGTGAACACTGAAAACAAACAAACAAATAAACTGTAGCATAACAGAAAAAGGTTTTTTTTTTAATCCAACATGGATTTTTTTTTCTCCCACAGACCCAATGATTTTAGCAACAAATACAGAAACTGAGCAAATTGCACAGTACTCTGATTTGTACTCTACTAAATATGAGGGTCGAAAAAAAATAAAAGTACATTGCTTATACAATGTAATAAGTCATTACAAAATACTAACATGCTATTTTCTTTTATCACAGAAATGAAGAAGAAAAACATGGACTCCCATTACTAGACCAAACAGTAAGTATACAATAATAAGGACAACCATAGCAGCATATCACATCCATAGTATCTAATACCTTTGTTCCTTATACATTTGTTTTTCACCCAAAGTTATAAGCAAATATGAATGTGATATGCTGCGATGGTTGTTGCCAAGGCATACAGTCTTGGGTGCATGGCCAAATGGCCATGCACCCAAGACTCTATGCCCTGGCAACAACCACCGCAGCATATCACATCCATAGAGTCAAACATTTCAACTATGATCTATGGGAAACTTTTAATGTCCGCGAACAATGTGAGTGTTCTTAGAACACTTTGAACTTGCCAGCGAACAATACGGACACCGTTTTCAGGACACCCCCTACGAACATTTCAGAACAACGCGATAGTTCTTAGAACACTTTCAACTTAACAACGAACAATACGGACAGCGTCCTAAGGACACCCCCTACGAACATTTCAGGACACCGGGAGTGTTCTCAAAAACGTCTTCAGAACACCACCATCTTGTTTATTTGCAAACATTTCAGGACACCTCAAGTGTTCTTAGGACACATTCAACTTGACAGAGAACAATACAGACAGCGTCCTCAGGACACCCCCTACGAACACTCCCCGGACACCGCGAGTGTTCTTAGAAGCGTCTTCAGAACACCCCCGTTTTGTTTATTTGCGAACATTTCAGGACACCGCGGGTGTTCTTAGCACACATTCAACTTGACAGAGAACAATACGGACAGCGCCCTCAGGACACCCCCTTAGAACATTCCAGGACACCGGGAGTGTTCTTAGAAGCGTCTTCAGAACACCACCATCTTGTTTATTTGCAAACATTTCAGGACACCGCGAGTGTTCTTAGGACACATTCAACTTGACAGAGAACAATACGGACAGCGTCCTCAGGACACCCCCTACGAACACTCCCCGGACACCGCAAGTGTTCTTAGAAGCGTCTTCAGAACACCCCCATTTTGTTTATTTGCGAACATTTCAGGACACCGCGAGTGTTCTTAGGACACATTCAACTTGACAGAGAACAATACGGACAGCGTCCTCAGGACACCCCCTACGAACACTCCCCGGACACCGCGAGTGTTCTTAGAAGCGTCTTCAGAACACCCCCATTTTGTTTATTTGCGAACATTTCAGGACACCGCGGGTGTTCTTAGAACACATTCAACTTGACAGAGAACAATACGGACAGCGTCCTCAGGACACCCCCTACGAACACTCCCCGGACACCGCGAGTGTTCTTAGAACAGTTTCACTTTGCTTGCGAACAAAACGGACACATATTGAGTCCTTAGAACACCCCCAGTCAGTTTATTTAGAACATTTCAGAACAGCCGTGATGTCCGCAAACATATCAAACACAAAAAGAACGTCTAACACATAAAAAACACAACTTTCATCCTATCTCATACACTCCCACCCTCCCCAAACACTCCTACACACCAACACACTCTACAAAATACACATTTTGAACAAAGTTTCACCGCGCTGTCCGCGGACGTCCGCGAATCCAAGATGGCGGGCGCTACCGAAAAATCTGACGCGCTTCACGCTCCACGCCGTCCAATCAGCGAACACGTTGCATGTCCGCGAACATCACGCAAGACGATTGGCCAATCAGGACACTGTCCGCGGAGCGAACAGGGAAGTGTGTCCGCGAACCGAACACAGATATCACTAATTTTTTTTTACCTACTTTTTGGTCATTTTAAAAAAAAATACTGGACGGATTTTCACCAAATTTGCAAAAGCACGCTTTTGGGACCAAGCCGCTGCTCCTGGTCCAAATTTGGTGGAAATCCGTCCAGCGGTTTGAGCTGTAGGCACGAAAAAAAAGTTTTGGGACCCCCCTATAACTTTGCCCCCTCCCTGGACGAATCCTCACCAAACGTTGCAAAACAATTCAGAGTGACCCAAATACTTTCTATGCAAAGTTTGGTGAGGATCCGTCCAAGGAGAGCGAAGTTATAAGCCACCCAAAAAGTGCTCTTCCTATGGAAACAGCAACTTAACCATAACTACATGGCCACTACTGTGGCCATGTAATAGGTACTGCCTGTTGATTCTATGAGAAGAGTTTATTACATTGATATATAGTGGCTAAAACAATATTTGGACAGAACAATATTCTTGCCCCAGGTATTTATGCATCAGAGAAACTACCACTTGTCAGAGCATGGGGCATTAACATACGCAATGGCTTTCCATTTGATAAGGTATGAATATTTTCCTGGTATACATTTTGATTCCTCTTGATCCACTTGATACAAAACGGGTTCTGTTGCTGCAATCCGTATATATTTCCAATGAATTGTGTCCCACTAGCATTTGGAGTATGGATTTGTGTATTTTAGGAGACACAAACAACCCACTCATTTGACACAGAGGGTATCATTGTAATGTGCTCACCCCCCTCTAGCTAAAGGAGACTGTTTGGTGGGAACACTTCGAGTAGGGGACCATACACAATGGAGCCCAGAAACAACAAGGAATTGTGTTTCTAGAATATGATTAACTAGAGGCTTTCAATATTCAGCTCTGTCGTATCACAGACAGGTCAACTATAGCATGATGCTCTATGTTTTCTAATTGTGTGACACACGCAAACACAGTGGTCTCGATTCGATGTGATGAGGCCGTATGAATTGTGTTATGTACCGTAAAATGCCTCTCTGGTAATTCTTCCTTTCCATTTTTTCTACCTGCTTCTGCAGGGTACCTTTTTTTACTCTGCCCGCTGACTTTCTTTTTCAGAGGCCCCCACCTCTGCCCCTTGCTTCCTTTTTTTGTGTGTCTTCCTCCTCAACGCCAGTACCGAATCTCAACCCATAGGCCCCCAAAACTCCAGTCCCATGCCTCCCCCATACCCATTTCCTAAAACTCCCCCAACCCAGCCCGTGAAGGTCCACCTGGCCTACCCCCCTGACGTGCCAACTCTTTCACCTGCCCCACCCTATCCTTCCCCATGAAGTCTGTTTCCTGCCTCCTTAGGGGCCCTAAACTGGTGAGATGCAGGTGCGGTTTTCCCTCGGGTCCGACCTGTACAGGCAGCGGTGGGCATTCCTGTGAGGTCATGGTGGCATTTTGCGCATTGGATCTTTTGTGGGCGCCCTTCCCCAGGGCCCCATATGACGTGAAACAATCGTTTCATAAATTCCTCATTGAGGGGGTAGCTAAGTCATCCATTCCTCTCTGAAGATGGCAGTTCATTACAGGGCACTGATGTGTGACATAGGACAGCTGGACGAGTGTTCTACCATGTGGCTGCTTTGTGCATTGTAAAAAAAAATACCAAGCAAGGCAACTACAGCAAATTAATCATCAGGAACAGTACAACACAGTGACGACTGAAAGCACACAAAACAGGATCACGAACATGGGTCCCCACATGAGATCAACTCAACATTGCTAAACAAAGGGACATGGCCATGGTCAGAATAACATGCATAGAGACATCCTATAACTAGCAGTCAAGAGAGGTCGTTCTAATACTGAACACCTCACAAGCACGGCTTAATCTAGAGTTCTGTGTACAGCTAGAGGTGCCATGCTGCAATAGACTACGCGACATAAGGGAAAGATCAGCGCAAGCCAGGGCATGTTTTACAGCACATGTCTCATGAGCAGTCGCTCATAACTTTCAATGGGTATATTTATGAGGGTTGAAGGCAGTGGCGGCTGGTGAATTTCTGAAGTGGTGTGAGTGAAGGGTGCCTGAACTAAACACGGAGGATTTGGTGGGGAATCACTCAAGGGCCTTTTTTCAATAAAGGGTTAAATTGGAACATTTTACAGCACTTTCCGGGAATAATTGGGTAAAATGCCGCACGGTTTGTAATCAGTTTTATATGGTAGCACAGGATCATTTCCAATGCATTTTCATAATTCCTTTGCCCACAGCATATGCCAGTATATAAAACATTGTGAGAAAACGCACACTTGTGGTCAACCCACATAAATTATTTTACGGCGGCTGATCCGTGAGATATTATCAAACAATGTTTATTTTTGATTATTCAAAAGATGTGCAAAATAAGCAATATGAAAGTGCATAAAATACAAAAACCTCTGGAAGACAGGAGCATTCAATTATAATGCACAATCCTAACAATAGATATCAATTAAGACAGCAATTCATGCTACCAGAATAAAACACACAGTTACTCTCTACAAACACTCCACTCACACAACGACCAACCAAACATACTAAAGTGCTATCTCATCATAATGTGCAAACAACACCATAAAGTGCAAATCAACGCTGTACCCTGAACACAGGAAGTGATTGTTCAGAGAAAGACAGTTAACTTTACTTGTAAGCACCAATGACCTAAAACACAATGTGCCACTACTTGTAATAACGTGGCGCCACAATGCAGTCACACCTACCCAAAACTAACTGTGCAACAAACATTCCTTCAAAGGGGAAATATAATTCATACAGCATTAGTCTATTTTGCCTACTAGAGTTTTAGGCAAAAATGGGTTATACATGTTCAAAGGACCCAGCCTTCTTCAGGGCAAATATAGAATCTACAGGGAGAGGAGAGATCTTATTCCAGCCACCTGTATGGAACCAAAAAAGGTTCCATTACTCTCACATGTAGAAATAAAACATCCATATAGACCACTTTACTTTGCGCATGGTCACACATTTGCCAAAAGGAGTGCTCACTTCCCAGACCCCTCAACCTCTCAGCCAATCACCAAGCACCATAGAGTGAGCCAACCACAAAGTGATATCTCAGAGACACCCATGCGCTAAGGGATGCACGCCACTACCCAGCACCAAAACCAACCACAAAGCACCATAAAGTGAGCCAACCACCAAGTGATAGCTCAATAAACACCTGATTGTAGATCATGCACTAGAGGATGATCGCCACTACCATCCACCGAAGCCAGTACCAATATCAACACCAAAAGCCATTATTAAATGTTAATTGGTGCAATGTAGTAATTCGACATGGAATTGAATTGTAAATAAGATTTTCCTACCAGTCTATGCAGAATATGCATGGGAAAACCGACGGTCAATCGCCAGGCACTTACACAATGCGTACAGCACACACCATCGATTCAAGGAACTGCTCTAGGAATGAATAAACATTACCGGTACTCACTGTGCTCTGAAAATCAGAGACCACCAGATAGGAAAACACAGAGCAGAGCAAACACTCTCGCTCACTGGATAAACACAAAATACAAAATACAGACTGGAAATGCAAGAGGTTATTCAAATGTTACCTCAAGGGCTCATGCAGCGACAGACACCCGGAACGCTTTGTGCTCCCTCTCAGTATGGGGTTCTGTGAGAAACCATTAACACTGCATATTCAAAAATTGCGCCTTGCACCCAAAACAAAAGTGTGGAACAGCAAAATCTTCTGTGACTCAAGCGAGTCCTAGGACTAAAAATCTTAAGTGCCAAAGTACTATCTGTACTGCCCTCTCCCTATACTCGAGCTCGTTGAAAAATGGAAAACGAGTGCTGACCTGATCTGTCTGTATGGTAAAATACAGCAGCCATCTTAGAATGGCTAAACGTTTTGAAATCTCCATAGCACTGGGCCCCCATGGGAATAAAAAGGAGCTAGGCCAAGTCAAGGAGTAAATTAGTAATGCTGTTACATATAGTACTGGGCCAAGATCTAAGGGCATAAGGAGGGAAAACAAATGTTATTAATGATGTCACCTACCCACATTAAAATGAGCCAATGCAGTAAACCAATGCAGTAAACCACACTAATAGCTGTTCTTTGATTCCCATGTCACCCCCGCACCCATCATGTTTTGTGGTGCCTGGAAACCTCTGTGTATAGGCGCCATACAAATATCCAATAAATACATAAATACATACATTTATCCTGAAATTAGACTACTAGTGTGGTCTAGGTCATTGGCTCATTTTAATGCAAACCAGTTGCCTGTATCCCATGTCACCATCTAAACCTACTTCCAATGGGACTGACATTTCTTTCAAACAAGCACTTCTCTTAACCTAGTTCACAAACTCCCCATCTCTCACAACATGAAGGGGTTCTATGGAACACGACTGTTCAAAAGTGGAGAAAAAGGGTTTCAACTACTCCAGGTTGTTTTTCAAGTAGCAAATGTATAGTACAGCAAATGTGCCAGAAACCATACCCTTTTATATGTGAGTTGTGCCTGCACCCTCCAGAACTTGGAAACCAGCTTAATTTTCTTCATAGAAACAAATGCTATGAAGGGGACCCATGATTCCAGATTTTAGAAGAGCTTTCTGATTGACTCTGAGACACTGAATGTTTTTTTTATCAGTATAATCAACTTAATTTGTTTAGACTTCTGATTTTAGAATTTGTGTTATTGCAGTGATTTTTACCTAGCTGTGGGGAAAGTACAGAATGGCAAGGATGAGTCTTCAGTAATTGCATAGGTGTGTAAGGTAGGAACACCATTCTCTGCACACAAATCAAGGGGGATTGTTGCGGATTTCTTCAAGTTCTAGCCCTGCTCTTTTTTTCCTTTAAACATAGTTCGTCCTACAGAACCATTGCTGTCTAGGTCATGTGACCTTCTGCAGACTTCTTAAGGGAGTATTTCAGCCGAAATAATATATAACACTATTAACGTACACATGTTTGAGGTTAACATGTTTCTTGCTTTCTCAGATTGATGCAAAAGGCGCACACCGGCCAGAGAGCGACACACACATCTTAGCACATGTTGTATTGCTTTAATTTGTAACGTCCGAGGGCAATCGCGTGGTGCAGTACAGTATTCATGTGAATGCGGAGGTCCAATCAATTTACCCCACCATGGCTAATTGGTGTGTGCTGATCCAATAGGCAGTCTCGGAAAGGCCCTCAGCATTCCAGACGACTGCCCGATATTAGGCACAGGACTTAAAGGGGCGGATGTGGGGTCCAGAAAGGAGGTCAGCAGAGGCTGGTGTAATTGTTAACATAGCCAATCAATTAAGCGAGTCTGAAGCCGAGCCTTTCAATGTTTGGGATCAAGCAGAACTGTGACTGTACCTCTTATCTCGCATTTCACAAGCCCTTAATTGCAAATTGTGTACATGTTTTTTGTTGTCCAATGGACGGTTGTCTGACGTACAGACTGCCTAAGGCATGAGAGATTTTAAATAAATTCGAACATTGTCCCGAAGGAGCACTGATTCCATCATGTAATCACATGGGTGTGTAATGTAATAGTAGTGTGTTAGTGTAATGCAATTTAACAACCCTGTGATATCCTCTGTGAATCCGGGCTGCTCGGGTTGCCAGGTTCATAGCCTTACTTTTCAAAGACATTGAGACACATCTTGGTCATATTCGAAGTGTTCATACAATATTGGTTATTTGCAATTGTTAAGGACATTTGCATAGTAATCAAAAACACAGACTGTAAAATAATTGCAATGTATTGCACACTCGAGGAGGTGGATGTGACATAAACTGCTGACTGTAATGTAAAGCAAAATTATAAAGCGCACCTTCACCAGCAAGGGCATCATGGCGCTAACAGTTCAGGAACTGACCAGAGGAAGAGCCGATTAAGCTGTGAAAAGAAAGGTTTTCAGGGCATGGTGGTAGGAGTGGTGATCCTCGAGTGCCTGCAGGAACAGAGGAATGGAGTTCCACAGAGAAGCCACTGCCACGGAGAAGGAATGACCACCTACTTGAAGCAGCCTAAACCGGGGGCCATAACTCTCAGGGAGGAAAGTGAATGCTCTTTCCGAGTTGGAACATAGGGGCAGAATTTAGCCTGCAAAAAAACCAGGCCTTTCCCGTAAATGGCACGTTGGACCACGCACAATGCCTTTAACTTAATACGCTTGGCCACCGGGACCCAGTGCTGTTTTTCCAGAATCGCTGTGGTGGGACAGAACCAAGAAGAACCCGCTGCCTTTCGGGCTGCAGAGTTTTGCAACACCTGCAGCCGCTGAAGAAGGTACGGCGGCTGCATTAGATAAAGAGCATTAAAGCAGTCTAAAGAGCCAGCAGTAAGAGAGGATACCACCACAGAGCAAAGATGAGAAGGAAGATATGGAAACACTTTTCAGAGGATGCAGAGTTTAAAGTGAACTGATTGACAGACACCGCTGACCTGACTCTGCATAGAGAGGGACTCAGAGAGCTTAACCCCCAAGTTCTTCACCGCCAGAGAGGGCGTGGGCAGAGGACCAAGTTCGGATGGCCAGAAAGCCATCTTTCACTGTGTCATGTATTACAAATATATGTTAAGAGGTTTATTAGCCTGTTTGAAATTTTAAATAAACAACCACTATCGCTGAGTAGTTGCAAAGACAGACACTTTGCTGTGTCTCTGATCAAAGGCAGCTTAACAACCAAAGCATTCATTAGCAGCGCCTAAATATCTGACATTGAACTGCAGTGCCTCTGCATTTTACTCATTCTTTTGTATTAGCACCCTTTTGATAACCATTGTCATGGTTCAGTCAGTCAGTAACTAGGAATTGCGGGAATTATGTTGTTTTAGCCCGTTCGCCTCCACTCTACCTTTGTGACTGAACCACCTCTGGACATATTATTTTTCTCTCGGCAGATGACTTGTCCTCCTCTACCCATGCCAGCACCTTCTATGCCCCTTTTTGTGATGGCCAGCACACTCCCGCGCCACCCATTCTTCACATTGACCTCTCAGCTTGCACCCTATTACATTGTCCGGCACAATGCCATGGCATCATGTCAGTTTCTTCCCAGCGCCTCCCTGTTTGTGCTTCTTTGCTCCTTCTTGGGGGAGGGAGGCAGTCCGCCCTAGCACTGCCATGGGTTTGAAAAGCTTTAGCAGCATTGGTGCAGATCAAAGGTGCTGATAAGGTACATCCAGAGACATCATTTAGCAGTCACCAGGGGTCGAACTTGCAACCCCTGAGGTCTCCCTTGCTACCCCTAAAAAAATTTAAATCAAAAACAACTTTTCTTTTTAACAAAATGTAGCTCTGGGCTGTTGCCAATGCCATGTGGCTATTTGAGCTATTTGTCTTCTGCCGATACATATGGTGATCCATTTTTGTATGAAACGTATATCACATTACAGTAATATTGTAACCATATTTTTCATAGTGTACTTAGAAACAATGCTATGTGATGCCACTTCCTGTTTTGTCAAGGGGTAAATGTGATGCTGGAAATGCATCGGAGGGACAGGGCCTCCGTATCCTTGTCCTTTACTGCTTTTTATTGTGTGTTCTGTCGTGTTTTCCGCGCAGGAGTTCATGTGGGACTCCTGGCGGTACAGCTCTCATTCTTTTGGTTTGGTGAACGGACCCGTGGGATACCCTTATGGCACCCATGGGTGGGGGTACAACCCTGTGCCCCTAGTGTATGTTTTTGGGCACCTGTGGGTGGCCCACAGAGCAGGGTATAGGGTGGTGGCAGCTCCATGCTGAATTTGACAGGTGCGCGGAGTATCCTCCATTTTGGGATACCCCGGCCCTGCAATTGGGATCAGTTGATTCCTGACGGAAAACAAGATGGCCCCGGTGGCCTCTTGCTTTCTATTACCCATTACCTTGTTTTCCCAAAGTCCTGGGAAGCCCGGACTCTGTCCCTTCCCCCTGACTGGCTGTTGGGTGGAAATGCCATATATGGTGTTGTTGTGAAGGCCCGGCCAGACTAGCTGGAGCCTTCCCGGTGATGTATGTTGTGGGTACCTCCTGTGGGTGGGACCCGGGTGAATAGAGTGTGTGACGAATATGCATTCTGTGTTGTGGATGTCTAGTATCTGGTTGTTGACACAATGACTGAGACAGCCCTGCCCGAAACCGGTATGAATGCAGCTTGGAGTGTTGAATGGCTCGGTACTTGTCCCAATACACATAACTTGTTGTGAGTGTCTGGAGAGAAGTGAATGGCCTGAATACCTTGTGTGCCTGATTGGCTGCCTGCCTGCACGAATGCCCGTAGTCATGATTGGATGCTTGAGTGTGACCCAGCTGAATGAATGGGAGATCAACAGTATATCTGGGGACCTCTCACTGCTAGGAATTGTGTTCAGAAGCTGAAGTCCACTACGACGAGTAACTGGAGTAACTGAAGCTTGACCTTGAAGCCCTGCTGGACGAGAAGAATTGCTGTTGCTCTCCTTCACAATCTGAAAGCTGTTGTGCCTCCAAGGACTGACCCAGAGAGGACCTGGTAAGGCGCCCTCTTCCCAAGCTACGAGGGACCATCGTGCACAGCTGATCTTTGCCAACGCTCCCTGGTAGACAGACCTTCGACAGGCTGCCGACCCGATACGGGGACTGCTGCGGAACTCCAAGGAGAAGCACTCGGACTGTTGTCTGCCACTGTCGACGACCGCCATCGCCGACCGGAGCCGCCATGCACCCGTTTGCCTAAGAACTTCAATTGATCATCGGACGCTCTCGCCTGCATCGTCATCCGCTTGCCTCCCGCTGGAGAAGGCCCGACCGTCGACGCGCTGAGGAGCATCCACCGGTGGGTTTCCCGCCACCTAAAGACCGCAGAGATGCCGACGACTCCACGCCCTTGCTGGGCCACAGTTCTTCATCATCTCTTTGCTGTCCAGATCTATCGTCACCGAGGTGCCCCGCACGCTTCTTCCTTGCAGGATGCCAACGCTCTGTCGTCGGCGAGCACCGCTAGGAACGAAGCTGCCACTTCACGGCCGTAGTTCAACCTGTTCACCGTCGGACGTTCGAAGACCCGTGACTCCCGCCTTAAAGGGAGGGCACTCAAGAAGGGCCGTCGATTCCCTGACACCGAACGCCGAGTTCCTCGACACCTCTCGACGATCCGTTAGGATCCCATAGGACTCAATGGGAATGGGGAAGTGGAAACACCGGCACCATCTCGTGATGGTGCTGGTGTTTCCACGTCCACCTGCAGGCGGGAGGTGTTCAACCCGCCAGGTCAGACCTAGCGGGAAGATCACCTTCCGCCTACAGGAGTCGGGATCGTGCATTCCGGAATTAACAGTGGCAATGGGTTTACCGCCACTGTTAATTCCAGACCGTCCGACCTATAGTAAGTTCAAATAAAAGCTTAATATTAACTTCACCATGGGGTAACTTCAATCAATAGAGATATTGTTCCATATATTTATTTGCAGCATTTCAATCAAGGGTGAATTATTGGAGGAAGGATATTCCATGAATCAGTAAGGTTATTTACCATTCTTAGATCAATGTAGACAAGTGATTATTCTTCTGTGGATGCATAGAAATAGTGACCTTGTATGCAGTTCAGGAAGATGTGTTCAAAACCCTCCTGAAGAAGGGTGTAAGGAACTCGAAACATGTGGAAAGAAGGCTGTTGTGGAGAAGAACTCTTTACTGGTATCAAACTATCGGAAATTGTAAAAACACTTGAGCAGAAAAACTATAATATACTATTTCTATTTTGATTGTAAAATACACTAAAGAATATCATTGTATTTATAAGGCCACTTTTTGGATGCCACTGAACGTTTGTTGTTTTACTATGATTGAATTGATGCCCCTTGATTTTGATACACAGTATAATCACATGAGATTAACATCTTTGTTTGATGGAATCGATTTTACTTGGAATATAGAAGTGGTGCGAAGGGGTGCAAGACCACCTGAGAGTGCATGTTGGATTCTGAGTTCTAATGGATTAGTTTGTTATTAGCAAAAACAAAAGAGGTGATTGCTGGAAGGTTTTGAATTAGTCTTACCCTCTAGAATTGCTCTGGGCAAACCTCCAGACCAACGTTCTTCACCTGCCAAGCCATTACAAAAGGGGAAGACCATTCAAGCTTGGTCCCACCCCAAATGGGGCAGTCCAGCCCCAACTGCTCGCTCACATCCCTTCTGCATGAGACCACAAGCATCCCCAAGACTTTTTTGTTAGTAGTTTGTATCCCTATTTGAGAGAGGGTATGCCCAAATGTGGGCCCCTTGCTTGCTGCGCCATAGGGAACCAAGCTGCACCTCACTGAGGAGGCCCAACAAGGCCAAAACATGTTTGGGGATGCTTGTCTTTCTGTGCAGAGAGGAACGGACCTAGCACTTCGGGCAGGGCTGCTACCATTGTCTGCAGTACCTTACTGACTTGCATATGGCTGGACCCCTTTTACAATGGTGCAGACAGGCTAAAAAACAGTATTGTGGAAGGTTCTCCAGAGCAATGCCTGTGGTACAGATTAATTTGAAACCTTCCACCCTCCACTTTTTTGGTTTTAGTTTGTCTCCCTATGTGAGATAGAGGGTATGCCCATACGTGGGTCCCTTGCTTGCTGCGCCATAGGGAGCCAAGCTGCACCTCACTTAGGATGCCCAACAAGTCTGAAACATGTCTGGGGTTGCTTGTGTTTCCATGCAGAGGGGACAAGGCCCAGCAGTTCTGGTAGGTATGCTCCCATTGGTGGCAGTAACTGACTTATTTTCATATGGCTGGACCCCTTTTGCAGTGGTAGACAGGCTAAAATATGGTGGTGTGCAACGTTGCTCAGAGCAATGCCAGTGGTTCAGATTAATTTGAAACCTTCCACCCATCAATTAGGTTTTAGTTTGTGTCCCTATGCGATTGAGGGTATGCCCAGACGGTGGCCCCTTAATTGCTGCGCCGTAGGGAACCCAGCTGCACCTCAGTGAGGAGGCCCAACAAGGCTGATACATGTCTTGGGTTGCTTGTGTTTCCATGCATAGGGGACCAGGCCTAGCACTTTGGGCGGGGCTGCTACCATTGTTGGCAGTACCTGACTGATTTGCATATAGCTGGACCCCTTTTGCAATGGGCTAAAGAAACAGTGCTTTGGAAGGTTGGCCAGAGCAATACCAGTGGTTCAGATTTATTCAAAACCTCCCACCCATCACTATTTTGGTCGTTGGTTCATTTCTATCTATTAAGTACCACCTTATGGGCACATCAGTGGCAGACTACATAAGGCAGCAGTTAAGATGAGATGAGTGCCAGTGTGATTGCAAAATCCATGTCTGCTTACAATAAGAACTAAAAGTGTTCATGCCCCACACAGGAGCATTTAAGATAGTTCCTCATTTGATGAGGTCATTAGGGAACGTGCATCCTTATCAAGATAGGACAGTCATATAAGACTAGTTATGAAACTTTTCAGTTAGACCTAATAAAACAAACCTCTTAAATGACACCATCGCTAATGTGAAAAGGCACCCATTTGTACACCCTCTTTTTCTAAAAGATACAGGAAGTTTGTCAGTAACATTTAAAATTGCACTAGAGACTTGAGGCTTCTATGATCTGAGCTCAGGTGCAAAACAGAAGGGTAACAAAAAGGTACACCAATAATGTACACAGGGAAACATAGTTTATTTCTGTTACTTGAATTGAGTTACTTGAATTCTATTGTGTAGTTTGAATCACCAAGAAATCCATATGTTATCTTTAAAAAGAAAAGAAATCTGCCTTTTCCTGTGGAAAATAAAGTAAATCCAAGGAAAGTATTTGCTGACATAATTCAGGCCCCCAACAATGCAGGCACTATTGAGCAAATATCGAAGTCACGATTTTTACCCTGTCTTAATAGCAAATAATGGGATTTCATGTATTATTTGCTTACATTTTATCCAGTGTATACATATGGCTATTTATTGTTAATCATAGTTTCAGAGAAATCTAAACTGCCCATGTAAGCCAAGAACAAGCATATAAATGATGATTTTGGAGACCAGGGACCAGGGAAAGTTTCCAAAATAGAGGACGTGGGACAGCTGGAAGTATGGGGAAGGATAATTGCTGAGAACTCGAATTGCAGAACTATGGGCCTCATTACACGATAGGCGGTAAGGGTTTACCGGTACCGGCATTTTACCGGTACCGGTAAATCCTTACCGCCTTACTACGAGGTCCCTTTGCGGGTTGGGGATTTTAACGCCTGCTTTTTGCAGGCTTAAAAAACCAACCCGCAAAGGGACCCAGGGAGCTAATTACGGTACCGCAATTTGCGGTGCAATAATTACCGCCTTCCCCATTCCCATTATGCCCTATGGGGCAAAAATGGGAATGGGGAATGGCAATGGTGGAAGGGGGAATTACCGCCCCTCCAACCTTGGAATGGGGCGGTAATTCCCCTTTCCACCAAGGCGGTGCCGGTATTTTACCGGCATGAACCATGGCGCTCATTGCGCCATGGTTCACCGCCTACCGTGTAATGAGGCCCTAAGACTATTAGTGTGAAGTACGGTCACAAACAGTTGTTAGATCTTGTTGATTCTCATGCTCTCTTATGTTAGATGTCTCTAACCTTGGTAAATTGTTTTCACCTAGATAACGGGTGCGCCTAATACACTGCATACTAAGAGTGGGAACTGTTTATAATGAACCTAAAAGTGTAATTGGTAAGGGCTGGAAGTATGTCATGAATCGTGGAAGCAAGGATTTGATAATGAGAAGTTGTGTACCCAGTCTAACATTCATCTAGGGAATCTACCTTCATTGGTAATTGCTGTCACAGTGTGATTGTGAAATCACATTGGTCAATTAGAGAAGATCAAAGTTGTATTTCCTTTGATAATTATGTCTAAGGCTGAATATCTGTAATAATAAAGAAGCCAGATATTCAAATCAGGACTGGTAACACATATGGACAAATGGGTGGGAGTCCTTATTTCCCACAATAATGAAGTTGACCCTTGAACATTGCCGTGTTTTGTACATTAAATGTAAAAATCGGGAAAATGACCGAAGTTTAACACAAAATATGACAACTAATTTGTAACACGTTTTAATAAACTGCATAGAAGAAATAGAAAACTATTCATTTTATTTGTATTTGACCAATTTCACATGGATTGAGCTGATTGCGCTGTTAAATTGCCCAGGTTAAACAGTTTATTTCAAGTAGGAATTATCTGTGTTGTTGATCACAGAGTGTACGAGCATTAGGGAAAGTGTTTTATATGTTCCCATGTAGTCCTTGCTATGTCTCCTCATATTTGTAATATTTACTTTAAGGGGGGGGCAAACCTATGGTATTTATTGTGTATGCATGGGACAAATGGTGTAAATAAGGTGCAGGGAGGGCGTTTTGAGCCTGCTGGAAAATAATGGATTTGCCAGAGAGACCTAGAATGTTTAACTGGTATGGTGGGGTGGGTGCTTTAACCAGGAGAGTTGAAAGCTTGTGTTGCCAGCGTCAGGATAAAAAAAGGATATTCTCTGTTTTAGAGGCCTTCATTCAGAGATTACTATCTAAGGCCCAATCCTGGATTATCACTTTTCAGGTTTAAAAGTACCTGAAAATCGCTTGTTCATACAGATTTTGAGAATAGTTCAATAATGTCTGCAAAGGGTTTAAGCAAACATGAAATTGTCATGGAGATAAGATGGAGCCCTGTAGGGCACCACTTTAAGGGGAAAATTGCTGCGTTAAAGTCTCCCTTTCTAGCCCTCAGGTTGCGATCATCACCGTAGTTGTTTATCCTCTCCAGGGTAGTCCGAGCCATTCCCATCTGAATATTTAATCTTTTATTATTGTCTGGTGGTTGACTGTTTTGTAGCCAGCTGATATTCAGGGAGCACTGGGGTTGTTGGTGTATTGTTGTCAAGTGTCTCAGAATGTACTCTTTCTTGCATATATATCTGCATCTGTACACATTTATTTTAGATGGGGTGTTATGGTGACATCATTTAGTGATGCCGGGATACTGCCTGGTGGTAGTGATGTGTTACCAAATTCGACCAGAGGTTCTTCTAGCTTAGCAATGTTTTTCTTGATTAGGGTGGCTGGGTAGGAGTCAGATTGCTCAGCAGACATAATGGTATTAACCATCTCTTGAGTTGCAATCAAGTTGCCATAGGTGGATGCCCCTGGTTTATTGCGGCTGCTCCATCTGATCATTTCTAGTGATTAATGTATGCTTGAATTTCGGAAATTCTATGCACAAAGACCCTAACAAGAGAGAATGCTAGTTCTTCTGAAGGTTTAGGTTGATTACCAGTTGGTTATGGGTGGGTTAGTCACTGTACATTTGGAAAAACATGTTTAGTTTACATTGTGCAGAAAATATATGTTTTCTTCTTTTTCACAATGGCCTTTCCTCTGAATTTTGAATGTCAGTTTGTTATTACATGACTTTGATTTCCTCCATGCATGTTCTAGATTGTGGCCTGCCATTTTTTATGCAGGAAAGTCACCATCAAAGCATAGGTTTTCTTTTTATGGTTTTTATTTGTTTTAGTTTCTTGGTGCAATAACGTGTAGTGTTTTAGTGCTTTTTATGTTCATTTTTCTATAAAGAGGGAAGGGTTGTTTCCATAATTATTGTCCTTAGTGAGTGGTGTGAAAATGTATTCAAAAGTTTGTTGTTTGACTTTGTTCATTTGTCTGATAAGGATGTGGTCTTTTCGGTTGTCCTTTTCGGTTAGATGATTTATGTAATGAATGTGGATCTCCCATTAATTTGTTAGCAGATGGTGGACAGTCCATGACAGTTCCACATGTGTGGTCTCATTCATGTCTCGCTCAAATAATTAGATGATGTCAGTTGCATGCACATCTTTGCACATAAGCCTTTAATTCAGGATTCGAAATGCAGATTATACATGATTTGAGTAAAATAGTTTGGAATTCGGGTTATCTGATTGGGAATCAAAGGTTAATATGCCCAATTGCAAGTATTTTATTTGAGTTGGATTGAAGGGAAAAGGAGGGGTTGTACCCTGACGGCTGTAGACCACAGTAACTGTCATGAAGATGTTATTGTCGATCTAGCATTTGAACACATATTTTTCAAAATTATGGGCGGGAGGTGTGTACTCCTGGGATATCCTGAGACAATTATTTTATAGGCAGCTGGTATTATGGAGTACATTACTACTTGGTAATTGTCCATGATCCATGCTTCTGTGATTCCTAGGAAGTCCACATTGAACTCTTCTATGCATTGGCAAACATTGTTTGAATGCATGACAGCTGATCTACTATTAACAGTGCTTATTTTGAGAGAGTAGATGTCTGATGTCTTCTGTGGGGAATAGATTGTGGGCTTATCGGGTTTTAGGCTGATAGCTGGAGTAGGGTCTGGTATAGTAGGTGAGACTAGCAGATGAGACTACCCTGGAATTTTGGTGGGTCTAAACGTTATTAGATTTTCTGATGGTATATACATTCCTCTTTGGAGCAGTGTTCTCGGGGGTTTCCTCGAATCTTGGCATTTGTTCATTTTCTGAGTTGTTTAGCATTAGGTGAGTTGAAGGTGAAAGGTCAGTTGGAGGGTCTTATTGTCCCTGAGTAATCTGATACGTTTGGGGAATCTTTCTTCAAAAGCAACTAAGGTCAGGTTTTTTGCCTGGAACATAATTGTTCTATTACTGTATGTGTTTAAGGTCAGTTTGTCGTTTTTGTGTGGTCAGATGGGTGTTCCTCAGTTTAATGCTTTATTGATAGGGGTTTAAAAAAACAATTCATTTTAAGGTCATCAGTAAAAATGAGAATGGCAGTGCACCATTCTTTGGTATAATAGCCCAATTGTTGTCTATTTAAGGGGTGTCTGGATTATTATGCAGGCAGTTGCTTTTGACATTTTTACTTCCATTTTTAGAGGCAAGGGGGAAGTCTATGTCATGACATTTTTTGAGGGTATTGTGGTGATTATTATCCATGCCAATGAATGGTAGTTCATGCGATGGCTTAGGCAGGGGATTGACAGTGATAACACAGGGATACAGGCTAATGGGGACACATTTCAAGTACTTGATATGTTTTAGACTTGTTTTCATCCGTTTCATGGAACAGAAATGACCTTAATTGCTGTCTGGGATGACATTCTGAAAGATGCAGATGAGGGTGACATGACGCAGTTGATCGTGTTGGACCTGTCTGCAGCATTCCACACAGCAGATCTGGATATTATGCTTTCCAGATTATCAAATGTTATTGGTGTTTCTAAACATGCATTGACATAGGTGTGGTCTTTTTAGACTGATTGTTGTCAATGTGTTAAGACTGGATATTTCACCTCGGATCCGGTCCCAGTGAATTGTGACATTCCTCAAGTCTCTTCAGTAATCCCCCTTTGTTGTTCAACATTTATTTTCAACCACTTCATGCAATTTTCAATTCATATCAATGTTGTTATCACTCATATGCAGACAACACCCAGATTTATTTGGGGGTTTAAATCTGAACAGTCACTGTATAGCATAACACAATTTACCACCGAAGTTGTGGTCAGTGGACGACAACAAATGATCTCCAGCTGAATCCGAATTAGATAGTGTTTATTTTGTTTGCACCAAAATATCTTACTACGGATTCCCTATGTCCTTCACTAAGAAGGTGAAGAGTTTAGCTGCTTTTGGCATTTAAATCATGGATCTGAACAACAGATTGGAGCAATAGTTCAATCTGTTTTTGGAACCTATGCTTGCTTAGGAATGTCCTTACATTTCATATGCCATAAGGCCATGCTGTTGTGGTGGGTTACTTGGTCAATTCCAGTCTAAATCCCATTAAAGCAGCTTCATTGTCTACAAAGCGCTAAAAATGCAGCGGTTAGACTGATATTTAAACTACCCAAAACAGATTTTAGTTCAGCCTGCTGGATATCCCTCCATTGGTTACCTGCAAAGCAGAGGATAGATTTCCTAATATTATGCCTAGTCTTTAAATGTGTTAATGGTCTTGCTCCTGCCTATCTAGCTAACAAAGTTTCATACTACCAGCTGACCTGTTCCCTTTGTTTGACCAATAAGTACTTTTTGATGATTCTTCCGTGTTCACAGAGGAGATAGACGATTCTCTATTTATGGGCCCTGGGTATGGAATTCATGTGGCAATAAGACCCAAGGCGGCGGGCCAATACCGCCCCAGGTAATGCCCGGGGCCGTAGTTATAGTTAACGAAGCCCCCGGGCATTACCTGCGGCGCCGAGGGTCTTATTGCCATTAGTACCCCGGCCGGTTGGGTGCTAATGACATTTTTTTCTGTTCCAAAACATGTTTATTTTTTTTTTTTTTTTAAACGGCAAAAAAATGGCCGCCGCCATGGAAAGGGAAAATTTAGTCCGTTTTCCCTTTCCATGGCGGCCATCGGGAGCGGACGCGCTGGGAACAGAAGTGTCCCAGCGCGTTCGCTTCCAAGACCAGAAGAAAAAAGAAGGTAAGTGGGGTCGGGAGGGCAGAAGGGAGGGGATGGGGAGGAAGGAAAAAAAAAATGTACCGCGGTCTCCAGCGGGGACGATGGAAGTTCAGCCGTGTGGAGGCTTGGAGCGGGGATGGCCCCGCTCCGAGTCTCCACGCGGCTTGAGGTTTCCATCGTCCCCCGCCCGAGACCGCGGGATAGAAGGTAAGTGGGGTGGGGAGGTAGGAGGGAGGAGGGAGGAAAGGCTTGGGGAAAAAAAAATCTTACCTGAGTCCCCAGCGGGGGACGAAGGAAGCCTCCAGCCATGCGGAGGCTCGGAGCAGGGATTGCCCCGTTTCGAGCCTCCTCATTGGCTGAGGGGCTGCCACGCCCCTCGCCGGGAACAGAGTAGCTGGCACGCACGGCGTGGACGGGAATACCGTGTGGTATGGCTCGCAAATGAGCCAATCACCACACAGTATTCCTGTTCAGCCGCGCGTGCCGGGTACTAATTACCATTCATCTTAAGGAGCCTTACCTCTCTAGTAGCTTTCAGGAAAGCCTTAAAAACCTACCTTTATAAGTAACATGTAATAAACTCTTGAGGTCTTTGGGTTTCGTCATTGGAATATGTTTCTTGAAAACCTGTTCCTAGATGCGGTTAATTCCACCTGGTGTGCTATATAAATTCCTCAAATCAAATCAAATGTAACGGTCAGTTTTCAAAAGCAGATCAGAAACATATTAGATACACCAGCAATAAAATGAACCCTTACTTTATGAACGAGATTACATTTTTTAAATGCAGGTCAGGTTTAGATTATATACACCCCAGTATAATACAAGACCATGTGCCACATTAAATAGTTTTAAATGCAGATAAAATGCTGATTGAATATACCAGCAATAACACAGTGCAGTCGGGACCAGATACCATTTTTTAAATGCAGGTCAGATGCAGATTTACTGGTCCAGATTCAATTTTTTTAATGCAGGTCAGATGCAGATTAAATGTATCAGCAATAACACAGGACTCTAGGAGCTTAAGTAATTTTACAATGGACACATAAATATAGAAATATTATTGAAATGCTCAAACTACAAAGCCTTTGTATAAGGTGGTAATTTGAAATGGATGAGAAACACAGGCCACAATATATTACTTAAGTGTGCCAGACATATGGCCTTAGACATATATTGGGAAATGTAACCTGATGAAAGCAAAAATGTCTGTAATGAGTAGCAAGAAACAAATTGCAGTCTTCAGAGATTCTAACTCAATGTACAGTTCAGTATAGCTGTGTTTGTCAAGATAAAGGAGGAACAAGTATGGCGTGAGGCCTTACCAGGCCCTATCACTGCCAAGCAGATCCTGCCCTTGTCTGTACAGCCCTGTGCTGTGATGCCAAGTGGTGGCAAACCTCTGGGCAGGCATGTAGTGGATGCACAGGGGGTTCAAGGACCAATCAGGGAGCTGCTTGCTTCCAAAATGACTACTCTGGGACAAAGGCCAGGTAAAATGATGTACCACATGCAGGTAACTTCTTCATGTCCAGGTCCTGCAGGGAGTGGGCAGGGTTGCTGCTAAGGATGTCTGGCTTCAAGGGGACAATGAGGATCTCTCTCCTCCTTAGAGCAAGGCTGCTAAAACATGCATCTGCAGTCCTGCATTTACATGTTCTGGAACGACGAATCATGGAGCTTCCAAAATGGCTACCAACAGTGAGATGACAATGTGAAATGATGTTATTGTCTCAATAAAATTACTATCAATTGAAATTGGAAATAATTGTTTTATTGTGTTGTGGTATTGATGGACCCTAGTGTCTGAATAAAGCTATGGTGATGATGAAACGTTCTTTCATTGTATATCTGCGACAACGCTCTAGAATGGCAGCATTAAACTACGAATATCACAGAATAACAACACCACTACTATCATATTTCAAGAACATGAGAATCATATGCCATAAAATAGTAATAGAAAAAAATGTGCGAACACATCAGCAACAAGTACACCTACCCAGTAGGATCATTACTGAAATTAGCTATAGTGTTTGATTTATGTGTTAGTTTCTGGAATGTTCCTTCCTGCTTTTGCTATTATAACCAACCACCTCCTGCAGATGCCCCTTCATACAGTATATTATGTGAATGTATATGCTTGAAACTGCATGAGCCTAGCATTACTAAATTTGAGGAAACATGTGTTAACATCTCATCAAGCCTTCTATCAAGCTATATAAATTGCATTTGTCATCAGTTTTTAGTATAGACACACTTGGAATGTTATGTTCTGTTCGAAGTGCAGAACACTCATGTGTGATTGCCATGCTGTTGCACTACTTCAGGCCGCCTGGCCATGCCAGGGTGTCCTATTGTGGGTGTTGAGGAACACCATATAGAGCATACGTTTGTGGCATTGGAATTCTTATTTTGATTAGTAGCAAGACCAGTAACGTGACCAGTAACAAGTCGTTTCAGACATTTCGATACGGCGCTGAATTCCTGCTTTGTGTGGAACGATATAAGGATAGTTGCAGACGCCGTTTTGCTATGGTGTTCAGTCAGTGGGGCTAGGCTGCCTGCAGGATCCCCCTGTGTTTCAGTGGGGTCGGTTCAATTTTTCGTGAGAACAAAATGAATGGATAATAATAATCACACATATTTACATGCACACACACAGGCAGAGACAGACAAACACACACCGAAAGGCACACGGACATGCATGTACACATACAGCCATCCCCCACACACGTTCATGCAAACAATGTATTCAGAGGGTTGCAGAATTGTCCACGCTGCAAGACACGAGTATTAGCCTCCTGCGGAGCGGGCCCTGGAACACGAGCAAAACACTGAGAAATGTGGACACCGAGATCCTGCGAACAGATACAAGCAGCTGCTCTTCATTTAGCAGCACCTGAGGCGAGGACATGACTTTGTTCGGGTTTCCTTCCCTTTAGTCTCACTGTCTGGCTCTGCAGCTTTTTTTTCCCATTTTTGGTGGTTGCCGTGAAAGAAGCTTTTTTTAAGTCATAAGATGTATTTAGTGAAATGGTGAAAGGGGCGGCGAGGTCGTGATTTGTCAGAGTGATGAGATGCTGGAGAAGGACAATAGGCACTGCAGGGTCCTGTGAGGCCAAATGTAGAACTTCATTAAAACGAGAGAACGGACGCCAGAAATTACAATTGCCTCCACCCAAGAAAAAAATGAATTGTTCCATGATGCAGCCTCCAAAAGCGAGCAACGCTGGACACTCTCCAAGAAAGGCGGGCCTACTCTTGTATTGTTTGTTGGCTGTTCCTTAAAACCTTAACTCCTTTGATATGCGTCCTACCCAGGTAGTTTCACTATTTATTTTGTCAAACTTTGTGCTCTCCTAAATTAGTAAGGATTTGAGCGTTGTGATCCTCAGTGATCGATAATGCTTGGAGCTTCACATCACACTAAAGTGTACACAGGCTCCCCAAACAGGATGACGCATGTACATGGTTTCTGGAGATTTTAGAGGGGCCGCCTCCAGGGGTGTTGCTAGGTCTGGAAAAGACCCGGGGCTAAGCTGCTGTCGGAACTGTTGGGACTGGGGGCTAGCTAGTCTTTTGGCTGTAGCTCCTGAGATTCTATCCGGGGCTACAACCAAAAGATCAGGGGCTATAGCCCCCTTAACCCGCCCCCAGCAACGCCCCTGGCCGCCTCTCTCTTTGGCTGACATGATCTTGCACTGTGCATAATCGCCTTAGCTGCTGGCATTGTTAAAACTGTGCAGCTATTGTAGCACAAAGGTATAAGTACTTCTGATAACATGAAGGTACTCACATTCCCTACTCCAGCGGGAAGCATCGGGTGAAATACCGTTGATGTTTTTCGTCACATTCTGAACATTTTCCTCCACAGCATCCACAGTGCTTGGCGTCAGAAAGATGGTTGTGGGGACACATTTGCCAGTTTTATCACAAAATGGCGACTGTGATCTTAAAGGAAGCATGCGTACTGCATGACTTGTAGCACATCACTCTTTAACCTCTGATTATGTTAGTGCTTCAGCAGAACATGAGTCAATGCGACTCTAGTGTTTCAAATGAAGATAACAGGGCACTTTGCTTGAAATACCAGCAATGGCATTAGCAGAAATGCCAGCAATAGTAGCAGAACCAGTTGTAGTATTAGTAGTGGCAGTGCTCCCATAGATGAAGGATTAGTAACAGGATGTGTGGTAGGTAGCATCAGTGCATTAAATAGTACTGGGCGTGAACAGGTTGCACCAGTAGTAGTAATACCAGTAGTGATCATAGTGCTACTTACAGTAGACATACCTTCACTATTATTACTATTAATGACTAAAACTACCAACTCTCTCTTTTGCAGAAAATCAAGCCCGTCCTGCCAGACAATAACTTCCCATCCTCATCGTAGGTCCCCATCCTTTTTTTCACCTGGATGATGGAAACACCCTACTCATTGGCCTAGCCACCGGCATCCTGGCACCAATGAGAAATGTCATCCATGCCACAGCCTGTGTCATTAAAGACGTCTGCAAATGTGACCACAATACGCCCACACTCATCGTCTAACAATGATTTACCCTACAGTCCCGCATCATCTCAAGACCAGCTGCACCATTTACCAAGCTAACTCTTTGTATACTCTCGCCTTCCTAGCCAACAAGGTCACCATCTCTGGCAGCCAACACTCCACAAGAAGCCAGCACCTGGCACAATCAGAGCTACAAAAATGCAAAAAAGGGAAAATACAATTATGAAACTGGCTTTCGCGATCTATGTAGTCAGGCGTGAAACCTCATGTACGACAACATTACACTCACACCCACCATCGTAACATTCCTAAATGAGCTCATGCCCCTCACCTGCAAGTTGACCCCACCTCACCCATAATTACTGCCCATGATTTGGCTTTTGTGTAGGTATGAGATAGGCATTGCCAGGCATTTCTCTAATGATATTACCTGGCCATCTAATCGCAATAGCTGGGAAATGGTAGGGATATGATAACAGTCCCTGGTGAATGTCTATCTAATACCGATACACAAGTCAAACCGTTGGCTTTTCCAATGTTTTTTCTAAACAGGACTTGACTGTGTGAACACACCAACTGCTTATGAAGCAAGTGGCTGAGGGCACGCTTGGTTAAGACATTTTTATTAGAACAATAACGCATTCATAGTTGCAACCAAGCCTTTACCTCTCAGGTGACTGCATTGAAATGGATCTACATGAATTCACTGCATCGCAACATTTTGAATTAAAAAAAGCCAAAGTTGAAATGCGCACTGCAGAGAAATCACACATGATATCAAGCGCATTCCCCACCTCACCCCCCCTACTTATCTGTTGGCACCACACCTCGTTGTGTGCGGCCGACTCCCCCATCTCCCTTCAACGCCAGTTCCCTTCACTTACGGGGTTGGGAATCGGCACCACAAGGTCCTTTTTTTTGTAAAACTTTATGTACACAAAGCGGGGACACCCCCGCAACACCTGGTACCACTGTAGTGAACATGGCCATGGGGGAAACCCCTGCAACTCCCGCTGCCCTTGTTCACTACAATGGTACCGTATGGTGGATTTGATCCGAATTTTCCACTGTACCAAATTTTCATACAGCTAAAATGTGATCAAATCTACCATACCTGTTTTTTCTCCAGAATTTGTGGTAATACCCTTCGAAATAACACTGGAAGCCTCTATACAGCACCAAGCCTGATGTTATTGCTTGATGAATCTAGCCCAAAGAGATCCCAGAAGGAAGTGCTTTTGGGCAGGGGAGGGGCAGTTATCGGGTGGAAATTGACATAGAGATTTGCATAGACATGGGCAGTCAACGGTTGGATAAATAACCAAACAACATCCAATAGCTGTGTCCTCCTCACATCCCATCTCCCTTGAATATGTACTGCAAAACAACAGTTTTGGTTAACAGATGGTGCTAATAGCCAAAACTAAATACGGGAAAACCTTGAGTGGAGGACATGGAGGTAGTTGAGGGAGCCCAGAAAAGAGGGTAGGAGTGGCTGCAAGTGGATGGGGCACCCATCAGAATGAAACAAATCCGAAATGCACATGAAAAGGCTAGTACAAAGGAGTATGAAAAAGATATCCCTCGTTGACCAATGGGGAAAGGGTTTTTACACAAAGAGCATTAAAATCTGCATCCACATCCAATGATCAAGGCTGTAAAACAATGTTTTGTCCAAGTTTGGGTCATCAAACTGTAGCCCTTAACCAAGGAACCTGTTAACAAGATATGTAAACAGTCAATGCAGCACGATTGTAAAGCAAGAACTCAACAGAAACACACATAAACAGGCTTTCTCCTGCTATGCACCCAAGCTTTGCCACATTCCACCCACACACATAAGACTGCCCCCGCTACACACCCTGCTGCATTTCAGAAGGGATCTAAAGGCCTTGCTCTTCAAATGGCAACACATCAAACTCTAACCACCTGATGCCCCCTCCTTCCCGCTCTCCCCTTGGACCTGTCAATGCCCCTTTGGCACATCCGACTATACCCCTTCTCAGGGGCGTTGATAGGGGGGGCTAAGGGGGGGTATAGTCCCTGATCCTTTGGTTGTAGCCCCGGATAGAATCTCAGGAGCTGCAGCCAAAAGACTAGCTAGCCCCCAGTCCCGACAGTTCCGACATCAGCTTAGCCCCGGGTCTTGTCCAGACCAAGCAACTTCCCTGCCCTGTCTTTACTCGACCTCAAATGTACCCCACCTCCCTTATTATACAGTGGCAAGCTATGCTTGCTCCATTTCCGCCACCACACAAACATAAAGCTATCGCTTGCCCTGCTGTATATATAGCAACATATGTTCTGTTCTCTGACAAGGAGGGCTCCAACACACAAAAAAAGAAAAAGAAACAACTCTTGACCAGAGCTAGCCTTTGTCTGCTACCAGAGTTTGAAAGCAAAGCAAGGACTGCTACGGCAGTGTGTCAAGGGGGCCATCTAATCAAAGCCAGGAAGTGAACTGGTCGCGGGGGCTCCCTCTCTCAAATACTCTGTCTCTGGAGCGTCATACATAGCCGCCAGACAGAGGTTGTCTTGGGCGATTTAGGAAACTTCATAAGATTAGGAAGTGCATTCCAGAGCAGAGGATGGAAGCAGATGTTCCTGCTCGGCCTCTTTTCCACTTAGATGGCTGTAATGTACTATGTGAATACAATTAGCTGTAAACCTAGACTGCTACCGAGACGTGCAGTGGGATGATGTTCTCGGGAGGATAGCTCAGGGGAAACGTGCTCGCCTTGGAAGCATGATGTCATGGAGCAACACAGGTTTGATCCCTGGGTCCGCACTTGAGCGTGTTATAAATAAGCTCAGGGGCAACGTGCTCGCCTTGGAAGCAAGACGACATGGAGCAACACAGGTTCGATCCCTGCGTCCACACTTGAGCGCGTTTTAAATAACCTATCATATGCTTATCAACACAATGGCAATAGCTGCCTAGATGCGAGTGCTGGGTGGCTCTTTCATAAACTACTTGGAAAGTAGTGGCCAACACATGGCTTCACAGAAAGCCAGCAGAAGACACGTTGGGCTACTTCAAGAGTCAGGCGGTAATGCGCAGCAGGTAGCATTTCGAAGTGCTACCTGTTTTACCGCTCTGCCAGATTTAGGGTTTGAGAATGCATACCCAGTCAAACTGTCTGCTTGCGAGTGGAGGTAAAATAGGAGGCAATGGTTGGTGGTATTACTGCATGCAGTAGTACTGCCTACCCCTAAGGAACTGCAACAGCACTCTAAAAATGGGATGTGCCACAAACTCTAAATCAGGCGTAATTGTTATTTACCACTTGTGGTAATGGTAATTGAATTTGGCGGTAATGAGGACCTGCCATTTAGCTATTAAATAAAATTGTCATTTAAAAGAACAAGAAATCAAATACGGTTCGACAGACAGATTTAAGATAATGAGAGGGCCAGGGGTGGGAATACGCTTCAATAAACTACCTGTAAATTTAAGACTACTGCAAGCTTTTGTCACCTTTAAGGGATGTATTAATTGCATATTTTTGATGTGAAAAGGGTCATGCAGGAGTTTACCTTTTCGTTATTGATATCTAAAAAAAATGTTACTATGACCAGCTAGGATGATTGCCTTATTTCTTCCTTAGTATGACATGAGGATATAGTGCTTGACTTTGCTTGGCATATTGCTTCTGTAATCTATACTGCATGCAAGATTTCTTACAAAGCATGGCTTATTCTTTATGACTTTGAAAGCATACATACTATGTAGTCTCTTTGCTCTTGGATCGGCAATTTCAGTATGTCCTATATAGAAACATAAAAATAAACAAAAATGGCTACAATTGTAGGGCCTGATTCAATAACTACATCAAAAATCAGTGTATGCCACGTCGTTTTATTTTTCTACTACGTATCGGGTAACTTACATGAAAAAAAGAGCATTTACTAAGTCAAGTACTTAAACCAGGACAGACTTACACCAGGCGGAACTATTCGTATAAGTTGAACACAATTCATTAAGAAAAGACACATACATCTCAGAACGCCAGTTCTAAGCGCTGGTACCTTATGGGTCAACTCCGCCAATCGCCTTGAAAGAAAGCAACCACTCCAAGTAAATCAAAAACAAATGTGGATCTCAAATGGAAACTGCATAATGCATGGACGAGTCTGGAGTCAGCTGTAGTGAGATCCCAGGTGCAGTTCATTCCAAGCATCTTCAGTTACAGTGGGATAGTTGAACTCATAAGGACCAAGCTACATAGTAAGGAGCAGCACCCGCTGGATGTCCATTCACTCAGGCTCTCAGGACTAACACACATACCTCTCACATGCCCAATGATCAGGCTTCATCTCATGTATAACATCATTCAGTCATTTCATTCAAGCAATGCATTCACTGAGGAAACAATCACACAAAGCACTTTAAGTAGACATCCATCATTCATCAAAATCTAACACAACACACAATGCACTGAACCTCCTCTTGTATCACATTTACACTATCATTTTGCTGGCATAATCTTTGACACACAAAAAGCCATTTGGCAGCCCACCAACTCTTAAATGAATCCCAACCACTTTACAAATGAGGCCTGTGTCCCTGTTCTGCCATAACACACCCCTTTTGCGGGGTGCATTTAAAGGCCCCAAACAGAAGTCCCTTTCACATGACTAGCAAGATTTTAAACACGGAAACAAAAACGGCCCAGCATTTGTTTCTGTTTTTCAAGTAAAGTTAAAAATCCATGTGGAAAGGGATCTACCTGTCATTGCCAATGGACAAGCAGCATTTTCATTTACAAAAGAAGGAGGAATCAAAGATCCCTGTCACATGGAAAATAGGATTTTTAAACATTGATAACAAAAACGGCCTGCACATGTGTGTGCAAATGAAAACGGTTTGAAAAAGTAAAAGTGTTAAAAACATCACTGCTCACAGAAAAATGTCAGGAAAACAAAACATGATGTGCGGGTTGACAAAGCAACGTACATTATGTTTCACCCACAACACTACAGTGACATTTGAAGAGCCACTTTGTCTTCATGAAAAAATGTCAGCACAAGGCAGACCTTTTTGCTGGCTGTGGGCAAAACCTCACAAGGAGATCCCCCACTCCCAGCCTGGATGTCACATCTCCCATCTAATGACCAAGCACAATAAAATTGTCCTGATAAATGCATCGAAATTCAGTGTTCTCCAGAGCTGCTGGCTCTGAAAGCAAAAGTTACCCTTGGCTGGAGCATGACTAACTGATATGTCTCAAAATGGGGGCAAAGAGCAACTTCCAACACAAAGGAGATTGAAAAAAAATCTGTGGGCACAGGCTGACCCAGTGAAAACAAATTGCCGGTAGTAGGAGCAGGACCATTTGTCCAACAAGAAGATTGACAATTTATTTAAAAGGACTATTATCATGTAGGTTTTTTTCTCAGCCATCATAAAGCGGATGGATTTCATCTATGTACCATTTTTTATGTAATTTCCAGGCGAATTTGGGGATATAAAATTCATCTTCCTGTGACTCTGGGAACTGCAATGGCCAGCTAAACTAGGTTTCTGGATGATCTGAACATGTTCCAAATGTGGGAAAGCGGGTGGAAAATGAAATTAGAGATATGCTTAATACTGTACATATTCATAAATGCTGTGCTTTTTATAGAAGCGGCAGAAAGGTGCCACATGGCCGTGCTACATGATACAGATTTAGTGGTCGGCTTATCTTATTCCCCCTGATTAGCTGAAACAGAAAATATGTTTAGTCTGGCAGTTGCTAGTCAAATTATGAAGTTGTGATCCATAACCAGTTTTCTGCCAAAAAAGTTGAAAGGACAACAAAGGATGATGACAAATGGGAATTGGCATATGTGGCTCCAGACCCCAAAACCAATCCTGACTTGGAGGCTGGGTTTGGGAGGAGAGAGAAGGTTAACTTTCCAATCCAAGTGACAGGGATTCTTGCAGGGTACTTCCCCAAGATTGAACAATTGGTGGTGTCATTGCTGCTATATAAGGGGGACTGCACTAGGACAGAGAGAGGGAAAAGGAGAAAGACACGAGGACAGATGGAAGAGACAGACCATCGGGAAGGCTGCTGAAACTTACCATCTGACAGCTGTAAGGAGACACCAGAGGAGATTGCTGAGAATGAATCTGGTTGGAGCTGTCTATCTCTAGGAAGGCCTCAAAGCTGACTGGGTGCTAGAGTGTCTCGGGAGGATAGCTCAGGGGCAATGTGCTCACCTTGGAAGCAAGGTGACATGCAGCACCACATCTTCGATCCCTGGGTCCATGCTTAGAAACCTCTGGGCATTAAGTGTGTTATAAATAACATATAGTGTAGAGCGGGAGGCCATCTTTGACAGGGGAGTGTCCAGACCCCTGCCCTATCTTTCCAGAGTGTCCTGAGATGCAGCTGGCTTTCCTGAACCTTAAACAGAGGCTTGCTATGTAAGTAGAGCTGAGCCCTACGAAACCAAAAGGTGGGGGAGTCTGCTTGCCTTGAATTATTTCCCTTTATAGTGGGTGGGTGGGAAACGGTGTAGATCCTTAGCCCATGTAACCAAAAATATTAATTTAATTAATTCCCCATTTGGCAGAACACCACGGGTTGAATTTTTTTAAAATTTGAAATTAACAAAGTTTGCTTCCAAGTGTGTGCTGAAAGCTATAGCCTGTACAGCTGACCCCGACACAGGCTTTTCAGTAAGGGGGGTCGGAAATCCAAAATTTCCCAAAGCAGTCCAATTGTTCTGTCTGACTTCCCAACATAAACCAAAGCAAGGGGGTGGAGGGGTCTGAGGAATAAACCAAGAAATCACCCTGTGTGTATTTTAAACCAAAAATGCGGGCGACCAATCTTGAAATCCTACGGCTACCCTTTAAAGCCTGCGGGAAAATCAAAATCGACCAACATTACATAAGTGCCTTTGTTATTGATCAGAGCAATTATTTTGTGAAGTGAAATGTACAGAAAGTAAGAATAAAAATTGTGATTGTGTTCTTTTTAACTCACTTTTGTGATGTATTTATGCTGATTGTGTTGGGCCACCGATAAAGTGTTTTTTAGCAATTTCTATTACACATTGCATAACCATGTGCATGGGGAGGGAAGGAACTCCCTGTGTTGAGGGTGGCTTCTCAATAAACCGTTACACTGAACACACCGACATATCACCATAATATCCCTCTGACACACCCTCATATTTATGCTGACTCTTCTTTACACAGAGACTGTTTTTGGCACACCGTCTCCAAGGCACCCTTAAGCCAGTATACACTCGACTGAACACCCATTCCAACAGAGGCACAGGCCCACCAGCGCAGCCGGATCTAACTCTGCCAGAGGAAGCAAAGGCCGAATCTTTATGTGGCAGATGCACATCAAGGTAACTTTACCATGCAAGTGGCAACATCAAATACTGATGCAGCCGTGCGGTAATGACAACCACTATGACTCATACATATTCCAACTGCTGCTAATCACGGGTAATCATATCTGTATGAAGGGCACATGCTGCTCTCCCACAAACACTGCTTAAGATAAAGCCCACAGTACGTGCCAGTTCTCCATTTCATGAAGGCCCGTGGAGATGCTCTCCAAAAATGGACCTAGATGAAGGACAACTGTGCATACGTTGTGGCGTTTTGTAGCTTGCATCCCCGCAGGCACAAGCACACAGGCTCGGACTGGTCCATGGGGCAATAGGGTTATGACCGAACCAAAAACACGAAGTGTGGGCCAGTTTTTGTTGGTCAAAGTGGGCCACTTTTTGGGCCAATGTGGGCCAGTTTGATGAGTTACTGCACTATGCGGCTAGTCGTTTTGAACAGTGTTGCTGAATAAATCTTCTATAAAATGCACAATTTATATTAAAAAAACGTCCCCTTGGGTACTTTTGAAACAGTCTGTCACAAAAGGAATGAATTTCCATTGGCAACGGTGGGACATTTTTTCATTAGTGCCTGAGACCACTGTATGGCCAGTCCGACCCTGTAAGCACACCATGACTTGCCTCCTATTGGAGGCAAGTCCTGGGGTGCTCGTGTCCGCAGCATAATGCGGTACTCAGCAACCTGCCAGGGCACCAGACTACAGTCAACCAAAGGGCTGCCTTCTGGGAGAGGGTCACAGAAGAGGGGAAAGATCTGGGCATCAAGCGCTGGGAATCTAAAAATAAACTCTGAATGAGGTCCAAGCACAGCAAGGGCAACACGCAGAAGAACATGCAGGTCCTTCAAACTCTACTCCGGATACCGCATCCCAGAGAGCAGGACATACTTGCCAGCATTCTAGAAGAATCACAGAGATACAAGCTACAAAATACTACAGGCAGCTCAGATGCAAATTCAACACCGAGGTACAACGCCAATGATCACACCACGCAGTGTTAGAATGGTAAATATGCCTTGTATATAAGTCACACAGCAAAGTACAACACCAATGACAACATGGGAGCTACAGAGGTCAATAGGATGAATTGCACAATCCTGGTGGTAACAACACCATATTCCATGTGGTCTACACAAACACAACAAACTCAGACTGCCTGGTGCCCCCTGAGTAAACAAAAACACATCATCCAACACTGGATGCATCTAATGTTATACCACTAGTTCAAAATCTCTACACCGCAAAAACAAAGTTCTGTGGTTGTATGAGAGGCTTTGTAACTCCTGCAAAAAGTCAAGCAAAAGTAGCAGGATAAGCCATTGACCTAGACTTTTTCTTCCTCACACCGGCCGTAACTGTTTGAGTGTACACAGCAAGAGGACATGTACAATACACTCCGGCACCACCTCCACATCATAGGTGACAAACAAACCAACTAGACTGCCAAACAAATATTATAAACTGTCGGAAATCCAATGCTCCGTGCAATAGATGATAAACATCCAAACCCTGATATAGAGACAAAGCAGCATCCACCCAGTGCCTGACCACTCACCCAATGTGGTAGCTATGTGTGTGTATACTTTGCCACACCATTGTGTTCATGTCCCACACCCAAAATATATGCCAATGAATGCATACACACTGCACTCGCAACGATGGACTAGCCCATTTGCTCTCAGCGTGGCAAAGTCCCATACATTTCTGTACGCGGCACTCACACCTGTCAGGCTCAGTTTACCAATGCACCAAGCTGCCCCAGTAGATGCACACCGAATACACCTGCACTGAACAACCCCCTTTCCTGTGCATACTCATCTGTACCTGCCCTTTACAGAAGAAAACGTTGCAAAATATTTATAACTATGTTCTATCCATCACCTCCTGTTGTCTCAGACCCACTCCACTCTCACCCCATCTCACCTATCCTGGATAATGTACCCCATCTATCACATTTGCCCTTGCAACATATCTTACCATAGAAATTCCTAAAGCACATCTCAAAGGAAATAATTTAGTTCTAGGGACTTCCAAAATGTATAGCAGTCAATCACTGCTGCAATTTTCACATCGTAATGTGATTTTGTATATTTGTACAGTACACCTCTTTAGCTTGCAGCGCTTGCCCTCCTAGGTTGATGTTACCTTTGTAAGTAACCTACTAATTTGTGTCCTTTCTTTTGTGTTTTGTCCCTGCTCTATTGCACACTGTATTCAGACCCTCATCATGTGTTCTCATATTTGTGCTGTTGTACTGGCAACCTTCCAGTCAATCTATTAGCCATATGTTAATGTTGTATTGTAAGTTGTTTCTGATCGAGACTGGCATCCCTATTATTTCAAATAATTTAAATTCAAGTACAAATTCATATCATGATTGTTGAAAGTACAACATCAAGGAGCTGACCAAAATTCAAAATAGTTGTTTTTACCATGAAATATCCACAGCCAACCGTGCACATGTACTGGGTGTAGAGGAGGAGCCAAGTACCCCCACTCCAACTACCCCGCCTACATTACCTGAAATGTATGAACCAAAGTATGTGACGTATACTGAACAGTTAAACCAGCAAAGAGAAGAGTGTGGACTCTGTGTAGTACCCATAAGAATACCTATACCTAAGAGTAAATGGGAGGTAAAGTACCCATTGAAGAAACCAGACCTGCATACAAGACAATATGATGGCCATTTGAACAAGATTCCTGAAGAAGCAGATTTACTAAATGGCAAAGATGAATGGTGACGTCATACAGTTGAATCGACACCCATATAGAAAGATAACCAGACCAGAGAGGCAGACGATTTATAATACATCAAGAAAGTATAAAGGATAAGTGACATCTTGGGATCAAGATGAAGTAACTTATGCCACAAACCTGATGAAGATAGTTAGTTTAAACGTATACAGATGCAATGAAACGCAAGCAGCAAAGCAATCATGAGGCTAGCCACATGCTTTTAAATAGATTAGACCGCTGCAAGCGACAAATATATATATATGGGATACATTACTCACCGTAATCGTATTTCTGATGCTTGTATCTGCTTAGATTCACATGCTGTGCATAGGCCGACATCTAGTGGAAGCTGCGGAGTATTACAGTTTGTTTTTCGAAAGTCGAAAATGGGCGTCGACACAGGCGTGCCAGTAATACTATCCCTAGTGTGACGTCCACTGTACCCAAGATCCCTCACGCGTCTAGGATCCTCAGATTGTTTTTTTTCCGCCATACTGGTCGGAAGCATCTTGCGGAGTTCCCTGGCCTTAGCCATACTTTTGCTGTTATTATAATTATAATTCTTATTCATTCCCTTCCCCACCCCAACGTCGACCCTCGACCTCGACGACGGCTGGAGAAGTCATCGACCGTCGACTGCTGCACGACGGATCTGGGCCTCGGAAGGCCGCTGGCCTCGGCCCGGGCCTAGTAGGCCGCTGGCCTCGGCCCTTACAAGTAGGGAGAGTGGGGGGTGGTACATACTCTTCACTCTTATATATTCCTACACTTAGCAGCCCGCTGCCTTAAGGTGCGTATGGAGGGTACCCCTTTTCAATTCTGCCCCAAGTGCAATCGCAAATACCCTTGGGTCGACAGGCACGCCACGTGCAATCTCTGCTTGCCGAGGGATCACCCCGAAGCGAACTGCAGATTAGACCGCGGCAAGCGACAAATATATATATATATATAAATATATATATATATAGATATATACCTCTATAGAAACAAATGGACAAGTAAAGGATGAATGTTTCCACTACGTATATAAGCAGTACTGAACAAAGCAAGAAGGCCTCATTTCAGTGTCGCAGTTAAGAAAAGCAATTGAATTAAACAGATTAAAAGTTCAGCTAAGGAGTTCACTGAGCCAAGAAAGCCAAGGTTTTATCAAAGTGGAATTGGCGGACATTGGATACAATTAACGTGAAAGAACAGAAGCTCCTGTTCAAAGAGGTCAAGCAAAACAAAAGACGTCAGAGGACTATTGAAGAATAAAATCAAATACACGAAAAGGCTCAATGGCATGGTGTCCAGTCACGTGATAGAAGGAAGTTAGATGAATGA
Source organism: Ambystoma mexicanum (assembly GCF_040938575.1). Classification (NCBI taxonomy): domain Eukaryota; kingdom Metazoa; phylum Chordata; class Amphibia; order Caudata; family Ambystomatidae; genus Ambystoma; species Ambystoma mexicanum. Next base: position 1,042,941,066 of record NC_090924.1, read on the forward strand.
GATGATCACACCTATGCACTGAGGCCGGCTGGTGCCCATACTCCTTAAACAGTCTCAGAGAAAAGTACAAACTCAAGGCCAACTTTAAAGCACTAATTGACACTGGACCATTGAGGTGATGATGGATGATATGCTAATTGGTGGGAAGCTGGTGCTAAAACGAGCTCACCCGCACCTGGATAGTGAATAACGGAGAGTAACGGAGGAGGGTGGGATACAATATAACGCAAGAGTAAGAGTGTAATATATATATACATGGGAAATGAGATATTGACAAGAGTGTGGCCGAGCAATATATAAAGAAGAATAGTTGTGAGTGAGGCCAAGTTAGAAAAGCGCCTTGCGAGTCTAGTACTTTGGAAAATGTATGAACACGAAAAGGAGGAGGAGCCTCCTTTAGATTGGATACTCAACATATGCAAAGAGGGGGGAGAAGAGCCTTCTATTCAGCCCGCCCCGTCTGAAATAAAAAACAAAACTAAGAATGCCGAAGGGTTGTACCCATTAAGGGAACTTAAAGCAGCAACGAGATATAGTAATCTGTCATGTGAGTCAGCTACGCAAAGTAGTGATGAGAGCCCTGAGAAAGATACCGAGAAAGATATAACCTTCAAAGTCCCAAGGGACAAGGAGAGATGCAATAAGGAGATAAGTGATTGAGCAAGTACATCTCTAGACATAAGGAGAGAAATAAAGAGATGGAAAGGAGATAAGGATAAAACTGATGAGCTAGCGCTCTTACAGAACGAATGGATGGGAGGTCAGATTTTTCTTAAACTCAATGATAAAGGCATCGAGGATGTCAGACAAAGGAGCGATCAAGACAAACAAGACAGAAAAGACAAAAAAAGGGAGGACCGATTGAAAGATGAGGGAGCGAAAGGAAAGTATAGACAAAGACGAGAACAGTTATATCAAGATGAGCAGGCTAAAAAACAAGAGAGAGCAGAAAAGCAAAGAAAACGTGACAACCGACATAGAATAGCCGATTACAGGAAAGGCTAAGAAGAAAAAGAATAGAAGATGATGAATAGGAAAGGATAAGAGAGAAAAGAATACAGAGACAAAGGGAAGAGGAGATACGTGGCGGGTTAGGATGAAATTATATAAGTAGAAAAGTCCTACCACCAAAAGTCTGTCCCCCATTTAAAGGACTTTTTGTGGTCGGCCTTTTCAACTCAGTAATTTCACCCAGAACCGGTGAAGTACATAGTGTCAAGTACTGTTGCTGGGATATCTGCAGACTGGCATTTGGGAGGTAGCAAGTGAGTTTGCCTTGACATTGAAACACCACGTTGACCCCATTAGGGAGACAGAAAGGGAAAACATGGTGGGTCACTTGGAACATAGGCCAAAATATTACTAATACAATCAGGAAGATAGACCAGGAATGTATGGATACCATCAGGGAGATAGCACTGCTATGGTGAGATGTACCATAGTAGCCAGGTTCCAACTGGCCACACACCAGCAAACTATGAAAGATAAGGCTATCATGTGTTGGTTATGGGGAGATCAGCATACACGTCTGTGATGAGCCCATAGTTGTTGCATAACATCTGCACACAATGGAATTCTAGCTGTGCCGTTTGTGGTACATATACTCCAAGTCCTATGGCGGCTGTAGGGCCATATGTGTGCAGCCCATGGCAGCCAGAAGATGATCGATTCACTCTTTGGTATAGACCTCACATCCCACCTGTCGCCTTTGATCCACAATTCTATGCCATGGCAATGTACTGTTGACTCCAAGAGGTGATGCTTCCAACTGCCAGGTGTACACAACATGAAACACTGGCCTATCATATTGCAGCTTGTATGACAGTGGCTCTCTGAAAGGAGCAAGTGATGAAAAGGTGCAGAGCTGCATATATCTTCTCTGGTGCCCTCAAGGAATGTGGTGAGACCTAGGTCTGCCTGCCACTTCTGTTGTATTTCAAAGATAATGTGAGCATGGAAGCAATGCCTCCAAAATACCTCCTTGTCTGATCCGAAACAGTGTGACCCTGTGTGAAAATATTATTACATTGGAGGAGAAGTGCTTCCTATACAACCGTATGGCACCACAAGACACAATGGGGAGGGAACAAGGAGAGAAATAACATTTGCAAAAACAGTAAATATACAATCTTGATCCTACTAGGACTTGGGGCATTTGGACGTGCAAGTGCATTGAGGAGAAATACAGCAGATAGGGATGGGGGAGGGGCAGAGAATGCACAAGTGCTAGTGGGGGGCCAGAAGGAAATGACAAGAGGAGCCAACGGACGGCCTTAGGCTCAGTGCTAGGGAGATTAATCTCAGGGTGGAATGCATAGCCACCAGGCAGGGGGCCCACAGTGGGCAGTGCTAGAAGGGAGGGTACTCGTGTGGACCAGGTGGAAGGCCTGGTAAACTGTGTGATTCATGACGGCCAGGCCACCATCCTCAGCAACAGTAGGGTGTTCAGCAAGGAAGGAGAAGGGGGAAAGAGATAGAAAAAAGCAGAGTTTTGAGGAGTTTCTGGAATTGAAGGAGCTCCGGCTCAAAGCCTGAGAGGGGTAGGGAGGCTGTTCTAAAGGGAGGAACCAGTCGAGGAGAGAAACCTACCCCCCACTCTCTGCTTGGAGAAGTGTTTGACAAGCAGAGAATTGGAATTAGAGGAGCGGAGGACTCTAACAGGGGAGTATTTAGGGATGGAAAGTTGGAGGTAGCATGGTCTCAGGCCCCAGAAAGCCTTGTGGATGATGCAGAGGGTCCTGAATTTGATCCTTGCGGCCTCTGGGAGCCAGTGGAGAGATTTTAGGGCTGGAGAGATACGGTCCCTCGGCTTAAAGCCGAGGATAAATCTTGCAACACTATTCTGGATTAGGTCAAGGAGGCTTAGGGAAGAAAGGGGGACATTGAGGAAGAGACTGTTGCAGTAGTCCAGCCTAGAGAGGACGAGAGCTCTGGAGACATTGAGTTTCGGGGGGAGATAAGGAAAGGGAGAATACCTCTAAGGAGGTGAAGCTGGAAGTGGGCCTTCTTGGCAAGGTCCAAGATGTGAGGGGTGAAGGAAAGAGTGGAGTCGAAGGCCTCACAGGATGGTGAGGATAGAGGACCCAAGGAGGACGGCCAGAGGCTAGGGGGGAAACAGGGTGCAGGAGTCCCAATGAGACACCTGGCTATAGCTTTCAAACATATTCAACTGTTTGACAAACACTCAGCATACTGTATTGTAAGGTGATAAATATTTTAAATGTTGCAAGTCATTCAATTGTGAAATACAACAACAGAAGCCACCTTCCACCATTTTTTTCCTACAGGGCCACATGCAGGGAGGCCCAACATTATTGGAAAAAGGGGGCCATATACAGCCATTTATCTTAACATGCCTTACCTAACCTTGCCTTCCAATCCCTTACCTGTGTAGAGAAATTGCAATTAAGGTTTTATTTGCCTCATGTTGAAATTCCAGAAGGCTCTGACAAACCCCATGGGTATTGCATCACAAACAAAGATTCCCTTCACCTGCAATACCAAAGGACCTTCTAGAGTTTCCTGTACCTGGTGGTATGGATTTTGATTGGCTCCCAGAAGATAATTTTACATACACACTCCCTGCTCCCTAAGTATCCCTATTGTATCCAACCCAGGAGTTTGAAGCCAAGGTGCCAAAAGCAGCCATGGGATGACTCCACCCCTATTTGGATCTGTTACAGTCCTGAAGGGTGTATGCCCGGACCTCTGACCAATACTGACCATCCCAGTTTAGAGAAAGGTGGACAAATACAAGGCTGACATCCTGTGGTGACCAAGGTCTAAAGATCAAATCAAGGGCCACACTTGGATCTCTTCTGCTCTGCTCCTCTTTGGTGCTGGTATGCACCACCCCTCCGTGATGGTCTTTGTTTACCTTCTAAGGCATGTTTCTCCTACAACCATGCCCCTGCATCTTCGGATATTGATCATACCACCTGAATACCCCATACAATGTGGTCATGGGTCCACACAGCTCCTCTCGCCTCCCTCTTTCCACCCTCTCTGGATCCCCTTAGTCTCAATGCTAAAAACACACAGATTTCTCAACCTGTGCCCACTGAGACCTCATCAATTCCTGCCATCTTCCTCAACGAGCACACACGCGTCCCTCCTCCTCCTAAAACTAATTTTTTACAGATCACTTGGCCTCTCACTCCTTACAGCGGTGGGTGTCCCTGTTCCTTCAAGGTTTAAATTCATCCTTGGGGTAGCGCACACCCTACCCCACCTGGCTGAATCTCTCTCTCGCTATGCAATCAAGTGCACACTACACTGAAATGCTATTCTCAATGTAACCGTTCCCGTCCACCTTGTGCTGCACCTTGTGCTGCAGGGGATGGTAGCATTCGCTCCTTCAACCTCTGGCTCTCCATCACTGGACCACCCTAACCCCAGAAATTAAGGACTTTCCAACAGTGATTGGCTTCAAGATCACCCTTAATAAGAGAAAAGAAAACTCCATCCCAGGGGGGAGACTCAGCTGCTCATAGTACTATCACCCCCAAACCAGGATTCACAACTAGGGTCACCATTGGACATCAACATATTTCCATATGCACTTACTGAAGGTTTAGTTCATGTTGGTCTTGGGCTGTGCCCATTTACTGTTCCATCACTCTCCCCACCGTCATCAGGTTTCATGTATTGACTACAATATCGTGACTATGTAAAGCACTCAGCAATGGGGCGGCTCAAGCCATGCATACATCCCTGGGACAGTGCTTCTGGGTAAACCAATTTTAATTTCTAATAAATAGAAACAAATTCCACCATGTGAGATTCATTTAGAATCGACTATTATGATGTGTCTTCAACTGAAATGAATTGTGTCTGCCATAAGAAACATTTTGCGTTTATTTATTTAAAATGTATAAATCGCAAACTAAGTCCCAACAGGGCGTCTAGATGCTAAACGGGGTGATGAAGCAGGCTCAAAAACTCACAACCAGTAACTTAAAGCGGTAGGAAGAGATGAAACAAGTGTGTCTTCAAAGCTCTCCTAAAGAGAGAGTAATCAACCAGGGTTCTAAGGTCAAGGAGGAGAGCGTTCCACAAGCTGGGCGCCAGAACAGAGACAGAGCGGCCACCCAGACGCAGCAGACAGAATTTGGGAACCCCGAGGAGCTGATGAGAGTCAGAGCGTAAATGTCTCATTGGACAAAATATTTGCAGTTTGTTTTTCAGGAATGTGGCGTTCATTCTAAAGCTACAAGAGCATTGGAGATGTGTCATTGTTAAGTAAACTTTTATTTCGCTCCTTTCCACACACACACACACACACACACACACCACATTCCAACCATGTCCAGAACATGTGCCTGATTGCGTGAGTACCTACCCTTGGCTCATGATTAGCCACACTGTGCGAGTCACGTGGGCAAAGGAATGCTGGAGACTATTTCTTCATCAGGCTGCAGCACGAGCAAGCAATGAAAGCCCAGTCAAGTGATCACGAATGGCCTTCCACATGTCCACAAGGAAATGCCCGCACCACGCACATGGGAAGCACACTGAACATATGGGCCAGCATTGCAGGACCTGTGCACTGCCTCAGGTGCAATTATTCCCGCAGTGCACACATGTCATGAAGTCATGCATTTTTACACCTGGTCAATTACTGGCAAAGTTCAAGTATGCTGCAAAATTGCACTGCAGCGCAGCAAACGTTCTGTAGTATGGAACCTGAAATGGCGTGTGGTGGCCACGCTTCTGAGCAGTGCACAGAGGAACGACGTAGCTTCTGCTGACGTCCTTCATAAGCACCGGAATCCTAGAACACGCCCCTTCAGATCACACATCTTCTATAGATAAACACATCAAAGCATATGCTCACCTGCAAGACATTAGCTCAGTAGTCTGAAAATACAACCTATACCCGTTTGGCCAAACTTTAATGTAATCTACATACTTTGTGATTTGCAACATTTAATAATGCCCTCAGACTTGCCAAAGAGCAACAGAACGAGTCTGTCAGAAGAGACTAGATAACATGCATCAGGGGAGTTGCTAGGTCAGGAAAGACCCGGGGCTAAGCTGATGTCGGAACTGTTGGGACTGGGGGCTAGCTAATCTTTTGGCTGTAGCTCCTGAGATTCTATCCGGGGCTACAGCCAAAAGATCAGGGGCTATAGCCCCCTTAGCCCCCCCCTAGCAACGCCCCTGACATACATTAGGAAAGTGTGGTGAAAGAATGAGATACGTGGACCACAACAGCAGGCCTTCTCTCTTGCTTCCAGATGGTTGCAGGATTGCCGGCTTCACACTGCGCAGCATGTGCTGCTGTTATGGAACCCATGCTGCCAGGGGGCCCAGAAAGATTCTGAACTTATCTGAGCGTTGCCTGACTTGGAACCAACACATGATCTGTTTCTCAGAACAACTATACATCTAAAATAGGCACGGTGCTTAGTGAAAACGCCAAGATCAAAGACAGAATTCATACTATACATAGTGAAATATATGGGTTTATTCTGTGGGTCAACTTCTCAATGTCTAATGGGGCCCTGTAAGAAAACCAGACGTGTCTGAGGTATCACAGAGTAGCTTTGGCGTCCAGGGAATTGTGCACAGCTTTGTTCATGCTGCTGCAGATCAGATGGGCTCACTAGACTGGGTGAGAGTTACTTACACAGTGTTTGGCCTATTCCTGATAGATGTCCTATTTTAAGTCAGCGAATGGAATAATTAGATAGTGCAAGACCCACTTGCCAGACACTCTTAGTTGAAACTGATAAGGATAATATCAGGGTTTTTTTAATACAGGGCTCCATGCCAGATTTTTCCTGATTCTAGGTGTTGTAATAATAGCTGTTATAGTTTGGGGACTCTTGTACCTGGAACAATATTGTGACTTTCTTGTAGGGCTCTGTCTCGACGCAGACCATTTTTTAATAATCCTTCGTCAATCATACACCCTGTTTTACCCTCGTGACGAGACTGGTGACGACCACTGGAACGCTGCTGACGTGAAATGTCTACTGACTGGGCCGCTGTGGTGGATATGTGTTGAAGCAGTACGTTGTGTCCACCACACACTCTCTCTCTGGTACATAATCCTGTGGAGGCCACGTGTGTGACATGGGCCAATGGTGGACCTGCTGGCTAGGGTCTGGTTGGGTAGCCAAGCCCCGGTGAAGTGTGATGTGGCCCCTGCTGCCATTGTGTGTGTTGGCCAGTGAGGTTGGCCTCAGTTTGGTGGAGTGGCTTTGCCCTCCTTAGGTTGGGTCTGGATCCAATGGCATTCTCTCTAACAAACTGCATTTCTCTTGCCCGGAGTTGCTGTCCTGCACTTCTGAACCTTTGTGGACTACACTGCTGGTGCCATGATACGGCGCTGTGTGCCAGGGACTGTGTGGTGCAGTCTCTGCCTCTGCTGACCCGCAATGGCACTTGGGCAGGTGGCTGGGGTCTTGGGTAGGAGGTTCCTTGCTCATCCATCTTATGAGTGCTGGAATGCAGCTATCTTCAGCCATTTGGCCCTGATAAGACAGGCCCAGTCTGCAGAGATACTTTCCTGATGCCACTGACAGCCTGGGTGAAAGCAGCCAAAATGCTTAACATTGCGGTTAGGCCTGCATTGAATTTCCAGGCTTGAGGATCTCTTTAGCCATAGCCGAGTCTCGAACTATTTGAAGCTGCCTGACTCTATATTTATACAGCAAAATGGGAGAATCAGTTAAGCACCAGCCCAATCTCAACTATCATGGAAAGTGAAAGATAAGGCATGTGGCAAAAGTCTGTCTAGTTTCTCCATAAATGATGGTTGGTGTGTATATTACACTTACGGTTATGGAAGCATGACGAGTACACTTGGGGCTTGATTTATCCAATTTAGAGTGGAAAGTGAGTGTAATAAATACCTTTGCAATTAATGTATCTTGCAGCTTTAGGTCTTTAAAGTAAAGGGAATTGTATCGTAACTAACCTACACCTACAGATGGAAAAGTGGGTTTTGGAGAATTCAGTTGTTTTCGGGTCATGTGGTAGGAACTGTGCCACTGTCTTTGGAGCTGGTATCTTTCCATGATTAGGTCAGATATTGGGTAGTCAAGTCAATGATAGATCTTTAGGGGGCACCTTGTGATAATAGATCTCTTGCTAAATGAACAAGGCTTGATTTAAGGTATGTATGGACGAGTGATGTATGGACGAGTGAATGATCCGAGTGAGCTTCCGTCTTTTGGGAATAGTCACAGCGCAAGGGTTCAAACATCCTCTAAGATTTGGTGACCCTTTGGAGATATGTTTGACTAATGAATGTGTCCTATAATTGTTCACTTCACGTCATGCTCCAGCAGAACCTTTCATCTTCTTATCTTCCCCACCTACCTACTCATGCCCTATACAAAATGTTACATTTAATCTTATATGTGAGATGTTAATTGATATGTGTTTTATGAAGCCGAAGAGAACTCAGCATGTAATGTAGTGATTGCACGGATTCCTGTACCCTTGATTTTAGTCCCATATCTCTATTTAAAAAATGATCATAAAAATGCAAGGCTTTCCCTTTCTAAACAATATTGGCCACCATACCCGCACGTCAGCAAAAAGTGCATATTTAACTCTAGTTTTATTCTATCTTTTAGCAGGAACTTCCTATCTTCTCCATAGGATACAACCAACCATGTAAACTAGCATAATTACAAATCAATGGCAATCAATGGTGAAAATGTCACGCAGTTCATAGATCTCGCTGCAATTTTATGCGATACCTCAACCTCTCAAATAGTGTTCCAATATGAGGCATTTATAATTTTTTTAACTGTATTCCTTTCATACCTTACTTGTCCTGCCCGTTAAGTGGGAATTACAAATCTAATGCAGTTGACCAAAATCCATCAATTTCAGCAATTTCTTAATTGCTGAGGATTCAATCAATTACCTACTAGTAGGTCTATGGAGGAAAGTCATGGTGTTATTTGTGCCGCTTTTCTATCGAGGAGGAAGAGAAAAGCCTGTTGTTCATTCCGAAGTCACTATGATTATAATGCACTTAATACCCAGAGGTTTCTAAGCGCGGACCCGGGGATTGAATATGTGTTGCTCCACGTCGTCTTGCTTCCAAGGCGAGCACGTTGCCGCTGAGCTATCCTCCCGAGACAATGTCGTTATCAGCCACAAGAACTGATGGTTCTCTATAAAAACTCTTTGAACCTGGCCCAATAGAGCTCATTTAGTCTGCAAACTCTAGATGTGGGAGAATGAGCGCATACAATATCATGTGTCTGTTCAGATCAGAGAGATTTAAGTGAGAGGGATTAAACTCTACCAGCCACTTTGCTTTGCCAGCTTTAATAGGAGGACCACATGGTGTCTAATATTTGATAGCTGAATAGGATCTTTTATAAACTTCATATAATGACCATTTATCTACTTAAACGGGATAATCAATTTGCCTGGAACCAGTCTGAACACAAAACACCGCCGACTGGTGAACCGTCACATAATAGCTAAAGCCATGCATCTCTAGAATTGCTCTGCTCCATATCCTCTAATCGGAAGGCAGGTAGACTTCTTTGCTCTCACTGGCTTTCCAATCCCTCATAATCATAGGGTACACCTGGATGCAAATGAGGAATTCCCTCTATTATAAAGTGGAGGGCCGTACAGGCCAGTTCTGTATTACAGACGAAGCTGCAAGGCCATGTTTTTAAACTATTCTTTGCGTGGCATGCAAACTTTATGGCAATACAGCAATCCTTCAGCTAATCCATGTCTTGCCCCTTCCACCGCAAGACTTACAAGAAATGTGTATAATGGGTACCTTGGCCTGTCAGTAAAAGCTTTGAATGTGTCCTCTTAGCTTACTCAGCAACCTTTGCTGTCACTCTCACAGCAGAGATGTTTGATGTCAGGACTTCAGAACAAAGGATGCTGATGTTATCAAAATTCCCTAGAATGAAGTCACAGCATAACAGATCAGTAAAGTACCAAGATACAGAGAGCTACCGGCAGACAATAGGCGATGTGCCGTGTGCCCTTCCATGCTCACACATATCCCTCACCAACCATTAGTGACACATTGTGCTAATTTTCCTCGGTTTCAAAAAACAGAATGGGCCTGAGTAGGGAAGGTTTGCACCCGACCAAATGAGGAGGTGCCCATGAACATCTCAGATTTGCTCCGCTTTCCTGTACCTGATATACAAAGCCTGAAGCTGGAGCAAATCTTCGAATGCCAGGAGTAACTCTGAGTTCAGAAAGGCAATCACAAAGATGTACTCCAGGGCATCCCAGATTCTCCAAGAGAAAAAGCGGGTTTGTCCCGGCAGGACAATCTATGTAGTATAACAGTGGGATGAGTGACTGTAGACTGTCACAACAGATGGCTACAGAGGGGGACACTATGTACACTGTGTGTACGACTTACACCTAGTGTGGTATCCTCATGTGTTAATGCTTAACACCGGGGGTGATGTCCACATGTTAGCTCTCAGTAACAAAAGGAGCTATAACACACTGCGATGAGTCCTTAGCATTTGTGTGAATTTCATATTTATTCCTTATAGTATACAATAAACTAATGGTAGCAAATTCTATATATACACAAATTAATGCAAAAGGTGATAAGAAAGGGGACTTGAAACAAGAGTCAGGAAGTTTGGAAATGAAAGAATAGAAATCAGAAAAGTCAAGATTGTATAACCTAATATACAAAGCAAATTATTAGCAAAAAGCATATTGCACAGCGTAGTCTGCACACTTACTTACACAGTATATTCTCGACCAAAATCGAGTCTGTGAATAACAAAGTCTCTTGTTGCATCTAGGTAGGTTTGTAACACGTGCAAGGGGATACTGTCCTTTTGGCTGACATCAGTACAATAATGAGTTGATGTATTCTTCAGGAAATATATATCGGGCCTCATTACGAGGTTGGAGGTAGCCATGGAGCTATTAGCTCCATGGCTGCCTCCAAAACCCTTCCGACTCCGCCCTGGTGAATGGAGCAATTACCAATCCATTCCGAGGTCGGAGGGACCGGTAATTCCCCATTCACCAGGGCCATTCCCCATTCCCATTTGAGCCCCCAGAGGGCTCAATGGGAATGGGGAAGGTGCTAATAATGGTACCGCAAATTGCGGTACCGTTATTAGCTCTAGAGTCCCTTTGCGGGTCCCGTCCTTAACGCCTGCAAAAACCAGGCATTAAGGAAGGACCCGCAAAGGGAACTCGTAGTAGGGAGGTAAGGGATTACCGGCACCTGTGCCCTTACCGGTGCCGGTAATGCCTTACCTCCCACCTCGTAATGAGGCCCATTGTGTCATTATTTTAAGTCTCAGTGTCGGTTAGGTTAATTCGGAGTCAGGGCTACCAGTATTAACACAGAGAGGACGCTGCGACAGAAGAAAAGGCGGCACGCCATTGCACGCATCCCTACCCGATTGAGCCTTCCTCGCAAGCACACGCGAGTAGCTGAAAGCAGCTGTTTGGCGACTCCCGATGCTGTAACCCGTTTCCAGGGCAACCAGCACTAACACGGAGAGAACGCAGCAGCAGAACGAAAGGAGACACACCATTATGCGCATTGGTCGAGAATATACTGTCTAACTAAGTGTGCAGACTACGCTGTACAATCTGCTTTTTGCTAATAATTTTCTTTGTGTATTAGGTTATACTGTCTTGACTTTTCTGATTTCTATTCTTTAATTTCCAAACTTCCTGACTCTTGTTTCAGGTTCCCCTTTCTTATGACATTTTGCATTAATTTGTGTATATATAGAATTTGCTACCATTAGTTTATTGTATACTATAAGGAATAAATATGAAAGTCACACAAACGTAAAGAACTCAGCGCAGTGTGTTATAGCTCCTTTTGTTACCGAGAGCTAACATGTGGACATCACCCCCGCTGTTAAGCATTAACACATGGTTCTGGCTCTTCTTTCTGAAGAGTTAAAACGAGGACACCACACTAGGTGTAAGACATATACACAGTGTACATAGTGTCCCCCTCTGTAGCCATCTATTGTGACAGTCTACAGTCACTCATCCCACTGTTATACTACATAGATTTTCCTGTCGGGACAAACCCCCTTTTCTCTTATTTCTATACCCTAGTCCCAGACAGAGTAGGGGCTTACCCTCCAGTTTAGCAATCCCAGATTCTCCAAGTATCTACAGATTTGTTCCAGCTTGAGGCTTTGTAAATGCGACATGAGGCAGCAGGTGGGAATCTGCTAACGAGCATCTCCTGGATGCTCCACTGCAGGTCTTTGAGAATCCGGCCAGCGTGTGTATATGACACTTGAGACCTGATAAGTCGATTAGACAAAGTAAAGCATAGTTGCAGCGTCATCTCTTGGCCAAAGACAAAAAAAATACAATCATTGTGATACCCTAACATTGAAACAGAATGGTATTTGCATAAATGTTACATGCACCATGTGTGATGCTTTACACAATGCAAAGGAATCAGTGTACATTGAGATACTGGGAATTAGGAGATTTTGTATTCTCTTATTCTTTTGGGGAATATAATTCTGCTAGAAGAACAATTTGTATCAACTAATTGTTCTAACTACCTGTTACCAAATGACTTTTTAATTTGGCCATCTATATAACGCATGGCTTGGTTTAAACTTTGTGCAATTGCACTGCCACCCAACACATGTGACTGTACGAGTCACTTCACATGTAATTGACCAGGAAAAGGATCTAGATAGGAACAAAGCCACATCATATCCAAAACACAGAATTTGGAAGCAAATGTATTTTGTTGAACAATGTTTTCTTAGCAGTGTTTGCTCTTGCAGGGTCTTATAGACGGAAAATGTAGTTTATCTTAAAGGAGTGGACATATTTCTCTGCATGTTCCAACCTATGTCCTCTTGGCACACTTACACCGACCCGCCTTGCTTCAGAGACATGTCAGGTTGAGACATTCCATATGCTGCTCACTACCATCTGCTGAAGATCTGTGTTTGTTTAAGTATAATTTTTTGGATGGGAGATGTAGCCTGTCAGTGTACAGGAAACTCTACCTCGATGTTGCATTCACATGAAAGAAACTCCCACCGAGCGCATATAGGCATGAGCAAGGCAAGCCTTCTAAGTATGCATTTTTCTTTGACACTTACTGCTATGCTGGCTTCTGGGAGCTTCACCGGCTGAACCTTGTATGGCATCTTCTTTACTTCGAATGATACATTGGAAGTTAGAGAATATGGGTCATTCTTCCTCTGAAAAAACAAACAGTACAAATAAGCAAAGAACTCCTTAGTATTTCTTTCAACATTGCATGCAAATGTTTGCAGACTTTGGAGATATCATTAACATTCATGTTTTTGTTTCATCTTTCCGTTGCTGTTGGATAGTGTATCAAAGTGGAGTAAAATCTCTTTGATGTCATCTCAGTATCCCCAGAAGAAATGGATGGATATCACACTGGGTTCCCTTTAAATGAAACAGCATGCCCGCCTCTGAGAACCTTTCATCTGCATCTAAAGTGCAAAGGGTTATAGCTCAGTTATATTGGGCAAAAATAGATCGCAAAATTGTATTGGGACAATTTTCATCAATCATGAATGTAGAGCCTGGTCTGATCCCCGATTATAAAAACACTTGCTCTGCTCTTTGTACCCAATAACCCCCCCCCTACCTCCACAATCTACTACTGGTGGAGAAGGATTGGACACATGATGAATTGATTTGATTTATTTTCACTTTCAGCTCCATGAGCCTCTCTTAACAACATACATGTTAAACGGAAGAGAGAGGGGAGAGTGGGCACCACCAAAACGTAAGCAATGTTAGAGTGTGTTAATCGAGTAACAGGAGCACTGCAGGAAACCCAGTGGCATTCTGGGTAGAGAACATGCATGAAACAAGCATTATAGCAAGCTAGCTATAATGCTGCATGCTCACAAAATGTCTGCGTGGAGCCGCAGTTCCAAGCTAATTAGAATATATTCCTATGCATGTAGGAAGCAAATATAATACAAATTAGATCCTGTGTTTCAATAATAAAAACAGAAAACAAATAAAAGACAGAGGAAAACAGAATACAAAGGTCAATGCATTTCAGATCATCCAAAATCCTTCATCACGGCCTATCATACAAGTTCAAAACATCATAAAACGAACAACACATAATAAAACTAACACTATACTGAGCAGATCTCCTGAAGCAAAAGGTTCAATGTGCTAAAGATCACAGTGAGATTATTAATAGGGTGTGTCAAAATGTTATCGATGTTGAATAGACAAGGTCCATAAACCCCTCTCCTCTTCACAAAATTGTAAACATTTAAAACAATGATGGAGAGGCCATGGGTTCATTACAATTAGTGTTGCACCTCCTCTGAAAAAAAAATCATCCTCTCCATCCGCACTCTCTGGGCCTGATACACCTAGCAGAGAAGACACTGAAATGTACAGCAGATGGGCCCCATAGGGAGAATGAGGCTCCCAGCTTCAAGTGTCAGATAAGAACGTTGTCCTGATCCTCCATTCTGCTATGCCGCAGAAGGCTATAAAGGGATCAATTAAAAGGAAATGTTGTAAACATTAACGCATGTTCCAACGGGCCACTACACAAGTTATCATTTCTTCATGTCACCAGCCAACAAGACTGCTGACAAGAAGAAATGATAACTTGTGCAGGGGCTTTTCCCTTGTTCAGTTGCCACTTGGCCATTGTTTTACCTCAACACTTGCCGTATAATCAGAAAATTAGACATGAATGGCTCCACATTTTTATTTCAAGGATCACTGATTAGCTTCTTTCATGTGAGAACTCATAGGGCCTCATTACGACCCGGGCGGTAAGGGATTACTTACCGTCCTGCTACGAGTTCCCTTTGCGGGTCCTCCCTTAACGCCTGGTTTTACCAGGCGTTAAGGACAGGACCCGCAAAGGGACCTTAGAGCTAATAACGGTACCGCAATTTGCGGTACCGTTATTAGCGCCTTCCCCATTCCCAGTGAGCCCTATGGGGGCTGAAATGGGAATGGGGAAGGGCCCTGCTGAATGGGGAATTACCGCCCCCGCCAACCTTGGAATGGGGCGGTAATAGCTCCATTCACCAGGGCGGAGTCGGTGAGGTTTTGGAGGCAGCGATAGCGCTAATAGCGCCATGGTTACCTCCAACCTCGTAATGACCCCCATAGTGTCTTACAGAGGGTGAATTGATCAGCGATGCCGGCTATAGCTCGCCATGATTAGACAAAGCAGGATTGTTTTTAAAGTATATTTGTACCCACAAGTTTTCATTCCTAAGATTACTTTATTGTTGTATTAGTTGTGAGTTTATTGATGAGGTGTAAATTGACTTGTGTTATTGTAATTCAAAGAACGTTTTTTAGTATTTTTCTAACGAAGGGGCATAATTGCGGAAAAACATTTGGAGAATTGAAGTGTCCAATTTTTGATCTTTTATGGAAATAAATGCATGGTTTTCCTAAGGCTTCCCATGATTCACCACCTGGTTCATTATTAGGGGCGGGAATTGGAGCATACCCCCAGCTTCCCATGCCTAGCACTGCATCATGCAATGAATCCGCTGCGAATACAGCAGAGATCTGTAATGGCGGCCGCATGAAGAGCCGGCCATCATTAGAATAGACTCCACCTAATTGTATATGGTATTTTTAGGGGAAATAAACACATAAGCAATCCCTCCCGTTGTTCTTTTATAATGCGCTTAATACCTGAGAGCAGAACTAAGCATGATACCGGGATTCCAACCTGTGTTGAGCTGCGTTGTCTTGCTTCCAAGACAAACACGTTGCCCCTGAGCTATCCATACGGCCATTCACACCTCTCTTCTTTCGCGCCTTGAAACACTTGTGTATAGGCGTGTTACAAATGCCATATCATATCATATCAAAATACTGATTTCCTGCAGGGAGGGCAGAATCTTACAGAGCAGATATGATGTTCCATCTGGGGAATCTAATCCAGTAGGGTTCGGATGTATGGAACCTGGCTGAAGTAATGTTTCTGTGGGTGTCACCTCCTCTGCCTCATTCTGTGCCCTCATACGAATGAAGGTGAAAGTATATGATTCAGGTGGTGAAGTATGAAATTGGGGCATAACTATATTAATGGGGTTTGTATACCTGCCTTTTCTCATAAAAGAAAACGGACTGGTTTGTACAATATATCGTGCAAAATGGGAAATGTTTTCGGTAATCAAATTCATGGTGTTCCCTAAAGTCTATGTGCCGTGAACCATGAATATGATGGAAATTGGGTGTCCAGTCCTGGGGCATTCACACATCCCTGCACGGGCATTGGATCTGACTGCTCTCTTCAGAATGCAATTAGATGAAGGGCAAGGTGAGCGCAGGTCGCACGTTAAATAGCGCTACTGCTAGAGTCACATGGGACAGCAACAGAGACCCTGCTTCAAACCCCCAGGTACACACCGAATGACTATCCTATGCTCAAGACTAGCGCAATCGTTATGCAATGGGGAGCAGGTAGGGGTCAACGGGTCAAAAAAAGTAGTGGAATTAGGTTCCCCCTGCTCTGGCACCTTCGTCCGACCCTATACTGACCCCGAAATTCAAGCCCCATGCCTGGGACCTTCTTTTTCTCCATTGCACCCCACACAGCTGTGTTGTATAACAGTACTATCAAGACCGAGGAAAATACAATGGACCTCATTACAAGTTCGGCAGTAGCCTTCCCGGTAAAACCGGCAGGCTACCGCCGAACTTGCGAATTTTACTGGTACCCCGTCGGACCCGGTATTTGCCCATTCCCGGGCGCTGGTAAATAATGCTCCCCATTCCCATTTGAGTCCCATCGGGCTCAATGGGAATGGGGAGGCCAGATGCACCGGCACCATTCAGAAAGGTGCCGGTGCATCCGACATGCTCTGGTCGCGGGTGCCGGTCCGCCCACCAGGTCCGACCTGGCGGGCAAAAAGTCACCCGCAAGCAGAACTCATAATGGCCGGTCCGGTAACTACGGTACTAGCAAGTTTACTGGTCCCGTAGTTACCGGACTGGCAAACTTGTAATGAGGCCGGTAAAAAATACATTTAAATGACCACTGTCAGTTTGTCATTGTCCCCACAGGATGCAGCTTTAAGCAGCCTCCCCCTTCCAATCACCCATCCTTCCCAACTCTAAATGGAAAAGCACAGGACAATGGACAATGGCAGGGATACTCAGCAAAAGCAGTCCAGCACCTGTGAGATAGTGTGGTGGGACACTGAATCCCCTGTATGGGAAGTGTAAAATAAAAACATGCTGCGTTCCCTGCCATCTTGGAATGGGAACGATGGTGGCTTTCGCCGAAAGGTAAGGCAACGTCGTACCCTTTAGTACCAGCCCACTTTGACTTCTGGGAGTAGAGCAGGAGAGACTTCGCCCTGATTGTTCACAAGCCAGTGGTTGCTCTGTTTCAATTATTTAAGTACCGCCTCTGTATACATGCCACGCCTGTTATACACTGCCGTCCATGTTAACGTATCCATGCACTGCCACCAGCTGACCGTTACTTACTTATTGTATCTTTTCCTATGTACTGCACTGTCCCTGCCCCCCTCCCACGCACTTGCGCGGTCCGAATGGCACCTGGCTTAGTAGGATCGTTGTCTGTCCTCCTTTTGTTCCCCTCCCTTGCCTCGTCGCGCCTTGAAACACTTGTGTATAGGCGCATTATAAATGCCATATCATATCATATCATATACATATTTTACATTTAGCAAGCCATGTTAGGGACCGCTTTTCGTCTTAAACTTCCTGTGTCTCTGTTGCAACTTCCACAGCGTGTACTACCAGAGCGTAATTTGCATATCGGTTCAGATAACGTTATTTGCAGATAAGGCCCAGTAAGGGATGGAAGGAAACCCAGCATTTTCTCCCTCACACAAACCGCATAGTTGACCGTTTCCTCCACACTGCCTCTGCTGTATTTCATTCCATTATCTTCGTTGTGTGCCCTTTTCTTAGTTAAAGACGCATTCCTAAAAGAATGCACTTTACACTGTCAAAATGAAATGGTCACTCCTGTTCGTTTGTCATTGCTACTGTCCTTCCCTGCGAAGTTGCTTCTGGTCACTCGTCTGTCCCTCTGACATGTCCCTCCTACCCCTCCTACACTTCCGTTATCCCTCTAAAATGTACTCCCACTGGGATCTTGACATCCAGCCCCTCGCGTGTATTTGCCTCAGATGAGTTCATTGCTGAACTGGGGCCTTTGGCATCAACACACACTATTAAGTAATGGTCATAGTTATCCGTGGTCTTTAAACACAAGGGGCAGGAGGGGGTGGGGGACTACATGGTTCCACAGCTGATATGTGATTGCAGAGGTCTGTTATTGGTAAAGTCGACCACTGGCATGTTGGAAAGGTGTCAGATGGTTCAGCAGCCAGTCCCAAGAAGGATCATCTACGTTTTAACTTACCTAAAAGGCTAAAAAGGTAAGTTGGTGTTGAGGGGAATATCTAAGTTGCTTTTCTGGCTTGTAAGGGCTAAACACCTGTACGGGCTTTTAATGAATGGACCTGGACTTGTTGTGTATTAATGTATAAGCTTTCCAAAAAATATATATTATAAACGTAATCATCTCAAGGCAGACCTACCTAGGAAGTCATACCTATTTTGTCTCGCCTAACCTTTGCTGTTTCTGTCTCTTGCCCCCACAGTGACACACAAATGCCCTTGATGGCTGATGAAAGACAGAGTAATTCAACAATGAACTCTATCAACTCTCCTTCTTAGAAGCCACTGGTTGGCACATTACGTCTTCCTCCCGTTTTTTGACAGGTCTGTTGATATTACGTGACAAGCCCATTGTGCTTGTCTGGGTAAATCGATTTATCGTCCTTCACCTCAAATGTGGCTATACTGCCCACTGTGGCAAGCTTTAGCATTCAGAGGATGCACTGCTAGAATGGTTGGAGGAGAAGCAGAACAGTGTCTCAGAATGATGGCGGGATATGGGGATTGCAGAACTCACCATGTGGACGCCGGGGCCAGAGTTCCTCTTGGCATCCTCGCTTAGCATGCAGCGGTGCCAGAAACCAGGAAGGCACTCTAGTTAAAGGGGCTCGATCAGGTGTGTGGAGAGGGATGAGACATGGCACGCTGAGAGCGTTGATGGATCGGAGGCAGTCTGGAAAAGAGACAGCATTATGCACATACACGGCAGCACAGAGTGTGCATAGCAGGTAGGAGTAAATGAGGGGGGGTTGATATTGCTTTTAGAATGCATGGAAATGGCTAATTTAAAGGAGAGTTCCGGGACTTTTTTTTTATTGTCCCTACGGTTCGGCCATGTGTTTTTAAGCATAACTCGGTAGATCGTAGAAAACTTTCCTATGGACCTTACCCGACTTTTCGTCCATTAACGCACTCGAAATCAGCCGCCATTTTCTGATAATCCTATCATTTCCCCCCATCGCCCTGGCTCACCTGCTTTTGCGGCACTAAATCAAATCCCCCGCCCCTGAGCCTGACATCAGCAGACGCGTACCGCCCATTTCCCAACGCCAAAGCACGTTTCGTGTCAACAATCGCTGCGCCTCAGCTAATGAACTGTCGCCATGGAAATGGCAGGACGCCTCTTTCCTCAATAAGTATAAACACACCGTTTCACAACACACAGCAGCAGATTTTCGATTCCATTACTCTCTGTGTGTTACTTGAGTATTCTGTGACTCGTTTCTGTGCTCTGGTCAGCTACCTTCGTTGATTGTAGCCCGTGTGAACAGATACCAGTACCACCGCTATAAATTATTTTACTTTCTTTACCACACAATGGCTACAATAATGCCGTATATGTACGAGCCCGAGTACACCGAGGAAGAACTACTGGAAAGGCAAGCACGCGAAAACGATGGGGATTCGGACGGCAGTTGGGAGGACCAGTCAACGGATGAAGAGCCTGGACCATGTCGCATGGACGGCGTCTCCACCTGGTGCACGTGCAATCGGTGCGAGCTAATGCCAACTGAGGAGGAGAACTGCTGCTGCCGTGAAAATTCCGGGTGCTTGGCCTACATTTCGGAAGGCGAGCCAAGTCCGCAATGCATCACCGAGCTGCCAGAGTTCAGGGAAGCCTGCCTCTCACGGACCGTGTTGAGGATGATGATGGTGCTTATGCATGAACTTTGCGGCACTGTTCGTCCGCGTAATCCGAGTAACGAGTAAGTATACTCTGGTTGTGATGTCAGTGATGCCACTACTATTTCATGGTCGTCTCATCATTCGAATGCATGTAAATTGGTTCCATGTTGTGCATTTTCTAGATAGAATTTTTTTCAAAGCAGAATGACATTTTTTACCTGAATCGACAGTGATAAGAAAGTTGTCATTTTAATACAGTTTGCATCTTTCATTTTCACAGGTGGTACAGGCTGGTGGCCTATCGTTGCTTCACTTGGTGGCTTCACGGGAGGCTCGGACAGTAATACCTGCCTGTGCGGTACTTGCCATTAGACAACATTTCCCCAGCGACAGTGGACAATACCGCGGATTTTCCCTGGATGTGCTGCAACCGCAACTTTACAATGTGTAAAGTTTATTATTTATGTTCAATTGAAATTAAGATCTAAAATAAAACCCAACATATATTTTAACAATGGTTGTTTTGATTTTTTAAATGAATCTAGTGTGTCTCCATTGAATAGTCTTCCTGTGCCTTGTCTTGTCACACCACATGTCTCCGGCCAGCATCCTCCCTCACGCTGGCCGCCCACCTTCAATCCACATAACCGTTGAACCCATATGCAGCAGACATACATATGTTATTTTGCGGGTTGGCATCAAGCCTCCCGGCCTTGCCTCCTCCCCCAAAAATACTTACCACACCACTTTGTTCAAGCGTTGGCAATAAAAGGAAGGCCGTTGGATTTTATTGATACAAAACATGGTTATAGGTAAATAATCAATATGGTTGATCATAATAAATCATCCTTTTGGGCACCGGGTACAGAGATGACCCCCTCTGGCCCGTGCCGCCTTGCCACCACAGGCCAGCCTGCTGCTGACTAACTGCCTAGGCATCCAGGGTCTCCAGGGTGAACTGCACCCATATATTCTCCTGGGAGGGTGAGGTATTTATAAACTCACCCCCCTGCCTTCCATGTACTAGATCCTGCAGCCTGCCTCTTACATGCAGTTAGATGTCCTCTCCTTGGTGAGGCCCTGCGGCAAACGAGTCTTGTCTGCACGACCACCGCCCCAATCCACCCCCCGCCCTATCAAAGGCAGTTCGCACCGGGGTACTTGTGCTGCCAAGTGGAGCTGTCAGGGAGCGATAAAGGCCAAGAGGTGCCAAAGACCATGTACACTTCAAAGTGGTCTATAGAGCATGGGTTGTTGTTCCCATGTCTACCGCCAGACCCCGTGTCTCCTGCCAAGCATCCCCCCTCACGCTGGACGGCCCCCTGCAATCCACATAAGTGTGTCTCCATTCACGAGTCTTCCTGTGTCTTGTCTGCACGACCACCGCCCCAATCCACCCCCCGCCCTATCAAAGGCAGTTCGCACCGGGGTACTTGTGCTGGCAAGTGGAGCTGTCAGGGAGCGATAAAGGCCAAGAGGTGCCAAAGACCATGTACACTTCAAAGTGGTCTATAGAGCCTGGGTTGTTGTTCCCATGTCTACCGCCAGACCCCGTGTCTCCTGCCAAGCATCCCCCCTCACGCTGGACGGCCCCCTGCAAACCGCATAATGCCACGACATATACACGTCATTCATTCACAAACACACCCCTGTTTCGAATTCTTTATAACCCACTTCATATTTCTAATGAGAACTTCTTTGCACTTTGCTAGTCAACCCGTGAAGGTGCTGGTTATCTGCTCTTCGTCTCTGTAAACTTCCGTGACCACTTCGAGGAAACTCGTCAGTTTGCAACCTGTGAACGACAAGAAACTACTCTGATCCCTGCATCTAACTGTTTGCTCGTCAAGGTAAGGCCATGTACCATACTCATTTTGCGTCCAATTTCTTTTCGTTCAAGACAGTACATGCAAGGAACTAGTCACATGTTCTGAGTTTAGTCAAATTATTTTTCTATTTTTTTAAAGTTATTCAAATACTTATCCGCATGTGAATAACGTGTATAGTTCCAAGAACCAAAACATCCCTTGCATTGAACCTTTTATGTGTCATTTAATTTTTTAACACATTGGTATTCATAGAGAATTGTTGATCTTTACTTTTCAGAACTTTCCACAATGCCTGCCTGTTCCATTGGCGGTTGCCCTTCGAAGACCCATAATAAATCTGAAGGTACTATAATGCATGTTTTCCCTAAGACAATAGATCAGATAAGAGAATGGGTCCGATATTGCGGATATCCACCCTCTGAGCTTGAAAGTAGAGTCCTAGAAGTCTTTGCGGACAAGAGGGGTGATCGATACCGCATCTGCAGCAGGCACTTTACCTCTGACATGTACTCCACATCATTGCTAATAAAGAAGAACACACCGCGAGCGAGGCGAAAATTGCTCTCAACCGCTATTCCCACTCTATTCGTCCACATCCCTCCACTGGTGAGTCAAGTTTACGTATTTATCTCTCGGCCTTGCGGTAGTGTGTAGCATTAGCTAACAATAATTTCCCCATTTATGTATCCACTCAATATGAAGGCGGAAGATTCTCCATCCGTGTCGTTATTGCAGTCATCAGCCACTTCAAGCGCCTATCGGGTAATCTTACTTGGCTATTCTGCCACTGACTTGTTTTAGGCATGTAAATCAATAGTTTTAATTTATCGTGTAATTATTTTACCTAATGGTACACCCTTGTACTCGTCCTCTAGTCTTTGTTTTCAGTTATAATTATTGTTATCCAAAATAATTCAAGTACTGTCTTTCAGGGAGATGCTGAGGAGTCCAACGTATTGACGACTACCGTTGATGTCACTCAGATGCTCGAGGTACGTTTCAGGACAGTTCCATCGATGGAGATCATCAGATCTTGCATTCTTGTAGCGTGATTGTTACACACAATGTTTCTTTCGTTTTTAGCCATTGATATGTCCTTCTGTCGTCGCCCTCCTATGTGTCTTCTTTTTTCAATATTGTGTTCATTACTAATGAAAGTCCTATGTTTCAGGGAGTCGATGGAGCATTAGTCCAAGAAGAAGGGGGAGCGTGCAGTTACGGGTCGGCGCAACAGCTTGCAGAAGTGTGCACCGCAGTTACATCGTCCCTTGATGTTCTTATGCATTTCGAGGTATGGGTACTGACAGTTCGATGAAGCGAAATCATATGACGTGATTACATCCGCTATACTTCCTTCTTTATTAACGCAAGTACTATGTTTCAGGGAGATGACGGAGCTTCTTCTACAAGAACATCACCCCTAGTAGTTGATGCAGATTTCTGGGTGGTGACACTTCCAACGATCGAGCAAATCGAATCATATTTAGATATCCATTATTTATTTTAGACAACTGATCATTTGTGCAGGTCTATTTAGATGAGCCGTTCACGCCTGCACAAACTTTCTGTTCTTTTTATCAAAATAGAAAACCATACTAATGCAATTACTGTGTTTCAGGGAGTCACTGAAGCATCATCTTCAATAATATCATCAATAGAAGTCTATGAGGAGCCCGAGGTATGGATCTTGACAGTTCCATCTAACTAGATCAACAATGCGTGAATAATTGTCGTTTGAATGTTCTACACAAAGCGTTCATTCGTGTTTTGCTATTGAGATGTACGTGGGTATTGGTCCCCAAGTACATTTTGTGTTTTCGATATTATTATACATACTAATGAAAGTTCTATGTTTCAGGGAGTCCATGGAGCGTCAGTGCGTGATGGATGTGCTTATCAGGAAAACATAGTCGTTGCAGCGCAAGAGGAAGTGGAGACATGCACACACGAGTCGGAGCAACAGCGTCCTGATGTTGAAGTTCGAGGCAAGAAAGTTTCAAAGAAAAGAAAGCAAAAGAAGGTTAGTGTCCTGGTCACTATATTATGTTGTTTTTCACTGTTAATAGTTCAATACTGTAAGTTGTGTTTAAACTGAACTTTTCCAATCTGTCCTCTAGTTGCGAGTGGGTGTACGAACTAGATCTACACAGACAGTGAAGCGAACGAGAGATGTTGCTTGTCAAACCTTTTGGCAGGGACTTGAGACTGGAGAAGCATCGTGCCAATGGGAAGAATATGAAGTGATTGACAACGGAGCTATACCACCACCAGCCATTGATAGTGAATGTCCTCCTGGTAGTTCGGATGCAGTCGGAGATCAATTCACAGAATCCACACCCGCAAAAACTAAGACCGCGAGAAAGTTGAAGAAATTGTTTTATTCACCCATCGCCGGAGAAGGAACAGATGTTGCAATGGAAGAGAATGAAGTAGACGACAATGAAACACCATCAATATCACTGAACATAGCGGAAGACGATATCAGAGATTCTACCTTTCATGTGAGTGACATGTCCTCAACGTTACAGGCCGAACCAGCTGGGATGCAGAGTGACAGTATAAGGAAAGAGGACAAATTCATTGTATTCGATAGTTGTTTGATTGATATTATTATTCGGATTAAATGTGGGCATTTGGTAGGTGGGGAAGTATGTGGGGAGCCATTGATTAATGTGACTCGTGCAATTCGAGGCACTAACCTTAAAATACATGCCACCTGTACAAAATATCATCCTTTCACATGGTCTGCACAACCTATGCTGGGACAACTGCCAGCAGGCAATCTACTTTGTGCAGCGGCTGCACTTTTTAGTGGTTCAAGTTTTAAAAAATTAGAGTCTTTCTTTCAGTTTGTGGGAATCCATTTCATTGCGAAAACTCAGTTCTACAAATACCAAACCGATTATCTATTTCCAGCCATTAGCGAAGCTTGGAGAATGGAAAAAATGTCTATTGATAGTACATTCGCGGGCAAACGGTTCAGGCTAGCCGGTGATGGACAGTGCGACAGCCCAGGATTTTCAGCCAAGTACTGCACCTACCACTTTCAGGACATGGAAAGTAAGAAAATTGTGAGTTCGGTGGTCGTGCAGGTGTCACAAAGTACATCCTCAGTGGCCATGGAGAAAGTTGGCTTTGTAGCATCATTGCAAGAACTACAATCGCGGGGAATGGTGATCGACCTGATAGCCACGGACAGACACGTTTCAATTGCCAAGACAATGAGAGAACAGTACAAAAATATAAATCACCAATTTGACGTTTGGCATCTTGCAAAATCAATCAATAAAAAATTGTCGGCTGCAGGTAAAAAAAAAGAATTGCAAGGTATTTCACAGTGGTCCAAGTCAATCAGCAACCATCTTTGGTGGAGCTCAAAAACATGTGGAGGGTCGTTGGAAATTCTACTGGAAAAATGGCGGTCAGTAATGCCACACTGTACAAATGTTCACCGATGGAACACGAACCAACATTTCCACAATTGTGAACATGGCCATTTGTCCACAGAGGAGGCACGGAAGAAGAAGTGGTTGATTCCTTCATCACCCACTCACAAAGCCATTGAAAAGATTGTATTTGATAAAACTATAACAAAAGCTTTGAGGGGACTCACGGAATTCTGCCACACAGGAGATTTGGAGGTGTTCCACAATATGTGCCTCAAGTACAGGCCAAAACGATTGCATTTTGGCATGGAGGGCATGATAAATCGGACTCTTTTAGCGGTCTTGGCACATAACCATAATGTTGGCCGTCAACAAAGTAGGACGACCGGAACTTTAGGGACGCTTCGCTACAATAAGGCCTTCACTAAAAGAAGTAAACAATGGGTGATCAAACCAGTGTTTGAGGATATGCAATATGAGTTTATTGAGAAACTTATTGTTGACGTCCTAGATAGGCACATAAATGGAGTTGTGAACGAACCTGTGCAGGGGACAACTGCATTGCCACCCAACATTGCATCTGTTCCATGTCCACCTAAAGAAGAACTCATTGAGAAATACACATCACGGTTTAAATGATTGTAATTTGATTGTCTGTTCTCTCGAGTCTCCTCATGTCGCAGGCCCATTGAATATGTGTATCTATCCAACCTTGTTCATTTGCGCATTAAATTAAACCAAACAGTAATATAAATCATTTTTCAAAAAATATAGAATGTCTCCGTATTTATGGTTCTGTGGGGCTGCAAAGCACGCAGACAAAATGCAAAGATGGAGTGTAAATTTCAAGTCCTGTGAGAATGCCTTACACTGAATGTAGCTAACTAGGAATGTGTGCTCGTTCAAAGTGAAGGTCAGCTGCTTTGATTTTTTCTCGGGTGCCAGAATGGCCCACGACTCAGTATAAGGTTCTATTGTACTTTGACCTTGACAGGCCGGGACCACGTAAGAAACGATAATGAATATAATTTCAGAAACGAAAGCCATTTCATGTTCGTTCATTAGAAGAAATAACGTCGGCATAGAAGGAGTGGTATTTCGGGGCTGCCCTACGCACAGACACAATGGAAAATGCAAATATAATGTAAGTAACTCTTTAGATGAGTTTATACCGCAATTTAATTACTATACAGTAGCTTTAAAGACGGGTTAAGTTGTACTTGTTCGTTCTATGTGGCATATTGTTTTGTACCGTGCACTATCTTGGGGAGAACCGTCTATTTTACGGAAGCACCTCAAAACCTTTGCTTCTGCTTTCTCTCTCCCTCTCCCCTGCTACAACTGGTCCACTGTCTGCGATCTCGGTCCTGGGCCCTTCCACTCTCCACATGCACTCCCTGTCAACCCCTGCACTGAGGGACTGTCTCAGTATCCTACAGCCCCCCCTTGACGTTTAAAACCCAGTTGCACTGTCCTAGCTATGAAATAATTTCCCGACCGAATATATAAAATGAATAATTTTAATAAAGATCTGATGGTGAGACTAATTTCATTGTTTATGTTTTTTAAACAGGTACATCATGCATTACTGCATGTGTCACGAGTACCAGACACCGGCGGGCGGCTTTTTTAACCGCCAGTTGCTTCTCCGCGTGAACAACGTTACCACCCTGACCATTTTATGGGACGATCGCCAAGAACAAGTATGCCCTTACGCGGTACTAACGGCTAGATGCAACATACAGACCGTTGTGGTGGCCTAGTGCCTCGTTGTTGGAACAGCCATGCGATTATCAGTGCGACCGAAGAGCTTATTTTATCGTAAACCAACACCCTGTTTACTGCACACGAACATCGCTTGCCTCAAGACGAACTATTTTGGATCGAGAGCAAATAAAAATGAAAATCGCTGAATATTCTCTAAACATTTGATGTCCAATAAATGTACTTTGCCAAATGTACAATCTTGCAGTTTGCTTTTAAACCACAGTTTCATATTCCGAATTGTGGCGCTGTATTGTGAGATGATCTAAGACCCTGTGTACAGCAAAGGAACATTGCGTGCCTCAAAACGAACTTTTTGGAACGTGAGCAAATAAAAAAGAAAATCGCTGAATATTCTCTAAACATTTGATGTCAAATAAATGTACTTTACCAAATTTACAATCTTGCGGTTTGATTTAAAAGTACAGTTTCATATTGCGAATTGTGGCGCGCTGTGTTGTGTGAGCTGATCTGTGTTGATTTCCGGGTTCTGTGTGGAGTCGCGTAGAAGACGCCTGGGCGCGTTTGCCTACGCAGCACAGTCACGTCACGGATAGAGGCGGGGAATATGAATGTTTTGATAAAGTCTGTTTCAGGGGCGGGGGATTTGATTTAGTGCCGCAAAAGCAGGTGAGCCAGGGCGATGCGGCAAGTGATAGGATTATCAGAAAATGGCGGCTGATTTCGAGTGCGTTAATGGACGAAAAGTCGGGTAAGGTCCATAGGAAAGTTTTCTACGATCGACCGAGTTATGCTTAAAAACACATGGCCGAACCGTAGGGACAATAAAAAAAAAGTCCCGGAACTCTCCTTTAATTAGATTCAGGACACATTCCCTGCAACATGTTATGTTATGTTATTAGGATATGTACCATGCACCGTTACCATTTGCTTGGTCTCTGGCGCTCTGGCCAACCTGGAAGGTAGTGGGTAGATGTGGTTAGTTGCAAGGAGAGGCAAAGACAAGGTTTCAGTGTTTTGGGTTATGGTTGCAAATCATAAGTACCTTGAGCTCTGCATGCTCTCTAGGTGTGAAATGGAGGAGGCATCGATGGCTTTGGGTCAAGTGTGGCAGCCCCATGCCCGTAGTGTGGGCATGTGTTGGCCAGGGGCTGAGTATGTCAGTTGTTGTTGTTCGAGGTGTACGTTTGTGATATTCAAAGGATGGGGAGAGTTTGTTCTTAAAAGCTGTGTGGGAGTGGATGGTTTGCGTTTGTGTGTAGCGATTTAGGGGGTAAGAAATTGAAATTAGTCACATGACAAGGAGTTGGGTGCTTATTGAAAAATGGGTAGTGTAATGAAGCTACGTGAAGACTGACTCTACAAAGTGCTGTCCAGTATCACCACAGCAACATGGTCCCAACCCAACCCGCATCACATTGCTGCGTAAGTAATCTGATGCCACACACGCACCATACTGCCTTATACACTGAATCTCACATTTTAGATGACCCCACTGCGATACATGTTCTCTACATCCTTGTCTTCTCTTACACCTACTCCTTTGTTTGTTCCACAGGCTACGCTCTAGTTCACGCTGGGCAGGGCCACAATGTGGGGCATTTTGGACAAGCCTCGGCACTGTATGTCCAGTAAGGTGTGGGCGGGAAGATGGATAACATAAAGTGCACCACTGCTCCTTGAACCTAGGTCTGTGCTGTATCATCTATAAAAAAAATGGGAATCTCCAGTTCATATGTAGTGTTCTACTGTTGGCAATGACTTTTCTTGCTCAACATGAGATTCTGAATGAAATTGTTTTATTTCATCTTTTCATCTTTCAAGGGAAATAGTTTGCCAGTTCCATTGACATTCCAATTAAAAGTCTTTGGGGGTCGACTGGATGATTTTCTTTGAGAAACCCAATGACAGCCTTGTGGGATCCTCCTTGCAGGCAAATTAAAATAAAAATATTATGTACAGTATTGAAAAAAAGCACCTTACAGTGGAGCAGAACAATCTATAGATTAACATTTTGCCATTTGCAATCTAATAAAAATATTATACTAGAAAGGCAAAAAAAAGTCAATCTTTCTCGGGAAAGGGCGAATCACCAGGGTTGCCTCAGGGGAGTTGCCCTACAGAGCGGGCTGGAGCCATTCCGCCTCCTCCTTGACTGAAGTGGTCCCTGCCCACAGGGTGAAGCCTGTGGTAAGGGTGTGGGTGTTTGCCGCTCCTGCTGCCCCGCCATCACCAGTATTGCCTCTGGGGACTTCCTGTACTGAGCGGGCTGAAGCCACGCCCCCTTCTCCTTAACTGCAGTGGTCCCAGGTGTTTTGCACCCGCAGGGTGTTCGTCACCCCAGGATGGTGGTGAAGGACAAAGTGAAAACAACGTGGGGAGTGTCTGACCAGGTGAGAGGTGTGTCTGGGGGGCCTATGCATTGTACTGCTTCCCGGCTCCCCCCGCAACTGTGACTGTCGATCCTCAGGAGAACCTCCTCACTGCGCCTATCACCCCTCCTTCCATCACATCATGCCACGCAACATCGCAGTGGAAAATAATGATAGAAAAGTGGAAAATTCCCCACAACTCTCCTTGGGGGTGAAAAGACACAGCCTGCAGCCTCATAAGACTTACAGGGGAGGCCTACACCCTGATTAATTAAATTAACCATATCTTTGAAGCTAACCAAGACGTATGGGGGCCCAAAGATAAAGACAAAAGGGTCCAGGGTAGCCTGTGCTCCAATACCACCAGTGGAGTGTGCTGAGTTACAGTCACCATCACAGGCAACAGCTGACCCATCAACGCCTGAGCACCCTGTTTAGGGATCTGCCTATTGTCCTAGGTGT
The DNA here is from genome assembly GCF_040938575.1 of Ambystoma mexicanum. Taxonomy (NCBI): domain Eukaryota; kingdom Metazoa; phylum Chordata; class Amphibia; order Caudata; family Ambystomatidae; genus Ambystoma; species Ambystoma mexicanum. The sequence goes on from NC_090924.1 coordinate 1,042,970,874, forward strand.
AGGAGCTGATAAAGGGGACGTAAATGACAAAACTTCAACTAAGCATCTTCTGGAGGCCCTGCTTCCCAACAAGCACCTGGCAATCTGCTCTGACTACCCTGACATTCCCTCATCTAGATCTGCAGTGGGCAAAGAGGAACCTGTGGCAGTGAGGGCCAGCGCAGACCACTACCCTGAGAATTGTATGCACTTGAACTGGCCACAAGGGGAGCAAATGAATATGAAAAGCCCCAAGAGAGTCCTAAAATAAAACACTACCCGAATAATGCAGGGGCTACAACCTGATCTCATAACGCAGGTCTCCATCAGCCCAATTGCAGCTATGGGTGATGCGGACAATGAAGGGGCCGAAAAACACCGTATTGCTTATGTTGCAAGCCCCTTCCTTAGGGGCATGGACCCAAACAAGGAGGGACTGGTCAGCCACAGAGGGGCTGCAGACAGTGACCCCTCCTGCATAGGAGACTTCAATGCCCACTACCCACCAAAACTCTACCTGGTGTGCACAACTAGGAATCAGGAGGTAAGGGGGCACCTGCAGCCTACGACAGTAAAAAAGTTAGTCTTGTTCTGCCTGAGCTGGCTGATCTAAAAAGGCTACTCTTGGCTCTCCTGGAAGTTCACGGAAGGGGGGGGTGGGGTGGTTATGGGGGAGCAACTAACTAGACCAGACGATGCACTGGGAGCACCAGACCAATCAGAGGAGGTAGACCCATTTAAACCTAGAAATATGAATACTATCAAAATGTCTAGGGCTGAGCAATGACATCATAGAGAATATAGGTCCCAATGGTGCTCTGCTGGACAGGGGGCCTTCCGCTACATCTCAATTGGGCTCTCTTCTCCCCACCCCCAGAAAAACTGAACCGTGCGCTGCAACCCTCCCCGTCAGTGCTAAACCCACGGCTGGTAAGCCGGCCTTTAGGGCAGGCCATGTGGTACCCAATTCTGTCCACTATGATGTTCTCTCGAGGGTCTGTATACTACAGCATGGGCAAAGCATAACATACAGCAAGGTGAGAGGGGACAGCAAGGGGGGGGGACAAGTATTCTTGCATAACGTTCCCAAACTGTCCCCTGACTACTTGGAAACCAGGGAAGCACTTACTAATAAATGTATCCATTGGCCCCTTGCTTTACGTGGCAGTCCCTTTGTAACCCGTGAGGACATATTAAACTGCACCAGACTGCACTATCAGGGGGTGAGCGCTCTCTATTTCTTCCGTATTGATCTCAAGGGCCAGGGATTAGCCAATGGCATTCTGGGGTTTGATTTGGAAAGTAGCCCTCACAAATCAGTATGATCGAAATTAAATCCCACCACATGCATAACAATGATTATCCCTCTGTGCTATTGGGTTCCAATGTAGTCCTGATGAAGAAAAGGACTTGGGGCATACTGTAATCTGCACATTGACCGGGCTCAAGAGAACTTAAATGGGACTTGAGTCTGATGGTCAATAGGGTCATAGTAAATGGCCTCATTGTATTTGGGAAAGGATTTTTATTTATTGGTTCTTCTTATTGGTTTAGATGTGTTAGGATGTATTTTCATAGCCCCAAGGCCAAAATAAAGTTATTGACTGACAATCTTCTAGTGTATACAGTAAATGAGCAATCTTGGGGTGCACCGTAATCCAGAGCTTCCCAAATCTCTGAAACCAGACTCAAGAAGGGCTATCCCCCAATAGCAGATGAAGTACTCTTTGAAGGGTGAGGTGCACCTCCTCTGACATCCATCCACTGGTTGTGTACAATCACCGGCTGCAGATAAGTGGTCCTGGTTCCCTGTGTTGGCATGCATGTACAGCATCCCAGCCAGGCAAAAAGGTTCAACCTGAGAAAAACCTATTAGAACATACCACTGCTTTAGCAAGATGTGTTTTGGGCATCAGAAAGCGCATGTATTGTTTTAGTTAGGTTTGACACATATAAGATGCTCACATATAGTAAGTAACACAGAAGAGCAACAAACGTATAAATGTTGCAGTTGCAGAGGTTATAGATAGGGCAGATTATTGGCGTTGTGTTTAGTTGTTGTTTCCGAAGCCAGGTTTTTAGTAAGGTGTGTGGAAAAGAGCTAAAACAGGTAGAAGATGGAGTCAGAAAGGTGCTGTGTTAGAAGCAAGGTCAGTGTATTAACATGGCAGAAGTGTTGCCATATTGTATTTTAAGACCTAGTACACGATGAAAAGAATACAATGCAGGCCCGATGTGGAGCTGTGGCTCCGTTTAGTTCAGTCACAAAAACAAATCTGTTTTTCCGTTGCCCAGGAGAAAAGCTGAGGTCAGAGGCACCCGCGATGCACAGATAACAGCTAATTGTATCCAGCTACAAGACCTGAACATGATGGGTACGGAATGCACCCTTTGAAGGACAAATTCATGAGAATAGGGCATGAGGGTTAGTGATGCCAAAAGGTCAGGCTACAATTTATTGCACTACTGCCCCCACCCAAGGAGCGGTCATCCCATTTGAATTACAAGAAGTAACTAAAGTAGATAGATCCCTAAAATTCAGACACGAGAGTGGTGCCCCAGTCACGTAATTACTTAGTGCCTGGTGTTTGAAGGAGATAAGGGTGATTCGTGTCTGCAACGTTCCATGATTTGGGATAGGAGGAACAGAGGTGATGTCAAAACATTTAGTGCTAGGCGGGGAGCAGCTTGTGTGCACTGTAAGTCTGGTATAATGAGAAGGCCTATTGTCTTATCAAAGTAGAGTTGGGCTCGTTAGTTTACTTTGATCATGCCTGGATCGGAGGGGTGCACATCACATGATGGTCATGATTTATTAATGTGTCAATATGTTCGAACAACCAATCCCATAGCTGGATTCAATAGTGATGATGTAGTGTGCCACGTGTCTAGGGGAATGGGTTTAGATAAGGTGTGGCCTAATCGGTCCAGGGACTATAGGGGGTATTTGCATGTTCTATAGGTGGTAGCCAATGTGGGTGGTGGGATAGCATTGTAACCTATGCATGTAGATTTTGTGGTTTTCCCCTTTATAACCTGTAACATTTTGAGAAGTGAAGGGCTACGCCCCAGTTCGGTTCTACAGGACAGTCTGAGACCTTTTGCAAATAATAAACCTTGTTTTCTGTTGCCAAGTGGTGCAGTGATTATTTTGCCTTTTGGATTGTTGTTAGTGTTCGGGCATTGGGTTGCTATTTCTCTTTACATCTGCAGAGCTATGCCAGTGTCTTCCAATTGTATTTCTCGACAAACTACTGATTTCCAGTTACCCACCCGGCAATCTGAAGCCTCATGACAGTGGCATGTTTTAGGGTACCTCAGTACATGCAGATTAAAGCCACATTCACTAGCTCGATGGCATTTTTATTCCTGTTTGGGGTTTGTGTGATCAATCAACTCTCTCTTCCATCAACCCATGTGCAAATTCCTATGCCATTAAGTGAATGCACTCATTTAATATTTCAGTGCGCTGCGTGAGTTATACATGCTCTTCCCCTGTACAATTGAGAACAAGAGGGTTTTCAAAACCAACATGTCAAACAAGGAACTGTATCCGACAGGAGCATTCCTGTTAAATCACTGACGCCCTGGGGCAGTGAAACTGAGATAGCATTGAGGTAGGTGGGTGGGTGCTGTGCAGCCGCGTGGCACAGGCCGTGCATTACAGCAACCATGACTGTGGTGACTCAAGTTACGCGTGATGGAGCACGTGGTTTTACAAAAGAACATAAAATAGGTCCTGCGATGCTTATATACTTTTATAAAGCTATAAAAGTTACAGTAAAATATCAGACCCTGTCAGCGATTTTTCTGATCCTTTTTCTCGCACCTTATGAACGTTTACATGCATTTTTCACATATTTCCTTACACTGTGCGATTGTAACACAAAGCATATGTGCAGTTCAGAAAGAAGAAAACAGGGTTTTGATTTAGACCTTGTTCTTTTAGCATGTGTATCAAATATGTATTGTAGGTGTTTACTATGAAATGGATTGGGTGAAAACTTGAGTATAGTGGTCCGAACCACTATAAAAGACCCTCAACCCTCAAAAAGAAAAAAGAAAAAAAAAAGATTTTACTCATTCTAATGCAAAATGATATTGCGTCCAATAATTGCTCAGCAAAATATGAATGGCTTCATTGTAAGTGGATTTGTTTTTGCATTAGGTATAGTGCTAACCTGACTCCATGCATCCTCTAAACGCTTGATAGACAGCATGCATAGGCATCCCCAATATAAGGTGCTCAAATCAACTGTTTGGTGTTTAGCATGCAGTGAGAGTAGATTACGGAGCCACGATGCAATGCAGAGAGGGTTTGGAAAGATATGACTGAAACAAAACTAGACAACAAGCTTGACTGCTTTTTTATCTATAATTAGCCAAGATCTTGAAATTGACAATTCGGGAAATAATCAATGAAAAGCTACTTGAAACCACAGTTCACAAATTGTCAATGCCTGTACACTTAAACGTTTTTGCAGTTCACATCACATACTCAGTGGGGTACGATGGGGTGGGGGTATTGCAGTAATGAGATGACTAGCAGGACAACATATTATAAACCTTATACCCAGATTCCTGTCTATATCACATATTCTGGAATGGACATGTGCTGTGAAATGTGGGGGTTAGGGGACGTAGTAAGTGATGCAAGTATTAGAAAAGGTGATCTAATTTAAAAATACATCTTTTAGTTCTTATGCCAAGTCGGTGGAAGAGGAGGTAAAAGACAGCTGCGTAATGGAGAATTTAAGAATTGAATATATGGGTGTGGTTTCTGATTAACAAGATTAATTCCACAGGCACACTATCATAAAAGTCAGACCTACCAGAAGTAGGCCCGTATGCAGACTTGAAATCTGCTGGTACAGGAAAGAACACAACAGAATACTGGCCTTCTCTGTCTATGCCCCAAGACTCTGGAAGCTCCCTACCATCAGCATCCGACTCTCCCCCTCACTTCTACAGTTCTTCTTCAAGGAATGGCTCCTCCCTAACACCTAGGTCCATACACCATCCACTCCCCACCATACCGGAGACTTGGTGATCTGATCCCCAATGTTTCCTCCCCTGGTTACCTGTACACCCATTGCTGACAATTGCCCTCCCTCCCCTGTTGTTAGATCCCTAATCCCTTGTTTCTCTGCCCCCTAACCTTGCTCTTACCCCAAAGATTGTAAAGTGTTGCGTTTCTTCCAGAAGCTGGGTCTGCACTCAATAAATATCCTAATAACAATAATATTCTAAAAAATATCCTGTAGCTTTACCAACCAAGGATAAACTGAAACATGGAAGAAGGGCATTCAATACTGATAATTACATATTAATACCAGTGGGCTTTACTATCCACATTCGACTTTTTGTACACATGTAAGCTCGCATCACCTATTTTCATGATATTTTCATGATACAAGACACAGGCTTCACAGCATGTGATAATTAAGTTACGTTGCAAACGGAAAGGCGATGAGACCCCTTATTTTTAATTAAAACACATGTATCCCCTGTGTATAATGAGTATGTGAAAAAACACCAAAAGTCTAACAATGTTTGCTGTTGCCAAGCCAGACCTTGCGTGTTCTGCCTGCTCAGCTGGCCTGCGTCGCAGCAATAAATGATGGGCTCCGTATTTACACGCACACTCTGAAGTGAGGCCAACATGAAGCCTCCTTGGCCACCGTACAAGATTTCTCACTATCTCTGCTGGCTCTGTAGGAGCCCCTGGGATGTGATGTCAACTCCAGCATGGCCAATTACTTCACATAGTAAAATGAAACTTTGCAGCGTCAGATTCCATGTCAGAGTGGTAGATGAGAACCGCCAAGCCGTTCAAGGACCCTGCCATCAATTTCCACGGATTTAATGCACTAACGTGAAAAGGAAATTAAGCACGCACACATGATTGAATCTCCAAAGGCAGGGTGAGTCTTGATAAAAGTGAGCAGACTGTTTCATGAATTTATGTGAGTGCGTTGGTTTCTATTAGCCTCATGGCTGTGATCTAATTCTCACGGGATACATGGTTTTATCGTACCTTGTAACAATGTCACAAAAGTATTATTAGAATTATTACTATAATACTACTTGTTAGCATACACGAATCATTCTTCAGTTGTGGCTTTACAGGGTTTAGCCTGTTCAATTAATGCCATTTCTTATCAACTATATATCAACACAATGGGCCTCATTACATGCCCGGCGGTAACCCTGCCGGTGCTGCCTGACCCGTAAAGGCTTAAAGGCGCCTGACTTCCTGGTGCCACCGGCTCATTACTAGTCTGGCGGCCAAGAAGTCAGTTGCCGGTAAATTTGCAAATCCCCATTCCCATAGAGTCCCAAATGACTCTATGGGAATGCGGCTACGGAAGCACCGGCATCGTTGTTAACGGTGCCCGTGTTTCTGTGACGGCTTTGCTTACCGTGACCGCTGCGCCCGGCAGGGTCAAACCTGTCAGGCATATCATCTCTGGCAGGCAAACCTGTAGTTTTCCAGTCTGGAAACAAGGGTGCCGGTGAGCTTACTGGCTCCCTTATTACCGGACCGCCAAACTCGGCATGAAGCCAAAAGTCATGAAGTTCTATTGAACACTAAACTCACAAGGTAGGGGTCTATAAAAAGAGCAATAAACATGCTATCCTCTTGCCTAATAATGACCATATGAGCAGGGTTATGGCCATGTGAAACCCACAAGATTTATCTTAACTCTCACTCTAACCCATATGCACATATACTAACACATGTTCTCTTTTAAAATCAAGATATTTCGCTTTGGACTTTGAAAATTGGTATTTTCAGAATCTCTGCAGATTCAAGAGTTCACCTAGCTAATCGGCAATACAGGAGAACGTCACATTTCATTACAAACTAAGCCAGCAAGTACAGTTTAACAGTGATGTAAGTATAAGGGTGAGAGCTCATGAGAGATCATTTGCGGGTACGAGCTGTATATTAATTCAATGTGTGGTGCTTTGTCGCAGCATGGCTGGCCTGTAGTATGGTGCTTCTTTGATATAAAGCAGCTTTGACATAAGATCGATTATGACATTGGGATGTGACAGTCCCTTAGAACTCTCAGCAGTCAGGTGCTGTCTGCTGGGCTCTTCATCCCTGATGTTCTGCTATTGCCACCAGCGGATCACAGGAGAGGCACACACAGACAAGTGAGGGTGATATATACATGGGATCAACATATAGACACGGTTTGGCCAAATAGTTTACCATCGAGCTCCAATTGCATCATTGCACTCTTTATTTATTCAAATCAACCATATATATTAAGATCTAATTTAGCGCTGACTGAAATTACTCTCCATAAAGAAACGGGGGACAGAGTCAGCATTACTCAAACTATATTTATAAAAGTGAAAGTTTGTGGGTTTGTGGTGAAAATTTGTTCCTTATACAATTCCACAGTGTTTCACCAATCTGCACAAAATTGTGCATAGATACCTGTTAGGACCCTCCGGACAATACTGGCTACATGCCATTTGGACACGCCACCCTGTTCCGCAGATTTCAGCACAAGTCACAATTTGTTTGTGGGTTTGTGGTTCACAAAGTGTTGTTCCTCATACAATTACAAACCATTTCACCAATCTGCACCACATTTTGCATAGTTACTTGTTAGGAACCTCCAGACATTACTGGCTACATGACATTTGGACACCCTAATAATTTCCCTGGATTTCAGCAAAACTCTACATTTGTTTTGTGGGTCTGTGGCTTGGCGAAGCGTAGTTCCTTGTACAATTCCATACCATTTCACCAATCTGCCCCAGATTTTACATAGTTACCAGTTAGAACCCTGTGGACCTTACTGGCTACATAAAATTTGGACACCCCACCCCTTTTCCTGGATTCCAGATGGTTTCCTGAAATCGGCAAAACATCAATGTGGTCGTAGAAGGACTGGTCCTCAACCCTAAAATGCACAGTTTCTGGGACATCTGCACCGCACTTCACCGCAACGAAGTTCACCATGCCAGGGTAGGGCAACAGGTGGGAAGAGAGTAGAGTTTGTCCCAGTATGTAGCAGCATACCAACTCTCGCCTCCCACCAATGTCTGCTCGGGGGTATGTCAGCCAGGCACACACCCATTCTCAGTGCAGTTTACTTCAGAGTGCAAAGCACATCAAGCGATAAGCGAATCGGAACAGAGACCTACAGGATCATTGATTTTCGACAATTGATGAGAGTGTTATCATGTCTGTCTAGAGAACCTGTTCAGAGAACTGGTACTTTTGCTAGTTACCAATAACACAAAAAACAGACCACAAATGTATTGTCACAGCAGAGCCCAGCACAAATCTGCACTAACACCGCCAATCGAGCCTACATAGACCAAGCAGTTAGTGCAGCTTTTATCCTCCATAAAAAACGCAAATGCCTCCAGATCCAACACCTGAAACAATTCTAGAGATCAAAACCACCACACCATTTCTACAACCAACAAATAAAAGGTTATGCGATATAGGGGCAACCTCTGTGAGACCAAGAAGAGGCTGGCTGGGGTTGAACAATACATCGGCAATGTGCAGGCTATCTCTCCCCGAGAAGCTAAATTACACCATGAGATCTCCAAGCTGGACAGCCAGAATGAGCGTGTGCAGAAAGAACGCAAGACAAACCAACAGCATTTATATGGGAAATGTGAGGGTATAAAAGGGAAGTCACTGCTGTGTCCTTGGCCTTTTCTATTCTTAAACTACTGCAAGCTAAAGTTACAACTCAGCTGGCTATACAAACTGTGCACCACCGGCTCCTGCCATACCCCAACTAGCCCCAAAACGAGAGTCATGTGGCCCGTAGTGGTGTTTCTTGAGTTCAAGCAGCTAAGAAAGGCATCAAATCGGCTCGAAGAATGGGGCAAAGCTTTCCTTCTTCACTGATAAAACTGAAGCCACTGTCACTACTACAAAAAGGTTCCCACATAGTATATAATTACTTGAAGACAGCTAAATATTAAATATGGTCCCATTCCACACCTGCTCCTTCAAGGAAACTATTAACAGTTGTAGGTGCTACTCTCTATCATGAACCTGGCATATTATGTCTTACCAATAAGCCTAATATTGTCAAGTATATGCTTGATTCTGAGTGGGATTCCACACACTGGAAATGCAGTTAGCAGGGATGGAGGAGACAGTCCCTGATATCCCATGCACTACTTTTCAAGCTTAATTGTTTGACTTTCATCTCTCTATTGTGTACATCTGCCTTCTTCTCTGTTATTGCTGTACTTTATACCTTCTTACCTCTCCTACATTCTCTATGACACTGGCAGCAGTATGGTTGCTCAATTTTGTAAACCACGCCCAGAATCAAAGGCATTAAAACAGTGTCAGGTGATCTGTAAGTATCATCCCATTATGTAAATGATGGTTTCATACAGTTTCACCGAATATCCATGAAGTGAACCACTTTTGTTCACTTGAAGGACCCTACCAAACATGATTTGCTGAAAGCAAGGTGTCAGCTCCCAACACAAGGCTATTATGTACAATAGTGGAAAAGGCAGCTAACTGACCAGAAAGGCAAGGCATGAGGTCACCCCCTCTGTGGTGAAACACAATGATTTTTTTTTACTGGTAAATCTGTCTCCTGTTTAAAAATTGGTGACAAGGCAGGCGTTCTTTTGCCAGTCAAGTTTTCCTGCATTATCTTCTCCTCCAAACACACATTTTCATGACTCCATAAATCTTCAGGGAGGCTGTGTTTCTTTGCTTTTTCAGGCGTGTCTTCATTTCCTTTTCAGGTGTGGCAAGTTAATTGGCTCTAAGGATTCTGGTACTTGTATTTTTCACACTTCATTTTTCTTGCAGTTGGGCAGAAACAATTCCCTCCATAGCACAAATCTTCCCCTTGATGTGGGGAGGGGGAAATCCATGGTTCTGGCTCTCCATTGTAAGGCATAATGGCCCTGGTGCTGCTGCCTTTTGAGTCCAGGACTCCTGGAACAATGTTTAAAAATTGGTGACAAGCCAGACGCTCTGTTGCCAGTCAAGTATTCCTGCATTAGCTTCTCCTCCAAACGCACGTTTTCATGACTCCATCAATCTTCAGGGAGGCTGTGTTTCTTTGCTTTTTCAGGCGTGTCTTCATTTCCTTTTCAGGTGTGGCAAGTTAATTGACTCTAAGGATTCTGGTACTTGTATTTTTCACACTTAATTTTTCTTGCAGGTGGCTGGAAACAACTCCCTCCATAGCACAAATCTTCCCCTTGATGGGGCGAGGGGGGAAGCCATGGTTGTGGCTCTCCATTGTAAATCTGTCTCCTGGCCATGGTGAAATACTAAAGGGGTTGCACTTTAGTGACAGAATTGTTCCCTATGAATCACACAGATTCCTTGTTGTCTTTCTGGAAGCAGGTACCTACAGTACCTACAAATGATTGAGCATGAAAACAATTAACAACAGTTGGAACCTATGCTAGTGTGGGGCTGTCATGAATATGACCCAACACCACCACCTTCTCTCCTGAATGCCTCTGCATCACGGTTTTAGAGAATGGTCACAAATCCCACATCAACAAGTCAGACGGTGAAGGCACACAAGGTTTGGCCTAGACATTTATGGTGAGCACAGTTTTTGATATTGAAACCTAGGGGAACATTTGGGAAACATAAATGTTATTTCCATGTATCCCATATGAGCAAGACATTATACTTCATCCATCATAGAAAGCTACTCAAGTCACCCGTGGCAAATTGCCCATGTGAGGAATGGGAAGTGCCAACATATGATGATTATGTACAAAAAAGAGGTGTGGATCACGTTTCAGTTGTTTTAAGCTGTACAGAGGATGTTATCTTTTGGGAGAAAGGGTTGCTTACAAACAATGAAATAGATGTGGCACAGTTCATTGTTCATGGTTAGCTCTTATGTTTACCATGTAATACTCAGTTCTATAGAATGTTTAATGTCATGATAACTGGGGTATTCAGTTGAACCACTACTATGTTTACACGTTTCTGTCATCAGAGCTATGAGCCCCTGTGGGACTTTATTTGCAGTGCCAATCAAATTGTCGAGGATGTGTCAAACATTTTGAGGAGTTCAAATGGTACTTCCAATCCAAATCCTCCATGATTGAATATTGATGAAAAGAAACAAGAGCCCAAACTCAGTCTCATAACTTCTATACAATACTTTCAAGATGGAAATTCATGGAATGAACACACTTGACATTCTAATTCCTTAGGTTATCCCTCTGAATGGATTTGTACCAAGAACTATATACCTGTCTGACCAGGAAAACCTACGAATTGCACAAACATCCCACTGGAAGATTCCAAATTTAATATATACTTTGATGTCTAGACTAAGTTCCAAATTGTGTGCACACAAATGGAACTATACCTGAAATTACAAATGGAGGGACCTTAGTGGCCCTACAATTCTCCCTTGATTAAAAGTATATAACCTAAGCACATATGCTCATCTCACAGGCAACAAAGCAGCTCTGGAGGTACCACATCCAGTGGAGCATTTCATTAAGACAGCAGTATTTTGTTTTTGCATGCAGGAAAACATTCTGCCGGTTTCAATCTCCCTCCCCCCCCTCATGTGATGTTATAACGTTAGAGATCATCAAAGAACTGAAAAGAATTATCTGGTAATGGTCTAATGGAAATCCCAAAGCGTTATTCCTCAAGGATAGCTGAACAATAAGATATTGGAAAATTATACAATGGCAGAGATGAGTGAAATGAACACAGTGACTAATAGATCTGGTGTGTGTGCCATTGATCACCTAGGAGATAAGTAAACTAAGAGTGACTTGTGGGTAGTGTTTACAAACATATTGTGCCTCTTGCAGCTTTATTTTGAAAAGAGAGAATATGGCCCTCCTCCATATACTTGGACAAATGGAGTTGCTTCTTCATGGTTGGTTTAAATATTTTTTACTGATCTTTTGTTTGACTTTATGGGTAACTTGAAAATAATGTCCTCGATAGTGAGCGATCATGGTGTACTTCAGTTCACATTGGAAACTATCAAATGACAAAAAAAAATGAAATAGTTGGGGACATCAATATCAATAACACAGGAAAATAAAATTTGCTGAAAGATGAACAGAGAAAGATGTAATTCTCTATTGTTTAGAGAGTTGAGTAAGATACATGACCTAGAACAACTTGCTATAGCTACATGAGAATTAAAGAAAATTCAGAAGGAAGAAAACAATTTACAACATCAATGAATGATTATAAATGCAGATTTCAAACTGAAATTGAGCCATGTAGCCAATAAATGTGGGAGGGATTGGCTTGTTCTAATTATTGAAACAGCTCAAGAAACTACCAAAAAGATCTTGTTTGATTTAAATACATTGGAAGAAGAAATGAAAAAGAACTTTGATATTGAAATCTTCAAGACCAAATTAGAAGCCCACATGAAAGAAATTCAAACGTTCAAAGCAGAGTCTAGCTCAGAAAGAGTTAAGAGACTGAAAAAAGACCTAACCAATTATACACACGAGCAGGCTTTCCAGTATACTACTAAAGATTACAACTTTGGAGCTCCCACAGGAGGCCAGAGACCCAATCGAAGGGTCAGGTTCAGGAACACATCATACAGTTCTAGCGAGGAAGGGGTTACATCTAGTGAGAATGAAGAAACTAATGGTGCAGGCCAAAGAGGAAGAAACACGAGTACCTCAATACAAAGGGGTCGAAATGCTAGAGGAAATCAAAGAGCCAGAAACGGGTCGAGACGCCCACCTTTTTTAGGCAGAGGGAACAGTCGGCAGGAATGGTCAACAGACCTCATGCAGACACGCAGCCACCGGGGTTGGTAGTCAACTTATCCAGTGAGACCCTAACAGAGGATTAAGAACGTTGCCTGAACAAAGGCCTAAACTTTGTGGTATCTAAATATCATGACCCCTTTGAATTATATTAGAGTTTAACACTTTTATGCGTAAGGTACATTTGCGGGAATTTTTTGAAGATCAATCCGGTAGTATACAATCAAATTACAGTGGTCTGAGAAATCCTTCTACATGGTGCCCTCCTCACCACATGTATTCTCCTGAATCGGTGATCTTTGAAAAAAAGGTCTTACACGACTTGAAAAAACTTGAAACCAGAGGCATCCATAGGAACTCCAATTTGAGCAAGCAAGGAATCGCCATGTTGCGAGGTCTGGGTAACAATGATAAAATTGTTATCCGCCAGGCAGATAAAGGAGAAGCGATTGTGATTTTGAACAAGAAGGATTACATTGAAGAATGTCATAGACTATTGGCAGATAACATCAGCTATCGAAAAATTGACAAAGATCCTAGTCCTGCACTCATGAAAATGATCAAGGAGAAAGTTGAGAAAGCTGTAGATCTACAATTATTCAGTAAACAAGAAGGAGATTACTTAACTAGGGAAACAGGAAGAACCCCCGTCTTCTATATCTTACCTAAGATTCATTAAAATATGGAGAAACCCACGGGCAGACCCATTGTATCTGGTGTTAATTCCATTTTGGAACCTTTATCCAAATTTGTTGATTTCTATCTACGTCCATTTGTAATGAAAATGAGAAGCTATGTACAAGACACCAGAGATGCCATTGTAAAAATTGAAGGACTGACTTTTGACCACACCAAAGACATACTAATTTGCCTAGATATACAATCTTTGTATACTAATATCCCACAACGAGCCACACTTGAAGTTGTGGAAGAGACATTATTAAACCGTGAAGATAATCATCCTGTGAGTAACGCCTTTATTCTGTGGTGCGCTGAAACAGCCCTCGTAAGTAACTTTTTCCAATTTTTGGGGCAATTTTAATTACAGATAGAAGGCACGGCCATGGGTGCAGCCATGGCTCCAAATTTGGCCAATTTGTATGTCGATATGGTGGAACAAACTGTGATCTATTCGGAGGTCAATCCTTTTAAACATCAAATAACTCAATGCTTGAGATGTATCGACGATGTGTTTATGGTATGGCATGGGTCGATAGATGAGGCAAACAATTTTCTCGTTTGGTTGAATAATCAGAACAGATATCTTAAATTTACAGCTTCCACGAGTTCCATTGAGGTTAACTATTTGGATTTGACAATTTACCATCAGGACAACCAACTATGGGTAAAACCGTTTGTGAAAAATACTGACAAGAAGGCACTTCTTCATTATAAGAGCCATCATGCTAAGCATGTCCATGACAACTTGCCCTTTGGGCAATTTTTACGACTTAAACGTAATAGCAGTACGAAACATGATTATGAAGAAGGAGCTAATAGGTTAATGGACAAACTGATTGACAGAGGTTACCCTGCTAAAATTGTTGACAATCTGCTTTCAATAATAATCGGGAAGCTCTTTTTGAAAAGAAAAATAAAGACAACCAGGACACCCCATTGGTCTTTGTAAATACTTTTAGTAATATGTCCTACAAAGTTAAGAACATTATCTGTAGGAACTGGAAAAAGATCATGAATGGTCCACTGCCTGTGGTAGCTTTTAAAAAAAGTACCAATATCCGTAATCTTGTCATGAAGAATGATGTATACAAGACTGTTAGTTCTGAGGTCGCTCAAAGTACATTGTGGGGGTTGCCCGGTGTAGTGGGACATCATCCTTGTAGAGAATGTGTCATGTGCCCATTAACACGTAAATTGACTTCTGTTAACCTTGGTCTGAATACAGAATGGATATTAAATGAACATACGATCTGCAAAACAGAAAATGTAATTTACATGATTAAATGTCCATGTGATTTGTTGTACATAGGCAAGACCAACAGGAAGTGTAAGACTTGCATGATCGAACAGAAGAGCTGTTTGAAAAACCATATTGAGAAGGCACCCCTAGTAAAACATTGTGAAGAGAAGGGGCACTCTTTTAGGGACTTTGAATGGTGTATCTTGAAAAAGGCTAAAGGGAGGTCTCAAGATGAAATCAATAGGAAATTGATTAATTTGGAGCAAAAGCTTATCTTCCTAACTAACAGCCATGTGACAGGGCTGAATGAAAATATCGAGTGGCATAATATCAGATAATTGGGCCACTTTTTGGGCTCTATGCTCGATGGTTAATGAAGTCTTGCACTTGCTGTTATTACCAACTGATGGAGAAATCAGCTTGTATGTGTCCTTGTAGATTATCTTGGGACATTATATGCAATATTGCATTACATTGGAGTAGATCTGATATAAGAGTTGCATATTTATATCTAGACCCATGGGGTATGGTGGTGAATATGTTTTATGGACATCACTATTTTATCACATTTGAAGTAGAGCTCATTTTTCAGGCACTATTGTGATCTATTTGCATTCTCTTGATATGAACAAGGGTCAGTGACCACGTTTTGGACTCCAGGGGTCAGTGGCCACGTTTTGGACTTCAGGCAGAAGTCTCATGGTGGCATGAAGCACTGTAGAGGGGATATATGGCCCCACTAAGTATAGAGTTCTCCATGTTGAGGTTGTGTTTTCTTTCGTCTCTTTGATATTCACCCATTTGTTTTCCCTACCTTGTTTTTATTAGGTTTGGTTGCCATGCAACAATAAAGCATTCTTTCCGTTGCTGGACGACGTGTGTGGTCGCCTAGTTACGGCTCGTTGTTGACGCATTATTACATCGCGCAATGTTTGACGTAATGACGTCATTACGTAGCGTGGCTACGTCATCACGTTGCGTAATGACGTGACATTGGGGCCTTTGTGAGCGTTTCGAAACCGCGGCGGGTATTTATTTTGTTTCATCCTTGACGTGCCTGCTGACCCCTTTTCTGTTCTAATGCAGTACCAGTCCTACGCTAGGTAAGTGATAGGGTGCGAGCTAGTGTTAGGGTATGAATGTCCGTTCTTAAATGTAAGATAGATGGGCACAAGTTAATGTTGCTTTGGCGGTCACATCTGTGCTTTGTCTTTATTTGTAGGGCTAGATGTGAGATACTCCCGTCTTGAACCACCTAATGAGAGGAGGAGGAGACCTCTATCTGGTTCTCCAGACCAGTTTCAATTGGTGCTGCTGTTTCTGGTGTGGAGTGTAACCAACAGCATGAAAAGGGTAAGGGTCTGAGTTTGTGTTTTCTTTATGGGAAGACCTAAAAACTTACAGAGGAGTGGAATTTTTTGAAACCCTGAGTGGTTTCATCTCTTTTGGGAATCAGATGGTGAATCCAGAGTCTTAGCGGCTTACATTTGAAGAACTCTTTGTTAATGAGTCGTCTAGAGGGGAAGAATAGTTTTTTTACACCTCAGGGTGAGTTCGTTCTGGGGTTTGTGTCCTTGTGGAGAGGGGAAACCCTTCTATAGGAGGTTGCTATACTATAATATTTCATTGACTAAAGTTAGTCTTTTTGGAATTGGTTTTAGGTATCTGATGCTTTGAGTGAACCCTTCTATCTGCTGATAAGTGAAGAGCAAAAATTGGTTTTGCTATCCAGTTTGAAGGCATTTACTTCTTCTGACTACTGGCTCAGGTATATTATTTATTGTATACTTGTCCACCCTACTGGTGATTAGGGATTGGCTAGGTCGATTAAGTAGACCTATAATGCCCATGTAGTAATGTGTATGTTCTTCTTTTATGTACCCTTAGATATGGCAATATGTTGTTGAGGAATAAGAAAGATCTGCCTGAATTACAAGACTAACTTCTGCCCCTGAAGAATGTCCAGTTACCTGCAACATATAGGACAGAAACTTATATAAGTAGGGCTTGTTCAACACAATGGGGAATAAGATTAATTAAGTTGCCATTGGTGTTATTGTGATCAAGTATCTGGTGACTTTGATTTTGTGAGGTGGAATCATTTTATCGTGTATATTACTATGTGATGTGTATATGTTTTTTAATGTTTGTATTACTTGTGCTGAAAAGAGAAAAATTAATTAAAAATGATATTTTTTGATAACATTGTTTTTTATTGAGTGTACAGAACATAGAATACAGTTTATATTTGCTAAATGGCTGTTTGTTGATGCCGCTATCTGAGGGTACATTAATTGTTTGATATAGAGGATTTTTTCTGTTCCTTCCTTTGGTTTAAATATATAAAGAAATTAAAAACATCCTTTAAAAACTCAGTGAAATGCTACAAGGGTTCGGCTAACACTCGCCAATGGTTTCAACTATATAATGCGCTAAGGCATACAGATTCTCTGGTGTTTTGGAATCTGTGTAAATCTCAGTCCTAAGTGAACATAGGGAAAAAAGAAGTCAACCCAATCCAATTGCAGAAACAATATGGCTAGAACACATAACTAAGTTATACTATAGAGTTCAAGATACCCCAAAAAATATAAAGCGTTTGATTTTCTCTTTTGAAGAAGAAGGATTATCTATCTCTATTGAGGACTTAACCTGCCTGATAGAAAGAATAAAACCATCTTGTGCCCCAGGTCTGGACAGTATTTCGAACTTAATAATGAAAAAAGACATTATTATTTGGGCCTTTATGCTTAATAAACGGACCATCAGAGAGACAGGTTTTGTCCCCAATAGTTGGAAGGCATCTATTTTAAACACCATTTTCAAAAACGGTTCCAGAGATAACCCTCATAATTCCAGATTGCTTGCAATGATAGATGCTACCTCTAAATCTGCACAGTTGTTATTTGAAATAAATGCTTGGACAATTAAGAACACATTGTTGTGGAACCAACAATCAGGATTCAGGAAAGGTTTGAGTACTGTCACAAATCTTTGGTCTTTTTTTTATTTGATGTGTTCTACTTTGATGACCAGGAATGCCACCTTGTTTATCTCATTTGTGGATTACAAGGTGGCTTTTGACACAGTAGAAAACATTTTTAAAAATGGAATCTAAATCCTATGATTCTCCATTTCCTCAAAGCTCTTTACGAGTTGAGATTATCTCAAGAGGGGCTGCTATCCAAATAGATAGAAACCAATGTTTGCCTAAAGCAAGGCTGCCCTTTAACACTCATTTGATACAATCTTTATGGGGCATGTATGAGGACAGCCTTGGCGGGCTGCCTGAATTTTCCACCTTGGATAGGCCAGCAGGTTATAGCTTGGCTGGCCTGTGCTGATGAAACCCTATTGCTGGATAGAAATGAGATAGGTCTTCAAAAGAGTCTACAGGCTTTGAGTAAATACTCTAAAGAGAATGGCCTGATTATTAATCGTCAGAAAATAAAGATTCTGCAAATTGGGACAAAAAAAGAGGAAGAGAAGAAAGTATGTTTGGAAGCTATAGAATGAGATTATCCAAATTGATAACTCCTATTCTTATTTGGGAGTTTTAGTAACTAATGCATTAAGAGTTGAAGATTTGGAGTGTCTGTTGGTTAAAAAACTGAAAACAAGTTATACACCATACAGAACTTTGTAACAACTAAGGCTGGTTTTTCAATTGAAGTTTTTTTAAATGATATAATACGAGTCTGGTTCCAATCATATTATATGGATTATTAATATTTACTAATCAGGAAGTGTCAAAGAAAGCAGAAATTAAATGATGGCGTAGAATGTTAGGCTTGAAAAACTCTGCTCCCATTGAGGCAATACGATGTGGGCTTGGACTCAAATCATTTATTATTACAAAACACATTTTATCAGGAATATTTTTTATGACCATTCTATTACAAACTGACAAACATGCAATGTTGGCTAACTTTCTTCCACTTATTCCATAATCTCTAGGCCCTAAAGTCCTGGAAGAATGGAAAAAAGATATTGTTTCCTTTTTTTGGATTAATAGGTTCTGATTACACTAAAGAGGACAATATGTCTCTAGTCGAGAAGAAGATAAATACATTGTCAAAAATATGGGATAAAAGACAACAATGTTACTATACTTTTAAAAATGAAAAAAAATCCATCTCTGTGTGATGCAGAGTTTTCCTGTTGAGACTCCAAGTATTTACCTAAAAAATCTCTTTAACAGCAAGTGAGAAGATTTATTAAACAATTGAGACTCCCTACATATTCTAAAATGGGTGCTTGGATAGCGGTTCCTTATCATGTTCGATTGGGCTGCATTTGTCAAAAAGAGGTGGAGACTCAGACACATTTACTGACGGATTGTCCTGTTTTGTATGATCTTTATAATAGGCTACTTGAATTTGAGACACCAATTGGAAAATGTTTAACTCTGACCAAATGTTCGGTTTGTTGTTCTCAGGGAACAGTAAAATATTGAATTGTACTATGTACCATATTTTGTTGAAGATACAAAAGAAATTGAGTGATATGACAGTGGATTGTGGAAATGTGTTATGCATTTTTATTGGTCTTCACGGTTACTTTTGTTTTATCAAGAATGACATTCTTTATAAGGATATTAGTTTTAGTAATTATAAGACATTTTTTGTCTTTGAGATGGTATTTTTATTGTACATGTATTGAATTTGAATTCTATTAAGTTTATGTTTGTATATTGTAATATGAATTTATTGTTAAAAGCTTTATTTAACCATATAACACATACATTAAAAATTGTTTTAATGCTACCCTGTCGGAGGTGGACTTGTTAAAGCTCCATCTCTGTTTATCCATGCTTCATTTGCAGTTACAATTCATTTGAACAGGTGTTCCACTTTGTCTGATTTACCACGTGGTCAGCCGTCAGCCTGGAGATAATCTGTGTGTCACTGGAGCAGTTATAAACCCCTCCCTAAAGGAACAGGTCATAACGCTGCTGTACGTAAACATGCGAACAACAGAGGGGAAGAGCAAGAGCCCTTTGGTACAGCATGATCAACTGAAGAGAAGACATATTAATGCCCTCCAGAGGAGTTCTTGATTTCACGCCGCTCACACAGGATTCTACCAGGCTCTCAGTCTCTCATGCCATTCCCACAACTTTGACCAAACTTTTAAGAAGAATGGACTTGTCAAGGGTTTTGATGGCTGAAAACAGAACCCAGACCCGGTCAACCTCTCCCATATCCATAATCTTCAGCACATTATCCTTGATGTCAAGAAGTGTGCCTAAATGGCCCAAAGACAGATTGTCTATCTCCCAAAAGTGTCTGCTCCTCAGTGAATGTAGCTGAACTGAAGCAGCTTTATCTATGCACTTAGAACAAAAAGGTGTATTGGCAATTTGGTCTGCAGCTACAGAAAGTGGTAATGTTCAGAGAAGGTATTTTCAATTAGGAGGTGGCCCATGCATGCTTCAGCCAGTGGGGGATGTCCCTCCTTAGAGGAAAGGTTTATAATGCCTCCTGTTACTGGTGCAAAGAGGGCTACACATTCCTTAATTGTAAGAGAGGATCATGGATTACTAAAATGGCATGTAGTGAAGTTAAGGATATTGATAATTTAAGCAGTTTGACTAACACAGGGCTGAAATTGGATTGTACAATTACTGCATTGTTTTTACTGCGACCCCCCAAAATGTTGACCTTTTTTCCAATTTCAATCCCCTTTCCACCTTATATATGTGGGAGGGTGGGTACAGTATATAATGAATATATGGTGGCTCTGCAGGGGGTCTCCCCTGCACATATATGGAGGTAAACGGGGGTCAGAATTAAAAAATAATCGACATTTTGGGGGTTGCAGTAAAAACGCCACAGTAATCACACAGATCTGCTGAAAACAAAAAGATGCACTGTGCAGAGATTTTCAGGAGTAGGCAAAGTGAAGGAGAACTTGTCTGAGCTGTACACCTTCAGAGAAAAATAAGTCTGCAGAATGATCTAGTTCCGGGCTTTGCAACCTTTGGCTTTCTTGATGTTTTGGATTACAACTCCAATTTTCCATCACCATTGACAATGCTGGTTAGAGCTAATGGAAGTTGTAGTCCAAAATATCTGGGGAGCCAAAGGTTGCAGACCCTGTGTTCTAGTCCCAGAAGTCAGCAATTATATAGATGGTGCCAGCAGAGTGAAGACAAGGCTAGGTTGCTCCAGATCTGTTGGGGTCCTGAGGATGGCATTGGTATAATTATCTGAGTCTTCAATCTGCTTGAAAACAATGTTTCTCTTGGCACACTTTTGGGGGGCTTTACATGCACACGTGGTCTTGTTTGTGAGTTATGATTGTTTAAGTATTTAGTTTTCAGCAGAGCTGTGGACACAACTTCAGTAGCAAGAGAATATTTATTTGGCAGAATTAGCTTGCCAGGTTTCTTGTATAGATGGTCAGCTGTTTAAGTATGAGGGTTAGCTTGTTCTCTCTAAGGTTGCATTTATTTCTGAAAGAAATTATCAATTTCAAATGGGATTCTCAAATTGGAGGCATCCTTCATTTACATAACGTAATATCATCCCTTGATCAAACCGAACCTCATGTGGTATTGTGATGATAACTGGTCTGGTAGAAGGGCCACAATATGAGATAGATAATACTTAGCTTGGATGCAGAGATTGTTTATGAAAATACCCATCAAAGGTGGCCATAGATGTATTGGGGCATACCTTCGTAGATAAAAAAATACTGTGCCCCCAATGTAACCAGCTTCTTTATAAACATGTACAAACACATCTATCACTTTTAAATCTTAACCGATACAGAACAACATTTCTATTGTGGGAAAATTACATGGGTGATTTTTTATGATCTGAATACATTATCAGTGAAAGAGAATCGTTTAGTCACCCTCACATTAGTTTCACCTTGTCTTATAGTCAGGTGGAAATAGCCCTCCCAGATGTACTGATTAAGAATGAGAATGAGTCGAAGTAAAAAGTAGTACACAAAAAACACTGACAAAAAGGCCTTTTTGCATTTTGATGTTATGATTCAGCTAGATTTAGAATCCCATTTTGAGAGCTCCTCAGGCGAAAATCGAACTGCACAAAGAGGACTTTGTACAAGAAGCAGAAAAATCCCCTTCATTTGCCTTTTGAAAAGGGAAACATTAACATCAGACTTGGTTCAGACTTATAAAGAACCAACCCTTAATATGGGTCACGTACCATATTGTTTAGTTTGTCCATGTGTACAACCATAAGTCGATATGATCATGGCTGAGATCGGATCATTTTCTACAGATTTGGAACAACATTGGCAAATAAAGCAACATGCAATCTTGGACTGCAGTTAAACTGCAATGTGAAAAATACACTAATCCAGAAGAGGAGTGACATCTGAAAATTGAAAAAAAAAACTGCAACAGTACTAGATAAATATGCTTAGTCCCATAACACAATGTTTTAAAGACTGGGAAGATATATATTTGATTTCAATATACTGGCCCTCATTCCAACCCAGGTGGTAAGTTCCCTACTTTACCACCATGGTGTAAACTCTGTTTACACCATGGTGGATGGTGGATTTACCGCCCCATTCCAAGGTGAGTGGGGCGGTAAATCCCCAATCCCCATTTACCCTTCCCCATTCCCATTTTTGCCCCATAGGGCATAATGGGAGTGGGGAAGGCGCTAATTACGGCACTGTAAATTACGGTGCCGTAATTAGCGCCAAGGACGCTTAGCGGTGGAAATCAGGCGTTAAGGGTTAACGGCACCGACGGCGCCGTTAAACCCTTAACGCCTGGGTTGGAATGAGGGCCACTGTCACTGACAGGTCCCTCGGTTGTAACCTTGTAAAAAAAGCATTGCTACCCCAAAAAGACATTTTATATGAAAGATGTACAAGATATGTTTCTAAAAAGGCATCCACCAGATGCCAGCATCCACTATCATTGACTAGCTTGTAGAATCATCACATAAAAATGTAAGCTTGTACTCCGAGACTCCCGGCAAGCCCATAGAGCCGAGGTTTGCTCCGAAGTACTTTAAGACGAGATAGCTGCACCTTTGTGATGGATTGGGGTGCAGATTTATTACTCCTACACCAATCAATAAGGACAACGCAATGGTTTGGCAAAGGGAGTTTGTTTAATGACAAGTACAAAAAACAGAGAGTCCTGGAAATCAGCAGTGATGCGAAAGTTCGTCTCGCTTCAACTCCAATGAACTTCATACAAACAGTGACATTTATACTCAAAACACGTCATAATTGACGTGTAACACTCAAAAGTTAACATGCAATTCTATTGGTTAGGAAAAGGTAACTTTAATATAGGTACTATATCTGTATATGGTAACGGAGTGAGGGGATTGGGTAAACACTGTCAGGTGGGCGTCTAAGCCCTTCCTTCAAATAGGACTACTGTAGACGTCACTAAAGTATGACATCCCATTGGTTCTAATATCTATAGGACCCTAGATTATTTGGTCCATTATGATTGTGTTGGGACCAACCCCATGCATACATTTCCACTTTGCTTAGCAGCACGCAGAACGGTCAGGCAGGCGCAGGGTGCCCCTGCGTTACCCGGCCTTCCTCCGATTATGGTTACAATCAATCATTACTTTAATAGCCATGTGTCAATTAGGTCAATGTGGTTGGCCTCAAAACTGCATCTTCAGTCTGGAAAGGTCCTGATATCTTCATCTGGCCTGATGACATGCATATGTGTGAACCCGTGCTTCTCCTTGCTCGGCTGGTCACGTGCTACCCACACTGTGAATTTGTCTAATTTCTCTCAATTTGTGTATTTGATTTTCGTTTCACCCGCCACCTGGCTTCGCCTTCTTATCTTGATCCTTCAGAGGCAGGCTATTCTGTTCTTAGTTTCAATTAAAAGTAGCTACTGTTCATAGCTTCTATTGGCATGACCTTGGCTTCCCTGGCACGAGTTGCCTCTGCCGAGTTTCGATCTAGCCGTCTCTCCTCATTTTGCTAGAACATGAATCTTGTCTTGTTTGTCCTCTAGTAACCTGAGTTGATTCTGCTGTTCGTGCAAAGTGGAATCGTACTTATAACACTGTGCTTCGTTTCGAGGTACAACATGTATAATGGCGCTTGGCGCGCTATTCTTCTGCTTAGCATAGCAAGCTGCACTGTTTTCTTAGCTTTCTTGTGGTTCCAAGCATATTTAAAGGTGTTAGCTGGTTGAATATCTCCATCCTGCTTATAGCTTAAGCTTATTTTGTATTTCAACATCATTCTCCTCCTTTAGGTTCACGATATCTTTATTCATGGCGTTTCGTCTCTGTGTGTCATTTTTTGGTTGTCATTTCTTCTATTTGTGAGTCTTTCCGGGCCCTCGTGACGTCACCATTCGTCTTCCATTAAGGCCTTTTTGGTTTCTTCCGGGATGGTACTTAGGTAATCTTCATTTCGTCTCATATGCTGGTAAGGGTTTCTTAATAAACACCTTACAGTCCATGGTTTTCTGGGTCCTGGGACTTCAATAGGCATTGTTCTTCTGATAGGTACTGGGCAGTGCCCTACTGCGGCTCTCTGCTGGTTTATTTGCTCATCATACATCACATATTTTGGTGTGAACATTCCTGGTACTTCAAAATGGGTGGCTGGAGTGCAGGCTTTATTTGGGACCTCCTCTACAAGCTTATGATAATAACTTTCATGATTTAATTAATAGTTTCAAATGGATGCCCCCATTAACAGCACAGCCATGACACCACAAGGCAGGATCCTGAATTACCGGTATTGATTGCAGACACAAGGATGTCCTCTGTGAAAAAATATTGTTCTACCTTTACAAAGGTAGATGTTACTGGCAGTGCAAGATTCCATTGACACAGTACAATCGGCTTTCCTATAAAAGAAATGCCTTAAGAAATGTTCACTACCCTTTGTTGTTTTTCTCCTTCCAGATACAGGCCACTTGTCGGGTGGGAAACAGCATAAGTAACAGTGCTGTCAGTTTCTGATGGACAGCAACATTTGGGAAAATCATAAGAAGAGTGTCCTTATTTCCTCATATTCTAACTGGTAGGTCATGTTTTTTTTTAATTTGAACAAATAGAAAATTCAACACGTGAATTATGAATCCAAATTGGTTCTAATATGTTCTATTATGTCGAATCTAAAGTTTTGAAGCACACATCTCTTACCATATGAAAAAGCAAACTTGCAAGGCTGAAGTTGATCAAGGCATCTTGGGGACAAAATTAATATCCAGAGAGAAACAAGCACAGATCTACTCACAGATCTTACTAAGGTAGAACCCGGTTAAGTAAGGAGGAAAGTTTAAAGATCATATTGACTTACTCAGTATGAAGTTCTTTGGTATTGGTCTATGTAATAGGTTACCGGTTTGTCTGATTGATTACAAGAGGAAATTGTTCATAACCTGCACCACAGTTTTTCTCTGGGTTAAGGACAGAAGAGGTAACATTTCACATGTAATATTCTAATGATGAATTACATTCCTATTTATTAGTAGCTTGATTTTATTAAGACATTGGTGTGCCTTTTAATGTCAAATCACTGTTCGATACACTTTGTAAACATGACACTGTTTTCTGTGTTAATATGGATTCAAAGCATGAGTGTTGTTATTTTAATGCACTTTTGCTTTTGTTTTATGGATTTATAGATCTGAA
Source organism: Ambystoma mexicanum (assembly GCF_040938575.1). Lineage (NCBI taxonomy): Eukaryota > Metazoa > Chordata > Amphibia > Caudata > Ambystomatidae > Ambystoma > Ambystoma mexicanum. Next base: position 1,042,996,152 of record NC_090924.1, read on the forward strand.
ATAAACCTTTCATGATGTTGATAATAATGATATTGTGTGCATCAATATAAAGTAATGAATTAAGTTAGGATGCTTTAAAGAAATATATGTGTATGTTTTTTCATAGACCAATAATGACTGAGTGATACAGAACCAGTACTTGTGAAGATGAAGGAAGAAGGCCTGTGATGCAGACAATGAAATGTAACGCTTTAAATACTGTTATCCTAATGATTGAAACATGTGTCGATGTGATATACTATGTTATTAAGATTTCTACTGCACACCATTGCCATTTGCACGGTCTCCAGGTGCTCAGGCGGATCTGGAAAATAATGGGTTGCTTTGGTTAGTTGAGAGTAGAGGCAAGATTGCACTACTTTGTGTTGTGGTGGCAGATCAGAAATACCCTGAGCTCTGCATGTAGGAGTCATTGAAGACTTTGTGATCAAAGGAGCATCATTGTGATTATAGCTTGGGTGTCTGTTGGCCATGGGTTGAGTTAGAGGAGTATGTTTGTGATGTTTGAAGTTTGGAAAGAGGATCTTTTTTAATAAACACCATGTGCAAGTGGCTGCTTTATATTTGTGTGTGGGGAGTAAGGTGGAGAGAAGTTCAGGGTTAGTCAAGGTGGGGAGTGTTCTTGGGGTTTTCGGAATGCTTTATAATTACTGTTAGTGGCATAATGGTGCAAGGAGTTTGGCTTTAATGGTTTAATTTGTGAAGATGTGTTGTGTTGAGGTTTAGATATTCCGGGAGACAGGAAAGGCGTTCTCTTTTTAGCTATGATAGTGCCTGGTGTGATGTCTTCTAGTCATGTTCCTAGTCAGTTCCTGAGGGCTGTGTGCTGTGTACTAGGTAGACAGCTGGGAGCATGTATTGAGTTCCCTTAGGTTGTGTTAATGTATGAAAGTTAAACTATTGAGGAGTGTAGTTTCCACTGCTTGGTTGGATAGGTTACATTTTCTGTCTATTATGCATTGAATATCCAGGTTTTTAGACTGTTCCTGAATGTTAGTTTGTTCTGCAAGGTTGGGATTGCTCTTGGTAGAGTGTTCCAGTGTTTGGCCACGACAGTGGACAAGGTGGGTCATCCGTGTCTTTCTCTGCAAAGCTTCTGGTTTCTAATAGTCTATTTTTCTTATTGATGTTAGGTCTCTGGTTGTTTGGTGAAGTGGGATTTTGTTTTGGATGATGGGGTGAATCAGAGGGCCTTGAACTGAATTCATTTTTAGATTGATGGCCATTTGAGTGCTCTGAAAGCTGGTGTTATGCTGAGATTGCTATTGAGTCTGAATAGTAGTCTGACTGTTCTGCTTTGGATCCATTGACGTTGTTTTGTGACGTAGTGCAGCATACCTAGGTAAATGCTGTTTGTGTAGTTAACTCTTGAAAGAGTCTAGGGAGATGCTATCGCTCTGTGTGCGAAGGAGAAGTCGGGTAAAGCATGTCTGATAGAGCCGAGATGGGGTATGCCATTTTTGACTATTACATTGCCTTGGGTTTCTAGTGTGTGTCTGGTGTCCATTAAAAAACATAGGTTCTTGATTATTTTAGATGATTTAGGGCAGTTGCCCATTTTCAAAGCCCATGGTTGACGTGTTTCAGGTGCGTCATGCTGGGAGACTGCAATTATTTCCATTTTGTCTGGGTTGACCTTTTGGTAGTTGCATATCATGTTTTCACTTATTTGCGTGAGGCAATTGCTGAGGGTGGTGCTAGAGTTTCTGTCATCTGTCCTTTTGTATATGATGTTTGTGTCATCTGCATAGTTTGTACCAGGTGAGCACATAGGATTTTGTGATCTTCATAAAAGAGGTCATATAGACGTTGGAAGAAGTAGAAATAGATTTAATTCCTGAGGAACTCCACAGGTAATGTGTCATGGGTCGAACTGAAAGGGGGAGCAAGGTCATTTCTGTTCTGTTCCTTAGGAAAGATCTCATCCACTGTACAGTTATGGAGTCCAGTTTCTTTGAGTCTTCTAGAGTACTGTGGTAACAGACTCAAAGGCAACTGATATGTAGAGGAGTGTGAGAGCTGAACCAATGTTGTATGCTGTGATTTTTAGGATGCCCCAAATTAAAAGTGATGCCAGGTCTTTCTCTCCCATTAATTAATTTATTTATTTATATATTGTGCTTTTATAAATCAAGTAAATTGTGTTTCAAAGCATCCACAGGGCAACAGGGGGGGACATGGGAATGAAAAACAAATACAACAATGAAAGATAGAGGATGAGCATTCAGAAGGTGAAAGTGCAGAGAGAGAGAGAGATGGGATGAGGGAGTCGGGGTAAGTGGTAGGTGTGTTAAGAGGGAAGTATAAGGGAGTGGGCACCTGTAAGTGCCTAGGTGGAGTGGTGAGCATCCAACAAATAAGTGCAGGCCTGTGGTGACATATGCCAGTGGGTCTCAAAGCAAACTGCTGGGAGGGGTGGGGACTGTAGACGATTGGGTGAGGGAGGCCAGGACCAGGGAGGACACAAAACGGCCCTAGTTGCCAATCTCAGCAACTGTGGGATTTAGTATAGGAGGAAGGAAGGGGAGGAGGATGTGAAAATTAAAGTCTTGAGGAGGAGTGAAGGTTTTAAGGAACAGCCAACAAACAAAACAAAAGTAGGGATGTCTTTCTTGGAGAGTGCTCAGCGTTGCTTGCTTTTTGATGTTATATCAAAGAAAAACTCATGAAACAATAAACATCTTTCTTGGGTGGACGTACTTTGTGTAATTTCTGGCATCCATTCTCTCATTTTAATCAAGTTCTACATTTAATGTAGCCTCACAGGACCCTACAGTGCCTATTTTCCTTGTCCATCATCTAATCACTGTAACAAATCGAGACCTTGCCGCCCCTTGGAGGAGATTCAACTCAAGACAAAGAGGAACCATCATGTTAAAAAGGACAGTCACAAGGGGCTGTTTCATAGGAGGGAGTCTGCTGATGAAAGAGATTGGCCACCGGCTCACTGTTTAGCGAAGCGCTTAACACACAGAGAGTTTCTGCCTGAGGATCGTAAAGATCTGGAGGGAGAGTATTTAGTGAGAGTCAGTTGTAGATAGCATGGTCCCTGGCCCCAGGCAGCCTTGTGGATGATGCAGAGGGATATGAATGGGATCCTTGCAGCAACTGGGAGCCAGTGGGGAGTTTTTGGGGCTGGAGAGATGCAGTCCCTGGGCCTGAGACCAAGGATAAGTCTTGCAGCCCTATTTGGGATTATCTGGAGGGGTTGCAGAGAAGAAGAGGGTAGATTAAGAAAAAGGCTATTGCAGTAGTCTAGCCCAGAGAGTACCAGTGGTCTAGAGACATTGAGCTTCTGGGTAAAAGTGAGGAAAGGAAGAATTCTGTTGAGGGGGTGGAGTTTAAAGTGGGATTTCTTGGCAAGGTCCTGAATGTGAGGGATGAAGGAAATAGAGGGGTCAAAGATGACTCCATGGTTTTTGGTTTTGGTGAAGGAGACAAGGGAGGAGAGCCCATAGAAGATGGCCAGAGTAAGGGACAGAAAGAGGGAGCAGTAGTCCAGATCGGAAGCATCTCAATCTTGCTGGCATTGATGCAGAGATCATTGGAAGTACATCAGGACTGGATGGCAGATAGGCAGTCAGGAATAGTGCAGGAAGTAAGAAGAACATCAGAGGGAAGTTTGAAGACTGGTTGTGTGTCATCTGCGTAACACTGGAAGTTTGGGGAAAAGGTGGAAATGAGGTGTGCAAGCGCAGCCAGGGAGAAAGTTTGGTGCCCCGTGGGATGCTGCAGGTGGAGATAGAGGTGGGGGAGGAGAAAGAGCCCAGAATAACTTGGGATGGACGGTCATTGAGAAAGGAGGTCAGCCAGTCCAGTGCCCGCTCGGAGATACCTAACAATGGAGTGGGTGACTGTATCAAATGCAGAGGAGAGATCAAGTAGAGTGAGAACAGCTGGAGAGTTGGAATCAAGAGATGCGAGCAGTTCTTCATGGGTGTTCAGAAGAGCAGTTTTTGTGCCTCTGGATGCTTGGAATCCAGATTGATGGCCGTGGAGTCAACCAACAAGTTCAGTGTGCTGGGTCAGTTGGGGGAAGACCAGCATCTCCAGGAGTTTCACAAGAAAGGGGGTTATAGATATGGGGCGGTAGTTGACTGGACAAGACAGGTCTGCAGAAGGTTTTTCCAAGGAGGAGGCAAACAATGGCGTGCTTGAGGGGAGAGGGGAAGATCCAGTAGCAAAAGAGTAATTGCATAAATCAGCAAGTCAAGGGGCAAGGAAGCCAATATTGTCCTTATTGATTTTGGAGGAGCAGGGGGAAACCTGTTTGGAGGAGGCCATCATGGAGAAGACAACTCAGTGACCTCATCAGGAGTGATAGGATAGAAGGAGGCGAGAAAGGCAGAGGGAGGATGGGATGCCATAGAAGACAAGAAGATGAGTGAAGGGGAGGGGGAGAGGGATGAAGGCAGATGCGAAGGCAGCAACTGACACTCATTTCATCGGACAAATGTTTTGTGTATGAGGTTGGCATGGCTGGGGGAGGCATTGTCAGAGGGCCGAGAGGACCCATGTGAGAAGCAAGGAGAGAGAGGTCTGACCAGGGGAGTGGGGTGACCAGTGGGGAGGGGAGTGAAAGACCAGTGTGGATGAAGGCATCAAGAGTGTGTCCAGCCAAGTGGGTATGACCAGAATGGAGAATGGAGAGGGAGAATGAGGTGCAGAGGTCATGGAAGAGAGTGGAAGCCGTGATTGAGGAGTCAAGGTGAAAGTTGAAATAGACAATGAGGAGGAGTTTAGTGGTGGTAGTGAGGAGACAGGAGGGGAAATCAGCCCAGTCAGAGAGGAACAGGGTGGTACAGCCAAGTGGCCTGTTGATGGTGGCAATGGTCAGTGAGGAGGTGGGAGAGATGACCAACTTGCAGACCAGGCTCTCAATGGAAGAGTAAGCATGGGTGGGCATGAGGGAAGAAGAGACCCACTCGAGGAAGATAAGAGCAATCCCACCACCTGCACGATTAGGGCAATGCTTGGAGATGATCTAATAGCCATCAGGGAGAAGGCAGTCAAAAGCAATAACTGAGCTGGCCTTGAACCACTTCTTGGTAAGAGCAAGGACATCAAAGTCAAGGTCTTCAAGAAGCAGGCAGATGTCAGCACAGTGTTTGATGGGAGAATGAGCATTAGGTGTGGCTAGATGCAAGGAACTCCACCTTTGAAGGTTTCCAAGGTGGGGTACATGGGCGTGGTACACCAGTCTGAGGGGGCGGGGCATAGAGAGTGGGAGAAGGAGTAGCAGAAGTGGGGAGAAAGTTAATTAGGGATGGCAGGTGCCTGTCAAAGAGGAGGAGGTTTGGTTGAGGACCCTGATCCAAGATAGTGCCAGTGTGATAGATATTAATGATATACCTGGATGATGCAAAACCCGCCAAGAGGAATTTTCATTTAGTGCCACCATTAATGAGAATGTGAGAGAAGAGAGAGCAGTGATGAGATGAGGAATCCATAAATCTGGAGAGGGGACAGAGAAGAAGATATCAGTAAAGATTTGTCTGGAAGTTGCGCTGACATAGGTGTCTGCGAAAGGTAGGCCAGGATTAGTGGTCAGGATATCGTTTTTAAGCTTTTTTCTTCCAGACTTTGTGAGAGAGGTAGGACAGGTGATAGTATAGCAGTTAGAAACGATAGAGCAGATGGTGAATGCCATAGTGATGAAGGAAAGGAGGAAGAAAGAAGAGGGGCTGCACAGCACAGTACAAGCACAACTCACCAGGTGGCCTAGTAGCTGAGGGAAGCAAGAAGCAGATGCACTGGAATAGCAATCAGAGCACACAAAACATATGTAGGGCACCAGAATTTGATTTTTTGATGCAAGGTACTCTGAACACAAAACACAAAATTGGCAGCACAGATGTAAGCGCACCTAAATTCGATTTTAGATGAAGGTCACTCTGAACAGACAAAACAAAATTGGCAGCACAGATGTAAGCGCACCTAAATTTGATTTTTGCTGCAAAGCACTCTGGAGACACAAAACAAATTTGGCAACACAGGTGGAGGGTGCCTTCCAAGAAACGTTTTTGCTAGGCAGGCAGTCAGAGGCATGTGATACAAGGTGGTGATGACTTGTGCCATGTGGGTGTAGGAGAGAGATAGTTCATGAAGGAAGATGCCAAAGTGTCAGAGATGTTATAAAAACACACACCAGGTTTCGAATTTTCAATAAGGGCTAAATGTGATGTAGGAAGGAATACGTGAGATTGAGTAAGGCAAGGAGTGGTATAGGCACACCTTGGTTCAACAGTTGTTAGAGATTAGTGAAGAGGCAGTTCTAATGCCCAGCATCACTCACAAGGTGCCCCAACGTCTGGGAAGGCTTACCGGAGTGCTTTCATCAGCAGCTGGTCCTGGGTGTGTGGTGGCTCCTGTTGCTTCCCTCAATACTTGTGAAGAGTGGCCATAGTTCTGAAACTTACATGTGAGTTATTGTATAAGTTATTATACTCTACATGCTCCAAGATTATGCTGTCAATTTAGCTCTCAAGAAACGTGGCTGGGTAAGGTACGTCTGAGTTTGGATGAAAGTTAGCGGGATCTTCTGGATTCCAGTGATGTTTTTTAGGAGTGGTTTGACATACGCCGTCTAGAAAGCGTTTGGTACAATTCCTCTTTTATGAGAACAGTTCATTCATTTGTGAAAGTAGAAAGCTGGTGTGGTCTGAAGTTGTAAAGTGTAAATTTAGAGGTTTTTTTGTGCAGGCAAAATTGTATTGTTCCTAAACAGTGGGTTCTTGAGATGGCATGAATAAGCTGCGCATCTGCCACATTTAATTGTGATCATGTACTCTATCGTGAGTATAATACAACTACATAAACTGAACAATTGCTAAAGGTGCAGTGTATTATTTTTTGGAAATGAATTAAGCTTGATAGGTAACAGGGCACTGGGAACAAGAAAATATGTTTTTAAATGAAGGAAAAAGGCAATTGAAGGCAGCAAAGGAAAGTGCATAGTAGGTGTTTTGGAACCCATTCTTGAGAATGTAATTGAAATGCACAGTATATTGTTGTTACAACAATATCATATTTCAATTGCAGCATGCTGATAGCAAGAAATGGATCATATTTCTCTTACAATGCATACTAATGCATAGCAACATTGTTTCTATTTACTTACAACTCATGGTAAGCGATACACAAAATCAGCTGGAAATACCTGATATTAGTATTTTATTTCTTCTAGTTTGTGGGTTTCGAAGCTGTTTTTCCCGTGGTGACATTGTTGAGCATCTGCCAATTTGTGGTAAGATGTTTTAAGCAGAATGCCCAGAAAAGCAGCCATCAGCATTAAGGAGTCTCATGCTGTCATTCCCACAGAATGCCACACTAACAAAGCTTTAATTGTATACAGAACATCAAATGTGAGGGAGCCAGAGACCCAGCTGTTTTTGCAGTGCTCCGGGGTAAGAGTAGATAACCAAGTGCCCTTTAGTAGTTTATGTCACAGGAAACCAGACATTGCATGCTCTGATCAAGGGGGTGCCTGCTGTAGGTGGAAAGGTTAATGATAAATTCAATCTGCTCTCCTACTTTGCTAAGGCAGCGATGTACATGAGCTGTAATGTTCAGAAAACTATTTTCATGACAGCAATGCACACATACATTTACAGTGCAAAACATATTTATATTGCTACTAATGTTTTTTTTTTACTATTAAACATATTAGAGATCGAATTGTAAAAAACTCATAACTAAATCAGCAACTATATGCATGGCTAAGCAGTGCAGATGGTTGTGTTCGGCTGCTATTATTTATAGAAAGAGAGGCCAAATTGGTCAATGTGCACATTGTAATTGTTCTTTATATTTTATGGATATTTACATGATCTTAAAAGTTGGAAATAGATGCTTAAAATAGATCTTGCATCGTTCCACATTCTTCTGACATCTTAGATCAAATGGCAATACCACCCTGGATTACAACCGTGTTATCTATAATTATATTGCCAAATGTGTCATTTTAAAGGCACATCTTTACGGTCCACCAGTGTATTTGTCACAATAAAGTAAATGTCCCATCGTATGACAGGAATGCTCTATGGCAATGAATGTACGGTTACGTCCAGCTGCTGTCAAACATCATGGTTGGCTTGGTTGCCCAGAACTGTGTGTTTTTACCCACAGAATAATGCCACCTGCACTTTATAGCGGCATAATTCTGTCAGTAGATAGTTGCTATCATCCATCCTTTGGCCTGCACCCTTTACCCAATTGCTGGCAATGTCAATGCTGTTGGCGTTTCTCCATTGGAACAGCCATTGGCGGGGTCTTCCCTCTGACCCCATACTATCAGCCCCTCACACCCTACCCTGGCCAGCACCTCCCTCACCTGACACTAGGGTCTTCTTCCTGCGGCCATCTTCCGAATCAATGCTCTCTGCTCTGCAGGCCTCCCTCTGGAAAGTGTTGACTTCCCACACACAAATCACCATAACGACATCTGCTGGTGTAGAGCAGTGCAGGAAGTCTGCCCACCGGCACATTCTCACTGACATGTGTGTCTGCTGGTGTGGCATCACCGGCAGTTTTACCCTGTGCAGCTTTGGCTGTTGTCACACAGCACAACTCTACTCCGCCGTCTACTCAACAACAGATACCCTGCTCTTCGTGCATTTCCTGGAAATAATGATTGTGGGTCTAGTCCTGTAGGATCACAATGGTTAATACCACACACTCTGCTTTTCACTATATATGTAATTTCAAGATAGGGCAGATTATATTTTACAGAACTGCTCCACAAAATCATATCCTATTTCATGCAATTCAGACCCTCATCACAACCCTCTGATAGTTGGAGCAAATCGAAATGGTTCCAAATTACTGTGAACATGGAATTTAACTGACCATGGCCCTCATTACGACCCTGGCGGAAAGTAACTGACATGACCGCCATAGCGTAAATAGCGTTTCCGCCATTGCACGATGGAGCAAAGTGCGGCCAATTCCGACCCATCGGGCACGAGCACCACGCCATGGCGGAAGTGCAAAGTCCGCGATGGCGGAAATGACCCCAAAACGGCCCATACCGCCGTCGTACGGCGCCCTAGGTGCAATTCCGCCACCCATTTTAGCGGTCACCGTAATGAGCGGTCAGCGCAAATTACGGTCACCGTAAATATACGGAAACGGAAGTAAAAACATGGGGCCGGAACGGGAAACAGGACGCCGTACACCTATAAAATCAGAATCCCAACACAACCATAAAAAACCGACCCTGAGACACATCCCAACCGTTAGCCACCCCATAATAAAAAAGAAAAATGGGAAAAGTTGCTAAAAAAGCGTGCGATCGCAAGCGGCAGGTCCACTTCTCCCATGAGGAACTCACCGTGCTCACAGAGACCCTCCAGGAGAACGCTGCCGTCGTCTTCTCGACGCAAATGACCAGGACAGCACTTGCGAACAAGAAGGACATATGGGCCCTGGTGGCACAGCGGGTAAGTGCGGTGGGGACCGCACCCCGCAACCCACAGCAATGCAGGAAGCGATGGGACGACTTGCGGATACGCGTCCGGAGCATACTTTCAGCCAACCGCAACATTGCCACAGCTACCGGGGGAGGATCTGATTCACCCATCAAGTTGACCCCCTGGGAAGAAATCTGTGCCTCCACCATTGGAATGGAGAGCATAGAGGGAGTCGGAGAGATGGAGAAACGAGTGCAGACATCCGAAGAATCAGGTAGGTGGGCCAAATTAAACAACGCTAAATCCACAAAGTCCAATCATGTGAAGCACCATGTGTCCCCATAGTGCAATAGAAACACATGTCCAGGAGAACGTCCACATACATTGCCATGATAGCGCCCTGTAAAAGTCAGATTAAATACATAAATAAGTAAAAATCCTAAAAACACCCTCTGCATGTGCAACATGCACACCCTAACTGCAGGCTGCAAAATAACTGCACCCTCAATCCACACGAAAATGAGACCTCCCCCAAGGCCCTGACCCAAATCACCCTCAGGTACCACCCCAATGCATGTGATACATTGCCATTCCAATTACAACAGACCCATAAATAACGCTTGCCCTCCTTTACTCCACCACAGGGTCCGAATCAAACGACGAGCTTCAGGACACCCCTACCAGCACACCTGCAAAGAGGGCCAAGACCAACGGCCAAAGACCCTCCACCTCAGCTGCACGGATCAAGACACGTCAGCAGCACGAATCGAGTGGCAGCACACTGGAGGGGACATCAACAGGCACCCCAGCAGCCAGCATGTCCACAACAGCAGCACCACAGGTCCCTCCAATGGATGCCACAGAAGGCACTGCTTCTGGTGGCAGCAGCACCATAGGTGACACTGCTTTCATGCCAGCATGCTCCGACACAGAAAACGGTGCTGTAGATGTAGGATCCATCCATGACCTGTCCCAATCCCCCTGTATGTTTCATCCCGTACACCATGAGGAAACCACGCAGGGGCACCCACAAGACGACGACTGGCCAACCCCCACAAGGCCTGTGGCAAGGCAACATGAGGTGATCAGCCCCTCTGTGACACCACCGGAAATGGGCATGGCCCAGCAGAGGCAACAGTCCCTCGAGCAGATGATAGTGCAACAGCAGCAACTGGCCACGCTCCTCAAGGAGCATGCTGATGAATGTGGGGGTTCTAAGGCAGCCATTGAAACATCTACTGAGACACTTAGGGCAGAAATGGAGCGAAGTACAGAGACACTAAAGGCACAAATTGAGGGAAGCACCGAGAGCCTGAGGGGACAAATGGAGAGAAGCACCGAGAGCCTGAGGGGGGAACTGCATGCGACGTCCAAAGATGTATGTGTTGAACTTGCCGCTGTGCGCCGTGTGCTCACTGAGCTCTCACAAACCCTTAGGGACATGCATGGACGTGAGCAGGCAGAGACATCATCCGTTGCAAGTTCCGTCCAGGACAGCCCCCAACGCAGATCTGGGAGGAACCTGCGCTCCACAGGCAGGGGTGCCCCTGATACCCGGAGAGGGGGCTTGCAATAGCGTCTGACCAATGACAATGAGCATCTCTGGACACTGGTGTTCTGGGGGGAGGTAGGAGGGTGGAGGGGGTGTGTAGGGTTCTTCCGGGTGGCGGGTCGATTGGGTGTGTAATACCATTTCACATTTGCAATACATATATACACATTAATCCAATGAGATGTGTGGACATTGATCTTTGTGTACGAGGCCTTTCTTGGCGTACAGGCCACATTGTGCATGTTCCCGACACACACAGTGCTACAAGTCCCGTGTCCATGTAACAGCCACCAGGCGTGAGTACTAGAAGCATGCATCTATGATATTCTGACGAATCTCACGGGCCTCCTGTGCCTCGCGGACTCCTTGAGGTGCTGCCACATCCCCACCCTCATCATGACCATCTTCAGGTGCTTGCAGTTCTGCGTCAGGGAGCATGGCCACATTTCTACGTACGCACATGTTGTGTAGCATTACACATGCCATGACCATCTTTGCAACCTTCTCATGGCGGTACAGGAGTGCCCCGCCAGACCTGCTGAGGCAGCGGAAACGAGCCTTCAGTAGGCCGAATGCCTGTTCTATGACTACACAGGTACGTGAGTGGGCATGGTTGTAGTCCTCCTCATGCTGGTTCTGTGGGTTCCGGATTGGTGTAAGGAGCCATCTCTTCAGTGGATACCCGGCATCACCTGTATGTGGACAAAGAAGGATGTTTGTGGAATAACATTGCTACGTACGCATCCCCCCCTTCCTGCCACGTCATTGACGCATCACCTACCCCACATTCACATGCATTAAATGAGACTCACCGAGTAGCCAGGATCGGTGCCCTGCGTGTCGCTCCATGTAGCGTGGTACTGTAGAGTTCCTCAAGACCATAGAGTCATGGGTTGATCCTGGAAATCGGGCACAACAATGTGTAAAGATCCTGTTGGAGTCACACACCATTTGTACATTGATAGAATGATATTGTTTCCGGTTGCGGTACTGGACCTCCATGGCATGTGGGACAACCAATTCCACATGGGTGCAGTCGATGGCACCAATGCAACCCGGTATGCCGCCAAGTGCATGGAATCCCACTTTTGCGTTTGTGAGCTCCTGCTCCGAGCGTGGTAAACAGATGTAGTCGTCTGCGTGCTTCAGGAGGGCATCAAGCACTTGGAATAGTGTCCGTGACAATAGTGGCTGTGAAATGCCATGCAACTGTCCGACTGTGTGCTGGTAGGTGCCTGTGGCCAGGAAGTGGAGTACAGACACCACCTTCAGTAGGGGTGGGATGGCGGTTGGGCTATCTATCATGCTGACAAGGTCAGCGTGTGTCATGTCGACAATGGCGGTTATGGTGTCCCGGTCCAAACGGTAGAGGGTGTGGATCTGCTCAGCAGTGAGATTGAACGGATTGGCACGGAGGCGTGGGATTGCGGGCTGCCTGCGTGGTGGTAGTGGCTGTGCTGGTGGGCCTTGCTGCCCCTGCCTTGCCCTCCTCCTCCTCCTCCTCCTGCGTCTCCTCTGTGCGGCCGGTTGTTGCAGTCGTTGGTGTTCGTCTTCTTCTTGAAGTTGGAGTACTTGCAGTGCTATCAGGTCCCCCAGGCCCAACATCGCTAGTCCTGTCGGTAGCATTTGGGAGTGGGTGTGGTTGTGGGAGGGGTTTGGGTGTGCAATTTATGTGTTTTCAGGCTGTATAGCCTCCACCTGTGGTGATTCATTTCACCTGTGCCAGCTGCAATTACTTTTGGGCGAGCACGTCCCGCACACAACGCTGCTATTTGACGCATGGCATCTTGCAATTACAATCATGTATATGATCCCGATGGCAGTGAAATATTGGTTAATATGTTGATTCTGCTATGGTCCCATTGTTTCACATACTATTTTTGCAGTCGCGGACAAACTTGTGAAGGGTCAGTGGAATGTAGTACTCGATCAACGGTGGACCCTCATGCAGCACTGTACCGACGTTCACCGACGGGCGGGGAGTCCCATTAGTGATTGAAGCCAGTTGCCATTTTCACACACAGCCGCACTACATAGATGTATTTGTGAATCCAAGCGTTCACAGATGCCTTTTCGACGTGATGTTGCAAATGAGGAATTCGAAGGACAGCGCTTTTGCTTTTCAACTAGCGGCGAGGAGACGCCCACAGGTCTGACTGGAAATGTAACGTTCTATTGTTGAATGTCCTTGGGACAGGGCCCATGACGAGAATGCAATGATTGATGTGAATTGAATGGGATGCGCAATAGCGTAGTGGACGATGAGGCCGGACGTCCCCAAATCCATGTTACTTCACTACACTAGTGAACCGGGCAGGAGCACAGTGGATTTTGCAGACTGCATTACGCACAGACTCAATGGAAATTTCAAATGTAATGTGAGTAAATATTCAGGCGTTTCTATTCCGGGATGAGGGAATGATGAATGGATGCATGGACAGATGATTTAATTGAGAGTTTGTCATGTGCATGGCTTTTTGATATCTATCCCCTTCCCCTGCGCTATGTGATGCAAAGCTGCCATAGTGGGTCCATCATCGGTCTGCCCTTGTTGAACCCTCCCTGTCTCGATGCGCCTTCAAACACTTGTGTCTGTGCACGTTACTAATCACATCTAATGGATTCTGTTTTGACAGACGCATGCACACATACACTCGTTAGTAATAGTGTATTGAGCTCGATTTATGTCGTTATGATTCGCAAGTGATTTTTGGGTGACATTAATCCTTTTGAGTGTGCTAGCATGCATATGGTTGTATATTTAGTGTGTTGAATGAACTGAGTGATTCATATGAAGTTCGGATGCCCATGCTATTATTTTTTTCTTTTGGGTGACAGGTATCTCCTCCCCTTTTGGCGCTGCCATCTGTACGCCACTCCTGCAGATGGGTTTTACACTCGACACCTGCAGCTTCGAGTTAATCAGTGGAGCACCATTACGATCTTATGGGACGATCGCCAATGGGCCACATGCCCTTACGCAGTACTAGTGGCTAGGAGCAACATATGTACCTTTCAGCTGGACTAGTGCCTACTTCATGGGACTGCCCTGCGGTTCTAGGCGCTTCCGTGTTGCCTTTTTGGTCGTAAATGTAGGCCCTGTGTACCATGAAGGAACAGGGCGTCACACAAGTAGAAGCTGGTCATTCATTGCGGATGCAGCCCACAGTGATGGAAATCATTTGGGAGTTAGTTTGCGAATAGCTGTATGGGCTTGGTGATTTGGATGTGCATTAAAATTATGTTCAGATATTGACCGTGTGGCCTTATTCTTTACTAGTGATGTTGCATATTCCGATTTGTGGCGCGATGTATTGTGAGATGATCTGCATTGGGTTCCGGCTTCTGAGTGGAGTTGTGTGGTACTGTACTGGCCGCGTTTGCCTACGAGGAGTTGTGCAATGTGGGCAGGGAGTGGAGTACAGGCACTCAGTAGGGCCATGTACGGTTGGTTCGCGATGCCGTAATTCTCACCATGGCGGAAAGGTACTTTCCGCCATGCTTGATGGCGTTGAGTACATGTCCGCTAGGGTCAGAATTCGCGTACCGTTGCGCCATGGCGGAAATTACAGTTTTGCAAGGCGCGCGTGCGCGTGCTTGGTGCAGTTAGCGTTGGCGTTCACTACGGTGTCGCTAATGGCATCGTACTTTACGGTGACGGGTCATGATCGCAACGAGCGGTATTCGATGGAGGTATTTCATTTCCGCCTTCGTTTTTGGAATTCCGCCAGGGTCGTAATGAGGGCCCATGTACATACCTGGACAAACATACAATACTTGCCATCAATTGTAGAACAATTAGTTTTCTGAGTTTCCGGTGTTTTCTATTTCTTCATGCGCAGGTTTCTATGTTTTTTCATGGCTCTTCCCTCTTTTGTCATCACTGCAATCACAGTTGTCCCCAATACTCTCCTTCCTAGTCAGCACTTATTGAAGTCTCTGCCTCCTGAATACTGCTCCCTTCCTTTTCCTTTCCCCTACTTTCCCCTAATTTCACTCTTCTAAATGACGAGGGGTTGCCCTATGTCACTCTACCCTCAATCCTTCCCCCCGACTGCCACCACTCTTCATGCCAGTCTTTGATAACTTCTCCTCCTCTTACGCTCTGTGCTAGTGCACCCACATCCCCTCCCCACTGCACCCCACCTCAAGATGCACTCATCCCACTTGCCCACACAACTGGCTCATGCCCAACACCATGCCAGTGGTGGCACACACTCACCACACACACACTCGTAATTGGCAGAATTGATCTTGCTGTGCTGTGGCGCAACCACATAATGAATCCAGCGGTTGTACTAGTGGCTGTCAGTGGAACCAAAAGAAATGACAACAAACACAACGCAATTTTAAACTGGTTGCACTCGTCACACCTCAAATCCTGACACACAGTGCGAATTCTAAATCCTAACAATATCAACATCCTCTCCGCTACCTCTCACCAGCTCTCACCTTCACTACTTCAAAGTTATTTTGACAATTCTGACAGTTTCCGTGCAGGCCCGTCTCTCGCATAATAAGCAGGACCACCCAGGCCTATTTAGCATGTTACCTGTTTCTCATATAGCCCACTCAATCCTCACATTGGGCCTCATTATAAGTTTGGCGGTAGCCTTGCCGGTAAAACTGGCAGGCTGCCGCTAAACTTCTGAAAAAATCCAGCACCCGCGAATGGGGCAATTACCGGGTCATTACAGCCCTGACAGACCCAGTAATTGCCCATTCGCGGGCACTGGAATGGAATGCTCTCCATTACCATTTGAGCACTGTAGGGCTCAATGGGAATAGGGAGGTTGGATGCACTGGCATCATTCATGATGGTGCCGGTGCATCTGACATGCTCTGCTCGCGGGTGCCGGTACGGCCGCAAGGTCAGGCCTGGCGGCCGTAATGGCACCAGCGAGCAGAACTCGTAGTTTGCTGGTCCGGGAACTACAGTACCGGCAAGCTTACCAGTACCGTAGTTCCCGGACTGGCAAACTTGTAATGAGGCCCGTTATTTATTTTTTTTTTCTCTCATGATTTTAACTTTAATCTCTAAGGCTACTAGGCTACTAGGCGGCCTGGTGGGTTTGTGATCATACTGTGCTGTGCATCCCCTACTCTTTTGTTCCTCCGATCCTCCGACACCTCTATGGCACTCACCATCTTTCCTATCTTTTCTAACTGCTATATTATCACCTATCCTCCCTCTTTCATGAATTCAGGAAGAAAAAAGTTTTAAAAAGACATCCTGACCACTAACACTGGCCAACCTATTGCAAACACCTATGTCAGTGCAACCTCCAGACAGATCTTCACTGATACCCTCTTTTCTGTCCCCTCTCCAGATCTATGGACTCCTCGTCTCATCTCTACTCTCTCTCATCACACATCATCACCCATTAATGCTGGCACTCGATGGGGAGTACTTCTGACGAGCTGCACATTATCCAGGTGTATCATTTATGTCTATCACACTGGCACTATCTTGGTTCAGAGTCCTCAATCCAACCTCCTTTTTGACCTGTGCCTGCTGTCCCTCATCAACTTCCTTCCCACTCCTGCTACTCCTTCTTCCACTCTCTCTGCCCCCCCACCTTCGACTGTTGTACCACACCCCTGTACCCCTTCTCGGAAAACCTTCCAAGGTGGTGACCTCTTGCATCTAGCCATGCATAATGCTTGTTCTGCCATCAAACACTCTGACGACATCTGCCTCCTCCTTAAAGACCTTGACCTTGATATGCTTTCTCTTACCAAGACGTGTTCAATGCCATCTCAGTCACTGCTTTTGACTCCCATCTCCCTGGTGGCTATAAGATAATATCCAAGCCTTGCCCCAACCATGCGGGCAGTGGGGCTGCTCTGATCTTCCCTGAGTGGGTCCCTTCTTCCCTCATACCCACCCAGCCTTGCTCTTCCTTCGAGAACCTGGTCTGAAAGCTAGTCATCTCTCCCACCTCATCCCTGACCATTGCCACTATCTACAGGCCACCTGGCTCTGCTACCCTGTTCCTCTCTGAATGGGATGATTCCTCCTCCTCTGTCCTCACAGCCACCTCTAAACGTCTTCTCCCTGGTGACTTCAACATCCACTTTTACTCCTCAATCACAGCATCCACTCTCTTCCGTGACCTCTGCACCTCGCTCTCCCTCTCCATTCTCCTTTCTGCTCCTACCCACTCAGCTGGACACACCCTTGATACTTTCATCCACACTGATCTCTTACTTTCCCAACCACTGATTACCCCACTCTCCTGGTCAGACCACTCTCTCCTCTCCTCTGACATGGGTCCTATCAGCCCTCTGACTGCACCTCCCCCAGCCCTGCCAACCTCGTTCAGGAACATCCAACCGATGAAGCGAATGTCAGCTGCTGCATTTGCATCCACCTTCATCCCTCCTCTGTCCCCCTACATACTCTAATTCTGATTCTGCTCTCAACAACCTCCATCATGATATCTCTAATACCCTTGACATTCATGTCCCAGTCATGAGGATCTGCCTGAAGCATGCCTCCAAGTGTAATACCTGGTACGACTCTGAACAACTCTGAACCTGCAGCCCCAAAACGCAAGTGCAGATCTATGGAACAGAAGTGGCAGACCTCAGGCTTGCCCTCTGTCTACTCCAAAGGCAATACAACACCCCTTCCCTCCCAAGCCCTCTGCAACACACTGGCCACACACTTCACTGCAAAAAATCAGGACATCTTGAGCACCCTTGTGTCCCCTTCCACCTCTTCTTCCACCTCTCCCCTGCCTCCTATGGCATCCGATCCCCTTCTGCCTTTCTCTCCTCCTCTCCAAAATGAGATTTTTTTGGGAGGCAACATCTGTTTTTTTTTTATGTCAGGTGCCATACATAGTGAATTAATTGGAATGCTTCATTTTGCCCTAGTGCAAAAATATACGTGTAATATGGATTGGGGCAAGACCTGTGTGCTCCATTGCTTATTACTCAAGCAAGAAAACTGGTGCATTCCCTCAATTGTCAGCATTGGTGCATACATTATTCACCCTAGGGCATCATGTGATGGTTAAAGCTTGGAACGAAACATGTAACACTGTAGATGCAGAAGGTGCACTACAAAAAGGTTAATATTACATTTTCCTGGTCTCATGAGGAAAGACTGAAGAATTCTCTCAGTACAAGTGGACAGCGAATGCTCAGATCCTTAGATGTGGGACACTCTCAACAGTATCCAAAACGTTCAGACTCTTCAGAAGTGGGTCAACAGTTGACCATCAAAAGACCAGTGATGTAACGCTGGTCTGCTGTAGGGGCCCACGGCCAAATGGTTAACAAATATACCATGGTTTCTCTGTTTACATCTTCCCTTGCCCTCATGCCTATGCACGTGAGATGATATCATACAGATGGTACAGTAGAGAAGTATTCCTCTGAAGTTTAATCACTCCAGGAACATTGGAACATGCATGTACACCAGTAATTTCCCCCGAACCTCATGGTTCCAAAGGAGGAATGTCATCCCTGAAAGAAAATGTCCTTAAAAGATCTCCTCCTGGGCTCAGAGTGAATGCACTAATTTTAGAGGCCAGTCATTGTTCTATGAGCTGTATATATGGATAGCGGAATATGCTACACTGTATAGCACCCATTAATGGACAGTTAATAGTAGTTTGGGATACCTTTGCAAGCGAAAAAAAAGTGATAAATATTGTTCATCCGCAGATACATTGATTTTTATATTTATTAACTGTATGGACCTCCTTAGATCAAAAAAACACATTCAACAGACAATGGAAGTCTCTCCCTAGCATGGGGAAGAGGGACAACAATTTTGGCAAAGACATGTTTTACATGTAGACAAAATAACAGTCACACCAAAAAGCATTTGTGTGGTTCCATGATATGCTGTAAACAGAAGCTTCTATGCAATTTCTTAATCTTACATAGTCTTTGAGTTTCTTTTCTATTGGTTACCTGTAAGAACGTTTGCGCCCATAACCGAGCTCTCACTTTCAGCACTGCACTCTGTCCTCCTTCTAAACGTCCAACACGACAGGATATTGTTAAGCATTTGATATTCGAGCAATTCTGTAAAAAGAAAATAGCAAAGAGTTTAAAGGCTTTCAACTGTAAAATCTAGTACAGGCTATTGTGGAAGAATATTTGAAACACTTGCAAAGTACCATGAGTGTTAATGTGTTATTCAAAGAGCTGCATATCACTTTCTATTTGTATAGATTTCCTCTGACCACCATGGACATTGTGGGGTGAAAATGCAGCACCAGAGTGACTGAGATTGAGAGGCAATGCTGGGCCCCTACATTGAGAGCGAAGCTGGCTTGTGTAAAACCCATTGGAAAATGCAGGCCAGTTCAAAACATTGTTTTCTGATATAAGGCCTAGTGAATAAAGCAAAATTTGCCTATTTCAACTTTGGTAAAATACAACGACACTGAGTTGAAGGAGAGTGTGCCTTAGAACTGTATTATTGTAACTGTGTCCAATGGAGGCAAACAAAAAGAAACATGTGGTGTGGTAGCTGCTGACTTTGTGTAAACTGGGAAAAGGCACCTTTGGCAGATGTAAAACTGCAGCATTGCACATGGAAAGAAATTATAAATTTGAAACACTGCGCATTTAGAAGATAAAAAGAAGGAATGATGCATGCCATCTAAGAAATAAAGTCAAATGACAGATGGTGTTTATCAGGAATGAAGAGACTCAATCTTCACCATATAAAATGACAGCATTTAAAGAGAAAGGCCTATTTTTCTGTATAAGTGAACACTGGTTTCCTATGTTAACTGTGACCTATCTGGGTGCATAAGATTCATAATGGATCTACCTCTGTTCTAATATAGTAGAAAACAAAGATTGTATTTATGAACAGCAGGCCTAGGTGGAATACAAAATGTTACATGTTAATAAACACATTGTGTCAATGTAAAATGCTATTCTTTTAGAATTATGTATATAGCTTGATTTCCCCCTTGAACTGGAAGGACTGTGCCTCTGAAACTTTGACCTAAAGACCTTTGGATGAGGCCCTCTAGAAGAAGGTCTGGTTTTCAGTTCAAATGCTAATATATACAGAGAATTAGAACAGAATTGTGGGATTTGCAGATAACACAGTGAGCAGAAATGACATTTGAGGTCAGGTCTACCCATTAAATGTGCATTAGCTTCAAACAAAAACCTTTGAAGCCCAGGAAGGGGGGAGGGCATGATAACATGGGCCAGCCAGATTTCCTGATCAGGTCATAGAAGAGAAATGAAACCTAAGAAATGGTTGGGGCTGGTGTGAAACTCAGGGACACTTGTGGTGCCTTGCTATTGACTAACATTGAATACATTTCCTTGAATAGAAGACTGTCAGGACCATGTAAAAACAAATGTTGTGTGATGGATACAACTTCAGTTATGAAGACAATTATGATTCCAGCTTTCTAATAATTTTGAGGGAATAGAAAGTTGTTGTGATGATAGGTTATAGAAGTAAGGTTTGAATCAGGAAGGGGCAGATTTGTGACTATTTTGGCTCAGTAATAAATTGATAAAAATGGTAGCTCCTCCTAGGAACGGTATGCCAAGATATGATTAGTATTTTCTGACTTGCCATAAAATATAGAACTCAAAAATATATATGTGCAAGCGATTATCTGAAAAATGAGGGTAGCTGCCATGTTATTAGATTTTCAGAGCCCAAACGTGTAAACCTACCTGTCATTTTGAAATTATATATTTTTCCTCCTCCCTCAGCTTCCATAACCCATACCTCTCAACTTCTGGTCCTATCAGCAGCCAGTGGGCATCTTGATGGGAGGTGAAGGGAGAGAGCTTCCCAATCCATATTATGATAATATGTAGGTATCATCAGCCCAAAGCTTGGCAATTTCCAATCTAAGAGGGGCTTGCAAGAAAACAACTAGGGAGAGCGAACAGGATAGCTGCCTAATCCATCGGGGCACCACCTTGCCAGGGGAACAAAGCAAAACCGAGGCCTACCTCTGTCTAGAAGGAGGGAGAAGAGCAGACCCACAGACTTTGCTTGGAAATATGAGAGCCCTATGTGAGAGAGGCCTGTGGCTGGAGAGACCTGGCTGGAGAATAGAGGCTTAAGGTGTGTGCTGCCTACCTGAAAGGGGATCCTAGCATCTGGCAGGCCTCCTGAGCTAAGAACAGAGATCTCCCATGTAAGTAGATATATCCCAAAGCTATCAATTGTTTGGGGAGCTACCTGCCTTAATACCTTTCCCTTAGTGGGTGAAGGGGGGGGCAGAATTGGATAGACCCTGTCCATATTGAACTAAAACGTTAACCCAATGAATTCTCTATAGAAGAACACTCTATACAGTTACATTGAATCATGTTATCCCAATGCACTGTAAATGACTCTAGTCTGTAATGTAATTGGGTAACCCTGCTGTTCAATGGAAGGTGCTAGGGTCCCCAAAACAAAAATCCCAACACCTTGCATTCCCTTTGATTTTTTTTGGTGAAAAACAAATTTTTTCTTTCAGTCCAAACCAGAATCCGAAAGCCTTGCATTAACATTTTAGGAGTGGTGCAAAACAAAATTCTCCATTTATTCCCTTGTATACCAAATCAGAATTACCAAAACATTGCATTTTACCTAAAGAAAAATCCCAAGATGATTTTCCATTGTGTTCCCAGTCCCTGTACCTTGCCTTCAGATCAGAAGGGTCCTATCTAATTGATGCCTGGAGGGAGGTGGTTGCTGGGAGAAAGGAGTAGTGTGCCAAAATAAGCAATCACTGTGTGTTTTGTATTTTTCCTATTGGTTAATTTGCAAGAAATCTGATGTAAATTGTGACTGCAAACTTCAAAATGTTATCTGTGTATTCTAGCAACTGAAAGCCCTTTAAACCTATGTTAGTCAATTGATGCAGTAAATTAGAATGTTTGATATTGTGTATTTACACAGCATTGTTGGTTGATGTTTTTGTGACTGCCTATCATTCTCTGCAAAAACTTCAATAAATATATATTCTTACTATACACCGGCCTGGTTCCTAGCTCATTGGTGGTACAGAGGGTATTGGCTAGGGTGGTATGAGACAGGATGGAGGCCTCACCAAAGTTGAATCTGTATAAACACTTTTGGTGCGCATCACCTTGCTTGGGGGAGAAAGGAACTCCCTGAGATGAGAGTAACCACCCAATAAACCATGAAAACATTTGAGGTTGTTTTTACAAATAAAGGCAGCACATACATGCAATACTTTTCTGAAACACCATCTTACACGGGCAAAGCTCTTTTGAAGGGATGTACTCAGCTGAAATACTGTTATTGAGCATTTGTCCAAAACCAAATGTGGTATAATCAATTGAAGAAATATATTGATACACAATAATCTGACATTTTTATATAGCTGTAACAGGAATAAGGAATAATAATGTAGTCA
The DNA here is from genome assembly GCF_040938575.1 of Ambystoma mexicanum. NCBI lineage: Eukaryota > Metazoa > Chordata > Amphibia > Caudata > Ambystomatidae > Ambystoma > Ambystoma mexicanum. Next base: position 1,043,018,495 of record NC_090924.1, read on the forward strand.
TCTACAAATGTTATGTAATGGTCAGTAATTTTAAAAAGCATTTATACTGTGCCCATCTGTGGATTAGTGGTTTTAAGGTGCTGAAGCTTGTCTGTATCGTGACAGATCGTGGTCCAAGGGGGAGAATGAAAAAAGAGGAAACGTTGAGAGGATACGAGAAGTGGGAGTAGGGTAGAGGTGAGCAAATAAACACAATGGAAAGCCCAAAAGGCATTGGCATAAAGTGTGTGATTGTGCTACTAGGATTGTATGTGAAATCGTTGGGCGAGGATCAAACAAATGTTGGTCAGAAACAGAGGGTACAGAACCGAACCATGAGGCTGGGCAATTGAAGGCAGCTTCTACTACCTTAATTGTGTGGTACTAAAATTAGCGCATGGTATTGTGATGAGCTTGAGATGTGCTAAAGCGGGCCCCTGAAGTATACAGTCTTCCTCGCCAGATTACATATTTCAATGCCCACTGTAAACAAGGGGAATAATCTGAAGGTGCCAAGCAGACTGACTGAGATTCCAGATCCAAAAGTTGCCAGTGTAAAGCCAAATGTGAGAAACACAAACTGGAAGAGTGGGAAGGACTGTCTCCATCCGTCCAGAGATTGGTTGATCAATTCTAGGTGCGCTGAAAGAAATGCAGTGCAATAGTTGGTGTGGGTAATCACATCTTAGTGATATGTACCCTGTTGCACCCATCTATGGCAGCAGAGCCAACCCTAAACTTTCCATCCAGTGGAGGAAACAAACTCTATCATATCTCCCAGAGGAGCACACACAGCACATGCAAGGCTACCCCAGGAGACACAGACAAGTTGATCCATTCTACTGTGTTCCAAAATACAGACATGCCATTTCCATCATGCCCAAACCACCCAATCTGCAAAACAAGCATTGTATTCAACATACTCTGAGTGTATATTATTGTGTTAAGATAACATGGGAATTGATTTCTACAAGGGCCAAACAACCAGATATGCAACAATGGCATAGAGATGTTACAAAATGCAGTGGAGCATTCCCACCATGCAGAAATAATGTGGGTGTTGCAGATAAATCAGTATAAACCTCTGTCCCCTTTGTTTGCAAACCTATAAGAGTGCCTGCTTGCTTATGGTGAAGTAAAATATCTGAATTTACTCATAGAGCTCTCTTCTTCAATAACATCCTGATGAAAAGTGATTTCAGCAGTGAGATCAGTCTATCTACAAGAAGCAGGCACTATTGGTTAGCGATGTAACCAAAAGTATGTTTTTCCCAATTTCTTATATGTAAAATCCCCTGATTGTATTGTTTAGAAATGATCAACTGCCTGTTCACCTTCTGATGTTACAGCAGAGTGTTGCTTGCACGCATTCACACAATGGTCGATAATGAAGAGTTAGTTCGCGATATTGGCACAAACATTTTCTTCAAGATTTCCGCTGTTTATTGAACACAGAATAAACCAGTTAGTATTTAGACATGAGCATACATGACCGAATAAAATACAGCTTTGAGGAAGTGCACCCTATTTATTAAATGGCTTAACGTGTCCATAGCCAGGAAAGATATGATTTGCTGCACATCATTGCATGGTAAGATATTGTAGAGAAGGAGCCAAGTGCCCCATCTCAATCACCTCGCCCATATTGCCTTTATGTTGGGAGCCAGAGTATGAGACACATACAGAGCCACTGAAACTACAGATACCAATAAAATCATGGAGGCATACTAGACAATGTGACGATCATTCAAATGAAATGCAGAAAGAAACAGAACAAAACAACTGAATGAAAAAAGTGATGATGTCATACAGAAGAAAGCCAACTTGTATAGAAGAGATGCAGAGATGAGGGATTACAGGAAATTCTATAAGAAATCAAGAAAGTATCAAAGATAAGTGACATTTGGGATCAAGATGAAGAATTTTATGCAACGAGATAGATGAAAATATTAAGCTGTTTTACACTTGTACAGATGCAATGAAACGCAAGCAGACAAAGTATTCTTGAGGCTAGCTTTATAGTGAATAGATTGCGGCATGCGCCAATATATACATATATAGGAGTCAGTAAAGAATGTATGTTTCCACCATGTACAATCGCAGTTAGAAAACCAAGTGAATAACAGGCGAATCTCAGAAAGGCGGGGCTGGATGAGCCAAGAAGCCAAGGCCGTATCAGACTGGGGTGAGCAGACATTGATTACAAATCGGGTTAAATAATGAAAGAACGTCAGAGGTCTATTAGAAATTACTATTTTTAAATGCACTAGAGCTCGATTTCATGGTCTTCAGTCACGCGGGGAGAAGAAGCTGGACAATCATGATGTTCACGCCTACACAGAAGGTCAGAGCGTGTTTTCACTCCCCTGAATTTCCCAGTGCAAAGAACACTTCCAAGGACAAGTTCAAAGTCCTAATTGACAGCAGACCTCTTAGGTGATGATGGATGAATATGCTAATTGAATGGAAGCTATGGTAAAGACAAGCTCACCAGCACCTGGCTGCTTAGCCTGTGTGCTGTTATACGTAGGAAAGAAGGTACTGACGGAGGTTAGAAGCCAACCAATGATAGGGGACCAAACAATCAATGGTCTTATAGTTATTTAGCCAACAGAACATTGGATATTTAGTGACGTTCATAGTGACCTGTTTGAAGGCTTAGTTGTCCCACCTGATGTTAAGAAGCCTTAATTCTGCCGCCTAAACAAGTATGGATCATATACTTAGATGTTTTCTTAGACCCTATCACACTTGCCACTAGGTTTTTATATTTTGCCACGTAGGATGACTTTATTAATACGCAGATTAACGTCACCTATGACGATTTTCTGTTAAATAAACAGGGTTTTTTCCAAAATGCATTGAGAGATTTTGTGCTGAGACGTCTGTTGATGTCCGTTGTACTCCCTGTTTTAGATAATTGATATTAAAACAGTTATCCTTTTGCCAACTACCTGAGTTGTTTCGATTATAGATTTTTGAATAATTTCTGCATCCCCATCCATCTCAAGGGTATTGTTATCTCATCTTAAAGGGCTGGGAGCTACAGTTCCACATGTTTTGTTTCACAAAGGAGATTTAGTCCATGACACATGAATTTCCAAATGTGGCTCTATGTCTAGCGCCACGCAAAAGATTACCAGGTGCAGATAAGGACGTTTTGGTGTGTGTGGCATATTAACCAACATTCCAACTCCACTGGCCTCTTACTACACTTAGCGAGAGTCAATAGTTATTTGGATGTACCCTCTAGATTTCACCTTGACCCTCTACGTTCTGAAGTTGTGAGGCCATTACCCGCCAGGTAGACCAGCACTTGACACCTGATGTCTGCACTTACCCTTGCACTTGCCCCCTGCTGGCCGTACTTTTACTTATTCGTTATTTTGTTTTCCTCTTATCCCATGTACTGCACTGTCCTTTCCCCCTCCCCCCCCCGCACTTCTCCTCCCTCCCCTTCCCATGCATTTGCGCGATCTGAATGACACCTGGCCTAGTAGGATCGTTGTCTGTCCTCCCTTTGTTCCCCACACTTGCCTCGTCGCGCCTTGAAACATTTGTGTATAGGCGCGTTATAAATGCCATATCATATCATATCTGTTAAGCGGCTTCACTTCAACACTACAGCTAAGTCAATGCCTAGTCTGGGATGCTGAGGGAAAGCCTTATTGATATATTTTTAGGTCCAGTTCATGTACTCTGGATGACAACCCTTATATAACACCCCTCTCTTAGAATCCCCCTGACCCCACTGAGCCATAAAGTAGGTCTGTTTTGCAAATTTAAAAGGTTTATTTGAGAAATATAACAATATATATCTATCACACTTTTATAATAAATTAATATTGGATATCACACTTAAAATATGACAGTGATCAACAATGGATAATGTTCTACTGGTAAACTGATTTGGTTACTTAGAAGTAGTATAGAGGATGAGGTAGCTGAAATGCTTTATGGTTTCAAGGAAATGCAAGGTGGAATAAATGCAGTACATAAAATAAACTGATATGGTTTCACAAGAGATAATATGTTCACGTTTTCTCTGGCAATTCACCCCCCCCCCCTATGCAATGTAAGAAATGGAAGGAGATGGAAAGAGGAGCACACAGTTCTCAGGAATGCAATCAAATACAATCCGAAATTCAGTTCCCCCCCAGCAAGCTTAGAGGAAACAGGTAGAAGTTTGAAACACAGGCCCAAAATGCTTTGAATGTGATGACAATGAAGTGAGAAATGTGCTAAAAATGCGAATTTTAGCAGTTCAGGCAAAAGCGGCTATCTTTTTACAGATGACGAAATCAGGCCAAATCGCAAATCGCAGTAAATACAGAGATACGGACGATTTTGTGAAGGTATTTTTTCAGATTTAAAGTAAACTCAAAATGACAGGTGACCGCTTGCAGCTGCAGAATTGACAGTTGACAGTTGTGCAGCTTTAAAAATGACAGATGACATGATTTCTAGGAGGCTGTTCTAATTAGGTTAAAATAGTTTGGATTAGATTATTTTAACTAAGAGATTGGGTTCTGCACAGTTCTGGCGGATACTCACTCCTAATTTTGAAATGAATGGGCCTCGTCACGGATCTGGTCACCACGTCCAGCGGCGGTTCTCTCTGCTCGGCGGGTCAATCAGGCACCGGTTCTGCTCACAGCGATCCGGATCCCTGGTTCTGCTCACAGCGGTCTGGGTCTGGTCTGCGGGTCTGGCAAAAGTTCTTGGCAAAGAGTTCAAACAGCTCGCCCGGCTGTTGAATAGTTTGGTTAGGTTTGCTGGATTCTGAAGGCCTGCTGAGAATACTTTTGCTTGCAGTGGGTCTTCTAGGTTCAAAGTTCTGTAGTCTATGGGTTCCTGGTTCTGGTCTCTGTCTGGATGGGATGTCGGCCGTCAAAATGCTCCGCAGAAATGGAAAATGAATGTCTCTACCTGTCCCAGCAGTCTCTTTTTATGTGTTTTGGAAGTGGGTGTGTGCGTGGCATAACTGAGCCTGCCCCTCTCTACTTTGGCCCAATTCTCCCCTCTCCCATGATTGGGGGAAGGAAATGGATTGTCATCATGATGAGGTCTGTTTATGGGTCAGAGGATCCTCCCCTGGTCAATCTGCCCACAAATCTATATTTGATTCAAATACATATTTCCCAGATACACAATTTGTTGAAATTACATGTACACATTATATATTCCTTATGGTCCATGCTTGTCCGCCTCTGATCTTCCTGGGGGCTTGCATTCAAAAATGACAACATTTTGCTCTTTTTAACTGGTTTACCAATATCGGACATTTACCAAAAATTACACAAATGTGCGCAAGGAGTATGGACATTAATTGATGAAGTGTCAGATTTTTAACATGCAGACATTTGGAGTGAGACCCTATTTTCCGCTAGCAACCCCCCAGAATACACCACAGGGTCCTAACGCCTCTTAAAACGTGCACAGAAAAATCACAAGAAGAATGATATTACTTATATAATTCTGACAAGTCCGTACTATGAATTATCCATCTTTTTTAAAATTATGTTCTGGCCCAGATGGGTGTGGTTTAGGTTCCAAAGCACATGGGGGAAGCTTCTGTCTGTCCCCGCCTCCAGCTCAGGTGGCTCCCAGAGGCACTTCTCCTCCCACTTCTCCCAAGAGGAAGCTATTTTACGACCCCCCCCAATATAACATTTGCCTGAGCCCAGGACAGTGCATTGTTCTGTGTCTCTGCCCAAAGTTCTGTAGGTGCCCCCCCCTAATCTAATCAGAGAGGTGTCATCTCCTTTTGGTGGGGAAGCAGGATGCAGCTAGGCCTGGGAAGAGTGGCTGAGCAGGTTTCTCCTGTCGGGGGTAGTTGTCAAGCAGAATTCAGCTAAATGTCACTTTAGTTCCCAGTTTAAATCAAACTTACAATTTTTACATATACATTAAATAATTACTTCCTTCAAGTGATTTCAGAATATAGTTTTACATTGTATCCACCTCTTAGCAAGTCTTTCCTTGGCCTGGTTTGGGTTCATCTGTTCAGTTTTACACAAAAGTCTGGTGGTTTTAAAACGCCGGCTTTCTGATAGTGGTGAGTACCGGTATTGCATCCATTTTTGAGTTGTCTTGAATTTGACAGGAGATTTTTGCTATTGTTTTGATGGGCATCCTTACATTTGAGTGGTTATGTGGAACCCCCCCACAAGAAGGTTGAATCTTTAGAGTGGTCTTGTGCCCATCATTTCAGCAAATTTTTGACATCAGTAAAACTGATTTTTTTGAACAAAGGTCTCTGGTATTAGCTATCTTGTAATGTTTGGAATGGACATTTGGAGCTTGCACTCAAGAAACAGAGGTGATTTAAAAGCGCTTTTGCTCTGACAGGTGCTGCTATTTTTCCTTTAGCACCGCCTTTCACCCCTGGCGCTTTTGGTATGCGCACAACTGCGCGGTTCTCCTGGACTCTGGGATGGAAAGATGGGCGGCGGCAGCTCATCCCCACTTCTACCCAGTCTATTGATTCAGCATGGGTCAAAACCCTTCACATATCATAAAGGTATGGAGTAGTCAGTATTTACACAAGTAGGTTTAATGTATTTTTATGATGGTGTGGTGGAGATACCACTGAGGAGATCATGTGACACCAGGCTTTGTAGTGCCTAACTGTGTATGTACTGGTATGTCCAGGGTCAAGTGTCCTCAGTGGAGGAAGATGATGTGGTAAGGTGGAGAGGGAGAGATATGAAGAATGGCTTCTTAAATAGAGAGTTTTGGTTCTGGGGGCGTATGTAAGTGGATTTGTTAAACGTGGCCACCTGTCTGGTGGGTGTGTGGGTAGAGTTGGACATTGTAGTTATCTGGGATTAACATTACATTATCTATGTAATGATGTAGCATGAACAAGACTTCGGTAATGAAAGGCACGTCTAGGTTGTTGTGCACAATCAAGGTGTGGAGGTTGGGGACAGGATTGTGAGTAGAGGAGCCTTGACTGGTAAATTAAGGCATCCACGGTGTCTATCAGCAGGGGAGGGTAGATTCAGCGGCTTGTGAGAGCTGGATGGTGAGTCTTAGCTTCCTATGCCCCCCCCACCCCCAGATGCCAAATGAATTAACCCAACTTGCGCCTTTGCAGTTCTGGAATGGGAAATAAATGTAGCAGCCAGTTTGTGTTAATTTGCTTCTCAGCCTTGGAGCTCATGTGACCAATGGAGGACAATCAAGACAGCAAGATGGCTCCTTACAGAATAAGGTATTATACGGAGCTTGTGGATGCTAGTTGGATGTAAAAGGTTGAACGAAACGTCTTCTGGGTCCCCCACTGTGCAGATGGGCCATTCTTGTGCTCTTACATAAAATGTTATGGGACGAGCAAAGGTAATATTGGGTCGTACCACAAAGGATTGCATTTATGCTATTAATGTATAATTCCGTACGTCTCATCTGCAATGTTGAGTCCGGTTTTTAATGCCACATCTCCCAAAAGATCATGGGACAGTGGAGACAATTGTGCTGTTAACACAAAAAGGTATGAGCTAAGTCATTTGGAAGAAGCTCATGACTAATATTGGGAAAAACCCATTCATGTAAGTTTGCAATGAACACATAAATAAAATGCCCAGTGAGGGAATCATTAAAAGAATTAAAAAAAGACATGTGAAATTCAGGGATGGGAGGAGTGTGGGTAATCACAGGGTAGTAGCAAAATTGTATTTATTGTTTATTTATATAGCGCTTATACACAGGTGAAGTGCTTCAAAGCGCTTCAAGGTCAGAAGGGAAAACAGTAATCATTCTGAGGCCTTGAGGATTCCAATGATCTAAACAGAAGCACTAGAGTACTAGGCCTGACATTTCTTCTAGTGTAAGTGCATGAAGTGTTACAGTTGTGACCAAGCTCGGGAGGGGGGCAAGAAACGGTAGAGGGGAGACAGGACAGAAATCTAACTGGTGCTAGTACATTTAGGTAATGCATTTGTACAGACATAGGTGCGGCGGCCAGGTGGGGTCTATGGGGGGGAATAACACAAGTCTGGTCCAGCAGGGCCCTGGGTTAAGTGCAGAGAGCTGAGCACTGATTGCTTCCGAATCAGTGAAGGAAATATACCAGCGGCCATATTACAGAAACTTTCTACTTGTTTGAGTGAGATTTTGCACGATATTAGCGTTTGGGCAATATTTGCCCTTTGTTAAAAGGTGCATTGGAAGAATATGTTTTTGCACCATGTCAATTTGTGACATATGGCTAACAGCTTCATAAATTGCACTTGCATCAGTGCAAGCTTTCGGTAACATGGCCTAAGACGGGCCTGTCTTCCTTAGCTAGCTTCAAAATCTAACTTTAGTTTCATACAAAAGTATCGCCATCGGTGTTATTGATATCTTCCATATGCTTGGGCGAGTTATGATTTTCAGTCGCACCACGTTGTTCACTGCAGAACTTTGATTTTTATGTTAACATTTTATTAGATATATTTTAAAACATTCCATGCACAATCGTGTTATCATCACATTTATGTAACCTTCTAATTTATAACGTAAAAGGGAGGTCTGCATCATTTTTACTACAAGTCCTTCACTTTAGCACAGTAGATAAGGCATGCCATTAACAATTATTTAGCATGCAGCGTGCCTCCATTTGGACGACAGCAGGTGACCTGCCTTCCTTCATCCATTTATTATGGAATGCTACAGTATGTAAGTAGCAGTGACCCTACGTAAATACGTGCCAGTGAATGACCACAGCTGCAGCTTTTCAACATTGGTACCCAAAGTTTGTACAAACGGAATTCTTGGAAAACATAAAATATCAGCATGTGTATTCATGCAAACGTCGCAACAGATTCAATAGAGTAGCAGAAACCTTTTTTCAGTTTGACAACCCACCAAAAATCCACAAAATTTGAAATGCAGAAACGCACAGTAGCGAACATATTTTCCCAGTTCTTTCATCAAACTGCACCAGCAGATCCAATCTGGTGATCATTGTTTAATGCCACGTATTGCTGGGGCCTCATTACAGAAACCTTGAACTAGAGTGACTGCAATTTTGCAGAGTGTTAGCACCAGGGCAGAAATATCCCAAGTCTAAAGAAGCCTTCATTCAATGAATATATGAAACAATGCAATGTTTATCCTAGAGCTAATATCGTGCTCTATTAGCACCAGGGCAATATTTTGCCTGGTGCAAACATTATTTGAAAGAATACTTTTTTGCAGTATGATCATTTTTATCTTTTGCTAGTATTGTTCATAATTGCCCTTGTGCTTGCGCAATGCCTTTGTCTGCGAGGACCCTTGCCTTCCCTCCTGCATCAAAATAGGAGTATGGTCGGAGATGCATTACTTTTGGATTCCCTGAACAGAGTGGGAAAATGCAAGGAGTGGATTTCCCTGCTCCAAGCAGAGCTCCTGGAAGGAAAAAGCACACAGAGAGTTTCTCTCTACAGATCTTCACGCAGCTGTGCCATTGTTTGTGCACAAGGAATGGGAAGCAATCCTGAGAGGTAGCTAGTCTGCCCGCTTGGAAGCGCAGGCATTATGTTATGTTGTATGTTTTTCATTTTATTTCATTCTTGAAAGGATTTTGTCCTTCAGCGCCCGTATGCCTCCGTGCCTTCTAGTTTTGCATGGTATAAATACATTAAAGTAAAGGAACCTGAGATTCTGTGAACCACTACCGGAAAACCAGTTTGCAGTGGAGGTTGGAAGACATGGGATCATTTCAATATGTCCATAGTCCTTTTGAGATAGTGAGGCTGACCACATCAATCCATGCTGAACCAAGTGTACGAGCGGAGGCTATAAGATTATGAAATACCTAGATTCACTCAGTGTTTTACATTTGAGTTCATGTATTTTAGCAGTTTCATTATTTAATTGCACTTTAAATGGTGATGTGTCAGCGAACTGATGGAAAGGCTTATCCTGACTGCTTCAATATCCAGGCAGTTGTATCTGGCAGATGAGCCACGTAAACTGTACAGCAATTTAGAGGGGTTTATAGAATATATCTTAGCCTTACCATTCTTTTTACAGAGCCGGCACCTCTGATATAACAGCATCTAGTACACAATCCAAACCCAACATTCTGGGACAAGGAACAGGCTGTATTTGGTGTTTATATTCATTTTTAGTAAAATAATAATATAAACTCAAAGGTGGTCACCTAAATGTATGCTACGGAGTCCCAAACAATCACAGGCAGATTGTCCACAAAAAAAAAAGTATATGCCTTTGAAGATCTTGTTATATGGAACTCACATAGCCATGCAACATTACATATATCTAAATATCAACATGGCTCTGTCCAAGCAACAAAATATATAGTTTTGTTTTAGCAATCCTGCTTGTTGGCCTGGGTGGGTGTCAAAATTGTCTTCAAATTATAAATAGTTCAATATACCTTTTCTCCAATAATAATGAAAGTGTTGCTATAAGAGAAATGTTTCAAAGAGACAATCAACATCACAAATATATGACACTTAATGTATATTCCCTCATTGGTATGATAGTCCCATGAATGAAGGTGGTGTGGGTTTTATGTAAACTACAACCCATGGTATGTTGCATTAAGAATCTACCAATTTGGGTTTGGAGAAGCTGTGCTTTCATTTTAGAGCGCACAGAATATTGATGTATGTATCACTCACACAAAAATTAAACTATGATTTTCTGAGAGTGTAGTAACTATACCCCCCACTTCACTTCACATCACAGATTAGGTCAATCTTATAGGAGGTCATTCCCCTTCTGCTCAATGTCATTAGGAAGATTTGAATGTTCTTTTAATCACGTTCAAGGGAATGGAAGTGGCACAGCTAAACTACATTAAACCCCACTAGAATGATATGTGATTTTACAAATATACCTCTTTTGAAATACTATGGTCTTCTCAGGTCAAATGTATTAATCCACTGTGAGACTATGGAATACTGTACACTGGTTCACAGCCTCAACCTCTGACTACATAGGATTGAATATATGTGGCTATGGCTAAAATACACTGCACGACCTGCACATACATGCTATTAAGTCCTGATTCAAATCAGTTCTCCCTTGGCCTTGAACATGGTGAGAAAGCAGCAAGGCACATGTTGCACTACAATTGCTACAGTATTCTGTTTGGAATCAATTCCCCCAATTCATTCCCTCCCACTTCTACCCTTTCTGTGAACTTATGGATAAAGGGTCATATATCTAATTACATTTGTGTTTTTATGCTCACTTTCTTTTATTTTTAAGGCATAGAACTGTGTGGTCCCTCACAGCTTCCCGACAGATCTCCCCATTGAGCAAGGCCCATTGGCCTCTGTTTACAACCTGTCTCAGATAATTAAGTCTACTTTAAGCAAAGTCTGCTTGAGACTTCCTCTGAACAAGGCCCATGGGGAGTCATCCCATCTCTCACGGTACTATATCACTTCAGCACTCATCCATTCAGGCAGGGAACCCTGTCAGCAGACTTCCAAAATTCCCAGAGGTCTCCCTCCTATTTTCTGTGGGTTGAACTTAAATAGGCTCTATTTTTCACACAGAATGTCATTGGACATCATCAATTTTGATTGGTTGACTCTTCCTATTGGTGTGATTAACAGGCTGACACTCCTGGAGAAAACACCCCCTTATGCTGTAGGTCTAAAATATTGTAGACATGTGCCAGGGGAGGTTCTGTAAAATTTGGACTCAAATTCATACTTTCTGTCATAACTCTTGACATAAATTCTTCCTATCATTAACACAGACCTTACCTAACTTGCAGAACGAGACTTTTTCTCTTAGAGCTGTCACACACTTCTGTAGCATGTGAAATGATAAAGTTATTAAAATGATTTTATTAATAATGTATAAATATTACTATGTGTGCTTAGTCTCATTTTGTGGGATATGCTCTCCACGTTCTGAAACTACTTGCGCTTTTTTTGCTAGGCCATTCTATCTCAAAGTTACAGAAAGAAATCTATTTTGCATGATAATGTAATACGAAGTGAAGATACTTTTCCTTTCTGCCAATTCTGCATCAGATATTTTATTTCAAGTTAATGATTCATGTGGACAGCTGACTGAGCCTCTTAGGTTTGAAGCCTTCCTTTGGAGTGACTTTGGCGTCACTGACTGGGTGGAAACATCATGGCTTCTTCACAAAGGCTACAAAGATGTTGAAATATAACAGCATTAAGAAAATCCTCAGATTGTATGTGTCAGAAGAACAAAGAATGGATAAAAGTTTTTAGCTCAAGATGTATAGTAGTGAGACTGTCAGAGCAAGACACGCTTGTGTGGAGGGGCCAGTGGCAATATTGATAATTATAATCTAATCACATGTATTTATTAGTGCCATAACTGACGATCATTCCATGTTAATACATCTGTATACATAGAAATCAATTATGATATAATATGATATGATATTATATGGCATTTATAACGTGCCTATACACAAGTGTTTCAAGGTAAGACAAGGCAATGGAGGGGGAACAGAGGGAAGACAGGGACAATGATCTTACTAGGCCAGGTGTCAATCAGATCACGCTGGTGCAGGGGAAGGGGGAAGGGGAAAAGTGCAGGGGGCATGGGGGAAAGTACAGTGCAGAACATGGGATAAATAGAATAATTAAAAGCAATAAGTAAAAAGTATAGCCAGCTGGTGTCAAGTGCAAGGGTAAGTGCAGACATCAGGTGTCAAGTGCTGGTATGGGACTGTAAGGATACAGAAACGGTCCCCAAGTGTGGTGGTTGCCAGGGAGGAAGTGCAGGTGTGTAACTGGTGGGGGAGGGGACCTGGGCCCGAGATCAGAAGGGTGGCCAGGTACCCAGTGCAGTTTAGTTTCAGCCAGGGGAGAGGAGGAGAGAAAGCAGAATCAAAGAGGAAGGTTTTGAGGTGCTTCCTGAACCGGACACAGTTCTCCTCAAGTTTCAGGGAGGCAGGGAGGTTGTTCCAGAGGGAGGCCCCAGACGAAGAAAGAGATCTACCACCAACTTGTTGCTTGGAGAAGCGAATTACCCTGAAGGAGTTGGAGGCGGATGAGCAAAGCACTCAAGAAGAAAGATATTTAGGAAGAGCGAGTTGAAGGTATTGAGTCCACAGGCCCCATAAGGCCTTGTGGCCAATGCAGAGGGTTTTGAACTTAATCCTCGCAGCCACTGGGAGCCAGTGCAGATATTTCAGTCCTGGAAAGATACGATCCCTGGGCTTGAGGCCAAGGACAAGTCTTGCAGTCCTGTTCTGGATGAGTTGCAGAGGCCAGAGAGTAGGAGCAGGCAGATTTAGAAAGAGGCAACAGTCCAGCCTAGAGAGAACCAGAGCTCTGGAGACAGTGAGCTTCTGGGGAAGGAGAGGAAAGAAAGAATACCTCTGAGAAGGTGCAGCTGGTAGTGTGACTTCTTAGAGACGTCAAAGGTGTGAGGAGAGAAGGAGTGTGTTGAGTCGAAGATGACCCTGAGGTTTTTAGCCTTGCAGGTGGGAGCAGGAAAAAGGCCAAGAGAGGCCAGCCAGAGAGTGACAGGAAAGGAGGGAGTGGGTGTGGCGATGAGGAGAATCTCAGTCTTACTGGCATTAAGGCAGAGATAATTGGCGGCACACCACTCCTGGATAGCAGACAGACAGTCAGAGATGAGAGAAGGAGAAGAGGTGGCTGAAGGTAGCCTGAAAATGAGATGAGTGTCATCTGCATAGCACTGAAAGTTGGGGCAGAGAGCGGCAATGTGGTGGACAAGAAGTGCCAGCTATTGGTTGAACAGCCAGGGAGAGAGGTTAGACCCTTGGGGAACACCACAGGTAGAGATAGAGATAGAGGGGAGGAAGGACACAAGTTGGACCTGAGAGAGTCGATCAGAGAGGAAAGAAATCAGCTACGCCAGGGCCTGACCGGTGATACACAGGTTATCACGGAGATGGTTGAGCAGGATGGCATGGTTGTCCGTGTCAAAGGCAGAAGAGAGGACAAGTAAGATGAGGACACAGGCAGTGTTGGAATCAAGGTTGGAGAGCAGGTATTAATGGATGTTCAGGAGAGCAGTTTCCATGCTTCTGGCAGCTCTGAAGGCAGACTGATGGTCATGAAGAAAACCAACAGATTCAGTGTGAAGATTAAGCTGAGAGATGGCCAGCTTTTCCAGGGGTTTGCCCAGGAAAGGAGTGATGGAGATTGGGTGATAGTTAGCTGGGAAGGACAGGTCAGCAGAGGGTTTCTTAAGAAGAGGGTGCACAAGGGAGTGCTTCAGGGGGAATGGGAAGACTCCAGTGGTGAAGGACTTGTTGCAGAAGTCGGCCAGAGCAAGAGCCAGGGTGTCAATGTGATCATTGATTGTTTGATGAGACTTTCATAGATCAGACTTGTCTAGAAACCTTGTCTGGGGAGAACATGTGAAAGGCAGAGAAGGAGGGAAAAGAGGGGGCCAAAGAAGGGCCAGAGGAAGAGGAGGGAGTAGAGGGAAGAGGGGGAGAGGAAGAGAGAGAGGAAAGGATATCCTGAGTTTTAGAGATGAAAGAAGCCAGAGCCATGCAGAGGGCATGGGAGGGGACAGGAGAGGTGGAGACTGCAGCAGGATTGCCCAGTTTCTTGCAGATTTTAAAAAGTTCGGCCAAATTGTTACAAATCACCACGATGAAAGTGGGTTCTAGGATGAAAAGAAAAATGAGAATTGAAATCTGGTGCAGCAAATTAGAACTGGATTTCATTAATAAGATATCAAAAGGAGTTCACTTGCAATTCCAGTGCCCAATTGCAGAATTAATTATACCCTCCTCTGTACTGTTAGATTATTGCTGGCCATGTCTGTCACTACGGACAGATGCATAGGACTATAATCCAAACATTCACAAAATAATATTCAGTGTTGAATGAGAGAGAAGAAACGTTCCTCATTCCTGAATGGCAGGACTCTCTTGTGATACTGGCATTCACTAAGGACATGTGGTTTATAAAGAATATGTGACTTTTGTAGATATGGATAATTACAGTTATTGTCCTCCACATTTGTAAATTCAGTCAACACATGATGAACCCTTTCCGTCTACAAAAGACCATTTGTCTTGGTGAGTGGCAAAAGGACAAGCGAAAAATCTCATGGCACGCCCATGTTTGACCAGTAGCCACAATTAGTAGCCAAACGCGATAAGGCTAAAACAAAAATTCCCAAAAAGTAGGAAAAAGTCCCTGCTGCCAACAACTTATCCATTTAGCTCACCTAGAGTAACCAAAAATTCTCTGAGTGTTAGTCTAGGGCAAAGCAAAAATGCACCCCATTGTACTGCAGTGTAAGCTGCAATGTACAATGATAAAAAAGTTACCACAAGCGAAACAAAAGTAACCAGAAGTAGTAACACAGTAACAATGTTTTCCAGTACTGACAGCCTGAAGGACATGTCAGTTTCCCAATGACTAGGAGCCAAAGCCAGTGCAGTGAAGCTTAATGCTTCACTGCACTGCAAAAAGTGCACATCAGATTCAAAAATAAAAGCAAAAGGTTTAGGGGTTCCATAAAATGGAAGGAAATATGCAGTAAAGAAAAATCTTTCCTAACACCGGCCAATTAGAAAAATGCAGTAGGTGGAAGATTAATTGTCATATGAAAACAAAGTGTGGACGAAACTTACCAGATCACCCTTGTGTACAGTAAAGCATACGCCTGTTAACATGCTTACCAGGATTTTGGCAGGGTTCTGCCGTATAGATTCGGCCACGGTGACATCCCTCCTACTTATGGCATGGGTGACTGTGGAGTTTTTCAAAAAGGCCGGAAAATCAGGAGTGTCCTCTGTTACAGAAAGCTGTAAAAAGATCAGAATGGTGGGACAAAATGAATCACGAGACAACTGCTAAAGCAGACTTCACCTAGCTTTTATCCTGGGTCTAAAGGTTTCTGTTCTCACTGTAAGTTCTCGGTTACAAAATTCCTCCTGATAAATCCTCTCCTGCTTCAACCATTCCCTCGGTGGCAGCCCAGCAGGATCTTGTCTAAGTCTATGAATTGTACTGACAAGCATAATACCATTTCCAAGCATTCCATACTGTGACCAGTCTGCAAAATGTGGCTGTTTTATTCTACTTTCAAGAATGCAATACACGCATCAATATACATCTGCCACAAATATTGTAAAAATGTTCCATATGATGAGCGCTGTCACTGTAGAAGAAAGAAAGTATGCGTTAACCTAAGGAAGCACCTGGCAATCCACCGAACGATGATAGAACCAGTCAGGGCTTCAGGACAGCGTCACTGAGTATACATGAGAAACTAAATGAATGCATTTATAATATCAATAGCTTTAGAACTCTTTTGAATAGTAAAAATCGTGGGATTTTAGTACAAGCTTTGGCTCTCCTAAGTGTTCAAGAGAGTATGGGCCTCATTACACGGACGGCGGTAAGGGTTAACGGTCACCGTTAATGGCAACAGTGACCGTTAACCCTTACCGCCGTACTACAAGGTCCCTTTGCGGGTTGGAGGATTTAACGCCTGCTTCTTGCAGGCGTTAATATCCAACCCGCAAAGGGACCTCGGAGCTAATTACGGCACCGCAAAATTGCGGTGCCGTAATTAGCGCCTTCCCCATTTCCATAGAGCCCTATGGGGCAGAAATGGGAATGGGGAAGGGCAATGGCGGAAAGGGGATTTACCGCCCCTCCAACCTTGGAATGGGGCGGTAAATCCCCTTTCCGCCAAGGCGGTGCCGGTATTTTACCGGCATGAGCCATGGCGCTAATAGCGCCATGGCTCACCGCCTACCGTGTAATGAGGCCCTATGTCTCTCCACCTAGGCATTACAAACTGAATGAGCTCCAAGCAGTCCAAAATCAAGCTCCGGTTCTCCATCCGATACGTCAAATACATAATGGATGCAGCCTTAAGTATCTTGCTAATATGGTTCAGTGATATGTCCCTACTCCGACCTTGAGATCAAGTGCAAAGGACTTGCTTGTGGTGGGAACATTTTACAGTGCTCCCTATGTTAGCAAAACAACACGTGCAATGGGCTGCCACCTCTAGAACAAGATTTTCTAGATTTTTCGTTTAAAACTGTTCTGCTCTACAGTCTTTTAAATGCATATTATAACAGCATTATTTTCTTGAACTGTTTCATATGCAAAGGCTTGTTATTTTGTACTGAAAATTGTTTATTCATTGTATATGTTATTTGCTCAGTTCTGTTTTTATAGCTCCTTGAAACTGGTGGGGTGCTAGTAATGAGTGTTGCACATGTTGTTACTACTTATATTACGTTGTCAACATATTGGGCCTCATTACGTGTTTAGGGGTAATTTGGCAGTAAATCTGCCAAACTATCACCAAACATGTTTACCGTTTCTGCCACTTGGCCCTGTGGGTTACAACTGATGGTAATTTCCCATTTTTATGGACTCCGGTGGTGTGGGAAAAACAGCTCTAGTTTTGTTACCGCCAAAATAAGTGGCGGCAACAGAATTACCGTTAGGTAAGATTTTCATACATGTGAATACTGTTCCTGACCTGTGTCAACCCCAGAACTTTGTACTTGGACTTGGTATTTACTTTTCCTTGTTATCATTTTCCCCAGTCACATTGTTTTGTACTCTTTTTATGTCCTCTCCATCGTGTGCGTTTGCATTTATAGTTTCCCATAACTTTTGGGTTTTGGCTTGGGCTTCGCTTTGGCTGGGTTGCCCATTTGGGCTTCCTTTCGTAATTTCTCTTTTTATATCTTGGCTGAACTACTGTTCCCAAGAGGTAAAATGGGACTCACATCCCCTTTACGTTTCATATAGTGAGCCAGCACACCCAACGTATGTGGAGTGCTCGGGAGATACACTGTATCCCCTTTCTCACTTACCTGGTAACATTTATGTTACAATTGCAAGTTAACTTGAATGGCTGGTGGCAGTGTAACTACTTTTTAATGACTTTAGTCATTATCACTTGCAGGATGTCAAATCAGCCGCGGTAATGCACAGGAGGGTCACCATTCTGCTAGAATGGTGGGCTCCTTCTTTTTTTGCCATTTCTCATTTGCTTATAGTTTCTTAGGTCTTCTTCTGCCATTCTAGGTGAGAAATATCTGAGTAGAGGTTTGGTCTTCGGGGTAATCCTTTGAAATCCTGACAAGGCTCCAGAGTGTCTGTGAAGGCAGGAAGCGAGGGAGGAGTCCAAAACTCCACAGCCCGTTGTCTTTCACCTTGCCTGCAAGGAACCAGTTCCCATTGGTAGGTTGGCTGTCCTGATTGAACAGCCAGACTGCCCCTTTCTGTAGGCAGAGAGAGTTTGCATAAGTTGTGCTGTAGTTCATGATAAGTTCTGCGATCCTGGAAGCTGCTGACAAGTCGACCACTGGAATCAAATCCAAAGAGGAAGATGAAGAACCAATGGCTGCAACCATTTCCAGTGACCGGAAAACCTGCTGTATAACCTGAACCAGAAGTAACCCTACCTTCCAATCGACATGGGGGTCCTGAATGCAATGTCTCCTACCCATAGCTGGTGAAATCCACCAGTGTTGAGAAGACCTGCAAAACCAGCCATCCCTCGAAGTGCTGTTTCCTTGCTAAACTGCAAACCACTAAAACCAGGGGAACTCAAGCCTGAGTGCAGTGGAACATCTTCTGAAGTCCATATTGTGCTGAGACTTTGGTGGACTCCTGCTGGACCTCCAGAGATACGTCACCTCACCAGAGTGCAGGACCGAAAGAGTGAAAAGAATCCAACGGGCGATATTTGTTCTTCATCAGGTACCTGTGAAAGGGCACCAAATTTACAGAGCCACGAGAATCTGTAAAGAATCCTATGTTGGCAGCCTCCCCCATTGATGACTGCAACCTTTTTTCCTTTAGTGTCCATTTCTTTAGTCTCCAGACCAAGAACCCAAGGACCGGATCCTGTGCTGCTATATCCTGAAGGAATCCACTCAGAAGCTCTTCTTTTCTGCTGAGGTACTGTGTTGGATTGGATAACACTTATCTTAAGTTGTGTGTGAATCTTGTGAGGCTGAGTGGGTGATTCAAGTGTTTGGTAGTTTGTCCATGCCATTCGCACAGGCCTAATGCTGGAACGCATATAGGGAGCCTTCTATGGAGTCACTGAACACTTTTAACTAACTCTGAAGCTAATAATTACTTGTTGAAGAAGATATCCTCTGGAACTCTGACTTTCCTGTACCTGTACCCTATCCTGACCTGCCTACAGCTGGCTCCTAGACGACTAGGTTCCCTCTTCTGCCTCTGAGAAAACTCATGCTATAGACTAGGGAAGGACTTTGATGATAAGGCTTCTGTCTTGAAATGATAACGAGTGTAAAAGTACTTACTTGTAAATGAGTGTTGTAACTGTACCTGCAATAGGATAAGTTACAAAGTGCTTACCTTTAGTTTGCGTTTTGCTCTAGCTTTAAATTAGGGTTTACACGTCTAAAAATTAATAGAGTTGGTAGAGTTTTATAATTTCTAAAGTAACTGAGTGTAAAAGCCTTTCAATAGGATTTACGCACATTGATTAGCTGTGTGCTCTTCTAAATGTGTGTTATTGGGTTTTGCTTTCCCTCATCCACTTTAGTGTGCTTCTAAAACAGTCTTCGAGTTAATGCTTGTCTTTGAGTTGCTTTTAGCCCCTCTTAAAAGTATATGAGGTTCCTTACTTACCTTGAAATACATTCTTTCCTAAAGTGTATAATTGGGTCCGGCATTTCCCTGAGCTGTTTTAGAGCACTTCATAAGTTCCTCCTTACCTCAGAACTGTATATTACACTCCTGACGAGTAGCCTTGATAAAACTGTCTATTCCTATGATATAAATAGTGTAATATGTTCATATAATTATAGTTACTTACTTACCTGTTCTTCTTAATCTGTAAGGTTGCTGAGTTAATTCACATACGTACTCTTACTTGCCTGACTGTAGTCACTGTGTGTGTGGTTAGGTGAGTACATTGTAAATTACTCACCTGCTATAACTGAATATAACTGTACATTGGGACCCATAGGGCCAACTATTCTTGAATTACTGATTGTATTCTGAAGGCATACCTAACCTGGTTTTACTCTCTAAGTACAACTTAATGCCATTCTGAATGTGTTATAGGTTTGACACACCTTGACTGCTTATTGTAATGTGACCAAGGTTATACCATATGTATTGAGTTGGTTTTTATAATTGTGTTTATATGATATGTCATAGTACCTACTTCCCCAAGATTTATCTTCGCCTACTTGTATTTTTAAAAGAACCTTATTTGTACAATACATAATGCTTCAGTGGTCATTGGACTGTATGTATGCTACAATTTCTTTGTACCAAGCTACAGCCCTATTTCCCTCCTTAGATAAGCCTGGCTGCTCTGTCTACGCTACCGAATGTACTCAGGTGGTACATCCTTATACCAAAAGTGGAGTTTTTATACTGCCTCAGATATGGTTTTATGGAGCCCTTAGTTGGACTTTACAAAAACTATCCTAACAATTACTACCACCTTTTTCCTGCACCACTGAACTTATAATGAGACCCATTGACTGCCTTTTTCAACAACCTGAACAAATTAGATTTTTCAGTGGGCTGAATAGCCCAGCTCTAATTAAATATGATAAATACCCTATTCAACACAGTATAGAAATGAGTGCCCCATCAATCTTGTCGGTGGAATTTGAATGAAATCTTTACAACAGTGCCAAACATTTGCTTACCGTAACACCCCTTGCAACACTGGTCAGTTAAGAACTCAGTATCCACCCCCTGCATGATGAATAATGGCAAACATTGGCAAAGTAAATAGTTTAGACTTTTGTATGGGTTTCACATAAACACAATGGGCCCGATTCATGGAATTATTTGCACAGTTCAAAGTGGCTTTGCACGGCTGAAAAGTGACTTTGCACTGCCGACACAAGCCCTGTGCAAAGTCTGTGCAAAGTCATTTTTTACTGCAAAAAGGACTATGCACAGACTTTGCACTGCAAAAATACACTTTGCGCAGTTCCATGAATCACGGTTTGTGTCTGCAGTGCAAAGTCACTTTTCAGAAGTGCAAAGAGAATTTGAACTCTGCAACAAATTCCATGAATCGGGTAGAATATGTCTAGGCAGATGGAAGATACAGCGTGAGGGTGAGGGCAGGCACAGATTGGGAAGACAGATTGTCGGAGAGATGAATATATGACGGAAGGAGAGCAGGGACAGGTGAATGGGGATGTGAGAATGAATTAATTAGTGTGTAGGGGCCAAAGGATGAATGTATATGAATTTAAAGATGGATGAATGATACTGTGCGGATGGAGGAGAGTCTTCAGGTGGATAAACCGATCAATTAATGAGTTTGTAGAGATGGGGGAAGGGATAGGATGATGACATTGATGGTGGATGGATGAATGCACACATGAGTGTTAAAATTGATAAATGAAAGAGAATCTGAGGATCGATGAATACATAAGAAAGGATACGTAGGGTTGTGCGGTTTGATAGTTACGTGAAGGCATATGCAGATGAATGAATGGAAGCATGAGGATGAACAGGAGTGCAAAGATGGATGAGAATCTGAGTATAGTTGACAGTGTGTAAAGTTAATATGATACCTTGAGTTAAGATTGATCACACCTCCATTTGCTACCTCTACTATTCAGAATCTGCTCAACAATATTCTCCAGGGTACACTATCATGGCACTTACAAGGCACATTAGTTAGGAATCTCAAGGTATGCAGAATACATTTAGGATATGATGGTGAGTCATAGCCTTAATGGGTTAAGCTTTAGTGCAGACATAGTGGGAGATCATTGAAGAGGCATACTTGGCACTGCATGGTGACAGGCATTCTAAAGGACTTCAGGGTGTGGAAGACTATCGGCAGAGACCACTCTTGGCAATTAAGTCAGACTGCTTAGAAGAAACATTGACAGACTAAATGTAGACATGACTGTTGATAGTAGGAGCTCAAAGAGATGTCTGGAGGATGTGTTTGAGGTGGGGAGAGGCAGGTAGTGGGTGTGAATGTCCATAGGGATTTACAACACCATGGGCTATCAATGGGGAGCGGTGCTGAATAACCAAACAACGCCCAAAATCTGTGTTTCCCTTCTCATATGTCATCTCCCTCCTACTTGTACTACAATAGAATCGTTTTAGCTAATAAGTGGTGCTCCAGCCCCACCTAATGGCCCAAAATAAAAAGGGGTTGGGGTGGTGCGACAGCTTTAGGATGGTGAAGAGCAGTGTGTTTTGGAGGGGGGGTGTATATATTGGACTTTCCAATAAGGCTGCAATGTCAAGTTTGCTTTGCTAGCTAAGAGTCTCAGTGGCAAAACAGCCATGCTTTATTCGTCCAGTTTCTAAGGGCTGCCAATCCAAGGGTAGGGAGGGGCTGTCAGGTATTAGCATATGCACAAGGTATTAGCATATGCACAAGGGGCCTCTTGGAACTAGGGAAGGTACTGCCTTATCCATTAACAACTACTTACGCTACAGAAGAGAGGAAGGAGGATAGAGGATGTCGGGCATCTCTAGGATACATGAGTGTGTTGACTGAATTGTGGTCTTAAACACTTATGCTCTTACACACTTTTACACAAGTTGGTAAGAAGTCTTTGGAAAATGTCATTGTCTCATCTATGTGACGTAAACACTGACACTTCTAAGAAATGGTTAACTTCCTAGAAGTTAACCATTTGAGAGCACTTAAGTAGGAGGGGCGGTGAAAATCCTATCATCTTACAAGCTAATTAATGGGTGCACTGCAACAAGCATGTGCATCTCAACCACTTCTGTCAGTTCCTTGGCTTATGGGGAACTCAGGTAAGGGCTGCACAGTGGTACCTGGTGTGTGTATTTTCACAAGGATCCTCTCTACTGAAAATTAAACGAGATATTTTTCTAGCATACAAAACGTGTTTTGAGTGAGAGTGTGTTATCAAAACAGTGGGTATGTTTATTCTGTGCTGCAAAAATGGACACTTCACCCACCCACAAAATGTCTAATCACACCCCAATATATAATTGAACAGGATCTAGAGATCTTCTCCTGGCAACCAGAGTGCATTTTTCAAGTACACTCCAGTATTCAAGAAAAAAGATGTTAGGATTAAAGAGTAAATGTTAAGGACATATAGGCCCACCAGGCAATTCACACCAAACTTACACCTTCCAAAATCAAACAACTATATCAACGAACCAGGGTACATTGCAACATAACATCAAAGACTCACACTGTGAATGCCTCTTTAAAAAGGTGTTAGTTGTGGGTTGCTCAATTTGAGGATGACATAAAATATAACATGAGTAAAGAAAGCCGCATGATTCCCAGGGTACTATACTACTTGTATAACATTCTGAACAAGCAACACACCCTTCATCAGGGGAGGCTGTTGTGTACTTTAGAATCCACAATTCATTCACGTTTTTCCTTGTTTTTGCCTGTTTGCCTCAGCTGTTCTTTAAGGGCTTCTTGACACTTAACATTGTTTCCTTGCATTTCCTCCAAACCTAGCTGTATCCCTTTTTTGAGCCTTGGATACATATTCAAGATTCTACAAAGTGTGTAATCTCTCACGGCATAGATCCTATATTCACTAACTGGACGTGTACCTTGTGGGAGGGCCGGGCGGGAGACTCACGCCCATATATAGGGGGCTGCTAAGATGTCAGTCCCAACAAGAAAAGCTCAAAGCCTGGTCTGGCTGAAGGTGCCACACTTGACATGGGGCAACTTGGCAGCTATGCAATAGGAAGTCTATACACAGTTCTTAACATGTGTTTATGTATTCAATTATTTAATTTTTTTTAAATTATTGATAACGTTGAAACAAATCAACTTTTCAATATAAAACTTTACATTCAATCAATCATAAGCAAAAAGAATTCATGATTGCATGACATTTGTCGTGCACAACAAAGTGGACCACCTCTGTGCTGGATACAAATTCCCCAAATAGCTACAATGATAGGAAAAGAATTTCAGATGCTCCTGAACTAAAGCTGGACACAATGACAAGATGTGTTCCAGGGTTTCTGTGACCGTAGTGTCTAAGCAGAACCTGCAGGAGGTTACATCCCCCTCACAACACTGTGTGAGTGTTGTGAGGGGCGAGTGTGCCATAGGTTCAAACGCATTCTTAGAATGTCAGACCGTACTTTTTTACAAGGGAACTTGGTTCCATGTATCCCAACCTTTTATGTCTAAATTTTTCTGGTATTGCAGATTTGTATTGGAGACATTTGGATCTAGTCTTGATCAATCATAACAATAAATTAGCTGTTTTACTTTATCAGGATTTATCAAAAGCATATTAAGGGATGCATCCGCTTCAACTAGAATGTTATAGATGGCACGTAACCACTGCTTGGCAAAATGATGTGTGGTTTGAAATATGTAATTCGACAGGAATTGCAAGACATTGTGTTCTCGATTAGGCATCAGACATTTCCGCAGAAGGGCACAAGCTCTCCACTGGTATTGCGCATGCAGAGAGGTTAACCCTAGTTTGTAACGCACCTAGACTACTGGGATGCATTGTGGAAGTTGAAGAATTGTTTTCCAAAATTTACCTTCCAGCCTGTCTAAGACTCCTGACTGCCAAGGTGATTGTGATTCAAGACCATATAATATGCATGGAGTAGCTTTTTGTTTCCAGTAAAGCACGGTTTCATAGTAAAAGCACCAAAACAGTGCATTATGATTTCAGTCTGCGAAATGGCTGAATCAAGCTTACGCTTCACAGCATCAAGATGAGCAATAACTGAGGCACTACCATCAAAGACCATGCCCAAATAAACATAGTTTGATACTGTCGCCAATTTTATATGGTTAATGGTCCAACATAGAGTGGATCTGGCCGTGCAATTTGGTCTATAGATGACAATCTGGGTTTTAGAAGTGTTAACCCGCAGTTCGTTAGTCACTATGTAGCCGTTGAAACCATCAAGTAGTTTTTGGAGGCCACACAGGGTTTTTGAAATTAGTACCAAATCATCAGCATACATAAGAGTCTGAATTGTATGGTTGTTTATTTTGGGTGAGTCAGATGATATTGCCTGGAAAACCTGTTGTACATCATACATAAAGTAATTAAAAATTGCGGACGCCAAAAGGCAGCCTTGTTTTAGGCCGTGTGCAGTGGGAATGGATAATAAGCCTTCTAGATTTAATCTAATACGCACTGATGTCTCGCAATGCAGTGATTGAATAATTTGCTGTAATGTATGAGGGCACCTATCTCTGATGAGTTTGGCAAAAAGGATGGGACGGGAAATGGCATCAAAAGCCGTGTGGAGATCCACAAAAGCAAAATATAGTGCTTGTTTGGAACTTTGCGCTTGAGATTTAATAGGATTAAGGCAAAGCATATTGATGTTTGTATCCAGGCCAGCAAGAAATCCCGTCTGAAAGGGGTCTCTTGTATGGGAGGCTTTAGTCCAGATGTTAAAATCCCAAAGGATGAGTTTGGAAAAAAGCTTGGCAGGCGCATCTAAAAGTGCAATGGGCCTATAATTGCAAGGAAGGGTACGATCACCCTTTTTGTGAATTGGTACAATAATGGAGGTTTTCCATGAGTGTGGAATATTACGGAAAACAATGTGTTGAAAAAGATTGTTCAGGATTTTAGCCCACATCGAAGGATTCGATTTAAACATAAAATTGCTAAGGGCGTCTGGGCCTTTGGCTCTAGAAAAACTAATATGTTTAATGTAACCTTCAGGAATAAGTGGGGAGCAATCAAGAGACCAAGTCTGAGGGCTGTCAGGTAAATGGGCCAGACAGACAAAGGACGGATCCGCATAAAAATTGGTATAGTGCTCGATCCACTGAGTCTCGGTTACACTAATAACCTGTAAAGCACTCTGGCTCTTGTGAGCACATTGATTGAAGATGGCTCAGGTTTCAGCCGTGTTTTTATTCGCTATTAGTCTGAGCATGTTCTCACTATCCGCTTGCAGGATGTGTGCTCGATGTTGACGCATCCAGTTGCGGTATCTGCATTTAGCTGATCTCAGTTGCTGGTTGAGATTGGACTGATTTAGTTTACAGATAAGCCTTTTTTCACGATGGTATTCAGTCTTTATAGCTTTAACTAGAGGATTGAAGGAGTGTTTGTGGGGGGTCTCTACTTGTTTACCATGTTTCACCGAATGCTGGAATGTGATTAGGAGATTAGTATAGTGTATTGGGTTATGAGAGTTATTGTTGGACAGGACCAAATGGGATAAGGCTAATAAGTTGTTGTCTGACCATCAAAAACGAGATTTAGCATTGTTGACCACCAGCTCAGTCAGATAATAGGACTTATAAGGGGGTACATAGTTCCAATTTATTGGAAGAACCAGCAAATGGTGATCACTATGTACCTGAGGGATGATTTGGAAAGATTCTATCTGTCCAGTTAGGTTGGCATGAGTGTACATGTAATCAATTGTGGTAGATACAAGACTCTCTTTGCCACGTTGGCTGGGCTGGGATATCACCTTGTATTGAACCATTGGTCATGTGGAAATTGCGTTCTATCATAAATGAAGACCACCGCTTGACCTTGTCAATGGTGGTTTTACCTTTAGGATGGAAACTGTCTAGGTTGAGGTCTCCCACAATAAGGGTATCTGTAATGTCCGAAGAGAAAAGCACCAGATCCAAAAGTCTAGTCAAGCCCGCATAAAAAGCAATGTCAGTTATCCCGAGAGGGTTACGATAAATGTTAATTAATGCAATAGTATGTAATGGGCATAAGATTTTAACGAGCTGAATAAAAACAGATACCGAGGCCCAAGCCTGAACAGCAAGTCCCCTTGTCATATTTACTCCCACTAGTAGGCCTGATGACGGTCAGCCCTTTTGGCCTGCCATGGCTGGAGGTAGTACGACCTCATAGTTATTCCATGCTGGGGTTTTCAAAAGCCAAGTTTCTTGTAGAGCTATTATGTCGAATGCTATCGGGAAGCCAGAGATAGAAGTTTGCAAGTGTGAGTGGCCTCAGGTGTTCCAACTAGCAATAGTAAAATGGCCATCAGTCGATGACGCTGATGGTTAGGACAAATGAGGCTGAGCACCATAGATGTGATTCACAGTTGTTTCATGTGAATTAGTGTAAGAAGCCATTTGTTTTGTATCTGTTCCCACATTCATACATGCTGGGTCTTGTGCTAGTAAAAAGCCCATATTAAACAGTTGCATTTTTGATTTCCACACAGTATTTAGGAAAATTCCCGAAGGAATCCACAGGTGCACCACCGAACAAGTGGACTCGGAGATAAATTCAATTTGTTCGATGTCACTAGAACAGATGTCTTCGAGTTCCACTAGTTCTGAGAAAATGTTAAGCACACTACGTCGATTGAGATCGTAGGTGCCAAAACTCCCTCCCCGACATTTTAGAATCAATGAGTGACATTTCCGAAAGGCTGAGGCATGGATTTTAGTTGTCCCCACAGAGACAGTTTGTGGCTGAAGGTTTACAGGTTTGGTAGCCTCATTAGATTGGAATGCGGACATTTCCATGTGCCGGGCTGGAGCGGGCTGGGGCAGACTGAGAGGTGGCACATGGTGCTGAGGAATGTCTGCTAGCATTGGCGAGGGACCTGGGAGAAGCCATTGGTGCAGATTAGAACCTGTTTAACAAGGCTTTAGTCTGAGTTAGAAAGTATGGGCTAGGTACATGATGCTAGATACGAGTCCACCGCCTCGCGTATTTGAGTTGTTGTAAGTTCACAGGCTGTTTTGGCTCTCGAGTTGGTAATGGGGGTCATGATGTTATCACGCACAACCTGACCCGTTTAATTTTTATCAAGGGCGGGATGCTTTCGCGAGGATGCCAGGTCTAGTTCGCGAATTAGCGCATCCAGGGGAGGGTAAATTGGAGCCGCTGTGATACTAAACGCTGGGTGCACCACAGGAGCATGGGGCCTGGAGGAGGACTCCAAAAGAGCCTGTCTCGGCGGTAGGGCAGACAAACTCTCTTGTGATGGTAGCACTGAATCAGCTGCCAAAGGTGCTGTTAATGTCTGCAAAGGTGAGCTAGTTTTCTCAGAGCAAAGACTAGATGGTACAGTAGAGGCAGGTATTGGCGTAGGAAGTGCAGGAACTAGCAAAGGCACTGAGCACTGGATGGCTTGTACAGCGTCTGTTGTCTCCGACGCTGGTTTCAACGTTTGAAAAAAGGTTTTCATTGTTTGTTTCGGAAACATCAATGTGAGATGGTTAGTGTTTTTTTTGGATGTAGGGCGAGACACCCTCGAGAACTTTTTTCTTTTTCTGAGAACCGGGAGAGTGGGGATGTTATTTTCTTCCATAGTGGGATTCGTGAGTGTCATGGCAACCGGTTTAGGAGAGGGCACAGGAGCAAGTGGAGAGGGCGGGAGGCTAGCCCACGTCTTATTCGAAGGAGCAGGAGCAATGGGAGCACTGGCTCGAACCTCTGGAGTAATAATATCAGCAAATGCTGGAAGGACTGGAATAGGCAAATGGATGGAAGACGGAGGTCCTGCTGAGCCGATAGTAATGATCGAGATCTCATTGACTGAAGCATTATCTTAAGTCGGAGTACCATGCAGATTCGACTTAGAATGACAAGCCAGTGTTTTTAATAAAGACATGATTTCATGTGCTTGAGCCGAATGTTCTGTGACTTTAGCATCTAGGTCTTCAAATAGTTTGAATAAACTTTGCCAGTTTATCTGCATTGCGGCTAGGTTGACATCGAGCACAGGAAGGGGCGCAGGAGCCACCACTATTACAGCATCCAATGTACAGGGCAGAGGCACAGTATGCATGCTTGGGGCTGGGGTGGATTTCGAGCACGGGAGGGGCGGCAAGAGGTGCCGCTACTGTAGTATCCAACGTGCAAGGAAAGGGAGGAATGTGCACATTTGGGGAAGTGCAGCCTTCAACCGAACACCGAGAAGAACACTCTTGTGTATCTGGAGCCTGCACTCTTCTAGGAGTGGGGTAGACAAAGGGTATGGATGGAGAGCTGGTGGAAGACTCCATGCCTGAAGTGAGGTCTATTACACCATGAGGATCTGTGAGCATAGAAGTAGGAGACTCACATTGGCTAGCATAAAGGGAGAGATCAGGATTAGAGTATGGAGAGGAATTTTGTGGCCTCGCTATATATCTGGCACCTTTCCTTGTGATGGAAAAGTGAGGAAGAGGTGTATGCAACATGGTGTTATCTGATAAGGGGAGCGCAGCCACTTTTGCATCAAACTTTAATTGAACCGGTGCTAACGGTTCACATGGGAAAAAGGTTCTTACATCGTGTGAGGCTTCAGTACTTGTCCATGGCGGAGCTAACATGGTTGTACTTTTTGTGCTGGCCATCGCATTTACAGGAGAAAGAGTGATGGTGTTACGAGATAAGCATGAAATGCGTGCGAATGGAATAGTCAGTCCCTTCTGATGTAAAGTTATGGGCATTCCCGTTGTTAACGAATACTCCATAAGTATGTATTAACACGTGTATTAACACAGAAGGGCACACGGACAAACCTGTAAGAAGACTGTTATCAGTAGCACAACACAAATATATAAATAAACAAACAAACAAACAAACAAACAAACAAACAAACAAACAAATAAATAAATAAATAAATAAATAAATAAATAAAATAAATAAATGAAAAAGATAAAAAGTAGAATATAGTGGAGGGTACCGCCGTCGCTGGCTGCTCAGCTAAGCAGCCAAGCAATAATTAAACAGTACTTGTGACAGGTGCGCGCGCGCGAGGTGCGCATGCAAGATGGCTTAAATTGAAAAAGGCCAATCCGGTTTGGATAGAGGGAGGAGCTCTAAACAAAGAAAGGAAAAGTGCATCAGCAAATAATAAAACGTCCACAAAGTCCACAAAGTGCTCGTGCTTGAGCTTGAGCTTCAATCCAGTTCACCTCCTTAAAGGGTCCACAGCAACAGCAACTCGAGCGGCACGCAAGCGGCAAAAGCGGCAAAATCAGCAAAAGCAGAGTGCAGGGAGCAGCCGTGACAGACAAGCAGTACTTAAACAGTATTTGCGACAAGTGCGCGCACGCGAGGCGCGCGTGCAAGATGGCTTAAATGGAGAAAGGCCAATCCGGTTTGGATAGAGGGAGGAGCTCTCCTTAAAGGGTCCACAGCAACAGCAACTCGAGCGGCACACAAGCGGCAAAAGAGGCAAAATCAGCAAAAGCAGAGTGCAGGGAGCAGCCTTGGCAGCCAAGCAGTACTTGAACAGTACTTGCGACAGGTATTTAATTGTGTTTTGTCTGACCCCAACCATGAACGCAGTTGCTTTGAAGGATGTTTAGTTTGCTATAATCGAACAGCAGCAGGGTATTGGACAATAGTTAGCTAGTATAGAGGAACTGGTACGTAATGCAGAACTGCCTCAAGGCTTTGGTGAAACAGCTGTAATAGTCAACCAGTGCAGCCACACTGGCTGCTAGAGAGACAATATCTTCCTTGATTGTTGTTGCCAGGAAGAGGTGGATACATTTTTTTTTACTGTTTTGATTATCTCTAGTGGAGTCACGAGTTTGAAGGAGGTGAAAGTGGGCTCAGTGGGGAGGTATTAAGTGACGAACATGATTGTCAACGATAGCCTGGATTGACTTCTCTTTCTATTGATGGAAGACAAGTAGTTTCCAAAGTGCTTTAAAGAGAAGGAGACAGAAAACCGTTCAGAGTGTGGAGTCAGGCATATGATGCATGCATGATGCGATTATGCATGCATATTTTCTTCATCTGGCTAATAGTGGCATGGTAGCCTCTGGCAGGCCACTGATAGTTAACTTTATCTTTTGAAGAGCAGGCCTTCTGCCATTAGAATTTCACCGCCCTGTTTTTCCTTTTCAGGAGGGCCAGATCCAGGTCAAACCAATTGTTCAACTTCTATGGTGGCTTTTTCCCATTGAGATGGTGGGGGGCCTGTAAATCCAGCATTTTAGTGATGTCCTTATGTAAGCTAGAGAGCACATCTTCTGGGAAGCCCATAGAAATAGCCAGCCCATCGAAGGTCTCTCGGAAGAGGGCTGTGATGACACATTTGCTGTCTCTTATCTATATCTGCTTAGTTGACTCAGTTTGATGCGGGATATTGACGTCCCCAAGGTCTGGCCACTTTAGTTGTGAGAAGGTGGTGATTTGACTAGGGCAAACGTGAGTGGAAGAGCCCCTGAGCCCCAGTATGAAAGGGAGAAGGGGGTAACATGGCAATGGTCAGAGTGTCAAAGAGATTCAAGGAAAGCTCAGTGGTGGTGTTGTCATTGGAGAACAGCTAAATATTAACATACCCACCATGAGGATGGTGTTGGCAGTAGTCTGGAGGTTAGCAATGAAGTCTGACCATTCCATTGAGAATGCCTTGATGTCACCAAGAGGCCTGTACATGCTAATAGAGGTGAGGGATGCGGTGGAGTTTTGGATATATTTGTATACCAAACTTCTAGAGGATCTTATCTGCAAGGTGGCTATCTTGACAGTGAGACAAAAGATGTATAAAAAAGAGAAACCTCTTCTCACTCCATACTCTGCCTTTTCTTAGCATGTAAATTGTAGAACGGGGGTAAAAGTGTATACAAAATGGTGGTATAGTTGTCCGTAAACTATGGTTCTGTAATCCCCAAGAAGGCAACACTCCTTGCTTCAAGAAGATGATAAATATAAGCTAATGTTTAATATCAGACATGGCATTTAACGTAGCAATGTTGAAGAAGGTTCTGAGGCAATGGCTTTTATTGGAGGCAATGATAGCAGACCAATGTGTAGCTCCTGGGAGCAATGAATGGCAGGATGCTTAGGAGCATGACATGGTCTTTAAAGTGCAATGGTGCAAGTCAGAGTAGAGGCCCCCAGCATCTTAGGCCAGTGGGAGAGCACCTGCTAGAGAAGCTAGTGAATGAATGAGTCATGGTCAATCCGGTTATTCTGGTTCCCCTGAACCAGGATGGTTCCATTCTTATAAATATGTATTACCAGACAAAGAAGAACTTTCATCTAGATGACCAGCTGAATGAAGCCCTTGAAGACCAGCGTTCGCTATCAACTTTCCTGAAGGGTACCAAATCCTGAAGTGCCGGGTGAATTGTGAGTAACTGAGTGTAAACCCTTCAGGGTCACCACGCCTGATCAATTAGTTAATTCATCTTTTCTATATCAATGTTTGGCATTTGAACTTTGGAACTTTGTATGACTGTAGATCAGGAAATGCCTTTCAAGATCTCTGTCTAGCTTGGTCTTTGTTCTCGTTGAATCGCACACAGTTTTATGCATCGATGCATCACTGCTCTGTTGCCTCTGGCGTTGGTACTCAAGCCTGTGTGTTTTGTAGCGGAATACAATCTTTTCTTTAAACCTACATGGATCTTAAGACATTTGTGATCACGTGGTGTGAGACAGGATATAAACATGTGTAGGTTTACGATATTTTAAAAATGTCTGTAAGAGATGGTCTTGGCTTATGTATCACTGTTGTGATCCGGGTTGACTTTGGTTGCATAGAAAGTCGACTCTTGATAAGGTGATGGCCAATCGGCTGAACAGCACTAGCTTAACGATGGAAAATCCAAGATGAAAATGGTTTGGTATTTTGTGTGTGTCAGGCTATTAGCCAGTTGGTTGAACCCCGGATTCAAAATGTGGCATCCCCTACTGTTCCTTTATCTGTATGGTTGTTGATCCCCAGGTGGAAATCGCCTTGCACTCTGCATTTACTCAGTGTGCTGATGGGATATTTTATGAGGTCAAGCTAGTCTTTCAGGAATCTCGTGCAGTGTTAATAAGGTCTGTAGGTTATAGGAATTGTGGTAGAGAAGTTGGATTGGAGGGTACATTTAACCTCTAGCTTACCAAAAATACTTCAATGACTACGATAGCACAGTGAATAGGTGGAGGACTCAGAGAAGACCAGAGGTATGCTGCCACCTGTTTTGGCATTCCAGGTTTTGTATAGGATTGTGTTTCCTGCTTGGTGCAATTGTTCAAACAGAGTATTGGAGCTGTCAGCAAATCAGTTCTGTCGATGTACTTGTGATATTCTCTCTGGCTGAGTGTGCATGACAAGAGAATGGTATTAGGGTACTGTTGGTTAGTGCAGTGCATGCTGTTGCTGGCTGTAGTGTCAATTTGAAAGAAACCACACATGTCAAAATGAAGGCTGCAGGGGACGAGATACACACAACAGGATCAAGGGGCCGGACTAGTGGCAAACATTGAGATGAACAGAGACAGCAAGGCCCTACATTAGTAGGTGCTGGGAGAAGGTCAGACACAACAGGCTCAAGGGGCATGGATGAGGGGTGAGTGAGGAGCAGGGACACACTTCAGTCAAAAGAGATGCGTCTGAATGAGGCACAGACAACAGGGCTATGAGGTCTTGAATGAGGGGCACAGACAAAGAAGCAATCAGAACAGTATGAGAGGGGAACAGAAGGATATATTGATATGAGCAGACACAACAGGGGCAACCGATTAGGTGAGTTCAGGGTAGGTGATGGGATGGAATGTGGTATGGTCTTTTAGGAGACTGGAATAAGAAAATAATGTTTTGAACATGTTCTTGTTGGTGCCCTAATCTTGCTTGATAAGCCTTTCTCAAAGATTCCATATGTAGTTCAGTAGCCCCAAGATAGCTGCTTAAGCGCCGTAATGAGGTGGTCATTTTGGATGCTTAGCGGTTTAGTTGTTTTCATGATATGTTGCTTGTGCAGACAATGACTGGGCTCCTCACAAGAATGGGCTTTGGGCAGGTTGCAATTTCAGACCAAAATTGCAAGCAGCATGTGTGGATCAGTTAGACGTTCTCTTTGCCACATTTTGTGGACGGAGGTCGAATGACTAGCCCTGCTACGCCGAGAGAGCACCCATGCTCAGTTGAAATGATCCGGCCTGCCTGGGTGTGACACTAAGAGCTATGTGTCGGTGGCACTAGCTGATCATA
This sequence comes from Ambystoma mexicanum, assembly GCF_040938575.1. Taxonomy (NCBI): domain Eukaryota; kingdom Metazoa; phylum Chordata; class Amphibia; order Caudata; family Ambystomatidae; genus Ambystoma; species Ambystoma mexicanum. Next base: position 1,043,052,289 of record NC_090924.1, read on the forward strand.
AAGCAACTCAGCGTAGGTGGAGCAGAATCACATGGATATCGGAACATAAGGAGGAAATGCTTGCCGCGGTCCACCCGAGATCATGTGGGTCCAAGCCAGTGGTGCTTCTGTTACTGTGGGAAGAGCAGACCCTAATCCTAATGCGCCAAATGAATTGACAGGTCACTGGGATAGTTATGTGTCAGTGAGTGGCACAGTGAGATGGGGGCAAAGTCTTTGCAAGTGGGCTGAGTGGTCGGACAGTTGGGGCACCATTTGGATCAATGAGAACCACACAGTGCAGCCACCTTTTGTGGCACTGCAGGTGTGGCTCTGGATATTCCAACCTTGGCATCAATTGGAGGGCTGGTGAGGCACAGGGAACCAATGGGCAGTTTGCCTTTATGTATGCCATCCACTCCATGTTAACATTGTGTGTGGATGACATTAAGTGATACGAAGCTTCTGAGGCATCATGTTTGTATTTAAGTACAGCAGCTGAGCGGCAGCCGCCTTTCACTTGAACGTCGATAGTGGGTGTGTACAGTTTCAAATCTGATGTATGGCTACAATTTTAGTTTATTGAACTTTAAAAAAATGAATGTTATGATTAAGTATGCATCCTTTGGCAGCCCGGGTGATGCATGTGCCGATATACAGTTCACCATGAACTTGGTATTATGCAGAGGTTCAGCCAATTTCCCCATTGGCCTCAAACTCTTACCCAGAATCCCCTTATTGGCATAATTGATGTAAACATTGGTGTCAGGGTGTTGTACAACAACTGAATGCAGTGCTGGATTATCCATTAGGCTACGTAGGCACCGGCCTATGAGCCCCACTTCTTTCAGGGGCCCCACGACAAAGGATCAAAATAAAGCAGTGCAGAAAATTAAAAATGTTTTAGAAGATCATTTGCGTGGGGGGGGGCGACATTTCAACTCCCTAGGGGCCGCCACAGGTTTTAATCCGATACTGGCTTAATGCAATTGCCTTCATTTTACTGTCGCGACTTTCCAAATATCCTAATCGTGACCCTCTAGCCATTAGCTGGTTTAATTCCTTCCTGCGAGGTAGGTCTGCCACAGTGTTGCTGGGGCAGTATTGATCCAACATCCATCCGATCACGCAGGGAGTCCCTTAGGGAGCATGTATATCCCCCTTGCTTTGCAATCTTTATATGAATCCAAACCACGACCTTTTGTGTAACAATGCGGTTCAATTTAAAAATTATACCGATGACACCAAATTGTTGTTTATGTTGTCTGGTGACATAGCCAAATACACTAACCATATCAATAACATCTTTCATTCCATCAGCTTATGGATGAGGGACAGCTGGCTTTGCCTGAATGACCAAAATACAGCATTATTACTGTTAGCAACTTGGAATATCATCAAAAAACTTGGACATACATAAGACTTTATGTCTTTGGACAACTATTCCATCTCAATATTGAGGAAAGCTCAATCCTTAGGCATTTATCTCATTACCGAAATGAATATGAATACTCAGGTCTCAGCCAATGCTAATTCTTGTCATTATTATCTTCATCTCCTTCATCAGATAAAGCCTTTCATCTCGGACTCCAACACTTCTGCTGCGGCTCGGGCTATCATTGGGAGCAAATTGGCTAATGGCAATGCACTGCTTGTGGGGGCACCAGCATGTGAGGTTGCTGGACTCCAGGTGGTGTCGAACACAGCCGCACGGATTGTGGCCAATGTTTCCAGGTGGTGTCAAACACGGCCGCACGGATTGTGGCCATTGTTTCCAGGTGGTGTCCAACACGGCCGGACGGATTGTGGCCATTGTTTCCAGGTGGTGTCAAACACGGCCGCACGGATTGTGGCCATTGTTTCCAGGTGGTGTCCAACACGGCCGGACGGATTGTGGCCAATGTTTCCAGGTGGTGTCAAACAGGGCCGCACGGATTGTGGCCAATGTTGCTAGAAGATCCCACATTTCTCCAACATTGACACATCTTCATTGGTTGCCAGTTGCGCAGCGGATTAAATTTAAAGCGATGACCGTCATGCATAAATGTATGTATGGTGAAGCTCCTGCTGAGCCCAAAGCTTGTTTGCAGTTATAGAAGCCAACACTTCCCCTCCTCTCCAGCTGGCGGTAACTGTGAACCAACATATGCTTTAAGCGCAGTCGTGCGGGTCGTAGATCTCCATTGACCCCATTCTTGTGACTTCTAGGAACAATTTTAAAACATTCCGCTTTCTTGACTCTTTTACATAGTTTCTCATGTTGAGCTTGATCTTTCGGTTTCTGGATTAGTATTTCTGTCTTGCGTGTTGTTAGTCATGTTTGGTCATGTTTGTTATGGCGCTTTTACACCTGAGGGCTTAAGCACAATATAATATAAAAATAAATAAATAATATCATTTGACGAATGAATGGGGGTGTTCGTGTGACGCAACTGATGAACAGTGAGTCACTTTGGCGGCCCTGACACATTATATGTTGCTTCAGTTAAACCAATCTGCCTTTTTGTGCATGGTTTGAAATTGTAAAGGTTGGTTAGTCAGTGAGTTACATGGCAATGGAATTGTACCGCTTCTCTGCTTTGCGCATGTGCAGTGTAAAATAATCCAGCACTAGGAGTACAATGTACAGCTGTCGGTTCCCTTTGCAGTCTGGTGTTTCTTAATCAATACAATTAAATATCTGCTCCTCGGCCGGATAAATAAGAATTTACAAGAAGTGTGGATTTTAAAACAGTTGCTACAACAGGAGATGCACCTAAGAATGCATTTCCTCTTCATTGCAAACTATAGGCTGTGACAAGAGATAACATTTAAAGGAAAGCAAATGAAAAACACATGCCCGTGATGTGATTGCAATTACAGGCCTAAGACTTTTAAAATTGCGCTGTGAAAGAAATCCGGGCACATTAAGGGCAAACATAAATAAACAGCGCAAAGGCGGTCACCCGAAGATTAGATGCTTTAATGAGCATGGAAGGAAGTACAGAAAAGTGTTTCCTGTCCAGGAATGAGTAATGCAGGACCGGCAAGAGGTCACTATCAAAACCTCCCAGTCTTGCTGACAAAGCATATGTTTTATGGGTTTACATCAATTCACCTAGTAGACATATCTACAAAGAATTCATCGTTTTAAGTGTGTCCCTTCGCATGGCCTCTTTCATAAGGGAAACGCATTGAGAAAACAGGATCAATAAATATTGCATGAATAGAAAATATAAATGTATGTTTAATTATTTAAACGGCTGACTTGAAGCCATGTATATATGTTCTGCTAGTTTGCAATTGTGCAGTGCACCCCATACCTTTATACAAGCTCGTTAAGTCTGAATATTTTGGAAAAGCCGAGGCAAATTAAGTCACACTACAAAAATAATCCTTAGCTCAAATGATACCACTATAGTATAGACGTAAGTCTCCTAATATTTGAAGTGATTCTTGTGTGCGTGTTTGTGTGTATATGTGTGTACGTGTGATTGTGTTTCCCAGTGATATTGACCCGCGAGTACATGTGGGTTCCATGTCTCTTCATAGTTGATTTTACCCATGCCTGTCTTTAGGATGGTACACTTACATTAAGTCCTCCATACATCATCCCCTTTTTTTAAATGTGTGCCCCCTAACCATTGTTTCTTCTACATTGCTTGCTCCCTGAAAAAGGACCAACGCCTTGAAACACTTGTGTATAGGCGCGTTATAAATGCCATATCATAAATATATTTTCCTTGGTGCACTTACATCAGTGCATGGTTAATTTAAAAAGGGATGGCAAGCACCCATAGGCCCTCCCCTTTTTTAATGAATGCCCCCTTAACTTGTATTACTCCTCTACTACTTCCTTCCTGAAAAGGACCAAAAGTGAAGCAAGAGCATCAGTGGAGAAAAAGCAGAGTTAAGTCCGGGAATTGACAAATATACCACCTGTTTGTCTGTTCCTGAGTGCCCATGTGTGTGACTTTTCCAAATCAAGTTGTATGATGGGGTTGTTTGAGCACTTGATCAGCTTCTGTGGGCCCATTTGCATGTGGTGTGTGTGGGTTAGGATATTTGTTCAGACACCTGTTGGCGTGTTTGTCCATGTGTGTGCCTGGCAGTGCATGCATTCGGTTTTGATGCATGTGGATTTCTATGTTGTCTGTATCCCACGTGATAAGGCCCTGTGAGAAGTGTCCCTCTCAGCAAGTCGGTATGTTATTGTAGGATAAGTGTTTACAGTGGATGTATTGTTCCAGATTCTGTTTTACTTTGTAATCTAGCCTTGTTATACTGTTGGTCAACGTTTAATACTGCAAACTACTTCAGTGATATTTGTTTAATATGACCTGGTTTAGTTAATTTTAATACCCTATGTCTAGCCCTACATCATGTGTTGGCCAGATTGATCTCTTTCAAACATGTGGACTTCACTTTAATTCTGGAACAATGTTTGACCATTCTCTGGATGGTCACTCACAACTTAAGTTGTTTTTTGACACTTTTGCTTTTCAGATCTTATTCATTTGAGATCTTCTTCCGGTGTGGCTGAGCCGCTATCTCCTGGATTTATTGACAGGCATTTGGGACCAGCCCCCACTCAGGGTTGAGATCATAGTAATTACCTTTTCTCCCTCTTATCAGATGACATGTCCTAACCTATATATATGGATACAGTGCTTCATGTTCAGCTTTTCAGATCACCATCTTCTTAACCATTTTTTAACACTGTTGTTTATGATGTCTTTTTCTCTTTTTTGATTCCTTCTGATAATTTCTTTACAGGAACAAACTGTTCTTGGTGTCTTATTATATACATGAAAGGTTTTTAACTTGAATATGTTCAGAAAAGTATCTTTTTTGATGAATGATCCGGAAAAGATCTAGCCTATGGGAATGCTATGTCCTGATGAAGATGGGTTCCATCTGCATGTCTTCGCAAGATGTACTTCTTCCATCGAAACTACAAATCTTTAATGATGCCATGCTCACTTCACTGTGGTTATTCCTGCATGACATCGTAGTAGTTGACGTACAGCATCCCTAATTTGTATTTCCATGTGTATGTTTTTTATATATCTGTGTGTATTTACTCTGGTATTGAGTTTTGTTTCTGGTAATTGGTCCTCTCGTATTTTGGATCATGACAACTGATTTGCGTTATTTTTGAGGATTTGTATTGTCTAGAATGTGCTATTAATATACTTTTGCTATTTGCACTTTCTAATCACCATTGGGCGACTGTTAGCTCCCCATTGGAGTGATCTCCTTCACTCTTCTGGGGTTACCTTCCAGCCTCCTTTTGTGTTGATATTCAGAATTATTGAGATCGATTCATTTCTTGATGATTCATCGTAGAGGCTCATGATTGGTACCAGCACTTTACCACTGTATGCACTTTATTCCTTAAATGGTATGATTGAACTTGTTACATTGCACAAGTATTGTAAATTATTTAATCTTGTTTAATGTATTGAAATAAATTAAATTTCTACTAATATGTCATTCTGTATTGTTAAGTGTTGATTTCTGTATGGTGATCTGGTTAGTGACCAGGAGCACAGTCTCCAGTTTTGTTATGGTGGGACGATGTTCTTGAAGTAAACATGTATTTTGTTTCCGCTGACTTGACCTCTGTCTACATAGGTGATGAAGGGTATAACATGGGTGGTGTGGGGGCCGGGGTAACAACATAGGGAAATGGGGAGGTTTGGAGGCGGACCCCTGCAAAATTTAAATAAATCCTTCAGCAATAAATCCATCGAGAAATCGAACATCAGCAATATAGCATTGAAGCATTATGCTGCATGAGATAGTATGAACGAGGACATTTGCTTCATAGTAGGGACCCTGAGTTAAGACACCTTAACTAGAGAATTACCATAAGCTTAACGTTAAATCAATTGACATTTGTTCTATAGCCTGCTTGACATGAAATTTGAAAATATATTTTGGAGAAATGTATGTGTTCTTAAAACAACCTTTTTTGTGTATAGAGATAAAAGGTTCTGACAGAGAAAACACCTGTGGCTCTTGTATTCTTCCGGTAGAAGTGATGGCAATAAGGAAAGTTCTTTAAATGAGGCGTTGCGTGTTGTTCAAAAAGTGAGCTCATAAGCTTACACAGCATCATGTTTAGATCACAGCCTGGTGGTGGGTGTGCCACTGGTGGATATATGTGCTTTAGCCCTTCCATATAAGCTTTGGCCCCAGGCACTCTCCAGCAACATACCTTGTGTTGAGATTTTCTGTGTGCTGATAACGCTGCTGAACGTTCTTTAGTTTTATTGCATACTAGAACTGAGTGAACTGGATAAAGCTTGTAAATGAATGCGTTTGTTGGGGACTGTCTTGCTCCTTAGTCCACCGGATGACAAACCTTTTCCATTTACAGTGCCAGGTGCCTCCTTTCATATTTCCAGATTGTATTTGACCAAATTCAATGACCTCAGGAGCCAATCTGCTAAATTGGTTGTTGGAGGCAATGGGTGTGGGATCTGCTATTGTTGTTCTGCAAAAGGCTGCCTGATGTTGGATGCTTTATTGGTGGACAAACTGTCCAGTTCAGGTCGTCAATAGTCTTACTCCATGTTTTCAGGATTTTCACACAACTACATTTGAATCCAGTGACTCAAAGTGTGGGTGCGTAACATAGTCAGTGTTTATCCTGAAAGCCTTCTCTGCTTGGGACTTGGGCGACTGGACAATTTAAGGGTTACATCATATAATATATGCTGTGTAAAGGGTTACCTTTATGTGTACAGCAATACTATGTTGTAAGGTTATTCAGTGTGTTACTTCCGACAGTTATTCATCTAAGAAAGTGCATTCAACATGTCTGTTATACTGCATGGCTTCGCCTGTCGGAAAAACAGTTTGCCATACGCGGTGCGGGCCAAAGTGCAGATGGGAGCATTAAAGGAGTGCAAACATAAAGGCAGACTCACACAGTGCACGCAGCACGTACACCCACAAGTCATGTGCACTCTGTTTCTTTTTGTATCAGACACGTCTCGTACGTTTCGAGCACTGCTTTCATTTTTTGAATCATCCCTATTCTTAAATTGGAACAAGCCATGTGCCCTGTTCCAAACACACAACAGACATTGGCATGGCGACAACATTATTCCTCATTCATTACACCCAAGGGCTGACAGGTAATCCATGCAGCCCCCTGTCTCTTCTGAGGCTAGAAAGCGAGGGCCACCTTCTTTACTCCCCCTCTTTATGTCACTTTGGTCATGTGTTTTTTGCTGGTCCCTGCAGGGGGGAAACTGCACTGCTTTGTATAATTCCTGCGAGGGACATGCCTAGTCTGGCTAAAGGCACTGCACAGGGCTGGTAGGCAGCGATTCCATCAACCACAATTCATTTGTGCTCTACTACTTCGGTTCTTTTATGTCGACTTTATTTTCGGTTTTTACATATGTGTATGCGTGTGTGTGTGTGTGTAGTGGCAGGGAGGAGGGAGTTATGGGGAAGCTCACCCCCATAAAAAGTAACAAAAACAAGCTAAATAGACATAGAAGAGTCAAAGGAGAAGACCACAAAGTAAATGGGGTCGTCAATGGAATTACATGGCACCTGTATGGACAGTACACTCCAGTCATAGGGCAAATTAGCCTCCTAACTGCTACATCAACAAATCAGTGAGACTCAGGCTCTCAGTAGATTTGCAACTGGATTGCTTACAGCGTTGTCCCAAATGCAGAGAAATCCTCTCAGTCTCTCCTTCCACTGCAGATAATGCAAATAGTAACCTATGAGGACAGTTGACAAACACTCCTGAAAGCTGCACCACAATCATCTTGGCATTGCCCCATCAAGGCGTACATAATCCGCCACTGAAAGGGTTTCATCACAATGGATAGGAGTTTACATGTCACCCTTCAGATGAGGCAGTCAACGTGTGGAATTGGAGCTCCTGGGGATGGTTGTTTGCGCCGAGTGGACCCTTCCCCATAGGACGATGAACTCGGCCCACAAAAGGATTTCGCATACATTTCCAAACAGATGCTACCTGGCGATGTCTTTCCGCCACCAGAGACGTGGGGACTGCAATGGTGCACATAGAAGCAGTGCTCGAAGTGGACGGATGCTGTTCCTGTGTGTTTATTTTAAAAAGAAACCGTTCCTGAATGGTATAGTTTTAAAATAAATGTTTTATTTATTAATTAAAATGTTTTATTGGTTTAAATGGCAGTCAATAGCCACACAAAATAAACCTTTCACATTGCTATTAAAATCCGACAACAAGTGACTCAAATCACATCTTCCTACACATCATAACATAAAAGGATATCACTATTCCATATCTTTCAATTATTTTTTTTTCTTTTAGCACAAATTCAATCATCTTTAATACCGCAATCACTTACTGGTTTTTGTGGGTTTGTATGGAGCGTGGGAGGGGGCGTGGTGATGAGGTTTGTGGGGAGCACGGGCAGGCCAGTAGCGAACATGATCCACTACTTCTTTTCATACACTTTGACCCCTGGGTGAAAGACTATACAACCATATGCTCACAAAGTATTTATCTAGATCATATTTTAAGATTAAAACACTGATAAACTAACATTCTGAGCATACTAGGTAGTATGATATCTCTAACATTATTCAGTAGGTAATTATAAAGTTAGGTCAGGAATCTGGCGTTCCATGTTCCTTGCTCTGAGGGTGGCTGTGGAACTCTGCTGAAAGGCCGAGTGGTCCTATGCAAGCATCAGAAGGTGGTCTTTCTATTTTGATTCTGCTATTTTTTATGTCTTTAACTAACCCAAGAATTACACAGGATGTGTTTCATGGCTGTTTGTGGCTTCTAATAAACCTTAGCACGTACTGTAGCAGTAGAAAGTAGCCCTGGTACCAGATTAGCTGGAAAATGATCATCTTCAAATTGAAAAAGTCTACAGCATTTACATCTGCAACACACACATTTCACGCATGAGCCTTTCATGATAATGGGCACAATCAGGTGTATCTGCTGCACTCCATAGCCTATTCATCCACATGCACGGATTTACTGCCATTGGGTCCTGTGGGCTAACCACAGGATTACGACTGGTGGCATGGTGGTGTTAGTCCCCAATTTCTGGAGCAACAAGGACTCCGTGGGGAATTTTTCACAATTGGCGCAAGCAGTAATTCCACTGTGGTCATTCCGATGATTTCAGGTGGTAAAGAGGACGATTTGAGGTACATCCTCCTCCTTTCTGTAAAAATGCGTAATGCGGCAGTGCAGTAATGCATCAGTAAAGTGGTGGTAATGGAATTACCGCCAATTTCCAGAGGTTTTTACCCACACTACCATACTCGTAATGAGGCCCGTTAGTACTACTATCCGATTTGAGGGTATTTATAATGTTCAGATGAATGAATGACTATGTTGGCCCTTGTGGAATTCAAACTTACAAAGTGCAGGCTTCACTGTGTCAGAGGGGTATGTCTAACCAAGGCACTATACACACAGCTTTCACCCATACAGAGACACTCCTTCCATGTTCCTATTGTTAACTGTTAATGCCTGGACTCTGGAGTTGCTGTTTAAAAAAAAAAACGTAAGAGGATCTTGCAGAGATGATATCTTTATTGAGTCAGCTGATTTGTTGGCTTTTAACTTTCTAATATACTGGTTATTTTTCAAAGATACTATTGCCCACATTTAAAGTGTTGACAAGCGCTACATCTGGTTTTATTGTCAATGATTTTGGATATTGATTTTCAGGTCCGTTATGAAACAAGCCTTTAGACCTAATTCAGGAAGCGTTTTACATTAGGCTGTTGCCATTATAAAACGCTTCTGTGAATTAGGCCCTTTGAGTCATAGACTTCTAAAGAGCTCTTTCAGACCACTGCATGGTTAAAGGTTGTCAATGGGTTTTGTGGGGCATAATATAAATACTTTGGTTAGCACTGAGAGTCCATCTTGGTTTGGTTTGTAATTTGAGCGATCCAAAGTGCTGTTGTGTTCATTTGCTTCAGATGTTGCTGTTTCTCCCGCATTGTTAGTTTTGTCTTTTTTCGGTAGCTCTGAAAGTGCTGCCTATATGCCAAAACTATTGTCATGAGAAGCGATAATAGGTGAAAGATGGTATGTGAGAAGGGACACACAGCATTGCATATTTACCCTCCCATTGAACATCCATAGCCATCAGAGTCTCTATGGCCATTTCCACCCACAACCTACCCCTCCACGCAGCTTTCTAAAAGGTAATGACATTATTATTATTATTATTATTATTATTATTATTATTATTATTATTATTATTATTATTATTTAATTTATTGAGTGCAGACCTAGTTTTGAGAAGCAATGGAGTGCTTTATAGAGGAATACAACAATACAGATACATAACAGAGCGCTTTTCAGAGGTAACAACCGAACAAATATTCAGCGGGGATACAGAGGGATATGGCTGTACCAGTTGGTGGGGATGAGAGGGGTGAGCGCTGTCTAGCGAGTCAGGTGGCACGAAGGGCGATGTGATGGCTTAGGTGTTGACACTGAGAGATTCCTTGAAGAGGTGGGACTTGAGTTATTTTCTGAATTGGAGGAGCATGGGGCGAGTCTGATGCTGATGGGGAGGAGGTTCTGTAGTCTTGTGCGTAGCCAGGGAAGTGTTGTTTTCTGGTCCTTTCCTTTTATAGTTAAACCAGCTCCTGGCATAATAAAACAGTCTTAACCAAGCGTGCCAACAGCTACTTGATTTATAAATTGTGAATGTGTCCTTGCATCTGTTCCTTGCACTGAATGCTTGTTAAAACCAAGCAATGACAATCCAAAAAGGAACGGATCTTTTATAGACATTATATACACATTTGCCAGGTGCTGTCTTTACATGCCCTGTTACTGCCACGATTTGCCAACTAGTTCTGTATTATGTACTGGGAATTACCATAATGGCAATGTATATCCCTTACCTATATAAAAGCCAAAACTGCTTACTTTGCTCAGGCTTGGTTTTTCTTACTCCCAGGAACTCCTTACATCCATGGGGCTAATGCTTAAACAGGAAGTGTTTCGCAAATACTGAATGTTTTAACACCAACCACATTATAACCCTAGTGAGTGTTTACAGCCTGCAATCTTTCAAAGGTGCCCTCTTGGTGGTAAACACCTCCCAATCACAGCGTGAAATCACCATCTTTTTAATGCTTCCATTTTAATCTACACCCTAGAGTTGCAGGTTAAAATTGAAAAAAAGTCCCCTGATGCTTTAAAAAGTTTTTTACTGTAAGGAAAAGAAGTAAAAGGTCTTCCAGTTAATACAGGAAAAATATTTTCATTCGGGACATTGAAAGGAAGTGGAAAAGTAGGTATCGCTGATGCCCACCGTCAACCTCCAATGCAGTGATGGGCCAATTGGGACCCTTGTCTGCATTGTAAAACAAGGTACAGTAGCAATATGATCTGTCACTTTGCAAACTCAATGCTATCTTCAGGATGAGTCTGGAAATTGCCCCCAAAAAATTGAAATCATGTATGCAGATTTAATGACAGACTGACATTATTATTTAATAACTTCATAACCTCATATCGGCCCGGGAGGATAGCTCAGAGGCAACACGTTGTCTTGGAAGTAAGACAACCCATAGCAACACAGGTTTGAATACTGGTCCTGTGCTTAGAGACTTGTCTCCAATGTTAATTGTGTAATAAAAGAATAACTAATAATAAGTATGGTGAATCTGCAGTGGGGTGATTCTCCTCAGATTACCACCAGCAGTAATAGTATTTACTGGGGTGATTTTCCTCTGACACCATTCTCCAGGCCTGTAATGTCAGTCAGTGAAGCTTTTTTTGTAGATGATTAAATGGTGTGTAGTCTGTTAGATGTCCTTTTGTCCTTTAAATGTCTTTGTTTCTGTGTGCCCATCAAAGTGCCAATCTATTTGTGGATTTGCCTTCTGTGGTCATCGAAAACCCACCCTTGCATCAAGGTGAATAGTTGTGCTCAAGTTTACCACAGGGACAACTTTCACTTCCCTGCTTAGACCTACCATTATGCAAAGGGGCTTCACAATAGGACTATGTGCAAGTCGGTAGCCCTCTTTTTTGTGAACTGGCCTGAAGAGCTGCTGAATTAAACACTTGATTGATCAAATGCCACACCTTTCCTGTCTATACAAAACCTGCATTGTGCTCCCATACACGGTTAAATGCTATTTGAATGAACTGATCAAACATAAAACAAACAGAACCCCCTTTTTAGTTGTGGCTATTAGGTTGTGCTAAAAGGGCTACCTTTAAGCCGAAACTATTTTCATTGAAACAAGAGCTTTAACATCAGAGCTTGTAATAGGGGCTTTGAATGAGGGTCTCTAATGCTTTTCAATGCGAGATGGCATACGAGGATGGATTTGTCTTGTTTGGCTATGTGTCCCACCCATTTAACAACCATCTCTAAGTCAAATCTATAACTGCATTTGTATTGTGTGCTGAATTTCTCTGCTATTTTTACTTCCAAAATGGTGGCCACCATGTGTTAATGTTATGAACAAGTTATTTGACTTGATTGATGCTTTTAAAAATATTTACTACAGCTTTAAAATTGTTACATATTTAATGAATTTGTTTTTCAAAATAAAGAAGTTACTGTTAAAGATACATGTTTTGTAAAATGACTTTCAAATTGTCCATGTACTGATTTGTGGGTGGTGTGCAAGTTTATTGTGATGTAAACATGACCTGATTGGATGTGTAGTTAGTGATGTCATTCTGTATTTGTTTCTACAAATAAGCCATTTTCTTTCTATATTCGAAGCGAGCAGTAAAACTGTGTGCTTGTCTGTTTAACATTTGAAGACAGAGGTAAAGCGAGTGATTTTCAAAGGTGCCTTGTTATTTTATTGTGTGTGAAAAAATTGTTATGTTCAGTCTCCCCGCACCATTAAAACCAATGGGCACGTGCTTCTTTTCCTTTTGTTTCTTGCTGCGGAGTGAGGAGCTCCTTTCCAGCCACCACTCAACATGGTTGCTTTCCCTTCAGCTGATCCATTCATAATGCTCCTCCTTCCCTGACTTACTCTCTTCCTAAAAGATCACACCAAAACAGAATTGTGCCCACTCCCCCCCCCCTCACCAGCTCCAGATGTGCTCCTAACACCTCCTCCTTCTCCTAGTGCTGGAGAGGAGAAATACCCTGCATTGATCAGGGCAGCATCAGAGTTCAGCGGTGGGAGTTGTTGAGCGGCAATGGTAATTAGATTGCATGTGTACAGAAAAACAAAGTGCCTGTATGTATGTGCATGCAGGCATGCAAGACCCTGGCCATAGATTGATGTATTGGCAATTGTCTCTTTGCATGGTGGGTCTCGTGCATAACTGTGGGTGTTGTCCTGTGAAGCCTTGCGCTTCTTTACCTTATGAGTCAGGCATCAGCAGATGAGTAAATTGGGGAAAACTAGGCGGTTGTGGTGGGTGCTTTCATCCGCATTTACCTGGTCCGAATGCCAAAGCTGCCACTGAGTTCAAAAAGGCAGCATGTAACGTTGGGCAGCACAGTAAATATGTGCTGTGTTGCATCAGGTAGCAGAAGGATCACAGGGCACTGGGCTGATGTTTACTATGCTTATGGGAAGGGCCAAGCTGCCGTGTTTCTTGTTCTGTAAATGCGAAGAGATGCAACCGAATGAAAAACAGTTCCCTTTTGATATTCAAATTGGTGACTCAAGTTAGTGCTACAATTTAAGGTATTTTGAGATCGTTTTGCTATTGTAAACATATTATTAGTGGGATGTAGAGCTGTGAGAATTTTTCTGCAAAACATTTGGATAATGCACTTCGGAGCACATACGGAAGCGTTTTATCTTTTTAAAACAGCCCAACAGCTTATGATAAATAGGCAATAGGGTCTGGCCTATGTAACTGATACACGTGCTCTTAATAAGGGGTTTTGCTATTCACAGTTCTTTTTTCAAATGTCAATGCTAAAGAAAGAAAACTGTTTTAGTCAAAATGCTATGCCTGCTGTTTTTATTTACATGTCATGTATATTATTTTGTAAAAACCTGGATGAGAAGACTTATAGTACGTCCTACTTCGCCAAAGGTCCATGTAAATCATTGTAGTATCAAGGTGTGCCCGGCCTGCCACAGACACACAATTTATAACTCCCATCTTCTGAAGAATTTAAATAAAGTGCAGCAGCTATTGTAATGTTGAGATGTTTTCCTTCACCCAGGAGCAATCAGGGTCATGTAGCCTCCTCACCTCATGTCTTTGGGCTTCATGCCACGCGCTGCTGACATGTGTTTTATCTCTTGGATGAGGGCAAGAGGGATGTGTGAATCAAGTTAAGTTCTGCGATCTCAGCCTGTGCACTGAGGCGAAGCTCTATCTTTTAAAAGGCACTCATTCCATAATTGAGGTACCTTTACATTTCAAAAGGGCAGCATGCAGTGTCAATCTCCTCAGAGCTGGCAACATAAGGAGCAAGCAGAGCATGACATATAACAGGTTTCATTGAGTACCATTTGGGGTCACCAAGAGTGGGGAAGGCCAAACCTCAAAAGCTTTGGCTGTACCACTCGTGTTGAGAGATCAGGTATCACCAGTTCACAAAGCAAATCTGTTTAATATTTACAGAGCATGTAGGGTGTCCTGACCCACGTTTAAGCTACCCTGCTACAACATTTGGTGCTGTGGGCTTAGGAAATTCAAGATGGCGGGAAACCCACATGTGCGCCGAAATCCAGGAAAGCTGCGCAGTTGTGCGCACACCAAAATGGTTACCTAACTTGCCACCCACCAGTGTAAAGAAAGGTCTTTGTTAACAAAATCCACTTTTACTGATGTCAAAAAGTTGCTGAAATCGTGACTCATTGGACCACTTTAAAGATTCAACCCTTTTTGTGGGGTTCCACATAACCATCTTACTGTAAGGAGCCCCATCAAAACAATGTTAAGCAAGGATTTACTACCATGTAAGAACCATTCCTGTTTAGAATGCATTAATCCAAGAAAATCCCAAAGTTGCATGCAGTGCCAACAAAATCCTCTAGGCGGCACTAGCGGTCTAAACTCTGACTGGAGAACTGAGTGCAGTTTGCTGACAAAGGGATTTGACTCAGCTGACTTCAAAGGCTGCATTTTAATTAAAAAAATTAGCCACATGCTGTTCCCAGAGGCCTGAAGCCTGGGAAACCCTATCACCTCCAGAAGCTTCACACCAGGAGTTAGAATCTCAAATGACCTCTTGATTGATAGAAGGCAGACTGGCTGGGAGCTTCCCAGAGACCACACAAAGGACCCTTTCCTCTGAAAGGAATATGTTAATTCTGAAATGTTTGCTGTCAACAAAGATCTGCAAGCCAGCAGAGATCAGAGGACTGACCCACCCAAGTCTTGGAGGCGGACCTCAACACTCTGAGGATTGAATTGAAAGGAAAATATATATTTTACAAAAACACTGATAACTCTTTGTAATCAATTGACAGAAATGTATAACTTTGAGAGCTTTAATTTAAAAAATGTACCTTTAATTCAAGGCCAAATTCGAATTTGTGTGATGTTCTGGGGCAAAACCCCATTGTTTATTAATATTACAGACTCCCTGTTTCAGCTAGACAAACGAAAATGCATTGGTATATGGGTAGATATGTGAGGAACAGTTGTATAAAATTTAATGAAGATCCAATGTTGTGCAGCACATGAAAAAGTGCTAGAAGTGGCCATTTTTGAATGCAAGCTCCTAGGAAAAGCAGATTTGTACAGAGACATGGCTAAATTCAGCTACACCATGTATATGTAATTTTAAACAAATGTGTACCTGTGCAAATATGTTTTTAGGTCAGATATAGATTGTGTATAAAGTTGACAGGGGTGGGTTCTCTGTATTATAAACAGACCTCATCATGATGACACTTCATTTCATTCCCCCAATCAAGTAAGGAATGAAAATTTGACCAATGACGAGTGAGAGGGGCAAGGCTAGTGATGCTGCACACACACCCACTCTCAAGAAATAGATAAAAGCAGAGAGTCAGGACACATAGGGACATTCAATTTCATCTGCCGCTGGAAGCCCTGCCGGAAAAATCCATACTTACCTCCATCAAACTCCAGAAAGCCAAACTAGAGACTTCAATCTATCCAGAGCAGAGACCAGACCAGAGAGAAAGCAGTGCTGTGCCTAGCAGAGACCAGACCAGAGAGAAAGCAGTGCTGTGCCTAGCAGAGACCAGACCAGAGAGAAAGCAGTGCTGTGCCTAGCAGAGACCAGACCAGAGAGAAAGCAGTGCTGTGCCTAGCAGAGACCAGACCAGAGAGAAAGCAGTGCTGTGCTTAGCAGAGACCAGACCAGGCGCTGTGAGCAGAATCCGGAAAGACCTGACCAGACTGAAGATCGTGACCAAGTCGCTTTCCTGTTCAAAATCTCTTGTGAGTACTTAGCAAAACTCAGAACACATCTCTTAGTTTAAATTCATCTAATTCAATCTATTTAACCTAAGTAGAACTGCCTCCTATCTGTCACCTGTCATTTCTAGTAAAATTTGTCATTTTGAAAAAGTGTGCGTTTAAAATTTACAAAACCAAAAACGACCTTTACTAAATTACTCATATCTCCGCAACCGTTTGGGCTAGAGACTTGCAATAACTTTTATTTGGAAGCTGAGATCCCAGGCTTTCCTAGGACCCCAAAACGGTAGAGATAGTCCTTGCGGTTCCTTTGTAATAGCGCTCGGCGCATCCGCGAATTTTGCCGCGATTTGCAATTTCTTCACATGTAAAAAAAACTGCTGCTGCCTGATTTCATTTGCCAGAAATTCGTTTAACCTGCTAACTATCCCTGCATCATTGCTAGTGTGAGCCTGGACTAATATTAACTAGATACCACTCATCCTGAACCTCTAAAAGGGAATTAAGAGCGTTTCCAGCATATTTCTCATTCATTGCTAGCACCTATCAAAGCATTTGCCTGTGTTTTCAAACTTCTGTTTAAGCTTGCTGGATTGAACTGAATTACAGTTGATTGCATTTCTGAGAACTGTGTGTTTTCCTTCCATTTCCTTGCCTTGCATCAAGGGGGGGAGGGGAGTAGCCAGAGAAAAGTGATTACATTGTTTGGTTGAAATCATATTGCGTATTTTCTGTACTGCATTCATTGAATATTGCATCCACCTGAGCCTACATAAAGCATCCTCTACCACATTATACTTTTGTTCCTATTTACCAGTGTGCTACCTTATCCATTTCATGTCAACTCATTAGTGATTAAAGAAGTGTGCTAGTGCCAGATTCTCCGTTGTTAATATTTACCATATCAGATTAAGTGTGATATTCAATTATTAATTTATTAAAAAGTGTGATATATATTTTAATTTATCAAATAAACCTTTTAAACTTGCAAAGCAGAATTACTTCTTGGCTCAGTGGGGTCAGGGGGATTCCAAGAGAGGGGTGTTATACAAGGGTAGTCATCCAGAACGCATGAACTGGACCTAAAGATATATCAATAAGGGTTTTCATTCAGTATTCTAGACTAGGCGTTAACTTGGCTGTAGTGCTGAATTGAATCCTCTTACAAAGTGGGGGCTCGAGCCGAGACGTTGGGTTAGATTTACCAGTTGTGCAGCTTATTACAGTGTGCTAACTGACGGGATACATACACCCGGTCGGATCACCACGCTGCATTACGCTGTGAAGCATTCCTCAAAAGGGACACTCCAAGAAAAGTTCTGTTCTGCAAAAATAAAATACTAACTTCTGTAAGTCAGGACAGAGACCAATCTCTAGAATGACGACCTTAGTAGACATGAAAATAGCCAGAGAGCACCTCTTGCATAAGCTATTTGTGAGAGGTGAATGGACCGAACAGGGCCAGGATGTGTGGTTGCAGGCCATCACGCAACAGGTCACTGAAACAGGGTCAGATAAATATAGAGATCAGGGTCCATTACACGTGGCCCTGAGTGAACTATATATGGCTCCTAAGGCCAAAGATGAGCACGACAAGATTGTTAGGATAGCGGCATATTTATATTTATACATGGGAGCCATACAGAATAAATGTGCTGAAGGCCATGATCTGGCAAAAAGGCAACAGATGGCGTTAGAGAAGGCCCAATCTGATCTGGACTCTTCTGAGCAAAGGCTGCACAGAAGCCAGGAGTCAGAAAATGAGACCAGACAGTACATCACTAAAATAAAGGAGGATATGGATGTGCTGCAAAAGGAAAAGTCAGAACAGGATACCAGATTTCTGGCCTTGCAGAAGGAACACCAAGAAGGTTTGGACTCCCTACTGCAAAGCCAGAAAAAGCTGGAGCAACAGCTAGACTTCAATAGGGCATGTGCTGAGCAGGTAGTCACCCTGCAAGGCCACCTAGATAGAGTGAAGGAGGAGAGCAATAAACTGATTCTGAAAGACCTGGATACCCAGGCAGAGTTTGATCAGGAGCGCCAGAAAGCTGGTGCCTTCCAAAGGCAAAGGGACGACCTGGCGGCACAAATGCAGGCTCTTAGTCAGGAAAGAGACGCCTTAGGCCAGGAAGTCTGCCATTTAAAAAGAAACATGGAAGAAAATCACCTGGCCCACCAGGGGCTGGGTGACCTCCAAAAAGAAAACCAGAACTTGGTAGAGCACACCAGAAGGGTGGAGGATGCTCTAGCAAGAAAGGAGCAGGCCAATAGGGACATTGCCCAGGAGGTAACCCTCCTGCAGCAAAGACTGGCCCAGTTCTCCAGGACCAATCAGGAAACACAGAGGGAAAATGAGGCTCTCTGCCAGCACAATGAGAGGCTCCAGCAACAGGTAGCGATGCAGGAGAAACTGATAGAGTCGAGTAAGGCCTTAACAGAGGAACTGAAAGCACAACTGCAGGCTCTTGCATTGCAACAGGGAGCAGGGGCGGATAGAGATGAGGTCCGCTGGGAAAGAGAGACTCCTGACCATAACCGCAGGAGCCCTAACACCAGGGGCCTTCATCTCCCCCAGTCCCTGGACTCTACCACCCCCATGTCCCCTGGCGCACATGAGCACAGGGCCGCAGGGATGGCAGATTACTATCCAGCTAAGCGTATGGGGCTCATAGGCCAGTACCACTCAGGAATGGAGGGGTGGGCATCCGGGTATGGGCACCCAAGTACAGTACAGTTCAATGGGGAACCCCAGGAGAGTAGGCCCATTAAGGGCATCCTGAAAACCTCTGCCCAGTTAGGTCAGTGGAGGGGGTACCCATCAAATCCTGGCAGCAAGGAGGAATCTGAAGACTCCTCTGAACTGCGCAGGACACAGGAGACCAGGTCCCCACATTCTGCCAGCCATTCCCAGGCTCGCAGAATCCGGGAAAACCTGGAAGAACAGACGGGAACCTCTGGGAGCAGTGCCTCTGAGTCCGAGGAAGAATGGACAAGGGTTACCCGAACCAAAAAGGCCAATAAGGCAAAAAGGGCCTTGCTTAAGGACCCCTTAAAGCAGATTAAGGCGATCAGGAGCGTCATCACGCCTTACCATAAGAACGCTAAGTATTCTGTTTGGGAGCACTTAGAGTTGTTTGAACAAATGATGGAGACTTTCCATTTGAAGGACAGCCAAAGCTGTATTCAATATGTAAAGTGGACATTCTCCCCGGAATACTCCAGTTTCTTTGCGGGGCTGGAGGACCAAAATCATTTAAGATGGTCCACATATAAGGCGGCCATCCTGAAACATTTTTCTGTTCACAGAAATCCTCAAGAGGCTCGCAAGGCGGCCTACAATTTGCAATGTGGGGAGGATCAGGCCCCACGAGAATTTGTGCAGGAGTTAAAGCGTGCTTTTGCGCAAACCACCAGAAGGGTGCGCACAGATAGTAGAGAGTTTGTCAATACATTTTTCCATGCCTTGCCCAAATATATAATGACCCAGCTCGTGAGAGACTTTCATGAGAAAAGATCTTTAGACTGGGTCATTGAACAGGCTACCCGGATCTATGAGGTGCAGAAGCCCATAGAAAATAAAAGCAATGCCCAGAAAAACCCCAAAGCCAACAGCACCCCTGCTGCTGCCAAGGTGGCAGAGGTAAAGGTCACCCCCGTTTTGGATTTGGAGATGGGGGGGCCTAAAAACCTACCTGCACCTAATAATGCTAGGCCCAGAAGGTCCTCGGGCCAGTCACAGACAGGGAGCCAGGGAGGCAGCCCCACAAATGGGGTCCCTCGCTCTCCTGACTATGTAAGTCCTCGCTACAAGGGAAATCGACCCATCCTGGGTTATGTGTGGACTCCTCCAGCCCAAGGGGGGGGATCCAGACAAGCACCTAACCCAGGGAACTTCCCTCCAAACTTCCCACAGGAGGGCAGAAATTTACCAAACCCTGGGCAGAACTTTTTCCCCAGATATCCACCCGACTTTCAGCCCCAAAACCATCCATCCTTCTTTCCCCAATTCCCTGAGCCCAGACCACTGAATCCGGGAGAGGGGAGGCCAAGGGTGGAGGGGTACCCAAATCTTCCCAACCCGGGGTATTACCAGAGGAGGGACAGCTACCCTTCCCGGGATCAGCCCAGGGGAGAAAACAGGGCCCCGTATCAGCCTGAGCGGGTTTCCCAGTTAGAGCGCCAGGTTCAAAACATGGCGCGGGATATGGGTCATATACTGAGGGCTCAGCAGAACCCTCAGAT
Organism: Ambystoma mexicanum; assembly: GCF_040938575.1. Classification (NCBI taxonomy): domain Eukaryota; kingdom Metazoa; phylum Chordata; class Amphibia; order Caudata; family Ambystomatidae; genus Ambystoma; species Ambystoma mexicanum. The sequence goes on from NC_090924.1 coordinate 1,043,072,843, forward strand.
GGGCGTGCCGGCGCAGAACGCACCCAACTCTGGACCTGGTGCTCCAGAACAATGACGGGGGCAGCACCCCGATAACTCACCGGTTCCCAGGGAGGAGGCACAAAGGGAAGGGGGGTGTAATGCCTTGGAGGAAGCTTCCTTCCTCACTTGTAAACAGCCCCTGGAAACCCAGGAACCGGAAACAAAATCTCTTGCCCCGGAAAGTCTGCCTCCTAAGGAGCAGAGGGGGGGTAGGAGAAACAAAAGACCCAAACAGACTCAGTTTGAGGAGGAGGTACAGATCTTCCAATTTGAGGGAGAGGGATCCTCAGAGGATCCTGGGAAAAGGATCTTCTCCTTCAGAGAGGGGGGAACTCCTCCCAAAGAAAAATGGGTCCCTAGGGATGCAAATCCAGACTGGGGGGATGTGGAGACTGAGCTACCGCCGCCCACCATCTCATCCCAGAACCAACAGCAAGAAAATCCCCTGGTTCAAACCCATCCTGGGGACTGCCTCCAAAAAGGGGGGGGCGGCCCAGAACCGGAACCAGGGGAACCCACAATGGCTCTGATCTCCAGTTGCCAACTGTTTCTTTCAGATTCCCAAGACTCTCCACAGAATTCTGCCCAAATCTCTTCGCTAGCGATGTCCAAAACCAGAAAGTTAGCCCACCAGTTGTCCAAAAATGTACATTACCTGTGCCCCCTTGAGGAGAAGGAGGGAAGATATTATGACCCGGTACAAGTACAGGGGCAGGGTACAATCTCGGCACTGGTGGACACTGGATCTCAAGCTACCCTTCTGTCCAGAAGGGCCTTTGACGAACTGAATGCAGGAAGGGGAGAGAATTACCAAATTCCTCTCACCTCTCTTCCTGGACAACTGCAGAACTTTGACGGGAAGGAAATTCCCGTTGAGGGGACTGCAGACTTGGACATTAAGATCGGGCGACATAAGTTGAAACACCCGGTCATAGTTGTGGCCCCAGAGGGCACCCCTTGTTTACTAGGGAATGACCTCCTGAGAAGGTTGTCACCCCTAATAGATTGCGTAAACAAGGTCCTCTGGACTCAGACTAGCCGACCCATAAAATTAAAACAGAGTGTCAACCATGTTAGTTTAAACGGCACATGCCACATGGTTGAACAAAAATCTGACCAAGTAGAATTTCACTTCCAGAACAACCAAATTCCAGACGTGACGGTAATAGCAGTAGGACAACAGACTGGTGATGGGGGGTCCTCTCTATTTCTGAAAATCAACCTTCCTTCCAGTCTAAAGTGGTATTCCACGCTGGAAGGAAACACTCTGAAATTCTATACTAATCCACAATCAGAAACCCCCACTCCTATAGTCCAGAAAGATGTGAAATCAGCTCAAAGCCTGGCTGATATTCAGCAAATTGGAGAGCAGTTGTTCATCCCTGTTCAGTTAAATGATGGGAAGGACTCTGTTCTCGCTCGAGTGTGTGTGAACAACGGTAAGAGCTTCATCAGCGAAGCCATGTTCCGCCAACTCCCAAAAGATCCAGCCATTCCCACCTTCAAACTGATAGACAAATGGGAAATGGACCTGGAAGCACCTGACTCCAAACATCTCCTGCCAAGCAGGTGTATGCTCAAAATCTCCATTGGCAACAAGAGCATAGTCCATAATTGTTGGGTCGTGCGAGACGTCACTGCCGCCTTTTACTTAGGCAGTGACATTCTCAATCGCTTTGCCATTAGTTTGGACCTAATAAACTTCAAAGCTTGGTCCCGATTAGCGGATAGTCCCATGGGCTTTGATGATCCAGAAAAAGCATTTAGGTCAGCTCAATTGCTACCTTATGCAGTTGAAATTCAGGTTAAAGAGGGAGTCACCATCCCAGAAAGGACCCGACAATTCTCCCTGGAAGTGAAAGTTAAAAGGGGACAAGAGTTGAAAAACCCTGATGCTTACATACATCTAAATGCTTCTCTCCAACAGCAAGGGTTGGGGGTAAACCCGACTCCATTAGTCAACATAGAACATGACCCCATTCTAATAGAGGTGGATAACAGCGACTTAAAGAGTATTACTCTAGCCGCAGGCACCATTATTGGAATGGCGGTTGATGACCGACATTTCTCCATTGATCTTGTAAATGAACTGTTAGGACCCATCCCCAAGGACTGTTTTGACAGTGACAGTGATGACAACGCAACACCAGACAGGATCTTTACCCGGCATGGGGGGAACTTCCTGGTGTACACTTCCTGCCCCTATGGTAAGGAAGATGTGACCTGTGACTTCAGGAGGGATGAGGTGATTTTCCAGGTCCATGAGGGCTGCCTTTCCCACCTGAAGCCTCCGGTCCAAATCAGCACCCTGACCAGGGACTTCTCCACCCAGCTGGAGGAGGCCGCGGAGATAGCCAAACCAGAAGTCTTTCCAGGCTTCAGGCAGATGGTGGAAGAGAGAGTCAACCTAGCTGATGCCTGTGTGACTCTGGAACAAAAGCAAAAGTTGAAACAAGTTTTCTTGGATTTCCAAGATCTCTTTGCGGTAGACTCATATGACTGTGGTCGCACCGACATCCACACCACAACAATCCCCACGGACCCTGGCATGACTCCAGTGTTTGTGAAGCAATATCGCTTGCCTCTCGCATCAATGGAGTCCCTTACTGAAATAATTAAGAACCTTGAGTCCCGGGGAATAATCCGTCCAGTCCACAGCACCTTCAATAATCCGGTGCTGGGAATATTGAAGCCAAACGGCCAGTGGAGACTCTGCGCCGACCTTAGGGAGCTCAACAAACGGGTCCATACTTCCCGATGGCCTCTGCCCTACATTGACCAAGGTCTGGCCCAGATCCAGGGGTCACAGGTATTCACTGCAATAGACCTGACCAATGGATACTGGACCGTGCCTGTCAGTAGGGAGGACCAATACAAACTGGCTTTTACCTTTGGGGGCCAGCAGTACACCTGGACCCGGACTCCCTTCGGATACCTCAACTCCGGCAATGAATTCAACATTTTTCTACACAAGGCCATGCCTGACTTGGGTGCCAGGGGTAACCTGGCTTATGTAGATGATGTCCTCATCAAAAGTTCAACTGTTGAGGAACACATAGCGGAGATCCGTTATGTTCTGACACAGTTGAGGGCCGCCGGAGCAAAACTTTCCTTTCAGAAAGCACAGTGGTGTAAAACCCGTGTTAACTTCTTGGGGCATGAGATTACTCCTCAGGGTCTTTGTCCCCAGGAAAAGAAAGTGGAAGCACTTCAGAAACTGAAAGACCCCACAACTCTGCGAGAACTAAGGAGCCTCCTTGGACTGACTAATTACAGCAGAAAGTTCATTGAGGGCTACGCAGAGATCACCAGACCCCTGATTCATCTCCTGAAGGGGGGGGTCAAGTGGGAATGGGGTCCAGAACAAGCCGAGGCAGTAAAACAACTCAAGAGAAGCCTCTCACAAGCGCCTTGCCTAGCTTACCCTGTCAGAAACAAGGAGTTCTTCCTGGAGACAGGGTTCTCTAATACGTGCTTGACGGCAGTATTATATCAAAAGCATGACAAGGTCAATAAAGTAATCTCCTATGCGAGCAAAACTTTATCCTCTGTGGAGGAAAAATTCAACGATTGTGAGAAGGCACTCCTGGCAACGGTGTGGGCATTGAAGAATTACCGCCCGTTTATCCAGGGGGAACACATTATAGTGGAGACTCCACACCAGCCGCTGCAATATCTCCAAAGTGACAGAATCCGGGCCGGAAATGTGAGTAATTCCCGAATTACTTCCTGGATTCTGTCAATGCAAGGCTTTCCTGTGGAGGTCAGATATGGCCAAAATAAGAAGAGTCCCCTCGCGCAAGGTCTGGCTGACTTGCATGATTGTGCCAGAGAAAACTGTCTCGAGGACGAAAGTCTAAAAATAAAGGACAACATGGAGGCATACCTTAATTCCCCACACAAAGTCTTTGAAGAAGACAAGTGTGAGGGAATGCCCACTGTCTATGTGGATGGATGCTCGTACCATGTTGACAACAACGGGGAGAAAGAACTGGTGGCCGGCGTAGGGAATGCATGGGTGAATGAGTCCCCAGAACCCTCCGCTGGATACAAAATTGGTCCCCGAAGTAGTCAGGTGGCAGAATTGATGGCTGTGCATCAGGCCATCCTCACTGCTGTCCAGCATCAACTCCACGAACTGGTCATAATCACAGATTCGGATTATGTACGGAACGGGTTCGTGGAGCACCTGGTTAATTGGAAAACCAGAGGCATGTTATGTGCTAACAACAAACCCTTGAAACATGGGAAGTTGATCCAAAACATTGATGATCTGGTCACCTCGAATGAGATGACCATCTATTGGAAAAAGATCAAGGGTCATTCCAAAGTAGAGGGACCAGACAAAACTGGAAATGACTTAGCTGATCAGTTGGCCAAGACCGGGGCCATCCAAGGGGATCTAATTGAGATTGAGTCCCTGTTGGGGGAAATCCAGGTCACTGCTATCACTAGGTCCCAGACAAATGCTCACAATGATCTTTCAATTGCACAATGGAGTAAGGAGACCCCTGATGCTGATTTGATTACCGCTCAGAAGGGGGATCCAATAATTGGTAAATTTTACCAGCACCTTGAGGACCCTGAGAACTTTCCCCTGACGGATACCGATTACCTTGGGAAAGAGGACCTAAGAGTGTTGATGAAATGTCCAAAAATGTTCCGGATCCAAGACGGTTTGCTGGTAAGGAAATCCAAAGCTGGCCACGACCAGTGGGTGGTTCCTACCTCGTTCCGAAGCCTGATGTTAAGTCACGCCCATGATGCGGCCACCGCCGGTCATAGGGGATTTCACACAACATTGGAAATCTTAAGAGAGGTTGCATACTGGCCACACATGGGCCAGGACCTCAACCAATACTTGAAGGGGTGTCTTGTGTGTGCACAGTTTCAGCCATCATCCCTCACGCACCGGGCACCTTTACAAAAGCGGGGGATGACACTGCCATGGTCAGATTTACAAATTGACTTTGTAGGCCCTGTGATTCGCTCGGCTAGGGGGAATAAGTACATGTTGACTGTGACATGCTTGTTTACCAAGTGGGTGGAATGTCTCCCAGCCCCAAATTGCAAGGCAGAAACTGCAGCTGCCTTGATGATTAACCACATCTTTTCCCGTTTTGGTCTACCTCAAAGGATTGAGTCAGACAGAGGTAGCCACTTCACCAGTGAAGTAATGACAAAGATGTGGGAGATACTGGGGGTCAAGAGAAAGCTGCATATTGCTTATAGACCAGCTTCTTCTGGGGCAGTAGAGAGATATAACCGGACAATTGTGAGCATATTAAAGAAGTTTGTGGCAGATTCTGGGCCAAGTTGGGATATCCGATTACCTCTGGTCCTAATGGCTATCAGATCTACCCCTTCATCTGCAACCAAAATGTCACCATTTGAGTTGATGACTGGGCGCAAGATGGTGCTTCCTCAGCATTTGCTCTATAGGACCCAAGAGCAGACACTGATAAATGCCTCCACTACCCATGAGTATGTAGAGAATTTAAGGAAACACCTCCAACATGCTTTTGCTTATGCTCAGCGGAATCTAGAAAGATCGGCTGATAGCATGAAGACCCATTATGACCTGAAAACTTCCAGGAAGGAATATCAGGTGGGAGACCGGGTCTATCTATACAACTTCCAAAGGAACCAGGCCAAGCAGCGCAAATTTTTGCCTACATGGAAGGGACCCTTTGAGATCGTCGATAAGATCTCCCCTGTGGCCTACAAGATCCGCATCCCCAAAGGTGGTTCGGCAGAGGGGGAAGACAAGTGGGTCCACATAAACCAGTTGAAATGTTGCCATCCCAGGCACACTCTGCAACAACTGGAGGAATCCTCTGGAATCCTAGCGGGTACTGTATCAGACTAATTCAGTTCCAATCATAAAACCTACCACATCTAGTCTCTAAAATATTGTGATTTACATGAAACTGTCTCTAGTGATGCTGTTTTTTTTTTCAAAATAAGAATGTAATATTTCGTTACGATGAAATGCATATGCTGCCCCACTATCTCAACAGTGGTGGAAAAAAAAAATCGTCTATGAGTAGATATTGCCGCTCTTCCTTTATCATCCTAGGAGAGATGAAACCATGAAGGATGACCAAGAAGGACGATCCGGAGACCGGGAGCAAAGACACAACGGGCCCGGGGTACCGCCCAATCTTCCCATCAGGACCGGCGAGGAGAACTGATCGATCTGACCGGATGGAGAAGAAGATGCTGAACTGTGCCATCTACAGAAGAGGAAGAAGATTATGCGGACAGACCGGTGCGTGGGTCAAAACCCTTGGGCACGCGACTCCCCATCGACCCAAACTCAAAGTGCAGTCACGTGGGGGGGCTTGTAGGGTGTCCTGACCCACGTTTAAGCTACCCTGCTACAACATTTGGTGCTGTGGGCTTAGGAAATTCAAGATGGCGGGAAACCCACATGTGCGCCGAAATCCAGGAAAGCTGCGCAGTTGTGCGCACACCAAAATGGTTACCTAACTTGCCACCCACCAGTGTAAAGAAAGGTCTTTGTTAACAAAATCCACTTTTACTGATGTCAAAAAGTTGCTGAAATCGTGACTCATTGGACCACTTTAAAGATTCAACCCTTTTTGTGGGGTTCCACATAACCATCTTACTGTAAGGAGCCCCATCAAAACAATGTTAAGCAAGGATTTACTACCATGTAAGAACCATTCCTGTTTAGAATGCATTAATCCAAGAAAATCCCAAAGTTGCATGCAGTGCCAACAAAATCCTCTAGGCGGCACTAGCGGTCTAAACTCTGACTGGAGAACTGAGTGCAGTTTGCTGACAAAGGGATTTGACTCAGCTGACTTCAAAGGCTGCATTTTAATTAAAAAAATTAGCCACATGCTGTTCCCAGAGGCCTGAAGCCTGGGAAACCCTATCACCTCCAGAAGCTTCACACCAGGAGTTAGAATCTCACATGACCTCTTGATTGATAGAAGGCAGACTGGCTGGGAGCTTCCCAGAGACCACACAAAGGACCCTTTCCTCTGAAAGGAATATGTTAATTCTGAAATGTTTGCTGTCAACAAAGATCTGCAAGCCAGCAGAGATCAGAGGACTGACCCACCCAAGTCTTGGAGGCGGACCTCAACACTCTGAGGATTGAATTGAAAGGAAAATATATATTTTACAAAAACACTGATAACTCTTTGTAATCAATTGACAGAAATGTATAACTTTGAGAGCTTTAATTTAAAAAATGTACCTTTAATTCAAGGCCAAATTCGAATTTGTGTGATGTTCTGGGGCAAAACCCCATTGTTTATTAATATTACAGACTCCCTGTTTCAGCTAGACAAACGAAAATGCATTGGTATATGGGTAGATATGTGAGGAACAGTTGTATAAAATTTAATGAAGATCCAATGTTGTGCAGCACATGAAAAAGTGCTAGAAGTGGCCATTTTTGAATGCAAGCTCCTAGGAAAAGCAGATTTGTACAGAGACATGGCTAAATTCAGCTACACCATGTATATGTAATTTTAAACAAATGTGTACCTGTGCAAATATGTTTTTAGGTCAGATATAGATTGTGTATAAAGTTGACAGGGGTGGGTTCTCTGTATCATAAACAGACCTCATCATGATGACACTTCATTTCATTCCCCCAATCAAGTAAGGAATGAAAATTTGACCAATGACGAGTGAGAGGGGCAAGGCTAGTGATGCTGCACACACACCCACTCTCAAGAAATAGATAAAAGCAGAGAGTCAGGACACATAGGGACATTCAATTTCATCTGCCGCTGGAAGCCCTGCCGGAAAAATCCATACTTACCTCCATCAAACTCCAGAAAGCCAAACTAGAGACTTCAATCTATCCAGAGCAGAGACCAGACCAGAGAGAAAGCAGTGCTGTGCCTAGCAGAGACCAGACCAGAGAGAAAGCAGTGCTGTGCCTAGCAGAGACCAGACCAGAGAGAAAGCAGTGCTGTGCCTAGCAGAGACCAGACCAGAGAGAAAGCAGTGCTGTGCTTAGCAGAGACCAGACCAGGCGCTGTGAGCAGAATCCGGAAAGACCTGACCAGACTGAAGATCGTGACCAAGTCGCTTTCCTGTTCAAAATCTCTTGTGAGTACTTAGCAAAACTCAGAACACATCTCTTAGTTTAAATTCATCTAATTCAATCTATTTAACCTAAGTAGAACTGCCTCCTATCTGTCACCTGTCATTTCTAGTAAAATTTGTCATTTTGAAAAAGTGTGCGTTTAAAATTTACAAAACCAAAAACGACCTTTACTAAATTACTCATATCTCCGCAACCGTTTGGGCTAGAGACTTGCAATAACTTTTATTTGGAAGCTGAGATCCCAGGCTTTCCTAGGACCCCAAAACGGTAGAGATAGTCCTTGCGGTTCCTTTGTAATAGCGCTCGGCGCATCCGCGAATTTTGCCGCGATTTGCAATTTCTTCACATGTAAAAAAAACTGCTGCTGCCTGATTTCATTTGCCAGAAATTCGTTTAACCTGCTAACTATCCCTGCATCATTGCTAGTGTGAGCCTGGACTAATATTAACTAGATACCACTCATCCTGAACCTCTAAAAGGGAATTAAGAGCGTTTCCAGCATATTTCTCATTCATTGCTAGCACCTATCAAAGCATTTGCCTGTGTTTTCAAACTTCTGTTTAAGCTTGCTGGATTGAACTGAATTACAGTTGATTGCATTTCTGAGAACTGTGTGTTTTCCTTCCATTTCCTTGCCTTGCATCAAGGGGGGGAGGGGAGTAGCCAGAGAAAAGTGATTACATTGTTTGGTTGAAATCATATTGCGTATTTTCTGTACTGCATTCATTGAATATTGCATCCACCTGAGCCTACATAAAGCATCCTCTACCACATTATACTTTTGTTCCTATTTACCAGTGTGCTACCTTATCCATTTCATGTCAACTCATTAGTGATTAAAGAAGTGTGCTAGTGCCAGATTCTCCGTTGTTAATATTTACCATATCAGATTAAGTGTGATATTCAATTATTAATTTATTAAAAAGTGTGATATATATTTTAATTTATCAAATAAACCTTTTAAACTTGCAAAGCAGAATTACTTCTTGGCTCAGTGGGGTCAGGGGGATTCCAAGAGAGGGGTGTTATACAAGGGTAGTCATCCAGAACGCATGAACTGGACCTAAAGATATATCAATAAGGGTTTTCATTCAGTATTCTAGACTAGGCGTTAACTTGGCTGTAGTGCTGAATTGAATCCTCTTACAAGCAGAAGGTCCAAACTAGGGATCCCATATAAACATGACCATGTATTCATCTCGCTGCTACTAAAAATCCAGATTAAAAAAGCATTGGCAACACCGACAGTTTGGCCTTTTGTGTAGGCATGGGTAAGGATCTTGCCAGGCACTGCCATAGTGGTATTAACTGGCCATTGATGGTAGCAGGTGCAAATTGGTGCCAGTACCTGGAAATCTAAATGCAGTGCTTGGCAAATGCCTAAAACATATAGACAAGCCAAAAAGGTTGGCTTTGCCAATGGTCGTTGTCTGTGAACATGTTTCTTCCTTTCACTGGTTCATCTGACCCTTCATACACTGTTCCCTGCAGTCAAACTGCTCATCGATGTAAATGAAGACACTGTTTGAAATGTGCTTCATCTGAGCATGTTACTTTATCTCAGTATGAGCGAGAGTTTTTTTTGGTAAAAATAAATCAATAAATTGCAATTTTCCACCTGGCTAATATGGTATCTGCCACCCACTTCATGCAACTTCAAATGCATAATCCTCTATTCCGTCATCAAAGCTGAACTTTTGCAGCCTCACTGAAATGCTAATACTGATCTCTGGTAACCTCGCTTTCAATTTCTTCTGACCCCCTTTTAATGTATATATATATATATATATATATATATGTATATATATATATATATACACATATGACAAACTTCTATAATGGATGCAAAATCAATATTAAATACCAACATGTGAACAAAAGATCATTATGTGCTAAGGAAGCCGACGTCCATCTACAGAGTAAAAGAGTGAAATGGGTTTTGGTTTTGGTTTTGGTTTGCTCCTAATAGGACCACGATCTGGGCCTCTATAATTTATATCCTGAATAAGATATAATATTACCACTCAGTGTTGCTTGTACTAACTTCTTTGTTAATTTGGCAATAAAATGTTCTTAGTTCAGTTTTAAATCAGATGAACATTAGTCATCTGTGGTATTTCTATGCTCTGTAACAGTTTGGTTATGAACGAGACAAAACACAACCTTCATTTGTCATTTTCAAATGCATTACAAAAAGAAACAGTACAAAAACATCTTTGGGGAATACATGTCTGAAGACATCTTAGGATACACAGTAAGTGCCCGATATGCCCTTTATTCAATATATAGCTTCTATGCAGGAGAAATGATGCACATGAAGACCGGAGTAGCTGGCAGAGGCAGCTCTGGCTCCAGCAGATCACCCCCACTGTGCCCTGGGAATGATTAGAGAGCAGAGCTTGCCTCTGCTTTAATCTTTACCTCACTGGTAGAGAACTCTGAAAAGGTCAACTTGCCCAAAAGAGGTTAAATTGATTCTTCTTGCAGACATGGAATTAATCAAAGAAGGGGTTTAAAACCCCTTTTTTTTTATAGGAAAATGTCCATTGGACATTGGACAAAAGCAAGCCTGCTTTAAGGTGCCCAATCCCTGTCCTTGTTACAAGTGGTCATTGCCTTTTTACATCATTCCCAAAGTGCTTTGTGCTAAAGGAAGTGGAGGAGACAGGAAGGAAGGAAAGGTACAGAGAGACACAAGATGGTGGAATACTTTCCCACCTGTGCTGAGCACCCTCTGACTACACTGACCCAGACTTTTTCTCATATTAATGGCATCAAAGGCCATTTGGTATGCAACACCCTGGTGTGAAGCATGTCCTTTTGTTTAGGGAGTCCTGTTTCCCAGGACAGATGCTGCTTTTTGTGCTGGCTGGCAGAGACAGGCTGTCTGACTAGACTACACATATCCCTTCGACAGCTGACCTGGGCTCACAGTGTTGGCAGGTGTGTGATTCAAATCAGATGTGGCTTTAATTATTATGTTGTTTTCCAGCCACCATACACCAAACTCAGGTATGACTACTGGTTTAAGAATAAACTGCCAGCATGATCACATTTTTTCAAATGTACGTCGTTTTGGACCAGATATGCACATTTTAAATGTAGCCTCTGCACTGTAATTACTTGGCTGCCACAGCAGCTATCGAAAGGAAGCCTATGATCTTTGAACCTGCTCTGTGCCATTGCACAGCAGGTACTCCAGGTCAGGTGACTGATGCAGCAGTGAACCTTGTCACTATGCTGTTGGTACAACGCTTTAAGGAATGGGGTCTGGTTAGCAAACCACCCTTTCTGGGAGGAAACCACCTGCATTATTTTATATTTAAAAATGAAAAATGTCAGGGCTTCCAGACCCATGCCAGATGGCAATTCCTCACAGGAATTAAACTAACAAAAAGAAGACTCTGGAACTTGAAATTAATTGGCGTGGACCCAACACTTAAAAAACAATACCATGCCCAAAGCAGCACACACCACAAGGTAGAAACTAACATTATGTAAGCCAAATCTGACTACCATATGACTACTATAAGAAAGATTTGATAAAGACGTCAACTGACATCCACAATTACTTATTAACAAGACCAACCTCAATCACACTATCCAGCACCAATATAACCTCACAAATAATTCACCTGGCAATTCGTCCATACCCTTCAAATAAGTGTTCATTCTGATGCTAAACGACCTGGTCAGCTTCATCAACTCACTTAAAGCATGTGAACATGCTGCTCTCCATCTTCAAAACTCTCCCATCTATAGTCCTTACCTCCTACCGCAACATCATCAAATGCTCACTCACAGCATGGAAATCCACCTCTGTAGTGAAATCTAGCCAGGTTCTACTCCCCCTGAATTAAAGATAAAACTCACCATCCTGACTTTGCCTCTGGTTCTTGTACAGGATACCAACTATCCAGATCCTGGACAATGTCCATCAAATCATGCAACCCCTCAAGACTTGCTTGATTTAAATCGTATGTCAACCCAACCCAGACACTATAGGAGTAAGAACTTCCTGAAGATGCACTAATGATACCTTCCCCTTGCATGGGGTTTCACTTCCCTCTTCTTCACCTTTAGCCAAGTAGAAGATGATCTATTTGGATATCTTTAATCCTAACATAGGGTCCTGACAAAGAAAGGGTAGAATGGGTTCTTTCTGAATGCATAATCGCCTATTTCACAAAGGTTTGGATTCTCACTGCCCTTGTAACTGCTTCAGCAATCCTAAACTCCCCCTTCCCTCATGACCATAGTGCCTTCCCCTGCATCTGGAGTGACACCAGGGATGTTGATTCACCAAAATGCCTGGGGTAGCAGAAGTGACATCACACACCTGATGACATCACAGGAAGTGGTCACATGACCTCTGATCCCGATTGCATCAGTTTCAGGTTAACCCTGGTGATGTGACATCACCAGAAGTGGCTTGCGGGTGTAACAAAAGTACTAAATAGGTACCAAAGCAGACAAGAATATTGTATATACCAACCACATTTAACAACATGTTAACAAGGGTGCTGTCTTCATAAGCCATGGATGGAGTCATGACATGACAGGGTTAGATCCAACAGAATCAACATAGGCCGAGGTGCTGCCATAGATATGCTACTTCAGCATTATATGGCATGTTACATCCATATTATGCCAATAATAGCTGTATATCAGGTATTGTCATTACATGATAATATTGCCAGTTGCTGTGACAATACAGTATTCAAAAATAAAAAAGATGCAAGTCACCAACAGTGCAGAGAACATTAATGCTTTAATTAACAATAATAATTTCTTATTGGTATAGCGTTTTCGCCAAAGTGGTATAAATAGCACATATTTACATACAACTATCATCTCAACCAAAGTTGGTACTCATTTATGAACGTTGGAAGAATGAAAGGCTTAGTTAGTCTTGCAGGGAATCGAACATGCGACCTGTATAACATACATAGATCACAGCAGCGAGCAATCAACCCGCTGAGCTATCTTACTGCTTTGATATTAAAAATGCAATGCCACAATAAGAAAACATGTTGAAACTGGCTGCGCAATGTAGGCCAGACATGCGGTAACACTTATCACATTTGCTGTAGCCTTGTTGATGCACAGTAAACAATGCCATGCCACAGTAAGATATACCTAGACTGGCTGTACCAAAATGACAATCTAACCACGTGATAACACTTATCATGATTACTTTAGCAGAGATTCCCAGAAAAATATGAAATGCCACAGTAAGGAAAGGCTAGACTATCTGTACCCAAATGCCAATGTAGCCAGGTAATTACACTTATGATGCTTATGTCATAATAAATGCCCAGGAAAATATTCCATGACACCGTAAGAAATGGCTAGACTGGCTGCACCCAAATGTCAGTCTAGCCACTAATAAGTCATATCATGTCTGCTTTATCATGGATGCCCATTATGTTTTAGCGAAAACCCCTCCTGCCCCCGCTTCCACACACATCTCCCCTCTGCCTCCCGCTCTCCTCCTCCAACCCCCAAGATCAGCTCCTCTGCTCTGCATTACTGTCACATCCTTCTTCCTCGTCCCAGTGCTTATGTATGAGGCAAAGTGCTTCAAAGGCAAGTACTGGGACAAGTAGGGCTGGGAGTAATGAAGATTACTGGTAAGTAATCCAGGCATTGCACACAAGCACACACATTCACACACGATTCACCTGATCATTTACACATGCACCCATTCACTCACACACTCAGATACCCATACATCATGCACTCGCGCACTCACTAACACACATTACAAACATACATACGTACGTATGTACACATAACCACACCCACTCACCCTTGCATGCATGCACAAACGTTTACAAAAAATACATTTTCTTACCCAAATCTTTTGCTTGAAGAACTCCTTCTGCAGGCAAGGCAGGCCTCTAGCTCTATTGCTCTATGCACGCATGGTCATGCACAGAGTAGAGAATCTGGAGACTTCCATGACCTTTTGTAAGTGGCCTCAGGTGTGGAAAAGAAATAAGCCTAACGGAAATAATATCTTGATGAAGTCAGAGTGACTTCAAAAAGAAATTATTCCTTTTTGAGGTCAGAGAAGGACTCCCCCTCCCACAGGACATAGGGCAGAGGGGTTGCTGAAACTGAATGCAAAGAGGGCTCTCGTCTGAGCCCTCTTTACTTTCTGTTTCAATCTGCCTCTGCAGCCCTAAACCAGGGAGGCAGTAAAAGGGGTCACAGGGGAGTTGCCAGGGGTTACTGTTGCGACCTCTGGTGACCCCCAAATGACGTCCATGAGGACAACCAAGAAACATACAAATTATATCCTGTTTTTATAAAGCACATCATAACGTATTTCTCTCACTTCTGACCCCATTATGTACGTGAGCTGGTCAGGGTCAAAAGACTCAGCATATGTAGGGTTCTTCTTACATGTTGCTTTACTATGGTTCATATCACAGGTCATACAAGTCCAGGTTAGTTCCTGGATGGACAGAATTGGTAGAGACTGGAGAGAAAGACACTGTCCCACCATCTCATTCAGCTCCCCGGCCCCGAATGACTCGTTGAACATTCACTCTGACGTTCACGCAGGCAAACTACTCGCTCTCAGGGGTGTTGCTAGGTCTGGAAAAGATCCGGGGCTACACTTATGTCGGGATTGTTGGGTCTCGAGTCTAGTTAGCCTTTTGGTTGTAGACCCTGAGATTCTATCCGGGGCTACAACCAAAATACCCGGGGCAAAACCCCCCTGAGCCACCACCTTAGCAATGCCACTCGCTGTGCTATCTGATTGGCTTCTGATTCAGAGAACTAGGTTTAAGTGCAGGGGTCAGCCATTGGCGAGGTGTTTTTTAAAGAGTAGGTACTTAAGGCCCTTCCCAAAGTGCAGGATGGATGGGCTCAGTCTTCTCTTTGTGGGTAACTTGTAGCAGAGCACGAAAAGGCATGTTTCATGCTTTCTATCCCCTTTACAGTTGTTTGTATCCAGCCCAGTTATTATTATTGTTACCCAATTTAATGGTACTTTCTAGGACAATTTAGAAGATGGAGTAAGGAATAGACTCTACTTCGATAAGATAAAATTAACTTTTTTTACTTTTATTAACTGCATAAGAAGAAAGCACTAGCCCACTTCATGAAACCATATGTTATATGGCACATGGACGAGCCAGCAACGAGCCTCAGCCAGCACGGCAATATTAAAGTAATTTACAAAAAATATAAGGGACAAATGAATACGCTGTTATCTAGCACTGTAGGTTTTATCCTGCTTAGCACATGAAAGGGTTTCCTTTCAGGTAAATCTAATTTTTTCAGAGAATACCGTTCTTTTAAAATGAAGGCTATGGGGCTGTTGCATGTCACCCCTTTTGGGAGACATGGTAGCTCCCAGTGTGCTGTCTTGGTCACATGCGGGAACCAAGTTAATAAAAACAACGAGCTGTTTCAGGCTCGTCAGTCAGACCAACAAAGGCTCTGGTGTAGTTATTGTCCGGCACCATGCTGGTGCCACACCGCGTGCTGTGGGCCCAAGGACGGGGCCACAGCACGAGGACGGTGCCCCTGCTGGGCAACGCTATCCCTGAAGGTGATCGCCACCATGGGATCATGGCTGCATGGGCAACCCCGGCCTGGGTGCCCCCGGGGCCGCTGTGTGCTGCGTGCCCCCAGCCACGTGGATCGCTCCAGTGATCTGCAGCGGGTGGGGTGACCCCCCACTCATTTGCCCGCAGCATGATCGCCGCACCGAGGGACTGTGTCGGGTGCTCCCGACACCTCCAGGGGCCTGCCCGGTGATCCAGGGCAGGCCCCCAACAGGGGCAACAAAGACATGAAGATTAGTTATTTTAGACGGGTGGCGCCCAGCCCTACTTCCGAAAAACCTCAATCTGAAGGGGTGGAAATGAAATGGGCGTGAGACTCTAGATGAAACAGTAATCGTGCTGCAGCATTTGATGACGAAATGTAGCTGAATGTGAAAGTATAGTTCCTGATTCGCAGGATATTCAGGCGTTCACTGACAACTGTGTTTGTGCTCATGACATATGCCTTCGGGTTTTCCTAAACTCGACTCTAATCTAACACTGCCTTCGTCAACAGAACCCAAACAATGCGGCCTTACACAAAGGAAGAGCAAAACTGCACGCCATGCGATTACCTACGAAACCTGTCATTGGCTCCAGCGTCTGAACGAGGAAGTCTGCCAGCAAGGAGCCGGGGGCGTCCCACAAGCTAACTAAGAATGCGCAGCTTTTTTGGGCACTCGACCACGCGGGAGCACAGCAGAGCTCCAAACGTCTTCTCCACCTTAATGGTAGGAAATGTATGACATGTTAAGCTATCCAGCAGCTTAAAGCACACACAAGAGAGCGCACAGTACTGCAGGGCTCTCAGAGGAACAGGGCAGGGTCTGCTCTTAATGCTTACAACATACAAGGACGTTATTCTCGTGCACTGCAACTCGACAGCTAATCAGTGGTCCAAAAATATAATTTACTGAGTGATTTTCCCTAATAGCGACAACAAGGCTGGTATGCTGGGGTTGAGTGCTTCCTAAGAAGCGAACAGACAAATGACAAAAGCAGACACTTTGCAAATGTAAAATGAGATTTTAGCAAACGGGGCTAATTCAAGGAAATACCCTTTCCTTTGTGGTTACAGAACTGTGGAACTCGCTCGTGCAAATTAAATCACGTACAAGATTTGAGAACTCCATATGTTCAGACCGCAGTGTAAACATGTGTATTTTCAGAACTTTGATCAAATTCTTGCTTTTTACAAGGGTAACATTTGATTGTACCTAGGCAAAACCGGCCTTGAGTCCATGCCCACATTTTAGAAGCCTGCCCCTTGACAAACCCTCTTCATAGATTCAAAAACGTTAGTACAATAGCAAGGGGAGAGAAAAAAAATCATGGTAGCAGTTATTTTTTTTTACTGACCTATACTCTTTTTTTATATATATTTTAAACAATCAGTATTATTAAAATAAACAATAATTATGTAAGGCTGAAATGACATCTTGCAAAATTACATACCATACATTTTTTACCTTAGAATCAGCCTAACTTTCAGTCGCTCTAACAAAAATGTATCTTTGATGTCAAGCCGGACCTGCCGACTGTTGAAATTTAAACCTCTGACACTTTTGGTTTTGGGGAATTTTTGTGACACAAGCCATACATTTGCCAAAACCATTGTTACAAAACACAGAGAGAGGGAAATGGGGTTCTGAACTGAGAACATCTGGTTGGATAGCAACCAGCAATGCCACGGAATGAAACGGCCAACTCACTCAAATCAACCAATGAGGAGCTCCCTAACAAAATTGGCTCAGATCAAAATTGGCTCAGATCAGCAGCTTTGTAAGAAGCAAGTCTGGTCTGGTCTTCCCATTTCCGAGCTTCTCAGTGAGTTCACATGGTGCTACTTTGAGCTATTTTCATGGGCAATTGGGCTATTTTCATGGGCAATTGGGCTATTTTGGGCAGGTTTTGACAGCTGCTGTTTATTTTGTCCTCCTTTACCACCTACCCACCATGCCCCACTCTCTATACCCCACCCACGCAAATGCCACCCTCTCTACCCACACCCACCCAATCCCCACCCTCTCTACCCACACCCACGCAATCCCCACCCTCTCTACCCACACCCATACTACCACCACCAACCCCACCCTCTCTACCCCATCCACCCACCCTACCCACACTCTCTACCGCAACCTACCCACCCACCTAATTCCTGCTCTCTATACCCCAACCCAACCTACCTCCACTCTCTGTACTAACACCCACCCTACCCCACTCTCTTTACCCCCACCCACACTACCCCTACTCTGGCTCTACAAGCACCCATTGTACTTCTACTCTATTTACACCCACCCTACCTCTATTCGCTCTACACTCACACACCCTACCATAACTCTCTACCCCACCCACCCTACCTCTACTCACTATACAGCCACACGCATCCCCACTCTCTCTATCCCACCCACCTACCCCACCCCCAATCTCTCTAACCCAACCCACCATACCCCCATCCACCCTACCCCACCCTCTAAAACCCCACCCACCCTACTCTCACTTTCTCTACACCATTCCACCCTCCCACCCACCCTACCCCTACTTTCTCTACACTCACAAACAATACAGCTGCTCTCTCTACCCCCACCCCACCCACCCTACCCCCACTCCACCCACCCTACCCCCACTCTCTCTACCCCCACCCCACCCACCCTACCCCCACCCCACCCCCACTCGCTCTACCCCCACCCCACCCACCCTACCCCCACTCTCTCTACACCCACCCCACCCACCCTACCCCCACTCTCTCTACCCCCACTCTCTCTACCACCCACCACCATATCCCCACTCTCTCGACCCCATCCACACAAGCCCTGTCTCTACACCCATTCACCCACCCTGTCTACCCCCACTGTCTCTACCCACCAGTCCCCCACTCTCTCTACCTATACCCACTCTAACGTTACCTACCAAAATCTGAACTGTCGCCATTTTAAGGCTGAGGCCTAGGATGGTGTAATGATTGTGACTAAAGCATAGCACCTATGTGTGCTTTTTTCTAAAAAATATAGCGCTTGCGTGCAGTGCATTCAGAGCTATAATGCATTAACGTGTACACCAGTTATTGTAGGCAAATTGAAAATTCCTCCGGTGCACATGCCTTTGGCCATGAAGCGTGTGCATATGAAGCAATACCGCATTCCCGGGGGACATGAGGACATTTCAGACACCATTAAGGGATATGTAGAAGCAGGAGTGTTAAGTCCTGTTCCTACTGCTTGGAATAATCCGAACTTGCCTCTGAAAAAAGGGGATGCGAGCTGGAGGATGACGGATTATAGAGAATTGAACAAACACATTCCCCCTTTGGTCCCTGCACTCGTAGACACTATCACTTTAATTGAGAACGTACAAACGTTTGAGGGAACCTGGGATGCAGAGGTAAATTTTGCCAATGCATTGTTCTCTGTGCCAATTGCTGAGGAGTGTCAGGAGCAGTTTTCATTTTCTTGGAATGGGCATCAGTACACCTTCACAAGGTTCCCTATGGGGTACTTGCACAGTCCAACCATTTGTCACCGGCTGGTTGCAGAACATTTGGACAAAATACCATGCAAACCTGATACACATATTTCACATTACATTGATGATATTCTGATCCATGCAAGGATGAGCGAAGTGCGCAAAATCAGTTGGAAGTAATCCTTGACGGTTTGAAGGAAGGGTGGCAGATTAACCGTAACAAAAATCAAGGGCTAGCTGAGCTGTGGTATTTCTGGGAATTCAGTGGCATAATGGGCATCCAGAGATGGTGCCGAAAGCCATACAAAAGATACTTGAGTTTATCACACCTGTTAACAAGAAACAAGTTCAGCAGATCATAATACTGTTAGGGTTTTGGAAACAGCATTTACCACATTTAGGGCAAATATTGGCACCACTTTACAAAGTGGCACAAGAAAAATACGAATTTGAGAGTGCAAGGAGCAGCAAAGAGCATTTTACTTCGCTGTGCAGCATCTGCTTGATTTGTGGCCTTTGTAATCAAGAGAAACGGAGTTGAATGTGTCAGTACAAGAGAATTATGCTAACTGGAGCCTGAGGCAAAAACAAGATCGAAAGCGGGTTCTTTTAGGATTATGAAGTCGCAAATTACCTGAGGTTGGTGATCGATAAACTCCATTCGAGAAGCAATTACTAGACTGCTCTTGGGCTCTTGTTGATACTGAGCAAATTACAGTGGGTAATGATGTACTGATCAGGTCTGAAATCCCGATTATGCAATGGTTGTTGAGCTCTCCTAAAACACACAGGACAGGAAATGGTATATTCAAGACAGAGCAAAATCAGGAAAGGGTGGAGTTGCCAAATTACATGAGCAAGTGGCTAGTGTGCCACCTGTAGACTATATACCGCAGGAATTGACAGAAGGGTGTGAGTCTCCAGTGAAATGGTGAGTACCTTATGTGGATTATTTACAGTAGAGCAGACAGAACATGCCTGGTTCACCAATGGCTTAGACTGTTATGTTGGAACTGAGCATTATTGGAAAGCTGTGTCATATAATCCCAAAACAAAAAAGATCCTAACAACATCTGGTGAAGGAAAGGGCAGCCAGTTTGCAGAGCTTTATGCAGTGTATCAAGCTTTGAAACAAGAAACACCTGGTCAATGTCATTTGTACATAGATTCATGGTAGTGGCTAATGGGCTAGCTACATGGCTACCGACATGGCAAGAGAATGGGTGGAAAATTCATCCAAAAGAGTTGTGGGGAAAGGAACTGTGGCAAGATATCTGGGAAATGCTATTACAAAGTGAAGTAACAGTGAATAATGTGGATGTGCACTGTACTACTGACTCATAAGAACGATGGTTCAATTCTGTTGCAGCCGAACACACCAAGGTTTCCTCTGTGGACGTGGAGGCTCAGGAGGGCGATTCTGAGGGTGTGGTCAAGTGGGCTCACCAGAAATGTGGACGAATGGGAGAGTAAGCTACTTGCAGATGGGCACAGCTCGAGGGATTAGTATCCCTTTAGAAGTAGTGAAAACAATTATTTTTCAGTGTCCTGTGTGTCAACGTCAACAGCATAGACCCATTCCTCACAATGTCCAGGGTACTTTGCGAAGAGGCAAGTTGCTGGGGCAAATCTGGCAGATCGATTATTTCGGCCCTATGCCAATTAGTAAAGGTTGCAAGTAGGCATGCACAATTGTGGACACATATTCTGGATATTTGATGATATTACCATGTAAGAGAGCCACACAACTGAACACTATTAAATTATTAGATCAGATGACCTTGTATTACGGCGTGACCTTTCAAATTCAGAGTGACAATAGCTCACACTTAAAAGGCAAGTTGATTCAGGAATATTGTCAGGAAAAGAACATTGATTGGCTCTATCATGTGCCATATCACCCCGAAGCATCGGGGCTGACTGAAAGAATGAATGGTTTGCTGGAAGAACAGTTGCACAAATCAGGGGATGGAAGCCTGACAGGTTGGCGTGATTGACCAACAGACCATTGACTGAAAATGAACCACCCTTAATGTGAATGGTAACACCTGCATTACAGATGCAACCTTATTCAGCTGTGGAGACTCTATTATACTGGGAGATAATGCCAGGTGCTTTAGCTCCATACCACTCAAACCCAGAATCTGCAGGGATAGACTTGCATTCTCACCAAGAGATCAGATTAGAACCCAGAGGTATAATAGTAATTAAAACTGAAGATTCCATCAGAACACATGGGATTGATTACCCCTAGATCTGGATTAGCATTGAAGGGCATCCAAGTACTTGGAGGAGTGATAGATATTTATTATCAAGGAGAAATTAAAGTCACTGTAATGAACAGTGGAGACCAAATACTGCATATCCATGTAGAAGACAGGATAGCCCAGATGATTGTCATACCTGTAAAATTGTCCAAGATCAGAAAGGGGGAGTGGAGTCCCCTACAGTGGTAATTACTAGTGGGGACTGTGGTTTTGGCTCATCAGACCACATGGTACCAGGTGCCAAGGTGTGGGTAGGAAAACCAAGTAGCCCACCCATACCTGCAGATGTCAAATAGTTTTGGTGATGGAGCCTATGAGTTTGATTAAATTGAAAAATTAGGTTTGGAAGTCGCCTGGTGCCGACGCACTAGTCCAAGCGGGCACGAAGAACTAGATTCGTAAAGCATTGATAAAACTGGAGAAAAGAGCTCATGAAACACTGACACCGGCTAGACAAGAGACAGCACAGCAAAGGTATTTGCCAAAGATGGCCAAAACCGAGAACATGTGGCCATATCTAGCACAACGTTTTTTAAACATTTCAAATGTTTGTTTGACAGATGTGCACAATGCAGGAGACTTACTGTCCACATGTCTAGTAACTGTGCCAATGCCTTCTTCAATTTTGAGAGAGACCTTTGGAATTGTGCACAATGATTCTTTGGTGAAGGATTCTGATGTGCGACAATTATTCTCCATTTATGAATATTGCAGATTCTGCCAAGAAACAAACCAAAAATGGAGAAACCTAATACAGATAGTGACTTAATATATCACACAAGGGGATATCTGTTACATTTGCTGCTCACCCACGAGCACGGACATTCCAGCACTTACCATCACTCCCTTCCTCCCCTCTTCTCTCTTTACACTTGCACGTTTTGAATAATCACAAGGCCTAGTACATTTGTCTTTACTCCCCAGGGTATGTATTGTTTTCAATCCCATGTTCCCTGCTTGTTGCCATGTGGGAGATTTGAAACACAATTTACTTGTTGTCTAAGCACCTAACAAACGCACAATAAATGCATTAAATAAAGGAGGACCTGTAATGCTAAAGAGGTTAGCAAATGGCAACAATTGAACATTGCCAAACAGGAAAACCGAACTGTGTTTGAAAAGCAGTTGTGTTCACTTCAAGCACACGAGCCAACGTTAACAATACCATGATATGTAATCATACAGTTGTAGCTGCTAGTCATTTAAATCATGTGAAACGTCTTGTAGGCTGTCTTTTTTCATGTGGTAACGCTACTTACACATACATTCCAGCTAACATTTCTGGAGGACCATGTGCTTTAACACGACTGGGTTTAGTGTTTCCTTTGCAGCCAGCACTACATAGAATCGAAAGATCCGTTTTTGAATCTATAGGGCCATCCCCAGACTGTGATTCAAATGTACACCTGTGATCAGAAACCGAAGTCTTAGCTCTTGCATATGCATTGGTGGGAGTTTTGGGGTTAGCTGCTGGGGGCTATACTTCTTTGATTAAGTTAGCATGCTTAGTAGTGAAAGGGTTAAATGCACCTCTCAAGCCTCAGATTAATTGCTTCCAGATGGTCAAGGTATGAGAAAAGCATTTATGGAATGTGTTTTTTTAACTTGAGTGACCACTCCCAATCTGTGCAAAACCACATTCAAAATGTGAAGGATTTGACTAAGCAAATAACATCTTATTATACTGGGAATTGGTGGGATTGGTTATTTTCTTGGATTCCCAATGTTGGAGGAACTCTATGTTACGCCTTTGCTTGTACATGTGTGATTGTCATGATTATAATTTTCTGTTGCTGTTTTCAATGTATTTCTAACTTAGTTATGATGTTTTAATGGTTTCGGAAGCTGACTTTTGTGCCACTGAGTTATGGAAGTCAAATGTCCAAAGGTGGATTGTAATGATATTGATTAAAACATATCACCTATGTGTGCTTTTTACTAAAATATAGCGCTTGTGTGCAGTGCACCCAGAGATATAATGGACATTTGCTTCAGGCCTCACTGGAAGCTGCACTTGATGCAAACTCTTTTAGTTTTACTCCATTGGTAAACATGTTTTCAGTGCTGTCTAGTGCTTGTTATTTTGTAATGCTTCAAGGACACGTTGGAGAGAAGCTACACACATAGACAGATAAGACTGAGCCAGGTGCCATCTGGTAATTGATAACACTGTTGTGGAATGTAGTTATTTTTGCTGCTTTCATGAGAAAGGGAAAAGCCTTGCCTTTTTGGGTTTCTATCAGTCACCCCGGCCGTAGACCTATGGGAACTTTTGAATCGGCAGAGAATTGGAAAAAGCCAGAACGTTTTGGAAAATGCCATCATGCATTTGCAATGGCTTAAAAAGGGGGGCACCCGGACAGTCAGAGAAAGCTTTGCTGGTAGATGGACGCATCATGCAAGGCCCGTTGATATCAAGAGTCCTCTGCCTGCCTCTGGGGGGCCTTCCAGTGCAGTTTCTCTGGCGAGATGAAGGCATTCTTTAACGCTGTATCAACAGTGATGTATTTTTTCTAAACTACTTTTATTACTTCTTATTCTTGTTGATTTTATGCATGTGTCTGTGTGAATAATTGTCTCCAGGTGCCCAAGGTTGTTTTTCAGTTAGTGTATTGGGGAGAAAAATAAGCAATGTATCCATGCACTTTTTGGAAAGCAAAACAGACGGCCAGGCTCCAGCAGTAGCAAAGGCACATCTTAGTATTTCAGCACTAACACATTTTCCCATCTCTGTTCCCAGCTCAGGCGAAGATGAAAAGGCCTTTACACCGAATATATACAACCACCCCATTGTCTCATGCAGCAGACTTATGCAACTAGAAAGGAATCTGAATAGCCAAGCATGAGCAGGTCTGTGCCTGCCCCTGAAGGATGATCTCCTGGGAGCCAGGGAAGGGGTCTTGTGCTGCCAAAACAGGCCCATCCAGATTTAGGGTCACAGTGCCCTCACGATACTGGTCAATCTATTTGAACTACCAGATGCCCAACATTAGAACTCTTAAATCCCTCACAAGGTGACTGACTATTGTGGCCCCTGAGGAGTTCCAGGGAGGGGGCAAAGGGTGGAGCACAGAACACGATGTCTTGTGATTTGTACTGCAAGGTGCACAGAGTGAGAATAATCTAGGTCAGTACCGGAGAGGCATGGTGGGGGTGCCTATGTGTCAGGGATCCAAAGAAGCGCAAAGCATTTCAGAGGGTCATGTTGACCTCAAGAGTATCCACAGATCTCATGTACGACTACCAGGTGCAAATCATGTGAGTTGTTTGTGGGGAGAAAAGCATTCTAAATTATGATTATGGTTCCAATCACATCTCTACGACCCAACAGTAATAAGACCAAAGGCCATGTGGAAGGGGATTGGCTTAAAGTAATGATAACCAACCACTTATCATCCCATACTGAGAGGGTGGTATATACATGGGGGAGGGGCAATGACCCGGGGGAATTAGTGCTGTATATTGCCTGCATCATGTGTGACAACTTCATTTAAAATGTACTGTTCGTCTTTGAACTAACCAGTGCACTCCATGGCAGTCGAGTTTGAATGCACCTACTGACATGCTATTTTCTTTATTTGTGAAAAAACCTTGTTATCTTTTCAAGAGGTGAACTGAGCCTTTTTCCTTAGAGGATTGTCAATTCCTTGTCTGGTTGCCAGTGGTTCGCCCTACAGAATGATAACAGACACACCAAGCCACATTTTTTATGAGGTTTAAAAAGTAACAATTGTAGCAATCACATGCCAGTAGGGGGGTGCCAGTAGGGGGTGCGTACATGGGCAGAAATGGCCCTGAGCATAGGTAGGGCAGAGCGAAGTGAGGACCTCGTTGGGGCCTTTGACCCGTTACCAGCTGGTACGGCCCCCCAGCTCGAGCGTTATTGCAACCGCACCACAAAGTTTGCTGGGGTGGAAATCGTTTGTCTTAGAACTGTTAATATGAGGGGTGAAAACCAGCTACACAGGAGCCAGGCATCATGTGGGTGCTCCCTCAGGAAACTCTGGCCGACTACCCTATTGTTGAAACTACCATTACCAGAAGGCCTTGGGAAAGGCGAGAAAGGGGTCAAAGTGGTCATACAGGGGTCTAGTAAAATTCTCTGTACAGTCGAAAACCTTTGACCAACAGATGATTGTGAAGCTAAGGGAACACGGCAGAGGGATGTCCACAGTGAACTGTTTAAAAGAACATTAATATTATTGAATATCAAAGATGAGATTGTGATAAAAGCCATAGTGAACCCGACAGAGGGAGACAAACATCCAAGAGAGATCTGTGCCCCGGAAGAGGGGAATCCAAGGGGGAGAAGCCATCACCCCCCGACACGTGAAGTACCACTGAGAAAGCTTTTGAAGTCAGGGTGAACCCGAAGGAGAGAGGCTGACATTCACGAGGGGTCTGAGCCCAGAACAGGGGGACCCAGGGACAAAAAAGTAACACCCCAAGTACAAACAGGGAAGAGCTTTTGTATTATGATTCTGAGCTCATCAGACCCTCAATGGCAAGAAACATAACTAGCAGAGGTGCTGATATTGCCACAAACTTTGGTGGATCTGAGCCCGGAAGAGGGGGATCTAGAGTTGAAAGATATCACCCAATGTGCAAACAAAAAGGAATGTTTTCGAATTATTTTGAAGACATCAGGCCCTCGGAGGCAAGAGACTTTTTGTAGAAAAGAAACTTAAACACCAAAGACCCTGATAGCTAAGAGTAAAACTGTTAGTTCATACTGGGAAAGCTTGAGCGTGTGCTGTGCTCAGAAGTCCTGCCTTGTCCCGTGCTCAAAACGTGGAGAAGGGAGACCCCCGGGTACCACATCCTGACTTATCATTTGTGAACACTTCTTTCTTTCTTGTGAATATTATCCCACACTCTTTTGTATTTTGCGTAAGGATTGGCAATAGGTTTTTCTTAGTATAGGAAGACGCCACTTGGACTGCCTTATTATTATTTGATGGTCGTAGCTTGCTCCCATCTTAGATTTAGGTTTAGATTAGGCAATTTTCCAATCCGCATATACAGTTTAATAAACACCCTTGAACTGTGGGCACTTGTTTCTGTCTTTACTGTTGCCACCATGAGTTCCTTACAGTGGGGAAAGGGTGCTAATGTCATTGGGGGAAGGGGAGAAGGTGGGGACATGCAGAGGCAAAGGGGAGAGGCTGTTGCCTCCCCACAATCAAATTGGCGCCACCAGGGGAAGAGCCTCGAGTGGCTGGAGAGAGTGGGCTGTGCACACCGTATTCTTGCCCTCTCTTTTAGCCACATCATCGGCTGAGTGCCCTTCCCTGGGTCCAGATGTAACTTATAATCATTACTTTTAATTAATTTCATCTGGGCAAATCTAAAAATATATATTCAATCTTCGTCTATGTCATGCAAAAACAGGGCTATGTAGTTCACATTATATGTGCCACCGATAAGGCACAGAAGGATACACTGGGTTGACCGGGATCACACACTTTAGTTAAAAGATATACCTTGGATCTGAGACCAGTCCATCACTTAGGGACTTTGTCTAATATTGTACATGTGAGATAGGAACATTCATCTCACTGAGCTGATGACACTGTGCATTGAATAGGTTTGATGCTGGGTTGGGGATCCAACCTTTATAGCTTTATTCCCCCATTGAGACAGCTGTATGGACCAGAATTCTGTGTGTCTCCCTCTCTACCCAGAGGAAGTCTTGAAAATCGGAGTCTCGAGGCCAATCCCAGATGTTAGGCAGGTCTGCATCAGGGTGGTGAGATGTTATCAAGATGTGCATCAACACCCTTATCTATCTAGCCAGACCAATACATGGCACTAATCATTTAATTTCTAAACATGTGCTTATTAGTTTTAAAAGCAGTTGTAAAATCATTCATAGTAGCTTTATTTTAAGCTTTCAAAGTCAATAACTCTTTTGAATAGCTCAGTGTGTTAAGAACCTGCAGCAGAGTTCTAGCTGCAATTTTCAAATAAATCACTGCAGCGGGCACGTTAACCCACCAAGCAAAAAATCCAAAACAAATTCATAGGGAGTAAAGGTGAGAGTGACTCTTCCACCATTTTATAAAGCACACACCAATATCGGAATGGTCTGTTAGAATGTTTAAGAAATATTGACTATATTCCACAGCCAACTGAATTGTAGAGGAGCACTAAAGTTTAAAAGCTGATTTAGGCACATATAACGTTAAGCTGACTCTTCCGAAACCCTGTCATCCTTTTAGAGACATAGGCCAGTCATAAAATCTTGCCAGATAATATTTTCCACCAGAACCATATTAATTTGGTGGGATAAGAGGCTGAGCCAGGTACGTTGACTTGCAACTGACCTTTCCCCATTCCTCCTGGTCGTTCACAGCAACTGGCCTGTAATTAAATCTCCCCATTGTATCTTTGTTGTTACACTTGTTAAGCATTTCATACAGCAATGTTATAGATTATATGTTCCATTATACAATACTGAAGTTCACTTTCCCTGAAGGAAACGCAGCTCTACAAGTATCAGGCATACAGGTTGATATGGCCCCAGAGGCCAAGAGAGGCCAAGAGTGGTGTAAATACTAGAAATTGGTTAGCTTGATAGAGGTATAGACAGGAGACTACACTGAAACAAAGCTGTTTTTGAGAAGCAGTGCCATAACGTGTGACACCTCACATCCAGACACATCAACAGCGGTTTGCATTCTGGGACTTTTAGTTTAGCTTTTACCAAACAGCAAATTAAATACAAATTGCCATTGGCTAAAAAACATACGCTGACCACTAGTCAACTTCTTTCCCACCACTGCCTCCTTACTCTTTATCGCGATTGTGAAGCAGAGATGTGCATTCCCTCACGCCATGTCAGCGAAGTGCATCATGTGATGCGTATTTCTGTGCATTCTGGTAATTGTGGTTTTGGTTTTCATGTATCATTGCACAGCTGTAAGTGACAGAATGCCAAGAAAGCGGCCTGAATGTCCTATTCAGAAGTGATACTTCAACAAGGAGGTGTCTGAAGTCTGTTGTGGGTTGGTTGTAGTATTAGTAAACGTTGCATCCAGCATATGGCTTTGCAAAAGTGCAAATAAATTGTGCAGATTAAAAAAAAAAGTGTTTTTACACTTTCAAGCAGGCGTATACATCTCTGTAAATATACAATTGACCTATTTTTTCACAAATAAACCAAATAGTCCAGGAGACCGAGACCTGTTGTCTGTCTTGAAAATGCAAAGAGGCCTTAAAATGAACAGCCCCACCATTAGAACTTTAGAAGCAGAGTTGGTATTTTGCAGATGAAAGGGTCACCAAATGTGAACTTGCACCACTGACCAAGTTTTCATTAATTGCTGCCTACTGGGCAGCCCCTACCTGACAATAAAACTGTAAATCACAGCTCCAAAGAACGCAGCAAGGAGCTTATTCAGCTCTGGCTGACACACGCATTAAAACCCCCGAGTTTGCTGACTTCCAGTCTTGAAACTCAGATTGCTGTCCCAGGAGGGAGATCGAATCTGGATTTATTGTCTGTAAACCGGACAACCAGACAGAGCTCGAGTTGGTCCAGATGAAATCCGGAGAGATGGCAACTCTAAATGTACTACAAAGAATTCTTAATGGCCATTCTTAAAAGCCAGCCCAGCCAGGATGGACATTTCGCTGTGAAGTGGCTCCCGCTTGTCCCACTGTTTTATTTGCAGCAGCTTCATTGTGTGAACAGCAATGGGAAGCAAAATGTCTCCTTTGGGAGAGATTCGGGAATATTTAGACATTTGTTGAACCGTTGCTGCTTCTGCAAATGCACCATTAGCAGCAGATCAGCCCCTGATGTGCTGCTAAGCTGCATTAGGGAAGATTGGGGTAAAAAGTGGCTGGTGTTGTGTGAGAGCTACTGCAGTCTGCTGGCAAGATCATGGGAACCAAAAGTGGCCCTGGATATGTATTTTAATTTGCTCCATATTGCATAGTGTGAGCAAGCCAAAATCCTTTCCCATAAGAAAATTTCGAAACAAAATAGGTAACCACACAAAAAAGACCTGTGATGCAGAGGCCCACCAGGTAATCTCCAGAGTTCCATGCATGCCAGTCCACCCCGCCTACTGTGTGGGATTCATGCCCGCCAGGCTCGTCTCTGTTTCCTCTTGCATATCCTTTTCTGGCCATGCCCTCGCCCACCTGCCCGACCTCCCACCGGGCCCATACCCATATTTCCTTGTTTTAAAAAAGCCTTCAATGTTTACCATCCTTCGTGCTCTGTTTCCGGTCTTGACAACATTGCATCCATTTGCATTGACTGCCATTTTGAATTTTGAAGCCATCCGGCTGAAGCGTTTTGTATTTTGTTGTCATTAGCAACCCATCACTATTTGCAGGTCCTAGTGGCAATACTTTTTGTGGCATGCAATACCGGGAGATAACAGTCTGCCATCCTTCTTCAGGGCAATCAATCTCTTCATGTAATACATCGGGATGCGGCTGTTAGGACCTGCTATCACCCACCACAGAATGCATTATTGGCTGTCAAAAAATCTCAACATTCCAGGTTGTATGTGTCAAAGATGATCTGCAATCACAGACTGTTGGAGCAATGGAGCGGTCTTAGGACGAAGGTCAGGTGCCATTTGGCTAAAGGCACCCAATGCCATTGGCTGTCAATTAACTTTGTCAGGAAATTCTACAGTCAATCACTCTTATTACAACTGCTACTTGCTTTATTTCTCCGACCATCATGACCTCAAATGAGTGAGACAGCGGGTGAGGAGTCAGTTGTCAGGCTAAAAAAGCAGCCGGGTTATTATGGTAGCGCAGCTGTGCCAACTGAATGTGATAAAAGCATATGTCATTGTTCTGTAGTGTGTGGCTAGTGGCGCAAGAGGCAAGCACATTACCTAGCCGGCTCTCAGTCACTGTGTACCAGGAGGGCAGCCACTGACGTTTAAGGGAATGGGCAATGTGACTCCTTAAATGGTAGTATTGTCGAAAGAGAAAGTATATCGTGCCTCCAATTGTAATAAATATATTAATATTGGCCTACGCCAAGCTGCTCGAAAGTCGCTTGCGAAAGAAATCCGTGCAGCAAGGTCCTGACCTTAAATCCATGTAAACCACTATTTTAGGTCAAACCGCTATTTTAGGATTCGCTGTGTAAAAGTCAGCCTGTGAGTTAAAATGGTGGACGATGTCATTCCAGAATACAAAATGGCCCTCTTGACCTCTGTACATAGCTAATGTGTAACTTGCCAGCAGGCCACTTGTTGAGGTCGTGAACTGAGACCTCGTCCTTTGTTAACCTATATGTAGAAGGATTACTCGTGCAATGAAACTAATCCACGAACATATGTTGAGACAATGTATTCAAATACTGAACGAAGAACATTTGTTTAACTACATTGTATTAATGTTTAAGAAGGCTTGCATGGAAAATCTTAGAATACACAGTTATTGCATAGGCTTGTTGATACATCTATTAAAGGCAAACCAGTTATATGTGGTTGTTTGAGACTTGGCACGAACCCTAGATCGGTGATGTGTTAAAAGGAATATTAACCCGAAGTGGGGCTGGACATCGCGCCCACAAAGTGTATAAAAAGCAAATGCATTCTAATGTACAACGTCTCTCACTGAATACACTGAATCACGCTGGAGTTTGTTGTGTTGTACTGAGGGCCGATAGCTATCTGATTTTGCTCTGTTTTTGTAACTGGATTCAGAATAAAATAAAGTACTTTGTATGTTCCTTTGTAACCTGTGTTCGGTGTATTTCCTTTTGGGGTACTCAGCCTCGATATTTTGATTTCTGTTTTCACAGTTGGCACCCGAATAGGAACCCTCAAGATTGATGCCAGATTGTTGAAGGTTGACGCACGCTATCGGACCGGGATCGGACGGTGTGACATAAGGGGCCCCCTGAACGAGACGCGACACCTCAGCAGCAGTGCACAACCCGATCCTTGGACGATAAGCTTGTGGTCCGAGACGGCATCTTGACGAGGGTCGACTTATCGAGGCGGGCAGATTTGCCGAAATCACCATACACGAGGTAAGATTAGTTAGGTATGATTCTTAGAAATCCGATCGGACCTCCTTAGGTTTGGTCAGGTGAGTCGTGACCCGATTCTTAATTTAACCCTGACAATTTGAATTTTGGCGCATTGTATCTGCAGACACAATTATTGACCAGGTAACACCAAGAATCTGAGATATGCCTGGGAAATTGTCTACCTGCTTTAGGACATTATTCCACAGTAATAGACAATCTTTGGAATTTAGCCGTCCCCCACCACAGGAGGGGTCGCCGGCGTGTACTATGTACTGTAAGCATGGCATTGGAAGTATAGTATTTAATGACATTTGGCACAGACAAACCAGACATGCCTCCGAACTTCAGTGGCCAATCAATGGTAGCTTTGACATCCCTCGTATTAAGTATTTAGAGTCAATTCCATTAAAGAAAAAGGCAAGACCTGCAGCATTTGATGTTTTGCAGAATTGGAAATAAGAAGCGTTGCAACAACTTAAAAGTAGAGAGAAACATGCACGCCGTCATAAAACAAACGCTGAAAAAGCGTTGTTATATGATCAGGACAAACAGTCTGAGGCGACTAAAAATATGGATAGGGCTTTTTCACTCGGTATTCAGAAAATCTATCCTTCTAAAGATCTTCATATTTCTGATGTGTTATTGACAAAATATTGAATGAACGAAGGCCTGGTGCCTCTGCGCCACCTCCGTATGTTCCTCTTCCTGCTGCTTTGCCTCTTCCTCCTGTTATTCCGGCTCCACCTGTTGTTGTTCCCGTTGTTCTTGCTCCACCTAATGTTCCCCTTCCTCCAGCTCCCCCACCTCTTTTTATCGCACCAGTTATAGTACCTCCATCAAATATGCCTGCTCCCTCTCTTCCAAGTGGTCCTGAGCCGCTTGTAATCGATCGAGGTACAGGAACAAAGGTTGTCACTCGCAATACCGTACCACCGGAGAAGAAACGTGAGTTAATTGCATGGGCTAAGCATTGTATGGAGAAGGATGATCAAGCTAGTGTTTTTGACACATTTTGTAATACGGCTAATTTTCCTGAGAAAAATGTTTTTATTGAAGGTTTAGGGATTCAGTTATGTATAATTTTGGGGAATATTAAATAATGCGAATTTTCCGCAAGGGTTAAGGGATCTAAATACTCTAGCGCTTTGTAGAGACACTGTGGAGAAGGTAAATGAGCATGTCGAGAGGTTATTTGGGAATAGAAAGGAGTTAGAAAAGTTACAGAATGAGGATGATGAAGAGGAAAATATGTATGTACAGAAACGGTTCCTTCCGTGACGTAAACCGATTTCTGAGGAAATGCGAATTTGTAAGAAAGACGCGATTAGATGGATTTCAGACGTATCGATAACTCCAGTTGAGGTATATGACACATACAGTCAATATACACTAGAAATGCAGAGAAAAGTGATACAGATAATGGTAGAGTACCTGCAGGATGAGTGTGTAAAAAGGAAGATTAGTTGTCCCACAGAGTTACTGAGCATTTATAAGAGAGCTTTTTCACTTGACACTTCTTCGACTGCTTTAGCGCTCGACTTGGCTCTGTTGCTTAGTAAGCGTTCGGAGTCACCTACTTCTCAGTTGCCTATGAGAGAGGTTCCTCCGACATTTGTCCCAAAGGTTGAGATTGTGGCCGATGCTGCACGGGGTATAGTCGCTGTGGACATTCCTGCACATTATGTATCACAGTTCGTTAATGTCCCGTTCTCAAGACAGGAAGTGAATACTATTAGGCAATCTATTCCTGATATTAGGAAAAATCTGACAGGGTTCTATAAAGAGATAGAATACATTTTTCAGTCCTCAGTGTTCACCTTAGGTGACATTGATTTGTTGTTTCCTGTACTCCTGCCCGTAGATTTATGGAAACAAGTTAGAACTATTGACGACGTACCCGGGTTGGGAGATACATGGGTGAACATAACTAGACTCGATGGGGAAAGGCCAGCTGGCGAAAGACCGCCTCAGGTGATATTAACTTTGCCTGATAGAATCGTTGCTAAATTAAAAACCATAATTCCCGAAAAGAGAATTATTTGGGACAAGCTTACGGCCTGTGTCCAAGTAAAGTCTGAGGGTACCACCGAGTTCTTTAATTGGTTTGAACAGGTATTCTCGGATTTCAGTGGACATGACTTAGGCACTGAGTCTGGGAAAAGATTATTTGTGGACAAATGTGTATGTGGATTGCTGCCTGACATCCAGTCACAAATTATGTCTTCTGAGAGCGCTTGGCAGGCGAAATCACAATCAGAAGTACTGCACATGGCTCAGTACTACAATAACCGTGTCAACAATGAAAAAGATAGGATTGAAAAACGGAAAGGCGATTTGAAAACTAAAGTGCTACTGCAGCAAATTGTTAGGGGCCCCAGAGGGGGTAGTTCTCAGGTTAGAGGTCAGTATGTCCCGCAGGGGAATGTGCCCTTGGGTCCTGTGAACATTAATCAGAGCGCTTATTGTCGTCGAGAAGGTCATTGGCGAGCGCAATGCCCCGTCCTTCAACAAAGGTCGAATAATACATTTGAGAATATGGGTAGGCGATCCAGAGGCCACCCGGGCGTAGGGGGCCCTGGTAGAGGTCAGTTTACACAGGACCCTCAGCAACCTTTTTCGCAGGACAATCAGACTCCAAGTGTGGACACGAAGAACATATTTGATCATCCATCCGCTGCATATTTATCTGAAGAGCTTCCTTTTGATGATATTCTGTTTCGTTAGGATTGCCCGAAGCAGGGTTTGGAACCCACACCTATTCCCGTCAATCAGAAAGGTCCCTACGTTGAAATGGTGGTGGGAAATAGGAAACATCAGTTTTTGATAGACACTGGAGCACAGAAGTGTTCCATTGATCATTCACGGGTTCCAAACATTCCACTGTCAGGGCAAACCAATGTTTCTGTAGGGTTTTCTGGTACACCAGTTGTTTGTCCGGTTTCTATGCCAGTACCTATTTCTTTGGGTCCCTTTACGGACCATTGTCCATTTCTGTTGACTTCGGATTGCGGAGAGAACTTGCTGGGGTTGAATCTGTTAAAAGAATTAAATGCAGTGATTTATTGTTCTTCTGATGGAGTGCGCTTGACGATTTCACCACAGCAATGTTCTGCCTCGCAATTCTTGACTAGACCTTTGCCTCCAGAATTCATTGATGTACCAGAGAGCTTGTGGGCTGTCGACGACAATGATGTCGGTGTTTTACAGATTGAGCCTGTCGAAATAGTTTTGAAACATGGAATTGAGTTGCCACGCATTCCCCAGTATAAGATTTCGGTTGAGGGCGAGCGAGCTTTGAAATGTATTGTTTCCGATTTTGTGCATCGCGGGGTGATTGAAGAAATTTCAGGAAGTTTGTGTAACAGTCCGATTTTACCCGTGTACAAGAAAGGCGATAATGCAATTCCATTCCATTTCATAATTGATTTATGTGCCATTAATAAAGTTGTGGCACCACAATTTCCAATTGTGCCTGATGTAATGACAATTCTAACCATGATTCCAGCTACAGCTTCTTACTTTAGTGTTGTGGACCTGAAGAATGCTTTCTCTACTATTCCTATACACTGGGATAGTAGATATTTGTTCGCGTTCACCTTAGGGGGACGCTCATTTACATTTACTTGTGCACCTCAAGGGTACACAGAGAGTCCTAGCATTTATAGTAGGGCTTTGAAAGAGCAACTTGATACCCTTGAATTACCCTCTACCTGTACTTTGCTTCAGTACGTTGATGATTTGTTCCTAGCTGCTGACTCAGAGAGTGCCTGTAAGGAGGGCACTCTGTTGTTACTTATTCATCTAGCTAAGCATGGTCACAAAGCTTCGCTTAAAAAATGTCAATATTGTTGTCAAGAGGTCGCCTATTTAGGCTATCTCCTGTCAAAGGAGGGAAGAGGTTTGACACCTCAAAGAATAAAACACATTTCTGGCATGTCTGTCCCAAATACACAGAAATAAGTTAGAGCCTTGATAGGTATGGCTTCTTATTGTAGGTTGTGGATCCCAAATTTCTCACTAGTGATCAAACCGATGTTGGCTTTGATGAAGAAGGGCATTTCTTCGCCATTGCCATGGAACGCGGTACACCAGCAGTCGTTTGACTTGTTTAAGACTGCATTATGCTCTGCACCAGTTTTGGGCACACCAAACTATGAAAAGGCCTTTGTGTTGTTTGTGCATGAATGTGATGGATGTGCTTTGGCTGTATTAACGCAGGAACATGGAGGGATGAATACGCCGTACGGTTACTTTTCTTCCGCCCTTGATCCTGTAGCATGCGCTTTGCCAAGATGTTTGCGAGCTGTCGCTGCTGCTGCCACGTCTGTAAAACAGAGTGAGGGAATGGTCCGAGGCCATGATCTAACCCTGATGGTGCCTCACTCTGTAGATGTTCTACTGAACCGAACTCAAACGCAACACCTCACTTCTGCACGGTTGACAAGATATGAATTGATCTTGTTTGCTCCTCACATTCAAATTAAGAGGTGTTGTGTCCTTAATCCAGCTGAACTCCTACCTTTCCCGCAAGATGCTACTTGCGGCGATGAAGTGTCACATGACTGTTTATATACGACCAAACAAGAGACAAAGGGTAGAATTGATTTGAAAGATACTCCCTTGGATAATCCGCAAGGAGAGCTGTTTTGTGACGGCTCCTGCTTCAAACTTCCGATGGTACATCCACAGCTGCTTATGCGATCACTACATTTAGCACGGTTGTGGAAAATAAGAGAATCACGCATAATTCTGCACAGGCCGCAGAGATTATAGCATTGACCCGAGCTTGTGAACTTTCCGAAGGGCTTGCAGTAAATATATATATCGATAGTCAGTATGCCTTTGGGGTGGTCCACAAATTTGGGAGACTTTGGTCAGAGAGAGGGTTCCTAACTTCACATGGCACCAAAATTCAACATGGCTCCCTAATAGTACAACTACTCTCAGCGCTTGCGCTCCCTACTCAGTTAGCAGTTATGAAATGTGCAGCACATCGAAAGATTACAGATGATATAGGGAAAGGGAATGCTTTCGCTGATCAGATAGCTAGGCAAACTGCTACCGATCTCTTTACGGAGATGTGTGTTTCAAGGGAATCTGTAGATGCTTATACAATAGATGAGGGTGTTGGGTCTGTACGGGATATCCAAGCTAATGCCACGTTAGAAGAATCCAAAAGGTGGGCTGAAGGCTTGGGGAAACTTGATGATGACGGGTGTTGGGTGGACATAGTAGAAGGAAAATGGCTACTCCCTGACGCATACGTCATGATGATGGTCATCATGGCCCATGGTCCTACGCATGTATGTGCCCAGAAAATGACACAAATGTTAGGAAAAGTTTGGGTAAATGATAA
Organism: Ambystoma mexicanum; assembly: GCF_040938575.1. Taxonomy (NCBI): domain Eukaryota; kingdom Metazoa; phylum Chordata; class Amphibia; order Caudata; family Ambystomatidae; genus Ambystoma; species Ambystoma mexicanum. The sequence goes on from NC_090924.1 coordinate 1,043,109,624, forward strand.
AATTTCGAAAAATTGCCCAGCGCTACGTCCGGGAGTGCATGATTTGCCTGCAACACAACGTGGGAAAGGGGACAGTAACTCCAACGGGTAGTTTTCGTCCACCCTCTGTCCCCTTCAAAGTGATCCACTTTGATTTCATTGAAATGGAACGATGCGTGGCCCATTCCAAGTCCTGTTGGTCACCCAGACAGCGGTGCGGGTCGCTGGGCGAAAGAACTGGATCCACGCGTCCCACATCAAGAAACTTCCTCACCCTGTGCCACATGTTACAGAAGAAACAGAACCCCTCGCTGACACTGCAACCAATGATCCCAAAGCAGTAAGCAGCACTGAGAGTGTGTCAGAGAATCTCTCTGAGCCTGGGAGGCTTGGGGAAGCTGCCATTTTGTCTCTGCACTCTCCACAAATTTTGCACCCGGAAATTGCTGTTTCGAATTCAGCCCCTTCACTTGCCTCTGACACATTGCTTCCAGCAGGAAGTGATGACATATTGTTTCCAGATCAATGAGTACCAGGAAAAGTACGATATAATCTACGACCACGAAGATAGATTTATGGCAAGGTTTTGCTGTGCATTTGATAGACTTACGGCACGGTTTTGCTGTGCATTTTGATAGACTTACAGCATGGTTCGGCTGTGCATTCGGAGAAGGAAAAGAGTCATCGAGGGCTTGCTTATGGCCCAAATTTGAGAAAAGGGGATTCTGTTGGCTAGGGTTGTGAAAGGACCAAGAAGTCGCTCGACCGGGAGGTCGTCAGCAACAAACTTTTGGAGTGTCCGTTTGAAGACTACGATGCCCGCCACCGCTACCGCTCATATGGGACTTGTAAATAAGGGGGTGACCAACCGGGACGATGGACAAAATTCCTGGGCCCCGAAAATGTATTGCTGTATTCTTATAATGCTATTTGGTTTTTTAATAGTCACTGCCTTAGGATTGTGGTACCTTGAAGAAACTCACTCTCTAGAACTTTTGTTGCCTACTGAAAGTGCGCCCATTGTTCCTACTCCCTATACATTTGCATACTCTATCCCCCCGGGATTCCCAGCACAGACAAAGGTACCACAATAACACTTTATTGCTTATCATGAATGCTACACATGCCATTTTTAATAAATCTAACTGTTGGGTCTGCTCACATTTACCGCAACACGAGGATAAGGGGCTAGGTTGGTATATTCATCCTTTACCATTGACAACTGCTTGCTATGCTTCTCTTAGAGCACTGTTTTTTGGCCGATGGAATGATAGCATCTCAGGGAACTTTGATGGCACCAATTTGAATAGTTTTGAGAAACGTGTTTTGACTCCCCTGGGATGCTCGCTTTTTGCAAATAGGAGCAAACCGAATGTTGCTTCTATTAGGCCGTCTGATAAATTGTCTCATCCTTTCCAATCTTTGATTTCTTTTGAAATGGCTCCAATAGGCAATAAGGACGCCATGCCTCCTTCTTACACTGTTAACCATAGCCCCGATTCAGTTTCTTTTTGCATACAGAGGAATGGAACTTAGTCAATGGGAACATTTTCTAGGTTGTGCCAACGTTGCAAATTTGACTGGGGAGAACAGACCTTTGTATGAAGGCGAACCTGTCTACTTTGTCTGCGGTAATGTAGCATTCCCATGGTTGCCCAGGGATTGGCAGGGAACCTGTTCTTTAGGGATCCTGTTACTTGGGGTGTTTATAGCTAGTACAAAAGAAGTTTCGAAAGGCTCGTCCACGGTGGGACGAGAATGGTGACACCCCAGCACAAATCTTGGGAGATATAGCTAAATCAGTAGTGGCATTTTGGGGCACAGATAGCGAATTCAGAAGATATCAGAAAACTAGCGAGAGTACTGGAGAGAACCATCAACCGGACCACGGACATACTCTATAATATGACGTTAGAACAAAAGGCGATAAGATTGGTAGCACTTCAAAACCGAATGGCATTACATGTCATTCTAGCTGAGCCTGGTGGAGTGTGCAAATTAGTAGGGTCCGCTTGCGGTGTTTTCGTACCAGATTCCTCCCCAACTATCTTTAAGGCAATACAGAATCTGCACGTCCTTAGTTCCGAAGTGCATGTTCCCGAGGGAAACTGGGATCTAAGCGCTTGGTTCTGGGACTTCTTGCGATCTTGGGGTTGGAAGGTACTTTCGGTATTACTAATTATTTTGGGAATCCTGTTGTCTCTTTGTTGCTGTATTCAGTGTCTACCTGGTATGTGTTCGATGCTAGAGGGATGTTGCGCACAAGTGATAGGTTCGATAGGACATAAAGTGTATGCCCCAGATAAGACTTCCAAAGAATATGTGTTGAAGGATATTTTAGCAAATGACCTAATGACAATAGATATTTCCAATAGTGCTTCAGGATGCATGCACGATGAAGCATGGAGTTATTTGCAAGGAGATCCAAAGTAGTTTTTAGCACTTGGCATAGGCCAAAAGGAAGGTTTGTCGAAAGAGAAAGTATATCGTGCTCCTATTGTAATAAATATATTAATATTGGCATACGCCAAGCTGCTCGAAAGTCGCTAGCGAAAGAACTCTGTGCTGCAAGGTCCTAACCTTAAATCATGTAAGACGCCATTTTAGGTCAAACCGCCATTTTAGGATTTGCTGTGTAAAAGTCACCCTGTGAGTTAAAATGGTGGACAGTGTAATTCCAGAATACAACATGGCTGTCTTGACCTCTGTACATAGCTAATGTGTAACTTGCCTGCAGGCCACTTGTTGAGGTTGTGAACTGAGACCTCGTTCTTCGTTGACCTATATGTAGAAGGATTACTCGTGCAATTAAACTAATCCACGAACATATGTTGAGACAATGTATTCAAATACTGAACGAAGAACATTTGTTTAACTACATTGTATTAATGTTTAAGAAGGCCTGCATGGAAAATCTTAGAATACACAGTTATTTCATAGGCTTGTTGATACATGTATTAAAGGCAAACCAGTTATAAGCGGTTGTTTGAGATTTGGCATGAACCCTAGATCGGTGATGTATTAAAAGGAATATTAACCCAAAGTGAGGCTGGACATCGCGCCCACCAAGTGTATAAAAAGCGAATGCATTCTAAGCGTCTCTCACTGAACACACTGAACCACGCTGGAGTTTGTTGTGTTGTACTGAGGGCCGATCGCTATCTGATTTGCTCTGTTTTTGTAACTGGATTCAGTATAGAATAAAGTACTTTGTATGTTCCTTTGTAACCTGTGTTCGGTGTATTTCCTTTTGGGGTACTCAGCCTCGATATTTTGATTTATGTTTTCACAGTATGTGCTAGCGCAAATGAAGATAGCATGGTTGTGGCTCTCTTGGACTTTTCTGGGTCATTGCAGCTGCTTTAACAAGGGTTCAGGACCACACTCATCTACCAACTGTGGCTTCCCAGAGTGTTTGGGCTCAAAGGCCACTCATAAATACCCTCCCCGTATGAGCCAACGACCAAGGTTGCCTCTGAACCGCATGCACCGGGGAGGAGTACCACATCGTGGCCCATGTACAGTAACAACACATGCACCAGGAGAAGAAGGACACGCCCCAAGCAAATGATAGGTTCCAGCTCTGACACTCGTCGGTTGAGGCATGACCTCTCTGTAACACCGCTGCATGGTGGGAGTGAGGCAAACAGGCCAAACTGCATTTGTCCTAGTTTTGGTGCAGAGTGTATGCTTTGTAATGCAGGGCGCAGGGTGGTCCCAGAAATGATAGACCGCCTGCATGAAAGTCAAATGTTACACTTCAGTATTGCTTCATCAAATTAGATGAACATCGCTTGAAACCAGCATGAGACAGCTTTGGTTGAATACATTTACTTGGAGTGTCGGTTTGAGGCTGTGCAAGCTAGTGCTACATCGAGGATATGCGCATCTTAGTTTTTCCTCAGATAAAGAACGGACAGCCAAAAAAAATACAAAGGCATGAGGTCAGCACTTTGCCAGAGGTGTTAGTTAACTGGCGCATGCTGAGGGGAAAACATCAAGTTTGGCCCTTCTGTCCTTTGCCAGAGATGATAGTGATCAAGCACATTCTGAGGGATAGCATAGCTTTCTGGCCCTTTGACACATTACCAGAGTTGTTAGTGATCTGGCACATTCTGGGGCAAAATATAGCAGTTTGGCCCTCCAGCCCATTGCCAGAGATGATACTGATCTAGCATATCCTGGGGGAAAGCATAGCAGTTTGGCCCTCCAGCCCATTGACACAGATGCTAGTGACGCAGCACATTCTGGGGGGAAACATAGCAGTTTGACCCTCCAGCCCATTGCCAGAGATGCTAGTGATCGATCACATTCAGGGGGAAAATACAGCAGTTTGGCCCAGCCCATTACCAGAGATTCTAATGATCTAGCACATTTTGAGAGATCACATAGCTTTCTGGTGCTTCAACCCATTGACAGAGATGCTAGTGATCTATCATATTCTGGGGGGAAAACATAGCAATTTGGCCCTCCAGCCTTTTGCCAGAAATGCAAATGATCGTGCACATTCTGGGGGAAAACATAGCTTTCTGGCACATCGGCCCATTGACAGAGATGCTAGTGATCTAGCACATTCCGGGAGATAACATAGCTTTCTGGCCATTCTCACCATTGACAGAGATTCTAGTGATCAAGCACATTCTGGGGGGAAAACATAGCAATCTGGCCCTTCAGCCTTTTGCCAGAGATGCTACTGATCTAGCACATCCTGGCAGGAAACATAGCAGTTTGGTACTCCAGCCCATTGCGAAAGATGCAAATGATCTAGCACATTCTGGGGGAAAACATAGCTTTCTGGCACGTCGGCCCATTGACAGAGATGCTAGTGATCAAGCACATTCTAGGGGATAACATACCTTGCTGGTCCTTCGGCCCTTTGCCAGAGATGCTAGTGATCTAGACCAATGTGGGAGAAAACATAGCAGTCTGCCCTTTCATCTATTTCCCTATTAATTGCTAGGAAAATTGAAGATTTGGTAGCAAGAGCCCCCACCTCCCTCAAACTACCGACGATGATTAGCCAAATTGCTTGCTGATACGGAAACTTCTGCAGTCTTCTGCTCTCTTTGCTTTCTAAGTGAAATGGGCAGATTGTTAAACTGGGTAAATATGTTTTAAAGGTAAAAGTGAACACCTTTACATATAGCATGTGCAGTTATCTACTTCGTTGTGCATATTTCTCCTTTGCACATTTGCGCTGGCAGAGCGACTTTATTATGTTATTATGCACTTACCATTGAGTGGGGTAACAATGCACATCTGTTATTTGTCTACAGTGCCAGGATGCCCCCAGGGGGTGAACATGCACTCTACAAATACACGTTATGTCACGTTACATTAGCCTTACATTGGTCATTAGACATTAGCAGACGGCCATTAAAAGCTATCATAGGCACTGCTCTAAATTAAAAATCGTGTGACTGTGATGTCTATTATTAAAATCACACACTTGATTAATAGGCATTATCATGACGCTTTGAAGTCTCAAAAGCTGAGGCGTCTTTGCTAGGAATGGAGCCTGTGACCTGCCTGTTTCTGGGGAGGTGCTCAGCCGACAGAGCTAACCATGGCATGCCCAATATCAAGCGCCAAATGAAGGAAGTGCAAACATGAAGTGCATTACATCTAAGGGTCTAGTTCATGGAACTTTTAGCACGGTGCAAAGTGACTTTGAACTGCCAACAAACACCCTGATTCACGGAGCGGCGCAAAGTGTATTTTTGCAGAGCAAAGTCACTTTGCACTGTAAAAATACACTTTGTACCGTGCTAGCAGTTCAATGAATTAGGCCCTAAGTGTTCAAGTGAAAGGGCAAACTCACCGCGCAGTGTGTGTGAGTCAGTTACTAACTCTGACCTACTCTTGACTTACTAAGCAAGCCCACCACCACCCTACCCCCCTCCCCCCACCGTTAAAGGCACTCATTTTGCTTGAGAATTAAATCGGGAGGTGGCTGTTATCACCATGTATGGACTGCAACAGAAGGCATTAATGATTAAATACAATACTGTTTGCTACAACAAATCCCAACATTCCAACTGTCCTTACAGAGCCAGGAGTATGTCAGAGTGACTCAGAATGTATTCTTTTGTGAATTTCATATCCCTCTCCAGATGTAAGTTAGACTTACTTCTGTCTGGTAACCAGGCCCACTATGTCTGTAACTGCAGTAAAACAGAACCATTTATTTGAAACAAACAGTACTACTAAAGAAAGTAAATACTCATAGATTGATGACCAAACAACCTAATTTGGCTGCAAAAAATAATAAACACTTTACTACATAAATAATGAGAAATAAAAATAAATAGTGAACATGATTTTGTTCAAAACAAAAAAAGTATTTTTGGTACATGCAAATATAAAAAAAGATCTGGCAGATATTACATGGCGTGGAAGCAGGCTAGAATACAGTGGACACCACCATACCCAGGTTACTAATTGCAGACATGTGTGAAAAGGTCTGAGCCATGGTTGGGGAAGGCCAGAGGTAGGAGGAATGTGACTTGAATTCAAAAACACAGTTTGAAATTAACAGACCTCAACAGGCATACACCTAGAGTAGAATGGAGTTTAAAAACAATTTCAAACAAACGTCGGTAAATGTGCAAGCAGGAGCTCACGACTATGGCGTAGGCTTCAATGGGGCTCATTACAAGTTTGCCGATCTGGTAACTACGGTACTGGTAAGCTTACCGGTACCATAGTTACCAGACCGGCAAACTATGAGTTCTGCTTGCGGGTGCGTTTGCGCCCGCCAGGTCTGACCTGGTGGCCCGACGGCCACCCACGAGCAGAGCATGTCGGATGCACCGGCACCATTCAGGAATGGTACTGGTGAATCCTGCTTCCACATTCCCATTGAGCCCGATGGGACTCAATGGGAACGGGGAAGAATATCTCTTGGTGCCTGGGAATGTGCGATGACCGGGTCCGGCAAGGCCGTAAATTCGCAAGTTTGGCGGCAGCCTGGCGGTTTTACCGGCAAGGCTACCGCCAAACTCGTAATGAGGCCCAAATGTGTTTGATGCAAGTTCGTTATTTGGACGCTCGTTGTTGTGGACTCAGTGTGTGATTGACATTATTTTTAGTTTCGATATTTTGACATGCAGTGTGCTAGCTGAGCAGATGAAACGAGCACCACTTGCTAACGATCGTTTGCACCATTGTCCAAAGATGACACTGATTCACTGCCTGAATGTGATTGGTGGCTGGCCTGGCATTCTTACATGGGATTCCATAAAGATTTGCAAAGTACTAATGATAGGATTAGGCAGCAGGAAAGCTGCTATGCAGTGACCTGTAGAACCCTGTCCACATCACCCCTGTCCGGGATTCAAAGCGGCTGACTTTCATCAGAGATGCAGGAAGTGCTGTGCAGTGCCCTCTGTGTGCATGCGCCCAGGGAGTGGTCAGACATGAGGACTGGTCCAAAGCGTTATTGCAGGTGCATCTTTCAGAGTGCTCGTTTCGCGTAACACTTAAATGGAAGCAGTGCTTTCCTGGTGATGCGGTTTCCTAATGTGCTCCACAGCCACGGGGGCCCATTACAGCTGCTGTTCTGCGGTGCAATCTCACACGAGGTTTCCGGGAAGCCGGCAAACGGACATGGAATGCGATCATGGGTAGTGGGCGGTCACTGCCACTGAAACCTCTATGTATTCCAGTACCAGGAAATGCGTGTGCTTTACTGGTGACGGGCCGCTTGCTGGCGCGTGTGAGAGACTTCCAGCGGAAAGGGAGCTTGCGCACAGCATCATGCAATACAGATGTGCACTGTTTAGATCCTTGCACAACGAAAAGGAAAGAAAGGCTCCCGTCCTTTCCCCTTTCCCCTCCCTTCTCCTCCTTTTCCCACCCACTTGCTCTCAAATTAGTTATTTGTAATCACCCCTTCCCCACCTCCTCTCCCGTTCCCTTCCTCCTTCCCTCTCCCCCTCCACCTAAGTAAATTGTTCTAAATATTGTCTCACTGGTTTGTCTCATAACTGTAAAAATGCTTCTTTCACGATTTTACCTTGTTGTTATACTGTAAAACGCTTTGGATTAAAGCGCTATATAAACCTAATAAACATAAACATATTGGGATAGCATTTATATTGATTAACTTAAAACTTGCTGGGCTTTTTGACTTCCCAAATCCTAAAATCAGCTGGGCTTTAAGAAGGGCCGAAATTGTGCCAGTAAACTCCATTGAAATTCCTTGCATGTATGCCTTTTGTTTAAAATATTTATTGCGGAAACCTGGCTGGATTTTACAGTAAGGTGGGTTGGTGCATCTGTTGAAAACTAAAAGGTGTTGTCATTCCCGCATTTGCGTCATAAAAACGATCAAGTTAACGCATGATTAGACTTACAAAAAATGCATCAATTGCTTCTTAGGGGTGCCTCGCTCACAAGCGACCTTTCTGCTCCTATGACAGCTGATGCCCAGGCCATCGGATATCTCATGATGTTCCCGCGTGTGCCACCATAGCTGAGAAGTATAGCTTAGCCGGCATCACCAACATTTGCAGAGGCCAAGAGATCGGGGCACTCCGTGCCCCGGCACTGGACATTCCCCCATGTTCCGTTGCCATGTTTCACTGCTTATATCACATGGAGGGGGGTATTAGTCCTAGGTCTCAACGATAAGGGGACTAGATGGACGGCTAACACTGGACATTGCTATCCATAGCTAAGCATAAGCGCCACCCGTTGAGCCATAGCCCCTCACGGATGCCCTGGACTCTCACAACTGTCGCCCTTGTGTTCTTCCTTTCCTTCACGGCACATCCTTTCTCACCACCTGGCTTCTCATCTGTACTTGCCGATTCATTGATCTTGGATTGCTCGACTTTAGCCTGATCCCCCATGCAGCAGTGTTCGGTTCTTTTAGGGGTCCAATCAAAAAGAAGCAAGTCCTCCACTTAAACCTGGAGAGGGCCCTTTGACTCTCAAAGGAAATACTCTGAAGTACTCCTGACTCACTCTTCTCTTTATAGGAGTGAGTCAGTTCCTGGGCGCCAACAGTTTTTCCGTTAAGGAAAAATGGACCAACATTTCGCATGTGCCATATTTCACTTGACAAAAATACAAACTTAAAACAGCAGCACGCAATGTCCCTTTTCTTGGTCTACGGGTGGCCCAGTAGAGTGGAGGCAGCAATGCAGCAGCTTGGGGGATGGGTAGGTAAATGGGACCGATTGGGATGGGTGGGGGGAGGATTAGAAGTGCAGGGAGGTAAAGGGGCGTTAGGGGAGGTGTAATGGGGTGGGGAAGGATTGGTGGCCTGAGGCAGTGTTAAGAAACGGCAGGCCTGAGTGCACGATAGAATGTGTACTGTTACCTGCAGTTCACAATGGAATTCTGTGCATCAGATACCACGTTCTGCCGGTCCGATAGCACAGCGAGTGGAGTGCTCCCTTTGATATCTTGCTGACGCAGGTTCGAATCCCGGCAGAGCCAAAGCCAGCCTTTCAACCTTCTGAGTTCGATAAATGAGCACCGCACACAGCGCTCAGATGCATGAGGGTTCGAAGTGCTATATAAAAGCGAATTATTATTATTATTATTACTATTATTATTATTATCATCACTGGGCTAGGGCCTTCCCTTGGGTTGTAATATTGGCGACACACACCACGTAGCTTTACATACTCTTGTGAAATCCACATCCCAAACATGCAAAAGGACTGGAAACAGGCTGTCAGTCAAAATATTGTAACTTCAAATGTAGTGAATAGAGATGTGCACCATTAGCAAAGGCAGATTCCAAAACATGATGCCTCCCAATTCAAGGTAGTGCACGGTGGTGCAAGAGAGAGTGGAGAGGTGCACATTACTGTGCATCGGGAGGTAGAGCTGATGTGCCAGTGTCTTGTGATGGGCTTGAGGGGGGGCTTGCTGTCCACAGAGGGCAGTGTGGGAGGTCCAAACAGGGGACATAGGGTAGTGTGGGAAAGAGAACAGGGGGAGAGGGAAGGACAGGAACCATGAAGAAGGGGTGGGCAAGGTGAGAGGGATGGGGTTCAGGAAGGCAGATCACATCGCAGGCGAGATTAAGGAGTGGGTCCTTCTGATATTGTGGAAAAAGGAGGGAAGGCACAAGAAAAGAAACCACGAGAAGGAACGAAGAAAAGAGTGGGGCTGATTGAGGAAAATGGAAAAATGGATATCCTGCGTTAGGCGTATCATCAGGTGTTGGCCTAGCGGGAAATGATGCCACGGTGCGTCAGTTGTTTAGCGTCAGTTAACGTCTACTTCCGCTTAATGTGGGACAGTAATGTCCGCATGTCGGGAACGTAGCAGGCAATGCCGATGCCTACCTCCCATGAAACAAAGGTGAGTTCTCTGGTTGGTGCCCATTGCTGAAGCTTCTCAGGCAGGACTGGGTGGCCTCAGATTTTGATGGAATTATAGTTTATACACAATGATTTGAAGAAAGCCTAGTTCATCCCCATCTGCTAATGCAGGGAGGGAAGTTCCGAGGTCATGGTCTGCTTCGTTTCCGGTGCAGCAGCTTTCCAGGTGACATATTCTGTTATTACTTGACACTAAATGGAAGGTATTTTGGGGGAAAGAGTATATACTGTTTGCAGAATCAATCTTGTTGTTTTGAATGCTGTGTATGCCATAGGCAAAACCAATCCTTTCAGACCAATGCCATTATGGGCAAGTTCAGGTAAGGAAACATGTGAACTGACAAGAAGCCCGGGGAGTGAAGATGGGAAACTGGATGAAGGAGGGGCTGCGTGAAGCTGAGGCTCACTGGATTGGCAGTCACAGTGGAGGGTGGAGTCATGCAGCTGATAGTCAGCATGTTGGGCTGAGAGTCACTCACGGCCCCTTCTGAAGTGGAGCCAGGCAGCCTGTGCATGCAGAGTCTCTGGCTGCAGTTGAGGGTATGGGTGGTGTGAGCCACAATGTCGTTATCCGCCAGGTAATCTGATGCAGCGACTTCAGCCATGAGCCAGACTTGTGATTCGGAGATGAGGTAGAGAGGGAGTGAGCCTGGCATGCTGGGGCTGGGAGGCACTCATGACCCCAGCGGCAGTGGGTGGCATATGTGGAGCCAGGCAATGATTCGGAGATGAGGTAGAGAGGGAGTGAGCCTGGCCTGCTGGGGCTGGGAGGCACTCATGACCCCAGCGGCAGTGGGTGGCATATGTGGAGCCAGGCAATGATTCAGAGATGAGGTAGAGAGGGAGTGAGCCTGGCCTGCTGGGGCTGGGAGGCACTCATGACCCCAGCGGCAGTGGGTGGCATATGTGGAGCCAGGCAATGATTCGGAGATGAGGTAGAGAGGGAGTGAGCCTGGCATGCTGGGGCTGGGAGGCACTCATGACCCCAGCGGCAGTGGGTGGCATATGTGGAGCCAGGCAATGATTCGGAGATGAGGTAGAGACTGAGTGAGCCTGGCATGCTGGGGCTGGGAGGCACTCATGACCCCAGCTGCAGTGGGTGGCATATGTGGAGCCAGGCAATGATTCGGAGATGAGGTAGAGAGGGAGTGAGCCTGGCCTGCTGGGGCTGGGAGGCACTCATGACCCCAGCGGCAGTGGGTGGCATATGTGGAGCCAGGCAATGATTCGGAGATGAGGTAGAGAGGGAGTGAGCCTGGCCTGCTGGGGCTGGGAGGCACTCATGACCCCAGCGGCAGTGGGTGGCATATGTGGAGCCAGGCAATGATTTGGAGATGAGGTAGAGAGGGAGTGAGCCTGGCCTGCTGGGGCTGGGAGGCACTCATGACCCCAGCGGCAGTGGGTGGCATATGTGGAGCCAGGCAATGATTTGGAGATGAGGTAGAGAGGGACTGAGCCTGGCATGCTGGGGCTGGGAGGCACTCATGACCCCAGCGGCAGTGGGTGGCATATGTGGAGCCAGGCAATGATTTGGAGATGAGGTAGAGAGGGACTGAGCCTGGCCGGCTGGGGCTGGGAGGCACTCATGACCCCAGCTGCAGTGGGTGGCATATGTGGAGCCAGGCAATGATTTGGAGATGAGGTAGAGAGGGAGTGAGCAAGGCCTGCTGGGGCTGGGAGGCACTCATGACCCCAGCTGCAGTGGGTGGCATATTTGGAGCCAGGCAATGATTTGGAGATGAGGTAGAGAGGGAGTGAGCCTGGCATTCTGGGGCTGGGAGGCACTCATGACCCCAGCGGCAGTGGGTGGCATATTTGGAGCCAGGCAATGATTTGGAGATGAGGTAGAGAGGGAGTGAGCCTGGCATTCTGGGGCTGGGAGGCACTCATGACCCCAGCTGCAGTGGGTGGCATATTTGGAGCCAGGCAATGATTTGGAGATGAGGTAGAGAGGGAGCGAGCCTGGCATGCTGGGGCTGGGAGGCACTCATGACCCCAGCGGCAGTGGGTGGCATATGTGGAGCCAGGCAATGATTTGGAGATGAGGTAGAGAGGGAGCGAGCCTGGCATGCTGGGGCTGGGAGGCACTCATGACCCCAGCGGCAGTGGGTGGCATATGTGGAGCCAAGCAAGGATTTGGAGATGAGGTAGAGAGGGAGCGAGCCTGGCATGCTGGGGCTGGGAGGCACTCATGACCCCAGCGGCAGTGGGTGGCATATGTGGAGCCAGGCAATGATTTGGAGATGAGGTAGAGAGGGAGCGAGCCTGGCATGCTGGGGCTGGGAGGCACTCATGACCCCAGCGGCAGTGGGTGGCATATGTGGAGCCAGGCAATGATTTGGAGATGAGGTAGAGAGGGAGTGAGCCTGGCATGCTGGGGCTGGGAGGCACTCATGACCCCAGCGGCAGTGGGTGGCATATGTGGAGCCAGGCAATGATTTGGGGATGAGGTAGAGAGGGAGTGAGCCTGGCATGCTGGGGCTGGGAGGCACTCATGACCCCAGCGGCAGTGGGTGGCATATGTGGAGCCAGGCAATGATTTGGAGATGAGGTAGAGAGGGAGTGAGCCTGGCATGCTGGGGCTGGGAGGCACTCATGACCCCGGGCGGCAGTGGGTGGCATATGTGGAGCCAGGCAATGATTTGGAGATGAGGTAGAGAGGGAGTGAGCCTGGCATGCTGGGGCTGGGAGGCACTCATGACCCCAGCGGCAGTGGGTGGCATATGTGGAGCCAGGCAATGATTTGGAAATGAGGTAGAGAGGGAGTGAGCCTGGCATGCTGGGGCTGGGAGGCACTCATGACCCCAGCGGCAGTGGGTGGCATATGTGGAGCCAGGCAATGATTTGGAAATGAGGTAGAGAGGGAGTGAGCCTGGCATGCTGGGGCTGGGAGGCACTCATGACCCCAGCTGCAGTGGGTGGCATATGTGGAGCCAGGCAATGATTCGGAAATGAGGTAGAGAGGGAGTGAGCCTGGCATGCTGGGGCTGGGAGGCACTCATGACCCCAGCTGCAGTGGGTGGCATATGTGGAGCCAGGCAATGATTCGGAAATGAGGTAGAGAGGGAGTGAGCCTGGCATGCTGGGGCTGGGAGGCACTCATGACCCCAGCTGCAGTGGTGGCATATGTGGAGCCAGGCAATGATTCGGAGATGAGGTAGAGAGGGAGTGAGCCTGGCATGCTGGGGCTGGGAGGCACTCATGACCCCAGCTGCAGTGGGTGGCATATGTGGCACCAGGCAATGATTCGGAGATGAGGTAGAGAGGGAGTTAGCCTGGCATGCTGGGGCTGGGAGGCACTCATGACCCCAGCTGCAGTGGGTGGCATATGTGGAGCCAGGCAATGATTCGGAGATGAGGTAGAGAGGGAGTGAGCCTGGCATGCTGGGGCTGGGAGGCGCTCATAACCCCAGCTGCAGTGGGTGGCATATGTGGAGCCAGGCAAAGATTCGGAGATGAGGTAGAGAGGGAGTGAGCCTGGCATGCTGGGACTGGTAGGTGCTCATGACCCCAGCTGCAGTGGGTGGCATATGTGGAGCCAGGCAATGATTCGGAGATGAGGTAGAGAGGGAGTGAGCCTGGCATGCTGGGGCTGGGTGGCGCTCATGACCCCAGCGGCAGTGGGTGGCATATGTGGAGCCAGGCAATGATTCGGAGATGAGGTAGAGAGGGAGTGAGCCTGGCATGCTGGGGCTGGGAGGCACTCATGACCCCAGCGGCAGTGGGTGGCATATGTGGAGCCAGGCAATGATTCGGAGATAAGGTAGAGAGGGAGTGAGCCTGGCATGCTGGGGCTGGGAGGCACTCATGACCCCAGCGGCAGTGGGTGGCATATGTGGAGCCAGGCAATGATTTGGAGATGAGGTAGAGAGGGAGTGAGCCTGGCATGCTGGGGCTGGGAGGCACTCATGACCCCAGCGGCAGTGGGTGGCATATGTGGAGCCAGGCAATGATTTGGAGATGAGGTAGAGAGGGAGTGAGCCTGGCATGCTGGGGCTGGGAGGCACTCATGACCCCAGCGGCAGTGGGTGGCATATGTGGAGCCAGGCAATGATTTGGAGATGAGGTAGAGAGGGAGTGAGCCTGGCATGCTGGGGCTGGGAGGCACTCATGACCCCAGCGGCAGTGGGTGGCATATGTGGAGCCAGGCAATGATTTGGAGATGAGGTAGAGAGGGAGTGAGCCTGGCATGCTGGGGCTGGGAGGCACTCATGACCCCAGCGGCAGTGGGTGGCATATGTGGAGCCAGGCAATGATTTGGAGATGAGGTAGAGAGGGAGTGAGCCTGGCATGCTGGGGCTGGGAGGCACTCATGACCCCAGCGGCAGTGGGTGGCATATGTGGAGCCAGGCAATGATTTGGAGATGAGGTAGAGAGGGAGTGAGCCTGGCATGCTGGGGCTGGGAGGCACTCATGACCCCAGCGGCAGTGGGTGTCATATGTGGAGCCAGGCAATGATTTGGAGATGAGGTAGAGAGGGAGTGAGCCTGGCATGCTGGGGCTGGGAGGCACTCATGACCCCAGCGGCAGTGGGTGGCATATGTGGAGCCAGGCAATGATTTGGAGATGAGGTAGAGAGGGAGTGAGCCTGGCATGCTGGGGCTGGGAGGCACTCATGACCCCAGCGGCAGTGGGTGGCATATGTGGAGCCAGGCAATGATTTGGAGACGAGGTAGAGAGGGAGTGAGCCTGGCATGCTGGGGCTGGGAGGCACTCATGACCCCAGCGGCAGTGGGTGGCATATGTGGAGCCAGGCAATGATTTGGAGACGAGGTAGAGAGGGAGTGAGCCTGGCATGCTGGGGCTGGGAGGCACTCATGACCCCAGCGGCAGTGGGTGGCATATGTGGAGCCAGGCAATGATTTGGAGACGAGGTAGAGAGGGAGTGAGCCTGGCATGCTGGGGCTGGGAGGCACACATGACCCCAGCTGCAGTGGGTGGCATATGTGGAGCCAGGCAATGATTTGGAAATGAGGTAGAGAGGGAGTGAGCCTGGCATGCTGGGGCTGGGAGGCACTCATGACCCCAGCTGCAGTGGGTGGCATATGTGGAGCCAGGCAATGATTTGGAAACGAGGTAGAGAGGGAGTGAGCCTGGCATGCTGGGGCTGGGAGGCACTCATGACCCGAGCTGCAGTGGGTGGCATATGTGGAGCCAGGCAATGATTCGGAGATGAGGTAGAGAGGGAGTGAGCCTGGCATGCTGGGGCTGGGAGGCACTCATGACCCCAGCGGCAATGTGGGTGGCATATGTGGAGCCAGGCAATGATTTGGAGATGAGGTAGAGAGGGACTGAGCCTGGCCAGCTGGGGCTGGGAGGCACTCATGACCCCAGCTGCAGTGGGTGGCATATGTGGAGCCAGGCAATGATTTGGAGATGAGGTAGAGAGGGAGTGAGCAAGGCCTGCTGGGGCTGGGAGGCACTCATGACCCCAGCTGCAGTGGGTGGCATATTTGGAGCCAGGCAATGATTTGGAGATGAGGTAGAGAGGGAGTGAGCCTGGCATTCTGGGGCTGGGAGGCACTCATGACCCCAGCGGCAGTGGGTGGCATATTTGGAGCCAGGCAATGATTTGGAGATGAGGTAGAGAGGGAGTGAGCCTGGCATTCTGGGGCTGGGAGGCACTCATGACCCCAGCTGCAGTGGGTGGCATATTTGGAGCCAGGCAATGATTTGGAGATGAGGTAGAGAGGGAGTGAGCCTGGCATTCTGGGGCTGGGAGGCACTCATGACCCCAGCGGCAGTGGGTGGCATATTTGGAGCCAGGCAATGATTTGGAGATGAGGTAGAGAGGGAGCGAGTCTGGCATGCTGGGGCTGGGAGGCACTCATGACCCCAGCGGCAGTGGGTGGCATATGTGGAGCCAGGCAATGATTTGGAGATGAGGTAGAGAGGGAGCGAGCCTGGCCGGCTGGGGCTGGGAGGCACTCATGACCCCAGCTGCAGTGGGTGGCATATGTGGAGCCAGGCAATGATTTGGAGATGAGGTAGAGAGGGAGCGAGCAAGGCCTGCTGGGGCTGGGAGGCACTCATGACCCCAGCTGCAGTGGGTGGCATATTTGGAGCCAGGCAATGATTTGGAGATGAGGTAGAGAGGGAGTGAGCCTGGCATTCTGGGGCTGGGAGGCACTCATGACCCCAGCGGCAGTGGGTGGCATATTTGGAGCCAGGCAATGATTTGGAGATGAGGTAGAGAGGGAGTGAGCCTGGCATTCTGGGGCTGGGAGGCACTCATGACCCCAGCTGCAGTGGGTGGCATATTTGGAGCCAGGCAATGATTTGGAGATGAGGTAGAGAGGGAGCGAGCCTGGCATGCTGGGGCTGGGAGGCACTCATGACCCCAGCGGCAGTGGGTGGCATATGTGGAGCCAGGCAATGATTTGGAGATGAGGTAGAGAGGGAGCGAGCCTGGCATGCTGGGGCTGGGAGGCACTCATGACCCCAGCGGCAGTGGGTGGCATATGTGTAGCCAAGCAAGGATTTGGAGATGAGGTAGAGAGGGAGCGAGCCTGGCATGCTGGGGCTGGGAGGCACTCATGACCCCAGCGGCAGTGGGTGGCATATGTGGAGCCAGGCAATGATTTGGAGATGAGGTAGAGAGGGAGCGAGCCTGGCATGCTGGGGCTGGGAGGCACTCATGACCCCAGCGGCAGTGGGTGGCATATGTGGAGCCAGGCAATGATTTGGAGATGAGGTAGAGAGGGAGTGAGCCTGGCATGCTGGGGCTGGGAGGCACTCATGACCCCAGCGGCAGTGGGTGGCATATGTGGAGCCAGGCAATGATTTGGAGATGAGGTAGAGAGGGAGTGAGCCTGGCATGCTGGGGCTGGGAGGCACTCATGACCCCAGCGGCAGTGGGTGGCATATGTGGAGCCAGGCAATGATTTGGAGATGAGGTAGAGAGGGAGTGAGCCTGGCATGCTGGGGCTGGGAGGCACTCATGACCCCAGCGGCAGTGGGTGACATATGTGGAGCCAGGCAATGATTTGGAGATGAGGTAGAGAGGGAGTGAGCCTGGCATGCTGGGGCTGGGAGGCACTCATGACCCCAGCGGCAGTGGGTGGCATATGTGGAGCCAGGCAATGATTTGGAGATGAGGTAGAGAGGGAGTGAGCCTGGCATGCTGGGGCTGGGAGGCACTCATGACCCCAGCGGCAGTGGGTGGCATATGTGGAGCCAGGCAATGATTTGGAGATGAGGTAGAGAGGGAGTGAGCCTGGCATGCTGGGGCTGGGAGGCACTCATGACCCCAGCGGCAGTGGGTGGCATATGTGGAGCCAGGCAATGATTTGGAGACGAGGTAGAGAGGGAGTGAGCCTGGCATGCTGGGGCTGGGAGGCACTCATGACCCCAGCGGCAGTGGGTGGCATATGTGGAGCCAGGCAATGATTTGGAGATGAGGTAGAGAGGGAGTGAGCCTGGCATGCTGGGGCTGGGAGGCACTCATGACCCCAGCTGCAGTGGGTGGCATATGTGGAGCCAGGCAATGATTTGGAAATGAGGTAGAGAGGGAGTGAGCCTGACATGCTGGGGCTGGGAGGCACTCATGACCCCAGCTGCAGTGGGTGGCATATGTGGAGCCAGGCAATGATTCGGAAATGAGGTAGAGAGGGAGTGAGCCTGGCATGCTGGGGCTGGGAGGCACTCATGACCCCAGCTGCAGTGGGTGGCATATGTGGAGCCAGGCAATGATTCGGAGATGAGGTAGAGAGGGAGTGAGCCTGGCATGCTGGGGCTGGGAGGCACTCATGACCCCAGCTGCAGTGGGTGGCATATGTGGAACCAGGCAATGATTCGGAGATGAGGTAGAGAGGGAGTGAGCCTGGCATGCTGGGGCTCGGAGGCACTCATGACCCCAGCTGCAGTGGGTGGCATATGTGGAGCCAGGCAATGATTCGGAGATGAGGTAGAGAGGGAGTGAGCCTGGCATGCTGGGGCTGGGAGGCGCTCATAACCCCAGCTGCAGTGGGTGGCATATGTGGAGCCAGGCAAAGATTCGGAGATGAGGTAGAGAGGGAGTGAGCCTGGCATGCTGGGACTGGGAGGCGCTCATGACCCCAGCTGCAGTGGGTGGCATATGTGGAGCCAGGCAATGATTCGGAGATGAGGTAGAGAGGGAGCGAGCCTGGCATGCTGGGGCTGGGTGGCGCTCATGACCCCAGCGGCAGTGGGTGGCATATGTGGAGCCAGGCAATGATTTGGAGATGAGGTAGAGAGGGAGCGAGCCTGGCATGCTGGGGCTGGGAGGCACTCATGACCCCAGCGGCAGTGGGTGGCATATGTGGAGCCAGGCAATGATTTGGAGATGAGGTAGAGAGGGAGCGAGCCTGGCATGCTGGGGCTGGGAGGCACTCATGACCCCAGCGGCAGTGGGTGGCATATGTGGAGCCAGGCAATGATTTGGAGATGAGGTAGAGAGGGAGTGAGCCTGGCATGCTGGGGCTGGGAGGCACTCATGACCCCAGCGGCAGTGGGTGGCATATGTGGAGCCAGGCAATGATTTGGAGATGAGGTAGAGAGGGAGTGAGCCTGGCATGCTGGGGCTGGGAGGCACTCATGACCCCAGCGGCAGTGGGTGGCATATGTGGAGCCAGGCAATGATTTGGAGACGAGGTAGAGAGGGAGTGAGCCTGGCATGCTGGGGCTGGGAGGCACTCATGACCCCAGCGGCAGTGGGTGGCATATGTGGAGCCAGGCAATGATTTGGAGACGAGGTAGAGAGGGAGTGAGCCTGGCATGCTGGGGCTGGGAGGCACTCATGACCCCAGCGGCAGTGGGTGGCATATGTGGAGCCAGGCAATGATTTGGAGACGAGGTAGAGAGGGAGTGAGCCTGGCATGCTGGGGCTGGGAGGCACTCATGACCCCAGCGGCAGTGGGTGGCATATGTGGAGCCAGGCAATGATTTGGAGATGAGGTAGAGAGGGAGTGAGCCTGGCATGCTGGGGCTGGGAGGCACACATGACCCCAGCTGCAGTGGGTGGCATATGTGGAGCCAGGCAATGATTTGGAAATGAGGTAGAGAAGGAGTGAGCCTGGCATGCTGGGGCTGGGAGGCACTCATGACCCCAGCTGCAGTGGGTGGCATATGTGGAGCCAGGCAATGATTTGGAAACGAGGTAGAGAGGGAGTGAGCCTGGCATGCTGGGGCTGGGAGGCACTCATGACCCCAGCTGCAGTGGGTGGCATATGTGGAACCAGGCAATGATTCGGAGATGAGGTAGAGAGGGAGTGAGCCTGGCATGCTGGGGCTCGGAGGCACTCATGACCCCAGCTGCAGTGGGTGGCATATGTGGAGCCAGGCAATGATTCGGAGATGAGGTAGAGAGGGAGTGAGCCTGGCATGCTGGGGCTGGGAGGCACTCATGACCCCAGCTGCAGTGGGTGGCATATGTGGAGCCAGGCAAAGATTCGGAGATGAGGTAGAGAGGGAGTGAGCCTGGCATGCTGGGACTGGGAGGCGCTCATGACCCCAGCTGCAGTGGGTGGCATATGTGGAGCCAGGCAATGATTCGGAGATGAGGTAGAGAGGGAGTGAGCCTGGCATGCTGGGGCTGGGTGGCGCTCATGACCCCAGCGGCAGTGGGTGGCGTATGTGGAGCCAGGCAATGATTTGGAGATGAGGTAGAGAGGGAGTGAGCCTGGCATGCTGGGGCTGGGAGGCACTCATGACCCCAGCGGCAGTGGGTGGCATATGTGGAGCCAGGCAATGATTTGGAGATGAGGTAGAGAGGGAGTGAGCCTGGCATGCTGGGGCTGGGAGGCACTCATGACCCCAGCGGCAGTGGGTGGCATATGTGGAGCCAGGCAATGATTTGGAGATGAGGTAGAGAGGGAGTGAGCCTGGCATGCTGGGGCTGGGAGGCACTCATGACCCCAGCGGCAGTGGGTGGCATATGTGGAGCCAGGCAATGATTTGGAGATGAGGTAGAGAGGGAGTGAGCCTGGCATGCTGGGGCTGGGAGGCACTCATGACCCCAGCGGCAGTGGGTGGCATATGTGGAGCCAGGCAATGATTTGGAGATGAGGTAGAGAGGGAGTGAGCCTGGCATGCTGGGGCTGGGAGGCACTCATGACCCCAGCGGCAGTGGGTGGCATATGTGGAGCCAGGCAATGATTTGGAGATGAGGTAGAGAGGGAGTGAGCCTGGCATGCCGGGGCTGGGAGGCACTCATGACCCCAGCGGCAGTGGGTGGCATATGTGGAGCCAGGCAATGATTTGGAGACGAGGTAGAGAGGGAGTGAGCATGGCATGCTGGGGCTGGGAGGCACTCATGACCCCAGCGGCAGTGGGTGGCATATGTGGAGCCAGGCAATGATTTGGAGACGAGGTAGAGAGGGAGTGAGCCTGGCATGCTGGGGCTGGGAGGCACTCATGACCCCAGCGGCAGTGGGTGGCATATGTGGAGCCAGGCAATGATTTGGAGATGAGGTAGAGAGGGAGTGAGCCTGGCATGCTGGGGCTGGGAGGCACACATGACCCCAGCTGCAGTGGGTGGCATATGTGGAGCCAGGCAATGATTTGGAAATGAGGTAGAGAGGGAGTGAGCCTGGCATGCTGGGGCTGGGAGGCACTCATGACCCCAGCTGCAGTGGGTGGCATATGTGGAGCCAGGCAATGATTTGGAAACGAGGTAGAGAGGGAGTGAGCCTGGCATGCTGGGGCTGGGAGGCACTCATGACCCGAGCTGCAGTGGGTGGCATATGTGGAGCCAGGCAATGATTCTGAGATGAGGTAGAGAGGGAGTGAGCCTGGCATGCTGGGGCTGGGAGGCACTCATGACCCCAGCGGCAGTGGGTGGCATATGTGGAGCCAGGCAATGATTTGGAGATGAGGTAGAGAGGGACTGAGCCTGGCCGGCTGGGGCTGGGAGGCACTCATGACCCCAGCTGCAGTGGGTGGCATATGTGGAGCCAGGCAATGATTTGGAGATGAGGTAGAGAGGGAGTGAGCAAGGCCTGCTGGGGCTGGGAGGCACTCATGACCCCAGCTGCAGTGGGTGGCATATTTGGAGCCAGGCAATGATTTGGAGATGAGGTAGAGAGGGAGTGAGCCTGGCATTCTGGGGCTGGGAGGCACTCATGACCCCAGCGGCAGTGGGTGGCATATTTGGAGCCAGGCAATGATTTGGAGATGAGGTAGAGAGGGAGTGAGCCTGGCATTCTGGGGCTGGGAGGCACTCATGACCCCAGCGGCAGTGGGTGGCATATTTGGAGCCAGGCAATGATTTGGAGATGAGGTAGAGAGGGAGTGAGCCTGGCATTCTGGGGCTGGGAGGCACTCATGACCCCAGCTGCAGTGGGTGGCATATTTGGAGCCAGGCAATGATTTGGAGATGAGGTAGAGAGGGAGCGAGCCTGGCATGCTGGGGCTGGGAGGCACTCATGACCCCAGCGGCAGTGGGTGGCATATGTGGAGCCAGGCAATGATTTGGAGATGAGGTAGAGAGGGAGCGAGCCTGGCCGGCTGGGGCTGGGAGGCACTCATGACCCCAGCTGCAGTGGGTGGCATATGTGGAGCCAGGCAATGATTTGGAGATGAGGTAGAGAGGGAGTGAGCAAGGCCTGCTGGGGCTGGGAGGCACTCATGACCCCAGCTGCAGTGGGTGGCATATTTGGAGCCAGGCAATGATTTGGAGATGAGGTAGAGAGGGAGTGAGCCTGGCATTCTGGGGCTGGGAGGCACTCATGACCCCAGCGGCAGTGGGTGGCATATTTGGAGCCAGGCAATGATTTGGAGATGAGGTAGAGAGGGAGTGAGCCTGGCATTCTGGGGCTGGGAGGCACTCATGACCCCAGCTGCAGTGGGTGGCATATTTGGAGCCAGGCAATGATTTGGAGATGAGGTAGAGAGGGAGCGAGCCTGGCATGCTGGGGCTGGGAGGCACTCATGACCCCAGCGGCAGTGGGTGGCATATGTGGAGCCAGGCAATGATTTGGAGATGAGGTAGAGAGGGAGCGAGCCTGGCATGCTGGGGCTGGGAGGCACTCATGACCCCAGCGGCAGTGGGTGGCATATGTGGAGCCAAGCAAGTATTTGGAGATGAGGTAGAGAGGGAGCGAGCCTGGCATGCTGGGGCTGGGAGGCACTCATGACCCCAGCGGCAGTGGGTGGCATATGTGGAGCCAGGCAATGATTTGGAGATGAGGTAGAGAGGGAGTGAGCCTGGCATGCTGGGGCTAGGAGGCACTCATGACCCCAGCGGCAGTGGGTGGCATATGTGGAGCCAGGCAATGATTTGGAGATGAGGTAGAGAGGGAGTGAGCCTGGCATGCTGGGGCTGGGAGGCACTCATGACCCCAGCGGCAGTGGGTGGCATATGTGGAGCCAGGCAATGATTTGGAGATGAGGTAGAGAGGGAGTGAGCCTGGCATGCTGGGGCTGGGAGGCACTCATGACCCCAGCGGCAGTGGGTGGCATATGTGGAGCCAGGCAATGATTTGGAGATGAGGTAGAGAGGGAGTGAGCCTGGCATGCTGGGGCTGGGAGGCACTCATGACCCCAGCGGCAGTGGGTGGCATATGTGGAGCCAGGCAATGATTTGGAAATGAGGTAGAGAGGGAGTGAGCCTGGCATGCTGGGGCTGGAAGGCACTCATGACCCCAGCTGCAGTGGGTGGCATATGTGGAGCCAGGCAATGATTCGGAAATGAGGTAGAGAGGGAGTGAGCCTGGCATGCTGGGGCTGGGAGGCACTCATGACCCCAGCTGCAGTGGGTGGCATATGTGGAGCCAGGCAATGATTCGGAAATGAGGTAGAGAGGGAGTGAGCCTGGCATGCTGGGGCTGGGAGGCACTCATGACCCCAGCTGCAGTGGGTGGCATATGTGGAGCCAGGCAATGATTCGGAGATGAGGTAGAGAGGGAGTGAGCCTGGCATGCTGGGGCTGGGAGGCACTCATGACCCCAGCTGCAGTGGGTGGCATATGTGGAACCAGGCAATGATTCGGAGATGAGGTAGAGAGGAAGTGAGCCTGGCATGCTGGGGCTCGGAGGCACTCATGACCCCAGCTGCAGTGGGTGGCATATGTGGAGCCAGGCAATGATTCGGAGATGAGGTAGAGAGGGAGTGAGCCTGGCATGCTGGGGCTGGGAGGCGCTCATAACCCCAGCTGCAGTGGGTGGCATATGTGGAGCCAGGCAAAGATTCGGAGATGAGGTAGAGAGGGAGTGAGCCTGGCATGCTGGGACTGGGAGGCGCTCATGACCCCAGCTGCAGTGGGTGGCATATGTGGAGCCAGGCAATGATTCGGAGATGAGGTAGAGAGGGAGCGAGCCTGGCATGCTGGGGCTGGGTGGCGCTCATGACCCCAGCGGCAGTGGGTGGCATATGTGGAGCCAGGCAATGATTCGGAGATGAGGTAGAGAGGGAGCGAGCCTGGCATGCTGGGGCTGGGAGGCACTCATGACCCCAGCGGCAGTGGGTGGCATATGTGGAGCCAGGCAATGATTCGGAGATGAGGTAGAGAGGGAGTGAGCCTGGCATGCTGGGGCTGGGAGGCACTCATGACCCCAGCGGCAGTGGGTGGCATATGTGGAGCCAGGCAATGATTCGGAGATGAGGTAGAGAGGGAGTGAGCCTGGCATGCTGGGGCTGGGAGGCACTCATGACCCCAGCGGCAGTGGGTGGCATATGTGGAGCCAGGCAATGATTTGGAGATGAGGTAGAGAGGGAGTGAGCCTGGCATGCTGGGGCTGGGAGGCACTCATGACCCCAGCGGCAGTGGGTGGCATATGTGGAGCCAGGCAATGATTTGGAGATGAGGTAGAGAGGGAGTGAGCCTGGCATGCTGGGGCTGGGAGGCACTCATGACCCCAGCGGCAGTGGGTGGCATATGTGGAGCCAGGCAATGATTTGGAGATGAGGTAGAGAGGGAGTGAGCCTGGCATGCTGGGGCTGGGAGGCACTCATGACCCCAGCGGCAGTGGGTGGCATATGTGGAGCCAGGCAATGATTTGGAGATGAGGTAGAGAGGGAGTGAGCCTGGCATGCTGGGGCTGGGAGGCACTCATGACCCCAGCGGCAGTGGGTGGCATATGTGGAGCCAGGCAATGATTTGGAGATGAGGTAGAGAGGGAGTGAGCCTGGCATGCTGGGGCTGGGAGGCACTCATGACCCCAGCGGCAGTGGGTGGCATATGTGGAGCCAGGCAATGATTTGGAGACGAGGTAGAGAGGGAGTGAGCCTGGCATGCTGGGGCTGGGAGGCACTCATGACCCCAGCGGCAGTGGGTGGCATATGTGGAGCCAGGCAATGATTTGGAGACGAGGTAGAGAGGGAGTGAGCCTGGCATGCTGGGGCTGGGAGGCACTCATGACCCCAGCGGCAGTGGGTGGCATATGTGGAGCCAGGCAATGATTTGGAGATGAGGTAGAGAGGGAGTGAGCCTGGCATGCTGGGGCTGGGAGGCACACATGACCCCAGCGGCAGTGGGTGGCATATGTGGAGCCAGGCAATGATTTGGAAATGAGGTAGAGAAGGAGTGAGCCTGGCATGCTGGGGCTGGGAGGCACTCATGACCCCAGCTGCAGTGGGTGGCATATGTGGAGCCAGGCAATGATTTGGAAACGAGGTAGAGAGGGAGTGAGCCTGGCATGCTGGGGCTGGGAGGCACTCATGACCCCAGCTGCAGTGGGTGGCATATGTGGAGCCAGGCAATGATTCGGAGATGAGGTAGAGAGGGAGTGAGCCTGGCATGCTGGGGCTGGGAGGCACTCATGACCCCAGCTGCAGTGGGTGGCATATGTGGAGCCAGGTAATGATTTGGAGATGAGGTAGAGAGAGAGTGAGCCTGGCATGCTGGGGCTGGGAGGCACTCATGACCCCAGCTGCAGTGGGTGGCATATGTGGAGCCAGGCAATGATTTGGAGATGAGGTAGAGAGGGAGTGAGCCTGGCATGCTGGGGCTGGGAGGCACTCATGACCCCAGCTGCAGTGGGTGGCATATGTGGAGCCAGGCAATGATTTGGAGATGAGGTAGAGAGGGAGTGAGCCTGGCATGCTGGGGCTGGGAGGCACTCATGACCCCAGCGGCAGTGGGTGGCATATGTGGAGCCAGGCAATGATTCGGAGATGAGGTAGAGAGGGAGTGAGCCTGGCATGCTTGGGCTGGGAGGCACTCATGACCCCAGCGGCAGTGGGTGGCATATGTGGAGCCAGGCAATGATTCGGAGATGAGGTAGAGAGGGAGTGAGCCTGGCATGCTGGGGCTGGGAGGCACTCATGACCCCAGCGGCAGTGGGTGGCATATGTGGAGCCAGGCAATGATTTGGAGATGAGGTAGAGAGGGAGTGAGCCTGGCATGCTGGGGCTGGGAGGCACTCATGACCCCAGCTGCAGTGGGTGGCATATGTGGAGCCAGGCAATGATTTTGAGATGAGGTAGAAAGGGAGTGAGCCTGGCATGCTGGATCCAGGAGTTATGGATGGCTAATAATCTCATTATCCCTTTAGCGTCCCCTCTCCAAGGCCCTACCTATCGGCTGCTTTCTGGCAGATACTATATTGAGACTCCAGTGAGTATGGCAGGACCAATGAGTGTACTTGTCTGGATTAATTAATTAAATCAACCACCCAGGTGTGATGTGACTCTGAAAGAACTTTTTTTGCGGGGGTACAAGAAGCAGGCTGCCCATAGGTTCTCCCATCTGGGCCGCTCTTCTCTCCTGCTTGCCCACTAGGGTTTATTATGAAGGGGGTCCATGCTGCTTTGAAGTCTCTCACTGGGGACTAAAAACTTACTGCTGCTCCCCCTCCGTTGGCCACCTTCTGCTGGATCATCATAGTGAATTTCAGCTTCTCACCAACTCAACCTGACTCGATTGACTCACGTTCCTCTAGCATTGCTTTTTTGTCTTTCTTTTTTGAATTTTATAATGTTTACTTACAAAATGTTGTACAGCTTTTGGCAATCGCCATGATGCCCATTTTGAGAAAAGTGCTTTTGAAAAAAAAGAAAAAACATTGCTCAAGCTAACCGGGCGTGTACAGTGAGTGGAAGCAATCATAGCTATTCAATAGGTTGGTTACAGTTCAGTGAAAGAGACCTGCATAGGACAGCAGCTCTCTGTCGACAGAATTCCATTGCAGAGGCCTCTTTCATAACCCTGGACAGTGAAAAAGATAGGGGAGAGATTTGCTTCTGATAAGCCAATAAGGGGAAACATCAACAGCCCTTGGTTGACTGCTCCATGCAGAGTCAGCGCTGCTGTGATAGAAGTGGAAGGTTGTGGATCTTCTCCGCTATGGGAATAGATCATCCCTCCTTGGGAAAGGGCGGGCTCACGTGATCATACATGACCTTCTCATCTGTAAACATGGGCTCCATATATTTCTGAACCAGTGCAATCATAAGGAGTTTGATGCAAGAGCTCGCGAAGCAGCGGGCCTCAGCAGAGCGCTATCCATCATTCCAGTGCCTGCGGAGGCATGGAAAGGCATCCATTAGTGGAACAGAGTTATTGAGAAATCATGACTCTTTTGCGACTCCGAGTGGGGTAAAAAAAACAGCAGCCAGCTTCCGCTCGTTCCACTATTATTAATTGTGTTATCTTGTTTGTTTTACTCTGGGTCAGAATCTCCCCAAAAAGTGATTAATGAAGCCCATATATAGTTCCAGAAGGACTGCTCCGAGATAACATACTAAACGCGTGATTTATACCGATCACGTCCAATAATTCTCGCCAACATACATTTTCTAGTCTTCCTTTTACGGTAAAAGAAACCATTCTTCATGTTTTATGCGACTGCAAAGAACTGCTATTGAAAAGGTTCAAGCTGCAAACTGATGGATAGGAGCAACCGAGCCTGCAGTGGCCGTTCACCAGACATGAAAGGTCTGAGAACAGGGCACGCATGAAGGACTTGTGGTACCAGTCGACCATGATAACCTATGCTGCTAAATAATCATTGGACTACTGGACACTCTGGACGGCCTTCATCAGCCAGTCACACTATGCTCTTCTCTCACTGCTTATAGTTCAATGCTATGATTTAGAGTGGGACGCACACTCTGCTGTACTTAGAATCTGTGCCAGTAGAGCTGGCCTACCAATATGTGTACTGATGCAAGATATATACTTCCCGGAACACCAGGATGAGCATGGTGTGATTGAAGGGCAAGTCAGAGCAGGTATCAGCAGTCAACAGTATTACATTGAATGGCTAAAGGCACAACACACATCCACATAGCGTAGTATGCACAAGAAATAATATCCATGCGGCAACCCCATGGCTAGCCTGTCACTCCAAACATCACATCTCTCCTGCTGATTCCATTGCTACAATCTGGAAATGAAGTCTACATGACCCAGAAAGCTACTGGATTGTTCCATCTGAGCATATTATTTTAGTTGGACTGACTTTAACTACCAGCATCAGCAAGGGATGGCAGCGCCACATGGTTTTGCCAAAGAGGGGCTAGTTGCTCCCGCTAGTAAAGCAGTCTGCCATATTGCTGAGTGGCAGGGAGTGGAATTCTTTCATAGAATGGAAGGACATATTTGGCCAGTGTAATTTCAGACACTGTAATTGACAGAAGACAGTAGAGCATTCCCAAGAGCAAGCACGCGCCAGCCCATGTGAGGGACATGCACAGAAAAAAATAAGCCTTAGGGCCAATGCAAATTCAGAGGATTAAGAGCAAACGAATCATGTGTGGCATGCTGTGTGCACTGTCTCGCACAAAGCTACCATGAAACGCCCCGGAACAAGGAAATGCACCATGTACAAACAATGAGAAGAGGATATCACACAAAGCAATACCTGTCATCAATGATAGCAGAGAGAGAAAAACAGGAAACCTATGCCCACCACAGATGCAAAACCCACTCATTCAGTAGACCAAACTGAGGAAGCATACATAAAACATAGCTATGCACCACCTACCGTCCATAGGTGGTGCATAATGGGGGTAGATAATGGCGGTGTGAAAACCATCAGGGTGGCTGAACTCATGGCATTAACACTATTTACACCAATGCTGTTTACACGGAGTTATTTTTGGCACATGGCATATTATAATTGCCATATTAATGTCACAGGATTGATGAATGACTGCATCAGGCATGCATGGAAAACAAGCAAATCGCATCAATAGTGGTCAAAGCACATTGGTGTGATGGAACCTCCGCCACCACCAGTGCAATCGTACAGATTGGGATTCATTGCAGGGAATTCATGGGATGTCGGGCTGCCACAGCTATATCCTGAACTAGCATGCCAGGTGGGGGTCCCCTATGCAACACCAGAAGGGGGCAAGAACCAGCTCAGCATCGCTCCGGAAGGAATGGGGGTGATCGGCAGGGATTGCGCAAATATGAACCATAGGATGGACAGGTACCTCTATAAAATATTCAGTAAGCTTTCGATATCTGGGGATACTCACCACCCGACCCACCTAGAAGAATCTGGAGGCACAACCCATGCACCCCCTGTGGTGAATAATTGAAGCATAGACTGTTGCTGCTGCTAACCGTTTTTATCACAGCCACAAGAACTGACAGAAGTCAAGTACCTGAGCGGGCAACCTATTAACAAAGCGCCATCAATGGCGGCAAGGTACGTATAATACACAACTCCACTGGCCGCAGGCATGGCTATCCACACACATCAGTATACAGCAAGGACTACGACAACATTTGGTTATGTTATTCACATAAATTCTCCTCCTGCTTACACCAGACTATGCCTCAACACCTCTGATAGAAGATCTATGCAGCGCAGACCTATGGCAAATTTGGGGACGCTGAACACATAGCAATTCTCTAGCACTGGCACCACCCCAGTCCTCTCAGCACTCATCCACATGCCTGACCACATGGGTTGCCCTCTACCGGAGCCTGGCCAGCCCTGCTAAGCCTGTTTTGGCCAAGTGCACACACGCATCCTAATTGTGTTCCATGAACTTCTCCACTCTTGACTTTGATCCTCAGAGGGCATTCCCACTAACAGTGCATTGAGACTATAATAATGGTAAAATGTCACTATACAAATGACAAGTACAATACAATACAATACATGCTGTCCTGTTTATTAACACTAAGGGCCTGATTTACAAGGCCTTTTTTCAATGGGCTTGCACCATTGCCTAAAGCTTTTGTATATCAGGCCCTTAATCTGATACCGCCAGTTGATTTTAGACTCTTGAGAATTTGATGATAACGCTGGTGAAGTAAAAAAAATGTTTTAAATAGATAAATAAAATCTATAAGGCTGAAATCAAAAGTTAGGACATGTGCACACAATTTAAGTTAATATCGTATCATAGATTGTCGCTGACTCAGCAAGTTGTCAATGCGAAATCAAAGGTATTTTCTATGCACATGGACAGCAAGCACACGCCAACACATTTAATGAAACCACACAACCATTGTGTTTTTCTTGAAAGCCCTGCAAAACATTGGCCCAAGTTATCTGACTAGTAAAATCAGCAGTATTCTCACTCTCGCAACTTGCGCTCATCGCATGCCCCGCCTCTAGAGGGACATCGCTTCAAATGGGCATTAGGGAGATCCGTTTTGGTTCTGGCAGCCACGTACTGGAATGTTTGACCTGCGGACTTGCGCAGTAGTTGCAATTCCATTATCTTTAGGAAGGATTTTAAAACCTGTCTATGTCCGTCCGTCATTTCCCTCTTTAATGATGGGATGTGGCGCCTCGATTCTGTAGCAGCGCTTTGAGGCTTATACAAGATACCACGTACCATAATGAAACACATGTAAAATTGAAATTCCCTAAATGCCTACACTATTTGTATTTTTGTATTTTTTATACTACACTGTATGTATGCTACACAGAAGTATGCAGATAACTGAAATGACATTGGACTTAGGAGGTATTGTATAGAAAATAACAAGGTGGAGTACAGTGCTCACTGTTCTTAGAGAGGCGCAGCTTCACCTCACTGATGAGGCCCAACAAGGCTGAAACACGTGCTTGGGGTTGCTGTTGGTACTCTTGTTCAGAGGAGAGTTGCCTAGTATTTCGGAGCTGGACTGCCCCTGGGCAGGACAAAGACTGATATGCAGGGAAATTTCTTCTCTGTGAAAGGGACAGTGAGCTAAAGACTTGGTAGAGTCTCTCCCAGGGGTTACTCACCCAAGAACAGGTCATTGGGCTGTGTTCATGCTGGTAGAGAGATTCCCAGACCACCCCCTTGTTTTACAGTGAATAAAGGTTAACTCAAAGTATGTGGACGTTTACACATTGTACACCATTTGTATGTGGTTTGCTAGATCCATGGCTGTGACTTTGCCCCTACTGTCAAATATGTAAAGACCACGAAAGGCATTGGTGCAACTTATCCTAAAACACGAACTAAAGAATATACAAGGCAGCATGGACAATCGCGTATGAATGTCAGTGTTCTCAAAACTTTATAGCGCTTTATGAAGCTTTTTATAACAGTCTAAGATTGTGCGCATCAAGCCAGCTAGTAGTTAAACGAAGTGAAGTTATTGTGATACCTACAAATATGTGTGAGAAGATTCTAGATAAAATCACCTACAGTGAAGAAAGTTTGCATCCTTTTTGGTCGTTTCTAAAACACAACTGGTTTGTGAAACTGGATGGCTGGATAATAACAGACCTGCGCTTGGCAATAGACTTCCAAGCACCTAGGACCATGGCAAACGTATATATGTGCTCAGCTTAGAATATCTGGCGACACAGTATATTGCCTGAATGTTTCAGACAGCTATTAACTCTTGTCTTCTTTAACTCTTAAACAGCACACAGAATGTTTCATGATATACCCAAAATGACATGCAAACTGCTGATTACATAACCTGGTAACAAGGAACTTAACTAGATATGTATGCAAACATTATTAAAACATTTAAAGTACATATTTTGTTTTAGCTTCAGTTAATAATGAATTGACCGTGTTTACTCAAATGTTGTCAATGGTGGTTAAAGACTTGTGAAAGTAAAACAGTGCCTTCTCTTTCATATCACGTCAATAGAAGAAACAGAAAATGCAATTATCTTGTGATGTTTGATTTTGTTCACACAACTTATAATTGTAACTGACTCTGTGACACTTCCCCCCTCTGTGCAACCTCTAGCACTTACCCCTTCCCTTGACACATCTCTCTCTCTCTCTGCACTTGCACGTTCCGAAGGTTCACATGCACAATGAAGTAATGCACAATGAAGTAACATTAAATAAATAAATAAATAAAATACATAATTCAACAATGTGGCATAACAATGAAGGAAAGGTCTCGTGATTGCATTCTCTAGGACCAAATGCAATAGCCCCTACAGAAAAATCAATAAATGCTCCTGCATTTTTATAGCATGTATGTAGTATGCATGTCAAGAGCATGAACCTAGCCTTGATAATGACCCAGGTTTTATTTATTTCCCATTCAATCACAATATTTTGGAGAAAAAGAAGGCCTAACAGCATGGTTCTCACACATCATCAGTTCGCAGCTGTGGTTTAATTTCCAAAGTGAGGGCCAACACTGGACATTTTAATCAGACGTTATCGACATTCTTGATCTATTTCCACACTGAAAAAAGCTCGGGAGTGAAATCATATCCTACCTTTAATTGCAATTTGTTGATGGCGGTACTTGTTTCACACTTTAAAGGCCCGTCTGTCTTAATACTGAAAACGTACAGCAGAAATTCATCACGACTGGCTAAGGGCCAACCAACATTGAGAAGTGTATCGCTGATGGCACTTGGTCCTATGTTATGAAGCTGCGAATGAATTAGGAATAGTAGATTAAAGTTAAATGCAATAATGCAGGTCTAAATACAGAATCATAATGGAAAGACCCAAGGGGAAGCCTTACAAAGAAAAAAGCATTAGAAGACCAAAATATAGGAATTCACAATTTATGGGACATTCAGCAATTCAATTTACTGTAGTGGTTGTTATGAAATGTTTAACTCTGTAGGGCCTGATTCACAAAGATTAGCATTGTAGTAAATGAGGAGATGCTGGAACGCATCTCAGATTTGCACCCACTACCTCATACCTGATTCACAAGGGCAGAACAGGAGATATCCTGATCAACTTTGAGATGTTCATATGCAAGTACGAATTATTAATATCGTCTTAAGGGTCGTTTTAAGGGTATCTCAAAGATACTCAGAGCAGTACTGATTACTCCCCTACCTACTCCAGTCTTGCCACTTCAAACTAAATTTGCACCTATAGCATAGAGCTGGCACAGTATACGTTGCACACGTGCAAACCTATGGTTGTGATTTGCCTATTATCCGATTGACAGTCATTTTTTGCACACAGAAGTTGGAAAACTGTATGTTAACCCGTTATTTAGGATCTACGATCCCAGCGCTGTCCTTCATAAATGCCTTTATGCTTGTGCAGATCAGAACAAGGCACACAGGCAATAGGGTTTAGCTATGTCAGTACCAATGCCTAACTACACCCCAACGCTCAGAGACACAGTGCCTCCTTACATGGATGGCGGTGAACCATGGCGCTATTAGCGCCATGGTTCATGCCGGTAAAATACCGGCACCGCCTTGGTGGAAAGGGGAATTACCGCCTTATTCCAAGGTTGGCGGGGCGGTAATTCCCCCTTCCACCATTGCCCTTCCCCATTCCAATTTTTGCCCCTTAGGGCTCTATGGGAATGGGGAAGGCGCTAATTACGGTACCGCAAATTGCAGTACCGTAATTAGCTCCCTGGTCCCTTTGCGGGTTGGTTTTTACCGCCTGCAAAAAGCAGGCGTTACATTCCCCAACCCGCAAAGGGACCTCGTAGTAAGGCGGTAAGGATTTTCCGGTACCGGTAAAATACCGGTACCGGTAAACCCTTACCGCCATCCGTGTAATGAGGCCCACAGTCTTCTGGTCCCTCCGTAATGGAGCGCAACTGTTGTCTCACATCGCACACTCTCTAGTAGGATACCAAGCTACTAAGTGCTTAACTATGTAACTATGGAGTTTGGGGATTTTCAAAGCAGTAAGCAGTGGTTAAGTTATCCTTTGTGCTCTGTAACTTCCCATAATTATGAGATCTCTTAAAAGAATAATCATGTTTACATATCTTTTATTAGTAATCACAGTACAGCTAATGTGTTGTGAAATAACATGCCCACACATCAGAGCAATACAGAGCAAAGAGGTTCTGGCATTCGGTGGCAGCACATAAAAATATAAACCTGAGATACTCACATTAGTAGATTACAATGCAACGGGAAAACATCTAGGGCCTCATTATAACATAGGCGCTCCCGTAATGAAGGGTGCCGGTACGGGACCGGCACCCTTCATTACGGGATGGCCTATTACCAGGTCCCCTTGCGGGACCCAGTAAGGACGCCTGGTCAGACCAGACGTCCTTTGCGGGTCCTGCGAGGGGACCAGGGAGCTAATAACTGGCCCATTATTAACAGGCCCGTTATTAGCTCCCTCCGCATTCCCATTGAGCCCTATGGGGAATGGGGATGGGTTCCTTCAAGGAGGAATTACTGGGTCTTCCAAAGTCGGAATGACCCGGTTATTCCTCATTGAAGGAACCCGGTACTGCAGCCATGCTCTTATTAAGGGCATGGCTGCCTCCATACTCGTAATGAGGCCCCTAGTTTATATCCTGAGGTTGACAGGACCTCCTGGGTTACTGTCCACACTGGGAGCAGAAGATGCCGAACAGATATGGATGAAAAGAAAAGAAGCCCAGATATATTGTGAACACTGCTTTAGTCGGAGCAGGGCATGTTAACCCTTCTCATGCTCATTACACCATGCATAATACATACAAATATTTTATGGCAATGGGTATGTACATGAGACTTGCTGGAAAGTACAGACACCAACATGTAAATTCATTATCAAGAGCACGACCACAAACGTTTTAAGGATGAAAAATCAACACAGACTAACATATTTCTTAAGTGCCAGACAATTGAAGAGAAATATTTTAGTTAATTATCATAGTATTTATGTTTGTTCATTAATAAACAAACAACTAATAAGATTAGAAATGTAGACGTAGCTCTACACCAAAAGTGTGTATGTTTAAAGAATATATAAGCATATTGTAAAATGCCATTAATTCCTACAATTAAAACCATTCTAGAATAAACTTTTGAATAGCATATTCTTTTCCGAAGACCTCTGAATAGGTTTAACTAAATTCTCTTCATTTATCAACCATTCGGATTGCAAAATTCTGATGAAAATGTTATCACTCACAACTCTCTGCCAGTTCACAACCCCGCCCTCTCACATACTCATGTGTGTGGACTTGCTTGACACGGCAAGTTGATGTGATGCCTAGTTCATGATGCCAGCTGCGAGAATCCGCCAGCATGGCCATTAGCTCGAGATCAACTTCACTGTGAACAGGCCACTTCTTTGCAGTGGTCATTGGCAAAATAAACCCGAGTAACCAGCAGGCGCCTCAGCCTCTTTGTGTAGGTAGGCAATCTGGCCAGTTGTTCTTTATATGATCTTCCGTGCAATTTAAGTGAGGGTGATCGAGTGTGGTGCTACAGCTTAGATACTGTAAGAGGATACTGGCGACGAAAGAATACTGGCAGAGAATTAGATATGGTGTGTGCTATAACAGCAATGATAACTACTATAGGACATCCAGCTGGGTGCATGTTATCTTTCAGTGGTTTGGGCCTTCTGATGCAAGGCAGGCACTGTAATATCACACTGTTTTGCTGTGAGGATTCTGGAATAGTCAATTGTAATATCTTGGGTACCGACCTCATAAATATGCTGCACTAGAGGTCCGTGGTGTCCTTCTTCAGTGGGTTTTTCTTTTGGCTCCCAGTTCGTAAAGGGTAGGATAATTTGTGGCGGATGGGATACTCTGTGACAAAAAAGGGACAAAGCCTATTAGTGTCATAGAAACATGATCTGTGGCTGGATCCTTTGCATGTTTACGTAAATTAGCATATTACAATTCTAGATCAATTACACACCAGTTCCTATTCATTTCACTACAGAAAATGAAGTCAATCGTTCAAAAGAGACTCAAGAACAAAACCAGAAGAGATTACACAAGTTCGGTGTCAAGGGGCGGGAGTTATTTAATGGGTGATCATTGGACACCCTACATGCCACACAACACTTCAAACAGCCATGCTTTTATTCAGTTCAATGAAGAATGAGTCACATTCTATTTTCAGGAAGAATATGAAAATATGACTATTTAAGGGGTGTTTCTTGACCAATCAGATTTCCCGAATGCATGTAATAACTGCAGTTATTTTGCTGCAGTGCTGAGCAGTCTTGGTGGCTTATACACCTCAATCCAGTGGTGGCCATTCCTCCTTCAATCAACTGCTCTGCTTCTTCTATCATCAGCCTGGCATCCCCCAACCAGGGGCTGAATGAACCTGTTTCTTGGTGAGCAGCATGGCGTGCTCCAAGCTGACCCACTCCTCTCCCCTTACATGAGCCCCCGCAGACCACAGGGCAAGCTTCAGTTCCGTTCAAATCAACGCCAGACTTCTAACGTCACCTGTTTATGATGGCTAGGAATAAGCCCGGGCCCAGGCAACTGAGTGCCTCACCTGTGCATGCCACTAAACCTGCAGATGGGACAGCAACGGCCTGGATAAAACAGTGTGTGTCAGTGACAGCAGATCACTCGAGGGAAACACGCACCTTCTCTTCTTCACTCCCCTACATGAGTAGCCCCGGAAGTCTCTTTCATACCCTCCCGAGACCCGCCTTCTACTTTGCAGGGGCTCCAGAACATGCTGACCTATAGGAAAACGAATGTCTGCAGCAGAGAGAATCAGACCTTTGCATTCCAAAAAGGAACATATGCTTTCTCTCTACTTCTCTTATTAAAATACCCTGTAACCCTTTTGCAATCCTTTAGCTAGTTCAATTTGTATGTAATCTATATATGTCGGAAAGTCAAGAAGGCCCAGCAAGAAGAGGGGGATTATCTGAGACATTCAAGTTAGCAACATGCATTGGAATGTTGATGCTCCAAATCCAACTCCTGAATCTTTAGGGTCCGGGTTTCTGGGCTCACCGAATAGTGAATGACCACATGAAAGTGTAACTCTATGTTAGTCACTGAAATCCGTTGAATGTGCATTTTCTCTCATATGTATGGCCAGGATCCTGGATGGATGTTATCATTCATCGGGTCGATGTGCCAAGGAATAGCTCCATCAACAGATCCCACCGTCTAAACCATCAACCACCCATCAACCATATTGGGCAGACCTTTCTCTAATCAGAAGAAAACGATGCATGCAGTCATGAAAGTGATGATATATGGATGATAACTGGAAACCAAACATTTGAGCATGTGCGCTCATATGTGCAATAGAGATCAAGACTGCAGCACCATGTGAGTAGGGACATTTTACTGTGCAACTCACACTTCCTGAGTGTTTCATTTGGTTTGACAAAGATGAGAAAAACATACTTGTTTTCCTATGTCACATTTGCAACAACCAAATCTGAGGTCAAGTGAGGCTTTGCCCAGCCACCAGCACAGCCAAGTGACTTCTGAGCAAACCGTCATGAAAGGCTATTCAGATTCTGTGATGAGCGCAGTCCATCTGCCAGAACAGCAACTTTACGAGGCTCATTTAATGTACTTGTATTTGATGTGATATCAAATGATGTGCTTTGTTGTGTGCACATTGGCAATTGTATTGGCTTAATCAGTCCAGAAACCACTTGGTATCTGTTGCAGACTTGTGCAGCAGTTTAAAGATGTATTCTAGGGGCATTGGGTACATTATTTAACAAGTCTTGTATCAGTAACTGTTGTCATTAACATTGTGCTAAAGTTGATGTTGGTTTTCATTGAAAACAGGTCAGATAGGACATTATTTGGCTTTCTTTGATTTAGAATGTGCAGTCTTTACAATTACCCATCCTTGTGGTTTAATGTATACAGTGAATATAGTGAGACAATTCAATAGCTTTCTAATAAATAGCCTTTGATATCATGTTTCCAGGTTTTACCAGCTATTTCTATCCTATATCCACCAGGTACCATAATTTGTCAGGTAGTGACATGATATGCTCTGGTTCTTATATGCCACGTTTTGCTATGATATACTATGTGATATCATCAAAGGCCCAGGTATTCACACAATTCCTAGGTGTTGATATATAATTTCCTCAAAGACTTGCATCACTGCCAAGCAGTGCCTCCGAAACCAAAGTATTTGAACTTTTGCCATCCAATTCCCCAGGACCTTAAGCCATTTTCCCAGTTATCAGAACAGTGCCAAGTTCCTCTATTCCCAGATGGCAGAGCTGTGCCATATTATTTCATGTACAGTCAACTAAGACCATACAGGAATAGCTGTGCCGAAGTGGCATAGCACAGCCTGAATCCAGTTCGCTGAATTAGAACATCAATGGCATGTTCAATTTTGCCCACTTAATTCAATACGGTCAGATACTAGTATGCCCAGTTACAAAACAGTGCCATATTCCACTATGCCCAAGTAGTACAGTAGGATCACATCCCAACCACATTCCAATAGTTTTAGTTATCACAGTAATTCCAGTTACCACTATGTCCAGAAAGCAGAGTAATCCCAAATCCCATTATGCCTAGTTAGGCAAGATTTTGTTCTGGCTCTGTGTGTGTGGTGCTGTGCGTGCGGTGCTGGGCACTGCATATGCAGTGATGGGGACAATGTGTGTGTAGTGCTGGGGATGGTGTCTGCATGTGAAGTGCTAAGGATGGGTTTGTGTATGTGTAGAGATGTTGATGACATACATTGAGTTGGTTATTTAGTGATGGTGTGTGTGTGTTTGTGTGTGGTCTGCTAGGTTGGTATGTGTGTTTACATTACTTGGGTAGTGTGTGAGTGCGTCTGGGAAACTGTGTGTGCAGTGGTCGTGTGGTGTGTGTGTGTGTGGTTACAGGGGTTCCTTCAAACATTGTTCATCTTCATGGGCTTCCTACTCCAATGATTTTTGTTAGATGTTCTCAATTTGCCTCTAGTTTTCTGCAAGGCTTTATGTATTGAGGTCCATCTTACTTCAGTTATCACCCTCAGTCAAATGGGCAGACAGAACTGTTCCATCAAGAACTCAAATGTATCTCAGGTGTCATTTATCAGCGGCAGAGATTTGGGTAGATTTAATCTGTTTAGCATCATTTAGTTATAATATCACTGCAAAGGAAACACATCTCCATATATACATTTTTTATCAATGTGAGGTTATTATCCATGTTTTCTATGGGAGGTGGCCGTGGGGGAGATCTCTCATCCAGATGTAGAGGAAAGGTTGCAGTTTATGAGAGAAACTGTATCTGCTATGGGGCAAGGATCCTTAACAGCTGGGAAAGGCTAGTTAAAAGAGGCTTGCTGAATGCTCTCGCTAACTTAGTCCTAAATATCCAGTGGGGAGTCTAGCTTGTTTATCAACTATACATAGTCTGCTGAGAGGGCAGAACAAGTTTAGTTCTATTTGCATAGGCTTTTGGGTATGAGAGAATCAGTACTCCTGTTACGGTGGGTTTGAAGTAACCTTCACATTTCAAAAATTGCCAGTTGTTGATGAAAGCAGTTTAAAATCTTATAATGAAGTGGAAGTGGATCAAAATGAACTTGAATATTAGGTACAAGCAATTCTAGATTCCAGAATCCTTAGAGGGAGGTTACAATGTCTAGTTCATTGGAAGGGAAATGGTCCTGGTGAAAGGTCAGGGGAATCAGTTAGGAATGTGCATACACTTTGTTTGGTCGGTACATTTTTACCATGAACATCCACTTAGACCTGGCCCTGGGACATGGCTTTGGGGAAAGGCCACTGTCAGGTCCATCAGGGCCAGAAAGGGAGTCTAGCAGACAGTTTGGTTCACAAGGTGGGAGGGTGTGTCTCTCACAGGAGTTGATGGGTGATTAGATGGTCCGTGTTGCTTGGTTGGGTTGGGTCGTGATTTGAGTCTATTGGCAATTTTAGATTGCGCTAAGGGGTTTTCCTTAATCATGTTTCATACAGCAAATAGGGATTATCCCATTCCAAGATGGAGGAATAGGTCAGGAAGGCAAGGAAGGCTAACAATGTCACCAGTAGGAGCAGATCAGAACCATGGCAAAAGTTCTATATCTACTTTTCATCAACAACCCTTCTAAGAGCATCACTTGTTTTGAGGTGCTCCTCTTGCAGGCCTTGTAAATCCACTAAGGAGGAATATTGAGGAAAGGAGTAACACGGAATCTAAGCTCCCCAGGACAAATCTCAGAAACTTGATCAGAACCTTGATGAGAAAATGAAGACACTGTCAGTAACGATAAATGTATTTCAATTTTAAACACAGACGCAACTGTCTGATTTGTAAACATGTTGCCATGGTGATCTCGAGTTATTTGGACATTCAGAACACTATTGTGAAGCGGGGCGACTTGACGTAGTGCGATAGCACTGAGTTTTATTGTGTGACCCAACTTGTGCACATGCACCCTCACCGGTCACACAACTCCAGCGAAGTGGAAGACTAGATTGAGTTAGCTTCGCGTGCATGCTGTGTGTGTGAGATGCTACTCACCGCTGGGAGTCAGACGTGCTCCAAAAAAGGGAACACCACTTAGATTCACGTGCACATAAACCTGACTCTATTTTCTTTTTTTTGTTTTGTTATTGTGTTAACTAAATTAACAGTTTTTACAAAAGAAAATCCTAGTTCCTCAAAAACTTTTGTGTGTTTTCACATTTTGTTTCTTCAAGTTGCTTGTCCAGTTGCTTGTCGAAGGGCTAAATCCTTTAAGGTTTTTCTGGTCATTGACAGATAGCGTCCAAGTTCAAACTATGCAGAAAGTTTACAACAGCGATGACTGGTCTTCGACTTAGCCCATTCATCAAGAAAGACCACCAATAGTCCTGGTCCAGTCGTGAAAATTCAGAATAGAGGTGACCTAGGTGACTTTCCCTGTTGCCAGTGGTACCCAGGCAATGGAGAATCCAGTGTTTTAGGCTCTCCTTTGAGTCCTGGTTCAGACAAAAATGGCAAGAGTCAGTCACAGATTTGCTTCGAGTTCTCAAGACCTTGTTTGTTTTTAAAATGTTCAGTCTTGCTCTCAAGAAAGTCGAGCGAAAGATTTTGTTCGGAAACTTCAATAAATAGCTGATAGGCTCATTTATTTTTTGGGAAAAAAGCGGCAGATGGGTCGCAGATTTGTAATTCAGAGTTTTCAGCTGTGTGTCGCACCAGTCAAATTCTTTCAATTTGTTTGCTGTCTTTGTTGGATTAACCAAAAGCTCGTCCTCTGAACTTCCTATTGTTTTTAGGAGAGTTTGTTTTTTATGTATCCAGGTTGTTAGCATTTTGTTTGAGCCTTTCTTGATTTCTTCTTGAATTAGGGTGTAGATTTTCTCCTTAGATGATCTCCCTTCCCTGTAGAACATCAAGCTGTTGAGGGATACCGTGCCTTCGAGTGAGATAAGGCCGAGTTCTCTTCTTATAGGAGTTATTGACGTAGAGATAGGCAGTCGGAGGACTTTTTTCCCGAGGAAGCCTTCCAGTTTGGGCCAAATTGAGTCTGGAATACTTGGCATGGCTGCCACACCGTAGGTAAGCGCTCGAACCACTTTCATCCTGGAAAAGATGATTGCCGCCTTGACTGAAAAGCGACCACATTTTTTGTCCATGATAATCAGTTGATTAGTCAAGGTTTTGTTTTTATGGATCACGAGGTCTAGCATTGGTTGCTCATTCATCTTATTGCTGAACATGGTGCCCAGGTATCTGAAAGATTCCACCTCCTCGAGGCGGACATTGTTGAAGAACCATGCCTCTGATGCTTTTCGTTTGGCCTACTTTTATCAGGTACATCACTTTAGTTTTCAGGGCGTTGCTTTCCAGATCGTTGGTTTTCAGATATTCATTCAAATTGTCCAGTTTTCGCTGGAGCCCTATCTTCGTTTGGTCAATTAGAATGATATCATCTGTGTAAAGTAGCCTACTGATCTTTTCGGAGCACAGCGAAGGGGGAAAAGCTTTTACATTTTTTTCGGCATGTTGGTAATCGCCAGTGTAGGCACTGTAAAGTGCCGGTGCCAAGGGACATCCTTGCTTAACCCCACAGTTTGTACCAGTTGGTGAGGAGAGTAGACCTGTACCATTGAGTCGGACTCTCATAGATGTTTCGGAGTAAAGTTCTTGTATAGGATCCAACAAGGCGGGGGGACAGTTCCAGTTGGTAAGTTTTGTCCATAGCTTCTCTCTGTTTACTTTGTCGAATGCTTTGGACAAGTCGATAAAAGCCAGGCACGGGGGGGGGGCGCCCCTTCCTGGACTCTGGCCTTGAGAATGTTGATAGTAAATATGTTTGCCATGGTGCTTAGGTTTTTCCTAAAGCCAGTTTGGAAATTGTCCCACCCTTCTGAAGAAGACACCCAGATCTTGAAGCTGTCAAGTAGGAAGGATCCGAAGAGTTTTCCGATGCAGTCGAGAAGTGCGATGGGGCGATAGTTGTTCGGGTCGCCTCTGTCTCCTGATTTGTAAATAGGCACAAGGTTTGCTGTCTTCCAGGACGTCGGAATAGATCTAGTTGCCATGCACGATTCAAAGATTTCCGCTATCAGGATAGACCAGCTTCCCGGATTGGATTTTAAATCCATGTTTGACAGACCGTCAGGGCCGGGTGCTTGTGATGATTTTAGTTTCTTAATTTTAGATTCAATGCAAGTTGGGTCAAGTTCGATGTCCCAATGGGTACTTCGTTGTTTCAAAGATTCTATCCCCTTCTCGGGTAGGCCGAAGAGAGCTGAAAAGTGGGCAATCCAGGCTTCTTTTGAGACGCTCGATGATAAAGCGTCCTCACTTGATGAGCTTTTTGAAGTAATCAATGACCAGAAAGCCTTTGTTTGCTTGCCACTAAGTACTCGCAGCATTTGCTCGGAATCGTCTTGATAAAGCTGGAGTTTGAAGCCTTTTAACGAGTTCTTATAAACATTGGTAGCGGTCCGAGCTGCTTCTCTATTAATAGTGGAAGGAAAACGTCTAGCCTTTCTTGTGGCTCGTCTCATTATCAGCCTTTTTTCTCTAAGTATCAAATTGTTATAGTGGTGAGTCTTCACTTTGCTTCGGCTACCAGTTTTTTAAATCTGGAATGGCTGTAGTAGGGGACAGTAGTCCGTGAGGCTACCTGCCTCTGTTAAAATGTCCAGTGCTTTTGCTTGACAATAATTTGTGGTTAGTGTCGTAATGGCTGAGCCTTTCAACCTCAAATGTGTGAAGTTGGCATGGGTCTCAATGTTGGCCGTTCTCAGGGCACACAAGCTCTCATGGACATGTAGGCGGGAAGCTGTCCGCGTCATTTTCAAAAGGTTGTGGTCGCTGTTGCGTGTTCTGATAACCTCAAAGCCTGTGACCTGCATCAGAAGGTTTCTGGAGAGATAGACATAATCTAGGGTAGCGTGTCTTCCTGCTAACTTCCAGGTTGGGAGGACCGGGTGGGATGCTTTGCCCAAGAAGTGGGCGTTGTGAAGATCGAAAGTGTCCATCAAGTTCGCCCATTTCTTTCCTCTTTGTAGGGAGTTTTCTGGCAATGTTAGGATGATGGCTTTTATTTGTGAATTTTCGACTCTTTTTTGCAAGATCTTGACATTTAAATCACCACAGATGATTATACTGTCGATTGAGTCATTTGATAGAGTGTTTTCGATGTTTGATAAGAAGTGCTCCGTTGCACATTCTGTAGGGTTCCAGTACAAGGGCACTAGTAAGTAAGTAGTTTTCTTTTGTTTACTTGGTCCTTGTTGGCTGGCGCCTCGTTGAATCAGTGCTGCCAAGATGTGCGGCTCCTCCTTTATAACTTTAAGAAACTGGAGGTTGAATCCGATGTGCAGAGCAGTCAGTAATTCGGCCCTTGGTCGACCTGTGGCTCCTCTCAGGGCTGGAGAAAAGATGGTTAATAGCCCTCTATCGTTGGTTTGTTTTGGATCCATGTTTCTTGGAGACACCAAAGTTCAGATGATCCCAAGTTTACATCTGAGGAGTTTGTCAGGTGGGTGAAGCCTCGTGTATTCCAGGAACCCAAGGTTAGGCCGGTAATGGATTCCATGTTTGATGACTGACCAGAGGAATCCTTGTTTATCTGACCTGACTCTATTGGGAGCTGGTGTCCTTGTTAAAGCGAGTGCATAGAGCTGTCGGGAGATTGACGTGCTGCCAAAGGGGGGCAATTCAGACGCAAGGGTGTTGATGACTGTTTTCATCTGAACTGCATTTTGCCATTGATTTTGCATCCTTTTGTTGACCTCTGAGATTAAATGTGTTTTCTTGATACTCTTCAGAGCCACCAGTAAAACAGAAAGAATCAATAAAGAGGGTCATATTGTGCTGAATACATAATGACTAGTACGATGAGTGGAAATGCATAAGTATGCGTGATAGAACGTAAAGAGCGAATTCATCTGAGAACCTGCTTACAGGAAAAAGAAAATTGAAGAGAGGGAAATAATGCTCCTCTTCCAAAGAAAAGAACAGAGGCTTAGGAAGCAGGTAGCTTTTAGGTAGACAATATTAGAACTCCTAGGATTCGGTCCCCCTAGGCAATTAGAAGAGAGGATTGAGTATTTATCAGCCTTGGAAAAGGGAGGTCAGAATTAAGAGGTTCATGAAGAAATAGGT
The DNA here is from genome assembly GCF_040938575.1 of Ambystoma mexicanum. Taxonomy (NCBI): domain Eukaryota; kingdom Metazoa; phylum Chordata; class Amphibia; order Caudata; family Ambystomatidae; genus Ambystoma; species Ambystoma mexicanum. The sequence continues at coordinate 1,043,153,517 of NC_090924.1, forward strand.
ATGTCATAACCTGTTGTATTGTTACCCTTCCCCATACATAGGGCTTCAAATTGAGATGAGGGCACCTGATATTTACTATGTTTTCTATTTTTCTTTCCCATGGAGGCATTAAAAATGCACCAGGAGATTAGAGAGTTTCATGACTGATGTTCATGGGGGTCTGTGGGCCATCAGCTGCTGTGGAAGTCAGAGTTCATACCTGAGAACAGTGTAGTGCTGTGGGCACTGTGGTTGTGAGTGCTAGGAATAGTGTGTATGTGTGCAGTGCTAGAGTCAGTGTGTAGTCGTAGTGCTACATGCGTGTGCAGTGCTGGGGGCAGCAGGAGTGTGTGCAATCCAGTGCTGGGGCAGTCTGTACGTAAGTAGGCATGTGTGCATGTGGGTGTGTAAATGCTGCAACTACACTTTATGAGTAACATAAATAATAATGATCTAAGCGCAATTCATGATAGATATGGCCCCATTGTGTTATGCTCAGAAAGACTCCATTCCAACATAGCCGAGTTATCTGCTATAGCAAAGCAACACCTTCCCGCTGTGCACAATCTCCTGCCAGTAGCTTTGCCATACTAGGTGACATGAACCTAAACTAAAAAGATGGCGACTAAACAAACAATGTTGAGCACTTCTTTCATAAACATCAAATCAGCTCTATGAAAAGTTGCGCTCTTGGCTATGTCATGTGAGATGCAAGAGGAAGAGTTTAGAAATACAACCGAGCCGTATGCAGAGGAAAGATGTTAGCGATGTATTTTAAGAGCACTCTGATACCGGTGCGGCACAATGAGAAGACTGGGTTGAATACCTAGAGTTGAGCCTGTGTCACTGACGGGCATTATCTCTTGGTTTTCTGTTTTGTTGTCGACACTTTTCTTCTTAGCACACTTTTCGTTTTCATTAAGTGCAGACAAAAGTAGTGTGTAGTAGGGTGTGTGTAGTAGGGTGCGTGAAGTATGTTTGGGAACAGCATGGATAGCTGCCTTGAAATTCCTAGACTTACTGGATAATGGACATGTATGGCCCTAGTTTTCAGCTATGGGTATATTAAATGAAAGAGCTAAACATCTGTCTTGGGGTATTTTGTCAAAGGGGCTATTAAATGTATTTATTTTTATATATTTATAACGCGCCGAAAGCTCGCAAGCATCAGGGCGCGACAGAGGCACAAAGACTGGGAATTCACAGGACAGTACAAGTAGAAAAGTGAAGTAGGCTCAAACGTGAGCGCAGGGGTGGCAAGTGTATCACATTATTTAAAGAGCGTGGTTTTCAGCTGCTTTCTAAATGATTGGGTGTTGCTTTTAAGCCTGAGATTACGAGGTAACTTATTCCAAAGGGAGATGGCCTTTGTGGGAAACGCTCTACCTGCCTGTGGCTTTTATTCTGGGGTGGCCAGACTCAAGTAGTCCTTGCTTTTCAGATCTTAGGCTTTCGGCTTGGCTCATACCCGTTATATTCCTTCTTCAGATATGCTGGAGCTGCTCTATTTATGCAGCGGTGAACCAGTGTCAGGGATTTAAAGATGATATGCTCCTTTATTGTTAGCCAGTGAAGGTCATTTCTGTCTTTTGTTATATGGTCGTGTTTGGACTTTCCTGCAATGGATCGGACTGCGGTATTTTGAATTATTTGGCATTGCTTTATGCAATTATTGCTAGCACCTAAGAGTAGGGCATTTCCGTAGTCCAGTCATGACAGAATGGTGGCTCTGGCTATTGTGGCTCTGTTTTTGGTATTTAGGAATGGCCTAATACGGCATAGAAGCCTCTCATAGTATTGGCAATTCCGTTTTAGGTACAAGGTTTGTGCCTCATCTCCTAGTGAAGATTGCAAGTAAATGCCAAGTGTTTTAACTTTGTTTGACACTATGATGGTGGAGTCCTTTATGAGAAAGGAGGAATAGGCTGGTCCTAGATTTTTTAGAACTTTGGTTGGGCCAAATGTCATAAGTTCTGTTTTGGAGCTATTTAAACACATACAATGTGATTTCATCCAATTTTCTATAGCATTATAGATGGCTGATAGTCTGTTGTTGTCGAGAATATGGTCCCCACACAGTTCTAATATTAGCTGCATGTCATCTGCAAATAAATGTTAGAAGCAGAGGAGTGGTCCTGGGATCAAGTCTGCAGTGAGGAATAAAGTTGTGTTTTGTGAATCCTGTCTCTAGCTCGTGTCTAGGGCATTTCATGGTGGTGGAGATTTCACAGCATTTTACTGTGTTTGTTAATGGGGGGCCAGATCCCTATATGCATGGTCTATCACCCCTCATTGCACCCCACCCCCATACTATCTATTTCTCTTCCCCTGATCCGCTAGGGTCCATACACATATTATGGTCAAATGCTGTGAAATTTCCTGCAGGTAATGGGGCTGAGATGGTTTGGGGGAAAGCCTGGGGCTGATCTGTTGCAATACCCAGCAAAGGGAAAGTGATTTGTAGAACACATCACAGGGCTTCCCTGCTACAAGTAGATATTTCAATCCAAGTGTAGGCGCTGTATCCACCGTTGGCACATTATTCTGATGATTTGCAATCAGTATGCTGCTAAAACGGTGCCTTAAAGCCCGCCATTATTTGCTTTTTGGGCTAAAGTTTGGTCACAAGTTCTGAAATGTCGATAACTAAAATACATTTTATCTCAGTATTAATTTAATTCTTCTGGGAAAAATCAATTTCCATCATGAGTTATTTGGATCATGTAAACTACACACACACACACACACACACACACATGCACACGCACATGCACCAACACGCACACGCACCCACACACACACGTGCACACACACACATGAATGTATACATAAATATGAGGGTGTTACCATTTTGGCTGTTATTCAACCAGAAGAAAACTTTATCAAAAGCAATGCACAGCCAACTAGTTTGGAAAGTATTATTACATTCTGTCCAGGCGGGTATATTTCAGGGGGTTCAATAAATGCAAAATGCAATTGACACGCCCATAGATTTTTGCTCTCATGTAACTCAAAAGATTCTGGACAGGCATGGTCAAAAATGTGATTTGTGGGCCAATCTACATTCTTTGCTTGTTCTGGCAACAATCCATCGAGAGGTTTAAAATCAATTATATAGTTCTTTTGAGTCTTCGACAATTTACAGATCCAAATGAAAATACAGTCAAATAATTAATGGTATTAATGGTGGCAAATCTGAATAGAAACAGGCAGCCATCTTGGATTCATGAACGTGAACCCACGTTTGTGAACACCACACTTCAAAACATTTTTATAGGGCATATAGAAGCTCTAGGGGGTAGAATATGCCTTTTATTTAAGAAAATACAGGGATATTTGGCTCTGAGGTTAGAAATCCTGTGTTTTAGGTTTGCAAAGACAAAGGGCTTGGTTACATGCATTTTTGTGATGCCCTTTTCACTTAGGCCAATATTTAGAGTCCCTTGGGTTGGGAAACCTACGCTCAGGATCAAGGTCCATAGGGATACTAAATGCCAGCCGCTGATACACCAGGGTCTCAATTGTTAAACGATGGTTCCTCGGGAGAACCTATAAGTAAGTGATGGCTACTATGGAGAGTACAGCAAGAGTCACAGAGCCTGAGGCATGACTGCAGTTAATTCCCAGTGGCCAATGCAGGTGGGGTCACTGCCTTGAAAGCCCTATAAGGAAGTTCATCATTCCAGCCGTAGGTACAGTACTTGGAGGTATTGCCATATGGCATGTTCTATGAGCATTTCGGGCAGCCATGCCCAGCCTATACTGTACATAGTAGATTGCCTTTGGATATTGCCCTGGGCCCAGTAAATGCCCCTGCGGTTCCACTACAGGCATGGTCTGTGGCCACACCTACAGGCTCTGTGCCCATGGCATGGGCTATGGCCATGTCCCAGCCATGGTGATGTCACTAAAGGGCCTATAAGGCATGGCCTACTGCCATGGCCTATCAGCACTGCACAGGGGGCATCTTCCCAGGGCATGCCACATGGCTCAGTGCATCTGCCCAAGGTGCCCATAGAGCATGCTCTATGGCATTACCTCCCAAGTATTGAACCCATGGTTGGCATGATGCACTTTCTCATAGGGCCACTAAGGCACCTGCCACTGTTCCACAGGCTCAGTGATCCCACATGCAGTGCCCACTGGGAAGAAACCGCAGTCATGCTTTTGCTAAAAATCAGACAAACTCCCCGAAAAAACGTCAATTGACGAGGAATTGCAGTTACTATAGCAAACATAAAAAACACTGAAAACTGGCAGTTATAATTATCAACCCAACCATCTCTCATTTCTCATGATAGACTACTCATACCACCACACATGGTATCATAGATGGCATCACATTGATGGCATAATCAATTACATCACTGATGATATCACCAATGTGTGCCTGCTCTGAGGGAAAAGATAATAGCTTTTGTTTGGTGTGCCTGGGTGTGCCATACTCCCCAGGCCATGCCTAGTGGGGAGGAAGGGTATAGGGGCAGCAACCGTTGCTCGTGTTCATCATGCCCTTTGAGTCCTGCAGACTGGTGCAATGATGCCGACCATGCCTCAAGTGTAGCCCCTGTCCTGGGGAGACGGTGCATATCAGCACTCTGCCTGGGGCATGAAAAATACTGCTGTAAGTGGATACAGGCCTCCTATGTCAATATGTGTGAAAGGTATTACTAAACAAGTAGTTCGAATTTGTTACTCTGCCTTGATATGTTGCTCTAATTAAGCGATCTAAAATCTGTGTCGGTATACAGTTTTAATATCATTATACAGTGTGTATGTGCTAATCAAACCAATTGATTTCAGATCACTGATGATTTTAGTGCATAGCGGGTAGGTGGATACATTTATGTAATTCTATCATTCTTTCACGACAAAAGATGTAAAAGAGCAAAGACTGCATCAAAACACAAGGATCATTCTCATCAGCAGGTCATCCATGAAACAATGCCACGCTTTGATTGGAAACAGCTGGAATAATTGTTAGGCAGTAACATGAAACAATCGTACACTTTGAATGGAAACAACTGGAATAATTGTTAGTCAGCAACAGGAAACAATGGTACACTTTGAATGGAAACAACTGGAATAATTGTTAGTCAGCAACAGGAAACAATGGTACAGTATGAATGGAAACAACTGGAATAATTGTTAAGCTGTAACATGAAACAATTGTAAACTTTGAATGGAAACAGCTGGAATAATTGTTAGGCAGCAACATGAAACAATGGTACACTTTGAATGGAAACAACTGGACTAATTGTTAGGCAGCAACATGAAACAATGGTACACTTTGAATGGAAACAACTGAAATAATTGTTAGGCTGTAACATGAAACAATTGTAAACTTTGAATGGAAACAACTGGAATAATTGTTAGGCTGTAACATGAAACAATTGTAAACTTTGAATGGAAACAACTGGAATAATTGTTAGGCTGTAACATGAAACAATGCCACGCTTTGAATGGAAACAGCTGGAATAATTGTTAGGCAGCAACATGAAACAATGGTACACTTTGAATGGAAACAACTGGAATAATTGTTAGGCAGCAACATGAAACAATGGTACACTTTGAATGGAAACAACTGAAATAATTGTTAGGCTGTAACATGAAACAATGGTAAACTTTGAATGGAAACAACTGGAATAATTGTTGGGCAGTAACAGATAGACAGGCAATAGGCAGGGTAATAATGGGTTAATTTTCTTAGAAAAACTGCTAGGTCCACTTGATGCGGATTTCTCTCATTGTGTAGCACATATTTGTAATTGTTATTTCATTGGACACAAATATACAGTGTGGGTATGGCCCAGAGGGGCTATGGAGCAGTGTGCGTAGGAGGGGGTGAGTATGCAAGGGTACATTGCATACAGCTGTAGGTAGTTACGTTAGATATTGTCGTTTTTCTGTAAAGGGAGATGCTGTGCTACATGTTCGGCTGCCATGTTACAAATAAATTACTCACTTGCAATGATAGACTGAAAACAAAAGAGACATTTGTCAAAATAGCAAATTGGGAGCGTTCCTACAAAAGGAAATAAATGGCAGTGTTTACGAACTATAACGACCCCCAAAAGGAAAAGTCGATATTTTCTTTCCCTACATGGAAATATTAAAACCCCATAAAGCAAATGGAAGCCCGCTTTTAGAAAGGGTGGCTTGGCCTGTTTAATGTCAGCACGTGCCTTCTTCCCAGCACATGTCTTCGGTTTTATGCTACTTCGGAGAATAGGAAACCTGTTTCCTCTTATTGTACAGTGTTTGATGTCAGAAAAGTCTGGCGCTGGGTCACAAAAGTCCTGATGACTGACGTTCATAACTATCAAGGAAACTACGTGATTCAGACGTCTGTGGTTTTTTCTTTTACCTTTGGGGAATTGTTCTATTTTTCTCATGAATTACACAAAGATGCATATAGACATTACATTTAAACATCTTAACAATAAAACTAGGTCCACAATGCAACATAACTGTCTTTTGTCTTCGTTTAAAATGTAGCATTATTAAAAAGATCCCAAAAGACAACATTTTTCTTCACTTATTATATATTTCATTAGCTTCTAAAGGGCCTCATTACGTGGTGGGCAGTATTCTGGCGGGAAATCCACTGGAATACCACCCAACGGAATTACTGTTACCACCACTTGGTCCAGCGGATTTACAGCCGGTTTACAAGTCATGCTGGTAGTGTTAGTCCCCATTCATTTGGAGTCCATAGGATTCCATTGGGCATTTCTGCAGAATTACAGCCACAGTAATTCTGCTGATTTTGCTGATTTTTCAGCACAAAGCGGGAGGATTAACCTCCAGCGTGATGCTGGAGGTAAACCCCCCACTCCAGGGCCATACTCATAGTATGGCGGAGCAGGAATAGTGGCATAGGTAGCTGCTCTGTGCACTCTGAAAAATCAGCTTCGAAAACCACCTACTTTGTAAATAAGCATTGGTAAAGACACTTGTTTTGGCTGTTGTATGGTGACAACTTTTACTGAGCAAATACACGCACACACAGTTTGGTTGATGAGGGGTATATGTAGAGACGAGCAGACAGTGTGTAGGGGGCACACAGGGTCGGTTGAATTAATTTGAATGAGATGAGTGATGAATGAAAGAGCGAGGGAGGATGTGATAATCAATTATAAGGCAAAGGACTGCAATGAATGAGAAGGACTGGGGTGAAGGAGTAGGACTGTGAGGAAATAAGAACACTGTGACAAAAGAGAAGGTCTGTGTAGAAAGACTATGATAAAGGTGAACGACTGTTATGAAGAGGTACTGTGCGGAAGGAGAAGGGCTGTGATGAAGAGGTACTGTGAGGAAGGAGAAGGGCTGTGATGAAGAGGTACTGTGAGGAAGGAGAAGGGCTGTGATGAAGAGGTACTGTGAGGAAGGAGAAGGGCTGTGATGAAGAGGTACTGTGAGGAAGGAGAAGGGCTGTGATGAAGGAGAGGACTAAGTGGAATGACTGGGCAGAATGCCAAGGAATGCAATGAAGGGCTATGATGAAGAAGAAAGACTGTGATGAATGAGAATGGCTGTGTCAAAGGGAAATAATTGCGGTAATGAAGAAGTGCTATGATGAACACAAACGACTGCGCAGATGAACTGTGATAAAGTACGACTCTAAGGAAGGAGAAGGACCACGTTGAAAGACTGGGTGGAATGAGAAGGACTGCACTGAAGGACTATGATGAAGAAGAAGGACTGTGATAAATGAAAACAGCTGTGCCAAAGGAAAGGGATTGTGATGATGAAGAAAAAAGGACTGTGATTAAGGAAAATGGCTGCAGAAGGACTGCGATGAAGTAGGACTTTGACAAAGACTTTGATGAAGCAGAATAACTATGAAAAAGCAGGACTAGCATTAAAAGAGTATGATTTGGATGAAGATCTATGACAAAGGAGATGGAATATGATGAAGAAGGAAAGAGAACATGCAGAAGGACTGTGGTGAAGGAGAAGTACTGTAAGGAAGGACCATGAGAGAGAAGGACTATGAAAGCAGAAGGGCTAGGACCAAGGGCTAGAAAAAGATGGATTCTTTTTTAAGTAGGGGTTGGTGGGAAGAAGAGAGATCAGAGGAATTGGAGTGACAAGAACTTCTTTCCAGTCAGCGTGTGCTTGATACTGTCATTTAGGGGTCAGGTACAAACTTGATATGACGAATGCTCGACAGGTAGGCAAGGCCAGCCAAACTACTTTGTATCCTTACACACATATGTAAAGTCCACATTCATAGTAATACGTTGGCAACGTTGGGATTGCCAACTTTCCGCCAAAACTAAATATGTACAATCAGAAGAACATGTATTTGGTATAATAATGTCATTGAAAAGGTCTGGTGACATTTCCAAACCACACTGCCTTTGGCCTCTCGAGTAAGTTTATATTCATACCATTTAAAGCCCTTGAAAGTGTTATAATGATAATAACGCCATGTTCCTCCCATTACCAGGTACTGCAATACGAGGTGTTACCATTAGCCAAATGACTGATCCTTCATTTCTAAACTTGAGTTGTTTTATGAAGGGCTTAGTCAACTCTTCTCGGATTCATACTTGTGTCCTGAAGGCTGACCCAAGATGTATGAGGTGAAAGTGTAACTCACTGTGCTATTATGCTGCCTTTGGAACATTACATACGATTACCTATGCAGCAATGTAAAGTAATGTTATAGTTATGCATCGAAAGTACCACCCCGCGGTGACTACCAAACAATTTGGTTGGGTGATCTGCCTCTCCCCCTGTCCTCTATCTCTGGCTCCCAAGCCAAGTACCCCACTCCATTCTCATCTGTGCTGCCTCCTGAAAGGCAGCATTTACCTTTCACTGCTTCCACAACCCTCCCGCCAAAACATGCAGAGCTGCTCTGCATGACATCTGTGGAAATGGAAGACATCTCGTTCCACCCTGAAGTGCACATCTGCCATTATCCAAAGTGGCCGTCCCTGGGATTTTGTTGTGTGAAACTACTGGTTATGAACTCCGCGAAGGCTCTGTTTCCCTACAAAAAGGCCCTTAGCACCTGCGAAATTGTAGCACTTGGGTCTATTGAAATGGGGAGCGGTCTCTTACCACCCATGCTAAAAGCCCTATTATTGCCTCACTGCATTTCTGTAAGAACAGCAGGCTAGTTAAAATGCCAGTACAATGGAATTCCAATAAGAAATGCAACATTGAAAAAATATTTTTAACAATGTTCACAAAATTCTCTAAACAAGGCCAATACTGTGTGTGCAGTTAATTAAAATGTGATTAAACACACGGGCACGCGTCAAACCATGTTTCAGGACAAAGTTCTTAAAATCAACTGCACCTATTTACAATAACTTTCCTACACAGAGCGGTCATGTCCTGAACTGGTACAAGATTTTAAAAGGTGAAAAGTGTGTCAGCCATTTTGGAGAAATAACCTTTGATTGGTATGGGAAAATGTGGTGATATTTTAGAAATCCTCACTAGATGTATCTGAATTTTATAAAGGAAACATCCTAAATGTCTCTTAAAAATGCAGATAGTCATCAATACAGTTGAAAATGCAGAAGGAACATGAACATGTGTTATATTTTTGGATGGAAGTAATGGCAAACACTAGTAGAAAGTGGTATACATTCTAAAAAAGAGCATGATTATTATTATTGAGAGTAACTCACAATGCCAAATACATCTCAACATGTGACTGAACACTGCACATGCCACCCATAGCACTACAATGTGTAATCTCACTTCCACTCACACTCAGAAAACAAATTGCTGTCTGGAACCCACAATCAAACCTTAATAACAGTTACATCAATCTAAGGGGCTCTATCATCAAAAATAATAATTTAACAAGAATCAGATAAAGTTTTATATGTCATGAAACGGTGGATGCACGTGCAGTAACATTATTTGTAGGAGTCTTATGATATGATGGGTTATTTATAACAGGCTTAATACCCAGAGTTTTCTAAGCACGGACCCTGGGATTGAACCTGTGTTGCGACGTGTTGTCTTGCTTCCAAGGCGAGCACGTTGCCCCAGAGCTATCCTCCCGAGACCTCCCTCCTTGATCTCAAATCACCAGAGCTTGTTTTTGTTCATTATTATGAAACATCCCTCTTGGAATGCACCATTGCTCTACATTACCTGAATAACCTAAACATCCTTAAATAGGGTACATAGAAGCCATATTTCTGTTCTCTATGCTTTTAAAATCTGAAGAATTACGTTAACAATTGTTTCTGCATATTAGGTATGAAATAAAATCAAAAACACAGATGAGGAGACTGTATTAGAACAGCCTGAGGAAAAGCAAAATTGCCAGAGTTTTTTAGTATGGCTGAATCATGTAAGGGAGGGGAACATACACCATTTGAGATGCACACTTGAACATGCAGTGCTGCAGGTTATTGGGAGGTTTAGCAGGATAAAGGCAGAATGAGTACACTGAGGGGAAAAACACAATTAAGAGGGCAAATCCGCCCAACAAATAAAGGCTGACTATCCATGAAACTACTGGAGATGTTGTCTGTCCGTGCCAGTGGCGCACAGGCACAATGGTACACACGGGGTACATGCTTGCTCAAGTTGCTCACTCTCATGGAGATGATATCCTAAGGACTTTTGTTTCTTTGATGACAATTAACTATTGCTTTTCCTTTTGGAGTACAATCCAAAGAGACCAATCCGGGTTCCTCCACATCCATAGCTCAGCATTCCCCAGCTGTTCTCATAATCCACTCTCCGCTGATTCGTAGCAAAAGAATGCAATAACTTTCAAAATACACCTTTGAAGAAGTGCTGTCAAGGCAAAACACATATACCGATCCTTTGCCTGCCCATATCCGCACCACCAAACCCCTTAACAGACACTTGTCTCAAAATGGCCCACAAATCATCATCTCAGGGGACTGCAGAAGGTCTGGTTGGTGCAGAATTTCAGAGGGCACACCAAGCATTCATGAGATTCCTCCAGTCAGTAGAGGTCTTATAAGGTTAAGGCATGAGGATCCCTTTGCAAGGTTTTCACATGTCCATACAGGTAATGTGAGCATGCCACATGCAACAACTCTTCAAACCCCAGCACATAGGAAAATCTGCAGAGGGAAAGACTTTCTCCTTGTTTTTTTCTCGGCATGTGCATTACCATGAATGAGTTTATGGGTGTTTCATTTTCAGGGTTTTAGTAGATCAGAAACACATTGGTCAAAAATGGATTCCAATATAATTGGCCTTCAGTTAAAGAGCACAGACTCTGTGGAGGTGTTAATACCTGTTACTGTACCAATGAAAATGATCTCTCAATGTTTCAGAGACAAATATGTGATTTTGGGGCTTCAGAGTGCCATATGTCACATACAATTGAGAGAAAGTTTCTTCTGGCGCCCCCAAAGCATACAGACAACTGAGTAACATTGGCATACTACTTAGGTTGATCCAATAACATGAAACATCTTCACTGCTACCGAGTTTATATTTTTCACAGACTAACACTTATTGAGTAACTTTTTTTACTATAAATTGAAGTACTGGAACTTCTGATTTGTAAATATTGTTTAGCTTATTATATTTTTAAGTTTCTCTCTTTGCTTTTTGCAGATGTTTTCACGACACAATGACCATCTGGTAAGGACAGGTTAGCCCAAGCTTTTTTTTTCTTTTTTTTTTTATTGCAAAAAATTTATCGAGTTAATTCTGTTTCTGAAAGGGCGATCTATCATAAATGCGTTTTGACAAAATGATAGTACTGTGACAAATCAACTTCTGAGGCACCATTGGTCCAGGGATAAATATTGTTTTCTAAACCATCAATCAACCCCAAAACTCTAGTACACCAGAAGGGATCCGAACAGATTAGAATACAAGTGAATGATAAGGCCTCCTTGTCCAATTTTGGTAACGTGGACAGAACGGTAGGCTTATCTCTGCAAGGTAGTGGATTATTGGTTAGTTGCAACACAGCAAAACTACAATTATTTCCAATGATAAAAGGGACTGTCCAGTTAAGGTTCTATACAAATATCTACTTTATTATTACTACAACAGACAGTTCTAGAACACTACAAAATTCAACCCATCGTGTAAAGGAACACAGAGGACAGACAGTTTCACAAAGGAAAGGGAAGCATTCTGGATACTGACAGAAGGGTAGTTGGTAAAGTAATCAGTCTTACTGTTCAGGGTTACTTGGTTTCAGCACCAAGGGGGCAAAGGGTCGTAACTGTCTCTAGGGGCCTTCAGAGAAGGACCAAGGGGGCAGAACCACAATGAACCTGGTGCTGAAGATGTTCTTGGTGCTCAACAGCGTGAGGCGGTTCCAGGGTCCTTCGCAGCCCTTGAGACTGAGTTAGTGGCAGGAGACAGCTGTGGTTACCAGGTGGCAGGCAGTTCGGCAAGCGGGGCTGGACGGACGTCTGCAGGTGTCTGGCATGGTGGCTCAGGGCCAAGAATCGTTGTCTCTCTGCTGGTTGGCGGATCTGGAATGCTGGTTGAGGCATCACGTACAGCTCTAGTCACTGCAGCGTGTCAGCCGTTAGCAGTGCAGCCAGATGCAGTTTGAGGAATCGGTTGTCTCTAAATTGTCCTTACAAATATGGACGCTGGATGATACGTGTGTGGCAATCCTCCTTGCTTCTTTGCAGGAATCATGACCTTTCAAGACGAATGGCCCCAAAGCTCAGGAGGGTATTAGCAGGCAACAGCCTCGTCCTTTGTCCAGAGCCTCTGCAGCACTTCCCACCTAGGAAGCATGCTCTCAGAACCTAGCAGGGCACGCTGTGTGCTGGCTGGGTACCAGTTCTGGAACTGCTGGACAGGTATCTCCCTCTGTTCCCTGGGAGACGTTTAGGGGAGGAATCTTGCTTCCATCTTGGAACTCCTGGCTTTCCTTCACTGGCGGAAGATCTAAGGTAGACTGTACGTTCAGCTCAGGTCCAAATGAGTCCTTCTTCTTATTCCTTGCAAAATCTTCTGATGATCTGCTAAATGAGGGGTTCAGCCCTCTTTTAAAGCCAAATGGGCCCCTACCTTAATGAACAAATCCTGGGTCACCCCCAACAATCTTCTGTTATGCCTGAGGTCAGGACCAGAGTGCTCTGCAACAGGACAGACAAGGGGGTGACAGCATAAACCTAAGTCCCACCCATCTTCCTGCTGTTGTAGATCAAAGTGTCTCTCTGGTTAACTGAGCCCTCTGTGGCTCTTGATTAAAGCACAGGTTTTCCCATGAAGTATGTGCTGGGAGCAGACTTCCTGTCTCCCCCAAACCACATACATCTCCCCTCTGAAAGTGGTCAGCAGGGGTTTGCCTATGGTAAATAGTGGACCCAGACATGCATTTCTTTGCCTTTTATACAGAGGGGTGGGAACAAGCTTCAAATTGATACATTGCACACCAAAGGGATTGCTTTGATGTACCCAGGGCTGTCACATTCCATGTGAATATGACAGGGGAAGACGGGGATGATGGCGCCTGTAGATTGTGTCTTTCCCTAGAGTACAGGTGACTACGTGTTTGGTGCAGGAAACAGAAGAAATGGGTGCGGAATGGCCACACTCATTTCTCAAAGGCTGGTCTCCCATCAATCATTTTCATTTATAAAATAAATCAAAAAAGCCCAGTCGAGCGCACTCTGCCTGTGCAGATGGTCAAATTCCTCACAAGTAGACACATGCGCCTCTACTGAGACAGCCTCCTGGTGCCCTGCACAAAGCCACGCAGTGGTGCGGGACAGGTTCAGAGAACACATGTGCATTCCTGACAGGTGCTGGTACACAATGTTCCTACAGACAAAAGTTTCTTTTGGATTGCTATATCTCTGTTTCTAAATTTAATAATTGTATGCCTTAGTCAGTCTGTTGGGCATTAAACCTTCAAATATAACCCATATCTGATTGTGACATGCTGACTAATAAGAGCACACAAATATATAGCCACAGCAATTGCATCTTTGCGATCACTGCACATGTCATTTTTTTGCATGCATTTCACTGCATATATATGTGCTGTGGGAGACAACCCACAACCCCTCCATTCCTCCACCCATATTTATTATTAACTTTACCCACCCCCCACATATTTATGCAGTGAAATGGGGGTGTCGAAATCCAGCATTTTCTTTTGCACAGTAATGGGATGTGCAGTGATGACACGATTCCCAGCAATTTGGCCTCTCACTAGTGTCAGCTCTTTGAGCAGGCTGCAGCTATGACAGGGCTAATGTGTATCAGAATCTGGCCTGTATGTTTCTGCAATAGCCATGAGGAAGAAGTGCCAGGATACTGCCTTTTGATCCTCCTACAAGAAGGTAAAGACTTTCCTCCCAGGGTCAAGTACCACTCTTCGGGAGATCTCCTGGGACCTGGTGCCTCAAGGGCAGCACAGATATAACAAAGCCTCACTCACATCAGGGTGCTGACCACTGGAGTCCCTTTAAAAGTCAGCAGACATGGGAAGTGGGAAGAATTACAAATGCCTAAGGAAGAGGTGAGATGAGCGAGCTAATCCACGATCTTCCTTTCAGTTGGGGCTCAATACCCCTTTCTGTCCCCTCATTTCCTGCAGGACAAGGCACTCTGGGTTTGATGTTGTAAGGCCAAGGTCACTTGCTACAACAACAAGGATTGGACCTCTTACAGCAGGTTTGCTTTCAGCCAATCCCCCATGACATGTTATCTTTACAATGAGGGGGGGGGGGCATTCTTTGATTTATCCTTGAACTCTTAAATGGACAAGAAGGATTCAATAGATCTCTGTTAGGAGTACAGCTTGCTCCAAAGTCCTCTGCCACAGAGAAGCAGACAGGCGACATCCAAGGCAGAGAAGAGCTCTTTCCCCTAACCATCCGGAGATAATGTTGGGGGTGAACTGCTCTGGCCCAATGTCCCTTTGCTGATAGCACTAGAACCAGAACCATGTTCACTTTTGCTGAAAGATTCCCTGTGCCAACCAACAACCAATCTCCCTCAATTGAGTGTAGAACAGATTAAATTGCTTTGTACTGGAAAACCTGGAATGGGTATCCAGAAACCACAGAGCCAAGGAAGTGAACCCTGGCTCTCCCTGCATTGCCAAACTGCCACCACTCCAGTTTCAGCACATTTGAAAGCCACCCAAGCTGCTGCAAAGGAATCGCCAGTGCCATCGTTGACCTCGATGCTCGACCATATCCACATCTCTGAGTTAATTTGATGCCAAATCTACACCTTCACCACATCTGAGATCCAGAAAGTCTTCAAGTATCCACAGCTCAGTATCACCACCTGGTCACCAGATCCTTAAAAATACAAGCCAATGATGATGCAGTGTCTGGGTGCCATGTTCAGCCGGCAAGCCTGCTCTCAGCCAAAGGCAGGTCTCGGCTTCTTCATCCCCGAGGTCACTGAGTATTCCAGGACTCCCGATGTGACAAAGCCTGCATTTCCCAGCATCTTCAACCCACAAGACAATGTCACATTGTTCGGACCCAATGCCACTCCATTATATGTCCATGGCCCGGCATTGACAGTGCTCAGACTTCTGGTTAGATTCTGAAAAGCCTGGCTCAATTCCGTTGAGCCCCAAAGACATGAATAAAAGTACTGTGAAAATGTCCTATCCCCCTGGTCCACTTATTTGGACCATCGTGATTTTAAACCCCCTTCCTCTCTACTTTGTCTTCAAAGACAAACCCTTGAACAATGACACTCTACTGCCTGCACTGCTCTGCACATCTACCCAGAGTGCCCATTCACATAGGTCTGCATTCTCTGTGTTCCTTTATAATGGTGGGTTTCCTAATGTTTTCAGATTAATTGTTTGATTTTTATTGTTTGATTAAAGTACCTATTCTTTTAGAACGTTGATTGGACTTGCTTTTATTCTGGCACCATTGTTCTAAAGTTTTTTGGGTTGGTACTGTTATCAGCTCACTGCCCCTTGAAGTCTTCCCTCTGCCTTCACTACCTAAAGAGGGGAAGGAGGGACACCTTTTTGGGTTGTACCTGTTTCAACTTTATGATGTGCTGAGTAGGTGTTAAGCCACTAACAGTCCATGTACTCCTGCATCAGAGGAGGAGCAAAAGGAGAGTGGAGACAATTTAAACATTACAACTGAAACTAGCAAAACGTGTTCACCTGTGGACTACATGTCCCATGCTAGATCAAAAAGCACATGATGCTAGAATGTGAAAGCAGGTGCTCATTTGCTAAGCAATAGATTCACCCAGGTGTGTTTAATGTATTTAAAACTCAACATGTGCACTGCAGGATTAAATAAAATGTGCCCTCATTAACAAACGTATCAGACACATTTCTGAAATAAATTACTCACCCTCGTATTTCTACTTTAGCAGCAGCACTAATGTTAACTTGCAAGCTAACAATGTTACTGTTAGGATTATCCTTGTTGGAACTGAAACAAAAAGATAAAGCTATGTTAGCAAAGCGTACGATATTTAACAAGATGCAACTCTATTGAAAGCTTTGCATGCATCTATAGAAATGTACTCAAGGGATACAAAATGATAATCCATAATTTGAACTACTATACCTATCAGATTTGTATATGTTTTAGCCTGGTTGTTTTGTTTTTTCCTTTCAACTTCACATACTAAATACATGTATTATGATATATGCACTGCAAGCATATTTCAACAAATCTGCTGAAATGAAGGCATTGGCTCCCCAAAGGGTGATGCAAAAATACTCTACTCATTTGCCACAACTACAGCAAAGCACGTGCACCCTTTACGATTGGTACCAATAGCATTCTCCACTGTGCAGCAACCCATTGTTTTGAAGGCTGATCCAGTCTAGCAGTATTCATCTGAACAATGTGCGACCTCTGTAGTACTTTGTGTTGTATGCCACATTTTGCGTGCAGGTGAACACCAGTGGGAGCAGTGGTTTACTGGTCTGTAAGGAAATATGATTGATTTATATGGGAAACTATCAATAGGGACACCACGTCTTGTAAACAATAGAAATAGATGAGTGGAACCGCATCCCTCCTGTCCTAAAAAGAGTGGGACCGCGTCTCTCATGCCCTAAAAAGTCTTCACTGGCTCCCAGTTACTTCAGAGATTAAATTTGAATCCCTCGGTATCATCAACAAGGCTGTCTGGGGCTGGGGACCACACTATCTGCAACACTTTCTTACTAAATATTCCACCTCTAGACCTCTGCACTCCTCTGGCACCTACTCCTTGTGTGTAAGCGTTTAGCTAAACAGACGGCAGGAGGTCGATCGCTTTCCTCAGCTGACCTTCTTCTTTGGAGCAGCCTCCCCCCTGCCTCTTCGTCTTGAGCAGGACTTTCTTAAATTCTGGAAGATCCTCAAGACCATCCTCTTTACCTCCTCCTTCCCTCCCTCTCTCTTCTGCTAATCTCACAGTTGCGTGTTTGGTGTTTCGGGCCCTTATGCATCCTCAGGGCCCTGACCTCCAACACTGAATCGCCCCCCAGCTTCTGTATATCCTCCGCACTTGCCTTGGCTCACCTTCTACCCAGGAGGTTGCACTTACCTTTCATTGCACTTCACCTGTTGCTCACCCATGAGCACCCCAGCACCTATCCCATTCCCCCTCCTTTCTGCACTTGCATGTTTCTGAACATTCACAAGGCATAGTAGGTTCGTCCCCACCCCCCCACTCCCTCTGTATTTATTTGTTTCTCATCCCTTGTCCCTTCCCTGTTTCCCTGTGGGTGCTTTGAAACAGTATTGACTTCCTGTATAAGTGCTTAACAAGTGAACAATATATAAATAAAAGTTCCTTGTTAAGGTGAAAAATGTATCTGTTTTGTTGGGGCATACCACTTCTGTGTCTGTTGGACAATCTGTTTTCATGTATTGTCTCTGCAAGACATATATTTATTTATCAAAAGTGAGTTCCTCAGCCCTAAAAGAGAGAGGACTCACTAATATTGCGATAAAGTGTGATACCATGAAACACGTTGGAGATCACGGAATCTAAACATGTTAAACACTTTGTAAGACATAGTTTTGACTGCTGAGAATGAACGGTCTTGTAGAGCATTTTCACGTTGCCCTTTTATCAAAATGATAGTTGTTTTTGTTTTGAAAAAAACTGTTGACCAAGTACCTTGCTAAAAAAAGTATCATGAAAGAGATAGGTAATAGATCCTTTGTATATAATCTATTTCGAAAATCTGTAAATGGTTTGAGAGCCTTGAAAATCTTTTGATGTAATGTACTGGCACTGCTGAAATTAGATACAAACTTTTTTTTCTCAGTTTGGTGTGTTAATCCTACTAGCAGGTGAAGAGTAGATGCGTGGATCCAACCATGTTTCCCAACTGAGAAATTATGTTTATATATTGAATTTTTGCTTAGGTGTGCATAATAGAATTTGGAGTAACTCAGATTTGAAAATTGCTATGGTAGGATTTTGCCTGACATGTGACTATGTTAGCCTAAATCCCACCAGACAATAATCAGAGCCAGTCTGTTGGGAACAAGTTCCCCTTCAGGCCGCTTGATCCCTATGGAAGAGACGGTAAATGTCTGCATCATACGGTAATGCCAACAATTATAGATCTGCCAATTCTGCTCTGTGAAAATGATCAATAAACTGTTTCGAAATAAATGGACGCAAAAGATGCTGCCAGAAAAGCTTAAAAGGAAACAGTGTGATGTCAAGATATCGCTTACTTCACATGCAGCAGAATGGTTGCTTGGACAAGTTGTTACTTGACCGATCCACAGTGTCCCATAGTTACATCACACGGTATGGGAATTTTGGGGTACAGCTTTGTGCTTCTGAATGTGTGTGTGTATTGAACTTCAGCATTACTGACTGGCCCCTTCGCTCTATTTTGAAATCCACCAGAACTTGGCCACTGTACAAGAGCGCAATCCATGGTGTTTACTGTTGACACATCTGGCCAGCATCAGGCGAATGGACACAATGTGCGAGCCGCAATCCCTCTGCAGCAACTAGGCCCTTCTGTCCTGAATCCTACCGCCTGCTAGCAGACTTCTGAAACACGGGCAGTAATTATTATCTGTTTTTAGTTAATATTAAACATTGATCTATATTTGCTCCAACTCGGTAAACAGCATTCCCTTTTTGGCGACTGGCTATTGTCAGTGTCATGACCTTCACATGTGCTTGATGTGTGTAGAGGCTAATCCTTTTGCTTGCTTTCCATCTACCAAACATTGCGGATTTTTCAGCAACCATGACAGGGAGCCATCTGCTTATTTTTGGTACACATTGCTTAAGATCAATAGCATTGGAATTAAATAAATGTGCTTACATAATTAAAATAAGCACTATGATACACTCTTTTGGCAAAAACTCTTGCCCACCATCTAAATGGATAGATTATGCAGTGGTGTTAGATAAATCAATTTCCACTAACTGTTTAAGAGAGGAAATTTGGCTCAAAGTGATAGCTACGCAATGACCACTGAAGAAGTTATTTAATTTGTTGGCCTTTTGTATAGGAGAGTGTGGTAAAGCGGTGTCTATTAGATCGGTGCACTCTTTGTGAAGATTGGCATCTATCCTCCAAGTCTGAAGCTTCTCACAAGCAGCAAGTTCCTGGACATGCCCACGGGTTCCAAAAGACCAGGTGGCTGCCAGGAGGTGTTCCCTTGATGCAGGAGCTGAGAAGACTCACGCAATAGTTAACTATTTTCCAATGGCCTACCTCAAAGCATTATTAAAAGACTGCATACTGTAATTGCCAGTGCACTGCATTGGATCCTCAGATCAATTTATGGTGAAGGTAAACCTTAAATTGCAAGGAAAATCATAGCATTCCTTTTAGAAAGAAGTCTTATCGATGTAGAAAACAAACTGAGTAAAGGTCCCAAAAAGGGTAAAGAGCCGAGAGTAACAATCATAGACACACAATCAGGAGGAGTGTGTAGGTTAATTTGGACTGGGAAACTAGACCTAAGGATCTGTTATGCTCAACAAAGGGAAGGATTTTGGTAATACTGGTCGCCCGTCAGAATGCATCAACTTGGCCTCCAAAACTCAAACCTTTGTTAGTATTGTAAGAGGGCTGCTGGGCCTTTCGTGCATGTGTTCAGAGGTTGTTCTAACTTATCTCAGTATTGAAAAGAGACTATCGATAGAGTTGATCTAGTATTAAGCAGCGCATTGCCAGAGAGTCACAGTTGATTCTATGACACTTAGATCAGGATATTGGTCATCGTTTACTGCACCCGAGACTGTGATTGAATGGGCACTAAGAGTTCCCAAAACTGATGTGTCAAGACTCTGGAAGTCTTGAAGTCTAAAAGTCTGGAAGTCTGGAAGTAAGCCGCCCCTAGATTTGTGATCCCTTTCATGTCACTGCGGTCAAGACGCAAGAAAGCCATGTTTAAAGAAGAGATGACATGGCAGGTTATAATCATGTTTGTGAATCGTGTCCTGAACAATATCAATGACATGATTAATGAAAAATCGTGATGTTGGCACACTCAAGCCTCCATGCCAAGGGTTGTTATATGCCCTCCTGTATGTTTCCCATCATCCACTCAAGGTCATAACTGTTTGGAAGATAAGGAATAAGGTACAGTGCTAGAGAGAGGTTAGTTTCTGTAACTCTTATTTTGTCCCATCTGGCACTTTACATTATTCATATTAAATCTGGGAAAAAGAAAGGACACCTCTGCCATGGAGACATCCTACTGACTGAATACTAGGAACGCAGAGAAATGCTCAGGGTTACAACCTTTTTGAATATTGAACCCAAGGAATAAAAGCGCATCTCTTCCTGATCTCTAAAAACTCCAATTCGGTAAACTTCATTACAGGATTAAAAAGTCTGCCATTCGGAGACGGGGTCCAATTCTGACCTTTGGACTAGTGTTGGCCAGCACTACTTCAGGGATAACTCAAACCACCAGAATTGAATTTGTCTCTTGCTCCCACGACCTTTGTACTTTTCCAGAAAGTTAAACGCCCACCAAAGTGGACATAAAAGAGTGCCCTGCGGGTAAGCAAAGGCTACTGCCGTCCCCATAACACCCCATACCATGCCCCACTGCCGGATTTGGGCCTGGCGCATCCTGCAGAGCAGTGTTGGTTCTCCCACGGTCTTGCACTGGACACTGGAAACGTTATGGGCTGAGATGGAGTGTCGAGACAGAAGACACCGCGACTAGTGGGGTTAGGGGGCATAGGAGTGCTATTGCGGTTATACATTGACCTACAGACTCCACCCAATCGTTCACCTGAGATTGCCACTCCCGCTGTTCCACCTATTCAGGCACTTTCTTCAGTGTGTTTTCTACATTGGCAAAATTGTCTTTCTAAAATGTGTTGTATGGTTTTCTTTATTATTTAAGGTTTGGCTTTATCAGGGATGGTGGTGGCTTGCTTGACTCCCTAAAAGGGACACTGGCTACTCAGAGGTCACCCAAGTTTTGGATCGGTGACCCAGGAATATTCACGGGTCACTTTTTGGGAGGTTGCCTTAGGCTTGGTTTTGAAAATGTATTATAAGTAGCACAGTGCTCCTCCATGCAAGCAGTGAGATGTTCTGCAGAGAAATCCATGAAAGACCACTACCTCCCTTGCTGAAAAAGTATACCATTAAAGCCTTTGTTAAGCCTTTGGCGTAAAACAATGCATGATTCCGTACAGCAGGAACCGATATGCCCAGGAGAATACCCACGGCATGAAAAATCAACCAGGAGATTGCCTCATTATGGGGTATTGTTCATTAAGAAAGAGATGTTTCTTGTGATATAAAGTTGGCATCATGCCAGTGCTCTCGAGCGCCCTTAACGGTTTTATTTGGCATATTGTAACCTCCATCCTTATGATTTGGTTTAAATTGGATACTGAATATTTCAAAAGAGCTGTTAATATTTGTCCCCACAGAATTAACCTTTTCATAATCAAAGCTTTTATCCATTAAAGACGCAACTAGAGACACTGTACTACTTCAGCAGCAGCAAGCAACTTAAAGCAGAGCCCTTGCCTGCTAGCTTCTCCATTTTAAAGCATATCTCAAAAGAGGTTGGATGGAAATATTCTAATGAAAGATGGAGCTTTGCATGGAACGCATACCCTAGATCCCATGACAGCAGACGTTCATCGCTGTTGGTACATTCGAGAAAGAAATGGCAAAACCCAACGCTGCAGTAAAGGGGTGAGTGGCCTTCTGACCGCGCTCCCATACACAGCAGCGCCATCTCCCGTTGCACTGTGGAGACGGATCATTAATCACTGACAATGTTGGGGTACGCTAACGAGGCCTTCCTTCGCTGCAGAATGACCGAAAGGTTAAATATATTTTTCTCCACGCCGTCCTGCCGCCTCCTTCCGGTTCTGTCCATTTCCTCCCATGACTCCCTTGCACTTCCTGCTTACTTATCTTGTGTGATTCTTTCAGGCTTCCAAAACTTTGTTTCTCCTTCTTATTTATAGAACAAAGCAGAAACAAATGTTTCTGATGCCCTTTGCCATTGAACTGATAACAAACACGGGCTTATGTTTGGCAGGCATCCTCCGGCACGCACAACAGACTGATTACTGGTTTGAAAAATGTTGACATAAAAGAGTTTGTTCAAAAATTGTTTCGATGAAATTCCCATGTAAGTATTTTCCGAAATCTAAATGGAGGCTAACCAGCGTCTTTTAAAGAATGGTGAAGTGCTAGTTAGCAGAGGCGTTGCTAGGGGGTGGGGGCTGGAGGGGATATAGCCCCTGTTCTTTTGGTTGTAGCTCTGGATAGAAGTTCAGGGGCTACAACCAAAAGGCTAGCTAGCCCCGAGCCCCGACAGCCCCGACATTAGCGTAGCCCCCAATCTTCCTGCCAGTAAGTGCTATGACAGTTCGGGCTATACTTCTATTTCCATGTTAATCATCTCTTCCAACTGATGCTAAGTGAATTCAACACTTCACAAATCTGTCAAAATATTAAGACTTTCAATGTTCAGTGTGCATTAAAGAAAATGTGGCAGTTGTTTTGGAGGCTCTTACCTAGAAAAAGAAGGATAACGAAGGGGCGTGGTCACGCCCGGCGATGGGTGGTTCAGAATTTGATCAGTTGTGGAGATTATATTAGTTTGTAGTTATGATTGAATGTCTTTTCTAAGTATCTCAAATATAAATGTTGTGCACTAGTTCACAGGAAATGTGGATCGCAGCAGAAGGTCGGCGATGTGGAGCGAGGCTAGTGAATAAGATGTCACATGGTGATTAGACTGAAATGTATTGGACATAACACATTGGACAAAAAATGTTTATTTACGGTGTTTATGAGGATTTTTATAATCAAATATTTGTGATAAATAGAATATATAGTGATATTATGTATTAGGTAGTGTGGTGACAAGTGATAAACTAAAGTAATATAGCCTGTTCCTCGTACTGGGTATGACTGTTGTGTTGTAGGGACATTTTTATTTAAAGCCTGTTCATTGCGTGCAATGATATGATATGATATGGCATTTATAACGATCCTATACACAAGTGTTTCAAGGCGCGACGAGGCAAGGGAGGGGGAACGAAGGGAGGACAGACAACGATCCTACTAGGCCAAGTGTCATTCAGATCGCGCAAGTGCATGGGATGGGGGAAGGGGAAAGTGCGGGGGGAGGGGAAGGGAGAGTGCTGTACATGGGAATAGAATAACAATAAGTAAAAGTAATGGCCAGCAGGTGGCAATTGCAAAGGTAAGTGCAGAAATCAGGTGTCAAGTGCTGGTAGTGGGATTGTAGGGATGCAGAAACAGTCCCCAAGTGCGTGGTTGCCAGGCAGGCAGTGCAGGTGTGTGACGCTGGCGAGGGAGGGACCTGGGCCCGAGATCAGAGGGTGACCAGGAACCAGTGCAGTTTCAGTTTCAGCCAGGAGGTCAGCAGGGGAGGGGAGGAGAAAAAGCAGAAGCAAAGAGAAAGGTTTTGAGGTGCTTCCGGAACCGGAGATGGTTCTCCTCAAGTTTCAGGGAGGCAGGGAGGCTGTTCCAGAGGGAGGCACCAGCCGAAGAAAGAGATCTACCACCAACTTGTTGCTTGGAGAAGCGGCTGACCCTGAGGGAGTTGGAGGCGGATGAGCGAAGAGCTCGAGAAGGAAGATATTTAGGATGAGATAGTTGAAGGTATTGACGCCCCAGCCCCCAGAAGGCCTTATGGACAATGCAGAGGGTTTTGTACTTAATCCTCGCAGCCACTGGGAGTCAGTGCAGCGATTTCAGTCCTGGAGACATACGATCCCTGGGCTTGAGGCCAAGGACAAGTCTTGCAGTCCTGTTCTGGATGCCTTGCAGAGGGCGGAGATTAGAGGCAGGCAGATTTAGAAAGAGGCTGTTGCAATAGTTCAGCCTAGAGAGAACCAGAGCTCTGGAAACAGTGAGCTTCTGTGGGAAGGAGAGGAACGGAAGAATACCTCTGAGGAGGTGCAGCTGGTAGTGAGACTACTTAGAGACGTCACAGATGTGAGGAGAGAAGGAGAGTGTGGAGTCGAAGATTACCCAGAGGTTTTTAGCCTCGGGGTGGGAGCAGGAAGAGGGCCAAGAGAGGCAGGCCAGAGAGCGACAGGAAAGGAGGGAGTGGGTGTGCTGATGAGGAGAATCTCGGTCTTACTGGTATTAAGGCAGAGGTCATTGGCGGCACACCACTCCTGTATAGCAGACAGACAGTCAGTGATGAGAGATGGAGAAGAGGTGGTGGAAGGGACCCTGAAAAGAAGCTGAGTGTCATCCGCATAGCACTGAAAGTTGGAGCAGAGAGCAGCAATGTGGTGGGCAAGAAGTGCCAGGTATTGGTTGAGAATGAAGAAAGATGCCAATGGTTGCTAGCCAAGGATGGGTTCACTAGAACACAGATTCATTAACAATGCTCAAAGATAACGTTGTAGGAATGTAATTAGACTCTATGCTCGCTGCACCTGTAAAGACAGGTGATTCTCGGCCGCAATTCACGGATGATGCCCAAGGAGGTAGAAACGCATACCTGGTGGGGTTCTCATGGTTCTCTTGCTCACAGGGGATTTGCCTGCCATTGTGGGTGGGTTTGTACTTATGGGTGGGTTCAGACTGGCAACCGCATGGATATTTACCTCTGGTACAGTGCTTGCCCTCTGCATTTGTGATGTCCTCTGGCACACAAGGCACCCTCTTCCCCAATGAAAGGCCCTTTTGTGCCAGATGTTCAAACAGGTTTCTGCCGCATAGTAAGGGATGCCTGTAAAACATCCTATTGGGGTTTGTTCATCCTCATCAGTGGATTTTGCATAATGTTGCATAATCCCAATTCCCCAACTTTCACAGTAAGGATATGACATGTGCAGGAGCATACAGTATCTAGGAGTCTTTCCTAACAGCAAACGTGAAACATGGACGCATGGCTTAGTTGCCTATGCATGGGAGGGTGTTGCCATATTGTGCTGGGCTAGTCTATGCACAAATGGCTCAGCTGATCCACCACCAGGAGTCCACATTCTTAGAAGGTGCACCTTGAAAAGGAGCCCTTCGGAGACAGACATGTTGTTCTGTTCTACAGGCTGGCTGTTTGCTATTCACCCTCATCCAGATTTCATGCTTTTAAGAGCAATCGCAAACGTCAAAGAGTGCAGCCTAGCAGCAACATTGCATTTATAGGTACTAGTCAGAATTCCATAATGGTTAAGAATTAATAAAATCTCCAATCATTCTCTGTGGAAAAGCCATTGGAATGTAAAGAACCTAAAACACACGACAAACCTTTTAATTTGAAAGTCAAATTTGATGCTGAAATCGGCGTTTTCCAAATTCTGCACGGCAAATCGCAGTCCAACCGAAAGCTAGAAGGATTAAAACATTATGCGTTAGGAATAAACATGACATAGACATCTTTCAATATCTCACGTTGAAAGCTACAATACTATCTACAATTAAAAAAGGAAACTCACTATAAGTAGAAGGGGTGTGAGGACTAGTTCTGGCAAAATTCGAAACACCTACATTTTGAGTAACATGAACTTTTCCAAATTTTACAAAGATTGGCCTGGAAAGGTTTGAGACCAATCAGGGGTAAATATTTGGGCTTTGTGAGAGAGTGCAGGCTATTTCCTTCCTCCACAGGGCCTTATAGCATCTCCACTGCCCCCAACAGGGTCTGGCTGGTTGCTGCATTGCACTGGTGCATGTTAAACCCTTTTTCTTCTATTTCTAGTGCTGTGGAGCTGGAAATAGAAAAAAAGGTTAAAACGATTTTTTTAGGTTCAGGTGTGGTGGCAGAAGAGTGTCATGGGAAGAAAAGAGAGGCCCTGTGTGCAGTGTGAGGCCTCCAAACATTTGAACCAGTGAGCTGTGAAATTGTATCCGCCCCTTTTGGGGGAAAGCGCTCGCTCTTCATAGCTAACACAATTATATTCTACTTAAAACACCATTTCCTTTGTGTTTAAAAAGGTATGGCCAATTACAGTTACATTTATATTTTGCCGTGAGACTTTAGCCAAAAATATATATATTGTGGTCAGATAATCATGGCGTTATCATGCCATACTTCTCAGCTTTCACAGTAGGTTCAATTCCTTTACATCTGAGGTGCCCTCATGGAACATATGTGAAACACATGTTCCTTAAACCATGGGAATGTAATGGGTTGCATGCCACTCCCGGCCATTAATGTTCCCTGCAGAGGCAGGGTCAAACCCCTTTAGTAAGATGGGCCCTCCTCAGATGCAGAGGAATTCCCACTGGTTACAAAGCACCGGTCTAGCATTCATCCCACTAATACCCCTTTGTCCGTGGGCCTCACTCTGAACTTCGTGAGACCTCTTCCAACCTACCGGCACATCTGGGATGCTTGGCTGTTACCAAGTAGTCAAACGAGCCAGTGCAATGCCTGGGACAAGCGGACATGACACTATGCAGGCTACTGAGCTATATATGGCCCATGTGAAGAACTCGCTTTGAGCATCACAGAGTCCTCCAAGCAAAGCCCTCTCTTGTCCTCTGAAGCAGGAGATGCCCAGTTATTAGTCAAAGTATTAAAGATTTTTATTCCCAAAGGGTGGCATTGGGGATTAATTGTTTGGGACTGCAGTGGATGATCTTCAGGTGAAATTATCTGGAAGGGGGGATGTTGGAAGTCCAAAGTTCACTCACTCCAGTTTCCAGAATTAAGTTTCCGGAAATTATCATGGACGAATTCTTTTTTTAATCAAGCTACCCCAATATTAATTATTGTAATTGATCAAAAGACTATATACAACACACTCAATTTAATATAAAATACATTCTGTGCTGTTATTTATACAAAAGTGAAAACAATTAGAAATAGTGAAGTTTAAAATGGTATGTTCTCTCTCCCTTTCATTACTGTTCTCAAATACAGCCTAGTAGAGAACTTTAAACAATTTCAATGCCCTTTTCAACATAGTAAGAATTGCTTTAATCTACAATAAACGACACTCTCTATTGTTTTTCGTACATATACTTAATTGAAGTGAAACCTTTAAGATCACATATATTAGCAGTATTTCCCTCTTTCTAAAACATACTGAGTCTTCATGTATAGCATATGCCCAACATGTTTCTCTCTAGCTTCTTTAAATGTGCATGGCTTTCTTAAGTGATAAAGGGTTGTGCAATAAAGTTGTGTCCGGTTGTGCAAGGAGTTTTCTCTCAAGAAATGTCTACTGTAGTCTGTTGATCACACAGAGCTACACCACAGTTACTGATATGGTGTCAATGATTTGCAATTAAAATTGTACTTTGTTCGGCCATCTTTTCAGGTTAAATTTACATGAGAACTTAAAAACATTCTCCACCCATATCATAGCTCTTGGCAACTTCAATCTATGGCTGTAGTCTTCCCCAAACCATTCAGCAATGGACTTCCTTAACTCTTGCAACACCACAGGATTCGGCACCATGCCATATCCCGTTAGTCACATTTGGGGTTACAACTTTGATGTCATCATACTCTCTCCCCAGCTCCTCCTGGCCTTGTCTACGGCTACCTCATTTTCTTTGACTGACAATTCTTCGTAACTCAATTATCTAAGCCAACAAAATGGCAGAACCAAACCCACCCCAACAATGTAGGTCCTGTGCTAATCAGACCCATGAAGAAGGGTACCCCTAACTGTTACTCGCCCATCTCCATAAGTCCTTCTCAAGTGCATTCTCCTGGGTCTCTGCCTGTTTCCCTCCAGGAACAACTAACCCGAACGCTTGACATCCAAGCACCGCTCAACAACAAGGAACTTAAGCCAGTGGTCAAAATGAACTCCTGGTTTGAATTGAAATGTGCGTGTGTAATAGATCCTACAGCATACTTGAGAGACGCTGGTTAGAAACAAAGAATTCAGAAGACAAACAAGTGTGCCAGTGCCACCATAAGCGGTGCAGAGACGCTGTTTCATGGAAAAAGAAAGCAGGTTGTCATCACTGCATCACACAAGTCAGTAATCCAGCGGCTGAACTGTCCAAGATCTATCACAAAATGAAATCACTCTCTGAAAGCGCAGCCGGCAATATTGACTCTCAAACCTTAGTTGACTCTATCTTACTTTTTCCAGGAAAAAATCTTAACCATTCAACGCTCTGTAGCTGAGCAAACCAGATCCTCTAATTCTGAACCTTCCTCTGACAGTAAGGTGGAAGTCTTCTTCTCAACATTTCAGCATATCTCCATAGTAGAAACTATTGACCTCAATAAAATATACGCATCCTCCGAGCAATTATTTCCTTCACCTGCAAAGTCTATGTTAGAAAATGTTGCCATATTGTCCCCACAATCACCAATATCATCCACTGTGCACTGGAATCACTCACTGTCCTGGACCTCTTGAAGAAAAATTGCATTATCCCACTACTCAAAAAACCCAAGGATGTCCTAACAACCCTTACAAGTACTGATCCATCACACACGCCCCCTTCATAAGAAAGAGCCTAGAGAAGTTGTAACCCCTCACTTTACTGCCTACTGTGAAACCCGCATTTGTCTGCATGCTCACCAATCTGGCTTCAGGACTACGAGAGGGGCACAACCAAAACTGTTGTACATGGGAGATTAACTCCTCAACCACAAAACAACTAGTTGGCCATGCACTTCATACGTGACTTCTACAATGGATCTCATATTTCCTCACTAACGAAGAACTCCAAGTTAGGTCTGGCCCCATCCTTGCACACCCCACCGCCCTCACCAGAAATGTTCCTCAAGGATCCACTCTCTCTCCATGTTTATTCACACCCTCCCTTAATCCTTTAGCTGACCTTACTTCACTTTTCACTTGCATCTTTCATACATCCACAGATAACAACCAGATGACCGCTAGTCTGTCATGACATCAACACATTCATCAACAACACATCATAACCTTTCTATCGCCGATAGAGGGCTGGATGATAGGTACCCACTTGTATCTCAAAGTGGCGAAAACAGAAATCATCTTCGTTGGCTCCAATATTGCCCATCACCTGGATGGATGGCTTGGATTCATCACCTGCCTTAACCACATAGGCTGAAAAGCTGAAGGTTATCTTGAACATCACCCTGTGCTTTACATCACATAGCCAGGATCTCACCAAAACAAAACAGCCTTTGACTCTTAAATCTTACACAAAGAATACAATTGACAACAGCAGCTGTCTTATATAGAATTGATTGTTTCACTAGTCTCTTATAAGAATCATCCAAAATGCTAAACCAACAGCTGGCAGATTAGTGCTATGCCTTAAGCCCCAAGACCACGTTTCACCTCCCTTCAATGCACTCAACTGGCTTCTGCTGGCTTCTTGTCTCAGCTTCAAAGGCCCATTCACCATACACAAAGCTTTCTGGAACTCACACCTCAAGCAAGGAATCCTTACCTTCTGCCCTGCATGGGTTTGTAGATTTTCATATGCCAAAAACATTGTCATTGCTGCTTTCAGAAGAAAGATGATAGGCGGCAGAACATTCAACACAGCTGGGGCTACGTATGGAACACTCTTCCGCTAGCTTTAAATATGGAGTAAAATCATCTTTGTTTTAGGGAGGCACTGAAGACTCACCTCTTTAAATCCTCCTTCTGACCTGCATCATTAACACACACGATGCCGTCAATAGCACTGCTACGTACTGCACTTATCGTCTGGCACTTTCCCTACCTCAAGCCCTTGTATTAGGGAGGATAGCTCAGGGTCAACGTGCTCGACCTGGAAACAAGACGACACGGAGCACCACAGGTTCGATCCCGGGGTCCGCGCTTAGAAACCTCTGGGTATTAAGCGCGTTATAAATAACCTATAATATCATATTGTTGCACTTACCACCCTTAATGTCCTCTCCCCACTCTTGCACTTCAGGATCTGTATTGTTTCAAGGTATGCAAATTATCTATTGTCTACCTCCCCCCCTTTCCTTGAGATGCCACAAAGTGGCTGTGATCCCGTACACATCACCAATTAATAAATACAGTACATTTGAGAAGGCTACCTACAAATAACAATGGCAGGCCTGCAGAAGCCCATAGTTTCCTGTTACTGTGTGATACAGCTACTTTAAAGAGATCCCAGGAGGGTGTGTTTTGGGTGGGAGAGATGGGTCGTGGGTGGGAAGGGCCATAGGGATCAGCATGGTCATGGGCTGTTAATGGGTGGGTACAATAAACGCACAACACCCACAGGATACGCATCCCATCCTATCTTTACTCCTATGCAAATAGTCGGGGCTTTAGAAGTGGCGCTAAAGGGGGCATTGTCTGAATCACCATGCAGTCCTTGAACAAGAGAACTAAGGTAGACATCACAGACCACTGTTCGGACAAGAAAGAAAGATTTCACATAAATGTTAAAGAATACACGTAGCTTATATAAAAAAATAAGCGAGCCTCTCTCCTTCGTCCAAAGCATTTCCTGAGTGGAAAATCGGGTGCAGCCTCCCTGGTCATGGCCACCCCTTTGCCTCCTCCCACCCAAAGAGGCACTGAGGCTGCGCAGAAATAAATACGATGACTGTAATACGTCTACGTGAATGTTAAAGTACAGAAGATATATTGAAAAAGTAAACATAAGTACTTAACGCAAAATGGTTGATATGCAGGCTACTAATCGTTTAGGGCTAAACCGAAGTATTTGCCAGCTGTGTGCCTAGAGGGTTTTCTTTGAGTAGTACCTCCATTTTTTAAAAGGATGTGAAATAACTAGCGTACAATGCATCTAATTAGACTAACAGTTTCCTGTCCAAAGAAATGATGTTGGCTGAGCGTGACTCAATATATACATGTTAGTAATACGGCCCTTCTCCATTAGCTGCCCTTAAAATTCAATTAGATAAAAATCAGCCCCTCTGCCGGGGATCCGCTTACATTAGTTCCAGCCACCATGGGGTTTCCGAGGTCACACACCACCATCCGAGTTTGGTTTTCCATCTTGTAATCGCAGCTCAATTTGCGCAGCGCCTGCAAATAAAGAACACTGACATGGGGTTCAAAGGTCACGGTACAAGACGGCCTGTCGGGAAAATGGCGCTTTCTTCCTCTGATTTCAAACACCTGTGGGAGAGCGCGCGCACACGGGCACCGTGCAGGGCTGCTCCTCCATTACACGCATGACTATCAACCACCTCCTGCGGGCAGAGAGGAGGGTCAACTGTGGTTAGACGCAGTGCAGGGGCTGGCATTTTCAGATATTAAAAAGTGTAGTGTTAAAGCGTTCACGCGGCATAGGAGACTACACCCACATTCACTGATTTCTAAAAGTCATTTGGGCCTATAACATTTATAGCCACCATCGCTTGCTGTGTGCATCCGACAGCATGCAGGACTGTGGGCTCTGCATCAGTCTTTCTGGTCAGCAGTTGCAAGATTCCCATGATCGAAGAGCTGTTCTGATGATAATGTGCACGCTGGCCAGACTAGAGTAAACAGTGCTATATGTTATCTTAACACATTCTGAAACTATTTCAGGCAAATGCATTATTCAAACTTGAGCTGGCAGGAAACGAAGCATGTGTCAGAAAGCTACGCAGTTAACCATCACATCACAATAGCGCTTTGCGGCCCTAGGGCCAGAGTCCAAGTGGCGGGAATGACCTTATTTTGTTCAAGTGCAAATGCGATTATATTAGCACTAGTGCAGAGGAATTCACACTGGTAGTAATGAAATTGCAAAATCCGAGTGCAGGTATTAAAAGTGTTCCACTGGCTGAACATTTCAGTTTTGAATTTCAGATGTATTGGGACCTCACAGAAATATAGCTTCAAGGTTGGCACCTGTGTTTTATGCACTTACTCTTATCAGAATTGTCGCTGGACCTAGTAT
Organism: Ambystoma mexicanum; assembly: GCF_040938575.1. Classification (NCBI taxonomy): domain Eukaryota; kingdom Metazoa; phylum Chordata; class Amphibia; order Caudata; family Ambystomatidae; genus Ambystoma; species Ambystoma mexicanum. The sequence goes on from NC_090924.1 coordinate 1,043,185,681, forward strand.
GATAGCAACAAATGTTTGTCCCCCCCCTTTGCTTGCCCCCCTCAGCACTATCTGAAATGTCGTCAGGCCTAGTACGATAGTTGCTTGTTTTGTTCCTCTCCGTCCTTTCTCCTCCCCCACCTCTTGTTCATCTCTGGCTCTACCAGAAATGTCGTCAGGCCTAGTACGATAGTTGCTTGTTTTGTTCCTCTCCGTCCTTTCTCCTCCCCCACCTCTTGTTCATCTCTGGCTTTACCAGAAATGTCGTCAGGCCTAGTACGATAGCTGCTTGTTTTGTTCCTCTCCGTCCTTTCTCCTCCCCCACCTCTTGTTCATCTCTGGCTCTACCAGAAATGTCGTCAGGCCTAGTACGATAGTTGCTTGTTTTGTTCCTCCCCGTCCTTTCTCCTCCCCCACCTCTTGTTCATCTCTGGCTCTACCAGAAATGTTGTCAGGTCTAGTACGGTATTCGCCTGTTTCCTATTTCTGTTTTCTTCTGTTTTAGCTCTTGCTCTATCCGAAGACCGAGTACGATAGTTAATTTCACATTCTTGTTGTTCATGCCCTGTAAGATAGTCATTGTATTTTCCCTAGTTCCCTCCCATGCCGTGAAGCGCTTTGAAACACATTGTGTATAGGCGCTATATAAATAAACTATCATATCATATGCCTACCAAAATTGAAGTCCTACTCAATGATCCATCATCCATGGATGCTGTTGGAAATTCTTTGCAGGGACTGTGACCCATGCCAGCCAAATCGGCAAAGAGCTTACGAGCAGTGGGCAACTAGTCCCTTTCTTTGGAGCCTTTGGTCAACCAGGCAGAAAACGTGGATTACTAGCAGTTTAGGATGATTAAGAAGTTGTTCCCTTATCAGGCACAGTTAACTGTACGCGATCCGGGCAATTTGCGGGGATTATTCAATTATGATTTATTATGGCTTTTCGCAGTTCCTTTTCATGAGACTATACCATCTTCTGAACGTGACAGCAGATTGCTAAGAGCCTTATCACAGACACGTTAAATCAGTGTAAGTGCATTTAAAATGAGGGCAGAAATTGGTGTAGTGAAAAACCTGTTGTTTCAAAGCATTTTGCACCAGGAGGTCCCAGGCAAATGATGCATGGTGCCATCATGACCCATTCCGTTCTGTAGGTACTTGTCCAGTCCTGGTATTATTCTTTTCTCTCTGGGAATTGTAGTTCTGCAATTTTACAATTTTACAACTCAGACTACTAGTCACAGAGTGCAACAGAAAAACTAGGACTGGATACGTGCCCACACATTGAAATGGACCGTGTTGGCAGCTATGATGCTGTGCTTTTAAATCGCACATGCAACATAAAGTGACATAACATAGTATAACATAACATGCACACATGCCCTTCTGTATGCTCAACACACATTTGCGCTTGCACACATGTACAGTGATCAGGCCTCGCGTTGTTGCTTAGCCCCTTCAGAAGAGGATACGACTTTGCTATGCAGAATGCGAAGCATCACATGCAAAGACCTCCACTGAAAAAACTCTTTGGCCACAAAAGAGAACAATCACACAATACATCTACAGCTAGGCTAGGATTTCTACTGTGCTAAAAGAAAACCATCGTGAACCCTTTGAATGAAGGTAGATTTAAGGTCCCCAAAGTGCAGTCCTTATTATAGAGCAGGGACAACTGGAGGCACCTAAGGGACGGCAGACATGGGGTGGGGGTGGTCTGGATGCTGTGCAAAGAAATGAATGACCTATTGATATGTAAAACTCACATGCACTTCACACGTACATCACTCAGGATTGGATTATTTTAAAATAACAATAAACCACCTCTTGTGCATCTTCAGGAAGGCTTCTATACTGCGTCCCCCCAAAATCCCATCTAGGCCATTTGAAGTTACGCCAATCGGTGGACATGTATGTGACTGTCGTGGAGCTACCACATCAAACAACACTTCCCAAACTGGGTTAGTTAGACTCCACCTGGTAACAACGAGTTTGTAAAATAGTTGTTCAATTAACTGACGCCTTTTTGTATTTTAGATGTATTTGTCGAACATGAAAGACCGTTCCCTAAGAACCACTGTACAAAAGGTATGTTGCTGGCTTGATTCGTCCCATGGCTTGGTGCTTTACAAAGTCACGATACAGCATTCGACACATTAAACCAAATGTAGATAGCAGAAGATGGAGATTAAATACATCTGCCATAATAATAGTATAGATATTCAATGTATTGTCAATGGTGCCCGGGGTTCTAGGGAGCTAGGAGCGTGAATAGCAAAAGTGTGAGGCAAAGTGAATAGGGTGCCCTTCGTAGCCTCGACAGAACTTACCAAGTAGCCAAGTAAGAAGCGCATACTATGAAACAGTTTTCTATATAATTGCTTATTTATAATGCGCTTAATACCAAAAAGGCCTTTAAGCACGGACCCAGGATTAGAACGTTGGTTTATTTATTTGCAATTTTAAGGTGCTCACACCGCCCTGGGGCATCGAGGTGCTGTTACGGCAATATGTCTTAGTTGCGTATTTATAACACACTTAATACTCAGAGGTTTTTAAGCACAGACCCAGGGATCGAACCTGTGTTGCTTTGTGTCGTCTTGTTTCCAAGGCGGGCACCATGGACACTGAGCCATCCTCCCGGGTTGCTCTGCACCGTCTTGCTTCCAAGACGAGTGTGTTGCCACTGAGCTATACTGCCCGTTTACTCGAATGAGCAAGACTAATGTATGAACCGGGACTTAAAGACCAGACCGGCAGGGTTCCTATCCCCTGGGGGCAGTTCCTGTCTTCCAGTGAAGTGACAACCCTTTCCAAGGGAAGACAATTTATTTTCCTGGAAACAAACCCAAATTGTTTGTTTTGTTTTAAACTAAATTCCAGTCTGTGAATACATAGGAGAGCTTGAAGGTTATAAGCATCCCAAACAGATAATAAATGACATCAACAGGTTTTGGCCAATATAATTGTGGAGTCCCAGAGAACACCATGTCATAACCAAACATTAATATCTAGATTTGTTATCTGTCACCAGATCCTGGGGCCCACAATTATATACTTTAATTTAGACTCTGGATTTCCCACAGTTTAAAGGTACATACTGTTTTGTATTGCATTGTATATTTATTTATAGAGCATGAACGTGGCCCGAAGGCACCAAGATATACTGAACTTTCTGTTCCAACAGTTGGTGGCAGGAATGGACGTCACTTTGTGACTACCACTTTGCCAAACCACCAGACAGGCTCTGTGAGGTGTCAGTAGACAGCTCAGCAAAGTCACGTGTGTGTGCAATGCTTTTCTGGCACAGAACATTATGAAAAGGGGGTTCTGATTAGCAGACTTCCCTTTTAGAGACAGAGCTACCTGAATCCATTTTACACTAAAAATAAAAAAATAAACAGGCTCTCCCGTCCCCTCACAGATGCCATTCAATCACACATCCTACAGTGCAACATTGTAGTCAGGTATTTTGTGCAGGTATCTTCTGATGTACATCTAACTGTGTCTAGCAGCGAACTGTATGAAACTAACGTGTTAAAAGATTGAAGTCATGAACGCTAAACGTGCCCGGGTGTGCAGGATGAGGGGTGTCTAGAGGTCCCTCTGGCTCAACAAGTGAAACTGACAAAAAAGAATTGTTACAAATATGACATCGATATGTTGAGGAAACCGCATGCCTTATAGGTTTGAGACACTGCGGCCAGTTGCTCACAGTGTGAATGAGATGAAAGAGGGAAATAAGAGGGGCAGCATAAATCATCAATACAAAAGGCTGTCCATCACTTCAGAACACAATTTAACGCTGATGCTTCTAAGGTTACACAGGTTTGTTCCTGCAATGTACTATTGTCCAATAGTTTTCTTTTGAAACCTGCCTGAAACGCTGTCCATACAACATTAAAGACATCTAAACTTGCAGATTGGCATTTCTTTAAATATAGCTATGAAATCATTACATTATGCCAATTTACCCGGATGTACGTTTGACTTAAACCTGGAGAGGGCATCTTGATTTACAAAAGAACAGCTGTAGCTCTGACTTACTCGTTACGTACTATTAGAAAGTCAGGAGTACGTTAGACTTACTCATGACACCTTTGTGACTAGCAAAACAAAGAGGTGATGGCTGTAAGGTTTACAATTAATCTTAAACCTCTGGAAATTGCTCTGGGCAACCCTTCAGACCATCGTCCTTTGGCTGCCAAGCCATTACAGAAGTGGAAAGACTGTATGCAAATCAGGCTTGCTCCCACCCACAAAGGGGCAGTTGAGCCCAAACTGCTAGGTGACATCCCTTCGGCACGAGACCACAAGCATCCCCAGACATATTTCAGCCTCATGGTGACTAGGCCAATCTTGGCTGCTAAAAAGGCCTGCCCCACCATTCAGCTTTCATGCAGAGAAATGCAGGCTCCTAGCAACTGGCGCATCTGCTCATCCTGAAGAACTTCTCCTTTAGCACATCCCAGACCTCCCCATGGCCAGAACTCTAATCCCATGAAAAAGTAAGGACACACATGGATTTCCTGAACTGGAATGGTACCTAGAAGGCTAGTGCAAATAACACCATTGATGCTAAATGGCTTTCTTCAGCTGTTACCCTTAATGTGATATCGACAATTCTTTACATACTTTCAACCACAACAAAGGCAAAACATGTGTCTTTGTTTCGAATGGAATGAGCAAGAAGTGTGAGTGGTTTTTCAAAGGCGTGTGGGTATGCTGATTTGGGGCTTAGCGGAATGCTGATTCCCATGCAGTGCTCTTCCCAATAGACCAGAGCCCACCTGATCAGACCTATCTGACCATGGAGATGTTATGTGGATACAGCAACACATTAGAGCCTCGTCACGAGTCTGGTGGTATCCCTGCGGTAATACTGCTGGGATACTGCCAGCGCAAATAGCGCTACCGTTACTCGGCATGGCACTATTAGCGTCGGGTCAAGTGTAGCGGTTGGGCGGTTAGTGCCCAGAAGTAATAGCACTGAAAATGGATGAAAACAAGCGGAAAGCAGGTTTTTTACCTCCAGCAAAAAGCTGGAGGTAAAAATCCAAACTTGCCGACCAACTCATAATAGGGCCAGCCCTTAAATGCAGCAGTAATAGCATTACCACCGCATTTAAGGGCTACCGCCCAACTCGTGATGAGGCCCTATGTATGCTATCTGCGTAGGATGGGCAGACAGGGGGTCCCAGGTGAATGCAGGGGGGCGACTCAGTGGAGCCCACAACCACAAGACCAAGGAGACAAAATGTGCCCCCCGGGCTGCTTTCCCTCCAGTGAAAAAAAGGAAGGGGGGGATAAGGCGGCTGCTCCAACACCGACATGTGCACCGGCGGTGCCTCCCTTTGAATCACAGGGAGGTAGCAATACTGGTGGGGCCGGAAATGGGGGCAAGACGGCACAGGTCATAAGCACCCCGCAGACAGGGGCATGTTATGAGATCAATGGGAGCCGATGGGTGGCTGGAACGTGCGGGGCCGAGGAAGGGGGGGGGGGTGTGCAGGAAAATGCCAATATGAGCATGGGCCTGGCAGGAACCCCTGGGAGCTAACGGCCTCTCCTGCAGTGAATTTCACAGGAAGGGGTATATAATGAAATGGGGGTTGCGAAGGGCAATGCGCACATGGGTCTGCCGAGATCCTCGTGGGGACCCGGGGAGGGGGGTGAATGGGGGAGTCGGGTTGGGTTTCAGTGTGCCCCCCTGTATTTGGTTGCACAGGTGGGGGCAATAGGAGGCCCTCCCACAAATAGTGGGGGAGGGTTGCAGGGTGAGTCACTGCAGAGAGGATGGCAGTCTCTGGTCGGGAATGCCCCGGGGCAGCAAACGCAGCAGCAAAGTGGTGTGAGTACCCAGTGCGGGTAATGATGGCCCCGTTGGGGGCACAAGGAGGGGTCGTGGCTATATGGGACCAATGTCGGGTGTCCACAGTGGAACAGGTGAGCACTCGCAGGAATCTGGGAGTGTGGGGAATAATGCAGGTATGGTAAGGTTGCAAGAAACAATAACAGCGGGCGTGGGGGCAATGTTGGCCGGGAGCAAGCAGGCAGGGCAAGCATACGCTACAATGTTGACAACATCTCTGGGTATGTTGGCCTGGCATGTACCTATGGAAATAAGGGAAAACATATGGAAAGAAAAGTACATCGACATATTCTCTCTCTTGGATTATAGAAGGGTGGAGGAATGCAAAGAGGGAAAAAATGAGAGAAAGGAGAAAGAATTCTTTGTGGACAGAATATTACCCAACTGGGGGACAGGCTTTTCGATATTCGCAGCTACAATGCTAGAAAAGTGCCCAGAGCTGAGTCAAAAATTGTGGTCTTACAATCATCTGATATTAACCATGTATCAATGCTATATATTTGGCGCTCAGTTGGTTTATGATGAGAGATTTAGGAGCACCAAGGCAGGCAATGGGGCATTTGACTGGGGGACTAGGGCGATGAATCTGTGGGCTAGCTGCATGGCAGTGTGCCCATCTGGTGGAAAGGTGTTTGTGCCGGGATGACCAGTGCAGTCCTTTCGGACCAGCGTGAGGAGCGGGGGTAGGGACAAAAAAGCGGCATGTTGGGCCTACAACAAAGTATTGTGCACTAGGACGATCAGAACATTTAAGCATGGCTGCTCCTTCTGTGGGGTGTAAGGGCTTGAAGAAGTTAAATGCAGCAAAGAACAGAAGTAGGAGCGTGATGCACGGGTTGCCACCGGTGGGACCACCCTCACCTGTGTGCGTGGAGGTTGTGAGGGCTTGGGCTAGTGGGTATCCTCGTGTGTTTGATGCAGGTTTTTTGTTTGGGGGGTTTTCGCAGGGTTTTAGAATACCAGTGGAGGGGCTACACACAGCCTCAGTGTCTGAGAACCAGAGATTGGCTCGAGCGCAACCGATAATACTGAAAGAAAAAGTTGAAAGGAGGTGAAACTGGGGAGGGTGGCAGGGCCATTTGCGGTGCCACCCATGGGGGGCTGTTTTGCTCTCTCCTGGGGATTGTCCCAAAAAAAGTGCCAGGGAGGTATAGGTTGATTCATAACGTATCTTTTCCAAAGGGGCGTCGGTGAACAGAGCCATAGATAGCAACCTATGGTCAGTAAAATATGCATCTTTTGATTCGCCAGTGGCAAGGTTGATCAAGATGGGAAAAAGGGGCATTAATGGTCAAGGCAGACATTGGGGCCGCCTTCCGGCTGCTGAGGATTATCACCTGTTGGGGTTCCAAGTAGAGGGCAAATTCTATTATGACAGGTGTTTACCAATGGGGTGCTCTATCTCTACTTCGAGAGATTTAGTACATTCCTCAAGTGGGTGGTCAGGAGATAGTTTTGCACCACTTGAATTACTCCCTTTTCATGCGAGAGGAGGGCACTATGGAGTGTGCCAGGATGCTGGGGACCTTTCAGGAAGTGGCATAGAAGATGGGGGTCCCCTTGGCGCCGAAGAGGACCGAAGGGCCCTCCACCCTGCTTTGTTTTTTAGACATCGAAATTGACTCTGAGACGGGGGAATGCCGGCTACCTTGCGACAAAGAGCGAGATTTCAGAGGGGCAGTGTCTGCATGCCTGGAAGCCAGGAAGGTGACCCTAGGGCAGCTGCAGAGCTTGGTGGGACAGTTGCATTTTGCCCTCAGAATTATTCCACTGGGAAGGCCCTACTCCCGTTCTATTACGGGGCCTTGTCAGGGCTGACAAAACCACACCATCATACCAGGTTGTGCAAAGAGCAAAAACAAGACTTGATGGTTTGGGATATTTCCTGAGGGACTTCAATGGGGTACGAGTATGGCCAGAAAGCATGGTAAACAAATCAATTGGGCCTGTTCACCGATGTCGCTTGGAGCGTAGGGTTCGGGGCGATCTTGGGCAACAAATGGAGTGGGCAACGGTGGCCAGATGACTGGCAGAAGGGGGGTTTGTGCATGAACATTCTATTTTTGGAACTCTTCCCCATTGTGGTAGCCCTGTCTTTCTGGGGGGAGGAGTTGGGGAGCAAGGATGTTGTGTTTTGGTTGGATAGCATGTCTGTGGTCTTCTCAATTAACAGCCAGAGAGCAACGTGTCCTATGGTACTGAGACTGCTTAAGAAGTTGGTGTTGCTGTGTTTAAATATTCGTTTCAGGGAGAAGCACATTCCGGGTGTTTTCAATAATGCTATTGATGCTTTGTCCCATTTTAAAATGCAGGAGTTCCAGCGAAGATTTCCGGGGCCGGACCCGGTGATGGCAGCCTTCCCGGAGACTCTTTGGGAGCTTGGTGCCTGGAATTCGCTTATTTGGTCAATGTTTCAGTATCAGGGTGGACGAAGAGAGCTTAGGAGAAGGCCCTTGGCGAATTCATGGAATTTTGCACAAGGCAGGCCTGGCGGGACATATTCCATAAAAAAGCAGCTTAGGGTTTTCTGGGTCACCTGCATTCTGAGGGTTGACAGTGGGGATTGCCAGAACAAAGATGGCGGCCATCGATTTCTTTACAGGGTTACAAGGAAGGTGTCCGCCATCCACCGATTTTGCGATAAAAAAGGCAATTGCAGGTTGGAGGAGGGTGGCACCAGGGGGGATAGTAGGAGTCCATTGGACCCTGAGACGTTGGTATGACTGGTACAGGTTCTGGGGGGGATCTGCAGGAAGACTGGGAAAAGGGGTTGTTCAGGACTGTCTTCGCGACAACATTTGTGGGTTCTTCCAGAACAGATTTGTCGGGGGGTCTGACCAGGGACGATTTGTTAATTGAGGGGGAGGTGCAGGCACACATTTGGTTGAGAAGGTCAAAAACGGATCAGGAAGGAAAGGGGGCAAGGGTAACTTTAGCAGTGCATGTCTGGGCTGAGATTTGCCCTATTAAGGTGTTACAAGCGGAACTGTTTTTCAGGGGGGGTCGCTCAGTCCCCCTTGTCCTGCACAAAGACGGGTCATGTTTATCCAGGTTCCAGTTCACGAAAATATTTGGGAAAGCCTTGAAAGTGGCCAGATTAGAGGGTTCGGGATTTGCCCCACATTCATTTAGAATAGGGGTGGCCACTACAGCTGCCGGGTACGGGGCTGTTGAGGGACAGACCACACCTATTGTGGTGAAAATAGGTAGGGTGGAGTGCTGGAAATCCTGGGCACTGTGTGTTTTTGGAAAATGTGTTTAATTAAAATGCTAATACACTCTTTTTTGTTATAAGGGAGGAGATGGTGAAGCCAGTGGTGTGGGTCATGGGTCCCTCATTCCTCTGGAGGATGGAGCAGAGAGTGCGAGAGAGACGGGGTCTGATGGGCGAGGTGGCGGATGCTGACATTCACTAGATCTATCGGGGGGGCCTACAGGTGGACCAGGTGCCTGCATTGGTGGAAGGATAGTTGTGTTGGGGGCTGCCGTCCCCCATGCTGGTGATTTTGCACATTGGGGCTAATGACTTGGCGCGCCTGGGGTGAAGGGAACTCCTCACAAAATTGACGTTGTTGTATTCTTGGTTTGGAAGAATTTGCCCCGGGACTTTGATCGCCTGGTCTCAGATTATTCTTAGACTATCTTGAGGTTGCCAAGGGTAAGCGCAACCACGGCACATGTCAGCATGAAAATTGAATGGTGAGCTAGGAATGGTTAACTGAGGCGCCCAGGAACTTCTCATCAAGATGGGGTGCATCTTCCCATGCATGGAACTGAACTTTTGCGGCACAATTTTGTGGACTGGATGAAGAATTTTGCATAGTTTGGGGGGGCTGGAGTGGACCGTGGAGTCTGCACCCCTGTGACAAGTGGGAGAGGACCATGGGGATAATGAGATCCCTTTCCAGGGGATTCACATGCCGGAATGGGGCACGGCAACCGGAGGCTCCCGGCAGGGGATGGGGCGGTGGGACCGGGGGGCATCTGGCCCAGTAAGAAAAGGGAGATGCCTTCCGATGACACCTCCCGTGTAGGGCATGGTGTGGGAGGGAATAGGGCCTCACCAACATGCGACACCCTGGCAGGGGCGGCAGAGTGCCATGGATTCCCTAGGACTACTTGCCAGTAAGAAATGTTGTTTATGGATAAAATGTATTATATGTAGCGTCACATTTTTGGAGTGCATTATGGATTTGCAGTGAGATAAAAAATGTGGCCGGTTTGGCTTCCAACAAAAGATACATGTCTGCTGTGTTCTCCTTTCGACTAGTCTTGCCCCCTTGCTTAGCCCACAAAGGTGAAACCCTGCCATCACGTGGGCACTCGGTTGGGCGGACAGGGGGTGGCGAGGGACAAGGAGCAGGCAGAAGCTTGTTTGGGGCGGCGCCCCAGTAGGGGGCCAGAAGGATGGTTTTTCGTGGGCCCAGGTGGCGGGAGGTGCACACGGCAGCACCAGCCTGGGGGCTTAAATAGGGCCCAGGAGGACGGGGAGAGCATGTCACTCTGCCTCGTCCTGCCTGACTGTCGCCGCCGTGCCTGGACCGCCGCCTGGATCCCGCAAAGCCACCTCAGGGTCTTTTTCCCATCCCACCCTGTTTTGGGAGAGGGGGGTTGGTGAGTGGGGAGGACCATGGGGACTGTGAGATCCCGTTCCACGGGTCTCCGTTGCTGGAATGGGGCACAGCAACTGGAGGCTCCCGGAGGGGGACAGAGGTGGCGGGACCAGGGGACAGTTGGCCCGGTAAGAAAAGGCAGCTGCCCTCCAGTGACGCCACCCATTTAGGGCATGGTGGGGAGTGGATAGGGCCTCACCACCATGCGACACCCCAGCAGGGGGGGCACAGTGCCATGGGATCCCCTGGACCACTTGCCTGTAGGATATGTTGTTTATAGATAGAATGTATTATATGTACCGTCACATTTTTGGAGTGCATTATGGATTTGCTGTGAGATAAAAAACGTGGCCAGTTTGGCTTCCAACAAAAGATACATGTCTGGTGTATTCTCCTTTCGCCTAGGCTTGCCCCCTTGCTTTAACCACTCTAGCCTCTATTCATAATGACATCTGACAGTTGTCTGTAGAACTGAGGCCATTGGTTTGCGTCACATCTCTTGTTGGGATATCTGTCGGCTGTTCGAAGAAGTGCCTTCAAAGGCCTGGCGCGGGGCTACGGGAAGGCATCTACCCTCTCCAGTGCTGGCAATGGGCTGGATCTTCCCAGATCGGCAGAAAATATCTCCCCGGATCCGGCTTAATCCACTTGCGCTCTGCATTTATTTGAAAATGCTCAGATTGCGAGCGGTGCGTTCAGTTTAAACTATGACGCGGGCCCGAGTTTGAATGGTGGTTGCTAGGATCAGGTGTGAGCTCTGTGAAATCCCTTGCTAATATTTGACGGATTGACGCTTTTGCACATGGAATGTGAGAACTCCCTTATTTGAATGAGCTGACAGGGAACGCCTTCGGTTGATTCAGGTATACCAGGGGTGACTTAGCAACAATCTGTCTGGGTGGGTCACACAAAAACAGCATGGAATTAAGTAATTTTGGGGGTCATTCCGAGTTTGGAGGCAGCCATGGTGCTGTTAGCACCATGGCTGCCTCCAAACCCGGGTCCGGGTCCGGTGTCTCTGAATGGGGACTTACCGGGTCATTCCAACCTTGGGGGACCCGGTAAGTCTCCATCCAGAAAACCATTCCCCAATCCCATTTGAGCCCCCATAGGGCTCAATGGGAATGGGGAAGAAGTTAATAACGGGCCCGCAAATTGCGGGCCCGTTATTAGCTCCATGTTCCCTTAACGGGTCGCGCTAAGGACAGCTGGTCAGACCAGCGGTTCCTGGTGGGACCCGCTATGGGACCTCGGAATATGGCGGTAGGGGGTTAATGGCACCGGCATCCTTACCGATGCCGTTAACCCCCTACCGCCAGGGTCGGAATGAGCCTGTGTCCATTTAATCATTCTGTTACATTATCAAAGCACATGACTTTGACATATGACATACTAGCATTACTTTGGGTTGCTTCTAGCAAGGACACGTAATCAAATGTAATGGCAGCAAGCTGTATTGAACTGTATGGATTCCGCTAGTGTCAAGGGATAGTATAAATGCAATGAAATGAGGTAACTCATTTTGACACCCGAGATTTTGATTGGAGAATAACCATGTCCAGTAATTGGTCATACGAGTGTGAAGAGTAATAGGCAGAGCATAGACCCTGCCGTTCTGCAATGTCACGGATGGCTCGCATTGAGCACGGATCGTGGTAGTCGAGTGTTGCAAGCAAGTACTTGCTGCTTCACGTTTACCTTTCTTCTCATTCCTCCGCTCTCTCTCCAGCGAGCTGTTCTTCATACGCCACGCGCGGGCCTCAACAAATCCTCTTGCTTCCCATCCACACCTGCACCATGGCACCTCACTCCAGATGTATTTTTCCTGGTCAGCCTAAGTTCTGAGTAACTCTCAGTGGTTGAAATGGCCCTGTCCTATCCAGCCCTCAGTACCTGCACTTCTTATCTTTGAGCATGTGAGTGTCTGCACTTCTCAACGCCTGAAAGAGAGTACTGGTACTCAACTATGTTGGGAGGTGAAAAGGAAAGCTTTTCATTTCACTTTATGGCAACTTAAATGACTAGTCTTTGATGGGAAAGCAGTGCCCTCTCTCTCCCTCACCCGCAGTGCCCATAATGTCTCCTTCAGGGCCCACCCTGCAGAACAAAAGGAGAGGCAAACATGCAGCTAATGTGCTCTCAGCACAGTAGGCGCGGAGCACTGTTTCGCTAAGTGGGCTTCACCTGTCACCCTTGCTGTCCTTTGATGGAGCAGGAATTGATTGGGAAAGCATGAGACATTACTTTAAGATCTGTCATTGTTATTAGCAGTGCCTATTCTAGTATGTAAATGTTTAAGTAATTGGAGTTGTGATGGAACGTTTTCGACGGAAACCTGGCACACAACTCCAGTTACCTACCGATGTTCTCATTCGGCTATGAAAGCGAGCAACAATAAAACTTGGCTTAGCTTACAGCTATGAAATCTGCTAGCTTGATAGGCAAAAAAGAATGTCTCATTTCATTTAGATATTTAAACTTTCTTAACACAGTGGATAATAAACTGGATGTTTGTGTGAAAGGATCTCAGATACACCTCTTTACCAAAGTATGTGCTCCGTGGCACATCATTTAATCTCAGTGGGCATTGCCTGCAGACAACAGGGTGTGCCTAAAAAGGACCAGTGCCCAAGCTGCTGCGCCAAAACGTCTGGCACCAAAAGCACTGTGCCGGAATGTCCGGCTTCGTAGCTTGGTGAGTACCTGCACTTCTGTTTTCATTTAAAGCACTGGTAACCCTTACAGCTATTTTACAAGCTGCCATGATCCCTTTGTGTCTAACCCACAACTGGTCCATGTTACCTTCTAGTGCACTGCACATTTCTCTTCTACTACCGTCTCACCTGGCAGCATGACCTGACGAACCCTCCCTGTAGCCATGTTTGTTTCTTGCAACATAACCTGGCATGAGCTGCAATGTTTCCACCAGGACCGCCAAATTCCTACCCAGGATTGGCCTTTGTGAGGCCTCTTCCAAAGATGGTGCTGCTCTGCAATGCTACAGCGTTATCACTATTCTGAGCGACAATTAGCAGGCTGAACTTCAGGAATTGCAGGCAAAAGCGGGCACAGTATAGTGTGATGTGCTTAGGCAGGCTTCACAATGTACTTGAAATGAATGGTGCCCCCCTTGAAAACACAGGAACCATGAGCCAAAATGTCCCATTCAGGGCACTGGTGTAACAATGGCCCCCACAGCCCCCACTCTGTGGGGGGCCCTGCACATATCCTGGAAGGGGGCCACTCAGACTAAAAATAAACATTAGAAATATTTAAAAACAAAAAAAGTAAACAGATTCTTTTTGAAATCACTCTGCCTTCATAAAGAAATTATTTTTAGAAATAATGTATTTATGAAGGCAGAGTGACTAGAAAAAGATACTATTTCTTTATGAAGTCTGAGGGCTGCCCCACCCCATGACATGAAAGCCTACAGGCCGGAGGCGTCCATTTCATGGAGCGGGGGGAGACTAGGTCTTCAAAAATGAATAGTTTCTGTTTGAAGTCACTCTGCCTTCATAAAGAAATTATTTCTGTTCTGGTTTGTTCCTTTAACAGAAATAATTTCTTTATGAAGTCAGAGTGACTTAAACAAGAAACCACTTCTTCATGAAGTAATGGGGATCCCGTCCACCCCATGACACGGAGGCCACCAGATCCTCTGCAGATGATGGGAACAAGCATTCCTGGCAGCTGCAGGGAGCTGAAGGTCTTGTTCCCTGGACCAACGGATTAAGGGTAAGTAAATGACCTTTCATTAAATGTGTGTGTGTGCTTGTATGTGTTTGTATATATGTATATAATGTAATGTGCATTAATGAGTGAGTGCATGATGCAGCCTGGGTATGCCTGTGTGAGTGTTTGGTGAAAGGGTGCACACTCAAATGTAGTAGTGGCTGGGGGTGTGTGTGTGAGTGTATGATGAAAAGGTGCACACTTGAATGTATGGGTGGTGGCCTGGGTGTGTCTGTACGGTGAAAGGGTGCACACTTGAATGTATGGGTGGCGGCCTGGGTGTGTCTGTACGGCGAAAGGGTGCACACTTAAATGTATGGGTGGCTGGGTGGGCGTGTGTGCGCGTATGTGTATGGTGAATGCTGTGTGTGCTTGTGTTCAGGGGCTCAACAAACCCTACATTTCGAGGGCTAACCCTTCAAATGTTGGGAGAGGCGCTAACTTCCTGTGTGGTAGGGGAGGGGCAAACTAATTTGTGTGGGGGCATCTAACTACTTTATGCATTCTAACGAGACTATTCTAGTGCAGCTTCAATGTTACAACCAGTTAACTCTCTCTAAGTGTAAAAGCACCCACTTATGGACTGCTGTGAGAATGGGCTGTATCCTGCCCCCTCTCTACTCTTCCAATCACTCCCCTGGCATGCAAGTAGTAAACCCACATCATGATTTCAACTGTCTAAAAACTAACAGTGAAATGCTTTACATTAGTAATTTCAGGGCCTTTGTTAATGGCCAAACACAGGTGACTAACAACCGTGTCCTGTTCTGTCAGGCAACAGCTTTGTAGGTCTGCCAGGTCGAATCAACATAGCCCAAAATGTCAGGGGGTGGGGGAGAGGACTGAAGCCCAGTCAGATCAATGGTGTTGTGTCACTACTTGTGTTTAATGCCATGATTACTTAATGGTAATCTTCATTACTCGTAGCCCCACTTTGCCTCTTACACAAGTACTTGGATGAGCTAGCAGGACATAGAGGTAATGCCTGGCTTAGTTACCTATAATCTTAATTACTCCTAGCCCCACTCCTCCTCATCCTAGTACTTACTTATGAGGCAAGGTCCTCACACGTCAGCACTAAGACAAGGAAGAGGGACATGGAGATAATTCTGGGCCGATGTGCTGACTTTGGTGGTTGGGGCAGGGGGTTTGAAGGAGAGGGGATGTGTGGGGGTGGGGATTGGGCGATAAATCATAATGGTAATCCATCTCCAGGCTAAGCATGCATGATATATAGTATTAGTGGCTAGAGAGTCATTTTGGTGAAGTCAGTCAATTCATTTCTTAGTTTGGCTTGACTTTTTTTAACTGGGCATCTCTGATAAAGCAGTACTGCTTTGTGTAATTACCTGGCTAGACTGGCATTTGGGTGCTGCCAGTCTAGCCATTTCATACTCTGGCATTGTATATGTGTCTGGGCGTCTGGGATAAAACAAGCATGATAAGGGTTATTTCTTCCACTGGAATGTTGGTGCAACCAGTCTAGCTTTGTCTAAATTTGCGTGTATGGGATTTTTTGACTGGTGTTACCCTACAAAACAATTGAAATGCTCTGGCTTTTTAGCCAATTTTTCTCAGAACGTGTGCTGTATAATGTATTAAAACACGTATATATATGCTTCTCCTAGTACAGTGGGAAGCATACCCCTGAAGCAAAACGTTTGGAAGTATTGCGCAAGTGTGGTAATCTAGGACGGCCCAGAGTGTGGCGCAACCCGTGATGTGTTGCCGAGCTGGGGGGGGGCCCTCAGCATCGCTTGAAGGGGGCCCCCCAAATTCTGTGTTACGCCACTGATTCAGGGGCCAAGTAAGCTGTCCCACCATCGTGCAACAGTACTCTCCCAGAAAGAAGCCACGTCCATTGCTTTGGAGTGCTGTACTGAGAGTTCACTGAATGACAAAACAATTGTGCCACTCGGTTTTCCACCATCAAAAAAATTGAAATTGACTATCGCCCTTTTTCGGTTTCATTACTTTTCCACTTATTTCAGCCTTTTAGCCCCAACTTCCCGGGCCTTTAGAAGTCAATGAGCTTCTACAATGTACCAACACTCTTTTTCGCCTGTCTTCTGGTGATGGCGCTACTGCCCAGTGCAGCACTGAAGTTTAAAACAGCATTTTTCACGACTGCAGGGTTCAAAGTCATTTCACATTCTGTGGCTCGCTTTATGTGTGACTCTTAACCAAGGCAAGACAAAATCATCATTCTAACTTTGTGACGTGACAAATTATAAACCAAAACCTCACTTAGCTCATCAAAGGATATTTGTAAAGTTGCAAAGTCACCAGTTCCAAGCATCAATATTTTAGCCTATCTGATCTGAAATCTTCTGCAAGGGACATCGGCTTGAATATTTTAAAACTGGTCATTTCCTTTGCTTTTTTACTTCTGTGACGGAATAAAAAGTAGCAAGGCATAGGGCCTCATTACCACCCAGGCGGAGGACCATGGTGCTGTTAGCACCATGGTCCATGGCGGTGTCCGCCATGGCGGAATGGGGAATTACCACCCCATTCCGAGGTTGGCGGGGCGGTAATTCCCCATGCCGCCATTGCCCTTCCCCATTCCCATTTTTGCCCCACAGGGCTCAATGGGAATGGGGAAGACGCTAAGTACGGTGCCGCAAATTGCGGCACCGTACTTAGCACCAAGGTCCCTTTGCGGGTCCCTACTTTAACGGCTGGTAAAACCAGCCGTTAAGGTCGGGTCCCGCAAAGGGACCTCGTAATTAGGCACTAATAGGTTAACGGCGCCGAAGCCTTTTACGGTGCCGTTAACCCATTAGCGCCTGGGTCGTAATGAGGCCCATACTCTTTTATGTAACCCCCGTTATGTCACTGTGCACGATTATATTCTGTTTGACACTCGCCATGTTCAAACCACTGTTTCTAGCTTGCATGAGGCGAGACAGATTATACTACGCATGTCACTGTAGAGAAGCGTTTTACCCATCCCAAATCAATGCTCGCCTTCACCATTTACGCTTATGGCATGTATCCTTTTTGGAATGGCTAAGTGTGTTCTAAGCTCTCGCTTTCCTGCTGAAAGGCGGCTTTAGCTGGTAGAAGTCACCATATTACAAGGACTACAAAGCTTTATGTAGTATATTCACCTTGCAGACATGTGTTACGCTATACGGTCTTCACTGATAACACTAACGAGCATGGCACAGTGCAGCTGGCATCAAAGGCCGTATAAAGAGGGTTTGTTCTATGTCAGAAATAATGTTGCAAGGTGTGACCTTGGCAGGTTGGAAGCACCCTCCTGCTGTTGAAACGCATGTATCCACGTGGGTGTAAGAGACCGGGGCACAGGATGTAGAGGGGTTCATTTGCACCGAATTCTTGTGTTGCCGATAGTTGTGTGTCTGTTACTGTTTGACTAATAAAGTGTTTATCAATCCACCAGATTTGTGAGTGGTTATTTCTGCCGTAACACTTCAGATCCTGAATACACGTAAAACAGGCATTGGAAAAGCCAATAACAGTGGCTTTCGTATAGGCACGAGTTAGGTATTTGGCAATCACTCCCAAAAAGCCTCTACCTACAATAAGATAGCACAGGCTGGCAAACGGCATGCGTACTTGGGCAAATTATAGCAGTTTCTGGCAAATGTGTAATTCCTTTAGAATAGGCAAAACTGGCGGCTTTGCCACTGCCTGGCTTTAACAGGACTTCAAGGAAAGGGTCAGATGTGGACAAGTTCCATTTAAAAAAAAAAACAAGTGGATGAAGGCGTACCTGCTTAAGACATTTTGATTGTACTTGGGGCTGGTAAGGCATTATCTTTCACAAGACAGCTAGTAAATAACCATAGTAGCTACAGAAAAGCCCACAGTTTGATGTTACTGTATGATAGCGCAATCTCATAGAGATCCCAGGAATGTGTGTTTTGGGTGGGGAGAGAACAGTAGTGGGTGACAATGACGGTAGGCATGAGCGTCACCAAGGGTGGTTAAAAAGCTAAACATCACCCACAAGCTGTGCGTCCCTATTCACATCCTAACATCCTCCTATATGTACTCCTATACAAATAGTGTTGGCTTTAATATTATAATCTAAAAAGCAAGACAACTCAGCGCCAATGAATTTAAAGTAGTTAAAGGATGCCATAGGGGATGTTAGGCTATCTTCTTGACATCAAATCACACATATCCTATATCTTTTACCAAAATCCTCTTTTCAATCAAATAGACATTGTTCCATGAGAAAGAAATTCTGGAACAACTTCATCTTACATGATGTATATATATATATATATATATATTTTTTTTTTTTTTTTTTTTTTTTTGGACCTATTCTGGTTCTGGTACCGCTCAGATTATGCTTGCGACCCTCTCTTCATGGCACTATGAAGCATATGAAGCAAAGAACATGCTGTTGTCCTCTCATTCAAGTGCAGACACACACAGCCGAGTTTTTTCAAGAACTTGGCTAAAATGCTCATTATATGTGAGCCATTGGATCCGACGGGGCGGACCACCTCCGCGACTCTGTTTGCCTCTATGCATCACTGGGGCAGATATTATTCCTGTCTGGCCAGAGTGATATTAAGACATGGAAGTCAAGGAGGTTCCTGGGTTCCTGGGTTCCTGTAACATTTACCATCAGGGCTGGGAAATAAGAAATAAAGCCGGCCGCTGAGTAAGTACATGGTGGCTGTTATTGCAATGACTCCCTATCGATTCCATCTCCTTTTCAGAAATGTCCAAATTGTGCGGATATCCACAGGGATTCAGACCTCTCTGCCCTCATCAACAGTGGAGACGGGCAGAGGCGCTGGCAGTTTTCCGGCATGGAGCAGTGAAACAGGAGCGTCAGATTTTCCCACTCGTGTCCCACTCAATCCAGGAAATCCATCCCAGACTGGCATCGGTGGTACCAATTTGGCAGTGAGCCGGTTTCGATCTGTGTTTCACCCTCCATCCCCTTCAATGCCTCATTCGAGGCTATAAGTGGGGACAGGTAGTGAGTGTGTACATCTGTTCTACTTCGCTTTTTGCTTATTGTTACTTCAACATACCAATGTTACTTTTACTTTTATGCTGGTGAAATATCTTAATGTATAAAGTCTTTGTCCAGAAGAGTGTGTGCATCCTGTAGCCACAGGTTAAAATCCTGACAGGGCTGGATCTTCCTTTCATCCGCATGGGTGAAATTTGCCAGATTCTGGAATGAAGGCTATCATTATTATTGAGAAAGTAATACTTTGTTACTTTCAATGAAATATGTATTCCAGTTGTGTTGGAAACACAGCGCATAGCATCATGTCTATGCAAGTTAGTGTCCGCCCATTTTTTCATTTTTGTGATGACAGGATGTTTGGATGGCTTTTCTGGAGGGAATGAGCGTTGAGGTCTTGCACCTTTTGAGGGTCCGTCTAGAAAGCACTTGCCTCCCTGGCTCATATGTATGGATGTGGTTGGTAGAACTCGCGAGCCTGCTGTGAGTGCAGTGGCTTAATTTGTTGGGGAGTTAGTGATGGTTATTGGTGGGCGGTATTAGTCCAAAAATGGTCAGGTTATAGCTGCCTAATATATGAGCCAGTGTAGGTGCCTCAGTGGTCAGTCATTGGGTGTCTTCCACATTGGACCATGTTGAGGTTTCATTCTGTGTTACCTGTTTTGCATCCAGGCAGAGTTCTAGGATGCTGGAGTAGAGAAGGTGTCCTCAGTCTAGATTCACGCGTATCATAGCGCTCAGTGCAGTGGGCCAAAGACAGTCCTCATACCTCACCCTCATTCCAACTATCTTCCCATCTTTGCTCCTCCCCACCACTACGGAATGTTCTAGCATACTCTTCCTTTGCCTCTCTGACAGGCAAAAAGCACTTTCACGCCATAATCTACAGCTGGAGGCACGACACAAATACAAGATAACATACCATATAGGGGGTGCAAGGGTAATCGAGAGGGTATTAGGAAATTCTCGGGGTGGGAGAAACATTTGTTGGGTGTAAAGAGGACACTTCCTGTTTTAGCATAACATATAGGGGGGCGCAAGGATGATCGAGAGGGTGTTAGGAAATTCTAGTGGTGGGAGGATTATGTATTGGGTGTAAAGATTGGACCTTCTGTTTAGCTGGGTGAAGGATCTTTGGGCGATTTCTTTTAGGGTGGGCATAATAATATCACTTTGGAGGTGTACTCCAAAGGGGCAAGTCAGAAGTTTCAGAAATTGCTCAGTGTTTGACAGTTCGTCCTGTATCCGTTAGTTTGGTGAAAATAGCATTTGAAAAACAGCTTTGGCAAAAAGGTCCACCTCGGCTTGACCTTAAAAAACACACTGAGCTGATGAAAGTGTTATACATGAACAAAATACACATTAGGGAACAAAAGAGGGCAGAGGCAGTAGAGGAGCATGGGGACCCCTCCCCAACAAAGGATAAGGTGCACAAACAGTAGCAGAGACAGCTTTTAGTGCCAGTGCGGTGCGCTAATAGGGTGCCAGCGGGATGCTGAGCGGCGCACAGGGCACCACAGGTGATACCCCCTGCATCCGCCACGGGGAACAAAAAACGGACTCGGGATAGAACGTACAATTTCAGTCAACATTATTGCTAAAGACATGTTTCACAAAGATGTTTCTGCATGGAAGGGATTCAATGAGGGCAATATACCAAGAATAGTCAAACTGCTTGATATTAATTATAAGGCAGAAAGAAATGATGCGCTTACACATCGTGACCTTATTTTACAAGTAACTGCTGGGTATATCCAGCAAATATTTAAGAAACATGTGCATGTCTAATTTTCATAAAGTGCCATTCAACACAGTTTAGGAAAATAAAGGGCAATTAGCAAGAGGGGACCCTTGACCCTCGGGAGACCTGGACAGAAAAGCAATCACTGAGCACCTTCCACACTAGACATCAATTTAGAGAAAGATAATTGCATGAAGTGGCTTCAACTGAAACTGGAGAAACGATTAGAAATATCCGGCTGCATTGGGATTGGCTAGAATGCAAGATATGTGATTGGCTTAAGTATTATTGATGAGGGAGGTCAATTATCAGTCCATAAAGGCCACTCTTGAGGTCACCAAAATACCCCACAACACCTTTTTTTCCAGATGAAAGAACTGCTTAGCCACAGGCAGTAAGCGAATCATTCCCTACAGGATAAGGAGACCGTTTTTGTTGGTAGGTCAGGAGGTCACAAATAAGACAGAGGGATATATTAGCAATGTGGTTCATGAGCAGAAAAAACAGATATTTATTATATACATCTATACAATATACAATATAATATCTTATTTATTATGGATGCTTTTATTTAGAGGCATTTGGAACCCTTCTCTAAACAACATGAAAAACAGACGGGGCAAAATGTAAAGCAGTTACACACAAATGAGTTACATTTATATCAGCACTGGTTCTCTGTAACACAACATCTTTCTGCCTACTTTTGATTGGATGTTTCCTTGCTATTATGACCATAATAATAAGAGTGCTACAGGTCTGCATACCAGATCTTTCTGCCTGCTGTCCAGGAAAACCCAGCCTGCTTCCAGACACTGCGGATATAATTACACATTGGCCCTCATTAGGACCCTGGCGTTAAGGTTTTAACGGCGCCGTAAAAGGTGTCAGCGCCATTAAACCCTTAACGCCTGATTACGAGGTCCCTTTGCGGGACCCGACGTGAACGGCTGGTCTAGACCAGCTTTTAAAGTAGGGGCCGCAAAGGGACTCTCGAGGTAAGTACGGTACCGCAATTTGCGGTACCGTACTTACTGCCTTCCCCATTCCCATTATGCCCTATGGGGCAAAAATGGGAATGGGGAAGGGCCATGGTGGCATGGGGAATTACCGCTCCACCAACCTTGGAATGGGGTGGTAATTCCCCATTCCGCCATGGCGGACTCCGGCATCGACCATTGTGCTAATAGCACCATGGTTTTCCGCCGGAGTCCTAATGAGGGCCATTGACGTAAAGGCAACTAACCTGTAAACATGTATGTATTTGCTTATCTATTGTATGGGGACTTAAAAAGAGCCAGTGTGCCAGTTTTTTGCTGAACCAGCATCACGTTCCTGCGCCACGTCTTGGAGGACAGTTTAGTGCTTACAATAGTCTTAGGGTGTCCCTGGTGCTGCTGTACATCATGCCGAAGGGCCTTTAAAATGCTTATCGTTCAGTTGCGGTCAACCAGGGAAGGTTTATTTGAAAGTTAACATTCCTGGATTTTAGAAACCTCCTTTGTCTCACAGCTTGGTTGACAACTAGGAATCTCTCAGCTCTCTGAGCCTAGTAGTGTTTGAAGCTTATAATTCTCTCACCGCCTCTGTACCTTTTTGTCATCAGCTGTATTGTGAATTGTCATGTCAAAGGTGTCAGTAGAGATCAAACTACTAACCAAAGGGGTCCCCAGGCACCAGTACTAACATTTCATTTTCACTACAGAGTCATAAATGTCCCCACCCTGAATTAGAACAAGGAACTAAATAAATCTAAATCGAGCAAGCCTGTCCACTCCCCAAGTGCATTTTACAGCACATTTTTCAAAAGGAATTTGGAAAAAAAGACATAGTGCCTCATCCAAAAAGTGCTTTTCAATGGGGGCATTCCATTGAAAAATGTTTTGTGAATCAGGTCCGTAGAATCTACAGGAAGAGCTGAATATATAACATCTCAACAACAGTCACTAAACCTGCTAGGCTACCTTTGCAGCTTTCTTGTTTGCACTTGTCACTCAACATTCAAACACTTCACTTTTTTAATTTGTGGTTGATTTGAATTAACACATTTTTCAGAAATCTTACATCAATAAAATACATCATCTAAAATAGATCATACCAATAATAAATTGTATAAATCAGTTAAAACATGAAATGCATATCATTAAAAAATACATTTTAAAACAGGATTTCATCTAGATAATGATCAATCTATCAAAGTCAGTCATGTAAAATCTTGTTAAAAAGCACATTTAGATATTTAAATATGGATTCAACCAGAGACAATTTAGATGCATTCAACAACATTGACCACCAAAGTTCCGGTGTCAATGTTCTGTAAGGTCTTAGAAAGGAATCAAAGCGAATCTGTCTCTCCATTAGTAAGATCAGACAGTCAAGCATTAAGGGTCCTAGGTTTTCTAACTTATTCACCTGCCTGCAGAATCGAAAATGTCTAAGTTATCTAGGGATACCTAGCCAAGCTCCAACCACCTCATGTGTAGGAAATAGATTTAATTGAAATCTTAAAAGTTGAGAACGAAGTTCTGGTTATGGAAATTGAAAAAACATATTTAGGTGTCACATAAAATGATTTCTATTCATTATTGAAATGTAATTTAATGTAATGTAAGGGTCTCAATCCAATCACTCCTACATAACTTTTTCTTTAGACTTAATGGATTGCATAATAATGTATCAACACTTAGTCCAAATCTAGTAAGAGTAGACAATATCACTTGCATCCAGCCCACAAGGGGTTTCTCCTTTTCCTGCAGCATTATTTTGATGCCCCCCAGTAATCAACCTCCATCAAGTCATATTCAAATGGAAACCACTGTGGAACAGCTTCTAGCCACACATGAGTAACCAATCTGGAATTTATATGCAGGTACTCTACACATCCAATATCTTTTGAAACAGTCAACCGCAAATATGGTATTGAATGAAATAAGGCTAGAATGTTTGATCGATTCAGAAAATTCTGAAACAAATGAATAAATAAAAATAAATAATATTCTCTTGTTGTTTAAGTATGTGCTCTATCAACAACCATCTATTCGTTAGAGGATTAGTATTCCCTAGTTTATAATAAGCTTCATTTGGTTTCCCTGAGGTGTTTGTTGTGTTTGTAGCACCTTCGTTTGCATTAATCCTTTTTACGCTGCTCCAAGGTGAGAAAAGGCAGAATTGATCTTCCAATAGGTGCTGTTATCTATGGTGCCACTTCTGTTGAAGGAAACGTAGAGATAAGCTGGGCATTTGAACCAACAATTATAGGCTCGAGCCTCACAGCCTCCTTCATACTTGATATAGCTGTGGGTTCAGATTCAGCAATGAATAGCAGGGTATTGTCCAAACTCTTTACTGCGGATCACCGAATCTGCTCAGAATCGCTGCATTAGTAACAGTGCAGTCCATGTAATATGACTTAAAAGCCGATAGTATTTTACCTCCAGCAATGTTGACCATGCATATCATTTTGGATCATTTTGAATCTGTAGCCAGAAAATTAAAAAAATGTAACCACCTCTATGGAGCCAAGTGGGGTTCCTGCCAAAGCTGGGGCGAAGCTGGCCCCCATAGCAATGCCAATGAGTTGCTTGTAGTAGATGTTGTTAAAAAGGAACATGTTATTTTGGAGTGTGGACAATAAGAATTGTTTAAGCATCTCGATGCGCACGTAAAATGAGGCAGAGACTTCATCGAAAAATGTAATCCACACTGGATATGGCCATATATAATGGTATATAATGATCTAACGTCTAAGGTGACCATTCGTAGACTAGGTTGAAAGGTTACCTCTTTTAAAATTTGAAGAACATGCATAGTGTCTCTTATGTATGCTGGTGTTGTGAGCATAGCAGGCAACAAGCATTCATTAATGTATAGTGACATGGGTTCCAATACACCCCCTCAACCGCTTACGATGGGTCTGCCTTCAGGTATATTTGTGTATTTCTTGTGGATTTTCTCTCATGCAATTGGTTGTTTTTTGTCGCTCTGCCCCACTTGTACTTCCATTCACATAATAATGATGTCTTTTGATTGGATAATGGGTTGTGCCGCTATGCCCACCCCTTCCCCTTCTCTCCCCCTTTTGGAATATGATGCATAATTCTAATTGTTTACAACTATCCCATCATCATTTTATTTCTACAATTTATTGTTCTAAACCTATTA
Source organism: Ambystoma mexicanum (assembly GCF_040938575.1). Classification (NCBI taxonomy): domain Eukaryota; kingdom Metazoa; phylum Chordata; class Amphibia; order Caudata; family Ambystomatidae; genus Ambystoma; species Ambystoma mexicanum. Next base: position 1,043,210,745 of record NC_090924.1, read on the forward strand.
GCCTCAGATGAAAAGCAAGGATTGCTCGAAATACGTGTCTGGCTGTCTTAGACTCTAATAAATCTGAAATTATAGCAGTGTGTAGCATCATTTTGTGTTGGTGCAGTAAGACTGGAACCTTTCTTGTGTCCTGACATTACGGTGGTGTACCTGGGCAAGGTACCCACAAATCCCAGTCCACTGCAGCCCTCCGTCCACCTATTTCATGGTGCAAGTGCTCTGTTCTACTTTAGGTTTGTTTTGCCCATACCTTTCTACACACTCAAGCAGGAGCTCTGGGTGTCACGAAGCTGCTGCCGAGCACACCAGCGGAGTCACTGTTTCCACAGAGAGCCCGGGCAAAGTGGGATGAAGAGAAAAAGAGGTGAATGAGGAAACTAGGGAGGGAAGGGAATGAATCATAGGAAATGGGTTCATAATGCAGGTGGCAGTTTGGAAGTCTTTGTTTACATTAGGTATGACTCTATGGGGATATTGAAGGGTATTAGGTGGCAATGTTTTCCAATGCTTGTTTAAGTTATAGGAATGTTGTATATGGCCTTACCCGCTGCCCTGATGGTCAATGTGGTCTGTTTGTGTGGTAGGAAGCGTTACTGTGATGAAGCAGCTAACATAAATATGTAACTGGGTAGGTTTTCCAATACGGGCTGGTGAAATCTGTGATACACCCAGACAAATCCCCGTAGGTGATACTGGCGAACCTCAACAGTGATTAGCAGTATCATATGATTTTACTGGAATCAAAAAGCTTTGATAAACATATGTTAACCATTTTTGTTTTAAGATATATATCTAATACACATAATTTCTCATAATTAATTATCATGAAGCACTTAGTGTCTTTCATAGGTCTTACTCTGTGCAGTGGTGCTTTAGGGAAATGCTGTGCCATGTAATTGTGTAGGCTTGTGTAGTAATGCCCAACTACTAACATGGGCACAAACATCAGCTCTCTGCCACACTGTGTAGTAAAATGTCCTATTAATAACATGTGCACAAACATCAGTTCTCATCCACACTGTGTAATAAAATGTCCTATTATTAACATGGGCCCAGACATCAGCACTCAAGCCACAGTGTGTATTAAAATGTCCTACTACTAATAAGGGCACAAACATCAGTTCTCGGCCACACTGTGTAGCTAAATGTCCTACTATTAACACAGGCACAAATATCAGCTCTCAGCCACACTGTGTAGTAAACTGCCCTAACATTAACCTGGGCACAAATATCAGCACTCGGCCACACTGTGCAATAAAATGTCCTAATATTAACATGGGCACAAACATCACCTCACATGCACAACGCGCAGTAAAATGTCCTACTATTAACATGGGCACAAACATCAGCTCTCGACCACACTGGGTAGCTAAATGTCCTACTATTAACATGGGTACAAACCTCAGCACTCGGCCACACTTTGTAGTAAACTGCCCTAAAATTAACCTGGGCACAAATATCAGCACTCGGCCACACTGTGCATTAAAATGTCCTAATATTAACATGGGCACAAACATCAGCTCACATGCACAACGCACAGTAAAATGTCCTACTATTAACATGGGCACAAACATCAGCTCTCGACCACACTGGTTAGCTAAATGTCCTACTATTAACATGGGTACAAACCTCAGCACTCGGCCACACTTTGTAGTAAACTGCCCTAACATTAACCTGGGCACAAATATCAGCACTCGGCCACACTGTGCATTAAAATGTCCTAATATTAACATGGGCACAAACATCAGCTCACATGCACAACGCGCAGTAAAATGTCCTACTATTAACATGGGCACAAACATCAGCTCTCGACCACACTGGTTAGCTAAATGTCCTACTATTAACATGGGTACAAACCTCAGCACTCGGCCACACTTTGTAGTAAACTGCCCTAACATTAACCTGGGCACAAATATCAGCTCTCGGCCACACTGTGCATTAAAATGTCCTAATATTAACATGGGCACAAACATCAGCTCACATGCACAACGCGCAGTAAAATGTCCTACTATAAACATGGGCACAAACATCAGCTCTTGACCACACTGGGTAGCTAAATGTCCTACTATTAACATGGGTACAAACCTCAGCACTCGGCCACACTTTGTAGTAAACTGCCCTAACATTAACCTGGACACAAATATCAGCTCTCGGCCACACTGTGCATTAAAATGTCCTAATATTAACATGGGCACAAACATCAGCTCACATGCACAACGCGCAGTAATATGTCCTACTATAAACATGGGCACAAACATCAGCTCTTGATCACATTGTGTAGTAAAATGTCTTACAATTTACATGGGCACAAACATCAGCATTCGGCCACACTGTGTGGTGAAATATCCTACTATTAACGTGTGCTCAAACATCAGCACTCGCCACACTGTGTAGTAAAATATCCTACTATTTAAATGTGCACAAACATCAGCACTCGCCACACTGTGTCGTGAAATATCCTACTATTAACGTGTGCTCAAACATCAGCACTCGCCACACTGTGTAGTAAAATATCCTACTATTTACATGTGCTCAAACATCAGCACTCGCCACACTGTGTAGTAAAATATCCTACTATTTACATGTGCTCAAACATCAGCACTCGCCACACTGTGTAGTAAAATATCGTACTATTTACATGTGCACAAACATCAGCACTCGCCACACTGTCTAAAGCCACTCGATTTTAAAAGACAGGTCGTGCTTTTACCATGTAAAGTGCAATGAGGAGGGCACAACATAGTGCCCACCCACAAGCCTAGATATCCTATACATTTCGGAAATGTGACACAGACAGAGAAACAATGGCACGAAGTGGATTGAAACGCAGCTGTTACCACTGAACTCAAGGAACAATTTCATACAGAACAATAGCTTTGGAGAAAGGAAAGGTACTTATCAACACGTAGGTACTGATTTACAAAACTGCTCTAACACGGGACATTCCCATTGGACCCATTTTTGTAAATCAGGCCCTTAGTCCCTCAGCTGATCTCAAATCTGAGAGAGAAAGTGTGGGATGACAACCCCCAGGAATGCTGGGTTAAATAGCAATATTTCATTTCCAGACTGAGGGGAGAACCCCTTATGGGAGAAAACAAGGAAAACATTTTTGGGCATGCTATTCAATCTTTGCTGTTAAGGCACATTGACATTTGATGGAAACATGATCTGAGGAAGCTTAGATGGAAACAGCACTATTACATTTGTCACACCTCTTCAAAGACCTCCAGGACATGACTTTGACATCCTTCATGTCAGGCTTCACCTCAAAAGTGCCTCATATGCCATTGACATTAAATGGGAACTGGAGCTGAAGCATAGCTTTGAGCGTATATCTCTGCTTCCTGCTGCTGGCCCTTGGCTCCCCCACTACCTCTACCACTTATGATGCATCGTAACCCTGCGGTGAACTCGTGTCTTTGTCGTTGAAGATGCTCATTGGTTGCTAGACTGTAGAATTGGAACAGCATTATCCTTTTGAATTTTGGGAGCCCTTACCTCGATGTTGCGCACAACTCCGACGTAATCTGCTTCTTGGGGTATAAGGACATGAAGCTCTGCTTCGTAAGCACCTTCACCTTCATTTCTTGCATTTATTGTAAACATGATCTGGTTTTCATCGCCAATGATGAGCTGCTCCTTATCTCTGTGAAGGATGCACAGGGCAAAATTAATCAAAACACATTGATAATTACAGGAGGGCAATATGTCCAAGCTGCAGTATTATATAAGCCTCATTGATTAGAGCGATCCCGTGCTCTCGACTGCGCAACACCAATGCTCGTGGAATCGCTAACCCCTCTTTTGTAACTTCCTAACTTTAATGGCTTCAAAGTGGGACAGCCATGCTCCTTTTTCAAACTTAAACTATTTCAAAACACCATAAAGTCTGTCAATGGTATTAGGGCCCTGTGTATCTCTCATTAAGGCTTACACAGTTTTTGATTGTCTTACTCAAAATGAAGGATAAGTTGCACAGCTGCAGAGGAAGAGGTGAAGTTTTCCTCTGAAACTGCTACTACTCAATTTGTAGAAAGACCAGTTTTGCACCCCAAATATCTGCCTGAGCAGAAGTCAGCCTGACCTGTGAATACTGCGCCCAATCAGGAGGCTGAATGTACCGCACATGCTCAAATCAGTCAAAAGAGTGTGCTGAACACTCTGGTCTTCCTATTGGCTGAAATGTGCACGCACACACACTGCCTGCCGCTTGTATGATTGGGGAGATTTCACCCAATCAGAGAATGGGTTGAGCTTGTGCCAGGAAATTGAAATCATGGACGGTTTGTCCACCAATCCTACCAACTGCGTTAACAGTAATATGGGCGTGGAATCACCAATTAATACTTCTAATTATAAACTGGCAATGTGTCCTTAACAAGCACATCAAATCCCCAAGCTGAACAACACTTTCGGCAGCTAAACTCTTAAGTAAGAACCATGGCAGCCACAGATTCTTGCCACAACAGTTAAGAACTTGATTCCTTTGTGAAGGAGACAAGGACAAGACCATATGAAATTGAAAACACATCTGTTAATCCCAGTCTTCTAACACACCTGAACGCTAAGTACTATACTGCCAACCCTCTTGCTTTAGCTTGCTGATGCTTTGTGATGAATTCCAGCCCCCCCCCCCCTTTACCCGCTGGTCACTCTCTCCACCCTTAGCCTTCAGACCTTCAAGAGGCTCCTCCTGCATCAGGGTGCAATAAATGTCCAATCCCAAAACATCTGATGGGCTGTTTGGCTTCAGCATTTGCTCTCTGCCAACAATTAGCACTGACGTAATACTGTCCCAAATTGCTACATCATCCATTGATCATTCATTATCTTCACAGTAGACGGCCAAGGTGCTCTGCTTCAGGCGTGTCGAACTACATTGCATGCCTTATGTGTCGCAAATGTGTCGGGCTTTGTGGACCTTTCTCATGAATATTCATGAGATAAATATGCATACAATGATTCTAAATGAATGCAATCTTTTCTCATTAATATGAATGTCGCATAGCCAGAAAACTCAACATGTTTGTGACTCTTAGGGCATGGGGCTTGACACCCTTTGCTTCAGGGGTGGACTGGGAACAAAAAGAAGCCCTGGAAATAGTTTTCAAAGTGGCCCAATATTACACATTTTCAGCAAACCCAAATCTTTTCCTATGAGAAAATGTGGAAATGCCAAAAAAAAGAGACCCAGAGTGCAGAGGCCTACCAGAAAATCTCCAAAGTTCCCTATGGGCCAGTGCTCCCCTGCTTTGCTTCCATCCTCAAGTCAATGGGCCTCATTATGAGCTACCAGCACCATTGTTACCGGACCGGCAGGTCCTTGACGAGTTCTGCGTGCGGGTGCCTTTCCGCCCGCCAGGTCCTTGACGGATGCACCAGCACTGTGTGGCACAGTGCCGGTGCATCCATCCTCCCCATTCCCATTGAGTCCTATGGGACTCTAATGGGAATGGGAAGAATTTTTTCCAGCGCCTGGCATTGGCATTGGGGAATTACCGGGGCATTACAGCCCCGGCGGTCCCGGTAATTCCCCATTGCCAATGCCAGGCGCTGGAAAAAATTCACAACTTGCTTCATTGTAAGGGTGCCAAAGACCTCCAATTTTGAAGGCCACAGAGAGTGCGGCAGAGTGGAAATGCTCCTCGGGTGCACCTTCAGTGAATGTTAGGACGTGCAGTCTAACGTGCCCAGAATATTCTGGAACTAGACATCTGTTCTCTCTCCTCAAATGGAAGATAGCTGCTAAACATTCATAAGATGGAGAGAACAGGGTGGAGTGGAACATGTGACACAGGCTATGATAAGGCGAACATCTCCACTGAATCCTGTCAATGCGTCAAGATTATGAGGGTAGCATATTGGGATTGGACTCAAACTGCACCTCAATAATGTCGCTCAACAAAGAATAAAAAAAGGACTGTCACTGCATCTATTTCAATGAGCCAAAGACATCAATAACCAGTTCAGGCTCGATTGCTGCCTTTTTGGGGAAAAGTCAAGAATAATTTGAATATGGTTAGTTGCATGCTGTAAAGGGCACGGGCAAGATCGAAACAACAGAATGCGATGCTACTCAGAGGGCTTTCCAGTGTTAAAAAGCCTTGGTTCAAAAGTCACCATCCATCAATCATCCTTGCTCCACCTCTACCCCTGCATTTCATGGTGATCTATAGTTCTTGAAACTTACGGTCGAGCAGAGAGTTTGAGGTCTGGAATGCACATATTGTCTTCTCCGCAATCCACCAGAATGTGAGCCTGCATCGTTCCAAACACAAAGCAAAGAGACACAGTATGAACCATGCATCCTTTTCATGTCTTCTTGAAAGTGGGAGGGACAATGACCACAAATAATTCAAACAATACATACAGTATCCACTTATCTCCTTGCACACAATGCCTCCCACCCAATTAAACCTCAGATGGAATCCAAAACACCAAAATGCTGGCAAGGATTCAGAGATTACAGCGTGCATTGCTTCTGATCACTCCACAGTCTGCATTCATTAAAATCTTGTCAGTAAAAGGGGTTTGGCATGGCTGCCTCTTGCTGTTAAAGGACGTGACATGATAACAGTTCACCATAGCGTGCTTGTTTCCCATCCATGCGACTCCCCCTTTACCTGCTGTCGAATAACAGATTCACTGTAGTAGTTCAGAATTGGTTTCAAAGCCAAGCTGTGCAAAGGTGCAGCCTCATCCAAACTGTAGTTAAAGCTCACACTGATTGGAGTCAATTTATCTCTGAATTCTGTTTCATCCTGCGGAAAATGATCAGAACCGGGAGTAAATTCAACGCTGCTCGAATGGGAATGCCAAGCAAACACCCCGATGCAAAATAAGGAACAGAAGAAGCTAGAGCATCTCACCTGTTCAACTGAGCATGTGACATGTTATACATGGTGTGCAGACAATTGGTGAACACCCAACGCAGAGGAAAGCACAACATCAACAATGCAAAGTTAAGCATTTAGTGACTGATTCACCATGATTGGCACTGGATCCAATGAGGAGGAGGTTGGCGCGTATTGCAGATTTATCGTTTGGCTTATTTATACAGTCTACGCCTGGCGGATTCATCAGTCCTGACATGCAAATACAATTCACAATGATTTGCCATCTAGCATCACAGACATTTGTTCCAGTTGTATGCTTTGTGAATCAGGTAGCGGGTGCACATCTGAGATGCTCACCGGAATCTCCTGAAGTGCTTCAGTGCTAATGTTTGTGCATTAGCCCAATTAACCCAAACAACATCAAGATAGGTCTAGCTTTTTTAGACTGTTGTTGCCTCACATAAATCTAATCACTCTACTTCCCAGGCAAAGCACAATCTTACAGCTGGCAGTTCGGTGCTTTTATAATAGACTGATGCTTGAGGTTCTTGAGTGAGAGCTGCTGGGCATCTGGAAGTGTTATAACCTTCTTATTATTCTAAGACTGAGATGTGTCTGTAATTTGCCCTTCCATTCCTTCCACGTCTACGTTTGTGTTCCAGGGGCGGGAATGGGAAGCCCAGATCAGAGTTTTCTGCGTGCATGGGCACAGATTATCAAGTATATAGTTCTAAAAGAACGCTAGATCTGGCATGAGGAAACTCTGCAGGGGATCGGCACCAGAAGAGAAAGACATTGCAGAAGACAGACTAGCATGTGAAAGTATATGTGGGGTATACTTTCAGCTCCAAAGATACAATGGAACTGTGCCTGAGTGACTGAGGCCTAAAAGTGCAAAACATTGAAGGCACACTGTTGACAGGCAGACAAAAAGGCAGCATTTCACTTGCAACTGCCAAACATCAAAATCATTTTTCAGCGAAAGAAAAATACAACCACTAAATAGGCCCTGTAGCCGAGTGACCAGGCAAAAGGCCTGAAACTGCTTTCCATTACATGTGACTGATGCCTAAAGTGCAGCTTTGTTAACACAGAGAGTTACAATGGAAATGTGTGCATTCTGCAGCATGTAAACAATGAACAGTTTAAATAGGAAACTCCCTTGACAGAAGTAATTGGAGGGCCTACTTTAATGAAGGCGGTGACATTTTAACCTATGGAAAAATACTGACACAAACAGCACAAGGAAAAATTAAGAAAAATGTCTTGAAGTTACTGCGAGATTTAAAGCAGATTTAATATATAAATAAGCAGAAGGTAAAAGCATACTGTATTTTGCTGTTCCAAGGAATTGAGCTAAAAGCTGGCCTTAGCACAAAAGATCTTTACCCGTGAGATTCAAAGGCCTAGGACTGTTCACCTCCCGTACATTTACCAAGCCCTGCCTAAGACAACATTTACCAAGCCCTTGCCTAAGACAACCGTACTGAATGTACTCCCAAACTGAAGTGGTAGAACGAAATCTGCAGACACCACCAGACATAGAAAACTATAAGTAAGGTCTGACAGGTGTAAGGTGACGTCATGGAGAATAGAGACATTGATGCACTGAAATGATATTTAAAGAATGAAGATCGAACTGAAGTAACAAAGTAAATGAAAATATGGATACAAAGAAATCATATATACTGAGAATATAATATAATTAAGAGGAGATGTAGTTGATGTATGTACACAGAAACACAAGGTAGATGAGAAACATAGAAGCTTGCTACAGTAGAAAATATAACATGGTGAGAAGATGGACATCGGTTTTGTGAAATAGTGAGCTGAAAACCGCAAGGAGACAGACCGAGGCAGAAGAGCTGACAGGCACTGAAATACAGAAACATGCAAGAACAAAGAATGTTTGTTTGGCTAAAGATCGAGGATGCCACAGTGAGAAGCAACTGCAAATTATAAAAGGAGTTAGACATGTACGTAAGACATATTACTCTTAGATTAGGCAAAGGAGTAAACATTTGCAAGTGCCAAGTATCGTACAATCAAAGACATGGAAAGCATATACAAGACAGAGCAACCAAGTCTCCAGAGGCCAAAGAAAGTAATAGCACCCAGTATAATTGAATCAAATAGCACTAAATAAAAGGACAGAATGGACAAATCATGGTCTCCTCACATGTTGTACACGACCAGAAAACAAGGGCTATTCATAAAGCTCCAGACGACGATAGCCATGTACTTTCACTCATTTAAAAGTTCTAAAGAAGAGAATAGTCAGCAAGGTCAACTACAAAGAAGAGACCTTGGTTTAGGGCTTAATTTATGAGAGATGGTAAGGCTAATTGGCCAGGTGGGCAGTTGTCTGATGTTGTTCCCTGCACCTGGGTTTCGTTTCACTTACGTTCTGCTAATGAGACGAATGTTCAAGGTTGCAAAAGAATGCCAACCAATTAGGATGGCCTATGTGATGATGAACTATTCATTGTTGCAGAAGCCATTCCGCTGCTGTTATTCTACTATTATCTGTATTATACATAGTTAGAGGTTGTTCCAGACATGCCTACCAGATAAAGGGCAGCCAGTGATGGTACTAACACCTAAATAAGCTGCAGGTATATATGTTCACTTAACCAATCCCTTTACTATTTTTCCACGTAGGATGACATCATAGCTGACATATATTGAGGTATAAAACCTTTGTGTAATGGAAATATATTTGAGAGTGAGTAAGCTGCGACTTGTTGTGCTTTCCTGCTTTTTTGAACTGATACTAAAGAACTACTTTGCCATATTTCTTGAGTCTGTCCAGTTATTTGGACCCATAATTAGTTGTTATGGTAATCCTGTCCAGCACTTGATACGCTCCAAGTGCTACTGCACATAGCCAAATGGAACGGGCAATTTTGTGAAAGTTTGAAATCTTCAACATCTCTGCCAGTGTGAATAACAGTATAGTCATATAAAGTCATTTTGGGACCACTTGTATCCTTTTTTACCAACCTCAGAATCCCCTAATGGAGGGAAGAGATGGATTGCATTTTAAAACAAAATTCCTTACTATTCACCAGTCCCTGGACCCTTCCTTAAAGCAGAGGGGTTCCAAACGGTAAACTGAATATCTGGGTTTGTGCTGGGGCAGAAAAGTGTCTTGCCCAGTTAAGCAGAGTGAAGTCACTGATTGAAAAGGCACACCCTCTATTGAGAGCGTGAAAGAGACTCCACATTGAAGAGAGACTGTTCACTGAAGGGTGGTAAAGGAAAACGTTTCATTACATTTTAAGCAAAGTATTTTTGGTAAAGGTTGGTTGTCTTAGAACCTTGTTAGAAATAGAACACGTGCAGGGATGTCAGAGTTGAATGGCGCTGAGCATGAAATGTGTTTTGCCAATCGAAAAGTGCTCCATGTTATTCAAAGTAAACCTCATGCAAAATATATAGTAAAGTGAAATTGTTCTGTAATATTTCAAGGTCCTGCATAATTGTTTACATTAGAGGATTTTGTGAGCAACCAAAAGTATTTGAAGTATTCAACCTGTGTGTCCTGAGAGCAGGCTTGAGAATACACATGAGTTTTGCATATTTTGGTGAATTCTATTATTAAAAGTGAATAGTGTTCAACTTGTATGTATTGAAGTTTGTGCCGCAGAGTAATGTGGCATGTCTAGGGATCATTCCTGTGCTATATGGATTTTGTGTACTAAATAATAAATATAGATTATCTCTACACACCGGCCTGATGCTTGGCTTATCTATTGCACAGGGGTGATGGCTGATAGTGGTGTGAAATGCATTAGAAACAGGGCTAGTGAAAAATCTGATTAATTGGGTTATTGGTGTGGCGCTCTTGATTGGGGAGGGAAATTCCCTGCATTGATTGTTGGCCCATGCATATCTCCTACAGGAAGCTGCAGAGAAGGGGGTCTAGGGCAGCTAAACGAGAGAGGGATCAGAACATCAGAGCCTCAGCAGGACACCAGTCTACTCATTAAATACATAGTGCAACGGAATTTAGAGTAATGCACATTATGTAATTGCTCCAGAAGCTTGCCATTGAAGAGAAAGACATTGCAAACAGATACAAGTATGAGAACGTTTGAAAGCCTACGAGAAGAGCTAAACAAGTGAGGTCATCAGTTTACTCATAGAATGGATAGTGCAATGCAACATGAAGTAATGCACTAGAGTCTAGGCACCAGAAGAGCAAGCTATTGCAGAAGAGAAGCGGGGCAAGTATGACAAAGTTAGACAGCATGAGAGAAAGGCCAGGCCAGCACAACACAAGAGGGATCAGGATATCATTGAAGTCAGAAATGAAATAATGCAATGCAACTTAAATGAATGCATAATAAATAAGAGCAGTAGAGGCTTGGCACCAGAAGTTAAAGCTGTTGCAGAAGAGAAGGGGGGCCAAGTGGGAGAAAGTTAGACAGCGTCCGGAAAAGGACGGGCGAGCGCAACACAAGTGGGACCAAGACATCAGCAGCAAAACAAGAGAAGGGTGAGGATATCAATGAACTAATAAATGAAATAGTGCAATGCAAGAGCAGTAGAGGCTTGGCACTAAAAGATAAAGCTGTTGCAGAAGAGAAGGGGGGGGGGGCAAGTGTGATAAAGTTAGACCGTGTCAGTAAAAGGACGAGCGAGCCCAACACAAGGGGGACTGGGACATCAGCAGCAAAACAAGGGAGGGGACAGGATATCAATGAACTCATAAATGAAATAGTGTTGTGCAACTTGCACATTGCACTGGCGGTTTGGCTACAATGGCATGCCGCATGCATACAGCATGATTTAGCAGCGTGATGCATGAATGAGCGTGATACAACCTCTACCTCAGAGTATTGGAGACAGACAGAGGGGCTATGAGCAAGTCCTTGGGCAAGTGGGAGGAGGTGGAAGGAAGGTGAACCATATTGGAATGGTGAGGTGGTACAAGAGCATGTCTCCGAATTCCAGCAGCACTCACTTCATTTGAATCTCACCTGCATGAAGAGTCACCTATGTGCTCATTTCAGCTGAGTGGCAGTAAGTGTTCGCACCCGTCTAGATTCATAATTAAAATATGATTATGCCCTATTTGACTCAAAATTAATCACACACACACACACACACACACACACACCTATAAATCGAGTGCTCTGATCACCAGAAGTTGTGCAACAGAATCCTTGAACGTAAAATTGGGCACAGGGCCACTGAAAACACTTTCAGATCCCATCTTTCCCACTGGCTCACAGGGGGGCCCAGGAAACAGCCTCACAAACTTAACACCCCTCGAACGGCTCAAAGCCTGGGTGCATGCTATGAGAAGCGCTGTAAAATATCACTGTTGTAATGGTCGCCGGATAAAACCATGATCTGGGCCAGAAATCCTGCATCACTGGCATGCAGGTGCCCACTTTATCTGGAATCATGACTAAGCACCTACCTACTTTCCCCTAGCTAGACCACACTATGACAGGGACTAATGGCACGCAGTCGGGAAATCCTGAATTCTTGAACTGCCTGGCCCCATGAACTGACCAGCTCCCTGGGCCACCGTCCCATCCGCCCCACCGAACTTGCCTGCCTGGCACCCATGAGAGGTTCCTAGTCAATTTCCTTCTCAAGCAGACTCATCTGGAGATGACTGTTTGCAGTAAGCATGCAGCGCTTACAAATCAATAAATAAAGGAGAAACAAAAGGAGGACTTTGCAATCAGTGATACCACGTGAATCTAGGGAGGATAGCTCAGGGACAACGTGCTCGCCCTTGGAAGCAAACCGACACGAACAATATAGGTTAGATCCCCGGGTCCGCGCATAGATACCTCAGGGTATTAAGCGCGTTATAATTAACCAATCATAGCATATCATAACTCCATTCAGCTGTAAACCTCTATTTTGACATTGCAGCGGCCAAATGAATCATAATGGCAGGAAAATAAAAGCATTCCTATGAGTTCCTCTGCTTATAATGCGCTCTCAACATCCTCTCCCTTCCTTTGCCTTTTACAAAATTTGGAAAATTAACAAAGTAACAACAAAACGAAATTCTGATTACGGCAGCAAAAATATATCTGCCTGGAGTTATTTTCGGATTCTAACAAAAATACATCTGGCCCTTGCAATCCAAAAAGATGTCAGCGCCGATGTTACAAAGCCTTTTTACGAAAACAAACAAAAAACAAAGTAAAATAATTACAGCGAAGAGAAAACCCACAACATGCTGTTCCGTCATGGGAAAGCTCGTGTCCAGCAGCAGCTGCAGTAGCTTATGGAACATCATTGTCAAAATGTTGAGAATGTCGTTTGTGACAGATCCTCCTTTCTCTCACAGATGTGTGCATTATGCTGTAGTGACAATCCACCAGCAACAAAGGGTTATCACAATGTTTCCCTGGAAGAATTGCGCAAACATGTAAACAATTGTCATGAATACATAATGAGAAATATACACTAAAGGAACTTCATCTGTGGTTCAGGTGAGAGTGAACTTTAATTAGACGATGCCTGTTTGCAGGATATGGCACATTTGTATCAACACATTAACATTTAACGAATGCTTCTTTTTTTATCGACGTTGTAGACCATGATTTGTAAGGCATTGTGAGAAAAGTCAGCACAAACCAGCCTGCACTATAGATAGTCGTGTTTGACCTTGTTATAATATGATATGATAGGTTATTTATAACGCGCTTAATACCAAGAGGTTTCTAGCATGACCCAGGCAATCGAACCTGTGTTGCTCCGTGTCGTCTGCTTCCAAGGTGAGCGCGTTGCCCCTGAGCTATCCTCCCGAGACTATCCTCCTGTTGACATTTTGCATTCTTCTTTTGTGGTTTGTGTGTTTTTAGCTTGTAAACAGTGACATTGTGTGCCACTACTGTGCTTGGGTGAGGTTTCAATGTGACATTTACAGTAATACTTGCTGTTCTCTTGTGGAAAAGTACAATCAACCGAGTGGGTGGATGGCGATGTGGATGTTGGGTGGAGAGCGAAGATCAGCACTTTCCACAACACTCAATCTGAACTCTGCAGGGTGGTTTGTGGTCAACCTCAGATAAACTGGAACCCAGAAGTTGAGACTATGGAAGGATAATGGGAAGACGGTGTGCGGTGTGCCTCTCCATCTCAAGGACATTGCCAGTCTTTCCTGCTCACAGACACTTCCTGGTATATCTGCCATTTTAGGGCATTTGTAGAATGTATGCGCACAATTCAGATCTTTGCCAACCCACATGAAAGCATGCCAAATGTCCTGGCACATTTCTGTGCAAGTGCTGTTTGATTCAGAGAATGGATATTGCTGTCAGGATACCAAATTGGTTGGAGAGCCTGATGCAGGCCAGCTGCCCAAGTGTTTCTAAGACGTCAGAAGCATGTTCAGCAGAGGATTTTACATGCTAACATTCTGTGACCAGAAATCTGTAGGAATAGGGCGCGTCAGCAGCCCATTGTCATTGAATGAGCCCGCCGCCGCGGGTGCATTCAATGACAATGAGGCACCTGCCACGCCTTCTGCCACCACGCCAGCTCGGGGGAGCCCTTGAAAGACTCGCCCATGTTGGCGTGGTGGGGGGCTAATGGCGCCTTTTGTGAAAGGCACCCGCGGCAGAGGGGCGCCCTTAGCCCACCACCGTGGGCACCTTTTACATCAAAAGCCTGCATGCTGCGCCTTCTCCCGCTACGCCAGCTCGGGGAAGTCCTTGAAAGACTCCCTCGAGCTGGCGTGGTGGGGAGCTAATGGCGCTTTTTGTCAAAGGTACCCATGGCAGAGGGTCGCATTTAGCCCACCGCCGTGGGCGCATTTTACATCAAAAGCCTGCATGCTGTGCCTTCTCCTGCTACGCCAGCTCAGGGAAGCCCTCCCTTGAAAGACTCCCCCGAGCTGGCGTGGTGGGGAGCTAATGGCGCCTTTTGTCAAAGGCACCTGCGGCTTAGGGGCACATTCAGCCCACCGCCGTGGATGCCTTCGACATCAAAAGCCTGCATGCTGCGCCTTCTCCCGCTACGCCAGCTCGGGGAAGTCCTTGAAAGACTCCCTCGAGCTGGCGTGGTGGGGAGCTAATGGCGCTTTTTGTCAAAGGTACCCATGGCAGAGGGTCGCATTTAGCCCACCGCCGTGGGCGCATTTTACATCAAAAGCCTGCATGCTGTGCCTTCTCCTGCTACGCCAGCTCAGGGAAGCCCTCCCTTGAAAGACTCCCCCGAGCTGGCGTGGTGGGGAGCTAATGGCGCCTTTTGTCAAAGGCACCTGCGGCTTAGGGGCACATTCAGCCCACCGCCGTGGATGCCTTCGACATCAAAAGCCTGCATGCTGCACCTTCTCCCGCTACGCCAGCTCGGGGAAGCCGTTGAAACACTCCCCCGAGCTGGCGTGGTGGGGGGCTAATGGCGCCTTTTGTCAAAGGCACCCGCGGCGGAGGGGCGCTTTTAGCCCACCGCCGTGGGCGCCTTTGACATCAAAAGCCTACATGCCACACCTTCTCCCGCCACGCCAGCTCGGGGGAGCCCTTGAAAGACTCCTCCGAACTGGTGTGGGCAAAAAACAAAGTGTAAAAAAAAGTGTACACAAAAAAAATCAGTATTTTGTGCCAATAAATTGGTAGGCGGTAGGACTGCTTAAAAAGCGGTATCCTACCGCCTAAATCGGTAGGGTTGGCAAGTAGTAAACTTGAGAAATACATAGAAGCTCATCCGCGGTGTTTAAAATCGCAACCCAAAATCATAGAACATGCGGTGAGAGAGTTAGAAAGGGGGAGAAAAAGAACAAAATGAATAAAGATGAATAAGGAGGGAGCCATAGGTCGCGAGAGTGAGAGCTACCGAGGTGGAGGACGGAGAGAGAGCAAAGGCGATTGATTGAAAGAATAACAGTGATACAGATAAAATAGAGAGCGAGATAGGGAGAGGGAGTAATTGAGAACGAGAGAAAGAGCTACCGAGATATTGAGAGAGATGAAGAGATTATAGAGAGAGACATAGCGAGAGAGAGAGAGAGCGAGAGACAGAGAGAGAGAGAGAGAGAGAGAGAGACGGAGAGAGCAGAGGGTAGAGATAGAAAACTCATTAAGCTCCAAGTCAAAAACGTGTACACCCGTGCCCTGCTGCATCTCCTGCTCTCCCGTGGCAGAGAGCAGATTCGGAGGTAAGAGTTGCCCTAATTGACAGCTGCTATGAAAGCAAAGTCACTGCAGTACATAGGATTCACTTTCAGACCTTAAAATATATCAGTAAGAATGTATTTAGATCATGTTGGTAGAGCAGTACTTTCCAAAGCCCTCTGCCAGAGGTGAAGATAGGTATTCCAGGGCAAAGAAAAGCTCTGCTCTCTGCCAATCCCCAGGGCAAAGTGTGGGTGGCTTTGCTGAGGACCAATGCGTGGCACTCTGCTGCAAACCTCCCAATGTTGGGTGAGCAGAGAATAACAAGAAGTCACCCTGCCCTAGACACAGCATCCGGAGGTTCCATGTGTTAATATCCCCGCAAAAATATTGCGATACAAAAATATCACCATATTTTTGCGGCGATATTGACCCATGGACCCTGCAGGGGACACCCCTGCAACCCCTGCAGTATTTTAAAATGTGCGGGGCACACCCCCGCAACCCCTGCTCCCACAAAATATCCCCCACAAAAATATTGCCTATAGCGAGACAAACAGTCATATGTACGGCGATATTTTTGGTGGGGATATTTTGTAGGGATACCCATCCAGATGGCCAAAGCAGTCAGGTCTCCTTTTTTTCATCGCTTGAGCCAATTTGAACTTTAATTGGACTGGGTCCACCCCTTTCGAACATCCAGAACACCTGGTGCTGCTTTTGACACGCACCTTTGAACTTTTAATTACTGTTAATGTACCATCAAACCGGCTCAAAGTTACATTTCTGCAGCAGTGTCTCATCACCTGAGACATTCGATCACCAGCACATTGTGCAGACAACTTCGAACCAAGCATCGAACCATCAGGACTTCAAAATGACCCAAAGCCGCAGCACTCATCGTTTTGAACCACACTCAATCATCGCACCACTCTTGATGGCCCATCGACCTGCATTGCTCGGCATAGCCTTAGAACCACATGGAGTTCTTCACAAACCCGACTCGATGCTGACTCCCCCTCTGAGACCAATGAAGCTTGTCTCAGCCGAACCGGTTCGATCCAGATCTGCAGCACTTTGAAGCATGTCTTGATGCCAGTGAACCACCTAAGAACTGGAATCAGTACAATTGAGAACCACTGTCCCGTTTATCCATTTATGGGGCCCTAGTGACTGGTTAAGATGTTTGTGCACCTTTTTCTTTAATGAGCGTATTCTTTTGACTTGTGTTGCTGCAACTGTTGCTTTGTTCCTCTCTGCTAAAGTATCCAGAGTGCCTGTACACATGTGTTCTGCATTTTCTGTCTTTCTTTACAGGGGTGGGTTTTGATAGCATTTGTAATAGTTCTATAATTGATTTGTTTAATTAAAGTGAAAATTGTAAAGAGCCTTGATTGAAATGTCTTATATTTTTCATTGCTGTTTGGATTGCTTCCGTCTCACATTCACACACCTCTTAAGAGTATAGCCCGCACTCAGCCCACGCTACCACAAAAGGCAGAGGAGGTATATTCCTTGACTGTGCCTGCTTCACCTTTTTACTTGGGATCAGTTTTGGCTTGTAGTAGTGTGAAGGCTAAATAGGCAGATAATCCACTACTCACCCTTGTACGCCTGCGGCACATGGTGCACTCATGAAGATGATGCATCTACTACAGCCCCAGGTCTGCTTTGAATTCAAGGGCCCGCCTCAGCATCCTGCCTCTGGCCAGCCCTGCTAGCTTTCATACTTGATCATTTGTCTCCACACCTCCTCAATAATGTGGCATTCATCCCCCATTCCTAGGACTGGAATGGGGGCTAACGGCTCGGCAGCCCAAGTTATCGGCCTGAGCAAAGCAAGGGCAGATAACGAGGGCTCCGGGCCTCTATCCCTCGTTCCAGCCCCTGGAACGGGGGATGAAGTCCGTCAGCACCCCAGATTGCCAAAGCAGTAACGTTGTAGGAAGGAAAATCCTTTTCCAAGAGGGCTGCTATAGAAAGAAAAGGCGGGGCTCCGTAAATGCAACAGGGGGTGGGGGGAGATGGTAGCGGGGGAAACGGCCGTCAGGCGGCTTGGAACGTGGACTTTTACAGGTGGTCCAAGCCCGCGCTCCTAGCCATCTTATTGGCTGGCTCCCCGGCCAAGGGGGCTAATCACCATCTCTGCTTGGTGGTATCTGTTTACATTTTTATTTGTATCATTTATTTTGCTCCTTGTATGGCACGGGCACATGGCAAATATCCTCCTGGTGCCAAGCACATTGGGTGGAGAGGAAGAAGATGAAACATTAGTTAAAAGCTTAGCTATAGAATTAGGGTGTCAAATGTGAATGCATATTTTTTGCTTTTCTAATAGACGCTATATAGTGCTTAACCCCATGAGCATCCAGCAGCCCCAATTGTTTTGAGGTGGTGTAAGGAGAATAATTAAGTCCTGTTTGGGCCGAGGGCAGAGGATAGGTGGACTCTTGTATTGGTCCAAGCATTAAAGAAGCAGAAGTTCTGTATGGTTTATAGTGATAATTTCGAATTACATCATGTCGAAAGTCATAATGTCGATTTTTTTTTTCGAATGTCTATTTTTGTTTGTTTTTTGTTCGAAATGGGGGTGGTTCCCCCCCCCCAAATCCCCTTTTTTGTAATTTTTTTTGTTTTACTTGCGGAACCCAAAAAAAACATGTAAATAGAAAAAGAAAACATTTGAGAAAAAAACATTTCGACATTTTTTTTGTAGTCATTATGACTTTCGACATAATGTTTTCAACTTTTTCACTGCACACCGTTCTGTATACTTATATAGCTCAGGTGAAGCTGCTGTCTCATGTTTATTCGTGCTTACAGCTCTAGACACTGCATGTAGTATAATATCATCATTAATTGCCTTTTGTGTTGGCCCATATAGATAGCGATAAACATGGGAGCCATTCTGATGCTGTTCTTAACATACAGCAAACCAGTTTCAGCCATTATATTCTCACATGCCCGGAAACATCACATGGCGTATTCCTAGGGATTCGGGACAAAGAGGGAGAAAGCATTTATGATGCAGATAGAATTTTAAATGAGCTCTGTTAGCCTCAGCATGTTACAATGCAAGCTTACCAAGGTGACTCTTACAGGAGCAGTCGCTCAAGTTGCGAATCACAAATAGTCAAAACACTATCTTGGGGGTACACTGGCTGCATGCAGACTTTAGGGCAGCTAGTGCCGTGGATATGCATGCAGCACACATCACCTAGCGTGCAAGGTGCGAGAATAGCCACTGGGAGGTCTGTGAGGAAGGCCACCACTCAGAGCCAGGGCTCAACTTTCCTTAGAGTGTAAATGTCTAAAAAAAAAGCGATAATTAGGAAGGAAGAGAAATAAAGCCACTGATTGGGAGAGTCAGTCTTTAGGCAGGAAAGGCACAAGCAGTGGAATTTAGTGATTACAATAGGCAGACCCCAAAAACTTCAATAATCCCGATTTGGCACATTGTCAATTTCAAGTGGCAGGAGGATACGGTTAGGCATGGATACAAGGATAGGACCTGCTAGGAGTGGATTGTTTGGCCTCTTAGTTGCCCTCACCATCCATTGGAAATAATTAGCATCTACTGGATCAAGAATGCTGTGGCAGTCCTAGGATGCTCTTTGGGACACTATAGGATGGAGTCTGTTCCTTTTTCTCCTAGAGCACTAGGTGACAGATTAGAGGAGTGATCAGTGCCAAGTTAGCAAACCTGAATATTCCGTCTTGCCTTTCGCTAACCTGACACTCACTTTCCAGTTTTATCCCATGCAAATATATGCACACCATTTCGCAGATTAGTGGAAAAGAAAACTGTTGAGCTGTTCCATAATATGTGTAACCTCCTTAGCAAGATGTTTCTGTTCTTGTCCACCCAATTCATCTTTTTTCTATCGAGGATAGGACAAAGAATAATTATTCATCTTCCTAAAAATGTTCAGAAATACAATTTTCAAAAAATTAGTCCTGATTCATAAAGCATTTGTCAATGGGAAGAGCCTATTGAAAAATGCTTTGTGAATCAGGCCCCTTGAATTTCCTGGTGTGTATGGAATGGTGTCACTTGAGGATTAGTGTGAAATGGGATAGGCCAATGTGTTCATTATATATATCACATAGATAAGTTGTTCTCCGTGAGTGGTCCTAACCAAAAACCTACAGGTACAGGCATTCTCCCACACTGTCTATGGCTGAACCACTCTCCTACATAAGACTTCTGACTACCCGAGAACATTTAAAAATAATGTAGAGATATTACTATTCAGCAAAGCTATGGCAAATGTTGGTTCTCTCCTTATAGGGAAGATACCTAGGCCCTTCTAAACCCCATTGATCAGCAGACAAAGCTACAAAGATTTCCATATATTCATGTGCAAATATTACAGGCCTTTTGCACGGTATTAGTAGTACAACATTCTTTCACTGCATTGTTGCACCTTTGCAATGTTTGCGCTGGTGCTAACAGGGAACAGCATTAGCACTAGCGCTATGTTGTTAATTCGAATCAATTTCTTATATCGATGATTTATTTCACTCATTTGTGACACCCTCTTTCTCTCTTTTCACTTATGGGTAGAAGAGACTGCCTCCCAAACTCCTCCTGTCCTGTTCTCCCAGCCCCGCTATTTAACCCAACCCGTTTGCTCGCGTGTTTTTAGGCACTTTTGAAATTGGATGCCAAGACACTCCTCTTCAAAGAATGGCTCTTCCCTAACACCCAGGTCCACATACCATCCACTCTTCACCCTCCCTGAGATTGGGTGTTCTGTTCCCCACTATTTCCTTGCCTGGCTACTTGAATATCCCTTAATGCCAAATTGCCTGCCCCCCTCACCTGTTGTTAACTCCCGGTTTCCTTGATCTGTTTCCCTCACCCGGATTCTGCTTCCTATGATTGTAAAGTGCTCCATTGTTTCCCGAAGCGAGGTCAACGCATAATAAATAACCTAATATAAATAATACTCATTTTTCAAAATAAGATAATGTGTGCTCTTTTTTCTATGCGTATTTTCGCTGAAACGACATTCTCCTGGTCAAACATTGACTTAGTACAAAAATGAATTGGAAGACTTGTTATTTGTGCAGCAGCATTTTATCCCTAGTGTTAATACCGTCAAACTTTCACTTCAACTTGTGCAAAGTTATTGTCATAGGTGCGCTGATTTCCTCTTTTGCACAATGAACACAGGAAGAATGATTTGTTTATAAAAACCCACCGGTCATTGGATTAGTTTTCTTGACATCCCACATTTTTTCAAATTCAAGTTCTGCAAACGTGTTTCCTTCTTATAGTGGCCAATCGGCTGGGTTAGTTCACATTCACCACATTAAAAAATGGCATCGTACTTATGTACCATGGGAAGGAGGAACATGTTTGTCCATCAGACCGAAGTTTCGTTCTAAAACTACGTTTTGTTCCATTATCGCTGCGCTTGGGCCCTTAACTTGGGCAGCGGGCCATTACCTACAGGGTCGGCCTGCCACCTCTGGGCATAATGCCTCATTATTTATCCATCCCTCCCAAATGTTGCTCTTTCAGTTGTGATACTTTTGCCTTGAGCATCCTTTTAGTGCTGCTGCCTTGTGTGGAGCTAAGGTCATAGATAGCATGTGTAACCACAAGTGTGGAAAGCGGGTGTGAAGAGTATAGGCTTGACGCATGCTTTGGTAAACGGTGAACAGGACAAGCAGGCCAAAGGCAGTAAGCAATGCTTTGAACGTTTTTTGGAGCACTTACTCTAAGGTGTACTACGAAATTCTGGCACTCGGACTGCTCGTGTTTCCTTATGATCAGACTGAAGGAATGTTGTGATTGCTGGTAATCGATGAAGAGAGTTCTTTTAATGGCTCCCTTCTGCTTCAGCCAGTCCAACTCCAGCTCAGCTCTCAGCACTACGAGAGAACAGAAAGGGATGTCACGTTCTCATAAGATCCAACATTAGGAGGACAACGTTTACAGATTAAGCTTCCATGATTGGGGAAAGAAGCAGGCAATGCATCTTAAAAGTATCTGTATTGTATATACACTGAATTACTGGTTTTGTGAAAAGAAATGGCTGCTTTCAGAGAGCTGTCTTTCCATGATATGATATAAGTCATTTATAATGCGCCTGTGTACAAGTGTTTCTACCAATGAATGATCTAAAAGCTTTCTTTTATGTGGGCAAAGGAAATAAATAATATATCCTCTATCAACTTGTTTCATAAATGAATCTTTCCATCTAGGGTTTCATCCATCCACCCACCCATCCATCCATCTCAGTGATCATGGGCAGTGGACTCTGTGCCCAAGAATGGCCTTACGATATAACCTGGGAACAGTGTAACACACCCACTGGGTGGGTACACTGCTCTGCGGTCAAGCCCAGTGATTACTGTGTTGTCCACAGCCCAAGTCACAGCAAGCGCAATCGGTGGACACTCTGTCAGTGCATAGTAAAAACACCCACACCACCAACTGGGCAAGAGCAGCAGACATGCCCAGTGGCCACTGGGCCCCAGGCATAATTAACTTATGCCTGCAGCCAAACCCTGACCACCACAAACACACACATAGTGCCCAGGACACAGCCGTAGGCAATGCACAATGGACACTGTGCCCACAGCATGGCCAAGTAAACACAGTATGCCTACTTTCACCACAATGGGCTTTTCAGTTGTTGTACCTGCTCTGTGGACTTGAGTATATTTAGAGTGATCCACAGATGTGTTGCTGAATATGCAAACTTAAATGTAAAGTGCAATATTTTGGGTACAAATAGCCAGATTTCATGTCTCTAATGTACACAGTAATCCTCCATTGGGATGCAATATGTCCCAAAGGGCTCTTATCTGTGATTTATCACGCCATGGCCAAATCTGCAGACTGTAGGATGATTTAATCGGTGACATCCAGTTCAAGGGAATTTTTCACCCACCCCAAACCAGGCACACACAATTTGTATTCATTTAAAACAAATGTGTTTATGAATCTGGGACAATCCAGTCTACAGAGAATGTCTATTTATCAAAAATAGGAATAATCCAACCAATTTAAAATGTAAATACATTATACATCTTTATCATTCTATGTGAAATCCTGATATCAATTGTTACTCCAATGATGAATGATCAATACCCTAGTCAATTCCATTGTCAATGCTGCATTAGTACCGGGCGAGAGTCAAGTAGTCCTTTGATTCTCGGCTGGGATTCCAGCCGCCTTGTCCTCGGTGGGGGGCGTGCAGCCCTTCAGCCTATGAGGAGGCTGGAAGCAGGGCCATCCCCGCTCCGAGCCTCCCCAGGGCTGAGAGGCTGCCTTCGCCCCCTGCCGGGGACTCGGGTAAGGCTTATTTTTTTAATTCCCTTTCCTCCCTCCTCTGCCCCCACCCCCACTTACCTTCTTGTTCCTGCTGCCCCGGCGACGGATGAGGGAAGCCTCCAACCATGTGGAGACTCGGAGCGGGGCCATCCTTTACTTTTTTGTTTTTTTGTTCCTGTCCCACTCCAGCCCTCCCAAGCCTACTTACCTTCTTTTTGATCCTTTTTCGGGAATGGGCGCGCTGGGAACAATTGTGTTCCCAGCGCGTCTGCTCCCGATGGCTGCCAAAGAAAGGGAAAACTGACTCCATTTTCCCTTTCCATGGCGGCCATTTTCTTGGTCGTTTCTTTTTTTTTTTCTGTCTGCAGCATTTCGGGACAGAAAAAAATGCATTTAGTGCCCCGGTCACGCACATAATGCGGGCCAGGGTACTAATAGCAATATGACCCTCGCGGCGAGGTCATTACCGACTTAGGTAATGCCCTGGGGTCTTTGTTAAGGCCCTCGCTTCACTCGGGCCTATAACTATGGGCCCCAGGGCATTACCTGAGTCAGTAATGTCCCCGTCGCGAGGGTCATATTGCTTAATTAAACTTGGATATATACGTTTAAAAGCACACACGCCACCATATGCACATTTACCCTGAGGTTGTAAAGTGAATGAGGTTTCAGGATAAAGCTTTCATTTTATATAAAACAAAATTAAATCAGACAATTCCTGCTGATCTGAATCTCTATACTTTTCATTTATGAAAAATGAATACCTCTTTTTTCAATGGATATGTCAGTGTTTCAACAGCATTTTTGAAAACCCAATTTTAAAGACAGGCTACTAGACATTCCGGCATGTAAATCACTTGCAAAAAGAAAAATGTCTATTTAACACGCATGTTGGTAGATTCCATTCAATGGTGTTTCTGTTGCATTTACGTGTATGAATTGTATATTTTTGTCACTTTTCAATGAGCAACTTAAAGTCATAAAAATGTGTGGTAGTTAAAAGTCCTTTTCCCTTTCCCTTGAGCCTTTCAGAACCTACTCTGTTCAGTGATATAACCAGCGAATAACGTCTACTTCATTATTTGCCAAGACATATGCAAAGTGAAATATTGTTTAGCTCTGAGCATGTAGCCATACTTTCACAATCAGAATGGCTGTGAATTGATCTATTCCCGACTATACCTCCCTTCAGAATTATATTACACCATGGCAATTAAATCGCATAGGAATTCCTTTTGGCTGTCTCATAGACTTGAGGGCACCCTCTCAAGGACTGGTTCAATTCTCCCTCTCTAGTAACATGTGGTCATCAGTCAGCAAGATGGATCAGCTCCTCTCCCCAGCCTATTTCCCCACTTTCAGCATTGGGCCTTGCAGCTTCTTTGTACACTGAAAAAAGTCTCGGGTCACACTTCAGGACAGCATCTGTCACAATGCTCTGCCAGCAATCCAAGATGAGTCCAAGGGAAATGAAGAAATTAAGCTATTCTATGTTCCTTTCTGTTGTCACTTCTTCTTTCTATCCCTTCTTCTTGTTAGTCTGACATCTGAAATCTGGGGTTTAGAGTTTTATAGATGAACGACTACTCCATTTAGAGGTGTGTATCATTTCTCTAATTTAATTTGTCACTCTATGTGATTGGAGAGTGTTCCAAAAGTGCCATCACAGTAAGCCACCCTCTTTGTACTCACTGGGCATATTAATAAAGAGGACAATCCAAGGTGGGTAGCATTCTAAACTAGTTTCCCTCCCATTTAATGTGATGTTACCTGGGATATTTTACATTAAACAGTTGTGATTTTGTAAAGCATTATGTTCCTCACATTTGATTACGTTACTAATTAGTTTGCCAGAGTGCTCTCACTCAGGTGAATCAAATGATACTAGTCTGATCTCGGCATGACATTTGAGGTGCATTTGGCAAGATGTTTGCATTTCATTCTCTAATACTTCCACTCTATTCCTTAAACTCTATTAATTATATTCCCATCTCATAATATCTGACTAGCCAGCACAGACACTAGGATATGAATCACTGATGTGCGACTTTTGTGTGCAAAAATATCTACATTTGGATAACTTGGAAAATAAAAAGTATACCATAAAAATATTGTTTTACATTCAGCTGATACAATTTTTTACACTATACAATTTTAAGAAAAAGGTAAGTTGCTACGACGCTCCTATCAAATAATATTCAGGAAAATATGATATCATATGTAAAATTCAAAGATTCACTTATTTTCCTTTTTTACAAAAATATGAAATACTAGTTTCATTCCTTGATCTGGCAACAGCCATATGGTGTCAGTCCTTTGAGACTTCAGAACAGGGCCATGTATGACCCTCGAGAGGCCTAGCTGTCATGGCACTATTGTCGGAATATTTTTTGAAATTAGGGTGCTCAGAGCCAAATGTTTGATGAAAGTTGCTGATAACTTGGGCATGATAGTGTAATATCAGAATTTTGTTTAAAGTGTTTTAGTTTTCATTGGTTAAAAGAAAGGAAAAGTCATGCTGAATTTCATATTCTCTAAGCATTTCCCTTGTTATTGTCAAGCTGTGTGATACAGATCAGCGATAAAAGTGTTCCCCTCAAGATTTGGATCTGCATACAACCTTCATTCAAAGAATTGTATCTTGAAAGCTCTACTCAACACTTTGTCCTTCAGCGGGTGATACATTAATACCATTGAGTAATAATCACACCTTTTACAAGAGTGCTGAGAAGCTTAATGTAATGTAAGTAGTCTTGTACAGTGCTGCCACTAATTGCAGCCTTGGTGGGGTGTGCGATTCATTAGTGGGGCAGTGGGAAAGGCAGATGTGACCTGTGGTGTTGATGGATACAGGTTGTAAGGCCCTTGTTCCTGAGTACCAATCTGCTTTCTATTGGTTTGGCTGAAAATACTTGGTAGTGTATTATCCATAGGGAAGAGCCCAAGATCTGGCAGACTACAGCGCTTTAGATCGGGTTAGCTTTTTAAGTGAGAGAGTGCGACAGAGCAAAAGTGAAGAGTGTAGTTGTGGCTCGGTTAATGTTGATGTGCTATCAGCTAGGCATGTGGTGTCCATCTGTCTAGGGTTACTGAGTGTAGTGTAAGGTGGTAGGAGATCTTAGAGGGGAATATGTTAGTCAGGGAAGGTGGGAGCAGGCCTTACTAGACAAAACAGGATGCAACCCTACACTCCTACCATTTGCCATTTGCAGACAGGTTCCATTTCTCTTTCTCACAATTCCACCTCTCTCTCTCTCTCTCTCTCTAATAGATACATTGTGCACCATGAGGAACAAAAACAAGCATTTGCGAGTTGGCAAATAGGAGAAAGGGGATGTGTGAAAACTCAGACATTACCAAAACCAGCTAAGGCTTATGGGAGGCAAGAAGTTATGGTTCAGTGGAAGGGCAGCTTAAAAGTTGAGGGCTGCAGTCTCCCATTTTACCTTCCTTAGTATGCTGGTTAGCTGACTGGGTATTGCCTCAAACCTCACTCTCATATGCTCAGAAACTAAGCTCAGTGGCCTGCTGGGACTTTTGCCCATTGAGGACAGTGCAAGATTTTAGTGAGGTGTATGTCAGGCATTGGTCAGGGAAGAGGTCAAATTCCTGCTTATTTCACCCAAAAGTCTAACCTGCTGTCTCCCACAAGCCCCAATCTCTTCACAAACAATCTAAAAGGAAATCCCTCCCCACCACCAACATCCACAACTCACCAGGTTTTGATGCAGCATTACGTCTTCAGTATCAGAATGATGCAGTAACCATGAGGGGATTCTAAATGGTGAAACGAGGAGCAGAAATGATGGAAGGTGAGTGTGGATTCCTCAAACATATCGGCAGCACCTTGCCTGGGGACTGGAAGGTGTGACTGCTGCATGGTGGTGAAAAGCAGCATGGTAGCAGTAAAAGACAATGGGTTTGGGGAGGGTGAATATGATTGCCTTTCCAATAATGCTGTAATCTCGAGCTTGCCGTTTCTGTGGCCCCTTGCTAGCTAAGGGCCTCTGGGGGAATTCCTTACTCATGCCACAACCAGATTTTAAGTGCTGTCCTTCAAAAGGTAAGGAAGGACTGTTATGGATTAGCATATATTTACAGAGTGAGCTGATCCCCACAGGTGTGTCCTGGAGCCAGGTAATGTACCTCCACACCCATTAACAGATATTTACACTAGAGTAGTGAGGAAGGAGGAGAGAGGGTGTTGGGATGTCCATCTGAAGTATGTGGGGTGTTTGACTGTATTGTGATCTTACATTTACAATTTGTATTACACAGCTTCGTAACATCTTAGGAAAGTGTCAGAAAAGGCATCAGAAGAACCCCGCACTTGATCCTAAACTTGGCAGCTGCTCTCTGTGCCTTCTGTGACACCAAAAGCAACAGTACATTTTCTCCCCCTCAGTTCCATGCTAAACCAGCTGAGAAATGTAAACATGTGATGTGCCACACAAAGAAGAAGCTTGTAGTTCCCTGATAAATGAGCAATACAGCATCAGTGTGGATAGGAACAGCCATTTTTAAAAATGTTTAGGCTACTCTATACTTTCAGTGTAGGGGTGTAGAATGTTGGTTGTAAGAGCTACTTTAGCGTACCCTGCCCAGTTTACTATATAGACATATACATGTGCAACACAAAGAGGAAGATTGCAGATCCCTGAAAATGGAAAGAAACAGCATTTGTGTGGATAGGATCGGCAAGTCTGGTAATGCTACGATGCAAGCTGGGTCTAGGTTTGTAGAATGCTGTCTGTAAGAGCTCCTTTAGTTTACTGTGGCTGGTGTGGCGGATAAGTGTAAACGCAGGATGAATTTGTTGAGGGCGGTGACTGGGAAAGAATGGGGTGCGCAACAGAAGTGTTTACGAATGTTGTATAAGGGGTTGATTTTGAGTGTGATGGATTTTGGGTGTCAGGTGTCAGTGGGTTATACGTCGAGTCAGAAGTTGCGGTTAGATAGAGTACAGGCGAGGGCATTGAGAGTGTGTTCGGGTGTGATGAGGTCCTCCCCAGTGAATGCGGTTCAGGTGCTTGTGGGAGAGATGCCATTGGGGTTGAGGAGGGATGCGTTAAATATGAGATGGTGGGTGAAGTGTAGTGCGAAGAGTGTGGCTCATCCGGTGCGTGAATGTTTGAAGTATAATTGGAGGTTTGACTATTACAGGGATCGGTGGAGGAGGAAGGGGGGCACTTTTGGGTTTCACATGTGGGAGAAGGGAGTGCAGTGGGGTGTGGGTGATTTGATGATTGTGACAGATACGGATTTGGAGAGAAGGCCGAGGTGGATGATGAGATCTCCAAAGGTGTGTTTGGAGTTGGCGAATGTGGTATCGAAGAAGAGAGGTATGCGGGGTGAGATCAAAGCTTTGGGTCAGGAGTATGTGGCAGGAAAGGAAGGATACAAGGTGTTTACGGATGGTTCAAAGGATCCTATGTCTGGGAGAGTGGGAATGGCGTATTATCTAGAAAGCATTGGGGAGTATAAAATAGGACGACTGACGAATGATTTGTCTATTTGTACGGCTGAGTTGGTGGCGATTGCATAGGTGATTGACAGGGTGTATGAGTTGGGGTATGAGAAAGTGGTGGTGTTCTCAGATTCATTGAGTGGGTTACAGGCGATTGTGGCAGGGGATGGTGATAGGAAGGATGTGATTTTGGACATTAGGATGAAGATTGATCTGTGTGTGCGCGGGGGTATGGATTTGGAGTTGGCGTGGGTTCCCAGTCACAGTGGCATTTTGGGAAATGAGTTGGTGGATCTGGCGGCGGGTGAGGGTATGAGGAGGGGAGCGATTGATGTGAGGTTGCCTTTGAGTGTGGATGAGGTGAAGGCTGTGATGATGAGACGGGTCCTGGATGAGTGGCAGGAAAGGTGGGTGAATGGGGTGAAGGGCAGGTGGATGTTCGGTGTTCGTGGGAAAGTGTCGGTGAAGGTGGATGCAGGGAGTTCAGAATGGAGGAGGGGGAGGAGGTGATGCTGAATCGGTTGAGGATAGGTCATGTGGGGCTGAATGACTGTCTATTTCGAATAGGGAAGCGTGAATCAAGGGACTGTGCGGTGTGTGGGGTGCCTGAAACGGTGGGACATTTTTTGATTAGATGTGAAAGACATGTTACGGAGAGAGAATTGATGAGGGTTCGGTTGACTGCGTTGGGTGTGGCTGAGCTGAGTGAGAGGATTATACTGGGAGGTGATGGGGAGAGAGGCAGGAGGAGGAATAGTGTGATGTTGGATTTTGTGAGGCAGACGGGGAGGTGGGAGGAGTTGTGAGCTTAAATGGAGCCAAATAATAATTAGTGGGTACGGTGCACATCATCCTATAGGATGGGGAAGCGCCTGCGTGGGTCCGCCCACGCTTCCGATAATTAAGAAGAAGAAGAAGAAGAAGTTTACTGTGGCCTGTGTATACACACACACACACACACAGGTATACACCAACACATTACACCAACACATACTCAAGAGTATCTGAGATTAAGTGCTATGCAACAGCTCTATAGTATTACTTATAATCACCATTCAGTATTTAGATAATGCACAGATGTCTGTTTCACAATCATTGTTATTCCTAACGTTCTGATTCAAATTACTTTTAAATGGACAACTAACACACCGCCATTTAATACTCAAATGCACGTGTCATTTCCAGCAAACAATATATATTAGACACAGTGTGAAAAACAATTTAGTGGGGTTGGTGTGTCTGCATAGCAACAGCAATGGCATCCTTCATCTGTTGTAGTCACACAGCATATGTATTTGCAAACGTCCTCTGCACCCATCCACTTGCATTGCGCTTGAACCCCATTGGATGTGCCCATGTGTAACCCCTGTGATGGAGTCTGTCTGTAGTGGCTAGGGATACAGATCTGGGAACTGTGCCGGCCCCTCGAAGTGGCGTATGGAGGATCCCACAAAGCTTCAGTCTCGTCCCTAGCCACGTGTACTGTGTCCCCCAAAACACATAGGGACCCCCATCTTGGTCCCCAATTTATAGCCTGAAGGCAGACAGGGAAAATAGAGGGAGCATTGTAAGACTGGCACAGCCCCATGTTTGCTGGCCCCTGAAACCTGCAGATGATCCACAATGGAAACTTCCTAGCAGCGAGGGACAAGGACGCGAGCTTGGTTCATGGGATACACTGCAGACCGGGACGAGAAAGCTTGTGATCAGACCAGTGGGACGAGGACTCCCAGAGACAGGGAATCTCAGCAGTAACATCCACAGGTGGCACCGTTCTGGAGTCTGAATGGCCATGACAGAAGGCCAAACCGACTCGAAGATGGCAGATCACCCTTATGTGTTCTCTTTGCTTGGAGCAACAGCCATGTCTGTGAGACAACTGCCTGTGCTTGAGAAGCTTCAGGTCCATTTGTATCCACACCTATTAGAGGGTCTACGCCTGATTGGGGTACAGCTGCACTAGGTTTTCCACTCATGAGCCCAATTACAATCTCGAGAAAGATAATATAAGAAAAGTAGATTATACGGACTTGGGCAAAACCTCTTTCCTCCATTCCCTACAATAAAAGCAGCCTAATTGGTGATACATTCCTTTGTCAATTTTTTGCACAAGGGCATGGTTTACATAATCTAGCTCCAAACACTTTCCAACCAGTGGAAATAACAGGTATTTCTTCTCCTCCTGCTAACAGGAGCAACTGGATAACAGAGACACACTTAGGTCTGTATTAGAGTGTCTGCGCCAGGATTGCTCCGAGGGCAGAGACGTTACTAGGGGGGCTGAGAGGGCTGTAGCCCCAGGTCTTTTGGTTGTAGCCCCAGATAGAAGCTGAGGGGTTTCAACCAAAAAGGCTAACTAGCCCACAGTCCCAACAGTCCCAAGATTAGCATAGCCCCAGATCTTTTCCAGACCTAGCAACACCCCTGCCTGAGGGGAAGGTAGGTTGTGAGTAGATTAAGTTGTTGCTCTAATTTGCAACATCATTGTACCCCCAGGGGTCCAGATATTCAGTGGGTGAGAGGAAGATGATGCCAGAAAGACTTACGATCCAGCCAGTGCACGTTAAGTTGTGATCCTGCCGGGATACATTAGGTTTATAATGCACCTGGGGTATGTTAAACTTATGATCCAGCCAGGGTACGTTAGGCTTACGATTCAGGCATGTTACGTTAAGATTAGAATCCAACCAGGGTATATTAGACTTATGCTCAGGGGGGATAGCTCAGGGGCAACAAGCTTCTCTTGGAAGCAACACAACACAGCGTAACAAAGGTTTGAATCACAATCCCGCGCTTAGAAACCAATCTCTGGTATTAAACGTGTTTTAAAAGAACAATTATAATTATATTTATGATCCAGCTGGGGCACATTAGGCTTACAACCCACCGGGGGTATGTTAGTCTTACGATCCAGCCAGTGTATTTTAGGCTTGCGATCCTGCCGGGGTACATTAGGTTTATAATGCACCTGGGGTATTTTAAGCTTACGATCCAGTCGGGGTGCATTAGGTTAACGATCCAGCCATTAGGCATACAATCCACTCGGGTTTGTTAGGCTTACAACCCAAATGCGCTATGGTAGGCCTATGATCCCGCAGGAGTACGTTAGGCTTACGATCCTGGTGGGTAAATTAGGCTTACAATGCAGCTACAGCACATTAGGCTTACAATCTAGCAGGGTTACATTACTGGTGCTAACAAACATACAATTGGGTGTCTACTGTCTTCAAAATAAAATCTTTGTAAAAGCTCTAATGAAAATAAATGGAGACTGGAATAGACTCCTCCATGAGATGTTTTCTGAAATACAGAATTAATTACTTAAACATTGAGGTTTGTGAATACTAAAAGAATTTACAAAGACTGTTTGGCCAACGACAGCAATCAGAAATCATGAATGGCCTTGGTGGCGATAGCCTAATTCATGCCCTTACTTTCTGCTATCATAATCAGATAAAATTGCCTTTGTCAAAGGTCCGAGGTGAAGAGACGAACTGTGGCCGATTCAATGAAAATTCCTGGCTTGTTTGTTTGTTTGTTTGTTTTATTATTTATAATGCGCAAGCGTACCCAGAGGTATCAGGGCGCAGCCTTTACAAGAATTTTAGTTTACAAGAAGCTTAGTTACAATAATCATAGAATATACATAATGACAATGAGGTAAACCAATATTATATACATAGCAGCAAAGAGGCAGACAGGCATTATATACATGTAAACAGGTAGGCACACGTGGATACAATGTGTGCGGGTAGCGCGAAAGGGAGAGACTAGGCATTTAGTTGTCTTAGTGAACCTCCGTTTTCAGCCATGAAACTACCTTGGATCGGAAGTTCTGATAGGGCAGGTCCATTCTGAGATTTGGGGGCAAGGAGTTCCACAGTTTGGCTGCTTTCACCGGGAAGCTGTTGCCCCCTATGGTGGCACGTTTGTAGATGGGCACGGATAGGCAGTCTTTATATGCAGTTCTAACGGGTCTTATGGAGGACTGTCTGTGGAATCTATTAATCAGGTAGGTTGGAGCAGCATTAGTAAGAGATTTGTAAGTGAGTGATGCCATTTTTAAGAGAATTTTATCTCTGGTGGAGAGCCAGTTGTTCTGTTGGCTAAGTCCTGTAATATGTTCTCTTCTGGAGATGCCCAGAGCTGCTCTAAAAGCGTTGTTCTGGAGAGTTTGTAGTTTGCTGGTGGTGGCCTTGGAAGATCCCAGGTAAAGGGCGTTGCAATAATCGAGGCGGGTGCATATGAATCGTACACAAGTCACATTGTACGCAATAGTGTTTGTGAATCAGCCTCCTATGTGCGCTATTTGCACGGCCACATTGGTCATAATTACATTTTGTATAACTTGCACAGATTTTCGAAAACCTTTGGATATCAATGTAACTACGTGTTCAGCCAACAACTATGCGTTTAATTCAACAACACCTTTTTTTCGGGTCTATCCTGGGTTTTGTCGCTTTCAAGTTAGCGAGAGAATTGTAATGAAGGAGAACCGTGTATGAACGCATGCTACACAGTTGCCCATGTGGTTTCCATAACATGAAACATTTAAACAAACATGACCAGCTCTTACCTATTGTGTCTGGGACACCCACACCAGTGACAGCTGCACACACGCGGACGGTAAAACTACAACACAAGAGGAAAGGAAGTTTCAGTTAAATGCCTAATTTACAGCATGGCGTTACCATATAAGGTGGACTATGTTAACATAACTATACACACAGTTGCATTTATAAATGTTGCAATTTCTATGGATAAGTGAAAATATCCTCTAGTAATTATGGGCCTCTGTCATTTGACTGTATGTCTTAAGTTATAACTGCCCCGTGCTTGGTGTTACTTTGCATGCTAATGGAGCCCAGACGAGTAATTGTATGCTGCTTCTAAGAGTGTTTCCACATGTTCTCAGAGTGTGAGAATCACGCGGTGCAGCGTAAGAAGGCATAAGGAGAATGACCTCCGTCTGGGACCTCCACTCGCATTATTGTGCAGTCTGTTAAGGGCTGGCTTTTCTATAATAAGCTTACAAGGGTATAACAACGGTCAGCTGGCACTCACAAGTGGATATGATTTTAATGCACACCTGGAGATAAGAACGTGGCATACACTTCAATACGATTTGTAGATTAAATTGGATACAATTGTAATCTACAGCTGCAGCTAAGAATGTGTGTGTGTGTGTGTGTGTGTGTTATACGTTTCAATACGATTTGTAGATTAAATTGGATACAATTGTAATCTACAGCTGCAGCTAAGAATGTGTGTGTGCGTGTGTGTGTCCACCGCATCAAGCTTGGCATACATTTCAATAAGATTTGTAGACAAAATGTATGCATACGATGTTGGTGTCATGCTTCATCAGCTCCCGGTTATATGTCGATAAAAATGGTGGAGTGTGTGTACACTGTGAACTCACCATCTTCACTAAATGTATGCATATGTTTTCTAATCAGCTAAAGTGCACAATCATGTTACTTAAACTACTTGCTATACTCAAAAGAATATATATATATATGAATATGTGTATTTGTGCTTTGTTGTGTTGTGTGCAGTCTAGAAAATACCAATTTCACTGTGGTTCCGTAGCAGCAAGACCCAGCGGGAAGTCTCTTCTTTGTTTCTGTGAGTGGCTGATGGGGGTGTTTTGAGAGTTTTTAATACCACTGACCTCTGACATCACCTGGCCTGGGTGCTCTATGCTTCTTCTACTGCCATATACTGCTAGATGGCATCTTTGGAAGGTGTGAGGATCTGAGTAGTGTAACTACTTTCTGTGCTTTTCTGACCAGGCTTTTGGCCCGGGTTGACATCTTCCTTTTCCAGCTTTTCAGCCCTCCCTCCGACCGCACACTTTGGGTCACTGGGTGTGGCACTTGAATGAGTTTCTTGTTCAGAAATTTACAAAAACATTATTTTTTGCAGAATTCCCTTGTTCGTTGTCAATGCTGTTAATTTCAGAAGTATCGCCACAAAGGATGTACACCTGGATAACTGCAACATCTTTATTCTTGCAAACCATAACCAAACCTTCCACCTTAAATATATGATATGATCTGTTGGTATTACCCAAATTGATTGTTTACAAATGATCGTATGGGAAATCTGGTCGAACTTGGCCAGTACCATTCGATCGTTTGTAAACAATCAGTTTGGGTAATCACTACCAAACATGTTTGTTAGTGATGGCTTTAAGGGGTAGCGGGGGTGTCCCCCGATTCTTCAGGTTTGGAGGTGGGGGACAGGGAGAGAAAAAAAAAAAAAAAGAAAAAAAAAAAAGAAAAGTGGTCCCTGCGGCATCAGATCCAACTAGCGTAGGAGGGACTGATCCAACGCCATAGGGTTAGAAGATGAGCGGATGGCAAAAAGGTAAGTAGGGGGTGGGTGGGGGAGTGTTTTTTTTTTGGTGTGGGCAGATTTGGCCGCTGCGAAATTGGATTTGCAGCCAAATTGACCACAGTCAATTCGGTCACAAACAATTGTGCCACAGCCAAACCATACACATCCGATCTGTGCCTGAACGATAAAGATCTTGGTACCGCTAAAGCACAAAGTATCTGAAACCCATATTGATAGATACATTGCAACAATGGCCAGCACTTAGGAGTCACAATGAAAATGCAAATATAGTGCTCAGATTTAAATCAGCTGAAATGGATTGAAATGACTGAATTCCTTATACCGGAATACATGATATTACAGTGTTTTCTAAAAATGCATGACCATTTAATGCTTGCGTATGATGCAGAGCGACGCATGCATATTGCAAAGTCTAAACCATATTCCCCAATGCGACTCCAGTTCTCTAAATTATTGATGCATCCTCATGCCTTCTCTTGATGACCAGCACTGAGATACTTGCCACGTGACTTAGGAGAACAGTCAGGCATGAGCGCATGAGCCCTTACAATCGCCGGACAATAATAGCGTATAGGCACCTCGGAGGGGACGTCCTTCCCCTGCATCAATATGATTATGCGCCCAGATGTCCCCGGGCTAGGTGCGCTATACAAATAAACAAAATACAAACACCAGTGCCGTGGCTTTATTAAGAACCATGCATCACTCGGGCTTAGTCCATATCTGTAGGGTGACCAGACATCCGGGGTTCCCGGGACAGTCCGGGGAAATCACCCTCCGTCCCGGTGTCCCGGGAGTTTTTTCATTTTTGAAACCCCGTCTGGGGTTTGCATGTTTGGGGGGCTACGGTAATTAAAACCATAATTATTTTTCACAACACTTTCACAATTTTGTAGTTGGAGGTTTGGCTCAAACCCCCAACCTCTCAGGCACAAGTCAGAACACTTACTGACTGTGCCACAGAGACTGGCGTGGAAATTATTGTACAACAAGCCATGTAATATCAATTAGAGCTAATGCTCTTTTTGAATTAACATGCCACGATTCACAGACAAAGCTGCACAAATGAGATTATATACAGTTTATAGAAAGGAGAAGTGCTGGAAATATGGTTGGGGGGTGGTTGTGGGGGCGTGTTGGGGGAGGGGCGGTAATTGGTCGGCTGCAATGGGGTAGTCCCTCTTTTATGTTGTTGGCCGTCCCGGTTTTTTGTTTTGAAAATCTGGTCACCCTACATATCTGGCCAGTAGAGCTTCCGTGCTTGGCGCTTATTGCTTACATACAACATGCCACACTGCTTGTGCAGTGTCCTGGACAGGGGCTTGCGCAGCAGAGGGCTGTTTCCCCTTGAATAATAACCCTCCTCAATTCATGATAGAAACAGTAGAAAAACAATTAGGGCGGACCAATGAGAGCTTTTTAAAAATTAAAAGGACAACATGCTGCATAATGGGTTCTGTGGGTGTAGCCACGGGTAACCACAGAAACAAGTATCTCACCCCAAGAGTGATGCGTGAGCCAAATGCCACAAGCACCCCCCATCACCCGAATATTAGCAGGTCTAAGTATGAGCTAAGTGAAACACCTCTCTGAGTTTATTTGGTGCACTGCGGCACAGACTCTCCAGTGCACAAATGCAGATGTTAAGTTGGGTATTTGGATATGGCATTGTCCCCACATGTGCTAATGTCACATTCATACAGTGAAGCCTTTCCATTTAAATCCAGTGCATTTTGGAAGCAAAGCCCACTAGGGCCTCAGGATGAGCTTGGTAGATGTGTTACTCTGATTGCCGCATGCACTAGACTGTCAATGCATGTCGAAATCTCAGAGGCTCCATATCATTATAGATTTACCGCCTTATCGGAGGCAAAGCATGTAGATTTTCCCAAAATCCTCTTCGTTCTTCTCCTATGGATGGAACCGCTGATCACCCACTCCTGCACCATGCGTATTCATGCACAGGATGGGTAGCCGTGACATACCAGTGCAAAGGGGGACAAGAGACCACATGTCTCTCCTTCTGCATGCAGGGCTGCGTTGATCGCGCCCTGCACATTACTGCTTGTGGCATGGATAGAATGAGGTAAACAGTGAAGAATACTTGTGGAGCTATTTAACCATCATGCAGTCTTTTCTAGGCGTTCCATGTCCAGGGATGCCCCATACAGGTGAATACTTCATGGCCCAGCATTTGACTTATTAGGAGGGTCTAGAAAGACCACATTCAGCAAGTATACTATGGGAATGTGATCTCACACTGGACAGTTAAGGTTGTGAACACATGAGGGACAGGACCTGTTTGCCAATGAACGCACTATCCTTATTTTCTAAATCAGAGGGAGGTCAATCGTGGCGTTGATGTGAGGAGTGCACGTGTATAACACTGCAAGTAATTGACTAAGGAAGGAGGAGTGGTCCCAAAGCTGATCTCCTGAACATGAAGCCTGTGGTCGTAGGGTCCATTCTTGGCTTCAGCAGTTGACCAGAAGCTGTGTGTTTCTTGGCAAATCACTTCGTGGCCACATGTCTTAAGGTGTAAATATGTGCACTCTGACAAGTGGCTGGTTCTGGCTCAGGACCATCCCCCACATCCCGCCACGTTCTGCTTTCAATTGCACCATACACACCATACCGTTTTTGTGTGCACAGCACTTGGTACCGTATGACATACTTTTCACCAAGGCTTTGCTATTTTGTACAATCTTGTCACTGGAGCAAAAACTGGCCATGTCCAAAATGCATTGCAACAATTCGCACCAGGACGATGTTGGCCCTGGTGCAAATGTTGGGCAACAGTGCAAGGTTTTTGCCATTGAGGCCCCGATGGCTTCTGCCACAATTAATGGTGCAGGGTTATGCCACTTTATGGAGCTAGGCCAGTGGTATGTGCAATATATGAGAAGGAAAGTGCAGAGCACACTTGAATGGTCATGGTTAGGTTTGGGTGAGTGGATGTAGCGGTTGCGGGATTTTATCATAAAGTGTTTCCACATTTTTAGATCACTCTTTAAGATGGACATTTTCAGTCGGGAAATGATGTGGTCAAGCAGTGTGCGCAAGCAGCATCCGCTGGCACTCTGTGCCCCCTAACACTTGGGGAGTATGCCTGTTCAGATATTGAATGAGAAATAATGTTACTGAGCACTTCATTGCTCGAAATGATGGCATTATGAATGTTTAATGAAATTACTCAAAGCTCCTTTACAAGTGACCATTGATGGGCTGTTAAGCTACTGTAACTGCATTCACTCCATTAGTACAATGTCATTTCCAGCTACACAAAACCACTGGAGATTCCTCCATTAGCAATACATCCTTTCTATAATAAGAAGCAACGCCCGCATTGGTGGACCATTATCTACAAATAGAGACTCCACCGCAGCTTGCCTTGCCCTGTTTAGAGAAGGCTACCTACCAGTGGGTCCTGCAATCGGTGCCAAATTAGTCCATTTTAGAAGATATTGTGTGATATTATCAAAAAGGAATTATATTTAAGTAAAATAATATTCATGACCTCGCCTAGAACATTGTCTGCAAGACATAATGGGCCTCATTACGACCCAGGCGGTAAGTTACCGCCTGGGCCGTGACTTTACCACCATGGCGTAAACTACGTTTACGCCATGGTGGTTGGCGGACTTACCGCCCCATTCCGACCTTGGCGGGGCGGTAAGTCCCCAATCCCCATTTACCCTTCCCCATTCCCATTTTTGCCCCATAGGGCATAATGGGAGTGGGGAAGGCGTTAATTACGCCACCGTAAATTACGGTGGCGTAATTAACTCCATGGTCCCTTAGCGCCATGGATTTTAACACCCGCTAAAAGCGGGTGTTAAAACCTCCATGGCGCTAAGGGACCTCGTAATTGGCGGTAAGGGGTCGGCGCAGCTAACGCTGGCGTAAACCCCTTACCGCCAGGGTCGTAATGAGGCCCAATGTAAGGAAATAGCTCACAGTCTCTCATTCAAGCTGATCGCCGCATAACACAGTTTGTTGGAGGCTGCGAGCGAAGCCTGAGGACACTTAGCACAGTATTTCCTGGCAGTGTCGAGCGAAGATACCAAACGTATGTGCAAGGTATTTACAGCAGTGTAGGGCGAGGATACTAAGCACATGCTCAAGGCATTTACTGACAGTGTAGAGCGAGGCTACTGAGTACATGCTCAAGGTATTTACTGGCTGTGTAGAGTAAAGATACTAAGCTTACCTGCAGGTTATTTATTGGCACTGTAGAGTAAGAATACCAAGGGCACGCTCTCGGTATTTACTGGCTGTGTAAAGTCAAGATACCAAGACCATGGTCAGAGAATGTCCTGGCAGTGTCCAGCGAGGATACTAAGCGTACCTGTAGGACATCTATTGGCACTGTATAGTAAGAATACTAAGTGCATGTTCAGGGTATTACCTGGCAGTGTCGAGTGAAGATACCAAGCACATGTGCAAGGTATTTACCAGCAGTGTAAAGAGAGGATACTGAGCATATGCTCAAGGCATTTAAGGCAGTGTGAAGTGAGGATACTAAGCAGATGTGTAGGATATTTACTGCCACTGTAGAGTGAGTATTTATTGGTAGTGTACAATGGGGATACTAAGCATACGTGTAGGGTATTTGCAGGCCTAGTAGAGTGAGGATCATGAACACATATCTATGGTATTTACTGAAGCATACAGTAAAGACAGCAAGCATTCGTGCAAGATACTTACAAGCAGTATAGAGGGAGGATCGTTATCATCTTCGCGAGGTGTAGAGTGAGGATGCCGTGAACATACTGGCAGTGTAGAGTGAGGATGCCGTGACCATGTTCTAGGTATTTACTGGCAGTGTAGAGTGAGGATGCAGTGAACATACTGGCAGTGTACAGTGAGGATGCCGTGAACATACTGGCAGTGTAGAGTGAGGCTGCCGTGAACATGTTCTAGGTATTTACTGGCAGTGTAGAGTGAGGATGCAGTGAACACGTTCTAGGTATTTACTGGCAGTGTAGTGTGAGGATGCCGTGAACATATTCTAAGTACTTACTCGCAGTGTAGAGTGAGGATGCTGTGAATATGTTCTAGGTATTTACTGGCAGTGTAGAGTGAGGATACCGTGAACATGTTCTAGGTATGTATGGCAGTGTAGAGTGAGGATGCCATGAACATGTTCTAGGTATTTACTGGCAGTGTAAAGTGAGGATGCCGTGAACATGTTCTAGGTATTTACTGGCAGTGTAGAGTGAGGATGCCGTTACATGTTCTAGGTGTTTGCTGGCAGTGTAGAGTGAGGATGCCATGAACATGTTCTAGGTATTTACTGACAGTGTAGAGTGAGGATGCTGTGACATGTTCTAGGTGTTTACTGGCAGTATAGAGTGAGGTTCCCGTGAACATGATGTATGTATTTACTGGCAGTGTAGAGTGAGGATGCCGTGAACATGTTCTACGTATGCACTGGCAGTGTAGAGCGAGGATGCCGTGAACATGTTCTAAGTACTTACTGGCAGTGTAGAGTGAGGATGCCGTGAACATGTTCTAAGTATTTACTGCAAGTGTAGACTGAGGATACTGAGCATATGTGTATGGTATTTGCTGCCATAAGCTGGCATAGTCCCTGAGTCAGAGGCCGCGATGAAGCGTGTGCACCTCTCTCGCCTGCGATCTAGTGGATTGTAGACGTCTGAGAATCAAACATGAAATAATCTCAGCAAAAGTACTTAAACATACATGTTATGTGATCCCCTGCTCTGAATTTACCAGCAAGTAAAAGAAATTGAACACCACCAAAAATAGATTATGTGATGCAGCCCTTGGCAATCAGCAGGGGATTAAAAAAGGATCCAAAAGTATATTCACTCTTATGCAGTGATTTAATATCTCCTAGTAATGAATTGGAAATAATGAAGCCCGCGTCTAATATTGCAAGCAGGGTCCCCTGCATCCTGTGTCATGTGAACCTGATCCTGATTGGCTGCCCGCCTGTGAGAAGGAAGGTCGAAGTAAGTAGGAAGGAAGCCGCCTGGCTGAAAAGGCGGCGCCTAATGAGCCAGGGCAATTGCCCCCAGCTGCTTAGACATGTCACGACATTATAGCATGAACTTTAGAGCAGCGCCGACATTACCTGGCAACAGAAACCCCCCATGATCCAATCAATGGCTTTAGAAAAGTGACTGGCACATCGGCCTTTCAGGGGCACGCGTGCCACGACGAATCTGCTGCTAATGAGTGATTGGGTAGGTGATAAATCATCTGACAACAATAAGTGCATTTCCGGTCTGTAGAGCACTTCCCGCACCTGTTCCTGTGTCCTGCTATTAATTAAACCCTGCAAGTATTCTCACAGCGTATCTTTTTAATTGACACCTGAGCTCGGCCGGAAGTGGAGCCCCAGACTTCACAGCTGACTGCTCAGCTGTCACATACCCCGCTCTACGCATGACCTCTAGCAAGAGTCGGCCTTCATCACTGGCCCGGGCACTCCCACGTGTCGAGTGATGCTGCACTGCAACATACCAGTGAATGTATGCAGGTGGTGGGTAACCGGGATTTCTCACACAGATAGATGAAAGGGAAAACATATGTTTCACATGCATGAAGAAAAAGCAGCACAGTGACCACTAGCCATGGTCATGTGGTAAAGGAGTTTTGACTAGTCTGGAAGAAATGTTCTGCACAAGCAGGTCTTTCAGAGGTAAAACAGAATGGTGTCACTGTTAAACCATCTGTGGGTGCAGAATGCCCGTGCGCCCCTGCACCTGCAAATCCTGTCTCGCAAGTCCCCGATTCACTTATAGTGGGGGTACTTTGATGTGAAGGAGGGGTCCAGGCAAGGAACTCGCAGCCACCTGCACCATGCATATTCAATTGTTGGGCACATTCCCGACACTTAAATATACACGGGCTCACTAACCTCATGAGGGTGGGGGTCTGGAGGCAGCCCCACTCCCCACCATCGGGGCCCGTGAGGGTATTTCTAAAATAAGCTATTACACATTTATTAGTGGAAATGTAATACACCGCAGAAATACTCATGGAAAGCATGAGCGTTTCTATTTTCGGCACATCACTGTCAGCCATCATTGGATAGCATTATGCTTTCCACTCTGTTGCCCTGGCCTGCAGGTGAAAGAGGAGCGAACCCACTTCAGAGCCACGTCCATCTCGGAAAAAACACGTGCATTCTTTGCTGATCCTAATTCATAAAAGGGAATTTTCCCATCACATCAGGAATTTGAGACTCAGCCCGAGTGCAGAATCCGAGACCTTTTTTCCCTATTTCTGCTCCATCCTCTTCCAACTCCCTCTCTGTACACCCCACCTCCCCCCCTGCCGCACCATCGTCCCACCTCAGGTCAGCGTATGGAACGCCAGGGTGAGAACAGCACACAGAAATAACTATGGCTAGCTAAGGACTACAGGGAAACTATGTGGTTCCGAGTGACATCTGTTAGAACTAGGGATGTCAAACTCCAGGCCTCAATGGCCAGAATCCTGCCAGGTTTTCAGGATATCCTTCATTAATATTCATGAGAAAAATGTGCATAGATTGCTTGTGGTATCTATTATGTCACTCAGAGCTTTGTGATGGAATGCGCAGCCGAGTTGAAAGCTACCCATCTATAATTGCGTGTTACCAGCACTCACGGGGTATTAGAGGAGAGATATGAGTGAACTATCTAAAGCATGAAACAGACAAGATTCCCTCTGCCCTCACAGCATTCCAAATAGAAGAACCAATCGCTACCAGATAAAATGATGTATGCCCCTGCTCTGATGTCACAACAGTTGTTTATTCATTTCATAATCCTCTGCCATGACGTCACAGTAGAAGTGCACATCATTCAAAAAGGAAAATAGTTGCTAGTTGCTTTCTGGGGAAGCCCTGCACACCGTTAGCAAGATTCCCTGAGAAAACCCTCCGCGCCAGAAGTCCACTACAATGGTAACAGGCGAAGCATAAATGCGGATTGCATTCCAGTACTTGTGGTTGCCCTGTGCAGACACTAGGGGATCCATCTCTTATGTGAATACATTTATCCCCAGGCCCATTATAAATAAGATGAGAGGGTTCCCCACAACAATGATCAGAACATTCTAATTACTGAACCTCCGCGTCGAGGCTTGCAGTATCTAACAAGATCCAATCCGTGCACTTGGTTTCACATCAGTGCAGTGTCTGTGATGCCCGTGCAAATGTTCTGCATTGCTCACGCAGCCCAAAACTCATGCACTGGCAGAGCAATACACAAGGTTTAGGTTGACCTCCCGGGCATCTACTGCAGCCTATGTTCACGCTGCTGCATAAACTGTTGTTTTAAGGTGCAAATGACCATGTATCACATGTACTTCCATGTACTCCAGGTTGTAACATCACCCCTGTAATGACCTCTAATCACATTATTCCCACGGATCAATTTCCCCCGTCAACTGTAATTAAAATGGGCCTTAGCTGGAATGCATGCATCTGGCATGACCTCAGTCAATGCCTTACTTCACGACATATAATCTGCGGCATACCATTTACCAGGGCCTTAACGCAGACCCAAGGGGCTATTATGAGTGCTTAGCCCTTTTGCCCAGAGAAATTACAAATTCTGACCCATAGCTACTTAATTTACAAGTGTCCTTGAATGGGGAATATTTCAATGTGTGTTAAGGTGAGACATATAAGCAAACAGAATCCTTAACCAAATAATAGTCCCAGGATGAAAAATGCACAGCTATTAAATCTATTAAGAAAACTCTATTTACTTGCAGGAAAGCAGATGTAGTCTCGCACTGTGTGAGCGCTCTCAGAAGGATTTATTTACATAGAATTGCATGTGCATAGTGGAGGCATTTCCTCTGCTTCAGAACTAACATTGCCATGCCTTATGCATCTTCAACGGTTCTGTGATGAGTCCTCGAGATTTTATTATTTTCACATTTCACTGCAAAGAAAAGTAGAGGGAGACCCCACAACGCCCCCCACCTAAATAAATACCTAAAACTACCCCCCATCTACACTGGCAGTGATATGTGTAAAAGAAAAAGCTCGAACAAATGGGCCTGCAAACAAATGAACTGCCACCTCTTCAACTACATCAACTGGCTCTAGATCCATCCATATCTTCTATGTGAAGGTTGTATCTGCATTTGGGTTCAAATAGCGCCAGCCTATCCAGGAGGCACCAGAGCTGCACAAGTAATTCGGCACTAACAGGGGACACTGGAAGGGGAGTTTACAAGATACCAGATGCCTTTGGGCCAGGTGCGCTTTACAAATAAAACAAATACAAATCTAGTGCA
The DNA here is from genome assembly GCF_040938575.1 of Ambystoma mexicanum. Lineage (NCBI taxonomy): Eukaryota > Metazoa > Chordata > Amphibia > Caudata > Ambystomatidae > Ambystoma > Ambystoma mexicanum. The sequence goes on from NC_090924.1 coordinate 1,043,255,061, forward strand.
TAGGCTATAATCTACACATGCTATATCATTTCTTGGCAGTATGTAAGGAAAACAATACATGGGAAATGCATTTGGCCTTCTACTCTATTTTTCAATACGTGTTTATTACATACAACACACAGCCCTTTGTTGCAGGGAGCATTTGGCAGACATTTTAGCAGTAGCATCTTGAACATGAGATGTAGTACATAGTATGTTCTTTGGGGACCAGACCAGAATACGCAATCCAAGATGCGATATGGCTGGGCCTGGCAATTGCAACAATAATGCACAGCTCACTGTAGAAAAGATGTATTTACATTTTATAAAATATTGAGGTTCAGAGGTTACTAGGAGTAGGTATGATTTACCCTTGACTTACACCTGCAGACGGCGATTGGATTCACACAACAAGCAGCTCTGAGTAAATCTGACTTGTACAAGCTTTACTCCTGATTTACTAATAGTACTAGAAGTAAGTCAGGAATAAGTGGTTCGGAGGAACTTATTTTGTTAGTAGAGTAGCCCTCAGGGTAATTGAGATATATTCCTGGCAACTTCTTTGTGAATCGGGTCCAAACTGAGTTGCCCAGAATCACACAATCGTTAGGTCAAGCAGAAGCACCGGGATTCATCTAAAATCCAGTTCTCCGAAATCAGATCTCCTCCCTGAACAGCATATTTTTAGCACTTACATTTGTAGAGACGATGATAGCGTTCTCGGTCCTAGCTTCCCCGGCGGATATTTGCATACGTAGTGCAGCTGTGATATGATCCTGCAGTCTGTCTGTGGGAGTCAAGGATTGCCTTCCTGTCGGAGTTTCCCGGCTAATTGTTCTCATATGTAGAATACAAGGTTATATCAACTACAAAGCGAAGTGACAACATCAGAAGGCATACCCAGCCAAGGGGAAACTAGCAGCTGAAGGCAGACATGCTTATTAACTCCTTCACGCTCCTGGGGATTGAATCCCTGGGGCAGGCCATAGTGGGTCTACTTCCTGCTCATACGGGGGACCTGGAGTAAGATGCAGCTCAACGCACACCACTTTACTTGAAGTCGTTTTAGTTTTAAATCAAATACCCCCATTGGGAAAAACAGCCATGTCCTTGTATCCATCTAAGGTTAGCCCGAGAGTCTAAAGTGACTGGCAAAATAATAAAACAAGGAACTGTCCACAGGACCACACCTGTTAGAAACACATACTCTGTTCAAGCATTTTCAAGTGCACAGCTGTTCTGTGAAAGACTCACCCTGATGTGTGATGTCCAACTTTGAAACATGCATAGGCCATATTACAAAAACATTGCACTAGTGCAAGTGCAATTAGCACTAGGGCAAAACTGCAATAATGCATAAAACATATTCTTCAGTCTATTTTTGCACCAGGGCAAACTTCACTCTGCTTCTAGGGCTCGAACAATTATTGCCCTGGTGTAAAAAAAATGCATTAAAAACATGTTTTATGCAATAGTGTTAATTGCGCTTGCACTGGTGCACACAATCAGCATGACTGCATCTTTGATAAACAACGCTTTCAGTTGACAGTTCACAGGTTTGCTTTCTGATGTTGACACTTTTGTGTACTTGATATAACTTGCTTTCTAGATATGAACATTGATAATATAGACACTGCACCTCTTTCTCTGTGCAATTTGCACTAGGGCACTAATTGCACTTGTGAGAAAATAAACATGTTCTTTCTATGAATATTTGCAGCAGTGCAAAGGACACTGTCAAGGACAAACACTGTCCCGGTGTAAACATGCATTGAACACATTAATGTTTACACTATGACCTGTTTTTCACTGGTGCTAATTGCACTTGCACCAGTGCAAAATTTCCATAATAGAGGCCATAGTACATTAGTAAGCTGCATGTATCTATTGGACATAAACTTTGATTAACAAGTAAGCAGTCATTGTTTAGGCTAGTTCATAGCAAAGACCATCAGTCTTAGTTGGGTGGTCCCCGATTTGTAATCCTAAAACCATACCACTTGAAGCAATTTTTTGTCTAAATATAACAAGTCACTTCTAACGTCAATATTTAAATGCTCCACCAGATATATACACAAACATTTACCCGGGAAGCAACTGTGGATATTTTGACTTTTTAGTAACATCCAAGCGATAAATAAAACAACCAGAGCCTTACACCGCCGCTGTATCTGTCTTTACGCAATAGGATAAAATGGGATAAACCCTGATAAAAAAAAAAACAAGACTACTTTCTGAAATGTGTATAGACTTAGGTTCTTTAACATTCCGCTCAGCAGTTAGTAGGAATGCAGAGCGCAGGCAGGGGAGCCAATCGAACCCTGAGAATGCAGCACCTCAGTATGTCTCAGGCCTTCGGGCAGCTTGCAGAGCATTGCCTAAAGGAACGGAGAACATTGGAGGAGAGGGCGCAGGTCAGACTCATGTGCTAATGCCATTACTAACCCTGCAGCCTATAGATAGATAGATAGAAAGATAGATAGATAGATAGATAGATAGATAGATAGATAGATAGATAGATAGATAGATAGATAGATAGACAGATAGATAGATAGATAGTTATTGGCATTTATTCCCCTTTCCAGAAGCACGCACCATTCTAGTGAGGGCCAATTCCTGTCATTAAAGGCCTGGTCTAGTGTAAATATCGCTAAATTGACATACGCTTCTCTCTCGTGGTCTTTGTGCTTTTCCCTCTTGATTTCTTCACTTGAGATGCTCCAGCGTGAAGAATATGGCTTGTAGAGTTGTTTTTATGTACCGCATGTCCAGGGGGAAAGCTCATAAGCTTAGTGATCCTCTCTGACATGGCAGGGCCAGCCTGCCCTTCACAAGTTTCAATCCCGGCAGAACCCTTTCCCCTTCAGAGGTCGATCGATTTAGTACCATGCAACTTGCTAATAATGACAGCTATCACTACAGTGCTTAGAAGCAGGAAGAATCCGGCAAGGGACATACTCTACAGTCAGCTAGTGGGCCTGATTCATGGAATTGTTAGCACGGTGTAAAGTGACCAACAAACACTGTGATTCACAGAGCGGTGCAAAGTGTATTTTTGCAGTGTAAAGTCGCTTTGCACAACATAAGTACTCTTTCCACCACACTAAATGTGCGTAATTCACGGTGCAAAGAGTACTTTTGCAGTGCAAAGTGACTTTGCACTGCAAAAATACACTTTGTACCGCTCTGTGAATCAGGGTGTTTGTTGGCAATGCAAAGTCACTTTACACGGCGCTATAAATCCAAGTATCAGGTCCATAGTCTTTATTATTATATGTATGTAATAATGTCAATATGTAAATAAATGAATGAGTAGATATAAACTAAAAGGTGTGTCGGTGTGTATTTGTGTCTCTGTCTGTGTGTGTAGAGCTAGACAGAACTATATAATAAAGCAATATGCCCCAAGCGGCGGCGTTATTACCGATTCCGGTAATGCCCCGGGGCCCATAGTTATAGGCCCGAGCGAAGCGAGGGGATGCCCCCGCTCAGAGTCTCCACACTGCTGGAGGCTGACATCGTCCCCCACCGGGGACGCAGGAACAAGAAGGTAAGTGGGGTGGGGAGGGAAGGAAGGGAGGATGGACGGGAAAGAAAAAAAAAAACCTTACACGAGTCCCCGGCGGGGATGGCTGAGAGGCTGCCTTCTCAATGGCCTACTCAATGGCTGAGAGGCTGCCTTCGCCCCCCACCGGGAACAAGGCGGGTGGAATCCCAGCCGAGAATCGAAGAATTCTCGGCTGGGTAAGGACCTGGCGAGAGCCAATCAGAAATGCGTGTTGTATTCTGCTTGATTCTCGCCGGGTACTAATATGTGATATTGCATTTATTTAAGCTACTCATCAGCACTAAAGCAATTTTAATTAACAAAAGGGAAAGTTTTAAATGCCTCCATTTACATTAATTGTATAATTGTACACTATATTTCCTTTTGAACAAATAGATATTTAAAAAAAGATAATGGTTATCTGTTGGTTTCCAATCACTAGCTACCAATATCCATGTAGGGGTACTATACGGGTAGTAAATGCAGTCCTATGTGGGCGGGCACTGATGCCCTGCAACCGACTCCGTGCTCATAAACATGCGTAGAGGTGGGCTGGTCATCATGTATGTTGGATCCATGGGTGGCAGGAAGAGTCTCTGCATGGGTTGCGTGACAAGGAGAATAAACTGCCCAGTACTCAGACCTACGGCTGCGTTCTTGGGCCCACCAAATAAGAAGAAGACCCAGTGGCAATTTCAGAAAGATCCAGGCATATGTGAACATTCGACACTGACACTTTTACCTTTTGGCAGTTATGGAGATCCCTCAACACCAGGTGAGCGGAGAGGTTGTGGGGGCGGGGGGAAGGAGCTTTCGCTTTTGGCCAGTGGGTATGTGGGTTAGGTGGGAGAGGCCTTTTGGTAACACTGTGGAAGCCTTCAGGGAGCCCATTGGGCATTGCCCTTAGAGCAAAGGTCCCACGCATGCCCAGTGAGCACATCACCCGAGCAAGTGAGTGTGGGCTTTGAATGGTTTTCAGCCTGCCGATTAACTTACTGAGGTGGTCGAATAGAGCGCCTGGGGCTTTCATATCTCAGGAAGCGCTTTCTCTGAATGAAAATGTTATGCTTCCCACACCCCCTAGCACTTGGCTGGGGGTAAAGAGTGTAGTCCACCTTTTCCCGTTCCCCGTATCTGACTGTACCTGATTGAAGACAAAGAAAGAGAGTGGGACAGAGAGAGAGAGCGAGAAGGAGAGAGAGAGAAAGCGAGAAAGAAAGAGAAAGAGAGATAGCAAGAGAGAGAGAGAGATAGAAAGAGAGAGAAAGAGAGTGAGAAAGAAAGAGAGAGAGAGAGAGAGAGAGAGAGAGAGAGAGAGAAAGAGAGTGGGACAGAGAGAGAAGGAGAGGGAGAGAAAGCGAGAAAGAAAGAGAAAGGGAGAGAGCAAGAAAGAGAGAGAGAGAGAAATAGAGAGAAAGAGAGTGAGAAAGAAAGAGAGCGAAAAAGGGAGAGTGAGAGAGTGAGAAAGAAAGAGAGAGAGAGAAAGAGAGCGAGATAGAAAACGAGAGAAAGCGAGAAAGTAAGAGGGAGATAGTGAGAGAGTAAGAGAAAGAGAAAGCATGCGAGAAAGAGAGTGATAAAGAAAAAGAGAGGGAGAAATAAACAGCGCGAGAGAGAGCAAGGGAGAGAGAGAGGGCTTGACAACAGCAAAGTGAAAAGGTGAAGTGGGATCTATCCGCATAGGCCAGCAGTGGGAGTGCAGGGATAACACCTTGTGAGGCCTTGTCAAGCTTAGCTGATGCTTTGTCTTTGTTGTATCATGACTTGCTATGTTATGTGAGGCCTTGCTATATGTGGCTTTATTGCTTGCACCCCTCACTATCCCAGCACTGTTCCCCTTTCATCAGTATACGATTCTGTTTGCTTGTATTCCACTGTGATTGCATCTACTGGGATGTTCCCCATGTGTACCACAGTAATTCTACTCCTGGGCACCCCACTGTAATTCTGCTCCTATGGAATTGTGTTCCTAGCTCTCCCACTCTAATGTTGCAAGACTGTGACTGTGCTCCTAGGTGCTGCGCTGTGAATTTTCTCCCTTCTGCCCCCCTGCAATGCTCATAGTTTTGGGGATTTCCTTGTGGATCAATTACACTCTATTGGTGACCTGCTCCTTGCTTCCTATATGTCTTCACCAGAGGTGAATTAGCACCACGTACTGAGTGCTGTATTCTGCTAAAAAGCCCATTCCAGGTTGCCTCTGGACTTTGCCTCACAACTACCCTCCTAGAATTGCACCACTAACAGGATGTTGGCATGGCCACACTGTAAGGATGTCCAAATGCCCACTGAGGTCTCAGTTGACTATTCCGTGCACGCAAATTGTAGTTTCATTGCACAATATGCACACCAATTAAGCCACCCACACATGCCAATTGAACAGCCCTCCCAACAGAGAACTGTTAGGCAGAATCCTGTGCAGTTCCCTTGGGGAACACTGCAAGAAGATTAAGACTACAGGAGTTAGCAGTAAACCCAATTGGTAGCAGTCTGCACCACCCAGATTTATCTGGTAGCTGTGGCTGAGCAGTCAGACTTCTCTCAAGATGAGTAGGGCAGTAGAGGATACACAATAGGGCTAAAAACACAGTAGAGCAAGCAAACACTGACCAGAGCTGGGTATCAAAAGTATATAATTATGTATTTAAAACACACTTTAGGAAATACACTAAGCACTATAGATCAAAGCAAGTCCAAACACAATCAGAAAAGTATACACACCTCCCTTAAAATAGCCACAGTTGGATTTACGATGCCGGCTGTGACCCACAGTAGAAGGTTGTAACTTGAATTTGATATAGGCGGAAGTCTTCCTGTTCACTAGCCGTAGATAAGTTTCCTCCTCGACGAGAGCTTTAACCCGCGTTTAAAAATATACCACGCGAGCAGATACGCTTTTTAAAGTACTTTTGCAAAGTGCGCCGCCACACCACATTTGCATTACCAAAGAGTTCAAATGAGCTTTGGCAAGAGTGAGTTAAACGGCCAACTGTGGCTGGTGAATAGGAACACTCATGTTAGTGTCAAGTACACAAGATACATGTTTGGTTTCAGGACAGGAAAATACCAGCTCGACTCCACTACCCTGATAGATGGGAGTGGTCACAGCTCTATTGGGGCGTCCTCCTATTTCTGAAAACTTCAGTTTCAGCTTTAAAAAACCAGAAGAAATCTGACCGCACACAGATAGTGTGAGTCTCCAGCCCTGAAGAAAGTGCTTACACTTACTGCTATACCACTGAAACCGGTCGGCTTTTCGTGTGATCTGAGTAGACCAACACGAATCAGGAAGATCCCTACATCAGATCTCCTCTTCTGATCCCAACACCAAGAAGGGATCTCTGACTTTTACTGATAGGGGAACGGAGCTCACGTATATATAATATTTTAAAAATGCAATCCGAAATCAAATAGGAGTTACCTCTGTCACCGTTAGCAAACCATGGAAAGGGAGGCCAGGTGGAACACAGTACCTTTAAAAGTGAGGAAGCTCCAGCGGTGGCAGTTGTTCCTGGCAGCGGGTGCAGTTTGTGGTTTCGACCAGTGGAAGAAAAGATCTTGTCGCGGAGGAAACTTGGAGTTGTTGCACTGCCCAGGGAAGAGACCAGCCGCGGAGTTCGTTCGGTTAAAAGGTGCGTTCCTTTTATTCGCGGTCACAGTGGTGAAGCTTGGCTATCCGGCCGCCGAGGTTCTTGGCACTGGCAATTCGACCAAGGGACGTCCTGGAAGGCGAATGGCGAACTGGTTGTTCCCACGAGCTCAAAGGGAGAAGACTCTTACAGCAGAAGATCTTCTCTTGTCGTCGGGAAAGTGGTGAGGTCGTTGCAGCAGGGCTCCACCGGTGGTATCGTCGTTGCAGATGGCTCAGCTTCTCCCCTCTTTGGATTACTTAGGTCCTGTGGCGACTTTTGAAGTTCCAGTCCCAAAAGCCCTGCTTTTATGCAGAAAACCCCCCATTCAACAGCCTAGCTGTCACTAATACATGCTAAGTGATGAGCCGGGTGGCTCACCACTGGGCCAATCAGAACACAGTGTGACTTGGGTTGCTAAGGCAGTCCAGGGTGCCAATTTCCCCACCGACACATCCTGTGGAACCCAGACAGAGTGGCACCAGTTGGAGGGCTTCTGTGGAGAAGCCCGCCAAAAAGTGGAACAAAGGGCCCGACCTTGGTTGGAGTTACAGAGACAGACACAAATGCCATTTGGAAAAGAGTTCTGGCGAAAAAGACCCAACCAGTGATTTTATATTAAATAAATAAACTACCGGTATCTTTAACATTGCACCAAAAAAGTGGTGCGTTTAAAATCAATGGGAAAATCCCATAGGAAATATTCTGGTGGAATATTTTGCGGGGTAACCACTGCCACCAGCCAGAAACTCGACAGGGGGGGACTGGACAGTGCCCCCTTGGAAACAGACCCAGGGGCAATCTAATAAACCCCTTCCAGTACTTCCACAATATGATGGTTTGTACTGGTTCTGTTCACAATTTTGGAGTAATAAAGCCAAGGGTGACTTTACATGCCCTGGGAGACAGTAGTCAGTCCCAGGGTATGGAGTCTGTGTTTGGGGGTCACTATGACACCCCTGTGTTACTGCACTGAGGGTGCTGTGTAACACATACACTAAAACAGATGATACCTTATGGAGTAAAAGACCCCATAGCCCATAAGTACACAATAAGTCAAAGACATACCTCAAATCATGCCTAAGAGTGGGAGGAAAAGAGTCTCACTCTTAGCAGGAGAAAAAAATAAACAAAATCCAGCAAAGCTGCTGGGGGACTCACTAGGTTTGGGAAATTAGCCTTATAAGAGAATTCTCCCTCACAAGAACAAACATTAGAATACTACACCGCGGCCACCAGTTTATTTATCACAGTCCTGAGAAATGCATCCTTGCAGTACTTGCACATGTATCGCATGTGCTTGTGACACAGAACACCTAGAAACAGACCCACATGCAGAACTCAGCTCACTTCCTGTCTGCGCACATCAACATAGCATCAACACTATCTTACCTTTACTTCTCTCCATACTAACCTAACTACTCCTCCCTTTACATTCTCCATGGTGCCTGGAGACCGTACAAATGGCAGTCGAGCACTATATAAATCCCAGCAACACAATGTAAAACCTAAATGGATTGTACTAGTCATTGGTGATGAGCCTCTCCCTACCCACCACAACATCCTCGGCTAAGTGAGTCTCTGGTGACATTTGCAGCCCCTGCTTACCACTAAGTCTAGTACGCTTAATTCAGTAGGCTGGGCTGGCAGGGCAGTGGACACTCCACAACACCATAAGACAGGCATGCAGTAACAGTCTTACTCAGTCACACACCTGCTATAAAGCAGAATGATGAGCTAAAAATGATCTAGATTTCCATATAGCATTTAGAAGCCTTATTTATTTTCTTATTGAGATGTATTGATCTGAAAGAACTGAGCTTGTCAACATTTCTGAGGCAACATCTTTGCTAAATTGCCTGGCCTCGTATAACTGTCAAAACTCCATCAGCAAAGAGGAGATGTCGAGTCTTGCAGGATTTGAGTCTCACGGTGGACAAGGAATGTCATCCCATGAGGCAGGCCCATAAGGTGGGGTCTGGCAGGATAGCAATGCGAGGGGGAGTCGAGAGTTAAAACATACCCTTTAACAGCACATGGCCAAACCCATTAACAGCAAATCAGGACAAGCACTTAACATGAAAAAATAATGAGAATGTGTGAGCGCATAGGTTAGTCTGATCTCGAATTAAGAAATTGATCAAATGGAATTTCACACCGAAAACAACTTAAATGTGTATAGATATATCGTTTTACGGTGTGCAAAACATACATATTGTGAGCTACGCTGTTTCGCTTGAATCCCCAGCCTTCAGCAAATCTGACATGTCTGTATGCCTCGGTAAAATCCGACACACCGTTCATGTCATTTGGTGTTTGGTCAAGACCTCCCTCCTGCTGTGTTATATTGGCACAGCCCATTGCCAAAAGAAAGGACTCTGTCTGACAGAAGTAGGAACAGAGAGGGGCTCCTGAAAGGCCATGACCTGCCCCTGCACTCTGACACTACACCATTCCCACTTTTTCATGAACTTACCAGGTGGCCAGTATTGTAGATGCGGGCAGTTGGCAAGTCTTATTTTCTGGATTTATAATCATGGGATGAAGCATCAGCTGAGCGTCCACGGTCACTACCGGTCTCGACCTGTGACGGAAAAACAAAGTCTGCTTAGTATTCGCGAAAGATCAGCATTGCCCGTGAGCGTAAGCGAAGCGCGTGACGGCGGTCTCCGCCTCCAGACTGGGCGTATTCAGTATCATCAAAACTGAGCTGAGCACCAGAGAATAAAACCTGTCAACAATGCAGGTCCATCTCTCAAATGATGACCACAATTCTCAACTAGCGCCTGCATGTAATCTACTTCCTCATCATCATCATCAAACAATTTAATTTACAAAACGCTCCAAATTCAGATCAGTGAAAGCTGTGCACTGTAAAAAGGGATACACCTTGAGCTGTACATGTTTGTACATGCGCAGCTACCAAGTCATTGCCATGACAACGGCACACTACACCAGGCACGCTTGACATTGACCGCGTGGCATGCGTGCATATATAGACATGTAAAACAATCAACTAAACTACGACATAATGTTATTATGATGTAAACATTTGACAAATAATGCGCCTCATTTCATGGTAATTATTTTATCCTGGGATGAGTTGAACAATCCAAGGGCGACCGAAATGTCCACGAATGTTTGGAGCCCCTGATGTTGTCGGAGTTGATGCTGGATTGACAAGGGGCGTGATCGCCAACTCTCCCCCCCACCCCCCGTAAAGAATCTAAACTAAATCTCAGGTGGTCAAAAGTGCTGCCACAGCGGCAACTAAATGCCGTACCAGAGAGAGACCTTAGCGTGGTGCCTACCTGTACACGACTGCTTTGCCCACACCGAATGCGCCAATGATCACATCTGCAAGAAAGAGAAGATGTGTAATGCATGCCGTCATCCTTAAATCTGTCATGTGCATTGCATTACGGTGCATTCTAAATTGCTAAAGTACGCATCATACCGCCTACAATCCATGCATCAGAGAAAAGGTAGCATGCAGAGAGAATGGCCAGTGTACTCCAATAGAGGAGAAGGCAGCAGCCGTGAAAATGTTATTTATCGAACATGTACACATCTTATTATCCTGCTTAATCAATGAATAACTACAGTGAATACGTATCTGCAAAGAGCTTGTGAAGTGTATCAGCTCTTTGCTTTATCCAAGGAAAGTGAAGAAAGGGTACAGGAAATATGTATGAATAACTAACAGCCAATGCAAGGGAAAATAACTCTCCGAAGAGTGTGTCCATCCGGCACCATTTTCTCTATCCCTGCGATCAGCTTAAGAGATTTCCAGTACCTGCAAAGCACGTGGTGCTGCTCTCCTTAACTCTGTACGAGAAGCTTCATGGGGCACACACATGTACCTCCAAATTCATGGCTGGAATTGCAGTTTTTTGCAAATGCGATTAATAGTTGACCTCTTTAGGTTGAGGTTCAATACATAGAACCGCACGGCGTGTGGTGGTCTGTGCGACAGGAACCGGGTTGTGGTGGGGGCAGGACATGTGTTTGGGACAATACGCCATACAGCAGCTAGTTCTTGCTTACTCACATTACACATACATATATATATATTTTGAAGTCCATGGAGATAGAAGGCTTGATTCACATATGTGTTTTATAAGGATGCAATCCCATTGAAAAATGTTCTGTGAATCAGGCCCACAGTCTTTGGCCCTGAATTATGTGAATTCACGGCCAAGTCTCCAAGCTTCGATTACAACCCAGGGTTTAGGGTTCCAAAATCAGTAATCAAAGAGCTAGACTGGATATTGACAACACAGCAGCGTCTACTTTGCTGCTACCTAGGTTTCAACTATTCATATGTCATGAATGTCTTTTGGACACCTCTTATTAAAAGTGTCAAGTCGCATCACTATCAGTCACCCGGTACCATCGGCCAATGGCTCCTAAATCAAGCAGTAGATTATATTGGAGAATGGGGTCTAAGATTGTGTTTTATTTATGAGAAGACTGACTCAGGCATGTGTGCCCAGAAGAGGCTCTGTTAGAGACCTCTCTGTATAAACAACTTAAAAGATTTTCTGGAAGTGAGGGAATTTAGGGAGAATTCTCTGTTTAGGCTGAATTTCCTAACCTAGTGAGTCCCCCAGCAGCTTTGCTGGATTTCTGGAGTTTGTTTTTTTCTCCTGCCAAGAGTGAGTCTCTTTTCCTCACACTCTTGGACATGATTTGAGGGGTTCCTTTGACTGTTAATGTGTTTTATGGGCTATGGGGTCTTTTACTCCATAGGGTCTCATGTGTTTTTACTATGTGTGTTACACAGCACCCTCCGTGCAGTGACACAGGGGTGTCATAGTGACACCCCACCATAGACTCCATACCCTGGGACTGACTACTGTCTCCCAGGGCATGTAAAGTCACCATTGGCTTTACTAGTCCCAAATTATGAACAGAAACCAGTACAAACAATCATATTGCGGACGTACTGGTCGGGGCAATTCGATTGCCCCGGGGTCTGTTAGTCGAGGGGGCACGTCTCCGTACCCCCTGATCGAGTTTTGGCTGGTGGCTGTGGATACTACTTTTTATATTCGACCGCGAATATATCTCTATGGGATTTTCCCATTGTTCGAGGCTACCAACTTTGATTAGTTAATTCTCATAGCCTCGAACATACCGCCGGTTTATTTATTTAATATTAATTCGCCGGTTGGTATTTTTTGCCAGAACTCGATTCTAAAATGGCGTTTGTGTTCTCTTCTGTGACTCCAACCCAAGTAGAGCCCTTTGTTCCACTTTTTGGCAGGCTTCTCCACAGAAGCCTCCAAAAGTGGTGCCACTCTGTCTGGGTAGCACAGGGGGTGTGGGAGGGGGTTTAGGTACCCTGGACTGAGTTACCTTGATAACTCAAGTCGCACTCTTATGTGATTGGCCCAAGTGGTGAGCCGGCCGGCTCACCACTTAGCATGTTTGATTGACAGCTAGGCTGAGTGAAAGGGGGTGTGCTGCATAAAAGCAGCGCTTTTGGAAATGGAACTTTAGAAGTCGCCACAGGACCTGAAAATTCGACGAGGGAGAAGCTGAGCCGACCTGCTACGACGACACCACAGGTGGAGCCCTGCGGAACCGACTCACCACTTCCCGACGACAGAGAAGATCTCCCAGCTGGAGAGTCTTCTTCCCCTGACTGGTGGGCACAACCAGTTTACCTTCTTTGTCTCGCATCCCAGGAGGTCTTGTGGTCGAATTGCCCGTGCCAAGCACCCCGGCAACCAGATAGCAATTTACCACTGGACCGCAAATAAAAGGATCGCTCCTTTTAACTGAGAACTCTGCGGCTGGTTTCTTCCCTGGCAGTGCAACAGACTCCTGTCTTCCTCCCCGATGAGATCCTCTCTTCCCCCGGACGAAGCACTGACTTGCATCCGCTACCAGGAACAACTGCCCCCGCTGGAGTACTCTCACCACTTTAAGGTACCGTGTCCGCCAGGCCTCCCTTTCTAAAGATTGCTACAAGGTAATAATAATCCCTTAACCTTCTGGACTGGGCTGGCCGCCTTGACCATCTAACTGGTCCCTTTCTTTTGGTCCAACTCTTTCTGAACTGATTTCGAGACTTTTGTGCACTTTGAACCGTGTGACCTTGGACACATTTCGACCAGAGCCTCTTAAAGTGGGTCCGGCCTTGTTAACTTTGACTTTACGGTTTTAACCTGCCTTCTTCTCCTACTGTGTTCTTCTGAAAGTGTTGGGATCTGTTTCTATCTTTGCTCTGCCTTTCTCTCCCTTTTAAACCGATTGATTAGAGTGCCATCTTCGTTAAGCGCTCACCGCTGTCTGAAAATAAGTGTTGCTTTACTTAAGACTTGTCTAACTAATCGTTGAAGGGAGTGTATATCTTTTAGTGACCGTGTTTTTGAACTGCTTGATATTAGTGTCAGTGGCCCTCATTACGACCCTGGCGGAAAGCGACTGACCGGAGCGCCACAGCGTAAATAGCGTTTCCGCCATTGCACGAAGGAGCAAAGTGCGGCCCATTCCGACCCATCGGGCACGAGCACCACGGCATGGCGGAAGTGCAAAGTCCGCGATGGCGGAAATGACCCCAAAACGGCCCACACCGCCGCCGTACGGCGCCCTAGGTGCAATACCGCCACCCCTCTTAGCGGTCACCGCAGTGTGCGCCTACCGGAAAGTACGGTGCCCGGAAATATACGGAAACGGAAGTTAAAACATGGGCCCGGAACGGGAAACATCCCGGCGTACACCTATAAATACACTAAAACCACACAACCACTAAAATCACTACCCTGAAACACACCCCAACCCGTCAACCACCCTAGCGAAACCAAGAAAAATGGGAAAAGTAGCGAAGAAAGCGTGCGACCGCAAGCGGCAGGTCCACTTCTCCCGTGAGGAACTCACCGTGCTAACAGAGACCCTCCAGGAGAATGCTGCCGTCGTCTTCTGCACGCAAATGACCAGGACGGCACTTGCAAACAAGAAGGCCATATGGGCTCTGGTGGCACAGCGGGTAAGTGCGGTGGGGACCGCACCCCGCACCCCACAGCAATGCCGCAAGCGATGGGACGACCTGCGGATACGCGTCCGCAGCATACTCTCTGCCAACCGCAACATTGCCACAGCCACCGGGGGAGGTCCTGAATCACCCATCAAGTTGACCCCCTGGGAAGAAATCTGTGCCTCCACCATCGGAATGGAGAGCATAGAGGGAGTCGGAGGGATGGAGAAAGGAGTGCAGACATCCGAAGATTCAGGTAGGTGGGCCAGATAAAACAATGCCAAATCCACACAGTCCATCCATGTGAAGTACCATGCGTCCACATAGTGCAACAGAAACACATGTCCAGGAGAACGTCCACACACATCGGCCTGCAAGCGCACGTTAAAACCCACAATAAATACATAAATAATTAAAAACCCCTAATACACGCACTACACGTGCAGCAGGCACACCCTAACTGCAGGCTGCCAGACAACTGCACCCTCACTCCACACACAAATCAAAGCACCTCCAAGGCCCCGACCCAAATCACCCTCAGGTACCACCCCAATGCATGTGATACAATGCCATTCCAATTCCCACAGACCCATCAATAACCCTCGCCCTCCTTTACTCCACCACAGGGTCCGATCCAAACGACGAGCTACAGGACACCCCTACCAGCACACCTGCAAAGAGGGCCAAGACCAACGGCCAGAGACCCTCCACCTCAGCTGCACGCATCAAGACACGGCAGCAGCACAAATCAGGTGGCAGCACAGAGGAGGGAACATCAACAGGCACCCCAGCAGCCAGCATGCCCACAACACCACCACCACAGGTCCCCCCAATGGATGCCACAGAAGGCACTGCCTCTGGTGGCAGCAGCACCATAGGTGACACCCCATTGATGGCAGCATGCTCGGACACAGAAAACGGGGATGCCGAAGTCAGATCCATCCATGACCTGTCCCAATCCCCCTGTCTGTTCCATCCCGTACAACATGAGGATACCACGCAGGGGCACCCACCAGACGACGACTGGCCATCCCCCACAAGCCCTGTGGCAAGGCAACATGAGGACAACAGCCCCTCTGTGACACCCCCGCAAATGGCCATGGCCCAGCAGAGGCAACAGTCCCTCGACCAGTTGATCGAACAACAGCAGCAACTGGCCACACTCCTCAAGGACCATGCCGATGAATGTGGGGGCACTAAGGCAGACATAGAAACATCAACTGAGACACTTAGGGCAGAAATGGAGAGAGGTACAGAGACGCTAAGGGCACAAATTGAGAGAAGCACCGAGAGCCTGAGGGGGGAACTGCATGCGACGTCCAAAGACGTATGTGCCGAACTTACCGCAGTGCGCCGTGTGCTCACTGAGCTCTCGCAAACCCTTAGGGACATGCATGGACGTGAGCAGGCAGACACATCATCCGTTGCAAGTTCCGTCCAGGGCAGCCCCCAACGTAGATCTGGAAGGAACCTGCGCTCCACAGGCAGGGGTGCCCCTGATACCCGCAGAGGGGACATGCAATAGCGACAGCCCACTGACAATGAGCATCTTTGGACACTGGTGTTCGGGGGGGAGGTAGGAGGGTGGAGGGGGTGTGTTGGGCTCACTTGGGTGGCGGGTCGATAGGGTGTTCAACATGATATCACATATGCCATAAAAAGTGCACGATCAACCAATGAGAAGTGTGGACATTGATCTTTGTGTACTAGGCCATCATAGGCGTACAGTCCATATTGTGCATGTCCCAGACACACGCAGTGCCACGAGTCCCGTGTCCATGTATCAGCCACCAGGCGTGAGTGCTAGAAGCATACATCAATGAGATGCTGACGAATGTCACGGGCCTCCGGTGCCTCGCAGACTCCATGAGGTGCTGCCACATCCCCACCCTCATCATGACCATCATCAGGTGCTTGCAGTTCTGCGTCAGGGGGCATGGGCACATTTCTACGTACGCACATGTTGTGGAGCATGACACATGCCATCACCATCTTTGCAACCTTCTCATGGCGGTACAGGAGTGCCCCGCCAGACCTGCTGAGGCAGCGGAAACGGGTCTTCAGTAGGCCGAATGCCTGTTCAATGACTACACGGGTACGTGAGTGGGCATGGTTGTAGTCCTCCTCATGCTGGTCCCGTGGGTTCCGGACTGGTGTGAGGAGCCATCTCTTCAGTGGATATCCAGCATCACCTGTATGTGGACGAGAAACGTATGATGTGGAATGCCATTGATACGTACGCACACCCCCCCCCCTTCCTGGCAGGTCAATGCCACTTCACATACCCCACATCATCATGCATGTAATGAGACTCACCGAGTAGCCAGGATCTGTTCCCTGCGTGTCGCTCCATGTAGCGTGGTATTGTAGAGTTCCTCAAGACCATAGAATCATGGGTTGATCCAGGGAATCGGGCACAACAATGTGTAATGATCCTGTTGGAGTCACACACCATCTGTACATTCAGGGAATGAAATTGTTTTCGGTTGCGGTACTGGGCCTCCATGGCATGTGGGACGACCAATTCAACATGGGTGCAGTCGATGGCACCAATGCAACCCGGTATGCCGGCAAGTGCATGGAATCCCACTTTTGTGTTGGTTATTTCCTGCTCCGAGCGTGGTAGAGAGATGTAGTCGTCTGCGTGCTTCAGGAGGGCATCGAGCACTTGCAATAGTGTCCGTGAGAACAGTGGCTGAGAAATGCCATGCAACTGTCCGACTGTGTGCTGGTAGGTGCCTGTGGCCAGGAAGTGGAGTACAGACACCACCTTCAGTAGGGGTGGGATGGCGGTTGGGCTATCTATCATGCTGACAAGGTCAGCCTGTGTCATGTCCACAATGGCGGTTATGGTGTCCCGGTCCAGACGGTAGAGGGTGTGGATCTGCTCATCAGTGAGGTTGAACGGATGTGCTCGGAGGCGTGGGATTGCGGGCTGCCTGCGTGGTGGTAGTGGCTGTGCTGGCAGCCCTTGCTGGCCCTGCCTTGGCCTCCTCCTCCTCCTGCGTCTCCTCCGTGCGGCTGGTTGTAGTTGGTGTTCGTCTTCTTCTTGGAGTCGGAGCGCTTGCAGTGCTATCAGGTCCCCCAGGGCCAACATAGCTAGTCCTGCCGGTAGCATTTCGGTGTGGTTGTGGGAGGAGACTGGCTGTGCAATTAATGTGTTTTCAGGCTGTATGGCCTCCACCTGTGGTGATTGATTCCACCTGTGCAAACTGCTCTCCCCTTTGGCCGAGCACGTCCCGCGCACAACGCTGCAATTCGGGGAATTGTATCTTGCTATTGCAATCATGTATTTGTACCCGATGGCCGTGTAAGATTGGTTGATATGTTCATTCTGCTGTGGTCCCATTGTTTCACATGCATTCATTGCAGTCGCGAACAGACTTGTGAAGGGTCACTGGAACGTAGTACTCGAGTAACGGTGGACCCTCATGCATCACTGCACCGAGGTTCAACGACGGGCGGGGCGTCCCATTCGTGGGTGAAGGCAGTTGCCATTTTCACACACAGCCGCACTCGATGGAATAATTAGTGATTTCAAACGGCCACAGATGCCTTTTCGACGTGATGTTGCAAATGAGGAATTCGAGGGGCGGCGCTTTCGGTTTCCAGCTGGCGGCGAGGAGATGCCCACAGGTCTGACTGCAAATCTAACGTTCTATTGGTCTATGTCCTTGAGACAGGGCCCATGGCGAGGGAGCAATGATTGATATGAATAGTTTGGGATGCGCAATAGCGACGTGGGCGATGAGGCCGTCCGTTCCCAATAACATGTTACTTCACAACACTGGAATTACGGGCTGGGGCACTGTGGATTTAGCAGGCTGCATAACGCACGGACTCAATGGATGTTTCTAATGTTATGTGAGTAATTATTCAGGCATTTTGATCCCGGGATGAGGGAATGATGGATGGATGCATGGGCAGGTGATTTGATACAGAGTTTGCCATGTACAGGGCTTCTTGGGATCTATCCGCCTCCCCTACGCTATGTGATGCAGGGCTGCCATTGTGGGACCATCGTCCATCTGGCCTTGTTGAGCCCTCCCTGTCTCGAGGCGCCCTCAGACACTTGTGTCCATGCACGTTAACATTCCCATCTGATGGAATCTGTTTTGACAGACGCATGCACAGGTACACTCGTTTGTGATGGTGTTTGCACCTCGATATAGATGGTTATGAGTCGCAAGTGGTTTTGGGGTGGTGATGATCCTTTTGGTTGGGCTAGCATGCATATGGCTGTGGATTTCGTGTGATCATTGAAGTGAGTAGTTGGAATGTAGTTCTGATGGCCATTCTGTTCTTTTTCTTTTCTTTTGGTTGACAGGTATCTCCTCCCCTTTTGCCACTGCCATCTGTATGCCACTCCTGCAGATGGATTTTACTCCCGACACCTGCTGCTTCGTGTTAATCAGTGGAGCAGCATTATGATCTTATGGGACGATCGCCAATGGGCCACATGCCCTTACGCAGTACTGGTGGCTCGGAGCAACATTTCGGCCTTTCAGCTGGACTAGTGCCTCCCCATTGGGACGGCCCTGCGGTTCTGTGCGCTTCCATGTTGCCTTTTCGTACGTGATTGTGGCTCTGTGTACCATGGGGGAACAGGGCGACACACAGGTAGTGGCTGGTTATTTCTTGCGGAAGCAGCCCACAATGGTGATTGGTGTTTTGGAGTTCATGGCCTGATGGCTGTATGGGCTTGGTGATTTTGATGTGCATAAAATTTCTATTCGGATTTGGCCCGTGTAGCGTTTTTCTTTGCAAGTGATGTGGCATATGCCAATTTGGGGGGCGATGTATTGTGAGGAGATCTGCATCGGGTTCCGGCTTCGGGGTTTAGTTGCGTGGTACTGTACTGGCCGCGTTTGCCTACGAAGCCCAGTGAGGTCAGGGATGGGGGCTGCCAATATGACAGTTTGAATGTTGTCATGCTCAGGGGCGGGGGATTGGGTTTTGTGTAACAGATGCCGGTCAGCCAGGTGGACTGGTGGAATGATGTGATTTTCGGAATATTGCTGGTCACAGGTGCCTGTGTTTGCGTGCGTTTCTTGGTGGGGGACTGTGGTCATGTCCATTGGGATGGCTTCTGTATTCGTGCCATCTGTGCCCTGCAGCTCCCATTGGCCCCTGTTGTGTTTCTTTTGTTCGTTGGCATGCATGGGTGACTTGTACATTTCAATGGTTGCATTGTGGCTTCATTGCACCTACGGGGAGTTGTACTTTGTGGGCAGGGAGCGGTGTACAGGCACTCAGTGGGGCCGTTTACGGTTGATTCGCGATGCCGTACTTCTCGCCATGGCGGAATGGTACATTACGCCATGCCTGATGGCGTTAGGTACATGTCCGCTAGGGTCGGAATTGGCGTACCGTTGCACCATGGTGGTGTTTGCGGTTTGGCATGGTGCGCGCGCGCGTGCTTGGTGCAGTTAGCGTTGGCGTTCACTACGGTGTCGCTAATGGCTTCGTACTTTGCGGTGACGGGTCATAGTCGCACCGAGCGCTATTCGATGGCGGTATTGCATTTCCGCCATCGTTTTTCGATTTCCGCCAGGGTCGTAATGAGGGCCAGTGTGTTTTATTAGATGTGGTTTTAAATAAATAATTATATCTCTTTTACACCAAGCTCTGGTCAGTGTTTGCTTGTTCTACTGTGTTCTTTTGAACTATTGTGAATACTCTGTATACTGCCTAACTCTTCTTGAGGGAAGTCTGACTGCTCAGCCACAGCTACCAAGTGAATCTGTGTGGTACAGACTGCTACCAAGTGGGTTTACTGCCAAACACCTGTAGTCTTAAATCTTTTGCAGTGGTCCCAGAGGGAACTGCACAGGTTTCTGCCTAACAAGGGAGAACCAGCTCTATCCCAATGCAAGAGCATTTCTGGAAATGAGGGAGCGCTAGCGTGCTTTATCGCAATGCAAGGACCTTTCTGGAAATGCTCCATCCTAGTGCAAGAGATTTTCTTTAAGCGAGGGAGTGCTAGATTGCTCTATCCTACAGCAAGAGATTTTCTTTAAGTCAGGATCCTAATACAAGTGATTTTCTTTAAGTGAGGAAGCACTAACTTGCTCTATCCTACTGCACAAAATGTTCTTTAAGTGAGGATCCTAATGCAAGAGATGTTCTTTAAGATGTTCTTTAACTGAGGATCCTAATGTAAGTAATTTTCTTTAAATGAGGGAGCACTAGCTTGCTCTATCCTACTGAAAGAGATTTTGTTTAAGTGAGGATCCTAATGCAAGAGATTTTCTTTAAGTGAGGGAGTGCTAGATTGCTCTATCCTACTGCAAGAGATTTTGTTTAAGTCAGGATCCTAATGCAAGAGATTTTCTTTAAATGAGGGAGTGCTAACATGCTCTATCCTAGTGCAAGAGAATTTGTTTAATTGAGTATCCTAATGAAAGAGATTTTCTTTAAATGAGGGAGTGCTAGCATGCTCTATCCTAGTGTAAGACATGTTGTTTAATTGAGTTTCCTAATGAAGGAGATTTTCTTTAAATGAGGGAGTGCTAGCGTGCTCTGTCCTAGTGCAAGAGATTTTGTTTAAGTGAGGATCCTAATGCTAGTGATTTTCTTTAAATAAGGGAGTGATAGCTTGCTCTATCGTTTTTGCTGTGGGGCAGAATTAAGATGGATTTTCGTCTAGAACATAAGGAGACACCGTCTCAAAACTATTTCTATCGAGCTGGAATGCACCACAAGCTTTCTTCAGTAAAGCCATTTTATCTGAGGGCATCTGCAGGGCATTGTCTACTAAATGCGATCATGGTAAGAAATGTTATGTGCATGCGCCTTCCCTAAAGACAATTTATGATTACTCATGGACTGTTGTTCTGCATCCTAACAGTACGGAGATGGTCATTATGTGTTACCCATGTTTTGGACTCACTGTGTAACATAAACTGTGGGACTTCCTTGCAGTCACAGCACAACACAATGGGCCCCATTCTCAGAAAATCGGGGATCCAATGTATGTCCAATTGTCAGAAATGCACAGGTCGCCTTATTCAGAAAGGTGAACTTTGCATTTCAAGGAATCTGTGCTTCAGTGCAAACGAGGCTGTGTCCACTCCGCTTGCATGCACAGGTGTGAGGCACCTGCTCCTGACATGCATGTATGACAGGCTCCCACACTGCACTGTGAAATGTTTAAAACAGAAGAAAAACATTTCTGCCATTGTTTGGGGTATACAAATGGGACAGCAGTAGTTCAAACCACCGTTGTCCAACTGAAAGAAAAGGACCCTCCCATGCATTGAGCATACTTTCCCAAACAGCTGCGGGGGAGCCATCTACTTCTGCGTATTTTAAAGCATTTTCTGTTTGCGTATTTGGGATGTGCTTTAAGATGTTTAGCAATGCCCCTGATGTGTGCAGTTGCTCACAGGTGATCAAATAGCGCAGCCACATATGTATGCTCTTTGTCAGCTCTTTGCCAGTTTTTGGGGCATGGGGATGACCTACTTCATCACATCACTTGCGCCAGGAAACGTTTGGAGAATCAGCCCCAACATAACAACATTATTTGCATTAAAACTGTAATCGCTCTGAAAGAATAACCACACACTTCCCAATCCTAACCCCACCAGTTTAAGGTACTACCTCGAACAATACCAATCAAGATGGCGTCCTCAAAGTGTCACGAGATGGAGCACGTGTCCCACTGTGGCGCCTGGCGGGCTCCTAAGGGAAGGTTGAATCACATTGCCTGGTAACTGTGGGGAGGAGCCATCTCCGCTGATAGCCACGATGAAGACAGTGAGAGATCAAGCATTCTCTACGCTATCTGGCGCGCGCAAGCCCTGCTGGAAAGACGCCTGCTGCCCATATGCTCCGACACATTCTTCCAATCAAACGCTAGCACTGTAAATTCCATACATTAAGGGTACAAAGCAAGCAATGGGTGCTCCGGGCATGTGCTCGCCGTATGCTTTGCCACACGCAAAATGCAGCATCAAAGCGAACCAAGCAGAGCTGCGGCATGCTGGAAAGTAGTGTCAGTCCTCTTGTTGATTAAAACAGCACAGACTGTTTTTTGCTCTTAGCATTTTTTAAACAGTTAATTGATAAATAAGTAGTATCTTTGAAGATGCTGATTAGAATGGCATGGAAGTGGTTTAATCAGCATAATGGGTTTTGGAATGCACCAGACAACTGAGTTTTAGGTCTGGCTAGGAAGAGTCTTAGCTCCAATCTTAATTTTAAGATCACATGTAAGCAATAGAAGGGCCTTGTGTCCAATTGAGAACTGCTTGAACTACAGCCAGCCCCTTTGACCCTCTACATTCAAGTCTCTGCCCCAGACATGCAACCATAGCCACGCTATTAAAAGTCAGGGGTGCTGTCCGAGGTGGTGTGTGGCACCACATCAACCAGCCAGCGCTTACGCCATACACGTTGGCCTTTGTTATCCCATGTGAAGGCTTCACAAAGCCCAATATATAGCATGATGAGAAGCACTGTTCTGTGTGCCGTCCTAGAGTAAAACACAGAAACCTCTCGTCCCTCATATAGTGCCTAAAAGCAGAATATCACCCATTTTCAAGCGCTCTAAAAGTTGGCCTAGATGGAAGATGGCAGATAAAACAATGTTTCCAGCACCACACGGCAAGTTCTTCCCCCTAAGATTGCAAAGCGCCCGCTGCTTCCCGAAGCTAGGTCTGCACTCAATAAATACCCTCATAATAATAATGAAAGAGGGGGAGCCAACATGAGAAGACGGGTCTCTAGGGTGCAAAGTCACTCATTTAGCCACAAGAATACCCCCGGTCCCCGAACATATGAACTTGAAGCCTGCTTCTGTGATTACTCCAAACATACAATCTGAATTGTGCCCATTAAAAAACCAACAAATAAGAATACATGAACGCGTTGTCAGTGCTGGTTTTGTATAGCCAAAGAATAAAATTAGTATAACGAATTTAGATCCTCATTAAATATCCTACAATCCTAATTGCAAATTGAAGCAGGTGCATGGAGACGCCCCCCATGCCCTCTTCTTTTAACCATTGCTGAGAGTAGTATATGAGAGTACTATCGAAATTCTGCAGTTTATTCACAAATGCGGCAGCAAAATGGCAGCATAATGACATGGCAGTGCTGCTACCGCACCACAAGTAGACCACCCTTTTGCTTTCGTTTTCCGCTCTTTCTGCAGGCCGGCCGGCCCAGCACCTCTTCCTTCATGAGAACTTGAACAGGGCAGAGTGGAATTCCTGGGTTTGCCTGCTGCACGCTCCACACCAATCAGGTCAATCCCCATTTGGAGGGTGCGTGCCCTCAAAAAGAACCATCAAATGAAATATTAGAGAAGGAGCCTTGTGGCTCCATCGGTATCACCAGAGAGCGCTCCTTGTACCGCTGGAAGTCGCTTGCCAGTTCCTCGCAAATTAGACCACAATGATCAGCTGTGTACACTGTCAGTTGTGAGGCCTCCTGTACCACTATGATGCACCAGTCTTTTTGCCCTTCAAATAAAGTATGATGGGCAGCAAGTGGCAAAACCCTACTAGAGAATGCAGTCAGTTAAGAAAGAATGTACAATGTAAATGAGTATCACGTGCGTACGGCTAAATGTATGTCCCCTTGTTGGTGGTGGGTTAGACCCAGTAGCTAATTATTTAAATTATACCCACCAATCACCCATTGCATATATACATATAAATGGTAATTTAATGCAAGCTCAAACAGGGATAACTAGAGGAGACATTTGCATTATGTTTTTCTAATGGTATGATAACTGAGGCAGGCAGGCATGCAAACATGTTTCCAATGATATCAACATTAACTTTAGTGATTTCTCACATCAAGGAACTGAGCTGTTTGTGCAATGAAGGACTTGTTGCAACATATGGGAAGGCTATTCTGTGCACATCCGCTTTTAAGGTCGATGTTTCCAGCTGTGCCTAGCACCCACCATTTCTAGTGACCTGCGGTCGAGCTAGCATGCACCGGGAGATCGCTCCTGAGGTTTCCGTGGCACTGTAGCATTCAGCCACTTGGAACCCTCATACACAGGTCTCCAATCACTTCTTGGTATTAATGACTGTGCGCCACGCACCGGTGTTCAATGATTTCAACCTGGCCGATGGTGGGAGGAGTCTGCAGGAGCTCTCCGCCACTGGACGAACACTGCAGGCTGACACAGAGGCAGGAGCACTGCAGGGAAGCATGCAATTCACCAAGAAATGTGCATCTCTTGCCCTCCCTCTAACACACTGTCTAACCTGAGAGCCCCTGCTGGGAAGGCATGGGTAGGATAGGGGCTTGTGGGTTGAGTTCAAAGATGTCAGACTTACACCATATTCCAGGAAGTCCATTTTACGGTTACATGTGATTACAACGAAAGTGTAGTGAGTACAAACCAGTGCATTTCATGTCAGAAGTACTCATGGCAAAGGTGAGTGAAATGCATGATCTACAAACATGAAAGACAGTCAGAAAACACGAGGCATGAGCACTCACGTGGTGTGGATTTGGCGTCAGAAGGCAGCCATTTTGCTTGCACATAACCCTGAAGTTGCTGCCTCATTCATCACAACACGGGGTTAAAGGTACTCCTGGGTGGCGAGATAGGAGAACCCAGGGGAGAAACACACTAGAGCACCCCACTACCCCATTAGTGAGGGGGCTGTAGAATGCGGGTTCTTAAATGATCAGGAAACAGCACATGGGAATTAGTTCCAGCGTCACAGTTTGCGGAATGAAGGGCAGAATGGGGCCAATTAGGAAAGGCTAAATGGAGACGAGATGAAAAAGGAGCGGAAGACAAAGCCGCTCGTTCATCAAAGGACACGTGTCCGTGAAAGGCTGGGGCGGGACCAACACTGGGGGTGAACCGCTGCCTGCAGAGTACCCCAAAATCCAGCTTGGAGCGATGGGAGCGTGTGATAATGTGTTCTGAATACTGTCTTATGCAAATACCGTAAACATCGGGGCGAGAGAATTGCCAGAACGCTCCCCACTCTTCACGCGCAATGACAGGAAACTAGAGGGGCCTAGGCCATCCAGATATACTATGGACTTTACAGCATAGCAGAAATAATAGAATTCTACACTTGATATTCAATTACCTTACATTCTGTCTTTCATCAAACAAATAGCAATTTTTTTTTTGGCAAACCATATTTCATAATCATTTGATATTTTGTTTTTATTTTGTTAAAAAATAAAATGTAAAATTCACAAGCAAGTCTTTGGTATTTAACCTGAGTGCAAATTTGGATTTTTGGGAAGGTGTGGCTAGGCTCTTTGAGGCATGCACATGAGGAATCGTTGGGAGAATACGATTTTTTCCGTGACACACATTTCTGGGTGCACTCTCCTGTGTGGGAATACGCTGTCATGCTGTCTCTGATGCCATCTGTGCCATCAACCAGCTCAGGTGCCATGATTGGTGAATGGATATAATTCCCAACCCCTTCCTCCTCCTCGAATTTATCCCGCGATGGCATGATGGGCACGTCCCTCAATATCGCCATGCTGTGACGCGTGCAGCACCGCACTACTACATCGTACACCTAGGATTGGAATGTTTTGAATGGAACCCCCAGTCTTGCTGAGGCCTTAACGGGACCAAGGCTGTAAGGCCACTGTGGTGCCATGACGAGGTGATGCACTGGAGTCATCCGGCATAGGTGCTTTGGGTACCCGGAATCCTCTGTGAACTCTAGGTTGGCAATGTCACTCTTGACCCATGTTCATGCATGTTGCACGGCTTGAGGCACTCCCCAGGGCCATTTGCTCCTCAATGCCCATGAGCAAGGAGTATTGAGGCTCAGTGCAGCATTTGTTCCATATCTGCACAGATGTTTTAGGTGACGCTAGACCTGGACACCAGAGGGAGGGGTGGCTGTATAATCTTTCGGTCTTATTTGCCAGTCTCTGGACAGGCATCAGACTTTCAATATCAAATGGCACATTGAGTGTGGGCGTCTGGTGTAATATGGGGGGTACGGGGAGAGCATTCTTGCATGTCTCCCTTAGATGCTGATGCTCATTTATTGAATACATCTTCACTTGCTGCACTACCATAGGGCTGGAACGGTGTGTCTCCCTGGTGACTAAGAAGGTGGCTGCACAGTTTCAGGAGTAAAGCTATCCTCGGGAGGATAGCTCAGCGGCAACGTGCTTGCCTTGGAAGCAAGACCACATGAGCAAAACGGGTTCGATTCCTTGGTCTGCACTTAGAAACCTCAGGGTATTTAGCATAATATAAATAACCTAATATATATATATATATATATATATATGTATATATAAAAAGGGGTTGAGCCGCCTGATAATTTACTCCAAGCAGCTTCTAATCCCATACAGGACGAGCGACGGCTGGGTACCTGAGAGCTGGCACCGCTCCTCCTTACATAGGATTCTTCCAGATGCAGATGAGATCATTCTATGGCTCCCTGGAACTTGTCCCATCGCTGCCTCTGTAATGGGAAAATGTATTTCCAGGGGCGAGCATTGATTGTGGCTTGCAATTTGTTGCCCTCCCTCTGGAGGCACCTTTGCCAAGGAGGCTGTAAAATCACCCCCTTGACTCTTTGCACCTTTCGCGTGCAGAGGCAGTCATCCACTTCAGCCCGTCGGTGAACTGTGTGCCTCTCTGCATTGCATGTACCTCTGGCCTTTGGTTAGCTATGTGGACATCTTAAGGATGCATTCAGTCATGGCCCATAGTATGACCCTGGCAATGAGAACGTGTGCACCTGGCTGGGAACAGTTTCCATAATGACTCACATTGCGATGGGATGGACTGAGTGCAGACCCGTGTGCCTGCTAATACATCACAATGCCATTAGGTTCTCATTATAATTCAGGCCCAGGTGCAGCATCATGAGGAATATGCATGCAGAGTGTCTCCGACGTGGTCCTGAACCCAACTTTCAAACATGCTGCATATCTCACCACAGGGCAGCCCACTCCAGGTAAGCCTGCTATCATACTGGACCTAGCCCCAGACCTGAGCATCTGATGCACCCTTGACTCTCGTAACTTCTGCAACCATACAACTATGCAATCTCTGTAACAGCGCCCTGATGCTCAAGGCGTTGGTGCGCTTTGTAAATGCGAAAATAAATAAATAAATAAAGGATCGCAGGCTTATCCAGTGTGAACTGCATAGGGGATTGCTGGGAAATATGTCGACCAAGCAGCAGTTTCAACGTCCACACTTGCACCGTCCTTCATATGCAATGCAGCAGCAGCTTCAAAAGGACTGCTTGCTGGGTTTAGTTCGGTTAAACGTGCCTTTTATTTCAGCCCAGCCTTAAAAAGTAGTGATAGGATGCTTACTTTGGACCGTGATTCTCGTTTGCGTTAAGATTTAGACTTCCATAAAGATGTCCAAGGGTTTTTGATAAATGTGTCTGTTCTTTCCCTATTCATACAACACTCCAACATCTGCGTGTCTACATAGCACCATAAAACAGAAATACACGAATAATGAATGACTTGCACACAGCTGGTATCAGCACCGTTCTGCTGTCAGCACAATCCTGATTTTCATTGTTTCTGTAAGATTTTGAGAAGATGTGAGTGACTCAGTGAGGTTGGTGTCTCGGTGAATTCATGGCAAGAGGAATTGAGATTTTTGTTTTAAAGAGTGTAAACTTAACATATGTTGTTTGGGTGCACGTAATTTCCATGTATGCCGACATGTCCCATTCCAAACGGGAGATGCTAGTCCAGTGTCGGTTTTAACTTTGCATTCTGGGATTTGAAGTGCCAGATTCAACATTTTAAAGCAAGGACTCAACGCCTCAGAATGCAAAGATAGAATCCAGACTGGAATAGCATCTCACGACTGGAACTGTGCATGTTGGCGTGTACGCAAATTGGGCACACAAACAGCATTACGACTGCTCGGTGACTATGCGTCGATGCCCTAGGAATGTAGGTCTACAGTCCAACAATATTGACATTTGAACGCTGATTGCCCACATAGACACTCAGAATGGGTCTATGTGCCTCAGTGTTTGACAGGTATACTGAGGGCCTCAGACAGGTGTGGTGCAAATAGTAACAGCAAGTAAAAGTACCGCCCACTTGCAGTTTGGGATTTAATAGAATATTCGGGGCATGGGTAAAAAGAAATTACTGCACGGGGTAATTACCCATATTTAGCCCATTTAATACAGCATGCTGTAAATATTCCATGCATACTAGCCAATTGCAGGCTGGGTTTTTATGGAATATTCATGGCGTGCGGTACATAGAACGTACTGCACCAGCTAGCTTTCCCATGTTTACACCAACGAGTGCTTTCTATTCTCCCTCAGGCCACACATGTCTCATGTAATTTCAAGCAATGGTTAAAAAAAACATTTCTTTTACTGTTACCATCATATCGGTAATGCGGCCCTGGATGCCTTCATTTGCTATAAGAAAGCAATACCAAATATATGACAGAGATCACCCTTCTTTAGAATATAGATGTTATACTTATTGCCATCATATTCAGTCTGAACATATCCTGGCGTTCTTGCAGCTTCGAGTCTGGGGTCATTACTGTTAAATGGTATGTAGCCTGCTTCAGCAAAACAAAAGAGGTGATGGCTGGAAGGTTTAGATTGATCCTAACCTCTGGCATTGCCCTGAGAATCCCTCCAGACTGCCATGATGTTACAGAAAGGGGAAAGACCATATGCAAATCCGGCCTGCTCCTACCCCATTCTCATTGCAAGGACAAGGATTGCATACAGGTGTGAAGGACTGCCAGCTGCACCTGAGTTGAGTGGAGTGGCAGGTAACTCTTCTGGGGTAGGTGAAGGATGCAGTCCTTGACAAAACACAGGAGATCAAAGTACTAGAACTCATATACCCATATAAAGGTTATCAGGAGACAAACACAACCTCAGCTGAGGTTAAACCAATTAATTAGTCTATGGGGAGCCGTGGCAGAGGGTGGCATACATGGACTGGATTGACCAATTCATTAAAACACTTTAATGAAATTAGACTTTGTCTTTGCTCATTTAATAATGGTCAGTGTTGCAAATCAAACTATT
The DNA here is from genome assembly GCF_040938575.1 of Ambystoma mexicanum. Lineage (NCBI taxonomy): Eukaryota > Metazoa > Chordata > Amphibia > Caudata > Ambystomatidae > Ambystoma > Ambystoma mexicanum. The sequence goes on from NC_090924.1 coordinate 1,043,284,212, forward strand.
GGTTGAGTCTAGAATTTGAACCGCTCAACTGTTGGATCTTAGGCCTATACTGAAACAGAGGTATTGCATTACCTGCTAGGGAAGTCTGTCTACGCATTCTATTCTCCATCAAGCACATATTGGCAGAAGTGATGTTGCGATCTCTTTCAGCTCTTGGGAGAAAACCCTAGTAAATGAATGTATTCTTGTCTATGAACCATTGAATAGACGTACACTTGTGAAATAATAGAACATTGACATTTCAGGCTTCTGATTAGGAAAACAGATTTAGAAGGATATTAATGCTCGATATTTCAAGCTCATTTCTTGGATGAGGCATGCCATTTTTGGTATTTCGAGAGCCCTGAGAAGTTGCAACATTATGACCCAGCAGATAAAGTTATACCTTAGTCAGTTCAAGCATTTGCACACCAAGGAACCCATGATAACTTAATAGCTGGATAATTAAGATTGGAGAGTAACTATGGGAATGCGGTCATGTTTGTCTTTTTGGAAATCTTAGTAGCCTACAATAACAGTCATGTGATACTGCTTTCCTACTTTTCATGGATCAATGTCAAAACCCAAGTCCAATGGCTGAAATCATTCTTAATTAACCATCAACACACAGTGTTGTGGGGGTTGTCTCTAACCCCATTACTCCTTAATGTATATGCGACACCCCTAATTGCCCTGATTCTCAATCTATGGATGCAGGTATCTGAACTATGCTGATGACATGCAATTCATTTTCAAAATTACTTCCAATGCAGTGACATGATACTTAATTCTGCCACTTCCAAGCTACAAATAAAAGTATGGATGTAACAGGATCCCCTTAAGCACGGAAACTGCTCTCCTGAACCCCCGTGAAGACCTGCTCTCCAATCTTGACTCTAATCTCCCTTCTGTCCTCATTCTCCTTGATCTATCCTCTGCTTTTGACATGGTCAACCATGCCATCCTGCTCAATCGTCTCCGCGACAACCATGGTATTATTGATCGGGCCTGACCAGGTTGACCTCCTTTCTCACCGACCAACCCTCTTAGGTCCAACTGGGGTATTTCCTCTCTTCTATCTCTATCTCTACTGGTGGTGTTCCCCAAGCATCTAACCTCTCTCCATGGCTCTTTAACCACTACCTGGCACTGCATCTCTACTTTCTGCTCCAATTTTCAATGTTATGCGGGTGACACTCAGCTATCTTTCACGCTCCCCTCAGCCTCCTCTGCTTCTTCTCTCATACCATACTGTCTGGCTGCAATTCAGGAATGGTGTGACACCAGTGATCTCTGTTTGATGCTATTGAGACTGATATCGTCCTCATTGGGACACCCGCTCCCTCCTTTTCTCTCACTCTCTGGGCCCTCTTCCTGCTCCTTCCTGTGAGGCTAAGAACCTTGGTGTCATCTTCAACTCCACCGTCGCCTTCTCTCCTCACATCTCTGACGTCTCTAAGAAGTCAAACTATCAGCTGCACCTCCTCAGAGGTATTCTTCCTATCCTCTCCTTCACCCAGAAGCTCACCGTCTCCAGAGCTCTGGTCCTCTCTAGGCTGGACTATTGCAACAGCCTCTTTCTAAATATTCCTGCCTCTACTCTTCAAACTTTACAACTTATCCAGAACAGGACTCTGAGACTTGTCCCTGGCCTCAAGCCCAGGGATCGTATCTCTCCAGCTCTGAAATCTCTTCACTGGCTCCCCGTGGCTGCAAGGACATTAGGAAGGTCAGGTTGTGTGAAACTTGCATATCCACCAAGTGATAGACTATCTTTCTAATTGTGTTCATTTCTTTGGAACATGTAACTCAATCCCCTTCTTTTACAGTCTTCCATTGCTTGACAACTATATCATATATAAGCCCCAGCACAAACATGAACCTAGAGATGCAGGCGTTTGGATCTGAGACTTTCTGTAGGACTGACCACAAGTGAGACAGTGTACCCAAAAGTTACATTGTTGGCTTTTGAGAAACAATTCTCCCTGAAGGTGTCGCTGACATCCTTTATAAATTAAAATGTCGCAGGAAGTGACCAATTGGTTTTGATGAGCTGACAGAAAATACAAAGCTGTAAACAGTGCAATATTTAAAAATGGAGCAAAGGAGCATTGCAACATCCATGGCAAGGAATGGGTGCCATCATCAGTGGGGCATCTGATTGCACTTGTATTCAGCAGAGGCGGCCCTAATACTTGGAACGTTTGGAGCTCAGCCACATGATGTCACAACACCAAGAGCAGAACAAATCTTTTCACCAGACCTGCTGAAGGGAGGGAAGTGATATCATTCAATTGTATGTGTTACGTCAGACACTATCCTCTACTCTCTTTACTTACTATTACTGTATGTAGTGCCTGGTGATAAAGAGCATCGATCAGACTGAATCGCAGGCTCTTTTATCGATAATGGTTCCATGCGTGTACGCTCACCAGTTTAACACAAGCAAACAAGGTTGACTATTTTCGTAAAAAAGGTTCAGATACCTCTTCAGCCTTACGCATTGAGATGCCATAGATCTCGCCCCGGTATGGAATGAGCACTCCCGCCTTCCTTGACATAATCACTTATAGTACATTTGACTCTCAAACCCCCTTGGATATCCCAAAAGTGTAACTAAATACTGAATAACCCATAACAAGATAGTTCACTATGTCCTGTGCCCTCCACCCATTCTTCGTATTCTAGGTCAGAGAGGTAGAAGGGTAAACGCAGAAATATTAATGTGTTGTTTTTGCCTCAATTGTAGCTTCCACATTGAAGCGGCAGTAGTTCCCGGCGGAATGGATTTACTGTGATTAAACTGAAGCTGAAATGGTCAAAGGTGAAAAGACTGAAAGTTATTTTACCGAAAATAGTTTTCGGTTATCTCTCCCCCGAACATTTCAGACTATCCCCTTGTCTCCCACCTCCTTATTTACCTGTGGGCGGCACACCTCCTTGTGTGCCGCCATCTCCAGCATCCATCTGCAATGCCATTTCCCTCCACTTGTGTGTATGGGAACCGGTGCTGCAGGGTCCACTTTAACTTTATTTTTATTTTTTTATTGAGATGGGAGCAGAGCACACCCTCGCAACCCCTGCTCACATTACAGTGAACAAGGGTGCAGGGACACGCTCGCATCCCCCGCTGCCCCTTTTCACTGTAATGCAAACGAATGGGAGACTTGGTTGAAATTTTCGGATGAACGTAATTTTCATAGAGCCGAAATTCGGTCAACTCTCCCATTTGTATTTTTTTCTCTTTCTTTTTAGGTCTTTCTGGCTGAATCAGGTTGTTGGTACAGTCCAGTATCTTATAACATGCTACGTTTTGTAATTTACTGAACTTGTAGCATGCGCACGACAAATTGAATTGCATTGAGCAACCATGCCCAACTTTTTCCTTAGATTAGGCTTTTGCCACCGTGCAATTTAGCATTACAATAGCTCAATGGCTGTCCATGGGCTTTCCGTATTCATTTCATTGGCCATGCAATCACAGACAACATTACATCCTCCATACCAAAGATGATAGGCTACACAAACAACAGCAACACCTGCTCTATCATTACATTCTAGCACTGCTGAGAATGTAATGAATGCACTGGAATCATTGGGCACAATGATAAAAAACGTGCTTTCATATAGTTGGCTTTACAGTTTCTTGTCACTTCGCTAGGGTGAAAATTGCCGATTCCGATATTACCCAATTTGACATGAATGAATTGACAGTTCTTGGATAAAAGGCTAGGGATTCAAGCCTGTGATGGACAGCTTTAATGATGAGCCATGCACCGAGTGTGTACCAGTACACGATTGCAGTACAGAAGGATGCTCCTGCAATACAGAGAGCATAAGAGGGTACTGCAGTGTTCAATCATGGTACAGATAAGTTCATTCCGGATATCATTCAGAAGTCGAGATGATCTCAATTACCAACAGTTCCCGGATGAAGAGCCTCTATGGGTTTCATTATTGCAGCGCCCCGATAAAAGGCTGATGGTGCCTCTAGTGGTAGCTTATTTTGTGGAGACTCAGGTGGGTCTAAGAGGTGTAGCTCACCACAGGAAAGCCACGCTTTGTTATAAGCCAACCGTTGAGGGTTTAGTTTTATTCTCGGATAGTCTCAAGTCTCAAGTTCCGGGGGAGGTTGTTCCAGAGTATGGGGGTGGTCGTGGTGATGGATCTACCACTGATGCATTAGCATAAATGCCATGCCCATTTCTAGGCACGTGGCCGTGACTCTGTCTCGGCATCATTTGTAGGATCCCTAACCCTCCCGGGTATTTGAGGTGGGGAGAAATGGACATAAAATCAAGAGTGCCGGCTTCAGGATGTTTCCCAGAATTCTTGGAGTTTGCATGTTCTCTTTGGGCAATGGGTACCATAGAAAACGGCAACACTTATGTAAATAAACTCGTGCTTGCTTTATGAAACAGTCCAAAATAAACAAACAGTGCAAATGAGAGTGTCTTATGTAAAGCCAAGAAACACTAAAAGTCTGGCATGATTCAACATAAATCCTTGCATGAATTCGAAAAAGACCCAAACAAGTATCACCTTCATTGATTTGCCTAATACTATTATATGGGTTCCAGAGTTTTTGTTACTGTTTGAACAACAATATGTTTGCTGTTGGACGAAATGGGTCTACCTCTTACTTTCACAAACTTTGGGGCTTTTCCACTGCATGGGAGGCAGGGAGGAAAGCTCAGGGGCAACGCGTTCCTCTTGGAAGCAAGAGAACGCATAACAAGACAGGTTCAAATCCCGGGCCCATGCTTAGAAACTGGTCTCCAATATTAAGTGTGTTATGAAAGAACAATTATAATAATATCAAAGCCTTAACTGTTAACGAACCGCGGGAAACTCTTCGAAAGACAAATACGTGGCATAAACCACTGATGTGATGGCTGAAGAGCTGCATTTTGTCTTTGCAAGCTGTTTATTTTCACGGGAATATATTGGCATGGGTGTAGTTGAAGAGAGACTTCCCTATTCCTAAACTCCACTAAAGAACATATCAATTCAGTGCAAAGAGTTCTGTTCGCGCCCCCTTGTATAAATAAAAAAGACAAAGAACTGGGTTCCTCCTAAAAATCAGCATACCTCGAGAAAGGTCCTTTACCCAACTGTATTCTGCCTACCGGCGGATTACCGTCAAACTCGTAATGAGGGCGTATATTGGGGTTGGGAAAATTGGAAGTAAACTGGAATTGCACACTGGGGCATGCAGTAGTTGCCAAGCTAGAAATATGCTAAAATCATGCAAACTAGAAATATACTGACATTGAATAAATGGGACTAGACGTCGATTGTGTAAACTGCGAGGATATTGAGATTCTGAAATTTGTGAATATAAAGAACTGTTATTTTTTACAGGGATTGCGCAAAGTGGGAGTAGACTGGGATTGTCAAACTGGGAATATAGTGGAGCTGGACATTGTAGGAATACACTTTAATGGCCAAGCAAACTGGGAATAGGTTGAGTTTGTTAAGAATGCAATTGTCCAAATGGGAGCCTTCTGAAATTGTTTAAGAGTACACTGAGATTCTGCAAGGTGCATTGTCAAATTGTGAAAATTATGTATTTGGACAAGCTTCAAATATATGGCAATTGTGCAACTGGGAAATTCCTGCGATTATTCAAACTAGCATGTACTTGGATTGCTAAACTGGGAATATACTTGAGTTGTAAAATTGGGAGGTCCTAAAGATTGTAAAACTGGCAATATGCTTTGATTGTGCCAACTGTAAGTAAAAGGAAAAGGGTTATGAAAGTGGGAGTATACTGGGTGGTTAAACTAAGAGCATACTGGGATTTCCATCCTGGGTAGTCATTTCCTTGATGCTACAGGTGGCAGAAAGCCAGTTACTGCTCTTATACTAATGGCAGTGCAAATTAGGTAACTACCCTCACACTACAACAAGGAATGCGGACATTCCATATGGAGTAGCCAAAGAGAAATGCTCCCGCCCCTAACCCTGGCCTCTCCTCCTTCGGGTTCGCTGGAGTGGGCTGGCCTTTCAGTCCAGCCCTCCCCATCCAGCTGCAAGTTAAAAGCAGACACTGCCTCCCGGAGGTACAGTCTGTACTGCAGAGTTCACCATAGGTTGCAGCTTTGCTGCTATTCCAGTGGATAGACAGCAATGGACCGCATTGATTTCCCGTCTATCCACCACCAGCAATAGAGAACGATACTGGCAATGAGGTGTGAACTGAACATATTGGAAATTGACCATGATGTGCTAAAATGTCATAACCAAAACTGGGTATTCTGTGATAAGTGGGCATAATGTAAGCTAGAAAGAATGTGCTAGGAGATGTATCTGGAAACCGGCTGTGCGTTGAGAAGCATGCAAAATGGAAAGTGGCAATAATCTGCCAAGTGGTCATAATGTCATTCAATAGCTGGCCATAATGTAAACTGGTAATGATGTTCAAGTGGCTACGCTGGAACCTGCCAAAGAAGTGCCAATTAGGCATAATGCAAACGCGCAACGACGCGCTACCTGGGCTCAAACAGAAATGCATAACAAAACAGAGAGAACAATAATATGAATTCTTCAAAATAGTTGGACCCTTAAGGTAGAAATGCCGTTTTAATTTCTGACTTTTCAACCACAGCACCTTTTGAGCAAAGGAAGGCATTGTGTATGTGATGCACTGGCCTCAGAGTATCCAGATCAGTGCCGCAAGCACTGGTCTGCATTTGCTGGCCAATATGGTATTTTATGTGGAATTGAATACTTTGTGCTGCGCATGTTGGGTAAACTCATTAAAAAAAATACACTATTGTATGAGTCATTAAATCAGAAAATGGAATAAATGGGATTTCAGAGAGATTATCTGTAAGGATAGCTTTCTGCCCTTTTCCAGAAAAACTGATACGCTCTAAAACCTAATCCAGAGAGGAACAGTTCATAAATCTATGTTGAAAACAAAAATGGAATGAGTCTGTTTTTGTTGAGACCAGGCAATCTATGCAGTGCCCTATTCGTTTACCCTAACACAGATAAGTACTATTTTAAATATAGAGTAAATTCATCTGAGTAGGTAATAGCTGCATCTTCAAAGCAGAAGGCCTGTGCTATTAAATGTGGTATCATTATTACTGTCACTAGTAGTAGCACGTATTAAAGGCAATACTAGAGTAGTAGTACTAGTAGCTGTAGTAGTAGCAGTGATAGGAGTGGCTGTAGTATTGCGTATTATTATTTCCTATAAACATACCACAACACAGACTGTGTGAGGCCGGGTAAAGAGTCGGAATACTACGACTGAACGGCGATAACCCAACCCTTTTTGTGAGGGGAGAAAGCCTCCTGATGTACTGAATGGAATTAATTTGTTTATATTTTAGACCACGCGGCCCTACCTACGTATGTATAGGAGAGATCCAAATGCCCAAGGAAAGTGAAGCACAGAGGGGAAAGGGGAGAGCGCCATATCACTCCAGAAGGAGGGAAGAGGGCATTGCCTTTCCCTGCAGGTCCTCCCCACCTGGCCAGACCGCCTCTTTCCTCAAACTCCTACAGTTTACGCTTAGCGATATGAAGTAGGCCCAGGGGGCGGGCTCGAGTTACAAGGGGAGCTAACATTGGACTTGGATGTCAGAGGCCTTCTGATGCTCAGTCCAGTACAGGCATCCCAGGCTGTGCCTGTCCCTCCCTTAATGAGCACTGAGAGCCCAGCACTGCAGAGGGATCACGCGAGTATAAACAGTTCCCTCGGACCTCTAGCGAATCCGACGTTAAATACACAGGATAAGGCTTGTTTGCCATTCCCTGGTGATGACATCCTTGGCTTTGGAATGTCTGCAGGGAGTTGTCGCCAGTGATCTGGGATCCTAAACAAATGTCCCTGGGGGCCAATTTGCAGCTTGGATTCTTTGTGGTTTGGGTTATTTCATAACAAGACACTGTGATATACATAGCACTAGACTCGCATTCCTCTAAAACTTCGTTTTCTATGTTTTGCGTGGTTTGAAGTCATTTCTATGGAATATAGGCCCGAAATATATTAAATGCCTAAAAACTATAGACTGGAGAATTTGAGATAATGGCTCCTCCTATGTATAACAGCTATCCAATTATGCATTTTATTAGTGCAGTATGGGCCTCATTACGACCCTGGCGGTAAGGGGTTTACGCCAGCGTTAGCTGCGCCGACCCCTTACCGCCAATTACGAGGTCCCCTAGCGCCATGGTGCTTTTAACACCTGCTTTTAGCAGGTGTTAAAATCCATGGCGCTAAGGGACCATGGAGTTAATTACGCCACCGTAATTTACGGTGGCGTAATTAACGCCTTCCCCACTCCCATTATGCCCTATGGGGCAAAAATGGGAATGGGGAAGGGTAAATGGGGATTGGGGACTTACCGCCCCGCCTAGGTCGGAATGGGGCGGTAAGTCCGCCAACCACCATGGCGTAAACGTAGTTTACGCCATGGTGGTAAAGTCACGGCCCAGGCGGTAACTTACCGCCTGGGTCGTAATGAGGCCCTATGTCTCTGTTTATTCATGCATTTACAGCATGTAATGGCAGGATATGGGAATGAAAGAAGAGCAGGCGAGCATCACTAAGTCAGAGTTCATTTGTGTAAAAGTGGCTTGAAAAATAAATATATTATTTTTCATTTTCCTAAATCCTGGCACCTAAATTCATTTGCAACAGAATTTGAATTAGAGAAAATAATGATATACATGTCAAAAAACCTGGCAAGTATAACAAAGCACCTCAAGCGGCGACAATGTTTTCTCATGTCTGTGACGGATGGTTAAAGGCTACAAGTAAAGGGAGCCACCATGCCCTTCAAACGATACCCATATAACTTAAAACCATGGCGAAAGACTAACAGGGCCACCTCAATCGTATAGGCGCTATACAAATTAACTATCATATCATAACCTGCAATGTAGTGGGTTGGCAAAACCTCTGGGTCACTCAAGAAAACGTTTTTTTGCCAAAGAGGGACTTATTCATTTTTTAAAGCCAGAGCTGCAGTATTGTGCAGTTGAAAATATTCTTAAGCTTATGCTCATCATAAAACATTGAATAGATTTATAGATGTTTTAAGAAGGATTCATGGTAGGTGTAGGCCCAAGAAAAGGACTATTGAACCAAATGATGAATCGTTACCAGGCACAGCTTTTCATCAACTTCTGAATACACATCATTCAAACAGAGTTTGAAATGACCCTGGTGATATATGCTTCAGGTGCACCAATACAATATGCAGTGTCCTGGGCCAGGGAGCGAGACCTCCGTGATCTATAGACACACTTGAGGGTCATTCTTGAATTCATGGGATGATCTTTCAAATAAATAAATGTTTTATTAATACTGCATGGTTTACAGCAAAACCCTCAGCATAACGTACAATAAATATGGCACATAACATTATAAACAACCAAGCGAAAATCAGTCATATTCAACATCATTCCCCTCAAATTCATGTAAAATGTCTGCTTTAAATATGTTGGTTACATTGTTCACAGTGTTCCAGAGATGAGTCCACTGCATCCTTCGCACGGGGAGGTCAAAGGAATACATTTATTTAATACATATTTACACTTAACATCAGTTTAAACTAGCTATGTTAATGGGTAGATTAGAATTCCTCCATCAGGTATCCAGGTTTCTTTTTTTAGGCGAATCCACACTATATGATTAGGATATTTAGCTATTTCTTAATGTTGGGCTGCCTGGTCAATGACAGGCAGGACTCAAAGAGGCCTTAACAGGAAGCCTCACATTCTAGGGCTAAGGGAGTAGAAAGCTCCTCCCCAATGTGGTGAAAAGAGTTTTCTTTTAGCTCGTCAGACTGAGGTAGATTTCAAATGTTGTCTACCAGGATTAGTGGGCAGATTGATAGTGAAATCCTAGCAATGGAGTCTGGCCAGGTCTCAGGCAGTGTGGAGACCAGTTTAACATCTAAATGTCTGGTTAAAAATACATCAAGGCAATAAAATATAACATGAGAAATAAAATTGGTAATGAATGAAATATACTTGCTGTGAGTATATCCAAGAATGAAATAGTTTCAGTTGTGTCTTGACAATTTTTCCAAATATTACAATCTCAATAATTCAGTAGGGGATGTTCAGCCCCCAGTACAAACCCATTTGTTTAAACCATCCACATAGGGATTTAAATGGGCAGGGGACGATGACATAGAACAAAGTTATAGCTGAGTTTATTCAAAATTAGAAAGTCTAGGTATAGGACGACGGTTCAGAAATCCACAATTGAAAACAAAATTCTAACCGGCAATCAGAGGGCGTTTTTAAACATGACCCGCCTACCCCTCCACTCCCCCACACACATTTATATGTCCAGTGAAAGATTTGTAGAGCATCATTTTACAGGAATTCTCGGTTAAAAGTGGGTGAACTTTTTTCTTTTAGCCATGACTCCAGAATAAAAAGAAACTCTACATGGTCTTGAATAATGAAGTCAGCAATGTGACAAGCACTGCTTATAAAAGAGCAGACTTTGTCGATGGGGTCATAGCTACATTTCCCAGGCAACACAGAGGAGCAAACCCTGCATTAGTCTTTCTGTGCCTATTTCATGTCTACATTTGTATTAGGCACACAAATGAAATGCCAGGCAATCGGATCATAGGCCCTTTAACACCTATTGGCCCTCATTAGGACTCCGGCGCTAAGCCATTGTGCTATTAGCACCATGGTCCATGCCGGAGTCCGCCATGGAGAAAGGGGGAATTACCACCCCATTCCAAGGTTGGCAGGGCGGTAATTCCCCCTTTCTCCACGGCCCTTCCCCATTCCCATTTTTGCCCCATAGGGCCCAATGGGAATGGGGAAGGCGGCAATTACGGTACCGCAAATTGCGGTACCGTAATTGCCATCAAGGTCCCTTTGCGGGTCCCTACTTTATCGGCTGGTCCAGACCAGCCGTTCAGGTCTGGAGCCGCAAAGGGACCTCGTAGTAAGGCGTTAAGGGGTTAACGGCGCTGCAGCCTTTTATGGCGCCGTTAACCCCTTAACGCCAGGGTTCTAATGAGGGCCATTGTCTAGAATGGGCTCGGCCTTTAAGGCCAGTAGACATTCGATGTCAATTGCTAAAAATGGCCACTTAGCCTTTGATGACTTCAGAGTGGAAGTGCCAGTACACGCGCAGTGCACCAAAATCGCGACCCAGCACGAGAGCATTTTGTCAGCTCTGGATAAATGAGTACATTTTTTGCACTGCACCTGCGCAGGTGCCACCTTCACTATAATGACACATTTCATTTAAAAGCAAATCGCCTAAAACTGAAGCCCATTTTCGGCAGTCTCCGGGTTGCTATGCCTTCCTGTGTGTGACATGGAATTTCCAAAATATTGCTGTGATTTTGGCAAAGTTTGTTTTTAATCGTATGCCCATTATAGTCAAGGCTGGGCACCAATAAAATACGTTTCCCGAAAACGGCACCAATCGTTTAATACAGTTTGTGCCCTTTTTCAAATATTTCTAATGTATTAACTCTTTCTTGGTCAATACCTCAGTACTGTCTTAAACAAATTTGCTCCAAATCGAAAACGGTCCTTTAACAGCATAGCGTCAGGGCCTCAGAAATTGGACAGGATTTGTTTATCCAACTTTTGAGTTACTGATGGGCACAGTGGTTACATCCGGTTTGTAAGACCCCTTACTCTTACATCTGCACCCCACTTTGGGCCATATTTCTTGGCAAACAGACACGGAGTTGCATCTCAGTATGGGGGATTCTTGGTAGACTGACCGGTTAGCCGGTTTAGAGATCCACAACCGCACCGAACATCTGTGTCTCTTTGTACACCAGTGCAAGTTCAATTCACGTAGTACTGGCATATGGCCATACAGCGGCTGATCACAGAACACATATTATTGCAGTGCTGTTTAGCACAAGGGCACCCGCGATGATACCACTCAAAATGGCAGCACAGGCAGAGCCCCTAGTACTGCGGGAAACCAGGAGGGGAACTTCCAGTTCAACATTTACTTGGGGGGCTCTTACTCCATGCAAGGAATCTGTCCCCCAATGGAGGGGGCGCAAGACAGGTACAGAATGACATTTTATTTGGGTCTCCCTCAATTAGAATGAGGATGACAGCGGGGCAGGATCACAAGTTCATGAATTTAACTTGAAATTTAAAGCAGCCATAAATGACACTTCTATTTCTATTTTCAATTTGCATTTCCTATCTGTAACGCGCACATCCCCAATGTGAGGAACCTTGCAGAACCCGGTATCTGGGTCAAGATTAACTTCATAGGAGCACTAGACAGAAGCATTGTTGAAACTGAGAGGTAGAATCTTAACTTTTTGCTAAACAGCAAAAGAGATTCTCAGTTCCGAATGTCCTGTGGGGGCCGATTCCACAATGTAGGGCCTAAAACTGGGAATCATCTGTGGCCAGGCCACGCCAGTAATGTTATCCTACTTTAAAATTGGATAGTGGTGGTGACGTTTACTGTCAATGCTACAACAATGTGCGCACTTTCCCACACTAACGAAATGACTCCTAGACCATACAGGTGTGAGTTACAGGGTGGAAATGCATTTGAAAATTGTTCAATTTAACACAGCATGGGGTTCAGCAACGTTTGCATGGCCCAACACTGTGACAAGCCCCTTATGCAGATCTGGAAGCAAGTTATATGTGTCGAATGTATACATGTGTACATAGAAAGCATCTGTGATCTGTAAATAGGTGCACCTTTTATGATTCATGCATAAATCACACAAGATCTATGCAGTATCTTTCCCAGCAATTAAGCACGCTTACTCGTGTGGATTGGCCACAGTTACCCTGAATTACAAAAACGTTTTCAGTGGAATTTACTCATGTTAAAAGATTTTTGTAAATCAGGACCAGTGTTTTTTTTATTAGCATTTTGTTTAATAAACAAACCTTTCAGCTATTTATCCAAAACACAATTTAAACATTTTAAACGCAGAAAAAGAAAAAGACAAAGAAAAAGATTTTAAAAAATTATTTCAACAACTTCACAGGGGGTCCTGGCCCCCTCCGTTGATACTTTTACAATAAAAAAAGCTCCTCTATACAAAGGCAGACTATTTACTGTCTGATTAAGAGTCTTGCATTGTGTCCATTATACAAAAAACGTCCCCCACGAATGAAAGTAGAGCCAGTGTTATCGCAACTCGGTCACCTTGGACTAGAATGCTCCACCATTCACCCACAGTCAGCGTTGTGCCTTGTAGCTGCACCATTCATCCACAGTCAGTGTCGTGCCTTGTAGCTGCACCATTCATCCACAGTCCGCGCTGTGCCTTGTAGCTCCACCATTCACCCACAGTCAGCGTTGTGCCTTGTAGCTCCACCATTCATCCACAGTCAGCATTGTGCCTTGTAACTGCGCCATTCATCCACAGTCAGTGCCGTGCCTTGTAACTGCGCCATTCATCCACAGTCAGTGTCGTGCCTTGTAGCTGCACCATTCATCCACAGTCAGTGTCATGCCTTGTAGCTGCACTATTCATCCACAGTCAGTGTCATGCCTTGTAGCTGCACCATTCATCCACAGTCAGTGTCGTGCCTTGTAGCTGCACCATTCATCCACAGTCCACGCTGTGCCTTGTAGCTCCACCATTCACCCACAGTCAGCGTTGTGCCTTGTAGCTGCACCATTCATCCACAGTCAGTGTCGTGCCTTGTAGCTGCACCATTCATCCACAGTCAGTGTCGTGCCTTGTAGCTGCACCATTCATCCACAGTCCGCGCTGTGCCTTGTAGCTCCACCATTCACCCACAGTCAGCGTTGTGCCTTGTAGCTCCACCATTCATCCACAGTCAGCGTTGTGCCTTGTAACTGCGCCATTCATCCACAGTCAGTGCCGTGCCTTGTAACTGCGCCATTCATCCACAGTCAGTGCCGTGCCTTGTAGCTGCACTATTCATCCACAGTCAGTGTCGTGCCTTGTAGCTGCAGCATTCATCCAGCATCGTGCCTTGTAACTGCACTATTCATCCACAGTCAGTGTCGTGCCTTGTAGCTGCACCATTCATCCACAGTCAGCGTCGTGCCTTGTAGCTGCACCATTCATCCACAGTCAGCGTCGTGCCTTGTAGCTGCACCATTCATCCACAGTCAGTGCCGTGTCTTGTAGCTGCACCATTCATCCACAGTCAGTGTCGTGCCTTGTAGCTGCACCATTCATCCACAGTCAGTGCCGTGCCTTGTAGCTGCACCATTCATCCACAGTCAGTGTCGTGCCTTGTAGCTGCACCATTCATCCACAGTCAGTGCCGTGCCTTGTAGCTGCACCATTCATCCACAGTCAGTGCCGTGCCTTGTAGCTGCACCATTCATCCACAGTCAGTGCTGTGCCTTGTAGCTGCACCATTCATCCAGCATCGTGCCTTCTAACTGCACTATTCATCCACAGTCAGTGCCGTGCCTTGTAGCTGCACCATTCATCCACAGTCAGTGCCGTGCCTTGTAGCTGCACCATTCATCCACAGTCAGTGTCGTGTCTTGTAGCTGCACCATTCATCCACAGTCAGTGCTGTGCCTTGTAGCTGCACCATTCATCCACAGTCAGTGCTGTGCCTTCTAACTGCACCATTCATCCACAGTCAGCGCTGTGCCTTCTAACTGCACTATTCATCCACAGTCAGTGCCGTGCCTTGTAGCTGCACCATTCATCCACAGTCAGTGTCGTGCCTTGTAGCTGCACCATTCATCCAGCATTGTGCCTTCTAACTGCACTATTCATCCACAGTCAGCGTCATGCCTTGTAGCTGCACTATTCATCCACAGTCAGTGTCGTGCCTTGTAGCTGCACCATTCATCCACAGTCAGTGTCGTGCCTTGTAGCTGCAGCATTCATCCAGCATCGTGCCTTGTAACTGCACCATTCATCCACAGTCAGCGCTGTGCCTTGTAGCTGCACCATTCATCCACAGTCAGCGCTGTGCCTTGTAGCTGCACCATTCATCCACAGTCAGTGTCGTGCCTTGTAGCTGCACCATTCATCCACAGTCAGTGCTGTGCCTTGTAGCTGCACCATTCATCCAGCATCGTGCCTTCTAACTGCACTATTCATCCACAGTCAGTGCCGTGCCTTGTAGCTGCACCATTCATCCACAGTCAGTGCTGTGCCTTCTAACTGCGCCATTCATCCACAGTCAGTGCCGTGCCCTGTAACTGCGCCATTCATCCACAGTCAGTGCCGTGCCTTGTAACTGCGCCATTCATCCACAGTCAGTGCCGTGCCTTGTAACTGCGCCATTCATCCACAGTCAGTGCCGTGCCTTGTAACTGCGCCATTCATCCACAGTCAGTGCCGTGCCTTGTAGCTGCACCATTCATCCACAGTCAGTGTCGTGCCTTGTAGCTGCACCATTCATCCACAGTCAGTGCCGTGCCTTGTAGCTGCACCATTCATACACAGTCAGTGTCGTGCCTTGTAGCTGCACCATTCATCCACAGTCCGCACTGTGCCTTGTAGAACATATTTTCCCAGCTACTTCGTTCTTTGCCGTTTCAATGCCAGGCACACTCATGTCAGATGGTACAATGTTTCCCGCTGCCCTTTGCACAATCTGCATTCATAATCTCTTTTCGCACATCAGCTATTTCTCGGGTGAGCATCACAATCAGGACCAGTAGGTTTTGAGTAAAAATATAAACATAGCTAAAATGGAATCCATGTGAATCCATTCATGCTGAGTAGAAGTGTACATTCGCTCCATATGTTTGACTACAAATTGGATTTGTTTACATTGTCATATGTGAGTTCTAAATCCATGACAAAGATCTAAGGCAGGCAGGATTCTGCAGCCTTTGGATCTCCAGATGTTTTGGACTACAACTCCCATCATTCCTAGCCTGCATAGTTTCCATTTAAGTGCTGAAGGCGTGCATGTTCGTCCTGATTTCCCATAAGAAATGATTGCTACCGCCCACTCACTGCAGTTAAGTTTAATGGTGAAGGATCTGACATCTAGAGCACTGCAGGTTGAATACCCCTGACCCTGGGAAATAATTGTGCCTGCTGCTGGGGCAACGGGAGCCCTGTGGGCCAGTAGTCACCAAGTACAGCGAATAATAAGGAGATTTACAAAATACACATTGTTGGCTTTACTCATTTGATTGGCAGAACATGTGTCCTTGTCATAGTCAATAAAAAGTCTGTTGCATAGAATAGTTAGCTGTATGCCTGTTTGGAAATTTATATTATGTTCAAATGTATATTTGTTTTAATGTACAGAGTAAATAGTGACAATTTTGAGTCAAGCTGATTGCGTTTATTGAACCGCAGCAATGTTTCCATATGCCACACCTTTTTCGAGACTCTGATCTGCAAACACTGTGGGCCCGATTCATGGAATATTTGCCTGGTTCAAAGTGAATTTGCACTGCTGAAAAGTGACTTTGCACTGCCGACACAAACCCTGATTCATGGAACTGTGCAAAGTGTATTTTTGCAGTCCAAAGTCAGCGCACAGTCATTTTTGCAGTACAAATGCGCGGACTTTGCATGGCAAAAATACACTTTGCACGGTTCCATGAATCAGGGTTTGTGTCGGCAGTGCAAATTCACTTTGAACCAGGCAAATATTCCATGAATCGGGCCCTGTGAGTGTTTCCTTTATTAATGTTAGTAATCTTTCAGAGCAAAAACCGAAATACAAGCTACAGCAAAGAAACGTGGCTATGCGCGTGACAGATCGAGTGCACGCTAATGAGCGGGAGGTTGGTGGAGGCTTCATTGAACCCGGCATCTCATGGGGTCAACATCTAGTAATACAGAAGCAGTCCCATCTGTTCGATGCAGAGAAACCTATGCAAACCTGAATGCAGATGTAAACGATGGCATGGGCTTAGGCCATCGATGAGTACACGTCGATCAGTGTGTCTCCGGGCAGTATAACAACACAACAGCAAACGTGAACATCAACAAAAGAGCAGAAGCAAGCCCCTCTCCATGGTCTTAACAAACAGGTGTAACCTATGAACACACAACTAACCTGCTGGTGCAGTAATCTTGCATCACAACCACACATAGAAAAATGGTGACGTTAATTGCTGTTTCCAATTACAGAAAAATGAAGGCGTAATATGGACAATTAGGAACGTGTGGCTTTCTGACAAAATAATATGTGTTCACACAAATGTATCCGGACTTCCCAAGTATGTCACATAGCTAAAGACATGCAAAACGTTCAGTGGCACAAGCAACACAATGAAAAGACCCCTTAACATCCGCCACAGAGAACGGTGTGGGTAATTTGCATAACAACCAGATCAGGCGTGGAAACACTTTATACCAGAAAGCCTCACGCTGATTGTGTTGATTGTATACAATCTGTATCAATCAGCCTGAACAGACTGATTACCAATTAAAAGTGAGCAGATCGCAAGTCTCTCTTCACAAGACATGGAGCCTCATTACGAGGTTGAAGGTAGTCACGGCGCTATTAGCGCCATGACTACCTCCAATACCGGTACCGAGTCCGCCCTCGTTCAATCGGGACATACCGGTCCATTCCGACCTTTGCGGGACCGGTAAATCCCCATTGAAAAAGCCATTCCCCATTCCCATTTGAGCCCCCATAGGGCTCAATGGGAAGGGGCAAGGCGCTTATAACGGTACTGCAAATTGCGGTACCGTTATTAGCTCTGAAGTCCCTTAACGGGCCCCGTCCATAAGGAAGGGACCCGCTAAGGAACCTCGGAATAGGGCGCAAAGGGATTACCAGCACCAATGTCCTTAACGGTGCCCGGTATCCCTTTGCGCCCACCTCGTAATGAGGCCCATGGTGTCTCTTCATTCAGTTATTGTCAGCAGTAAAGCCACCAATGCTAGGAGCGGACGAGGCCTTGCCGTGTGCACCGGGAGTCACATCCTTCTTTTTGCTGAGCACTCTTGTGTTCCACTCTGCATTGCCACAGTTTGCAGCCCGCTTTTACTATAAGATGATCTCCTCTGTAGATGCTGGCAACCATTATACTCTGTAGCCAGACAATCTGAGCCCTACATGTATGGCTTTGTACTTCGCCCAATTGAATGCTAGCTGTCACATTGCACACCCCTAATTGTTGGTAGGCGACGGCAAGCTGAGGGGCTCAGATGAATGAATCCCCACATCTGCAGTGGGCACGACTTACCTGCAAGCGCCTTTGAATGCACTCAAGAGAACCGTGCCGCAAATGGCTCTGCCTTCTGGCACCCCGCGTGCTGCTCTGATGTCATCAGAATGGGCTCCATGTTTGTAGTTCTTGCTGTCTAACCCCATGGTAGTTCATGACGCAATTTGTCACCCAAGCACTAATCGGAGTGTTGTTCAGCTTGCCTTCAATGCAGAGCCGTCACAGGGATTCATCAAAATTCAAGCTGATGGCTACTTCCCCAGCCATGAAGTCCAAAAACCTGTAGAGGTTTTAAGAGGTATTGTGGTATTCGAAAAGGTTCCTATTGTGTTACAACAACTTGAAAAACGGCTCCTCTCTTTTAAGGGCAGTTATGGGGGTTTATCCGCCTTTTCATGCTCCCGATGTGCTCTATAATTCCAAGGCTTTTCTATTCCACTCAATATGGGCCTTTCCCACCACAGGGCCTATTTGCAGCATGTCAGCACTCTACAGGCCTTACTATGGGCATCACTGCAAGTTTGGCGGTATAGTCGGGCTAATACTGTCCAAGGGAATTACTGTTACCACCAGAGGTAATGGTCATTCTCCACCTGATTACTAGTGTTTGTTACTCCCCCCCCATCTGATGTCCCATAGCATTTCATTAGGGAGTGCTGCAGTAATACCTCCAGCACCATTACTGCCGGTAACAACTTCCCACATAAATCGATGATGTAAACCTATGGATTTCGAGACCCATAAACTAGGGTGTTTTGGACTTCAACTCCCATCAGCCCTAGCTGGCATATTGTATAGTGAAAGATCATGGGAGTGGTAGTCCAAACAACCTGCAGAGTCGCAGGTGGCAAACCCCTGCCATAAACAGACAGAGCAGTACAACAGACAGTATTTGGAAATGACACCTGTTTTACCGTTACTGACATATGCATAATGAGGCCCTAGGCATTGACACCTTATGCAACATGGTGATAAACTCAACACTCTATGTCAGGGGGGTACTAAGGGAAATGAATATTTCTGCACTTACCCCACAATCCACCTGGCTCCAAATGTTAAAATAAAACGTAAGAAGCGAGCACTGTTGGCGTGAAAACCTTGATCAACGGTGTCCTGCTCACCGGGCATAGCCCCTACAGTCTGAAGCTTAGGCTGGAGGCTGCGTTAACAGATTGCTTTAGAGTAACGCCTTGGACACTTCTTCAGTTCATTCATAAATTATGAACTTTATATGGAGTGAATAACTGGAAAGATTAACTTAAATCGGTTATGTCCCCTGTAAACTGATTTCAGCGGAAAGCTAATCATATAGCAGCTGAGAGAATCAGACACGACTTACCTCTAAATCAATAATTACGCTTAACCCTATTAAAACATTGCTCTGTTTAACCGCTCCTCCATCTGCTAAATGCATTAGTGTGAAAAGGAGAATGAGAAACCCAACCTGAGGAGTAAGTCTCTTGCATGCACGCTAATGCGCGCAGAATAAATAAGAGGCGTGCCAAAGCCATCAGACGCGCAGCGGTTTCCTATACGTCCTGTACGTCAGCGCAAAGATCCGCAAATCTACTCCCATTTCACTGGTTTGCTTTGATCAGATCTCTGAGGTGGGGGCTGTGGTCCACCTGCTCCGGGTCCATTTTCTAATTGTACCTTAATTTCTGGAATGAAGAAGTAATTTGATAGAAGAATAATATGTGCTGCCATGACAAGTGGGACTTTGTAAAATCCAGGAGCACTGCTTTTTGCCAACAGAGAAAGTTATGTTGATGCCATGAGGTAATTGCAGCCTATGTGACACATGTTAAAAGGAAATTCATGTTCTACGTTGTGTGTTTGTGTGTGTTTTGCTGATGTTTGGTGCACTGCTGACTGATGGATAGTAGGACTGTCTGGACATGTCTCACTATGTCAGTAAGCACATTTTTGTCCTTCCTTCTGTTGCCAGATAATCTAAACTCTTCCCTTCTGCAAAAACATGAAGCTAATTAATTTGGCACCAGTTTTTCATCTTAAATAATACAGAATGGAACAAAAAGGTTTTCACCCAAACTATATTATCTCAAAAATAAGTCATCAGGACAGTCTAATGTAGACTGATTTGTGGGCTATATTTGCTGTGTAACATGAAACATTATGTAGTAAACAAATGTGTTTTTTATTTTATCCAGCAAAAATATAATTCTTTTATTTATTTTTGCACTGGTGCAAAAGACTTTAGATAATATGTATTAGGACAAAACCGGCATGCTCTTTTCCATGCTACCCTAAGCAACCAAACTGGTGTTAAGTGATTTTGCCCATCCATTCTTTACCCTGCTGCAAGGTTAGATAAACCAGCCCCAGCTAACTTTAATAAAGAGGGACATTATTTTGCGAATGCGAAATAAAACCCCACCCTCTACCACGCCAAGATGAACAGGAATGAGAGACTCCCTTTCGGGGGAGGGGGGACGGCGGGGGGGATGTGTTCACCATCATTCTTCAGACGAACCTTGAAGGGGCAAGTTAATTGCCTCTGAATATGCCGATATGGTTAGGTGGCTTTGTGGCTTCAGGCATGGCCAAGCGGTGTCACTCAACCACCAGGAGCTGGCTGAGACCACATGCAGTATTTCACACATTTGTTTGTGGACTGCAAAGGAAGGTCTGTCAGTAAGGAGGGAATTTGCATAGAGCTGCCTGGTTCCATACTTGTGCTAAGGACAGGCAGAGAGCACTGCACTTTGTAGCACAGGCACAGCATTCAGGGAAAGAGTTCCTCACGAGCCGCCTCTGAACCACTATCAGCATCTCACCAGATCTGCTTGGGAGTTCGGTGGAAGGGAAGTTAAGGACTTGCCTGCACTGTAGCAGGGCTTCCACAACCTCAGAATCTCTTATGAGTCTAGCCACTGCTCTCTGGGGTACCCTTAGGTCTCCTTTCTGTAAAGTGAAAGTGCTCAAGGCTGAACAGTGCGGCCAGGGAGAGTGGGGGCATGTGAGAAGCAACATGTCCAGTTCAAAACAGATAAGAAGAAGGACATTCCAGACATGATACAACTGTATTTATAAGGTACATTCAAATAGCAAGAGATCAACAAGAATGATCAGTAACCCTACCACCATAAAGGCAGGCGTACACATTTAATGGGAAATTAGGGGCAGTTAAGATCTAGTCAAAGGACTCAATAAGGTCTAAGGCAATAGAAAAAAAGTTGGACCAAATGACTGACTGCGCCTTGTCTTGTCCAAGGGACATGGCTACGTTACCAAGTCAAGTCCAAAGGGGACCTCCAGGTGCAAATAAGTGCAAACCCACAGAACCAAGTGACCTTTGGTCTTGGTCTTCCTTGTGGAGCACAGATATGCCAAGAGGGAGAGGATGGCTCGAGACTGCAGAAGTCTAGATGCCCTCCGGTGAAGTCAGCCAAGTGCTCACAGAGAAGAAGTCTTGAGTTAAAGAAAATGTTCTGTAAAGGAGCCGGCACTGGCAGAAGCTGAAGAAGGATGCAGGGTCCTGGGATTGATGCAAAGGCCGTCCATGGACGTTGCACTCCTAGAGACAGGATGCTGCGTCCCTCAAGGCCACGCCCTACTTGCCGTAGCTGATGACCGGATGTCTACATAGGTGTTACTGTTAAAGAAAAGGCTCCAGGTAGGGGCAGTCAATCCCAGGAGCCAAAGAGCACTATACGGCTCTGGGATGCACCTGGCCGGTTCTCATGCCCCTTATTTCCAGATGTTTAGCATTTCCGAGCAGTCACTGGTGCAGCAGGCAATCCAGCAGAACCACGCTGCTCCTGGCTCAGTTCCATAGATGGCTCTGTTCCCGCCTCTCAAAGATGATGGATTTGCAGACTTTGCCACAATGGAAAGAGTCACAGTCCAGGCAAAGGTGTGAACTTTGAAAATAAGGGCATTTGGGACTTTACGACTGAGGTTACTAGAAGCAATGAATCAGCCACTGGACATTGCAACCAGTCTTTATACGCCTGCCAGGGACATAACTGGCCTGGACGTAATCACGAAACCCTGAGTATTCCATGTCGTCTCTGAGAGCTGATGTCACAAGGATGCCTAAACATTTAGCAGGTCGGGGGGCTGAAGGGGTGGACGGGCAGAAAGCTAGAGCATAAATAGGGCAGGACCTGCCCCTGTTCATTTAAGGGTGTAAAGGAGAGCTTGCTTTAAAATCAGACGCACATATCTAGATTGTAAAGAGTCTTAGCAATCAGTGTCACTGGTGGTAGGGGGATCCTGTACCTATGGGCCTCATTCCGAGATTGGAAGTAGCCATGGCGCTATTTGCACCATGGCTGCCTCCAATACTGGGTCCGGCACCGGTCTTGTTCAATGGGGACTTACCGGTGCATTCC
This sequence comes from Ambystoma mexicanum, assembly GCF_040938575.1. Taxonomy (NCBI): domain Eukaryota; kingdom Metazoa; phylum Chordata; class Amphibia; order Caudata; family Ambystomatidae; genus Ambystoma; species Ambystoma mexicanum. The sequence goes on from NC_090924.1 coordinate 1,043,306,646, forward strand.
GACTCTGGAGGGACCAGTAAATCCCCATTGAACAAACTATTCCCCATTCCTATTTGAGCCCCTATAGGGCTCAATGGGAATGGGGAGGGCGCTAATAACGAGCTCGCGACTAGCAAGCCCGTTATTAGCGCCCTGGTCCCTTAGCGGGACCCGTAAGGGACGTGTGGTTAGACCACACGTTCCTTACGGTTCCTGCTAAGGGACCTTGGAATTGGGCAGTAGGGGACTACCAGCACCGGTCTCCTTACCGGTGCCGGTAATCCCTTACCGCCCAACTCATAATGACCCCTTATATCTACCAGATAGACGAAGACCAAGAAGTGTGCTCGGCTTATTGCGAGCGTTTGGAGAGGGCCTGGGAGCAATCAAAAGAGAAGATGAAGGGGACAACACACATCAGTAACAAAAAGAGCTTCCCCGCCCCCCAATAGCACAGGGAAGGCAAAGATGATGTTGTAAGGTATGTTAACAATGCTATTTTCAATAAGAAATATAATAACTAACACAGAGCTACAGACAGAAGAAAAGAGTTAGCGCGGGCTAGTGGAATGGAACACAGTTGCTTAGAGAACTGCAGTACAGGAATAGAAGGTGGTTTAAGTGTCAGACATTCACTTGAAAATGGGCCTGTTAAACCTGAGATTGCTTACACCAATCCTGGAACTAATCTCTTGTGTAAACCATGGGCAGGAGTAACTGAACTTTGCCAAGTTGCCTTGTTGGAAATATTGCAGAGTGCCTTCCCCCAGGGTAGCGTGGAAGTATTGGGGAAGTTTGTTTGAACCCTATCTCCCCGGTCTGATTACACCACTGGGATCCTTCACTGTAGTAAGGTTTTATGCATTTCTGCACAATACATATGAACATTGAATCTACATCATGCCCAATATGAGATCCTGTGGCATCTCTACGCTGTTGGTGCCCTCTCTCGATCTACTGGGGCTCCCTGTGGCCTTGTGATGACACATGAGTGCCAGTCGGTGGACTTTGGGCAGGAGAGGCTGTGACGTGGAGGTGAGTGGCCCTGCACATTCATTGTCTGCATCTCTGTAGTGTGCTTAGGGAGCTCCTGAGTCGGGGCTGAGTCTAAGCTCCATTCTTCTCAATAGACTGGCTTTTCAGGCCGATCTTATTTCTATCTTTCACCCTTGCCAGTGCTTAATTTGTTAAAAAATAAATGCCAGGGCCCAAATATTTCCTAGCACTCCTGTGACATGGCGGGTGGGCACCACTGCTGCCACCACCCATAGCTGCTCCCCACAGTGTCGACATATCTGGGGTTACACTGCAGCTCCCACCTGCTCATTGGGGTTGATGGATGCACTGACTATCACCATTTCATAATCAAAGTGAGTCTGAGACAATGGCCCTCATTACGACCCTGGCGTTAAGGGGTTAACAGCGCCGTAAAATGTGTCAGCGCCGTTAAACCCTTAACGCCTGATTACGAGGTCCCTTTGCGGCTCCCGACATTAACGGCTAGTCTGGACCAGCCGTTAAAGTAGGGACCCGCAAAGGGACTTTCGAGGTAATTACGGTACTGCAATTTGCGGTACCGTAATTACTGCCTTCCCCAGTCCCATTGAGCCCTATGGGGCAAAAATGGTAATGGGGAAGGGCCAATGGTAAATGGGGAATTACCGCCCTGCCAACCTTGGAATGGGGTGGTAATTCCCCATTTACCATTGGCGGAATCGGTAAGTTACCGGCGGGCGCTATTAGCGCCATTGGTTAACGCCAGAGTAGTAATGAGGGCCAATAAGTGCTGGGGCTCAAAAATAAGTGCCAGGTTTGAGTCCTGGAAAACACCCCCACAAATGAAGCACTGCGGCTGTCACCACGGAACTCCTCGTGGTCTCAGGTTCATCTGCTTCCATGCTTTTATTTATCTTTAATGCTTTATCATCCCTCTGGGTATTTCTCCCAGTGCCCAGTCGCGGGCAGACAAGTGCTCATTACAAAAGCAAATTAATTCATTTATTGTCTAAGATTTCGATTGAGTTTAAGCTCGAAATGCGCTAAGCACTGGTCCAAGTGAGGTCACCTAGGAAACACAGTAAGAAATGGTTGAACAAACCCTCCTCACACTTTAGTCCTTCACCATAGGCTAAAGCTGCCAAGTGAAACAATGTAAAGTTGGTCCTTCATTTTGTGTTTGCTGCGAAATCTTACTATGGTAAAAAGGCGGCATGGTTTGAATGACGTTACGAAAGACCCTCTGTTCTCGAGGACAATGAAGTCAGTTTGCTCACTTCAATATGTGGTCCCAGCGGGGAGGGCTGACAGGAATCACAATCAAACGGCGCGCAACACTTAGGCCTCACATGCCGCTGGAGTGAGGCCTTGGACTGGCGGGAGGCCATTAGCTGAAAGGCACAGAACAATGGGGAACTCTTGCCAAACACCGCAAAATGTCGGTGCGCGACTCAGGTTTAAGGCAAAATGTCAAAACAAAATCCTGAAACTATAGAAGGTGAATTTGTATGCGAGACATAAAACAGTCTCGTTTTCTCTTGAGGAATAATACGTCTTAGTAGCAGGCTTGGGTTTCTGTTAAGAAACATGTAATGCAGGCTTGATTCCAGTTATACTTGTTGCCAATAATTTATGACAGAACTATATTCTTTATTGAGGAATAAAAACACCTGGAGTGGAATATGGTGATGGCAGAGCAGGAGGACTGCGTTTACCTGTTCTTAGGCATCTGCCGCTCTTAGTTGTATCGCAAATTTAAAGGGGCGTGCTTCGTCATAGGGGGGCAGCTAAAACAGACTACACCAGCACTGTATTATGTAAGTGAATTCTGCAAACTGGGGAGAGGCCATGTTGCATTTCTGCATGAGCTGTTAGATACAAGTAGAGCATGCACTGGCAAAGCCATGTATTTTTGGCTTTTGCCATAGCTGCTTGAGAGACTGGAGGAACGATCAGTAATGTTGCCCGCAGCTTTGTGTAACCCAAGAAGGCCCAGTGAAGCTCTAGCTCTGCTTAGGTTGCATGCGAGTGGAACACAGCATTGCATCGCTTCCCTTTCCTCCGGCTTTGTGAGGTAATTAGCATTCATGAGGTACTTTGCACCAATGCATTTTCATTAGAAGAAAGGACCTCATCAAGGCTGCTTGTCTGATGTTAAAAGTCAATGGCATGAGTGTGCAACCCGAGGATAGCCGGGTTTTCTCCTGCTCCTCTACGGTCCAACCTGTCACATCCCACTATAAGCGCTCGTCTTGGGGGTCCCGCAGGAGAACCCGTTACACTGTTTCTTTAACCCATCCCAATATGGCCGCCTGGACACACCGTGCTTGCAGGACTTGGCTAGCTGTTCCTGATTGCTGTTGGTCTCTGCCCCTGCTGTGTCACGAAATGGAATATCAAACAAAAAAGGTTGCAGTAACCCGTAGATAAACTGCACATCCTCCTATTATTGATTCCTATAAGTTCATATGTAGAGAACGTTGCCTAATCTCCTCCAAAAACAACAACCCTATTTGAAGAGTATATATTTAAGGTACAAGACAGCATGTTCGAACTCATTTGTTTAAAATGTATTTCATCATATTTCAATTGTGGATTTTTTTTTACAAAATGAGCATATCAAAAAATATATTAATAACACATCTATAACAAACCAATTGCTAAACAATACGCATTTTATCACATCAACCGAAAAGAAGCTCACGTCTCACATATCATTCCTTACATACTCTTTCATCCCCATACATACAAACAACCACTCACACTTGTGCAAAGAACGCAATCATGGTAGTTTTGTTCTGTGACTCAGAACATCCCATCCATTGGGTTTAACATTTTAATAATTCAAAATACGCCTATTTGACATTGTTTTGTTTATATAAATATATAAAACACTGGGTGGATGTTCCAAAGTGATTATTTATGGACACATATTGATCCCCATATTTTATCTGTGTGAACCCAAGTCAGAGCCAGCTCTGGAAAGAGTAGGCTCTATGGTGTTGTCGACTCGAGTTTCAGGCCGCCAGAACGGTCTATACAGCTTCCATCTGGTGCACCTCATCAGGACGTATACATTACAAACAAACACAATTTCTAAAAACAAAGTTCTGATTGATGTGAATTGACAAATTTCATTCAATTTCCAAGTTAATTTCTTTCGCTTCACAAAGTGTTACAAAATGGTAATACAAGTATCTTTTTTCCTTCAGAAGAGTCGCTTTGACTAACAAGCTGTTTTTTTCTTTCTCTCTCCCAAATTGTGAAGAACCTCAGGTAGGTCTCCTTGTGTGTTATGCACAGGCTCCGGACAACGGCTGCATTGTCTTCTTAGTTATAATGTTGTGGTATCTGTGGGGGATTCCTGTCAGTCACTGGTGGGGTGGGTATAACGATCTCTGTGAGCGTTCACACTGTTGGTCCACCTCTCTTAAACGGTGTGCAGGCACCCTTCTACTCGGTCTGATATTAGTGAGGCGTAGTCATCAGAATTTGTGTATCCACACGTCTATATTACGGGCTCCTCTTCTTCCATATGTCTGTAAATCTTTTTGGCATGTCCTACTGCTGACCGTCTGCTCTTTTCGGTCGTATCCCATTATATGTTCTAGCGAAATGGAATATCAACAACCTGAGGCTATGCCACGGTGCGTCGCTAGCCCTGAGCATGGAGCTTCGTAAGTACGCCAACCAGGACATTCCATTCCCTGGTCTCTTTCTGATATATGCTTTAACATTTCTGCCTTTTCCAGCTCTTCCTCGCAAGCAGTTACGTTCGCTTTCCACGTCCTCCCTCTCAGACTCCCATTCCATGGCGGCATTTCCCTTCCACCATGCACAGACGTTAGCTACCGGCATTCTGATAATCTCTTGCCGCCCGAGTCAACAGAACATGGTAGGACTAAGCCCTCACATTTCCACATTCATTAACTTGCGGATCTTCGCTGCATTCATATTTATCATTTCGTTCCAGCAAGACCTTGTTTCTCCGAGCCCCCGTCATTTCGGGAGTCACCCCAGCAAAGGAGTTTCACCTCCGCTTCCGCAGCGTACAAGTCCATTGTCTTCCCACCAGAATACTGAGTAGGTTGACAGGGTTAGAACTGATTCTTTCTTTTATTCTGCGGATCTACCTTTGCTTCACACAATCCTCCTTCTTACCTCATAGGACTCTCCTCCTCTCCAATTCTCAGACAGGTATTCGAGGTTTTTGAGTTTTCACTTTCTTTTTATGTAGGCATGGGATAGGCATTTGGCAGGCACTGACCTAATGGTATTACCTAGATCATCTGAAAATGTTGAGAGTCCCTGGGCCTATGATAACAGTGTTTGGCAACTACCTATACACTTCTGGCTTGGTCATTGCTATTTTGCAACTGGACTTAAGTGAGAAATCACACATACTGCTTATAAATCAAGTGGATGAAGGAACACTTGGTTAAGACATTTCTATTACAACAGTAGAACAGTTGTAGCTGCAATCAAGCCATTAACTCTCAGTCGAAAGCTTAGAAAGAACATTGCCTGTCAATAATCAGGTCAAAGTGTGATTTTGATGATTTCTAGATTCAGCTCAAAGAGACCTCAGGGGAATGTGTTTTGGGTGGGGAGGGTTAGTAGAAAGAATGGGCATACGATTAGCATGGGCAGGAGCAGTCAGTGAGTGGGTAAATAACCAAAAATCATCCACAAGCTGTGTGTCCATCCTCACATCTCCTCTTCCCCAATCCGAAGTACAATGCAATAGTTTAGCAGATAAGTGGCACGTAAGTGCCACCTAATAGTTAAAACTAAAAATGACATTAACATCCAATTTAATATTGATAAAAGACTCTAAAATGTTGGACACAATCAATTTGCTTTTTAGAGGCGAAGCAATATGGAAAAAGTAGACATTAAAGTACAAAACTGTAAATGCTGCTGCATTTATGATTAATTAAACTAGGAATAAATAGGTACGAAATGTGCATAGTTGTCTTGTTATTATCTTATTGAGCACTACTAAGAAAGTGTATTAATTTACATGTTATGTGCATCTTGGGGACGCTGGTGTAGGGTGCCGCAGATCTCAGAAAATGACCTTTGTATGTCTGCACGGCTAATGTAAATGAAAGACAATGGCCCTCATTACGACCCTGGCGGAAAGGGGTTTACGCCGGCGTAACCCATGGCGTACCTTTCCGCCCGACTACGAGTTCCCGTAGCGCCATGGTGATTTTTACGCCTGCTTTTTGCAGGCGGAAAAATCCATGGCGCTACGGGACTTGTCGTTATTTACGCCACCGTAATTTACGGTGGCGTAATTAACGCCTTCCCCACTCCCATTATACCCTATGGGGCAAAAATGGGAATGGGGAAGGGTAAATGGGGATTGGGGACTTACCGCCCCGCCAAGGTCGGAATGGGGTGGTAAGTCCGCCAACCCCCATGGCGGAGTTGGCAGCTCTGCGCCATGGACCATGGTGCAAATTGCACCATGGTTCTCCGCCAGGGTCGTAATGAGGCCCAATGTGGAGAAATATTAAATTGAGCACCTTATTAGCTGCATTGTGGAGATTCTGACGAACAACACATGTTCTGTTGTTTTAGTTGCAACAGCAAAATCCTTTTCAGCTGGATGGTAAGACTTAAACACTAAAGGCCTGATTCATGGAAAAGTGCGCATTTGTCCCGCAAAGGCATGCACCGGGAACGACACTGCGCGAGCTTGCGCACTTAATAATTCAGCGCGCACCACGTATTCATGGAATAATTTGCGCAAATTAACTTTATATGCAAGTCGCAGCCGGAACACCCCGGACATGCCCCAGCGCAAAGCAAAAACAGCCAAAATAGCTACCTTTGTGTGCTCCCCCAAGCGTGGATAAATCCACCGTTCAAACAGTGCATGTTGTCCCCTGCAAGCAGGCCTGCATCTCGGGGAACCTGCACGGGGTCCCCCGTAACTGTTACCAGCACCCCGACAACATGCTTGAAAAATATGCGCCCAAACGCCCGTAAATCGTTCCTGCACCCCGCTACACTGCATATGCCCACCCCTAAATCAGATCTGAATCCCGGCTGAGTACACGCACCCCTAAGTCTGACACCCGGTCTTACCTCTGCGCAGTGAATCCTATGTGCAAGTGTCTGCACGCCTGCCTTCAGGTGGCGGATTGTATGAGGGCTTTGCATGGCTATATCCCTGCCGAGAGGTTGTGTGCTCAGATCCGTGAATACGTATCATGCCAAGCAATGGTGGGTATGTGCTCAGATCCGTGAATACGTATCATGCCACGCAATAGTGGGCATGCGATGGACTGCCTGTGGGCCGTCACTCGTAAACGCCCACATTTTGCCTTGTTCTTCCTCATTTTCCGTGTACTGCCCCTACCCTGCCCTCTGCGCAAGCCACGCCCTTGCTTTGTGTGGTGTCTCACGCAGGGCACTCAGCCTCTTGCAGCGACAAGCCAAGGCTGCGCGAAGTCCCCGCAAAGTATAAAAAGTACAGCATAGTCAATTCCATAAATCGACAAACGGGATTTCGCGCGCAGTGGGTGCAAAGTGCCTATTTTCCGTGCAGGTATTTCCATGATTCAGGCCCTAAATATATGTTGTCGCAGAGTTAAAAAAAAACAAAAGACATTCTAAATAAAAAACCCAAATAATGTCCCTAACCTCGTGGAAGCACAATTGTGAAGTTTAACGATTCGGAAGAGGCAGTTGCGACCAAATGTATTTTCTGCGCCTGAGGCAGAATGCTCACCAGATTGTTCCACGCTTGCTTACACAACAAACCGCATGATGCTGAAGAAAGCACTTTAACTGCCCAGCCCTCAGCGTAATGATGTGTCAAAGGCGAGCATTAAGAAAATGGCACTGCTAATAAACAGCAGCACACAAACAATCTAAATTGACGATTTCGGTTTTATGTTGTGTGTCTGTTCACATGCCGTCAACAGGCCTGTGATGCATCCATCATTGTAAAACGATTGACATTTGTTAAAAAACGTATCGTTTTTGCTTTTAACCGCTTTTTTAATGAAGCAAACAAACGAATGGGAGGCAATAGGGATATGACAGTGTAACAATATATTTATTGCATTATTTAATCAGAAACTTTAAAAACAAGGCGGCCAATCGGGGAAAGGCAGGTGCGTCAAGCCACATCTGATGTTTTTGCCCCTCACAGTGCTTTGTCAAGGGTGAATTGCCATTAGTATTTGTCCTTTATTTGTGTCTACGGACTAAAGGTCATATCGGCCAGCAGTGCTTGGGGACCATCTTATAATGAATAATTTTATACCTATATTCTCCAAGGCTGTTGAAAATTGAGTGGAATAGATCTGTTCAAATCCTAGCAAATCAAACAAATGTTAGTTCCAAATTCTCATTTCGTAAAAGTACACATTAAACGCACAATATAGAAATCTCTAAGTCCTCTCATAAAATGCCATTTCTGAACAATATTAGGTTTTCTTAAATATAAAATATTTTCAATAAAATCATAAAAAGAATCAGCCACATTCTTGCAGGGAAGGGAAAATAGCAGCGTCTTGGCCTCGCCTAATGCGCAAACCTTGTACAATATAAAAATAGGTAAAAGAAACTTTTTTCTAGGTATCTTTATAATAAAACCAAGAAATTAAAAATGAACAGTCTTCCATCGTAGTGCCATTGCAGGCACACAATGTTGTTCTGGCCTCCGTCTTACTACTGGACTAACTAGCCACCACTGAAGCTCGTGGTAGGCAATATGTTCTGAGATTAAATATTATACCCCTTTTATGTTATATGATATGTTATTTATAACGCGCTTAATACCCAGAGGTCTCTAAGCGCGGACCCAGGGATCGAACCTGTGGTGCTCCATATCGTCTTGTTTCCCAGGCGAGCACGTTGCCTACTCAGCTATCCTCCCGAGACATGTGGGTGGACAAACCAGTCTCCATAATTCTCCACACTCAGCTGCAGGCTGTGCTCCAGAAAATATTGTGCCGTATGTTTTTCCATTTCACTGCTTTGCCGGATTAGTTCTTTATTCTCTACGACGGCGGCTGTAAGTTTTGAAATAGTTATTGTCCCTTCCTCGAACAGCCTAATTGATGAATTACTAAAGGCCAGTGAAAACAGAAGTGCCTTTATATATTGCAGCCTACCCCACCTCTGATATCAATACGCCCTCCTGTATGAGCCAATGTGAAAGATGACACTCATTCGCCCTGGTACACTGCAGTCTTGCCCACAATATCAGTGGTTTCAGGCTCAAGGTATCAGAAATATAGCCACAACCTGCCTCCAAGTGCAACAAATATATAGGAGCACCCAATGGTATACCGAAATAACAAAGCAAAAACGTATTTTCTTTATGTTGAATTGGGGTTATACAAGCGTGAGCCCCATATTTCGGGCCCCTTAGCTGGCTGGTACAACTTTGGCATTATACATGGGGTGGATAGTCTCCAACAAACACCCACCAAGGTTCTTGCTAAATCTCAAAACTGCCCCATTCACAAATTGTGCTAATTCTGCCACCCGGGAACTCCATTCTATGTGGTTCTTAAAAACAATCCCCAGGTAAGAAAATTTGCTCACCCATTTCAGAGTCCCAGTGGCTGTAAGAATCCTAGGCAGTTTGCCTTACGATGACCCACACACATCACCTTTCATTTAGCAGTATTCAGGCTTAAATTGCGTGCTGCCATAAAATCCACAAAACCAAAAACCAACAGTTGTAATGCTTTAGGTGTTTGTGCAAGTAATGCAACATCGTCTGTGTAACCTAACTCAGGAATGACACTACCTGCACCTTTTTGCATATCAGTTGTTATGGCCCAGAGCTCACTAAATAAAGAATGTATGTATACATTAGACAACAGAGCTGTCCAGACACAACCCTGCCTGACACCTCGTGTAGATTTGGAAGCCGGCCACAACTTACCCGTACGAGATAGGCAGACCGTAGCAATCAGGTTTTCATGCACGGACCCCAAAATAGCAAGAAGGGGTTTAGGTAGACCAGTCCTCAACACAGATTCCCACACCTTCTACCGATTGACATCATCATAAGCTGAGCTAAGGTCATAAAACCCAGATATAACGGAGTACCATGCCCTAATACATATTTTTCTGCAATCAAAACCTGTTATAAAGTCCCTACTCCCCTATGAAAGCCATATACATCTGCTGCCCCCTTTCGAAGGGGATAGAAATAGAAAGTGGTTGGGGAAAATATGTGTTGCACTGATGGGTGAATACATGTATAAGCTTCCCAGCCAATATAAAATGTCCCAGGTAATTATAACTATTGATACTGGAATTAATGCCAACTGAATGGGTGCATGGATTGTATTAAATGGTCAATAAACTAAGGCAACATAAGGTAGCTCCTATGGTCACCTACAACTTAGAAATAGTTTGTCAAAGTATTAATAATTATTCCTTACAAAATTGAAATGCGAATCAATTTCTAGCAAAACAGAAAAAGAAATCCTTGCCTTCTATTTCCTTTAACTACAAAAAAGTAAATATGATCAAAATTGAAAAAAAACATGCTATTAAAATGTATATTCATACAAAGAAAAAGGGGAACAGGAAATATATATCTTCAAAGCAATATATATGATTCTTCCATTAAATAAATGTGTAATTACTACATTGGTATTTTCTATGATAATTTAACCTGATGTTGTTCTTATGTCATTATAAATATATATAAAATTCCTCATACAATTAATAAGTAGAATATGAAAACTGTATGAAGAAACTAAATGAAAGGGACAGTTGCTTCCCAAACATACAGACTTCGTGCATTACAGAAACAGATGCAGGACTTCACTTATATTATAGCCGTGTAGTTGAATAGGATGAAACATAATATCTATCATCCAACTGTAGTAATTACATTTTTCTCATGCAAGCATTCGCTGTACCCATATCAATTACCATTTGGTGGAAAACAGGACTAACACTGATGGTGTCATCAATGGATAGCTAATGTTAGCTATAGTCATATATATTTTTGCTGCTTCAAATCCCTGCAGATCACTTAGCAATCACTGCAAATTAATACATGTAACTAGTCATAATTTTAAAATAAGTATGTGCTTTGAGCTTTCACTAGCATCAGGAGCGATGAGTGTATCCCTCTCATCAATAGCTGTCTACTAAGACGCTGCATCCTAATATTTTCAACAAAGATTGTTAAAAATAAACAATGGCTACTCATTGAGATCAAAGATCATGCAAGGCCACCGGTAAAATAGCTCAGTGGGTTGAGTGCTCGCTGCTGTGATCTGTGAGTAATCTGCAGGTCACAGGTTAGAACCCCGGCAAGGTGGACTCAGCCTTTCATCCTTCTGAGTTTGATATGTAAAGTGCTTTGGATGAAAGTGCTATATAAATAAAAAGTTATTATTTTTATCAATACTAGTGCTGATGTCATTTGTGGACCAAGGGATCATGTGATGTTACTTTGACCATCCTTTGATTTTGGTAAATTGATGACAATAATGGCGTCCGTAGGTGTTTCCCTAGTGTACAAAATCTCTTGGACAATTTGAGCTTATATTGTGAAGCTCTGTAAAGAGCAAATACTTGATTCTAATTCTACAAAACATTTAAAAAGAGAAGTCACTGAAACAATGAAACACTGTTAGTCTTATTCTGGTCTTTTTTCCTGATCACAGAAAATGTACCCGCTGGTTAAAGCATGGAGGATCAGGTTTCACTGATCATGCCAAGACTCGGCCCGTTCATCTGTTACATTAATGTGTTTGTTTTGTAATATTCGCGAATGTGACATTATAGGTAGTTGGAAGTGCAGTTTCTCCTGATGTCTGACAAAGACGATGCATCAACACTGAAGACCAGGGGACATTTCCTTATCTAAGTAGACACATAGATGGTACCAATTGTTTAGAGCCAAATGCAGTATGACTACATTGCTAGGCCCAGTCCTTGGTTTAAAGCAATTGATGGTCCCATAAGTTTGAACATGTTCTACTTTGTTATGTTATGTAATGGGCATTTGTATAGAGCCTTTCACAATAGGTATGTTCTCAACGCGCTGTAGGTTAAGCTCCCTCAGTGACTGCAGTCCAGGCAAGTATAAACGGTCAGAGAAGTAAATATTGTGTGCATGCCCTAGGCATGTGTGCAGCTAGGCCAGATTTATCATGGGGGATAGCTGCATTCTAATAGTTGTTGTTATGGTCAACGTGGTAAAAGATTATTGTGTGAAATGTCTCTCTCCTGTGCGGTTAACAGAACACTTCTGTGAACAGCATTGTTTTTAGGCTATTAGGCTAGGGGATGCCTTCATACTTGGGACCACAACATTCCATAGCTGGCTACATTGAACCTTCATTGATTTCCCTCCATGTTTTTTTTCATTTGAATTTCTTTAGCCAAATTTGTTTCACAAATCTTTGAGGTCTATTGATGAAGAGAATGAGAGACTGTGATAATATTTGCCAAAGCTAGGAGGCAGCATATAATATGTGTTTGCTAGATCATGCTTCCTTGGTCCTCTGCACTTCTCTGTGGTAGCCTTCTACATGTATTTTTAATCTATTTTTATTTTCTGATGAGTTGTTTCCTTCATTCTCGTCCCAATTTGCTTCCATGTATCTTAAGTATTGTGAGTTACTGGCTAAACCACCTATTGATTCCATTTTTTTCACCATGAACAGATCTGTTGAACTGTGGGAACGGAGATGTCACAATAAAGATTTTCATTGCTCCATTTTGGACTGTCGTGTTAGTTTTGGGGACTTCTGATTATTTTGAAGGTCTCCTGGAAAAATGCAGGCGTTACTTTCATAGGGAATGGTCGGACATTTGTTGGTGTACTTCCACAGCGGCTGTTCCAGTCTCATGGATAAATATGAGAGCCTGCTTTTGAGTGGTAACGGTTAATTGATCAATGAACCAAATTGTGTTCAGAATTTCCCAACTTCGTAAGGGATATTTACCTAGAGGTTGACATCACCCAATCATAGAATGTTGGTGGATTAGATCTGGAAGTAAAATACCAAGCGCAGGACATGCCTAATGACAACTGATTTATGATAGATCATGGATAGGATAAATGAATGGTTTGTGTTATGAGGACATTGAATCGTCATGCGCTTGAATGAGTAGCATGAGTTATTTCTGATCTGATTGCATTGAAGCCATTCTCTGTCTGTGATTGCTGCTCTCACTCCTCTGCCAGATGCACAGCCTTTATGTTAGATCTTGTAACCCACTTTATGAGCGCCGTCAAATATAAATGTTATGACTGAATATCTCAAAGGGGAGGTAATGCCAGAGTGTCTTCAAGTTAAAAATGAGCCAAGAAATTGGATTAGATAATGAAACATGTCATTAAAATGCACTCACTATTTCAGATTTTTTTGCAGGCATTGGATGGCAGGAGAGACTTAGAAAAGCCCAAGAAACAATGTATGGAAGATACTACAATACAAGATGTAAAGCAAGGTTTATAGAATTTGAATAAAGAAGTAGACTACTTTAGGAAATATACATTGAAGAAGAAAAACAATAAATGAAAAAAGGATATTCAACAATTAGTAAAAGATGAATACAGGTTACTCGATAAATCTTTTCAAATGAAAGTATATTTAATTGATAAGTGGAGTAATATGACATTAAGATCTTAGGGTAGTTGATTTGTCAGTCAGACAACTTACCTGACTTGTGCTTTTAGAAATCCAAACCTAATATAGGCAATACAGAGACAAAGGCCACAGAGATAAGTTTAGCTCTATTTCAGATAAGATTGTGAGTCCAATAGAAGAGGTTATTGAATTCACATTTGGATTTGTACTTTTGGATAGACAAAAAAGAGGATGGTTGTTGACTGTACATTTGTGATGTTTTTGTAGGGAAAAGAGGCATTTGGATACAAACGGCTGCAGGACCCTTTTCAGCTAATGACATCAATGATGAGGACATTATGGCAATCCACATTTGCCTTGTATCAGATTCCTGCTTGCCCTGGAGGTGGAGCGCAGAGCAAAGCAGGTGGGCAGGTGAGGGTATCAAGCCTCCTGGGCAGCTTCAAAAGTGTAAAAAGAAGGGCAGGTGATGCAGGCACAGCTGGGAATGGCCTAACAGTCTGACGCTTACTGTGTTTTTTGTATTTTTTTAGCACTCAATAATTAGTCAAGGATGATTGCAAGCAATGCAGTGATTGTGAAATAATTGGGTGAGAACAGAGGGACACATTAGCACCTAAATCCCAAAACCCCACAAAACCCCAGTTACTCTATCACACTGCTACCACTTCCAGAAAATAACAATTACAATGAATAACTATATAAACCCTGTTTGGAGTACAGATAGGAGGGAGATGACATGTGAGGAGGGACACCCAATTTGTGGGTGTTGTTTAGCTATTTACCCGCCCATTGACTCCCTTTGCCATGATGATCCCCACGGCCATTCCCACCAACTATCAACCCGTCTCTGCCCAAAACACATCCCCCTGGGATCTCTTTGACACCGCTCTATCAAGCAGTATCAGCAAACGTTCACCTGTCAGTGTTTTTTCTAAGCAGCCTGCTAGGAGTTAATGGCTTAAATGCAGCTGTAAATGGCTACTGGTGTAATAAACATGTATTAACTAATTGTGCTTTCAGCCACTTGATTATTATCTGCTCCTTGCACTGAACTCCTGTTAAAACCCAGCATTGCAAAGAAAGAACAGGGGGCTTATGTATAGGTATTAGTTTGCCAAGCACTGCTTTCATATGGCCAGGTAATTACGCAATGTCCAGCTTTTCCAATCTTATAGCCTGGCGGTAACATTATATCAGTGCATATCGGTGCCTAGCAAATGCTAATCAAGTCCTTAAACAAAAGCCCAAACTGTTGGCTTTGCTGATGCTTACTGTTTGTGAGGAACTGTACGTTTCAATCACACCAATACTCTGCATGCAGGTGTCAATGACTAATACAACAAGGCAGGTATCTTTACCACAAAGGTTCATTTGGAGTTTATAAACCAGAGAAAGGGTTATAGACATCTCATGTCCTCCTACGAAAGACGAAAGATGATCAGCCAGCCCTGGCTTTTGTACTTCCATAACTTTGCATTGGTTTACTGGTTGTCCTGCATTTATTGTGGGGAAATACATCTACAACTACTTTCCAGGAATGGAGAATGCTATGATGAACGAAAACATCAAGGCTTAAAGAGCATTCCGACCTGGCAGGGGACAGCTCAATAGCTGTTTTTCTGCAGGTGTTTATTTGAAATAAGCCTGTGAGAAAGTAGTGTGTCACTGTTACTAGCTTTCATATTTTCTCACTTAGCAGTCTTCACATGCCAGGTAACGCCTGCTTTAACATTTGAAGGCAGCAAAGCAGTTATTCCTCCCCATTTTGGATGCACCTTAATAATTTCCAATTCAACTCTGAGTGTAGATGTGTTTGATAAAACAGTGCTAACGTGGCAGTAATACTGTTACCGCCACATTACCGCACACATTACTACAGGTTTGGTGGTGAGGTGGAGGATTTTCCTCCAGCAAAAAGCTGGAGAGAAATCCGCCACCTTACTGTCAAAAAGTGGTACAATTGGCAGAATTACCACTGGCAGAATTACTGACGGCAGAATTACTGCCGGCGGAATTACCACCGGCAGTAATTCTGCTGAAATCCCAATGGAGTCCTATGGACTTCAAAAATTGGGGACTTATATCACCTACGACCACTTGTAATCCCGCGGTAAATCCAAGGGACCGTGTGGTGTTAACAGTAAACTGTTTAGCAGTACTTCGACAGATTTACTGCCAAAATGTCACCAAACTTGTAGTAAGGCTTTAAGTGCTCTGGGGAGATTTTTTTCCATAGTGCTTTTAGGAAGGAAAGAGTGGGGTTTTATAAGATATTTACATGGACGATGTTATGATTTCCACTGCCTCTGCGTTGATAATTGTATGCAGGCGTTTAATGGTGCTGCAGAGGTTCCAGTCTACCATGATGGAATGGAGATAACTGTAAAAAAGGTGGCCATGATGGATTGGGGTCAGACAAGACAGTGGCGGATACAATGTTCCTGCCAGATCATAACATGGTGCCAGAATATACAGATTAGTCACAGCATGTTTCTGGTGCTTTTCCAAAGACATGTTGGATCCCAAGCACTACTACCAAATGTATATTTTCTGGAAGATGCAGGGCGTTGAGAAAACAGGAAAGTGCATCATTTTGGTTTAAGAACTCTCTATCACTTTGCCCTCAGCCTCTGGTTTCTCTCACCCCTCCCTGATCTCGAATGTCGCACGACCATTTTAAAACTCCTGGATCTGCCACTGCATATGCCTACATACAGACGTCAAATTCCATGGGCCTCATTCCGAGGTTGGAGGTAGTCATGGTGCTGTTAGCGCCATGACTACCTCCAATACCGGTACCGAGTCCGCCCTTGTTCAATGGAGACTGACCGGTCTATTCCGACCTTTGCGAGACCGGTAAATCCCCATTGAATTAGCCATTCCCCTTTCCCATTTCAGCCCCCATAGGGCTCAATGAGAAGGGGGAAGGCGCTAATAATGATAACGCAAATTGCGGTACCGTTATTAGCTCTGTAAAACCAGGCGTTAAGGAAGGGACCCGCTAAGGGACCTCGGAATAGGGCGCAAAGGGATTACCGGCACTGATGTCCTTAACGGTGCATGGTATCCCTTTGCGCCCACTTCGTAATGAGGCCCCATGTGTTTTTGTTTGTCGTATGGTACCGAAATAATAAAAAGAGCTGTAAAAAAAAAAGCAGACATATGAATAGCACACACAAATGTTATGGATACTTTGACTATAAGTACATCAATATTTACGTGTTAGACCACGCCCGTCCAGTAACTGCACCCTTCAGACAAGTCCGCATTTCTCATTATCACAACATATTAAGGCAGTCTCTCTTGACCTTCCAATGGTGGACCATGGGAGGAAATTGATTATTTTGTTACAAAACACCCATAGCAACGGGTCTTTTGGTTGTAGCCACGGATAAAAGCTCATGGGCTACAACCAAATGGCTAGCTAGCCCCAAGTCCTGACAGCCCAGACATTAGCATAGCCCGGGATCTTTTTCAGACCTAGCAACACCCCTCTAGAAATGAGTAGTGCTTTAGTAATGAATTCTATAGAGTGCGTATGGAGACACATCCTGCCTCCAAACTTAATGCTCTGCCACAAAGCCTCCTACCTGGATATTCATTCTTATCGATGTCGGAATCGCCCCTGATGGTGAAGCCAAATCCAGCAGGAATGGCCTGCGAGGGCCAGGCTCCGTTCAGCACCTGCGATGGTTTCGCAATCAGACCAGTTTTGCATCCATTGTAGATGTATACTTTCCCTCGCCTCTCCTCTCCTGCAAAGGGGGCTCCCACCGCAACATCTAGAGCCATGGAAAGAAATATAGGTCTTAACAATTCCCACAAAGCAATACATTAAGGGCCTAATTCACAGAAGCGTTTCAAAATGGCAAAACCCCATTGGGAAGAGCTCTGTGCACTAGGCCCTGAATCTCCATTGCTCTGCTAGATGCAAGTTTTAGATCGTTTTTTCGAAGAACATATATGTTAATGTGATTAGTAGTGGAAGAAGCGCTGCCAAATACAGTACACATTGCATGTTGTACGTCTTCTCGTCTAGAAACACTAGTGAACAGGCACGTCATAAATTACATATCATATCATATCAAGGGCAGACGCAAATGATCCAACGAACATCATATTATGACTAAAAGACAGAGTTATAATTCACACCACTGCAAGAGATAACAATAATTAAAGTGTTTAATACAAAACAGACTCACACTTAAACAGAAAAGTAGAGCAAAGCAAACACTGTTCTCTCAAGCCTCTCACATATGGGTTCCTTTGCATGAAATTGACAGACGATCATTTGCAAAGAAGGCCCACACAGAATGCCCCAGAAACATACACATTGAGGGAATTATGACACATCACTCAGGCAAATGTGTGCTTGAATACATTTGCCATCGCCCACGACCCATACCAATATTTTTTGCTCCACTGGGTGTTCTTAAAGTAACGCTTAGAAGGAAAAAAACTAAACATTACGAAAACATGCATTATTATTTAATGCACAAAATAAAGTGCCATAAGTATGTGCAATGATTCTGGGGCTCAATGCCTTGATGGAGGCCTGCTATGTGGCAATGTGAGTGGGAGGACAGGATTGGAAATGGGGGGTTGCGGCTGGTGGGTTATTGTGCAGTATGTTCATGAATGGAGGGACTTTTTCTTTCCCCCAGTTTTATAATATTTCATGAAAAACTACAGCTCATGTTGCATTCTCGGAAATCAATTTTATTTGTCTGCAGGAAAAAATGAAAACTTGTTTTAATTGAGTGCTTGCTAGAATAGTTTTACTGCCTCACAGCAATGTAAATAAACAGTGTTACTCTTACCCAAGAGTACCAACCCGGCTGGTATTTAAACCAGTGATTTGCAAGTTTAACCAAACCTCAGCTGGCGCTTAATTAACTGAGCTATCTTTATTGAGCTATTTGTGCCAAATGAAGCTAACTTTTACTGATACGTGACTTTTTTCTCTGTCAGACACATCTTTGAAGCCATAATTGTGGATGAAATACACATTGGGCAAGTTTTACCAGAGTGTTTTACAATGGTGCATTCACATTGAAACACGCTTTGCAAAGCAGGCCCATTGTATTCTATACCCGCAGGTCTGTCAACCCGTAAGCAGGCGATTGCAGAATTATTGGACCATGCAAAAGTGACTGTTAACTGTTAAACCTTAGTTGGTCTGTGACTTTTATTTTCGTAAATGCTAACTTCAACCACCCACAAAATTACCCTCGTTAAACAGATCATGTTACATCTTTAAAAAAAAGAAGTGATTATAGCTTGGTGCCATTTAGTTCTTTGATTACATTTTCAAGCCAGTAAAGGTTTCTTCTCCCATCAGATACCAAAATGAAAAGAGAATGTTTTCCTGAGAAAATGAAATCAGAACAATGTAGAACACATATTTGCTTAACCTTGATCCCATCGGGGAGCCATTCTTTTACAGCTGTTTTCAGATAATTCCAAACAGGTATGTGAATGAAAGAAAAAAATCACTATCAATATCTATCGTACGTTGTAGGCTGGAAGCCAAAATATCAACATTGCCCTGAGGAAGGGAGTTGGGCCCGAAACGTTACGCTGGACGGTTTTCATATTCAGGTGCACTCATTTTAATAAGAATTATGTAATGGCCGACACTTGCTATGGGTTAACCTGCACACTTGTGGCCAGATTATCGAAACTGTGCACCAGTGGCGAAATTTGTTTCACTGCCAAAAACATTGTGGCCATATTAGAAAACCTTTGCACCGTGACAAGTGCAATTGTGCTTGCTATTAGCACTGTGGCAACGTTTGCCCTTGGGCAGAAAACTGTTCTTTCAATGCATTTCGCCCTGATGCTAATGCCATGCAATTTTGCACTTGCACAAAGTTTCCATAATCTGGGCCATGGTGTACTGCCTGGCAACTACTGAAGCAAGCTGGCGCATCTATAGAGGAAGATCAGAGCAATCAGACTTCCTACCAGCTCTTTTACTTGTCTTCACAGCCCTACATCCTGTGGCCATTGATGACATTCAGTTTACGTGTGGAATTCTGCTGCAATCGTGCGTGTGCAAATGTCGCTTTTACATCGACAGTTGCACGTGCGCAACTGCATGTGTACTGACACCAGTCCAATTGCGCATGCGCTTTCAGGATGTGTAATTGCAGCCTCATTTCGCCGGCCTCTCTGTTTTCTTCTGAGATGTCTGCTGAGCCTTGGCGTGCAGAGATTAATTCTGTGTACCCTGGCAGATTCCCACATTCCTGAGAGAAATCAGGGATGAGTTCATGGGAAAGAACACTATTTACAAATATCAGAGGCGTCAGTTCACCCGCCTTATTCCAGATGAACGGAAAGTGTTTTCGTGATGGCTCATGTTAAAGACCATCAGCTGCTGAAAGGAGGGAAAGCCTCTTAAATAAACCGCCACTGTCGGATGGAGGCCCCCGCCATCAGTGAAAAGCCTATAATGGCCGTAGGATCCTTGGAATTGAGCCTCCAGGTGCAAAGAGAGCTGTGCTTTGAGGGATTTCCCTAAGTCCTGTAAGGACTGTAAAGAAATGGTAACATCATGCCAGAACTGTGGGCCATGAATAGAAATGGACAGTCTACACATGTTATAGTTGTGCTAACAACCAAAGGCTATTGAAATGAATTCAGAGACATGCTCCTTCCATGCCTCATGGAGCTGGATGGAAAAAGCCTTCTCCTTCCATGTATGCTTTGCCTTCGAAATAGCAGTGCTTGGCAAGATTGGTGGTAAAGCAGGTGTGTTGCCAGTGATAAAACCAGCTGCATAATTTTGAGTCTCATGAATCAGTTTAAAGGCATTCCCTGGCTAGTAACAAGTATAAATCATTAATATTGCACTATTTGGTCAATAATAATGTGTAATGATTACAGTGACTTCCAATGTCTTTCAAGACGGGAGGGCTTTTCTTCAGTTTTCTAGGCTGGACAAACAGGAACTCCCATTCCATACCCACCCTATAGGGCCAGAAAGATATTGCACCAACTATGGCCCCAACAGGTGAGCGTCAAATGAGTGAGTGATTGAGTGAGAGTGTGAGTGAGTGAGCGATTGGCAATAATGGACAGCAAATAGGTAAATGCATCATAGTTGCCCAATGTATGGCTCCTAGGTTCCAGTCTGCCAGTCTGCACAGAAAGGTTCTGTTTTCTTACAATGGATGGGTATAAGGAACCAGAGTGGAGAATGGAATCTTTGGTGTCAGGAATGATATTAAGAACGTATGCCTAGATACAATCGTTCAACTGTAAACCTTCTTTCAGTGTTTATTTAGAATTGGTGGTGCCATTATTTTCTAAATACAAATTCTTCTATCTGGATATTTGTGAAAGAGAATTACAGCTACACCTGCAGGTTATCCCAGTTTACAAGCTATGTTTAGGATTCAGCTTTAGATGGAGGCACCTCAGTGACATGGGGTCTTGTAGGCACAAGCCCTGAGACCTCTTTAAGACTCTTTCATTTGGGGGGAAGCAGTCTGGGTCAGTTATCACTTTTTCAGAAAGCAAGAATAGCTTTCAGTTCAGGAACTGGTTTTGGAGATGGAGCATCCTGAATCTGTATTGCCCCCTTGTCATATTGGAAGCAGTTTGAAATTCTCTGTTGGGTGCACAGCAGAAGTGGTGCACGTAAGATGCGATTTCAGTGATCGGGGTCACTCATCATCGTACAGCCGTATAACTAAGTCGCACTTCGCTTCTAGGCACTTTCCGACAAAATCGCCTTCAGGATAATCAACTTACCATTGTATCCATCTTGATCCAGATCGCCAAGATGCGCAATGGCGCTGCCAAACCTCGCAAAGACATCAGTGCCTTTGAGGACCTGGGCATCTTCAAAGTAGAAGGCCTGCTCCTGTAAGTAGAGGTATACCCGCCCCACTTCTCTCGGCTTGCTCTCAAACTCGCGGTCCATGAAGAGCGGCGCGCCAACCAGCACATCGTCCAGGCTGAAATGAAAAGGGATCCTCAAGTTAGTAGTCGTTTCAATGTAATGTAACAATGAGTAAGATGGTGAGCACCATAGAGATTTGATCCAGACAGGCATCATGCAGAACTGCATTACTTATATTTGGTGTCCCACTTTGTATCCAAATGCAAAGGCCTTACCATACATCACAAGATGGCGGAATTTGCAAACACCATAGGACTCCCATTGGCCTATGACAAGTTAGAAATAGGTCCCCCTTTTACACATATTGTAATATAATCTATGCTTGTCAGTATGGGATGTTTGGTAAACTCACAGGTGCCATATCTGCTTGTTTTTAGGGAACAGGTACAAGCTCTTCGAAAGTTAGAGAGTCATGTGTCCGCCAAAGAGACCCAGCCTACCGAGGCATCTTAGATTTCTAAGAGAAAATCATCAGGTCCCTATAATGGATTTGAGCATTTTACAAAAATCCATTCAACCATTAGGCCACCTTCAAAAACCCAGGAAGCAAAGAGAACGAAAATAAAAAACATTTTTTATTGTAAAGGAAATTCCCCATTGCACTAATTCCTAAATTATACCAATGGATGTTCAAGTAACATCGGATGAATGCACTCTAAAGAGAGAGCAGGAGCCCCTCCATGGGACTGTCCACTCTCCTACTGAGAAAAAGTGTGCAAAACCTTCCTGTAGTAACTGGTTGGTCTGCCTGGACGTTCTTCTAGTGCTCAAGCCAAGGTTGTTGCAGGTGCCCCAGACCCCCACATTTATTAGGGTACTCATTGACTCACAGACCCACATTCAAGTCGGTGGACATGATCCCGTCTGCCTTTCCTGCCCCCTGGATTAGTACATGCCCATGGGAAAGGCTCCTGCATGGCAGAGGAGAGTAGAACGAGATGATCTATAGGGTCCCAGCCACCCCTATAGTACTATATGTATGCAAACAGACTTCCTCGAAAGGTTGCCTCTAACCTGTAATGCAAGGCCAGGCACATACACAACCCACTGCATGAATGTTGCATGCATTCCCTTGGCACATCATATAATGCCTATGTTACAGAAGCTGTGCCAGGCACCAGGCAAGGCACCTGGTGCCCAAGCCTACACCGCCTGCCAGGGCTTAGTGTTTGAGGATAGGTGAGGGTGCTTCTGCAAATGTTCACATAGCCGGTGTGGCTGGCCCAGCTGAGAATGGTGCAACACCGCTCCTCAGCAGGCTCTGCACCCACTGGGTTGCACAAACCATCTACAAGAGCAGTCTATGCAGAAGACCGCTCAGTCTTGTATTTTAGGGTGCAGTGCAGCAGGTGGGCTGGTTGAAACACATTAGTGAGTCATTTTTGTAACACAAGATTGCAAAACGTGGTGTTAAAACCAAGTATTTAAGGGCTGTGCCTGGTGTAACACCACTTTTTGCAGTACAGCAGATTTTGGTCATTTTGGCAGGTGAGGGCATTGAACAGGATTAGCATTGTCACCTGCCATTCCCGCTCCGATGTCAATAACCACATGATTTTCATCCAGCGTTTGGCTTTCCTACTGGCTGGAAACCATTGGATTCATGTGGACTCTGCCAAAAGCACGAGCATTAGGAACCGTGCCCATTGCAGGAGGCACGAGCCCTTCTTTGCACTACGAAGTTCAAAACATGGGTGTAAACCTGTTTTCCCCAGATTTTACACACATGTTTTGGACTTATTGGTGAAAACGAGGAACACTACATGGAGGGGACCACATAGTGGTGACCCCTGCGTGCAATTAACACTTATTACATAATTACCCCCTACACGTTTTCTATTTCCAGAGGATAACACTAGACCTTCAACATTTCATATTTATTTTTCCATTTATCGACCTCGGAAGGATGAAAGGCTGAGTTTGACCCTGCCGGGAGTGAAAGCGAGCACTCTACTCGCTGTGCTATCAGACTGGCTACAAAACGTGTACACAACGTTTTTCAATGGGACTTTCCCATGTTAAAACATTTGTGTACATCATCGGGCCCTTTCTGCACTGCCTTCCATACCTACTGCAGTTTAGGGCACTGTGTGTCGACTCTGCACGCACCTAAATATGATAACCACACAGCCTTCTAGCACATAGAAGTAACTCCATTTTAAAAGCGCTCGTGTTTAAGAGTCCAGTCTTTCAGAAGCGCTTCCAGGTCATTCCTTGTCGCGGAATAAAAGCGGCGGCTGTTCCCCAGCCATCTGTGAAGGCCATCAGTACTCGTGGGTCTTTGGTAAAGCAATCAGAACCCCCCCCCCCCCCCCCCCCCCCCCCGAGGATGCTACCTTCTCGCAGCCATCACAGACGGCTTCATTCGCCCCTCTGAAGACTGCTCTTTTCGTGGGTGAGAGGAGCAGGCTTAAGCGGTAAAGAGTTGTTCACTTGTCCGAGAGTGATTCCTATCTGAAGCAGCCTGCACTTATTGAGTGGCTTGATGTCCTGTGTGCTACAGTGTGTACTTGTTGCTTCCCCTTTGCCGCACAATGTGGTCTGCCCTCGGCGGCGAAGGTTTTATAATCCGCCTGAAGCCTCGGTAACAAAAGCAAGCCTTGGACAACAGGGCCTTGTAGATCCCATCCCCAGCAGCATAAAAAGACACCCCCTTGCCCCCAAAGTCAAGTAACTTTTTCTACAACAACGTTTTCAACCGCCATAAACCGCGACGGGGCCTGAGATGAAAAGCTCTCAGTGGGGACATTCATTTCGCATTCATAGACTTTGGAAGTGAGCGCGCGCGCAGAGTCTTCGCTCAGCGTTTAGGCGAGCGCTGGCGAGGCTGCCTGCGATTCAGATTAGCGGGATAATGTGGCAAGTTCCTGGCAGGGCGACTTGCCGGTGCAAAGGCAAGTGAAGTCAAATGAGCACGTCTCAGCTGGAAGCAGCAGCCTGCTGTTTTCCTCCACTGAGAAGTCATTGCAGGCAACCTGTTTCCTCCTTTGCGAGGTTCATCTGCACTTTGAAAATGCAGGCAATCTGTCTGAGCTTCTCTGTTATACAGGGGACAGGGTAGAATGCAATATCTCAGGGCAGTTGTGAATGACTGTGACTGAAACAGGCTGTGCAGAAGATGGAGGGTATTTAGGTCCAGTCTTTGCTGGATTGGCAACCCGGTGGAGTGGCGTTGCAGGAATCTCTTAGGCAGGTTGCTGCAGATTTGTAAATATGTCTGGATAAGAGATATGATAACATCTATACATTGATGATAATCCTGCAGTGAAGGATCTTTTTAGCATGAGCGCTGGGGTTCTGGGTCGCTCTGAGTTACACGCTCTCCACAATGGACAGTGAAAGAGATAATTCCTGTCTTTTAGGAGTCACTGATGGGAATTTCTATCTTAGAACCATTTAAGCATTGGTTACTGACAGTCAAGTCTTGCACTGTCCTTATGCGGTTCCATGTGTTTATATCCCTGCAAAAATATCACCATACAAGAATGGTGCCATATTTTTGCGCCGATATTAACGCATTAAACCTGCGATGACACCCCTGCAACGCCCATATTATTTCAAAGGGAGCAGGGGACACCTCCGAAATCCCTGCTCCCATTTACCCCAAAAATGATCCACACTAAAAATATCACCTATGGCCGTTCCCGACAACCATATATATGGCGATATTATTGGTGGGGATAATATTACCTGATACATGTTTCCTGGTTCTTGCCATCTTCATCCAAGGGTATCAGTATTTGGACGACAACTGGATAGTGCTGGAATGGCATTGAGAGTATATGCAACACCGATGTCATCAGCCCCATGTAGGACTTGAAGATCTATCACATGAGGGCTGACTGTTGGGGAATCCAGCAAGACATTTTGAAGGGTAGTGGAGGAAAAGAGGAAAACTGACCAACATTCATTTTGAGAATGTTGTTGTCCACCGAATCACACTAGTAGGTTGAATATAGTTCCATCACAATCTCTGCTCTTATGTCAACCAGGATACATTTGATGTTCCAGTAACACCTTAAGCCTGACTTAATGGAAACAGTTTGTTGCTATAATTCTAGGGTTCTGACTGGATTTTCCTTTCCATATTTATTTGGCATTTGGCTTCAAATTGGATGCTAACAGTGGGCCTTAACATTATTCTGATGTCAGTTATTTGTTAGCTTTGTTGAGGGCAGTGGGTACATTTCCTGACTCAAACTGCCTGTTGCTTAGCAATGTCAGAACTCGGCGTAGAAAGTGCCTATACTCTTTTATCGTTAGTGCTCTGGAAGGAAGGTTCTGCACGATGGGAGCTTTAATCTCATTCACACTTTTTCTAGAGTTCCAGCTGTCATACATGCTTGAATGTCATAAAAGAATTAGCAGCTACCGGTTTGGGACTTCTCACTGACTCAACAAAATAACATTTGTTTGAGTAAATAATTGCATGTTTTAAACAATTCTGAGGTTTTGTCTTGCACCTCCTTGATTGCGTTAATAATATTTCCTACTTCCTCTTCCATATGGCGTGTTAGTTCCCCTACCTTAAAATGTGCAAGGTAGAATATCTGTTTCAAAGTTATACCTTCACCAAACCATTGTGATTTTCTTTCCTCCCTACTTTGCTGGTATAATCTATTCTCCAAAAGACTATTTTCTTTTAAAGGCTCAAAATCAATCATGGAACCCTTAGCCAAAATGGCTATCTTGTATATGTATATGGAGCCACCAGTGTAGATCTTTAAGCCTAATCTATCCATTCTGAACCTGTCAGAACTTCATACCTGAGGCCTGCACTTATATCTTCCCATTTTGACAACAGAAATGACCTGTACCTGATCTTCCAAACATTGAAAAGCACCACAAGAGGGATCTTCACTAATTTCTCATTACCATATCGATTGTGCTTCCTACTGACTGCAAGTGGGCTAAATACTAGAAGCATATAAATATATATGTATAAATATTACAGGCCTGCAGTAGTGGCCCTGAAGTTATGGTTAAGTTGCTCAACCCACAGGAAGAGCACATTTTGGACGGCTTAGAACTTTGCCCCCCCCCCCCGGAAGAATCCTCAAGAAACTGCAATAAAAGTATATGGCCCTGTGGATTGATCCTACGATGTTTGGTGCGGTTTCATGCGGGGTGGGTGGGGGGGCAAAGTTATTGGTAGGTCCCAAAATGTGTAGTTTTTCCCATAGATGCAATGGAAAGAAATGAGCTGACGCCTACAGCCCAAGCCGCTGGATGGGTTTTCACTAAATTCACGCCAGAAGCAGTGGCTTGTTCCCCCTCCCGAAAGCAGGCTTTTGAAAATATGGTGTAAATCCGTCCAGTAGTTTTTTTTAAAAACAGCCAAAGAGTAGGAACAAAAAATGGGTAATATCTGGGTTCAATCTGCAGATTTACTTCCCTGTTCTGTCCATGGACGGGCCTCCGACTGGCCCAGAGGGTGGCGTGATGTCCATGGACATCGGACGCGCCCACTGATTGGATGGTGGGGCGTCATATTTTTGGGGAATGCCTGCCACGTTAGATTCACGAACAGCACCCGTTGTCAGTGAACCCTGCGGTAAAAACATATTCAAAAACACTACATTGCACATGTCAAACTAATGAAACAATCTCTGGGGCAATTTTTCATCTCCAATGCCTGTGAAACGTTCGGGGACAGCACTGTAATGTTTGCGAACATCTCAGATGTTTGGAGGCATCCATACACATTTTTGCATTACAGGGTTGTTGAAAAGCAGTTTTGGGAGTGCGTATGATTTTGGCGCCACTCAAAGAAACTGTATGAAATGTTGGGATATTATTCTAGACGTGACCTTCAATGGTTCTACAAAGTTTGGTGCTGTTTTGCCAAGAGGGGACAAAATTAGAGGGAGTCCCAAATTATTTGAAAGGCTTATATATTTGGTGCTGTTTCACGAATCTGCACAAATGTTTGCAGAAAGACTTAAGACCCAGATTTTAATGTTTTTGAAAAGTTTGGTGGGAGTTTGTGAAGAGGGGGCAAAATTAGAGGTGGGGTTTTAACATTTTTAGATGGATTATAACTTTGTTGCTGTTTGACGAATGTGCGTAAAAGAGTTTAGAAAGATTATAGACCCAACCTTGAATTTTTCTGCAAAGTCTTAATGGATTTTGTCAATGGGAGATAAGTTTTATGACTATTTAATATACGTACATGGTGATACTTTTCAAAAAATAAAATATGGATGATTTGCAGGAAAGTTGTTCAAGGAGCAATGGCAAGGACTTGAACGCATGGTTTTGCAAATGTGTCTGTGCCTTTTTTTTTTTTAAAGTGGCATAATGTAGGTACAACAAATAGTGATATACCATTGGTGATTGAGGTATAGCCGGTGGCCATGGACAGTGGCCAGATTGTCCGAGGCCTGACCATGAAAGACTGGCAATGGGGTTAAAGTGGGCATGGCCGCTAGGGACTGGCAATGTGGTGAAGTTTTTTAAAAGCGGGAAAGGTTTGAATGGGAAAATAAATTCTGCCAATGGCAAAAATTCTGTCCGTGGCTACAGCCGGAAGAGCTGCACATGATTTCATCAACAGATCGCTGTGACTATCACTGCATAGACTACGAGACAATGCGACTCATTAGGTAATTACCAAGCATGCCGAACCAGGTGCCCACGTGGTCACCAGGCCATCCCTTGAAATCATTACCCACCCTTAATTGCTACCATAGTGTGACAAGATATTGGG
Source organism: Ambystoma mexicanum (assembly GCF_040938575.1). NCBI lineage: Eukaryota > Metazoa > Chordata > Amphibia > Caudata > Ambystomatidae > Ambystoma > Ambystoma mexicanum. The sequence goes on from NC_090924.1 coordinate 1,043,334,847, forward strand.
ATTGGATGCTGGACTCATTTCCACAACCCTGCAGCAACAACTGGCCCACAATCCACATGCATTAAGAAAGACTCTAGAGAGTCGAATTACTTGTCGCCTGAGTCCTAACAATAAATATAGCATCAAGAATGGTTTTGAATACTGCTTCATTAAGATAACAGTTACTTATTCAATAGCCCAGTGCTGAGGTGAACAGAGCTCATTTTCCTATTCGAAACCTAACAATTGAAGTTGGAAGGGCACCTTCACAAAAGAACCCCATCACCAGCAGCAGGGTAATCTAATTAAAGTTCTAGATGAAGCACAGTGATCTACCCATTCCACCGCCCTGCAATTACTTGATAATCGTGTACTCTGATTTGATTATTGGCACATGCAGCATGGTCGAACTCTAGGTCTGAATGCAAAGAAATATTGTGCTTGCGGCTACAGCCTTAAGTGCTGTACTGAATGACAACAAACCTGCGCGAAGAGCATCAGCAAGGACCTGAAAGCATGGTTTTGCAAATCTGTTTTCTGTTTTGTTTTCCAAAGTGTGCAAATGTAAGCACAAGAAATAGTGATATAAGTTTGGTGCATGGACAATGGGCCTGGCCCTTGGCAAGGACAAATTCCTACTCTTATTGGGGCATGCGGCATGGCTGAAGCTCTAGGTTGAAAGGGGAAAAATAATTCTGATTGTGGCTGCAGTCGGGTGCTGGACGGGATTGCAGCAAACTTGCGTGTGGAGCATCAGCAAGAACCTAAAAGGATGCTTTTGCAAATCTGTCCTGTGTTTCACATTTTTCGAAAGTGTGTGTGGAAACACAAGTACAAAAAATGGTCATATAACTTTTCTGCCGGGGGAGTGGCACAAAAAATAGTGCATAGTAGAAAATGCTAATGGTAATGTTGGGGAATCGTATTGATTGATCTGCGCAACATTGTATAGCACGTTGCCCCATAGACCCTCTGATTGGTTGGCATTCTCAACCAACCTTGTACTTATGGCTTGTTAGCAGAACGTAAGCTAAACAAAACCCTGGTGCTTGAGTCACGTCAGATTACTCCCTGCTTTCCCAATTAACCCATCATCTCTCATCACTCCGGCCGTAAGCCAAAGTTTCCCATCTGTAGTTGACCTTGTAGTCTGCTCTCTGTTCTGGGACATTTGAGGGAGTCTAAATACATCACTATCTTCATCCAAAACGTAATGAATAGTCCTTGTTTTTGACTTCTGAATCACGTGTGAGAACACCACAAATTTGTCAAATTCGACCTTTTATTTACTGCTAAATAATTTAATTATATTAGGTGTTCTAGAGACTTGCTCACTCCATCTTGTATAAAACCTTATCCACTGTTAATTGTCCAATACTTGGCTCTTGCAAATGTTTTCTTCTTCTTTAATCTAAAGAAATGTGTCCCACGTGCGTGGCTTTTCCATCTGTCTCACCTTGTGCCTTGCAATCATTTCTTAAAATAACACCCTTGATTCCAGGCCAACACAGACTCCTCTTTATTTTGCACACAAAGCTGTTTCTCCAACGTCTCCTGACTCTGCATCCAGGTCTGTCTATGAGGTAGCTGGATTAAGTCTTAACATGAGCCAACGTTCATCTTCCTATTATGGCCGTCCTAGCTACATTATATTTTACTCTAAAGCAAGATTCTATATGGCTCATATAACTTGCATTACTGTGTGTTCCCACTTATTGATCAGCAAGTTGCTTTATCTTCTTTATATATGTGATTACTTTATCATTTCGTACATGTTTCTCTTGTCACTGCATTTACATCGTTGCTCTTAAGTATTTTCATATTGCTTCAGTATGTCCTTATATATCTTCTTCATGACATCACTCTGCCGTCGTCAGATTTCACTCAGCGCTCTATGATGTACAAAGGTGCGTGCTGACATCCTTCCACTCTTTCAGTATGATGGTACATTCGGTACAGTTGCCTGAGTGCATATAGTCTCTCATATACTTGATGCAGTACAGCAACAACACATGGGGTCCAATATAGAGCTCTTCTGCTGTTCCAATATGATGGTAGTGAGGGGGAGGAAGCTAGGGAAAAAGCATCCAACAGCTCCTCTACAGAAAGATCCTTCTTCTTAAATGGCTGACCGTGTTTCCTTTCTAACAATAAGGTATCTATTTCTGGCAGATCATCCGGGGATAATGTTTAGTGACTGGAATGCTGGAAAGAGGTTAAACCCTTTCTGAAAGCTCTTCTTCCTCCTTCTCCTCATTTTCCGATTCTTCTTCAATAACAGTACGACCATCCAAAGATTCCATGTAACATGGGTCATGATGCGGTAGGGGTGCAAGCAGCATCGCTGATGACATTGAGGCTCAGCCTGTTTTACCCTGTCTTAGTGTGTGAGCTACCTTCATGGAGACTTTGCCGACCAGTGTTGTACGTTGATGTGCTGACACAGTCTCTGTAGAAGGTGGATTTGAGTCAAGTTATTATAAATCTTTACCTGAAGCATGATGCTTACTTGACATAGTGTCCTTTGTATGTTTATCGGCATGTGATTGAGAAGACTGCAGCTTCTATTGGCACTACGGGTTGTATCAGCACCATATTTTGAGGAGAACTTTAATTTATTTTGACTCTTTTTAAATGCCACTTTCCAGTTACCGGTTCTATGAATCAACCTCTCGGAGCCATGAGCTGCTGTTGATGCTCCTGGTCTGAAAGTATTTTTGTGCTTGGAATTCTCTGCCTGCCTCTTTTGTGGTTTTAGTGGAAGACCTTCCTGGTCACCATGTGAAGTCTCCTGGGTGCATTTGTGTGGCCCTGTAGAGCTGTGGACCAGCTTTAAGGGACCCCTCTCCTGGGCTTACATTGATCACGTCTTTGGTGCAGCTGGGGCATGGATGTTCGGTTGGTTCTGCCTCAACAGCATACGCTGCCCATCACTTTTATCTTTGAGGCTTGAGCATCTTAGGCTTACTCCTCAAACACACTGTGTACTTGCCCTGAGGTTGTTCTCGGGCAGGCATACATTCCATAGCCGGTGGGTGTCATTCACTGTAAATTTTGTGTTGCAAGCGAGGCAGAATTTAAAAGGCGTATTCTCCATACATTGTAACTAGCCCATGGAGGCAATGGATAGTGAGAAAGGACGTCATTCCCAGAAAGCAGAAAGATATCCCCCTCTCTCCCTACTGTGCACTGGTGCTGCTGGGGTGATGTCTGTCACTGATAATATCACATATGCAGAGGAGTTGCTAGGGGTAGCCAGGGGGACTATAGCCCTGGGTCTTTTGGTTGTAGCTACGGATAGAAGCTCAGGGGATATAACCAAAAGGCTAGTTATCCCTGAGCCCCAACAGCCTCAACATTAGCGTAGTCCTGGATCATTTCCTGACCTAGCATCAACCCTGCACATATGGCATCACTTATTATATCATCAATGACATCACTGGTAAGTAGAACATATTGATGACCTCACTGATGACAGCAGCAGCAAAGTAAATATCATCTTGATCTATTTCAAGGTATATGACAAACATACTATATAGGTGTATGTGTAGTGAACACTAACACAGAATAACTGGGGACCTACACGTTAAGCTGCTCCCACACAAGATTCTCGGGACTATTTTGTGGATACTCGTAAGAAGACAAACATTCTTTAAAAATGAATATTATATAAAGCCCTCACAAACGCTAACATTTTCCAAATGCTATTGTGTTACCCTCCTTTCATCCATGCCGAAATCAAGCCGCCACTTGCACACGCTCCTTTTATCATTTTTGCCATTTTTTCTTGTTTCAGTGTAGCATTAAAAAAGAAAGCAATTTCTCTTGAATACTTCACTAGTATTCACGAAAAGATGAAAATGAATGATAATAATGAATATCTCTAGCTCCTAATTTCCCAAACGCTACTGGTTCACCTTCGTCAGATCCATCCTGAAGGCAAATATTCCCTTACCTCCCTCCTAATATCATTTTACGTATCTTGCAGTTTGCTGGACTCATGAGAATACTCACAAGAATGTCTTGCTTCCCGAGAATAACATGCAGGCTTTTCCTTTCTGAAGAAGCCTCAGCTGCAGCAATGCACGTTGAAAGATGTATAAGATGTTGGTGCATTAATGAAAACGACTACTGGACAGATTTCCACCAAATCAACAAAAAGTCATGACTACTGTTTCGTTCCACTTCTGAAACGAATTTGAAGCTGATCTGTTCAGAGGTTTAGGGTGTGAGCCTGTTCAAAAACTATGCACTTTCCAGGTGGGAAAACTAAGGCAAAATGTAATAATCACACATTTTTCATTCTGTTAACTTTGAAATTGTTGGATGAATTTACACCAAACTTTCCAGTTTTTAGGTTCCTAGCCCAAAAATATTTTGGGTGAAAATAACAAAAGTGTGCGTGAAATTATTAAAAAGTTATACCTTAACTATAATTGCACAAACCTTTTCAATTTGTTAGAATAGCATGTGCATGTGTTAGGCTTGCATGATTCCTTTGGTAAATCCAGACACCTAAAAGGTGGTTTCACATGACCAGCTTCTATGACTTTAGGAGCCAAGCTGCCAAGTGCATAGTTTCTGTCTCTCAGTGCATTATCTGTTGAGAGTGTTGTGTCAGCAGGTTTTAGAGTGGACCCATTTCTGAGATATTATTAGCATTGTGCTTTGTTTTCGTACTTTGTGTACTACCCTGTATATGGTGGTATCAGGAGAAAAATGTATGCAAACATCCCTGACCGAGTCCTCCATAATCGTAATTGTAATTGTTTATTTGTAAAGCACTTATACACAGTTAAAGTGCTTCAAAGCGCTTCAAGGTGGGAAGGGAACAAGGGAATACAGTCGTCATTCTTAGGCCTCGAGGAATACGAATGATCTAACAACAATAACTAGCATACTAGGCCAGAGGATTATCTGCTAATATAAGTGCGTGACTAAGAGTGGCGGGAGAATGGGGGAGAGGGAAAAGGACATACAGAACAATAAACTTCCATACTAGGCCTGGCGACATTTCAGATTGATTGGTGGCTGGTCATCTAATGTGTGTATGCAGATTATTTCAGGCACAACCAAGCTACGGAGGGGAGACAAAGGGAGGACAGGACAGACAATCTTGCTAGGCCTAGTACATTCAAGGTCGTGCAAGTGTGCAGACAAGGAAGTGCAAGGGAGGGGTATGGGGACAAGTGCACCCAGCAGGGTCCTGGGTTAAGTGTAGAGTGGTTGCCCCTCTCATGCAACACATTCAAGGTGCAGTAGTGCTATGCAGATTGCAGAGGCCCGGAGGCAAGTGCAGGACTGGCGGGAGAGCCTGAGACCTGTGAGGCTCTGGGGGTGCACCAGGCGATAAGTCAGCGAACTGAGCAGGTTGGGGAAGAGAAAGAAGGAGGGAAGCAGGAGAGAAGAGAACAGAGGGACTTGAACTTGATCCTTGCAGCCATGGGGAGCCAGTGGAGGTATTCCAGTGATGAGAGATGCGGTCCCTGGGCTTGAGGCCAAGGATACGTCTTGTGGTTCTGCTCTGGATAAGTTCAATAGGTTGGAGAGTAAAAGTAGGAAGATTGAGAAAGAGACTGTTGAAGTAGTCCAGTCTGGAGAGAACCAGGGCTCTGGAGATGGTGAGCCTCTGGGGGAAAGTGAGAAAAGGTAGATTACCTCTGAGTAGGTGCAGCTGGTAGTGGAATATTTTTGACATGTCCAAGATATGAGAAGAGAAGGAGAGGGTGGAGTTGAAGATCACCCCAATATCTTTTGCCTCACTGAGGGCGCAGGACCAAGGGAGGCGGGCCAGAGTGATAGCGGGAGCAGGGGTCCCAGTGAGGACGATCTCTGTCTTACTGGCATTAAGGCAGAGATCATTAGCAGCACACCTGGACTGAATTGCGGACAGTCAGGAATGAGCAAGGAGGAGGAAGAGGCAGAGGGTAGATTGAAAGAGAGCTGTGTGTCAGCCATATAACTCTGAAAGTTGGAGGTGAAGGCAGATATGTTGTGGGCCAAAGGGGCCATGTAGACATTGAGAAAATACGGGGATAGATTAGATAATAATAATAATAATAATAATAATAATAATAATAATAATAATAATAATAATAATAATAATAATAATAATAATAATAAGATCCCTGGGGACAATAATAAGATCCCTGGGGACACCACAAGTAGAGAGAGTGATAGCACAGAGAAAGGAAACAAGTTCCACCTGGGAAGGATGGTCAGAGAGAAAGGACGCTAGCCTCAATGAGGCCTGTTCTGTGATGCCCAGGGTATCACAGAGGTGGGAGATCAGGATGTTGTGGTTTACCATATCGAAAGTAGAGGACAGGTCAAGAAGAATGAGGGCAGAGGGAAAGTTAGAGTTGAGGTTTTATAGCAGGTCTTCATGGGTGTTCTGAAGAGAAGTTTCCATGCCTCTGGATGCTCTAAAGCCAGATTGATGGTCATGGAGACAACCAAAAGATTCAGTGTGGAGGGTAAGCTGAGAGATAGCCAATTTCTACAGGAATTTGCCAGGAAAGGAGTGATGGAGATCGGGTGATAGTTTGCTGGAATAGAAGGTTCAGCAGAGGGTGCTTTGAGCAGAGGGTGCACAAGAGAATTCTTGAGAGAAGTGGGGAAATCTCCAGTGGTGAAGAAGAGGTTGCAGAAGTCTGCCAAGGCTGGAGCTAGAGAGTCAATGTTGTCCTTGATGGTTTTGGAGGGGCAAGGGTCCACCTGTTTGGAAGAGGCTTGCATAGACTGGACTTGTCTAGAAACCTCCTCAGGTGTGACAGGGGAGAGGGAGGAGAAAAAAGGGGGCATGGTGGGGCCAGCCAAGGGGGCCCAAGAGATGATGGTGTATGAGTGGGTGCAGAAGAGAGAGAGATGTCCTGTGTTTTGGCAGTGAGGTGTGCAGCCAGGGCCCAAAGTGCCTGAGTGGGTGCAATAGAGGATGAGGCTGCAGTAGGGTTGGCCAGTTCCTTACAGACTTTGAAAAGTGTGTTGCCTGCTGACCCTGAGTATGGGTATCTGGAGACAAGGTTTTGGCATTTTGCATTGGTACTTGTGGCAAATAGATCTATATCTGGCATTTACCACTTATGGAAGATCTGTCTGACTACTTCTGTGTTCAACTTCCATTCATGTTCCTGTAGTTACTGCTCTGGTTGTCGACTAGGCAGTTGTCTATTCCTGGCACATGTTGGCTTTGGCGATGTATCCCTATTGGAACACGCCACTGCCATATCTGCACAGGGACATCATTTAGGGATTGCCAGGGGTCGCACCCTTGCTACCAGTGTGGTCTTCCTTGCTACCCCTACTCTTTTTTTCTTTTCTTTTTCTTTAAACAAATTGAAGCTCCTGGGCTGTGGCCAATGCCATGTGGCTATTTGAGCTATTTGTCTTTCTGGAATTCCATACAGTAATTGCTAGACTCATTAAAGGTTTATTTCAGGGACACTTCAGGAGGTGAGTCATTGATTTAGTCTGTTCTTAAACACCTTAAATTCACAATGCAGACAAAATCCTCCAAAAAGCATTTAGAATAGAATAAGCATCTCTTTCGGACTATGTATTTTGCTTTTCGCAAGTTGCAATCATAGCATGTTTTTTTCTGCCGATACATATTGTGATCCATTCTTGTATGAAATGTATATCACGTTACAGTAATATTGTAACCATTATATGATATGATATGATATGATAGGTTATTTATAACGTGCTTAATACCCAGAGGTTTCTAAGCGCGGACCCAGGGATCGAACCTGTGGTGCTCCGTATCGTCTTGCTTCCAAGGCGAGCACGTTGCCCCTGAGCTATCCTCCCAAAACAATGCTATGTGATGGCACTTCCTGTTCTGTCAAGAGGTAAATGGTCGTGTTCCATTGCTTCCTGTGATGTCACTTTGGGGTGGGGCCACATGACATCACTTCCTGTTCCACACAACTTGTTTATGCAGAACATTGCAGTGGTATTGTCTGTCCTGATTATGATTCTGTTGCCTGCTAATTGCTTCTGAAAGCTTAGTAAAGCTTTGTGAACAACAGCTGTGAGCTCTTTGACATTGATATGCAGTTGTGACTCCAAAGTGGTCCACTCAGCCATGGCCTTATGTGTGTGCAGATGTGCTCCCACTCTTGCCTGGATGTATCTGCGGTGATGGTCAGCAGTACTGGGGGACTTGTGAAAGGTTTGTTCTTGTAAGAGTGTTCCCCTCTTCCTCCACTGTAGCGCCTTCTCGGCCTCTTTGGATACCACCACTCGATCCCACCAGTCCTCTTCAGCCTGTGACCATTGACTTCTTAACCACTCTTAGACTGGTCTCGGGTGAAACCTTGCATGAAGTACCTGCCCGTTTCCTGGCCTTTCATACTGCGACCATCTATTCTGGCTGAACCTTTGCCAGGAAAGCTTGTACTTTTTACCTTGATGGGTATGCCATTGCCTCTGAATTGTTTATTTCTGCATCTCGTAATCTTTTATCTTGAGCCGCAATTAGGCTCATCTTTGCCAAATGATGTGCATTGGAATGTTGCCATGCATGTGTTTGTCATGCAGGTCAGTGCTATTCCCCGTTATGAGATAGTCATCGACGTATGGGTACACCTGTGTTACCTGTCTGCATAGATGGACTACTACCACTGCCAGAATCAAGGTGAATACACATAGTGCTACTTTTATACCAAACGCAGCACATATCTTGAACTGGCAGTGTTTGCCTCCCCCCTTGTACTTGGGATATTTTCAGTGTTCTGGGAACATGGAAATATGAAAGTATGCATCTTTCTTGTCTAACATTGCCATGTCTTGTGTTAGGTCATGGAATGACCTCTCGTAGCATCCAGAACTCCTGCATCTTGTCAAACTTGACTAGCGACCAGGAGCATTCCTAGGTCATTTTTTGGAACCAGTAAATAAGGGAAGCTGATGCCTTTATTGTTCTCATGTTGACGTACCAGCTCTATGACCCCACTTTGCGGCGCAGTGGCCTTCTCTTCTGCTAACAGTTGCCATTGCTCTGCATTATTTTACAGCTTATTGGATGTATGGTTTAGGGACGTGATTGCAACTCTTTACTGTATGCATCCCAATAATGTGTCTAGGACGTCGGATGTTATCGGATGTCATCGCCTCCCATGCACGGGCAAATCATTCAATTGTTCTGCTTGCTGCGGAGGCATAAAGGTGCACTGGCCATTGGAAGTCACTGATGGGTTTGTGCTCTGCGCTTGGTGGAAGCTCTTCGGCCACCCATTATTTTGTTCTTTTTGGCCTATCCGTGTGCCTCCTCTACTGAAATTCATTTCTCCACCTAGAAGGTTATTTGTGAGGGAGACTGGAGATCTGCTTTAATGACTCTTACCCAATATTATCTTTTGACACCTTCTGCATGTGCTACTTCGCGCCCTGCTGTTTCAGGGCAACCAAACTGCTCTTTGTGGCTGCATTGGCAGTTATATTGACTTTCTTTATAATTTGTTGTGCCCTAGCTCTGACGGTTCCTGGTATTTCTTTCGCCAACACTGTCATTTGATCCCATTGTGCCCTATTGCATCTGCTTAGTAGGGCAGAGGCGTTTGCCAGAGTAGCCTTATATGTCGCAGGTGTGGCCATTCCTTTGCCCATTGAGGATAGCCTCTTGCTCTCCTTTTCAGCAGGGCCCTCTGCAGTGGAGATGTGTGCTTCACTTCTTAGTCTGGCTGTAGCTTCCACCAGTATGTCTGCCTTCACTTCACCCCAGGGGTGTTGCTAGGTCTGAAAAGGTTCTGGGGCTACGCTAATGTTGGGGCTGTCAGGACTCTTGGCTAGCTAGCCTTTTGGTTGTAGCCCCTTAGTTTCTATCCAGGGCTATAACCAGAACCCCCCTGGCCCACCCTGTCCACCCCTAGCGATGCCACTGCTTGACCCCTGATCATGATTGGGTCTGACATGGAGGCCTTAAAGACCTCATCTATACATGAGTTGACAGGTTTGCAAATGGCAGGTGCCATCAAAGAGCCATGTTTTTGTGTGACATTTTGTGTGGTGTAATGCCTTTTGGTGTCATGCTTCAACAATTGAGTTACATTCTTGGTGCCTGTGCTGGGATTCTCTACCTTTTTGTGTTTGCCCAATTAGAGTGTTCATCAATGGGGTATTTAACTGGATAGCACCCTCTTTTTCAGTATGAGCGTTCCTCTTTTTCGGGATGGGCAGAAATGATGCTTGCATTAGGCTTTGGCCTATTTCTTGCCCATTGTCTTCATGCACCAATTTGGGTGTTTTTTACTGGAAGCATCTTTCTGGACACCCTGGTGTGCCTCCTGAATGTGCCTTCCGGTGAATTCTCCAGCAATGTGGGCCAGCTGCATAGAGGCTTTTTGGGTTTATCTGTGGAGTAAGGGGTGACTCTGTCTTTCCGGAGACTGATAGGTTACCCCCTCTGATACCTCAGCATTGGTGTGCTTGTTGGAGGGTACCAATGTTTTGGTCTACATGGCATATTCTGCCCAGCTCTGTGCCCTATGGGTCAAAGGCTCATACTTTTTGGCATGCAGTCCATGTATTATCAAAGTAGTCCCATGGCATACACCCTAATACGTAGGTTTGGAAACAAGTCCAAAACAACATGTTTATACAGAGACTGAAAGAGATCTAAACCATCACGTTGATCAAAAATGCCTGCCACCAATTGGAATATAGCGTGAATAGAGTGTGCAGCCAGTAACATTCCAAAATACCCGATGCATTGGAAGTTCGAATAATAATGAAGAGCCAAAACAATGATGTCATCAATGTGGGACAGGGTGGTGCCGCAGCACATAGCTTGTTTGAGGCTTTGAGCTGCATCTCTCCAGCTGAAGAATCTTTTCCACACATGTGGTGAATTAAAGTAAAGACAATGTGGATCAAAGAAAAGACACAAAAGTCGCCGTTTAAGAAATATCCTGCATTGATTACTTTTAATTCCAGTAACATGTGGATCTGTAATCATATGCATATCAAAGTAGTAAACGAAGGAAATGAAAGCATGCACAGATGTGCACCATCATATGGGTGTATGGCCAATGAGCAGAGCATTAAGGCAGCTTTATTAAATAAAGCCCCCAAAGCTGAACATTCAGAGGTCATCTACATACATTGGATGCTGGAGAAGGCAAAGTGGGAGCGCACTTTGAGTTCAGAGAGAATGGAAAAAACACAAGTGGGACTCTAGTGTTTGTAAGAACTGGTCTATTTGTAACACAAATGGTGTGTTTTCTCTAATTAGATGTGACTAAGTGAGTTCATTGAGTGAATGTTTAAAGAAGAGTACTCAAAGAGTAACTGGTATCCTGGTGTGGCATAAGAAGTGCTTTGAGGTCCTCTGTAGGGCACACTGCCACGAAATTTCAAGGATACCCAAGATACAAGGCTAAAGGCAATGACTTGCTGTGTTTCCTCTACGTCTGGACTGAAAATATTACTTAAATTATTCTTAAAATCTAAGGCATTAGATGTTTCAATGGTGTAAGCCTATTTGACCTAAAACAATTGACCTAATGACCAATTTGATCGAATTTTGAATGGGTGATTTGGCCTTTGAGGCAATTTGATCACATATATTGCAAAATACCAACCCTGGAGAGTGCAGGGGTTGCGGGTGTGTGCGTATAAATTGGGCCCGGAGCAGATAAATTGCGGTCAGTTTGCTGTGATCAAAAAACTTTCGGTCAAACACACCCAGACTGTTTCAATTCCAATTGGTGCTGGAATCTGTATACACTCTGTGTATACCATGAGGATTACAAGCCTTCACTTTGGCAAGACTAACTTATCCTTTCAACTTTTAAAACTTGATGCAATGTATGCCATCGTGGCACTGTTACACAAATATCTAAGTGCTCCTAAGTGCCCCATTGAAGAAAAAATATTTTCGAATGCAATACATTTCACTGTCCATGGCTAAAACTAGACAGACCGTGGCTTGAAGGTTCTTCTTTCAACGAACAAGAAAAAGAAACTAAGGGCACTGCTCAGCCATTGAAGAGACTATGCATGTTTTGGAAAGTAATAACTTGCATGTCTGATTAAAAATGAACATTGTAGGGCAGGCGTTCACAGGTTATCAGAGCAGTAAAGTTTCAACCACCTTTCCTAGGTCTGTAGAACCCAAGTGCAGAGTCAGGCAGGCAAGCTGATGCTAAATTGTTTATCTCAGAAAAACGTGACTAAATGTGCGAGTATTTGGGAACAAACCAACCTTTGGAATTAAAGGATGTAGGAAAAGTGGAGATTTCTTTCATAAAAAAGACCTGTTCATTAGTTTCTATCTTCATGCTAAATGATGACAAGCTAAAGTCAAGTTGGTATGTGCAGTGGCACGTCAAAAGAAATATGGGGCTCATTCTAGGTTTGGTGGTATCCTGCCGGTGAATCCGGCAGGATACCACCAAACACTAATACCATTACTCGCACCTGGTCTGTCAGAATTACCAGCGGATTACAGGTACCAGTGGGACCCATGCCACAGAGTCTGGAATTACCGACACTGGTAATACCGGTGCCAGTAAGACTGGCTGTTTTTTTGCCAGTGTGGTGCCTGACTTACCTCGAGCCCTTGACCTTGGCTGGAGATAGATTAGGCTCCTCACCATCTTGTTAAAAATTCAACTATGCCTGCAATTTACACTACTGGATTCCATTGGAATTCCCCTGGCCTTTAGCAGGGCGCAAAATTAAGGCAAAATCCATAGTAATCCATTTGTGTTATGCTGGCATGAACATGTCAGGCAGGCATAAAATTAAACCTGCTGACAACGGCGGTGATCTTATCTCCGCTCAGTTCCCCACCTCTGCTTCTCACTGCCAGAAAATGGCACAGAGCTTTAAAGCATTTTGCCTCTCTTCGGTGACTCAATGTAACGCATCACCCCATTTAAATTGAAGCCCTGTTACTATACACAGACCTCTAACTGCCTTCACCATCCCAAGCCTCATTTTATAGCAAATGTAAATTCCTTACCACGTATGTGCTATAGGGTTCCTGCATAAAATTTTACACATTCATGGGGTGGATGGCAAAAGTAAGGCAAACTCGCTTGTATTCTTCCATTTTCTCCTTTGTATCATGAAAAGTATATGCTGACGACAAAGACGTTTTGAAGGTGGTGTTTAGTAATGGATTCCTATAGGATCTGCCTAGATTTGACTAGCTGCAAAACAAAGCGGATTCCAAGGAATCCATTAATTGTATGCTTGCAAGAAAATGCCATGCAGATGTACAACTAGACGCACTGACGAGACAGAGGAGGAATACATGGCGGAGATCTTATCTCCACTCTACGCCAATTCCCTGCTTTGTCGCTGCTTGAAAATGGCCTGGAGCATTAAACGGACGCCTAAGTCTTTCACGCCTTCATTTAATGCACTACCCATTTCAAAATCAGATGCATACCAAAGGATAACCACTTCTTGCATAATATTAATCAAATTTAGGACTTAACAGTAGTGCTTGTCCAAAGTAGGTAGAACCATCTGGATTTACTTAACTTTACTTTACTTTATTTGTAAATGCGCATCCATAAACCCTGAGGCGTGAGGTCACAGACAAGACAAACAAAACAGAAAGGCAAGTAGGTGCTAGGCTAATCAGCGAATCAGTATCATAGCTGAAGGAGCGGAAAAAGGATGACCTAAGATTGAACAATTTGGGAAAGATCCCGTGGGACCCCTAAAGAGTTCCACTACCTCATTTCAGAAACAAGATAGAGCTGTTTCAAGGCCACTGTGGGGTCTCCCAGTAAGCATGGAAAAGAAATTCCACTGGCCCCCGTAAAACATCCGAACAGTGGCACTGGCAATGTAACATCCAGCCCTCAGGCTCCTGACTATAGGGGAGCACGCATCCATGAGGCTGGCCGTTGTCCTACGTCGCGTCACAGCTGTCAACCCTTGATATAGGATGATCGGTCTTTAGTGCTCCTTGGATGCTGCTTGGAAATACCGGAGCAGAGAATTAGCCCGCGGAAACATGTCCAGAGAGCCAAGGAGCCAATCGGTCAGCAGAATGTGTACCTAAAGAAATGAACTCCTTGACAGCGGGGGTTAGGTCTAGCAAACGCAGCGCCAAAGCGAGGCTGAGGGCCAAGCACGCGAGCGTCTTCATCTGCATGTCTTCCGCCATTGGCCAGCAATAAATCACGGAGGTCGCCGCTAAAAGCAAGTCCTTCTAGGCAGCTCTGCAGCCGGGGAGCTCAATTGGCTTTGCAGGGACTTTGAATTGTAATACCTGATGTTTTCCAGTGAGGGCTGCAGGGCCCAGAAAAACACAAGAAACCAGCTGTGAGCATAGTTTCAAAAATGCTTAGCTGGTCTTTTCATGAGCTGTCATCGCTCAGGCAACAAAATGGATGACTGATTGCAGCCGCGCTTATTTTGTGACAGACGGCTGAACAAAAAGCTGCTCAGCAAATACATCGCATCCTGTTGTTATTAGTTTTAAATCAAAATGGATTACATGAGAAGAGGGGGAAACGGCTATGTCGAGTGCATCAACAGTGTTCTACACATGTTAGATCTCGGGAGAATAGCTCAGGGGCAACGTGCTCATCTTGGAAGCACGACGCGGAGCAACACAAGTTCGATCCCCGTTTTTGCGCTTAGAAACCGCTTGGTGTTAAGTGCGTTATAAATAACCCATTACAATTACGTTATGTTATGTTAAAGGGATTGGTACCGCGCACCACTGGTATAAGTCTACATTACATGTGCAGAATGTATTCCCGAGGAATTAGCAGCACATCTGCACACGATGCCATCCCCAGGGAGGAGGGCGTGAGAAGCAAGGGGGAGAGTGGTGGAACTGTCGGTGAACACTCGCACAGTCGTACACATTGTGGGTATTCTCAGACGTGCACATGCGGTTTATCTGTTCACATAACCAACAGCCAAATACATTGAGTGCAAGATGCGCTGTAAGTGTGCAAAGGTGTTCCAATGAGTGTGATTTTTGTCAACGGGTGTAAGAACGGACACTAATTATGTTAAAATATGTCTAGGACTGGAAAGGAAAAAAATGCAAAGAAGCAGTTTCTAATTCCCTTTTTTAACACTATTCCAGTGTAATTTACACATTGCACAATGTGCACACACAGAAACACAGACGCGCGCACACACTCGTGTAGGGTTGCACATGAAGGTGCAAGTCCACATTTTTGTGAATTGCTACTAAATGGATATAGTTTTAATGAGCAGCGTGATTCATGTGCACTAAGCATACAGTGCCTGATTCATGGAATTTTTAGCACTGGTGCAAAGTGACTTTGCAACGCCAACAAAAACCCTGATTCATAGTGTGGTGTAAAGTGTATTTTTGCAGTGCAAAGTGACTTTGGACCATTGCAAAGTCAGTGAAAAGACGCTTTGCACTGTAAAAATACACGTTGCACCGCTCTGTGAATCAGAGTGTTTATTGGCAGCGCAATGCTGCTTTGCACCAGTGCAAAGTCACTTTACATCGTGTACAAAATTCCATGAATCAGGCCCTAAGTCTTGTGTGAATGTCCCAGGCACTGAAATTGACAGAAAATATGCATGTTACACACCTAACACTTTTTGATTCCACCCATTATTGTTTGTGAACGCATCATATACTCACAAGGCCCTATCACAGCCCTACTGTCTCTTCCAAAAATAATGTTGCGTGCTTGTCTCGTCCAAATCTCCTGTGTTGTGGTTGTGCTCCACGTAAAACTTCACTATTCCAGTCTGTTCCTTTCAGGAAACGCATGTTGAGGTGAGATCACACGCATTACTTGCAATATACTTTCGTGAAGTTAATATCATACGTTATAATACATAATTCCAAGTATGAAAACAATATATACATTGAAGTGTTAACACTCATGTCAACGGGTACTTCTGGTCAGTACCAACTCAGCTGCCTGAGTTACCAGGCCCGAGCCCAGCAAGGGGCGTTTACATTGGCTCCTGGTGCGTCCCTCCGGTATGGTTGTTATCTGCATTTGCTCCCAGACGTTTGCTTTCTGGTTCACATGCTTCTGCAAGCAGCACAAATGTGTTACCAAAAAGAAAAAGCAAATGTACCTAAAATGATGGCTGTTAAGGAAAAAGCCAGGGAGCATTCTCAAAAATGAAAGAGCCCCCTTTTCTGTTTCCATCATGTCCATGAAGCAGTGGCGAAGGTCTGGGGCGTAAACAATTGAAGAGAAAAAAAAAACAGGCACAAGGTACCTTTTTTTAATCAAACAAAGCAGAGCAGGTGTTGAACAGAAGGTGCAGAAGGAGGAAACTGGCAGAATCCTTCTAAAGCAGGCATGCATCAGCAGCTGCATGGCACAGCCTGTGCTTTCTGATTGACTGCAATGCGGGTGCAAATTGTCCCTCAAACACATTGGAGCTAATTTAGCTTCAAGATGTTATTTGGGAATGGGGAGTCGGTCTGTGTAGACATACCCGTCGATGGCTCCCTGTCGATAAATGTTGGTAATTTGCAGGTACTTCATGTACACTCATGTTTCTATGACTGCAGAAGAAGAGCATTTCACTTGACACAGAGCAGCTCTCCTATTGTATGACCCCGGAAACACATGCACTATCCAGTGAAAAGGCGTAGTGCTTAGAAAGAGCCTGTAGCACTGTATTTTGAAAGATTTTTTTGCCAAAAGTAATGCGTGATCAGGTGAAACATCAATAAAAGATACGTAGTTTAGAGGGGAATTACAGATTAAATTGTTCATAAAATTGAGTTAAATCTGAAGACATCGTTGGAAGATATTTAAGGATTTAATAAGAGCCCAGTTAACACGGGGAAGGTGCAAAGACGCATTTGTTGTCTTACAAGAAGCCAAGTTGATACACAGTGAAGGACAGGTTCTTCACTTCGCTGTGTTAAAAAATGTGTTTGGACCAGTCCCAAAAATAGCTCTGATCATGGCTGTAGCACAGAAAGATTGAAATATGCAGCAGCGATGCCTTTGCTGTGGCAATGGAAAACTGCTAGAATTTAACCTATTGGTGGGACTAGGGGCTGCCCGTTACCAATCAGAATTGTGTATAAGAGAAGACCCCTTCCTGTGGGAGGGGAGGACGTGGGGCTCCGCTGTTGCTGGGAAGCCATAAGGTGATCTGCCTGGGGCAGTGCACTTTCTGCTGCGACAAGATGCAGACCCACAGCGCTGTTTCATGTTTGTGTTTATACTTGGAATGGAGCTCCTAGCCAGCTGAGCTGTGTAAGGATTCTCATGGAAAACAATCAGCCGACTTGCATACGGGCCCAGGGGAGACTCCTGTGTATGTCTAAGAACCGAGAGCAGGTTCCCAGGAGGTAGGGCACAGAGTATAAGTATGGCAGATAACCTGTGCACAGAGTGCAGTGGAGCATAGGAATCTGACCGAGATTATTAAACATATTTTATAAATGATTTTAAGTCCACAGCCAGTGATGTGAGCACGAATCTGTTTGAACCAGTTCATTTGCATTCAATATTGGGGGCAGATTAGACTAAATGAGTAGTAACATATTGGATGTTTTAATTCTCTGGCCCTAAGAGAATAGGCACAGCATATTGTGAGATTGGACTGCGTGTTTCAATATTGCTTCTTGTTTTTGGCAATTGTGTTGAAGCTTATGGAGGTTTTTTGGATTTAGAACATTTAGGTTGACCAAGACTGTCAGACACAGCTGGGGCCTAGTGAGAGTGTCTCCGGGATAGGCATTTTAGTTATAACTGAGATAGGACTGAGACACGATTTACAATGTTCTATGTTTCAAGTTATCTGTGGTATGCAAAGCCACCATTTTAATATGCCTTTTTAAGCAAGTAAAACTCTGAATTCAATGGTGCACTCCATTTCCTACCATTTCAATGTCTTGTGCCAACGCAGGTCTGGGATGAAGTGAATAAAGTACCTTAAGTATTGTTTTTTGGAGAACCTTTGAGTACCTTTTAGAATCAGAAGTATTTGATCTCATAGTATTAATTTAATTGAACTGCCCAAATGTTATACTATGCATAATTCAATTTTTTACGAGTATCATGTCACTGGAGATGTCTAAAGGGATGGTGACTATTTTGCATTGCAGAAGTCAGGAGCAATGATCGAAAATGCCATGAAACCTTTGCCATGAAAATTGCATGTCCTACGATATTATATCTTGTTATATTAGTTAAGATACTGCATAACAAATTATCCTTACCCACAACAGCGTTTTGCTAGACACAAAGGTAACCCTGATCCTGCATGATCGAGGTGCGATGGTTCTTTAACCAAGATGTTGCAAGGACCTTATCAAATCATGCTCTGCAAGTCACGCAATAGGTCTAACTTTGCCGACAAGAACTCAGGTTCATCCCTATGGGTGGGTGGGTTCTCTACAGTTTGACTGAGTCGATCATAGGGTTTTCCATATGGAAATTGTGTCACTCCTATTTTGTTGTCCGCTAGTTGCAAAAAAGAGTGGTTAAGCCCTGTGGAGTGAAGGGCTGAGGACTTCCCTGGCTGTTAGGCTGTGGCGAGTTGGAAGAAGACTATTGCTTCTGTTGGAGACTTCGTTTTTTTTTTTCTCCACCTGAGGTGCGTGTGCCTTTAACAGCTGAGAGTCAGCTGACTACTTAAGGCCGCCTCCAGCGCCCTTGCGGCGTTAAGCCCTGTGGAGTGAAGGGCTGAGGACTTCCCTGGCTGTTAGGCTGTGGCGAGTTGGAAGAAGACTATTGCTTCTGTTGGAGACTTCCATTTTTTTTTCTCCACCTGAGGTGCGTGTGCCTTTAACAGCTGAGAGTCAGCTGACTACTTAAGGCCGCCTCCAGCGCCCTTGCGGCGTTAAGCCCTGTGGAGTGAAGGGCTGAGGACTTCCCTGGCTGTTAGGCTGTGGCGAGTTGGAAGAAGACTATTGCTTCTGTTGGAGACTTCCATTTCTTTTTTCTCCACCTGAGGTGCGTGTGCTTTTAACAGCTGAGAGTCAGCTGACTACTTAAGGCCGCCTCCAGCGCCCTTGCGGCGTTAAGCCCTGTGGAGTGTAGGGCTGAGGACTTCCCTGGCTGTTAGGCTGTGGCGAGTTGGAAGAAGACTATTGCTTCTGTTGGAGACTTCCATTTTTTTTTTCTCCACCTGAGGTGCGTGTGCCTTTAACAGCTGAGAGTCAGCTGACTACTTAAGGCCGCCTCCAGCGCCCTTGCGGCGTTAAGCCCTGTGGAGTGAAGGGCTGAGGACTTCCCTGGCTGTTAGGCTGTGGCGAGTTGGAAGAAGACTATTGCTTCTGTTGGAGACTTCCATTTCTTTTTTCTCCACCTGAGGTGCGTGTGCCTTTAACAGCTGAGAGTCAGCTGACTACTTAAGGCCGCCTCCAGCGCCCTTGCGGCGTTAAGCCCTGTGGAGTGAAGGGCTGAGGACTTCCCTTGCTGTTAGGCTGTTTGGCGAGTATTGGCAGGGATGGCGGACAACTGCACGAAAGCACTCAGAACGCGTGCCCAAAGAAGACGTGTGAGACCAGGTGGGTGTGATGTAACCCCAAACAAAACATCTACTGCTACAAAAAAAACCAGCCGCTTCTTTTCATGTGTTTCTACCTGCGACGATGTCATTATCGCCAATAGTGAGGAAAACATCATGTACACAAACTTTTCGGAAGATGATCACGTGTTCGAGAGTGAGTGCGATCTACAAAATGAACATCAATGTGTGGGGACTGACAGCTGTAGTCACCCTGAAAACCCCAAATTCAATCGTTTTACACGGCCCACACGTGACTTTTCATTCTCATCACAGAAATGCAAAGAGGGCCCTGGTGGGAGACGTACGACAGATGAATCTCTCAGCCTTCACTCACCCGTGGTGAGCGAGCAGTCGTCGGTCTGCGTCGTTCCCGAGGGTGCAGTGGAGGGCGCGCCGTTCACGGCGAGCGGGTCTGTCCCTGCTGGTCTCGCCGGTTGCGCGGAGGAGGTGATGCATGACTTTGGTGCCGGCAGGCGCGGCAGCGTCGGCGGCGGAGGAGAGGCCGGGTCGCCGTCGCAGACTGGTGACGGTGCTGGCCGTGGGGGCGTAGCTGTGCAGCGGGCGGGAGTTGAGACCTGCGTTGATGCTCATGCGGCGGCGATGAGTTCTGTGTCCCCCCCGGACACTCTGGTCATGGCATTTGAGGTCAGGGGTGGGACTGTGGGTCAGTGCCCTGTCGCTGTGGGAAGGATAAGGAATTCCCTTCAGACAAGTAAGAGTATGCCCGCAGCTGACGAGGGGATGAATAATGTACGCACGGTTCACGATGGTGAAACCGAGGCGGTAAAACAAGTGAAATTAAAAGTTATGGCTACTATAACCTCGGAGGTGGGAGGAGGCCTAGTGAGTGGCAAAGCCCCTCACGAACACGAGAGACGTCGTGACTCTATGGATATAGCAAATAACATTCTAGACAAGCTCATAGTGATGAACAAAGCTCATAGTACTGTGGGAAAAGGAGCGTTTATCCAGGACGGCCACTTGCAAAAGTCTACTCTTAAACGGCATAATGAACAACTTATTGACTCAAATAAAGACATATGGTCCAATGTATCATATAAACGGAGGAAGCCACCTGTAAGTGCCCCATTGGAGAGTAGAATCTCAGCTTCTTTGAATGATACGTCGTTCAACAACATACAATCTCAAAAAAGAGCAACCGATCACAAGCTGGTGCAGTTGGACTCAACACATTTGAGCATTCGATCTATACTGCACTCCAGTCCCATTATTTCAGGGTCATGTGATCTGTCTGATTCCTCACTCATGGAGCGTCCCTTTCCTAAAATAAGGAGACGAAGAATATGTAGATTGGCAATCCCATCGAAGCGTGCCTCCGAGGCTAAATTGCTGGAATCCAAGAATATGGGTCTATCCGCTGAATTGCACTGTTTTAATTTCATCGGTAGCAATGTCTCTGGCCTCCTACATGAAACTATACGAAAATCTGAACGACTCTTTAAAGGATCTAACAACATCGACCGCTCTACTGAATTCAAAAGTGACTCATGTAGAACAAATAAGTGGCCAGTCCTTAGGAAAGGTGCTCGAGATATTGAAATCTCTGGACATTACATTGCAATCAACACGCGAGCAAAAGAGAAATGATGCAATCGATAAACAACTGCTTGCTTATGTTGCGCGCGAAGCACTGGCCATATTCCAAAACACTACCATATCAGGTCGACCTATAATCGGATCCTTGGAACCTATGCCAAAAAAGGCGACAGTTCCATTAGGCGGTGATTCTGGTGGTACAGTAAAAGCGGCTGATATCCCTGAAGATGCGCAACGGTCCTCACAGGATATTATCATTGATCTCTCAAGCGCCAAAAGCACAGACTTAGTGACCCTGACTGAGCCAGTCACGTTGGGAACAACAGACAACTCATTGATGGAAATTGACAGCTCCAATAAGGAGTGCGATAAACTACCCGAGATTTCCTTCAATACAGCCTTCGAACAAGCAAGAGCTTGCAAACAACGGCTAGCGATCGAGGATCAAACTCCCACTACTTCAACGCTGGAAACCCCCGTATATAAGGAGGATAAGGGGCCAAGGAGCTTGCATGAAGAAGATAAACGTCAGATATTTTCCATCTTTGGTGGAACGCCTAACAGCGCAAAACTGGCGGAACAAAAGCTGAAAGCGGTAAAACTCACAAAAAAATCAAAAAACATGCCAGCAAAGAGAGGTCGCACAAACACAGGAGCAAGAAAATTTTTAAGGAACATTAAAATTGCTCAAATCGTGTCGGAAAATTGTAAGAAAGCTGAGGCAAAGATGTCCAAGGTGGCCTTACCTATAAAAGCCTCAAATCAGCTTTCACAGGATGAGAACGACGAGGTGTTAAAGAGCATTCCCGAAGAGCTTTTAAACATGTCAACTTACAGTGATACGGATATATTGGAGGTGGATCCGGTTGGCACAGAGAGACGGTTAAACAAAGGAGCAAATATTTTAGACCTCCAATGCTCTGCTCCTGTGACCCCTTCCATCGCAAGCTCACAAAGACCGCAAAGTATCAAAATAGGATCGAAAGACCCTTTGGGAGCTGCGCAACCGAATCGGCTAATAGCAGCCCAGGAGCTCAAAGCGATGGAGACTTCATCACGGCTGAACAAGAGTCCTAGAAAGGATGATCGACAAACATCTCCATTAATTGCACGAGAGAAGATTGTTAGAATCTGTCGGATTGTCGACGAACCAGAAAAATTGAAAATAGACCAAACCGTCCCGCCAAGTCCACCCTTTGTGACGATGCACGAAAAAAGATTGCAATTGTGCGCCAAACACGAAGGCATATATCCAATAACTTCGAATGAAGCCTCACCAGTTGTACCGAGAAAAGTCGATTCGAAAGGCGGCTATGCTTTTGGACCCAAACAACGTGCTGTGGAGACTACAAAATTCGACGACAGTGATAAATTAGACCATACAAAAGCCAACGCCAGTGAAATTGCTCGAGAAAGGAATAAAGAGCAAATGACAAAAACTAAAGGAGCAACGCCGGTCTTTAAATTAATGATTGAAAGGCTGGACTCTGTGGACAAACTGATCTTAAATCGCGCTAACATCATTCATCTATTCGACTTGATCCCTAGTCTACGTGCTATTAAGTCTAGTGACATTAAGGTCGTTGAATTTCCAAACCAAAATCGGAACGACAAGGTAATTTTACACGTGACCTCGTCGTTAATAGTCAAATCTATCATGGAAGCGAACGCTGCCCTATTTTCACTAGGGTTTGATGTGTACGAGTTGACAGTACTGATGACGAATCAGCCTGAATGTTTTGACAGAAGCATTGATGATACTTCAAAATGCTTGCAACAAACAAGTATTTCACGACGACACAACAACGCATCTGAGTTTTGCTCAGTGAGCAATATTGTTGGAGGGAAAGTCTATAACCTCGACAATAGAACAAGGGGCCCTGAGACAAAACAAGTTGAAAAAGATGAAGCTATCTTCAGAAATGCGAGCTCACAAGACGCACCTAAAGCAAACATAAGAATCACGATTAACAGAGGTCAAAATTGCAGACTAATATCAGCCACGGACACTAAGGGCCCGAGTTCCAAGATTACCAACTGCGAGTGGGGTTGGGTAGCAACTACGATTAACACAAAAAATCAACAATAACGCCAAGTAGTTCCCGACGCTGGTGAGTGCTTAATGGCCTCGTGGAACACCAGAGGCTTTATGCACCTCTTCAACACGAACCGGCTGGAAGGATTATCGAGTGTGTGCTTACAAGAGACCTGGTTAAGAGAGAGCCCGCTTGCAAGTGAATATGAAGTGGCACTTAATCCTGCTATGAAGTTAGATAAAGGACGCCCGACGGCAGGGTTATTAACTCTAGTGAAGAAAAATTCGGGCTATAGGATTAGCGAGTCGACTAACCACTCCCCCTTTATACAGGAAATTACGATCATAAACGACAGGGGTAGTGCCAAAGATCCAGACGAGATGTCTCTTCTAAATGTGTATTGGAACCACTTGAGGGCAGGGACACAAGAGTTTGTAGATGAAATCATGGAGATTCTTGATACCCTGTTTGTGCGTAAGGAGCACCCAAATATTTTGATTTGCGGGGACCTGAACATCGATCTCTTGAATGCTACCACTAAAAACACAAAGGTGTTGAGTAATAGCTGGTTGGAGGAAATGAACATCCGAGAAATGCAAATGCTAAATGGAAACACGATCGGAGACTTGAAACCAGCAGTAACTTAGCATCGAGCTGAGTCTAAATCAACAATTGACTATATATTTGTCTCCAGAAATCTACACGCTCGTATAAAGTTCTTCATAGTTAGAAGCCAAATGAATAGCGATCATAATATGCTACTAACAAGTCTTAGCATGAAATCAAAGGAGGACCTTGAGCGGTGGAATCATAACATACGAGTCTCATCTAATAGGGTTAGACTACGGCTGGAGTCGCATGAGGTGGCGAAATTGGCAACAGCTTATTGTCAGAACAGTACCGAAACCGTCTACACACACCTATTGCTCAACTTCAAAGACAAACATGTTGGGCTTAAACAATCAAATATAGAGCGCAAGCACTGGTTTGACCTGGAGATACAGGTCCATAAAAGGCAGATGAGACAAGTGATCCGTCACGCCAGATCGGGAGACCAGGGTGTTCGAAAAGAGACCATTAGAATGGCAAAACAGAAGTATAAAAACTGGCTAAAGGCCCATAAACATATGACAGTCCAAAATGATGCAGAATCAATGCTGTTGGCATTAAAGAACAAAAATTCAGGAGAGTTCTGGAGGATTATTAACACCAGGCAAGCACCTCAACAGGCCTTGCAAACGTGTGCAGTGTTGGAGAAGGACTGGATAGCCCACTTTGAAGAGCTATATAAGGGGCAGGATAATGGTGCGCCTACGTTTCCATCTCGTTCAATCGATTATTGTAAGGAGGACATCATATCGATAATTGCAAAAGCAAAGAGCTCGAGAGCACCTGGCCCGGATGGGTTAACCAATTATACTATCAAACAACATCCGGAGATTTGGGCAGAGCTATGCGTAACCCTGTTTAAAAGAATAAACAACACGGGACTATCTCCTGAATCATGGAAATCAGCGGTCATAGTACCTATATTTAAAAAAGGAGACCGGTCGAATTCAAGTAACTATCGACCAGTGGCTCTTTTGGATGTCTTGGGAAAGATCTACGCTACTGTTTTACAACAAAAATTGGTAGCATGGGCGGTTGAAACAGGTCACGTTGACGCCCGCCAGGCGGGATTCGTAAAACAAGTGGGCTGTTCTGTAAACTTACTATTGCTTAACCTGCTAAAAATGGAGGCCTTGAGATCAAACACTAACATCTACTTGGCCTTTATTGACTTTTCTAGCGCATTTGACACTGTTGACCGTGACTTGCTATGGTAAAAATTGCGCAGGTGGGGCTGTCCAGAAGATCTAGTAGCGGCAATACAAGAGCTCCACACGGACACCTCGATTAAAATCGGACTTGACCAAAGAGGGTCCTTGTCAACCACAATCAAGACGTACAAGGGAGTCAAGCAAGGGTGCCCGCTTGCTGCTGCAATATTTAGTCTGTATATATCAGACTTGGGAGACTCACTAGATACAGTGTCCTCTAATCCACCTAAAGTAAATAATGTGCACGTAAGCTGGCTTTTATATGCCGATGATTTGGTGATCATGGATTTGACACCGGTTGGCTTGCAACGCAAATTAGACGCAATCCAAGCTTATGTTGGCGATAATCGCCTGCTGATTAATGCAAAGAAATGTGAAGTATTAATATTCAAAAATCTAAAAGGGGCTACCTCAAGGAAAGTAAAAAATCTAAAATGGTACATGAGTGGGTCCCCAATGACGATATCACACAAAGTCAAATATTTGGGAATGGTGCTAAGTTCATGCATCAATGATGCCCCGTGGGTGGCAGACACGAAAAGGAAGTGCACCCAGTTAGCAAACCAAGCTCTGCTAATGAAAAAGAAATATGGGAAATTTTCCTTGGAACCGGTGCGGATGTTCTATCAGGAAAAAGTCGTGCCGGTCCTGATCTATGGAGCGGAAAATGCTCTGGGATGCTCTTATGATCTGTGGCCCTCCCTGGAGAACCAATTTTGGTCAAAGGTGTTGGGTCTCCCCAGAGGGAACTCGACCGCGTGTATCAGATACGAGTTATCCCTGATTTCATTGCATGCAAGGATCGTGTGGAGTCTACTGGCCTTATATCGAAAAACTTGAGTGCAAGAAAATATCTTGCAATTTGAACTTTTCCATAGCGCAACGTCGAATGGTCAGAATATGGTGGCTTTATGGATGCACAGATGTGAAAGCCTACTAATAGAATACGACATAAAGCCCAGCTTACTTCACGAAAATCCAGTTGCCGCTAAAATGAAAATCTGGCGTTTGGACTGGGAGAAAACTTGTACTGAAAGAGCGACGGCAAAGCTGATGTCAAATGCGCCGATGGAAGTCCGCCCCTTTACTACGCCTCAAGGGTATATCAATTTATTTGCGGAACCAATGGCACGAAGACGCTTTATGTTATTTCGTTTAAATTTGTTTAAAACGAAAGAGTGGCTACAAAAATGAAAATGTAACAAAAACATAAATCTCAGTTGCAGATTTTGTACCAAAGCACCGGAGACGTTGAAACATCTAGTGTTGTTATGTAATAGCTTTCGGGACAACAGAACAGTACTGTTGGGACCTTGGGGTGCCATCCACCCATCGTTGTGCGCCGAGGAATGGTGGGATCAAATGTTTAACGGCACAGATCGAAAATTGTTATTTCCCCTGACTCAACTTTTAGCAGTAATTGAACAGCAGCTGAACATGGTTGTTGACGACTTGGAAACGTATAAAGGGCCATTGTCCATCCTTAAAGTTGATGATATGGGAGAAAGATAGATGGGGATGGTGATCCTGAACGAAGTATTCTGTGGAGTGTGGACGTTTGTAAGAAGTTGTGTTCCTTTTTAAAGGTTTGTAAAAACCGTATAAAAAAAAAAAAAACGAGTGGTACATAGCAAACAGCAGAGCACAGCGAGGCTGATAAATCTGAATAAGGCTCATAACAGATGATAGCGCACCTTGTGTGAGTATGGGCCTGATTCACAGAAATGTTTTATAATGGTGCAATCCCATTGGAAAATGGTCTGTGAATCAGGCCCGATGTCTTTTAAAGGTGTGATATAGATGTCGAGTGTTTCGGTTATTTTTGTGCTGTGACAAAGCAGCCGTGTACAGTGTCGCTGTCCCGTATTTCTCGGGTCCGTCTATATAGCGCCTTTAAACGACATAATCATGAGGTGTTACAGAATAACATGGTATTTGGAATGCATGATAACAAAGGAACAGATGAACCCTAAAAGACGATTCTATGGGCTAATTCACAGAACGTTTTCCAATGGGGTTTTGCAATTATAAAACGCTTCTGTGAATTCGGCCCTATATATGGGTCAACAGTGACACTATACAGATGCTCAAAGACGTGCAACTTAGTTATGTTAGAGCCTTGCAAAAGACTGTTTGGTCGAAACATGTGTCGGCTTTGCTTAGATTCAGGTACATTGAGCTAATCAATAACAATAAAGATGCCTTTATACCAACAATCATTACTGTCAGAAATTCGATACTGGAATGATAACCTGCACAGCATCTGATGTGTCCAAATGCCCACTTCCTACACACATCTTCTTGGGTATAGCTTCAGCATAACCAGGCACACCATGCAGTTAGTACATTCCAGATATACCTGCCTGGTGCAGGGAGCACATCCTCTCCAGCTAACTCTCCTGTACCCCATAGAATACCGTTAAGCCCCACAATAAATTTAGTCCAATTGTACACATAGCTCCTCCACCTTTCATTCTCATGCCTTCCTGTGCATTTTGTCAATCCCACACCCTAATCCCAACTATCTATCTGATTTTGCTTCTCCCTACCACTATTGAATCTTCTATCGTACTTCCTGAAAGGCACAAAGCTCTTCAATGCCGTAACCTATAGCAGTTGGCACTATACAAATACAAGAAAACATAACGGCAAATAAAACATGAACTCTCTGAAGACTGTTCTTAAATAATACTGTACACAGCACAAAGTATGTTGTTACTGATTGCTAGAGCAGGCTCAAAGATATCATAGGAGGATGTATTTTGAGCGGGGAGGGGTAAGTCGTGGGTGTGCATGGCCATAGGGATTAGCTTGGCCAAAGGCAGTCAATGCAGGGGTAAATAACCAAACACAAACAAGCCATGTATCGCTCCTCACATCACATCTCCCTCCGACCTGTACTCCAATTAAATAGTTTTGACTTAAAAGTGGCGCTGTCGCGCCACCTAACAGCCAAAACGTAACATTTCTGTGGTCAAAGGTAAAAAATGTGAAGTAAATGTGAGCCAAAAAGAGAGACTGGCTTGTATGCACTGGTCTCACTTCAAGGAAAGACAGAGGGCTACAGATAATACAGATAAGGAAATACATTTCACAACATACCCATCGCTGTTAACATCGGATACCACCACAGTATACCCAAAGTAGGATGCCATCTGAAAATGAAATGCAATCAATGTTATGAGCATACATTTGTATACATACATTATTGCATTTAAATCATTATTCAGTACCACGGTCTGCGTACAATAAACTGCTCTAAATTTCAAATGCTATAAAAATTACCTGTTCTCCAGTGAAATTTTGAATAAATGTCAAATCTGTGGAATTAATTATGGAAACCTGATTAAAAAAACAGAAAAAGGTTGTGGTTAATACAAACATTTGCTTATAGATGAACCTTTAAAAAATAAGTCTATTCTACTAATTTTACTCATGAATCAGTCACATAATCAATGACATCCACATAAACACACCCCAGAATTTGCACTTAGAAAAGCCAGGATGTAATTTCAGACAGAAATGACACACAGAGTACACAGAGTGCAGAGTTAGAGAAGGTGGAGGCTGTCCCTAGTTGGGGTGCCTTTGCATTCATGTACATTGGTGAAATGGATGTGGTAGAGCTGGTGATAAAGAGGTAATGTAGGAACATACACTGGGGAAAGGGAATAGGGGACAACACTAATGTGACATTCAGGGCCAGTATAGACATAATTACAATGCACGTTTGCAGGAATCTGTGAGACATTAGCAGGAGAGGAGGGTTAAGAGGTCAGTTGAGAAATGAACTAAGGAGGCTTCTGTGGCTCCCCCATTTGCTAGCGGGAGAGTTTCGGCCTGGTTGGGAACTTTTCCATCTATAGAATGGTGTTCATTTCTCTGGGAAGCACACTGCAGTGTAGTGGGGCAGGGAAAGAGGAGCAAAAGACAGCCCAGGTGGGGTGGTGGCTGTTGAGAGAAGAGGAGCATGGAGTCAGAGAGGGAGAATCCAATAAAATGCATTGCGCGAGGAAGCTGAGGCCGTTGCCATAGATGGATAAAAGGACGAGCAGCAGGGACCTAAAGACAGAAGGATTTTCAAGGAGAGACATCCAGCGTGGTGGTCGGGGGATCGGGTAGATGGGAAAGGATGCATGGAGCAAAGTTAGGGGCTTTGTTGAGGGGAGCAAACGAGTAGAGAGGAAGAACTAGAAGTAGTCTAGTGGAGTATTCCTGTGTTCCGAGCACTGGGGCAGAAATCAGAGTAGTGATAGAATAGTGCATGACAACTCTTCCGGGAGTAAACATATTTATTTCTTTAGCCTCAATTATCAGCTGTTTGTTGCCAATAGCCAACACCTGACAATGATTCTTTCCAGATGCCGTTTTCTAATGGATTCCTATGTTGTCCACCTGCTCTCTCGGGTGCTAATTCAAGGCAGATTCCATTGGAATCCATTTGTTTTACGCCTGATAAAAACCTTATCTTAAGCAAGTGTTCAATTAAGTGCTCTTCTAAAAGGAGAAGGGACGCGGAGCAGAGATGTATGTCGCGCTCTTGCCCCGTGTCTGTCTTGGAAGCAGAAGAGAAAGGGCTGGCTCGGGGAATGGGCGAGTGAAAGCATTAGACCTTACCTTCATGCTGTCATGTTCCACTCCGCCCATAGGATGCCATCACAGATTCTGAGCGCCAGACTGGGGTTTAAATCCATGTTACATAGCACTCCTTGCTCCTGAGGTGAGCACATGGCCCCGGAGCTATCCTCACAGCACATCAAAGTTAAGAATGGAAAAAACAAAAACAGAAAAAACTGGGCAAAAGCTGTCGCTAGCCTGCACTTCAGGAAAGGGGCAGTCTGCTCTCCCGCACGGACCCCTCATGATACCCCCATTAGTATGAGAGGCTAAAACTAGCCACGCCTCCATGTTCCAGTCCCCAACCCTTTCGTGTTGTATCACTGAACTTACTAAATGCAGGTTCTACCTGAAAAGGGGCCCAAAAGTTACTTTGGGGCACTCTAAATCGCTCTAACACTACATCAAATAAACCTTGAATATAAAAGGCTTTTTGGAAAGGGATACTTTGCATTTTTATTACAGCTGGCAGTCATTCCACAATGAACAGGAACTCACTCAAATATATATTTCTCTAAGCATTGGCCGCAAGAGGCATTTGAACGGCATATTTCTAAAGCGAGAACTACGTGTACTGAACATTCTTTCCAGTGCTTTAACTTTTAATAGAAGGTTTATGTGGTTTATAGAAAGAACATAGAGTGAAATGAAAAGCTTCAACATGAAGCTGTATACAAGACATATTTATGGGATGGTGTTTCATATAGTAGTAATCTTTCCTCTGCAACTGTCATCTGTGTGGCATGCGTCATGCAATCTACGCACATCCAGCAGAAAAGGTTCAAGCGTATTATTAACATACATATCCGAAATTCTGGGCTCCTCGGGGAACTCCGGCCACCAACTCTGCAAATAAAAAATCAAGAATGGAATTGCACGCTTGTTTACAAAAAATAGAAATAAAATAAATACGATTATCCTGCTTCAATGTCATCTGTTGATACAGTATATAGCAGTTAGGCACTTAAATGCAACTATACTGACTTTGCATGCCACTAAAAGGAGCAAGGAACATTAACTAATCAATACATCCTGTATAACTCACTTAATATCAGTCTTTAAAGGGGAGACCAGGATTCGAACCTGCCTTCCACTGTTTTGTTTTGTTTCCAAGACGTTGCAGTTGAGCTATCCTCCCCACCTCAAAAGCACAGACTTCAGTAGCTACCTCCAAAACACACCCAGACCGGTTGTCCAAGGGGAAAGTCATGTCCCCTCAAGTCAACCAATGGGACGAGGACTTTTAATTAGCATGCCTAAAGAGATAGGTGCCCCATGCAAATGAGGAATTATCGGTCTGGCTGGTTCATGTACCCCTGATATAACATTCCCTGGGTCTGGGTCATTCTGCTGGGTCCTGGACAGTTCAAGTGTGGACTAAAAATGACCTGGCACAGAGCATGGCAGAGCACCGGACCTGTGGTTGCTTACACACTGCACCAGGTCCTTGAGGAGGAGCTACATTCAGAACCTCATTCTTCTTCTCAATGTTCTTTGGGGGGACCACCACTGATGCAGTGCCGGAAGGAGCTGCCACTCTCACTATCTGGGCTACCGGGGGGACCACCTGTTCCTGACACAGTGCCGGCAGGAGCTGCCACTCTCACTATCTGGGCTACCGGGGGGACCACCACTTCCTGACACAGTGCTGGCGGGATCTGCCACTCTCGCTATCTGGGCTACCATCTTTGCACATCTGATGTACAAGTTCCCCGGGACATGTTCTCTCTAAGGCCATTTGACGATGCCTAGTCTTACTATTACACATGACACACACATGCCGCTCTCTTTCGATGGCTCCCCGATTGCTCCAATGCCCTTCCTGGTGTGCTGCATCTACGAGGATGGTGCAGGACTGCTTGTGGCTAAATGCTGATGTCTCAGAATGCATTGTCATAGTGCGGATAGTACCTCTTGGTTGGATGATGGTGAGCTTAGCACGCTTCAATGGCCGTAGGGACTTTGGCCATAGCGTCATTTGAGCAAGGTCATAGCACCATTATGCTGCAGCCTGAACGTACAGTCTCAAATAGCTGTTCTTGTGCAATTGCAATAGCGTCACGCACAGGTTCGGGCTGGCCTGTAGGGAAATAGGGCAATGCCCGATCCAAAAAGGCAAAATGCCAGTGTGGGCCACTTTTCTTGGTCAAAGTAGGCCACCTTTTTAGACAGTCTGATAAGCTAATTCACCACCTGGCTTGTTTTGCCCAGTGCTACTGAATAAATATTCTTTAAAATCCACAATTTGCATTATATTTTATCCAAAAAAAACTCCCCCTGGGGTACTACTCAAACAGGAATGAATTGCCATTTGCAACTGTGGGCCACTGTGCCCAAGTCAATGTTATGCCCCAGTCCGATCCTGCTCACGTGCGCATACCGAGAGTGTAATGTGCCCTCCTCTTACAAGCTCATAAACCTTCATGCCAAATCCATGCCTTTATCACAAAGTGGTTGCGCCGCTGAATCATACATGAGGCCGGCCTGTCCTGGAGTCATGTAGCATCTTCAGGACCTGGCTGCTAAGGTGTGTATGTTCCTCTTCTTCTGTGAGCACATCTTTCAAGCTCTCTGGGACCTGCATTGGCTGCCGGTGAAGTCTCCAAGGCATTGAAGACCTTGGATATGGTCAGTCTGTCTCAAATCTCCCAAAACCTTTCCAAGACACAGTTCTTCTCCACCAATGTTCCACCATCCAACTTTTCAAGTTTTATGATGGCAATTCCATTTGAATCGTTGCAATGTCTTTATGCTTTCCTAAGTGATGCAAATCGCCACTGAATGGGGGAGCGAATTACGATAATCCGGCAAATTGAACGGAATTGTTGCCTTTATTCACAGAATGTTTTCCGATGGGGGTTGGAAATTAGAAACACTTCCATGAATAAGGGCCGTTTTTGTAGTCTTTCAAATAGCGCACTTCATGATGCTGAAATGTGTGTTTACTGGGCCGGTTTCAATTCCAGCAGATTTTGCTCAGCATTTCGTTCTTCTGAGGTTTCTAAACTGAGTACCATTAAAATGGATAATGTTAGCACTTGCTGTTTCTAGCACTGCAGCCAACAATTGCAGTAGCAAGTGTTATCTAAACACTAATCTGGCAGTCTTATTATGTGCCTGCCTAAAATAACAACTGTTCTAGGGCCCAGGTTCTTAATTGTGAAATCCTAGCAGAGTCCTGACACCTCGCTTTATACCCAGCTTCCCGAGTAGAGCAGATTGTGTGATACTGGGCAAAATGTGTTCCACTCTGCCTTGATTTCAATCCCGTACAAAACTGGGAGTGCTCACAATCCGGCTAAATGCTGTAGTGCCACATAAGTACCCAGACCTCAAAGTTCGTTATTTGTGTTACAAAGCATGCAAAGCTCCCTTCATGACACCAAAAATGATTTTCTGTGCCAAAGTAAATCCTATGAGGCATGGCTCTGAAGGATTTGATTCCCCTATTGGTAAGTGATGAGAGCATTATTGATCAGGAAGCAGTTACTTTATAGAAGAAGCATAGTTGGAGGTCTCTCGTGGACCCCACCTCCCCTTTCTGAGGCCCTGTTGGCAGACCCTGGGCCAGAAAACATAGGTTTCTTGGGTACTGCAGACATTTGCTCTGTTGGTGGGAAATTTAACGCTGATCTTTTATTTATTTATTGTTCATTTATAACACACTTAATATCAGCGAGTGGTTTCTAAGCGCGGGATCGGGATTCAAACCTGTGTTGCGCCACGCTGTTTTGAGTCCATGATAAACGCGTTGCCACTGAACTACCCTCCCTCCCCTCCTTTTCTCTGAGCGACTGTTGAAAAAGGTTATCTGTTTCTTTTCTGTTACTGAATGGTTGTATAAGTTCTGTGAACTACAAACAACTAAATAAATAAATAAATAAATAAATAAGGTTATCTATGCACGGGTCAGTGGGTGCAAATATGGCCACCAGTGCAGAACTGCCCAGCACTATTTCACTTTATGGAATCTGTCCCCTTCTGCTCTTGCTTAAGTGGGCAGCCTACTCTCCACCTCCATGTCAGTTCAGAAACAGCAAATGCATCCCTAGCGAACAACCCTCTTTGCATAACCAAAGTCTCTGCAGCAAACCTTGAGAGTTATTTTGGTTGCAAGACTGAATTCTGAAAACGGCCTGAACATTCCATACATCCGAGATTTAGGCAACGCAGCTCCCTAATCTGAATCGCTGCAAAGCTGAAACATCTGGAAAGACCCCCTCTGATTTTTGGACCAACGAGCGCATGGAGGTTCAAGTAACCACAGACTAGCCTTTTGTACAAAGCTACTCTGGATTAAGTCCATTTGATCTTGCGTGGAGATTCCGCTGGGCGGGTCATCCCAGGACGGGATTCCCGTAACAGGTTATTATAATAAGAGGAGATCTTCGGAGCGGATTGCAGGCCATGCGTACGTCATGGCATATGTGATGGAAAGTTTCGGTTGACTGGAATGCTCATTCTAGCCGGGTCCTGTATCCCCTAAAATTAATAGCAGTTGTTCGAAGCACAACCAGGAAATGGCTTCTAATAATGATGGGAGATCTCAAATGTCTCAAAGGCCTTGCTAAACCCCTCCCCGCAACCCCCCCAGGGGGGTTTCGGCTTCCATGTCACTCTGTCTCTGCCATCCGCACTGGTGATTCTCTCCACATTTGCAAGGAAATTCCCTTACATATTTTCAACTCCCCTATCCCCCTGGCTACTCTTGTCTCTCACTTCTGCGTTATCATTCCTGCTTTTCACCACTTCTATCTGAGGTTCGGGGCGTCCATTGATGTCTGTCTGAATTGTTGTTTTATGTTATGTTATGCCAGGTGATTTGTGGCGCTCTCTTTACAGAGAAGGTTTAAGTTGTTGCAGGGACATGCAGGGAATGAACTGAAGCAATAACAAAAAATGAAGGAGGGAAGCCTTCCAAATGTGGCGTGCGCCCCCAAAATGTTTGCCAGCTAGAGGCAAAACCAGGCCTTGGATCCAACTGCGGGGTCCTGCAGAGTGCCCCAGCCCCCCTTCATCACGCCCCTCCTGCTAACCATAGGGCAGGATAGTGTGTGGAGTCTGGCTGAGACAGGATTCCAGAGAAAAGGATGTCATGGGGAACGAGAGAATGGGCCTCATTCCGAGTAGGGCGGTAAGGGATACCGGGCACTGGTAAGGAGACCGGTGCCGGTAATTCCATACCACCCTACTACGAGGTCCCTTAGCGGGTCCCTTCCTTAACGCCTAGTCTGACCAGGTGTTAAGGACGGGACCCATTAAGGGACCTGGGCGCAAATAACGGGCTTGGCATACTCTGGTCCGTTATTTGCACCCTCCCCATTCCCATTGAGCCCTATGGGGCTCAAATGGGAATGGGGAATGGTTTGG
Source organism: Ambystoma mexicanum (assembly GCF_040938575.1). Taxonomy (NCBI): domain Eukaryota; kingdom Metazoa; phylum Chordata; class Amphibia; order Caudata; family Ambystomatidae; genus Ambystoma; species Ambystoma mexicanum. The sequence continues at coordinate 1,043,369,684 of NC_090924.1, forward strand.
TAAATGGGGACTTACCGGTCCCGCCAAGGTCGGACTGGACCGGTAAGTCCACATTTCACCAATCCGGACACGGTACCGTTATTGGTGGTAGTCATGGCGCAAATAGCGCCATGACTACCACCAACCTCGTAATGAGGGCCATTGTGTATCTAGGGCAGTGGTATTCAAACTTTTATATGTCAAGTCCCCCCTCCCTGAGTAAAAATGTTGTTGGCAATCCCCCCCTTGAGTATAAATATTGCTGGTGAGCCGCCCAGATGTCATTTTTGCTCATATTTTCGATTCAAATCAGTCACCGGACTCCCTTTTGGAAGAGCATCACACACACCCCTGGACACCCTTTCAGCCCCCACCGGAGCGACAACCCCACAATTTGAAGACCACTGGACTCTAGGGCAATGTTCAACACCATATTGCACAACTGCTTTATATTACACATACGCCGACGGCAAGAGACCACCGAAATAGCAGAATATGAGGTATACATGACCATTGTATATACGCCCACCGTGGAACTGATAGATCGTTATTTTCCCAGAATCCCCAGTACAATTCTCTCTGCTCTCATTTCTACCCTTCTGTTCACCTTGTGATGTCTCTATCCCTCTCTAGTGAGGCATATATGTTATGCCAGTGTAAAAGGCTGTGCTTTGGGCTCGGCCGGCTCGTTGCTCGCACTTTACCTTGCTTAGAATCGCCTGTAAATTCTCCCACGGTCACGGCGTATCCTGCGGAGAAAAACAGCGCAAAGTAAGAGAATAAAGTTACCTGCAGAGAGCGGCCTTTGTTGAAGAAAAGGCAGAGGCCAGAACAGGGAGGGTGATGCTATTTCAAAGCTTGTCAATAAACGGCCTTGAACACAATAATTTACAAGCAAAGTGGGCGAGGCACACCCTGAGATCCACTGAACAACCTTAGAACTGCTCTCTCATTGGCACTACAACCCACCAGCAATCAGCAACCAATCACGTGTACGTACACAGAGGCGTAGCCAGGATTGTCTAAAAGGTTGGGCCTGAAGCTAATGTAGTTAGGCCCGCCACAGTGACATTAACATCTGCAAATGCCCACACAGTGCTGTTGATTGGGCATTTATATATTTTGGGTGGGTCTTGCCCGCTCAGGCCCTACCCTGTCCACGCCTATGTACGTACATACTTCACAAGCGCTAGAAACCTGCAGTCATCATTTGCCCATTCTTTCGAACGACTTACTGGGCATGTACACTTCTTTGCACTATGAAGTGCAAAAATACGCGTGCCATTGGCGTGTTGTACACCTATTGTTGGCATGCCATATTTCAAACTAGGATCATTGCAACGTGGAGGCCAGATTTCACGCATGTGCACACGTGGGTGGTTCCATGCAGCAATATCCTGGTGTCTAGATTGTGTTGTCCGCCTCGTGTACAGAGCCCCATTGCTGCCTTGCTGGGTTTGCTTGATATATGTACAAATACACATACAAAAAGAGCGCCATTGCTGCCTTGCTGGGTTTGCTTGATATATGTACAAATACACATACACAAAGAGCGCCATTGCTGCCTTGCTGGGTTTGCTTGATATATGTACAAATACACATACACAAAGAGCGCCATTGCTGCCTTGCTGGGTTTGCTTGATATATGTACAAATACAGATACAAAAAGAGCCCCATTGCTGCCTTGCTGGGTTTGCTTGATATATGTACAAATACAGATACAAAAAGAGCCCCATTGCTGCCTTGCTGGGTTTGCTTGATATATGTACAAATACACATACAAAAAGAGCGCCATTGCTGCCTTGCTGGGTTTGCTTGATATATGTACAAATACACATACAAAAAGAGCGCCATTGCTGCCTTGCTGGTTTGCTTGATATATGTACAAATACAGATACAAAAAGAGCCCCATTGATGACTTGCTGGGTTTGCTTGATATATGTACAAATACAAAAGTGCTCCATTGATGACTTGCTGGGTTTGCTTGATATATGTACAAATACAAAAAGAGCCCCATTGATGCCTTGCTGGGTTTTCTTGATGTATGTACAAATACAAAAAGAGCCCCATTGATGCCTTGCTGGGTTTTCTTGATGTATGTACATATACAAATACAAAAAAAAGGGTGCAGAGGAAAGCTGCACTTCATGCAACACTGTTGAAATATAAGCAGCTTGACAGGTTCTACTTAGATGCACCAAGGAATGGCTATATGGGTTTTTCAATCATATCACAATTGCATAACATCATAAGAGTTAAGATCCATGAGTTATAACATGCTTATATGGTTACAGTGGTAGATGGGAACGGCATGTGCATTGATGCGGCGCCACAGTCCAAAGTAGGACCAGTTGCACATGTGCATAGCCTTTGAAATTGGAACAGCGACAAGCAAATGTTGGCCGAGTGGTCTGTACAAGAGGGTGGAATGCTCTTAAAATCTCTGAAGGATCTTCTGTTAGGTGGTGGCTACACTACATACTGTGGAGTGATATGGTGTCACTTCCTCTTGAAATGGGTTATCAAGTCATGATGTCACCCTACAAGCATCATCATCCAATCACATTTCTTAAGAACTTATAGTCTTATTCAGGTGGTCATTTGTCCGGTTCAAATTGAGTAATGAAAAGGAGTTTCCATGTTTCTCTCTTGAGTCCTTTACAATAATGCCCATTTCGCCATCCAATGACAGACAGGTGGATAGAAAGGGATCACAAACGGAAGTCTGCAGTCTAGAGTAATTGGTGATAATGTAGTGTGATTTAAGACATGCCTCATTGTGTTGTACACAAGTAAAGTGGTGGGTGCGCAACATTGCCTCTGCAATACGCTGGCAGTGAAACGACTCAAGGAGGTGGTGACCGGCTTTGAAGAGGTTCCGAGCTGCATAAGGAATATAGTTATTACAATGGTGCCTGGAGTCAATTTCTAAACTGAGAATCAATTTGGCCTCATAATACCTCGAGGCAGAAGGCAGAAAACATGTATTGTTATGTTTTGTAAGTTATAAAAGCAAAACATATCAGTATCCACCTGCCTCTGAAGGCATCTTTGGAGGAATATAGTGGAGAAATAATCAAGAAAAACAAATGTTTCTTTAAAGCTTAGCCAAATTCAGATGCCTACATAAACTATGAATCCCTTTGAGTGTTGAATCGAAACCTTATTTAATAAATAAAGCCCATTGCCATTGCAGTGTCCATTGCCATTAATAAGCATTGCACTCCCATTCAGGGGTATTAGAGGACTGAGAGGAAACACTTGTGTATAGGCACCATACAAACATCCAATAAAGACATTCCCAGCTTGCAGTGTTCTTTCAGGTGTGAAGTTTCAGGATTCCCCCTATGGGAACTGGTCGACCCCGTGATTTTAGGACTTGTGTGTGGGTTTGAGGCTCAGCCCCCCGCCCGCCAATGCTCTAATGCCAGTGTAGGATTGTGATGTGTTTTCCATGCTTTGCGATTTGGAAGCATTCCAGTTTGAATGTAAGTAACCAAGATGTGTGAAACGCTATATCGCTGTATCCTGGGGTCTGCATTGTGCTGTTCGCAGGTGCTCCTTTCTGTCACCCGTTCTATTACATGTACATCTCCATCCCCTGGCTATTCCCATTCATTCTAATGGGTATACCAAAGTGTAGGCGTGACAGCCGTGCTCTGAAGAGGATGGTTAACAGTGAAATAACCTGTTGGGCTCCCTCGTCTTTCCGTCACCAGGGCTTTGCCTCTGTTAAGTGCATCCCCTCGTCCTACCCCCTACTTTCCCTCACCTTCCTCATCTCTTCCCTTCTTCCTTTTTAATCTGTATCTATGCTTCAGCACTCCTGCCCACAGTCTGTGTGTGTCCTGTCCTTTCCACACCAGAACCCCAGCAGAAATTCTCACAACCTGTCTTCCTTGCATTTCAATCTAAATGCAACAAAACGTGATGATCGTAGATCCCGGTCAAGCCAAGGTGGTTATTTTGGAGACTATGAAGATGCCTGGAGCCGTAGACCATGGGTCTGAGATGAGTCTCAGTATCTCCTGACTGGGACTTTGGTTTACTCATTGGCAGTGGATTGTAAAAGGAATGTCCCTTCCTTGCTTCTTAGGGTCCCTGCGGATATCACTGTCATCTCCTTACCAATGGTCTGTGAGGCAGATCCACGAATGGGTCCTATGACTGATTAATACTGGAAGGGTTCAGATATCACTGGATCCCTTAGGATTCAGGGTCCATCAGACAGGAGTGGTTCTCGCACCTAGGAACTGGGAATAGATAGACTCGACGGTGCGGAATACAATGAAATGGTGTACATTCAAAAGTCAATCACCATGTTTTCAGGAACCCGTTCCTTTCTGTATTGAAATGTGTTGTACTATATTGTGAGCTGCACAGGATATGACAAAATGATTGAGATATTTTGCACTGGGTCAAACATTCATTAAGCGAGTATAGGTCTGATACAAATTGTTTGTTTTGCACATTTTGTTTTACACTGCGTGTTTTGCACATAGTTTTTTTGTTTTGCACAGAATTGTCAGCATTCAGGTATCTGTTTTAATATTGTATTTGTATATGTTTTCATGAATTAAAGTATATATATTTACATTTCAACTATGAAACACTATGGCCCATGAATTAATGGGTACTGGTGTTCAACTAAGAAATGTTTTAAGAAACCTTAAAATTGAATGTAAACATTAAAAAGTTGGTGGGGGATAAATACACCCAAATGGAACACAGAGTTTTCTTTTTTATAACGACAACGTGGAATAACTGCACATTTGTTGTCAAACAAGAAAGAATAACTCACATGAAGTTGCACGTGATCGTTATGTTAGGCCATCTTCTGTTATATCTGTGAGGCATAACGGCCAGTGTGGTGGCCTGTCCTGAATCCAGTAGCTCGTTTGGTCACAAGCTGACCCAGAAGAAACAAGGAGTTTCTTTCTCTGGCTACCTTACACTAGCAGACAGTGAACAGTCTGCTCGTGTGTACACTCTCTGGGCCTGGTTCACAGAAGCGTGTTATGATGGAGCAATCCCATAGGAAAACGTGCTGTGAATCAGCCTTGTGGCCATGCCCAAGCCCTCCATTCTCTCACTTTCCAAGTGCTCATGCACAATGTACCACCCTACCTCAAACCTTTACGTCAGCCGGTGCCCGGCCCAGCTCGAGGCAAGGTGGCTTTAGGCGTCTTCCCCGAGAGCAGTGCAGCATTAGGGAGCACACGACTGGCCGTGCAAATAGGAAATCTGCATGAAGCCTCACAAATCCGTGGCCGGAGGCAGTTCCCTGCTGATCCCGCAGATCCAGAAGCGCAGGTTAGGCAGTAGCGCCCACTCCTTTCCAGCAGTGCAACTATTGACACGCTTGTATTCCATTGCTGGTTTAATTTTAAAACTCAGACGCCATTTCAGCCTCAACATGGGCTACAATACTGCAGTGAGTAGTGTTGTAAAGCACCCATGGCCACCAACTGCTTGAAGAACCAGGCGAGGGAGTCCCATTGCATTCCGTGCCAAAGGCTATGCACAATTGTAACAGTAAAAAGTGGCCCCTCCTCATTATTGCATTATTATGAGCTCACTGCATTCTAGGCAGAAATGCAATCTTGCATACTGGCCATTTTAGAGTTAATAATTGTGGCATTGGTAGACATCTGCCGGACTTTTATGCAAGTCTATGCAAAAAGGACAAGCATACATGTCCTTGGCACTTAACAGGTTAAGATATATCTATGTGCATGAAATGAGAAAAGAAAATGGCGGACTAGATCATTTTATTATTGAATTTTCTGTTTCTTCCCTCTATGCATTCTGTGTTTATATGTTCAGTCACTCACTACTGTACAATAGACCAATTATGTATCAATTGACATAGAACTAAACACACATACAATGTGACCGCAGATGACGACGGACGGCCAGGCCCCTTCAATTTGCCAGAGTACACCCTAATCTGTCTAATTTAGAATCCTGACTGGGGCTGGTGTAGAAGAGGTTGGGAAATGACAGGCCGAGACACAGGGAAATGGGAGTGACAAGGTATCTGTCTGGAGTACGTGGAAATTGACGAGGCAAACACTACTGTGGTATATTTGTAGCTACAGGCCTGCAGAGTTACAGTGCTATTCTGTTTTCATTAAAGACAGATCTATCACTGGGCCTGCTACAGTGCAAACCCCCTAAACTAGGCCAAGGTATAAGAACTTTGCATCCATATCCCATAAACTGCAGTTTCAGGGCCTGATTCATGGAATTCTTTGCACGGTTCAAAGTAACTTGGCACTGCTGAAAAGCGAATTTGCACTGCCGACACAAACCCTGATTCATGGAACTGTGCAAAGTGTATTTCTGCAGTGCGAAGTCAGTGCAAAGTCAATATATACTGCAAACATGACTATGCACTGACTTTGCACTGCAAAAATACACTTTGCACAGTTCCATGAATCAGCGTTTGTGTCGGCAGTGCAAAGTCACTTTTCAGTAGTGCAAAGTCACTTTGAACGGTGCAAAAAACTCCATGAATCGGGCCCTGTGTGTCATCACATTTGTACTTGTCCCTGCAATTCCATTTAAATGGAATTCAAGGGAACAGATTCAAAGGAACAGATCGGAAAATATAATGCCATGTTTTTATGCTCCCATGTACAAAATGATCGTCTAAATAGTTTAGGGAAATTCGTCGCCCTGTTTTGCTCACTGTAATGGTTCATTCTTCCCTGGGGGGTAAAGTGATAATGCTGCAGATGAGATTGCCATAATGTGATGTCTCCACCTGCTCTCATAAGTGACCAAGGTGTGGGCTCCTACCCGCAGAGCATTGCAAATCTCGCCAATGCTGGGGTGCTGAATTCTTACAGCAGAGCATCCACCTGCTCTCATAAGTGACCAAGGTGTGGGCTCCTACCCGCAGAGCATTGCAAATCTCGCCAATGCTGGGGTGCTGAATTCTTACAGCAGAGCATCCACCTGCTCTCATAAGTGACCAAGATGTGGGCTCCTACCCGCAGAGCATTGCAAATCTCGCCAATGCTGGTGGGCTCCTACCCGCAGAGCATTGTAAATCTCGCCAATGCTGGGGTGCTGAATTCTTACAGCAGAGCATCCACCTGCTCTCATAAGTGACCAAGATGTGGGCTCCTACCCGCAGAGCATTGCAAATCTCGCCAATGCTGGGGTGCTGAATTCTTACAGCAGAGCATCCACCTGCTCTCATAAGTGACCAAGATGTGGGCTCCTACCCGCAGAGCATTGCAAATCTCGCCAATGCTGGGGTGCTGAATTCTTACAGCAGAGCATCCACCTGCTCTCATAAGTGACCAAGATGTGGGCTCCTACCCGCAGAGCATTGCAAATCTCGCCAATGCTGGGGTGCTGAATTCTTACAGCAGAGCATCCACCTGCTCTCATAAGTGACCAAGATGTGGGCTCCTACCCGCAGAGCATTGTAAATCTCGCCAATGCTGGTGGGCTCCTACCCGCAGAGCATTGTAAATCTCGCCAATGCTGGGGTGCTGAATTCTTACAGCAGAGCATCCACCTGCTCTCATAAGTGACCAAGATGTGGGCTCCTACCCGCAGAGCATTGTAAATCTCGCCAATGCTGGGGTGCTGAATTCTTACAGCAGAGCAGCATAAAGGTTTCCCCGCATTGGCCCAAGCAAGTTACATCACAGCGATGGAGCCGGAACCAATTTAGTGGGTTCCGTGGAGGGGCGTCCAGACGTGGAAGGAATATGTCAGTTCTGCTCCTGACAATTCTTTTTAAAATCACTGGTACCGTAAAATGACTGCTACACTTCACAGCACCAATGGAAAATAGCGTCAAATAGTGTAAAAAGTCAAATAAATTACAATTGGTTCTCTAGCGGAACACATGAAAAAAAATGCAATAGAAAACAGGAAAGTCATAGTACACTGAAGCATTTTACCATACATGTTCATGATGCCAAGGTCATACTATAATCCAGCATTGCCACTGTAACACATTTTCATGATGCTTGTGCCCACAATGCATAACAGCCTACCATTGCAAAGGACATGTTCATGATGCCAAGGTCATACTATAATCCAGCATTGCCACTGTAACACATTTTCATGATGCCTGTGCCCACAATGCATAACAGCCTACCATTGCAAAGGACATGTTCATGATGACAAGGTCATACTATAATCCAGCATTGCCACTGTAACACATTTTCATGATGCCTGTGCCCACAATGCATAACAGCCTACCATTGCAAAGGACATGTTCATGATGCCAAGGTCATACTATAATCCAGCATTGCCACTGTAACACATTTTCATGATGCCTGTGCCCACAATGCATAACAGCCTACCATTGCAAAGGACATGTTCATGATGCCAAGGTCATACTATAATCCAGCATTGTCACTGTAACACATTTTCATGATGCCTGTGCCCACAATGCATAACAGCCTATCATTGCAAAGGACATGTTCATGATGCCAAGGTCATACTATAATCCAGCATTGCCACTGTAACACATTTTCATGATGCCTGTGCCCACAATGCATAACAGCCTACCATTGCAAAGGACATGTTCATGATGCCAAGGTCATACTATAATCCAGCATTGCCACTGTAACACATTTTCATGATGCCTGTGCCCACAATGCATAACAGCCTACCATTGCAAAGGACATGTTCATGATGCCAAGGTCATACTATAATCCAGCATTGCCACTGTAACACATTTTCATGATGCCTGTGCCCACAATGCATAACAGCCTACCATTGCAAAGGACATGTTCATGATGCCAAGGTCATACTATAATCCAGCATTGCCACTGTAACACATTTTCATGATGCCTGTGCCCACAATGCATAACAGCCTACCATTGCAAAGGACATGTTCATGATGCCAAGGTCATACTATAATCCAGCATTGCCACTGTAACACATTTTCATGATGCCTGTGCCCACAATGCATAACAGCCTACCATTGCAAAGGACATGTTCATGATGCCAAGGTCATACTATAATCCAGCATTGCCACTGTAACACATTTTCATGATGCCTGTGCCCACAATGCATAACAGCCTACCATTGCAAAGGACATGTTCATGATGCCAAGGTCATACTATAATCCAGCATTGCCACTGTAACACATTTTCATGATGCCTGTGCCCACAATGCATAACAGCCTACCATTGCAAAGGACATGTTCATGATGCCAAGGTCATACTATAATCCAGCATTGCCACTGTAACACATTTTCATGATGCCTGTGCCCACAATGCATAACAGCCTACCATTGCAAAGGACATGTTCATGATGCCAAGGTCATACTATAATCCAGCATTGCCACTGTAACACATTTTCATGATGCCTGTGCCCACAATGCATAACAGCCTACCATTGCAAAGGACATGTTCATGATGCCAAGGTCATACTATAATCCAGCATTGCCACTGTAACACATTTTCATGATGCCTGTGCCCACAATGCATAACAGCCTACCATTGCAAAGGACATGTTCATGATGCCAAGGTCATACTATAATCCAGCATTGCCACTGTAACACATTTTCATGATGCCTGTGCCCACAATGCATAACAGCCTACCATTGCAAAGGACATGTTCATGATGCCAAGGTCATACTATAATCCAGCATTGCCACTGTAACACATTTTCATGATGCCTGTGCCCACAATGCATAACAGCCTACCATTGCAAAGGACATGTTCATGATGCCAAGGTCATACTATAATCCAGCATTGCCACTGTAACACATTTTCATGATGCCTGTGCCCACAATGCATAACAGCCTACCATTGCAAAGGACATGTTCATGATGCCAAGGTCATACTATAATCCAGCATTGCCACTGTAACACATTTTCATGATGCCTGTGCCCACAATGCATAACAGCCTACCATTGCAAAGGACATGTTCATGATGCCAAGGTCATACTATAATCCAGCATTGCCACTGTAACACATTTTCATGATGCCTGTGCCCACAATGCATAACAGCCTACCATTGCAAAGGACATGTTCATGATGCCAAGGTCATACTATAATCCAGCATTGCCACTGTAACACATTTTCATGATGCCTGTGCCCACAATGCATAACAGCCTACCATTGCAAAGGACATGTTCATGATGCCAAGGTCATACTATAATCCAGTATTGCCACGGTAAAACATTTTGATGATGCCTGTGCCCACAATGCATAACAGCCTACCATTGCAAAGGACATGTTCATGATGCCAAGGTCATACTATAATCCAGCATTGCCACTGTAACACATTTTCATGATGCCTGTGCCCACAATGCATAACAGCCTACCATTGCAAAGGACATGTTCATGATGCCAAGGTCATACTATAATCCAGTATTGCCACTGTAACACATTTTGATGATGCCTGTGCCCACAATGCATAACAGCCTACCATTGCAAAGGGCATGTTCATGATGCCAAGGTCATACTATAATCCAGCATTGCCACTGTAACACATTTTCATGATGCCTGTGCCCACAATGCATAACAGCCTACCATTGCAAAGGACATGTTCATGATGCCAAGGTCATACTATAATCCAGTATTGCCACTGTAAAACATTTTGATGATGCCTGTGCTCACAATGCATAACAGCCTACCATTGCAAAGGACATGTTCATGATGCCAAGGTCATACTATAATCCAGTATTGCCACAGTAACACATTTTCATGATGACTGTGCCCACAATATATGCCAGGATTGCCCTCTGAAGCATGCGTATGCTGAAAGTGCCATAAAAATATACATGAGCATTGCATTCCACAACACTTTTTCAAGCTAAAAATGGCACTACAATATGTCAACATATCAGCACCATTGTCCACACACGCATCGATTCTGTTAGTGCCACGACAAATGTCAGCGTTGTTTCAGACACATCCCTGCCTACATGCAAAATACATACAAAACCACACACACACACACGCACACACTCACAGACACACACACACGTGGGAGCTGAACATCACAGTCTCTGAATGATCATTATGTATGTGTGGCAGTGTAATGTTCATGGAAGGCTACAGGGCACGCCTGTCTTCTTCTATGAGCCTCAACATTTGTTTTGCGGCTCTGCCGGGACACCATAATGTGTTGCCGGTCACTGTCCATCTGACCGTTAGGGGCAAGCTGCCCCTGATCATCGTACCCAACATGTAAAGTTATTCACTGAAATCTACAGGAAACATTACTGTAATAAATGCTGTTTCCATCTCCTACTCACTTTAAATGACTTTTTAAATATATAAAATCTATATACAATATTTAAAAAAATTAAATGTTTCTTTGAAATTCTGTTGATATTTCTAAAATGCTGTTGTGGCTTATAATAACCCGTAACAACCCTATCCTTTACCCTCCTCTGACCTCCCAAACAGAATCAGTTGCAAGTCCATGGAGTCTGAGATACCCAAGAAATCTGCTGAAACTGGGGGAATCCCCATGTAACACCCCACACCACATGAAGGAAAACAGTAAAAACCTCTAAAAACAGTATACGATTAAAGAAACAGGTTGACTTAGTGAAATAGCACACATTTCAGGTGCGCTCCCATTTGCATTGTCATCGTAGAGGTCATGAGTCAGGCGTGCGTAGCCTTCTTTGGCCTCCCATACAAGTATTGCTTGAGAAACATCTTCAGCACAGAACTCTTACCGAGGTAGTTGTCGTCGTAGTTGTCGGGGGCAGATTTGGTTTGTTTTTCTCCTTTTACTTCCCTGAGAATGTTCCTGAAGGAGTATCCTGAAATGATCTCTGCTATACCCGCGGTGATCACTTGACCTGCAGGGAAACACAGGCAATTAATGCATGGAAAGAATTTGCCCTAAGTACACTGTGTCCTAGTCAAGCAACAGAACGATGAAACACTGGCGGCTATATAGACACATAAAACACTTAGGGCCCGATTTACAAAGAGTTGTTGAAAAACATTTCTGCATATTAGGCCCTTCGATGCAGAATAGATCAAGGTCAATCACCTGTGCACATTCACCTATTCACCTTCAGGATATGGACTTCCTACATTTTACAACTTCACACTTTTGCTCTGCTCTATAAATCATCTCGGGTATAAACCGCTTTCAGCTTTCTCACGCCTGCTCATATTTGTATGTTTTTGTTATTGGTGACAACCACACAGGATTGCCTTTTCTTTTTTATGCATTAACTTTACTTTCTCTGAAAATATACCATCTGATTGTACGCATATCATTACATAACAATCCTCTCTCACTACAAATGGGTTGAGGGATGTTTGCCTCTTCCACAGCAATGATTCCCTTCCAGGGTCCTAATATCTCAATAAATCCTCCTGCAATTAAATCACTAGGTGGTGTAGCTGTGCTGTGTTAGATATACACACTGCTGCTTTCCATCTAAAGATGCACGGTTAGAGGGATGCTGCCTTCTCAGGATACAGGGCCTCATTATAAGTCAGGCGGTAAGGGTTTAAGGGTGCCGGTAAAGGTGCCGGTGCCCTCAACCCCGTACCGCCTGATTACGAGGTACCCTCGCGGGACCCGCTCTTCACGTCTGGTTTTACCAGACGTGCAGAGCGGGTCCCGCGAAGGGAAGAGGGAGCAAACAACGGGCCGCTCGTAAATGAACAAATATGGATGCATTTTCAAGTCATTTAATTTTGCAGTAATTGATGAATTTCATTTCAACAATTGTTTTTCTGGGTTCACGGCAATGGAATGTGTCACACCAAATCTGTTGTGTGGCTACTAGGTTCAGAGGCTCAGCCAGGAGACATGATACAACAAGATCAATTTGATCTGAACAAATATCAAAACTATGGAACCATGGCATATATAAATAAGGACTGAGCCATATTGCTGAAGACAAAGGCGTGTATGGATGAGGAATGGAGTGTAGCTCATGGATCGACCCGAATCTAAGGAATGGGAACATTTCTTCTGCATGGAATATGATATGAATTAGTGTCACCCATATAAAGGACTATCAGTAATTAGGTAACCAGTGCGGATGGCCACGTCACAAATCCATGACAACGGCTTGCTCGTCTTCCTAATCAACCCCAAATCAACCGCAAATCAACCCCAAATATATCTATTTATATACTGAGTCGAATAGCAAGGACGAACAATGTACATTATAATCCAATTTCCATGACAACGGCAGTGTGAGATGCAAGAGCCCTTCTGAGCTAATATGAGTATTGCCGAAGAGATTGAATGGTAAGCAATAACAATCATTACTGGGCAAATAAATCACATGAACTTGTCGATTAGTGGTGTCTTCATCTTCTTTGTATGGGGTCTCATGTAGTAGGTAAGTGCAACTGCAAATGTATAATTAAAGAGTCAGTATCCATCCAAGATGGCGGACAGACAGGCATACTCACCTGGCCCAACAGCAACGGTTCATGTCTCTCTTAAATTGATATATCCTAGGTAATGGAGCGTCTTGACAATGCTGTACATTGCCGAAAGGCCGTTGTTCAGATAAGAAGGATTGCAAGTCATGGTCCCGAGAGGTGACTAGACTCAGGTAGTACGTAAAAAGATTTGGTGCTCTGTGATTAATTTTCCAGGGTGTTTTTCTCTCTCTTTATTCCCTTTTGGTCTTCACCGGCTGTGGATTTTGGATGAACGCTACTATGGATTTGTGCAACACAATTGTAACTTTACTTTGGGCATTGCTAATCTGGACCACAGATATTCACTTTACTGCAATTGCGAGGAGATATAGGTAACAATTTTTGTTTCTAACTTCAATATGTGGTAATTGTTATTACTTTTGGTTTGATACCAGTGCAGTATATATGTTACTTTAAACAAGAACATAAGCTGACACTGGAACAACATTGTAGGATGGCCAGCATACTTATATGTATTTTTCAGATATCAAGAAGTGCAACTCTACTTTTACTTTTGATATCAATAGATGAGTGACTTCCCATTTATACAGCCATGAGAGTACAGGATGGCTTCTACAGACAAGGCCGTTGGGTCGTTTCATTTTAGGTTGTAGGTCTTCAGGGAAGAAACTGGGTTTATCTCTGTACATTTAGTTGTGTGTATTGTTGGATGAGAGCGCACAAGGTATATTAGTTTCTCTTTTCTTTGATGTGCAGATTTGATGTGACACAGCTCATGAAAACCACCATGCCTAAAATGCAACTAATTGCATAAGTAACCCTCTCTCTTTATTGCATCTTTCTCTCTCTTTGGGTGTCATCTGTTTCCCCCCCATGGACTTGGTTCTTTGATTTGGTATGCTTATGAATAACGAATGGGTTTTGATATATTTTATATCTATTGACCATTTGCACATTGCAATGCATTCACTGTTTGTTTGATTAATTATTTGAACGTGTCAATTGATTGGCATACAACCTTGTTGCCACTGGTTTTTGTTTTGTTGTATTTTATGTATATTCATCAATGTTTTGGATGCAACATGTGATGTAATGACACAGCCTCAGAAGAAGAGCAGTTGCTCGAAACACGTGTCAGGCTGATTCAGAACTTTATATGCGACCAAGCATTAAATATTATATTTCAGACATATGCGCAGTGTGAATGTATCTCTGTTTGTATAGGTTTCTAAATGTGGTGGTTTGAGCAGTGTACCCCACAAAATACACTCACCTGCTGCGATGTGTCTGGGACCTAATGCATGCCTAAAATTAGCATTTTACCGGACTGTATAAGCGCTTGGTGCTCCAGTCTTTCCTGCTTCCAGGGTTTTTTCAATGAAGGGAAAGGTTGGGTGGTTCCCATCTCTCATAATAGTTGCTGAAAGACTGTTAATTGTTTGCTGATTAATTTTGGATCACAGTAACCGGTAGGTGGATAGTCCGCGCACAAACAAGATTTAGGGCCTCATTACGACCCTGGCGGAAGACCATGGTTCTATTAGCACCATGGTCCATGCCGGTAAGTTACTGACTCTGCCATAGAGAAAGGGGGAATTACCACCTCATTACAAGGTTGGCGGGGCGGTAATTCCCCCTTCCTCCATGGCCCTTCCCCATTCCCATTTTTGCCCCATAGGGCTCAATGGGACTGGGGAATGCGCTAAGTACGGCGCCGTATTTAGCACCAAGGTCCCTTTGCGGGTCCCTACTTTAATGGCTGGTCTACACCAGCCATTAAGGTCGGGTCCCGCAAAGGGACCTCGTAATTAGGCGCTAATAGGTTAACGGCGCCTCAGCCTTTTTTGGCGCCGTTAACCCATTAGCGCCTGGGTCGTAATGAGGCCCTTAGTGTGCATGTTGGGGAAGCCATAGAGAGGTGGCAGCGGCTGTGAAGCATTGCTCAGGTTGTGAGGGTCTCGCTCACACTTTTGAATATCCCAGTAGAAGTGAGCAGTCTGAGCTTTCACCACCACCATCTTTGGTTCTCCGGAAGTTTCTAGGGCATTTTGGTATGACCTGTATAGATACATTATTATAACTTTAAAGGTCTGGTAAGCAGAAATTCAGTTTTTCCAAAATGAAAATGTATACTAGGTAGAAAAGACTGTAGAAGGATCAAAACATTGAGTCAGTAAATATGGTATAAGAGCAAGGTATTAGTTCTGTCTTTTGTACAAAAGTGGAAAATAAACAAGTTATTGGTATTATATTTAATGACCAAACTATGCTATGCTTAAAAAAATGTTTTACCTAATTAATGCAATGTTAAAAAGTCTACCTTCGAATTAGAGTGAATATTTAACTACGTACTCTGAAAGCCTTGGCTATATAGCCCCAGACAGTGTGCAGGGGATGGGAGTTCCCTAACAGAGAACTTATTTGGTTCTCACGTTTTCCACGACCCATATGCCAGGGTTGTTATTTTTCTCCCCCGCACCTTGACCTCGGATAACAATCACAAGAATATAATACCAAATCATACTGAAGAGTTAAGATACACCTTGGTGTGCATGGTGCTAATTTTTTAGAAGCAGAAGACTCAGCAGGAGACAAAAGGCTAATGTCCTGGTAGGAAGGGGTTCAATGTGATAAGAGGATGAACACACGTATAAGTGAGAATTGGGCGATGTTAAGGGATGCAAACCGCCCTTCCTTCCACTTTCTTTGTTCTATTTTTAATTCTTTGACCGAATGCTGAACCCTGACTTCGGAGGGCATTCTGAACCCACCTGAGTGGGAACGGAAACATCCAGACTATGCCAAATGGCTCATTTTGCAACTTGGAATTCTGTGCTGCTGTCTCTATAGCCTTCTATTCATTGGAGTTCCTTCACTAGCAGCAAAGGTCCATATGTACTCGATATGAATGCAGTTCCTGGGAAGTTCAACAAGGGGGAAATGAGGGAGTGAAGAAGAGAGACTGTCTTCCTCTATAGATGTCATGGGCTAAGACTCAAGCCCAAAACCAGTTCATCAATTCTTGAGAGGAAGAGCAAGCACAGGTTGCAAAGACTTCTGAATGACATCAGGGGAGAAAACCTGGAGAGATGAACTCTGAGATGAGCATGAAACCAGACAACTGAGAAGGCAGCTGACCTAGATGAAGCGAGAGGCACAGCTGTTATAATTGAGAGCATGATTCACTTTGCATTCAGGGGAAACAAACAGTAACATCTGCAGAGGGAAATCCAAGGAAGGAATGAAGGTAAACGACTATGATAAAAGGCGAGGAGAATAGTGAGGTACAGATGATCCTATTCAGTACACTCCTAATAGGGAGTGGCAATCCAGGTATGAAAAGAAAAGAGTTAGGAAGGGGGAATGGATCATCTAAAGAACAGAATAGAAAGAAATGACTGGCTTTACTCACCAGGAGCGGGTGCTCCTCATTAGAAGAACAGAGGTATATGACAAGAGAGTCCAGGAGGAACCCATTCATCTAGTCCCCCCTGTGCTTGTAATCTTACCTACCCTTTCCAGGATAACGATGGCTGGTGGCTGCGAGTGGATGGACAACCTGTCTACGCCACCATAAACTCGGTGCAAATCTGCATTTAGCGCTTCTTCCTGGTTTGCCTTGCCATTCTTTGAGTTCACCTCCTCTTTTAAGAATTGCTTTTGCATTTTACTCACCAGACTTGAACGAAACTCAATATATGTCCTTTATCAATTTATTCTACTTCTAAATGCAACTTTCTGTGCATACAATGACTTTAGTGAAGCAAAAATGATAATTCAAGCACTCAATCAATCAGTCAGTTATTGATACATAGTGCCCCTTGTGAAGGGCTGGAGAAGGAAAATCGTGCACCATGTGTTACGAGTTGTTGAGTAAATTCACACGTTAGAGGAATATCTTAAAGAGGAGAGCTCTGAGCTCCTTCCAGAAAAATGAGAAACAAGGCTCTATGCACGCTCTGATGGGAGCGCAAACTGGAATCTGAGGACATATCCTAAAAAGGCTCCAGCAATGCATAATCCTAACCAGAGGCGTAGACAGGGTAGGGCCTGAGCGGGCAAGGCCCATCCAAAATATGTAAATGCCCACTCGGCTGCACTGTGTGGATTTACAGATGTTGATGTCACTGCTGTGGGCCCCACTTCATTAGTTTCGGGCCCAATCCTTGCTACGCCTCTGCTCCTAACTACTGCTAGCTGATAGAAACAGAGGTGTAACTTGTGAGGGGTGAGGCGGAACATTTCCCACCATGTTCCGTTTTAAATCCTTTTGGACGGTGCCTGTTTGGCAGTGGTCGAAGTGTACAAAAAGAAGGAGTGGAACTAGGTACCCTGCTGGACCGCTCCCCACAAACCCCATTGCCACGCCCCATTACATGCATAATCCAACCTCCCAAACAAACACACCTGGTGTTTAAGAGAATCTTCACTGCAGTGCACTGAAGTGCATGTTTCAACTTCTTTCTACACTTCTATTTTAAAACGAAACTATTCCAGAATGGTTTCGTTTTAAAAATAAACCTAAAGGAACGAAAAAACGTTCACAAAAAAAGTAGAGGGGAAACGCTCCCAACCGCTCCCACCCACTTCGACCAGTGCTGTTTGGAGCAGCACACAAAGTAATTAATGGAGGAAGGGGAGTGGGACAGAACCTGCCCAAGCTTGGCTTAAGATCAGGGGCCCATCTTCCATAGTTTGCACTAGTGCCAGATAATTTTGTGCCAATGCCAAGCAATTTTGTACTGGTGCACAGAGTTTTTGTAAAACAAATTGGCACCAACCAATCCATATAATGACACTTGCATGGCTTGCCCAATACAATGCCCATTTGTGCTCCAATCTGTGAGTGCACATCTCTAGGCCAAATCGCCTAGCACTGGGGGAAAACTGCCCCGAACCGTAGAGATTCATCTCTGGTAGCCACTACTTCTCGGTACTCACCATCTGACGGGCAGGTTCAATCTGGAGGCCTGTTCTTTTCCACATAGAGGCAGAGAGGGCTATTAATGCATAACCTACTCACAGGAATCTCTAATTCTAACAACAACGACAAATGTGGGAATGTTGTTAAGGAGTCTCAGGATTAGGCTGGTTCTTTGTGTGCTAACAAAATCCCTAAATGCTAACAAAAAGTCCATAGAAAATGCTCATGTAATAACAGCTGTGTATTGACACTGCTGCCAGTGTCCTATTATGGACAACGGGGTTGCGTGCTAATACTGTAGCTCTGTCCTCTGTCATGTCTGAGCTCAGCATCAACCACAGCATATCTCAGAAAGAATCCCCTGCGAGGCCACGGGGATGTGCTATCACTACCAAGTTTTTCACATCCACATTTGATGTACAATGGCCACGCATGCTCCTGTGCCCAGGGCCCGAAAACAGTGGGCCTCATCACGAGGTTGGAGGTAGCCTTGCCGGTAAAACCGACAAGGCTACCCCCAAACTCGCATCCAGGTCCGGCACCCACAAATGGGCAATTACCGTGCTATTCCGGCCCCGCCGGACCCAGAAACCAGACCCAGTTCGTACCTAATCCAGGCATGAGGCACACATCCTGGTAGATGGAGAATTTGTCTCCAAAATGTGGCTTCCCATAGATCGAATTGGAAAGGGGTGGAAGTAGGGAGGGTCTCCAGCCCATATAATATGGCCGGGATTGCCTTCTGGTTCCAAAATGACCAAGCTGGCGTGATGGAAAATGTTCCAAATTTGAACATCATTTTGTTTGAGCTATAGCTGTGTCAAGTTTCCTCTCCACCCACTCCAACTGAGTTTTTACATTATTTGCTCCCTCAAAATACATTTCCAGGTACGTATAATGGACTACTTTTTGTAATTCTACATGGTTAATTGACAACTGAAAGCATCTGTAACCCACCCTTGTTGGCGCATAGACAACACTCTGCGTCTTCTGTGTATTAACTCTGAGTTCATTTTGATGGATCTACACCTGAAAGGCTGCCAGGAGATTTTGTAGTACCATCTGAGTTTTGGAAATTAGTACCAGATCATCAGCGTACATCAAAGCTTTAATAACGTGCATGCCCAATTTTGGTGAGTCTGAGATGATGTTGTAAAATACATAATTCAGGTCATGTATGAAATAATTAAACACAGAAGATGCCAACAGGCACCCCTGTTTGAGTCCCGGAGCTGTTTTAATAGGAGCAGACAACACCCCATCTAGCGAAAGCCGGACATGAATGGATGTGTCGGAGTGCAAAGAATGGATAATCTCAAATAGTGTAGTTGGACACTGGCCTCTTACTAATTTCTTCATTAATAGCACTCGGGAGATTGAATCAAATGCAGAGTGTAGGTCTATGACAGCAAAGTATGCTGGTTGTTTCGTAGCCTGATACTGTGCCTTAATTGAATTAAAACATAACAGATTAATGTGGGTACCCATCCCGGGTACAAAACCTGTTTGGCACGGATCACGCAAATGGTTTGCCTGAGTCCAGTCATTGAAATCACGCAACACCAGTTTTGCAAAGATCTTACCCGGGACATCCAACAGGGCTATGGGCCGATAGTTCTGGGGCAGGGAGCGATCCCCCTTTTTAAAGATGGGAATGATCACTGATCTTTTCCATGACCCCGGCACCCTGCAAGTTTTCACTGCCAATTGGAAGATCTGATCTAATATGATTGCCCATTCACAAACATTTGATTTTAGTGTAACATTAGTGATGCCGTCAGGTCCTGCAGCTCTGGATGTACTTGCCTGTCGTATGAGTGCTTCAATACTTGTTGGAGAGAACTCCAAGGAACAACCAGCTGCTTGTGGATGAGCCACTTGTGTTTCCACAAAACCAGGGTCAGCATATAGATCAGAAAAATACTCAACCCATTTATCTTCTCGAACGGCCATAAGTTGTGCATCAGCTTGTGAATTACCAGCTTGGTTGCGCAGAATTTTTGTTCGCCATCGCGCTTGCCATGTGTTCACTGTCATGTTGAAACATGATATGCTTTCTTGATTTAACCCAATTTGTATACAAGCATTTAGCATGATTCAAATCTTTTATACATGATATATTTCTTGCTGCAAGAATAGCTTTTCTTTTTTTGCGGTAGACAGCACAAGCAGTTTGTATATCATAGACAAAAACATGCTTATGCTTCGCACAGGCTTTTAAAGGCCCGGCGATAGTGTTGATGAATGGCAACAATAACTCTGTGTAATGTACTCGTCTGGCCGCCCTTGTATTATTTTCCAGGGAATATCTGTAAACTGACACCTTTGCATCAGACCATTTCAAATGATTTTTTGAAGAATTAATGGCCAGTAATTGGTTTGAGCAGAGACCTCTGTCCATAAAACAGTCTCCTGCAATAGACAATGATAGTAACTTGTGATCACTAATTGATGATTTATAAAAGACCAAGCTCTAAACCTGTTGAAAGAGTAGATTATCTACATATATGTAATCAATCGTACTCGTACTGAAATTTTGAAACCATGTGGTGTGGGTGGGAATGTCACCGCTTACTGCTCCATTTACCATATGGAATTGTCTTTCTTCCATAAATGTCATCCATTTTTGCACCTCTTTGGTTTGACGGTTCGAATTCCAACAATCCAGGTTTAGGTCTGCTACAATGATAGTGGGTGTTATATTGGAGGCAGTGTTGATTAAATGCAAGATTCTGTTTAAGGCAGCATAAAAGGCCTCGTCTAGCATAGCCACCGGGTTATGATATAAATTTACTAGAGCTTTGATCCATGCTCCAACAGTCATTTTTACCAATAGGATAAAGGTACTTTCTGTCGCCCATGCGCTAATGGTCAAACCCATTGTTTAATTCACTGCGACCACCAATCCTGAAGAAGGTCTCCCTCCTGTTGGTAATGCTGGGAGCAGGACAATCTCAAAACCACCCCAAGCTGGAATGTTGGTCAGCCAAGTTTCTTGCAGGGCAATGATATGAAAGGCCACCGGAAACTTTTGTAGCGAGGATTGGAGATAGGAGTGACCTCTTGAATTCCAGCTTGCGATGTTCAGAACTGTTACTGTGGCCAACTGTTGTAGTTATTTATGTTCTCCCAAGGAGGTCAACCCTCTCTGCGCTCGCTGTTTTGTGTGCTTTGATAAATATTAGACTTGGGGACTGAACTTTGTGGTAGACTAGTCGGGCGCACAGGATCTTCTGCAAGCAAAAAACCCATATCGAACAATCAAATTTTTTCCTGCCATATTAAATTAGCCACAACTCCAGACGGTATCCACAATCTAATTACCGAATTAGTGATTTGAGAAATAAATTAAATTTGTTCGATATCATTTGAGGACACATCTTGGAGTGCTTTCACATCGCTAAAGATGTTCAACATACTTTTTCGATTCAGCACGTAGGAGGGAAAGTTCCCTTCTCTACATTTCATAATAGAGGATTGTGATTTCCACCGTTTTTGCTGAGTTGATTTGGAAACAGTGGACAGGGATGCAGCAGAGGTGATGTTATGTAAACGAGGAGTCTGCATATGTGGTATCCTCATGTCATGCAAAGTTTCATGCCTAATCCCACCTGCAAAAGGTAATAACGAGGGATACCTAATCGCTCCCTTCTCCCCTTGTTTATGTTGATCACCCAAAACAACTTGAGGAGGTTAGTGCAGAGGGCACTACAGAGTGTTCTGATAGGTAGTCGTCTATCATTTGCTTGATAGACGCTACCATGGACTGAGACTGATTATCATTGGT
The DNA here is from genome assembly GCF_040938575.1 of Ambystoma mexicanum. Lineage (NCBI taxonomy): Eukaryota > Metazoa > Chordata > Amphibia > Caudata > Ambystomatidae > Ambystoma > Ambystoma mexicanum. The sequence continues at coordinate 1,043,391,738 of NC_090924.1, forward strand.
AATTACCATCAGATCATTATCTGCCTGCCTAATCGCCACTTTGTTGGGTGGGGGAGCAGGAGAAGTTTCCCGTTCAGCAACTGTTTCCTGCTTCAGTGAATCTACAACTTGATTCAATGGTGAGTGCACTGCTGGGCAGACAGTTGGAGCAATTACCTCCCCTATTTCATTAGCAGTCGTATTATGCAGTAATTGTTCCTGTCTTGCAGTCACTTGTGAATTTACACCATTTGTAAGATCGCTGAGATGTACTAAGCAAGGGGCGGGAGGTGGAATAGTGCCACCGATGGCTTGAAAAAATGCATTCAGGGTCTGTTTAGGCCCTCTGATGCTGGGCATATTTTTTGTTTTCTTCGCAATGGCCCTTGGCCCCTTTAGGTTGGTTGTGTGCAAATTTTATTTTTGGAGTATATGGCAGGGAGTTTGTCTGACTGTGGGCAAAGGGGCTCATGTATCGCCTCCATTAACCAGCTGTATATCTTCCAACGAGATATCAATGTATGATGAGTCATTAACCACTTGTGGATTCTCAACCGTTAAGGTACCCTCCATGGGATAAATAATCTCTGCTACACCTGGCAGAGCCGGAACATGCTCTACTTCTGGAGGAGCCAAATCTGGGCCAGATCTAAGTGCTGCTAAGTGATTATCAGACCCTGCGCACCCCGCATGGCACTCATCCTCCATCACTCTCAAACATCTTAGGTTGTGGTCAGTCAAAGGTTTATGGTTCGCATTCAGACCACATGTTAGTTCTTCTAACAGGGTAGCTTGGTTTGCTAACCTGATATCTAGGGTTTCAAACAGTCTAAAAAGACTTATTACTGAATTGTTGATCGCTCCTAACGCCAATTCTGTCATTGCAGATTTGGGTGAGCTAGTGATTTTACTTTCACTAGTCAACAAGGTGTTCCGGCACGCCCTTGGAGTGGGCTGCACAAATGAGGATGAAGAAACCTGTGATGGAGAGAGAGAGGAGGAAATTGATTCTACTGTGTCCTTGCAAGCTTCAATCTCCTCCATAATGGAGACGGGAGACGCGCATTGGCTGGCTTAGATCGATATAGCAGAGCTGTCACCCACATCAGATGGAAAAGGAATGGGCGACAGTACAAAAGGCAGACAGTTAACATTTTTAGTACAATTGGGCTGAACTGAATCTAGAATCATTTGATCAGACACTGGGCGGCTACTGCAGGGCTTCGCTATGGAGACACTTTCTTTCTGTGTAATTATATGGGAGGACAATTGTGCAGGTAACCCATCAACAGAGTGAGGCGTGACTGGAAGACCACCCCTTGAGGCTTTAATAGACAAGCTAGCCGGGTTAACCCACGCGCCCCCTTGGGCTAACCCGCTGGGGTTGCATGGGGTGAGAGTAATTGCAGTGTGAGTCGAATGCAACATTTTCGCTCTCTCCGTCTCTGTGTTTACAATACCCATCAGCATACTTGATTTCAAAGTATACATTTTGAATCTCGTGTTCATGTGATTAGACAACACAAATAGTAAAGGCAAGTAAACACCCACAGACTGCCCAGCCTTCAGGACAAGCAACCCAACACAACCCAAACTCAAATCTCAAACCCAGCAACTGGGCTGCAGATGGAACGAACGCCGCTCACCGCACCCCAGCGGCGGAGCAGCAAAGCAGTACTTAAACCGATACTTGCTCGAGTACGAGCGTGCTGTGCGCTTGTGTGCACATTAAATAGGCAAGTTCAGAGTTGAAGCAGGAGCCAATCCCTGATGGTCCAAGGTGGGACAAACCCAATCTGTCAATCACTATGACAAAGAGAGAAAACACAGCATCAATAGGCGTCAACAGATGTTTGTTCAAAAACAAAGCCTACAGCATATGTCTTCCTTAGTGGATTCACAGCAAAGTCACCAGAAAAAGTCACCTTCTAAAAAACAGCAGCCAGGCAATTCCAAGGCAAATCCAACAATAGCAGGAGCAGGAGCAGCAGCGAGTTATAGCGCCAAATCGGTACTTAAACTGGTACTTGCCCGAGTGCGCATGCGCTGAGCGTGTGTGCACATTAAATAGGCAAGTTCAGAGTTGAAGGAGGAGCCAATCCCTGATGGTCCAATGCGGGACAAATAAAATCTGTCATTCACTTCTCAAAAACAGCAGCCAGGCAATTCCACGGCAAATCCAACAATAGCAGGAGCAGGAGCAGGAGCAGCAGAGTTTCCCTCTTTGGCTACTGCGTTGACATGGCACAAGAGCTGGTCTATGAAACCCTAAGGGTGCAGGGAAAGTAACTCTTGAAGGCTTTGGCATGAATAGAGCTGTATCAATGAACAAACATGTGATGGCTATGCTCAAGACAGGCTGCTGAGGTACATTCTCAGTAAGACACTGGTGGCATGTCTAATGATGGTTGGGGTGGTGTGAAGAGGTTATCCAGGCCATGATGATAGTCTTAATGGCAGACGGTGGTGGTTATTATTGAGAGATGTTTGCCACTATTTGAGAGTATTGGGACGTGAGCAGTTACCATGCTAGCCCTCAGGAAAATCAGAGGGGTTGTCTAGGGATTTATCACCTGAGATGTACCCAGTGTTGCTTTGGGCCAATGGACCATAATGACATCACATGTCTGATTGTGGTGTAAAATATAGCCACTGCAGGTCGGAAATAAAAAGACAAGGCCAGACAAGTATTTAAGAGTGAAGCTGACTGGTGCTATCCATTGGAAAATGCAGCCCTGTCCCAAAACACTTCTTTTTCTGACTTAAGTCCTAGGACATGAACAGAAATGGGCCTCTTTCAACTTTACCAGAATTAACAGGTGCTCAAATGAAGGAAAATGTGCCTGGAAACTTAAAAGTGCTGGATGTGTCCAATGCATGGCAAAAGACAAATGTGGCTGATAATACTGTTATCCTAAACAGACGGAAAGCTACACTTTCTGCTTAAAGAGACAGATAGCAGCATGTACATTATCTTTAGGGCAGAACAAACCTGTGATCCAGAAACCTAAAGTGAAGCCAAGCACTGTGCATTTGTCATGAATAAAAACACTTTCTTTTCAATATTTAATATTAAAATGACAATTTAAAAGGAGAGGCCTACTTGTGGTAGAAGTGGTAGAGTGAACACTGGTGCTCTCTGTTAACTGGTCTTTTTGTTGACATTCTGAATGTATCTCTGGGTTACTATTGTGGAAGCTAAACTATATGCTATGAACAACAGGTTTAAATGTAATTTACTATACAAATAGTTAAACACAATGTTGTGCAAAATGTTAAAAGATAAAAAACTTTGGTTGATCTAAAGCTGTACTTTGAGAAGCATGGATGCAGAGGGGCATTTCCACTGAAATTAAACTGTGACCCATGACTTGTTGGTTTGGGCTTTCTAGGAGAAAGATGTCTGGTTGTCAATTAGTTGCTGATGTCCTGCAGAAGTGATCTAGGGTCAGGTATTCCCATAAAATGTGCATTAAGCCTGAAACAGAGTCTTTTGAAGCTCTTGGGGGGAGCTAGAATCAACATGGGCTAAAAGCCAGATGCCCTGTAAGTGTATTTTGCAATCGAAACCTAGGGAAAAGGTGGGGGCTAGGAAAGTGAGTGAGGCTTGTGAGGCGGGGGTTTAATTAATAGAAGAATACATTTTGTTGCATAAATCTCCTTTGAACCATGCTACAACTATGTTTGTGTGATAAACGTAACATAAGTTGTTAAGAAAAATTTGATTCGGGCCTTCCCATGATTCTGAGAGATTTGAAAGCTGGTGTGAGGGTGAAGGACAAAATATACATGTGTATGATGAAGTGTCATAGTTTTCACTATTAAGGTCTATGATGGAATCAAGAAAAACAGTGACTCTGCTCAGGAAGGGCATGCTGAGGTAAAATTGGTATGGTCTGATTGACCGTAAAATATAGAATGATAGAATGCATATATATTCACTGAAAAAACTTTGTTAAAGGGACATTATGGTTATGTTGGACTAATAAAAACCTTTGAAATCTGAAGAAAAAACTTTGTTAAAGGGACGTAATGGTTTCAAGTAAAATCGAAAATTCACCAGTTATGGTAAGCTAAACAACCATAACTTGCACCACCACCGTGCACTGCTAAAACTAACACCCAGGACATCATAGATGACATCACAAATGTCATTGATGACATCACTGATGACATCACATGTGAAATACATTTTGATGAAAAGTCCCTACAAGGAGATGTGTTTATATTGTTGGTAACAAGATGGGGTGATCGGGATACCTATCACAAACTACTTCATCTATTAAAGAATGTACTCATCTAATATCATTGTATTGGAGTGTTGTCATTAATACAGAAACCTAATCATATATAAACATAGACAATGACTGCAGCATGCACCATAGAAGTACACTATTTATAATCTTGTAATTTTGGATAGTACAATAATGAATGCTACCGTATCAGAGTTTTGAGTAATGTTAAAAATGTAATAACTAGCTAACAATTCAAGACTTACAGCACTTGTGCTGGTACAAACAATACATACATATGAAGAACCACAATGCATACAAGTCAGAGGCACATACAGGGAAACTAAAGTAAAGAAGAAAGAAACTGCATCATCAGAAAATGTTAATGACATTAAAGTTTATCTTCATGTATACAAATGAATTTTGTGTTTGAGGCCTGCTCATTTCCCCATGTGCACCATGAGCTGAGACGAAACCCTAAGGAAAGTACTCAAAGAACATATGACAAGGTTAACATCTAGATATATAGCACCTTTTTCAATTTTATTATTCTGACTGCCAGTGAACAAAACCACCTGGCCTATATATGTCAATAAACAAAAACAAGTGGCCCAGATATGTGATGTTATCAGTGATGTCATCAATGACATTTGTGATGTCATCTTTGATGTCCTGGGTATTAGTCTTAGCAGTGCATGGTGGTGGCACAAGTTATCGTTGTTTAGCTTACCATAACTGGCGAATTTCTGGGGTTTTTCGATTTTACTTGAAACCATAACGTCCCTTAAACAAGGTTTTTTCATTGAATTTCATAGGTTTTTATTAGTCCAACATAACCATAACGACCCTTTAACAAAGTTTTTTCAGTGAATTTCAAAGGTTTTTATTAGTGCAACTTAACCATAACGTCCCTTTAACAAAATTTTTAATTGAATTTCATAGGTTTTTATTGGTGCAACTTAACCATAACGTCCCTTTAACAACGTTTTTTCATTGAATTTCATAGGTTTTTATTAGTCCAACTTAACCATAGCGCCACTTTAACAAAGTTTTTTCAGTGAATTTCATAGGTTTTTACCAGTTAATGCTATTTTCCTACAACTTACTTATATCATGCTTACCCAATATAGCAATGTTTGTGTCCAATTTACAAAGTGTCACCTTCCAACCCTCCATTTCCCACCTTCTGGAATCATTTTTAACACTTCCATACACTTTTTGCAACTATTTCAACAAGTTTTGCATCCGTAGACGTCTACGAACATCTGACTTCATAGCGGACCTTCCGGACAGTGCCACATGACCATACGCTGGCGCGTGGCATAATGACATGTCCGAGAACCCGTCCGCACTTCACAATAAGATCTTTGCTTCGCAGACAGTTCAGAACTGCATCTTCTACTGATTTAGGAACTTACAACTTCAAAATTTCCCTTGCACAGCTCCTACACCTATTCCTACTCATTATCCATTAGCAATCTAGTACACAGTACATACTTGTTGCAAAACTGCTATTAATCTTAAAATGGCATCAGCTAATGCCATCCCTCCTCCCCAAGAGCCACCACCACTGCTGTAATCAAGGAGCATGAGAAACACTGCCCCCTACCTTAGAAATAACACACGCGCAACATTTTCCCTTGTCCACCTACCCCTCCATATTAGTGTTTGGTACCTCTTCCCTCATTTCCCTCCCTACCTTTCGCTCTCAGCTCTCCTGCCAAAAGAAATCCATCCAAAAACAACAAAAGACATATTCCTTTAGGAACCACCTTTCACAGTTAAAAAATAGAACTAAAAAAACATGTATAGACTCCATCTACTTTATATTTCTCAGTAAAGTACATAGGCTCAATAAGATTTTCCAACATTTCCATTTGCATTTTGTGTTATGCTAATGGGAATATTGTGGCGTTCATCCTCCGTTCCAGGGATACTGGCCCAGCAGCCCAAGTTATCAGCCCAAGCGAAGCAAGGGTGGATAACGAGGTCTCTGGACCATTTTCCCCCCATTCCAGCCACTGAAATGGGGGATCAAGGCCATTAGCACCCTAGGTTACAAAAGCGGGAACCCGGGGTGCTAAAAAAGAGGATCTACGGCCTCCCGGTGTAGGAAGGAAAATCCTTTTCCAAGATGGCCACCATGGAAAGGGAAGCCGAGGGTTCTATACAGGGCCCCTCTTCGCTTTCCATGGCAGCTTGCAGAAGGCAAAAAGAGAACCCTATGACCATATTAGCAGGAGCATATTTTTCTTCCCTTTCAGATCTATCCTAATTTCGAATAACTTTACCACAAAGCCAGTCCCAGGTGAACATGGCCACTTTAATGCTATGTTTTGTCCCTTGTGGTCATGGCCAGTAGCCAGAATGTCCGGATCATGACCTTATTCCATGATCCGGACAATCTGGCCACTGCCCATGGCCAAAGGCTACCCCTCAGTCACTAAAGGTATACCGCTATCTTTTGTAGCTACATTATGACACTTGTCAAATAATAAAACACTGGCACATTTGCAAAACCATGCTTGTAGGTCCTTGCCAATGCTCCTTACGCCAGTTTGCTGGAAATCCACCATGTTTTATTTTTTCAAAAGTGTCAAATGTATGCACATACAATCGTCATATAACCTAGCCCCCACTTGACAAAATCCATTCAGACTTTACGAAAAGATATATATCTAGATCTATAATCTTTTTGCAAACCTTTGTGTAGATTTGTCAAATGGCACCACATTTATAAGCCTTTACAATATTTGGGGACCCCCCTCTAATTTTGCTACCTCTTGACAGAATCCCACCAAACTGCGCAAAGACATGTATATCTAGCTCTATTATCAGTTTGCCAAATGAAGTGTAGATTCATCAAATGGCACCCCATTTATAAGCCTTTACATTATTTTGGAACCCTCCCCTCTAATTTTGCCCCCTCTTCACAAAATCCCACCAAACTTCGCAAAAACAGTCATATTTAAATGTATTATCGGTTTACCAAATTAAGTGTAGATTCGTCAAATGGCACCTCATTTATAAGCCATTACATTATTTTGGGACCCCCATCTAATTTTGTCCCCTCATGACAGAATCCCACCACACATTGCATACTCACTCAGAATCAGTTCAGAAATATACATGCAACATTTCATGCAGTTCCATTAAGTGGTGCCAAAGTTATAAGCCATCCAAGAACTGCATTTCACCAACCCTGTAATGCTGAGGTGTTCGTGAACTTCTCAGGACTGTCCGTGAACATCTGAACTGTTCGTGAACTTTCGTGGCAAAAAACACCAATTTCTTTGCTTCTTGCAGCCATATCCCATCATAGGTTTGACAAGTGCAATGTTGTGTTTTTTAATATGTTTTTACCGCGATGTCCGCGGACACTGGCCGCTGTCCGTGAATCCAAGATTGCGGGTGTTTCCAAAAATCTGACGCACTTCACGCTCTTCAACATCCAATCAGCGAACACGTTGCATGTCCGCGGACATGACGCAAGCCGATTAACCAATCAGTGTCCTGTCCGCGGAGCGAACAGGGAAGTGTGTCCGCGTACCGGACATAGATATCACACATTTTTTGCGACCTACTTTTTGGTCGTTTAAAAAAAAAAACTACTGGATGGATTTTCACCAAATTTACAAAAGCACGCTTTCGGGACCAAGCCGCTGCTCCTGCCGCAAATTTGGTGAAAATCCATCCAGCGGTTTGGGCCGTAGGCATGAGCAATGTTTTTTCCCTATTCAGACTATGGGAAAAAAATACATTTTTGGACCCCCCTCCTATAGCTTTGCCCCCCGGACCAAACCTGACCAAACTTTGCAAAAAAATTCAAAGTGGGCCATATACTTTTTTTGCAAAGTTTGGTGTGGATTCGTCCAGGGGGAGCGAAGTTATAAGCCACCCAAAAAGTGCTCTTCCTATGGGTTTAGCAATGTAACCATAACTACACAGCCACTATTGTGGCCGTGTAATATATATAACATCAGGGGGTTATTTGAAAGACCCAGGGAGTAATATAGTATGAAATTTTTCAGAAAAAAAGATACAGGAATCCATGTTAATTTGAAATTATGTATATATCCCCCTTCCCAGCCTACATTATACATATATCCATACTTCTTGTCCTATCAGCAGCCAGTGGGCGTTTTGGTGGGAGGTGAAGGGAACATGCTAGCCAATCCTGACTGCGGGTATCATGACAAGGTTACTGTGTCACTAGCCCTAGATAAAGTTGGGTTTGCATCAGAACTGGGGTTTTTGTGAATTATTCTAGGAGAGAGCTGCTGTTGGATTCTTGTGAGGAACAACTAGCAGAGAGGCCTCAACCCTTGCATTGGAGACAGTGGCTGGGAAATAAAGAAGCTAGCTGGGACCCAAACCAGAGGAGCAGAAGGAATCTGGAAGCAGGAAGAAATCCCTGACTGAGAGCCCTTGACCAGATCTGTGCTCTCCTCAAAGGAGCCCTGCTGTTTTTTCTGACCAAAGCCTCCCATGTAAGTAGATTTCCCAAAGCCATCAATTGTGTGGGGATTCACCTGCCTTTATCCCTTTCCATTGGTGGGTCAAGGAGGGGGTGCAACTGGATAGGCCCTTCGCACAATTTATGAAATCTCACTCAAACATTTCCCCCATAGAAAACCACCCTCTGTTGAAATTGCATTGTGTTAGGAGCAGCCGTCCTTAAACTTTTCCATGAATGTGTGAGGAGGGGGAAAACTGTGTAAACCCTTAGCACATTTGATTAAAGTAAATCAATTAATTACTATATAGAAAATCATGGGATGAGGGTTGTTCGAAACTAACAATAGCTTATGCCCAGTGTGTTACAGCTGGTGTAGCCCATAAAGACTTGGTTGACTGTTTCCGAAATCCTTGACTTTCACAGAGAAAGGGGGTTGGGGAAGTGTCCATAATCCCCAAGGAAGTATTCCACAAAACACCACCTTTCAAGCCAGGGTGGAACGAAATTCTTCATTCAAGTCCTCCCTTTTCTGTTCAATTGTGTTGAAAAATGATTTTCATTTGAGTTCCTTTTTCCCAACCTTGCCTTTTAAATAACAAGCCCAAAAGGATTTTCCCCCTTGAGTTCCTTTCCCAAACAGCGCCTTTTTAAAACAGCAGAAAAACGATTTTCCATTGTGCTCACACTCCTTGCACCTTGCCTTTCAATCAAAGGGGTCATATTTAATTGAGTCCTGGAGGCGGGGTTGGGAGAGAAAATGATTGCATGTTTCAAAATGTCATCTGTGTTGTTCGAAGAGTAGACTTATGGTTGCGATATTGGATGTTGCCACAGCATTGGTGGCTGATGTTAGTTTGTTTGTCAAACCTTGATTCAATAAAATAATAAATATATATTCTTACCACACACCAGCCTGGTTCCTAGTCCATTGGTGACACAGGGTATTTGTTGGGATTGGGTGCGAGACAGGTTGAAGGCCTCACCAAAGTGAACTTGAAAAAACAGTGCTTTATTGTGCGCCACCTTGCTTTGGGGAAAGGGACTCCCTGAGTTGAGTGTGACCGCCTAATAAACTGCAACATGATGGGGAAGCTGCAGAGAGTTCGGCAGTGTCTGGATGGTAAGGAATGATTGTTGAAAAAAGGTGCAAAATGGTAAAAAAGTCATGTACCACTACCACCTTTTAGAGACCCAAAAATGGGAGTCTTACACAGTCCAGGTGCTGCCTCTGCAGCATTCATGGGAATGTGTCCTTTGAGTGTTGCTCTGTAGGGGTTGTCCTGTCACGGGGGACACTCCTGTTACCCTTACTTTCTTTTATAAGTGAGGGGTATCAGTATATGGGGCATCGACATAACCTAGGTCCCCTGTATTTCTTTCTTTTTTGATGCAAAAAATCAATCCACAAAATTGCAGCCATGAAAAAGTGACCAAGTCCTACCAATGGTACCAAGGAAATGCCTATAATTCACTTTTTTTAATGCATGATTATTACCTATATGAGAAATACCAATTTATGGCACTCCAGATATTTGGACTACGACTTCCATGATTCATCTCCATTGACTGTGTTGGCTCGGGTTGATAGAATTTGTAGTTCAAAATATCTGGGGAGCCAAAGGTTGAAGGCCTGTAGCCTATATAAAAATTGTCTTAAAAATATTCACTCTACAAAACCTTCCTCGTTTAAAGGGTTAATTTGCGCAAGGAATTCCTGATATTGCTTGTCAGATAAAAATTATTTAAAGATAAAAATGTATTGCCCTTAAATAATTTGGTGGGTGGCTGACTACAATGCCCATATTATTGCCTTATCCCTTGAGCCCTGTCCTGCACCCTGAAATTCGGATTGTAATTTGGGTATCTGGTTCGACTCAGATTTGGACATGGATATTCAAATAAATAGACTTACCAGCAGCTTGCTTTTTCCAATTGAGAACATTCACACCTTAATGCCTCTTCCTCTAACACTGCCTTCTCCAGCTTCCAATCCCTACTATATGACTCTCCTCCTCTCACTTCCCACTGCTAACTTTCACCCCTCAGTCTCAGCATACTCAACCATGGGTCACCCCATTCACACGCTCTCTACGCACAGGTGTGCGTTGGCTGATGCACAAATGGAGGTGTACCCACTTGCATGAAGACCTAACTCTCTCAGGTCCTCTCTTCATAGAGTGAAAAAAGGAATTCTACCCCATCCTCATTGACTCTCACTCCAACCACCCTCATTGGCTACATTGTAAATTCCTCACTCCTCACGCCTACTAGACCTATGACTATCAACTCCACTCTCACAGCTAATGACCTAGCTGAATACTTCACTGCAACACATTCCAAAATTAGAAACTCTCTCCAGAACATCCACATACTCCTTCCTCCGACATACTACACTCCACCTAGGCTGCCATCATCCTCTGCCGGTAAGTCCCGCTTCAGTCACACCAATACTGAAGAAGTCCCTTCTCTACTGATGAAGGCTAACCCTTCTTGTGCCCCATCAGACCCTCTTGCTCCTCAGCTAGCCAAGCCTATTGTCCCTTTAGTGACCTCTCACCTAGCGGAACGATTTAACCTGTCCTTCAACTCTGCTTGCTTCCCCTCTATTTTCAAAACAGCCACTGTCATCCCTCTCCTCAAAAAGCAAAAGGCTGGCCTGAACCTACCAGCTAACATGTGTCTGGTGTCTCTCCTTCTTCACTATTCTAAAGTGATTGAAAGGGTTGTGTACAACTGTACTACCAATTTGTTAGACATCCACAACCTTTGAGACTCTCTATAAGCAGGTTTCTGCTCCTGTCACTCCACGGAAACTGCTCTCATGAATGTGTCCAACTTAATCGCTTCTGCTAAGCACTCCAAGTATCCTCTATCACAATTCTCCTGGGCCTGTTTGCTGCCTTTGACACTATTGATCACTCTGATCTCCATTCTTCTTGGGATTTGTGATCGAGCTCTTGCCTGGATCGAATCCTACCTGGCATCTCCTCAATTCTTTGTCTCCTGGGGCAACAACACCTCTCAATTCACTCCTCCAACTGTTGGTTTTCTATAAGGCTCTGTCTTTGGTCCTCTCCTCTTTACACATCTGCTCTTGGGGCACTAGTCTGCTCCTTTGGGTTCTCATACCAACTCTTCGCGGAAGACACCCAAATCTTCTTCACTTTTCCTGAACTCTCCTTTGATCTCTCTAACAAAATGTCCAACTGTCTCTCTACCTTTAAATATTGGATGACTTTGCACCCTCTGGTTATAAGCCCTTCCAAAACAGAGAGGCTCTTCTTCCTCTGCCTATCCAATTCCCACCTGACACTCTCCCCTACTCTTCTTCATGTAGAAACCTCTGTGTCATCTATAACAATTCTCACACCTTCTATACTTTAATCTCCAAAACTGCATTGGTGGCTCGCCCCATCCTCCTAAATATTAGGAAAATCAGGCACTCCTTCCATTCAACACCACCAAGCATCCTTTAACCACTATTGTCTTCGCTAAACTGGACTACTGTGCCAGCATCCTCTTTGGTCTCCCCAACTATAATTTCTGTCATCTCGGCAACATCGCTACCTTTGCTACCAGGACTCTCTTTGAACTCCCTCACTTCCCACCTACTTCCCCATACCATCAACTGGCTGCATTACTGATGATCCAAAACAGGGCCAGATTTAAATATTCTCTCCTGTTTCACATATCTATCCATGGTAATGTACCACAGTGTCTAGCCTCCTCTATTCAACTCTACAAGCCTTCTTGTAATCTCCTCTCTGCCCTCCCTGTGCTTCCTCTCGCCTCCTCTCATTCTCTCTTCTTGCTCCACTTGCATGGAATTCTCTTCCGAGAAATAGTACACACTGATTTGTTCAAAGCAAACTAAAAGCCTACCACCTCGCCTCTGAGTAGCCCTCTGAGCCTACCTCTCATCTGCCTTCTAGCTAACATTCTTCCCTCCCCACTAACCTGCCCCTGTCTCTCACTTTCTCTGCCTCCTCTCTAGCACTTAATCCATCATGGTCACTTCCCTATCACAGCAGGCCCTACTGCCTACCTTCACTTTAACATTTCTAATGTTGGCTGGCCTTTATGTCTGTCCATCCATGTACTGTCCCTGGTGACTGTTCCATTTACTCTCCTTCGACATGGTCAGACTGTCACCCAAACCCACCCCATTCTAAGAAGCTCATTCCTTCCCGTCTAATCTGATTTCTTATCTATTGTACGTTATTTTTTGGTTAAAAGAGCATTGTTTCTCCCTGTGTACATATAAATAAATAAAGAGGTTCTAGGCCTGTTTTACTTTTTCAGCGTGGAATCAATTTATGAATGCTTTTATATTTAACTACCAGGAATCACTCCACTAAGCATGGACATGTCAAACTGAATGATTAAATTAGAGAAATGTTCAATGTTCTTCAAAATATGTGTTTTCTAGTATTGGGTCTTCCTGTTCTAGCTCAGCGTAGGTGCAGGATAAACAGCTTTTGAATCTCTTCCCGCATGCATCCCAGGCCCACAGCTTGAGTAACTCTGCTACTTCTAACATGTGGTCATACCATACATTCTGTTCCACAAGAACCGAAAACCAAGTCAACTTGGACGCACTGAGTGCGAGGAAAACATTATAGCATGAGACTTGAGCGAGCCAAAGCGCAGGCCGCAGAGGAACTCACAGCGCTGTTCTGACAAAAGCTAATCAACAATGCATGTTTGGCAGTGCACAGACTCATCCCACATCTGATTGGCCGTCAGACTTTCCATGTTCAGAAGCAGCCGTATAACTACATCACGGGAGCATCTAGGACCAAGTACTAGATGCCAGCTTTAGGAACAGCGACCCTCGCAACCCTCTCATGGTCAGCTCAATACTTGGCAAGGTGACTTTCCCCTAACATTTCTTTCTAAAAACAAATGAGCTTTATTCAGTATCTGGGAGCCAGTATAGAGTGATGGGCACATAGCACTCGCTTAAACGAATATGTGAAGTTGTGCGTGCTTTCGTTCTGTACTGGCACAATAAGGCTTGTGCAAAATGTGCCCTTTAGAATATTATGGCATGTGAATATAAGAACTGGACCCTCAAATCATCTAATTTCCCTCTGTGCACATTTACGCAGAAAGTGGCAGGACTGCGAGGTTAATCACGCATTATGCTATTGCAGTGCCATCGCACCCCTTGCGATCCCGATGCATTTGGCTCCGTTTGAAATTGGCATAAGTGCACTGTGCATTCACACATAGGTGTCCATCACGATCTCCGTGTGGACGCCATATCTGCTGGGGGCTTGTGCGCATGGCAAGCATGAGTGTGGAGCCACTCAGAGGCGTAGGCAGGGTAGAGCCCGAGGGGCAAGGCCCAACCAAAATCTGTAAATGCCCACTCAGCAGCGCTGTGTGGGCATTTACAGATATTTTTGGCAGTGCAGTGGGCCCAACTAGTCCAGTGTTGTGCCGCAGGACTCATAACTCAACTTGCAAAGAATTGGACGTTGGGTGAATAGCCCCTGAAACTCCTCCGCATTACTGTATTGTCAACATGTGTCATTCTTAGACTACTTCAAATGTAATAGTATTTGAACTCTAGTAACAGCAACACTGTGCAGAGTCTCATGTAGGATGCACAGTCACAAGGCGAAAGCCGTAAACATATTTATGGGGGCAAAGTGTGGTTCCTGCTGCTAAGGGATATAAGGGGTAGTTGCCCCATTTGCCTCTGCATACTCAGCACTCAGGGCCGCCAAGGGACTTGAAAAGGGTCATTTCAAAACAAAGGTCCAAACATGATGTCCAAATGTGGAAAGATGAAGAGTGGGAAAAGGGGATCAAGGCTTGGCCACTGATACTTGATCATCAGAGGAAACCTTAAAATCATTATGAAATTTCAGAAATATTTATCATTAAACATAGATATTTTGTCCCACCATGATTGGTTTGACTTTGTACAGGAACTGCACACAATACAAGTTACTACATTGGGAATACTAGCCAAGTGTCATCTGTTGATGGGCTTCTCTGCTAGACAGGTACAGTATCTGCATGTAGTCAAGTAGAAACCAAAAGAACGTCTTAATGAAGAGACGTTGATGATGCAGAATGGTAGTGCACTGAACGGGACATTGCCATGAGCCAAATACTGTGACCTGATCCACTTATCTGGAGCAGCCCAAGACCAAGCTTTACAGGCCATTGGGCCAACCACTGACATGTAATGCACTGTTGGAACTCGCTGGGAGGCTCCTCCTCTTGGGTGAGAAGCTGAGAACATCTCAATGAACTCAATATTTGAATATTCAATTTAAGATGATCAAATCAGATTCCTCTGGGTAGCAAAGGTGAATCATTTTGCTTACTATTTTTTTAAGGTTTACATGAGCCACTCGGAAAATCGCAATTTGAAGGAGGTGGTGGGGGAAATTGAGGGGTCCATCCCATTTAAAAATGTTGCTTGGCACAGGGAGGGATGCAAATTATTGGAAATGTGGGACATATCATACATGGATCCCTCTCAGCATGCCTCTCAGTCTCATTTGAAAAAACGGTGAAATGAAGAGCATTAAGGATTGTCCAGGAGCTGAGTCTACACACAGCGGGCACTCTCGCCTCACTTGATCATTATGCTGGTCTATGTGTCATTACGCCACATGGTGGTGAAATATGTACTATTAAATCAGAAGAATGTAGGAGATTGGTACTGATGACCAGACAGAACTTGCTTGAAGAGTTTGGGACAAGTCTGTGTCAGATAGAAAATGTCATTGTAATTCAGGAGCGGTTGAGAACTGCAGCCATTTCCTACAGTTGATTTACATAGGGGATTTTTAAACCCTTTTTATGAAGTATAGTATTAGGTTTTATCGTGAAGCACGTTGTTAAATAATGAACTGAAATGACAATCCTTTTCTGTACAGTTTACATGCATTTGTATCAAGAGCTCTTTAGCGGCGGACCATTGCTCTGTAGTGTGTAACCTCTTCTGACTTTTTGTGTTGTTTTATCTATTGTGTTCCTGTTTCCTTGTGGTTTTAATTATTAATGGAGAAATCTGAATCTGGTATATGCCTGGCTTCAGTCATAAAAGACTGCGCAAAAGCACTTGCACCATTCATTACCTCACTTATCAATTAGCAACTCCTCATTCACCACAAGCTCAGTGCCAGCCAGCTTAAAAAACGCCTGGGTCCTACCTTTACTAAAGAAACCAATGTTACACCCAAACATAACTACCAACTATCGCCCCATCACAACCGTCCCCTTCCTCCTCAAAATTCTAGACACAGCTGCATACCTTCAAATTCAGGCACATTTTTAAAACCAATAACCTCCTAGGTCTAAGCCAATCAGGATTCTGGCTGGGTCACGGCACGGAAACATCACTCCTAGACTTAAAAAATCAAATGGATGCATTCTGTCAGGGCTGGGGCAGGTCTGGGGGTAAACGCCCTTATGGTTGGCCTGGGGGGCGGGCAAGCAACCAGAAAGCACCCCACCAAGTACTCCAGGCGTGTTCTCCACCCTTTCTGTAGGACCGTGGTCCAGGGATGGAGAACAGCCCGAGGACTTCATTTCCCAGCAGGCCGCTCGCTGCTTGGGCCTGCTCAAGGGAGGACTGCCACGCCCCTGACCGCGCCCGCATCGGCGCGCATGCGCGAGCCGCGCCCGTGGGGAGCCGCTCGCAATCCTGACCGGCGTCCTGGAAGGACGTGTTTTCAGGAGCTCCGGAGGCAAGCGTACGCGGGGCGATTCCGCCCGATGCCTGCAAAACCCCAGGCCCCGCGTACAAGGCAGAGATAAGTACCAAGCCTTACCTTGCTTTACTTACCCGAGGGGGGGTCACGCAGCGAAACGGCGCAGAGGCTCACCAGCCCACCGCGAGCCGGAGCGTCAAAACTCCTGCAGGGAACGCTAGCAGTTCAAAAGTCCCTAATCACGCATGAGACTCGAACTAACAACGCCCGCATGTTTAATACGATTAACAGTAGAGTCGCATGACTCCGGACCGGCGCTTCTCGCCGTGCAGGGTTTTCTGAAACTAATCAATCACGCGCACAGCGCGCACAGTTATTGACTTTAGTTTTGCTCTTGCAGAGAGACAGGAGATCTGGGAGAAGTTCGTGGCCAATCAACACGAAAAGGCCAGAAAACTCATGCTGAAAAACGAAGCTAAGTACCTTATAGTTTTGGGCAAAACCTTATTGGCACTGCATGAAGTGAATGCAGGTGTGGGAGGGCAGGTGGGCCATTGCTACAGAGACTGTATGAAGTAATGCAGTCTTGGAATTCCGCATGCTGTAATGTGGGGTAAATCCGCAGCCAATGTGTACTTGTGATATCCTGGTTAGGGGCTCCAAGCATTCAGTAAAGAGTGAGAGGTGAGAGCAGGAGTGCATGGGCGGAGTTTCAAAGGAGTCAAGGAGCATGTAACCCGACATCCCCCTTCCCATCCAGAACCTCTACCTAAACCTTTTCCCGGTGTTCCTAACTACCTTACCTATCCAACCAACGGACCCTAACCCTCTTTCCCCGAAGGGTCATGGTTTCCTGTGCTGTCCATCTCCAGGTGCTGCGACCTAACGGGGAGAGAGGCGTTCTAGCTACGTTTGTGCTGCCTCTACGCCTGGAAGGAGCAAGGTCTGACAGATTCAAATGACCTGGCAGGATGGCTCTCCTCCTCTTGCTGGACCTCTCTGCGGCCTTCGATTTGGTGGATCACCAAATTCTCTGGGAACACTTTTCCTCAGCAGCTAATCTCTCAATTGGGGCAACCACCTGGATCGCATCTTTCCTCTCTAATAGGAAAATGAGATTTTTCTCATGTTCAGCCTCAGCCCAGCCTATCCCAGTCACCTGCAGTGCCCCACAGGGCTCCCGTGTCTCACCCACTATTTACAATGTCTTCACAAAGCTACTGTTTGACCTTCTGGACACCTACACCACTTACATGGATGGTAAACAGATTCTCCTCTCCATTACAGGAGACTACTCCATTGACACAAACACAAACACGCTAGGAGAGGTCTACCATACCATCCAGGCCTGGACGGCACATCACTCACTATGCCTTAATGATGACAAGACCGAGTTGCTCTTGGTCGGACCACAACCTCGGCTGAAGAAACTCGAGGGAGCATATAAATCATTCATTACTGATGGCAATACTATCCCAGTCTCTCACAAAGTCAAAACCCTTGGGGTCTACTTGGACTCCAGCCTGTCCATAACCAAGCGAATAAATGCAATAGCCTCCTCGGCAGTCTATACCAAAAAATGAATCAATGCTTGCAGACCTTTCTTCTCATCTGACGGTTGCATCACGTTAGCAAGAGCATTAATAGGATCCACACTTGACTGCTGATACTCACTAGTTGCTGGCACTTGAGCTCACAACATCAATAAGTTGCAGGTTATTCAAAACAATGTCCTGAGAGCGGACTTGAACATCCCTAAAAAAGATCACATATCTGCGGTCAGAAGAAAAGTGCAATGGTTGCCTATCCACAATTGCTTTCTGTTTAAAACTCTTGCTATCACCCACAAGTGCATCGCCAACACCAAAACCCAATCCAACAGACCTACCAGCTCCTCTTACAAGCAACGACTCTCCATTCCGAGATGTAATCTTCAAAGATCAGGAGGGATCAGCTTCCAAGTGGTTGTGGCTAAGAACTGGAATGCCATGCCATCATCACTAAGAACTGAACTCTCTTACTGGGCCTTCCGCAATCATCAAAAAACCTGGCTATTCTGTGAAGATCACAAAAACCATGACAATACTATTAACCTATCCTTACCTATCCAATGGACAAAACGTACATGTAACAAGCAAATATGAATGAATTGCCTGAATGTGTATTGTATTCTTTTATTTAACTAGCGCCTTGATGCCCTACAGTTTAGCATGCATAATAAATTTAAAAAATATATAATAATAAAAATTAGATACATAGAATAATTTTGCTTATTAGCTAAATTCCATTATTGTATGAGCATCCTTAAAAAATAAGCAATGACTCAAACATAGTCCAAAGGTCAGTGGTGATTTAGTTTTAGAGGCACAATGACATTCATACTGGAATGGGAGCATATGGAAAGGTGTGAGAAGAGACTTCGGCTTTAGCCTATCCTTTGCTTACTACTACCATTTTAGCAATGGGCGGCTGTGCTTCTGCCAGAGTGCCAAAGGCAGTCCTCCTTGATATCTGTTCAATGAAATTGACCAATGCAAACCAGCCCTTTTTTCTGTTCAACTCCATCTGTCCTCAGAATTCAGAAACCCTTGACTACATAATTGTAGTAGGAGAATGCCAGAGGTCACATAGGCCTTGCTGATTCCCAAAAGCTGGACCGTCTTCTTTCTTTTTACTAACCCTCTATGGTCCTCTGCAAGAAAAATGTCCTATCCCATATTCTACTTTTGATGGTCCCAGGACAGCTGCCCAATTACTGAGCTTGTTGAACATTTGTTTTAAGCATTCCCATGACATCTTGACCCAGAGATATTAGTTAGTTCCCTTTTCGCCTCATGTGGCCATGTTTCATTGACATAGCTGTAAGGAGTCAGGAATGATACTCAGACACAAGTTAGCCATGATTTTGGTTAAAGACTATTATTGAAAATTAAAGGTTTGGGAACATGCCTCTCTGACCCTGCTCTAATGATCTGTTTGTGTTAGAAAGTCCAAAATAAAAACTGTCCATATCCAAAGTTCTATGCTGACCCTCATACGATAAACTACATTCTACAATGAAAATGGAAATGTCTTTGACCTTGGGTGGTTTAGAACAGTGTTCATAAATGAAGAATAAATAGCTCCAACGCACAAGTTCTTCAAGGATAAAGATCCTTGCTTTCCCTGGATTCCTCTTTACTCTCTGATGTTTCACACACAACAATACTTTGTGTCTTTCTTGACCAACAACAACACTGCCACACAAAGCTGTCTGGATTTGTAATTTTGTCTCTCTCAGTACACCTGCTGTATTCTTATGCCAGGATTTTGCTCCTTCTCTTTTAGTTAACACAGTTCCTTTTTCTAGACCTGATATTTCTTCCCAGGCCTCTTTATTCCTTGTAGATTTGTTGTGACTGCCTGGTATGCTCTCCTGCGAGAGCTTCTTGCGTTCACACTCTCCTGCCTGGACGTCTCTTCTTACTGGGTCTCTGCCCTTTCTAAGAGTTGCACATATACCTTGTTGGATAATGTATCTACTTGACATATTATCCTGTTGAGGTTTCCCATGTATTAGCACTGAATGCATTCACATATTTGCAAGGGTGTTGCTTGTAAATCAGTGCCTCCTTTAACAGTAAGTCTTTCCACTTTCTCTCTCTCTGTTGCTTTATTTATATATATTTTCATCCTGCCGCCAATACGCTCCAGGATCCCTCTGTCTCTGGGTGGACTCACTGGCACTTGTTGGCATTCCTGGATTCTCCCATGGTCGGCCGGTGAAGGCTCTCTGTCTGTTTCCTTCTCACAACCGCTTTCTCTTCGTTCTCCCATCTCTCACGTCTTCCACTTGACACGTCTGCTTCGTTCGAGGCTCCGGTAAGTGAAGCATTTCATTCAGTCACCTGCGAACCCCCAGGAGTCCCTTGCCAGCTCCTGGCATTCCCACAGTGTATCCTGCTCATGCACCATGCCGGATTTAGCCTTTTGATTTTACGTTTCTTGCAGGGAAGTGCAGCTTTCTTCTGCTAGCAGCAGCTGCAGACTCTCTGCTTCTGCTTTTTAAATTTCCCATGCACAGGTGTATGCCAGAGTGCTCACTGGGCTTGTGGCCTACATCGCTCTGCATTGCGCGATCCCTGTGCCTCGTCCCCGTATTTTGGTTACTCTGGGAAAGGAAGTCTATTGGTTTGAAAAAGTTGGAGAAGCATTTACAATGGTTTTAAATGGTAAATCAGTCCTGGATGATTGATAGGTGGAACCAGATAAGGCAGTTTCATAAGTTTCATGCGGCAAACCAATGTTGGAAGGTTGGCCTAAAGGTCTGAGGAAAAGATTTTCCCATTTCTTCACAGGAGGATGAATAGCTATATGACAATAGGCCATGAGGGTATTAGATATGGGAGGGTTATTTTCAAGGAAAATGGGGTATACCATGTCTCACCTGACGAAGCCATGGCATCTCCCCAGAGGTTATCTCTCCCATGTGATCCTCCCTCATATCATGCCCCGAAGGTCAGGATCAGGTAGCCCATGGGAGGAGGTCACCTCCAGGAAATCAGTGATGACTCCATTGGATTCATCACACAGCCCAATCACAGAACTTATGCTACTCTTGAAGCTCCAGAACTACACAAATCAGACATGATACCGTCCATACACAATCACTGCATTACAGCAGTACTACGTTTTTGCCTAAAAAATCTAATTGAACACTAACTCTCAAGCATTTGTATTTGCTGACACCCCCAGAATTACCCAAAGGATTGCTCTTTCTGGCACCTGCAACCTACAACTAGCTCCTCTTGGATCTCCAAAACCAACCCATGGACCAGTTTTCATAAAACAAGTCGAGAAATAAGTCACCCCCAGTTACCCCAGGTTCGTAGGTCTGTATCAATTATCCAAGAAAGTATTTTTTTCTCCAGTGGGATTTTAGCTTTCCATAAGCTACCTTTAATTGAGATCAAAGGCATTCCACAGGAGTAGCCTTACATTGAGTTCAGACATGGTGAGACATTGTTTTACGAGATTTAGGCTTGAAAAGCAAAATGTAATAGAAATTAACTTAAAATAAATAATAAGAAAAAAAAAATATGAATTTTTCCAAATTTGATATAGAGTACATTGAGGGTATACAGTGAATGAGAACTATTTTTAAAGGAGCACGTACAAGTTATAAAGAGGGCAATTTATCCATTGTTAAACATCTAGACAAAATAATGAGATAAGGTTAAAAAATATGCACATTGCCTCCCCAAAATTCATCCCTAAATGCAATTCTCATACGATAAATATTAGTCCAGTAACTTGTCCACTGACAAGCCACATCAATTGAAACAGCTTACTGGGCCAGTATTTATCTCTATTCTTCTTCTTTCTCTACTTCCTCTCGCTCGTTCTCTTTCTCTCTCTCTCTCTCTCTCTATATATATATATATATGCATGTATATATTCAATGAAAAAACTTTAGTTAACTCGTTCTTAACTAATGTATATATGTACTTTAGTTAAGAAAGAATTAAGATGATCCAATGTATCACAAAACAAACATAAAAAAGAATTCCACAAACTGTAGCAGTTGTGGGGCCTTTAGGTATAATTCCAGAGTCTGGGTTAATGCTATGAACATGTAGAGAAATGCACATGGACATTTGAAGATTTGCCACATCCAAAAGGATAAGGGCAAAACATTTGGAGTATGTTTAACAGAAAAAGTATTCAGCAGGCCCACAACATATACTGGAGCGTTAGAACATAAATGAACAATCCCAGGATGTTATCACAGTGCAATATTCCTAATATTGTTGGAAGAAGGTGCACTTGTGAATTCTCATGGAAAATAACCTTTTATTTATTTTCAATCATTATATCTTGCCATGCATTCCATTGAACTTTGAATAACATTGTATTTATATGTAACTTAAAATAATACATGTCTGTGTAATACCCTGATTTCAGCTTGGATCAACCAACCTCAACCAACCTCAACCTCAGATATTTTCACCACAAGATAGATCATGATTTGTGGAGACAGTTCTCTACGTCAGTATCATGTATAATTAATTCCCTATGTAACAACCTTGTCAGCTGCAGGCCAAAAGCAGCATTTCTTTCATACAAATCTTGTCAAATTGAACAGAAACATTAGAATTGTAGTATTATAACACCAAAATATAATCAGATGAAAAATGATATCTTTATATTGGATTATCAGAGAAACCTGAGACATTTGCAGGTTGTAGAAAAAAATATGGCATACACCCAGTATATAATCTGTATAATGATAAAAAAGGTAAAATAAAATAGGAAACATAATTATCTCTATGAATATAAATCACACAGGGACAGATAGCATCTTGAATTGTTCCTTCTGACATATAGATTATGATGATCTTTCTTTTATTAAACTCCATATTCACTTCCAAATGTACAATATAAAAGAAAGCCCTCCCATAGTGAATGGTGGATGGCTACACTTTAGTCACAAGATGAGGGGAGGAGTTTTGAATTATAGAATAGCTTGCACACAGATAGAGGATATTGTGAAAAGATACTGAAGAATAATTTCTGGATACATCTGAAAGGAGACAGCTGGGGACGCCGGAGACCAATTAGAAGCTGGGTTCGGGCTGGCTGGAGAATGAAGCCCTTTCAAAGAGAGATAAACAGCTCGTATTAGACACTTTCTTCCAGCCAGGGAGCAGAAAAAGAGACCTTGCTGAAGGAGTAACCCCAGACTGAGAGGGTCCCAGCTAATTCCCTAAAAATGGGAAGCCACCTTTAAAACTTAAGTAGAATCCCCAATACAACTCCAGATAGTCCCTGGAGTACTGTCCTTAATAGAATACTGGTAATAAGAGGTCTGAGAAATCAGTACATGAGCAGTGTAATAGAAAAATGACACTGTGTTCTCTATTTGAAACTGAACACAAGTGAGATTTTATTTCCAAAAAGCTCAGCACACTTAGTATTGAGAAGTGCAGTTTAAAACTACCAGCATTTTGTGCAACTTAAATGAAGATTGTTTTTGTATCAAATTAAAATTATACAATCTGTGGCTCATGCCGGCATAAAATCCTGCATACTTTAGTGCTGGCATGAAATATTGCTGTTTGACAAAGCATTATTTAAAATTGGAGCTGGTGTGTGCTTAGTCAGTAAATACATGCTTCCGCTACTAAGAATATCTCAGAGAATTAATTCTATTCAGTGAAAACTGTGCAGCAGATAAGGCCCATGCAATGCCTTGTCTTGAAATGCATCAGCAGACCTATTTGTGATGTGAAAGGGCAAGGGTGCTTTAATATTTTACCTTTTAATGTAGAGTATTATATCGAAGCACAAAACTCATAGATAGAAAGACAAATGAATAGAAGTTGATTGACAACGGCACACATACACATACATAGATTGAAAGCTGTATTCCTGTTTATTGAAGATTGCATAAAACATGTTCAGATAAGATTGCGCACGCATGTAATAATCCCCTGCGCCACATTTAATGTACAAAATGTACTTTCAGTCTATAAATGGTGGGTATAATGTAAAAAATGAAGAAAGTATTTTGATGCATGTAAAATGTGTTCTATGCCTCAGTTTAAATGTTTTGGTGATGTTAAGGATTTTGAGAGATGTTTACTCACAAGAAATAGAACTGTGTTGAGAATGTATATTTTAGAGAGTAACATACACATACAATTGATTATGTAAAGAAATGATTGTGTGTGAATAAGAGAGATTCATGAGGGCAGGAAAAAATTTGTTTTGCTGACCAATTGTTTTTGTAAATGTAACATTCTGGTGGCCTACCTCGCATAAAGCTGGAGACCACCTTTACTTAAATTGACTTACATTCTTTCAATACATGTCGAATTTGTATTTCATGTATGTTCATCCTTCCCTGGGAAATGCACTTTTACTGTGGCACAACATGGTGTACTTGGCATACATGCAGAAAATGGAATCTACAACTGTTGACATAGTTTGTAGACTACATAGAGAACAGAGGTGAGTAAATTAACATCATTCAAGCATGTAGACTTACTTATGTGTTCGATGTTGTACTCAATTCAACTCAAGACCCAGGGGAACACACAAGATATTATTTTCATAATTCTTTCAATAGACTGTATTATTTGGATCATGGACAGGTGGTGTGACTCGCACTGCCTAGTGAAAGTTCTTAACCATCAACAGGTGTAGTTATCTATTTCTTTATTAAACAATCAAGATCACCAGATTCCCTTTGAATACTGTATGATGAGACACTATTCATTGATAAGTAGAAGTGGTCTAATGGTTCCTCTCTGCATCATTGGGGTTTTTAGGCAATTCAAAAGCATGTGTTTCAAATAACTTAATTTGCATACTTTCCCTCCTCCTTCCCATCATTCAATTCTCCAGTTACTTCAGTCGGATAGGCTACTTTATTTCCTCTGTTGCGTATAAGATAACAAGTTGGGTTGTAATGTTTGCACTATAAACAGTACAGGGTCATAAAGGAGCTACCATTGCCACCTCCCCGTCATATAAAAGGACACAAACACTCTGGTGCTGTTGTCCTCTAATTCTGCTACATGAAAACAGAAACTGCAATTTACCTAACTTCTGAGACTGCGACCGACAGAAACATGAAAATTAAGATTTTAATGCATTGGACTCTGAAAACGTATGTTATGCTAACTGTGTTTTATAAGGTGCCCATCGCTACCATAGTGGTCTTAAAGCAGTGAGCCTTGTCAGAGAAAAAGGGAACTGCAGCCACCACCAAAGGGCTAAGCAAACCAATGTCTGTGGGATAAAAGAAAATGGAGAAAAGGTAAGAGGGACAGCTCAAAGAGCAGGAGAGACAGAGAAACAAAACAGATGGACTTAGATCACAACAATAACTGGGAGATAACATAAGGATGAATGATAGTGATCAGTTAAAGGCATACATTGTTCTGTTTAAAACAGAAATATTTCTCAAGAGAAGGGTTGATGGGTGTCCTTCCTGGAAGCAGTTAATAGTGGTGGAATTAGTGTAAGTCAAGTTATGAATGCATGCTGGCCTTGAGATATGGCCAAGAGTTTCTCTGAGTTGCAGGGACTTCAGAACAACACATTTACAATTTTAATTGTCTCCTGAGGAGAGCTGGAATGGAGGGATCTAATATTTTGGAGCTCACTGACGTAGGCGTCAGAGCTAGGAGTTGACTGTCTGTAGATTGATTGATTGATATTTTATTTCTATCACGCTCGTACACAAGTGTTTCAGAGCGCGACAAGGCAATGGAGAGGAACAGGGGAGAAAAAACAGTGATCTTACTAGGTCCAGTGACATTGAGAACGGGGAAGTGCATGGGAGAGGGGGGAGGGGAAAAGTGCATGGAAGGGGGGAGAGGTGGAAAGTGCGAAGCAGAGGAGAAACAGATAAATAACAATAAATAAATAATAAAGGCAACAAACAGTGGTAATGCAGCCAGCAATTTGCAAGTGCTAGGGTTAAGGCAGCAGACAGGGTAGGTCTGATAAGTGCAGGAAGAAAAAGGGGGGACTGTATGGGTACAGATACAGACCCCAGTGCAAGGGGTGGCCCGGAGGCAGTGCGGGAGGGTGACAGGATGAGCAGGTACCTGGGCCCAAAAGACAGAGGGTGGCCAGGTGCACGGTGCGGAGAGAGAACAGATCAGCAGGGGAGAGGGGGAGCGAAGGCAGAAGAAAAGAGGAAGGTCTTGAGGTGCTTCCGGAACCGGAGATGGTTAGAGTGGCAGGGAGGCTGTTCCAGAGGGAGGCCCCAGCCGCAGACAGAGATCTACCTCCAGCCCGTTTCATAGAAAAACGACTGACCCTGAGTGAGTTGGAGGTAGAGGAGCGAAGAGCTCGAGAGGGGAGGTATATGCGGAGGGATAGCTGAAGGTATTTTGGACCCAGGCCCCAGAAAGCCTTGTGGACAATGCAGAGGGTTTTGAATTTAATTTGTGCATCCACTGGGAGCCATTGAAGAGATTTCAGAGCTGGAGAGATACGATCCCAGGGCCTGAGGCCAAGGACAAGTCTCGCAGTCCTGTTCAGGATTAGTTGCAGAGGGCGGAGAGTAGAGGCAGGTAGATTAAGAAAGAGGCTGTTACAATAGTCCAAGCTAGAGAGAACCAGAGCTTGAGATACCATGAGCTTCTGGGGGAAGGAGAGGAAAGGCAGAGTACCTCTGAGGAGGTGCAGTCGAAAATTTGACTTTTTAGAGACCTCAGAGATGTGGGCAGAGAAGGAAAGGGTGGAGTCAAAGATGACCCTGAGGTTCTTAGCCTAGCAGGTGGGGGTAAGAGGAGGGCTAAGGGAGGCCGGCCAGAGAGTGAAGGGAAAGGATGGTGAAGGTGTGCCGATGAGGAGGATCAGAGATGAGAGAGGGAGAGGAGGTGGCAGAGGGCAGCCTGAAAATGAGTTGAGTGTCGTCAGCGTAGCACTGGAAATTTGAGCAGAAAATGGCAATGCAGTGGGCGAGAGTTGCCAGGTATTGGTTGAAAAGCCTGGGCGAGAGGTTAAACCCGTGGGGAACACCACAGGTAGAGAGGAAGATAGATGAAAGGAAGGACCCAAATTGGACCTGGCATGAATTTTGTGGGACACAAAAACATAGAATAAAACAAAGAAACTCCCTCGCACTTCTGAGCCATGCTAAAATGGCTTCAGGCAGAGGGGCGAGAGTGATTTTCACGTAGTATGAAAAGCAAATGGCTTAACCTATAATCTTTGAAATAGGGGACTAGAGGTATTTATCCTGAAAATTCAGCAATGTTTGTGTGGTGTTAGAAATGGGTTAGTGCACAAAATGCCTATCTGTAATGAACTAAGTCCATAAATGATATTTCTTTACAATGCCCCAGCACCCTCTGTCCCTGCTTGTCCAGTGTTATTGGTCATCAGCCACTGATAGTACGACCTAGCCTACTGGGATGTTCGGTGAGTAATAGAATAGAACAATATAGACAATCTTGTTCCAGAAAGCAGGTCCATTCGGTGATCATAGGTAGGTGGGAAAACATTATTTTAAGGAAAAATACCTGTGAGAACTTTATGGAATGTGCAATGGGTCAAATCTTTATTCATGAAAACCCTATAAAACAAAGTCTAGTCATCAGCAATGCAACATAAAATACCCTGGAAGGTCACTATCTGGGACACTTAAGTGCAGGGGGTAATTAATCGGGTAAGAAATCACAATCTAAGTTGACTGATTCCATAGGATGATGTAGGAAAGTGTCAGAAACTGAACCAGTAGAGTAATGGCCTCTAGGTTTATCTTCTGAATATGTTGGCACAACCATAGTCATAATTGAGGCTGATCTGGGATTGACGTTATGCACGTAACTATTACGTTTTGAATGCCGAAACCTTGGTCTCTTTCCATGTAGTGCTTTAAAGGTGAAGCAAAGAATTTTAAAAGCAATTCGCAATCCTAAATGCAACCAGTGGGTAGACTGAAAGGCATGGTAGATGTGTTCCCTGTGTCCAAGGTTAAGACTGGTGCTGATGGCTGCATTTTTGAATCTCTGAGGTCTAGCAGTAAGGTCTCCTGGAGCAGCTCTGTGCATAGTGTTGGCATAGTTTATTCTGAACAGTATGATGGCAATCATTGTCATGCATTATTGGGGGAAATGGAAGGATTCTTCTAAGAACTATCAACTGAATTAAAGCGTGTTTAGCTTTGGGGATCAAGGGAAAGATTGGCACCAAGAGCCATGACTATGGTCTTTTTTTTTACAATTGGGGAATCGTTTAGTGCTGGTGTTGCATTGTCTGTGCCTTTTAGGAGGAAGGGTTTAAGAGTTTGTTTTACTGAAAGGAGAATTTCTGCCCTTTTGTCTGGATTTGGAAATGTGTGGTAGTGGGACATCCAGAAGGCATTTCTGAAATGTATTCAAAGATGATGAAAGGGGTGGAATTGCTATGGAACGTCTTTTCTTCTTTTTTTTGATCTGGTTAAATGACAATGTTTAACCTTTCAATATATACAGTTTACATATGTCAGAATTACAATTGTGCAATTTACAGAGACAAGCAATAGTGAAATATGATACAAAGTTATATTTCATAAAGAATAAATGATTCATAAAAGAGAGAAGGGTAGAAATAAAAAACAGTAATCTTCGGATATACTGAATAGAAGTAGTAAATAATACAGTAGGGAGAGCACACTCATATTGAAGATTTAAAAGATCATTTAACTAATTGTTATACTTAATTCTCCCTCCGCTGCTGGATCAAATTCGTAACTTTAAGATAAGTTGGGTCATCTGCATAACTGTAACAGGAAATAATATGTGATCTTATGAAAGAGGGGAGGGAAGAGAGCAGAGATTGAATAGGAAAGGGAAAGTGAGGATCCTTGATGTACACCAAAAGGGCATTTCATTTAAATAAGATTTTAAAGGGTCCAAAAGATGCACTGGGTGCACTAGTTGAAGAATGACAATATCTACCCAAGGGCTCTAACTCGGTTTCCAGATTCGAATAGGCATCATTAAAGAATGTTAAGATCAATCAAATGGAAAGCTGCTGACAGATCAAGAAGTATGAAAACAGACAGATTGGGTCTCATTACGAGTCCGGCGGTAGCCGTGCTGGAAAAACCGGCAAGCTGCTGCCAGACCTGAAATACCATTCTGCCTCCGTGATTGCTGAAATCACTGGGGCATTACAACCCCAGTGACCCGCTAATTCCGGAGGCGGAATTCCATAAATCCCCATTCCCATGGAGTCCCATGGGACTCCATGGGGATGGGGACAATGGAAACACCAGTTCCATCTATGACGGATTCAGTGTTTACATTTCTGCCTGCAGGGAGGTGGCGTTACTCCCACCAGGTGAGACCCTGCGGGAGTGACACCTCCTGCCTGCAGAACTCAGAATCAGCTGGTCTGGAAACAACGGTGGCGATGGATTTACCGCCACCGTTGTTTCCGGACCGGCAGACTCTAAATGAGGCCCATTGTCTTGGACTCCATTGATGTATATGATGTCACAGATATAAACGAGGACCAATTATGTACCGTGACCTGGTCTAACCCATACATACATCCTTTCACTAATATTCTAACATGGGTAACCCAAGAGTACTCATAAGTAATGATTTGGTTATTTGCTTGTCAACATTGAATCACTTTGTATAGTCTTGTGTTTTATCAAACACACAAATAGATGTATAGATCACTATAGGCCACTCACTTATCCAAAAGCCCCTTGATTGTCTTATTTATGCAACGTTATGTTTGTATCTTCTACAAAACCTCCCTATTTTCCTTAATTTCTCAAGATCCATGACACATTTCTATGGCATATCTTTTTTATTTTATTTCCGTATTTGTGAAATCTCTGTGAATACTTTTGAAAGTTATTTGTTTTCAAAATAAAGTTCAGAATTTGATTAGCATGACTTCTCGATTCAAATCCTACAATCTTAGTCTTAAGGCATTCGAATTTTCTAAGATGTTGGTACATAGAGTTAGGCTGGAGGACCCATTGAATACTAAAATCTAGTTTCATTTTCAGGATATCCACTGTAAAGATTCATGGGGAAAATGTATTTATAATGCATTTCATAGGATATCATTTTAATGTGTATTTTGAAACCTCAGATGGATCTTGGTGGGTCGATGAACCAACTCCCATTGCTAAAAGTGTTACGATAAATTCACATTTTTTTACGTACGTCATCCTTATACTTAATGGGACTATTTGTGTTGCTCTGATGTATGGTGTGTAATATTTTCAATTTCTTTCTAAATCCACTTGGATAGTGGACGCTTTAAGATAACAGGACCCATTATGAGTAGGGGGCTGCTGTAAAAAGCCTGGAAAGGGTCACTCAAACCCCTTTTACCACACCACCATACTGCGAGTTTGGCAGCAATGTGGATGGGGTATAACCTGTACTTGAATTGAGGTATTCCCTCCATAATCATGGTAAGTGTTAGAGGAATTACTTCACGTGGTAAACACTCCAAAATCCCCATGGATTCCTATGGACTCTAAAAATGGGGATGAACATTGCCCTTCTGCCACTTGTAATTGGGTGGGTTGTGCCTAATTACAAGTGGCAATGACGGTATTCAGGTTTGGTGGTAATTTACTGCCATGCCTCTAGCGAGCCCCAACGTTTTTGATGGGTCATCAATAGATCCTTTGCATTTGAAGACTAACTTTGCCAGTGAGTGAGAGTTTGATGGAAGTGGATAACTTTTGGATGTTATAGAAAAGGCTGTCTTTTAACAAATTACATAAATGAAAAAGACGTGAGTACCTAAAGAATCTCAAATCTCAAAAAACATGCAAAGTGAAAGCAATATTGCACACGAACTACCTTGCAGAATACAAAGATGATTAACATTTTCATGAAGACAAAACATTTTAACTTAATTTGTATGGTGAGGCCAAAGGATTGATTTAATTTGTACAAACTTATCTTTTGTGGATGTGTTTATTGTTTAAAACTGAGTGGTTAGCAAAATGGTATCTGTTTCACAATGTGCATGTTTATGTTTGTGGTATATACATATTTCCAAGAGTACGTTTTTTAAAAGATAAACATTGAATGTTTAACCTACCTTGCCAATAAAAACTGCCTGGCCCTCCAACTACAAGATCTCCATCCTGCAACAGAGGCAATAAAACATGAAAAATAATCAGAATGCAATTGTGATGTTATGCAGTTTCAACCTAAAAATATACCCTTGTCAAATTCTGAACTCCTGTTAAAAATCCTATCTCATAGAAATACAATACAAGAAATGCATATGCAAGATAAGTTGAAACAGATTACCACACTCAATTCAATGACAAAAAAGAAGTATGAAACTTAGTTATGTACTAATCACAGCTCAGCTGAGGTCGTGTTCATTCACCCATGCCCAGTACTCTGAGAACATCCCGTAGGCCATGCAGGCATAGCTTTCCATACTTGGAACTAGCCCAAAACCATACCAAAAGTTCCTTGCAAGAGTATCATGACTTAACCTGGAGCAAGCAGTGCTCTGGTCACCTTTGTGCAAGTTGACAAATCAGGATGGTGGCATCATCGAGCCAGAGTCTTTGTAAGAATGAGTATTTTCACTCAGCGATGTATGTATGCATGTATTGAAATTTCTAATGCGCGAACCAAGGCCCAGAGGCATCTGGACACTGCTGATGCCTAGGACTATTATGACACAGTGCTTTGTTTTGCTATTTTCTTCATGCAGTGCATGTTTTCAATCATGTGGAATAATTCTGCCAATCCCTGTCGGCTGCTACCACCAGTGATGATTTTTATGTGCTTAAAGGTATCCAAAGACTTCACAATACCATTTGAACAAGGAACAAACCTTTTAATCTTGGCCCTTGTTCCAATCCTGAGCTTTTCTGTCAGACCTTCTACAGAAGCAAAAGCCAAACCTCTGCTTCAAGAACAAAACAAGGACACCAGACCCAACCTCTTACCCACGTTCTACAGGAGTTGGGTGGCTATCTTGCAATGGGTCTGTCCTGAAAATCGTCATATAAAACACCAGCAAAGAAGGGATTTACTGAACATACATTTTGTTTGTTTATAATACATCTCATATAGAATTCCATATAAATTGAGTTTTGGTATGTTGAAAATACATCTTGTTTTATAGAGAATGGAATATTAATCGGGAATTTCACGGCTGTATTTTACCTATTTGTAGGTAACACGTTGGCTGGATAAACAGTTGACAACTAACGCTTAGTGCCTTAAAAAATCATGTTAGTATCAGAATAATAATAACTTCAGATAACAAGAAAATATACTTCAATAGGATTATTTTCGATGAGAAATGATCAACCAAGTGAAACAGACTAGACTATTTTATAAGAAATTAATGAAAATGTGCACACTTGGAAAAATCACTTTTAAATTGTGCTATGCTATTTTAAGACCTAGAAAAAATATATTCTATTGGTGATTGCAAAATTGTAAAAATATTGAAATTATGTTACTTGTACAACCGATATGTTTAGGGATTTTACGAATGCAGTTCAGCAATTGAGTTAATGTTGTTTTTTAAAATATTTTATTTGTAATTTTTATTATGCATAGATTTTTTTATGTATATTTTCATATTAATACGGCCTTTTATAAGATAGTGGCTGGTGCTGAGGCGCCCTCCTGTTTCCATTGATGGCTTCTGAATAAACTCTAAGTCTGGCTACGTGATGCAGGGACTGGGGAATATGGAATGTTATTATGAGGATGTGAACACCCTATGATTCAAGGGCAGGTAACACACATGAAGATGAATATTGATGGGCAGCGCCTGTCAATGCTCAAGGAAGGCAAGAGACTGCCACTCCCCATTCCCTTTTACCTCACAAGAATGCCCCTCCCTAATTGCCTTCATCACTTCAGGCTTCCCCTCCACCACCACAGTCAGTTTGATTCCATCATGGCCTGGCATCACCACAAAAGCCTTCCCCTATTATGACACTCTGCTCCTGTGCCACCCCAGAAAGCCACATACCCTTACAGTCTGCCTATCTTCAGTATAGCTTGCTTCCCAACAGTACAACCAGCCCCCACCACTACAGCTGTTCCACCAGCACTACACCCTGACCTATCTCTACAAGTGTCATCAACAACCGCAGACTGCACCCCACCACCACAGCCTACCCTGTCACCAAAGCCTGCCTCTGTACCATCCGAACATGAACCTTATACCACCTCAACATGCCCTCTGCTCAACCATATCCTGCCTCCAGCACCACAGCATGGTCTGAAAATCAGCACTGAGACAGATGAACCCTCGACCTCATCCTATTTAACATCTCAGCAGCATTTGGCACAGACACCCCACCACTTCCAAAAACGTAAACAAGCTGGCCTTAGTGATACAGCCCAACGGTGGATATGATATGATATGATATGATATGATATGATATGATATGATAGGTTATTTATAAAACACTTAATACCCAGAGGTTTCTAAGTGCGGACCCGGGATCGAACCTGTGCTGCTCTGTGTCGTCTTGCTTCCAAGGTGAGCATGTTGTCCCCGAGTTATCCTCTCGAGAGGACGATGACATTACTCCTCAATGAAAGGACAGATGCCACCTTTGTAGCCCCTTCCAAATCAACCCCAGGCAACATCACCTGTTGAGCATCTCAAAGGTCACGTGTATATCCTCTGCTCTTCAATGGCTGCATGGTTCCAGTGATGAGGCTCATGAAAGAACCTGGCTTCGTGTGCTACAACTCCACAGCCAACACTCAAATCATCTTCTATCTCTCCACTGACAACAAAATTCTTAACTACGCCAACTCACATATTACAAAGAAACAGACTCAACCACAAACAAATGAAAATCACAATCGGTCCCACGGAAAGAAGAAGCCTGGAACAAATGAATAGACAAGAGGCTGATCAAACGACTAGCCAGCTGACCCATGTAGTGAGCCAGCAATAAACACAAACTTTGCAAAGCTACAATGCCTCGGTTTACCTATCAGAGTATCACCAAACAAGCAGTCCCACCAATGGACCACATAGATGGAAGGCACCAATGGCATAGCATCACCTGATGCCAATGGTAACAACCAGTTAGCGAGTTAGCCTCTTACCCTGAGAGACACCATAACCCTTCACACCAACATAGCACTGTGTGCAAAAAACCTTTTATCACAACCTATGCATGAATGACCATCAACTGGCACAATAAATACCTGTCCCAGGTACACCCAGGCCTGGCCTCATCAAACACCATGCCAGAAAAGACCTAGAAAGGAACCCACATGCAGTGTCCAGTATCTTCCAATCTGCATATAGCAGCAACACCGCAGTATGAGCAACCTTGCTCTGCTCCCTGTACCACTACTACCATTGCATGCCAACTAACCCCAGCCCATCTCGTTTAGTGCCGAAAGCACCAAGAGGCATTACAAATGGCACCATAGCAGACTTGATAGTGTAACTGCTTGCCTCCCCATCATTACAGCATGACTGCTCACATCACTAGAGTATTAGAGCACGGTATGCCCCCCAGCACAGCTTAGCCCCAGCTGCTCAAAATCTTATGAAGGCAGCAAACCACAATCACACAATATTAACAAGGAGAGGTAAAAGTGCCCATTAAAATGGATGCCCTTTTGTGAGTCATCAGTTTGGCGGCTAGATAAATCACAAATCAGTCTTTCCTCTCTCTTCACCTTTGAGGTACTTGGAGCATAGTTTTTTTGCCAGCTCCTTTGTGGACCTTAAGTACAAATGAGTTCTCACTCTAATTTGTTCCTTATTAGTTATTTGTATTTCATGTTGTGCTGACTAAAAAAGAAATCTAGAACTTTTGTGCTAAATGTACAATAAAATCTGAGCATAATGGATCTTGGCAGTGCTTTGGTACATAGGTATAACGGAATCTAGCACTGCCAAACTAATTGCGTATAATGGAATCTGACCATGCATTGCTAACCGGACATAATGCTGGATTTACCAGGCTAGCTGGGCATAATGCACACCAGCACTGCTCTTTTGACTGAACATACAAGAATTGGCTTCAGTGTGCTAACTGGGGATTGTGGACTCTCACTCAGCTTTACTACCAAGACGAATGGAAGATCAGCCTGCCAGGTTTCTCAAAGGCATGGTGCCAGCAGCCTGAAGCATTGAACAGGAAACGAGCCCCAACCTTAAATGATATAGGATCACTTCAACAAAAGACCTTCTCATTGTGGGAACCAAATCACTCTTGCTGTGGAGCGTTGTTTTAGCACTCTAGAAGTGTGTCTCCTGAGCTTGGGAGGGGCAATATTCCCATTCCAGAGAATTGCAAAAGCCATAGAAGAGCATTTCAAGGAAGAAAATAAATGTCATCTGCTCTGTTCAAACCCTGAGACATGGAAGACACAATGCTTGCACAGAGTTCTAACGGCGTAGGCCGATCTCTGCAAGATCGGATGGAGAATGCCTCATGGAGACAGCAAATGGAAAACGTTCCTTGCTTTGATGCCCAATCAATAATAATAACTTATCGTTTATATAGAACTTGTTTTATATACCATTATTATAATCCATTCGAAATTGGAACTCATTTGAACCAGAATGATGAAAGCCTGAGTCGACCTTGCCAGGATTCGAACCTGTGACCTGCAGATCACACACAGATCACAGCGACGAGCACTCAACCAGCTTATCAACCAACCAATCAATCAGTCAATCCATCCTTCATTTGTAAGAGCACTCGTGTGCTGTACTGGAGCAGGTTTGTGTTACAGCTTGGCTGCTGCAAAGAAATAGTAGACACAGTACAGACAGAATCAATGGCACTATCATATGAGCCATACATGGAACATAAAAGCCACAAATGGTTCAGCTTGGCTTGTAACTTCTCTTCGGGGACGCGAGTGGGTGTGATCAACCAACATGAAAAGGACCCAAATCAGAATGAATGGAGTGCCCATGAGCAAGCATCACTAGAAGTAATGAGATCAGTGAGGGAGGTCTCCAGTGCAGAGGGAACTTCCAGACCCTGCCACTGGTAGAAGTTCATTCAAGTTCAAAAACATTGCAGGGGCACCAATCCGTACAATGATTGCTCTCTTGTCAGTAGTAGTGGCAACGCTTAGTCACTACTAGCAGGTATGTGTGTGCAGATGTTGTTCCCGTGGGCATCGTTTTAATCATCAACCCTTATAGTTGAACAACCATAGTGTGACAGAGGAGGGTGTAGGGCCCAGTGGATGGAAAAGGTATCTATTATACTGTAAGAGTTAATCCCTCTGTCATTTGGAGAGCCCGGCTGCGGTGCATTGGGAGATGGCAGACACAGACAAACCATGAGTGCACCTGCTACCAGCATAATCACCAACCTTGCACGTGGTGCTTGCTGATGTACACACGGTGAGCCATGTCAGTCCCCAAAGCCATGGGCACCTTACCTCTGTGTCTCTCTCTCTCTCTATGAAGGCACATGCTTAGCCCCACCAGCACACTAGCCCCACCCCTTCCATTCTGCATCAGGTACCACTCATAGAACTCAATGGGCTTAGTGACCTGATGGGGAGTGATGGCTGATCAGAGGATATTTCAGCTGTCTCTAGCTGTAATGTCTAACGCCTCCAACCTAGACCATTGTCCGAGCACCATCTGAGCACCCGTCACCATGAGCGTGTGACCCGGACACACTGATGAGTGGGCATCAAGACTTCTTCAGACACCCTTTTTGACCAGGTCCTACTGGACTGGAGACATTACATATTATTATTACAAGATGCATTTTCCCAGAGGACCCAATCTTGCTGTAGACTGGAAATCTTCGTGTGGAGCTAGCATGCACCCCAGAGCTATGTCTGGCAATACTCATACATTTATTTACAAACCTGTTTTGCCACCATAGACACTGATTGGCTCAGAGACTAAATGCCCATTGTAAGACTCCACTCACCTGTATTGTTTTAATTAGGTGAGGTTCTTGGGGCAGGTGTAACCTGAATTTTGATGGATAGGGAGAATAAAGACTCTTAGCGAGGGATTCTGATGATTTACCAGGTGATATGGTATTAGGCTTGGCTAAAAGCATGTAAGGTCTACAGAGATCCCAACCTCACCACAGGCATACACATACTGATTCAGTGGTGATGACAGTGGATTCCCTGCATACAGCGGAGAAACTCATAGAGCAAATTTCCCATTTAGGTTCCCGCTCTAAGCCGGGAATCCGGCATAGAATTGGATTGATGCAGGAAAACACACAGCAACAGTATTTCGCCATGTTTCCTGCACCCACCCCATTTCGCGTACATCTAAGGAGTTTCTAGGTATGCTTGACATGATCCTTGTTCGTATGAAACATCAACGTCGTGATCGGTTTTGTAATTTGATATGTTGCTTTTCACAAACCCCTGCTGCATGTTTTACACGTAGTGCAAGCAAATTGTCTACCATTAGAGACACTCCCGTCCCCTGCACACCATTCAAACTGAAAATACAGTCAAACGTTTTATACACATTTCACAAATGTACTTGTAATATAGTAATATACCAAAAGCACTGTTAATCAGCACAAGTGCATTTCAAGGTAGATCATCTGTCTATACAATCATATTTGTTCTATGCAATACACAATCCTTCTCCCGTACAAAGGGAGGTAACAAGCCAAATCTTGTATCAGAAGAACTTGAAGCTGAACGCGTTTCGGGGATACACCCCTTCTTCAGGAGCACTTAACTGTAAAATAACATATGAACACCCTATCAGGATTATGTTCTCTACCCAACTGAACAATTCTTACATGCATCAATAGGATACCATCACCTAGTAGATGTTACCAACCCAACACCGTTGTCTGCTCAGTGAAGATCATTTAGTGTACGTAATGTAGCAAGCATTTAGATATCGAACTTGGTCCCTTCATATAAGATATTGTGGATACCAGAAAGTTTGAAGTAACAAAATGCCATAGTGATCGACTTATTCGATATGTAGGTCACCTTCTGAAATGGTGGGAAAGAGCTAGCATAGAGAGGCCCCTTCATCCCGGGGTGTGACTCGGTAAGTCCTCTTGGCGCGTAGATAAAGTTCATCAAGCCTGTTCTCGATCTACCAACTCTGCTACTCTAGAGACCTCGGCACACTAAAAGGTGTACATATGTTCACCTTTATCCTGTGTAGAAGTGTTCCGAAAAAGTAGTGGAACTGTGGACTTGGCAGGGGAGAGGGTAGGCGGAAGCATGGTGGTACATGTGACATGGTGTTGCAGGCGGGGCATTGCAATTTTCCAAGTGGCTAGTAGCTAAGACTCCCATTACAACTTTACACTTGCACAAGGACATGCATTGGCAAATCCTCTGTGAAGAATGGTGAATATGGTACTAAAAAGTAGAGTAATGGTAAACTGGAAAAAATAAAAGTAGTGGAACACCGCTCCCGACCGTTCCCGCTCACCTCGATCACTGCCTTTATCCAAACAATTGAAAGCATTCGGCCTCCATTTAAACTAATTTTAGGATTTACATGATAACATGCTAGGAGGTGGGAGACAGT
Source organism: Ambystoma mexicanum (assembly GCF_040938575.1). NCBI lineage: Eukaryota > Metazoa > Chordata > Amphibia > Caudata > Ambystomatidae > Ambystoma > Ambystoma mexicanum. Next base: position 1,043,430,083 of record NC_090924.1, read on the forward strand.
TCAAACAGGCATAGCTTTAAAAAAATGATTATTTAATATAAATCTTTTGTTATTATTATTATAATTAATATTATTGTTATTATTATTATTATTATTGTTATGGTATTTATTGAACGCTGAAGCAATGGAGTGCTTTACAGTCATAGGAGGAATAATAAGGTTAGGGGGCAAAGAAACAAGGGGGTGGGAATCTAACAACAGGGGAGCGGAATCAGACACAGAAAGCATGTGTTTTTAACTTTAAAACATTATATAGTGCTCTGTGCTGAAAACAAAATAAGAACACATTATAAGAAATCTAGGATATAACAATGGTATTAAGTTCATCATTACTATTTATTAAGTTCATCATTACTATTTATTATATATACAGTTATGCAAGGGAATCATTTTGGCACAGAAACCAATTCCTTCAGACAAATGATCATGAGCAAACCCTGCATGCGGGTGGGAACTCATGATGGAACATAAATGTCTTGAGGTTTTTTGTGGAAAGTGGATAAGAGCACTGGTATTTAGGAGGGAAACCAGACATGTTTTATGGGCTCGCGGCCTGACCACAGAGAAAGACATATCCCCGGATTCGCAGTGTTTGCAGAAAGGATCATGAAGCAGAAGTATAGTCATAGACCCTTAGGATAGACAAAGGTAAACATGGCTTTGTATAAATCACATACTCCTGGGGTTAGAAAGCTTGTAGGTGTTCATATTTTTGGCTGCAGAGGCAACCGAGGCCCAGGGTAGTACATGTGAATTCGCTGTGAGCCAGAAGTTGGTGAAATGTGGACGCCTTGATTAAAATCTGTCTCCTGAATAGGAAGCTTACAATCATGCCTCTACGCCTCTCCTGCTCCCTGCTGCCAACATACAAAGCGTTTAACCAAATGCAAAGGGACTGCATACTAAACAAAAAGAGAGCTACACTGTGCCATAGGCGCAGATGTATGTTTGCATGACAGCTTATAAAATATGTTTGCCGTTCTGTGAATTGAACCGTTATTGCCCCATATGTATAAATGAACAAGCACGGAAGCACCAAACATCGGTTCCATGTCATTTCGACGCCAGTAATTCTTTCAAAGAAACAAAGCTGGCTGCATAGGTGTGAACGCACCTAGATTCGATTTTTTAAACAAGGCACTCCAAAGCACAAAAACGAAAATAGCTGCAAAGGTCTGAAAGCACCTAGATTCGATATTTTAAACAAGGCACTCCAAAGTGCACAAATTAAAATGACTGCACAGGTGTGAAAGCACCTGGATTCGATTTTTTAAACAAGGCACTTAAGGGATGCATAACATGGTGGTGATGTTGTGGCTGGTGGACAGGTATCTATCGATGGGCAGAGGGGGAAAAGCATGCAGCAGTAAGAACAGGGTTAGTGTCTCAGAATGCAAAATGGAGCATTGTGTCTCAAGGCTGCTTACTAAGGCGAGTGGAAGTTCTATGGATCCATCAGAGTTGAAAGTCCTGGAAAAAGTTGTATAGAGTGGTGCTCTGTCACTCTCCGACATGTTCAGACAGGGTCCTTAGTGTGGGCCATGCTAGTGGGCCGGAGATTGCCTGCCGGAATCGGCCTCCTGTTGTTGTAAAAACTGCAGGCGTCCAATCACGCGGTCTCCCCCTGGGTGCACAGCAACAAAGATCAGCTGTTCCAAGCTGGAAAGGAGGCCGCTGCCGGCTGTGTGCTCCTGGAGGGACTGCATGCAGCATCCTCAGGAGACAAGGAGGGGGAAAATATCCCTCGAGACACACAAAGCACTTAGGTACAGGGCCGGGGAGGGGGATGGTGATCCCCTGCCGGCATTGGTCTTCTGTTGTAAAAACTGCAGGCGTCCAATCACGCGGTCTCCCCCTGGGTGCACAGCAACAAAGATCAGCTGTTCCAAGCTGGAAAGGAGGCCGCTGCCGGCAGTGTGCTCCTGGAGGGACTGCATGCAGCATCCTCAGGCGACAAGGAGGGGGAAAATATCCCTCGAGACACACAAAGCACTTAGGTACAGGGCCGGGGAGGGGGATGGCGATCCCCTGCCGGCATTGGTCTTCTGTTGTAAAAACTGCAGGCGTCCAATCAGTAAGGGTGGGTAAAATGTCTGTTTTTGGTACCATGGATCAGAATGGCAGATCAGCTCCAAAATCTGCCACTTCTACTATTCCGCCATGCTGTGGAATTCCTCTTTTTGATGCCTTTTGCCTGTTAGATTTCGCAAAATGTTTCTGAAAAACTTTTGCCACATTAATATTTCATTCAATAAGCAGGCAAGAACATTCCATGCACCTTGATTGGACGGAACACCCGAAATAACAGACAATCAGGTGACCAGAATTGTAGATATTTGAGATAAATGACTACGGCTCTGCAGGAGTACAGGGATGAGTAGTGGCTAATCTGCCAACTCAGCCCCAAACTACTACTATTCCTTGGAGTAGACCAATCATAAGAAGAAACAGGCACAGCCTGAAAGATAACCCTCATTCTCCTCTTTTGGTAGCCACGCTGAGGGCAGGCTAAATCCTTAGGAGGAGTACACTGCTTCCAAAATGAAATGATGGCCAATCAAGTTTATATACAAATATAGGACTTTACTCAAACAGTCACTGCAAAGAAATGAATTAAAAGCACTAAAAAGCCATCCCTGTAAAGGAAACACAGCTTATTCAGAACTAGATATGAACGGCTAAGTTGATATGCAGGGGTGTTCAGGCACGGATTTCTGAAAATGTCAATGATCAAGGATATTCCTTCAGAACGAGGTAGAGATGGGAGGCCCAAAAGTCACGATTGATCCATTAAGTAGACCATGGTTACAGGGCTGCTTCACAGTATCTTAGGTTTGGTCTTTGGTGCTTGACAGCTTTGAGCTGGGTTCCCAGGTGCTTTTGCCCCAGTCGAGCTAGCTTCAAGATGTTCGAGTTGATGCAATCTTGCTGGCGATCAGAGCAGAGTCAGTTCGATGATGTGGTCTCCTGTTGGTTTGAGTGGGCATTCAAGACGGTTGAGATGATGGCTTCCAATGGTTTTTAGAGGCAGTCAAGTCGGCGGTGAGAAAATGGCGCTGCTGGGCAGAGTTGGCATTCAAATTGGGTGAGTCAATGCCTTCCAGCAGTTGGGTCAAAACTCGGGTCAACTGCTCCTACGATAGCAAGCCCAGAATCAGGTTGAGTCAAACTGCTCCGCTTCAATGGGTTGAGTCGGCGTCTGGATGGCTTAAAGTGTAGCAAGAGATTCAAAGTTGTGTAGAGTGCCAAAAGCAGCACCATGGCTCCTGTGGTGACTTGATGTGTGCAAGCACGGTCAATCCGGCTCAAAGGTGTCCTGAGGCAATGAAAGAGGATTCTGCTTCTGGACTGTTAGGTTGGTGGGAGGTCCAATATAGTGTCACCGGGACAAGGTGAGCCCTCCGGTTCTGCGCTTCCACTCCATGAAGTAGGCTGCAACCTACAGGAGATCCTCCACCTCCAGTGACTAGGGTGCTGGTTCCAGTGCAGCCAGCAGAGAGGCCTGGGTTCACAGCAGTTCACTCTCACTTTACCCTGGGGATGGCAAGGGGAAATAATGCCTCTGCTTTCAATGCCTTCTGTCTTCAACTCCCTGGAAAAGGACATGGAGTAGACTTTACTCCCATCAGAGGTCCAGTGGATCCTTCTAGTCTTGACAGGCCAAATATCAATCAAAGAAGGAGAGAGTGCCACCTTCCTTATAAAGGCAAAATGTCACACAGAATTGGTCCAAAGCAAGCATGCTGTAACGGGTCCACTTAACACTGTTGTGGCATCTGGTCTCAACAACAAATATATCTCCTGCTTCTCTATGCAAATCCATTGCTTCATTAGCAAATCAAAAGCTGGTATGGCTAAGTATAAGAGCTAAGCATAAGTATAAGAGCACAATAGCACATAAGACCGTTGCACCCTAAAAAATAGAACCGTCCTTCTGCTGACAGAGTTTGCATTTCTAATCAATCGACCGTTGATGAAAGAATTCAATCTAGCAGATCAACTGGCTCTCCTCAGCCACAAATATGAACGAAATCCGCCACGTGATTTTTGCCGATTTATCAAGTACTTGAAATTCTTCTTTAACATCTAGTATTGTCCCCAAGCAAGTAAAATTGAGTGTCAAAAAACCTCTTTGAAAATGTCCAGTTTGAGTCCTGGAGTAGCATGAAATGTTAGCTCTATTTTAGATCTTCCTTGCATAGTAAAACTATGAGAGAGTGTCTAGCCAAAATGCACCTTGTTGCCAAAAAAACGCAATTACTCCAAACCTGACAGGCTGACTTTCATCCATGTACCGGCCCAGAAGCTGCACTGATTGGAGTCCTGTTGGACCTGCCTGGTGCCACTGGCAATGTGGACATTGCTGCGCTGATCCCATTGGATCTATTGGCTGATTTTGATATTGTTGATCAGAGTCTTTTAGACTATCTTGCGCTGCCAAGAGAAAAAAGGAGTCAACCAGTGGTTCTTGGCCCCTTTGAATCGAAAGAACTCCCCTTAACATGTGGCGTTCCTTAAGGGTGAGTGTTTTTTCCATTATTGTCCAAGCTACATGTCTTCCCACTAGCCTTTCCAGTGGAGCCTTACAGACTTTGATTTTACACTTATGGTGATGATCAAGACTCCATCCTACGGTTTGATGAGCACAGACAAATACAGAGCGATACCTTCAAATCCTGTCTGATTGCAATAGTGTAGCGCATGAGCATTGACTGTTTGAAGCTTAGCAGAAAGAAATCAAAAGTCAGACTACTGGCCCCCATGCATGAGTCCCAGTGCAGGGCAAGCTCAAGCAGTATCAAGCAGTGCAAAATCTTGTGATAAAAACGAATGCAACCTTACCCATGAGTGCACAAACTACATTGTTTGCCAGAGTGTGATTTCATCTGCGCCGACTCCTTAGCAGCACAGCGAACTCTAGTCAATGCCCTATTTTCTTTGAGGCTGGATCATTGTCATACACTCTATCTCAATCTCCCGGATTAAACGTCTTAAAGTATTTTTCTGTAACACATTAGACGCTGCTTATTAGTGTTTTTGAATCCAAACATGTACTACGTAGATTATATGCATCACATGTTCCATGTCTTTACTCCACTGGCACTTGTTGCGCAAGTCTGTCCCATCAAGACCTGCTTCTTCGAAGGGGGGTTCCCTATTCACACCATCCCCCACCTCGTTGTTTGATATAGGGGTGTTCACCCCTTCCACCTTTAACTCGCTGCCTAGCCACCATCCGGATGCCCCTGTGCTTCCTCTTTGCGCTGTTAGACTTCTGTGGCCTTGCCCCCACTACCGCTGCATGCACAATCTCCGCCCTGCTCTCCCATGCGGACCAGAAGCCCCAGCATAGCTGCATAACCCTTTGCATCGTGGTGAAGTCCAGTGATGCAAACACCTTGTGCTAAATCACCGCACTGCAAAAGGGCCATGAAAGCCAAGACACTGCATCCGCAACTGGAAGGTCTCTTAGATTCGATTGAGCAAGGGGAGAGATATTAAAGTGGATAAGCAGGTCTGCCCAGGTATGGTGGGGAATAAAATACTGCACCCATACGTAAGACGGATAGTGCAAGTCAGCTCGGCATTCCACAAACTTATAAAGGAACTTGGCCTTCGACGTCATTCCTCTATTTCATCACAGAACTCATTGGGGACTTGCAATATCCTTATCATGTATGGTAGGGGGTAACTTTATCCCATACATTACAGTTCTTATGCATGCATCTCAATATCACATGATACGAAAATACCAATACACATTTACATGGACACTCACTCTTGGGTTATTAGGTTCCATTCAATCGTTTTAATGCAGCTTTGAGTGGTCCTTGACACATTATAAGTTGTACATATAGTTCCAACCTTCCAGCATTCTGAATATCGTAAAATATTTGTGCGCACCTGTTTTTAAAAAGTTCTACATTGTTTGGAAACGTGCCCTTTAAGAATGGGAGCACATATGCACAATTATTATCTTACAGCACCCTGGCATAAGGCGCTATATAAATAACAAATAAATACAAATAGAAATATGCGACTGCTATTCTGATGTATTGAAGAAGTAAATCAGAGATTATTATCGAGTAAAATAAGTCTGTCTCTTTTTACCGGGAAGACCTGCTTTGAAATTCTTTTGTTAGCAATTGTAGCTACAGTCATTCCACCTCACCTATTTTGCATTGACACAATCATTGGTTGCTGTGTGTTTTTATGTAGTGCCATGATACAGAAAAGCAGGCAGGGTTCTGCTGCCGGCTAAGCAGCCATATTCATAAGAGCCAGCTAACTTTTTTCCATCATATTTCCCAAAATGCCGGAATCATTATGGGGTGATGCTAAAGTGCTTACTGGGCATAGCTTGTGTTGTCTTCAATACTAATTTCTAACCAGTTCTCTGCAGTAATGATGTAGTATTTCTATCAACGAGAGAAGATATATAATAATAATAATATTTTGCATGTATATAGCACTACGAACCCTCAGGCATCTGAGCCCTGCTTATTATTACCCATGGTGTGTGGTGCTCATTTACCGACCTCGGAAGGATGGCAGGCTGAGATTGGCCCTGCCAGGATTCAAACCTTCGTCGGCAGGCTATGCACGATGTCAAAGGGAGCACTCTACTCGCTGTACTATCTGACCGGCTATGAAGTTGCACAACTGTCAGAAACGGAGTCCATCCTTCTCTTTGGAAGAGCAAGGAAGAAACTGAAGTGGGAGAATGGAAAAACAGGCTCCCGTCCCTCCCCTCTCGCGCCTGGCCTAAAGGATCACGGCCCAGGCACCCGCCACGAGAAGAGTTTGCCCATCTACCAGACGACCAAATACCCTGGTACAGGAACATACGGATGTGTCCATCTGCCTGCCCAACAGCACGCCCTGCCCATGCTGACACCTGCGGCACGGATCAACTAGACTAAAACCAACACGTCGTTAGAGATGCCATGACGACCTAGCCAACGGTCAGCACACCTGTGCAAATATACACACTCCCGCACCAATCTACACGAAGAATATACTCAGTGCTATAACGTAGGCGACATACATACTCACGGACGTGCATCTTTATTATTTTCCACAATAGGCTCTCAAAATGCAGAAACGCAAGACGCATCATGAACTCATCTAAAGAGCTTGCTTACGCTTCTCTTAAACCCAGGTACCATAATGAGAAATATAACGAAGACACGATACTGGTCATAAGACAATATGATACTATAACCTAAAGCGCCTGTGCACCAAACGGTTCCACCTATACACCAGGCCTTAGTAGGCCGCAAGCAAGAGCTCCCATGGACGTTAAAAGAACAAGAGTCAGGTTGCTGATCCTGCAGAATGAGCCCTGCGAGAGCAGACAGCCAAGGTCGCAATGTTGCAAACCCACATTCCGAAAGCAGACCATCAAGGGCACGATGTTGCAACCTCGCACGCCGCGCACCAACGTTAAAGTCACACCTGCAAAATTAAACCAGGCACACAGTAGAAAAACAATATTAATTGTGCAAAAGTCTGCCTCAAACACGGTCCCACCTCACGTGACCAAGCCGAACCTGACAGGATGCCAAGTCCAGGAGAAAGAAGGCGTCTGGATCCCTTGGTACAAGACACAGGCAGACACACTTAAAAGGCTCAATGGACATCTGCGACAGTGGGAGTAGTCGGCCTTCCAGCTCATGAATAAGTCCTCACATTGTCTGCACGTACCCATAGTGAAACATTGTTGCAAATGACAGGTACACCGAGAGCTGGGAACAGCGATGGTCCCAAGCTAGGAAGCTCACGGGCGCACCAATCAGAACATGGGGCTCTTATCACTGACGCCATTAACATTGACCAATCATCAGTAGTCTTCATGTAACAATTCTCATGTATCTAATTGTAGGGACAACCCAGATATATCACCTGACTCACCCTTGTCCACTAATATTGTTCTCTATACGTATGCTATACTAACCCTACCACTCGAGCAACCAATTAAGAGTGGCAATAGGTTTTTTGCTAACTTTCTAAGGTGACGCAAGTAGCGCGTCATACTAAGGTAAAAAGGGCCTGCGAGCCCCACGATTGTGTGTGTGTCAGGACGGACGCGTACGATCCTTGACCCATCCCTGCCGTTTTTGTTTAATAAACAGCAGAGTCACCTTGCTTCTTGTGTGTGTCTCATACTCTATCTCATCTGGGATATACGGGAGGAGTTGGGGCCTCCCTGCCCGGAGGTCTGCGGACGGCCCGGCCGACCCCGGCAGAATTCCCCCCGACAAGTTGGAGGCACTGCTGAGATCTGTTTAAGATCCGCCTTTTTTATTTTTTACTTTTTCCTGGCACTCCGGTTGCGAGGAGGCCCGGCGGCGCGGCCCCCTCTGCCGTCGCCCCCTTCTGAGGACTACAGGACCATCGCGGAGCTGCGAGAAGACCGGACAGCGCAATCCGGATATTGGCCCTCGGGAGCCGGTTGAGAAGTATCCCGCCCGCGGTTGGCGAGTGTCCAGACGTGGTCCAGACGAGGGGAGGTGACGAGCCGCTTGGAGGGGTGCACGCAGTCGAGCGGCCCCGCATCAAGAGAACTTGGTGAGCATGCCACGCACAACAAGCAATGTGAAATCGTGAGGGAGGGGGGAGGAATTAAATAAGGGAGGCGGGAGGTGTTGCACAGGTGCGCGGCGAAGGTTCGACAACTTAGTGTTGGAAATAGAATGAATGGTAGTCGAACAAGTGCGAGAGCAGTCGACTACGTTACGCGAGAGAGGGGGGCGGAGCACGAAAACATCACGTGCGGCCGCTCGTAGAAACTGATTGGCCTAGGTAGCGACTGCGTGCAAGGGTGGGTGTGTGTGGTTTCCTACGATTTGGCATTTATTGATCAATGAGTAGATGAGGATCCCTATTGTTCGAGCAAGAAACTCGATAGGTAGATGACGTTTCCCTGTAGGCGGTAGCTAGCTAGTTGCCTAATACGGAAGATAATTGGCTGGTTAAGCCCTCCTGTCGAGGGGCGTATCACACGCGAGGCGACGCAGTGTGCGCAGTCTGATTATATTATTGATTTGATTACCTTGTTCCAGGAGTGACAGGAAGACAGCTGTAGGGTTAACGGGGGTAGATTGAAAGTGCATTTTGAACTTAAAGAATATATGAAGAACTTATCAGTAGCTCGAAGAGATCAGTGACGTCACCAGTAGGGCTTCCATAGGATATCCCGAGCACAAGGCATCTTCCCTCCTGAGATTGGTGGGGAAGAGAATTGTGGTAAGGAAGTGGAAACGGAGATAAACGGCAATGAGTTGATCGGGGAAAGGCGAAACGGGGAACATGGCTGCGCACGGAGAACGCCGGCCACGACAAGTGTAGAAGGGGGAGGAGCACATGAAAATAGGATGACTGTATAAGAACTTCATAAGGGGTACGCAGCCGCAGGGGGCTACGTGCGCCTCGGCCGCAGGGGGGCGTAAGGGTGTTGTATAAAGAAAGAAAGACAGAAGGAAATATACAAATGTAACATACTATATTTTTTATCATTTTTCTTAGCGGACTATCGTAAATCCCCAAACTTACGGGGCCAGGTAAACGATATAAGGCTGTATATTGTAAACTGCTGGTGAGATAAACTGCTACCAGATAGGGGAAGGGTAACAAGTGGAGCGCTACTATGTCATACGGGACAGGATCGGGAGGGTGGGGGAACACCCTCACTACCCCACTACAACACATCTGCACAACACTGCCACCCCATAGGGAGAAACTGATTAAATATAGCATAGAATGGACCCAGGGGACGGATAACAAAATGCTAACACCGTGGCCGCCTAATGGTAGCTTCGATCCATATGTCCAACATTCATTATTAAACCATCTGCACAATACATATAAAGGGAAGAAGTTGGCAAACCATGTGGAGGTGTTTAACTTATGGAGGATGTTCCAGGGGTCCCGACCAGGACCAAATGGAATGTTCACTATGGGGGAAATACCGGAAGAAAAAGAGATTAAGGAGGGAGGAGAGGATGGGAAAAAGGGGAGTGAGGACCCAAAGAACACGGGGAACAGAGGAGAGGGAGGAAAAAAGAATAATAAAACAGATGAGATAAAAAAGGAACCGAGCAACGAGATACCCATAGCAAGGGGGGTGAAAACAGAGGGAGGGGGGTTGTACCCTTTAAGAGAATTAGGAGAAATAGAAAGAGGACAGTTAAGGGCGGCTGAGGGATACTCGAACCCGGCATACAGCCCTCCACCATATGTGGCTCATAGGAAGATGCCAGCAGGGGAGGGGAGGACTGGAGAAGACCAGACTGTGGAAATAGGAAATGATGAGTGGGTAGCTGCACAGATATTATTAAAATTACGAGGTTCATTAACAGGAGAAGAGAAGGAGGTAGTAAAGAAAACAGATGAGGATAATGCCAGGGACAGTGAAATGAGGGGGGAAGAGCTGTTACGACAACAGGAAGAGCTTTTGGAGGAACGACTAGCAAAATTAAGGGATGAGCAGAATGAATTGATCAAGCAGCTTGAAAGGGAGGAGAAAGAGAGAGCGAGGAAAAGGAAAGAAGGTAAGAACGAATTGGAAAAAATACGGGAACGAACGGAGGAGCAAAGGAGAGAAGCTGAAAGGGTAAAAGCAGCAGCAGAAAGGGTATCAAGAGTAGTACTGCGAGAAAAGAAAAGGGAAGAAGAAGAAAAAGAAAAAGAAATGGCAATGTGGAAGAGGAGATTACTATCAGAAACAACTAAGAAATACGAAGAAGGGAGGGTGATAGAGAGTATAGTAGAAAGAGAAAGGGTGAAATGGGAAAGGAAGAAGGAGGATGAAAGAATACTAGAACAGATGAGAAGTGAAGTGATGGAGGAATTAAAAAGGAAAAGGGAGGAAAATAGTAGGGAGATGGAGGAGAGAAATGAAGGAGAAAGAGAAGATAGGAGTAGGGAGAGTGGAGAATGGGGGAATGTATATAGAAACACAGAAGTAGCAACAACATCAGCACAAAGGGGAGTGGTTGATAAAGGAGAAACAAGAGAACTGGACCTAATAGAGTTACAAACAGTAACGATCAAGGGGAAAAAGACCGAGTGGGGGTTGCCGTTTATGACTGACTTTTGCAGTGAGGAAGAAGAAGGAGTGGAGAAAGAAGGAAGAAACAGTGAAAGGGAAAGTTTAGATAACCTATAAATCACCCGAACCAACACAGACTCACCATGGATCAGTAGGAGAAAGGATGAACTGGAGAGAAGTGAGGAGGGAGAGCGAGGAATAGTGGAAAGACAGACACATGAGGCCGCACCATCCCCATCCCCATCACGCCCTCCCCCATCGCACCCTACATGCTCAACCACCTCACGCTCGTTACGCAAAATAAAACTCGCGCCCTTCACAGAAGAACTGACACCCTATGCATATCGGCTTAGAAACCTCCCTAGTCGCAGGCAGGAAAGACGAATACACATGCCCACATTAAACACAGGAAAAGATGGAGAAGAAAGAGTTACGAGCAGGGGAAATACGGACGAAATTGAAGATGTAGAAGAAAGGGAAGAGGAGGAAGGGTGTGAGGACTCGGTATTATGGAACACAATGGGTGAAACGAGACATAACTTGATGCCACTTTTAGAGAGAGGAGGGGTTAGACCGCAGTATGTCCCTTGGAAGCATACCGATAAAGAAAATATAAAATGCAGGCTCCCCTCATTAAGTGGAGGTGCGGGTAAGTGGATATATGAAATGGAAAAACACACCGCAGGACAGAAACTGGCAGTAGGAGATGTAAAGGGCCTGTTAATATCAATATTAGGGGATAGAGCGGATGACATTTGGAAGAGAGCGGGATTCCATGGGGTAACAATAACATACACATCGCACGATGGGGCACCATTCGCAAACTGCAGACATGCACTATGGCAGGCACTGAGGGTACAGTACCCAGACACATCAGACATAGGAGCAATTACCTCTCGCAAGATGCGTGAGAATGAAGATCCTGTTGATTATATCCAGGAGATCCAAGAGAAGTGGTGCATGGAAACGAGAGAGCAATGGGATAAAACACCAGCAATATTCTATCATATACTAGTACAAGGGCTCCCAGAAGGAGTTCAGAAACAACTAAAGAAAGTAGTGGGAATGGAAGCAAAACCATGGCCAGAAATACAACTTACTATAGTGCATCATTGCAGGACATGGCAAGGTAAAATGAAACAAAAGGAAGAGGACAGGAAAACGGAAGAGGCTAAACTAGTACAGAAAAAACTTACTAAATACACAATGGAAGGGGCACTAATAACTACGCCCACAACAATGACCCAAAGCCCCACACAAGTAGTGGCTGCACAAGATTCCGCCCAAATACCACCTTCACAGACTGTAACACAACAGGCGCCGCCAATACAACCATACATGACCAACATGGGAGGAGGACATACGATGGCAGGAGCTGGGTATTATAATTATAACAGGGGGAGAGGAGGATTTATGAGAGGGAGAGGATATGGATATAACACCCAACAACAGGTGGGAGGACTTAGAAATCCCTACCCCACAGGGCAACCAGTATACCAGGACAACACAGGGAGCTTTCCATGGCAAAGTAGGGAACCGCCGGTGTGTTGGAGTTGTGGACTATTAGGACACGTGCGTGTAGAGTTAGACCAGGTACACCATCATGGAGTGAACAGGGACAACCAAGGCCCTCACAGGAACAGCAGGGCCTACAGCAACAGCAGACGTTGCAACAGGGAAATGAACAACAACAACAATTAACACAACAACAGCCACAGACGTATTCACTGCCACAACAACAGGTAGCGATGACACAGCAACCCCAAGCACAACAAACAAAACTGGGTAGGGTGACGGTCTTGGGACACAACCCTTACACAGGAAATGGCCAATCATTGTACCCTCAATAGGACAGCCCACAGACGGCCTTGGTGTGTCCCATCCTGTCAGTAACACCTAATAGTGCGGAGGAGCCACGCATAGAGGTAACGATAGGTGACAAAAAATTATCATTCCTTGTTGACACCGGGGCAACCCGGTCTTGCATAAGGGAAGGTAAATTTAAGATGTCAGGCGAAGCCATGAACACCCAAGGATTCTCTGGGGCTAGAGGGTTGGTTCCCTTTACTGATAACATTCCCTTATCTATTGGAGATTATGATCTGTCAGTTCCACTTCTATATTATAGTGCCTCACCAGTAAATATACTGAGGAGAGACATAATGAACAGGTTGAATATGACGATCTCCTTTACTGAGGACGGCATAATTTGCTCTACTCCAGGGATTAGCATGCTCGCAGCACGACAGATTATGCAAGCATACTGCGGACAGACAGCGATTAGGGCGGAGCCAGTAGATGGCGAACTATTCCAGTATGGAACAGATATGGCAATTGCATGGATGCCAGGGATAGAAGGGAAAATATGGAGGAGGCCAGCAGCCTATCTGTTCAGACCAGAAACACCTGTTAATGAACTAGAAGGAAAGGTGATCCTAATGGACATTGAGAGCATTATTGCAACAGCTGATTACATTGCTGTACATGCCCAAGACAAAGAAGGAAGAGCATGGAGGGCCGTGATAGCATTAGCAGAAGGATGTAGGCTCACCCAGGTGTCAGATGAGGAGCTGTTCTCAGATGAAAAGGAAGAAGGTGAAATGGTGTTTATGATGAGTGTGGAAATATGGCTTACAAACAAGTAGCACAGAAAATTGCAATGGCACTTGAGGCACCCGCATGCACCCCAGTCCCCTTCTTTAAGGAGGATATGTCAAAGGTACCCAAATCATTGTGGACTAATGGCCCCTATGACGTGGGGTGCATAAAAAGTATAGGGGAGTAAGGATAAAATTGAAAAAAGGTGCAATACTCCCCAGAGTAAAACAGTACCCACTATCAAAAGAGGCAGATGAGGGTATATATGAAACCATAACGGCCCTTATAAATAATGGCATATTGGTCCCCTCGGAATCACCTTGCAACACGGCTGTGTACCCAGTGCGCAAGGCTAAAGGGGGGTCTTGGCGCTTCATACAGGACCTCAGGCCCTTGAACAACATAGTAGAAGCGGAATATCCCGTAGCAGCAAACCCGGCCACGATATTGTGTGGCATTCCAGCAGAGGCATCACGATTTACAGTGATCGACCTTAAAAATGCTTTTTTCTCAATACCATTACACCCAGACTCACAAGATCTGACGAGCTTCACTTACAGAAACACAAAGTGGAAACACACTAGATTGCCACAAGGGTATTGCGAATCACCCTCAATTTTCAATAGAGTGATACAGATGGATTTGGGTTACATTGAAGTGGAAAGCACAGTGTTGCAGTATGTGGATGACACAATAATTTGCAGCATGAACGAAAGAACATGCAGAGAGGACTCCTTAAAGATGTTGACAATATTGGCTGAAAAAGGTTACAAGGTAGACATGGAAAAGATACAGTACTGTCAAGAACAGGTACTTTACATTGGTCAACTTATATCCCAACATGGAAGAAAGATTGCACCACAAAGAGCACAGGCCATTTCAAACACTCCAATGCCACAAACTGTGAGGGAACTGCAGCAGTTCCTGGGGCTGTGCAACTACTGTAGAGCATGGGTGTTTGATTACAGCTCGTACATAGGACCCCTGCTTGAGGCATTAAGGGAAGCTAATAAAGGGGAGAAAAAGCTGGGGTGGACGATGGAAATGAAAGAGGCTTTTGCTGAATTGAAAGATGCGATATCAACTGCTCCAGTGCTGGCATCCCCAGACTATGAGAGACAATTTTTTATATTTTCACATTGCGACTCAGCAGTAATGAAAGCAGTGTTGGCTCAAAAAACAAGCATGGGCTACAAACCAGTAGCATTTTACAGCGGCCACCTAGATCCTGTGAGGTTAGGTCACTTCCCTTGCGAACAAGGTCTCGCCGCAGCTGCTTTTGCAGTGGAAAAGGCATCAGCAATCACCATGGGGTGCCCAACTACACTGTTTGTGGAACATGCACTATTTGCGATATTGAATAAACCTAAGTCCACCCTAACCACGCAAAGAGCATCAGGTTATGAGATCATTTTATCAAGAGCTGAACTATCAATTGTTAGATGTAGCACGGTCAACCCTGCAAGGTTCATAGCAGAAGTAATTGAGGAGGGAGATTATGCCCATGACTGTACGGAAATAACTGAAATGTACTCATGTACTAGAAAGGTTGAAGAAAACGCACTGGAGGGTGGTGAGCTCTTATTTATTGATGGGTCATCAACTATCGATCAAGGGGATGGTATAAGGAGAACTGGGGCAGCAGTGGTAAAAATGATGGAGGTACCGGTGTGTGTGGCAATAAAATGTGTACAATTACCACAGCATTTCTCCGCTCAAGCAGCGGAACTAGTTGCACTGATCTTGGCGTTGAAGGAAAGCTTTGACAAACGAGTGACCATATACTCCGACAGCGCATATGTTACATCCACTGTCCACTCAGGGCTGTCGAAATGGAGAAGAAGAGGGTTTAGGAGAGCTGATGGCACTCCAGTGCAACATGCTCTCTTATTGGCTGAACTAATTGAAGTAATAAATGACCCCCAAGAATTAGCTTTAGTAAAATGCACCGCACACACCAATGGTGAAGACCACGTCTCGAAGGGCAATGCAGCAGCAGACGCACAAGCGAAGTATGCTGCATACTTTGGTGAGATATGGAACCCCCCAGAGTCACAGAGAGGGAGAGGGAGGGGAATGGCTAAGGAGATGTTGATAAGAGAAGGGTACACCCATCTCCCAGCCACGCAGATTATGGAGCTACAAGCGGCTGCACCAATGGCCGAAAAAGAAATATGGGTAAAAAGAGGATGCACAATGTCACCAACTGACGCACTATGGCGCCAGGGTGGCACTGGAAAAGTTGTAATACCATTGGCACTTTTGGACACTGCCCTGAGCCAACTACATCATCCAGCCCACACAGGCAAGGAAGTAATTGCAGCACGAATTAGGGAAGACTGGTTCTGCCCCGAGCTAAATTCTCATGTGTCAAACTTTATCAGTAATTGTCTCACATGTCAACAGTTTACGGCCGGCCATACTCTAAAGGTGGTAAGAGGTACTATACCCTGGCCAGAGGGACCTTTCCGGCATCTCCATATTGACTATGTTGATATGATCAACATATGTCAAGGAAATAGGTATATGATCGTAGTAGTATGCCCATTCTCTAGGTGGATTGAAGCAGGGCCCTGTTCAGACCCAGATGCATTTAGAGCAGCTAAATTCCTAGTGAGGGAGGTCTTCCCAAGATGGGGAGTGTGCGAGGTGTTAAGGTCAGACAATGGCCCACATTTCGCAAACGAAATGTTCCAGCACATCACATCCTTGCTGAACATAAAGCATAAATTTGCATGTGCATACCACCCACAGGCCAACGGTGTATGTGAACGCCTGAATGGCCTATTAAAGGAGGCAATCGCAAAGATACAGCAAACAACAAAGAAGAGTTGGTTATATTGCCTTCCATTAGCCCTATTTGAGCTAAGGAATAGACCAGGGTCCGACCACCACCTCACCCCTCACGAGGTGGTTACCGGACGTCAAATGCGCCTTCCCCTAACGCCAACATCAAGAGCATTTACCGACCACAAAAGTACAGCGAGTGTTCTTGGTGATGAAATGTACCAATATGTGTCTTCTTTGATTACTAGTGTAGTGTTTGTGTCTCAACAGCTCGTGCGCACACGGGGCGGGTCTAACAGCAATCAACAAGAAGACGCGGATAAAGAATTGGAAAAAGAAAGACTGTGTAAAGTTGCTAAAGGTGACCACGTACTACTTCGCAATTTCAATAGGAAGTGGAACAGTCCGCGATTTACTGGCCCCCATCTAGTAGAGGAGGTATCAACGAGAGCAGTAAAGCTACAGGATAAGCGTGCCTGGAATCACCTACACGATGTAAAGATCTACAAACTCCAGACCCGCCCCAGCGCCACCGACAGGTCCGTTGGAAGAACAACAACAACATCGCCGACGGAGGAAGAGAGTTCTATCACAGCCAACGACCCAAGTGTTCCCATACCCTGTCACTCCCCAGATTCCCCAGAGACAATAACTAAAGAAGAAAAGGGTGATCCCCATACTGCCCACCCCATGGTCACACGCTCAAAGAGTAAAAATACTTCCGCCAGTTGAGCCCAAACCCCCTGCCCATTGACCCCTACCCCCACTACGAGTAAAAACTGAACTAAAGGACATTGTATTGCACAAGTACACATGTAAACACTTGAATGCTTTCTTTTCTTTTCTCTCGCACATGCAGGAACTGCGTATTATTGTACTGCTAAGAAAATAGATAACTAACAAATTCACTGCCCAGGAGTAGATGGTACCCCCAGACGATTACTACCCAGAAGAATTGTCGCACCAATTTGTATATGAAATAAAAAGGCCAACGTACCTGAAAATGAAAAGGGTACGTGTGTACTACACAGCATTCCTCTTGGCCATAGAATACTCAATGCCCCACCTCCACCCATACTTGCCTGCCCTAAGAGATAGATCGCTTAGATTGGCATGGGAACAACTCTTCGCCTGGGCACTGAATGACTACCTGATAGGGAGAGCTTAAACAACAACAACTAACATTTAATAACCAGCGTATTGAGAATTTTCAGGCGGGCAACTTTAACGTCGCAAGAATACGCTGCCGGACCGCAGCAAGGTAAGAGCAAAAATGCTGGTGAAATTAGCATATGTAATAAAAATAATAGGGATTTTGATGATCACCGGGTTCTTGGCTGCCTCTGTATGGCAGTACAGCTGTGCTATCAATATTATTGCTGTACCCAAACCTAATACACCCCCATCCCCAGCTGCAACAGGTGTTACGTCAGGTGATACTAGTAAAATTATACACAAGCAAAATAGAGTTCAACGCAGCACATACTCAGATAATAAAGGTATTGATAATCATATCCAAGATTCAGCACACGTCTCAAACAACATATGGTACCAACACATGACCCGCATTGGTAAGCAGACAACAGAAGACAGCTGCTACGTTTGCTCATTAATACCATACGCCATGAGCGCTTCCCGAACATTTGTTGCCACAGAAATAGATGAAAAGACAGCACGATGCATAATATACTTGGCACTGTTCCAAACGAAAGGAAGATTTCAAGGGACAGTGGTGCATATGGTGTGGAAAACACGAGATTCATACCCATACGAAAACAACTTCCTCAAGACTTATTTGAGTTACCACAAGAGCAGTTTACATGCTGAAGCATTCAGATACATAACAAGTGGTCCTGCAAAAGGGGAAACAAAGAAAGTAACACTGCAGTATTTACCATGTGATTGGTATGCCACTGAAGTTCCTGGTAAACTAGGATGCTGGGAGAGGCCACTGGTGACGATAACGGGGAAGGTTTACTTGGATAACAATTGGGAGATAGGAGTGATTGGAAGCAACATGGTGACAAAGGAAACTATCTCAACTATCGAGGCACACAACCACAGATGTTGGACGACTTGGATCAAGTACGTACCCATGCTCACATGGATAGAGACGGATGAAGACCCAATAACAATACTGCCGCTGACTGCGCCTAAGGTATGCTACCAACATAAAGGAGAAGTGGACGTAGGATACAACACCAATTGTGCCAGCGTGATGGAGTTACCTGAGGGGGGAGCAGGAACAGCAGTAATAATGGACCATTACTGGGCCTGTGGAGAAAAGGCATACCACACACTGCCCCCTCTGTGGAATGGTGTATGCACGATGGTGCACGTCAATGTACCATCACTAGTGGTACCCAAGAAGCATGTGAATGTGGCGCACTTTCCCAAAATGGATGAAGGGGACAAGAGAAAGAAGAGATCTGCACCACCTCAGGAGGAGCAAGGGAACAGGACCAACGGCAATAATACCGTCCTAAATAGAAGGAAAAGACAAGGAGAACCTCTGACTGGAAATTACCTATGGGGAAGGTCGGAAACGGCCCTCACTTCAATTCCGCCAGAACACAGACTATTCAGCAGAGCAGCAATGTTCTTCTCCTCAATAATCCATCCGGGACTGCAGGCTTACGCAAACGCAAAATGGCTTCAGATAACTAGATGGGAACTAATGATGACCATCAATTCTACAGTAAATGGATTCAACGCAATAAAAGAGGAGCTGCGAGCTGTAAGGATGGTAGCACTCCAGAACAGATATGTATTGGACCTCCTCACAGCCATGGAAGGAGGAGTATGCGCAAAGATAGGACAATCATGCTGCACGTTCATTCCTGCCAACGATGCTGACAACGGTACACTGACAGAAGCAGTTTCACAATTGGCCCAGATGCACTCCAAAATGATGGATGAAAGTAAAGGTGTGAAAAAGGATGAGAGCTGGTTTTCGCTATTATGGTCATGGATGCCATCTTGGCTGTCAGATGGACTAAAAATTATAGTTGGTTGTACTATTTTGGCTGGAGCTACGCTGATCATAATAAGATTTTGGAAGGCCCGGAAGGCACGCACCACCGACGAGTTGCTTGAAATGGTCGGTATGCACCCCTTGATGCCACCAGATGACGGCCAACACACAGGCATAATAATACAAGAGAGGGAGAAGCTGCGAAACCAGATCATCACCAACCATCTGGACCCACCCTCAGTGAAGATCGAGAACCCAAGAAACCCCAGGAGTTACATAGGGAAATGGGTATACTGTACTCCTGGAGGAACCTGTGAATATATGTATTGGTCATTCGAAGATCATGTTAACCACTATGGACATCTAGGAGGAATAACTAAAATATGGAGAGTAAGAGGAGATAACGAAAAGGATATGTTTGTGGTCGACAAGTCAACCAGAGGGGGGACTGAAGTGGGAGAATGGAAAAACAGGCTCCCGTCCCTCCCCTCTCGCGCCTGGCCTAAAGGATCACGGCCCAGGCACCCGCCACGAGAAGAGTTTGCCCATCTACCAGACGACCAAATACCCTGGTACAGGAACATACGGATGTGTCCATCTGCCTGCCCAACAGCACGCCCTGCCCATGCTGACACCTGCGGCACGGATCAACTAGACTAAAACCAACACGTCGTTAGAGATGCCATGACGACCTAGCCAACGGTCAGCACACCTGTGCAAATATACACACTGGACACTCCCGCACCAATCTACACGAAGAATATACTCAGTGCTATGACGTAGGCGACAGACATACTCACGGACGTGCATCTTTATTATTTTCCACAATAGGCTCTCAAAATGCAGAAACGCAAGACGCATCATGAACTCATCTAAAGAGCTTGCTTACGCTTCTCTTAAACCCAGGTACCATAATGAGAAATATAACGAAGACACGATACTGGTCATAAGACAATATGATACTATAACCTAAAGCGCCTGTGCACCAAACGGTTCCACCTATACACCAGGCCTAAGTAGGCCGCAAGCAAGAGCTCCCATGGACGTTAAAAGAACAAGAGTCAGGTTGCTGATCCTGCAGAATGAGCCCGGCGAGAGCAGACAGCCAAGGTCGCAATGTTGCAAACCCACATTCCGAAAGCAGACCATCAAGGGCACGATGTTGCAACCTCGCACGCCGAGCACCAACGTTAAAGTCACACCTGCAAAATTAAACCAGGCACACAGTAGAAAAACAATATTAATTGTGCAAAAGTCTGCCTCAAACACGGTCCCACCTCACGTGACCAAGCCGAACCTGACAGGATGCCAAGTCCAGGAGAAAGAAGGCGTCTGGATCCCTTGGTACAAGACACAGGCAGACACACTTAAAAGGCTCAATGGACATCTGCGACAGTGGGAGTAGTCGGCCTTCCAGCTCATGAATATGTCCTCACATTGTCTGCACGTACCCATAGTGAAACATTGTTGCAAATGACAGGTACACCGAGAGCTGGGAACAGCGATAGTCCCAAGCTGGGAAGCTCACGGGCGCACCAATCAGAACATGGGGCTCTTATCACTGACGCCATTAACATTGACCAATCATCAGTAGTCTTCATGTAACAATTCTCATGTATCTAATTGTAGGGACAACCCAGATATATCACCTGACTCACCCTTGTCCACTAATATTGTTCTGTATACGTATGCTATACTAACCCTACCACTCGAGCAACCAATTAAGAGTGGCAATAGGTTTTTTGCTAACTTTCTAAGGTGACGCAAGTAGCGCGTCATACTAAGGTAAAAAGGGCCTGCGAGCCCCACGATTGTGTGTGTGTCAGGACGGACGCGTACGATCCTTGACCCATCCCTGCCGTTTTTGTTTAATAAACAGCAGAGTCACCTTGCTTCTTGTGTGTGTCTCATACTCTATCTCATCTGGGATATACGGGAGGAGTTGGGGCCCTGCCCGGAGGTCTGCGGACGGCCCGGCCGACCCCGGCAGAATTCCCCCCGACAAAACTATTTTCATGTTTGCGAATGGCTGCTATACATGCCATGTTTTGGCTTAAGTTCCCACATATGTTGGACACGTTATCAGTCAAAGGGCTGGACTCTGCTGCTCAAACCTTTGCTGGCACAGTCCTTGGGTGCTGGATATTCTATTCCCATTGTCCTGTGGATTCACGGAGCATTCTTCCTGCTTGACCTCATCCAGGAGCTACTTCCTGTCCAGATCTGTGTAATCCTGGATATTGTCATTTTAGAGCTGTTTGCCTTCTCCAAGATAGTGAACACTTCCTGCCTGTGTCCAGCTGTACAAGGCAGGGCTTGGCGTGCACTTCACAGAGTGGAGGCAGAATTATGAAGCTGGTTCCCCTTGACAACACCACACACTGCAATAAAACAAGTAACTGGTCACTGAGGGCCATAAATTGGGAAAGGGTCATTATTCCAAGCGATAATGCCCCCTCCAGAGGTCTATAAGGCTATTAGCACAGAATAATGGTAGTATCAATAAATGTTCTAGAGTTTTGCTGGCAAAGTAAAAATGTCCCTTCAATAGTAAATAAAGTAAATAGAAAAAAGCAATGAGCAAATTAAATGTGGTTTAATTCTGTAGTGTTTAAATAGCAAGTTTGTCTTCATAAGTTAAGTATTTTAATTATAAACTTCCTTGAACTCGAGAAGAGTTAACATGATCATGAACTGCGCGTCATGTAAAAGTAAATGGTTTATCTATAAGAAAGTAAAAGCATATCGCTGTGTTTTGGCTTTCTCCCTGGTGTGTTGAATAGGATCTTGCAGAGAAAAAAAAGGTCCTCCCAGAAAGGACGGTCTTGTTGAAAGAAACCCAGGAATTTGCATTGTGGCTTCCCTGTCTGCTTTTAGAGTCTGAATGTTCAGAATGCAGTCAATACCAGTAGTTACTGACTGCCGTCTCAACATTCTGATTGGTTGAGAAGAGGCCAATAAGATAGTAAATTGCAGTTAATGTTCTATGTTATGAGTACATATAAGGGCTCAATTCACAAAAGTTGTTTTTTTTGCTTGTGATTGCTGATTGTGTTTGAAAGTGGAAAAAATCTTTGTATTCTGCAAGCAAGGTGATTCCCAAAGCTGATTTTGCCCAGTCAAAAAAATGCCTTTGCATGTGCAGATTCTCTCCACCGGCGCAATGTGCATACCGCCTACATGTCCGCTGCACACTGAGTGCATCTCTGATTGATAAAGGGATGTGCTCAGGGTTGCAGCAGAGGCTGCTTCTCTTCGCCCTGCACCTGTGATCCCTCTCACAGGTCAGGCTTAGGGGAATTCGCAATGCAGACAGCGGTCTTTTCAAACCCCTGCCTGCACTGATGACGTACCTTGAAATAAAAATGCACATTTCTATGTCTGAAACTAAGCTGGAAATGTAAGAATCCCTTTAACAATCACAAACACTTTAAGGCCCATCACTGCCAATGCACACCACATATTGGTAGAGGGCTTTCCTCCTTATGATAGGTGGTATGTGTAGTGCCTGCTGCCATTGGTATGGCCTCTGAGCGTTTTGAGGATGAATGCCATTTGGAAGACAGTAGTCTGTGTTGAAAAGTAATGACACGAGTGGGAAAATTGCACCTGTGCATTTATGTCCAAATAAAAGGTAGGTATCGAATGACTAAGTCCCCAACAGCAGCCCATCTTATAAAAGTGTGAGGACGGGAGATGTGCCAAATTGTCAGAAGAGACTGTAATAATGGTAAAAAGCGCTATATAAATTACAACTAAAATACAATACTGTGAGCCTCATTATGAGTTTGCCAGTCCGGTAACAATGGTACCCGGTAAGGTTGCCAGTACCGTTGTTACCGGACCGGCAAACTACGTGTTCTGCAAAAGGGTGCTCTGACCTAGCGGGCGTACTGGCACCCGCGAACAGAGCATGTCGGATGCACCGGCACCATTCTGAATGGCGGCCGTGCATCCGACCTCCCCATTCCCATTGAGCCCTGTGGGGCTAAAATGGGGATGGGGAGCATTTCATTCCGGCGCCCGCGAATGAGCAATTACCGGGTCTGGCAGGGCCATAAGGACCCGGTAATTGCCCATTCACGTGTGCCGGAAAAATGTGCAAGTTTTGCGGCAGCCTGCCGGTTTTACCGGCAAGGCTACAGCCAAACTTGTAATGAGGCTCAAGGTGTGTGGAAGGACTGGCTGTGCGGGCCTGGCACCTGCAGTCAGGTACATCCGCTGCACTTAATCAGGGGATATGCACTTGGCACCCCACATTCTGCCGCCGCCACCCTGCGTGCATGGGCCCCACTCGGCTTCCTGAAGGGAAACACAATGATATCGTATCTTCTGGGATCTCGGTAGTATTATTTTAAGTCTAATTTTAACAATGCACTCTTGAGTTATTAATGTCTTACAACCAGACTGCACATGTTGCTTCCAATTATTTTTGCACTAAACAACATTGGTACAATAAATCATGTAAGCAAAACTTACATTTATATAATTACACATTACAGAAGAATCATTTTACATACGTCATCTTTATGAACTAGCTATAAAAACATAACTATTCGTTACGAAAACAAAAGCCTCATTTATAACAATTACTACAATGGAGCTTTGAAATTTTGACGTCCGCACAGCTAATTTTAGTGGTTAATTCCTGAGGGAAACACACTGGCCAAGAGGTTTCCACCTAAAAATAATAATATTGTTGTCTCCGATCAGTTTTCCAAGTTTATATGTGCAACCAAGGACTTTGCAAAAGCGTCTGTCTATGTTTGACACCAAGTTCTGGGTTGGGGCTCCCAGCGGATACACTCTGTCGCCAGCGCAAAGTCACTTTGAACCGTGCAAGAAATTCCATGAATCGGGCCCTAAATGTTGAAAATTTAAGTGTGAATCACGGTGTGGAAACAATTCCCTGAAATCTGTGCTGTGGGACTATAAATGCAGTGGAAGGCAGCACATGCATGCATGCTGTGATCACAGAGATGGCCATGCCCGCATGCAACACATGTCTTTGGTGTGAGCACTGTCTTGGGCGCCTCACTGCTCACCCCACATAGTTCGCAATTGATTTATCTTAGAGTAATATCATGTTTTGAAGCGCTTGGAGCCTGATCCCTGTAATAATAGCATTATTAATGCAACTTTAGTGGTAAACAAGCTATCATCCTAGGTAGGACAACGAGCTGAGTCAACCCTGTCGAGATTCAAGCCTGTATCCTGCAGGTTGCGGTTGGGCCAGCGCTTAACTTGAAGAACTATCTTCCCAGATATGTGCAAGCACCTAGTTGCCAGCACATAGCCAACATGGGAAAGATTGTGCCTGTTCGGTGGCATTTTCAGAAATGCTTCCTAATCCCTTGCCAGTAAGGTCTGTACCAGCTTGGTATATAAGGGCGCTCATAAACCGAAGCTTTGGCTGTTGGTTGTCCTATATCTGGGCATCGATAGTCTGATAGAGTTGAAGTGCCCATGCAACCTGAGTTTCCACTCTTTCCACAATGATGCAGCTTCTTCTATCCATTGCCACTGAGGTCCTCAGTGCTGGAGGCTTCTGAAGGTTCCTCATCCCAATGCTGCTGAGAACTCTCACACTGAGTTCCCTACTGGTGAACAGGAAATGGTTTAAGGAGCTGAAAGAAGCGCTCGGTCCTGCAGCCGCCACCGACTGCGCCAACATGAAGTCAAAAATAATAACAGCAGTCATTAAATGTCCTCATTTGCAGGATAAGGGGTCTCCGTGAGTCACGACTACAGATGTGGTGTGTGAAGCCCTCACTGAGATACCTCCTCCGCACGTCCGAGCGTTGTGGAAAGCGCGTGGCCTTCAATAACCACAGACGCTTCCGATACTGCTAATGTGCATTGTTTGTCGTCAATGAAGGCTAATTGCCATTGACAACTCTCGCGGTGTCTGATGTCATTTCTCACTAAAGGTATGTTTCAAGATAATCCATCCTTACTGTAACGCATGGAAGCCTGCACTATCCCTGAAAAGGCCTAAGCCTAATGTTCCTGTTATATGATTAAGGATGTGTCCAAATGCTGTACCCTCCTGCTGTGTCATTACCCCAGTGGCATATGGAAGTCATATTCCAATGGCTTGACCTGATACCAGAGAAACACAGATGTGTCTCTACTTTCCAGGTCTCCAGTGAGCTGCATGGGTACACAAGGTGCCCACAGAGGAAGAGGAGGAAGGGTTCCAGGACCCAATGTGGTTTTTCCAGGTTGCCTATCCAGCTCTCATACCTTCCTTATCCATTCCCTGTGCTGCTGGTCCATGGCAACAGTGAAGGGACTAACACAGATTGGATCACACACAACATAGGCTGGGCTCATGTCAGCAACAGGGTTACTATAACCTTGGGTTCCAAAGTGACACCCCGGTCAACTCAAGCTTTGCTCTTGCACTCTGTGAGGTGTCACTCTGAAACACCTGGCGCGATATATCCCCACTCTTAATTAGTAAACCTATAAACCTGTAAAAAGAAATTTACATCACTACGTTCATTACAGTTGTCTGTTGCTAGAGACTGCCCACAGTTAAAAAGGCAGACATCTCAGAATTCCGGCTGTAGCTTTCAAGATTCCTTTCATTTGTACGAATTTTCTTTGTCAAGTCACAGTAGTCAGTTGATAAGGAAAGAGGTATTTCAATCCTATGTTTATTTTGTGCAACGTTTAAGTTTTGTGCAATGTTTAAGTTCAGTACGAGAAAGTCTGAATCTGTCTGCCTGTTTCCACTTATGCTGTACCACAAGGTTGGCTTTAAAATGTATTTTCAATAAACTGCTTAGAATATTTGTTTGCAACATCTTGATTACAATCAAGGCGTAATGCTTTCATGCCTCCATTTCCTTCTCCACCCCATTTGCAGCAGGCAAGGCGGAAAATGGGCACAGAGTGGAGGTGAGATAGGAGCTCTGCCATGCTTACCACCTCCATCTTGTCAGTGCAATTCATTTTACACCTGCATTGGGGATTTTCATGCAGGTATCAAATGAATGGATTCCTATGGATTCTGCCTTGATTTAGCACCTACTGAAGAGCAGGTAGATTCCATGGGAATCCGTTAATAAATGCAGCCTGCAAAGTGCAATTTAAAGGCAGTATTTATTTTTTTTAAAGGTAGCAGGCGCCCCTCTCCAGAAAGAATACAGCATGATGACCTGTTCTGTGGATTTTTCCCACTTTTAGAGTCCTCAGCCATCGCTTTTTGCTCACTGTACCTTTCACAGATGGAAAATATCCATTTGCATATCAGTCTTTGTCCTGCCCACATGGGCAGTCCAGCACCGAAATGCTATGGCAATTCCCTTCTGAACAAGAGTACCAACAGCAACCCCATACACATGTTTCAGCCTTATTGGGCCTCATCAGTGAGGTGGAGCTGTGCCTCTCTGAGCACAGTGAGCAGGGAGTCCACGTCTGGGTTCCCCCAGGTAACTCAGGGTGACTAACCCCAAGTTCCTTGCAAACATTTTTCAAAAAGGTAACAGGCACTCCTCTCCAGAAAGAACGTGGCATGAAAACCTGTTCTGTGGTTTTTTCCCACTTTGAGAGTTGCAGCCATCGCTTTTTGCTCACTGCACCTTTCATTGTTTTCCAGTATTTCTTTTTTGACAAGATGGACAGTACCTTACACTTTGCAAATGTTTAAAATTGTATGGAGAGGATCCAACCACAGGTGAGTGCAAACGTTTGTTGGTCCCGGGATGCAGTTTACAGTTCTTAAAAAATGATAACTGCACGCTGGGGACCACCAATACTTGCCCTTGTTGTTGGCACCCTGCATGCAATTTTCAACACTCTCAAAGCGGAGTGTAAAAGGAAAGTGTAAACAGGGGTGGACTGGCCTATGGGGAACTATGGAGGTTCCCGGTAGGCCACTGCACCTTGGCCCCCTTTTGTGTGGGAACCTATTTAATTTCCATTTTTTCTCGTAGGAAAAGGCTTGGGCTTGCGAAAAATGTGTAATATGGGACGGTTTATAGTGATAATTTCGACAACAAAAATGTCGAAAGTCAAAATTTCGAAAAAGAAATGTCGAAAAAAAAATGTCGACTTTTTTTTTCAATGCATTTTTTTTAAATTTTTTTTTTTTTAATTTTTCCCTTTTTTTTTAACTCCCGAACCCCTAAAATAAATATATAATTAAAAAAAACGAAAGTCGACATTTTTTTTCGACATTTTTTTGTCGACATTTTTGTCTGTCGACATTTTTTTTTCGAAATTATGACTGCCCACCATATGGGACCACTTTCAAAATGATTTCCAGGGCCTCATTTGGTTCCCAGTCCACCTGTGAGAGTAAATGATGGCAAAATCGCCTTAACTCTTTACTTTTACTCTCTGCTTTGGGAGAAATAAAACACAGCCTGCAAATACACTTTGCAGACAGTGTTTTATACTGGATTGCAATGGAATCCACCTCCTCATTAGCAGGTGTTGACGTGAAGCGTATTCCACTGGAATCCATTTGTTTTACGGTTGCATGAAAATCTCATGCAGACGTAAAATGAAGTGCTCTCCCGAGACAGAGGAGGAAAGCAAAGCGGAGATTCCTTTTACACTACACTTGTGTAGAAAATGACTGCCGCTATGTATGTAAAAAGAATATTGCAAAGTGACGTCAAAGTGCCATGACCTTCCAAAGGAACTGGGCATGAGCCTTGTTCCTGCTTTTGGTCACAGAACTCCTAAGTGACTTGCAAAACACTTTCAACACCAGATTGTTCTGTATCCTGCATCTATAGGGGAGACTTGACTCTCTTTTTCTTCAACACCCTTTTAACGAATGTAGGTCGTTCTTATGTTTTTATCTCCCATTGCCCATTATGGAGGGTACTCCCACTTGCTCTGCGTTGCCCCACTAAGAATTCCCTATAGAGCTTGCCCACCACACCCATCGACTGCATGAGGGTGGGAATGGAAATGTGGAATCCCGACCATTGGTTTTCTTTTCCGAAAAATATTCTTGTAAATATAGTGCTCATCCCAAGTTTTACCCTATAATGTATGCGATCCTGCAATGGTGATGTTCATAGGGTTTTATTTTAATACAAGAATCAATACTTTGAACATCCAGCATCCTTTTACAGGAAACATATTAAAAATGCCTGTATTTCCGTGAATACTATTAGGTAAACACTGCATAGTGCTGTTAGTCAATAATAAGGTTTATGTTGAATGTTTATGGCAGTGGTCAAAGTGTAGAAAAAAAAGTAGTGGAACTATGTTCCCAGCTGGCCTGCACCCACTCACAACAAACCCCATCACCACGCTGCCTTCCGAACACAAGGCAAACTCCCAAACACATGCACCTGCTTTTTAAGGGAACGTTCAGTGCAGTGCACTGAAAGTGCAAGTTTCAACTTCTTCCATTCCGGAACGGTTTCTTTTTCAAATAAAAGTATAGGAACAATCAAACTTAATTTAAAAAAGTATAGGAGTACCGCTCCCAACCGCTCCCGCTCACTTCGACCACTGGTTTATGGTCATAAAATCTCACCTTGTTAAAATCCAGACTGAAGCCAGCTTGGCAGAATCCTTGCCCTTCGGGGTCGGGGTTGCCTGCAATAAGCACAGAAGACAGAGCAGTGAGATATGGAAGCCAAGGGAAATTTCTTCAGGATCTGGTACAGAAGAGATTGCCAGTGTGGATGTTCCATAATAAGAATGTGGTTCACTCCTGCCTTCGCAGTCGTCAGTGACCGCGTGCTGCATGCAACATAAACAGCAGAGCATTCATGATTCTGTAGCAAGAAGCGCTTTGAACACTATGAGGTTTGGGAAACAAGAAACGCATTTAAATAAATTAATTATTTACTCCCCCCTGAGAGACTCCCTTTGCACAGATGCAAAACAGAGCTACCTGTATCAATACTTTAAAAGAATAATGCCATAGTATAAAAGCAAAGGAAAAAATAGTTACCATTAATTGCAAAAGTTAACAGTTATCATTTCGAAATCTATATTTAAAATCACCCATAATGTCAACAATCATCACCCATAATGTCAACAATTATTATTATTTTCAACCCATAAATCTATATTTGTATTTAAAATGATTCAATACTGATTTGTATTTTCAACTGGTAAACGATAGCAAACAGAATATCAACTACCAAAAAACTAAATGTTATATTATATGATGGATATAATTGTGGATTTGTTTGTGTTATGAAGATTTGGTCACAACTACCACCATAGTGTTCTCAGGGAAGCAGGGCTTGTCTTAAGTTGGTGTATTGTGCACTCAGTCGAGGCATCCAGACAATAATACATGGCGGGAAGAGTGGGACATAAGAGGTGGGATCAAGAGGGTGCAGGTGCGACAAACAAGGATGCGCAAAGAAGGTTGGCTTGTGTGATGATAGCTTGGGTGCATGTCCATCCAGCTTCAGTCGATGCTTGATCAGGATTGCAGAAGTAAATAAGGTATATTGTGCATAGGTAACAGGGAAGACTATCGGAAGAAGATTGCCAAAGAGAATAGTTAGTAACACCAAGTAATCAGTGGCTTAGTGATAGAGTCAAGATGTTGCTCGAGCAGGCTCTGGGAACGCCTGGCTCTTTACACGGTCTTCCCTTTAACTGCTCACACGCAAACTTTGGAAGGATCACCCAGAGTGGCTCAATCAAGATTAGATTGTGTGCAAGGTGAATATAGGTTGGGAGCAAAAGGTTAGGAGGGGTCTTTAAGGGCCAGTTTACTGAAATCCCAGCAAATAAAGGAAGCCTGTCGCCCTTTAGTGTGAGACTGTGATTGAATAGAGGCTGCAAGCAGGAACCCAGTATTACTATTGAGGCTGGTATGTGCCCAATTCTCGCTTCTAGCAAATTGGAAACAGCTGAATTAGTAATGAGCCCGTGGTGCAAGGCAGAATTTCCAAGTAGGAAACATTCTCAGAGCACCATCCTTCTGTGCACCATCCTTCTGTGCCACACCGCACATTCTTTCATTACCTCTTAGTTGAAATCAGAACCCTCAAGATTTCTATATCCATCATCATGCTATCATGACATTGATTACCCGCAATTGAGACAAATCTAATAACATTTCGCCAAAGGACGAAGACAGGCCTTGAAAAAGTGTCCTCGCTGGAAAGTGGATTTCCATGTGTACCACTCAATTCCCTGCATTATTATCCTCATCCTCTTGATGTGTATTGGATGCGGCACAGGGACGCCCTACATCAACAAACAGCAAGGACCCTGTGGCTCCTGCTTTCATGGCAGCATTGATCCTCTTTTGCAGCAGGCTCCAATGTACCCTTGAGAGCTACCATCTCCAATCAAATGATGTCCGCACAAAACGTCAGTACAAAGGTGTCCCTGTTAGTTTCATCTGTCACAGGTCAGATCAGAAGCCTAGCCCATGACCTAGTTCCGAACTAAAAAGCAGCTTTTCTTGGCAGTGCTCATACATCCAGAACAAACATGCGTATTGAGTTATATCGCTGAGCAGCAGGATGCTCCCTACATGAATTTGCTGGGTACGCCGAGCGCATAACGCACCAAATGAAATCAGGAGAAATGTTTCATTGTGCTCGAACAATTAAGTCTGGACCACTCAGTATTTTCATTGACACCCTCACTGTTACTTCGAATTAAGAAGATTAATTCTTGTTCTTTTCTCAACAGTGTCTCTCGATCTCTATTGACACCTCCACTTCTAGGGAGTTTATAAATCATGGTGCATATTAAGTCTTCAGGCATATGGTGCAGCTGCATAAAATGATCTACTAATGGTGCAACAGTGATGTTATTACTCAAACAGCTCTTCTGCTCTGTGATCCTATTCTGTAATTTCCTTTCTGTTTTCCCTTAATATAACAACTTACAGGGACACCATATTGCATACACTACCATTGAATAGTTGCAATTTTTCAAGGTTTTTTCTTCCATGGAACTTTGAAGGCCAAATCACATTTGGTGCTTCTTTTTGTAAGTTTGCAGCATTTGCATTTGCACTGGGTGGGTGGCCAACTGGTTTCCCTCAGCCCCACAATTCAGGTAGACTGTTCTCACGTTGCAGAGAAGGTGTATGCTTTAGAGAAATAATCAACTGGACTTTGTGTTTATGTTGTTTGCCACATGTATCCATAAAGTACTTACACCTACTTACACCCCAAAAAACAGCATGATCTGGTGACACACGAAGGTATCCATAAAGAGACAACTTACAACTATTTACAGCCCAAAAACCAGCATGATCTGGTGTTTCCCACAGCTACCCATAAAGAGCTTGCAGCCATTTACACCCCAAAACACAGCATGATCTGGTGACACACGAAGGTATCCATAAAGAGAAAACTGAGAACTGTTAACACCCCAACAACCAGCATGATCTGGTGTTTCACACAGCTACCCATAAAGAACTTACAGCCATGTACACCCCAAAACACAGCATGATCTGGTGACACACAAAGGTATCCATAAAGAGAAAACTGAGAACTGTTTACACCCCAACAACCAGCATGATCTGGTGTTTCACACAGCTACCCATAAAGAACTTACAGCCATGTACACCCCAAAACACAGCATGATCTGGTGACACACAAAGGTATCCATAAAGAGACAACTTACAAGTATTTACAGCCCAAAAACCAGCATGATCTGGTGTTTCCCACAGCTACCCATAAAGAGCTTGCAGCCATTTACACCCCAAAACACAGCATGATCTGGTGACACACAAAGGTATCCATAAAGAGAAAACTGAGAACTGTTTACACCCCAACAACCAGCATGATCTGGTGTTTCACACAGCTACCCATAAAGAACTTACAGCCATGTACACCCCAAAACACAGCATGATCTGGTGACACACAAAGGTATCCATAAAGAGACAACTTACAAGTATTTACAGCCCAAAAACCAGCATGATCTGGTGTTTCCCACAGCTACCCATAAAGAACTTGCAGCCATGTACACCCCAAAACACAGCATGATCTGGTGACACACAAAGGTATCCATAAAGAGACAACTTACAAGTATTTACAGCCCAAAAACCAGCATGATCTGGTGTTTCCCACAGCTACCCATAAAGAACTTGCAGCCATTTACACCCCAAAACACAGCATGATCTGGTGACACACAAAGGTATCCATAAAGAGAAAACTGAGAACTGTTTACACCCCAACAACCAGCATGATCTGGTGTTTCACACAGCTACCCATAAAGAACTTACAGCCATGTACACCCCAAAACACAGCATGATCTGGTGACACACAAAGGTATCCATAAAGAGAAAACTGAGAACTGTTTACACCCCAACAACCAGCATGATCTGGTGTTTCACACAGCTACCCATAAAGAACTTACAGCCATGTACACCCCAAAACACAGCATGATCTGGTGACACACAAAGGTATCCATAAAGAGACAACTTACAAGTATTTACAGCCCAAAAACCAGCATGATCTGGTGTTTCCCACAGCGACCCATAAAGAGCTTGCAGCCATTTACACCCCAAAACACAGCATGATCTGGGGACACACAAAGGTATCCATAAAGAGAAAACTGAGAACTGTTTACACCCCAACAACCAGCATGATCTGGTGTTTCACACAGCGACCCATAAAGAACTTACAGCCATGTACACCCCAAAACACAGCATGATCTGGTGACACACAAAGGTATCCATAAAGAGACAACTTACAAGTATTTACAGCCCAAAAACCAGCATGATCTGGTGTTTCCCACAGCTACCCATAAAGAACTTGCAGCCATGTACACCCCAAAACACAGCATGATCTGGTGACACACAAAGGTATCCATAAAGAGACAACTTACAAGTATTTACAGCCCAAAAACCAGCATGATCTGGTGTTTCCCACAGCTACCCATAAAGAACTTGCAGCCATTTACACCCCAAAACACAGCATGATCTGGTGACACACAAAGGTATCCATAAAGAGAAAACTGAGAACTGTTTACACCCCAACA
Source organism: Ambystoma mexicanum (assembly GCF_040938575.1). Taxonomy (NCBI): domain Eukaryota; kingdom Metazoa; phylum Chordata; class Amphibia; order Caudata; family Ambystomatidae; genus Ambystoma; species Ambystoma mexicanum. Next base: position 1,043,463,442 of record NC_090924.1, read on the forward strand.
ACCAGCATGCTCTGGTGTTTCCCACAGCTGCCCAAAAAGAACTTACAGCCATGTACACCCCAAAACGCAGCATGATCTGGTGACACACAAAGGTATCCATAAAGAGAAAACTGAGAACTGTTTACACCCCAACAACCAGCATGCTCTGGTGTTTCACACAGCTATCCATAAAGAACTTAGACCTATTTACACCCCAAAAAACAGCATGATCTGGTGACACACGAAGGCATCCATAAAGAACAACTTACAGCTGTTTGCACCCCAAAAACCAGCATGATCTGGTGTTTCACACAGGTATCCATAAAGAACTTTGGGCCTCATTACGAGCCTGCCGGTCCGGATACAACAGTACCAGTAGGCTTGCCGGTACCATTGTATCCGGACCGGCAAACTCCAAGTTGTGCTCGCGGGGTGCCTTTCATTCCGCCAGGTATGACCTGGCGGAATGAAATGCACCCGTGAGCACAGTGTGCCTGTAGCACCGGCACCGTTATGAACGGTACCGGTGCTACAGGCATCCCCATTCCCATTGAGCCCTATGGGGCGCAAATGGGAATGGGGATCTACCGGCTCCGGCACCCGCGAAAGGACAATTACCGGGTCCAGGGGGGCCAGAATACCCCGTTAATTGCCCATTCATGGGTGCCGGACTTTCTTGCAAGTTTGAATGTAGCATTGCCAAGCCGGGATCCATAAAGAGGCAACTTATTATCCCGAAATGAAGCTTGCAGTTCAGGTCCTGTTTCTGTGTGTACGCATACCTCAAAGGAATTAGCAATCGTCCATCCAATTTTGCATCAGAAACCGTTCCTCTCAAGCATTGTTGTATTCCAGACCATACCCTCATGGAGTATTGTCCCTTTCTGAAGCATGTGTGACATATGATCATTGCCTAAACCTATCTAAACTAGAAACATGTTCTCTACTGGTTAAGGCCAGCCGAGCTGCAAGTGTTGTAGTGCTGAGGCCTCCAGGTACTGAACCGTGGATTTCTGCACTTCTGTCCCCGTACATTGCCTGTGCAGTCCTCTCCACAGATCCCCTGCGATCAGGAATCAAGCTGCAACTTTGAAAAGTAGTCTAGGCCCAGAGATAAACTTTAAATTAGATCTGTGTGTTATTTTTCCATGTAAAACTGAACAGCCATTTATCCATCCTTGAGCAGAGAAGAAGCAAGGACCAAGCGATGTCCTGTGAAATACTACTAGTATTATGCCTGGAAATGCAGTCATCGATAGTAATATCATTGGGGATATATAGCACTCGCTTTTCCGAGACACTAAAGGGAGGACTTCATCGCTCTCCAGAGTAAGGGACCCATCCCAGGCATATCTGACAGTTTGGCATAATTCCAGGTCAGTGATTCTTTCAGCATGATGGCACCTCCACTATGCACAGGCTCAGAGTTGATCTCAAGCTTTAACCTCTCGGCCTCTCCTGATTGCACAGCTGATGTAGGGCTGCAGTGCAGGCATTTATTATTTTCAGGATAAGGTCCCATGGTCGCCACAAATAGAGTTCCTCTTTTTCATGTTCCGTAGAAAAAGTCCTCCAGGCGCTTGGTTAAAATCCTTAATTCACATGAAATGCTCTTCCCTACAAACCCCTCTACAATTTCTGTCACCCTTTGCACCCAGGATGTAATGCTTGTTGGACTTGTGCATAGGACGGGGCACCAAACAGCCTTCTACACAGACCCGCCCTCACAAGAGCATAAGAGATTCACTCTGAAGCATAGCATGGCCGGACGTGTTGCCATAATTGTCTCACACTAGCCAAGGTGTTTGAGAGTCTACCGTGCACCACCAAGATCTTAATGGACGTGGGATGCTCCTTGGCCTGCTAGCACCCATCATGATTGGGAGGTATTGGGAGATGGTGAGTTTTATTGTCATATCAGTTGAGGCAGTTTATGAGACCAAGTTCTCTGGAGTTGGTAAGTTCTTCTTTTGCCACCTGCAGGAGGGATGTACATTGAGCGACCAGAACTGAAAAGAAAAGTAAAACTTTTATCTGGGTTCCGTAAACTCCTATTGTGCCATCTACTATGGTTTGATCTGTCAAGAAAAGCAGAACCAAGTTAGGTCCGTAAATTTCTATTGCATTGCCTGCTATTGTTTGACCCATCAAGCAAACATGAACATATTAATTAAATAATGAGTACTGAGCCTGGTGGGTACCATATTGGTGGCATGTGTGCTCTTCTAAAGGGAGATTTTCCTATTAACTTGACCCTTTAATGTTAATAATAACAGGCCGGTTGAGGCCAATTTTAAGTCAAAGCCAAGAATGTGTTTTCTTCTCTACCTTTAACTGTAATTCTTTGTATACCCAAGTTTCTGTGGGTGGACTGGCACTGATGGTGAAGGGACAGACCGGCTGTGGGCCCTCCCACCTCCCTGCATCACCTGAAGTCAGACAATAGGTAATGACAACAAGGCTCTGGGGGCTTCTTCCTCACCTCGCTTCTCTGCACGGTCGTTGGTCCTTCTCGCCATGTGTAAACCACTCCTTTGGACCGAGTCCTACTTCACGATAGCCGTATTCTTTTTAGGCTCTTGGGTCTGAAGTTACAGACGACCACGTCCTGACAGCACAGCAGCTGCTTCCTATCAACAATCGCCCTCTTAGAGTGATGCTCTTGGCAAACCACTGTCTTTAGTTTTTAGAAGCTTTAATGAGAAAGAGTGTGCTGTCCTAGTGTTTACCAACAAGTTCATGTGAATGGAGAACCCCACAATATCTTCAGGAGCTACGTGGCCTAACATTACACTGTTTTATCACTAAATCGGGACCCTCATCCCTCTATTTAAAATTTGTATATCACATCTCATAAGGCAGATTTCTCCTTTCCAATGTTGCCATTAGATGGGCTCTACACTAAAGATGTGAGCTACTCCTTTCCTAAAGATTTTAACCACTCCTTTCCACTGCCCTGTTCTGTCAAGAACCATAGAAGCACAGGCCTCTGGCACAATATGACCATGCCGCTAACCCTCCATGTGGCCTTAAGTTTGCATTTATTTTCTTTTTTTTTATATAGCGCTACGAACCCTCAGGCATCTGAGCGCTGCTTATTATTACCAACGGTGTGTGGTGCTCCTTTATGGACCTCGGAAGGATGAAAGGCTGAGTTTGGCCCTGCCGGGAGTCGAACATGCATCGGCAGGCTCTGCATGGATGTCAAAGCGAGTGTTCTACTGGCTTTGCTATCTGACAGGCTCAAACGTTTAATAATTTCTTCAATAATCTCACAAGCAGAATAAAAAGGTCTTTGATCAGTTGGAGCTGTACTGCCTCTAAACCCTGCCCATAAATCATTGCCTACTGTGAGTGGCTGGCAAGCAGATGGTGCTTACATGTGCAGACCTGCCAGGCAAATTACCCTGCGATTCGGCTTCAAAAACAGTACACTCAGGCCACCAGCAGAAAAGGGCCAGGCAGAGGGCAGTGTGCAGAGTGGTGTTACTCTTAATGGGAGGTGGGGCTCGGCAACCCTCTGCTGAGACAAGAATCCCAGGCTGCCTTCCAGTCTCATGAAGCTTTCTCTCGATGGGACCTGAAGCCATTTACGCCGCATACATCAAGCAGAAAGAAACAAGACGTGGCCATCAATGATTCAGGGTCATTTCACAACACTGCAGCAATACCTTGTGGTTGAAGACATTCACATTAGACAATGAGCAGTAAAGAAAGTTCATTCATTTGAGGGAGGGAGGGTCCATAGTATCTCAACATGTAAGATTGTTGAGTAAGTTGTCGTGGGTAGATCCACGTGTTTAGACTGCTTTCCTGAATGGGTCTTCATGACAGTCAGCAGGGGAGGGGGTGTAGGGGTGTATGCAAAGCAGTTCACCAGTTATGGTAAGATAAGCAACCATAACTCGCGCCACTAGCGTGCACTGCTAAGACTAACACCCAGGACATCAAAGATGACATCACAAATAGCATTGATGACATCACTGATGACATCACATGTCTAGCCCCTTCTTTTTTGTTCACTGCCATATCTAGGCCAGGTGGGTTTATTTACTGACAGTCGGAAACTTAACTTTCTAAAGGAATTACATTTACAGATATTGCTATACTCACATGTTCTTACACTACTTTTCTTAGAATTGAATCGCATCTTATGATGTACATATATAGGGGTCGAAGCAGGCCTGAAACACAGCAATCATTTTTGTGCATGAATACAATCGTGTAGATTATACACAATTGCTAATGGTACTGCCTCTTGTTTGCTTACTTTACTCTCCATACATAAGCCCCATATTTGTATGCATTGTAGTCTATTTATGTTTTGTGTGTATTAGTAGAAATATGTAGTAAGTGATGAATTATTTGCTACTTAGTACATGTTTCACAGTACGGAAAAGTCTGATAGAGAAGCATTCACCATTTTATTATATAACTTTGGAAAATTACCAATACCTACATTTCTGTATGAGTAGGTTCCTGTACTAGAAAGAACACTGAAATGGAATGTTCTTTAGAATGCTACATTGCGTGATGAAGTATGTAATTTATTACACATCTCCCGATAATCCCTGATACTTTTTTGCCAACATTACATTCACAACCCCTTGTATGAAAAGTAAATGCACATGTGATGTCATTAGTGAGGTCATCAATGATATTTGTGATGTCATCTTTGATGTCCTGGGTGTTAGTCTTAGCAGTCCACGGTGGTGGCGCCAGTTATGGTTGCTTAGCTTACAATAACTGGCGAATTTCAGGGGGTTTTCGATTTTACTTGTAACCATAACATCCTTTTAACAACGTTTTTTTACTGACTTTCATAGGTTTTTATTAGTGCAATTAACCACAACATCCCTTTAACAAAGTTTTTCAGTGAATTTCATGGGTTTTTACCAGTGCATGCTATTTTCCTACAACTTACTAATATCATACTTACCAAATATAACAATATTTGTGTCCAATTTACAAAGTGTCACGTTAAAACTCTGCCATTTCCCACCTTCTAGAATCATTGTTAACACTTCTTTACACTTTTTGCAACTATTTCAACTAGTTTTGCATCCGTAGATATCTACGAACATCTGACTTCATTGCAGACCTTCCGGACAGTGCCACATGACCATACGCTGGCGCGCGGCATGATGACGTGTCTGAGAACCCGTCTGCACTTCACGATAAGATCTGTCCTTCGTGGCCAGTACGGAACTGCATTTTCTACTGATCTAGGAACTTTCAACTTCAAAATTTCCCTTGCACACCTCTGACACCTTTTTCGTACTCATTATCCATTACCAATCTAGTACACAGTACATACTTGGAAGAATTTTATCAAAACTGCTATTTATCTTAAAAATGACATCAGTTATTGCCATCCCTCATCCCCAAGAGCCACCACCACGACCAGCTGGAGGACCTTCACAACAAAAAAAAGCACAGTACTTTCAAAGACAATGAAGAAGACCAAGAAGATGAGGTAAAGGAAGTGCCTACTTCTAGCACCAAGATCGAATCATGGGTGTACCAGTTCTTTGCTACTGTTGGGAGTGTACCAAAGGCTAAAGCTACCAAAGTGAAATGCACTGAGTGCAGTTTTGTACTCAGTCGCAGACTACCTGGACAGTACTCCTACGGGATCACCTCCATGCGCCGCCACACCAAATCCAATGACCGCAATGCTCTCAGAAAGGTTATTCCTTTCTCAGCAAGTAGTAAGCTGTCTTCCTCTACCTCATCTTCCTCAACAAATACTGTAACCACACAGTCTGATGTCTGCGGGCATTGGTGCGTTATAAATAAATAAATAAATAAATAAATAAAGAGGGCTACGGACCATTATCGTCCATTGCAGCCCCTGAAATGGGGGATAAAGGCCATTAGCACCCCTGGTTCCCAAAGCGGGAACCCAGGGTGCTAAAACATAGATTTTTCTTCCTATAGCGGGACGCTTGTGGCGTCCTGCTGTAAGAAGGAAGGATTATTGTTCCTACAGCGGGACGTCGCGCTGTAGGAAGGAAACTCCTTTTCCAAGACAGCCAACATGGAAAGAGAAGGCGGGGCTCCATACACAGTCCCTCTTCCCTTGCCATGGCAGCCCGCAAAACCCTATGAACATATTACCACACGCACTTGTTTTCCCTTTCAAACCTATCCTACCTTCGTATATCTTTACCACATAGCCGGTCCCAGGTAGACGTAACCACTTTAACACCATTTTTCGTCCCTAGCGGTCATGGATAGTAGCCAGATTGTCCGTGCAATAACCTTATGCCATAACCCAGACAATCTGGCTACTGCCCACGGCCACAGGCTATACCTCAGTCACCAAAGGTATGTGACTATTTTTTGTACCTACATTATTACACTTGTCAAAAAATAAAACACGGGCACATTTGCAAAACCATGCTTTAATGTCCTTGCCAATGCTCCTCACGAGTTTGCCCGAAATTTAGGTACATACAATAGTCAAATAAGTTAGCCCACACTTGCCAAAATCCATTCAGTCGTTACACAAACATTGAAGGTTTGGTCTATAATCTTTCTCAAAACTTTTGTCCGCATTCGTCAAATAGCAACAAAGTTATAAGCCATCAACAAATGTTGAGACCCCCCTATAATTTCGCCCCGTCTTGAGAAAATCCCACCAAACTTTAGAAAACCATTTATATCTAGATACAAAATCGTTTTGCCAAATGTTGTGCAGATTCGTCAAATGGCACCACATTTATATGCCTTTACAATATTTTGGGACCCCCCCTCTAATTTTGCCCCCTCTTGACAGAATCCCCATAAAATTTAAAAAACCATTCAGGATTAGTTCTAGAATAAAAGTGCAAAATTACATGCAGTTTCATAGAGTGGTGCAAATGTTATAAGTCATCCAAAAACTGCTTTTCCCCAACCCTGTAATGCAGAAATAGGTACAGATGTCCTAGGACATCTGAAGTGTCCGCGAACACCACAGGACTGTCTCAGGACATCCAGAGTGTTTGCGGACCTTCGGGGGGTGAAACAACCCGTTTTTTGGCTTCTTATGGCCATATCCAATCGAATCCTCATCCCCCCCACCTCCCTAGAGATTGTTTGTCGAGTTTGACAAGTGAAATGCTGCTTTTTTTTAAAAGTTTTCATCGCGCTGTTCGCGGACCTCAAAAAAGTCTGCAAATCCAAGATGGCGGGCGTTTCAAGAAACCAGACGCATTTCACATTTTCTCACCATCCAATCAGCGGACGCGTCCCGGTGTTCGTGGACTACGCAAAAGTCTGCAAATTTTTCTGGCCAATCGGAGGCCAGTCCGCGGACAGCATAGCCAATCAGAGGCCAGTCCGCCGACCGAACAGGGAAGTGAGTCCGCGCAGCGGACATAGATATCACTAATTTTTTTGCTTTACATTTTGGTCATTTAAAAAGAAACGAATGGACGGATTTACACCAAATAAAAGAAAGCACGCTTTTGAGACCAAGCCGCTGCTCCTGCCGCACATTTGGTGTAAATCCGTCCAGCGGTTTGGGCTGTAGGCGTGAGCAAAGTTTTTTCCCATTATGTCTATGGGAAAAAAAGAAATTTTGGGACCCCCCTATAACTTTGTCCCCCCTGGACCAAACCTCACCAAACTTTGCAAAATAATTCAGAGTGGGTCATATACTTTTTTTGCAAAGTTTGGTGAGGATTCGTCCAGGGGGAGCGAAGTTATAAGCTGCCGTAAAAGTGCTCTTCCTATGGAAACAGCAACTTAACCATAACTACACATCCACTATCGTGGCAGTGTAATATGTCTGTTTGTGTCTATCTAGCTATCTATTGATCATTTAGATTTACTGTGTGTGCCTGTCTATTGCCCTTTCATCCATCCACCCAACCATCTATCCATTAATCATTTCCCAAATGAATATCTGTTTATCTATCCCTGTTCGCCTCTCTCTGTTTCCATGAATGTCTAATAATGTATTTATGTATCAGCATGTCTTTTATGATAACATTTCAGACAAGATCCCAATCCAAGGTGGACCTGCAGACATGAGTGACTAATTACAGTTGAGCCTTTCTCACAATACACATGAAGTAATTACTGTTACACTATATTTCCTGGTCAAAACAAGGTGTTGATTGTATTGTAGATGGGTTTGCCCATTACTGAAAGTCCAGAATGTCACAACATATGAAAATGAGGTCTAGTGAACAGACATCATGACCTCCACAATTAGTGACATGTCCCACATAAAAGAGTGTACGAAAAATGTGGAGAACACATGGACGGTAAATCAACAGAGTACCTCAGGTCAACTAGAAAAGTAACGGTAGTTTCAAAATGGAGCAAATGTATCAAAATATCTTGGAATGTTTAAGTCAGTGGCTGAGAACATTCTACAGGAGCTCCCAGCCAGATGAGTGAATTAGAGACTTTAGGTTTTTTTCATTTTGGATAACAGGACAACATGCCTGAGAGTTAGCCTCCCTGGTTCATTCTCCTAGAGCCAGGATTATTGCTTTCATTTTATCGAAAAGTATGGTGAACTGATATCATATATTCATCAAGCCTAATGTGTCACTTCAAACAACATGTGTAAGACAATGCACATATTCTCAATGTTGTTATCATATGCTCTTTTCTTCTGTCAAGCTGGCAGCTACACAGAACAAATCTGCCAGTCTGATTTACTTTTAATCCTGCTAGCAGGGTGGTCAATACTGAGAACAAACGTATAAGGGGCCATGTTAATTGTACACAAGATAATGGATACATTTAAAAAGAAGAAAAACTGTGTCACAAAATATGGCTTTCATGCCCTGTCAGGAGGACGGACATGGCCATTAACGGCCCCCCAGTCCGAGCTAAGGCAGCCCCGAGCAAAGCGTTGGCCTCAGCCGGGGCTGTGGGCCATTAAAGGCCATGTCTGGCAGGGCATGAAAGCCATTCGCAGCCTGGGGTTCATCCGGGGGTGTGAATGGCTTTCACATTTTTTCATCAAGCGAGCCGCACTGCCTGCGCAGCCGATCTCCTGATGAAACATTAAAAAAAAGATGGCGGTCGCTGCCATGTGTAATAAGTCCCTTTCCATGTCTATGGCGACCAGACGGGAGGAGCCTCGGGACCGGAGCGCAGTGCTCCAGTCCGCAGGTAAGTAGAGGGGGTGGGTAGGGAATTGGGTCCTTTTGAAGAAAGGGGGGCAACAGGGTGAGGCTCCCTGTTACCTGCCCGCATTGAAAAAAAAAAAAGATGCCACCTGAGGAAGGGCCTCTGGTGGCTGGGACCGTGGTGGGGATTATTTATTTTCGCCGCTGTTCCAACCACCTGATTGGCTGAGTGCCCTTCCCCAGGTGTGAATTACATTTAAATCAGTGTCTTTATTGTATCCAAATTAAAAGACTGTCTTGGCACAATGAGGAAGCTGTCAGACAGCCAGCATATTTTGGCCTGCCTCTGGGCCTTTGTTAAGGTCAGTGATTCGTCGACGTCCATGAAATTTACACTGTTCATGGGATGTCTCTCATGATAAAAGAGATAAGGATTTCCCTACGCCAAATCATGTATTTGTGGAATATAACGGAGTATCTCTTTTGATCTCTCCCCACTCACACTGTCCTATTGAAATACGGTAGGACTCCACCAGCCCTATTTCCTCTCCATCAGTGTCTTCTTTGCCCCTCTTTGATACCCCCGTACTTTTTCCATCACATTATCACTATTTTCCAGTTCTATGATTGGCCTTAATTGTGTACACTTTGCATTGTTGCATGGGAGTGTCTTTCCCCTCAATGTTCCTAGAATGTGCATGCTTGTTTTTATTTCAATAGATGTGGTAAACTAGGTTTTCATTTTTTTTAATTTTCTTTGCAGTCTGTTTCCCCTGGTTTTCAAGTTCAAACTTGGATGTGGCCATCACTTCCCATGCATCCACTGCATGTCCCTTATTAAGACCCAGGGATTCAATGCCTGTAAAAATGAGCAGTGGTGAAAGCACAACAAACATCGGAAAGCCTACAGTTTACAATTTCTAAAGGTTTGATATTGAAGGGAAAATCGTTTCAGAACAGAAGGTCAGTGGGCAGAGGTTCAAATTCACATGCCTCTTATAGAACTTGATCCGGCCTGAGGGAAAACCATCCAAAAATAAGTGTTTTAGTGTTTTCCTAAATTTCAGATTAGGCTTCATAGTTCCATGGTTCAGGGCCCACAGTGGCCAGTCTTTTCTGTCTTAGCTTCTTTGTCAGTAGCTTGGTTGCTGTGGGAGGCCGCCGGGCTATGGGTGAGATATATCTTTTGAAGAGCTTGGTGTTGTAGATGGGTTCCACGTCCCACACGGCTTACCTGGTGACGCAACGAGCTTTACATCTATGCAGCGTTGTCAGAGGGAGGGTTGGTGGACCAATGGCACAGGCACCACAATCTTGCGATGTCAGATGCATGGTATAAGTTGCATTGCAGGATTTTGTTCTCTTTGTGATTAGGTACAAGCAGCTATTGTAACGGACAAATGGTCTAGGAACGTGAGACACAGATCTTACTACAGTTAATGTTTGTTGCAGTTAGCACTTTGCAAATATTCCTGCAACAATAAAGTGATAAATGAAATCTTTATGTTGTCTTATGAAAAAGTGGAAAAATATTTTTGACAATTTTCCACAATGTATTTCTATGGGGAAATATTTGTTATTAAATTCATCTCTCCTTAAAAATATGTGATCACGCTTTTAATAACATCCCATTGTTGCACATCCTCATATAAAAACTCAATAAAAAATCTACGGTTCCATGTGTTAATATCCCCGCAACAATATCAACAATCAAAAATATGGCCATATTTTTGCGGCGATATTAAGCCATGGAACCCTGCAAACTCCATAATTTTTTTAATAGAGTGGGGGACACCCCAGCAACCCTTGATCCCAATAACCCCATAAATTATCCCCACTAATAATATCGCCTATGGCCTTACCCCACGACCATATATATGGCGATATTATTGCATTAAAAGAAGCTTGCATCCCGTGACAAAAGATGCAATTCCACAGAGCTCTTGTATCTAATAGATTGCATGGAATTTAATCCAAGAAGTTTGGCCACTTTTTATTTGTTGTCCAATGAATGATTGATTACATGTTTTCATGTCTTTATGATTTGATCACCATCAAAGTTTGAGACACATTAGTTACATTTTAGTTGCATAAAAAGAAGTCCAAACATACTTGTTCACAGGGTACTTTGAGTTCAGAAACACAGAAAATACACATAAGGAGAGAAGAGAACAAAAGGACCCACAGGGGACGTACAGAGAGATAGGCAGGGATAGGTTAGAATCTCAGATATAGGGATAGGATAGCTACATGTTGGCATGGTCAGAATTCTGAAGTGAAGAGAGATCTTTTGGGATTTGACCAAACGTAATTCGCAATAGTTCAGGGCCTCACATATATTTGGAGCAAGTTTATCACCCAGATTTTATCAGCCTCTATTTTATCTTTCATGCACCAGAATGTTTCCGCTTCATAGTAGTCAACCCTCTATATGCATCCTATTTTGACGCAATTATATTCCTGATGTTTTTGGAAAAGTGACTCTCATGTAGCAAAATGACTTCTTCATAAGTGAAACACACATCCCCCATGATAGCATTGCATTCACTCATACTGGTAATGCAGTCCAACTAACAGTGGGCAGATTATGAGAATGGATGCATTTTGAAGCTATGTGTGTATGCAAGAGATTTATAAAGCGCATAGCTAGCTGCGAAGCAACGGCGCACTGTACAAAAGGTGTTCCTAAATGCTATGATATGGAATTCATAATGTGCCTCTACACAAGTGTTTCTAATGTTGGTGAACACAGACATCTGGTACTTGAGTCTTGCTGCTGTGAGTAGGACCGCTTCTGCCCTTTGGATCCCTACATCTGGATTTGGGGTGTTATCAGGTGGAGCTAGGATGAGAGGAGAGTTCTATTGATGGCGTGCAGAGTGATAGTACAGCAGGGTTATGGGGGGTGGAGGCATTTATGCATGTGTGTGTCGGTCATATGATCTTGGGCTAACCACTAGCTAGCAGAGAGCTTTCTTCACAGGATAACAGTTTTAAGGCCCATCGTGCACAGTGTCGCCCCTCAAGGGTTAGAAACGGGTCCGGTTTTCAGGATATCCAACAAGAATCACCATGAGATAAACTTGGATTAAATTAATACAAATGAGAAATCGTTTACACATTCACTGGTTACCATAACACCTCAAAGAAGCAGTGGCTAACATAAGCTACTGCTTTTGGTGCATCTTACAGAGGTCTACAACATAGCTTACTGCTAAGGGAATGGGTGCATAAGTGTTTATATTATTACATTGTATTCAAATTCATTCTTAAGAAATACAAAAAGAGGGCAGGTTCCCAGCTGAACTTACTGTTGCGGCAGGGAGAGTATTCGGCATAGGCGCTGAAGTTCTGAATGGCTATATAGCAAGTCCCAACAGGATCCTTTTCCTGAGTGGCCTTCAGGGTCCTCCAGTGATACAAAGGAGCACAAGCCTGTGACAAGAGAAGGCGCATTAGCATGTTGTGTAACCACAGCCCGTGCACAATGCCCATATTGTTCTGGGCAGCTTCAATTAATCACGTTGTCTGTCCCCCGGTAGGAGGCCTGCATGTATCAGTGACCGGGCAGGTTTCACTCTTCATAAGAACATCAATGCAACGTGTGCACTCCAGCCCGGGTTCCCTTTGTGCCAGCCAACAGGAGTGCCTGCGTGCCTCTAACTCGGCATGGCCCGGGGATCCAAGGAAGTGCTTTCAGAGATACAATGGGCCAAGTTCACAGGTCGGGATGCTGCAGTTGCACTTGGGTGACGACAGCAGTTGTTTTGGGAAGGAGAATTCGCTTTTTGTGCTAAGTTTTTTGACAGAGAAAATAATGATTCTGTTGCTGAATGTTGCAATCATGTACTCTGTACTTTACCAGGTCACTAACCTCTTTGCAGCATTTAGAGTTGACTTAAGTTTTATTGTGGCATGTCTATATTTGGATAGTGTGGTCTTGGCCCCAACGGGCAGCAGCTTGCAAGGCTTATTAGCGTGTTAAATTGAACCACTTAAAAAGAGCACGCATGGACATTTACAAAGATAGTAAAAAGAATACACATAAAACAGTCCAAATGAACTGTTGGGGTAAAGAGCAGTATGTTCTTGGGCACAGGCAGGCTAAAAACAGTGGCTGGTATCCGCAGAGATATTCCCAGTGGTCATGATTAATTCAAGGCTTTACATCACTCATTGCATTTCATTTCTTTAACGGTGTTGCCTTAGGTTAGGGTTCTGAAACCTGTGGCTCTCCAGATGTTTTGGTCGATAGTTCCCATCAGCCCTCGCCATCATAACCAATGGTGAACGGTCATAGCGGTGTCAGTAAAAATCAATGGGGAGCTGCAGGTCTCAGGTATTCCCAGACATGGGCTGCAAGGTTGCAGTGCTTAGCTTCCCAAACTACACCATACTGATGACACCCAACGTGGGGGGGGGCAGGTCTCAGGTATTCCCAGACATGGGCTGCAAGGTTGCAGTGCTTAGCTTCCCAAAATACACCATACTGATGACACCCAACGGGGGGCCAGGTCTCAGGTATTCCCAGACATGGGCTGCAAGGTTGCAGTACTTAGCTTCCCAAAATACACCATACTGATGACATCCAACGGGGGTCGGGGGGTCGGGGGGTCAGGTCTCAGGTATTCCCAGACATGGGCTGCAAGGTTGCAGTGCTTAGCTTCCCAAAATACACCATACTGATGACACCCAAGAGGGGGGCAGGTCTGAGGTATTCCCAGACATGGGCTGCAAGGTTGCAGTGCTTAGCTTCCCAAAATACACCATACTGATGACACCCAACGTGGGGGGGGCAGGTCTCAGGTATTCCCAGACATGGGCTGCAAGGTTGCAGTGCTTAGCTTCCCAAAATACACCATACTGATGACACCCAACGTGGGGGGGGGCAGGTCTGAGGTATTCCCAGACATGGGCTGCAAGGTTGCAGTGTTTAGCATCCCAAAATTCACCATACTGATGTAAGAGGATTCAATTCAACACTACAGCTAAGTCAATGCCTAGTCTGGGATACTGAATGGAAACCCTTATTGATATATCTTTATGTCCAGTTCATGAGTTCTGGATGACTACCCCTATATAACACCCCTCTCTTGGAATCCCCCTGACCCCACTGAGCCAATAAGTAGTTCTGTTTTGCAAGTTAAAAGGTTTATTTGATAATTTAAACAATATATATATATATATCACACTTTATAATAAATTAATAATTGAATATCACACTTAATCTGAGCAGTAATCAATAATGGATAGTCTGGCACTAGCACACTTCTTTATAATCAATGATGAGTGGTTATAGGATGGATAAGATAGCAACAATACTTTTATGGTTTCAAATGGATGCAAGGTGGAATGAAATGCAGTACAGAAAAAAACTTGATAGGGTTTCAGCAAAAGACAATGTAATCACTTTCTTTGACAATTCACTCCCCCCCTTTATGCAATGCAAGGAAATGGAAGGAAAGCACACAGTTCTCAGAAATGCAATCAAATGTAATTCAGTTCCCCCCCAGAAAGCTTAGAGGAAAACAGGTCGGAGTTTTAAACACAGGCCAAAAATGCTTTGAATGTGGTTTGCAAGGAAGTGAAAAATATGCTAAAATGCTTTTAATTCCCTCTAGAGGTTCAGGGTGAGTGATAGATACTTTGAATGAGTTCAGGATCACTTTAGCAATGCTCTACGAATGGTTGTCAGGTTGCAAACAAATTTTTGCAACGGAAGGCAAGCAGCTGCAGATTTTTACACGTGAGCTAACCTTTCAATTCGAGGCAAAACGTCAAATCGCGGCAGATGTTTTCCGAGTGCGCCGGGCGCGATTACAGAGGAACTACAAGGAGCAGCACTATCATTTTGGGGTCCTAGGACAGCCTAGGATCTCAGCTTCCAGATTTCGTTCCTAACCCAAACGGTTCCGGAGTTATGAACGATTTAGTAAAGGTAGATTTTCGGATTTAAAACAACTCAAAATGACAAGTGACAGCGTGCAACTTTGGAATTACATATGACAGCTCGCAGTTTAAGAATGACAGGTGACAGGATCTCTAGGAGACAGTTCTACTCAAGTTAAAATAGCTTGCATTAGATTATTTTAACTAAGAGATTGGGTTCTGCACAGTTTTGGCGGATACTCACTCCTAATTTTTAGAAGGACTGGGCCTCGTCACGATCTGGTCAGCGGGTTTTCTTCACTCGCCACGGACGGTCTCTGCACACAGCGTCTGGGTCAGCTCTACTCTGCTGGTCTGGTCTGGGTCTCTGGTTCTGATCAGGTCTGTGGGTCCGGATACAGCGGTCTCCGGTTCAGCTGGTCTCTCTCTGGATACAACACTGCTTTCTGGCAAATGGCAAGAGTTCTTGCAAAGAATTCAAACAGCTCGCCTGGCTGTGAATAGTTGCAATGATTTGAGGCCTGCTAAAGAGGGATTTAGCTTGTAGTTGACCTCTCTGCTACAAATTCTGAAGTAAAGTCTTGGTCTCTGAAGGTGGATAGATTGAAGTCTCTGTGTTGGCTCTCTGGAGGTTGATGGAGGTAAAGTATGGATTTTCCCAGCAGAGCGTCCCGCAGCAGATGGAATAGAATCTGTCTATCTGTCCTGACTGTCTGCTTTTATGTGTTTTGAAAGTGGGTGGAGAGGCTAGCTTTCTAGGCCCTACCCCTCTCCACTTGTCATTGGCCACTTCCTCCTCTTCCCCTTGATTGGGGGAATGAAATGAAGTGTCATCATGATGAGGTCTGTTTATGATACAGAGAACCCACCCCTGTCAACTTTACACACAATCTATATCTGATCCAAATACATACTTCCCCGATAGACAGTTGTTTGGCATTGCATACACACATCATGCATTTACTGATGGTAGCCCCTGTTCCAATTCTGTCGTTTCTAGGAGCTTGGGTTCAAAAATGGCAACATATTTCACTTTTTGGTTGGGTTACCAATATTAGATTTGTCCCCGCATTTACACAAATGTTCGCAAAGCATGTGGGCATTAGGTGGTGGAGTGTCAGATTTTTAACATACATACATTTAGAGTAATATCCTCTTTTCCGCTAAAAACCCCCCTGAACATACCACCGGGTCCTAACATGTCTTCAAATGTGCACAGAAAAATCACAAGAATAATGATATCACTTATAAAATGTTCACAAGTCCCCTCTATGAATGATCCATCTTTTTAGATTTATGTTCTGGCCCCAAAGGGGTGTGGTTTCCCCCCAGCACAAGGTTGAATTTCTGGTTTTTCCAGTTCTGCCAAGCCAGCTTGCTCTCACAGGCAGTGCTCCTCCCCTTTCCTTCCAGGAGGAAGCCACTTTTACGACCCCCCCCAATAAAACATTTGCCTGAGTCAGGACAGGGCTTTGTTCAATTTCCTGCAGAGCCCAGGTAATTCAATCAGAGAAGTGTCATATCCCTTTTGGTGGGAACAGCAAAAGGCAGCTAGGCCTGGGAACACAGCTGTTGTGCAAGTCTCAACTCCTGTCGGGGGTAGCTGGTGGGCAAAATTCCCTCTCTTTTTAAGCCAGGCCTCAGCTAAATGTCTCTTTGGCTGCCAGTTTTCCTGCCCACATCAAACTTCCAATTTTTACGCATGCAGCTAGAATGCTGATTCTAAGTTTAAAACTATGTCATTTAAACATTTGCAACCTATGTGACACTCAAAAGTAGGTCACTCATTTATTTTAAACATTTAGATTTTTAGTGTCTTTCAGTCCAAATTTACTTAAACTGCTGAAATCCACAGCTCAGCCAGTTTTGCTATGAACATTATTTTGGGGCTCTTCAACTTCCCAGATTTAGTATGCACACATACTTCATTCTGCCAGATGTCCGCTGGTGTTCAGTGAGATTTTTGGATGTGTTGCAATGTTTGAAAATAGGCATTTTGAGCTGGCATTCAGAGAAACAAACTGTGATTTTAAAGTGCGGTTTTTCCTTTGGCACACATTTCACTCATGGCACCCCGGCCCATCCTGCTCGCACTGGTGGGTGGCAAGTTAGGCAACCATTTTAGTGTGCACAAACTGCGTGGTTCTCCTAGAATCTGGCGCACGTGTGGGCTTTTTGGCCATCTTGGATTTTCTAAGCCCACAGCACCAAATGTTGCAGCATGATAGCTCAAACATGGGTCAGGACACCCAACACTGATGACACCCAACGTGGGGGGGGGGCAGGTCTCAGGTATTCCCAGACATGGGCTGCAAGGTTGCAGTGCTTAGCTTCCCAAAATACACCATACTGATGACACCCAACAAGGGGATTTGCTTGTGGTCGATGCAGAAATGAAGTGGCATGAAGGCATCTGTCCCCCTTCGGCTTAGCCCAAGGCACTGGAACATTTCATACATAGACACGCATTTGACACCCACTTTCTGTCTCCACTGGAGGTTAATAATTCTGTAGTTTAAATGGCCTCAGCCTTCTAACAGAGTTGAAATCTCCTCTGCCCTGCAGCTTTTCGTGTAACGATCAGGGCCTCCCACAGCTTTGATTGAGTCAGTTAGGTATACATGTATGATCGTCCCTTCTGCCACATATGTACACAAGAAGGGAACTGCAGCACATGGGGGCCAAGCAGGGGTGTTGGGGAGGAGTTGTTCCTGCAGATTATCCCCGGTTGAGCCCATCACTGGCTTAGGAGGGGCCTTATCTTACAACATCTTGGGAACATCTAAGGGAAGTTACAGGATAGCTGAGTGGCTGGGCTGCCGGGAGAGCAGGCACTGGGCAATGGACTCAGTTGGGAACTTACAAATGGAAGCCCACTCTCACATGAGGGTCCTCCCAGCTATCCTGCATTGACAGCGTCAGTGCCAGTGGTCGAAGTGGGCGGGAGCGGTTGGGAGCAGTCCTCGTCTACTTTTTTTAATTAAGTTTTACTGTTCTCGAACATTTTATTTTCCAAAAGAAACCGGTCCGGAATGGTTTCGTTTTCAAATAGAAGTGTAGGAAGAAATTGAAACTTGCACTTCAGTGTAGTGCACTGAACATTCCCTTAAACAGAAGGTGCATTTGTTTGGGGGTTTGCATTGCACATGGGAGGGCGTGGTTATGTGGTTTGTGCACAGGAGGGCAGGCCAGCAGGGAGCATGGTTCCACTACTTCTTTTCGTATACTTTGACCGCTGGTCAGGGCTTTCAACTTTTTTAATTGAAAGGGGCCCATTCCTCGGGGGGGACGGTGTGGGGATGCAACAACTGCCCCCATGTTGGCAGTCCACTTTCTTATGACATGGCAATATATACCTTTTCTTTGGGGACTTAAAATGTGCACTTTGCAGCACGAACATTACAAGCTGCACTTGCTGAAGCCCTTCTGGGCATCACCTCCCTTGGACCTCTGTGGTACTTTTTTACTCCTTTTTCGCTACATTAGCCACCAGCTGACAAAGATAGATTAATAGCTTTTCAGTGGACTTTTAGTGTTTCAGCTCCCAGCTAGTTGGCCCTCTGGTGATAATCAGCAGCTATTAACCTTCTGGCTGTATTACTTTGTCTCCATTATGATGCACTCACCATATGGGTGCTTCAGGCTACTGTTCACCAAAAGCTGAGACATATCTTCAGCTGGCTCTGGTATCATGCCTGGCGTTCAGGTGAGCACCACCACTCAGGTTCACTATGCTTACTGTTGCTGTCTGAAAAGTGCATTTTTCTGGCAATGCAGAATGCTTTAAAGTGATATGATAGGTTATTTATAACGTGCTTAATACCCAGAGGTTTCTAAGCGCGGACCCGGGGATTGAACCTGTGTTGCTCCGTGTCGTCTTGCTTCCAAGGCACGAATGTTGCCCCTGAGTCATCCTCTGGAGACATGCTCAGAGGCAGTGA
Source organism: Ambystoma mexicanum (assembly GCF_040938575.1). Taxonomy (NCBI): domain Eukaryota; kingdom Metazoa; phylum Chordata; class Amphibia; order Caudata; family Ambystomatidae; genus Ambystoma; species Ambystoma mexicanum. The sequence continues at coordinate 1,043,482,328 of NC_090924.1, forward strand.
CTGGATGGCATGCAAGCACTATATTTAAAACCAAAACAATCAAAGAATTGTTATACACTGGATACCGCAGGCATGCATCATACAAAGGGTGATCTCCACCTCGAGTATAAACGGGTTCCCAAACATTTTCCTGAACACAGCACTTTTAGAAGAAAATTAAGAGCCATTATCGAAATTGTTCTCAGGTGTTAAGGAATTACGGTTTGGGAGGTGTGTAAAAAAAGTAAGTGCAAAAGGATGTAGGCCTACATGTTTTTTAGGTTCCGGGTGTTCATGGTGTAAATGTCCTGCTGCCCCGTAGCCAGCTCCCACTTCACTATCTTTTTTTATTTGTTATCTCACTCATATTATTTATTTTATTTATTTATTTATTTAGATTTGTAAAGTGCACTGCAGCCCACGGGCATCGAGGCGCTAAGAGGTGCTTAAGGAGGCTTACTTATGGGTTACATGAAAGCCACCCATGATGATTCTTATACATAGTAAGGTTGGTAAAAAACATAGGAGAGAGCTGCGTGTTCAAAAGGCTGCTTGGTTACAGATGCAGCGATTAAGAGAAGCAGGTTAGTGCAACAGATTCAAACAAAGAGCACGGTTTTGATCGCCTTACGGAAGGCTGCATGAGAGTCAATGCTCCTGATGTGTGGTGGTAGGGCATTCCAGTTTTGTGCGGCCTGGGTGGGGAAGCTATTTCCACCGGCTCGGTTTTTGACAGTTTTAGGAGCAGTGATCAGATTTGTGTAAGGTGTTCCAGCTGGCCTGTATGAGAGGGGTTTGGTGATCCTCTGGGCCAGGTAGGGGGGGTGCAAGTTGGTGTAGGCACTTGTGAGTAAGGGCTAGAGTCTTGAACAAGATTCTTTGCTTAATTGGAAGCCAGTGGACCTGCCTCCTGAGTCCTGAGGTGTGGTCTCTGCATGAGAGACCGGTGGCAGCCCTTAGGGCATTATTTTGAGCAGTCTGAAGTTTAGCTCAGTTTTTTCCAGAAGTTCCCACAAAGAGGGTGTTGCAATAGTCTAGTTTCGAGCCAATTAATGCCCTGGCAAGGGTGAGACAGTTTTGCTATGATAGGTAGGGTCTAACTGAGTTGATGAGTTTGGAATAGTAGGCCGAGGAGGATGCAATGGCGTTGACCTGCGTATCCATGATTAGGTTTGGTTCAAGGTAAATGCCCAGGGTCTTAATCGTCTGTGACACATTGATGGTAGTATTGTCGACCGCGAAGCAGTTGTAATGTTTGTCCAGTTTGCCCAAGGTGGACAGGGATCCAATGAGCAGGAGTTCTGTTTTCTCAGTATTGAGGCATAGCCAGTTATCTGCCATCCAGGATTGGATTGTTGAGTAGATTGAGTTGATGGTGTTTGAGTCTGACGCGTAGTCTCCCGATAGGGGGATGAGTACCTGCGTGTCATCAGCATTGTTAGTATATGAGATGCCCAGGGCGTCAAGGATTTTAAAGAGAGGTCTGGTAAAAAGGTTGTACAGGATGGGGGCAATGCACGAACCCTGGGGTACACCACATTTAAGGATGCTGGGTGTGGCGCAGGAGGATTCTGAGAAGACCTTCATGGCCCTCCCCTGTAGAAAGGAAGTTATCCAGTTACAGGCGCTGTGCGAGAAATTGGCCGCGGTGGAGAGGTCGTGGCACAAGGTCTTGTGGTCAACCAAGTCAAACGCCGCGGAAAGGTCGAGTAGGAGCAGGAGAGCCGGTTTGCCGGCGTCTCTAAGGTCATCCATCTGGTTCTTTAGGCCAAGGAGCGCCGTTTCAGTGCTGTGACGCAGCCGAAACCCTGACTGCCGAAGACCGAGGAGGTGGTTGTCCTCTAGAAATTTTTGAACTTGCAGATAGGCTGCCTTGTCAAGTATTTTAAGTAGGAAGGGGACAGTGGTGATATGCCGGTAGTTCCCCGGTGCAAGTGGGTCAAGTGTTAGTTTTTTTAGGAGCGGACGAACCCACGCCTCTTTGAGATCAGTGGGGACGTGGCCTGACTGGAAGGAGGCATTAATGAAGGCCGTGATGAGGGGGGCAAGGGAGGGAGCACAGTCCTTGATGACTTGTGCTGGGCAAGCATCAGCTTGCACTTGGACGGTTTAATAGAGTTGAGAGTGTGATGACTTCAGGGACGGTCCTGTCTTTGAATTCAAACACAGGAGAGTGAGTGGGGGCAGTCTGAAGGGGTGAGCTGCTGAGCTGCTGTGATTTTTGGCTATAAGTTTAGAGAGGGCTTGCTGGTGGGCGAGGATTTTGGAATGCAGAGTGTCTACTTTATTCAACATGGCTGACTGAATGTTATTGCACCACGCTTCGTCTTTCAGAAGTGAAGGGGGCGGAGGGGCTGGGTTTTCTAACTCTCTGAAGATGGAGAAAATGTCTTTAGTCTCTGATTTGGCATTGGCTATTCTGGTATTGAAGGATGTAGCTTTAGCCTTAGTAATGGCCATTTTATATTCTTTTGCTCGAGCCTTGAAGGCCTCCAGTGTGCTGTCCATGGGGTTATTTATCCAGTTGGAGAGAGCAACCCTTTTTTTAGAGCGTAACTCGAGGAGGTCCTGGGTGAACCAGGCGTTGGTGTGCTTGACATTTTTAGCTTTTTTGAAGGTGAGTGGGGCTATGATGTCAGTGGCCTGAGTGATGGTGGTTTTGAATACATTAGCTAGTGTCTCAGGATCAATGGAGAAGGGGGGGAGAAGTGTAAGCTATGTTATGTTATGCAATAGTATCACACTATGTTTTAATGTGATCAGAGGTTACGATTTGTGTATATTTTTTTGTTATGATATGCTATGGTACTGTATGCTAGCTTGCTTTATGGCTGTAATCTTCAAACTATGGGGAGAACACAAAAATGGGGGCTTCAAGTGACTTCCAGGTGGGTGCAGGGCTCTTGCAACAGGGAGATTTAGGGCTGCTTTAATGAGGAAATATTACAAAAGATAAGCAGATCCAATATTTAGAGGGGGGGCACCAACATTCTTAAGGGGGCTCGGATATAATGAAACATTTGGGGATCTCTGTATTCTGAGTGTTAGATCATTTTCTATTTTATATCCTAAACTATAGTATGTGATAATATCATACGTCGGCATGTTTGCTATGTTACAATATCTCATGTCGAGCTATGTTATGCTACATTTGCTATATTATATAGTCTTAGTTCTGCTGTGCTATCATTTTATGCTTTGTGGTTATGCTGTGGTACTTTCTTTTCTAAGCTATGTGATCTGACCTATGCTATTTCAATACATTAAAGAAGGCGCCTTCCAGTGGTGGCTAACAGAAGAGCGGGGGTCTATTTCGTCTTTCTCGTGGGCACTATCAGAGCCCGCCGCAGCCCTTTCTGTAGCACCCGGGCTATGTTTATAATCACCGAGGTGCCTGATGAGGGTAGGAAAGGTTTGAAAATCTCTTTCTCTCCCTCCGAAGAGCGCCCCCGTCCTAAATCTAAGTACTTTCCGAGATTTGGCAAGTATGCTTTCTGAAGGTTAGATTTCACCCACCACGCCGGACAAACTAACAGACTGCAGCAATGCAGCATGCAGCAAAACAACACATATTCACAGTAAAGCACTGCAACATATACAAAAATATAAGACCCCAAAACATACAAAGCAAGCAGATGGGCTAGACTCCCTCCTGTTCGGCGGGTGGCAGCTTGGGGGCAGGAGGGAGCAAGAGGTTTGGGTTTAGAGGGGCTTGGGTTTCCCCCAACATAATACCACAAAATTCGATGGAATGGAAAGCTGCTTGGAGGACTTCCCTATTATAAATGTGTGAGCAGACCGGCAATGGGTGGCCATAAAGTAGTCATCTCTAATTCCCACCTTTCTGACCACTTTTTAATGTGAGGCAAGGGACAAAATTGATCCTTCTGTGCATTATTGAAAATGGTGCTGTAGCGGTATGATTCACTGGGATACCCAATCCCTTTCCAAAACGCGGGTGGACATGGAAAAAAAGAAAAGATAAATAATGCATGCAGATTTGCTGAAGCACTGCCTGTGTTATTGCAGGAAAACTGCACCTGTTCCTACTACAAGGATCATTGACGGATTACACAGGTGGTAACTGATTACAGCATGCAGTAATGAGGGAAAAACAAATATTACCAGCTGTTAAAGGAGTGCCTTAAATCAAGTTGGAATCAGAGTTCCTTGCACGATAGAAAGTGAGAGTCTAGAAAAGAGCTTGGACATGCAGAGGTGACTCTTCAATATAAGGCCTGGTGTAAAACCTGAATCTTGCAACAACTCCAGAATCTCTGGGCTATTATGGATATCTTGCTCAAGTAGACCGTGGATCCTCAAACACCTGAATCTTAAAATCTAGTGGGATTTTCAAAATAGCCAATGCAATATCCAAAAAGCTCGATTTGAACGTCATCATGTGTAAAGATCTCTCCTGGTGTTATTGATATTAATTTTATTTATATTATCATTGTCGCGATCCTGAAAACGAGACTGGATTTTGCTCTTCAGGGGATATGGGTCGTATATCAAGAGCTGAACCTGAGAAGGTGAAACTCCTCTCCTCTCTACTCAACCTACATTTCTGGTTGCAATATCTTTTGCTGGGAGTCTCCCACATGAGCCTTAAAAAGCAGTGGCTAAAAATCTGGGATAATTTTGTATGAACACCTTCAGCTGGAAAAACTGCACTACTGGAAATTAAGCCTGTGCCTGTCTCAGAAAATGGACTAGACGCAGGTAACACGCTTTAACATATAACCAGCCGCCTTCACAAGATCACTTGTTTGCATTAGCCAAACCAAAGATTCGGCTTAGTCTTTCTCTATCATAAAGAGAATGATACATTATTAAAATTTAAAACAAGTAATAGAAGCAAATAAATAAAAACAATTAAAACACCTGCAATTGGTGTTTGCCTTGTGCTTTTTAAAAAGACTGTCTGACACGAATACATAATAGTTCTATTGGCAAAGAAGGCAAAGTGGAACATTCCCAAGGCATAGGCACATTCTGAGGAATATCTGTGAGGATCGACCATTGCTCTTGTATCTAGCTTTACGTTGAAGCCGTCCTATCTTGATTGTATTCTCCCTCTGTAATTGTAAAGGCGGTGTGCCCTCAGCCACATGTTCGGTCTTGCTGTATGCTGGAAGACAAGGCCTACTTTTCATGCAGCTGATGAAACCCGGAAGGTAGCATCACTGTCTTGGAGGGTTTGCCTGTATTGGGAGTTGTGGTATTATGTTTCAGGCTGCTATGTGGATCACTCTGGTGTCCTTTCCGAAGACACAGATTCCCAAAGTCCTACGGCACAAAGCGATTCCCTTGGTTTCCCAGCGAATCAAACTCTGTTCCGTGTTGCTGGCTTCTTTCAAATGCAACCTTGTGCCAAGTGATTCTCAGCAGCTGTTTTTGACACTGGTAGTCTTCAAAAAGACACAACCATAACATTTCACAACTAATACCAGAACCCGATCCTGTGTCCCATCACTGTGCTGATGGGCCATGGATTGGACGATGAATACGGGGAGCTTGCCTTATGGTCGCATTCATGTTTTGTCAATTGAAAAGTCAAAGGATGTTCAGCCTGCCCCTATCTTCCGCATACAGGCATCCATCTAATCAGTTTCATTTTTTAAGGACTTATTGTAGAGTAACAGGAACCTTTGGCTGGAACCCATATTTACATATAATTAAGTGTATCTTTTGTCACAACAGAGATTTGTGACTTGCTGTGTTGCTGCCATTAGGCCATCTGCATCAGTGGTTCATATGCACTAGTGTGCACAGGGGATTCAACATACAAGTGGATGTTGCATATTCTAAGTTGACACTTTTCCAGTACATTGCAATGGTGCATGCTGGCCCTGAGGGCACATTGACTCAAACTGTGCATTGGTTATCACATGTTCCTCCACCAGTACATAACTGCGTCCAGCTGGCAAATGTTTGGTTTGCCAGATGATCAGCTAGGAATATTAAGACAGAAAAACAGCAGAAAGGGACTATGCACCGCAATGTACAAAAGCGCAGAACCCTGTTAACGATCTATGGGCCTCATGAACAGTAAGTATCCAATACTCTGTAGGAAACCAGGGACGATGGTTGTCAAACATTCTGGGACCCTTCTCTTCTGTGCACTATAGGATAGAATGCGTATTCCTGCATTACTGGCAGAGAACAATTCTATCTATGCAGGAGATAGATCTCCACTTTGGGTACAAGAACCAGATTCTGGGCAATTCCCATTAGGGGGACTTTCACCCGCTGCACAGGAAATAGATCATCCATAAACTTGTAAAGAGGATCATCAAAAACCATCAAATCACCGGGAAACCAATAATAGAGCAACGATAGGTCCAAGCCTAAAAATGATGCCAGCCTCCCAAGTATCACTTCTGGCCAGATGTACATTATACTCACAAGTACATTTACAAGTCATCTCTGTCTTATTTTTCTGGCGCCTACAAACGTCATCTCTATGTCACATAAGTCCCTCATCATCATAACACAGTTATTTGGATTAAAAATATGACCAAACTCCATATGGCATACCCTATGAACTATTCATCACAACAATAAAAAATGATAAAATAAAGTTGTTGGCAGAGATTTACAAAAGTACCAAAAGTTATTTTGATAGACATATTCTTTGGTACATTGCTATGCCAGAACAATAAAGTCTAGCTAGATTCTCTTTCCAACACATCACATTATTATCTTAAATCGAAAATGTTAATGTACACAATAATACGTAGGTAATAAAATGTAAAGTTGTTCTATACTCCTTAAACAAACCGGATCGAGACATAAATCATACAATGGACCTCAGCTGTTCCCATCTTTGTTTCCAGTTGCACCACGGCTACCTTGATACCCCGAAAACTATATCAGGGGATAACGATCTGTGGTGCAAGAGTGGATCCATGTTTGAACTTTAGGCATTCATCATTATTTTCTCACCCTCATATACAAAGTGCATATACATTGGAAATGTGGGGCTTTGCCTGTATATGTTGACAACGAAAGCAACTACTACACTTTCAGATATGCCAATGTCTCATAAAAGCAGCGAGACGCAATATTCCTACCTGAATTTGCTATAAAGGATTCTAGCAGAAACCTTCCCAATGACATTGAGATACTCCTCACAAACATAAAAAACCCTTTCATCTCCAAATAGTGAGATCCCAAGCCATCTGCACTTCTTCTTGCTAATAGGTCCCTCAGGGGCCAATCTCTAAAAGCCAGCTTCAATGTTGCCTTCATTTGATGATTGATCAGGTGAGGTACGTCCCAAACTCTAGTCAAACCTACTTTATCTCTGGTAAAGCGATTGCCCAGCTAGTTTCAAAACGCCCCTCACTATGTTTACACAGTAGGGATCGGCATAACCTGATTAAATAATGTAACAGTCTAAGCTTTGTGACGCAAGCAACACCCACATAACCCAATTCAAGTAATACAGAGGTTAGTGGGGCAATATTACGATAACTCCGAATTTTCTTTTCCTTGGTTATTAGGACGCTGGAATTTGCAGCTCCCCAAATCCTTGCACCATAGGTGGCAGCAGCGTAAGCCCTTTTGATGTAATTTATTGGTCCACAGCCCTGCCTCCAAATCATACAGAATGTGATCCTACGACCCCACAACTGTTAGAGTAATATTAGTAAGTTGTTCCTTAGAACTAACCTTCTTGTTCAATCAGATTCCCAAATAATCAAAAGTGTCCAGAGCGAGAGACTCTGGTTTGATATGCGTGAAATGACATGCATTTAGTCTTGGTGCCATAAATGACAAGACCCTTCTTCTCACATATGCTCTTAAACAAACTAAATTGGCGCCGCAGTCCGGTGGGTGTCTTAGATAAGAGGAAATAAAAGTACTCCCACCTCATTATTTAGGATTTGGGCATCAGCATTTAGGGGGACAATACTCAGTACTATATCGGTGATATATAATGACAAGAGGGGAAGAGCCAGCACACTCCCATACCTAACTCCTTGGATCACAGGGAATGGGACAAATAATGTTGGATCTATGTAGGTTTGGCTATATTTATTTGGCCAAATGGAAAGTTCGGCAAATTCTTTTGAGCCGATTTTGCTGCTTTACTGCAAACACTGGGGTAGAGGGCACCTCCCTTCAACCTCTCCACATATAACTTAACCCCAACTTACCATCCACCTGTTTGTGGTAAAAAAAACAATCAGAAAATACAGCTAAATGAATCCGGTGAAGTAGCCATTCGGCAAATGTGTGTAATATCACAATATCCTGCAGTTCCCATGCAGCTGCTAATTGTGCTCCTCGCTGGGTCAAGGTCCCCCACAGAAGCTTAAGTGGAAGTGGAACAGTGTTAAAGTTTATTTTAAATTGAGAAAAGCTCCTCGTAATGGCTTTTCATCAGCATCGCATATTTTTGTAGCACTATGTTAAGGGAGAAGGCCAGATCTATAGTTGAAACACCCCACCAACACCCTACCTGTAAATGAGTTAATATTCCTCTGCTAGAGCACAATGTCAATATGTCCTTTGCATTGGCCTTGGATAAGAATTCCAAAAGAGAAGTTCGGGGGATACCCTTATCCCCCTTTTTTAAAATATGGAGGTATGTTCTTGGTCTTGGTCTGCAGCAAACGCATGTTGCCGTTTGGGCAATTAAATAGCTTTGCTAGAAATGGAACGCGTATGGCTGGCAGCTGCTTGAACCGCTGAATAGGCATCTTATCCAGGCCAGGGCCTGGTCCACTTCCTGAGCCGCTATGGCTACTGAGATGCCAAGAAGCGTAAATACCAATGCGCGGCTATGCACAGCTTGTGAATTACGAATTGCTCTCCATTAAATGGGAACTTTCATCGATGCCCCACGGACCCCTTCAAATAGGTGTACCAATCCCCTATCATGGGGGCCATCTTATCAGAGCTACCCTTGATGACAGTGTAGCCAAAATCCTCTTGGTTTTCAGACTCAACTGGCTTTTTCACGTTCTGACAAGTGCTAGCACATTCATCTTTTTTTGTATTTATCTAAATGCTTATGTGCTCTCCTTTGGTTACAAAGGCGCCTACCTCTTCGTGTCTCGACTAGTATTCAAAATATCTTGTTCCATCACTTTACAATCATTGTCAAAGCAATTATTGCATCTGCGTATATTGCCTCGTGGCAGTCCCTTGAAACATGCGGCCTGACCGTTTCAACTGTGTTCATAGAAGAACTCGTGCCATATGTTTCTGTTGCATGCAGACGTCCTCTGTGTATTGAGCATATCAAAAGTAAGAAGAGTGCAACGTTTCATTTTAAGGCTTTATAAAATTCGCTCAAGAGATCCCAGGAAGGAGTGTTTTGGGAGGTGGGAGGAGCAGGAAGTGGGTGGGAATTGACACAGGGATTAGCAGGGCAAAGGGCAGTCAATGGGTGTGTAAATAACCAAAGAACACCTAAAATCATTGTTTCCCGCCTCATATGCCATCTCTCCCTAGCAGTACTCCAGTGCATTCGTTTTTGCCTATAGGTGGCGCTAAAGCGCCACCTTATATTAAAAATTAAAATGCTCCAGTCTAGCCTAGGTTGACCAGCATTTATATCTGTTTCTCGGGGATCTAAAGCTACTCCGCTAGGAGGGGACATAAGGAAAGATTAATACTGTTCCAGGCAAAACGTCATTTTGGAGCTCCTCCTTCCTCACTGTGGGACCAGGCTTGGTCTGGCTTGATGCCCTTTTGTGGGTGGTGGCTGCCCAGAATTGCCCTAGTATAACACCATCACTGCCTAAGAACATTGAGACACTGAAAGACAAGTGTGAAACAGCATAGAACTTGCTTATGCTCATTGCCAGCTTACCAATTGCCCAATAAACATAGTCAATTACAAATAAATACCCAGAAATGATGCAATATCCCAATAGTAAGGATAAATGGCTCCCTGAAAGTCTATAACAAAATATTGTTTAAGAGCAGAGTTGAATTTGAAAGCACATTTCAGCTTTCGTGGGGCAACCAAGTCTCAGACTCCAACACATCGCCCCGGTCCAGCTTTCCTTATACCCACAACGTGTCCTCCAAACAAAGTGGAGTATCACACTAAGTGTCATTACTTACCAGAAAATGCATAGTGTAATCTACATACATTATATCCAGAGGTACAGGGAACTGAAGACCCTGTGGCCTGCGTGGCCATTTACAGCCTGCTTGATGCATCCCTCACGCTATGACACATAGGGCACCATTCATGGAATTATCCGCGCAGAAAAAAGGGTACTTGCACTGGCAAGTAAATCCACCTTCGTCGATTCATGGAATCGAATCCGCAGTACTTTTCCTGGACTTGCATGGAGTTTGAGCTGGCTCAGCACGCCTGTCCAAGTCGTTGAGGGCCTTGAGCCAGACTCCAAGAGAGCATGGGCGTGGCTTGCACAAAGGGCTGGGAAGGGGCAGAACACCAAAAATGGGTAAGAACTTGTGAAAAACTGGGTGTTCCAAGGGACGGCCTGTAGGCAGTTCCTCGCACACCCACAATTGTGCAGCACGAGACCTATTCATGGATTCGATCGTGCAACGTCTCGACTGGGAAATGGCCATGCAAGTCCTTCATACGATCCACCATCCGAAGGCAGGTGTAAGTACACTTGCGCGTAAGATTTGTAGCATGCAGGTGGGGTTACATGTTGGATTGCGGGGTGAGTGTACTCAATCGGGGTTTCCGATGAAACTTAGGGGTGCGCATAAGCATGTAGCAAAGTGCAGGAACATTTTACGGGGGTTTGCATGCATTTTCCCGTGTTATTGGTGAGTTACGATTTTTTATATGTATGTTGTCGGGGTACTGCATACAGTTAGGGGGGATCCCGTGCAGGGTCCCCGAGTCACAGTCCTGCTTACAGGGGATCCCACGCACTGTTTGAAGGGTGCGTGTATTCGTGCCCGGGGGGCAGCACCCAAAGGTAGCTGTTCTAGCTGTTTATCCTTTGCGTGTGGGCGTATCAGGGGTGTCCCGGGTGTGACTTGTGAATACGGTTACTTTGCGCTGTAAATTCCATGAATACGTAGGCGCACATTTTTCTTTCTGCGTGCAGACTCGCGATTGTCCTTCTCGGCATGCGGCCTTGCCGAATTTCTGCGCACATTTTCATGAATAGGGGCCACAGACTCCACCCAGCTTTCTCTCTACCCACAACACACCCCCAAACAAAGAGGATCATCCCAAACACACTTCCAGTACTTTCTGAAAACAGCATAGACTAATCTACACACATCAGCCTGCTTAATGAATCCCTCACACAAAGCACTTTTTCCAGGAAGCTTTCATGACCTATCATACAACACTGCATCTTGAGGCACAACGTCTACCCTAAAAACGCACAATAGCATCCATATCACGTTGCGCCCAAGACGGGGAGAAACACAACCCTATGGCATACATCCCTACTTACAACACACCCCTTTCATCTCAGATGACTCAACCCGCACAACAACACCTACTTGGGTCTTACAAACAGGAATCTACATTTTGGAAACATAACACCACAAAAGTTTTGCAATACGGGATCCCTGCTACATTACAGAGAATCGCTTACTACAGAAATCAGATCTCAGTGCAGCTGCCAGTCCCATTAATCAATAATCACACTATCATGACAGCAGTCACTGATAAGATTTACCACACAACTACAAGGGAAACCAAACATCACACACGGGTGTTTGGGAAAGTTGTAATATATGCCCCCATGGGTATCTGACCTTGGAGAAAACCGTTCACAGCAGATCGTAATCTGCCAAAATATGATTACACACACCAGCCCCCTAGGGCAGACACCAGTCATATGTTATGCAACAGACATACAAAGAAAGCTTGACATAATGAGAACACACTGGGGAAAGTTGCAAGACCCCTTGCCCCTTCTTTGGGACAGATCCTAATCAGACACATTTAGGATACCCCCAGACACCATCATTCTTAATAAGCAGCACTGTGACCTATGACACAATTTAAGAGACAGCAGGGTGCTGGGCAACAGCCCACCTTGCTAATGGGAGCCGAGTGTGAAGAGAATCACAAGCTCCGCGCATTGTGATGTGCATTGAAACTTCCGATGAGTAGAATGTGATGCTAAGGCAGCTTCATTGCAATGTCCTTGCAAATGGCGCTTCCTGCTCTTAACAATGACCTCCTAACATAAGAGGGCAAAACATGCGATCAGACACTACACACACCATCGTTCGGATATTCGATAACAAAAAACACAAGACCAACGTACACTGGGAATAAATCCACTTACCACAACCTTGCCTTTGTGTGCTTTAACGGTGGCCCCAAACCACTGGTGTGACTTGAACTCAATGGCTTCTTTGGTCCCATTCACTCTGATTTTCCTGTTGTCTGTAGGGAATAAAGAATTGCCTTTGTCACTAGTGAGAGTGTAGATGGAGTGCAATGCAGAAAGCAAAAAGTGGTTTGCATATTAGTTTAGCTATTGTGTTTTGTTACGCACGCCCACATCCTCGCTGCCACCCCAGAGAGCTGACAGAATGGTGGATACCTGGTCTGGAAAAGAAGAGAGGAGAGAGAAATGGTTTCTGCGGTGCAGTAGCCCATTAGTGCGCGAAATACACGTCACGGGCCAGATCGCATGTACGTCTTTACGTCATCAGCGTTCACTACATTAACTTTGTCACATCTACCTCTTCATACCATTACTTCTTCAGTCTTTCACTTTTTTTAACATTCACTTTGTCATTACAGGGGGAGACCATGTGTACCCCCCTGCTTATCTCAGCCATCTTCTTCCCCCTAATCCCGACTTGATCCCAACTTTAAAGCTAAATTTACCATATCCATTGCCACCGTGACAATGTGAAAAAGCAGGCAATGTAAAGGTAAAATGCACAAAGAAGTAAATGAGTGACGAAGTGAATGCTGAAGAGGTAAGTGGGTAAGTGTTGAAGAAGGGTTTTGGGTGAAGTAAAGGGGGTTACCAGCAGGTCGGTGGCTCAGTGGACTAAGGCATCGATTACAAGGATCTGTGTTCAATATTGAGTTCACAGCGTCACACCCTGGCAGATCCACTCAACCCTTCATCCTTCCGAGGTTGAGAAAAAGAGCACCATGGAGATGGATAACAATAGGCAACTGTTATCTATACCTTGGTGCCCCTCCTGGTGTGTAAATGTGTTCTATAAAGACACAGTTATGTAATGTTATAACATAGATGGGTACAAACAGAAGAAAGAAATGGTATTGGATGGAAAAGTGCCTCCTTGTAAGTTTGCTGGTTTTTCACCGGTAATTCCAGCGAGATACCTGCAAACTGACCTACCTTTTCCACTGCCTGATATCCCGGAATTTCCGGAATATTACACGTGGAGGAAAGGGCAGTAAATCCCCATTCTTCGGAGTCCCGTAGTACTTCATTGAGAGTATTTGGCAGTTTTTGCCCGGTGGATGCCTGATTTACCTCCCCCTCTTGGTTGGAGGTAAATCAGTGACCCCCATAAGTGCCGGTCAGGGAATTACCGGCATGTTTACCACACCACAAAACTTGTAAGGAGGCCCAAAGTCTAGTACTCTCTCAGGAAGGTGTGAAAGAGGAAGCTGTCCAACCTGCTTTTTGTGGGATAGCAGTAGTAGAATGTTATGTTTATATTAACCTATATGTATCCATAGGTTATTCCCATGTTGGTTATTGGCACTCATGTATCTCCAAGTGGTGCTTTTAAGAATAGAAGAATTTATTTATCTGTTTCCAGGGATTTTAAAGGCATCCCATGCTGCCATGAGACCGCTATGGAGTGCAGTAATTCATAACCATAATGATTATTAAAAAATCGGCGAAACCCGGATACTGCCTGCTATTAACCTCCTCATGACACTTAATTTAATTCACTGGACGTTATTTATTTATTTAATGATAAGTACAGCGAAAACAATGCATTTTTTGCACAAAAGTGCTTACAACATTTTTTAACATGGGTTTTTAGAGCGGAGGAACAGTGGGTGAGAGGTTGTGGAAATAAGACCAGATGATGCAGATGAAGTATAAACATGGTCCACGGACAAGGATAATAGAGCATGATACAGGATCGGGATAATGGAAGAAGTGCTATGTTTTAGGATGAAGGGGTGAGGGATACATGCCCTGGGGTGGCCCTGTCTCAAACATTAGGACAATGGGTAACATCAAGCAATCGCAAAGATTCAGTTGCAATACTTTGCTTTTTGTGTACAGTGTCGTTTCTGGAGTTGCTACTATTTGGAAAAACTGTGTGCCCCAAAAATGAGAACAAAGCCATCAATTTAGTTCACCAAGTTAAGCACTCACCCCAGACATCTGCCCTTAACCCGCAGGACAGATTTCCCTCGTCCTTTCATCATTCGAAGGCAACGAATGGAGTACTGTTAAATTGTGTAATAGATTACATACTAGTACACCATTTAGGAGCGGGAGCAATGTGTCATGAAGCACTGTGTTATTAGCAAGTGAAATGATCTTTGTTGGTCCACAAGTAGGGAGGTACACGGGCACACTGCTTTTCATATTAATAGCTGTCTATGTAAGCCAGCGTATGAAGTATGAGCTTCATCTTGAACCCTACAGAAGAGTTAATGACAAATATCTTGGTGACAGTGAGAGGTGACGTTTTTGTACAGACTTTCATGTGCAATGGCACAAGAAGCAAGTGAGCGGTGTGTGTTTGTGTGTGTGTGTGTGCATGTGTACGTCTGATGGATGGTGTGAGAATGGTGTTAGTGGGAGAGGATGTGTACCCATGCGTGAGGCTGTATGGGTGATGTGTGTATGTGCACGCATGTGTGTACATTTATATTTCATCCTGAGCTGAGTGTTTCCAAAAGTGCATTTCTGCTTTGTATGTGTTGTTTGTGTGTGCAGTTTGTGTGCATGTGGCGTGTGTGTGTGTGCTGTGCATGTGGAAAAATGCATGCATGCATGTATGAAAATATGTGTGTGGTGTATGTGCATGTGTGGGTGTGAGTTGCGTTTGTGTTTCTGCCAAGTGTGCATTGTTTGTGTGTTGTGTGATATGTGAGGACATAGGCATATGTGTTTATAAGCAGTATGTCATATGTTTGTGAATTGTGTTATGTGTGTTTGCATGCATGTGTTTGGGTGTACAACGGTTTTAAGCAGCTAAAAAGAAGGATTCAAGCTCTCTGATAACGGGTCTATTAACCTTAGCATATCTGTAATGCAATAAATATATTTTTAAGGCCTTAGAAGTAAACATTTCAATTAATTAAAGAGTGGCAGAGTAGTGTAGCATATGAGGTCATGCAGTGATTTAACTATGCCTTGTGCACCTGTCCCACATGTGTTGTTTCTTCTCCAAAAAAAGAATAAAACACTCCGAGTCCGTAAAATAATCCAGCCACATGTTTGAAAATAAGAACACTCCAATTAAAAAGCATTTGGAAAAAATGGCTGGAAGACATGTGAGTGTTGAAACCCCTATTGTGCATGAAGTGCCAACACATTCCACGCTTCCCAAAAAAGAAAACAAGACACCTTGAGGGGAAAATAGAAACATTGCACGTCCCCATGTCTTTCTTTTCAGGATGAGCACACGTGAAAGAGCTTTGATCATAAAAATAAAGACTTAATGAAGGGCTGTCCTTCTGTGAGCCACGGTGCACTGACTGCACGGGACATGTGTCCACACTCTCCCACCAGAGACAGCTCTTTAACTTTGCTTTATATACACTTTGCAGATGTCAGCTTAAGAGGAACCATCTGGGCGAAAGCTCGGCTCAATTATAATGCATTTCAGGCTCTAATAAAAAGCAGACTTCCCCTTCCTGCGTTCTCGGTTCTCTGAAGTGGACTGATTTCCCACATGCTGCCGCGCGACGCCGCGCGACACCGTGCGACGCTCCTCTCTCTAGCGAGTCACTGCTAATGAGCGCCTCACCCCGAAGCGTCCACCTCTTACCTGCACCTCTATCTCTATGGTCTTCAAATGTGGGGTCCCTCCACCCTCCAAGAGTATGCCCTGGGGAGGCGTGAAGCTCTTTTAAAAGGGAGGAGGGTGACTGCTTTTAATACTGCTTTTAATCGTAAATAGATGCAGTTGGGGCATTTTGTGGGGCCCACCAACATTATTTTTACTCAAGGGGGCTCTGAAAAAAAGTTTAGAAACATATTATGTGGTCTGGCAGAGCTTGGGGATTGCACTAAACCTGCATCAAACTACTATTCCAAATAAAAAAGTAAGTGCCCACTTACATGTGTATTACATGCAGAACACACTCCAAGCACTTGCAAAAGCCAGCACTGCTGAAACATTCCCCCTTGGGTGCACAGGAAATGAAATCAGGAGTTTGCGCAGCATGTTGTATGATTACTTTTTTAAAGCACAGCACATGCGCTTGAGACGATAAACAGCAGAGAGAAAGGAGGGAGACAGAGGGGAGGAGAGATAGAGATTAAGTAGCAATTTAGACAACCATGTCTCTAAAGTGCATCGCGCGGCTGTGTGGCATTAACACTGCTCAAAAACAACTGGAGCACGTGGGATCAAGAGGAATGGACTCAGAAATGACAAACAGCACAGCGGCATCACAACTAACAGAAAACAGATCTACCTATGCGATGATGCTGTTTTATATAATTCTATTTCCTACTAGGACAATACAACTCAATGATTCAGACCCCATGTTGCCCCTTACACACCATGAGTAGGAGCAGAGAGCCAGGCACGCGTTCCAAGGTACCATTAACTGGTCCCATCACGGGAAGGGCAAAGGCCAGGGAAGGTGGAAGGTGCCCGTTCAACACCGGGCAACGATGCAGGGACAATGTATGGAGACATGCACTTGGCATATTACAACTTTTGATTGGACAAGAAGCAAGCATGAAATAGCTAGTTGATTAAAGTATCCCTATGTCTATTTAGTCCAACGTCTGTCCAGTACCTAAGCAGAGGTCAGCGAAGCTCATTGCAAGTATGGCGGTTAAGTAAAAATTAGCAGAAAGGGAATAACTGCCACTTTTACCGCAAAGCCATACTACGAGTTTTGGGAGTAATATGGAGGAGATACTTCCAGCACTTGGACGTATTTCCTCCAGATAAGCACCAAACACCTCTGATACTAGATACTTGCCGCCAGACGAGATATATGCGCAAAGTACACGCGATTCGACCATTGGATATCCTTTTCGACCCATTATTCTTATTGGCTGAAATGAAGATCAGTGCTCTGTGACTCAGACATGACTTCCTTTTTGACATTGACGGAAAACATGATCCTACTCCTGGATGTCTAAAGATATTTTATATAGCAATCTATTTGAGATCATTTCCTGCATGGTTCATTTGCAGAGGCTGACACCATGGTAGGTGTTGGTCCTGATGAACACTATTGTTGAAACTAGCATGGGAAGGCACTAGCAAATAATGGCAATCTGCTTTGGCAATTTATGGCCTCTGCCGGTCCGAATTGAAGACCTACGGTAATCAACCA
Source organism: Ambystoma mexicanum (assembly GCF_040938575.1). Lineage (NCBI taxonomy): Eukaryota > Metazoa > Chordata > Amphibia > Caudata > Ambystomatidae > Ambystoma > Ambystoma mexicanum. Next base: position 1,043,499,768 of record NC_090924.1, read on the forward strand.
GATTGTATTCTAGGATCAGCACATGAGGATTGATATTTTTCACCACTTTTTTTATCCTTGTATGTGGATGAAATTTGCAAATCTGCATACGGTTGCATGTGTTTGCACATTGTTGTGATAAATTGCTGTTGAATATAGCACCTGCACTTTTCATTGAGTGATGATGAGTATGTTTGATTTTGTACGAATGAGTGTGTGGAGAAAAGTGATTATTATTGCCTGAATGTAATTGTGGATATTTTTGGCACATATGCATTTTATATTGATATAGTTAGATTGTGTTTATATGAACTCATGTTAGTGAAAATAATAAAATATATATTTGATAAAAATAGATTTGTGTGAATCTCAGATTCCAGTATTTTCAAAGGTGCACTCCAGTGAGTGAAGGATTGTTGAGGTAGCTCACCCATTATTAATGTAAACAATGGAGTTATGCCCACTGATCCCCAAGTGATAATAGTCCTTTGCACATTGTTCATGTTCTTCACCCCAGGTATCAGCGGGTTATGGGGTCTACTGTCCCTTATGTACTAAATTATTTTCATGAGAAGAACGTGTGTCTCTTAGACCCTCATTTGTTTATAGGTTATGCAATCGTATGCTTTGTATGACTGGCAGTATAGTGAGAAGCTGCCCTCAACTCAAATTGCTGCCACACGTCTTTGACAAGTAGCTGCAGTTTGAAATGACAATCTCTGGGGCCCGGAAAACATGTACTATGTCAGAAAAGGTTCTCGTTATCAGACCGGCTTCCAGTGCATGTGCTATTCAATGATTACACATCTTGCGGCACACCAGACATTTTGGATTGCTTCATCACTGACTATGCAGGCTAGGGATAATGGGAGTTGAAGTTCAAAGCATCTGAAGGGCCACATAAATAAGGATTTACCATCAGAGGATGTATACCATCAAACAGCAACATCCTTTTTGGAATATCTGTAAATTAATTTCTGTCAGCCTCACCTAAGAGGCTTAGGATGCCGCAGTCAGCAGAGCTAACAGAAAAGGCCCTCCCCGGGAGGGGTCTGTGGTTGTTCTCAGCTCCCTAAAGTGGAACATACACCTTACATACATTTTATTTATTTATTTAATGAAAATTATAGGGGATACGTTTTAACGTTGCTTTATAGAGCAGAGGACCAGTTTCCTTAACAATGGGTGAGAGGATGTGGATATAAGACCAGGTGATGCAGGGGAGGCACGAACATGAACCAAGGATGAGGACAATAGAGCATGAAATAGGAACGGGATAGTGGAGGAAGTGCTACGTTTTAGGATGAAGGGGTGAGGAATAAGTGCAGTGGGGTTGGCATAGAGAGGTAGGGGGAGATAAGAACAGTGAGATGTGGTGGCGTAGAATGCTATGCAAGTGGTTCTTCAGAAAGGAGGAGAGCTAGGAGGTTGGATTTAAATAGAGATAGAGTAGGAATAGTGCAGAGTGGGAGAGGAAGAGCATTTCAGAGTAATGGAGCGAGGAGAGGAAGAGAGCAGCATCAATGATAATATCCTTATGGGTGGATAGCATAAAAATGTTCACTATGGGTAAAATGACTTATCAAAGGAATTCTCCTGATAGTCCTTGCAGCACTTGATGGAATGGTTTCACTGCAATTTACAGGCACAAACAGCAAGTTTGCGTGTGCACATTTTCGACAGGAAACATGCTTTTTTGACTCAAGGGCTGAAAGTAGAAGCTTAAATCAACAGCATGAGGCGGCTTTCATTTGAATTTAGCATGTTCAGCCAAAAAACACACTTCTAAAAGAAGTTCAACAATCACACATGGGCCCGGGCAGCTCAAAACGTCAGAAAAGTAAATGGAAATCAGCAAAAGGGTTGATCCTATTTCTGGAGAGCTTAGAGGTAAAATCTACTGGTAAAATGTAAAAACACCCAGAAACGATGTTCACATTTTTATTAGAATCTCCCACTTTGGAAATGACGTTAATCTGCACTCATAGCATATGTTTTACTGACGTGCTTCAAGTTGGCGCCATACAACTATATTTGGGGACTGCGACGAAGAAGCATGAAAAGCTAAGGAACCTTTAAAGGAGGTGTGGCCTATGTAACTGAGGACGTGACATAAAAGATGCTGCCTTTTGTTTCACTGTATTGCGGAATATACCTGGCAGGGAAGGGAGACAAATCTGTACAATTGTGAGCCAAATATGTCATTATTAAACAGTAGGCAAGAAAATCTATGAGAATGTCTCAAAATAGTTCCATTCAGGTTCAAACCCCTGTAAAACAGTGGATGGTTTAAAGGAATATATTACAGAGATACATTTGTAATATGTAGGTCAGGACTTCCCCTCTTAGAAATAAAATCCACAACGTTAATGTGCCCTCTGCCATGATTCCGTTGAGTCATATGTAGGGCTGACTTCCCGCCACCAAAACTCATAAGCGCTGCGGCCCAACTCACAATATGTATGCCAATTCCCCAAAAATGAAAATGGTGCACTCCAGTTTTCAGCTCATAAAAAAGTCTGAAAGTGCCTCTCACTGAAAGGTAGAAGACGTTCCACCTAGGAGCACTTTGCCTTGAATTGTGGAGCTAAGCATGAGTCACATCTAGATACAATTGCGGGGATTAGCATGCGTCACATCTAGATACAATTGCGGGGATTAGCATGCGTCACATCTAGATACAATTGTGGGGATTAGCATGCGTCACATCTAGATACAATTGCGGCGATTAGCATGCATCACATCTAGATACAATTGCGGCGATTAGCATGCGTCACATCTAGATACAATTGTGAAGATGGGCATGCGTCACATCACGATAGAATTGTGAAGATTAGCATGCGTCACATCTAGACAGGATTGTGGCATGGCTACCGCCAAAGTCGTAATGAGGCCCATAGCTCCGCACAACAGCACATGACAGCTACCATCCAAAAAGCACACCTAAGCTCAGCGAATGATGTAAACTGAACTGAAGCTGCTAACGGCACCTCACAGCTCTCTTGCTCTTTTCTCCTGTTCATTCCTACTAAATTACCCCCAACCTACCCTCTTACTTTACAGTTCCACCAGAGCGCCAAGGGTATATGCAGGGGGGATAGTGTGTGGTATAAAAAACCTTTTAACACAACATAGCATGGCATAACATCTGTAAGATGATAATGCAGCCAGTTGTCTCATGCTGTGTTTCAGTGCTGCCAGGCCTTGAAGCCTAAACCCAGCCTGGGCAGAGGCAGCAGCATGGCAGGAGATGAGAGAAAAATCTGCCTATTTTCTAAGCGCTCTGGCAAGGCCCTGTCTTTTAAGCAGAATAAGTCCTGTTGTAATTGTAATTGGTTATTTATAATGCGCTTAATACTCAGAGGTTTCTAAGCATGGACCTGGAGATCGAACCTGTGTTGCTCTGCGTCGTCTTGCTTCCAAGACGAGCGCGTGGCCCCCGAGCTATCCTCCTGAGACAATGGGACTCATTACGAGTCACCCGGTATGGAAATAACGGTGGCGTAAAACCCGCCGCCACCGTTGTTTCCATACTGGGTGATCTCGAGTCCTGCAAGTGGAGGTGTCATTCCCGCCAGGTGTGACCTGGCGGGTTTAACACCGCCCGCCTGCAGGCGGACGTGGAAACACTGGCACCATCACGAGATGGTGCTGGTGTTTCCATGGTCCCCATTCCCATTGAGCCCTATGAGGCGGAATGGCAATATGAGTCTGGCGGTAACCGAGCCGGAAGAACCGGCAGGTTACCGCCGGACTCGTAATGAGGCCCATAAGGTATAGAACACCAACTACTTGTAATTGCTAGGGTTTCCCTCTCTCCCTGGTACGATGTTCATTCATCGCCCATTTTCTTTTTTTGCAGCACTTTTTGCTGAAATTTATTTGCCGAACAAAAACATAAAAAAAATGTGTGGGAGTGTATAAGGGGTAAGGTGGGGTGATGTATAGGGAATAAATAAAAGGGGAGGAAGGGAAGTTTGGGAGGGAATAAAATAAAAAAATTAGATAATTTTTTTCAGCTAAAGTGTTTCAGCAAAAAGTGCCACGAAAAACAAACAGGTGACAAATGAACATAGAACCCTCTCTCTTACACAGCTCTCGTCCAACTCAGTGGGTCTCAATACAGGTTCCCTGATACAGACAAAAAGCCGGTAAAACTTCTGCTAATTCCAGCACCAGCATTTTTACCATACCAGGGAAACACATGTTTGCCGGTGGGGGCCACGGATCTACCTCCCAGCCTGTCCTGCTTGTAAATCAGGCCCCCACCAGCAGAAAAATGCTGCAATTACTTGCATCGTTATTACTGGTGCCGGTAATTGCGGCAATCCCCTCCATGGAGTCCTATTGAACTCCATGGAATGGGGACTTACTGGCATTTCTGCCACCTAGGATATCCCAGTAATACCGGTTTATCAGGTGGCAGAAACGGTAGAGGCAATTTGCCGGTATCCCACCGGCGTTACGGGCAGGATACTAGCAAACCTGTAATGAGCACCATTATATACCTATAACAGGGTCTCTGCCCCTCACACGACTCTCAGGGGCGCAACCAAACAGACCAATGGCCTAATGCAAGGGTCTTATACTTTCTACATTGCCCTTGAACCAAATGAAGACATCTCTCAATCATGGTCAACAATCACCTTTGTGTTGTTGTAGAGTGTGAGCATAAACATTCAAAATGGAGGTAATATGAACATATTAAAACTTTCAGTGAGTAAAGAAAAGAGTACACTGTATTGTGCAGTAAAAGAAGGCTTTCAGCCGTTGTCCATGTAACAAGCGTTCTGAACCCTGAATCACAGGTCAGGCAGATAGATGGTATACAACATTTCACTGAGCAAGTCCCACCTTTTGTTTTAGTAGCTTAAGTTAAAGCTCACAGTGATGGCGCCCTCTAAGGCAGCACTACTTGAATGCAGATAATTTCACACACATTAAAGATGCGCAGCTGTTCTGGCACCCGGGTTTTTCCACTGTTTTCAGCTCATCAGAAGATGGAGAAAACCAAATAATCCAAGGAATTGTGGACAAGGAATACAGTGAAAAGCAGAGGAGTAGGCGGTACTAGAGGTGCACACCCCACAATCACGCAGACACCACCCCAAGCCAGGCTGCCCAGGATTACTTGAGGGCAAGCATATTTTCACAGTGGAACCATTATTTGGCCCGCCAACGTTATAAAGAAAGATTTTCAGCACCATGTAACAAGCTGATGACTGAAATAAAGGTATTTCCAAAAATAATTTGAACAGTAAAAGGCTCACAATTTCTTTCTTGGAACCGAGGGGAGGCGAGAGGGTGGAGCTCCATAAGAAACACCATCCAAAAGTGTTTCCAGGCCTGAATTAATATTTCAAGGCTGAAACGTCCTCTCTTTAAAGACTGGTGTCAGTGCTGACCTCCACTACCAGTCAGTAACATGATATCCCTCAGAGAAACAGCAAGACATCGAGCTGTCATTCCCAATGAAGACTTCTCTCAAGGCAACCACTTCAATAGTGATCTGATTCTCCAGCCGCCAATTCCCCCATTACTTCTTAAGCAACGGAAGTACCCTGATCAGCAAAGTAAACATAACACTATATGTAGGCCACAACCTCATATATGTACGTTGATAATTACAGCCAGTCGACTTATCACAAAAGAAAAATGTTGGCCTGCAAAGGGCCATGTACTTCTACTAATGATATGAGCTGCCCTCGCTACCAGTTTTGTCATTCACTTTACAATCCTGCGCATCACACATATACTCAGCAATATAGTCAAAAAGGAGGTTTCTCTATTGCAAGCTAGCCTGTGCGTAAGGGAGTGACAACTCGCTCTAGGGGCAACTTGACAGAGTATTTGCTCCTCAGGTTCTATGGGTAACAGCAAAGAGTGGCCATAACTCGCCACCAGCATGAATGTGCAGCACTGAAGTGTGGCTTTGGACTGGTTAACTAGTATTGGTAATAATTACTTTTTCTAAGTTTTACAACTCGACAACGCCAGAGAGGCAGCATTGCTGCAAGGGGGAAGGCAGGAATGTTGTGAGCACTGGTCATTCTACTGGCCAGGGTCTGAATGCTGGGAACAAAAGACTTACTTTGTTGAATCCAGCCTGCGAAGGCCGTCCCGCAAGGTCAGTCTTTTGTTTCCACCCCCTTCTCCTGATCCTTTTTGGGGGTGGGGGTGTGCTTCAACTCATCCCTCCCTGTACACTGTGTGGCCTATCCGTCCCTCTCCCTCCCTCACTCTCCATTTACCTGCTACAGCTCCTGCCATCTTCGTACTCGCCGGCCACGTACATGGAAGCCCAATGTGGAGCATGTTGCACTTTCGTACGCAACCTTTTCTGCGTAGGACTTTCCACAAATGGATTTTGATGCTCTCCAGTCCCAAAAAAAAAAACAGATGTAGAGAGGCAGATCTACACGTCATCCATAGTGCCCGCCCCCTTACCTCTGTCTTACTGGAACAGCAGTAAGAGAGCACTATGTGTGACTCCAGGTATCATCCCAATACCGCACCGAAGATACGAGCGATGTTATGCACTCAGACAACCATATCGATTGTAACTTTGCACTGATATGGTGGAAGGATATTTGCATGCACCATTGGACATCAAAGAGCTGTAATTGCAATCAGACGAGGGCAGAGTAACATCATGAAAAGACACAAACGTTACTGAAAACGATATGCGAATACTTAAAGATGTAACTGAAGTAACAAGAGAAACATGTAATCGAATACGAAGAAATCATGTGCACTCAAGTGATAAGTGAGGAGATGAAGTGAATGTACATATGCAGAAACGCAAGGTAGATGAAACATATAGAAGCTTGCTGCAGAAGAAAATATAACATGATTAAAGCGGCCATAATGAAAAGATGGACGCCAGACTCATGTTGAAACTAATCCAGCTACCTCAGAGACAGACCAGGGCTGTAGAGCTAAGAGGTGCTGATAAACAGCTTCTCGTGAGGAGCAAAGAATATCTATCAGCCTGGGATCAACAATGCCACATCAAGGAATAATTGCAAGGCACAAAGGGAGTCAAGAGGATAAATTACATAAGCATGACATATATCTCTTAGATTAAGCAAAGAAGAAAACATCTGCAATTGCCAAGTATTGGACCATCAAGTATGCAGAAAGTATACGTGAGGCAGAGCAACCAAGTCTCCAGAGGCCAAGAGAAGTAATGGCACCCAGCATAATGGAACTAAATAGCACTAAATAAAAAGTTGAAATGGAAAAAATTGTGGTCTCCTCACACACGATACATAACTAGAAAACAAGACCTATTCATTAAACCCCAGACAAAGATAATGGTGTACCTACACTCCTTTGAAAGTCTCAGAGAAGAGGTCAACTACAAAAAAGAAGGCTTGGCTTGGGGCCTAGCCGATGAGAGATCGTAGACTAATTGGCTATTTGGCTATTTGACTAATCGGCTATTTGACTAGCAGTCCTCCTTAAACTCAGCAGAGAACAAAGACTCACTACTGCAATAAAGCATATTGCTACCGTGTCTGTGTGTCGTGGGAGGGATGGCACATTTCTGTTGAAGCTTTTGTATCATGTAACTGGTTCACAACAGCGTCCTGATGCCTCAGGATTTAGGGCTTTACATATGTAAAAATAAATAAATAAATAAATTAGGTGAGTGAGTAGGTAGTAGTCTGATGTTGTTCTCTGCATATGAGTTTCGTTTTGTTTACGTGCTGCTAACAAGCTGAAAGTCCAAGGTTGGGAGAGTATGCCAACCAATCATGAGGGTCTATGTAGCAGTGTATTATACAATGTTGCAGAAGCCAATTTGCTGCTGTTATTCTTCTGTTTATCTGTGTTATTATAGGTATTTAGAGGTAGTTCAAGTCGTGCCTACCGGATACTGACACTAACATTTAAATGAAGTATAGGTATATATATTGCCTTAACCAATCCCTCCCATTAATAGGTTTTTAAAGTTTGCTACATAGGATGACGTCCTAGCTGACACTAAAAGTCTTTACATGATCAAATTATTGTCGAGAATGTGTGGATACGATTCGTTGTTCGCCAGGTTTCCCTACTATATTGAGCTGATAATAAAGTATTGTTTTGGCATATTCTTTGAGTCTGTCTGGTTATTTGGGTCTTATAATTGGTAATTCCATCTGGTGCTTGGAATTCTCCAGGTGCTACTGGACATTGATACCAATAATGCATCATTTGTGCCAGTGATTATGTTTTTCCCAGCTGCGGCTTCTGATGCTGGTGTCAGCATCCCTCTCACCGCCATTTCTCATCATGCCCTAGTACACTAAGGCGGAAATCAGATCAAAACAGAGTGAACCAAAGTGGACTGCAGGGGACCACATTGTGCACAGTGTATTTTGTTGCCTGAGCACATGCTGAAGCAGACTACAGAACTTAGAGGTGCATTCAAATGTTGTTGGTGCGACAAAAAAAGGGTGGTAATTCTGTTACTGCCACTTTTTCCGCACCGCCAGATTCACCTCCAGCCTTTTCGATGGAGGTAAATCCTCCACTTTGCCTGAAAAAATCAGTTGGTTTTCCATGCGGTAATTCCGCAAGTGGTAAATTCCCCAAAAATCCACATGGAGTCCTATGGACTCCAAAAATGTGGAGTTACCACCACTTGTAATTCCGTGATAACCCGACAGGACCAAGTGGCGGTAGCGGTAATTGAATTTGGCAGTATTTTGGAGGAATTACTGGCGAATTATCACAAAATTCACAATGAGGCCATTAGTGTTTTAGCCATCAATAATGTAGCATGAAAAATGTCCTATTGGCGGCTAGCATATATGTGAGGAGCTCACTTCTAAATCCTGGAACTAGAGATTCTGAACTATAACGTCTTCCAGGACCACACGATCCCCAAGCGCAGAACTGCAGCTCCACTCCTACCCCATGATTCAATCTACTGGAGGGTTCTAGGCAAGGAAGACCTTTCGGCAAGGGCAATCTATGTGGGTGAATGGAAGTCGGTGCTCTCTCTCCTTACAGTGAAGTGACAGCACATACCCTTACTAGTTCTTTGTGGGGAGTTCACTACCAGCAACCAGGACACAGGTTTATGGATTTGGAATTACAATATCCAGCCTAGTGCCCAGGCATTGCTTTAGTTCCATGACTGATTCTAGCTCCTGGTTGAAATGTTAGTAAATGGTACGTATCGTTTTGTCAGACCAGCAAACATTCTAAGTCATTATTTGGATCATGTTTTCTTCCCGGCTAGAGGCAGGAGTATCTGAGCCGTTGTGCGTGTTCTGCTCCTGTGTATGTGATGGCAACTGAGCCTGGTGTTAGCTTCAAGGGTAAATCCCTGTACAAAGTATCAATGGATTCTGCAGGCAAAAGGCTCAATCAGTCTTAACGGAGAAGATGGAATATAATGAAAGTGCCCCCACAGAGCTACCATTCCTGCCCATAACTTAATCTATTCTTAAATATAACCATTATAAGTAATGGAGGAGCAAACAAATATTTTCGGCTCCAAGAGGAGATTAATTCACTTCACCCTCCTGTAAATGAGTGCAGTCAAAGTTACAATGTGTTGGAAATACTATAAAATGCCTTAATTAGATTGTTTAGAGATAAGGTTTGAGTTGAAGGCATCAAATGGAAAAGTGTTTCACTTCTCTTTCATCACAAACCACGGATGCCAGCAGAGGGCTGGCCAGAGCGTCAGATCCCGGAGAATTGTGGTACCATGGAGGTGTACTGCGCCAATGCTCTTCCCATAGCCGTTTACAGTTCACAGCTGTGAAAGATACGCTAGTGACAAGGGAGAATACATTTTCCTTGTTGTCTCTTCAGAAGGGCTCCAAAGAACCCCTTGAGGAATGAGCTGGGAGCCCAGGGCATTGTGGAATAGTCCCACCTTAAACCAGTGATTTTCTGACTTGGCCATTCGTACATCTTGTATGCTGAAATATTAAAACATCACATGCCTGACATATTTACTTCGGAAAGAGCTTGGGAAAAGAGGTGTTTCAAATGAGTTAAGTCTATGTCACACAAGGGAAATATTGGATATATTTGGGCGTTACCTGAAATTGTACCATTATTTCTAAAACCATACACAGGGTTTAATAGTGTTCTCGTGTGATTGAAACAACCCAAGATGTTTGTTATACTTCTGTGGGGAAACATATTTTTGCAGAAAATGTTGTCAGAGGGCAGAAGGGAAGGGAAATAATCTAGAAGTCCTTGCCCCTCAGGCACACTATACCTGACAGAAAATGCCCCTTCTTTTGTCCCCATTATTTCAGGGTATGGTCTGCAGAGCTCAAAGCTTTCTTTCAAAGAGATCATGTTTTAACAGTGCAAGGCACTCCAGATGTTTGCCCTTGTTCTCAAGACCAATGCAAACTTTATGGGTTAATACAATTTAGTTGAAATGCATTGTAACAATGTCATATTATAAGAGAGAAACAATAGAACTATGCACCACACAACAAATGTGTTCCGATGTTATTAGAATGTGTAAGGGAATTTGAGAGTTTTAAAGCAAAGGTTTAAAGCTGGTTTATTTTGTGAAGTCCAACATTTTTGAAATAACATAATGTTGTTACTTGAGAGGTTAAATAAGCAAACTAACCATTTACGCCCAAAGTCTGACTCTCCACTTTAGGGGGGTCATAGGTGTTCCACACTGGATCCTAAACTATAAAATTAATAGCAACTCCACATAGGTCTTGTAGAAATCAGCTGCAGTTACAAAGATATGTCTAAGTGTAACTATCTCACTCTTTATTTCAATATCACAGCCTCGTACATAGGCCCCCTTTCGCCCGGGGTTCGATAAAGGTAAAAAGCATCTAGAGGCAATACAAAATGGCAAATCAAGTCAGGGTTACACAGAATAAATGATCAAGACAAAAAACAGCCTTTCTGGTAACCATTTATATATCACAGACACTTCCTTCAGACCAACCCAGATGTGTACACATGTTCAATGAGGAACCAGGGGAGCGAGGGGACATGAAATTTACACCGCTGGGTTTGCTTGTACTGAGATCACTGAATGCCCACAGTACTTCCTGGTAACTAGTTCTGTGCTGTTCAGATAACCCAACCCCCCATCCATCATGGCAATGATTCACTGGCACCTTCCTTCCTGTAAGTTCTCCTCCGCCTTGCTGTTGACTTGCAAAGAATGTGACAGACGTCCACGTATTTCACCCACTTCGAAACCGGACCAGCCCACTTTTCGTATACTTGTTTTCCAGAAACCAATCTTATTTTTTGGTACTCCAAGTGGGCTAGCCAGGCTGAGTGTTTAACTAAACCATTCATAAAACACTTACTTTCACTTTGATACCCCCGGACATATAAGAGTGTCAAAGAGGCCCTTGTAACTAAAATGTCTGTCTTTGTGGGGGTAACTACAGGGAAGATATGTAGATGTGTACATCCTCCGTGAGGAACTACCTACCTCTTTCACCTGTAATGGGACAGCTGGATATCTTGCCTTGGTCACACATTCTTACCACCGTACAATTGTGAGGCTGGGTGTGCTCCCTGTCAAGGCACTGACTAGTAGATGGCTGGGTACAAGGCTGGCGGCCGAGGTCTGCTGCTTCTGCGGCTCCTAGGAAACCCTGGGACATTTTGTATTATTTTGTCCACTGTATGATGACTGTGAAGGAAAATGTATTTATGCGATTCCCTAAGGGGATGTGGTTTGAGACCGTGGAAACCTGCTTTTTTAATTTATTCTGCCAGTTCCTGAAATATTGCTTTTAAATTTGCATGCTATCTGCAAGCTGCCTGGAAACGCAGACCGTTACGCAGAGAAATATTTGAACTGAGACTATTGTTATTTGTGACATGTTATATGTGCGTCAAGATTTCCACCTTTTATGATTTCCATTTTTATGAAATATGCTCTGTTTTATGGAGTGAATAAATCCGAAATAAGCCGAAGTGACAATAAATGACAGAACATTCTTCCAATGGGCTCTTTGAACTGGTGGGTTAATATCAGGGAGGATGCAGAGGCCCAGATGTGGGAGCTAGCCTGTAAACACTAGGATTCAGTCACATGGTTGGCTAGCCCACTCGCAGAGTCAATCACACCTTCTATCGATTGTCCGCAAGGAAGTTCAAATTCATGCTTGGTCAGACTGCCCTGTGATGATAATCTTCCATCTCTGCCTCCAGGCCAACAGCCCCAAATCCCAGTTTCCCAGAGAGCCCCAAGAAGAGTCCGACCAATCTCTTTCACGATCACGCGTAAGGGATTTCTCAATCTATTTGAATTCGAGGCAACTCAAAAGCAGATCTTAGTTGCCTAACACTACAACTTTGAAAGATGTTAATGCTCTGTCACCATTGCGAAAGAGTAGGCAAAACCAGATCCCAACACCACCAACAAATAGTGCAACCTTGACCTGGCCGCAACCGCGACCAAACGGCAAGGTTATCATGAGGTGATAGCACTGAGTAGTTAAAAGAGCAAAGAAAGTTCACCCCTCCACCCAAGGTTATTACAAAAGGCTGAAGTCGCTGCACAGGACTAGTCAGTCAGTAAATGAGACCACGGATGCAGTGTCACCGTCAAACTAAACTGCTCTTGGGAACATACCAGCTAATTACATCTTCATTGCAGCATCTGAATAGTGTCTGAAATCCTCCTCTGACAAAATGCTTGTTAGTCCCATTAGGGATGTCTCTTTATGTAACAGCGCATGACCTAACAGATCACATTAGCCAGCATCACTAACACCCTAGTTCAAACACACTGCACTGTACATGGGCACGCTTTAGAGCACAGAGCTATCTCCCTAACCGCACATACTGCACCTTACCTGGTCAGGCTTTAGAGAGCAGAGCTATCTCCCCAACTGCTTATACGGCACCTTACATGGGAATGCTTTAGGGAGCAGAGATGTCTCCCTAACTGCTTATACGGCACCTTACATGGTCAGGCTTTAGAGAGCAGAGCTATTGCCCTAAACCACACATACTGCACCTTACATGGTCAGGCTTTAGAGAGCAGAGCTATCGCCCTAAACGACACATACTGCACCTTACATGGTCAGGCTTTAGGGAGCAGAGCTATCTCCCTAACTGGACATACTGAACCTTACATGGTAAGGCTTTAGAGAGCAGAGCTATCGCCCTAAACGACACATACTGCACCTTACATGGTCAGGCTTTAGGGAGCAGAGCTATCTCCCTAACTGGACATACTGCACCGTACATGTGCAGGCTCCAGAAAGCAGAGCTATCTCCCTAAACCACACATACTGCCCCTTACCTGGTCAGGCTTTAGAGAGCAGAGCTATCGCCCTAAACCACACATACTGCACCTTACATGGGCAGGCTCCAGAAAGCAGAGCTATCGCCCTAAACCACACATACTGCACCTTACATGGGCAGGCTCCAGAAAGCAGAGCTATCTCCCTAAACCACACAAACTGCACCTTACATGGTCAGGCTTTGGACAGAGGAGCGTCTCCCTAAAGCTCACGCACTGAATCGTATATTATCAGGTCTTAGACAGCAAAGCGATCCCTTAAATTGCACATACAAAACCCTGGGAACCCAAACACAATGTGCCAGCAGAGAACATTGTATAGCAGACTCACCCAGTTAGAACCGACACAAATGACACAGAATCAAACAGTCCATCCTAATCATGTTCCTGGCTGGAATCTATCCCGTTGCGACCGGATAATGCACACTTCTTTCTGCCCCCTTGTACCTTTCGTTTAAATTTCGTACCACATTACACTACACATACAAGTCCCCCACGCACGGCCACCGCAGGCCTAGCCATTACCACGTACACATCAATGGAGCAATCACTAAGCACCCTATTTAGCATTATCACACTGACACATGAGCTGCTCACTAGTCACAAAGCACTGGTGCCTAACAGATGTCTGGGTCTCCCCTTGAGATCACGTATGCCCATGTCATAGAAGCAGAACGGCATTCAGGACCCGGGTACTTCCGGCTTGCACTCATCAGCACCACCCCTTTCTAATCTGCCTCTCCCGAAATCGCACTAACAAACCCTGCTTCTTTTCTCACAGAGCCATGTGCCGCGAAGCCTACAAACATGGTAGAATTGCGATATACAAAACCGCGTTTCATTATAACATAATGTATCACACTGTAACTTAATTAAACATGACATTTAATAATAGTGATTTGGGTCTTGAAATGGTTTTTAAGGGTACCCGTGAATTGGTGAAATTGACATTGACGTCTGCGGCTGCGTCTTTGAACACATTCCTACCAGCAAATCAACTTCATGCCCTCAGAACATGCCTTTTTTGTAGCACAAATGAAGCAATGACCCACTTGAAACAACAAGTCGGCTCCTCCCTAGGCTCAGGGCAGTGCCCTAAGGTTAAAGCAGTCTAGAGATATACTGTGCTAGACGCATGACCCCCATCCGGGCCTGGAACGCCTCCTGCAAGCACATGCCTTGAAGTCTGGGGGTCTTGTTGACTCAGATGGGCTACGCTGACCTTTCAGGAAGTGATGACTTTTTGTCCCACCAGTGTATCCATGACATGACGCCGACCTTACGTGACAGGAAGGGAGTTTTCCCCGGCTTGACCTAGAATGGTTGCAGTCATTGATAGGCTTGTACACTGATTGTATCGTCTACAAGTTACTTTTATTGCATATTGCACAACGTGTTGCCATTGCTGTTTCTAAACAATGCAGATAAAGAAAGGTTATTTTTGGGTCAAAGAAAATGAAACTGAAAAACGTAGGAAAATGCTTTTCTCAGACGACAGAGAAGAAATAACACTAGAATGTGGCAAAGCGTGTGAGCATGAAGTGTGTTGAATCTCACTGCTTGCAATACCTCATCACAAGGAATGTGACTCTGGCCTTCATTTAGAGTGTGGTTTAATTTCCTTGGAAAATACCTCAAAACTCAAATGCCGTTATTATCGACAATCGCGCAGAGCCTTCAGCTATTCCCCATTTTGGAGTCCATTTGGACTCCATGTGGATTTTATGTCACCACATGCCATGTGATAATTTCTGCATTTGGTAAAGGTTATGTGTGGAGAGATTCCCTCCAATTAAAACTTTTCAATTGAAACTGTACATTTGGCAGTGTGTTAAAAGCGGCACTAATCCTGTTACTGCCACTTTTTTTTACTGCACCTCCAAACTAAGACCCAGTGCCAAAATAATCGTATTACTACACTTTGTATCTATTGATGGTGCCATTGTGGTCCTCTGACTCTATTTTTGTTGAGCAGACAGGCTCAGTGATGTTGTTAAATAGCAGAAGTATGAGGTCCAGACCCTCACCCTCACCCTCTTTCACATTGTACTAATATTACAGGAAAAGTTGCAACTGTGCCTGCACTTATTTGCGCCAATATTAATTACTGGTGTATTTCCTTTTGCTATGAATGACAAATCCAAAAGTTCTGTTGCATTTGATAAAGTTTTTTATTTTGAATTTTCAGCCCCTCTTGGATTTGGAGGGGGATCCATATCCATAGCTTCCTTGCCGCCCCCGTCTTGAGCCTGATCTTATTAAGTTCCGGAAACTCAAGACCTTCCTCTTCTCTTCCTTCTCTCCCTTTTACTCGCTAACCTAGCTCTCTGCTCTTTCCCTCTCACCCTCCTCTTCCTTACAGCTTGCCGACTGGCTGCCTGGTGTACCTCTGAGTCGCATAGGTTCCTAAAACTCCCCAAGTCCTCCTTTGTACTTGCCTCAGGGCCCTACACCCCTCCCACACTCACTACACTTGAGAATTCCCAAGAGAGTTGCTCTCTCTGCACTTACCCCAGTCTCTACCAACTGTGTGGACTTGGACCCCTCCTCCCTGTACTGTGTGCACTTGTACGATCTGTACGCACCATGCCTGAAGATCATCTGTCTGTTCTCCCTTGCCTTCACCCCTTAACTGCATTGGTAAAAACTGCAGAATCGCCATCAGGACTATTTGCTGTATCCCAAACTGTTAAATGTATTTTACACACTTACTCTGCCTGTGCAGACTATTGTCGTCTCAGAATTTCAAGGGCTCTGAGCGACTGTTGTTTTTTTCCCCCTGTTTCAACCATCCTTGAGCGCTTTGAAACACTTGCCTGTGTATAGGTGCTTTATATATAAGCAATACCATACCATATCATGCATGAAACAAGTTTTCTATGTTACAGTTCAGTGTTCTCTTACAGGGCTACAAGGCTATTGGGCACACGCATATCATACTGCATTATTTTAAGCAAACAGGCACAAATACGATGCTTCTATCACTGATTTAATCATGTAATTATTAGGGATCAACCTCAGCCCCTTCTGCCATATTTGTTTCAAAAACATTGTTATTACAAATCATTTTATTAGCCAAATAAATCATGATGAACAGAAATGCAGCTATATAACATTGTCCAAACGGAAGGGCTTGCTTTCACCACACATTACCTGACAATAGACATGTATGAGGAACTGGAAATGTACAGCATGGACAGACGCCAAGCAGTGGAAGGGGGTAGTTAGTATGTGTGGAGCGGGGAGGAAGTGGGATAGGTGTTGAATATTGGAGGAGGCATGGTGAAGAAGAGCGGCACAGCACTGCAGCAATTACAGTGAGGAGCGAGAGGGTAGGTGTGTGGGATGTTTTCACCCACGCATCCAAGCCCTACAACATTGCTGGCAGCAGAAACATTAAAGTGGCCACCGGAAAGCATGCTGTTCACCAGAAATCATCCAAAAATGCACAGTAAAAATCAGAAAAATAGGCTGCCACCCACTTTTGGCATGTCAGTGAACACAGGAGATCACTGCCTAAAACCACAAAAAGGATACAACTTCTTGTTGGGTGTTCTACATTACTCTACTGCAAGAATCCACATCAATACAATATCAGCAAGAATCATATGCTATCAAAGTAAAATCCCCTTTTAAAGATAGACAGCTGTCAAAAATGGGTGCAATACCGGTCCTTGCCACTGACCGGCACTGGTGATCTAAATTCTGACAGGAGACCTGTATTTCAGAAGCTAAACAGAAACCTGAGTTAGCTGAGACTTCAAAGGCTGGCTGTCCCCGGGAAACCTTCACACCTAGTCTTCTCAGCAACAGCACAGGAAATCACGTGGTCCTGTTGATTAAGAGGGAGGAGATTTTCCCTGCAGCCTGGAGAAAGGAACAATGGATTCTTTCAGCTGAATAGGATATGCTGATTTGGGCGTGAACTGTCAACACTGCTCTGGGAAAAGCAAGACATGTGATCTCTGAGTCAGAGCCACATTTCTGGGGGCGGGGACAAACAAATGGGTGTACTGAATTGGAGGCAAATGTATGTTTTATTAAATTGTTTATAAAATATTGTATCAAGCTGACAGAAATGTACAATTTGGGGATTCTTAATATGAAAAATGCACCCACAATTTGAGACTAAGTTGGACGCTGTGGGATGCTCTGAGACCAAACCCTGGGTTTATGCATATTGTAGACACTGTGTTTATACTAGAAAAATGAAAACATACAGTAATATGCGCAGAGAGGGTGTGTACCTCTGTGTAAGGTTTGTGCGAAACCAATATTGCAAAACCCACGAAAATCGCAAATAAGTTGTCATTTCTGAACCCAAGCTCTTAGAAAGAGCAGGGTTGAACAGAGACCTGTCTTAATTAATTTGTGATGTGCACATGTAATTTCAACAACTTGTGTATCTGGGAAGCATGTTTGGTTATGAAAAATGTTTTTCTAAGTAAATGCAAGGGGGAGTGTTCTTTCCTTCAGCCATAAAGATGATACCTAATGACTCACTACTCCCTTCTCCAGTCAGAGGACAGTAAATCCTTTAACCTATCAGGATCCTCAGAGGGTTGAGCATAGAAAGTCAGCCTCCACACCCCCTTTGAGAACACATAAAAAGAACCACTGAGACCCAGATAGGGACACTCATTTTTCCACTACTCATCGATTCCTGCGCAGCACGCTGCCCGACCATATCCAGACAAAAACCCCAGACTCCTGAAGCTCCAGGCTCCAGAACTTAGACTCCAGATAGACTCCAGAACCAAACTCTAGAAATACAATCTAGAACCTTGGAGAAAAGAGGCCTAATTCACAAGCTGAATCCTTTTCAGCAGGCCCCAGAAGCCAGCAACCTAACACAGCCTTGCCCTGCTCTTCGCTTTTGGCCCAGAACCCCGTGCCAGGACCGAGATCCAGAGAGAGTAGTGCTGTATCCAGACAGACCCAGACCAGACCACTGTGCAGTGCCGATAGCAGACCAGAGGCCACGCTGTGAGCAGAACCAGTGCCAGAGGCCGTCCGGTGGCGAGAGAACCGCAGCCCAAACCTGACCAGATCTGTGACGAGGTCCATTCCCTTCCAAAACTAGGAGTGAGTATCCAGTCTAAGAACTGTACAGAACCAATCTCTTAGTCTAAAGTGATCCTATCCCATCCATTTCAACCTATTTAGAACTGCATTTAGAATTTTGTGTCCATCCTGTGATTTCAAAGCTGTAAAAGTGCCATCTGTCATTATGAAATCTTGATTTCATTTCTGAAAATCTACCTCCACAAAAACGTCTGTATCTTTTGAACCGTATGTCCTAGAAGCAAGATTTAACTGTCATTTTAAAGCTAAGATCCTCAGCTTTCCAACAAATCCAAAACATATAGTTTTTCCATAATCGCAGTTTACGCACTCGGAAAATGTGCCGCGAATTGCAATTTGGCTCAATTTCACCACTTGTAAAAATAGCTGCTTCTTGCTTTCCACTGCTGAAATTCATTTTCACTCTGATAATCATTCATGAATCTTTGCTAGTGTTGACCTGCACTAATTCAAAGTAGCTGTCAGGTACACTGAATCTCCTATAGGGAATTAAAATCATTTTTAGCATATTTTTTCACTTCATTGCAGTCACATTTGGCCTGTGTTTTAAAATCATCCCTGTTTCTCTAAGCTTGCTGGGGGGAACTGGAACTGAACTGATTTTGATTGTATTCCTGAAAACCTGTGTGCCCTCCTTTCCATCTCTCCATATTGCATAGGGGGGAGTGAGTAGTCACAGGGGAAAAAGTGATTATATCATCTTCTGATTGAATTCATATCAAGTTTATTTCTGTGTTGCATTCTTTACCACTATTGCATTTCCTTGAACCATAAAAGTATACTCTGCTACCTTATCCTTTCTATACCATCTGATTGAAGGGAGTGTGGTATTGTAATATTACCCATTGTTGATCACCATTATATTCATAAGTGTGCTATCAAATATTAATTTATTCATAAAAGTGTCTCTCCAGGATCATCCAGAACAGAACTGCGAGACTTGTCCTTGGCCTCAAGCCCAGGGACCGTATCTCTCCAGGACTGAAATCTCTACACTGGCTCCCAGTGGCTGCGAGGATAAAGTTCAAAACCCTCTGCATTGTCCACAAGGCCTTCTGGGGCCTGGGTCCTAAATACCTTCAACTCTCTCTTCCCAAATATCTTCCTCCCCGAGCCCTTCGCTCATCCGCCTCCAACTCCCTCATGGTCAGCCGTTTCTCGAAGCAACGAGCTGGGGGTAGATCTCTCTCCGCGGCAGGGGCCTCCCTCTGGAACAGCCTTCCTGCCTCCCTGAAACTTGAGGAGAACCACCTCTGGTTCCGGAAGCACCTCAAAACCTTCCTCTTTGCTTCTGCTTTCTCTCTCCCTCTCCCCTGCTGAACAGCTAATTAATTCTTCACTAAACTGCACTGATCCTGCAACTGGACCACTCTAAACGGCCTTCGGTCCTGGGCCCAGCCACTGATCCCCTGGAACCCCTCTGCACTGTGGGACTGTCTCCGTATCCCTACAGCCCCCCCTTCCCCAGCACTTGTTCTGCACTTACCTTGCACTTGCCACCAGCTGCCCCTTTTTTTATTTATTACTTTACGCCACTTACCTTACTGCACTTCCCCCCCTCCCCTTCCCCTTGCACTTTTTCCCCCTCCCCCACCCCTGCACTTGCGCGATCTGACTGACACCTGGCCTAGTAGGATCGTTTGTTATGTCTCCCCTTGTTCCTCCCCTCCCTGCCTCGTCGCGCCTTGAAACACCTGTGTATAGGCGCGTTACAAATACCATATCATATCATATCATATCATATCATATATATATATATATTGTTTAATTTTCCAATAAACCTTTTAATTTGCAAAACAAACCTACTTCTTGGCTCAGTGAGGTCAGGGGGATTCAAAGGGTGGGGCGTTATATAAAGGTTCATCATCCAGATTTAAGAACTTGACATACAATCTATAAATAGGGGCTTCCATTAGGCATCCCAGACTAGGCATTGACTTAGTTGGATTGCTGGATTGATGTCACTTAGAGGTGAGTGAGCAGAGGAGGTTGTGAAAGTCTCACCTGCACATATGACGGAAGTGGGAGATGGTGGGGGAAAGGCAGGCGGGTCTTCCCCGCATTAGCTGTGTGCCCACTTTTACGTTGCCTGGTACTCAACTACCCTCTGTTTTAATCTGTCATACCCCACCCTCTGCACCACCAATTGTGTCTCACTGTTTACCACTATGCACAATATCTGTCGCCATACTCCCTGTCATGATCTCTGCTTCCAAAAGATCAGGACTTGCCCGACTCCCTTGGAAGCAGACCCATAACTCCGGTTCCGAGTGCCAGCCAGTCCCAATTGGGACCTTTTGGACCCTGTCCTGGCGCCAGTGGCACCAGGCTCATAAAGATGCCCAGTCCCAGCGCTGGAAGCGCCGGGCTCATAATGCTTGGGTGGACTTACCTGCAGCAGACCATGCTGCTTACTTACCTGCCAGTTGAACCCCTGATCCTCTTCTGTTTGGGACTACTTTTCCTGTTGGGTGGGGCAGGAGCAACTCCCTAGGTTCAGAACACTGGAACTCTTCTGGAAAGCAGGAACTCTTTTCTTACCTAGGCGTGGCTGTGGAAGGAAACACCTAAGCACTACAGGAGGCTATTTAAACCACACCCGATGGATGAATCTTGCTTTGCGTTATTCTGCATTCTCTGCAGCAGAACGCTCATCGTGTCTTCTGCTTCTGATCCTGGGCCTAAGGGAACAAAGGCTTACCATCCTGGAATCCAGTCTTCAGCAGCACCTGTAAAGACAAAGAAAGAACAGGTTAGCACTACGGTCTTCAGTGGCAGCGCATCTCTTACCTGGTCCATCGGCTGTCACCAACGCCTCGCGCTGCATTTCGGCATCTGAAAGACAAAGGCTTACCTACTCTTCGCATGCTCCGGAGGTCTTCGCACTGCATTCCGGCATCTGAAAGACAAAAGCTTACCAGCTCTTCGCACGCTCCGGAGGCCTTCGGCGCTGCATCCCGCATCTGAAAGACAAAAGAAGGTGCGTTTAAAGACATTGGGCAACTTTATTACTCACGTGCCATTACTCCTTCCCACGCCGAATCCAGTGGGTATTCCAGCACCCTTCAGCTTCTCTAAAGCTCCGAACTTGTACCTGCAAGATAAAAGGGACAGTTAGTGCGCATCGTGAAGCAGGCTACAAGCGCTTACTTACGTGCTTCCAGGCGCTTCTATTCCTCACGCGGGTTCGATCCTCAACTCTCATCAGCCCGCCATCCGCCATCGCCGGAACCCTGCAAAACAAGAGATATCAATACAAAAGACTTTTAAGACATTTGAAGTGCCCAGAACTTACCGATCGTGCAGTTCACGACGGACAGCAGTCCTCTGAGGTCAAGAGGCCTGCACCCTTATCCAGTGAAGAAACTGGTTACGGCACCCTGCCCCGAGGCAGATGGAGAGCTCGGCGTTCACTTACCTAAGGTGAGGGCGTTAACCTTTGGGGTTCTACAGGAGAAGAGAAAGGGATGAGGAGAGAGGCACCCAATAACCCCAGTTCATTAATCCCATATTTTCTATCTGCAGACATCTTACTCTTCGAGTCAGACATACAGTGCACAGAGGTCCAGCCCAAAGAGCCAACCGTGTGTTACACATCACCTTTGAAGATACAGCATTCTCCCAGTCAAGACCGGCGCCTCTGCGGGAATCAGGTGAGCGTTACACTCCCTTAATGGTCCCCATTCATTTTGTCTCACAGTTTTTACCACTGTGTCAATATTTGTTGCCTTTTCCCTCCTTGGTCCCCCCCACCCCATTGTGTTATCTTTGTACCCCTCTGTACTCGATCGCTCAATTACCTTTTCCTTGACCTGCATCCCCTTCCTTTTGTCTCCCACCCCAGTCGTTTCCCTCCCCCCCTTCACTGTGCCTCAGTACCTCAGCCTGGTTAAGTGTCCTCCTCACCACTGCAACTAGCTATGTCGCTATCTCTCTCTCCTGTCTTACCTGACTGCTTCTCTATTAACTATCCTTCTCCTATCACTAAATCTGGCAAGAGGAAACTTACGAAGGACATACTGGGTTACAACCTAGGCCTTCCTATTACAGACACCTATGTCAGGGCTTCCAGCAGAGAGACTCTCACAGAAATCCTCTTTGTCATTACCTCACGCGACCAATGGACTCCTTACATGGTCGGCTTTCTCTTTCTCCCCTATCGCCTCTTCACCCATTAATGGTGGCACCCACTGGGATGTCCTCCTTGACCTCTTCGCTATTTCCAGGGTCATCATTAATGTCTATCAAAATGGAACCATCATGGTTCAGGGTCCTCAACCCAACCTTCTTCTCTTTGACAGGCTCCTCTCTTGCCCCTCAAACCTCACCTCTCCCTCCGGACAGGCTCCCTTGTCCTCTGTTTCTACCTCCTCCTCTGCACAGGCTCCCTTGCCTGCTGTGCCTACCTCCTCCTCTGCACAGGCCCCCTTGCCTGTTGTGCCTACTTCCTCCTCTTCACAGGCTCCCTTGCCTGCTGTGCCTACCTCCTCCTCTGCACAGGCTCCCGTGCCTCTCCTCACTGTTCTGGCTTCCTTGCCACCCATGGGGGGGGGCACTGCTACTTGCACCCACCACATAAGACCTTAAAAGATGGCAAGTTGCTCACTCTGCTGTCCAACACTCGTCGGACATTTGCAACCTCCTTGAACTCATGGATCTTGATGTTGTCGCCATCACGGAAACATGGTTCAAAGATAGCTCTGTCATGAGTTATGACACCCTCCTCCCAGAAGGCTACAAGATCCTCTCTGTGCCCAGGCCCAAAAGGACAGGAGGGGGAGTGGCACTGATCTTTCCAGAATGTATACCTGTGTCTGTCATCCCAACTCAGGCCTACTCCTCCTACGAGTGCTTAGTCTGCAGGCTCTCACTCTCACCTAAATCTTCTCTCCTTCTGGCCACCTTCTATCGGCCACCAGGACAGTTCACTCTCTTCCTCGCCAAATGGACTGACCTGGCCTCCTCTCTACTTTCCTCCTCTTCTCAACTCCTCCTGCTGGGTGATCTCAACATCCACCTGGACTCTCCTGACTCCTAAGGACCTTTCCGTGATCTATGCGACTCTCTCTCCCTCTCTATGTTACCCTCTGGCCACACACACACTGTGTGCCACACTTTGGATGCTCTCATCGCCACCGACATCCCTCTCTCTATCCCTCTCACTACCTCTCCCTTGGACTGACCACTCTCTTCTCTCTTCACACTTGAAGCTCTCCTCTCCACTTGCATCGACACACTGCTACCCGGTTTCAAAATCGCCACCCCCATGAAAAGAGTGACAGCGGCTGCCTTTGCCTCCACCTACTCTCCTCCTCCTACGCCTGCAGCCAACTTCCACCCTGACACAGCCCTTGCTAACTTCAATCTCTCTATTTCCAAAATTCTTGATACTCTGACCCCTACCTTGAGGGTCCGAATGAAGCCTTCCAAAAAGTGCAACTCTTGGTATGGCTCTGACATGGCTGCCCTTAAACACAAGTGTAGGGCTGATGCATTGATATGGAGTTCATCAAGCACATCCTCTGACTAACTGGCCTGCCGCCTCCTTCAAAGGCAGTATTGACCCTGCATCCACTCCAAGAAAAGAGTTTTTATTCAAGCCTGCATCTACAGGGCATCTAACAACATGGCCGAATGTATCAAAGTCTGTGAGGAACTGGCCAATCCTGCAGCAGCATCCTCTTCTGTCACACCCACCCAGGACCTTTGCTCAGCCCTGGCTGCACACTTCACTGCAAAAACCCAAGACATCCTTTCCTCGCTTCCAAACCACATCATATACCAACATCACCAAAGCCTCCCTTGACCCCCCTCCTCTTCTCTCCTCTCTCACACCCATCACACCTGATGAGGTCGCCAGACAGGTCCAGTCTATGAAGGTGTCATCCAAACAGGTGTATCCCTGCCCCTCCAAAACCATTAAGGACAACATTGACTCTCTTGCTCCAGCCTTGGTTGATCTCTGCAATCTCTCTTTTGCCACTGGAGACTTCCCAACCTCTCTTAAGCACTCCCTTGTGCACCCCCTGCTCAAGAAACCTTCTGCCGACCCCTCCACTCCAGCAAACTACTGCCCTATCTCTATCACTCCTTTCCTGGGCAAACTCATGGAGATGTTGGCTATCTCTCAGCTTATCCTCCACACGGAATCTGGTGGTTGCTTCCAAGACCATCAGTCTGGCTTTAAAACATCCAGAGGCATGGAAACTGCTCTTCTGAACACCCGTGAAGACCTGCTCTCAAATATTGACACTAATAATCCCTCTGTCCTCATTCTTCTTGACCTCTCCTCTGCCTTTGACACAGTAAACCACAACATCCTGATCGCATGTCTCCATGAAACCCTGGGAATCACAGGTCAGGCTCTGGCGTGGTTAACCTCCTTTCTTTCCGATCGTCTATCCCAGGTGGAACTTGGATATTTTCTCTTTACTATCACTCTTTCTACCTGTGGCATTCCCCATAGATCTAACCTATCCCCCTGGTTCTTCAACATCTACATGGCTGCCCTGGCACGGGTAATTGCCAATTTCATCTCTGGCTTCCAGTGTTATGCGGATGACACACAACTTTCTTTTGGGCTACCCACAGCCGCCTCCTCTTCCTCACTCATATCTGACTGTCTGTCCACAATTCAGTCATGGTGGGCTGCAAATGACCTCTGCCTCAACACCAGCAAGACAGAGATTGTTTGCATTGGGACCCTGCTCCTGATTTTCCACTTTCACTTTGGCTGGCCTCCCTTGGTGCTGCGCCCGCACCCACCTGCGAGCCAAAAGACCTTGGGGTCATCTTCGATTCCACTCTTTCCTTCTCCTCTCACATTTTGGACATCTCTTAAAAAGTCCAACTTTCAGCTGCACCTCCTCAGAGGTATTCTACCTTTCCTCACTTTCCACAAGAGGCTCACTGTCTCCAGAGCCCTGGTTCTCTCAAGGGTGGACTACTGCAACAGTCTCTTTCTCAATCTCCATGCTTCTACTCTGCACCCTCTGCAACTTATCCAGAAAAGAACCGCAAGACTTAAACTTGGCCTCAAGTCCAGGGACCGCATCTCTCCGGTGCTGATATTCCTCCAATGGCTCCCTATGGCTGCAAGGATCAAATGTAAAACCCTCTGCATTGTCCACAAGGCTTTCTGTGGACAGGGACCTACCTATCTGCAATGATGTTTACCCATATATTGTCCTTCCTGAGCCCTATGCTCAACTACCTACAACCTTCTGTGAGTGAGCTGGTGCTTCAAGCAGAGATTTGGAGGGAGATATGTATCTCCTGCAGGGGCCTCCCTATGGAACAGCCTCCCTGCTGCTCTCTGTCTTAAGCCGGATTTCCTTAAGTTCCAGAAACTCCTTAAGGAATTCCACTTCTCCTCTGACTTCTCTATCCCTCTACCCTGCTAACCTCTCTCTCCACTCTATCCCTCTCTCTCTCTCTCTCTCCTTTCTGCATAGCTTGCTGAGTGGCCATCTGGGGTATCTCAGAGTCCCATAAGTCCCAGACCCAGACACCCGCACCAGTCCTCACACACTTGCCTTCGGGCCTTGCACTTGCCTCCGGGCCTTGCACTTGCCTCATCGTGGCACCTCTCAGTACTTACCCCAGCTCTGATTGTCTGGGTGCACTAAATCCCCACACCACGCCTCCCCTGCACTTGTCTACGCACTTGCATGATCCGAATGTACTATGTCTTGTAAGATCATTCTGTCTTTGTCCTGACTTGCCTCCCCTCCCTGCATGGTCGCGCACTTTTATGATCCAAACGCACTATGCCTAGTAAGATCGTTGTGTCTTTGTCTTCCCTTGTCTCCCCTCCCTGCATGGTTGTGCATAGGCGCATTATAAATGACCAATCATTCATTCATTCATTCATTCATGGCACTGCACAGCTTGAAGGAAAAGAAATGTTTTGAGAAAGCGGATGTGACTGAAAGGCCACCACAGGAAAAAGGAGAAAGTCATGGTATCCGAAAAAAGTTCTGCAAGAAAAGTGTTTTGTGAAAAGGGTAAAGAGTGACTTGGATATAAACCCTTGAAACACCCACATCGCCACCCTACCACGTTTATCTGCAGGAAGACCTGGACCTTAGATATATCAGTAATGATCTCATTAATAAGCGGTGCCATGAAGAGGGAGGAGCTCTGATAACTGCACGGCTCTACCGTTAGTTAGCCTGTTTGTGTAACAGCTAGCCTGGACTCTGCAGCCTCGAAATTGGCAGATAATATCCTGTTGAAATACTTTGCACTCTACGAAACTGATCTTGCTGACTTTAACTCTTAAGTCTCCTCTTCCCGTTCTCTGGCTCCCTTCCTGTTCAACCTGGACACTAATTTGAAGCCTCTCGCATACTTATAAGTCGCCACAGGCTTAGGATACTGCATATGGTTAATATGTCCTTCTTAACTGCAAACCATTGCTATGGGCTGAAAAAGACCTTTTGCCGCCCCCTTTCACTGTTCATGAAACCCTGCCTGTGGCTCGCCTACTCCGCTGATCCAACCAGTGGTAGAAGTGTACTGAAAAAAGTAGTGGAACAGTGGTTTCGTCAGGGGAGAGGGTAGGCGGCGGCATAGTGCAGCATGTGACGAGGTGTTGTGGCAGAGGCATTACAATAGTCTAAGTGACTAGTAACTAAGGCTCCTATTACAACGTTCCTCTTGCACAAAAATCACAATATAGCACTTCATATTTAATTTCACCGATGGTGAAAGTAACCCATGCACTGCAGTAGATCACAAGGTGTCCTCCCCCCGCTCCGTGCTTAGTATCCTACATCGGTCGATCTGGATTTTTATTTTATAGACTGCTTGCGCACTACAAGCAGTGACTCTACTGTAGGCACTAATAGATTCTCCGTAATATGGCCCTACATTATGTATATAACTAATATAATATACGTATGGTAAGATGTCACTAATGCTTGTGAGCACATACTATAACGGCTTACACAAAAATGGTGATTAGTTTCCACTATCACGTTTGTCATTACAGCCCAGGCTACTAGTGCAGGAGTTTGTGGCTGTGAATGTTATGCTCCATACATGTATGGTAAGATTTTTTATCACAACCCCCTTCCTTGGAATCATCCCTGAGTGGTTAAATAATTTTGTAGCTGTGATATTACCCAACAGATACAGCCCACTGGACCATGCCAGGAATAGAGTGATGAGTAAAATTTGAGACACTGAAACAGAGGCCAGAGCAGGTAAAATTGACTGGGGTTCGATGGTGTTACATACCGATAGCCAAGGTCAGCACGGGATAGTTACACTTTATTCAATATCTTTACAGAAACTATCTAATTGGACTTGGATACTGATCCTCCAACACCCAACCAGACATGCTTAAACTTAGAGAAAATGCATGGTACGTTTTCCATTGTGGGTTCATAGCGAAATGTTCAACATTAATTGATAGGTAAAATAAATTGGTTATGCGCCCTTTTTAATTACCACTTATATATTTTTTTTTCATTTGACTGCAGATAATGAACACAGGAACCCTCCCTAAGGGGTCTCAAAAATAAGGTTTCCGTCCTGATGAAGGCTGCTTCAACTAGAACATTTGTCAACCGCTCCAGAGGTTGAAACACCAATGTGTCGACAACAAGCCAAGAATACCAGTAGTGCCACATGTACACTACTCCAATAGTTTAGTAAATTAGACATATATTTAGCCTGCCCCAGTCAAGTGATAGGGGGTAGAGATTTGGATGATTACTCTATATTTTAATCTCAATACTGCACTATGTGTTACAATGTTGATGTTATTGTTTTGATTGTATCACTTTGGAAAGAATGAATATGGACTTCTCTATATATTTATTATACCAAATAAATTTAATATAAGCCAATAAATGGAATCTAAGGGGTGTAAATTAAATCCAGAATCGCCCTGTTCAATTGTATGTTTGTAGCATATGGATATCTGGAGTGAACAGGGAAAAACCAGGTGCCCCTTTCTGGAAGAAACCCATTCCAGTGCTGGCATTCTTTTTAAAAGTTATTAATAATAGTTTTACTTAACACATACACAGCACAATGGATTAGCATAGCAATTACTAAGTCTACTCTTCTTCCTTAATGATCTATATAACAAATGATAGCAACACATAACACATGACAAAGATTCAGGTCAAGGTAGCTCCCAGTTACAAAGCCCGTCTCTGTGTCTTTCTTACCCCACAATTCCGCATCTATTGCCAACCTACTGAAACCTACTGACAGCAAAAAAGGTGCCTCACTTCTGGTAATTGATTGCTCATCGAGTTGAGCACTTGCTTCGGAACTTTGCGTACAACTTTCAGTAAGAGTTCTGCATTGGTGGAGCGGCCATCCATCTTTCTGAGGTCGATACATTGAGCACAATTAAGTTGAGGCATAATAAGGCATGTTAAAGCAGTGATTAAAAGCTGAAAGACATCGTCATGAAGCTGGATAGAAAAACATTCTATTAGCGCTATTAGTCCAGATGCTGGTTTTAAATTGAAGTTGGCTAATGCTCATGTGACCACCTGGTTTCTAAGGTTTATGGGCATTTGGGGACAGATATATAGAGTCTTGTAGCCTATTGTTCTAAAGCTAATCAGATTTAGGTTTTAAGGAGCACTTGAATGGAACCCATCAACCAGATCTTGCAGGTCAATGCCAAGATGAAAATAAGGGTCACTTAAGTATGGCCTACCTCTGGATCCACCCAGGCTTGTATCCATTTCTTAAGAGGCTTCAAATTAGCTCAGTGAAAGTGTTGCTTCCGTAACGATGAAAATGTGCATTCTATTTGGCAGTTTGAAATGTCCCAAATTTCCAGAGATTCACAGATACACACTGACTGCCTGGAAAACAGGCCAGGGTAGTTTGACTCTTTGGCCAAGATTTATTTTGAGCCTGTCGTGGCATATAGCTACATCTAACAGCATGCATACATGCTGTAAACAGCTCCAATTAAGGGCCCGATCCATGGAATTTATTGCACGGTTCAAAGTGACTTTGCACTGCCGACACAACCCCTGATTCATACAACTGTGCAACGTGTATTTTTGCAGTGCAAAGTTCGTGCAAAGTCATGTTGTGCTGCAAAAATGACTATGCACTCACTACACTTTGCACAGTTCCATGAATCAGGGGTTATGCCGGCAGTGCAAAGTCACTTTTCAGCAGTGCAAAGTCATTTTGAACTGTGTAAAAACAAATCCACGAATCAGGCCCATAATTGGAGCTGTAAACAGCTACTGGTGCAATAAAAATGTCTTAAATAGGTCTGCATTTGGCGATTTGATTTATAGGCACTTTAATGTCCTTCAGTGCAGTCATCTTAAAAACAAGCATTGGCAAAGCAAAGGCAACAGTTTTGGCCTGTGTATAAGCATTAGGCATTGCCTGCACAACTAGTAAATGCACAGATACTCGCATCATTTTGCACCTGCTACCATCAATGGCCAGTTAATACCAGCACTGCAGTTCCTGGCAAGTGCCTCTCCCATGCCTACACAAAAGCCTGCACTGTTGGCTTTGCCAATGCTTGTTAAGAGAAATCACCTACATCATGGCTGAGTGGAGCGGTACAAACATTTACATGGCTACAGCACTCTAACACATTACTCTATTCCCACCAGCTTGTAAAATGCAAATAATAATATATATAGTGCCGGATCCACAAAGCTTTTTTCAATGGGAAAATCCCATTGAAAAACACACTAGCAATCAGACCCTATAGGGTGGTGTAACGAAAACGAATTCAATCACAAATAAAACGCCTTCCTTTATTAGTTGTACAGAAAACTTTGCCCCAAGTAAAAATGCATTGAAAGTATATATTTTTTGTTTGCACAGGGAGCCTCTTACCCTATTGCTAATACCCGACAAAACTGCACACTTTGGGCCTAATTCATGGAACTTTTAGCTTGGTCACTTTGCACTGTGCTAAAAGTGGGGCTCAAGTCGAAGGTACACGCGGGTGGACGGAATCCACCCACTTTTTCAGAGGGTGGACTCACCCCCCCCTTCTGAAATGAGAAACATTGAATGTCCTCTTTGAATTCATGAATTAAAGTCGACATCGGGGATCGAACGCAGATGTCAGGTTTGCAGGCCAGACATTTCACCACCACACTATATAACCTGATGAAAAATTACGAACAACAAAAGGTAACATTTCTTATTTCGGTACTGCATTAAACACTAGCACCGTTAACGTTTTCAAAAACACTGTTAGAAGAAAATATCCTCTCTTTGTGTCTGTGCTGATTTTATGAAAGGCAAATGCCATTCGTCCTGTGCAATTTGGGTGGTTATGCAAAGCCAATTTAATTAAATTTGCATATTTCGCCTTGATATGCTAATTTCTGGAGGCATCACATCCCATTACGTTTGTTGATGAGTCCTCGCACTTTAAATTTTAGGACTTGACCCCTGGCTAAAGGTTCCATGAACCAGACCCTGTATCACAATGCCTCCCTATAGGGCTCAATTCACAAAGGTTTCTGTGCATCAGTCGCAAGATGTGGTTGTGCGCATAGAGGGCCTGATTCCCACGCGAATTATCAATGGCATTTTCCCACTGAAATACCTTTTACAAATCAGGCCCATGAATGAAAAGTATATCCTGCAACCAGCGGGTAAACTACGGCTGACGCAAATGATGGGTGCAAGAACATCCTGATTCAGAAAGAAGAACGCAATATCCAAGAGAAACTGCCTGCAGGGAATGTGCACAAGTGACGATAGGCTAAAAAAGTGAAAACAGATGCCTGCAGATTTTGCCTGGCCATTGCCATTGTGAAAATAATGTGCTTCGTTTCTGTAAATCAGGAAGGTCATCCTGCTTCGTATAAGCATGACCCCCCCCCCTCACCCCCATTCCACTGCCAGTCCACTGCGACGTCTCCAGCAGCTCCTCTTTTGCATGTGCAAATTGGGGGTAACGAATGGTTCACCGGCAATCAAGACGCACACATGCATGCACGAAAAGTGAGCACGCGCAGCACAGCTGGGGAACACATCGCGAGAACTATCCGCGCGCACTTTTGCTTTGGTGAATCGGCTCCAGTTTCTAAACGTGCAAGTCGCGCTCTTTGTGACTTGCCCCAGAAAGGCCGCAGAATGTCACGAGGAGGATACTTGGCGCAGCTGATCCGAAGCAGCCTTTACTGAGATCTAAGTATTCGCAATCAAAGGTCGCCCAGAGACCTTGATGCGATTTCGATTGGTTGGAAGTCTGTGTAATAACCCACACTCCTTAATTACTTGCAGCAGTTGCTGGAAAATAAATAGGGCTGCTAAAACAAGACATTTTTGGGAATCCTTCTAAACGCAGTCATAGATTGTTCTGTCTGGGAAGCCCGTGCTCTTAGACGCACGGTTCCACACACCCCATAACCCCCCCCCCCCCCCCCCCCACGAGCCCAGGCTTTGCAGATCCCAGAATGACAAGTATTGTGTTTTTAAAAAAAACATGTTTAGTGTCTGGACAGCTTGGCTTGTTTTTCTTTTGCAAGATCAGGTGGCCTATCATTTTGGATATGCTGTTTAGTTTTTTAGGGTAGAAAACTATAAACGCTGAGCAATAATCAATGTTTTGCCAGTTTTGTGGCTCGGTGGATTCATGCATCCACTACAGGGGCCTATGTTTGACCTCATGGACACAGGTTCGAATCCTGGCAGGCCCGCTCAGCCCTTCATCCTTCTGAGGTTGATAAAATGATCTCCACTGAGTTGGGTAACAATACACATCTGTTATCTGTCAATAGTGTCAACATGCCCCTCCAGAGGTGAACGCCTGCTTTACAAATACACCAGTTATGATATCTATGTAATGTGCTTTAGGGAAAGTGCTATATAAATAGCACATCATTATGATCACCAAGCCAGCCAATCAGCAGCACCAACGCTAAATAGGAATGGACTGTGATTGCTACTCCCCCCCACCCCCTCTATGTGCAGCGACTCCCAGCTCATCCTAATGCAGCGCCCTGAGCAAACTCCACATACCTCCCTTCACACATCCCTGCTGCCCTCACTTACCTGGCCGCTCCTCATCAAGCGTTCCCTCTTACCCACATGCTGTCTCCACTCTCCCATATGTCATAGACGCTTCCTCCTCATCCCCTTTAACTCATCCATGGCGGCCATATTTGGTAGGCCAAACCTTCCCTTTGATGAAGGCGTGCGCATCCGTGTGCACCTTTCATCAAAGGGAGGGTTACTTTAGATTTGTTGGGGAAACACTATTAGCAGCCCTCTCTGCAGAGTACACATTGCGTTAATACCTGCACTGGTGAGCAAGCATGGCTGCGAACAGCTCTGAGCCAGCCACGCCCACAAACGCCAACCTGGGTATCAATGCTACATTGCAACACACTTTTATGCCTTCTGTTATAACAATATTTATGAAGTCTGCCTGCTACATTTACACAGCATAGGAATGGAAACCCAGTGCTGTGCCTCCGTGAGTAAAAGCTGTAGGGTATGGGCAACTGCTTGCATTAGGTTTTTCTGGAGGGAGAATTGGGGAATTGCAGAGTAGTTCTGGTCATTCTGAAGGCCTATATAAACAAAGGTAGGAGACTGCAATCCTGGACAATAGATTAGGTCAAATTACAATGTATTCATTACCATAGTGATCTGGTAGGTTTGTGGTTGCCCAGTGATGTACATTTGTTTGCTAGGTACCTGGGCTTCCCTGGAGATCGTTCTGCATGATTGATAACTGTTTGATTTAAAGTCAAGAATCCAATGAGAGGCTGGTAGAGAATGTGCAAGAACGGTTTGAGGCACATGTCGTGTGGTAGTCATTTGCAGTACTATGGGATCGTGGTGGTTGGTCTACTGGATTTCCAACAATACTCAGCTCCATTAGTCAAGCCGCAAGGGGGCCATGGAATGGTTGTGTGAGGTTGTTGAACCCAATAGGTCTTGAGCTTACTCCTCAACTTAAACATACAAAGCAGGGGCACAGGAATGTCTTGCTTTGGGACACACGCAAGAGCGCAAAGCTGATGGAGCCTCCCATGTTGCTACATTCAAGTAGTGTGGGAGAATTTGTAGACAGCTAATGGACATGGGGTGGGTGTTGGTTGGGAGAACTAGAAGACAGCTAATGGACATGGTGTGGGTTTTGGTTGGGAGAACTAGAAGCCAGCTAATGGACATGGGGTGGGTGTTGGTTGGGAGAACTAGAAGACAGATAATGCATATGGCATGGGTGTTGGTTGGGAGAATTAGAAGACAGCTAATGGACATGGGTTGGGCTTTGGTTGGGAGAATTAGAAGACAGCTAATGGACATGGAGTGGGTGTTTCTTGGGAGAATTACAAGACAGCTAGTGGCCAAAGGATGGGTGTTGGTTGGGGGAAGTAGAAGACAGCTAATGGACATGGGGTGGGTGTTGCTTGGTGGAATTAGAAGACAGCTAATGGACATGGGGTGGGTGTTGCTTGGGAGAATTAGAAGACAGCTAGTGGACAAGGGATGGCTGTTGGTTGGGAGAATTAGCAGACAACTAATTGAAAGGGGATTGGTTTAGTTGGCAGAATTAGCAGACAGCAAATTGAAAGGGGATTGGTTTAGTTGGGAGAAGTAGCAGATAGCTAATTGAAAGGGGGTTGCTTTAGTTGGGAGAATTAGAAGACAGCTAACAGACAGAGGATGGGTGTTATGTGGGAGAATTAGAAGACAGCTAATGGACAAGGGATGGGTGTTAGTTGGGAAAATTAGGAGACAGCTAACAGACATGAAATGGGTGTTAGTTGGGAGAAATAGAAGCTAGCTAATGGTTATGGTATGGGTGTTAGTTGGGAGAATTAGAAGACAGCTAACAGACAATGGATGGGTGTTGGTTGGTTGACATAGAGGCAGCTCATAGACATAGGCTGGTTGTTAGTTGGGAGAATTACAAGACAGCTAACAGACCAGGGATGAGTGTTGGTTGGGAGAATTAGAAGGCAGCTAATGGCCATGGGATGGGGGTTGGGTGGGGGAATTGGAAGACAGCTAACATACAAGGGACTGGTTTTGGTTGGGAGAATTAGAAGACAGTCTATGGCCAAGGGATGGGTGTTGGTAGGGAGAACTAAAATACAGATAATGGACAAGGGCTGGGTGTTGGTTGGGAGAATTAGAAGGCAGCTAATTGAAAGAGGATTGGTGTTGGCTGGGTCAAGGCAGTTGCCCAATTTCTTTACATTCGGCTGTTTCGGATATATGGGTGGATGTCTTCATACATTGGATCATTGATACATTTCATACTAGGGCTCAGAGACATTTCACCTGCATGTTGAAAGGAGGACCTTTAAGAGGAGCAGTAGTGAACTCAACAATTGAGCAGGAGCCCGGCTGGTTTAGGAATGAACTTATTTTTGGGTTGGCGATGTATCAAAAAACTGCTCCCAGGAAGAGTAGAGCATTTTGCAGGGCTCACCGGTTGCTGTTCTTTGGGTAGTATGACATGTGTACCATCAAGTTGAGACGGAGCAATACAAAAATGAATGATAGAAAACCTAGTTATAGAAAACATATAAATGAATGCACAGAGGGTCTGTTGTAACCTTTCTGTGCCCAACATTGTTAAGGGGATGGGAAAGTGGGCATCTGTAATGTCCACTGCCACCCCCTCACCCGCCTTCACTTGAAGGCATGAACTAGTGCAACCCTTTACAAGATAAAATAAACCATTTTTATGGGGTTTTGCCTCCACCTTTTGGGCAGAGGTAATAATTAGAGTATTCTCCATGAGGTATTTGAATGGATGCAGGAAATACTGTATAACTTACAAGCAAGCAGGCAGTAAACACCCGGCAGTATGTCAAATACCTCGTGTTTGCACTGTAGCGGCTAGAGTCATAATGAGGGCCTTTGAGAGATTTCGGGAGCATCATACTGAGTTGCTTTCTCTAGGCCCTGGGTCTGCAACCTTTTGCTCTCCGGATGTTTTGGAATACAACTACCATCAGCCCTAGCCAGTGCTTTAAGTGGGGTAAAAAATTGAGGGGGGGCCCTCGTTTGGGGGCGTGGCTTCCATTGCGGGCGTGGCCTAAAAGTGCACAAATCATAGTAAGGTGCGCAAACAAATATATAAATGTATTTGAGCATTTAAATATTTGTTTGCGTACTACTATGGTTTGTGATTTTTCAAGCCTTCTTTTATATACATAGCAATGTTACATATTTCTATGTTTATACAAGGTGGCTTGTAAGTGCACAAACCATAGTAAGTTACGCACATTTGTGTGCTTACCTTACTATGGTTTGTGTACTTTTCAAGCTGCCGTTTAAAAACATAGACATTTGTAACATATGTCTATGTTTATAAAAGACGGCTTGAAACGTAGCCATCTTTTATAAAGCGTTGAGGACGGACAAAACCCAAGGTGGCTTTGTCCGTCGACAAAGCTATATAAAAGATGCCTTGAATTGTGTACGATTCAAGCCGTCTGTTATAAACATAGAAATATGTCTACGTTTATAAAAGATGGCTTAAACGTACACAGTTGAAGGCATCTTTTATAAAACCTTGCCAAAGCAGAAAGGCGCCTCGGGCTCAGTGATCTCTGCTTAGAGCAGAGATCACAGAGCCCGAGGTGTCTTTCACCCTCTGCGAACCCGCGGGCTCCGTGATCTAATCTGCAGATTAGATCACGGAGCCCGCGGGTTCGCTGAGGGTCAGTGACCTGGCGAGGGAAAACTAAGGGACTCTAGCTTCCTCTGATGGCCCCTCAGATGAGGGGTCATCAGAGAAAGTTACAGTGACTGACCGAAGTGCCAGCCAGTCACAGCAACGCTGTGCCTGGCTGGCACTTCTGTCAGCTTGCCTGACGTTAAAGTGGCGGGCACATCTCCCGTCGCGGCTGCGGCCGCGGCGGGATAATGCGTCCTGCCATGGCGTGGTGAGGCCGGGGGGCCCCGGCAGGGCCCCGGCTCAGCCCCACTTTTTGGAGACTGCCGGGGCCCAGCCCCGGCAGGCCCCGGCCCACTTAAAGCACTGGCCCTAGCCATCATAGTCAATGATGAGGGATCATGGGAGTCATAGTGAAAATGATCATGGCAGCCACAGACCCCTGCTCGAGGCAATGAACTCAAGAAGACCTCCAATCCACGTCGTGGTAACAAAGCCCTGACAGGCACTGCCCTGTGAACCAAAGAGAAAATGGCCATCAATATCATTCATGTGAGGGGTCATGGTGACTCACTGGCAAAGGATAAGGAACCACACGGAGAGCGAGTGCTGTTTGCTGAATGCAGGAGTGATTTGAGCGAAATGAGGAGCTCATCTTACAACAGCACTGGTGAACTGCAATCCACACTAACTTGTGGTATTTAAAAAGAGGTGCCCACTCTCCAGAGGCAGGTTAATATCCTGTCCAGAGAAGAAGGTGTGGGTTGCCTAATGGGCTTCCGCCATTGGATCAGGGGGTATGGATTTTCCTTTAATCTTTCCTTTATACATTTCAAAAAGTTCTATCTATCCTTTGTTCTCTTTCATCCTGCAGGAGGGATGCTGGCCACTCAGAGTCAATGACAACTATTTTCCACATTCCATTCTATAAAAAAAAGCACGCCACAATTTAGATTGCAGTAAACACAGTATGGCATGTTTATACAGTGCAAACCCTGCAACAAGCAATGGAGTGCACAGCAAACAGTGGGAGAACACAAAGAGAGAGAGAGAGAGAGAGAGAGAGAGAGAGAGAGAGAGAGAGAGAGAGAGAGAGAGAGAGAGAGAATAGAGAGAGAGAAAGAGAGAGAGAGAGAGAGAGCCAGAGACAGGAGAGGGGAAAGAGATGCTGGCACTGGGTGTTGCCCAGTTCCTTCCTGGAGTGCAGGAGAGATGTGGTTATTCTGATCTATGTCAATACCTTATTCCAGAGTTCTGGTGCATGGCAGGAGAATCCCCCTTTTCTGGTTTGCATATTAACAGCTCCATCAACCAGGGATGTCATTTGGGGGTTTCCAGGGGTTGCAGTTGCGACCCC
Organism: Ambystoma mexicanum; assembly: GCF_040938575.1. Classification (NCBI taxonomy): domain Eukaryota; kingdom Metazoa; phylum Chordata; class Amphibia; order Caudata; family Ambystomatidae; genus Ambystoma; species Ambystoma mexicanum. The sequence continues at coordinate 1,043,537,067 of NC_090924.1, forward strand.
TGAGGTCTCCTTTGCTACCCATGTGGTCTCCCTTGCTACCACTAAAAAAACAAAAAATATGTGTTTTTGTTAATGTTAGCTCCTGGACTGAGGCCAGCAAGCACATGTGGCTCTTGTTTCTGGAGTGGCAGGCTTTCTTGTTCAGGCCTCTTAAAAAAAACAATGGGTTCCACAAGTGCACACTTTGAACAATGATACTAAATAAGAAAGAATAGAAATAACAAATACTTTGTCTTTCTGGAATTCTATATAATAATTGCTAGACTCATTAAAGGTTTATTTCAGGCACACTTCAGGGGGTGAGTCATTGATTTAGTCTGTTCTTAAACACCTCAACTCATCCTCTCATCCTTCTGAGGTTGATAAATGAGTACCAACACAGGTTGGGTGTTACTGTTTGTATATTTTGTCTATATAAAGCGCTTAAGCGTAAGTGCTATATAATAACACATCATTATCATTTGGCCTTGGACATCTGCATGCAATCATAGTAATTTGGTAATATGGGCCTTTTCACACTGACATGAACGACACATATGGTGATCCATTCTTGTATGAAATGTATATCGCATTATATTTTTCGTAGTGTACTTAGTAACAATGCTATTTGATGTCTCTTCCTTTTTTGTCAAGGGGGGAAAGGTCATGTTCCTCTGCTTCCCATGATGTTACTCTGGGTTGGGGGTCAAATGACATCACTTCCTGTGATGTCATCAGAGGTCGACCCCTGGCATTTTGGGGAAATGATGTCCCTGCCATCATCTCTGGGCTTTACTCCTGGAAGGGAATGTAAGTGACCACCATCTGCTGTGTTTATGTACCTTGCACATCTTGCTTATTACAATGCTATACTCATTACACCACTGAGAAGGCTATTGGATGTGTTGAGCGATGAACGTGGCGTGTAGTGGTGTCCCTCTTCTATTTCCTTTTACATAGATCCCTGTGCATTCATGGTCGAGCCTGCGTGTGCCTGCAATATTGGGCGCAGATAGATCATGGAGGCCCAGCCTTCTCTGTGACCTACTGGACATGTAGCGCCTTATATTTCAGTCCACAGGTGCACTTTACATTCACCAAGGCAGCGGTACATTTTCACAAATGTTAGGGCCTAGCAAAACATTCAAAACACTTTTTTGGTCGCAAAAAATGTTTTGTTGTAATTTTTCATGTTTCTTACTCTGAGTAACCTGTAGGGATATTTGTAGACGAAATCCAAGGTCCATCTAATGCAACTCTGGGCATCCCCTAGTCGCTAGTGGCTTGTACGCCCCGCTTGACAGTCCTCACTCTCTCAGAGATGTGATGAGGCCTGCATGGCACAGGGCCAGCCCCTCCAATCACAAGGCGCAGCCCACACAGCCTTAAGGAAGTCCATGAGATGGTTACATGCCACATCTGTGCCCCCTGGCCCCCCGTGTGTATATGCTGCCACCTCATTTTGTCTTTTCTCACCTTCCTCGGCTACATGGCCCACAGTGGTGGGCAGAGCAAGCTGCGTGCCCTTCTCTGGAAGCCTCCAGGCCCCGGAGCGCGCAGTCTGACAGCTTAAATGAGCATCCGAGCCCCACCTCATATTCTCACAGGCACCTTGAGGTGGCACAGGGCGCGGTGAACGGTATAGACGAAATGCCGCGCGCCCTCGGGGTCTGTGGGGATTAGTGCAAGACGCTTGTTTGTAGTCATTTCATGAAATACTGCCTCCTGTTTCCTGGCCATTGCACGGCGGGGCATTATCCCTCGTGAGGTGAGATAGAGCGGTAACCTGGCAACAGACAGTCCTCCTCAATTCCCAGTCCAGGGCTGCGCCTCCTCATTTCCACACACAGGCATCCCTCAGACATCTGCGGTCTCTGCTGACTCTCGTATCGCTCAAAGCATTTCGCATTTTGTTCGAACATTGTGCTTCGACACAAAGGGCCTACCTAATTTATGGCACCATTAGAGTGGTGCAAAGTGACATTTCACTGCCAACAAACACGTTAAATCGGCCCTACTACAGAGAGAGCGAGAGGTGCAAAGTGTATTTCTGCAGAGCAAAGTCACTTTGCACTGCAAAAGTACTTGTTGCACTGCGCTAAATGGGCCTAATAATAAAAGCACTGAGTAGCACCGACCTTTTGTGTGAATAAGCCCATTGAGCGTAGTACAGTGCAAAGTCACTTTGCTACGCTCTGTGAATTGGGCCCGGTGAAAAGTGTATTTTTTTTAGTGCAAAGTCACTTTGCACCCAGCTAAACGTTCTGTGAATTAGGCCCAACTGGTTTCTTGACCTGTTATGTCTGTTCTTGTCTAAGGTGGAAAGGTGAACCGTGCAGTCATCCTTATAGTCTGGGTTCAAATGAGCTAATGTTTGCACCAGCAAATGCACTCAGCACCAGTGTAGCTGCTTGTGTGATATAGAATGGAGCAAATATGCTTTGCCCCAATCCGTTTTACATAAAGAATTTTGTGATAGCGTACATTTTTCTGACAACCTTTTAAGATGGGGTTCTCTGCAAATTTAGCTTAGCCCCGATTACATAACATTTTGGAGCATGGCAAGAAATCGTGGGATGCAAACTGGTTTCCTTTTTTTCTGTGTATTTTAAGGAATTTAAAAATGAGGAGTTCCTTCACTTGTCCTTTGTTGTGGGCAAATCAGTTTCTTTTTTGTCATGCAGCAAATGTAGTACAAAAACATCATTGCACTATGGATTGGAGCAAAGCCTGTCTGCTCCACTCCACATGACACACGCCCGCACTGTAAAAGTGGAGCTAAGAACATTTGCACTTTTTTTCCACTTGTGCAAACAGATAATCTGTCCCAGCTGTATACAATAAAGAGCTCCTCGGCCTATGCCATTTCCCAGACTTCTGTAGGCCCCAGGTATGAATCTAAAAAGAAGCCTTCCATCCTTCTGAGGTCTTTGAGGTCATTGAAATGTGCACTGCATAAAGGCCCTTGTTACGGAGATGCTGGCAGGCAGCCGAACTTCGGTTTACTGTTTCCGCTGCCCGATATCTCGGTAATACCGGGATATTATGGGCGGTGGCGGGGCGGCAGGAATGGGAACACTGAAGCACCGGCACCATTAGTAACGGTACTGGTGCATTAGTGAATTATCTGCCAGTAAGGGCCTGAACTACCAGCAAGCCAGGCATGCAGGTAGTTCAAAGCCCCTACCGGCAGAGTCAGAGTGAGCCGGTCTCGAAAAGGTGCCGGTAACGTTGCTACCAGCACCTTAATTCTGGACCAGCTCACTCGTAATGAGGGCCAAAGTATTGCTAGTGAGCAAAACAAACCTGAGGTGGTCGGATTGGGCATATGCACTGGACACTTTTGATTTAGGGGAACAGGATCAGCTGTTTCCCAAATTATCCAGCACTCAGAGACTAACTTCTGAGCTCAGACTGGATGAGTTTTGCTCCAGTTTATCTTTTTTTCATTTGATATTTCAGGAATAAAGAAATTGGCTGGCGCAGAGCCTCACACTGGGACCTGTCAAATACCTTTTACGCACATCTCTTTCTTTTCATTGGGGGCCTTTAAAAGGGACAATATTAGTCGAATGGTGAATTGGGGGATGGTACTTGCCTGGGTGAAGTTGCCTAAAAAGTTTCAATGTTTGAATGCTGCAAGGTATCTTAGGGACTTAAGGGCGATGGCGTTTTAGATGATGCATGGAATGGAATATGTGCTGGCAGCTGTGGCCCGTGCAGTTCCTGAGGGTCAGGGTGATGGGTTTGCATTTGCAGAGTGCTTTCATGAGTCATGCTGCAGCATGTAGGGCACATCTCAGTGGGGCCAGACTGGTCGGTGGAAGGCCTTGGACAGCAGATGAAGACTGATGTTTGTGTAAAATGAAAGGGTTTGTCTTGTGTTATTGGGGTTGGAATTAAGCATAGGAGTCAGAAGCTTAAGGGATAGAAAGCTGTTGGGGATGGTTGGGAAGGTAAACGACAGAGCTAAGGGCCAAAGGAAAGGAAATTATTCAAGCAAGGGTTGAATTATCATTACAGCAGGTCACTATGTTCATATCCACTTGTGTTTGCATTTTAGGGTCATCAGGTTTGCATCATGGGGGCTCCACTTCTCCAAAAAGGGGGTGTTTCCTTTGAAAAACATTATTTTCTAATACTTTTGTCCAGTTGAAACCAATAATTAGGCAATAAGCCCTGCAAGTCATTAACGCATAAGGTAATGCCCCTGGGGCCCATAGTTACAGGCCAGAGCATAGCAAGGGCCTTAACGAAAGCCCTGGGGGCATTACCGTATGCAGTAATGGCCTGCAGTCCAGGGGCTTATTGCCATTAGTACCCCGGCCCGTTAGACGGGGGGGGGGTATTAATGGTGTTTTTTCCCGGCTGCGAGACGTGTTGCTTTTCGCAGCCGGAATTTAAAAAAAAAAGTTTACAAAATGGCTGCCACAGACAGGAAAACGTAGTCTGTTTTCTCTTTCTGTGGCAGCCATAGTAAACAAAGAAAATGGCCACCATGGAAGGGGATTGAAGTAAATTAAAAAAAAAGTCAACAACAAAAAATGCCCGCCGTGGAACAGGGTAGTCCCTTCTCCCTTTCCATGGTGGCCATTCTGGAATGAAAATGCTGTCGGGCCCGGAGCGAGCTGCACGCAATTGTGTGCTTTTGATTACCGTGTACTAAGGCTCGGAATGTAGCCAATTACAGGTAAGTTCTTTTCTTTTTTTTCTGTGCTGGGTACTTATGGCCAGAATGCTTTGATTCTTCGCATTAAGACACAGGACTGGAAAAAGGTTTCTTGCCAACAAGGGGTTATCTGGCCACTGTATGATGTGTGCTGGGAACAGAAAAATCAATTCTTTACGCAACTTGGGGAAACAAGCTATATTTGTATCCCTTATTTTTGTTGCAGCTCTCCAAGATTGAGGCAAAGGTGACAGGAGGTAGAAAAGGGGGTAATGGATTAGAGCTGGGTAAGGTTAGAAGCTGAATAGGGGTTCGTTGCCATTAAAGTACGGTGGGGTAGTTGTCAGGGGGCAATTTCCTGTAGGTGTCTTTTTTACTGTGCAAAATATGTATAGGCAAAAGTAGAAAACAAGGACTCACAAACCCTACAATTTCAGTATGTGGATAGTGAAAATGCTTTCCACCCTCAGGATCTTGGTTACATTGCCCATTGCTAATTTCGAGAGGAGTCTCAGTAAATAGAAACAGATAAAAAACATGTTTACATATTGTATTGACTGAAGAGAGGTTATAGGCTTTTTTAATAAGTTTAATTGAGAGTAAAATGAGAGAAAAACAGACTGAGCTGCAGCAATACATTTTTTTCAGAAGCAAAATCAATGAGACTTACTTTTATTTAGAGAATTGGACTATAAATGACATAAGAAAAGTGAATTCTTTTTTGCAGTGTTGTTGTCTACTTTGCTATTACTTTGACATACTTTAAATAAAAGTTAATACAACCAGATTTTATTTATATTTCATTGATATATTGATATTGCGGTGGGTTTTGTTGTTGGGGGTGGCGGGAGCATTGTAGCGTCTGTTCCAAGGTGCCATATTTTATTTTAAAAAAAACGACCCTATTGACACGCAGGGCATTATTTCAGAATGCAATGAATACAATAAAACCTGTTTGTGGATGTTACAGAACAGGCTAGTATTTGCTTACAAGTGTGCAGCACGGGCCTCATTATGGGTTTGGTGGAATTTCGTTGGTAAATCCGCTGAATTACCACCAAACTCGATTTCAGGTTCTGTCACTTGGTCCTTTGGGTTTACCACGCGATTACAAGTGGGGGTAATTCCCCACGGGGATGTTTAGCAGATTTACCGCTGAAGGATTTACCACGAGGTATAACCACCAATTTCTGGAGGTAAACTGCCACTTTACCTCCAAATTCAGGAAAAACTGCGGTAATTGCGTTATTGTGGGAATAAAGTTAGAGTAACGTAATTACCACCCATGTTTTGCCGCACCGGCGTACTTGTAATTAGGCCCAGGTGGGCAGTATCATGTTTGCTTCCTTTTTCCCTGTTAGATGCACACCACGCGCATGGAGCTACTTGGGCTGCGGGTGGAACCACGTGTCCACCCTGCCAACGTAACGTGATAGAACCACCAATTACACCTTACAGCTTGGCAGATGCCAACTGAATAGGAACAGGAAAGCACCCACGTGTTTATCAGAGCGTAGCACCAGAGGGGATGTTTTTCCTTTTCCGAGGTCTTCCTCGCTTGGGTCGTTATTCTAGTCAGCTTGCTTCCATCACTTTGTTCGCATTTTCCCTCTGAGCTGCTCCGTGATTTGCGTCCACGCATCGTCTGCTGTGGTTCTCCCTGCCAGAGCTGGCTGGTGTTTTTCGTTTTCCACCGCTTGCATGTGTATGCCATTTTCACAGCATTTTCCCTGTCCTGGCCTTCCCTTCCCCCACACACATAACGGCCCCGCCGCCCTTTGCTTGTCCCCTCTGACCTGCACATCTCCCCAAGTTGTGTTTGGGTTAGAGGCTTGGGAAGCGTCCAAGCAGTGGCTGCTGCCGCTGCCGCTGCCGCTGCAAGGGGATACCTTTCATCCTGCACTGCCCTGGCACCAGTGCTCAAAGGTCCGCGTTTCTTTCTGGGGCCAGTGAATCTTGACCCAATTAGCTAACCTTTAATTGACCTTTCAGCAGACGAGCTTATAACTCACAGAGTAGCATGCGCTCACAAATGCTGCCCTTATTTTTAAATACGTGTCTTTAACTGTTTCTAAACGGGCTATGCAAACCGCCTTTAATCATTTTGGACTTCAAGAAAGGGCGAGTGTGTGTTAGCGCCATTAGACGTGCACTTTTCATTACCATTAGGTTGGGTAAAAGAGTCATTGCAGTGCTTAGAAGCAAGATGCAGCCAGCATGAAACACTTAAAAGCATCGCAACACTTTTATTATCATCTACTATAGTCTTTCAGAACTTTAAGCAACTTTGGCCAAATAAACTAAATTTAGCCCAGAGAGGGTTATCCTAAAAGGAATTAGAGCTGTGCAATGCTACGCTCACCTCAAACACAGATCATCGAGAAAAGGCAACTGTGGGTTTAAAGATTCATGTGTTCTAATAATGTATGCAAGCCATCAATTACTACTATTCAGGGTCCCGTGCCTAAAAATGAACCAAGAACGTTCTCTATAGTATCAATCAGAATAATGTACTGACCCTGTCTTTTCAGAATTGTTCTTACTTCTCCCCCACACAGGACCTGGTAAAAAAAACTGTTGTTTTGCCGACTTCAAAAACGTTGTCCGTCTAGTCTGATTCTGCCAGCTACTTGTCCTTCTTCTATGTTTATGTTTTGGGGATGCTAGAAGCTGTGCCTTCGTTAGTTTTGCAGCTCGATTATGCAAATTGTCTTCAGGTGTCGATTATTTGCTGGTTTTCGTCACATCACACACATGCTGCCTTCTGCTTCTTCTGAGCAATTTTACACTGCCACTTTGACAATTTATTTATTTAATTCAATTTTTATAACGCACAATTTTTATAACGCACCTTATACCGTACCTGAGTTTGGTTTCTAAGCGCTGTTGTTCTGCATGGTGTTACTTACAAGACCAGTGCGTTGCCCCTGTGCTATCCTCCGTTCAATGGGTGCCATCATAGAAAAACTGCCTCCACTATACACTGGGCCAGTAAACAGTGAACTTGGGATGGGAAGGATTTAGACCTGTACACATATGCACAGATGTATTCACACACACGCACGTGCACGCATACATGCACATGCACCATTTACAAACATCATTATATTATATATAGACTTGTGCGTTCTTATTTTGTATTTTATTTTATTTGAATTTTTGTTTAGCTCTGGCCCTACCCATACGGTCTCGGAGCACCTTACATGGTTCAAATATTGAAAAGGTGGGAGTTGAAAAAAGAAGTTACAAAATATTTTCAGAAAAGGATAGGAAGATTAGGATAGACAAGTGATAGCAGTGGAGGAGGGAAGGGTTATTTGTGGGGAAACAGGTATGTTTTTAGGCTCTTTCTGAAAGTGGCGATGGATAACGCAGCAGGTATGTGAATAGTTCCATGTCCAGGGTAACCAGTGGGTAAATGCTTGTTTCTGTGTGCATGTGAGTTTGCAGAGTGCACTGTGTAGAAGGTGGTGGCTAGCTTGTTTGGTGTTTGTGTAGGTGATGGGTTTGAGTTTGTCATGAAGATAAGATAGAATTTTGAAATGGATATGTTTGAATACAGTGCAAAGGACTTTGAAGGCAATTCTCTGATGTATGGGGAGACAGTGGAGCTGGGCAGAGTGGGGCTGATGTGTGAATGTTTGGGTAGGTGGAGACTGAATCCTCCTGCTACATTTCTCTGGCGTGTTGGGGGAGGTGGGGTGTTGTTGGGGAGTCCAGTGAGGAGAACATTTTCAAACTCCAGCTTAGAGAAAACCAGTGCATGGAGACAGGATATGTCTGATTTTGGGTAGGATGTGTAGTTGTAGATAGCATGTTTGGTGACAGCGGCGATGTGGTGTGTGAAGGAAAGGTGGGCGTCGATGGTGAAGCCAAGTGATATAACAAGTGTGGAGAGGGATATGTGTGAGCTTTCGGTGGCAAGTTTTTGGATCCAGGGTGTGAGGTTTGGGTTTGCACCTTGTGGGTCAGATGAGGAGGTATTCTGTTTTGGAAGGGTTGAGTTTGAGGAAGTGGGTGGGCAACCAGTTAGTGATGGTGGAGAGACAAGTTTTGAGGGTGTTGAGTTGTGAAGGGGATGAAATTTGGAGGTATGTTCTTACACATTATCTACAAACCTCATTAAATTATAAATACATACAGTTGGGTGTTCTCACACACAGAACTCAAAGTAGGAGTGAATAAGTGAATTAAATATATCGTGTTTGTTGTGCGGCTAAGTCATATAGGCTTCGAATGGCGTTGTGTGGATATAGAGTAGAAGTATAACGAGAAAGCTATGCTTATGTGGTTCCCCATCAAAAGAGGTTAAACATCTGACTCAGCACGGATGGTATTGATAGACTGGGCTCTTCACCACCAAAGGATTAGGCCCACAAAGAGCACAAATAGAAGCCAGTGAATCTGAAAGCAGAGGCCAGAGAGCCAAGGAGCAGAGAAATCTACAAACAGAAGCCAGAGAGACAAGGATCTGGGTGATCTGGAGAATCTGCAAGCAGGCGACAGAGAGTGAAAGAGCTGGGAGATCTGAAAGCAGAAGCCAGAGAGCCAAAGAGTGGAGGAATCTGCAAGCAAAAACCAGAGAGCCAGGGAGCGGAGGAATCTGCAAACAGAAGCCAAAGAGACAAGGAGCTTGGTGAGCTGGTAAATCTTCAAGCAGGAGACGGGGAGCCAGGGAGCTGAGGAATCTAAAATCAGAAGCCACAGAGCCAAGGAGCCAGGGAATCTGCAAGTAGAAGCTATAGAGCCAAATAGAGGAAGCCAGCAAGCCAATGATCTGGGTGATCTGGGGAATCTGCAAGCAGATGACAGGAAGCGAAGGAGCTGGGAAATCTGAAAGCAGAAGCCAGAGAGCCAAGTAGTGGAGGAATCTGCAAGCAAAAACCAGAGAGCCAAGGAGTGGAGGAACAGAAGCCAGAGAGACAAGGAGCTTGGTTAGCTGGTGAATCTGCGAGCAGAAGGCAGGGAGCCAGGGAGCTGGGGAATCTGAAAGCAGAAGGCAGGGAGCCAAGGAGCTGAGGAATCTGCAAGCAGAAGGAGTGGAGGAATCAGTGGAATGCAGATCATGCGCGAGATGGGTTTGCCCTTTAGTATAATGCGCTAGTATGTGCCATGTTGTTGCCCTTTCGATTGATCAGCAAGGCAAGGCTCGTGGCATCAGGTCAGAGGCTTCCATGCCAGAGCTCTGCCACTCTCAGATGCTAAGCGGGTGCTGCTTTCAGAACCAGCTACAAACTGGGTGGAAGACGCAATACGAAGGCAGTCTACACTTCATAAATGTGTCTGTACAGACAGTAAAGTTTTAATCCTTTTGCTATGTAGCGCTCTCTGCCACAGCTTTTGCCATACAAAAACTTTAAATGGCAGTCGATACCATTACCCAATTGAATGGGTCGTAAAGAACTCGGCCAGGGTTCAAGAAATACCCTAAAATATCAAGGAAACGGCTCTACAAAAGTGTGGTCACTTATTTACCTTTCCGAAAAAAGTGCTAAGCTTCTGTTTAAAAGCCTGTAGTTCTGCGGGTTTGTGCTGCCGGCGGAGGGGTCCTGATGTGCCAGCTGGTATGCCACTCGCGTGCCATTAGAACGGCGAGAAGAGGGGCTGGTCAGGTCACCCCATGGGCGCAGTGCCTTTTCTTTTTATATCAAGGAAGAAGGCTCTGAGACAGAGCAGCTGCTCCGACTTCCTGATTACATTATAATCTTCTGTTTAGTTCCCAGACACATCTGTTATGAAGGAGTTCCCCGCAAGTCTAAATGGGAAACGCTTTGAGGATGGCCGATAAGGGAGAGGTTCTGTGGAACGTCACGTGCCATGGTTAAGCCTTGCAAGCAGTCTTTGCCCCGATGGCAACCCGGAAATGTGATTAGACCAAAGGACTGAAATCCGTCCTATTCCCAATCATCACTACGAGTGGCAGCAATGTGGGCACCAGGCCAGTTTGGCACACTACATATTTGGTTATTTATTTCTCATACTGTCTTAACATATATAGAATAAACATATAACGCTTTTATGAATATTTTTTGGGGGGAGGTGACCCTAAACTTGGCAAGAAGTACGCAGTCATATTTAACCATTCAGCATATATATATATATATTTATGTTAATTAAACCTAAGTAAAAAGGAACCGCTTTTTTCTCCTCAGTCGTCAAACCAGGGTAACGCATCTGTCCAATTGTTCTTCCTTCCCTTTAAAATTTGAACATTTCTAACATATAAACACTAATTTCATTTAACAAGATTATAAACCTGCCCTGCCCCCGCTCTGTGTGTCGGTATCCTAATTACACGTGAAAATCCGTATAGTGTCTTGGATTCTCTTGATCATTCATTTGAGCTTCCCCCCCCCTCCCACCTCCCTCCTTGTCGTTCCTCTTTTTATTGATAGAATTAACCTTCTCAATCCTCCCAGACCTTGTCATGTGTATACGGGAACCCCCTACTACGAGACACCACCTTGCTTCCTAGAGCGTCTCCCAAGCCATGGCGTCACGCCATGTTTATAGCTTTTGGGCCATTTCTTTCTCCCATTGAATCACAATTTCTCCTTCAGTCCTCACTATGAACCCCTCCTTCACTCACTCGGAGTGTGATATCATGTCACCAAGATGCCCCAAATCTGTATATTAATTGCAGACGATCCATGTTATGAAACATTCCATGTCCGCATCATGCTATTCTAGAAATATCTAATGCAGTGTTGGAGCAATACATTAGCTTTTGAAGCCCCATGGGATACTTCATCGGACGGTGCAGAGTGAAATGAGCTGCAAAGCAACAAACACTGGACAGCTTTTTTCTCATAGAGCAAACAAAGAGAGACCTTGTTCCGTTTACACTTCATTGGGTGAAAGAGTAACAGGCATGGGACGCAGACCTCGGGTTGCCACCTCGTGTAAAGGACCCGGGGAAAACATGAATTCCCTGAAAACAATGACTGTTTCTCACAGAGTTGGGCAATGCATCTTAAGAAAGCACACCTTATGTTCACCATAACAAGTGAACATAAGACACTGGTGATACATCTGCACTAATATAGACACATGGTAGGTACACCGCAGATGCCCAACCTGTCATACTTGATCTAATACAAAAAATGGCCACAAGGAAAGACTGTGGGTGAGACGTGCCAGGATATGCATTCATCTTGGACCACCAAACAGAAACGCCAGTGGGTCACCACTTCACACGGTGTGGGCATGCAGTGCCCGCTCTGTCAGTGATACTATTGGAAGGTGGCCTCTTGAATGTCACACTCAGTGCCGGCCTTAGTGGAAGCAGCGCCCCGGGCAGAAAAATAACATTTCTCCCACCACAAAAAGAGACATTTGGCGACTCTACCGCCCCCACCCTTCCAATTGACCAGAAGCGCAGCTGGAGAAATGTTATTTTGAAATTAAACACGCTCGCGGGAGCCGGAGCATTTAACAATAATAGGGTGCTGCGGCACCCTATTGAGATGATTTGTTTGTTTGTTTGTTTTATTATTTATATTGCGCACCAGATCCAGGGGTATTCGGGCGCGAAAGCATAAGAGGGTTGTTAGGCTTAGGTTACATATGTACAAGGATAGGTACAGCTGAGGTTACAATGCTGTAAAGACGACACAATAGGCAATATAGATAGGCAGAGAGAGTGTGTGTGACATATATACAAATGTTAAGGCAGTTGCTAGTGTACAAGGATAGGTATAGCTGTTTTACGTTGCTGTGTAGCTGCCACAATGGGCAGGCAGAAAGAAAGTGATCAAAGTGTGGCATAGATCAATAAGACACACCTAAAAATAGTGAGGCAGTATAGTTACTTATATCCAATGTGTGCAGGCTGGATCCAAGTATAGTCTGGTCAAATGTCCTGTTCCTTTAGCCAGTCAGACGTCGTGACTGATTATCGCCAGCACCCTATTGTTGTTAAATGCACCCACTTCCGCGAGCGCATTTAATTTCAAAATGACACTTCTCCAACCACACCAGCTCGGTTTAGCCCTTGAAAGGCTTCCCCGAGTCGGCACCCCGGGTGGTCGAACGGCCCGCCCTGCCCTGCTCTGGTCACACTGACAAGAACATGGGAGCTCATGTACTTGAAGATGCTTCACCTAATGGACAAGAGCTTGAACATAGATATGTGATTTATGACACAGTATGGCTAACCTTTAACCCAGGATTAGCAAGTCAATCACATCAACAGCTGCGGGGGGGAGGGGCAATCCAACAATACCAATTCTCACCAGCTATTGCACACTACTGAACCCCTAACGGGTGAGGACACAGGATATTGAAAATGGCTTCCTTGGGTGTCTGATATTGGAAGGTTGGCACCTCTAGTTGAGCATGAGTCACACTGAGGTAACAGCTGACATTTCACCATTTAATAATGGGTGTCATGTTTTGTGTGTTGCCACATTGTATGCAAGCCGGGAAGACATTATTAAGCTTGAAGCATGCAGCGGTGACCCTGGGCATTGCACCATTCAAACCTTGCGACCATGTTTTGTAGTAGTGACATTGTAAGCCAGTTAACCTCTATATTGAAATTACTCCACTTTCTTGACACTGCATAGATGTTTCAAAACACATTTCTAGGCAATGTGTGAGCTAACAGAAAACAACATACCTGGCTTTCCATTTGTGTGTTTTCAAATCTTTCATTTCAATATATTTCCTTAAAAAAACACAAATAATGTTTACAGCTTACTGGGGCCTAGTTTACACTGCGTGTACCTACTTTCGAGAACATTTTACGTTCAACAGTTATGAGTAAATAAGGTGTGCTTGGTTACCAGTCAATTGGTCGAAAACATTTGGTCGACAGGACAACTGGTCGACACCATTTGGTCGAATGCCAAATGGTCGAATTTTTTTTTTTTTTTTTACCCTTTTTTTGGGTTTTTTTGGGGGGGTCCCCCCCCCCCCCCAACCCCCTTTTTTTTCTTTTTTTTTTTCCCCACACGAAAACCCACAAAACACATATATATAAAAAAAAAAAAAATTCGACCATTTGGCATTCGACCAAATGGTGTCGACCAAATTGCAGTCGACCAGTTTGCTGTCGACCAATTGACTGGACACCGGTGTGCTTTCTTAAAATGCATTTTTCAGAACTGTTAAATTGTGAATTGTTTTTAGTGAATACCATGGTTTTTCCTGCTGCCAGATTGACGGTCATTTAAATAAGGGGATCATGTATTCCATGCCTGCTCTTCCTTCAACAAATCAAGTTTAAAAAGAAAACTCTGTTTTTTCTCTATGAAAAAGAGCTGTGCACTGTGTTTTGCTTTCTTACTCATTTCACGCTGTACCATCTGATGTAGGAGTCTCTGGGAGAGCTAATGTATTGTGCCATCTCCACATAATATGCCCAGTTAGTACAATAAAAGGTATCAACACTTTGACTTTGTGTGATTTAAACAGCGTCAAGTCTTTCTTCACAACAACCTAGTAGTAGACATCACATCGACATATCCAACGGCCTCACAGTGATTTTGTGTTGAATGGTATTTGTAAACATTTGTATTTATTTATTGTAAGTCATAGAGCGCTTTCGCCAAAGTGCTGCCCATCAATGGAAAAGTAGAACACTACATCAATATCTGTAACTATGGGGATGGATAAGAAATGTGGTAGAAAGCCAGAAAGAGTTAAGAGGGCGCAAGAAAGGTCAAAAGCTGTGCTTTAAGGCGGGAACGGAAAATATGGAGTGGAGTGGAGGGGAGGTAACGATATCGGGTGCAAGGGCAATACACAAATTATGGACAAGGAGAGAAAAAGGCAAAAACGAGAGGGGGCACAGAGAGCGGAGAGGACGAGAGGGAGCATAGGGAGCTTTAGGGGTAGAAAGAAGATGAAGATACTGGGAGCGGAGAGGACGAGAGGGAGCATAGGGAGATTTAAGGGATATAAATAAGATGAAGATACTGGGCGCGGAGAGGACGAGAGGGGGTACAGGGAGCTTTAGGGGTAGAAAGAAGAAGAAGATACTGGGGGCGGAGAGGACAAGAGGGGGCATAGGGAGCTTTAGGGGTAGAAAGAAGATGAAGATACTGGGAGTGGAGAGGACGAGAGGGAGCATAGGGAGCTTTAGTAGTAGAAAGAAGATGAAGATACTGGGAGCGGAGAGGACGAGAGGGAGAGCGTAGGGTGCTTTAGGGGTAGAAAGAAGATGAAGATGCTGGGAGCGGAGAGGATGAGAGGGAGCATAGGGTGCTTTAGAGGTAGAAAGAAGATGAAGATACTGGGAGCGGAGAGGACGAGAGGGAGCATAGGGAGCTTTAGGGATAGAAAGAAGATGAAGATACTGGGAGCGGGGAGGACGAGAGGGAGCACAGGGAGCTTTAGGGGTAGAAAGCAGATGAAGATACTGGGAGCGGAGAGGACGAGAGGGAGTGTAGAGTGAGACAAGGCAAACAAGATAAGCAGGAGTAAGGCCATGGTAGCAGTTGAAGAATAGACAAAGGAAGTGGAAAAGAAGACGAGATCGTAGGGGAGAAGAAAAATGGAAAGATGTGAAGGAGAGATGGAGGGACAAGGAGTGAGGGAGAATAGAAGATGTATAGCCGAGTTGAATACTGAACGTAAAGGGATACGATGAGAAGAGGGAAGTCAGATAAGAAGCGCAGAGCAGTAGTCAAGACGAGAAAGGATAGCAGAGGTGATGTGAAGTCTGGCCGCATGAAAGGATAAGTAAGGACGAATTCTTCGAATAGTGAACAAAAGAAATCGGCAGCTGCGAGCAGTGTGGGTGAGGAAAGGAAAGTGAAGGATGAAGGGTCATGACAAGATTGCGAGCAGAAGAATAAAAGGGCAGAACCGTAAAAGGAAAGAGGAGGACAGGAGGAGCAGAAGAGGGTGTAGGAGAAGTGGGCAGAAAGAAAAGAATCTCGGTTTTTGAGAAAGTAGAGAAAGGAAATAATATCTGAGTATCCTGAGCATAAAAGTGAGAAGAGCGGTGGAAAGATATGATTATAGAAAATAGAGGAATGGTATAGATAGAGAAGGGTGGGGGACCACTATAAGTAAAGCACTAGATTCACCATTTCCATGGCTTCTTGGCACAGCTGTTGGGGATTGAGAGGTTATTCACAAGGGGAGGGTTTCCCTGGGGGAGACATGCAGGCAGGGGAAGAGATGGCACAGGTTCTGTGATGACATCGCAGTTACACTTCAGCATGGCATAGCAATCCGAGTGGCTCCTGGCGGAGATTGCCCCCCAGCATTTGATCTTCACACTGTTTGGCTCAGCAATGCCCTGAGTGGCCCAATGTTTCTTTTTGTTGGACTAGAGAGATTTTGTATGTTTTGCTTTCCTCTGATTGTAATTTCATAATGTTCCTTTTTAGTTTTGGCTGAAAGTTGGCGAAGTCAACTAGTACAAAATGGTCCTATGAAGTGCGAACTTTCGGATGTGTGTAAGGAAGCGTCATAGGTTAGATATTTCCTTCCTGTACGGCATTCATTCAATCAGGGTTTTGCCCAAACCTTAAATGACAGAATTAGGAAGCCCATGATTGGAAGAATACTCCTGGCACTCTATTCATAACAAGACCCCTAATCCCTGCTCCCTTCCCGAGCCATGAATCAGGGTGCTTGTTGGCAGTGCAAAGTCACTTTGCACCAGTGAAAAGTCACATTGCACCGTGCAGAAAAATGGATGAATCAGGCCCTATGTACTTAGGGCCTGATTCATGGAACTTTGAGCACAGTGCAAAGTGACTGTATTTCATTTATTTATTGGGTATTTATAATGTGCCTGTACACAATGTGTTTCAAGGCGCAACAAGAGGGGTGGGGGGAACAGGGAGGACAAGAACAGAAAACGGTCCTACTAGACCTTGTGACATTCGGATCGTGCAAGTGCAATAACAAGAAGTGTAGGCGAGAGGGGAGAGAGGGAAGTGCCGGACAGGGTGGAATGGACAGTGAGAAAGCGAGTGCCAGGGGAGGCCAGGTGGGAATGCAGAGAGTACAGGGGAAGGAAGGTCCACGAGCTAAGTGATAGGAAAGGGACTGGAAGGGCACAAGGGGTGCAGGCCCAGCCAGGCTAGAGCAGTGGGGTCCCAGACGGGCAAGTACAGGATGAAGGGGAGCAGGGTCAGGGGCAGGGCAAGTGCAGGGGTAGACTGGACAAGGAAGGCCTGGTGCCCTGTAAGAATCTGAAGGAAACCTCCACTGTCTGCTTGGAAAAGCGTCTCATCTGCAGAGAGCTGGAGCTAGAAGACCCAAGGGTACCAGCAGGAAGGTATTTAGGGAGAGAGAGTTGAATGTAGTGGGGTCCCAGGCCCCAGAAAGCCTTGTGGATGATGTAGAGGGCCTTGAACTTGATCCTCGCAGCAAGCGGGAGCCAGTGGAGAGATTGTAGGGCAAGAAAGATGCGATCACTGGGCTTGAAGCCAAGGATTAATCTAGCAATCCTATTCTGGATTATTTGAAGTGGGGAAGGGAGGAGTTAGGTAGATTGAGGAAGAGTCTGTTGCAGTAATCCAGCCTGGAGAGGACCACAGCTCCGGAGACATTGGGCCTCATTACGAGGAAGGCGGTAGAGGGTTAACGTTGCCGGTAGAGCTGCCGGCCCCCTTAACCCTCTACCGCCTCAATATGAGGTCTGCTTGTGGGACCCGCTAAGGATGTCTGTTAAAACCAGGCGTCCTTAGCAGCACCCACGAGCAGACCAGGATGCTAAAAACGGGCCGGTCATTAACGGGCCCGTTGTTAGTATCCTCCCCATTCCCATTGAGCCCTATGGGGGCTCAAATGGGAATGGGGATGTACCGGGTCCATGTTCCTGGAATGGGGAAATACCGGGCCCTGCAAGGTCGGAATGGCCCGGTATTTCCCGATTCCACTAACCCGGACCCGGTAGCCGGTATTGGGGAATGGCTACCTCCATACTTGGAATGAGGCCCATTGAGTATCTGGGGCAAGGTGAGGAAAGGGAGAATGCCCCTGAGGTGGTGCAGCTGAAAGTGGGCCTTCTTGGCAAGGTCTGTGATGTGAGGAGAGAAGGAGAGAGAGGAGTCGAAGACGGCACTGCCAATAAACAAGTTGAACTGGCCCTGATTCACTGAGCGGTGCATAGTGTATTTTTGCAGTGCAAAGTGACTTTGCATTGCAAAAGTACTCTTCGCACCGTGAATTAGGCCCATTTAGTGCGGTGCAAAAAGTACTTTTGTGGTGCAAAGTGTCTTTGCTCTGTGCTAAAAGTTCCATGAATTTATCTCAAGTAGTGGGATTGGAAAGTAGGGCATGAATCATGTACATAACACGAAACCAAACCAACCACTAAATACCAATGAACACTACTCAGACAGTAAGAACAGAAGAAGGAAGATTCAACAAAATATTTGTGAGAAGAAGGGCACAAAGGCGTGTTGAGCTACTGCACAACACCTCACAGTCACACGTAATGCAAAATGCACCACTTGAGAATGCAGTCCAGTAAAACCATAAGCTAAAAGCATCCTGGCATCTTGTTAGTTTAATTCAATGTTGTGTTTTTCTAAAATGTGGTCTACTCCCTTTGGTGCTTTAGGATTGCTATTGAAAAAAAGCACATGCAACAGGCTTAACACACCACTGGCCATATAACTAATACAGAGTTAGAGCTAAATAAAATCCAATTAAGGAAAACAGTACAACCATATCAGACTCAGCTGTGCAGCCCAAAGAGGCTGCAGAATAAAGACTCCGAAGGTCATAGAAAGCAGGTCAGGAAGAAGCGCATTTCTTTCTTTTTTTCTTGAAGCGTGATGGAGGCACATCTGATACCATTTTGTGTGAGACGGAGAAGAGAGAGAGAGCACAAAAGCCAACTGATAATATTCAAGGCAACTTTATTCACATGTGACCCGGAACCGAAACACAGAGGTCAATCGTATTTCCCGGGGCAGTGGACCTGGACAAAAATAACTATTTGATGACCTCTGGGCGCATGCTCGTGCTAAGGGGCTTCCACAGTAGGTCCTTTCTTCCCTCATGCTGCACGACTTTTACAAATAGTTCACTTTAACTATGTGGAGACGGCCCCTGGGTGGTAGCGGTGCGCGGGACACATCAGCGTAACATAACGCGTAAGACTTGGTCCATTTCTGGGCCGATAGATGAGGAAAGCACTCTTCCAGAGCAAAAAACAGTTTTTGGGGTGGCGGGGAGGCAGAAGAAGGAGGGAAGCACAAGCAAGGAGTGCAAAAGAGGTTATTGCTGAGTGTGCTGGGGCCTCAACAAACGCCCTATAATTAGCATTGTGCATATAGCTATGATGAATTGGATGTATTGTATGACTATTGATCAATTGTGTTTTTAATCATATAATGTTAAAATATTTTAACATTGTGTTATAATGGACGAATAATCATGTTTTATAGTGTGTATTATTAATATGTACGGTTTTGTAACCGTATCACAATAAAACAAAAAACGTTCATCAGGGGACATGATGTTTTGGATTCTCACAGTATTACCAGAGTCTCTGCACTGGTGCGGGTGAGTGCTCGTGCTGGCCTATCACTCAGGCCAGCACCTGCGCTGTGTTGCTGGTCTCTCCACAGATCAGGCCAGGCTCCAGAAGGGACCCAGCACTGCCAGTGCCCCACGCCCCCGACGGAAGAAGCTTTCCCGGGCAGTCACGTGAGAAGGGAAGGGCTGCCGGCCATGGACTCACTGAAAACGTTTTGACAAGTTGCTTCATGGAGCTGGATGCGAGTGGAAAGAGGACAAAAGTTAGATGAGGGGTGATATTTGGGGGGGAGGAGTGAAACAACAATGGAGAAGGAAACTTAGGTCAGGGAAACAACAAAGCTACTAACAGCTGAACATTGAATTGCATTTCTGGGACTGGCTGAAGTGCTCGAGGAAAGCACTGCGATGAGAGGGAGAATCGTTTGTTTCAGGGGTCCTGTGCAGCAGTGTTCGCCTCTGGCCCCCGAAACGTCACCGTACATTGATAGGCTGAGCAAGGTGGGCCTTCTCCTTTCAACAGACATAAGGGCTAGGCTCATTTTTGAAGTTTATATTTATTTCAATTGGCATTTTGGCGGGAAAAGTAAAACGGTGCCAGAGTGCTTTTACCTTTGCAGATGAAGGCCCATCAAGTGAAGGAAGTTTACTGTGCTGCCAGGAGCCTACAAATTAAAGGCGGGCATTATTTTGGGCCGCTGCGAATACAGTAGTCTTTTCCTGTGTACTGGAAAATGCACTAGATTATGACTAAATTGTCCAACCGTCTCCTTCCCTCCGTCTGGATATTATTTTGCATGCCGTCTCCACCTCTAAATTGACATGCATACAATTTCATCAATGCAGGGTCACTTTGAACCGTGCAAAAAATTCCATAAATTGGGCCGTAAATCCCTTTCTCTCTCTAGTTCTCTCTCGTTCTCTCTCTCTTTCTATATGAATGCGAGTTAAGTAATCAGGTGTGTGTTTGCTGGAGATACCCCAGCCGTTGCTGATAGCTACATGACCAGAGGAGGAAAAAAAGAGATGTCTCATGGGTGGGAGCTGTGTTTTGTTTTTATTAACTGCACTTCTTAAAAATGTATAATTAATTCTAATGATCATTTACAGCATAACAATATTACACTTGTCTTACAGAGCAAAGCACATTACCAACACCTAGACTAGCCATATACATTTGTTTGGTAAAAGGTTATCATAGCATTACCATTTCATACACTCCTATTATCTTGCGGCCTCCTCGTGTGGTGAGTCTCACTGGCCTTTAGGCACACGCAATCCTGCCTAGGCCCATATATTTTAATGCAAATTTTGTACAGGGTGCAACATGTTTTCTGGCCCGTTACCTGCTTGGCCCAACCTCCTGGTTTCGTCCTCCCACCCGCCTCCCTCCACGCCCCCGATCTGTGATTGGTGCAAGGTGCCGCCATTGTGTTGCTGGATGCAGTTCTTTGACTCCGAGGATTGGCGCGCTTTCCCATCGTGCAGAACCCTCATGTGGTGAGTCTTCCTGGACTTTAGGCACACACAATCCTGCCTTGACCCATATATTTTAATGCAAATTTTGTACGGTGTGCAACATGTTTTCTGGCCCGTTACCTGCTCGGCCCAACCTCCTGGTTTCGTCCTCCAACCCCCCTCCCTCCACGCCCCCGATCCGTGATTGGTGCAAGGTGCCCCCATTGTGTTGCTGGATGCAGTTCTTTGACTCAGAGGATCTGCATGCTTTCCCATCTTGTGGCCTCCTTGTGTGGTGCGTCTTCCTGGCCTTTAGGCACACGCAATCCTGCCTTGGCCCATATATTTAAATGCTAATTTTGTACGGTGTGCGACATGTTTTCTGGCCCGTTCTCTGCCCAGCCCAGCTTCCTGGTTTCAGCCTCCCGCCCGCCTCCCTCCACGCCCCTGATTTGATTGGCTCCCACAAGAATCATAAGTGGACGCGATAGGGAAGCCCTGCGGCTAAGGGCCTGAGGCAAAGGGCGGCTCCAACAGAGGCAGATCCAGAAAGTGTCAGCAGGTGTCCGCAGGGGAAGCCAGCAGTCAACAGACACCAACAAAAACTGTGACATGGGTGGGGTGTAGAGCAATTACTCTACTCCAGAAAGCCCCCGCCACACTACCTTACCGTTCCATAACGTAGACTACCATAGACTTACACCATGCATACTTAGAGAGATTCATGGCCACCAGCCGAAATCTATTCATGGCTGGACTGTAAATGTTGACTTGCATTACATACTAACATACTTGCCAATGTTAACTAGTGCCACACCTGGAGGGAACTGTGAAGATTAGCCTGTGTCGCATCCAGATAGAAATCTTTATGTTACCAAGTGCAACACTTAGATGGAATCATGATCACTAGCCAGCCTCACATATAGATAGGATATTGAGGATTAGTGTAAGGATGGATCTGTATTCCTTTTGCATACTAGTAGAATCTAGGGAGGAGAGGCTTGACTGACATTGGAATGCTGCTGGATAGAATGTTTATGTGTGACTGGTGTTCTCTGCAAGACAGTTGGAGATGTAAGCCTGAGAGAGAGGATGCTGGTGCTTGCCACTGTGAACTGGAACTTACCATCATGTAAATATGACTCTAAGAACTGGATGTTATGCTTGGAAACTTAATAAAGAAGTTACTCATCCACACCATGATGTCAGAGTCATTATACCAGAACCCAGATTTCCACAATTAGCAAGTGGCACACTCAGATGGAATAATGAATGATAGCAAGCATCACACCAAGACATAATTGCAAGGACAGCAATGCCAATTAACCAACCCACTAACAATTTCACCCCTCTGCATACACCACTCAAACTCTAACCAAACACGCCTACAACACAACAATCCTCACAAACTTCACTCTACTGCAACAACAAAACAAACCACACATAGACTTGCACAACAGCACACAATGACTACTGACCATAAAACACCCCAAGCCCAGCCAACGGACCCACCGGGCTGAGGCTGCCAACAGCACATCACTGCTCTCTTGCACTTTTCCAGCTAATTCCCACTAACTCGCCCCCCTCGCCCCTTGTTTTTCAGAGCCGCCAGAGCTCCAGACAACCACTCCGGTGGTGATAGTGCGCGGTACAAATATCCTTTAACATTAACATTAACATAACCCAAGTACAATCTTTATGCTTGAAAGATCCACTATGGCAATACGGGCAAAACTCAATACACAACATGGAAGGCTACTAAAAAGCCAATGGCTTCATATAGCTACGTATGTGAATCATTGCAGGAAAGGAAAGCCGCCCATTAGCCCACTAATGCTAACGGTCACAATACAATCAAGGTAAGCAGGTATACTGAGCTATGCCCTGGTATACACTGAAAGATGAGCAGGACCGGCGAGCAATATTCACTGTACCACCATTATTGGCTTGGGCAAATATTACATGCTCATGCATGGTGGCAAGGCAATATCCAGCATGGCAAGTGCTTAAGTAGACTGAATTATGCAGAAAGTCCTGCTTTTTGGGGGAGAGTTTAGGTCTCCCAACATATGGCCAAATAAAAGAAAAAGATCTACCCTGCCATCTCCTTGGGCAGCCCCAGACCCACTAACGACAACATTACAGCCTGGAGGCTACTTGACCCAATGACATGCTTGCCAACATGGCCCATTCCAATCTGTAGGTGCTTATTCAGTCCTGGTTTTTTCTTTGCATTTTGGGACTTGTAGTCTGAGTTTTAAAATGGGAAAAGTGGAACTACAAATCCCAGAATGCACAGAAAAAAACAGAACTGTATAAGCACCTACAGATTGAAATGGGTCATATTGGCAAGTATGCAATGAGTAAACTTTACAGATCGCACTGAATGCTAGCAGATTCTAGGCTTTGTAACTAGCACATGCCTATTCCCAACTTAATAGTACTCATTATAGTGTCTCTATAAGGGTCAACAGCAGCAGTAACCCTGCCAGAATTCCAACATAAGAATACGGTATGTTCTACATACATGTATGCCCGGCTCCAAGGTATGAGCCCACCTTTTTGACATAGGTGAAGGTTTTCCACTTATGTCATTAAATATGAATTTACATGTAAGAACATTCTAAAGACACCAAACCTACTAATGCCAACCGCCCACTTTTCTTAACTAACTTCACTGCTTAATCCTGTGTCTTAAAAGTATTCTGAGGCCCAGCTCTGAAATCATGTTTGGAAGAGCTGTCCTTCAGAACTCACACCACTTTGCTTTCCTCGCCACACTGCAAATGGCAGAGTAGAAGTAACAGAATGTGAACCTGAAATCAAGGATTGGGGGGTGATTTCGCATGACATGATAGGTTATTTATAACACGCTTAATACCCAAAGGTTTCTAAGCACAGACCCGGGGATCAAACCTGTGGTGCTCCATGTCGCCTTGCTTTCAAGGCGAGCACGTTGCCCCTGAGCTATCGTCCCGGTCATATGACATCTTGAGGTTATTGAGAAATGCTCTATAGCTCTTACTACTTACATGACTGAGCCACAACCCAGAAGAGCCTTTGTGATGACTCCACTTGCATATGGGCACTGTTTGGGTTTAATTGATAATCCTCTGGTTGGTACACCACTGTATGGTGGTGTTATAAAGCGGCTTCCTAGCTGTAGCTCTGTGGAGCACTGCACAACAAGAGGAGAAAATAATTCAAGATCGTCCGAATTAAGCCATGGCACATAGGCAGGGCTCAAGTCAAGGGAACACGCGGGTGGACGGACACTTTTTTCAGAGGGCGGTCTCAGTCCACCCTCAGCTAAAATGAGAAACATTGAATGTCCTCCCTCAGAGATCGAACCACAGTCTTCAGGCTGGACGCTTCACCACTGCACTATATAACCTGATGAAAAATAACAACTAACTAAAGATGCAATGTCCCATTTCAGTACTGCCAGTTCCAGAGAAAACATTTTAATTGGTTCTTGGAGTTTAAAACATGCACACCTTTTAACGTTTTCAAAAACACTATTAGAAGAAAATATCCTCTCTTGGTTTTGTTTGTTGATTTTCTGAAAGGCAAATGCCATTCGTTCTTTGCAATTTGGGTGGTTATGCAAAGCCAATTTAATGAAATGTGCTTATTTCACCGGTGTATGCTAATTTCTGGCAATGTCATATCCCATTGTTTTATTGATGAGTCCCTCCACTTTAACTTTTAGGACTTGACCCCGGAGGTAGGGAGATGGTGAAGTGGCGGGAAACCTTTTGGAAAGCACGACACAGCGAAGTGCTGGATGAAATGTAAAAATGATGAGGTTTCCTGACAGGATCCACTGGAGGGCCTCTCGAGGACACTGGCCCTCAATAGCTCGCCTACCTCCAACGGCAGCTGCTGTAGTTATTACGCTTTGGCGCTATTCAGCCTACGACTATGAAAAGGAATGAACGATGCCTGGGGTTTTTAGGTAACACTACACTCAAGCAGGGAATATGGACAATAGTTTTCTCAATGCACGGCCACAGACTATGGAAGGCTCGCCGTCTTGATTTGTAAAACAAAACAAATCATAAATGAAACACCTTGTGATAGAGTTTCCAGAGCGATAACCATTCTTTTTTCTTCACAGCGTTGGCCGGGGGTTAATGGGAGGGAGAATTGAAAGTTATGCCACTGTTCTGTCTCCTTTCTGCCTCTATCTTACCCGCCCTCACATGCCCTCTCTTTTCTCTCCCTTCACTCTTACGATCATCCTTCTGTCCGCTTCACTCTCCCTCATATTGCGTTTCTTCTCTCTCCCTTCTTAGTTCTCTTTCCCATCGTCTCTTCCCTCTCCTTCCAGTTCTGTCTCTCCGCAATTCTCTAAACTGTGCGCCCACTCCCTCACCATTCTTCTCACCCCAATGCCTCTGCCTCTGATTCTCTCTTTCCTTTCTCTGATTCTTCCAGTCTGTCTCTACTTTCTATCTGGCACTGCACTGCTACCTGCTGCATCATTCCAGCCTGTCTCTCCTTTCTACCTGGCACTGAACTGCTCCCTCACCCCATTCCGTCTCTCCTTTCTATCTGGCACTGCACGGCTGCCTTGCCTGGCATTCCAGTCTGTATCTCCTTTCGCTCTCGTGTATATCTGTCACCGTACCGCTCACGTCTCTCTCTGTTCAGCCTATCTATCTTTTTATCTGGCACTGTACTGCTCCCTGCTCTCTCATCCAAGTCTATCTCTCCTTTCTCTCTGGCATTACACTGCTCCCTTCTCTCTCATTTCGGCCTTTCTACCTGTCACTGTACTGCTCCCTTCTCTCTCCTTCCAGTCTGTCCCTCCTTTCTATCTGGCACTGTACAGCCTGCTTCTCTCTCTTTTCAGCCTGGTGTCCTTTCTATCTGGTACTGCACTGCTCCCTTCTCTCTTATTCCAGTCTTTCTTTCCTTTCAGTCTGTGACATCACTGCTCTTTCTTTCTCCCTCATTCCAGTCTGTCTTTGTGATGTATTGCCATATGGCAAGGGTATCGGATTCCAGGCTTTTTTGATTTCTATTAATTTGATCAAATAATGCACATGATTCCATCTCTGAAAGGGTAATCTGCTGATTAGATTCCCCTCTCATGAGCTCCGTGCCAAAAGCATTGCGTGGACTTGTGCCCTGCTGCATCAGTATACTGATCTGCAGTACCTGCTCTACCAGTGTCACAGAGCAGGTTCAGAAGTCCCAGATGCAGCGACAGCCAAGGCTCTGCAGTGCAGGGGCTGCATTTAAAATATTAATTTCTGTTCCAAACCCCCATAATTATGAGTCGACCTCCTGGTGGCAGAATAATGTTTAAATATAAGCCATACTTGAGTTATGGTATGGTGGATGGTATTCTCATAATTATTACAGCCACAGCAATTTGACATCATATACCACATGTGACACCCCTGTGAGCCCATGCTCAGCTGTGGAAGGATTATGTATATTCTCCCCAGGCAGGCAGGACCTTGCCACTCCTAGCTGGACTCAGGGGTTAGGGATTGCTTTGTTGTGTTCATTTGTAAGGGTAGTAACACCCTTCCCAGAAGACAGCCACTCCACCAGAAGCTGACCTGGGAAAAGGAAATAAAGGGCACACCAATTCACATACGACTTAGCATCACATCAGGGTGCTGCATTTCAAAGGGCATTTGACCCTATTGAGAAGGGGAGGTGGCAGGGTTAGTGTAGACAGGGAGAGCCCTATACAGATGAGGAAGAATATTGTCATGATCACTGCTTCCAAGGAGCCAGGACCAGCCCAACGTCCTTGGAAGCAGGCCCCTAACCCTAATCCTAGGCACCAGCCGGTCCCCACAGGGACCTTTTGGACCTTGTCCTGGCGCCGGTGGCACCAGGCTCATCATTATCATCGGTCCCGGCACTGGAAGCGCCGGGCTCATCATTGGTGTGAAGGTGTTTGGGAGGACTTACCTGCGGCAGACCATGCTGCTTACTTACCAGCCTCTTAGAAGCCCTCTGTGAACAGGGACTACTTTCTTACCTGGGTGGGGCAGCTCCACTCCCTGGATACAGCACTGGAACTCTTCTGGAAGCAGGAACTCTTTTCTTACCTAGGCGGGGCCGTGGAAGAAGAAGCCTCATCACTCCAAGGCTATTTAAACCACACCCGATTGATGAAACGTTCTTCGCGTTATTCTGCATCTGCAGCAGAACGCTCACCGAGTCTGTTCCAGCCTTTCTTCTTTTGATCCTGAACCTGCAAGAATTATACTTACCATTCCTGTACCCGATCAACATCAGCACCTGCAAAAGACCAGAAACAACAGGTTAGCAAGACGAACTTTACACGCAGTGCTTACTCACCTGATCCATCGGCAGCGGCCGTGTCTCACGCTGCACCTTCGCCTGCAAAGACCAACAGCATTATTATACTTACCGGCACGCTGTGCATTCCGGATTCTTCATGCTGCATCTTCACCTGCAAAGACACCAGCATTGTTACACTTACCGGCACGCGGCGAATTCCGGATTTCTTCATTCTGCATCGTCGCCTGTAAAGACAAAGAAAAAGACATTAATCAGGTACTTACTCACGCCCATCACGCTCGTCGCAATCAAACGCCTGTAAATACTCCGGCATCTCTTAAACACGAACTAATCTGCAAGGAAAGAGACAGTTGGAGCGCTTGCCATACTTACGAATCTCCAGGCGCTTCACTGCCACGCATTAAAAGACAATAAAGACAAACGGTGTCCAGAAACTTACCGGTCGTGCAGACAACGACGGTAACCATCCTCTGAAGTCAAGAGGCCAATGTTTCACCAGTGAAGGAACTGGCAACGGCACCCTGCACTAGACGCAGATGGGGAGCCCAGCATTCACCTATCTAAGGTGAGCACGTTGACCTGGGAGGGGGGCTCTACAGACAAGCTGGGAAGAGAGAGAGAGAGAGAGATAGGGACATTCAACAACCCAGACCTTTAATCCCCATATTCTTTCACCTGCAGAAACCTCACCCTTCGAGTTCGACACACAGTGCGAAGAGGTTCAACCCCAGAAGCCAGTCGAGTCCTGCACATCACTTTTCGAGTCACAGACACCTTCCTGCCAAGACCCGCGCCTCCGTGGGAATCATGTGAGCGTTACAATTATGCAATCTTGCTTCTCTCTGCCGCTATCATATCTCCTCCCCTTCTTTTAGCACAACGCTCTTTGAGAGTGATGTCACACAGGCAAAGCCACTTATTTTAAGAGCAGGGATTGGACCCCTAAATAAAGCTAGCTTTAGTCCAGTTCAATCACCTGTGGAATTTACCTTTAAAATAAGGTGTCTCACACCACTGAATCATCTTTTGCATGTCAACCTGTTGGGAGAGGTGATCCAGAGTTGTTCTCCAAAGAGGTGAAGACTGAGTGTCCACGGCAGATGTGAGCTCTGTTTTTTAGCTAATGATGCCCAGGGACCATTGGTGTTAACCTGCTGCTTGTACAAGACCAGCCTCTCCGCCAGCCACAACATTAGCCAGAACCTCCCTGTGTTTTAGGACTCCTGCAGTTGTGCCAGCCTCCATAGTGGTTGGGAGGACAATAACAAGACCCAAAACATATCCTTGAGCCCCTGGATTGGGACTCACAGCAACCAAGCGACCAAGACAGCCAGGTAATCTGCATTCTTACTGCCGAACCAATTAAAAACGTGATTCAAACCAGCCCCGATCATCATATACCACATCAACCTGCTTGAACTGAACTGCATTTGCAGTCTCCGGCATCATCGTCATAGAACCGACCATCAAACTGACCCTGGTGTCCCTTATGGTCCGCAGCTCCTCAAGCGCTCGATCGAACCGATCCATCTAGTTTTCAGCATCTTTGCAGTCAAACCAACTGTCGAACCAACCCTGGTGGCTCTTATGATTTGCCATTTTCAAACACTGCATTCAAAACACCACAAGCCCCTGTTTGAACCTAGCTCAACACAGCTCCCCATCTAGAACAACTTGACTTCTGCTCCCGAACCACAGAACTGCACCTTCGAAACAGTTTGCAGTCGCACAACGCCATCTGAGGAAGTCATTGCTCCTGCTCGAACATGAAGCTCATCATTGCAACTGCATTCTTTGCACCGTCTCCTCAAACCGCCAGCTTCTTCACTGCAGATCTTCATCAGCAGTCAACTAGACCCTGGAGGAGCCTTTTAACCACAATTTTCTAACACTGCACTCGAGCCGTTCAACTCGAACCGTGCATCCAGTCACCAGCTGCTTCACTGACCAACCAACACCGGTAGCCCTCCCAATCTGCACCTTTTACGAACTGCAACAAACTTCAGCTCGACCCCAGCTTGATGCCTGCCCTACGCCACCGACACAGTCAAACATGTTTCAAACTGCTCGAATAGCATGAACAAGTTTGGTTGGATACTGTCAAAAGGCCCTAAAAGGTACTATTGACTCTTAACTGCCCCCTTGGTTCAGTTGTGTGATCTTTAATTCTCTTTTTTGCATTAAAGAACATTAGGCCTCATTTGGAGTGTTGCAGTAAGGCAACAACGGCGCCGGTAGTGTTACCAGTGCTGTTGTTACCTCACTGCAACATTCCAAGTATGATCGCGGGTGCCGCTTTGGAACGCCTGGTCAGACCAGGCGTGCAGAGCTGCACCCACAAGCTTTACCGGATAGCAGCAACAGCCCCGTTATCAACGGGACCATTGTTGCCATCCTCTCCATTCCCATTGAACCCTATGGGGGCTCAAATGGAAATGGGGACGTACCGGGACTGGGTCCCGCAAAAAGGATTTACCGGGCCCTCCAAGGTCAGAATGGCCCGGCAAGTCCCCTTTTGCGGGACCCAGACCCGGACCCGGGTTTGGGGGTAGCCATACCCTTATTAAGGGCATGGCTACCTCCAAACTCGTAATGAGGCCCATTGTGATTTTTTCTTGCTTTACACGCCTGAGTCATTACTCAGAGTGCTTTATTGTGCTATCTTTACTCTGTTCATTCCTCAAGGGTGGGTTTTGTGTAGGTAGTGTGTTTCTATTTAGTTATTTTGCAGCTGGTGTGTTTTATTATCGAACCTTGATTGGGCATTCCATTTATTGTGGACTATTATGTTTTGCTATTCAGGTCCCTACTGAATCTCATTCACACCCTTCATAGGAGCATAACCTTTCCTTGGCCCACGTTACCACCAAAGGCTAAGGAGGTACGTCTCTTAACTTTTCCTATTTTCCTTTATGATTGTGCTGGCTCTTGGTGTGTAGCGGTGTGAGAGCTGAGTGGGCATTTTAGCCTCCACTCATTCCTGTACTCCTGAAGGGCAGAATCCAATTCGTCACAGCCTTTCCCTTCTATTTTGCACTGTACTGCTCTTCTCACCTCTCCCACTCTGGCATGGCTTCTATTCTCTTTTGCTTCTCTGTCTCTACCGCTGTTCAGGGATGGACAGGGAACCAAATGTTGCCCTGGAAATGTTTTTCAAAGTGGCCCCATATTGCACTGTGCAGGCGAATGTAGGGAGCATGTCCAACCTGTCTAAATAGTGTTTGGGGGGGTTGGGGGGTTCTACCCACAAGACAGTTTTGAAAAGGGGGACCAAATTGTGAATTTTAAAGCACATTTGTCCTGGTATAGGGATTTAAAAGTAGTTAAATATAACACAAAAATGGACATTACACATTAGTAAGGAGAGAGGAATGTCTTGCTTCAAAGGGATGTGAGGAATGAGTAAAGATTAAACTACAGGAATGGAGTGTATGGGAGAGAGGGTAAGAGAGCAGAAAACCAGGGTACAGAAAGAAGGAGCCCTATGGTATAGAGGCCCAGCAGGGAAGGGGCAGCTTCCACTGCAGGCCAGTCCACCCCTGCTCCAGTCTCTTCTCTGTCACTCTCCCGTTCTGTCTCTCCATTCACTCAACCTCATGCTCTCTCACTCCTCGGTCTCTTCCCATTCCGGTCTGTCTCTCCACATTCTCCCTCTTTTTCGACCTCTCTTTTCCCTCTCTCTTCACTCCAGACCAACCTGTATTTTAATGTCAATCTTTCCCATTTGCTCTCCTTATTCTACTCTGTTCCCTCTTCCTAATATCTCTCATTTGTGCCAGCCATTACTTCTCTTTCACCGTCCAACCCTTATCCTGCCATTGTATCTCTCCTCTACATCCGCCCTCCTGTCTATTCTCTCACCCCTTCCATTTCTGTTTCTTACGGCTCTCTACTTCCTATGTTCCCTTTCTACTTTCTCTCTCCCTTCTCTTCCTGTCTCACGTCTGTCTCTCTTACTGTGAGTCTCATTTTTTATCTCCCTCTCTGGCATGCTGCCCCTGACCTTTCACTTCTATTGCCCTCCATCACTCTATACAGATGTGTCTCCCCTATCTCTCACTCCTTGGTTTTGCGCTCCTTCTCTCTCCATCAAATGATGTTTCTCGTTTCTGCCTCCCTTGCTGTCTGTCCATATCCTCTGCTTTTTATTGCACCTCTCCTCTTTCTTTTCCCCATTCTGCCTTTCACTGTGCCTATTGTCTCTCTCCCTCCAGTTCTGACTCCTCCCTCCCTGTGCTTCAGTTCTGAATCTCTTCCTCGCCGCCCCCCATTTCTCTCGGTGCCCTAAGTCAGGCATGAACAGCCATCCAGTCTCGGTTTTTTCTTTGCATTCTTGTACTCATCGTATATATTTCTCCCATGCAAGTGCACAAATAGACGCCTCAGTAAGCAATGGATGGGCTGTGAGGACTTGGCATGGACCCACTTCAGAGCAGTGGTGTTGTTCGCCTTCCTTTTCCTGATCCTGTGTCCCCTCTTTCGCCCTCGTGCTCTCTGTTCTTTCTCTTTCCCTCCCATTGTGTCTCTCCTTTCTCTCCCTCTTAGCCACTCTATCCCCACTCTCTCTCGTTCCCTCGCCCTCTCTCTTTTCCTCCATCACTGCAACCTCCCTCCCAATGAACCCCTGCCCCATTCTCTCGCTCTCTTCTCACAGGACTTCCTGTCTCCTTACAGTTTCTTGCTCTCTCTCCCCCTCCAGTTCAGTGCCTCTCCTCTCCACTCTCTTCCTACAGTTCTGCTTCATCTCCCTCCCATGTGAGGGCAAGAAGGGACCTAATCTGGGTCCCTGTGACCATACTGCAAATGAGATGTGGGCATGGATCAGGCGGGCACAACCATCTTGGGCACAAGGAGAGGGCGTAGAAAAAAGGGACCTGCTGCTCTACCCAAGGATGCAAGACACACTCAACGACAATGAATTAAAAAGGGTGACACTGTCGCTTGCTCGGAGGGACCGCCACAAGGTCCCTATGATACGCACCCAGCCAAATATGCCGCAGGACTCCACCAAATGGGGAGGAGGGTTGGGCGTGACCCGCTGCTTGAAGACCACTGCCTTGAAGAGGGCCTGTCTTTACTAAGTGCTTTGGGCTTCATGCAGAATGTTACCAAATTGTGGACTCAGTCAATCACTCCGCTACTCCCAAAAGGCAGGCTGGGCAAGATGTGGCTTTATCATGCAGCGCCCATTCCTAGCGGCAAGACTGATTGCAAGCAGCAGGTTAGCATTGATTATGCTTTTTAAAACTCTTGAGTATGTTGTTCACTATTATAAGAATAATGTAGAAGGGCCCTAAACCACACGAACTTTTAGTAAAACGTTAAACAGTTGCTGCAAAATTCTGAAGACTCTATTTGTCATGAAAGGGCGCATACAACATGTGCAGCTCCATATAATAAATTCCAAGAAAGAAATGCTAACCCAAAAAACAAAATGATAAAATCATCAAGCTTATCGTAAGGGAGTGCTCCTTAACAAACTATCCTATATAAACTAAACCTCTGCGTTTCAAATGTGTGCTAATAGATATCAAGAGTACTCACTAGTTCAGCCACATTTGAATTGAAATAAAAAATATATTACTAATTGTGCATCTGAACTCAGGGGGTTTGGTATTCACAACATAAATTCTGGTTAGAATGATCTCATTAAAAGTGTAGCTCCTTTTTAGTTTGGGTATTAGGTGGCACTTAAGAACCACCTATAAGCCGAAACTAATGCAGTGTTACTTTGGGCGTCTAACAGCCCAGACGAATGCATTCGACTACAGGTAGGAAAGAGATGGAATGTGAGGAGGGACACACAGCTTGTGGGATTTATCATTATATATTTGTTATTGTTCTTGGTTAATAAATAACATTTAAGATACAATTAAAAAGAAAAATACAAGTACTCAAACATTGTAATCCAATAAGAACAATTCAAATTTCAATTCATAAACATTAAAATACAATTTCCGTATCCATAAAAACACACACCCTCAAAAATAAAAAGAAGAGGAAAGAAAAAAAGGAAATCACACATCTTCATGTCTCATAATTCAGTACACATTTGTAGACAAATGTAAAGCTTTAATAAAGCTAGTGATGGCAATCATTACCGAGGTGGGGCATCCTCCTGGGCAGATATCCCATAACAAACCTGGCTGCATCAAGAGGCATGACTCAAAAATCTTCCTCAAACGGATACACTGTAAACTCTGCATAGACGAGCAGAATAATACCAAGTGTTCAAGTGATTCAGGCTCCCCCTTCCTCAAACAAAAGCAAGTGGCCTGTTCCTCTGAGAGCACTCGGTATCTGACCAGGATATTCCTGGTAAGAACAAGGCCCAGGCTAAAACACAAAAAAAGAGACTGAATTCTCTTGTTAGGGTAAATTGCAAGGAGGAGAGCAAGAACTCCATACTTCTTATGCTCGCCCTCCAGATGCTTCAAGGAAGACTATGAATGCACATTGGCAACAGTGCAAGTCCAATCATACAAATACAAGGAACGTTTAACTGAATCCGGTCTCTCTACAAGTTCTTCAAGGGTACTACCAATCTCGGCCAGAAGAATCTTAATAAACCTATTTGTATTATCCACCCAGGTGCTTCCTTTTCCTTCCAGCAAAACCTTTGTATCAACATAACGAGAGTTCTCAACAGGACATAGTATTTTCCGAAAAAAGGACATCATTTTCCAAAAGGCTCTAGCCTTAAGGGAGGCCATACCTAATTCATAACAAATGACATCAATCGGCACAGACACAGGTACTCTCAATGTCAGTCTCCAGGTCAATGCTGCAAGGGAGGGTAGATACTCCAAGATCTGTACGGCATAACACTCCATTACTTTTTGTGGGATTGACTGCACATGGCCATACTAATCCCTATGGCTTTTCCCACCAACTTCCTGCCACAAGCCGCCCAAACAACATTCTCCAGGGATCTCTTTCTGCTCACTCGATTAAGCAGTAATATCAAATATTAACCTGCAATGATGATTTCTAAGCAGTCTGCTGAGTGTTAATGGCTTAATTGCAGCTGTAAAAAGCTACTGGTGTAATAAAAATGACTTAACCAAGTGTGCCTTCAGCCACTTGATTCATATCTCTTCCATGCACTAAAGTCCAGTTAAAAACAAGCAACAAGCCAACAGTTTTGGATTGAGGTATTAGATAGGCATTTGCCAAGCACGGCCATCATATGCCCAGGTAATCACTCCCTTTTTCAGCAGCTGTTGCCATCTTAAGGCCAGGTAGTGCCATTATGTCAGTGCCTAGCAAACGCCTACCCCAAACCTACACAAAATAGCAAACCGTTGGCTTTGCCAACGCTTGTTTAAATGTGCTCCCTCCCTGTCAACAGCATTTTAGCAACAGGAGACTCATGAAAAAAGAAACACGTTTAATTATAAGTTACTGAGATGTGTATCTTTCCACAACGATCCTGATTACACATTTAAAATGAAACATGTATAATGCCCCATCGCTCTCCTGTGATGGCAGGCCAGTGGAACACAAAGGCTATCTTCATCTGGAGTGAAGTGGAGGAAGGGGACCACACCACGTCTTCCCCTTCCAGGGATCTCCTCTGACCTGATGCAAGCAGGGGAGACAATGTCCCATGACCTATAGCCCGTACTGCGATTGGCTGTAAGCCTGTGACAGGGGCAGGCCAACTCCAGCTCAAACCTCTAGTCCGTGACAGCGCAGCATCCACAGGTCTGTCGATGTAAGTGACGCACAGCTCTCGTGATGTCAGAGAGCAGCGCCACGCTCAGCAGTTCGTCTGTCATACTACCTGACAGTCACAGTAAGAGGCTCGAGGCTCCAGGGCTGACGGGAACATGGCTGATTCGCCAGGGAGAAGAGGGGAAGTTGAGGAGCGCCAGAACACCTGTCATTTGCTTGCTGACTTTCAGGGTTGAGGAGAAGGACGCACAAGGAAGGCGCAGGAAAGTACCCAATAGCGAGGTATTTTTCTGTGTCTGCGGGGGTGTTGGGGGAACGGACGCATGAGGAAGGTGGGTTAAGTTAGCAGAATAGGGTATGTTGTCTATGCCCCCTGTATGCCTTATTTCTCCCTCCTCCTGCGAGCTGCGGCAGGTGGGATACGGGCAGCCACAGGGGCCATACAGTATAATAAAGTTGAAGTGGGTATTTTAAACGTTGGGGTCTAATACAACCACGGGTTCCATGTGACATAATGGACATCGCCAGATTCGCTCTCGTAGTCCATGACGTCACTTGGAACCCCTTCGCAGAAGACACCTGTTGCCGCCAGTCCCCCTGCTACAGAACAGCAATACACAGCCATTGCCTGTCCACCTTTTATCAGAAGCATCACGAACTCTAAATTGTGTAGCATATCATGCCTGCCTTTTAACACTTTGATTTTCGTTCGTTTCCTTCTTGCTTGTTCTTGTTTTGTGTTTAATTGTTGTGCAAGTTGAGTAAAAATGTATGAACGTATTCTAAGAATGCGGCAGATTGTAATTGCAGCCGTGACCTCATCTTTAGACATTTCCTGTTTGCTAATGATCGCTTTCGCTGAATGTTTTTGGCTATGTGTCCAGACTACAGT
The DNA here is from genome assembly GCF_040938575.1 of Ambystoma mexicanum. Classification (NCBI taxonomy): domain Eukaryota; kingdom Metazoa; phylum Chordata; class Amphibia; order Caudata; family Ambystomatidae; genus Ambystoma; species Ambystoma mexicanum. The sequence goes on from NC_090924.1 coordinate 1,043,572,490, forward strand.
CCGGCTCGAAATTAATTAAGTCCCATTTCTAGGTCATAACTTCTGAGACAGTGCATAAGTTTGGCATCATGTCAATAACGTGTGCATGGATTAATGTGTGTGGACAGTGCAGGCAGTCAACCTAACGTGCCCACGAAAAGGATTTCCCGCTCCTGCCACACGAGGGCAGACGCGGGCATCCTGACGGGCAGGCCAGTGTTATTGTTTCACTGATCAAACGTCAATCCTGCGAGATAATTACGGAATGAAGCCTCTGACTGTGTCAATTACGAATCGAAAATTCTACGTGAACGCCGGAATGACAGCCCCAGACGCTTTTCGACGGAGGCAAAGGGAAAACAGAACTGAAAATATAAACATGCGGAATTGTTTAAAACATATTTTTCCTTGAATGAAATATGAAACACATGTTGCTGGGCATAACATGAACGCAGCTCCGCAACACCATGCCTACAAAACTTTTGATGCAGCATATAGGATTTGAAATAGACTCTCTGCTCTGCTAAGAATTATGTGTGGCCATCTGAAAGCGGTGGGGGCTCTCCTGTCTTAAATTGAGCGTGCCACTAACGATGGCCAGCACGTTCTATCTACCTTGAAGAGGTTGGTTGGACTACATGCTGCCCGTCACAGGTCAATGCGTTTGGTGGTGTCGCTTTCAGTAGCAAACAGTGAGGTGAGCGAGTTTGGGGGGCAACGTGAGCCACATGTGGAATGGCAGCGCCGGTCGTGCTTTTAGCAGACCCCTTCTTTCCCTTTCTTCGGAATAGCTTAAGGATGGCAACAGTATTTCTTTGAACTTTTTTATTTTCTAGCTCACTGACACGGTGCCTCAGGGCACTTGGCAATGTCTGCTGGCTATGCGCATGACAGAAATATGACATAGAGGGGGCTGTCCTTCAAGGTCGTCTGACCAGGGCTGCCTGTGGTCCAATCAGTAACTGATCGTTTTGGGGACTCACTGCCTTTCTTGTTTTAGAGCGTGACGAATGCTCCCCTAAAGTGTTTGTTTTTAGGTCTCTCTGGGTTGGGGGAGGGTCAGTGTGCGTCTCAGGTGAGGATCCAGGCTACTTTTCTCAGGCTACCATTCTCAGGTGAGACCAAGAGCTCTGATGGCTCAGCTCTCACGGATTTTGCATTTAAATCTGGATACAGAAATTAGTTCCACTTTGCTTGCGCTCGGATTTCTGCCACGAGTGACACAGGTGAACTGGGAGGCCATCTTCCTTAGGTACCCTTTGCCATTTCTACAAAGTACTTTGGAGAAAGGACATATTGGATTCAATTTAATTCTTTGATCCCCGAGGAGTCATTAGAAGGCACTTGATTTTGCATTCTCTAAAGCTTCAAAATCTCATTCTTTAATTCTACTACAAACATTATTTTAAATAATGAATTATCAAAGCCCTGGTGATTTTGCTGCAATGTTTCATCTGTTGGACAATGGGCACTCACCTTAACATCATGGATAAACAGGGTGTATGCTCCATGGTGGCTAAGACAACTTCAAGATCCCCATGACAAAAAGCTAACTCTGACCTTTTATTGATGTATACAGAACATTGAAGAACCTTTCACTAGAGCTGAAGACCCACCTCCTGTGACACCTCTGCTATCCTGTCACCCGGGGCGGGCCCGAGGGCTCTGCAAGGTCCCATATTAATCCCCTTTCACACACAAACTCACCATTACACTGTTGTATGCCTGAAACCTTTTCCAGCACATGCTCCAACCCCTAAGCATTCCACAATATTGCATTGCTCTCCAATGCATTGTGGCCCATGTAGTCTTTTACTTTCTCCGAAAATTCATAGTCTACGCTCAGAAGATAAAGACCTGAGGAAAAGCACCGAATGGGGCCGGCAGAAGAAAAAAAAATGACCCATTCTAAGAATAGGGACTTACACGAAATTAGCGTTTCCCGCAGGGTGTCCGGGCCCCGGCGCACCCACGTACTCGGCACCCCTGCTAGCTACCATATGCCTGTTAGTTCTAGAGCCTGTCCCAGTCCCCCTAGCTTTCTGGTTCCCAAATCCTCTTTCCTGGTGAGAGCTAGCCCTTCTCCTTCAGCTTGTCAGTGCCCCCTGTTGCCAGCCCTCTCATTTCCAATGCCAGGGTCTTAGTTCCAGCTCAGGTGGCCAGTCCAGTTGTCTCCCTTGGTAACCTTTCTGGACACGATTTTCTGCCTTTCTCTACCTCTGGAGTATTTCAGGTGGCCTCTCGTAAGTGTCACGTGAGTGTGTGCTTGAGTCCATTATGAAGGTGCTCATTAGTCCAATCACAGGGTACTACTTAATCAGCTGAGGGGTGCCCGATAGTTCGGGTCAGGAGGTGCTGAATACAAAGAAGACTTGACCCCACCCCCGTTGCTTATATATGCCGGGTAACTTTTTGTGAGCAAATGAATGCACTTCGGCTTTCAGATTCGCCGCAGACTTCAGGCAAGTCACTCGCATGGAGAAACTATCATTTATTGAATGTTGTTGTTTCTTTTATGCACTTGCTCTTATTTCTTTCTTATTCATGTCCCCATCGCTTCTGTTTTGCACCTGCCTGTAGGTATCTGCTCCAGCTCGCCTCTGCCGCTCCTACTTCACTTGGGTTGAATTGCTGTAGTGTTGCTCACTTCTAGCCTTTTACTCCACTCAGCCCCGACCTCAATCCCTTCTTCGGGTATACCCACCCCCACCCGCTGTCCGCAGCATCTCTGAATAGACTTGACACCTCTTCGGGAAAGAGTTTCACAACCACGGACATGTTCTCCATCTCCCTGCACCATAGCTTTACCCCCCCCCCCCCCCACACGAATGGAATCGCACAAAAATGTCGACCTGGGAATTGCGCCGGCCGAAAATGCCGACTTTTTTTTAACCCCCCCCCCCTTACACCACATATATATGGGGGCCATGGGGGGGTTAGAGTATAATATTAATATGGGGAGGGGGCTGCGGGGGTCCCCCCCACATATATATGTGGTGTAAAGGGCTAAAAAAGTCGGCATTTACGGCCGTCGCAATAATCACATGGATCCCACACGAATCAATGCCCCCAATATCCCCGAACTAGTCTGCCCCCCTGTGATCCCATCAGAGCTGTCAATACCTCTCAAATGCCCACTCGCCAGGCTCACACTTAACAAAGTCCAAGCAGAAACAGAAGACATGAGTAACACATCTAATCCCAGATATGAGAGAATGGTCTGAAACCTTAACGCACGAACTGCAACAAGCATGGCATGTCCATGTCCATTTCAGTTACTGCGCATTGATATCTAAACTCACACTGCTGTGTGCAGCAGGCTACAGCAACAAGGCAGGCCGTATTTTCTAGGTGGGAAAGGGCGGGAAGCTGTGCAGCTAGAACCACATCATGACATTTGTTAGCTCAGACTTCAAAGAATGTTTTCAAACAATTGCTTGCACAGTTTATCAGTTTGCTTGCAAACCTAAATTAAGAATCATCGCTTCTGTTTTGCACCTGCCCTTAGGTATCTGCTCCAGCTCGCCTCTGCCGCTCCTACTTCACTTAGGTTGAAGTGCTGTTGTGTCGCTCATGGCAATGTCACCCGTTTGACTTTTGTGTAGGCATGGGAGAGGCATTTGCGAGGCTCTGCCATTATTGTACTAACTGGCCATAACTGGTACCAGCCTCAAAATGGTCCAAATGCCTGGGAATTTCATATCAGTGTGTGGAAAATGCCTATTGAATTCACATACACAAGTCAAACCGTTTGCCTTTGCCAATGCAGGTTTTTAATGCAACTTTAGAGAAGGACACGCATACTGCTTATAAAACAAGTGCCTGAAGGCACACTTGGTTATGACATTTCTATTTCACTAGTTGAGCATTTAAAGCTCCATTTAAGCAATTAACATGCAGAAGACTGTTTGAAAAAAACACTTGCAGGCACTTCAAGCACAGAGTGTGTTGTTACTTCTTCACAAAGCGCGCTCAAAGCGTTCCCATGGGGAGATGTATTGAACGGGGAGGAGCAGGAAGTGGATGAGAATGGCCATAGGGTTTAGCATGACCATGGGTAGTCAATGGGTGGGTAAGTAACCAAACACCACCTACAAGCTTTGTGTCCCTCCTCATGTTCCATCCCTCCCCTCGCTGTACTCCAATGTGATAGTTTCATCTTATCAGTGAAACTTTAGTGCCACCAAATAGCCAAAACTAACAAGGGATTACACTGACTGAGCAATTGTTGGACAATACCCATTACTTACTGGAGTGGATACATGTTGCTACAACTCTACAACTAACACTACAGTCCCCTGTTTTATTGTGATTTTAGATGCTGAAAAGGCTTTTGACTTTATGAACGGCGAGCAGCACTGGTGTGTACTTTACTCAGTGAAAAGGGCCAACATTGGCGGCCTCTGGTCAATCTAGTCTATAGGGCCAATCCCACCCACTACTTGCCTCTCTCCACCAAAAACAGTCCCTGTGATCACTTTCAACTAGCTCTGTCCTTTCAATGAAATGTCCATGTTATTTTGAAGGTCTGTTGCTTAATTGCAACAGTAAACCAACTCCAGGTGTAATAAAAATGTCTTAACCAAGTGTGCTTTCAGTCATTTAATTTTAAAGTAGTTGGTTTGTCCTTGCGTCTGTTCCTTACACTAGATCCCTGTTAAAAAAAATAAAAGAAAGCATTGGCAAAGTCAACCGTTTGGCTCTTGTAAAGGCATCGGATATGCATTTGCCAGGCACTGCCATCATATATTATCAAGTGTTTTGACCCATGTTGAATCAATAGACTGGGTAGATGTGGGGATGAGCTGTCACCACCCATTATTCTATTCCAGAACAAACTAAATCAATAGACTGGGTGGATGTGGGGATGAGCTGTCGCCGCCCACATTCCCGCCAGAATCCGGGAGAACTGCGCAGTTTGCGCACACCAAAATGGTCACCTAATCTGCTACCCACCAGTGCATAGAAAGGTGGTTCTGTTCAAAATCCGTTTTTTTATGTCAAAAAGTTGCTAAAATCATGGGCACAAGACCACTCTAAAGATACAACCTTCTTGTGGGGGGTTCCACATCACCACTCTACTGTAAGGATGCCATCAAAACAATGTTAAGCAAGGGTCCTATACTATCAAGCAAAAGACCACTCTATTGAAATGCAGTAATTCAAGACAGATCCCAAAAATGGGTGCAGTACCAGCTTTGTCCACAAACCAGCGCTAGCGGTCTAAACTCTGACAGGGAAACTGTATTTAGGAATTGCAAGAGGGGCAGGGACTTCAAAGCCTGTTGGTTAATTAAAAATCCTAGCCACCTGCTGTTCCCAGAGGCCAAGAGGCTGAGAACTCTTAACACCCCAGAGACTCATAACAGGAGGCAGGATATCACATGGCCCGTCTGAGTGAGAGGGAGGGGGTTTCCCCTTCAGCCTGGAGGAGAGAGACAATAGCCCCTTTCAGTTGAATGGGGCATGTTAATTTTGAATGTTGACTGTAAACAGAGAGCTGCCTGTGAGCAGAGACATGTGATCCCTGACCCACCCAGCTTCAAGGGGCGGGCCAGACTTGAGTGTGGATTCCTACTGCAGCAAATATATATTTTATAGAAACATTATAACTTATTGTAACCAAATGACAGGAATGTACAACTTTGAGATTCTTAGTATGAAAAATGCCCTCACGATTTGAGTCCAAACTCCAATTTCTACAGTGTTCTAGGACCAAACCCCGCTATTTAATGATATTACAGACACCGGGTTTATGCTAGAAACCTAGTAAATAGCTGGAATGTGTGTAGAAGGAGGGTGTACATTGGTGTAATTTTTGATACAGATTTAACATTGGTAAACCAATTAAAAATGAAATTAAGTTGTCATTTTTTAAAGCAAGAAGATCAGAGTCGGACAAGCATGGACCATAAGGACTCTGTAATATGTACATGTAATTTCAACAAATTGTGTATCTAGGAAATATGTATTTGGGTCAGAAATAGATTTGTGTGCAATTTGACAAGGGGAGGTTCCTCTGACCATAAAGCCTACAGCATCACTCTGACACTCCATTTCTTCCCCCCAATCAAAGGAGAGAGGAAAGCTTGGCCAATGATAAGCGAGAGGGGCAGGCTTAGCTAGGCCCAGGCACACACCCATTTTCAAAACACATAAAAGGAACATTGAAACCCAGGTAGAGACATTCACTTTCCACTTTCTTGCGGGACGTTTTGCCGGGAGACTTCAGACTTCACATCCAGAGATCCAGACTTCAAATCCATCAATCTCCAGAGACCAGAAATTAACTCCAGAATTTGTAGCAGAGAGGCCTGAATCCACAAGCTGAATCCTCTTCAGCAGGCTTCAAAACAAACCAAACTATTCAACAGCCGGGCGGAGCTGTTTGAATTCTTTGCCAAAAACTTTTGCAAGAACCTGTAGCAGTATCCAGAAAGCAGTGCTGTATCCGGAACCAGAGAGAACCAGAGACCAGACGCTGTAAGCAGAACCGCCAGAAGTCCCGTTCAACCTGTTGACCAGATCCGTGACGAGGCCCATTCCTGTCCAAAATCTAGTGTGAGTACCCAGCTAGCACTGTGCCAAAACCAATCTCTTAGTGTAAAATAATCTAATTAAAACTATTTTAACCTATTTAGAACTGCCTCATAGGAATCGTGTGTGTCATTCTGTCCTTTTTAAAGCTGAAAACTGTCATCTGCCATTTTGAACTTTTAAATTTCAAATCCAAAAAACTACCTTCACAAAATCGTCCGTATCTCTGGAGCCTGAACTAATATAAACTAGATATCACCCACCCTGAACCTCTAGAGGGAATTAAAAGCATTTTTAGCACATTTCTCACTTCATTGTCATCACATTCAAAGCATTTTGGGCCTGTGTTTCAAACGTCTACGTGTTTTCCTCTAAGCTTGCTGGGGGGGAACTGAATTTCGTATTGTATTTGATTGCATTCCTGAGAACTGTGTGCTCTTCTTTCCATCTCCTTATATTGCATAAAGGGGGGGAGTGAATTGTCAAGGAAAAGTGATTACATTGTCTTTTGTTGAAGCCATATCAAGTTATTTTCTGTACTGCATTTCATTCATCATTGCGTTTCCTTGAACCATATAAAGCATTCTTTCCCACCTTATTCTTCTGTTCCTATTCATAAGTAACCAAGAACTGTGCTACTGTAGGATTACCTCTTGCTGATTACTGCTCATATTCACAAGTGTACTATCCATTATCAATTTATTTATAGAAGTGTGATATATATATATATATATATTGTTGAATTTTTCAAATAAACCTTTTAAATTTGCAAAACATGCCTACTTCTTGGCTCAGTGGGGTCAAGGGGGATTCTAAGAGAGGGGTGTTATACAAGGGTTCATCATCCAGATGATAACTTGCCATACAAATACATAAATAAAGGCTTCCCTTGGGCATCCCAGACAAGGCACAGACTTAGTGGGATTGCTTGATCGGATTCACTTACAATATGCAGCCACTAACACCTTCTGCCCGCTGTTGCCATCTCGTAGTCCGGTAGTGCTGTTGTGGCATTGCCTGGAAAATGACTAGCCCATGTGTCACAAACGCCCAAACGGTTGGTTTTGCAAATGCTTGTTCATCAGAGTAATGCACTCTGTATTTCACCTATAAAAACATCAAAGTCCGACCATTTTGACAATAAGTCAACGAGTTCAATGATGTATTGTCCTCTTACATTACCCAACACAACAGCACTTATAGTGCCCATTCCAATTGATTCACATGTTAGAATGGGAATCTCAACTGGAGTGAGATGCCCCATCTACTTCAAAAATATGTCTCACTGCCATAACAGAAGGTACAACCCTTAATGTAGCTATGCCCTTCTCAACATCAATCCACCAATAATCACCCGTCACTCGCCCCTTCACTGTAGTGATCCCAAGATTACCCGCATGGGCCAAATCTAAGATGAATGTCCTCACACCCAGGGTGGGAAGGTGCATCCATCCCAACACATCAGATTCCCTTCGACCTCAAGGTTATCGGTAGATGTCCTATACTTAAGACGTACAGGCTCCTCCTCATTTACTTTCATTTGTACTCCTTCCATCAAATTCTGTTGCTCAAAGTCCTCTGTCAATGATTTCATCTATTCTTCAGTGTCAACTACTCCTTTATCTTCCAAAAAAACGTACCTTGAATTTCACCACTAGAGACGTAGGGCCTCCTTACACGGAAGGCGGTAACCATGGCGCTATTAGCGCCATGGTTGCCGCCAGTATTTTACAGAGTCCGCCATGGTGAATGGCGGAATTACCGCCCTATTCCAAGGTGTGTCGGGGCAGTAATTCCCCATTCACCATGGCACTTCCCCATTCCCATTTTTGTCCCCATAGGGCTCAATGGGAATGGGGAAGGTGGTAATTACGGTACCGCAAATTGTGGTACCGTAATTACCTCCAAGATCCCTTTGCTGGTCCCGTCCTTAACGGCTGGTAAACCCAGCCGTTAAGGTGGTGACCCACAAAGGGACCTCGTAGTAAGGCGGTAAGGGTTTACCGGCACTGGTACCCTTACCGGTAAACCCTTACCGCCATCCGTGTAATGAGGCCCTTAGTCATGTCCATGCACAGTAGTCAACCATCCCGCAATCCTCCTCAAAATGCCACCATTTACTTTTGAGTAAAAACAGACTTTCAGGGTTTGTGATCAGTGAAGACAACACATTTTGCAACCCCAAAAAGTGTACAATTTAGAAACAGACTAAGCAACCACTAAGGACTCCTTCTCGATGACAGATTAACAGACTTCTGCTCCTCTCAAAGTGTGAGCAGCAAAGGCAACGGGCTTTTTTGATGGTCTTCTGAACCTGAACTAAGAGAGCACCTAAACCAAATTAACAGGCATTTGAATACACAATGCTACGAAACTTAAAACCTTATTTGCAACAATGGTTTCACTTAGGAAAGTCCTATTGAAAACATTTTTGTAAATCAGGCCCTTGGAATCAATACTAGCCAGGACTGGAGCACACCACACTGCTTTTATAATATCGCAGAAGTGATTATAAAACTCTTCTGGCCACTGAAAATGAACCCTCTTCTTAATAAAGTTTCAGGGGCCTAGTCCTGTCTCAAAAAGGCAGTGCAAACTGAACCCCTCCTCTTGAAAATGTGTACACTAAATAATGAAATAAGATAGACTGGGGGTCGTGCGTAGCCAGTGCGCTGGTTAATACCAAAATTAAAGCAAGTGAGATGGCCTGCTGCTCAGATATCCTTCCACTGATGTCCCCTAGTAAACACCAGTACAGGTAAACATAGGATTGAGTACAGAAGGTAAAATCAGTGCGCAGATCCCAAAGTTCTTTTTGTGGAATCCACAAAACGAAATACAAAATAGGCTTCAAATCCAATTTATTATTCACTAAACAGCCAACACGTGTTTCGACCTTTCAGGTCGTTCTCAAGGCGTGATTCCAATGTTGTAACGGGGTCAAATCCCCTTCTCCAAATCAATATATTGGATGTGTTAATACATCCAATATATTGATTTGGAGAAGGGGATATGACCACGTTACAACATTGAACTATCGTCATCAGACACATCGTTTTTGCTCAACACACCACCCTGTCCATTATTTCATTGGTTTTGATTTTACCTTCCGTACACAACACTAAATAATGAATGCTTGTCAGCCTAAATTAACATTTCTCCAATTTGAGAGTCACGCCTTCCTCCTCCTCCCTTTTCCTAAGAAACATCTCCAGAAAAGCCTCATGCTCCACCCTCTCTCTGCCACAACAGAAAGACGATATTTGCAAAAACAAGCATGGGTCTCACAAGATATATTTAAACCTACGTTTGGTGTAAGTTGTCCAAAATTAAGAAATTTTATGTAGGCGGAATCTAAGCAGCAGGAGATAGAAACCTGTGCTCCCAACAGTAGTGTTTTATGGGATCATAGGAAACTCATCATGAAGAAGGGCGCCCAGCAGTGACGTCTTTACCTCGGAGGGGGCCCCACAAGGCTGCATGATCTTTTGAAGTCAGTTTCCATTGTTGACCAAACATAAATGGCACACGTTGGGATATTCTACGACATGCTGCTGAGGTTAAACATATTGTCTGTCTTTTGTTGACGAGTACGTTCTGCTCTGATTAATTCATCCTTTAATGCTTTCTGTGTTCACTGTAGTATACATAGTTTGCGCTTTCACTATAGCACACCTACTGTAGCATTCTCATCTTTCTGTGGGGACCCTGTTGATCATGTGCATCAGCCAAAGTTGAAATGCATATTGATACATTTGAGAGCTGCAATGGTTCAGATGATAGCTCAGTGTGTTATGCACTCATTGCAGAGATGTATGTGTTCATATGCAAGATTACAAAACCAATTCCAGCACTGCCAGCTCAGCCATTCCTATGTCTGACGTCAATAAACCTGCATGTATATGTACTTTGTTTTGAAGCACAGCAGGTGCTATTAATGGCAATGTAACTGCACCAGATAGCAGTTGCTATAAAAAAAAGCATCAGTATGGTGACAGTCTAGAAATTAGAAATCGGTTTCTTCAGACAGGTGGTTGTAAAACCTAGGCAGCCAGCCCTAATGATGAGCATAAGTGTTAGTCTGGAGAGGTGATTAGGTAACCATATTCAAGACTGTAAAATCAAGGCATTCATTCTCGTGTCCTGGCTTTTTTATCAGATGATACAGTGATCCTGGACAAATCATCTTATATCACTGACAGTACTGTGCTGTCTTCTGTGAAAAAAGGTTTGCCTTCTCACATGCTGGTGGTATTGTTTAGCCCATTACCTGATCTTTCCTTTTAAATAGGCCATTTGAGTGGGAGGGGTTCTACACAGAAGAAAGGGACCAGGTATTGCAGGCCTCTGGCAAGCACATTTTAAACTCTGCTCATTTGACAGAAAAACTGTTCTCTTTTTTTTCCAATTCAAAGGTTTATCTGCAAATTTATAAATAACTATTTCACAAGCCTGTGTTTTTAGCGTATTTAAGCTTTAAAATACAAAAGAGAAATCCAGATAAAATCTTTTTTAGATCACATCAGTTAGACTGCTAGTACTTTAATACTTTGCTTGATGATGGAGACAATGAAGCTAGAATCATCGCTGTTTAGCAAAATACGCTTCCATTAAAAAGTTGTTTTTAAAAAACGGTCATGTTGGGTCATGCGATTTGTTTACTTTATAACATTGCATTGTCTTAGTTCATGGTAAGAACTGGAAAAGAAAAGGGCAGAATTTGCAGAAATGGCCCGAATCCGGCATCACTGCCTAACCAATGTGTGATCCTCATCTCAGTTAATCTCATATTGCCTAATCTGTTAAAATTACCAGTCCCATAACCTTTTAAAAATGTCACCCTTCAGAGTGATTGCATTCTCAGGGTATGGTCTTCAAAAAAGACTCACACTTGCTTTCAATGGCTAGTGTTACTTCCCCTATAATAATAGTGAACATTTATATATTGCACACAACCACTTATTTCTTTGCTCTCCAATGGAAACACTACTTGAAAAATATACCCTTTTAATCTCAGTCTCAGACATCTTCCTAGAAGCTTCTAATCTTCATTCACTATCTATGCTATATGTGTAGCTTTCTTCTTGCTTCCAATTGGTCTCCTGCATCCATGCTTAAGCACGTTTGCATTATGTGAGGCGGCTAATCTGAGTTGTCTATTCTGGATTATGTGCACCTTTTTCATATGATCTGTGTCCTGCATTTATACTATGGCAAGTATACCTTCCTTGTGTCGGCTAGTGATGAAAAGTGTCCTGTACCTATGCTACATCACAAGTACCCTTACTGTGTACTGCTAATGTCCTTCCAATGCTACTTCTTTATCATTCTGATTACAGCAAGAATAAAGAGGGTGACGGGACTGAAAGGGATAACCTATGCTTATTTTGCGAGGCAGCACATCAAGCTATGTGTGATGATCGTGATGGGGGCGGGGGGTGGCGTGACCAGATATTCAGACCCCTTAAATTGTTTTTGTTTGGTGGAGGGGGCACCACAGGTGCTTAGGATGGCCCTGGCACCCCGGTTCCTAATTTTGGGAACTGTCTCGTTAGCCAGAATGTCCTGAGCTACAGGGAACCTTTATCACCAAACATCTATGAATGTTTAGTTGGACTTGGCCTTTCAGTATGTTGGTGGACATCCAATCACCTAGAGCAAAACCTCATAAGAAAAACTGAGATGCTCTGAAACAAGTTATGATTACGGTGGAGAAGAATGTGCGTGCTGCCGAATGGCAAACGAGCCACGCATAGGATCCGGGGCAGAAGAAGTGAATTACCAAATAATGGTGGTATGGAGAGGCCAGAGGGCCACGCTGGTGAAAGAGTGACACGTGGAAGATATTCTTGGTAAATGTACTGCAATAAGCTTTCAATGCCAGAGACAAAGGATCCATCATATATAATACATGGACACCCATCCCCGTGGATGCCAGGCGACTCCATGTAGATGCATGATCATAGCTGTCCATTGCCAATGAGAGAACGACCACTCCATAGCACCGTCCTTGGCCATACGCAAGTCATTCATCAATGATACGCAAACACACTTGCTTGCATGTGGAGGCTGAATCTTAAACAAACAGCCTGATTCATGGAATTATTTGCGTGAAAAACGCAGATTTGTGTGCGTTTCTGCCCGAAAATCCCTGTTTGAAGTATGGGGATTTTCGGGCAGAAAGGCGAGCAAATCTGCGTTTTTCGCGCAAATAATTGCATGAATCAGGCTAAAAGTGTCTGAAAATACTCCCCTCTCCACACACAGGCTCTCCTCTCTCTTTCTTGACAAATCGTTTTGCTTGTGTCTTTTTTTTGTTGTTATTATTTTTGTTATTTTATTTTTAATTTTTTGATGGTGCGTCAGATGTACCTAGGCTGTTTCTTATGGGATCGGGGTTCATGTCTCGTCTGCCCAATCTGACATTCAGCATACAGTCGCGGGAATCTTTGCACCTATTTAATTCACTACCTTTCATTGTTTGTGTTGTATTTGCTGTGCTTCGGTATCTGATGACTGTCGCTTCAAAAGAACAACTCTTCATAACGAACAATCGTGCACATTGTATGGAACTCATTATGATATTGCGTATGTAGATGAAACACACACACACACACACATCTGATATGGTGCGCTAGGGGGCAGGGGTCAGACATCAATTGTAGATGCAGAAATTGGAAATTGTAATGTGCACTGTTTGCACATTTGGTTGTAACGTTCAGTATAAAAGGTATTTCCACGTCATTGAACAGCAGATTTAGATATTTTAGTGTCCTTAGGCACTTTAAACATCTTTCTGAATGACAGTTTGATCCCTAATTGCAATGGTTTATGAGCAAAGACCTTGAAAACAGAAGTTAAGAAGAATAACTTGCCGCATTCTAAATAAACATAAATTACACTCTAGGAATGGTTGGCACATCTCACAATCAATCCAAGGTCTGCTGGAGCGGCGTCTGCTAAACTAAGAAATCTGCCCATTTACTCAAGGCGACCGGCTGGGTCACATGTGACCCCAAAACCAATCCAATGGGTTATAACCACTAAGGATCATGAAGAGCACGTGCACTGAGATCTCTCTCTCTCTCTCTCTTTCTCTCTCTCTCTCTCTCTTTCTCTCTCTCTCTCTCTCTCTCTCCCTCTCTCTCTCTCTCTCTCTCTCAGCAACATGCTATTCATGTCTGAGCTTCACAACAGCTATGAGAGTTTAGCTATGTCCTCAGCAGGATTGCCTTACTTTCTATCTGCAGAGACTCCATCGCTCCGAAGAACGGTCACGTGGTTCTGGGTTGGGGACCTGCGCTATGGAGGATCAGCCTCCAGGTCTCACTAACGCTAGTGCAATGTCTCTGGTCTTCAGCGCAGGGGAACCTGGGTTGGCTCCAAGGATGCCAGCTCATCCTTCACACTACTGTGCACACCTTAATAGCAAGTCCTCTCACTTACTTGTAGTATCGAAGGGGATCTGTTTGCAGTCAGATGTACGTGGCCAAGGACAGTAATACACAGCTCCGCCCTCAACAATTTCCGGCTGTGTCGTGTTGGCTTTCGGCGCTCCGACCAAGACGCTTACTCTAAACAAGAGAGACAACGCAACATTGAAAAACAGGTACTAGCAAACGATGTTTAATGCATTTAGACATTCATGCATTAGTGAACCCGCTTTTCTCAAATCAAGGGGAGTAAAGTGCGAATCATTCTGAATTCGCTGACCAAATAACATTCAAATGGAGTTCTAAGAAAATGCAGTGCACTCAGGGTGGAGATGGCAGACCTGCATGCATCATGCCCCATTCGACTCAGGAGCTGCTTGTCCAGTTCTTTCTTTACTTTGCATTCTGGGACTTTTAGTCCTTGATTCATAAGGGGAAATCTCAGCCTACAAGTCTCCGAAAGGGCAGCAACACTGCAATTGAACAAGCAACTCATGAACGGACTTGGGCATGTTAGCAGGGCTGCCCACCTCCCTGAGGCAGCTTTAATAATGACCAGTGCTGCCTGAGGAAGCCCATATCTTAGCACTCACCCCAAAAAAGCCATATATATACAGAATTCATATAAATAACACCCAGGTATAGCCACGCACCCCCTGCCCTGGTTAGATACTTTCACTGAATTGTTCAAAGATCGTGCCTCTAAAGGTCACAACCTGTGTTCTCAAGTACTATAGTGCCGGCAGACAGGTGTGAACCTCATAATCTGATTCTGTTTCCTGGGCTCACTAAAGAGAGCCATGGAGTACCGCGGTCCTATGGTAGCTTTCAGCTCAGTATCATCCCAGAGTTAGGAATTGACTGGGAGAAATCCGTGGAAAACAAAGGAAATAAATGACCATGGGTGGCCCCTCCATAACGGGCGATGGGGCACCGACCCACCCACTCATCGTACAAAGTCAGCCCAGGGAAGGCACTACAGAAAAACAACATTAATTAGAAATTAAACACTTAAAAAGGAACAGTCTTATAACAGTGTTGAGAAACAAAAACCCCAAATCCGTTCCCCTCACTTCTTAAACCTTCTATAATATTAAAATAATCAACAGGGGCGTATTGCTTCCCCAGCCTTGCAGGGCTCATTGGGAATGCAGACTGGGGAACTGCAGGCCTAAAGGTGCCTAGGTGGTGCCCCTGCACCTCCTGCACATTTAGGCCTCCCTGGGTGTTGTTCAGGAGGAGTTTCAGCTGCCCTGTGCCGGCCCTCGGCAGCCAGGAAGCTCTCTCTGCTTCCTGGTTCCTGTCAATGCTGCATGGGAGGCAATTGGGACCAGGCTGCAGGTAATGTATTAATGTATGTATTATGTATGCGTACATACAAGTGTTCGTATCTGTAAGCGTGTGCAAGTGAATGAGATAGTGACTGTTCTATATGTGTGTGAGCAAATAGATAAATTAATGGATGGGTGAATGCGTGTTTGAATGAGCGAAATGGGTGAATCAATGTGTATGAATGTGTGTGTGTGGGTGCCTAGGGGCGGGCCTGTCTCTGTGCATGGGGAAGGGAGTTGAGTGGGGGGAGTGAGGCATGATTTTATGGCCACCAAGAGTAAAGCAAACATGTTCCATGTTTGCTTTACGTTTGATGCCCATTTTGTAATTATGTGGTAAGACTGGCCTATGGTGGTGGGCCAGTCAAGATATATTTTTTTTAAATATATATCCAAGCCGGTCCACCAACGTAGGTCAGTCTTGCCACATAATTACAAAATAGGAATCGAGAGTAAAGCAAAAATAAATCATGTTTGCTTTACTCTTGAAGGCCATTAAAACATGCCATGCCAGAGTATCAAAATATATACAGACTGGCCCATCATCAACATAGGGCAGTCTTGTCACATAATAAGTCTAATTATGTTTGCTTTACACTTGAAGCCCGTTAAAACATGCCATGACACAGTATCAACAGATATACAGACTGGCCCACCAACATAGGCCAGTCTTGCCACATAATGGATCAAGAGTAAAGCTTTACTCTTAATGGATATTTTAATGGGCATCAAGAGTAAAGTAAACATGATAAGTGTTATTACGTTGACTGACTGGTCTTCCTTAGTGTTCCAGTCTGTATATATTTTGATACTGTGGCATGGCATGTTTTAATGGGCATCAAGAGTAAAGCAAACATGAATCATGTTTGATTTACTCTTGATGCCAATTTTGATATTACTTGGCAAGACTGGGTTATTTTGGTGGGCAAGTCTGTATATATTTATAATGTGGCATAGCATGATTAAATGTACATCAAGAGTAAGCCATACATGATATGTGCTATTACATGTCTACATTGGCCTACTTTAGAGCACCAAGTCTAAAAATATTTTGCGACATGGCCGTGCATTTTTACTGACATCATGGGTAAAGCCTTTACGATGAGTGTTATTATGTGGCAAGACATGCCTATATTGGTACAGCCAGTCTTGATATTTTTCTAATTGTGGCAAGGCATTTTTACTGGCAAATCCAGGAGGAGAATGTTCTTACAACGCAATACTGAAATGTTTGAAGTTTATTTTATTTGTAAAGCACAGCCAGGCCCTTGTGCAACCGAACACATATTCTTAGGTACAGGTTACAGTATAAAAGTATGCACAAAGTAAAAATGTACGAGCTATAATACAAGTACAATATGAGGTATATACACAAATGATATATATTACAAGTCGGTAGCGTATCTTAGAAGAAGGAGTTTCAAGGTTTCTGCGTGAACAGCCAAGATTTGGTATTGTTCTTGAAAGTTAGGAACGAAGGCTCCATTCTGATGGAGGTAGGCAGTGTGTTCCAGAGTTTGGCGGCTAGGACAGGGAAGCTCACACCACCCGCTTTTTGGAGTTTAAATCAGGGCAGGGTGAGTCTGTGAATTTGCGCTGATCTGGAAGTTCGGGAGGAGGTATGGCGAGTAAGGTGGGATGAGAGGTAGGGTGGGGCATTATTAGCCAACCATTTATGACTCCGGGTTAGTGTCTTCAGGGCAATTCTTTGTTTTACCGGGAGCCAGCATAGATCAGATCTGACGTTGGAGATATGAGACCGCCTAGGGATATTGAGAGCCGCCCTTATGGCATTATTTTGGATGGTTTGCAGTTTATTGAGGTTATGTTGGCTAGTTCCCAAGTAGAGGGTACTACAGTAATCAATTTTGGACATAATGAGTGTTCTTGCAAGAGTAATGCAGTTCTGAGGATTCAGAAAGGGTCTGCAGGCGGTGATGAGTTTGCATGTATGGGACAATGCTGACCTTACTGCATTTGTTTGTCTGTTCAGGGAAAGGGTAGAGTCCAGATAGACGCCTAGAGTTTTAGTGTCTTTGGAGACCTTGATGTTATTGCCGTCAATGATGAAAGACTTGTAGGCTTGGTCCAATTTGTTGAGACGTTGAGTTGATCCTAGTAGTAAGAGCTCTGTCTTGTCATCGTTAATATTGCTGCACTATGGTAATCTGTAAATAATTGAGATTAAGTAACCATTTTTAAAAACTACCATGAACTTGGTTGAAAATAAAAGGAATTTAACGACATGTCGTCAATTGAGTTAAAAGATGTATTAAGGAAATGTATTTCCTTATTGGATACAGGTTCCTAATATAGGTTGGGTGCTGTGAATGGTCAAGGGTTGACCTGCGAATACCCGGTGCAAAGAAATAAGAATATAAGAAAATATGACCTGTCACGGCTATGATTGAGCCAGTTTTGGAGCTCATGTCCATCCAGGATGTAAGTTAAGGCTTGGTGGTATATATTGTCTGGTGTGCCCTACCTTTGGGGTATAAACATTATATGTTGTTTAGAAAGATGGTAAACAGAAACCCCATTGTTGATAAAATGTTTTGGAATTAACTTGTGATTACAAGGAGAAGTATAATGTATGTAATAGAATCTATGTATTTTTGTAACTAGAGAACCATTGTTGCTCACAACTGTGTATGTTTGTTTTTAAATTGTGCTAACCTGTTGGGGTATATGAAAGAGGTTTTCCATCTGCTCTAAAAGAAATTGTCTGTCCTGAAGAAGGTCTAAAAATAATTGGGTGTAGAGACACTAAAGATAGTGCCTTAATCTCCAGAAGGGCCGAAACATGTCGACATTTGACAACCGACTCACTAAATATTGAAGTCGTGTATCGTTATACTGCTTAAGTGAATTAAGTCAGTTTATTCATCCAACTAACCCCATACAGATGATACTGTTTTTAAGAATGGACTAAGCTGATCATTAAGTGATGAATTGTATTTACATTTGTATGCTCTGCTTTTCTCCCTGCTTTATTTTTTCTAAATTTGTCTTAACAATAAATGTATAATGGACTCATTTATGAATTATGATTTTCAGCGTGTGTTTGCGTATGCATAAGCAATGTGGTTTTTCTCGTGTTAATAGCATGTGGTAGTCCGCCGTATTTGGCAGTTCCAAACCAAAATGTGTTTTTGATATATGTGTGATTGTTTTTACCAAATGGGAAGGTACTAACTGACACAACATTACATATTACCAGCTCAGCCTTTTTTGACAATGAGTGTGGTAGTCAGGAGTCTCATTTTTTTTGTATAGTGTATTGAACTGTGTTCTCCCGTTCCGAGACTCTGACCCTCCGTTAACAAAAATTGAGGGAGATTACCTTTTTAGAGGTAACTTGTCATCGTTAAGGCACAGTTCATGTTGCGTCATCCAGGCCTGGATGACCAGATAGACATCATTCAAGGATTTGGTATCGGCTGTGTGATCACCAGTGATGGGAATGAGTATCTGGGTGTCATCCGCGTAGTTGGTGTAAGAGACACCCAGATAGTCGAGCACATCGAAGAGGGGTTTGGTGAATATGTTGTAAAGCGTCGGCGATACACAAGAGACTTGGGGGATGCCACAGTGGAAAGGAGAGGGGTCTGCAGATGCTGTAGGTGAGAAGACCCGCATGGATCTGTTGCTGAGGAAGGAGTGGATCCAGGCATTGGCAGAGTCTGAGAAGTGGGCCGCTGATTTAAGAAGATGGCAAAGTATGTGGTGATAGACCAAATCGAATTCCACAGAGAGGTCGAGGAGAAGGAGTAACGTTAGCTTCCCGTTGTCCTTTAGTGCCTCCATCTGAATTTTCAGATCGATCAGGGCTGTTTCAGTGCCATGTTTGGGGCGGAAGCCAGACTGTCTTAGACCCAGAAGATTGTTGGATTCAAGGTAGTCCTGGATCTGGAAATATATTTGCAGCGCCAACATGGACATCTTTACTGACATTAAGTGCAAAGCAAACATGAATATGTTCTCATCTGAAAATGCTGACAGATATTGCTGCAGCCAGCATGGAAATGTATGGGTGCACAGCCAGCATGAAAATGTTTTTATACTGGCAAATATATATATTATGAGACAAGGCAGCATGAAAATATTCTTGTGCACTGTTCGTGACTTGCATCTATTGGATCTATTATAAAAAGCAATTACAAACTATGTGGCTTTTTACCCATTTTTTCAAACAGGTGTGCTGTAAAATGCACATTTTTAACCTATTATTTTAAAAATGTTCTCTGAGCAAGAACCCCCAAATCCTTTTAAGATAGTGTGGGCTCCCTCACTATGCTCAGTCGATCAAGGTGTGGATGGTTCTGACTGCAAACATTCAGGGGATGTATAGCTGTATGTAGACCTCCTGAGGTTTTCAAAATCACTGCCTTTTATTTTAAAAATCTTTCTTTATGCATCCATTATTAGAATGGAAGTGTATACTGTGGCCTCGTTAAAAAAATGTTGGCTGGATAATCACTCTAAACTCACCTAGGGCTGACTTGCTCTCTAACCTGAGTTGCTCACCCCTGTCCTGGATGTAGAAACCCAGCCATCCCAGAACCCTCTTAAAGTACTGTCAATCATACTGGTTACTTGGAAGTGCTTAGAAGCAACATATGTGATCCAGGCACTAGGAGTGAGCCCACAAGGAAGGCCACCTTTTGTTATCTTATGTTATGTTATGTTATAGGAATTTGTTAAGTGCACGTTCGGAGAAGGCATAATGGCGCTGGGGGCCGAAGGTGGACAGAAACAGAAAGAAGAGTTTACAATAGTAGCATTTTCAGTTTACGCAGGAATCCAAGATGATCAACAATACTCCGCAAAGTAAGTGGGAGTTTATTCCAGGCGATGGCGGCCACTATCGAACAGGCACACCCACCCGACCGGGCCAGCCTGAACCGAGGGATGACTATAAGAAGAGTTGATTGAGAGCAAAGGAGCCGAGTGAGAGAGTAATGCACAAATTTTGCTTGCAAATACTCTGCACCGATACCGTAGAAGGCCTGGTGTACTATACACATATATTTAAACAGAACACAGGCCTCAACGGGGAGCCAATGCAGTTGCCTCAGAAGGGGTACATGTGAGTACCAAAAGGAGGGCAAAGGATAGATCTTGCGGCAGCATTTTGTATAAGTTGTAGCTGCTTAATGAGGTAGCGAGGCTACCCTCAGTAGAGCGAGTTACAGTAGTCCAGACCACTTAATACAAGTGCGGCCACCACCAAGGCTTGACAGGCTCTAGGGATGAAAGGAAGGACCTTCCGCGAGACCCGGAGTTTGAAATGACCAGTCTTACAAACTGCTGCCACCTGCTTCTCCTTTGTCAAAGAAGCCAAAATTTTAACCCCCAGGTTTTTTACCGACAGCACGGTTGTGGGACGAGGGCCAAGTGAGGAAGGCCAGAAGTCAGCAGTCCAATATAGCAGGGGGAAGTAGTCCCAACAACCAAGATCTCTGATTTACTAGCATTGAGCTTAAACCAGTTAGATGACATCCAGCTACCCAATTCCTCCATGCATTTCGTCAGTCTCACAGCTGTCTCGGTCTGAGTCAAGTCTAACCGGACTACAATCTGCGTGTCATCCGCATAGGAATAATAGCGGAAGCCATGGCCTTGAAGGTTAAACAGGATCGGGGAGAGTGCCGATCCCTGCGGGACCCCACAAGCAAGGGAAACAGGAGGGGAATGAAAAGGCAGAAGAGATACCGACTGGGACCTATCGGCGAGAAATGCAGTTAACCAGTCAAGAACACGACCAGAAAGCCCAGCTGGTGTGTCTGCTGGTGAAGAAAGGTAAATTAAGTGGATGTGAGACAAGTAAAGGGATTCACTCTCAAACCTTTCCATTGACTGCTCCAGGGAAGGGTGGGCCTGAGAGTGAATGTCAATGGGGTTGTGATGAAATGACTATTTCTCTGCAGGACTAAAGGGATGAGTAGTGTCTAAAACGCCTACTCAGGCCCACACTAGTACAAATCAGCAGTGATCCCACTGAAAAAAGTGAAACAAGCACAGCCCAAGTATACATTATCCACCTCTTTTGATAAAGTGGGCTGAGGACAGGCTGTACTCTTCAGGACGGGTGTGAGCTGATACAGCTGCAACACAAACAGCAATCATACTGTGGTACCAAAATAAAGGCATGTCAACCATGTTTCTATAAAAATAGGAACTTTAATAAAGCAAACAATTCACACAACTAATTAAAAACACTAAACCCAATACACTCCTGTACAGAAAACACAGAGGATGCAGTATTTGAGAGCAATGGGGACCCGCTGGGTGAAGACAGTGTTGGTGTGAAGGTGTGCGATGTGGGAGGGAAGACAGGAGACACTTGTCAGATTACTCTGTTTATTCACAGAAGCTGAGCATAAGGGGTTGCCCCTCTTTTCTCCCTTTTTGCTCCAACACAGCCCTGTTTTCTCTTTAAGGTAGGGAAGGCCTCCTTCAGCTTGTCCTGTAGTTCCCTTCTTCTGGGTCAACTTCCCCTGGGACCCAAGGGCTGAGCTTGGCTGGTGGGTGGTAGTAAGGGTCTTGCAACCTGGCCTTCAATATTCCCAGGTATACCCTCCAGGCTCCTTCTCCAACATGTCTCCTTTCTGTAAGTATAAAGGGATCACCAGTCACACCTTCATGGTTCCCCTTGTCCTTTAAATCCCCCTCACGTGAAAGGGATTGGTTGGACTGTATCCTTTCTGGACAAATCACCCCCTCCCTTGGGGTCCTAAAATTCTCTTTGATGTTAGGGGTCTGTGTGTGTTGAGGAAAGCCCTGCCCCTCCATGCTTGCCATGTTTTTACTGTCATCGAACGCTGCCTTGCGTTGCTCGTGGGACATCGAACAGAACAGGGATTTACCCATGAACAGCAAGGTCCGCCTGGTGACTGCCCCATTGGCAGATGGAGTGCTGCGGGGAGCCCCGGGACCACTGCTGTAACCTTCCCAAGATGCCGCCAACAACAGGGGCTGCTTGCCGACATCCTGCCAGCGTCTCTTCTCTGTGTCCCCGCCCCTCTGCCACCTCGCTGGTGTTAGGGTGTTGCCGTCCCATTTTGCCTGTGTCCGTCCCTTACAGAAGGAAATTGATTTGAGCAGCAAAAGTTCAAAAGTACTTCAAAGTGTATTGAAAAGGCAAACTGGTACGTATTATATACGTCACTGGGGCGCTGTAATGCAGACCGCATAACAGGACCACTGCAAACACCTATATTACTTGTCTTAGGTGCTAAGCAGTGTTGAGCCAGGCTTCTTGTGCTTTTCTGCAGTCAAGTCGGTGTCTGGACTGTTGAGTCACTGTGCTCCAGTGGCAAGTTGACATTGAGTCTGTTTTAAAACAGGCTCTCTGTGAATCAAGTCTGTGCTCTAATTGGGTTGAGTTGATGACTCCCAACAGGTTGAGCCAGTGGTTGAGTCAGGTCAAAACAAGGTGTCTTTTGTCTTAGGTTGGCACTCAGGATGTGGCAAGTTGGGTGCTTTCACACAGACAGGAGCCAGCGGTCGATTCAGAGCTGGTATTTGATTTGCAGGTTTGCATCTATGTTGAGACAGCTCATAGGAGCAGGTAAGTGGTTTAAAGTTTGTAGAGTGCCTAAAGCAATACCGCAGGTCCTGTAGTGGTTTGCAGTGAATAGAGTGTGGTCAAGCCAGCTGGAAGAGGTCTCGAGGAGGTAAACGTGGTCATGAGCTGCTTCTGGAACTTTGAGATGCTCAGAGGCCCTGTGTAGTTAAGTCCTTTCTTCTGCATTTCCACTCCAGGAAGATTGTGCGGCAGCTACAGGGGGTCCTTCACTTTCAGTGAGAAGGATCCTGGTTGCAATGCACACACTGAAGAGCGGCCTTGGTCCACAGCAATGTCACGTCACATGTGCCCCTGATGTGAGTAGGCAGAAGAGCTTTCCTAATTCCTTGGAAAACTCGGTCATCAGCTCTATGGCAGAGGAATTTATTTATTTATTCTTTAATGTGATACAGATTGAAAGTAAATTCAAACTTTACACATAGAAAAACTATTTTCATAAATGTCCTTAAAAGAATGCACAAGTAATGTTCAGTAAATGTACACAAATATATACAAGAAAGAAAAAATAAAAAGAAGAAAACATGAATATAACATGTGCCAACAGGAGGATGCGAAAGAACACTATTATTATTAACTTGACCCAAAATGCTATTCGGACTTGTACACTATACATGGTAATATGTGTGTTTACAATAGCAACTCACATCAAGCTCATATGTACAGCTTAAGTCCGAGCTGTGCCAACAACAAGTCCACACTGCCCTATATTTTCTTCGCTTTGCGGGTCACCAGTTGCTCAATTCAATGGGCCCAGATTTAGCTCAATTTGTAGCCATACATTGTAAAGGGCTATAAACAAATGCATATTAGAAGTATTAGTACAGTATAGCCAAAAAGGCATTTCGCAGTTAAATTGGGGGTTATGTACAAATTCACCAAGATGCAGTAATATTGTGCTAGTTAGTGACCGGCATTCCGTTAGAAGATGTTTAGCTGTCTCCAAGCATTCAGGTGACTTGCAAAGGCGACAAACTCGCTCAGGGACTGGGATATTTTCTCTCGCTCCCATGATCCTCAGAGTAGGTAATTGTTCCAATCTAAGTAGGATGATAAAGCGTCTGAGTCTTTTCGTAGGGCAGAGGTTCAGATAAGCTTGGGGATCCATATAAGTGTACAATCTATATTTGATGAAATGATAGCTCTTTAGAGTGCTCAAGTGTGAAAAGTTATCGAGCCAATCCCAGAGGTCCACCCTTTTCCCAAGTGCTTTATGTACTTCCTTAGTGTAAGCTACCCCTCTATGTATCCAACCTATATCAGCGAGAAATGTAGTCATTGCTTTAAATAGGGGTGAAGTGGTGTGTTTTTTGACCACCTCTTGATGTATCACAGACAATAGAGGGTTTGAGCAACAACTAGTCATTTTGAGGTACAACCCAGCTCTCCTTTTGAGTACCGTGGATTTTAGTGATGGAAGGCCCAGTTCCAGTCTTATCAAAGCCATCGGTACTCTCGGGGACAATCCCAATATACAACGCCAAAATTAGCCTTCCATCACTTGGAGCCAAGCTAAGTCAAACGAGAGGAGGGCTTCAAGGCCATAGGTGATCATGGGCATGAACACTTGTATATACAAGTGCCGTGTCCCCCAAAGCGTAAAGCCACCCTGCTTATTAGAGAATACAGCAATCAATGCAGTGACTTGCGCTACCCTGATTTTGCGAACTTGTCTACATAAATGGTAGTCGCCATTAGGCTCAATTTCATCTCCGAGGTACCGGTAGGAGGGAGCATAAGGTATATTTGTTTTACCCACCATCAAGTTAACTCGGAGACTCTTTTCCCAGTGAATCTGAGCACTTTAGTCTTGTCTAAATTGATGGTCAAACCATTCATACTAGCATATTCCCATAAGGTGGTAGCAGAGCGCCGTAGCCCACTGATAGTGTTGTCAAATACTACCAGGTCGTCAGCGTATGCTAGTACAGTACAAGGTGCCTCGCCAATTTTAGGTGGGCAATTATCAGTTTCGGCTAGTACTGCCGGAATGTCGTAAACATAGAGGTTGTAGATCAGGGGTGCAGTAACACATCCCTGCTTTACCCCCCTATTTTGGATCACTTTTTTAGTCATGTTGCCTTCTTGGTTTAGCCTGAGGCGGGCAGAAGTGTTTTGGTGCAGGAGTCTCAGGTAGTATAAGAGACCTTCCGGGCATCCCAATGCTTCAAGTTTCAGCCACAGCCTGTCTCTAGGGATGGAATCAAAGGCAGTCTTAAAGTCAATATATAAAGCATAAAAAGGAGGCTGCCCCTTAGAGAGCGACCGCGTGCAAATTATGTCCATTACCATAAGGTTGTGTGAGTTGGAGTAATCCCGCCGAAATCCACTCTGGAATTTACTGAGTATATTGGCTTCATCAACCCATTTCTGTATTTCGCTTAACAACAGTGAAGCAAAAAGTTTACCTGATATGTCCAACATTGATAAAAGCCTATAATTGTTTGGATCGGCACGATTGCCCTTTTTGAAGATGGGGATGAGGACTGCTGTTTGCCAAGAATGTGGGATTCTCCCCTCCGCTAAGACCTTTTCAAAGAGAACTGTAAACACCTCCGCCCAGAATTCGGGGTAGTTCATAATCACTACATTTGCCATCCCATTCGGGCCAGGGGCTCTTGAGGACTTAAGAGTTTTAATTTTGTTCCAAATGACCACCGGGGAAACCTCAAAGGGCGGGTAAGTAGGGGCCTTAGACAAGGGTATCTTAAGAGACTCACGGCCTCATTACACGGTAGGCGGTAAACCATGGTGCTATTAGCGCCATGGTTCATGCCGGTAATTTACTGGTACCGCCTTGGAGGAAAGCGGAATTACCGCCCTATTCCAAGGTTGGGAAGGCGGTAATTCCTCCTTCCTCCATTGCCCTTCCCCATTCCCATTTTTGCCCCATAGGGCATAATGGGAATGGGGATGGCGCTAATTACGGTACCGCAAATTGCGGTACCGTAATTAGCTCCCTGGTCCCTTTGCGGGTTGGAATTTTAACACCTGCAAAAAGCAGGCGTTAAATTCCCCAACCCGCAAAGGGACCTCGTAGTAAGGCGGTAAGGATTTACCGGTACAGGTAAAATACCGGTAACGGTAAACCCTTACCGCCTACCGTGTAATGAGGCCCTCACTCTCCCCATGATTATATTCTTCTAGAAATTTTACCCAGGTCTCCTCGCTAATAGGGTTAACTAGTTGGCTTTTACCCTTCTCCCTAGTCTCGTTCAGCAGAGACCAAATGCTGCGAGAGTTCCTGAAGCAAATAGTCAGCATCAGTCTTTGGTAGGCACTATTTTTCTCAGCCTTTGTTATATGCTTAATGCTCATTTTATAGCTATATTTGGCTTTTCTAATCCTCTCGCAGTAAAGGGCTGCAGGCAAATTCAAGTTCTTAATATTACAAATTTCCGCTCTCAGCCCTCTCTTAGCATCTCTGATTCCTTTGTTGTAAGGTTGACTAACGCCCTCTGGTTTTAGCATGTAGCTCACTTTAGTCACAGCATGTTTTCCAGAGAATGCCAGAATTCATTCTTCAATGGCATTGACAAACATGCTGTTGAAGTCCAGGGAGTTTACTGAGGGAGTGTTTTTGAGGGCTTCCGTAGCTAGTCTAATGTTTTTTTCCGACCATACAATTCTTGAGCCTGAATTATTGATGTTGATTCTGCCAATATTCAAGATGGGAGTGGTATGACTAGGTATTTTGAGGAAGCATTGGAGCATTGCATGATCACTCCAATTAGTATTAATCACTTTCATGTCAGCAACTTTTGTTTGCATCTCAGGGCACATGAATATATAGTCCAAAGTGCTGGCAGCTGACCCATTTGTCCAAGTATGTTTCCCCAGCCTATCACCGGACGTGCGGCCGTTAATCATCTCAAGATCCCATAAGGAAAACAATTGTAGCCAGCCCAACCCCTCAGCCTCCCTTTTCTCATGGGTCATTAGACAAACTGTACTGAGGTTAGGGTTAGATGACATGAAACCCTCCCCAATCATGTGGCAGTTGAAATCCCCCATGACCGCCACTGCGGTGTTACCAAGTTTCATTAACCAAGATGACATTAGGACCTGTAATGCTTCTTGTAAGGATTCACTAATATTAGCTCCTGGTGGATTGTAGAGGTTAACAAGGAGAAACCCAAAAAAGCAGCTTTCCTCTTCATACTCAACCTCCACTGCCATGAGGTAGTCCTCAAGTTCACAGTGGACCCTTCGGGAAACCATTGTGTTTACCACCCCAATGAGCAAGCCGCCAAAAGGACGGCCCCTTGTGCCCCGTTTTGCAAAAGATTGATATACAGCAAAACCATCCCATAGCAGAGGGTCCATTGCCCAGGTTTCTTGAAGACAAATGCAGCTATGTTTACCAAGAGAATCAACTGAGCCCTCTGCCCTCAATAAGTGGGCAAAGCCTCTGCAATTCCAAGTGAGAAAAGAAAAGGCTCAATGATTGTGTAGAACCCCCGGGAGGGATTCCATTAGCCACTTTAGCACTTGTTGGACTTCGGTGAGTTCAAGATTTTTCACATCCGCTTGCTTAAGGCAATTAAGCGCAGTAACTGGGGCTGCAGTGGCGTCAGGGCAAACCTTAGGGTCCACTTCATTCAGGTCCACGTCAATGTCTACGTCAACAGCCCTAAGTTCTTCTTTGTATTTCCTGATCAGCCGTGCTGTTGACAGAAAAGTGCAATGTAAGGCAGAGACGTAGGGGTTCGGACCTGACAGAGGTTCTACAAACATAAAGTCGTCTGACTTCAATGCTCGAAGTTGGGGAATACAATAGAGTCTAACTAATCGCTCAGATCGCTCACACCAAGTGTTTTTGCCACTCTGATGGAGGTTCTTAATGAGGCAGATGCGGTTTGCATTGATGTCTTTAAGGTCATTCCCAAGTTCAGGATGTGCAGGCACCAATAAATGTCCCTCTTGTACGGGTGCTGATGATAGTTCAGTGACTACTGGTGAGCTAGGTTCCAGTTCTAGATACAATTCTTTCAAAAGGTCCTCATCCAAGTCTAAGTCTTTTAAAAAATCCCTGTCCGCATCCGGGCTAATGGGTTTGTCTTCAGGCACCAACCAGCCAGCGAGGGAACCTTTAGCCGTTGGCGCCAATGCAGCTGCTCTTGCTAGTTTCTTCTTAGCTTTTTTTGAGCGTATGTCTAGCCCTGACCGTGGCTCAGCATTAGGGGGTAAGGCACTTATTTTGGATTTTTTGTTTTTAAGCGCCTTCCTCGCCAGTCTACGTTACTTCCGTGAGAAGAAAACGTAAGGACTTTGTGTCGTCTCAGGGTCAGCAGCATTCTCTTGAGGTGTATCGTGGTCTCCAACACTGATTATAGTTTCTGATGGCTTGGCTACAGCGCCCTCCATGTTATCCTGATCGTCACTTCCTTCCACAATATGTAAGGCGTCAGATAGATTACCTTCCGCCTCTTCACGAAGATGATCCTTCTGGTCTAATGCCATGATAAGGGTGTTGGTGTTAGTCAGGATACGACCTGACATTTGAAGTAGAATCTTGAGTGCAAATTGTAGGGCAGCAACTGATGACTGCAATTCAGCAATCTCGGTTGAGCCAGGATGTTGACAGTCCAGGTCCACGTCCTCTTTGTCTGGTGCGTCCTCTATAGATGCCATTGCTAAGTTAGGAGAGACAGACAAACGTCTGCTACTTCCAATGGAGTTATGTAGTCCAGGAGGAGTGCTCATATTGCTTATATTATGGGGTAATGAGCCGCTTGTTATCGTCAGAGAGGTGTCAGATGCCATCCCTCTCTGGATATTTAGACACAGGTCTAAGAGGGAATTGTTATCAATGTTGTTGAAATTGATAGTATTCATTAGCACACTGCCATTAGAGCCTGGGACTGGGGTTTCTTCGCTAGTAGTTGAGTTTGTTTCCGGAGGAGGATTTACTGGAAAGAACTCGGTGATGGCGCCTTGGTCCACTGGCTTGGCGTATTTCGCCTTCTTCTTAGACTTGCCATCCTTCGTATGGATCTCCATATTCCCCTTTAAAGGTAGGGTCTTGGTTTTCCACAGGGTGTAGCTCGAATGGGAGGACTTTTTCCCTTCCAACATGTCAAGGGAAGGAAGGAGGTCAACAGCCACCAAGGTTATCTATTCAGAGGAAGGGAAACTTTCCAGTACAGGATTAGATAATAAATATAAGGGTTAATGGGAGATGGTTATTATTCCCTTCAACCCCGGGATGATAGAAAAAGGTAAACCACAGCCTCAGGGCTGTCCAGGTAAGTCCTCACACCCAAAGACCAGAGAATAGGGCGAAAGTCAAGGTATCGAAGCACCCAGGATCAAAGGCCAAAGCCCACAGTCTCCTGGAAATGTGACCTATAAGCCAGGTTAAATGTGTCTTGCAACTTCTGCTCTAATGAGCCAAGAAGGTGCAGTAGTACAAGGCCCAGCAACTGCACCCGTGGACCACACAAGCCAAAGTAGATAAGGGTTGCACACCACAAGGAAGCAGGGTCTCATCAGATGTCAAATATATAAAGTTAACTAACGTAGCACTATAGTTGTGCTACACTGACCAATTATTGTGCATAGTGCGTCAGGAGGAGAGGTCACTGGATGGAGGCCAGATAGCGTGACAACTAGCCCGCAAGCAGCACGCTCCCGGCTCTTCACTCACCTCCTGCAATGCCCCGAGGGGGCCCTTGCACAAGAAAGGCCAACTAGTAGGAACTAGTAAGGACACGGAGCCGCGTTGCAGCTATTCCGCAGGCCCCGCCGTTGTACCATTATTATACTGCAGCAGCGGCTCCCGTTGGCGTAGTACTGCAGAGGAAAACGCCGGGTCTTGCTGATGCTGCTGTGGCAGGAAACGGAGCCGCGAGCCGCAAGTTGCGAGTGCTTCAGCGAGCCGCGAGCAGCGCTGCGTTCCCTCTGCGTCCACTTCTGTGTTCAACTGTAAGAGGAAAGGACCCTGCAACGTGTCTAGCAATGTGCAGAGCCGTGTCAAGACGCACCCCCAATGGGCTCCATACACACAACCACAAGCATAGAGGCCGCTTCCGACACTTCCCAAAATTGAGGACTTTGGAATAGATTGTATCCCCAACAGAGTTCCAAGTTAATCCTTCTTGTCTTGAAGTCCAAGACAAACCAACTTAGGGCAAGGTTTACCCCACCCCTTATAAAGACAACATGTGACAGTGGATTGATCCAGTTCAGACTTTTACAAGTGTCCTTTGCCTTCTGATGTCAACCCAGAGTGATCTGCCTACAGGATTTTGGAACAGGAACCAGGTTCAGGGAGCTCTAGCAGAATCCAAGATGGCAGAACCCCTTCTTGGGTAAAACCTCTCACTCTAACTTCAACACTTGCCATGTCTGCCTGCTTAAAAGGGACTCCAATAATGAGCACCCTTGTGTAAGAGTGCTGTTGTCATGTCAGGACTGACTTTGTAACACCAGTTCTCAGGAGTTCCACTTGGGAGGGTTCAAGTGCTCTGGAGGAATGTGTCAGCCTTCCTCAGTGCATCAAAGGTCAGCTTTTTGGGCAGGGTCGCACATAGCTGTTGTAGAGGCAGCCGGCCAGACAACTAATACACACCAGCCCTGTCATGACTAAAACCTCACCCAGTTGACACTAATATAACATCCAAATGTTGTGGCAGTATAATTGTAGGATCCTATTAGCCTTACGCAAAACAAAATATGTGATGGCTGGAAGGTTTGGAATTATTCCTAACTTCTGGCATTGCTCTGGGCAATCCTCCAGACCATCTTTCTTCACCTGATAACCCATTACAAAAGGGGAAAGACCATATGCAAATCAGGCTTGGTCCCACCCGTAAGGGACAGTCCAGCCCAAACTGGTTGGTCACATCCCTTCTGCACGAGACCACAAGCATTCCCAGACACAGATGACAAAGACATATTCAAATCTCAGCCCTACAGTTTGTAATCCTCTGCAACCCGGATAAACAGTCATTCATCCAATCATGTCTATGTGGCATGAACCTTGAGGTGTTCCTGCCAAAACTATTCGAGAGTGCCAAGTCTCAAGGATTTCCACCAACTGCAAGCATCGCTCTGACTCACAATCAGACCCTTGCGACCAGACTCAGAGCCCAAACCCTAGTGCTGTGGCTTTTTGAGAGGAAGAACATGCTCCCCTCAGGTTCCTCCTTCCATGCCTCCACACCACTCAAAGCAGTAAAACACTCTGGGGCATGTCTAATCAAGGGCATCACCCGTCTACCCACTCACATAGCTACACTTGCTACAGACACAGCCTTCAGAAAAGCCCACATTATATTCAATGTAGTGTGGATTCCAGTCCCTACAGTCCCTCCTTGCCTGGTTGGAAAGCTAGAGATTTTTAGGGGCCATCGTAATTCCAGAAGCTGCACCGTTCCTTTACTGGAAACAAAGAATTGCATGAAAGAGGAAACCAGCAAACAGGCCTTCTCCTGCTATCACTGCGGAACAACATCCCACCAAATATCTGCTCTGCATCACTGGTCCATCATTTCACGGTGGCACTGAAGGCCTTAGTGTTCATAGAAGCTCCTCAGCTGGTGCTTAACATTCTAACACCGGCCAGATTACCACCCATCAGAGGCGTGTCTAGGGGCTGGGGGGACTGGGGGGGCTATAGCCCAGGGTCTTTTGGTTGTAGCCCTGGACAGAAGCCCAAGAGCTACAACCAAAAGGCTAGCTAGTCCCGGGTCCCGACAGTCTCAAAATTAGCGTAGCCCCGGACCTATTCCAGATCTAGCAACACCCCTGACACCTGTCATCACCCTTGGAGTCCAACTCACCAACGCTCTATTCTGTGTAACACCACTCCTCTGTGTGCAGCACACCATTGCTTCCCTGATAAATTCGCCCTTTAGGAAAACCAGCAGGTGGCAGGTGGCAGTGCAGGGGCTAAGTGCAGACAAAAGGGTTAGATAGGTGCAGGTATGGGGACTGTAGGGTTTCAGATACAGCCCCAAGTGCAGGGTTGCCAGGAGGCAGTGCAGGTGTGCAACTCGGAGGGCAGAGACCTGGGCCCGTGGTTCAGAGAGTAGCCAGGTGACGAGTGCAGTGTCAGACAGGAGATCAGCAGGGAAGAACAGAGAAGGCAGAAGCAAAGAGGAAGGTCTTGAGCTGCTTCCAGAACCAGAGATGGTTCTGCTCAAGTTTTAGAGAGCAGGGAGGCTGTTCCAGAGGGAGGCGCCACCTGAACAGAGAGATCTGCCTCCAACTCGTTGCTTGGAAAAGTGACTGACCCTCAAGGAGTTGGAGGTGGAGGAGTGAAGAGCTGTGAGATGGCCAGCTTTTCCAGGAGTTTTCCCAGGAAAGGAGTGATAGAGATCGGGCAATAATTAGCCAGAAGGGAGGGATCGGCTGAGGGTTTCTTGAGAAGAGGGTGCACAAGAGAGTGCTTCAGGGGGAGGGGAAGGTTCCAGAGGTGAAAGAGTGGTTGCAGAAGTCAGTCAATCCTGGAGCAAGGGTGTTAATGTGGTCTTTGATGGTTTTGGAGCAACGGGGAAGTACTTGTTTGGATGAGGTTTTCATATATCGGACTTATCCAGAAACCTCGTCAGGGGAGAAGAGAGGAAAGGCAGAGAAACCTCATCAGGGGAGAAGAGAGGAAAGGCAGAGAAGGGACGGGGTGTCTGCAGGGTGGGGCAGAGGAAGAGGAGAGAGTGGAGGGCCAGTCTCTCCTCGTTCTCCATTGGCCAGTCCAACCTCATTTTTAATGCATGCACAAAGTGATTCTCAAAAGCAAACTGTTGCACATGTGCACACATTCTGGCATGCCTGCCCCGTGCTATAGGTGCAAAATGCATCTGAAGGAGTGAGAAGAAGGGGTGTGTCAAGCACAGTTGTGCACTCACCCATCATTCACGGAGTGCTGCGCTATCACTCTGCCATGGCGTTCCCGATCACCTGGTATGATGAAAGCATGCATTTCATGTGCCTGGCTCTGGGAGACATGCCATCTCAAGTGTGCTCCCTCAAACCATTTGGATACTTCACTGATTCTATAGGCATGAATATTATTCCAGACCCTCTTCCTCCCTTCATCCCCTGCCTGACCTTTACAAATCTTTTGTGTTTGTTTAGCTCTCCTTCCCTTTCATCCTTCCACTCCCCTGGTGTCCTTTTCGATTCCATTCCAGACTATAATCTGGATAGCCTTGTCTAGAGCTGGAAAAAACAGTCTAAGGCACCTGTGGCATGCATAGATTTTAATGGAGAGATAAATGAATGCATGGATGGGTATAATAGCTGCATATTATCCCAGGACAGGCAGGCAGGCAGCGGGGAGTGGAAACACACAATGCCCACTGAAAGGCTATTAATTGCTCTTTGTCAGCAGGGTGCTAATATAGTTGAAGCCAAGGCCAGCAGCAGAAAAAGCATAAGGGAACTCCTATCTACGTATACGTAGGGTGCAAACAACACATAGTTACATAATTGTACCCCAACATCTAATTTCTTTTCCTCTTATTTCTTATAATTTCAACGCTTTGTTGCAATAAATGCCCCAAGCAAAATCTCTTGACTCACTTTTTAATGTTCGAAAACATGTAGTTTATTTATTATTTCTTTACCATTTCATGTTCTGCATTAGTTATTTGGTGCAAAAAGTACATATGTCTTACTCATATGAACATGTTGTATTCAACTGTCCACTGGTATTTATCTTTTTTTTTTTTCAACCTGCAAACCAAATAGGCTGCCAGCAAAGGTAGCCTGTCTCATGCCCGCTGCAAAGGGCATATTTAATGTCCTGAATTGAAGAAGTGTTTTGCTTTGTGTTAAGACTGCCAACATGGGGACAGCTGCTCAAGGGTCCCGCTGAGGTTCATGGCCCATTTCAACTGAAAATGTGGAAAGTCGCCGACACCATCCATGCTTTGGCATTGTTATACCACTAGGGGGGTAGCTTGCTCAATCTAAAACATCTCTTAAAATAACATCATATAACATATGCATCCATGCATCCATGTGGCTCATATGATAAAGGTTGGGCATACCCCTGACACTTAGACATTCAGTCCTGCCATCTGACCGAACACACGTTCCTTTGAGAATGTGTTTTGATACGGCTGGATTCACAAAGAGGTGCACATTTTAAGTGTACTATTGTGCTGCTGGTCAGATCTGAGAATTGGCCCAGTTATACTGGCCTCATATTGAATTTTATGTGACCATTGTTGCTGGTCAAATTCTACTATTTAGAACAAAACATGCTCTATAATCCTTCCTGCCCAGGACACGCCTATCACTCTCCCCCTTGAACCCATTGTGGTAGCCCGCTCCCCCTGCAGGCTATGGATACACTGGTTCTTTTTTAGGGTTTCAAGTGAGCTACCATTCTCTCATAACATATCATTTGAATCTGAAGTTGAGGGACGAGGTCTCCCCTGCCCGTAAGTGTCACAGTTGCCAGCTTACCCCCATCCACCAGAAAGAAGACATTCTATTTAGCAAGCTGTTAGGGGGCACAATGCAAAAGTGCACCCTTCGCAATGCTTTCCGAATTAAACTACTGCTTTTAACAAAGCAATCCGCTGATATTTTCTCTGAGTGGATACACATATTTTGGCTGCATTGCCAGGCTGCGGGATAATTCACATACTCAAACATCAAGAATGTCTTGGCAACAGGGCTTTTGGTTGAGTCTGTAACATTGAAGCCAAAAGGACTGCAGACATATGAGTGGGTGGAAGTCAGAGAAAAAAACAACAGGAACATTCTATCTAAAACATTAGGAAAAGTACTTGCACATATATTATTGTGATAAATACTTCAAGCACGCACAATAAACCTGGGTGAACATGTTAGGGGAGACTCACTCGAATCTTCTGTCCTCAGGTGTCCCACAAGACTTTAGAACTTTCCCCAAGATATGCCCGGGGAAGTTCAAAAGCACACAGGGGTGCTAGATTATGGCCTTATGATGGCTGGCGGAACCATAATGCATGGCCGTTGTCATACGGATGCCACACAAGCCTACAAGCACACACTAATACAGAATGAATCTCAAACTCCAGGCTTTAAGGGCCGAAATCCTGACAGGTTTTCAGGATAACCCTCATTAATATTCTTGAGATACATTTCCATACAATGATTCTAAATGTATGCATTTCTTCTCATGAATATTAATGAGGGATATCCTGAAAACCCGCCAGGATTGGACAACCCTAGTCTAAAACATATGCAGAGCTGTATTTGGGCCTGCTGGGAGCTACTTAAAAATGTATAAAAATAAAAATACAAAATTAGTTCATAGTTGATTACAAATAAAGCACACTAGTTGGCAAGAAAGGTACGCTAAAAAGATTACCTGCGTCGTGTACAATGGGCAGAGAGTGGTTTGTCATTAGCGTTCCAAATGTGGGCAGAGACATGGTGCGTGTTGACAATAAGTAATGTATATTATGCTTTACATACAAAATACCAGTGAAATTTTACTTTTACCAGCCACTTTGTTTTCCATGGAAAAATGTCGGCCCAAGAAAAACCCTTTTGGCTTGTGGTTGGGCAAACCCCCCACTGCAAGTCTGGATGTTACATCCCCCATCTAATTACAACTGCAATAAAGTGTGTCCTGCTAAAGGTGTGAATATCTCAGTGTTCCCCAGACTTGCGGGCTCTAAACGCAGTGATAGAAGGACAGTTTCCCTTGGCTTAAGCATGACTAAAAGGTGTAAAGACTGGGGGCTACAACTTCAAAGAGCAAACAACCAACTTCAAAGAGACGCATAGAAAGAAACTCTGGTCACAGGCTGGCCCAGGGAGACAGATGGCTGGATGAAGCAGATCTCCCATTCGCTGAACATACAGATTTACAATTAATTTAAATGGACTATTATCACTTAGGCCTTCTTCCCAGCAACCATAAGATGGTTTTTCTTCATTTATCTGCCACTTTTTAGGTGATTTCCAGGCGATTGAGGGACTGTAATCGCCAGTTAAACTAGGTTCCGGGCTGATCTGAAAATGTCCCGAATGTAAGAGTTGGCGAACTGGTGAAAGGTAAAATTAGGAATATGAGTAGGGAATTGTTATCCTTACCGTGAAAACAGTGGGAAATTGCCAAACGGCCATGCAACATGGTGCAGACCTGGCTATCGTCTTATTTAATTCTCCATGATTAGCAGAATCAGAAAATATGAATCTTATGGTAGTTATTAGTAAAATTCTGCTGTTTTGCCACAACTAGATTTTTGCAAACATTTGACATGAGAACAAATGGGGCTTGTAAATTAAGCTGCCATATGTCTGCTCCAGACCCCTACACCAATCCTGACTAGGAGGCTGAGTTTGGGATGGAGAGAGAGGGTATCTGTCCAATCCTAATTATGTGACCGCTTGCAGGGTACTCCCCCAAGACTGCAAAATTGGTGGTGTCATTGTTGCTATATAAGGGGGGCTGTACTAGGAAGAAGTGGGAGAGCTGCTGATATTTACCATGAAAAGAGTGTTGCTGCAACTTCCAATCTGGCAGCTGCAAGGAAACACACCAGATGAGATTGCTGGGAATGCATATGGGTGGAGCTGTCTGTTGCTAGAAAGGCCTAAATGCTGACTGGGTCCTATTGTGGAGAGCGGGTGGTCATCCTTGAGAGTGGAGTGACCAGACCCCTGCCCTATCTTTCCAGAGGGTCCTGACATGCAGCTGGCTGTCCTGAACTTTAAACAGAGGCTTTCTATGTAGGTAGAACTAAGCCCTTGTAAACCAAAAGGTGGTGGAGCCTGCCTGCCTAAAATCCTTTCCCTTTATAGGAGGTAAGAGGTGGGGCAAACCTGTGTAGGTCCTTGGACTATTTAACTAAAATATTAATTTAATTAATTCCCCATTTGGTGGAACACTACAGGGTGATTTTTGTTAAAATTAACAATTAACAAAGCTCACTTCCCAGCGGGCGCTGAAAAACTTTAGCCTATAATTTATTTCAATCCTGATTGTCCTGTTACCCCGACTTCTTTAAGGAAGAAGGGTGTTTTTGTTCTTAAAGCAGTCCAATCTTGTTCAACTTTCCCCTAACACAGGCCTTTCAGTGGAGTGGGGTCTGAATCCAAAATTCCTCAATTCATTCAAATATTTCTGTCTGACTTCCCCCAAACAGACCAAAATAGAAGGGGGTCTGAAAAACAGACCACTAAATCACCCTGTGTTTACTTGAAGCCGAAGGTGTGGGTGAAATCATAATTGCCATATGTATTTGTACCAATCTTGAAATCCTATTGCTAGTCACTTAAGCCTGCAGGAAAATCAAAAGTGTGCAGCACTACATCTATAAACGTGTTCACTGACCAGCGCTAATTATTTCTTGAAGGGAAATTTGTAGAAAGTAAAGAATTGTGATTTCTGTTCTTTTCAACTCACTTTTGTGATGTATTTATGTTCAGAGAAGATTATTGTGTTGTGCCACGGATAAAGCGGTGTTGGACAATTTCGTGCACATTTCTATTACTTTTAATTTAAATAAATAGAAATATATTTCCTCCACACTGGCCTGGTTCTTGGCTCATTGTTGGGGAGGTGGGGTCCAAGGGGCATGATATGTGTCTGAAGTGGGCCTGAAGAAAAGAATCCGTTAAACAGTTTGTTGCATGACACCTTAAATGTGGGGAGGGAAGGAACTCCCCGTGTTGAGGGTGGTCTCTCAATAAAGTTGCACAACCTGTAGAGGGTTGACCGTGCAGTCTGCAACATGCAGCACAACCAGGGGGTTTCAACGGAAAAGCAGCAAAGAGGTGTGAACCAGAGGAGTAGAGAATTAAAGGTAGGGTCAAGTAGACCCCCATGTTTTCTTGTAAAGTTGTGAACAGAGCTATGGCTGGAAGTCAGTCTTGGGGAAGGGAATCCTAAAACCACTGTGTTATGTGAACTTTGTTACATTCATCTCAGGGAAGGGAATCTTATCGTAGGGAAGGGAAGCCCCAAGACTACTTGATTGTGGGAACTGTATTACCCTTTGGAACTCAGGGAAAGGGAGACCCAAGACCAACCAATGATGTGAACTGAGATATTGGTGAATCTAAAGAAGACTTTGATTCATCTGTAACAAAACAAGTTTTTTTTTTAAACTATATTAAACTTGCGTTAGAGAACTCTATTTTCCAAGCGTGGAACATTTACATTGGAACATTTATATTTGGTTGAGAATATTTCCCCATTGGTTTTGTAGTAATTTGGGAGGACAGAATAGGTTTTTGACACAGTCTTTTGTTTTGGACTTATTGACATTGACTTTCCTTAGACTTCTCTAGGTAGGGAACTCCCACCATAGCAGAAGGTTAGTTAGTCTAGATCATCTTATTTGATAGTGGAGTGCTAGTTACATGTAAAAGCGCTAGGTCAAGCGTAGGTCAAGCGCATGAAACTCAAACAGGGGATGCACTAGGTTAGTCCTACTTGCCGTCTAGATCATCTAATTTGATAGTAAAGTGCTAGTCAAATGTAAAAGCAGTAGGCTAAGCGCATGCAACTCAAACAGGGGATGCACTACGTTAGTCCTGCTTGCCATCTAGATCATTTTAATTGATAGTGAAGTGCTATTAATGCACTAGGTTAGTCCTGCTTGCCATTTAGACCATCTTATTTGATAGTGAAGTGCTAGTCACATGTGAAAGCAATAGGTCAAACGCATGCAACTCGAACGGGGGATGCACTAGGTTAGTCCTGCTTGCTGTCTAGATCATCTTAATTGATAGTGAAGTGCTTGTCACATGTAATAGTTCATATGCAGTACCTAAGGTAGGTTGGGACATCATTATATGGGTGATGTTAATCTAGTAAGATCCGGAATGGAACTAAAGCATAGTGAGGAGGGCTTTATTAAACTAATGAATTTTTAGCACGTTTGAACCATGTGTAACTTTTTCCTTTTCCAGGGGTTTGGGTAGGTTTTTCCAGTATTTGTGGCATATGAAGCTTTATCTGACATAAGATGGCAGTATCAGTGTATTGGAGTCTACTGTTGGCACATAATGGCAACACCTCCACATGTGACTGTGATTTACATGTGATGCATTGACAACTATCCCTGATGAAAGTACCTCACTCTTGCACAAAATATGAGGCTGAACTTGGCATAGGAAAGCAGCATGTTGGCCTGTGAGGCTGCACCTTACATATGATGATGATACATGGTGTTTGAGGTTCTAGGTGGCATACGATGGCTGCATTTGGATATATGAGGCTGCACTTAGCATATTATGGCAGCACCCAGGCATTTGATGCTACATTTAGCACATGGTGTTGTGATGATTGGCCAGATCTCGCCACTCCTACCCAGTGGGGAGCCCTTTTCTCTGAGGCTAGGGAGGTGAGACCGCTACCCGATAGACCCCCAGGGGTGGTAATATGCAGTAGGACCTCATAGGGAGGTACTCCCGTCCTGGGGATAAGGATCTCTATCTGGGTAAAAGCCTTTAAAGAACCACCACAACCCCTAAGACCCTACCCTCATTGTCACTCTCTCTCCTACCATTGATAGCAGTACAATGTGCTATTGTAACTCTATGACTGTGACAAGTACTGAGACAAAGACAATGTAAGAGGCATGGCGAGAACCCAGGGACAAAGTCACCAAGTATTGTAATGAGGTGGCTCACAGGGGGCATTAAAAGTGTCAAAGATACTGTTCACGGTGGTGGTGACTTTACGCAAGTTCTGAGTCAACAGAATAAAGTGAAGAGTGAGTGAGAACAACATGGGAAGCATTGGAAGTTGTGGCGAAGCTAAGGCAAGACGTATGAGACCCAGGAAGTTAAAACGCTGAAGGCTGCAGAGTTACCAGCGCAGTGCCTCCAGGAAGAGGACCGGAGGAACCAGTTGGGGGAAGAGAATCCTGCGAGCCGGCTCAGAGTCGACTCTCTTGGTGGTGGCGTGACCACAGAAAGGTGGGCCAGTGGGTCCAGAAACAACAGCCAGACCACTAAACTGCTGCAGAGTCATGCAGGAAAACCAGAAAAGGCAAAGAGGTGCACGCGACCCGGCGAAGCACCGTAACCGTGTCCCCTGGACTTGCCCGGTAACGGGAACAGTGTAAAGACCCGGAAAGGTCCGGGAAGAAGCTGAATGCAAGCTGCATGCATTGAGAGTCCTCTCCCTCGGTGCAGTGGTCAGTCAAATACCACTGCTAATGCAGGAACTCCAAAGGAGTGCATTAGGAGTCATCTCCTTTGGCTCAGTGGTCAGCTAAATACCACTGCTAATGCAATGCATTGGGAGTCATCTCCTTCAGCGCAGTGGTTGGCGAAATACCACTGCTAATGCAGGGACCCAGAAAGAGTGCATCAGGGGTTATCTCGCTCAGCGCAGTGGTGAGCCAAATACCACTGCTAAAGCAGAGACACAGAAAGAGTGCATCAGGAGTCATCTCCCTCTGCACAGTGGTCCGTCATATACCACTGCTAAAACAGTGACCCAGAAAGAGTGCATCGCGAGCCATCTCTCTCGCCGCAGTGGTCAGCTGTATACTACTACTGAAACAGAGATACAGAAAAAGTGCATCAGGGGTGATCTCCCTTTGCGCAGTGGTCAGTCACATACCACTACTGAAGCAGAGATTCAGTGAGAGTGCAACAAGAGGCATCTTCTTTGGTGCAGTGGCCAATCAGATACCACTGCGGAAATAGAGGTTAAGAAAAAGCACACTAGAAAAGAGAGTTGTGATCCACAATATCAAAAGAAAGCCAATCAGGCTAGGAACTGTCATATTTCCTGGAAGGAATTGAAATAACTGGAATGAGCCCTCTATAAAGAGCCAGAAGGAGTGTCTTGGAAGACTGGGATAAAAAAAACAGGGGAAGGGAGTCATTCCCCTGGCCCTGTTTGGAAGGGATGCTGAAGAAATAGTTACTTTGAAAGAATTGAACACGGACACCTGGTGAAGGAACTTTACTTTGATTACAGAGGCCTTTTGTTAACGTGTTAGGACTAGAAGGTTACGTTTCTGAAAGAGGATGGAGTACTTATTATTTTGACGGACATTCTGACAAACCCCAAGTTTTCCTAGGTTGAGGCAGGGAAACACCTCATTGAAATAGGGACAGATAAGTTGGTCTTTTGCTTACAAGAAAGCTGTGTAGTCCAAAGATGGCCTCTCCTTGTCAGTCTCCTTCTTCTACACCATCACAGTGTCTATATCTCTCATATGAGGTTATTGCTGTCATAATATGGCAGTAAATGGCCATATAGGGTTGACTTTCAAATGGAGGCAATGCCTGTTGTCTTTGATTGCACGTTGGTTGTGTCTCTGACAAATAATGGCTGCGACCATTGCAGATCTGTGTGGCATCCTAGTTAATACATGCTTGGTAACTAAAATTATTGTGTACCCTCTTTAGTAATATTTTGTTTTTTTAGCAATTTTACACAAAGTGCAGTTATATCCTGTGATGTCATCAGGGTCAAAGTTCATAGGAAAACGCTTTCTGTAACTACATCTGGTGAAATGTTCATGTGAAATTACTTACTTACTGTAATGTTATGTGATGTGTGATGTCACTTACACCACCCTTTGCATGTTTTCTTAATTGACGTTGACGGCCAAGCAACCATTTTAGTTCCGAACTGCTAAAGGGAGAGGGCTGCTAGATAGAAACTCACAACTAGAAATGGCAAGGGATCTATCAGAGGAACCGACAAGCCACTGGCAGGAGGGAGGCAATGGATGCATGCATGGATGTCATTTAGGGGTCGCCAGAGGTCACAACTGCGGCCCCCGAGGTCTCCCTTGTTACCCCTGTGGTCTCCCTTTCTACCCCTAAAAAAATAAAGTAAAAAAACACTTTTTATTTTTTACATTAATGCTCAAGGCTGTGGCCAGCAGCATGTGGCTCTTTTTTTCTGGAGTGGCTGGTTTTCTGATGGCTATAGCTGGTAAGATAGCTCAGTGGGTTGAGCGCTTGCTGCTGCAATGTGTGTGCAATCTGCAAGTTGCAGGTTCGACTCCCAGCAAGGCCAACTCAGCCTTTCATCCTGCTGAGGTTGATAAATGAATACCAACACAGGTTGAGTGATATTGTATGTATATTTGTTCTATATGAAGCACTTAAGCGTAAGTGCTATATAAATATAATAACACATCATTATCGTTTGGTCATGGACATCTGCTTGCATTCACAGTGATTTGGTAATATGGGCCTATACGCACTGATATTAATGATACATGTAGTGATCCATTGTTGTTTGAAATGTATATCAATTTACAGCGATATCCTAACCATATTTTTCGTAGTGTACTCCCAAACAATGCTATGTGATGTCACTTCCTGTTTTGTCGTGGGGTGAAAGGTTGTGTTCCATCATTTCCCGTGATGTCACTTCGGGGTGGTGTCAAAAGACATCACTTCCTGTGATGTCCTCAGAGGTGAGGGGTCGTGTGATGTCACTTCCGCTACCCCATGCATTTTGGTGAAATAACGTCCCTGGATGCATGGCATGGAAAATGGGACAACGCATGCAGTCATACAGGCATATTATAAGTAGATTGCCAAATTGGAGAACGTGCGGAAGGTGGATCCTGGAGACCCAAGGATCTTCCTTGTTATTTATGGTGGTCTGGGTAGATCCATGACATGATGGCAAATTTTTGTGATCTAGAAACGTATGTTCCCGAATTTACTTTCTCTTTGTTTAACTCACTCCTTTGCATTGTTTAACGGTGGATGTATCTGATGATCCTCTGATCAACATTTCCCAACCTCTTCCATTTGCCCTCTTTTGTCGAGTTATTTTCTTTAAAAACACACAAAGAATATAGCTGTGCAATTATATTGCTTGGCATGTAAAGAATATACAGAAGTTAAGAATGTATTATATATAGAGCTGTTCATGGAAAGGGCCTGAAAGCCAGACGAGGATCTTGCTCCTGGAGTGATCACTTTCTCCTGTCCGCCCAACTCACCCTCCCTACCTCTCAGGCCAAGCCACCTCCATCACTGCCACCCACTTTCTTGGTCATCCGACCCATGAAGCGTCAGCTGAGGCTTTCGCCGCCACCTACTCACCCCCCCCCCCCTTCAGCTGACTTTCACCCTGACACAGCCCCCTCCACCCTCCACTCTGCTATATCTGATACTCTTAATATCCTTGCCCCTGTCATTGTAAGAATCCGCCTGAAGCCCAAAGCCAAGTGTAACTCCTGGTATGACTCAGAACTCGTCACCCTAAAATGCAAGTGCAGAGTGGCCTAGAGGAAATGGCATGCTTCATGTACACCCTC
The DNA here is from genome assembly GCF_040938575.1 of Ambystoma mexicanum. Classification (NCBI taxonomy): domain Eukaryota; kingdom Metazoa; phylum Chordata; class Amphibia; order Caudata; family Ambystomatidae; genus Ambystoma; species Ambystoma mexicanum. The sequence goes on from NC_090924.1 coordinate 1,043,615,565, forward strand.
TGACAAACTAGCCTGCCGCCTGCTGCAAAGGCAATACTGGCTCTCTGTCCTAACCAAGAAGAGAGCTCATATCCAAGCCTGCATCTCTGTGGCACCTAACAACTCGGCTGAACTCTTTAAAATCTGCAAGGAACTAGCCAATCCTGCCGAAGTCTCTACATATCCTGTCCCTTCCCAGGCCCTCTGCAAGGCACTGGCTTCTCACTTCATCGCTAAAACTCAGGACATCCTGTCCCCACTCACCTCCTATCCCCTCCATCACCCTACTCCCTGCTCTTCCTCTGGCCCTTCTGCAGCCACCCCCCCCCTCCTTCCCTGCCTTTCCCATGTTCTCCGCAGGCGAGGTTTCTAGACAAGTCCGATCTATGAAAGTCTCATTGAAACAGGTTCACCCCTGTTCCTCCAAAACTATCAAGGACCACATTGACTCCCTGGCTCCTGCCCTAGCTGATATCTGCAATCACTCCTTCAACACTGGAGTCACTGTAGCACTCCCTTGTGCACCCTCTTCTTAAGAAACCCTCTCCGACCCCTCCTCGCCCTCCCTAACTGTCACCCAATCTTCATCACTCCCTTTCTAGGCAAACTCCTTGAGAAACTGGCCATCTCCCAGCTTAATCTGTTGGTTGTCTTCATGACCATCAGTCTGGCTTCAGAGCTGCCAGAGGTATGGAAACTGCTCTCCTAAACATCTGTGAAAACCTGCTCTCCAACCTTGACTCTAACACCCCTTGCGTCCTCATCCTACTTGATCTCTCTTCTGCCTTTGTCACTGTCAACCATGCCATCCTGCTCAACCGTCTCCATGATAACCTGGGTATCACTGGTCAGGCTCTGGCATGGCTGACTTCTTTCCTCTCTGACCTACCCTCCAAGGTCCAACTTGGGTCCTTCCTCTCTGCTATCTTTTTCTCTACCTGCAGTGTCCCCCAGGGTCCTAACCTCTCTCCCTGGCTGTTCAACCAATACCTGGAACTCCTTGCCAACCACATCGCCGCTCTCCGCCCCAACTTTCATTGCTATGCAGATGACACCCAGCTCATTTTCAGGCTACCCTCGGTCTCCTCCTCTCCTTCCCTCATCTCTGACTGTCTGTCTTCTATCCAGGACCTGTGTCCCGCCAATGACCTCTGCCTTAATGCCAGTAAGACTGAGATTCTCCTCATCGGCACACCCGCTCCCTCCTTCCCTGTAGCTCTCTGTCCGGCCTCTCTTGGCCCTCTTCCTGCTCCCACCTGCAAGGCTAAAAACCTCTGGGTCATCTTTGACTCCACACTCTCCTTCTCTCCTCACATCTCTGATGTCTCTAAGAAGTCACACAACCAGCTGCACCTCCTCAGAGGTATTCCCCCTTTCCTCTCCTTCTCCCAGAAGCTCACTGTCTCCAGAGCTCTCGTTCTCTCTAGGCTGGACTATTTCAACAGCCTCTTTCTAAATCTGCCTGCTTCTACTCTCCACCCTCTGCAATTTATCCAGAACAGGAGTGCAAGACTTGCTATTGGCCTCAAGTCCAGGGATTGTATCTCTCCAGGACTGAAATCTCTGCACTGGCTCCCAGTGGCTGCAAGGATTAAGTTCAAAATCCTCTGCATCGTCCACAAGGAATTCTGGGGCCTGGGGCCTCAATAACTTCAACTCTCTCTTCCTAAATACCTTCCTTCTCAAGCTCTTTGCTCATCCGCCTCCAACGCCCTCAGGGTCAGTCGCTTCTCCAAGCAATGAGTTGGTGGTAGATCTCTTTCCTTGGCTGGTGCCTCTCTCTGGAACAGCCTCCCCGCCTCCCTTAAACTTGAGGAGAATCATCTCAGATTCCGGAAGCACCTCAAAACATTTTTCTTTGCTTCTGCTTTTTCTCCTCCTCTCCTCTGCTGACCTCCTGGCTGTAACTGGAACTGCACTGGCTACCCAGGCACCCTCTGATCTTGGGCCCAGGTCCCTCCCCCGCCAGCGTCACACACCTGAACTGCCCACCGGCAACCCCCGCACTTGGGGAATGTTTCTGTATCCCTACAGTCCCCCTACCAGCCCTTGACACCTGATGTGTGCACTTACCCATGCACTTGCCACATGCTGGCCGTTTACTTACTTATTGTTATCATCTTTTGCCATGTGCTGCACTGTCCCTGCCCCCTTCCCTCGCACTTGCGCAATCTGAATGACACCTGGCCTTGTAGGATCGTTGTCCATCCTCCCTTAGCTCGTCGCGCCTTGAAACCCTTGTGTATAGGCGTGTTATAAATGCCATATCATATATCATATCATTTAGCATGAGCTGCATCCCAAAACCCGGCTCGTCCGTGCGCACTCGCGTTGCAGTGCCGGTAGGCCTTCTGAAGCATCAGACAACAGGGCACAGAGGTTGAGCCACAGGAGATGCAAGCCGTCCACATGCATGTTTCCCTCACACCCAACAGAACTGACATAGGCTAGCAGCTCTGTCTACATATACCAGTACAGACCCACAAGGCCACGTACTGCCATCTTACACCAGTGGGAGCCTTCAACGCCAGTTACAGTCATTATAACTAATACTAAACACAACCCTATATTTTCCAGGTCCTGCCTGCCAACATATAAATCAGATTTTAAAAAAAGAAAATGATTCCTGGCTGGTATCAGTATGCTGGAGGGCAGAGATGGGAGCCTATAATGCTTGGGGACATGAAGGGCGTTTCCTCCTTTTGAATGTACCTGCAAGACTGGGTTGGTTCACTGAAATAATCAGGCAATGGCTTAGCTGGGGTGCCCTGGTGGAACTTATTCACTTCGAAAAAATCAAAAACACACTTTTCAAACATATATAAACATTTGCACAGAATTTGATTTTTGAGGGTGGGGGGAGGCAAAATAATGCAGTTATTTTTAGTGTCAACCTTTATTTTTTCTGTTTACAATGCTTTCAATGAAAAGTTCGTTATCTTTCATTCTTAACTTTTACTGCTTCCTTTTCTTCCTATTCTGTCCATGTTACTATTCCCGCAATATTAAAACACAGAGCCAATTTGCATGTCCAAGTTGCAGATTGCAAGCGTTGCAGAGAATAGTTGTATTGCATGTTGAGTGATCGTCCCCAGTGTGACTCAGACGATGGTCTCCGCAGCCACCTGTCAAGGGGCCAAGCAGGCCCAGGACCGCTTTTTAGTCTGCAAGGTCTGAAACTCCAACTTCGTGAAGACCATAGAGTCTGGATATTGACCAATCAGATTCTATCAGATGCGCGGACCTAACAGCCCGACGCGCTCTTTGTATATTTGGATTGGCTTGTTCCCAGCCATCGTGTTTTCTTCATTATCGCATTCCTCTGAAGCAAGGGACTTTTCTCATCATGGAAACTAAAACTACTGCTAAATTAAAACAATAATTAATGCTGCGGCGAGAACATGTGTGGGATGTTTATGGTAGCTTTTCAGAGGGAGCGAGGCAGAGGGAAACAAGTCAAAGTTCATCAAGTAGGCAAGTGCTCTGACGGGCCGGGGCTGGAGCTGTGCTTGAGTGCAGGAAACAGAAGGTCAAGTGATGACTGTGTTATATTGGGCTCATCTCGGCACCTACAAGCCAACAGACCCATGTACAGGTTGGTGTTGGGTGCCATTAGTGACTGCTTCCAATAAGGGCCTTCATTCAGCGCACCCTACAATAACAGTAGGAAGTAGAGGTTGCACCTTAAGCCACCATTGCTCAATGAACAAATCCACACTTAAACAACTCAGGTCAAATAAGAGATCCTTTTCTATTGGAACAATTTGTTGGGTATATCGGATACCCTGAAACAAACCCCGTAGATCCTCCATGCCCCCCACCCTTAGTGTTAGTCTCCCTGACGATAGAGAGCCACAACCAATGGAGGTCTCTGATGGTGTAATAACCTGGTGTATCTTTCAGGTGAAATAGGGCCATGTCTCCATTGGTGCACGTACGAGAAATGCTGACTCGCGAAACGTGCTACTGCGCAATGTTAAGAGCCAACCTAATTCAGCAGAACCTCCACGTCCTAAAATTTAAAGAGAGATCACGTGTCTGAATCAAGGGATGAGAAAAGAGAACCCCAAGAATGGGCCTGGTGAGAGATGGAATATATAAGAAAGGACACCAAAACTAAAAATAGCTTGAGGTTTAAGCAGTTGGGAATAAAAATCCCCAAATTCTGAAAAAAGATTGGGAAGCACATCTAAATATCATTTAGAGTAGAAGTAACATTATAGTTAACCCTATACCTGGACCAATTACGGAAGCTCTGACTGAGATTGTAATCAGGTGCCCAAAGGATTCTAAATCTGCCAGACCTGAAACGGTTACAAATTCAGTGTACAACGAACACCCTCACCTTCGGGGTCTTCATGGCTGGTAGCAGCCTGCTATTGACAGAGCCTAAAGTAGTCCTGAGCAAATTGGGGGCCGCAGCGAGGGATCAGGACTTTAACGGGCCCTGTATGCACCTGAAGGCAGGGGTGCTTGCTATTCACACCCCAGGGCTCCTTCTGGGTTGTGAACACTTTAAAAGTATTTTTTTATGGGAAAAGGGCTCTGTGTCTATTGCACATGCTCAATTTCCTACTAAACAAAAAAGAAGCTAAGATGTCTGCCGCTATGGTATGGAAAATAGAAAAGGGAGTGAACCCCTTTTTTATTTCTAAGGCACCCGTGAGGATGGGGAGGACAGAGCGATCCCAGAGCAGCAGGCAGCAAAGGTAAGTTGGGACTAGGGGTTGGGAGTGGGGGGTGAGATTTTGGATTCCCAGACTGGCCGAGGAGGACAGGTTGGAAGAGCCTGAGAAAAAATATGACGGATCTGGGGAAGAAGCAATGGTGGCCAGTAGAGAACCACAGATTCTGATTGTGGAAATACACCTGTGTTCTCAGCCTTTATGGTTGGTCGATGCCTCTCCCCCAGGTATGAATAAAAGACCAATTCCAAATAGTTACTCATTATGTGGCCCACCAGATGTTTTTGACAACTTCCATGATCCTTCACTAGTGACAATGCTGGCTAGGAATGATGGGAGTTGAATTACAAAGTATCTGGAGGGTGTTATTATTATTATTATTATTACTATTATTATATTATGATTGTATTTATTGAGCGGTACATGTAGTCCTTTCTTCCTGGTCCCTGGCGGCCATTTTGGTAGCCTTTTTTCCTCGAGTTGAGAAACAGTTTCAACGCCGTTTCTGAACTCAAGAAAAAATGCTAATAGTAGAGAGTGCGGGTAGTAAAGTTGAGGACTTTTGTCTAGAGGGAGGAAGGAGAAGAGAGGAAGGCCAAGAAGTAACCTTCAGTTGTAGTTCAGTTTGCTGGGCAGAGGAGTGAAGATTAGAGTTTTTGTAAAGTGGTTGGTAAGAAAAGGACGCATTTTCCGAATGTTGAGAAGGTTAATATGAGCAGCATAGGTAGTGGTAGTGATGAACTGTTGAAGTCGTAGGTCGCTATCAAAGAGGACCCAAAGGCTTGGGTGAATGAGAAAATAGGTCAGCCGGGATGGAGATAGAAGAGTCGAGGAGAAGGATGAAATTGGGAGCCAGGAAAAACCTGACTTCAGTTTTTGAAGAGTTCAGCATGAGGCAGAGAAAACCCATCCAGTGATGAATTGCAGTGAGACAGTTCGAAATACGTCTGAGATGTCTCAAGTGAAGGAGAGAATTACAAATATTTGAGAAGCTTCAGCAAAAAGGTGATCATGAAATCCAAAGGATGAGATAAATCTTCCTACTGATGAGGTATAAAGGGTGAAGAGCAGAGATCCCAGGACTGATCTTTTTGGGATGCAGACAGGGCGCAGAGATTTTAACGAGTTGACCTTATAGGTAGGAGGTGATCCAGGCAAGAGCAGATTTGCCAAACCCAAGGTCCTGGAGACTGAGGAGGAGAAAGGAGTGGTTGACAGTGTCAAATGAGTCAGAAAGGTCCAAAAAGGATAAGTATAGAAGAGAGGTTGGAGTGGTGAGCATTAGGGAGAAAGTTGGAGACATGCATGAGTGTACACTCAGTGGAGTGTTTACTACAGATGCCAGATTTAAGTGGATTTCTAAGGTCATTCTCCTTAGAATCTTTGTAACAACGGACATGGGGAAAATGTAAGGATGTGCTCTACAGTAAAGTTCTGTAAATAGACATGGGATGCCTACGATCAAAGCAATCACAGGAAGGGCAGGTCAACCAACTTTATATCAACATAATATCACCAACATGCATTTTTCAATCCCTTAAAAGCCATATTACGGAGGATCTCCAAGGCCATTATCCTAAAGGTACTTTGTGATCTGATCAAAGACCACCCTCTCAAGGGCTTTTGAATAATGGGGAAGAAGAGAATTCCTCTCTCCTTCCCCGTAGAACCTCACCACATTTCCCTCCTTCCCCAACATTGTTCTCCCATGACAAAGAATCTCATTACTGTTCACTGTCCACTGAACAATCACATCTCTTTCCTCCTTCCCCAAAGAATCTCAGCACTATCTTTGGTCCCCATATAATGCCAACCCTATCCTTCTTACCCCCAAACTTCTCTACATTGACCCCCTACACTTTAGAATCTTAGCAATATTCTCCTCGCTCCATAGATGAGTATGGCTATGGTGGCCTCATACTTGGAAGACTGCCACATCTTTTGCTTGACGCTTGCATCATTATTTTCCAAACCATTTGCTGTGAGTACAATCTATTGACAGTGGCCGAACGATGTGAGCACATCCGCCAGGGAGAACTTGGAGCCTGTGAAAGCTGTGACTGTAAGCATTAGAACAATCGCTTACAGGAGAAAGGTATGGGATGTGCTGGTGGGACCTCTGGGTGACAGCAGCCAAGGAGCTGAGCCGGGCACTTGACAGAGCCAATGAGGTGTTGTCTTGAGTGGAACAGCTAGGCCTGAAAGTTTCAGGTTAGGTGGTGTCAATCAGGCTCGGGGTGCAGTGCTAGTCCAAACGCCATGACACAGGATGATAGAAGAGTGCATCAGTAAAGTTGTGAGAACATTGAGAGATACCCCGATCTGATTCCCTTTGCTGCTGTGAAGGAAGGGCCCCACACCGCCACTGGAGGCTCTCTGTGCCTGTGGAGCTACCATGATGCAGTGCTAGCTTGGCACTGTGCCCGAAGCAATGACCTTTGCCATTGGATCTTTTCATGGGACATGCTTTAAACATGTGGGCTCTGGTGCCCCTGGGGCAGCGTTGGTTCCCATCTATGGGTCATTCCGTGCCCGTGAAGATACGTACAGGAGGCAGGGCGCGATGTGGCTCTCAATCCATCGCAAGGGCTTGGGTTTATCGACGCTGGGCCTCTATGGGTTCGTTGGGTTGCCTGAGGGTCTGAGCCCTGTTCCGAGCGCTCCGGGTGCTCTCTGTCTCCCATTTCCTACAGTGATTTACTGCAAGGATGATACTTGTCTCCTCGTGTAAATCTTGATCTGAAAACTGCAGCTCCTGGCTGTTGCTGTGCTGTCTTGACACAAGTCTTAACTCCGAAAGATGTCAGTTGGTTTCGCGCGGCATCCTGAAATCTCTCCTTGTTATGTTTGATTGAAGCAGTGTGCAAATGCAGTCAAGAGTGAATACTACCTTGACTGACGAAGGGACGGTAAGGCCTGGGAGAGAAGTGGATACCTGTCTTGGGAGCCTAGTGAAGTGGGGGGATAGCATTGTTGCCCAGGTGACCAGCAGGAGTGCCAACTTTAACCTTAAGGGGGAGCTGAGCTTTATGGCACATGTGATCCAGGTGATGAAATGGGGAGTGACATTTTGGGGATTGGCCTCACAAGAAATTACATCACACACATGTGCCTGTGAGCGACACAATGTCTAAACCTATTTTTTTTTACCGACACTTTATTTCCCAGAGAAACTAAAAAGGAATGTATGGTACTATTTTGAGTTAACTCTAACTACTCCCATTTCAGGAGCGGTCTATCCAGAGCTGCCAGGCCGTGTCCCACAGAACACAAGCATGTCGAGGCTTTGCTGGACCTAAATCAGTGTAGTGCAATTTGGTTCCATAGGGGTGGCAATCGGGGGACTCGCCTCTGACGGGGAGTGGGTGGGTTGTGGAGGGGAGGGAGAGAGACAGAGAGAGTGTGAGGGAAAGAGAAAGACACACACACAGAGTGAGAGAGAGAGACAGAGAGAGAGAGAAAGAGAGAGAGAGAGAGAGAGAGAGAGAGAGAGAGAGAGAGAGAGAGAGAGAGAGAGAGAGAGAGAGAGAGAGAGAGGAGTGTTGGGAGGAGACCTCATTAGACCTGTCAATGCTTTGTTTTGCTTCTCATGTCTTGGCATGCCCTTATTGTATCTTGCTATGTCATTTTATGTTTTGTAACATGTGGCTTGATTGTTTGTACCACTCACTAATTAGCTCACCATTCTACATTTTACCATATACTATACATCTGCATGTTGTCCCACAGCTATTCTTTCCACTGAAATGTGCTGTCATGTGCCCTACTGTAATGTTGCTCCTGGTTGTCCCACAGCACACTTGCACCTCTGGGGTTTTTCTCCCTGGTGTCGCATTGTGATTTCTTCCCCAGTGCCCAATGCAATTAGTGCTCTACCATGATTCCACTCCCTGATGTCCAAAGTAATGAATGTGACTGGCTCCTAGATATCACAATTTGAACGCATAGCATATTGACCCCCACCCTCTCTGGAATACCTACTCTGAACTCTCCTTGGGAAATGTTCTCACCCACTAACTGTTATCCACTGCTGGCTGCTCCCTATGTCTTCCACTCTTCCTGTGTTTCTCCGCTTTCATGTAGGAGCAGCCACCTCACACAGTCCTCTGCCAGAGGCACCTGTGACGAATCAACTTCCGGGGTAGCAGTGGTCATGGGGTGAATATCTGTTTCTAAACCATCAATCAGCCCCACACCTCTAATACACCAGAAGGGATTCAAACAGATTGGAATAACAAGCAAATTATAAACCTCCTTGAACAATTTTGGTAAAGTGGACGGAATGGCAGGCTTATCCCCTGAAGGTTGTGGATCATTGGCTAGTTCCAACACTTCCAAGATACAATTATTACCCAATGATAAAAGGGACTGTGCAGTAAAGGTTGTATAAAAAATATCTACTTTATTTATATCACAACAGACAGTCTAACAACACTATGAAACACAACCCATCCTGTAAGGGAATGCAGAGGACAGACAGTTTCAAAGAAGGAAAAGGGATGCACTCTGGATACTGACAGGAGGGTAGACGGTATGGTTAATAACCACAACAGTTTAAGTTCACTTGCCTTCAGCACAAAGGGAACAATGGGCCTTAATATGTCTTGTGGGGCCTTCTGGGAATTACCAGGGGGCAGAGCCACAGTGTACCTTGTGCTCTGGGTGTTATTGGTGCTCGACAGGGTTGAGTTGGCTTCAGGGTGCTTTGCAGACATCTGTGACAGAGTTCGAGATAGGAGTCATCTGCGAGTATCTGGCGACAAGACGGTTTGGCGAGTGAAGCTGGACGAACGGCTGCAGGCTGGCCTACATGGCGGCTCGGGATGAGGAATCGTCTCAGTGCTGATCAGTGGTTCTGAAGCACTAGTCGAGACATCTTGAATGTCTTTAAGCAGTGGCGGCTTGACAACGGTCAGCATTGCCACCAGTTGCAGGTCGAGGAACTCTACTGGATCGAAAGTGTCCTTTAAGGCAGACATAGGTAGATGATCGTCGGGGCACTCCTCATAGCTTCTTCAATGGGCTTGTGTCATCCTTTAAGGTGGGTGGCCCACAGCTGTGGAGTGTGTTGCAAGTAGCTGTCTTGTCCTTGATTGCAGGCTCCGAGAGCTCCTTACACTTCCAATCCAGGAAGCTTGCTGCAGAGCCTAGCAAGGCATGCTGTGTTCTGCCTGGGTACCGGTTCTGGAGCAGCTGGGCGGTCCTCTGAGTTCTGCATCGCCCTCTGTTCCCTGGGAGATGTTTAGGGGAGGGAACTTGCTTCCCTTCCCTTTTTGGTTTTCCTGGCCTTCCTTCACTGGCAGAAGATGTAAGGCAGACTGTACCTTCAGCCAGGGTCCAAAGTTGAGTTCTCCTTTGTGACTTATTCTGAACTCTTCAGATGATCTGCCTAAGAGGGGCTCCCGCCCTCTTTTAAAGCTGAGTGGGCCACAGTGATTGGGGTAGGCTAAGCCTACCTTAATGAACCAATCCAAGGGTCGCTACCAACAATCTCCTGTGTGCGTGAGGTCATAACCAGAGTGCTTTGCAACAGGAAAGGAAAAGGGGTGAAAAGAGGAACAAGGTGGGCCCAAGAACTAAAATGGTGGAGACCTTCTCTCACAGAAAGCTCTGGCCACGCTCTCTTGTGACACTAAGTCCCACCCATCTTCCTGTCAGTTGTGTTCAAAGAGTCTCTCTAGTTAATGGTCCTCTCTATATGGTCCCTGTTAAAGCAGTAGGTCTCCCTTGAAGCTGTGGCGAGACCAAACTCTATGGCTCCTGCAAAAAGCATTCTCTTACCTTATGAATGGGGTCCCCTTAGCGGGGTAGCTTACTGTAAACAGCAGTCCCAGACATGACAGCTCACTGTCATTGGTACAGAGGGCAGGAGCTGGATTCAGGTTGACAGAGTTACATATGAATGGTTGTTGGGTTTCCGGTCTCCTTTGTTAACCTCTGCAGCCAGGCGCCATGTGGGCCTGTTTCAAGTACCCTCTATTGGTATGTTAATCACAGCCACCGAATGCAGGGCCTAACAAAAGAGTAGGCGGATCCATGGAGCCTTTGTTAGTTAATCTGACTGGCCATGGCAGGGAGAGGTTTGGTCCTCCCTCTTCCTGGTGATGACATAGTGCATTCCTGGCTGTCACATTACAATTAAATATGACGGGGTAGACTGTGCCTGTAGGCTGTGTGAACCCAGAATACACAGATCTATGCGTTTGTCGTGGTGTGAGCATAGGGAAATGTGTGTGGATTAGCCACACACATCTTCCAGTAGTTGGTCTACCATCATTCTGTTTAATTAAAAATGTCAAAAAGCCAAGGGAGCACACACCCACCATGCAGCTGGTCGAATTCCTCACAGCACCAGTGCTCAACAGAGTGCCTCATGATATCTCCTAACAAGTATCTTACTGATGGCACCGCTATCAGACAACACGCTCGATGCATCCCTACCGAGATGTGTCTGTGGCCACACCGGGTAGATGCTCCATGTTGCACCCCGGTCCAACCACTAATCTCCCTGCATTAATCTTCTCAACCAATACACTCAAACACACTGTACACAGAAGAACTGAGACATGTGCAAATTACAACGGTATTACCCTCCTAACAGGCATGAAACAATAGAGCAAAACACTGCTGCAATCAAATGACATACCACGGCTGCAGCAAATTCATTTTAGCACCACCGGCAGAACAAAACGCTTCCCTATGGACACAAAAGCCTCTATGCTCTCGACACAGAACACCTAGAAACAGTCCCACACAGAGCTTAGATGGATTCCTGTCTGCATACATCATCACAAACACAAAGCTAGCTTGCATTTACTCTATATCCGCACTAATCTAACCCACCCATTCCCTTATTTATCAACTAGACTAGAGCAACTGGAGACCATGCAAAAAGCAGTAGTATACATCCCTTAATTTATTTTATTTATTTATTTTACATTTATAAAGCGCAGGCATCGAGGCGCTGTTACAGGAATTGTTTTTTTTGTTTTTCTTAGTTGCGTAATTGTGTGGTTTTTTTTTTTTTTGTTCTTAGTTACGTATTTATAACGCGCTTAAACACCCAGAGGTTTCTAAGCGCGGACCCGGGGATCGAACCTGTTGTTGCTTCGTGTCGTCTTGCTTCCAAGACGCGCACGCTGCCGCTGATCTATCCTCCCTGTAACACAATATAACATACAGAACATGGCGGCTAGACCAATAACAAGGTTTGTCACTAGTAAAGTCCACACACCCACGGAAGGCCCTGAAATTAATCTTCACTTTAAATAAATGGAGGGACTATCATGAAATGGATCTTTTTTCTGCATCTGAAAACTGATAATGCTTAAGTAGGAAGCATTGACCGGGCAACTGATGATGGGAAAAGAGTGGTGCCTGTTTTCCTGTTTACTGTGTCACCTACTCCCTGCTCAGCAGCCCCACGAACCAGAACTTATACCGCTCTCCAAACAGGTGGCAAAAGTCACCATAGATAGATTCCAACACCAGGCCTCACTCCCCCGGTACATGATAACCAATGCATTTCTCTTCATAGGTGCAACCCATTCTCTCTACTGATAGTAGTATCTCGCATTATTTTGCATCCAGGCATCCCCCACTATATTTCTGCAATCCAGGTATTCCCCCTGCTGTTTCTGTATGTAGGTGTTCCCCACTGTATTTCTGCATCCAGGTGTTCCCCCGATTGCATTTTGAATCTAAATGAGCCCTGTCTGTATTTCTGCATCCAGGTGTTACCTGATTGTATTTTGCATCTAGGTGATTCCTGGCTGCATTTCTGCACCCAGGTGTTCCATGTGATCCCTGGCTGCATTTCTGCACCCAGGTGTTCCATGTGATCCCTGGCTGCATTTCTGCATCCAGGTGTTCCATGTGATCCCTGGCTGCATTTCTGCACCCAGGTGTTCCATGTGATCCCTGGCTGCATTTCTGCATCCAGGTGTTATCCCGATTGCATTTTGCATCTAAGTGATCTCTCAATGTTTGTGCATCTGCGTGATCCTTGACTGTATTTCTACATCCTGGTAATCCCCTGCCCCCCAGCTATATTTTGCATCCAGATATCCTGCCCACTGTGTTTTGCATCTTGGTGCTCCCCCACTGTATTTTGCATCTTGGTGCTCCCCCACTGTATTTTACATCTTGGTGCTCCCCCACTGTATTTTTCATTTTAGTGATTCCCCCACTGTGTTTTGCATCTTGGTGCTCCCCCACTGTATTTTGCATCTTGGTGATCCCCCACTGTATTTTGCATCTTGGTGCTCCCCCACTGTATTTTTCATGGTAGTGATCCCCCACTGTATTTTGCATCTTGGTGCTCCCCCACTGTATTTTTCATTTTAGTGATCCCCCGCTGTATTTTTCATCTTAGTGATCCACCACTGTATTTTGCATCTTGGTGCTCCCCCACTGTATTTTACATGTTGGTGCTCCCCCACTGCATTTTGCATCTCGGTGCTCCCCCAGTGTATTTTGCATCTTGGTGCCCCCCCACTGTATTTTTCATCTTGGTGGTCCCCCACTGTATTTTGGATTTGTATATATTGATTTTTTAGGCACTTTCACCAAACCACTATACATAAATAAGTGTGTACAAAAATATGAATAAACGATTTAGATAATAAAAGGAATTATCACGTTAGAAAGCAGAACATTCTTTAAGTGTGAACATGGGACTGGATCTGATGGGGACAGGATAAGAGCTCCAGTGTCTGGTTGCCAATAGTGAAAAGGAACGAAAATGAGATTGGGCACAGGGTGGCTGGGGGACTTTTGGTAGAAACTTAGTTTTAGACTGAAAGGAGCGTGTGGGGACGTAAAAAGATAATATGGGTCAGAGGTAGGGGGAGGAAGATCGTGAAGACATTTGAAAATAAATGATCCAGAGGAAGTGGAACAACAGTAGACGAGATTCAAAGGATAGTGGGGAGAGGGAATGAAGAGAGGGAAGGATAGAGAGCGCGGATAGCAGAGTTGAAAACAGAGCATAGGGGGGCAAGATGAGAGGTTGGGACCAACAGGAAGCAAGGTGCAATAGTCACGATGAGTGAGAATCAAAGCAGTAATAAAAGGTTTAGTACCGTGAAAAGTAAGGAAAGGCCAAGCTTTGCACAAATTGTGTATTTAAAAATGACAGAAGCGAGCAGGGTTGGTAATGTGTAAGGAAAAAAAAGAGAAGACTCAAAGAGGACACCCAGATTTTGTGCAGGGGTTTAGAAAGGGGGGAAAGAGAATGGAGGGCAGAGAAACAGGAGCAGGGACTGCGGGGGCAGGAAAGAACAGAATTACATGTTTTAAGGCATAAAGATGTAGGAAATTTGTGTTCATCCAAGATTGTATTGCAAGGAGATAGGAAGCGATGATAGCATAAAGAGAGTTGGAAAAGGAAGAGAAAGAGGCAAAGATCTGGGGATCATAAGGGTAGAAATAGGCAGAAATCCGAAAGAAAGAGACAATAGAGGAGGTGTAAAAGGAAAACGGTAGAAGGCCCAAGGTTGAGCCTTGGGGAACACCGTGCAGCAAAGGTAAACTAATGGAGTTTTTACCACCCCATGAGATGGAAAAAGATTGATCAGACAGATAAGATTGGAATCAATGTAGGAAAGAACCAGAAATACCCAGAGAGCCCATCGTGGACAGGAGAGTAAGGTGGCCGACAGTATCAAAAGTGGCAGAAAGATCAAGAAGGATCAGAATTGATGAGAACCTAGAGTGGCGAGCAGATAGAAGCAAAGTGGATCCGCTGAGCAAGGCTGGTTCTCTGGAGTGGGGTGGACGGAAACCAGATAGGGCTTGTGGAAGAGAATGATGATCCCTGGAATCAGTTGGACGCCGAAAGGCTGACAGTGGCTATGAAGACTTATCGCGACAGCGGGAGACTTTAAGGTGTTTGTTTGCATAGATTTCTTGTGGACAGCTTATTTGCGACTCAAGCCAACCTGAAAAGTGTATTTGCCTCAGAAGAAGAGCCAAGTCTCGAAACACGTGTCCGGCTGTTTTTGTCAACAATTAAGAGATGTACAATTGTGCATAAAGATTGCTTTGTTTGGCGCAGTGTGATTGTACAACCTCATCTAATGTATTATTTGAACTGTGGACTGTAGGGCAATACACCCACAATTTACAATTCACCCACAGCCTTCAACATACCAATACTATATTTTTGCAAGCGCTGGCAATCTCTGTCCTTTATTTGCCCACCCTCTTTCTTGATCAAAATAGAATGTGACTTGGGAATAGACTACATGCTCCAGAATTTTAGATTCCAATAGAAGAAGCGAGCTATGAACAAAATTTCAAGGAAAAGAAGGGTTAAGGGTGGGATTTTCAGTAAAGGCAGAAGGATAGCACTCTTAAAGTCAGCTGGGAACGTAGCTTTGGAAAAAGATGCATTGAAGAGGGAATTTAGAAAAGGGAGTAGGGGGGATAAATCTTGCTGAGGAGAGGAAAGAGAGTCAAGAGGGGAGCCAGTAGGGTGAGCTGCAGAGAGATAGAAGGAGGAGTCAGAGTCAGAAAGAGGAGTAAAAGAAGTCAGGGAGGAGGGCATAGTGGGACGGAGAGGGAAGGTGGGGTTGGGGTCTGAGAGGGATGAGCATAATAGAGTGACTTTCTCAGTGAAATAATTAGCAAAGTCAGTGGAAGGAGAGGGAGAGGAGAGAATATGGTTTAGAAATTGAAAAAGTCAACGAGGATGGCAAGATTATGACAGAATAAGATCAGAAAAGTATTCTTTTTTGGCGAGTACCAAAGAAAAGTCTTAGGTTGTATGAATAGCAGATAGAGATGCAAGGTCAGTGGGAGTTTATTTCCAGCTGAGTTGGGCTGTGGTTAGAGTTGTACATAGAGAGAGAAGGTCCGGTGTGGGCCAAGGTTGAGGGAGCTTAACGGAAAGATGGACGGGGCAAGCAGAGTGAAGAGAATCAGTTGCGAGAGCAGAGTCGAGAGCGAAGAGTCAATTGAGAGGGAAGCAAAGCCAGAGGGAGAAGGAGGGGAAGCAACAAGAGTTGGAATAAAAACAGATGTGTCACAAGTTCTAACATTACACCGAGTAACGAAATGAGGTCAATACAGGATCAGAAGTGCTGGTCGGAAGCAAGAAAAAGATAACATAAAATGAAGTCAGAAAATATGGTCATGGTAGGAAGAATAAAGGAGAAGATAATGTCAAGAGAAGAACCGGAAGTGTGTGACGGGTGAGGGCTATTGGAGGAGATTGTAGAGGTCAAGTAATGAAAGAAAGAGAGAGGAAGCATGCACGGTATCAAGATGGTCATTAAAGTCTCCCAGAAGAAAGAAAAATGTAGAAGAGGCAGGAGAGAGGAGAGGAGTGAGTCAAGATCATCGCAGACAGAGGAGAGCGAGTTGTGGGGCTGGTAGACCACTGAAAAAGGGATAGAGTAAGATTTGGAAAAAGAAAGGAGGTGGTATTCAAAGGATGGGAATAGAGCAAGAGAAGTAGGGTGGGGAACTGAGGTATAGAAAGGAAGATAGCAGATGCCGGTTCCACCCCCTCTGCCAGACTGGCGTGTGGGAGGAGTGTGAGGAGTGTAAAAAGGCGGGGAAACAGTGTCAGCGCAATTAATCCAGGTTTCGGTGATGCAGAGAAAGTGTAGGGTGAGATGAAAGAAGGGTCCAGGATACTGTGGACTTATTACAAACAGAACAAGCGTTCAGGAGGCCCATGGGAACAAGAGGTGGAGAAGAGTCAAAGGGAGCAGAAATAGAATGAGCAGGCTTACCGTGGGCCAAGGGAACAGGGTGTGAGGCATGCCTGCTCCGGCGGACTGGCATGTTCACAGGCATGAAAAGACGAAAAACTAAGAAGATCGCACTAAGGAAAAACAGAGGAAAGGCGGTTGCCAGAAGAGGAAACTCTTGTGCAATGCCTTGTGTACAGCCGGCAGGCTGCGACCAGGAACACATCACTGTTGTGAGCTGGAGTGTGGCATCATGAGACAGAAAAAAGGAACAAGTCAATAGGAAAAAGGAATCATGGCCTTCACGCCAGTCACCAACAGGAGCAAACAGGAGAAGAAGATGATCTTAGATGGATGCCCTTTCAGGGGGACGCCCACGGCGTACAAGCCGGGCATTGGAGCAGCCCGCTGCAGTTGCGGCGGTACGGTCGCTGGACGGGATGTTCCCAGCATGGCCTCCCTCCTTGGAGCAGCAGGTGGCACCAAAGTCAGGAATACAGTTGGTAGGAATGTATGCTCGAGGGGCCTGCACAGTTACTTCCGGATATTGGGTCACGTAACCAATCACGTGACCGGAGCTGCACATCAGGGGTGGGCAGGGTGGGGGATCTTGGTGACCCGTTGCTCTATGTCTGCATCCAAGCCTCTCCCCACTGTACTGTGCATCTAATTGATCCAATGGCTGTATTTCCACCTTCAGGAAATCCCCTTACTATATTTTGCACCCAGGTATCACCCAGCTGCTGTCTTCATGTAAGTGATTGATCACTGTGTTAGCACCTGGGTGATCCTGACTGTATTTCTGCATCCAAGCACCATCCTGCCACCACCCACCCCACACTTTATCGTGCATCTAAATGATCCAGTTGATGCATTTCTGCGTACACTCAATTGTATCCCCCACCACTGTTATAGGTGCCCAACTGTAATGTAGCTCCCTGGTGTCCCGCTGTGATTCTGCTGCACACTACATGTGCCGCCCGTTTGTCTACCCCCTCTTCTCCTCAACTAACCAACTCACACCAAGAGCTCTTACTACCTTGCATGACTACACAGGCCACCCTTCTAATACACAATGTGATCACTTCCCTACCAGCCCCACATCAAGGTGAATGGAGCTATTCCCATCTCCCTTCTTTAGGGGTTCCACGTGTTCATATCCCCGCAAAAATATCGCCATACAAAAATATTGCCATATTTTTGTGGCGATATTAAGGCATGGAACCTGCGGGGGACACCCCTGCAACTCCTGTATTATTTTAAAAGTATCGGGAGCACCCCTGCAACCCCCGCTCCCAAAAACCCTAATATTATCCCCCCTAAAAATATTGCCTATGGCCGTTCCCGACGACCATATACGGCGATATTTTTGGTGGGGATAATATTACCCGATACCTCTTTAGGGCCATCCCACGCTGCGGCCCCACCTGGCGGCTCACTCAGACTCGCAGCGCGGTCCTTTGTCAGTTTCTGGGCTCTTCTCTCTAAATGAAAACCTATACCCGAGTGTCACTACCAAGGCCATAGAAACTGAGTGCCACTCAGGATCTGAGTGTTTCCAGCCTGCACTCATCAACGACTCAGATTTCGCATCTGTCTCCGGTTCTATGCCACCATCAACCAGTACGTCCAGGCGCAGCGGGGCCTCAAGAGGGCAGAACTTTACACTGTATAGTTTACACAGCAAGGAGAATCCTCCATCAGGGGGCAAGAGGGTGCCAATTCCTGATGCAGGAGGCAGAGGAAGGGCATTCCCTAATCAGACAGACAAACTAGACCAGCCTTGAAACACTTGTGTATAGGCGCGTTATACATGCTATGTCATATCAGCCACTGAGCACTGCAGGCTGCTTATGGCTCTGTCCAGAACTGGATGTCTACCTCTTCAATTTGTAGGCATTTGATTCGAAGTAGGGTATCTAAACAGAAAGGGGCTTTTCAAAGGACAGGCTCATGAGGTACTACGGACCCGGAGGATAGCTCAGGGGCAACGCGCTCGCCTCGTCGAGGACCAACACAGGTTCGATCCCTGGTCTCGGTTAGAAACCTCTGGGTATTAAGCACGTTATAAATAACCAAGTGCAATATACACGGAATGGTATCGTGTGTGGGGTTCAGATTACAGACAACAAAACACAATCGCATTGTTCAGGGAACAAACACCGTCTAATGCAGCAGTGTTCAAACTGTGGGGGCTGGCGAGGCTCTTCCAAAAGGCACTCAGTTTAATAGAAAATATAGACAGAAATTATATCTAGTGGGGCCCAGCAGCAATTTTTCTACTCCTGGGGGCATATAAAAAGTGTCGGTAGCACTGATTTAAGGTCAGGGGGCATTAGGTCAAATGTCGAGGGCAGGCTTTGAAGCCAGGTCTGCAGATTCTAAAGTCGGGCGTTCTGCGTTTCCAGCCCACAGTCTGCCAGGTGGGGCACGTGATGCGCGCGCTCTGCACGCCGTCCTAGCTCAGCCACACTCCTGGCCACTGCATGCGGTGTGTCGGCACGTTTCCGAAAGCGCGATGCTGGTTCCCGGCCGTGGCACCCCTCCTGCTTCATGTCTGGATACAGCTGCCGGGGTCGTTAATAACTTCCTGCTGCCCAGTCTTTACTAGCTCCGCTCCAGCTGTGGCAGCCGGCGCTTATTTATTTATTTGTGCATTGACGTTTGTATTATACAGTGGACCACACCGGAATGTCACAGCTCGGGGGGCTTCACATAAAAGCCAATACAGCATGTATCGCCCAGAGCAACAGCTTTCTTTAATCTGCCGTCCAAGTAAAATAAAAACGCGTGCATTGAAAGGCATGTTTGAAAAACTGACAACGAAACAGCGTGGAATCACTCTTTAGTAAAAATGTCGTGTTTAGGCCCTTACTTAGAATGACTTCTAGTCGTGGGGTGACATCGGCGACAGACCGGGACTAGGGAGATATCACTCGTGTATGAAAGTAATTTAGCACTGACACAGGTAGTCCCGGGAGGATAGCTCAGAGGTAATGTGCTCGCCTTGGAAACAAGACAACACGAAGCAACACAGGTTCGATCACCGGATCCGGCTTTATAAATACGCTACTAAGAGACGTATTCCTGTAACAGTGCCTCGATGCCCACGGCGCTTTAAAAATGCAAATTAAAAATGGGTACATATGTACAGGCTGCAATACACGTAAAAAAATGGCGACAGATGGCATCACTGCTTTAAGCGGAACACGGTATACCTTTGAGTGGTGACGTCACAAAGGCCGGTTCGCCAGCTCTCCACTGGAGCACCTCATTTCGGTTCCTTTCTTCTGATTGATAAGGGGCTGTTTATGGTAGTGGGAGTGTATGCGGCTATTCACCACTGCAAACATGTGTTGCTGCCCATTACATGATGGTGTGTATGTTTCTCCCTCCCAGTGCATTTCGTATTTACATGTATACAGCGGAGCAATCGGGAGAGCGGCTATTTAAAGGGTGATGATAGCCGTGTAGTATTAGCGATAGATTCCCTTTTGGCTACCTATATGAGTATGGCCTTTGGCTGTGTTCCTATACTTGCTCAGTGACTTGCAATACCCCTGTGCTAGTCTAGCTGTGACATCACTACTCATCACTAGTGAGAAAAGAACACAGACTTTCAACCGCAACAAGTTCACGTGTTCACTGCTGAAGTCTAGCGCCGAGGGCGCGAATCGAGACGCATATCACCACTTACTTTCGGCGCTAGACGACGAGCGGCATATGTGTGTATTTTTGAACGAGATCCTGCGTGCACTTTACACTTCGACCACCGGGAAATGTCTCGCATCAGGGCCCGATTCATGGAAATGTTTGCGTTGCTGAAAAGTGACTTTGCACTGTCACAAACCCCGATTCATGGAACTGTGCAAAGCGTATTTTTGCAGTGCAAAGTCGTGAAAATTCAGGGGACGGTCAATTGTGCAATACAACATGACTTTGCAAGGTCTTTGCACTGCAAAAATACACTTTGCACAGGTCCATGGATCAGGGTTTGTGTCGTCAGTGCAAAGTCACTTTTCAGCAGTGCAAATTCACGTTGAACCGTGCAAAAAAAATCCTCAAGGCAGTGCTCGAAGTGTATGACAATAAGTAGTTGAACTATGTTCCCTACTGGCCTGCCACGCTCCCCAAAAACTCCATCGCTACGCCCCCTCCCACACACAATGCATCCCCCAAACACATGAGCCTGCTGTTTAGGGGAACGTCCAGTGCAGGGCACTGAAAGTGCAAGTTTCAACTGGTTCCTACACGTTTATTTTAAAATAAAGCCAGTCCAGAACGGCTTCATTTTGAAATAAAAGTATAGGAACAGTAAAATTTAATTAAAAAAAACGCAGAGGAACACTGCTCCCAACCGCTCCCGCCCACTTCGACCCCTGCCCCAGTATGCTCGTCCTGAATTCCCGTAGGCTCCGCCCACACCTGCACTTTTAAAGGGGACGGGGGCGAAGACACGTATTAGAAGGAATAAAATGCTCCTTCTGTTTCGTGCCCTTATAAAGTCACACAGTGTGGGGGGGCATAGAGAGATAGATAGAGAGAGAGAGAGATAGAGAGATCGTAAAACCGTTTACTCTATTCTTGGAAACGTGTGCATTGAGGCACGTTGGTCCCTGGTGCATTTTGGTGGGCGGGCCGGCGGGGTTATTTACAGAAGCCTGTCTGCAAATGGCTTTCTGATTGGCAGATTGGCAAACATGGAGACCCCTTTACTGCTGAGATCTAAGCAGCTCCCTTCTTCCTAATTATGCCTGGAGGGGCCCGGTGGAGCCATCTGGAAAACACGCAGGATACAGCATTTCATCACACAGCACTCATTTTATCAACTACGGAATTTTGAAAGGCAGAGCCAACACTGAAATCGCTGACTGGACTCTAACGTGTTACCTGCCCCGTGTGTTATGTGAACAAGTCCTTACACAGCCTGTATGACTCTGGGCTCTTAGCCCCCATGCCGCCGAATCCATCCCATATGCAATACCATCACGTGCTTGTATGCGCTTCATGCGGGCGCCGCCCGCTTCACGCCGCTGAAATGATAGGAGATATGACGCAATGTAAGGCTAGCCCGGACAGTTTAGCACTCGCTTCAGTTATGGTGCGAATCTTTGCAGGGAAGAGCCCGCCACGCGTGCCTAGAAACGGGTGGTTGCCTTAATGTCGAATGAGGCGCTGCATAACAATACATTTGCTGCTAGAACTGTGCCGCCATAAAATATATCTATCTGGGGGCGGGGGCTCCCTTGTAGAGTGCCTATGACAGAGCAGACTTTCTAACAAGCGGCGGGACAGGCCAAATGTCTATGGGCTTCAGTAAAGAGCAGGCAGAAAGGGGCGCCTGGGTGTGAGTAGGTTATGTCTACGAAGCTTCAATGCCTCGGCTGTCTTAGCGAGTAGAAGTCGGGAGGGGGGGGGGGTACTTTACGCTTAATGACCATAAACAATGCACCTGTGATACTCCGAGTGCCGTTGGGTGCATTTCTGGAATAGAGGTGGAACACACACAGAGTGCAGCGCCCGGTCCATGCATCTCAGGGCCCAGCAGCAGCGGCTGACTTACGTGTTCCTGTCCGGCAGGTGGAAGTCCACGGAGTAGCCGAAGTAGCTCCCCAGGGGTCCGCTGTAGACGGTGGTCTTCTCCACGTCGAGGTTGAAGGATAAAAGGCCGGGCGAGAGAAGCAGCAGCGTCCCCAGGCAGGCAGGGGCCCAGAGGTGCAGAGCCCCGCTGCAAACGCCGGCCATCCTGTGGCGGCTGCCTTCAAAGGTCCAGCGAGGAGGGGAGGGCAGGAGTTCAGGGGGGTGGAGGCGACGGGCACCGGGTATCCTGGGCAGGCAAGGGGCAAGAGGTCCTCGGCACTAGACGGGGATGGAGTGCGAGACAGGACGGGGAGGGGGTCCCACACACGGGTACAGCCCTGGGCGAGGGTGGGCGAGGACTGTGGGCTCGCGTGTGCATGCAGTTGCTCCGTATACCACACACAGGCAGGAGTTCGGCGCCTGGGGGGGGGGGGGGGAGTTACAGGCTCCGTGGAACCTGGAAGGGACCGTGAGGTCCTGCACCCGGGCAGGAGGGTGGAGGGCGGGTAGCTCGAGTGTACATTCGGGGACTCCGTACACTACACGCGTGCAGGAGCGGACGTGGGATCAACACGGGGTTGGGGGTAGAGGCTCAGGGGAGCTGGGTGTCCCGCCTGGGAAGGCAGAGCCGGACCCGGGCAAGAGGGTCGTGTACTACGCCCAGGCAGGTGGGGAAGGAAGGGGCGCTGTATGTCACAGGCGATCGGAAATGGTCACAGTAAGGGCTGTGTAAACTACACACCGCGAGGATGGGTGGCGATGGGGGGGGGGGGGGGTTATTAAGGACGGCCTGCTGGCTATACTGCACCTGTGCAGACTAGTGCTGCTGTGTTATGGGTGATAATCCCCGGCCAGGCAGTATTAGGGCGAGAGGCCTTGCACGAGTGACTGTCCGCAGCTCCGTCTGACAGGGACAGCTCGAGACAAGCCTCAGGGGTCGCGCAGCTGAGACGAGTTGGCTTCCATCACCGAGGTTGCTCTCCAGCGGGGTCTGGTCTCTCCACTTCCACTGCGGTGCACGGACAGCCCCGCGCCGACGGTGACACAAATCCGCCGGACCCGCCCTGCGCCGCTGCACACCTGGGGACAGCGCCAAGAAGCCTGTTGCTGAGCTTCGCGGCTCCAGCGGGGTGCCCTCCCACGGCACTGCTATGAACAGCACTAGGTGCAGTGGCGCTGAGAATCTCACGGAATCACTGCTGCACCGGGCTGTGCGCTGTCTCTCCCGCTACCCGCAGCATCGAAGTCACAAAAGCAAAGGCGCCCTTTTGGCTCTGCGTCCCTCCGGCCTCTCTGGTGCCGCTGTGCTGTGTCGCTGCACTCTTGTCGCTGCACTCTTGTCGCGGTTCCCACATCGGAGTCTGCACTGGGAGCGAGATGAAGGGGCGGGAGATTCAAGATGCAGTTGTGCAGAAGCAGGGGGGTGAAAGAAGGGAGGCGTGGCCGAGGTAGCAGCGGGGAAGGAAGGAGTGCGGTGTGCAAAAACAGGGATGGGAGTGAGAGGACGTCTGGAAGAAGTAGGCATGGGAGCTGCGCGCAGAGACCCGAAATCGCTTGGTATCCTAAGGCACTACTCGGTGACTGCTCCCAAAATGTCCTGGGACCCGAAAGGTGCGCAGGCCCTGGAGGTTATGGTCACTCACAGGGATTAAACACGGAGAGAAAGGCAGGGTGACACACGGGAAGGGAGAGGCCTCCCTCCTAACATCACACCACTACTTCCAGGTAGGCAGGTGAAAGGCATTGTCAGCAGTGGTCGAAGTGGGCCGGAACGGCCAGGAGCGGAGTATCACTACTTTTATTTTGTACTCTTAGCAGTTCCACTACTGTTTACAACCATTTTCATCATTCTGGAACTGTTCTTTGTGAAGTTAAAGCACACTTCTCCCCTTTGCTACCCAAAAGCAGTTGCAGCTAAACTGAAATCGATTTTACCTTCATTGGCTGCCAAGTGCCAACCAGCATAGCAGCAACCCTTGAAAAATGTGTTGCCTGTCGCTCCCCTCCTGCCTATCCTGTCCCCCACTGGGTCACAGTTCCACTACTATTGTTCGGACACTTCTACCACTGATTGGCAGGATGGAGACTGCCGGGCGCCCTAGGGGGTTTGTTGCCCAATTAGCACCCTAGGTCTCAGGGCCTGTGTTAGGGCAGGGCGGCCTGGGCGAACACCTGGGGCTTCATTAGCCTGCCACGCGCCAGCTCCGGGGAGTCTTTCAAGGTCTCCCCCAGCTGGCGTGGTGGAACGGGGTGCATTTAATAACGCGAATTGAAACATTTGCCACAAGGGTAGGGAGTGCGACATTTTTGTTTTCCTGCCTGGGGCACTTCTAATTCCGGCACTGGCGATACCTCCAAGGAAAAGGAAACAGAGACAAAAGCAGACAGGCACAGATACAAGGGAAGGCCGCCAACCGAACAAGGTGGGCCCCCTTCCGGCTATGGCCAGCCCGACGCCCGCGCTGTAAGAGCAGGGCACAGTGGAAGGGAGCACGGTCCTCTAATCCTACCCTGCGCGGAGTGGGATTGCGCGTGGCATTGAAAGCGCCCCCTACCGTCCCCACACATCTCATGGGTTTTGAAGCACGCCACAAGGGTTGCAATTTATTACGGATGCAGGAAAAGACGCCGGAGAGCCGAATACGGGAGAGGAAAGCAGAGAGCAGCCAGACAACAGAGCGCTGTACGGCAGGCATAGGCTGTGGCTGCGCGGGCCCGGGTCTAGGATGCCCACCCTGGCGGAATTGGCTTGGAAACTGGGCTTAGCTTCTGGGGATACGCTCTGCAGAATAGGGACGAGGCTGGCTAGAAGCGGCATCGCCCCACCTGCCCGCGAGATGCCCTGGAGAACCCAGGCATGCTGAGTTTTTTTTATTTCATAACTGTATGTTCTATATAATAAAGCCTAAGGCCCAATGTGTATCCACCGTATCATTCTCTATGTGTTTGTATTATTGTACATCGTATTATGTCTCTACTCTGCTTACAGGACGGAGATACACGAGCATCCCATGCGCGCGCACACACACGCGCGAGCGCGCATTCCCCACCCCGCGCCCGTCAACACAGACTCTGCATACCCAAAACACGTGCAAGTGAACAGACACGGGGACACCCACACCAAATGCACACTGAAACACAATCTCCTCCTTCGCACAACTACCCCCGCCACTGATACCCGCAAAGACACAACAGGACTGCATAACGCGCCAACACCCACACGACTGAAACACAATAGCATCCAGGCGCACGCCCACAAAACCTGCACAAGCATGGAAACATGGAGCACCACAGAGTGCATATGTGCTGCAACTAAAGATAACACCGATGGCCGTTTTTCGGGCTCCTTTACGAGGGTCGCCTATTTGATTCGCAGGGGAGACTGTAAGCCTTCTTCACCACCTCGAGGAGTCAGTGTAGGGTGACCAGATTTAAAAAGTAAAAAACCGGGACAGGGCAACTAACATAAAAGTAGGACTAACTCTTGAAAGTGGCACTGTCAAGGCACTACACTTAAGTAGCGTTTGGAGGAGAGGCGGTTTCAGTGTTACTGTTAAAATAAACACATTTTATAATCAATTTCTAACAAACGAACACTATCTTAATTTGTAAAATGCAGCATTTCTTCTTTGCGAGCTATGCCTGCCAGCTATGAAGACACACTACCAAAAACCGGGACCACTGCAGTTTCCAATGGGAACATAATCTTGAGAAAGGGGGACAGAGCAGCAAAAACCGGGACAGTCCGGGAAAAACCGGGACGTCTGGTCACCCTAAGTCAGTGGTGTGGCACGGGTAGGATGCTGTACCACGTTCTGTATGTAGGTAGGCCGGGACCACTGGGCGCCCACTTCTCCCAGCATGCGCACAGAGGGGTGACTGTCCTGCCAGGAGGCACTAGGACCGCTTCGTGCATCACAGGGCGGCCGCGCGGCTGGAGAGCAAGCGGGATCTCAAGGTGCAATCAAGTGGTGCGGTTACACAGGGGCGCCGCGCCATCTCAAGGGCGCCACCAGCTCAAGCAATGTCAAGTGACATTGTGTGAGCCAGCGCCACCCTTTACATGACACTGCCACTCAATAATAGAAAGTCATTGGCTGACACTTTACAGAGTCATGTCAAATGTCAGTCAATTACTTTCTATTAGCAAGTGACAGAGGCGTGGCCCCTGCGCCTGTTCACGAATCACGCCCGGCGAACAGCAGGGGCTTCGCGCTGTACGGAGCATCTAGCACAGGGCGCTGGTGGACCTGGGCCCGGCACCCACTGCTGCTCCACCGGCTGTCGTATACTGTGCATTCACGCCGGCCCAATTCCACTTCAGTGAGCACACACACCTGAACACATGGCCACCGCAGGTGTCACACTCCTGCGCAGGGTCGTACATGCACTATTCAGTGCACGCACATGGCGAACCCCTGGTGCCACCCAACTTTGCAGAAGTGCACATGCTCTTCACTGCACACACCCAAGGACGTGACCGCTGCTCGCATAATACAGCCCAATGTGCACATCTTAGCTGCTACCATTGGTGTTCTGCCACTTAAGTGCACACATCAGATCGCATGGGCACTCCTGGTGACCCAGACCCTGCACAAAGAGCAGTGCTTCACTCTGCGGCGTTCACTGAAGCGCCAAAGTACCAACGCGAGCCGCTCGGATATGCACATTGAGCTGTGTTATGCAAGCAGCAGTCACGTCCTTGGGTGTGTGCAGTGAAGAGCATGTGCACTCCTGTAACGTTGTGTGGCACCTGGAGTTGGGCACGTGCTTGGGTGTTTGAGACAACCAAGCACATGGCCAGCCCTGGGGGACACACACACCTGCACATAGATGCACAGGTCGTTTGTGCATGCGCCTGAGTATAGAGTCATCTTTGGTGCCACATGTCTGCATACATGTTCAATATCTTCAGCACAAAGAACTCATGCTATGGTTGGTCACCTGTGGTGTCCAATACCTTCGCAGTGTTGCACATGCTCATCTGTTCACACACCTCAGCACGTGGCCACCATTGGTGTCACTCACAGATGTACATAGATGAGCACAATCGCTGTCTTGTGCCCGCCTATGCATATGGGAATCTTGCTGCACAGAAGAGCACGGACCTGTTAAGTATAATTGGGGTCGTGTGTGCACACACAACAACCACTGGCAACTGTCTGGTGTCACATATCTGTACAGAGCCCTGCGTGGCTCTTCCGTAGTCAGAAACGAGCATGTGGCCACTCCATAATGTCATGCAGCTGCAGCGATGGTGGTCTCTCCACTGATCACACCTGAGCCTGTGGCCACTCTGTGATGTCATGAAGCTGCAGCGATGGTGGTCTCTCCACTGCTCAACCTGAGCCGGTGGCCACTCCATGATGTCATGCATCTGCAGCGATGGTGGTCTCTCGGTGGCCACTCCATGATGTCATGCATCTGCAGCAATGGTGGTCCCTCCACTGCTCACACCTGAGCCGGTGGCCACCTTCGGCATCACACGTGGGCACATATGCGCACAAGCACATGGGTGAACAAACCTAAGTACATGGCCACCCCTGGTGCCACACACTTGTACACATTTGTAAAGGCTCTCCACACACCCCCTTGCGTTCAACACCTGATTCTAGACAGAGATGCAGGTGTCCCTCAAGTGCATAAACGTAGGCCTGTGATCATCATGGGTGTTGAATGCCTACAGGAAGGTGGACAGGCTCCTCGGTGTACACACAAGTACATGACATGACTGCCATTAGTTTTACACATATGCACAGAGAAGCAAAGCTTGTTCAGGGGTCACACCTGAGCAGATTACCACTCCTGCTATCACACACCTTACCAAACATGTAATGGCCCTTCAGGGCACAAACTTGAGCCAAGGCCCACTTGTGTGTTAGATATCTGAACATAGGTGCACGTGGCTCTTCAATGCACATGCATGCGCTCGTGGTCATCCCAGGTGTCACACATGCACAGAAGAGCAAATAACTTCATTGCTCTCACTTATGGGGTGAAATGGCCTCTGTATGCAAGAAATAAAGAGGCCAGAGTCAGTTATGGGGACTCACCAAATTCCCGGCCTGTACAGAGATGATGTCCACCATAAGGCCTATGGAACCAAAGTAATAAGGAGAGAAATTGGGATTAAAAACCTCCAGATGCTGAAAGATGATACAATGTGCGTAAAAGGTCACATGAAGGAAAGACACGTGGCAATGTATGACAAATTCTTGGAGAGCTGCAATGACATTCCCAGAAACAGCAGTGTCCAGAATCTTAAGTGAAATGCCAGAATTGTGTTTCACGCCACCACAGTGAAAAAAAGCACTTTGCATGGCAAATAAATGAAAGCATGTCATTTCGTTTTTCCCTTCAAGACTAAAACAGCAGTGCACAGAATCTATAATGGGGTGCTGAACTGGGTTCAAGGAGCTGCAGTAAAATAGAGTTCCTTTCATGGGGGAAATAAATAAAATGTCATTTTGTTTTCCCTCTAGAGTGACAATCTGCAAAAGGAAAATATTCACCAAAGCCACTAAAAGTGTGAGGATGATGCTCTTATTTAACAGCTCTATGCAAGGGACAACTTTGTAGTGACACTTATATATGCTGAAACTGTGTGCCTTTTAAGAGTTTATTTAAAAGTGAAATGTGAGTTAAAAAGCAATTTGTGACTGAGTTTGAAACAGCTTTGTGCTGCTTGTCATTTCTTCAAGATGTGAAACTGCATTCCAGAGTCCCTGTTGTCCTGGAGATCTAAGCCTGCAACTTCAAACCTCAGTGTCTTCCCTTAAAAATACAACTTTAAATACTTTTGAGATGTGAGTCACGGGGTGGACCAGAGAAGAGTGGGTCTGTTTTCCGGCCTTTGTAACCCCAGGTCACAAGTCTCAATAAAAAAAATTCATTAGCTTAGTCATTAGCCCTTGGAATGGGTACGCTAATCTAAACACAGACCTTCTGCTGATGTCATGTATTCCAGGAGGGTGGGGGACTAGCCAGATGAGGAGTGATATTGCACATTGAGTACAATGGGAGAAATGTATTTTATCATGTAAAATTGGCAATACTCATTGCAGCGCAGTCATTGTAGGGCTTTTGGAAAGATGACAGCAATCTCCTTCTGGCCATGCCAAAACGATCTTCTTGGGATCAACACATCTAAAGTTATTCATGAAAATGTGATTAAGGCCTCCTTGTGTTTACCAGTGTTGTGAAAAAGTGATAAAGCATGTAAATTATGATTAGTATGACGCCCCATAAAGGGCCATGTTTTCCAATGATATGGCTCCCGAGTACATGAAGAAAAACTGTAGCACTGCACAGGAATGACATTCAGACTTCTGATTAGTGTAATTTGACTCACAGTAAAATATAGTTGTCAAAAATGTATTCATACATGTAAAGTTTTGGACGTTAAGGGTACTTTCAAGGTAGAGAGATTTTAAGTGCAAAAACAATGACCAAGCCCACCTGTCGAAGTAATATGATGAAGTGCTCTCCTCCCCCAGGGTCCCAAAGCACTCCCACATCCCCTTGTCCTATTAGCACACAGTGGGAGTGGAGTAGCGTAGGCTAGCTAATCCCTTTTGTGAGAATCATGACACATTAGTGATGTCATCTGCCCTATAACTAAGCCAACTGGTTCAGAGCAGGACTTTTCCCACTAATCCCATGAGGTCACCTGCTGTCAAAATCTGGCGTGAACATCCAAGCAGAGAGAGGCATACCTTGCAGTGGAGCTAGGAGACATAGAGACTGAGTGGGACCCTTGGAGCCAGGAGAGGAGACATTTGACTGATCCCCTTTGGCTGTCCCAGCAGTGTGCCCTGACTAGCCCTGATGTCCAATCCTGACCTCTGCTGTAAGTAGAAATACCCCAAGCTATAGATTGTATAAGCCCTGTATTCTTTCAGCATTGCCATAGATATTTCCCCATTGCAAAATCCGCTGTTTGCCTGCGTATCTTTGGTCTATCCCCATTGAAAAATCCCCTGTTTGCCAGTGTATCTCAGTTCTTTCCCCATTGAAAGATCCCCATTCAACTGTGTAGATCATTAGCATATTTCTCAAAGTAAATCAATTAATTTCCACATTGAATTCACAGGATCTGTATTGGTGGCATTCAAAAACAACAATCTTTTCGTAGTATGTTGTGAGCTGGTATAGCAATAAAGATGTGCCAAAAAAACTAAACACCAAGCCCTGCTTCCAGATGTGTGCGCAGGGTGTAAAAACGAACTTGTCCCTGTGTTAGGTTTGTGCTCAGCAAAACAAATTTCTATTTGCATTTCTTCTTCCCATTGCATCTGTCATCCTAACTAAAAACCGATTTTCCCATTCTAGTCTGACCATAATCCTAAAGCCTTTTGTGTTATGGTCAGACGCAGCAAAACACCTTTTCCCCTTACCTTTCTTACTGTCATATTGTTTCTGTGAATCACAGCCCAAAACTGATTTTTCCACTGTTTGCTGACTAATATTCCCCATTTCTTTCTATACTTCCCCATTGCAACTGTGTTAGGTAACGGAAAACCGATTTTCCCATTCGATTCTGACCATAATCCTAAAGCCCTGTGTGTTATTATCAGGTGTAACAAAACTAATTTGTCCCATTGCCTTTCTGTCTTCTCTATTGGTTCTGTGACCAACAAGTCATAAATCTGATTTATTCCTTGTGTTCCCCACTCCCAGCCACTACCTTCCATTCAAATAAATTGAGTCAAATTGATGTTTGGAGGGTGAGGGTTGCTGGGACAAAAGTATCACTTTCCTGTCTGTTTGCATTAATTGTCAGGGTGTGCTTTGAACTGTTCCCTGCTTGTATTGGGAGGGGGGATGCAGTAAAAGGTAGCTATTGTAACTGGATAGTCTGGTGAAAGCTCTGTGGTGGTACTTTACTAAGAAGGATATTGTATCTTTGTGTTGCCACAACATTGGTGTCTGCTGCAATCTGTTGGTTCTAATTTGCTTAAATAAATAAATTAATAAATATCTTATTAATACACACCGGCCTGGTTCCTAGTCCATTGTAGCACTGGGTGTTTGTTGAAGTTGTGTGTGAGACGGGTTGGAGGCCTCACCATAGTGAACCAACTAAAAACTCATAGGGATTTGTTGTGCGCTACATTCATTGTAGGAGAAGGAACTACCTGACTTGATTGTGACCATGCAATAAACCGCGACAAAACTAGGGGCTTGTGCCTTGATTGATGAAGTGTTTTCACTAGTGACAGTGCAGCATAGCAGACCATTAATTGAAGGTATTGTTCCATTTAGTGGATAGAAAGCTGTGTTGCATTGTGAAGGCGCCATCCAAACCGGTACCTTGGGTTTCAGGGCTGTGTGTATAGATAAAAATAATCAGTGAGTCCATTGTTGTGAATACAAACTAAGCAGGAGCAGGGTTGAGATTTTGCCCTTACACATAGAACCTATTAGGTGTAGAACACATTTCATAATGAGCACCATAGAAATTAACATGGCCAGGAAGCACCTTTTATCCAAATTATTTATTATGGGTGAATGGATATAACAAGAAAATGAAAAGGGGCAATCTAAAATGATGCAAGAGGTTACCTCTGTAAATGTGGATATGTGGCAGTATAATTGCCTGTTACATCAGGCTCTGACAGACTTTTATATGACACAGACCACCCGAGATGAGCAAATTAAAATGGCTAACAGCATATATGTACTTCCATATGGTGATAATGGAAGAAGGATACCAGAAGAGTGTAGCCTCTGTCCAAACCCAATCTGAGCTTTTGGATCAAGCACAGAGAGAGTTGAGGCAAGTAGAGGAAAAAAGTGCAAGAGGCAAAATTCGGAGGTAAAATTAGAAAAACATGATTTAGCAGTTGAAAGATGAGTTAGTGGCACTGCAGCAGACACATTTAGAGTGAGAGTCCCAATTTACTGCACTGGGAGAGGAACATCAAGAAAACCTGACAGAGAGTCAACAACAATTAAGTAAGCAGGTAGTGCATAATAGAACCTGCTTAGTGGACATTTGTGCACTTCAAATGCAAGTTAAACAACTAAAAGAGGAGAATAGCCAGTGGATCATAAAGGGCGTCGATTCCCAGGTGGAATTTGATCAGGAGCGCCAGAACCTGAACGCTCTGAAACAACAGAGATACACCTCAGTGAGGAGAATAGTAAATTGTGTCAGGAGAAAAGGGCCCTGTGTCAGGAAGTGTACCAGTTAAGGAAGAACACAGAGAAAAGCGAGTCATGTTCTGAGGAACTGACTGACACAATGGAGGGTAGAAAACGAAACATTAATGGACATGTGAGGCAAGCAGAATTTTATCTAGAGCAGGCAACACAGGCCTAAAATGCACAAAGTGAGGAGATTAGTCTCATGCAAAGGAAGAGGTCTGAGAATGCCCAGATAGTACAGGTCTTGCAGAAGGAAAATGAGTCTCTTTGTGAGAACAAGGGACTCAGTGGCCAAGTGGGGCCACAAACCAAAGTAATAGAAGCTACTCGAGCTCTGATAGCAGAATTGAAAGGCCAGGCCTCTATATATCAACAAACGATTGGGGCTGAGAAAGGCAAATCTGAGAGATTGGAGAAGGAAATGGCTAGATACAAACAGACTTTTGAGGCACCCCGAACAGCTAGAATATGGGAAGTCACCCTCCAATCACGGGGTGATGCCCTCTTTACCAGGGACCTCAAGCCAGCTCACCACATTATATGTGAAGGGCGCTGCTAACTTCATGCCTACCAGTTTGCAAGAACAGGAAAACCTGAGTCGGCTGAACTCAATCAGGCCTAGTATAACTCAGCCAGAAGGCCAGTCCCTATCAGACATTGATAGGCATTTAACTTTATCCAGATTAAAAAATAGCCTAGCAGATACTTCTGACCAGGAGGGCTCCTATGATGATAAGATCAGGGAGTTAGACTGGCAGAAACATAAGTTACAAAGGGACCACTTGGTCCACTTTGTAGACAGAGAACTAGAGTCCAGGCCTCAAAAGAGAATCTTGAAAACCTTCATTCATTCAGGGAGTTGGGGGAGTTCTCCGCCACACCCGGAAGAAGGGAGGAGGAGGATGAGTACTCTCCTGTGTGAAAGGGGGAGCCCCAGGGAAGTGACCCAGAGAGCCCATGTACCGCAGGGGAGAAGAGACCAGACCAGTCATTCTGGGAGGGATTTACAAGAAAACGGAAAGTGTCCACGATCTGTGGATCACTCACGTCCCCTGCACACTCGAGAGATTGTATGGTAACAAATAATTGATAAATATAATTCAATTAGAAATTGGTCAATAAGCAATCTGTCCTTTCAAGTTATATGACATTTTATGGAGAAAAAATATTAAAGGATGCAGTTTTTTAATCATTAAAATAAAGTAAATATAAGAAAACCCAATTAGTTGTAAGGTTGATTCTTGACAGGAAATGTTATAGGTCAATTTGATTTGACATGAGTTCGAGATTGAAACATTCATTTTAATTTGACTCTAAAGAGTGGAGCAAAAAAACATTCCAACTGTAAGAACAGAGTTACAATATTACTCTCATATTGATACAATGTCTTCAGAGATGATTCTTATTAAAAACTCAACGCGTTTCGGAAAAAACAATTTCCTTCATCAGGAGTGGTTACTTGTGGGTACATTCAAAACATTCTGTGATCCAAATTTCTGATATCCGCAGGTTGTAAAACAAATAGTAATCTTTTAGTTTACATATGAGAAGCTGATACACTTGCTTAGATGAATTGTCTAAAGGGGACAATACCTGGCAAAGATGCCCCACTGCGATTCTGCCTGTGTTTATGCTGGGTAAGGATCCGATTTCTTAACTGTCATGATTACCTGTGAATTTCCAAAAGTATATAATTAACTGTACCCAGGATTTCAAAAAGAGTTCCATCTCTCTATCAGTAAATGATAGGCGAGGATAGGAGACCTACCTCTGCACAAGGAGTTGGTTCCAGGCTGTAGGGTGGACGAGCTGTAGAGTCGCATGTGGATGTTCATAATTCATGACACCGATTGTCAGGTGTATCAAAAGGGGGTCTTAGCCCCACAACTTTTAACTGTAAGGAAAACATGGTATAACTTAGCATAACGTGCTGTATGCTAAGAGCTCCTTAGTTATGGATTGAATACAAAATAGAGCTTACCTCCTACGGGACGCTTTATCGTGTGTGCTAAGAATCTTGGGTTTCAGTTAAGTCATCGATCACTTTTTAGAGTGTTCCTGGAGTAAAGAAAAAAACCTAGTTTACCTCTGTATAAGCTATGAGTTGATTAAAGTACAAAGGTCTAAACTGCATTGTTGCATGGAAAATCAAATATGATTTAAATCTCTATATAAAGAGGGGTGATGCCTGTGATTGTAACAAGTAGTACTGTCACCCTGTGAACCTGACATTTCTAGAAAGTGCCATTGTGTTATTTCCTAGTTGAGGATAGTTTAATTAGTGGTGATACATCACGGCATATGATGGTACATCACTGCGTCTACTCGGTATGGCTAATTGTAGCAAAAAAGAGATGAGAGAAGTGTCTGACCAAATGTAAAAAGGCGAAATGCCTGTAAAGGTTGCTGTTACTACCGACACCCTGTGAACATAACATTACTAGAGGTTACCATTGTTTTAATTCTTAGATAGAGATAGTTTAAATAGGCTAGTAATAATGCATTGCGACACCAGTTAGGCATGGCTTAATATAGGGGTAACCAGTAGAGTTAAAAAGATGAGAAAGGTTCATGACCATCACTCGCAACCTCGCGAACTATAGATTAAGGCTAGTGCACAATAGACTTACTTTACTTGTGGCGCTGCACTAATCTGAGCAGAATCGATCCATCATCCGGCATACCGAAGTTACTATCTGGAAATGGATAAGCCGTTTGTTGAGTGACGTCTAACTGGGTGTGCGTGCTGACACCAGATGTAAGCATCTGATGTCATCACGTACCACGTCATACAATACTCTTCTACACATATGTAATAATGAAGGATCATGATGTAAGGAAACGTGTCAGACAGTAAGTCTGATTGTGAAATATCTGGAAGAATGAGTATGAGGAAATTATAAGCGGATGGAGTGATGGAATTGTTTTTTCAAGGATGTACTAATGGGAGATATAGCATCCCGCTAGTTCTGTTGGATTGTCTTTCATGTAGCTAGGGTACAAAGTACCTTAAGTGGACTAATCCATCTGCAAATGGGGCACCCATGCTCACAATCTAATGGTTGGATATCAGGGAGCAAATCCAACCCATCCGTTCATAGTGCTGTTTTACACGTGTAAGAATGTCCCTAAAACGAAATTCGTGGCAAACCTTCCACTGCGCGATAATCGCGATAATGGGAAAACTTGTTTTAGATGCAATTTACAGCTGTGGATGTTAGCTACAAGCAGAAGTTGAAATTTTGTTTCTAGCACAAAAACTGAGTAAGCTATGGACGTTTTAGTGGAGGTCTTTTTTTTTCGAGAGGTGCAAGAATGGAAAACGGGAATGCGCTTTTAAAATGAATGCGCTTTTAAAATGACAAATGGGATTTCTAACACTAACGGATGACTATGAACAAAACAAATCCCCACAAGAACACAGCCACATGATCAGGATGACTGCCTGCCCGGGGCTCACTTTCTTCAGATGGGAAAAGGTCAGCGCAAAGATAGTTTTAACAATACTAGCACAGGAGGAAGATAGGAGGGATAGGATACAGAGTTTAGACAATTCAAAAATACTCCTAACAATGCAGGTTCTGAAGACAAGATAGGATGGATTTAAGATAGGGATTGACTATGGACAGTACATATGCTAGTGACACAGTTCTATCTATAGATACTCAATAGATACTCGCTAGATATGTTTTTAAACAGAACCGTCAGGATTCTGGTCCATCAAGATTCTGGTCAGAGAAGGGAATCTGGTTCTGGGACAGACAGCTGGGCACATAGGGTTAGATCTGCAATCAGCAAGGCACTCTGGTCACCGCATGGCACAGAACTGGATTGGATCTGCCGTTTTTGGTTCTGATGATAATTATTTCAGCAGGCAAGCTGTACAGCGCACCGCGGCTGTAGTATGATGCTTCCCTTTAGGTTTGCGGGGTTGGTTCTGGTTCTGGAAATTGAGGCCTAGCTGAAAGTGGTACAGCTATGGAATGGGTTCTGCTTTGCCAAGTTTCTGGAGTCTGCAGCAAAGAAGATGGAAAGTCCTGCAGCAGGGTGCTCTGCCAGCATTCGGATAGTGAGTGAATCTGTCTGTCCTTTTCTGCCTTCTGCTGTCTCTATTTATGCTATGATAAAGGGGGTGTGTGTGCTGGTTTATCCCAAGCTCGCCCCTTTGACATGGATTGGTCAGAATCTCCTCTCTGCCCAGTGTGTCACCTTTATGGTGTGGGTTTATGAGGCTTAGATTCCACCCCTAGCCTCTTGAACACAAGATCTACTTTTGACACAATACATATTTACACATGTGCAACCTCTATAACAACCACATATATAGATCACATATTTGATATAGCAGCTATCCCTCCAAACCCCGTAGCCGTGGGTTCTTGGCTCTGCTTCTCACAGAATTTTGCCCTTTTCATCAGGAACACAATGTCCAATTTATCAGCAAATTTCTACAAGTATGCACGTATAACATGGGCATACGTGTATAATGTTTCATACTTCTAGCAGGCATATATTTTGTGTAAAATCAAATTTTCTGCCATTTCCTTCCAAAATATGTCACATGATTTTGCCGCCTCTTGAACTGTGCAACCAAAATTTGGATTTACAATTCTGTTACTTTGTGTTTTTGACAATTTTAAGTGCAAGTTATATGTATTTAAACAAACTGTTCTTTGTGAATGTTCAGCCACAGATGGCTGTTTGGGTCCGCCTCTTTTTCTCTCCCTTCAGTTCAGAAGCAGTCTCCTTCCTGTTCTCTTGGCAGAGGCCATTTTACGACTGTCCTCACATCTAGCATTTCCTGCTTTGCAGCTGTTCATTGTTTCCTTCCCTACTGCAGACCAGGTTCTTCCCAAACCCTATAATTATTACTTTGGTGTGATTTCCTGGTGGAGAGAGCTGGAGGGAGAGGCCTTACCTCTAAAGCTACCAAACCGGAATAACAGCACAGAGGAAAACTGTTATTCCGGTTTGGTAGCTTTAGCCAAGCTTTATTTTAATTGTTAATTCTGTTGAGTTTTTCCTTAGCTTAAAACAAACGTGTGATTTCAAAATAGCAGCTATAATTCTGATTCAAGATTTTAAACCATGGGATCAAAACAATTACAACATAGGTTACCATCAGTGCAGGCCTCTTAGATTGCAAAAATTTGATTTCAGTTTATACATGGTTAAAGTTTACTGAGGCAGGCCCCTGACAGCTGTCATGCAGGCGGCCGAGGGTACTGCGCCCATATTTTGACAGATCCACAGATAGGCCACATTTGCTGTGGAAATCCCTTGATGCTTTCAGCTTTTCAGGACATTGTATGTTCACAATGGCTTCTTATACCTAGTGAATTTTAGCACCCAGCAAGAAATTTGGACGTTTGAGGGTGTTTTGTACCGCCATTCTGCAGTTTCAGCAACCAAGAAAAAAGGAGTTATAGCAAGATTTAGCAAAGCACTGCTTTTCCTTCTGTGCTCCATCTTCACATGTTGTGGAGCCCAGTGACATATTTCAGGAGTGAGATCACTTTTCCATTACTAACAACCTGTGTGGTAGATTGGGCAGCCATCATTTTGTGTTGCAAAGCGCGATTGTCAGAGGTTTTGGCACGCACAATGGTTTTGCGGCCATTTGGGTGTTTCTGGCACCATCAGAACACAGTGCTGCAGCATAGCAGAGCAAAAAGTGGGTTAAGACATCCCACAGAGCCCCCCTCACGATTTGGGTTTGACCGCCCATCAAGGGGAAGTCTGGAGATTGGGATGTTCTTTCTTTCTTTTTGGTCCAGGTGGAGAAAGTCGTCTGCTTCTCCCATCAGTGCTGGATCGACATGCTCTCCTCGCCGGTTCTGGATGGGAGTATGGAGCGATACTCCGGGCTCCTTGGGTCTTTCCTCACGGTCCCCAAGTGGTCTTCCTTGGTACTTAGAATCCTTGGTTTCAGTGCTATGAGACAGAACAGAGCATGGTTATGGACATTTCCCCACTACTATTCATGTAGTGGGGCAGATGCATACATTTGACATACAATTTACAATATTCCCCGCCTGTATTTACTGATGGTTTGAACGATTGGATTCTTCTAGGTATCCAGACTGTCCCCCTCTGGGTTTCCGGTTGGCTCTTCTATTTGCCGCAATGTATGCCTGGGATGGCAACTCTTCAGCTGGTTTATGTGGACCCACTTATCATCCCCTTCTGCCAAACTGCCCTTGGGGATGCAGATTTTGTAGGCGACTGGTGAGATTCTGTACACAATTTCGAAAGGACCCCGCCAACTTGGGAGAAATTTGCGCTTTTTGGCTTGGTTCCTTTGGAAATTGTACAAGTAGACCCGGTCTCCTACTTGGTATTCTTTTTTAGTTGTCTTAAGGTCATAGTGGTTCTTCACACTGTCTGCAGATCTTTCTAGTTTCCACTGAGCATAGGCAAAAGCATGTTGAAGGTGTTTTCTCAGATTCTCAACAAACTCATGAGTGTGGAGGCATTTATCAAGGTCTGCTCTTGGGTTCTGTAGAGCAGATGCTGGGGAAGCACCATCCTTCGTCCAGTCATCAGCTCAAACGGAGACATTTTTTGTGCAGAAGAAGGGGTAGATCTGATGGCCATCAAGACAAGAGGTAATCAAATGTCCCAACTTGGCCCAGAATCTGCCACAAACTTTTTTAATATGCTCACAATTGTCTTGTTGTATCTCTCAACACCACCACTAGAGGCTAGCCGGTAGGCAATGTGTAGTTTCCTTTTGACCCCAAGTATCTCCCACATCTTTGTCATCACATCGCTAGTGAAGTGGCTACGTCGGTCTGACTCAATCCTTTGGGGTAGTCCAAACGCGAGAAGATGTGACTGATCATCAGGGCAGCTGCTGTTTCTGCCTTGCAATTTGGGGCCAGGAGACATTCCACCCATTTAGTGAACAAGCATGTTACGGTCAACATGTACTTGTTCCCCCTAGAGGAGCGAATCATGGGCCTGATAAAATCGACTTGTAAATCTGACCAAGGCAGGGTCATCCCCCTCTTTTGGAGGGGAGCACGGTGTGTGAGTGATGTTGGCTGAAATTGTGCACACACAAGACACCCCTTCAAGTATTGGGCGAGGTCCTACCCCATTTGTGGCCATTATGCAACCTCTCACAAGATTTCTAGTGTTGTATGAAACCCCCGATGACCGGCTGTGGCTGCATCATGGGCGTGACTTAGCATCAGGCTTCAGAATGAGATAGGGATCACCCACTGGTCATGGCCAGCTATGGATCGCCTCACCAACAAACCGTCTTAGATTTGCAACATTTTTGGACATTTCATCAGCACTCTGAGGTCCTCTTTTCCAACGTAATCAATATCCGTCAAGGGAAAGTTCTCAGGGTCCTCAATGTGTTGCTATAACTTACCAATTATTGGATCCCCTTTTTGAGCCGTAATCAAATCAGCATCTGGGGTCTCCTTACTCCATTGTGCAGTTGAGAGTTCATTGTGAGCATTTGTCTGGGACCTAGTGATAGCAGGGACTCAATCTCAAGTAGATCCCCAACAGGGACTCAATCTCAAGTAGATCCCCTTGGATGGATCTGGCTTTGGCCAGCTGATCAGCTAGATCATTTCCAGTTTTGTCTAGTCCATCTACCTTAGAATGACCCTTGATCTTTTTCCAGTAGATGGTCATACCATTCGAGGTGACCAGATCATCAATATTTTTTATTAATTTCCTGTGTTTCAATGGTTTGTTATTAGCACATAGCATGCCTCTGGTTTTCCAATTAACCAGGTGCTCCACGAACCCGTTCCATACATAATCTGAATCAGTGATTATGACCAGTTCGTGGAGTTGGACAGCAGTGAGGATGGCTTGATGCACAGCCATCAGCTATGTCACTTGACTACTTCAGGGACCAATTCTTTACCCAGCAGAGGGTTCTGAGGCATCATTCACCCATGCATTTCCTACACCGACCACAAGTTCTTTTTCTCCATTGTTGTCAACATGGTAGGAGCACCCATCCACATAAACAGTGGGCATTCCCTCACACTGGTGTTCTTCATAGACTTTGTGTGTGGAATTAAGGTAGTCCTCCATGTTGTCCATGATTTTAAGACTTTCGTCCTTGAGACAGTTTTCTCTGGCACAATCATGCAAGTCAGTCAGACCTTGCGCGAGGGGACTCTTCTTGTTTTGGCCATATCTGACCTCCACAGGAAAGCTTTGCATTGACAGAATCCATGAAGTAATTCGGGAATTACTCACATTTCCGGCCCAAATTCTGTCGCTTTGAAGATATTGCAAAGGTTGGTGTGGAGTCTCCACTATGATGTGTTCCCCCTGGATAAACGGGTGGTAATTCTTCAATGCCCACACCGTTGCCAGGAGTGCCTTCTCACAATCGTTTAATTTTTCCTCCACAGAGGATAAAGTCTTACTCGCAAAGGAGATTACTTTATTGACCTTGTCATGCTTTTGATATAATACTGCAGTCAAGCATGTATTTGAGAACCTTGTCTCCAAGAAGAACTCCTTGTTTTTGACAGGGTAAGCGAGGCAAGGCGCTTGTGAGAGGCTTCTTTTGAGTTGTCTTACTGCCTCGGCTTGTTCTGGACCCCACTCCCACTTGACCCCCCCCTTCAAAAGATGGATCAGGGGTCTTGGGATCTATGCGTAATCCTCAATGAATTTTCTGATGTAATTAGTTAGTCCAAGGAGGCTCCTTAGTTCCCGCAGAGTTGTGGGGTCTTTTATTTTCTGGAGTGCTTCCACTTTCTTTTCCTGGGGACAGAGACCCTGAGGAGTTATCTCATGCCCCGAAGAAAATGACACAGGTCCTGCACCACTATGCCTTTTGAAAGGAGAGTTTTGCTCCGGCAGCCCTCAACTGTGTCAGGACATAACGGATCTCCGCTATGTGTTCCTCCACAGTTGAGCTTTTGACTAGAACATCGTCTACATAGGCCGGGTTACCCCTTTGACCCAGGTCAGGCATGGCCTTATGTAGAAAGATGTTAAATTAATTGCCAAAGTTGATGTATCCGAAGGGAGTCCGGGTCCAAGTGTACTGCTGCCCCGCGAAGGTAAAGGCCATCTTGTATTGGTCCTCCCTACTGACAGGTACAGTCCAGTACCCATTGGTCAGGTCTATTGCAGTGAACACCTTTGACCCCTGGAAGTGGGCCAGCCCTTGGTCAATGTAGGGGAGAGGCCATCGGGAAGTATGGACCTGTTGGTTGATCTCCCTCAGGTCGGCACAGAGTCTCCACTGGCAGTTAGGTTTTAAAATCCCCAGCACCGGATTATTGAAGATGCTGTGGACTGGAAAAATGACCCCACTGGACTTAAGGTTCTTAATTATTCCAGTAAGGGACTCCATTGATGCGAGAGGCAAGCAATATTGCTTCACAAAGACTGGAGTCATACCAGGGTCCATGGGAATTGTTGTTGTGTGGATGTCGGTGTGACCACAGTCATGTGAGTCCACCGCAAAGAGATCTTGAAAATCTAAGAAAACTTGTTTCAATTTTTGCTTTTGCTCCAGAGTCTCGCAGGCATCAGCTAGGTTGACTCTCTCTTCAAAGACTTCCGGTTTGGCTATCTCAGCGGCCTTCTCCAGCTGGGTGGAGAAGTCCCTGGTCAAAGTGCTGATTTGGACTAATGGCTTCAGGTGGGGAAGGCAGTCCTCATGGACTTGAAAGATCACCTAATCCCTCCTGAAGTCACAGGTCACATCTCCCTTACCATAAGGGCATGAGGAGTACACCAGGAAATTACCCCCATGCTGGATGAAGATTCTGTCTGGTGTTGCGTCATCATCGCTATCACTGTCAAAACAGTCCTTGGGGATTGGTCCTAACAGTTCATTACCTAAATCTATGGAAAAATGTTGGTCATCAACCGCCCTTATAATAATAGTGCCTGCACCCAGAGTGATACTCCTTAGGTCGCTGTTATCCACCTCTATTGGAATGGTGTTGTGGTCTATGTTGACTAGTGGTGTTGGGTTTACCCCCAACCCTTGCAGTTGGAAATGAGCATTAAGATGGACATAGGCGTCAGGGTTTTTCAGTTTCTACTTCCAGTGAGAATTGTCTGGTCCGTTCTGGGATGGTGACTTCCTCTCCAATCTAAATTTCAACTGCATATGGCAGCAGTTGTGCTGACCGAAATGCTTTCTCTGGGTCATCAAAGTCCATGGGATTACCCGCTAATCGGGACCAGGCTTTGAAGTTTATTAGGTCCAAACTAATGGAAAAGCGATTGAGAATGTCACTGCCTAAGTAAAACGCAGCAGGGACATCTCGCACGACCCAACAATTATGGACTATGCTTTTGTTGCCTATGGAAATTTAGAGCATACACCTGCTAGGCAGGAGATGTTTGGAATTGGGTGTTTCCAGGTCCATTTCCCATTTGTCTAACAGTTTAAATGTGGGAATGGCTGGATCATTTGGGAGTTTGCAGAACATGGCCTTGCTGATGAAGCTCTTACCGTTGTTCACACATACTCGGGTGAGAACAGAGTCCTCCCCCTCGTTTAACTGAATAGGGATGAACAACTGCTCTCCAATTTTCTGAATATCAGCCAAGCTTTGAGCTGATTTCTCATCTTTTTGGACAATAGGAATAGGATTTTCTGATTGTGAATTTGTTTAGAATTTCAGAGTTTTTCCTTCCAGTGCGGAATGCCACCTTAGACTGGAAGGAAGGTTGATTTTCAGAAATAGAGAGGACTCCCCATCACCAGTTTGTTGTCCTACTGCAATTACTTCCACGTCTGGGATTTGATTATTCTGGAAGTGAAATTCTATTTGGTCAGGTTTCTGTTCAACCATGTGGCATGTGCCATTTAAACTAACATGGTTGACACTATGTTTCAATTTTATCGGTGGACTAGTCTGGGTCCAGAGGACCTTGTTTACACAATCTATGAGGGGAGACAACCTACGCAGGATGTC
Source organism: Ambystoma mexicanum (assembly GCF_040938575.1). NCBI lineage: Eukaryota > Metazoa > Chordata > Amphibia > Caudata > Ambystomatidae > Ambystoma > Ambystoma mexicanum. The sequence continues at coordinate 1,043,658,588 of NC_090924.1, forward strand.
ATTCCCTAGTAAACAAGGTGTGCCCTCTGGAGTCACAACTATGATCGGGTGCTTCACCTTGTGTCACCCAATTTTAATGTCCAAATCCGCAGTCCCCTCGATGGGAATTTCCGTGAAGTTGTCCAGGAAGAGGGGTGAGAGGAATTTGGTATTTCTCCCCCCTTCCCGAATTCAGCTTTTCAAAGGCCCTTTTTGACAGAAGGGTGGCTTGGGATCCAGTATCCACCAGTGCCAAAATTGTACATTGCCCCTGTATTTGGACCGGGGCATAAAATCTTCCCTCCTTTTCCTCAAGGGGGCAAAGATAATGCACATTTTTGGCCAACTGGTGGGTTAATATCCTGGTTTTGGATACACCCGAGGGGTGATTTGAGCAGGATTCTGTTTGGGATCTTGGGAACCTGTAAGAAAAAGGTGACAGCTAGATATGGGGGAAGTTGTGGACTCCCCTGTTTCTGATACTGGGCTGCCCCCCCTTTTTGGAGGGAGTCACCAGAATGGGGTTGAACAGGGGGATGTTCGTGCTGGTCATTCTGAGTACTGCTGATGGGCGGTTTTAACTCGGTCCCCACATCTACCCAGTCTGGATTTGGATCCTTTGGGACCCATTTGTCTTTGGGAGGAGTTCCCCCATCCCTGAAGGAGAAGATCCTTTTCTCAGAATCCTCTGAGGACCCCTCTCCTTCAAACTGGAAGATCTGCCCCTCCTCCACAAAATGGGCCTTTTTAGGCTCTTTATTTCTCCTACCCGCCCTCTGTTCCTTGGGTTGCAGAATTTCGGGGGCAGGAGATTTTGGTTCCAGTTCCTGGGTTTCCAGGGGCTTTTCACAAGTGGGGGAGGAAGCTTCCTCTAAGGCTTTGCACCCCCCTTGGCCTTGTGCCTCCTCCCTGGGAACTGGTGGGTTGTCAGGGTTCTTCCCCCGTCATTGTTCTGGAGCAACAGACTCTGGATTTGAGGAATTCTGAGCCGCCATGCTCATCTGAGGGTTCTGTTGAGCCCTCAGCATGTGACCCAGATCCTGTGCCATGTTCTGGACCTCGCGCTCTAGTTGGGACACCTGCTCTGGCTGGTACAGGGTCCTCAGGTCTACCCTGGGTTGATCCCAGGAAGGGTAACTATCCCTTCTCGCAAAATACCCCTGGTTAGGAAAGTCTGGGCACAGGAAAGTGGGGAAAGAAAGAAGGGTTGTTTTGGGGGTTGAAGTTTGGCAGGTATCAGGGAAAGAAATTTGGTCTGGTATTTGGGGGATTTCTGCCCTCCAGGGAAAGTGAGGAGGGAAGTTTCCTGGGTTTCCTGCTGTCTGGTTGGATCCCCACGCACTTGGGCTGGAGGAGTCCACACATAGCCCAGGATGGGTCTATTTCCCTTGTAGCGTGGGCCGATGTAGTCAGGGGATTTAGGGGTTCCATTTGTGGGGTTACCTCCCTGGCTCCCTGTTTGGGATTGGCCCGAGGGCCTTCTGAGTTTGGGGGTGGTCGGGTTCTGCGGGGGAAGGTTTTTAGGCCCCCCCATCTCCAGATCTAAAATGGGGGCAACCTTCACCTCCGCCACCTTAGCAGCAGCAGGGGTGTTGGTTATTTTGGGGCTTTTGCTACTATTTTTATTTTCCAACGGCTTCTGTACTTCATAGATGCGCGTTGCTTGTTCAATGACCCAGTCTAGTGATCTTTTCTCATGAAAGTCCCTCACTAGCTGGGTCTTAATGTACTTAGGGAGAGCATGAAAGAAGGTGTTCACAAATTCCTTACTGTCAGTGCGCACCCTTCTAGTGGTCTGCGCAAAGGTGCATTTCAATTCCTGAACAAATTCTTGTGGGGCCTGGTCTTCCCCACATTGTAAGTTGCAGATTGCCTTGCGAGCCTCTTGAGGGTTCCTATGAATGGAAAAATGTTTCAGGATGGCCGCCCTATAGGTGGACCATCTGGAATGGTTCCGATCCTCCAGCCCTGCAAAGAAGCTGGAGTACTCAGGAGAAAACGTCCACTTTATACTGAATACAGCTTTGGCTGTCCTTCAGATGGAAAGTCTCAATCATCTGCTCAAATAATTCAAGGTGCTCCCAAACCGAATATTTTGCATTTTTGTGGTAGGGCGTGATGCCGCTCCTAATAGCTTTTATTTGTTTCAGGGGATCCTTGAGTAAAGCCCTCTTATCTTTGTTGGCCTTTTTAGTTCTGGTCACCCTGGTCCACTCATCCTCTGACTCAGAGGCACTGCTACCAGAAGTGGCTGTCTGGTCTTCTAGACCCTCCCGGATTCTGCAAGCTTGGGAATAGCTGGAAGAATGTGGGGGCCTAGTCTCTAGGGACCTGTGGCACTCAGAAGAGTCTTCTGACTCTTCCTTGCTCCCAGGATTGGTTGAGTACCCCCCCACACTGTCATGGCTGGGAAGAGGTTTTTAGTATGCTCTTAGTGGGCCTAGTCTCATGGAATTCCCCACCAAATTTTACTGCCTGGTCTCCTGATGAGTTGTATTTCTGATGATCCATTTCTCTGATTCTCCCCTCACTGGAGTCTCCCTGATCAGAGAAGTTGGCCCTAGCACCTGGGAACCTGTACATAGATGCCCGCCCATCCATTTCTAGAAGGCACTCACCTATTAGCCCCATATTCCCCATTGGGTTGAGGTCTACCATCCCGTGGCCCTTGGTCCATGTGAGCCAGTGGACATGGGGGTGGCAGAGTCCATGGAATTGAAGAGATTAAAGTTTCTGGTGCCAGGATTCCTGAGGTTATGCTCAGGGGTTTCCCACTCCCATCTGACCTCATCTCTCTCAGCGTAAGTTCCCTATTAGGGAACTCCCGTCCCCTGCACACTATCTGGGGCTTATGGAGCCAAAGTATTCAAAGAGTATCTAATATAGGTATTTGGTATAGTTTTTGGTTAGACTTAAACCTAGCGTTGATTGAAGCAAGTGTTTTTTTGGCTAACATAGTTAAAACATAGAGACAGTTGTAGAATAGATATTCACTTAAGTACAAAAGACAATTTGTGACTTGATCTTTAGTTCAGGATTTATTGGTCCAAACAGGATTGCCCAACGCGTTTCGAGAGTTATTCTCTTCTTCAGGAGCTATATGCAATTCAAAACTTTAAATCTATTAAAAAAAGTTAAACAATGTTCTAGATTAGTTGAATAATTGATAATAATAATTTACATTCATTTGCAATATTCATTTTTACAAGAAGATATTCATTAGATAATAGAAAACCTCGTTATTTACAATTCCAGTATAAGCATTGATTATCGTGTAACAGTGATCCCACTGTCGCATATGTTCACAATTTTGGCAATTACACCATACAAAACCAAAAGAGGTATCCATAATTCTTGTGGAAAAAACTTAGTTCATTGAAACCAATTGGTTTTTTAGCTAATATTAAAGTAACAGAAAGAAAAAGCAATAGTTAAGCGCCATTTTCAGAAAGAAGGACATAGAGTAATTCCTAATTACATATTTTATTATTTCAGCACGAGATCTCAAGGTGGTAAGAAATAGTGGGTGGCTTACCCTGTTTTTATGTTTTAAACATTAGGATAAGAAGAATGATCCATGATTATGGGTCTGTAAAATATTTCACATCGACATTTTCAACAGGAGTCAATACAGTGTTTAAGCCTGTGTAAAATAAAGTGATGGACCAGTCTAAGTATATTGGTATATTGATATGATTAAAGACACGAACAATCTAAACTGAGATGTTCACTAATGGGGATACATAATAGACTTACTTAATGGAGTTCAGTCTCTAGAGATATGGGAAAGATGGTTGTGCTCGAAGTCTGTAGGCATACTGCTACGTTACCGTAGTATCCACGGATTCTCCATTAGGAGGAGAGAAATGCCGGTGTGGCTTTTTTCTTTAATCTGGGGAATCGAAAAAACCCAGTTTAGGATCTAAACAGATCCTCTTAAGGTAAAAAAAGTTCTGGCTGAGGGCCGTTGTCAGCGTACTTACAGGTCTCTGACTGTATGACTCGACTGGAAACAAGTACCGTCCAGCTCCGTACGCTGGGGAATACAGAGTGTGAGACTAGGTTACAAGATGGCCGTATTTGTGGATAATGTAAACGTGACGTCATCACGCAGCGTGCGTGCATGACGTCACAAATGTAAACAAGGAGACGGGTGCGTGACGTTGAGAAAGGATTCAATCGAAACAACATACTAGATTAATGTCTTAGTGCCGTGGTGTTATTTGTAAACGCGATCGGATACGACCCTATGGTGTATATCAATATAAGGGGTCTATAGTAGATGAACATTAAAAACAAAGGTAAACAATAAAGGTACAAAAATGAAGGTAAAAAAATGGCGGACATGGTCTGCTGAGATACAACTCTTAGATGAAGAGGACCAACGCTTAGATGTGAAGAAGTTAGTTATAGTAACCTTGTCTTGAGTAGAGGAGAGCTACATGGCGATGCAAGAAACTCGAACGGAATTTATTGGGAAATGTGGGAGCAACATGTAGAGTACATATGCAAATTGAACAGATATTAAAGCTTTCATCAGATATTTTCAAATACGATATTTAAAGATGTGGTCCACTCGGAGTATGATGGTAAGAGTACCAACACTACCCCAAGGACTATACTGTGATATTTTTGAAAAGAAGAAGCGGTATGGTCCTCTTAGCGAGTAATGGTAGACAGGTCAGGTAAAAAACAAAGTGCAAAATTGACACATATTTGTAATTATACTGCTGCCTCATTCAGAGTTAACAATCTCTTTGTTTTGACATGAAAAAGCGTCTGGTTAAATCTTTGTTGTAACTAGAACCGGTGCAATTCTTATGCATTTCTTTTGTTGCTTTTATACATTTCTAGGTAGCGTTTTGTAATTATTCAGCTGCCTCATTCAGAGTTCACAGTCTCTTGGTTTTGGCATAAAAGAACGTCAGGTTTCATTTTAGTTGTAACTGAAACTGGTACAATTCTTATACATTTCTTTTGATGCTTTTATACGTGTCTAGGCAGCGTCTTGTAGTAGGAAATTCAACATGATGTTAAGAGGAAGATTATGCAAAAAGGAGGTTTTATAGATAGGGTCCTAAATAGTATTCCTCATTAAGCCCGTGGGGTGATAAATCATCAAGTTTATGTATCCAGAATAATTCCCTTTGGGATAGTCTTTTGGCTAGGTCTCCGCCTCTTGGAAGGGGGTGGATTAATTCAAGGATTGCCCATCTAAGTTGGGTAATGTTATGTCCATTCTCTTTGAAGTGTCTGTATACCAGTGATTTGGTATTACATGTCCTGATGTTGGATTTGTGTTCTGTCCAGCGTTCCTTTGCCTTTCGGGTTGTTTTGCCCACATAATATTTCCCACAGGGGCATCGGAGTGTGTAAATCAAGTTTTTGCTGTCACAGGTCGCGAAATCATTCAGAATTATTTTTTTACCACTGATGGGGTGTCTTATGTGGTCACCTTTTATGATGTTGCCACAATGCTGACAATTCAAGCATGGATATGTACCGGTTTTTGGTTTCCTCAGTGTCGTTTGGGTGGATTATTTGGGTCTTTCTGCTCTGATGAGAGAGTCCCTGAGGTTTTTTCCTCTCTTATAAGCCAGCATTGGTGGTTCGGGGAACAATCGGTTCAAATTCGCGTCTGATTTAAAGAAGTCCCAATTTTTGGTAATAATCCTTTTTATCTGGAAGCTCTGACTAGAGAATTTCAGAGTATAAATTAATCTTGTCGTCGTTTTTTTGGGTTGTTTCTCTAGAAGTTTAGTTCGAGATATCGGTGCTGTTCTTTGGATTGCTTTGTCTAGTATATCATCTGGGAATCCTCTGTTTTTGAATCTTTGTTTCATATCTTCATATTCATTCTGGAGATTGCTTGTGTCAGACGTGATCCTTTTTAATCTGAGTAACTCGCTATAAGGAAGGTTATCCTTTAAGTGTGTCGGATGAAAACTCCCAAAGTGGAGTGTGTTGTTTGTATCTGTAGGCTTTCTGTAGATGTTGGTAACCAGATCAGTGCCCATTTTCGTAATGTTAACATCCAAGAAATGTATATTCGGTTGGCCGATTTCCAAGGTAAAGGTAATACCTTTGTGACATTTATTTAGGTAATCAAAGAATTGTTGAAGTTCTTCTTGAGTCCCCTGCCAAATCCCAAAGATGTCATCTATGTATCGTTTCCAGCAGATGATTTTGTTTTTCCATGGTTCTTTATTCAGTATATGTGTTTGCTCCAAGTGAAACATAAAAATGTTTGCGTAAGCAGGGGCTACTGCTGACCCCATAGATGTCCCTGATGTTTGTAGGTAATATTTGCCTTCATATCGGAAGTAGTTGCTATAGAGGATAATGTTTATCAACTCTATGGCAAATACTTTTTGGATCAGGATGTTGTGGTGGTTCAAAAGAAACCATTCAAGTGCCTCTATCTCCTGATTATGGGGAATGGATGTATATAGACTATTTACATGTAGGGTAAATAGAATCACTGATGGATCGTCTATTGCTATTTCTTTAAGTAGTCTTAAGAAATGAGCAGTGTCTTTCAAGTATGTAGAAGTTTTTTGCACCAAAGGTTGTAGCGCTCGGTCTAGATAAATAGCCAGTGGGTGGAATATGCTTTCAGTTCCTGCTACTATTGGTCTGAACGGAGTATTCATCTTGTTTTTGTGGATTTTTGGTAATGAGTAAAAAACAGGTCTGACTGGAAATTTGTTGATAAGAAAGTCACTTGTCTGATCTGTAATCCAATCCATTTCCAGAGCTTTGTCAATGGTTTTCTTGACTATTTCTTTGATGGATAATATTGGGTCAGAGTCCAAAACTAGGTAGGTGCTTCGGTCATTTAGTAAGTTCAAACAGCCTTTGTTGTACAATTCAGTGTCCATTAGTACAAGAGCTCCTCCTTTGTCTGCTGGTTTAAGTGTGATTGATGGGTCTTCAGCTAATTCTTTAATTATTTTGAGTTGATGTTTTCCGATATTCATTCTGTTGTTCGAAGAGTATTTGATTCTTCTGAGGTCTTTCGTAGTTTTGAGATTGAAGAGATTGATTATAGGATGATTGATCTGGGGATGGAAAGAGCTCTTGTTTCTCAGTTCCAAATAGTTACATGTTTTCCTTTTTTCTGCTGTTTCTGGAAGTGAATTGAAGAATACTTTCAGCTCCACTTTTCTCATAAGTTTGAACAGATTGACTTCTTCTTCAAACATTGTAGTGTTGTTAGTTGGAACGAAAGATAGGCCCAAATTTAGGGTATCCATTTGAGTTTTTCTTAATTGTTTATATGAGATATTAAATACAATTGTTTCCGTTATTTGTTCTTCGTTCTTTGTTTTCTTCTGCCCTCTTCGGGCCTTCCTCCTCCTAAAAAAGGAATTTCGGGAGTTAGTGTAGGTGCTGTACTTGGGTGTATTGATGCTAGCACTTCTGTCTCAGTGGTCGAGGCAGTTGTTTGGCCTGTGTAAGGTGTCTGAGATCTGGGTTCGTTTTCCCCACTTGTAATATCACTGCTTTCAGTATTGTCTGCTGGTTCCGTTGGTCTTGATGGTCTTCTAGGTGCAGGTCTTTGATTATTGTAGAATTCTTGCCACGTATACACAATGTCGCGGGCGTAGTCTAATGTGTCACGCCGGAATTTTCTGATTTTTCTTTGTTCGATCTCTTTCTTATATCCGTCAAGTTTTCTATTTGTATCTTCTAAAATGTTGCTTAAGTCTTCCGCTGATTTGAGTTTGGACAATTGTTGTGTCAGATCTTCAATCTCTTCTTTAATTGTAGACAAGGATTTCGCTAATTCTTCAATGGTCAGAAGAATTAGATCTAAGGAACATTTATTCAGGATTTGTTCCCACCGTTTTACAAAGAGTTGGTTATCTTTACATAAAGTTGGTCGTAGGTAGACCCTAAGTCCTCTTGGGATCTTTTTACTTTTATAATACTGTGCAAGAGTGGTTGCATGTAATTTCTGGGAGATCTTCCTCCTGATGAGTTTTTCTAATTGTCGATGTGAAATATTTTACAGAATCATAATTAGGGATCATTCTTCTTATCCTAATGTTTAAAACATAAAAACAGGGTAAGCCAACCACTATTTCTTACCACCTTGAGATCTCGTGCTGAAATAATAAAATATGTAATTAGGAATTACTCTATGTCCTTCTTTCTGAAAATGGCGATTAACTAGTGCTTTTTCTTTCTGTTACTTTAATATTAGCTAAAAAACCAATTGGTTTCAATGAACTAAGTTTTTTCCACAAGAATTATGGATACCTCTTTTGGTTTTGTATGGTGTAATTGCCAAAATTGTGAACATATGCGACAGTGGGATCACTGTTACACGATAATCAATGTTTATACTGAAATTGTAAATAACGAGGTTTTCTATTATCTAATGAATATCCTCTTGTAAAAATGAATATTGCAATTGAATGTAAATTATTATTATCAATTATTCAACTAATCAAGAACATTGTTTAACTTTTTTTAATAGATTTAAAGTTTTGAATTGCATATAGCCCCTGAAGAAGAGAATAACTCTTGGAACGCGTTGGGCAATCCTGTTTGGACCAATAAATCCTGAACTAAAGATCAAGTCACAAGTTGTCTTTTGTACTTAAGTGAATATCTATTCTACAACTGTCTCTATGTTTTAACTATGTTAGCCAAAAAAACACTTGCTTCAATCAACGCTAGGTTTAAGTCTAACCAAAAACTATACCAAATACCTATATTAGATATTCTTTGAATACTTTGGCTCCATAAGCCCCAGATAGTGTGCAGGGGACGGGAGTTCCCTAATAGGGAACTTACTCTGTTCTCATATTTCCTTCAACCCATATGCCAGGGTTGCTATTTTTCTCCCCCGCACCTTGACATTAGATAACGTTACAGAAACATAAAAAAATAACTCACACAAAAGTCTAGATACATTTAGGTGTGCAAAGGTGTCCTTTTCTCCTTTGGTTCTTTATATTTCCCTTGACAGGGTTGGCATAAAAACACACACCTGCACCCACCCACTGAATTATGTCATTTTCTAAGATTAATTCATTAACAGATAAATCAGCGACTACCTTCGCTTTTAGTGAAGAAGAGGCTGACCGGATATTAGGCCTCATCAAAGATACTGAGAAAGAATCATCAGGTGACGATAATCCAGACAGGCTCATCTTCAAATTAGAAAAACTCATCAGGAGGGAGATCTCCCAGAAATTACATGCAACCACTCTTGCACAGTATTATAAAAGTAAAAAGATCCCAAGAGGACTTAGGGTCTACCTACGACCAACTTTATGTAAAGATAACCAACTCTTTGTAAAACGGTGGGAACAAATCCTGAATAAATGTTCCTTAGATCTAATTCTTCTGACCATTGAAGAATTAGCGAAATCCTTGTCTACAATTAAAGAAGAGATTGAAGATCTGACACAACAATTGTCCAAACTCAAATCAGCGGAAGACTTAAGCAACATTTTAGAAGATACAAATAGAAAACTTGATGGATATAAGAAAGAGATCGAACAAAGAAAAATCAGAAAATTCCGGCGTGACACATTAGACTACGCCCGCGACATTGTGTATACGTGGCAAGAATTCTACAATAATCAAAGACCTGCACCTAGAAGACCATCAAGACCAACGGAACCAGCAGACGATACTGAAAGCAGTGATATCACAAGTGGGGAAAACGAACCCAGATTTCAGACACCTTCCACAGGCCAAACAACTGCCTCGACCACTGAGACAGAAGTGCTAGCATCAATACACCCAAGTACAGCACCTACACTAACTCCCGAAATTCCTTTTTTAGGAGGAGGAAGGCCCGAAGAGGGCAGAAGAAAACAAAGAACGAAGAACAAATAACGGAAACAATTGTATTTAACATCTCATCTAAACAATTAAGAAAAACTCAAATGGATACCCTAAATTTGGGCCTATCTTTCGTTCCAACTAACAACACTACAATGTTTGAAGAAGAAGTCAATCTGTTCAAACTTATAAGAAAAATGGAGCTGAAAGTATTCTTGATTCACTTCCAGAAACAGCAGAAAAAAGGAAAACATGTAACTATTTGGAACTGAGAAACAAGAGCTCTTTCCATCCCCAGATCAATCATCCTATAATCAATCTCTTCAATCTCAAAACTACGAAAGACCTCAGAAGAATCAAATACTCTTCCAACAACAGAATGAATATCAGAAAACATCAACTCAAAATAATTAAAGAATTAGCTGAAGACCCATCAATCTCACTTAAACCAGCAGACAAAGGAGGAGCTCTTGTACTAATGGACACTGAATTCTACAAAAAAGGGTGTTTGAACTTACTAAATGACCGAAGCACCTACCTAGTTTTGGACTCTGACCCAATATTATCCATCAAAGAAATAGTCAGGAAAACCATTGACAAAGCTCTGGAAATGGATTGGATTACAGATCAGACAAGTGACTTTCTTATCAACAAATTTCCAGTCACACCTGTTTTTTACTCATTACCAAAAATCCACAAAAACAAGATGAATCCTCCGTTCAGACCAATAGTAGCAGGAACCAAAAGCATATTCCACCCACTGGCTATTTATCTAGACCGAGCGCTACAACCTTTGGTGCAAAAAACTTCTACATACTTGAAAGTCACTGCTCATTTCTTAAGACTACTTAAAGAAATAGCAATAGACGATCCATCAGTGATTCTATTTACCCTAGATGTAAATAGTCTATATACATCCATTCCCCATAATCAGGGGATAGAGGCACTTGAATTGTTTCTTTTGAACCACCACAACATCCTGATCCAAAAAGTATTTGTCATAGAGTTGATAAACATTATCCTCTATAACAACTACTTCCGATATGAAGGCAAATATTACCTACAAACATCAGGGACATCTATGGGGTCAGCAGTAGCCCCTGCTTACGCAAACATTTTTATATTTCACTTGGAGCAAACACATATACTGAATAAAGAACCATGGAAAAACAAAATCATCTGCTGGAAACGCTACATAGATGACATCTTTGGGATTTGGCAGGGGACTCAAGAAGAACTTCAACAATTCTTTGATTATCTAAATAAATGTCACAAAGGAATTACCTTTACCTTGGAAATCGGCCAACCGAATATACATTTCTTGGATGTTAACATTACGAAAATGGGCACTGATCTGGTTACCAACATCTACAGAAAGCCTACAGATACAAACAACACACTCCACTTTGGGAGTTTTTATCCGACACACTTAAAGGATAACCTTCCTTATAGCCAGTTACTCAGATTAAAAAGGATCACGTCTGACACAAGCAATCTCCAGAATGAATATGAAGATATGAAACAAAGATTCAAAAACAGAGGATTCCCAGATGAAATACTAGACAAAGCAATCCAAAGAACAGCACTGATATCTCAAACTAAACTTCTAGAGGAACAACCCAAAAAAACGACGACAAGATTAATTCATAATCTGAAATTCTCTAGTCAGAGCTTCCAGATAAAAAGGATTATTACCAAAAATTGGGACTTCATTAAATCAGACGCGAATTTGAACCGATTGTTCCCCGAACCACCAATGCTGGCTAATAAGAGAGGAAAAAACCTCAGGGACTCTCTCATCAGAGCAGAAAGACCCAAAAAATCCGCCCAAACGACACTGAGGAAACAAAAAACCGGTACATATCCATGCTTGATTGTCAGTATTGTGGCAACATCATAAAAGGTGGCCACATAAGACACCCCAGCAGTGGTAAAAAAATAATTCTGAATGATTTCGCGACCTGTGACAGCAAAAACTTGATTTACACACTCCGATGCCCCTGTGGGAAATATTACGTGGGCAAAACAACCCGAAAGGCAAAGGAACGCTGGACAGAACACAAATCCAACATCAGAACATGTAATACCGAATCACCGGTATACAGACACTTCAAAGAGAATGGACATAACATTACCCAACTTAGATGGGCAATCCTTGAATTAATCCATCCCCTTCCAAGAGGCGGAGACCTAGCCAAAAGACTATCCCAAAGGGAATTATTCTGGATACATAAACTTGATGCTTTATCACCCCACGGGCTTAATGAGGAATACTATTTAGGACCCTATCTATAAAATCTCCTTTTTGCATAATCTTTCTCTTAACATCATGTTGAATTTCCTACTACAAGACACTGCCTAGACACGTATAAAAGCATCAAAAGAAATGTATAAGAATTGTACCAGTTTCAGTTACAACTAAGATGAAACCTGACGTTCTTTTATGCCAAAACCAAGAGACTGTGAACTCTGAATGAGGCAGCTGAATAATTACAAAACGCTACCTAGAAATGTATAAAAGCAACAAAAGAAATGCATAAGAATTGCACCGGTTCTAGTTACAACAAAGATTTAACCAGACGCTTTTTCATGTCAAAACAAAGAGATTGTTAACTCTGAATGAGGCAGCAGTATAATTACAAATATGTGTCAATTTTGCACTTTGTTTTTTACCTGACCTGTCTACTATTACTCGCTAAGAGGACCATACTCCTTCTTCTTTTCAAAAATATCACAGTATAGTCCTTGGGGTAGTGTTGGTACTCTTACCATCATACTCCGAGTGGACCACATCTTTAAATATCGTATTTGAAAATATCTGATGAAAGCTTTAATATCTGTTCAATTTGCATATGTACTCTACATGTTGCTCCCACATTTCCCAATAAATTCCGTTCGAGTTTCTTGCATCGCCATGTAGCTCTCCTCTACTCAAGACAAGGCTACTATAACTAACTTCTTCACATCTAAGAGTTGGTCCTCTTCATCTAAGAGTTGTATCTCAGCAGACCATGTCCGCCATTTTTTTACCTTCATTTTTGTACCTTTATTTTTACCTTTGTTTTTAATGTTCATCTACTATAGACCCCTTATATTGATATACACCATAGGGTCGTATCCGATCGCATCTATAAATTACACCACGGCACTAAGACATTAATCTAGTATGTTGTTTCGATTGAATCCTTTCTCAACGTCACGCACCCGTCTCCTTGTTTACATTTGTGACGTCATGCACGCACGCCACGTGATGACGTCACGTTTACATTATCCACAAATACGGCCATCTTGTAACCTAGTCTCACACTCTGTATTCCCCAGCGTACGGAGCCGGACGGTACTTGTTTCCAGTCGAGTCATACAGTCAGAAACCTGTAAGTACGCTGACAACGGCCCTCAGCCAGAACTTCTTTTACCTTAAGAGAATCTGTTTAGATCCTAAACTGGGTTTCTTCGATTCCCCAGATTAAAGAAAAAAGCCACACCGGCATTTCTCTCCTCCTAATGGAGAATCCGTGGATACTACGGTAACGTAGCAGTATGCCTACAGACTTTGAGCATGACCATCTTTCCCACATCTCTAGAGATTGAACTCCATTAAGTAAGTCTATTATGTATCCCCATTAGTGAACATCTCAGTTTAGATTGTTCGTGTCTTTAATCATATCAATATACCAATATACTTAGACTGGTCCATCACTTTATTTTACACAGGCTTAAACACTGTATTGACTCCTGTTGAAACTGTCGATGTGAAATATTTTACAGACCCATAATCATGGATCATTCGTCTTATCCTAATGTTTAAAACATAAAAACAGGGTAAGCCAACCACTATTTCTTACCACCTTGAGATCTCGTGCTGAAATAATAAAATATGTAATTAGGAATTACTCTATGTCCTTCTTTCTGAAAATGGCGATTAACTAGTGCTTTTTCTTTCTGTTACTTTAATATTAGCTAAAAAACCAATTGGTTTCAATTAACTAAGTTTTTTCCACAAGAATTATGGATACCTCTTTTGGTTTTGTATGGTGTAATTGCCAAAATTGTGAACATATGCGACAGTGGGATCACTGTTACACGATAATCAATGCTTATACTGGAATTGTAAATAATGAGGTTTTCTATTATCTAATGAATATCTTCTTGTAAAAATGAATATTGCAATTGAATGTAAATTATTATTATCAATTATTCAACTAATCTAGAACATTGTTTAACTTTTTTTAATAGATTTAAAGTTTTGAATTGCATATAGCCCCTGAAGAAGAGAATAACTCTCGAGACGCGTTGGGCAATCCTGTTTGGACCAATAAATCCTGAACTAAAGATCAAGTCACAAGTTGTCTTTTGTACTTAAGTGAATATCTATTCTACAACTGTCTCTATGTTTTAACTATGTTAGCCAAAAAAACACTTGCTTCAATCAACGCTAGGTTTAAGTCTAACCAAAAACTATACCAAATACCTATATTAGATACTCTTTGAATACTTTGGCTCCATAAGCCCCAGATAGTGTGCAGGGGACGGGAGTTCCCTAATAGGGAACTTACTCTGTTCTCATATTTCCTTCAACCCATATGCCAGGGTTGCTATTTTTCTCCCCCGCACCTTGACTTTAGATAACGTTACAGAAACATAAAAAATAACTCACACAAAAGTCTAGATACATTTCGGTGTGTAAAGGTGTCCTTTTCTCCTCATCTCTCTCAGCCCCTACTCCCTGATGGCAAGCAAGAATCTGACCCTTTTGTTCTTCTATTAAGGCCTTATTGGTCTCTATTAGTTGTGCCTGCGTGGCTATGGGCCTCATTACACGGACGGAGGTAAGGGTTAACGGTCACCGTTAATGGTACCGGTGGCCGTTAACCCTTACCGCCTTACTACGAGGTCCCTTTGCGGGTTGGAGACTTTAACGCCTGCTTTTTGCAGGTGTTAAAAACCAACCCGCAAAGGGACCAGGGAGCTAATTACGGTACCGCAATTTGCGGTGCCGTAATTAGCACCTTCCCCATTCCCATTATGCCCTATGGGGCAAAAATGGGAATGGGGAAGGGCAATGGGAAAAGGGGGAATTACCGCCCCACCAACCTTGGTGGGGCGGTAATTTCCCTTTCCACCAAGGCGGTGCCGGTATTTTACCGGCATGGACCAAGGTGCTAAAAGCACCTTGGTCCACCGCCGTCCGTGTAATGAGGCCCTATCTGTCTATGGAGCCTGTCATTTTTTTCACAGAGAGCCTCATTGTCTCTCTGTGCATCCTGTCTGATTTGAGAGTATTTGGCCAAGTTCCGCTGCAGGAGGCTCACCTCCTGAGTCTGATCCTTACTAGCCTGATCATTCTTGGCCAGAGCATCTTCCACCCTTCTGGTATGCTCTAACAGCTTTTCATAGTCCCTTTTGAGTTCATACAGTCCCTGAAGGGCCAGGTGATTTTCTTCCACCTTGGTTTTTAAATGGCTGACTTCCTGGCCTAAGGCATCCCTTTCCTGAATTAGAGTACCCCTCTGTGCAGCCAGGTCGTCCCTTTGTTTTCTAATGATACGAAATTTCTGGCGCTCCTCATCAAAATCTGTTGAGTGTGGAGCTCCTTCACAATTAATTTATTATTTTCCTCCTTTATCTCATCAATCTGATTTTCCAGGGCGATTATCTGCCCTGCGCAGGCCCTATTATAATTTAATTGCTGTTCCAGTGTTTGTTGGCTCTGTAGTAGAGAATCCAACCTTTCTTGGAACTAATTTTGCAGTGTCAGAAATTTGGTGTCTTGCTCTACCCTCTCTTAATGCAGGAGATCCAGATCTTCTTTTACCTTTGTCAGTTACTGTCTGGTTTCACTCTCTGATTCTTGGCTCTTTTGTAGCCTTTGCTCTGCAGAGTCCAGATCAGTTTGGGTCTTCTCTAGGGATTGTACTTGCCTTTTTGCCCGGTCTAGGTTTTCGGCATATTTTTCCTGTATTACTCCAATGTGGAGGTACAGGTACACCGCTATTTTGGCAATTTTACATTGCTCTTCTTTTACCCTTGGGGCCATATACAGTTCACTAAGTGCCTGGTGTAATGGACCCTGGTCCTGTCATATATCTAATTCTGTGGCAGTGGCTTGTTGTTTGATTTCCTGCAGCCAAACATTCTCATCCTGCACAACCCATTCACCCCCAACAAACAATTTGTGCAGTAGGTGTTCTTTTGCCATGTTAATTTCCACTAGGGTCGCCATTCCAGAAATATTAATTTCCTTCTGACTTATCTCAGGGTTACTTTTACCTTTGCAAAACAGGCCCAACTCCTTTGAGTATTTCTATTGAAGGGTGTTTTTACAGTGTAGCACAGTATGGTAGCCCAACAGGGTGTATGTACCCCCTCAGTTAGTACCCTGTGTTAGACTGCCACAAGTGTTATGTCTAATTCAGGATCTCGTGACGAGCCCCCAAGCTGTAAGTGATTTCAATCCGGCACACACCCAAGTCAACGACTGGCGTGTAAGGCACAACTAAAATCCTTATTTATATCTGTCTAAAAGTCCTTTATTCTGAACGATATACCACTCATATCACGCCCCTCTCCTGGAACCTCCCCCCCGGTCACACTGAACCAGGAATCAGGCTGGTTTGCAAAGTTAAAATATTTATTTATGTATTTACAATTTAACCACACTATGTTTTAATGGGTATACAATAATCACCAACGGGGTGATATAACACAGAATAATCTCTTTAATACACAAGGAGTACTAGCGAGCAAAACAATTCAGCAGAGAAATAATACTTTTGTGTGTGTGTGTTTTCAGAACAGATAGCACTGTGGTGAAAGATTCCTCCTGCACACCCCTCAACCCCGCAATAGGCAATGTAAAGAGATAGGGAGAGAGAGCAGGTATTCAGGAATGGCAAAATTCAAACAGAATAACAATCCCACTTTCCCCCAGCAAACACAAGAGAAAACTGAATTGACTGTCAAGCTATCTGAATGGCTTTCAAAGTTATCTTGAGAATGGATTGGGAAAAAACACTAATATGGTCAAAATTACTGAAATTGCTATCAATTCTTAGGGGAGCCACTTTCGATAGTTGCACACAAGCACAAGCAATGATTTAATACCAAGAAACAATTTGAAATCTTAAAAATCAAGTCGGGAGCAATCAAAAGCTGTTTTACACGTGTAAGGATTTCCCTAAAATGACATTTGCATCAAACTTTTCACTGCGCGATAATCGCGATAACGGGATAACTGTATGGATTTGGGATGCGGATTGAGATGCGATTTACAGCTGTGGATGTTAGCTACAAGCAGAAGTTTCTTGCACAAAAACCGAGGAAGTTATGGACATTTTAGTGGAGGTCATTTTTTTCGAGATAGGTGCAAGAATGGAGAACGTGAATGCGCTTTTAAAATGACAAATGGGATTTCTAACACGAGCGGATTACTATGAACAAAACGAATCCCCACAAGAACACAGCCACTTGATCAGGATGACTGCCTGCCCGGGACTCGCCTTCTTCAGATGAGAAAAGGTCAGTGCAAAGATAGTTTTAACAATACTAGCACAGGAGGAAGATCGGAGGGATAGGATAGAGAGTTTAGACAATTGAAAAATACTCCTAACAATGCAGGTTCTGAAGACAAGATAGGATGGATTTAAGATAGGGATTGACTATGGACAGTACATATGCTAGTGACACAGTTCTATCTATAGATACTCACTAGATATGTTTTTAAACGGAACCGTCAGGATTCTGGTCCGTCAAGATTCTGGTCAGGGAAGGGAATCTGGTTCTGGGACAGACAGCTGGGCACATCGGATTGGATCTCCAATCAGCAAGGCGCTCTGGTCACAGCACGGCACAGGACTGGATTGGATCTGCCCTTCTCTGGTCACCGCACGGCACAGGACTGGATTGGATCTGCCCTTTTTGGTTCTGATGATAATTATTTCAGCAGGCAAGCAGTACAGCGCAGCCCGGCTGTAGTATGATTCTTCCTCTTAGGTTTGTGGGGTTGGTTCTGGTTCTGAAAATGGAGGCCTAGCTGAAAGTGGTTCAGCTATGCAAATGATTCTGCTTTGCCAAGTTTCTGGAGTCTGGAGCAAAGAAGATGGAAAGTTCTGCAGCAGGGTGCTCCACCAGCATTCGGATAGTGGGTGAATCTGTCTGTCCTTTTCTGCCTTCTGCTGTCTCTATTTATGCTATGATAAAGGGGGTGTGTGTGCTGGTTTATCCCAAGCTCGCCCCTTTGACAGGGATTGGTCAGAATCTCCTCTCTGCCTTGATAGGAGGAGAAAAACAGTGTGTCACCTTTATGGTGTGGGTTTATGAGGCTTAGAGTCCACCCCTAGCCTCTTGAACACCAAATCTACTTTTGACACAATACATATTTACAAATGTGCAACCTCTATAACAACCACATATATAGATCACATATTTTATATAGCAGCTATCCCTCCAAACCCTGTAGCTGTGGGATCTTGGCTCTGCTTTTCACAGAATTCTGCCCTTTTCATCAGGAACACATGTCCAATTTATCAGCAAATTTCTACAAGTATGCGTGTATAACATGGGCATAAGTGTATAAAGTTTCATACTTCTAGCAGACATACATTTTGTGTAAAATCACATTTTCTGCCGTTTCCTTCCAAAATATGTTACATGATTTTGCCACCTCTTGAAATGTGCAGCCAAAATTTAGATTTACAATTCTGTTACTTTTGTGTTTTTGACAATTTTAATTGGCAAGTTATATGTATTTAAACAAAATGTTCTTTGTGAATGTTCAGCCTCAGATGGCTGTTTGGGTCCGCCTCTTTTTCTCTCCCTTCAGTTCAGAAGCAGTCTCCTACCTGTTCTCTTGGCAGAGGCTATTTTACGACTGTCCTCACACCTAGCATTTCCTGCTTTGCAGCTGTTCATTGTTTCCTTCCCCACTGCAGACCAGGTTCTTCCCAAACCCTATAATTATCGCTTTGGTGTGATTTCCTGGTGGAGGGAGCTGGAGGGAGAGGCCTTACCTGTGTGAGGAAAGCTGTTATTCCGGTTTGGTAGCTTTAGCCAAGCTTTATTTTAATTGTTAATTCTGTTGCATTTTTCCTTAGATTAAAACAAACTTGTGATTTCAAAATAGCAGCTAGAATTCTGATTCAAGATTTTAAACCATGGGATCAAAACAATTACAACATAGGTTACCATCCGTACCGGCCTCTTAGATTGCAAACATTTCATTTCAGTTTATAGATGTTTAAAGTTTACTCAGGCAGGTCGCTGACGGCTGTCATTCAGGCGGCCGAGGGTAGTGCGCCCAGATTTTGCAAGATCCACAGACAGGCCACTTTTTCTGTGGAAATCCCTTGATGCTTTCAGCTTTTCAGGACATTGTGGGGGTAATTCATTGAATTCAGCGCACAAGTGGCACACGCGGCTGGCGCACAGTGTGCGCGTGCGAATCCCTGCGCCAGCCGCGTGCGCCAAAACCCATTTCCGCGCACAGCGTATTCATGGATTCCAGCCACCAAAACCAGCCGTGGCGCACAGTGGCGCAGCGACCTTGCAGCAGCGCCAGTTACGCCCCCAAGAGTGCCTTCCGCGCAGGGAAAAGCCATCAAAATCCCCAATCCAGCGCAAAGGGCTGCGCTAACCCTGTACCAGCACGGCAAGCGCGATCGGGCCTGGGGGAGCGTGCTACGTGTATTTCAGGTGTTCGCATGAAGTTTCTCACGCGATCGGGCCTGGGGGAGCGGGCTACGTGTATTTCAAGGGTTCGCGTGAACTTTCTCACGCGATCGGGCCTGGGGGAGCGGGCTACGTGTATTTCAGGGGTTTGCGTGAAGTTTCTCACGCGAATAGCCTGGGCGCGTGTATTTCAGGGGTGCGCGTGAAGTTCCACACGCGAATAGCCTGGGCGCGTGTATTTCAGGGGTGCGCGGGAAGTTCCACACGCGAATAGCCTGGGCGCGTGTATTTCAGGGGTGCGCGTGAAGTTCCACACGCGAATAGCCTGGGCGCGTGTATTTCAGGGGTGCGCGGGAAGTTCCACACGCGAATAGCCTGGGCGCGTGTATTTCAGGGGTGCGCGGGAAGTTCCACATGCGATTTCAGCAGGGTACGTGTATTTCAGGGGTGCCGGGGAGTCCTACATGTGATTTGACAGTGTGGGTCCTCGCAGGTTTTCCCTTTACACCCTCCACGGCCCCTGCAGGCAGCCCACACCACAGGGGACTACCCTGCATCCCTGGTCATGTCCCGCAGGCAGCCCACCCAACATGGGCATGCCCCCCAGCAAAGCCACATGTCTCCTTGAACTAATGAACACCAACTCATGTCCCCCAACACCCCCACCCCCCAGCACTGTGGGGCACCTGCCAGCAGGCCCCCACCCATGTCCAACTCATGTCCCCCACCACCCCCACCCCCCAGCACTGTGGGGCACCTGCCAGAAGGCCCCCACCCATGTCCAACTCATGTCCCCCACCACCCCCACCCCCCAGCACTGTGGGGCACCTGCCAGCAGGCCCCCACCCATGTCCAACTCATGTCCCCCACCACCCCCACCCCCCAGCACTGTGGGGCACCTGCCAGCAGGCCCCCACCCATGTCCAACTCATGTCCCCCACCACCCCCACCCCCCAGCACTGTGGGGCACCTGCCAGCAGGCCCCCACCCATGTCCAACTCATGTCCCCCACCACCCCCACCCCCCAGCACTGTGGGGCACCTGCCAGCAGGCCCCCACCCATGTCCAATTCATGTCCCCCACCACCCCCACCCCCCAGCACTGTGGGGCACCTGCCAGCAGGCCCCCACCCATGTCCCATCCATGCCCCCCTGCACCTGGGTCCCAACAATCCCCAATCATGTCCGTAATGGCCATCCTCCCCTGCCAAAAGGCCCAACCAACTATCACATCCACCCACATATCAAAGGCAATTACATGTTACACACCCAATGTAAATAATGCAAATGAACACATGTCTGTCACACACAATGGCTGCAAGTGAATGTTAAAACACCCAACATGACATGCATGAAAGTAATGAGATGATACGACACATTGAAGGATGAAAATAAAAATGTATTGAAAATCAACAAGAATGGAAATGAAATAAGAAAAACCACAAAGCAAAACAACAAAAAGAAGTTGAATGTCCATGAAAAAAATCCAATAAATCCAAAAATCCATTGAAGAACTATATACAAGACAATCCCGGGTCCATGAGCCCAACCAAATGAAACCTAACTATGTCAACTAACTAAAAACTGAACTATATACAAAAAAGTGGCGCATTGTCCAATCACAACCAAATAAAAAAAAAAAATTCAAAGGAAACCTACCACTAACTATA
This sequence comes from Ambystoma mexicanum, assembly GCF_040938575.1. Taxonomy (NCBI): domain Eukaryota; kingdom Metazoa; phylum Chordata; class Amphibia; order Caudata; family Ambystomatidae; genus Ambystoma; species Ambystoma mexicanum. The sequence goes on from NC_090924.1 coordinate 1,043,679,706, forward strand.
TAACTATATACAATGGCAGCGGGCAAGTCCTGCGGCTCACTCTGTGATGTTGCCGGCCAGGGCATCATCGAACTCCATGTCGATGTCCTGGAGGCGGGACTCTGTCCTGGCCCCGAGGTCTCGCAGGGATAACCCCATGTCCAGCTCAAACTCCCTGCGAGCTTCCTCGAGGCACTCAGCCCGCCTCAACGCCCGACGCATGGAGAACTCCGCCCTGACCATGGTGAGCCGCTCCTCTTCCGCCCGCTGCCGCTCCGCACCTATCCGCTGGACCAACTGCTCCCACACGGAAGACACTACCATCCCAGGGTTCTCCTGCCCTCCGGCCGATGCCTGCCCCTCTGATCTTGATGCCCCCGAGCCATGATGCCTCCCACGTCGAGCCTGCTGCTGCCTCCGACGCCACTGCCTCTGCCAGCACGACGGCATCCAGGATGATGGAAACCACCGACGCCGTCGTGCACGTGCCCTGCCCGATGATGCCGTCACATCCTCCATCTGCTGGGGTCCAGTTGCTGTGTTGTCCACCCCTGCTGGACCTCTGACTCCCGACTGTGGCAGGGATGGGATCCCCACCGAGCTGGCTGCATTGGTCAGGGCAGGTCCACAGGGGGCCCTGGTGGCATCTGGGCCGGAAGACGGCAAGGAGAACGACTGGCGTATAGTCTCCACAGAGGAGGAGAGGGCCGCCAGATTGGCCGACACATGCAGGAAACCCCCGAACATGGCCGATCCCAATTGGGCCACGTCGGCACGGTGCTCTTCGTGATGACGTGCGTGCTCCTCCTGGAAAGCACGCACGGCATCACGAATCACAGCCGTGCGCATCGCGACCCCAATCAGGACCTTCTCCACACGGCCAGGGGTCCCCTCGTCCGCAGGTGGAGGGGAGTCAGATGACATGGACATCCCCTCTACCTGCGGACGGGCCTGGGACGGGGCATCCCTGCTGGTGCAAGGTGGTGCACCCACAGGTTCAGGGACAGCGACATGCACAGGCCCCTCCACGGTGACCTGTGCTGTCTCCTGCCCCTGCCCCTGGACTGCACCACTTTCACCAGCAGGGATGCCCCCACCAGGCCCCATGTGCGCCTCAGTGGCGGCCTCCTCCTCCTCTGTGGAAACCACCAACCTGGATGGCTCCTCGCCGTCTACCGCCGTAGCAGGCCCCTGTGGGGGCTCACCCACCCCTTCCGCTGCAGCCGTGGGGGCATCCCCGCCGCCTTGCTCCACAGCGCCGTCTCCGCCCTCTCCTTCACTAGCCGCTGCATAGAGGGAGACATAGAACACAAGCATCAGGGTACTGTACAATGGTCCCCTAGACAGGAAGCAATAGCAGATGAGTGCCACTGTCAAAGTACACTTCCATCATGTCACACCACACCACATGTGTCAGTCCAGGCAAAACACACACAGTGACAGTCATGGTGCGTGCCATGGACATTTCAATGCATGTCCAATGGACTCTCGAATCATACAATGTAATGGGACTCACATGCATCATGGGTCATGCCTATCACATGCACACACTTCACCTCAGTCACATCCATCTGGCCCCGTACACCCCAATCACAGTGCATACAAGGATGACTAGGCTGCATCATTGAATCTGTACATTGTCACAGACATGTGTCATGCATCCATGGCACTCACAAGTCACAGACACGCAGGTCAGGCACACAGACATGGATACCACATATGTATCTGGCATCAGCACCCATCCCTCGCCCCCACCCATGTCCAGGAACAGAGACTGCCATGCTCTCATGTGTGCAATCTGCACAGGGCTCCCCATGTCACATTCAAACACATGCAACAACCGTGCGGTTCACACATTACAGGTCGCACATGCATTCCCATGATGTCCCTGCACACATACATGCGTACATGGCCTATGTCACACATGCAGGCAAGTATCAGACAACCAGCACACTGCAACATGCCCTGTCTCACACAGCAATGCTTGGCCACTTACCGCTCAACTCCAGACGGGTCTCCCTCTCAAGGACCTGGGCGTGGAGCGCTGGGTGTGCGCGTTCCAGGACCCTCAACTGGATGGAACTCATGCGGCCCCGGCCCCCCTCCACGAGGCGCCGGGCCTTCATGAGGGTCCTGGACCTCAAGTCCTCCCAGCGCTTCTTGACCTTCTGGATGGTGCGGGTTGCCACCCCCTCCGCGTTGATGGCAACCACACAGTCGGCCCAGATCCTATCCCGTCCTTCCCTGTTGGCGCGGGACGATCCGAAGAGGGCATCATACTGCCCCAGGACTTGCTCCACCAGGACACCAACTTCGGTGGCAGTGAAGCTGGTGCCCCTCTGCCCCTCTGGCCGGGGGTTGCCACTGGGGTCAGATGTGGATGTGCCCGACATGGCAACCCCAGGGGCAGGAGTGGGTGGGCAACTGGGTCCTGGGGCTGGGCTGTGGAGCGATGTTATTCGAGTCGGGAGTCTTCTGTACCAGCAGGGGTGGACACAGCAACTGGACCCCTGCAGATGGCTGATGTGCAGGCACCAAATGGCAGGGCACGGTGGCAGCAGGCAGGCAGGCAGGCAGCAGCAGATGGCACGTGGGAGGCTGCTCGGGGCACTGGGGGGCAGTGATTCGGCCTTCTGGGCAGGAGCGTGGTCTTCCGTGTGTTTTCGCGTGGCCTTCCGTGTGTTTTCGCGTGGCCAGCTTGATACGGAGTGATTTGGCACGTGAAAAATCTGCACGTCAGCGTGTAATTCGAGGAAAGGCCCTTAGCGCGTAAGCGCGTCAGCACGCGTACGCGATTTCATTGGACCAAAGGCCCTTACAGCGTAAGCGCATCTGTGACGTTTTGCGCACGGGCGTTGCCCTGGCAGGGCTTGGAGATCCCGCGTGCCTTTATGTTCTGTACGTGCTTTTCGTGCGGTGCGTGTGTTTTCCATCCGTTGGGGTTCACACGCTATTACTTCACAGCGGGTGTTGGCTACGCGTTCTACTACAGGCAAGGCAGACGGTGAGTGGTACCCCGCTCCCCCAGGCCCGATCGCGTGAGAAACTTCACGCGAACCCCTGAAATACACGTACCCTGCTGAAATCGCGTGTAATACTTACCGCGCACCCCTGAAATACCCCCGCCCAGGCTATTCGTGTGGAAAACTTCACGCGAACCCCTGAAATACACGCGCCCAGGCTATTCGCGTGTAAAACTTCACGCGTACCCCTGAAATACACGCGCCCAGGCTATTCGCGTGTAAAACTTCACGCGTACCCCTGAAATACACGCGCCCAGGCTATTCGCGTGTAAAACTTCACACGAACCCCTGAAATACACGCGCCCAGGCTATTCGCGTGTAAAACTTCACGCGAACCCCTGAAATACACGCGCCCAGGCTATTCGCGTGTAAAACTTCACGCGTACCCCTGAAATACACGCGCCCAGGCTATTCGCGTGGAAAACTTCACGCGAACCCCTGAAATACACGCGCCCAGGCTATTTGCGTGTAAAACTTCACGCGTACCCCTGAAATACACGTAGCCCGCTCCCCCAGGCCCGATCGCGTGAGAAACTTCACGCGAACCCCTGAAATACACGTAGCCCGCTCCCCCAGGCCCGATCGCGTGAGAAACTTCACGCGAACCCCTGAAATACACGTAGCCCGCTCCCCCAGGCCCGATCATGTGAGAACGCGAACCCCTGAAATACACGTACCCCGCTCAATCGCGTGTGTAACTTCCCACGCAACCCCGAAATACACGTGCCCCGCTCGCACAGGCACTATTGCTGTATGTTGCCACTTTTGTAATGCGCAGGGACGCTACCGCCTGCCTTCGTGTGGCGGACGTGTATCGGCTTGTGCGTGTCTTTCGCAGTGCGTGGCTTTGCCCTATTCGGTTCCATGAATACGTGTGGTTCGGGTGCGTGTGGGCGTTCCCTCTGCTTCCCTGCAGTACATCCCCAGTTACGCCCTTGTTTTCGCAAGTTGTTCCCCATTCCGCGCGTTACGCCCCGTGTTCCGCCCACTTTCTAGTGTATGCGCAGAGGTTGTGCGCTTTCACTGTGCGCGTCGCGCACGTCTTTCGGGATGTTGCAGTGACGTGTGCGCCATGCACGGGTTTGGCGCACATCCCGAGGAAGACACGCGCAGGGACTTCCATGAATCGCACGCGTGCGCCTCTTTTTTTCCGCTTGCGCCTGCTTGCGCGTAGATTTTCGGCGCACGTTTGTTCCATGAATCGGCCCCTGTATGTTCACAATTATTTCTTACACTAAGTGAATTGTAGCACCCAGCAAGAATTTTGGATGTTTGAGGGTGTTTTGTATCGCCATTCTGCAGTTTCAGCAACCAAGAAAAAAGGATTAAAAGCAAGATTTAGCGAAGCACTGCTTTTCCTTCAGTACTCCATCTTCACATGTTGTGGAGCCCAGTGACATATTTCAGGAGTGAGATCTCTGTTCCACCACTGACAACCTGTGTGGTAGATTGGGCAGCCAGCTTTTTGTGATGCAAAGCGCGATTTTCTGAGGTTTTGGCACGCAAATAAAAGGGTTTTGCAGCATTTGGGTGTTTCTGGCACCATCAGAACACAGTGCTGCAGCATAGCAGAGCAAAAAGTGGGTTAAGACATCCCACAGGTAAGTATGGGGTCTGACCCAAAACCACCAATTCCTAAACCCCAACAATGTCACCCCGAGAACTATGAAAGAAATGAGGGATGCTCCCCCCAAACCGGTTCAAACGATTGTCTCCAAGAAAAGGGGGGCAGCAGAGAATCAGGGGAAAAGGGGGATTTCACAGTCCAACAGAAATCTGGGTGCCAAATTTTCTTCACAGATTCCCGGACTCGGACACACAAAACTGCCCAAGATCACAAAGTGTCAGAGTTCAAAATAAAGCAATTAACTGCCAATGTGCCTCAAAATGCCCATTTTCTTTGTCCCCTGGAAGCGTCAATGTGCATTTTCAGCGCTGGTGGATACTAGATCCCAAGCACCCTTCTGTCCAAAAAGGCCTTTCACCAAATTAATTCAGGAAGGGGGGCCACCAAAATCCCCCTCACACCTCTTCCTGGACAACTCCAAAACTTCAATGGAAAGTACATTTCCATCAAGGGGACTGCGGATTTGGAGAACAAAAGAAGGCGACATAGGGTGAAACATCCGGTGATAGTCATCACTCCAGAGGGCACACCTTGTCTACTGGGGAAAGACCTCTGCCGGAGGTTATCACCCCTGATTGACTGGTTGAACAAGGTTTTCTGGACACAGACTAACCAGCCAATCAAACTGAAACAAAGCACAAATTATGTCAGTTTAAATGGCACATGCCAAATGATTGAACAACGGTGTGACCAAATCGAATATCACTTTAGGCACAATCAAGTCCCAGACATCACTGTCATCTCTGTAGGAGAGCAAACTGGTGACGGGAATCAACCTTCCTCCCAGTTTTAAGTGGCATTCCACACTGGAAGGAAATACCCTGAAAATGTACACCAATCCACAATCTGAATAAAACCCAAATCCCATGACAAAAGAGGATGAAAAACCAGCTCAAAATTTGGCTGATATCCACAAAAAGGGTGAACAGTTGTTTCTCCTAATTCAGGTAAATGAGGAGGGGAGCCTGTTCTTGCCAGAATATGCCTGAATAACGGTAGACGCTTCATCAGCGAAACATTATACAGGAAACTCCCAAAAGATCAGACCATTCCCACATTTAAGTTGATTGATAAGTGGAAATTGAGCCTGGGAACTTCAAATTCAAAACATCTCCTACCTAGCAGGTGCCTGTTAAAAACTTCCATTGGTGACTAAAGTATAGAACATAATTGTCGGCTTGTGAGAGATGTCCCCTCCGCCTTTTACTTGGGCAGTGACAGTCTCAATCGATTCATATTTAATTTGGACCTAATTAATTACAAAGCCTGGTCCCGACTGGGGGTAACCCCATGGGATTTGACAACCCTGAGAAAGCATTTCGGTAATCTCAATTGCTGCCGTATGCAGTTGAAGTTCAAATGGTCAAAGAGGTCACCATCCCAGGACAGGTATGACAATTCACAATTCCTCTAAAAATTAAGCGAGGACAGAACCTCAAAAATCAGGACGCTTATATAAATTTTGAATTATCACCTTCAACAGCAAGGGTTGTATTTGAACGCAACACCACGAGTTGACCTAGAACACAACACCATTTGAATATTGGTGGATAACAGCGATCCTAGAAGTATCAGTTTGGCGTAGACACCTTTTTTGGAATGGCATTTGCTGCCCAACAATTTTCCATTGACTTAGGGAATGAGATCATGGGACCAATTCCAAATGACTGTTACCACTGTGACAACAATATACCTCCAGAAAAGATTTTCACACGACAAGGGAGGAGTTTCTTGGTGCACTGTTCCTGCCCTTATGGTGGGGAAGAGGTAACCTGTGACATCAGGAAGGATGCAGTGGTATTTTAAGTCAGCAGTGACTACCTCCCCTCCTTGAAACTACATGTCCAGGCCACCACCATAACAAGAGTTCTCTCCACTCAACTGGAGGATACCACAGAAATTGCAAAACCCAAGGTATTTCAGGCTTCAGGCAGATGGTTGAGCAACAAATCAACCTTGCTGATGCCTGTGAGATAGAGGAGCAAAAGCAAAGACTGAAACAGGTGCTTTTGGATTTTTACCCGTGGACTTCTAGGACTGTAATCCCACTGAGATTCATTTTTTTATTTTTTTTTATTTTATTGTATATGGTTTACAAAAAACCTTTACAAATAGAACAAACTTTATAATTAAAAAAAACAAAATAGTAAAAACAGAAAGAGATAAACATTCATTGCTTTGCATTTGCATTTGAAAAAAAAAGAAGAAAAAGAAAATACCCGCTAAAGAAATACGAAATAACAGATTTACATAAGTTGCAAGAGTTAGCAAATTTTACAGAAAAGGGACAGACAATAGATAATCAACCGGTTTCAGATTTGAAATTTGATTGTCTAAGATTAGTCAAGTCAATATAAAGTACTAGTTACAGAGAATAACAGATAGAATAAATACAAGGTATAAAATATGAAATACATTGCTCATATTAAAAAACACTGTGCTCCTATAGTAAAAAAAATTCATAGTTCCAAGAATAGGAGCAAAAATCAGACCAAAGGGGCATATAGGTCAAGGGCTCTGATAAAGCCCGCCACAGCCAGACCAACCTTGATGTTCGAGATTGAGAGACATTGTGACCAAATCCAATTGTCTACCCCAAGTCGCCCCATAACATTAAAAATGCCTAGATATTTGTCCCTTAAAGAGGTCAAAGCCTTGCAATCAAGAATGAGATGCCGAGAAGTTTCAGTGACCCCCAAAAGTTTGCAAAAACGACAGGTGGGATCCAAATTAGAAAACTTCTTCCTTTTACGTAGGACTTCCCGAGTGGGAAGAAGGTTCCATCTGAGTTTTATAAGAAGAGAGCGGTAGTGTCTATTAGGAAATTGGAACAAAATAAAGGACATCACACCTCTCTTCTTATGATCAAATTGAAGATCACTCAGTGAGGAATAACCATGAAGTTTTTCGATAGTGTTACTCCAATCATGGCTGAACAGAGACTCCTTTACCTTGTTAGGGTTTGTAAGTAATGTGTCCCTGTCGGAGGATATATCCATCAGGGTCTTATCGCAGAGAGTGGAGAAAAGATGGAGATATATGTTGTGGCCCGAGTGTGTCTGGGAAAAAATCATGTGGCCCACATCAGCATATAAAGTATCGGGTCTGGGGGAAAGCAAGGCTGAGAACAATGAGAGAACCTTCCAAAGAATCCTAGCTCGTAGAGAAACCAGACCCAACTCATATCTAATGGCAACAGTAGGAATTGAATTGGGCAGTTTTAAAACTTTCCTCCAGTAAATACCTTCAAAAGAGTCCCAGAAGGGCAGAAGTGTAAGGTAATGGAGTTCCATACCATACAATAACTTTGGAGTCACCTTACCCTTGAAAAAGTCTACCACAGGTTTAAGGGAAAACGTACAATATTTATTCTCCAAAGTACGTGATTGGGAGATGAGAGGGAGCAGTTTCTGTCTAAGAAATCGTCTCAGTTCTATCACCGATGGTTGGGCCAAGATCAAAAAGCCCAAATAGACGATTTTGTTAACTCGAGAAATGTTTGTTCCCCCCATTTTCCATACTTTGTTGTTTCGGGTTCTCCCCTTTGAGAATTCCATGATACGTGTTTTACCAGGATTGATCTTCAGCCCATTTAGCAGTGCATACTGTTCAAATTTACACAGGAGCCTCTGCAGGCCCACTTTGGTCTGGTCGAACAAGAGAAAGTCATCGGCATATGCCAACCATGAGAATCTCAGGTCCCCAAGTTTAGCACTCACCATGCCTGCATTTTCCAGGAAGTTATCCACATCCGCCAAATAGAGGATAAATAGACAGGGAGCTAACGAGCAACCCTGTCTCACCCCGATACGCGTCCTAATCCTCCTAGAGAGAGTACCAGCCAAATCGAGCCTGATGTGTACCCCCGAGTTTTCATAGAGGGCCATAATGAGAGAAAGGAGGCCCGCCGGGATGCCCCATTTAGTTAATTTTTCCCATAATCTGGATCTAATGACCAGATCAAATGCATTGGATAAATCAATTGAGGCGACATACAAAGGACCATCAGATTTTCCCCAGGAAGAGGTCTGAAGGGCAGTTATAATAAGACCATTGAGATTGGTAGAGTGGCCGGCCCTGAAGCCAGTTTGGTATTTGGGGAGAATATGATTGTCCCTAATCCATATGTTAAGATGGGAGAGGAGCAGAGAAGCAAAAAGCTTACAGTCCGCGTCTATAAGAGAGATCGGTCTATAATTCTTTACCTCAGAGCGTAAGCCTCTCTTAAAGATTGGGACAATATGGGCCGTATGCCAACTCATAGGGACCTTCCCGGAATTTACTACGTCCTGAAAAAGCAGGAAGAGTAGATTGGCCCAAATCTCGGGCTCGGCTTTGAATGTATTGTTCGTAAGGCCATTTGGGCCTGGCGCCCTAGATTTCTTAGCCTTAGAAATAAGACAGAACACTGTCTCCAGATCAAAAACTGGTTTCCATGCGTCATTTGATGGGTAAATCATCAATGCATCCGAAGCCAAGTCTTCCTCCCCAATATCAAAAAGTTTAGAGTAATAGTCAAACCATTTGGCCTCTGGGATTGCATTAAGCTGATCAGCCATCAATGTGTTATCAAGGCTGGAAACCGAAGCCCAAAAAGCCCTCACATCTCGTTTTATTAGTACTGCAAGCATATACTGTGCGTCATTTTGAATCATAGTAATTTTTCTATGCTTACAGTAGTTTTTGTATTTTTGACGAATGGTTTTAATTTTTGTTGTTTTATCTGCCCAATCCATATCTAGGGCTTGAACATCCCTAATAAGTTTCTTAGTAAGGGCCTTAACATTGGCCAATTGTTGGTCGAAACTATGGTTGTGAGATTTTTTAAAGACCCCTTTCCTTAGCTGGCCATAAATACTACTCTGTAAGACATTGAGAAAACTATCAAAAGAAGAAGTGTTAAAGACTGCTATTTTCCAGCAGAGCGAGGTGTGGTTAAGGGAAGAGATCAGTTTATTATTAAGAACACTGATGTTAAAAGGAGACCACCTTATCCCTGTCCCTTGCCTAACAGTATAAAGCTGAGTGGGTCCACCCTCCGGCAGAAGCTTGGTGAAAAAGGGGCATAGAAATTGAACCCGGAGAATACCATGATCGCTCCATGAATTAAAGGACACCTCGACATTAGAAGAAAATGGAATCAGGGAATGGTCGACAAAGACGTAGTCTAAGGTGGAAAATGAGGACGGTCTACGCCAGGTTGGGCAAGAAGGATTAGTAGCATCATAATGGCTGTTAAGACAAGTTAGGCCAATTGAATCCAAAGCCAGATTCCAAGATCGGCCCCATGTAAGTTTTAGTCCTATACGTGGGTCGTCTTCCATAACCAAACCCAGGTCATCATAATTGGATTCCAGACAAAGAGTGCAGTCTGAATTTAGATCGCCCGCCAAAATGAGTTTGCCCATGGGGTGCAGATATCTCCAGGCAAGGATTGTATCAGTTAACTTCTCCAGAAACAATTCGAGAGGAGAGATTCCCGTATGCCAGTAAATATTGACCAAAAGAAAGTAACAATTAGAATCCGGAAAAAACACCTCTAAGGCCATAAAGCCAAAAGGTGTATCCGAAAGCTCCTTAGCAACAGAGCCGAAGGAGGTTCTTACCCCTATAATGAGTCCCCCCGATGCGCGGCCTCCCAGGCTAGGTTTGGCACATTGAGAGAAAATATCGAATCCATCAAGAACTGGAGTTGAAAGTAGCCAAGTTTCTTGGAGAAAAAAACAATGCGAAGCCTTAATCACGGCAACCGTTTCTAGGTTCGTGAACAGATGGGAATTACCTCTAGAGTTCCAAGAAAAGAAACTGAAGCTATTTAGATGGCGGGCTTTCGAAGAGGATTCTGATTTAGCGGGAATTAAGTCATTTCCATAAGCCTGCGGTGACATGTGCCCAGCTCGCGGAGTCTCCATTAGATTTGGGCAAAAAATGCCTCCGTTGGGGTGGGGGAGTTCTTTCTGGATGGTAGACCATTGTAAGATTACCTCTATATTCAGCCCCCTCTCCGTTATTTTTGGCAAATTGAGAAGAGTCCACTATTTTTGCTTCAAATCCTAGTTGCTTCAACCCTTCCATATGCCCCATGATCAAGTTTAAAACTACCTTCGATCTAAGAATAATATTACTAACATCTACCCGATCATGGAAAGGGAATAAAATGCAATCTATGTCATAGCTAGAGATAAGCGAAAGCGAAGGAAGTTGGTGAAAGATTTTAAGTATGTTACCACGATTTAAACAGATTGGCATATCTTCGCCCCAAAGACTGGAAAGCTGTATAACATCACCAGAACCTTTTGTTGTAGCAGAGACAGGTAAGGACTCAGTAATTTTTTTGGTAAAGTGAACAAGGGGGTCAGCCGCCAGATCACAACCCCTTGCCCCTCTTAGTATAGTCCTATTGTGGTTGACATTTGGCCCCAGTGGAAATCTTTCCCAAGATTTGGAAACGTTCTTATTATGGGCAAAGTCAAACCCAGAGGGGACCGCTTCTCGAGCCGCAGACATACGCATATTTGAGATGCTAAGAGAAGCAAGGTTAAAAGGGGGGAGAGTCGATAAGACATTGTCTGATCGATCTGTCATATCTCCATCCCTCTTAATGCAGTCCATATTAACATGGGGCTCCTCAGGAGCAGACAAGAATGCCGGGTCAGAAGGAGAGAGCCGAGTAGTAGGAACCTCGTCCTGTGACAAGCTTACGTTGGAATTAGACACTGTCACCTTGCTGATCTTGGGAACAAGTAGTGACTGAAATAAATGTTTAACCATATCAATGTTAACCATATTAACAGTCGGCGTAGTTAGAGAAGTGTCCGGATAATTCAGGCTTTTTCCAGAAGTAGACTCCAGAGAAGTAGAGGGGAGAATTGCTTCTGGGGCAGAGTCCATAGCCTCCGCTGCAACAATATCAGTAGGCAGTGCTACAGGGTTGGTACTAGTGGATGCTGGTACGGTAAGAGGTGTTATCCGAATGCTAGAAACTGCAATTTCACCAGTACCCACAGTCCTTGGCCCCGCATCTATAGAAGCAGAGGTATTAATCAACATACCCACCGCATCCGTTAAAACAGATGCAGGTGGTAAAATAGGTGGAGCATTGGTGGTAGCTGGAGTGGTCACATGAATGGAAGGGGGGATTGGTTCAACAGAGTTATCAGTCCCCTGTGGAACTGCAACAGTGGTTGAAGGGACTAAAGAGTTTGCCATAAAGAGGTTTTTGAAAAATTGATTAGTATACGAAGTAATCTTTTTGACATTCTTCTGATTTTTAGTTTTCTTCATTTGTTGACTCATTTTCCTTTTCTTTCCTAGACAGGGGGGGACTTTTGGACAGGAATTTTCCTCTGGGGGGTCAGAGGAAATTGCTGCGATTTCTGGAGTTAGGCTAATCATGTTTTCTCCCAAGGATGCGATATGGTCACCTTTAGAACGGACGGCCGACTCTGCAGTCCCACCTGCACATGAACGATCTTGTATAGAGGGTTTGAGGGATACCCTTGGCAGATCCTCCTGTACTTTGTCCTCTCCTCTTTCCGTAGAGAATACAGTCGGGACACTGGGAAGTATATCTGTAGGGTCGTCATCCTCTCGCAAACCATCAGAGGCAGCTCGGGGAGTCATAGAGGAAGGGCCCCGGGAATCAGGATCTAGTGGTTGGAGAACCAGAAGACCCGGGGCCGCATTGGGGTCCACCCCTAAAGTAGTTGCCGTAGTCCCCGTAGGCCCCTGATGTAAATCGTGTATAGGGGCCAAAGGTGGATTGATGGAGGTAGGGTCAAGACCTTGAGTGTTCAAAAATTGATTTTCTTCTTTTATAATTTTTACTAAATCTTCAAATCTATCTAGGCCCTCCAGCCTAGAATATATTTCAGAAAGTATACGTGAATGGGATGTAACCTCTGACCAGATGTTATCATAGAGACTCACAAAGGAACTCAGAACCATATTCAACGCAGAGATAGTTGGATGAGAGAGTTTAATTCTATCATCAACATCTTTAAGGGTATGATGTAGAATAGACTCACTGGGCGGATCAGTTTTGAAGTCCGGAAGAAGACCTCTTTCTTTTAACCAGTTTTGTTTTTCAGTATACTCGTCAATAAAGTTAGTGAGATCTGAAGGGGAACCTGCCCATGATTCATCACAAATTTGTTGTGTTACATTATTTGTTTTGTTAAGATGGGAGTCCAAGTGGCTATCAGCAATAGCCTTATCTGCACATTCTATGATACTGATATCGTCAATATCCTGGACTGAGAGATCTTCAATATCCAGTTTCTTAGCTACGTTAATTAAGTTAGTGTGGGCCGGGGTATGTACTGGAGGAAGAGGGTAAGGAGATTTAGCCAGAGTGCTAGAAACAGATTTCTTACCAAAAAAATGTGTGATGTTTTTCCCCTGGATTGGATTCCCCTGAGTACCTAGATTAATTTTTATTTTAGATATTGAGTTACGGGGTTTGTTGAGAGGGGTTTTGAACGGCAAAGGGATCCCATTAGGGGAAAAGGGAATTCCCACCACACTAGTAGAAAGGTTAACGTGAGAAGAGGATGTGTGCTTAATATCACTAAGTAATACTTTGGATCCTAAAGAGGGTTGAATGTGAGAGATAACAACGCTCCCACTGTCCTTCTTCTCTAATAGTTGTGGTACAGTAACTTCTGATTCATCCACCAAGACTGGGGGTGTGGGCATACTAGGATTCAGTGAGGCAGTCATTGGAAGAGGGATATTAGGCAAAGGGTTGTTGTCATATGCCATATTGCTTTTTGTCTTTGAGAAACTGACCCCGACCAAAAGATTGGAGGCAAGAGTAGCAGCTAGACGTTCTTCCTGAGTATCTATAGAAATGTCATGTATTCCATTGAAAATACAGTTATTATGAGCTGTGTTACGTAAAGTGATACCCATAGCATTGCAAACCTCAGGCCTCTCTCTCACATGAATTTGGGCCTGGGCTATGTCCCTTAAAAGGAGAGGGTTATAATGGGCCTGAAGTGGAGCATCATCAGAACTCCCCATAGCAATAGGAATGGGGGTTTCTGGCACAATAACTGTAGATGGCATGGAGGGTATACTGACAATGGGCGGAGGGGACAAAGGAGGTGAGACCTCCATAGCAGTCTGACTTCTAAGTCCCTTACGTGTCATTCAGATAAAACCTCAACCTGACAGTAGGCAGAATGAGAAAGAAAATAAAAGTTATGTCAGAGAAGGTACCCAGAAATACACTAGAAATGAGCCTAGATGTCAGGGGAAGTTAGACATAGAGACACACAGTAAAAAAATACTAGGCAATTTTTAAATTTTAAAAATGCAAGTGTTAGAGTATGGCACAAATAGCGAAAATCAAACTCTGAAAGACCAGTATATTGTCTAAAAACCCTATGAAGTATATATGTACCCTAGCATTAAGAGCGAATTAAAATAAAAAGCAATGTTACACACTCAATTAAATAAAAGTTCTAGTAAATGAGTTGTGTCAGCGTAATAGTCATTTTCTGGGAAGGGAACGCCCGACGGCTTGTGGAGCTGCCAGAGTCCGACACAGATTCATTTAACCACCATACCGACGGACCCTGGGATGGCTTCCGTATTAGTCAAGCAATACCGGTTGCCTCTCATGTCTACGTAGTCACTCACAGAGATCATAAAAAACGTAGAATCCCATGGGATAATTCATCCAGTCCACAGTACCTTTAATAACTCGGTACTGGGGATACTGAAATCCAATGGCCGATGGAGACTTTGCGCAGACCTTAGGGAGTTAAATAAACGGGTCCACAGGTCAATATGTGTCATTCCCTACATAGAATAGGGACTGGCCAAGATCCAGGGGTGAAAGGTGTATACTGCCATTGACCTGACCAATGGTTACTGGACAGTACCCGTGAGTAGGGAAGACCAGTACAAGCTTGCCTTTACCTTTGGGGGGAAGCAATACACATGGACCCGAACCACCTTTGGATACATAAACTGAATAAATTTAACATCTTTCTGCATAAGGCCATGCCCAACTTGGGCAAAAGGGTAAACCTGGCCTATGTAGATGATGTTCTAATCAAAAGCTCAACTGTGGAGGAACCTATAGCTGAAATATGCTATGTTCTGACCCAGTTGCAGAAAGCTGGAGCAAAACGGTCCTTTCAGAAGGCACAATGGTGTAGGACCCGCGTGAACTTCTTAGAGCATGAAATCACCCCCGAGGTTCTCAGTCCACAGGCGAAAAAGGTGGAGGCCTTACTGAAATTGAAAGACCCTACGACTCTGCATGAACTAAGAAGCCGTCTTGGACTTACTAATTATAGTAGAAAGTTCATAGAGGACTACGCAGAGGTCACAAGACCCTTCGTCCATTTACTAAAAGGCGGGGTCAAGTGGGAGTGGGGTCCAGAGCAAGCTGAGAGCCTTTCCCAAGTGCCTTGATTGGCTTACCCCATGCAAAACTAGGAGCTCCTCTTGGAAACAGGGTTCTCAAATACTTGCTTAACAGCAGTGTTATACCAAAAGCAAGAAAAGGTCAACAAAGTCATCTCGTATGCGAGTAAGACTTTGTCCTCTGTGGAGGAAAAATTCAACAATTCTGAAAAGGCACTCCTGGCAATGGCGTGGGCATTAAAGAATTAACACCTGTTCATCCAGGGCGAACACATCATTGTCGAGACTCCTCACCAGCCCTTGCAATATCTTCAAAGTAACCGAATCTGAACAGGGAATGTGAGTAATTCCAGAATTACTTCCTGGATTCTGTCCATGCAATGCTTTCCTGTGGAGGTCAGATATGGCCAAAATAAGGAGAGTCCCCTAGCGCAAGGTTTTACTGACTTGCATGACTGTGCTTAAACGAACTGTCTCGAGGACGAAAGTCTAAAAACTAAAGACAACATGGAGGCATACCTTACTTCCCCACACAAAGTCTATGAGGAAGACACGTGCCAGGGTATACCCACAGTTTATGTGGATGGGTGCTCCTACCATGTTGGTAATCACACAGAAAAAGAGCTGGTGGTTGGCATTGGGAATGCCTGAGTGAATGATGCCCTGGAGCCCTCTGCTAGGTACAAGATCGGTCCCCGAAGTAGTCAGGTGGCAGAGTTGATGGCGGTACATCAAGCCACCCATGCTGCCGCACAACACCAACTCCAAAAACTGGTCATAATCACCGATTCAGATTATGTCCGGAATGGGTTAGTGGAGCACCTGATTAAGTGGAAAAATCGCTGCATGCTGTGTGCAAATAACACACTGCTCAAGTATGGGAAATTAATACAATCAATTGATGATCTGGTCACCTCTAATGAGATGACCATCTACTGAAAAAAAATCAAAGGTCACTCCAAAATAGAGGGACCATACAAAACTGGAAATAACTTGGGTAACCAGTTGGCCAAAACCAGAGCAATCCACAGGGATCTCATAGAGATCGAGTCCTTTAGGGGGAAATCCAGGTTGCTGCTGTCACCAGGTCCCAAACACATGCCCAAAATGAACTCTCAACTGCCTAGTGGAGTAATGAAACCCCTGATGCTGATTTGATTACGGCACAAAAAGAGCATCCGATTATTGTGAAATTTTATCAACACATTGAAGACCCCACGAATTTTCCTCTGACCAAATACAATTACATCAGGAAAGAGGATCTCTGGTTGTTGATGAAGTTTTCCAAAATGTTCCGAATTCAAGATTGTTTGTTGGTACGGAGATCCATCTCTGGATGTGACCAGTGAGTGGTACTTACCTCATTCCCAGGCCTGATGTTAAGTCACACCCATGACACGGCCTCAGCCTGTCATGGGAGTTTCATACAAGTTTAGAAATCATGCAAGTGGTCGCATACTGGCCATACATGGGTCAGGACCTTGACCAATACTTTAAGGGGTGTCTTGTGTGTGCTCAATTTCTGCCAAGTTCCCTCACACACAGAACCCCCCCTACAGAAAAGGGCAATGCAACTGCCTTGGTCGGATTTGCAAGTAGATTTCATCAGGCCCGTGATTCGCTCCTCTAGTGGAAACAACCGTGACATGCTTGTTTACCAAATGGATGGAATGTCTCCCGGCCCCGAATTGCAAGGCAGAAACAGCAGCTGCCCTGATGATCAATCACATCTTCTCGCATTTCGACCTTCCCCAAAGGATTGAGTGGGACCAAGGAAGTCACTTTACCAGTGAGGTGATGACAAAGATGTGGGAGATACTCAGGGTAAAGAGAAAACTCTACATTGCCTACTGCCCAGTCTCAAGAGGGGGAGTTGAGAGGTACAATAGAACGATTGTTCATAGTGGACTCTGGGCCTAGTTGGGACATCCAATTACCGCTTGTCCTGATGGCCATCAGGTCTACACCATATTCTGCGACAAAAATATCACCATTTGAGCTCATGACTGGACAGAAAATTGTGCTATCTCAGCATCTGCTCTACAGAACTCAAGAGCAGACCCTGATCAACGCGTCCACAACCCATGAGTACATTGAGAATTTGCAAGAGTACCTTCAGCAAGCTTTTGCTTATGCTCAGGAAATCTAGAAAATTCGGCAGAGGGGATGAACACCCACTCTGACTTAAAGACCAGGAAGAAAGAGTACCAAGTAGGAGACAGGGTTTTATTTTACAATTTTCAAAGGAACCAGACCAAAGAGCGGAAATCCCTCCCCTCCTGGTGCCTTTGAAATTGTAGATAAAATCACACCTGTCACCTATAAGATCTGCATACCTAAAGGAGAACAAACGGAAGAGAAATGGGTTCACATCAATCAGTTGAAGAGCTGTCATCCCAGGCAGAACTTGCGACTGATTTAAGGACCCAGCAAAGGGTAGAGCCCAGGAACCATCTGAAGAGTAAAGGTACAGAATGGAAACCCAGATGAAGGAAATCATACATTTACAGGGAGTAGAACAACTTATATTTATTTTGAAACCATTATGAATAGTTGTCATGTTAAAAAAGTTTGTGATGTATAAACTATGGTGTGTCTCTTGTTGTTCTTATGGTTGTCAGTTTTCACATCCAGACTGAGGAAAATAGTATTGTATGAAATACTTAATCTCTCCTTTATTCTTGGCAGATTAAATTAACTTCTTGCCTCTACAGCCCAGAGGTGGAGCCGCCAGAAAGGGAGGGGTCCAGGACCAAAATATAAGAATCCAAAAAGAGTGGAGGCCAGACCAGAGCACCTCTCCATCAGGACCAGGAAAGGATCAGATGTGCTCTAAAGGAGATTCCTGTGATGAACCCAGGCCACAGTGAAATGGACACCCCACTCTTTCCTGGCTCTTCTCTCTGGAAAATTCAACCAAGCACCAGGTGGGGGTATTTGTGGGGTGAACTGGCCCCTGGATGCGAGAAATAAAGAGGCCAGAGTCAGTTATGAGGACTCACCAAATTCCCGGGCCTGTACAGAGATCTTATCCAATATAAGACTTATGGAACCAAAGTAATGAGGAGAGAAATAGGGCTTAAGAACTTCCGGATGCTGAAAGATGCTACAATGTGCACAGAACTTCACATGAAGGAAAGATATGTGGCAATGTATGACACATTCTTGGAGAGCTGCAATGACATTCCCAGAAACAGCAGTGTCCAGTATCTTAAGTGAAATGCCAGAATTGTGTTTCAAGCTGCCTTAGTAAAACAAAGCACTTTGCATGGCAAATACATAAAAGCATGTAATTCCATTTTTCCCTCCAAGACTAATATGTTAAGCAAAACGTTTGCAAGACTTTCAAAATGTAAACATGGTTTCGGTCTATCACGACACAATCACATATAAAACAGCAGTGCACAAAATCTATAATGGGATGCTGAACTGGGTTCAAGCAGCTGCAGTAAAATGGAGTTCCTTTCATGGGTGAAATAAATAAAATGTCATTTTGTTTTCCCTCTAAAGTGACAATCTGCAAAGCAAAATGTTCACTAAAGACACTAAAAGTGTGGTGATGATGATGCTCTTATTTAACAGTTGTATGCAAGGGACAACTTTGTAGTGACACTTATATATGCTGAAACTGTGTGCCTTCTAAGAGTTTATTTAAAAGTAAAATGTGAGTTAAAAGCAATTTGTGGCAGAGTTTGAAAGGCCTTGTGCTGCTTGACATTTCTTCAAGATGTGAAACTGCTTTCCTGGGTTCCCTTTGTCCTGGAGATCTAAGCCTGCAACTTCAAACCTCAGTGCCTTCCCTCAAAAATACAACCTTAAATACTTTTGAGATGGAGACACGGGGTGGATCAGTGGGTCTGTTCTCCAGCCTTTGTGACCCCAGGTCATAAGTCTCAATAAAATGGTGCATTAGCTTAGTCATTAGCTCTTGGAATGCGTAGGCTAATCTAAACACAGACCCTCTGCTGACATCATGTGATCCAGGAGGGTGTGGGCCTACCCAGATGAGGAGTGAAATTGCACATTGACTACAATGGTAGAAATGTATTTGATCATTAAAATTGACAATATTCATCGCACCACAGTCATTGTAGGATTTTTGGAAAGATGCCAGTAAACACCTTCTGACCATGCCAAAACGATTTTGGTGGGCTCAACACAACTAAAGTTATGCATGAAAATGTGATTTGGGCCTCCTTGTGTTTCCCAGTGGTGCAAAAAATTGATAATGCATGCAAATTATGATTAGTATGACGCCCATAAAGGGCCATGTTTTCAATGACATGGCTCCAGAGTAAATGAAGAAAAACTGTAGCTCTGCACAGGAATGACATACAGACTTCGGATTAGTGTCATTTGACTCCCAGTCAAATATAGTTGTCAGAAATGTATTCATACATGTAAAGTTTGTAAGTTAAGGGTACCAACAAGGTAGTGAGATTTTAAGTGCAAAAACATGACCAAGCCCACCTGTCAAAGTAAGATGATGAAGTGCTCTCCTCCCACAGGGTTCCAAAGCACTCCCATATCCCCTTGTCCTATCAGCACACAGGGGGGAGTGGAGAAGTGGAGGCTAGCCAATCCCTTTTGCAAGAATCATGCCACATTTGAGATGTCATCTGCTCTATATCTAAGCCAGCTTTCTTCAGAGCAGGACTGTTCCCACTAATCCCATGCAGTGACCTGCTGTCAAAATCTGGCTTGAACATCCAAGCAGAGAGAGGCCTAGCTTTCAGTGGAGCCCCAAGACATAGAGACTGATTGGTACCCTTGAAGCCAGGAGAGGAGACCTTTGCCTGATCCCCTTTGACTGTCCCAGCAGTGTGCCCTGACATGCCCTAATGTTCAATTCTGACCTCTCCTGTAAGTAGAAATACCCCACGCCATAGATTGTATAAACTCTGTATTCTTTCAGCATTGCCTTAGATGTTTCCCCATTGCAGAATCTGCTGTTTGCCTGTGTATCTTAGTTCTTTACTCATTCCTGTAAAAGGATTTCCTCCCACTACGGTCACACTCCCTATCCTAGGTGTTGGTACTTGTGGGGCTTCTGTATTCGCTTTCCATTGTGGCGCTGGTGCATCGTAGCATACTGTTGTTGCTGTGTCTCTACTTGTTGCATTTGCATAGGTGCTTTCTGTGGTTTCACTTGTGGCGATTGGGTTTACAGTGGTATCTGCAGCTTTTTCTGTATTCGCGGCATGCATGTCTGATACTTTGTGGGATTTTGGCATAATATTCTGGTGGTTCTCTATTATACTGTGGAAAATAGGCCATCCCCCTCGTGGAGCTTTCCAGTCCTACTGCATGGCCCCTCTGCTTCTAGACGTGGGGGTTATATGTCCTGTCCTCCCACAGTTCCAACATTGCTGTTGTTGTCCTCCATTAAATCCTCCTCCCCTTGAGGGTTTTGAAATCCACCTCATCCTCTAGGTCCATTCCCTCTACCTAGTGGCCAAAAAGTATATCCACCTCGATCCATAGGGTACCCTGCATTGCGTGGCTGCACTGGCTGTAACTCTTGTGTAGCCATGCCTTCACCGATGGTCAATAATGCTCCTTCTATGACGAACTTTGACAACTTTTTTGGAACCAATTTTGCATCCTCCTGCTTTCTATTCTCAACTTTTTTATTATACTTCTCATGTAATAATCGACAATGATGTATGATAGTCAACTGTATTTCTGGCCATGGCTTCACTTCTATCCATACCTGTTTCTTCATTTGCCATTGCACTGGCTCAGGCAGTCCCTGACATAAAATATGATAAAATAATGCTATGGTTTTATCCCACAGTTCTCTTGTCTCACACACCAACATTCTTGAATCTCCTGAATAAAAGTAACAGGATCTTCATCCTCACCCATTTCCCTTGCCATGATCGCTCCCATATCTGAGGTATCAGGATATTGTACTCTGAGCGCCCTCCATATTTCTGCTCTGTAATTATTAAATGGCATTCCATTATGTGTCGTGTTTTGTGCAGTTACCCTCCCATATCCTGCTCATCTCCAAATGTCCTCAGCTCTCTTCCCTAGGATAGCTGCTAGTAGCCTTTCACATCATCCACTGCTAACGTCATTTCCGCTGTCATTCTTTCTAACTCATTAAACCATTTTCCCGCAACTGCAGTCAAACTAGGTAATTTACATTTCAAATGGTCTTTATCCATGTGTGGCCACAGTATATATTGTGGTCGTCCTTCCCCTTTCCCTAATAATGGAAATCGCGTGAATCCTGGTCTACAATCATATGTACTTACTCTCCTTGTCTTCCAGGTGGGGCTAGTTTTGCCTGTACATCATAATTATGGCAGTGACCTTAATCTACTTACATAAGGCAGGATATATCCCATGCACTACACAACCGTGCTTGTGATCAATCAGAATATGGTGTAGGTTCTGGTGTTTTCTCTTTAAGTTCCTCCAGATCTGACCAATTTACCCCTCTTCCTACATCTATATCTGTTGAAAAACTGCATGCACCTTCCCTCCATGCTCTCTCCTTTTATTCCATTTCTTCGTCTGACATTATACCCCAACTCGTATGACTGTTATCTCTTTCCTCATTATCACAATCTAATCTACTTAAGGACAGCATTCTATGCTTGTCCATCATTACGCCATTTGATTGATCTCCTATTACTTTCGGTGGAGATGCGTAAACCTTCTCTCTCAGTTTACCTATATAGATCCCCAATCCTTTTTACCTATGGCTTCTGCCACATGCTCATCAGCCCATGTCTATATTCTTGGTATCCCCTGCAGCTCCCTAAGAGGCTGTTGTGGCCCTCTCTATTCTTCACATTGTTCTTGTGCTTCAATTAGTATTATACATCTATTGACAATGTGATCTACTTCATCATTCCTTTGTCCCCTACTCCTTCTAATTTCTTCTTCCCCTCTTCTCATCTCCCTTTTCTTTTTGTCCTCTCACCTTCTTTGCAACCTACATTCTTTCAATATCTTTGCTTCTATTTCTTCATGTTTCTTCTCCTCTTTTCTCTTTCTCTTTTTTCTGCTCTTCATACCATCTTTGTTCTTCCTTTCTTTTTTCCTTCTTTTCCCGCTCCTCTTTCTTTGAATTAGTCAATACCCTTTCTGTCTAATTTGAATAGTATCTGTCCCCATCCACTCGTTTTGTACTATTGTCACCCCACCAGCTCTGTCTTTCCCTCCTTTTTGTCTCTTAGCTTCTTCTATCTCTATCTGCTTGTCCCTTCTTTCATCACACTCTTTATGTTCATCGCATATAGACAAATATTAACACTCCTTAATTTGGCACTCTTCCATGTTATCCACACCACTATAAGAGGGAAGTGTGTATATATGCGTAACTTACCCCTCTGCTGCATTTAACCCCTTTAGAGGATAAATTACCTGTTTATCTTTAATTATACTATTGTTTTTAGGAGGAGAAAGAGGAGCCGAAGGCATTACGTCCTCCTCTTTATGCTGATTGAGCCTCCACTCTTCCTGAGGTGGGTCTTCTCTCTCGCTCTGATACATCTTCCATAGCTCTAAAACAGCTAACCTTTTCTGTAACCTCTTTCCTGAGACTGCAGCATTTAAGTATGCTGTCATGTGTTGCCATACTGTTCTTGATAGCAAACCTTCTTGAGGCCAAGGCACAAAGATTTTGTCAGCCGTTTTATCCACTAACTATGGTATTTCTTAATTTTAGGTGTGTATCTCAGTAATGTTTGCACAGGTGTAAAAGGTGAGTGTCCCCCATAATGACAACTCATTTTCGACTGGAAAAACGTAGCGGTTCTTTTATTCTGTCATTACTTTGATTAATTACAGCACAACAATCAATTCGGGCAAGCACCATCAATCGCCAACCATTTCCCAAAATAATTCTCCAAGAATTTTCAAGCCTACACAATAATATTCTTTTTATTTCTACGTTGATGGTTCTTTTGATTCTTACTATCCTGTTTCTATTATTAGCAATCGAAGAATCTTATTTTATTCTATTTTTCAACTCCTGTCCTCCTCTGATTAATTGATTAATTGATTGGCACCAATCGCTTGTCTTTTAGGATCTAACAATCAATCGAATGTATTATTATTGTTTTTTAATTTCAGCCTACAACCTATATTATCACAACTAATACAAAACACATCATCTTTTTACACTGATATTTCCACAACCCCAAACAAAAATGTGCACACTACTTTCTACTATAGTCGTCTTTACTTTCTCTAGCAAGAGTATCTCATCTCTAGTATCATGCACCCTTCTTTGGCTCTTAGCCACAGGAATTCCCACTCTGTTCTGGATTTTAATGTGGTCCCTTCTATTCTCTTTGAGATTAGGAATCGAGGTATCTCTCCTTTAATCAAATCCTGTTATGTTCCCCACTATAAACACATGCAATATAGCCGCTACCCCTTTTATTTGCCCTTCGATATCGGCTCTTTTGCAATCTACCACTTTGGCTTCCGTCTGTCGGGTGCCGAAGGGGACCGGACAGGAATTTCTTCAAAGGGGCACCTACCAGCAGCCACTGGTTACACATATATTTATCTCTCGCTCTCCACAGGAACCTCAGCGGTCTTCTGGCTGATGGTGGAAGAAGTCAAGAATCTGACGATCTGGATATTGAACTATCCACACCACTACCAAAATGTACAGTAGCACCTGGAGCATATCACGTGCTGGACAGGATTACCATGGGATAATGGGATAATTACGGGCCCAAACAACCAGACAGAATCAAAGAATATGGCAAAGTACTACTTAATTATCAATTTAGTAAAGTGGGGACATCTGGCAAGGATAACAAGTCGCAGCTTACTCACTCTCAAAATACATTTCCATTACACAAAGGCTTTATACCTCAATATACATTAGCTATGTCGTCATCCTACATGGCAAATAGTAAAAACCTATCGGGCCAAGGGATTGGTTAAGAGAATATGTATACCTATTGCTTATTTAGGTGTTAGTTACATTATTGGTTGCGCTCTAACCAGTAGGCATGCCTAAAACAACCTCTAACTACATATAATAAAGATAATAGTAGAATATCAGCAGCAGATTGGCTTCTGCCACAATGTTTGGTCCATCATTGCATAGGCCATCCCAATTGGTTGGCATCCTTCTCCAACCTTGGACATTCGGCTCGCTAGCAGCACGCAAGCAAAACAAAACCCTGGTGCGGGGAACGTCAGACAACTGCCCACTTAGCCAATTAGTCTTACCACCTCTCATCAGTTAGGCCCTATAGTTGACCTTGCTGGCTGGTCTCTTCTCCAGAACCTATAAAGGAGTGAGGGTACATTACTATCTTCGTCTGGAGTGTTATGAATAGGCCTTGTTTTCTGATCTTGCACCATGTTTGGGGAGACCATGATTTGTCCATTCTGTCCTTTTATTTAGTGCGATTTGATTTAATTATACTGGGTGCTATTACTCTCTTTGGCCTCTGGAGACTTGGTTGCTCCGTCTTGCATACACTATCTTCATTTTTAATTGTACAATACTGGGCACTTTCAAATATTTACTCCTTTGCTTAATCTAAGAGAAATAAGTCTTACATACATGGCTTATCTTCTTCAACTCCCTTTGTACTTTGCAGTTGCTTCTCACTGTGGCATCCTTAATCTTTAGCCAAACAAATATTCTTTGTTCTTGCATGAAACTGTATTCCAGTGCCTGTCAGCTCTTCTGCCTCTGTCTCTCTCCTTGGGGTTTTCAGCTTATTATTACACGAAACAGACTTCCATCTTCTCAATATGGCTGCTTTACCCGCGTTATATTTTCTACTGTAGCAAGTTCCTATATTTCTCAACTACCTTGCGTTTCGGCATATATACATACACTGCATCTCTTCTTACTTTTCTTCTCAGTAAATATGATTTCTTCGCATTTTCATGTTCATTTACTTTTTTACTTCAGTTACATCTTTATTCTTTTAGTATTCGCACATCATTTCAGCGTGTCATTGTGTCTTCTCTTTATGATGTCACTTTACACCTGTCAAACCTTACTTATAACTCTTCTACGTCTGATGGTGTCTGCAGATTTTCTTCTACCACTTCAGTTTGAGGCTACATTCAACACGGTTGTATGAGCACATAACCTCTTTCATATCTTTGATACGGTATTGGGACGATACCAGGTGTCCTGCACAGTTCTGTCTTGCAGCTCTTCCAATATGACGAAGGTGAAGGGGTGGGCTTCATGAGTGACTTGTACATCCTTCTCTACAACGTGACCACCATTCCTGTTCTCAGGCTGTAAAGCACGCTTCATTGGTACAGTTAAATGCATCACTGGGTGTACCTGTGGGTAACTTTATGTCCACAAAGCCCTAAGGGCTTACATGTCCGTGCTACCCTGTCAGACGTCTCACTGTGCCACCTCCCCAAACATTGCCATAATAGTCGCATCATACTCCCAGCCATGGCTGTGGATTTGCTCTCCCATTGTCTTACCTACGTCCAGGGCTTCCAGGAAATACAATATAGCTAATTTTGAGAGTTTTTCTCCTTTTGTGCTCTCTGCATATGTTCCTAAAATATTATTTCATTATTTTCTGTAGTTATACATTCTGTTTCCCTGTATCTAAAACTCAGGTGTCATCATAAATGTATTCCCTAACTATGCATTTTAAGAATTTAGTATATTTCAATGTTATGCCTTATTTTATTTAGGTGTACAATTGAAATCTATTAATCACAGGTACTCCGTTGCCATCATATTCTTCAACTCACGTTGCATCATCTTTATTATCATCATCATCATCACCACTATTCTCATCGACTAACAAAACGTCTATGCTGTCAATGAGCATGAGCAACATGTGTCCATTGCAAATGTGCAAAGAGCTTATATTATAAAAGAGGTGGCCACTTTGTGGTGGCAGTGGTCTGCCCTAGGGGTGGCGTACCAGTAAGGGGCTAGTAAGACTTATATTCACAAAAAAGAGAGTACTGGTACGTCAAGGATTGGCTTATGAACGGTATACATGAATTAGTACCAATGTGCAAAGAGTGACTGAGGTTTTTGCAGCACCAGCAACAGAGTAGGAATGTGAGAACAATAATTACAATTACTATAATCAATATTATCCACTTCCAAAAGCAGGTCAACTTTAAAACCGTAGTGGCATTGCCCAATACATCACGTGGGGCAGAGGACACGCAGCATAGTGTATAGGGTGACTGTCAGATGTGCTAATTGAAACAAATTAATTTCACAATCAAACCTTGCTTGTAATACATATAGTTCTTTCTTCACATCAGACAGACTCTGCTTTTCAAGCAAAAGTTTCATCAGATTGTTTAAACACAAGAGAATAAAGGAAGACCAATCAAACCTAATTTCAAATTCTAAATTCATTTCGAACTTCAGTTGGGCAGCCGACTATATCATGCCACCGAATCAAAGTTAAGAATGTGCAACTCACATGCATATGTAGTCTTTCTTTTGGGTGGAACAAACATTTGAGCTCTATTCAGCATCAAAGCCAACATATCCGATCTTCGACAGTCATCATACGGCCGGGGTTCACCTTGTATATACTTTGAGTTGTGGGGCATTCTTGCAGCCAGACCATCCTGTCATTTCCGATTCTGATCCTCAATTCTCACTTTATTTGGGAAAGCTCACTATGCAGTGACTGGATTCTCCTGGGACCTGTATCGCGCAGACGTCTCAGTGCCCCACCCAGTCCAATCTGCAATTTGCCCAAATCCTTAGTGTTATCAAAAACATTGGAGCCAACATTCCCCAAACAGATCCGTACATGTAAAAGTAACATCTTGCTTTCTCTATGTCACAGTGCCAGTTGGAAAATGTACAAGCATTCCTCTAGGGCTACAACATCAATGGGACTCCCAATTCTTCATTCGGTCACTCTGGTCAGGAATGGTGTTCGACATCATCATAAATTGATCTCAGATGGACATTCAGTTATCCCATTCAATCCTTCAACATGCAATTGTGATATTACACACGAGACTGGTCAGCATAGTTTGTGTCATACTTCTTAAATATTTAACGACATATATTTCTCCTAGGCTTGCTTCTATATTGGTCAACTGTGATCCTGTGATAAGTCTGGTGGCCTTTTCTAATGCTCTTAATACTTCTTCATGCACAGTTCTGGTATAAATATCCTAGGCCAAGGCCATTCAGTTGACTCAATCCCAGATCTGACCTTCAGGGCTCTTCCATGCTCTGCCATGTAACATAACCATATTTTTCTGCTGTGCCAGTTGTATCACCAAGTTGTAGAATAATTTGGAAAATGGGATGTCACTTGAAAGTGTAAGATTGGCCAAAAAAAAAGAACTGTACAGAGCCAACAGTCGTTTTTAAAATGTTCCATCTCTCTGGACTTGACCCATTATACAAAGGTCTGTACAAAGTCATTTTGGGCTTTACCACAATTGCCTCTATCAACAGTCTGGTGGATGGAGGGTGGTAAAGTACGCACTGAATGAAGATTCAAGTAGTTCGAGACACAAACAGTCTATCTACGCATGTCACGTCATCATCTGCCATTTAGTGGCTCTTTGTAGGCAGTTCAGTATGAGTTTAAAACACAAATATAAAGCATTTGCCATCTGGAATCTGCTCCTTTTCCAAGAGCACCCAGAACCCTAAATCAATCATTAATTCGATTGACTTTGGTGGTAGAATATGATCATACAATTTACCGTTGAAGAATTTCTGCACCTTAACTAAGTCTTTTACCTTCTTTAGTCTGCCATCACTCATCCAGTGCATTGCTCTTCAGTGAAAGCTGCCCTAGTCTATACAATATAGGTTTAAAACAGTAGAAGGTCAGATTCCTCTTTTTCTTGGTCTATGCCATCCTGCTTGATTAATGTTTGGAGCCAATTTTAGAGCAATCTTCCAATCTTTTTAACTTCTTACTTTCTGGCCCACTCCGAATGTGGTGCTACATTCTGGAGAACCTCTTTCTGACATTCGTTTGGAACCCACTTCATCAAAGCTTTGCAGGGAGATGGTGCATTCCCAAAGGTGCATTCACTGGCCCCAGGGTTAAATCCAAATAATATTTAACTTTGTACTACCATGATGCAGTCTCTCAATTACACCCCCTCCATACTCCACTTGATGGTGCTGCTGTGAAGACCAGTTTCTAACTTCTTCAGTTGGAACTTCCTGGGTGGTTCCTGTCTCTCGCTGCAGAATCAGTCTATCAGAATTAAAACACCTTGTAGAATGTCTCACACCGCCATCCCAGTTCAACAGAAAAACAACACCTCACTAAACAGGATTTGCACCAGAATTTGTAGACAGTGTGTCAACTGGCAGCAATGCTGGGCAACACAAGCTCAAGTCATTCAGGCTATTCCATCTGCAATGGACCACAGTATCTGTAACCCGGAGCAACTCACAGTGTACACTCCACCCCAGTGACAGGCAAACCTTTCTTCAGTGGCTTTTGATACAGGCCCACTCACCTGGCTGGAAAGTGACACATGGTGCTTCCAAGTCCTAACGCTAAAAGCATTTTTCTACTTTTCAGTTAAAATGTGCCACAGAGCTCTGGGAGGAGTGTGTGGGGGGTGGGGGGGAAGGGGAGCTGAGCATTTAGCCCATGTTGTCTATCAGTCAGTCCTATGACACAGAAACATGGTCCTCATTAGCGATAAATCTGCAGAAATAGCACCAAACTAAGGGCCCGATTCATGGAATCCAGCGCAGAAAAGGCGCACGCACTGCGCGCCGAGAAGGAGCACGCACCACGCATGCACCACCCGTGGCGCAAAGAAACAATTGCGCGGCACACGTATTCAAGGATTTCCAGAGCCATCACTAGCCGTGGCGCAAGGAACATCAAGCTGCGGCAGTTACGTCCCCAACATGTCCCCAATGCGCAGCAAAAATCAAGCAAAAGGTCCAACATGGTGCAAGAGCCCGCGCCTTCACTGGACACCCCATCCAAATCCTTTGGAACTCAGCGTGCACCCCAAACGCACCCCAGCCAAATAGCATGGAAACTCAGCACTTACCCCAAACGCACCCTATTCGCTCTACCACAACACGTCAAACCCCAGCCCCCATCACACGAGCACGCAGGCAGCCCACAACACCTGCCACACCCCAGCCCCCATCACCTGAGCACACAGGCAGCCCACACCATCTGCCACACCCCAGCCCCTATCACCTGAGCCCACAAGCATCCCCCGCCACATGGGACACCACCAGCCCCGATCATCCAAGCCACCAGGCATTCCACAACACCTGCCACACCACAGCCCCATCACCCGAGCCCACAGACAGCCCACAACACCTGCCACATCCCAGCCCCCGTCACCCGAGCCTGCAAGCAGCCCAAAACACCTGCCACACCCCAGCCCCCATCACCCGAGCCTGCAGGCAGCCCACAACACCTGCCACACACCAGTCCCATCGCCAGAGCCCGCAGGCAGCCCACAACACCTGCCACATACCAGCCCCCATCACCCAAGCCCACAGGCAGCCCACAACACCTGCCACACCCCAGTCCTCATCACCGGAGCCTGCATGCAGCCCACAACACCTGCCACACTCAAGCCCCCATCACCTGAGCCCGCAAGCATCCCCCGCCATATGGGACACCCCCAGCCCCCATCACCCGAGCCCACAGGCAGCCCACAACACCTGCCACACCACTGCCCCCATCACCCGAGCCCGCAGGCAGCCCACAACACCTACCACACCCCAGCCCCCATCACCTGAGACCGTAATTATCCGCCAGCACATGGGACACCCCCAGCCCCATGACCCGAGCCTGCAGGCAGCCCACAACACTTGCCACATCCCAGCCTCCATCACCCTAGCCTGCAGGTAGCCCACAACACCTGCCACATCCCAGCCCCCATCACCCGAGCCCGCAGGCAGCCCACAACACCTGCCACACCCCAGCCCCCATCACCCAAGCCTACAGGCAACCCACAACACCTGCCACACCGAAGCCCCCATCACCGGAGTCCACAGGCAGCCCACAACACCTACCACACCATAGCCTGATCACCTGAGCCCGCAAGCATACCCCGCCACATGGGACAACCCCAACCCCATCACCCGAGCCTGCAGGCAGCCCACAACACCTGCCACAACCCAGCCCCCATCACCGGAGCCCACAGGCAGCCCACAACACCTGCCACACCACAGCCCCCATCACCTAGCCCGCAAGCATACCCTGCCTTAAAGGGACACCCTCAGCCACCATCACCCGTGACATCAAACTGCAGGCAGGCCGCGCCTCATGGGATGCCCCCATCACCCATGACGTCAATCTGTGGGCAGGCCTCGCCTCATGGGACACCCTCGCCCCTATCACCCGTGACGGCAACCTGCAGGAAGGCCCCACCTCATGGGACACCCCTGTCCCCATCACCCATGACGGCCACCTGCTGGCAGGCCCCGCCTCATGGGACACCCCCACCCCATCACCCATGATGGCAACCTGCAGGCAGGCCCCGCCACATGGGACACCCCCCTCCCCCATCACCCATGACTTCAACCAGCAGGCAGGCCCCGCCTCATGGGACACCCTGCCCCCATCACCCTTGACGGCAACCTGCAGGCAGGCCCTGCCTCATGGGACACCCCCATACTGGACAACACCTGCATGATGGATGGTGACATAGTGACACACGTTAACTCCAACGATGTGTTCGGGAACTTGCTACCTGTGAAGTGACAGCACCCTTAACCTCCTCCTCATCAAATAGACAGCAAACCAAACAAAAATCACACATCTGGCCCACAAGCTTCTGTGTCCAAGGTGAACAAACGCAATTGCTGACTCCAACCATTCCCAACATACACATCACAAAAGTGTATGTCAAATTGAGGCCCAGCATGCCATGTGACAAAGTAATGTCAACGATCCACATGTACAAATACTCATACTGTGCCGGAACGCAAAGCACCTTAGAAATGTGTCACACCAAGAGGCATTGCAAGGGTGTGTCATGGCATGAGCCTCAATTCTCACACATCACCTGAACCGAAAACACCCTAAACACATACGAGTGACCCCCCCATGTGTGAGGGACATCACAAGACATTCAATCAAATCACAAGTCATACAGAATGCAAATGTACACAAGTGTGCAAAGGGCCAAAAACTCCCGGGAGGGGGAACAGAGTGAAGACAGACAAAAGATACTGGTCTGCGAATGTGACATTGAGACGGTGCCCGTGCTTGTGAATTGGTGAATGTTTGAAAATGGTTCTGGAGGTGATACTTCTGCACATCTGTAGGACATCTGAACAGAAACACCCATAAAGATAACTAATGAAATGTCGCCAGCCTGTGTCAAAACCAAGCATAAGTCCACATACTCTAGGTGCGCTTTCTTTGGCATACATCAAAACAGTACAAATAATGTGCCTGCTCGTGAGCCAGTGCAGGTGAGCAGGTGGCATGTGAGGGGACCGAATGACAAGTGCAGAGGGTACGCAGCTGACCATGGCAGATTACCAGACGTGTGTATTGGTGTTTCCGTTTGCATCGAAACATCTGCTACCTGCTGATGGGTCTGCCCTGAGGCATGTCCGCAGTTGCATACTGATGCAGACACAGTCCCAGGGGGCAGGAATAGGCACAGGTACCTCGACGGCAACCTACACTGCCTCCGGCCCCTGAGTCTGGACTGCACCACTCACACCCAGGTCATCACCCCCGCCGGGCCCCATGGGCTGGTCTGATGCAGCCTCCTCCTTCTCCCCGGCAACCTGGATGCCCCCCCACCGTCTTATGCATGTCTTGCCCCTGTGCGGGCTCACGTGTCACTCCCACTGCCGAGGAGTCCACCACCACGTTTGCCCTCTTGGACCTACCCTCAGCAGCTGCGGCCGCTGGCTCGGACGCTGCACCAGTCTCCTCACTCCCTGAAGATGACACTACCTGGGAGCATGACTGGGCCTTGCGTCTTTGCCTGGTGGAGGCATCCCTGCTGCTTTGCTCCACAGCGCCTTCTCCGCCCTCTTCTTCCATTGTCGCTGTGGATAGGGAGACATTGAACACAAGCATTGGGATACTGAACATATGCCTGTTTGTCACAAAGCAAATGTACATGAGTGGCACCGTTAAAGGTCACAACCATCATCACCCTCCACGACACACAGGTCAGTGCATTTAGCACACATGCACAATCATGTCTGTCATTCACAACAGACAATCACATTCTTGCACAAGCCACTCTCTGCACCTCAAAATTGTGCATTCACCTCACATGCCTCATGGCACATACACATCTCACTCACACACATCAGCTGACAGTCATGAAGCAGACCATGGAGGTAGCACTTCAGAGTGCACAAGAGGTCAATTTTGCTGCATGAGACAATCACACAATCTAATTCTCAAGCAACATCCTTCCTGGAATGTTGGCCAGTCACACACTCACTCTTCAGACACATGCACATCTACACCATGCATGTCTATGATTTTTCTAAAAGCACACATGTGTGACACCTCTCACATGGCCAAGTCCAGACAAATGCAAGCAGCCATGTGCATGTTGTAACATGGTGACACGCATCACACATTGCCACACAAAAAACGTTGATGTGACACATGCTTGAATGGACTCACATGCAGCACTGTCTGGAACATGCACACAGACATTTGTACAAGAGGCATGCAAGACATCAGGGCAAGGTGCACACTACAAATATACATCAACATCCATATGCACTATAGTGGACAAGCACACATGGACACTTACCAGTCGACTCCAGACGGAGCTCCAAATTCATGACCTGGGAGTACAGTGCTAGGTAGAACCGCTCCAGGACCCGATAGCTGTCGGTGGTCAACCGGCCCTGGTGCCTCAGCGCTTGTGGACATGGATGTAGTCGCGGGGTCCCACCCCTCCACATTGATGGCACCCACGATGCCCACCCAGATCGTCCTCCGTCCTTCCTTGCCGACTTGCGATGGTCCTGGGAAGAGGGCATCATAATGCACCAGGACTTGCTCTACCAGGATGTGAACTTCCATGGCTGAGAAGCTGACAGCCCTCTGCCTCGCTGCCGTGGGGTTGCCACTTGCCTCAGGTGATGTTGCTTCAGACATGGCAACCCCCGAGGCAGGTGTGGGTGGGCAAGGTGGCCCAGGTGCTGGGCTGTGCAGCAGTGGTCTGGCACGTCAGGAGTCTTCTGGATCAGCAAAGGTGGTCACAGATCCGACGACAAGAGCACTGGAAACGGCTGTACAGCAAACACCAAAATTGCAGGGCACGTGGGCAGCAGGCACACACAGTGGGCAGGCAGCACCAGATGGCTCGTAGGAGGCAGCGCGGGGCAGTTGAAGGCAGGTAAATTGGCTGGTAGGCAGGAGCGTGGGTCTTCCGTGGTACTTGCGTGGCCAGCCGGAAACAGAGCAACTCTGCATGTGTGGAAACAGCAGGTTAGCGTGGATTTAGCGTGGAAAGGGCCTACGCGTGCAAGTTATGTGACAGTTCAGTGTGTAGGAGACCATCACAAACTTGTGCTAGCGAAAGAGGACGGACGTGTGGACTTCTGCAATTCTAGCATTTCCACGCGATCTCTAGCCTACAGCGAGATTGCAAGAGATTCTAGCGTTTCCACACAATCTCTACCCTACAGCGAGTGTGCAAGCTTTTTCTTTTGGTGGGGGATTTGCACGTGCATTTTTGATTTTTGTTTTTGAAACTGATGGTGAGTTGCGTACGCATTTTGCATACTGTGGGTGCCCCCATGTCTTGCATACCACCATTTTGAAGGTCATACTACCCTACGTGTCCTTTGTCGCGTACGCAATTTTTTCTGTTGCTGGGTGCCACAGCGTACTGCGTTACATTTTTACTTTACACATGGTTAACGAGGGGTCGCGTACATGTAATTTTTGGTTTTGGGGAGCCTGTTTTTGGGGTGCCTGTGCGTTATGCAGCACGTTTAGTTTTCCCCTGGGGTTACATTGAGCCTTGCAGGAGCACACTGGTACGTTTAATATCATGTACACTGTCCGCTCACTGAAATTGCCCAGTACAATTGATATCTGTGCCTCCCATTGCACAATTCCATCAGTGCCATGAGTGGGAGGGCAACAACTGAGAAGGGTGGCTGAGGTGGACGTGGCCGAGGTGGCCGACGGGGCCGAGGTGCCCATGGCCATGCAAGGAGAGCTGTGCTCCCCACCGAACAGGGTCATGGAGATGCAGCTGATGCTGACACCCCAAGCATCCAGGGTCCCGGGGCAGCAGTGTCATCTGCTGTCCCTACCAGCCTGGGTCAGGAAGTTGCAGGGGCAGCTGCAGCACCCGCCAACGAGGCTCAGGGTCACACAGCCAGCCCTGTAGTGGTCCAGGCACAGGTCCACAGGGAGCCAGGTGCAGTAGTCCCTGTCTCGAAGGGGAAGGGACGTGTCGGGAAAGTTGCGGCCACCAGCACCAGGGGTCCCAGAGCAGCAGTGTCATCTGCTGTCCCTACCAGCCTGAGTCAGGAAGCTGCAGGGGCACCTGCAGGACCCGCTGCCCATGCTTATGGTCAGGGTCACACAACCAGCCCTGTAGTGGTCCAGGCACAGGTCCACAGGGACCCTGGTGCAGTTGTCCCTGTCTCGAAGGGGAAGGGACGTGTTGGGGAAGTGGTGGCCACCTGCTCACAGGTATGGACACCTGCAAGGCAACCTCCTGTGAAAACATTGGTGGTTGATGCCATGGCCCAGTCCACCAGTGCTCCAGCCTTTACTGACCCAATTGGTCCCAGCCACTCAAGGTCTGCACCGCCTCACAAGAAGGCAAAGCGTGCAGTAGCGGGACAG
The DNA here is from genome assembly GCF_040938575.1 of Ambystoma mexicanum. Lineage (NCBI taxonomy): Eukaryota > Metazoa > Chordata > Amphibia > Caudata > Ambystomatidae > Ambystoma > Ambystoma mexicanum. The sequence continues at coordinate 1,043,714,487 of NC_090924.1, forward strand.
GCTCCAACCCAAGGCATGGCACAAGAGACCCACATGTTGAGGAAGAGGAGTTTCAGTGATGAGGAGCTCAAGATCCTTGTGGACTACGTGCGGGAACATGAACGTGACATGCTGGTGCGGGCAGGGAGCACACAAATGCATGCTGAGCGTATGGCCCACTGGAAGCGCATCACAGATCTATTCAATACCATGTGCAATGAGAGGCGCACAGCTTCTGAGGCATTGAAGCAATGGAATGACCTCCAACACCGAGCCAAAGAGAAGCTGGGTAGCGCCCATGACTCTACTCTGGTGACTGGAGGTGGGCCACCACAAGAGGACAATGAGCACACTCAACATGAAGAACAAGTCAGTGATATGATTGATTTGGAGCAGATCCAAGGAGTGGGAGACCTGCCCATTTATGAGGACATGTTCGGTGAGTGGTGATGCGTGTGCGTCCATGACATGTGTATGTTGCTTGGATGGATTGTTGTGGTTGTCTGGCAGTTCTGCCTGTATTTATTTATTTTTCTACCATTTTTATTTTTCAATGGAGGCATAATCAATTACAACATATGATTGTTACATTTTGTTGTCATAATGCATAGATCAACTTTCCATTCAGGGTTACCGTCACCCGTTGCTGCGTAACTTGTCTCCAATTTCTTCATCTGTAGTTCATCATCCCTCCCTCCTCCCCACTGTCTCTTTATAGCTTATGTAACAATTTTGAAAAGGTAACAATATTTTGGCTTTCAACAATACACTGATCGTATCGCTAAATGTACAAGTTCTGCCTGTATTTACATGACTGCCATGGGTGGGCATGTCATGGTGGACTGACATGGACTTGTTGTCCTGTAGACTGCATGCATAAGATGTGCTGCACACTGTAACACTCGTCCTCACCACACATTATCATTCCTTTCATGTCACTCTCTGTGCAGCCTCTCGTGGACCTCTTCCTGCTCCAACCTGTGATGGCAGGTAGTGTTAATCTTCCACTCCACACTCTCCTTCTCTACTCACATCTGTGACGTCTCTGAGAGCTCACCCTGTCAGATGCACCTCCTCAGAGGTATTCGTCCTTTCCTCTCATTACCTCTGGGCTCACTCTCTACAGAGGACTGGTCCTACCTATGGTGGTCTACTGCAATGGACTCTTAGTAGATTTTTGTGGTTGAACTCTCTTGGCTCTGCTACCAATCCATACCAGGACTGTGGGAAGTGTCTATTTGTTTTGGGTCCAGGGATTGTGTCTCCCTCGGACTGTGATGAGGCCACTGTCTACCAGTGGCTATGACTGGTCTTTTTTGAACCCTGTGCATTGTCCACAAGTCCTTAGAGGTCCTGGGGCCGATGTTAGTGCAACTCCATCTACAAGATTTGCTTACCTGTCATAGTCTTCACTAATCCTTTTCCCATTCACTCTTGGTCAGTAGCTCCTCATTGCAATGAGTTGGTGGTTAATGCCTGTCATTGGCTGGGTCCTCCCTCTGGAACAGCATCCCCGCATCAATTGAACTGGAGGTGAACCTTCTCCAGGTATGTAGGCACATCTAATTCTTCCTCATGTGTTGGACTTACTCTCCTCCTCTCCCCTGCTGGAGTCCAGGATGACTGAGATGATGCACTAGTGACCTGTCAACGATCTGATCTCTGACACAGTCCTCTGAGCCAACATCTTCACCCCTGCACTGCATCCTGGGCATCCCCCACACTTGATGTGTGTTTACTGTCTCCCTACAACCCACTAACCCCACTTGACACCTGATGTGTGCATTTGCCCTTCCACTGCCAACAGGCCACAACATTTACATTGCTGGTGATGTATGCATGTTTGAAATTGAGGCTGTTTACATGTTCTGCACTGCCCCCTCTCGCTTCCAAAACCAGGTATCCCCTTCAACATACCTATTCACTGGGATGATGTCAATGTGACCTTGCATCATGATATCAGTGTACTTGTCTTCACTCTGTTCTGACACCCTAGCATTGTTGCACGTTGTGACACTTGTATTTGGTTTTGTGAGTACAATGTAATGCAATGTCACAACTATTGTACATGGCTCTGGGGCTGTAGTCATCAGGCTCCATCTCATGCTGTTTGGAAGTTCATGCATGGGTATGCGGCATCTGTGTATTGCACTCCGGTGCTTGTGTGTGAAGCAGGTTCTATGCACCATGCTCTACATGTGTTGTTGAGCCCTTGATCACACATCCATGGCTGCATTTCCTTCCATTTACACTGTGTACGTGCATGGTTGTTGTGCCATGAGTGACATGGCAAGTTAATGTGTTACATGTGAACATTGTGGTGGCTGTATAAGTGGGCTATGCAATTAACATGGGTCTTCATTTCCTTTTCTGTCCATGTGCAGGTGATGAGGCACTTGATGCAGAGGAGGAGGGGGAGGTGGTACAGGATGAGCCGCTACCAAACTCCAGTGGAGGACGTGGTGGGGTAGCCCATGAAGATCCACTGGTGCTACAGTCCATCCTGGTCCTGACTCAGTCGGACTCCGCATCTGATGATTCCTTTGGATCTGGTGGTGAACCAGATGTGGCTTCCTCAACACTGTCGGAGGTGAGTGGATCAACTGTGGGTGCTGTTACATCCCAAACATCTGCAGGGGGTGAAGACCCCTCACAGGGCCAGCCAGTATTGGTACATCAGTCTGTGGTGGTTACAGATGCAGGGTCACTCTCCACAGTATTGGCTCCTGGTCCTGCCAGGCGTGGGGTCCACTAACGCGGTGGCCCCTGTGTCAGCTGGCAATACTGAGTCAGAGCAGTCCATGTATGGTGTGGCACGGAAACAGGGGGCTTCCTATGAGATGTTGGCTCAGGGCATGGAAAGGGTGGCCAATTCCATGATGCCCCCAGAAAGACAAGTGGAGCTCCAGCTGCAGGCAATGTGGTCCACATGCCGCTCACACAGGCTGCACATGGAGGCCAGCAACAGGAGCCTACGGACGGAACTCAGTGCTCTGCGGGCACCCCTGGCTGCAGAGGGTCATGCACACAGGAACACCCTGAAGGAAGAGTATGGGTTTCTCTGAATTACACTGACTGCGCTTGAGGATGCCCACAGTAGACGGTGTGAACAGCAGATGCAACAATTGACTCCTACCATCACAGAGGAACTCAGTGCATCCCATGAGGTGTTGCATGGGGGCCTCTGAGCCATCGACGACCATGCCAGGGCTATGCGTGGTGAACCTCCCTCAACAATACCACCTTCTAATACTATACCAGAGGGTGGTGACAACAGCGACAGCTCTCCAAAACCATGATAGCCGTGTGGCACATGAACCCATGGAGGCGTTTTGTTTTTTTCTTCTCAACACCAGCACATGTGGGTGTTGACATGCACCTTGCCCCTCCACCCTCCTGGGTGGGCCCCCAGCCACCATGGGCTTTTTTGTGTTGTTTTTATGTCTATTGTGCATTTATGTGACAATGTGTTGCTTTGTGTTGCATTCGTAGGTTCCAGCTGGACCCCTAGAGGCTTGTCTCGTATTGGTGTTTGTGCCTTGGTTCCAGACACATATGCCACTCCTGCTTCCCCTTTCCATGGGCTTGCAAGGAGGACAGCGTGTGAAAGTAACTTACACAGATGCATTGGGCTTCCATTCTATCTGTGGACAGTCTCAAGTCCAGCCTGTGTATGCACCCCTAGTGGGATTCATGATTGTATGTCCAGTGCATGGTTGCCATCCCTCTTCGTTTGTACATTGGGATCCATCCTTTGATCATGTTCCATCTTCATTTATTGGCTTGCCTATCTGTATTATTGTTGGCCTTAGGTCTGAATGTGCGTCCCTGCCCACTTTAATGATCGGGGCCACCCAAAATGATGGAAGGGTGGCATGTGCAGGTTACAACATGTTGAGGCACTTGTGCAATTATGATTGGTCACTGTCAGACATATTCACTATTCTGGCCTGTGTATCTGGTATGTTGTACTGCCCAGTTGGTGTCCCTGTGCACATTGATAGTTTGATGGGTGAGAGGGCCTTGTTTATGAGCTGGTTCTGTTGATTGTTGAGCACTTTGTGACAGTGTAGTTGAGTGATGGCCATTTGATTTACACTTTTGACATTGCAATGACAAGGTGTAGCGACCAGGTGACATGGAGTGTGGGATGGTTTAGGTGACATACTGGCATTTAGAGATGTACTTTGCCATGGTGTTAGTGACATGCTACATCTTCCATGTGCTACTTTTGTACGCACCAGATTGAGTTGGTTTAAGTTCTAAGGGATGCACACAATGTGGCACTTCCAGGGACAGGTTCTCAGGGTGGTAAGGTTGGGGCAGATGATTGTCCCTTTGTCATCATCGATATCCAGCTGGATTGTGCCAGGCTCTGTGCACTCCAGGTGAAAAATTGTGCCACAAGCTGGGTACAGGCAGCCTCGCCACGGCCCTTTCCCCTCCCATGCGCAGCCGCTGTGCATGTGGTTGGGGATGTGGGGGCACCACCATGTCCACCAGTATGCCACGCCTTGTTGCAACATTGTGCAGGACACATGCTGCCACAATGATCCTGCACACTACTGGTGGTGCATATAGTAGCTCACCACCAGAGTGGTCAAGGGAGCAGAAGCGTGACTTTAGCACTCTGAATGTGCACTCCACTATGGCCCTAGTTGCAGTAAGGGCTGCATTGTATTTTACCTGAGGTGGAGTGGTGGGGTTCCGTATTGGCGTCATCATGTAGGTGCTCAGAGGATAGGCACTGGCCCCTGTGGAGGTGGGATGTGTTGTCAGTGGTGTGGTTTGTCTGTGTGAGTCATTTGTACTCACCAATGAGCCATGTGTTGCCATGCCTCACAGCTTCCAGGGCCCGCTGTAGGGGTGACATTCTGAATATGAAACTGTCATGGGTGTACCTAGGATAGTTGGCATATACAGAGGTAATGATTCCCTTGGCATCACATACAACCTGCAGATTGATGGAATGCCAGTGCTTGTGATTGCGATAGATATGCTCTATTGCGATAGATATGCTCTGTGGCCTTAGGTGGGCGTAGGGCCACATGGGTGCAATCGATGGCACCAAGCACTTTAGGGAAGTGCGCCACCCCGTAACAGTCCTGGACCATAACCTGCCTTTCTGCGGATGTTCTTGGCATGTATATGTGCCTGCGGACTGAAAGCCAACACCTGGTGTAGGCAGCATGACTGTGTGGCCTGTGAGATGCCCTCGATAATGGCAGTTGTACGCTGAAATGACCCAGTGGCCAAAAAATGCAGTACATTGAGCACCTTCTCCAAGGGGCTCAGTGCTTGGGAGCACAGGGTGGGTGATGTGAGGTTATCTTCCCGCTCTGTGACCAGGTCTAATATATGAGGTGGAAACCTATACCTGGCATAGACCTGGTCATCAGGCATCCCAAAAAGGCTGGTCCTCGGTAAAAAAATGCATGCCCTGGCTATCCTCCTCCTCCTGCGGTGTCCCATGATCACAGCAGCGAAAAATGGCACATTCATCGTAGCTGCATAGGCGCGTTGGATTTTGCACGCACTTTTTATGCATGTGCGGTGACGCTTATGCCAACGTTCGCTTGGCAGACGTGTTTCCGGATTAGCATGTCTTTTTCTGCATGCCAGAGAGCCCTGTTCGATTCCATGAATATGTGTAGGCAGCGTGACTGTATGGCCTGTGAGATGCCCTCGATAATGGCAGTTGTACGCTGAAATGACCCAGTGGCCAAAAAATGCAGTACATTGAGCACCTTCTCCAAGGGGCTCAGTGCTTGGGAGCACAGGGTGGGTGATGTGAGGTTATTTTCCCACTCTGTGACCAGGTCTAATATGTGAGGTGGAAACCTATACCTGGCATAGACCTGGTCATCAGGCATCCCAAAAAGGCTGGTCCTCGGTAAAAAAATGCATGCCCTGGCTATCCTCCTCCTCCTGCGGTGTCCCATGATCACAGCAGCGAAAAATGGCACATTCATCGTAGCTGCATAGTCGCGTTGGATTTTGCACACACTTTTTATGCATGTGCGGTGACGCTTATGCCGACGTTCGCTTGCCAGACGTTTTTCCGGATTAGCATGTCTTTTTCTGCATGCCAGAGAGCCCTGTTCGATTCCATGAATATGTGTTGTTAGCGTGTGTGTGGGCGTTGCAAGTATTTTACTGTGGTACTTTCCACGTAACGCCCACATTTACGCTTGTTGTTCCCCATTACACCTGTTCCGCCCCCTTTTGAGGTGACTGCACTAGACAGTATGCGCCTTTGCTGGGTGTCTCCCGCAAGGCGTTCTTGGTGTCGCAGGGCCGTGTTGGACCTGCACGAAATCTGCGCAAGCCTCAGGTAAGCCACGCGCAATGTGTTCCATGAATCAACAAACGGGCACTTTCGTGTGCCCATTTTTCCATGCAATTTTATTCTATGAATCGGGCCCTATATTGCCGTTACCACCACTTGGTCCTGTGGAGTCACCACAGAATTACAAGTGGTGGCAATTACCAATTTTTGGAGTCCATACGACTCTCGATTTTTTGGCAGATTTATCACCAGCAAAATTACTGCGTGGTAAATCTGCCAATTATTGGAGGTAAAGTGGAGGATTTTCCACAGAAAATAGTCAGATTTACCATGTGATAATACCGCCGCTGGTAAATCCACCAAAAAGTATAATTTGGTGGTGCAGGAAAAGTGCCGTTAACGGATTTAACGCCACTTGCTTCCCACACCACCAACCTTCTAACGAGGCCCATATATTCAGGACTTGAATGCATGGGTTCCATGTGTTTATAACGAATTCACTAATAACTAAAGCATTTTTAATGAATCAAAAATAAAGAAGAAAAATCGATTTATTGTTGCTTTTCAATTTGGGGGGTTGCCTCACCAAGCACCCCATTTCCATAGCATTATTACCCCCCCCTCAAATCCCTCCCCCTTTTTAATCTCTTTCCCCACCCCATATATACTTTTACCCAAAAAGGCAATATTTACTGTTGTTTTTTCTTCACTGAAAAAGTAATTCATTATTATGAATTCGTTATTTTAACTGTATACTGAATGCATGCAGTGCACACATTACAGGCTGCCTTTTGCTGGCACCCCAGGCCATCACCTTCCTCTTATCACCTCATTGCCTTTTACCCTGCTGTCGAAGAGTGATTAATAACTTTTCAGCAGGAATTTAGTGTATCAGCTCCCTGCTGGCTGGCTGTCATATGACAGTCTGCAGCTATTTATTTTTTTGAATTATATTGTATATTTTAAGCCTCCCCACGGGTGCCTTACCTTAGACTGTTTCTCCCAGCTGAAATGCTAGGGGGCAGTGAAGGTCTGAAGCTGTTGAGTTATTACTTTTTCCAAGATCATTCCAATTATGTTTATGTTATAGGTTGGTACCTAGAGGGAATGTTAGGATTGCCATTAACTTTTTGTGAAGAGCAGAGATGTTTGTTTTCTTGAGGCCACTAGTGTAGTAGAGTGAGCTGCTCATTAGGACATTGGTTGAAGGTGCAGAGGAATCAATATAAATATTGTAATTGATGGTCTTTCCTGGTATGAAGCAGATCGTCTTGCTTGCTCCACGTACCTGATGTGCTATGGGATTCCATGATGGCAGACGGATTTCCTTTTCCTTGATGTGTCTAGTATGGTACAAAGAATCAATCTCCCAAGTTCTGGAAGGACAACACCAGGTCCAAGGGGGAGTGGGCTCCCCGCACAATGCAGCTCAGCACCTCTCAATTTACATAGTGCAGGGGCAGTGTCAGGGTGGACTGGCCTATAGGGAACTCTGGAGATTTACCGGTAGACCTCTGCGCCCTGGGCCTCTTTTGTGTGGCATTTCTAAATTTCCCCATAGGAAAAGGGTCGGGCTTTCTGAAAATGTGCAATATGGGGCCATTTTGAGAATTATTTCCAGGGCCTCTTTTGGTTCCCATTCCACCCCTGGGCAGTGTGGACATTGAAGAGAAGTTCTGGTTCAAGGTGTACTAAAGGATCACTATCATGAAAGGGAGGCATGGTATCACAAGTGAAGACAGACACGAGAGATGCATTGTTCAAGGGTGTTTTTTGAGCAAAAGGGTTGGATAAACTCCTGCCTGGCCCTAACTCTAAAGATGGGAGCAGGCGCTACCATCAAATAATGAATAAAACACAGTCCTAGTCAGTCTCTGTCAAATCAAAATGGCCTAATGCATGCATTGGAAAAGGTGCATACAAAGGAAAAACAGTGTTCTGACATAAAGGATCAAGATGGCTGAGTCAGCTCTCCGCCCCACGTTGGACAGCATGGAGTAAGGCAGCCCCTGTAGGCATGATGACACACCCTGGGTCAGGTTCTCAAAACAAAGGCACTTCAAAACGTGGATCCAGGCCCACCTGGCCTTCCATGTTAAAGTCACTTATTCCAGCATTCCAAAAGTTCTTTCGCAGTTCAACAAAAAGTTCACGTAGGTCTCCCTCGGTCAGGCTCGGACCTCTCAAAGCAAAATGTTCTAAGAAAAAGGTTCATGTAGGTCTCACTCAGTCAGGCTTTGACCTTTCAACCAAAAAGTACCTGATTCAACAGGAGATCTGATGTCAAAGACTTTCGAATGTGCAGGGCTTTTACTATAGACATCCGCGGGACCACATCGACTTTCTATTCAGCTCACACTCTTATGTTATTTGGCCCAGTGTCTCTTGGTCTTGGTAGTTCAACACCATAAGCACAAAAGTTCAAAGAAATCTTTCACCTCAAGCATTCACCTTTTCACTTCCCCTTTTGCCGGGGCTAATCTTGACCATTACGTATTTCAGAGTTTGTTCACTTCACCGCTTGATAACAAAACATCTCACATATCGCAGAAACTTTTGAGTCGGCTACTTCCTTTTGCCGGACAACTCTGCTTCTCTGTATCAGTGGCTTCACAGTTACCAGCCACTTAACAGTTCATCACTGGTTAGCTTTCTTTCACGTCTCATCAGCATTTGCACAACCTTCACTTGTAAGGTATTCGGTTGCGGCTTCAATCTTTCCTTGTCATAGACTGGCCATTCATGTCTTTCACTAACTCACCGGTTGTGAGCGTTCCCTTCATCTCCTCACCAGGATTCTCCCTCAGTCGGGCTTGGAACCCTCCTTAAAGTTCACACACGGGTCTCCCTCAGCCGGGCTCAGACCTGTCTTAGTTTGCAAGATTTCATGTATTTGGACTTCAAGTCCCTCTGATGCACTTTTCCCTTTTTTTGCTCCCACTTCGCTAGCTCCCTGATAATGGATATCTCATGTTGTGGGAGCAGCAAGAGCACAAAGCGGTGTTTGTTTAGGTCAGGGTCCTACCACCTGTGTCTCAAAGGCCTGGGATCTCTTGTTTGGCATGGGGAGGGGCTCTGGTGTGGGCACTGCCAGGTGACCCCAGCTGCCCCTGGTTTGGCTCCCTGGAGTTGGCACTCCCTTGCCACACTGCAGCCTCACCTGTACTCACACACCCAGCAATTAGGCAGTCCTTAGTCCTCCAGGGTCTTTTAAGCACAAATTCTTCTCCTGGTCTTTGTGCTCCATCCAGCATCCCCATCTAGGTCTAAGTGTGCTTGTGTGTTCTGCTTTTTATAGTGACTTGTAGTCTTGATAGATTTCATGTGGAAATGGTTGTGGTGGGAGGGCTGACCTTGCCTGGCCTCGTTATTGGGACAAAATGGTGACTGTCCATAGGAATCCCATGTGCATTGGTTCCTATGGGTAATCTTTACATATCTCTTTTTCCTCTTCTTCGTCCCAGTGGTTTTTGGAAACAGCAGTGGAGATGATTTATGGGAGTTGTGGTATTCTACAAACAAGGGATAAAGATGTTGATTTTTATCAGAAAAGGGGATCTGAGTGTAGGGTTGGTGAGAAGTATGGGTCGAGGAAGGATGGGTAAAATTAATTTTGGGATCTAGGGATAATTTTGGTTTTCTCGGACTGTTTCTCCTTATTTTCCGTATCAGGAACATTTAGGGCATGATGGGTCTTTGGTGACAATATCCCATGCATACAGATGCAATGTCGGGTAGGGGTAAGTAAGAAAGAAAGGGGATGCTGTTTCTCGCCCGAGTGCATTCCTTCCGCAGTCCCCAAGGATACCCGGTGCAGGTGATCCTCCCTCTCTTGTCCGCCCCCAGGGTTGGGATTCAAGAGCAAAGGCCCTTCACTGGCCACCTGAACAAAGGATCCCTGAGGCCTACCAGTGAGAACACCTTAGGGTTTCTCACAACAGGTAAGTGAACATGTATTTATTTGGTTCCCAACTAATGGGCTACAACCTTTCTCCACCTTGATCATCTCCAACTGCTCTCGCACTTGAGGGCTAACATTCTAATACAATATGGAGTTCCCTGATGCCACAGGCTGCTGTGGGTTTCATAGAGAACACAGGGAGGACTATGTACATTACAGGGATTAGACCTATATACAATACATGTCATGACACAACTATGTACATTGTATTGATTAGTACTGTGTACACTACATAACTGTGTACACTACATACCACAATGCTTGGTGGTCTGGATAACAGCCTCTAATGGTAGCTTTGAAGGAACGTCAGATGGACTAGGCAACTGGTCAAACTGTGGCTGAAGTCTGGAGAGGCGTATGGCAGGTAGACAACAAGGTAGGGGACACAGCCGGCAGGAGGCAAGACAAAGGGGCTAGTACACAGAAGGTAGAAGGCACCAGGAAATTTAAAAAAGAAGGCAGCAAAAACAAGAGAAAAACTAGGGCAAGGCAAGGCAGAAACAGAGAGAGAGCCATGGCAAGGCCCCAGCAGGAACGAGTAGGGGCCGAGGGAAACACGATTAGGCAGAAGGTAGACTACCTAAATGGGAGTGTTGCAACACAGTGTTTCCCAGCGCTGGCTGCCTAAATAACCGGGCTCACTCAAGTCAGTGATCGGCTTCCGGCGTCTCTGTTTCCAAGGAGACAGAAAAGGCCCTAGTGACCGTGCATGCGAGAAACTATGACTGAAGGCCCCAGCCATGATAAATAATGGTAGCGCCATTACAATACTGTGTCTGGCACGGCTGGTCCTCTGCACCACCATCCGCGAGCTGGCAAGGGAGCACTGTCTAGTACAATAAAGAGTAAGATAACACGTCTTGTTTTACTTACATCCAACCCCCTTTACACAGGAACTCTATAAGGTTTTCCGGCATCACTAGTCCTGACAAAATGGACCGTCTGCTATGATTGATTAAAAAATGTGTATAACAAATTTTTATTCAAATAATTCGAACTGAATTTAAACATAAAACACTACCCTCACCTAACACAGTGTACTAAACACTAAAAAACAGTTACTAAAACATGAAATACAAAATTCACTTATTTGCATGACACAAAAGATATCACATAACATAACACAAAAAAATCTCAATGTGTTTCTAAAACAACAACCAGTTGTTAGTCTTGATGTTCTTGTTACTAACAAAGTCTTGAATGTCTAGGGTTCTGGAGCGCTCTGCATGAAGGTCATCAAGGTCGAAGGGGAGTCCCTATAATAGGCAGGGTTTTTGATGGTGGCTGCCAATAGTTCTGGGGAGACCCTCTTCATGGGTTTAACTTGAGTGAATCCGAGGTGGGTCATGTGAGGTTGTACACTCAAAAAATTAGAAGCGAGTGACTCATGAAGATGAGTGGAACAGTAGATGGCATCCAAGGTGTGCCCCAACCAAAGAGGGTTGTGCTTGAAGGATATTTAAATTCAATGAGATGCACATATTCTAAAGTGCAGAGATGGTCAGGTTTGCAGGGAAGCGGGACAAAGATGGAAGTTGTCAAAGATAACAATGTAGTTGTACACTGTTTGCATATTCAAAATAATGTAAGACCACTCTTCAATTAAAAAAGGGATCACTCCTTGGTCTGTAGCGAGTAACCATCATGGTGCAGGTGTTCTAGTTGAGTAGGAATTTACATGCAATACCCTCAAAGGAAGAGGAGCTGGTAGAGAAGGTCCTGGTGATGGCAACATGAGAAGGGTTGATCAGGGTGACACCTCCACCAGTCTTGTTCAGCCTGTGTTTGACCATAATCTTGAGGTTGAATGGGAGGCACATGTCAACTGAAGAATTATAATTTTCAGCGAACCATTAATCCATCAAGATCAGGAAAAGATTATCCATCTGTTCTATAAAGTTGTTGTTGTAGTGGGAGTTTGGTTGGTGTGGGTTGTAAGGGGTAAGAAGAAGTTGACAATATGGTGCGTGGTTTCCAGAGGGGCAGTTTGGGTGAAGATGTCAGACGCAGCAGGAGTGGATGGAGTCTGGGCAGGGAGGAGTCACCATGAGACTGCACAGGAGAAAGGTCTCCCTGAGATAAAAGGAGGTTGCGGGGGAAAGAGAGATGGAGAGATGGATATGGGTGGGGTGGCGGAAGGTGAAAGTGAAAGAGGAGGAGGTTCCTAACCTTGCCCCATGGGGGTTCGATTTTTATACATATTGGCGATAAGCTTTAAGAAAGGTGGGGATCTCTGTAGAATATGGCATCTTTACCCCCTTTATCTCCATATACCCATATGGAGTGAGTGCGTCCAGAATAATTAATTCCAAAACAGTTGGGTCAGAGAAATAAATAAGAATACCTGTGACACTCTCCCCTGAAGTAACATTCATACAGGAGGCCATAAGCAACATTGGGTTGTTATTAAGGAGATTCTTCTAATGCTTTCTCTTTGCAGGCTTGGAGCTGCAGCTAGCTGGATACACCACAGAGACACCATTCTGAAAAATGCTGAAAGCAATAGTAGCCATGATAGTAGTAAAGGAGCGAAGGCAGCACCTTAGGGGAGGTAGGGAAAGGACAAGAAGAGAAGAAAAGCAAATAAGGGAGTGGGGAGGAACAGAGACCAATGGATAGACTCTAGGAGGGCAGTCTTGATTAGAAAGTTGCACAAGCGGATACAAGTCATTATGAAAGAACTGAAGAGAGTTTAAAGGCAGTATGAAGGTGGCAGACCTATCGATTTAGGTGAGGAATAAGGTATGATGGGAGGAGGCCCACAATGTAGGCTAAATGATAGGAGAGGCGTTAGGGGAGAATGCGTGAAAGAGAGAGAGAGAGAATTGGTGAGGAGAGAGAGAGAGGAGAGAGAAAGAGAGAGAGAATGGATGAGGAGAGTGCTGAGAGAGACAGAGACAGCGAGAGAATGGATGAGGAGAGAGAACGAGAGAGAGAGAGAGAGAGAGGGAGAGAGAGAGAGAGAGAGAGAGAGGAGAGAATAGCAGTGCAGGAGAGTGAAGGCGGAGGGAGAGAAGGAAAAAGAGAATAACACAGTGGCTGAAAGAATGTCTGAGGGAGACAGGCCCATGTAAGGCGGTAGGGAAAAGCTAAAATATCAAGCTACTAACCCTACAGAGACATTCAGATGGAAGAAGAAGCGTGAGGAGGCCTGACCCTGAGAGCAGAAGGACGTGAGAATACTGCAGGGGAAATAACAGGAAAAAGTGATAGGTGACAGACACAGTGGGGAGAAGAAACATATGATCAGACTACGCCCACTTGAAGACACCTAAGGAATGGCAAGCATAAGGAAGGGAGAAGATAGACAATGAAGTGGGCCAATGGGGAAATAGGAGATGGAGACCCAGGGATGTTAGAATGGAGCGAGGAGTTATTGTTACAGTGAAAAAGTAAAGAGAGGGTGGGCCCAAGAAATACAAAGGGTGCCAGAGGCTAGACTGGAAAGAGCAGTGGCCATGAGACCTAAACAGTAAGATCAAGAAATGACTTACAAGGATGACGCATGAGACGCAAAAAGTGTCAAAGTGGATAGCGTTCGGACAAGGTAGCCATTGTGTCAGTAGGAAGATGAAGGCAGGAGATCACAGTGAGGAGAGGAAAATGAGGAGGCCAGAAGAGGAGCGTGAAACTTAGAGGAGATGCAGTAACAGAGGGAAAAGGGGCACAGGAGTAGAGCGAAGGTCCCCAAGACCAGCCTGGTTGAGGAGGGGCAAGGGCCACAGATTGAGTCCAGGAGAGATGGGGAAGAAGAGAATAAGAACCAAAGAGTAGAGTGAACAAAGGAAAAGGCTGAGTATAGTAATCAGAGAGAAAGCAGAGGATTATGGGAGTGGGTTCCTAGTGTACATCGGGGAGAGGGAGGAAAAGCGTGCAGGGTGTGTGGATGAGGAGACTGGAGCTAGAGGTGGCAGAGAGAAAGTAGTCCTGAGAGAAAACAGGGCGAAGGAGAAAGCTAACAGGATATACTTTGCGGGGTAGAGTAATATCATTTATTAGAAGAAAAGTACAAGAGAGCAATAACAGCCAAGTCAGGGTGCTTACAGCAAGGGATTGAGTTTGGGAGTTCACACCTGGAAGCCAAGCAGAGCGAAGAGGGGGTGGTAGCGAGCTCCACCAAGGGGCAGAAAGCAACTCCCTTTGCCAAGTCTCCCTTCACTGAGCCTTCTGGGCGCGTCAGCTCTGTCTTTCAAATATCTATTGCATGAGGCCTAGAGTCACATTGGCACTTGGCCCAGGGGTGCACTACCATTTGGTGGGGTTGGTGCAGGGACGGAACTTTAGGCTCAGCCACCAGGTTCTCGAGCATAAAGCCCTGATGGCGTGGGCGCTACCACAGCACTGATGCCAGAACAGCAATGCTCTCAGGATGTCGTAGCTTTCATCAGCCTATTGTCTATGCCAAGGCTACAACATCTAGTACTGATTGGATTAAGGCAGCACACACATTGATACAGGGGAAGACGATCGAGTGCATCCCAGTCTCTCATTGGAATCCCCACCTCCTGGAAAACACAACATATGCACTGCACGTCCATCGCTGTAATACAACACTCTACCAGCACATCGTTCAAATTGACTCAAACGGTGCTGCTGTCAATCCATAACAAAATAAACACACATTCGGTCAAATCAATTTGCACTTTCACAGAACACGCTTTAAGCCTTGTATATCGTAACAAACGCTCCAGCACATGTGACCAGGCCCAATGTGCTTATCTGTTTGAAACAAAATGTAAAGATCGCTGGCGAATTTCAGCATTCTCCTCTACACAGTCTCTGCTGGTTCAAACATTGAATCGCCCATAAAATAAAGAATCGGCCCATCTCTTTCAGCGAACAGTATGGCTTGAGTGACTGCAATGCTGACATTTCCGGTGAATGCCTCCAGCGCACAACACCTTTTCACTTCTATGAGCACAACGAGAAACACAAAAATGCAGTAACAATGGAAATAAGCAGTTCAAGAGGAATGCAGACCAACATTTATGCCAATGTGTAGTCTAGGGATAGGGCACAAAAGAGCATTACTGGTTCTTGCCCTGCTTCATACATGCCACATTCTCACTGCCACTTAGGTGATATTAATCTCGTACTGTTTTTGCTTTGCTCTTTGGGACGTATAGCTTTGCGTTTCTAATATAAACCCAGAACTACATGTCCCATAATGCAAATAAAATAAAAACAACAGGACTGAATTTCCACATCCCAAATGTCATATGGCATGTTGCCCTCTTTGTGGCCTTTGAACGTGATGACCAACCAGTGCCTGTGAAAGTGCTACACGTTATTGTGGATTCTTGGCAAGTGGTTCCAGGGGTGATGGTTGCCAGATGCCCTGCTCCTTGAAAATAGAGTTTCGACAGAAGTGGTGAGATTAGCAAATTCGGCAACACCACCATTCCAAAATGTAAGTAACTTTGAAAAACATAGAAATCTTGGTGCATAATGATAACATTGTGATTTGTAATGTGGACAAAAAGGGAGCAATTCGTATCCTCAACAAAACCAATTAATTTAGGGGTGCCAAATGTTATTAGTGGATGAGATGAGATGTGTAACCTTTGACCCAACAATATATCGGATAAGATACATAATTCACTAGAAGGGAAGGGCATTAGACGGAAGGAGGCAGGCTAGTAAAAAACAGACAAAGGTCTCCTACATCCTACATTCTTACTAAGATCCACATATAGGGTCCAGCCCCTCCAGTTCATTTCAGGAGCAGAATCAGTATGGTATTCACTTTGAACATACAGGGAATTCTATCTATGAAATTTTGTGAAAAATATGAGATTGTATATTCCAAATACAACCGAGGCTATAAGGTTTTTAGAAGGTCTGGAATATGACCTTGAAACTCAGTTAATGATTGGTCTGGATACTGTAACGCTATATACAATGATTCCTCAAGAAACTTTATGTATAGAAATGGCCCTCACAGAGAACTATTTTCAATTCTTGCACAATCTGTATATACAAATATATACAAATACACGGCACAACAATGGGAGCTACATTAGCCCAAAGTGTAGCTAATTTGTATATGGAAATGTCGGATGAAACTAAAATGCATTCCACTATGCACCTTTGAAAGATAAGATGGCGATGAGAAAGTGATATATCGATGATGTGGTGTTGATCTTGAAGGGAATGAAAGAAGCCATTATGAATGGTTAAATAATTAAGGTGGGTATCTCAGATTCACATCAATAATGAGTAGCAAAAGTTAAGATTAAACCATATCTCAGGGCCTGGATAAAAATGTTCTTCTTATGTACAGTAGTTCTCATCTAAAACATGTTGGGGACAATCTGACACAAGGGCAATTCCTAAAAATTAAAAGAAATAGTTATGACAAAAATGCATTTGAGGAAGTAGCAAACATAATCAATAAAAAGCTGGCTGAGGGAGCATATCCAAAAGGGTTAAACAGACTCACCAACATGCCAATAGATAGTTCCTTTTGGAACATGTGCCATGAAAGGAAAATGAGAACAAGATTTTCTGTGTGAATAGGAAGATATTTAAAAAAAACGACAATGGCCCTCATTACGATACTGGCGCTAAACCAATGCGCTATTAGCACCATGGTTGGTGCCGGTATCGTAACGAGTCCGCCAATGTTCAATGGGGAATTACCATCCCATTCCAAGGTTGGCGGGCGGTAATTCCCCATTGAACATTGGCCCTTCCCCTTTCCCATTTTTGCCCCATAGGGCTCAATGGGTCTGGGGAAGGCGGTAAGTACGGTACCAGCCGTTCAGCTCGGGTCCCGCAAAGGGACCTTGTAGTAAGGCGCTAAGTGTTTAACGGCACCGCAGCCTTTTACAGCGCCGAATGAGGGCCAATGTCCTTTAGAATACCCAATGTTTGTGTTTAGACAGTCACAATTTAAATGAACAGATTGCAAGAAATTATTTGAGGGCAAAAGGACAGAGTCCAAACCTATATCTGAACTGTGGAGGTTGTCAAAAGTAACAGGATATGCCCTCTGTGGTCAAAGTACAGTTTCTAAACAAACATGTATAAATTCAGAAGTGAATATTGGTTTAGCATCACCATGGACACGAAAAACGTTTTCCAAATTCAGCTATGGTGGTGTATGCCATCTGGTGCTCTTGAACACAGAGTATAAAGTCAGCATTAGAATGGTTAAAGGATTAGTGCAGCCTTTTATGGAAATAGTCCTACATCTGATGGTTTTAAATGGACAGTACTGAAACAGATACCCCTCAATCGAGATAAGGAAGCAAACTGTGCAGTGCTGTTGAGAGAAGAACACAAACTGATACTTTTAACATAGAGCCAAATGGTGGGTTTAAATGAGCTTATCGACTGGAATAAAGTAGGATGAAATAAAATAGCCTCATAGTTGTTTTACATGAAATGCTACTGCCATTACAGAAAATGAGCATTTGAATGGTTTAGAAATGTTTTGAAGAATTTCCAAATTTGGAAATAGAAGGAGAACCCATCTCATTGGAAGGGGCTCTGGTATGTTTGCTTTCATCATTGGAGGAGGAATTTCTTACATAGGAATGGGGTCATGACCTCTAAGTGCATAATGCATACACAATGCTGTAATGGTGTGTTCGTGGTTGTGAACAATTTGTTGAAAATAGCAAATAATGGTGTATTTAGAGCAGTTAAGTTGATATAGAAATACATTTCGGTCAGGTAAGAAGGTTTCTCATTTAGAATTAAATATCATAGTGGTTGCGTGGTTCCGGTGATCATTTAACGATATACGGAGCTAGTAAAGATTGAATAAAGGGCTGACATTGAGGTAAAAGGTTCATGAGTCAGACAAGTTGCAAGGCAAGACCATGGCAAAACAATATGTGTACTGAGAATTAATTGGAAAATGTTCTTTTTCCCCACACAGATACCATTGCTCCTCTTGTCAAATTGACAGGAAACTTTCCAAAAACGTTCGGCCATGTCTATTTTTTGGGCAAGTCCTGTAAAGACTAGTCGAATGGCATCAATGGGTTAAACTGGGAAAATAAATGCTCGTCCTATAGGGTGTCCAAGTTAACCATAACTAGGCTACATTTGTAATGCACCATGGTCGCATTGTGAATTTGTGGCACAGGGTACATTTCGATGAAACCTAAAAAGACTTCACTCTGCATCGGCTAGGCTCTCTGTCATTTTTGAGTTCTGCAGCAAGACAGCAGCTGATGAATGTGTAAGCAGCAACATTTTGAAAACTCGCCAATTTATGTGCTAAGCAAAAAGTAGTTCTCGCAGGTCACTCGCACCACATAT
Organism: Ambystoma mexicanum; assembly: GCF_040938575.1. Taxonomy (NCBI): domain Eukaryota; kingdom Metazoa; phylum Chordata; class Amphibia; order Caudata; family Ambystomatidae; genus Ambystoma; species Ambystoma mexicanum. The sequence continues at coordinate 1,043,732,990 of NC_090924.1, forward strand.
TAAGCAGGAGCCTTTATTTCAGCTCTATAAATAAATGCGTAGTTTTTTTGGTCTGATTATGTGCATTTGCCTCACAATAGGACATTTGTGTCTTTAACTTCTCGCCGTTACCTTAGGGTAAATTAAAGAAAAAACATCTGCTGGCAGAGCTGGTCACCGAGTTATGTGTTTTCCTGGTCTGGAACCCGACTGTCTTTCAGAAACAAGCTGGTTACCCTTAGCTGTGGCGCAGTATGTTTTGTATTTAGCGCCTGGGGATCAGTGATTCAATTTAAATTTATTTTTCAAATGGAAAATGTGATTTCCTAACCACATAAGGGCAAGGCAAACAAGAACCGAACAAGAAACAAACACATGACGAATTTCCACGTCAAGTCTTCTATCTCTCGCTCCGCCAGGGGACAGGGATTGAGCGGGAAATAAAATGACGCTGCACCATGTGGTGGGACTGTGTAGTAAAGTGTTACGCTCTAGCAACTAACAGCTTCCAGGTGATTTGGCGCAGCGGTAACAGCCATTACCTAAAAGGATGCAAGGGTGGGAATGATTGGCCTCTTAGTGTGATGATCTGTGACAGTGAATAGGCGGCACGGGGTCAGAGTGCATTACACTTAACATGGGAACATGGGGGCTTTGGTTAGACTGAGTGTAGCACTGTTGTGCGATGTCAAGTCACTGTGCAGTAATGCTACTCTGCATTACGTGTTAAATATAAAAGGGCATTTCGATATTGTTGAAGACATAATCACCCCTGAAACCCGGAGATGCTTTAATAAGTAGTTGCTGCGATCTCAAATTAGCTCCTTTAAAAAGGCCACTAACACAAACATGTTAAGCCGTTACAGCGACCATGCATCTGTTTTTCAGCTCAGTGATGTTCACTAAAAGCTCTTCCTCAGCATTGATCTTCTTTAGACCCGCCTCATTAAACTGGAGGAGGAGGGGGATGATTAAGCAGGCCTGTCCACTCAGGGTCCAGCCAGAGTTTGCACTTCAGGGACGGAAAATGGAGGCAGGTGATTATGGCCGTTAGCATAAGCATAGCCTATAATGTGATACTGCGAGCCCCGCCTGTACGATCAGGGGGCACTTGGCCTGCAAGGGTCTGATTCATAGAAAGAGAAAGAGTTGTGATGCAAAGTGCCTTTGCAGCGCGCAAAACTCATGTTGCCGATTCATGGTTCGGACTATGCATGGGTCTGCACGTACTTCACTAGTTTACGTGATCCTGAGCGCTTTGAGCGACGCACTGTGCAAAGTATCAGAAGTGCCAGTGCAAACAAACAAAGCTGGCGGAGCATGCATATCCCCCATTCCTTGAGCAAAATGAGGAAGAACGAGGCATGACATGGGTATGTTGAGGGATGGGCCATGTAAAAAACTAACACGCCCAGTCAAGGGGAGGGCAGATAGCTCAGGGCAACGCGCTTGTCTTGGAAGAAAGACAACACGGTGCAACACAGGTTCGAATCCCGGTCCCTTGCTTAGAAACCACTCGCTGGTATTAAGCGTGTTATAAATTAACAATAAAATATAAATAAATAAGGGCAAACATAACCCAATTCATGGATTACAATCCGCAACTTCCCATAGTGAAAAGGCACATGCAAACCTTGTGATCTCACCTCCACATGAGATGCGACAAAACGTACAAAGCCCAAAGGATATGTATATAAGCACACAATGCACCCCATTTCAAAGGTGCACTTCCAGGATGAATTCTGCTTTAGTGGCAGCGATGGTACATGTTCATGGAAGAAGGCGGTGCACAACGCTTTTTGGGATGCCAGATGACGAGGTGTATGCAAGGTACAGAGTCCCTCCCCATGTCATCCTAGACCTGGTCAGAGAGTAGGAGGAAGACCATGATTCACCCACCATCTGCTCCCATGTACTAACACCGCTGGAGAAGGTGCTGACAACCCTACATTTTTTGGCTATGGCACATTCCAGCACACCTCTGCCATTGTTGGGGGCATAATGCAGGCCACAGGCCACACAATCCCACTGCCTACCCCAGGTATTGGGCTGCATTACATCACGTGTGCATAGGCACATATACATGCCACGTACACTGCAGGCAAGGCAGAGAGTGTGCCAGGCGTTTCATGCCATAGCACCCTTCTCACGGGTACTGGGAGCCATTGATTGTACACATGTCGCGCTACAGCCCCCCGCCCCAATCAACCGAGCACATGTACCGCGAAAAGAAGCATTGGCATTCAATCAATGCACAGGCCATCTGCGATGGGAGTTATCATGCATGCAAATTTCCCTGGAAGCCCACATGACAGCTTCATTTACCGCTGTTCACCACTATACCAGGCCCTGGCATCAGGAACCTTTGGCAAAACCTGGAGTATCAACTATCATGCACATGCAGGCAGTCACATGACAAACAGAATAACAGCCCATGACAATCAATGCTAACAACAACCATTTCCAAATTTGCAGGGGACAGTGCCTACCCAGTCTCACCATTTCCGCTCACGCCATTCAGGAATCCTTTTCCTGCTGAGGATTGGTATAATGCAGCCCACATAGCCATTAGGGGCAAAGTGGAGCGCACATTCGTGGTGCTTAAGTCACGCTTCCACTCCCTTGACCACTCTGGCAGTATATTGCTATAGGCGGTGGTATGCAAGATCATGGTGGCATCTTGTGTCCTACACAACATTGCCATACAGCGTGGCAAAGTAGAGTTTTAGGAGGAGCGGAGGTATTTCAGTATCCACAAAATGTAGACAACTTATGCAGGCCATTAAGAACATGGCCACTCATGTGAGTACTTTTAAATACAGATATACAAAACCATATCTTAGAGGATAATAAAATTCGCAGTTTGAACATTCATTAGAGCAGATATCTCAATGACGAAGGGTTCTTGGCTTACGTGAGGTGGTGTGCCTCTGCGAGTTACCTCCTATTTATTCCAATGCATTTCGGGCATATAGGTGCTCTTCATCAGCTAAGTGATATCTGTGATTTTAGTGTTTTTCCTAAAAATAAAAGTAATACTGAATAGGTAATACTTCTTAGTCAAATAAATAAAATACTCTTCAGGTATATATATTGACATGTGTACCCTGTGCTCATGGATCACTAACCTGGGAGTTGGTAAGACATTGGATGAATCTTCACTGCCAGGAGCGGGAGGGGGAGAAAATCCCTCACTGTGTGTGTTGAAAAAGGATTGCAGTTGTCAGTAATTGTGTGGGATGGCACTGGAGTGCCATTAAACGTGGGACCAGTCGCTTGGGGAAAGCGCTGGGTCCCACGTAATAACCGCATATCATGACATATCCAATTGTCAACATTTAAAGTGAGGTAGACTCCCCTTTTTTGCTTAGTGTCTGTGGACAGACTGGATGCATAATTTAGCAGCAAGCAAGTCTTCACTGATGTGTGGAGGGGAAAACCCTCAATACGTCTGTTGGCAGAGAAATAGGCAATGTTTGAAAGATATATAACAAGCAGTCAGACGCAGGACCAGTCGCTTAGAAAAAGCGCTGGGTACCATGTGATGACCACCTTCAAGAAACTTTCACACTTTGCATAATGCAGAAGATGGCGAGGTGTACTCACCCTTTGTTGTAGAATGTCTGTTTTCAGACTTTGTGTTTCCTATTCAGCGCTGTCACTGTTCGGGGTCTGTATCCTATAGGGAGGAGGAGGACCGTTCGTGGTTGGCGTATGTCGTTGTGCTGGAAGAGCACATTGTTAATACGTCAATCGGCATTATGAAAGGTGCATTAATTCACTGCATAGGGTGCGTTAGTTAGGCTTAATAATGCCAAACAGAAATCCAAAGTCAAGCTGAGAGAAGAGGAACCGCTGTCTGTGCACGGTCCGGCAATGCGTCTGATCGCTACGGGTGCACATGTATGCTGTATAGTTGTAGTTAAAAAAGCAGGAAGGCGGGTGATAGCAGCGCACCATCTTGTAAGTGTGTGCTATGTGGGAAAACCGTCCTGTAAAAAAAGAAGACTGTGTGAATTGGATGAAATAGAGAGTCAGGCACCAGATGTTATGTGGTGCTGATATCTAGATTTTTGAAGCGAAAACTGGGCTTGTCACAGGTGCGCCAGATCAACTGATTTGAGGAGCCTGGGGCTGCTGCGAAATGTAGCTTCCCTTGTCAAGTAGCTCAAGCAGAGTGCACAATGCCAAATGCTGCTTTTAAAGTGAGTAGACTAACCTCACATGCAGCCAGGCACACAATCCACAGAACGTGATGTAATCTCATGAGTGATTACAAAAGTACTTCAATTTCAATTCAAGCACAACAACACATACTCAGTTTTGGCAGCAGCAAGATAAGCCTCATTACACGGATGGCGGTAAGGGTTTACCGGTACCAGTATTTTACCGGTACCGGTAAATCCTTACCGCCTTACTACAAGGTCCCTTTGCGGGTTGGGGAATTTAACGCCTGCTTTTTGCAGGCGGTAAAAACCAACCTGCAAAGGAACCAGGGAGCTAATTACGGTACCGCAATTTGCAGTACCGTAATCCTTCCCCATTCCCATAGAGCCCTATGGGGCAAACATGGGAATGGGGAAGGGCAATGGTGGAAGGGGGAATTACCGCCCCGCAAACCTTGGAATAGGGCGGTAATTCCCCTTTCCACTAAGGCGGTACTGGTATTTTACCAGCATGAACCATGGCGCTAATAGCGCCATGGTTCACCGCCATCCGTGTAATTAGGCCCACAGATGCAAAAAAGAAACAACCTAAAAGCGTGTTCCACTGAATATTAAGTAGTTGGGGAAGACTGGGCTTGATTCAGTTCCTTTGCTCTTCTGTCTTCTTTTGCTATTATTCAACTTCAATCTGCCTACCCTTCACCAACCCATCCTCCACCCATTGTTCTCCGAGAGAGCTCTCATTTTTTCTCTTTGCCTTATCTCTGTCATTCGCTTTCTCCCTCCACCCCACGCTCTCTTCCTCTCTCTCTCCTCTCTCTGTGTCTCACACACACTCTCCACCCCTCTCTCTCATTCACTCTCCTGTTCTCTCTCCCTTCACTCATTAATAGATATTGTAATAGATACAATGGGCACAGTGTGCATAAAAGCTCAGGAAAGGTAGATAGGGATATGGGGCTGCCTAGGGATTCCCATATTTTCCTCAAGTGTAGTATTAGGGGTTCTGGGAGTCATGAATGCCTATTTGAGAAAAAGTGCTCCTCAACATATGAAAACACCAGACACCCATTTCTCCTCCATTAGTATTAAGGAGATGATGCACCCTTTCTGAACTGCTGGGTCTTTTGCCCGTCAGGAAACACCTGCTGGGTGAAGAACAGTGTTTGTCACGAGATCGGGTAATGGGCCTAGAGAATGCCTTGTCATTCACCCCAGAAATATTCCTCAGTGCTTCCATGCCTCTCTGTAAAATTAAGTGGTATGATTGCTGCCCATCTTCATTGATGTCCAAGACAATTGGCCCTCATTACAAGTATGGCGGTAAGGCAAAAACGGCGCTGGTATCGCTACCGGCACCGTTGCTACCATACCGCCATACTAGGAGTTCGGCTCGCGCGTGCCCTTGCAGAAACCATGTCGGACCTGTACCCCCAAGCAGAACATGGTACCGGTGCTACCACCTTCCCCATTCCCATTCGGCCCTATGGGGGCGAATGGGGAGTCCCTTATTACCGGCACCCGCGAATGGGCAATTACTGGGCCCACCAAACTCAGCATGACCGGTAATTGTCCATTCGCGGGTGCCAGAAAAAAATGGATACCAGCGGCTGCCATGCCTATACTACAGGCACGGCTACCGCCAGCCTCGTAATGAGGCCCAATGATTAGCCTGTTTACTTTAGAGAGTTAGGAAACAACAAATAATGCTGCTAGTAACACCATGCCCACCTCAGAATAGCCAGCTTTGGAGGATGGGAGTCAATCGTACTATCCTTCTCCCACTGGTGGGGCCATTATTAACCCAAAAGGGACAAGGCTTATACCAACAATGCCCTTTCTTTGTTTTTCCGTGGTCAGGACCATGTGCTAAGCAGTATCCAAGGTCCCCCTGCCAGACGAGGACAGGTTGCACTTACTGCAAAAAGAATAGTCTACTGCACATATTAGTAATGACCAGCACAAGACTGAATTCATGAACTCTTCCTGAGGCTAACACTAACTTTGGAAAGCTTAATGTCTCTTGGATAATCTAGGACCCTATGCTTGACCGTTTATCCTGCACCATGCAGTAAGAAACGACAGTAGTTCACTACTCATTGGCCTCGCAGGAGGGTGAGCTTCCAGATACTGATTCAGCTTCTGGTGAAGTATAGGGTGATCAAGACAACCTGGAGGACTAGTGCAAAAACAAATGCAAGAGAGAAGACATGCCAGACCCAAGTCATTCCTCGCAGCCTTGATCTAACACTAATCCTTTGTGTCCTAGGGGCAAATAGCTTCCTAATCATTAAATGGTTTGATGATTCCTTGATCTGTAATGGACAGGAATCCTCAAAGGCTTTGAATTTCTGTAAGTGCTGATGCTGGGACATCATACAGTATGAGCTTGCTAGAGTGTGGATGCATTACTTTACAGCAGTGGTCTTCAAACTTTTTTGGCCAGGGCCCCCCTGAGCAAAATTTGGGCAGGTCGGGACCCCCCAGAAATGCCAAATGGACAGTATATATTGCGCGCCGTCACCTGCTCCCATCAAAGTCGCTGGGCTCCCTCATCCCACTCCTACCCAGTCGCTGGTCTCTCCCCACCCCATCACACACCCAGGGCTCTCCCCACTCTGCTCCCATCACTATCCCATGGTTCCCGCCCATTGTGCTCCCACCATAGTCCCTCGGTTCCCCCATCCCGTTCCCAACACAGTCTGAGGGCCAGTGGCGGCTGGTGAATCTTTTTTAAGTGGAGGGGCATTAAGGGGAGGTTCGGGGGGGTTTCCCCCTGTGAATTTCTTTTTAAATAATAGGTTAAAATGTTGCATTGTAGAGCATACTTTTAACAAAAAATGGGTAAATAGCCAAACAGTTTGCAATTGTTGCTGGGAGTCCAGGGGGCAGGCATTGATATTTTATTTCTATCGCGCTCGTACACAAGTGTTTCAGAGCGTGACAAGGCAAGGGAGGGGAACAGAGGAGAATAAAACAGCGATCTTACTAGGCCCAGTGACATTGAGAACGCGCAAGTGTGAGGGGAAAAGTGCATGGAAGGGGGGAGAAGTGGAAAGTGCGAAGCAGAGGAGAAACAGATAAATAACAATAAATAAATAATAAAGGCAACAAACAGTGGTAGTGCAGCCAGCAATTTGCAAGTGCTACGTTTAAGGCAGCAGACAGGGTAGGTCTGATAAGTGCAGGAAGAAAGATGGTTCTCCTCAAGTTTTAGAGTGGCAGGGCGCTGTTCCAGAGGGAGGCCCCAGCCGAAGACGGAGATCTACCCCCAGCTCGTTTCTTTGATGACCCCAGCTTCGTTTCTTTGATGACCCCAGCTGCTCTGTCCGTATGTGCGAGGAGGCGCAGGAGCTCCCCCTCGGACATACAGACATGCAGTGCCCCAGCCAGCATTTCCAATGAGCTATGCAATGCTGGCGAAGCAAAACGCCCCAGCACTTGCATGGCTCAGTGAGCATGTGCGGCTGGGGAACTAAACTGAACTGTCAAAGGGAAACAGTGTTTCCCTTTGACAGTTCAGCCAGCCCAGGAGCACTCCATTAGCTGGATAAAGCAGCTGAGGGAGTGCTCACTGTTTCACTGGGCTGGCTCCTTAGCTCCTCCATAATGGGTGAGGGGCCACTGGGTGGGCGCCTCTTGCCATTATGGATGAGCCGCCAGGCTCGGACAGGCCTATAGGGCAATGCCTGTACCAAAAATGTAAAATGCTAGTTTGGGCCAATCAAAATGGGCCACCATTTTGGCCAATGTGGACCATTTTGATGAGTTACTTAACTATGCAGTTAGTAATGTTGACCATTGTTGCTGAATATATCACAATTTACTTACATTTTAACACAAAGCACCCCTTTGGGTACTATTGAAACAGTGGGCTTCATAACTACTCTGGCGGTAGCTGTGCCGGTAAAACCGGCACGGCTGCCACTGGAGTTGCATCCGGGTCTGGCACCCGTGAATGGGCAATTACTAGGTCATGCCGAGTTAGGCGGACATGATAATTGCCCTTTCGAAGGTGCCGGTAGATCCCCATTCCCATTTGAGCCCCATATGGCTCAAATGGGAATGGGGAGCTCGGATGCACCGGCACCGTTAATAACGGTGCCGGTGCATCCGACGAGCTGAGGTCAGACCTGGCGGGGGCTGTCAAGCACCCACGAGCACAACTCTTACTATGGCAGAACGGTAGCAACGGTGCCGGTAGCTTACCAGCACCGTTGTTACTGGTCCGCCATAGTAGTAATGAGGCCCAGTCTGTGACTAAAGGAATGAATATCCATTTACAACTGTGGGCCACTTTTTCATTGTTGCCTGAGACAGTTTCATGCTTCAGCCCGCCCATGTGGGCCACCCCTGCCCATTTCTTCCAATCTAAAAAAAAAAAAAATCTTTTTTCATGCTGAGCTCTCAGGGCCCCCCTGGGATGCACCCGCGGACCCCTAGGGGGTCGCGACCCACAGTTTGAATACCACTGCTTTACAGTGTTTATTTTGTAAGCACAGCGTTCTGAGAGGTTAGTCGCCAGCTTCATGTGGTTTCAGTTGTGATTTTAAGTAGGTCTGGGTTTGAAATGTCATTATATATTCAGAAAAGCTCTGCTGTTGTGTTTGCTGCCTGAACAATTCTATTTTGGAGGAGTTCCTTTTTTCCATTCAATTTTCTATTGGCAGTCTCTTGAGTGAACCTTTTATGCTAATTTGTCTTTGGCCAATAGACATTGTCTCCATATGTGTTTGATTTTCTATCTAGTTTGTTAGGTCTGCACGCTCCATCTTAAACCTTTTGTTCCTAGCTATGTAAATGGAATTTGGTATTTTTTGGTTGAAGTGTGAAAGTATAGCCAAGGTTATGCCAGTTTCAGAGTGTAGTTGTACCACAAGAGTGTCTAGGTTTCTGGTACAGCCTATATTTGGATTGTAGTTGATGAATGTGTTGGCAAAGCGTCTATGAGCGAGTCCTAAAATAGGGCAGTAGTTGAGTGCAGCTTGTTGATGTTCGGCAAGTTTTGGTGGTGTGGTGGGTCCGAAGGACACTGATAATTCATTTCAATTAATCGTTTATTTAAAGAAAAAATCACAGTCTATCTTTCCCTATGTTATGAGACATCCCTACCTAACAGAAAGGACTAAGGTGCTCGTCAGTCATCAGTTAAAGTCTAAAGTATTCATTCCACTGTCCAAACTAACATTATCTGACCCTGCTACTAGCCTAATAACTAAGGCCAGGAGAATGACTCCCTTCTCCTGGTGTGTTCACTTCTTCTAAACTTCAATTCAATAGGATATTTTCAAATAGTCTCTGGTGACTGCTTTTATCAATTCACACAGTTCATTTAGAACCTTTATGGGTGTTCTTTTCTTTTCCCTTCTATTACAGGTATCGACTTCTTGCTTGTTGTCTTTGTAATTTCCTTTATTAATAGGAGGCTTCCTCCTTTCCCCTGGTAAGTTTGTTAGGGATTTACACATCTTTCCTTTGATGTTTTCCCTAGTGGTTTTTAATCTCTCTTCTTGATTTAGTCTTTCTTGATTGAGCTGGGCATGAAAATTCCTTCTTCTTAGTCTTATTATGATTCTTTGCTTTCTCTCACTGGGACGAGTATGAGCATTATAGTAATGATTTTCATTCACTCTTCTAACCATCAATTTGATATACTGTTCTTTTTTACTGGGACAAGTATGAGTATTCGAATAATGATTCATATTGGCTTCGCTGGTTTTAAAAAATCATAGTCTCTTTATTTATATTGGGACGAGTACGAATATTCCCATAAGGCTTCTCATTTACTTCATTGGCTTTTGATACTATAGTTCCCTTTTCTGTACTGGGACGATTATGAGCATTCCCATAAGGTTTGTCATTTGCTTCATTGGCTTTTAATATCACAGTTCCTTTTTCTGTACTGCAATAAGTATGAGCATTCCCATAAGGCTTCTCCATCCGTTTTTCAGGTCTCCTGTATTCCCTGTTACCTGCAACTGGTATGGGAATATCACCAGGGTTTCCATTCTCTTCTGTGCTTCGTCAGGTCGGCCATGGAGATTTCCTCCACATCTCTTCCTCTGTGCCTCCGGGCTTGCAGGTTCCCTGGTCTCTCAGTTATCAGTTTGTTCCTTTCTGCTTGAGCGGTATCTGCGTCGTTTAAAGGACTGCAGGTCCACCACAAGTTTCCTGTGGACACGCCACCACTTTCCTTATCATTCATTTTCTCACCCAACTTCAGTACTCTTCTTCGCGTCGGTGTGAGACACTGTGTCCGTCTAGTTCCTGTTCCTTCGCTCACTCAGGATACCATGTGGCCAGCTTCTGCTCAGTGCTGGCATGCAAGCAATGTTGTGGGTTTCCCTCTTACTGCTTCACGCTCCTCCTCTTTCATACACTCCATAGCTGTGGGACTTCCCCGGTGTAGTGCCGTATTACTTTCTCCCTTTCTTGCATTGCTTCTCTTCTTCTTCTTCATTGGTCCTGTTCTTCGTCTCAATAAATGGGAATTCCTTATTTAAAGGAATAGTCACAGTTTCCATTTGACAATAACACATACTGATACTTTGTTCACATAAATCTTTATAAGATATATCTGAAGAGGTATTGTTGCTATGTTTGCTACGGAATTCCTCGTCGGAACGGGAGTTCTTGCCCCCAAAGAAGGAGTCTCTCCCAGTGAGGTCCCACTTGCCTCTACCCCTAGAGAGGGTATTTGCGAAGTGGGCTCACCGCCCTTGCCTCACAGGAGTGTCCCCTTTGGGGAGAAAGGATGAATTCCCTCGATTCGGCACAGTGGATTGTGCTTTAAGTTGGTAATTTGGCTATTAATAAATAGTGGCTAGTCCAGAACTATGTTTTGTCCTCAGACAGTATTGTATTATATTCGTCATTTATATATTGTCCTTTCCCCATTCATATGGCCTCACTGTGCTTTGTGGTTGGAACACCCTCGGTGACCGCAGTCTATGTGTGGGAGGTTCTAAGAGTTAGATTAAAAATGTGTGTGAGCATTTTGCCAGGTGGGCTGGCTAGGCTCCAGTAAGCAGCCCAGAGGTCAGGCACGTGGCAGGCTGCTGTTAGTGGTTTAGGATAGAGTGCTGGTGGCAGAGAGTCAATGTGTGCCCAGTTAGACTGACATTTTTCATAGGTTGTCACTGTATACTAATGGCAGAAGTGTTGAGGAACATCAGAGGTTTCAGCGTGGATGGTTATGTGGACTGCTAGATCAGAATAGCATAGCTATAGCTGCATTATAGGGTCCATAGATGGGTGGCCGTACCTGCGCCCTGTGTCCACTGACGTGGTGCAAGGTATACATACCGCAGACTTGGATGGAGTTCATCTTCAATGTTGTTTTTCTTGGTCATGTGCGATTGGCTGGTCTTGCTAGTTGTAGTCTCATTGGAACAAAAAGCAGTTGGAGAGGGGCCTGGACGGAAGGGGTGTGATGTACAATTGTCTTTCAGTGAAGAGGTGTGGGGGGATGGTGAGCATTTTCCACAGTGTGCCGCTGCAAACTCTGCCGGCATGCATTGGGTATTGGTGGATAGGAGTGTTGTTGTGTTTACGTCAAAGTTTCAGTGTGCTAATGGACAGTATAGAGTTTCAGAGGGTTTCAAGAGGAGGGCGGGAAGATCCCGGTTTTGAGGGCCTTTCTGAATGCTAAGTGCTTGTTAATATTGCGGATGTGCAGGGGTAGCAAGTTCCAAATGATCGCGCTTGGACAGAGAAGGTGGATCCGTACAGTCTGGTGGAGTTATAATGTGGGACAACTAGGAAAGATGCTGTGCCAAATATGAGTGTCCTTGAGTGGTGGTAGCGAGTGACTTTGTCTTGGAGGAAATCCGGGCTGGTGTTGTATATGGCCCGTTGAGTAATGCACATGGCTTTAAAGGTAGTGGGTCGGCCAATATGGAGCCAATGGAGGACTCTAAGTGTAGGGATTATGTGTTCTCTGGGAGGTAGGTTAAGGAGCAGGTGTGCCGTAGCATTTTGGATTCTTTGCGGTGTCCTTAGCTCAAATGCTGGTGCACCTAGGTAAAGACAGTTTGCATACTCTAAGCAGGAGAGGATGATAGAGATGGTGGCAGAGAAGCAATGAGGATAGGTGAGGTGTGGGAAGATACCCCTGAGGATGCATAGATGGAAGAAACAGGTTCTGGATATGTAGTTGATGTGTTGGGAGAGGGATAAATCTGTGTCCTGTGTGTACCCAAAGTTCTTCAGCGAGGTGGAGGTTGCCGGTGGCAGGCCAACGGATTGCTGTCAGGGTGTAGGTTAGGGAAGGACACTAGGATTTCCATTACCCAGGATTGAGGATGAGGTGATTGGTCATCATCCGGTAGTCAATATCAAAGAGGCATTATAACTGATCTGGACAGTCGGAGCCTGGAAATTCTGGAATTTTAAGGATGATCTGGGTGTCGTCTGCAGAGCTGTAGCAGGTGAGATTGTGGGAGCGGATGAGTGCGGGGAGTGAGTTAAGATAAATGTTAAAGAGATGGGGGATAGCGATGCTCCTTGTGGGACCCCTTATGATACTGGTTGTGAGGTAGAGGTGAATTGCGAGGGATTAGAGATGAAAGAGGAAATCCAAGAGAGGGCAGTGTCTTTGATTCCTAAGGAGTGTAGCCTGTCTAGGAGGATGGTGTGGTCGATGGTATCAAAGGTGCCAGAGAGGTCAAGGAGGATGAGAACAGCGCAGCCGTCTGCATCCACTGTTCTTTTTAGGTCATCCCAGGTGGACAAAAGGGAGGCCTTTGTTCCTCTGAGTGGTCTGAAGCCAGATTGTGCACGATCCAGGAGGTTGTTGGCTTCAGTGAAAAGGTCAAGATGCTTGTATGCTGAGCGGTCCATGAGTTTGGCCATGAAGTGGGTGTTGGAGATGGGCCTTTAGTTTTGGGGGAGGTGTGGGTCGAGTGTAGATTTTTTGAGGAGGGTTTTGATATAGAAGGTTTATAAGGCTTCCAGGAAGGTTCCCGATGTTATGGAGTGGTTGAGGATTAAGCATGCGATACTCCCTGCACAGGTTGAGGCTAGGATGTTTTTGAGGAGGGGGGATAGGCAGGGGACCTCAGGGGAGCCTGGTGGGCGGCTTTGTGCTAGGAGCGGGAGGAACTTCTGGTGTGTGATTGGAGAGAAAGAGGTGAAGATATGTATTGGGAGGGCTTTGGATGGGGTGTCGGGCTGTGGATGGGTTGGGGCAGGGGCATGTATTCCAGTTTAGAGATGATGTCAGAGTGTCTGTGTCGATAGCGACGTTGTGGAAGTGTTCTGATAAGGTGTCACATAGGGATTGTGAGTTGGGTGGAGGGGGTTAGAGCAGCCGGGAGAGTTAATGTATGGACATTATCATGTGGTGCACATCAGGACAAAAGCAAATCTCACAATTAACAGATACAGCACAGTGTGCAGATGCACAAGTACCCTCTCACAAATGGAACCAATGAGCACTAATACTGAGCTTCCCTGCCCTGCATCCAAAGAATGGGTAAAACTGCAGCACAAGCTGCTTAAAGCTTCCCTCACACAGAACAGGTCAGCTTGAGTAGAAGTCATTTAGTCTTCCCTCACACAAATACAGAACGTAAATCAGGACACCAGCAATGCAAACCATGTACAACAGGTTGAGTTAATCCATGCAAGGAAAAGCAAGGGTCGAAGATACCCACAGATAAGGAATGGGTCTCTGCAGTAGAAGCCCCCCTCGCATGGAACAGGTGGAACATTCCTCAGGAGTGCACACTCTCTAACATAGAAAGTGTTACATGTAACGGGAATGATGTGGGTCCCAACTGTACAAGATTAGCACAGATAAGGTCACAGCAGGAGAAGTTCCACTCTCATAGAGATTTAACTGCATGGAATGGAGATGTGCAAGCACCCCCACACTGAATAGGTAAATTAAGGGCCCCAAATGCAAGACAGACTTGCATAGAAAGGGAACAGTATAGGCCCAGCAACCCAAATTCCCATCACAAAGAACGTGCACAGCAGGGGCTAAGTGATCCAAGCTCCCCTCACATAGAATAGCTTACTAGCAGTGGGAGCAACACCAACATGGAACCGTTAAAATTGCCTCTGCAGTGCAAGCGCCTCACAGAAGTAATATAGCATCGATAGCGACTAGTTCAAATATGAAGGCTAACTGTGTTCAGATTCAGAAAAACCTCACATAGTGGGAAGTTAGTAAACCATAATTAGAAGGAATTCAGCCTTAGAACAACAAATTGTGTACCCATTCCCAGACACTATTCAGCTGGTTCATTTTTTATATTGGGTGCCAAACCTTCCCCCTCAACTGAGTATAAATAACATGATAGGCAGATCAAATGGTTCTATTATTGCAGAAATCAGGATTATACTGCCTTTATTTAAGGTGAAAAGTGCACGTGGCACTGTGCATATGTGGGTTAGAATGACCCAGGAACATAAGGGTGCTCTAAATATCACACAAATACCATACGTGTATAAAGATATATCATGAATAAGGGATACAAAGTGAGAGATGCTTAAATAAACAATTAATAGCTCTCTGAAGAATTAATAGTGTCAGACAAAGATATATTTCAAAATGGATAACTCAAGTCGAAAATGATGTCCAGTTCTAAGCCATGTGTGAACAAGCTATGACTTATGCAAAGAGTTTTCAGACAAGCAACAGAGACTGATACATTCGAAATAGTCTTTGGCAGCATCTCGCAGTGAGATAATTGGGATTGTTAGATTCCAAATGGAACTTGGTAGGAAAAGCAGACAAGATTAATGATGAAGCCAGATAAAGTAAGGGAAACTTGGATACATTTATCTATGAGACGGACGCAATGTGCTTCATGCTGACCATTAATCAGCTGTATTATTTGGCACCATATAATAGAGTGTATCTATTTCTCCACAGTATAATGCACTAACTAACTTGGCAGGACCTTGAAAATCAGATAAAGAGTAGACATTAATGTGATATAGGTGCTTTTGGCAGAAGTTGAGAACTGTCATAAATGTGTCCAGCCAAGTCTAAAATAAGCTTATCAGTTTTGTGCGTCAGAGAAAATAGTGGATTCCAGCGATGCTAATGTGGGATTGCTGTACACCAGATACGCCATCCAATGGTATTAAAGTGATGCTTTTTCTCTGACTAAGACGACCTATCAGAAGCTTACTCTGACCTAGGTAGTCATTTGCATGAGGATGTTTCATCATCCAAATAGCTTATATAAGCAGGTTGAAGGCAAAATGTTTTCACGTTTTTGCCAGAGCGTATCTTGTAACCACAGCTAATAAAGACTGTTGAGAAAAATCCTGGGTGCCTGATTTTCTCTTGCCTCTGTCTCTGAGGAGTGTTCATAGTTGCCAAATGCTTGATGGGATGAGAAGAGGACCCCCAGTTCACGTGACGCCCAAACGTGGTGCCCTACAGTCTTTCATAAGATTCAGGGAAAAGAACCCAGACTTCTTGGTGATGTGCTGGCGGACAGGGAGAGATGACTAAAAGAAAATGATAAGGCGAGTGACAAAACTGCAGTATGGTCTCATTTCTGTGAGGGGCATCTCCTTATGGCCGCCAGCATGGCACACCTGGCATCTGTGAATTATGGTTATGAGAGACACTGGCAACAGAAAATGAATAAGACATGATAATGTACATATTAAGAGGATTGGGATACATTTTGAGTAACAGGAAATATTGTGTGAAGAGAATTATAGCGCCTAGAGAATCTTAACTCAAGGGAGTTCAGAAGGAGACGTCTCAAATCCCAACTAGGGTAGAGCACAAAAATATAACGCATGAAGGGGTCCATCTATGGTGACATCTCAAACCCTGTACAGGGTATAAGAAAAGGCGAGAGAAAGGAAAAAGTGTGATCAAAGTGTTTTTATTTAATGTGTAAAGTCAAATAATTTGTCTGTTTGCTTATTGAGTAAAAATATTGAAGAATGATAAAACACTGAGAAGTCATTCAAAATAGTTGAGGAACTATAGTGACTACCCAGTGAAGAGATTGGTGCCAATCCAAAGGTAGACACAGCTAATTAAGAAATTAGAGGCTTGGGTGGTCGATGGATGGAGTGCTCATATTTGTTGTTTTAAAAATGTTAAAAATTATAATTTAAGTTTAAAGAATGGATGCTTTATTTAAGGATCTGGTAAAAATAGGGGGTCAATTGTGACTCTCCTCTACACTTTTTAAAGAAAGGAGTGAAATCAAAGACAGGTTAAAGAGAAGTAAAAATGATATACTCACAAAGATAAAGCTCTTGACAGATTGCAAAATTTTGAACGATAGAAATTTGACTAGCGGAACACATGAACGAAGGAACAGATAAGACAGGTGGGAGATTTGCAGGCATTTTTTTCTTCTAACTAAAAAAGTGTGCAGTTGAAAGCATTCCTTAAAACTGTGTTGTTTGCTAAACCGACAGTGGTTTCATTTTTTGCTGGAAGAAATGAAGACAGTTTGTACATGGCATGCTCTAAGAGTAAAAAAGAAGATATAAATGTATTCATTTTAAAAAGCATAATGTGCATGGTTGATAAAATCCGTGCACAGACAGTATGCAGAGTGAGATTCATATTTATCAACCTGGGGATTTACAGATGTGTTGCTATCCATGGAGTATAATAAGCAGTGTCTTGTCCTTTTCCAAATTATAAAATAGGTTTAGTCTTCCTCTACCCCCACCTCTCACCGTCCCAGATTTCATTCTTTCTATAAAATAACTTCTACGATTCCACTTTTCGGCTGTATTCTTAAATAGACTACCACCAATAGTCATTGCTTTGCAGTGGTTCTGCATTTGGCAGGGGCACTGAATGCACATTCTTGCCGTCTTTGCTGGCAATCACAATCCTGCTGGTAATAGATTTTGGAGTAACCCTTGTGTACTGGGGAGACCCCTGGCCGGCCGTTGAGCCGAGGTTTGCTCCAAAGTACTTTAAGACAAGATAGCTGCAACTTTGAGATGGATGGGGGTGCAGATTTATTACTCCAACACCAATCAATAAGGATAACTCAATGGTTTGGCAAAGGGAGTCAGTTTAATGACAAGTACCAAAAACGAGGAGTCATGGAAATCAACAGTGATGCGATAGTCCATCTCGCTTCAACTCCAATGAACTTCACATAAACAGTGACATTCATACTCAAAACTCGTCATAATTGACGTGTAACACTCAAAAGTTAACATACAATTTTATTTGGCTAGGAAAAGGTAACTTTAATATAGGTACTATATCTGTATATGGTAACAGAGTGAGGGGATTGGGTAAACACTGTCAGGTGGGCGTCTAAGCCCTCCCTTCAAACATGACTAATGTGGACGTCACTAAATTGAGTATGACGTCCCATTGGTTCTACTAACTATAAGACCCTAGATTATTTGGTACATTGTGATTGGGTTGGCATTGACCCCATGTATACATTTCCACTTTGCTTAGCAGCACGCAGAACAGTCAGCCAGGTGCAGGGTGCCCCTCAGCTACCCTGCCTCCCTCCAATTAAGGTTACAATCAATCATTGCTTCAGCAACTATGTGTCAATTATTTTACTTTGGTTGGCCTCGAAACTGCATCTTCTGTCTGGAAAAGTTCTGATGTCTCTGTCTGGGCGGATGCCAAGCATAGGTGTGAACCCATGCTCCTTCTCGCTCCGTTGGTCACGTGATGCCCACACTATGAATTTGCCAAATTTCTCTCTATTTGTGCATTTAATTCTTATTCTGCTAGCCACCTGCCTACGCCTCCTTATCTCGACATTTCAAAGACAGGATATTCTGTTCTTAAGTTTCAATTATATGTAGCTACTGTTCACTCCTTCTATTGGTATGTCCTTGGCTCTCCTGGCATGAGTTGCATCTGCTGAGTTTCGATTTAGCCATCCCTTCTCGTTTAGCTAGAATATGAATCTTGTCTGGTTTGGCCTCTAGTAACCTGAGTTGATTCTGCTTTTAGTGCAAAGTGGAATCACACTTATAATACTGCGCTTCGTTTTGAGGTAGATTAGGTATAATCGCGCTTGCCGCTCTATTCTTCTACTTAGCATAGCAAGCCGCACTGTTTTCTTAGCTTTCTTGCGGTTTCAAGCATATGTACAGGCGTTAGCTGGTTGGGTATATTCATCCTGCTTACAGCTTAAGCTTCTTTGTGTTTCAACATTGTTCTCTTCTTCTAGACTCATGATATATTTATACATGGCGTTTTGTCTGTGTGTGTCATTTTTTGGTTGTCATTTCTTCTGTGAGTCTGTCCAGGCTATTGTGACATCACCATTGTCTTCCATTAAGGTCTTTTTGGTTTCTTCCCGGATGGTACTTAGGCAATCTTCATTTTGTCTCATTTTCTGGTAGGGTTTTCGCAATGGATACTTTACTGTCCATGGTTTTCTGGGTATAGGTACTTCAATAGGCGTTGTTCTTCTGATAGGCACTGGGCAGAGCCCTACTGGGGCTCTCTGCTGGTTTATTCGCTCATCATATGTCACATATTTTGGTGTGAATATTCCTGGTACTTCAAAATGGGCGATGGGAGTGCAGGCTTTATTTGGGACCTCCTCTACACTCACCCCTCTGGGCCATTCATCGACCACTTTCACTTCCTCCTTTGGATTCATCTTAGTTGGTTCCTCTGTATTAATCTTCACTTCATTGTCTAGGTTAATTCCTTCTTCATCTTCTGGGTCTGTACACGATGGTTTGAAGAAGTGTCTCTTTGGAGTCCATATCTGTATTACTCCTTACAGGCTTCCTGCTGTCCTTATATGTTCGTCTTTGTTCCATGTCATTAGGCTACATTGTCCATTTGAGCTACAGTAAATCCATCTTCCCACATAATTTCTGCTTTTCCTGGAATAAAGAAACTTTGTACCTTCTGGAGCGTGTCTGCTGGCCTTCACAAAGTCTCTTATTCCTTCATCAGTCAGATCTTTGGGCTTCCATCCTGGCTTGACATCAATCATGATCTACATCCCTATGGCTTTCTCCGCAGTTTTCTGGCATTGCGAGATTATTATCTTCATAACACAAAATCCTATTGATATCATCACTAGCAGGGCTCCTAGGAACATGAATGTGTCTGCCATCCATTGTGGAACCCAGGAAAACAGTGATCCAAACCAGCTGTCATCATCAACTTCGTCAGTTTCGTCAATCATCTGGTTCTGTAGCTTCATCAGCAGACCTATGGCTTCTGTTAAAGTTCAATTTTCCTCGTCGTGAGATTGTATAAATGTGCAACATGATTCTCCAATTTTTGCACAAACTCCTCCATCCATGGCTGTGATCATGTCATGCACATATCTGTTCTGGAGAGTCATCAGTCGGATGGCTCTTAACTCTTCCTTAATTGTATTGAATCCTTTTATAGTCGTGTTCATCGTCTGCAGTAACTCCCATCTGGTTATCTGCAACCATTTAGTATTTACTCCAACTTGGATTCTTGGCACGAAGAGCGTCGTGAACACTGATGAGGTGAGGCTGAACAGCCTGTGTTCATATGGGATCGCATGAAATGCTTCTTCTGATTTAGCAGAGAAGTAATTCTCTCTCTTCATCCTAGTTATCAGTTCCACAGATCTCTTCTTCCTCAGGTGAGCATCTGCTTTCAGGAAACTGTCAATATTCAGGTCACTTTTCAGGATCACCAATGCTGGAACGTGGATATTCACTATTGTGCATATGCCTCCCCAGTTTTTCGGTAGTCTGATGTATGCTTTGGATTCGCATTCCCAATAATGATCCATAATTACTGCAGTTCCATGCACCATTCATGGAGCGTCGAACACTCGTCCACAGTTCTGATTTTCTCCGGTCTTCCTTGTGCCATTATTTCTGAAGCACAATTTTGGGCTTTCTAGTGGCACTATCTGCAAGGGTCCTCCTCTGTCTTCGACCCATGTGAGTAGTTTTGCAAGTTTTGGCAATAATGGCTTGCATCCGTTTCACACTATGTTGATGGTTGGCTCGTAGTGACCGAAGACCATTCATGCTCGGCATATCACTACTTCTTTATCCCATCCGTCTGGTGAAAGCACCGTTCCCCAAATTTGCATTTGTCTTCAATTCTTCCATCTCTGAACTTCTTCTGGAGTTTTTCATTGGACATTTAGCTTCTGGTTTGCTTCTCTTCTGATCTCCGCTCCTTTAACTACAGGCTTCTCATATCTGAGCACAATGTGTTTTGTCTTTCCATTGTTTCTTGTCCTTATGTCCTGGACATAATCGTCTTTGTTTGCATCAGTTGCTTCAGTTGCCCATTTCAATGAGGCATCACTTCCCATGAACTGACCTCTGGTCTTGCACATTGCTACGTGCGACATACAGTGTGCTGTCTGGACATCAATTTCTACAGCCACAAAGATCTTGGACTTCCCCATGCTGTACGATAGGAGTGCACAAACAAAGCATTCCCCTTCTGAACTTTGTCTTCCAACTTCTTTCATGTACTGGTACCAAATGTTGTTTCCCAGATGTGCTGTGCTGTTCAGGTAGTCGTTTAGTTCATTGTCATCTCCATGCACACTTCTTTTGATTCTTAATGTTTTCCTGTAGTTGGCTATGACGACATCCCTGAATGCATCGGTATGGCTTTTTCTTGCTGGAGGATTTTCAGGTATCCTGGTCCATGGTGCAGGCCTCCTCATCTGCGCCATTTGAGTGGACAAGAGTCTGGTAGCTCTTTCCCTCTCCTCATACATCTTTCTCCTGCTGGTTATAAATGCCCATGCCAACCAGCCTGACGCTGGTCCGGTATATGGTTGTATTGCAGAACTGGTACTTGTTACTTTCCTTGCGTTGGAATGTATATGCTTTGTAATACAGTTTCTGCGATTTTGTTCTTCAGTTCCTCTTGTAGTTCCCTTGCTCAGGCTATGTGTGGGACTGAAGAATCCACTATGAGTTGTGTCTGTGCAGACAGTTTCTCAGTGTTGGCTCTTGTTTTCTTAAGAGTTTCTGATATAACTGCTTCTGTTGGTTTTTGCTTTAACTCTTGTTTTCTCACAACATCTGCTGTAGAGTTTCTTATGGCAGGCAGTCTCTTCTTCTCTGCTGCTTCGGTATTTGGTTCTGCAGTCATTGACACTAGTCCTGTTTCGTGTGCATTCAGTGTTTGTGTGCGTGTGGTTGTCAGTGATGTTACTTCATTCATCCCTTGCCGACACTGTCTCCGGCTTTTCCTTTCATTCGTTACCACAAGTGTGTGTGTATCATTGCTAATTACATCCATTTTAAGTTCATTAACTCCACCGTCAGATCTTCTAGGGACTGGAATGACTATATAAGGTCTGGGTGCTTTTGTGGGTTTCATGCGTGCATCATTAGGTGGGTGCACTGAAATTGGAACGCTTTGTGCACCAATAAAGAATGCAGTTCTAATCGTCAATGACAGTAAAACAATAATGAATATGATGCATAGGTACATTATGCCCCTGTAGATCAGGCGGCAGCATTTTCTTCCAGAGAAGCGGGGGTGCCTCTCTTCATGTGGGAGGTCCAGGTTGCTGCTCTGGACCCCCATCTCGATCATTCGCCAAATGTCAATGTTAGTATTCCCTTACCCAATATCGTCTTTCGAGTTCTGTGTTAAGAGTGTCAGGTGCTCCACAAGTGTCCCCCCTCTTGTGAGTGACAATTGTCTCTTATTTCAAGATACAGTTCCTTTGCTAGACTATGGGAAAAATCAAATTAAGTAAAACCTCAGTGAGTCCTTTTACTGTGCATGTTCAAAGTAGGTAAGCTCTGAATCCACTCCTCGGATTTGCTTCAGTCCTGTGGACATGTTGGACACTGATCAGTATGAAGAAATAGGGAAAAATAACAATAGGTATAACAAGTGAAGTTCTTGACTCTGCTTCCTTGATCTGTCCCTCGGTGGAAGGCTTTTTTAGGATCTCCTCAGATAGCTCCTCTGATGGTTAGAAAGTTCCACTTGAAGCATGATTCCATGTAGGAGCATTCCCATCTGTGCAACATTAGTTGGGTCTCTGATGAAAGTGAGGACGTCAACATCGATTGGTCTCCCCACTAGCTCTGGAAAATTAGTGACTAGGTGAAAAAGGACGTTGTGTGCCAACCTGCTGTCTTCTGGTGACAGGGACATCTGTCTTGTCTTTGCTGAGGTTCAGGATTATATGTTTTCTCCTAAATGTAAACAATGTCTGCACTGTCCGGTCGCATGGAATGCGACTAGAATTATGATCTTATTCAAAAGATGGCTTAAATGTTCTGTATTTCCTGGGTCTCGAAGAAACGTGAGTGTATCTGTCGTTCTCCCGATAAGAGATGGACAGTCTTCGATCGTGCAAAAGAACAGTGTGTTGATAAGCTCATCTATTTCCACCTGTGTTGGGAACATTTGATTCTTTCTCACTGTACTCAGGGAGTAGGATAAGTTGTTTGGCAATGACAGTGAGGAGTTGTCTGATTGTCTTTTCGTTTTCAGGATCTTGTAAAAAGTCTGTGACACTGGTGAGCCTCCCTACCAATGACGGGTATGATCTTAGCACTAGATCAAAATAGGTGACTAGGTCCTTTGTGATGTCTCTACTGTGGGACGCCATAAGTGATTCCAAATAGGGTCTCAGTATTAAACAAATCAGGATACTGTATTTGCTTCCAATGTAAGTGTCCTCGGTCAAAATTGGGCATATTCTTTTCTCAAAGCTTAAGTATGCATCAGTTCAAAGTTCAAAGTCATCAGACTGTGTTGTGGCTTGTGCGTGCAATTTTCTTCTTCACCCTGCAACTAGGGTGCACAGAGTGTCATATTTTATGTCCTTATCCCCTTTTTTGCTTAGAGGAAGTGTTCAATTTAAGCCACAATTTGCAGAAAGTTCTTTGTCTTTGTTTGGCTTGTCATGCGTCCTTCTTCCTCGTCATGGATCTCGTCTGCACGGGCTGTGGTTCTTCCCAGTCACTCATCGATTCCTCTCATTGGGGTGCAGGCAGAGGGCCTTCTCCGATGTAGGGTTTGATATCTCCGAGAAAAATCCAAGCTCTCCTGCCTTGTAGTTTCACTGCGGACGGAGTGCAGCCCTCCACTATAAAAGGACAGTTGAATCTTGGCTCGTCCCACTTTTTCCTTCTATGATTCTTCACAAGGACAACGTCTCCAGGGAAGACGGGTTGAACACGTAGACCTTGAACTTGGTCTGTTGTAGTGTCTCCCTCTTTCTTCTGTGTTGCTCTGCACCCTTTTCGTCGTCGCTGCAGCTGGTCTGAAATTACAGTAAGGCAAGATGTCATGCAGTTCAGATAATTTTGCATTTCAGACCCTAAAACCTCTCCTGTTGACTGGGCATCACATCTAGCTCTATCTCGGGGTGTCAAAGGAGTTCTCATTCTTCTTCCTGTGGCTATCACTTGTGGCGTAAGATGATGGTCGGAACCTGGTTGGTTCCGAAGTGCGTACAGTGCCAGTGGAAGGCAGTGCAATCATCCCTGCTTTAGAGTAAGCTTCAACTTGGCTATCATTTCCTTTAACAAGCTGTTGAGCTTCTCACATATCCCATTACCTTGCGGATGATAAGCAGATGAGAACCTGTTCTTTATACCAAGCAGCAAGGTAATCTGCTCATATATTGAATTAACAAAGGGAGGGCCATTACCTGATCTCATGACTTCGCATACCGCCCACCTTGGGAACACTTCCCTCACTAAAAATGTGGCCACACAGGTAAAGTCTGGGTGTGTACATGGACCTGCCTCTATCCATCTAGAGAATGGACACACCACAACAATTAAGTATCTGTACCCGTTACATACATGAATCATGTCGACATAGTCGACATGCAAGTGCTGAAAAGGAACATTTGGCCTTGGGATGATGCCTCTCATTACTTTTATTGTGTGCCCAGCCGTGAATTGCTGGCAGATTATACAGTTTACCATAAAGAATGCAACATGCTCTGCTAAATTCGGTATGAACCAGTCTTCTGCGAGCGTTACTGCTAGATTCTCTTTTGTCACGTGGGCTGGGTAATGTTGTTGCTCCAGCACTATTTCTAATAGTCTAATAGGTCTACAGACATTACTGGTTTACCAGTGCTGTCTTGTCGCACACAAGCTGTCAGGGGGGGTTTAAAGAACAGCCTCAATATTTCCACAGGCTCTTCTCTTCCTGTGGTGCCTCCCCTTGGAGTTCCATTAGCTGTGTTTGCCCCAAATTGCTATTACGCTCAGGTGCGGTTCGTGTAACCATCATTCGCTCGTTGGCATGGATAACTTCCACTGCCATGATCATTTCACCTTTGGATGCCATACGCTTGGCTTCCGTGTCTGCTACTTGAGTGAGATAAAATCTGTCCCTTTCGTGTGGCTGGCGCATTTTACGATCGCTATGCCCACTGGGAGCTGTAGTGCCTTAATCAGCCTGTCCAATAAGGCTGCATGCTGCACTGGTGTGCCGTCTGCTCGGAGGTATCCCCTCCTTTTCCAGCACGCTAGGCCTGTGTGCACACTCGACGTCACGTAGGCAGAGTCACTGTACACAGTTACTTCCTGGTCTGCGTGATTCTCGATGGCGAGTATCAACGCCAATAGTTCCGCAGCCTGTGCTGAATAATGAGATGGTATTTGTGCACTAAGAAGCACTCGAAATCCTACATTTGCTGTTTGCTTGATCACAGCAATGCCTGTGTATCTTTGTCCATCACCTTGATCGATCCTTGAAAACCTGTTGATAAAGACGATCTCTCCTTCTGCCAAGGCATTTTCTTTCACCCTGGGGATTTCATCATAGAATTCTTCATAATTTGCGCTCAGTCATGTATCGGCTCTCCTTCAGTGACTGGCTCTGCTATAAACGTAGCTGGGTTTACTATTTTACATTGGATTCTTTTAATCAATGGGTTTGATATGATCGCTTCATAAGCAGAAGCTCCTTGAGATGTCAGTGTGCCCTTTAGTTTCTCTGGAATGGCAAATAGTGAGTGCTCGATGTACAACGTCATTGAGCATCCCATTACAATAGTTGTAGCCTTCTCTATGAAGAACGCTGCAGCAGCTAAACTTTGTTCGCATGGGAAATGACCTCTCATTACTCGGTCCAAATTCCCACTTTAGTATATCAGGGGCTTGTACTCCAACATGGTTCTCTGTGTGAGTACTGCCATCATAACGCTGCCATTTATGTGTGAAAACAGGTAGAATTCCTCTGCATAATTGGCGATCCCTAAAACTGGTGCTGTGCAAATGGCTCTTTTCAGTTCAGCAAACCCTTTCTCCATGGTTTCAGACCATTCGATCTTTTCTTTCGTCACTTGGACCTTCTTTAGGGCCTGAAGTTAGGGCTTGGTGTAAGAACTGTAGCCGAAGACCCATGCCCTGACATAGTTGCATAGGCCTAAAAAGCTCTGCATCTGCTTTATCGTGTGTGGCTTCGACTTTTCTGGGGTAACCTTCTTTCCCTCATGTGAGATCAGCTGGCCTATGTACAGCACTTCTTGTTGACAATATTGTAACTTTTCCTTGTCAACTTTATATCCTTTCTTAGCCACTATAGTCAATAGCTGAATAGAATCGTGCCTGCATTACTCTTCTGTTGTGCTGCAAATTAAGATGTCATCCACGTACTGCAGGATGACACTTTTTAATGCAATATTGCTCAATTCCATCTGCAGGACTCAGTTGAAAATAGAAGGAGACTCACAGTACCCCTGTGGCAGCCACGTGCTTTTCAGACGCATTTGTCTGAACGTGAATGACGTCAGATCTTGTGAATCACAGTGCAACACGATTGAGAAAAATGCATTTTTGAAGTCAATCACCGTGAAATATTTTGCCTCAACAGGTATATTACATAGGATTATAGACGGGTTATGGACTAGACAGAACTCGGCCTCAACAATATTGTTTATTGGCCTCAGGTCTTGCACTAGCCTCCAAGACCCCTATTTTTGCAGGGTACACTGACATATTACATGGTGACTCTGACGTCACTAAGATGCCCTGGTCCATCATGGCAGAAATTGTCTTAAAAATCCCTTTATCTGTGTAGAAATCAAGACTCGGACCAGGTTGGGTTCTTTTGCTGTAATAAGGCTTTATTCAGATAAAGTGTAACCAAAAGAAAATAAAGTGCATTAACTCCTTGAGAGTTACTTCACTCTCAGCTAGCCTTCCAGGGAGGTAACTTAGCACTCCTAAGTTTCCTTTGTGTACGGATAAGCCCACCAGTCGTTCCTTCTCTCCTCGTCCTCTCCGTATGACTAGAAAAAGCAACAACAAAGTGTAGATCAGTTCCCGGGCTTTTATTTGATGTGATTGACTTGTCCCCCCCCAATGGAAATCTTCCCTGTCTATGGGGCTTCCCGTTGTTTGATTCAGCCATGTCCCGCCTCCATTAAAGGCTGCCGTCTGCTTCCCAAACACCTGGTTTTCCCGCTTGTCAGGGGAAAAACGTTCCCAGTCCTGGTCGCTCTCCTCCCCCCTGCTACGTGGGCCAACACATCCCGGCCCCCGTAGAGCAGGTCGCCTCGCCGAGCAAGCTGCCTCTCCCTTCGTGTCTTTCCTGACGGCGAGAGGAGCTCGGCGGGTTGCGTGGGTCCGCACTCCGCAGCTGCCTGGGTCTCCTGCAGGCTCGCCGCCAGCAGCCCGGACTCCATGCCACAGCCCTTGACGCCGGTCCTGGCTAACCCAGGTAAGGACATGTGGGATGGGGTTGCCCTTTCAGCCTCGCGGGCAACTGCCACGACCCCGTGAAGTCCCGCTACCCCTTCCACTTCGGGTTCTCCTTCACATCTCCCTATCACAAATCCTGGTCGATCGGGCAGGGGAGCATTCCTGGACAGATAGTCGGTCACCAGTTGTAATCCAGCAGGTTTGTGTAAGGTAAGGAAATTGAACGGTTGCAAAGACAGGAACCATCTGAGTACACGCTGGTTGCTGTCCTTATGTCTTGCGAGCCACTGTAGGGGTGCATGGTCCGTATACAATGTAAAGCAGCGACCCAAAAGATAAAATTTGAGGGTTTCCACCGCCCATTTGATGGCCAAACACTCTTTCTCAATAGTGGAATAGGCCTCCTCGTGAGGTACGAGTTTCCTGCTTACAAAACAGACCTGTTGAAGTTCACCATCCTGTTCCTGCGAAAGGACTGCTCCAAGTCCGTGGTTCGACGCGTCCGTCTGAAGAAAGAAATGGTTACAGAAGTCGGGGCACCGAAGTACTGGGTTCGAAGTGATCCTTTGTTTCAGGACATCGATAGCTTCCAAAGCAGCCATATTCTTTGTTAGATCAGGAGACCCTTTATTTCTTAAAGCATCGGTTAAGGGAGCTGCCACCGTGGAGAAATCAGGAATAAACCTTCGGTAGTAGCCGATGAAACCCAAAAAGGCTTGAATTTGTTTTCTTGTAGTTGGTGTTGGAATCTCATGAATGGCTCTGATCTTTGAGAATTGGGGTCGTAAAGTGCCTCCACCTACTAGGTGTCCCAGATACTTTGTTTTGTGTGCCCCCAATACTGTTTTCTTCGGATTAATGTGTAGGCCGGCCTTATATAACTCAGTCACCACCTGTTCTAAGTGGTGTAGATGATCCTTCCAGGTTGTGCTATACACGACAATGTCGTCCAAGTAAGCCGCAGCATAGTTCTCATGGGGACGTAGTACGACGTCCATCAGTCTCTGGAAGGTAGCTGGGCCCCATGTAAACCAAATGGTAAAACCTTAAATTGATATAGACCTTGGGGTGTTGAAAAGGCAGTCTTTTCCCGGTCTGTGGATTTCAAGGGGATCTGCCAATAGACCTTGGTTCAGTCTAATGTACTCAGGTAGTTGGCGGATCTGAGCCTTTCCAACAGCTCGTCCATCCATGGCATAGGATATGCTTCATAACTGGAAATCAAATTCAATTGTCGGTAATCCATACAAAACCTACGTACCATCCGGCTTTGGTACCAGTACTATCGGGGAGGACCATGAGCTGGCTGATGGTTCAATTATATCCATGCGGAGCATGTCTTCCACCTCGTTTTTGATAACTAGCCTGCTTGCTTCTGGAATACGATAAGGTCTTAGCCTGACAGTCTGTCCGGGATCGGTTTTGATCTCATGTTCGATCATATCTGTTCTTCCTGGTAAGGCTGAGAATGTGTTTTCAAAGGGTGCCAGTCTGGTCAAAAGTTCTGACTTCATGGAAGGTGTCAAGATGGTCCCCCATTGAACATCTTCCAGCTTGCCTCGTTCACGATTCACGTTCTGTTCTGAGGCATCTTCACTGGTGTCCATTGTTGCTGCTAATACAGGCGTGGTCCATGCCTTTAGCAAGTTTACATGATATACCTTGTCTGGTGTGGTTCGATCGGGTTAGTGGACCCTATATGCCACAGGGCTGAGAACCTCCTTAACTTCATAAGGACCTCTCCATCTGGCCAATAGTTTGTTAGTGCTGGTGGGTAGTAGGATTAGTACTTGATCCCCTCTTTGAAACGTTCTCATCCGACTTCCTTTGTTGTAGTTTTTCTCTTGGGTTAATTGTGCTTGTCCTAGATTCGTCTCGGCCATTGAACAGAGTGCTGTCAGATGTTCTTTTAGCTCTTCAGTGTACTCCATTAAGATGATCTCATTCGAAGTCTCCCATTCCTCCTTTACAAGATCTAATATGGTACGGGGTTGTCTTCCGAAAAGGAGCTCAAATGGAGAAAAGCCGGTAGACGACTGTGAGGTGTCCCGTAATACCATCAAGACCAAGGGTAATATGCGTTCCCAGTTTTTGCCATCTGGTCCGGTTACTCTCCGTATCATCTTCTTTATCGTCTTGTTGTATCTTTCGACAAGTCCATCGGTCTGGGGATTGTATACCGAGGTGCGTAACTGATGAATCTGCAGTCTCTCGCATACCTGCCGAAGTAAGGTGGACATAAAATTGGTCCCTTGGTCGGTAATAACTTCTGAGGGTAATCCCACTCTTGCGAAGAAGGGGATGAGCTGATCGCATAGTTGTCGGGCTGATGTTCCCTTCAAGGGGAATGCCTCTGGATACCGCATAGCATAGTCGACAATGACTAGTAGATACTTGTATCCTCGGGAAGTGGGTTCTATTGGTCCAACAATGTCCATACCTATCCATTGGAAAGGAACATTAATAAGGGGCATTTTCTGCAAAGGAGCCTTTGCTGGTAAGACGCCACTGGTTAGCCGGCAAGTGGGACACACCTTACAGAACTGAGCTACTTCACCATATATGCCTGGCCAGTAGAACCTTCTCAGGATGTTATGCTGTGTTTTCAGGGATGCTATGTGTCCACCACAGGGGTGGTTATGTGCTAGCTGCATTATGACCATCCTATGTGGTTTTGGTAATACCAGTTGTTCCTTTACCTCCCCATCATCCGCCTTGAATTTTCGGTACAATAGTCCATAATGGAATAGAAAGCCAGGTCCCTTCGTTACGTCTGGATCTTTCTCATTAGCCGCTCTCTCATGTGCTACCCGAAGGGTAGGATCTGTCAGGGTTTCCCCCCTCAGGGAATCTTCATGATCTTCGGGTTTCCAGTCGATGGGTTGGGTCATGTAACTGGCTTGGCACCATTCTAGTCTATTCCGTCTTTTATGTCCGGGAGGTTTTCTGGGGTCACCTAACTTTGTGGTGTTGTTGTTGTATCCCATCCCCCTTTCCTCGTCTAGGGCTTTTAGTGCTTTATCAAAGTGAGGCATTTCTGTTCCTAGGACCACCGGGGTGGGTAGGGCAGGAAGAAAGGCAGCCTTTAACTGAGTGGTTTCATGGTTCATCTCTATCTGTATCTCCTTCACTGGGTATGCTTTTACGTCCCCATGTATACATCTTATCGGTATAGAAATGTTAAGTAAATTAGGTGTATTACTCATGGTTGGGGATATGGCTGTTTGTTGGCTCCCGCTGTCCAGCAGTGCCCGAGTTGGCCGTCCATCCACCCTTATATCCACGATGTACGTCCCCGGCCAGCGTTCTTCCAGCTGAGGCTTCATGTAGCCAATCTCCATAGGCTCTGGAGTCTTCCTTCTGGGACAGAATCGGGCAATGTGGCCCCATTCACTGCATTCAAAGCATTGGGGCTGTCGAAACCCCGGGGAGATGTGAGACAGTTTTTCCTCATATCCAATCTTCCTTTCTTCTGGCTTCCTTAAAGCTTCCTCTGATGGCCTCCATCTGGTGTTTGTCACTCTTGGGGCCTTTTGTACCAGATGTTCAATGCTAGACGAGGTCATCCTTCCTGGTATACTAGTCGTGGGAAAGCGACTATATCCGGCCTTGTGGTAAGCCGACGCAATGTCCACGGCTTCCACCAATGTAGGCCTGTGATGTTGCCTAACCCATCTTTGCATCAGGCCTGGCAAGGCTTCAATGAATTGTTCCAGCATTATTTTGTCCAGGAGGGGTTGGTTAGCTGGTGTGGGTGACTGCATCCACTTCTCCGTCAGATCTTTGATGCAGTAATATAACTGCCTGGGACTCTCTCCGCTTCTTAGCTTGGTGTCCCTTAGCTGGATGCGGTAGGCCTACTCATCCAGGCCTAAATGATCCAGTACAGCTGCCTTGATTTCCCCATATGGAGTGTTGCCATTCGGGTTCACCGCCTGATATGCTCCCTGCATTACTCCAGACAACAGGGGAGCAACATACTGTCCCCAACGCTCAGGTGGCCACTGCGCATTTCTCACAATTCTTTCAAAACTAGTGAAGAAAAAGGCTGGATCTTCCCCTTCCTTATACTTCTGGAGTAGGGTGGACGGCACCATGGGTTGGTTCCTTGTGCTGGCCGCAGCATCCGTGAGTCTGGTAATGGTCTCATGTTGTTTGTCCTGGGCCGTGGTCTGTAAGGTGCCCTGCATTTGGATGGCTTGCTGGAATGCCTGGCTGTCAGCCGCCACTTGTTGTGTTTGCAGCTGTATTAGTTGCTGCAACTGTTGTTGGCCATCCGTCAGGGCTTTAATTAGGGTCTCCATCACGTTGTCAGAGATTCCACCTTCGTCGCCAATGTAGAAATCAAGACTCGGACCAGTTTGGGTTCTTTTGCTGTAATAAGGCTTTATTCAGATAAAGTGTAACCACAAGAAATTAAAGTCAATTTACTCCTTGAGAGTTACTTCACTCTCAGGTAGCCTTCCAGGGAGGTAATTTAGCACTCCTAAATTTCCTTTGTGTCCGGATAGGCCCACCAGTCGTTCCTTCTCTCCTCGTCCTCTCCGTATGACTAGAAAAAGGAACAACAAAGTGTAGATCAGATCCCGGGCTTTTATTTGATGTGAGTGACTTGTTCCCCCCCCAATGGAAACCTTCCCTGTCTATGGGGCTTCCCATTGGTTGATTCAGCCATGTCCCGCCTCCATCAAAGGCTGCCGTCTGCTTCCCAAACACCTGGTTTTCGCGCTTGTCAGGGGAAATCCACTCCCAGTCCTGGTCGCTCCATGAGGCCCCACACCTGGAAGACCCTGGTCGCTCTCCTCCCCCCTGCCACGTGGGCCAACACACCCCAGCCCCCGTAGAGCAGGTTGCCTCGCAGAGCAAGCCGCCTCTCCCTCCCTGTCTTTCCTGACGGCGAGAGTAGCTTGGCGGCTGTGTGGGTCCGCGCTCCGCGGCTGCCTGCGTCTCCTGCAGGCTCGCCGCCAGCAGCCCGGACCCCATGCCACAGCCCTCGACGCCAGTCCCGGCGAACCCAGGTAAGGACATGCGGGATGGGGTTGCCCTTTCAGCCTCGCGGCCAACTGCCACGACCCTGTGAAGTCCCGCTACCCCTTCCACTTCGGGTTCCGCTTCACAATCTGCCTCTCTGGACATGGGATATTGTTGGGCTCTTGGTAGAATTGCTCCTGGTTTCAGTTTAATCTTCACTTCTCCAACCCCCTTCAAGAGGCCAACGTCATAGGGGCCTGTAGTCCATACTGAGACAGGCACCTTGGCTATGTCGTCATCAAAATATTCAGGACGATTTAGTGCCAACATCATTCTCTGAGGTACTTCTCTTTTAATCATTTTCACCCAAAAGGTGAGACTCACCTCCGCGATTGTCTCTCCCATCTCTGCTTAATCTTCAAACAGATCATCATCGGTGACGTCAGTCACTCAATATCCCTCTTCAATATCAATTATCGTGCACCATTGCCTGCCCCCGTCATTGTAACTGTCAACCAAGGCCACTCTCCCTTTTACTGGAGCCGTGTGTATCATCAAGGGAAATACTTGTCCCTTTTCCTCATGCATCGGTATTCTGGGTCTGAATTAGAACTCATCAGGGGTTCTCAAGATTTTGTCTGCAAGGCCTGGCAATCCTGCCCTAAGCACACGCATACCATACGCAAACATTTCTGGCTCTAATGGTATGGCCCTCATGGCTATGTGTCCTGAGTATGCTCTAATCATTTTGCATACATTTGAGTAGTGCATTTCTGGAGTGGAACATACTATGCCCTTCTCTGTGAACGAGATTGACATGTTCAACTTTGTCATTCAATCTCAACCCAAATGGAGACTGGTAGTGCATTTGTGAAGGGAACATGGCTGGTAGGTCCTGAGTATCTATGGCCTCGCCGGACAAGGAAAACTTGCCTTCATGTATGCACAAGCGTGTTGCACCCGTGTCAACTAAGAAGGAATATTCTTTATCCCCTATAACGATATCCGCCCTAGGTTCCCTGTGAGGGTCTGGTGTCACTAATAGGATAGAACACATCAGGGTTCCCAGTGAGCTGTCCTAGTTGATATACAAATTTGGCCCAATGTGTGCTGGTGAATTTCCCCCCTTCCCATTGTTACTTCCCATTCCAGGGTTCATTGTCTGCGATAGTTGCAGCGTTGCCTGTTGGGATTGTCCTTGTGGAAAATTCCCCATGCTTTGCGGTTGCACCCCTTGTTGCGCTCCTTGTGCTTGTTGTTGCACCGTGTGATTCTGTGCACCACCCTGCTGTAAAACTGCAGGTGGATTTGTCATGCCTGCTCCTGTTCCTTGGCCGTTCTGCATCATGCCTTGATTTCTGCATGTGGGCGCCAAATGCCCTGTCATTCCACACAGCCAACAAACTGGCGGTGGTCGGACCATTTGCCCATTTGACATATCTTGAATACCATTTTGCATATTTTGAAAACCTCCTTGATTATTTTGGAAACCTCCCTGATTGCTCTGCCATCCTCCTCCCCTGAATCCTCTTCCCCTGGGGTAAAACACTGTATTGCCCTGATTATTCTGCTGTGGATTAGTCACCTGCGGCATGCTCGATTCAGCTGTGCTAGTTATCAGGGCTCGCTCTAGAGCATATTTTGACAATTTCTTTTGCACCAATTTTGCTTCCCCACCCTTACGAGTTGCTTCCTTTTTTGCAATTCTTTTCCTGCAGCAGTCTACAATAATGTGCGATGGTCAACTGTATTTCAGCCCAAGCCTTGGCTTCAATTCTCACCAATTTCTTGAGTTGTTTCTGCACCGGCTCTGGAAGCCCTTGGCACAATATATGGTAAAATACAGGTATAGATTTCGTCCAAGATTCATGAGTCTCGAGCACCCATGTGTCTTGGAAATTCTGTATATAAATTAACGGATCCTCAGAATCCTTCATTTTTTGAGTCATTATAGCTCCCATATCGGAAGTATCTGTGTATAGCACTCGTAGTGCTTTCCATACTGTGGCTCTACAATTGTTAAAAGGAGCTCCGTCATGCGAGGTATTAATTGTGGTTACACCAGGGTAGCCTGCTCGTGCCCACACATCATCTGCTCTCTCACCAAGTATGGCAAACAGGAGACCCTTGATGTCCCCTATAGCCAATGTGTTTCCTCCTGTCATTTGTTCTCATGTATCCACTTTCCGGCTCCCGACGTCAGCATTGGAAGTTTGTTTTTCAGATTTTCTCGATCCATGTGTGGCCATGGAATATATTGCGGTCTTACTCCCCCCTTCTCGAGCAATGGAAATTGGAATGCGTAGCCCTCTCTCTCTTCTCTCATTGTTCTTCTGTCTATTGCAGGGGTAATATTCCCGCATCACCATCTACCTGGCAATGCCCTTAGTCTGTCCACATAGGGCGGCAAAGACACCCCCCTCTGACCGTGAGATACTTCTTCATATCGGTCATGCTGCATGGCCAACTCTGATGCTCTCGGTGCAGATTCGCTATTGTCTGACCACCTTATTCCTTTTTCCCTTGGGAGTCGTTTTTCGCTTCGTCCCTCTTCCTCATTTTCCTCACACTCCTACCTTTTGGAGTCGGACATTGTCTGTCCCCAACTAGTCCGACTTCGGTATCCTCTTTTTTCCTTCTTATTTCTGATCTATCCAGGGATAGTTCCCTATTCCCACTACTTCGGGTGACATCCTCAGTGTCATACAGCTGAGTGCTCTCCAGGTGCTCATCTTCACGCTCCCCTTGGGGTATTTGTTCTAGCCCTATTTCATCATATATTCTATCGATCGTTTCTCCGATGCTTCTGGTGTCAAAGTCATCGTCAATATTTGCCCTAGATGTGCCTGGTACTGAATCGTACGCATGAAAGAATTCTTCGATGTCTTCCCAGTCTACAACTGGAATCGGTTTTTTAACCTCTCTCCCCAGATATTCAAGATCGCATGCTCTCTGTCTTCGCTTACGTTCTACGTCGTCATCAAATTCTTTGCGTTTCCTTGCTTCTTCTCTGACCCTATCTTCTTCCTTTCTCTTTTCATTTTTACGTTCATCTGCCCTTTGAATTTCCTCATCTCTTCGTCTTTTTATTCTTTTCTCACGTATCCTTTGCTCTTCCTCTAACCTTTGCTGTTTCTGTCTGTATTTATCGTTGGCTGCTCTTGGGTTGCGATCGAGCTGTTTTTCTTGCTCTTCAAGATATAGCTATTCTCGCCTTTATCTGTCTTTCTTTCTTATCCTTTCGTCTCTTACCTCCTTCGCTTTCCCCTTTCTGTGTCTCATCTAACCTCTCATTTTGTTTCACGTCATCAATGCCTTTGCCATCGAGTTTCAATAGGATTTGTTCTGCCATCCATTCGTCTTTTGTGAATGCTATCTCATCAGTTCTATCTTCACTTCCTTTCCATCTCTTCCCTTCTCTCTCTTTGTCGAGAAATGTACTTGTCTGTGCCTGATCTCTTCTTTCGTCATCACATCTCCCATTGTCCCTTGGGACTGCGGCGGTAATATTCTTGTCCTTATCTTTCCCTTGATTTTCATCACTACTATGTGTAGGTGACTCATATGCGGGGTTGCTGTACCCTGTGGCTGCCTTAAATTCCCTCAGCGGGTATAACCCCTCGTCCTTACTTTCTTCAATTTTCATTTTGGGTGGGGCAGGTGGCGCGGTAGGCGTCTCACCCCCTCTGTGCATACATAAATGATCCAATCTGTTGGCGGCTCTTCCTCCTTTCCCGGTTCATACATTTTCCATAACTCGAGAACAGCAAGGCATTTTTCTAACTTCTTGCCTGTATACGTGGCATGCAAATATGTTGTCATATGTTGTAAGACGGCTTTAGATAAGGACCCATTTTGTGGCCATGGCATGAACATCTTGTGGGCGGTATCTTTAACCCACTATTTCTTTAGCTTGTGTGCGTGTTTTGGCAAGTGCTTGCATAAGTGTGCCAATGGAATCATGTCTTCCATGCTTAAATCTGTTCCATTTCCTCTTATATAACACTTGTCAATGCTTTCGTGTGGCTTAAACACTTCTAACAATATGAGCGAGCATCAGATACCGCAAGCTCCAATCCAAATTTCCACAAAATGTTATACCTTCTGATTTACTCAAAAACATCAGTTCATATGCGATTTTCTCAACTATTAAATCGCATAAAATTTCAATGTTTTCTGTAAGATTTTTTTTTACATATGACGTCACAACAAAACATGTAAGACAGACACTTGACAGACTAGACAGACACCAGCTGGACACAGATATCTCTGCCTCTAATCATTACCACTTCATGGAGTGTAAACGTACCTCTTTCACGACCTCTTTAAATGGCGTGGTAGTCTATTTGTTCCCTGGGTACACGTTTCTTCTAGCCGCTATATTAAAGCGTAGAAATAAGGCGAATCCTCTCACTTCTCGGGTGTCTGCCCCAGTAACCTCTCTCTTCTCGGGTGTCTTCTGCCCCGGTAACCTTTTGTTTACTTTTATTACTCTTGCGTCATTATCCCCTTATATATATATATATATTTATATATATATATATATATATATATGGGGATAATATATATATATATCGATACATATACAGTCTTCTCTACTTCTAACTATATTTTTTTTTCCCTCCTCCATCCGTTACCTTTTCCCTTTATTTGTTCTAAGGCATGCACTATTTGCCAAAACATTACATTTTTTGTTTCACTCACCGTTCGCATGGTTCCTCTCTGGAACCTCGGGATCACCGCCTTTGTTACCACCTTCTTCAGCTTTTCACCCGCTCAGCTGCCCTTCAAGCCCTTTCTGCAGGTTTTTCTAAACTACCACTGCATACGGGGAGCTTCACAGTCTACTCAGCCGAATGGCAAAGGACTCTCGATATTGCCGAAGACCTAGAGTTACTTTATGTCGACGGTCAATAGGTGTCTTACTTAAGCCAATAATCGATAGTCGGTAACCATCAAATCTCTGCTACCAAGTGTACTGGGGAGACCCCCGGCCGGCCCATAGAGCCGAGGTTTGCTCCAAAGTATTTTAAGACGGGATAGCTGCACCTTTGAGATGGATGGGGGTGCAGATGTATTACTCCAACACCAATCAATAAGGAGAACTCAATGGTTTGGCAAAGGGAATCAGTTTAATGACAAGCACAAAAAAGGGGAGTCATGGAAATCAGCAGTAATGTGATAGTCCGTCTCGCTTCAACTCCAACGAACTTCACATAAACAGTGACATTTATACTGAAAACTTGTCATAATTGACGTGTAACACTCAAAAGTTAACATGCAATTTTATTGGCTAGGAAAAGGTAACTTTAATATAAGTACTATATCTGTATATGGTAACAGAGTGAGGAGATTGGGTAAACACTGTCAGATGGGCGTCTAAGCCCTCCCTTCAAACATGACTACTGTAGACGTCACTAAGAATAGGAAGTCCCATTGGTTCTACTAACTATAAGACCCTAGATTATTTGGTCCATTGTGATTGGGTTGGCATCAACCCCATGCATACATTTCTACTTTGCTTAGCTGCACGCAGTACGGTCAGCAGATGCAGAGTGCCCCTCTGCTACCCGGCCTCCCTCCAATTAAGGTTACAACCAATTATCGCTTCAGCAACTGTGTGTCAATTAATTTACTTTGGTTGACCTCAAAACTGCATCTTCTGTCTGGAAAAGTTCTGATATCTCTGTCTGGGCGGATGCCAAGAGTAGGTGTGAACCCGTGCTCCTTCTCGCTCGGTTGGTCACGTGATTCCCACACCGTGAATTTGCTGAGTTTCTCTCTATTTGTGCATTTAATTCTTATTCGGCTTGACACTTGCCTACGCCTCCTTATCTCGACATTTCAAAGACAGGATATTCTGTTCTTAAGTTTCAATTATATGTAGCTACTGTTCGCGCCTTCTATTGGTATGACCTTGGCTCTCCTGGCACGAGTTGCATCTGCTGAGTTTCGATTCAGCCATCTCTTCTCGTTTAGCTAGAATATGAATCTTGTCTGGTTTGGCCTCTAGTAACCTGAGTTGATTCTGAGTTGATTTAGTGCAAAGTGGAATCACACTCATAATACTGCGCTTCGTTTTAAGGTAGATTATGTATAATGGCGCTTGCTGCTCTATCCTTTTACTTAGCATAGCAAGCCACACTGTTTTCTTAGCTTTCTTGCGGTTTCAAGCATATGTACAGGCGTTAGCTGGTTGAGTATCTTCATCCTGCTTACAGTTTAAGCTTCTTTTTGTTTCAACATTGTTCTCTTCTTCTAGGCTCATGATATATTTATACAAGGCATTTTGTCTGTGTGTGTCATTTTTTGGTTGTCATTTCTTCTATCTGTGAGTCTGTCCAGGCTCTCGTGACGTCACCATTGTCTTCCATTAAGGTCTTTTTGGTTTCTTCCCGGATGGTACTTAGGCAATCTTCATTTTGTCTCATTTGCTGGTAGGGTTTTCGCAATGGATACTTTACTGTCCATGGTTTTCTGGGCATCGGTACTTCAATAGGCGTTGGTCTTCTGATAGGCACTGCGCAGAGCCCTACTGCGGCTCTCTGCTGGTTTATTTGCTCATCATACGTCACATATTTTGGTGTGAATGTTCCTGGTACTTCAAAATGGGCGATGGGAGTGCGGGCTTTATTTGGGACCTCCTCTACACTTGTGATTAATTGCCATTGGACAAGGGTTAGAAAATAAAATGATGCTGGCAATTCCATACCCTGCTGATCAGATTCCCCTTCATAAACTCCATGCCAAAAGCATAGGGTGCATCTGGATCCTGCTGTATCAGTATCCAGATGTGCAGCACCTGCTCCATCAGTGTCACAGAGCAGGCTCAGTGGGAAGTTGCCCATTTGACAGCTGCAGTGACAGCCAAGTCTGTAACTCAGGAGCTACATTTAAGATATCTGCAAAGTCCACTTCTTTCAACAACAGTTATTGGACTAGTAAGGCAAGCTAGCTTTAGTCCAACCACCTGAAGACCTTTGCCTTTAAAATAAGGGGTCTTCCCCACTTTTGATTAATTCTGGAACACCTCAGAAAGATCCACTGGACCTCTTGGGAGAGTTGGACTTTCCAAAGCCCTCACCCACTGAGAAGAGAGCTCTGCCCCTACCCACTCCTAGCGAACATTGGGGGTGACTTTTGCCATGGACCAGGATCTGACATTCTGCACCACAATTTCCCAGTCCTGGGAAAACAGACATTGAAAGGTCCCAGTCATTGAGCCACTGAATGTGTTGTCTCAGCACCTGGAGAACTAGATCTGCTAAGACTCCCAGTCTGCCACCTCAAAACCATTCAGACTTTCATCAACGTGAATTCTCTGCCATAGATGCAGAGGGATCCCACCACTGCTACTTCCTGCCACCCCTATGAACAATTGCTGGCACATTGAGCCCGCTAGATGCTGCACCGTGACTCTGATGAGCCGGTCATGCCCTAGACTCAAAATCACCTGCTCGAATCCAGGACCCAACTCGAACCTCTAGAGAGTTACTTGCCGATTCAGACCAAGGGTTACACCATGACTCAATCAGACCCTCAAACTGCTTCTTCACTAAACCGCACATCAGAGCACAGGATGACTGTTTCGATAACCGCCACCCATCAGTGGTCGAAGTGTACGAAAAGAAGTAGTGGAACTATGTTCCCTGCTGGCCTGCTCCGCTCCCCACAAACCCCATCACCTCGTCCCCTCCCACACACAATACACCCCCCCAAACACTTGCACCTGCTGTTTAAGGGAACGTTCAATGCCGTGCACTGAAAGTGCAAGTTTCAACTTCTTCCTAAACTTTTATTTTAAAACAAACCATTCCGGAACGGTTTCTTTTTTAAATACAAGTATAGGAGCTGTAAAAGGTAATTTAAAAAAGTACAGGAGCACCGCTCCCGACCGCTCCCGCTCACTTCAACCACTGCCACCCATCAACTTGAACTGCTCGAGCGTCACTCATCGACCCTTCCCGGCTGTTACAACCCAACTCTACCTCAAAGAGATCCTGGTGAGCACAGACCTGCATCGTCAAAAGCCACACAGAACGACCTGCTCGACTTCTGCTTGTGCCCAGATGAACCACTGTTCCTGAATGGAGAGTGATCCACTTTCATCACCGCTCGAAGTTTGACACTAATGGCCCACCAAAAATCGGAAACAGAAGAATCTGTTGAGTATATATGATGAACATAAATAACAGGTTAGTTGGCTACTTTTCAGTATGCTGGTGAAGTGCAAGAAGTCGGAGAGTGATAAGATTGCATGATTGCTCAGCAGACCTTCCCCCATGCTGGCTTCAGTGCCATTATGGAGTTGTCAAAAGGCTGACAGAAAATGTTATAACATTGAAACAGACTCTTCTCTTGAAGTGTGGGAAATCTATTGCACAATACCTCAACCGATATAGAGGCCACAAAAAGAAAGGTGTTAATACTTGTGTTACATTTGTGAATGACTTTGAAACACGTGTGTGGTTGGGTCTAAGGCATGTATTTTTGCCTCTTGTTCGCCCATGTTGAAGCAGCATATTTGGCAGATTCAGTGGAGGTGACCATAGTGGCCAATAAGGACACGCATGCTTCCGGTGAGTACGAGGGAGCAAAAAGATAAAGGATGTGCAATCAGAAACATAATAATCCCATAAGACCCACATAATGTTTAATGGGGGTGAGGAGGAGTCACCTGATGTTAAGGGTTGTGGGACTCGCCATCCCAATCAAGAAGGTGGACACTATAAGCCTTCCTACATACAAATGTCCTGTGGATCTTGTGTGGTTCACACGTAGATTATACACTTTTAATTAATACCAAGAGAATGTTCACACACTATTTTTCATAAAAATATAAATCGTATGTAACAAAAGGGAACACTAAAAAGCAATACACTCACAGGTAAGCAAAACAGAAGATGCCACAATGAATCAAGTAAGTTCTTTAGAGTCCCTCCTAGAAAGAAAAAAGGTAGCAAGAGGTGAGTAAGATTTTTCCATCTAGGCTGGAAAGTTCAAGGGGAAACAAACAGTGCAAATAAGCACATTGTTTAACTAGAAGAATCCCAAGGATCAGGTCCTTTGGAACAAACCACTTAGAATTTCCCTGAAGATAAAGAGGCCCAGGGATTAAGCAAATGCACAAGGAAAGGGCTGCCCAGCAGTGCCAGAGTAAGGAGGGTAATACTTAGGGACGGCAAATCAGTTCTGTAAAGTGGTTGGTGCTTTTCAGATGCAGTTGCTGTGCGGGATTCTTCAGTGAAATGGGGATCCAGTGATTCCCAGGTCAGGGGTAGGGCCCACAGGAGTGTCAAGGTGAGTTGCTTGCTGTCAGTGGTTGCTGGTGATGCAGGGTTCACGTGTTGCCTTAGGATTCTGCTTCTGAGGACTGGGAACGGTTCAGAGGCACCATGAACAAATGTTAGACACCAAAAAGGAGCAAACCAAGGAAAGATGACTGCAGTCACATGAATTTAGGAAGCACAGGCCTTCGGTGCATCCCAGTTAGGGGATATGGAACTGGAGTGCTTGCCTAATGTCTGGGGAATTAAGAAACTTTGGTTCTGACTAGAGACTTCAGATCCTGGCAGCCAAAGCCACTCACTGTATAACAAGTGACAAAGTGAAGGGGGACCCCCAGATATAAGGGTTAGGCCATGGGGGTCCATTCTGGGAATCTGGGAATCTGGCACTTCGTTATGAAGATGAAGAGATTCTCACAGGAGCTTCCTTCTCTTCAGATTCCTTGCCCAGCCTGTCAAGTTGCACAGCGAGTAGAGTGCTCGCTTTGACATCCGTGCAGAGCCTGCTGACGCAGGTTTGAATCCCGGCGGGGCCAAACTCAGCCTTTCATCCTTCTGAGGTCGATAAATGAGTACCACACACTGTGGGTAATAATAAGCAGCGCTCAGATACCTGAGGGTTCGTAGCGCTATATAAATGCCTAATTATTAATTATTATTATTATTGGATCTGAAGTAGTTATAGTTTCCTTGGGATCCTGGGAAGAGAGTTGCTGAAGTACATGCTTCCATCCCTGTTTATAGCAAAGATTACTAGTAGATGGTGTAGATACCTCTGCTATTAGGCACAAGATTCGAACAGTCTGGGGAAGTGAACATTGCTGTGCATCCTGGTCACCCCATATAACCCAGCAGATTTTATACATGGTTAATAGTGGGAAAGAAAGGAGCGAGTAAGGCAATAAAGTAAAAAAAGAAGGAAACAAAACATAAAGAAAGAAGGTCATGACATCATATACTAAGCAGCTGACCACTTTTGCATATTGCCCACTGCCAAAAGCCAGTGCTCCTTTCTACAGACCCCAAGCTGTGCAGCTGATATATCAAAATATTTAAATATAATCACTTCTGTTCACCAGTCATGCAGTGTGGGAGCATATCTGAGAGCTTGTCATAATTGGGATGCAAACTACTGTCCACCCGTCGTGCAGCATGGCAGTATATCAGGGGGCCAGTTTGTCATAATTGGGATGCACACTTATGTGCACCGGTCATGCCTTGTGGGAGCATATCTGAGTACTAGTTTGTCATAATTGGCAAGCACACTTCTGTCCGCCAGTCATGCAGTGTGGGAGAATATCAGAGGCTGTTCCAGAGGGAGGCCCCAGCAGAGGAAAGAGATCTCCCACCAACTCGCTGCTTGGAGACGCGACTAACCCTGAGGGAGTTGGAGGCGGATGAGCGAAGAGCTCGAGAAGGAAGATATTTAGGAAGAGCGAGTTGAAGGTATTGAGGTCCCAGGCCCCAGAAGGCCTTGTGGACAATGCAGATGGCTTTGAACTTAATCCTTGCCGCCACTGGGAGCCAGTGCAGAGATTTCAGTCCTGGAGAGATACGATCCCTGGGCTTGAGGCCAAGGACAAGTCTTGCAGTCCTGTTTTGGATGAGTTGCAGAGGGCGGAGAGTAGAAGCAGGCAGATTTATTAGAAGAAGGCTGTTGCAGTAATCCAGCCTAGAGAGAACCAGAGCTCTGGAGACAGTGACAGTGAGCTTCTGGGGGAAAGAGAGGAAAGGAAGAATACCTCTGAGGAGGTCTGGCAGTGTGACTTCTTAGAGACGTCAGAGATGTGAGGAGAGAAAGAGAGTGTGGAGTCGAAGATGATCCCAAGGTTTTTAGCCTCACAGGTGGGAGCAGGAAGCGGGCCAAGAGAGACAATGTGGAAGCACATCAGAAAGCCAGTTTGACATGGTTGAGATGCAGACTTCTGTCCACTGGTCATGCAGTGTGGGAGGATACCAGGGGCCAGTTTGTCATAATTGGGATGCACATTTATATCCACCGGTCATGCAGTGTGGAAGCATATCTGAGAGGTAGTTTGTCATAATTGGCAAGCGCACTTCTGTCTGCCAGTCATGCAGTGTGGGAGCATGTCAGAGCAGTTTGACATAATTGGGGTGTGCACATCTGTCCACTGGTCATGCAGTGTGGAAGCCCATCAGCAAGCCAGTTTGATATAGTTGGGATGCAGACTTCTGTCCACTGGTCATGCAGTGTGGGAGGATACAATGGGGCCAGTTTGTCATAATTGGGATGCACATTTATGTCCACTGGTAATGCAGTGTGGAAGCATATCTAAGAGGTAGTTTGTCATAATTGGCAAGCGCACTTCTGTCTGCCAGTCATGCAGTGTGGGAGCATTTGAGGGCAGTTTGACATAATTGGGATGTACACGTCTGTCCACTGGCCATACAGTGTGGGAGCCCATCAGAAAGCCAGTTTGATATAGTTGGGATGCAGACTTCTGTCCACTGGTCATGCAGTGTGGGAGGATACAATGGGGCCAGTTTGTCATAATTGGGATGCACATTTATGTCCACTGGTAATGCAGTGTGGAAGCATATCTAAGAGGTAGTTTGTCATAATTGGCAAGCGCACTTCTGTCTGCCAGTCATGCAGTGTGGGAGCATTTGAGGGCAGTTTGACATAATTGGGATGTACACGTCTGTCCACTGGCCATACAGTGTGGGAGCGTATCAGGGGCCAGTTTGTCATAATTTGGATACACACAATTATTACTAAAACTAACTACACATTGTGAATAGAAGTTCATCAATGCCAGCATCCAACAATATTAGCGTGGGGCTTACATGCACTGTTTGACTGAACAAGCAGCTAGTACTTTTACCTACTACAGGCTAGCTAGTAGTACATCATCAAGGTGGGGAGAGGGCAAGGAAATAATGGATGCAGTAGTTTACCCTGAAGACCACATTCAATGCACACGTTAACTTCATCCCAAAGGTATCATTTTCTTCAGAATATGAAATAAATGATGCAATAGAAACATTGTGGTGTCTTCTAACTCTAGCCACTATATTACTATTGTGACTACATTTCAGACGTTTTTCCAACAAGACCTTCAACAGCAAAAGCCAGAATGAACTGCCCCAATAGGCTTTGTCCTGTTGCAAACAGTCGATACCGTCATCCATGAGATGTTTGTAAATGATTGCAAACTAAAGTGTAGAACCAGTTACGGCATGAAATAAGATATTTTGCGGTATTAAAAACAGAATTCTGTGGTGAAAAAGCAGTGTGCAGTACTGAACGTGTAGGTGAGGGTGAGGGTTTGAGAAGGAGAGTTTGAGAGGGATCCCGCAAGAGCGTGAGTGCGCATGCGAGGGAGAGGACTCACAAGAGGCAGAGCAGGGACCTGCAACCTGTGGCTCTCTCAACGTTTTGGACTATGACTCTCAGAATCCCTCACCATCGATTATGCTGGCCAGAGCTGATGGGAGATGAAGCTGATCTGGAGGTTGTACCTTCTGCAAATGTGCAAGACTGTCCAGATTTCAGAGAAAAGAAGTCAGATCTTGAACTATGCAAGGGTACTCCACCATCAACTTTACTCACAGTTGTCGATGGTCTGCAGGAATCGGCTATGGGAAAGGTGGTGCCAAACGTTCAAGGCACCATTTTAGTGATGTTGTAGAGTATGCAGGTAGACAATGCAACTAAATTTGATAAAGAAAAAAGAGTATTTTCAGGAAGAGTTTACTACATTGTCTAAATTGCAAAGTAACTTTGTTGCTGCATATGAGAGACTACACGATAACAAAACGATCTCTTTTGTGAGGGAACCTGTTATAAGAGGTGTGAATCAGTAGAGTGGGCACGCACCAACTAAACATGAGGACGTTGAAAATAGAAGTAGGAAGAACAGGCTTAGATGTCTTAGGATTGCAGAGGGAGCTCAGACTGCTAAGAACCCGAGGAAGTTTTAGAAAGAA
This sequence comes from Ambystoma mexicanum, assembly GCF_040938575.1. Taxonomy (NCBI): domain Eukaryota; kingdom Metazoa; phylum Chordata; class Amphibia; order Caudata; family Ambystomatidae; genus Ambystoma; species Ambystoma mexicanum. Next base: position 1,043,777,940 of record NC_090924.1, read on the forward strand.
CACTTAGAAACAAGAACCCCTCAGATCATTGGACATTCATGGCTACAATGAAAGAACACTAGATCAGCCAGCTGGAAAGAAAACAGAGAGGGGAACGTGAACACGGGGGGCAGGGTCGAGGGCAGGGTCGGTCTGGCCTATAGGGCAATGCCCAAACCAAAAACGCAAAATGCTAGTGTGGGCCACTTTATTTAGTCAAAGTGGGCCACATTTGTGGCCCATATGGGCCAGTTTAATAATTACCTCACCATGTAGCTAGTAGTTTTGACCAGTGTTACTGAATACATATTCTTTAAAATTAACAATTTGCCTAACATTTTATCAAAAACCTCAACTTGGGTACTACTCAAACAGTCTGTAACAAAATAAATTAATTTCCATTTGCAACTGTGGCCCACTTTTTCATTGCTGCCTGAGGCATTTGTGTGTCCCAGTCCAACCCTGACGGAGGGACATTTGTTGAGTGTGCCTGTAAGAAAGAGGGAAAAAGCGATGAGAGGGCGACAGGAAGTGATGGGGGAGAAGAGACAGAGTGAGAATGAGAGAGAGCAAGAGAGGTAGAGCGAGAGGTATAGAGATAAAGAGGCAGGCAGACGGAGTAAGAGAGAAGGAGAGATAGAGACCACAGAAGGGGAGCACACAAGACACACAAGCTAATGCAGAAGAGGGTGAAAAGTAGAAAAGACGAGGCACAAGTAGAGAACTATGTGAGAGACTTAAAACATGGGTGAAGGATGCATGGGACCTTGGGGCAATCACAATAAATTCCTCAGCACCAGGACATGTCTAATACCTACCAGACCCCATGAGCACCATTTTTCAGGGTGGCCCAATGTGTAATGTACAGTGGAAATCAAAGTATTTCTTTCCTATTCCTCTCGCACACCCTCGCTCCGTCCTTTGCCCTCTTTCCCCTTCGCTCACCCTCTCCGTTACCCTCTTGCACAACTGCTCTCTCCCTTTTGCACACTCTCTATCTCCCTCTCATGTACCCTTTCTGCATTCACCCTATGCCTCTCACTCCCTGTCCTGATCACATATCCTTTACCTCTGGGACCGTCAACCCTTGCCTCTACAGATGTTTTGAGCTGCAGGTGTCTCACTGGGGATCACAACTTTTTCCTCGAAACCTGTGCCTGCTTCTTATACCAAATCCACAGTTAATAGAGAACATTTGTTCAAACTGGAAATTGACATTGTTTTTATTGTTCTTAGACCCAACTTGCCGCTTCCGTATGGATGCAGCTTATGTTTCAATTCAAAACTGTTAACGTTATTAACATTGTCGAATAGAATTGGAATATATATGGCTGGGGATGTACTCTGTTAAGTATTAGAGTGTACCTGAAGACTTAGAATGGAAGTAGGCAGTCTCATCAATCATAGGAGATGATGTAATAAAATAAAATAATAAACACGAGGGAATAGAATGGACTGGGTAAAATGGAAATTATTCTGTCTCATACTGTTAACAAATATAATCATCTAAAATAGTAAGCCTGTTGCAAACAGTAGGCATCATCCCTATTTCAAACATTGTAACACGGTTTGTACATTCAGCCAAGCAATTACCAAGAGCTGTTAATTTCCCACAGTTAACAGGATGACCCTCCTTACCCGATATCCCAGTCGCCACCTATTCCTCTGGTCTTTTTATGCATAGAAAAGGTCAATCTAAGCCTGAATTTTAATGGATATCATATATTTTAGCTCTAAAAGCTTAGGAATGTTATATTAGACGTGGATCTACCTTTGGAACACACTCCCCATCACCATTCATGGCTTTCCCATTAGCACTGCCTCTTGTTTAGAGGCCCTATTCCCCTGTCAAATATTTCACATTGTTTCTGGCTTTGGGTGCACTGTGCATTTGTTATGGCAAATCCTGTTTTCTCCTACATTCCTTCAGTATACGGCACGCATCTGGGGGGGCTCTTGGCTTAAAACTGTCTTCTACCCTCTCAAGGTAGTGTATCAACAAAGATCAATGATATCTCTACATTCTATCCTTCTATCATTCTATTCGATCATGATGGGAAGAAACTTGTAATTTGTGTACTGTAAGGGATCCTTGTTGTGAATTTGTTTGACTTGTTTTAAGGTTTCAATCCATGTATTGTATTCAGGGATGAACGTGTTATGGGATGGGAGCTCGCGTGTCCAGTCCCAGCACCGATAACTTTTGCAGCGAGAACCCTGCATAAAAAAGAAAAAGCCTTAGGGCAGATAAAGAATCCCACCCTCTACCCTGGCTTGGGTGCTCTTCGATTGCATTGCCAGATGTCTGCTTTATTAGTAGTGGTTACCCATGCAGAAATATAAAGAGTAGGAAAATATTTCCAATCAGGGTAATCATGGTTGATTCCAATCAGCCTTTCATGAACATTATTAACCATCTCGTTATATTTAGGCATTAGATACCCCTCATTACCTGCATCCTCTTACCAAACATTAGATGAGCTGTTACAGCATCAGCATAGGCACGGTTAATTTCAGAAGCACCAGTAGTATCGACAACCTTAACGTTACTGAAACAATGATGTTCAAGATAAAAACCCAAAGGGGGGTTCTAATCCTCTATTTGGTTGTATTTAAGTCTCTACACATTTTGACACATTATATGGTTCAGACTCATCCCTTTAAAATGTCTCTGTGAATGCAGATAGTTTTCAGCAAGGGATCTGAGCAGCTGCTGGTGTCCAACAGCCCAAAGTTTCAAAGCTGCATGGTTAAGGGAAATCGAGGAGGCCAACGTTCTATGCATGCAGCTCCTGCCAAGGGAGTACATGCTTCATCAGGTGCCTCGGGTCTCTGAAGCCTCCCTACCAGAGTCCGTGTGAAACCACAAATAACAGGGATATCACACCATGACCCAGCACATCAAGGACACATGTAGAGGTCCACCAGGGTGACCACCATTACAACCTGCACTGCCCCAGGTCATGTGAGAGAGGAATACAATCCAAGAAACCTGTGATTTTGAATCAGGCTCCTCCTTTCACTTCCTCCTGTTCAGGCAAGTGCATTTATAAGACCTGCATTGCAACCGTTCTGAATCTCAAAGTGTCACAGAAATTAAGGTATTCTGACTAAAAGGTATTACTTCAACCAAATATCTTTTGGGGGTGAATATTTTCTATAGCTTGACTTTTTCCCAAACGCATGATTTCAGTGACTTACCGTGGCTCACATGGCATGATCTTTTCAAAATGTTAATTATGAACATATTTTAACAGCGGTTGCAATTGTTTCACTTGTAATTTAAAGTGAGAAAACTGTTTCCACAAATGTTACAAAAGGTTTGTGGTGAACAATCATTCATATGTTGATTTAAATGTGATTGCTTGTTTTGAATAAAGTGATGTTATTTCTATTCTGTTTGTCTTATTTTTTCTAAATTACAGAGAGTTAACAGGCAAGGTGCATTCCGAAATTAGTGTTTGTGTAAGCATGGAATCGGCAACCGTGTTTCAGTAAATACCCTCTTTACAATGAGGAAGGCACTAGCTGTGAGTTATAAAATGTTCTACCTTTAATGAAAATGAAATGATTACAAAGCAATGTGTTTCTTCTTCCAAAGTGTGGGATTCTTGTATTGGGATTGATTAAATCCTTGTTATTATTGGTTATAAAAGAAGCCAACATAGATAGTGGTGCAGATATGGTTTGCAGTAGATCTTTAATTTGCCCTGACCAGGGGTCACCCAATCAATGTTCCTTACATTATCAAGCATTTTGTAGATGAGGTGCTAGACTTGCTAGATGCCCCCCCAAACTGAATGGGGATAACTTGTTAGGCTGATCAATAGTTTCAGTATTTAAAAAATCAGAATTGTATCGCTTTTTAGGTCAAAAAGCTCATTTTAGGGCGATTAGTATTTTTTATAGGGCCAGAATGCCTTAGGCAGCAGAGGGTATCTCAGGCAGTACGTATATATTATGAACATCGAAAATCTAGTCTGGGAACTGGACAGAAAATAAGTTATGTTCAAAAGAAGGTTGCCATTTGGTAGAATGGCCAAGTATTCAGGCAGGGTTATATTCAAAAATAGCTGCCGGAGAACAAGATGGTGGGGAAAAAACCCATAGTCATGCAAAGATAATTAAATAATTCTATAACAGCAGTTCATGGATAGTTCAATGCAGCTGGGGTTTATATTTAGAATTTCTTGGCTGGCAGGAAAGCATGGAATAGACTGCCAAAATACCCCAGTGATCTGATCAAAACTGCTTCTTTTAAGACATCAAAGGATTTATAATGAAGATCAGCAGGATCTCACACAAATGTAATTAGCTTATGCGTCAGTCAAGTGAGGCTTGCCAAGAGAAGTCATTCGGGCTTGGTGATTGACAAGCAGGCCAGCCAATTGAAGGATGGGAGGGCTCATATGTTAGTTAAGAGAGCCAATTGAAAATGTATCCTGTATTTGCATGAAAGAATTAGCTAATTGAAATTTGCCTATATAATCCCAGTGATTCTCGGAGCTTACTGCTGGTGTCTTCTTGGTATCCTGTGATGCATTAAAGATGACTTTTGAAACCAGCCCAGGTACCTGTCTGCCTCCTTGCCTTGTGTCCAGTCCCTGCTGCCTGATCCTCTTCACTTGGCTGACCGAAAATGAAGCTTGAAGATCTTTTCTTCCAAGGACAAGAATCCATGTATGCTGGCAGACATTAGAAGAGGCCTGGATGCCCGGGAGAGGAGTTCTGGCAAGAGTGGTAGGGTAAGTAAATGAATCTGCAGTGTGCCCCCATCTTGCCAGAAAGGGCCTTCCCATGACTGTTAGCATGAATGATGGATGGCGTGCTTTGTCACTTGTGGATTGGGGTGTGTATTATGGGAGACTGAGGTAAGGAGGGAGAAAATAAAGACATGTATTATTAAGGGGTCTTTATAAAGTAATCCAAGAGTAATCAGGGTTTTTTAAAAGCAATCCAGCATTAATCCAAAAATAATTTTGAAGTAATCTAGAAATAATTAAGAAGTAATCTAGAAGTAATTTAAAAGTAATCCAAAACTACTTTAAAGGTAATTAATGGTTTCAAAAGTAACATGGTAGCTTAGAAGAATAACAGGGGTTGGGTGTTCAGTTAATGATAAAGAGCGTCACATAGAGGTGTTGATTAATGATGAGTGATGAGGAGCATCACAGATAAAGATGTGAGACGAGGAGTCTCAGAGATAAGCCCATAATCTTACGTCAAGGACGTCTAGAAGAAACAATTTCAAAATCCAAGTGGATACATAGGCTACACGCTAGACAAGGTATGTCATTGTTCTGAATATGTCCTTGTTGTTCACGGGTTGCACACACACATATGTTTTTTTAAATCTTGGAAATACCTTTCTGAAGGGAATTATTATATACACTCATGATGTGACAAACTCACCCGTGGAGGTTTTGATCCATTTTTATGTATATTTCTTGCAGTGTTGAGAATGCCCAGGTGTGTCATTTTGCTGCCTTTGTCCAACTTCCCTTTGTGACTACGACCAGAATATCCTTGCAGAAAGGTTAGTGGTGGTGGTGATGGTGTAGGTTTCTAGAACTTCCAAAATGGCTCTTTGGCCCACCTTTGAGCATGCCTCCTCTCTCTTTGATTGTTAGGTTTCCCACCGTGAGGGAACACCGGAAACAATGGGGAGCACGATAGAAGTTTTTAAATGTACTCCAACTCTGTTTCTCTATAGTTTGACTTGAATTCAGCTATGCATTACATGCCCAAGGGAAACTGTTTTTTTTGTGTGTGTGCTTTGAATATTGCACGCTATGAGTGCTTATGAGGATACCTATTAGTGCTCCCTTTATTTTATTTTTTTTCTTTGCAAGGCATTACCACTGAGGCTGCCCCATGAAATCAACTTGATGTCTACACACTGAAGAAGACTGGACCACTTGTGTAGCAATGTTGGCCTTTTCACAGTCAAAACTCGAGTTGACGTTTCATTTTCCATAAATATGTATTAGAGTGTATTTGTTTCCCATTACAATAAGTGTACTCAGTCACTACACACTAAAAACCTTGCTCAGTACATGAGCTGACACTCAATTGCAGCTCAGGTTGGAATGTGAGTATAGGATAGATTCAACTGCGTTCTTTTGTTTGGAATTTATTTAGTTGTTTCAGGAGTTACAATTTTATTTCTTTGTTACTTGTATGGTACACGTGCAAAGCTGGTGTTTCTTTGTTTTTTTCTGTGGTTATGCATACCTTTCTGCTTGGCCATGACATACTTTGATGAGATATGATTGAGTGCATGGCTGATTAGCAAGTCACATTGACTTTTGAGTAAATGTGATTGTTTTTTCGTGTGTTTACTTGTGTGTGAACAGTGTTCAGACTGCTAAAATGTCTTTTATGTTTTCTGCATTTTCTAAAATAAAACTGTAAATCCAGAGAGTTCTGGCTTGTTGTGCTTTGTAGCACGTTTGACCCCACCTACTGGCTCTTCTTTTAATTAACTGTGGTGCGTTACTTTTTACCTTTTCTGGTATTGTCATCTGCTACTAGCTGCGTGTGTCAGTTTTTATTGGCTGCTTTTCATACTCTGATAAAAACTATTGTTTAATGTCTTAGAGCTTCCAAGAGAGAGTTGGTGTTATTAAGAGATGAGTAAGGCAGTTGTGATTAATTTTGCTGAGCCATCTAACAGCTCTCAAAAGTGGTAAGTCTTTTACTGTGTTTCTAAGACAGAGCAAATTGATCATTGCATTAAAACAAACATTGGCAAAACCAATCACTTTGACTTTAGTATAGTTTGTGTAAATATGTGACGTTACAATGTAGTTAGTGTGTGTGTGACTGAAAGTGAATAATAGATATGTGAATTCTGAAAGTTTGAGCTTTATTGAATTTATCTGTTTCTGGTCATAAAATGGTACATAATATACAATTTCGGGGTATAAAAATGAATTGCCTTACGCAGTAGAGACATTAAAGCTAGTCAGAATATTCAGGGTATTACATTGATTAGCTTAAATGGCATATCTTCGAAATGGAAAATTATGATAATATCTAATATTTATAGATTCCCGGGCAAAGATAATGGCATACTATTGGATCAATTTAACTCAGAGTTAGAGCGGATATGCAAGCTATATCTTAATGATACCATAATTGTGGTGGGTCATTTTAATATTAGCCTGCCGCTAATGAATTCAGGCAAAACTGAAATTAAGGAATTACATGAACAATGGAGAATTCCTGATATGCTCCATGGGGTATTCCTGATTCGGTCCAAAATGAGGTAAAAAGCAATGAGAGGCCTAAGGGATTTCTGCATGTTTCTGAGAAGAAGAATTTATGCTGTTTAAATGGGAGGGTTGTGGGAGATATGTCAGCTAAAATACCCTTCTTTGAGGAACGGGCATAATCCCCTACTGATTATATATTTCTAACCATGCAGACTTTTTGGAGCTGTAATGAGATGGAAATAATACCAGAAACAATTAGTAACCATTTACTTTCAACAGTGTGTTAAGCTTAGAGTTTTCCTTGTGGGATGAAACAATATTCGGTTCCACATATCAAAATCTTTCAAAAGGAACAGGGATCAAACAAAATCACAGAGCTGTGATTTCCCTTATATGATGCAGCCTATACTCCAATTGCTGCATTGTAATTATTATCGGCTACTATTAGGTACAGACCTGTTCAAATAGAGCTGAAAGGGACTGCCAGGACAAGACAGACATACATGGAAATGTGGTATCAAAGACCCGAATACCGAAAAGTAAGACAGTTAGGGCACTCTTTAAGGACGGTGCCATGGATTGTGTTATAAAGACAACAACAAAAAAATAATGCAAAAAATCAATCAAATGTGGGTGGACCTATTGCATTCTATTGGATCAATAAATGTAAAGAAATATTGGACTTTATTGATAAAGGTATGGGTATGCACAAGCCTATAGTTGTGCAGTCAATAAGTGCTGAGAAATTGACATATTACATATACATATAATAGTCTTTTTAAGGAATTCAGACACAACTTGGGAAATTGCACATTTAATTCAGAATGACAAAGCAGTGCAGGTTCCAGATATCATGAAAATAGAGATGGTAATTAAAACCTTAAGTAATTCCTGAGTACAAGGCCCCAATTGGATTCCCAATACCATCCTACATCAAAACGTTATGGAATGTGCTTCTATATTTGAGCCAGCATTTTAAGACTATTTTATAAGAGGGGGTGTGCCTACCACATGGAAACGTACTTTCATTATTGCTATTCATAAGAGGGGTAATAGAACTGATCCAAAAATTATAGGATGAATGTCTGGAATACAAATTCTAGAAAGCTCCTGGATTTTCTGAAACTACAGTGCATAGAAAGAACGTTTTTTCCCATAGAAAAAACTGCATTCCTGGCTAAACCACCCACAATTGATAATTGCTTAGCATTGTCTGGACTAATGGAAAATACGCTCTAGGGAAAAAGATCTCTCAGTGTTGAGCATTTTTAGATTTCCCTTCAAGGTTTGTTAGAGCTTTCCTTTGGAAGAAATTGGCTAATTAAGGTATTTCAGGTGGTCTCTTGAAGTTACTCTATATAGACATGTGTGTCATGTTCCAGCTGGATGGTTCAAGTCGTACGTAGCTAAGATACCCACTTATAAAGGCTTCATACAAGGCTGGATTTTGGTGCCTCTGTTATTATTTACATCACAGATTTGCCTGCCTATTTGGGTAATCAAAGAGTGTTTCCGCCCAAGTCGGTCCTCAAAATATTTCCACTTCTATCATATGCTGATGATACTGTCTACATGGAACAGACTCGTATAGGGTCCCAATGCACATTTAATCAGTTTGGGGTTTACTGTAAGGTAAATAAATAAAAAACGTATACCACAAAAACTGAGATAAGGTTTTTTACAGCAAATGTGTGCTAAACATAACTGCTAAACATAACTGGCATCTAGACCCACTGCTGGGGACCGACAAAACTGTGTTACACACACTCTTTGACCCCCCCCCCCGCTTCACCCAACTCTGTGACTATAGAAAAACATTTCAATAAACCTAGAATTAGTGATATCATGACCATGCTCCAAGTTAAGGACAGGCCTGGGCAGTGACAAAGGTTAATTGCCTTCAAGATAAAGGGGACTTCATGACACTACCTGCTAAAAAACGTGACCTGGCTGATCTGTTGGGGGAAATGAAGTGAGAATTTCAAAGCAGTATGGCCGAGCTAACATTCTCGACAGGTGAGTTTTGGGGGATGAGCAACATATTGATGAGTTTGAGGACGGGTAAGTAGCCCCAAAGCATTCCATCGCCTGCTCGATCTGGAGCACAGTTGTGAGGCACTTGAAATGAAACACCAAAACATGGAGAACTGCTCAGGTTGAAACAACGTTAGAACTGCTCAAGTTGAAACAACGTTAGGCTGCGAGGTGTACCATGTTATGTGGGAGACACTGAGCTCCTGAATCATGTCCGGCCTCTCATTTGCTCTCTACTTGGTCTCCCCAACGATGCATCAATAGAGCTGGATATTACTCATCGCCTTCATAGAGCTGCAGGAGACAGAGATGACGTGCCTCCCAAAGTTATTAGTCGAGTACATTTCTCTGTTTTCTCTCTTAAACAGGAAATAATGGAGGCTATGCATCGTTTGCCGGATCTGGCCTTCCATGGAACTAAACTCCAATTGTACCAGCACCTGGCTGTCGTCACGCTCCAAAAGCATAGGACCCTACTTCCTGGCTCATGGAGGAGGGGATCCGCAACAAGTAAGGGATTCCTATGGCCGTGATCTACAGACACAAGGGTAAGCAGCAAATAATCAAATCTTCCCAGGAGGCGGAGGAAGTGCTGGCCTGCTGGTGCACCGATCCTCAGATGCGGGGCAAGCTTTTCCACCTCCCACACCTACACAGAATAACCACAAGCTGCAGAGGAAATGATGGTCCAAAGCTGGTCAAAAACCTGGATGTCTGTCTGGTGTAAATTGAAGAGATTGCTTCTCGCTCAGCAGTTCAGTTCTCGCCTGGTTTTTGCTCTGTCGTGACCTTGTTGACTATCCAACCTCTTGCACCTCCTTTTAGCCTCTTAATGTCCGGATTTCCCTCTCAGTTACTTTATGCTCCTGTTTTGCAGCTGCCCTGCTTCTGGAATTGCTTGTTGAGTTCTGGTTCTATGACTATGTACTGGGCCCGGAGTCGACCGGTATTAGTCCTGAGCTATGGTGGTAATAGCTCCTTTTTGTGTTGCTTTCCATTTCTTCTTTCTTTTTTCTTATTTGGGTGGGTCCTGGTTGGGAATTTGTTCAATGTTTGTTTAAAATTGGATGTGATCTGTACAGACGTATTAAGAATTTTGCTGATGTTGGTCCTGGCCAGTTAAGGGTGACATGCTATAATTTCTGCCCGGTCCTGAGATTGTACAGGAGCCCCCTCCATCGTGTCTCAAAGAACTCACCCTGAATGTTCAGGGGCTTAACTCCCCTAATAAGCGCAAGCCAATCCTACATAAACTAGTTGATAACAGCTGCTCCATTGCCTTTTTACAGGAGACTCATCTATATCCACGTGACATCTGCAGGTTGCGAAGCTGACACGTCCCACAGCAATATGTGGCATCCAGTGGCATAAAATAGGGCGTGGGGACTTGGTGCTCTTTGTCGGAGAGCTGATTTGCAGGGTGGATAGCTCAGGGGCAACACGCTCGCATTGGGAACAAGACACAGTGGAGCACTACAGGTTCGATCCCTGGGTCCGTGCTTAGAAACCTCTTAGGTGTTAAGCATGTTATAAATAACCAATTACAATTACAGGGGTTAAAGGCCTATTATTTGGGCACTTGTTCACTATCATGTCTCTTTATGCACCGAACGAGAGGCAGGGCATATTTCGGTACTGATTTCAAAAACGCTCTTTCTCGCCTGAAGCTATTAAGGGTAATGAACTTGGTCAACCTCTGGCCCTGAGTGCACATCTGAGAGCACGACTATATGGATTTCTGGCACGTGCATAGAAACTTTTCAAGGATTGACTTGCTGCTTGTATTCCCTTCCCTTGTGCCATATATTCCTACGGTTAACATCGCCATCAGATCTGTGTTGATCCACGCCCCATGAAGCTTGAATTGTTAGTTAATAGGCTGTCCCCTCTCCATAGACCACCTTGGAAGTTTTACGACCCAGCTCTTGGTGACATGTCCCTAACAGATGCAATTGATAGGATGTACGTGATTATTTTGATTCCAAAAATTTCAATTCCGAAAATGCTCGAAATTTTTGACAAAGCAATAATCAGAAATATCACCCCCACCCGCTATCCCCCCTCCCTAACCCTAATACTTACCTTTGGCACCCAACTAACGTTAAATCCTCTCTGCAGCGCTCACCCTGAGATGTGATTTTCGCCATTTTTATCCATTCTTTTTTTCCAATTGTTTCTACAGAACCCCAATTGCAAAGACGATAATTGACTGATTCCATGAAAACAATGATGATACAATCTCAACTGCCATATTTTAGAATGCGATGAAAGCTGTTGCTAGGGGAGAGATTATCGCACACACAGCTGAGTACATCAAAAGGCACAGAACATTGAGGGAAATCCTTGAGAGTAACGTGCATACAGCCGGCCGGGTTCTTAAAGGCTTTGCGACAACTGCAGGTAGCTAGGAATAAACGTAATGCTCATTTAGCTAAAAGGACAGCTCAGGAACTTATCCACACAAGGCAGGCCTACTGCGCCAAGGGCAATAAGGCAAATAAATTATCAGTTCGCAAATAGAAATCAGTTCACATCAGTTATACCATCATCACTGGGCTCACTGACTCTGATGGCTCAATCCACCACACCAAACAGGGTAAATTCGATATTCACAAAAATGATTTAAATGAAGACATGGCTGAGGGGTCTCTCTCTTCTCCTGCTCGGTCTTACAGCGTGCTCCCGGGCCTTCCTAAACTCTAAATTGGACAAGAACATCACTGAAGAGGAGGTCGCTGTCGCGATTGCCCCTCTCAAGAATAGAACCGCCGGCCCTCGCAGATACTCTGCTGCTTTTTATAAGATATTCCAGCCTCAATTGTTCAAAGCTTTAACCAAAGTATTCAATTAATTCCAGGCACCTGGGAAAGTTACTCCTTCAATGGAAGAGTCTGATACAGTCTTAATACTAAAGCCTTGAAAGTCCCCATAGGTACGGCAGTCGTACAGACCTATTACTTTACTAAATATTGACGTTAAGTTGTACTCCAAGATTTTGGCTACTAGGTTGGATATGGTATTGCCCCATTAAGTTGATCCTGACCAAACAGGGTTTGTTCCAGAGTGCAGTACACATGGTTACATTAGACAGGTGTTGAACTTAGTTGATGTTGCTAGGAGGGATGGCCTGGAAATGTAATCCTTACTTTGAATGCCATGAAGGCGTTTGATAGATTGCAATGACCTTACCTACATAAGGTCTTGTAGTCCTGTGGCTTAGGGACCGTATTTCAACGCATGGTCCTGACTATCATTCTCCATCTACTTGGGTAAAGGTTTATCAGGATTACACTGCCCCAATCGTCAACCTACAAGGGACTGGACAGGGTTGCCCACTGTCTACTCTGTTATTTGCACTTATTATGGAACCCTTCGCCCAAAGGATCAAAAACAATCCAGAGATACAAAGGGGAGTTAGTGGTGGTGTCCCGTATAAGATTTCCCTTTGCACCGACCACATCATGCTCATAATGACAGACCTCGCAACAGCTCTTGGTGTTGTTTTGTTCGAGTTAACGAGGTTCAAAACAGTGTCGGGATGCTCTGTTAACTACCAGAAATTCTCTGCTTAAGGTGTCCAGGTCACCCGTGCTATTCCGGCTGACCTGGGGGAAGTCTTCCCATTGCATTGGGAGACTAGCTTGATTGTTTATTTGGGAATCCGTATTCCTGCTTCTTCCCAGGTGGTCTACCATGCTAATTTCCCTGGCCTCTTTGGTGACCTAGTCAATTATCTTCAGTTTTGGAGTAAGCAGGACATTTTGTTGATTGGACAGATTACCACAGTGAAAAGTATTCTTCTGCCCAAATTTCTGTCCTTCTCTCAAGCCCTTCCTGTCAAGGGTTCCTCATTGGTATTGCTAACGCTACAACAGAGGGTTAATCATTTTAACTGGGTGGGAAGAAACCCAGGATCTCTAGAGCTGTTGTGATGGGTGATATTAAAAGGGGGCATTGGCACCCTTGATCTCCCTAGGTAAATCCTGGCTACCCAGGTCTCCCATATTCTGGCTTTGAGAGACCCCGCCTCCTCCTGCAAATGGGGGCTCCTGACATAGGCCGACTCCCAGTGTAGATTGGCTGTTGGGCCCTTTATCGAAAAGTTAAAGCTCTCTTTCCTCTATCCCCCTAAATTCCACACATGTGTCCCTTTACTACTGGCATAGCGCCCTACTGAAGAATGGCATGGTGCCCGGTCTATGTCCCATTGCCCTGGTTTTTGGTAACCCAGAGTTCTCGCCTGGATTCTCTGGAAATATTTTTTCACATTAGAGGGATGGCGCTGTAGTGCTTGTCCAAGCTATACCGCGATACCTTCTCCCTTACATCCGTTAATTGAAAAGCTAAATTCTCTCTGGTGGAGGGCTAGCGATTCAGATATACCCAGCTTAGGCAGTGGATTACCTTCCCTTTGGTGAAGTTCAGAGCACTGAGAGACCCAATGGTACTGGGCCTTACCTTTACCAAGGGAGTTGGTGGGAGCAGATTCTCAGCCGTCAACATATTACTGGGACTTATTAACAGTTCAACTGCATTATGTTACCACTTGGGAAACAGACATGGGTCACCCTATAGACGATCTTTCCTGGGCTAGGAATCATGAATCCTCAAAATGCATCACTAATCAGAATGCATGTATAAGCCATGCTAAACATGGTACTGGCCCCCTCCGGCTTTGCACAGAATGAACCCCGCCCTAGATCCAGCCTGCTGGTGAGCGTGCATCCTCCAGGGATGCTACTTCCACTTGTGGTTGTCTTGCCTGATTATTCATACCTTCTGGGGTACTATTCTGGCTTTAATTAAAGAAATCTCTGGAGTGGACCTGAGGACATGTACCCTAAGTGGGGGTTCACTGCATAGCTTTTGCTTGCCACCAGAATCATCATCACTCGTGGATGGAAGAGTGGTAAGGGGGTCATTGCTTGCTCATTGGTGGATCAAGGTGTGGGACATTTTGGTGGAGGAGAAAAATACCTAAAGGTGTTGCTGCCATTTATTGACTATTGTCAAACCTACCCATCCCTGACAACCAGACCCCCTCCCCTTTTGTTAAACTATTCCCTGCTGTGAACTCTGGATGGACAAGCATAGTGTTGTGGACTTTGTTTTGTGTCAACGGGTGTCAGTAATTTGTTCCAGAAGGGCATTATTATAGCGTTAAGACCCAATCCGATGGGCCGGATCGGGACTTATTGGCCCAGGGCCCCGGTTAGAAATCCAACCGAGGGTCTTAAGGCTATTACAACCCTGGGTTTCCAATACGTAAACCTGTGGTGTTAAAATAAAAAGTATGCTCATTCATTGAACAGTACGCGTGCGGCATCCCATTCAATGAATGAAAATACAGTGTAAAGATAGCTGCCATGGATATGGAAGGCAGGGCTCCATGCGGAGCCCTTTTTCCATTTCCATGGCAGCCATGGAGTGGCAGCAGACGCGCAGCGGGCAGAAGGGCCACCAGTGTGGATGAAAAAAGTAAGTGGGGCACGGGGTGAAGGAAACGTACAAAAAAAGATACGGAAGGGTGGCGGAAGATGGTGCTGTGGGGTGGAAGAAGCAGCCTCCAGGTTTCGTGGAACATGGGCCGAGATAAGAGGTTTCAGCCCACGATCCGCAGAACCTAATTGGCTGCTCCCCTCCGTCCCCGGTGCTAATACTGTTTCTTTATTTTCCTAACTGTTATAGATGCTGCTGATGTGACTAGCCTGTGATATGATATGATATGATACGATAGGTTATGGATAACGTGCCTAATACCGAGAGGTTTCAAAGCATGGACACGCGGATCGAACCTGTGTAGCTCCATGTCGTCTTGCTTCCAAGGCGAGCACGTTGCCCTTGAGCTATCCTCCTGAGACTGAGTATGTAAAGAAGACAACTCATCTTTACAGCAGTCCTCAAGTATCTCGTTTCATACAGAAATGCTATAGCTATGGAAGATTTTAACAAAAAGCTTTATCTGAAGGCTCACTAGAACGTGTGCAAAGAAGTTATATGGTTTACCGCCACACTGGATCAAGATTGGCCAGAGCAAGAAAAAGAATCACAAAATATAAAGTACGGTTTATATCCGTGATGTCTACTATGTTGGCAGGCAAAACAAGGGTTTATCAATCTATGAGTAGTCTGCCATTAAGGATGTGGAAAATAAAGTTATATTTGCACTGTTTTGGCTTAATATGTTTTGATAATGATTTACATATTTTGAGGGTGATTTGTTTACTTTTCAAGTCAATTCTGTAAGACTGTATTTTTGTAGTTCTCGAGAATAAAAACTTAAATATGTGGGTGAAATAGAACGTGTAAGGTGTGTGGTCAAATTCCTAAATTGGAGAGTTGGTTAAAATCCTAACTTTCCCGTTTAATAAAAGTGTGTGATTTTAGAGAAATCATTTAATCTCACCATGCTATGAAGTAATTAAGTTCACACTATTTGAAAAAAGCCTCCATTACAATGGTGCACAATGTATGATTTTAGGGACAAAATATTGAGCTTATGGGTTGATGGTCACTGATGATCTCACCTAGCATTGGTCTTCCCCTGGGCCCATATCACACGATCTGACCAGGGTATGTATATTCTCACAAGCCAGTCAGTGCACCAGAGATTCTAGTGTAGCTGACTGGCTGGAGCAGATCCCACGTTAAGTTCCTCCCAGGTTGCTGCCAGCCACTGAATTGCCAGGGCTGGGCAGTGCTCTACCCCATAGGTGAATGGGTGAAACTCTTTGTTATGCCCTGTAATGCTATATTTTGTCATTACTTCTGTGTACTTTAGGATCTTCAAGAGGAAGGTTGGAGTTTAACGTAGGAGCCGGGGAAGCAGGGTGAGGTTGCTTTGCTGCATTGTTGTGTGGAGTTCTGAAAAGAAAGGGCTCTAAATGGTGTACACATTTGAGATATTTTGTGAGTTGTCTGGGGCAGGGGTTATGGTGTGGGCCAGAGCCATAATATAAATTGTTTATTAGGTTGTCTGTGGTATCCAGCAGGGTGCTGTTTAAGGACAGTGTGGGTAGTAGTGTTAATGTCAGTGGTGGGTTAGTGTGGTGTTTAGGTAAATTTTGTGTAGACACATGGGTCTTTGTGTGTGTATGGTCTTTTGTGTTAACCTATGTTTTGTTTTGTTATCAGAGTTGTGGGTCAAGATGTGTTGTTGATTAGGGTTGATAACAGCATTTTACGATTCTAACGATAATCTAGAGAGTATTTTAATAACATTTAGATTCTATATATGTTTATATTAATGGAGAAAAGACTTTGCTCACGCCTACAGCCCAAACGGCTGGATGAATTTTCACCAAATTTGCGGCAGGAGCAGCGGCTTGGCCCCGAAGGCGTACTTTTGTAAATTTGGTGGAAATCCGTCCAGTACTTTTTTTTTAAAAGGACCAAGAAGTAGGTCTAAAAAAATGAGTGATATCTATGTCCGCTCCGTGGACACACTTACCTGTTCGATCCGCGGACATGACTCCAATAGGCTTAGAGGGCAATGTGGTGTCTGAAGGACATCAGGCACGCCCACTGATTGGATGGTGAAAAGCGTGAAGTGCGTCCAATTTTTGGAAATGCCCGCCATCTTGGATTCGCAGACAGCTAACCGGTGTCCACGGACTTTGTGGTAAAAACATATTAAAAAATACATTGCACTTATGAAACCTATCAAATAATCTCTGGGGAGGTGAGGGGTGATGAGGATGGGATGGGCATTGGCTGCAAGAAGCAAAAAATAGTTTTTTTTCCTGCGAAAGTCCGCAATCAGTCTGGATGTTCGTGAACAGTCCTGAGAAGTTCGCGGACACCTCAGCATTAAAGGGCTGGTGAAAAGCAGTTCTTTGATGGCTTATAACTTTGGCGCCATTTAATGAAACCCATGACATTTTGCAATTATATTTCTGACCTGATTCCAAATGAGTTTGCAAAGTTTGGTGGGGTTATGTCAAGAGGGGGCAAAATTAGAGGGGGGGGTCCCAAAATAATGTAAAGGCTTATAAATGAGGAGCCATTTGACGAATCTTCACTTAATTTGTTAAACTAATAATAGATCTAGATATAAATGTTTTTGCGAAGTTTGGTGGGATTTTGTCAAGAAGGGGAAAAATTACAGTGGGGGTCCCAAAATATTGTAAAGGCTTATAAATGTGGTGCCATTTGACAAATCTACACAAAGGTTTGAAAAAAGATTATAGATCTAGATATAAATGTTTTCGTAAAGTCTGAATGGATTTTGTCAAGTGGGGGCTAGGTTATATGACGATTGCATGTGCATACATTTGACACCTTTGAAAAAATAAAACATGGGTGGATTTCCAGCAAACTTGTGTAATGAGCATTGGCAAGGACATTTGTGAGGTCATCTTTGATGTCCTGGGTGTTAGTCTTAGCAGTGCACAGTGGTGGCGCGAGTTATGGTCGCTTAGCTTAACATAACTAGCAAATTTATGGGGGGTTTCGGTTTTAGTTGTAACCATAACATTCTTTTAACAACATTTATTTCATTGAATTTTATAGGTTTTTATTAGTGCAACTTAACCATAACGTCCCTTTAACAAAGTTTCCAGCTACCTTGGGAGGGCCACAATGTGAGTGGCTTGTGAAAACTTTTTCTTGCCAGGAGGATGTGCAATGATTTTATGCAATTTTTTGATACCTAAATAAAGTGGAACAATTTTGCATTTTGGTTTCCTGATTTTGTGAATTCACTTCGGACCAAGGAGTGCTCCTCCACCAACTGCGGAAACGACAGCTGAATCAAGATAAATATCTTTTCAATAAAACACCCATTATCCCCACTATTTACTTCCTACCAAAGATCCACAAAAATCCTATTTACCCCCCTGGAAGACCTATTGTTACCATGAACGGCGCCTCACCAGAAAATATGTCAAAATACGTTGATCAAACATTACTACCCTTAGTCTTAACGTTACCTTCTTACCTACGTGATACAAAAGACTTCCTCAGTAAAATTGAGGGAATCACCTAGGAAAGAAACTTTATGTTTGCTACACTGGATGTAGTATCACTCTATACTTCTATCCAACACAATGATGGCAAAACAGCATGCAAATATTTTCTTGATAGCAGATCGTTAAACTATTTGAGTCATGGACAAATGATTATGGAAATGGTAGATTTATGCTTGACCAACAATGTATTTCTTTTTGACAATATCTAC
Organism: Ambystoma mexicanum; assembly: GCF_040938575.1. Lineage (NCBI taxonomy): Eukaryota > Metazoa > Chordata > Amphibia > Caudata > Ambystomatidae > Ambystoma > Ambystoma mexicanum. The sequence goes on from NC_090924.1 coordinate 1,043,796,348, forward strand.
TATAACCAACTACGTGGAACGGCAATGGGAACAAGTTTCGCACCATTTTATGCAAATCTCACTATGGGTTGGTGGGAAAAATTCATTATCTGGACTGATGCCAACACCAAGTACACTGACCAAGTAGTCCTCTGGTTATGGTATATTGACGATTTGTTTATCCTATGGAATGGAAAAGAAAAGGATTGGCTTGACTTTGTGACTATATTGAATATTAATAACCTAAATCTTAAATTTACAGAGACCCATAGCCAAGAATCCTTAATCTTCTTAGATGTCCTGGTGAAAACGGACTAAAAAGAAATCAGTACTGAACTTTATCGCAAACCAACAAGTTCGGACATGCCATTATTTGCGACAAGCAACCATCCGACTCCACTTAAATGGAGTATACCAAACGGAGAGTTTGTCAGGATTCGACGTAACTGTAGCAAACTGGACTGCTTTGACAGGGAGTGCAAAATCACAACTCGAAATTTCACCAAACAAAGATATCCAAAGGCCATAATTGAAAGAGCGTATATTAAAGCTCGGAATCTAGATTGAGTGGCACTGCTCTCAACCGATCGAATACCTGAACAGTCATTGGAAACCGATGATGTAAGACTGATACTCACGTATGGTTCACATGCCAAAACGATAAGGCAAATACTACAAAAACATTGGCATGTCCTGAAAACCGATGAAGTTCTATTCCCATTCATGGGGCAACGGGTCAACATAACCTATCGGAAGTCAGTCTCCATCAAAGACACATTAGTCACAAGTTTCATGGCACAGAAAAATGTAACCCAAGTGGAACCCACATGGTTGGACATAAGGAATACTGGTTTTTTGAAATGCACCAAATGCAAAGCCTGCCAATTTGCACTGAAAAAGACCAGTTATAAACATCCAATATTGGGATACGATGTTGAAGTCAAAACTAAAATCACATGCAATACTGAATTTGTTGTGTATGTTTTATTGTGTTCGTGCAATCTTTGGTATGTGTGTAGCACCATTGGCAAGTTAAAATTGAGAATTTTGCAACATATGCGTGCCATAAAAAACGTAGATGCCTCATACCCTATGGCAGTACATTTCAGAGATCAACATCAGAGCAAGTTGGACAGTTTTAGATTCTTTGGTTTGCATCATATTAAACTCAATCCACGTGGGGGCAACCGCAAGCTAGAACTGCGACAGATGGAGACACGTTACATTTTAGACTTCCAAACTAAAAAACCAGGAGGACATAACTTGGATGAAGAACTGTATACATTCCTTGGGACATAACTCTCCTTAGGCATTTGAACTCTGACAAATTTTCTGTAGTCGACAACAATAGGCAATGTTCTGCTGAATTGTTTGATACCTGAGCTTGTTTTAACAATTTCAATTTTTTTATATGTGTATGTTAACTTTTTTAGTGAAAAATTGCACTGCTTTTTATCCCCATATTCTCTATATTCTTCCCCTTTTTTACTTTTCTTTCTCTTTTGTACAAATTCTTGACTGCATTTCCCTAAATCCTGGTTTTATTATATTCTATATTGTATACTGATTGTCAGTATCAATGTATGCTTACAGCACTATGCACTTTAGGAACCTAGCTTCTGTCTGTATCATCAGTGAGATTACTGAGAATTAATTAATTGCCCGCATGTGAGGAATAATGAGGAGCACTATGCACTTTAGGAGTTATTGGTTTAATTGTGGAATTATCTATGACTAATGTTTACAGCACTATGCACTTTAATCACGATCTTGAGAATGATCGAGGGGTCTGAATATCATGTTTCCTCCCCTACATCTAGGTGACAATTTTTTTATAAAAAAAAAGATTTCTCATTGAATTCAATACAGCGGAATACCATCTTTAGCTAATAAGCACACACTGATGCCGGCTATATTATATTGTATTTTCATATCACTAGAGTGACAATATCTAGAAACTGCCGTTTTAATACAATTTGTTATTGTGCATAACATCCAAAATGGGAGTGACTAGAATAGTGAGAATGATATTAAATACATTCCAAAATGGCCGCTAGTAGTTTACAAAAGAGAGTCCAGATGGATTGTAAAAAGGCGAAAGAGAAAAGAGACTAATTATGCTGGGCAAAACCATAGAGTTTAAACCCCTCTGGCTGTATTTAAAAACACTGTGCAATATACTCACTTGTAAATGTGATCAAGCAACGGGAGCGTTGCAAAACGCGTCGTAGTTCTGTCATGCCTTCAATAAAGCTGGATATGGCATAAGTATTTTGTGGCGAATGGTGGATTTATTTACTTTGGGAGACCATCACTGATGTCCTGATGGCTTTGAGTGCCGTCCCTGTATGGAAAAGTGGAATCACTTTTTCTTTTGTGTAAAATATATATATATATATATATATATATATATATATATATATATATATATATATATATATATATATATATATATATATATATATAAATTACATGGCCACAGTAGTGGCCATGTAGTTATGGTTAAGTTGCTGTTTCCATAGGAAGAGCACTTTTTGGGCGGCTTATAACTTCGCTCTCCCTGGACGGGTCCTCACCAAACTTTGCAAAAAAAGTAGTTGGGTCACTCTGAATTTCTTTGCAAAGTTTGGTGAGGATTCGTCCAGGGGGGGAAAAGTTATATGGGGGGTCCCAAAACTTTTTTTTTTTCCCATAGAATGAATGGGAAAAAACTTTGCGCACGGCTACAGCCCGAACCGCTGGACGGATTTACACCAAATTTACGGCAGGAGCGGCGACCTGGTCCCAAAAGCGTGCTTCTGTAAACTTGGTGTAAATCCGTCCAGTAGTTTTTTAAAAAATGACCAAAATGTAAGGCAAAAAAATTAGTGATATCTGCGTTCGCTTCGCGGACGGACTTCCCTGTTCGCTCCGTGGACAGCACCCTGATTGGCCCATGGGCTTGCGTCATGTCCGCGGACATGCGACGTGTTTGCTGATTGGACGGCAAGGGGCGTGGAGCGCGTCAGATTTTCTGTGGCGCCCGCCATCTTGTATTCGCAGTCGACCGCGTACAGCGCAGTGAAACGTGGATAAAAAATTGTATTTAGTGCCGTGTGTAAGCGTGTTTGGGGAGGGTGGGGGAGTATGAGATAGGTTCAATGTTTTGTTTTTTTATGTGCTAGACCTTTTTGTTGCGTTCGATTTGTCTGCCGAGAACACAGCTGTTCTGACATTTTGTAAATAAACTAAATGGTGGGGTGTTTAGAGGACGGAGTATGTGTCATTTTTGTTCGCAAGGAAGGTTAAAATGAGCTATGAACACTCGCAGTGTACTTAATTGTTCGTAAATACACAAACTGGGGGTGTCCTCAGGACGCTGTCCGTATTGTAATCTGTCTAGTTGAATGTGTTCTAAGAACACTCACAGTGTCCCAAAATAGTTGCAATTACACAAAATGGGGGTGTTCTGAGAACGTTGTTTGTATTGTTCGTTGTCAGGGTGAAAGTGTTTTAAGAGCACTCCTTTTGTTCGCTAATAGTACAATTTCCTAGGGGCGTCAACCGACTTTTTGTCCACTAAAGAAACGATAAATCCGGTTGGTGTGCGCCGACATTATGTGATAATCCTATGACTGGCGTATTGACCTGGCTGACTTGCTTTTGCGACACTAAATCATATCTCCCGCCCCTAAGCCTGATATTATCAAAGCATTCATATTCCCCGCCTTTCTCCGTGACGTTACAGGGTGCGTAATGAAATGCGCCCAGTCGTCTCCAGTACTTCGCGACTTTACACAGAACCCGGAAGACAACACACATTATGTCACAACACAGCGTGCCACAATTCGGAATATGAAACTGTGATTTAAAAGCAAAGAGCAAGATTGTAAATGTTGTAAAGTACATTTATTTGACATCAACAGGCTAATTCATAGAATCCAGCGCACAAGTAGCGCACGCGGCTGGCGCACAGCGTGCGCCTGCGATAGTCTGCGCCAGGCACGTGCGCTAAAACAGACTTCCGCGCACAGCGTATTCATGGATTTCAAGCTCCCAAACCAGCCGTGGCGCAGAGAATCGCAGCGAGCCTGCAGCAGCGCCAGTAACGCCCCCAAGAACGCCCTCGCGCAAGGAAAAGCCATCAAAATCGCTAAATCATCGCTAAGGGCTGCGCTAACCCTGGACCACTTCACAGGGCAGGCAAACAAGGAAAGAAAAGCGGGCAATCTTCAAATCAGGAGTACGCGGGAAGTACTACACGCGACTAGGCAGGGAACGTGAATTACAGGGGTACGCGGGAATCATCACACGCGAACAGCCAGGGTGCGTGTATTACAGGGGTAGCGGGAAGTTCAACACGCGATTGGCCAGGGTACGTGTATTACAGGGGTACGCGTGAAGTAGAACACGCGATAGGCCAGGGAACGTGTATTACAGGGGTACGCGGGAATTATCACACGCGAACAGCCAGGGTGCGTGTATCACAGGGGTAGCGGGAAGTTCAACACGCGATTGGCCAGGGAACGAGTATTACAGGGGGACGCGTGAAGTAGAACACGCGATAGGCCAGGGAACGTGTATTACAGGGGTACGCGGGAATAATCACACGCGAACAGCCAGGGTGCGTGTATCACAGGGGTAGCGGGAAGTTCAACACGCGATTGGCCAGGGAACGTGTATCACAGGGGTGCGTGGGAATTATCACATGCGAATAGGCTGGGTGGGCCCTCACAGGTGTACCCTGTACACCCTCCCCGGCCCCTGCAGGCAGCCCACAAAACAGTGGACTACCCTGCACACCTGATCATGTCCCCCTGCACCCCCATCCACCAGGGGCACCCTCCACCAGGCCCCCACCCATGTCTCCCACCACCCCCACCCCCCAGCAGTGCAGGGGCACCTGCCATCAGGCCCCCATCCATGTCTCCCACCACCCCCACCCCCCATCCACCAGGGGCACCCTCCACCAGGCCCCCACCCATGTCTCCCACCACCCCCACCCACCAGCACTGTGGGGCACGTGGCCAGCAGGCAGTCAGGCAGCAGCCGATGGCAGGTGGGAGCGTGCTCAGGGCTCTGGGGGACTTAAATTTGGCCTCCTGGCCAGGAGCCTGGTCTTTCGTGTTTGAACGCGTGGACAGCCTGATAGGGAGTGATTTTGCACGTGAAAACCCCACACTCAGCGAATCGCGCGAAAACCCGTCACCAGCATATGTGCGTCAATAGTTACCTGCACGTGCAGTGTCAAAGCGTGTGATTGGTGAAAATGGATCTACACGCAGGAGTGACAAAGCGTGTGATTGGTGAAAAGTGAGCTACACGCAGGAGTGTCAAAGCGTGTGATTGGTGAAAAAGGATCCACAGGCAGGAGTGACAAAGCGTGTGATTGGTGAACATGGGCCAAGCACGTACACGCCGTAAGTGACGCTGTACGTGTGGGCCTGTATAAAAGGTAGTGTTGAACACCATTTCCTTGTACGTGCTTTTCGTGGAGAGCGAGTGGGTGAATTCTGTACTTCTTGTCGTTTCACACGCGATTTACTTCACGGCGTTTCCAGTTCGTACTCCCTGTTACCTCTGACAGCTTTTTCTCTTATTCCTCTTGTACTGGTTTACCTGGGCCTGTTCCCTCAAACAGTGTCCCCTTCTACTGTTGTCCTGTCTCCTCAGACAGCGTACACATCTTCTTTTGGCGGGGGTGTTGCCAACCAAAAGCGCTCATTTTTCACGCTCTTTTACCTGGCAGACGGTGAGTCACGCACGTATCTAACATCTGTGCTTGCCCCGTGTGTAGCCTACCCCTTCAGAGGTCAATCTAGGCTGCGTGTGACAAGCATACGTTCATTGTGTTACTGGATGCCACAGCGTAGTGCAGGGTTTTCCATCAGCACACGTGGTCTAGGAGGGGTATTGTGCACGTTCCTTAACTTTTTTGGGGTGCCTGTGCGTTGCGTGACCCGTCATCTTTCCCCAGGGGTGTCATATAGCCTTGCCACTGCACTAGGGTACGAATACCATCTGGTACCCAACCCCTTTGACACCCAATTGCCCAGGACAATTGTGCACACCGACTCCCATACGCACAATACCATCAGTGCCATGGTTGGGAGGCGTGCAAGCCGTAAGGGTGGCAAAGGTGGCCGAGCCACACGTGGTGGCCGTGGAGGATCCACTAGGGGACGTGGTTGTGACTTGCAGGGTGCCCCTGTCCCCCCCAGTCTGGAGGACCAGTCAGGGACACCCATGCCCCCCCCCCCAGTTGAGAGTCATGTGGCTGATACCAACCCTGATCAGCCCTTGTCGGACCAGGCCATTGTGGCACCAGACCTGTCCGAGGGTGATCCCATCGCTGACATCCAGGTCAGCAGGTCCACTGCACGTGCACCGGTGCACATTGGTGTCATCAGGGCACGCGCATCTATGCCAGATAGGTCATCTGCTGGCCCCCGTAGCCAGGGTGTGGCTCCATCCACCCCACCTCTCATACACCCTGCCAAGACTGTGTCGGTCCTAGTTCATGCACCTCAGATCAGGCCTGACCCCATCCCACTACCCCCAATGCCTGCACCTACTCCCATGCTGAGTGGGCAATCCCACACACCCAGTACTGAGTCCACCACGACTCCTGCCCCTAGTGTCCACAGCGGCGTAGGACACTCTGGATCCCCACCCCCTTCCAAGCGCAAGAGGAAGAGTGCACGTCCGGCACAGGCTGATGCCCCAGGCACGGCTGCACAGTCCGGCCCATCAAGGAAGCCAAGCTTCACAGACGCCGAACTGAATGCACTTGTTCAGTATGTGTCAGATCATGATAGGGAAATGGTCATCGTTGCAGGGTCCAAGACCACACATGCCAGACGCCAGGCACACTGGCAGACCATTGCTGACAGAATAAGTGCCCTTGGAGTAGTGAGGCGCACAGCTAGTGATTGCCAGAAGCGCTGGAATGACCTTAAGCGCAGGGCAAAGGATAAGCTGGCCTCAAGTCATGCCGCAACCTTGGTGACTGGAGGTGGGTCCCCAGCACAGGATATAGAACTCACACCACACAAGTCTGTAGCTGGATCCTACGTCACCGAGGGACAACTCCAAGGTGTGGGAGACCTCCCTGATTACGAGGCATCATCCGGTGAGTGCACATGCATGTGTGTATTATCCATGTGCATGGTGTGTGTGTGAAGCATTCATGTTGGGTGCCTGTCAAGGGGGTGTGTGGCAGAGTTGATAGTGGCACCCATGTGCCTCATCCAGTATGTTCAGTGCAACACCATCTGGCCACAGCACTATCCCTACTGGCAACAGTGCACATATGGGCCGACACCATGGAAGTTGCCCTTGAATTGTCATTTTGTCACTACATTGTTGCTCATACTCCCCTGTCTATTCATCTGATGTCTTACATACCATTCCTATCCTTTCCCCCAGCCATTCAAGTTTCATCTTCACATGCCTGACATGCAATGATACCACATGCTAATGCGTCCTCTGTATATAAATGCCAACCAACATGCTGTCATACTGTGGATGTTGCCTTGACATCCACCTCCTACCTGTGGGCTTTGGTACCGTCTGGTTTCGAGCCCCATTCCCTCACACTCCATGCTGCTCTTCATGGTCTATCTTCCATGACTCCTACAGTTCAGACCATCGTGCCCTACTCACGACACCTGCTTGCCAAAAGTCAAATGAGGGCACCCTGCCCTCCAATGCGACCCACCCTATTGCTGACCAGTGCATCTGAGCCTACTCTAAGCTAACTCTCACTGACATCTGCTCATACATGCCTTTGCCTGTCCCATAGACCCTTCACATGGTCCCTGTCCTCTCTCCTTGCTCCTCTTCCACCATCATTGGTGGGACCCGTCGGGGTGTACTCCTGGCCTCCTTCCAATCCTCAGAGGCCACTATTGATGTGCATGGTAATGGGAGCGTCTCAGTCCAAGGCCCTTAGGCCAACCTCAATCTCCTTGAGAAATGCTACCCACATCTCATCAACTTCCTTACCTCTCCTGCTGTCCCCCCTCCTCTCTCCTCATCAATCCTGCACTGCCTCCCTGCACCCTCCCATGAACCTTCTCCGCCTCCCACTCCAACTCCTACACATGCTGCACCTCTGATCTCTAGCACTCCCCGTAAGTCCTACAAGGCTGTCAACCTCCTCCACAATTACACTCCTTTCACTGCGGCTGCATCAGGCATTCCTCCGATATCTGTCACTTACATGAGGTTATGCACCTTGACATCCTTGGTCTCATGGAAACATGTCTGACGGCCAGCTCTGTCTGCATCCTTGACCCTCTCCTTGGCCCGCCACTACTGTGCAGGGGGGGTGTGCCCTTGGCTTCCCTGAGGGTATTCCTGCCACTGTCACTCCTACTTAGACCTACTCCACTCTGGAATGGCTTGTGTGAGGTCTCTCTCCACCACACCTTGACATTCTCAAACAGTGCGTACTGTGTCTGGGAAAACTGGTCAAATGTACTACTTCCTTTCTGAGTGTCCTCACCTCTCCTCCTCACTCATGTCCCCAGACACAGAAATCCTCATCCTTGGTGCTGTACGCATCCACCTGCATGCTTGTTGACGCCCCCACGTGACCTTTCTGTGACCTCAGCAACTCCCTCTCACCCTCTAGACTCCCGTCTGTCCCTACTCATTCTGCAGGGCACACTCTTGATGCTCTGATCTCATCTGACTTTCCCCTCTCCGTCCATCTCTGCACTCCTCTCTCCTGGAGTGATCACATTCTCCTCTCCTCCCAGCTCACCCTCACCACCCCACAGGCAAAGCCACCCTCACCACTGTCACACACCTTCTTGGTATTCCGACCCATGAAGTGTGAGTCAGTCGAGGCTCATGCAGCCAAAATCTCCCCCCCATCCAGCTCCCCCTTAGGCTCACTCCCATCCTGACAGGGCCCACTCCATGCTCCACTCCATGTCAGGTACACTGGATGTCTTTGCCACGGTCATGACCACCTGTCTGAAGCCCCATGCCAATGCAGAGTCCTGGCATGACTCGGATCTTGTGAACCCAAACCACAGGTGCCGTGTGGCAGAGAGGGAATGTCCTGCATCATGGCCATCCTCTGGCAAACTGGCCTGCCACATGCTCCAAAGGCAATAGCGCCTCACCCTTTTCACCAAGATGAGATCCCCAATCCAAGGGCACATATCTGCGGCATGTGACAACTCTGCAGGACACATAGAAATCTGAAAGGACCTTGCCGAGCCAGAAGCAGTGTGTACCTCCCCTGTCCCCTCCGAGCCCACAGCACTGCATGATTGTCTCTGTACCCCTATAGGCCACCCCCCCAGCACTTGTCTGCGCCTAACACCATCTGCCCTTGACGTCAAGTCCTACTTACCTTGTACAGCACTTCCAGCCGCCACTTCCCCTTGCACCTCATTGTGCCACCCGCCCCTGCACTTGCGTGACATGAATGACACCAGCACCAGTAGGATTGTTGACTGGCATCCCCTTCTGCCCCACCACCCCTCAGTGCTCCGCTGTACCTTCATACATTACTTGACCGGTGCTTCACGAATGCAATATGAATCCTTTACAGGTGATGGGGAGGTGGAATCACATTGTTTACTGCATTTTGTTGATGTAGACAAGGCACTGTGCATCGTTGCCAATTTGGACTAGCAGATCCATGTACAACATGTATACTAATGGATGTGACGATGCAATGTCAGGACCAGAGTGGTTGAAATCCAAAAAAGTAGCCCTCCTCTCCCTCTTCACTTGGTGGCTATGTCACATGCCATGTGTGTGATGGCATGTGCCTTTGACATGGCAATCACCGGCCAATGTGTGATGGCAGTGCTAGGCAGCAAGGTGAGCAGGCGTTGCTCTCCAATCTGTACATTGTATGCCCTGAGCCTCCCCTACAGACCCAGTGATGGTGAATGCATAGGAGGTCTCCCAGTCATGTTGGACATGTGTCGTAGAACTACTGCCTCTGTTGTTCATCAGCCCTTGTTGCATGCCATGGTGCTAATGCCTGTTTCCATTTTTCTCTTTCATGTCTTTGCAGGGGACGAAGCACTTGTTGATGCTGGGGATGTGGTGGTGGAGCCGTCCCAGGAGGGCAACCCGGGCCGACCTACCACAAGTGAGGGACGTGGTGTGTTTGTGGGTGAAAACCCACAAGTGCTGCAGGCCGTGCTGTCGAGGGGTGTCTCTGGGGGTTCCTCCCCCGAGCAGTATTCAGGTGTAGACTCGGAGGATGACACCTATGTGCAGTCGCAGGTGAGTGTTCTTGGGAGAGAATCTCCTCTGTCCGACCCACCTGCAGCCGGGCCATTGCCCTCAATGGGGATGTCAGTGTCGGCAGATCAGCCTCCGGTGGTTACGGATGCAGGGCCACACCACCCAATCTCTGATCCTGTTCCTGGGGCTGCAGATCAGAGAGGGAATGCAGTCCTGCAGCCTGAGGCCTTGCCGGCACAGCAAGGCGCAGTCCGCCTTGCCCCAGGCAGGTGTGGTGCCCGTCAACGTGGTGGCCGTATGCCACCTGGCAATACCGTTTGGGAGCAATCCATCTACGGTATGGCCACCCAACAGGCAGCATCATCCGAGATGATTGCACAGGCCATGGATAGGGTGGCCACTTCCATTGTCCCCCCAGAAAGGCTGATGGAGCGACTGGAGCAGGCTACAGAGTCCATCTGCCAGGCACACAGGGAGGATATGTTGGCGTCCAACATGGACAGGCGGGCGGCACTGGTGACTCTGCGGGAATCACTTTCCATGGAGTCCCAGCGCCACAGGGAAGGCCTGAGGGAAGAACTCCGTCACCTCAGGTCGACCCTGTTAGAGCTTGAGGCTTCATCCCATAGAAGGACAGAGGAGCAGCTGGAGCGTCTGACACGGACGCTCTCGGCCGAGATGCAGGCAACTCGTGCGGAGGTCAGGTCATCCCGGGAGTTACTGCATGGGGACCTCCGCATGATTATAACCCAGAACCAGAACTACCAGACCCGCCTGCTTGCAGCCATGGAGGAGCAAACTCGTGCTTTGCGTGGGCTGCCTCCCATTGTCACACCATCTTCTGAGGCAGCTCCCCCACCTCCAGAGTCAGCTGCAGGGTCTGGCCAGAGCCATAGCGACTCATCTCCCACAACAGAGTAGCCGTGTGGGCCACGAGCCTATGGGGTGTTTTCCTTTCCCATGATCCACACAGGTGGATTGTGGCGTGCATCCTGTCCTCGGACCTCATAGGTGGCCCCCCCCCCCGCCGGCCCTTTCATGGCCATTTTTCTCATTTTTATTTTTATTTTGCAAGAGTGTTGCCTTGTGTGGGTACCTGGGCATACACTGTATTGTGGCTGGGCACATGCAGGCTTGTCCTGAGTTTGGTTTCGATGCTTGGGTAGCAGACATCCACACCCCTCCTGCTTCCGTTTCCATGGGCTTGCAAAGGGTGTGCCCAAGTGACAGCAAATTACACGGTGACATTGGACTCCCATGAGCTGTTGGCCAGTCCATAGTCAATACTGTGTAGACATTCATAGTGTTCATTGTTGTTGCACCTAACTATGCATGATGGTTTGATATGTGCCTCTACTTACATATGTTGCTCATGTTTTGCAGGTATTTCACACAGATCTTCACAAGGGCATACTCTCTGGAGTCAGACTACATGTCGGTAGATGTGCACTGACACTTTTGCATGGCGCCATCACTGTACATCTGGACGGTGAGGACATACCAGCAGAATCAGGTAATGAGACTACCATTGATTACATGCAATGTGTCTTGTTTGGGTGGGCTTCAGGGTGGGTTGGTGTGTAATTTGATTGAAAATACTCTTACACAGGTGTGTAGTAGTGGCTCCAGGGCGGTTAGCTGCTCAAGTGCGGCTATGTTCCATTTGGGGCACTGCTATTTGTGACACTGGTGTCATGTTGTGATGGCCAGTTTGTTTGCTGTCACATACCATGACATGGTGTCCTCAGTGGCGGGACTGTGAAGGGAATGGGTGACATGGCAATGTTGTCATGTAGTGAATCGCCTGTGGCAATGCATATTAGATTGATGGAGTTGTGTCTTTGCGTTGTGATGCATTGCTGGTGTATGTGTAGCTAGGGGTGCACACATATTGACACTTCCATGTTAACAATCTCAGGCTGATGTGTATCTGACTGTTTATTGTCAAGTAATTTTCAGACATTGTCAGGTAGTGTCATCATTGATTGTCAGATGGTATGTGCCAGAGCAGTGTGCACTAGCCAGCACTGTGATTCCTAGGTGAAGAAGTTGGCCACCAGTTGCGTACGGGCTGCCTCCCCCCGTGCCCTTTCCCCTCCCATGCGCAGCGGGCGTGCATGTGGTTGTGGATGTGGGGGCACCACCATGTCCACGGGCAGGCCCCGGCGTGTTGCAACGTTGTGCAGGACACATGCTGCCACTATGATCCTGCACACTATTCGGGGAGCATATAACAGCTGCCCGCCAGAACGGTCAAGGGAGCGAAAGCGTGACTTCAGCACTCCGAATGTGCGCTCCACTATGCCCCGTGTTGCAATGTGGGCAGTGTTGTACCTTACCTGGGGTGGTGTGGTGGGGTTCCGGATTGGGGTCATCATGTGGGGGCTGATAGGGTAGGCACTGTCCCCTGCGGAGGTGGTGATGGGTATCATTAGTGGTGTTGTGTCATGACCCAGTATCTGACATGCATGCATGTGCAGTGGCATTCATGCTCACCAAGCAGCCATGTATCTCCATGCTGGCCAGCCTCTAGGTCCCGGCATAGGGTAGACATTCTGTAGATGAAGCTGTCGTGGGTGCACCCTGGATAGTTGGCATATACTGATGTGATTATTCCCTTGGCATTGCATACAACTTGCACGTTGATGGAATGCCAGTGCTTGCGGTTTCTATAGATGTGCTCTGTTGCCCTGGGTGGACGTAGAGCCACATGTGTGCAGTCAATTGCACCAAGCACTTTGGGGAATTGAGCCACACCATAGAATTCCTGGATGCACGTCCGCCTTTCTGCATGAGTCCTGGGGAGATATATGTGCCTGCGGACTGATGGCCGTGCAGTGATGATGTTCAAGACCTGGTGTAGGCAGCGTGACTGCGTGGCCTGTGACACACCACCCACTATGGCACTTGTCCGCTGAAAGGATCCAGTGGCCAAGAAGTGCAGTACATTCAGGACCTTCTGCAGGGGGCTGAGTGCTTGGGAGCACAGGGTGGGTGATGTGAGGTCATCCTCCCACTCACTGACCAGGTCCAGTATGATGTGTGCTGGAAACCTGTACCTCCCATACACCTGGTCATCAGGCATCCCGAATAGGCTGGTTCTGGGTGTGAATATTCTGGCCCTGACTCTCCTCCTCCTCCTCCTTTGGTAGCCCACTGCCACTGCTGCTAGGAACGGTATGTTCATCCTGGCATCTGGCTTGTTTATTGAAAAGTGCGCAAATTAATGCCTTGCGCGTGTTGTAGGCGAGCGTGTGAGCCTCGCACCCCTGGAATCGAGTTCCCACTCCAATCGCGTGTGGAAATTCCCACGCAGCAGGCATACAGGTGCGCTGACGTACTTGCTTGTGTAAGTGGCCGCGCGCCCCTGAAATACACGTACTTAGGCCAATGGCGCGTACGCGCACTTTTGGCCAATTACACGCGATGAAATACACGTACATAGGCCAATGGCGTGTACGCGCACTTTTGGCCAATTACACGCGATGAAATACACGTACATAGGCCAATGGCGTGTACGCGCACTTTTGGCCAATTACACGCGATGAAATACACGTACATAGGCCAATGGCGTGTACGCGCACTTTTGGCCAATTACACGCGATGACACTCTGACGTGCAGTATTTCCACGTGTGCTCCGTCTGCACGTGCTGAGTGGGGAACGCCCGTGCGGATCACGTCAGACGCGCTTACGCGATGAGGGACTCTGGTCCAATAGAATCGCGTATGCGTGCTGACGCACTTACGCGCTAAGGGCCTTTCCTCGGATTTCACGCTGACGTGCAGGAATTTCACGTGCCAAATCACTCCGTATCAAGCTGGCCACCCGAAAACACACGGAACACCACGCTCCTGCCCCGAAGGCCGAGTTACTGCCCCCCCAGTGCCCTGAGCAGCCTCCCACGTGCTATCTGCTGCTGCCTGCCTGCCTGCCTGCCTGCTGCCACCGTGCCCTGCCATTTGGTGCCTGCACATCAGCCATCTGCAGGGGTCCACTTGCTGTGTCCACCCCTGCTGGAACTGAAGACTCCCAACTGGGATTACATCGCTCCACAGCCCAGCCCCAGGACCCAGTTGCCCACCCACACCTGCCTCTGGGGTTGCCATGTCGGGCACTTCTACATCTGGCACCAGTGGCAACCCCAGGCCAGAGGGGCAGAGGGGCACCAGCTTCACTGCCACCGAAGTTGGTGTCCTGGTGGAGCATGTCCTGGGGCAGTATGATGCCCTCTTTGGATCGTCCCGCGCCAGCAAGGAAGGACGGGAGAGGATCTGGGCCGACTGTGTGGTTGCCATCAACGCGGAGGGGGTGGCAACCCGCAACGTCTTGAAGATCAAGAAGCGCTGGGAGGACTTGAGGTCCAGGACCCTTGTGAAGGCCCGGCGCCTCGTGGAGGGGGGCCGGGGCCACATGAGTTCCATCCAGAAGAGGGTCCTGGAACGCGTACGCCCAGCGCTCCACGCCCAGATCCTTGAGAGGGAGACCCGTCTGGAGTTGAGCGGTAAGTGTCCAAGCATCACTGTGTGAGACAGGGCATGTTGCGGTGTGCTGGTTCTATGATACTTGCCTGTATGTGTGCCATGGGCCATGTATGCATGTATGTGTGCTGGGACATCATGGTAATGCATGTGCGACCAGTGATGTGTGACCCACATGGTTGTTGCATGTGTTGAAATGCGGCATGGGGAGCACTATGCAGATTTGGGACATGAGAGCATGCCAGTCTCTGTACCTGGACATGGATGGGGGTGAAGGATGGGTGCTGATGCCAGGTACATATATGGTAGCCATGTCTGTGTGCCTGACCTGCATGTCTGTGACTTGTGCATGCCATGGATGCATGACTCATGTGTGTGACAATGCACAGATTCAGTGACGCACCCAACTTCCCCTTGTTTTGCCTGTGTTCGGTGTGATTGGGGCCAGATGGATGTGACTGAGGTGAAGTGTGTGCATGTGATATGCATGAGCCATGATGCATGTGAGTTACATATCATTGAATGTTTCAAGAGTCAATTGGACATGCATGGAAATGTGCATGGCATGCACCATGCCTGTTACTGTGTGTGTTTTGCCTGGACTGACCCATGTGTTGTGGAGGGACATGATGGAAGTGTACTTTGACAGGGGTGCTCATCTGCTATTGCTTCCTGTCTAGGGGACCATTGTACAGTAGCCTGATGCTTGTGTCCTTTGTCTCCCTCTACGCAGCGGCTAGTGAAGAAGAGGGCGGAGACGGCGCTGTGGAGCAAGGCGGCGGGGATGCCCCCACGGCTGCAGCGGAAGGGGTGGGTGAGCCCCCACAGGGGCCTGCTACGGCGGGAGACGGTGAAGAGCCATCCAGGTTGGTGGTTTGCACAGAGGAGGAGGAGGCCGACACTGGTGCACACATGGGGCCTGGTGGGAGCATCCCTGCTGGTGCAAGTGGTGCAGTCCAGGGCCAGGGGCAGGAGGCAGCACAGGTCACCGTGGAGGTGCCTGTGCATGTCGCTGTCCCTGACCCTGTGAGTGCACCACCATGCACCAGCAGGGATGCCCCGTCCCAGGCCCGTCCGCAGGTAGAGGGGATGTCCATGTCAACTGACTCCCCTCCACCTGCGGCCGTGGGAACCCCTGGCCGCGTGGAGCAGGTCCTGATTGGGGTCGCGATGCGCACGGCTGTGATTCGTGATGCCGTGCGTGCTTCCCGGGAGGAGCACGCACGTCATCACGAAGTGCACCGTGCCGACGTGGCCCAATTGGGATCGGCCATGTTCGGGGGGTTCCTGCATGTGTTGGCCAATCTGACGGCCCTCTCCTCCTCTGTGCAGGCTATCCACCGGTCGTTCTCCTTGCCGTCTTCCGGCCCAGATGCCACCATGGCCCCCTGTGGACCTGCCCCGACCAATGCAGCGAGCTCGGTGGGGATCCCATCCCTGCCGCAGTTGGGAGTCGGAGGTCCAGCAGGGGTGGACGACACAGCAAGTGGACCCCAGCAGATGGAAGATGTGCCGGCATCATCGGGCAGGGCACGTGCACGACGGCGTCGGTGGTTACCATCAGCCTGGATGCCGTCGTGCTGGCAGAGGCAGTGGCATCGGAGGCAGCAGCGGGCTCGACGTGGGAGGCATCATGGCTCAGGGCCATCAAGATCGGAGGGGCAGGCATCGGCCGGAGGGCAGGGCAACCCTGGCATGGCGGTGTGTTCCGTGTGGGAGGAGTTTGGCCAGCGGATAGGTGCGGAGCGGCAGCGGGCGGAAGAGGAGCGGCTCGCCATGGCCAGGGCGGAGATCTCCATGCATCAGGCATTGAGGCGGGCTGAGTGCCTCGAGGAGGCTCGCAGGGAATTTGGTGAGCACATGGGGTTGTCCCTGCGAGACCTCGGGGCCAGGACTGAGTCCCGCCTCCAGGACATTGACATGGAGTTCGAGGATGCCCTGGCCAGCATCACCAAGTGAGCCGCAGGACTAGCCCGCTGCCTTTGTATATAGTTTTTTAGTTAGTTAGTGCTAGGTTTCCTTTATTTCTTTTTATTATTTTGGACCGCTTGGACAATGGCCACTTATTTGTACATATTTTTTTAATTAGTTAGTATTAGGTTTCATTAGTGGTGTTGGGCTCATGGACCCTTGAACAATCCTGTATATATTGTTATTTTTTGGGAGGTACATTTTTTTACTTTCATATTGTTTACACCATGTCGTAATGGTTTTTCTTTCATTTCATACTACATGTGTTTACTTTGGACAATATCTATTGATTTTTCTATCCTTTGTTTTTTGGTTTCTCATTTTTGTTCCCGGACATGGACCTTTTATTTGCTTTGCCAGATAGTTGTATTAGTTTACTTGATATTTTTTTTAATACATTTTTATATTATCTTACACTTGTGTCATTTTTTCTTTGGTTTCTTACATGTCATGATATGGGTTTTGACATTCACTTGCACCCATTGTGTATGTGTGTGTGGCGGACATGTGTTCTTTTGCATACTTGCCTTTGGGGTTGTGTCATGTGATTGCATTCACTATGTGGGTGCATGCAATCCTTGCCTGGGTGTTTGTGCTGGGTATGCTGGCCATTACTGCCATTATTGTGTATCGTCAGGACCAGGGGCCAGGGGGACATGGGTGGGGGCCTGCTGGCAGGTTCCCCACAGTGCTGGGGGTGGGGGTGGTGGGAGACATGGGTGGGGGCCTGGTGGAGGGTGTCCCTGGTGGATGGGGGGTTGGGGGTGGTGGGAGACATGGGTGGGGGCCTGGTGGAGGGTGTCCCTGGTGGATGGGGGTTGGGGGTGGTGGGAGACATGGGTTGGACATGGGTGGGGGCCTGCTGGCAGGTTCCCCACAGTGCTGGGGTGGGGGTGGTGGGAGACATGGGTGGGGGCCTGGTGGAGGGTGCCCCTGGTGGATGGGGGGTTGGGGGTGGTGGGAGACATGGGTTGGACATGGGTGGGGGCCTGCTGGCAGGTTCCCCACAGTGCTGGGGGTGGGGGTGGTGGGAGACATGGGTGGGGGCCTGGTGGAGGGTGTCCCTGGTGGATGGGGGGTGGGGGGTGGTGGGAGACATGGGTGGGGGCCTGCTGGCAGGTTCCCCACAGTGCTGGGGGTGGGGGTGGTGGGAGACATGGGTGGGGGCCTGGTGGAGGGTGTCCCTGGTGGATGGGGGGTGGGGGGTGGTGGGAGACATGGGTGGGGGCCTGGTGGAGGGTGTCCCTGGTGGATGGGGGGTTGGGGGTGGTGGGAGACATGGGTTGGACATGGGTGGGGGCCTGCTGGCAGGTTCCCCACAGTGCTGGGGGTGGGGGTGGTGGGAGACATGGGTGGGGGCCTGGTGGAGGGTGTCCCTGGTGGATGGGGGGTTGGGGGTGGTGGGAGACATGGGTGGGGGCCTGCTGGCAGGTTCCCCACAGTGCTGGGGGTGGGGGTGGTGGGAGACATGGGTGGGGGCCTGGTGGAGGGTGTCCCTGGTGGATGGGGGGTGGGGGGTGGTGGGAGACATGGGTGGGGGCCTGCTGGCAGGTTCACCACAGTGCTGGGGGTGGGGGTGGTGGGAGGCATGGGTGGGGGCCTGGTGGAGGGTGCCCCTGGTGGATGGGGGGTTGGGGGTGGTGGGAGACATGGGTTGGACATGGGTGGGGGCCTGCTGGCAGGTTCCCCACAGTGCTGGGGGTGGGGGTGGTGGGAGACATGAGCAGGTGTGCAGGGTAGTTCCCTGTGGTGTGTGCTGCCTGCAGGGGCCGTGGAGGGTGTACAGGTAATGCCTGGGAGCACACAGCCAATTCGCGTGTGGAACTTCCCGCGCACCCCTGGAATCCACGTACCCGGCCATTTCGCGTGTGGAACTTCCCGCGCACCCCTGGAATCCACGTAGCCGGCCATATCGCGTGTGGAACTTCACGCGCAACCCTGGAATCCACGTACCCGGCCATATCGCGTGTGGAACTTCCCGCGCACCCCTGGAATCCACGTACCCGGTCATTTCGCGTGTGCAACTTCACGCGCAACCCTGCAATCCACGTACCCGGCCATATCGCGTGTGGAACTTCCCGCGCACCCCTGCAATCCACGTACCCGGCCATATCGCGTGTGGAACTTCACGCGCAACCCTGGAATCCACGTAGCCGGCCATATCGCGTGTGGAACTTCCCGCGCACCCCTGGAATCCACGTAGCCGGCCATATCGCGTGTGGAACTTCACGCGCAACCCTGGAATCCACGTAGCCGGCCATATCGCGTGTGGAACTTCCCGCGCACCCCTGGAATCCACGTACCCGGCCATTTCGCGTGTGCAACTTCACGCGCAACCCTGCAATCCACGTACCCGGCCATATCGCGTGTGGAACTTCCCGCGCACCCCTGCAATCCACGTACCCGGCCATATCGCGTGTGGAACTTCACGCGCACCCCTGGAATCCACGTAGCCGGCCATATCGCGTGTGGAACTTCCCGCGCACCCCTGGAATCCACGTAGCCGGCCATATCGCGTGTGGAACTTCCCGCGCACCCCTGGAATCCACGTACCCGGCCATTTCGCGTGTGCAACTTCACGCGCACCCCTGCAATCCACGTACCCGGCCATATCGCGTGTGGAACTTCCCGCGCACCCCTGCAATCCACGTACCCGGCCATATCGCGTGTGGAACTTCACGCGCACCCCTGGAATCCACGTAGCCGGCCATATCGCGTGTGGAACTTCCCGCGCACCCCTGGAATCCACGTAGCCGGCCATATCGCGTGTGGAACTTCCCGCGCACCCCTGGAATCCACGTACCCGGCCATTTCGCGTGTGCAACTTCACGCGCAACCCTGCAATCCACGTACCCGGCCATATCGCGTGTGGAACTTCCCGCGCACCCCTGCAATCCACGTACCCGGCCATATCGCGTGTGGAACTTCACGCGCAACCCTGGAATCCACGTAGCCGGCCATATCGCGTGTGGAACTTCCCGCGCACCCCTGGAATCCACGTAGCCGGCCATATCGCGTGTGGAACTTCCCGCGCACCCCTGGAATCCACGTACCCGGCCATTTCGCGTGTGCAACTTCACGCGCAACCCTGCAATCCACGTACCCGGCCATATCGCGTGTGGAACTTCCCGCGCACCCCTGCAATCCACGTACCCGGCCATATCGCGTGTGGAACTTCACGCGCAACCCTGGAATCCACGTAGCCGGCCATATCGCGTGTGGAACTTCCCGCGCACCCCTGGAATCCACGTAGCCGGCCATATCGCGTGTGGAACTTCCCGCGCGCCCCTGAAATCCACGTAGCCGGCCTTTTCGCGTGTGCTACTTCCCGCGCACCCCTGTAATCCACGTACCCTGCCATATCGCGTGTGGAACTTCCCGCGCACCCCTGTAATCCACGTACCCTGCCATATCGCGTGTGGAACTTCCCGCGCACCCCTGAAATCCACGTACCCGGCCATATCGCGTGTGCAACTTACCGCGCACCCCGGTATGCACGCACACGTTTATTTTTTCTCTCTGCGCGTGTGTGTGTTTGTGGGTACCCCTTTGTACGTCTTTTGTCCTGGAGGGCCACAGTATTGGACATTGATCATGTCTGTATATAGGTGCTATTTGTTGGCGCACCTTTTAGCGCACATTTCTTGCAGGCGCAGAGACGCTACCGCCTGCTTTCTTGTGGCGGTCGTGTTTGTGCCTGTTTGTGCCTGTGCGCTGCTTTGAGCGTGCGCTTTTTTGCCCTATTCTATTCCATGAATACGTGTTGTATGCGAGCGTGTGGGCGTTCCGCGCACTTGCCTCCTAAACTTTCCCCGTGCCGCCCACATTCTTCCCCATTCCGAGTGTTGTGCCCCATTTTATTCCCCATTCCGAGTGTCCCGCCCTGTGTCCCGCCTACTTTAGAGCTGTGCGCTGCGCTCGGAGTGATGGCGCAGTGGCCGTGGCGCACGACGTTGGTTGACCTGTGCGCCGGCCTGCGCCGCGCGTTTTTTCCGCGCACGTCCTCTGCTTTTCTTGCGCAGGGACTTCCATGAATCGACGTGCGCTGGTTTCCCTGCGCTTTGCGCTGATTTTCGGCGCAGCGCACGTATTGGCCCCTCTGCGCCGGGATTTTCGGCGCACATTTATTCCATGAATCGGCCTGCAAATGTTTAGAGAATATTCAGCAATTTGCATTTGTCTTTGTTGTCGATCCGCAAAAGTTCATGTTGAGACACGCGATGTTCCTTTGCGGTACAGAGAGTGTTAGATCAGCTTACAACTCAGTGCGCCACAATTCGGAATATGAAACTGTGGTTTAAAAGTAAACAGCAGGATTGTACATTTGGTAAAGTACATTTATTTCACATGAAATGTTTAGTGAATATTCAGCGATTTGCTATTGTCTCTGCTGTCGATCAGCAAAAGTTTATTTGGAGCCACGCGTTGTTCCTTTGCGGTAGATAGGCTGTTGGTTTATGATAAAAGCAGTAAATGGTCGCTCTGATAATCGGAAGGTTGCTCCAACAACGAGCCATTAGACCACCCTATTGGTTGGTATGCTGTTTGTAGCCGCTAGTACTGTGTAAGGGCATATTGGTCCTTGGCGATTGTCCCATAAAATGGTGAGGGTCATGAAGTTGCATATTTGGACCTGCATCTGGCAGTTGAAGACCCCATCCGCTGGAGTCTGTAAATCGTGACATAGACAAAATGGGGCCACGTACCTGTTTTAAAAAACATAAATTAGTCTCACCAGCCGATCTTCATTAAAAATCATCATTTTATTTATTAGGGCGTGAAACTATTTGCTATCGAAGATAGTGCAACAGAGTATGTTAATAATAAAATAATAATATTTTCCCATTCATATAGCGCTAAGAACCGTGAGGTATGTAAGCAGTGCTTATTATTAACCACGGTGTGTGGTGCTCATTTATTGACCACGGAAGGATGAAAGGCTGAGTTTGGCCTTGCCGGGATTCAAACTTGCGTTAGGAAGCTGTGCACGGATGTCAAAGCGAGCGCTGTACTCGCTGTGCCACTTGACAGGCTACAGTGAAGTGGCACAGCGAGTAGAGCGCTTGACCGCCTATAGACAGGTTAAATTATTTCTATTAACCCACCCTGTGTCATCTGCCTTTTTCAGAGCCCTCTAAACGACAGGGGATCAATTCGGCGGTGATAGTGCGCGGTAGAAAACATTATGCCACTTTCAACGAACAAGTTCAACTTGAGCGGTCTTTAATGCTACGCTATTGTAATTATATTTGGTATAAAGTAATCAAAAGGGTTACTTACAGTACAATTGCAATTTCCATTGTCTACGAGTGGTGCAGTCCCAAAATACGACTCTGCTTGTGCCAGCGATCTTTCGTTTCAGTGGTTTCGTTTCAGAAATGTCATCTTTATCTTCTCTTACGTTTTAGCAACACTCCTTCAAGAGAAGTCTTTCATCACAATCTCTGTCTGTCAAGGTCAAAACGCAATACAACCTTATAGTCCGCTTCGTGAGCCTCTCCGGGGCCCGAGAAAAAAATGGAAGCAATTGACCTTCACTGTGAACGAGCATAAATTCTTACTTTGCAACATTCTGTGTAAAGCCATCTGTAGAAGTTGGTTTTTGCATGCCATGTTTGTATATTGTTTGCGTGATATTAAAAAAAGTTTGTTTAAAGGACCTTATGGTTCTAAGTACAGCCGAAAGACCCCTGAAAATAGCAAGTTATGGTAAGCTATGAAAAATAACTCGCGCCACCACCGTGCACTGCTAAGACTAACACCCAGGACATCAAAGATGACATCGCAAATGTCATTGATGAAATCACTGATGACATCACATGTGTATGTACTTTTCATGGAATTTGTGTACTAGGGATTTTTATTATAATGTTCCGAAAAAAGTGTCAAGGATATTGCAATAAATATCATACCATTATTAGTGCTTTGAACGATGCATTGATATAAATAGCATTGTATTATGGGATTCTATCTAGTATACTGAGCTACTAATGGAGAAAGATAGCATTGTGTGCAGAGTACAAGATAAAAGTATAATATTTGTAATGTTAATATGTTGAATGATGAAATGATAATTGTCCTGAAATGTTCGAAAATTCACAAAATGGGGGTGTTCTGAGGACGTTATTCGTATTGTGTGATTGCTTAGCTGTATGCAATGAGGGAATGGCACAGAGAGTAAAGTGGACGCTGTCCGCGGACACCGCGGCTGTTTGTGGACAGGGCGTGGTACATCCGGGTTTTTCCAGGAAATCTAACATGGAAAGAAGGCTGTACGGATCAGCCAATCAGATGTCGAGGTTGTGGATTTGTGTTGAAAGAGACTGTGTGTGGTGAAGATGGCAGAAGTGGAGAAAGTCAGGGTGTTGGTGCTCGGAGATATGTTTGTGCATGGTTTACAGCAGTATGCTGAATGCAGGCATGTTGCAAAGAACTTTGATGTGAAAGGAGTGGAGGTGGTGTGGAGCACTGTGCCTGATTGCAATGTACAGGGAATTGTACAAGTTTGTGCGGATATGGCCACGATGAACAGTCCGCATGTGGTAGTTTTGCACTATGGTGCTTTCCATTTGGGCAACGTCAGTGCCCCTACTTTGTTGGCTGATTTGGAACGCTTGGTTCAAGCCGTAATGAAGATCCTTCCAAATGCAAAAGTAATCTTTTCTGGATTACTACCTAGGGCAATATGGGACAATAGTTCAGTTTTTTGTCCTCAGCAAAACATTGGTAGGTGTGTCATCAACCGAGGCATGTGTGCCTTCATGCTTAGAGCTGGTATATTCTTCTGTAACAATGAGAATATTGATGCCAGAAATGCTGTTAATTTTAAAGAAGATGGCATTTCTTTATCTTTTACCGGAAATGCCTTTCTATTTTGGAATGTAAGGGTTGCTTTGGAGAAGGTTATGTGAAGATTTTAGGAGTAAAGTAAGAAAAAAAAACAAGAAAAAAAATATAAAATAACAGGTGTCTATCAAGCATCTGTAAAAAAAACAAAAAAACGGCTCTTTTCAGAGCCAACTTCAAAGGGGAAATGGGGCACACTATTTAAATTTACATTCACCACGCTCAGATTTTCGATGTGTCCGCGGACATGGCGGTAGTCCGCGGACATGGAAATCACTACGAGGGGGTTAGTATGTTCTATGTTACATGTATATGAAGTCAGGGATATTATGGTTAAGTTGTGCTACTAAAAACCTATCAAATTCAGTGAAAAAACTTTGTTAAAGGGACGTTATGGTTAAGTTGCGCTACTAAAAACCTATGAAAAACACTTTAACAAAGTGTTTTCACTGAATATGTATATATATATATATATATATATATATATATATATATATATATATATATATATATGGAAGTCACGCTGGTGTTTGGACAATTTCTAAATATATGCACTCTCTTTACAGGAACCAGGGATTTCCACAACCCTTATACATGTACACATCAGGATAACGCTCATACTGAGTGGAAGGATTAACAAGGTGAGCGCACCCGTGTTACTGAGCTTAAAAGCAAAATGCATGATGCATCTAGGTACGTACTACCAATGAGCTCAGCTAATATTTCACACTATTAATCATTAATAATTTGGGAATTTGCCCATATGGGAATGGCGTACTAGTTGAAGAGGCAAGGTATATCATTCATACTAATTATCAGAATATTAGCCTCCACAGTGCATTTTTCATCTTGCTACAAACAGAATTACTGTTACTTATGGAGAATGTTTCTCTTCTCTCTTCCTTACAATCCTCCCCTTGTCAACACTTTGTATCCCTTTGACTTGTACAATGAACGTATGTCATTGTGTAATTTCTAAAAAACTTAATTGACCTTATTTGGATTGTTTCAATTTTATGTATGCAATTGGTTCTCATTTGTTACCATTATTGTGCCACCCAATTATACTTTTCATTACTTTTTGGACTGATTGGCCCATTTTTAGGTTAAGTGGTGGCATGTCATATGGCTTATGTAATATGGTTGTTATTATTATGTTTAAACATATCACAAAGAATTAGCGCCCTGTTTTGAAAAAGAGTGTAGCAAGGTCGAAACACGTGTCAACAGAAGGGCGTCTTATACAATAAAGACCCTTTTGTACACCCATTGTTGATGTTTCATTAATACATTCCATGCTAACCAGCTCAACTACTTCTTGGAGGGGCTAGCACGACACTACTATCATTAACTTGGATTAAGGCTTGGGTATACTTTACAGTAGCGGGAGACAGCAAATTTCCACTTATCTCAGATTGTTAAGAGTTAGCACAGAGTGAGCAGAACTACCCTAAAGATTGTAAAGGGTGGGAGGTAGAATAATGTTGAGGTGATTGTTATTACATCACCACTCCCTAAAGACCACCAAATAACAACTGTGGACAATCTTTTTCACTTTGGAAACATCATAGCATTTGTTTATATGCATGCAACACATTCTTTCTCTAGCTTTTATGCTTCGTTATGTTATTTTAAATGATGTTAAGCTAAGTCAGGTTTTGCCAGCTTACAGTTATACTATACCGTGGCACAAACTCTGCGCCCACAATTTGTAGTCAGTTGTCGTTGCAAGGGGCCTCACTTCTGACTGTCCATTACACTTCAAAGAGACTATATCAGTAGTGCCATTCTGACTTCAATCGAATTATTCTACAATACAGCGCAAACGCACAAAGAACTAGCTGCTGACAAAGCCAACCATACACCACATCACAACCACAGCATAACAATGCTGGCAAGAACCAATCGACAAGTGCATTTTGTACTAAAATCCTATCATGTTTAAAAGCAACGTCAGTGGTCCAATTCTTTACATTTCACCATTCTCCTCAACCTTCCCCGTTTTTTGGCCTGCCCACACAAGGTCTCTGAGAGTAGCCTCTCCCCCACCATTTGAGGTGTTATCTCCCCTACTCCTGAGGTTCTGGACTACCTACTGCCTATTCCATTCCTGCAAGGGCTAGCATATAGCCATAATTGCTTTTCCAGGGCCAAGGAACCAACGTGGAAAGCCTAGACCTGGTCTCAAGCCCAGCGGGGCTCTTGTATGCAACACACTCACACTCATATTGCCCCTCCAAGCAGCCAAACACATGCACCACTTAACACGACTGTGCACAAAATAAAAAAGTATTCCTTCTACACAGAAAGGATCAGCAGGTTCCTACCACTGCACAGCCAGAACAACGGGAGGATTCTGGAAAGTGCTTCCTTGTTTGGACTTCGAAACCTCAAAGGGTAGGATCTTATGTAGCGAAATTAACATTTATTTCAGTTTTGTTGTGTTTTTAAAGCGGTTTTGAGGAATAATTGTAAAGCGGTAGCTGTCTACAGGATGAAGACTTACTTCAAATTAAGTAGAGACTTTGACGAGGGAACAATGCATTAATGCGGAATAGTTGTAATTAGTACTCTTCCAATATCCAAAGCCTACTGCCAACATCAGTATTATATATCATCTCTCATGGCCATTGGAGGTGCTCATATTGTTTGGGCCCTGTCAACAGGTCCGGCATACTGCCAACACCAATCCCAGTGCCAATCCTTTGAGCCATGCCCTGAACAATCTGGCCACTGGCCATGACCACAGCCCAATAGCCCAACAGACGCACAGCCACAATTCCCAACAGACCAACACACGACCATCTTCCCATACTCTGAACAATCTGGACACTCACGCTAATCACCTCAAACTACTCAGTGGCCCTTGCAACAGGTCAGGCCGACTGCAAACGTCAATCTCACATATCGTCCATCATGGCCATGGCCGTGTCGAGATTATTCATACCCTTGCAACAGGCCAAACCCACTGCCAACATCAATCGTACATATCATCCCTCATCGCCATTACCAGTTTGGGGCATGGCTGACAGAAACTCACCACCACCTTCCCATACCCGGACAATATGGCTACTGGCCATGAGCATAGCCCAACTTAATCTGACTACTAGCCATACCCAAACCAGCACTCCCATGACAAAAGTACAACCCACATATACTTTTCCCAGCCCAACATACATACAATCAATATACATTAAATAAATCACCTTAAGTGTGTCATCACACTCCCGCCACAGTAAAGTAGTCCTTTGACATACCAAACCAAGACTGCGAACACTGCAGAAAACACACAAAATTGTTTATTGGTCAAAAACACATATATTTTGCGACTCCTTACCCACCCCTTAACTCCCCAGGGACTCTTTCATGACCAATGTAAGTCCAAATGTGTGCTTTACTGCTTTTTTCTACAGCTGTGTATGTGGACAAATGGCATGGATTGTGAACCCAACATTGCAGCCTCCACAAAAAATATTCACGCACCTCATGTTGCTTAGTTGATCAATCACCATCTTCACCTGATGTCCGAAGACATGAAGTTGCTCCTGTGGTCCAGAGATAACAAGCATCAATAGTGCTTAAGGCTCAAAGAGAAAAGCAGTGGAGGGTTCTAGGGGACACATTTGAGACCCAATTATGAAGGGTTATGGACGCCAACGCTGAAAAACAGGCATGGGCTCTACAAAAGACGTTGAAACACATATGCGGCCAGTTAGATTTACTGCACACCCGCAGAGCAGAATGCTCTCCTTTAAGAGCCAAATAGAGGTTCTATGTGAGTGCCAACAATGCAGAAAGGCTATTGGTGAGGGAATTAAGAACAACTACGGTGGTCCAGACCATTTTAAAAACAGAGCAACCAGGAGGGGAGATAGCAACAGAGACAGCGAATATCACAGAAACATTTGCGAACTATTATGAATCATTATATACTACAGGGAACCTAGATCAGGCAGCGGCGGAGGAATATCTACACTCGCGGCCACTGCCAAAGATCAAGCCAATGGAAAGGGAAATACTAGAAGACAATGTAAGAGAGGAAGAAGTAGAGGCAGAAATCAAATCGCTGCCAGTTATCCATCTGCCACTGGGGCTAGATGGATAAGCGGCAAACCTTTACAAGATATTTTGTATGAAATGAATACCCACACTCACTAAACTTTTTAATGCGGTAGCAACTGAGGGGAAGGTGACGCAGACCATGTTGGAAGCTAAAGTGGTGGTGTTTAGGAAACCAAATAAGGACAGGACACAATGTGGGTCTTATAGGCCCATTGCGCTGATGAGCATCGATGCAAAAAAAAATACACGGTCATCCTAGCGGCTAGACTATCCCCACTACTCCTGGTGTTGATTGATCCAGACCATTCAGGGTTTATACGGGGGGGTGACTGACTTTTGATAATACGAGAAGACCCATACATTTGGTAGAGGCTACAAAACGCCAGGTCCCGTCATTGCTGATATCATTAGATGCTGAAAAGGCATTCGACTGGGTTGAGTGGCCATTCTTGTGCAATGTCTTGAAGCGCATGCGGCTGGAGGCCAAATATTTGCAAATGGTGAGAGTGAATTATAGCAACCCAGTAATGCGACTCTCGATTAATGGCCATCTCTTCCGATCTAGCTACATCACACCTGGCACAAGGAAAGGATGCCCGCTGTCTCCATTATTGTCCTCTGTAAATTTGGAACCACGTCTCATGATGCTAAGGCTTAACCAGGTGGTGAAGGGTATTCCATTTGGAGGGGAAGAGCATAAAGTCATCGCGTTCACTGATGACATGTTGGTACCGTTGACAGAGCCGGAGACATCGATACAGGCATTGGTAGAGGAGCTGGTTGTTATAGAACAAATAGCAGGACTTAAAGTAAACATGCAAAAATCTAAACTTCTAGGTCTGGCACTCACCCCGGAGCAGCGCTCAGCTCTAACACGGTATTCCCCCTTCATAGTGGCTGAGAATAGTATATGCTATCTAGGGGTGAATATAGTGGAAACCATATCGCAGGCCTATGACAGGAATTACTCCAAACTACTACGACAGGTCTGGATGAATTTGGAGAAGTGGACTCCACTGCGGATTTCGTGGCCGTGCCGCATAGCACCGTGAGAACGGTCATGCTACCGAGAATTCTGTATTACTGTCAGGCCCTACCAATCCTGGTCCCGCAGGCCTTTTTTATGGCACTGAATAGGCTAGTCTCTAAATTTTTCTGGCAGAATAAACACCCAAAAATAGTTCTACAAACCCTGATGGCTTCTAGGGATAAAGGGGGAATGGGCCTTCAGAACTTTAATAATACTATGAGGCGGCACAGCTGAGGGTGGTATGGGAGTGGTTCTCAGGGGAAACATTTAAGCCGTGGGTAAGAATGGATAGGGCGGTGGCAGGGAAGCCCTTGGGGCAGATCTTATTGCTTGATATACAAGACCGACCCTAGAATACTCAGTTAAGCCAAGTCATTTTGGCAGTATGTGAAATATGGGACATTTTGTTGGAGCGCAGAGCCCTGTCGTCGTGCCCGTCCCTCTTTACCCCACTTTTCGGAAACCCACAATTTGCGCCTGGGATTCAACAGGGGTCATTAAAATCATGGCGCACGGTGGGCTGCAAGAAGCTGGGACATATGATGCAAGGAACGACCATAGGCACGTTCGAGGTTTCCAAGCAATATTAATATTCTGGAGATTACATGTGGTAAAAGGTGTAGGTACACCCGGGCAACTATGCTACCATATCTTTAAGGATTCTCTTAGCACATCACGAGCCCCACATTCATCCAAACACTACACAGGGCATTAATTCCCTAGTCTCCAAATCTGTGTTTACTTAGTTCCTAGATCATAAACCTATGGTTCACCCAATAGGACTGACTGGCGTAAACCCATAACACCACAAGGCGTTCCTTCACCTCATCGCGTCTCTCCTTTCCTTTTGTTTTTAGCACCTATGTATTCTCTCTTTCCTTTCCTCTTATCTGGGGCCCTGCTACTCTTCGTCTGCAGACAAAGGTCTGGATACCCTGGCAGGGGTCCAATGTGCCAATTTACAGACAAGCCTAGGCTCTCCGAGACCAACACAATGGCAATTTGGTGCTGTATGAAAACCTCAAAACATAACGTGATGGATTGAAAGCACTTTCTTAGTCGAAAATAGACCCAGAGTGTGCTTTGCCTTCTTCTTACCCATATCAGCTTGAGTGCCCCATCCCAGAGCACGGCTGGAAGAAAACCTGCCTGAAAACGATTGTTTTCCATTAATCAAGCACTGAATCTAGGACACCAGAAAGGTGGGCCAAGAAATGTGGTCTTATAAATATCACATGTAGTCATCTGGACTGCGATTACCAAGAGGAATAGAATGCCCTGGCAAGGCGCCACACACCACCAAACCAAAGCAAACCACTCAAAAGGTTTATTTTTTAAGTGCTGTTCTTTAAACTATACCTAAGAGTCCTACTACCAGATTAAATGGCCTTTTTGCTGCTGTCAGAAGGTTGGCTGGTGTTCCTTCAATATGTCACGTTTGGAGTAGACTACAATGATGCTTTAATCAAGATTTCGAAATTTAATCAAATTCCGCTGGCACGCCGTCGTCTTTATTCAAATGCCAGACATAAAATCCGAGAGTGCCAGGTAAGAACAAATCTAGTCGTAGCACCCACGTGCCAAGACTCCGCGCCAACTTTGACAGACAAAAGCGACCCTATTTGCTGCACCTCTCACAAATGCAATGCTGTGAAAACGATATTTTACGCTCATCTGCAAGTCGTTGCCACCCGCAAGCCTAGCACATCTGTGTTTTGCAGAGTGCTGCCAGGCCCAAAAGGCAGATTCTTCCTAAAGGGAAAAAAAAATGTATAAAACGGCTCCAGGTCACAAATGAGCACTCCTGCTGTCAGGGGTGCTGAGAACCATTTGGCGTGAAAATGCGATTCAACAGCAATCGGGGGAGGAAGGCGTTTACAGCACTAAGGTTCAAACGTGTTTGCGAATTTGCGGGGAATCGCTTTAGCACATGGGCACAAGATTGAATTACGACTCAGCTCCCGAGTTGGCATCTTTCTGATAAACCAGCCCAAGCTGCATGTTTGACAGTCATCAGCCACACTACCAGAAATCAGTGATGTAAAGTCAATCAGCAGGGAATGAACACAACATTAAAATGTGTGCCTTTGATTTCCTGTGTATTCCCAATCAGAATTGATCATTTTAGCTGTTATTGTCACGCACTTGTTCTGCTCAGAAATTGACTATTTTGATGCCCTTTCTTTGTGTGTGATGTATGAAATGCAAACCTCGCCGGGATGCCACGCAGCGCGCGGCCCATAGAGGGTGCATCCAGCGGGTTACCAGTGCTGTGCTGTGGTCGCAGAGGAGATGGGATCGGTAGGGTGAACAGGGAACCGGGGCTCTGCAAGGGTGACTAGTAGGGCTGAGAGGAGTGAACAGCGACTAGTGGCATGTCCTTTGAAGAGTAGGGTCTTCAGGCCCTTCTGAATTGTAGAATGGATGGAGCCAGTCTTACCTGTGTTGGTGACCCTCTCATAAACAATTGGCTGTCACATTAAACAACATCAAGGATGGAAGGAACATAAGGACATGTATTGGCAAAGCCAAGAAATGTGGCTTTTGTATAGGCATTGGCTGGGCTTTTTTCAGCACTGCCATATGCACAGGTACTCACACAACGTGACAGCAGCTTGCCACCTTATGGCCAGGTACATAGCAACATCATTTGGCATGTTTGCCTGGGTACTCACATTAAGTGCTAGGCATTGCTATTACGTTTCAGGTATCATATGTTGTTATGTTATGTTAATTTACTTGTAAGGCGCCAAAGCCCGAGAGCATCTAGGCGTCATGGAGAGAAAGATGGGTAGCAAACTTATCTAGTTACACAAACAAAATGGTCTTTAACTGTTTCCTGAAGACCAGGTGGTTTTCCATATTTCGTAGGTGTTCAGGTAGGACATTCCAAGCCCGTACGTGAAAAGCACGGCCATTTCCACAGGCTCTCTTAATGCGGTATACTTCTAAAAGACAGGCCTTAGCTGATTGAAGGTTTATAGAGTCTCAGCCTGTTTTTAAGGTATGCAGGGGCATCACCAAAAACACACTTATGGCAAGTGGTCAGTAACTTAAACTGAATTCTGGCAGAGACTAGCAGCCAATGGAGTGTCTTCCTGGCTGCAGATGTAGACTCAAAGCGGTCCATCTGATATATAATGCGCACAACGACATTCTGGATCAACTGTAGTTTTTGAATGTCTACCTTCCTGGCTCCCCCCAGAAGACCGTTACAGTAATCCACTCTCGGGCGCATCATGGCTCTAACCAACTTTTTGTGGTTTTCTTCAGAGACCAGAGGGGCCACTTGCCGTAGCACTTTCAGATGGTAATTTGTACCTTTCACAATTGCATCCACATGTGCACCACTGTCCTGACTAGCCTCCAGGTAATTGCCCAAGGTCATCACCTTGTGTAGTACTGGGATCTGACAGCCATTAATCAGAAAGCTGATATGGGGAAGACTCTGCTTCTCTCTGGCTTGTCTTGGGCCATATAGCATTAGCTCTGTCTTAGTAGCATTAAGGCATAGCCAATTTGCCGACATCTAGCTCTTGACCATCTGGTAGACCGCGTCTAGCATCTGTTGGTCTTTTTCATGGTCCCCGAGATCTCCAGTGCCAACTGGAAATCATCTGCATAATTGCAGAACAAGAGATAAAGGTTTTCAAGGTCCGTACATAGTGGGATGATATAAATGTTAAAGAGCAGGGGGAGAGACATGCCCCCTGGAGGACTGTTACACTCACCTGGCTCCCACAGGGGCATCGATCAGACCCGGACAGCTGCAACCTCCTCCAACATGAAGCGTAGTGCAGAGATGACAGACTGGACTGGACCGCCTAATCTCGTCTGCTTGACCCGTAGAAGTATTCTCCTGCAAGTGGAGAAAGGGATTTAGCCGTGGATTTAAGTAATGGCACCCCAATGTTCTACTCACTAATCACCACCGATATTCACTTTCAGTAAGCTCACCTTATGTTTGTAAATGATGAGCTCTCCATCCTGCGTGAAATGCAGGGGCACGTAGATACCAGCTACTTCACTGGTTTGAAGGTGTTGGAAGAGTTTCGGATGAATATTGACTCCGAGGTTCTAGGCGAGAACCCGTAAGTATAAAGTTCAAAAGAGTTCAATATGTCCGATGTTCACTCTTGTACATTACTTTCTTGTGTTGCAGCTGGGTCCAAGGGAAGATTGTCTTGTGGCAGCTGATGGTGTTCAGGTAAGAGTCTGTATTACCCAACACTGTCCGGCAAAAGATGCGTGTGTTTTAATTGCTGGTTTCTCTCTCCTTACAGGTGCGGCGTAAGAAGTTGCGTTTTGTTACAGAATAATGCCTCCGGTTGTTAATCAGGTAAGTCTATGGTGGAGAGGTTGTATTTGTTGGCTCTTTCGGCTCACCTTATGTTTCTTTTGTCCTCTAGATGGTGGAATTTGTCGGAGAAAATGATGGAGGCTGCGCCGGATTGAAAAAAGGCTGTGAGGACTGGTGGGTACGGCGCGCCGCTGCAGCTGGCGATGCGACGCGTGTAGAATAATGTCCTTTTCAAGTTCGAAGATGCGATGGATCCGGAATTCAGGTAAGGATTGGAATAATATCTGTTTTCTAACCTTTCCTTCTTCTTTCTTCGATTGCTAGGAGCTCTGGATTCGAGACGGGCATGGCTGAAGACTGGAAGCTGACTGCAGGCACGGTGAGCGTTACACTGCTGGATGCAGAATAACACGAAGCATGTGCTGCTGTTCGGGCGTTGTTTAAATAGCCTCCAGAGTTGTTCCAGGAAAGAAGTCCCTAGAACCACACCCGAGTAAAAAATAGTCCCTGTAGTAAAATAGTCCCAGGGGGAAGAAAAAAGAATGGGTGGACCCTCTTTTTTAGGGGGCCTGACTCGAGAGGGTAGAGAAGTACAGAGATACGAGGGGGTTGAGTCAAAGGCTTCCCAAGCCAATAGCTTGATAGGAGGTCGCTGCAGCCTTGCAGGAAGAGCTAGATTATTACTAGCTCAGAACAAAAAATCACCGTGGAGGAACAATACAATATAAATTTATTTAACAGGAAGACATTTTTGAGTTTTTTTGTGCCATTATATGGCATATATGCATACAATAGATCTGCATTATAGTGGATTTGTATACAATAGTGACAGTCTATTGTCTGTGTTGTTTACTTTCACAACACATTGACATTGTCCTGTGTTGTCAATGTGTTCTTTAGCCACTGGAACGTTCCCCTATCCCCTTAAGCACTCCCTTGTGCACCCACTCCTCAAGAAGTCATCTGCTGATCCTACCTGCCCGGCAAACTATTGCCCAATCTCCATCACCCCTTTCTTGGGTGAACTCTTGGAAAAGCTGACTGTCTATCTGCGATCCAGGATTGGTGTGCCTCCAACAATCTCTGCCTTAATGCCAGTAAGACGGCGATCCTTCTCACTGGGAGCCTGGCACCAGATTTCCCTCCCTCACTCTGGACGTCCGCCTTGGGCCCTCAACCTTCACCTTCCTGCGAGGCAAAACACCTTGGTGTCATCTTCTATGCCACTCTCTCTTTCCCTCCTCACATCTCAGATGTCACTAAGAAGTTCCACTACCAGCTGCTCCTCCTCAAAGGGACTCTTCCCTTTCTCACTTTCCACCAGAAGCTCATTGTTAGGCGGAAACCTGTGCAGTTCCCTCTGGGACCACTGCAAAAGATTTAGGACTGCAGGTGTTTGGCAGTAAACCCACTTGGTAGCAGTCTGTACCACACAGATTCAATTGGTAGCTGTGGCTAAGCAGTCAGACTTCCCTCAAGAAGAGTTAAGCAGTATGTGGAGTATACAAAATAGGGCAATTCTACACGGTAAGACAAGCAAACACGCAACAAGGCTTCGGTGTAAAGATATAAGGGTATTTATTTATAACAACCCATCTATGGAAAACACTCTGGCACTATTACGGTAAACAACTTCAATCACAATTACTTCTATGAAGAAACAGATCAATCCCCCTAACAATAGTTCGACAAGTCTAGGTTCACCGGCATCACTTATTTGCAGACAGAGGTGTATGCCTTAACCTAGATGACACTCTAGTATTCGTTAGGACGGGAGAGAAAAATAAGGCAGATTATGAAATCAACTCGGTACCAATACTTTACGGACAAATGCAAGGCAAAATAAGGCAGGGTCTACTGTAGATCACAAAGTTCAGAGGCCAGGCCCACTCGGAGAGAGGCAAGGCGGTATGTCCCAAAAAAGTGTCTCAGTGGAAATGCCCTTAGAGTCTTTATCGCAAATTGTTATGGAAAGATTGGACCAGTTCAGAACAGAAAGTTAAAGAACGCTTGGAGGCGACGCAATGGAAAGGCGAGGATTAAGACACCTCACTCTATCCGGCAGAAAGGGAAGCCAGGCGGACACGGTACCTTGTTTGTGGAGAGACAGCTCCGGCGGGGGCAGTTGTTCCTGGTGGTGGATGCACGTCCGGTCTTTGCCAAGAGAAGAGATGACCTTGTCGTCGAAGGAAAGTTGAAGATCGTTGCGCCACCAGGGAAGAGACCAGCCGCAGAGTGCTCTGTCACAAGGCACCACCTTTTGGTCGCGGCACAGGGGTAGTGGCTATCCGGTTGCCGAGGTGCTCTGCACGGGCAATTCGACCACTGCGTCCTGGAGCGAAGAAAAAGCAAAGATGACTGGTTGTTCCCACCAGTCAGGGGAAGAGACTCTCCGGAAGGGAGATCTCCTCTGTCAACGGGAAGTGGTGAGTCGGTACAGCATGGCTCCACCGGAGGTGTCATCATTGCAGGTCGGCTCAGCTTTACCCTCATCGGATTCTTAGGTCCTGTGGCGACTTCTGAAGATCCAGTCCCAAAAGCCCAGCTTTTATGCAGAAAACCCCCATTCATTCAGCCTAGCTGTCAATCAAAACACGCTAAGTGGTGAGCGGGGAGGCTCACCACTTGGGCCAATCACACCAGAGTGCGACCGGAGTTGGCAAGGCAACTCAGTCCAGGGTGCCTAAACCCCCTCCCACACCCCTGTGGTAACCCAGACAGAATGGCACCACTTTGGAGGGTCTCTGTACAGAAGCCCACCAAAAGTGGAACAAAGGGCTCAACCTTTGGTTTCGGAGTCACAGAGACGAACACAGACGCCATTTTAAAAACCGAGTTCTGGCAGAAAATACCCTCCGATAGACTTATTTAAGATAAGTAAACCGGTGGTATGTTAGAGATTAACGAGAAAAAGTATTACTCTCCAACAATGGGAAGAATCCCATAGGGTTATATTCGGGGTCGAATATAACAAGTAGTTTCCACTGCCACCAGCCAAAACTCGACGAGGGGGGATGGGACAGTGCCCCCTCGAATAACAGACCCAGGAGTAATCGAATTACCCCTGCTAGTACGTCCATAATAGGATGGTTTGTACTAGTTCGGTTAGTAAATTTAGGTCTAGTAAAGCCAATGGTGACTTTGCATGCCCGGGGAGACAGTAGTCAGTCCCCGGGTATGGAGTCTATGATGGAGGTCCGTTAGGACGCCCCAGTGCTACGGCACGGAGGGTGCGGTGTAACACTCATAGCAAAACATATGAGACCCTATGGAGTAAAAGACCCCATAGCCCATAGAACACATTGACATTCAAAGGAATTACACACATTCATGTCCAAGAGTGGGAGAAAAAGAGTCTCACTCTTGGCAGGATGGAAAAAAAACAAACTCCAGAAATCCAGCAAAGCTGCTGGGGGACTCACTAGGTTAGGAAATTCAGCCTAAACAGAGAATTCTCCCTAACACTCATTGTCTCCAGACCCCTGGTTCTCTCTATGCTGGACTACTGCAAAGCCTCTTTCTCATGCTGCCTTCCTCTACTCTCCGGTATCTGCAACTAATCCAGAACAGGACTGCAAGACATATCCTTGGCCTCAAGCCCAGGGATCATATCTCTCCAGCCCTAAAATCTCTCCACTGGCTCCCGCTGGCTGCAAGGATCAAGTTCAAGACCCTTTGCATTTTCCACAAGGCTTTCTGGGGCCGGGGCCCATACTACATCCAACGCTCTCTTCCAAAATACCTTCCTTCGAGCACTTCGCTCAGCTACCTCCCAGTCTCTAAGGGTTAGACACTTCCCCAGGCAGAGAGTGGGGGGTAGATCTCTCTCCTCTGCTGGTGCCTCCCTCTGGAATGACATCCCAGCCCCATCAAACTTGAGCCGGACCATCTGAAGTTTCGGAAGCACCTCAAAACTTTCCTTTTCTCCTCTGCTTTCTCTCTCTCTCCCTCCCCTGCTGACCTACCTGTCTGCTGTACTGACCGGTTGCATTGATACCCTCAGAGCCTCTCTGAGTCCAGGCTCTTTCGTGATCTGTCACCGTTGCACTGTCTCCGTACCTACCATGCACTTAGGGGCTGCAACTGTAACCTTGAAGCCCCTTGTTCGCCTTTCACTACTCATAGCCGTGCTGCCCTGGCTGCACTTACTCAGAGCATTGCAGCCCTGTTTTCTCCTCCCCTCTCCCTTGCACTTCCCCCTCCCTTTCCTCTTGCACCTCTCGTTCTCACAATGACACAAGGCCTAGTGAGATTGTTTGTTTTGTCCTCCCTCTATCTGACCTCCCTCCATCTTCCCTCCCTTGTCTTGTCGCGCATAGAAACACTTGTGTACAGACATATTATAAATGACTTTTATCACATCATTTTATCACCGATGCCCAGAAAAATATACAATGCCACAGTAAGAAATGGCTAGACTGACAGCACCCAAATGCCAATCTAGCCAGGTAATTACACTTAGCAGGACTGCTTTATCAGAAATTCCCAGTTAAAAGAAAGTCATACCAAACTGAGGAATGACTAGACTGGCTGCACCAAAATGCCTCTCTAGCCACTAATACCACATATCATGCTTGCTTAGCCTGGACATAGACAACATTATGATTTATCACACACTCCCGCCCACCACACATTCCCTCTCCCTCCCACCCCCTACCCCAACCTCCAAAATCAGCTCCTTGGCCAAGAATTACCTCCACATCTCTCTTCCTTGTCCCAGAGCTTACGTATGTGGCTCCTTGCGTCATAGGTAAGTACTTGGATGAAGAGTGGGACTAGGAGTAATGATGATTACAGGTAGCTAAGTCAGGCATTACCTACATGCACCTCTACCTCAACCCAGTACTTGTGTATGAGGCAGAGTACACGAGTACTGCCTCACACATAAGTACTGGGACGAGGAAGTAATCAAGGCATTAAACACAAGTAGTGGCGCAACACCATTTGAGTTGACTGGGCTTCTGCACTCCCCCCCTGACATTTTGGGCTATGTTGACTCAACCTGGCTGACATTTAGAGCAGTTGCCGGACAGAACAGGACACAGATGTTAAACAGCACCTGAGTTTTGCTGTTAATAAGGGCCCAGCAATTACCAACGTAAAGCGTTTCACTGCTAGCACCTGCATTCAAATGCCAAATCTTTTAGGCAGTTGAAATCGCAATGTGGGTCTAGTATTTGCATGCCACGGGAGTGATTGGAAGGGTAGAGAAGGAAGAGGAGACTTAAAGGAGAGAGTCAACTGCTTGTAACATTGAAGCTGCACTAGAATAGTATCATTAAAACATTTAAAGAAGTTAGATGCCCCCAAACAAACAAGTTTGCCGCTCCCCACCACCCGTGAAGTTACCGCCTCTCCCAACATTTGAGGGGCTAGCCCCCCCAAAATGTAGGTTTTGTTGTGCCCCTGTACACAAGCACACACACCATTCACTATATACACACCCAGCCATCCATACATTTAAGTGTGCATCCTTTCACCATACATGCACACTTAGGCAGCCACCCGTACATTTAAGTGTCCTCCCTTTCACCTTACAGGCACACCCAGACAGTCACCCATACATTTAAGTGTGCACCCTTTCACCGTACACGCACACACGCACACCCAGCGACCCATACATTTTTGTGCACCCTTTCACCATACACTCACACAGGTGTACTGTCCCCCGCCAGAGTGACAGTACCACTACTTTTTTGGTACACTTCTATAACTGATTATATGGGTATGTATGTGAGAGGACGGGCGTCAGAGATAAAAACATGTTCATCTATTAAAATGTCACCATTTAAAAGGTTGTTTGCCTCTATTGAAGGGAAGTGCTTGTGTATCCCTTCTCTACAGGGAAAAAACATTAACATAAAGTGTAGGGACCCTTGACTATGTTTACCTCCATTCCTGGGTAGATGTAAAAATGGGCAGGTTTTAATTTGCAAAATCCAACTCATACTAAGGTGGTATTTGCAGCAGTCAGACTTAACTGTGCTGCCCAAGGTAACACCTCCTACATGGGACAAGTGTGGGTGGTGAAACAAGCATTATTTGGCAAATCCCTCCAGTTTTACCGTTACCCCCAACTGGCAGTGTGCACCCCTTTAGAAAGTGAGGCAGAGCTTTCTCGGTTGAGCTAGCAAATAGTTCTGTAATGCCCTGCCATTCATGGTAACCCTTACAGAAGAATTGTTCCCCTTGGATAGATGTTAGATTGTTCAGTACAAATAAATAAAATATTATGTGTTAGGGGTCTTACTAAATGGAAACCTTCATCAACTAAATAAAATTGGTTTGGCAAACGTTAACTAAATTAAATTCGAATGACACAACACCGGGATTTTTTCCCCCCAAAGTAAATTCCATTCACTTTGGAGCTAAATCTCCCCCACCCCCTCCTGCCAGCTAGGTTATGCTTATCTTACAGCCTCTCGGTCGAACAGAGAAAGCAAGACGTTTAGAGCAGTAAAAGGAAACAGAGGCAATTATTTGATTTATTTCAAATATATTGGCTCTCTTTCAAATATTCAAAATAATTCCTGTCTAATGCCCAGCAAATTAATATTCGATTTGTATGTTAAACGGGTCCCATGGGTTCCTGTATCTACCCTAAGCACGGCGCAAGGGCCAGAAGCCATCAGTGTGTTAGTACAGGAATTTTTGAAATGGCAAGTTTTATTTTTAAGTTTACAAACCTGTACTTTGTACACACAGCTGGCATTTTAAAGGCAGACATTTCAACTGTGGTCACTTTTTTGGGATTCAACATTCTGAGTATTATTACATGTATTGGCAGCATGTGAGAATGTAGCATGCTACATGTTGGGCTGTACACCCATACACAGCACAGTGATTGTTTTCCAAATGACATCCCTTCTCTCTCCTGGCATCTTTGCTCTGCTTATCTTGAATCTCTCAGACAGAGAGAAAGCAAGATGATGATAGCAGTAAAACAAAATAGAGAAGTAATGTATTGCTTTATTGCAAATTCATTGACTCTCTGTGAAATATTCTGTAAAATGTGCTTCCAAACCAGCCATGCATTTCCCTGCAGCCCAGCCTGAAGTCTTGTCATTACATTGCAGCCCACAATTCATAATTTGGTTCTAATTCAACCTTTATTATATCTTGTCTAATGCTTTTCAGATTTGTATGTTGAACTGGTAGGTGAAAATGCATCCTGTCCTATGGGTACCTGTATTTTTCCCAGGCACAGGTAGAGGGCCGTGAACAGTCACTGTGTTAGCACAGGAACTCTTGGAATGGCAACATTTAGGTTTAAAACCTGCACTTTGCACATCCAGCTGGCATTTTAAAAGCCTACATTTAAAATGTGGTCACTGTTTTGCGATTTAACAAGCTGAGTGTTATATGTGGTGGGAGCATGTGAGAATGTAGCATTCTTCATTTTGGGCTGCAAACCCAACCACCCCGCTAGGCTTCGTTTCTAAAGTAAATCCCCCACCCTCTCCTACCAACTCTGTTATGCTTATGTTGAAGGCTCTCAGACACATAGGGAAAGCAAGACTATGAGAGCAGTAAAATGAGTCAGAGAGATCATTATTTTCTTAATGGCAAACCTATTGACTTGACTCTACAACTCAGGTTGAAGCCTTGTCATTGCAGCCACAAATCATATATGTGTGCCAATTCAACCTGTCAATTATGAATAAGAAATGTCTATGGGTCAGCCAATTTAGAAAACGAATTTTACAGGTTAGTAATAAAATAGTCTTAGAAAACTGTTCCCAAACGCAATGTACTATAAAAATATAGGAAGATATCAAAGGCAGAAAATAATACTAACGTCACATGGCACATTTAAAATACATTGGGCCTCATCACGAGTTGGGCTGTATCCCTTAGATCCGGCGGTAGCGCTATTACCGCCGGATTTAAGGGTCCGCCGAATCAGGGCCTCGGCGGATTTCAACCCAGCTCTGAGCTGGTGTGAAATCCGCTGAGAATTCGCGCTCATACCGCCGGCGGGAAATCCGCCGGCGGTATGAGTGCAAAATTTCCCCATTGAGCCCAATGGGGAATGGGGCATTCCCGAATGGGCTCAATGGGGAATGGGGACTTCCAAGTCCGCCCAACTCGTGATCCCGCGCTATTAAATGTAGAGCAAATACATTTACAGAGAATATAAGAAACTTGAGGAAATATGTTCAAAGTTATATCATATAACTTTCAAAGCAACATCTAACAATAATAAAAGGCCAGATGTACATTTGTCTGATGCCGTCATGCGCAGTTGAGGCTTCCTGAAAGCACAGAATGCTCCACTAGAGGGAGCTGTTGCCTTAGGCCATGCAGTGGTCCAATTCGCATAGCTTCACCTGTTGTCACCACTGGAGGCAGCTACAGCCTTAGGATGTATAGTGCTCTTACTGTGTGAACGAAAACCTGCACTTTGCTCCGTGTACACGGGCCTGTACACTCGATAATACATATAGAAACAGATTAGATATTATTTAGTTTTAATATATCAGTTGAATAATTTAATAAAGTTAACTACCCTTGGAACTGTTCAAAGGGGAAGAAATAGACTGATCAAAGGAAGAAATTAGCCAACAAGAATTGCTGTCAAGTGAATGGTAGATGGTAATGTCATCATTTGTAGACACACAAACACAGAGGTGCTTCTCAGTAAACAACTCCTGTAATAGCTTAATGAGGAGTCTAATGATGCCTGAGCAGCCCTTAGGTGCTGCTTTTTTAGAAATGGTACAGTCTCTTGTATCCCCAGCAGTGTTACTCTATAGGACAGCACCAATAGTCCACTTTGGGGTTATCAACCAAGAAGAACACTTTAATAACGAATGTATTACTACATCAACCTCGTTCCTATTCAGCTGAAAGCACCTTTGTGTGTGGCCAGTGCAAAGGTACAGATTATAAATACATATACACGTTCGTTTTCAGGCTCACTCTCCTATTGTGAAGCACTGGGGGGACATCAGTGTAGGTCTGATGGGATTTGAAGCCAGTAATCTGCCTAGCTGAGCTGTTTTGGATGACGTTGAAACACTGAATGAGTGCTTTTGGGAGAACCAGGAGACTATTACATTAGTCAAGGTAAGAGAGAACCGCAGCAAGATTACTTGTGATTTTTGGTATTTGTTGGGTGGAAGGATGCACCTGAGAATGTTGCACGGAAAGTGGGATTTTTTAATAGCTCTTGGATGTTGGGGGAGAAGTTAAGGAGGCTGTCAAAGATCACTCTAAGAAACTATTCCGGGTTACATCAGAAGTTGAACAGTATCCCAGCATCATTATCGCCAGAACACCGCCCGCTCTAATAGCGTTACCGCCACCCGGTCCGGTGCTAAAGGGTTGGGCGGTAATGGGTATTCCCCATTCGGTGCATTGGACCCAATGGGGCATTTTCAGGGCAACTAGCTGGGGGTAAATGCTGCCAGACTCTTTGGGCGGACCGCCGCATTTAAGGGCTACCGCCCAACT
This sequence comes from Ambystoma mexicanum, assembly GCF_040938575.1. NCBI lineage: Eukaryota > Metazoa > Chordata > Amphibia > Caudata > Ambystomatidae > Ambystoma > Ambystoma mexicanum. The sequence continues at coordinate 1,043,838,672 of NC_090924.1, forward strand.
CGTGATGACCCTAGCCCAATCAAAGTACGCTGCCATTTTCCACATACCCAATAATACACGTTGCCAGTTACCATACATTGCTAGTTGCCATCATGCCTACTAATGGGCATTCATTTTCCACAATGTTCAGTGAACCCCATTGCCAATATCCATAATGCTAAGCAATAACCCCCCCCCCCCTAGAAGCCCCCATCCCTGTGCCAGACAACTGTGTCAAAGACAAACTCTGGTGCTCCAACATACAGCAAGCTCTAGCTAACAAAGTCACAACCCTACAAACAAAAATTGCCAGGAGAAAAGCCACACTCTCCGGCAACAAGCCCATTAGCACCAACCTAGAGCAACCAAGTAACTCTGCCAACTCTGCCAACAACTGGCTCGCCACACATGATAAAATAAAACTTAAAGTTGCCTCCCTCACCCACAAATGCTTGAATAATGCAGCACCCTGCTACCTATCTGACAGATTCACTCTGAAGCCTGCCACAAGAACCACTAGACTTGCCAATACCAACTACCTCTGGGTCCCCAGATATAAGCTTGCCAAGATTGGAGGCAGCAGCTTCCAGGTCAAGTCAGCCCTCCTGTGGAACTCGCTACCATCCCCTCTAAGAATCGATCAAACCTATCACAAGTTCCGCCAGAGCATTACCAGTTGGCTCAAAGATGCTGACATCCAGGCCTGTCCCTCAGCCTAATGATCGTGAAACCTACTGACTCTTCTGCATACAGTCACCCACTAGACATGTTGCTGACTGTGCCCAACACCTCTCTTCACACTGCATGTACCAACCTACTTTGTGAAATTATGTATGTACACATCTCCTGCTTTCAATGCGCCTGCTTGTATATATCCCGATTTCTGTGTGCCTGCATGTAACCAACTGGCACCTGCACCTAAATGTATTTTACATGTTGTAACCAAGCTGTGAGTATCCTTATGCCTTGCGCCCGAATACCCTCGGGTATGGAGCGCAATAGAAGTAATAAACAAACAAACAAACAAACAATAAACAAAGCCAGTTTTTATAATGCCCATTAACACATGTATTCCAAGTTTCTATTATAATTTGCTTCTAGAAAGCACTTCTCAAGTTGCCACTTGCCATGTTTCCATAAGGTCCCAAAGCCGAGTGTCATGTTCCAAAATGCCAGCGAATGCTCGTAAAGTACTTTGTGTAGCGTCAGGCATGCAGATTGCCATTTTTTATTTTTGAAAGTGTGTTAGCCTGTAGTTCAGTATTGGTACATGTTCAGCACAAGATTCCACAATTTTCCACAAATAAAATAATTATGTATTGTCATGTATTGTCAGTTGTTAGTATGAGAGATTTTATTTTGTCAGATAATTTGTCAGATAATGCACAAATAATCACTTTCCAAAATTCCCAATGATACGTAAGATTAGTATCCATATTGACAGAGAACACATATCACTAAGTTTCTTCTATGCCCAGTAAAGTACATTGACAGTTTCCAAAATGCCCTAATGTCCATTTTCCAATAGCACGAAAATGCACATTGCCCATTATTTGCCAGTTACTATTTGCCTCATTAATAAGCATAAACCACCCTCACAATGTTCAACAACCTTATTACTAGTGCCCATAACACAAAGGTCAGTAAAAAGACATCCGAGCAGGGTTTCTTTCGTTTATGGCCGTAACCACAATTCTCAAGTTAGTAAAGATGGGCACTTTCAATGATGGACAGTAATGATGGATGTTGCCAATTTCCATAATGCCCATTAAACACATTGCCTGATTCCATCATTTCCAAATTAGGAAACATTTCAATTTCCCGTATTGGCAATGAATGCACAATACCCTCACGAACAATGCCCAGCAGAATTTATTTTTATTTTGTACATTTACAGGAGCGCACAAAGCCCACAGGCATCTAGGCGCCAGTTGCGGGACGGGGGGGGGGTGGTGAGGGGAGAAACGGAAAGGAAGATACATGAACCGTGAATGCTTAAGCTTAGGTAAAGAGCAGAGTCTTACAGTGTTTCCTGAAGACATGGCACGAGGGTTTGTTGCATATTTGAGGCGGCAGTTTGTTCCGGAGGGCTGGGGCACGTGCCAAGAAGCTGGCGCCGCCTGCTCTTTTCCTGTTGAAGCAAGGTGTTTGTAGGCGATTCGATTAGGCCTTGATGAATAATGTTTTTTGATGGTGTCCACGAGGTATTGGGGTGCCTCATTAGCAATGCATTTGTAGCTGTAATTGATACCCAGTAACACACAATGGAAAGTCCCCTAGTGTCTGGTAATATAGATTGCCCATTTTTATTTTGCCAAGTAATTACCATTGCCATTCTATACTTCACAATGTTTCCATAATGCCCAAAGTAGTATACATTGCCATTCCTATAATGTCGCATATTGCATATTGCCAGATCGAGTAATGTCTGCATGTTTATTTCTTCTTTTCTCAACATCTGCTTTTCTAGTTAAGTTGAACATTAAAAAAATACAGTACATATGATCAAGCCAGAGCGGAATGTAACAATAGTCAATACAAGTTTATTTCTATTCATGTACACTCCTTTTCATTTTGTTACTGGGCAACAGTCAAGAGCATCGTAGGACATCCTCCTGTCCTTTCCTAGTTGGGACCTTGCAGGGTGTGTACTGTTTTGCTTCTCCAAGATAGTTGCTATATTGAAGCAACAGGGTAATAAAGGTCAACATCACCCGTCCTAAATGGATTCCTGATGTTCTTCTTGTTGAACTGCCCTGTACTTGCCCATTGGTTCCCTCTTGTATCTCCACTGCTGCTACCCAGCATTCACTGGCACCTCACCTGCCACCCCACTGCTGATTCCACTGTTGCCTCGCCAGGCCTCAGGTGTGGTGGCCATGCCTCATTCCGATGAAGCTGTGAACCCCTGAAAACATCTGTAAGCACTAGTGGGGGTTGTGGGTGTATTTATGGGGATTGTCGGAGTGACTTTAATCCAAGTCTATCCTTTACTTCCAGAAAGTAGCAGCATCTGCCCTGATCAATTGCAATCAGTGAGAAAGGGAATGGCCAAGGTGAAATCAGTGGTCAATGGTTCAGGTGCCCCATTCTGCTCATGTTCTTCTGTTGTTCCATGTGAGGAGCCATTCCTCCTGCTACAAGGCCCATCAAGGAGGTTGGTGTCACTGTTTACGCTGACCTATAGGGATGCATCAAAGGCTTCAATAACCAAGATAGCTTCCCCTACAGGCCTCCCAGGCCAACAGCGCAAGTCAAAGTAAGATTTGACTACTTGCTCCAGACCAAGGTTGCACCTTTACACACACATCGCCGCCACTGGAGCTACAAGTTACTAATGATATTTTAGGGACAAAGGAAGTTGGAACTATACTCCACCAGCTGCTGTAAAAGTGATCACGTGCTCTCCTTTACACAGACATAATGATGATCTGTGACACTCAAGTGATGTGGATGCTAAAACAGCCATCTTGTTACAAAAGGAAAACATTTATTTGAACTGCATTGCATCTACTAAAATAAGTCAGTCAGTTTTAGAGAGCGCTTTCTGTTAAGGTTAGGTTCCAGCACCATATTGCCTGCTCAAGATGTACTTGAACTTGGAAGGTGAATTATGTATTAAATAATAAAAAAAGTACAAGCTGCATCACTGATAATTATAGCCAGACCTGTAGTTGTGGAGTTTCCAAAATTGGTATTGTTATCAGAGTTTAAGATTTAAAATGAGCCATATCTGGTTCACAGTAGACATGTTTCTTTCTTAGTGATTTAAAGAGTTTCTGCCATGCCAGTTGCAATATTGTGCTTTACTGGTCAATGCTTTGCTTGAAAGGGGCACCCATCCGTCATTGCTCGAACAACCCACCTTGGCTATTTGGCGCTAGATAACTAAAGGCCCATATCCGCCTTACCATTTACAGCAAAGGTTATTGAGTCAGGATTTAATGCTTAATTATAAAATCATTTGTATACGTAATTTGCTTACAGATATTCATTCTGGCATCCACCACCTTAAGGGGACAGAGACTGTTATCATAGGCCTCCAAGGCATTGCGTTAATTCTAAGAGATAGCAGCCACGCAGCAACTCTAATACTTCTGTTCTCGTCAGTGGCATTTAACACTGTGTACCACAGTATTCTATAGGATCGCTGGCTCTGGTGGGCGGGATTAAGGATACAGTGCTGGCTTGACACTTCTCCTTTTTTGTGGAGAGGGGTCATCAGGCCCAATTAGGAAAGGTTCTCTCGTCCTCCTCACCCATGACATGTGGGGTGCCTCAAGGATCAGGGCCGTCCCTGCTGGTTATTTACCTCTATTTGTCCCATTATCCTGGGTGAACCCAGCTTGTGGTATACAGTGCAAGATGTAGGCCGATGATGCCTACACTTTGCTTGATCATCAAGATGAAGCTGATGAGAGCAAGTCTACAGCATGCTCGTCAGAGACAAGTGTGCAGTTCGATGCCATGCAACTGGCCTCGCATCAATAGGGGAAAATCTGAGAATCTCCTTTTTAGGCTTCTGCCAAGTATGGTCTTGACCACTGTCATAGCTGGTAGAACTTGCTCCAACTCCAGTGCTAGTTAAATATATGTGCAATTTCGCGGTAATTAGGGGTACTTTTCAATCATGAGCTGGCCACTGATATTCAGGTTCTGGCTGTGGTTAAATTATTCCACATTCCTCACCCAAAAATGCTGGTCCAAGCAACTGGTCTATCCCATATTCACTATTGTTGAGCAGTCTACCATAATCTTCAAAGTGAATTAGGGCAAGACTACAGACTGTCCAAATATGTTCCATTTGCATTATTTTCAGCATCAAAGAATTTGAATTTGCCCATATTTCATATTTCCGAATGAGGATGCCTTTTAATGCCTTTCAATCTTTAAACTGAGGTAAGAGTTGGTGACTTAATGTATATGGAGAATGACACAGGGCATGGTTCAGACCCATTTAGCCGATCTGATGGCATGTACATTGCCCAGTTGGGGTGGCTTCTACAACAAAGAGTCTTTAAGTAGAAGATCCTTACAGTTTGCTGGAATAACCCTGTGGAATCTTTGGAGACATTGCTCAAGTTGACTTTTTTTAAATGAACATAATATCTATGTTACTACAAAGTACCTAAAGCTTGCAAAGTTCTCTTTGGACTGATTTCACCCTGGCGAAATGTGATGATTTGCTAGTGTACAATTTTAATGTTTAGTGTTATTTTTGTATTTGTATATTTATGTTCCATATAAGGTTTGCTTATTTCTGTGAAAGTACCTTGAAGTTGTGTAAGTGGCATAGTTGTACTGTATAATTAATACATATTAATAATAAGTGAATTGTTTGTCTTCATATGAACACTGGTTAATTTAAACTGCACGTTTGTTACTTTGGCCAGTTAAAGGCCATCAAAAAACCATTCAGCCTGTGAAGCTACCAAGAAAGACAAAGTCATATTCAATCACTTCCCAGGAAACAAAATGAGTCTAGACCTGCTACTGCATAAACCGTACTTTTTCAAGAGCCATCTGAAACATGGGATGGTATCTAAGGAATCTGTTTGAAGTTTGAAGTAGTTTCTACCATCTGTGATGAAGTCCTCTGTTTTGGCTCTAGGGGCCACCACTGGGGTGGTATGGGGAGGATGTCCTGGTCAAACTGCCGTGGTCCACATCACTTGCCAAGGCAGTCATGCAGTAACCCCCAAAACCTTGTGTCAAGAGTTAACCCAATATTTCCCCTGGTGTCCCTTAAAATAACAGTGAGACATTTTCCACTGAATATCTAATTCATGTGTGGTCACGAGGTTTGTGGATAGTGGTCACGAAGTTTGTGGATGTGTCCTGGTCTACATAACCACTTTTGAAGTCTTTCGACCCTTTAGGGTCTGCGGAATGACACGCAAAGTTTGAAAACCCATAAGCTCTCCTGTTATCTGCAAACCCGATAAAAAATGTAAAGATAGGGTTAGGAATAGCTCAGAACTCACAAAACTAAAATAACCTGTACAACAGTTTGTCCAGGGTTGCCCCTTGCAGCCACTCTCTGCACACAGAGGAACATAAAAATGGCTTCTACACTTGATATAACGTTGTACTGCCCCATTAACCTCAACTAGACCCATATCCAGCTCTTCAACAGTTGGGAATCACACTTGCAGAACCATGCCCAAAGACCACCCTATTGGGCTCTTTCCGCCGCTAGTGTCCAGTTAGGCTGAGGCCAATAGGAAGAGAAGGAGATTTATATGAAGTGTCCTGCCTGGTTCTGGGGGCCACCTGGATACTGACACAGGGGCCTGGGTGCCTTCTCGAGCCAGTAGATGATAGGCTTGGAGCAGTATGGGGAAGATCCCCTAGTCTTCGTCCATTGGTCCCCATCTTTTGGTATGGGACAGTCATGCAGTAGCACCCAAACACCTACCAGGAGAGAACCCCAACAAACCCCCTTGGGTACTTGGAAAAGAGAGGAAGTCAATTGTCCAGCCCCTGATGGTCCTGCATGTCTACAAATCTGCATCACATGAGTTCTGTATAGTTTGCAGACCACTTGGGGGGGGCAGGCACATCCCGGAACCCACACTACTAAACGTACATGCACAGCAGTCTTAACAAGTAGGTGTTCACACATTCACACATGCCTCCTAAACTCTCCCTACACACAGAGAAATACAACGGACCTCCTAGGCCTGCTATAGATTTGGGCTTGGCCCCTCATATTCAGCTTGGCTCAAGAGAGGCTGGAATCCTTAGCCAATCACAGCCCTCCAGCAGTTGGGAATCACAGCTGCAGACCCTTGCCCAAAGTCCAGCCAGCCCATGTCACTTACTGGAAATGGAGGTTGGAGGCTAGAGTTGGTTGAAGAGTAAAACAGTTTGGAGAGGGCAAGAGCTGGCGGGGATAGAGGAAACTCTGAGGTAGTTGGAGGAGAGGGAGGGCAGAGGGGAATCATTTTTTGGTGAGAGGAGGAGGATGTTTTTACAGCAGGAGGTGGTGGTGGTGACACTAATACGGCGGAGGTAGCTACAGTCAGAGGTGGTGGTGACAGTTTTAAGGCAGTGATTGTGACTGCATTGGGTGATGGCATGAGAGATCAGAAGCTGGTTATTAGACCAGGAGAGGGTGGAATAGTCAGAATGAAGTGACAAAACCGGGCAGTGATAGCAGTTTTGAGGTTGGTGGCAAGACAGAAGAGAAAATTGAAGGCAGCAGAGAGGAGTTTATTGAAGAATTTGTAGGGGAAGAATGTTGGGGACACCCAGGAAGAATTGGGTGGGTAAGTTTTGTAAGTATCAAGAGGACGCCATAAGACTGAGGCTGGGAGTGGTTGTAGTAAGGAGTAGTTTGGTGCATATCTGACAGAGGAGGGTGACGAGAACAAGAAGACATCCGAGGGACATCACCATGGAGGTTCAGGAAAACTGTAAGAAATCAGGGAGCCAGAATGTTAGTCAGAGGAGGGATGTTTCAGCAGGCCCAATAAGTCTTGAGCAGGTGTTTGGAGATGGAAGTGACTGGCAGGGCGATAATCCTAGGCTCAGAGAGATGAAGTGTAGGACCAGGAAAAAGATCCTGTGAGAAAGCTGTTAAGACAGTAGTGGATTTAACCCATCCTGCTGAGTTTTGTGTGTAATCTGCAGGTTGCAAGATCGAATCTTGGCAAAGAGAACTCAACCTTTCATCCTTCCAAGGACATTTAATGAGTACCAACCTTGGTTCGGTAATAATAGTTGCATATTAAAATGTCTGTGTACAGTGCTTTTGTGAACGTGCTATATGAATGGCAAAATATTGTTATTGTTATTATTATTATATCATTAGAGAAGTTTAGAAGGTCCCTCCTCCGTTTTGTTTTCTATCATTCAGAAAACAATGCCCGCCAGAGCTTGACATACTAGACGACCTGCTGGACACCCACGCCCACATGATACCCCAATCTGCCCAAAGCCTTTCGGCAACCCTGGAAAACCTGTAACACCAGGGGTTGGGGATCTGCTCTGGAAAAGACTTAAAGGAGACTGTTAGGATAGTTTTTCTGAAGTCCAAATGAGGGCTTAGTAAAACCATTCAACTGAGGCAGTACAAGACTTCACTCTTAGAATAAGGCTGTACCATCTGAGTATATGGTCATGTAGACAGAGCAGCCAGGCTTATCTTAGGAGGGTGAGAGGGCTGTAGAATCAGTTCAAGTGAAATTGTCATACAAATGATCCAAAGAAACACTGAAACTCTATGTATGTAAAAATAAAGGATTTGGTTAAATACAAGTAGGCCCAGATAAATCTAGGGGTAAGTAAGCACTAAAACAGTATATGAAATCACAGTATAAAAACACAACACTATACTTGAAAGTACACAGACCCAAGTATAGACCTTATTTGAAGTACCTAACAGTAGTTCTAGGGAAGTCAAAACCTTTTCATACACATTCAGCATAGGTCAAGCCTATTCTTGGGGAGTAAAAACCAATGGTTACTTTTTACAATTACATACAGTAATGCAAGGGCAGTAGACCCTTTCAGTTGTATAATGAGTCTCAGTAACAAATCACATAAGCAGTCAACTGGACAATATCATTTTGGTGAATAGTGGAACACTTATTCTAGGTGCAGTAAAAACCTATAACTACTTTTGTTATAAAACCCAGTTATACTAGGTAAGTAAAACCTAGGGATGTAATATACAATTGCAGGTGCTTTTGAAATCAGGGAACCCCAGATTGAGGTAAGCAGTAACTCTTTTAACTTATTTGGGATGGCACACAGCTACCGCAATGTAAGTGAAACCTGCATACTTTGTTTAGCCTCACAATGGAGGGGGGAAAGTAAAACCCAATGTTACACTTTACTGAATAATTATTCTAAGTAGGCAACAACCTAATGCAGACTTATTAAGGACAGGCTAGCAGCAAGTCAGGGAAAGCAAGACCCAGTTGGGGGGCACTCATACAAATATCCTCAAAGGACTAATCTGGAGATACCAACACTTTACTTTTGGGAAGAGGCACAACCTAATCACAGGAGAGTAATATACCTTCACATCTACTTTCTATTAGACTGGCAAAACAGATGCTAAGGAAGAAAAGATGTTAACCATACTTTTGAGAATAGTGCATCACACATTCAAGATCAGTAAGAACTTTTGTAACTGTTCACCCTTAGAATGACAGTTACCAACCAACTCGTTACAAGTAAGTGACTTTGAAACACTTATTTTCTTTTCTAGGCAGAAGTCCCAATCCCTTGACAGTCTTTCCCTTATTCTTGGAGCATGAGTGTTCTCAGTGGCAGAAGGGTGGTCACTAGGACTAGTGACCATCAGGCACTGTCAGAATAGGTTCTTTAGTAGCAAAAATCAGAGTTCCTTAGGAAAACTGGGCAAACAGGTGAGTACTTCACTTTAGAGTTAGAAGAGGGCCCAGGGGCTTTGCAGTAGACACCCTAGCAGGATTCTAGCAGTGGGACTGGGTGTACTGGATGAGGGACCTTACAATCAAAGAAAATACCACATAGCTACACAGAAATCCTAACAGGCTTAAGGTAAGTACATACCCAAGCCAACACAGTACCTCAGCATTGAAAAAGATTTTGCAGCAGGAGAACTTCAGGATCTGCAGCCAAATACCCGGTCAACGGATTCCTTGTCATGGAGACTGAAAACAAGACCACAGAAGGGACTTTGCAGCAGGGATCGATGAAGAAGGCCCTAGGCAAGATTTCCCTCATGGCTGAATGTGGTTCTGCGGTTTTGGCGCCTTTTCAAAGAGCACAGAAGAAGAAAGAAAATTGCGGTTGAATTCTCATTATTTTAAAGGTCTAGCACTCTGGTGATTGGACTTTTCAGACTCGATTTCTGTCTCTGGAGATCCACCAGAATGCCCACGAAGTTTCAGTGAGATTCAGAATTCGGAATACCATGCACCGCATGATGACTTGAAGTCCCAGGATATTGGGGTATTGCAACAACGCAAGGTTGCAGCAACACGTGGGATGACTCAAAATGCCGGTCTTCTTGAATTTAGTGGGTCTGACCAGGCTCTGGGTCGGAGTCGTCGTTTTCAGAGACACCAGGTCGATTGGAAGGAAGGGCTGCAGCAGGCTCCGGTTACACAGCAGGCTCTCCGGTCGCTGGAAATCATTCCCGCTGCTTTTCCTTTGTCATCCTCTTCGGTATAAGTTCCAGTGGTCGACATATCTTCAGCTTCCAGGTTCGCAATACTTATCAGGAATTACAGCACAACCTCTGCATTCTCTCCCCACATTTTACAAGAAGGGGCGGTCTGGTTGTCCAATTAGGACAGCGAGCCCCTCGCTGGGATTTGTCCCTATTCAAGCAAGGTGTAAGACAAAGGGCTGGTGAGTTTCCTGCTCTTATAGACAGAGTGGAGCCTGGGCGAGGAGTCCAGGGGACTCCTGTTAAAAGCAAAAATCACACAAAGGAATTTCCTACCCTGGATGTCAGGGGAAGGAACAAGAAACAACAAGAAACAGTAAAATGGCAATAAAAAGAAGACATGGGCCATTTTGGTAAAAATTGACATCCTTAGGTCCCTTTACTGCAGCTGTGAACACAGCCCGCGGTAAACGTGCACCATATTAATACAAGATATCACTGCCACCAGCCATTGATGGTAAGGTTGTCACTGTAACAGAATTGTTACAGTTTTAATGTGAAAGGGGATACATTGTATCTCCCCAGCACTCCACATAAGGTGGGGTGTGCTGGTTTCACTAAATAAAATGTAAAAGGGGTCCAAAGATCATTTCAACCCTTGGGAACTGTAGTTCACTCAAGGTTAGCACAAGGAAATTAAAAGGGGAGCCCTTAGGGCAACCCAGCAACAACAGGAACATATTGCCAATAAGTTACTAAAGAGGATAACTTTAAAAAGACACAATGGAGAGTCTTACAAATTACACTCATAAAAAGAGTTAACAATTATGTTAGTGTGGAAAAAGATTCCCACTCACTGAGGTATTGATGAAGATGAAAAATGTCCCACTAATAAAGCAAAATGTTCTGAGGTTGAATCAGGAAAGGACGATTTACTAGTTCTGTGCAAATCCTACCTAACACTCGTCCCTCCCAGACTTGGGAACAGGAGAAGCTAATCATCACCTGGATGGATCTCTTGTTTCAAGTCCATTAAACTGTATGCTGAGTCAACTAGCAATATTTTTGTAACCCTTGCTGTGATACCTTTTTTTATATTAGTTATCATTTGCAAACTATATGACCTGCAAGTAGTGTTGGGCACTTTACTATTGTCTAATGTATAGGGGATCTGATTTAACAGTCCCTCAGAAGTTGGAACAACTTCTGAACCTACAATAGGCTTTTTAAAAAGGGTTCTTATAAAGAAACCCCTCAGACCTAGAGGGGTCTCCATGATTCCTCACCACCTCTCTCACAGGAGCAGGTTGGGTCTCAGGTATCCTAGTTCGAGGGGTTGTGGCAAGCATTGTACATCCTTCCACTTCCTCATAGATCTGTTTTTACCTTGGTTAGGGGTTTCCCTTCTAACACTAGGATTTACCTGGGGGTCTTCAGCAGAAGATCCCACAATGTCAAGGGGTTTAGCCTTTGACATATCTTTTCTGGATTTTCACCAGCTTTGAGGTTTACCAGTCCTCAAAGGCCTAGTTAGGTTTCCAACTTGCCTATCCACTCCTTCCTCAGAGGCAGTGTGGGTCAAAGACTTTAGAATTGGAACTGAAATGGTAGAGCATGGTTTGGGTTCCCATTTCCCTATTATTCTAGTTTTAGGTTTGCCTTTGTTAGAGGTTTCCCTACTAACATTAGGACTTTCAGTAGGATTCTCTCTAGAGGATCCCACAGGTTTAGAGTGGTCTCTTGAAACAGAGACCCTAGCCTTGTCAGAACACCTATCCATCTCTCCTGTAGGAGTAGTTGGAGTCAAAGGCTTTTTATTAGAAGGCCTAGTAAGAAAACTATTCTTATGTTTATCTATAATTCTTTTTGGTTTTCAGTTTTTTCTCGCCTGTAAGTTTCATTCTGGGCACTCTGAACTAAAGGAGAAAACTCAATTCCTACCTTAGGGTCAAGGAACCTCCTTACCCTCTTAGGTTTGTTAAAAAGATCTAAGCTTTTTACATCCATCTGGATCACCTCCACTGTACGTGGGTTTTCAGGTGTATCCATGTTTAGAGTTTTAGGAACCACTAGGGTGTTCAAATGGTTCAGCCACTACATGTTTAACTGAAGGGGCCTTTATTCTAAAGGACATACACCACACAGGGTGTGTGACATGAACCCTAAGGTTCTGGGCAGCCCTAGGAATTGCCTCCACAGCAATGGGTCGAGACTTTACTGTCTGTGAGGTTTCAGAGGGACTTTCTACCTTAGGCTCACCTGAAGGCAGAGTCACATCAGTGACTTCAACAGAGTTTTTCCACAGTGTTATAGGTTGGACAGGAACATTTAAGTTTATAAATCCACTCTAGGTGGGTGGTTTTCAAGGGGTTCTTTCACCCCAGTGTTAACTGAAGGTGGGGTCACACCAGTGACCTGGTTAATGGTATTACACCATATTGGTACTAGGACAGACGTTTTAAAGTTTCTGGGAACTAGTTGAACCACTTCTACTACATGTGGTTTTTCAAGAGGCTCGATCACCTTAGCAGCAGCTAACGGTGGGGTCACATGAGTGACCTCTAGCTTTGTGGGCCTAGGGGCTTTATCCCTAATTGAAGTTATGGGTGCTACTCCCAAGTGCCCTTCAGAGTGGCAGTAAATGCCTTTTATCTCTAAGGAAGGGTATCCTAAGGGGACCTCTCTTACTTCAGGGTTAAGAGCAACAGTCTTTTTATAAGAGGGCTCAGCTGAGCCAAAAGCTACAGCTTTTCTGTTAGACTCAGTATTAACAGAATTCTTAAGGGACGAGGAGAACTTTTTGACCTACCTTTTTCCTCAGGGTCCCTTAAGGGGTTTAGATGTGGAGAAGATTTCTTCTTATATATATCTATGAGAGCTTCTTTTACCCTATCTCAGTTACTTCTTTCTACTTCATGCAAATCCAAGAGCACTTGGTAGTCTCTCTTGGGAAGTCTAAAAAGAACCCAGGGTATTCTATCACTCTCACATAGACCAAACCTTTTACAATTGAGGTCAAACGTTTTCAGCCATACAACAAAGTCACACTTCATATCACACTGACTCACCAATTCTGGGAACCTGGAAGCTGCAGACACAGAAGACCCTGAAAAAGAAGAAGGATCCAGAAACCTGTCTTTTACAGACATGTTATACCTTTTCTCACTTTCCCAGATTTTCAAATTGGGTTTCCACACGAGTTGTCTTTTATGCAGTTCCAGAGACATTTCAGGGTGCATGATAGGAAGTAAGGTAGAGGCAGGAGAAGGGGAGGGGGTGAACTAACATCCTCCTCATCAGAACCCTCATATTCCTCCGCTGAGGAGTTTGGGCAGCTGTCTGAACCCTCATCATCCTCACTCCCAGTAATATTGTAAGAAGTGGACATAGGTTCGCTGACACGCATATGGTCCCATAACCATTGTAATAAGTCAAGCATACTTCCTTTTCAATTGAGGCCCTTCTCTTTACACATTGTTACCACATTTTTCATTGCAGCATAAAAGTAGTCCTCAGGCCTAAAGCAGGCCATGGTGTTGGTTCTTGTGTTAAATACAATAAGTACACTTTACTTTGACTAAACCAAACCTAGTGGATGGTTTCCTTTGGACACAAAGTATATCAATAATCAATGTAATGCAATCCACATTTATCCCAGAGCATGCCAACAGTTTAGGACAGTTTTTTTGAAGTCCAACTAAGGGCTTAGTAAAACCATTCAACTGAGGCAGTACAAGACTCCACTCTTAGTAAAAGGCTGTACCACCTGAGTATATGGTAGCGTAGAAAAAGCAGCCAGGCTTATTTTAGGAGGGAGAGAGGGCTGTAGAATCTGTCATACAAATGATCCAAAGAAACACTGAAACACTATGTATGTAGAAATAAAGGATTTATTTAAATACAAGTAGGCCCAGATAAATGTAGGGGTAAGTAAGCACTAAAGCACTAAAACAGTATATGAAATCACAGTATAAAAACACAACACTATACTTGAAAGTACACAGACCCAAGTATAGACCTTATTTTGTCAAACGGGAAATTATATCGTGCCTCCTATTGTAATGAATATATGTATATTGGCCTACGCTTGCGAGGACATCCGTGTTACAGGGTCCTGACTTTAGAATCAATGTAAGCCGCCATTTTAGGTGAATCCGCCATTTTAGGTTCTCTCTGTAAAGTCACCCTGTGAGTTAAAATGGTGGACGATGTCATTCCGAAATACAACATGGGCGTCTTGACCTCTGTGTGCAATTAATATGTAACTTGCCTGCAGGCCACTTGTTGGGGTCGTGAACTGAGACCTTGTCCTTTGCTGACCTGTGTGTAAAGGATTACTCGTGCCAATGAAACTAATCCGCGAGCATATGTTAAGAACAATATATCCAAATACTGAACTGAGAACACTTGTTTAACTACATTGTATTAATGTTTGAGAAGACTCTATGAGAAATCCTACAATACACTGATACCATGTAGACTTATTGGCGAATGTATTAAAGGCAAACCTTATGCATATAGATTACAAAAAAGGTAGCAGGCGCCCCTCTCTCGAAAGAACAAGGCATGATAACCTGTTCAGTGGTTATTAACCACATTGAGAGTTCGCAGCCATTGCTTTCTGCTCACTGTACCTTCACAGATGGGAAATATCCATTTGCATATCAGTCTTTGTCCCGCCCACAAAGGCAGTCCAGCACCGAAATGCTATGGCAATTCCTCTCTGAACAAGAGTACCATCAGCAACCCCATACACGTGTTTCAGCCTTGTTGGGCATCATCAGTGAGGTGAAGCTGAGCCTCTCTAAGCACAGTGAGCAGGGGTCCACGTCTGGTTGCCCCCAGGTAACCTAGGGTGACCAACCCCAAGTTCCTTTCAAAATTACAAAAAAGGTAGCAGGCGCCCCTCTCTCGAAAGAACAAGGCATGATAACCTGTTCAGTGGTTATTAACCACATTGAGAGTTCGCAGCCATTGCTTTTTGCTCACTGTACCTTCACAGATGGGAAATATCCATTTGCATATCAGTCTTTGTCCCGCCCACAAGGGCAGACCAGCACCGAAATGCTATGGCAATTCCTCTCTGAACAAGAGTACCATCAGCAACCCCATACACGTGTTTCAGCTTTGTTGGGCATCATCAGTGAGGTGAGGCTGAGCCTCTCTAAGCACAGTGAGCAGGGAGTCCACGTCTGGTTGCCCCCAGGTAACCTAGGGTGACCAACGCCAAGTACCTGAACGAGGTTGCTGGTGGTACTCTCGTTCAGGTTGGAATCGCCATTGCATTTCGGTGCTGGACTGCCCCTGGGCAGGACAAAGACTGATATGCAAATTGATATTTCCCATCTGTGAAAGGCACAGTGAGAAAAAGCAGTGGCTGCGAACTCTCAAGTGGTTAATAACCACTGAACAGGTTATCAAGCCTTGTTCTATCGAGAGAGGGGCACCCGCTACCTTTGCAAACCAACTTTCAAGGAACCTGGGATTGGTAACCCTAGGTCTCCTGGGGGCAACCAGACGTGGTCTCCCTCTCACTGTGCTTAGAGAGGCATCAGCTTCACCTCACTGATGATCCCCAAAAAGGGTGAAACACGTGTATGGGGTTGCTGGTGGTACTCTCGTTCAGGTTGGAATTGCCATTGCATTTCGGTGCTGGACTGCCCCTGGGCAGGACAAAGACTGATATGCAAATGGATATTTCCCATCTGTGAAAGGCACAGTGAGAAAAAGCAGTGGCTGCGAACTCTCAAGTGGTTAATAACCACTGAACAGGTTATCAAGCCTTGTTCTATCTAGAGAGGGGCGCCCGCTACCTTTGCAAACCTTATGCATATAGATGTGTGAACTCGGCATGACCCTTGATCAGTAATGTTATAGAGGAATATTAACCCGCAGTAGGGTTGGACATGATGTTCGCAATGATATAAAAGTGCGACTAATTCTAATGTACAGTCCCACTCACTGAGCACACTGAACCACGCTGGAGTTCGTTGTGCTGTACTGAGGGCCGATAGCTATCCGTTACTTTTGTCCTTTGAAACTGTTCAGTATAAAATAAAAGATCTTTGTGTTCCTTTGTAACCCGTGTTTGGTGTATTTCCTTTTGGGGTACTCAGCCTCGATATTTTCACTTTGTTTTCACAGTTGGCGCCCGAATAGGGACACTCTGGACTGATGCCGGATTGTCGAAGGTTGACACGTGCTATCAGACCGGGATCGGACGGTGAAGGGGGACCCTTCTGAACGAGACACGACACCTCGGAAGCGCTGCACAACCCGATCCCTGGACGATTAGCGTGTGGTCCGAGACAGCATCTTGACGAGGGTCCACTTATCGAGGTGGGCAGATTTGCCGAAATCACCAAACGCGAGGTAAGATTAGTTAGGTAAGATTCTTTGTAATCCGATCGGACCTCCTTAGGATTGATCAGGTGAGTCTTGACCCGATTCTTAAGTATCCTGATGATTTGATTTTAGCGTATTGTATCTGCAGACACAATTATTGACCAGGTAACACCAATATTTTGATATGCCTGGGAAATTGTTTACCTGCTTCAGGGCGTTATTCCGCAGCGATAGACAATCTTTGCAATTTAGCCGTCCAGCACCACAGGAGGGGTCGCCGGCGTGTACTATGTACTGTAAGCATGGCATTGGAAGTATAGTGTTTAATGATATTTGGGACAGACAAACCAGACATGCCTCCGAACTTCAGTGGCCAATCAACGATAGTTTTGAAATCCCTCGTATTGAGTATTTAGAGTCGATTCTATTAAAGAAGACGGCTAGACCTGCAGCATTCGATGTTTTGCAGAATTGGAAAAAAGAAGCGTTACAGCAACTTAAGAGTAGGGAAAAACATGCGCGCCGTCATAAGACGAATGCCGGAAAAGCATTGTTGTATGACCAAGATAAACAGTCTGAGTCAGCTAGGAATATGGATAGGGCTTTCTCACTTGACATTCAGAAAATCTATCCTTCTAAAGATTTCCATGTTTCTGAGGAATTCATTGACAAATTGTTAAATGAGTGAAGGCCTGGTGCCACTGTGCCACGTCCGTATGTTCCTCTTCCTGCTGTTGTGCCTCTTTCTGCTGTTATTCCTGCTATTTCTGCTCTGCCTGTTGTTCCTGCTCCTCCTAATGTTCCTCTTCCTCCAGTTGTTGTTCTTCCACCTGTTCCTCCACCTCTTCCTATTGCACCAGTAACAGTACCTCCATTGAATTTGCCTGCTCCCCCTCTTCCAGATGGTCTTGTACCGCTTATAGTCGATCAGGGTGCGGGGTCAAGGGTTGTCACTCGTAATACTGTATCTCCAGAAAAGAAACATGAATTGATTGCATGGGCTAAGCATTGTATGGAGAGAGATGATCAAACTAACGTTTTTGCCACACTTTCTAATATGGATAATTTTCCTGAGAAAAATGTTTTCATTGAAGGTTTAGGGATTCATTTATGTGTAATGTGGAGCAAATTAAATAATACAGATCTCCCGCAAGGGTTAAGGGATCTAAACACTTTAGCGTTTTCAAGAGACACTGTGGAGAAAGTAAATGAGCATGTTGAGAGGTTATTTGAGTATAGAAAGGAGTTGGAAAGGCTACAGAATTAGGATGACGAATGGGAAAGTATGTATGTATAGACACAGTTCCTTCCTTGTCGAAAATCGATATCTGAGGAAGCACGAATTTGTGCGAAAGACGCGCTTAGATGGATTTCCGATATGTCAATAACTCCAGTTGAGGTATATGACACATACAGTCAGTATACGAGAGAAATGCAGAGGAAAGTGATACAGGTAATGATAGAGTACCTACAGGATGATTGTGTGAAGAGAAAGATTAGTTGTCCCACAGAGTTATTGAGTATATATAAGAGAGCTTTTTCACTTGACACTTCTTCAACTGCTTTAGCGCTCGACTTGGCTCTGCTGCTTAGTAAGCGTTCGGAGTTGCCTACTTCTCAGTTGCCTATGAGAGAGGTTCCTCCGACATTTGTCCCGAAGGTTGAGATTGCGGCCGATCCTGCAACGAATGCAGTTGCTGTAAACATTCCTGCACATTATGTATCACAGTTTGTTCACGTCCCATTCTCAAGACAGGAAGTGAATACTATTAGACAATCTATTCCTGACATTAGCAAAAATCTGACAGGATTCTATAAAGAAATAGACTCTGTCTTGCAGTCCTCAGTATTCACCCTAGGTGACATTGATTTGTTATTTCCTGCACTCCTGCCCGTAGATTTGTGGAAACAAGTTAGGACTATAGACGACGTACCAGGGTTGGGAGTTACATGGGCTAACATAACTAGACTCGATGAAGAAAGGCCAGCTGCTGAGAGACCGCCCCAGGGGATACTAACTTTGCCTGATAGAATCATTGCAAAATTGAAGACTATAATTCCCGAAAAGAGGATTATTTGGGACAAGCTTACGGCCTGTGTCCAAGGGAAGTCTGAGGGTGCTACTGAGTTCTTTAATCGGTTCAAACAGGTATTCTCGGATTTCAGCAGACAAGACTTAGGCACAGAGTCTGGGAAAATATTATTTGTGGACAAATTTGTGCGTGGATTGCTGCCTGACATCCAGTCACAAATTATGTCTTCTGAGAGCGCTTGGCAGGCGAAGTCCCAATCAGAAGTACTGCACATGGCTCAGTACTACGAGAATCGTGTCAACAATGAAAAAGATAGAGTTGAGAAGCGAAAAGGTGATTTAAAGACTAAAGTATTATTACAGCAAATTGTTAGATGCCCGAGAGGGGGTAGTTTGCAGATTAGAGGTCAGTATGTTCCACAAGGGAATGTACCCTTGGGTCCTGTGAACATTAACCAGTGTGCCTATTGTCGGCAAGAGGGTCATTGGCGTGCACAATGCCCCGTCCTCCGACAGAGGTCGAATAACACATTTGGAAATATGGGTAGACGATCCAGAGGTCGCCTGGGTATAGGGGGCCCTGTTAGAGGTTAGTTTACACAGGATTCTCATCAACCTTTTTCACAGAATAATCAGACTCCGAGTGTGGATTCTAGAAACATATTTGATCATCCTTCTCCTGCATATCTATCTGAAGAGCTTCCAAGAGGTGGGCTGAAGGCTTGAGGAAACTCACTGTACCTTCACAGATGGGAAATATCCATTTGCATATCAGTCTTTGTCCCGCCCACAAAGGCAGTCCAGCACCGAAATGCTATGGCAATTCCTCTCTGAACAAGAGTACCATCAGCAACCCCATACACGTGTTTCAGCCTTGTTGGGCATCATCAGTGAGGTGAAGCTGAGCCTCTCTAAGCACAGTGAGCAGGGGTCCACGTCTGGTTGCCCCCAGGTAACCTAGGGTGACCAACCCCAAGTTCCTTTCAAAATTACAAAAAAGGTAGCAGGCGCCCCTCTCTCGAAAGAACAAGGCATGATAACCTGTTCAGTGGTTATTAACCACATTGAGAGTTCGCAGCCATTGCTTTTTGCTCACTGTACCTTCACAGATGGGAAATATCCATTTGCATATCAGTCTTTGTCCCGCCCACAAGGGCAGACCAGCACCGAAATGCTATGGCAATTCCTCTCTGAACAAGAGTACCATCAGCAACCCCATACACGTGTTTCAGCTTTGTTGGGCATCATCAGTGAGGTGAGGCTGAGCCTCTCTAAGCACAGTGAGCAGGGAGTCCACGTCTGGTTGCCCCCAGGTAACCTAGGGTGACCAACGCCAAGTACCTGAACGAGGTTGCTGGTGGTACTCTCGTTCAGGTTGGAATCGCCATTGCATTTCGGTGCTGGACTGCCCCTGGGCAGGACAAAGACTGATATGCAAATTGATATTTCCCATCTGTGAAAGGCACAGTGAGAAAAAGCAGTGGCTGCGAACTCTCAAGTGGTTAATAACCACTGAACAGGTTATCAAGCCTTGTTCTATCGAGAGAGGGGCACCCGCTACCTTTGCAAACCAACTTTCAAGGAACCTGGGATTGGTAACCCTAGGTCTCCTGGGGGCAACCAGACGTGGTCTCCCTCTCACTGTGCTTAGAGAGGCATCAGCTTCACCTCACTGATGATCCCCAACAAGGGTGAAACACGTGTATGGGGTTGCTGGTGGTACTCTCGTTCAGGTTGGAATTGCCATTGCATTTCGGTGCTGGACTGCCCCTGGGCAGGACAAAGACTGATATGCAAATGGATATTTCCCATCTGTGAAAGGCACAGTGAGAAAAAGCAGTGGCTGCGAACTCTCAAGTGGTTAATAACCACTGAACAGGTTATCAAGCCTTGTTCTATCGAGAGAGGGGCGCCCGCTACCTTTGCAAACCAAATTTCAAGGAACCTGGGATTGGTAACCCTAGGTCTCCTGGGGGCAACCAGACGTGGTCTCCCTCTCACTGTACTTAGAGAGGCATCAGCTTCACCTCACTGATGATCCCCAACAAGTGTGAAACACGTGTATGGGGTTGCTGGTGGTACTCTCGTTCAGGTTGGAATTGCCATTGCATTTCGGTGCTGGACTGCCCCTGGGCAGGACAAAGACTGATATGCAAATGGATATTTCCCATCTGTGAAAGGCACAGTGAGAAAAAGCAGTGGCTGCGAACTCTCAAGTGGTTAATAACCACTGAACAGGTTATCAAGCCTTGTTCTATCTAGAGAGGGGCGCCCGCTACCTTTGCAAACCTTATGCATATAGATGTGTGAACTCGGCATGACCCTTGATCAGTAATGTTATAGAGGAATATTAACCCGCAGTAGGGTTGGACATGATGTTCGCAAATGATATAAAAGTGCGACTAATTCTAATGTACAGTCCCACTCACTGAGCACACTGAACCACGCTGGAGTTTGTTGTGCTGTACTGAGGGCCGATAGCTATCCGTTACTTTTGTCCTTTGAAACTGTTCAGTATAAAATAAAAGATCTTTGTGTTCCTTTGTAACCCGTGTTTGGTGTATTTCCTTTTGGGGTACTCAGCCTCGATATTTTCACTTTGTTTTCACAGTTGGCGCCCGAATAGGGACACTCTGGATTGATGCCGGATTGTCGAAGGTTGACACGTGCTATCAGACCGGGATCGGACGGTGAAGGGGGACCCTTCTGAACGAGACACGACACCTCGGAAGCGCTGCACAACCCGATCCCTGGACGATTAGCGTGTGGTCCGAGACAGCATCTTGACGAGGGTCCACTTATCGAGGTGGGCAGATTTGCCGAAATCACCAAACGCGAGGTAAGATTAGTTAGGTAAGATTCTTTGTAATCCGATCGGACCTCCTTAGGATTGATCAGGTGAGTCTTGACCCGATTCTTAAGTATCCTGATGATTTGATTTTAGCGTATTGTATCTGCAGACACAATTATTGACCAGGTAACACCAATATTTTGATATGCCTGGGAAATTGTTTACCTGCTTCAGGGCGTTATTCCGCAGCGATAGACAATCTTTGCAATTTAGCCGTCCAGCACCACAGGAGGGGTCGCCGGCGTGTACTATGTACTGTAAGCATGGCATTGGAAGTATAGTGTTTAATGATATTTGGGACAGACAAACCAGACATGCCTCCGAACTTCAGTGGCCAATCAACGATAGTTTTGAAATCCCTCGTATTGAGTATTTAGAGTCGATTCTATTAAAGAAGACGGCTAGACCTGCAGCATTCGATGTTTTGCAGAATTGGAAAAAAGAAGCGTTACAGCAACTTAAGAGTAGGGAAAAACATGCGCGCCGTCATAAGACGAATGCCGGAAAAGCATTGTTGTATGACCAAGATAAACAGTCTGAGTCAGCTAGGAATATGGATAGGGCTTTCTCACTTGACATTCAGAAAATCTATCCTTCTAAAGATTTCCATGTTTCTGAGGAATTCATTGACAAATTGTTAAATGAGTGAAGGCCTGGTGCCACTGTGCCACGTCCGTATGTTCCTCTTCCTGCTGTTGTGCCTCTTTCTGCTGTTATTCCTGCTATTTCTGCTCTGCCTGTTGTTCCTGCTCCTCCTAATGTTCCTCTTCCTCCAGTTGTTGTTCTTCCACCTGTTCCTCCACCTCTTCCTATTGCACCAGTAACAGTACCTCCATTGAATTTGCCTGCTCCCCCTCTTCCAGATGGTCTTGTACCGCTTATAGTCGATCAGGGTGCGGGGTCAAGGGTTGTCACTCGTAATACTGTATCTCCAGAAAAGAAACATGAATTGATTGCATGGGCTAAGCATTGTATGGAGAGAGAGATGATCAAACTAACGTTTTTGCCACACTTTCTAATATGGATAATTTTCCTGAGAAAAATGTTTTCATTGAAGGTTTAGGGATTCATTTATGTGTAATGTGGAGCAAATTAAATAATACAGATCTCCCGCAAGGGTTAAGGGATCTAAACACTTTAGCGTTTTCAAGAGACACTGTGGAGAAAGTAAATGAGCATGTTGAGAGGTTATTTGAGTATAGAAAGGAGTTGGAAAGGCTACAGAATGAGGATGACGAAGGGGAAAGTATGTATGTATAGACACAGTTCCTTCCTTGTCGAAAATCGATATCTGAGGAAGCACGAATTTGTGCGAAAGACGCGCTTAGATGGATTTCCGATATGTCAATAACTCCAGTTGAGGTATATGACACATACAGTCAGTATACGAGAGAAATGCAGAGGAAAGTGATACAGGTAATGATAGAGTACCTACAGGATGATTGTGTGAAGAGAAAGATTAGTTGTCCCACAGAGTTATTGAGTATATATAAGAGAGCTTTTTCACTTGACACTTCTTCAACTGCTTTAGCGCTCGACTTGGCTCTGCTGCTTAGTAAGCGTTCGGAGTTGCCTACTTCTCAGTTGCCTATGAGAGAGGTTTCTCCGACATTTGTCCCGAAGGTTGAGATTGCGGCCGATCCTGCAACGAATGCAGTTGCTGTAAACATTCCTGCACATTATGTATCACAGTTTGTTCACGTCCCATTCTCAAGACAGGAAGTGAATACTATTAGACAATCTATTCCTGACATTAGCAAAAATCTGACAGGATTCTATAAAGAAATAGAGTCTGTCTTGCAGTCCTCAGTATTCACCCTAGGTGACATTGATTTGTTATTTCCTGCACTCCTGCCCGTAGATTTGTGGAAACAAGTTAGGACTATAGACGACGTACCAGGGTTGGGAGTTACATGGGCTAACATAACTAGACTCGATGAAGAAAGGCCAGCTGCTGAGAGACCGCCCCAGGGGATACTAACTTTGCCTGATAGAATCATTGCAAAATTGAAGACTATAATTCCCGAAAAGAGGATTATTTGGGACAAGCTTACGGCCTGTGTCCAAGGGAAGTCTGAGGGTGCTACTGAGTTCTTTAATCGGTTCAAACAGGTATTCTCGGATTTCAGCAGACAAGACTTAGGCACAGAGTCTGGGAAAATATTATTTGTGGACAAATTTGTGCGTGGATTGCTGCCTGACATCCAGTCACAAATTATGTCTTCTGAGAGCGCTTGGCAGGCGAAGTCCCAATCAGAAGTACTGCACATGGCTCAGTACTAAGAGAATCGTGTCAACAATGAAAAAGATAGAGTTGAGAAGCGAAAAGGTGATTTAAAGACTAAAGTATTATTACAGCAAATTGTTAGATGCCCGAGAGGGGGTAGTTTGCAGATTAGAGGTCAGTATGTTCCACAAGGGAATGTACCCTTGGGTCCTGTGAACATTAACCAGTGTGCCTATTGTCGGCAAGAGGGTCATTGGCGTGCACAATGCCCCGTCCTCCGACAGAGGTCGAATAACACATTTGGAAATATGGGTAGACGATCCAGAGGTCGCCTGGGTATAGGGGGTCCTGTTAGAGGTTAGTTTACACAGGATTCTCATCAACCTTTTTCACAGAATAATCAGACTCCGAGTGTGGATTCTAGAAACATATTTGATCATCCTTCTCCTGCATATCTATCTGAAGAGCTTCCTTTTGATGATATTTTGTTTCATTAGGATTGTCCGAAGCAGGGTTTGGAACCTACACCTATTCCCGTTAATCAGAAAGGTCCCTACGTTGAAATGGTAGTGGGAAATAGGAAACATCTGTTTTTGATAGATACCGGAGCACAGAAGTGTTCCATTGATCATTCTCGGGTTCCAAACATTCCACTGTCAGGGCAAACCAATGTTTCTGTAGGGTTTTCTGGCACACCAGTTGTCTGTCCAGTTTCTTTGCCGCTACCTATATCTTTGGGTCCCTTTACGGACCACTGTCCATTTCTGTTGACTTCGAATTGTGGAGAAAATTTGTTGGGGTTGAATCTGTTGAAAGAATTAAATGCAGTAATTCATTGTTCTTCTGATGGAGTGCGTTTGGCGATTTCACCACAGCAACTTTCTGTCTCTCAATTCTTAACTAGACCTTTGCCGCCAGAATTTATTGGTGTACCAGAGTGCTTATGGGCAATTGACAACAATGATGTCAGTGTTTTACAGATTGAGCCTGTTAAGATAGTCTTGAAACATGGAATTGAGCTGCCACGCATTCCACAGTATAAGATTTCAGTTGAGGGCGAGCAAGCTTTGAAGTGCATTGTTTCCGATTTTGTGCATTACGGGGTGATTGAGGAAATTTCAGGTAGTTTGTGCAATAATCCGATTTTACCCGTGTACAAAAAAGGCGAAAATGCAATTCCATTCTGTTTCATAATTGATTTACGTGCCATTAATAAAGTCGTCGCTCCGCAATTTCCAATTGTGTCTGATGTGATGACAATTTTAATTATGATTCCAGCTACAGCTACTTACTTTAGTGTTGTGGATCTGAAGAATGCTTTCTTTAGTATTCCTATACACAAGGACATTAGATACTTGTTCGCGGTCACCTTAGGGGGACGCTCGTTCACATTTACTCGTGCACCTCAAGGTTACACAGAGAGTCCTAGCATCTACAGTAGTGCTTTGAAAGAAAAGCTTGATACTCTTGAATTGCCCTCTACTTGTACATTGCTTCAGTATGTTGATGACTTGCTTTTAGCTGCAGACTGCGAAAGTGCCTGTAAAGAGGGCACTGTGTTATTGCTGATTCATCTAGCTAAACATGGTCACAAAGCTTCGCTTAAAAAGTTTCAATATTGTTGCCATAAGGTTACCTATTTAGGCTATCTCCTGTCAAAGGAGGGAAGAAGATTGACACCTGAAAGAATAAAACACATTTCTGGCATGTCTGTCCCAAATACACAGAAGGAAGTTAGAGCCTTGATAGGTATGGCTTCTTACTGTAGGCTGTGGATCCCAAACCTCTCACTAGTGATTAAACCGATGTTGGCTTTGACAAAGAAGGGCATTTCTTCGCCATTGCCATGGAACACGGAGCACCAGCAATCATTTGATTTGCTCAAGACTGCATTATGCTCGGCACAAGATTTGAAAAGGCCTTTGTATTGTTTATGCATGAATGTGATAGATGTGCTTTGGCTGTATTAATGCAGGAGCATGGAGGGAAGAATAGGCCGTGCAGTTACATTTCTTCCGCCCTTGATCCTGTAGCATGCGCTTTGCCAAGATGTTTGTGAGCTGTCGCTGCTGCTGCTGCGTCTGTAAAACAGAGTGAGGGAATGGTCCTAGGCCATGATTTAACCCTGATGGTGCCTCACTCTGTAGATGTTCTACTGAACCGAACCCAAACGCAACACCTCACTTCCGCACAGTTGACGAAATATGAATTGATCTTGTTTACTCCTCACATCCAAATTAAGAGGTGTTGTGTTCTTAATCCGGCTGAACTCCTACCTTTCCCGCAAGGTACTGCTTGCGGCGACGAAGAGTCACATGACTGTCTGTATACTACCGAATAAGAGACAAAGGGTAGAATTGATCTAAAAGACACTCCTTTGAACAATCCACAAGGAGAGCTGTTTTGTGATGGCTCCTGCTTCAAACTTCCGGATGGTACATCCACAGCTGCTTATGCAATCACCACATTAAGCACGGTTGTGGAAACCAAGAGAATTACGCATAACTCCGCGCAGGCCACAGAGATTATAGCATTGACCCGAGCTTGTGAACTTTCCGAAGGGCTTGCAGTAAACATATATACTGATAGTCAGTATGCGTTTGGGGTGGTTCACAACTTTGGGAGACTTTGGTCAGAGAGAGGGTTCTTAACTTCGCATGGCACAAAGATCCCACATGGCTCCCTAATAGTACAACTGCTCTCCGCACTTGCGCTCCCTACTCAGTTAACTGCCGTAAAATGTGCAGCACATCGAAAGATTACAGATGATATAGGAAAAGGGAATGCTTTCGCTGATCAGATAGCTAGACAAACTGCCACTGATCTTTTTACGGAGATGTATGTTTCAAGGGAGACTGTAAATGCCTATGTAATGGATGAGGGTGTTGGGTCTGTATGGGATATCCAAGCCGATGCCACGTTAGAAGAATCCAAGAGGTGGGCTGAAGGCTTGAGGAAACTCGATGATGATTGGTGTTGGGTGGACATAGTTGAAGGAAAATGGCTACTCCCTGACGCTTATGTGATGATGATGGTCATTATGGCCCATGGCCCTACGCATATAGGTGCTCAGAAAGTTACGAAAATGTTAGAGAAAGTTTGGGCAAATGACAACATTTCAGAAATTGCCCAGCGCTATGTTCAGGACTGCATGATCTGCCTACAACACAATGTGGGAAAGGGGACATCAATGTAACGCTCACCTGATTCCCGCAGAGGCGCCGGTCTTGACTGGGTGAATGCCGTATCTTCAAAGGTGATGTGTAACACACGGTTGGCTCTTTGGGCTGGACCTCTGTGCACTGTATGTCTGACTCGAAGAGTAAGATGTCTGCAGATAGAAAATATGGGATTAATGAACTGGGGTTATTGGGTGCTTCTCTCCTCTTCCCTTTCTCTTCTCCTGTAGAACCCCAAAGGTTAACGCCCTCACCTTAGGTAAGTGAACGCCAAGCTCTCCATCTGCCTCGGGGCAGGGTGCCGTAACCAGTTTCCTTACTGGATAAGGGTGCAGGCCTCTTGACCTCAGAGGACTGCTGTACGTTGTTAACTGCACGAACGGTAAGTTCTGGGCACTTCAAATGTCTTAAAAGTCTTTTGTAATGATATCTCTTGTTTTGCAGGGTTCCGGCGATGGCGGATGGCGGGCTGATGAGAGTTGAGGATCGAACCCGCGTGAGGAATGGAAGCGCCTGGAAGCACGTAAGTAAGCGCTTGTTGCCGGCTTCACGATGCGCACTAACTGTCCCTTTTATCTTGCAGGTACAAGTTCGGAGCTTTCGAGAAGCTGAAGGGTGCTGGAATACCCACTGGATTCGGCGTGGGAAGGAGTAATGGCACGTGAGTAATAAAGTTGCCCAGTGTCTTTAAACGCACCTTCTTTTGTCTTTCAGATGCGGGATGCAGCGCCGAAGGCCTCCGGAGCGTGCAAAGAGCTGGTAAGCTTTTGTCTTTCAGATGCCGAAATGCAGTGCAAAGACCTCCGGAGCATGCGAAGAGTAGGTAAGCTTTTGTCTTTCAGATGCCGGAATGCAGCGCGAGGCGTTGGTGACAGCCGATGGACCAGGTAAGAGATGCGCTGCCACTGAAGACCGTAGTGCTAATCTGTTCTTTCTTTGTCTTTACAGGTGCTGCTGGAGACTGGATTCCAGGATGGTAAGCCTTTGTTCCCTTAGGCCCAGGATCAGAAGCAGAAGACACGATGAGCGTTCTGCTGCAGGGAATGCAGAATAACGCAAAGCAAGATTCATCCATCGGGTGTGGTTTAAATAGCCTCCTGTAGTGCTTAGGTGTCTCCTTCCACAGCCTCGCCTAGGTAAGAAAAGAGTTCCTGCTTTCCAGAAGAGTTCCAGTGTTCTGAACCTAGGGAGTGGCTCCTGCCCCACCCAACAGGAAAAGTAGTCCCAAACAGAAGAGGATCAGGGGCTCAACTGGCAGGTAAGTAAGCAGCATGGTCTGCTGCAGGTAAGTCCACCCAAGCATTATGAGCCCGGCGCTTCCAGCGCTGGGACTGGCCATCTTTATGAGCCTGGTGCCACTGGCGCCAGGACAGGGTCCAAAAGGTCCCAATTGGGACTGGCTGGCACTCGGAACCGGGGTTATGGGTCTGCTTCCAAGGGAGTTGGGCAAGTCCTGATCTTTTGGAAGCAGAGATCATGACAATCAACTCCAAGGGGAAGTTTTGGGCCACCTTCTGTCCCCTTCGAAGTCATTCACTTTGATTTTATTAAAATGGAACGGTGCAACAATATGAAGTATGTATTAGTTGTCATCTGTGCTTTTAGTAAATGGGTCGAGGCTTTCCCTGTCAAAGATGCTACAGCCATGACTACTGCGAAAACCATGTTAAAGGAGTATTTTCCTCGGTTCGGGCTACCAAGAGTCATCTGGTCGGACAATGGTCCACATTTTGTCGCTGCTGTAATTCTGCAGATATGTGCGGCATTACAGATCGACAAACGGTTCCATTCGGCCAGACACGCTCAGAGCGCCGGACTAGTAGAAAGACACAATGGTATCATCAAGAACAAACTCACTAAGACGTGTCCTGGCACTAAATTAAAATGGCCGGATGCCTTACAGATCGTGTTATTAGCCATGCGTACAACCCCTCAAACTAAGACTGGGCTCTCTCCATTGAAGGTGGTAATGGGGAGACCTGCCAATATCTGGAATCTTCCTAAATGTAGATCCTTGAAAAATGTTGAAAATGTACTTCTTTCAGATTATTGCAGCCAGTTGACTAAAAACCTGTATTTGATTTATCACCAGGTGCGAAAGGCTTTACCTGTGCGATATGAGGGCCCGGGCCACAGCATACGGCCTGGGGACTGGGTGCTCATCAAGGCATTTGAGCGTTCTTCCTGTCTTGCACCTCGTTGGCGCGGCCCATTCCAGGTCCTGTTGGTCCCACAAACGGCGGTGCGTGTCTCAGGCAGAAATAACTGGATCCACATGACGCATGTCAAGAGACTTCCTCACCCAGTGCCACACGATACAGAAGAAACAGAACCCCTCGCTAACGCTGCAACCAACGATCCCAAAGCAGTAAGTAGCGCTGAGAGTGCATCGGAGAATCTTTCTGAGCCCGTGAGGCTTGGGGAACCTGCCATTCTGCCTCCACACTCTCCAAACGTTTCGCTTCCAGAAATTGTCGTTTCAAATTCGGCATCTTCACTTGCTCCTGATACGTTGCTCCCAACGGGAAGTGACGACACATTGTTTCCGGATCAATCAGTACCGGGAAAAGCAAGGTATAATCTGTGTCCAAGGAAATAGACTTACGGCACGGTTTTGCTGTGCATTCGGAGAAGGAAAGGATCATAGAGGGCTTATTTTTGCCCAAATTTGAGAAAAGGGGATTCTGTAGGCTAGGGTTGTGGAAGGACTAAGAAGTCGCGTGGCCGGGAGGTCACCAGCTAATTACATTGGGGTTTGTCATTTGAAAACTACAATGCCTGCCACCGCTACCGCTCGTATGGGACTTGTAAATGATCGTATGACCAGCCGGGATAATGGACAAAGCTCTTGGGCCCCGAAAACGTATTGCTGTGTTTTTATAATAATATTTGTTTTTATAATAGTCACTGTTTTAGGCCTATGGTACCTCGAGGAAACTCATCATTTAGAGTACTTGTTACCGACTGAAATGTACCCACTGTTCCTACTCCCTTCGTACATTTGCATACTCTGTCCCCTAGGGACTCCCAGCATAGACAAAGGTACCATAACAATACTCTGTTACTTATCATGAATGCTACGCATGCCATTTTTAATAGGTCCAACTGTTGGGTCTGTTCACATTTACCGCAACATGGGGATAAGGGGTTAGGTTGGTATATTCATCCTTTACCTTTGACAACTGCTTGTTATGCTTCTCTTAGAGCACTGTTCTTTGGCCGATGGAACTTTGATGGTACTAATTTGAATAATTTTGAGAAACGTGTTCTGACTCCCGTGGGATGCTCAGTTTTCACAAATAGGAGTAAGCTCAACGTTGCTTCTATTTGGCCTTCTGATAGACTGTCTCGTCCTTCCAATCTTTGATTTCCTTCAAGATGGCTCCGATAGGCAATAAGGATGCCATGCCTCCTTCTTACACTGTTAACCATAGCCCTGATTCAGTGTATTTCTGCACACAGAGGCATGGTACTAAGACAATGGGAGATTTTAAAGGTTGTGCCAACGTTGCCAATTTGACTGGGGAAGACAGACCTTTGTATGTAGGCGAACCGGTCTACTTTGTTTGTGGTAATGTAGCATTTCCATGGTTGCCCAGGGATTGGCAGGGAACCTGTTATTTAGGGATCCTGTTACCTGGGGTGTTCATAGCTAGCACTATAGAGGTTTCAAAGGCTTGTCCACGGCGGGACGTGAATGGTGACACTCCAGCACAGGTCTTGGGAGATGTAGCAAAATCATTTGTGCCATTTTGGGGGCAGATAGCGAATTCCGAAGATATCAGGAGACTAGCGAGAGTACTGGAGAGAACCATCAACCGGACCACGGACATACTCTATAATATGACATTAGAACAGAAAGCGATAAGACTAGTAGCGCTCCAGAACCGGATGGCATCAGATGTCATTCTGGCTGAACGTGGTGGAGTGTGTAAATTAGTGGGGTCCGCTTGCTGTGTTTTTGAGCCAAATTCCTCCCAAACTATCTTCAAGGCAATACAGAATCTGCACTTCCTTAGTTCAGAAGTGCATGTTCCGGAGCGAAACTGGGATCTTAGCGCTTGGTTCTGGGACTTCTTGCGATCTTGGGGTTGGAAGGTACTTTCGGTCTTACTGATCATTTTGGGAATTCTGTCGTTCCTTTGTTGTTGTATCCAGTGTCTACCTAGTATATGTTCGATGCTAGGGGGATGTTGCGCAAGCACAAGCGATAGGTACTATAGGACATAAAGTGTATGCCTCAGATAAAACTTCCAAGGAATATGTGTTAAAAGAAATTTTAGCGAATGATCTGATGGCAATAGATATTTCTGACAGCGATTCAGGGTGCATGGACGATGATGCATGGAGTTGTGTGCAAGGAGATCAGAAGTAGTGTAGCACTTGGCATAGGCCAAAAGGAGGGTTTGTCAAACGGGAAATTATATCGTGCCTCCTATTGTAATGAATATATGTATATTGGCCTACGCCATGCTGCTTATAAGTTGCTTGTGAAGAAATCCGTGTTACAAGGTCCTGACCTTAGAATCAATGTAAGCCGCCATTTTAGGTCAATCCGCCATTTTAGGTTCTCTCTGTAAAGTCACTCTGTGAGTTAAAATGGTGGACGATGTCATTCCGAAATACAACATGGCCGTCTTGACCTCTGTGTGCAATTAATATGTAACTTGCCTGCAGGCCACTTGTTGGGGTCGTGAACTGAGACCTTGTCTTTCGCTGACCTGTGTGTAAAGGATTACTCATGCCAATGAAACGAATCCGCGAGCATATGTTAAGAACAATGTATCCAAATACTGAACTGAGAACACTTGTTTAACTACATTGTATTAATGTTTGAGAAGACTCTATGACAAATCTAAAAATACACTGATACCGTGTAGACTTATTGGCGAATGTATTAAAGGCAAATCTTATGCATATAGATGTGTGAACTCGGCATGAACCCTAGATCAGTAATGTATTAGAGGAATATTAACCCGCAGTAGGGTTGGACATGATGTTCACAAATGATATAAAAGTGCGACTAATTCTAATGTACAGTCCCACTCACTGAGCACACTGAACCACGCTGGAGTTCGTTGTGTTGTACTGAGGGCCGATAGCTATCCGTTACTTTTGTCCTTTGAAACTGTTCAGTATAAAATAAAAGATCTTTGTATATTCCTTTGTAACCCGTGCTCGGTGTATTTCCTTTTGGGCTACTCAGCCTCAATATTTTCACTTTGTTTTCACAATTTGAAGTACCTAACAGTAGTTCTGTCACGACCCGTACCCCAGACCCCCACTGGCAAGTCCACTTGCCAGGTAGGATCAGGGCTCGGGACTCCATCAAGGCCTTGAAGGCCTGGCACCCACTCCCAAGACTCTCTTGGGGCCAGTCCTGGCGTCTATGGCACCAGGCTCATACACTTTGAAGAACTTGTGTAAAGGGGGGATACTTTTTTCATTTGGGCCTGCAGCCAACATGGAACTAAGCTATGCGGTATAGTGTTTTGGGTGTGGTGGGCTAGGAACTACTTTACCTGGACTACTTTGTTGAGGCTATTTAAACCACACCTGAACAAGAAAGCATGCTTTGCGTTACTTTGCAGACTGCAACGTGATGCTCACCATGTCCTGTGATCCCCACAAGCCTCGAAGAAGAAGAACCTGCAGAGGAGACAAAAGGGACATCTTTAGCAGCATTTTACCTGCAATCTCCATCCTGTTATCTGCCCTCAGCTCCAGTGAACAGCTTCTTCTGGATTCTGCATACCCTCCGGACCGAAAGACCTGAAAGAGGGAAGGAGAGGACAATATTAGAGAAGGCATATTCTGACAGTGCTAAACCACAAATAGCACAAGAAGCTTACCAGGCTGGTCACCTCCCGGCCGTTACCCCTCCGGAGTTCCGCACATGCTGGAGAAGCACCGCAACCTGAAAGGAAGGAAGAAAACAGGTTAGCCAAGGCAAGACAAGGCAGCGCTGCGCATAGCGCTTACTTACCGCATTGTAGTGCACATCACGCGCCATAATTTAGCGGCGAGGCCCAACTCAACCAGTTCGCCACACTGAAGCTCCACACACCTAGGGGAGAAAAATACATTATTAGACAAAGAAAGGCCTGCATGAATAACAACGCTATACAGAACTTCTGCAATAAGACCTACCTGAGAGACATTTAAACGAGCACGCGCCACTGAAGTAACTAGTCCGCACACGCCCACAGAAGACAACACGCCTCTGCCAAGAAGGCAGTATGGAGAGCATGCCTAATCCCACAACAAGGTGAGGTGAGGGCCCAGAGGGGGCTGAAGTCACACGGGTGGTGGGAGGATATTTACCTCAGTTGGCCAGTCTTGAACCCAGCCCTCCTGTTTTTTCAGGCTGAACATCCTCCATAGATAACATCTGGGAAACTGGGGAGAAGATACCTGCAACCAAACCGGGCTGAGTGGCATCCACGTGGATACCAGGTGAGCGTAACAGAACGCAAAGCCTACCATAACTAATCCACCTGGGGGCCATGGAGATATCGGAAATTGACCAATTGGCTCAATTGTTAGGACAATTACATGCCGAGGTTCATTCTGCTAGGCAAGACACCAATGCTCTCCGGAGGGACTTAGTAGTAAACAAGGATTGCACTGAAGAGATCGGTAGGCAGTTCTTGCAATCACAGGCAGAACAGACTCCTCTTCCCAGAAACAATCCATCGGCACAAGACCCCACCTTATCATCCATTTCCCCCACTCCAGTACAAATTACGCTACCCGGAACCGTTCCCCTAGCACCACCAGAACGACCAGGCAACCCAAGGAAGTATGCAGCATTCATCAATCAGAGTCACCTTCACTTTCTTTGTAGGCCTGGAGCATTTCCAAACTACCAAGCTCGGGTAGCTTTTGTTTTGTCTTACCTGAGTGGTAGCGCAGCGGACTGGTCGGTGCCACTGGTAACCCATGATGATCCTTTGTTACATGACTATGGGGGCTTCCAGAGGGAAATGGAAAAACATTTTGCTCGCCATACCCAAGAACAAGCAGTAGACTACAAACTCTTATCACTCCGACAGGGAATCAAGACTTGTTAACGTACATTGATACCTTCAATAGACTGGTTGCTGAAGCTAGGTGGCCTGAAAACAAAAGAACCACGTTATTTCACCGGGGCCTACGAGGTGAATTAAAGGACGTTCTAGCCCAGGTGGTTGACCCACCCAGAGACTGTACCAAATTCATTAATTTGGTCATGCAGCTAGACCACCGGTTGCAGGATCGAAAAGCAGATTGGTCTAGGACGGACACTCGGCCCGTGTATGTTTGACCAACGGACAATGTGTCAGGTGTGCCAGAGAACACTGTAGAACCCATGCAAATCGGAGGGATACGACCTACATTAACAAAACAAGAGCGGGATAAAAGAAGACAACAGCAACTTTGTTTGTATTGTGGAAAACCAGGACATTTCCTTAAGGACTGCCCAGTGAAACCCCCAAGGAGAACAGTCGGGGCCACAGAGAAGGATGAGGGTAAGGAGTCGGAAAACTACCAAGCTCTGCAAACGTAGAGGTCAGTCTGTCGAGTGAGACGAAAGAGCCACTGACATCGCATTTTGCGATACCAGTGATCTTAATTAACCACCAACGGTCGTTTAAAATGCATGCCGTTGAGGCATACATAGATAGTGGAGCAGTCGGAAATTATATTGATCAAGAACTGGCAGCAGAGATGGGGCTTCCTTTATGTGCCAAGCTGACCACTGACAAGGTAACCACCATGGATGGGACAGAAATCGCTTCCAGACCAGTAACCCAGTGCACAGCCGGGGTAACTTTGCTGAATAATAAATAAAGAATAATTCTTCCAAAAGAACATGAGTAATTTGTTCGCTCCGGTCAGGATGGACACCGGGAGTCCATTTCGTTTGATCTCATCAAGGCATCTCAGTGCCATGGTTAGTTGCTCACAATCCTTTCATAGACTGGCATGCATGGAAATTAACCTTCCCTGACGAATGCTCCCCTGCCTGCTATTACCAAGAGCAGAAACCTGACTTCAGTACCCCCATGACTCCCAGAGCGGCAGCATCAATGCTGAGAGTAACCAATACCCTACCAAGTGAATACCACGATTTCCAGGATGTGTTCCAAAAGGATCAAGCAAACACATTACTGCCATACAGGCCCTATGACTGCCAAATCGACCTCGTTCCAGGTGCACAAATCCCTTGCGGCAGAATCTATGCACTCACAGAACCAGAAAATCTCCACCTGAAATCCTACCTAGACCAGTACCTGGCAAACGGATTTATCCGCCCGTCTAAGTCCCCGGCAGCCAGTCCTTTGTTCTTCGTACCAAAGAAAGAAGGGGACTTGAGGACCTGCATCAACTACCGCGGATGAAACCAGATCACTGTGAAGAACCGCTACCCCTTGCACTCATCCCTGAAATGCTAGACCAAGTCAAAGATGCCCAGATTTATACCCAATTGGACCTTTGAGGAGTGTACCACCTGGTCCTAGTTAGAAGTGGAGAGGAGTGGAAAACCGCTTTCCGTGCCAAATACGGCTTGTACGAATACCAAGTCATGCCCTTTGGGCTATGCAACGCTCCCCCGGAATTCCAATATTTCATGAATGATGCCTTGAGTGAATTAATTGATGTTTGCACCTGGTTTTACATAGATGATATCTTAGTGTACTCGGCCTCAAAGCAGGACCATGTCAAGCACGTTTGTTCTGTTCTCACCAAGCTACGTCAACATCGCTTATATGCAAAGCTTAAGAAATGCTTTTTTCACGTCACCGAAGTAGAATTCCTTGGTTTTATCCTCACTCCAGGAGGCATCAGAATGGATGTGCACAAGGTAGACGCCATTCTGAAATGGCCATCACCGACATCTCTGAAAGGGGTTCAAAGCATGATGGGCTTTGCAAACTTCTATCGCCGGTTCATCCCAGACTTCTCTCAGATTGTACACCCGATCACAGTACTATTACAAAAAAACAACAAAAAGTTTGTTTGGACCGAAGAAGAGGAAAAAGCTTTCCAAGAACTCAAACTAAGGTTCACTTCCGCTTCAATCCTGCAACACCCTCATCCATACCTCCCTTATGTCGTAGAAACTGATGCTTCCAGTATGGCAATGGGGGCTGTCCTTTCACAGAGGGACCCTGAAACTGGTCAGCTGCACCCTGTGGCCTTCTGGTCAAAAAAGTTTTCACCTCCGGGGATCAATTATGCCATCACCGACAAAGAACTCCTGGCCATTTAATCCGCTTTTAAGGTCTGGCGACACTACCTCATGGGGGCCAGACACACTATTACAGTTATCACGGACCACCGAAACCTGCAATATCTAAAAACAGCAAAGGCCCAGTCCTTGCGCCAACTACGGTGGGCCCTTTTGTTCGCCGAATACGATTATGTAATCACGTTTCAACCAGGAGTCCGGAATGGGAAGGCTGATGCCTATCCCGTATGGGCATTGATGAAATGGTGTATACAACTCCAGATCCTGTACCCATTATTCCTGAAGACAAACTCTTGGGTCTCACGGCAGCCTTGACCCAAACAGACCTCCGAAACAAAATTCACTGAGCAATGAATCCCGACACCTTACTTGCATGGCATACTCAGGGAGAAAAATACTCCATTAAAGACCAATTGCCCTTTTTAGGGACCGTCTATACGTACCCAAGAAGGAACTACAACAACAAATTATTATAAGGTTATCATGATTCACTGATTGAAGGTCACCCTGGAATCACCAAAACCCTAGCCAAGGTGAAACAGAACGTTTGGTAGCCTACCTGGCGTAAGGACATCATCCAGTATATTCAGTCCTGCGGTATTTGCGCACAAAATAAATCACAAAAACAGAAACCAGCTGGTCTCCTAGAACCATTGCACATTCCTCCTGCTCCATGGCACACCCTTTCCCTTGACTTCATCACCGACCTGCCTCCCAGTCAAGGGTTCAACACCATCCTAGTAGTCGTTGACTTGTTCACGAAGATGGAACACTTTGTTCCTCTCAAGGGTCTCCCAGATGCATCCAGGTTAGCAAAAGTGTTCCTGGAAGGCATTGTTAAACTACATGGCTTTCCATCGGTTCTGGTCTCTAATTGAGGCAGCCAGTTTGTGTCCAACTTCTCGAGGAAGTGTTGTGCAATGGCGCAAATCGACATCCGACTATCCACCAGTCACCATCCCCAAACGGACGGCCAAACAGATAGGACCAATCAAACTCTCAAGCAATACTTACGGTGCATGCTGCACCATGAGGAAAGGAATTGGAAGGACTTACTATGGATAGCAGAATATGCTTATAACAATTCCTTGCATTCTAGCACCGGAGGAAAGGAATTGGAAGGACTTACTATGGATAGCAGAATATGCTTATAACAATTCCTTGCATTCTAGCACTGGACAAACGCCTTTCTACACCCTTTATGGCAGACACCCACGTACTTCCGAACTAGACCTTCCAGACAGCTTGGAAATGCCAGCAGTGAAGACACTTCACACAACCATCTCTCAGGCTTTTACAAAGGCGAAAGAGCATCTCACTCACGTCAAGGACAGGCAAAAGAAATTCGCTGATCAACACCGAAGAAGAGCTCTTGACTATCAAGTAGGAGACAAGGTTTGGTTAGCCGCTAGATTTGTACCCATCAAGGGAACCCGTGTCAGGATTAGTCAGGCGAGTACTAAGGCAGCGAATATGGCAAGGGAAATGTGCACCCAGGAACAACGACTCAGGTATGCTAGAACCCAGGAGTGCAAAATAGAGTGTGACATCAAAACCAATATATGAAAAGGGATGTGGGGTAAGCACCTGACCGCGAGGAAAGTCGGCAAGCACCTTACCCCCAATTGCTGTTACAGGTACTGACAGCGCTAAACCCACGTGGAGGGCCAGCAATGACAGGATCTGTGTACTAACACTCTTGATGGTATTACATAAGGGAACTTAGGAACTGTACTCACGAGGACGAGATACACCTCTTGAATGTCAGCTAGCCCACGAATCCTGTTGATGAATCTGGGACCCAGAAAGGCTATAACAGCAATGGGAGAAGTAGGGAGGTCCAGAGGACAAGGGCTGAAGGCAGCCGGAATGAGGCAGGCTGCCGGGCAGGGAGCCCAGAGGACAAGGGCTGAGGCTGGGAATCAGCAGAGCGAGATCCGCTGCTATGTGGAGAGCCCGCAGGGCAAGGGCGGAGGCTGGAAGGCAGCAGAGCGAGATCCGCTGCAATGTGGAGAGCCCGGCAGGACAAGGGCGGAGACTGGAAGGAAAACTAAATACCTAAGTGGGAATAGTGTTTACAAAATAGTGAGGAAAACATAAGCATTCACACAGGAGCTAGCCACTACCGCACACCACACCTAATAATCAAAGGGAAAATAAATGCAGAAGTGCAGTGGAAAACATGGAATGGATCCTCTAGAAAGTAAGGATCAGGAGCAGGGAAAAAAACGAAATAACCTATGCAAACTTCTCCCTACCCCTCCAAGGAAAAGACAGGAAACTAAACTAAGAGGAAGGCTAAGGTAAATGGGTAACAGCAGCAAAGGACAGAGTCAAAGAAATATAGAACACAGACAAACTGGGCTGCATCTAAAAGGGGAAAGCACTGAGAATTGCTGCCTGCAAACAGGGGAAGACAAAAAGGGAAATCAAGGGAGCAGAAATCAATTAGCGCATGAATCCGAAATTCAGGGAGGAGGAAACAAGAAAACAGGAACAAGGAAGTAGGTACAAAGGCAAAGAACCAGGAACCAGGGACTAGTCAAAAACAGGAACACTGCAAACGATGACCAGCGCTGGACTGAAGTGAGACTGAGGCTTTTAAAGCTGTTTAACGAGCACACGCCTCAGGTGTGCTGACTGCTGCACCTGCAGCCACAGGTGTTGCCTATCCTCCACCCAACCTTGTCCTGCAAGGGTGGAGGTGGAGCAGTGGGCCAGGCATTCTGGGAAGCACAGTCATTTGGTTAAAGAAGCATGCTGGCTGCCAAAAACCTGGAATGGATCCGGAAGGGAAGTAGTTTGGAAAATAGGGATTTAGCGCTCCCAATTCATTACAGCACTGTGGCATTAGGTTCGGAGGAAATGTCCAGCAAGGAATAAGCCCCAAAACATGCCCCCAAGTGGCGGGAACGGGAGCGAAGGGAGCGAGTCGTGACAACCCGGACCTTTCGTCCTCAATATTTGTGACCCTATACCCTCAAGGAAATTATCAACCCAGCAGCCGTCAAACTGGAATTACCACCTAATCTACAAATCCACCCGGTATTCCATGTCTCACTCTTGAAACCGGTGCAACCCGGTACACGGGTTTAGGGATGTAATGGTATAACGGTATACCGTTAAAGATACCGTGAACCACTTAATTGAACAATAATAACCGTCACATTGTTTATACCGGTATACCGTTTATACCGTTAAGTGTGCTTTTCAATCTGATTTGTAAAGGCTGCAGTAAGCAAGTGCTGCACAGTCTTGGTCTTGCACTGTTGGATGTGCCGTCTGCCAAGTAGTTTCAGTTGGAGCAGTTTTAAATGCCATCCCATAAACCACACGTTCCGACACAAAATCAATATGTTAGCAATAGGAAGAATAAATACAGTGCCAAGAAGGAAAAGCATTTACTTTGGTTTGGCGGCTTTGGGGTTTATATATTTATTTGTATTTGTATTTATTTTTATTTATATAGCGCCTTACTCCAAGGCGCTTTACAGTTTAACAACAAGAATACACGAAACATAGAACAGTAGAAGCAAACAATATACATGAATTAGACCAAAAAACAGTATGTACAACAATTTGCATGTGAGAAGGAGGAGAAGGGGAGGGGGATGGGGAAGGACGGGTGAGGGAGAGAGATTAGGGAGTAAATTACATAGTAGGAAGAGAGATCATAGGGAGGAAGGGGAGAGTGGCAAGAGTTGAGATGGGGTAATAGAGGGAGAGAGAGAAAGAAAGGAAGAAAGAAAGAAAGAAAGAAAGAAAGAAAGAAAGAAAGAAAGAAAGAAAGAAAGAAAGAAAGAAAGAAAGAAAGAAAGAAAGAAAGAAAGAAAGAAAGAAAGAAAGAAAGAAAGAAAGAAAAGGGTCTCAGGGGGCAATGAAGAAGGAGTGATTTCAAGGAGGAACGGAATGAAGAATAGGTGGGGATGGAGCGGATGAAAAGCGTCAGGGAGTCCCAGTGTAAAGGGGCAAGGAGCTGAAAGGAGCGGAAACGAGAAGAGGCACAAGGGGGAGGGGGGGAACAGAAAGTAAGAAGAGATCAGCGAAGGGAGCGAGAGGGAGCGAGAGGGAGTGTGGAATGAGAGGAGAGAGGAGAGATATGGAGGGGCAAGGTCATGGAGAGATTTAAAGACAAGACAAAGGAAGTGAAATGTAAGTTGGGAGTGGAAAGGAAGCCAGCCTAGGTTATAATGGATAATATTTGCCAAATATATGACAATGGGGGATTTCCCTGGTTCTATCATTGAATTTACAAATAATAAGTCACACTGCGGAATTCACTCATCTCTGTGGGTATTCCCTACTGCCGTATCAAAGGGTAACGTGTCCGTGATTACTCAACACCTTTTGGCACGCAAGTAAACTAAAGGCTGTAACCTAAAGAGAGAATGCATGTGTGTGTATGCGCACAAGCGTATACTACCATCAGCCTCCATTGATCTGTGGCATGCAGGTTATCAAGATGGCAACATGTTCATCTTCACCAGTAGCCAGTGGGGAGCAAAAATCCTAAATGACCACTTAGGGCTCCACCCCCCCTCCTCCTCTCCACATGTGTGTTTGGTGGAAGCAAGGGGTGGCATTTCAGTGGAAAGTATGTTGAAAAGCCCAATTCTGGCCCTGGGTGCCTGGTTTTGTTTGTGTTGATAAATCTGACAATTTATGACCTTTTAGAAAATATTTGTTAAGATTAGTTAACTCCACCTGCTATACCACGATAACCATGATATACCGTCATTTGGCAAGAAGGTTATCATCCCGTCATAAAACTAATACTGTGACACCCCTACACGGGTTATGACACCACCAAAACCCATACTTGTTGACGGAGAACCAGAATTCAAAGTCAAGGAAATCCTGGACTCTAAGTACAGTAGGTCCAAATTATACTATCTCGTCGTTTGGAAGGGGTATGGACCTCAAGATAGATCCTGGGAGCCCAGAGAGAACATCCATGCATCACGTCTGATCAAGAAGTTTCATCAGAACATTCCAACTAAACCTGGGACGAACAGAAGGACCACCATGGGAGGGGCCCTAGAGGGGAGTGCTGTCACGACCCTTACCCCAGACCCCCACTGGCAAGTCCACTTGCCAGGTAGGATCAGGGCTCGGGTCTCCATCAAGGCCTTGAAGGCCTGGCACCCACTCCCAAGACTCTCTTGGGGCCAGTACTGGCGCCTATGACGCCAGGCTCATACACTTTGAAGAACTTGTGTAAAGGGGGACTACATTTTTCATTTGGGCCTGCAGCCAACATGGAGGCACCCACTAGCTTGGTTCCTAGGAACTAAGCTATACGGTATAGTGTTTTGGGTGTTGTGGCCTAGGGACTATTTTACCTGGACTACTTTGTTGAGGCTATTTAAACCACACCCGAACAAGAAAGCACACTTCGCGTTACTTTGCAGACTGCAACGTGACGCTCACTGTGTCCTGTGATCCCCACGAGCCTCGGAGAAGAAGAACCTGCAGAGGAGACAAAAGGGACATTGTTAGCAGCATCCGCTCTCAGCTCCAGTGAACAGCTTCTTCTGGATTCCGCATACCTTCCGGACCGAAAGACCTGAAAGAGGGAATGAGAGGACAATATTAGAGAAGGCATATTCTGACAGTGCTAAACCACAAATAGCACAAGAAGCTTACCAGGCTGGTCGCCTCCCGGCCGGTACCGCTCCAGATTTCCGCACACGCTGGAGAAGCAACGCGACCTGTAAGGAAGGAAGAAAAGCCTGCACGAATAACAACGCTATACAGAACTGCTGCAATAAGTCCTACCTGAGAGACATTTAAACGGGCACGCGCCAGTGAAATAACTTGGCCGCACACGCCCACAGAAGACAACGTGCCCCTGCCAAGAAGGCAGGACGGAGAGCACGACTAATCTAACAACAAGGTGAGGTGAGGGCCCAGAGGGGGCTGAAGTCACACGGGGTGGTGGGAGGATATTTACCTCAGTTGGCCAGTCTTGAACCCAGCCCTCCTGTATTTTCAGCCTGAACATCCTCCATAGACAACATCTGGGAAACTGGGGAGAAGATACCTGCAACCAAACCGGGCTGAGTGGCGTCCCCATGGATACCAGGTGAGCGTAACAGTTAGAGGGAAGTCAAAACCTTTTCATACACATTCAGTATGGGTCAAGCCTATTCTTTGGGAGTAAAAACCAATGGTTACTTTTTACAATTACATTCAGTAATGCAAGAGCAGTAGACGCTTCCAGTTGTATAATGATTCTCGGTAACAAATCACATAAGCAGTTAACTGGACAATATACTTTTGGTGAATAGTGAAACACTTATTCTAGGTGCAGTAAAAACCTATAACTACTTTTGTTATAACACACAGTTATGCTAGGTAAGTAAAACCTAGGGATGTAATATACAATTACATGTGCTTTTTAAATTAGGGAACCCCAGATTGAGGTAAGCAGTAACTCTTTTAACTTATTTGGGATGGCACACAGCTACCACAAGGTGAGTAAAGCCCACATACTTTGTTTAACCTCACAATGGAGGGGGGGAGTAAAACCCAATGTTACACTTTACTGAATAGTTATTCTAGGTAGGCAACAACCTAATGCAGACTTATTAAGGACAGGCTAGCAGCAAGTCAGGGGAAGCAAGACCCAGTTGGGGGACACTCATACAATTATCCTCAAAGGACTAATCTGGTGATACCAACACTTTACTTTTTGGAAGAGGCGCAACATAATCACAGGAGAGTAAAATACCTTCACATCTACTTTCTATTAAACTGGCAAAACAGTTGCTAAGGAAGAAAAGTTGTTAACCATACTTTTAAGAATAGTGCATCACACATTCAAGATCAGTAAGAACTTTTGCAACTGTTCACTCTTAGAATTACAGTTACCAACCAACTCTTTACAAGTAAGTAACTTTGAAACACTTATTTCCTTTTCTAGGCAGAAGTCCCAATCCCTTGACAATCTTTCCCTTATTCTTGGAGCATAAGTGTTCTCAGTGGCAGAAGGGGGGTCACAAGGAGTAGTGACCAACAGGCAGTGTCAGTATAGGTTCTTTAGTAGAAAAAGTCAGAGTTCCTTAGGAAAACTGGGCAAACAGGAGAGTACTTCACTTTAGAGTTAGAAGAGGGCCGAGGGGCTTCGCAGAAGACACCATAGCATGATTCTAGCAGTGGGACTTGGTTTACTGGACGAGGGACCTCACAATCACAGAAAACACCACATAGCTCCACAGGAATCCTAACAAGATCAAGGTAAGTACATACCCAAGCCAACCCAGTACCTCAGCATTGTAGAAGATTTTGCAGCAGGAGAACTTCAGGGTCTGCAGCCAAATATCCGGTCAATGGATTCCTTTTTGTGGAGAGTGAAAACAAGACCTCAGAAGGGACTTTGCAGCAGGGATAGATGAAGAAGGCTCTAGGCAAGGTTTCCTTCATGGCTGAATGTGGTTCTGCGGTTTTGGCGCCTTTTCAAGGAGCACAGAAGAAGGCAGAATATCGTGGTTTAATTCTCGTCGTATTAAAGGTCCAGCACTCTGGTGATGGGACTTTCTGGACTCAATTCGTGTCTCTGGAGACCCACCAGGATGCCCACAAAGTTTCAGCAAGATTCAGAATTCGGAAGACCAGGCACCACATGATGACTTGAGTTCCCAGGGTATTGGGTTACTGCAACAACGCAAGGTCGCAGCAACATGTGGGATGGCTCAAAATGCAGGTCTTCTTCTTCTGGGTCGGAGTCTTTGTTTTCGGAGACCCCAGGTCAATTGGAAGCAAGGGCTGCAGCAGGCTCTGGTTAGACAGCAGGTTCTCCGGTTGCTGGAAATCATTCGTGCCTCTTTTCCTTCATCATCCTCTTCAGTTTACATTTCAGTGGTCGACATATCTTCAGTGTTGCAGTATTTATCAGGAATTACAGCAAATCCTCTGCATTCTCTCCCTGCATTTTACAAGAAGGGGCAGTTTGGTTGTCCAATCAGGGCAGCCAGCCCCTCACTGGAATTTGTACCCATTCAAGCAAGTCATAAGACAAAAGGCTGGGGAGTTTTGGACTCCT
Organism: Ambystoma mexicanum; assembly: GCF_040938575.1. Taxonomy (NCBI): domain Eukaryota; kingdom Metazoa; phylum Chordata; class Amphibia; order Caudata; family Ambystomatidae; genus Ambystoma; species Ambystoma mexicanum. The sequence goes on from NC_090924.1 coordinate 1,043,882,672, forward strand.
CCCTCACTTCCTGCTCTTATAGACAGACTGGAGCCTGGGCGGGGAGTCCAGGGGACTACCGCCGAAGACAAAAATTACACTAAGGAATATCCCACCGTGGATGTCAGGGGAAGGAACAAGAACGTCAAGAAACACTAAAATGACAAAAACAAAAGAAGACAGGGGCCATTTTGGTAAAAATGGACACCCTTAGGTCCCTTTACTGCAGCTGTGAACACAGCCTGCGGTACAGGTGCACCATATTAATACAAGGTATCACTGCCACCAGCCATTGAAGGTAAGCTCGTCACTGTAACAGAATTGTTACAGTCCTAATGTGAAAGGGGATACATTGCATCTCCCCAGAACTCCACAGAAGGTGGGGTGTGCTGGTTTCACTAAATCAAATGTAAAAGGGATCCAAAGATCCTTTCTACCCTTGGGAACTGTAGTTCACTCAAGGCTAGCACAAGAAAGTTAAAAGGGGAGCCCCCAGGGTTACCCAGCAACAACAGGCAATAAGTTGTTACAGAGGATAACTTTAAAAAGACACTATGGAGAGTCTTAAAAATGACACCCATAAAAAGAGTTAAAGATTATGTGAGTGTGGAAAAAGGTTGCCACTCACTGAGGTGTTAATGAAAAATATCCCACTAATAAAGCAAAAAGTTCTGGGGTTGAACCAGCAAAGTAAGATTTACTAGTTCTGTGCAAATCTTACCTAGCAGAGACCCGTATCGGGATATTTTGGAACATTTTGTTTACCCACGCATTTTGCCCCCGACACTTTCCTTTTGTATTGCAGTTATATAGGGTGAACCTAGCTAGGAAGAAACAGTGCTTACAAGTAATTTGTGGTTAACAGAGGTCACTGAGTTTACAGGTTATACTAGTTTGGATATACCTAACTACAGGGCTGGTATGTACCTTGGAGTAGCAGGTCCTAGGTGATCACTACTTTTATTCAAGTTCTCCCTGAAATACAATTCCCTCCAATTTAGTTCCTAATACACATTCCAATTTGACGACAAGTCACCCTGATTTTCTGTTTCAAGAAAGCCTGTGCTCATCTATGTTGGCTACCCCTTGTACAATGACACTAATAAAACACTGGAGATGTCTAGTGTCTCCATCGCCTAGCGACTGGTTAAAGGAATGGTTCGGCCAAAAAAATGTATTTCAAAAATAGATAGGCAATATAAAAAAAAAACGATTGCCATTTTTTTTTTCGAAGTCCCTATGTAAATTTTTGAGCAATTCAAGCTCAAAAATGTGCAAAAGCAAGCACATGGGCGCATCCATTTTGTGAAATGGATTATCCGCCTGTGCTGGCTTTTGCTTTTGCGGCACTAATGAAGGAAAAGCCAGCCAGCTGTAATAAACAAAAGCTACCACTGGGTGGCTTTTCCTTCATTGGTGCTGGGACTCGGAGGACGCGGACCGGGAACTACAGGCAGAAAAGCTGCAGCTGCATCTCGGTAAGTGCTATTTATTTTTTTTTTTTAAATAAGCACTAGCTGTGTTTTTTTTCTCTAAGTTTTCCGGGCTGGAGGAGCCCGGAAAACTTAGAAATAAAACCGCAGCTTTAAAAACGTTGTATTTATGTTTGAGGTCGCTTTTGAAGCGACCGCAAACATAAATACAACGTTATTGTGTTTGAAAACGCTGCGGTTTTTCTTTCTAAGTTTCTCAGGCTCCTCCGAGCCTGAGAAACTTAGAAAGAAAAACTGCAGCGTTTTCAAACACAACCGCGTTGTGTTTCTGCCTAAATCTGCTTTCCCATTTGGGGCTTCAGGGCTCCTTTAACGTTTTTAAAGCTGCGGTTTTATTTCTAAGTGAGCCCGGAAAACTTAGAAAAAAAAAAAGCAGCTAGTGTTTATTTTTATTAAAAAAATAGCACTTACCGAGATGCAGCTGCAGCTTTTCTGCCTGTAGTCTCCGATCCCCGTCCTCCGCGTACAGCACCAATGAAGGAAAAGCCACCCAGTGGTAGCTTTTGTTTACTACAGCTGGCTGGCTTTTCCTTCATTAGTGCCGCAAAAGCCAAAGCGAGCACAGCAGCGGGCATCCATTTCACAAAATGGATACCCCCACGTGCTATCTTTGAGCTTGAATTGCTCGAAATTTTACATAGGGACTTTGAAAAAAAAAAATGGCAATCGTTTTTTTTTTATATTGCCTATCTATTTTTGAAATAAAAATGTTTGGCCAAACCATTCCTTTAAGGCGGATAGGTCAGCCAGTCTCGTTCGAGAGGGAAGCCAGTCTCATTCTTGGCAACCTCATCCAGCAGGAAGGTCAGCCAGGTCAGACTCGAGACCAAACGCTGGACCCTTGAGGGGATGGTAGCCTAAAAACCGTAGAATAAAAACAATCCAAACAACCAAAATAATCACTGCACCTCTTTGCAAGGGAAGACAAGGGGGGCCATCACAAAGTTGCCGGTCCGGAAACAACAGTACCGGTAAGCTTGCCGGTACTGTTGTTTCCGGACCGGCAAACTACGAGTTCTGCGAGCGGGTGCCTTTCAGCCTGCCAGGTCTGACCTGGCAGGCTGAAAGGCACCCGCTCGCAGACATTGACGGATGCACCGGCACCATTCATGAATGGTGCCGTGCATCCTTCCTCCCCATTCTCATTGAATCCAATGGGATTCAAATGGGAATGGGGAGTAATATTTTCCTGCACCCGGCAATGGGCAATTACCGAGACCGCCGGAGCCATCATTTCCCCGGTAAGTCCCCATTGCCAGGCACTGGAAAAAAATTACTCTGGCGGCACCGGCACGGCTACGGCCGGACTCATAGTGAGGCCCAAGGTCTGTTACATGCCAAAAGGGCCTCAGATGGTTACGTAGAACCAAGCTGACAGAGTGCTCGTCTTATGTCAAGATGTTACGGTATAGGACGAAATTACCAAATCTAAAAGTCCGACCCCACCAAAAAACCTAAAACACACACCACGAAAAGTTCTAACTACCAAAAGTTTGAACTTTTCGTGGTATGTGTAGGTGTTTCGATGGGGTCAGTATGGGGCTGTGGGTGTCCCCCGCAACACCCCGCTCACTACAGTATACAGTATAGTGAGCGGGGTGTTGTGGGGGACACCCCTGCAGCTCACCCGAGCAACAACTAAAACAAAAAAAAAGCCAGGGGCTGTGCGGGTGTCCCCCGCAACACCCTGCTCTCTATACTATACAGTATAGTGGGCGGTGGATTGCGGGGGACACCCCTGCAGCTCACCGAGCAACAAAAAAAAAAGAAAGAAATATGCCAGGGGCTGCGGGGGTATCCCCGCAACACCCCGCTCACTATACTAAACAGTATAGTGGGCAGGGGTTGCGGGGGACACCCCGGCAGCGAACCCGAGCAAAACAAAAAAAGCCGGGAGCTGCGGGCATGTCCGCTGCAACGCCCCGCCCACTATACTATACAGTATAGTGGGCAGGGGTTGCGGGGGACACCCCCGCAGCTCACCCGAACAAAAGTAAGCTCACTATATTATACAGTATAGTGGGCGGGGGTTGCGGGGAACACTCCCGCAGCTCACACGAGCAAACATTTTTTTAAAAAAAGGACCTTGCGGTACCGGTTTCTGATCATGGAAGTGAAAGGTAACCGGCACTGCAGGAACACAGCGTGTCCGAAGGAAAGGTAAGTAGGGGGCTGGGGTGCGGTGGGGGTGTGTTGGGGGTGTGAGTGGGGTGTGAGTGAGGGTGTGTGTGAGGGTGTGTGTTTGAATCTGTGTGATTTGTCATGGAAATGTTTGTATGGGAAATGTACTAACATTTTGTATTGCGTACATTTCCCATATAAACATTTCCATAGCGGGAAAATGAGCCGCGGATAAATCACGTAGATCCGATGTTACACCTTATATAGCGGAAAAACAGCAAATTAATAATACTATGCATATTAATGAGTACAACATAATCCCACCACCCTCATTGGCTACCATCTATAGAAAATGCTAATCACCCTATAGTCCCTTGACCGATTGGGCACATCTACACTATCCCCATCCCCTAAACACATGGTCCCCTACATCATCACTGTCGAACCCAGGTATATGATTGGTGGGTTCTTATCAATAGGTTTGCAAATTTGGGACCATTGTGTGATGTGCACCTTCCTGTTTCAGATGCAATCAAAGTACCTTTGTGAGGCCAACCGGACTCATAGTGAGGCCCAAGGTCTATTACATGCCAAAAGGGCCTCAGATGGTTACGTAGAACCAAGCTGACAGAGTGCTTGTCTTATTTCAAGATGTTACGGTATAGGACAAAATTAGTGTATCTAAAAGTCTGACCCCACCAAAAGACTAAAACACACACCACAATAAGTTCTAATTACCAAAGGTTTGAACTTTTCGTGGTATGTGTTTAGGTGTTTCAGTGGGGTCGGTATGGGGCTTTGGGGTGTCCCCCGCAACACCCTGCTCACTATAGTATACAGTATAGTGAGCGAGGTGTTGCGGGGGACACCCCTGCAGCTCACCTGAGCAACAACAAAAACAAAAAAAGCCGGGGGCTGTGGGGTGTCTCCTGCAACACCCTGCTCACTATACTATACAGTATAGTGGGTGGGGGTTGCGGGGGCCACCCCTCCAGCTCACCCGAGCAACAAAAAAAAAAGAAAAAAAAGCCGGGGGTGTGGGGCTGTCCCCCGCAACACCTCACTCACTATACTATATAGTATAGTGGGCGGGGGTTGCGATGGACACTCCTGCAGCTCACCCGAGCAACAAACAAAATAAGCCGGGGGCTGCGGGGTGTCCCCTGCAACACCCCACTCACTATACTATGCAGTATAGTGGGCGGGGGTTGCAGGGGACACCCCTGCAGCTCACCGAAGAAAAAGTTTAAAAAAAAGAAGAAAAAAAAAAGGACCCTTCGGCACCTGTTCCCGATCTCGGAAGTGAAAGGGAACCGCCGCTGCAGGGACACAGCGCGTCCGAAGGAAAGGTTAGTAGGGGGTTGGAGATGCCAGTGGGGGTGTGTTGGGGGTGTGAGTGGGGGTGTGAGTAAGGGTGTGTGTGAGGGTGTGTGTTTGAATCTGCGTGATTTGTAATGGAAATGTTTGCATGGGAAATGTACTAACATTCTGTATTGCTTACATTTCCCATGCAAACATTTCCGTTGCGGGAAAATGAGCCGCGGATAAATCATGTAGATCTGATGTCACACCTTATATAGCGGAAAAACAGCAAATTAATAATACTATGCATATTAACGAGTACAACCTAATCCCACCACCCTCATTGGCTATCATCTATAGAAAATGCTAATCCCCCTACAGTCCCTTGACCGATTGGGCACATCTACACTATCCCCGTCCCCTAAACACATGGTCCCTTACATCGTCACTGTCAAACCCAGGTATATGATTGGTGGGTTCTTATCAATAGGTTCGCAAATTTGGGACCATTGTGTGATGTGCACCTTTCTGTTTCAGACAAAATCAAAGTACCTTCGCAAGGCCAACCTTGCTTTTGATGAGACAATAGGCTTGCTCATTAACCCAGACACCATTGCGCACACGGGCTGCACCCCTGACTTTGTACTAACTGTATTGGTATCACCTCTGCTCCTCCTGTTAAGAATAACAAAACATTACAGACAAACCCCCCCTTATCTCCTTCCAACCCCAGGTACCCAGGAATGATGTGACCATGACACCACTCTTGAGTCTGAATTTTGAGGATTTGTTTGCTAAAATTGTGTCTCTAAGTGTAATTCACATGAGGTGACCATCCCGTGGTAAGAGCAGTAGTCTTCTAAATCTTTGCCTAGCTTATTGGCATAACTGAGCCTCGTGCCTTATTTTCATGAATTTGTCCTTCAAAGGGTGCATCCCTCTTTTACCAAATAACATTCCATTCCCTTCATGTCCAGGCCTCACAGCTGGATACCATCAGTGCTTATCTGCATACTATGGATGCCTCTGACCTGAGCTTCTCTTTTGGGGAATGGGAAAAGGGATTTGTTTTGGAGCTGAACTAACAGAGCCACAGCTCCACACCAAGGCCTGCATTCTCATCTGTTCATCGTGTGTTCGGCCTTAACATCTAAAATGGCATTACTTCTGTCAAGTAAACACACCAACCTCACTGTTCCTACTTTGCTGACTCCATCTTCCACTTATTTCAATCCTTCCTGCACATCACTCTATTCTATGTCACTACAATACATCAACTAAACACTGTGCCTATAATGGAGCCCTATCTATGACCTCTGCAACCACAACATTAATACATTTGTTGCGCGTATCGGGTAGCTACATGTAATTATCTAATATGTGTTAGACCGAACCAATACAATGTATGTGCTGTCCTCATCACAAACTTCACTCTGCTTTCACATTGTTGTTCTCTAATAGGATTTCCTCAACCTAAACCTTTTGCCTGGCTGGGACGCTGTATGTGCATCCCAATATCTTCCTACTCCCTAAAGACATTGAAGCAGCCTGGTCTCCACCCTCCTTTCCAGGCTTAAGGTGATTATCTCCCCTTCTAGTCAGATGGTCCCTCTTCCAGCCTTCACCTTGTAGCTGACCCTGCTATCTCTGTCCGCTTTTGCACAGGAACTCCCTTCTTAAATGGAAACCTTCCTACAACCAAGTAATCCTACAACCACCTCCTCCAAAGTAACCACTTCCTCCCAACAAACACTACTTCCTAGATGGTAAACCTTCTCTTACAAACCACCCTCCTCTGTCCAACCTACAACCTCCTTCTCAATATACCTCTTGCCTGCCACTCTCCTCCAAACACCTTCCTCAAACTACCTGCACCTAGACGTGGAAACAACCGCCTGGTGTGCATTAAAAGTACCTCAATCAATCAATTCTCCAGCTCCTACTCAAATAACCGACATCTAGAAACATTCCAAGCCAGATTTTATAGTTTGGTTCTTCCTCCCCTGAGGTGGAGCATAGGAAAATGTGGTGCACTTGTGCAGGACAGGCTGGTATGGTTTAGGATTGGACCATGTGCTTTGGGTCAAGTGAGCTGCCCAGGTCATGTCCTGAGGTTACAACAAGGGTGCCACCATCTTGGATTCCAGAATGTCCTTGCCATGTGAGCAAAAGCCACCTCTGCCCTTTGAGCTGTGTTGAAGCTGCCTGCTGTCCTCTGAGTCACTCTGCCTCTCTTTCGGAGTCAGAAAAACCCACTGGTGAGCGAACAAAGTATTTCAGTAATTAAAGGTTTCGCTCATGTTAGAGGTGCCAGTTTATAATTCCCACAATGGTAGCTGCAGTAGGAGATCAATGAGACTATAGTAATGTATCATCGCAAGTCATGAAGACCACGCCGAGTTATGTTTGAGGTAGGATTGAATTAGCACTGGTCCCACAGACTGTACTGCTCTGTTTTGTCTGCTTGCGTATTACTGTATCATCAATCCTGCTTTCAAGTTCAGATTCCACCAATAATGCCACCGGAGAAGAAAAATCACTGTCTTAAATGTCAGATTTACTTAGCATGCCTCCCAAAAGGCAAGATTGAATCACTAGACCCTCTGTTGGATTCTGAGCTCTCTACCTTGTACCCTTAAGGGGGCAGGGACCCATTACTATACCACATACCCCAGATCGTGTTCTGAATGCCTCACTCAGCCAAATCTCAATCAGAATTGCCTCAACTGCTCTTACCACCAGAATCTTCAGCTTCCTCCCAACCCAGATCCAAAGCATTTCCGACCAACTGGCATTGAACAAAGCTTTGAAATCTTCAAGCAATAGTAATTTGTTTCAGTCACCTTATCCCCGTCTCTCATCATGGGCTACAAGGCCAGCTTGCCCATGAAAGTTGCCTTTACGGATCCCTATAACAATACCAGAGGTGACTCCTTAGTACATCACTTTTATATGAAGAAATCGATATCGGGGTCAGAACGTTTTGAATGTGATTCCACGTCTATTTAAAACAGTTGTGCTTAACAGTGAAATGCTATGAAAAGTTCTTAGAACTCAAGAGCGATGGCACAGAGACAGCTCGCTAAAAAGGGGAACTGGATTGCCTTCACGAGCCCTCTGGAAGTAGACACTGGCCTGTTTTCTGTCATGCTTCAAGTGCTGCGCCATAACAAGGTGAGGCCTTGATTATTTTGCTAGCCTGCAGCAGGCAAAGTACTTTGGACAAGAGCAAGAATGTTTCATCGAATAACGAGGCTCCAATGTAAGCAAGCCTCAGGAGCTTGGTCAGGTTGTGTTTACGCGCACTTGCGTCTCCATGGCCAAAGCTTGCAGATGCAATCCTCTGCTGAGATGCAATGTAATCTAATCATTCTTTTGTTTCACTCTTGGTGAATGTTTATTCCCAGATGTTTATAATTATTTTGTAATAATTCAGTGTTTAAAATGGCATTATCTTACCTCTTGGGGAACTAGATGCAAATGTCTCTCATATTAATTAGAACTAAGTTTATTATTTCAGATTATTTATGCAGGGAATGCTATACCGGGAACTCTGTGCACTGTATCGTTTGAACAGCAAATGCCTTTGGTTACTTAATCGAGGGTTACATTTTGTTTCTTTTGTATAAATGCAATCAGCCTCTTTAAATTTAGCAATGAAAACTATTTAATGATGAGAAGGCTTTTTTTCGCAATAAAAGCAAAGTCTGAATGACAGGTGGAACGATGTCATATTTTGTCCATGCAATAATCTTTCAGGCATCTAGACCACAATCGAAGTGCGCATGCACCATATGTATGCCATTGTGTCACAGAACTATGGGGCGTCATGGTGGGCTAAACACTGCACATCCCATTCTTCTAACCAATTTGCAATGCCTATCAACCAATGAACTCACTAATTACCAGACCGCAATGTTCCATCCTATTGAAATTGTACATGCAAAGTTGTAACAAGGGCCAACGTGTTGGGAGAGGTGTAGGAGCTAGGAGTTGCAGAATGGAAGAGCAAGATAGCGCATGGCAGTGAGGGGAGGCAGAGAGAGGAGTGGAGGAGGTGGTGGAGATGGACAGTACCCGGAAGGGGCAGGTGGAGAGAGAGGAGACAGTGTACAGTGAGAAGGAGGTGGTGGAGACTAATGGGGCCAGAAAGGAGATACATGGAAGGTAAAATGGTCTGTAAGAGGAGGCAGAGAGAACAACCAAGTGCGAGGAGGTGGGTGATAAAGAGGAGGTGGATGGAAGAATAGCAAGAACTTTAAAGAAAAAGAGAGAATGAGGAAAGGTTTTGACAGCGAGCAGAAATGAGGAGAAGTTACGAGAAGGAAAGTCAAGGCATGAAGAGGAGAAGAGCAGAGCATGGTGGGGCAGCAAGGGGTAAAAGAAGGGGGTGACATGAGAGACAGGAGTGGAGAAAAACAAACTCAAGGCACAGGAAGCTGAGGAGAAGGTGGAGCCCAAGACAAGGGTCAGTAAATGTAGTTAGGACCCAAGTGTTTGGTTAGACTGTGGCAGGACCTGTGATCAGCTCCAATGGGGTTACATCTGGCAAACCCAGGGCCAATAGGATCTTTGAAAGATCTGAAAGAACCTGAAACTTGGCCCATGTTAGGATAACTTTGCACACCAGAGGTGGTGGTGTCAGTCATACACAAGGAGAGGAACAACATCCTGACAACTTGTACTAAGGGAGCGAAATGCAGTGGGCGGACTGGAGAACTATGCTGTATAGAAAGGGAAAGTTGGGTTTGGTTTTGTTCATTGATGCCCCACTATGTTACCTCGGTTCAGCCTACTCCCTTAGCATTTCTGTTCTTTAACAAAGAATCATGAACTTTAGACATTGGCTTGGAGTTGTTCTTTGGCCCCTTGGCCGTGACAATGTACAATGGACAATCTAATTGGGTTCTCCCTGGGCTACAGAGGGTTTTGGACACACATATTTTAGGAATAGTACATTGTAAATATTTAAGATTTGCTCATGTAGTTTAGAAATTGATTAATTGTAAAAATAAAAATAAGCAATTCTGTTGTTATTTTGGTTGGTCTGTATGTGTCCAATACAACATCTGTACAGAAATGCATGTTATTAGAAAGGTAACACAATTATTGAGTTCTTACCTGAAAGCAAACCTTACACACGTCCGTGGGAGTGGAGATGTGATGGAACTTACAAAAAAGGCACTCAAGGCAATAGCATATAACAAAATATTGTGAGTACAGCATTCGTACATGAATCACACTGCAGTGTCCCTCAGTGATCTTGGCAGAACTCCTCTTCAACGTGCAACAGAAAGTCGTTTTATGGCAAAGAATGGTTGACCATATTGGTTATGCACACCAAAGGCACCTGATAGCCCTCCAAATGCATCTTAAAAAGTAGAACATGCCGAGGCCTCCGGATCACTTATTCTGTATCAAGAAAAGCAATCATGTATAACTCCCTCCAACCTTTCTTGCAGGGGTCTGTGGGCACCCGAAGTGAATGTGGCTCATGACACTGCTACGCCTTTTCACACCGCGAAAGCAGCATTGTTTCAATGAGGCCCTTGCATAGTTAATTGAGGCTGACTTGACTAGAGTGTGAAACCAGCCCGATAAACCATGATCTGAGTTCTGTGCCTATGTCCCTCATCCCTATCTTGTTTGTACCTGAGAATGTAAATGGCCGCTATTTGTACTAGTAACCGAAGGTTGTTATATGACCCCCAGTGATGGAGTCCCACTGATGGGGGAGGAAAGTTGGATGGGAGTAAATCTTGGAGCCAGGCAAGGCCACCCAATCAGTGATGCCAACCTCAAAGGTGATATATACAGAATACACCAGTGCCTCTACCCCACTCCTGACCTCACTCTCAATGGTAATAATATACAATATTTTAAATGGGAGGAGTAAAACTTGCAGAGTGTTGAGGGACACAGAGATCACGACCCAAAATGCTTTCAGGAAGCTCGTGGCTCACACATGAACATCCCAGTTGTGGCCCCAAGCTTCTGTCTGGGAAAGAGAGTGTGTTAACTGTCCACAAGATGCTCAATGACAATGCACATACTCTCAAAAAAGCCTCATCTTAGTTGCAAGCAGAGAAGAATTGCAAACACAATCACCCATAGCAAACCAGTGGAGACGAGAGACGCCCACATTAGGGAGGCATCATGGTGGAGTCAGGTGGTCGCCATGTCCAGGGTGCCAAACTGTCAATTTAAGCACTTGTCATTAGAGCCACAGGGCAAAAAGATAAACATCAGACCTTAGGGATTACAACAGGAGGGGGGCAGGGAAAAGCACCCCTCAAACAATCACATAACTAACATGCAGAAGGTATACAGGTATCCTCGCTACCACTCTGAGTAACAGTTAACACAAAGATTTTGTATTTAAAAAAAGCTGTTTGGCGTTTGCAACAGCTGTGGGAGTTTGGAGACCAGGAACTAGTGAGAGAGAAGGAGGACAGTGTAGGAATGAGGAGAGAGGAGGGCAAGGAAGGTGCAGAAGGGGGGTAACGCTCAAGAATGTGGAGGAAGAAGTAGCGAAGAAGGCCAGGAAAGAAGTAATGGAGGGAAAGGTCAGGAGGAAGGAAAGGGGCCTCGCAGGTGGTGGAAGTGGAGAAAGACATGGTGAGCGTTACCCCAAAGGGCCAAGTAAAGAGGGATAATCATAGGAGAGCTCCATTGGGAGTGAATGCATGTCAGTGAGTCTGAAGTTGTGGAGCAGGCAGGTGATCTGGGCTGAAGAGGTTAAGAGTTCTGTGCAACTGGGAAGAAAGTATCGCGTGGGCCAGGGGAGAAAGGTATTTCTACCAATTTGTTGGGCTGGCAACCCCCATGAAATACCTTGCAGGACCCTCATAACCTAAGCCAAATGAAATCACATTACTAGGCATCATCCATAGCATAAGCCGCCATCAAGAGCAGAGCCTTGTTCAAGGCTGTCAAACATCGCATCAGCCCCTACAAGCTACTGCCGCACCCGAATCTATGGACAGATGCAATTTAATCAATATGTTCTTCTCAGAGAAAAACAACAAGATCCATCAACATACTAACAACCACCTACCCATTATAGATAACCCTGCCATACCCCCACACCATGTCCCAAGAAGGTCAACATCCCAGGTCATGTCACTGGACAAATTCACACACATCATTGTGTCACTCGGGGCCACCTCCTACATGAACTACATCCTCCCAGCCTCCATTCTGAAGAAAATCACAGGAAAACAGGAAAGACTCCCACTCCACTCCTCCACACTATCAATGACTCACTCATGCAAGGCATCTTCCCCTTTGCATTGACATCTGACCAGGTTCTACCAGTACTAAAGGATCCCACACTGACCCCAGACGACCTGGCAAACTACAGAACTATCACCGTTTATCCTTGATTGGCAAGATCATGGAGAATACCATTACACTCCAACTACACGAAAAGATCATCATCACAGCCTACTTCAATGATTCCAGTCTGGCTTTGGATACAGATGCACACCACCTCATCCAGGTGATAGATGAAGCACTCTTCTTCATGGAAAAGGGTGACCCATGCCTCCTGGTCCGGTCCAACCTCTCTGCTGCATTCAACATGATCAACCACAAAGTGCTACACAACACCCTGAACTTTCTCATGGGATTCAATGCCCCAATTCTTTCATGGGCTGACTCCTACCTCACCAACAGACACCATCTCATCCAGTTGGGTACCATCAGATCCCAAAAATGATGAGTGACCTGCAGAGTCTGAGACAGCTCTATCCTCTCGCCTGTCATCCTTGAACTCTTCATGGAGCCACTGGGAGCCCTCTTGGCCAAATTCTACATCAACATCCACCAGTATGCTGATGATGCACAGCTATGCCTGAAGTTCAACTGCTTCAACAGATTTCAGCAATTAAAACACTGCTTCTTTGCCACTGAAGCCTGTATGTCAAGTGTCTGCTTGAAACGAAACCCTATCAAAACAGAGTTCATCCTCCTCTGGAGTACCACCAAATGCACCCAAGCGCCAAACTGGCTGACACAGATGGATCTTGTTGGCTGGTCCCCTTAACTCCCCCCCAGTGGAAAGTCCCTTGGCTTCAGCATAGATTTTGACCTTGCACCTCCCAAGCAATGTGTCTATTACTCTGTTACATATGAACCTGGTGGTCTTTACATCAGTAACAAGTCATGCATGGATGGGATGCAGAAAAACTCTTACACCAAATAATAAGACAGACTCAGGAAGTTGGCAAAGTCTCATCTGACTGTTTTATTTTCAATTGTCTAAAACAGGGAGTTACAACGGACAGCAACAGATGTCATACAGCATTCTCTCAACACATTTCAAAAAGATTTATACTTTTATAGCAAAAACTCATACGTGATGTCATGCTACGTGGCAAACTAAGAAAAACCTATGGGGTGTTGTGATACGCTCAAGGGGAATATCTTTCTATAAGGGATTGGGTTATGATTGGGTCTCTACAGTCAGGTGGACAACTTATGCCCACCCGTAGTGCAAGTCATCTTGAACAATTATTAAGTACACGGTACATCATTTGCTCTCCAACTATAAGGCCCCCTACAAATGGTTGGCACGGTCGTGCCCTTTTGGAACATTCAGCTCACTAGCAGCACATAAACTAGTACCCCAGGTGTAAGTGGGTGGACTTGACTGTGTCTCCCCACCCAATTAGCCCAATATCTATCATGCCTTCTGCCATTCAAATTGCTTTTAAACTTGTCCTTGCAAAGTATCCTAGCTCCTGAGAATATAAGGGAGTACAGGCACACTATTATCAAAGTTCAGCTCTGCATGCCCAACTCCTATTTCCATCCTTAGCTCACGTGACAGGAGACCGTATTTTGGACTGTTTTGCAGCATCTAATTGTCTTGAATTAATAAACTTGGCCCTCAGGGTTCTTTCTTTGCACGTTAACAAGGGATGATTCAGCTTCTCACGTTCACTGTTCTTCAAGGATAGATAACCAGTACTTGGCCACTCCATCCTTGACACCAGGCAAGACAGCTATTCCAGGCCTTTCCTCGATCTTCAGCTGCTTTCTTGCTGCGACACAGCTTTCTAATCCTTCTTTCTCCGTGGGTCTAAGCTTTCCAAATATGTGATACCGATGTCCAGAATTCTATATTATGGCGGCACTGCGTATAACTAGCCTTTAAGATCACTTAATCTACTTGAGTTGCTGCATCTGTACCGTTATAAAATGGCTTGCATTTTCTGCAGTGTTTTTCACGTGTGCAATCTTCACTTTGCATATGAAATTTCACTCGATTCTTTATTTCATTATCAGATTCCATAAAGTCCATACATTCTCTTCTTCAACCACTCTTCTGAGTGCATCACACTTGCTTCTTGTGACATCACCAGCTTCTCTTTCTCTAGTCTTCATATTCCTTCAGGGACCTCCTCCAAGAGATTGTCATCTCTAGAGGGATACATAATATAGGGTCCTCTCAATGAATACCTTTTCTCAAAGACTCTCTGTGGAATAGGCACCATCACTGGTGTCGTGCATGTCCTGATCTCTGGCTTCCAACATACAGGGAGAATGGGGGCGGGACTTCCTGCAGAGGCATTTAGCTGCTCCTCTACACCCCCCCTCTGGTTGATTCATCAACCACTCCGTCATCAGTCTTCACATCTTGGTATCCTCTCTTGAAGAAGTGCTTCTTCGGGGTCCAGATCTTCACTACTCCTTTCAGGGATCCTGCTGATTTTACATGTTCATCAATACTCTAGGTCATGTAGCTGCACCATCCATTCAGATTACAGTAGACCCATCATCACACGTACTTCTTGTGATTTCTTGGATGCAGGAACCTTATTCTCTCAGGTGCTGTGATGCTGGCCTCTATATATTTTCTGATCTCTTCATTTGTCAATTCTTTGGGTCCAAACCCTGACCCAACATATATCATGATCTTCATTTCTGCTGCCTTCTTTGATGTCTTCTTGCACTGTGTAATTATTATACTGATCACACAGAAGCCAAACATCACCATCACTAATACTACTCCATGGTACTTGAAGTTATTCGCCATCCATTGTGGAACTCATGAGAAGATAGATGCGAACCAACTGTCATCTGCAATGTCTTCTGTCTCATCTTCCATCTGATCGTGTAGTTTCGTCAGCAACGTTATGGCCTCTGTCAAGGTCCCATTCTTGTCACCATGAGAAGGTATGAACGTGCAACATGATTCTCTGATTTTGACGGAAAACCTCCTCCATCCATTGCTGTGATCATATCAAGGACATATCTATTCTGGAGGGTCATCAATCTTATGGCCCTCAATTCTTCCTTGATAGCCTTGAATCTCTTTATGGTAGTGTTGATTGTCTGCAGGAGCTCCCAGCGAGTGATTTGCAACCATTTCGCATTGCCCATCATCTGGATTCATGGCATAAAGAGAGTTGTGAATATCGCTGAAGTGTGGCTGAACAACCTGTGCTCATATGGAATAGCATCAAAGGCGTATATCAATTTAGCTGAAAAGTAATTCTCCCTCTTTGTTCGTTTGAGAAATTCAAGTGATCTTCTCCTCCTCAAATGGGCATCTGCTTTTGGAAATTCTCCAATATTCAGGTCACTCTTAGGAATCACTAACACCAGAACATCGATAAGCACTATAGAACGCATCGCTCCCCAGTCTTTGGGCAGCTTCATGTAGGCTCTGGACCCACAAGCCCAATAATGATCCATCAGGACTGCTGTTCCTGCTACCATTTTAGTAACGTCAACTGTAGTCTTGCAGCCTCTGTTATTTCCCACATGATTCTTTCCTTCTCTTCTAAAGCATAGTGTTGCATTTGTCAATGGGATCACAAATATTGGACATGATTCATCTTCGACCCATGTTAGTAATTTGGCATACTTGGACTATGACTTTGAACATTTATTATCCACTTTCTGTACTTCTCGTATATATTAATTCTTTAGTAAGTGAGCTGTGCAGGATATCAGCCCTTCTTCCCATCCCTTCTTGGATTTTACTTGTTCATAGATTACCAGCTGAGAGTTTCGCAGCATCCAGGCATCCAAGGTATCTCTGCTTTATCAGGACAGTTCAGTTTCTTAATTACTTTAATAACTACCTCTTCTCGTCCTGCTACCGGATACGTAAGCATTTTGCTTTTCTATGCCGGTTCCTTTTCCATCTGTGTAGTCTTGACATAATCATCCTGAAATGGAAACGACCATCTAGCTCCCCATCACAAAGCCACCGACCATCCTTGAAACAGTCCTCTGGTTGTGCATGCTAAAAGATAAACGAGACACCTGGCATTGTGTTCTGAAATGTATCTAGAGATAAAGGTTTGTCCAGTTTTCATGGCTTAAGGTATGAGAGTGCAGACATAGCAACTTTCCTTAGACGTTCTCTCTCTCAACTTTTTCATGTGCTGATACCACATGTTATTACCCAGGTGTGCTGTACTATCTAGATGAGTGTTTATCCCATTATTGGTTTCCTCTGCACTACTCCTGTGTCTCCCTAGCAAAATGTTTGCAGCCCATGGAAACAACCTTAAAGCAGCTTTACTCTGGGGAGGCAACACAAGGGGCGTTGGCTCATTGGTAATGGGTACATCTACAAGAGTCCCTGGAGTGGAGAGCATCAAAGGGACATCTACCTTTTTTGGATCAAAAGTATAAAAAGGGTGAATCATGAGAAACAAAAAGACACCAAGCATAACTGTGCATGTGTATATCGTCAACCAACATATTAATCCCCACCACTTGTGCCACTCTGGAGTCTCCTGGGCTTGCTCATTCTCTGAAATCGTACCAGCTTCAACTTTCCTCATTCTTACCACCATTTAAGGAAGGAAAAAACACTTTACTCCGGCAACTGTAGTAGATTGGGCAACTGTAGTAACTCCTCTTCTGTTGCTACAAGCAGCCTTCTGATTACAGGGCCATACTTAGGATCCTGTAAAAAAGTGTGGATGTCCACATCTCTTCTAACAAGGGCTGGATAAGCTCAAAGAATAAACACAAAACCAGCAAGCACGAGACGATGCACATCACTCTCTGGGAGGACCAGAGAATTATCAAATAAATGCTCAGTGAAAAACAAATCGGGGTACTGTTCACATTTCCAGTTATCGAATTCGAACTCTACATCAGGCATATTCGCAATACATCAGCATTTCTCTAAAGTTAATTTTCAAAGATTCCTGTGACTCAAGCAAAGAACTGCACACCTGCTACAATATCTGTAAGGAGTGTTGAGGGGGAGCCACAGTCCAAATGCAAATTTGCATTTATTAATCAGTTTGAAGCCTTATCGTCCTCCTTTGTCATCGATCAAGTCTGCGCATTCTGAAATTCTTCTTCTTGTCTTGCTTCTGGATCGATGGCTGGGGGTACTGTGGTCTCGTCGGCATACAGCTTGATGTCGTTCAGATGTATCCATGCTCATCTGCCTTGGACTTGTACTGCTGAGGGAGTAAGATTTAATAAAAAGAAAGGACCGTCAAATCTTGGCTTGTGCCACTTCCTAGTGAAGTTTTTAATTAACAGGTATCACCAGCAAAGAGTGTAGGTGCTGATAATAGTTCATGAGATCCGGTTGCTGAATGGTTTTCATCTGTGTTCTGAGACCGACCCCCCTGGCGCTTGAGTTGATCTGAAATGAGAGAGATGCTAGAGGTCATACATGTCAAATATTCACGTAGCTCATTTCATAACATTTTTATTGTACTCTGTGCATCACTTCTACTCCTCGATGGAGGAGTTAAAGGCTTTCTCATTCACCTTCCAGTTACTAGTTCATGGGGTGTGAGGTGATGGTCCAAACAAGACAGATTCCTTAGGGCATATAAAGCTAAGGACAGGCAATATAGCCATCCCTTTTTCAATGTTAGCTTGATCTTGGCAATCCTTTCCTTAAGGAGGCTGTTGAGTCTCTCTCATATCCCGTTCACTTGCGAATGATAAGCAGAAGAAACCCTGTGCTTAATACTCAACATTAGTCCTATCTGTTCCAACACTTCTTTGACAAAATGTGGACCATTATCAGATCTCTGCACTTCACACACTCCCCATCTCGGAAAGACTTCTCGTACTAAAAACTTTGCTGTGCAAGTGGTGTCAGGTTGTGTACATGGACCTGCTTCAATCCACATGGGAAGGGTCCCACCACCATTATCAGATACTTGTACTCACTACATACTTCCAGCATTTCAACATAGTCAATATGTAAATGCTGAAAAGGACCATTCGGTCAAGGAATTATGCCTCTTATCGTTCATTGTGTATGCCCAGTGGTAAACCTTTGACATTGACATACAATGCAGTTTACTACATAAAATGCAACGTCTTCTAACAAATTTGGAAAAAAACAGTCTTCTGCAATCATTGCAGCAAGACTTTCCTTAGTTACATGCGTGCAGCTGTTCAAGTGCTACCTTTAACAATGGTACTGGCGTCAACGGCTTTCCGGTGCTATCCTGTCGCCACAATGCTTCAGTGGGGGATAGAGAATACCCCCTTTGTTTCCATAATTCCTGTTCTTCCTGTGGTGCACTTCCTTGAATCTCCATTAATTGAGTTCTCAGTAAATGATTAAATCCTTCTTTCACTACCATAATCGTGACTACCTTCTACTTAACATCTGGAGTATCAAAACTTGACATATTGTTACGCTCACCTGGCTCCCACAGGGGCGTCAATCGGACCCGGACAGCTGCGACCTCCTCCAACGTGAAGCGTAGTGCAGAGATGACAGACTGGACAGGGCCGCCTAATCTCGTCTGCTTGACCCGTAGAAGTATTCTCCTGCAAGTGGAGAAAGGGATTTAGCCACCCGTGGATTTTAGTAATGGCACCCCACTGTTCTCCCTACTAATCACCACCGATATTCACTTTCAGTAAGCTCACCTTATGTTTGTAAATGATGAGCTCTCCATCCTGCGTGGAATGCAGGGGCACGTAGATACCAGTTACTTCACTGGTTTGAAGGCGTTGGAAGAGTTCCGGATGAATATTGACTCTGAGGTTCCAGGCGAGAACCCGTAAGTATAAAGTTCAAAGAGTTCAATATGTCTGATGTTTACTCTTGTACATTCCTTTCTTGTATTGCAGCTGGGTACAAGGGAAGATTGTCTTGTGGCAGCTGATGGTGTTCAGGTAAGAGTCTGTATTACCCAACACTGTCCTGCAAAAGATGCGTGTGTTTAAATTGCTGGTTTCTCTCTCCTTACAGGTGCGGCATAAGAAGTTGCGGTTTGTTACAGAATAATGCCTCTGGTTGTTAATCAGGTAAGTCTATGGTGGAGAGATTGATTTGTTGGCTCTCTCGGCTCACCTTATGTTTCTTTTGTCCCCTAGATGGTGGAATTCGGTGGAGAAAAAGGATGGAGGCTGCGCCGGATCGAAAAATGCTGTGAGGACTGGTGAGTATGGCGCGGCGCTGCAGCTGGCGATGCGACGCGTGTAGAATAATGTCCCTTTCAAGTTCGAAGACATGATGGATCTGGAATTCAGGTAAGGATTGAAATAATATCTGTTTTCTAACCTTTCCTTCTTCTTTCTTCTATTGCTAGGAGCTCTAGATTCGAGACAGGCGTGGCTGAAGAGTGGATGCTGACTGCAGGCACGGTGAGCATTACACTGCTGGATGCAGAATAACGCAAAGCATGTGCTGCTGTTCGGGCGTGGTTTAAATAGCCTCCAAAGTAGTTCCAGGTAAGAAGTCCCTAGAACCACATCCGAGTAAAAAATAGTCCCTGTAGTAAAATAGTCCCATCCAGGCCTCACGTTGGCTTGGATTCATTTGCAGCATGGTCTGCATGAGGTAAGAAAAGTCTATGAGCCTGGCGCCTAGGGCGCCAGGACTGAACCCAGACAGCCCCCAGCCGGGGCTGCTGGGGTTTTATTAAATATCTGGATGCCTGCTCCCGGGGCTGATGGGCTTGATCCGGATGCCCGGGGGTAGGCATCATGACACATATCTGGTGAATATGCAACCCTTTGGCTTCTGCTCCTGTGGCTTCATTCCCGCAAGAAATAAAGTATGCGCACTTAGTGTGAGCAGCGCCTTTAATGACTGTTATGGCTACCGGGAGTTGTAGTGCCTTAATAAGCCAATCCAATAAGGATGCGTGCTGCACTGGAGTGCTGTCCGCTCGGAGATAGCCCCTCCTTTTTCAATGTGCTAGCCCTGCATGTATGGTTGATGTCACATAGGCGGACTCACTATACACGGTCACTTCCTGTCCATCATGATTCGCGAGCGTGACAATAGGCGCTACCAATTCTGCTGCTTGCGCTTAAAAGTGAGACAGTAATCTTGCACTTGCAACAACCTCAAACTCGACATTAGCTCTATGCCTCACTACATCTGCGCCAAAATGCCTTTCTCCACTCGTTTAGTAAATTTTTGAGGAACCATCAATAAAGAGAATTTCCCTGGCTGCCGACGAGTTTTCCTTTATGCGTGGAATATCATCATAGAATTCTACATAGTTTTCACAATCCTGCACATGGTCACTTTCAGTCACTGGCTCAGCTATAAACGTGGAAGGATTCACTATTTTGCATCTGACAATTTTAATCGCTGTGTTCAAAATTATCGCTTTGTAAGCAGAAGCTCTCTGAGAAGTCAATGTACCTTTGAGTTTCTCTAAAATGGGAAAGAAAGCATGCTCCACAAAAAGAGTCATATAACAACCCATTGCAATGCTTATAGACTTCTCAATTGTGAACGCAGCGGCTGCCAATGACTGTTCTCAAGGAAACGTCCCTTCATAATTGGGTCTAGAATCCCACTGTAATACGCTAGAGGCTTGTGCCACAATGTGGTCCTCTGTGTAAGCACTGCTGACATGACTGCCCCATTTGTGTGCAAAAATAAGAAACATTCCTCTGCATAATTGGTAATTCCTAAAACAGGAGCTGTACAGATTGCTTTTTTCAACTCGTCCAATCCTTCCTCCATTTCCTCAGTCCATCCTATTTTCTCCTTGTTTACCTGTGCTTTCTATAAACCTGCTAAAGGGGTCTCGTATATGAACTATAATCAAACACCCAGGCTCTTACATAATTACATAGCCCCAAAAACTGTTGCATCTGCTTTACTGTATGCGGTTTTGCAGTCTTTATGATCGCCTCAGCCCTCTCAGGTGTCAACTTCTTTGCCTCATGTGAGATCAACTGTCCTATATACAACACCTCTTCTTGACAATACTGCAACTTTTCCTTGTCCACCTTGTATCCTTAGTCTGCTAGGATAGTCATTAACTGTACCTAGTCTTGTCTACACACATCTTCTGTGGTGCTACAAATTGGAATATCACCTATGTACTGTATCACAACGCTCTTCACATCAATATTGCCTAAGTCCATCTATAGGACTCTATTAAAGATTGATGGGGACTCACGGTACCCTTGGGGCAGCCCAGTGTGTTTCAGACGGAACGTAAATGAAGTCAAATCTTGCAAGTCTTTGTGCAACGGGATTGAGAAAAACAAATGTTTCAAATTGATCATCATGAAATATCGTGCTTCTACTGGGATAGTACATGGTGTTGTCGCCGGGTTAGGAACTAAAGGAAACTCTGCCTCTACAATCTGGTTAATCGGTCTCATATCTTGTATAAATCTCCACGACCCTCCCTTTGATTTTTTCACGGTGTTACACAATGATTCTGATGGCACCAAAATTCCTTGTTTCATCAGTGCTGAGATAGTCTTGAAAATACCCTCATCCGCCTCTCGAGACATGGGGTACTGTCTTGCTCCAGGTAAAATCACTACTGGTTTCAGCTTTATTTTGTTATCTTCCCCTATTCCCTTTAACAGTCTTATGTCATAAGGGCCTGTAGTCCATAAGGCGCTTGGCACCTTCCCCAAGTCTTCATCAAAAAATGCTGGACGCTGCCGCATTATCGCCATTCGCTGTGGGATCTCCCTTTTCTCTATTCTAATCCAGTATGTAATGCTCATAAAGAACACTACCTCATTGTCTGTCGGGTCATCCCTAAACATGCCATCGTCAGTGAGGTCAGTCAGCCTGCACCCTTCCCCAATAGCTATTACTGTTCTCCATGGTCTACCTTTATCATCCGTTCCTTCAAGCATCACCATTTCCCCCTCGTACTATGGCTGCATCTAATTCTATAGGGATGGTCTGTCCCCACTCTTCTTCCATGGGTATCTGTGGTCTAACCAAAAATTCATCGGGTATCTTCATAGTCTTCCCCACTAAGCCGGGTAGCCATTTCAATAGAATGCTCACCCCATAAAGAAAAACCTCTGGCTCTACTGGAACGCCTCAGAGCGCCACTTGCCCTGTGAATGCCAATATAAATTTGCCCACATTCATATAATGTATTCCAGGAATGGATCTCACTATCCCCTAATCAGTAAAAGAAATCATCATGTAAGTTTTGTCATCAAATCTCTTCACAAAATATAAACTGGTGTCTGCCGTGAATACAACAATGGAATAGACATATCACAATCTCCTATAGAGACTGGTAATTAATTAGTAAAAGGAACACGACTCGTAGCCCCAGAGAAACCTTGAGCATTCATGGCAATTCCCGACATTGGATATTTTCCCTCTCGTATACTTGAACGAGTAGCCCCAGTGTCTACTAAAAAAGAAAAAGAGTTGCTTCCTATTGTCACATCAGCCCTTGGTTCCTCTTGGGGGTCTGGTGTCACTGATAGTACTGATCACATCAAGTCACCCTGTGAGGTGTCCTATTGTGGATACATGCATACCCCTGTACCCGTGAGAAGATTTCCTCCCACCAAAGTGACACCCCCTATTTTAGGTGTCAATATTTGTCCTGGGTTTGCATTCTGCTGTATCTGCATAGGGGCGTTCTGCAACTGCCCTTGCAGTGGATTCATTTGCGCTTGCTGTGGTTGCTGTGCATGTTGCATTTGCAGTGTTTGTGTTTGATATACTGTCTGATCTTGGGCGAACCCTTCCCTAGCTAGTGAGCTATACGCTGGAGGATAAGCTGTCACTCTCCTGGGATTTGCCCATTCTGTACATACCCTTCGCTCCCACATACATGTGCAATGTGCCTTGTCACCCCACAAGTCCAACATACAGGAGGAACCCGTCTGACCAGTCCTCCTGGGTTGAACCCTCCTTGCACATTCTGATTCTCATTCTGTGCATTCTGAAACCCACCTTGATTGCTTTGGAATCCAACCCTTCCTCTTTATCCCATACCTCTACCTCATGCTGCAAACCCTTTCCCTCCTTAGTCCATCGGGCACTGCTTATTTGCCTGCGATGTACCCACTACTTGTTGTATTCCTAACCCTTCTCCGCTCATCAATACCGCCCCTTCTATGGCATACTTTGACAATTTCTTCTGAACTAATTTAGCTTCCTCAAGTTTCCTAGCCTTGTCTCTCTTCATATTTTTCTCCTGCAACAGCTGACAGTAATGCACTATTGTCAACTGTATCTCAGCCCATGGCTTTGCTTCCATTGCCACTTGTTTTTTCATCTGCCTCTGTACTTGCTCGGCAACCCCTAACATAGAATGTGGTAAAATAATGCCACCCTTTTTTCCCACGATTCCCTCGTTTCAAGGGTCCACCGCTCTTGAATGTCCTGATGTTAAGCAAGAGGAACTTCGTCTTCTTTCATCTTACGTGTCATGATTGCACCCATGTCTGATTGTCAGGATATTGTACCCTGAGAACCCTCCAGACATCTGCACTGCAATTATTAAACAGCGCGCCATTGTGCACTTTGTTCTGTGCTGTCACACTTGAATAGCCTGCTCTCTTCCATACGTCATCAGCTCTTTCCCCACGAATGGCTGCCAAGAGACCCTTAATGTCCCTTATTGCTAGTGTGTTTCCTCCTGTCATTTTTTCCAATTCATAAATCCATTTCCCCGCACACAATATCAAACTCGGGAACTTGCATCTTAAATTATCCTTATCCATCTGTGGCCATGAAATATACTGTGGTCTTGCTCCCCCTTTTTCCAATAAGGGAAACTGCATAAACACTAACCCGCAATCGGCTCCCATCGTCTGCCTATCCATGGTAGGGAAAATGGTTCCTGACCGTCTCCTTCCAGGTAATGATCTTAACCTGCTCACATATGGCGGTGATTTCCCCCTTCTCACTATACAATTGTCCTCTGGGATGCTCTGGATATGCTATGGAATCTGGCATTGTATCCTTTGGTTGCTCTGAATCAGACCATCCCACTTACTTGTCTGCCTGCAGGCTTCCCTCAAGGGCACATGCACCTCCTCTCTCCTCCCCACGGAAGGATTCCCTTTCCTCGTCTGACATATGTAGTCCCCAACTAGTGTGACTCTCATCCTTTTCACCCTTATCTAAGGTCAGTCTAGTTAGGGATAAGGCTCTATGCTCGAGGCTGAATGGATTTTCCTCTTCGCTTTGTGGTTGGAAGACTAGGGTTTGATCTCCCTTCCTTCGGCTTCCCGATTTGCTACCTTCCTTTAATTCTTGATAGGCTTTATCAATCCTGTTTCTGATGCTTCCTATATCAAAGTTCTCTTCTATGGCCACTCTAGATGGTCCTGATGTTGCTCCTTTTAATGGGAGGAACTCTTCCATACTGCCCCATTGTATTTCTGGACTTGGCTCCATTAGCTCCTTTTTGGATGAGGTTAATATCAAGCTCTCGCTGTCTTCTCTTTCGTTCTAATTCTTCATCTAATTCTCTTCACTTTTTCACCTCCCGTGTGACTCTCTCCTCTTCTTGTCTTATCTCTTCTCTCCGTACTCCTGCTTTCCTTTCTTCCTCTTCTTTTCATCTCTGTATTCTCTTGTCCCTTAATTTCTGTGCTTCCTCTTCTCCTTTCCTTTCTTGCCTATCCCGTTCTTCGAATGCTCTCTGCCTGTTGTCATACTTCCTTTGCTCCTGTGCCCTTTCTTCATTCCTTTGTTGTGCCTCCTGATACATCTGTTCTCTCCAGTGTCTGCTCTTTCTTTTTTTGCTCATCTTCCTCTAATCCTTGTTCTCGTTCCCTGCCTTTTCTATCCTGTTCATCCTGATCTTCTCTTTGCCTTACTTCCTCAATGCTTTTCCCATCTAGCTTGAGCAATATCTGTCCTCCCATCCATTTGTTCTGTACGAGCGTTACTGCATCAGCTTTATCCTTTTCTCTTTTCCATCTCTTAATCTCTCATTCTATCTCTGTCGATATATTCAATCGCTCACTTTTCTTTTCCTTGTTTTGTAAGATCTTAAAGATCTCCTCTTTTCTCTTACTCTCCTCTGGACTATCATCACTGATATAAGCATGCGGTTTGTATATTGGATTACTAAACCCTGTCGCCGCTTTTACTTGCTTTAAAGGATACAATCCTATTTGTTCCGTACCATCTCCTTTTACTTCCGGCGAGGTAAAGGGAGCTGAGGGCTCAACACCTTTCTCCTTACACCGAGTAAGCATCCACTGTTTGGGTGGCAGATCTTCCCTCTCTTCCCGGTACATCTTCCAGAGCTCTAAAATAGCTAACCTTTTCCCCAATTTCTTTCCCGTGTACCCAGCATGCATGTATGTGGTCATGTGTTGCAATACCGCTTTTGACAATGATCCCCCATGTGGCCATGGCATGAACATCATATGTGCCGTGCCTTTCACCCATTCTGCACTATACTGTTTGAGCTTGGGCACGTGCTTTGGCAATGTCTTACATAAATGCATCAGAGGAGTGATGTCTCCCATTGTGACGAGTCTCAATTGACTGTCAATACTTACCAGAGTTTATAAAATACCTTCATCAAAAACAAAATTGAACGCGCTCCAACAATCACCGCTCAAAAACCTCTATTTCTCAGTTTTTTCTCTGTCTACCTCTGGATTGGTAATAACCACTTCCTTAGATAGATAATATAATTTCTTAACCTTGTTTCAATTTTTACACAATAGTTTGTGTCGCTCCTCAACACCTAATTTCAACACAAATGCATAAACAGACAGACTAGTCGGCTCTTTACATAAAAACTTCAGTGATCACCCTTTTTCTCTTACCCCCAATTAATACATTGATCACAGAGTTTAGATTGTCACTTTATGCGGACCTGCCCTACACATAGCCTACTTTACTCCGATTGGAGTGTGAGACAACCTCTTAGAAAACCACTTGGGTTAGGACTCTTGGGCCTTTTATCTCTCTCTCTCTCTCTCTCTCTCTCTCTCTTTTTACACAATATTTCCCATAACTCCCGTTACTCTTGTTTTTTAAAATTACCACAACCTTGTCCCTTAGTTTGCCATTCCCCTTAGTCTACTCACCATTTGCTCATTTAGCTCGAGGGCTTTGGTATCGACTTCCTCCTCCAACCGACCACTTTCGCCTTCCGTCCGCAAAGTGCCTGTGGAAACCAGGTAGGGATTTCGTCAAAGAGGGACCCTGCCTACCATCTTGATTTTCTTGCAAGATTTCTATTCGGCCGCTCTCCACAGGAAACCTGCAATCTTCCAGCTCGATGGATGTGGATGTCCGATTGTCAGAAACAATGAAGTCAACAGGTCGATGGGTCTTCTATAAAACCATCCGACATTGCTACCACGGGAACCCGTAGGATCCTTAAATCAGTAACAAGTCATGCATGGATGGGATGCAGCATAACTATTACACCAAATAATAAGACAGACTCAGGAAGTTGGCAAAGTCTCATCCAACTGTTTTATTTTCAATTGTCTAAAACAGGGAGTTACAACGGACATCAATGGCAATTGCACAGCATTCTCTCAACGCATTTCATAAAATATTATACTTTTATAGCAAAAACTCATCATACGTGACATACTAAGTGGCAAACTAAGAACAACCTATAGGGTGTTGTCATATGCTTGAGGGGAATATCTAAGTATACTTTCTATAAGGGATCAGGTTGTGATTGTGTCTGTACAGTCAGGTGGACAACTTAGTGCAAGTCATCTTCACAATTGTTAAGTACAAGGTATATTGTTGGCTCTCAAACTATAAGGCCCTTCATTATATAGCCTTCTACAATTGGTTGGCATGCTCGTGCCCTTCTGGAACATTCGGCTCACTAGCAGCACGTAACTGGTACCCCAGGTATCAGAGGGTGGACTTGACCGTGTCTCCCCACCCAGTTATCCCAACACCTCTCATCGCTTATGCCTTCTGCCATTCAAATTGTCTTTGAACTTGTCCTTGCAAAGTATCCTATTTTCTGATAAGGGGCCCCTTCTCCTTTCTCTTTTCTCTCTGTTGTCTTCATGGAATCATCTCCCTCTCAGCACCATGATGCCCATGGGCGGAACGTTTGCGCTTTAGAAAATTCAATAACATAACATAACATCCTCGCTCCTGAGAATATAAGGGAGTACAGACACACTCTTATCAAAGTTCAGGTCTGCATGGCCAACTCCTATTTCCATCTTTAGCTCACGTGACAGGACACCGTATTTCGGCCTATTTTGCAGCATTTAATTGCCTTAAATTAATAAACTTGACACTCATAGTGTTCTTTCTTTGCACCTTAACAAGGGCTTATTCAGCTTCTCACGTTCACTGTTCTATAAGGATAGATAACCAGTACTTGGCCACTCCATCCTTGACACCAGGCAAGACAGCTATTCCAGGCCTTTCCTCGATCTTCAGCTGCTTTTTTGCTGCGGCACAGCTTTCCGATTCTCCTTTCTCCGTGGGTCTAAGCTTACTAGATATGTGACACCAATCTCCAGAATTCTATATAATGGCGGCAATGCATATAACTAGCCTTTAAGATCACTTAATCTACTTGTGTTGCTGCATCTGTACAGTTATAAAATGGCTTGCATTTTCTGAAGTGTTTTTCATGTGTGCAATCTTCACTTTGCATATGAAATTTCACTTGATTATTTCATTATCAGATTCCATAAAGTCCATACATTCTCTTCTTCAACCACTCTTCTTAGTGCGTCACGCTTGCTTCTTGTGAAGTCACCAGCTTCTCTTTCTTTAGTCTTCAAATTCCTGCTTGGATCTCCTCCAAGAGATTATCATCTCTACAGGGATACATCATTTAGGGTCTTCTCAATGGATACCTTTTCTCGCAGACTCTGGGGAATAGGCACCATCACTGGTGTTGTGCATGCCATGATCTCCGGCTTCCAACATATAGGGAGAATGGGGGCGGGACTTCCTGCAGAGGCATTCAGCTGCTCCTCCACACATACACAGTCCTTCAACCTGAGAGCCTAAGAATCATATTGGGTCTTCCGGAGAGCTCACAAAACCTGGATGTTTACATAATCTGATGACCTCATGCCTGATCCACCTTCCTTTACTATCTGCATGTAACATATTATTGTTTTTCACCTCTGTTCTATAGCTGTTAATCTTGTCTGCATTTAACTATCAATTGCCAACTGGCAACATGTAACTGGTACCTGTAACAGCGCATCAATGCATTTGGGTTTTGTGTGCTTTATAAATTAAAAAATCAATAAATAAACCTTGCTGGAACTCTCACCACTCTCCTCGGTCAACAAAGCGTGTTGACAACTCCCTCTGGTGTCACCAGGACATCTTCTTCCAGATGCAGCACTTGAGTTTCTTGACCCATGTTGCTCACAACCTCTTGATTGTCTCTGCAATGGTTTTCCTCCGGTGACACTGCTTGCTGCAGCAAAGCTATCATCTGCTCAGCCTTGCAGCTGTTTGAAATTGGAAACATTCCTAGTGATCAACGACAACCCCCTTTGCACCATTACCATGTATCCATCCCTGTTTACCACTCTCATGGGAGATGAGTAAAACGGTAAAGCAATCTTACTCTGCAACCGGTTGTGCTTTACGAGTACCACATCCCCCACTTTCAGCTTGGACGACAAAGCACCCCTTTGTCTCCTCTCATCTTCATTTGTTGCCGCTTGGCCAGGTACGCATCATTGTCCAGATCCACCGGCCTCCACTGGGGGTATCAATTTATGCACAGTTCTCTCCATCAATGCCACCAGAGAAGCAACCCCTGTCAAGGCATGGAGTGATGACCAATATTCCCTTACAAATGTATATATTCCCTCACAAATGTATATATTGCTCCTTCAGTGTGTCCCTCACAGCAATGTGCAGGGTCTTGTTAAGGGTCCTCATGAACATGTCTGCATCCCCGTTTGCCTAAGGCCAGCAGGGAGTGATTATCCTATGTCGAACTCCCAGCCTACTCAAATGAATCAAACTCCATGGAGGCTGTGGCGACTTTGGAGACACCGCCATTGACTGTTCCATTACGTTGATTCTGAATGCCTTGCAGTGGTCTAGCTGTTTTCAACATCACATCGACCTGGGATATCAACGGATCATGGCAGTTGCGCTCTGCGTTGCTTTCCATCTGGCATTTGTTGCGGTGAATGCTGCAGCTTAGGACCCTCTGGGGCCTTGATGATCCAAATTTAATTCTCTTGGAACCCCCCGGACCCAGCGCCCACGCTTGTTCTCCGACGCTGTCCTTCTCCCTTCCCCTCCCTCCTCCAGCATCCCAGCCCAGCCACCTTCCTGCTTGGGCTTCGTGCCGGCATCATTGCGACATCGCCACTTTCCATCTGGCATTTGTTGCAGTGAGTGCTGCGGCTTAGGACCCTCCTGGGACTTGATTATCCAAATGTAATGCTCTTGGAGCCCCCCGGGCTCCGGCGCCCATGCTTGTTCCCCAACCCTCTCTTTCTCCCTTCCCCTCGCTCCTCACACCTCCCAGCCCACCCACCTCTCCTAATTGGGCACTGTAGTTCTTCCTGCTTGGGCCTGGTGCCGGCATCACTGCGACGCCGTCACTTTCCATATGGCGTTTGTTGCAGTGAGTGCTGCGGCTTAGGACCCTTCTGGGCATTGATTATCCAAATTTAATTCTCTTGGAGCCCCTTGGCCCCGGTGCCCACTCTTGTTCCCCGACCCTCTCCTTCTCCCTTCCCCTCCTGCCTCCCAGCCTACCCACCTCCCCTTATAGGCTTTTTGCTACACTTAACGGACCCTCTCTGGGCAGCCCTCTGTCCGGAAGCCCCTGCGGTGAAGGCCGCCAAGGCTAAGTGTGGCTCCCACAGAGGCGGCTCCAGCTAGTGTCTGGAGGTGTCAGCAGGGGAAACCAGTGGCCAGCTGTCAACCAGCAGCAACTAAGTCAGGTAGGAGTAGCCCGGGTTAGGGATTGAGCCTCACTGTAACCCGATACCTGGCCACATAGCAGACTCTTAGACTTAGGTGTGTTTTTCTCTGTTACTTAAATTGCATTGTGAATGTTTTTAAAATTGCATTGTGAAACCTAGGCCTTTTCCTCCAGTATACAGGACATTCAAACTAAGGTGTGTTTTTCTCTGTTACTTAAATTGCATTGTGAATTAGTGCTTTTCAGTGGTTTTGCCTCCTTGCAAAGCATCCATCTAGCAAACTTTTTCTAGCATATCTAAGTTCTTGTTGTCTGTCTAATTGTCTATTGTCTCGTCTCTCTCTCTCTCTCTCTCTCTCTCTCTCTCTCTCTCTCTCTGTCTCTGTCTCTGTCTCTGTCTCGTCTGCTCACGCCCCTCCCTGTGGTCTGCCCTACTGCTCTCCCCCACCCCTCCCGCACCCTTCCTTTTTCTCTCCTCTCCCTACCTACTCTATGGTGCTCTCTGTCTCTCCTGTCTTTTCTAACTGCTTCTCTATCAACTATTCTACTCTCCTCAATAAATCTGGTAGGAAGAGGTTTAAAAAGGATATCCTGGTCTCGAACCCAGGCATCCCTATCGCTGATACCTATACCAGTGCCTCCTCCAGGCAAACCCTCACCAACATCCTCTTTGCCATTCCCTCGCTAGACCTATGGACTCTTCATATGGTCTCTGTGCTCTCTCCTTTCTCTTCTTCTCCCATTAATGATGGCACCTGGTTGGAGGCACCCCTGGCTTCCTTCCACTCCTCCAAGGTCATCATTAATGTTTACTTGAATGGTACCGTCTTGGTCCAAGGCCCTCAGGCCAACCTTCTCCTCTTGGATAGACGCTTCCCCCGCCTCAACAAGTTCCTTTCTTCTCCTGCTGTCCTCACTCTTCCCTCCAGAGCAGAGTCCTTGCCCCCCCACTGCTGCCTCTTCCTTGGCTCCTTTTCCCTCTCCTCCTTTCTCTTCTGTCCTCCCCTTGGGCTTCCTCTACACCTCCGTAGGGCGTACCGCTGATTTGTACCCCCCCTGCAAAAGTCTTTCAAGGGCAGCAACCTTCTCCATATCACCACTCTAATCTCCGCTCAGCTGTCAAACACTCCTCTGAAATCTGCCACCTCCTCTAAGATCTTGACCTCAATGTGCTCAGTCTCACTGAGACATGGTTCACGGCCAGCTCTGTCACAAGCTTTGACACTCTCCTCCCTGATGGCTACAAGATCCTCTCCGCCGCCAGGTCCAATCGTTCCAGAGGGGGTTTAGCCCTGATCTTCCCTGAGTGGATTCCTGCCTCCGTCATTCCTCCGCAGGCCTACTCCTCTATCGAATGCCTCATCTGCAGGCTCTCTATCTCTCCTAGCCATTCCCTTACTGTGGCCACCATCTATCGGCCACCTGGTCAGATCTCCTTCTTCCTCTCTAAGAGGGCAGACCTCTCCTCTTCCCTCCTGGTCTCAACCACTCAACTCCTCCTTCTTGGAGACTTTAACATCCACTTGGATGTTTCCTGTCCTTCCTCTGGACTCTTTCGCGACCTCTGCAACTCTCTCTCACTCTCTATCCTCCCCTCTGGCCCAACTCACTCTGCAGGGCACACTCTGGATGTTCCGATCTCTACAGACCTTCCCCTTTCTATCCCTCTCACCACTCCTCTCTCCTGGAGTGATCACTTTCTCCTTTCCTCCCAGCTCACTCTCCCCATCCCTCAGGCCAAGCCAACTCCAGAACTGCCACCTATCTCGGTTATCCGACCCATGAAGCGTGCGTCAGTTGAGCGTGTGTCAGTCTGCCACTTTCTCACACCCTCCTCTCCTTCGGCTGACTCACACCCTGACACAGCCCTTTTTATGCTCCACTCTGCTATATCTGATACACTTGGTATCCATGCCACTGTCATGAGGACCCGCTTGAAGCCCAAAGCCAAGTGCATCTCCTGGTACGACTCAGACCTCCTCAACCTTAAACTAAGTGTAGGGTGGCTGAGAGGAAATGGCGTGCTTCCTGTACATCCCCTGACAAACTGGCATGCCGCCTGCTCCAAAGGCAATACCGGTTCTCTGTCCGCATCAAGAAGAGAGCCCTCATACAAGCCAGTGTCTCTGTGGCATCCAATAACTTGGCCAAACTCTTTAGAATCTGCAAAGAGCTGGCCAATCATGCTGCAGTCTCTACCTCTCCTGTCCCCGCCAAGGCCCTTGCACGGCCCTGGCTTCTCCTTTCATCTCTAAAACTCAGGACATCCTTTCCGCTCTCTCTTCCTCTCCTCTTCCTCCCTCTACTCCCCTCTCATCCTCTGGCCCTTCTGTGGCACCCCTCCTCTGCCTCTCCCCTGTTCTCCCCTGACAAGGTTTCTAGTCAAGTCTGATCGATGAAAGTCTTGTCAAAACAGGTTCTCCCCTGTTCCTCTAAAACCAACAAGGACCACATTGACACCCTTGCTATGGCTCTGGCTGACTTCTGCAGCAACCACGCCTTCACCACTGGAGTCTTCCCATCCCCTCTGAAGCACTCCCTTGTGAACCCTCTTCTTAAGAAACGCTCAGCCGACCCCTCCTGCCCCGCTAACTACTGCCCAATCTCCATCATTCCTTTCCTGGGCAAACTCCTGGAAAAGCTGGCCGTCTCCCAGCTCAATCTTCACACTGAATTGGTTGCTTTTCTCCATGACCATCAGTCTGGCTTCAGAGCTGCCAGAAGCACAGAAACTGTTCTCCTGAACATCCGTGAAGACCTGCTCTCCAACCTTGACTCCAATATCCCTTGTGTCCTTATCTTACTTGATATCTCTTCTGCCTTTCACACAGTCAACCATGCCATCCTGCCCACCCGTCTCCATGATAACCTGGGTATCACTGACCAGGCCATTTCTTGGCTGACCTCTTTGCTCTCAGATCGACACTCCCAGGTCCAAGTTGGGTCCTTCCTCTCCCCTATCTCTACCTGTGGTTTTTCCCAGGGATCTAACCTCTCTCCCTGGCTGTTCAACCAATACTTGACACTTCTTGCCCACCGCATTGCTACTCTCTGCCCCAACTTTCAGTGCCATGCAGACGACACTCAGCTCATCTTCAGGCTACCTTCCGCCACCTCTTCTCTTTCGCTCATCTCTGACTGTCTGTCCACTATCGAGGAGTGGTGGGCCGCCAACGATCTCTGCCTTAATGCCAGTAAGACTGAGATTCTCCTCATTGGCACACCTGCTCCCTCTTTTCCTGTCACTCTCTGGCCGGCCTCTCTTGGCCCTCTTCCTTTTACCAACTGTGAGGCCAAAAACTGCAGGGTCATCTCAGACTCCACTCTCTCCTTCTCTCCTCACATCTCTGAAGTCTCCAAGAAGTCACACTACCAGCTGCACCTCCTCAGAGGTATTCTTCATTTCCTCTCCTTCCCCCAGAAGCTCACTGTCTCCAGAGCTCTGGTTCTCTCTAGGCTGGACAACTGCAACAGCCTCTTTCTAAACCTGCCTGCTTCTACTCTCCACCCTCTGCAAGTCATCCATAACAGGACTGCAAGACTTGTCCTTGGCCTCAAGCCCAGGGATGGTATCTCTCCAGGACTGACATTTCTGCACTGGCTCCCAGTTGCTGCAAGGATTAAGGTAAAAACCCTCTGAATTGTCAACAAGGCCTTCTGGGGCCTCAATACCTCCAACTCTCTCCTCCTAAATATCTTCCCACTCAAGCTCTTCTCTCATTGGCCTCCATATTCCTCAGGGTCAGTCGCTTCTCCAAGTAACGAGTTGGTGGTAGATCTCTTTCTTCGCTGGGGCTTCCCTCTGGAACAGCCTCCCTGAAACTTGAGGAGAACCCTCTCCGGTTCCAGAAGCACCTCAAGACCTTCCTCTTTGCTTCCTCTCATACCCTCCACTGCTGAACTGCTGACTGAAACCGCACTGGTGACCTAGCTACCCTCTGATCTTGGGCCCAGGTTCCCTCCCCCGCCAACTGCACACTTGCACTGCCTCCCTGGCAACCCCTGCACTTGGGGGCTGTATATATATCCCTACAGTCCCCACCAGCCCTTGACACTTGATGCCTGCACTTACTCCTGCACTTGCCACTAGCTGGCCACACTTTTACCTATTGTTTTTATTTATTTTATTTATTCCTTACTGTTGATCCTATGTGTTGCACTGCCCCTTTCCCTTGCCCCCGCACTTAACCTTTCCCTCCTTCCCTGAACTTGCGCAATCTCAATGTCACCTGGCCTAGTAAGATCGTTTGTCTTTGTCTTCCCTTTGTTCCCCCTCCCTTGCCACGTCGCGCCTTGAAACACTTGAGTATAGGCACGTTATAAATGCCATATCATATCATAACCCTCATTCTCCTTTCTGGGTAAGACGCTAGCTCTGCTTCTTTCATGCTGCTTTTCCTGTGCCATTTCTCTCTCCTTACCAGTTCTTTGCTATTCTTCCCCCCTGGCTCCTCCTGGTCCCGCTTGAGCATTCTGTTGCTAACCTCTCTGCCTTATCCTCCGACTACAGTGCTTCCCCAGCTCTTTCAGGATTCCTTGTCCTGTTATTGAGGAGCTAGTATCCCGCTTCTAAGATTCCTCTGGATTTTGCCTTTGACATCGGATTGTGGATACCTCCTGCATTCTACCACACAAGATCTACCATCTTGCCATTTCTCTCTGCTTACTGGTTCTCTGCCGATCTTCCCCCCTGGTTCCTCCTCCTCGTCCCGCTTCGGTATTCTGTTGCTAGCCTCTCTGGCTTATCCTCTGACTACAGTGCTTTCCCAGCTCTTTCAGAATTCCTTGTCCTGCTATTGAGGAGCTAGTATCCCATTGCGATTTAGGAGCTAGTATCCCGCTGCTCGGATTCCTCCAGAATTTGCCTGTGACATGGTATTGCGGATACCTCCTGCATTCTACCCCACAAGATCTACCATCTCATACCAGTTTGCCTTATCAGCTTGCAATAGATCAAGAGTGTTTTATGCCACGGACCAGCTTTTTCCCTTAACTGGCTGTTTCGGAGGGGTCACAGTGTTCCCTCCTGTTTATCCACAGATGGACACTGTGGCATCCTTCCGAGATAGACCTTTCCTCTTCGAGGGTCAATGAAGAGAACGAAAAAAGACATCTCCAGCACTGCACCATAGACATCCTCGGACACCTCTAGTGAGCAGGAGGAAGCTACCTTTGAGACCTACCCAGAAACTACTTCATGTCTGACCCTTAAAATGGTGGCCGGTTTTCGGACTTCAGAACGGCTGGCAGGTCATGCATCACAAAGATCTTCTCCAGCTTCTGATGGGCTTCCGGCCACAATGATGGGAGACACCCACAGCATATCGCCAGCCACCTTCTCAATGATACCAGCTTCTTCCAGGTTGCGCTGTTCGTGTTCTGCCAATGGCCTCAGGTGAAACAGGCCCCTGCAATGTTTGATCGCAACTGGTTGAACTGTGAGATCGATGTGGAGGCATATCTCATGCGAGAAAGACAGCCAATCCCTTTGAATATGTCAGCAAATTCCACCAGCAAACCCTCAACGTCCTCTACATGCACTGCAAAAGCAAATTTAACCAGTTCTAGCTCTTCGGCAGCTCAACAGAGTGGCAGTGTCGATTTCAGTGGCATAGACCTTCCCATGCGTTGTGGCATCCGTTTGACGAAATTTCATCCGTGCAACACCTTGCAATGGTATTAGTCTGTCAATCCTCTATGTGAAAATCTGCACTCTAGTGGCACCAATGGACAGGCAGCACTTCATTCCTGCGAACAGACCTCAGCTCATCACATTGACCAATGCTCCTGTGTCAATGATGTCTGGCATGGGTCGTCCTTCAATCAAAATCTTGCTGTGCGGTTGCAGTCACTTGGGATAGTTTGCACCCAGTGCCGAGATAATGAAGACATCACTATCATGGTCCTAGTCCTCAGCATCAAGGGTGTCTTCGGTGTTGACCTGCCACACATGCGCCGGACACAGCACCTGGTTTCTGGATGTTGTAGCGGACGTACCGCCTTGCATAACTTGGTCAAATGTCCAATGCATTCACATTTGCTGCACTCTACGCCCCAGGCTGTGCATCCGGTGCAACAATGTGGCAAAATACACGCACAATAGGCACCAGATCGTGTGCTAGGGAAAATGGGCCGTCACTCTCTGTATCTTGCCCTATGCTCCGTGGTTGGCTGGCTACCACCGGCCCATCCTGGTGGCATTTAATGATGACCTGCACCTCCTTGAAATCCAGGATATGGAACGCTGCTTCCATTTTCGCAGCTCTCACTTCTGTTAGTTTGTGTGAACAGCCTACCTCCAGGATGCATTACAGCAGAATCCCTGGTTCTCTCAGGATCTGGTGCTGAAGGTAGTTGGAGAAACATCTTTGTATTAGCTGAGCTCTCACCTCATCGGTTTCATCCACCAGAGTGGGAGTGGATGCCAGTTGCTGTCGGCGTGCATGAGTTGAGTTAATCGGTTCCAGTGCCGCTTGCCTCGCCTGTAGCAACTGGAACCATTCAAAGTCCACGTCTGCGGATTGAAATATTCAGCCAGGGCTCTCTTGACACTGTCGTAACAATTGTCATTCGTAGGAAGGGTATTGCTCTGTTGGTCTGTTCCATGGGTAGCAGCTCGCACCAGGGACGTCATTTGTGGGTCACCAGGGGTCGCAACGGTGACCCCTGAGGTCTCCCTTGCTACCCCTAGAAATAAGGAAATAAATATTTTCTTTTTTTTTTTTAATTGAAGCTCCTGGACTGTGGCCAGTGCCGTGTGGCTCTTTGTTTCTGGGGTGGCTGGCTTTCTTGATCAGACCTAAAAAAAAACAGGGGGTCCCACAAGCGTAACAGTTGGGCAGTGACCCTAAGAATAGGAATAACAAATAGTCTTTCCTGAGTTCTATACGATACTTGCTAAACTCATTAAAGGTTTATTTTAGGCACACTTCAGGGGGTGAGTCACTGATTTAGTCTGATTGTGTCTGTTCTTCAACACCTCAAATTCACAATGCAGACAAAAACCTTATGTATTTTGCTTTTCGCAAGTTGCAGTTATAGCATGTTTTTTTCTGCCGTTGTCTCTGTTAGTATCATTGCAAGACATTCCATCTCGGTGTCCTCGGTGACTTGACAAACCCTTGTGCCTAAATGCTTGTGTACAGTGTAGAAATGTTTGACCATAGCACATAAAGTTGCCCTCGATTTCATTGTGCCCCAATTGATGCTTTGTTGTAATGTATGTATCTTTCCTATCTCCATGGCATGTTGTTCAGGATGTTTGTTTGCATGTATAAGGTAACGAGTGCCCAGAGTATGGGATGCCGTGTGAGTGCGCTGCTTTCCCTGCGCTACTCTAAATTATTTAATACACAGTAATGAACCCTCCCAATGGTATGTATTTTGCCAACCTCTGAAGCTTGAAAAGTAGATCCACGCAGGCTTGACATGTGCCCAACTTTGCACCAGACCTGCAGATGAACTGGCCTGCTGTTAAATCTCAGTTACCAGTTTAATGGTATCTACTAAAGAGTGTGATATAATTGCTCATTTTACTATAGCTGGTAAGATAGCTATAGCTGGTAAGATAGCTCAGTGGGTTGAGCGGTCGCTGCTGTGATGTGTGTGTGTGATCTGCATGTTGCAGGTTTGAATCCCAGCAAGGCCAACTCAGCCTTCCATCCTTCTGAGGTCTATAAATGAGTACCAACACAGGTTGGGTGATATTTGTATGTATATTTGTTCTATATAAAGCACTTAAGCGCAAGTGCTATATAATAACACATCATTATAATTTGGCATTGGACGTCTCCTTGCTTTCTAATTTGGTAATATGGGCCTATATACACTGATATTAATGATACATATGATGATTCATTCTTGTATGAAATGTATTTCACATTACAGCGATATCGTAAACGTATTTATCATACTGTACTTAGGCACATTGCTATGTGATGCCTTGTCAAGGGGTGAAAGATTGTGTTCCATCGCTTCCTGCGATGTGACTTCAGGATGGGGTCAAATGACATCTGTCATCACGGGTCATGTGATGTAACTTCCGCTACCCCTGGCATTTTGGTGAATTGATGTCCCTGGCTGGCACCCTTAAACAGAAACATGATTTGGGCGGAAAAGGAGTGCAATCCTGTGTGACAGAAAAGGTTGTTAGGCCATAGTACGTTTCTGTGGAAATAGTTTGCACCACGTTAGTGAAGTAAGTGAAAAGCAGCTGAGGGCCACTATTTCCAATCAT
This sequence comes from Ambystoma mexicanum, assembly GCF_040938575.1. Taxonomy (NCBI): domain Eukaryota; kingdom Metazoa; phylum Chordata; class Amphibia; order Caudata; family Ambystomatidae; genus Ambystoma; species Ambystoma mexicanum. The sequence continues at coordinate 1,043,920,882 of NC_090924.1, forward strand.
TCCAAAAATCATGGATGTGGTCTGCTGAATCAGAAACTGTACTATACTCCTCAGTGCCAATGAAATCACAGCCCAGGCAGTGTTTACCTCCTCTGGACCTGCGCTGGATGAGTATTTACATTCGCAGTCTCCACGGTTTCCTGTGTACCTCAGTGCCTTCGGTTTTGATCTCTCTATTATTTTCCTCGTGTATATACACAGTGTGCTGAATGGTGGTCTTCAACTTGCAATTACACCAATTAGCAGAATCAACATCGTCTGCAATTATCGTCATGCAGACTCAATCCAAGAGCTAATTGCAGGCAATTTACTCCGAACAAACCCACGCAGACGTCCAGGTCTTCTCTGCTCCAGGGGATTGCTAAATAAACTGAAATCAATTACTGTTTAAATACTACACATCATTTATTACAAGTTAATTGAACGCATTTTGGAACAATGCATATTTTCTCACGGTTCTGGCGCACACAGGAGGCAAACTATGGTAATCGCCCAGTCTTCTGCCCGCAGCAAGCTGTGCCAAGTCTTAAGAAGTAAGCTTTTGGGCACTTCATGCCATACTGTGACTAACCACATTTTTGCACCATACCTCTTGCATGTACGGTGCGCTGCCCACCTGGCCAATGGGACTTCATGAAGCGGGGCAACGAGTCTCCACAGAAAGAGCGCAAAGGGCAACGGCTTCCTGACCCCGACATTAAGGGGGTAATTCATAGAATTCAGCGCACAAGTGGCGCACGCGGCTGGCGCACAGTGTGCACATGCCAATCCCTGCGCCAGCCGCGTGCGCCAAAATCCACTTCCGCGCACAGCGTATTCATGGATTCCAGCCACCAAAACCAGCCGTGGCGCACAGTGGCGCAGCGACCCTGCAGCAGCGCCAGTTACGCCCCCAAGAACGCCTCTCGCGCAGGGAAAAGCCATCAACATACCCAATCCAGCGCAAAGGGCTGCGCTAACCCTGTACCAGCACAGCAAGCGGGCTACGTGTATCACTGGGGTGCGCGGGAAGTACCTCACGTGATTGGCCCCGTGCGAGCAGGGTACGCGTATTTCAGGGGTGCGCGGGAAGTTCCACACGCAATTTCATCATGGTACGTGTATTTCAGGGGTGCGTGGGAATTTCCACACGCGATTGGGCCCGTGCGAGCAGGGTACGCGTATCTCAGGGGTGCGCGGGAAGTTCCACACGCGATTCCATCAGGGTACGTGTATTTCGGGGTGCGCGTGAAGTTCCACACGCGATATCAGCAGGGTACGTGTATTTCAGGGTGCAGGGGAAGTTACACACGCGATTTCCGCAGGGTACGTGTATTTCAGGGGTGCTCGGGAATTTCCACACGCGATTGGGCCCGTGCGAGCAGGGTACGCGTATCTCAGGGGTGCGTGGGAAGTTCCACATGCGATTCCATCAGGGTACGTGTATTTCGGGGTGCGGGGGAAGTTTCACACGCAAAATCAGCAGGGTACGTGTATTCCAGGGGTGCGCGGGAAGTTCCACACGCGATTCCATCAGGGTACGTGTATTTCAGGGTGCAGGGGAAGTTACACACGCAAAATCAGCAGGGTACGTGTATTCCAGGGGTGCACGGGAAGTTCCACACGCGATTCCATCAGGGTACGTGTATTTCAGGGTGCAGGGGAAGTCACACACGTGATCTCATCAGGGTACGTGTATTTCGGGGTGCGCGTGAAGTTCCACACGTGACTTCCGCAGGGTACGTGTTTTTCAGGGGTGCGCGTGAAGTTCCACACGCGATATCAGCAGGGTACGTGTATTTCAGGGTGCAGGGGAAGTTACACACGTGACTTCCGCAGGGTACGTGTATTTCAGGGTGCAGGGGAAGTTACACACGTGACTTCCGCAGGGTACGTGTTTTTCAGGGGTGCGTGTGAAGTTCCACACGCGATATCAGCAGGGTACGTGTATTTCAGGGTGCAGGGGAAGTTACACACGCGAAATCAGCAGGGTACGTGTATTCCAGGGGTGCGCGGGAAGTTCCACACGCGATTCCATCAGGGTACGTGTATTTCAGGGTGCGGGGGAAGTTCGACACGTGATTCCATCAGGGTACGTGTATTACATGGGTGCGCGGGGAGCACCACACGTGAATTGCACGTGTGGGCCCTCCCAGGTGTTCCCTCTACACCCTCCACGGCCCCTGCAGGTGGCTCACACCACAGGGGCCTACCCTGCACATGTCCTGCTGGCACCCCATCCACCATGGCCATGCCCCCCAGCCAACCCACATGTCAACTTGCACTACTGCCCACCAACGCATGTCCCCCTGCACCCCCAGCCACCAGGGGCACCCTCCACAGGCCCCCACCCATGTCTCCCACCACCCCCCAGCAGTGCAGGGGCACCTTCCACCAGGCCCCCACCCATGTCTCCCACCACCCCCACCCCCCAGCCACCAGGGGCAGCCTCCACCAGGCCCCCACCCATGTCTCCCACCACACCCACCCCCCAGCAGTGCAGGGGCACCCACCACCAGGCCCCCACCCATGTCTCCCACCACCCCCACCCCCCCAGGGGCAGCCTCCACCAGGCCCCCACCCATGTCTCCCACCACCCCCACCCCCCAGCAGTGCAGGGGCACCCACCACCAGGCCCCCACCCATGTCTCCCACCACCCCCACCCCCCAGCCACCAGGGGCAGCCTCCACCAGGCCCCCACCCATGTCTCCCACCACCCCCAACCCCCAGCAGTGCAGGGGCACCCACCACCAGGCCCCCACCCATGTCTCCCACCACCCCCACCCCCCAGCCACCAGGGGCAGGCTCCACCAGGCCCCCACCCATGTCTCCCACCACCCCCACCCCCCAGCCACCAGGGGCAGGCTCCACCAGGCCCCCACCCATGTCTCCCACAACCCCCACCCCCCAGCAGTGCAGGGGCACCCACCACCAGGCCCCCACCCATGTCTCCCACCACCCCCAGCCACCAGGGGCAGCCTCCACCAGGCCCCCACCCATGTCTCCCACCACCCCCAACCCCCAGCAGTGCAGGGGCACCCACCACCAGGCCCCCACCCATGTCTCCCACCACCCCCACCCCCCAGCCACCAGGGGCAGCCTCCACCAGGCCCCCACCCATGTCTCCCACCACCCCCACCCCCCAGCACTGTGGGGCACCTGCCAGCAGGCCCCCACCCATGTGCAACTCATGTACCCGTGCACCCCCACCCCCCAGCACTGTGGGGCACCTGCCAGCAGGCCCCCACCCATGTCCAACTCATGTTCCCCACCACCTCCATCCCCCAGCCACCAGGGGCAGCCTCCACCAGGCCCCCACCCATGTCTCCCACCACCCCCTCCCCCCAGCCACCAGGGGCAGCTTCCACCAGGCCCCCACCCATGTCTCCCACCACCCCCACCCCCCAGCCACCAGGGGCAGGCTCCACCAGGCCCCCACCCATGTCTCCCACCACCCCCACCCCCCAGCAGTGCAGGGGCACCCACCACCAGGCACCCACCCATGTCTCCCACCACCCCCACCCCCCAGCCACCAGGGGCAGGCTCCACCAGGCCCCCACCCATGTCTCCCACCACCCCCACCCCCCAGCAGTGCAGGGGCACCCACCACCAGGCCCCCACCCATGTCTCCCACCACCCCCACCCCCCAGCCACCAGGGGCAGCCTCCACCAGGCCCCCACCCATGTCTCCCAGCACCCCCACCCCCCAGCACTGTGGGGCACCTGCCAGCAGGCCCCCACCCATGTCCAACTCATGTACCCCTGCACCCCCACCCCCAGCACTGTGGGGCACCTGCCAGCAGGCCCCCACCCATGTCCAACTCATGTTCCCCACCACCCCCACCCCCCAGCACTGTGGGGCACCTGCCAGCAGGCCCCCACCCATGTCCAACTCATGTTCCCCAACACCCCCAGCCACCAGGGGCAGCCTCCACCAGGCCCCCACTCATGTCCAACTCATGTTCCCCACCACCCCCATCCCCCAGCCACCAGCCACCAGGGGCAGCCTCCACCAGGCCCCCACCCCCACGCCCCAGCCACCAGGGGCAGCCTCCACCAGGCCCCCACCCATGTCTCCCACCACCCCCACCCCCCAGCAGTGCAGGGGCACCCACCACCAGGCCCCCACCCATGTCTCCCACCACCCCCACCCCCCAGCAGTGCAGGGGCACCCACCACCAGGCCCCCACCCATGTCTCCCACCACCCCCACCCCCCAGCCACCAGGGGCAGGCTCCACCAGGCCCCCACCCATGTCTCCCACCATCCCCACCCCCCAGCAGTGCAGGGGCACCCACCACCAGGCCCCCAGGCCCCCACCCATGTCTCCCACCACCCCCAGCCACAAGGGGCAGCCTCCACCAGGCCCCCACCCATGTCTCCCAGCACCCCCACCCCCCAGCACTGTGGGGCACCTGCCAGCAGGCCCCCACCCATGTCCAACTCATGTTCCCCACCACCCCCATCCCCCAGCCACCAGGGGCAGCCTCCACCAGGCCCCCACTCATGTCCAACTCATGTACCCCTGCACCCCCACCCCCCAGCACTGTGGGGCACCTGCCAGCAGGCCCCCACCCATGTCTCCCACCACCCCCACCCCCCAGCAGTGCAGGGGCAGCCTCCACCAGGCCCTCGCCCATGTCCCATCCATGCCCCCCTGCACCTGGGTCCCACCAATCCCCAATCATGTCCGTAATGGCCATCCTCCCCTGCCAAAAGGCCCAACCAACTATCACATCCACCCACATATCAAAGGCAATTACATGTTACACACCCAATGTAAATAATGCAAATGAACACATGTCTGTCACACACAATGGCTGCAAGTGAATGTTAAAACACCCAACATGACATGCATGAAAGCAATGAGATGATACAACACATTGAAGGATGAAAATATAAATGTATTTAAAATCAACTTGAATGGAAATGAAATGAGAAAAACCACAAAGCAAAACAACCAAAAGAAGATGAATGTCCATGAAAAAAATCAAAAACACACAGCACAATCAAAATAAATGGTGTCCAAAGTCACAGTCAGAAAAGAAATCCAAGGGTAAATGATAAACAAAAACCATTGCTCCATGGCGATGAAAAAACTCCATAAAAAAGAAAAATCCATTGAAGAACTATTTACAAGATAATCCCGGGTCCTTGAGCCCAGCCAATTGAAACCTAACTATAACAACTAACTAAAAACTGAACTACATACAAAAACGTGGCGCATTGTCCAATCGCAACCAAATAAAAAACAAAAATAAAGGAAACCTAACACTAACTATATAACTATATACAAAGGCGGCGGGCAAGTCCAGCGGCTCACTCCGTGGTGTTCTGGGCCAGGGCATCATCGAACTCCTGTTCGATGTCCCGGAGGCGGTCCTGTTCCATGGCCCCGAGGGTCCGCAGGGACGACGCCGTCTCCTCCTCCAACCCCCTGCGGATTGCCTCGAGGCACTCGGCCTGCCTCAGGGCCCTCCGCATGGAGTTCTCCACCCTGACCATTGTGAGCCGCGCCTCTTCCGCCCGCCGCCACTCCGCACCTATCTGCTGGCCCAACCGCTGCCACACAGAAGACACACCCCGTCCTGGGTCCACCAGCCCTCCGGCCGATGCCTGCCCCTCCGATGTTGAAGGCCCCGAGCCTTCATGGCTCCCACCACGTTGCTGCTGCTGCTGTGCCTCTGCCCGTGCACTGCCTCCTGCTGCCTGCACATCCTCCGCCGGCTGGGGTGCAGTTGTTGATGTGGCCACCCCTGCTGGACGTCCGACTCCCGACTGTGGCAGGGATGCCTCCTCCACCAGCCTGGCCGCACCGTCAGAGGCAGCTCCACAGGGCACCCAGGTGACTGATGGGTGGGACGATGGCACAGAGGACGACTGGCGCGTAGGGGGTCCAGTTGAGGAGGGGGTCGGAGCAAGCCCCATCAGACGGAGGAATCCGGCCTGGGTGACCTGTCCCAGCAGGCTGACGTGGTCAACAAGCCATTCGAGATGACGTGCAGTCTCTTCATGAAAAGACTGCAGGTCACCTCGCATGGCCCGTTGATGCAACGCCACACCAGCCAGGACAGGCTCAACCCGGACCTGGATAGCCACGTCCGCAGGCAGAGGAAGGCCAGTTGACATGAGCTCATCCCCTGCCTGAAAACGGGTCTGGACGTAGGCATCCCTGCTGGTGCAAGATGATGCAGGGACAGGATCAGGGACAGGATTGCACACGGGCACCTCCGCGGCGGCCTGTGCTGCCTCCTGTCCCTGGTCCTGCACTGCACCACTAGCACCAGTGGGATCCCCACCTCCAGACCCCGTCTCTGGTGCTTGCACGGCCTCCTCCTCCACCAAACCCCCCACCAACCTGGATGACTCCGTGCCATCTTCCCCTGTTGGGCCCTGTGGGGTCCCAGCTGCCCCTTCTGCTGCCGAGGAGTCCAACTCCAACCTCCGCCTCTTGGACCTCTCCCGGGCAGCTGCGGCCTGGGACGCGGCACCGGACTCCTCACTTCCCGACGAGATGACAACCTGGGAGGGGAGCCGGGCCTTGCGTCTCCGGCTGGCGGTGGGATCCCCGCCGCTGTGCTCCACAGTACCTTCTCCGCCCTCTTCATCAGTTGACGCTGCAGACAGGGAGAAACAAAACACAGGCATCAGGGCACTGTACAATGGACACATACACACATGACAGTTGTACATGAGTGGCATTGGCAAACCTCAGACATGTCATCACAATCCCCAACACACATGTAATTACAACTCGCACCCATTAGCCATAGCACAGCCATATCGCAACTGCCACCACCATCCATACACATACAACAGCATGAGCAGCCAAAGGTGAGCCAGACATCACATGCAACATAGGAAGTGCACCACACATGTACACACACCACCACACTTGCATGCATGTGTACACCTCTGCCAAGTGTCGCACTGTTCAGACGGGCATCCATGTCACATCTGCCAATCAGGCTTCCACATACCGCTGTGACATGCATCCATGTTGCATCACTGTTGCACCCTTGTCAAATACACACACATGCACATGTACACAGTGCTGATACATGCAGCCGAAAACAACATACATGCGTGACATCACGGACATGTCTACTTACATACACATTCATCCAAACGTGTGTGCCCACACAACTGCATTTGGCATGCAAGCCTACACACACAAGCACCATCCATGTCTCACACATTACAGCCCTCGCATGTGTCAGCCCCACGGCCCTGTACACCCCCACCCATACTCAACCCCATACAAACAGATGTGCAACCTGCACACTACTGAATAATCACCACACGCACTGCTCACAATCAAGATGCATGTACACTCACCGCTCGACTCCAGACGGGTCTGCTTCTCAAGGACCTGGACGTGGAGCGCTGGGGATATGCGTTCCAGGACCCTCATCTGTTCTTCCGACAAGTGGCCCCGGCGCCCCTTGGCATCCGCTGCCTTCAAGAGGCGCCGGGCCTTGTTCAGGGTCCTGGACCTGAAGTCCTCCCAGCGCTTCCTGACATGTTGTAAGTCGCGGACTGCCACCCCCTCCGCGTTGATGGCAGTCACGATGTCAGTCCAGATCCGAGTCCGTCCTTCCTTGTTGGCGCGGGAACTTCCGAAGAGGGCATCATACTGCCCCAGGACTTGCTCCACCAGGACACCAACTTCGGTGGCACTGAAGCTGGTGCCCCTCTGCCTCTCTGGCCGGGGGTTGTCAGTGGTCTCAGATGGTGTTTGCCCCGACATGACAACCCCAGAGGCAGGAGTGGGTGGGCAACTGGGTCCTGGGGCTGGGCTGTGGAGCGATGGAATCCCAGTCGGGAGTCTTCGGTTCCAGCAGGGGTGGTCACAGCAACAGCACCCCTGGCTGATGTGCAGGCAGCAAATGGCAGTGCACGTGGGCAGCAGGCAGTCAGGCAGCAGCAGATGGCAGGTCGGAGCGTGCTCGGGGCTCTGGGGGCAGTAGTTCGGCCTTCTGGGCAGGAGCGTGGTCTTCCGTGTGCTTACGCGTGGCCAGCTTGATACGGAGTGATTTGGCACGTGAAAAATCTGCACGTCAGCGTGTAATTCGAGGAAAGGCCCTTAGCGCGTAAGCGCGTCTGCACGCATATGCATTTTCATTGGACAGAAGGCCCCTCAAGCGCAAGCGCCCCTGTGACGTGACGCGTACAGACGTGCCTGGGCATTTCAGCGCGCGTGAAAAACTGCACGTCCGCGTGTAATATGAGGAAAGGGCCATGCGCGTAAGCGCGCGTGGCAACTGCACGTCCGCGTGTAATACGAGGAAAGGGCCATGCGCGTAAGCGCGCATGGAAACTGCACGTCCGCGTGTAATACGAGGAAAGGGCCCATGCGCGTAAGTGACGTGACGCGCGCGTGCGTTTCCCTCAGCACGGGTTAAAGGTGAGCGGGCCCAGCAGTTCGCTGTACGTGCCTTTCGTGGAGACCGACGTGTGTTGCTGCTTCCTGTTGTTTCGCGCGCCATCACAACTTCACAGCTATCAAGGACGTATCTCTTCTTTTGGCGGGGGTATTGGCTACGCGTGTTTTTCTGCATCGCGCTAGTCAGACGGTGAGTCGCACACGCTCTTTTTCCCACTGCGGGTGCCCCTGTGTATTGCACCCATTTTCGATGTCATAGTAGCCTGCGTGTCCCACGCGTACGCGTTATTCGTGTTACTGGGTGCCACCGCGTACTGCGGGAGGTTGAATCCACGCACGTAGGCTGCAGTGTTGCGTGCACGGTTTTACTGCAGTTTTGGGGTGCCTGAGCGTTGCGTGACCCGTCACCACATCACCGGGGTCACATACAGCCTTGCAGGTGCAGGGGGGCTGTTAACATCTTGCTTCCCACCCCCTTCACCCCAATTGCCCAGGTCAATTGTGGTGTACACCTCCCATTGGCACCACTCCATCTGTGCCAGCACTACTACATCTGTGCCATGGTTGGGAGGCCACCAAAGGTGAGGGGCGCCTCAGCTGGGCGTACTCCTCATGGCGGGCGTGGTCGGGGACGTGGCCGTGGTGACCAGGGAGTAGGGGGACTCAAGGGTGTCCAGGGCAGCCACAGAGGGGGAAGAGGCAGGGGTGCGCCACTTGAGCACAATGTTGTGCCATGTGTCGGTGCAGCCATGCCACCACCCCCTGTGGTTCCGGGGGATGCAGCTCCTGCATCTGGCACTGGCACCCATATGACCCGGCAGTCCGTTCCATCGACTGCCACGGGCCCAAGGGTAGTGGTAGCTGCAGGTGCAGCTGTGGACACCGCCACCCAGGCTCAGGGTCTGCCAGCGCAGGCTGCGTTGGCACTTGAAGAGCCCTTGGTAGATCTCCAACAGGCCAGGGGGGAAACCATAGGGGCAGGCCGGGCTGCTCAGACCAAGACACGTGTCCCTGGGGCAGTCATGTCATCTGCTGCCCCGAACAGCCGGGTGTTGGCAAGTGCAGGGGCAGATGCACCCAACAGCACCCCGGTTGTGAGTCTGCCAACCAGGACCGTTGCGGCCAACGACCCTGCCACAGCTGATGTTGCTGCGCAGGGTCCATTAGTGAGCACCCAGCTGCCACTGACACAAGTCAGGCCTTTGGTCATCCCTCCACCTGCCACTCCCTTGGCTCAATCCACCGAACCCACTGGCCATACTGGTCAGGGCGGCATTAGCCAGCCAGGGTCTGCGTCACAGTCCAAGAGGAGGAAGGTTGCACCTGCAGCACAGGCTGGGACCCCACACACAGCCACAACCTCCTGCACGTCGAGGAAGAAGCCTTTCTGAAAGCAGGAACTGGACTTCCTCGTGGACTACGTGCGGGGCCACAGCCGTGACATGCTAGTGGGTGCCAATAGTCAGACCACGGCTGCCCAACGTGACACCCACTGGAAGCATGTTGCGGAACATGTCAGTTCATTCGGCCATGAGGTGCGCACGGCGCAGGAGTGCAAAAAGCGTTGGAATGACATCAAGCGCAGCACTAAGGCCAAGCGTGCCTCAAATTACAACTTGACTCTGGTGACTGGCGGTGGGCCTGCACCAGAGGAGGAAGAACTCACTCCGCATGAGGCTCTCGTTGCGGAGTTCATACCACCTGAATTGGTCGAAGGAGTGGGAGAGAAGCTGGACTTTGATGCCCAGTCCAGTGAGTGTTGATGCGTGTTTGTTGAGGACGTGTGTGTTTCACTTGTGGGATGTGTTGTACATGATTGCTGCTACATGTGACGTGTACATGGTTCTGATGTGTAAGTAATGCAATGCTACCCTCATGCATGTCTCCTCTGCCTGCATGCAGGACTCCATGTAGGCATGCTCCCTTGCCCCTCCTCCGCCACTCTGCACCCCAGTTCCACCTTTGCACTGGTCTGCTTCAATCTTGCCAATGTGTACTTTCTTGTTCATGTGTCCTGTGTAGATGCTAACTTCCAGTGTAGAATCTGCCAGACATATGCCGTGTGGTACAGCCTTAGTACTCGATGCAGGGTATCTCACTTGTACTGTGCATGGGTCAGATGTCCCGCAGGGACATGAGTGCCTATTCATGCTCCATGTGCATTGCACGCATGCCCCTATGTGTCCTTGACTGGATGATCACTGTAATATAAGTCCTTGGTTACATACATTGCCTGCCATCTCATCAGCCTTCCCATGTCAACTGTGGCTCAGTCCTGCGTTGCACACATGTTTAGGCTCTGACAATCTGTGTGGCTCACAGGCCTCAGCCTATTCAATGGCCAATGACTCTGTCCAACTCTTGTTGTGTCTTCTTCACACGTGGGCAGCCTCCGGAGTTTCCATCATGTGTCCTGCCCACTGTCCCAGCATCATTTGCAGTGTTGTAATTTGAATCACATTAAGCTGTTGATGCCAGTCAACACTGCCTGTCAATACACAGGTGTATGGTCAGCCTTTTGATACCATGCTAGGCATCCCTGCTTTGGTACAGGGGTGGAGGGGTGCTTGGCTTCTAAACATGGTACACATTGAATGCACAATGCACGTGATGTCTGAATTTGACATTGCACTGCCTTCACATTTCCTGGCACACACCATGTAGTGCTTGTACATGTAGGTAGTGAGTGGCGTACACATTTTCTGCACTGCATAGACCCACTTCCATGGAAACTGCCACCTTTCAACAGGTCTGATCACAGAAGCTATTCAAAGTATACCCAGCATGCATGCCAGGTCATATGTTGTGTGTCACATGTCTGCCGGATGCCTTTGCTGTCGGTGTGTGTGTGTGTCGTGTGCTTCTGACATGTGTATTGACCTTTTTCTCTCTATTTTTCAGGTGATGACGCAATGGAGGCAGAGGATGGTGTTGTCATGCCAGACACAGGGTTGGTAACGCCACATCAACCCAGCACTAGTGGGGGTCGTGGGGTGGTAGGCCACGAAAACCCCCAAGTGCTGCAGTCCATCTTGTCTCTGGCTGCCTATGAGTCCAGCCTTGATGACGACTCTGACGTCCATGTTGAGTTGGATGAGCATCAAGTCCATGTGTCAGGGGTGAGTGATTCTGATGTGGACACTCCTCTGTCTGCGACACCTGCACTGAGGGATCAGACAGTCTTGGTTCCTCCGCCCGTGGTGGATCGGGACGCAGGGTCACCCTCCACACCAGTCACTGATGTGCCTGGGACATCACGTCGACGGGGGCATGTAGTCGTGCAGCCGCAGGTGGTGCCAACACAGCGAGGACCCCCGGTCCTTGGGTCCCGCAGGGGTCAAGCCCGGCAACGCGGTCACCGAGCGCAACCGCTGTATACTGAGTGGGAGCAAGACATGACTGGCAATTCCGAACGGCAGGGGGCAGCAATGGAGAACATCGCTGAGAGCATGGAGCGTGTGGCCCGATCTGTGCTCCCCACTGCTAGGCAGGTGCTTCTCCAGCAGCAGGCGGCACGGTCCACGGCCCGCTCGCTCAGGCTGGGCATGGCGGCCTCAGACAGGGCACGCCAGGCTGAAATGTCTCTGCGTCAAGCAATTGCTGCTCACGCAGAGGCGCACATGGATGCCCTGAGGGAGGAGTATGCTTCCCTCAGATCCACTCTGGGTGTCCTTATGATGTCCCAGAGGCAGCAGGCAGAGGAGAGGTTTGCACAGCTTGAGCGTACCATCTCGGCTGAGCTACAGGCTTGCCGGGAGGTGCAGCGGTTGTCCAGCCAGGCCTTGCAGGAGGAACTCCGTGTTACACGTGCACCTTGCAAGAGGAAGCACATGTATCACGGGAGGTTCTGCATGCAGACCTACGTCACATCGCCACACAGAACCAGGCTCACCCGTCCGGCAGACTTGCTGCCGACGAGGGGCAAGCTGCGGCTAGGCGTGGCCAGGCTACTGTGCCACGTCCTCCTTTCCATGATGAGCCAGACTCGGACGACCATCTATCTCCCACATAGGTCGTGCTGTGCAGGCGTTGAGCCCATGGAGGATTTTTTTTTGGCTCAGCATCATCGCATGTGGATGTTGAGCAGCACCCTGTACCTCCCCCCTCCTGGGTGCCTCCCCTCCCCCCCCGGGTCGTATGTGGCCATTTTTGATTTTTCTTTTAGTTTAGTTAGTTAAGTTTCTGTTTGATAGTTATTTTAAATAGGTAATGTAGGTTTTCCACAGTTAGTGTAATTAGTTAAAAGTTGATTTAGTTTAAAATTGCTAGTCTATTGTGCTTTCATGTGACGGTGCGGTGCTTTGTGGCTTTTGAAGGCATCCACTGTCTGTTCCAGCTGGGCCCTTCATGGTTGTCTTGTGTATGTGTTTGCTGCTTGGGTTCCTTGACTTACATATGCCACTCCTGCCTCCCTTATCCATGGGCTCGCAAGGATGGTTCGGTGTTACAGCATTTTACACAAGGGCTTTGGACTGTCATATCTGTGGCATGTCTGGTGCTGTGTGACTTGTGTTGACACCCCTAGTGGGGCTGATTTAGGTGTCATTGTCCACTGTTCAGCTTTTGCTAGATGGGGTGTGTCATGATTAATGTGGACATTGATTGCTATGCATTGTGTAGTATGTTTCATATCTTTCCTGTACATGTGCTTGTTGCAATTCATGCTGTAGATAGTGTTCCACACTTTGGAGGTGAAAGACGGACTGATGGTGTGATTTGTGATGTGACCCTCTGACATGGTCAAGTAATGAGATGCCTGATGAGACACACACAGATGACTTTGAAGCATTAATCATGTGTTTCATGCCCTTTCTGCAGGGGGATGAGCCTCCAGAGCACCTTTGCCAGCAGACATGGCCCATTGGACGACGGAATTCTGGACCCGTTTGTTGGTGCCCACATGCACATGTGTGCAGAAGCAGAGGCACAGTGATTGCAGACCCACATCCTAGAACTGCTGACATGTTCCAAGCAACTCCAGGCAAGGTGAGCATCACAGGGGGGCCACGACACAGCAAAGCTTGCACCAGGCGAGTTGCACATGCAGGCTTAGTCACAGCACTGAGGGTGAGCTTAGACGAATATTGGTGTTGAAGCACACAATGCAGCTCAGATGTGTTTGTGGACTGATGGCTGCTGATAGTAGCGTCGTCTGGGACACATGCAGGGGCAGTGGCACATACCCTCCGGTACACCAAGGTCCATTGAGCCACTTGTATCAACCATGTAGCCTTCCGAGACATGGAAAGGGGCAGCTCACAGGGACATATAGCAAGGGACATACTCGGGTGCAGTGCATGTCTTTTCCACGTACTTCATAATAAATGCACTGCCAACTTTGTTTCGGTCATGGTGGTACGCAATTTGCTCTGTAGTCATGGCTTGCTATATGGGTCTGTCTGCTTACCCAGGGAACAATGCATGTTGTGTGAATTGTGACACATTGGTGTTCCATTTGCCACGCACCCAGCAGCGGCTGCCTTACTGCATTGACTGTGTATGACCCGTCACAGGGGTGATGTTATATATGGGTACGAAGCATCAACCACATATTGTCTGTTTGTAGATTAGTCTGTTGCTATGGGGCATGTTTGGTGTTGTGTTTTTGTGAAATTGGCACGTACAGGTTGTTGACTGTGTCTCTCTTTGCAGCATTACAGTGCTCCTGTAACCGGACCTGAGAGTGCGCAGGCAGGAGGCCAGCACTCAAAACCAGAGCTAAGTGTCTTGTTGTTTTTCTTATGAACTGCTCTGCATAGGCTTGCTGGGGAGTGTACTGATGCATGGATGTATGTGTGGTTCAATTTGGTATGTTTTTTTCTCCCTAATCACCCGTGATCCTATGCAATTTTGAAACCTGTACCCTCTACCCGGTGTTCCTGCTTCCCGTGCCTATCCAAGCAACGTTCCCTGACCCTCTTTCCCCACTGGGGTTGCGGATGCCTGTGTAAGCCCCGAACTTGCAGGCGCCAAAACCCTAGAGGGGGTGGTTGGTTCGTACCACTCCTGAGCCTGGACTACAGAAGGCCATGACAATGATGTCCAAGTTTGTTTGGATTGTGTATGTGTTCATGCAGGTTGTACATTTTCGTGCATTCCCTAGTTTCATGTGTCATTCCTCCTCCCCTCTCCTGCCGCTCATTCCAGTCATCCAGTGTGTCAACACCTGTCCCGACTGCATATCCCTGAACCTCATTCTCCCCCAGGGTCTCAGGGGCCTGTGTGAGTTTGACCTTGCAGGCACCCGGGACATGGTGGGGGTGGTTGTTTCGTGACACTCCCGCGCCTGTACAGGGGACCTGTGACAGTACACATCCATTCATGGTGCATCATCCTATGTCATGTACCACACATGTCTCACATCCTGTCGTGACATTGTTTTGCTGTGCTACCTTGGTTGTTGCATCATTGTGGTAGTACTTGGCCTTTGTGAGGTACTGCTACGTCAAGTCATCTACTGGTGCCCACTGTGTCCCGGCAGCACATGTTCTGTGACCGATCATGGATCCAGTACATGCCTAATTTGATGTTTGACGTGGTCTGTCACTTAGATGTGATGCTCAGGGTGTGCATCACACACAATGGCTGTTCGCTGTGCGCTGAGCAGTGTGATGCAGGAGTAGGACACTGCACACATGAGCTGCAGTGTTGATTTTGCAATGCATAATGTGCATGTAGACAGGCATTCATTGTGATGTTATGTCTACGACTGTTGTAATGCGTTTGGAAATGACTTATTTTGGGTGGGAGGTTGTCGGTCTGTCATTTCATCTGATTCCGGGTCAGGCAGCAGTGTCCGATGCCACTGTGCATTTAGGACATGGCAATGTGTACCTTATTGTTACTGCGTTGGTGTATGGGTATTGCGAGCCATGTCATGTTGATGTTTGGGAGGGTTTGAGTGACATGACAGTGATGGCCATGGCCTGGTTTGCAGGTGTGTGTGATGCACACCTTGCATGTCCGTGTCATCCGCTTCTCAGAGCAACTAGCTGGGGGTAGATTTCTCTCCGCAGCAGAGCCCTCCCCCTGGAACAGACTTCCGGCCTGACTTGAACTTGAGGGGAATCATCTCCAGTTCTGGAAGCACCTCAAGACCTTCCTCTTTGCTTCTGCTTACTGTCTGCCTCTCCCTTGCAGAATTCTCCACTGGAAATGCACAGGAGCTGCAACTGGGCCACTCTCACCGACCTCGGTCCCTGGCCCAGCCACTCTCCACTTGCACTGCCTCCCTGGCAACCCCTGCACTGCAGTACTGTCTCTCTATCCCTACAGCCCTCCCTTCCCAGCACTTGTCTGCACTTACCTTTGTAGTTGCCACCAGGCGACCTATGTATTATTTTTTTGGGCTACTTCCCCTGTACTGGACTCCCCCCCACCCTTCCCCTTGCACTTTTCCCATTCCCCCTACCCCTGCACTTGCACGATCCCAATGACACCTGGCCTAGTAGTACCGTTCTCTGTGTTCCCTTGTCCCCCCCTCCCTGCCTCATTGCGCCTTGGAATACTTGTGTATGGCCCATATCATGTCATATGTCATATGTGTGCCTTTTGGTCACACAGGATAGCTTGTGTTTAAGTAGCTAGGGATGCAGACAATGTGGCACTTCCATGGCAACTATCTCAGGGTGGTAAGGTTGTGACAGTTGACTGTCTCTTTGTCATCATCGATTTTCACCTGGTATGTGCCAGGCCTGTGTGCACTCCGCAGGGGTGGGAGTTTAGGTGAAAAATGTGGCCACAAGCTGGGTCCGGGCTTCCTCGCCACGTGCCCTGTCCCCTCCCATGGGCAGCGCCTGTGCCTGTGGTTGGGGATGTGGGGGCACCACCATGTCCACCGGGACGCCCTGCCGTGTTGCAACATTGTGCAGGACACATGCTGCCACAATGATCCTGCACACTACTGGTGGTGCATAGAGTAGTTGCCCACCCGAGCGGTCAAGGGAGCGGAAACGTGACTTGAGCACTCCGAATGTGCGCTCCACTATGCCCCTGGTTGCAATTTGGGCGGCGTTGTATCTTACCTGGATTGGTGTAGTGGGGTTCCGGATTGGCGTCATCATGTGGTTGCTCAGAGGGTAGGCACTGCCCCCTGGGGAGGTGATAATAGTTGAGATTATTAGGGTTTGGATATTTGTCTGTGTGTGACTTGCATGCATGTGCAAGGGCATTTGTACTGACCTAGGAGCCATGTGTCGCCATGCTGCCCAGCTTCCAGGGCCCGGCTCAGGGCGGACATTCTGTATATGAAACTGTCATGGGTGGAGCCAGGGTAGTTTGCATAGACAGAGGTGATGATTCCCTTTGCATCACATACCACCGGTACATTGATGGAATGCCAGTGCTTGCGGTTTCGGTAGATGTGCTCAATGGCCCTAGGTGGACGTAGGGCCACATGGGTGCAATCTATGGCACCGAGCACTTTGGGGAAGTGTGCCACCCTGAAAAAATCCAGGACAATGGCCTGCCTTTCTGCGGGTGTTCTGGGCATGTATATGTGCCTGCGGACTGAGGGGCACGCTGTCTTGATTGCCAGTACCTGGTGTAGGCAGCGTGACTGCGTGGCCTGTGAGACCCCCCCCCCACTATGGCAGTGGTCCGCTGAAATGACCCAGTGGCCAAAAAATGCAGGACATTGAGCAGCTTCTCCAAGGGGCTCAATGCTTGGGAGCAAAGGGTGGGGGATGTGAGGTCATCTTCCCACTCCCTGACCAGGTCTAGGATGATATGGGGTGGAAACCTATACCTGCCATAGACCTGGTCGTCAGGCATCCCAAAAAGGCTTGTCCGTGGTGCGAAAATGCGTGCCCTGGCTATTCTCCTCCTCATGCGGTGTCCCACGATCAGTGCAGCGACAAATGGGGCATTCATCGTAGCTGTATATACGCGTTTGTTGTTTGCGCGCACTTTTATGCTGTGCGCGGGGACGCTTCCGCCTGCCTTCGTGTGGCAGACGCGTTGACGCCTGTGCACGTCTTTTGCCGTGCGCGGGTTTCCCGTATTCGGATACGGTCCGAGTGTCATCGCGTGTGATCGGAGGGGAGTGAGCGTACACGCAACTGGCCGGGGTACGTGTGTTTCGGGGTGCGCGGGAAGTTCCACACGCGATTAGCCTGGGTACGTGTGTTCCGGGGTGCCGGGAACTTTCACACGCGATTGGTGGAAATCCACGTGTGTTCTGTCATCACGTGCAATGAGGGAAACACCTGCGCGCGTCACGTCACAGACGCGCTCACGCGCTAAGGGCCTTTAGTCCAATGAAATCGCATATGCGTGCTGCCGTGCATACGCGGTAAGGCCCTTTCCTCGTATTACACGCGGACGTGCAGTTTTTCACGCGCGCTGAAATGCCCATGCACGTCTGTACGCGTCAAGTCACAGGGGCGATTGCGCTTGAGGGGCCTTCTGTCCAATGAAAATGCGTATGCGTGCAGACGCGCTTACGCGCTAAGGGCCTTTCCTCGAATTACACGCTGACGTGCAGATTTTTCACGTGCCAAATCACTCCGTATCAAGCTGGCCACGCGTAAGCACACGGAAGACCACGCTCCTGCCCAGAAGGCCGAACTACTGCCCCCCAGAGCCCCGAGCACGCTCCCACCTGCCATCTGCTGATGCCTGACTGCCTGCTGCCCACGTGCCCTGCCATTTGCTGCCTGCACATCAGCCAGGGGTGCTGTTGCTGTGACCACCCCTGCTGGAACCGAAGACTCCCGACTGGGATTCCATCGCTCCACAGCCCAGCCCCAGGACCCAGTTGCCCACCCACTCCTGCCTCTGGGGTTGTCATGTCGGGGCAAACACCATCTGTGACCACTGACAACCCCCGGCCAGAGAGGCAGAGGGGCACCAGCTTCAGTGCCACCGAAGTTGGTGTCCTGGTGGAGCAAGTCCTGGGGCAGTATGATGCCCTCTTCGGAAGTTCCCGCGCCGACAAGGAATGACGGACTCGGATCTGGACTGACATCGTGACTGCCATCAACGCGGATGGGGTGGCAGTCCGCGACTTACAACATGTCAGGAAGCGCTGGGAGGACTTCAGGTCCAGGACCCTGAACAAGGCCCGGCGCCTCTTGAAGGCAGCGGATGCCAAGGGGCGCCGGGGCCACTTGTCGGAAGAACAGATGAGGGTCCTGGAACGCATATCCCCAGCGCTCCACGTCCAGGTCCTTGAGAAGCAGACCCGTCTGGAGTCGAGCAGTGAGTGTACATGCATCCTGATTGTGAGCAGTGCGTGTGGTGATTATTCAGTAGTGTGCAGGTTGCACATGTTTGTATGGGGTCGAGTATGGGTGGGGGTGTACAGGGCCGTGGGGCTGACACATGCGAGGGCTGTAATGTGTGAGACATGGATGGTGCTTGTGTGTGTAGGCTTGCATGCCAAATGCAGTTGTGTGGGCACACATGTTTGGATGAATGTGTATGTAAGTAGACATGTCCGTGATGTCACGCATGTATGTTGTTTTCGGCTGCATGTATCAGCACTGTGTACATGTGCATGTGTGTGTGTGTGTATTTGACAAGGGTGCAACAGTGATGCAACATGGATGCATGTCACAGCGGTATGTGGAAGCCTGATTGGCAGATGTGACATGGATGCCCGTCTGAACAGTGCGACACTTGGCAGAGGTGTACACATGCATGCAAGTGTGGTGGTGTGTGTACATGTGTGGTGCACTTCCTGTGTTGCATGTGATGTCTGGCTCACCTTTGGCTGCTCATGCTGTTGTATGTGTATGGATGGTGGTGGCAGTTGCGATATGGCTGTGGTATGGCTCATGTGTGCGAGTTGTAATGACATGTGTGTTGGGGATTGTGATGACATGTCTGAGGTTTGCCAATGCCACTCATGTACAACTGTCATGTGTGTATGTGTCCATTGTACAGTGCCCTGATGCCTGTGTTTTGTTTCTCCCTGTCTGCAGCGTCAACTGATGAAGAGGGCGGAGAAGGTGCTGTGGAGCACAGCGGCGGGGATCCCACCGCCAGCCGGAGACGCAAGGCCCGGCTCCCCTCCCAGGTTGTCATCTCGTCGGGGAGTGAGGAGTCCGGTGCCGCGTCCCAGGCCGCAGCTGCCGGGGGGAGGTCCAAGAGGCGGAGGTTGGAGTTGGACTCCTCGGCAGCAGAAGGGGCAGCTGGGACCCCACAGGGCCCAACAGGGGAAGATGGCACGGAGTCATCCAGGTTGGTGGGGGGTTTGGTGGAGGAGGAGGCCGTGCAAGCACCAGAGATGGGGTCTGGAGGTGGGGATCCCACTGGTGCTAGTGGTGCAGTGCAGGACCAGGGACAGGAGGCAGCACAGGCCGCCGCGGAGGTGCCTGTGTGCAATCATGTCCCCGATCCTGTCCCTGCATCATCTTGCACCAGCAGGGATGCCTACGTCCAGACCCGTTTTCAGGCAGGGGATGAGCTCACGTCAACTGGCCTTCCTCTGCCTGCGGACGTGGCTATCCAGGTCCGGGTTGAGCCTGTCCTGGCTGGTGTGGCGTTGCGTCAACGGGCCATGCGAGGTGACCTGCAGTCTTTTTATGAAGAGACTGCGAGTCATCTCGAATGGCTCGTTGACCACGTCAGCCTGCTGGGACAGGTCACCCAGGCCGGATTCCTCCGTCTGATGGGGCTTGCTCCGACCCCCTCCTCAAATGGACCCCCTACGCGCCAGTCGTCCTCTGTGCCATCTTCCCACCCATCAGTCACCTGGGTGCCCTGTGGAGCTGCCTCCGACGGTGCGGCCAGGCTGGTGGAGGAGGCATCCCTGCCACAGTCGGGAGTCGGACGTCCAGCAGGGGTGGCCACATCAACAACTGCACCCCAGCCAGCAGAGGATGTACAGGCAGCAGGAGGCAGTGCATGGGCAGAGGCACAGCAGCAGCAGCAACGTGGTGGGAGCCATGAAGACTCGGGGCCTTCGACATCGGAGGGGCAGGCATCGGCCGGAGGGCAGGAGGACCCAGGACAGAGAGTGTCTTACGTGTGGCAGCGGTTGGGCCACGCCATAGATGCGGAGCGGCAGCGGGCGGAAGAGGCACGGCTCACAATGGTCAGGGCGGAGAACTCCATGCGGAGGGCCCTGAGGCGGGCCGAGTGCCTCGAGGCAATCCGCAGGGGTTTGGAGGTGGAGACGTCGACGGCCCTGCGGACCCTCGGGGCAATGGAGGAGGACCGCCTCCGGGACATTGAGGAGGAGTTCGATGATGCCCTGGCCCGGAACATCCACAAGTGAGCCGTGAAACTAGCCCGCTGCCCTTGTACATAGTTTCTAGGTAGTGTTAGGTTTCATTTTTGTTTTTATTTTATTTGGACCTTTCGGACATTGGCCACATTTTTGTATATAGTTTATTTTATTAGTTAGTGTAGTTAGATAGGTTTCCTTTATTTTGTTGGGATAATGGACCCTGGATTGTTCCCATGTACATAGTTGACAGTTGGATTGTATTTTTTTTTCTATTTTTAACCATGGAGCAATGGCTTTCTTTTTTATTTCCCATTGGATTTTGTTTTGTGGACATTGACTTTGGACATTACTTTGGATTTTTATTTTTGGTTTTGCTTTTTTGACGGACATGCTTCTTTTCATTTTTGTACATTCACGTTTCTGTTTCTTCATTTTTTATTCTATTGATGTTTCCTTTAATACATATTATTTTTGGTGAACTTCAATGTGTGGTATCTCATTGGTTTCATGCATTTCATGATATGTGTTTTGAGATTCACTGACACCCATTGGGTGTATGTGAGGGAAATGTGTTTGTTTCAGAACTTGCAATTGGTGTTCTGTGATGTAATTGCAAATTATGAGTGGGTGGATGCAATACTCGGGTGGGTGTTTTGCATTTGGAGGCTGACCATAGGGACCAGGGATCTAGATAGTGATGACATGTTGGCTGGGGAACAGAAGTTGCACATGGGTGGGGGCCTGCTGGCAGGTGCCCCACAGTGCTGGGGGGTGGGGGTGGTGGGAGACATGGGTGGGGGCCTGGTGGAGGCTGCCCCTGCACTGCTGGGGGGTGGGGGTGGTGGGGAACATGAGTTGGACATGGGTGGGGGCCTGCTGGCAGGTGCCCCACAGTGCTGGGGGGTGGGGGTGGTGTGAGACATGGGTGGGGGCCTGGTGGAGGCTGCCCCTGCACTGCTGGGGGGTGGGGGTGGTGGGAGACATGGGTGGGGGCCTGGTGGAGGCTGCCCCTGGTGGCTGGAGGGTGGGGAACATGAGTTGGACATGGGTGGGGGCCTGCTGGCAGGTGCCCCACAGTGGTGGGGGTGGTGGGGAACATGAGTTGGACATGAGTGGGGGCCTGGTGGAGGCTGCCCCTGCACTGCTGTGGGTGAGGGTGATGGGAGACATGAGTTGAACATGAGTGGGGGCCTGGTGGAGGCTGCCCCTGCACTGCTGGGGGTGGGGGTGATGGGAGACATGAGTTGGACATGAGTGGGGGCCTGGTGGAGGCTGCCCCTGCACTGCTGGGGGTGGGGGTGATGGGAGACATGAGTTGGACATGAGTGGGGGCCTGGTGGAGGCTGCCCCTGCACTGCTGGGGGGTGGGGGTGCAGGGAGACATGAGTGGGGGCCTGGTGGAGGCTGCCCCTGCACTGCTGGGGGTGGGGGTGATGGGAGACATGAGTTGGACATGAGTGGGGGCCTGGTGGAGGCTGCCCCTGCACTGCTGGGGGGTGGGGGTGGTGGGAGACATGGGTGGGGGCCTGGTGGAGGCTGCCCCTGCACTCCTCGGGGGTGGGGGTGCAGGGAGACATGAGTGGGGGCCTGGTGGAGGCTGCCCCTGGTGGCTGGGGGGTGGGGGTGGTGGGAGACATGGGTGGGGGCCTGGTGGAGGCTGCCCCTGCACTGCTGGGGGGTGGGGGTGGTGGCAGACATGGGTGGGGGCCTGGTGGTGGGTGCCCCTGCACTGCTGGGGGGTGGGGGTGGTGGGAGACATGGGTGGGGACCTGGTGGAGGCTGCCCCTGGTGACTGGGGGGGGTGGGGGTGGTGGGAGACATGGGTGGGGGCCTGGTGGAGGCTGCCCCTGCACTGCTGGGGGGTGGGGGTGATGGGAGACATGAGTGGGGGCCTGGTGGAGGCTGCCCCTGCACTGCTGGGGGGTGGGGGTGGCATAGCTCTCAACCATTTCTGTTGCAAAGGCGGGTAAAATCACCCGATTTTGTTTTTGGCGGGTGAGACGCCAATTGAAATGAATGGGCGTGCAGGAGGCTTGGCGGGTGAGTCAGCCCTTTACAAGGCGGGTGACACCCGCCAAAAGCGTGTGAGTTGAGAGCTATGGGGTGGTGGGAGACATGGGTGGGGGCCTGGTGGAGGCTGCCCCTGCACTCCTCGGGGGGTGGGGGTGCAGGGAGACATGAGTGGGGGCCTGGTGGAGGCTGCCCCTGCACTGCTGGGGGGTGGGGGTGATAGGGGAAATGAGTGGGGGCCTGTGGAGGATGCCCCTGGTGGCTGGGGGGTGGGGGTGGTGGGAGACATGGGTGGGGCCTGCTGGCAGGTGCCCCACAGTGCTGGGGGGTGGGGGTGGTGGGGAACATGGTTGGACATGGGTGGGGGCCTGCTGGCAGGTGACCCACAGTGCTGGGGGGTGGGGGTGGTGGGAGACATGGGTGGGGGCCTGGTGGAGGCTGCCCCTGCACTGCTGGGGGGTGGGGGTGGTGGGGAACATGAGTTGGACATGGGTGGGGGCCTGCTGGCAGGTGCCCCACAGTGCTGGGGGGTGGGGGTGGTGTGAGACATGGGTGGGGGCCTGGTGGAGGCTGCCCCTGCACTGCTGGGGGGGTGGGGGTGGTGGGAGACATGGGTGGGGGCCTGGTGGAGGCTGCCCCTGGTGGCTGGAGGGTGGGGGTGGTGGGGAACAGGAGTTGGACATGGGTGGGGGCCTGCTGGCAGGTGCCCCACAGTGGTGGGGGTGGTGGGGAACATGAGTTGGACATGAGTGGGGGCCTGGTGGAGGCTGCCCCTGCACTGCTGTGGGTGGGGGTGATGGGAGACATGAGTTGAACATGAGTGGGGGCCTGGTGGAGGCTGCCCCTGCACTGCTGGGGGTGGGGGTGATGGGAGACATGAGTTGGACATGAGTGGGGGCCTGGTGGAGGCTGCCCCTGCACTGCTGGGGGTGGGGGTGATGGGAGACATGAGTTGGACATGAGTGGGGGCCTGGTGGAGGCTGCCCCTGCACTGCTGGGGGGTGGGGGTGCAGGGAGACATGAGTGGGGGCCTGGTGGAGGCTGCCCCTGCACTGCTGGGGGTGGGGGTGATGGGAGACATGAGTTGGACATGAGTGGGGGCCTGGTGGAGGCTGCCCCTGCACGGCTGGGGGGTGGGGGTGGTGGGAGACATGGGTGGGGGCCTGGTGGAGGCTGCCCCTGCACTCCTCGGGGGTGGGGGTGCAGGGAGACATGAGTGGGGGCCTGGTGGAGGCTGCCCCTGGTGGCTGGGGGGTGGGGGTGGTGGGAGACATGGGTGGGGGCCTGGTGGAGGCTGCCCCTGCACTGCTGGGGGGTGGGGGTGGTGGCAGACATGGGTGGGGGCCTGGTGGCGGGTGCCCCTGCACTGCTGGGTTGTGGGGGTGGTGGGAGACATGGGTGGGGACCTGGTGGAGGCTGCCCCTGGTGACTGGGGGGGTGGGGGTGGTGGGAGACATGGGTGGGGGCCTGGTGGAGGCTGCCCCTGCACTGCTGGGGGGTGGGGGTGATGGGAGACATGAGTGGGGGCCTGGTGGAGGCTGCCCCTGCACTGCTGGGGGGTGGGGGTGGCATAGCTCTCAACCATTTCTGTTGCAAAGGCGGGTGAAATCACCCGATTTTGTTTTTGGCGGGTGAGACGCCAATTGAAATGAATGGGCGTGCAGGAGGCTTGGCGGGTGAGTCAGCCCTTTACAAGGCGGGTGACACCCGCCAAAAGCGTGTGAGTTGAGAGCTATGGGGTGGTGGGAGACATGGGTGGGGGCCTGGTGGAGGCTGCCCCTGCACTCCTCGGGGGGTGGGGGTGCAGGGAGACATGAGTGGGGGCCTGGTGGAGGCTGCCCCTGCACTGCTGGGGGGTGGGGGTGATAGGGGAAATGAGTGGGGGCCTGGTGGAGGATGCCCCTGGTGGCTGGGGGGTGGGGGTGGTGGGAGACATGGGTGGGGCCTGCTGGCAGGTGCCCCACAGTGCTGGGGGGTGGGGGTGGTGGGGAACATGGTTGGACATGGGTGGGGGCCTGCTGGCAGGTGACCCACAGTGCTGGGGGGTGGGGGTGGTGGGAGACATGGGTGGGGGCCTGGTGGAGGCTGCCCCTGGTGGCTGGGGGGTGGGGTGGTGGGAGATATGAGTGGGGGACTGGTGGAGGCTGCCCCTGCACTGCTGGGGGGTGGGGGTGCATGGAGACATGAGTGGGGGCCTGGTGGAGGCTGCCCCTGCACTGCTGAGGGGTGGGGGTGGTGGGAGACATGGGTGGGGGCCTGGTGGAGGCTGCCCCTGCACTGCTGGGGGGTGGGGGTGGTGGGAGACATGGGTGGGGGCCTGGTGGAGGCTGCCCCTGCACTGCTGGGGGTGGGGGTGATGGGAGACATGAGTTGGACATGACATGAGTGGGGGCCTGGTGGAGGCTGCCCCTGCACTGCTGGGGGTGGGGGTGATGGGAGACATGAGTTGGACATGAGTGGGGGCCTGGTGGAGGCTGCCCCTGCACTGCTGGGGGGTGGGGGTGCAGGGAGACATGAGTGGGGGCCTGGTGGAGGCTGCCCCTGCACTGCTGGGGGATGGGGGTGGTGGGAGACATGGGTGGGGGCCTGGTGGTGGGTGCCCCTGCACTGCTGGGGGGTGGGGGTGGTGGGAGACATGGGTGGGGACCTGGTGGAGGCTGCCCCTGGTGACTGGGGGGGTGGGGTGGTGGGAGACATGGGTGGGGGCCTGGTGGAGGCTGCCCCTGCACTGCTGGGGGGGTGGGGGTGATGGGAGACATGAGTGGGGGCCTGGTGGAGGCTGCCCCTGCACTGCTGGGGGTGGGGGTGGTGGGAGACATGGGTGGGAGCCTGGTGGAGGCTGCCCCTGGTGGCTGGGGGGTGTGGGTGGTGGGAGACATGGGTGGGGCCTGCTGGCAGGTGCCCCACAGTGCTGGGGGGGTGGGGGTGGTGGGGAACATGGTTGGACATGGGTGGGGGCCTGCTGGCAGGTGACCCACAGTGCTGGGGGGTGGGGGTGGTGGGAGACATGGGTGGGGGCCTGGTGGAGGCTGCCCCTGGTGGCTGGGGGGTGGGGGTGGTGGGAGATATGAGTGGGGAACTGGTGGAGGCTGCCCCTGCACTGCTGGGGCGTGGGGGTGATGGGAGACATGAGTGGGGGCCTGGTGGAGGCTGCCCCTGCACTGCTGGGGGGTGGGGGTGGTGGGAGACATGGGTGGGGGCCTGGTGGAGGCTGCCCCTGCACTCCTCGCGGGTGAAGGTGCAGGGAGACATGAGTGGGGGCCTGGTGGAGGCTGCCCCTGGTGGCTGGGGGGTGGGGGTGGTGGGAGACATGGGTGGGGGCCTGGTGGAGGCTGCCCCTGCACTGCTGGGGGGTGGGGTTGGTGGGAGAAATGGGTGGGGGCCTGGTGGTGGGTGCCCCTGCACTGCTGGGGGGTGGGGGGGTGGGAGACATGGGTGGGGACCTGGTGGAGGCTGCCCCTGGTAACTGGGGGGTTGGGGGTGGTGGGAGACATGGGTGGGGGCCTGGTGGAGGCTGCCCCTGCACTGCTGGGGGTGGGGGTGATGGGAGACATGAGTTGGACATGAGTGGGGGCCTGGTGGAGGCTGCCCCTGCACTGCTGGGGGTGGGGTGATGGGAGACATGAGTTGGACATGAGTGGGGGCCTAGTGGAGGCTGCCCCTGCACTGCTGGGGTGGGGGTGCAGGGAGACATGAGTGGGGGCCTGGTGGAGGCTGCCCCTGGTGGCTGGGGGGTGGGGGTGGTGGGAGACATGTGTGGGGGCCTGGTGGAGGCTGCCCCTGCACTCCTCGGGGGTGGTGGTGCAGGGAGACATGAGTGGCGGCCTGGTGGAGGCTGCCCCTGCACTGCTGGGGGGGTGGGGGTGATTGGGGAAATGAGTGGGGGCCTGGTGGAGGATGCCCCTGGTTGCTGGGGGTGGGGGTGGTGGGAGACATGGGTGGGGCCTGCTGGCAGGTGCCCCACAGTGCTGGGGGGTGGGGGTGGTGGGGAACATGGTTGGACATGGGTGAGGGCCTGCTGGCAGGTGACCCACAGTGCTGGGGGGTGGGGGTGGTGGGAGACATGGGTGGGGGCCTGGTGGAGGCTGCCCCTGGTGGCTGGGGGGTGGGGGTGGTGGGAGATATGAGTGGGGGACTGGTGGAGGCTGCCCCTGCACTTCAGGGGGGTGGGGGTGCAGGGAGACATGAGTGGGGGCCTGGTGGAGGCTGCCCCTGCACTGCTGGGGGGTGGGGGTGGTGGGAGACATGGGTGGCGGCCTGGTGGAGGCTGCCCCTGCACTGCTGGGGGTGGGGGTGATGGGAGACATGAGTTGGACATGAGTGGGGGCCTGGTGGAGGCTGCCCCTGCACTGCTGGGGGTGGGGGTGATGGGAGACATGAGTTGGACATGAGTGGGGGCCTGGTGGAGGCTGCCCCTGCCCTGCTGGGGGGTGGGGGTGATAGGGGAAATGAGTGGGGGCCTGGTGGAGGATGCCCTTGGTGGCTGGGGGGTGGGGGTGGTGTGAGACATGGGTGGGGGCCTGGTGGAGGCTTCCCCTGCACTGCTGGGGGGTGGGGGTGGTGTGAGACATGGGTGGGGGCCTGGTGGAGGCTGCCCCTGCACTGCTAGGGGGTGGGGGTGGTGGGAGACATGGGTGGGGGCCTGGTGGAGGCTGCCCCTGGTGGCTGGGGGGTGGTGGTGGTGGGAGACATGGGTGGGGCCTGCTGGCAGGTGCCCCATAGTGCTGGGGGGTGGTGGTGGTGGGGAACATGGTTGGACATGGGTGGGGGCCTGCTGGCAGGTGACCCACAGTGCTGGGGGGTGGGGGTGGTGGGAGACATGGGTGGGGGCCTGGTGGAGGCTGCCCCTGGTGGCTGGGGGTGGTGGGAGACATGAGTGGGGGCCTGGTGGAGGCTGCCCCTGCCTGCACTGCTGGGGGGTGGGGGGGTGGGAGACATGGGTGGGGGCCTGGTGGAGGCTGCCCCTGCACTCCTCGGGAGTGGGGGTGCAGGGAGACATGAGTGGGGGCCTGGTGGAGGCTGCCCCTGCACTGCTGGGGGGTGGGGGTGGTGGGAGACATGGGTGGGGGCCTGGTGGTGGGTGCCCCTGCACTGCTGGGGGGTGGGGGTGGTGGGAGACATGGGTGGGGACCTGGTGGAGGCTGCCCCTGGTGACTGGGGGGGTGGGGGTGGTGGGAGACATTGGTGGGGGCCTGGTGGAGGCTGCCCCTGCACTGCTGGGGGGTGGGGGTGATGGGAGACATGTGTGGGGGCCTGGTGGAGGCTGCCCCTGCACTGCTGGGGGTGGGGGTGGTGGGAGACATGGGTGGGGGCCTGGTGGAGGCTGCCCCTGCACTCCTCGGGGGTGGGGGTGCAGGGAGACATGAGTGGGGGCCTGGTGGAGGCTGCCCCTGCACTGCTGGGGGGTGGGGGTGATAGGGGAAATGAGTGGGGGCCTGGTGGAGGATGCCCCTGGTGGCTGGGGGGTGGGGGTGGTGTGAGACATGGGTGGGGGCCTGGTGGAGGCTGCCCCTGCACTGCTGGGGGGTGGGGGTGGTGGCAGACTTGGGTGGGGGCCTGGTGGAGGCTGCCCCTGCACTGCTGGGTGGTGGGGGTGATGGGAGACATGAGTGGGGGCCTGGTGGAGGCTGCCCCTGCACTGCTGGGGGGTGGGGGTGGTGGGAGACATGGGTGGGGGCCTGGTGGAGGCTGCCCCTGCACTCCTCGGGGGTGGGGGTGCAGGGAGACATGAGTGGGGGCCTGGTGGAGGCTGCCCCTGCACTGCTGGGGTGTGGGGGTGATAGGGGAAATGAGTGGGGGCCTGGTGGAGGATGCCCCTGGTGGCTGGGGGGTGGAGGTGGTGTGAGACATGGGTGGGGGCCTATTGGAGGCTGCCCCTGCACTGCTGGGGGGTGGGGGTGATAGGGGAAATGAGTGGGGGCCTGGTGGAGGATGCCCCTGGTGGCTGGGGGGTGGGGGTGGTGTGAGACATGGGTGGGGGCCTGGTGGAGGCTGCCCCTGCCCTGCTGGGGGGTGGGGGTTAAAGGGGAAATGAGTGGGGGCCTGGTGGAGGCTGCCCCTGGTGGCTGGGGGTGGTGGGAGACATGAGTGGGGGCCTGGTGGAGGCTGCCCCTGCCTGCACTGCTGGGGGGTGGGGGGGTGGGAGACATGGGTGGGGGCCTGGTGGAGGCTCCCCCTGCACTCCTCGGGAGTGGGGGTGCAGGGAGACATGAGTGGGGGCCTGGTGGAGGCTGCCCCTGCACTGCTGGGGGGTGGGGGTGGTGGGAGACATGGGTGGGGGCCTGGTGGTGGGTGCCCCTGCACTGCTGGGGGGTGGGGGTGGTGGGAGACATGGGTGGGGACCTGGTGGAGGCTGCCCCTGGTGACTGGGGGGGTGGGGGTGGTGGGAGACATTGGTGGGGGCCTGGTGGAGGCTGCCCCTGCACTGCTGGGGGGTGGGGGTGATGGGAGACATGTGTGGGGGCCTGGTGGAGGCTGCCCCTGCACTGCTGGGGGTGGGGGTGGTGGGAGACATGGGTGGGGGCCTGGTGGAGGCTGCCCCTGCACTCCTCGGGGGTGGGGGTGCAGGGAGACATGAGTGGGGGCCTGGTGGAGGCTGCCCCTGCACTGCTGGGGGGTGGGGGTGATAGGGGAAATGAGTGGGGGCCTGGTGGAGGATGCCCCTGGTGGCTGGGGGGTGGGGGTGGTGTGAGACATGGGTGGGGGCCTGGTGGAGGCTGCCCCTGCACTGCTGGGGGGTGGGGGTGGTGGGAGACTTGGGTGGGGGCCTGGTGGAGGCTGCCCCTGCACTGCTGGGGGGTGGGGGTGATGGGAGACATGAGTGGGGGCCTGGTGGAGGCTGCCCCTGCACTGCTGGGGGGTGGGGGTGGTGGGAGACATGGGTGGGGGCCTGGTGGAGGCTGCCCCTGCACTCCTCGGGGGTGGGGGTGCAGGGAGACATGAGTGGGGGCCTGGTGGAGGCTGCCCCTGCACTGCTGGGGTGTGGGGGTGATAGGGGAAATGAGTGGGGGCCTGGTGGAGGATGCCCCTGGTGGCTGGGGGGTGGGGGTGGTGTGAGACATCGGTGGGGGCCTATTGGAGGCTGCCCCTGCACTGCTGGGGGGTGGGGGTGATAGGGGAAATGAGTGGGGGCCTGGTGGAGGATGCTCCTGGTGGCTGGGGGGTGGGGGTGGTGTGAGACATGGGTGGGGGCCTGGTGGAGGCTGCCCCTGCCCTGCTGGGGGGTGGGGGTTAAAGGGGAAATGAGTGGGGGCCTGGTGGAGGATGCCCTTGGTGACTGGGGGGTGGGGGTGGTGTGAGACATGGGTGGGGGCCTGGTGGAGGCTGCCCCTGCACTGCTGGGGGGTGGGGGTGGTGTGAGACATGGGTGGGGCCTGCTGGCAGGTGCCGCACAGTGCTGGGGGGTGGGGGTGGTGGGGAACATGGTTGGACATGGGTGGGGGCCTGCTAGCAGGTGACCCACAGTGCTGGGGGGTGGGGGTGGTGGGAGACATGGGTGGGGGCCTGGTGGAGGCTGCCCCTGGTGGCTGGGGGGTGGGGGTGATAGGGGAAATGAGTGGGGGCCTGGTGGAGGATGCCCCTGGTGGCTGGGGGGTGGGGGTGGTGTGAGACATGGGTGGGGGCCTGGTGGAGGCTGCCCCTGCCCTGCTGGGGGGTGGGGGTGATAGGGGAAATGAGTGGGGGCCTGGTGGAGGATGCCCTTGGTGGCTGGGGGGTGGGGGTGGTGTGAGACATGGGTGGGGGCCTGGTGGAGGCTGCCCCTGCACTGCTGTGGGGTGGGGGTGGTGTGAGACATGGGTGGGGGCCTGGTGGAGGCTGCCCCTGGTGGCTGGGGGGTGGGGCTGGTGGGAGACATGGGTGGGGCCTGCTGGCAGGTGCCCCATAGTGCTGGGGGGTGGGGGTGGTGGGGAACATGGTTGGACATGGGTGGGGGCCTGCTGGCAGGTGACCCACAGTGCTGGGGGGTGGGGGTGGTGGGAGACATGGGTGGGGGCCTGGTGGAGGCTGCCCCTGGTGGCTGGGGGTGGGGGTGATGGGAGACATGAGTGGGGGCCTGGTGGAGGCTGCCCCTGCACTGCTGGGGTGTGGGGGTGTTGGTAGACATGGGTGGGGGCCTGGTGGAGGCTGCCCCTGGTGGCTGGGGGGTGGGGGTGATGGGAGACATGAGTGGGGGCCTGGTGGAGGCTGCCCCTGCACTGCTGGGGGGTGGGGGTGATGGGAGACGTGAGTGGGGACCTGGTGGAGGCTGCCCCTGGAGGCTGGGGGGTGGGGGTGCAGGGAGACATGAGTGGTGGCCTGGTGGAGGCTTCCCCTGCACTGCTGGGGGGTGGGGGTGCAGGGAGACATGAGTGGGGGCCTGGTGGAGGCTGCCCCTGCAGTGCTGGGGGTGGGGGTGATGGGAGACATGAGTTGGACATGAGTGGGGGCCTGGTGGAGGCTGCCCCTGCACGGGTGGGGGTGATGGGAGACATGAGTTGGACATGAGTGGGGGCCTGGTGGAGGCTGCCCCTGCACTGCTGGGGGGTGGGGGTGCAGGGAGACATGAGTGGGGGCCTGGTGGAGGCTGCCCCTGGTGGCTGGGGGGTGGGGGTGATAGGGGAAATGAGTGGGGGCCTGGTGGAGGATGCCCTTGGTGGCTGGGGGGTGGGGGTGATGGGAGACATGAGTGGGGGCCTGGTGGAGGCTGCCCCTGCACTGCTGGGGGGTGGGGGTGGTGGGAGACATGGGTGGGGGCCTGGTGGAGGCTGCCCCTGCACTCCCTCGGGGGTGGGGGTGCAGGGAGACATGAGTGGGGGCCTGGTGGAGGCTGCCCCTGCACTGCTGGGGGGTGGGGGCCTGGTGGAGGCTGCCCCTGCACTACTGGGGGGTGGGGGTGGTGGGAGACATGGGTGGGGGCCTGGTGGAGGCTGCCCCTGGTGACTGGGGGGGTGGGGGTGGTGGGAGACATGGGTGGGGGCCTGGTGGAGGGTGCCCCTGGTGGCTGGGGGTGCAAGGGGGACATGCGTTGGTGGGCAGTAGTGCAAGTTGACATGTGGGTTGGCTGGTGGGCATGGCCATGGTGGATGGGGTGCCTGCATGACATGTGCTGGGTAGGCCCCTGTGGTGTGAGCCACCTGCAGGGGCCGTGGAGGGTGTAGAGGGAACACCTGGGAGGACCCACACGTGCAATTCACGTGTGCTGCTCCCCGCGCACCCCTGTAATACACGTACCCTGATGATATCGCGTGTGGAACTTCCCGCGCACCCCTGTAATACACGTACCCTGATGGAATTGCGTGTGGAACTTCCCGCGCACCCCTGGAATACACGTACCCTGCTGATGTTGCGTGGGATACTTCCCCCGCACCCCGAAATACACGTACCCTGATGAGATCGCGTGTGTGACTTCCCGCACACCCCAGAAATACACGTACCCCGCTCAATCGCGTGTGTAACTTCCCGCGCACCCCCGAAATACACGTACCCCGCTCAATCGCGTGTGTAACTACCCGCGCACCCCCGATATACACATACCCCGCTCAATCGCGTGTGTAACTTCCCGCGCACCCCCGAAATACACGTACCCCGCTCAATCGCGTGTGTAACTTCCCGTGCACCCCCGAAATACACGTACCCCGCTCAATCGCGTGTGTAACTACCCGCGCACCCCCGATATACACGTACCCCGCTCAATCGTGTGTGTAACTTCCCGCGCGCCCCCGAAATACACGTACCCCGCTCGATCGCGTGTGTCACTTCCCGCGCGCCCCCGAAATACACGTACCCCGCTCGATCGCGTGTGTTGCTTCCCGCGCACCCCCGCAATACACGTGCCCCGCTCGCACAGGCCCAATTGCTGTATGTTGCCACTTTTTTTGATGCGCTGGGACTCTACCGCCTGCCTTCGTGTGGCGGACGTGTTTCAGCTTGTGCGTGTCTTTGGCTGTGCGTGGCTTTGCCCTATTCGATTCCATGAATACGTGTGGTTCGAGTGCGTGTGGGCGTTCCGTCTGCTTCCCTGCAGTACATCCCCAGTTACGCCCTTATTTTCGCGCGTTGTTCCCCATTCCGCACGTTACGCCCCGTGTCCCGCCCACTTTCTGGTGTATGCGCCGA
The DNA here is from genome assembly GCF_040938575.1 of Ambystoma mexicanum. NCBI lineage: Eukaryota > Metazoa > Chordata > Amphibia > Caudata > Ambystomatidae > Ambystoma > Ambystoma mexicanum. The sequence goes on from NC_090924.1 coordinate 1,043,953,527, forward strand.
GGTTGTGCGCTTTCACTGTGCGCGTCGCGCACGCCTTTCGGGATGTTGCAGTGACTTGTGCGCCATGCACGGGTTTGGCGCACATCCCGAGGTGAACACGCGCAGGGACTTCCATGAATCGCACGCGTGCGCGTGCGCCTGTTTCTTTGCGCTTGCGCCTGCTTGCGCCTGCTTGCGCAACGATTTTCGGCGCACGTTTGTTCCATGAATCGGCCCACATGATTGAATGAGGTCATGGAAAGTGGTCCTGCATAGCGCAGCGTCTCCTATCTTGGCGCGTGGTCCCCCAATAGGCAAGAATGAAAATTTGATTTGTATTGTGTTGTAGTTGTCATTTATATAACGCTATTTCCCCGTTGGAATGCTCTCGGAGGCAGAAGCCCAGGTGAAGAGGAAAATAAAAGGGGTTGTTTAAGATGCTTGTGTGCATTTTGCCAAGAACAAGGACGTATGTGGGTTGGCTAGGCTCCGTTAAGCATCCCAGGGGGTCAGGTACGTGGTGTGTGTGTGCTGCGGGGGAGTGACAGAGTGCTAGAGTGTGGAATTCGATGTGTTCCAGCTACACCTCATTTTTTGTCGTAGGGTGTCGCAGAATTCTAGTGGAAGGGGTGTTGAGGTAAGTCTGGTGTTTCAGTGCATAGCGTGTGTGCCCAGCTAGGCCGGAATCATTGCTGAAGAGTGCAGACAGGAAGAACCCGTCTGCTATGTGCTTATGTTCGCTTCTAGGTGACTTTTGGAGAGGGCATTTGGGTAAGGTGCATCTTGTGCAGAGCCCATGGGGAAGGTATCCGGCTTGTTTGATACTTACAAGGTCTGCCTTGCCGATGAGGATGGGCTGCCATCTATCTCGCCTAAATGTGGGTTTGCCAGGCATATAACGTGGCAGCTGTCTATTTGCAGCTCTTAGGGCTAATTCCATGAAGACAGTAATCAAATTCAGAGCGTCCGGATGGTGGCGAATTGGACTAGACAAACATTAATCATTTAAAAACGGGGTGTATCACCTACATTAGTACCCGGCATGCGCTGCTCACCGGGAATACGTGTGGATTGGCTCTTTTCCGAGCCATACCACACGGTATTCCGATGTACGTTAGTGCGTGCCGGGTACTCTGTTCCCGGCAAGGGGCGTGACAGCACCTTAGTCAATGAGGAGGCTCGAAATGGGGAAATCCCCGCCTCGAGCCTCCCCATGGCTGGAGACTGCCTTCGTCCCCGCCCAGTACTCAGGTAAGTTTTTTTTTCCTCCACCTCCCTCCCCCGCAAACTATCCCCTCCCCACCCTCCCAACCCCACTTACCTTATTTTTTTCTTTTCTTGGGAGCGAACGCGCTGGAAACACTTCTGTTCCCAGCACGTCCGCTCCCGATGGCCGCCATGCAAAGGGAAACCAGACTACGTTTTCCCTTTCCCAGCGGCCATTTTTTTTCAACTTTTTTTTGTTTTGTTATTTTTTTTTGTTTCAAAACGCGGCAGAGTTTCGAAACAGAAAAAAATGCCATTAGTACCCCGGTCTAACGGGCTGGGGTACTAATGGCTATAAGTCCCTCGGCGGCGGGCCAATACAGCCCACAGTAATGCCCTCGGGGCTTCGTTAAGTAACCTGGGGCGGTATTGGCCCGCCACCTCGGGTCTTATTGCCACATTAAATAGTGAGCAAAAAATATCTGGCTTGTTTATCTGTACAAAACGGAAATGCAGTGTCACGCCTCAGTTCTTTGCAGCAACAGATTGATAGGCCCCCAATTTGGGCGATATTTTGCATCCTTTATTGCTATTACACATTAAATATAAAACCCTTAGACTATTGGAGGGTCTGTAGATTACGATTCTTGAAACAAATGTTGTCATACTTTTCCATGAAATCTCGCCCATCGAGATCCTCTGATTTCCCACATAGGCGAGTGGTGATCCGTAATACAATTGCCAACGCCTCAACATCATGTCCCCATACACTGTCTCCAAATCACTGTATTTGCAAAGACTCAGGTAGTCACTGGGTTAGGTATAGATCAGTCCTTCCTGTTGAATACACCCACCCTGACCTGTATCTGGCCCAATACATGTAAACAAATGGTTTTAGTACGTTCAAGTTGACGATGTGATGTGTTGATGTATTTACTCTTTATGGCTCAGTTCATCGGAAGTAATTTAAGGAAGTGGTGGGCGGGTTGTTATTAATAAATGTGTGTTTCTGCCATGAGAGTTGGTTTATCTATGGTGGTTGAGGGGGATAGATATGGGTACAAAACCGGCTTGATCTCTTGAATTAGTTATCTCCAAACATACCTACTCATATATACATACCTACTCATATATACATACCTACTCATATATTGTAGAGGCTATTAATAATACCTCCAATAATTCATCGCCGGATAGTTTCTTTCGCCTTTCTTTTGGTTTTGTAGATGAAGGGGCTGAGGGGTTGACCGATTACAATTTAAATGATTTAAACTCTAATTGGATATTTTTATGCGGTATGTACTAGATCTCAATTTTTTGCACAATGCTGGTTAGATCTGGGTCTGGAAACGTTGCGCACGAGAGTAATGGCTTCATGTTTCTTGCCTATTAATTATATCTCTTCTGTTTTTATTGTGTTGTTGGAGATACCAAACACAATATCTCTAAAATTACACCTGCAATGTTTACGCCTCAGTATAAGATGAGCTAAATTTTGTCCTACAGTGCATTGAACCAATACATACTCATGTTGACTTTTATAGCTATTATTTTCAGTGTTGTACATTGCTGAATGCTTATTAATTCTGAGATTTGTATAAATCGCCTACTCATCAACTGATATTTTATTATTTTCAGGTCATGTGATTACATATTTGTAGGCAGGTTATTCTGTATGTCTTGCCTGTTGTGGGATAATGTGAGGGGCTTAAGCTATGTGGGATGAATTGGGATGCTCTTATTTTGAATGGTTCAGGTTTATCTCTATCAATAACTGATAATGTGTCTGGGTGTCCACAAGTTATTCAGAATTTGATTCTTGTGGGGCTCTTGAGTAACTCCAATTGGTATGTGCGGAAATAAAGGGGTGAGTTGACTAGTGGCCAGTAAATTACGGGACAATTTGGCTGGCCTCAATCTTCCCCTGGGGAGTTAAATCCTGTCCTATGTGCATATTCATGTTGAATTTTTACCGCTGTTATTTTCTATGTTGAACATTGCTGTATGCTGATCACTCTGACATTTGTTTCTATCACCAATTCATTAACTGATATTTTTTTTCCTTCCATGTCATGTAACTTCATAATTGTAGGCAGGTTTTACAGTCTGTCCTGCTTTGTTGTGGGAAATTGCGAGGGACTTGAGCATTGTGGGAATGGTTGGCATGTACTTAATTTGTATGGCTCAAGTATATCTCTATTAATACTTAAAATGAGTCTGGGGATCCCGGGTTGCTCTGAATTTGATCCTTGTGGGGTTCCCGAGTAACTTCAATTGGTATATACTGAAATGAAGGGGTGAGTGGACTAGTGGGCAGTAAAATGCGTGACAGGTTGAATGGCCTCATTCTTCACCTGGGAAGTTAAATCTTGTCCTACTGTGCATTGACTCAGCAAATATTCATGTTGCATTTTTTACAGCTGTTATCTTAGATGTTGAACATTGCTGTGTGCTTATCATTCTGTCATTTGTTTCTATCACCAATTCATCAACTGATATTTTATTATTTCCATGCCTTTTAACTTCATACCTGTAGGCAGGTATCCTGTCTGTCTTGCTATGTTGTGGGATACTGTGGGAGGGTTAGCATTGTGGGATTGGTTGGCCTGCACTTATATTGTATGGTTCAGGTTTATATCTATAAATCATTAAAATTGAGCCTGAGGATTCTGGATGGTTCTGAATTTGATTCTGGTGGGGTTTATAAGTAACTCCAATTGGTATGTGTTGAAATGAAGGTGTGGGTTGACCGGTGGCCACTAATTTGTGTGACAAGCGGATTGGAATTTTTTATCATACATTTGGGGTGTTTAGAAAGATTATTACGACAAAAGGGAACTAGTCCTAAAATAGACGTGTTTGAGTTTGATTGTCTGGATCGACAGATCTCTAGACTGTATATAGGATTACCTGGCTATGTTCTGAATCAAGGCAAATGTGGGTTATATGGACCATGGACATGGTGTATTTGGAGATAATTTATTCATGGTATGTATTGTGGTTTGAGTTTGGAATCCTCCCATCCCCTGCACAATATATGATACCACCTATGAGGCGGGTAGTACTTTGATTAAAGTCTTAGTGATCCAATTTTTCAATGTTACACAATTTAAACGTTAAAGTTCATGAATAATTCATACAGACAAGTATTCTAAAACAAAAAGGCATTTTAATCCTGAGGATTATGCAAGCACAGTATGTCCACTAATCCAATATAATCAGCTGATGTGTTTCGAGGATATTCCTGTTCTTCATAAGCCTAATCGGCTCATAAAAAAGACACAATCAATGTCTGATCTCACTCATCTATAAATATACTTCTTTGCATACAAGGAGAAAACTATCTCACATAGAAATACTCTGTGGTAATACAACATCAACATATTAAGGCTATCATGGTGTGTGAGAGTACATACACAGTGACATCCCGGAGTAACCGGATTAAAGTAGAGATGCATATATGTTGTTAGAAAATAATTGCCCGGTTCAATCCGGTGTGCGGATAAGAGCTAATCTGTGGATACATCTAGATCGACAATGGCAACCTAATTATTTTTAAAATGCGGTTAATGTGGATGTGAGTGGCACCGCTTAAGGAGAAGAATATGGGATTGTCAATCAACTACATCATTCTTAGTTGTTTTGTACCGAAAAAGGGAGCCAATACTGCAAGAGGGGTATGTCCATGTAGTTACATTTTGAACTAAATAAGAGACCCTCCCAATATAATATTTATGCGAAAGATGTTAAAGGCAAGTGATCTGGTATTGTAGTAATAAGTGGAGATAATAAGTGGAACACTCACCGAAAGGTGCAGTGTCTCCATGTACAAGCATATGTGGAGCTCCATTCGCTGCGGGGACCAGCACAGTTCCAACTGCTAATGTTTGTACGTGGAGTAAGGGTCACTGTTAAAAATAATGGAGCATATGTCATACTATTCTTGGTACGCTAATGCGATCTTAGTGTTAACATATAGAGTGTGTTTTAGCAACGTGACTCACCCTCAATGCCCTCATCGGCTGTCACAGCCTTTCAAACGGCTCAGTGAAGTTTGTCCATCGATTCAATGCGTGGCCGGGTCAACAGCAAATGAATTAAACAATCCGTGTTCTTTTAAAGGTTAGAAGAAGAGACACAGTGTCAGTAGGGATGATTTAAATTTAATCAGATCTAGATATCCTAAATCGAGTAAAGGTAGTGAACGACGAGAGGAGTACCTGGTGAGCACGAGAAATGCTCAATCCAGTAGTTCAGCTAGTAGAGTGGCGTCGGTAACCAAGGAGACAGTGGCCCGTGTTGGTTAAGGACTGCCGCCATCTAGTGTAATTCATAAAGACTTCGAGTGGTGCAGACAGAGAAAAGAGAATAACCCCTTGCGCGCAAAACATAGCGTCCATCTTGGAGTGGATATACGCCATACTGTGGTAGTATAAAATGAAATATGTATGAACATAATGGCCATAGTTGCGGGGATGATGATGAGAGCTAAACGGTGCTAAAAGAACAAACTTATATGTTCCAGAGTGAAAAGAATGAGGTCACAGTGTATTCACATCCATATTTGTTCTCCTTATTCAACAAAATTCCACACAACAGTAAAGACCTTACACATTTGATAGCAGTGTAATTTGCTCTGACACCTCGACATATGCACACAACGTGGGATCTAATTGACTAACATCTTGATAGAGTGCCATAAGCAGCCATAATAAATAACCAATTGTCATTAAAGAATTTGTATGTCAAGCATGAGGAGACAGATGGTCCACCCATAACGGTAGTCGCTGTATTAATATGCTTATCTGTCACATCTGAAGTAAATACAAATATCCATGTTCCGGTGTCTCACGTGGGACTAAATGTGGTTCAAAGTGCAGCAGGCAAAAAACATAGGACCTCATTACACGGATGGCGGTAAGGGTTTACCGGTACCTGGGGAGCTAATTACGGTACCACAATTTGCGGTACCGTAATTAGCGCCTTCCCCATTCCCATTATGCCCTATGGGGCAAAAATGGGAATGGGGAAGGGCAATGGTGGAAGGGGGAATTACCGCCCGCCAACCTTGGAATGGGGCGGTAATTCCCCTTTCCGCCAAGGCGGTGCCGGTATTTTACCGGCATGAACCATGGCACTAATAGCGCCATGGTTCTCCGCCATCCGTTTAATGAGGCCCATAGTCTTGAGGGACTGTGTTCTATCCAGTTGCTTCATGGAGCGCATGGAGGGAATCAAATAATTAATAAAGAAGTACAGTTACTTAGGGCTCACGAAATCGGAAGGATCAAGTAGATCTAATACATGCACCTGTAGATCTATAGGTATTGGTTGCATAATCTTCTTCTAGATAGTAGATTACCCAAAATACAGGATAGTAATCTGCTGTCAATTATATTTGAAGAAAGGCATATTACACTGCTGGTCATTTTTACATATGCATATTGCGGACAGTTCTAGATAAACCATGATCAGATAGTTCATATACATCAACTACTTTTCACTATACCAGTGTAGTGTAGTTCAGGCATCTTTTTATTTCACTTGGTCTCTTGTGCTGTGTACAGCGCAGACAACTGCCCAATACGGCTTGGCATGTGTGGTCGCATCCTCATGTATCTCCCTATATGAAACAATTGTGGGAAAATTCCTCATTAAGTCCCCATTACGTCCCCTAGGGTGTAGAGTGTCTAGCAGATGAATCCAATATTTCTTTCTTTGAGACAGAAGGGATTGGTAATTACAACCCTTTTGTTGTCGTTTGACCACCTCAATGACCTGAAATTTTAGCTGGGCGATGGTATGCTGATTGTCTACAAAGTGTCTAGCTACAGGTGATCTAGTGTTTTTACATCTTATGGTGGATTTATGGTCAGACCACTGTCTTTAACAGGTCTTGTTGTTTGGCCTATTTAGAGTTTACCACATGGGCATTTGATGGAGTATATAACACCTGATGAGAGGCAGGTAGCAAAGTCTATTATATTTATCTTCCTGCCTGTTTGCGGATGGGCTACCCTGTCTCTTTAATCACATTATTACAGTGTGTACAGTTTAGGCAAGGAAATGTGCCTTTTTTCTTTGTCTTCAAAAGGAGTTGTCTTTCTTTAGCCTGTCTTTCAGCTCTTACCAATCTGTCTCTCAAATTACGTCCTCTTTTGAATGCCATCATTGGTGCTCTTGGAAATAGTTTGAGCCGGGAGGGGTCAATGTGGAGGATACCCCAATGTTTCCTGATGATTTTACTAATTTGAAAACTTTGACGTGAACATTTTGAGATATACAGGAGAGGAGTTTCCTTACTTTTGTCCTTTGGCATCAAAAGCTGATCCTTTGTGATGTTGTTAGTTCTCGTCCCGGCTTCGTCCAGTCCATTGGTGGGGTATCCCCTTGTCTCGATTCTGTCCACCAATGAGGAGCATTCTGAATCCAGGCAAGTCGGATCAGAAATGATCTTTTTCAACCTCAACATCTGGCTATATGGTAAGCTTTTTAGTGGACATACTGTGCTTGCATAATCCTCATGATTAAAATGCTTTTTTGTTTTAGAATACTTGTCTGTATGAATTATTCATGAACTTTAACATTAAAATTTGTCACATTGAAACATTGGATCACTAATACTTTAATTAAAGTACTACCCGCCCCATAGGCAGTATCATATAGTGTGCAGGGGACGGGAGGATTCCAATATTGGATCCTCTTTGTTTTTCTTGTATATAACGGAGGCTTTGTTGCCAGGGCCTCAGTTCCTCCCCTTGCACCTTTAATTTCTTAAAACAGCAGTGCTGTATCTTAAATAAATAAATGGAGGATTTCTTCTCCATTGAGAACAGGTGTGCACCCATAACCCCATTTCTTGCATGTATTGTGGTTTGACAAGCTAATTGAACATACCAACAATGTACTGGTTCATTTGGGCTTTGATATGCCGTCATTAGTGGATGGGTAAATATATGAAATTACCTGGAGAGCCTATTTGTTGCAGGGTCGGATCGGATCGAGGGTTAGTCCCAGGATGCACCGAAAACAGACATTGCTTTGGGTGCCACTTTAATGAGCTTTTGTGAATGTGATGGCTAGGATTGAGAATTAATGTAATGATGGGCCTTATTACTACTACTTTTCACTGTTTTCCTAGACTTTATGATTGTGATATACAGTTAAATTTGGTTGCCAAATAACTAGAAGGGGAGAGAGGCTGATGATTTTGTATTTATAATGGTGCGATAGAGTTCTGGCGTATTTAGGAGAGGTGCTAGAGTATAGGACCTTTAGAATGTATTGTTTGTATTATAAGTTGAAGTTGGTGCTGGTGTCTAACATTTGCTTTAGAGGGGTGGGGATTGGGTTTTTTAAATTTGTTTTTTTTCACTGAGTCTAGTGCTGTTTCATGAATGTGAATATATGAAAGCAGTAGGGATGAATTAGACTGGTGTGGAAATATGCATAACGACCTGGAATGTGAATGGTACGAATAATCAAGTCAAATGGAAAACATTTTTCAATTATTTGGATGACAAGAAATGTGATATTTGTTTTTTTACAAGAGACTCGTCTATTGCAGGAGGAAATAGCTAATTTGGAAAAAGAATGGGTTGGGAAGGATTATAGCTCTTTGTATAGCTCGAAATCCAGGGGTGTTGCAATTCTAATACGCAAAAACACTCCATTAAAAGTTTTGGAAAAGATCTCTTCTCGAGAGGGGCGGATAATTACATTGCTGATAAACTTTCAAAAGACAAATATGATTCTTTTTAACATATATGCACCGTCAGTTGATGATGGCTCTTTCTTCAGGCACGTGGCTCAGATGATTCAGGATTTGGATTCACCGGGCATAATTTTAGGAGGTGATTTTAATGTTGTCATGGATGCTGAAAAGGATAAAAGCAAATGTAGAGTGCATAGGAAAAAATATTATCACTATCTGGCATTACAGTCTTTGATAAAATAACATAATATGAAGGACAATTGGAGACTGGAGCATCCTTCTGCAAGGGAATACAGTTTCTATTCAGGGGCTCACGACAGTTACTCTAGATTAGACATGTTGCTAACTGCGGGAAAAATGGCTGAAAATTGCATTTCTAACAACATTTTGAATGTACTATTAACAGTATTCTCAAAAGGGCTTCATCCACAGTGGGGGGATCACAACTTCTTACTCCATGGAGAAGTACTTATATTATACAAAAAGAAGTTTAACAATTCGAAAGTGCCTATCTGAAAGGATATCCTAACTACCAAACAATAACATACCATATTATTTCATTAACATATACTTACATTTTATTACTCACATGTAGGGAACCTATTGAATACATCAAAGAATATGAAACAGCCAGATTCTTCTGTGGCTTAAGGATCTGAGTGTGAATTGTTGACACTGTATTGACCTTAGAAAAATCGTACCATTAGGACCCACTTATACAGATATACTTGTGTTGCTTTTTTACTTTTGTAATTGTTTTATATGTATGATCATTTTTTATGATTGTTTTTAATGAGAATTTTCACTACATGTGAGTAATAAAATTTAAGTATATGTTAATGAAATAATATGGTATGTTATTGTTTGCTAGTTAGGGTATCCTTTCAGATAGGCACTTTCGAATTGTTAAACAACTTTTTATACTGTTAACAGACCATGTGCCTGTGGCCATGTACTTGAAATTGGATTTTTAACTCCATGGGTCATTTACATGGAAGATGAATACATCGATCTTGAATGATGAGAAGATGGGGGAAAAAATTGTAGCAGAGGCGGATTGTTTTGTCGACGAGAATCACACTGGAGAACTACAATCGCAGACGGTATGGGAAGCCTTCAAGTGTACTATGAGAGGGATACTTCTTGGCCTGTCTAGCGGACAAAAGAAGAGACTTGAGAAAGACAGACATGATCTGGATTCACAGATCTGGGGTATTTCACATGAACTGATGGATACACCAAGACAATCTGAAAAAATAAAGGCGTTATGGAAATTGAAGACAAAATTGAGTGCCCTGATAAAAGAAAGAGCTGAACAGAGTCTTTATCAGATAAAGTGTTCATACTATGAAAAGGGGAAAAGTGTGACTGCTGGCTTGTGCACCGCACCGATTGAGGACAATGAAGTCTGAAAGGGCTATAACCTCGATAAGGTACCAAAATGGTTTGATTACATTTAACCCAAAAAAGCTCAATGACATTTTCAAAAACCTCTACACAAATGTGTATCACAATGAGCCTGAAATCACCGGGGATGGAGAACAAATTCTTGGTGGACTAGATATTCCTACAATTTCAGAAATTGATCTTAAATCTTTAAAGGAAGATTTAACTATTGAAGAGATAAGAAGGGCAATTGGTAGGTTGAATACCGGTAAGTCACCGGGGCATGATGGCCTCCCGGCAGAGTTCTATCAAATGTTGCCATATTCAGCCCTTGCTCCAATGAAAGAGATGTTTGATACATCATTGAAAGCTAGCCTTTTACCTCATACCAGCAGTCATGCTATGATCTCGGTATTTCTTAAAAAAAGGGAAAGATGAGAATCAACCGTCGAGCTGCCACCCGATTAGTTTGATTAATATTGATAACAAGGTTCTATCTAAGGTATTGACCTGAGGCTGGAAAGCTTATTTCCATGGTTGATGAATGAAAACTAATCGGGCTTTATTCAAAATAGACGAATCTCAACTAATGTATGCAAACTGGTTCAAACAATGTCACGTGCCATGGATTCACAGGAGGATATCGCAATACTATCACTTGATGCAGAAAAGGCATTTGACCGCATTAGCTGGAATTATCTGTACTCTGTGATGCATAAGATGGGGTTTGGTGAGAAACGTATTTTGTGGATTAAATTACTATATACCAATCCTACAGCAGATATAAATACTAACGGTTTAAGATCTGACGCTTTTGAACTGAGGAGGGGCACGAGACAAGGATGCCCACTGTCCCCTCTTTGAAACACATTGTGTATAGGCGCTATACAAATAGACTATCATATCATATCTTTTATTCATCATTGCTATTGAACCATTGGCCATTGCGCTCAGACAAGAACAAAGGTTGTACAAAGTGGGCTGTTGGGGTTCAGAGCAGAAACTCTGGTTCTATGCCGATGACCTGTTTTTGATCTTGAAAGATTTGGAGAACTCATTGCCCATTCTCATGGAAATTCTGTCTAATTTCCATCGATCATCTGGATATAAAGTTAACTGGAAAAAGTCTGAAGTGAGGCCTTTGACGGTAACATGCAATAAACATTCAATAACTTCATTGGGCTTCAAATGGTGTGCTGACAGGCTGCGTTACTTAGGAATATGGTTAACACCTAAGATTGAAGACATCATACATGAAAATATGAAAGATCTATGTAAGGATTTGAAACTAGAACTGGATTGATGGAGGATTCTAAACCTGTCGCTATGGGGGAAAGTTAATGCCCTAAAAATGACCTTAACTCCTAAGATTAATTACGTGCTTGGTATGATACCATTAAATATCAACTCACAATACTAGAACGAATTGGATAGGCTCATGCAGGATTTTATCTGGGATCACAAATCACCCAGACTTAAGCTTTGGAAACTACAGCTGCCTCTAGAAAAGGGTGGATTCGGAGTCCCAAATTTCCGTGCTTATCACTTGGCGTTCATGGCACAGTTTTTTGTCCCATTTCTTGATGACAATCCAGATGATTGGGTGATAGCTGAGGCTGGTATTTATGGGCCTTTGACTCCTAGGGCAATACTTTCAACTATGACAAGACCTGGATGTGTGACGAATCCCACCACTGAATTTTTGCTAAGCTCCTGGAAAAAGCTTTGTGAATTTATGAAGGTTGATGCTCTAAAGGATTCAGGTGCTTCAATCTGGTTAAATGCGGGATTCAAGGTGGATGGGAAGACTATATTCTGGCCTGAATGGTTCTTGGGAGGAGTTTAGTGGATTGTCGACCTGTTCAAAGATGTGAAGTGGCTGCCGACCAGGGAAGTTAATGAAAAATGGAATATTAATGGCTTTACAAACATGAATTATCAGAAGCTCAGGAGAGCCATTGGTAAAGTGGTGGTAGACAATGGATTAAATCTGGAATTTTTCACTACTAGATCGAAAAAAGGTGAAGGAGGTTTGGCTAGTAGGAGTTATAGGCAGATTGTTACAGACTAGAAGGAGAATATTCAACTGCGAGATGAATGGAGTTTGAGAATTGGTTGTGACATTTCGTCAGTGCTCTGGGTGAGAATGTGCCAAAATGTCAAACTTTGCTCTTTAAGTCTGTGTGAAAGATCCCGGCAGATCAAGATCTTAAACAGGGTATATTGGACCCCAGAGCGATTGTGTAAAAGAGGACTTTCGAACAACAGTGATTGTTGGGGCTGTCTGCATCAAGTTGGGACACTGGAGCATATGATGTGGAATTGTGTGAGGGTGCATGGTTTTTGGCTGGAGATTGGTGCAATTTGTGAGAAGGTATTGGACGAGAACATTTATTTTGATTTTAAGACATTGATATTGGGTGGAGATGAATTGCTTGAAGAATTAACTACTTGTCAGAAACAATGGCTATTTTGTGGTGCTGTGATGGGAAAGAAAATGAATCTAATAGGTTGGAAATCTGATGTTTCACTGAATATTGATGTTTGGATTGATGAAATGCACGAGCTGCCTGAAATGGAGAAAACGATCTATAGGTGAGAAAAGAAAATCTCACTTTATGATAAGATTTGGGGGAAGTTTATGCATCTGTACTATACTCTGATTGATTATGTTATGAATTTGGGGGGTTGATTGGGTGGTTGGGGGGTGTGGACTGTATTTGGTTTTTTAATGTACTAGTTTGTACCTGCTGTATTTTCAATGATGATTTGTTTGTGTTGATTGGATTCTGTGTCTAAGTATTTTTTATCCGAATAAACAAAAATAAATAATAAAAAAAAGTGAATGGGCTGAAGATGGTTGGAGGGCTTTCTAGAACAACCTGTGGGAGTGGTGGAGAATTCGGATTGTGTCAGTGTGTGTATCAGAGTGGGGTAGTATCTTGTCAAAGAGGGTAGTAGAAGGTGAAAAGTAGAACTGTGAGCCGGTTGGTGAGGTCAAATTAAAAAGCAAACAGCAAGAGATACAAAGCCACGAGAAGGTAATGCAATAATCTAATAGGTGCATCATGGCATTAGCATCTATCAAAAATATTTGACAAAAATAGTTGCCAAGTAGCAGACGCAAAAACAAAAAAAGAATTGGCAAAGCCAATAGTTTTCGGTTTGCATGGGCATTCAAATGAGGGTTTGTGGTGAACGAGGAAAAGAGTGGCACCTATGGAAAGAGGGGCTGCGTGGATTGACATCGAGGGGGGCATGAAGCACAGACAAAGTGAGGTGGTGAGAAATAAAGAAAAATGTGGCCACCTTTGGTAGTTTATGCACTTGTCTTGTGCTATTAACTGAGTGCGGACCTAGCTTCGAGAAGCAGTGAAGCGCTGTACATCAAAGATTTAATAGGCCTACAGGTAAAGGGGCACAAGTTACAAGAGAGCTGCATTACAATACAGTTAAGCATCAGTAGCCGTAATTAATGGTGAGATGGGATCCGTCAGTGTGTGCACAGGGGGCCGCAGGGGTGTATACAGTGCACGAAGAGATGGGTTTAGAGTTCCTTTGGGAACTGCATGAGAATCAGTCTGAGTCTAATTTTGACCTGCATGAGGTTCCACAGCCTGGTAGCATAGAGCGAGAACGCCCGTTTCTATTTCATTTGCATTTGCATTTTTGAACCTCTAATCTTGTCAGGCCCTGGCTTCATGTCAAGATTTGGCCAACCTCATTGGATAGGTAGGAGGAACATGGAGGATGACAGCTTTGTAAATGGTCATGCTGAGCTTGTAGGCGATAATGGCTTGTAGAGACAAGCAATGTATTATGCGTGTGGGCTTAATGTGGTCAGATTTGCAGAGACCTTTGATGAAGCAGGCCATGCCAGGGCGCATGCTTCTCCCTGGTGCCAGCGTACAAGTGGGCAGGCCAGTAGGCATTACATTTCCAGCATCCACTTTAGAAAGCATGGGGCCCACTACTGTGCATCAGAAGTTCTTGTCTGGAGTGACTTGATTTTGAGCAAGAGACAGTTGGTATCAGGACGTTTCTGTTTTCTTTGGCACGTGCGTTTTGAAGAAGTGATGGCTGTCAACGTGGATTGTGGAAGTAAATAAGAAAACTGTCACTTATACTGCACCTACTAACACTATAGTGGCCTCGGAACACTGCTGTGCTGCAAAGCTGTGCGTGTAACTTGCAGCTTACAGGCTACATTCCCAATATAGATCAGGGGGTTGTGCTGCAGTTGTAAATACGAGTATCATATAATCCAGTGAATTCAGCACCACTTTATATCAATGGGTTAATGGAACCTCTGCAACAATGCATGTGTATAGAGATATTTGTGCAACACATGCCATGCCTCTGGTGTGCTGAAGCTACATATAAAGATGAAGGCACCCCCCGAAACACTCACACCAGAGACTAATACAATCCGCTAGAGAAAAAGGCCCATGTCGATCTTGTAAGGATAACAAGTTTTAATCTCACACAAAAATGAGAGCAACAGCAAAGAACTCTGCTGCCAAGAACGATCTGCCGAAAAAGGGTACACGCAGAGGCTTAAGAGGAGACACATCATCAATGTGACGCAATAACGTACCGTAAAATCCTGCATGGCTAGTTGGTGTGTGCCTATACAGGATCTGCCTACTCCATTAGGTATGCCAGGTCATTGGTTCCAGCCCAGTCCGTCCGTCATCCATCAAGTGGGTGCTGCAGAGATCATCATCTATCCCCCCAGCACCTCGCAATACAAATCATATGATTGTAGCTCACAGATGTGCAATGTCCATTCTCTTTGAACATTCAAGACTTGTTATCTTAGGGTTGATGTTCGAAGGTCACCTGGTGCCATGGAATTCAGGGATCTTAGGGCCTAGTCAGTAATATGGGCTATAACTCTTGGCCGCCTGGGGGTGGGCCGGGTCAGGCTTTGGACAATCTGAGATAACATGCACACCATATGCCGGTCTATGATCGCAGCCTTGTAGGGCACATTCCTTTCAGGTCGAAAAACATCTTTGCAACACTGTTAGAACAATGAATGAGCTTTATGGCGGTTGGGGGTGTGGGTTGTCCTCATGGGAGCTCGGGATGGCTGTAGTGTTCGCTCGTCTTGCAATTAGGGCCTAGTGCATGAAAAACTGCATTCGCCATAAAGGCCTTGTCTCCTAACTATGATTACTAACATCTACACAAAATGCAGTCTTGCGCATGCACTTGAAGGGGCCCCTGAGGGACCCCCGTTTGTGGAAACAAGGCACAATCACCACACACAAACTGATACGCCAGACACGAGGTTGTAGTCCCAAAATCTAGGGTTTATTGCAAAGCAAATAGGTTCAGTTGACCAACTGGTCTCACGCCCCGCGATGTGTGTCTACCAGACCTCGGGGGACGCAAGAACACAAAAAATCATACAACAGTTACATATATACAAAACAAGCATCTTGTAATTAGTAGTGACACATTCTATGCCGCCCCTAATACATTCCCTTTGAACCAGGAACGATGATTGATAATAGTGACGAGTATGACACCTTCCAACATCTACTTAGCAACAGTTTGCAATTTTGAAAGCCCGCAGACACAAGTCTTTGTTTTAGGAACAGCGCTACGGTTTCTACAAGCAAGCTGTGCGTAGGGAGAGACACATTCCAGGCCTTGCTATCTATTTGTGTACCGGGGGGTCAACTTGCTCTCCAAGGCTCTACCGGGCTTAGGAGAAGGGGGGCTGCAAAGAAGAGCAAAGGAGAGCATAATTCAAGTCATTTTAATGTTCATTCTAGCATTTCTTCTGTGCTAACACAGACTTGCTGCCACCTGTTCTGATTAAAATGCCCCACTGTTCATCCTTCAAGGATATACGCGGGAGGGACCGGGCATCTCTGTCTGACCTACTGGGTTATGTTTCAACATGCCACTTGCGGCCTTGCATTGCGCACCAGTGAAGCAGAATAATATTTCAGCAAAGCAGTTTTACATGAGGCAAAAAGGCATTGTTAGAGAAAACAGTGAAAGGACAAAATGGCGATTATAGTCACCTTAAAATGGCCGCACCATTGTCAAGCTTTAGCTACATCTTTCTAATACTAAACACATGAGGCAGTTGGGCTTCGGCCAACAAATTATATTACCTTGCGATCAAGGGGGTGTCTATTCTTTCTGGACTGACAAAGCCCTCCTTTTGGCCGTATGCCAAACGCCTCATCCATACATTGCATCTTCCTCTGACGAGGTATCAGAGTCAGATTCTCACACACTACTGATCTCCTCTTCATTGTCATCAATATCAATTGACATGAATTCTTTTACTGTTTTTAATTCTTCATTACCGTGAATGTTTGTTCTAGTAGTGTTTTTTCTTTCTACCATTTGTACACATCCTTCACTTATCTCCGTGCATACTGTAGGTAGACAATGTATGCAACAACAGCATGTCATGAATATTCCTAGTATCGCTACTAGGATTGCAAATAGTTTCCATCCCCAGGATCGTAACACTTCCCAGAACCAGGAACTTATGTTCAACTCCCAACCTCCTTCAGGGGGATGAAGATCAGAGCTCAAAAAGTGCAATTTTCTTATTGCGTTGAAAATCGTGGGGGAGGAGTCACTTATAAATACGCAAAACGCTGATCCCACAATTTTGCAAACACCGCCGCGATCAACCAGAATTATATCTAGCGCCATTCTATTTTGAAGTGACATTAATCTAATTCCTTTTTCCTCAAGGGTCATATTATATAATATGTCGGTTGTTCCCTTTATTGTTTCCTCTAATATTCTGGACAGCCGTTTTATATTATAAGAGTTTATTGCTTGGCCCCAAAATGGTACGAATGATTTTGCTATGTCCTCTGCAATCAAACCTCCTTCATCATTTCATCGAGGTTGTGACCTGGCCAACTTGGCTATGTCTGCCGTCCTTGAAAGGAACACCCCAGGGAATAGAAAGCCTAAATAACAAGTACCTCCCCAGTTTCTAGGTAACCAGGAATATGCTTTTTATCCACATATAAAGTACACAGGATCTCCTACATAAATTAGCTCTACTTCTTTATCAAGGACTGCTATATTCATGCATCTAGTGAATGTCCCCACCTGGAAAGAGCCCTTCTTTCTCAAACAAAAGGGGACAGAATGTGGATTATAATTTACTGTATAGGAAGGGGGCTCCGCATCCTTATTTCCTTCTGGGTTCATATGAAATGTGATCACAGATGATTTATAGGGTACTGACAATCTGTCTTGTGGCATTATCGTCGGTGTAATCAATCGTGCCCTATGGAATATGAAGCAACCTACTGGTTTCATAATCACTTCCTCAAATTCATTCATATTTGTCTTGTCCAACTGACCAGTTTCAATTTCGTTCCATTTCCCATAATACAATGCACTCAGAGAGGCGTAACATGCAGAGCTCAATGGCAGGGGCTGCAATTACCAACCAATCCCCTTACCCCCATGCTGTGGCAAGTGGGCACACACCCAACAATTGTTTTTTCTCAATATTGAGTGTGTCATGTTCATTATTAGCAGTAATGTGTTATTCACATACCCTTCCCTATGTCTCTCTTCCATTGGGGATAAGGTATAGGAAATCACATGAACTGGGCTTTCCGTTGTGGAAATGTTTATAACAGGCAAGAGTACCTCTAGAGGGTGCATTTCTTCCAAGTACCATAATACTGATACTGTCAAAATTGGGGCCAGTATACTCATTATACACATTATTATTGTCAAGCTCAGCATACAATTCTTCCGACCATTCCCTTCTTGTAATCTTCTATGTGCTACGTTTAACTCATTATCAGCATTGCTGCAGGAGGAGGTAAAAACTGGTTCCGGCATTCTTCTCTCTTCATCCCTCTTCTTCTGCAATCTTCGTTGTGAATGTCTCTCATCATCACACTCGTTGGAATGTCAGTAAGTTCGATAGCTGCCTACAGTTTTTTTATGTCAGTTCTTATCAGCCTGGATTGCTTATACATTGAGCAAGATCTCCGTGCGTCTGCCCATCGCTCTGAAGTTCCAGAGCAGTTGCCTTTGTACCACGTGCACCCCGCTTGTTCGCTCGGGTTCAGGACAAATGGATTTTATGTTAGCACCGAGGAGTCTCGATTCTTGGGCTTTTCGATTTGCTCAGCCCTCACGACGCTCTCCTCTAGGCCTCCGGTTTCTACTTCATCTGAGAATAGGAAACAGAGGCAACAAAAGATCAACAGGAATGCATATTTGATCACTCCTTCTTTCTAGGCCGCAAATTGTATCGCTTTGCTCCTGGTATCATGTGATCAATGAATAGTGCGGATGCACTTTCACACTCAAGCTCGGATTCTGACTGTGACACACTGATAGATGATGGCGGGCACCCACGTGATGATGCAATTTTCGTTTCAGGCTGTGGTTCGGAAAAAGATGGTGGGCGCCAAAGCGGTACACGTTTCGTGTCGGCCAGCAGTGATGCTGATTCTGCTGGACAACGTTGGGGCACTCTTTGCCCTTCCTCTTTTACAGCAATCTCTTCATGCTTTATTGCAGAATCAGGCAGTTTTTGTGGCAAAGAACTGGCAACCGTTTCTTTTGTTTCTGGAACCGCTGTTTCTTTCTGGTTGCCTCGATCAGTCAAGTTTTCAGATGGTGATGGCACTTTCTTGGCATGGGTTGCGTGAATCCACGCTTTTCGTCCATCTACTTAAATAGCCGTCTGCGTTGTCAGGAGTATCAAATAGGGACCACGCCACCTGGGTGCTAATGATGTCTTTCGCTCAAAGGTGTTAATTAGCACCCTGTCTCCTGGCTCCAGTGCGTGTCCCGGGCCAGTGTATCTGATCGGTAATGCCTCCTGCACCCGCTGATGAATCAAACGCAATTTCTGTATTAACAGGTTACAATAGATGCTGAGTACAGGATATTCCATATCCCTCAGCCTACTTGGCTGAGGTGCATTCCAAACATTCGCCTGTCTCCCCATGACTATTTCATATGGGGAGAGCCCAGTTCTTGCCTGCACAGATGTTCGCATGCACGGTAGTGTTAATGGTAACGCATCTACCCAACTTAGCTTGCTTCCTGCGCATATCTTGCTGATCTTAGATTTCAAGATTCCGTTGTGGCGTTCAATAAGACCGGCCGACATCGGATGTCTCGAACAATGGAATCGCTTATCGATCTGGAGACCTGCGCAAATCTGTAGTATTACTGCACCCACAAAATGCGGACCATTGTCCGACCATATGACACGGGGTAAGCCAAAACGAGAGAAGTATTCTTTTAACATTACTTTCGCCGTGCTCATGGCAGTGCAGTCTTTTAATGGATACGCTTACACCCACTTGCTAAATGCACATTTGACCACCAGAACATACTTCAAGTTTTGGCATCCCTCCATTTCCATGAAATCAAAATGGATTACCTCAAATGGCATAGAAGGAGGGCCAAACTGCCTGTCGCAGTCACCGTTCCCTTCCTCACATTGTGTTGTAGACACGTGATGCAGTTCTGCACCAACCTCTCAACATTTTTCTTTATGTGTGCATTCTCCCATACCATGGCTAGATGCTGGACTATTTTTTTGGCACAAATGTGAGTGGGGCTGTGAGCCATCGTGACCATCGCAGTTACATAGGAATTGGGCAACATCCAGTTCCTACTCTTCTTGTCCACCCAGCAACCCTCTAGATCTAATGCTGCAGAGCCCTCAGCCTACCCTTGGATCTCAACAGCAGTAGCTTCTGCCTGGATCTCTTTGACAGTGGCAATTCCATTTTCTATCATGCAGGGCACTTCTTCCGACTGTACTGTCAACATTTTGGTATCCAAGTCAGTGGCAGTTTGCTTCGCAATTCCCTCTCCCACTTTGCATGTTACTTTTTTATGCGCCTCGCATTTCACTATTGCCAGGTGCTTTGGACACGTAAGTGCAGACAATAATCGTACAATCAAAGGGCCATGTTGTATTCTAGCCCCCTGTGATGTTAGGAAACCTCTCTCAGCCCATAGTCGGCTGAAGTTATGAACCACGCCAAAGGCGTACTGACTGTCAGTATATATATTTACACTCAAGTTCTCTGAAATCTCACAGGCTCTGGTCAAGGCAATTATCTCAGCTGCTTGCGCAGAGTTGTAAGGGATTCTTTTACTCTCCACAATACTTTTCAATGTGGCGATAGCGTAAGCAGCAGTTGATGTGCCATCCGGCAATTTAAAACAAGAGCCGTCACAAAACAACTCTCCATCTGGCTCTTTTTGTGGGGTATCTGTTAAATCAATTCTCCCCTTAGTTTCTTCCTCAGTAACCATTAAACAATCATGGGGAGGTGTTTCATTTCCATCAAGTTCTTCCGTGGGCAGTGGCATTAATTCAGCAGGATTCAAAGCGCTACACCTCATAATTTGGATGTGTGGCGCAAAGAGGACAATTTCATATCTAGTCAATCTAGCAGAGGTGAGGTGTTGCGTCTGCGTTCTATTGAGTAGAACGTCTGTGGCATGTGGCACCATCAAAATTAAAGTGGGCCCCAGTACCATCCCTTCCGTTTGTTTCCCTGACGCAGCAGCCGCTGCAACAGCTCACAAACATCGTGGTAATGCGTGCGCCACAAGGTCCAGCGCGGAAGAAAAATAGCCACACAGCCTATTTCTTCCACCTTCTTCCTGTGTCAAAACAGATAACGCACAACATTCACTCTCGTGCACAAACAACCTAAAAACGTTTTCATAATTTGGTGTGCCCAAAACTGGAGCAGAACACAACACAGTCTTGGGTACCTCAAATGCTCTCTGACATTCTGCATTCCACTGCAAAGGCATCACCACATCCTTCTTTGTCAGCTCCACCATCGGCTTTACAACCAATGCGAAGTTGGCAATCCACTGCCGGCAATAAGAAGCCATGCCTATTATAGCTCTGACTCCTTCGTGTTTTTGGAATAGGCATACCAGAAATGCTTTCTATTCTCTCTGGCATCAGTCTTCTCCCTTCTTTCGAAAGTAGGTAGCCCAAATTAGTCACCTCCTTTCGAGAATATTGGAACTTTTTTTAAGCTCGCTTTGTGGCCATGCGCTGCCAAATGTGTTAACAACAAAACAGTACTCTCTTTACAAATTTCTTCTGTATCTGCAGCGATCAACAGGTCATCTATATATTGCAACAGTACACAACCTGTCGGTAACTCTAGCATATCTAGTTCTTCTTTCAATGCTCTAATGTAAATACTTGGACTTTCTGTGTAGCCTTCGGGATGCGCGTGAATGTGAATGATCGTCCTCCTAATGTGAAGGCTAACAGATATCTGCTTTCCTTGTGTACTGGAATACTGAAGAAAGCATTCTTCAAATCAAGAACACAAAAATATTCTGCAGACGCAGGAATCATTGTCAAGATCGTGGTGACATCTGGGACCAATGGAAATTGAGGATCTACTACCTTGTTTAGTGCGCGCAGATCAATTATGAAACGATACGGTACCTCATTACCGCCTTTCTTATACACCGGGAGAATGGGGCTGTTACATGTGCTACCTGTAATCTCTTCAATCACTCCCAATTTTACCAAATCAGACACAATACTCTTCAATCCTTTTTCTCTTTCCGCTGAGATTTTGTACTACGGAATACGTGGTAACATTACTTCTTCTTTTAGTATAATTTTCACTGGCTTTATATCCAAACATCCGACATCATTATCATTTGTTGCCCATATACAAGTTGGCACTTCCCTTAATTCCCCTGGCAAAGGTTAGACAAAAATTCAGATACTGGCACATCTTGTGGAGAAATGGTCAGAAACACTCCATCCGGCGTACAGTGGATGACTGCACTCAGTTTTTTCAATAAATTCAACCCCAATAGATTCTCCCCACAGTTTTCTGGACAGTGGTATTTCTGGAACCAAGTGATGGTCTATCAAACACTTTTGTGCCCCCGTATCCACGAGGAATCTGTGCTCACTATCCCCGACTTTCATTTCTACATAGTGTCCTTTCTGATTCACGGGAATAGACACCGGTTCCAACCCCTGTCCTGGGCTGTCCTATTGGGGAAATAACACATCATCCGATGTGTAATCGCTGCTGTTATTATAATATGCATTCGCATGAGTATCAAAAATGTTCCCGCCCCTCCCTCTATTTCCATTTTGCATATTCTGCTGGCTCTGATTCTGAGGAGGGGTTTGATTTTGGGTTTGGGCACCATTCCCTTGACTATTTTGGTGTTGCTGCATATTAATCCTGTTATGCCCATTTGCTCCTGGATGCCCTCTATGCTGTCTTCTCTGAACGTACCCATTTCTATTTTGCAGGTGCAGACATTGCGCTCGCCAGTGACCTTCCTCTCTACAATACGCACATTGATTCAATCACAGGGGCCCTCCATGCATGTTCGAATGACCTCTGCCCTGGGTGTTTCCTCTGCCTCGATTGTGATTGTGTCCCGCTACCTGTTGGAGTAGCACCCTAACCATTGTTCGTAATCCTTCTATTCTCATTGGCATGGGGTATTCATTACATATTTCATTTATCTCCCTTACGGGAATACTGGGATCCGAAATCCATTTCAACGCCTCTGTATATATGGCTCTACCGCTTCAGTTCTATCTCTCCTAATATCCCTACTCCTATACCCAGGTGTGGCAAACATTTCAGTATGTTCATCGTCAAGTTCACCTTTTAGTTCAAAAGCCGATCTACATGTTCCCTCATCTCTTCATCATTCCCTCTACAACGGGCCAAAGCATTCAAATATAGCAATCGTTGTGGTGAAACTTCCCAAGTATCTGTTTCCATCTTGCCATCTGTTTTCCATCTTGCCACCCACTATTCACCCTTGCATTCTTTCGTTGCTCCTCCTGAAGTCAAATATCGAGGCCATCGCTGCCGTTTCATCATTCCCATCTATATACATTTCGGCCTGTTCTCGCAACTCTTGCTTTCTCTCCTTACTAATCGCGCTACGAGTCACTCTCGCACATCCACTCTGTCCGACCCCTTCTTTCTTTTCACCAGATTCAAGTTCAATTACAGGTGGGCAGATGGGACAGAAACGATCTCTACTGAGGGAGGTGCTGATGGGGCCATGGGAACGGGCTGTATCTGTTGCAATGCTGATTGGGTAACCAGAGGCGCCGTGTATGCAGTCTGTGGCTGTGCTAGGGTCTGAACAGATGGGAGGGGCTGAGCAACAGGAGGGGGTTGAGTAACAGGTACTGACACAGTCTTTTGAGTCTCTCGGCTTGGGCTTTGCTTTGTGTCAGTCAATATTTTTTCTATCAATTCATCTGATGAATGCAATTCTCGTTGTGGATATATTTTTTCTATACTCAACTGATCACGTCTATTTGATCTTCTCAAACTATTACTCCACTCCTCCTCCTCTTCCTTTATTTCAGATTTCGATTTATACCTGCGCGCATGTTTCTCTCTACTTTTGAAACAGAGCATGGCTTCTCTCTTCCAATCCCTAAGGATATCAAATGCCGCAGGGCATGTTTTCTTCTTCATTAATACCTTTTCCAAATTATCTATCCTCGACATTGTTGGGTGTCCTGACCCACGTTTGAGCTATCATGCTGCAACATTTGGTGCTGTGGGCTTAGAAAATCCAAGATGGCCAAAAAGCCCACATGTGCGCCAGAATCCAGGAGAACCATGCAGTTTGTGCGCACACCAAAATGGTTGCCTAACTTGCTACCCACCAGTGCGAGCAGGATGGGCCGGGGTGCCATGAGTGAAATGTGTGCCAAAGGAAAAACCACACTTTAAAATTACCTCTGGTTTCTCTGAATGCCAGCTCAAAATGCCTATTTTCAAACATTGCAACACATCCAAAAATCTCACTGAACACCAGCGGACATCTGGCAGAATGAAGTATGTGTGCATAATAAATCTGGGAAGTTGAAGAGCCCCAAAACAATGTTCATAACAAGACTGGCTGAGCTCTGCAGGTCTGCAGCAGCCTAACTGAAACTGGATTTAAAACTACCAAAAATCGAAAATGTTTAAATTAACTGAGTGACCTACTTTTGAGTGTCACATAGTTTGTAACTGTTAAAATGTCACAGTTTTGAACTTAGAATCAGCATTCTAGCTGCATATGTAAAAATTGTCTTGACTTAAACTGGGGAACAAAAAGTGACATTTTACCTGAAACCTGGCTTAAGGAAACTGGAATTCTGCCAGACAGCTACCCCCGACAGGAGTGGGGGCTTGCCCAACAAATGCATTCCCAGGCCTGGCTGCATTCTGTTGCTCCTGCCAAAAGGAAGTCACACACTCTCTGATTGAATTACCAGGGGATTGCAAGAAACTAAAGAAAGGGCCCAGGCAGATGGTTTATTAGGGTGGTCGTAAATGGCTTCCTTTTGAACAAAGCCCTGCCTTGACTCAGGCAGATGGTTTATTGGGGGGACCGTAAAACAGCTTCCTCTTGGCAGAAGCTGGGAGGGGCAAGGTCTCTGAGCTTGGCAGAAACTGGATAAACTGGTTTCTATACCATGTGACCTGAAATGACACACCCCTGTTGGCCAGAATATGATTCTAAGAAAGATGTATAACTCACAGTGCGGACTTGTCAAAATTATTTAAATGATACCATAATTCTTGTGATTTTTCGGTGCACGTTTTAAGACGCGTTGGAAATTTGTGTGATGTTCTGGGGCAAAACCCCGCTATTTATTGACACCACAGACTCTGTGTTTAAGCTAGAGACATGGGAATTTACTGGAGTATGTATGGACAGGCCGTGTATATGTGTATAATTTTTAATGAAAAACCAATGTTGCAAAACCAGTTAAAAAACGCAAAATGTTGCCAGTTCTGAATGCGAGCTCTTAGAAACATCAGAGTTTGAACAGAGTATACCTCATGTGATCCGTGATGGGTGCATGTAATTTCAAACCACTGTGTATCTATGAAATATGTCTTTAGGTCAAATATAGATTTGTGTGTAATTTGACAGGGGGTGTCCTTTCTGCAAGCCATTAAATGACATCATTCTGACACACAATCCTGTTCTCCAGTGAGAACGCAAATAATTCTCCAACCTATCAGAACTCTGAAGGGGTTGGGCCTAGAAAGCTAGCCTCTCCACCCACTTTCAAAACACATAAAAAGAGCCACTGGAAGCTAGAGAGGACATTCAATTCCATTTGCTGCGGAGCATGCTGACCAACGACTTCACATCCAGAGATCCTACACTTAGACTTCCAAGCTAAACAGAGACTACAGAACTTTGAACCAAGAAGGCCCACTGCAAGCAAAAGTATTTGTCAGCAGGCCCAAAAATCATTTGCAGACTATCAACAGCCGGGCAAGCTGTTTGAATTCCCTGCCTAGAACATTGCTGTGTCCGTCGAAAGCGGGACTAGGAGCCGTGCAGACCGGTGCTAGACTAGACCAGCAGAACCCAAGATCCAGGAGCAGTGCCGGTGACCCAGAAAGCAGAGCTGTACTCGGAACCGGAGACCAGATCGCTGTGAAGTGCTGTGCGCAGTGACCGGATCCGTGACAAAGTCGCCTTCCTGTCCAAAATCTCTCGTGAGTACTCAGCAAAACTCAGAACCTATCCCTTAGTTTAATATAATATAATTCAATTTATTTAACCTAAGTAGAACTGTCACCTGTCATTTTCTAGCTGCAAGCTGTAACCTGTCGCTTTGAACTTTTAAAATTTCAAATCCGAAAAACTACCTTTATTTAATCGTCCGTATCTCTGGAACCGTTTGGGCTAGGAACTTGGTTTAACTTTCCTCTGAAAGCTTAGAATCTCAGCTTTTCAACAAGTATAGAACTCCTTATACTTTTGCCGTAATCGTGATTCACGCATTCGCGAATTTTGCCGCGATTCGCAATTTTGTTAAAAATCCAGCCACGTGTGATAACAGCAGCTTCCTTGTTTCCTTTGCCAAAAATTCGTTTAACCTGCTAGTTACTCCTAGATCCTTGCTAAAGTGAGCCTGAACTCATATTAACTAGATACCACTCACCCTGAACCTCCTGAAGGGAATTAAAAGCATTTTCAGCATATTTCTCACTGCATTGTCACCATATTCAAAGCATTTTGCCTGTGTTTCAAAACTCCTATTGTTGTATAAGCTGCTGAGGGGGAATTGAACTGAATTCTATTTGATTGCATTCCTAAGAACTGTGTGCTCTCCTCTTCATTTCCTTACATTGCATAAGGGGGGGAGCGGATTGCCAGAGAAAAGTGATTACATTGTTTTGTTGAAATCATATTGAGTATTTTCTGTATTGCATTTTCATTCAACATTGCATCCATCTGAAACTAGATAAAGCATTCTCTACCACCTTATTCTTCTGTTCCTATTCCCAAGCGTGCTACCTCATCCTTTATACTACTCCTGGGTAATCAAATCAGTTTATTAGTAGAACATTACCCATTGTTGTTAACTGCTCATGTTCTGAAGTGTGATATTAATTATTAATTTATTATAAAGTGTGATATATATATATATTGTTTACATTCTCAAATAAACCGTTTAAACTTGCAAAACAGAACTACTTCTTGGCTCAGTGCGGTCAGGGGGGTTCCAAGAGAGGGGTGTTATATAGGGGTAGTCATCCAGAACTCATGAACTGGACATAAAGATATATCAATAAGGGTTTCCATTCAGTATCCCAGACTAGGCATTGACTTAGCTGTAGTGCTGGATTGAATCCTCTTACAAATTATCAAAACTCCCATGTTCTGACCACTGAAAATCTTCCTGCTTTCTGGTTTGCCTATGCCAAATCTCACAAAACATTATTGCTCCCACACCATACTTCACATACATCTCATACGCAGGCGTTCCCACCAGTGGGGCGACCTGGCCAGTTTCCAAAGATTGTCCGCCACAGCAGAAAAACCCTGCTAGGGTGGACAATACCCCAGGCATGTTTTAACCTTACCCTCGGCTAATCAAACTTACATTGGGCGTTTGACTTTGCAAAATCAACTCTCAACCAATCGGGGCACGACTCACCTGATTAATCAATTTGTCTTTTCAAGACACAATTCGTCCGTATACTGACGCAACCAATGACGTTGTGTCTGCGTATCTTGGCTCACTCTGCCTCGTTTCGGGACCCTCGCCTCCTTGTTCTCTGGCCGGACATGTCGATCAGGGATCAAATGTGTGCAGATCTGCAGAAAGGAATCTCATCGCTTAAGCAGGGGCACCCCGAACACCTCTTGATGCCGGCTCGATCGTCTCGTCCTCGCCGTTCTTTCCGCCTTCCTTATTTCTCAACGTACACGATGGAACAAGTGGGGGAGGGTCCCTATTCGGGTGCCATCTTGAAGGGGCCCCTGAGAGACCCTCATTTGTGGAAACAAGCCACAATCGCCACACACGAACTGATGCGCCAGACATGAGGTTGTAGTCCCAAAATCTAGGGTTTATTGCAAAGCAAATAGGTTCAGTTGGCCAACTGGTCTCACGCCCCGCGACGTGTGTCTACCAGACCTCAGGGGACGCAAGAACACAAAAAAATCATACAACAGTTACATACATACAAAACAAGCATCTTGTAATCAGTAGTGACACATTCTATGCTGCCCCCAATACGTTCCCTTTGAACGATGATTGACAATAGTGACGAGTATGCCACCTTCCAACATCTATTTAGCAACAGTTTGCAATGTTGCAAGCCCGCAGACACAAGTCTTTGTTTTAGGAACACAGCGCTTCGGTTTCTACAAGCAAGCTGTGCATAGGGAGAGACACATTCCAGGCCTTGCTATCTCTTTGTTTCTATTCATGTACCGGGGGGTCAACTTGCTCTCCAAGGCTCTACCGGGCTTAGGCGAAGGGGGGCCGCAAAGAAGAGCAAAGAAGAGCATAATTCAAGTCATTTTAATGTTTGTTCTAGCATTTCTTCTGTGCTAACCCAGACTTGCTGGCACCTGTTGTTCTGATTAAAATGCCCCACTGTTCATCCTTCAAGGATATACGCGGGAGGGACCGGACATCTCTCTCTGACCTACTGGGTTATGTTTCAACATGCCACTCGTGGCCTTGCATTGCGCACCAGTGAAGCAAAATAATATTTCAGCAAAGCAGTTTTACATGAGGCAAAAAGGCATTGTTAGAGAAAACAGTGAAAAGACAAAATGGCGATTATAGTCACCTTAAAATGGCCGCACCTTTATCAAGCTTTAGCTACATCTTTCTAATACTAAACACGAGGCGGTTGGTCTTCGGCCAACAAATTATATTACCTTGCGATCGAGGGGGTGTCTATTCTTTCTGGACTGACACACTGCGCTACACTATGTGGGTTGATCGTATTGGGGTGGGGTCCTACCACCGTCCCCCCTCCCGCCTGGCCCATCATAATGCTTCGAATGCAGCTTGCCTTACTCTAAAGCACTTAGCGGGGTGGGAATGGAGTTGCCCCCTTACCAGCATTCCCCCTTTTGTTACTTCTATCATAACAAACTCCTTAATACCCCTGCGCTCCCGCTATCTCCTCTCTGCTTCCACCTATGGCTGTGTTCCCTTTATTGGCATCCAAGCCCTGCAAACTGACCCCAAACTCTCCCCCCTACACGCATATTCCTCAGGTGAGCAAGTCATATAGATGCATCCCCCGCTTGGTCTACCCAAAGCTCTGTGTAATTCTCTAGATCTGTGGGTGGAGTAATGATAGTGTGGTTTAGATGGTCAACTTAATTTCCATATGTGATGGAGAGCATTTCATACTTAGGGCCACTCAGTGGGATATCAGTCTGTCTTTAATATCTTTTGTATTGCAAGGTGCTTTTGATACCCCAATTGATACCATCATTCTAGCGCTATTGGGTGCTGCATTGGCAAAACATCGGAGGCCCAGTTAGCAGGTTGTGAGAAACCTGAAGGTGTCTCACCTGCTTATGCCTGGAGATCTGGCATCCAGGTGGCCAGGACACAGCCATCGCTATTGTATCCAGTTCCTGGGGGTGGACCAGTGGGGGAGGATCATCTGCACAAGGGGTCTTTGGGGAGTGGAAGTGGGACACCAAGGGTTGAGACGTGGTATCCTCCCCTCCCCTTAACACCGTTTCCCCATCCTACCCTGTAGGATACTTAGAGGCTCTACCCCCCCGTTTTCCCATGCTAACACCTTCTTACATGTTAACAGACAACGGACTAACACCAGAGTCATTTACCTAACATGTCCCAACACTCGGGTCAGGCAAAGTCAGGCAATTGACAATAACCACACACACCTGATGGCCCTTTACCTTCCCCACAGGGATAAAAGGCGGAGCACGAAAGCACACTTCGAGCAAGGCAGAACTCTCGAGAAGACAGCTACACCAAACCGGCAGTACAAAGGGAGGAGAAAAGCAGTGAGACCTTTTCAATTAAGACCTGCAAAGCCTCCGAAAGGGAAATCATAAGACTGGGTGTTACAGCTGGCCTGTGGACAAGCAGATGTCAAATTTTACGCAAGGAATTTACAAGAAGAACCTGTGTGTATGTTTGCACTTTAAAGAAAACACATTTGAGGTCCAGGTGCCCAGAAGGATTCAGCGTCACGTGGGTGCTCATTTGAAAGGCTCTGACCGGTTCCTGGTTTTGATACTGCAAGAACCAGAAGGCCATAGGAAACGGTGGCGTGAGGCGTCAGAGTGGTCCTCAAAGGTCACGTTAAAACCTTTGTACAATCGAAAGTCTCTGACCCGTTGCCAGAGGAAAGCTAGGGGAAGGGAACCCCGCTTTCTACTACGATTGTGAACTGTGATATTTGGCAAATGTGAACCCGACAGAGGGATGCCAAAAGAGAGCTAGGAGAAGCAAAACCCTGCTTTCTGATGAAACTGAGCAATACATAAATTGTATTAGGAATACACAAACTGTGTTGAAGAAAGGCTGTAGTGAACCCAAAGGAGAGAGGCCCGTTTTTGCAAGGAGGATCCGAGCCTGGCAGAGGGAGATCCTAAGGGCGACAAGCAATTGCCCAAGGTGCAAGATCACTGAGAGAACTTTTCTTTGGTACTTTAATCAGCAAACCTTCTAAGGCAAGAGACTTTTGCAAGAAAGAGACTTAGCCTCCGAAGCTGTTTTGACATCGTTGAACTGAACTGTGAACCTCGTGCTGTCGAGGCCCAGGTGTGTGCTGTGCTCGAGAGTCTTGCCTTGTTCCGTGCTGGAAACGTGGGGAATGGAGACCAGTCATACCATCCTGACTTATCATTTTGTGAATACTTCTTTCTTTTCTGGTGAACATTACCCCACACTCTTTTTGTAATTCAGTAGTAAAGATTGGCAATATTTTTAGTATAGGCCCTTTGTATTTGACAAGACGCCACTAGGACTGCCTAATTATTATTTGATGGCCATAGCTTGCTCCCATCTTAGATTTAGGTTTAGATTAGGTGTTTATCTCACCATTATAAAGTTTGATAAAATGTGATCACATGCGTCTGTCTTTACTGTTGCCACCATGAGTTCCTTACAAAGTGCAGAAGATAACTAGGGTGAACCCGATAATGCGCATCAACATCTTCATGATCGCTCTGAGCCAAGACGAGGCCCAGTTTAATGCTAGTGTGAACCAGTCCCTCTCCTGTACTCCTCCCTCCTTCTTCATGCGAACACACAGGCCATGGATGGCTGCAATGATGTGGGATAATGACGTGTTCTCTGCATCCTCTGAAAACACAAATGTGCAGCATGAATTGCCAAATGTTTTGTAAAACCCACCTTCCATTGCTGTTAACATGTCCAGCACGTAGTGGTTTTGCATCGTCATAAGTCTCAATGCACGCAACTCAACCTTGATCATGTAGAACCTGTTCTCTGTGTCATTCGTGAGCTGGACTAGCTCCCAGCGCACGATCTGCAGCCATTTACTATTTGCTGCAGCCTGCACTCCCGGCAACACTAGAGATGCGAAAAAGGATTCTGCTGAGCTGAAGAGTCAATACTCCTCTGGTATTTCAGCAAGAAATGCTGTGGAATCTTTGGATATGTAATTCAATCTCTTCTTCCTCTTCAGTTGTTGGAACTGTCCTTTCCCTGGCAGGATGCAGAACTCTTGTGTGGGCAACAGGTTCTTTTCTTCTTCTTCGAATACAGGGTGACTAGTTGTCTCCTCGGCAGGCAGTGCTCCTCCTTCAGGTGTTCTTCTGGGATTACTAGTAGCGCTGAGTGCAGCATGGCTAGCAAACAATAGCCCCCATGATGGTGGCATGTGCAAGTAAGCTTGTTGGTCACAGACCCAGTAATAATCCATCACAGCTGCCGTTTCCCTCTTCATGTCTGGAATCAGGAGAGTCTTATTGCAACGTTGGTTCGAGCCGGCAAAGACTGTACCCTTGCTGCTGAAACAAAGTTCGTATTCTTTTTGCCTGTACACTTGCACCGGCTTTTCCATTGTTGCAATCCACGTCAGCTTTGTGACATGCTCTGTCCATATCTGTGCACAGAAATTGTCCACCTGCGCAATTGCTTCCTTGTCATATGTTACCAGTCCTTCTGCCAGGCAAGGTAGTATGGTGTCTTGTCATTTGTTATTGACATATGTACACCCTTTCACCATCAAATAGGGAAGCGCCACACACTTGATGTTTTTTGGTTCGTCATTGCACTTCACAACATCTGTACCCGCCATTTGCAGTTGCACACTGTGTGCCTGGAACATTCCTTTTATTCTGCATAGCGCCAAATGAACTAGGCATTGTACCTCTATAATTGTGATTGCTTGTGCTACTAACACCTTGGGAGCCCCTGTCGCATGTGGAATGAGAGAACACACATAATAGCTTCCATTCACAACGTTTCTTCCCACGCCACTCATGTCAGTATACCAACTGTTGGTAAACTCAGGGTGCCGTATATCCTCAATCGCATCCAAACCCAACCCTTGATACGTATAATACTTCTTTCGTACTTCCCTTTCCATTATTCTATACATGCTCTCAGGGGTGCCGGCCTCAACATTGCTATTGAAAATGTCATCCTATTTTATTGAATTATTAAACAGTCCTCGAATTACTGGAAACAAACTCTTTACTATTACCTTCATTGCCAATTGTGCACGCATGCTCGTTGTCATGTTGTTCCTGCTATAATCATCACCAATACTTGTATCAACACTATTGCTACTCCTATATGCATTTCCATTATTATTGTTAACAGTCATGTTGCTAATATATGTAAATCCTCTAATATTATTAACATGTATATGTAGTGTCTGTTTAAGTATACAGTCCCATTAGCCACCCCCCCTTTATGGGACCTCTCCATATAACAGACTCTTCCCCAATAAAGCCCCAACAATATCATACATAACCCTGGAATAACAGCCATTCCACCGTAATGGCCATAGGCCAGTATATTATCATTTGTGCATCTACACTTCGTATCCCTAATTAACAAACAGTTATTTACATTGGTGAGGTTCATCATCTTTACTCCTGAAATCGAAGCAGAATGCACAGAACTAAAAAAAAAGGGAGGGACGTACAAGACTGTAATGTGTGCGGGAAAATGAGCTAAAAAACATGGTGCCGGTGGACGGCCATTTTGGACATTAATTTCCAAAATCGCAATCGAAATCTACGTGTCTGTGAGCTCAGTCAGCAGACATGGATTCTGCCATGGTTTTAATGTGTATTTTTGGAAGCAGGTGAGCTCATTATGGAGGATATCTGGCGTATTGTTCTATGAAGGAAGTGCCAAGAAGGGAGTCAGAGTTGTGCAGGTGCAGTGATAAGGGGTGCTGAGAGTGTGCGCAAGGGAGAGGAGCTGGTTGTTTTCCACTTCGGCTACAAACAATACAGGGAAATGTGTTGGTCAGTACTACAAAGCTAGGGTACTCTGTCCTTTCTGTTATCTTTTTCGATATTACCACACAAAACAGAAATCAGAATAAGCTTCTTTTGAGCTAGTTAGTTGACAGCCCATCAAAATGTGGCCCTAACACTCTCCTTAAACAGAAGAACACCCTTTCCCTTCATGATGCTCACTGGCCCTAGAAAGTGCTGTGGCACCGCCTACCTAAAAAGAGATAGAAAGAGGGAAACTCGCCCTACTCCTGCAATGAATGGGATAACTTTGGGGCAGAGTACTAGCACTTAATTAGCTTTTTCAAAAACACCAATATTGGTAACACTGGTTAAAAAGTAGTTCTCAAAGCCAATAGTAATAAAACAATTAAGAATATAAATAACACTCTCGAATTGTTCTTATACTCCTTCAAAACGCCTTCTCTCTCCAGAGTCTACACAGGGGTTGATTTTTGAGAGTATACATTTTCACATAAAAACAATCGATTAAAAGAAAGGGCTGGTGAGTCTCGGTTGACCTGGATGGTCTGATTATTTGATGGAGGTGCAGCGGGCCATCTTGTGGATGCGACAGATGCCGCATGATTTATACCATTGTCACAGGAAACTCATATCCATGATGAGGATGGGAGAGAAACTCAGGTGTCGCTACTACAGTAAGCAGCACAAGGGTGTAATTGCAAGTATTCAATGGCATCAGATTGGCCTAGGGAAGAGAAGAAATGGTATACATTGAGGGAGGCAATTCAGAGACTTCGAGAGCATACCATGAAGGAAGCCATCCATATCGAAACTCCCAAACATATGGGGTAGTTGCATTATCAGTCTTAGCTCGGAATACTATCATTCAAACTGCTCCTCCGGCCTACAAAAATGTCATCATGTCCCTGCTGGTGGGGATGACTGGTAAGATAACGGGTGAGGTGGTGGATGCTATCAGGCAGTTGGCTGATCTAGGAGAATAAATAAGGCTGAAGACCGGCCCCGAGAAAGGGAGAGAGAAAGAGAGGGGCGCAGTGATAGGTGAACTCCTGGGAGGAGGTTCGATAGCTGAGATTCTCGTATGTCGAGAAAGGACATGTTCTTGGCACTACTAAAAGATGGAGTGCCGCGGGAAGACATTGATGCAATCAAAACCCTAGACATGTATCAGCTCTATAAAAAGAGAGGGTTAGAAGGTAAAGAAGTGAATTAATCCAAAGGGGGCAAGGTTCCTTCTGCACATCCTGAGGAGGCGGCGGAAGAGGAGTCCATGGGGACACCTTTACCATATCAGCCGACCTATACTGATTTATGAAAAAAGTTGTGAGTGCAATATTGGAGACAGAGTCCAAGAACACGCATTCAAAATATGAATAGGATTGTGGTCAAACCCTGTCTGCCCGAATTAAGATAGGCAGACAGCCTCATGTAAATGTAAAATTATTATGGCAATCGGGAAATATGCAAGAGGTTTGCACCTTAATGGATACCAGAGCGAAGGCCTCATGAATTAACGGGAATCCTTCAAGGTTTAATGGCAAGCATTTTACCATAACAGGATTGGCTGTCCAAACAAATGTTGACATGAAAAATGGTAATTTGAAAAGGAACAAATATCAAGTGTTCATTTTTCTCATCCCGAGTAAATTATTGGCTTTGATATTTTGGAGGGGTTGACACTAGGGTTGGAAGGTAAAACCTATCAATTTGCAGGGAGTCCTTTATGAGTACTCCCATTCTCATGGTGAAATTGAAAATGCCCCGTAAAGGTTCCCTTAGCGACACAACAGGTATCTGTAAAACAATATCGTATCCCAGCGGGGCAGAAGGAGATTTCAGACACCATCAAAGGATATGTTGATGCAGGTATGCTACGACCTGTGACCACACAGCTTGGAACAATCCGGTCTGGATGGTCAAGAAGCCGGACAGAATTTATAGGATGAATGTGGATTATCGTGAGTTGAATAAGTACACTCCTCCGTTAGTCCCCGCAATCCCAGATGCGGTTATCTTGATTGAGCATGTGCAAAAGTTCAAAGTAACATGGTATGCAGTAATCGGTCTGGCGAATGTATTCTTCACTGTGCCAATTGCTAAAGAATGACGAGAGCAATGCATTCTATTGGAATGGGAGGCAATATATGTTTCAACGTTTACCTATGGGGTACATGCAAAGCCCGACCATCTGTCACCAGCTGGTGGCAGAACATTTAGATAATGTCAGGTTTGCACAGAATTTTATCAAGTCAATCAGAATTCAAGTGTACCACAAAGAGAAACTTTGTCACAGAATCACTAACCTGGTCAGCAGATGCATTCGAGAAGATTGTGAGAATCCCCGTGGGGTCTCTACTGCCCCCAGCCTACCAATGGAGGAACTGGGTACCGTAGAAGTCCCAGGGAAAACCTCTGGGGTAGAAAACCCTGCAGCGGCACGTCAGGAGACGGTTGGAGCGTCGTCGCTAGAATGGTGTGCGTTGAGAAGTCTACTCAGGCGAGGCAGGTAAGGTGATCTCCCTGCGAGAAGACTGGTGTCTGAGAAAGAGAGAAATGCGCAAAGCAGGAGAGATCAGAATTTCCTTCCACAGTTCCGGAGATGGGTTTGAATACTTGGGAAACAACGGAGTGTAAGAGGTAAGTTCTTCTCTTGCTAATCGGCTCGAATCTTAAGTTGTTTCGGATCAGAAATGATTCTTGGGCAGACGAGTGCAGCCGCAGAGAGGAAGGACCGGCGTCTGAAAATTGCACGCGGAAAGAGCCCTGAAAAGCAAGCCGAGATGGGAAATGTGTTTGTAGGTAAGATCTGGAGCGTCTGGTAACAGAGTAGCAACGCAGGGAAGTGTTTGTGTTCCTGCTTGAAATACGGTCACCTGACCGTCCGGGGGCAGAGACTCCACTGTGCTAAAAACAGTAGAAGGCTGGAGCGGTATAGGTCCGTGAAGCATCGCCATCTTGGGAGGATTCCTTGTATCACGAGTCCCAGGATGAATGCTTCGGGCACAGACATAGCGCCGTTGATTCATCCGCCACCATGACCAACTGGAGAATGGAGACGTGACAGACATTTTGTTAGAGGGAAAGGATGAGCAGAGAGTGCAGATGCACCTAGACCTTATTAGTGAAGGGCTAACGAAGGAAGGATGGGAAATCAATCGGATAAAAACCCAATGGCCCAAAGAAACTGATTTTTCTGGGAATTCAATGGCATAATGGCCACCGTGAAATGGTGCCAAAGACCAAACAAAAGATTCTTGAGTTCTCCACACCCATGAATAGGAAACAAGCTCAACAGTTCATAGGGTTGTTTGGGTTTTGGAGCCAGCATATACCACATTTGGGGCCAATTCCTGTGCCCCTCTATAAAGTGACCCGAAAAAAGTCCAACTTCTTTAAATGGAAATGGTACATTTAAGATTGTGCCAAAAAGGGGAAGGGGGAATTGCAAAACTGCATGGTGTCCCGTTGGTGGATTTAGAACCTTTGGACAAAGCTGAGGTGAAGGACCTCTCCTATGACATGGGGAGTCCTGAATGGGGAGTTCACGAGTGCACAAACTGAACATGCATGGTTCACTGATGTTTCTGCTAAATATGTGGGAATTGAGCGACACTAATAGGCAGTCGCATACAATCCTAAAATGAAGAAATTATTGACCACATCAGGGAAAGGGAAGAGCAGTCGATTTACACAATTGTATGCAATCCGTGTATCAGGCATTGAAGCAGGACATGCCAGGTTGTTGTTATGTCTACACAGACTCTTGGTCAGTGGCGAATGGGCTCGCCATTTGGCTGCCAACCTGGCAGAAGAATGGATGGAAGATTCATGCTAAAGAGGTATGGGGGAAAGAGGTGTGGCAAGATATTGCTGAAATGTTGGAGCATAGTAAAGTAACTTTGTATCATATAGATGCACATTGCGCAACCGACTCGTTGGAATGTTGGTTCAATTCTGTTGCAGATAAACATGCCAAAATTTCAGTCATGGACACGAGGTCTGAGGAAGATGATCTGAAGGGTTTGCTAAGTGGGTACACTAGAAAAGTGAGCAGCTTGGAGAAAAAGCTTCTATCACAAGATCGAGGAATTAGCCTTCCATTAGGGATCGTGAAAACTGATTTTACAATGCCCGGTGTGCCAACATTGTAAACCGAGGTCTATCCCACAGATCATACAGGGTACATTGAAACAAGTAACTACAGAAATGGAGTCGATAGGTGTACGCCTCCTATCTATACCTCAGTATTTCAACACATATGTGACAGAAGGCTATTTTATTTACAAAGTTATTCCTAACACTAGGTCCCTAGTAAAAAAGCTTTTTCGCCCTATGTGTTGACAATCTAGTGCCCATGGGTGCTTAGCCCTAGTGGGTGCTGATGTGCCGACTGCAAGGGGATGTTGCAAACCTGTCCCTGTCCTCTCTAAACCACTTTCCTATTAGCTAAAACAGAGTGCACACATTTGGGGGTCGATATCTGTATTTTAATATTTTCGCCTCCCAGCCGTGTGGCTTATCAAAATGCTAGTCAAAAAAACACAAGGTTTTATAAGAAGAGATTTCTATGTCATTCTTGTCACAAAGAACTCTATTAAAAACTCCTTTTGCTCTGTACAGTACTTAGACTGTGGAAAGCAAATGGAGTTATGATAACATTAAATTTCTTTTTGCAAGCCCTTTACTAAATATGTAGGGGTATTGGGGTCTGGGTTATCCACCATCACATGCAATAACTGTTGAATCTCAAACTTTCGAAAAACTGATCCTTAAGAAGCTTGAAGAAATTGAAGCTGAGAATAACTCAAGCACTTTCCAGAATATGACCAAAACGGAAAATATAGCTCTTAAAGAACTACAGACAAATGACGATATAGTCATAAAACCCGCAGATAAAGGGGGAGCCATCGTCATCATGAACAAGACTGACTATGACGAAATGGTAAAAACCCTTATAGAAGATCGCATGACATATCAAAAACTTGGGAGTGATCCAACACAACGCCTCAGAAATATGATCAGCCCCATTATTGAAGAA
This sequence comes from Ambystoma mexicanum, assembly GCF_040938575.1. Lineage (NCBI taxonomy): Eukaryota > Metazoa > Chordata > Amphibia > Caudata > Ambystomatidae > Ambystoma > Ambystoma mexicanum. The sequence continues at coordinate 1,043,991,611 of NC_090924.1, forward strand.
GCAGAGGCAGAAGGATATATAAGTAATAAAGAAGCTGCGTTCTTAAACCCAAAACATCCAAGGCGACCTGCCTTCTACGCACTTCCGAAAATACATAAGGGTGTCCTCCCCATACCTGGACGCCCGATTGTGTCTGGAATTGGCTCTATCTTAGAGCCACTCTCCCAGTTTACCGACTTTTTCCTAAGGGAAGAATTGAGTAAAATGCGCTCCTACACAAAAGACACTACATCGATCCTGACGTACTTGGATAACCTAACACTTGAGAGTGAAGACATCTATATTGTGACCATGGACATAGAGCCACTCTATTCCAAGATCCCTCAAAGGGAAACCTTGAAAGTCATCGAAAAAGTTTTACAAACAAAAACTATCGATATGCCCATCCAATTGATAATGCAATTAGCAGAAATAGCTCTGACCAAAAACTATTTTTTAAACGGAGAAAACTATTATGAACAGATAGCAGGAACAGCTATGGGCGCGACTTTTGCACCGACTCTAGCGAACTTATATGTTGCAGACTTCGAAGAAAAACATATACACCCTGCAACCAACCCGTTTGTCAGTAACATAGTGAGTTGGCGACGCTACATTGACGATATTTTTTTACTGTTCAATGGAGACGCCGGAACTCTTACACGATTTATAGAGTGGATTAATGGTTTAAACCCTTTTCTCAAATTTACACATGAGACCAGCAAAACGGAGGCCACGTTCCTTGATTTGAAAATCACAAGGAGAGGCCAGATTTTCGAGACCACTGTGTTCCAAAAATCCACGGATTGGAATTCACTATTGGACTATACCAGCTTTCACCAGAGGTCTTTAAAAGAAAATCTACCCTTTGGCCAGTTTCTCCGGTTCCGGAGGAACTGTACTACACGAACTGAATACGATCTACAAGCGGAAAGACTCTCTACGAATCTTAAGGAGAGAAATTATCCACAAAAAATAATAAAACAAGCCAAAAAGAGGGCGAGAAATATACCTAGGAAAATAACCCTCAACCAACATGGCAGAAGGAAGAGAGACGACAACTCTATCACAGCAGTATTTAGTCACTCTCCGGTTATTAACCGCTTAAAGAAAGAGATTCGAAAAGCATGGCACCTACTAAATATTGATGAACATCAACTTACCAAGCCACTTTTTGCGATAAGAAGGTGAAAAAACCTTAGGGATTCACTAGTACATACCTACAAAGAAATAACTACTGTTACTGACTCAACAACATTGTGGAATACACCTAAACCTGTGGGGCACACTCCATGTGGAAATTGTACTATTTGTAGATTCACCCAACGTACAACTACTGTAGACATAGGTTGGAAATACCCCTGGGAGCAGAGGTAATTTACGAACTGTAACACCAACAATGTGGTATACTTGATTAAATGTCCATGCCAGAAAATCTACATTGGAATGACAAGAGCAATCAAGACACGTATCGGAGAACATAGATCCAATATAAGAAACAACAAGAGGACCGCCCCATTGGTTCAACATTACATTGAAATGAACCACACTGGGAATGACCTGAGTTGGACCATACTAGAAAAGGTCAGAATACCTAAAAGAGGTGGAAATTTAGCAGCTCTTCTTTTGAGAAGAGAACAACAATGGATCTATAGGACACAGAGCCATATCACAGGCCTTAATGAAGAAATTTGCTGGCAAGCTTTGGCAGTTCTATGATAGAATCAGAATCAGTATACACATCCGCAATGTGAGGGCAGACAAGCACTTCCACTTCGGATTTTATTATTCATTAAATTCTGCCTCGGAATTTATTGAGTGACTCCCAAGAGCAAAGATTTTGTACCAACTACTATTAGGATTGAACGTTTATGGCCTTACATCAAAAATAACATTTTATGTGTTCATTGATGTAACCGTACACACGACGACATTTGATCTATGTCAATGGTCCTGTTAACACGAACAAAATGGGTACACTACAACTCCCAGATCCTCCTGGGACCGGACGGCAAGCATTCACGTGACTGCATAGTCTCTCCCGTTATAACAACATCCCGCTATACGAAATATCCCTGTTAACTCAGACCACACATTTAACGCAATTCCCGATTTTACCGTGGTGACCGGAATATACGTCAAATAATCAACAGTATGAAAATCAGACGCGGCTAATGGGAAGAGAACTACAGTTCCCGACTGCCCCGAAGTTTGATGTGGTACAGCTTGCGAGCGATTGGTTTTTGCGCTCACATGATCGCGACGCTGCTACCAATCAACATAGTTGGCTTTCCAAAACATTTAACATTATGAAATTTAAATGTGGCCAAGAGAACTACGGTTCCCGACTGCCGCGGAGTCAGCTGTGGCTCAACTTGCGAGCGATTGGTGTTTGCACTCACGTGACTGTGATACCGCTTTCGAAATGACAGAGCGGTACCTAAGCACGGAAGAGAGACTACATCTCCCTAGTCACTTTGAGTTGTTTTTGTAGTTCGCGCTTGACCATGTGACCAACCCGCGACTACAATCAGATAAATAGAAACACAAAATGGCGCATAACACAAACACGGACGATAGCAGCGGCACGGAAAAGAAAATAAGGTAAGCGGTGGCAATCAATAGCCCCCAAAAACCTTGTTATCCACCCGAGTGGGTCCACCGTAGGAGTAATGTTTAAAAATTAAAAAGGGAAAGGAAAGCAAGATTGATGCTATACCAAAGGACTGTTCAGAATGGAGATGAGTCCAGATGGACTGTGAGATGTAGTGCACAGTACACTTTTGGATACATAAAGCCCTGTAACTCCCCGTTCTCCATTTTTAGGAAGTAATACTGAGAGACGCAGGCTACCTGACAGGAAGAATCAAGACACCTATAGCTGTGTTCCAACAGAGAACAGGTATAACTACAAATGCCAGACTAAGAGGTAAGATGTGCCTCACCCCTGAATGATGACCTAAATATATGTCCAGTAATTTCTAGTAGTACTCGGAGACTGATGACAGTCCACCCATCTCTTTTTGTTGTTTGTCCTGTAGGACTCAGGGATTGACCCAACTAAGCTGGTCCGAGACCTGAAGACATCCTCAACATTCTTCTTAGCATTGAAGAATTTCCAAGAGAATATTTCATTTATTAATATTCGTCCTGAAGAAAGCGGCCACTTGCGAATCCCGCTGAAACCGGTTGACTGTTGTTATAGCAGGATCTGGTGGATAACCCAGACCCCAATACCCCTACATATTAAGTAAAGGGCTTGCAAAAAGAAATGTAATGTTATCATAACTCCATTTGCTTTCCACAGTCTAAGTACTGTACAGAGCAAAAGGAGCTTTTTAATAGAGTTCTATGTGACAAGAATGACATAGAAATCTCTTCTTATAAAACCTTGTGTTTTTTTGACTAGCATTTTGATAAGCCACACGGCTGGGAGGCGAAAATATTAAAATACAGATATCGACCCCCAAATATGTGCACTCTGTTTTAGCTAATAGGAAAGTGGTTTAGAGAGGACAGGGACAGGTTCGCAACGTCCCCTTGCAGTCGGCACATCAGCACCCACTAGGGTTAAGAACCCATGGGCACTAGATTGTCAACACATAGGGCGAAAAAGCTTTTTTACTAGGGACCCAGTGTTAGGAATAACTTTGTAAATAAAATAGCCTTCTGTCACATATACATTGAAACAAGGTCACTTACCTGGACAAATCTGGCAGATCGATTATATCAGTACAATGCCAAAAAGCAGAGGATGTCAATATGCATGCACAGGTGTGCACACATATTCTGGATTCTTGATGGTACTGCCATGCAAGAGAGCTACGCAAGTGAATACGATTAAATTATTAGACTAAGTGCCAATGTATTATGGAGTGCCTTTGCAAATTCAAAGTGACAATGGGTCACATTTTAAAGGAAAATTGATTCAAGACTACTGTCAGGGGAAGGGCGTGGAATGGATTTTCCATGTCCCATATCACCCTGAGGCTTCAGGGTTGATTGAAAGAATGAATGGGTTGTTGAAAGAACAGTTGCGGAAATCTGGTGAGGGGAGTCTGAAAGGGTGGCGTGAGCATGTTCCTGATGCCGTACAAGTAATAAACAACAGACGAATCGCCAATGGCGAATCTCCATTAATGCATATGTTAACGCCAGCCTTACAAATGAAACCGAACAAGGCATGTGAAACTTTAATGTACTGGTAAATGTCACCTGGAGCGCTAGCTCCTTATCAAGCCACACCAGAATCTGCAGGGGTGGATTTGCATGCTAAGGAGGAGATTAGGCTCGGGCCCAGAGGAATCAGTGTGATTGACACCGGAATTGGAGTACAAATCCTGTCAGAACACATGGTATTAATTGCCCCTAGATCTAGATTAGCAGTAAGGGGAATCCACGTTTTGGGAGGGATTGTGGACGCGGACTACCAAGGAGAGAGAAAGATTATTCTCATCAATAGCGGAGAGAACATGTTACTCATCCATAAAGGGGATAGGGTGGCACAGTTAATTATTGTACCTGAAAAAATTGTCCATGGTATAAAAGGGAGAGCCACCCACTGTAGTAACTACACGTGGGGACAGAGGTTTTGGCTCATCAGACAGAATAGTTCCAGTAGCGAAAGTCTGGGTTGAGAAGTTCCGGTGGATGTAATTGCAGCAGCAGAGGATCAAATGGTTCTTGTAATGGAACCAAGGTAGATGTAGTGGCCCCATGTTCCCGCTGACAAATGTTATTTAGGTGAGTGATGTACTCCACTGATAGTATCTTTCTAGATTGTTTTTTAGACCCTGGTCATGATGTTTACTCTTCTGGGTCTGTGTGGAGTGCATTCGGGAGGGTCTGGTGACATGCCAGAGGAGGGGGCAAATGTCTCCATCTAGCAGCTGGAATCGGGGATTTGGATGATGACTGACAGATTTACTACGACCACGCTGCCGGAAGATGCATCAATTTCGGCATATCGTGACTTTTCTGAGAAAACGCAGTGGGCATGGGCGTGAGGTCTTGCCCCCTTCTGCAGTTTCTATGTCCTTTGTACAGCATGGCTATTCTGCCCTTGTCGAGCAACCCAAGAATATATGGGTTTTCCTAGCTCGGTGCGTACTGAACATTTCACACTTCTGCTTGGCTGATGTTCATGATTCTGCAAATTTGATTTCAACGTGCCTCGTGGCTGTGCCAACAGCGGCCCCTGTGTTACGGCACGTTTTCAGAGTACTGCATTAGGATTCTCTTATGGAGGAGTCCGATGTAAGGAGTTCTGTTTCTGTTTATGAATATTGTAAGTTCTGTGCTGACACCGATCGCAAATGGAGGAACATGACACGTATTATCGCTTGCAATATTGCTCTTGCTGATGTTTTTTATCAAATTACTTGTGACTCGAACTATATCAGTAAATGCCAGCAACTAGATTTGAACAATGATAAAGAAAGCACGGATTTTGAAAAACATGTGTGTACTCGATCAATGAGTGTGTGTACTGATGTCTCTAATAACATGTTTTGTAACTTTACTGTTTTAACTGCCCCTCACCTGAGCCATGTGAAACATCCTGCAGGTTGGTTATTCTCCTGTGGGAACTATACATATATCCCTGCTAATATTTCTGTTGGGCCCTGTGCTTTAACACGCCTCAGCCTGATGATGTTTCTGTGAGGAAAAAGGGGCAGTGTCAGTAAGACGGCAGCGCAGGAGAGCGGCTATCGGGAAAATGAACCAGAAACTACATTTCCCATGAGCCTCTTTTCAGCCGGGACAGGTATGTGCATTTCTGAGAGCAGTTAAGCCTCTCCACAGCCCGTGCTGCTTGTTGGTGATTTTGTATGCAGGCACGGGTCGGAGTAGGCAGGCGTTTACGTTGTTGGAAGATTCGGAGACTCCGGGCTCAGCGGTGACAGCACAGCGCTCTATCCCTCATGAGGGACTGGAGCTGGTACGCAAACGTTGCTGCAGGTGGGGCCAGGCGGTGAGAGACGCTTGCTTCACAAACCACCTCACAGGGCCCAGAGGCACACGTGGCGGTGGGGGCCGCCAACTCTGGGCATCAAAATTGCCTGGGTATTGTTTTGACCCCCCCTTATGGTTTACCCTCTGTTTCTTCCTTCCCCTGCAATGCACAGTGTTATGTGTAATGTTTATCTGTGGAAAATGTAATAAAAAAATTCAGATCAAAAAAAAAAAATGCCTGGGTAGGTGCTGGCAAGTACCCCCTAGGCCTCAGTTAAGTGAAAATCATGTATCTTTAAAGTTAATGCTCTTTATCCTGATTTTTGAGTGCGGACGCGCGTTGGTTTTTTTGGCATCAGACTTTGCCATATTCCGTGAAGGGAATATGCATGGCTACAAAAAGTAGCTTGTACATGTGAATACAGGCTCTTGTGGGGTAACCACGCCCTGGAGTTGTGAGGCTCCATAATGGCACACGCTGAATGAACCTATTCACGGAAACAGGGGCTTATTTTGTTGTTCGTGACAGCTTGCTTTTGTGTGCAATATTTATTACCTAATCATTGCTGGACAAGCTACAAGCACCCCTCTGCTGGCTGACACGGCAGGAGAGGACGTAAGGGGCAATCCATATGCCATATGAACTCAGGAGAATATGTTGAAATACAGGCTTATGTTGTATGTATTATATGTTTGTTGCACGTTATCCATGGTCATCAATAACGTTCAATGTGCTTATGTTTGTGGCTATGTCACGGTTATTTACGGGTATTTAGTAAGCCATAATTAAGAAGGATTTATGGTTCAGGTTGTCATGATTTGTGTTCATGTATGTCTTTTTCCCAACGTTCCCTTACCCATCCTCATGCAAGTTTCCTAAACCTCTATCCGGTGATCCCAACACCCCCTACCTATCCACAACCCCTCCATAACCCTTCGGCTGCCTCGTGGTACCTGTATTTATCAAGGTCAGGACCCTGTTCCAACCAAGGTGGGAGCGGTCACCTGCATTTGGCTTCTGTGACTAGGAAGGAGTTGTGCGATACTCCAAGGGTGTGACATTTTCCTTTGCAACCTGCTGTTCACCAATCTGTGTGCTGTTCACCATATTGTTTTTTCTTCTGACTACGATTCTTATGTGCACTTGTTATCTGAAACTGAGGTATTGGCGCTTGCAATTTCTTTAGTGGGGGTCTTTCTGTTAGCGGCTGGGGGCTATAAATCTTTGATTAAGCTGGCTTGCATGGTAATGAAAGGCATAATGAAACCTCTCAAGATTTAACAGAGCGATTGTTAAACAATACAAATTTTAGGAAAGCGATTCTGCACAACAGGGCTGCTATTGATTATTTGTTTCTGAAACATAATTTAGGTTGCAATGCTGTGGAAGGGATGTGTTGTTTTGATTTGGAAGATTGTTCCCGTTCAATTGAAAAGCATATTGGGGGGATTGAGGGACCTAATTTCTCAAGTCACTCAAGATCAGGACCGGAGCTGGTGGGATCAGGTATTCTCATAGATTCCAGGGACATTGCATTATGTTTTTGTTTGTATTTTTGCTGTGTTGATTATTCTTAATGTGTGTGGTTGTTGTATTCCCTGTATTACGAATTGAATAGGTGTGTTTCGTCAGTGTCAAAGACCGGCTTTCCATCCATTGGGATATGGAAATTGATTGTCCAAAGGGTGGAGTGTAAAAATGAGCTAAAAAACATGGCGGCCGTGGACGGCTGCTTTGGACCTTTATTTCCAAAACCGCACTTGAAGTCTACATTTCTGTGAGCTCAGTCAGCAGACATGAATTCTGCCACAGTTGCGATGTGTATATCTGGAAGCAGATGAGCTCATTATGGAGGATAGCTGGCATATTGTTCGATCAAGGACGTGCCAAGAAGAGAGTCAGAGTTGTGCAGGTGCAGTGATAAGGGGTGCTGAGCACGAGTGCACGGGAAAGCATCTGGGTTTTTTCCACTTCGAACTGGAATTTTTCACTCTTTGCTCCCCATGCTTGCTGTCTGTCCCTCGGCCGGGGGCAGTCGGTAACAGTGAAGGTGCAGGGATCTCCTCCCCATAAAGAGGAGAGGTATTCCTAATGAAAAGACAGAGAAGTGGAACCCCCAGGTGATGAAGTCTCGCTGAGAAGGTGGCCACTCCGCTCCAGACTCCGTTAGTATGTGTGATCTCTCTGCCAACCTGCTTTGGGACTGGGTGGTGATGTATTGGCTGCGATAACATCGTCTTCTTCAAATGCACTAACAGTGATGTAACCTATCTACTTTTTTTCCTATTCATGTGTTTGTGTTTGTATAACCAAAGCTATTCATTTTCAGGGCTGTTTGTATTTTATTATCTGGTTTGAATAAAGGGCCTGTAAAGATCCAATTATATTCTAACTATCGGTCTAAATGTGTGTTAATGCCTCCCTGAGTTCAAGAACTTTTGGTCTGTGTAATACGGTGAGTTGTTTTGAATCCCTTCCTTGAGACAGAAAAGCAAAATCAAGACATACCTTTCCACAGAAAGAGAGAGTAAAAAAAGAGATAGAAGGAAAAGGAGGGATAATTCTCAAAAAAAAGAAAAATACAAAGCTAGTCATTGAGTTGTGGACCAACAGAGGAGTGTGACACTGCACACTTGCTGTGCCTGCACATGCCGGTGAGGTAGATAGGGCACAGGTACTACTGCTACTCCTTTAAGATAACTGAAGTGCTGATGTGCTGTCTGGAGGAGCCCTGTGGATGTTGGGGAGGTGGACCCAATATCGCAAGCCCTTTACCTTCACAGCGAGGTAGTGCAAAACACCACCTTGTAGGGCCCATGGAACTGAGGGTTGTTTCACTTATGCACGAAATTGCGAAAGTACACAAATTCACCAGGCAGCAGCTGTTGTGTGGTCATGCAAGCAGGATCTGTTGCCGTCGTGGTTGCTACATCCAGTGTGTATGCTGTCTCAATTCTGGGAGGTGTATTCTGTCGGGGGACACATTTAATTGCCCACGTTAGTGTGGTCAAATAATCTTTGAACTCGTCAACTAACACAGCTTCTGCCCTATGTGTGTCTGAAGCTCTTCTTACAGAAGATATGTGTTACGCTCACCTGGCTCCCACAGGGGCATCGATCGAACCCGGACAACTGCAACCTCCATCCAACGTTAAGCGTAGTGCAGAGATGACAGACTGGACTGGACCGCCTAATCTCGTCTGCTTGACCCGTAGAAATATTCTCCTGCAAGTGAAGAAAGGGATTTAGCCACCCATGGATTTTAGTAATGGCACCCCACTGTTCTCCCCACTAATCACCACCGATATTCACTTTCAGTAAGCTCACCTTATGTTTGTCAATGATGAGCTCTCCATCCTGCGTGGAATGCAGGGGCGCGTAGATACCAGTTACTTCACTGATTTGAGGGCGTTGGAAGAGTACCGGATGAGTATTGACTCCGAGGTTCCAGGCAAGAACCCATACGTATAAAGTTCAAAGAGTTCAATATGTCCGAGGTTCACTCTTGTACATTCCTTTTTTGTGTTGCAGCTGGGTCCAAAGGAAGATTGTCTTGTGGCAGCTGATGGTGTTCAGGTAAGAGTCTGTATTACCCAACACTGTCCGGCAAAAGATGCGTGTGTTTAAATTGCTGGTTTCTCTCTCCTTAAAGGTGCGGCGTAAGAAGTTGCGGTTTGTTACAGAATAATGCCTCCGGTTGTTAATCAGGTAAATCTATGGAGGAGAGGTTGTATTTGTTGGCTCTCTCGGCTCACCTTATGTTTCTTTTGTCTCTAGATGGTGGAATTCGGCGGAGAAAATGATGGAGGCTGTGCCAGATCAAAAAATGCTGTGAGTACTGGTGAGTATGGCGTGGCGCTGCAGCTGGCGATGCGACGCGTGTAGAATAATGTCCTTTTCAAGTTCGAAGACGTCATGGATCCGGAATTCAGGTAAGGATTGAAATAATCTGTTTTCTAACCTTTCCTTCTTCCTTCTTCTATTGCTAGGAGCTCTGGATTCGAGACGGGCGTGGCTGAAGACTGGATGCTGACTGCAGGCACGGTGAGCATTACGCTGCTGGATGCAGAATAACACGAAGCATGTGCTGCTGTTCGGGCGTGGTTTAAATAGCCTCCAAAGTAGTTCCAGGTAAGAAGTCCCTAGAACCACACCCGAGTAAAAAAATAGTCCCTGTAGTAAAATAGTCCCATCCAGGCATCATGTTGGCTTGGATTAATTTGCAGCATGGTCTGCATGAGGTAAGTAAAGTCTATGAGCCTGGTGCCTAAGGCACCAGGACTGAACCCAGAGAGCCCCCAGCCGGGGCTGCTGGGGTTTTATTAAATACCTGGATGCCTGCTCCCAGGGCTGATGGGCTTGATCCGGATGCCCGGGGGTTGGCATCATGACAGCACTCCCCCCCAAGGCCCCTCCTAAAGTTGCTCTTCCCCTTGGTCCTGGTTTGTCTGGGAATTTCCGATGGAATTTCTTCACCAACCGAGGTGCATGAACGTGGTCACTAGGTTCCCATGACCTTTCTTGTGGTCCGTAACCCTTCCAGTCAATTAAATAGAAAAGTCTTGATTTAACCATCTCAGAGTCCAGGATATTCTTTACCTCGAATTCAGGTTCTCCATCTATTAGGATGGGGTCAGGTTGTTTGGTTAATCTTGTCCCAGGTTGAACTGGTTTTAGAAGTGAAACATGAAAGACAGGATGAATCTGCAAATTAGAGGGTGATTCCAATTTGACAGCCACCGGGTTGATAATGGCCTTAATGGTGTAAGGTCCCAAATAACTAGGATTGAAAGTTCGAGTTCCCTTTAGAGGTATGTGTTTTGTAGCCAGCCAAACTTGATCTCCAATCTGGTATTGTTGAGTTTCACTTCTATGTCGATCAGCATTTTTCTTGTATTTGTCCTTTGCTTGTTTCAAGTGTTCTATTGCTTCCTTAAAGGCTTGTGTAATAGTAGAGTGCAGATGAGTCACTGCAGGCATTTCTAAGTGTTGAGGCAAATCGAGTTCTGAGGTTCGAGGATGATGTCCATATATGGTATAAAAGGGGCTTTGTCCGGTTCCTGAATGTACGGAGTTATTGTATGCGTATTTGGAAATCCATAAAATATCTTTCCAATTGCTTTCGGTTTGGTGTAGCATACAACGTGGGTATTGTTCAAGAGTCTGGTTGGTCCTCTCCGTCTGACCATCAGTTTGGGGGTGGCGACTGGTTGATAGCCTTACGTCGATTTGCGCCAATTGACAGCATTTCTTCCAAAAGTGCGAAATGAATTGACTACCTCGGTCAGAGACCAATACGGAAGGAAATCCATGGATTCGAACAATGTTTTAGAGAAATTCCTCGGCCAAAATCGAAGCGGAAGGCAATCCTTTTAAAAGAATAAAGTGGGCCATTTTGGAAAAAAGATCCACAATAACTAGACTTGTGTTAAATCCATTACACAGAGGTAGATCTGTAATGAAGTCTAAAGACAAGGTGTGCCATGGTGTAGGTGGAATATCCAAAGGTTGTAAAAGGCCAGCTAGTTTTTTCTTCTGTCTTTTGTTTTGGGCGCAGATACCACAAGACATCACAAATGACTTTGCGTCCTTTTGCCAGGTGGGCCACCAGAATTGTCTTTTAATTTTAGCTTCAGTTTTTGCGATACCTGGGTGTCCTTCCATAAGGGCGTCATGATAATTGGAGAGGACTAGTTCTTGTAGTTCCTTGTTTGGTTGAAATAGACGTCTTTGATAGTAAGGCAGGTCATTGATGACTGAATAATCTTGGCCTTTCTTTACCCAGTCCTGCAGGGCTGCTGGATCGAAAAGTTGTTGGATTTTTAAATGAATGTCTTCTAGAGTCGGTAGAGTAGTTATGCCAAGAATTCTTTGTTCTGAAATTATAGGCACCGGTTCCGGGTTCGAATATACTTCTCCCATCCCTATTCGGCATAGGGCATCTGCCTTGCTGTTTTTACAACCTGGTCGATAAGTGTTCACGAAATCGAATTCGGCAAAGAATAATGCCCACCGAAGTTGACGCGATGATTGGGCCTTGGCTGTTTTCAAATACTGCAGATTCCTGTGATCGGTGATTACAGTGATGGTATGCCTGGCACCGAGAAGATAATGCCGCCAAGCCTTGAAGGCGGACTTGATGGCTAATAACTCCTTATCAGTAACCGCATACTTTAATTCGGGTGCTGAGAACTTTCTTGACCAGAATGCTACTGGATGAAGTTGACCGGTTTCGGGATCCTTCTGGGACAGGACAGCTCCGATGGCTAAACTGGATGCATCGGTTTCAACTATGTATGGAAGCTCAGGGCGTGGATGCTTTAAGACAGGTGCAGACGTGAATTTCAATTTTAGCTCTTGGAAGGCTCTTTCAGCCTCTTCAGTCCACACAAAACGTTTGTTTTTTTCGCAAAAGTGCTGTGATGAGGTGTACACTATGTGAGAATTCAGGAATAAATCTGCGATAGAAATGAGCAAATCCAAGCATGCTTTGTACCCCTTTAACAGAACTGGGTGATGGCCACTTGAGGATTGCGTCCACCTTTCGAGAGTCCATTCGAACTCCTTTTGGAGTCAGGATAAATCCCAGGAATTCAACTTCTGTAGAATGAAAAACACATTTCTCCAATTTTGCGTATAACTTGTGCTGGCGTAGTTTCTCTAGGACTGCACGAACGTGCTTCACATGGTCTGATTCTGAGGAGGAGTACACTAGAATATCGTCTATGTATACGACAACACAGACGTCAATGAGTTCACGAAGGACATCGTTCATAAAATACTGGAAGGCTGCTGGTGCATTGCACAACCCGAAGGGCATCACCTGGTATTTGAATAACCCATACTTGGTGCAAAAGGCAGTCTTCCATTCATCGCCTTTCTTTACACGTACCAGATGATATACCCCTTGGAGGTCTAACTTAGTGTAGATACAAGCATCCTTTACTTGGTCTAGTAATTCGGGGATCAGAGGCAATGGGTATCGGTTTTTTACCGTAATCTGATTTAATGCGTGGTAGTCTATGCACGTTCTAAGGTCACCTTCCTTTTTAGGCACGAAGAATAGAGCTGAGGATGCAGGAGATTTGGATGGACGAATGAAGCCATTAGCAAGGTATTGGTCCAAGTATTGTCGTAGGTGAAGATTTTCAGGTTCCTTAAGGGCGTAGATTCTACTGCATGGAGGTTGTGCACCAGGTGCTAGGTCAATTTGACAATCGTATGATCTGTGAGGTGGTAAGGTATTTGCCTGTTCTTTTTGAAAAACATCCTGAAATTCTTGATATTCCTGAGGTAACTGCACAACTGGATTAGTAACGGTGGCCAGGCTTTTGTTCAAGGTTTTTTCCGGGTAACAGGTGTGTGCACAATCTGGGAAGGTCACTCTCTTCTCTCGCCAATCAATACAAGGATTATGTGTTTCCAACCATGGCATTCCCAGAATTATTTGGAATTGCGGGGCCTTGATTAAATGAAACACAATAGTTTCTCGATGCCCATCTTGACCCAACAGTATCAGCTCAGTTGTGGATTGAGTTACAGGCCCAGAGGCAATTTCAGTTCCATCGACTGTGGTGAGGACATCCGAAGCGGTCTTTTTGCAAAGGGGTAGATTCATCCTTGAGGCCAATTCGTGGTCCATGTAGTTTCCTATGGCCCCGCTATCAATGTATGCCCTTACTGCGTGCATACGTGATGGCTGCCTTGGATCAATTAGGATCATTGGTATAAATAGGTGGGAGGTCAGAGTGTCCTTCTTTAAGCTTGGCAAGCGGACCTCTACGCTTGTCGGGCGTGGTCGTTTCCCGAATCAGGTTCTATTTGACTTTTGTCAGCAACTCCTACTACTTTCTTGGGTGGTTTTATAGGGCAATCCCGTAGAAAATGTCCTGCGGTTCCACAGTACAGACACAATTGCATCTGCCATCTCTTTTCTCTTTCCTTTTGAGTTAAGGGTCCTTTAACCCCCCCGATCTGCATAGGTTCTGATGCATCTGTTCCTTTGAGGGTAACATTGGGTTTAACCCATACCCGACTCTCGAACTTAGCTCGATCAGCCTTTCTATTCTGAAGTTGGTGGTCTAACTGGACCACTAAGTCTATATATTCTGCGCAATCCTGAGGTGGGTTCACAACTTGAGGCAAAACATCTTTGAGTTCTCCCCGAAGCCCACGATGATATAATGTAATTCGTTTCTCCTCAGGCCATCCGGTTTCCACCACCAACCTATTGAAGGTTGCGATATAGGTTAGCAGATCCCGATTACCCTGTCGAAGGGATAAAAGTTCGTTATCCAGGGCCTGTCCCTGTGAATGTCTGGCGAATAGTCTTTCAATGCTTCTTTGAAAACCCTGAAAAACCAGAAGAAGAGGATCATCCTGGTTGACTAGTGGAATTGACCAGTCAGCTGCGTTGCCACTAAGATATGATAGTACAAAGGCTACTTTGGCTTGGTCATTTGGAAAAGCTCCAGGTCTGCATAAAAAGTGGAAGTGGCATTGATTCATAAACACTGCAAACCTTTTTGGGTCCCCAGCAAAGCGTTCGGGTGGAGCTAAAGGAATAGCCCCTGGTAGGATTACTTGCACAGGATTGCTCGATGAAACAGGAGCTGGGTTTCCCCCGAGTCCAGGTAGGGGTGTTTGCCCAGCTTGATTTTGCAGCAGTTGTCTAGCAAGATCATCTATGCGTTCCTTTGACACAATCAGTTCTCTCCAGAGGGCATTAGTCTCTTGGCGCGCAGAGTGCACTTCCGCCCTAAGTTCCCCTAATAACTGGGCTAGTTGGTCTGTTTTGGAGGTTTCAATAACGTCCGGGAGGGAATTTGTAGATATGCTTCGTGTTCTGTTACGCTCACCTGGCTCCCACAGGGGCGTCGATCGGACCCGGACAGCTGCGACTGTAACGCTCACCTGACTCCCACGGAGGCGCTGGCCTGGTTCGCGCTGCTGTGACCTCTTCTAAGCTGATGCGCAGGGTTCGGAAGACGGACTGGACCGGGCCCCCAATTCTGGCTTGTCTGGCTCACAGAAGTATAATTCTGTAGGCGAAAATAGGGGATTAACTGTCTGCGGGGTAATGCAATCGGCCTCCCACTTTCCCCTCTCACCCTCCTCGAAACCCTTCTGTGATTCCTCGTAGCGTCTCACCTTAGGGTCTGGAAGGACGAGCTCTCCATCCTGCTTCTGATGCAGGGGCGCGTTGGTATCCAGTTACTTCACTGGATTTTCAGATTGGTGAGAACCAAACTTGCTTGGCTTCCAGGTAAGTTTTTTTATAAGAGGTTCCCCTTGTGTCCATGCATTAATGTACTAATGATAGTGTCTTTTTCCCCATAGGGGCCAGGGTACGGAATGCCGGGGAACAGGCACCGACCCGAGATGAGAGGTGAAATCCTTGTAGAAATCAGGTAAGTCTTTAATGAGCGTTTTTTGGTAATGTCTTTTCATTCGCTCATTAACGCTGATGTCTTTTTTTCCCCTCAGGGTCCGGAAATGCCAGGATGCGGCGCGGACCCGAAATGAAGAGGGAATGAATCAACTGGTAAGTCTTAACATGTAGAATTAGCTTTCCTTATTCCCTTCTCTCCCTCACCTTTTGTTCTGGTCTTTTTCTCCCTAGGCGCTGGGGCGTGACTGCGAATCCGGATGATCGCTGCTGAACATGGAGGCGCCCCGAAAAGGTGAGTGGAATGCGGCGCTGCAGGGATCGACGCGATGAGCTTTTAAATAAAAGTCTTCCTTTTCGGGATTGTCGGCAAGATGTCTCCAGGATGCAGATTTAGCAGGTAAGGACTTTTCCTTCTTCTGTTCTCTTCTTCTCTTCCTTTGCAGGTGATCCAGGATGCTGGCAGGCGTGGCAGAAGTCAGGATGCAGGAGCAGCCACGGTGAGCGTCCAGCTGCTAGATGCAGAACAACGCGAAGCACGTGTGGCTGTTCGGGTGGGGTTTAAATAGCCTTGGAAGAAGTTCCAGGTATGTATCCTTCCTCCAATCAGGTATGTATCCTTCCCCGACCACGCCCGGATGGTAAATTAGTCCCACAGGTAAAGTAGTTCCTTTCAGGCCTCAAGGAGGCCGGGATCCTGCAGCATGGTCTGCATCAGGTAAGTGCACCCAAGCACTCCCATAATGAGCCTGGCGCCTATGGCGCCAGGATTGATGTCTTTTATGAGCCTGGCACCATAGGCGCCAGGACACTGTCCAAAGGGCCCCTATATGGGGTTGCTGGGTCCTTCCTTGGGGACTGGATGTCCGCTTTCGGGGACGCAGGGCTTGAACCGGCTCCCCGGGAGCGGGCATCATGACAGCACTCCACCCCCCAAGGTCCCTCCCAAGGTTGTTCCCTCCGGGGGTTTTTGTTTGTCTGGGAAGAGTCGGTGGAATTTCCTGACTAATCGAGGTGCATGCACATGGTCACTGGGTTCCCACGACCTCTCCTGAGGTCCGTACCCCTTCCAATCAATTAGGTAGAACAGTTTTGACCTAAACATTTTTTAGTCTAAAATGTTCTTCACTTCGAATTCGGGCTCCCCATCTATTAGAATAGGTTCTGGAGGTTTGAGTAGTCGGGTTCCGGGTACCACTGGTTTCAGAAGTGACACATGAAAAACAGGGTGAATTCGCATATTAGCTGGTAAATCAAGTTTAACAGCCACTGGGTTAATTATTGCCGTAATAGAATAAGGTCCCAGATATTTTGGGTTAAAAGTTCGAGGCCCTTTGAGTGGTAGATGTCTGGTAGCTAACCACACTTGATCCCCAATCTGATACGGAGGTGCTTCACTCCGATGTAGATCAGCATTCTCCTTGTATTTTCTCTTGGCTTGTTGTAAATGTGTAGTTGCCTCTTTGAAGGCTTGGGTAATTGTAGAATGCAGATGTTCTACTGCAGGCATTCTGAGGTTCTGAGGTGAGTCAAGGTTTGAGGTTCGAGGGTGATGCCCAAACAAAGTATAAAAATGACTGTGGCCAGTTCCAGAGTGTACCGAATTATTATATGCTTATTCGGCTATCCAAAGAATGTCTTTCCAGTTGCTTTCAGATTGCTGTAACATACACCTAAAGTACTGCTCAAGGGTCTGATTTGTCCTCTCGGTCTGACCATCGGTCTGAGGGTGGTGACTGGTCAATAATCTTACGTCGATCTGCGCCATTTGACAACATTTGCGCCAGAAGTGGGAAATGAATTGGCTTCCCCGGTCAGAGATTAGTATAGATGGGAATCCATGTAGCCGAACAATATTTTCGAGGAATTCTTTGGCTAGGACAGAAGCTGAAGGTAAACCTTTCAAAGGAATAAAGTGGGCCATTTTGGAAAACAAATCCACAATTACCAGAATAGTATTGTACCCTGAACAAGGAGGCAGGTCCGTAATAAAATCCATTGATAGGGTGTGCCAGGGTGCTGGTGGTATGTCTAGAGGTTGAAGGAGACCGGCTGGTCTTTTCTTTTGACTTTTATTTTGGGCGCAAACACCACAGGACATCACAAAGGATTTAACATCTTTTCGCCAAGAGGGCCACCAAAATTGTCGTTTCACCTTTTCCTCTGTCTTGGCAATACCGGGTGTCCCTCTATTAATGTATCATGATAACCGGAAATAACTAGTTTGTGTAATTCCTTATGTGGCAGGAATAAGCGTCCTTGGAAATAAGGTAAACCATTATCTATGGTAAAGTCTGATCCCTTTTGTATCCAATCCTGTAAGGTTGTAGGGTCCAGGAGTTGTTTCACTCTGGCTTGAATGTCTTCAAGCGTCTGTAACGAAGTCATACCTAGAATCCTCTGTTCGGGAATTATCGGTACTGGTTCTGAGTTTGTATCAGATTCTCCCATTCCAATTCGGGATAAGGCGTGTGCTTTGCCATTCTTGCAGCCAGGTCGATAGGTAATCACAAAATCAAATTCAGTGAAAAACAAAGCCCATCGGAGCTGCCGTGATGACTGAGCCTTGGCGGTTTTCAAATACTGTAAATTCCGGTGATCAGTGATCACTGTGATGGTATGTCGAGCTCCAAGCAGATAATGCCGCCTGGCTTTAAAAGCGGACTTAATGGCTAACAGTTCTTTGTCCGTGATTGCATAATTAACCTCGGGTGCCGAGAATTTTCTGGACCAAAATGCTACGGGATGCAGTTGGTTGGTTTCGGGATCTCTTTGGGACAGGACAGCTCCCATGGCTAGGCTGGATGCTTCAGTCTCGACGACATAAGGGAGATCTGGACGCAGGTGTTTCAATATAGGTGCGGAGGTAAACTTAGCTTTTAAATCCTGAAAGGCTTGCTCGGCTTCTTCAGACCATTCAAAACGTTTATTTTTCCTCAAGAGTGCAGTAATGGGTTGTATCACGCGTGAAAATTCCAGGATAAACCTGCGATAGAAATTGGCAAAGCCGAGCATGCTTTGAACCCCTTTTACAGAGCTAGGTGATGGCCATTTGAGGATGGCATCCACTTTTCTTGAGTCCATTCGGACTCCTTTGGGTGTCAGGATGAAACCTAGAAACTCGACTTCTGTGGTATGGAAAACACATTTCTGCAATTTAGCAAATAGTTTGTGTTGGCGCAGTTTTTCAAGTACTGCCCTGACGTGTTTTCTGTGATCAGATTCCGAAGAGGAGTACACCAGAATGTCATCGATATATACGACAACACAAACATCGATGAGTTCCTGAAGGACATCATTCATGAAGTATTGGAAGGTAGCCGGCGCGTTACACAATCCGAAAGGCATCACCTGGTACTCGAATAATCCGTATTTAGTACGGAAGGCAGTTTTCCATTCGTCGCCTTCTTTAACTCGTACCAGATGATAAGCCCCCCGGAGATCTAACTTGGTGTATATGCAAGCGTCCTTCACCTGGTCAAGGAGTTCAGGGATCAGAGGCAGAGGATAACGGTTTTTAACCGTTATCTGGTTCAATGCGCAGTAATCGATACAAGTTCTAAGGTCGCCTTCTATTTTGGGCACGAAGAACAAAGCCGAGGATGCCGGGGACTTTGACGGCCGAATAAAACCATTAGCTAGGTATTGATCCAAATATTGTCTCAAATGCAGATTCTCAGGTTTGGTAAGGGCATAAATCCTGCTACAAGGGGGTTGTGCACCGGGCACCAGATCAATTTGGCAATCGTACGATCTGTGAGGAGGTAACGTGTTGGCCTGTTCCTTTTGGAAGACGTCCTGAAAGTCTTGGTATTCCGGAGGTAGTTGCATGGAGGCAGAGGTTACAGACGCGAGATTAATCTTCAGGTTTTCTGGGTAGCAGGTTTGTGTACAATCCGGGAAGGTTATTCTCTTAACTCGCCAATCAATTCGAGGATTATGTGTCTCTAACCAAGGGATTCCAAGAATAACCTGAAACTGTGGGGCCTTGATTACATCAAACAACACCCTCCCGATGGCCGTCGGGACCAATAAGAGTCACCTCAGTAGTGGAATGTGTTACCGGTCCAGAGGCAATTTCAGTTCCATCGACTGTGGTGATGACATCTTTGCTGGTTTTAGGACGGAGAGGGAGGTTAATCCTAGAGACCAATTCACGATCCACATAGTTTCCAATAGCCCCACTATCGATGTATGCCTTTATTGCATGCAACGGCTTAGGCTGTTCTGGATCTACGAGAACCATTGGCACAATGAAATGCGAGGTCTGAGAGTTAGTTTTCAAGCTCGGCAAGCGGACCCCTACACTTGTCGGGCGGAGTCGTTTCCCGAAACAGAGTCTTCATGGTTTTTATCAGCGGCTCCTACCGCCTTTCGGGGCGGTTTTGCCGGGCAATCTCGTAGAAAGTGTCCAGAATTCCCACAATAAAGACATAATTTTAACTGCCGCCTCCTTTCACGTTCCTTTTGAGTTAAGGGTCCTTTAACCCCTCCAATTTGCATAGGCTCAGAGACATCAACTCCCTTGGGATTAGCATGGGTCTTGACCAACACCCGGGTCTCAAACCTGGACCGATCTGCTTTTCTGTTTTTAAGTCTGTGATCCAATTGGACCACTAAAGTCTATATACTCTGTGCATTCTTGGGGCGGATTTACAACTTGGGCCAAGACATCTTTAAGTTCTCCGCATAGGCCTCGATAAAACAACGTGACTCTTTTATCCTCTGGCCATCCCGTTTCCACAATTAGTCTATTAAAGGTTGCAATATAGGATAGGAGGTCCTGATTGCCCTGTCGCAGGGATAGAAGTTCGTCATCCAGAGCCTGCCCCTGAGAGTGTCGAGCAAATAACCTTTCCATGCTTGCTTGAAACCTTTGAAAATCACGGAGAATCGGGTCATCTTGAGTAACCAGTGGAACTGACCAATCGGCAGCGCAGCCGCTGAGATATGACAATACAAAGGCTACCTTGGTCTGATCATTAGGGAAGGCCTCAGGTCTGCATAGGAAGTGCAAACGACACTGATTCATGAATACGGCGAATCGTTTGGGGTCCCCAGCAAAGCGTTTGGGTGGGGCCAGCGGCATGTTTCCAGGTAGATTAATCTGCACAGGGTTACTGGAAACCACAGGAGCGGGGTTCCCTCCGGAACCGGGTAGAGGAGTTTGCCCAGCTTGACCTTGCAAAAGCTGTCTGGCCAGGTCATCAGTTCTTTCCTTTGATATTATTAATTCCCTGCTGAGGGCATTAGTCTCTTGACGAGCGGCATGTACTTCGGCCTGTAATTCCCCCAGTAATTGGGCCAACTGATCAGTCTCAGAACTTTCCATAGCGCCTGGGTGGGAATTTGTAGGAAGGCTTTGCGTTCTGTAACGCTCACCTGACTCCCACGGAGGCGCTGGCCTGGTTCGCGCTGCTGTGACCTCTTCTAAGCTGATGCGCAGGGTTCGGAAGACGGACTGGACCGGGCCCCCAAATCTGGCTTGTCTGGCTTGCAGAAGTATCCTTCTGTAGGCGAAAATAGGGGATTAACTGTCTGCGGGGTAATGCAATCGGCCTCCCACTTTCCCCTCTCACCCTCCTCGAAACCCTTCTGTGATTCCTCGTAGCGTCTCACCTTAGGGTCTGGAAGGACGAGCTCTCCATCCTGCTTCTGATGCAGGGGCGCGTTGGTATCCAGTTACTTCACTGGATTTTCGGATTGGTGAGAACCAAACTTGCTTGGCTTCCAGGTAAGTTTTTTGATAAGAGGTTCCCCTTGTGTCCATGCCTTAATGTACTAATGCTAGTGTCTTTTTCCCCATAGGGGCCGGGGTACGGAATGCCGGGGAACAGGCACCGACCCGAGATGAGAGGTGAAATCCTTGTAGAAATCAGGTAAGTCTTTAATGAGCGTTTTTTGGTAATGTCTTTTCATTCGCTCATTAACGCTGATGTCTTTTTTTCCCCTCAGGGGCCGGGGTCCGGAAATGCCAGGATGCGGCGCGGACCCGAAATGAAGAGGGAATGAATCAACAGGTAAGTCTTAACATGGAGATTTAGCTTTCCTTATTCCCTTCTCTCTCTCACCTTTTGTTCTGGTCTTTTTCTCCCTAGGCGCTGGGGCGTGACTGCGAATCCGGATGATCGCTGCTGAACATGGAGGCGCCCCGAAAAGGTGAGTGGAATGCGGCGCTGCAGCGATCGACGCAATGAGCTTTTAAATAAAAGTCTTCCTTTTCAGGATTGTCGGCGAGATGTCTCCGGGATGCGGATTTAGCAGGTAAGGACTTTTCCTTCTTCTGTTCTCTTCTTCTCTTCCTTTGCAGGTGATCCAGGATGCTGGCAGGCGTGGCAGAAGTCAGGATGCAGAAGCAGACACGGTGAGCGTCCAGCTGCTAGATGCAGAACAACGCGAAGCACGTGTGGCTGTTCGGGTGGGGTTTAAATAGCCTTGGAAGAAGTTCCAGGTATGTATCCTTCCTCCAATCAGGTATGTATCCTTCCCCGACCACGCCCGGATGGTAAATTAGTCCCACAGGTAAAGTAGTTCCTTTCAGGCCTCAAGGAGGCCGGGATCCTGCAGCATGGTCTGCATCAGGTAAGTGCACCCAAGCACTCCCATAATGAGCCTGGCGCCTATGGCGCCAGGACTGATGTCTTTTATGAGCCTGGCGCCATAGGCGCCAGGACACTGTCCAAAGGGCCACTATATGGGGTTGCTGGGTCCTTCCTTGGGGACTGGATGTCCGCTTTCGGGGACTCAGGGCTTGAACCGGCTCCCTGGGAGTGGGCATCATGACAGCGACCTCCTCCAACGTTAAGCGTAGTGCAGCGATGACAGACTGGACTGGACCGCCTAATCTCGTCTGCTTGACCCGTAGAAATATTCTCCTGCAAGTGGACAAAAGGGATTTAGCCACCCATGGATTTTAGTAATGGCACCCCACTGTTCTCCCCACTAATCACCACCGATATTCACTTTCAGTAAGCTCACCTTATGTTTGCCAATGATGAGCTCTCCATCCTGCGTGGAATGCAGGGGTGCGTAGATACCAGTTACTTCACTGGTTTGAGGGCGTTGGAAGAGTTCCGGATGAGTACTGACTCCGAGGTTCCAGGCAAGAACCCGTAAGTATAAAGTTCAAAGAGTTCAATATGTTCGATGTTCACTCTTGTACATTCCTTTTTTGTGTTCCACCATCTGGGTCCAAGGGAAGATTGTCTTGTGGCAGCTGATGGTGTTCAGGTAAGAGTCTGTATTACCCAACACTGTCCGGCTAAAAGATGTGTGTGTTTAAATTGCTGGTTTCTCTCTCCTTACAGGTGCGGCGTAAGAAGTTGCGGTTTGTTACAGAATAATGCCTCCGGTTGTTAATCAGGAAAATCTGAGGAGGAGAGGTTGTATTTGTTGGCTCTCTCGGCTCACCTTATGTTTCTTTTGTCCCCTAGATGGTGGAATTCGGCGGAGAAAATGATGGAGGCTGCGCCGGATCGAAAAAATGCTGTGAGGACTGGTGAGTATGGCGCGGCGCTGCAGCTGGCGATGCGACGCGTGTAGAATAATGTCCTTTTCAAGTTCGAAGACGTGATGTATCCGGAATTCAGGTAAGGATTGAAATATATCTGTTTTCTAACCTTTCCTTCTTCTTTCTTCTATTGCTAGGAGCTCTGAATTCGAGACGGACGTGGCTGAAGACTGGATGCTGACTTGCAGACACGGTGAGCGTTACGCTGCTGGATGCAGAATAACGCGAAGCATGTGCTGCTATTCGGGCGTGGTTTAAATAGCCTCCAAAGTAGTTCCAGGTAAGAAGTCCCTAGAACCACACCCGAGTAAAAAATAGTCCCTGTAGTAAAATAGTCCCATCCAGGCCTCACGTTGGCTTGGATTCATTTGCAGCATGGTCTGCATGAGGTAAGTAAAGTCTATGAGCCTGGCACCTATGGCGCCAGGACTGATTTCTATTATGAGCCTGGTGCCTAAGGCACCAGGACTGAACCCAGACAGCCCCCAGCCAGGGCTGCTGGGGTTATATTAAATACCTGGATGCCTGCTCCCGGGGCTGATGGGCTTGATCCGGATGCCCAGGGGTTGGCATCATGACAATATGGGGGTGTGCATACGCCGACCAGTGACCACCTCGTGAGGTGACAAATGGTGGTCTTTGCTGGGCTGTTTGCATAGATTATAGAGGGCCAGGTGCGAGCAGTGCACCCAGTTCTTTTTCAACGTGGTATACAGTTTGGACAATTTACTTTTGAGGAGCCCATTGATCCTCTCCACAATGCCATTGGCCTGTGGGTGGTAAATTGAACACATTCGGTGCCTAAGGTCAAGTAGAGCTGTGACGTGCTGAAACAGTGCATTGAAAAAATGTGTGCCATTAGCTGACCTTAAAACCTGGCACATACACCATTGAGGGGAAACCTCGCGTACCAAAAATCTAGCAGCACATTTGGCATCCAGATCCAGATGTGCACAAGGCCCTGCTTCCACCCACCTTGAGAAAGGCAAACCACTACTTAGAGATGCCTGAAGCCTTTGCAACGCTCAGCCATAATGTGCCCCATAATGTCCGTAGTGTCATCCCTGTACTGAAACTTTGACATGTGGTGCAATGTATGCCCATTTCTGTGATGTTCTTTTGAATGTTTAGTATAAACCAGTCCTCCTGTATATCTGCTGCGATGTGCTTCTTTGAACTGTGGGATGGGTAGTGTAACTGTTCAAATGCTACTGCTAGCAGTTCCTGGGGCGTTACTGTCTTCCCGGAGCTCTCTTGTCTCCACAATAGATCTGTTGGGGATTGCTTGAATCCCCTTCGTAGCCACAATTCTTTCTCCCTTTCTGGTGCCCTTCCCTGTTACTCTATTATCTGGGAGATGGACAAGTTACTCTCTTACCTGGTAACGTTCTTTCGATGGGATGGTCCGACGACGTATTCCATATCTATGACAGTAATCACCACAGCTGTGCTGCTTTGAAAAATCTTCGGCGTCTGGGTCCTGTGTCGATGACGTCGATACGCCGCGCTCGAGGACCTCCTCTGCCGGCCAACGTCACTCGATATTGTAAGTAGGACACACGACGTCCGTAGCCTCAGTTGTAGTTTTTTCCAAGAACGTGTGCCGCCAGTCGTCTGCCAGTCTGACACACAAAGCCTTGCGGAAATGTAAGCTGCAATCGCATAAGAAATTCTGTAGCGGGGAAGGTAGGGAGGGAGCGATATGGAATACGTCATCGGAGCATCCCATCGAAAGAACGTTACCAGGTAAGAGAGTAACTTGTTCTTCGAGGGGATTGGGTCTTCCGACGTATTCCATATCTATGACAGACTCCCAAAGCAGTACCAATGCAAGGAGGTGGGAAAAGAATTTAGAAAACAAGATATTTAGCATGCCCAATCAAATTGCGGAGTAAAGGACTGCCTTCCCAAAGGCCAGATCATGCCCCCGGATGGAATTGAGGGAATAGTGACGTACACAAGTATGTACCGAAGCCCAGGTGGCTGCATCACAGATGTTGCGAATAGGAACACCCATCTGCAGGGAAGTAGAGGCAGCCATACCCCTGGTAGAATGGGCCCGTAAGCCGACCGGTGGGTCCTTACCCGCCAAGCGGTAACACTCAGAGATAGGCAAAATAATCCAGTGAGACAAAGTCTGTTTCATCACAGCCTGTCCCAAACGCTTTCCAGCGTAACCAATAAAGAGCTGATCGTCCACTCTGACCCAGGACATGTGTGAAATATAAAAGCTTAACGCTCTCCTAGGATCAAGCCTATGGAGCCTCTCCTCTTCCTTACAGGATGTGGAGGAGGATAAAATGCCGGAAAACAACCTTCTGGCCTAAATGAAATTCCGACACCCACTTCGGAAGAAAAGAAGGACGAACTCTAAGGACAACCCTGTCCTTATGAAACACAGTGAAGGGTGGCTTAACTGAAAGTGCCTGTAACTCACTCACTTTGCGAGCGGAAGTGACTGCAACTAAAAATACAGTTTTCAGAGTTAACAGTCTCAAAGGCCATGAATGCAAAGGCTCAAACGGAGCACCCATCAGAAACTTGAGAACAAGGTTCAAATCCCAACCGGGCACCTGGAAAGGTGACGGAGGGAACACATTAGTGAGCCCTTTCAGAAACTGAGAAATTAAAGGAATTTTAAAATAGGAACACTCTTCAGACGAGCGCTTAAATATGGACAGCGCCGCCAGGTAACCTTTAATGGTACCCACTTGAACGCCCCTGTGGGCCAAAGAAAGCAAAAAAGACAGAACCATGGGAATTTCACATGCAAAAGGATCCACATTCTTAACCCTGCACCAGTTGCAGAACTTTCTCCAACGGCAACGGTACAGGGACTTTGTTGCAGGCCTTCTGGCCGAAAGCAACACCTCCATCACGTCTTCAGGGAGGTCCCAATCCATATACCTCAACCTTTCAGAAACCAAGCGTGAAGGTTGAGGGACCTGACCTCTGGATGGAGAACCTAACACCCCTCCCGTGAGAGCAGATCGTCTCAGTAGGGAAGACGACGTGGAGGGCAGATGAACAAGTCGAGAAGGTCTGGTACCACGTCCTCCGGGCCCACGCCAGAGCAATGATGATCATCCGGGAACCGAACTTCCGTAACCTCCGCAGTATTTACGGGATGACGGAGACTGGAGGAAACGCATACAGCAGTGGCAATGACCACTCCACCACGAACGCGTCTCCTCAGGCTCCGTTTGGAGGAAATTCCCACGAGCAGAACCTCTCGCACTTCCGGTTGACACTGGAGGCGAAGAGATCCACTTGAGGGGTCCCCCAAAGGGCAAAGATCTCCAGGAGAATCTCCTGAGCCAACTCCCACTCTTGAGAGATCGCGCTCTGCCTGCTCAGAGCGTCCCCCGTCTCGTTTTCATCTCCTGCTAGATGAACTGCCGAGATCAAAACTTCCTGCTGGATTGCCCAGAACCAGAGCTGCATCGCCTCCCTGCACAGAAGAAGTGACCCTGCCCCCCCCTTTTTGTTGAGGTAGTGCATGGCCACCGTGTTGTCCGTCAGGATCAGGACATTCCTTCCTTGCACAGTCGGCAGAAAAGACTTCAGGGATAGCCTGACGGCCCTCAGCTCCAACAGATTGATATGGAGTCTGGACTCCGATGGAGACCAACGACCGCTGACTGTCAACTCGTTGGCATGAGCTCCCCATCCCGTGAGGGATGCGTCCGTCACGATCGTCACCTCCGGCCAGGGCAGCCAAAATGAAGCCCCCCTCATCAGATTGCCTTCGTCGGCCCACCACAGAAGGTCCTGGGCGACCGAAGACGGCACCTGAACAGGGTCCGACATCCTGCCAGAGGACTGAGACCACTGGAGTTTGAGTGCCCATTGCAAAGATCTCATCCGCAACCTGGCCTCTGGCACCAGAAGAATGCAGGATGCCATGAGGCCGAGCAGTCTCAAGAACTCGAACGCTGGGAGAGTCTGGGCAAGTTGAAACTTGTGCAACATCTGCTGAATGTGATGAGCCCTCACCTAGGGAGGAAAACACTGCCCCAGGGACGTGTCGAGCGCTGCTCCAATGTACTGGAGCCTCTGAGTTGGTGTCAAATGGGACTTCTTTAAGTTGAGGGAGAAGGCCAGCTTGTGGAGGGAGTGGCAGGTGACTGACAGATGATCCAGGAGTTGCTCGGAAGAGCGCGCCCTGATCAACCAATCGTCCAGGTAGGGGTAGACGTGAATCCCCCCTTTCCTGAGGTGCGCTGCCCCCACTACCATGAGCTTGGTGAAGACCCTCGGGCGGAGGTAAATCCGAACGGCAGGACCCGAAACTGAAACCGTGAACCTCAGGTACTTCTTGTGCTTTGGATGGATCGGCACATGAAAATAAGCGTCCTTGAGGTCCTTACACCAACCAGTCCGACACCAACCAGTCCTGAAGTTAAAGGGCCTGGAGGAGTTGAGAGAGAGAAACCATCTTAAACTTGTCCTTCCTGAGGAGTTTGTTCAAACCACGCAAGTCCATGATGGGTCTCAATCCCCCTGTCTTTCTTGGAAATCAAAAAATAAGGGGAATACCATCCCTTGTTCCTCTCCGCTACAGGCACCAGTTCTATGGTGCCTTTCTCCAGCAGGGACCGAATTTTCTGCCCGAGGAGCAGATCCGGACTCTTCAAAGAGAGATTCCCCAGTGGATTGTCTTGAGGCCTCTGCCAGAAAGGAAGACAGTAGCCGTGGGTTATAATCTCCAGAACCCACACATCTGAAGTAATGGCGCGCCACTCTGCAAGATGCTGCGCCAGCTTTCCCCCAACCGGCGAACCATGGGACATGGCCTCATGACTGAGCTGAAGCGTCTGCGGCGTTGCCTGAGGGCAAAGAGGCAACAGCCCGAGCGGCCTTGGCACCTCGACTACCTTGTTTTCCAACTCTGGCACTCCTACGGTGGCCCCTTTGACTGGCAGCTCCTCTCGCTTTACCAAAGGATGAGTAATAATGAAAGGAACCTCCCCTCCATTGCTGTCCCCTAGGACGAAAAGGCAGAGGTTGTCGAACTGCAGCGCCCAATGACTTTGCTGCAGCTTTTGAGGTCTGCAACCTCTCAAGGCTCTCGTCAGCCTTGCTGCCAAAAAGATGTTCCCCGTCAAAGGGCATGTTGAGGAGCCGGGCCTGCACATCATGAGCAAACCCCGACTTCTGCAACCACGCAAACCTGCGTATCACGGTGCTCGCCGCCATGGACCGGCTGACGCAATCTGCCATGTCCAAACCCGACTGAACGGCCTCACACATGGCATCCTTGGCATCCTGAACCATGGCAAGGAAACCATCCCGTTCATCCCCTTCGGGAATATGTTCCGCCGCCAAGGAAACAGTTCCACAGAGTGTGCGTGAAACGAGACAAGGCACAAATGGAGTTGGCCGCCTGAAGCGCAATACCCCCTGCAGAAAACACTTTCTTTGCCCAGCCATCAAACCGCTTGTCGTCCCTATCAGGAGGGATGGTAGGGTACGATGCCTGCTTTGCCGGGGACGTAGATGCCTGCACCACCAAACTCTCCGGAGTAGGGTGCTTGGACAAGTAGCAGGGGTCACTACTGGCTGGGCTGTATTTTCGCAGCAAAGACTTGCTCACTGCCGGGAGACTCTCCGGAGCAGTCCAAGCCACCACCACCCTCCTCTGCAGAGCCATATGAAACTGCAGTACCGGGTCAGTTGGTGGACCAATGTCGAGGATATCCGTAAGGTCATCCTGAACAAACTCCCCTGGGGGAGCAGACCATCCTAAGTACTCGGTGACCCGTGACACAAGGCACCGGTACGAAGAATCGGCATGAGAGCCAGGCTCTGGCCTACAAAACTCCACCTCCGGACAGGTGTCCAGCCCACTAGCATCATGCAGGGACTGCCTCAGGTCCTCAAACTGGCTATGGCCCGAGAGAATCTCGTCAGGCACCGTGTCAGGCACCATGCCATCATCAGAGCCCTCATCCACCTCTGAAATGAACTCCAGATGGTGGTAAGAAGGCACAGAACTGGAACCAAAGCCATGCTTGACCCTGGCCAGAGCCTTTCTAGGTGGTTCCCCCGAGCCACAGGGTACCCCCGTCGACACAGCCCCGAAAGGCGTCAAGGGCATCGAGTGAATCGGCGCCGGCGTCGAGAGAATCAGTGTCTATGACAGACGCGGCACCGACAGCATCGACGCGTCGACACAGGCCTCGAAGGCGGAGCCTCGAGAGAGTCCTTCGATGACCTCGGCGCCGCAGGCGTCAATGTCTTCCTCGAAGACTTCACAGGTTCACATGGTCTCGAGCACGTTGAGGACCAGGACCTGGACCGGGCATGCCGAGAACGATTCCCCTTGTCCGAGCAGGACCTTTCCCGTGAATCGTGACGACCACCTGAGCCCGAAGGCGTGCGAGCGGCGTCTCTCGGCTGATCACGACCGACCCCACTCGGAGGCGCGAACGGACCAGTGCCCTGCGATTCGAGGTCCGCCAACATTTTCTTCCCGAAGGAAGCCCATTCCTCCGGTGTCGCATGCTTGGTGGGGTAAGCGACCCCCGGACGGGCGGAGTCCTCGGATGAGGACGGGGAAGGCGACCGTTGACGGCGCTTCTGGGAGTGCCTCGAAGAGGCAGAGGAGTGGCGACACCGACTCCGGGACCGAGACCCACTGGACTTCCGACAACGACGCAGAGAGCCGCCCCTCGAGTCATCCGTTGAAAGCCCCGCAGACCTCGACTTCCGGGGCTTGGACACCTTACCTACCGATAACTTTTTCTTGCGCTCCCGCAAGGCTTTCGACGTGAGCGACTGGCAGTCGACACAGTCATCCGTGTCATGGGCCTCCCCGAGGCACCAGAGGCAGGCGTCGTGCGAGTCCGCAACCGACATCTTGGATCCACAGTCCCCGCACTTCTTAAAGCCTGGACGCGGTGTGGAAGACGAGGTACACATCTTCACAAAGAAATATTTCACAAACAGGTTCGAAGAACCGAGAAAGCAACAGAAACTCCAAAGAGTCAAGGCGTGCCGAGATTCCCGAAGCGAACACGTTCGCAGAAAAAACGGAACAGAGGCTACGGGTGTCGTGCGTCCTACTTATAACATCCAGTGACGTCGGAGGAGGTCCTCGAGCGTGGCATATCGACGTCATCGACGCAGGACGAGACGCCGAAGATTTTCCGAAGCAGCACAGCTGTGGTGATTACTGTCATAGATATGGAATACGTCGGAGGACCCAATCCCCTCGAAAGGCAATGCTGTGTAAGGTATTGGATGTTCGCTTGCTGTTGGCGGGGGTCACAATGTACTCAGCAGGCATTTTAGTGGCAGATGTGCCACCATTTTGGCTGCCGCGTTGGCAGCTACGCTCCCCATTGATATTTCAACTGTCCTATTAGTGTGGGTGGCGCACTTGACGACCGCCACAACAGATCACTGGGATAATGCTTCTATCAGTGTTACTAGCAGTGCTGCATGCTGCACTGGAGCCCCATCTGCCCTCCGAAACCCCCTCCTCTTCCAGCAGGATAGACCTGCATACACAGTTGTTGTGACATACGCTGAGCCTGAATATATTGTGACATGGCACCCTTGGGATGCTCTGAATGCTTCGATGAGTGCTATGAGTTCTGCTGCCAGTGCGGAATAATACCTGGGCAATCTTCTCATAACCACCATCTCATACCCCCCCTCTTCAAGTCGTACCACCGCTGTCCCTGTATGTCTCTGTCCATTCTCTTGTTCAATTGTGGATGACCCATCAGTGAACAGTACCTCACCCTCCGTCAATGCTCAATCTTTCGCTTTGGGGATGTCATCCTCCACCCCCTTGCATGTGCTGATACTGTCAGCGGAATCGATGCCAGTTTGAAGTGACTCACACATGGCATCTTTGCCATCTTTAATAATGTTAAGGAAGTCTTCCCTTTCCTCTCCTTCGGGTATGCAGTCAGCCGCTGATGAAGCACACTCCCACAGTGTGTGACTGAACCTGGCGAGCATACAGGTGGCGTTGATGGACTTCAACGCCATACTACAAGCAGAAAAGACTTTTTTTGGCATAGAATCGTACCTTTTGTAATCTCTATCCTGTGGGACAGTAGGGTAAGCGGATCTGCTGCTTGATGAAGTTGCCGCTTGAACCACCAGGCTCTCTGGAGTCGGGTGTTTTGATAAGTATTCAGGGTCAGCCGCAGCTACCCTATACTTGGCTGACAATCTTTTATTGACTGCAGGGATAACCTCAGGAGATTACCAATTAGATGAAATCTTCCTTTGCAAGGCTGCATGGAAGGGGACCACAGGATCCTCCTGTGGACCTTTGTCTAGTATGTCTGTCAGGTCATCCTGTTGAAAAACAGGTGAAGGCGCAGACCAACCCATAAATTCAATAATCCTTGCCATCAGGGTTCTATAGAGGTTCTACAGGGTGTTCTATAGGGTGTTTCGGCATGTTCCCCAGGGTCTGGTTTGACAAATTCCACTTCTGGGGAAGTGTCTAGCCCACTTGCCTCATGTAATGATTCCTGTAGGTCTTTCAACCTTCTTTCCTCAGAGGTAAAATCCTCTGAAACAGGTAGCGTGGTCCTCTGCAACCCGAAGGTTTCCTGGTCAGAATCCTCCCCTTCTTCATAGATTGAAGATAATCCGGGGTACTTTGACCTCAGAAATGGTGTAAAACCCATTTCTAAGGCAGAAGGAGCCAAACTCGTCATTATTGGGCGAGAAAACGTCGATGCCGATGTGACAGGCTTCGAAGGCCCAGAGAAAGGCGTCGAGAAAACTGGAGGCCTCGAAGAACTCGAGAGGATCGGGATACTACTCGGATGTCGACGACGGTCTCGGCGTCGTGCCGGAGGCTCTTGTTATCACCGTTGGCTGTGAAGTAGCCGTGGTTTTCTCTTTCACCGGCGTCAGCGTCGATGATGGCGTTGAGTCGATCGACCGATTCGTCGAAGAACCCTTCAATAACGGCGTCAATGGTGCCGATCCATGCGTCGAAGGGATCTTCGACGACAGCGTTGAAGACGGTGCCTTCTTACCGGATGGCCCGTGGCGCTCTCGGTTGGACTCTTTCGCCGGGTGCAGCGACTCGCAGCGTTTTGATTTTTTGGGTTTTTCACCCGGGGTATCACCCTCAGCTGTCTTCGAGGGGGTCGAGGCCGCTTTCTCGAAGACGCTTAGCATGTTCTTCCTGAATTCCTCCCACTCAGCCTGAGAGCTGTGTTTTGTGGGGCAGGAGACCCTTTCTGGGGAAACAGAAGATGACGAGGAAGGGGATCTTCGACGTCTCTTCTTTGAGTGTCTCGATCTAGCTACTTCGAGACCTAGAATGGGAATGCTTTCGACGGCGAGGAGACGAATGCCTCGACCGAAGAAACTTTCAAGGAGGTTTTGACTGACTTACCTCTCTCGAGCTTCCCCTTGCGCTCCTTCAAGGCTTTTGCCGTCATGGACATGCAGTCCTCACACTCCGAACAATGGTGCTCGACTCCCAAGCACCACAAGCACCACAAGCAGATCCTGTGTGGATCTGTTATCGACATTTTCTTACCGCAGTCTCGACATTTTTTTAAGCCGGACCGCAGCGTTGTCGGTTCCGATGAAGAAGCCATCGAGAACGAGTTGGTATTTTCGAGTAAATATAAGAGGTTTATCTGACTGAACTGAGCAACGATATTCCGAGGCCCCACGAAGCGCGGAAAAACGGAACTGAGCAACGGATGCCGCATGTGGCTATTTATGGGCATGGTGACGTCGGCAACGATATGGTGGCTGTCGAGGGACATCGACTCGGCGGACGTCGACGCGCAGCGCCCTCTACAGAGAAAAAATTACTGAGGCCAGCAAGCTGGAGACGAATTATCAAAGATAAGGAATACGTCGGAGGACACAATCCCTTCGAAGCCATGTTGCTGACGTCGTTAGAGGTACCACAGCATAGCAGCGTCAGCCATGAAGCACATGTGCAATTCGCACTGCGGGACACAAACACACAGTAGAATACATGAAGAACACGAGCCTATAGTTCTATAGTTAGAGGACAGATACATATACATACTGTCATTGCTTTTATTATTTTTGCCATTAGCCAAATGCAGCCATGCAGAAACTGCAAGGCAAAAGAGATCCTGAGCAAAGCTTGAAGATGCTTAAATGCAAATAACTCTATGGAACTGCAGGAGCACCTATAGGACCTGACAGAGCCAAGTGGGACTAACCTATGGAGAATATAGTATAACGTGTACAATGTAGAAACCGCATCATAGGGTTTAGGAAAATTACAGCAGGCCTCAAATCATGGAGCAGGAGATGAGCTGAGCTGATTAAGGCAGCACAGGGAGCCAGATGTGTGAGACAGAGACCACAGCCAAGGATAGGAGATATGGAGACATTCCAATACTCAGACGACAGGGGACCAACTGCAGAAAAAGGGAATAAATCCTCATAATTCAGAGTTGCAGAGCTCAATTTCGTGGTCTCTGAACACGTGATTCAGCTGAAGCAGACAATGGACAGTGATCGGTGGGGAGAAAGGAGGGTGGAACCCAGGCACCCAGACACGCACTGCAACAAGTATGCAACAAGTGTTGTGGAGAGCGCGACATGGCCTCATAAGGCAAAGGTGGTGTACACAAGTTACAATACAGACACATAATCGTTCGCATCAACTTGAAAAGGTACACAATTAGCTGAGAACCGTTTCGGGTACCAGGCCTGGGAATGTCAGCTCTAGCCAATCACAGTTTAGTACCCTAGGCGTGGGTAGCAAAGGGCAAGAACCAATGGTAAGTCCATAACTCTGCAACAATGTTATAGTTAGTGAATTGGGGATGGAACAGGCCAGCGACCGGATATGTAAAAGCCAGTAGAATAACACCTATAGGTACCCATATAGGTTACTGAAGCCTCACGATCGCGATAGGTTTCTGGAGAGAGGCCCACGTTATGACGAACTGGTGACTTTTTTTTGGGGTAAAACTGGCCTACGAGCCATAGGAAGCTGAGCTTTGCATGAATATTTCTGTGTTCCTGTGCTGATCCCTGTTGGATTTATTTGTAATAAACCGCAGTATGAACTTGCTGTTGACTGAGTCCCCATAAGGGTTAGCAAGAGAAGCTGACCTAGATTGCAGAAGGTGAGTTGACTGGTTAAATCTCCTGGAGTAAGACGTTTTGCACGCTAGGCGACGCAGCTGGTACAGTTCGACCACAAGATAATATTGGTATACTCTGCCTGAAGGCATGAAGACAGCAGTGGAGTTTTTGTGTTTTGGGGAGTAACGGGCTATACCAGTGTCGGGGGGAAATTCTGCCGGGGTCGGCCGGGCCGTCCGCAGACCTCCGGGCAGGGAGGCCCCAACTCCTCCCGTGTATATCTCGGATCGAGACAGAGTATGAGGCACACACAAGGAGCAAGGTGACTTCTGCTGTTTATTATGCAAACGGCAGGGATGGGTCAAGGAGCGTACGCGTCCGTCCTGACACACACACAATCGTGGGGCTCGCAGGCCCTTTTTACTGTAGTATGACGCGCTACTTGCGTCACATCAGAAAGTTAACAAAAAACCTATCGCCACTCTTAATTGGATGCTCGAGTGGTAGGGTTAGTATAGAACACATATAGAGAGCGATACTAATGGCTAAAGGGTAGTCAGGTGATATATCTGGGTTGTCCCTACAATTAGATACATGAGAATTGTTACATGAAGACTCCTGAGGATTGGCTAAAGCTAGTGGCGTCAGTGATAGGAGCCCCATGTTCTGATTGGTGCATTCGTGAGCTCCCCAGCCTGGGACCACCGTTGTTCCCAGCTCTTGGTGTACCTATGGGTACATGCAGACAATGTGAGGATTTATTCATAGCTGGAAGGCTGACCGTTCCCACAGTCGTAAATGTCCATTGTGCCTTTCAAATGTATCTACCTGCGTTTTTGGCATGGAATCCAGACGCCTCTTCTCTCCTGGACTTGGCATCTCGTCAGGTTCGGCTTGGTCACGTGAGGCAGGACCGTGTTTGAGGCAGAATTCTGCACAATTAATATTGCTTTTCCACTGTGTGTTCTGCTTTAACTTGTAGGTATGACCTTAACGCTGGTATGCGGAGTGCGAGATTGCAACATCGTGCCTTTGATGACTTGTTCATTGAATATGAGTTTGCAACATGACGACCTTGGCTAGTTGCTTCGCCAGGCTCATTCTTGCAGGATCAGCAACCTGACTTTAGCTTTGTCAACGTCCATGGGAACTCTTGCTTGAGGCCTACTTGGGCCAGGTGCATAAGCGATTCATTTCGTACATGGGTACTTTAGGTTATAGTGGCATATAGTTCCA
Organism: Ambystoma mexicanum; assembly: GCF_040938575.1. Classification (NCBI taxonomy): domain Eukaryota; kingdom Metazoa; phylum Chordata; class Amphibia; order Caudata; family Ambystomatidae; genus Ambystoma; species Ambystoma mexicanum. Next base: position 1,044,026,750 of record NC_090924.1, read on the forward strand.
TGACTAGTATCCTCTCTTCATTGTACTTCTCATGATGGCAACTGGTTGCAAGGGAAGCGTGAGCAAGCTTCGTATAAGTTCATGACGCGTCTTGCGTTTCTGCATGCTAAAAGCCTATATGAAAAATAATAAAGATGCACGTCCGTGAATATGCCTGTCGCCTAGTCATAGCACTGAGTATATTCTTCGTGTAGATTGGTGTGGGAATGTCCAGTGTGTATATTTGTTCAGCTGCGCTTCCCGTTGTATAGGTCGTCATGGCATCTCTAACGACGTGTAGATTTCAGTCTAGTTGGTCCGTGCCGCAGGTGTCGGCGTGGCTAGTGCGGGCTGCTGGGCAGGCAGATGGACACATCCGTATGTTTCTGTACCAGGGTATTTGGTCGTCTGGTAAATGGACAAACTCTTCTCGTGGCGGGTGTCTGGGTCGTGACCCTTTAGGCCAAGCGCGAGAGGTGAAGGACGGGAGTCTGGTCTTCCATTCTCCCACTTCAGTCCCCCCTCTGGTCGACTTGTCGACCACAAACATATCCTTCTCGTTATCTCCTCTTACTCGCCAGATCTTAGTTATTCCTCCTAGATGTCCATAATGGTTTACATGATCCTCAAATGACCAATACATATATTCACATGTTCCTCCAGGAGTACAGTATACCCATTTTCCTATGTAGCTTCTGGGGTTTCTTGGGTTCTCGATCTTCACTGATGGTGGATCCAGATGGTTGGTGATAATTTGAGTGCCCAATTTCTCCCTCTCCATTATTATCACGCCTGTATGTTGGCCGTCATCTGCTGGCATCAAGGGGTGCATACCCACCATTTCCAACAACTCGTCAGTGGTACGTGCTTTCCGGGCCTTCCAAAATCTAATTATGATCAGCGTAGCTCCAGCCAAGATTGTGCAACCCACTATTATTTTCAGTCCATCTGACAGCCAAGATGGCATCCAAGACCATAATAGTGAAAACCAGCTCTTATCCTTGTTTACACCGCTACTTTCATCCACCATTTTGGAATGCAACTGGGACAATTGTGAAACTGCTTCAGTCAGTGTACCATTGTCAGCATCGTTGGCGGGTATAAACGTGCAGCATGATTGTCCTATCTTTGCACAAACTCCTCCTTCCATTGCTGTCAGCAGGTCCAGTACATATCTGTTCTGGAGTGCTACCATCCTTATAGCTCGTAGCTCCTCCTTTATTGCGTTAAACCCATTTACTGTAGAATTGATAGTCATCATTAGCTCCCATCTAGTTATTTGAAGCCATTTTGCGTTTGCGTAAGCCTGCAGCCCTGGATGTATTATTGAAGAGAAGAACATTGCTGCTCTGCTGAATAGTCTGTGTTCTGGCGGTATTGAGGTTAGCGCCGTTTCCTACCTTCCCCACAGGTAATTTCCTGTCAATGGTTCTCCCTGTCTTTTTATTCTGTGTAGGACAGTATTATTGCTGTTGGTCCTGTTCCCTTGTTCCTCCTGAAGTAGTACAGATCTCCTTTTTCTTCTGTCCCCTTCATCCATTTTGGGAAAGTGCGCCACATTGACATGCTTCTTAGGTACTACTAATGATGGTACGTTGACGTGCACCATTGTGCACACACCATTCCACAGGGGAGGCAGTGTATGGTATGCCTTTTCTCCACAGGCCCAATAATGGTCCATTATTACTGCTGTTCCCGCTCCCCCCTCAGGTAACTCCACCACATTTGCACAATTGGTATTATATCCTACGTCCACTTCTCCTTTATGCTGGTAGCATACCTTGGGTGCAGTCAATGGTAGTATTGTTATTGGGTCTTCATCTGTTTCTACCCACGTGAGCATTGGTACATACTTAATCCATATCGTCCAACATCGGTGATTGTGTGTCTCGATAGTTGAGATAGTTTCTTTCGTTATCATGTTGCTGCCAATCACCCCTATCTCCCAACTGTTGTCCAGATACACCTTCCCTGTTATCGTCAACAGCGGCCTCTCCCAGCATCCTTGTTTACCTGGAACCTCAGTAGCGTACCAGTCACAGGGTAGGTACTGTAGCGTTACCTTCTTTGTTTCTCCTTTTGCAGGACCACTTGTTATGTATTTAAATGCTTCAGCATGTAAACTGCTCTTGTGGTAGCTCAAATAGGTCTTGAGGAAGTTGTTTTCATATGGGTATGAGTCTCGCGTTTTCCATGTCATGTGTACTACTGTCCCTTGAAATCTTCCTTTTGTTTAGAACAGTGCCAAGTATATTATGCATTGGGCTGTCTTTTCCTCTATTTCTGTGGCAACAAATGTTCGTGAAGCACTCATGGCGTATGGTATTAATGAGCAAACGTAGCAGCTATCCTCAGTTGTCTGCTTACCAATGCGGGTCATGTGTTGGTACCATATGTTGTTTGTAACGTGTGCCGAATCTTGTATATAATTATCAATACCCTTATTGTCTGAGTATGTGCTGCGTTTACCTCTACGTTGCTTGGGTGCACTATTACTAATATCACCTGACACACCACTTGTTGCAGCAGGGGACGGGGGTACATTATGTTTAGGAGCAGCGATGAAATTAATAGCATAGCTGTACTGCCATACAGAGGCAGCCACAAACCCGGTGATCATAAAAATCCCTATTATTTTTATTACAGATGCTAGTCTCACCGGCATTTTGCTCTTACCTTGCTGCAGTCCTGGCAGCATATTCTTGCGATGTTAAAGTTGCCCGCCTGGAAATTCTCAAAAAGTGCTTGTTATGAAATGTTAGTTTGTTTTAAGCTCTCCCTATCAAATAGTCATTCAGTGCCCAGGCGAAGAGCTGCTCCCACGCTATTCTAAGTAATCGGTCTCTTAGCACCGGTAAGTAGGGTCGAAGGTGTGGCATATAATGTTCTATGGCCAGGAGGAATGCTGTGTAGTAGACACGCACCCTCCTCTTCTTTAGGTACGTTGGCCTTTTTATTTCGTATACAAATTGGTGTGACAATTCTTCTGGGTAACTATCGTCTGGGAGTACCATCTACGCCTGGACAGTGAATTCGTTAATTAACTTTTCTCAATAATGCAATAATACGCAGTTCCTGTATGTGCGAGAGAAAAAGAGAACATTCACGTGTTTACATGTGTATTTGTGCGGAAAAATGTCCTTTAATTTAGTTTATTACTATACTGGGGGGTCAAATGGGCGGGGGATCGTGCTTCAGATGGCGGAAGTATTTTTACTCTTCGACCTAGTGACCATGGGGTGGGCAGTATGGGGATCACCCCTTTCTTCGTCAGTTATTGTCTCCGGGGAATCTGGGTAATTAGACGGTAAGGGGACAATTGGGACGTTGTCTGTAGTGGAACTGTCTTCCGCTGTCGGAGATGTTGTTGTTGTTCTTCCAATGGACCTGTTGTTGGCGCTGGGGCGGGTCTGCAGTTTGTAGATCTTTACATCGTGTAGGTGGTTCCAGGCACGTTTATCTTTTAATTTTACTGCTCTTGTTGATACGTCCTCTACCAGATGGGGGCCGGTGAACCTCTTATCGTTCCACCTTCTATTGAAGTTGCGCAGTAGCACGTGGTCACCCTTTGCAAGTTTGCCCAAGTTCTCTTTTTCCAATTCTGTACTCGCACCTTCTTCTTTATTTCTGGTGGACCCGCCCCGTGTGCGCTCGAGCTGTTGAGACACAAACACAACACTAGTAACCAACGAAGACACATATTGGTACATTTCATTTCCCAATACATTTGCTGAACTTTCGTGATCTGTGAATGCCCTTGACGTTGGCGTTAGAGGAAGGCGCATTTGACGTCCAGTAACCACCTCGTGGGGAGTGAGGTGGTGGTCGGACCCTGGCCTGTTCCGTAGTTCGAATAGGGCTAACGGAAGGCAATACAACCAACTTTTCTTTGTTGTTTGTTGTATTTTTGCAATTGCCTCCTTTAATATGCCGTTCAGGCGTTCACATATACCGTCAGCTTGTGGGTGGTATGCACATGCAAATTTGTGTTTTATGCTCAGCAATGAAGTGATATGCTCGAACATTTCATTTGCGAAGTGCGGGCCATTATCTGACCTTAAGACCTCGCACACTCCCCACCTGGGAAAGACCTCCCTTACTAGGAATTTAGCTGCTCTAAATGCATCAGGGTGTGAACAGGGCCCTGCTTCAATCCACCTAGAGAATGGGCACACCACTACAATCATATACCTGTTACCTTGACAGATGTTGATCATATCAACATAGTCAATGTGAAGGTGTCGGAAAGGTCCTTCTGGCCGGGGTATAGTACCTCTTATCACTTTTAGGGTATGACCGGCCGTAAACTGTTGACACGTGAGACAATTGCTGATAAAATTAGACACATGAGAATTTAACTCGGGACAAAACCAATCTTCTCTAATTCGTGCTGCAATTATTTCCTTTCCTGTATGGGCTGGATGATGTAATTGGCTTAGGGCGGTGTTTAAAAGTGCCAACGGTATCACAATTTTTCCAGTGCCACCCTGGCGCCATAGTGAGTCGGTAGGTGACATTGTACACCCTCTTTTTACCCATATTTCTTTTTCGGCCATTGGTGCAGCCGCTTGTAACTCCATTATCTGTGTGGCTGGGAGATGGGTGTAACCTTCTTTTATCAACATCTCCCTTGCTACTCCCCTCCCTCTCCCTCTCTGTGACTCGGGGGGGTTCCATATCTCACCAAAGTATGCAGCATATTTCGCATGTGCGTCTGCTGCTGCATTCCCTTTTGAGACGTGGTCTTCACCATTGGTGTGTGCGGTACATTTTACTAGGGCTAGTTCTTGGGGGTCGTTTATTACTTCAATTAGTTCAGCCAATAAGAGGTCGTGTTGCACTGGAGTGCCATCAGCTCTCCTAAACCCTCTTCTCCTCCATTTTGATAGTCCTGAGTGGACAGTGGATGTAACATATGCGCTGTCGGAATATATTGTAACTCGTTTGTCAAAACTTTCCTTTAATGCCAATATTAGGGCAACAAGTTCCGCGGCTTGAGCAGAGTAATGCTGTGGTAATTGTACACATTTCATAGCCACACATACCGGCGCCTCCATCATTTTTACCACTGCTGCCCCAGTCCTCCTTATCCCATCCCCTTGATCAATAGTTGATGACCCATCAATAAACAAAAGTTCACCTCCCTCTAGTGCGTTCTCTTCAACTTTTCTACTACATGAGTATATTTTAGTTATTTGGGTGCAGTCATGGGCATAATCTCCTTCCTCAATTACTTCTGCTAGGAACCTTGCAGGGTTAACCGTGCTACACCGAACAATTGCTAGTTCAGCTCTAGACAGGATGATCTCATACCCCGATGCCCTCTGCGTTGTTAGTGTTGACTTAGGTTTATTCAATATTGCAAATAGTGCATGTTCCACAAACAGTGTAGTTGGACACCCCATTGTTATCGCTGATGCTTTTTCCACTGCAAAAGCAGCTGCAGCGAGACCTTGTTCGCAAGAGAAGTGACCTAACATCACAGGGTCTAAGTGACCACTGTAAAATGCTACTGGTTTATAGCCCATGCTCGTTTTTTGGGCCAATACTGCTTTCATCACTGCTGAGTCGCAATGTGAAAATATAAAAAATCGTCGTTCATAATCTGGGGACGCTAGTACTGGAGCAGTTGATATCGCATCCTTTAATTCGTTAAAGGCTTCCCTCATTTCCATAGTCCACCCCAATTTTTTCTCCCCTTTATTTGCTTCCCGCAAACCTTCAAGCAGGGGTCCTATGTATGAACTGTAGTCAAATACCCATGCTCTACAGTAGTTACATAGTCCTAAAAATTGTTGCAGTTCTCTCACAGTCTGGGGCGTTGCAGTGCTTGAAATGGCCTGTGCTCTTTGTGGTGCAATCTTTCTTCCATGTTGGGATATCAGTTGGCCAATGTAGAGAACCTGCTCCTGACAGTATTGTATCTTTTCCATGTCTACCTTGTACCCCTTTTCAGCCAATATAGTTAACATTTTTAAAGAGTCCTCCCTGCATTTACTTTCGTTTGTACTGCAAATTATTATGTCATCAACATACTGTAACACCGTGCTCTCCACCTCAACATTACCCAAATCCATCTGTATTACTCTATTAAAAATTGATGGTGATTCGCAATACCCCTGTGGCAATCTGGTGTGTTTCCACTTTGTATTTCGGTAAGTGAAGCTTGTCAAATCTTGTGAGTCTGGGTGTAGTGGTATTGAGAAAAATGCATTTTTAAGGTCAATAACTGTAAATCGTGATGCTTCTGCCGGGATGCCACACAATATCGTGGCCGGGTTTGCTGTCACTGGATATTCTGCTTCTACTATGTTGTTCGAGGGCCTGAGGTCCTGTATGAAGCGCCAAGATCCCCCTTTAGCCTTGCGCACTGGGTACACAGCCGTGTTACATGGTGATTCCGAGGGGACCAATATCCCATTGTTTATAAGGGCCGTTATAGTTTCATATATCCCCTCGTCTGCCTCTTTTGACAGTGGGTACTGTTTTACTCTTGGTAGTATGGCGCCTTTTTTTAGTTTTATCCTTACGCCCCCTATGCTTTTTATGCATCCCACGTCATAAGGGCTAATAGTCCATAATGATTTGGGAACCTTTGCCATATCCTCCTTAAAGAAGGGAACTGGGGTGCATGCGGGTGCTTCTAGTGCCATTGCAATTTTTTGTGCTACTTGTTTGTGAGCCACCCTTAGCCATATTTCTACACTCATCATGAACATCATTTCATCTTCCTCCTTTTCTTCTGAGAATAGTTCTTCGTCTGATACCTGGGTCAGCCTGCAACCTTCTGCTAGTGCTATCACTGCCCTCCATGCTCTTCCTTCCTTATCTTGGGCGTGCACAGCAATGTAATCAGCTGTTGCAATAATGCTCTCAATGTCCACTGCTAGCACTTTTCCTTCTGGTTCATTAACAGGTGTTTCTGGTCGGAACAGATAGGCTGCTGGCCTCCTCCATATTCTCCCTTCTATCCCCGGCATCCATGCAAATGCCATGTCTGTACCATACTGGAATAGTTCGCCATCTATGGGTTCAGCCCTAATTGCAGTCTGTCCACAGTATGCTTGCATAATCTGTCGTGCTGCGAGCATGTTAATCCCTGGAGTAGAGCATATTATGCCATCCTCTGTAAAGGAGATAGTCATATTCAACCTGTTCATTATGTCCCTTCCCAGTATATTTACTGGTGAGGCACTATAATACAAGAGTGGAACTGAAAGATCGTAATCTCCTATAGATAAGGGAACGTTATCAGTAAAGGGAACCAACCCTTTAGCCCCAGAAAATCCTTGAGTGTTCATGGCTTCGCCTGACATCTTAAATTTACCTTCCCTTATGCAAGACCGGGTTGCCCCGGTGTCAACAAGGAATGATAATTTTTTGTCACCTATCGTTACCTCTATGCGTGGCTCCTCCGCACTATTAGGTGTTACTGACAGGATGGGACACACCAAGGCCGTCTGTGGGCTGTCCTATTGAGGGTACAATGATTGGCCGTTTCCTGTGTAAGGGTTGTGTCCCAACACCGTCACCCTACCCAATTGCGTTTGTTGTGTTTGGGGTTGTTGTGTTAGTGGTACTTGTTGTTGTGGTAGTTGCTGTTGTTGTGTTATTTGTTGCTGTGGGTCAATACCTTGTTGTAGGGTCTGCTGTAGTTGTATGCCCTGCTGTTCTTGTGACATCCTAGGTTGTGCCTGATCATTCCATGCTGGTGTTCCTGGCCTGACCCTACACGTACGTGACATGTGTCCTACTAACCCACAACTCCAACACACGGGTGGTTCCCTGCTCTGCCATGGGAAGCTCCCTGTGTTATCCTGGTATACGGGTTGCCCTGAGGGGTATGAATTTCTAAGTCCCCCCACCTGCTGTTGGGTATTGTATCCGTATCCTCTCCCTCTCATAAATCCTCCTCTCCCCCTGTTATAATGATAATAACCAGGTCCTTGCATTTGGTACCCTCCTCCCATGTTTGGTGCGTGTGATTGTAGTTGCGGCACTTGCTGTGTTATAGGCTGTGGAGGTGCTACTTGAGCCGGGTCCTGTGCAGCTACTACTTGTATGGGGCTTTGGGCCATTGTTGTGGGCGTAGTTATTAATGCCCCTTCCATTGTATATTTAGTACGTTTTTTCTGTACTAGTTTAGCCTCTTCTGTTTTCCTGTCCTCTTCCTTTTGTTTCATTTTTCCTTGCCATGTCCTGCAGTGATGTACTATAGTCAGTTGTATTTCTGGCCATGGTTTTGCTTCCATTCCCACTACTTTCTTTAGTTGCTTCTGGACTCCTTCTGGGAGCCCCTGTACTAGTATGTGGTAAAATATGGCTGGTGTTTTGTCCCATTGCTCTCTAGTTTCCATGCGCCACTTCTCCTGAATATCCTGGATATAATCAACAGGATCTTCACTCTCGCGCATCTTGCGTGAAGTAATGGCTCCTATGTCTGATGTGTCTGGGTACTGTACTCTCAGGGCCTGCCAGAGAGCATGTCTGCAGTTTGCGAATGGTGCCCAATCATGCGATGTGTTTGTTATTGTTACCCCATGAAATCATGCTCTCTTCCAGATGTCATCCGCTCTATCCCCTAGTATTGATATTAACAGGCCCTTCACATCTCCTACTGCTAATTTATGTCCTGCGGTGTGTTTTTCCATTTCATATATCCATTTACCCGCACCCCCGCTTAATGATGGGAGCCTACACTTTATATTTTCTTTGTCTGTATGCTTCCAGGGGACGTACTGTGGTCTAACCCCTCCTTTCTCCAACAGTGGCATCAAGTTGTGACTTATCTCCCCCTTTTCGTTCCATGATATTGACTCCTCACACTCCTCTTCCCCTTCTGTTTCCCTTCCCTCTTCAACTTCACCCTTATTACCCCTTTTCCCAGTTCCTTCTCCATCCTTTTCCCTCCTTTCGTCATTTCCTGTATTTAATGTGGGCATGTTTATCTGTCTGACTTGCCTGCGACTAGGGAGATCTCTAAGACGACACCCATAAGGTGTATTGTAGTCCATAAATGGCGCTAGTTTTACTCTGTGCAGTGAGCGTGCAGTGGCTGGACAAGTAGGGTGTGATGTGGGAGGACGCGATGGTGATGTGGGTGGTGTGGTTTCATGGGTTTGTGTTTCTCTTATTCCTTTCACTCCCTCCTTACTTCTCTCCAGCTCCTCCCATCTTCTACTCATCCATGGCGAATCTATGTTTGTTCTAGTGAGGTATAGTTTATCTAAGCTTTCCCTTCCACTCTTTCTTCCCTCCTTCTCTATCCCTTCTTCCTCCTCACTGCAAAAGTCATTTATAAATGGCAACCCCCACTCTGTCTTTTTTCCTTTTATCGTTACTGTTTTTAAGTCTATTAGGTCTCTTTCCCCCTTTCCATTGCTACCAACTGTTCCTCCTAGTGCTGATGTTGTTGTCACCTCTCTACTCTTATATACATCTCCCCATCTTTCACTCTCCCTACTCCTCCCTTCTCTTCCCCCTTCACTCCTCTCCTCCATTTCTCTACTATTTTCCTCCCTTTTTCTTTTCAATTCCTCCATTACTTCATTGCTCATTTGTTCCAATATTCTCTCATCTTCTTTCTTCCTTTCCCATTTTACCCTTTCTCTTTCTACTATACTCTCTATTACCTTCCCCTCTTCATATTTCTTAGTTGTTTCTGATAGTACCCTCCTCCTCCATAATTCCATTTCCTTTTCTTCTTCTTCCTTCTTTTTCTCTCTCAGCACTACTCTCGATACCCTATCTGCTGCTGCTTTTACCCTTTCGGCTTCTCTCTTTTGCTCCTCATTTCGTTCCCTTAATTTTTCCAATTCGTTCTTACCCTCTTTCCTCTTCCTCACTCTCTCCCTTTCCTCTCTCTCAAGTTGTTTGATCAATTCATTCTGCTCGTCCCTTAGTTTTGCTAATCTTTCCTCCAAAATTTCTTCCTTCTGCCGTAGTAGCTCCTCTCCCCTCATTTCGCTCTCTCTGGCATTATCCTCGTTTGATCTCCTTACCACCTCCCTCTCTTCTCCGGTTAGTGAGCCTCGTAATTTCAATAATATCTGTGCAGCTACCCACTCATCCTTTCCTATCTCTACACTCTGCTCTTCCCCAATCTTCCCCTCCCCCTTTGTCATCCTCCTATGAGCCCCATATGGTGGAGGGCTGTATGCTGGGTTCGAGTATCCTTCAGCTGCCCTTAATTGTCCTTCTATTTCTTCTAATTCTCTTAAAGGGTACAACCCTCCCCCCTCTGTTTTCACTCCCGTTATTATTGGTACCTTGTTACTAAGTTCCCCCTTAATGCTTTTTAAGTTACCAATATTATCTTCTCCCTCTCTGTCGTTCCCCGTATCCTTTGTGCTTTCACACACCTTCTTCCCAGCCTCTCCTTCTTTCTTAATCTCCCTTTCATCCGGTGTTTCCTCCATAGTGAACATTCCATTTGGTCCTGGCCGGGACCCCTGGAACATCCTCCATAGGTTAAACACCTCCACATGGTTTGCCAACTTCTTCCCCTTGTATGTATTGTGCAGATGGTTTAGCAGTGAATGTTGGGCATATGGGTCAAAACTTCCATTAGGCGGCCATGGTGTCAACATTTTGTTATCAGTCCCCTGGGTCCACTCTATGCTGTACTTAATTAATTTCTCCCTGTGGGGTGGCAGTGTGGTACATATGTGTTGTAGTGGGGTAGTGAGGGTGTTCCCCCACCCCCCTGACCCTGTCCCATATGACATAGTGGAGCTCCGGGGCTCCTCTTGTTACCCTTATCTTCACTGGCAGTTTGCAATATACACCCTTATATAGTTTACCTGGCCCCGTAAGTGTGGGGACTTACGACAATCCTTTGACACAATATGCAGTAAAAATTATAGTAAAAATTATATATATATTTATATGGTTTTATATTTACATTCCTTCCCCTACCGCCCCTGCGGCCGAAGCGCACGCAGCCCCCTGCGGCTGCGTACCCCTTATCACGCTCTTATACAGTCGCCCTGTTTCCCCGTTCTCTTCCCCCTTTTACACTTGCCGTGGCCGGCGTTCTCCGTGCGCAGCCACGCCCCTTTCCCCTTCTACTTTTGCGGTCCTTTAGTCTATTCGTTATCCCCGAGTCCGCTTCCTCATCATCTCTCTCTCCCTCACCGCTCAACCAAGTTCGCTATGTACGCGATGTCCTATTAAACCCTGTTGGTGACGTCACCTATTTCTTCGAGTTACTGGTACATTCTTCTAATGTTCTTTAAAATCAAAATACACTTGTAATCTATCCCCGCTACCCCTACAGCTGTCTTCCTGTCTCTCCTGGAACAAGGTAATCAAACCAATAATATAATCGGACTGCGCACGCTGCGTCGCCTCGCGTGTGATACGCCCCTCAACAGGAGGGCTTAACCAGCCAACTATCTTCCGTATTTGAGCAACTATGCAACTAGCTACCGCCTACAGGGAAACGTCATCTACCTATCGAGTTTCTTGCTCGAACAATAGGGATCCTCATCTACTCATTGATCAATAAATCACAAATCGTAGGAAACCACACACCCCCACCCTTACACGTAGTCGCAACTTAGACCAATCAGTTGCTTACGAGCGGCCGCACGTGATGTTTTCGTGCTCCGCCCCCCTCCTTCGCGTGACGTAGCCGACTGCTCTCGCACTCGTTTCGCTACCATTCATTCCATTGGCAATACTAAGTTGTTAGACCTTCGCCGTGCATCTGTACAACACCTCCCTCCTCCCTTATTTACTTTTCCCCCCCTCACAGTTTCGCATTGCTCATTGTGCGCGTCATGCTCACCAAGTTCTCTCGATGCAGGGTCGCTCGACTGCGTGCACCCCTCCAAGCGGCTCGTCACCTCCCCTCGTCTGAACCACGTCTGGACACTCGCCAACCGCGGGCGGGATACTTCTCAACCGGCTCCCGAGGGCCAATATCCGGATTGCGCTGTCCGGTCTTCTCGCAGCTCCGCGATTGTCCTGTAGTCCTCAGAAGGGGGCAACGGCAGAGGGGGCCGCGCCGCCGGGCCTCCTCGCAACGGCAGTGCTTGGAAAAATAAAAATAAAAGTGGATCTTAAACAGATCTCAGCAGTGCCTCCAACTTGTCGGGGGGAAATTCTGCCGGGGTCGGCCGGGCCGTCCGCAGACCTCCGGGCAGGGAGGCCCCAACTCCTCCCGTGTATATCTCGGATCGAGACAGAGTATGAGGCACACACAAGGAGCAAGGTGACTTCTGCTGTTTATTATGCAAACGGCAGGGATGGGTCAAGGAGCGTACGCGTCCGTCCTGACACACACAATCGTGGGGCTCGCAGGCCCTTTTTACTGTAGTATGACGCGCTACTTACGTCACATCAGAAAGTTAACAAAAAACCTATCGCCACTCTTAATTGGATGCTCGAGTGGTAGGGTTAGTATAGAACACATATAGAGAGCGATACTAATGGCTAAAGGGTAGTCAGGTGATATATCTGGGTTGTCCCTACAATTAGATACATGAGAATTGTTACATGAAGACTCCTGAGGATTGGCTAAAGCTAGTGGCATCAGTGATAGGAGCCCCATGTTCTGATTGGTGCACTCGTGAGCTCCCCAGCCTGGGACCACCGTTGTTTCCAGCTCTCGGTGTACCTTTAGTTTGCAACAATGTTTCACTATGGGTACATGCAGACAATGTGAGGATTTATTCATAGCTGGAAGGCTGACCGTTCCCACAGTCGTAAATGTCCATTGTGCCTTTCAAATGTATCTACCTGCGTTTTTGGCATGGAATCCAGACGCCTCTTCTCTCCTGGACTTGGCATCTCGTCAGGTTCGGCTTGGTCACGTGAGGCAGGACCGTGTTTGAGGCAGAATTCTGCACAATTAATATTGCTTTTCCACTGTGTGTTCTGCTTTAACTTGTAGGTATGACCTTAACGCTGGTATGCGGAATGCGAGATTGCAACATCGTGCCTTTGATGACTTGTTCATTGAATATGAGTTTGCAACATGACGACCTTGGCTAGTTGCTTCGCCAGGCTCATTCTTGCAGGATCAGCAACCTGACTTTAGCTTTGTCAACGTCCATGGGAACTCTTGCTTGAGGCCTACTTGGGCCTGGTGCATAAGCGATTCATTTCGTACATGGGTACTTTAGGTTATGGTGGCATATAGTTCCATGACTAGTATCGTCTCTTCATTGTACTTCTCATGATGGCAACTGGTTGCAAGGGAAGCGTGAGCAAGCTTCGTATAAGTTCATGACGCGTCTTGCGTTTCTGCATGCTAAAAGCCTATATGAAAAATAATAAAGATGCACGTCCGTGAATATGCCTGTCGCCTAGTCATAGCACTGAGTATATTCTTCGTGTAGATTGGTGTGGGAATGTCCAGTGTGTATATTTGTTCAGCTGCGCTTCCCGTTGTATAGGTCGTCATGGCATCTCTAACGACATGTAGATTTCAGTCTAGTTGGTCCGTGCCGCAGGTGTCGGCGTGGCTAGTGCGGGCTGCTGGGCAGGCAGATGGACACATCCGTATGTTTCTGTACCAGGGTATTTGGTCGTCTGGTAAATGGACAAACTCTTCTCGTGGCGGGTGTCTGGGTCGTGACCCTTTAGGCCAAGCGCGAGAGGTGAAGGACGGGAGTCTGGTCTTCCATTCTCCCACTTCACCAGTGTGCCCGCAGTATTTGATTTTCCAGCACTACCTTGGCTAGCGAATTGGTGATGTCACCCATGGGGTTGTACATAGGACACACAGAACATGAGACGGTGAGGAGCTCGTTTTGGAAACTTGGGATTGGTAGACGAGGTGAACCAGTGGCAGTGCGCAGAAGGTGCATGCACAAGATTGTAAGTGTGCCCGAGGAGGCACTGACAGCAGTTTGAGAAGGGGTGGTGCAAAAGCACGCCTGATAGTTTGTGCAGCCAGAGAGGCTCGTAGTAACCTGAAAAGTATTATTACATTGTACCTTCCTCCCTAAACAGCACACCGTCGAAACCCTCGACTTGAGGTCAGGTAAAGGAAAGAAAATGTATCAGGGGAAGTGCGCGGGTGACACGCCCCTTCAGCACTTGTTTCAGATACTCCTGCCCTATAGGGAGAACATTTGTAAATATAGCATAGAATGGTCCAAAAGTACTGAGGAAAAGTTAACTAAACCATGGCCACCTTGCAGATGTTTCTCCAAAGACGTGCAGCAATCACTACTTACACACATACAGGGTGCCTATAAGGGAAAGAAGTTAACCAAACACATGGCCATATTCGAATTGTGGCATATGTTCCAGGAGGGCGAGGAGGATGCTGCGAGTTGTCAGTAGATGCTGAACCGACAGGAGGTGAAAGAGCCAGAGGCTCACCCCTCCGCTCCTACCCATGTCCCTCCGAGTGTAGCATCAGATGACACAGATGATGAGCACGGAATGTACCCAATACGGGAATTAAGAGCAGCAGAGGGGTATTCAAATCCAACATATAAGCCACCACCATATACAAAGGAGGAAGGACCGAGGGGGGCAGGGTAGCCAGCTAATGAACCAGAGGTGAGCGGCGAGGCACAGAAGTGCGAGAAGGAGGGGCTCGGGAGCATTGCCACGAAAGAGTGGATAGGGGGACAGAAAATATTGAAACTGGAAGGGAAAACAGACTGGGAGGCGGAAGGGGCAGCTAAGGCAATGGAAGGTCTAAAGGGAAGAAGCGAAGCATCAGCTTGGGCAGAAATAGTGGAAGAGGCAGATAGGAGGGATAAGGAACAAGGAGAAACTGGAGAGGGAGGACAGGGAAAGGAGAAGAGAAGAGAAATTGGAGAGAGAAGACAGAGAACAAAGGAAGGGGGAGGAAAAGGAGCAGGTGCAGAGGGAAAGAGAAGAAAGTATAGAAAGGGATCGCAAGGAAAGGAAGAGAGCCGAGCGGGAGCAATGGGACAGAAAGACAAGGGAAGTAGAAGAGGTTGAGAGGCGAAAGGAGATAGAGCAGGAAAAACAGAAGTTGGTTGAGAGGAAACAGAGGAAGTTACAGCTGGACAGACTGGTGAGGAAAAGCGCGTGCTGGGAGGACGACGAGCAAGCAGTAAGGGCGGTAAAGACACAAGTAGCAATGGACAGGGGAAATGACAGACTTGTGGAGCACATGTGAACAGAACCGGATAGCACAAGCTCATGGGGCAGGAGCACAATGGAAGGAGGCGGGACAGGCCTAGGGGCCTGGTGGGGAGGAAGCATATACGACTTGAGAGATATTGACCTCAGCACGAAACCTAATACAGACTTGACATCTAGGAGACAGAGTTTTGCAGATGAATTTTGCAGTAACATGGGCTCAGGGACCGACAATGAAGACAGGAACAGTGGGGACGAGAGGGGGGAGCAGTATCGATCTAAGTCAATGGGGACAGGGACAGACAAGCGGGTGTCATGGGAGTACAAGACGCACACAGAAGGGGAAGTAGGGGGTAACTCAGATGGGCAGGCACGGCTGCGAATGACTTGCACACCCTACATGATGCCACTACATATGTCAATGGGCTCAGAGACCTCCCAAGATGAAGGAAGGGGGAGACAGCCATGGCGTGCTCAAGGTGAAGGCTAATAAGGAGATATGACAACATTGTTCGGGTACCTATACTAGAACCAATAGACTTACTTATTTTATTTTTTTAAAACTCTGTTTATTGACTTTTAATAATGCAAAAAACAAACTTTCAGCACTCAGTGCTGGTAATGTCCTGTTACGCTCACCTGGTATCCACGGGGACGCCACCCAGCCAGTTGGTGCCCTTCCCAATGATTCCCTGGTGTGGTCTCGGTGTCGATGGGATTCTGCCTGGTTGTCGGAATCGGTGGGCTCTCCGTCCTGCTCTCTGGGCAGGGGCGCAGTGTCTTTTGTGGGCGCCGGCGGTCCAGTTACTTCACTGACTGCTGCCCTTGTAGTGTCTTTCAGGTAGGTCTTATTGCGATTGATGGCATCGTAATTCTTGCATGCCTTTTCTCTGTTCTAAATGTCTCTTTTTTTTATCTCCCAAGGAGCGCAGTGTCCGCTTGGAGAACTGTATATGCTGGTTCTCACCGGGAGATGATGGCACGCTATAGCGCTATGATGCGGTAAGGAGGCGCTTTGCGTAGCGCAGCGATGTCTTGTCCTCACTGGCCTGTGCTTTTCTATTTTCGTAGGTCGCGGTGAGTTCCCAGCACAGATGGAGTTCCGGAGCTATGCCGGCCGAAAAGCAACCAACCAGATAAGTCTTTAAGCGCTTTGTGGTTGTAATGTCTCCACTACCTCCTTTAATGATGTCTTCCTCCTTTTCTCAGGTCCTTCGATCCGGGCGGTGAACTCCACCAACAGAGGTGCTCAGGAGCTGCGAGCAGTGAAGGATGATGGTTTTTCTGCAGGTCCGGAATTCACCAGGCTCGTGAGAAAGCTGGACATGGTGAGCGTCACGTTGGTACAAGCAAAGTAACACGAAGCGTGTTGTCTTGTTCGGGTGTGGTTTAAATAGCCACTGTAAAGTAGTCCAGGTAAAGTAGTCCCTAGGGCACCACACCCAAAACACTAGACCGCATAGCTTGGTTCTAGGAATCAAGCTATGTGGATGCCTCCATGTTGGCTGAAAGCCTAAATAAAGTAGTTCCTCAAGCAGATGTCTTTCCTTACTGATGAGCCTGGCACCAAAGGCGCCAGGACTGTCCCCAAGAGGGCCTGAGAAGTGGATGCCAGGCCTTATTAGTGATCCAAGCCCTGATTCCACCAGGCCAATGGGCTTGCCAGTGGGGACCAGGGCTGAGGGTCATGACATGTCCCTTTTCTTCCCACCCTTCCTACCTGCCAGGTACACCTCCATCATTTCAAGGATTTATTCATTACATGAGACCTGCTGTTTTTAAAGTTCTAGTCGTTGAGCCGCGGTCATCATGTGCTTGTGTAAAGATGCTGGCGCTATCCCACAGTCACTTTGCAGATTTTACTTTCAAAGTATGACATTCTGCACATGCCTATTAGCAGTCTACTTCCGTTGTGGGAGAATCCCCCCCAGTGTCCTCAGATTGTTGGATCAGATAGTTTGTGTAGGCATCCCAGATATTACTGCTGCTGCCGCAGCTTTGAGTCAGCGACCCCCAACCATGTTCCATGTCCAGACAATATGTAATGTCTAGTTTCTATTGTGAGTGTTTCGGGCTCCTCGCCCTCCCCCAGTGCATCGCCACCCGCTGTTTAGCCAGTATAAGTAGCAGACTAATCAATTTGCTGGTGTGTTTGGGGGCATCTTTAGTGTAGCCTAATAAGCCCATTGGTGGGTCTGGGTGTATCGTTTGGCCTGTTACACCACTGTGTCAAATACCTCTTCCCAGTATCATTACATAGCCGGGCAATTCCAGGATACGTGAAGGAAGTCTGCCTGTTCGGTGTTTTTTTTTTTTACATCTCCCTGTTGTGTCCGGGTAATATTCCTTTAGTTTAGCCGGGTGTGGTAGAATTGATGGATGTATTTGAAGTGAATCAGTTTGAATCATGCATTAATTTATTTATTTATTTAACATTTATAAAGCGCTCACACAGCCCGCAGGCATCGAGGCGCTGTTACAGGAATTGTTTGTTTTTCTTAGTTGCGTTTTTTTTTTTTGTCTTAGTTGCGTATTTATAACGCACTTAAACACCCAGAGGTTTCTAAGCGCGGACCCGGGGATCGAACCTGTTGTTGCTTCGTGCCGTCTTGCTTCCAAGACGCGCACGCTGCCGCTGAGCTATCCTCCCGGGACGTTCCTCCCTAATCGCACCGCATCGTTAATTGCACCCTTTTTAATTCCCATGCAACAGAATGTCCATACCTCTTCCGGAATTTCCCTCCCCAGGGATATTTCCCATTTCCACCTTGGTGAGACCCGGACACTACTCCTAGTGTTCATGTATATAGCATAGAGTCCGGATATAACTCTACTCCCAACCACTCCCTGCAGCAGCTTGCCTAACACGGGGGAGACGTTTGGTTGCTACGGGAGTGTAGCGAATACCTGAGTCAGGCTTACCTGTAACTGAAAGTACATGAAGATGTCCAGAGCTGACATCGCCCGTCCAAAGTTACGAACTTCCCTTCCGAGAAGAGGTCACCAAAGCTCAATATCCGCAGTCTTTTCATCAGAGCCCCAAAGCGTGGTTCAGCTGTGTTCGAAATCCCAGGCACATGGGTCACGGGAAGTCTGGGGCAATAGAGAACCTCTCCCTTCTTTTTATGTTCAAGGCGTGTCCATGCTTGGCAAGTCACCGCCACCAAATTTTGTTTTAAGTGTGTTCTGCTCGGTGCTGTGAGTAAGACTGATCTAAGAAGATCAGGTGCTGCCACTGCTCTTTCTACCTCCACATGTTTCCTTTCCTCCTGTGTTTCATACCAGTGTTTTAAGTACCCTGCTTTTGCCACATAGTACTATGTCTCAAGGTCAGGAAGTGCTAGCCCTCCTGCCGTGATCAGCGCCGCCAACATGTCCCAGGATACCCTGGGGGGTTTTCCCGCCCACAAGAACTGTGAGATGACCGATTTCGCATTTCGAAAGTATACCCTGGGAATCATTATCAGAGCATTCAAAAACACAAAAAGGAACCTAGGGAGCAGTGTCATCTTTACTAGGGATACACGTCCATGCAAATTTAAGGGGATTTTCTTCCAGCGTGCCAGTGACTCTCGGGCGTGGTTCAGCACTCTCAGATAGTTGCTATGGTAAACCACAGTTTCATCCCGGGTGACTGACACCCAAATAGCGAGTCTGGGTCATGTGCCACTGAAAACCCTAGCCGTCTTGATATTGTTTAACTGCGTCTGTCAGTGGAAAAATTACTGATTTAGAGGCGCTCACCTTCAGACCAGATATTTTCCCAAAACTCTGGACATCTTCCATTACTGGATTTAGATTGGATTCAGGATCTTTGATGAACAACACCATATCATCCGTGTATAGTGAGATCACTATCCTGTGTGTGTATAACTGCACCCCTCAGTGTATGTGTACCTCACGTATACGTTCGGTGAATGGCTCAATCGGCAAGGTGAAAAGTAGAGGCGAAAGCGGGCATCCTCGTCGGGTCCCCCTGTCCAGGGCCATTTGAAGCGTCATCTGGCCGTTCACCCTCACCCTAGCCACCGGTTGTGTATATAGTAGCTTAACCATAGTGATGAATCCTGCCCCCAACCCCATTCGTCTCAGCAGAGCAAATAGGAACGGCCACTCGACCGAGTCGAACGCTTTGGTGGCATCTAGCAGACCCGCCACCACAGAGTCCTCGTGTGATTCCGCTGCCATCATCCCAAACATCCTCCGGAGTCCGTAAGAAGTGGATCGCCATGGAATAAAGCCTGCTTGATCAGCCCGAACCATTGTCGGCATCAGAGGTGATAAACTTGACGCCAAGATCTTCGCTAAAATGTTGTTATCTAAGTTAATCAGCGAGATTGGCCGGTGGGATGAGCAGTCATTGCTGGGTTTATCCGGCTTTAACAGAACTACCACTACCGCCTCCCTCCGTGAATCCGGTAGGAGCCCACTCTGCAGACTTTGTCGATACATTCCCAATAGGTGGGGTCCTCGTCTTTCCATGCAATGTTTATAAAATTCTGCCGTGAACCCATCGGGTCCCAGCAACTTCCCATTTGGGAGGGACTTAATGACATTCAATACTTCAGATAATGCCAATGGACGGTTCAGCAGTTCCCTTTGGTCGTCAGAACACCAATGTAGGGCCACCTGTTCCAGGTATTCATCTATGTCAGATTGCGAGGCATGAGTCAGAGAGGAATACAAATGACTAAAAATTGAATAACTGCCGCACTATTTCAGCGTCTTCGAAGCAGTCCTTCATCTGATCATCCGCAATGGCTAGAATTCTGCTACCCAACACATCCAATTTGGTTTCCCTGGCTAAAGTTCAACCGGGTTTGTGTCCGTCCCCGTATTTGCGCACGTTAGTGTGATTGGTGATATATTTTTACCTCCCATAGTGCGTATTCCTGATACTCCTGTAGCTGAGCCTGAATCTCAGCTTGTTCCCAATCTGTGGGTTTTGGGGATGCCGTCTGGGACATACGTACGCCATTTTCTTTAAAATGTATTTCTCGCCTAATCTGCCCGAGAATCCCTATTTCCTTGGAGATACATTCCCCCCGCATCACGCACTTAAAACTCTCCCACAGAGTCCCTGCCGACCAGACTAACCCCACATTCTTTTCAAAGAAGGCGTCTATTGTTGTGGCTACACCCTCTCGAAAGACTGCATCAGTGAGTCCTTTACTCTTAAAACACCAAGGGGGTCTTTCTTTTACCCTTCCCAGTAAATTCACCTCTAGCATAACAGGGGCATGATCGGATAGGGTACGAGCATGTATTCCAACCTTCACCACCCGGTCAATTAGTGAGTGCGACACCAGAAAGAAGTCTATTCCTGATGCAGATGTTATGAGGGTATGAGTGGCATGTGTACGGTCTCACCGCTTTGGTTGCAAACTCTCCACACATCCACAATATCCCACGAGATGGTCATGCCCTGTAGCCTGCTATTCCCTCTATTTCCAGAACCCTATGATCCCCCCGTTCGGTCCAGTGCCGGCTGCATTACTGCATTGAAATCCCCAGCCCAGATGATCTTTCCAGATGGCATCTCCCCCAATTGTCGATCCACCCATTTCAATGTTTCTACCGTATCCAGGTTCGGGCCATAGTAGTTAATTAATGTATACAACTTCCCCTGAACAATGAGGCCTCTCCCCTCATCATCCTTCACCACTGTAGTCTTATGAAACCCCACATTGCTGTGTATTAGGGTGTACACCCCTTTTGCATAGGACGAGTATGCGGAAAAGTACCTGCAGCAGCCCCATGTCCTCCCAAACCTAAATTCTGTGTCTGAAGTGAGGTGAGTTTCCTGTAAGAATACCACTCCTAATTTATGTCGCTGCATATACAACAGTATCTTTCAATGTTTGGTGGGGCATTTCAACCCCTTTATATTCCACACACCAAATTTAAGCGTAGCCATGTCTCACCTTCAATATATAAGCCGTTTCTCTTTTAGTGACGTCCATATACCCATGACTGCCAGCATTGACCTCTCTCCTCTCTCATGTTTTGCCCATTGCGAGGCTGATTGGCGGCTCATTGTGCATACTTGTGACCTAGTCCCACCAGTCGCCAGGTGAATCTTAAGTAGTGTGGCAGGTGTGCCCTGTGTAACCCCCTCCCCCACCGACAACCCCAACTTGTCAGTGAACATAAAGTTCCCTCCCTTCCCACTCCTTTGCCCTGTCAACATCAAAGCCCACAAAGTTAGGTTTACCCCCACCCTCCATGCTGAATCCCCCAACTATTCAGCCTTCCCACTTCTCTGAACATATGCCTTTCAAGATTCTGCTTGGGGGCAACTATGAGCCCAACCTCCTAACACTTCAAATTAATCATAGACTCTCCCCCAACATTTCAAAAGCGTATTATTGTAGGTGGCAAAAGTCATGCTGCTGCAAAAGGATATGTTGCGGCCATATACTATCAGCCGTTGTTCCCCCGTTGTCTGGGGTTCCTCGGTAGTGTCTCCAGAAATTCTATGGCCTCTTCTGGAGTGGTGAAGAAATTTGCCTGGCCGTCATATTCAAAACGCATTGCATATTTCAGCTCCCGGTCCCTCAGCAGTTTCTTGACTTCCAGGAATGTCTTCCTCGACGCCTGTACTTTGTCTGAAAAGTCTAGAAACAGTTTGATTGTACTATCTTTGTATTGGACTATTCCTTTCTCCCTAGCTTTGCGCAATGCTGTGTCTCAATCCCGATAATTTAGTAGTCATGCAATTACAGGCGCGGCTGTGCCCCTGGTATAGTCCTCCTTCTGCTCAGAATCCGGTGTGCTCTCTCCACTATGCACAGATCCAAAAAACCCTCTCTGACAGTCCTATTACTCTGATGTTATTTCTTCGCGATCTGGATTCCAGATCATCCTGTTTGTCCATGAGCTCTTTCAAGGCTCTTCTTACCCCAGACATCTCTCTGGCAGTGGAGGTGGAGACATCTTCCACTCCGGAGACCTTTCTCTCTGCTTCGTCCAGTCGCTCACTGTGCTGGTCTAGACGGACCTGCCTGTGGTCTACCTTGCAGGTCAGGGAATACAGCTTGCAGCAGTATTGAATGCTGGATTGTAGCTGTGTGAAGCTTTCTTAAATATCCTGAAATGCTCAGGCTGGGTCCTGCGCCGGGGCTTTAGATTGCATGTTCGATGTGGTCTTCATGGTTTTGTTATTTTTGATTGGAGCAGGAGGGTCAAAGTATAATTTGGCTTGGTGCTTGCCTCCTTTCCCTGATTTGGACATCACCGGTGGATAGGATGTCATTGGATAGTCGAAGACCCGATCCGCTGACGTCTGCCTAGTTTACTCTCCCCGGAGCCTGCCCCGCTTCTGCACCGTCCATGGACACCGGGTCGGACCCACTCACACCTTGGAGTTCCTTCCTGTGCACCCTGGTGTGCTTGTGGTGATAGTTGTGGGACAGGCCCACTCCCGGACCTCTACCTCTATGCTATGAGTTTGGGTGGTTCATGCCACAGCAATATAATGGCAATTCGTCTGTATCCTGTGATCTCTGTGAGTGCTAGCCTTGCCCCTCGGTTAGCGTCTGCGTACAGCCCCGCCTTTGTAGTGACTGACCGATGCAGAGAGCAGTGATGTCCTAGACGGTGCGGCTTCCCCCAGGCTGTTGGGTCACTACCACACCCTTTGTCTGTTGGCCTTGTGGGTTATGTGGTCAGCCCCACCTGTGGTGTGTGGTGTGTTGCTCGTGAGCTCCAGTCTCGATATGGCGATGTCAAGGTATGATCCCCTCCTTATAGCCTTGGAACATTCAAGATGACTGACTGCGAGTCCTACCCCCTCTTAGTGCTCATGCCGCTTGGGAGAGGGTGTAGAGTAGTCCATACCACACTTCTAGGTCGCTTAATGTTTAGCGTGGGCTTATTGCCCCACACACAACAGTTTTACGTGACTCCTTATCTGATGATGCCCACAAGGGGTCTGCCGCGCCATGTTTGGCCTCAGTACTTTTGTCTTTGTGTAGAGAAACAGACTATTTTGCCTTTTGCACGGATCCAGAGTGGGTTGTGCCCTCCCACGTTATAGGATCCAGTGCTTTGTACCCAGCATGTCTGTAGGATGTTGTGGGTTGAGCTTGGTGCGCGCCATGCTCTGACCATCGGACCCTCTCATGTCCTTGTTCATCCGATGGCTGTGTATCCCGCAGCGTCGCGCAACACCGCTCACATGCAGCGATCGTGTGGCAGCACCACCGCCATGCCCAGGCCCGGTGCAGGGAGGACGGCATGCTCACCGCCACCCCACGGATCCGTGAGGCCCGCCACGGCGTTCCAGCAGTGTGTCCAGAGGAGCAGCCACAGTAGTGTGGGGAGGTTCTGTCCAGGCACAACGGGGGTGACACCCTGTGTCGGGTCGAGTCATGCTCCCTGTGTCCCACGGTTGATGGATGTCAGGCAGTTGTAATCCTGGATGCTTAGATCCCCCGGGTCAGTTTGACCAAGGTCACACAGCCAAGAGGGAGTCCTCCCCACCACCGGGGATATCGTATGTCCTGATGCGTTCAGGCCGCCTTTTTCTTGTGTGTGCACCGCTCTCTGTCGGCAGTGGGACTGCTGGGGTACAGGATCCTCTTCCACTTCTCCAGCATTCCTGACACTCTTCTCACGAGGGTTATCCAGTCGCGCTCACGGCCTCTCACAATGGGCCTTAACCAAGATTCGCTGGGTGATCGGGGTCTACATGTCCCCCACAGCAGTCTGTTGTTGGACTCTCCCCATCGTGGTCGAGCGTGGGTCCGCTCCATCCCCCAGGATCTCGCAGACTGCTGGAAGATCAAAGCCCCAGCAGCGCCACCACCTGCACCACTGGACCCAAGCAGTGGCGCCCCAGTCCCGGGCCTCCAAGACCCCCGGCAGCACGTGCTTGGTTGCCGGAGTGGACTCAGAGAGCTGGCGCCGTACACCTCCCTCCGCCTGAGCTGCTAGTCCCAGCAGAGCCCGTCCGGGGCACAGGGCCCACCCTCTGATGCCGGTTAGGTCTCCTGCAGCTATTGTTGTCGGAGGATAGGCCTGCGGCGCACCTCCGAGCTCCTCCTCTCCGCCCCTCGCAGCAGCCAGGATTCAAGCCAGCCGCCTCTCAGGCTTGATTCCGGGGTTCTCCTGCTCCAATTCACTTCAGATCTTTTCCCAGGCTGCGCTGACTCGGCTGCCATCCCGATTTCTCTGCTCTCTGGGGGTTTTCTATGAGGGAATCTACCGGGTATTGCTCCAGAGGTT
Source organism: Ambystoma mexicanum (assembly GCF_040938575.1). Lineage (NCBI taxonomy): Eukaryota > Metazoa > Chordata > Amphibia > Caudata > Ambystomatidae > Ambystoma > Ambystoma mexicanum. The sequence goes on from NC_090924.1 coordinate 1,044,051,032, forward strand.
TATGTGGCACAGAGCTCACAGGCTTGCGGCCATTTCCGTCGGGCTCTCTAGCGCCCCCCCAACCAATAGACTTATACACAGGCATCAAAAGTGAGGGAGGGGACAGGCAGGTCAGACTGACATGAGGCACGCATGGGGAGGAGGGATTCACCCAGATGCCCTTATTGGAGAGGGGAGGAGTGCGACCTCAGTATATACCATGGAAACATGCAGACAAGGAGAATGAAGTGTAGGCTGCCCTCATTAAGTGCAGGGGCTGAGAAGTGGGTTCATGAGATGGAAAGAATAACAGCGGGAAACAGGTTAGCAGTGGAAGATGTAAAGGGACTACTAGTGGCGATCCTCAGCGACACTGCTGATGACGTATGAATAAGGGCGGGTTCCCACGATTGACAACAGAAAACACGGGCATGACGGTTCTCCGTTTGCAAACTGCAGATCTGCTGTATGTCAAGCATTAAGGACTCTATATACAGACACCTCAGACATTGGGAGAATGAGGGAAGACGAAGACCCCTTGCAGTATATTCAGGAGATTCAAGAGCTTTGGCGCCTTGAAACACGAGAACCATGGGACAAAACAGTAGCAATAGTCTATCACATAGTAGAGCAAGAGGAAAGCCCACAGATGAACTTGATGTGTCCCATCCTGTCGATCACACCCAACCCTGCGGAGGGACTTTGCATAGGGGTGGCGATAGGTGACAAAACCTTTTCCTTTATTGTTAACACAGGGGAGACTAGATCCTGCATAAGGGAAGGAGCACTGAAGTTGTCAGGTGATACCAAGAACACTCAAGGATTCTCTGGGGCTCGGGAAGTGGTTCCTTTCACAGGTGACCTTTCACTTTCAATAGCAGATCACAATCTTTCTCTGCCTTTACTTCATTCTCGACAGACACCTGTAAATATACTGGGATGTATATCTCTCCATCAATATACTGGGATGAGACATTATGAGCATACTGAACATGACTATTTCATTCACAGATAAGGGAATAGTGTACTCCACGCCAGGAATACATATGCTCAATGTAAGGCAGATTGTTCAAGATTATTGTGGAAGAAAAGTTACAGAGGGGGGGTGCCAGTGGACGCAGACATTTTCCAATATGGTTTTGTATAAGTTGTCATCTACCAAGGGTCAAGAACAATATTCCAGTCGGCAAATTTATTCGCGCAAGACAAAACTGTAAAGAACAATCCGAATATGTAATAGTCTGCAATTTGCTATCATCCAGATTTAAGTAAAAAGAGGTTACCAAACTAAATGCATTCGGAAGGCAGAAGATAAGGTGTTGTCCATGACACAAGCAGACACACTTGTGCAAAAACAAGCTAATGTTGACCAGCAATGAGATGATGTGTGATTCATCACGACTTACTCCGAAGATCACTTAGAGATCAGAAAAATCTTAAAACACAACTGGCATTTATCACAATGTGTTCCCCACCTAACCAAATTCACACAGCATGGTCCGCAAATTATTTTAAAAAGAACACCAACATTAAGAAATCATCTAAATCCTTTGCTTCTCCCCCAGGTAACTGAGAGGCAATCCACAAATTGGCTTACACAAGATAACTTTGGGTACAGAAAATATGTGTCAATATGCATTTGACAAATACACTTACTTTTGTGACAATTTTGGCAACCATAGAATGATCAGGCAGAATATTAACTGCAGAACGAAACATGTGGTTTATGCTATAGTCTGTATTTGTAAGAAAACATCGGCAGTACAATTCGTCAACTTCGGACACGCATTTGTGAACATCTGTCAGGGATTGGCAGTCAGAACTCGACGTTGCCGCTGGCCGCACATTGGCAGCGGAGCACCAATTAGGGGACAACGAGACATCAGATTCATTGGTTTACAGCATGTCAGTCTTGGCAGAAGAGGTGGCAATCTTGAAGTGAAATTACGACCGACAGAAGCTTTGTTAATTTTCCATTTCCGAACTCTCAAATTGGGCCTTAACACGGACAGCGAAATGTATTGTTTTTTGTAAACATGTCATAATGTTTGTCATTGGTCAATGTGAGAGCATGAATCTGCATGCATATATTTTGTGATAACATGGTTTTGATGCATAGGGTAAGGTGCGATGTGTCAACATTATTATATTTTGGCAAATACTTGTAGCTGTTCATCTAGGCAGGTTACAACAGTAAACGTAGCCATAGATGTTGATTTGTGTATTGGATGCTTAAAGGATACATAGGGGCATTCCCAATACGTAATATTAATGCATTCGCAAGTTACATTATATCAATTTATGTATCAGTGTTTTTCGCTGGTATCCAGGTCATGCAACCTTTATCTGCACGTATTATCAAAATTGGCAGGCACCGGAGCGCTGACATTCCCTAATCTTGCACACAGGTTAACAACTTAGATTTTTTTAACATAAATGCAATATCGCTTTCAGGGTTTTAAGTAATTTCCATTAAAATAAGATGTATTTTGGATGGTGCATTAATTCAGTAAGCGGAATGGTAACTTTAACATGGTTTGGGCTAGGTAAACGCTTTACATACTCATAATACTGTGTTTTGACCCAAAATATGGCCACCTAGGTCATTGCAACAAAGGTAGGACAAGTCGGTTGCTATGACAATGTCCGACAACAGAAGCCTAGCACACATTTAATGGCCGCAATAGCATAGCAGATGGGAGAAATTACAGTAAGTTCATTTTACAGTTTATACAGGGTAAGTGGCAGTTACTCTGTTTATATGTATTCCTAGAAGAGCTGTACATGTACTGTGTAGAAAATATTCATACCTGTAGTCTGTGTATGTGCATGAATCTGCAATTAGAAATCTTGGGGAGTTTTATAGTAGTTGTTGCTGTAGGTCATTTGCAGTCACAGCCCAATTGTACTGAGAGTGATCAATAGTACATCTAAAGTGCTGATCTGTGATGATGGAGTTAGATGTAGAGTTCTTAGATGTGATTGGTGGATGACTGTGTGACTGCTTAACAGTAACCAATGAGGAAATGGTGCAGAGAGTGAATGTTACACGCTGCGCAGACACCATGGCTGTCCGCAGACAGGGCGTGCCACATCTGGGGTTTCTCAGCAAATCCAGCATGGAAAGGGAACTGTAGGGATCAGCCAATCAGATGTTGAGGCTGTGGTTTGTGTTGAAAGAGGCTGTGGGTAGTGAAGATGGTAGAGGTGGAGAAAGTCAGGGTGTTGGTGGTTTGAGATATGTTTGTGCATGGTTTGGAGCAGTATGCTAAATGTAGGAATGTGGCAAACAATGTTGTTGTTAAAGGAGTGGAGGTGGTGTGGAGCACTGTGCCTGGTTTCAATGTGCAGGGAATTGTACACGTTTGTGGAGATATGGGCAGGGTGAACAGTCCACATGTAGTTATTTTGGACTGTGGTGCTTTGCATTTGGGCTATGTAAGTGCCCCTACTTTGTTAGCATTTGGAACACTTGGTTTAGGCAGTAATGAAAATACTTCCAAATGCCAAGGTTATTTTTTCTGGTTTAGTACCATGGACAATATAGGACAATAGTTCTGTTTTTTGTCCTCAGCAAAATATTGCTAGGTGTTCAATAAACTGAGGCATGTTTGCTTTCATGCTTAGAGCTGGTATGATCTTTTGTAACAATGAGAACATTGATTCTGGTAATGTTGTTTATTTTAAAGAAGATGGCATGTCTTTATCTTTTATGGGAAATGCCATGCTGTTTTGGAACATAAGGGTTGCTTTGGAGAAGCTAATGTGAAAATGTTTGGAGGAAAATAAGAAAAAAAAGAAGGAAAAAAAACAAAATAAAAGGTGTTTCTGAAGCATCTGCAAAAAAAGAAAAAAATGGCTCTTTTCAGAGCCAACCTCAAAGGGGAAATGGGGCAAACTATTAAAATTTTCATTACCCAAGCTCAGATTTTTCAATGTGTCCGTAGACACCGTGGTTGTCCGTGGACAGGGCGTATTACATATTTTTGGGGTTGAGAGGCATGCAAATGAGACTGAGCAGAGCAAGAGATTGGTCAATAAGGTTTACTGGGTGTGTTGTGTAAGGAGAGAGTTTGTCAGAAAGTCTTTTTCCTGAGAGGAGAACAGATTTGGTTGTGTGTTTCAGAAAGTTTGGATTTTGGGAGATTCGTGGATAAATTGGTTGGAGGTGCATGCAGATTGCTGTGGAGTGGCTGCACATCTTGGATTCTCTCATGTGGAAGTGCACTGGCATGGAGTGCATGGAATGAAGTGGCTGGATTTGGTACCTCTGTGTGCTACTTTGGTGACATAGCGTCATCCAGACATCATCATTATTCGTTCTGGAGGGAACAGTTTAGGACATGTGTCTGGAATCTCTTTGCAATTTGCAATGAAGTAAGGACTTGGGAAAGTCATAGACATGCATCCAAACTCCAGAGTAATTTTTTCCCGTATTGCGCAGAGACAAATGTGGCTGCGTTCTTTTTCATTTGGTCCACAAATGGAGGAAGCAAGGCGCAATGTTAACAAGGCTGTTTGTGCCTTTTTGAGAGATGTTGGTATGTCCTCTTTTCAGAATGAAAACATTATGTTTTGTAGTACACACATTTTTCGCAGAGATGGAGTACATCTTACTTATGCTGGCAATCAAATTTTTCTGCGAAATATACAAAATGCATTGCAACCTTTTTTGGAATTACAGCAATCCATTTTGCAGTAGGTGTTGACCACTTGAAGTTTTTGAAACAAAAAAAAACACCACAAAAAGGCTCTTTTCAGAGCCACCACTTCCTCCCATAGAAAAGTGAAATGGTTCTGATAGGGCAGCACCCCCAAAAAATAAATGTCCGCGGACTTCTAAAAAATGCACAGGGCCCTGCACTATTTATTTGTCACTTCTATTTTTAAACTGTGAAGGGGGACTCTGAAAAGAGCCTTTTTTGTGGTTTTTCTTGTTTTATTTTTTTAGTTTTTTTTAAATAAGACACAAGGAAAGGAGGAGAAAGGAGGCTAAGGAAGGGACACCAACCACAGGGATAAGAAAGGGCAGGTGGAGAGAGGAAGATGGAGGGTGGGCCTTATTGAGGTAGGTTGCAGACCTTCTCAGGCTCCTTGACCACAGTCTTGAAAGCACTCCAAAGGTTCTCCCCCCTGCAGAGTAATGAGTCGCAGTACATGCACAATATTGTCACCCTCGAAAGGTAAGGGTCAACAACATCATGAATGGCCTGCGTGTCAGCTGGAGGGATGCGCTGTCCCACAGGAGTGTCTCTTACGGTGACAGGAGCGGAAAAAGAAGATGCTGCAGAGGAACTCAACCTATTACGTTTATCGCAAGGTACAACCTTACAAATAGCCGCACCGTGGAACGACTTTAGGCGTCGCTTCATTGATGTAGCACCATAGCTATACGAACCAGGCTTGCCACGACTCAGCACCATGCGGCACCGAGTGCCGATCACTTTGTTCGCATTAGCTTTTGGCTTTCCATCAAGAGTGGTAAATAACTGCCACACCCAAGACTCACGATGAGTACTAGTAGTAGGGACTTCTACTACCTCATCCTCTTCATCCTCCTCTGCATCCTCACGCCTGTTCCCCTCTGCAGGCCCTTGGGGCGGTGGTGTTGGTGGAGGGGTTGGGGGTGTTGCTGATGCCAAGGCAGTAGCAGCAGAAGCAATTTGGGATGCCATCTGGAAGGTTAATAACAAACAACCAGGAACCAGGTACCAGGAACCAAGAACAGCAATCTGCACAATTGTCCTGTTGTAAATCTTGGAAATCCAAAAGCAGAATGAGGATCAGCTCTGGGGTGTGGCCTTTTATAGGGGCGAAAGTGCATGCCCCACAGACAGCGCGGAACACCAAGAAAGGGCTCAAAAAGTTCCAAAAAGTATGTAGATCGGCAGGGACATTGTCTGGGACATGTGCAATGGTGAACTTTTACTGTAAATACCTTGGATTGCTCAAAAAAGCACTTTTTAAATGTTCGGGGGCCCAGACAGTGTCCGCAAATAAGGACACATGTTCAGCGTGGGTGCGGTCACATGATGACGTCGCAGACACGTTCGCGAATGGTTCGGCTGTCCAGAGGACACCAAATGTGCGGGAACGGTTGTGCGCATGCGCGCGGGTGATCTACGGACAGTGTTCGGGTCCCCAAACTAATTAAAAGTGCGACACACGTGCGGCAGGCAGTTACGGACAGGCGCGATGTTCGTAGGACCCAAGGGTGTGATGCGCATGTGCGCGGCTGTTCTACGAACAGTGTAGATGTCCCTGAATAAAATAAATCTGCGTCAAAACTTTGAGGACAGGATATGTGTTCTACGGATATATTCATTCTGGTTGCGGACATTACGAACAGAGGGGGTGTTCTTAGGACACCCCCATTTTGGGTAATTGCGGACAGGCAGACATCTTGTGTGTTCTAAGGTCACCTCCATTTGAATTACGAACAGTACGAACCGGTATATTGTCCTTAGGACACACCCATTTTGGTTAATTGCGGACAGGCGGACATCTTGTATGTTCTAAGGACACCTCCATTTTAATTACGAACAGTACGAACAGGTATAGTGTCCTTAGGACACCCCCATTTTGGTTCATTGCGGATATAACGGACACCTGCGCTGTCCGCGGACATCCTAACTGCCTTTTTAAAAAAAAAATAAGACACAGGAATATACTAAAAACACACTTAAAATTGTATTATTGCATAAGAGTATAAAAATTACGAAAGAGAGGGGGAAGCAGAAACAAACAAATACAGGGTAATTACGGGTTTGGACATAATGTAAGAGAGGGGAGGAAGGGATAGAAGTCTCATCGTAATGTTTTTCTTGCTGGGGAGGGTTAACCGGTAGTTGGCTGGGACATGGAGAGGGGGAACAGGTACATGTGGGGCAGTGATATTTAATGTTTTCTTTAATGTGGTCCTCAACAAACTGTTTTATAAGAATGACATTTTTCATTAACATATTCATTTCAGAGGATCTTCTAATGTCTCTCTTGGTATATTATACTTATTGTCTGTATGGTCTGTTAAAAAAGAATATATGTTAAGTACACAAAAAGTAATGGTTATTAATTGGCTTATATAGAGAAATGTTGTGTCTACCATTAGTATCACTGTCTTCACTCATTTCATCTCGTAGGAAATTTTCTCCCAGCCATTCCAAAGTACTGGACATTTCTGTGTAAAAAAAAATAGAAATATTAGTTTTAGTGTACTTAATACAGAAAACTTATAAATATATGAAATAAATATAGTGTACTTACTAGTTTCTTACAAACATTTGGTCTTACTGCTGTGTAGGTATGCTCTTGCTTTTTGCTGAGCAGTTTCTGTGAGGTAATTCTGTTGGAGGCATATATTTATTTTTTGGGTATATTCCATTATATTGCAAACGCTATTTCAGTGGATGGTTGGTGTCTTACATATACAGTTTCCACTTCTTATTTATTATTAAATGCAATGTATTTATGTGGTGCTTTTTGTACATGTTTGGTGTTTTTATTGTATGATACAATAATATAAGATACCCCCTGAGTTTTTGAAGTCTTGATGGTGACCGCGTCCGTCCGTGGACATGCGCATGGCCCGCGGACATCAAAATCCCTAGCGGGGGCATAGGGGTTCTGTATTTTCTATGTTATATGTATGCAAGCTAAGGGAATCCTAGTATACATTTATCAAATTTATATTATCTATATCTATATTCAGTGAGAACACTTTGTTAAAGGGGTATTATGGTTAGGTTGAGCTACCAAAAACCTATGAAATTCAGTAAAAAAAAACTTTGTTAAAGGGACGTTAAGGTTCCAAGTAAAACCGAAAAAACCTTGAAATTCGCCAGTTATGGTAAGCTAAGCAACCATAACTCGCGCCACCACCGTGCACTGCTAACACTAACACGCAGGACATCAAAGATGACATCACAAATGTCATTGATGACATAACTGATGACATCTCATGTGCATTTACTTTTCATGAAAAGTCTGTAAAAGGGATTCTTCTAGTAGTGTTGATAAAAAAAAGTGTGAAGGCTTATTGGAATAAATATCATGAGGTACGTAGTGCATTAAATAAGGCATTGATACGAATACCATTCTATTATCAGGTTATTTCCAGTATACTAAGCTACTCATGTAGAAACATAGGCATTGTGTGCAACATACATAATGGATGTGCAATATTATTAATCTTACGATGTTGAATAGTAAAATGATAAATGCTTTTTATTATTTTTGCTTACTGTGCAACATTTAATAACTAGCTAATAAAACCTACTTACTACATAATTGCATTATTCGAAACAAAACACAAATAGACAACAACATATACAAATATGAGCATATACAGGGAAAATTAAGTAAAGAACAGTATTACCAGCCAATCTTCATACCCTAACTGATTAACTTTATACACAGAAATGATTGCTCTGCTTCAAAGCTACTACTTTGCGATGTATGACTATCATATAATGTGACTGGACCCTAATGAAAGTAGTGTGCATACAATGGATACGAATATGAGCATATCCAGGAAAGTATTTTTTTTTTAAAAAAGCAGAACTATAAGAAAGTGTTGATAACTTTACTCATTATCTTCAGACATAGAAAGCATTGCTGTTTTCCAAACCTGTGTTTTCCCCTTTGTATATGTTTCATATGCTGTGAGTGAACCGCAAGTGAATTACTGTAAGAACATATTTGAAGTATGTCTACAAATATAGTCGTTTTTGAATTTTTAGTTCCTGACTGTTACTGACCTAGATATGTCAGTAAAGGAAAAAAGAGGGAGCCTGGCATGTGATGTCATCTTTGATGTCCTGGGTGTTAGTCTTAGCAGTGCACGGTGGTGGCGCGAATTATGGTTGCTTAGCTTACCATAACTGGCAAATTTCAAGGGTTTTTTGGTTTTACTTGGAACCATAAAGTCCCTTTAACAATTTTTTTTTCCTGAAAAAAATAATTATATATATATACATACATATATACACACACACACATTCTGGCATATACAGTGTGAGCATACTATAAATGAAAATGTAGAAAGATGCACAGCACACTACAACAGACAGTATGAGACACATTATTGTTTATTGTCTCTGTAGGGGGAATAATTGACCCCCCTCGACCAATCTACACCAGAGCAAGTGGTTCTGCTGGCTTTAATTTTTGGATGATCGCTACTGCACCTGCCTGATTTGAAAAGTTAGTACACTGTTTTACTTGAGGAGGAGGTAACCACGTTACTGAAAAAAGTCTCTGGAGAGCATTCTTGATTTTAAATTTCTGCATTATGTTATTGCATTATAGGAAAGTGTAATATACGGGGTTTGCAACAGACTGAACTGTGTTTTACAACAAACTGTATGCCCTGATGATGGACGGAGAAACCAACAACGTGAGCATGTGGGCTACAGTGCATCATGAATGGATGGCCCAAACACGTGTTGACCTCAACACAATCTGCCATTATTGGAGTTTTGATGTATTTGTTTCCCCACAGGTGTAAACGACACAGAATAGTAGTGAAAAAGCCTGTACCGGCTAAATGAATGTTATGTTTAGCTACAAAAGAAGCCTAATTACAGTAAGGCAGTAATAGACTGTTAGTCTATTCTGTGAGGTGCAGTGTATATATATATATATATAAATATATATATATATATATAGATATATATAGATATATATACAGATATAGATATTCCTTCCAGCTTTGTGGCTTCGGAAAAGTTTTGACAGGGGGCGTTTGTTGAGATAGTGCATGGCCACTTGTCTGTCAGAATGAGGACATGCTTTTCCTGCACAGATGGACCAATGCTTTCAGGGCTGGCCCGATAGCTCGTAACTCCAGCCTGTTGATGTGCCACCTGGCTTCCGTCGTTGACCAGGGGCCGTTCACCTGCAAATCCTCGCAGTGAGCACACCAACCCTTCAAGGACGCATCCGTGACCAGTCGAGTCTGAGGCCAAGGAGGCCAGAAGGGTTCCCCTGCCAAAAGACTGCCACGGTCCGCCCACCAGGACAGGTTGTTAACCACTGATGCGGACACATGTGGAGATACGAGGGAGTGCCAAAGTACTGAGACCACTGATCCCTCAGTAACCATTGTAGGGATCTCATGCGCAACTTGGCCTCTGGCACTAGAAAAATGCAGGAAGCCATGAGGCCTTGAAGGCGGAGGAAGGCTGACGCTGGTAGAGTGGCATTGTTCCAGAACAAGTCCACCATTTGTGTCAAGCTGACTACTCTCTCCTCGGGAGGGAAGGCCTTCCCCACCCGGGTATCTAGGACTGCTCTGATGAATTGGAGCCATTGGACTGGTGTCATGTGGGACTTCTTTAAGTTTAGGGAGAAGCCCACGCAGGTGTCCTGCAGATGGGACAAGACCTGTACTACAGACTTCCCTCGTGTCAGCCAGTTGTCCAGATATGGAAATACGTTGACTCCAGATCTCCAGAGGTGAACCGCAACTACCGCCATGAGCTTGGTGAAGACCCTTGGGGCGGAGGTCAGACCAAAGGGAAGCACCTTAAACTGATAGCGTATATCTCCTAGGGTGAACCTTAGAAACTTCCTGTGCTTTCGATGGATTGGCACATGGAAATAGGCATTCTGTAGGTCTATGGACACCAGCCAGTCCTGACGTTCTAGAGTGTGGAGAATCTCTCTCAACGTCAACATCCTGAATTTGTGTTTCCTCAAGAACTTGTTCAAGATCCTGAGGCCCAGAATGGGACGGAAACCTCCTCCTTTCTTGGACACCAGGAAATACCTGGAATACCAACCTGATCCTCTCTGTTCAGGAGGTACCTCTTCCATGGCACCCTTCAGCAACAGGGCTCTCAGTTGTCCTGTCACGGTTGGATTGGAGGTGGGGCGGTCTGTCCGGTGGTTTTCTTAGGAAAGGCAGACAACCCCATTGAATAAGCTGTCGAGCCCAGGCATCAGAAGTAATTCCCTGCCACTGGAGCAAGTGCTCAGTCAACTGTCCACCAAACAGTGTGCTGTGAGAGGGGAAATCAAAGCGGCTTCGGAGGCTGGGTCGCCCCCACCGCTTACACTGCCTGTTGGCCTCTAGACGCCCCTCTGCCCCTTCCAGAGTGCGAGAAACACTTCTGCCCTTGCCTGGCCAGTGGGAGACAAATTTATCGGTGCCGACATTGTCGGTACCAGGGCACTAGAAAGGTCGGGTACACCAAGCTCTGCTCTTGCCTCCGAAGCATGCATGGGTGGGGTTGGGAGCCGTGCCGACTGCTGCATGCTGCCTGAACATTGCAAGCATCGAGGATTTAAAATCCTCCCACTCCCCTGGTGGGTGGGAGGCCCAGCCGAAAGCTTACCTTTTTCCTTCGACGACTCGGAATCCCGGCGATGGTGGTGGAGTCTTTTCTCTTTTTGGGAGGGGGAGGAGTGGCCCCTCGAGTGGAACCTTTTCTTCTTCCGCTGGTGTTTCTCAGGGTATGCCCCTCGGTTTCAGCCTCCGAAGACCGAACCGTCGACTGCGTCAGAGATTTTGAGGGCTGTCGACCCAGATCAAGTTTTGCAGCTGAATCGCAAGGGGATTTTGGTTGCATTTTGGCGCACGACAGATACCCGTCAGTCCCGTGCCGAGGCACCAGAGACACAACGCGTGTGGGTTGGTGAGGGACATCTTGGTGCCACAATCGGAACATCGTTTGAAAACTGACACCTGTGCGACCGACATTGCGCGTCGAGGATTTCATGAAAAAAGTCGAAAGAGTCAAAGATCTGTTTTCCCAAGTGGTGTGTTAGCGCGCTGGAAAAAGGAACTGATGTTGGGGGGTAGTAACGTGGTACTTATACAACACCTGACCTTACGTCCGCAGCCGACGACCAGACGCCAAGCAAGACTGATCGATTGTCTACGGGTGGGTCGAGGTCCACTACGCCCACTGTCGATACTTTTCCAAATCAGTGAAGCTGGAAGGAATATCTATCAGATGAGGAATCTGCGGGAGAAAAGCAATCCATGTTTATTGTATGATAAGATATTTCTTTTTCTCTCCATTGGTGTGCTTAAAGTTGTGATAAGCAGCAAGACAAGTAAACAGTGCGAACACATGAATGTGTTGAAGAATAAGGCATGGGTAACCAGTTTGCCTCGAGATAGATAGGCTGTGATGCTTGGAATCCAAAACCTCTTCTTCTTGGTACAAACCCCCTGCCCCGGGGATAATTATACACTCCTCTTATCGCAAAATTTCCATTTACCCCTGGCTACATTTGGTGTGCTTCCTGCACACAATGGTGGTCCCCAACATTTGTTAGTACTGCTCCTACCACAGCCAATTTTTACAATTTCTTTTGTGCCAGCTTTGCTTCCTCTGTCTTTCTCTCCTCAACCCTTTTCTGCCTTTCTCTTGTTTTAATCGACATAATGGACAATGGTCAACTGCATCTCAGGCCATGGTTTTGCCTCCATCCCTAAAGTTTTCTTTAATTACCTTTGCACTTTTTTGGGGAGACCCTGACATAGAATGTGATAAAACATTGTTTTTTTTTTAAATTTGATTTAGTTGCACGCAACTTTTCAAATTAATATACAAAAATTCATACCAATAAAATTCTTATAATATACAAAATACATATACATTCCAGCATTTACTCAGACAATAAATATAATATAATACAATACACAAATTTAAAAAAAGGAACAAGTTACTTACCTGTAACTGTTGTTCTCCAGCATGGGTCTGGCATGGATTCACATGCTCATGAATATTCCCCGTCGTCAGGCTGGGAATCCTCGGTAAAGAAAAAACCAGTATCAGTTTCGTTTCTGATCTGTCTTTCGTAGTAATAACCAATCACTGGTCTCTGCGTCATACTGACCACAGCCAATGACTGCCCTCTACCTAAGCACCGCCTCTGGCAGCCATCTTCAGATTTGGAAGCACGTGAAGTGGCAGTATGACCAAGTGAAGAGCCGCAGAGGGGTAGGCGGGAGGGTTCGCATGTGAATCCATGCCAGACCCATGCTGGAGAACAACAGTTACAGGTAAGTAACTTGTTCCTTCTCCAGCATGGGGTCTGGCATGGATTCACATGCTCATGAATAAAGAATACATAGCAGTACACACATGCACAACCACGGGAGGTGGCAAAGGCTCAACATTAAGCATTACATCAAACTCAACATTAAGCATCTTACCTCCTCACCAGGCTCACCTCAGGCGAACAGGTTGCGCAGCACTGCTTGGCCGACCCTGGACTCCTCCCTGGAATCCCGGTTGACGCAGTAGAATTTCGTGAAGGTGTGCGTCGACCTCCACGTAGCAGCCCTGCATATGTCCAGCAGGGGCACACCAGAAAGGAACGCCGTGGTAGCTGCGATCGCTCTGGTGGACTGGGCTCTCGGACGGCCAGGCAGCGGTCGGTTTGCCAACCGATGACAGTACACGATACAGCCAGAGAGCCATCTGGAAATGGAAGCCTTCGAGAGAGCCTTCCCCTGATTGACAGGTCCAAAGTTCACAAAGAGTTGTGACGTCTTCCGAAAACACTTTGTGCGGTCCACGTAGAACTTCAGCGCTCTAGCCACATCCAGCGAGTGCAAAGTCCTCTCAGCCGGCGACGAAGGCGACGGGAAGAACACAGGCAACACCAAGGGTTCGTTGAGATGGAAGTCCGACGGTACCTTGGGCATGAAGTCCTGAGCACTACCCTCGTGTCGTGAAAAGTCAAGTACGGGGCCTTGCAGGAAAGGGCCTGGATCTCTCCCACCCGTCGTGCGGAGGTGATGGCCACAAGAAACGCTGTTTTCCACGACAGAAACTTCAATGGGGCCGAGTGCAGAGGCTCGAACGGAGGTCCCATGAGCTTGGTCAGCACCACGTTGAGCTCCCACGCCGGGGCCGGAGCCTTCACCGGCGGGAACGATCTGAACAGTCCCTTCATGAACTCTTTCACCAGACGATGAGACCACAAAGACGTCCTCCCCGTGGTTCTGGTGTATCGGGAGATCGCAGCAAGATGAATCTTGATGGACGCGTGTGCCAGTCCAGCTTTGGCCAGCGTCAGCAGGTACGGCAGTACCTGGGGAGCCGTAATCCGTAGAGGGTTAATCTTCTGTGCGTGGCACCAGACAGAGAACCTCTTCCATTTGTGTCCGTAGCATTTAAGAGTCGAGGACGCCCTGGCCTTTGCAAGAACCTCTCTGCAGTCGGCCGGTATGTCGTATCCTCCAAACTCTAGCGCTGCAGGAGCCAGGCCTGCAAGTTCAGCGATTTCGGGTCGTGGTGGAGGATGGCGCCTCCTTCCCTGGAGAGTAGATCCGCGTCCACCGGCAGCTTGATTGGCGGGGACGCTGACAAGTCCAGAAGGTCCGGGAACCATATCTGCCTCGGCCACGCAGGTGCGACGAGGATCATCCTGCACCGTGACCTCTTGAGCTGGTTGACGAGCCGGATTAGCAGTGGCAAAGGAGGGAACGCATAGAGGAACAGGCCCTCCCAGGGGAACGAGAAAGCATCGCCCATGCTCCTCGCCTGGGGAAACCTGCTGGCGAACCTCCGGCACTTGGAGTTCATCGCCGTCGTGAACAGGTCGATCTGGGGTGTGCCCCACCGTCGGAAGAGGCGATCCATTAGATCCTGCCGTAGTTCCCACTCGTGGCACGAGCGCAGCTCCCTGCTGAGTGAGTCGGCGATGGTGTTTTTTATCCCTGCCAGATGAAACGGCACCAGAAACATCCTTTGGGCGACGGCCCAATGCCACAGGTCCTGCGCCTCCTTGGACAGTGCTGGGGACCTGGTTCCGCCCTGTTTCCTGATGTAAAACATGGTGGTGGTGTTGTCGGTGAAGATCCTCACCACCTTGCCCTTGAGGGACGGAAGGAAGGACCTGAGGGCCCAGAACACTGCACGGAGCTCCAGGATGTTGATATGGAGGGACTTCTCCGTCGGGAGCCAAAGGCCTCTCGCGTGCAGATTTTCGGTGTGCGCTCCCCACCCTTCCAGGGAGGCATCCGTGGTCACTGTCTCCTGGTGGTCTGGGGTCTGGAAGTCCATGCCCGCCGTCAGATGCGCGCGGATGCCCCACCACCGGACCGCTCGGCGGAAACTCTCGTCGAGTGTGATCCTCTCCTCGAAGCCGCCCGTCGTTTGGATCCAGCGCGCGTCCAGGAACTCCTGCAACGGGCGCATCCGGAGCCTGCACATGGGAATGAGGTAGATGCAAGAAGACATCATTCCGAGGAGGGACTTGATGGACCTCACCTTGGCCGCGTCGGAAACCAACATCCGCTGTACCTTGCCCAGGATGGACCTGGTCCTTTCCTCCGACGGGGAGGCCAGAAGGGACACTGTGTCGAGCTTCGCTCCCAGAAACAGTGCGTTTTGCGCGGGTACCAGGTGGGACTTGGCGTAGTTCACGGAGAATCCCAGGTCCGTGAGAAGTTGGACTGTCCTTGCCGTGTGATCCACGGCGAGCTCCCTCGTCTTGGCTCGGATGAGCCAGTCGTCCAGGTAGGGGTAGACGTGGATCCCCTCGCGGCGCAGCTGCGCCGCCACCGGTGCAAGGCACTTGGTGAATACCCTGGGTGCCGACCGTAGTCCGAAGGGGAGGGCTTTGAACTGGTAGTGACGCCCTTGGACCACAAACCTGAGGAATTTTCGGTGCCGCTTTAGGATGGGAATATGGAAGTAGGCATCCTCCAAATCCAACGACGACAGGAAGTCTCCTTCCTCCAGCTGACCCAGGACGTGCTGGAGGGTGACCATCTGGAACTTTTGTGCCTTGATGAACTTGTTCAGACGTCGCAGGTCCAGGATGGGGCGCCATCCCCCCGTCTTCTTCTTCACGAGGAAGTATCTCGAGTAAACTCCGGAGCCCCGAAGCCTCTTTGGGACGAGTTCGATGGCGCCCTTCCTGAGCATCGCCTTTACCTCCAGGAGAAGTTGAGGGACGTGAAGTTCTTTCCTGGCCACGGGGGGGGACGCGCGGACACCTTCTTTGAAACTCGAGCGCGTGGCCCCGGGCCAAGGCGTCCAGCACCCAACGGTCGGTGGAGATGGACTCCCACACGCTGACGAAGCTCGCCAGCCGGCCTCCCACCGGGGTGCTTCGGTGGGGGCCCGACCCCACGGCCGGTTCAATCCTGCTTCGACGAGGCTTTGCCGCCTTGACCTCCTTGGCGACGACGGCGGGGTCCGCCAGACTTGCCTCGTCCTCTGTAGGCCTCCTGAGCCGACGAGCGGGCCGCTTGACGGTAGGTGGAGAAACCGCCACCGGAACTTTTGGAGGCGCCCTTGCCTCCGCTGCTCCGAAAGGGCGTCTGTCGTTGTTGCAGAACTCCAAGGGCCCGGGCCGTCTCGGTGTCCGCTTTAATGGCCTGAAGGGAATCGTCCACTGTTTTCCCAAACAGGTTGTTCCCATCGAAGGGCATGTCCAGGACTCTGGTCTGAACGTCTTGACGGAAGTCCGTAGCCTTGAGCCATCCACGCCGCCTAAGGCAAACGCCGTTGCCCAACTGGCGGAACCCAGTGTCGGCGATGTCCGTCGCAACGGTAATGGCGTGGTCCAAAGCCACCTCACCTTCCTGCAGGATCTCCAGGGCCTCTGCCCTCTTGTCGTCCGGCAAGAAGTCCAGCAGGGGAGCCAGTTTGTACCAGAGCTCCCTGTCGTAGCGGGCCACGATAGCCAAGGCGTTGGCCGCTTTAATCGTCGTCGCCGCAGACGAGATGACTCTGCGTCCCATAGCGTCCAATTTCTTCCCCTCGCCGTCCGGTGGGGAAGTCGATGTGGAGGCCGCACCCCCCCCGCTTTTTTCCTGGCCGCCGCGGAGACGACGGAGTCCGGGGTGGGCTGCGCCCGGAGGCACAGGGGGGCCGTGTCCGGGACCCGGTACTTCTTCTCGTACCGGTCTCTTATAGCTGGCGTCATGGAAGGGTTCTTGAGGAGGGTGAGGCCCTCATCCCAAATGTCGTCCAATAGAGGCACTGAGAGGACCGTCTTCCTCTTGGCCTCGCGCCGCTGATAAAGGAAGCCTTCCTTCTTCTTCTCCTCAGGGCAGAGTTGGAAAAGCTCGGATGCCCTGGTGATCATGGAGTGGAACGATCCAATCTCATCGGGCGGAGAAGCCCTGGTGGGAGGCGACGACGGTACATCCTCGTCGTATACCTCGTCGTCCGTACCCGTCGCTGCCTTGTCAGTCCCCGTATCATCCCCTCGGGTGGAGGGGGAGGAGGGCTGGAAGGGGTGCGACGGCTGAAAAGGAGGCGGAGGGTGGATCCTTCTTTTCTTGGTAGGGGGAACACCAGAAGGTCCCGGTTCTGGGTCCCCCGACGGGAGAGGTTCCGTCGGCAACGGTAGTCTTGTCCTTATCTCTGAGCATAAGGACTGTATAGCCAACAAAATGGCCGCCGAGTTGTCTCGCGGCGCTGGCAGAGGGGAATCCGACGGGCGATCAGGGGCGTCGTCACCTGCGTCGGGATCCATCCCGACGGGTCGGTCTTCTTCCACGCCGAGGCCGTGGCTTAAGACTTCGACCAGCTCCTCCTCCGAGGTTGAGGCTGAATCTACGACGCCCTGCCCCCCCTTTTTCTTCCCCACGGGGGATTTCACGGGGGTCCTATCGATGGGCACAAAAGAGGACTCCCTCCGAGGTGGCAGGGAGACTCTGAGCCCCGAGGTCGCCACCACTGGTGTAGCCTCCACAGGCTGAGCCAGGGCCGCCGCGACAGTTTCGATAGAGGGCTTGGCCGGATGGATTAAGGCCTTCACCACCTTAGTTGCGCTCACCGCCTTATCCTTGAGGGGGGGGGGACACTGCCTCGCTCCCCCTCCGCCTTCGAGCTCGACCGGGGCCTCTCCAGGAGCTTCGCCGGGTGCTCGGCCTTCCTCTTACCCGACCCCGAGCGTTGGCTCGTGGTTGATGGTGCCGGGGAGGGTGCGCCCTGCCTGGCGCCCGTAGAGCCCGACCGTTCGGCGCTCCCGGTGCCAGCGGACTCGCGGTGCTTGGCCTTATGTTGGACCCCCGTCGCCGGGGCGTCCTCAAAGGTCTTAGAAGACCGCTCGGCTTTCTTCCTCTCGCCGGACGGGCTCTTCCCTTCCAGCCAGTTGGCGAGACGTTGATGGCGGTCCTTCATGGTCCGCTCCGATATGTTGCCGCAAAACGCACAGTCCTTCTCCACGTGCGTCTTGTCCTCATGTAGGCAGTAAAGACAAAAAGAGTGTTCGTCCTCCTTGAAGACGTTCTGCAGCTGGCATCCAGGGCAGACCCTGAACAGCTTTTCGGGCGTCGAGCTTCCCTTCTCCTGGGCCATGACCGGGCCTGAGAAACTTCTGGAGTCCTCCAAAAGCGTAGCTCGACGAAATCTTCACCCTTGAGGGGCGCAGACGAATCCGACACGGGTCCCCGTTGATCGGATGGAGAATCAGTGGAGCTTGAGGCTCTTTTTGACCGAAAAAACGAAGTTTTGAGAAAAAACGTGAAAAAAATAGCACTAACGCTCGAGAGCAATAGCACGAGGATCCCAACACATGAACGTGCGGTAAAAATCTGAAGATGGCTGCCAGAGGCGGTGCTTAGGTAGAGGGCAGTCATTGGCTGTGGTCAGTATGACGCAGAGACCAGTGATTGGTTATTACTACGAAAGACAGATCAGAAACGAAACTGATACTGTTTTTTTCTTTACCGAGGATTCCCAGCCTGACGACGGGGAATATTCATGAGCATGTGAATCCATGCCAGACCCCATGCTGGAGAAGCTATGTTTTTGTCCCAAGCTTCCCTAGTTTCTTAATGTCATTTCTCTTGTATGTCTTCTATGCAAGCAGCGGGGTATTAATCTGGCCCAATTTTCATGTCATTATGCGCTCATATCTGATGTGTCTGGGTATTGTATTATGAGTGCTGTGAACACTCCTGCGGATCCCTCACTAAACCCCACGCCTAATGTCTCCTCTCAGGTGATCAGGGAAAGGCAGATGCTTCCTGATCCTGACCTTGGCGGTGGTGATCTGCGAGAGGATCACCTGGGAGGAGACCAGGCTCAGTGTGGTGAGGAGATCCTGTGGAATGGGACACAGTATTTGTCTTCAAAAGGAAAGAACTTTTACAATTACCAAGACATGTAATGGCGCATTGTTGTTACGATTCTAATCCACAAACTGAGCCTCCCAATATGGGTAAAGGTAAGATACAATCTTACACAGAATATTGTTTTTTTACAAAAATTACCTCACTATATGTTAAGTTTATTAATATGGTTTGGCTATTGTAATTCAGCAAAAAAGAGTGCATTTGTTATGTCTTCCGTTTATAACGGTTGACCTCCACAATTTTTTAAGATAAAATCTTTAAACATCGTACGCAAAGAAAGCCCCTCTGATACTTATGCAGTTACAAACCGACTTAACTTACAGACGTATAGGGAAAGGAAATCTGTTAATAATGGCTTAGAAGAACTGCCTTCTCCTTTTCAAGAATATTCTTGTGATGATTCCTTATAAATACCTAGAAAACAAAAACAGTAGTTTAAAAACGGAAAGCTGAATAGAAAACCTAATTCTGCTGTTGGTGACATAAGTCCAATAATTCCCTAGGTACGGGAACGAGGAAGATGGGTCAAGAGCAATGCTGTAGAAGTGGTCTGCTTGTTAGGGGTAATGACCCACAACTGAAGGAGGTAGAGAGGCATAAAAGGCCCCCTCAGTTGCAGGCCATTAGATGGAAATGGAGCAGCAGCAGGAAAGCATTTTGTTGGCAGTCCATGCAGATGTTGGAAGAAAGAAGGGTGCCTGGATCACAGTAGAGCAGATTTCCGTTGGCTGTCCTAATTGGGTCCTTTTCCCCCTTAATCTGAAGTGCAGAGGTTGAACAGAGGGAAACATGAAGGAAAACAGCTGTCCCCCATGTGAACCGAGTTGCAGAGACTGTTCAGTGGGAGGCATGCAAGAGACTGTAGTTCGGAGCTGGTATGCAGCTGAGGGTCTCAGGATATGATATATGATATGGCATTTGTAACGCGCCTATACACAAGTGTTTCAAGGCGCGACGAGGCAGGGGGGGGGGAACAAGGGGAAGACAGACAACGATCCCACTAGGCCAGGTGTCATTCAGATTGTGCAAGTGCAGGGGTGGGGGGAAGGGAAAAGTGCAAGGGGACGGGGAGGGGGGGAAGTTCAGTACAAGGTAAGTAGTGTAAAAAAAATAATAAATAAGGCCAGCTGGTGGCAAGTGCAAGGTAGATGCAGAACAAGTGCTGGGAAGGGGGGCTGCAAGGATTGAAGCTGGTATAAAATCTCACGTTGCCAAAGCCAAAAGGAGGAAAGGTAGATTTACATCCTTAAGGGCATGTTGGTTTCTGATATTGCAGAAAGACAAAAGTGGCAACGAGGCAGCCCTTCTGGAAGGTGAATGTTCAGAAGAAGTGTGACAGCAAACTGGGCATGCCCCTTGCATTACTTAAAGTAGCATTCATTATCCTGCTCACAAAAAACGAGAGTCTTGCAGCTCAGATTGCAGAAGACTGGTTCATCCCCAACCTTGCTGAACATGTTGATGCTTTTGTCGTGAATTGTGTTGTATGTCAAAAGTAAACGGCAGGGGAAATGCAGCTAGTAGTGAGAGGAGCAATACCCTGTCCTACTGGACCCTTCCAGCACTTGCACATCAATTATGTAGACATGCTCCAAAGTTGTACCGGCTACAAATACATGCTGATAGTCGTATGCCCTTTCTCTTGATGGATCAAAGCTGTTTCATGCCCACACCCCGATGCCATATGTGCTGCAAAATTCCTTGTACGAGAGGTATTCCCATGATGGAGGGTGTACGAAGTCCTGACAATAGACCACATTTTGTAAATGAAGTGTTTGAGCACATCAAAATCCTATTGGGTATTAAGCATACATTATCATCACCCGCAGGCCTCCTCTTGGCCTCGCGCCGCTGATAAAGGAAGCCTTCCTTCTTCTTCTCCTCAGGGCAGAGTTGGAAAAGCTCGGATGCCCTGGTGATCATGGAGTGGAACGATCCAATCTCATCGGGCGGAGAAGCCCTGGTGGGAGGCGACGACGGTACATCCTCGTCGTATACCTCGTCGTCCGTACCCGTCGCTGCCTTGTCAGTCCCCGTATCATCCCCTCGGGTGGAGGGGGAGGAGGGCTGGAAGGGGCGCGACGGCTGAAAAGGAGGCGGAGGGTGGATCCTTCTTTTCTTGGTAGGGGGAACACCAGAAGGTCCCGGTTCTGGGTCCCCCGACGGGAGAGGTTCCGTCGGCAACGGTAGTCTTGTCCTTATCTCTGAGCATAAGGACTGTATAGCCAACAAAATGGCCGCCGAGTTGTCTCGCGGCGCTGGCAGAGGGGAATCCGACGGGCGATCAGGGGCGTCGTCACCTGCGTCGGGATCCATCCCGACGGGTCGGTCTTCTTCCACGCCGAGGCCGTGGCTTAAGACTTCGACCAGCTCCTCCTCCGAGGTTGAGGCCGAATCTACGACGACGCCCTGCCCCCCCTTTTTCTTCCCCACGGGGGATTTCACGGGGGTCCTATCGATGGGCACAAAAGAGGACTCCCTCCGAGGTGGCAGGGAGACTCTGAGCCCCGAGGTCGCCACCACTGGTGTAGCCTCCACAGGCTGAGCCAGGGCCGCCGCGACAGTTTCGATAGAGGGCTTGGCCGGATGGATTAAGGCCTTCACCACCTTAGTTGCGCTCACCGCCTTATCCTTGAGGGGGGGGGACACTGCCTCGCTCCCCCTCCGCCTTCGAGCTCGACCGGGGCCTCTCCAGGAGCTTCGCCGGGTGCTCGGCCTTCCTCTTACCCGACCCCGAGCGTTGGCTCGTGGTTGATGGTGCCGGGGAGGGTGCGCCCTGCCTGGCGCCTGTAGAGCCCGACCGTTCGGCGCTCCCGGTGCCAGCGGACTCGCGGTGCTTGGCCTTATGTTGGACCCCCGTCGCCGGGGCGTCCTCAAAGGTCTTAGAAGACCGCTCGGCTTTCTTCCTCTCGCCGGACGGGCTCTTCCCTTCCAGCCAGTTGGCGAGACGTTGATGGCGGTCCTTCATGGTCCGCTCCGATATGTTGCCGCAAAACGCACAGTCCTTCTCCACGTGCGTCTTGTCCTCATGTAGGCAGTAAAGACAAAAAGAGTGTTCGTCCTCCTTGAAGACGTTCTGCAGCTGGCATCCAGGGCAGACCCTGAACAGCTTTCCGGGCGTCGAGCTTCCCTTCTCCTGGGCCATGACCGGGCCTGAGAAACTTCTGGAGTCCTCCAAAAGCGTAGCTCGACGAAATCTTCACCCTTGAGGGGCGCAGACGAATCCGACACGGGTCCCCGTTGATCGGATGGAGAATCAGTGGAGCTTGAGGCTCTTTTTGACCGAAAAAACGAAGTTTTGAGAAAAAACGTGAAAAAAATAGCACTAACGCTCGAGAGCAATAGCACGAGGATCCCAACACATGAACGTGCGGTAAAAATCTGAAGATGGCTGCCAGAGGCGGTGCTTAGGTAGAGGGCAGTCATTGGCTGTGGTCAGTATGACGCAGAGACCAGTGATTGGTTATTACTACGAAAGACAGATCAGAAACGAAACTGATACTGTTTTTTTCTTTACCGAGGATTCCCAGCCTGACGACGGGGAATATTCATGAGCATGTGAATCCATGCCAGACCCCATGCTGGAGAAGCTATGTTTTTGTCCCAAGCTTCCCTAGTTTCTTAATGTCATTTCTCTTGTATGTCTTCTATGCAAGCAGCGGGGTATTAATCTGGCCCAATTTTCATGTCATTATGCGCTCATATCTGATGTGTCTGGGTATTGTATTATGAGTGCTGTGAACACTCCTGCGGATCCCTCACTAAACCCCACGCCTAATGTCTCCTCTCAGGTGATCAGGGAAAGGCAGATGCTTCCTGATCCTGACCTTGGCGGTGGTGATCTGCGAGAGGATCACCTGGGAGGAGACCAGGCTCAGTGTGGTGAGGAGATCCTGTGGAATGGGACACAGTATTTGTCTTCAAAAGGAAAGAACTTTTACAATTACCAAGACATGTAATGGCGCATTGTTGTTACGATTCTAATCCACAAACTGAGCCTCCCAATATGGGTAAAGGTAAGATACAATCTTACACAGAATATTGTTTTTTTACAAAAATTACCTCACTATATGTTAAGTTTATTAATATGGTTTGGCTATTGTAATTCAGCAAAAAAGAGTGCATTTGTTATGTCTTCCGTTTATAACGGTTGACCTCCACAATTTTTTAAGATAAAATCTTTAAACATCGTACGCAAAGAAAGCCCCTCTGATACTTATGCAGTTACAAACCGACTTAACTTACAGACGTATAGGGAAAGGAAATCTGTTAATAATGGCTTAGAAGAACTGCCTTCTCCTTTTCAAGAATATTCTTGTGATGATTCCTTATAAATACCTAGAAAACAAAAACAGTAGTTTAAAAACGGAAAGCTGAATAGAAAACCTAATTCTGCTGTTGGTGACATAAGTCCAATAATTCCCTAGGTACGGGAACGAGGAAGATGGGTCAAGAGCAATGCTGTAGAAGTGGTCTGCTTGTTAGGGGTAATGACCCACAACTGAAGGAGGTAGAGAGGCATAAAAGGCCCCCTCAGTTGCAGGCCATTAGATGGAAATGGAGCAGCAGCAGGAAAGCATTTTGTTGGCAGTCCATGCAGATGTTGGAAGAAAGAAGGGTGCCTGGATCACAGTAGAGCAGATTTCCGTTGGCTGTCCTAATTGGGTCCTTTTCCCCCTTAATCTGAAGTGCAGAGGTTGAACAGAGGGAAACATGAAGGAAAACAGCTGTCCCCCATGTGAACCGAGTTGCAGAGACTGTTCAGTGGGAGGCATGCAAGAGACTGTAGTTCGGAGCTGGTATGCAGCTGAGGGTCTCAGGATATGATATATGATATGGCATTTGTAACGCGCCTATACACAAGTGTTTCAAGGCGCGACGAGGCAGGGGGGGGGGAACAAGGGGAAGACAGACAACGATCCCACTAGGCCAGGTGTCATTCAGATCGTGCAAGTGCAGGGGTGGGGGGAAGGGAAAAGTGCAAGGGGACGGGGAGGGGGGGAAGTTCAGTACAAGGTAAGTAGTGTAAAAAAAATAATAAATAAGGCCAGCTGGTGGCAAGTGCAAGGTAGATGCAGAACAAGTGCTGGGAAGGGGGGCTGCAAGGATACAGTGACAGTCCCGCAGTGCAGGGGGGTGCCAGGGAGGCAGTGCAAGTGGAGAGTGGCTGGGTCCTGGACCGAGGTCACAGAGAGTGGCCCAGTTGCAGATTCAGAGCAGATTCAGTGAAGAATTAAAGCTGTTCAGCAGGGGAGAGGGAGAGAGAAAGCAGAAGCAAAGAGGAAGGTTTTGAGGTGCTTCCGGAACCGGAGGTGGTTCTCCTCAAGTTTCAGGGAGGCAGGAAGGCTGTTCCAGAGGGAGGCCCCTGCTGCAGAGAGAGATCTACCCCCAGCTCGTTGCTTCGAGAAGCGGCTGACCCTGAGGGAGTTGGAGACGGATGAGCGAAGGGCTCGGGAAGGAAGATATTTAGGAAGAGAGAGTTGAAGGTAATTGGGCCCCAGAAGGCCTTGTGGACAATGCAGAGGGTTTTGAACTTAATCCTCGCAGCCACTGGGAGCCAGTGTAGAGATTTCAGTCCTGGAGAGATACGGTCCCTGGGCTTGAGGCCAAGGACAAGTCTCGCAGTTCTGTTCTGGATGAGTTGCAGAGGGTGGAGAGTGGAGGCAGGCAGATTAAGATAGAGGCTGTTACAGTAATCCAGCTTTGAGAGAACCAGGGCTCGGGAGACAGTGAGCTTCTGAGGGAAGGAGAGGAAGGGAAGAATACCTCTGAGGAGGTGCAGCTGGTAGTGTGACTTCTTAGAGACGTCTGATATATGAGGAGAGAAGGAGAGTGTGGAGTCGAAGATGACCCCGAGGTTTTTTGCCTTGCAGGTAGGAGCAGGAAGGGGGCCAAGGGAGGCCGGCCAGAGAGCTGCAGGGAAGGAGCGAGTGGGTGTGCTGATAAGTAGAATCTCAGTCTTACTGGCATTAAGGCAAAGGTCATTGGCGGCACACCATTCCTGGATAGCAGACAGACAGACAGATATGAGGGAAGGAGAGGAGGAGGCCGAGGGTAGCCTGAAAATGAGCTGGGTATCGTCCGCATAGCACAGGAAGTTGGGGCAGAGAGCGGCGATGAGGTTAGATCCCTGGGGAACACCACAGGCGGAGAAAAAGATGTCAGAGAGGAAGGACCCCAGTTGGACCTGGGAGGGTCGATTGGAAAGGAAAGAGGTCAGCCACGCCAGAGCCTGACCAGCGATACCCAGGTTATCACGGAGACGGTTGAGCAGGATGGCATGGTTGACAGTGTCAAAGGCAGAGGAGAGATCGAGTAGAATGAGAACACACGGAGTGTTGGAATCGAGGTTCGAGAGCAGGTCCTCACAGATGTTCAGGAGAGCAGTTTCCGTGCTTCTGGCAGCTCTGAAGCCAGATTGATGGTCATGAAGACTACCAACAGATTCAGCGTGGAGGTTAAGCTGGGAGATGGCCAGTTTCTCCAGGAGCTTGCCCAGGAAGGGAGTAATGGAGATTGGGCGATAGTTAGCCGGGCAGGAAGGGTCAGAAGAGGGTTTCTTGAGGAGGGGGTGCACAAGGGAGTGCTTGAGGGGGGAAGGGAAGACTCCAGAGGCGAAGGAGTGGTTGCAAAAATCAGCCAGGGCAGGAGCCAGGGAGTCAATGTGGTCCTTGATGGTTTTGAAAGAACAGGGGTGAACCTGTTTAGACGAGACTTTCATAGATCGGACTTGTCTGGAAACCTCATCAGCAGAAAAAAGTGGAAAGGCAGAGAAGGAGGGAGGAGGGGTGGCTGCAGAAGGGTCAGAGGATGAGCCGGGAAGAGAGGGAGGGAGGTGAAAGGAGGAGAGCGAGGACAGGATGTCCTGAGTTTCTGAGATGAAGTGAGAGGCCAGTGCAGTGCAGAGGGCCTGGGAGGGGACAGGAGAGGTAGAGACTGCAGCAGGGTTGGCCAGCTCCTTGCAGATTTTAAAGAGTTCGGCCGAGTTGTTTGATGCCTCAGAGATGCAGGCTTGGATAAGGGCTCTCTTCTTGGTGAGAACGGAGAGCCGGTATTGCCTTTGGAGCAGGCGGCAGGCCAGTTTGTCAGAGGATGAACATGAAGCACGCCATTTCCTCTCTGCCACCCTGCACTTGCGTTTTAGGGTGACGAGATCCGAGTCACACCAGGAGTTACATTTGGCTTTGGGCTTCAGGCGGATTCTCATGACAGGGGCAAGGATATCAAGAGTATTAGATATAGCAGAGTGGAGCATGGAGAGGGCTGTGTCAGGATGGGAGTCAGCCGAAGGGGGAGGCGGGGGCGAGAAGGTAGCAGCAAAAGCCTCAACTGACACGCGCTTCATGGGTCGGGTGACCGAGAAGGTGGGTGGTAGTGAAGAGGGTGGCTTTGCCTGTGGGGTAGGGAGGGTGATGTGGGAGGATAGGAGAAAGTGATCAGTCCAGGAGAGAGGAGTGGAGAGAGGGACGGAGAGGGGAAGGTCAGAGGAGATCAGAGCATCAAGAGTGTGCCCTGCAGAGTGAGTAGGCCCAGACGGGAGAATAGAGAGTGCGAGAGAGTCGCAGAGGTCACGAACGAGACCAGTGGGGGGACAGGAGGCATCGAGGTGGATGTTGAAGTCACCAAGAAAGAGGAGTTGAGTGGCTGAAGACAGGAGTGAGGAGGAGAGGTCAGCCCACTCAGAGAGGAAGGAGGAAATTTGACCAGGTGGCCGATAGATAGTAGCCACGGTAAGGGAATGGCTAGGAGAGAGAGAGAGTCGGCAGACGAGACATTCAAAAGAGGTAGGTCTGCGTAGGGGTGACAGTGGCAGGAATCCACTCAGGGAAGATAAGGGCAACACCACCCCCTGCACGGTTAGGCCTGGGCACGGAGAGGATCTTGTAACCGTCAGGTAGGAGTGTGTCAAAGCTGGTGGCAGAGCTGGCAGTGAACCATGTCTCAGTGAGACCGAGGACGTCGAGGTCCAGTTCCTCAAGAAGGCGACAGATATCAGAGGAATGCTTGATGGCAGAGCGAGAATTAAGAGTGGCAATGTGGAGAAGGTTGCCATCCTTGAAGAACTTCCGGGGAGGGGTACAGATCAGAGGTACGCCCTGCAGAGGTGTTGGAGAAGGAGGTGAATAAGGAGCACGAGAGGGGGCAGGGAGGGAGGGTAGAGGCAAGGTAGCGAGGACAGAGGAGGGGGGACAGCAGGAGAGGAGAGGAAGTTGATGAGGTGTGGGAAGCATCTATCAAAGAGGTGAAGGTTGGCCTGAGGGCCTTGAACCAAGACAGTCCCATTAGCGTAGACATTAATGATGGCCTTAGAGGAGCGGAAAGGGGCCAAGAGGACATCCCAACGGGTGCCACCATTAATGGGAGAGGAGGAGAAAGGAGAGAGCACAGAGACCATATGAAGGGTCCATAGGTCAGGCGAAGGCACGAAAAAGAGAATGTCAGTGAGAGTTTCCTTGGAGCTGGCACTAGTGTAGGTGTCGGCGATAGGGAGGCCTGGGTTGGAGACCAGGATGTCCTTTTTAAACTTTTTCCTACCAGATTTAGTGAGGAGAGCAGGATAGTCAATGGAGAAGCAGTTAGAGAAGATAGGCGAGATAGAGAGCACCATGGAGTAGGAGGGGGTGGGGGGGGAAGACAGACGAAACGAGAGCACGCAGACAGGAAGTGAGCGGCAGGCAAGTTTACCACATTTCAGAGAAACAGTAAATGCGTATTAGGTACAGGGCCACCTAAGTTTGAGAGTCCTGCGAGGGGAGAGAAACAACCTAGTTTACCACATTTCAGAGAAACAGTAAATGCAAGCAGAGTTCTGTGACTGCGTGGCAGAAACAAAGGCAACTTCATTGTGGAAGTGTGTCCGTTTGGAAGAAGCTAGAGCAGTGGAAGAACTGCAGCATGCGAAGGGATTGAAGCCAGAAGCCAGTGAGTGTTACTGAACATTCTAATCCCTTGCGCGAACACAGGCAGGCAACAGTAGCAAAGAAGAATCACTTTCGTATGAGTGAAAGCACTGTTAACTCGACCGCTGAGTGAATCGATATGAAAAGCACAAATTGAACATTAGCCTGCTGAAAACAAATGAAATACTAATTGTGTGTGCCTACAATTGATTCTGAAGTAGTGAAGGCTAATTGAAGAGTCGTTAGTAAAGCAGTTGAAACCATTCTAGCACAGAATTTAAGTGGCTGAACTTTAATAATTGTGAATTCCAGGGAACAAGCATTGCTCACAGCCAAGAGTGGTACAAGGATTGCCCACAGCTAAGAGTGGTACCAGCCTTTCCCACAGCCAAGAGTGGTACACCCATTGACCACAGCTAAGAGTGGTACAAGCATTGCCAAAGCCAAGAGCTGAGTAAATATTGTCCAGAGTCAAAAGAGACTAACAACCAGGTATGCCACTAAGTTAATTGGGCCAAAAGGAAGAGAAGTGGCGAATACAATGTCTAGAAATGGTGAAGCTTGTTAATTCTGATTGTTAGATACAATTGAAGCTGGTATAAAATCTCACGTTGCCAAAGCCAAAAGGAGGAAAGGTAGATTTACATCCTTAAGGGCATGTTGGTTTCTGATATTGCAGAAAGACAAAAGTGGCAACGAGGCAGCCCTTCTGGAAGGTGAATGTTCAGAAGAAGTGTGACAGCAAACTGGGCATGCCCCTTGCATTACTTAAAGTAGCATTCATTATCCTGCTCACAAAAAACGAGAGTCTTGCAGCTCAGATTGCAGAAGACTGGTTCATCCCCAACCTTGCTGAACATGTTGATGCTTTTGTCGTGAATTGTGGGGAAATGCAGCTAGTAGTGAGAGGAGCAATACCCTGTCCTACTGGACCCTTCCAGCACTTGCACATCAATTATGTAGACATGCTCCAAAGTTGTACCGGCTACAAATACATGCTGATAGTCGTATGCCCTTTCTCTTGATGGATCAAAGCTGTTTCATGCCCACACCCCGATGCCATATGTGCTGCAAAATTCCTTGTACGAGAGGTATTCCCATGATGGAGGGTGTACGAAGTCCTGACAATAGACCACATTTTGTAAATGAAGTGTTTGAGCACATCAAAATCCTATTGGGTATTAAGCATACATTATCATCACCCGCAGGCAAATTGGTTTTGTGAGCACGCCTGCTCAAAGAGAGAATAGCCAAATTAAGGGTGACCCTGGAAAAAGGATGGCTCCACTGTCTGCCCTCTTTGCATTACATAATCAGCCCGGCTCAGACCATCACCTGACTCCTCATGAGCTGGTGATGGGACGCCGTATGCGTATACCTCTTGTTCCTCCCACTCGAGTGCTAAGGGCAGACAGTGGAGCCATGTCCTCGGATCTGAGATGCACGAGTGCTTGGTGGCAATGATGGCTAGTGTCTCTTTTTATATCTCAACAGCTTTGAGGTCGGTAGGGAAGGTCCAAGAAGAATGATGAAGACAACAAGTAGATTTACAGAACCTCCTCAAACACCCTCACCTCTATCCAGGGTCTAAGATGTTTGTGAAGAATATTACCCGGTCCTGGCACAAGCCCAGATTTGAGGGACCCTTTGTTGTTGAGGAGGTTACTCCCATTGCTGTCAAAAGTCTTAGTCAGGCGTGCGTGGCTCCACCTTAGCAACGTCAAACCCTGAAAAGGTGAGACCCCCCTGCTGCCAGTCCCAGAGGTTGAGCTGAAGAAGTAATGAAAGTGCAGACTCGATCCAGTACAATGAGCAGACACCAACCCACAGATAACTGATTCACAAGCAAATTGTCGGCTCCTATGAACTTTCTGCCTCCGAGAACTTTTTACCTGCAGCGTAAGAAGGACATGCACTTTTGACACTGGAGCAAATAATTATTAAATGAACTATTAAATGTTACCTCTCCAGATATTTCCTTTTACAATTTTCTCTTTTGTATTGGATAGCTACCGTGCCTTCAAGACAAGCAGAGTACCTCTCATTGCTTCATTGGTAAATCATAAGACAGTTCATTTTTTAGAGGATTTCTATGGCTATAATCATACATTTCTTCTTGAAGGAATTCAGGGTTTGGGAATCGATGTGAAAGAATCCACACAAACAATGGCTCTTTTAAATTTTGCTAAATACAGGCTTTTGGCTCACAGACAATGCAATGTGCATGCACTTGTGCAACGTATGGACTCATCAGTAAGAATGATTGTAGCAACATTGTTTGCCCTTTACCGTCTATGAAAGATGGTTCCCTACCCCATGTCCAAACCAGCATATACTAATATGACCCCTGTTCCTCTGCTAAATGAACAATGACCAAGACATTCACCAGTGCCACTAGACACATGAAAAGGCTGAAGAGAAATGCTGATAATTCTGAACACAAAGGCCTACATTGCTGATTATTCAGCCCACATGACCAATATGTGGTATCAGCACATGACCTGGGTGGCGAGGAGACATCCAGGGAGAGCTGCTATGTGTGCTCTCTCATTCCCTATGCCATGAGCGCGCCTAGGACATCCGTGGCCAGGGAAATACCAGCAACCAGGACACAGTGCATAATGCATTTGGCACTCTGCAGAACTAGGGGCCAATTCCAAGCAAAACGGGGTACCTTGCGATGGATGTCGAAAAAGACTTTCTCTTATGAGGACAGCTACATGAAGACAAAAGCTATGATAGAGGACTATTGGAGCAAAGACAATATACAATATATATGGATTGCCCAAAGAGAGGAGAAGCTTGAGTAGTAGATCAAAAGGAATTGCAATGCCCAAACGATGGGAGGAGAGAAATAGGCAGAATGCCTGGGTGTTGGTAAAGACCCCAACTACTGATATATGGACATGCATTAACATCCGAAGGATGGGTTGAAGGACTGATGGGGTGCAAAGCACAAACACTCCTGACAGTACTGGTAGAGATGGTGCACAGAATGAGGAGTCCCTCAAGGATTGGGCGAAGTACTCAAGTTGCTCACATGGGTAGGAAATGAAGCGGGCCCCGTACCCATGATACCCCTCAGAAATGCCACACTATGTTTCCAGAATGACAGCCTGTTAAAGGTTGGAACAAATGAGGGGTGCAAGTGCATATTGAAAGAGCCTTGTATGAAAGTTGATACAGCCGTGCTTATGGATCACTACTGGGCCTGTGTCTCAAATGCCTACATGCAGTTTCCTCTAGACTGGGGGCGGGGGGATATGTTTCTTGGTCCTACTAAATACACTGGCTCTGGTAGTACCCCAGAAGGAGATACAAGTTGGTGGTTTTCCCAAAATGGATACACAACAGAGAAAGAAAAAGATCCCTAAAAATAGAAGGGTAAAAAAAAAAAAGCAATTATATCTCAAGTAAAAAGAAAGGAGCACTTGACGACATACCAGAAGAACATAGGCTTTTCAGCATAAAAGAAACGTTAGTCACCTCTGTTGTCCCTGGGATACAAGCAACCACAAATGCAAAGTGGTTGTAGATAACCCGCTGGGAATTGTTACAAACAATTAGCATGAAAGTAAAAGGCTTTAATACCAAAAAGGAAGAGCTAAGAGCAGTAAGGCTCATGACTCTTCAAAACAGATATTTCCTTGACCAGATAATAGCCATTGGGGTTGGCGTGTGCACAAAAATTGGCCTATCCTGATGAACATATGTACCTGCCCACTCTGAAGAAAATAGGAACCTCACAGAAGCTATACCGTTGCTAACAGACCTCCACACGAAAATGGTAGAGGAAGTGAATGAAGTGAAGCTGGATGATCACTGGCTCCCTTATCTATTCCCCTGGATCCCTTCCTGCCTGGCCAATGGATTAAAGTACTGATAGCTGTATTAGTGTTAGTATTATTTGGATTTTGCGTCCTAATAATAGCTATAACTGAAAACAGGGGACTGCAAAAAAGACGGTAGGGATGAAAATAGTGATAGATATGGATACTAAGATGGATGAGCACAAACAAACTGAAGATCTACCTCTGTTGAACGTAAAACAAAGTCCCAGTGTCCCTTGAGGCTCAAAATGTTGTTATCCCTGAGACGCCCGTAATTACGTGAGGCATTCAGTGTTCTGCAAACCAGATTGGGAGTGCCGCTATATGACCTTGAGAATGGGCCAAGACAAAAAACGCAGGCCACCTGAGGGGGGTGACAAAGATATGGATCCCCCAAGGTACCCTACAAAAGGGAGGGCCCTCCGAGGAATGTGGTTGAGGACTCGATCAGAGAGGGGAATATGTTGTGAGGCAAATTAATGTGCCATCCATTTCATCGGACCCTCCCCGTCTCAATATCATAGAAATGAAAGGTGTGCATCGTTTATGGCGTCTGCCTCCACTGCCATACTGCAGATACGAGAAATGTACTCCTTAAGGCAACCCTACCACCCCTACCCCGGAGGGATCAAAGAGCAGCTGAATTTGCAAGCTATGGCAGACATGGATATGTTGCACCCAAAATTATGAAAGCAAATGACGTCACCACCAGAACTGAGACACAGAGGCCTCAGACACAAAGCAAATATACATCCACCACAAAGATAAACAAACATTAGGTCAAATCACCATTAGACATGACGAATATGCTTGCATCCAATAGACACTAGGAAACATATGCTTTAAATATAAGTAGGTAAGTCCATTTGAGCCAAGTCGCACATCCGACAATGCCACCTAGTAGCCATCACTGGAAATTCACCTCCAGTATTTAGCCACAACAGCAAGGCATTGTGGGTATGGAAATTAGCCCAAATGCAAACCAGTTCTCCAGAAAATTGTTTTTGTCTAGGAGGGCAGTGCTACTTTATACATAGCTTAATCAACCCAAGACAGACATTTACAATATGCAGTGCACATGGGTGAACATTGTGGCCTTTGTCCATGACTGAAGGCCATGATTAGTACCCTTTAATGTGTTAAAATAGATTTGGCCATGCACACTGACCATGGCTGAAGGCCAACCTTAAAGCTGGTTACTGTTGTAATGTCATCAGTGATGCAATCTGTGATGTCATCACTGTGGTCATAGCCTGCACAACAGAGGGAGCGAAGCTAAGGTGGCTTTAGCTGAATTTCAGGGGTTTTGTTGCGTTAAGTTCTCAACTTAAAGTTGACGCCAACCAATCCCCATCTTCCATTAACGCTGTTCTATAATTGTTGCATCAGCCAAAGTAGCGTAGAAATTACATGTGTTCACCTGCATTTAGAAAGGGGTCTTAGGCAGAGCCACCAGACAGAGAATGACCAATGAACAGCCTACTAACCCCTATAGAACATATCTAGATCATCCCCTTTATTTTTAAATTTGTTTATTGGCATTTTCGTTAGTTTTCATACACATTAATCATTTGCCTTACAATTCTTGCGATAGCAATGTGTTTAACATAACATTAACATTGTTCAAACAACAATAACTGTCTCCTAATTTAGCTCTCTTCCTGTGGTGTCGCCAGTCTCAAGGGGAGGTGGGTGTGGGGGGGGGGGATCTGCTCGGTAACTTCAGTGGGGAGCGGTTCCCATGTGATTATCTCGACCATCAATCCTCCATCTCATCTAGTTCTTGTAGTAGCCGAAAGTGGGCTTAGTTCAGGGGGGGCATATCATCCGAAGGGTGGAACATATTTCTAGTGAGTTCCTTCCATGCCTCAAGTGTCATGCTGGAGTCATCTGTGGACCCAGCCACACAGTCCTCCCATGCCTTGGTCTCAGCTAGAACCCATCGCTCAGTCTCTTTTTGCCATAGTCTATATTGAGGACCCGCAGGTTTCTTCCAGGCCATTGCGATAGTTCTTTTGGCCAGTATGCATGCTATGTCCATGAGTTTTATCGCATGCTTAAGCTTGGCAGATCTGGGGTAGGTTCGTAGGAGGCACTCCTCTGGCGTCCATTTGTATTTGTTCAAACCTGCTTTCTCGCATGTCTGTCTCACCTTACCCCACAGAGACCCAGTTTTGGGGCATTCCCATAGCATATGGATCAGGTCCGCTCTTTCCCCCCTGCACCAGATGCAGGTTAGTTGTGTTTGCTGATTGAATTTAGCTATTCGGCATGGGGTCAGGTAAGTTCTGTATAGTATATTTAGCTGGATCTGTCTGAACCTATGGTTCCTAGAAACCTCTTTGGGGAACATAAGGGCTCTGCTCCACTCCTCATCTGTCATTTCTCTGCCTGTGTCCACCTCCCATTTGTTTTTCAGTTCCATACTTCTCGGGTTGGGTATGTCGTTCAGGTGGCTATATATCTGGGATATGGGTCTGCAGCCCTCTCCTAGGTTATACATCAGTGTTAGGAAAGGGTCTGTTTCTGGTTCTTCTGGCCATGTTTCCCATTTACGTCTAGCTATAGTGCGAATCCTCTGGTACCATAGGAATTGGCCGGTGTGGATGCCTACATTCTCCCGTAATGAGGTGAACTCTTTAAAGGAGCCCTCACCATACAGGTCTCCCCAGGTGTAAATGCCCTCCCTTTCCCATAGCCTGGTTTGTTTCAGGTCTGAGGTGGTTATGCATAGGTCTGTAAGCAGTGGTACCTCTGGGGCGTAGGGGTTTCGCGAGTGGGATAGCGTTTTTGCTCTGCGCCAGATTTTTCTTCCAAGGTCAGCCAGAAAGGGTATGGTTCCCAGTAACTTAGTCGGCGCCCAGATCAGCTCCCTCATGTGAAACCTAGGTATCATGGCTTGCAGCAACGGCGTTTCCGATGTGGGCTCATCGCCCAGCCATTTGGCCGCAAAACTAAGCTGTGCCGCTAGGTAGTATCTCTCCAGTCCCGGGAGTTGAATTCCGCCCTGTCCATATGGGAGGGTTAGCAATGATAGCGCTATTCTGTGTCTGCCCTTTCCCCATAAGAACTCTCGCACTATGGTCTCGAGTAGTCGGAAGAAGGGTTTGTGGATGTAATAGTGTACATTTTGGAACCCATAGAGGAATCGCGGGAGGACTATCATTTTAATTATCGACGCCCTGCCCATCATTGACAGGGGGAGTTTCGCCCAGAAGTTCATTGATTTGCGCAAAGCTGGAAGCGCTGCCTTTGTGTTGTGCTCGTGCATTAGCTCAGGGGTATGCATTATGTGTAATCCGAGGTATCGAAATGATGTGGTCTGCCACTTGATGCCCACTTCGGGGAGCGCCTCTACTCCCACATCTTTTAATGCTGCTAGGGTGAATAGGCAGGACTTCAGCTTGCTAAAGCGTATCCCTGAGACCTTGGAATAGTTGTCCAATACTTCTAACATGGTTGGCACGTTGAGGTGTTGGTCCCTGACATATATAAGGACGTCATCAGCATAGAGCGAAATAACGTGGTCCACTCCTCCCAGACTAATACCTGCGTCAAAGAACTGTTTTCTAAAGAATATGGCTATAGGTTCCAGTCCTAAAATGTAAAGCATTGGGGATAGTGGACATCCCTGTCTGGTCCCTCTATATATGTTCCAGGCCTCCGACACGTGCCTACCAGTTTTCACCCTTGCTCTGGGCCTGGCGTACAGGATGTTAATCCATCTAATGAACCCAGGACCAAAGCCAAACCCCCTGAGCACCGCGGACAGCCACTCCCAATAGATGGAGTCAAACGCTTTGACTGCGTCTAGTGACAGCAGCGCGTACGAGTCCCCTGTGTTATTTGTTTGTGCTATAATGTGTTGTAGCCTGCGTAAATTCATGGATGTGTTGCGCCCTGGTATAAAGCCGCACTGATCAGTATGTACTATGTCTCCTATTATTCTGGACAGTCGCTTTGCCAAAATCGTTGTTAATATTTTAGCATCGTAGTTAAGCATCGCGAGTGGGCGATACGAGTCGCACTGGTCTGCCGGTTTGTTGGGTTTAAGGATCCACCAGTAGTGTTTCCCTCATGCTTTCGGGTAGTATTCCTTCTTCGTATGCCTCTTGGTAGACTGCATGTAGCAGGGGGGTCAAGGAGGACTCGTATGTCTTATAAAATTCTGTGGGTAGCCCGTCAGTTCCAGGCGCTTTACATGTGGCCAAGGATCTGATGGCTTCTGTGATATCCTCTAGTGTGATTTCTGCTTCCAGGGTGTCAGTTTGTTCAGGGGACAACCTAGGGAGTCCTATATCCTCCAGTGTTTCTGTCAGCTGTTCCTGGGGGACTAATACCTCATGAGAGTATAGCTGTGCATAATAGCGCGTGAATGTATCGTTTATGCTCTGCTGTGTATAGTGCATGTTCCCCTCTTCATCTCGTAGTGAAGTGGTGGTGTGTCTGGGGTGCTCCTTCCGGCAGAGCCAGGCCAGTAGCCTGCCCGGCTTGTCCGCTTCCGTGTGCGTTCTATTTGTTTTAGCAGTATAATCAAACTTTTCTAGTCTGTTCCAAGCATTTATGTTCCTCTCCCTCAACTTCATAAGTTCCGCCTCCCCCTGTTGGGTGCTCGCTGGGGTAGCCTCCAGCTCTCTAATCTCCTGTTCCACTTGGTCCAGTTCGCCCTTGAGCTGTTTCCTGATACCCCCGGCCTTTGCAATGATTTCGCCCCTGGTCACTACTTTCAGAGCCTCCCACACTGTGCTCATGTGTTCTACGCTGCCCATGTTAACCTCTAGGTAGGCATCAATTGAGTCCCGTAATTCCTCCTTGAAGGCTGGGTCCGTCAGGGCTCCCGTTGGCATTTTCCACATGGGAATCGGGGGCCTGGGTCCCCTGTGACTCCATGACACTAGGAGCGGAGAGTGATCAGAGATAGTCCTTCCCAAGTATTGTGCCCCCTCCACCCGGGACATGTGTTCCTTACCTATGAGGATATAATCCAATCTCGTATGTAGATTATGTGGGGACGAGTAATAAGAGTATCCTCGGGTCTCTGGGTGTTTCTCGCGCCATATATCCGCCATGTCTAGCCTATCCAGCATAGCAGACAGAGCTGTTGTAGCCGCTGATGGGCCTTTCCGTTGGGGTATGGACCTGTCCAGCACCGGGTCATGCACACAATTGAAATCTCCTCCCCATATGAAAAGGTCATTTCTGCATTGTGCCACCTTGGGGTACAGTGAGTTCAGGTATGTCGGTGTGTTGGTATTAGGGAAATAAGTATTCATAATGCATACTGCTTCCTGCTCAATGAATCCCCATATTATTACAAATCTGCCTTCCGGGTCTATCTCGGATTTGGCCACCCGGAGCGGGAGCTGTGGGTGGACCCAGGTGTAGACTCCCCTTGCGTACTTAGAATAGGTGGTGCCGAATCCCTGCCCTCCCCCAATGCATTTGGAGTTTGTTCATAGAGTCTACTGTACAGTGGGTCTCCTGTAGCAATGCTATCATCACCCCTTTTCTATATAGGTAGGTTTTAATTCTGTTCCTGCGGAGGTATGTGCTCAGGCCCCTCACATTCCATGTCATTATTTTGATTGTGGTCGTGGCCATAATGGTGCAATATGGGTTTCATTGTTCACCTGCTTCACCTCCCAACTCGCCCACGGGCCTGTGCCAACTGTCTTGTGGTTGGTCGGTATTTTGACCAGGGCCCAGACCCCCTCCATCTTCTGTTCCCTAGTTCCTCCCCCATTAGTGTCGCCTAGAGACTTATTAACAGTAACAACTTTCATTCTGGTGAATAAAATTAACAAACCTTACAACTTTATACTGCCCCCAGCAGTTGACTCAAACCTGCAACGCTCAGGGGCACCCGAGCCTTCCGGGCCTTTCCAGGCCTCCCGGTGCGGGTAGTGTGTAGGCAGTCGGCCTACACATGTGCCGGAGGGGTGTGTCAGCTTCGTCGTCGCACTTGTGGGTCAGTGCGCTCCTGCCAGTTGTAGCTTTTCGTGATATTGCAGATCTCAATGTAGTCCGATGGTCCATTCATTAGATATGTAATCCTTGCTCCTTTCCTTATTGCTCGGGGTATTCAGTGACCTGTGACCTCTTTCTCCTTTCCATCCTTATCATCCGCCAGGTTGTTGTCCTCGAGCCACATGTTTGCCGCTGCTGGAGTCTCTAGGAAGATTGCTTTCCCCTTATATAGTACTTTAAGGCGCGATGGATAGATCAGCATGTACTTGAGGTTCAGCTTGCGCAGCCTTGCTTTCACCGGCACAAATGAGTTCCTTGCCCGCTGCACCGTTGGGGTATAGTCTGGGTAGATGACTATTTTGGCGTCTTGTTTCGTAATTTCTCCGCCTTCTCTCGAGTATCTCAATATTGTTTCTCTGTCCCGAAAGTTGTGAACTTTCGCTATTATCAGGCGCGGGCGTGAGCCAGGGGGAGGCCTTTTCTGCAATGACCTGTGGGCCCGTTCTATTGAAAAACCTGGGGTCAGTTTGCCTGCCCCAATTTCTTGCAATATCATTGTCTCAATAAATTCAGTTGGATCATTGCCCTCCATATCTTCTGGGACCCCCAAAATTCGAATGTTGCAGCGACGGGCGCGTCCCTCCGCATCTTCTGACCTTGCCTCCAGCCGCGCTACCTGCAGTTCAAGGTCCTGGACCTTAGATTTAAGTTCTTTTGTGCTGTCAACATTGTCCTGCAGTGTTATCTCCGCCGTGGTCACCCTTTCAGTGAGATTGCGGGCGTCCTGTCTCATCAGCTGTATATCCGATTTAACTTTATCCACTCTGGTTTCAATGGACGTGCGGAGTGCTGCTATAGCCTGCAGTAATTGCATGTTCGTGGGATCTTCTTCTTTAGCCGTAGGATCATCTGCAGCCCCCGCTTCCTGTTGCTGTTTGGGCCTAACCGTGGTGTAGGAGTCCATTGTTACGACTCTTGGCTTATTTTTGGGGGGTGACATCCCTTAACTCCGGGCTGTTCCTCCAGCCCGTTTCCGTTTTGCGGGGATAATTATTTGCGCTGGTTGCAATGACAGCGGCAGCTTTCTCTGAGGTAGGGGATCTCTAGGTCACTGACTATAAACGGTTGCACTGCCTATTCGGTCCTATGCGTGCGTATAGTTGTTGCATATCTGTATGGTTGTGAATCCGATGTTGTTCTGTGGCGTGTCGGCAGGCCTGGCTATGCGTTGCCTGGTTCGGGCCTGGGGGACAAAGGCACTTTCTGGGGTTTGGTGGGAGTGACCCGCCTCGCGCAGTCCACTCCTCCCCCCCGACTTCTCACCCCGTGCTGCCCAGTGTCTCAGGGTGGTCCAGCGCCCAGCCCCCGAGTGGTCCTGTCCAATTCCGTTGGGCGGCTCTGCGTGTAGAAGAGCTTCTTGCGCTTTATGGTGCGTAGTGGGGCAGTCAGCCGCGGCCTGTGTGTTTACTGTTTAGCGTGTCCTGGGCCCTAGGAGTTGCAGGTCCAGGCCGGCACTGCTTGGTGGGGTTCTCAGTGCGTGGTGGTGGAGGGGGGTCCCCTCTCCGATTGCGGCGGGTGCTTGGGGGGCGTCAGATGGGTTGGGCCCTGGGCCTATGCGACAGTAGTGGCTGTCTGCAGCCGCCCCCCCGCAGCGGGGCTGATGCTCGCAGCCTGGGCGGCGTGAGCAGGGCCCAGGCTATCTGGCCGGGTACGTGGGAGTTAGACCGGCGATCATGCGAAGGCAGTGGAGGTGTCAGGTACCTGCTAAGTCTGCTCCGTTCTCTCGCCGCCTCTCCAACGGTGTTCCGATCTGGTACGGCACTCGGAGTCCTGCGCACTGCAAGCTTGATGGTGCGCCTCGCACGGGGCTTGGGCAGCGGGTCGTTGTGCACCGCCTTGGCTGTGGGGCTCCCCTCAGCCCTCGTTCCTGGCAGTCTGGGGGCGGTCCGCCGTGGATGGTGGGCCGCTGCGTTGCGAACGCAGTCCTCTGCAGCCGGGATGGGCGGGGGCCGTTCTCGGGCTGTGCGGTGTTGCGGGCGCTGTGCGGCTCCGGCGCGGGGCTGCGTTCCCTCGATCCGACGCCTCTGGGAGAGCGTCTAAGCTGGCGGCGCCATTTTGTGGGGCGCAGGGGCTCCTCTTGAAGCGGGCGCGGCGGCGGTTCTCCGGGTCCGATTTTTTCCGGGCAACACACCAGGTGAAGGGAAAAGGGTTCCGCTTGCAGTTACTGCATTCAGGTACAGGAATCTGTATATTTATCCGCTACAACAGGATCAAATGTAGGATCACCGACAGGAGCTTAACGGAGCTGCTTCCTTACGCCATGCGTGCTGGCCACGCCCCCCAGATCATCCCCTTAACCAATCCCTACACCCTGTAAGCTTTTGTAATGTTGAGTATAATGAAACGTCAGCTGTGACATAATTTTAACTGTTGTCAAGCCGGTGAATGATTGAGAGCCTCTGAGATTTTCCTGATGTTTGTAGCTGTCCCTGTTTTATATGGATTGTGAAAACAGGTCTTTGTCAAATTCTTTCAACTCTTCTGTTTTTCGGCATGGGATTTCCTTGCCTGTCCCTGCGGCTGGATGAAGCAGAGGGTTGTTGTACGGCTGAACGCAAGGATTTTGCTTTCACCTTGGAGAACCGAAACCTTTGAAAGACGTTGTTGGCCTTAGTCCAAAAAAGGTTCTGCCCATCAAAGGGAACGTCCAGCAGCTTTGCTTGTACATACTAAGCAAAGCTCAATGTCCTAATTCCAGAGTGATGTTGTGGTGATGGACCGGCTGACACAGTCAGCTGTGTCGAGACCCGACTGCAGACTCTGACTGGATCCTCCCCGTCATCCTGCACTAAGGTAACCATCTCCTGTCCTCTTCAAGGATGTGATCTGCTGCATTGGCTACTGCAGAACCATAGACCAAAAGAGAATTTCGCCAGGTCACAGGGGGCATTCACTGCCGGAGGGCATGGCTGCCCAAGGCAAACACCTTCTTTCCCCAAGCGTCCAGTCTCTTACTCTATCAAGTGGGAGAAAAAGAAAGGTGGACGTCTGTAAGTATGTAGTCACGGCATGTGCCACCAAGCTCTCAAGGGAGGCATGGGTGAACAAAAAACCCAGATCTCAGCGAGCTGGGCAATATTCTGTGCCAGTTCCCTGTCCACTGGAGGTGTAGAGGCAGGGTTTTCGCACACCTCTAGCACCATTTTGAACAGCACAGCCTAACTGTTCAGTCCTGCTAGCCTATGGAAACATTAAAGTGATTTATTTGGTGGACACGATCAGTATAAGCACTTGACTGTTATAGGGAAACCAGCAATGTGCATAAAACTAGACATCTGTTTAGTGACCAGACACTCAAGCTACTGTTAAAAGTAGTGAGAATCGCCCTTACAGGTTCGAGGGGATCCAGAAATCGCTGGGATATTGATCAGATATTTCCTGGTTACAGCTTTTGGATTGCACCTCTTCACGGCGATGGCACTCTATCGATCTTGATGCCATGAACACTTTATCGCAAACCTCGTACAGGTGAAGAGAGGAGCTGTTGATATAGGTTGGCTTTCCACCACGTTCTAATATCAGTAATACATTTGCCACAAATTGTTTACAGTTCACCAATTTGAATTTACTAATTGGAATCATTAGTAATTACTTTTCAGATGTGCTATGTACAAACTTGATTAAATGCCCATAGCACTTTGTAGGTTACCCTAATTAATGTTAATGAAATATAGATTTACTGGTCATGCATTTAGAGATTTCATTTATCATTACCACAAAAAACCTAAAAGGTGAAATCATTTCTTGTTACTGTGAAACAAATCCATTCAAAATGTAAATTATAAGAACGCACTGAGACAATGCATAGTTTTAATATTTGCAGCATGACAATTCGAGATTTATTCAAGCACTTAAAATGCACATTTCCAGTGAAGAGTGAATTTGTTATTCATCATCCAACCATGTTTAGCAAACAGAATCACACTTTCAAAGCCTTATGTTTAATCAGTTTAACGACGGTGGCCGGTCTGTGGTCCACAGTAGCTCTATAAATGGCCATTTGGTCCGTAAACATTGTTTGACTGGTGTGTCATCTGTCTGTAGCATAGGATCCTCAAAGCCAATGACAGCTGTACCTTCAACATACATGACCTATGGAAAGAAAATAACACTATAACCATTTATTAAAAAGAAAAGATTCATGTAAGAAATATAAAATCAGGAACCAACATGTGCAGAAAGAAACCCATGTCTGTAAGGGTCTTTTTCTAGCAAGACTGGCTCAGTCGTTCAAGCTTTCCTCGTGGATAATGTGAGTATCTTTTGCAAAGGTGTACGAAAGCACAATGTTAAGGAAACCAAATATAGTCCAATAAGAAAGAAATGCTGAAGCGAGAGAGCTTCTTTGGGTGGTTCTTTGCTTTATTCTTTTACTGCTGTTGTATTTCTTTCTACTATGTCGGCGGAGATATAGAATAAATTACGATGGGAGTGCTGGCACAACTATTTACTAATTCGGTAGGTTTTTCTCAGAATTTAACTTCGCTGAATACCACTGTGCCCCCAATTTCAATGTAGAACGTTTGGCAGCTTAGTCCAAGTTCTGTTTAATTCACTTAAAAGTACCCTATCATACACTCATACTCTCCCTCTCGACAGATTAGATCAGGAGGTAATCAAATAATGTTCATGCACACATTCACAGGGTGACTGGACATAGTAATAACAATAAACATGTGCTCTAAGGTTGGAAACTGTACCAATGTTATACTGCCTGTACCTGTACATCAATGAGGAGGTAACCACTAATTTTCATGCACGCAGTTCATTCAGCAAGACTGTGAATCAGATATTGATGAGCAAGTGACCTAATATGTATGTTGCCTTTACTTGCAAACTCAACTAGTAGTATGTTTTCTGTCTGTAAAGCATACATCAATTAGTCATGGATTAACTTCCCCCAGGCATATTTTAATATTATTGTAAACCTTACACAATGCAATTAATGTCTGTTGGGGGGGTGTGGCTATCTAGCCATGGAGTAGGACGTGCCTTCCTGTGCAGCTCCTGAGGATCGTCATTGATCCGAGAAACTACGCTTTAAAAATGGTTCATATGCTTCAGGAAGGAAAGCACAGGTGTGTGAACGGGTGCCCTGCAATGACTATGGATAGCAAGTAAATCGGGTGCAGGACCAGGCAGGAAATTGTCTTTGAAGATCGCGGCTGCATGGACACAAATTATCTAAAATGGCAGACAACAAAGGATTTGCGGCCGTGGCCGTGGCAGTGGGAGCAGCGGATTAAAACCCGAGCGGCTGGGCGAAAAGAGGAATGCTGGCTTTCGGAGGCCGTGCGGAGCACTGTCGGTCGCACGCCTCGCCTTTGATATGGCGAGCAGTGGTTGCTCATGCGAATATTGAGCCATTGTTTGGGCATCTGATGTGGCGCATGGATCTGGGACATGGATGCAGCCGCTGTGTGCACGAAATGCTGAGGACCGGCATCTAGTGCGGCCCCAGCCAGATGCAGCGGGCGTTCGCGTGTCCCCCGGCCGCCTGCATGCGTACGCTCCTTGCTCCGCATAAGTGATTTAAAACATTGAACTGTGAGCGGCGGAGATGTTTTTTGAACCGAACAGTAACCGCTTGCTATAGACATTCAGCGGCGGTGTAGCCCCGAACCTGTATTGAACGTTCCACGCGTCTGCAGAGGTAGCCGCACTCGAAGCGCTGCTACATTGTACAATCAACGGGAAGCAGGCCGCCCCGTGCAAGGAATCCACGTGGCTGGCAGGATACAGTTTCTGCTTACAGAGACGGGCGGTTGACTAAGTGAGACAGCTGGTACGCTGCTATGCTTTACAACAGAATGTGCGTAGCAAACTGATATACTGCTGTCTGAAATACATTGGGGCTTGGCTGACAGAGTGCTCTTCTGTTTGATTGGGAGAGATTGGTTCACAGATATAAACTGAAGTGGTAACTAAGGGAGACAAGCTGCTATGCAAATGGAGGCATAGGAAGACAGTGGCATTACACTAACCAGATGGAGCAAGCACCCAATTTATTCTGGACGGTTGCTGAATGGTGGCATAACAGGAAGGAAGGCATCAAGTAGGTCGAATGCCGGTGAAGCAGAAATGCTCCCGTTAGGGTGAATACATAACACAATGTGCCACATAAGCCTCCGGCACAGTGACAGCGGAGTGGAGGGTGCATTTACAGACCCTAGAACTAGGTGGGAGGACACAGCCCACTCGAAACGTAACTTGGCACGCCACGACATATCGCAGCCTCCCATGGAATATGCTCCTGGGCCTGACTGACCTGGTGGAATCCTGGTGACGCCAGGAAATTAAAACTGGCACGGTACAGGGGAGCTGGAACTGGATACGCACGCAGGATTGCATGATGTCAGTGAAAGGAGCAAGGGCCAAGAGCAAGCAACCTACAATGGAGATCTTTGCCAAGACGCAGAGGACTCCCACTGCTTCGGCACAAAGGGCAGCGGCGGCTCCCGTGGATGGTACCCCAGAAGGAGAAAACCACCTGGTTCTAGCAGCTATAACAGAGCTGAGAGCCACATGGGGGACAGCGATGGCGGATCTACGGACGGTCCTGGAGAATCCTGGAGAATAAAATACATGCAGTTGGAATTGAAGTCACTCTGCTGCGACAAGACGTCAGAGCGTTGGCAGAAAGGAGCGTGCGGTGAAGACCAACACAGATGTCAGCACAAGTAATGCAAAGGAGGTCCACATAATAAAGCAGCAGGTGGCTAATCTTGAGAACCGAGCAGCGGAAGCGGAAGGCAGGGCAAGACGAAACAACATTCGGGTGGTCGG
This sequence comes from Ambystoma mexicanum, assembly GCF_040938575.1. Classification (NCBI taxonomy): domain Eukaryota; kingdom Metazoa; phylum Chordata; class Amphibia; order Caudata; family Ambystomatidae; genus Ambystoma; species Ambystoma mexicanum. The sequence continues at coordinate 1,044,095,614 of NC_090924.1, forward strand.
CCTGCCGGAGGGAGAAGGCGGCCAGGACCCCACGGATTATGTGGAGAATATGATCCTGCAAGAGATAGGGGCAGACAAGCTTTCACAGGGGTTTACGGTTGAACGTGCGTATCGGGCCCTGATGAGGAAACCACGACCTGGGGCCCCACCTCGAGCGATAATTGGGAAAATTCTGAATCACAAAGACAGAGAGAAGATCTTGGAGTACTTTCGCAAGGGTGGAACGATAGAAAGGGCATCAACCAACATCACGGCGTATCCTGACTACTCTATGTTGGTGCAAAGACAGTGGTACAGCTACGTGGCGGTCAAGAGGAGACTGCGTATGGCTGGTATCAATTACATGCTGCTGTACCCTGCGAAGCTTAAAGTCTTGCACAAAAGTAAAGCGTTCTTTTTTGACACCCCAGAGGAAGCGGCGGCATGGCTGGATTCGCAGGGCTGTCCGGAGCGAGATGAAGAGCAGGAACGTCAGGAGCATGATAAGTGAGGAGGATGTATCGTGAATACTAAGGGGATAAATGGGACGGGAGTCCCAGTGACTGTATTATGGAGCTTTTGGACTTACTGACCATGTGTGACTGGAATATAGCGAATATAATGCACCAGTAAACTGTGTAGCACTAGGCGTAGTGAATTTGAAGTAAGCAGGAGCAGCAGGATTGAGGCAACCTACCCCCAGGAATTAGTAGCAAGGCGGCCACGAGTACAGGCTATTGCCAGAAAGGGCTAGATGCGGGGGTGCCTGAGATCCAGGGATGGAGCTGGGCAACAGTTGGGGGGGTTGGGGCAGGGAAGGGAAGGGAGGTGGGAGGGAGGGAGGTTGTGGTGTTTGTTGTGTTTTTAGTTAAGGGAAGTTCAAGTTGGGAAACAAACCTATATAGACGAGTTAAGCAATTGGAGTTGGGTTACACAGGAGAAGGGAGGAGTGGGACTCTACAATGCCATGGGGGACCGTAAAATCGTTACCTGGAATGTCAGGGGGCTTAATAGTTACCTGAAGAGGAATAAGGTCATGCTATACCTACGTAGACAGAAGGTAGATATAGCCTTACTGCAAGAAACGCACCTGACGCGAGATAGGATGGAGATGATTGGGAAGAAATGGAAGGGGACAGTGGTGGGTTTGTCATATTCGGCGTATGCAAGAGGAGTGATTATCTGTGGGGCGCCACACGTCCCATTTCAGCTGCTACAGACGCTGATTGAGACGGATGGGAGGATGGTTATAATGAGGGGATTGGTAGAGAATAGGGAGAGATAAGCGTTGTAAACACATATGCCCCGAATCAAAACACAGCGGCATACTTTCAAACATTGTGTAACAATCTCAGCATGTGTGTGGGGAGCGTGGTGATTTGGGGAGGGGACTTTAACTGCGTATTAAACCCCTAGATAGACCTGCCCCAGCTGCTAAAGCGTTGCAGACACTGTTGAATGACTTTGGGTTTGGAGATGCATGGAGGGTGCAACACCCCCGGGAGCGGCAATACTCGCACTATTCTGCCCCGCAGCAATTACATACAAGGTTGGATTATGTCTTTGTCACACCAGAGATTATGACGGAGATCACGCACGTTGAATACAAAGCGAGGGTCCTTTCGGACCACTCGCCTTTGATCCTCGGATGGCAAGATCGTCCCCAGAGAGCGAGGATACCGACATGGCGCCTCTGAGCGGAGGCGCTGACAGACCCCATCTTCAGGGAGGACATGAGGGAGGAGATTGTTAACTATTTCGAGACAAATACTGGCAGTGTGGATTCGGCGGGTACATTGTGGGAGGCCTTTAAGGTTGTGATGAGGGGGGTAGCGATGGCAAAATCTAAAGGATTGCAAGGAGGGATCCTGACTGACCTGCGGGAAACAGAGGAAGAATTGGAAAGGGCACAGGAGGGAGGAAATAATACCAAGGAAGACACCGAACTGATACTCAGGTTGCAGCAGAAATGTGCTGGTCACTGGGAGAGACTGTGTAACCTTAACTATAAAAAATATATAGAGAGACAGCATGAGGGAGGGGATAAACCAGGAAGGATTTTGGCATGGATATATAAGAGCGAAACCCCTAGACCCACGATTAGGACGATAACGAGGGAAGATGGGAGGGTGGTTGACACCCAAGAGGGAGTTAACCAGGAGTTTGCAGACTATTACGGGCGGCTATATGGAGATGATGAGGAAGATAGCCGCGCAATGATAGTAGAAACATTGGAGGACATAGGATTGCCGCAGATTAGTGCTGAGGAGAAAGAGGAGTTGGATGCACCGATAACTTTAGAGGAGCTAGAAGAGGTGGTGAGACAGTTGCCCACTAGTAAGACCCCAGGGGCTGATGGACTCCCCAGTGAATTCTATAAAACATTCAAAGGTGAGGTGGTCCCTCTGCTGTTGGATATGTTGAATGAGGCATATGAGCTAGGCAGACTGCCAGAGTCACTCAGAGAAGCGATTATAATACCTCTACCCAAACCTAATAAACCCGGCATAGCTGCGGTTCATATAGACCCCTATCAATGTTAAATCAAGATAGTAAAATACTGACGGCCGTTTTGGCGAATAGATTTAGGAGGGTCATTGGTAAATTAATACATCCTGACCAGACAGGCTATATCCCCAATAGAAACATATCTAACAATCACAGAAGGCTCCACAGAGTCATTGAACATGGAAACGAGAATGAAGGTGAACTGGCAATTGTGTCACTGGACGCAATAAAGACCTTTGACTCGGTTAAATGGCCATGGTTATTGGCGGCCCTGGCAGGCTATGGGATGGGTCCTGGATATTTACAGTGGGCTAGAATATTATATAGTGAACCGCTGGCCAGAGTTAAAACTGGAGCGTAATATCGGAAAGATGGCAACTCCGCAGAGGCACCAGACAAGGCTGCCCATGGTCCCCCATGCTTTATATATTGGCCCTGGAACCTCTAGCGATCTACTTGAGGCAACAATATGATACGATATGTATTGAGGTGGGAGGTGAACGACATTTGATATCCTTATATGCAGACGACGTGTTGTTGTATCTGAAACATCCGGAGGAAAACCTCCAATATATTTTGGCGGTAATGGAAAAATATGCGGGATTGTCTGGTATAGCGGTGAACCCTCAGAAGTCCAGCATGTTCCCATTGGGCGGATATAAAGGGATCACCTTGAAACAACTACCGGTGTTATAGATACCATGGGTAGTTGGCACATTTCGCTACCTTGGGATAGATATATACCACACGGTGGAAGAGGAGCATAAGTGTAACACAGAGGTAGCCATTAAGAAAATCAAAAATTGAATGAGGTTCTGGGTAAAGCTGCCTTTAGCAATGATGGGGCGTGGGGCGATGTTGAAGATGGTGGTCCTACCTAGGCTCCTACATTACTTTGGGAATATCCCGCACTGGACACGAAAATAAATTCTTCACTAGATTGGACAGTATGTGTAGGGATTTCCTGTGGCATGGTACATGGAACAGAGTGGCCCTCTGGAAGCTACAGAATTTCTATGAGAGAGGGGGTATTAAACTGCCTAATTATGAAGTTTATTATGTAGCAAGCCTGCTGCAATATGTGGCCAAATGGCTCTCAGAGGAGATAACCTCTGAATCCAGGTTGTTCAGGCAACATTGTGCCCCATTTTACTTAAGAGAGATTATGTGGCTGCCCAAAACAGAAGTGGAAGGGCGTCTCAAGATGATGGTACTTGGATGGAGGATGTGGCACAGAACCTGCCAGATAATGGAGAACCCATTCCCGTGTTCCCCTCAAGTACCACTGGTTGCACTAGCGGGTGGAGAAAAGCAACTACTGATGATAATTAGGAACCATTAGGAGCCGGTTGGAATAGCGACTATGGGAGATATTTGACAATAAGGGACCATAATAGAGTTTGAGATGTTGGGGGAAGAAACCGGGTTACATACAGGCCAGTATATTATGTATCATAGACTGGTGCGGAAAATTAAGAGTATGTGGACTGAACTGGTACTGGAGGAAGAACCAGATGCAACTATAGGCATAATATATGACATAGCAGAGGGGGGACACAAGATATCTAGAATATACGAGATTGTGATGTCTAAAGTGGGAAAGGAGGTAGTACAATTGATATAAGACTGGGAAGGGGGAGCGGGAGCCCTGAGGGATGATGGGATGTGGGAACGAGCCCAAGGGTATCATAGAAAGGTGTTGAGGAATGCTAGACTAAAGCAAGTGCAACTGTATGTCACGCACAGGGCGTATATGACACCCCAGAGGATATCTAGGTTTAAAAATGAGGGTGGCAAGCATGCCCTAAATGTGATGAAGAGAATGCGGGCATAGTGCATATGCTTTGGTCATGCCCGGTTTTCGAGCGCTTCTGGAGCGAAGTGGCACACAAGCTAGCAGAAAGAGGTATTAAGATTGGGGTGGATACAGCGTGGGCCTGCTTGTTGGGGGGGTTCCCTAGGCCACGGAAACTTAAACATGTGAGCAAGCTAAAGGACCTGGCATATGCGCTTGCAAAGAGAAGAATCGCTATGGGATGGAAGACATGCCATAAACCACGAGTGGAGGTATGGTGGAAGGATTTGCAGAAATGGGCGGAGGCAGAAACTATGGTATGGCAGGAAGCTAGCAATGTTGGTGGGGAGGAGGAGACTGACACCCTGATGGCATGGACATTATTAATAGCAGAGATATTTGGGTCAATGCGAGACCCAACGGAACCCATGGAATGGAACACCCTGTCGCAAGACGAGGGAGCAGAGCATTAGAGGAAATGGGCTTGTAACGGGAGGTGGGATATGGGATATGGGAAGCAGTGAGCACAATTAAGTGATGTATAATTGAAATGCTATGGTATGCACTGCAAGTTTGGTTTGTAGTTTTTGTTTAAATAAATAATACATTGTTTAAAAAAATAAATAAATAATTTCTGACCTACATAGCCATGGACCCATTACTACATAGGTGTCCCTCATAGGGAAAACAACCTCTGTGAAACAGGTAATTCAGTGAAGAATGCTTGTTGGTACCTTTGGGGGAGGTGGCATAGTTTAGTGATCCTCGCAATGTACGCCGTATCAATTCTCCTACCCATCTCTATCAACTTGTCTTGTGACTTAAAAAGGTTACAGAGTAGCTCTGAAAACCATGGTTGAGCTTTCTCGTTATCCCTATAGACCCATGCAGCAAGTGCTTATACTGATCGTGTCCACCGAATAAATTGCTTGAAAGTTCCCATAGGCTAGCAGTACTGAACTGTTAGGCTGTGCTCTTCAAAATGTTAAGTACAGTCCAAGAAGCAGATACTCATGTTAATGTGTACTCCATTATATATCCAGTGATTGAAGCCCTCTACCTGGCTCAAGAGACAGGCAGGGTGGTGACTCAGGGGGGATGAATGATGCTGTGAGCTAGTCGACATTGGACCCAATGGTGGTGTAGGGAGTATTCCCTGGTCATTCCAACTTGGTCCACGGTCATCTCATCCCCTAGAGAGCCTGAAGCTCTCCATATTCAGGTCCAAATCTTCAATACAGAAAAAGAAAGCTTTCCATTTAAGGGAAAATATTCCTATGTACTCAACGTTGCAGAGACTTCAGAGTAGGAGGCAAACGTTCAGAAGCACCATTTCCCAGGAAAAGATTGTCGTGCCTGAGATACGATGAGTCTACTTCCCTTGCTGCTTAATGAAACAAAGCATTTTGAAAGCTTACCCAGTGGGTTTCCAAACTCTAAATCACATGCTGTAAACAGTGAGGAACTTAACACAGTGCAGCCATCAGCATAGAGATTAAAAAACCAAGATTTCGGGCAGGACACTTATAGGTTTGGGACAGCCCAGTTAGTCCAAAGTAGCCGCATGTACATTCAGGACAACTAACAATCTCAGCCTCACCCAATTATAAGTGATGGAGACCTTCACTAAAAGTTCCACCCATGTGGGAGAAGGGAACAGTATGACATCACTCAACCACAGTTGCTCAGCATGGGTTTGCAGGAGGCTGGAGTTTGTAGAAGGCTGGAAACAAGAGAGCAGTTGAAGAAGCAGAGGCTAGAGAGACAGAGGAGAGAGAAGTGGTGGCAGTGGAGAACAAACACAGGTGGTGAGAACTTAGAAGGTCCTGGAGGAGCTGGTCACTGAGAGGCCATGCAGTGAGACTCAATGACCCAAGATACGATGGTTAGTAACATTTTGTATTCATATATGAGAGGCCAGGTTGTGATTAATGCTCTGTGGTTCCTAGGGATGTCACTACAATGGAACTTCTAGGTTGTGAAAGATGTGTGTGTCACGGTAAAAGAAAATGCAGTGATCCAAGTAGGGATTCTCTCCTCCCCAATTCCCCTGTGGTGTTTTCCCAGTCCTTAAAATACCCAGTCTCTCTGAGATACCCTATTTGAGATCTCAGGGTTCCAAATTGGTGGCCAACAGAAAACAAAACCTAATCCTCCAGTTCCTTAGCCATCCAGCTATCCTGCTCTAATAACAAAGTTCCAACAGTTAAGCAAAGTAAATAATACAAAAAGGCTACTCTTCAGAATTCCATGACTACACTACTGTAGAAAACAAAATGTTTCTTTTAGATAATGTTCTCTTAGTCATTACTCACAGGTTGGATCTTCTTTCTAGTACTACCTGCTTTTACCCTTCCAGACATCCTCCTGGTATCAGGAGTTAGGTTTTCACCTTGTTCTTGGTTCGATTGCATTATCATGCCTCCTTCAGAGTCTTTGTGGCCCTTGGGCTTGTTGGTCAGGTTTCGCCTCACATTCTGACCCATTAGGAGGTAAAGCAAGTCCTTAATGATGGGCTCTGTATTTTGTATTTGTTAAGTTTTCTCAATGGATCCAATTTTCTACACTGGGGTCTTGCAATTGGCTTCTTGTAAGGCCCTCCTCTAGACATTTACTTTTAGGAGGTCTTCCAGGACGTTTATTCAGACTGGGATTTTTAGTTTTAGACTGGGTCTGCTTCTGGACGTTTGGGCTTGTGGTTTTGTTGGGCCTCTCATTCAGCAGTCACAGTAAAGGCTGTGCTAGTTCTGGTAGCCAGTTTCCTCTATTGGTCTCCTACAGACCTTAGCCCAATGTCTCTGGGGCCTTCTTGCCAGGCTGCCTTTTCATGCTTCTTGCCAGGCTGCCTTTTCATGCTTCTTGCCAGGTCTTCCAACAGACCTTGATAGACTAATTCTTACTGTGCCTATTCATCAGGCAGTATCTCAGGTTTTGGTTAGGCCCTCGCCAAGAGCTTTTGTGGTAACAGTGACACTGGACCTTTCTTAGTGATAGTCACACTGGAACATTCATCATGCCGTCTCCACTCCAGGTCTCCCACCAGAAATGTGTATCAGAATTCTCACAGCCTTATCAGACGATTTCTTCAGTTGTGGTGGGTCAGGCGGGAGGGGGGGCAGGGAGGGGTTGCTAGTAGCATCTGAGGTTCTTGGCCCTCCAGTTACCTAAAGGTCAAGAGGTGTAGATCTCAAACTCCTGAGTAGCTTCTGCATCTATGGTGCTACCTGTGTCCCTCCAGCCTCGCTCAGTTCTCGCATCTCTCCTGAGCTGCTGTTGAACTTTGTGAGCAGTCCCATTTCCCAGCTGTTGCTCTGGTAACTCATTCCTGCCTTCACAGGATGTTCGGGTGGCATTGCAGGTTCCCTTTCTTGATGAGGCCCTTCCCTTCATTTTAGAGGAGCCTGTGCACGTCGTAACGTTACTGCATTCTGCAATCTCAGAGGGTTTGTGCATAACACTGGGTTTCCAGTCTATGTAAGATGTCCAATTGGAATTCTAGGAACTGTAGTCTTCCAACTCCTCTTCCAGTTCCATTAGGGTCACTGAGGTTTTATTGTGCCTCCTACAGAGAGGCATATCTGGTGGTGACTGGAAAGCTCCCATCTCGATTAGCTTAACTCCCCCATGTTAAAGGTGGGGAGTGCTCCAACACAAAATAACAAATTAAGAGAAAATAGACAGAACCTCTGGCAAGCTTCACATGGTGTGGTGTTACTCGTTGCTCGTCTGCTCATTTAAATTCTATGGTTGAGCAGAGTAGCAGGCTGCCCGACCGACCAAGCTGAACATGAAACTGGGAGGCTCAACCAAGTATTCTGTTCTACTACACTGTATATTACTTTCCCCCTTTTAACCTCTCATTGTGGGTGTGCATTTTCCAAGGTTCTGCTAGGTTGTTGTGCACGTGATATGCCAAACTAGCTGATCCCAGACCAAACTGATCATCAAGTTGAGAGCAATAGTCTACTCGGCTGAACAGTGTGAATAGATGTGATTGGATTACTCTGACATATACCATGCTAAGCAGCACTAGAACGTTACAAGAGCACCAAAGGTAAGTCTCAAATTGGATGGCTGCAGATGTACAGCCTCGGAGCGCAATGTCTGTTGGTGTCATTGTGTATCTTTTTCTTATTATTAAAAATGCTTTGGGTATTATTTGTATAATTAAGTTAAACATTTTTATATTTTTCCCCTTTTTTCATTTGTTAATTTTTTCTTGCGGGTAACCTTAACCATGACAAAACATCATGGTTGTTCCTCGATTTCTCCTACTCGATTCCCAAGAAGTCTGCTATTGTTTCCTCCTCCAATTGCTGATGCTAGCATTCATGTCAATGAAATTGTATGTTTGTTAAACGATTGTAGAGGTTCCAGAGAGTGGTATACCTTTTTTTTAGTTAACTACATGCACAAGTCCCTGTAAGGGGAACAAGGTGAGCAAGGGGAACAAGGATTTAAAGAAAATTGGGAAAATCAACACAATTGTCGTCTATTATTGTTTGCCTCGATTACAATTAGCAGATATATACACAGCCCCATCTTGCCATTATAGAAAAAACAAGGCTCCACCTCAACAGAATTCTGGATGAGGGTTTCATGTTCAAATAAAGTGGCATGCAATTCAGATCAAACAGGAGATTGAAATTTGGTCTTGCTTGCTGAACTTCATTCTGGTCCACAATCTAATGACTGTTCATGATTTAGCGAAGAATGCATTGCTCTACAGTTTTGTAACGCCTCATGACATTACTGACACCATTCCTATGCAAATAAATGAACAAATGATTTACTTCGGGTAATGTTCTTTCTGATGGGATAGTCCCCCTACATATTCCTTAACTTAGATATATTCTCCAGCTTCAGCTGTTCATGGACACTTTTCTTGCTACCAGGAGGTGCATTGTGATGCGTGCGTCCTGTTTTCTTGATGTGCCTCTTCCTCAGTGCGGGTCATGACCTTGGTATATATAATTGGAACCATGCTCAGTGACCTCAGTTTCTATTGTTTTGGACCTGTGTACAGCTGCGTTGGAGAATGAAGTATCATGGCAATTATAGAGTGGCCTGCCCATCAGAGGGGTAGAATGGAAGGGTGGTGAGGAGGAACATTCATCTGGAAGAGAATTACTAGAGTTAAGTTATTTGTTCTTCTAAAGGATTGCCCCCTTCCACAGATTCCTCATCTTATATAGACTTGCAGTATGAATGTTCAGGTGGAGATGAGAGCAAACCCAGAGGCTAAGATCAAATTAGGACATTTTGAAGGGCTGCCATGTCTCCACAGCGAATCACGGCAGTAGTGCTTTGAAAGTGTACCAACAATGACTGTCACAGCTTGGCAGATGACTAGCATTAGAATGACTCTTTGGAGGCCTGAATTGGCAGCCATCCCTTTCAAAGCGGAAGTAGCAGCCCTGGTGGACACTGTGGCTGCCTGTGCAACCAAACCTTCCGACGTGGGGTGAGGAGAAAAGAGGGATTTTCACTTGCCGGACTATATTTCTTCGCCAGGTCTGAATTGAGCGGAGGAATGGTACAGCGATGTTGCCATAAGTAGGAAAGGGGGTCAGCTAAAGCCGGCTTCAAAGATATAGTCCTTTCCGTGGTGGGACCCTTGTTAAGAATGTACATAAAGTCATAGCCCTGGTATTCAACCCCCAGGTATCAACTACCCTGCCAACAAGAGCCCTAAACGTTGAATGCATATGGGCATAGGTGTGGGCAAGCTGCATCTCGATGTCTGGAGACGTGTTCAGCCTGCTGGCATTGTTCAGTTCCTCTGCCAAGGCAATCATGTCCGCCTGGTCGGTATAATAGTACTGCCAGCTACCGAATAAATGGGGTCTTCATTGCCTTGTTTTTCGTCTTCAGTGCCAAAGATGTCCCCCATCGACCCTAAAAAGTCAGAGTGAGACAATGGTATAAAGGATTGCTCAACGGTGGGTGACTGTGTAGGCGTCGACGGTATGGTGGTCGGTGCCAACAAGGCATTGGGCGCCGGTGGCATGTACAAAATGATTGAAACCTGAGGCACGTGGAAAGGTCCCGGCATCGAAGCACGGCCAGGTTTGCTCGGTGTCGAGCCCAAAGGCTCCCCCCAACATCGATGGCATTGGAATCAGTGCTACCCTGAATCACTGGGTGCCGCTGGAGCTACAGGGGACTTCTGTATCAGGGGCTAGCCCACACTCACAACTGCTTTTTGAACATGGCCAACATCTGGGACTTAAAGTCCTCCCATTCTTTTCTGGACCCCGGCCCTGCCGATTACTTACCGCTTTCTGATGAAGAGTCAGAGTCACGTCAGTGACGCCTCTTTTTTTATGAGAGGATGACAACGACGAGTGGCTATCCTCCTTCTCAGGAGTAGGGCCCTCCATTTCAGCCTCCGATGACGGGACGGTTTTCCGCGCCAGTGACTTGGACGGCGGTCGGCCCACTGCGAGCGTAGCCACCCGCTCCCGCGAAGACTTCGATTCATCTTGCCACAAGATGAGCAACTCATGCGAGTCGGTCACCGACATTTTGGGACCGAGATCCAGGGTGCGGACATGGTCGATCCCGATGACAGAACATTTGCAAAAAAGCATTGAGTGAAATCGAGTGATCGAAGATCGCTAGTGTTCCTCAAGAGAAGCGTGCTGAGCACGTGGAAAAAAGAGCAGAGGTTACGGGGCATAGAGACGCAGTATATAAACGAGCCCAATGTCGCGTCTGGAGGTGACGATCGAGCACTGAGTCAAGACAGATTGACGGACTGGTCAAGGTCCACTGCGCCCCCTGTCGAAGTTTTTTCCAAGCAGCTGAAGCTGGAAGGGGATATCCATCTGATGAGGAATGTGCGGGAGAAAGGAAATCCATTGAATGTCTCCTTCTCTTTAAATGGATGAAGAGGCGGTGGATTATTGGAAGATGAATTTTCTGGGAAAAGCTGGGAAAAGAAAACATACAGAAATCACCTTTGGTAGAAAAGTCAGTTGTACCCTAAGTATCAACTTTTGTTTAGAGATCACTGTAAATGGTGGCTTGCAGGGTAGGGTTTTTAACTCACTAATTAATGAATTAATTATAATTATAATTATTAATTTATAGTGTGCTTAATACCAGGATTGGTTTCGAAGCACAGGTTCGGGATTCAAACCTGTGTTGCGCTTCATTGTCTTGCTTCCAAGACAAACGCATTGCCCTTGAGCTATCCTTCCTCACCTACCCCTTTGTTCTGAAGGGATCGCCACTAAAAAACTACAATGAATTATCTAGTGAAGCATGAATGTTCCATTTTTAGAATTGGGATGACTTGCTTTAGTGTTAACATTCTGAACTTTTGAGGTTTAACGTACCTGTTTGTTGGCCTCAGATCTAATGCAGGCCTTTTTATTTGTCCTTCGTGGGTACCAAGAAATAAAGGGAGTAAATGCCCATTTACCTGTCTTTGGTTGACTTTCTTGATGGCACCTTTCTGTAGAAGAGCCTCGATTTCTTTTTATGGGAGCTCAAGCAGCAGCTTTCTGTTGCGTAGTTGCAGGTTTCTTGGAGTCCCTTTTAGTTCTATACAATAACCTCTCACAACTTTGTCTAGCACCAACCGGTCTGATGTAATCCCCTCCCAGGTGTGCCCGAATGATGTTACGCAACAAGGATTACATGCAAGAGGTTGTGAATGCTGGAGTCATTGATTGGAGGTGGAGTAAGTGCCTCTAGAGGTTTGTCCTCTTCCCCTGGGTTTTCCCTAATGCTTCTGTCTGGAAAGAGAGGAGTAGGCGTGCTGCTGTTGGGTCTGTGTAAACCAGCTAATACCCTGATTTTGCGTGAACTGGGTGCCTGGTTGAGGGGGAAAAAGTGATGGGCAGAAAGGAACAGCAGTTTCCCTGAGGCCCGCTCGACTAAAAAAAGACTTGCCTGAGATTTGACCAAGTGTCTTGCGAGTGGCATGGTTCTTTTTGGCTCTTTCTAGCATTTCATCTACTGATCTACCAAAAATACATGCCTTCTCTATAGGCCTGTCTAGCAAGGTAGCCTAGGTCTCTTTCCAGTGTCGGTTGTCAGGGACTTGGGAGTGAAGCTGTCTTCCTCACTTACTAAGGAGGCCCAAATTGGAGCCACCCGTCAGGCAGGATATCTCCAGCTGAAAATACTGCAGAAAGTCCTTACTTTTCTGCCTATGCATTTTCATGCCCCGATGGTGCCTTCACTAGTTGTGAGCCGCCTTGACGATTGCAACTCGCTGTACTTGGCGCAGCCTCTGTATTCAATTCAGCACCTACAGTGACTCCGAAATATGGCTTCCCGAGTAGCCCCTGCTTCCCTTTATGGCACGCATACTAAGCCCTTCTACTTGAGTGTTCTGGCTGTAGTGCCTACTTTAATCGGATAACTAGCGCCAAGATGCCTCTGGCGAATGCACGCTTTAGAAATGTAATAACATAACATAAAAGAGTTTGGGGTGAGTTGCCCTCCGATGTATATTGAGTCAGAATTAGAGAGCTTATGCTTCTTCTCCACCGTAGGATTTATGTGTTTTGTGGACACTGGTTTAGTTAAAAATGGAGTTATCCTATTTTTAATTGTTAACAACCTTATCTAGAGATGACATAATGTAGTCCTCTGGGTCTAGGACCCAATATTCCTGATGCGAATCTGTGTTGCCAGTGCCCCAAGATCATCCTGCACTGTAAAAAACGTCTGACAGAGTGTCTATATCAACATCTGCTTTTGATTACTTTCAAGGGGGTGTCCTCCATCTGTAATGCTCAACTTTCTTTTGGAGAGAGTCTTGGGTCTTTCCATTAAAGACAACATCTTGGACATGGTTTCTCATTTCTTGCAATGACCACTCCTTGTGACACTTTGGGTTCAGAAGTAGTAGAGCTGTGTATTAGTGTTAAGGCTAAAATGTCAGTGTTGACGTCCTTGTTGACAGGCCTATTGTCTTCTTCCCACTCCTCCTTGGAGTCTGAAATCTCAACAAGCGTCTTTCGTTCCATTGCTTCCAAAAGCGTTTTCTCTTTCAGCATTGAATCGACGCTTGAAAGTTTTGGTTTAGGTGGTGTGTGTTTTAGAAACACCTTCCCCACATGTGCCTGTTTCGACACTGCCTGTTTTCCACCCTTGTGTGTTCCTCTATTTGTGGGGCTACCGCCCGACATTGAGGGTATAGTTTCCCTAAGCTTTTCTCATCAATGTCGACAAATCGTGTTTGCATGTTTGTGCGGGCCCTAGATCGCCTGGTGACGTCTCCATAGCGCGTCCTGGGGATCTGCCACAGTGCTTTCTTCGAAAACACCTTTTTGGTTTGACTGTTGGGAGGCGGCTTAGACCCCAGCATCTAAAACTGAACTTCACGTTCCGTAGGCTGAGTGCTGGGCTCTGCCATCTCCACTTCCAAGTGCATTGCCTATGATGCCCAGCACTTTTGAGAGGAAATCCCGAAGGGTCTTCAGTTTAAATTGTTGTAACGCCCACCTGTGCTCCTCTGTGTGGTCCCTAGTGAGACAATTGTTACACATCTATTGTGCGTCTCTCCAGGGGAATGTTTAATTACACCTTGGCCAGAATTTAAAGGGTGTATTCTCCATATAGGCTTCGGGGGATTCAACCCCAGCCTAACTCGAGTAATGTAGGGGGTTAAAGACATTCTCTAGGCCTCCATGCACTTTGAAAAAAACAAATGGTATACTCTGTGCCATGTGAATCTAAGCAGATTCACAAGCTCTGTAACTGTGTTTATAGTGCCCATGCTGTAACTGGTGTGATAGTCTCTCCATATCCTTTGCTCTGAATGGCACATTGCAAATTGCATACATTAACACCTCACTGATTATTACAGATTGAGATGGGTTTTTTTCTGTTTCAATGCCTAGGCATTGATGGTAAAGCCCTGCTGTGGCAAAGACGGTAGCATGACTGGAAAGGATGGGGAATCTGCCCAGAGGACTCCGTCTCAAGGTTAAATGCACAATCCTACTTGATACCATTCCACTGCTTTTTGGCTTTCTCTCCCAAAGGGAGGAATTGTTTTTTCCATGAGCTGCGACTTGCAATTGGAGCACTGCTTGCTACGCAAAGTGCTCCTGCCAGAACAATAATGCCCAACGCTAACTTACTGGGATGGGAAATGATGATATGCATAGTACATTCAATCAAATGCAGCACCCATTTTAATAGCTCAACCTATTTTACAGGGACTACAACCTGCATTGACATACTTGTATATGCTTTGTTTTTTTAGTATTAACATTTTTATACAAGTACAAATGGCTAATTAAGAATAAATTACTCATCGCAGTGACTTCTGTACTCCTAGTCCATACTTATGGGAGTCCGTCCATGGGGACTGGACCGGATCCTTTTTGCACAGCCAAATAAAATGTCTTTCCCTTTACATTTTTTACTGCGCAGCAACATGGGTGGGGTTTGCTCCGCTGACTCCGCCCAACGGCAACAGTTCTTTGAACCGCTTGACAGGCTTGCTAAACTAACTAATCTTATTAAGGGGGACGGCGGGCGAGGCGTATGGAGGAAAGAGCACTATGGACTAGGAAAACAAAAGTCACTACGTTGAGGTACTTATTCTTAATCCAACACCCCGTCCCCTTTCCTTCATACCTATGGGAAATTAAGTAGCACTTACTACACCGGGAGACTTTTTTTTTTGTAAATTATTTTTATTAATTTAATAAAACAGAATATAAACCAAACAGTGAACAGCAATTATACATTCCATGTCTCATGTACAATTTTGTGATGTGTCCACCGCCCCCCAGTAACTCCCTTCCCCTATCCCGAGCCTATCCCACATCACCGCCCTCCACCACCCTTTCTGTGGACGCCCCCCTTCCCTCTCCTCCCGAAGAACCATTGTGCTCCAAGCATGTCTGGTCAGGCCAAGACAATGTGGCTACTAGTTGCCTCCAGGCCATCAATGTCTCCACTTCTTCACCTCCACCTCTATTTACTGCTTCGCCCCACACAACTGTTTCCGCATCCGCCCATTTCCGAAGATCCTGACACCAGACTTCTACTTTTGATCTATTGCTTGCTTTCCAGCTCATAGCAATTCTGCGCTTAGCGAGTATGTCAGCCAAGTCTTTGAGTTTGCTTATGTGTTTCATTCTACGCGGCCTAGGGAACCCCCCTATCATGCATGCCCACACATATTCCACCTCCAGCCTTATCCCTTTCCCCGCCAAGAGGTGGGCTACTTCCCTCCAGAATCTTATTTCTGGGCATGCCCAGAACATCTGCACCAGTCCCGCATTCTCCTCCCCACATTTGGGACATGTTTGAATTCCCACATTCTTAAACTTGGCTATCTTCTTAGGAGTCATATATGCTCTATGGCTAACATATAACTGGATTTGTTGCAACCTCACGTTCCTGGACACTTTTTTGGGGTATCCATGTACCCTCAGCCACAGCCCGTCATATATAGGTCTCCAGCATCCTCCTCCTAGTTCCGTCTCAACTGGATCACCTCCTTCCCCACCCTTGACATCAGCAGTTCGTACATTCGGGAGACCTTGTGGCCTCCGTCTGACACATCATAAAATATTTCTATAGCCGTGTCACGCTGACTCTCCAGCTCTATTTCTGACAAAGTGTCTTTTATCTTTCGCACCAACCTAGTATAAGTAATGTACTGTTCCCGGTGTAAACCGGTGTCGTCCACCAGGCTGTCCGGTCATTTGGTCGACAGAAAATTGGTCGACAGACAAATGGTCGACGCAATTTGGTCGAAAGACAAATGGTCGAATTTTTTTTATTTTTATATATATTTTTCAGGTTTTCGTTTAGGAAAAAAAAGGGTTTATCAGCAAAAAAAATGTGAAAATACAAAAAAAAATAAATTCTACCATTTGTCTTTCGACCAAATTGCGTCGACCATTTGTCCTGTCGACCTTTTATTGTCGACCAAATGACCGGTAACCTTCCACCAGTGTGTCAAACTCCACCGGCTTCCCATCCTGCCACACATCCCCCAGCGTTGCTATACCAATCGGTTCCAAATGCTTCCGGACTATCTTCCTCATTTGCTCACCCACTCCATTCAGTGCCACTAGCGGCATCTGTGGGGAACACGGGAACGATTCTCCATGACCCGGCAAGCCCATTCGCCATATCTTCCATCCCAAATCTAACATTCTTGTCCCCCCGTCTCGTTGTGATATTGGCAACCATATCCATTCTTTCAGGAAAAACGGGACACATTCAGCCTTCAACAATCTGGACTCCGATGTGGAGTCTTCCAATAACCACCTCGCCACATATTGTAGTCGGCTGGCTAGATAATACATCTTGAAGTTGGGCAATTTAATCCCCCCTTGGTCATACGTGTTTTGCAGTTTCCACAATGCTATTCTGTTTCTAGAATTGTATCATATGAACCCCTACATATACCCTGGATTTTAACAAAGAATCACTTGGTTATCATATATGGTATATTCACAAAGTAGTGCAACAGCCTAGGCAGCACCACCATCTTTAACAGTGCCACTCTCCCCATCATGGTCAAGGAGAGCTTGGCCCAGAACCTCATGCTGTTTTCAATGTTAGCCACCGCCTTCTCTGTGTTTTGTTTGTTTTCGACCTCAACACTGTGATGTACATCAATCCCCAGGTATCTAAAGGTCCCGGTCTCCCATTGTATTTGTAATACCGGCAGTTCCTCTCGTGGTATCCCTTTGCACCAACCCAGGGGAAATATACATGATTTCTTGGGGTTCACTGTTATGCCAGACAGCATTGCGTATCGCCCCATTCCTTCCAGGATATATTGTAGGTTCTCTTCGGGATTTCTCAAATACAACAGCATATCATCAGCATACATTGATATCAGATGTTGCCCTCCCTTCGTGCTGATCCCCACCTCTCCATATTGTTGCCTCAAATATATCGCCTGGGGTTCCAGTGCTAAGATAAACAGCATAGGGGACCATGGGCATCCCTGTCTAGTACCCCTTCTGAGCTGCCATCGATCTGAGATGGTCGCTCCCGTCCTGACTTGAGCCAGTGGTTTACTGTACAGTAACTGGACCCCTCTGAAGTACGTGGGCCCAACCCCATATTCCCTCAAGAATTCCATCAACCAAGGCCATTTGAAAGAGTCAAAGGCCTTCACTGCATCTAATGAGATTATTGCAACCTCGTGAGGGTCCTTTTCGGTTTGTTCTATAACATGATGGAGTCTTCTGAGATTGTCGGATATGCTTCTGCGCGGAACATACCCGGTCTGGTCAGGATGTATGAGTTTATTGATAACCGGTCTCAGCCTATTTGCCAGCACTCGGCGTAAGTATCTTGCTATCTTGATTAAGCATGGAGAGCGGTCTATATGGCCCATAGTCCATGCATGGTTTATTAGGCTTAAGAAGCAGGATAATTGCCTCCCTCAGAGACTTCGTGAGCGTCTCCCCATCTAGCGCCTCATTTAACATTGCTAGTAGTGGGGGAAGCAACTCTGCCTTGTACGTTTTGTAGAACTCGCTAGGGAGTCCATCCGCCCCTGGAGCTTTATTAGTAGAGCTTGATCACTGCTTCTAATTCCTCTAATGTAACTGGGGCCTCTAAGTTCTCCCTCTCTGCTGCCTCCAGTTTGGGAAGGCCTATGTCCTTCAATGTTTCCATCACATCAATCTGCTCTCCCTCGTCTACATCCATATACAGTCGCTGGTAGAACTCTAAAAAGCCTTTGTTCACTCCTTCCTGGGAATCTATGTATTTGTCTATCCAATTGTCTGGGTGTTTCACTTTTATACAACCAGGCTAACCACCTGCCCGGCTTATCTCCCTCTGCGTGCTGCCTTTCAACGTATTTTTTATAGTTCAGGTTACATAATCTCTCCCAGTACTCCCTGCAATCCTGTTGTAATTGTCATATAGTTCCAGCCTCCTCTGGGGAATGCCCACCCTTGCGCATTATTGTCTCCAATTTATTTTCTGCTTCGTGTAACTCACACGTTATTCCACCTTGTAGGCCTTTGGATTTAGATATTGCTGCCCCCCCTCACCACTACCTTAAATGCCTCCCATAGTGTGCCAGACGATTCTACGCTCCCGGTGTTATGTTCAAAATATTCCTTTATTTCCTTCTTCAGATCCTCCCTAAACCCTGCGTCTTTCAAAGCTTTGGCTCTAAGTCTCCATGTCTGGATCCATGCTCTGGGCGGCGAGTACTGCCATGCTATAATCAATGGCGAGTGGTCTGAGAGGACTCTCGCTTTGTATTCCGACTACACTAGTTCCCCTGTCAATTCCGGTGCAGCAAATATGTAGTCTAACCGCGTGTGCAGGTTTTGTGGAGCCGAGTAGTGAGAATATTGCCTATCGTGTGGGTGGTGCATCCTCCATACATCCAATAGTCGAAAATCACTCAATAGGGTCTTCAGAGCCTTAGCTACCGGGGTGGGCTTCTCCATCTTCTCATCTGATTTGTTAATCCTGGGATCCACCGTGCAATTAAAGGCCCCTCCCCATATAACTGCCCCCCCAATATATGGGCTGATCTTGCTGTATAGAGTTCTGAAATAGCCGGTAGCATCTTAGTTCGGGGCATAAGTGTTCATAATGCTCAACTCTCTATTTTCTACTAGTCCTCTTATTAGCACCATCCTCCCATCTGGCTCTATGGTAGACTGTAACTTCTTAAAAGGGACATGCAGTGCTATCCACATAATCACCACTCTGGCATACGCTGAATATGTTGCCCCTATGGTGGTCTCTCTCCATCTCCTCCCCACTACCTCCTGTTTTTATTTTGTCAGGTGAGTTTCCTGTAATAAAGCAATATAAATTCTCTGTCTCTTCAGATACATCATGACGTTATTCCTCTTCAAATAATTATTGAGCCCCGACATTCCAGTTCGCTATCTTGAGGTCCCCCATCTCATCCATATCCTGTTCCGCACCTGTCCTCCCTTGTCTTCTGCTCCATACGCAGTGATTTATAGGTATAGGCTCGCTCCCCAACTTTTCCCAATACCCCTTCCCCCCTTTCCTTTAAACTCCCTTAGCCCCCGCCCTCCCTTCAACTCGAACCACCCCATCCCCCGCCCCAACTCCCTCCCCAACTAGTCCACCTCCCCCAACCTCCCTCCCCTCCCAATCCCAACTGTCACCCAGCTCCATTGCTGGATCTCAGGCGTCCCCGCATCTAGCCCTTTCCCAGTAACACCGATACTCGGAACACCGCAGGAAGATACCGCTCTATCATTATCACTAATAACTATTTTGGCGGTTGCCTCATCTCAGCCTAGTAATAGACAGTGTTATAATCAAGTCCCAAAGTCAACATCTCCGACACCCGCTCAGCCCCGGAAACCCCAGATTCACTTATCCATATTACTCTCCGTCTGGTCATCCGCCCCAGCTGGACAGTTCTGTGCATCCAGCCACTCCGCTGCATTCTCCGAAGTTTAAAAAAATAGGGCCTTGCCTTTACTGACCACCTTCAGTTTCGCTGGACACAGCCTCCGCTTGATCGCTCCGTAGTGAAGTCTCTGCCTCTGTACCAGAAGGGTCTAGTCTGGGTACGCCGTGATGGACGCTAACGCTCTATGTATCGGTCCCACTTTCCGAAAATGCTCCAAGTTCTTCTCCCTGTCTCTATAATTCAATATTTTAGCAATGATAGGCCGTGGGGGGGCTCCTGCTGGTGGCCTGCGCACCAGTGCTCTGTGTGCTCTCTCCATTGCGAACCCCTGGGTGAGTGCACCCCCTTTAATTTCTTGCAGCAGCATGGACGCAACATAGTTAGTCGGGTCCAATCCTTCTCCTTCCGGGAGCCCCACAATGCGTATGTTGTTCCTATGTGCCCGCCCCACTGCTTCTTCTGCTCTGTTCTCCAGGTTGCGCACTTGCTGTTGCTGAGCATGTGGCTGTGTTAGCCTTCACTACTACTTCAACTCCGCTTGTGCATTCTGCTAGTGCTCTCACATCCTGCCGCAACAAGTTGACGTCCACCTGCACCGCGTCTATATTAAATTCCAGTGAGGCCTTCAATTCAGCCACTGCAGCATCGAGCTTGGTCTCCCCTGATGTTTTCAAGTCTGCGATCGCCTCCAGGATCCACTGGTCATTTCATGTCTGGGCTCCTTCGCTGTGCGTGTTTTGCCCTTTCTGTTTCACGACCTATGTTGTTTTTGGGGATTTAGTGAACTCCTCCATCGTGGGCTGCTTCCCTTTGCCTTTAATTAGCTTAGTGGCCATCGCTGTTCCTGGGGTGGTCTCTCCACCCCCGTGTAGCCCAATGTGTTCTCGCCCGGAGTGTCACAGGACCCAAAACAGTCTCATCACCTGGCTCCCCAGAGGGCTTCTAGCCGTGTGCTGCGCTGCATAGATATAGCACCTAGCTTATACCATCCGCCGTTGTGTCCTCTTGCGCTGCCAGTACCTGGACTACTGGTCTAAGTCCCCCAATTAGCCAGCGGACCTCACTTTTCTGTGTAGTGCACAAGCCTCTGTGTCTTCCCCAGTGCCCTATGTTTCGTGTTGCACTATTGTCTCTGGATATGCTGCCCAAAGCCACTCTGTTCTCGGTATATGAGTTCCGTTGTGTCCAACCTTTGGGGGTAGTCCAGTGACTGCAGTCTGTGGAGGTCCTCTCTTGTGATGCTGTAATGCGGGCCCCTCCTTTTGATCAATGTTCGTAGCATTATGGAGTGCGAGCCCCCTCTGTTCCGTCTCGCGTTGTCACCTTCCGTGTCGTCATCATCAGCACATTGTCTCCCTTTTGGTTGCTATATGCAGCCACAACGGTCATATCTAGGCCTGCTGACAATGTTCTGCTTCAGTGCAGTGCAACACTGTTCGTGAGGGCTTCATGTCCAGCTCTTGGGTAGGTCACCGCGTCCTGAGCAACAACGGGACCAGCCAGCTCCCAAGGCTCATCACTCCGCGGGTCTTGTAGTGTTTAGCCTGCGTGCTTCCCGTATCTTGCGGACACCCAGCTTGAGATACCTCTTCGTTCAGGCTGCTTCCATGTGCATATTGTTCTTGTTGCAGCTCGCCTCTTTAAGCAGCCGAGTTAACATGTATTCAGTCACTCCGAATCCCAGGTCATTCGCTCCGTCTATTGTTTATGCATTAATATGGTATCCAGGCGATTGTATCCACGTAGCCTTTGTCGGCTACAGACTTCTCATTCGGGTAGCCGTGTGCGTGTACAACAGTAACTTATCTCATGAGAGGGAAAAGTCCCGTGCCGGGCTGAACCGAAGCCTGCTGCCTCTTCGTTTCCAGTCATAGGAGCTGTAGAGAGACCCTGACTTGCGTCGTGAACTCTATTCTTCCCTACGAGAGCCATCCAGTCCGTACTCCAATCTAGTTTGGTATCGTATATGTTGCTACCAGGTATCGGGCCACGCGTCTTCATTCGCAGACTCGTTTGGTATTGTTACACCGTACCTTCAATGTAATTTGAGCCACCTTCCTCCGATGACTGTGGCCCCCCCCCACACTCTGTCCCAGAGAGCTGAGTACACCCGCCACAGTGTACCATATGCGTTAATGTCTGGGGATCCCGCAGTCTGAACCGCTCTCCGTCAGAGCAGCCCCTGCCATCTTTCATGCAGCACAGTATTCCTGCTGGATATTACAACCGGCCGCGATCTTCCCTGGCGGTCTCGTTCTTTTTCTCACTTCATACGGAATGAATCCTTTGTTCCCCAGCCGGCGCCATTTTCTTTTGTGCCACCACCGAATCTGCTTCATACATCCTCCGACCAAACAGTGTTTCTCCTCCTTTGATCTCCTCACCAACGTGACTCTTCCATGCGCTGCATGTTCCCAATACAGAATCCCAGTTGGTATTATAAATGCATCATTATTCATGCCCTTTCACAGCAGGATCATGAAGGATCCTCAGGAGACACTGGAAAGCACGTCCTATCCCGTGGACATTTAGCCACGCCCCTACACCGGAAGAAGGTTAACCTAATCTTAGCCAAAAAGATTTTGCAAAACTGCTTGACCAAACCTGGCATCTGCTCTAAAAGCAGAGTATATGCAGTAATGTTTACAACAGGCTTAAGGAGAAGACCATGTACCCACTCTACTGATGACATCTCACAGGATGTTCCTTTGGTAAGCCAGAGCCATAACCGCATTTGCATGTAGACCCTTGGGAAGCTGCTTGTTTTGAAGTGGCACCTGGGTTCTGTCCACCAATGGTTTTGAAACGACTATCAGATTTTGTGAAAGATCAAGATAAAACTTTAGCAATCTTCTAACATCTAAACAATGAAGTGTTCTTTCACCTTCAGACTGAGGAGAAGGGAAAAAAGTAGGAAGGACAATATCTTGACTGATATGGAATGATGAAGCAACTTTGGGAAGTAAAGTCGGATGTGTCCTTGGGTCGACCTTGTCTTTATAAAACACTGAGTAGGGTTCTGAAGCGGACAAACGCCTGAAGCTCCCTAATTCTTCTGGCTGAGGTTATAGCCACTAAGTATGCACTTTTCCACGTCACTTAATATCAGCCATGGCCACGGGTTTGAAAGGTATATGGGCGAGGGCAGCTAAAACCACATTCAGATTACAAGAAGAATGTGGTTTAGACACTAGGGGATATAAAAACAGCAAGCCATCAAAATGCCTTTTGGGCGGGGGCGCTGTTCAGCAGCCTGAAAAATCGCTGCTCCTCTTTGAGCTCCATAACACTCACGCCCAAGAAGGGTACCATAGACCCGAGTGTGGGACATAGAGCGGGTGCAGTGCGGTCTGGAGAGTGCCTGGGGGGCTAGAGCACACCCTGACCGAAGTGGGGGGTTGAGAGCCCCACTACAGCAACGGACACTGCTTCCGAACTGGAGGCACCCTGGGAGCTTCCCCCTGAGTGGAGCGGGCAGCATAGTACACCGCTGCACCAGTGCAACGGAGCGTGCCTCTTCCGAGAAGGAAGTGGGGAAAAGAACGGCGAGGAGACTGGCTGCCCCGGTGTACTTGCAGAGAGGAAGGACTCTCCCTGCCACCACAAAGAATTGCTGCATCCGCTCTGGGCTGGGACATAGTCGGAGACCGAGGAGGTGCTACTGGGACTGCTGTGCCTGCGACGGCCCATCCCCCAGCCCAGCCCTGCCGAGAAAACACGGATTGCCGGCAGCGGAGGAGAGAAAGCTGCGCCGGGTGGGAGCCAGAATCCCGGTCTACCCGGCAGCCGTGTCCAAGGGCCTGCCTGCTGTGATACTGGGACTGGTGGACAATGTGGCCCAGGACAACATGAGGGCCTGCATCATCCCCAAACACTGTCAGCTTGCTCAATACAACCGCTATGTAACACACTAAGCGGCTGGGCAAACCTTAACTGCCCAGGGCCCTGCCTGACACCAGGATTGAGGGGGAAACTGAGGAAACCAGGGGCCACAAGGAAGAGGGCCGAAACCAGCACAGACCCTGCAGCGAGCAAGGAACAGAAACCAGAACACGGCCCACGGGCGGATTACCACAGTGAGTTGGACAGGGGAAGTAACTGAGCCAAAAGGCCTGCATCTCGATTTTGACAGCCCTGCTTTGAGGAGAGGGGCCATTTTTAAGACTGGACGCAGGACCAAGCCTAGCCAGAAAACATGCCCCACCCCGAACCCCTGCAGAACCATTGTGGGACACCGTGGGCAGGTTGCAGAGGGGGACGAAATCAACAGATCTGAGGCGGGCAAGACTCTGTGACATCACCTACTATACCCCCCCCCGACACAACGGCCTGAGAGGGGGCTTGTGCTCTACACAAGGGACCATCGCACTGGACACCTCCCCTGCCAGCAGTTCAGCGGCTGGGCCTGCCCGGGTGCGCAATTGGGGCCAAGACTGGCAGCCCGTCCCCCCCACTGAGACCATTACGAAAGGGAGTGGGGCACACAAAAATCAAGGCTATATTGAAACCTTCACAAGGCAGATTGCGTAATCTGCAGCAGACATTAACAAAGCCCCAGGTGATAGCGCTGAGGCAGCGAACCCGGACATGCCGGACCTGCGCCAAATAATACATAGCATGCAGGCAGGCTTTGCAACCATGAGTGGCAAACTCGGCGACATCGACTCCAAGGTCGCAACCCTAAGTGCCAAAATAGAGCTTGTAAGTACAAGAGTGACAGAGGCAGAGACCCCGAATTGCGATGGCGAAATTGGACATAGTGGAACTGAAAACCCAAATAACCTCCATGTCCAAAGATCTCAAGCGAGCTCTGGAAAAATGCAACGCCCTACAATCCCGCTCCAGTCATAATAACATCTGCATAGTGGGCCTGCCGGAGGGTTTTGGCAGGGGCCCAATGAAGGATGCGATCAAAGAACTCCTAAAGGAACTCCTGGGGTACACCCTTCTCAGCATTATTTGTGGTGGAGCGCACCCACAGATCACTGGCGGTTTGACCGAAACCTGGGATCCCACCTAGTCCAGTGCTGTTCCGGCTGCTGAATTATCGTGACCGAGACCTCATCCTTCGACTGGCCAGGGAAAGGAGCCCCCTAAGATATGACACAGCCACTATTCACATTTAACCAGACTTCTCCACAGCCACCCAGCACAAGTGCAAAACATTCACAGGGGTAAATAAACTATTGAGAGACAGATCTGTGCAATATGCTATGCTATTCCCGGCACGGCTAAGATTCCAACATCAGGGGAAGACCCTGTTCTTCACGATGCCCACGCAGGCTGTTGCCTACATTGAAGCACATATCCTCCTTCCTCCTAACAACAACAAAGAGGAGGCCTGGAAAAATACCTAGCCGGGGTACCAAACATCTTTAAGGGTCTATGGTGTGCTACTTCAACAAGGTATCCTTTTAGTTGACGTCGGGTGCTAGCAACGTGAGTGTAAAAGAGGTTAAGCAACTGCTCCCCCATGCAGCACTGCATTGTTCAAGCGGTATTTTGTGTGGTTCACCCAGTCCCGAGGCTGACCCATGGAGTTGGAGAGGGGGGGATGACATACCCCTGGTTGGGGGATGTGGGGGTGAGGGTGGGTCCTGTTGGGGGTTACAAAAATGTAAAAAAAAGTGTTTTGGCAGACAAAATCGGGTGAGAGAGGGAAGCTTGTTATACCTGGGCATCCGAGACAGTGGATGCCATGGGTGGGCCAGGCACCACTTCGCAGTCCAATGACTGTGATTAACTTGATGAGTTGGAATGTCAGGGGCCTGGGAAACCACACAGATCGCACCAACCACCAGATCGCACCTTCATGGAGTCCCAACAGATTGTTCACATTATATTTGATACAATCTAGAGGGGTTACGCTATTCGGCTCAAATGTGTGCTTAAAGGGATCCGCATTGACCGGGAGGGCAGATACGCGATAGTACAAGGGTACTAGAAGGGGTGGAAATGCTACTGGTTAAAACATATCAGCCAAATGTAGACTTGCATGACTTCTATGAGGCCATTGTTGTCGAGATCTGCGCACACCCACTGATCCTGGTACTATGGGCAGGACATATGAATTGCATACCAGACCAAGGGCTAGACCGTAAAGGGACTGCCCCCAAACCATTATCTAAGAGCAGCTGCAGTCTCACTGATCAGATAGGGAAGCACAATTTAAGGGACATCTGTGGAGGGTACATTACCCACACGACTGCCAATACACATTCTACTCATCTGTCCACGACATGGCCTCCTATATAGACCCGATACTAATCCCCAAACACTGGGTGGGAAGAGTGTCCAGCTGTTCTATTCTGCCTTGTATGCTCTGAGACAACTCCCCTGTAGTCGTGTCAATCTTGATGGGAAAGGGACCTAACACTGCCTTACGCTGGCGGTTTAAATCGGTAGCCCTGCAAGATGTGGCTTTCAAAATGGACATTGAGGAAGACATACGCTCTTACTTCCACCACAACACACCCGGGGAAACATTGCAGGGCACACTATGGCAAGCGTTCAAAGCCTACATTAGGGGATGGCGATAGCTAAAGAATTTGAGGTCCTAAAAATGATCAAGCAAGAGCTTACTACCTGTGAGCTAAGACTCAAAACACTTGAAAACATGTACACAACCAGCCCAGACCCTAAAATTATGGCCGATATACACTCTACACTAGAACATTTGAAGGCCCTTGCACAAAGGGAAGTTAGATATGTTACAAGACCGACAGCGGCACAGCGCTTTGGGGAGGGTGAACAGCCCGGAAGGATGCTGGCCGGGCTGGTGCGGGCAGAGAGGGACCTTCCATAGGTGGAGGAGATCCTGACTGAACAGGGAGTAAGCAAACACTCTGACCGAGAGATTCTAGAGGTTTTCAAGATATTCTACGCAACATTGTACAAGGCATCCCCGCAACGGGGGCACGAGTCATTGAATCAATGTTGGAAGGGATGCCACTGTCCAGATTATCTGAAAGCGTCAGGAAAAAATGAACATCCCATTCACAGTAGAGGAAATTGTTACGGTAATAAGTGAACTCACAAGGGGCAAAGGCCTGGGAATGGACGGCATAACTGGACGGCATAACGGCCGAATTTGACCTGGCCTATGGCCTAATACTCGCTCCAGACTTATTGAAAGTGTAGGAAGAGGCACTGAGATGCGTGGTCCTGCCCGACACACTATGGGAAGCAACCATAATAATTCTGCTGAAACCCAGAAAGCCGGCCAACGATCGTGGGTCATACAGATCTCTGTCGCTAATTAACGTGGACACGAAAATCTTTGTCAGAATCATCGCAAACAGAATCCTCCCCCTCATGTTGCACTTAGTGCATAATGATCAGGTGGGATTTATGTCAGGCAGATCCACAGCCCAGAATATTCACCACCTGTTCAACATCATGGAACGCATCAAACCTGATACAGCGGCAGTGACCCAGGACGCGCAAAAGGCCTTCAACATGGTCTCCTGGGAATACATGTTCATCATCCTAGCGAAATGCGGTCTAGGGGAAAATATCAACTTTATCAAGCTCCTATACTCAAGCCCAATGGCCAGGGTGTCGGTGAACTCACAACTCTCAAAGGTACTATGGCAGAAAAGGGGAACGCGCCAGGGCTGCCCCATTTCTCCGTTCATATTGGCATTAGTTATTGAGCCAATGGCGAACATTATCTGCGAGAGGCATAGGAATAGAGGTATCAGGCTATTCGGCCTGCCAGACATAATTTTGCTCTATGCTGATGAAGTTCTATTATACATCAGGGATCCCAGTGAAAACCTTGATCCAATAATACGGGCCATAACGGAGTTCGGTGCCTCCTCTGGCTTCACAATTAACTACACAAAATCAGAAATATTTTCTCTTACAGAACAGACCAACAATCCCTCTAAAGTGGTCACCGGACAGAATTCGCTAATTGGTGATCTAGGCAGCTAGCAAAAAATCTTTACTAAGCAATAAGTACAAAGTACACAAAACTTATATGGTATACAAGGTCACCCGCTGGCGATCTGCACAGCTGTCAATGGCAGGCAAATTAGCACTGGTGAAAATTATACTCCTGCCCAAATTACTATACCTGTTTGCAAATATGCCCATATGGCCGGGCAAGGAATACTTCGCCAGACTCCACAGCACACTGGCAGAGTCCCTGTGGCATGGGGAAGCTGTCAGCAAAAAATGCATTCACATGGCTCTCCCGTACGAGAGAGAGAATTTACAGCTCCCAACCTGGAAATATACTGGCTTGCGGCCCAAACACAATACTCAACATATTGGCACGGAATAGAGGGCGCACCCTGTTAAAATGGATTTCTAAACTCTGACCTGGTGGGCAGAAGTTTAGGAGGCCACCCTCGGTTTAGTGAAACAGGGGAACCTTTTGGACAAGCCAGACCAATCTAGGTAGCTTGGCAGGCGGTCAAGACTAAGTCTCAGAGGGGTTGAGAGTGATCGGAAGCCCATAATGAACACCCACAGTAACGAACCACAAATTACTCTTAGACAAGTGTATATGAAAAATATCTATACATTTATTGTCGGCCGGACCAACTAGACACAAGTAACTTAAGCAATGAGAAAACAAATCCTTAAACTATACAATATATATACACATTACGTTTCCTAATGCAATTCAGTGATAAGATACAACCACAACCTGTAAAGAGAGGGTTAATTTAACACACAGATGGCATTAGGTAATTCTTCAGAGTTTGTTCACTAATGTTCAAGTTCAACCCTAAGAAAAGTGGATCCTTGTGCTCAACAGTATAGTTGTGTGTAAAAAGGCACGATCGCGCAGGAGAGACAAAAAGCGGGCCCTTCTTGGAAGGGCTGTAGCAAGTCACGAAGGGGCTTGAGGCAATGAAGAATTGGTTACCACTATTCGAGTAGGCCCTGCCCTTAGCGGCAAAGCAGTATTCAAATGGCGAGAATAGCTAGGGAGCGCAGGCTAACTCAGCCAAGTTCGAATACCCTTAAGGAATACTTGAGTGTATAAGTGATCGGTTGTGCCAGGGGGCACTGGTAAATGATGCAAGTACTCACCGACCCTTGGCACAGTCCAGACCAAACTCTGCCAATTTAGTCAAGGTCGCTAGTGGGTTTGAGTGCTGCATTTTAGTGGCGCTCCGGCCCTCAGGGGCTGCGGTGGAGAACGATCATCCGTGACGGCACATTTGTCTTTTCTTCAGCTTCTGAAGGAAGTATGAAGACAATTCTGGTGCAGCTGGCTTCAGGGCACAGGAGAACAGAACAGCAAGGGATCTCCAGTGACTGTCACCAGCATGTAGTGACATGGGAATTGTGGATGCGGGCAGGGTTGTGCAGTCTCCTAATTCGGGTCCCAGAGTAGCTAGGCCTTCGAAATTTGGCAGGAGAATACACAGGACCACAAGCAAGTCTCAGGTCTGCACTCGAGACGGAGGCAGAACTGCAGGTTACCCCTATGTAGAGCTGGAGAGTTTGCTGGATGGCACAGGAACACTTCCGAGGGGCTCGATCGGTGGGTAAGGTGGGGGCCGCCGAGAGTAGTTGTTCCCACTACTCCAAAGGGGCAAAGCGCCTTGAAAGGCCTTCTTGAACTAAGAAGAAAGCAGGGGTCCGACGAGACAGCAGAGGGCAAAGGGTGCCAAAACCTTCCAAAGCATCTCCGGCGGTTTCACGAGTCTGTTTCTTTGTGTAGAAGACTTTGCTCCTTCTGTAGTTCGGTGAGAACAGAGGTGAACGTCCTGGAATGGATGCAGAGCCCCTTCTCTTATCCAAGATTAGCTTTGTGCCAAAATCGAGGACTTCCAATAGCAGATCTGCTCTCTTGCAAGCATACCAGACGTGGACTGGCCCACTGTGGTCTCAGTCATTCAGGCACTCCAGACATCCTGGCACCAGTATATGTGGATTGGGACTAGACAGTCCTAGCCCACTTCCTGGTCACACCCACGTGACAGGCAGAGGCCTGGTTTGCAGGAGCCTGCATGCCCAAATAAGGAAAACCCAGGTTACTCGAACTCACTGAAGGCAAAGGACAAAATGGTCCTGGGACAGAACAAAAGACTTTGTGGTTCGGCCATTTTCAGACCTGGCCACAGTCTTGGGCCAAACGCAGTAAATGCGGTTTGACCCATTAAAAGTAAAACATTATGAAAAGTAACTGCTGTCACCAGTTTGTCCCAGGCACACTAACACAATAACCTAAAAATCCTTCGAGGGTGTCTAGGGCCATAAAACAAAAAGGGACCCCAGCGCACAGTACTGGAAGTACATGGTGCACTGTTAAAAAGTTACCAAAAAATGTCAACATAGTCAAAGACCAAGGGAAACCTAGTTTCCCAGTACTGACAGTCTAAAGGGTATCAGGTAATATTATCGCCACCAAGAATATCGCCGTACATATGGTCGTCGGGAACAGCCATAGGCGATATTTTTGGTGGGGATAATTTATGGGGTAAATGGATGGGGGGTTGCGGGGGTGTCCCCCGCTCCCTTTTAAAATATATGGGGGCTGCGGGGGTGTCCCCCGTAGGTTCCATGGGGTAATATTGCAGCAAATATGGCGAAATTCTTGTATGCCGATATTCTTCTGGCGATATTATCACATGGAACCATCTAAAGGACGTGTCAGTTTCTCAATAACAAGTGTGCAAAAGCCCAGGGAGTTCAGCTGAAGGCTTGGCTCCATTGGAAAAATGCAGAATCGGAAAACCATACAAAAGCAAAATGTTTTTGGGCAGGGGGGATGGGGAGGGGTGTCCATATATGGAGGGAAAATTGCAGATAAAGAAAATCTTTCCTAACACGCCCCCACATGTCCATCTGGAGTGCAGAGCAGCTGGCAAATCCGACATTAGAAATACACTGACGAGTGCCCCTTTAACCCAGTACAAACTACACAATGAGCCTGGCATGGTATATTCACATGGCCCCCTCACCCTCATTACAAATGGCTGCCACTGGGGAGATTTCTGGGCCTGGAACCCACCCGGGACACCACACTTATGGGGAGATGAGAAGAATTGGGGTAACAGGCGGTGGGTGACCTGTTCCCGGAGGAGACGTTCATCACAACGCAGACATGGAAACAGGGGACCACTAGCACCACGATTAACACCTTGCAGTTTTATAGAATGCGAGCGGTAGTGGCCAAGTGGTGGGACACACCCAGGGGAGCCAGTAGAAAATGGGCTTCCTTCTGGCATATATATGAAACTCGGCGGGATGCCGCAGCATTTTAGCAATACTGTACAGGATGATCCTTGACAAGACCGGGGAACAGGTGCCCCCCACTAGAGTTAAATGGGCAAATGAGCTGAATGTTGAAATTATGGACATACAATGGCGTAGAATGTGCTTACTGACCAAATCTGTGTCCCTTAACTCCAGATTCAAATGCATCTTGTATAGACTACTTAATAGACTGTACAACACCCCCGACAAACTCTGGAGGATATACACAGATCAAACGGGCAGATGCCCCTGATGTAAAAATGAACAGACAGGCCACCTGCACATGATGTGGAGCTGTGCCAAGCTCCAGAACGTTTTGAAACAGGTCCTTGACACACTTTCAGAAATAGTGCAGTGTCCGATCACATACACACCCCATGGGGGCAATATTTGGGCTGTGGGAAACCATCCAGCAAAAAAGTATTCAAGCGTTTTTCAACAAAACATTTTATTAGGTTTTTTATTTACATTGACATTGACATCACAACAGTACATATACAACATTACGATTCACAACACAGGTTAGTTCAGAGGCAATATCTTTTGTGAGTATCGGTCTCAGGGTCGTGTGCTGTCCAAATGTAGTGAAAGCCTTGATGTTAAGTGCTACTTCTCCCATTCCCCCCCAACAGTACTTTTTATTAAACATTTCGTAAATAAAGTGCATGATGGCAACCTAACCTTTGCATATATCCCCAATTGTCAACACGCTCCAAAGCCATTTCTTTTTACAAGGAACAATAGGGGGCGGGCGTGCCCCACAGATCCTCCTCGAGGGGTGGGGAGCAGATTTTGGTTGCCCACAGCTCATTTTGTTAGCGTTACACACCAGCAGCCCTGTAGCCATCTTGTCAGTGGGGGCCTTCGGGTGAGGCCTGGGTACTTTTCAGAGTAGTCCAAAAATGGTGCCTATGTGTTCAGGCAGGTGTTCAGATTCCCAGAGCATATCGCCGCTATCTTTTCTGCCACTATAATTTCCCAGCATTTCGACCATCATAACGGAGTCGAGGGGCCATCCGCGTCTTTCCATAATCGGGCCAGTGAAATTTTCCTGGCAACAGGAGGTGTGTGCATAGGCGCACCATCTGCCCTGACAGTGGGAGTGCCCCTCCTCCAGTTTCCCCCAGGAGAATTATTCCACGGTGACACAGGATTGCTAGTCCTGTAATTGCTTTAATGTGGCCCATCACTTCCCCCCAGTACTTGGGCAGAACCACAGGAGGTGGAACAGAGTACCCCTGTCTGCACAGCCCCTCCAGCAGTTCGGGGGGGATGTCCGAGTTGGCTCTGGTTAGCTGATCCGGTGTGGTATAATATCTATATCAGATCTTATAGCCCCCTTCCTTATTCGTGATGCATTGGGTACTTTTGTGCAGCCTGGTCCACATTTTCCATTTTCCCCCCATTCTTCAACATCTATTACTCGGCCAATGTCCCTCTCCCAATCCAGCATACACTTTTCTTTTTTGGAGGGATCTGACCTGTCCAGGAGTTGGTAGAGTGCGGATATCTTTCCATTTAGGTTTGCTGATAAAAGGGTATGTTTTAACGCCGTCAAGTCTCTCGCCCCCTTTTCCCTCACTGCCTTATGTGAGGTCCAATGCCGCAATTGGGCGCAATGGAACCTTTCTGTTTGTTACCCTGAATTTTCCCTTGCATTTTTCAAAGGTTAACAGGGAGCCTTCCTCTAAAAAGTCTGATAACTTTCGTAGTCCTCACTCTTGCCATGCTGCGAAGCCATGTGGGGGGATTCCGGGTGTAAATTCCGGGTTATTCCAAAGCGGCGTGAGTGGACCTAGCAAGCCTTTACAACCCCATTTTCAGGCCGCTGTTTTCCATTTTTGCACAGTGTTCAGAGTTGCTGTGAGGGGACCTAATTTGTCCTAGGCTTTTATGGTCGGCAAGTGCGGGAGATCCGCTAGGGGGACCGGGCACCAGGCCTCCTCCATTTGTCTCCAAACAGGCTGGTCTGAAGAGCGTATCCATGCAAATGCATGTGAAAGTTGCGCTGCTAGGGAGTATCTAGCCACATCTGGGATGCCCAGACCACCCAGAACTCTGCCAGGGAGCATGATTTTCTTTGCTATTCTGGGTTTCTTACCCCCCAGATTAATTTTTGTAGAGTAATTAGCACCTTTTCTGGGATATGGACCGGGAGTGCTGCACATTGGTATAGTAGTCTAGGAACCAGGTTCATTTTCACGGCAGCTATTCGGCCGAACCAGGACATTTCTTGGGATTGCCAATGCTCTAGGTCACGCCTGAACTCACTGAGCAGCTGTGGGAAGTTGCTCTGATATATGCGGGAGGACTCCCTGGGGATCTGAACTCCCAGGTATCCAATCGCTGAGTCTACCCAGGGGATCGAAGTGCGGGACTCAGGTCCGCCTTTTGTTTTTTTGTGAGGTTAATAGCCATTGCTACCGATTTGTCTAGGTTCACCCTGAACCCCAGTACCCTGCCGAATTCTGCAATTTCTTCACAGAGTGGGCCCAGGGAGGTGTCTGGTTTGGTCGTGGCTACCAGCACATTGTCCGCATAGACCGCAACCTTTATATTCCTGACTCCCTACCGTGAGCCCCTTTATCTCCGGATTTTGCCGGATCCTATTCGCAAACGGCTCCATGGACAGAGCGAAGATCATAGGCGATAAGAGGCAGACCTGCCCTGTTCCCCTGGAAATGCGAATAATTTCAAACCTGTTGCCATTCATCCGCAACTGCGTAGTAGGAATTTGGTAATTAGCCATAGCCCACTTGATGAAGTTGAGACCAAAACCCCAATGCAGTAGGACTTTCTGTATATAGCCCCAGTCCACTAAGTCGAATGCCTTGTGGGCATCCAATGAGATAACTAGCATTCCTTCCCCAGTCTTATTTGCGCTTTCTATGAGGTCTATAGTGCGCCTAATATTGTCATGCGTCCCCCTCCCCGGGATGAATCCCGTTTGGTCTTGAGCTGTAATGTTTGGGAGATGTGTTTTTAGCCTAGCTGCTAATACTTTCGAATAGATTTTCCTATCATTGTTCATTAGGGTTATTGGTCTGTATGAGGCTGGCTGTTCGGTATCTTTTCCCGGCTTGGGAATGAGAATCGTCAGTGATTCTGCCATTGATTTAGTGATGGTTCCCGTTCTCAGAAAGGAGTTAAATAGGATGGTCAGTCGTGGAGTTAATATGTGTAAGTAAGTTTTATAAAATTTTACAGTTAGCCCATCCGGGCCGGGGCTGAGTTTTTCAGCGATTTTATGGCTTCAGCCTTTTCCTCCTGAGTAATGGGGTCGTCTATGGTGTTCAATAGCGTTTCATATTGTTGGGCTTTACTGGAACACAGGTAGCTGGGGAGTTTATCGAGAGAAGTTAGTGGGCCTGCCATTATGGCGATTCACCAGCACCTCCATCCCCCTCTCTGTATTGGGCCTGACCACCCGCATTTCTAAGGCAAGTTATGTTATTCCTAGTGTGCGTTTTTTTCAACTTGTATGCTAGTATTCGGTTTGCTTTATTACTTTTACTATAGCAGAACTGTTTTGTATAAGCCAGAGATTTCGCTGAGCGATACGCCCAATGCATCTCCAGTACTATTTTGGCTTTTTGTAGTGCCATATCCCCTTTCCTTGTCCAGCGGGATTGTAGATCTTTTTCTAACGAGGCTACCGTACCTTCTAGTTTGGGCACTAGGATTTTCGAGACCCTTTGCTGCCCCGCCCCTACGCTAATGAGCATCCCCCTCACAACCGCTTTCATGGCATCTCAGACTACATCAACGGGTGTGTTTTCCAAAAATTAGTTAGTTAGCGTTTCCTAAGTTTCAATTTTTATACTTTCGTCTAGCAGCATGGCATCGCATAGCATAGCTTCCAGAACCTCACTGGGGGTTGGGAGGAACCGTTTATACTTAGGTAAACCGAGACTGGGGCATGGTCCGAGATTGCCTGTGCATGTATCTCTACCTTGTCCAAACGGGGGTATATGGCGTCTGTGACTAACAGGAGGTCAATTCTCAAAAAATCCCTATGTGCATGAGAATAGTGGGTATAATCACTAATCCCCTTATTAGCCAACCTCCATGCATCAACCGTCCCCATTTCCCTAAATAGCCTTGCTAACGATTGTGCTTGATTATAGTCTAATCTGGTTGGGGGGGGAAGAGTTTTATCTGCACCGGGGTCAGGGAACTTGTCTTGCGCGGTATTCAGGCAATAGACTACCGCCATTGTGATTGGTTGCTCTACTAGTAGCCCCTTCACCAAGAGGAACCTGACCCCCGGGTCTTGCCTAACTGTAATTCTAGTTAAAGGGACATTCTTGCTCAGAAAAATTGCCACCCCTCTACCCCCCCCTGCCCCGAAGTGGCGAAGAACGTCTTTTTAAACCTTTTTAATCTGACCCGTTTTTCGTCATCCCGCAACAGGCGAGTCTCCTGGAGGATGTCTCCCGCTAGTTGACTGAGCTTGTGCTCCACTGACCTACGTTTCCCTGGGAAATGGAGGCCGTGGACATTCCATGTAAGGATCCTAATTTCCCTTTCATTATCCGACCCCATGAGTCTCCTTAGTGGATGACGCTATGCTAAGTGTTTGATCTGCCCCTCTACGTGCACCCTGTGTGGTGTGGTTCTGGTAGCCTGTATTTGTGATGTCTATGGATGTCATTGTGTTGTCACATTGCATTACCCATGGGAGAGGAACTCCTTGTGCCTTCCTC
This sequence comes from Ambystoma mexicanum, assembly GCF_040938575.1. Taxonomy (NCBI): domain Eukaryota; kingdom Metazoa; phylum Chordata; class Amphibia; order Caudata; family Ambystomatidae; genus Ambystoma; species Ambystoma mexicanum. The sequence continues at coordinate 1,044,131,195 of NC_090924.1, forward strand.
CCCCTTGGATTTGCTCCCCCACTAACCTCCCCCAACCCCCCCCCCCCAACCCTAGAATCCTGAGAAAAGAGATTCTCCTACCCAACGGGGCAACTGGAAGTGCTCCAACCATGAGCACAAATGGCCAATTGGGCCCAACTCGACAGCAGGGCATAGTGTTAACTTGCCTTCACAGCAAAGTGTGGAACTACTAATCGGCTTTAATTTGTTTTGATCTTGTCTAACCCAGATGTTCGGGAGAGCCTTGGTACCTCACTAGCCAACCTTCACTCCCCTACTTGTCCATCCTAAATCAGCTAGGGATGAATTTCCGATATCCCCCGCCCCTCCCCTTCTTAATGGTCATGGACCCCCGGGGTCATTAACTGACCTTGTCTGCATTGAGAGTTCTGTGGCTGTTCAATCTGGGGCGGGCTTTCTTCGGGGGGGGACCGCGGATCCCACGCCTTCTGTTCACCCTTGTCCATGTTGCTGCTCCTTGCTTTTTGGCGGGATCTCGAGTGGTCGACTCTGCTTCAGATTCCACACTTGCTCCCCCGACACCTATGAGTTTTTCTGCTTCTTTTAGGGAGTGGACCTGTTGCCGTGCGCCCTCACAGGTGAATTTTACGGACGTTGGAAAGCCCCAACGGTATGGAACACACAATCAGTCAGTCAATGGCTTGAGGGTTTTCCATTTCTAAAGGGTGGAATTCGCCAGATCTTGATATAAAAGGATATTGGAATCTCTGAAGGAGATTTGCTCCATTGACCTGGCCTCTCTCAAGATTTCTTCTTAAACTCTAAAGAAATGGACTCTGGCCAGGACGTCCGGAGGTGAGGTGGCCGACTGCCGTGGGACGGTTCTGTGCACCCAGTGAATTTCCAGTGGAGACTTATCAGGGAGTGTTATAATACATCTGAACAGGTCCACTACATAGCCTTCCAGTTCTGAGTCTGAGACGACAACGGGATCCCCCGGAGGCAGATGTTGTTTCGCCTGGACCTATTTTCTGCATCTTCCTGCTTCGCCTCGAGGGCTTTGCACCGTGCTTCCTTGGCTGTCAGTCTGTCTTGTCCTTTCTCCCATTCGAAGGTTTGTTCACATAAGGCGCTTTCCACCTCTGTTGTGCGGCTTTCCACCGCGTCCACCCTTTTGTCGAGGGAGTTGATCTTTTTCATCACTTCATACGTGCCCTTTTGAATTTCTTTTGTTAGGGCTGTGAGCAGGTCCTTCAGATCTGACCTTGTAGCTAATAGGTCCATTTCTGGGGACTCCCGGTTTGCATTAGAGCCCGATGCCTGTTCCCCTTCTTTCCCTTCTCCGGGATGCTGTTGCCCATCAGCGTGGCAATGTCAGTTTGCCTGGTCGCCTTGCCACTTTTCACCATTGATCCCAATGGTCCGGGAGAGAGATGGGGATGGATGGTGTTGTCTGTAGCGATTCTGCCAGCTCCCTTGCTGTGGTGCAAGTGGTGGTTCGCCGTTTCAATCTGCGCCTCTTACTTGTTGGCTGGTTTGGCTGGACCTGAGAGGTGCCCCAACATTGGGACCCCTTTCACTTGGGACAGTCCCTCAGCTGCATTTGCTTGTGGGGTCTCCTCTTCCAGCCGGGACTCCTGACAGTTTCTGCATGGCTTCTTGTCCTCTGCCACAACCTATAGCTGTTGGCTGTTGCTTGAGGCTATTATGGGCGCCTCCGTGTTCAGGAGGCGGCCGGGGGCCGATTAATCTGTGTTCTACCGGGATGGGGCTGGTACTGCCTGTCTCTGGTGCCCCGTTAGCTGCTGTTGCCCATGCGGGTCCCAGTGACGAGTGCTGAATGAGATAGGTGCTGGCGTGCCGGTCTTGTGGGGGAGAACAACAGATTTGGCACGCTGTAGCCTGCAGGCTTTTCTCCCACCCAGGGCACAGCGTGACTCTGGTGCAGCTGCCTGCCAGGGAGGTTGACAGCCCCTTCCTCTCCCCTCTTCCTGGGCCCACCATGATGTAGCTTTATGGGCCCTCCCCACAGTTTCCAGGGACACCAGCCGACTATTACCTTGGGCCGCTTGTTGCTTCAACCGACTCCCGCAGCACCTGTTTCCCTGCGTCGCCTCTGAGTGGGTCGCAGCTCCACTTCCTACTGCTTCCCATCACTGCATGTAGGGTGTCCCCTGCTGGGTAGCTTCACTGGTGGAATCCTCGTGCTCCGCTCCGGCGCTCTTCAACCGGAGGCTTCAACTTCACCTGATCCTCCCCTTATGGTTCGGCAGGGGCCGCAATGGGACGGCACCACAGGGAGTCCCCACTCCCGAGCGGGAGATGCCTGCCACGTCTGGTGGAGCCCGACAAGAGAACGCGGGTGTTCTCAGCTGCTACCCAGACCGAGGTTGTTGCTGGGGAGGACCCCCACTACAATTGCCGAGATCCGATTGCTGCTTCCACTATGTTGTCTCAAAGTCGGGTCTGGCCGCCTGCATGAACGCAGTGGCTCCCCCTCCATGCGTTGTCCTTGGAACTTCGGAAATTTGCGGCCGCCATTTTATTTTCCGTTTTTGCGCCGGTCCCCCAAACTTCACTCAGCTGTTGATCTACAGCCCTGGCGGATCAGCGTTTGATTTTGATAGCGAGATCTGCTCCTTTCTTTCCTCATTCTGATAGTGTATTTCACGCGGGCTAACGGAGAGAGGAGTCGCTTTAGTTCTGCTTGATGTTTGGAGCCAGCCAGGAGCCTATAAGGAGCCATGCCACTCGCGGCAGCTCCAAGCCACGCCCCCCGTATTCAAGCATTTCTAAATATGGGGTGCATAATAGCCAAACGGTGCATACTGCAAAACTGGAAGAAGGCTAACCTGCCCACAAACCGGGAATGGCTTTCCAGTGTGATTTGGGCTGAGGAGTGCAAGGAACTATATATATCCACCATGCCTGATAGATCAAAGCCCAGAGACATATGGTGTGAATTCTGCTCATACCTTGGCAAGCTGCAGAAGGACCACTCGGCCCCTCAGGAGGGCACACCTAGAAGTCAAAGCGGAGGGGTGATATGGTGGGGGCGGGAAATATGTGGGACATGAATGGTGAACAACTGCCCAAAGTGCCCCTCAGCCATCGGACTGTGCTACAACAATGGTGTGTTTTAGACAGCACCACCAAGATATGCTGTATTCTCTTTTTTCTGAACGATTACCCTGCATCATTTACTTGCTGTTTCTTTTTCTCTACCAAACACAAATAAAATAAAGGTTTAAAAACAAATGCCTTTTGGTTATCGGATTGAAAGTGGCGAAAGAAATGTGGTGAGAGCTTAAGTAAGCACCAATGGGCGATAAACTCTAAGCCAAGCCAGAAATTAAAGAAAGTACATCATGTAGCAACTAAGTTCGAGTGTTCGAACCACATCCTAGACTCCAGTAACAAACTTGTCAATTTGCTTTTCTATGGGCGACACGTAGAAACTTTCCCAGTGGCTTGGATGATTCGTAGATTTTCTTCCAATAGACCAAGCTCACCCTAAACTAGCACCTCAGGAACCAGGCTGACAAGGTCATCGATAGAGGGGAGGGATGAAGCATTCTTCCCACATGTTGGGTGAGGAGATCTGGAGATACCGGAAGGGCCCTTTTGATTCAATCTCAGAATTGCTCCTAATGTGATTTCTGGCTGTGTTGTGACTCTCGCATCTAGGCGAAATACTGCCCTGGTTTCTACTATGCTCCTAATGTGATTTCTGGCTGTGTTGTGACTCTCGCATCTAGGCGAAATACTGCCCTGTCAACTAACCCGCACTGCCTGCCTGCCACAACTTATGCCTGCCCAGCTCACCTGCCCACACAGGTCTTAGCATTCCTACCCCTGCCTAGACTACCTTACTAGACTGCACCCGCCACCTGCCTACACCCTTAGCCCTAACTTGAAGTTGCCTCATCAACTCCTCCCTGCCCATGACCACTATGAAAACCTCCCCACACCATTCACTTCACCTCATACTGAGCCTCCTTACCACCATGGCACTTACACTTGCCGCCTCACACCCTCCTAAAGACAGAAACATGAGGCTGAGGGCAAGACTCCCCAGCCTACACGAACCATCATCCTACCACAACCACAGAGGTTACATTAATCTAGCAAACAAACGCTCGCAACATACCAAATCTGCCCCTCTCATAACACCCAACCAGACACCGTCACAAAGAGACACCCTAACCAAAAATAAACAACCCCCTACCACTACACTAGCTAATACCTTATCACTTACTGGTTCACTAGTCAATGCTAGATCCATGGTAGCCCACGCAACAGAGATCTCTGACACCTTAACGAATGAGAACCTAGACCTACTAGTCATTACCGAAACTTGGCTCCATGAGGCGGCTGGCCCAGCCATCATGCTAGCAATACCGGACGGCTACCAACTCCTAAGAGTTGACAGACCTCACACCAAAGGAGGTGGCCTAGCCATTATCCACAAATCCTCTCTACCCATCAAATTAGCCACTAACGTACTAATTCAATCATGCGAACACCTTACCGCTAAACTTCACCTCTCGTGCAACCGTACCCTCACCATGCACGTCATCTACAGACCTCCAGGACCACTAGGATCCTTTGAAGATGACCTAACCAGTATCCTAACCAATAACACTAAAGACCATGCTCAAATCCTTCTACTGGGAGATTTTAACTTGGGCTTCAATGACTGTAACGACAAACACGCCCTATCCATTGCTACAATCTTGAATGACCATGCCCTAACTCAAAAAGTCTGCTCCCCCACTCACGTCAAAGGTAGGACATTAGACTGGATTGCTGATCGGAACTGCAACATCAGCATCACCAACATCCTGCCACAATCTTGGACCGACCACTACTTAATTGCATTCAACGCCTCTCTTGACCTCATCCGACCCAAACCTATACTCATGGCCCCGCCTCTCCCTACCAGAAGTAAAAAAGATATCACAGCAGAAAGACTCCTACCTCACCTTCTCCCCACACTCAACAATCTAGACACTACTACAGACCCTACTCTGCTTGCGGAAGTATACAACAACACGATGACTAAGGCACTAGATTTGATTGCTCCCACCAAAACTCGCAAAAGCAAACAACTCTGTCACCTGAACAACTGGTTCACACCACAGCTGAAAGACCTCAGAATCCAAAAAAGAAAGCTACAATCAATTTGGCAACACTCACCCACGGTGGAGAACAAAATCAAATTAGCCACATTTGCCAAACAGTACAAAAAGGAAATTATAACCACCAAAAGGAACACCTTTAACAACAGAATATTTAAAGCTAAATCAGACACCAAGGAACTATTCTCTATCCTCCGGGAAATGGAATCACCCATACCCCCGACTGATAACTTCCCAAAAAACAAACTCTGGTGCACTAACATACAAAATGCCCTCGCGGGCAAAATTAGCCTGCTCCAAACAAAAATCGCAAATAAAAAAGCCGCCCTGCTCCTGCAAACCGAACCCATACCTCACTCAGAACCTCCCTTAAACCAGCCTAACACTCCTCACCCATTCAGCTTCAGACAAGTAACCATACTAGAGACAGAAAAAATCATACTATCTCTAAAACCATCCAATTGCAAAGGAGACAACTGCCCTCCCCAAATCATAAAAGATGCAGCTAGAGACCTAGCCCCCTTCATCTCTAAACTCATCAATGCATCCTTGAAGTCAAACCTAGTGCCCAATAACCTAAAACACTCCTGGGTGCTCCCCCTCCTAAAAAAACAAACACTTGACCCTGCTATACCGACAAACTACAGACCCATCACCACCGTCCCATTCTTGCTTAAAATCATTGACAGAGCAGCGTATCTGCAAATACAGGATTACTTAGAAGCTAACAATCTACTAGGCTCTCGGCAATCAGGCTTCCGTCCCCTTCATGGAACTGAGACAGCCCTGATTGACCTCAAGACCCAAATTGACGAGCTGAAGGACAATGGCAAATCAGCCATGCTACTCCTCCTTGACCTTTCCGCGGCCTTCGACTTGGTAGATCATGCAGTTCTATGCAATCACCTTAGTTCTGCCGTTCATTTTTCAAGTGATGCCATAGCCTGGATACATTCCTTCCTGGCAAACCGGACAATGAGAGTATTTTCCCCCCTAGCAGCTGCTGATCCCATACAAGTTTCATGCGGTGTCCCCCAAGGATCATGTGTATCTCCAACGTTGTATAACATCTTCACTAAGCCCCTGTTCGACAAGCTGGATAGACTGGGTGTCATCTACACTAATTACGCTGATGACACGCAGATCCTTATTCCTCTCTCAGGCAACTTCTTGGCGGACACAGCCTTAGTGAACAAGATATATCTCCTCCTTCAGGCATGGATGGCATCTCACGGCCTCTGCCTGAACGACGACAAAACTGAGCTACTGATCCTCGGCTCAGAGCTGGCCATCAAAAAACTGGACCCTAATTATGCCTCATTTAACATAGACAATAATATCATTAAAGTGATGCCTGCAGTTAAGACTCTCGGGGTCCATCTTGACTCAGCGCTCAACTTCAAGAAACAAACTAACTCACTAGCATCCTCCACTGCATACACCTGTAAACTGATCCGAGCATGCAGACCTTTCCTAACAGAAGCTAGTTGCATTACCCTAGCGAACGCACTCATCATATCCAAGCTGGATTACTGCAATGCCTTATACGCTGGCTCCAACAAATACATCCATGACAAGCTCCAAACGCTCCAAAACAACGCTATCAGAGCAGCTTTAAACATTCCTAACAGAGTTCATATCTCCACCGCTAGGAAGAACATTCACTGGCTAAAAATCAAAGACAGGATTGTGCTCAAGACCTTATCCCTTACCTCCAAATGCCTCAACCACATAGCGCCCCCCTACCTGGTAAACAGAATCAACAAGAGAATCTCAAACCGACCCACCAGAACGACGAATGCCTACACACTAGTGGTGCCCAGATATAAAAAGAGCACAGCGGGCGGCTCTAGCTTCCCGGTCATAGCTGCTCAAACCTGGAACAAACTCCCCCTTGACCTCAGAATAGACCAACCATACACCAGCTTCAGGCGTAAAGCCCTCTCCTGGATTCGCTCCCTCGACACTTAGCCCGTCCGACCACCTCACCGCCACTTTTCCCGGATGTGCATAACTAGATTACAGGTCGCTAGACTACCTGCTCTATCTACAGTTCTGTATTTTGTACTGCCTGTATATGCTTTCCTCTCATCTGTATAACCTTTTCTTGTATTGCAACTAAGTTCTCAAGTATCCTTGTACTGCCTGCGCCCAGTTACCCTCGCGGGTTTGGCTTCTGCGCTATATCAAATAAACAAACAAACAAACAAACAAACAAACAAGATCTGAGTACCAAATCCTTGTTGGCCATTTCCGTACTTTTATTTTATTTAGTGTTTTACAATTGAAAAACAACTTTTCACAAGCCCTCTTGATAGCAGTTCCACAAAAAATGTTCATTTTACTACACAAAACCCTAACAAAGTTCATATGAAAATATCAAAAACGAGTGTTGTGCTGAAGACAATAATGCCCCAAACAAAGGGGGCTCTGTATCACAAATTTCAACATGCATTACTTAGTGGCACAAATTTGGGTAATAAGGAAATGGTTTATAGGTAATCAAAAGAAAATCCGGCACAGAATGGACACGGCAGTGGTAGGAAAAGCACTGGACAAGGTTCTGTGGGTAAAAAGAAAAGATAGATCTAAAAATAATGCAGTTGGAAGATTCTTGAGACACCCTGGTGAAGCTAATAGGGATTACATCATAACCGTCCCAGTTTACCCCGCTGTTTCAGAACCCTCAAATTGGACTAGGAGTAGAATAGGAGGCATACCTACAATGGAAAAAGATTGGATGTAACAAGATAAAGGATATGCTAGAGGGTCAAGAAACAAAAACGTTTGAACAATAAGGAGAGCTTAGGGGTAGAAGGAGAAAGATTGAGGTATATGCAATGGAAACATTGGTTGCTGGACTCCAATCAATAAAACTGCAACAGGAAGACAACTAGCCCCATTTGAAAAATACATCACATCAAACACAGGAGATAGAAATTTGGTCTCTGCCCTTTAAAAGATATTCCTAGACACCCCAGCGCAGACAGAGTGGACATACATGAAGATATTGGGGAAAAAACAGTGGGCACCCCTCTGCGGAAGACAAGTGTCTTAAGCTTTGGAAGAAAATAAACTAACAAGGGCAATTCAAATTCGAGAAATATCGATTCAAATGATGGTACAGTGGCACTATATACACCACGGAGGCTACATAGATTTTGGCCAGTGATTCCACAAGATTTTTGGAGAGGGTGGGGGGAAAGGGGAGATTGGGCTTCAATTTGGTGGATGTGTCCAGGGTTAGAGCCATTTTGCTCTACAGTGGACGTTAGGATGAAGGAAATATTCAGCACACACGTCAGAAGGGAGATGGAAGAATGTCTTTTTGAAATGTGGGATCAGGAAATGGAGACAATGGCAAGACCTCAAAGAAAAGCATACATGATTCTCAACATAGCCGCTCTCCTCATATTGGCACAAAGATGGAAATGTAAGGATCCCCTTGCAGTACAGGACTGTATTTTAAAAGTTTCCGGACTTTGCAGCCCTTGAATGGGTAACATTCTCCATCCAGGGGAAACAAATAACATTTCGGTTGAACTGGGGCGTAAATAATGTTTTTCGAAAACCCATGTGTCCGAGGAAGCTACGCATGTTCGCATGTTGGCGATTTCTTAAACTAAATGACCAGACGACCAGAGTACAACAGGATATAACACTGAATACATGGAGAAAGGGAAAGGGTGGAGAGGGGTGAAAATAAGGGCGGAGATGGGTTTGGGAGAGTTCAGGGACATTGTTGTAATGTTGAACATAAGACAAAAAAACATAAAAATACAAATTAAAAAAATAAAACTTCGCACATTACAAAATTTCATATTAACATCTCATTGTAAAAATAACATACAATGGGCGTCATCACGAGTTGGGCAGTATCCCGGTGGTATACCGCCGCCGGATTACCGCCCGGCTAATAGCATTACTAACAAACCCTCCGGTGCTATTAGTACCGGATCACGGCTTTGGCGGTAACAGTAATTCCCCATTGGGTCCTTTGGATCCAATGGGGAATTTTTGGTGCAATTAGCACGCGCTAATTGCGCCCGAAAATTGGAATGTTCCCAGCGTATTTACCCCCAGCTCAGAGCTGGGTGTAAATGCAGCCAAACCCGTGATTTGGTGGACCCTTAATGCGGCGGTAATTGCGTTACCGCAGCATTTAAAGGCTACCGCCAAACTCTTGATGACCCTGACTATATTTAAAAATACATCTAAAAAAGAAAGGAATGATATACATTAAACCAGCAAGAAAACAGCGATTTTAATTCCAAATCCTCCAATCCCTTCATAATATTGACCCAAAAACTACACAAAGTGCCAGAGAGCAATAATTGAGCCCAAGCAACAATATGACCATAATTCCTCTGACTCAATCGATTGCATATTGAATGCATATTTACTGTGTAAGACTTTATGTACCACAATTTCAGCAAAGGACATAGTGTTAAGAAATGTTGTGTGGTTTCTAGGCGAGACAGATGTACAGAGCCTACATCTTCGTTCCTCATGCAGGATCCCCAGTTTAAGTCCTACTGTCATCAAACAGGGTATAAGATTACACCTTAACAGCAACATCAAAGTCTGTAGTTTCACCACAGGCAATGTGATAAGATATATTTGTGCTTTTAGTTGGGGGAATGCTTGTCTTGAAAACTCAGCCAAAGTAGTTTAAGCAGCCACATGAGCAATATTATTGTTCCGGTCCCACAGCACAATCTTTCTTTTTATTGCATACAAAGTGGCGTATAACCCATTGAGAGATCTCATTTTAGGTCGATCTTATCATGACAATTGGGGCAAGTATGAGCAAATTCCTGTAAAGCTTTTAATTTCCGGGAACACGATTTTAATAAATCTCCAAATGATCTCATAATAAAATTATCTTGTCCAAAAAGAAGTTTTTGGAGTAAAACACTCCTTATATTTTGCGTGTTTAATGTTAGTAGACCCAATTCCTGTCTTCTAGCCTCAACTGAAGAGCAAGTCGGCAAACCCAGAACTGGCTTCCATAGTTCTCCTTCCAATATGCCCAGCCAGTTAAATGTAGCTGTAAGATATGTTTCTAAGCTATATAATATACTGCGGACAATACCGTATTATATATCTGGATAAGGCCCAGGGTGGAACATCCACTCTTAGAGCGAATACATTTGTTTGCAGCCAGGAATGTGTTCATTGCTCTCCATCTGACCTTTTCCTTTATTGCTCTGCACTGCTCCCAGGTATTTAAAGGAATTGGCTACTTCTAACTTTTGTTTGTCAATAAACCACTTCCCACGGCTGATGATCTTTCGTAATTTACCAACAATCATGACTTTAGTTTTGTCCCGATTTACCTTTTAATCCGTTTTGTGTGGCATAAATAGATAGGGTGTTTAGGGAACTTTGCAGGCTCACAGCAGTTTGATCTACCTGGATAATATCGTCAGCATAGACAAACCCATCTGACCTGCTCATGGTCCAACCCTTTCGGAAAAGTCTGAGCACTACAAATTGCCTCATCCATGTCTTCTAAAAAAAAGATTAAAAAGAACCGGGGCCAACATACACCCTGTGTGAGCCCTTTGTTCATTAACACTGGTTTTGACAGGGTGCCATAATTATCTAATTTCACTTCTACATGGTATCCTCATAAAGTTGTTGAATTAAAAAGATTAAGCCTCCCGGTATACCCCACTGGCTTAATTTCCTCCACAGGAAATTGCGATTAATCGTATCCTACGCTAATGTGAAATTGACGAACGCCAGGCATAGTGAAAGCTCCACACAGCTGGGGCGTGGCCAACTGGCCATGTAGGAGGCTGTGTTGCTCCAGGGCTTCTGCTGATCCTGAATCATCCTGAAATGCTCGTCGGATGGAGGCAGTGAACATACTACCCAAACGGATCTAAAGCCACAGGAATGTTTGCTATATGCGGCGCACTGCATGGGAGCCAGAACTGAGCCGTGTAAATGAAGCTATATGCAAAAGAAGACTGACGGGGTCCCGAAGACGTCCTGCCAAAATGGCTGCTCCATGAGAACAAAGGAACTGGAGAGCGGACTCTAGGATCTCCAATGTTGAGGATTGGGGGCACCTGCTGTTAAGATGGATTTCTGAACTCTGTCCTGGAGGGGCAGAGGTTCAGAAGGCCAGCCTAGTTTCTTGGAACAGGGTAACCTCTGGACAAGCCAGACCAATCAGGGTAGCGATCGCGGCTGTCAAGACTAAGTCTCAAGAGGGGTGAGGGTGACTGAAAGCCCGCAATGAGCACACAAAGCAAGGACACTTACAAATTACTCCAAGCAGGTGTTATATTAAAAATATATACACATTTATTACAAGGCCTTTGTAACATTGACCGCAGTGAGAAATCACAATAAAACTCAAGTAAACCAACACATACCAAACCAATACAATATATATACAAATACAAACAAGTCTAACGAGTTAGCCGCACGAAATGTGTAGACCACCTGGATGGGGTGGAAAACAGGCAGTGCGAATAATAATTAGACCCAGTCCGCCTTCAGAGGCACCTAACTAAAAGGAAGTCCAAGCCCTACGAAGAGTTTCAGTGCTGGCAGGTTCAGATAGGAGCAGGGGACGTCTCGTCGTCGTGTAGATTCCGCAGCAGCAGAAGTTGACTTGAGGACATCCCAAACGCAGTGAATCCGCACTGTTTGTTACCACAGCAGGGCAACAAAGCGGCCGTGTGTATTTCAGCCAAATGTACACTACTCACTTCAGACCCGGGAATGCCAAGTGTACGAATCGTGTGAGAGTGACAAGGAGTCATAATACAACACAACCCGATGGCAGTTACAGAGCAAGACTCCTGGGTAGGCTGGTCAGTCTGCTGGATGGCCCAGAGACACTTCCGAAGGCTTACGTGCAGGAGATGGTGAATATGCTGAGAAAAGTTGTCCCCACTATTCCAAGGGTCGAAGTACCAGTACAGGCCTTCTCGTTCGATCAGAGGTAGAAAGGATTTCACAAAGCGGCAGCAGTGCAGAGGAGCAGTCCTTCAGCGGGTCACCAGAAATTCCTCGGTTCAGCCTCGTGGTTGCAGGATACTTGGCTCCTGTATTCCTTTGTTCGTGAGAACTCAAGAGATCGACATGGTAGTGGCGTTTCCAGCCCCCTCTTATCCACGGTTCCCTTCGCGCCAAAACGGAGGGGACCCAATGGGAGATCCGCTCATAAAACACTCACACCATATGTGGACCGTATCACGGACCACGGGGGTCCCAGGCATTCACACGACCCTAGACTCTCTGGCGCCCAGGATGTGTATTGGGACCAGACATCCCAGCCCCCATCCTGGAGGCACACACCAGGCCTGTAGAAGCCCGCGAAAGCATCTGCGTTTCGCGGGAAAGTACAGGCCCAAATAAGGAAGGCCCTGGGTGGGCTCGACCTGGGGGAGGTGAAGGGGGCAAGACGGTCAGCGGACAGGACAAAGCGTCTCGTGGTCTGGCCATTTTGGGAGCCAGGCCACCATTTTGGGCTAAGTGCGAGAAACGCGCTTAAATCGCCAAAAGGAGCACAAAAACACAAGCAACGATCGCTGCCACCAATCCCGTCCGTGATTCACTTGCACCGTTCATTTACAATCCAAAGAGAGTATCTAGGGCCTGTAGAAGACTAGAGACTCAAGAGAGCAGTAACTTAGCTTACAGTGCCCTCTTGTGCCATGTTGCGCGAAAGCTGCACCATGATAAAGAAACTACGGAAAACGTTTCCCGGTACTGACTGTCTTAAGGGCATGTCAGTTTCCCCGTAAGAATGGAGCGAAAGCCCAGAGGAGTGCAGCAGAAGGCTGCACTTTTCTGGCAAAGTCTAGATCCTGGTGAAAACAACGTTCTGTTGAAACGTTCCACCAGACCATTGGTCTGGGGGTGGTATGCAGAAGAGAACTTTAGGTGACCCCACATTCTTTCCACATAGCCTGCATATACCTTGACAAAGTTGCTGCCTCTGTCAGACACAACTTCTTTAGGGAAGCCAACCCTAGTAAAGATGCCAAGTAACGCTTTTGCAACTGACTTGGCAGTTACAGTTTTCAATGGGATGGCCTCAGGATATCTGGTAGCATAGTCGACTAGCACCAAGATAAACCTATTGCCTGAGGATGTCTGCGGGTCAAGGGGACCAACGATGTCGATCCCTACCCTTTCGAATGGTATTCCCACTACTGGGAGTGGTACCAATGGAGCTTGGATTGTTGAGCCACTCTTACCAGATAACTGGCAGGAGGCACAACTCCTGCAGTGACTTTCTACTTGCACCCCCATCTTGGGCCAGTAGAAGTGCATGGATAACCTTTGCTTGGTCCTCTTAATACCAAGGTGATCAGCAAGGGGTACTTCATGTGCCAACTGCAGGGGGAAGGGTCTTACAGCAAGGGGAACCACCAACCTCCTATGGTCTCCTTCCGTAGACTCTGTGGGCTCACTATACAGGAGTCCACCTTCCCAATAAATCCGATGCGTCCCAGGAGGTTCACCCTCAAGCTGGGAGCAGGCCTGTCTCCTTAGGCCTTCCAGAGATGGGCACTCACGTTGGCCTTTACGGAATTCTTCCCTGTCAGGACCACCTTCTACTAACAAGTCTTTTAGTTCCGAATGGTCGTTGGGGTCAAATACTTCAGGCATCGCCACCTCCTCGTCAGGCCCGGCCGATTGACCAACTTCCTCCACCGCAGTGGTAGGCGAGTTCGGCGGAATGCTCTCTTTCCCTCGTCTTGACTTGCTTACTCCTTTCGCCTTGGGTTTCCCCTTCGGCTGGGGCGGCGTATTGGTCTTGGCCAATGCTGCCCGTGTTTGAGACCGTGTGCAGGGTCTGTCGGCAGTGTCTCCTATGAGCCCTAAAGCCCTGAGATCATTGCCTAACAAAACCTTTCCTGGGACGTTTCTCTGAATGCTCACTGGAATCCTGACTGCTGTACCATTTAAAGTAAGATTTACAGGTATTACTGGGAACATGCGAGGTGGGCCGTCAGCCAACTTAGTGGGCATCAGAGTAGCTCTGGCAACTTCCTCTGAGTCTACCAAGGTAGAATCCACTACAGTTCGACTGCACCCACTATCCCTAAGAGCTGGAGTATCCACTCCATTGATCAGCACACTGGGCCTCATTACGAACCAAGCGGTAAGGGGTTTACGGCAGCGTAAACAGCGCCGACCCTTACCGCCTGAGTACGAGGTCCCTTAGCGCCATGGAGCTTTTAACACCTGCTTTTAGCAGGTGTTAAAATCCATGGCGCTAAGGGACCATGGAGTTAATTACGCCACCGTAATTTACGGTGGCGTAATTAACGCCTTCCCCACTCCCATTATGCCCTATGGGGCAAAAATGGGAATGGGGAAGGGTAAATGGGGATTGGGGACTTACCGCCCCGCCAAGGTCGGAATGGGGCGGTAAGTCCGCCAACCACCATGGCGAAAACGTAGTTTACGCCATGGTGGTAAAGTCACGGCCCAGGCGGTAACTTACCGCCTGGGTCGTAATGAGGCCCACTGTCTTTAAAGTAGTGGTTGGTATTATCTGGAATCCTAGCATAAGCCTCTGCGACTTTAGGCTCCCAGGAACCCAGGGAAACTAAAACTACCTCAGCTTCTATCCCGCTGGGGAAGGAGTCTGAGGAGAAGGATGCTCCTGTAATCTCTTCTTCCTCGTAGGAGGAGAAGGCCAGATTAGCAGAGTGGACCCCCAAAGGTTTAACCTTACACCGGGGATCCCCCTTCACGTGGTCAGTTGCTCCACAAGCAAAACAAGATCCATTGGGTCTGTTCACATAGGGAGGCTTACTGTAACCAGAGTTCTGCTTCGGAGGCTGACCTCCACTACCCTGTGAGTTCTCTTGTGTCTTACCCTTATTTTTCTTTTTGTGGCCCTTTTGAGAAGATTTATCAGATTCTCCACCCTCCATATCTTTGAACTTTTTCCCTTGCTCCTGCTTACCAGGATGAGTTTTGTCCTTATGGGACACTCGATGTGACACCCATAAATCTGCGGCAATGGCCAGTTTCTTAGGATCTATCTCCTTCGAATCGGCCAAATGCTGCTTAAGCTCCGGGGAAGAAGATGCAAAAATATGTTCCAGCATGACCAGACTTATCATGCCTTCAAAGGTAGAAACCTTATAACCCCCGACCCAGCCAGTCAAGTTTTTTAAGGATTCGGTTACATAAGATACCCAAGTACCACCTTCTTTTTTCTTATACTCTCGGAATCGTTTTAAATATTGGGCAGGAGTCTTTCCAAACTTTAAAATGAGAGTTTGCTTTAACATTGCGAAATCCGCTCGCTCAGCCTTTGACATTTCCATAATGGCACTACAGCCAGAATGGGGCAGTCTGCTGAGTAACCAGGCAATCTTATCAGCATTGTCAACTTGTTGAACTTCACATGCATACTCAAACGTATTCAGCCAGTCCATAATGTCATTCTTTTCCTCATACACACTGAACAGATCTTTTGGAAACCGTGGATGAGAGGAGGCCCCAGACCCATGTCCAGGACCCTTGGATCCATTTGCAACGTGAAGCTTGGCCAGTTCCAACTGGTGATCCCTGTCTTTCTGTTTTTCGGCCTGTTCGATTCTTAGTTTGGTTATGTTGAACTCAAGCTCCTTCTGCCTAAACCGCAGCTCTTGCTTCTTGAATTCAAGCATGGCCTCCCCATTGACACTGGCAGAGGAATCATTAGACATCTCATCCTCCATTTCCTCGTGGTCGCGGTGGATCAGTGCAGCGGCAGAACCGTCAGTTCTACCAGTGAGAGCAGCCCCACCTCCTTCCGCACTGTCCTCAGAAGTTATAGCGTCAAGCTGCGCTTCTTGCCACACCACGATTCTTTGGATCATATCCAATTTGGTGCCTTGAGAGGAGACACCTCTCTCTGCACACATCTTTTTCAATGTTTCGGATTTAGAAGCATTTAAAGTTAACAAGGTATTTGTTTCCATACTGTTAGATAGGACTATGGCCTTTTAAAAGTTATACTACGACAATTCACTACGTGTCCTGGTAGGAATAACTTGAAATGCCTTTGCTCGTGTGCAACACTGGATACCTTCAGTCGTATCCCACCGCTGTACACCAATTTGTTAAGACGGATTTCTGAACTCTGTCCTGGAGGGGCAGAGGTTCAGAAGGCCAGCCTAGTTTCTTGGAACAGGGTAACCTCTGGACAAGCCAGACCAATAAGGGTAGCGATCGCGGCGGTCAAGACTAGGTCTCAAGAGGGGTGAGGGTGACTGAAAGCCCGCAATGAGCACACAAAGCAAGAACACTTACAAATTACTCCAAGCAGGTGTTATATTAAAAATATATACACATTTATTACAAGGCCTTTGTAACATTGACCGTAGCGAGAAATCACAATAAAACTCAAGTAAACCAACACATACCAAACCAATACAATATATATACAAATACAAACGAGTCTAACGAGTTAGCCGCACGAAATGTGTAGACCACCTAGATGGGGAGGAAAACAGGCAGTGCGAATAATAATTGGACCCAGTCCGCCTTCAGACGCATCTAATTAAAAGGAAGTCCATACCCTACGAAGAGTGGAGCCTTGTGCTCAAAAGTACCTGCACACGCTGGTGCCAATGGGCAAAAAGGGGAGTCTTTTCGAGGGAATCAGGCAGTTTAGTTCGGTGAACAAATGAAGATGAACAGAGCTCCGCGACTCAAGCACAGCCTCGACTGTGGGCAGAAAGGGTGCTGTTAGACACAGCGGGGAAAAGCTATGGGCTCATGCAGGAGGGCGACCAGTTCCTACAATGCTACTCACCGGTTCCCGATGCAAGCAGACCCAGGCTTCTCCGCGTCAGTTTCAGTGCGGGCAGCTTCAGATAGGAGCAGGGGACGTCTCGTCGTCGTGTAGATTCCGCAGCAGCAGAAGTTGAGTTGAGGACGTCCCAAACGCAGTGAACCCGCACAGTTTGTTAACACAGCAGGGCGACGGAGCGCCGTGTGTATTTCAGCCAAATGTACACTACTCACTTCAGACCTGGGAATGCCAAGTGTACGAATCGTGTGAGAGTGACAAGGACTCGTAATACAACACAACCTGACGGCGGTTACAGAGCAAGACTCCTGGGTAGGCTGGTCAGTCTGCTGGATGGCCCACAGACACTTCCGAATGCTTACGTGCAGGAGATGGTGAAGATGCCGAGATTAGTTGTCCCCACTATTCCAAGGGTCGAACTACCAGTACAGGCCTTCTCGTTCGATCAGAGGTGGAAAGGGTTTCACAAAGCGGCAGCAGTGAAGAGGAGCAGTCCTTCAGCGGGTCACCAGCGATTCCTCAGTTCAGCCTCGTGGTTGCAGGATACTTGGCTCCTGTATTCCTTTGTTCGTGAGAACTCAGGAGATCGACATGGTAGTGGCGTTTCCAGCCCTCTCTTATCCACGATTCCCTTCGCTCCAAAACGGAGGGGACCTAATGGGAGATCCGCTCATAAAACACTCACACCATATGTGGACCTTATCACGGACCACGGGGGTCCCAGGCATTCACACCACCCTAGACTCTCTGGCGCCCAGGATGTGTATTGGGGCCAGACATCCCAGTCCCCATCCTGGAGGCACACACCAGGCCTGTAGAAGCCCGCGAAAGCATCTGCGTTTCGCGGGAAAGTACATGCCCAAATAAGGAAGGCCTGTAGAAGACTAGAGACCCAAGAGAGCAGTAATTTAGCTTACAGTGCCCTCTTGTGCCATGTTGCGCGAAAGCTGCAACATGATAAAGAAACTACGGAAAACAATGTTTCCCGGTACTGACTGTCTTAAGGGCATGTCAGTTTCCCCGTAAGAATGGAGCGAAAGCCCAGGAGTGCGGCAGAAGGCTGCACTTTTCTGGCAAAGTCTAGATCCTGGTGAAAACAACAGTAAAAAGTTTATGGGTTGCCACATGGAAGGAAAATTACCCACAATTAAGAAATCTTTCTTAACACTTGCATATAAAAAAAGACAGTGAGGCATCCTTTGCTGGAACGGGTAGTGCTGCAGGGATACAATTGCTGAGATGTGGTGTGCGCCGGGCCCTCGTAAACGTGCTGCAATGTGAATAGCAGTGTGCAAACTGGTAGGAAGCGGGCCGTAGACACTGAACAGCTGGGAGCTTCTCCAGACACTGCCTGCGATGAACGCTGCATAGCGTTCCAACATACGCACAAGGCGAGTACGGTACGTGATCTGCTCGGGCCGTGACTGCGACGAGTGGAGCCGTAAATCAGCCCTGACACAAGTGGGAAGTTGGTCACGAAGGGCTAGAGCTACCGCGAGGCATAAACATTCGGATGGCTGCTCGAAAATACGGGATGTGAGGAGGAGATGATAAGGGGTTACATCACGTCAGCCCCGAGAGATGCAACAGAAGAGCCCGGCAATTTGTTGCACTACACTGCTCGATGAGCGCACCTTGGAGTGCTGCATTGTTGCCTGGGCACTACCACTGGGACATCACTGGAGCAGTGGTGAGAGACTCCCCGTGTTGTTAAGGCTGGGGATTATGAGAAGGAACCTTTCAGGAGCGGTGCTAGTGCAATTTGGAATACACAGACAAAGGCACAGCTGGGGCCTATAGAAGTTATAGCTGCCAGGATTGTGGACGAAACCGGTAAGCACAGCAGCACGTGCATTCAGAATATAGGAACACTCGCCAGATGAAAGTAAGTGCCACGGAGACAGAAATAAGACCCTGGAGAATTGGTTGCTAATACTACGGGGAGACACGGGATTGCAACCCACACAGGGGGTCTGAGGTATTATGGACAATAGAACAGCGCAGCAGTCACAAGTGCATGGAATCACAGCCCAGGATTGAAGAGTCATAAAAGCCCCATGCAGCGGAGCGCAAAAGCACCCTGTGCACATATAAAATACTGGTCACAGGTGGATGGGCACAAGATTGTACCCATTGTGCAGAGATGGAAGCCTGAAACCGTGGGATTGTGCTGAGTGAGCAGAGACTGACAGAGTGGGTGCACGCAAACAAGCACTGCAACGAATAGCGGCATCCTGAGGAGGGGAGGAAAAGCCCACACAAGAAACTGCAGTAATATACTGAATCATCTGTCGCGCCCCATGCTCGACAGACTACGGCCACGTAGGGGCACCAGGACCTACAGAGGCTATATTAACAAGGCAGAGGATGTCTGCTAGGCAACACACACAGTGGAAGATGGCGTCCAAGACAAGCAAGGCCAAAGTGAAGCAACCCCATTGGACATCTTTACAAAACCAGCTCAATCACCTGGAAGTGCCACAAACATACGTAGAGACGCGCGAGGAGGGACGGACTCAATTAGAGGTGACCAACAGATCCTGGAAGCCATTGCGGAGTTGAAGTCCTCATGGGGGAGCAGGCTCGATGGGCCATGGCAGAAAATCAAGATTGACGCTGTCAGCGTAGATGTTAATCTTTTGCGACTAGACGTACAAGCGCTGGCAGAGCGCACGAGTGGCCTCGAGAGCACTGTGAAAGTCAACACCGACACTAGCATGGCCAATGCTAAAGAGGTGGCTATACTACAGCAACAGGTTCGCAATTTAGAAAAACGCGCAGAAGAAGCAGAGGGACGAGCACGACGGAACAATATACACGTGGTCGGACTGCCGGAAGGAGAGGGAGGCCAAGACCCGACAGACTACATAGAAAATATGCTACTGCAAGAGATTGGCGCAGGAGCGCTCACTCAAGGGTTCACAGTGGAGAGAGCCCATAGGGCCCCAGCCAGGAGACCACCACCAGGGGCACCGCGCCGACCGATCATCGCCAAAATCTTAAACTATAAAGTCAGAGAGAAGATCCTGGAACACTTCCGTAAAGGAGGGAAGATAAGCAGAGCATCAGCCACAGTTACAGCATACCCGGATTATACCTTTCTGGAGCAGAAACAGCGGATCAACTACCTAGCGATCAAGAGGCGGTTGCGAGAGGCCGGCTTCAGGTATATGTTGTTATACTACATAAGAACAAGGAGCTGTTCTTTGACACCCCAGAAGATGTGGCGAGATGGCTGGGCACGATGGGCTGTCCAGAGGGAGCGAATAGCCAGCCACAGAGAGGACAGGAGGAGTGAACCTGCACTCGGCATTTTTGCAAGCGGATGATCAGACTTGCTGCTGTGGGAGAGCGGAGGTAACACTGACATTGACATTGTACAAGAATGTGGCCTTTGGAGATATTACAATAATATAAACTGTGGACTTGGACAACGATGATCGAGATTTAAACCAAAGTTGATGTTGGGCTTATGGATACCTGAGATATAGTCTTCTGGACCCATAGTTAAATACAGCAAATGATGAGTATGCGAGAAGCTAGATATATGCGCGGGCCTAGCAGACTGAAGCATCAATGCAGGGACACGAAGGGACACGTTCCTACCACCGGTAGATAGTTTAGATGGAACGCCGGTAGTGCGGTGTACACCTGCTGGGTTCTGAGTACCGGCAGCAGCCGGGAAAGGACTAGATGCGGGGTAGCCTGAGATCCAGGGATGGAGCTGGGCAACAGTTTGGGTGAGGTTGGGTGGTGGGTAGAAAGGGAGTTGGGGTGACTGGATTGTGGAAGGGAAGGGAGGAGAGGGGTTGGGGATGGGAAGGGAGTTGGGGAGTTTGACCGGAAGTTAAAGGTTAAGGAGCAAGCTTATACCTCTACATCACTGTGCATGGAGCAGAAGACGAGGGAGGATACAGGCGGGACTGGGTATGGATAAGATGGGCGACTTGAAGACAGCTACCTGAAATGTCAGGGGGCTCAATAGTTATTTGAAAAGGAATAAGATTATGATCTATTTGAAGAGTCAGAGAATTGACATTGCTTTATTACAAGAAACTCACCCAACGAAGGAAAAGCAGGAAATAGTCGGGAGGAAATGGAGAGGTACCACCATAGGAGCGACATATTCGGCATACGCCAGAGGGGTTATTACGTGGATAGCACTGCATGTCCTCTTTAAGTTGTTACAGTCTACCATAGAGCCAGATGGGAGGATGGTACTGATAAGGGGCTTGGTGGAAAATAGAGAATTTAGTATCATTAACACGTATACCCCGAACCAAGACACAGTAGGCTATTTCAGGACCATATACAGCAAGATCGGTCCATACATGGGTGGAGCAGTGATATGGGGGGGGCTTTAATTGCACGTTGGATCCCAAAGTGGATAGATCAGACAAGAAGATAGACAGGCCCACCCCAGCGGCTAAAGCCCTTCGGGCCATATTGAGGGATTTTCAGCTAGTAGATATATGGAGGATGTACCAACCACAGGACAGGCAATATTCTCACTACTCGGCCCCACAGGACCTACACACACGGTTAGACTATATGTTTGCTACATCGAAGTTGACAGGGGACCGAGTGCAATCGTAATACAAGGCAAGATTCCTCTCGGACCACTCGCCACTGATTATAGCATGGCAGTATTCCCCACCCAGAGCACGGATCCCGACGTGGAGACTTAGGGCCGAGGCCTTAAAAGATACAGTGTTTAGGGAGGACCTGAAAAAGATATCACAGAATATTTTGAACACAACACCGGGAGTGTAGAATCAGCTGGCACATTATGGGAGACATTTAAGGTGGTGGTGAGGGGAGCAGCAATATCTAAATCCAAAGGGCTGCAAGGTGGGATAACACAGGAGTTACAGGAAGCAGAGAAGAAACTAGAGGAAATCATGAGCACGGGCGAGCATTCCCCTGAGGAGACTGGAACAATTGCAACAAGATTGTGAGGAATGCTGGGGGAGATTGTGCAACTTGAACTATAAAAAATATGAAGAAAGAGCATGCAGGGGGAGATAAGCCGGGCAGGCTGCTGGCCTTGTTATACCAATGTGAGACGACCAGACAAACAATTAGAGCAATATGGGGGAAAAATAGATAAACACTTGATACTCAAGAGGAAGTGAACAATGGCTTTGTAGAGTTTTACCAGCAACTGTATAAGGACACTAAAGGAGGGGGAAGACATGGATATGATGGACACATTGGAAGATATTGGCCTTGCCAAATTGGAGACATCAGAGAGAGAACCTAGAGGTCCCAATTACCTTGGAAGAACTAGAGGCGGTGATCAAGCTCTTACCTACTAGTAAGGCTCCAGGGGCGGTTGGACTCCCTAGTGAGTTCTATAAAACATACAAGGCAGAACTGCTCCCCCCATTGCTAGCAATGCTAAATGAAGCTTTAGAGAAAGGGGTATTACCGAAATCTCTGAGGGAGGCGATTATCATCCCGCTCCTTAAGCCTAACAAGCCAAACATGGATTGCGGGTCATATAGACCACTATCCATGCTTAACCAAGATAGCAAGATACTCACAGCAGTGCTGGCGAGATCGGTTATTAATAAACTTATACATCCTGATCAGACCGGGTATGTCCTGTGCAGAAACATATCCGACAACCTCAGAAGGCTCCATCATATCATAGAACAAACGGAAAAGGACTCGCAAGAGGTTGCAGTAATATTAGATGCAGTGAAGACCTTCGACTCTGTCAAGTGACCTTGGTTGATGGCGGCCTTGAAAGAATATGGGACGGAGCCCATGTACTTGAGGTGGGTACATCTGCTGTACAGTACGCCACTGGCCCGGGTTAAGACGGGGGTGATCATCTCAGATCTATGGCAACTCAGTAGGGGCACTAGACAGGGATGTCCGTGGTCCCCGATGCTGTTTATTTTAGCACTGGAACCCCTAGCGATATACTTAAGGCAACAATACGGAGAAGTGGGGATCAGTACGAAGGGAGGGCAACACCTGATATCAATGTATGCTAATGATATGCTGTTGTATTAAGATACCCTGAATATAATCTACAATATATATTGGAAGTGATGGAGAGATAAGTAATATTATCTGCTATAACAGTGAATCCCAAGAAATCATGTATATTTCCCCTAGGTAGATATAAAGGGATACCACGAGAGGAGCTGCCAGTACTACAAATACAATGGGAGACAGAGACCTTTAGATACCTGAGGATTGAGGTATATCACACGGCCGAGGCCGAGTACAAGCATAACACAGAGAAATCGGTGGCTAACATTGAACACAGCATGATATTTTGGGCCAAGCTCCCCCTGAACATGATGGGGAGAGTGGCATTGTTAAAGATGGTGGCCCTGCCCAGGTTGTTGCATTTCTTTGGGAATATACCATATATGATACCCAAGCAATTCTTTGTCAAGCTCCAAAGCATGTGCAGGGGATTTATATGGCACAACACTAGATCACCCAACTTTGAGATTTATTTCCTGGCCAGTCAATTACAATATGTGGCTAGGTGGTTATCAGATGACTCGACTTCGGAGTCCAGATTACTGAAGGCTGAATGTGCCCCTTTCTTTCTGAAAGAGTGGATATGGCTGCCAAAATCACAACTAAGTGGGTGCACGAGAATGTTGGAATTGGGATGGAAGATATGGAGGAGAGCGTGCCAGGCCATGGAGAACCCGACCTTGTGTTCTCCACAGATGCCATTAGTGGCATTGACTAGAGTGAATGAGCAACTGAGGAAGATCATTCAGAGACATCGGGAAACGAAGGGCACAGCAACACTAGGGGATATGTGGCAGGATGGGAAGGCAGTGGAATTCGACACACTAGTAGAAGATATGGGTCTACACCGGGGAAAATATATCACTTATACCAGGTTGGTGAGGGTGGTAAAAGGCACATGGTCAGAAATAGTGCTGGAGGGCCAGTCCGACATGTTTATAGGCACGATTTATGATGTATCAGACAGAGGTTATGAAGTCTCGAGAATTTACGAACTTCTAATGTCTACCGTGGGGAAGGAGGTGCTCCAGTTGAGACGAGACTGAGAAGAGGAAGCCGGGGAATCTATGACTGATGGGATGTGTGTGAGATTTCAAAGGTATCACAAATAAGTGTCTAGGAACGTGAGGTTGCAAAAAAAACAGTTGTACATTACACATAGGGCGTACATGACCCTCATAGGATTGCACGGTTCAAGAATGCAGGAATACAAACATGTCCTAAATGTGGGGAGGTGAACGCAGGAATGATACATATGTTCTGGGCATGCCATGAAATAAGGGGATTTTGGGGGGAGGTGGCCCACCGTTTGACCGAGGAGGGGATTAAACTGGAAGTGGAATCTTTGTGGGCGTGCATGGTGGGCGGGGGGGTTCTCTAGGCCGCGCAAGCTGAAACATGTGCGTAAACTCAAAGACTTGGCTTACATACTCGCCAAGCGCAGAATTGCCATGAGCTGGAAAGCTAACAGGCCAAGGGTGGAAGTGTGGTGGCACGACCTTCAGAAATGGGTGGATGCGGAGATAGCGGTGTCGAGTGAAGCAGTCAATAGAGAAGGGGATGATCTAGGAGAGACATTGAGGGCCTGGAGGCATTTAGTGGCCACACTGTTTGGGTCTGCCCAGAAGACGGTGCTAGGCAGAATCCTGTGCAGTTCCCTTGGGGAACACTGCAAAAACATTAAGACTACAGGAGCAGCAGTAAACCCAATTGGTAGCAGTCTGCACCACCCAGATTTACCTGGTAGCTGTGGCTGAGCAGTCAGACTTCTCTCAAGAAGAGTAGGGCAGTATGCAGAGTATACACAATAGGGTCAAGACACAGTAGAGCAAACAAACACTGACCAGAGCTTTGTATAAAAAGTATATAATTATTTAAAACAGACTTTAGGCAATACACTAGCATTCTCAATGACAAGTAATCTAAAACACAGTCAGGTGAGTATACACATCTCCCTTGATAACAATCAGACAAGTCAGGGTTAAAGCACAACTATTTGTTACGACAGAAGTGAGCGCTTAATCTAGATGGCACTCCAATAAGTTTAGGTTAAAAAGGGAGAGAAAAGGCAGAGCATAGAATAAAACAGTTCCCAACACTTTTAAGAGTTCAGAGCAAGGGGAGAAAGGCAGTTTATACTGTGGAGCCAAAGTTCATAGGCCAGGCCGACTTTAAATGGAGCCATGCGAAATGTGCCCAGGATCACACGGTTTAAAGTGCACTGAAAGTCTTTGTAGAGTGTTCAAAAGAGGTTGGGGTGAGTCAAAAGATATAGTTAGAAGGCCTGGAGCCAACCCAGTGTAGAAGCCAAGGATTTAAGGGTCACCTTTAGCAATCTGTAGAAAGGGAGGCCAGGCAGGACACAGTACCTTAAAGAGAAAGGAAGCTCCAGCGGGGGCAGCTGTTCCTGGCAGTGGTTGAGGTTTGTGTTTCCGACCAGGGGAAGAGAAGATCTCGTCGAGGAGGAAACGTGGAGTCGTTGCACTGCACACGGATGAAACCAGCCGCAGAGTTCCCGATTAAAAGGTGCGGTCCTTTTATTCGCGGTCAAAAGTGGTGAGCTAGGCTATCCGACCGCCGGGGTGCTTGGCACGGGCGATTCGACCAAGTGACGTCTTTGGGAGCGAAAAAGGGGCGAACTGGTTGGTCCTACCAGCTCAAAGGGAAAAGACTCTCCAGCAGAAGATCTTCTCTTGTCGTTGGAAAAGTGGTGAGTTCGTTGCAGCAGGGCTTCACCGGTGGTGTCGTCGGTTGCAGGTGGCTCAGCTTCTTCCCTCTTCGGATTCTTAGGTCCTGTGGCGACTTCTGAAGTTCCAGTCCCAAAGGCCCTGCTTTTGTGCAGAAAAACCCCCATTCATCAGCCTAGCTGTCAATCACACATGCTAAGTGGTGAGCCGGGCGGCTCACCACTGGGCCAATCAGAGTAGAGTGCGACTTGGGTTGCTAAGGCAACGCAGCCCAGGGTGCCAATTCCCGCCTCCACCCTTCCTGTGGAACCCAGACAGAGTGGCACCATTTGGAGGGCTTCTGTGGAGAAGCCCGCCAAAATAGTGGAACAAAGGGCTCAACCTTGGTCAGAGTTACAGAGACGGACACAAACGCCATTTTAGAATCGAGTTCTGGCCAAAAGACCCAACCGGTGATTTAATATTAAATAAATAAATAAACCGGCGGTATCTTTAACATTGCACCAAAAAGTGGTGAGTTTAAAATCAATGGGAAAATCCCATAGAGAATATTCCGGAGGAATATTTTGCGTGGTAACCACTGCCACCAGCCAGAAACTCGACGAGGGGGGACGGGACAGTGCGCCCTCGAAAACAGACCCAGGGGCAATCGAATTACCCCTTACCAGTACTTCCAGAATATGATGGTTTGTACTGGTTCTGGTAAACGGAGACCCCATAGCCCATAAGTACATAAGTCAAGGACATACCTCAAATCATGTCTAAGAGTGGGAGTAAAAGAGTCTCACTCTTAGCAGGAGAAAAAAAACAAACCCCAAAAATCCAGCAAAACTGCTGGGGGACTCACTAGGTTTGGGAAATTAGCCTTATAAGAGAATTCTCCCTAACAGACGATGACTCCTCGATAGGTGCATAGGAGAAGGCATCCTTAGGCGATATGGTGGATGATGGTGAGGTAGAGTAAGCTCGGTATGGGGGGGCGAGTAACGGGGAGGCGGTGGACATATCGTGATGCTGTTGTAACTATGATTGCTGTTCACTGTCTGGTTTTATTTTGGTTGTGTATGTTGTTAAAATCAATCAAAACTGATTTAAACAAAAAAGCTCCACACAGCTACGTGTGGCCTCTGTAAGCTGTTGTACAATCCATATGTTATTAAATGTTCCATAACCTGGTCTAACCCCCAATTGGAACTTGGCCAATAGCTTAGTCTCTTCTGCCCATGCTCTAAGGCTCCGCGATAATACATTGGCAAACATTTTCACTGGCACATCCAACATCGCAAGAATGCGATAGTTGGAGGGTTCCATTCTGAACGCCTTCTTGGGTACCGGGACAATATGTCCCTTTCTCCAAGAGTCTGGCATTTCCATATCTCGGATGACCTTAATAAACAGAATTTAAAATCTTCGCCCAGCCTTCTGGATCTACTTTTAGCACACTATTGGTCAGACCACCTGGGCTAAACGCCTTGGAGGATTTCATGTTTTTTATGATTTTCACAATGGATTCCTCTGTGAAATGGAAATCATATGGGCCAGTCATTCCCAGAGGGCATGTTTCTATTAGTGTTGTTTCTGTCAAAATCGATTGTAGGAAGTTGCACCATGTCACTTCTAAAATGGGATTGATATTTTTTGTACCCGTGGTCATGAATTCATTAAACAATGCCCAAAACCTCTTTGTATCGGGTGATCGTATCACGTTTTTCATCATGTGCCAAGATGCCATATTCAGGGATAACTTGCGTCTCCATAGCTTTTTCCTCTATTTCTTTTTCCTTGTTTAATTAGCGTATAGTTTTTATCTTGGGCATTTTGTTATCCTTACTTTATCGCCTAAGGGTACGTTGTAAAGGTTTTTTAAATGAAGCAATTTCAGCATCATATGAGCCAACTCTGCCATCTAGTTTTGCAACCACTTTCGGTTTCATTTTGCATCCATAGCACCTAGTTACTTCCATAATAGTTTTTACTAGGCTATTTGGCCCAGATGTTTCAAAGGTTGCTAGGATCTTTTCATGTTCCCTTTCAAACCGTTGGTAAAATAACCTTACATTTATATTGCTCCACATAATACAGTTCCCTTTACTGTTGGCTGCATACATGCCTTTGGTCCTTTACTTGAGCCAGAAGTATCCAAGATTGTCGCACGATCGATTTAATGGTTAAACTTCATTTTAAAAGCAGTCACCTTCCTCCTTACAGATTCAGATAGGAACATAAAATCAATCGTACTGGACCTGTTCATACTCCGTTGTGTCATATTACCTTTAGCTTCCATATGCCCTAAATGTCAACCCATTTAGCTCCCCTTCCAACCATCAGCAACATCCTGGGGACATCCTGAATTAGTTTTGTCATCCCACTTAGCCGCAGATCCCTCACTGCACAGGAGCCACTGTAAGAGTATTCAATTCAGCACTACAGCCAAGTCAACGCCTAGTCTAGAATACTGAATGAAAACCCTTATTGATATATCTTTATGTCCAGTTCATGCGTTCTGGATGACTACCCCTATATAACACCCCTCTCTTGGAATCCTCCTGACCCCACTGAGCCAAGAAGTAGTTCTGTTTTGCAAGTTAAAAGGTTTAATTGATAGTTTCAACAATAGGTATATATATCACACTTTATAATAAATTAATAATTGAATATCACACTTAATCTGATATGATAAAGATTAACAACGGAGAATCTGGCACTAGCACACTTCTTGATAATCACTAAGGAGTTGACATGAAATGGATAAGATAGCAATACTTTTATGGTTTCAAATGGATGCAATGTGGAATGAAATGCAGTACAGAAAATAACTTGATAGGATTTCAGCAAAAGACAATGTAATCACTTTCTTGGACAATTCACCCCCCTTTTATGCAATGCAAGGAAATGGAAGGAAGGCACACAGTTCTCAGAAATGCAATCAAATGTGATTCAGTTCACCCAGCAACTTAGACTACAGACGTTGAAAACACAGGCCCAAATGCTTTTAAATGTGCTGGCAATGTAGAAAAAAATATGCTAAAATGCTTTTAATTCCCTCTAGGAGGTTCAGGGTGAGTGAAATCAAGTTAATATTAGTCCAGGCTCACTTTAGCAAGGATCTAGGAGTAATTGGTAGGTTAAACGAATTTTTGGCAAATGAAAGCAAGAAGCTTCTGTTTTCACACGTGGAGAAATTTGCAAATCGCGGCAAAATTCGCGGGTGCGTTTTTCATGATTACGGCAAAACTATAGGGGGTAGGAATGCGGTTCTAGGTTCGTAGGAAAGCCACGATTCTAAGCTTTCTGAGGAAAGTTACTGCAAGTCTCTAGGACAAACGGTCACGGAGATATGAGCGATTAAATAAAGGTCGTTTTTCAGATTTGAAATTTTAAAGTTCAAAAAGACAAGTGCAGCTTGCAACTAGAAAGCTTTACAAATGACAGGTGACAGTTAGGAGACAGTTCTCCTTAGATTAAAATAGATTGAATTATATTATTTTAACTAAGAGATTGGTTATGCACAGTTTTGCTAGGTACTCACACTATATCTTTGAAATATGCCTCGCCACGGATCTGGTCAGGTTTTAGACTGGACTCTGGTCTCTGCACTTCACAGTGATCTGGGCCAGCTCTCTCTGGTTCTGCTAACAGGTCAGCTCTACTCTGCTGGTCTGGGTCTCTGAAGGTTGATGGAGGTAAAGTATGGATTTTCCCGGCAGAGCTTCCAGCTGCAAATGGATTTGAAGGTCCCTATCTGTCCTGTCTGTCTGCTTTTATCTGTTTTTAAAATGGGTGTGTGTGCAGCATCACTAGGCTCTACCCCTCTCCACTTGTCATTGGCCAAGCTTTCATTTCTCCCCTGATTGGGGGAGCTAAGTTGTGTCAGAGTGATGTCATTTTACAGCCTGCAGAAAGTCCACTCCTCCTGTCAACTTGCACACAAATCTAGATTTGAACCAAATACATATTTGCAGAGGTACATATTGTTTTAAAATCATATGCACCCCTCCCATATCACAGGAGGTATCCCCTGTTCAAACTCTGCTCTTCCTGGGGGCTTGCATTCAGAAATGGCAATATTTGCACTTTTTAACTGGTTTCGCAATTTCGGACATTAACCCAAATTTACACACATGTGCGCAAGGGGTATGGACATTAGTTGATGAAGTGTCAGATTTTTCACATGCACACATTTTGAGTAATATCCTCTTTTCCGCTAAAACCCCCCTGAACATACCACCGGGTCCTAGCACGTCTTAAAATGTGGGCAGAAAAATCACAAGAATTATGGTGTCATTTAAATAATTTTCACAAGTCCGTACTATGAGTTATTCATCTTTTTAGAGTTATGTTCTGGCCCCAAAGGGGTGTGGTTTCCCCCCAGCACAAGGTTGAATTTCTGGTTTTTCAAGTTCTGCCAAGCCAGCTTGCTCTCACAGGCAGTGCTCCTCCCCTTTACTTCCAGGAGGAAGCTACATTTACGACATCTGCAATAAACCATCTGCCTGGGTGAAGGGGGTTGCATTGTTCAGAGCTCCTGTATTCTGTGGGGGCTCCCCTTAATTCAATTATCAGAGAGATGGCATATCCTTAGTGTGGCCAGCAAAAGGCAGATAGGCCTGGGAACACAGCTGTGACTCAAGTTTCACTCCTGATGGGGGGTAGTTGCCAGGCAAAATTGGAATCTCTTTAAGCCAGTTTTTAGCTACATGTCATTTCTGTTCCCCAGTTTAAGTCAAGACATTTTTTTACATATGCAGCTAGGATGCTGATTCTAAGTTTAAAACTATGACATTTAAACAATTGCAACCTATGTGACACTCAAAGTAGGTCACTCATTTCTTTTAAACATTTAGATTTGTAGTGTCTTTCAGTCCAAAATTACTTAAACTGCTGAAATCCACAGCTCAGCCAGTCTTGTTATAAACCTTCAAGTCACTTCAGAATATAACTTTACATTGGATCCACCTCTCAGTAAGTCTTTCTTTGGCTTGCTTTGGGTTCATTTATTCAGTTTTCTACAAAAAAGTAAAATCTGGTGTTGTTTTAAAACGCCGGCTTTTGGATAGTGGTGAGTACTGGTACTGCACCCCTTTTTGGGATTTAAGAAAATGAATTCCCAACAGTTATGGGTTTGCTTTTGGCAATCAGCATTGCCATTCCCAATGGTTTTAGACTACTGTGTGGGTAGTCCAATGGTGGTCTTAGGCAGTGTCCTTCTGTGCCCATAACATCGGCAAAAATGAGCGGCAGCCTATTCTTCATGCATTTCCCTGTGCATTTTCTGGGAAGCTCTGGCCATCATGATGTTTTCCATGTCAGTACTGCACAGTTTTGAAGTAGGGCTTGGATGCGTGGATAAAAACATCCCACAGCACTGAAGTCTACTCCCCCCAGTACTACAGCTTCTCCTTTGTAGGCCCAAGAGCAGAGACTAATAACAGCAGCAATATAATCCATAATTTCATTTGTGTGTTTTCCCCCTGGTGGGTCATACAGACTATTAAAAAGTATCAATTTGTGTCTTTCATGGGTTTGGATCAGTACTTTACCACACAGCACACAATCACACCTTCTACCAAGGTGGATCTCCACTAACCTTTGTTTATTCTTTACACCCAACAAGAGGCCCCCCTCGGTCTACCTTTATGTCCTTCTTTTGTCTTTCTATAGATAACATGCTAACCATCTAGGCCAATCTCTGAAGTTAACCAGGTTTCCTGTAATAGAAATAGGTCATGTTCACTTAAGATATTGATACCCTCATTTCTATCTATAAAGTGATTATGGCCTCTTGTATTCCATTGTAATACTCTAATGGTGTCCGCCGGGTTGGCAAAGAGCTCCACGCAATGAGTCCTCCTAACATGCGTGATAGCCAGTCCATGTTATTTGTGGTTTCTCTGATGCCATCACCCTGTCCCCACCTTAGGATTTTCCATTCACCTTACGTCATTTGTTATCATATGTTATAACAATTTCCTCCTTGCTCCAGATTGGTGATCGTCTAAAATCGTTGTTTACCTTCTCTCTGACTCTTTCTAATGAGAAAACCATTCTTAAAAAACTGGGCATAGACTCCAATATCAAATCTGCTATTTGAGTTGTATAAAAATGTATAGTGCCATTATCCATCAATTTGATCACATCAATATCTTCTGTGGTGATGACTCTTAGTTGCAGGCTCACGTTCAGCAGCCTTAACACCCTCGTTCTAGTCAGATATTTCTTTGTACTAGGAATCTGACCTTCTATCTCCACCTTTCGCTGCATCTCCTAATCGATCTATTCCTTATATGCACTGTGACTCATCCCCTTCTGGTGAAGCCTTGTTTGTAGAACAAATGGTCATATTTCCTTGTGGTTCTTGATGGTTTATTACCCAATTATCCAGTGTAGCTGATTTCCGTCTTATCCTTCGCTTGACATTTTTCAGTTTCCTTTGTGACATCCTTTTTAATTCAAAGCCATTTTCCTCAGTTTCTAAAAGGCTATATTTACTGGAGCCTGAGATAGGCAAGATCTGCATTGTCCTTCGTTGCTCTTTTCTTGGCCACTTGTTTTTTTGGGCTTTTCTTCCTTGATTTCTTAGTGGACATTTCACATGCTCCATTTACTATCACATTTACACTGTTATTCATTCTAATAATAACCTCTTCGCTCTCCACGCGTTCCGGTGTGGACATTTGTAATTCTAACACCAGCTGTTGCAATTCGATGTTATTTTTTCCTCATGACAGTGTAAAAGTATATTTTGCAAAAATACTGCCTGATAGTAAACATTGGCCTAAGCACATTCGCATCGCACTGTAAATCGCATTGAATGAACCTGAAACAGGCTTATATGCCGCCATTTTAAAGTTATCCGCCATTTTGATTAACTCCTGCTTTCTGTCCCATGTTAGAATTTGTGTTTTTGGCTCCAGCACAGCAAAATTAACTTTGTACTGTGTCAACGTAAATAAACATGTTGAAGCTGCTAAGGTGGATTGTTTGTCCTGCACTAAGGAAACCTTGGAGTTAAACAAGAGCCATGCTAATCAGTAATATAGATGCCATCTGTACCAATAGTGTCTTCCCCGTTCAAACAGCAAAACTGAATGATGAATAGCTGAACATGTGCTTTTGCAGAAATCATTTGTTTTCGCTCCTTGAAACTAAGCTGACTTTAAACTTAAGAACAAATGGTAGACAAATATAGGTAAATGAAATAATGGCTTTTACCTTTGTGTCCAATGTTTGAAAAACATATGAAGTGTTTTAACAGAAAACAACTACCTATTCAAAGAATGTTTAAACATGTATTAGTTATGTGGAAGGGCTATGTACCCTATGTAAATGGATGACACCAAGAGGGGCTGTACGATGTGTTCGAGATTGTGAGAAAATGTATAAATACTCATGTTTTGGAAATTTTAAGCACATTCTCATCTCACGGTGTCTGCTTGCACACATTGCGGGTTGTTGAGAGCCAGACAGCTGTTCTGTTAAATAAAGTGTACTTGTACCTTTGGACTCGTGACTGGCGTATTTCTATTATGTGGTATTAAGCCTCGATATTTTTAATTTCTCAACAGTTGCATTCAGCAATCTCACGCAACAGCCCTTTAAAACACAACAACATGCAGTTATTATCCTGGATTTCTCTGTGTACGTTGCCCAGGCCAGTAACTATTGTTTTAAATGTATTTATTTATTGTGCATTTGTAAGGCGCTTATGCATCAAGTAAATTGTGTTTCAAAGCGCTCACTGGGCAACAGGAAAGGAACATGGGAATGAAAAAGAATATATCATTGAAAGATAGGGGCGGACCTAATAAGCCTTGTGAGCAGTCAGACTGTGCAAGTGCAGAGAGAGAGAAGGGGTGGCATGTCGTTGTTAGGGTTACCCTCCTGCTGGAACATCGTAGAGGCACAGCTAATGCTACTACTTTTAGTTTGGGCTGATTGGCCTCCAAGGGTGCATACACTGTATTCAGACATTTTACCTCTCTTCGGAGGCTATAGCAGAGGTTTAGAAGAGATATGTCCACTGCTACCTCTTCTTGTATACTGCCCTCTGTTTCTTCTCCTGGCCATATCTGATTCTACCCACATAGCCACCACTTCATTCATCTGCGTTTTAAAGAATGCCATAATCTTCCCTTGGATACCCTTCAAACCAGCACTCCTCCTTGACGGATCCAGATTCAGTGCTTCTATTAGGCTGACGGAGGGTGCTTTCTCAATGTCACTTTGGGTAAGAATTGCGTTACTTAAGTAATAGCCTCTTGGCTTACTGAGACATCTAAAAAGTAACTCTAAAGCCAGAGCCCGGCTGCATCCCGAGAACTGTATCCAAAAACAAAGCACAGGTGATAGTATTCTTTCCTGTCAATTAGTACTTAAATCTGTACTGCGCCTCCTAGCTGCCAAAACAACAGGTGGTCAAAATACAGCGCACTGCTGCACTGAGGGCACACACACTCAATGTATTTTATGAGGGAGCCCTGAGAGTACACAAAAACAAGATACTAGTATAGGTGCTTATACAAACAAAAGGAGACTAGAGCATGTTCCTTACTGGAAAGCCTGAGCCTGCGTCCTACCATGAAGAAGCAGAGATCATATTTCTCAACTTTTTCATGTGTTTGCAGCCACGCAGAGACCCCTGCTTCTCATCCTCAGCTTCTGGAATCTACTGTACTCTTTGAGCCCGAGGGTCATTGATCTATAACTGGAGCTTGCTCCGAGGATTCCCCTGGTACCGGGGTACGCCCAAGGGCCCATAGGGGTCTTTAGCACTGAGCTCCGCTTTGAGAAAGTCGGCTGATGTCAGAAATAAAGTGCGTCACGGTTCCATTGGTGACCTGGATCTAAGGCCTAAACCTAAAGTTTCACAGGATGGCTCAGCTGCATCCTAGCTCCCACAAGATGGTGGTAAGACACCCAGATAAGCATAAACATGCCTCAGTGGCAGTTACACGCACTGCAGAGGCTTTATCGAAAGTGTAATTTCCAGAATTACATTTCCCTGGAGCTTCCACGGGTTGTACACAACAGTCGCCTCAGTTTCTCTGTCCCCCACTGTTAGAAAGGAGGCTTTCTTAAGGGCAAACTGGTCCCCGGTGGTCACTTCGTGGGCTACCTCCGATCCTATACCATCCTCTTCTATGAGGTGTGGGGCATCTCCCATTCCTGCGCCTCCTGGACACAGGCATCCCCACATTGTATCCTGCCTCCACACTGACATGGACACAGACTGCAACATCAACCTCTTCTTCAGCGGATACATTTTTTAAACATATCAGAGGATAATGCATTCAAGAGGCCGACAAAGAGGACCTAAATGCATGGAATCTGTACACAGGGGCAAACGCAGAATAACCTGGGTGGGCTAAAGAGCCTAGGCGTCCTGGCTGCGCAACCTGTGATGGGGGGACCATATGGTCTGACAACTGTACCTAGACCAGTGAGCCTTGCGAAAGCCAAAGACATTGTGAAACAAACCAAGAAGGAGCACTGTAAGTGAGCTGGTGACGCAAACCAGAAGGGTCAGGTTGACCCAGAACTTTGAAAGACGGAAACAAACATTGGTTGTTACGTTGAAGTCATGAGGAAGGGATCCCTGAGACTTGATGAACTGCAAATGCTGTCTTGAGGACAGGACCTCAAGAGCCTTTTTGTTTGAACTGTGCTACTTTGAACTCAGGCAAGGGTACTCCGAGGATTGTATGGAGCTGTTCGAACTTGAGCAAGGTAATCTTAAGACTTTTGTGGAACGTTCTTGAACTTGGGGAAGGGGAGCTGAAGAGGAAGCTAAGAGCTTGAAGAAGCTTGGAACTTTATGATTGACATCCCTACACATTGTTTAGCTTTAGTTGTGAGGGCAAGGATAGGCTTTGGACACAGAGTTCAACTCTGACTCAGATTTTCCTTAGTTTCGTTCAGGCACTTTATGAACCCAAACATACACACGCACATA
The DNA here is from genome assembly GCF_040938575.1 of Ambystoma mexicanum. Taxonomy (NCBI): domain Eukaryota; kingdom Metazoa; phylum Chordata; class Amphibia; order Caudata; family Ambystomatidae; genus Ambystoma; species Ambystoma mexicanum. Next base: position 1,044,166,730 of record NC_090924.1, read on the forward strand.
TACGTACAATGATATTCAATTTATTACCCATGGAATGATAAAGTGGTGAAGTTCATCATATGACTGCGGGTAGAGTACATGTCTCTGGAGCAAGCGCTCATCTCACCTACTTGTGCCAAGCTGAATAGTTTCCTCAAAGCACACTGTCTTCAAGTTTCAGAACTCTCATTGAATTTTTGATAAATAGCTTTTATAAATGCACAACTAAAAGTGCTAGAACGCAAAAATAATTTTCAATAGGTCAGGGACAACAGGAGATTCCTTTGACAACACCATTAAAAGCATGTTCCCAAACTCCCAGAGCAAGGTAAAAGGGCAGGGAAAGCCTTTAATTGTTGAATAGTATTAATCTAATCTATACAAATAAAGATTGTCCTACCATCATGCTCAAACAAAATTAATGCTCTGGTCAACAATCACAGCTCTAAAGATTCGGTCTACTCCATATTAAAAAAGTTTCAGAATATGATTTTCCTTGAAAATCACACAGATTTTAAACATAAACCATGGTTTTGCATTTTAAGAAATTGTAAGGGAGGCATGGTATCACAAGTATGAAACTGACACAAAAGGTACAGTTTGTAAAACCTTTATTCAATTTTCGGGGTTTGGAAAAACTCCTACTTTGCCCTATAGCTAGGATGGGAGTAGTCACTACCATCAAATAATAAATAAAACAGTCCTAGTTGAGTCAGTCAAATCAAAATGGCCTACACTAACAAAAGCTAATGCCTGGCCTATCTCTTGTACAAAAGGAGAATATGTATGTAAAGGAAAATCAATGTTAGAATATAAAGAATAAATGAGGCTGAGTCAGCTCTCCTCCCCATGATCCACTCTGGCTCATTTTCTCAAAACAAAGGCAGTTCACAACGTGGATCGAGGCACGCCAGGCCTTCCACATAAAAGTCTCCTTTTCCAGCTGTGAAAACACAGTTCAACAAAAAGTTCACGTCAGTCTCCGTCGATCAGGCTTGGACGTCTCAAAGCAACAAGTTCATGTAGGCCTCCCTCAGTCAGGCTGAGACCTTTCAAACACAGCACTTGCAGGGGATCCCTTACCCAAGCTTAATTCACATATTTAGGGGTTCCCTTCCCCTAACTCATCACACTTCTGGTCCCCCTCAGTCAGGCTCTGACCTTTTTCTGATGTCCAAGACTTTCAAATGTGCGTGGCTTTTACTGTAGACCTCTGCAGGACCACTTTGACTTTCCCTTCAACTCACACTCTTCTGTTATTTGCTCCAGTGTCTCTTGGGTAGTTTCATGTAAAACACAAAAGTTCAACATTCACATTTTTACCCCCACCCCTTTTCCCGGGGTTAATTTTGATCACTTCACTTCTTCTAGTTCAATCGCTTTAAAACAAAAACATTTCACCTTTCTCAGAGACTTTCGGATGGGCTACTTCCTTTCGCCAGACCACTCCAGTACTCTGTACCACTTGTTTCACAGCTATCCCACTCCGGTACTCAGTATCGCTGGTTTCACAGCTATCAGTAATTCAAAGTTCACCACAGGTCTGCCGTTCTTTGCGTCTCATCCACATGCGCGTAGCCTTCAATTGTGCAATATACTGTGGCAACTTCAATATTTGCTTACACACACCGGTCTTTCATGTCGCTTGCAAACTCACCGGCTGTGTGCATTCCTTTCTGGTCTTCACAGTTTTAATTGGATGTACGTTACAATATCGCAAAGCTCGAATTGCAAAATACCGAGGCCCACTCTGCCGCATTTTGCATTTCAAGCTTTTTTTTGTTTGGTCTCCCACATTGTTTCTTGTATGTGGGGGACACCACCTCTGCAGCCCCCAAACCTGAAAATACCAAAGCAGGAGTGCAGGAGTGCAGGGGACACCCCTGCTCACCTACCTCAGTATTTTCGATTCAGTGTTTTATCCTTATGCCGAATGCGGCAAAACGGTATGTACAACCTTTTGGTCTATACCATTTTAATTCACGAGTCAAGGTTAATATCACAGGCTTGGCCTCGCCTCCCCAACTCTGCCGCTCACCTTTGAGGGGTGCTGGCGTCCTTGAAACACAATAGAGTCTTCTTGGGGTCCCCTACCCTTTGCTCTTGTCCCTATGTCTGTCGCTCTGCTCCAGTAGATTTGCTCTCGCCCAAGAAGATCTGCTCTTGCTCGTGTTCCACCTTGCTCAGAGTGTGTCTCAGAGTGTGTCTCTATGTTCCACTTTTTAGCCGTGAGGGGCGAGCTAATTGGTATTAGATGTATGTACTTAAAGTCAAGTGCCTCACTTTGCCTGACCCGATTAGTGGACATGTCCAATGAGATATGTAAGAGTTAGCTTCTTCACTCTCAGTCGCTCTCTTCCTCGGCCCAGTGTTTGTGTGAACAGGGTGGGGGGCAGAGGGGAGTTGGGACATTGGAGAATCCTATCAAATAGGATGGGTCATGTGTACGGGAAAGAGGGGAATACTGCGTCTCCCCATTGGCCACCTCAACACACTCCCCGAAGACCCCTCACCCAGGTGATCCTCCCGCACTGGCCCACCCCCAAGGTCTGGATCCAAAGACGATGACCGCTTCCTGGCCACCTCAGAGAGAGATCCCCGGGGACTAGTGGGTGAATGCATGTGGTTGTTTTTTTAAAACAGATTTTAGATCATGCAGTTTACATTGACATGGATGAATCCTAAAGCCATTTTCTTTCCACCTGCCACCAACAGTGCCTTTTGACAATGGGTAGCCGACGCATTGCCAGGGGTAGCAAAGAGTAGAAGTTGCTATCACTGCCATGTCCCATATGACATCCAACATTCAAATATTAAAAATCTAAATAGGTTAGGGCCGAATACCAGTCCCTCAGTCGTTTTGAAGGAAAAACATGATTCATATGCATACATTTTTGTAAATCGTTCTAATAGATAAGACTTCAAAATATATGTTGCAACAATCCTCACTATATTCTCTATGCAACACCTTCCCTTACGTGTTGGAGCACAATTTAATTTCAAATGTTAGTCTAAACATGGTTGATGGGGACATCTACAGGGGAAAAATAGTATTCTCACACATCTTTTCATTTACTATAGAGCACTGGCAAATCAGGTCATGAAGCCAGTTTGGGAAGGCACAACGCGAGGGCAATTTTTAGAGACTGTTGGAGCTGAAGCCTGGCTCGATTATAGCCCTCCGCTTAGTTACATAGACCACCCCTGTTTTAAAGGCCCCTTTGTTTCTTATGTTTCACAGTCTATGATGGACTCTTTCAAGGCCCCACCCCATTATTGTTTTGTGACCAAGTCCCTCCTTAATCGCTCATCACAGCTAAAGAAAGAACCTCTATTCCCCACATCTTCCTCTTTTTTCCTTCGTGGCTCCCTGAAGCGATCTAGAGAAAGGTGGCGAAAAAGTAACAATAAAATAAAGCGAACCAATCACTGTAGGATATTGAAGAGAATCGCAGAGCAGATACATAGAGCTTGGTAAACAGTGCTGTGAGCTTACGTTTATAGGGCTGATTGTGGGGCATTCCTCACATAAGGCGTCACAAAAAATAAATAAGTTATCATACCTTTTCATTAAAATTAGACTGTTTCAATCCATTGTAATGATAAACAGTGAATGACTCTGGAGCTTTTAAATCCTAAAAAAAGAAGACATGAATGAACCAATTAGGCAATACCAAAAAAAAAACATTCAACTTGCACATATGTATATTTCTTAAGCATAAAATGTGTGCGAAAGAGATGTATGGTTTCAGCACTAAATGAGAAAAACCCTCAAATGAACCAGTTATGGTTCCCAGAACAACCATAACTGCGACCACCAACATCAGGGAACCCTAACTCTACCATTGTGATGCAATGGTCATAATGTGTCTTCTATCACTTGCATAGAAAATAGGGTCTTTAAAATACTCCTTAGACTTTATTTTGCATTTGTCCTCAAATTAATTCAAAAGTGGCACCAAGCAGTGTTTATTTTCCTCATCTGTTTTGCTTTTTTATGTCTTGTAAAGACAGTGGTTATGTGCCTATCATGTGTGTTGCCATACACAATATCTGCTGGTGGCCAAGTTATGATCCCATTAGGATGACAGTGGTGGCTGACAAAATGTCCACATGCCTTTTCTGTCACTGACTCTTTATATATTTTCATTTATTTAAAAAATACATCCTAAGGAACCGAGGATGCCAAAAGGAGGGCTTTAACGCATTGTGCCACAAGCTTTGTAATGGTTTCTCCTATTAAAGATGTGGAGGAGAGTCACATTATATTACATGGCAGCCCTCTTATACTTGTTTTCCCTTTGCATTCTCATGCATTCTAATATCTTCTAATTTATTGTCCACTTCATATGTGCTCACATGTTGGACATTTTAGTCGAACCATGTAATTTTTTGAATAATTGCATACCTTTCCAATTTCATATTACGAATAACTAACATTGTCCAAAACCAATGGGTCCGGCAATGAAAATGGACAAGGTAAGATGTTTTTATAAAGCATTAACAGGACAAACAAGTGCATACCCTGGATTAGCAAACCTGCAGCTATTGGCTTTGTTAATGCTTGTTATTGCAGATTTGCCACTGAAGAGACTTCCCAATGCTTCAACTTCCAAGCTCTCTGTTTGCTTATCATACTAGAGGGGTTCCATGAAGAGTGGAGTCGATTGACAGTGGTGTGAGATTAAAAGTAGTCACCCTAAGAATTATATTTTGCAAAAATGCTGCTTTGAAGATACATGCAGCAATTAGTTCTGCTTTAGAAACGCTTGTTCAGTACAATACACCAACAACAAATATCTTGGGCTGTTGGACCAAGGCAAAACACATCCCACACCCTCCATGAGCTTTGTAAAACTTCAAGGAAACAATTAGACTAGCTTGATAAAAACACTAATCTGTAAGCAAATATGTTCCACTTAAAAATAATGCAAAGTTTCACACACTGTAATATACCAATACTTCACAAGGCACAGCTCAAACTTAATAAATAAGTAAAACACACATGCAATACAATGTCATGGGGCTGATATATGCAAGTTAAAGATAACATTGTCAAGCATGCCCTACCATTCTCAAAGACAGCAGCAGCACTGTTAAGATGCAATGGACCAATGAAAGGCAACCTGCGTACCATGGAAAAGCTTATAATTATGGATTTGGACCAAGCAAGGTGGATTGCACATCAATATTCAAATGATTGAAATCATTTGAATGTATTGGTGCAATCAACATGAGGGTTTTCGGTGTAAATCCCCAAGCATGTACAATCAGAAGGGTCGTACAGAAACATATGTTGGGCCAATGGTGCACACTCAATAAGGATAAATAAAAGCCTAGTTAAGGTTCAAAAGACAATATTTTAAGAGTAAGAGTGGTTATCAAGATAAAGATTATTTCTAGTTAAAATCATACATAATCCTTATACTAGTAAACCAATTCTTTTACTTTTTTTGTGATATCGGAATCAACCAACTTGACTTATGGATAACAGTATCCCGGTGGTATCTTCTATGTTAAGACTTACTACATGCAAAGTAAAACCGGATGGAGCAAACATAAATCCAATATAAGGACAAAGAATCCAAAATAACCAGTTAACTAATTTTATTTATCATCATCACTCTCTCTAAGCTTCAATGTTTAGTTTTAAATGTAGTGTAGGTCCTGATAAGAGTTTGAAACATTGCTAAAATATTAGCTCAACGTGACATTTTTGGATAGAAAAACTCTTGGCATTAGAGTACTTGAAGAAATGAATGATTTGGGATGTTTTATTTAAAGATGCATATCTGGAATTGTATCCCGAGGTGGATGATTTGAAAAGACTGTGTAGCATCTTTTGACTTTGTTAACCACCAGTTACATTATAATAGCACTGAAAGCTTTTGCCAATTGAAATCCGAATTAGAAAATTAGGGGAAATAGTTTTATTACGTAGCAATCGGAATTAGTTCCTTGTTAAACTTTAACACTTTTTTAAATAATGCACTATGTACTGTATATATGCATAGATGATAATAGTTTGGTCTATGACATTTAAATTCTGGAATATTGTTAAAACTATTTTCAGATATGTATTCTATTTCAAAAATGTATATTTGTAATTAATTTGCACAAACATTAAGAACTGATTTTCTATTTTGGGGTAACCATTACCTTCCTTAAATGTTTAAACAAAATTTAAACCATTGATTGCTTACTAAACAGTCAGGATTCAGTCCAAAATGAGTTTGAATTGTATGTGAAAGTAAGAGATTGCATTATTTTAATGGATATTAACATAATAGTCCATCATCCAATTTACCCATATCCAAGTTATTATTACTCCAGTTGACACCGGACAGATGCCTAGCATAAACGGTGTGCTTTGTACTTTGGGGAAACCTCTATGTTTAGACAAAGTCATGCTCTGGTTAAGGAATGATTACACCTCTTGTCAGCAGGTTGTTTTAACATTTCAAACTATACTGCCAGTGAATAGCAATAGTACTGTTTCTTCTTTTTTATGATAATGTTAAACTCATTTTTTGGTAATTGTTTCTTTTTAGAAATGTTTATGATGCAAGCATTTTTGGAATTAATTTACTGGTTATCACCCCAAACTGATTTTATCTTTTATTCATGACATTTTAGTCAAATTTTGACTGATGTTTATGAACAATATTAATCTTATGTTGGACTGTTACATTGTTTTAATGACTATGAAAGTTGCCTATGTTGGCTCTCGCATAATCACGAATATATACGCAAATGAGATAATTTTGAATTTAGAACATTGGTTGTTTTTAGAACGTGGACTATTAGCTTTACTGGAATAGTGTTAGCTTTTCATTGATTCTAGATGATAGACTGCCATTCCTTTTGAATGTATATATTTTTTTGACTCATAAAATGAATATGAAGTGATGAAATGTGTGAACGGATTTTATTGCCTGCGCCAACAAAAAGTGCACCCAAATCCACAAAAAGCCTTGAATGTATACATCTTAAATGCTCACATTCAAATGCCCTTTTTCACTCCCATTGCTCATTTGCAGAAATAGGGAGCATTTTGTGAGATTCAATGCGCATCCCGAAACGACAAATGGGATGCGTTTTCAAATGCGCAAAAATGAAAGACCTCCACTGTCCGTTTGGAAAAGGTGCAGGGTATGGTCCAATACACGATAGTTTAATTTCTGAACCTTCCATGCATTTTCTTTGAAGTTAAATAGAAATGCATTTTTATTTTTGAACACATTACACAGTAACAGGAGTGCCTGGCACTGAAATAAATACGCCGAAGCAGCCACGAAGGTGCTGGGAGCCTGTAATACCTTAGTGTCTGGAGCATGCTTCTGACACTAATGTATTTAAGGGGGTAGGCAGTGCATTTTTGCGCGACTGTTCAGCCACCCCTGAAATGCACAAGTCACCTTTGAGAATAAGGTGACCTGCTCATTTCTGAAATGAGCGCAAATAAAAAAAAGACAATACTGTGCAATTTTTTAATTTGCTCTCAATTTTGAGAATCTTCCCCAGTTTGTCACTCATTATAGCACAACTCCTGTAGCATTCTAACCCATCTGTGTGGAATATATTGACCGTGTGCAATCCTGAAAGTTGAAATACATATTGATAAACTTGAATACTAAAATTTTTCAGAAGAAAGCTCAGCATGTTAAACAGTCATTACAGAGATGTGCGTTCAAATGTCAGATCATAGTACCCAATATTCCAGAAAGGTAGACTCAACCTTTCCAGTGTATGAGGTTGATAAACTCACGTGTACATATACTTTTATGATAGTAACACCTGCTGTGCAACAAAACAAAGCACCTCATTTGACAGCATTAGATATAAGAAGTAACAAAGCATCAGTATGATGCAGTTCTGGAGCTGGATTCCTCCAAATGAGGGTTGTAAAAACTAGCAATCACCCCAGTAAAGAGCATTAAGTGTTAGTCAAGTAGCAATGAGATAGGACGTGTCTTACCTTGTCTCCTGCCGATCATGCAAGATCCTGTCGAGCACATATGCTAAAACCAATGCATTCGTGCCACAACTGAAGCTACTGGTGTGGGAACACGTAGTGAACGAGAGGACCGTGTTTTCATGAAGATCAATAGCGTGGAAATGCAGTTATAAAGTAAAGTGTAACGGGCGAATCCTGCGGCGGAAGGAAAGAAAATGCGGCTGCTCTATAACAAAGGAATGGACTGCAGACGGAGCGGATGGCGGAGCGAAACTGAAATGCATTATTGAAAGTTGGTAGCTATACTCAACTATAAGGCTGCATAAACCTGGAAAGCAGTGGATACACGAGCCCGCACTGACTTGGTGTTGTGAAAACTGCCGTTCTAGCAGGAACAACTAAACGTATGGTGCCCAAGCAACGAGGCGCACAGAATGTCTAAGCAGATACACCCCTTCGGAAGGCATTGTAACGCTCCGGGACCGGCAGACGCCTGCTACGAACATCCCAGCAAGAAATATATGTGCAGGAGGAGTTATCGAGGCGCGGACCGTCACAGGTCAGCGGAAGACACACACCAACACGATCGAGTGATGAATTGCACATTGCCGACCGGAAAAGCGAACCCTGCTAGACCGAGCTAACGCGGAGGACAATTAGTCATAAAATTAGACACTGCGCCAAGGAACGCTTATGAGAAATGTAGTGTAAGCGAATCACGCTTAACACTTAGCAAACCCTGAACGTCATCAAAGGCCCAGCTGAACTGCAACAGTAATTCACGTACAGATACACCGCTCATCCGTTACTCGTAACGCAATTGACGAAACAGCAGTTACCACACCGCCAGCTGGCCACAGAATGAAACACGCAGAGAGGGGCACATTGGAAGATGGTGTACGCATTCCAAACTCACAATAATTAATCCCCACACACGTAACTGACATCGGCCACAGCATCAGGGAACGAAATAGACTGCAAGCCGAGCTGGATACATAATAATAACTATGTGAACTCGGCGTGAAAGCTGCGAGGAGACAGATGTGATATAATAAAGCATGGCATGGGCCAACCAGACATGGAATAATTGTGGATGCACGCTGCGCCCAATAGATGCTAGTGGAGGCAAATAAAAGGACACGCTGCTAGACACACTATAGCAGACAAGCCAATACTGCACATGGATGGAATGGAAACGACTGTGCATAACAAGGCACAATGTGAGCATATGGCCATTAAGTGACACTAAATGCATGTGCAGGCCTGCAGGGCGAGTGTGTTAAACTAGGGGGATGGTAGCCGCCGAACAAATTAAACCATTCTTGGATTATAGAATGTTGTATTGATTACAGGGAACTGTAATGGTGTTAAGGATAATCACCCTATTCCCAGCATGCAAGTATTTCAAATTTTGCTCACATAAAGAGATAACAGATTTTTTTCTGAATAAATCATAACAACTGTTCAGGGGACATGTATTTATTTACATGTATTTGTGAGTAAAGATCAAGTCGACAACACATACACAAAGAAAAATCATGGTCATTATGTGTAATCAAGGAATGGAGACAATGTTCAAATTCAGGTTTACCCACATCTAAACTAAGCATATGTTCTAGGATAGGAGTGGAAAACAATAATGGATTTAGCAAGAGATTACTTTCTTCATGAAAATCATTCTTAAAAACAATTGGTTCCTAATAATTAGAACAAAAAGATTGATCATAGACAGTTTTGCTGATTTTGCAGTCTTCTAACAAACATAGATGGATTGTAATGCATCTGGTGATTGCACAACTAATTGTGATGCAGTAACAACAAACAAATTAACAACCAAGATTTAGTACATTTTGCTGTGTTCATACCGTTTGTTAATTATAAACATGACATTTTGGTTAGGCAAAGAAAATGTTCCAAAATGCAAGGTTCTTGGGGAGAACAGGGCCTAACTTTTTGGTTGTTACTCAAGCAGAGTTTTTGTTGTTTATGGTGAAATAATACACATTAGTTGGGTGGTAGCCAATCCTTGGTCTACGTCGGTAAATGAACTTCCCTGGTGTTGGACTGACAGCAGGTGAAGGCCTGCTGCAGTGACGTTTCGGCTTTTGAATGGACAGCCTTCTTCTGGGCCAGTAGGATTGTGACAGCCTAAAAAATGTGTAAGAAGAAAAAACAGAAATGCTCTGTTTTAGAGAGGGAACATGCTCGTATTTTTCATATACAGCAGGTAGTGCTGGGACAACAGTTAAAAAGAGAGACACAGAACCACATATAGATGTGTATTCTGATGTGAGAGGGATAAAATTAACTAACCTTGGGTTTGTCCGGGCTGGGAAGAAAGGGGTATAAATCAAACTTTTACTGGGACGTGGTAATAAAGATCCAGTAGCAGTATGCGAGTGAGACCCTAGTTTGACATCCTAGATATGGTCTGGCAGGTGCAGGAGTGTCCGCTGGGAATGCTGGAAACCTAGCACACATCAAGAAAAGAAGAGGAATGAAAAATTGGGGTGGGGGGAATACTGATGATTGGAAACTATGCTGAATAGCCATCCTTGAGCTGGCGGTGAGAAAACGTACTCCATGTTCTTACCTAATGTGGGACCGTACTGCTGTGGGGCTGAGACGGAGGTAAAGCCATGTTGGATGATGTAGCTGTAGGGGGCCCAAAACAGTCTACAAAATGGACTTGGTTGCTGTTGGGGTGAAGGCTCCTGTACAATAAAAAAGGTCAGGCCATTAGAAAATGGCTTCCGAAAAGTGCAGTCTGGCATATGGTGGCAGAGAGAGTGAGCCTGTAGGAGGCTGCTGGGGACGTTAGCCTACCTCCAATGGACTGGTGAGTGAAGCGTCGTAGATCGCTGCGAGCTGGTGGGGGGCTCTGGGCTATGTCCGGACTGGAACGCAGCAGAGCGGTGTGCTGTTAGTTGAGCGCATGCGTCTTAGAAAAGAGCCCAAGTCGGCTCATAGTTGGCGCGCGGCTGAGCGCATGCGCTCGGAATTAGTGGCGCGGCTCGGGTGCGCTGTATGGTGTCCTTACCAAAAATGTATGACACTACTCTCCTCACGCATGCGCTGGGAGGTGGTGGGAGGTGTTGTGTCTGTGTCACATTGTACGGGCATACTATTGGAACAACCGAATTAGTGGGCAACGTTGCGTGGTGTTGGCGCTGTTACCCACCTGAGGCTGAAGTAATGTGTAAAGCGCTGCCACGTTGTAATGGCTACCTGATGGAGTATCAGGGTTGGTATATGGTGCCGTGTAGTGCAGGCGTAATTGTCATTCAGGGGCTCAGGCAGTGGGAGAGTGTATGGTAGAAAGTAACCCTCACGTGTTGTAGAGTGCCTATCAGGTTAGCATGATGGTATAAGAAGAGTGCAGCGGCTCAAACAATGGAAGGGTTGTAAATAGACCTCACATAATGCGCAGTGCCTAACGAATTAGCAGTATCTAGGCATCATGGAACGAGTAGCAGGAAAGTAATGCACAATATGTGCATCGCAGGTGTAGGTATTGGATAGGGGTAGTGATCTATCCATATTGCTATAGGTGGGGTGGCCTAGGGGGGGCATACTGGGGTCATAGGGTGTTGGTGTTCCCTGATAGGTAACGGCCCTCCTGCCACCTGGCTGAGATGTAGCTGTGGACTGCTTCGGGTTGGGCTAGGGCAAGACTTGAGGCAAGTGCCCTAGTGTAAGAATCTTGCCTGTTGGACTCAAATTACCAGAATGTAGAAATAAATGATAAAGTCAATTCAGTTGTAGTGGTAATTTTCTGAAGGGGAGGCTTCATTTAGTCCATGTTCAATTGTCCATAATTTAAAAATCTACCAAGCCTCTTTGTAATTTAGGGCATTTTTGATGTTTGAGGTATTTTGAATCTCATCAAGGACCCACCATTTCAACTGTATGTTGAGGTTCCATAAAGTGAGAAACCAAAAGTGCTGTGGTGGAGCGGCATCTTATTTTAGAACGATGTTCACTGATACGTTTGTGTACGGATCTTGTGGTTTGGCCCACGTAACGGAGGCCGCAGGGGCACTCTATGACGTAGATCACATTGGGAGTCTTGCAATTGGTAAATTGTCGGAGAAACCAGTCTTTCCCTTCAATTTTGAAGGATTTGGTTTTGCTCGTATACTTGCAGGCTGTACAGTTGCCGCATGGATGGTGGCCTGTCAGTATTCTAAGTTCCCATATACCTGTTCTGGTGGTCTTTTTAGGGAGGCGGGCATGTGTGAGCCATTCGCAGAGATTTTTTGATCTTTTGAGAGCCAACCTGGGTATCGGTTTATCAGGTAAATTTTAATGAACAAGAGGCCAGAATTGTTTTATGATTTTGTTGGTGTCTGGTCCAAAGGTGGTCACACAGGTGATGCAGTCTTCTGGTGTATCATGGTTTCTGGGTTGGAGTAAGGTTTCTCTTAGAAAGCATAAGACTCTTTTGCGTGTGTTCTTGAGTAATTTTCTTGGGTAGCCGCGTGCCAGGAGTTTAGAATCAAAGTGTGATGCATGCTTACGGTATTGTTGAGTTTCCGAACAGTTCCTGCGTACTCTTAGAAATTGGCCAAATGGTAAATTAGTTCTCAGGCTTTGTGGGTGACTGCTATTGAAGTGAAGCAGTGTGTTGCAGTCAGTTTCTTTCCCGTACAGTGTACATTGAAGCCTGTTTTCATCTGTAGTGATTGTTAGGTCCAGAAACTTTATAGCAGTTTGACTGTTGTTAAAGGTGAATTGAATCTCTGCTGATTGAGTATTCAGCCATGTGTGGAATGTAGCGAGTTCAGGTGTGGTTCCTTTGCAAACAAACAGGATATCGTCTATGTATCTGTACCAATTTTGAATTTTGTTCAGAAATGGATTATGTGAATTCAGAACAAACAACGCTTCGTACTCTGCCATAAAGATGATAGCTAAACTGGGGGCAAATGCTGCCCCCATGGCTGTGCCACTGATCTGCAGATAGAATGTTTAATCAAAAGTGAAGACGTTTTTTGTCAGTGCGATTTCTAAGAGCTCAAGGATGAAGTTGACGGGCACTCTTGTTGGCTCCATATGATGAGTGAGGTGGTGTCTTATACATTCCAGGGCTGCTGTCTGGGAAATGCTGGTATAGAGTGCCTTGATGTCCAATGTGACTAATGTGTTGTGGTTGTTAAATGGAAGGTTTTCGAAGATGTTAATGGTGGACATGGTGTTCTTCAAATATGTCGGAGTGCGTTGGCATAAAGGCCTGAGAAAAAAAAGTCAATAAATTTACATAAGGGTTCCAGGATGGAGCCACATCCTGAAATGATGGGTCTACCGGGTGGATTGGTGGCGTCCTTGTGGACCTTGGGGAGTGCATAGAATGCAGGTGTTCTTCCCTCAGAGGTGTTCAAGAATGTTTCCTCATCCTCCGTGATCCAGTCTTGTTCTCGAGCATAGCTTGTGCTTGTAGTAATTTCCCGTTGGATGGTGTTGGTGGGGTCTTGACTTAGTTTTTTATAGTTGCTGCCATCTTCCAAAAGTGTTGCAACCATCATCTTGTACTGGTTCAGGCTTTGTACCACTATACCCCACCCTTGTCTGCTGTTTTGATGACAATATTGTTGTTGGATGACAATTGTCTGAGTGCTTGTTGTTCTCCATTGGTGAGGTTTTGCCGGAGGGGCATTTGTTTCTTCTGCAGGTTTCCAATTTCCTGTCTCACGCATTTCTCAAATGTGATGAGGGCTGGTTTGGTATCGTTGTCATTGGGACAAAAGGTGGATTTGGGTTTCAGTCCTGTGCTCTCTTCCATGCTGGGTGTCTCAGTATCTTGGAAGAATGTTTTTAAGCGGATTTTGCGAAAGAAACTCTGGAGTTCATTCTCCAATGTGAACCAGTTGGTAGGGTTGGTGGGTACATATGAAAGGCCTTTGCCTAGGACAGCTGTTTCTTCGTCCGTAAGATTGTGATCTGAAAGATTGAAGATGGGCAAGGTGTCTGTATTAACTAACGTCGTCGGTTGCGACGGTGTCCTTGTGGGGGTCGCCATTGAAGGTACATTTGCATAGGTGGGGGGCCCCAGCACATATTGCTGGGACCCCCTCTGCCTAAAAAAGGCAGCTGGTGCTGGAAGAATGGAGGTCTCTGCTGAGAATATGGTCCAGTCTGTTGGTTTTGATCTCCTGACCCTGACCCAGAGCTTGAGGTGTCGGAGAAGGTTACCCATCTTTTTCTCTGCCTTGATGTTCCGGCAGTATTTTGGGCCCTCTCTTTTTCCTTATTTTCCTTGAATTCAGGTGCTACGTATGGGTACACCTTTTCAATTTCAAACTCATTGATGTCTTTTGCTAGTTTCTCATGTTTTTTCTCTAGCGTGTCAGACATGAATTGATCCATGATTTTGTTAATTTCTTTTAATTTTTCTTTGGCATTATCCAATGCGGTGTTACTTAGGAATTTTCTTTCTTCTTTTTCTAGATCTGTTTGAATTTGAAGATGTATGCGTTGTGCCGTGGTGATTGTTAAGACCATTAGGTCTTGGCTGCACTTAGTGGCGATTTGGCTGAAATCAATCATGTACTCTTGATCTTCGAGAAATAGAGCTGGTTCATTGTGAACGCAGGGCGAGAGGACACGGGAGCGACCACAGGCAATATGAAGGAAGAACGGGAGCAGGATAGTGGTCCGTTGGAAATGGTGTCCTCCAGGAGGTGAGCTCATGCTACAGACATTAAGATACCTGGGGATAAATGAGTATAACACACCACAACGCAAGCCGGTGAGAGCAAAAGACACCAAAGGCATGTGAAGACCTGAAGGACAAGAGCATACAGAGAATACCATGGGCGCTACTGAGAGGGTGCGCGGGTTTGGCAGGGGCACACTGGAAGCTGTGTCTTACTGAGAGTGAGGCCATATGCTATATATTATAAGGCGCCTCAACACCCTGAAGGAGACTTGGCGGAGCATACAGCAACAAAATCGAATTGAGAGGAACTCCCCAAAAGGTGGACTGAAAGATTGTATGATTACACGGTAGGCAGCGTACTAAGAGACCCGCAGTCACGAAGTAGAGGCAGAGGGGCTGAACACGAATCTAAGCACTGCCAAGAGCACGTAATCTAGAGGAGAGACCGGGTGGTGCAATGTCTGTAAAAGGGGGGAAAGCGAAAGCCAAACAGCCAACAATGGACATATTCACTATGTCGCAGCAGACCCCGACCACCCCAGCGCAAGCCTTGACTAGTACACCTGGGGATGTGGCCCGCTGAGGGATGACCATGCGATCCTTGCAGCCATCACAGAACTAAAATCCTTGTGGGGAACAGCAATGGCTGACCTGAAAGCGGCGCTGGAAACTAAAATAGATGCAGTGGGGATAGAAGTCAACCTATTGCGACAAGACATGAGAGCGCTTTCAGAATGGACGACTAGTTTAGAGAGCGCAGTGAAAAACAACACGGACACCAGCACCGACAATGCCCAGGAGGTTCACATACAAAGCAACAAATGTCCAACCTGGAGAATCGAGCGGAAGAGGCCGAAGGGAGAGCGAGACGCAATAACATTCGCGTGGTTGGCCTTCCAGAGGGGGAAGAAGGCC
Organism: Ambystoma mexicanum; assembly: GCF_040938575.1. Taxonomy (NCBI): domain Eukaryota; kingdom Metazoa; phylum Chordata; class Amphibia; order Caudata; family Ambystomatidae; genus Ambystoma; species Ambystoma mexicanum. The sequence goes on from NC_090924.1 coordinate 1,044,182,239, forward strand.
AAGATCCTACAGACTACATGGAGAACATGATTATCCAGGAGATAGGAGCCGGCAGGCTCTCCCAGGGGTTTACGATCGAACGCACACACAGAGCCCTGACAAGGAGGCCGCAAACCCTGGGCCCGGCCCCGGGTGATCATAGCGAAGATCCTTAATTACAGGGATCGTGAGAAGATTCTGGAGTTTTTCAGGAAAGGAGGAACGATAACGAGAGCGTTGGCGACCATCACTGCATACCCCGACTACACCATGCAGGTGCAAAGACAATGAAACGGATATGCAGTGATAAAAAGGAGACTGCGCTCAGCTGGATTTATATATATGCTCTTGTATCCCGCAAAGCTTAAGATCTTATACAGAGAAAAGCATACTTTTTTGATACCCTGGAAGACGCGACGAACTGGCTGGACGCCCAGGGCTGCCCGGAGCGTGAAGACGAACAGAAGCGAGATGAACACGATAAGTGAAATAATGCTATGCCACATGTAGTTGGGTATGAGGGTATTGATGGGGAGACACTTGATGGGAATAATAATGGGCGCAGACACACGACAGTACTAATTGATCATAAATGTGCAAAATATGGACATGTTGGACTGGAATATAGACTGCACAAATTAAAGGTTAACGATAAGAGCGCTTAACGCAATGGTTAATGCAGGAGACACAAGAAGGAGACGACCTACCCCCAGTAGGAAGAGTGAGAAGAGCCACTAGGGCAATATCTCCCTGCTGAGCCTCGAGTACGGGCAATTGCTGTATAAAGGGCTAGATGGGGGGTGCCTGAGATCCAGGGATGGAGCTGGGCAACAGTTGGGAGGGGGAGGAGTAGTAGCGGGTTAGATATTAAGTTGAGGCAAGGGAGGAAGGGGGATAAGAAGGGGGTGGGAAGGGAGTTGGGTGTGATATCATTAGTAGGGGACCGAGCCTATATCTATATGTCAATATGCCAAAAGACGGGAGGGGGGGGAATGGGATGTTAACGAATCATGGGGGAAGTAATTACTTGGAATGTGAGGGGGCTCAATAGTTACCTAAAAAGGAATAAGGTAATGATGTACCTGCGCAGACAGAAAATAGACATAGCCTTGATACAAGAGACTCACCTCACAAAAGAAAGATTAGAGGTGATTCAGAAAAAATGGAAGGGGACGGTTACCGGGGCAACATATTCAGCTTACGCAAGAGGAGTGTGATTACCTGGGTAGCACCGCATGTCCCATTTCAGTTATTACAGTCCACAGTGGACACAGATGGGAGGATGGTTGCAATAAGAGGGCTGGTTGAAAATAAAGAAATAAGCATCATAAAGACATACGCCCCCAACAAAGAAACAGCGGCATATTTCAAGACCCTGTACACCAAAATGAGCATGTACGTAGGAGGGGCGGTGATATGGGGAGGGGACTTTAACTGTACACTAAACCCGAAAATAGACAGATCAGATAACAAAATAGATAGACCCTCCCCGGCTGCCAGGGCATTGCAGTCTTTGGTGATAGACTAAGTTTGAGGATGCATGGAGGGTGCTCCACCCGCAGGACAGACAGTATTCACATTACTCGACCCCACAAAATATGTATACAAGGCTAGATTATATGTTTGTCATGTAAGAACTAATGGCAGAAACAGTACAGACCGCTTACAAGGCGAGGGCTTTATCAGACCATTCGCCATTGGTCCTAATATGGCAATGCCAACCTCCTAAAGCGAGGATACCAACATGGCGCCTCAGAGCAGAGGCACTAAAGGATACACTGTTTAGGGAGGATTTAAGAGAAGAAATAACAAGTTACTTTGAGATTAATACTGGTAGTGTTGAGTCAGCTGGCACACTGTGGGAGGCCTTCAAAGTGGTAGTGAGAGGAATAGCCATAGCCAAGTCCAAGGGACTACAAAGAGGGCTATTAATAGAACTGGAGGCGGAAAAAGAGCTGGAAACAGCACTGAGCAGAGAAGGTAACACCAAGGAAGATGCTGAAATCATACTCAGGCTGCAACATAAATGTGCAGAACACTGGGAACGACTGCAATCTAAACTATAAAGGGATGCCCGTGGTCCCCTATGCTGTATATCTTAGCGCTACAGGCCCAGGCGATATATCTAAGGCAGCAGTATGACATAATATGGATTAACGTAAAAGGGGAGCCGCACCTAATCTCCTTGTACGCAGATGATATGCTGCTGTATTTACGATACCCTGAAGAAAACCTTCAATATGTTCTAGAGGTGATGGAGCGCTTTCCGACCTTATCTGGCATAGCGCTGAACCCCAAAAAATCATGTATATTTACGCTTGGCAGGTATGTAGGGACTCTGCGAGACAATTACCAATTCTACAAATACCATGGGAAGTGAGTAGGTTTAGATATTTAGGGATAAACATTTATCACACGGTGGAGGTGGAACACCAACATAACACGGAGAAAGCGGTCAGGAACATCGAAAACATTATGAAGTTCTGGGCAAAGCTTCCTTTGGCGATGATGGGGATAGGGGCAATGCTGAAAATGGTAGGTCTGCCAAGACTGCTGCATTGTTTCGGGAACATACCATATCTGATACCGAGGCAATTCTTTGCTAGGATACATAGCATATGCAGGGAATTTCTTAGGCATGAGTCGAGGAACAGAATTGCCCTCTGGAAATTACAAAATTCTTATGATAAAGGGGGCATAAAGCTGCCAAACTACTAAGTCTACTATCTAACTAGTCAATTGCAATATGTGACAAAGTGGCTATCAGAGGACCCAACCTCAGAATCTAGGTTGTTTAGGATGGAATGTGCCCCTTTCTTTCTGAAAGAAATGACTGCCTATATCAGATATGAAAGGGCGCCCAAAAGATATTGGGATGGAAAATGGCATAGGGCCTATCAGATAATGGAGAACCCAGCTCTGTGTTCCCCACAAGTGCCACTTGTTGCATTGACGGGAAAAGAAGGCCAATTAATGAAGATGATCAGGAAGCACTGGGAACCAGTAAGGATAGCAACAGTGGGTGACATATGGCAGGAGGGGAGCATGAAAGAATTTGGGATGCTGGTGGAGGTAACGGGGTTGCACTTGGGGCAATATATTACATACCATAGGATGCTGCGGCGCATCCAAGAGACATGGTTCGAAACTGTACTAGAGGAACAACCGGACGCCGACATAGAAATTATGTACGATATAGCTGAGGGAGGGCACGAAATATCTAGGATATATGAGTTGGTGATGTCCAAAGAGGGGAAGGAAGTGGTACAACTGAGACAGGACTGGGAGTAAGAAGTGAGTAGCCTAATGAGTGATGGCATGTGGGAGCGGGCCCAAGGGTACCATAAAAAAGTGTCAAGGAATGCAAGACTACAGCAAATTCAACTGTATACAACCCACAGGGCTTTTATGACACCCCAGAGAATAGCTAAATTTTAAAATGCACAACAACAAACTTGCCCCAAATGCGTCGATGAAAACGCCGGAATGATGCATATGTTCTGGGCGTGCCCAGAAATTGAGAAGTTTTGGAGCGAAGTAGCCCACAGATTGGAAGATAAAGGGGTTAAGTTAAATGTGGAAATAGCGTGGGCATGTCTGTTAGGGGGGTTTCCCAGACCACATAAGCTTAAACATATGTGTAAACTAAAGAATTTAGCATATATACTTGCGTAGCGAAGAATTGCCATGGGATGGAAGGCATGCCATAGACCTAAGATAGAAGTATGGTGCAAAGACCTACAGAAATGGGCGGAAGCTGAAACTGCAGTATGGCAGTAAGCTAACAATACGGGAGGGGATGAAGACACAGAAACCCTGACAGCCAGAAAACACTTAATAGCTACTCTATTTGGGCCCGCCCTGGATTGGTCGAGCGACCATGACCCAGCAGAGAACATAGGTGAAGAATCCCCTTCGCAAGAAGAAGCAGAGCAGGAGTAGTGTAGGCTCGGAAGGGGGAGCGGGAGCGGGAGAAGCAGTAGACAATGTTTAAGTTACACAGATTGGAACATTGTAATATGTACTGCAAGTTTGGTTGGTTGGTTGTTGAAATAAAATTAATAAAAATCGTTTAAAAAAAAAATAGTGTTAGTCGGGGTAGCTGATTAGGTAGTCAAATTCAAGAGTGTAGAACCTAAGTGTTGAGGCTCATATCTTGGCTTTGCCAGCGGCTGATACAGTGATCCTGGACAGGTGATATCAATGTACTGTATAGTACTCTGCTGCCATCCATAAGAAGGCTTGCCTTCTCACATACTGGTGCCATTGTTTTTTTTTTGTTTTAACTTTTATTTTTGCTGACAGAGGCAAAAGGCATACACACACATCTGAGCAATAGACACAAATTCGTTGCATATACAGGTGAATACAGAACATATAGGCAAAATTATGGTAACAGCGGTTGAGTAATAACATATCACAGAGCACCAAGGTGCTGAACAGCAATAGGGACGTTAGGGGGATTCATCCACCGAGGAAGTGTCATTTAAGCTAATCAAGTAGCTGTTGAATGCAGACCATATGTTTCGAGGACGAGAACGTACTGGGAGCATACCCAGAAACTCCTCCTCACAGTTTCGGGACCAGGTGAGTAAATTTAACCATTTCTGGAACGTGGGGGGGGCTGGGGTTCTTCCAGCTTTGTAGTACACACTTTTTGGCTATGATACAGCTTACATTTAAGAACTTAATAATGTCTCTCGCTCCCCCAGTCTGCCACACCCCAAACAGAACCCCCATTGGATCAGGGTCCACCTCAGTATCAGTGATCTCAGACAGTATCTCTATGACTTTACTCCAGAATGTGGCCAGTTCCAGGCAGTCCCAAAACATATGCAAGTGGTCAGCGCCCTCCGCACCGCAGCGGGGGCACAGCCGAGGATCGGAGCAAGCAAACCTTGACACTTTACCTGGAGTGTAATACAGCCTGTTGAGCAGTTTATATTCTATGGTGCGGTAGCAGAAGTTTAGGGACACTCTACTAGTATGGGAACACATCTTCTCCCACTGTTGATCAGTAAGTACCAGTTCCAGCTCGGAGGCCCAGTCCTCACGGGCCCTGGACGGAAGTGGAGAGGGCGAGGTCAAGAGGAGCTTATATAATGAGGAAACCACCCCGCGGGCACCACCCGAGTTGGCGATGTAAGCAATCGCAGGAGAGTCCCGGGGTTCAATGGGGAAGACAGGCCATGCATTCCGGAAGGCAGCGCGGAGTCTGTAGAACTGCAGGAGTTCCAGAACGGAACCCGAGTGCCCCGGCCTCCACGTCTGCGGTGTTATAAACTGTCCCTCTGGATAGAAATCGGTAAGGGCGCGGTATCCCAGGGCCTCCCAATGGCGCGCCAGGGCGGTGTCATACGTGGGTTCCAGCGCGGGAAACTTCCAGGCGGGGAGCCATTTGTAGTACGGATATTGCTCGTCGCAAGTTTTGAATATCTGGCCCCAAGCCTGTACCGTGGTCCGAACCGGATCAATGGGAGAGTCCGGCACATACTGCCGGTTTAGAATCAAGGACATGACATCAGTGCCTGCCGATGCCAGAAACTCAAGTTTGACGTGGGGGCCCAGGTTACCAGTAAGATGCGAACTGCGCCTGTGAAGCAGTCCAATATCGCAGCAAGTCTGGGGCTGTGAAACCCCCTCTGTCGTAGGGCAGTGACATATCCGACCACTTTTTACGCACCGCGCCAGAGTGCCATAGGAATTGAGCAAACAATTTATGCAGGTTCGTAAAATATTTCCTACCCGGCCAGACAGGAACATTACCAAATATGTACAACAACTTGGGTAGCAGGATCATTTTTACCAGCGAGAGTCTGCCGGCTAGTGATAGTGGAAGCGTACGCTAGCGCGTGATTTTGGCCTCGGCTTGCTCAGCTACTGCCTGGTAGTTGTCTGCTAGTAGCGATTCTTTGGCGAGGGACACCTGGACTCCCAAGTACTTAATCCCATTCGGGGACCAACGGAGCGGGTACTCAGTGGTGGGCTGCATCGTGGAGCTAGTGAGGGGGAGGATCTCAGATTTCGTATAATTTATAGTGAACCCCGAGTATGTGCCTATGCGGGTGACGTCCCGTAAGATCGGGTCCATATGAACAGCTGGGTCTCTTATAAAGAGTAGTACATCATCCGCATACAGCAAGATGATCTCAGGGGAGTCCTTCAACCGCACCCCCCTCCGCGCATGCCGCTCCCTGACGTAATCGGCCATCGGCTCAATTGCCAAGGCGAAGAGGATCGGGGAAAACGGGCAGCCTTGTCGGGTACCTCTAAAGAGAGGGAACAGGCCGGACGTCTGAGAGTTAACTCGCACCCTGGCCACCGGGGAAGTGTACAGTAACCTAATGTATGCTATCATTTTGGGCCCTACCCCCATATTTTCCAAGACCAACCAGATGTATTTCCAAGACACCATGTCAAATGCCTTCTGAGCATCCAGTGTGACCGCAACCGCACTCGCCCCTTGGTCAATACGTGCCATGATGTTAAGCAGCCTCCTAATGTTGTGGGATGTTGATCTTCCGGGTACAAAGCCTGATTGATCATCGTGGACCATGTACGACATGACCGGGAGGAAGCGGTTGGCAATCACTTTGGCGAAGATTTTGGTGTCCAAATTCATCAGTGAGAGGGGCCTATAAGATCCGCACTCGTTAGTGGGTTTACCGGGTTTGAGCAGGACCGTGATGGTGGCTTCGCGCAGCGAAGGGGGAAGAGTGCCCAGCCGAAGTGACTCGTTCCAAACCTCAAGCAGCTTGGGAGCCAAGATGGCCATGTGCTCCTGGTAGAACTCAGCTGTCAGCCCGTCAGGACCAGGTGCTTTTCCTTTAGGGAATTTAGATATAGCCTCGACTATTTCATCCAGCTGGATGGGGGAATCCAATTGGTCCCTGGTAGCGGGGGAGACGATAGTCATGGGGATCTGCTGGAGGAGGTCGCGCATTTGGGACTCACTGTGCTCGGGGGGTTGGGTGTACAGCTCTGAGTAAAAGTCCGTGAAGACCTCCAGAATATGTTGGTCAGACCACCGTTCCGACCCCAGGCTGTCCTTGATGCAAGTTATCTGGGTTTGGCCCCACTCACCCCTGGCCAACGTAGCCAGTGTCCTGCCAGGTCTGTCCCCCTCTCCATACCTACGAGCCGCCTGTGGGCGACTGAAGTATTGGTGGCTTGTTCATTGAAAAATTGGAGTTATTTGCTGATCTGGGATACAGTCGCGGGGTCGATAGATGTAGGATGAGCGCTCTCAAGTTCGCGTAATTTGGCTTCAGAGCGGGCAAGGGCAGCCCTAATGGCCTTGAGGGTTCCCGCCTCCCTAGATATGGACATTCCCCTGATGAAGACTTTGAAAGCTTCCCACCGGACCCCTGTAGAAGTAGATTGAGGTGTATTAAGTTCAAAGTGGGACTGGATGTCGGACAATATATCAGCCTTAAATACTATGTCCTGTAAGGCCAAGGACTTGAAACGCCAAGAGTTAATTGTAGGGGCGGGCACACCCAAGTCTATAGATAGCCGGATCGGTGAGTGATCCGACAGGGTGCGCGCCAATATTTGAGTTTCCACCACCCTCCCCAGAAAAGAACTAGACAGGAAGAACATATCAATTCTGGAGGAGCTGTCATGCACCGAGGACTAATGAGTATATTCCCGCATCTGCGGGTGCATTACCCGCCAGGGGTCTCGAATGTCAAGGGTAATGCTATGTGCAAGGAGCTTGCGTGCCGCATTAGAAAGGAGTCTGGGGGCCGTGCCAGTTCTGTCAAGTGTGGTATCTAAGATAAAGTTCATGTCCCCCCCAAATGATCTGCACCCCTACGTATCCCAGCAGTATGGAGGCAATCCGGTCAATAAAGTCGGGAGAGTCCACATTGGGGCCATACGTATTAACCAGTAAATAGTCCCTGTTCGCTATTGGGCAATGTAGGATAATGTACCTTCCCTCTGGATCGATGTAGCTCTTATGGAGTACAAACTTAAGTGACCTGTGGATCATTGTCAATACCCCTCTGGCGCGGGTCGAATAAGCCGTGAGGTACCTGTGTGGACCCCATGCAGGCACGATGCACCTAGCTAGCGGGCCCCCACAGTGTGTTTCTTGCAATAGTAATATCCTGCAACCATGTCTGTTGGCGTGGGCTATGATTTTGCGCGCCTTGGTGTAGTTACTTAAACCCCGGATATTCCATGACATCACTGTTGTGGACATTACAGGAGACTAAGGTACATCCCACAACCGCTGTAGAGACTTACACAGTGAATGAAGGGAGCCCCCACGAGGGTGCCCCGATGTCGTGCGCTTTGCCAAACCGCCCCTGTCATTTACAATATTGTTACCCCAGACCCCAACCATACCACCCCCCTCCCTCACTGCCCACCCACAACGTGCAGTGGAAATCACCCCCCCCCCGGATGGACGTGCCAACAACTAACCCGACCATCACCAGGAAGTAAGGGTCAGTGGGCGAAATCCAACAGGGATATGCCCTTTCCAGGGCCCAAGAGGGGCCAACTAGCAGTAGCATCCAATAAAACAAACATTGCAATTGCAGTGAGGTGCGCTGTTGCCGTGTGGACGGCTACTTAAACATTGCATAAGACAGCATAAGCTGTCAAATAACAGGTTTCTGCGGAATACAGAGTCTTTGTAGGGTCCCAACGCTAGTCTCCAACACCCAAGCCGGGCCACGGCCCGTAAGAAAATTAAGGGTACCCAGACCGCATGGTCGATGATAGAAAATTGCCATTGACCCCTGCACATTGAAGGATTACCAGTCAGGTGAAGCAGTGACAGACTAAGCTACATCTGGTCAGTCAGCGCCGGCGTGGTCAGGCACTGGATTGTGGATTGGTATGTGAGCCTCGATGAATTTTGCCGCTTCATCCGGGACAGTGAAAAAGTATAGTTTATTATTATGAGTAATTTTGAGACGTGCCGGGAACAATATGACATACGGGACATTGCGTTCTCTAAGCAGTTTCTTAACCCCAAGGAATTGGCGCCGCTCCTGCTGCACCGCAATTGAAAAGTCCGGGTAGATCCTGATGGTGTGGGACTAATGGCGCAAGTCTCCCCTCTCACGGGCCAGCCGGAGGATACGGTCTCTGTCCCGATAGTTGAGGATCCTGGCAATGATGGGCCTTGGGATATCCCCCGGCTTGGGCCGCGGAGACAGGGTCCTGTGCGCACGCTCGACAGTAAAGTACGGTGAGAGATTCGGGTTGCCCAGTAGATCCTTAAGTAGAGCTTCGACGGCGTCTTCCATGCAGCCCTTAAGTGCGTTCTCAGGGACCCCGATTATACGTAGGTTATTCCTACGGGAGCGCGATTCTAGGTCGTCACACTTGGCTCTCACACTCTTCATGTCGCGCGACAGGGAGGCGACGGTATTCTGCAGCACATGAATCTCGTCCTCGTTCGTGGATATCCTACTTTCGGCCTCGGTAATTCTGGTGCCTGCCTGGTCCACTCGGGTTTTAAGAGAAGCAACATTGGCGTTAATGTCGTCCAATTTTTCGTGGAACGAGGCAAAGTTCTTGCCCATGGATTCCATAAGTGTGGTCAGATCGGGGGTTCTCGCCCCAGAGGGAGTGTCACTTTCCGGGTCCTCCTGCAAGGACGATGCGTGTCCCATCTCCTCCCTCGGGACTGATTTAGCAAATTTATCCATGGTTCCCCTCCCAGAGGCCCCCTTGGTTTTATTTGGCATTGTGGATAGAAACACAGAGATGGCGGATGGCCGCTGGGGCATTCGACGGAGTGGAGGGACCAGTCGAGGGATCCAAACAGTGAAAAGCCAAGGGTGCCGCACCAGTGGCCCCTCGAAGACCAGGCTCCGCGTGGCAGAGCGCGCAGACGCGGTAGGTAGAAAAGGCAGCCCAGGCAGATTATAGAAGCAGTGGGGTCGGGGAGGCTGCAGGAGAGTAGGAAGCCAAGGCCGTGTAGGAGTCGATAGGAAAGAGCAACCAGCCCTAGCGAGCGAGCGGCTCCCTGATAATGAAGCCGGACAGTTGTGCTATAAAGGTCCCCCTCCAATCATGTCAGAGAATACTGAGTAGAAGCCGTTTGCCAGGTGGCCCCGGTGGAATGAGAATGTGCAGGCTCGGTACCCCACCGGGCCCGAGACGCGGCGGCCCCCAGTAGCCCGTATATGGTACAGTCCGGGCCCCCAGTATGGGAAGCGGTGCAGCAGCTTGCGATCAGAGATCCAGGTCCTCCGGGGGTGCAGGCCGCTCAGATGTCACGCAGGGCAGAGTGAGAGGGCCAGGATTCATAGGAGCAGTCAGACAAGTAGATGGGGGTCCGACCGGTGCACCCTCCCGCTCCTCACCTCCTTAGTCCAGTAGTGTGAGCCACACAGGCTCAGGGTAGCCAGGCTCCAGCCAGCCGCCTAAACGAGATGAGCGCTCTGGCGCTGTATGCAAGGGGAGAAGTGGCAGGCGGGGCCCCAGTCCGGTCGCCACGCCGGGACGAGCGCTCCGGCGCTGACAGCAGGGGAGAGGTGGGGTCGCCCCCCAGCAGGCCCCGTGTTGTCAAGGCGGTCAGGCTCCAGCGCAGCCGCCGCACAGAAATGAGCGCCAGAGGCCCCCCAGGCGGGCAGCCGAGGCCGCGCGGCTGATGAAGGAGGGCAGGGGGCGGGAGCCAGGCGCCAGCCAAGGCCCGGCGCACCAACCGCCAGCAGGCCCAGAAGTCCCGTTCGCAGGCTTCCCGGGGCCGATTCGGGTCGGGATTGCAGCAAGATTGCCAGAAGGGATGGGGTAACAGTTCCACCAAAGATAAGGCAGTGTAGGCAAAAGGAACCGCAGTTGATGACGGATTTCAGCAGCCGGAGCCACACAGAGCTCAAGAGCTAGGCAGCCATCTTGGGCTGCTCCACAGCGCCACCGGATACTGGTGCCATTGTTAAGCCGATTTCATGACCTTTCTTTTTATGTAGGCCATTTGAGTGTAGGGGTCATACACACAAGAGTGTTGACCAATTGTCACCGACCTCTAGCAAGAACATTTTCAGGTGTGCTTATTGAGCACAATAAATTGGTTGCTTTCTTTGGCAATTTCAAAAGTATTTCTACACATCAAAGATACACATCTGTGTTGGGTGTATTTAAAGCTTTAAAATACAATAGAAAACCCTAGATTACATCTTTCAAACTCACACCAATTGATATTCTGGTACTTGTATACTTACCTTGATGATGGAGAACATGAAGCTGGAATCATTCTCCTTCTGCATAATATTCTTCAATAACATTTTCTTTTTAAATATTGTCAAGTCAGGTTATGATGTGATTTGCATACTTTCCAAGTAATTTCTAAAAAAAAGGAATAAGTTGCTTACCTGTACCTCCTGTTCTCCAGCCCTGGTATCTTCATGTATACACATGCTCACTGAATATTCCCCATCAGGCTGGGAATCCTCTGTAATATTAAAGCAATTTAGCTTTAAAGCTTAAAACTGCTTGTCAGTTTAGTAATAGATATTAACAAGATTATATTTTGTGAATCTTGAAGATACCATCTTCCAGCTTTAGCTGCTTCAGAAAAAAAAATAATCGACAGAGGGCTCTGTGCGTCAGTGCAGTCGACTAGATGTCCCTCGAGGGCTTCCATCCCATAGTCGACTTCATCGTCAGTATATACAGCAGGCGCACTGCTTCAGTTCTGTTTTTACGCCTTCCTCTCACAGAAATACCCACGTCAGTGAGTCCCAGACTTTGAAAGAGCATAAAGTGTAATGCCTGGAATTTCTACAGCGGGGTCACGTGGGACGAACATCCAGTCAAAAGAACGTTACCAGGGGTAAGTAACTTGTTCTTCGAACGGAGTGTGTCCTCCCCTGTATTCCTCATCTTTTGATAGACTCCAAAAGCAGTCTTAGGTTTTGGAGGAGGGAGTACGAATTTCCAGATTTAGGGTTCGTCATGGACTGTATGAAGGACTGTTTTCCCAAATCCTCCTTTCTGGCTAGAGGATGAATCCAGACAGTAATGTTTAGTAAATGTGTGAATGATAGACCTAGTGGCTACCACACAAATGTCTTTTATAGGCACCCCTCTTTGCAGAGTAGAAGATGTTGCCATGCCCCTTGTGGAATGCGCTCTCAGACCTTTAGAGGTATTTATCCTGGCCAATCTGTAGCATTCTATATTAGCAAGAATTATCCATGTGAACAAAGATTGTTTTGTAACTGGAAGGTCCAGTTCGTGTCCACTGTACCCAATAAAAAAGATGGTCATGTTGACATATTTTGGCCATTCGTGAAACATAAAAGCTCAAAGCTCTTCTGGGATCCATCAGATGCAGCCTTTCCTTTTCCTTCTCAAGATGAGGAGGCAGATAGAATGTAGTTAGCACAATTTTCAAGGATACATGAAAATCTGATACAATGTTTGGCAAAAAAGAAGGTTTAACCCTAAGGACGAATAAATGGGTTGCTAGATAAGGCCTGCAACTCAATCACCCTGCGGGCTGATGATAACGCTACTAACAGAATGGTTTTGAAAGTTAGTAGTCTTAGTGAATATGAATGGAGTAGCTCAAAAGGAGCACCCATCAGAAATATCAACACAAGATTAAGATCCCAAATCAGTACTTGAAAAGGTGTAGGAGGGAACACATTATTGAGTCCCTTTGGGAATGTTACCATTAATATCATCTTGAAGTAGGATACCTCTACCGATGTGCGCTTGAAGATTGAAAGCACTGGCAAGTATCCTTTAATGGTCCCAATCTGGAGCCCCAGATTTGCCACAGATAACAAAAAGGATAACATCATAGGCGTATTGCACTGAAAAGGGTCCACATCCTTTTCCCTGCACAAGCTGCAGAATTTGTTCCAACGGCAGCAGTGCAAGGATTTTGTTGCTGGCCTTCTGGCCGAAAGCAAAATCTCCATTATGTCATCTGGGAGGTCCCAATCCTTATACCTCAACCTCTCAGAAACCATGCCTGAAGGTTGAGTGTATTGCCCTCTGGATGAAGAACCCAACACTCCTATTGTAGGACCAAAAGAAATATTGAGGCTTAGTACCACCAAAGATGAAACACACCAGTAACGAGTTCAAAAGTACATGTACAGTTTTATTGGACAGATAGGTATCTGGCTCTCCGCGCCTTGCAGTGTTTACCATCAGACACTGTGAGGGGGGAGAATGCTGGCATTACAAAGTCATGGATTTATATACTCTTGGCCACAATCCCAGTTACATCGTCCAGCCCACTTTCGAGTTACATATTAATTAAGGGTTTGTAGCCAGTTCACATGGGTACGACGTCCTTTCATCGCGGGATGTTTTTTTCGCTGGGTTTTTTACCGCAATCTTTTTTCGATAAAACCCATCGAATTTTTGTAAAAATGGGAGGCTTGAGGGGGTGAATCCCCCCTCAAAAAAGAAAAAAATGCAATGGGTTTTTTCGAGAAAAAAAATCACAGTAAAAAACACAGCAAGAAAACATCCCGCGATGAAATGACATGGAACCGTTCACATAACTAATACAGAATCAATGTTTTCCTCAAACACTAGACATGTTTTTCTGCACACACAGCACAATGGTAACATTTGTTTTCAAGCTTAAAGTAAGTCCAGTTTCAAGGAAGGATCACAAAGATTTCTGCAAAGGTACACAGTTTTAGCTATTCACCCTTCTGTTCACTGTTTGCACAAGGGTGATTCTATTGGTACAGACAACATCTAAATTACTGTTCAGTTCAACTCTAGTTTAGCTCCAAGGTTTCTTAGTTCAGGACAAACAATCCACTCTCAGCAGCCACAACATGTTTATCTGCGTTGACACAGTGCAAAGTTCATTTTTCCCTGCTGCAGCTGAAAACACAAAGTTTATTTTTTTATTTTTTTTTTTTTATTAAAAGTTGTTTTTAAAGTTTGATTAACAAACATTTACAACATCGTCAAGTTTTGTTATTAAAATCATTACATAAAAAATTAAATTAAGTTCACAGTATGTTATTTAGAATTCATCATTACTTATCATAATACATGTATAAAGTAAATCCACAAAGTTTAACATGAGGCAAAAACAGGAGTTAAACCAAATGGCGGATGATTCTAAAATGGTGGCGTAGTCAGCCTTATTCAGGTTCATTTAAATGCGATTTTCAGTGCAATACGAATGCGCTTAGGCCAATGTTCGTTATCAGGTGGTATTTTGTGAAATATACTTTAACAAACCCTCCTTTTGGCCTAAGCCAAGAGCATTAAACATTAACATCATCCGAAGACCATCTATCACCGTCTGAACATCCCAAATCACTATTTTCTGAGACATTAATCGCCATTAACTCCTTGATCGTAATATCCTGCATTACTAAGAGCAGTCGTCAGAACAACTGGCTCCGAACTAATGACAAAATCCTCTTAAAAACTCTGTCACTCACCAACAAATCCCTTAATAAAGCTGCCCCATCTACCTTTCTGAGAGATTCCACAAACAGAGCTCCCTAAAACCATCCAGATTAGCAAACAAGGATCGTCGATCCATCCCCAGATTCAAACTCTCTACGATTGGTGGTGACAGCTTCCCTGTGAAAGCGGCCAAACTATGGAACTCCTTGCCTTCTACACTGAGAACAGACCAATCTTACCATAACTTTAGAACCAACATTATCCTATGGCTGAAATCTAATGACCATTAAAACGCACGCCACAAAATCCTGCAGGGCAACTAGCAATGACCTTCTTCTAATGGTATATAACTATAACAACACATTCTGTCTTGAAATGCATCTCTCTCTGCGACCCTCCTCTGGCTACCCACGATGGTAACCATAACTCTCTACACACCGCCTGTAATATTTGTAAATATCTGTTTATCCTGTATTATCTGTAATTACCTGTATATACCCTTTCTGTAATTATGGTTTGTAAGTAACTGATCTTATACTATGTTCTTGTAACTAAGCTTCGCACATTCTTGTAACTGCTGCGCCCTGATACCCCTGGGTCCGAAGCGCATTATAAATAATAAACAAACAAACAAACTAAGGCATTCGAATTTTTCCCGGGCATATTGGTCTTAGGTTCTAGTCTACCAATTCCCTGTGTACAACTTCCTCCTATCATGGAACAAATGACAGGCAGACATTGTATGCAACAACAGCAAAACAATATAAGGCCAAGTATTACCATTAAGACTGCAAAGATTTTCCAACACCAAGATCGCAATACGTCCCAGAACCATGTACTAATATCCCAGTTTCCCTCTGGAATGTGTACTTCAGTACTTAAGACATGTACATTCTTAATCGCCTTAAATATGGTGGGGGAGGAATCAGGTACAAAAACGCAACATGCAGATCCCACCATTTTGCATACCCCACCACGCTCAGCTAGAATGATGTCTAGCACCATCCTATTTTTGAAAGCCACTAATCTAATAGCGTTTTTCTCTAGCGTCATGTTATACAAAATATCAGTGGTCTTCTTGATGGTTTTCTCCAGTACCCTTGCCAATCTCCTCATATCTTCGGAATTCATTATCTGTCCCCAGAATGGTACGAAGGATTTGGCAACATCACCCAAGACTTGTGAAGGAGTATCACCATCCCCATTTCCGCCTTGGACGACTTAAAGAGATGTCAGCGGTGGGGGCAACATATATTCCTGGTAACAATATACCCAAATAACAAGTACCTTCCCAGTCCCTGGGTAACCACGGATATGCCTCATTGCCGCAAACAAAGTAAACCAGATCTCCTACATACAAAGGTCTATCCTCACTAGTTAAAACGGCAATATTTGTACATCCCTCAAATGTACCCATTGGTTGGGTACCTACCCTTTGTATGCAGAATGGAACGGAGTTTGGACTATGATTGATGGTATAGGAAGGAGGCACAGCATCCCTATTGCTTACGGGAGCCATCTTAAAGGAAATCAACGATTGAAAAGGTTTAGGGAGTCTGTCAGAAGGTCTAATAGAAGCAACATTTAGCTTGCTCCTATTCGCAAACTAAGAACATACTAAAGGTGTTAAAACTTGTTTCTCAATTTCGTTAAGATTAGTCCTGTCAAAATTCCCAGTGACACTATCATTCCAACGGCCGAAGAATAATGCCCAGAGTGAGGCATAACAGGCAGAAGTTAAAGGAAGAGGATGTATATACCACCCCAGTCCCTTTACCCCATGTTGCAGCAAATGCGAACAGATCCAGCAGTTTATTTTATTTAGAATGGCATGGGTTGCATTCATTATTATCAAAAAGAGTGTTATTATGATAACCCTCTCTATGTTGGAGGTCTCTAGGAGGAAGAGTGTGCAAATGCATGTAAGGTGGAGACACAGTGGAGATACTTGCAGTTGGTAACAAATCATCAAGCGGATGTGCGTATTCTAGATACCAAAACCCAATTGTCAATGCAATTATAATAAATATTGATATTGTAACCAGTAACCATTTTGTCTTTGGGCACCATGACCCTTGATGGGCAGATTCATCATCAAACAAGTGACCAGCATCCTTTTTAGTACGAGTGGCTTTCAGAATGGGATTTGTTTCTCAGTGTCCGTTAAGAAGCCTCACTGTTAGGCTTTTTTAGATCATCCGTGGGTGGCCCCTGCCCACGTGGCCTATGTTGATTGAAGGTAACTTTGCCGGTCCCTGCCTCTTATTTGATGCAGCAGAGGAATGACGAGGGACTGGCTCAACTGTGGTTTCTTGTGGGTACAGCCTAGCTGCACTTTCCTATCCTATTTACATTAACGTAAATGTCAGCAACTCTAAATCTATATCCGATTCCGTGCAGGATACCATGAGGCCGAGCAACCTCAGAAAATCAAAGGCAGGAGATGCTGGGTACTCTGGAATTCGGTGACCATCTGCAGAATATGTTGGGTCCTCACTTCGTGTGGAATGGCTTTCCCAGGGATGCATCCAGGACTGCTCCAATGAACTGGAGAATTTAAGATGGTATCATGTGGGACTTCTTGTAATTGAGGGAGAAGCCCATTCTGTAGAGAGAGTGGCAGGTTATGCTGAGATGTTCCAGGGCCGGTTTGGCAGAACGTGCCCTGATCAGCCAATCGACCAGATAGGGGTAGACGTGAACCCCCTCCTCTCCTGAGACTCGCTGTCACCACCGCCATCAGCTTGGTGAAAATCCTCGGCGGAGGTCAGGCCGAATGGCAGAACTCAAAACTGACAATGAGAACCGCCAACGGCGTATCTCAGGTACTTTCTGTGCTTGTGATGGATAGGCACATGAAAGTAGGCATACTCAAGGACTAAGGACACCAACTAATCCCGGAGCTGGAGGGCCTGAATGATCTGAGAAAGTGTGACTATTGTTAGGGAGAATTTTCTTATAAGGCTAATTTCCCAAACCTAGCGAGTCCCTAGCAGCTATGCTTGAATTGTTGGGGTTTGTTTTTTTCTCCTGCTAAGAGTGAGACCCTTTTCCTCCCACTCTTAGGCATGATTTGAGGTATGTCTTTGACTTTTTGGGTGCTTATGGGCTTTGGGGTCTTTTACTCCATAGGGTATCATCTGTTTTTGTGTATCAACCAGTTTGCCATTTCACCTTCCAGGACGTCTCTTGGTGGAATCGCCCGTGCCACGCACCCCAGCGGCCGGATACCCAAGCTTCACCACTGTGACCGCGAATAAAAGGAAGGCACCTTTTAAACGACAAACTCTGCGGCTGGTCTCTTCCCTGGGCAGTGCAACAACTCCAAGTTTCCTCCTCGACGAGATGTTCTCTTCCCCTGGTCGAAACCACGAACTGCACCCGCTGCCAGGAACAACTGCCACCGCTGGGGCTTCCTCAACTTTAAAGGTACTGTGTTCAACCTCGCCTCCCTTTCTACGGTTTGCTAAAGGTGACCCTTAAATCATTGGCTTTCCAACTGGGCTGGCCCCCAGATCTTCTAACTTTACCTTCTGAATCAACCCAACCTCTTTTGAACATTTTTACAAAGACTTGAATGCATTTCTAAACTGTGTGATCTTGGGCACATTTCACCTTGCTCCATTTAAAGTGGACCTGGCCTATGAACTTTGGCTCTACAGTAGACTCTGCCTTCACTAACTTGTTTTGGTCTTAGAAACGTGTTGGGAACTGTTTTATTTTCATGACCTGCCTTTTTCTCTCCCTTTAAATTAATTATTGGAGTGCCATCTAAGTTACGCGCTCGCATCTGTTTTTGACAAATAGTAGTGTGTTGACTTAGACTTGTCTAATAATTCTTAATGGAGGTGTGTATACTTTTCTGATTGTGTTTGAACTTGCTTTGCTAAATAGTGCTAGTGCATTTCCTTAAGTGTGTGTTAAATAAATAATGATATACTTCTGATACCAAGCTCTGGTCAGTGTTTGCTTGCTCTACTGTGTTTTTAGCCCTATTGTGTATGCTCTGTATACTGCCCTACTCTTCTTGAGAGAAGTCTGACTGCTCAGCCACAGCTACCAGGTAAATCTGGGTGGTACAGACTGCTACCAATTGGGTTTACTGCTTACTCCTGTAGTCTTAGTCTTCTTGCAGTGGTCCCCAAGGGAACTGCACAGGATTCTGCCTAACAACTATCATGAACTTGTCCTCCCAGCGGAACTTGTTCAAGCATCTCAAGTCCAAGATGGGTCTCAATCCTCCGTCCTTCTTAGGGATTAGGAAATCGGGAGAGTACCATCCTTTGTTCCTCTCCGTTACAGGTACTGGTTCTATAGCATCTTTCTCTAGGAGGCTCAAAATTTTTCTCGCGCAAGGAACGGATCCGGAACTTTGAATCAGTGGCTCCTGGGGGATGGCCCTGAGGCCTTTTTAGGAAGGTGAGGCAGTAACCTTGGGCCAACGCTCACGCATCTGAAGTGATACCCTGCTATTTTTGCAGATGTAGTGAGAGGCTGCCTCTCACCAGGGCCTTGTAGGTTAATGCCACAGGGAGGTTTTGAGGCAGCTGAAGCATCAGCTGATGATAAAGTAGCCGTTGCTTGGGTGGACTTTGCACTTCTCCCTCGTCCACCATGAGGGAATCTTCTTTGGTCGCTTTGACTAGCCAGTCCTCTCGCTCTTCCAACTGAGGAGTAGAAGTGAAAGGACTTAACCCTCCAAGATGATCCACTGGGATGAGATGGTTATGGCTGTCTGATGGCAGCACAAATGGATTTGTTTTTCGAAGCAGCTGAAGCTGGGAAATATTTCTTCCAGCTTCAGCTGCGTCCGTTGGCTTCATTTTGCGCCTTCCTCTTGCAGAAATAACTGTGTCAGCGAGTCCCAGACAGTACCAGACTTTGAAAGAGCATAAAGCATAATGCGTGGAAATTCTACAGCGGGTAGGTTGTGAGGTGCAATGGCGGTGGTGGCAGAGAGTCTCAGGAGAGGGGGGATTCAGGTCTACCCCTACCTGGGCGATTGGCTGATCAGGGCACGTTCTCCCAAACAGACCATTCAAGATCTCAGCATAACCTGCCACTCTCTCCATAGACTGGGCTTCTCCCTCAAGTCCCACATGATACCATATCAAAGACTCCAGTTCATCGGATACCATCTCAAAGACCCCACTCCTTGGGAAAAGACTCGCCAACCGAGGTGAGGGCTCGACATATTCTGCAGATGGTTACCAAATTCCAGAGTGCCCACTGTCTTCGGCCTTTGATTTTCTGAGGTTGATTGGCCTCATGGAATCCTGCTTTTTCCTGGTGCCACAGGCTCATCTGAGAATGAGATCCCTCCAATGAGCCCTCAGGACACAGTGGTCTCGATTCTCAGGAGGGATGACAGAGCTCCTTCAGGTCCCAAACAGAGTCATACAGGATCTCCTGTGGTGGGCTTGCGAGGACAACATTCTGAAGGGAGAACCTTTTTGGCAACCTATCCAAAGCTATGTCTATAAGCGGCATCGTCTTCGAAGAGGACAAGGAATGGTGCCAGCCGATCCTGGAGCGAGAACACTTTTCTTTTTTGATCTCTTCCTTCGAGGAATGTGATGGTGTTGTCAATGGGGATTTAGCATGGGACCTACCCGCCGCTAATTTCGCTTTATGCTCTTTCAGAGACTTACCAGTCATGGATTGACGGGACTCGCAGTCCGCCGTCCTGTGCTCCACACCAAGGCACCACAGACGCACACGATGAGGATCAGTGAGGGACATCTTAGCGCTACAGTCGTGGCATATTTTGAACCAGGTCTTCCAGGTTGATGGTGCCAAAGACGAGGACATCATACTCCAGTAAACACATTTTCTTTCACAAGAAAACGTAAGCGCAACGTATTTCTCGAAGCGTTAGCTATCGTGGAACAGAACTGAAGCCAACGGGCGTTGCATGTGCTATATATAACATTGATGACATAGACTCTGGGATGGAAGCCCTGGAGCGACATGGAGTCGGCAGCATTGATGCACAATGCTTGCTGTCGAATTTTATTTTTTCAGAAGCAGCTGAAGCTGGAAGATAATAACAAAAGATGGGGAATACGTGCGAGGACACAATCCATTCAAAAACCCCAGATTAAACTCACACAAATTGATATTATAGTACTTGCATACTTACCTTGATGAGGGAGAACATTAAGCTGGAATCCTCCTTCTGCATAATATGCTATGATACAGTTTTGTTTTTTTAATATCGTCAAGTCAGGTTATAATGTGATTTGTGTACTTTCCAAGTAATTTCTATAAAAGGAACAAGTTACTTAGCTGTAACTCCTGTTCTCCGTCACTAGTATCTTTCATGTATACACATGCTTACTGAATCTTTCCTGTCATCAGTCTGGGAATTCTCTGTAATATTAAAGCATCTTAAATTGTTTGTCACTTTAGCATTAGATATTAACGATATTATATTTTGTGAGTCTTGATGAAGTGTGTTTTATTATATGCTGATGAATTGGTTAAAAGGCTGATAGAATCAATTGTTGTCTCTTAGTTTGTCTGTTTTCTCTTTATCTATATGTATTTTAACTTTCTTGCTTTTCAGTGTTTTTGGCTTTTTATCTGTATGTAATTTGTATAAAGTGAAAAGTTCCTTGCTGAACTATAACACTAATAAAGCATTAAAAAAAATTATAATAATAAAGGCTGTCACTTTTGTAGTCACCGTCACTTTGGGTCATACTGCTTAAGCCAATGACATAGGTTCTTCTTAGCTTATAGTGGCAGTACGAACCAAGACGAGCAAAAGAGGGTTAGGCGGACGGGTCGTATGTGAATCCATGAAAGCTACCAATACTGGAGAACAGGAGTTCTAGGTAAGTAACTTGTTCCTTCTCCAACATGGAGTCACATGCTTACTGAATACGATTATACAGCAGTACACATTATACACAACCAATGGAAAGTTTACAGAAGCTCTACAGAAGCAATTTAATAGTAGATGCCATGGCTCTAGTCGAGTGTGCTCTTGATCTTCCTAGTAGGGGACTATTGGCCACTTGATGGCAGTATGAAATGCACCTTGATAGCCATCGGGAAATGGAAAACATTGATAGGACTTTGCCTTTGCCCACAGGTCCGAAAGCTACGAACAGTTGAGATGACTGGTGGAATTCTCTCGTGCAAGCTGCATAACATTTAAGGGCACGTGCGACATCTCGAGAGTTCAAGGCCCGCTCTGTCAGAGAAGCGGGGGAGCCAAAGAACACGGCAGCAGTAGCAGTTCATTCACTTGAAAACAAATGGTTTTGAAGGCATGAACAAAGGGTTAGTTCGGAGAACAATCTTGAACTGGTAAAAGGTCAGGTAGTGTGGCGTGTAGGATAATTACTGTAATTCCCCCCACTCGCCTGGCTGAAGTTATGATTAGAAATGCTCTCTTCCAGGAGTGGAATCTGAGTGGAGCACGATGTTCAGGCGCAAACAGAGGGCACCTACATTTGGAGAGGACCACAGTTAATTCCTGAGCTGGAGATAGAGCTTGTATAGGGGGGGGGGGATGCTCGGAACAGTTATTTGGGGAAATCATTTATGAGTCTTTGAGAACACAGAGAAGGTTTGTCTGTGGTGCGTGTGTAGCGAGAAATGGCTGCTAAATTCACCTTGATGGACGAGTGTGCCAGGCCTGCTTTAGCTAGAGACAGGAGGTATGGCAAGACTTGAGCCATCAGGATTTGGAGCAGGTTCAGTTGCTGGGATGCACATCAAGTTGTAAAATGTTTCCATTTGTGGAGATCTGAATACCCATTGTTTCGATGATAGAGCCTCCCTGATAACAGATTACTTTAATAATGCAACCCCACAGGTCGCCAGAGGGTTTTGTTGGAGAGCCGAACTGGAGGAAAAAAATATTCACATGGTCAATGGACCTATTGAAAGTGACATTCCGGCCCAGGTGACATGGAGGAGAGGAAAGGAGGGAAAGAACCTTGATTATATATTTGCCTCAGGACATGTATATGCCACCTTGTCTAATTTGCAGAGAGAGGACGAATGAAAGTGACCATGACATTCTATCTGTGACAATAAAGAGCTGGGCAGCGGTAAATGTACAAATAGGCATAATCACCTTCAAATCGAATCAGACTGCAATGGACTTAACATTGCTAGGCACTTGGTGAGTCAAGTGGACAAGGATCTAATGCTCACAGCCTTAAAAGAGTCAGGGGGGATGGGTCGACTATGTGGCTTTGTTAAACAACACTCCTTTAATGAGCTAGTTGCATTAAAACAAGAAGGAGCTGAAAAGGAAATTAAGAATCATTCTAAAAAAAGACTGCAATGCCATTCTTTTGGTAAAAAAGCTAAAGCAACAATACAAAAATTTGTTATGGGGACATAAGTGGATTTTACACCAACAAGATGCAGAAACAATGCTGCATATGGTGTCCACAAAAAATACTTCTGAAATATGGAGGGTGTTGAAAAATCTAACTGCCCCCCAGGCATCCTTAATTTCGAACGGAGTGCCAGCTGAGGTTTGGTGTAAACATTTTGGTGGTCTGTATAATATAGAAAATGATGTAAAGGACGAAGAAGTAATGACGTAGAGCGTATGGTCCTTCCCGACAGAGATATCCGCTATAGAGGCCCTTGTTAATTGGCGAGCAAATCAAGGGCGGCTGGGCAGGACGGCATTATGAACAGTACGATAAAGAAAGATCTGGATAAATGGTCCAGGGTGATGCATGATCGGTTTATGGAAATCAGGAAAACAAAGAGGATTCCGGTCTCTTGGCGCTCTTCCATTGTTGTTCCCATATTTAAGAAGGGCGATAGGTCTAATCCAAGTAATTATAGACCCATCGCCCTTCTTGGCGTTATGGAAAAAAATCTTGGCGCTCTGATATTAAATGCCTGGAACCAGAACACGGGACGGTATGACAAATGGCAGGTGGGATTTGTCAAAGGTATAGGGACGTCATTAAATCTGTTCCTAATTAAACTAATAAAAACAAATGTGAAGGTGAATGAAAAGGGAAAAGTGTATCTAGCCTCAATCGATCACTGTGGACACTGTGGACAGAGAGAATGGGAATGCTCGAAGGACGTCAGAGCGGCATTGATTGTGTTGTACTGTAATACTAACTTGCAAGTCAGGCTGAACAAAAGTGGTCACCTGTCTGAGTCCATAAGTACATCTAAAGGACTAAAACAGGGGTGCACCCTAGCACCGGCTATGTTCAACCAATTTATCTCTGATGTCTCTACTGCATTTGATGCCATCAGAAGCTTTCCCCCCCAAGAATCGCTGGACAGCAGTTGGGCAGTTTGCTCTATGCGGACGATTTGATCCTTTTGGATCAGACACAAGTGGGGCTGCAAAGACAGCTGAACGCCCTGGCCGCCTATGTTGATGCAAATGGCCTGAAGGTAAATGTTGCCAAATCAAGAATTGTGACACGGGGAGGCAAAATTGGTCAGAAGATCTTCACCAAACAATCGTGGCTCCTAAAGGGAGAAATAATTGTTGAAGTCCCCAGCATCATCTATCTAGGAATGTGTGTGAATAATAGTGCAGTGGACGCACCAAGAGAGGTCCTATTAAAAAGTAAGATCAGAAACTTGGCCTATCAAGCACGATGAATTCAACCTAAACACTACAAGTTCTCGCTTAGCCCAGTGATTGATTTTTACAGAATGAAAGTGGCACCAATAGTCACTTATGGAGCGGAGGCCTCATTTACTTCCCCAGCGTCAACATGGCCCAAACTGTAGGGCATATTTTGGAGATCGGTTCTCTCACTGCCATCATCCGTACAGTTAATAAAAGAACAACTGGGTCTAATCTCCTTGTATTCCATCACCCAATGGGAAACATTGGCTTTTTTTCAAAAGTGCCTCTTGGGAATGCCATGGGGTGGCTTCCAAGTGCTGAATAAAGCCATACAGAAAAATACTGAAGCAGTCCGTGTGGCATGGGAAATCTCTTGCTTCACCATCCTGCATGACTTAAGCACTTCTGAGGGCACTTTGATGAGAAACCCGGAAAAAGTGAAACGTAAACTATTTGATCAAGATTGGATAATGTAAGGAAGGAGGGGGTCGGTTTTGCCCCCCCATCCATTCTACGCAAAAGGGACCAACTGCTCTTGCACTAGTGGAGGGACGCCTTCCTTGCCCTTCCGTGGCCTTAGGGGAAAAGTCCCTGGCACATACAGAGGTGGGGCTATTGCAAGACACATTTGGATGCCATTTTGTGTACCCCCGACTCCATCTTTGGACTAGGCTGCATATCTGTGAAGCCTTCTCTCCTCTCAGCAGCGCCGCACACAGTGAGCACTGACAGCCCCTACCTTTTTCCTCCTGCACCTGTGCCTCCCAAGTCCATTTCTAACAGATGCTCTAGCACAAATTGTTGCAAGCAAACAGTGTATTCTTTTCATCCTTCCTCTGAGATCACTGCCCTGTGTGTGACCGGGCCGAATCATAACTTGTGGCCCATCTATCTCAACAAACCCGCTCCTGCATCTCTCACCCCCACTGTTGGAAAATTACTGACTGTTCAACCCATTGGCCCTCGAAAGCTCTTCTTTCTGATGTAGCACAAGCGTGACCCTTCCTTGCGGACCACCCTACAGTGCCCCCAATAAAACCAAACTCCTGTCACGATATATTCTGTTCTAAACTAACATGAGTCACTCCCTCCCCTCCCGCTCTGATGTGCCAGAACCGACAGCTATTAATCCCGCCCCCTCACATGTCACCTGAGGGGCAAGATCCCCACACCCTTCACCTCGCCAATGATCTGAAGCGAGATAATGTGAACACACGCGTACAATTTATGGGCCTCTCTTAAATACCAAAGGTGTAGTTATGGTCATGTCTTGTGATAGTGTGTAGATTAGTTAGCCAGTACCAGCCGCCTCTCCCGGACCCAACCCGACCTTCACCTCGCACGCACTGACTCAGATGAACCACATGATGACCGACATCCCGCCAAGCCACCAACCAATCTCGTGGAGCCGGCCCCTAAACCAACATACTCGAACTCATTCCCTCACCAATCAAAATGTAACTTGTAGACTATATAGATAACATCACTGATGACGCTGTAACCCTTTAAAATGTATTGTATTTGTAATGTTTGCCAGAGCGCTCTCAAAGCACCAGAGTTCTCTGGATACTGAATCTTATATAAAGACTTTGTTGCCTCTCACAACCAATCTCTTGGCCTCATTCCCTACTGGGATGTGTCCATTATTCTGAGTCTTATTTGTGATGTGGGGAGTAAGCACCTTCACTTGATGACCCCTGGGACGTGATCGAGAGTGCACCGATAACCCTGTGTCGTGCGGCAAGATCCGGGACGCCCACATGCAAAATCATCGCCACCTGCAGCTGACCAGTGAGCATGCACAAGAGAATTCCCAAGAGTCCCGGCCATTGCAAATACCCGACTGCTCGCCAAGGCGGGTCACTGCTTGGTTGGGGTGCGGCAGCCCCGATTGTGGATAGACCGTGAATGGAGGCTCTCGGATCACCCCGTACACGTGAGTATTGGTTGCGAGAACCTCAAAGGAGGGAGATTTAAAAATTGTCGGCAAGGTTAATTGTGTCGGTATGTCTAAGAGTATATGTAAATTTGTCCTGTGTTGAATTTGTTCGGATTCTGATAAAAGTATATATATATATATATATATATATATATAGAAAAAAAGGACTGGAAACCAATCAGATTTACATCGGCACTCCGGCTGTGATCGAAGTGAAAGGCTGGATGTCTTCAATAAATCCACACGCAGACTTGTATTCCGTGCAGTCAAAGTGTCCTTTATTGTTTAAGATACATGGACAAAGGAGGCGACGCGTTTCACCCTACTCGGGCTTCGTCAGGTAAGTGACATAGAGAGAGGACTCTGGTATTATATAGACAAGTATATGAGTCCTTTTTCAATGTTTTGCACTAAGATAAGGTAACAAGTAGTAGGCAAAAATGCAGCCATGTTGGAACCTACATAACAACACAGTTCAATGCATTTAAAAGAGACACAGCATTTTCATAGACAGTGTAGCGGTTTGAAACATGTTTGTTTAATCTCACCAAATGTCCCAAGTGGGTAAGGGATGGACAGAAAGCCTGAGATTGCTGATATTGAATCACTGATATTAAATCATGTGGTTTCATCTAGGTATTTACCAATGTCAATAAAATTGGGTAAGACAATCGTACACCGTTTTCTATTGTGCTGGGTATGTTGAATTCGGCCCAAGTGGGCTGACATATTGTCTCAACATGGATTGAAGTGTGCTCTCAAAAGATTGTATTCCAACATATATGTTGCAGATATCAAAATTGAGATATGCAGGTGTTGTATAGCTAATAAAGTGCTGCATGCTTTGTAAACATTGAAAAACGGTTGTTTGATAAAGTGCTAAGTGCTATCAATAAAGTGCATAGTATAAAGTGCATATTGCAAAATCGCAAGTGATAGGGAATTAAATCTAGAGGCGGTACTTAACCCTTGCGGGTGCCTCTAATATGTATTCTATCCTACTCGGATCTCTGTATATAATAAGTTTCAAAAAATGTTGATATTAATGGGCAGTGTGTTACCCTCGCGGGCGCCCAGATGCTGTGACATGAGGCTGTGTATATCCCTTGCGGGTGCCTAACATATTGGTCGAATCACTATGCATAACTATACATTGGAAGAGACATACAATCCATGGTATATATTATAAATGTTCTTAATGAAACATATAGGTGGTCTAATATGTACATATAGGCAGTGTGTTACCCTTGCGGGCGCCTATATGTTGTGACTATACCAACCTGTCTATTTAGCAAGGTAGTAAAAAGTAATTAATGCAAATGCAAGAATAAATATTACCTTCTAAAATTGTTGTACGAACATATTATGAAAAGAGTTTTGAAACATTTTTTTAAAAAAAGAGTTAAGTTGCTTGATGTTATATGTTAAAATTACTCCTTATAATTCAAGTGCAAACGATTTAAGGTGCATAGTGTTGGATGTCACATTCATGTGTTGGTGTTTTATGCTAGAAAGTTTTTTTAGTGGATGTGGGGCATGAGGCATAATATTTTTAACATTTGAATTATTGCCTTCTCCCATACTTCAAATCCATCAATTACATTTAAAACAATTCTGTGATTAATGCACATTGTTTTGAGGGAACTTGCAATACATTTGACAACTAAATGATAAATGCACTTTACATATTGATAAAAACAGCACTAGATAGAACTAAAGATAAAACATCCTCTCCCTGAACTAAGTTGCTAATTTAAAATGATTGGTGATACGAAACAACACACAATCAAAGTGAAAAACTGCTTGCATGAAAGACCGCGTAGGGATGCATAGGCGTCCAAATTAAACTCAATTATCTAAGAACCTTTTTTCATTGTACATATCCACCAAATAGACAAGATATACAGAAAATGCAAATAATATATATCGAATTTTCAGAAATGCAGAAACGTGGGAAAAATTGGAAAAATTAGAAAAATTAGAAAAATTACAAAAATTGAACAAATTCGGAAGGGCTTAGGTCTATAGGTGATCGGGATTTGAAGTCTTTAAATGTTTAGGATCCCAAAAATACATATAATTCCTCGTCACGATTGTGACCTCCCGGATACTTGGTGTTAAAATCTACTATATATCTGGATTCCATTTGTCTAAGTGTTCGTAGTCTGTCCCCTCCTCTTGGGTGGCTTGTGGCTGAGTCAATAACGAAATACTTGAAAGAACTGGTGTCATTTTGATGTACTTCTTTAAAATGTTTAGCAAGTGGATAAGACATATCGTGATTTTTGATTGCACGTAGATGTTGCAATATTCTTAGCCTGGCTTCTAGTTTGGTGCTACCTACATACCATAAATTGCAGGAACAAATAATCACATAGATGGCAAATTGTGTAAAACATCTCAGATCTTGTTTGATTTTAACTTCTTTTTTGGTCCGAGGATGTAGGAATATTTTCATATTTATCCCATGACGACATGCTTTACATTTAGCACAAGTAAAAAAAAACGAAATTTCGGTGGGTAGCCAGGTGTTGGTACTTTGTTTGGGCGATCGGAACATACTCGGTGATAATTTACTTTGTATCGAAGGTGGTTTTCTGTATGTCATGGTGGCATGTGTTGGCAAGTATGGAGTAATGTCCTGGTCTCTTTTCAAGAGATGCCAGTGTTTCTTTAAAATTTGTTTGATTTCTTTTGCTCCAGAATTGAAAGTGGTAATGAATCTGAGTGCGCAATCTTCATGTGATTGATCCTTTATTGAATTTTTGATAGTATTTCTTTTGGCTAGAATCATCTCTCGGGTTTTCTTGCAGGTTTGATCGTAGGCTTTGTTGATAACTGTTTTCTTATAGCCTCGATTTAAGAATCTAGCCGCAGTTTTTTTGGCATTTTTTTCCCATGTTTCATTCTCACTACAGTTTCTTTTTACCCGCAAGAACTCTCCGTATGGAATACTGTTTTTGAGACTTTGTGGATGCGCACTGGTTGCATGTAATAGTGTATTAGTACTTGTTTCTTTTCTGTGCAGTTCTGTACTTATGCTGTTTCCAACAATTTTCACTTTAATATCTAAATAGATTATTTCTGTTTTACTATGATGTTCTGTAAATTGTAGATTCTGCTGATTTTGATTCAGAGTATGAAAGAAAGTTATCCATTCAGTGTTCGTCCCGCTCCAAATAATAAAAAGATCATCAATGTATCTTTGCCACATGATTACTTTATCTGTATGTTCTTTATAGTTGTCGTTATGAAAAAGGTCTTCTTCCCATGCACCCATGTATAGATTAGCAAAGGTAGGAGCCACTGCTGTACCCATTGCCGTACCACAGATTTGTTTGTAATATTTGGAATCAAACATAAAGGTGTTGTGTGTTAAAATGAAAGAAAGCATATCCAAGAGCATAATCGAGTGTTCTCGATAACTTAACGATCTGGTTGACAAGAATCTTTTAACTGCTTGCAAACCTTTTGAATGAGTGATGCATGT
The DNA here is from genome assembly GCF_040938575.1 of Ambystoma mexicanum. NCBI lineage: Eukaryota > Metazoa > Chordata > Amphibia > Caudata > Ambystomatidae > Ambystoma > Ambystoma mexicanum. The sequence continues at coordinate 1,044,211,591 of NC_090924.1, forward strand.
ATAAAGGGAAACAACATCTAATGTGACCAAAAGATAGTTGGATTGCCAAGGAATATGTGCAATTTGGTTCAGAAAAGATGTGGTATCCTTTGTATATGAAGGTAACGTTTCCACAAAGGGAAACAAGAAGTTGTCAACAAATTTGGAGGTATTTTCAAATAAGGAGTCTATTGATGCCACAATTGGTCTTCCAGGTGGTCTAATCAGAGATTTGTGAATTTTCGGTATAAAGTGTATGATTGGTGTTTTGGGATGGTCTTTGGTTAGATATTGTTTCTCTTTAGTAGTGATAAGTTCCAAACCATGCCATTGATCCAACATAATATCATATTGTACTTTGTACTCTGGATAGGGGTTACAGGGCAGTTTGACATAATTACTGGTGTCATTTAACTGCCGGGCTGCTTCTGCTTGGTAGTCTTTGGTGTTAAGGACTACCACATTTCCACCTTTGTCCGAAGATCGAATAATGATCGATGTATCCGCTTGTAAATTTTCCATCGCTGTATGCTGCAATCTCGTCAAATTCTGAACTGTATATATACAAATACACACACACACACACACATATATATATATATATATATACTGGAGTCAAAAAGGTCTATGTGAAAAGTTCTTTAAACTGTGACATTATAAGTTGCCTATTAAGGTGTTATAAGGTAAACAGAAGTGTTTTTTAATTTTTTTATTCTATTTGACGCACAACACATACACGAGTGTACAGAAGAGTAAAACAAGGAGTTAAGGGGGGGCACCTCCCCCTGTACAGCGAGAAAATCTAAAATCTAAAAGTATCATGACCAGTGGCTCACTGAGATAAAGGGGGAGGGATCGTCCCAAGTGTGGCCAGAAGGAGGGTCGTTCGACAAAAGAATATTAGACCTTGTGACAACCCACTTGTTAGCAAAGTACCGGGGAAAGCAACTTCAAAATAGACGAGAAGTGTTAGATCTCTGGAGGATGTTTCAAGAAACATCCCCTGTGAGTGGTACAGAGAAAGAAGTGCCGTCCGAACTGGCGCCGGCCCCAGCGGGGGGAGGAAAAGTGGATGAGGGGAAAGTGATGAAAACGGGGGACGAAGAACTTACTAGGCTTTACCCACTGTTAACTAGGCCCGCTGCAGGGTACAGTGACCCATCTTATTTGCATGCGCCAAACGCACCCTCTATTCCCGCAGCGACAGTCCCCCCTCCTTATGACCCTAGGGGGTTGTAAGGTCTCACGTCCGCCCCACCAGTAAATGTTGCATGCCTAACTAATGATTTAGAAAGACAGCACGCTACCACACAGATGGAACTGACACGGTTGAGAGCACTATGTGACAGGGGCCAAATGTTGCCCTGGGGGAGGGGATTCGCCATCCGTCTCGGCGGGCGGGCCATCACCACTCCCGTCCAGGAACCCATCTAGCCAGCCAGAAGACGAGCGGAAATCGGGGGAGTTTTTCTTCCACATTAACAATACCCCCATAAAGATTGTACGAGTATGACAAGAAGGTAGCCAAGCAAGTGAGGAGCAGGGAAGTGTAAAATCAGACAGGGAAATAGATGACGTGTGGAGTGATCTAGACGAATATGAGGAAGGAGTAGTGGCGGTAGGAATGCCACTACCATTACGAGAAGAGCCGGAGGATGGGGTGGTACGAGAAAGGTGGCAGGGGAGGCTCCGAGGTAGGTTGGGAAACATGTCATTGAGTAAAGTGAAAGGAGTAAAGGTAAGTAAGAAAGGGAGCAAAACGGAATTGCAAATGCCCCTCATTCACAAGGGAACAGGGAGACCCCATTACATACCATGGGCACAGATGGACAAGAATAATTTGTTGAAGGCATTGCACCCACTTTCGGGAGGGGCGGGAAAGGGAATATATGCTTTTGAAAAGCATACCACAGGGGTCCCGCTGGCTATAGGAACGTAAAAGGGTTTGTTGGTGTCCGTTGTGGGAGACCAAGCAGACGGAGTGTGGGTGAAGGCTGGTTTCTCGGGAGTGACGACATATTATGACCACCATGATGGGTCAGCGTTTAATAATGTAGGCTCAAGTATGGGATGCACTGCGGAAGACCTGACACCCCAGATTTACATTCGGTGATGCAATGCACCATAGGGGACGAGGAAGAGGCTGTGCAGTACATTCTCCGGGTGCAGGACCTGTGGAGATCGGAGACGGGCACGGCATGGGACCAATCAACCCCCCTTTTCTACTTTATCATCAAAAGAGGCCTCCCGAAGGAGGTACAGAAGGCCCTAGATAAAATTGCCGGGATAGAAGCCAAAGGATCGCCTGAAATTCAGAGCATTATAGTACACCATTGTAGGAGGATCAAAGAATGAGAAAAAGAAATTGCACACAGGAGGTTGGTAGACAAAGCCAAACTTGTACAAAATAAGCTGGTGAAGGTTGCTGCAGTAACAGTGGCCCTGCCTTCTGAGAGACAGAGGGACGAGGAGGAGGGGTCAGGAGGTTCACAGACAAGGATGGCAGCAACATGGTCCGCAAAAGGACAGGAACAATGGGCTTGCGAGGAGCAATACAAGGGACCCCAATGGCAGGGAAGGCCTGGAAGAGGATGAGGTGGGTACATGGGACAGAGAGGCAAGTATGGAGGACCAGGAGCTCGGGGAGGGGGCCAAGGGACATGTTGGAATTGCGGGAGATGGGGACATTTTTCAAGGGAATGCCGCGCTCGACCCATTGGATATTATCAAGGGCCCCAACGATCTGGAAATGAGCAGCAATTTGGCCACCCTCATCCGGGCAGCCCTTATGGATTACCGATGGGTGGTCATGGGCAACGGGAGCAATATTACAATCATTTTCCACATGGGCCACAAGCACCACAACAGGGCATGCAACCACAATTAGCACGTCAAAACACCATGGGAAACACCCCCACAAATGTTTTCATTACTACAGCAAATGGCGCACAAGCGCCATTCTGTGGAACAGCAATGATCGGGGAAAGCGTTTTTTCAGTCCCGGGAACAAATACCTACCTAGACTAGGACAGCCCACAGAGAGCACTTGCGTGTCCAGTCCTATCGACTACCCTATGTCCAGACGAGGAACTGGTGGGGGCGGAGATAGGAAACAAGCAGTTCATCTTTATGGTGGACTCGGGAGCCGAAAAATCGTGCCTCATGCAAGGCCGGTTTCCACTATCGGGCCAAAATTTGGAAACGCAGGGATTTCTCTGGGGCAATTTTGAAGGTTCACTACACAAAAGATTTGGATATAACGGTGCGAGGAAAAACAGTGCGGGCACCCCTGTTATACCACAAAGACTTGCCCATAAATTTGCTAGTGAGGGACCTCATCAGTAAGCTTAATATGACCATCTCCTTTACAGAGCGAGGGATAGTGTGCTCCACTCCAGTGGTTGCCCACTAAGAGCAATGATAATGATCAGTACCATGACAAATGAAGAAACATTAAGGGGAGTGCCCACGAATGTTGACATGTTCATTTATGCGATACAAGTACTAGCTAGAGTGGTGCCTGAAATAACGCAAAAAGAATGGAGAGTACCATCCGATTTTATTTTTCGCCAAAGTGGTAAGCCCAGAAATTGTGCCCGTTACCATCCTCTCGATTGACCTACAAGGGGTGCAAGTATCAGCTGAAACGTATTGTGGCAATAGGGCTGGACACACATGGATGGGAGTGGAGAACAGTGTTGTGTATAGACCTAAACATAGCGCTATGTGATCTTACTGACAAAGAGCTGTTCACTGATAGTGACACTGATGGGCAGATAATCATGGAAATGTGTGTGCCCTGTGACATAATGATTCAACATAGAGAAGTAAATAACCCCCTCATGGCCAGTGTCAGTGCACCACCTTCAATTTTTGATGAAGACATGAACTGACAAATTTATGGAACAGGGCCACACGATGTAGGACTCTAACAGGAAGTAACGCCCATAAAATAAAACCTGGTGCAGTGCCACCCAGAGTAAAACAATACCAACTGTCCAGGGAAGCAGAGGAAGGTATAAAAGAGACGATAAATGCACTACTACAATAGGGCATTATCGTGCCATCAAATTCACCGTGCAACACTGCTATCTATCCGATCAAAAAAGCAAAGGGCGGGGCTTGGAGGATGATACAGGACTTACACCCACTTAATGACATCATACAGAAGGAGTTCCCCCAGTCCCAAATCCTGCATCTATTTTGTGCAGTGTCCCAAAAGAGGCCACGTGCTTCACAGGGGTGGACCTGAAGAAAGCTTTTTTCTCAGTGCCCCTCAACCCAGGTTCCCAACACCTAACAGAATTTACCCTGGGGGGAAAAAGGATATGAACATTGCAGATTGCCCCAAGTTTATTGCAAGAGCCCTAGCATTTTTAATAGAATTTTGCACGAAGACCTCAGCGAAATTGATGTAAGGAGCACAATAATTCAATATGTAGACAACCTTTTAGTTTGCAGTGAAAGTGAAGAGCAATGTAGAGCAGATTCAATAACCTTGTTGAATTTACTATTAACAAAAGGGTACAAGGTAGACAGGGAAAAATTGCAGTACTGCCTGACAGACGTGTTGTATCTGGGGCAGTTAATATCCAAGGACGGTAAGAGAATAATACGAGACAGAGCAGCAGCAATACGTGCAACACTAATGCCCAAAACTGTCAAAGAGATGCAGAAATTCCATGGCATATGCAACTATTGCAGTGCGTGGATACTGGATTATGCAGCATACACGCACCCCCGTCTCCAGGCATTGAAAGAGGCTCAAAGGGACAGTGCCCCCATAAAATGGACACAGGAGATGATCATACAATTCCTTAAATTAAAAGACATCATCGCAACAGCAACCGTCCTAGCGACACCAGATTATGACCAGGAGTTTTATCTGATCTCCCACTGCAATGGCACGCTAATGACAGTGGTACTCACATAAAAAAAATCACTAGGCCACAAGCCATTAGCCTATTACAGCGGCACATTGGACTCTGTGATGCAAGGGCAATTCGCGTGCGAACAAGCCCTCGCAGCAGCAGCCTTCGCAATAGAGGAAAGAGCCACCATAGTAATGGAATGTTCAATGACGCCATTTGTCGAACACTCTTTGTTTGACATACTCAAAAGATCAAAGTCCACACTCACCACGCAGAGAGCCCCTGCATATGAAATAATGATCTCAAGCCAAATATACACATACGCTGTAAGACTGTAAACCCAGCCACGTTCATCACAGAACCCTGCACAGTAGAAGACATGCAAGCTCACGACTGAGTCACATATGAGGGGGAAGGCGACAATGTTCCCAAAACCAGTGAAAATGCCCTAGAAGGAGATGAGGTGTACTTCGTGGACGGGTCAGCGTCCATTGATTCTGAGACAGGAGAAAAACACGTAGGGGCAGTAGTGGTGAGAATAGAGGGAGACGAATATGAGGTGATCGTGCAGAAACACCTCCCTACACACAGCCAAAGGATGCGCACTAATATACTCTTACTCAGCATACGTGACAACAGTGAACTCCGGCCTGTCACGGTGGCAAAGTCTTAGTTACTTACCTGTAACTGTATTTCTCCAGCATTCGTATCTTTCATAGATTCACATGCTTGAATATTCCCAGTCGTCAGATAAAAATTATTATTAAAAATGTTTTAATATACACACATTGCTACATAGAAATGCATGTACATAGTCTGTTATGGCCTATGAGCCATTCTATTGTGTAGTCCCTCCACCTCACTTTGGTCCTTTATGACCCCAACCAATCAGGTGGCAGGGCTTAAGCTCTGCCCCGGGCAGCCATCTTCAGATTTTGAATCGTATGAATTACAGTATGATGGAAGCCGAGCGTAGGATCAGCCTCTCAGGGGAGGCGGGTGGGCGCATGTGAATCTATGAAAGATACCAATGCTGGAGAAATACAGTTACAGGTAACTAAGACTTCTCCAGCATTGGATGTTTCATAGATTCAGATGCATTAATAGAATACCAAGCAGTTAAAAACATGCCACCATCATATCCATATATGCAAAATACAGAAAACATATCTCTGATCAAACCTTCACCATACAGCAACACAACTGTTACATAATCAGGAAAAGGTGGGAAAAGGATGCTGGTCCTACCTTATGCAAAGAGATGGCGGAGCACTGCCAGTCCAACTGCAGTTTCTTTGTTGTTAGCTTCAGCCAGGCAGTAGCGTTTAGCGAACGTGTGCAGAGTGCTGCACGTGGCGGCTCTGCATATGTCCTTCAAGGCCACCCCTGCGTGGAACACTGTTGACGCCGCTCTCCCTCTGGTGGAGTGTGCCGAGGGTGGTTTGGGAAGGGGATCGTCTTTCGTTAGATGGCTGTGGGTGATGCAAGAAGAGACCCAGCGCGCCAGACCTTGTTTGGAAATATGCTGGCCCTTTGTATGGCCAGAGAAAGAGATGAACAGTCTATTTGAAGAACGGAACTCTCTAATCCTTTGCAAATAAAACTTTAAAACTCTTGCTATGTCCAGAGAATGCAATGTTTGTTCTGCTTCCGAAGAATGATTCTGGAAGAAAGTTGGTTAAGACAATGCGTTCTGTGAGCGTCATTTCCGATACTACCTTCGGGAGGAACTTAGGGTGTGGTCTTAAATTGACACGGTCCTTATGGAAGAAGGTGAAGGGAGGTTCAGAAGATAAGGCTTGTAACTTACTGATCCTCCTGGCCGAAGTAATGGCTATCAGGAAAGCCGTTTTCCATGACAAGAATTTTATGTCGCACCTCTGGATGGGCTCGTAAGGAGGCTCCATGAGGGCGGTTAGCACAGTGTTCAAGCTCCATGTTGGAACAGGCGTGGGCGTAGGCGGGTATGTATGCAAAATTCCTTTAAGGAAGACCTTAACGGCCGGAAGGGAGAGTAAGGACTTTGTCTCCGGAGCCGTCGTGTATGCCATAATGGCTGATAGGTGGACCTTTATCGAAGACAGTGAAAGACCTGCTTTGGCTAAGTGTAATAAATAAGGAAGTACTTGCTCCACCAAAGCGGTGAGAGGATCATAGCATATGTCTCACACCACTTGGAAAAACAAGTCCATTTCCTAGTGTAGGTGATGCGTGTAGAAGGGGCCCTTGAGGCCCTGATTATATCCCAGCATTCCGCAGGCAGATTGAGATTCATCAGCTTATGCTGCTCAGGAACCAGGCCTTGAGAGACAGGCTCGCTGCGTCAATAGATACTGATGCGCTTTGAGGTGAATCGGGGGCCATCGGGACAGGTGCTGTAGGGTCGAGTACCAGACCTGCCATGCCCAGTCTGGTGCAATTAGGATCATAGAACACTTCTGCTCTTTCAGTCTGCGTAGTATCCTGGAAATGAGGGGAAAGGGGGGGAAGGCATATAGGAATTTCCTTGTCCAATCCACTGAGAACGCGTCTCCTGACTGACTGAGACTCTGGGTATCTGGAGGCGAACATTTTGCATTTCTTGTTGGCCCTGTTGGCAAAAAGATCGAGATGTGGATGGCCCCATAAGGCGAAGATCTGTTGGACTTCCTTCTTGTCCAGCTCCCACTCGTGAGAAGACGTGTAGTCCCTGCTTAGTTTGTCCGCTAGGACATTGTCCACTTCCGGAAGGTGTTACGCCTTGATTTGGACTCCGTGATGCAAGGCCAATGCCCACAGTAATTCAGCTGCTTGAGATAAGATCTCCGACCTCGTGCCTCCTTGCTTGTTTGTGCAGTGTATGGAGGTCGTGTTGTCTGTCTGTACAGTGAGTACCTGCACCGCTACTACTGGAAGGAAAGCTTTCAGTGCCCACCATATGGCGTTGAGTTCAGACACGTTGATGTGGAGTTGGGACTCCTAGGGTGACCAGGACCCCTTGGTTTGTAGGTCCGCAAGATGAGCGCCCCAGACCGAAAAGAGACGCGTCCGTCCTCAAGAGAAGGGTCGACGTTGGTGCCTGAAACGGCATTCCCTGTAAGAGGTTCTGCGGAGCTTTCCACAATCGAAGAGCCTTGTGCAGCGTCCTTGGAATCTGGACGATGTCCTCCCATGAGCCGAGAGATTGTTTCCATTGGTAGTCCAGTGCCTCCTGAACAGGCCTCATGCGAAGCCTGCAATTTGGTATGAGGAATATACATGAGGACTTCATGCCCAGGAGGGATTTGTAAGAGCGTACCGATGTCGTTTCTCTCCCTAAGAACCATGAGGTCAAGCGGAGAATTGCTGATGCTCTTTCTGCCGACGGTCTCACTCTGGGAATGTTGGTGTCGAGCTCGGCTCCCAGGAAAGAAACTGTCTTACTGGGAACTGGGCAGGACTTTGCGTTGTTTATGGTGAAACCTAACCCTCTTAGGAGATTTGTTGTCTTTGAAACTGCCAAGTGTGCGCATGAGGCGCAACTCGCTCTTATCAACCAGTCGTCCAGATATGGAAAGACTTCTGTTCCTGTCCTCCTGAGTTTGCCAGCTACTGGTGCTAGGCATTTTGTAAACACTCTTGGTGCTGATCTCAGACCAAACGGGAGCACTCGAAATTGAAAATGAAGATTGCCCACAGTGAACCTGAGGAATTTTCTGTGTGCTGGGCGGATTGCTACGTGGAAGTATGCGTCCTTCAAGTGTACAGTGGCCAAGAAATCGTGCATGCTTAGCCAAGGGAGCACTCCTTGCAAAGTTATCATCTTGAATTTGAGGCACTTGATATATTTGTTTAGTGCTCTCAGGTCCAAGGTGGGTCGCTATTGACCATTCATCTTTTTGATGAGGAAGAAACGGGAGTAAAAACCCTTCCTCCTTAGAGAGTAAGGTACTGGCTCTATTGCTGCTTTGTGCAGCAGTTTTTGGATTTCAGACATGACTTGCTTTAACATATGCACCTTGCGCGAGTCGGGGGCAAGGAAGGTGGCTGGTTTAGGAATTCTAATGTGTGTCCCTCGTGGACCACCTGTAACACCCATTTGTCTGATGTTATTGACTGCCAGCGTTGAAAGAACTAGCTCACACTCCCCCCCCCCCCCACCCCACCGGGGTGTGACGTTGAGGGGGAGGAGCTGGACTGTCAGTTTTGTTTGCTCTGCGACTTCCCTTGAGCGGCGCCCCGCCTCCCTCTCTGGGTGTACTTGTTGGAAGATTGGTACTTGGTGTCCATGTATGAACTTCCTTGCGACTTCTGACCGTAGGAAGGGCGGTTAAAACCTCTGTACTTCGAGGATGAACCTCGAAAAGGACGGAATGACCGGCGATCCTTGTCTTTGTCTTTCAAGGAGCTGATGGCACGTGCCATGTCTGTGTCCGTTTTGATTCCTTTGAGGTGGTCATCTATCTTTTTCCCGAAGAGTTCTTGACCATCGAAGGGCATGTCCAATATCTGCACTTGGACCTTAGGCCTGAAATTGGTAGCCTTCATCCAGGCCCGTCTTCTTAGCACCGTGCCGTGGGCCATCTGCCGGAAACCTGTCTCTGCCACATCGACTGCAGCGTCAATCATGTGATCTGAAGCTGCTTCCCCCATCAGCGATAATCGACCTGGCTTCCTCCTGGACTTCTACAGGTAGCTGTTTGGCCAGCTTGGACATGCAGAGCCAAAGAACATGGTCGAATCTCTCTGTCATGGCCAGCACGTTGCCCACTCTGATGGTAAGTGATGCTGATGCGGACACTTTCCTGCCCATAGCCTCTAGTTTGCGACCGTCTTTGTCCGGTGGGGCAAATAGAGGTGATGCTGGATTGGTCAGCTTTTTCCTAGCTGCTACTGTGATGACCGAGTCCGGTTTTGTATGACCTCGTAGACAAAGAGGTGCAGACACCAGAGCCTTGTATTTTTTTGTCTCGCCTGGAAACTAGAGCCGGAGTGGATAAGGGTGTGGCCAATATCTTGGATCCGGACTCCCAAATGGTGTCGAGGAGAGGAATGGTAGTAACCGTTTTCCTAGCCTTGTCCCTGTGCTTATAGAGCACCGACTTCTTCTCCTCCGATGTGACCTGTAACTGAAACAATTCTGCGGCTTTGCAAACGATAGTATGAAAAGAGACTAGATCATCCGGCGGTGAAGAGCCACCCGGAGAATCTTTCTTTCTGGGATTTTCGACAATGTAATTGTCCCATTCGCTAGTATCCGGCTCTTGCGTGATCTCACCTTCTTCTGGTTCTGAAATTCTCTGAAAGGATCTTCTTGCCAGTCTGAGACCGACACAGAGGATGGTACAATCGTTGGCTCTCTAGTTGGAGACCTTGTCCTGTGTGACAATGCTGGAGAAGAGACCCTTGTCACTGAAGCACTGAGTGTCCTGCTCCTAGACCTGGCGGTAGCTCAGCTGAACGCACCTTTTTCTGTGGCCTACTCCTGGAAGGCGAATGTCTTGGCGTGCTTTGTCAAGGTGAAAAATCCCTCTGCGGGAAGTCAGACTCCCTCGGCACAGCTGACTTGCTTGCATTGATAACATTAGCACAGGATCATAAGGATCAGCAGGCACCTCTGTAGTAGGTTGCCAAGGAGGGCTGTGTTCCTTAGGTGTAAGACAATGCTGTTCCTCAACAAACTCAGTGTCTGAAAACTCCTCTTGCAGGATGACGTCAGGTAGCTCTGGCATTTCTCCTAAGGGAGATAATTGTGTTCCATGTGGTTCAAGAGTGTCCACAAACTGAGGCGGCACTTCTATAGACTCGGGGAGACTGTCTTCATTGGATGGCCTAACAGTGGCGTCAGTGAGGGGCGTTTTGGGCCCTAATTCTTCCGTCAGTAAAGTAGCTTGCGGTGCTTTCGAAGGACCCGTGGTCGAAGATTTCAACGACGACGGCGGGTCCGTGGACGAAGATTTCGTGGACGGTGGCTTGCCCTTATCCATCAACGAGTGCGTGGAGGAAGATTTCGTGGACGGTAACTTATCTGTCGACGAGTGTTTCGTGGACAAATGTCTCGTGGACGAATGATGAGCTTCCTTCGTCGACGATTGCTTCGTGGATGATAAACTCGCTGACGAGGACTTAGTCATGGACGATGCGGTTTGTCACGTGGTGGTCGTCGATGAGGGTGCCGTTGACGGCTTGGTGAACGACGGGCCTCTACCTTTACTGCCGCTCGTAGACGGCCTCTCCGTGAATGACTGCCCCTCCCCTCCCGGTTTTTTGCAAACTCTTCCTTACCCTTGGAGGTAGTTTTTGCCGTAGAATGTTTCATTTTATGACTTGTAGAATCCAGGGGAGGTAGGAAAGGTATAATTTCCAGCTTCCTCTTGGGAGTGGGAGAGGAGTTCCTTTCCACTGAAGAAGTCCTTCTTTTAGAAGTTTGCTTCTCAGATGATTTGCTGGAGTGAACAGGGGCTGTCTTCGCAGATTCCTCATCAGAACAAAGCCCTTTGGCTTCCCAATGCAGGAGAAGTCTTCTACGTCTGTCTTGTAGGGTCTTAGTTGAAAAAGACTTGCAAATGTGACATTTCTGGATGTCATGAGGATAAAGACAGTATGTACAGTGATCATGGGGATCTTTCATGTAAACCACCTTTCTCTTGCACCTCGTGCCATCCCTGAATAGGGAAGACTTCTTGGTAGTCTGAAGGTCAGCCAACTGAAGAGAAAGTTCACTCGACGAATTCTGGGTCAAAACAAACCCCAAAAACCAGTGGAGATAGCTCCTAGCCAGGGGAATGTGGTAGAGTATATTAAAATATAAACTACTGTGAACATTGAAGAAAAGAGAGCTTGAGGATTCCCTGTGTCAATTAGACTGCGGTGAAAAATCTGAAGATGGCTGCCTGGGGCGGAGCTTAAGCCCTGCCACCTCATTGGTTGGGGTCATAAAGGACCAAAGTGAGGTGGAGCGACTACACAATAGAATGGCTCATAGGCCATAATAGACTATGTACATGCATTTCTATGTAGCAATGTATGTATATTAAAAAAAATGTAATAATTATTTTCATCACCGAGGATTCCCAGTCTGACGACGGGGAATATTCAAGCATCTGAATCTATGAAAGATCTAATGCTGGAGAAGAAGAGGATTCAAGAGAGCGGATGGATCTCTGGTACAGCATGCACAATTGTTCAATGACCTTATTGAAGCATTGGCTGAGCCATCAGTAGTGGCTTTGGTGAAATGCCAGGCCCACACGAACACTGATGCCATCTCGCTCAGAAACGCAGTGGCGGACGCCGCTGCGAAGGAAGCCGCATACTTTAACGCTCCCCAAGCAGCAGAATGTGTAGTAAAAACCAACACGCAAAACAACACGTAAGAGGGGTATAACGCCACGCCAATGATGCAAATAATAGGACTGCAGAAGCGCGGCCCAATAGAAGAACAGGAAACATGGGTAAAGAGGGGATGCAAGCAGTCACCCACAGACGAACTCTGGCGTCAAGAAATGACAGGAAAAGTGCTGATGCCAGTAGAATTATTGCACGTGGCCTTCCAACAGCTTAATTTCCCTGCTCACGTTACCAAACAACACACAGCAGCAGATATCCAGGAGGAAAGGTTTGTTCCAAACCTCCAGGAACACCTTGCAAAATTAATAATAGAATGCATTACATGTCAAACATACAGTTCGGGGATGACCCTTAGGATGCTGCGGGGAACACTGCCGCGCCCAACAGGACCATTCCGAGAGTTACACATTGACTATGCCGACATGGGCGAAAGGTGCAACGGAGCAAGATATCTCATTGTGGTGGTGTGCCCCTTTTCACATTGGGTGGAAGCAGGACCTTGTGCACACCCTGACGCCAAATGCATGGCAAAGTTCCTGGTAAGGGAGGTATTCGCTAGGTTTGGGAATCTGTTATGTAATATGCTCAGACAATGGCACTCATTTTGCAAATAACCTTTTCAAGGAAGTGACATCATTGCTAGGTGTGAAACACAAGCTGTGTTCGATTTATCAAACCGGGGTAACGGAGTGGTTGAGAAGATAAACGGCCTCCTCAAGAGCAGGCTCTCCAAATTGTGTCATACCCTAAAAAATAATTGGGTGTATTGCTTGCCCCTAGCACTGTTTCAACTCAGAATGCAGACTATTAAGGACCATCATTAAGGACCTGCACGATGGCGAGACGCATTCAAACACCACTATCTCCAGTAACGAAGCATCAGACACTCACAGAGCTGCTACAGTGCTGGGGGAAGAGTTTAAAGAATATCTCACCCACCCGAGCTGTGCAAAGTATAGCCAAGCAAATAGCGCCCCCATTTACATGTGAAAAAAGTGAAACAGAAACCAACACCCCAGTAGCAGACAGTCTGATGCTACAGTTAATGCCCGGTGAAAGTGTATATGTGCGTAGTTTCGTGCAGAGATGGAACTCTCCAAGATTCCACGGCCTTTATGAGGTAGCGTATTGCACGCCTTTTGCTGTAAAGGTTAAGGGCCTGAAGGAACAAGTTACTTACCTGTAACTGTTGTTCTCCAGCATGGGTCTGGCATGGATTCACATGCTCATGAATATTCCCCGTCGTCAGGCTGGGAATCCTCGGTAAAGAAAAAATCAGTATCAGTTTCGTTTCTGATCTGTCTTTTGTAGTAGTAACCAATCACTGATCTCTGCGTCATACTGACCACAGCCAATGACTGCCCTCTACCTAAGCCCTGCCTCTGGCAGCCATCTTCAGATTTGGTAGCACGTGAAGTGGCAGTATGACCAAGTGAAGAGCCGCAGAGGGGTAGGCGGGAGGGTTCGCATGTGAATCCATGCCAGACCCATGCTGGAGAACAACAGTTACAGGTAAGTAACTTGTTCCTTCTCCAGCATGGGGTCTGGCATGGATTCACATGCTCATGAATAAAGAATACATAGCAGTACACACATGCACAACCACGGGAGGTGGCAAAGGCTCAACATTAAGCATTACATCAAACACAACATTAAGCAATTCTTACCTCCTCACCAGGCTCACCTTAGGCGAACAGATTGCGCAGCACTGCTTGGCCGACCCTGGACTCCTCCCTGGAATCCCGATCGACGCAGTAGAATTTCGTGAAGGTGTGCGTCGACCTCCACGTAGCAGCCCTGCAGATGTCCAGCAAGGGCACACCAGATAGGAACGCCGTGGTAGCTGCGATCGCTCTGGTGGAATGGGCTCTCGGACGGCCAGGCAGCGGTCGGTTTGCCAACCGATGACAGTACATGATACAGCCGGAGAGCCATCTGGAAATGGAGGCCTTTGAGAGAGCCTTCCTCTGATTGACAGGTCCAAAGTTCACAAAAAGTTGTGACGTCTTCCGAAAACACTTTGTGCGGTCCACGTAAAACTTCAGCGCTCTAGCCACATCCAGCGAGTGCAAAGTCCTTTCGGCCGGCGACGAAGGCGACGGGAAGATAACAGGCAACACCAAGGGTTCGTTGAGGTGGAAGTCTGACGGTACCTTGGGCATGAAGGAGGGGTGCGTCCTGAGCACTACCCTCGTGTCATGAAAAGTCAAGTACGGGGGCTTGCAGGAAAGGGCCTGGATCTCTCCCACCCTTCGTGCGGAGGTGATGGCCACAAGAAACGCTGTTTTCCACGACAAGAACTTCAACGGAGCCGAGTGCAGAGGCTCGAACGGAGGTCCCATGAGCTTGGTCAGCACCATGTTGAGCTCCTACACCGGGGCCGGAGCCTTCACCGGCGGGAACGATCTGAACAGTCCCTTCATGAATTCTTTCACCAGACGATGAGAACACAAAGACGTCCGCCCCGTGGTTCTGGTGTATCGGGAGATCGCAGCAAGATGAATCTTGATGGACGGGCGAGCCAGTCCAGCCTTGGCCAGCGTCAGAAGGTACGGCAGTACCTGGGGAGCCGTAATCCATAGAGGGTTAATCTTCTGTGCGTGGCACCAGACAGAGAACCTCTTCCATTTGTGTCCATAGCATTTAAGAGTTGAGGACGCCCTGGCCTTTGCAAGAACCTCTCTGCAGTCGGCCGGTATGTCGTATCCTCCAAACTCTAACGCTGCAGGAGCCAGGCCTGCAAGTTCAGCGACTTCGGGTCGTGATGGAGGATGGCGCCTCCTTCCCTGGAGAGAAGATCCGCATCCACTGGCAGCTTGATTGACGGGGACGCTGACAAGTCCAGAAGGTCCGGGAACCATATCTGCCTCGGCCATGCAGGTGCGACGAGGATCATCCTGCACCGTGACCTCTTGAGCTGGTTGATGAGCCGGATCAGCAATGGCAATGGAGGGAACGCGTATAGAAACAGGCCCTCCCAGGGGAACGAGAAAGCATCGCCCATGCTCCTCGGCTGGGGAAACCTGCTGGCGAACCTCCGGCACTTGGAGTTCGTCGCCGTCGCGAACAGATCGATCTGGGGTGTGCCCCACCGTCGGAAGAGGCGGTCCACTAGATCTTGCCGTAGTTCCCACTCGTGGCACGAGCGCAGCTCTCTGCTGAGCGAGTCGGCGATGGTGTTTTTTATCCCTGCCAGATGAAACGGCACCAGAAACATCCCTTGGGCGACAGCCCAATGCCACAGATCCTGCGCCTCCTTGGACAGGGCTGGGGACCTGGTTCCGCCCGGCTTCCTGATGTAGAACATGGTGGTGGTGTTGTCGGTGAAGATCCTCACCACCTTGCCCTTGAGGGACGGAAGAAAGGACCTGAGGGCCCAAAACACTGCACGGAGTTCCAGGACGTTGATATGGAGGGACTTCTCCGTCGGAAGCCAAAGGCCTCTCGCGTGCAGATTTTCGGTGTGCACTCCCCACCCCTCCAGGGGGGCATCCGTGGTCACTGTCTCCTGGTGGCCGGGGGTCTGGAAGTCCATGCCCGCCGTCAGATGCGCGCGGGTGCCCCACCACCGGATCGCTCGTCGGAAACTCTCGTCGAGTGTGATCCTCTCCTCGAAGCTGCCCGTCGTCTGGATCCAGCGTGCGTCCAGGAACTCCTGCAACGGGCGCATCCGGAGCCTGCACAGGCGGATGAGATAAATGCAAGAAGACATCATTCCGAGGAGGGACTTGATGGACCTCACCCTGGCCGCGTCCGCAACCAGCATCCGCTGCACCTTGCCCAAGATGGCCCTTGTCCTTTCCTCCGACAGAGAGGCCAGAAGCGACACTGTGTCGAGCTTCGCTCCCAGAAACAGTGCGTCTTGCGCGTGCACCAGGTGGGACTTGGCGTAGTTTATGGAGAATCCCAGGTCCGTGAGTAGTTGGACGGTCCTTGCCGTGTGCTCCACGGCGAGCTCCTTCGTCTTTGCTCGGATCAGCCAGTCGTCCAGGTAGGGGTAGACGTGGATCCCCTCTCGGCGCAGCTGCGCCGCCACCGGTGCAAGGCACTTGGTGAACACCCTGGGTGCCGACCTCAATCCGAAGGGAAGGGCTCTGAACTGGTAGTGACGCCCTTGGACCACGAACCTGAGAAACTTTCGGTGTCCCTTTAGGATGGGAATATGGAAGTAGGCATCCTCCAAATCCAACGACGACAGGAAATCGCCCTCCTCCAGTTGACCCAGGACGTGTTGGAGGGTGACCATCCGGAACTTCTGTGGCTTGATGAATTTGTTCAGTCGTCGTAGGTCCAGGATGGGACGCCATCCTCCCGTCTTCTTCTTGACGAGGAAGTATCTTGAGTAAACTCCGGAGCCCCGAAGCCTCTTTGGGACGAGCTCGATGGCGCCCTTCTTGAGCATCGCCTTTACCTCCAAGAGAAGTTGAGGGACGTGATGTTCTTTCCTGGCCACAGGGGGGACGCGCGGGCACCTCTTTAGAAACTCGAGCGCGTGACCCTGAGCTAGGGCGTCCAGCACCCAACGGTCGGTGGAGATGGACTCCCACACACTGACGAAGCTCGCCAGCCGGCCTCCCACCGGGGTGCTTCGGTGGGGGCCCGACCCCACAGCCGGTTCAGTCCTGCTTCGACGAGGCTTTGCCGCCTTGTCCTCCTTGGCGACGACGGCGGGGTCCGCCTGACTTGCCTCGTCCCCTGTAAGCTTCCTGTGACGACGAACGGGCCGCTTGACGGTAGGTGGAAAATCCGCCGCTGGAACCTTTGGAGGCACCCTGTTTGCCTCCGCTGCTCCGAAAGGGCGGCCGCCGTTGCTGGAGAACCCCAAGAGCCCGGGCCGTCTCTGTGACCGCCTTGATGGCTTGAAGGGAATCGTCCACTGTTTTCCCAAACAGGTTGTTTCCGTCTAACGGCATGTCCAAGACTCTGGTCTGCACGTCCTGACGGAAGTCAGTAGCCTTGAGCCATCCACGCCACCTAAGGCACACGCTGTTGCCCAACTGGCGAAATCCAGTGTCAGCCATGTCCGTCGCAATCGTAATGGCGTGGTCCGACGCCACCTCTCCTTCCTGCAAGATCTCTAGGGCTTCCGCCCTCTTGTCGTCTGGTAGGAAGTCCAGCAGGGGGGCAGTTTGTACCACAACTCCCTGTCGTAGCGGGCTACGATAGCCAAGGCGTTGGCCGCCTTAATCGTCGTCGCTGCCGACGAGATGACTCTGCGTCCCATCGTGTCTAATTTCTTTCCCTCGCCGTCCGGCGGGGAGGTCGACGTAGAGGCCGCGCCCCCCCCGCTTTCTTCCTGGCCGCCACGGAGACGACCGAGTCCGGGGTCGGCTGTGCCCGAAGGCACAAGGGGGCCGCGTCCGGGACCCGGTACTTCTTCTCGTACCGATCCCTTCTAGCCGGCGTCGTGGATGGGTTCTTGAGGAGGGCGAGGCCCTCATCCCAAATATCGTCAAGTAGAGGTACAGCGAGGACCGTCTTCCTCTTGGCCTCGCGCCGTTGATAAAGGAAACCTTCCTTCTTCTTCTCTTCCGGGCAGAGCTGGAAAAGCTCGGATGCCCTGGCGATCATGGAGTGAAACGATCCAATCTCGTCGGGCGGGGAAGCCGGGGTGGGAGGTGACGACGGGAGATCCTCGTCGTAAACCTTGTCGTCTGTACCCGTCGCGGCCGTGTCAGTCCCTGTATCATCCCCACGTGTGGTGGACGGGGAGGAGGGCTGGACAGGGGGCGATGGCTGAAAAGGAGGTGGAAGATGAATCCTTCTTCTCTTAGGGGGAGGGCTCCCAGAAGGGCCTGGCTCCGGGTCCCCCGTCGGGAGCGGTTCCTCCGTTGGTGGTAACGGCAGTCTCGTCCTTATCTCCGAGCATAAGGACTGTATAGCCAACAAAATGGCCGCCGAGTTGTCTTGCGGCACTGGTTGAGGGGAGTCCGACGGGCGGTCAGGAGCCCCGTCGGCACCCTCGACGTTCTCGTCATCTCCTACGTCGGGGTCCCTCCCGACGGGCTGGTCTTCTTCCACGCCAACGCCATGGCTTAAGACTTCGATCAGCTCTTCCTCAGAGGTTGAGGCTGAATCCACGACGACCTCCTGCCCCCCCCTTTTTCTTCTCCGTCGGAGGTTTCACGGGGGTCCTGTCGATGGGCATGAAAGAGGACTCCCTCCGTGGTGGCAGGGAGACTCTGGGCCCTGAGGTCGCCACCACTGGTGTAGCCTCCACAGGCTGAGCCAGGGCCACCGCGACTGTTTCGATAGAGGCCTTGGCCGGATGGATTAAGGCTTTCACCACCTAAGGTGCACTCACCGCCTTCTCCTTGGGGGGAGGGTCACCGCCTCGCTCCCCCTCCGATGGGGCCTTCGAGCTCGACCGGGGTCTCTCCAGGAGCTTCGCCGGGTGCTCAGCCTTCCTCTTACCCGAGCCAGAGCGTTGGCTCGTGGTTGATGGCGCCGGATGCGCCCTGCCTGGCGCCCGTAGAGCCCGACCGTTCGGCGCTCCCGGTGCCAGCGGACTCGCGGTGCTTGGCCTTCTGTTGGACCCCCGTCGCCGGGGCGCCCTCAAAGGTCTTAGAAGACCGCTCGGACCTCTTCTTCTCGCCTGACGGGCTCTTTCCTTCCAGCCAGTTGGCGAGACGTTGATGGCGGTCCTTCATGGTCCGCTCCGACATATTGCCGCAAAACGCACAGTCCTTCTCCACATGCGTCTTGTCCTCATGTAGGCAGTAAAGGCAAAGGGAGTGTTCGTCCTCCTTAAAGACATTCTGAAGCTGGCATCCAGGGCAGACCCTGAAAAGCTTTCCGGGCGTCGAGCTTCCCTTCTCCTGGGCCATGTCCGAGATGGGCCTGAGAAACTTCTGGAGTCCTCCAAAAGCGTGGCTCGACGAAATCTTCACCCTTGAGGGGCGTAGACGAATCCGACACGGGTCCCCGTTGATCGGATGAAGAAACAGTGGAGCTTGAGGCTCTTTTGACCGAAAAGAGAAATTTTTTGAGAAAAAACGTGAAAAATAGCACTAACGCTCGAGAGCAATAGCACGAGGATCTCAACACTTGAACGTGCGGTAAAAATCTGAAGATGGCTGCCAGAGGCGGGGCTTAGGTAGAGGGCAGTCATTGGCTGTGGTCAGTATGACACAGAGATCAGTGATTGGTTACTACTACGAAAGACAGATCAGAAGCGAAACTGATACTGATTTTTTCTTTACCGAGGATTCCCAGCCTGACGACAGGGAATATTCATGAGCATGTGAATCCATGCCAGACCCCATGCTGGAGAAATACTGGATAAACCAAACAGACGTAAGAAATGCACACAATAGCACAGCGCCCCATGGGGAACAGCCACAAGAGCAGGAAAGTGCAGTGCCATAATAAAAAAATAAAAAAGGTACTGCTAAACCACCGAGTAAAGAAGGGTGAAAAGTAGAAAATTGGATGCAAAGTTTTGTTACAGTGTACAGTATTACTAAGAGTACATGGATGTTGAAAAATGGTTTAATAAATGTAATCTCTCTCTCTCTCTCTCTTTCCAAATAACTGTTGATTCTCAAATAAATGTAAATAAAGTGCCTGTTGAGGAGATAAATGATAGTAAATTAATTATCTGTGTGTACTTAACCCATTCATATCGCCCCTTCAGGTGGAAACATGGCAGAAAAGAGGGCTCACACTAACAACACTACAAATATATATAGCAATAGGGAAGAAGCTGGTGCTACTAGAGTTTATAGTTACGAGTGCGGGTTATACTTTGTAGCCATTGTTTTTTCTGTAAGGTTGTTTTGTCTAGGGTTATACAGGAGCCTCACTTTTATATTTGGTGATATAAAAGGGGGGGAAGGGGTAAAACTAATACAAGATGGATCGAGCCTCATTTGGAATGGGTTTAAAGTAATATGGGCCCACAATGCCTCAACACATATTAATCTCACCACTCTGCACAAAAACCGAACTGTCAAAACCCCAACTCTTACATATGCTGCTATGGGTTATGATGTTGACGAAGTATCAAATGACTATAATGTTGATGGTCCAACGTTTGATGTAGTGGAATCGACATATGTACATATGCACACAACCAGGGAACCTACCTCAGATGGCGAGAATATGCACTTTAAGCCCCATGTCTCAACCTCACAAACGTAACCAACCTCACAGTCTTGGCAGAGTGACAGTGAACACAATGATGAAACATGGACAGACATTTTTCCTATACAGTATCAGAAGGTGAAAAAGGTATATAATGGTTTAGGGGGGAATAAAAGACAGAAAAGGGGGGCGGAACGCAAGAGGTACAATGCGTACCATGGCCTGGGATTAGATGCTGTAGAAGACCCCCGCCACCCTGACCAATCCAAAAAATGGTATTCAGATATGAAAGTTGTTACGTCTGCTCTTTGATACCCCATGCCTCTGGAACGCCCAAAGTTCTCAGACCACAAGAAACGCCTTTATCGGATGCCCAGTGTCTTGTTCATCTAGCCCTCTGTAGGATTCGGAGTACCTTCCAGGGACACATCGTAACAGCACAAATGCTGCAGAACGAGAAAACATGTAAGAGCAAAACTGAAGGAGTACTCTGTGTGAAGGAGCCATTCTTTAACATCAGAGGGACAATGTTCGCTGAATACAAATGGCAAGACGAGACAATCACATGTAAAGCAGAAGCACTGCGAGGACTGTCGGAAGAAAAATTTCAATGGGTCGAATGAACATGCACTCCAACATGGTCCAAACACATCGCCAAACTGACCTGGGTGACAGCCCTTGAAAGAACAATCAAGATACAAAGAGAAATACAGCACAAACTTTGCTTTCATGGAGAAGGGAAGGTGTCCATGGGCTGAAACAAACACTGCAACAAAAAGCTCATCCTCCCAGACATGAAGAAAGGCACAGCAACATTAATGGACTCTTACTGGTTATGCGGCAAGCAAGCGTACCTGCACCTCCCACCGCCATGGAGACTTGCGCCATGGCCACGTTGCATTCGGCCATGATGGTGATTCCGGAAAGCCATGTCCAGGGGGGAAGGGTGCCAATCGAAACGTCTTCGGCACCCCAGCAAGCAACTGAAGAGCCCCCCATATACGACATTCTGTCAGAAGATAAGTTGCAGGAAAGAGTGTCCTGCAAGAGGCGATCGTCAAACTATATCTCCAGCAAGTCCTCAGACCTTCTGGCAGAAATCCCTGACCAATAAATACTCTTTAACACAGCAGAAACGTTCTTCGCTTCCCTTTTTGCCAAGTATCCAGGCACGAGCGAACGCCAAATGGCTGCAAAACATCCACTGGGAGCTAATCCAGCTGGTCAATGACACAGAAGAGGGTTTCAACATGATTAAAGTGGAACTTCGAGACCTGCGGTTGATGACCGTGCAAAACCGGTATGTCCTGGACCTCCTCACAGCAATGGACGGCGGTATTTGTTGAAAAATCGGGAGTTAATGTTAAAGGACATTTGTACCACGCACTATCACCACCGATGTGGTCCCCTGGCGCTCTGGCGGCTCTGAAAAGGGCAGGGAGGGGGTAGTGAGAAGGAGCTGGAAAAGTGCAAGAGAGCAGTGATGTGCTGTTGACAGCCTCAGCCTGGTGGGTCCGTTGGCTGGGCATGGGGTGTTTTGTGGCCGGTAGTCGTTGTGTACTGTTGTGCTAGTCTATGTGCGTTTTTGTTTGTGAGTGCATTTCGTACATTCGTACCTTCTGCCGATGCTGACAATGGGACTTTATCACACAAGATATCTGCAGTGCACAACCTTGGTGAAAGAATGAAGAAAGAAGGGGGGATCCAACCCAGCAACTGGTTCGATGACATTTTTGACTGGGTCCCTTCCTGGTTCGGAACTATGATGAAAATATTTGTTCCACCTGTTACTGATTTTTTGTGTGTGCCAGGTAGGGGTTCAATGTTGCGCAAAAGCAATGCCTAGTTCTGCAATGATGATGGTGACGATGGGCAAACCGACAAAGGTGCAAACTATGAAGGATGCGCAAATGCAGACCAGGGAACCTCGCAACCCTAAATATCATATGACCGCAGTATATCGTAACACAGGGGACAGAGTGGATAGCTTGTATCATACCACAATCAAAGAACCCCAAGAGGTGGAATGGTATAAGGAAGTGTGGGTGGATTTGTATGGGGATGGGACATATACATGACATGCACCCCTGATGACTATGCTAGCAGGGGCCAAAGCTTACGAGGTGTTTGTAGAGCACTGATGCCAATAAAAGGGACACCTGCTTGGGATGAGGCGGTGCTGGAGGCTGAGCACTACAGGAATGCTAATGGGAATGCTAATAATACTAAACGATAGTTTGTTACTTTAAATGTAATGAAAGGGGGGAATGTAAGGAAGGAGGGGGGTCAGTTTTGCCCCCCATACATTCTACGCGAAAGGGACCAACTGCTCTTGCACTAGTGGAGGGACACCTTCCTTGCCCTTCTGTGGCCTCAGGGGATAAGTCCCTGGCACATACAGAGGTGGGGCTATTGCAAGACACATTTGGACTCCATTTTGTGTACCCCCGACTCCATTGGACTATGCCGCATTCTGGTATTTGTGAAGCCTTCTCTCCGCTCAGCAGTGCATGCACAATGAGTACTGACAGCCCCCACCTTTTTCCACCCGCGCATGTGCCAAGTCCATTTCTCATGGATGCTCTAGCGTGAATTGTTGCAAGCAAACAGTGTATTTGTTTCATCCTTCCTCTGAGATCACTGCCCTGTGTGTGACTGGGCCGATTCATGACTTGTGGCCCATCTATCTCAACAAACCCACTCCTGCACCTCTCACCCCCCACTGTTGGAAAATTACTGACTGTTCAACCCTGTGCCGCTCCAAAGCTATTCTTTTTGATGTAGCACAAGTGTGACCCTTCCTTGCTGACCACCCTAGAGTGACCCCCAATAAAACCAAACTCCTGTCACAATATATTCTGTCCTAAACTAACATGTGTCACTCCATCCCCTCCCGCTCTGATGTGCCAGACTCAACAGCTATTAATCCCGCCCCCGCACATGTCACCTGGGGGACAAAACCCCCTCGCCAACGATCTGAAGCGAGATAATGTGAACACACGTGTACAATTTGTAGGCCTCTCTTAAATACCAAAGGTGTAGTTATGGTCATTATTTACTGTATGTCTTGCGATAGTGTGTAGATTAGTTACCCAGTACCAGCCGCCTCTCCTAGACCCAACCAGACCTTCACCTCGCACGGACCGCCATTCCGCCAAGCCACCAACCAATCTCGTGGAGCCGGCCCCTAAAGCAACATACTCGAACTCATTCCCTCACCAATCAAAATGTAACTTGTAGATTGTATAGATAACGTTGCTGATGATGCTTTAACCCTTTAAAATGTATTTGTAATATTTGCCAGAGCACTCTCAAAACAGCAGAGTTCTCTGGGTGCTGAATCTTATATAAAGACTTTGTTGCCTCTCAAAACCAATCTCTTGGTCTCATTCCCTACTGGGATGTGTCCATTATTCTGAGTCTTATTAGTGATGTGTGGAGTGAGCACCTTCAATTAATACGTGGGAATCTGTGAAAAAATAGAAACTTTATGGTCATAAAGGCCAGGATCCCAGACCCAGAGGAAAAACATTAAGATAACATCCTTATATACTAACATCCTTATATACTAACATCGTTCATGAAGCTGGCCTGGAGGCAGTTGAGTGGCTGTTACTGAGGTCTGGCAACTGCCAAGGGGACAAAGTATTTGTGCTGACATTACTAAAACTAGTGTTAATGAATACCTTTTTCAGGTTCCAAGATAGGTACTAGCTATAGCTCTCAGGAACTAGCATTGGGGCCGCTGTGGCCCCAGCATATGCCAACACTTATATGTACTATTTGGAAACAGATCATGTCCTAACCTCAGCCAGATGGTTACGCCATCTGACCCTTTTTGTAAGGTACATAGATGATGTGTTTGGCATTTGGACTGGCCCGGACAACGGAATAGAAGACTTTTTTGTTATGATGAATGGAATGCATCCACGGATCAAGTTCACCACACAAACACGCAAATCCAAGAACAATGTTCTGGACGTTGAAGTTTACACAAAAAATACTAATCTGGAGACTAGAATCTTCACTAAAACAACAGATAGGAACATTCTTCTGCTAGTGACAAGCTTCCACCCTCGACGGACAATCGACAGCGTGCGACTAAGCTAATTTTTACGATATCGGAGGAACATCTCGGATGATGAGGAATATGTGAGGCAATCAGCTTCCTTGCGTCACAAATTCCAGGAAAGAGGTTACAACCCGACGTCAATTACAACCATCGCAGAGAAAGTAGCTACAATTGACAGAGACCCTACTTGCATCTAAAAATCGGAAGAAAGATGATTGTATGTGACTACCCATTCAACTCAGACCAAGAAGATCAGGAGCATCATCTAGAGGAACCGGCCGATGTTACAAATGGACCCCCAAACACAGTTACTTTTCCAACAGCTTCCCATATTTGCCTACAGAAACAGTAGGGCCTTAAGGAATAGCCTGATTAGAACAGAGGCTCCAGCAAACCAGGCCACATTAAAAAGATACAAAGGAACGCAACCGTGCTATAACTGCCAGCATTGTAGCAATATCCTGCCGGGTAACACCACCTCACATCCACACAAAGGCAAGTCCATCACATTAAAACACTTGTGTACATGTAATTCGACAAATGTTGTGTATGCACTCAAATGTCCCTGTGGAATTTAATATGTAGGGATTACCATGAGGAAGGTTAACCTAAAATGGACTGAACATAAGTCTAATATTCGGACCAAAAACCTCAAGTCACCAGTGGCCATGTATTTTGTCGAAGCGAGACACTTCATTGCCCAATTGAAGTGTATTATCGTGGAACAAGTTAAAGTGGGACCGAGAGGGGGAGATGTGCACAAGAGACTGCTAGAAAGAGAGATGATTTGGACAGATCTGTTGGATTGTCTCAGCCCTAGAGGCATACATTGCAAATTTGACCTTATGTGCTCCGTTTAACAGTGTGCACTTGATCCCATATGTCGTGTGTCAACCTTATGAATGTATCATTACATTAACATGAACATGTTATGCTTAGAGATCAACCATAGAGCATGGAGTAGAAATTACTGTGAGACTGTGATGGGATACCCCCACATGAACCGCTCCAGGTGGGACTATATCCTAGAAGATTGTGAGCAGGCGTATGTACCGAGAGGGTAAATGCTCTAGATGTATTAGCATTCTCCTGTACAAGCTGTACGTTGATTCCACCGGAGAGCTTTGGACCAGAACATTGACTGGGTCCGGTAGAGGATAAAATTTATTCAACACAATATCTGTCAATGGTTTCATTATAA
Source organism: Ambystoma mexicanum (assembly GCF_040938575.1). Lineage (NCBI taxonomy): Eukaryota > Metazoa > Chordata > Amphibia > Caudata > Ambystomatidae > Ambystoma > Ambystoma mexicanum. Next base: position 1,044,237,107 of record NC_090924.1, read on the forward strand.
ACTGCCATCTTCTGGTTGGGTTGGAGATCTTCCTCTACTCCCCCCCACCCCCAACTTACACCACCCGAGCATGCTTGGTATTTATTGCAAGCAGTGGGGCACCCCGCAGTCTTACGATGAGGTTTTGCCCCGTTTCTCGCATTCCCCAATAGGTTACTGTATATAAATGCATGGAAGTGACTCGCAGTATGGCCCTGTACTTCTTTTGTCCCCCCCTTGCAACGGCTTGTGTCAAGTGAGGGCACTATGAGCACATAACAGAAATTGATATTGAGAGAATCAACACAGTTTAATACGCAAATTGTGTTCACCTTTTTACTTACCAGAAAATACGAGTATCAACACTTGCCTCATTCTGGGTGTGGAACCAGCTCTATCGCGCACTATGATAGAAGCTGGTGGACCTCTCACAAAAGAAAGGGGTCCGGAGGCAAGGTGGTGGCATAAGGAAAAGGGTCAAGAGGACGCAGAATTAAAGAGACAGTAACCCTGCTGAACGATTTGTAAGGCCCAAGCGTTGGACAAAGTTTAGGACCATTTTGTGCAAAACAGGGAAATTCTCCCCCCTACAGAGGCCTTGTGGCAGAATTCCTCTGAGGTTTGGCCCCATAGGTGGCAGAGAGGAGAGTGGCTGCTGCAGATCCGCTTCTGGGCATAACCATTGCCTCTTCCTCAGAGAAATCTTCCAGGGGCTTCCTGACTGCTACCATGGGGGACAGAGGGGCGAACGTGCGGACTCCTTGCAGATAGCCCACAGGGTTGCTATAACGCAAACCCAAAGTCTTAGCCATCACCTTGGAGAACTGCAACCTTTGTAGGGCGCTGTAGGCCCTGGTGCCAAATAGGTATTGCCCATAGAAGGGCATATTGAGTAGCTTTGTCTGTACAGCCTGCACAAAGCCCGATGTCCTCATCTATGAGTGACGTTGCACCACTGCACTTGTGGCCATGGAGTGCCCCACACAGTCAGCGGTGTCAAGACCGGATTATAGTATCTGGTTTGCAGCCTCCCTGCAATCCTGTACTAAAGCCAGAAAACCCTTTCTCATATCCCCTAAGGAAAGTGGTATAATGTGTTGGCTACCACAGAACAAAGTCTTAAATAGAACTTTGCTAGAGTGCAGGAGTCATTCACAGCTCGGAGTGCAAGGCTACCCGAGGCAAACACCTTTTCCAAGGCACCCAGTCTCTAACTTTCTCTGTTAGGTGGGAGAGAAGGAAAGGGGGATGTCTTCAAATTAGCACTTGCTGCCTGTACCGTCAGTAGTGTGGTTGTTAGGCTTAGGGGAGGCAAGAAAGCTGGATCAGATGAGGATGCTTTCTTGCCAGCTTCTTGCCGACTGCGGGTGTTGAGGTGGCCCTTTTCTCACACTTCTAGCACCAGAACTTCCACAGCTACAGTGAATGATAGCAAGGTCTCTTTCTTAGGCCCGTCTTCCAGCACGTACAAACTGCACCTGCGGTGTGGACAGAGCTGATAACACCAGGGTGTCGGCAACCTTGGACATCAACCTCTGAAAGGATGTCAGAGGTCTGCCAGCAATCAGCGCTGAAAGGACATCTGAGCTCCTAGGAGGTGTCAAGACCATTGGCTTCCTGAAGTTCTGAGCCATTGAGTTTGATGTCTTCAATATCCCTGTAAAGTTCCTCCGGGATGTCTGTTTCCTCTCTGGAGACCATGGGTTCCATCCCAAATGGTATTGTTTCTCCCACATCATAAATCTGGCTCAGTTTTTGTCATAAATGGCCTCACTGTAAGAGGGGGGTACAAAGGGGCTCTAGTGCCGAAGGAGAGCCTTGTCTGCCCTTTGCGGTCCATGCCTTAGCCCACAGGCATGCATGAGTTTTGCCCTGCCAGTGTGTCGTGGTTGGTCCCATAGAAGCCAGCGGCTGGTGTTATATACCCCTGGAAGGAGTGATACATTTTTATCAAGTGGTTCGGAATTTCTTTTTCTTTTTATTTTTTTTAGCAGCGTGGGCATTGTTTAAGAGTTTGTTCTGCACCAGAGTTTTCCCAACAGCATATAGCATTTTTGGTGTTCAGTTTTTTGGAGTACCAGGGTGCACAGGGTTTGGCTGTGGTGGTTCAGTTTAGCAAGTACATTTTTGACTAGGCTTTAGTTGTCTTCCTGCTTTCTCTCCTGTGTTTTTTCCTTTTTCCCCACTGTTATTTCGCTCCACTTTCCCTATGATATGTTCTGCCACATGCCCTCTTTCTCACCCTCTCAATCTGTATGTTTTTCCACCCACCACTCCTCTTCTCGCTCGCCAACTCTACCCTGACCTCTCCCTCCTACCTCCTCCAATTCCCTCTTCTCTTACCTCTCCCTGTGTTTGCAATCCAAAGCCTAACAACCACACTACTGACTAGACCAAGCTCCTTTTTATTCCTTCGCCGGTATTGCAGTTTAGGCATTGAGTTGTGAACCTGGGGCACCAATGTAGCAATCAACTGCAGATCCCCCAACTGGCAGACCCCTAATTAGACTAACTTCTGTATGTGAATGTGCTTGGGTTGCCGGCCGGGCCATTGCTCTGCATACCAAGAGGTCAATAGTGGAGTGAAAGCAGTTCTCTGCAGTGTTGGTGGTGGAACGCTCAGGGAGTCTGCCTTTGCTGTTCATTTCATTGAGGAGGAACCTACATATTCTCTGTTCACTCACAGAGAGAAGCGAAGTGAAAGCAGTTTTCTGTAATTCGCCTGAGAACTTGCAGTATCTAAAGAGGTCTGAATTGAGAATTTCACCTCAGGCCTGTGAGTTGAGTTTATTGTATAAAGTGAACGAACTGGTAACCAATAATGGTCTGAATAATGGATACGATGAACAGTCCAGTATGAGCTCTTTATGTACAACTCACATGCCGAAGGTGCCGTTCATGGCTGAAGTTTTGGTCACAGTTTAAAAAGCCTTGAGGAAGTAGAGGATGTACTCTGCTAGCAAGTTGGAACCAGTTGGAAAGGAGTTTGATGAAAGCAATGCTCAACTGCATGCTTACCCCATGTATAAGGGTACAACTTGTGAAACTATGGCAAATAGTAGCCCACAGGAAGAACTCGGAGGAATCTGACTGACAGTTTGAGAAACAAGTTGACACCACCAATGATGCAGACAGGCGCAGAGAAATCGGTCACAGACGAGAACTCTCCACAAAAATCTATTCAACAATTAGTGAGCATGCCCAAGGCCTTGATGATTAAAGAAGCTTTAAAGTCATCATCATGTCTGCTCAGGAGGAGCCAGAAAAACAAAGTACCACAAATCCAGGGTGGAAGGGAGGGGAGAAAGCAAAGGTTCACTTGACGTGCCTTTTTTGGTGCACTCTCCTGTCCCAAGCATCCACTTTTTGAAGCAGGAAGACCCAATGGATTTGGGTGGACAGAATAAAATAGATGCGGCGGTTCGGCCATAAATGCCAGCACCGTGGCAGCAATACGACACAAGATCTTGAACCAAATGATTGAAGAAAAATGGGTAAGACATCAACTATGAGCGTGAGGTGACTCAAGCACTGAAGGACCAGTGGGAGCGCGCCCTTAGACAAGACCCTGGATAAACTAGGAACATAGTTCCCCGGATCAAGAGAGCCAGTCACCGTTTGATGTGGTCAGTGATAGGGGAAGCAAGCTTCCCGAAGCCTTACATGACGCAACTCAAATTGAAAAAACAATTCTTGTTCTGGATAACAATGAAGTTGGATGTAACATGACCCGAAGGAAACCTGAAGAACAAGTAGTTTTGGAAGAACAGGATAAGGATATGGAAGGTGGGATAGCACGAAAGTCGGGTGAAAGCTTGATTTTGGATGCCTCATCGGTTAAAGTCATTGTCTAATACCATATGTGCGCATAGTCGAAAAAGCAAAAAACATAGGGGTAAAGCCACCGGACCAGAAGGAATAACAAAAAGGGTGACCCAATGAATTTATAAATAAAATCAAAATCAAATGACTTGCGACAATTCCTGAGGTAGCTATGTTTTCCAATAATCTTAAAGGGAAAAAATGACCAATATGGAGAAAAACAACTAAAGTGGACCAAAGGAAGGGGAGTGAGGATAAAAAGATAACCTCACAGCAAACAGGCAATGACTCTCTGACTGAGGAAAAACATTTGAACAGCTCCTGGAGCTTTCAACATATTCCGGTGAAGAGGAGAGGGAAGATGACCAGGAAATAGCCATCCAACCAATGGGTTACGAACAGGGGGAAGTACAGAGGAGCCAGTTGAGGCTGTCCCCCCAAAAGCAGAACAGGGAGACGTTCCTCCTGGAGTTCATAACACTGGAGAAAAAACAATAGGCTTTAACATTTAAAAAACATCTGCTTAGTCACATAACGACAGAGGAGAGGTTTTTGACAGTCTTTTCCCTCACGGAAACCAGTGACGGACAGGTTTGATCGACCATAGGAGAAAGCAAGGGCCCCGAAAAATAATAGTTATTGAGAAAGCTGCAAGAAGGAGGTAGATCGGGTTTCAAGTGTTACTCTGGAAAGGATCTTTCACATAGATTACAGCCTGATTCTGAACAGAGGAAACGTCCTCAGAATGCTGCAGTGGATACTGTGAGAAACCTGAAGGTGTCTCACCCGCCTCTCCCCGTGGATCTGTCATCCAGGTGGCAATGCAGCCATTGCTTTTGGATCCAGTTCCTGGGGGTGGACCAGTGCGGAAGGATCACCTGGATGGGGGGAGTCTTTGGGGAGTGTAAGTGGGACACCAGATGCCGAGACGCAGTATCCCCTTCCCTGTAACACCTTTACCCCATCCTACCCGGTAGGATACCTATTCAACTTTTGAAGGCTCATGAAAGATGTGGTTTGTTGGTGAAAAGGTTAAGGGTATTTCCCTCCTGGCAGTCTTCTTCGGTCTTGCCGTCTTCCACCTCGTATTAAACTGCCATCTTGGAACTGCTTCTTCCTCATGTGCTTTGTCTTGCTCAGAGTGTGCTTTCGTGCTCCGCCTTTTATCCGTGTGGGGAAGTGTGATGAAGTCAGATGTGTGTAATGATCAGTAATTTCCTGACCTTGCCTGAGCACGGCACTGGGACATGTCAGGTATACAGCTCTGGTGTTAGTCTGTGAGAAAGTATTTGTGTCGGGAAGACCCGGAATTGAAGCTAAAGAATCCTGCATTGTGTGTCGGAGGTACCCGGGGATCTGCCGCGCCGATAGTCAAGGCGAGACGAAGCGGTTGCCGCCGTCGTACTCTCCTTGGCTCCTACAACAAAGTAGCACAGCCGGTGAGTTGGGGAGACTGATACCAGACCGGTCTGTGTGGAAATCAAGTTTGCAATCTGCAACATTGTATGAAGAAGATTATTAAGACAGCACATGAGTAAATGAACTTTGAAGCTAAAATATGATACCGTAAACAGAGTGGTCAGGCATCACGTGGGTGCTCATTCGAAGATCTCTGTCAGGTATCCATCCGGAAGGGTGCGAACAAGAACTGTGAAATCAAAGTGGTCCTGCAATGGGTCAAGTCAAACCATGTGCACATTTGAAAATCTTCGATACGTGGGAGACTAATGGTCTAGAAGGGATCAAAGCCCGGCAGAGGAGGATCGGGGGTGAACCGTGAGACACCTGAAAAGGAAGAACATACGAACATTGTGCAAAAAGTGAAAGGTGAAGGACAGGCTCGAGCCCGGCAGAGGGAAGTCTGTGCAGAACTGTGTGCTAAAGGGATCTGAGCCTGGCTGAGGGGGATCCGGGGTGGATGCTGAATCACCCGATGTGGATACTTGTGAAAGTCTGAAAGGGGAAAAGGAACTTGTATATTTCGTTGCATCAGGCACTTAGAGTGAAGAGACTTTGAGAAGCAAGGAGACTTATGCTCCGGAGGCCCCTATGTTGATGAGTGAACTGTAACCTCGTGCTAACGAAGCCAGACACTATGTACTGTGCTATGCTCGTGTGAACTGCCTTATCCCATGCTAGAAATGTGGGGAAGGGAGGTCAACGGTCTGAAAACCTGACATATTTTTCACAACCACCTTTCCCACATTATTTGCATTTAGGGGTAAGGATTGGCAATAGTTTTTTTTAGTATAGGCCCTTTCATTTTGACAAGACACCAATAGGACTGCGATATTATTATTTGATGGTCATAGCTTGCTCCCATCTGTAGATTTAGGATTAGATAGGTGTTTATCTCACCCTTAGTTGAAGTTCAATAAACACCCTTGAACTGTGGTCACTTGTGTCCGTCTTACTGTTGATGCCTTGCCTTCCTTACAATACCAAAATTGAGACTGATCACAGCCAATGATATTGTAAGGGTGGAAATCCCATGCGAGGAGAGACTGGACAGAGTTGTGGTCGACCTGTAAGACGGTCTAACTAAGGAGGCAATTTTGGAGGAGGCCTCACTCATCTCTGGTGACGTCCCTATCTCTAATCCGGTCACCACCACCCTCTCCTGGTCAGACCACTCAATCCTCTATTCCCACTTTGGGCCCCTCAGCCTTCTTACTGAGCCGCCTCCCGTACTTTCAGCCTCCTTCGCCGTCATTTGACCAATGAAGTGAGTTACAATCACTGCTTTCGCCTCCACTTTCATACCTCCTCCCACCCCTGCTTCAGACTCTCCCTCTGACTCTGTCCTAACTAACCTTCAGCTCTCCATCTCTAATACCCTTGATATCCTTGCCCCGGTCATGAGGATCCGCTTGAAGCCTGCCTCCAAGTGCAACGGTTGGTACGACTCTGATCTAGTGTCTCTGAAGTGCAGAGTTGCTGAACGGAAGTCGCAGACCACAGGTTCATCCTGACAAAAAGGCAATATCGTTTCTCTATCTGCTCCAAGAAAAGGGCGCACATCCACACCTGCATCACTGGGGCCACTAACAACACTGTTTAACTTTGCAAAATCTGCAAGGAACTCGCCAATCCAACTGCAGTCTCCACCTCTCTACTTCCTTCCTAGACTCTCTACAATGCTATGGCCTCCCATTTCACATCTAAAACTCAGGACATCCTGTCCTCACTCTCCACCACCCGCTTCGCCACTCTGGCTCCTGCCCCCCTGCCTCCCTTTGCTCTCCTCCTCCATCCCCACACTCTCCACCCTCCTGCCCATAGCACCCAATGAGGTTTTGAAAGCTGTCCACTCCATGAAGGTCTCATCCAAAAAAGGTGCTCCCCTGCTCCTCTAGAACCATTATAGACAATATCTCCTCTCTCGCCCCGGTTCTTGCCGATTTCTGTAACCACTACTTTGCCACTGGGTCCTTCTATCCCTCAAGCACTCTCTTGTGCACCCTCTCCTAAAAATGCCTTTGGCTGACCCCTCCTGCCCCGCTAACTATCGTCCTATCTCCACCACCTCCTTCCTGAGTAAACTCTTGGAGACGTTGGTCCTCCCCCGAACTGACCCTTCACACTGAACTTGTTGGTTGCCTCCATGATCATCAATATGGATTCCAGGAATCCAGGGGCACGGAAACTGCGATGTCAAGCAACTTCTCCTAAACATTAGGGGAAAACACCAAACTGCAACACTGTTGCTGACCCCCATGGCTCTTGCCCACGCAATCTGCAACATCAAGACCTGATTGCAGAGCTTGGTAGGCCACCTCTTTCCTGCCGTCCACCAGGCACAGAAAACCTACCCTACATTTCCCCTGCTGGGATGTTCTCTGCCGCCTCGTCTATTCTTCTCCACAGGCCGTGTGTATAATTCACAAATGCACATGAAGCATTCACGGTTTTGAGAGCCAGGCTACTGGAGAAGACCTTCTTCGCAAGGGGATCATACTTTTTTGGACTACCCATCAGTCGGTAAATCCATATTAATAGTGGCTGCCTGAACCACTAACTCCTCTGGCGTAGAGTGGGTCAAAAAATAGAGTGGATCCCCACCCCTCATAGGTTTATATTCCTTCGTCAGCTCGGAATCCACTGGAGGGGTGGAGTAGGTTCTCTGCCACAATGAGACAATGGTCCACAATGGGCACATTAAACCAGCAATGATCTTTCCGTCGTCAGGCTTCTATCTAGGATATCAGTCAGCTCGTAGGTAGAGTGCCCACCACCCTATCCACCGTTGTCCGGTACTGGGCATTTGCATGCCCATAAGTGTTAGCCTCCTGTATTCCAAGATCAGGCGAGGTGGCTAAGCCGTTGGAGTCTTGCAGAACCTCTGGTCGGCGAAAGAAAATCAGAGCCGCAGACATTCGCGGTACCGGCTCGAAGGGCCCTTGATCCCTGTAATCACTGAAAATGGATTACATTGTTTCAAAGAACAATGATCTCAACTCAGGGACAAACAAGCATTTGACTATCAGAGCTGACATCAATGGCATCGAGACTGTCGGTGCCAACTGCGGCTTTGGCGGTATCGTCGACTTAGCAACAGTCAGCGTCGAGCTCGAAGGCATGTACCCGACTCGGTCTCCTTGAGGCCGGAAACACTGGGCATAACTGGGACCACCTTGGCCTGCTGCATTGAGGTTTGATCCGTACCTGCAGTGGCCGACTTCATCATCTGGAGCATTTGCTCCTTACAGGCTTCCCACTCGGCCCTTGATGTACCAGTGCCCGAGTGGGACTTAGTCTGCTACTCTGAAGAGTCTGAGACATGCCTGTGTTGATGAGGACGCTTCTTATGAGATGAGAAAGACGAGTGGCTTCTCGAGTGTGTCCTCTTTTTTGCCTTCTATCAGCACCTGTCGTCGTCCTCTAGGGTGGGGCCCTTTGTCTCCTGCTCTGACAATCTGCTAGCTGATCAGGGCGGTGACTTTGAAGCCGAGTACCCCAACACAAGCTTCACCACCTACACTCACAATGACTTTTGATTAATCTTTTGGAAAGAAACGCAATCCTCAGTGACGTGATCGGTCCTGAGGCACCACACGCATATCTCGTGCGGGTCTGTTAGCAGCATTTTAAAGTTACAATCCTTAAACCAGTTGAACCTAGACATCTTGGGAGTGGACATACTGCCAAGTGTGTCAAATTTAGATTACAAAAGGAGTGAAAATTCGTAGTTAAATATTTCTACAGCAGCATGCTAAGTGCTGGAAAAAAGGAACTGAGGTACAGGCCGTAGTGACTGTTAGGCAGAAACCTGTGCAGTTCCCTTGGGGACCACTGCAAAAGATTTAGGACTACAGGCGTTGGCAGTAAACCCACTTGGTAGCAGTATGCACCACCCAGATTTACCTGGTAGCTGTGGCTGAGCAGTCAGTCTTCCCTCAAGAAGAGTTAGGCAGTATGCAAAGTATATACAATAGGCACTCAGATACAATAGCACAAGCAAACACTGACCAGAGCTTTGGTATCAAGGTATATAATTATTTATTTAAAAACACACGTATTGAAACACTCCAGCACTATTATGGTAAATCACTCTAAACACAGTTAATATTATTATATATACATCCCTTCTTCCTTATCAGACAAGTCTTAGTTAACACCACTTATTTCCAGACAGAGGTGAGCGCTTAACTATAGAATGCACTCCAATAAGTTAACGAAAAAGGGAGGGAAAAAGGCAGAATGTAGGAAAATACACCACACTAATACTTAGGAACTCTTAAGCAAGGCAGGAAAGTCAAAAGTTACTTGTGAGCCAAAGTCCATAAGCCGGGCCCACTCTTGGAGAGCATGGCACACATGCACCCAAGATCACACAATGAAAACAGGCTTAAAAAGTCTTGCAGGGAGTTCAGAAAGGTTTTAGTTAGGTTTCAGAAAAGTTTAGCCAGGGTGTCCCAGGCTAACCCAGGGTCGAAAGCCGGGGGCTAAATCTACCCCGTACAGTCGGTTGCAAGGGAAGCCAGGCGGAACACCTTATGTGGAAAGGATCCTCCAGCGGGGGCAGTTGTTCCTGGCAGCGGGTGCAAGTCGCGGCGTCGTCCAGAGGAAGAGAAGATCTCGACGTGGAGGAAAGATAAAGGTCGTTGCACTGCCAGGGAAGAAACCAGCCGCTGAGTTTTCCGGTTAAAGGTACTACCCTTTGATTCGCGGTAGTGGTAAAACGTGGTATTCCGGTTGCCGGGGTGCTTGGCACAGGCAAGGCGGCCACGAGATGCTCCAGGAAGCGAAAAAGAAAGCAGACTGGTTATCCCCACCAGTCGAAGGAAGAAGACTCTACGGGCTGGAGATCTCCTCCGTCGTTGGGAAAAGTGGTGAGACGGTTCAGCAGGGCTCCACCAGTGGTGTCGTCGTAGCAGGTCGGCTCAGCTTCTCCCTTGTCGGATTCTTAGGTCCTGTGGCGACTTCTAAAGTTCCAGTCCCCAAAGCCCTGCTTTTATGCAGAAAACCCCCATTCACTCAGCCTAGCTATCACTCAAACATGCTAAGTGGTGAGCCGGCCGGCTCACCACTTGGGCCAATCAGGACGGAGTGTGACTTGAGTTGCCTAGGCAACTCAGTCCAGGGTGCCTAAATCCCCCTCCACCCCTCATAAGTACCCCAGACAGAGTGGCACCACTTTGGAGGGCTTCTGTGGAGAAGCCCGCCAAAAAGTGGAACAAAGAGCTCAACTTGTATTGGAGTCACAGAAGCGAACACAAACGCCATTTTAGAACTGAGTTCTGGCAAAAAATACCAACCGGAGAATTAATATTAAATAAATAAACCGGCGGTATGTTCGAGGCTATAGGAATTAAATAATTAAAGTTGGTAGCCTCGAACAATGGGAAATCCCATAGGGATATATTCGCGGTCGAATATAAAAAGTAGTATCCACTGCCACCAGCCAAAACTCGATCAGGGGGGACGGAGACGTGTTCCCTCGACTAACAGACCCCAGGGCAATCGAATTGCCCCGGCCAGTACGTCCACAATATGATGGTTTGTACTGGTTCTGTTCAGAATTTGAGACTAGTAAAGTCAATGGTGACTTTACATGCCCTGGGAGACAGTAGTCAGTCCCACGGTATGGAGTCTATACTGGGGGGTCACTATGACACCCCTGTGTTACTGCACTGAGGGTGCTGTGTAACACACATCACAAAAATGTATGAAGCCCTATGGAGTAAAAGACCATTAAACACATCTAGAGTCAAAGAGACACACTCAAATCATGTCCAAGAGTGAGGGTAAAAGAGTCTCACTCTTGGCAGGAGAAAGAAATAAACCCCAAAAATCCAGCAAAGCTGCTGGGGGACTCACTAGGTTAAGAAATTCAGCCTAAACAGAGAATTGTCCCTAACAGTGACGCAGTATATTGTCGATCAACGTCCCATACGGGGTCGACGAGCAACAAATCGAGTCAAGATGCACAATGCCCCCTGTCGAAAAGGTTTTGCAAGCAGCTGTTAAAAAAGCCCTCCTTGTAACCTAGTATCCCCTCCAACTACAGGCCCATAACCAATGCCCCGTTCCTACTTAAAATCCTTGATCGGGCTGCCTATATGCAGGTGCAGGAGTTCCTGGAGAAACATAATATCTTGGGGCTGAGACAGTCTGAGTTTTGCAAAGGTACATAGTACTGAATCTGACCTACACTATCTCAAGACTAATATGTTGGTAATTGTGAAGAAGAGCGGTACAGCCCTTCTAACGCTTGTTGATCTATCAGCAGCCTTCGACTTGGTCGATCATACCATGTTGATCTCCAGACTTACTCACTCTGCTTCTTTTTGCCATTGGCAGCCAGATGGAAGGAATCTTTCCTGACAGATCGGGTAGCTAGGGTGTTTTATGATGATGCCAAGTCGGACGATGTTGGGGTGACTTGTGGGGCTTTTCCACCACATTATATAATTTGTTTACCAAGCCTCTCTTTGATCTATTGGACACGAAGGGTCTACTTTACACCAACTATGCTGATGATACTCAGTGCCTCATCCCTCTGTCTGGTGATTACATCAGGGACACTGAAACCATCAATGCAGTTTAGACCCTCATTCAGACGTGAATGGGCCACAATGGACTACCTATGAATGACGCCAAAACAGAGCTCATGATAGTGGGCATGGCAGTGATTAATCAACCTCCAGGGCCACCAGTGGTCAAGGGATAAATATCGGTTTCTAAACCATCAATTAGCCACACACCTCTATTACACCCAAAGGGATCCAAACAGATTGGAAACACAAACAAATTGTAAACCTCCTTATGCAATTTTGGTAACGTGGATGGAACAGCAGGCTTAACCAGGTAGAACACTGAGCCTTTCTCTCGACTACTGCTCTCAACCTGTGGCGTTCCCCAGGGTTCTAACCTCTCCCCCTGGTTCTTCAACATCTATATGGCTGCCTTGGCACGTGCGATTGCCACTTTCATCTCTGACTTCCAGTATTACGCGGATGACACGTAACTATCTTCCAGGCTACCCTCAGCCGCCTCCTCGCTCACATCTGACTGTCTGTCTGCTATTCACTCATGATGTGCTGCAAACTACCTCTGCCTCAATGCCAGTAGGACTGAGATTGTTTGCAATGGGATCCCTGCTCCAGCTTTTCCACTCTCACTCTGGTCGGCCTCCCTTGGCCCTGGGCCCGCACCCACCTGCGAGGCAAAAAACCTCAGGGTCATCTTCGACTCCACCCTCTCCTTCTCCTCTCACATCTCTGACATCTCTAAAAAGTCTAACTATCAGCTACACCTCCTCAGAGGTACTGTGCCTTTTCTCACTTTCCATGAATGGCTCACGGTCTCTAGAGCCTTGTTTCTCTCTAGGCTGGGCTATTGTAACAGCCTCTTTCTCAACTTCCCTTCTTCGGCACTGCGCCCTCTGCAACTCATCCAGAACAGAACCGCAAGTCTTATCCTTGGCCTCAAGCCGAGGGACCGCATCTCTCCGGCGCTGAAATCCCTTCACTGGCTCCTTGTGGCTGCAAGGATCAAGAAAAAGATCATTGTCCACAAGGCTTTCTGGGGCCTGGGACCTAGCTACCTGCAACGCTGCCTACCTAAATACTGTCCCTCACGAGCCCTCTGCTCATCTACCTCCAACCTTCTGCGAGTGAGCAGGTTCTCCAAACAAGATTTTGAGGGAGATCCCTAAACTCACCAGGTACCTCCCTCTGGAATAGCCTCCCTGCCGCCCTCTGTCTTGAGCCTGACCTAAGTTCCGGAAACTCCTCAAGACCTTCCTCTTCTCCTCTTACTTCGCTCTCCCTCTAGCCTGCTAACCTAGCTCTCTGCTCTCTCCATCTCTTCCTTACAGCTTGCTAACTGGCTGCCTGGTGTACCTTAGAGTCTCAGAGGTCCCGGGCACCCCCACCAGTCCTCTCTCACACTTGCCTCAGGGCCCTACACCGACCCACCTTCACAGCACTTAGAAATAACCCAAGAGAGTGGCTCTATCTGCACTTACCCCAGTCTCCACTGACTGGGTGCACTTGGACCTCCCTATCCTTGTAACCGTCCACGCAATTGCACAATCCAAATGTAACTTGCCTGAAGATAGTCTGTCTGTTCTCCCGTCTTCTCACCTTAATTGCACTGGTAAAACTGCAGAATCTCTGTCAGGCCTTTTTGCTGTGTCTCAACTTTTAAACGTATGTTATGCACTTACTCTGCCTGTGTAGACCTATTATTGTCTCAGAATTTCAAGGGCTCTGAGCGACTGTTTTTCCCCCTTGTTTCCACCCTCCTTGAGTGCATTGAAACACTTTCCTGTGTCTATACAGGCGCTATATAAATCTCTGAAAGGTTGTGGATCGTTGGTTAGTAGCAACACAGCGAAAATACAATGACCCAATGAGAAAAAGGACTGTCTAATCAAGGTTGTATACAAATATATACTTTATTATTATCACAACAGACAGTTCTAGCACACTACAAAATACAACCCACCCTGTAAAGGAATGATACATGATATGATATGTTATTTATAACGCGCTTAATAGCCAGAGGTTTCTAAGCGCGGACCCGGGGATCGAACCGGTGGTGCTCCATGTCGTCTTGCTTCCAAGGCGAGCACGTTGCCCTGCACTCTGGATACTGACAGTATGGTGGTAGTTATAGTAATTAATCGCAATAGTTCAAGGATGCTTGGTTTCAACACAAAGGGAGCAATGTTTGTAAAATGTCACTGGGGGCCTTCGATGAAGGACCAAGGGGACAGAACCACAATGTACTGTGTGCTTGTAAACGTTCTTGGTGCTCAACAGGCCCAAGTTGGTTTCAGGGTGCTTTGCAGCTTCTGCGACAGACAGCTACTGGTATCAGGCGGCAGGCAGTGCGGTGTGCGAGGCTAGATGGACAGCTGCAAGCTGACCTACACATCGGCTCGGGGTCAGGAATCATTGTCTCAGTGCTGGTCATAGTTTTGAAGCACTGGTCGAGGCATCTCAGACGGCGTTGGCGACTGCGGCACAACAATCAGCGGTGCAGTAGGTTGTAGCTCGACTGCACCGCTGACTGACCGCTGATTCGACTGGTTCAAAAATGTCCTTTAAGGCAGACTTCTGTAGATGCTTGTCGATGCACTCCTCCTGGCTTCTTCACTGGGCTTGTGTCGTCCTTTAAGGCGGATGACCCAAAGCCTAGGAGAGTGTTGCAGGCAGATGCCTTGTCTTTGGTTTGGTTCAGAGACTCTCTGGCACTTCCCACCTATGAAGCTTGCTGCAGAGGTTAGCAGGGCATGCTGTGTGCTGGCTGGGTACCGATTCTGGAGCTGCTGGAGTGTCTTCTGGATTCAGCATCTCCCTCTGTTCCCTGGGAGATGTTTGGGGGAGGGATCTTGCATCCATCCTGGATGTCCTGGCCTTCCTTCACTGGTGGAAGATGTAAGTGAGAGTGTACATTCAGCAGGGTCCAATGCCGAGTTCTTCTTGCTACTCCTTGCGAAGTCTTCAGATCTGCCCAAAAGAGGGGCTCAAACGTCTTTTAAAGCCACATGGACCACAGGGATTGGTGTAGGTTAAGCCTACCTTAATGTACCAATCCTGGGTCCCGTACCAACAATCTCTTGTATGCATGAGGTCATAACCAGAGTGCTTTGTAACAGAAAAGGCAAAGGGGTGAAAACATGAAATACTAGGTCCCACCCATCTTCCTGTCTGTTGTGGTTCAAAAGGTCTCTCTGGTCAATGGAGCTCTCTGTGGTTCCCGATTAAAGCAGCAGACCTCACTTGAAGCCGCCACGGGACCAGACTTTCTGGCGCCATCAATCCACATACTCGTACCTTCTGAATTGGGTCCCCCTGCGAGGAAGACTACTGTAATACATGCAGTCCCAGACATGACATTTCACTGTCCATTGATAGGTTGTTGGGGTTTCCCGTCTGCTTTGTTAACCTCTGCAGCCAGGGTCTGTTTTGAAGTATACTCTATTAGTATGTTAATTATGCTAATTGCTGTCACCATCTGCAGGGCTCAAAAAAGGACAGGGTGGATCTATGGAGCCTTTGTTAGTTAATTAGGTTGGCCATGGCAGGAGGAAGGTTTTTGCCCTCCCCCATCAAAGATTCATCATGTACGATACCTGTCAGATCCCAACTAAATACGATGGGGGGACTGCGCCTGTAGACTGTGTCCACACAGAGTACAAAGGTCTATGTCTATGTTGTGCGGAGAGCATAGGAAAATGTGTGCAGATTAGCCGCACACATTCTGCGGAGGTTGATCTACCATCATTCAATTTCATATACAATTTCAAAAAAGCCCAGGTGAGCGCACACCCATCGTGCGTATGGTCGAATTACTCACACCGGCTGCGTGGTTGTAAAAGCTACGCCCTGATTTTGGGGTTTTACAGATAGCGGGCTGTGCCATTGTCACACTGCCCAAGGAAAAGACACAGGGCATAGCTCTGGATCAAGAACGTAACATGAGAGCGTATGAAAGTAGCCTGATATTTTCCATGTCCTACTACATGAAACTGCTTGTCCAGCTAAAACTGTTCCTAACATGGGATAACTGTTCCACTGTTTCGCTGGCAATTATTTGGGCCAAAGTGGATTATTGTGCTAGCCTGTTGCAAGGTGTTAGCAAGGGAGAAATCACCCGACTACAGATTGTGCAGAACGCAGTCTGGGCTGTGGTGGGTCTTCACAGAAAGGATAATGCATCAGAGACCAGAAGGGTGCTGGATTGGCTCCCTGTTGCCAGCAGAATCGCCTGTGCATCAGACATACGTACCTCCATGGCAGCAGCCCCAGATATGTATTCAGCAGACTATCCTGGTTGTCGGCACGAAGAGTGCTGAGATCGAACAATGCAGGCCTTCTACAGGTGCCCAGATTCAAGCTGAACCTGGTCTCCCAGGGGTCCTTTTCCTATGTAACACCTAGAATATGGAATGCCCTCCCTCCTGACCTAAAGGCATGCACCTCACTAGCCAAATTCAAACATTGGCTAAAGACATTTTCATTCACCCGATTCCCATCTGGTTTTCCTCCCTGCGCCTGCCTCGCTAGGTTTATGTTGTCTATGTCTGTCTTTTAGCGCTACTATTCCTACGGGCCTGTTCGCAGCGCTATACAAATTAGTAAAGTAAAGCCCACACTGGGAGGGATATCTATCTGATGAGGCATCTGTGTGAATAAGCAATCCATTTAAATAATTGTACTTTTTTTTCTTCCTCAACACATCATTTTACTCCCATTTTCAAAAAATAGGAAGTAAAATACTTTCTGCTTCCAAATATCATCTGGATCAATTGGTCAAGCATAGTAGAAAACTAAGCATCTTGCCTAATAAAGAAACTGAGGTCAGAGGGTGCACGCAATGACACACACGGAAATATTCCGATCAGT
Source organism: Ambystoma mexicanum (assembly GCF_040938575.1). Classification (NCBI taxonomy): domain Eukaryota; kingdom Metazoa; phylum Chordata; class Amphibia; order Caudata; family Ambystomatidae; genus Ambystoma; species Ambystoma mexicanum. The sequence goes on from NC_090924.1 coordinate 1,044,253,768, forward strand.
CTGACCTGGATGACATTTCCAAGATGCATGATCTATGGGAACAATGCATACATTTGAAATGGGTGATTCAGATATTCTAAAATGGCTGAGCACTATAGGGCAAGCAACGTTTTGTAACAATTCGCGACCACTGAAATACACATTTTCTGGAGCCATAAAATAGGCCACCAAAAAAATGTGTAAATTGAACATGTGAACGTATTTCATCAATGATAACGAATCTTGTGATTACATTTATAATCCCCGATGGCCCGAGCGCTTGGGTGAGCAGACTGTTACCTGTTCTGGAAAGAATTCCTGAAGAAATGGGGCCAGTAATACGATCCCGAGACCTTCTGGGTCCAATTTGGTCTTCATGAGGTTTACACTAGAAGACAGAACATAAGAGCCAAATATATGAGCGCAGAACATTTCAGGCCCGCAAGAATTACTAGCGTGGTAGTGCAACATGTTTAAATGCCAAGAATATGGAGGCTGTTCTACTTCGAGTCTTGGTGCCAAATGACTCAAAATAGCTGCCGTTTGCCAAAAATTCGAGATGTTTTTAAACCAGAGTAATCTGTTACTATTTTAAACAAAAGCTGTGAAGACACTCGGAGACTGTTCCTTTTTAGGCAAATTTCTTCTACAACAGTTCACAAAACGTACTGTCCTTAGAATGAGACACAACAGACATTTTACTGGAGGTGCTCTTTGGGATTCCTGTCAACGCTCGATCTGGTCCCGTCTAATCAAAACATCTGTTATGTCTAACAGTCGTCTTGTGCTCCTAGGAACAATATCATCATAGAAACAGAGGCAAACGTGAATTTACAATAAAAGTGCAGGCATGAGATCTCGGAATGTTCATAAAATGTACCAGGGACGTCATTTCACCATAATGCCAGGGGTAGTGGAAGTGGCATCACACGACCCTTGACCTCTGATGACATCACAGGAAGTGATGTCATTTGACCCCACCCCGAAGCGATGGAACACAACCTTTCACCCTTGACAAAACAGGAAGTGACATCACATAGCATTGTACACTACGAAAAATATAGTTATGATATCACTATAATGTGATGTACATTTTATGCAAGAATGGATCGCCATATGTAGTGTTAAGATCAGTGTGTATAGGCCCATATTATCAAATGACTGTGAATGCAAGCAGACGTCCATGACCAAATGATAATGATGTGTTATTATATAGCACTTATGCTTAAGCACTTTATATAGAAAAAATATACACCCAATATCATCCAACCTGTGTTTTACTCATTTATACTCATTTATCAACCTCAGAAGGATGAAAGGCTGAGTTGAGGCATTTAAGAACAGACTAAATCAGGGACTCACCCTCTGAAATGTGCCTGAAATAAACCTTTAATGAGTCTAGCAATTATTGTATAGAATTCCAGAAAGACACATTATTTGGTTTCCTATTCTTTCTTATTTAGGGTAAGTGCTGAAAGTGTTAGACTTGTGGCACTCCTGTTCTTATTTTTCTTATTTTTTTAAAGGGCCTGTACAAGAAAGCCAGCCACTACAGGAGCTTGCATTTTTTTTTTTTTTTTTACAGAGGTCGCAAGGGAGACCACGGAGGTCGCAAGGGAGACCCCTAAATGACGTCCCTGAAATGTACCGGGCCATTCAAATATGAACCCATCGCCCCTAAGCAACTTTTTTGTATTGATTTTCATACTAGACCAGCACGTGTCTGCATTGTAAGAGAGGACAAACGGTACTATGCGTTTCTAGTATTTCTAGCTACACTTTTTTTTATATATTGTATGAAATGCCTGGTTCAGTCTACAACACACAAACACAATATGTGTATGTATAATAGAAACGTGTGTGTGAAAAGGAAATACAAGCAGGAACATCAGCAATTCAACAAACGCCTGGGGTAGCAGAAGTGACATCACATGTCAATGACTTTAAAGTAAGTGGCATACTAATTACCCATTCAATATGACACGAACCTAATTTAGCATAATATATTTTGGGATAAATGTTTTTATTTAATTAAAAAAAACATACACAACCTCAACTTGTTAACAGGGTTCAAATAATGTTCAAAAACACGATATGAAACAAATATATTTTAAATACAGTGCCACCTTAATATGCCATGAGTGGGTTTATGTTATGCCTGGGTTTAATGCAGTATAACTAATATGGACAATTTAATTATATGCCTGCACAAGCTCCTATGGCCAGCTATCGCCATGTATAGCCTCACACGCCAGATTACCATGTCCTAAATACAACCACGCGTTCAAAGTTGCAGCCATAATATGCAAAATAGACACCTATGTGCGGGTGCTGCTATCTTATGCCACACAAAGCTTCACATGCAGGGTAAATTCATCACATACCCAGATCCTGCAATCACATGCCAAGTGCAGCCTCAAATGCACTTGTGCTGACATCTTGTGTCATTGAATGCCCGATACGGAAAAAGTTACTTACCTATAACGATTATTCTCCAGCATGGGTCTGGCATGGACTCACATGCTCATTAATATTCCCCGTTGTCAGGTTGGGAATCCTCAGTAAAAAAAAAAAACAGTTTCACTTACAAACGTTGTTTCTTCTTTAAACCAATCACTGTTCACCGGGTCATACTGCCACCATACAATGACAGCCCTCTCCCGAAGCCCCTCTGACAGCCATCTTCAGATTTGCTAAGCACGTAAAGTGGCAGTATGCCCAAGAAGAGCCGCAGAGGAGCCGGAGGGAGGGTTTGCAAGTGAATCCATGCCAGACCCATGCTGGAGAACAATAGTTACAGGTAAGTAACGTGTTCCTCTCCAGTATGGGGTCGGGCATGGACTCACGTGCTCATGAAAAACGAATACATAGCAGCACAACATTACACAACCGCAGAAGGCGGCAAGGCTCAACAGAAGCAATGAACTCTTCTGGAACAGACTCACCTCAAGCAGACAGGTTGCGTAGTACTCCTTGGCCGACTCCGGTCTCCTCCCTGGAATCCCTGTCGACAAAGTAGAACTTTGTGAAGGTGTGTGTGGACCTCCACGTAGTAGCCCTACAGATGTCAAGCAAGGGCACACCAGCCAGGAACGCCGTCGTTGCAACGATCGCTCTGGTGGCGTGGGCTCTCGGACAGCCCGGCAGAAGTGGGTTAGCCAACCGATGACAGTGCGTGATGAAGCCGTAGAGCCACCTTGAAATGGAAGCCTTGGACAAAGCCTTTTCATGGTTCGAGCAGGATCTTGTCAGCAAAGCTTCCAGGGCACCTGTATTGAGCGAGCATCCAGGAGCTCCTGAAGGGTGTCGTATGTGCAACCTGCATAGTCGGATGAGGTAGATGCAGGACGGCATCATGCCGAGCAACGACGGTCCGCACTGTGACTGTCTTCATCAACAGACGCTGCGCCTACCCTTGAATGGCCGCTACCCTCTCCTCCGAGGGCGACGCCAGGCAGGACACCGTATTGAGTCTAGCTCCTAGGAACAGCTCGTTCTGTGATGGTGTTAATCAAGACTTTGGATGGTTGATGGAGAATCCCAGATCCGTCAGTAGCTGGACAGTCGCCTCTGTGGGTCGAACGGCCAACTCCCGCGAGCAGGCCCTATGAGGCAGTCGTTGCGGTACGGGTATACGTGTATGCCCCATAGACGTAGATGTTAGGGAGAATTCTCTGTTTAGGCTGAATTTCCTAACCTAGTGAGTCCCCCAGCAGCTTTGCTGGATTTCTGGAGTTTGTTTTTTCTCCTGCCAAGAGTGAGACTCTTTTTCTCCCACTCTTGGACATGATTTATGGTGTTCCTTTGAATATTAATGTGTTTCATGGGCTATGTGGTCTTTTACTCCATAGGGTCTCATGTTTTTTCTATGTGTGTTACACCGCACCCTCTGTGCAGTAACACCGGGGTGTCATAGTGACCCCCACCATAGACTCCATACCTTGGGACTGACTACTGTCTCCCAGGGCATGTAAAGTCACCATTGGCTTTACTAGTCCCAAATTACTAACAGAACCAGTACCAACCATCATATTGTGGACTTACTGGTAGGGGCAATTCGATTGTCCCTGGGTCTGTTATTCGAGGGGGCACTGTCCCGTCCCCCCTTGTTGAGTTTTGGCTGGTGGCAGTTGATACTACTTTTTATATTCAACCGCGAATATATCTCTATGGGATTTTTCCCATTGTTCGAGGCTAATACTTTTTTAACATAGCCTCTAGCCTACCGCCGGTTTATTTAATATGAATTCACCGGTTGGTATTTTCTGCCAAAACTCGGTTTTAAAATGGCGTTTGTGTTCGCCTCTGTAACCCCAAACCAAAGGTCAAGACCTTTGTTCCACATTTTGGCAGGCTTCTCCACAGAAGCCTCCAAAAGTGGTGCCACTCTGTCTGGGTACCACAGTGGGTGTGGGAGGGGGGTTAGGCACCCTGGACTGAGTTGCCTTGGTAACTCAAGTCGCACTCTTGTGTGATTGGCCAAAGTGGTGGGCCGGCCGGCACACCACTTAGCATGTTTGATTGACAGCTAGGCTGAATGAATGAGGGTTTCTTGCATAAAAGCAGGGCATTTGGGACTGGAACTTCAGAGGTCGCCACAGGACCTGAAAATCCGACGAGGAAGAAGCTGAGCCGACCTGCTACGATGACACCACCGGTGGAGCCCTGTTGAGCCGACTCACCACTTCCCAACGACAGAGGAGATCTCCCTGCTGGAGAGTCTTCTTCCCTTGACTGGTGGGCACAACCAGTTTACCTTCTTTTCTCGCATCCCAGGACGTTTTGTGGTCGAATTGCCCGTGCCAAGCACCCCGGCAACCGGATAGCCACTTACCACTGGACCGCGAATAACAGGACCGCTCCTTTTAATTGAGAACTCGGCGGCTGGTTTCTTCCCTGGCAGTGCAATGGACTCCTGTTTTCCGCCACAACGAGATCCTCTCTTCCCCAGGACGAAGCACCGACTTGCACCCGCTGCCAGGAACAACTGCCCCGCTGGAGCGTTCTCACCATTTTAAGGTACCGTGTCCGCCAGGCCTCCCTTTCTAAAGATTGCTACAAGGTAACAGTAATCCCTTCACCTTCTGGACTGGGCTGGCCGCCTTGACCATCTAACTGGTCCCTTTCTATTGGTCCAACTCTTTCTGAAACTCTTGCGAGACTTTTGGGCACTTTCAACCGTGACCTTGGACCCATTTCGTCCAGAGCCTCTTAAAGTGGGTCCGGCCTTGTTAACTTTGACTTTACAGTTTTAATCTGCCTTCTTCTCCTACTGTGTTCTTCCGAAAGTGTTGGGATCTGTTTCTATCTTTGTTCTGCCTTTCTCTTCCTTTTTTACCGATTGATTAGAGTGCCATCTTCATTAAGCGCTCACCGCTGTCTGAAAATAAGTGTTGCTTTACTTAAGACTTGTCTAATAATCGTTGAAGGGAGTGTATATCTTTTAGTGACCGTGTTTTTGAACTGCTTAATATTGGTGCCAGTGTGTTTAACTAGATGTGTTTTTAAATAAATAATTATATCTCTTTTACACCAAGCTCTGGTCAGTGTTTGCTTGTTCTACTGTGTTCTTTTGACCTATTGTGAATACTCTGTATACTGCCTAACTCTTCTTGAGAGAAGTCTGACTGCTCAGCCACAGCTACCCGGTAAATCTGGGTGGTACAGACTGCTACCAATTGGGTTTACTGCCAACCATCTGTAGTCTTAAATCTTTTGCAGTGGTCCCAGAGGGAACTGCACAGGTTTCTGCCTAACAGTAGATGGGCCGTCACCGGTGCCAGGCATTTTGTGAACACTCTGGGGGACCGACTTCAATCGAAAGGCAGAGCCTTGAACTGGTAGTCCTGACCCTGCACCACAAAACGCAGAAACTTCCAATGTTTCTTGTGAATGGGAACGTGGAAGCGACATCAAGAAGTCTCCTTACTTCAGTTGGCCGAGCATGTGCTGCAACGTGACCATCCTGAACTATTGGGACTTCAAGTCTTTGTTGAGACATCGCAGGTCTATGATAGACCTCCAGCACCCCGTCTTCTTTCTGACCAGAAAGTATTTGGAATAGACTCCGGAGCCCCGGAACCGTTGGGGAACTAGCTGTATCGCCCCTTTTCACAGCATGGCCCGTACCTCTTCCAGGAGCTGAGGGATGTGCTGCTCCTGACGGGTAATCGGAGGGATCTGCGGACACGAACAGCGGTGCAACGGAAGACTGACATGTGGTTGGGCAACAGTGACAAGGTACAGTCCGACAGGATGGGGATGTTAGGGAGAATTCTCTGTTTAGGCTGAATTTCCCTCCCTAGTGAGTCCCCCAGCAGCTTTGCTGGATTTCTGGGGTTTATTTTTTTCTCCTGCCAAGAGTGAGACTCTTTTACCCTCACTCTTGGACATGTTGAACTGTGTTATCTTGGACAAACCTTGTGTTGAATGGGCTATGGGGTCTTTTACTCCATAGGGCCTCATGTATTTTTGTGATGTGGGTTACACAGCACCCTCTGTGCCGTGACCCAGGGGTGTCCTAGGGACTCCCCAACATAGACTCCATACCCTGGGACTGACTACTGTCTCCCAGGGCATGTAAAGTCACCAAAGACTTTGCTAGTCTTGAATCCTGAACAGAACCAGTACAAACCATCATATTGTGGACGTACTGGCTGGGGCAATTCGATTGCCCCAGGGTCTGTTAGTCGAGGGGGCACGTCTCCGTCCCCCCTGATCGAGTTTTGGCTGGTGGCAGTGGAAACTACGTTTTATATTCGACCGCGAATATTTTCCTATGGGATTTCCCATTGTTTTAGGCTAACACATTTAATTATTTATTTACAGTAGCCTTAAACATACCACCGGTTTATATATTTATTTTTATAACTCCGGTTGGGACTTTTTGCCAAAACTTGATTCTAAAATGGCGTTGGTGTTCGCCTCTGTAACTCTGACCCAAAGTGGAGCCCTTTGTTCCACTTTTGGCGGGCTTCTCCACAGAAGCCCTCCAAAGTGGTGCCACTCTGTCTGGGGTACTTAGGAGGGGTGGAGGGGGATTTAGGCACCCTGGACTGAGTTACCTTGGTAACTCAAGTCGCACTCCGTCCTGATTGGCCCAAGTGGTGAGCCGCCCGGCTCACCACTTAGCATGTTTGAGTGACAGCTAGGCTGGGTGAATGGGGGTTTGCTGCATAAAAGCAGGGCTTTGGGGACTGGAACTTCAGAAGTCGCCACAGGACCAAGAATCCGACGAGGGAAGAGCTGAGCCGACCTGCTTCGACGACACCACCCGGTGGAGCCCTGCTGAACCGTCTCACCACTTTTCCCGACGACCGAGGAGAACTCCTAACAGAGTGGCTCCTTCCCTTGACTGGTGGGGACAACCAGTTTTCGCCTTCTTTTCGCTTCTCGAGGTATCTCGTGGCCGCCTTGCCAGTGCCAAGCACCCCGGCAACCGGAACCCCACCACTTTTACCCCAACCCCGAAAGTCGGTACAACCCTTCAACCGGAGGACTCCGCGGCTGGTTTCTTCCCGGGCAGTGCAACGACCCTCTTCTTCTGCTCTTCAGCGAGAACTTCTTCTCCCCTGACCGACGTCGAGCCCTGCTGCCACTGCCTGGAACAACTGCCACCGCTGGAGGATCCTTTCCGCTTAAGGTACCGTGTTCCGCCTGGCTTCCCTTGCTACCGACTGTACGGGGTAGATTTAGCCCCCGGCTTTCGAACCTGGGAGTGCCTGGGACACCCTGGCTAAACTTTCTAAGCCACTCTACACTCTTTCTAACTCTTTGCAAGACTTTGAATCCCTAATAACAGTGTGATCTTGGGCACATTTTCGCTCCGGCTACTCTAAGAGTGGGCCCTGCCTAGTGACTTTTGCTCACCTGTGCTTCTTTGAGCCTATTGCAAGTGTTCTGGATCTTAGAGTGGTGTGTTTAACCCATTTCTGTTTCTTTTTACCCCTTTCCTTAACCTACTAGAATGTCATCTAACGTTAAGCGCTCACCTCTGTTTTAATTATGTGGTGTTAACTTAGAGTTGTCTAGATAGGAGTAAGGGTTGAAACTGCTTTCATCATAACTGTGTTTGAAGTGTTTTTACTATACTTTGCTAGAGTGTTTTCAACTTATGTGTGTTTTATAAATAAATAACTATATACTTTTGAAACCAAGCTCTGGTCAGTGTTTGCTTGTGCTATTGTGTCTGAGGACATATTGTGTATACTTTGCATACTGCCTAACTCTTCTTGAGGGAAGTCTGACTGCTCAGCCACAGCTACCAGGTAAATCTGGGTGGTACAGACTGCTACCAAGTGGGTTTACTGCTATACCTGTAGTCTTAAATCTTTTGCAGTGTTCCCCAAGGGAACTGCACAGGTTTCTGCCTAACAGGGGAGGACTGCAGGAAGAGGTGGAATGACCTCAAGGCCAGGGTCCGCAGTCTCCTGTACAGACACCGGCAGGAGACATTGGCCACAGGATGCGGCCCCTGCTGATCCCTTTGTCCTGATCCTGTGCGGAGGTAAAGGCCAGCTTCATCCTCCACATGGAGGGGATCGAGGGAGTTGGGAGTGCGAATACCGGAGCCATCAGCCAAGTCTAATCTGGTGCGTTTGAATGTCCCCCACCCCATTTTCCCTGACAACACACTGGCCAAATGACCATCCCAAGCATGTGTCCCTCAGCATAGATGGGCCCAATGGACAGGGGAAGATGCCATCACATGGCAATTCTCCCAAAGTAAATGCCACCTAATGCGTATCCAAGCAGAGCCGGGTTCAGGCATGGCCGTTCCGGCTGGTTTTAGCAAGCCATTTGAGTCTGACAATAGGAAGCTTGAGACTGAACGAGCTGAAGGTGAAATGTTTATTATTCATGGATGACATGTTGGTGGTTTTGTACTCCTCACCCCCTCACAACCTATACTTGCTGTCATATCAATTTCTGCTGGGGTTCTGGCTACAGAATTTATTGAGAGAAAATAGCAACTATTCCAGTTTCCAGGATGGCGAGCAAACACAAGTAACCCGATGCCCAGTCCACTGGGAAACAAAGCAAATGTTCTGCCTGCGTCTAGTGATGACCCAGAACCCCCAATTTGGTAATGGGTGTGAACATCCAAAGGTTTATGGGGTACAAAAAAAAAAAGACATGGATATTTTGAGATGGTCTAATGTCAATCTCTATTTTTAGGCCAAGATTCACATGGCCAAGCGAAACATTCTACCACGGCTCATGTATGTTTTGCAAAACCGGTACATGCTATGCTCATACACCTCTTACAAATCCGTCAGAGAGATCCATAGCTAAACCAAAATGATTGGTAAATGAGCTAAAAAATCCCATTTGTCAAATGGGGATTTAGTTTCCTCAATTTGAAGGCTTATCATCATGAACTTGCATTTCAACAAATGATACTCTGACTGGTACCATCATTCATCTAGCCAAGTGGTTTGGCAGATATAGAAATACTGATCTGCTTTGTAAGACCAATCAGCAATGCACACATTCATTGGTTGAACATGCCATTCCAGCTGGATCCTATGGCACCCTGTTGGAAATGTACTGTTTATATAGAGGGGAAGAAGACCCTCCAGAAAAGCTAGGATTAAGCAAAAATCCTTTAATTTCAGAATATCAAATAGGGAAGACTTACCTCTTTTATGAACCTGCATAATGAATGTGCACTCCCGAGGCCGGACATTGTAATTTCTTACACTTGGGTCACGTATGGGACTCCACGATTAAGGTGATTAAATCAGAAAAAAAGCCTTGTTCTAGGTCTTATACACAGGAATACAATCAAAGGCCTCATTCAATTACACCCACCTGCTGGTTAGTAGGGGTACACCATAACAATTAAGCTATACAGACTCAGTAATAGAGCTGCAGAGAACCTTAATCCATGGACTACTGGGAGAACAGCCCAGTACTGAAACATTTCAGTTTGACTCTACAGCTCGTCTACACCGAACAGCAGAATCCTACTATGGACATACAGGATCACACAATGAATGGCCAAATGTCATGTGATTGAGAAAGAAGAAAGCTGGAGATGGCTTGCCCAGGTGTCTGTTCCCTCCACATGATCACCGACTGTCAAAAGGTAAAAAGGTAAAAGCAACTGTGGGTGGTGATCAGAGTAAGCAGTTGGTGGCCTGGCCAGCAGAGGAGCAATGTGGACGTGAGTCCCTGGAGCTCCGGCGGCCGTCACAAACATCCTGTATAAGCATCCTTCTATTTGTGGCAGATTGGCATACAAATAACCCTATAGAGGGGCAAGACATCAAAGAACCACCAGGCGAGATAGCGACTCGATTGGCGGACTCCTGGATGAAAAAGAGGTGGCGAGATGGAATCTGCTGTTGTGCAGAGGAAGATAAACAAGATGGCCGCTGACTAAAGCACGAAAGCGGAACAACTGCTAGGCTATTACGCAGCCTGGAAATTCGTCCTGGAGTCTGGCGATCGGAACTGATTGGGCATCCACGGGCTGGTGACCGCTCGTACACACACAGTCCCTCGGAGCGGGAAGAGTGCAGGCCTTGCTCGCCCGCCCAACCTAATTGCCCGGCGCCGCCCAACCTAATTGCCCGGCGCCTACCACCCACACCCGGCGCAACTTGGTGTGCAGTGCCAGACCCAAGGCAGTGAAGCACTGGGCTGGGCAGCGACACACCAACCCCCAAACAACGACGAGAGAGGACCCAAGTAAGTCAGGTGACTAAGTGAGCGGGACGGCGCAGTTAATCCGCAGGTGAGCTGGAAGATCCCGCTGGGCTGGGGATCCCTGCCTTGGGGGTGTGTACGTGACGACAGCCCTGGGGGCTGTGTGCGGCCTTCTGGGGGCTGGGTAGGGAGTGGATACCCAGATTTGCCCTGTGCCTCCTCACGCGCCAGTGGAGAAGGGCGCGTGTGACCCGTCACGGCAGCCAATATAAACGGAGCATAACAACATGCTGAGCCGGGCTCTATCTGATACATAGATAGCCTACTGACATCCTGCACCACAGCTCTCGGGCCTAGGGCACACAAGCCAGCACGCTGCCTCACGTGGGAAGCCACACGATACGCATAGACCGGTGCGACCTACTCTGCTCCGCACTACATATGCAGAAACGCACTCCATCCTGCACTGGCCAAGCCATCTAGGCGGACAAAGGACGACGGAAGTGCTGCGAGAAAACACTATATGGGACGCAACAAGATTGGTGAGTCCAGAGGGCACCCAGCCGTAGCCCCACAGGATTAGACCCACAATAACAAAGAATATCCGGAAATCCCCCTGATCCAGACAGAAACAATCCAGCGGCATATCAATATGGTGTCGAGTGCCTAACGCAGGGATACCATGGATCTGAGTCCCCCCCGCGAGAAGTGGACCCCCTGCATAGCGAGCAGGTAACGGCCCCAGAACAGAGACAGCAGGCGGTTGACTAAACTATCCAACAGAGGCGTATGTGAGACGAGCGATACCGCACATGATATAGCAAGGAACAGCAACACCACCAAGGCACTCCGGGGCACCCCATCCTCCAGCTCTTAGCTCGAGATCTGGAACTCAACCACAACAGAGGGAGGGGCAAGCAAGACTGTAGTCTGTGTGCGGTGAACACAAACACTGCACATTAGCAACGAAATGGAACGCCCAACAATCTGCATGCAGTGTTCTGCATTCCCAACCTACAAATACAGACTGCAATCATTGTCTAGAACAGACCATATTAAAGCTATCATTGAGAGTGGGGATCTCTGGTAAATGGGTGTTGGGCCCCTCCGGGTCTGATACACGATTGAAACTTGCCGGATACCTAGAGTCATTGGATCCAGTGGGCACCTGGCAAGCAGGTGAGGGGAACATAGCGTTCACCAACTGGAACACTAGCAGCACTATCGATACGCCTATACGGCCACACACATTGAATAACACCTCAATCTGCAAAACAGACAGTGGACGGCAATAGGGACTGCCCTTACCAGTGGGACTACATGGAATAGAGGCCAAACTGTGCAACAAACAGGCCCCTCTTCCCCCGGGATCACCAGTAGTAGGGACATGCTGGATGTCTTGAACAGGCTAAATCAGGGGACACTGTGGCGCATACGTGGGGGAACATACAGAATTTCAACTGCTACATATAACACAGAACCTGCTGAGAGTGCAAGACAGGCATGCTACCGACTAAGTGACAGCACCTGGCAGTTTCTGTGTGGAACTGCTGTTAGACCAAAGCCGCAACAAAGGAAAGGAGCGGACTGCAGCAATAGGGCGAACTACCCTACTACAAGCCCAAGTTTTGGGAAACAGTCTAATGCCTGAGGTGTGTGCATGCAAACAGGCAATCCATCACATTGCATGATGAGAAGGAGCAACACTGACTAGAGGCTGAAAGTAAAGCATCTTAACAGAGAACTGCAGGCCTGCGACGAGGCTCCACCCTGACAACCTCAAGGACACATGGGTCATTCCTTTAATCAAAAAACCAACTCTTGACCCAAGCAACCCCTCTATCAACCCATCACTACTGTGCCATTTCTATTAAAAATCTTGGACCGTGCTGCCTATTTACAAATTCAGGACTACCTTGAAGCAAACCAATTATTGGGACTCCGTCAATCGGGCCTCCGTCCTAGACATGGTACAGAAACTGCCGTGATCGACTTAAAAACTCAAATTGAGGTCCTTAAAGACAAGGGTAAGCTAGCACTCCTCCACTTACTAGACCTCTCCGCAGCCTTTGATATGGTTGATCATAACATTTTGTGTCACCACCTCAAAACTGCGGCTCACTTCTCTGATGAAGCCTCCTCATGGATCAGTTCCTTCCTGTCCAATAGAACCGTGAGAGTCATCTCTCCTATGGCCTCCGCAGAACCAGCACCTGTTCCTTGTGGAGTCCCACAATGGTCCTGTGTTTCCCCCACGTTATATAACGTGTTTACCAAGCCTCTTTTCGCCATACTTGACTATCTGGGTGTCTCCTATACTAACTACGCTGACGACACCCAGATACTCATTCCACTCACTGGCGACCATACTGCTGACACAAGAGCACTTAACTAAATCTATTCAGTCATCTAGGCCTGTATGGCACATCATGGGCTTTGCCCTAATGATGAAAAAAACGGAGTTGCCGATCCTCGGTTCGCATGCCAAATTGGCTAAACTTGATTCTCTGTATAACTCCTTCACTATTGATGGTAACATCATTAAAGTATCCAAAGTAACTTAAAACTCTTGGTATCTATTTGGACTAACACTCCCTCTTTCCAGACAAACCAACTCGGTGGTGTCTGCTTTGGCCTATACTTGTAAACTGATTACAGCGTGTAGACCGTTTCTGACAACTGAAAATCGTATCATCCTTGCGAGAACCTTAATCATGGAAAAAAATGGATTACTGCAACACCCTATATCTAGGAACTAGCCAAAGAAACATTGACAAGCTACAAGTCACCCAGAATAATGCCATCAGGCATTCCGAGGCTACTTCACATTTCTGAAACTAGACGTAGCCTACATTGGCTCCCGGTTGCACACAAAATCTCCCTGAAAACATTAGCCTTAGCCTTCAAGGCTCAGAACAATCTAGCGCCAGAATACCTGGACAACCGTTTCTCTCGTCATTCTGCTAACCGACCTCTGAGGTCTGCTTATGTGCACACGCTGTCCATACCTAGTTTCAAATTGCAGACATTGGGGGGGGGGGGGGAGTACGTTTCCCAGTCCTTGCTTCCAAACTTTGGAACACTATACCCACTGCACTTAGAACAGAACCTGCCTTCTATACCTTTAAAAATAATGTCAAACTCTGGCTTTTCGCACTCGATGCACCACATTCCAGGTAACATTTAATTTCCACACCTTATCACCTACCTTGTAACTTACCTACCTTTAGCATTTCTCTACATCCTGCGGATCGCCTATGTACTACCACCATCTGCATTGACTTGATTCACTATGAATTGATTCACCTTATCGCTTTGTAACCTGTTTATTTGCTGTATCATCATGTATGTAACCACCCTCTTGAAACTGTGCACCCAGATGCCCAAGGGCAAGGTGCGCAATATAAATAAACAAATACAAATACCTGCGTCGTGTGACCCCCTTGCTAGCTCACCAAGCTGCTCCCTACAGTCCAAATAGACAGAGGTCGTACCCAATAAGGGAAAAGATAAAGCCAGGATACAGCCCAGGCAGAGCAAGATCGACCTCGTCAATCACGCAAGCCCAAGACATACAAGACCAACCAGACACCATGGCTGAAGCAGAAACCACGCCTCTTTAAAAGACGTTATGGCTGCTATTGCAGACTCACAAGCCTCCATGGAACAAAAAAATAGATGGCATTAGCATGGATGTCTCGCTCCTGCGTCACGACCTGCAAAAACTAACGTCCCATACAGGTGAAGTGGAGCAACGTATCTCTGGGGCAGAAGACAGGCTGCGGGAGGTACGACAACAGCTGGCCGGCGTGACACACAAGTAAAAGCGATGGAGGAAAGGGTGGATGAAAGTGAGGGAAGATCAAGGCGTAACATTGTTCAGATCCTGGGACTGCCAGAAAATGAAGAGGGACCGAGCATGGAATTACAATGGCTCACCGACATGTTTGAACCAAACTCATTTGCCAAATTTTTCTCCATAGAAAGAGCTCACTGCATGCCGACTGGGCGCCCGGTGCCCCGTCGCGCATGGTGATCGCGACACTCCTGAACTACAGGGATTGTGAAGCACTGCTCCAGAGGGCATGCGCCAAAGGCACACTGACCTATAATGGATCCAAAATTGCATTCTTTCCGGACCACACCTTAGAGGTGCAGAAGGCCAGGCAGTCGTTTGACCAGCTCAAGAGACAGTTGCCAAACCTAAAAGGTGAAATGAACAAGTTACTTTCTTACCTGGTAACGTTCTTTCGATGGGATGGTCCGACGACGTTTTCCATATCTATGACAGGTAATGTCCACAGCTGTGCTGCTTCGGAAAATCTTCGGCGTCCGCCTCCTGCGTCGATGACGTTGATGCGCCGTCCCCGAGGACCTCCTCCGACGGCCGACGTCACCCGATGTGATAAGTAGGACGCACGACGCCCATAGCCTCAGTTGTAGTTTTTTACCCCAGAACGTGTGCCACCAGTTTTCTTCCAGTCAGACACACAAGGCCTTGCGGAACGCAAGCTGCAATCGCAAAAGAAATCCTGCAGCGGGGAAGGTAGGGAGGGAGCGATATGGAATACGTCGTCGGACCATCCCATCGAAAGAATGTTACCAGGTAAGAGAGTAACTTGTTCTTTGAGGGGATTGGGTCCTCCGACGTATTCCATATCTATGACAGACTCCCAAAGCAGTACCAAGCAAGGAGGTGGGAAAAGAATTTAGAACACAAATTTAGCATGCCCAAACAAATTGCGGAATAAAGGACTGCCTTGCCAAAGGCCAGATCCTGCCCTCGGATGGAATTGCGGGAGTAGTGACGTACAAAAGTATGTACTGAAGCCCAGGTGGCTGCATCACAGATGTGACAAATAGGAACACCCCTCTGCAGGGCAGTAGACGCAGCCACTCCCCTGGTAGAATGGGCCCGCAAGCCAGCCGGAGGGTCCTTACCCGCCAAGCGGTAACACTCGGAGATAGCTAAAATAATCCAACGAGACAAAGTCTGTTTCCTCACAGCTTGTCCCAAACGCTTTTCAGCGTAACCAATGAAAAGTTGATCGTCCACTCTGACCCGGGACATGCGTGAAATATAAAAGCTCAACGATCTCCAAGGATCAAGCCTATGGAGCCTCTCCTCTTCCTTACCAGGATGTGGAGGAGGATAGAACGCCGGAACAACCACCATCTGGCTCAAATGAAATTCCGAAACCACCTTCGGAAAAAAGGAAGGACGAACTCTAAGGACAACCCTGTCCTTATGGAACACAGTGAAGGGTGGCTTAACTGAAAGTGCCTGTAACTCACTCACTCTGCGAGCGGAAGTAACCACAACCAAAAACACAGTTTTCAGAGTTAACAGTCTCAAAGGGCAAGAATGCAAAGGCTCAAACGGAGCACCCATAAGAAACTTAAGAACAAGGTTCAAATTCCAACCGGGCACCAGAAAAGGTGACGGAGGAAACACATTAGTGAGCCCTTTTAAAAACTGAGAAATTAAAGGAATCTTCAAATAGGAACATTCTTCAGACGAGCGCTTAAAGATGGACAGCGCCGCCAGGTAACCTTTAATGGTCCCCACTTGCAAGCCCCTGTGGGCCAAAGAAAGCAAAAAAGACAGAACCATGGGAATGTCACACTCAAAAGGATCCACATTCTTAACTCTGCACCAGTCGCAGAACTTTCTCCAACGGCACAGAGACTTTGTTGCCGGCCCCGAGAGTAACACCTCCATCACGTCTTCAGGGAGGTCCCAATCCTTATACCTCAACCTTTCAGAAGCCAAGCGTGAAGGTTGAGGGATCTGACCTCTGGATGGAGAACCGGACCCCCCTCCCGTGAGAGCAGATCGTCTCGGTAGGGAAGACGACGTGGAGGGCAGATGGACAAGTCGAGAAGGTCCGGGTACCACGTCCTCAGGGCCCGCGCCGGAACAATTAGGATCATCTGGGAACTGAACCTCCGTAACCTCCACAGTACTTGCGGGATGACGGGGACTGGAGGAAACGCGTACAGCAGTGGGAATGACCACTCCACCACAAACGCGTCTCCCAAGGCTCCTTTTGGAGGAAATTCCCGCAAGCTGAACCTTTCGCACTTCCGGTTGACACTGGAGGCAAAGAGATCCACTTGAGGGGTCCCCCAAAGGGCGAAGATCTCCAGGAGAATCTCCTGAGCCAGCAACCACTCATGAGAGATCGTGCTCTGCCTGCTCAGAGCATCCGCCGTCTCGTTGTCGTCTCCGGCCAGATGAACAGCCGAGATTGAAACTTCCTGCTGGATGGCCCATAACTCGAGCTGCATCGCCTCGCGGCACAGAGGAAGTGACCCTGCCCCCCCCCCTTTTTGTTGAGGTAGTGCATGGCCACTGTGTTGTCTGTTAGAATCAGGACACTCTTTCCTCGCACAGTCAGCAGAAAAGCCTTCAGGGCAAGCCTGACGGCCCTCAGCTCCAACAGTTTGATATGGAGTCTGGACTCCGACAGAGACCAACGACCGCTGTCAACTCGTTGGCATGAGCTCCACATCCCGGTAGGGATGCGTCCGACACGATCGTCAACTCCGGCCAGCGCAGCCAAAATGAGGCCCCCTTCATCAGATTGCCTTCGACGGCCCACCACAGAAGGTCCTGGGCGACCGAGGGCGGCACCTGAACAGGGTCCGACAGCCTGCCGGAGGACTGAGACCACTGGACCTTGAGTCCCCACTGCAAAGATCTCATCCGCAGACGAGCCTCTGGCACAAGAAGAATGCAGGATGCCATGAGGCCGAGCAGTCTTAAGAACTCGGACACTGGGAGATTCTGGGCAAGTTGAAACTTGTGCACCATCTGCTGAATGTAAAGAGCCCTCACCTGGGGAGGAAAACACTGCCCCAGGGATGTGTCGAGCACTGCTCCGATGTACTGGAGCCGCTACGTTGGTGTGAAATGGGACTTCTTTAAATTGAGGGAGAAGCCCAGCTTGTGAAGGGAGTGGCAGGTGACGGACAGATGATCCAGGACTTGCTCGGGAGAGCTCCCCCTGATCAACCAATCGTCCAGGTAGGGGTAGACGTGAATCCCCCCTGTCCTGAGATGCTCTGCCACCACCACCATGAGCTTGGTGAAAACCCTCGGGGCGGAGGTCAGTCCGAACGGCAGCACCCAAATCTGAAAGTGCGAGTCGCCAACCGCGAACCTCAGGTACTTCTTGTGCTTGGGATGGATCGGCACATGGAAGTAAGCGTCCTTGAGGTCGAGAGACACCAACCAGTCCTGAAGTTGAAGGGCCTGGAGGACTTGAGAGAGAGTAACCATCTTGAACTTGTCCTTCCTGAGGAGTTTGTTCAAACCGCGCAGGTCCATGATGGGTCTCAATCCCCCGTCTTTCTTCGAAATCAAAAAATAAGGGGAATACCATCCCTTGTTCCTCTCCGCTGCAGACACCAGTTCTATGGCGCCTTTCTCCAGCAGGGCTTGAATTTCCTGTGCAAGGAGCGGATCCAGACTCTTCAAAGAGAGGTTCCCAGGTGGATTGTCATGAGGCCTCTGCCGAAAGGGAAGACAGTAGCCGTGGGTTATGATCTCCAAAACCCACACATCTGAAGTAATGGCTCGACACTCTACAAGATGCTGGGCTAGCCTTCCCCCAACCGGCGAACCATGGGACCTGGCCTCATGACTGAGTGGTAGCGGCTGCGGCATTGCCTGAGGGCAAAGAGGCAACTACCCGAGTGGCCTTGGCACCTCGAGCACCCTGTTTTCCACCTCTGGCACTCTTATGGTGGCCTCTTTGACTGCTAGCTCCTCTCGCTTTACTGAAGGATGAGTAATAGCGGAAGGAACCTCCCCTCCATTGTTGTCCCCTAGGACGAAAAGGCAGAGGTTGTCGAACTGCCCAACGACTTCGCTGCAGCTTTGGAGGTCTGCAACCTCTCAAGGCTCTCGTCAGCCTTGCTGCCAAAAAGATGTTCACCGTCAAAGGGCATGTTGAGGAGCCGGGACTGCATACCAGGAGCGAACCCAGACTTCCGCAAACACGCAAACCTGCGTATTACGGTGCTCGCAGCCATGGACCGGCTGACGCAATCTGCCATGTCCAAACCCGACTGAACGGCTTCACACATGGCATCCTTGCCATCCTGAACCATAGCAAGGAAACCATCCCGTTCGTCCCCTTCGGGAATATGTTCAGCCGCTAATGCAACACAGTTCCACAGAGTGTGTGTGAAACGAGACAAGGCACATATGGAGTTGGCCGCCTGAAGCGCCATACCCCCTGAAGAAAACACTTTCTTCGCCCAGCCGTCAAAACGTTTGTCGTCCCTATCCGGAGGGATGGTAGGATACAACGCCTGCTTTGCCTGGGCCGTAGCCGCCTGCACCACCAAACTCTCTGGAGTGGGGTGCCTGGACAAGTAGCAGGGGTCGCTACTGGCTGGATGGTATTTTCGTGACAAAGACTTGTCCACTGCCGGGAGACTCTCCGGAGCAGTCCAAGCCACTGCCACCCTTCTCTGCAGAGCCATATGAAACGGCAGTACCGGGTCAGTGGGGGGACCAAGATCAAGGATGTCCGTGAGATCATCCTGAATGAACTCCCCTGGGGGAGCCGACCATCCCAAGTACTCGGTGACCCGAGACATAAGGTGCCGGTATGAAGAATCGGCATGAGTGCCAGGCTACGGTCTACAAAACTCCACCTCCGGAGAGGTGTCCAGTCCACTGGCATCATGCAGTGACTGCCTCAGGTCATCAAACTGGCCATGGCCCGAGAGAAGCTCATCTGGTACTGTAACCAAGCCATCATCAGAGCCTTCATCACCCTCTGAAATGTACTCCAGGCGGTGAGAGGAAGACACCTGGGGACCAAAGCTATGCCTGACCTTAGCCAGAGCCTTTCTAGGGGCTAACCCCGTGCCACGGGGCCCCTCTGACACCACCGCCTCGAAAGGCGTTGAGGGCGCCGAACGAGTTGGCGCCGGCGGCGACAGAGACTGCATCGATGTCGAGCAAATCGGCGTCGTCAGCTGCAGTGCCGCCAGCATCGACGACATCGACACAGGCCTCGAAGCCAGAGCTCCGAGCGGGTCTCTCGACGACCGAGGCGCCGACAGCGTAGACGACCCTCTCGGAGGTGGAGCCTCAAGAGAAATCGTCGACGACCTCGGCGCCACAGGTGTCGATGTCTTCTTCGAAGACGGCACAGGATCACGTGGTCTCGAGCACGTCGAGGACCGGACCTGGAACGGGCATGGCGAGAACGGCTACCCTTGTCCAAGCGGGACCTTTCCCGCGAGCCATGCCGACCACCCAAGCCCAAAGGCGTATGAGCGGTGTCTCTCGACCAGTGCCAACCGACCCCACTCGAAGTCCGGACGGACCGGTGCCCTGCGATTCAAGAATCGCTTACATCTCCTTCCTGAAGGAAGCCCATTCCTCCGGTGTCGCTTGCATGGTGGGAAAAGCGACCCGCCAACGGGCGGAGTCCTCGGAAGAGGACGGGGAAGGCGACCGATGCTGGCGCTTCCTGGAATGCCTCGAAGAGGCGGAGGAGTGGCGAGACCGATTCCTGGAAGGAGACCCACTGGACTTCCGACGATGACGCGGAGAGTCGCCTCTAAGCCCCGTAGACCTCGACTTCCGGGGCTTAGACACCCGACCTACCGACAGCTTCTTCTTGCGTTCCCGCAAGGCCTTGGCCGTGAGTGACTGGCAGTCGACACAGTCGTCCGTATCGTGGGCCTCCCCGAGGCACCAGAGGCAGGCATCGTGCAAGTCCGTGACCGACATCTTGGACCCACAGTCCCCGCATTTCTTGAAGCCCGGATGCGGGGTTGAAGACAAAGTAGACATCGCCACGAACAGGTCTTCACAAAAACCGAACAGGTTCAACGAACCGAGAAGAATATAGCAAACTGCAAAGAGTCGAGACGTGCCGAGATTCACGAAGCGAACACGTTCGCGGAAAAAACGGAACTGAGGCTACGGGCGTCGTGCGTCCTACTTATCACATCGGGTGACGTTGGCCGCCGAAGGAGGTCCTCGGGGACGGCGCATCGACGTCATCGACGCAGGCGCCGAAGTTTTTCCGAAGCAGCACAGCTGTGGACCTTACCTGTCATAGATATGGAATACGTCGGAGGACCCAATCCACTCGAAATGGCCTACTATTCCCGAACCAACTCAAAATATACCACAAGGGCACGACTGTCCACTTCACAGACCCCAGAGAAGCTTGGAAATGGGCCGAGCAGCACATTGAAGGAGACTGGAGAACAATGCGGAGCAACAGAAACAGGAACCCCCGAGCTGCACCGGAAAGAGGCCCATCATTGATACAACCACCGGCAGAAGTTGGTGACTCACTGCTTCGAGAAGGAGTGGAGTACTGACCAGGGGGGGATAGACAGTACACAATGATACCATCTCAACCCCAAAAGAGGAGATCCGTGTGGGGGACGAATACACGATATACAACCAAGCAATCCATGAATAGACAATATTTGAGCGGGCGTCATAGATGTGGGCCTCCCCCCGGCTTCCTGGAGTGAACCTCGTCCCAGGACCAAAGGTTTGGACGCACTCTAGGGCTTGTTGGGGACAAGTTTAATTGAAGAGTGGTTTGTTTGACTGGCAGTTGATTGTTCTTTTGTTCTCTTTCTCTCAGCTGTCATTTATTGTTCGGTCAACAGATGCTTCAAGTCGGATGAAGTATTGTGGGGGAGGGGAATTTATTTGTTATTAGGCATGAAACAAAGACCACTTCACAAGTTTCCCTCTAAATTCGAATCGCATCATAGACTCATTACGTTACTATCTACCCAGAAGAGACAGCGCATCGATTACTAGTAAATACCCACCCACCTCATCATGGCCTCACTTGACAGTGACACCAGAACACAAACTCCTGGCATGCAATGTCAATGGACTAGGTAGTGGTCTCAAAAGACGACTAGTGACACCGTTCGTGGATAGACACTCACCGGACAGTGTTCCTCACCAAAACCCACATGGCAGGCACAACCTGTACCTTATTTAAGCGAACCAACTACTGCATAGTGATACACGCTGGTTTTACCATGGGTTCACGAGGAGTGCTTATACTACTACATAAACGGCTGCCTTTTACCCTTTCCAATATGATACAAGACACAGGGGTAGATTTGTATATGCCACATGGACGTTATGGAATCAAACCATTGCTTTGATAGCAGTCTACTCACCCCCCTCACTTATGACTGCGCTGATAAATGACAGTACACCTGTACTCACCAAAGATTCATCAGACACTCTGATCCTAGGGGGAGACTTCAACGAAGTCATGGACATGGGGATGGATCGCACACACTTAAGAGGGAGGAATCCTAGGACCCATACCAAACCTGCTACCTTTACTGCCGCACTGGGACTAAAAGATGTGTGGCGAGACCTACATCCTGATACACGAGAATACTCATACCACTCTGGGGTCCATGCCTCACTGTCGAGACTAGATTACTTTTTCCTCCCAGCGACAGACATACACAAAGCAGTTGCAGCAACGCTGCTCCCGAGAGGAATCTCAGACCATTCCCCCTTACTGATAGAGCTGGCGACAACGAGACCGCGTCCACCTCCAACGTGGCGCCTCAATTAATCCTACCTGAACTTTCCAGACCTCGTAGAACATAAACTAACAGCTACCAAGACTAATTTTTAAATAAACACCAGGACCGTGGAGAACCCTGGAGTGCTATGGGAGGCATACAAACCAGTACTCTGAGGAGTAATTCTCTCCTGGATTACAGCCAACAAAAAAACACACCAGAAAACATTGGAAGAAGCTGAGATGAGAGTTAAACAAGCGGAAGAGTCCCATCTTGCATATGACCGGCCTGACACACACCGATCACTTATGCTAGCTCAGAAACGCTTACAAAACGTAGCCCTAGACGGTGCCAAAGAAGCACATAGAGCGATGTGTGCCAGAATAAATGAAACATGTGTTAAAGCAGGTAAAATGGTAGCGTGGCTAGAGCGTAGAGATGAGGGATTTAGCCAGGCTAGAGTGATCAAACCAGATAACGCAGACCCACTATTAACTGACCGGGACATAGGTGAGGGCTTTGCAACTTCTGCAGAATTGTATAAAACCTCTGATGCCCCCCTTGACACAGCAATACTAGATGTGATTAACCTCCCCTCCCTTAGTACCGAACAAAAGACCCTTCTAGAAAAAGAAATCACAGAGGAGGAACTGGTGGCGGCAATGTCAAAGCTCCAATCGGGGAAGACCCTGGGGCCGAATGGTTTCCCGACTGAGATCTGGAAGAAGATAGGGGCAAATGAGGTAGCCCCACACTTGCTATGCATGTATCTGAACTCGAAGGAACAGGGTCATCTGCCCACTGACCTCAGGAAAGCCACCATAATTGTGATACCCAAAGCCCCAGATAAATGCAGTTCATACAGACCAATCTCATTTATAAACAGCGAAACCAAACTCCTGGCAAAGATACTAGCCACCCGCTTACAGGGAGTCATTACATCACTGATACACTCGGACCAGTGTGGTTTTGTGCCGCAAAGGTCCACGCGTATGAACATACATAGACTGCACTCAGCACTCGAAAGAGGACCTACCCTCCAGGGCCCCTTAGTGCTGTTGGCAATAGACTTTGAAAAAGCCTTTGATTCGGTACACTGGGAGGCACTATGGGAAATAATGCGCCAACTGGGTTTTGCCAAACAATACATGGGCTGCGTACAGCTTCTTTACAACTCCCCCAAAGTGGAGACTAGGGTAAATGGCTGGCCATCAAAGCCCTTCATACTGGGAAAGGGAATGAGGCAGGGTTGCCCCCTATCTGCAATTCTCTTTGCAATGGCGATGGAGCCTTTAGCCAGACTATTGAGAGATACACAATCATGGAGTAGTTTTCGATGGACAGATGAGTTGGAAGATAAGGTGTCCCTGTATGAAGATGACCTGCTAATATACCTAAAAGACCCGGCCACTTCTTGTCCTATAGTAACGCGCCTACTGAAGCAGAATGGATCTTTTAGTGGACTGTGGGTAAACTAGTCCAAGTCCATATTATTTCCGATTAACTGGGTGTCGGATGTCGTCCTAGTCGACTGCCCGTACCGCATTGAAAAATACCACTTTCGATACCTGGGTATACAGATCACCAAAGATTTAAATGAATATGTGGTCAGGAACCTTCACCCAATTAAAGAGAGGTTCACAGAAGACGTGCGCCATTGGATCTCCCTGCCACTAACCCTTTTAGGGAGAGAGGCGCTGTTCAAAATGATGGCCCTTCCCAGTTTCCTATATATTCTGCAGAATGCCCCACTTCACATTCCAACAAATGTGTTCCACAAAATTTAATGCCTAATGAGAAAGCTCCTGTGGGGAGGTGGACACCCACAAATAGCTCTCCGGACACTTCAAAGGTCCATATGGGAAGGAGGTATTGGGTTGCGCCGACTGCAGACATACTACTGGGCGAGTCAGATGGCAGTAGTAAACGATATGTTACACGATGATGAGTCGCTACCACATATAAGGGCAGTGATCGATACAAGACCAAGACTGCCCCCGTTGGAATGTCTCTACCAAAGAGTTGTACCCCCTAGGAACATGCTAACTCACCTGACTTTGATCTGGACGGACACCCACAAATATATTGGCTGGGATGAAAAAATCCCCCCGGTACAACCCTTATGGGGAAACAGAAATCTCCCTGAGGTGAACAAACTCCCTAGATGGCCAAGCTGGGTTTCAGGAATATCAAAAGTGAGAGACGCAATTGCATAAGGTAAATTGATGCCCTTTGTAGACCTAGTACGTAAGTTCAATCTCCCTGATACTGAAAGATATCATTATACACAACTACAACATGCACTACAAACACATCTCCAGGCCCTGTCTGACATGTCTAAATGTACTCCCATGGAGCGCAATATAGTCCTAGACCGAATTGACACCAGGATCACCTCTGGCATGTACAGTGCTTTAACCTCCTTCGCTACACCTGAATTACTAAGCCTGAAATCTAAATGGCAGAGGGATGTGGGCAGCATTCTGCCAGAGGAATGGGTCATAATTCTGATGCATCCCCACGAATCAGCCATATCATCAAGACTCCAGATTATCCATCTAAAAATATTACATACAATATACTACCCGAGAGGGGCTATTTATCGCTGGGGCAGAATTGCAGACCCGAATTGCCTGCGTTGCCAACACGAAGATGGTACCTTCTTCCACATACTATGGGATTACCCCCAAATACAACAATACTGGCAGAAATGTTGTGATGAACTTACAAGAGTCTTGGGACGCGTAGTCCCCAGAGAACCCAAATTACTATTACGGGGGGGTGGAGGATGAGGGAGAAATGACACAATATGAGAACGTGTTTATCTCTACCACAAAAGCACTGATTAAGAGAAATATAGCGAAATTATGGGGATCTGCTGTGACACCGCAATTTGAGCAATGGGTGACAGACGTGAATATATGCATAACAATGGAACAGCAGTTATTTAGAGCCAGAGGATGTCTGGCGAAAGCCCCAAAAATCTGGCAGAAATGGGAAGATGCGCAATAAAATGACGATCTTGATTAATGCATAACCCATGTAAATGATGTGATACTGCTAAGATTGTGCAATGTGATCAATGTGTATTGTTTCTTGGATCCAAAGACTACTACTAGTTGTTGTTGTTGTCCGACTCCCTAAGAGTCAAAGTTGTGTTTTGTTTGTAAGCAGTTGGTCTCAGGCCAAATCATCCACCTAGACCCAAATGCCATTCTAATCAAATGAGCTTACTGAAATCAAAATTAATTGCATATTTGCACTGCAATAGCTAGTCTGTGGTTTGATAGCAGCCAAATTACTGAGCATATGCAATTTGAAATGCATGTTCCCCTCCCAGGACTCAATGCTGACCTGAGAACACAGTTGCACAAATGGAGCATGTGAAGAACAAATTACTTACTGCTGGTAATGCTCTTTCTGATGGATGTTCCTCCCACGGATTCCTCACCTTAGATATTGATTCCTGCATTAGCAGATCTCTGAAAAAGAATTTGTCAGCAGGGGGCAGGAGTGGGACTTCGAAGCCCCTCAAACCTCTTCACACCTGCATCAGGACGTGACGTTGATTAAAAAATAATTGCACCACATCCCGTTGCCTCAGTTCCTTGTTTTTCTTCTCTGTGCTCAGCCGCCTTGGGGAAAAAAACAAATGGTTTGCAGAGGATCTATGTGATCACTGCGACCGTCATAATTACGACGGTCGAAAATGGTGACTTTATTTCTTATTTATTTTTAAACCCCCTTTACACCACATATAATATTATATCATATACCCCCCCATCGTAATGTGAGGGCAATATTTTGGGCCATTACCTTTTGCAGACATTAAACTAAAGAAGAAATTAGAGATTGCTCTTTGTCATAGCGGTAGGATGGAATGGCGATGAGGAATCTGTGGCAGGAACATCCATCAGAATGAATATTACCAGCGGTTCGTAATTTGTTCTTATAATGGATTGTGTCCTCCCACGGATTCCTCATGATAGATGGCATTTATAATGCGCCTGTACACAAGTGTTTATAGGCGCGACAAGACAAGGAGGGGGAAACAAAGGGAGGACAAAACAACTATCCTACTAGGCATGTGTCATGGTGATCGCGCAAGTGCGGGGAAGAGGAAAGAGGAGAAGTGCTGGGGGGAGGGGAAGGGAGAAGTGCAGGTAAATCAGTAAATGCAGCCAGCAGGTGGCTCATAAGATCATAGAGAAGGGCTGCAGGTTTGCAAGAACAGACCTGGGCCCGAGTTCAGAGGGTATCCAGGTGACCAGTGCGCAGAGCAGTCCGGTACATCAGCAGGAGAGAGGAAGAGAGAAAGCAGAAGCGAAACAGAAGGCCTTGAGTTGCTTCTGGAACCAGAGGTGGTTCTGCTCAAGTTTGAGAAAGGCAGGCAGGCTGTTCCATAGGGAGGCCCCAGCTGAAGAGAGAGATCTGCCCCCAACTCTCCGTTTGGAGAAGCGTCTGACTCTCAGGGAGTTGGAGGTGGATGAGCTTTGAGCTTGAGAAGGAAGATGTTTTGGAAGAGAAAGATGGAGGTAGAGTGGTCTCAGGCCCCAGAAAGCCTTGTGGACGATGCAGAGGGTCTTGAACTTGTTCCTTGTGTCCACAGGGAGCCAGTGAATAGATTTCAGTGCTGTAGAGATACGATCCCTGGGTTTGAGGCCAAGGACAAATTTCGCAGTCCTGTTCTGGATAAGTTGTAAAGGTTGAAGAGTAGAGGCAGGCAGATTTAGAAAGAGAGTAAGATTTGTCAAGACACTCTGCGCCAAAAAATGCAAGGTTTTTAATCAAAATACAGAATTGTATTTATTGAAGTGTAGTAGTCAGCCTGACACGTGTTTCGAGCCAAACCAGGCTCTTCATCTGAGGCCGATAGACATTAGATATAAGTAACGCATAATGCCATAAACAGTAACACAATAAATCAATGACATACATTACTGGCATTAAGACAGAGATCATTGGAGGCACACCATTCCTGAATTGTGGCCAGTCTAGAATGAGAGAAGGAGCAGAGGTGGTTAAGGGGAGCCTGAAAGTGAGCTGGGTATCATCCGCAAAACACTGAAAACTGGAACAGAAAGTAGCAATGCGGTGGGCAAGAGGTGCCATGTATTGGTTGAAGAGCCAGGGAGAGAGGTGAGACCCCCTGGGGAACACCACAAGCAGAGAGGTAGACAGAAGAAAGAAAAGACCCCAGTTGGACATCAGAGGGTTGGTCATTGAGAAAGAAGTTCAACCAGACCAGGGCCTGATCAGTGATATCCAGGTTGTCATAGAGGCATTTGAGCAGGATGGCATGGTTGACCGTGTCGAAAGCACAGGATAGATCGAGGGGAATGAGGACAAAAGGGAGATTAGAGTCAAGACTGGGGGAGCAGGTCTTCACAGGTGTTCAGGAGAGCAGATTCCATGCTTCTGGCAGCTCTGAAGCCAGACTGGTGGTCGTGGAGGCAACCAACAGATACAGTATGCAGATTAAGCTTGGAGATGGTCAACTTTTTCAAGAGTTTGCCCAGGAAAGGAGTGATGGAGATGGGGCAATAGTTAGCATGAGAGGAAGGATCGGCTGAGGGCTTCATTACAAGGAGTGCACAAGGGAGTGCTTAAGGGGGAGGGGAAAGTGGAATGTTCCAGTGGAATGATTACAGAAATCGGCCAAGGCTGGAGCACGGGTGTCGATGTGGTCCTTGATGGTTCTGGATGAGCAGGGGAGAGCGTGCTTTGATGAGACGTTCATAGATCGGAGTTTAGAAACATTGTCAGTGGTGAACAGGGGAAAGGAAGAGAAAGGAGGAGGAGAGAAAGCCTCAGACGGACGAGGAGGAGGAAGACGAGGTAGAGGAAGAGAGCGTGGACAGGATGTCCTGAGTTTTAGTGGTGAAATGAGGAGCCAGGGCTGTGCAGCGGGCCTGGGGGGGAAAAGGAGAGGTAGAGACAGCAGCAGGATTGTCCAGCTCCTTGTAGATTTGGAAAAGTTCGGCCAAGACGCAGGCTTGGATGTAGGCTCTCTTCTTAGAGAGGACAAAGTCTGTAGTGCCTTTGGAGACGGCGGCAGGCCAGTTTGTTGGGGGGTGTGCCTGATGCCCTCCACTTCCTCTCTGCCGCCCTCCACTTGCGTTTTAGGGTGGCAAGGTCGGAATCGTACCAAGAGATGCACTTGGATTTGGGCTTCAAGCGGATCCTCATGACAGTGGCAAGCACATCCAGAGTATTAGAGATAGAGAGATGAAAATTAGAGAGGGCTGTGTCAGGGTGTGAGCCGGCCAAAGGAGGAGGAGAGAAAGTAGCAGCGAAAGCCTCAACTGACACACGCTTCATGGGTCGGATGGCCGAGAAGGTAGGTGGCAGTGCTGAAGTCGGCTTGACCCGAGTGGTAGAGAGAGAAAGATGGGAGGAAAGGGGAAAGTGATCACTCCAAGAGAGAGGAGTGGTCAGAGGGTTAGATAGACTCATCTTAGATAGACTCCCACAGAAATGTTTGTAAATGCGAAGGGATGAGCGAGCTCACATGAATATTATCCTAAGAGGTTATGAAGGACCACCCTTTGAAAACGAGCGTGCTGACCAGACAAGTTGTCCAAGCACTAATGGCTTGAAAACATATGTAGGGATGACCAATTGCAGCTTGACATATGTCCTGCACAGGTATTCCTCTTTGTAAAGCTGAAGTAGTTGCCACTCTCCGGGTGGAGTGAGCTCTTATTATTTCTTGATCTACCTTTCCCGCCATGGAATAGCATTCTGATATACATAATATAATCCATCTGGATAAAGCTTTTTTGGTCACTGCTCTATCAGGTTTGTGACCTGTATAACCAATGAATAACCGATCCTCTTGTCTGCAAATGCTTTTCCTTGCAATGTAAAATCTCAGAGCTCTTTTTGGGTCTACTCTGTGTAATCTCTTTCTCATTCAAAGTATGGGGTAAATGGTAGAATGCAAGTAAAATAATTTTTGAGATAAATGGAATTCTAAAACGACTTTGTGAAGGAAGGAGAGACGATCCCCAAGTATTATCTTCTCTTTAGTGAAGACTGTAAATCAGGGTTTGCATGATAGGACTTGCAACCCGCTTACCCTGTGGGCAGAAGTGTCTGAGAGGTCAGGAGTGAAGAGGCTTGAAAAGGGGCTCCCATCAGAAATGCTAGAACCAGAATTAAGTCCCAGGTGGCACTAGAAATGGGATTGGTGTAAAACCCTTTAGAAACTGAATTACAACAGGCATTTGGCAGTATGAGCCTTGGTCTGGCATGCGCTGAAAAATAGAAAGTGTAGCCAGGTATCTTTTTGACAATCGACTCCTGCAAAGCCTTTTGAGCTTGGTGGAGTAAAAAGCAAAAAAAAGATTGTACCAAAGGTGTGCTACATGGAAAGGGATCTATATTCTTATACCTAGAACAGCTGCAGAGGTTCTTCCAACGAGAGTGGTATAAGGTCTTCTAGCCGAAAGCAACACCTCCAAAACGTCATCCGGGAAGGTCCCAATCCTTGCATCCTAGCCTTCCAGAAGCCAGGCATGAAGGTTTGGAGTCCTGATCTCTGTATGGAGAACCAATCCTCTCTCCTGTGAAAGAAGATCCACTCTTTCTGAGGATGAGAAATTGGAGGGCAAATGGGCCTTTCCAGGAAAAATCCAGAGCAATCAGGAGCATGGTTTTCCCAAACATCAACATCCTGAGGGCTTGGGGAATTACGGGACTAGAGGTGGGGGAACACATATATGAGTGGAACATTCCAATCCACTACCAATGCATCCCCTAGTGCGCCTCTATGGGAAAATTGCCTGGAACATAACAGGTTGCATTTCCTGTTGTAGCTGGATGCGAACACATCCACCTGAGGGGGTCCCCAGAGATTGAAGATCTTTAGATGGACTTCCTGAGCTAACTCCCACTCGTGGGAGATGACGCTCTGTCTACTCAGAGCGTCCGCCGTCAAATTATCTATTCTTGTCAAGTGTACCACCAACAGGGCGATCCCATTTTGTAAAGCCCAAACCCAGAGCTGCATTGCCTCTTTGCACAGTGGTAGTGACACTTCTCCACCTCTCTTATTGAGGTAGTACATGGCCACCATGTTGTTGGTCATTATCAGATTTTCCCCCTCGATGGAAAGCAGGAAAGCCATTAGCGCTAGTCTGATTGCCCTCAGCTCTAACCAGGAAGTTGCGGGAAGCTATGAGACACAGCAACGTTAGAAAATCGTAGGCTGGTAGATATTGGGCAATCTGAAATTTCATGACCATCTGTAGGATATGTTGAGCCCTTAACTCGAAGGGAAAGCCGTCCTTGAGGATGAGTCCAGGACGTCTCTAATAAATTGAAGTGTTTGGGAGGGAGCCACTTGAGACTTCTTGAAGTTGAGGGAGAAGCCTAGTTTGAGAAGGAAGTGGCAGGTGATGATGAGATGTTGCAGAGTCTGTACCAGAGTATGGGCTCTGATCAGCCACTCATCTTAAGGGAAGTTGTGAATCTCTCCTCTCCTCAGACTCGCTGCCAACACCACCATCAACTTGGCAAAGACCCTTGGGATGGAGGCAAGCCGGAAATGTACCACTCAAAACTGTTAGTGAGTATGGCTAATCACAAATCTCAGGTACTTCCTGTGCTTGGGATAGTGAGAAACCAAAGGGTGCCTCACCGTCTAGTGCCCAGGATCTCTTGCTCAGGAGGCCATGGCACGGCCATCGCCTTTGGATCCAGACCCTGGGTGTGGACCAGTGCTGGAAGATCAGCTGGGTGAGGGGTCCTCTCGGAGTGGGGGCGAGATACCCAATGGTGAGACGCGGTATCCCTCCCTCTTCAACACCTTCACTGCATCCTATTTTTTAGGATATTCCAATTTTCCAACTCCCCACTCCCCTGCACAGACACTGAGCCAAGGAAGAGGAGGTCTGAGCGAAGAAAGACTAACAATCAAACATTACACCGGACATATCCCGTTAGTACGGTCAAGCAGAGTCGGCAATTGACCAAAATTGCATCGACCTGAAACCTATTGACATTCCCCACATGGATAAAAGGTTGAGCAGTGGGACATACTCTGAGCAAGGCAAGGAACGAGAAGGAGCAGTTCTTCCGGGGCAGCAGCGAAGCAGGTGGAGCAGGACATCAGGCCGAGAAGCAGAAGTGGGCATCCAGGCGAACGATCGTTACCTCCAAAGAATCTTGAAGGCTGCACAAGTGACCCCGACGAAAGAGAACCGTGAATCCGGCATTGTGTGCGAAAGATACCAGCAGCCCTCCCGGGTGAGCGACCGAGTTCGACAGGTGAAGCCGCAGCTGTGGTATCAACCTTGGCTCCTAGATCAAGACGCGAGCACAGAAACCAGCACAGCCGGTGAGGAAAAGAAAGCCATGTAAGGCCAGTCTCTGTTGAAGATAACATTTACAAGCAGCAACAGTGTATCACGAGAATGAAGGTTGCGCGTATACTGAGAATACGCGAATGAGACATGGAGAGATAACAGAGTGGTCTGGCATAACGAAAATGCCCAATCAAAGTCTCTGTTTAACTGTAACTGGTGGTGCAAGTTGAAAGTGAAAAGCAGAAGAAGCCCATGAATGACAAATGTATCTGACCTCAGTGGGAAATGAATACGAAAAGTGAACTGTCATCGAAGTGGTCATGCTGAGGTATTCATAAAATCCCTCACACATTCGAAAGGCTTTGATGAGAAAAGCGAACTGTGAGAAATTGTGATTTGGAAGGTCCAAGCCCGACCAAGGGAGACCTATGTGAACCATAAAGCCTGAAGGTTTGTGAACTATGAATCCTGGAGGAAAGGAACATTTTGTTTTGTTGAATGAACACAAGGCATCTCTCGAATAAGAAACCTTGTGCGAACAAAAGACTGTGTGCGATCAAGAGACTTGTTTTCCATTAAAAGCCCTGGTCCACATCCTGGGCTGCATCCTTGTATCTAAAGCCAGAGTGTGTTCTACGACCCAAGTGTGCCACTTCATCCTGTGCTAAAAACACGGGGAAAGGAGGTTTGCTCAGTTACCATGACATATTGTTTTGAACACTGCTTTTCCCTTTACATATACATCTTTCCCTATACACATGTATTAAGGGCAGGCAATCGTTTTTTTTTAGTATAGGCCATTTTGATTTGAATGACAAATGACTAGGATTGTGTTTTACTTTGATGGTTGAATACTCCCATCTTTAGCTGTAGGACAGGCTCGCAGTTTTCAATGCCCTCCTTTCAAGTTACAATAAAGGTTTTTTACTTGACAATCTTGTGTGTGTGTCTACCTGTGATACAATGTCTCCCTTACAGGATGGATCAGCACATGTAAGTAAGCGTCCTGAAGATCGAGTGACACCAACAAGTCATGGAGTTGAAGGTCCTGGAGGAGCTGCAAAAGGGTGACCATCTTGAATTGGTCTTTCCTGAGGAATTTGTTCAAGCACCTAAGGTCCAAGATGGGTCATAGTCCAAGGAAGTAGGAAAACCCTGGTTCCACTCTGCTAAACTGACCTTTTCTATCGCAACTTTCTCCAGCAGTGAGAGTAGCCTAAAAAGGATGTATAACAGGGGGACAGTGTGGGGGTATTTTCAGGAATAGATGTCAATAGCCCAAGGATACTATTTGCAGCACCCATGCATCTGAAGTAACGGCATACCATTCTACTAAATGCTGTGTAAGCCTTCCTCCTACTGGTGTTTGATGGTAAAAGTTTTTAAAGTGGTTTTGGGGCTGAGGGCGTGTTAGGGAGAATTCTCTCTTTAGGCTGAATTTCCTAACCTAGTGAGTCCCCCAGCGGCTTTGCTGGATTTCTGGAGTTTGTTTTTTCCTCCTGCCAAGAGTGAGACTCTTTTTCTCATACTCTTGGACATGATTTAGGGTGTTCCTTTGACTGCTTATGTGTTTTATGGGCTATGGGGTCCTTTACTCCATAGAGTCTCGTGATTTTACTATGTGTGTGTTACACCACACCCTCCGTGCAGTAACACAGGGGTGTCATAGTGACCCCCCACCATAGACTCCATACCCTGGGACTGACTACTGTCTCCCAGGGCATGTAAAGTCACCATTGGCTTTACTAGTCTGTACAATTAGATTGCCCCGGGGTCTGTTAGTCGAGGGGGCACGTCTCCGTCCCCCCTGATCGAGTTTTGGCTGGTGGCAGTGGAAACTACTTTTTATATTCGACCGCGACTATTTTCCTATGGGATTTTCCCATTGTTCGAGGCTACCAAATTTAATTATTTAATTCTCATAGCCTCGAACATACCGCCGGTTTATTTAATTAATATTTATTCTCCGGTTGGTATTTTTTGCCAAGACTCGATTCTAAAATGGCGTTTGTGTTCTCTTCTGTGACTCCAACCCAAGTCGAGCCCTTTGTTCCACTTTTTGGCGGGCTTCTCCACAGAAGCCTCCAAAAGTGGTGCCACTCTGTCGAGGGTACCACAGGGGGTGTAGGAGGGGGTGTAGGCACCCTGGACCGAGTTACCTAGGTTACTCAGGTCGCACTCTTGTGTGATTGGCCCAAGTGGTGAGCCGGCCGGCTCACCACTTAGCATGTTTGAGTGACAGCTAGGCTGAGTGAATGGGGGTATGCTGCATAAAAGCAGGGCTTTGGGGACTGGAACTTCAGAAGTCGCCACAGGACCTGAGAATCCGACGAGGGAGAAGCTGAGCCGACCTAACACGACGACACCACCGGTGGAGCCCTGCCGAAACGACTCACCACTTCCCGACGACAGAGAAGATCTCCCGGCTGGAGAGGCTTCTTCCCCTGACTGGTGGGCACAACCAGTTTTCCTTTCTTTCTTCGCACCCCAGCCCGGTTTGTGGTTGAACTGCCCGTGCCAAGCACTCCGGCAGCCGGATAGCCACTCACCACTGAACCGGACTCCTGTCTTCCTCCACGACGAGATCCTCTCTTCCCCCGGACGAAGCACCGACTTGCACCCGCTGCCAGGAACAACTGCCCCCGCTGGAGCGCTCTCACCACTTTAAGGTACCGTGTCCGCCAGGCCTCCCTTTCTAAAGATTGCTACAAGGTAATAATAACTCCTTAACCTTCTGGACTGGGCTGGCCGCCTTGACCCTCTAACTGGTCCCTTTCTGTGGTCCAACTCCTTTTTGAACCGTTACAAGACCTTTGTGCACTGCAACCGTGTGACCTTGGACACATTTCGTTTGGATCCTCCGAAGGTGGATCCGCCTTCTTGAACTCTAACTACACGGTTTTACTTTGCCTTTCTCCCTTGTTGTGTTCTTGAAAAAGTGTTGGGATCTGTTTCAATTTGTTCTCTGCTTTTCTCTCCCTTTTTAAAACAAACTATTAGAGTGCCATCTACGTTAAGTGCTCACCGCTGTCTGAAAATAAGTGGGGCTTTACTTAAGACTTGTCTAATATTCTTTTAAGGGAGTGTATATCTTTTAGTGACCGTGTTTCTGAATTGCTTATTATTAGTGCCTGTGTGTTTTTCTAGATGTGGTTTCAAATAAATAAGTATATCTCTTTTACACCAAGCCCTGGTCAGTGTTTACTTGTTCTATTGTGTGCTCTTGACCTATTGTGAATACTCTGTATACTGCCTAGCTCTTCTTGAGGGAAGTCTGACTGCTCACCCACAGCTACCAAGTGAATCTGTGTGGTACAGACTGCTACCAAGTGGGTTTACTGCCAAACACCTGTAGTTCTAAATCTTCTGCAGTGGTCCCAGTGGGAACTGCACAGGTTTCTGCCTAACAGGGCGCAGCTAAAGGCAGTGATGAGATGGTTGTTTGAGCAGGCTTTCCAACTCGACCTCTAGCTGGGCAGGATTATCTTCTCTGCCCCAGTCTTTGGTTAGTCTGTTCTCTACCCAATGGTTGAGAGAGGAAAAGTAATGAAAGGGTTTACCTTTTCAACCCGGAGAGGGAGCCTGTTGCTATTGTTGGCAAACTGCTGCCCTCATGAATTTATCTGCTGCTTCAGAAGCTTCTCAAGACCGACATTCGCTTTTGGACCAAATAAGTTTGAACCATGGAGCAGCATGTAAAACACTCAGCCATGATCACTAAGCCTGATTTATGAAGCCATGCAAATAGCTTAGCCACTGCACTGCAGCCCATTGACCTTCCTACGCAGTCCACTGCATCCAAGCCTGACTGGAGGGACCAACAAGAAGCATCTTTCCAATCATTTATTAAATTGAGAGAACCTTCTCTCATTTCTCCTTGTGGGATATTCTCTGCTGCCCCTGCCACTATAGTTCATAGTGTATATGCATATTTTACCAAAGCAAAGGAAGCATTAATAGCTTTTAAAGCCATACGTCCAGCTAAAAAAACGTGCTATGGCATCACATTATTTTATCGACCCTATACAGTGGTAGGAAAGGGTATGCTAAAGCTTTAGATGGGGAAGTGGTAGTTTGAAACACAAGACTTTCTGGTGTGGAGTGTTCTGATAGGAAATCTAAATCCACAGGGGAGGCCAGTATTTTTTTATTAGGTCCTTGTGGAATGCTGATGCTGTACCTGTTTTGTTTCCACAACTCAAGGAGTGGGTCTTGTAGAGGTGAGTGGAAAGGTAAGAGAGGTTCCTTTGGAGGCCACTTGTCTAAGATTTCAGTAAGGTCATACTGATTAATATCTTTTGAAGGGTGAGGCCACCCTAAATAGTCAATGACCTTATTCATGACCTATTTGTAAGCAGCATTCAGATGTGAATGGGCATCGGGAGAGGTGTTGAGCCTTACTGGCGCCCCTCAAAGTTGACACTAGTTCCTCTATTCGAGTCTCTTCTGAGATTAATTCCTCAGGGATTTTTGACACTCAGAATCCAAAATGAGCGTCCTCGTCATCATCATCGTCCTTGCAAATGGGCTGAAAAGACGTTTACAAGTCTGTATGCGATCGTAGTGCATACATCGACGTTGAAGTTGACGGTTCCTTTGACATCAAAGCCTCCTTGGAAGAGGAGATTGATGCGGGTTCGAGTCTGAAATAAACTCGGGCGGTCTGGTAGCTTTTGTTGAAGTCTTCCCACCCGAGCTCTCGAGCACATGGTTCAATTTAACAGAGTCCCTGATGAACTTGGACAACACAGTGAGGTCCATCTTTTTATACTTTCCTTCGAAGGAGCGGGAGGTGCAGCCTTTCAAAACACATTCAACATTTCAATTCTATTCTCTTCCTAATTTTCTGTAGAAGTGGACTTCGAGTGTAAACGGTCCTGCCGTCTGTCGGTGCGGAATCTGATGAAGAAGAGCAGTGATGCCTCTTCTTCTTTTGAGAGGATAAAGACTGGGAATAATGTGAGTCGCTTCTGGATCGCAAGCTTCTAGAGTGCTTCTTGGGCCATTTTCTGGGCCTCTCTGGGGATTTCCTACCCACGGAACTACCGCCATTAGAGGTTTTTCTTTTCGAAGGAGTGGTACAGGAGATTTAGAAGTGAAGCGACCTAGAGCGAACTTTGCTTTTAATTCCTTTCATTCAAGGCCTTAGAAGTCATTAATTGACAGGAGCCACACTACGCTCTACGTCATGGCCTGTGCCGAGACACCAGAGAGAAATTCTGAGGACACGTGATCCACATTTCAGAATCGCAGTCCTCACATCTCTTGAAACCTTTTGGTTTCAAATTAGACATTTACAGAGAAAAATACAAGTAATCAATGTTTGTCAAAGGAATTCTGAGGTGATCGAACCGTTTCAAGAGCATGTTCAGCTTGCAGAAAAACAGAACTGAGGCAACGGGGTGCGGTGCAAGATATTTATACCACCGCTGACGTCGCGTCCAAACGCAGGTGTGAAGAGCATTCAGTAACTTCGATGTCGAAGCCACACGGCACCCCATACTGACAAAAATAAACATCTAAGATGAGTAATCCGTGGGAGGACACAATCCATTAGAAATATACATATGACAAGATATGGACAGCCTTCCTAGATTACATGAATGACTTCTTACTGGTAAAACTGTTCTGGCATTACTTGTTTGAGCTTTCATGCACGTTGCCAGTGGAGTAACTAATGTTAATTTAGACAAGTGCATGGTCTGACAGTGAATGGAGGTTGG
This sequence comes from Ambystoma mexicanum, assembly GCF_040938575.1. Taxonomy (NCBI): domain Eukaryota; kingdom Metazoa; phylum Chordata; class Amphibia; order Caudata; family Ambystomatidae; genus Ambystoma; species Ambystoma mexicanum. The sequence continues at coordinate 1,044,290,990 of NC_090924.1, forward strand.
CAGTGGGGTGAGTTATTAAGCATTCATAATTCTGCTGTACCCAAAGAGGGATGGAGATGGCACAGGCAACTACGGCACATTTTTTTAATTGATACATCAGTAAAGTTTATGGTAAAGTGTTACAAATCTGCTTGGAAAGCTAGATGGATTAGTTTAAGGTGCTTCGTCCCTGGAAAGTTGGTTTGAAAAGAGACCCGAGCACTTTGAACCATACATTCAGACTTGTATTAATACAGAAATGCATGATACTGAGGAAAGATGCCTATATGTTTTTTTGATTTGAAGATGGCTTTCGATCGCGTTCCACAGGGAAAGCTTTGGAAATGGCTGCTCGAGTATAGCCTGCACCATTCACGCATTGAGCAATAGTGGGTCTGTACAGTAATCATTCTGTCTTGGTTAGGTGGTGCTCTAGTGGAGAAAATACGATCGCCTTTCCAGTAGTGAGGGGTGTCTGGCCCCTTTACTATTTTTTGTCTTTTTTGTCTACAAACTTGTTGAACAAATATTTAACGATCAAGCTGATGCTCCTACACAAAGGCATTCTTCTATATGAGGACAATGCTCTCCCTGTCTCCAAGATGCTGATGGTCCTTAGGAAGCAATTAGATTAGTGTGAACACATATGTTGTAATAAAGGAATGAGAAACCGGTGATAAAAGGAAGTTAATGATTAGGCTCTCATGTTGAAAAAAGTAACCTTCTTTGGTGCGGGCCAGTTCAACTATTGTTAGCCATCCATTAAATCGTCTCTAGAAATTTGAAAAAATGCAGGGAATCACAGCTGCTCTATATGGCGCAGAGCCGTGGGGTTTCTCCAGGAGCTCCATTTTGACATGCACTGAAAATGTTTTTTTGAAAAAACTACTGTCCTCCCAAAAAGCACGCCTAATAATTGTATTTATTCTGAGCTTAATTTAACAAGCATAAAAGACAAAGCATGACTTACTGTACATCTTTGGGCTAACCATTATCAGGGCACTTCAGGAAAGAACTCTTAGATGCAATGAAGAATTTATCCCGGGTGAAACACGTTAGAATATTAGCCTCATTGATCAGTATTTCCGTTCTTATTGCACAGAGCTGCAACTATTTATCCAAGTTCCAAGTAAGCACAAAATTAGGTTTATGAAGAATGCCTGTAGAAGTGTATTGATAGCTCTTTAGCTAGGCAATATAAGAGGTCTAAGCCTAAATAAGGTTTGAAGAGTACTTTGAGGAGATGCACCCAGTTGTGCAGTGCATTCTTTATTTGAAGATGCGTTGGGTTGACCTCTGTAAACAGCAAGTTGTTTAACACTGACTAGTTGGTTATGGGAATAGGGAAACTTTACAGCATTTGTTATTCTCATGACCATCTTATGTTTCCATTGATAGGAGAAGCCTCAAACCACATTTAAAAAATTGATATATATTCCTGGAATACAATGAAGCATTTTGTAAGTTGACCGATTTATGTCATAGGGTATTTTCTGTACCAAATTCTATATATAGGGCATGACTTCATAAAAGAAGGTATTTGAATAAACTCTTCAATTTATTTGTTGTTTTAAAAACGTTTTTGGTGTCAAGTTTTGTGAATAATTTTGAAATGGGTGTGGATTTATATGATGTTCTTTGTAACATATTGTACCAGAAGAGTATTTTACCTGTATGTATACCTTTAAAAGTCTAACAAAAAGTTCTTGCAACAACAATTCATACTTGAGAAATGTTGGCTACACATTATTTTACCAATAGCTGTGTTTGGAAATTTTAAAAAGCTAGCACTGTTCAGATTTTTCACAATGATAACTAATTCATCTGTGGCTCCAAGTACCCCCCAAATATTAATGTCATATGCCTCATTCTAGCAGAGTTGGGATCAGAAGGTAGAGGCACAGGGAGTGCTAGGAATGTTCAGTGTAACTTAAGTCTAAAGTGTCTCCTGTTTGAGGCTGATCATTGATTTGCACAGATAACTTAGATTCCTGGCAATCCAGGAAGCTATGGACATTTCATCTGAATTATAATGTTGCCATGTAATTTATATGAATGTCACTGTAATGTTTGTTTGTTTGTTTATTTATTCATTTGTTAAGCGCACCAGACTCGTAAGTAAAAGGGCGCAACGACAAGGAAATGCAAGGCTTACATGGTTGCGTATACACAGGTTACAGAATTTACATATAGCAAGATGAACAATTTTGCATGATTATAGGATATATACAAGGACTGAAGCAAGGGTACATGCACAAAGGATATACATCTTATATGGTTACATATACATAGGCTGCAGTATTTACATAAAGAAAGAATATAGCAAGATATACTGTTTCATAATTGCAGGATAGTGTCCTCAGGGGAGAAGGTGATGGGAAGCTAAGGATTGGAGGCAGTGATGTGTTTTATTAAGTTTTTGCTGAAGAGTGGATATGGTTGGTCAGCTCTCAACTCCTGGGGCTAAGGATTGGTGGCAGTGATGTGTTTTATTAAGTTTTTCCTGAAGAGTGGATATGGTTGATGTATGAATCATGTTCATAAAACACACCAAAAAAAATGAAAACTCAATGATTAATTCCCACATTGAGAAACTTACCACCACTCCATCTGGGTTCCTATTCCTTTTGATTATTTCACCTCAACAGAGTTAAATATCTCAAAGTCTACTTGCTTGATGGATTTATACCAGGATTTATAACTTTCTCCTGTGCAATATTACATTAGGTCTCCCACTCTACTCTTTCACTTTGAGCAGAGTACAATGCTGCAAAGTTCCCCCCTTAAGAGCTTTGTGATGGTAAGGGATTTACCTCAGATTCTGAGGATTCAGTGTCTTACTCTCAGGGTCTCTCCCACATGACTCTTTCTCACCACTATAGTACAGTCAATCAAAGTTCTGTAGAGTAACCGCTCAACGCTCACACCAGAAAAAATACAACTCACTAGGGAAAAAGGCCCAGCATACCTCTTGCTAGGAGAAAAGGTTTTATTCTCACAAAAATACAAGTGCGAGCCAGCAAAGAACTCTGCTGCCATGAAGCGCTCTGCCAAAAACAGCAAATGCAATGGGTTATAAAGGTACAAAGAGTCCCAAGTGACGTATATCACATAGGTTACAAATCCAGGTAGCTGGTTGGTGTGACCCTATACACATACAGTCTGCTCCATACGGGATGCCAGGCGATTGGTGCAAGCATCTTCTGTCCATATCTTTCCATGTGGGGATCTTCGTCTTCCGTCATCGGGTACAAAGGTTCCAATTGGCAATTTTAGTTACACAATTTATTATTTCACAGCTTCTACAGTGCACCAAGTACCAAGGACATGAGCGAGGCGGATACCTTCGAGGTTGTGATAACTTGTCAGAACATGAACCCTGCTCCAATCTCAGACATGCCGGCGCCACCACAACTTTCCCACCTGTGGCTTAAATTTATTATCTTCTCCCCTGGCACCTTGCAGCACAAATCACATGAACCGATGGTGGGGGCAGCCCGTCACTACTCTCTGATCTTCCTGATCGACCAATGTACAGTTTTATGGCCAGGGTTCTTGGGCTGGTCAGTGTACTTGAGTGTTTGTGTCCGGGGCTTGGGGCTCTCGGGCCGCTATACCTTAGAGATCTAGACTGGTGAAGGCCTAAAGCCCTCACCCCCTTCTTGTGGGATAGCTCTTCAAAGATCCATTCAGGCCCTGTCTTAGCCTTGCAAAGCACATTCCATCTGGGTTACATGCACTAATGATAAGACATAATGAGAAACTGTGTGTGTTCAAGAAATTTACCTCCTGCAGGGCTGCGAGCAAAAACGCACACACACCCTTCTACCCCTCGGGACGGAATGTAAGCGCACTGGCATAACTATAGCACTGGGCCTCAATTTCACGATGGCATCTAACTTCTAAAATGGAGTTTCATTACAAACGTGGTCCTAATACTAGAATTCACTACGTTTCTACCGGTTTATAGTGATTTTTTAGAATTACATTTTTTGGAATGCCATTATCCCGAAGACATTTAGTCGAAATTTGTTTTTCGAATGTTTATTTTTTGTATTTTTTTTTTTAATGGGGGGTTCCTCCCATACGCCTGTTTTTTAACATTTCTTTTACTTACAACCCCCCCAAAAAATGTATTAAATAAAAAAATACATTCGAAAAAAAAATTCGACAAAATGTTTTCCAGATCATTGCATTTAAAAAAAATGCATTCGAAAAAATGACTGGATCCCGTTTCTACCATAATCCAACTCCTATGGGCGGCCCCCTCTGTTCTCCTGTCACCCCTACAGCACCTCCTTCTACAATCACCTCGTCCTAAAGCACTGAGGGGCCTGGGACTTCGGCCCCTGCTCCCCAATGGTCTCCCATTTTGTTAATTCTATATTAACGAACTCCCTTGCCATCCTCTCAGCCTCCTCATATCTTCATGTTCCTTTCTTGGGCACCCACACTCTACATACGGAGCACAAACGTTCTCCCACTTGAGCATACTGCTCCGCGGTGCAAGTAAGATATATACAGCCCCCATCTCCTATGTCAACCCAGTGTTCCTCATAGTTTTCAAGATCTGGTGGGGCTGTAGTAATTGTTCCAGGGGGATCAATGCTTTGCTCTATTCTCATAATGCAGGACATATTTTGGGTCATCCGTTTGCACCTGCAAATCTCTTGTACCGCGAGGTGCACTGGTTACCCCAAATGAAACCATCATCGCGCTATTAGGGAATGCTTTAGCATAGAATCCAAGTCCTTACTGGCAAGTGCAGATGATCACCAGCATGAACACCACCAGCACTAGTATTTTCACAACTGCTCCCATCCATCACGAGAAGAGATCGTCGAACTAATCACTTTTATGAATGCCTGCTTCTGTCTGCTTATGTTTTCCGAGGGTGTGCACAGCTATGTTCTCCGAGGGTGTGCACAGCCTCTATTATTTGTGTGAGAGACCTATTTGCGGGGCCATTTGTGGGTATGCAAGTACAGCAAGATTCTCCTATTTTTTCTTTTTACAAACGCCTCCTTCCATTGCCACAAGCAGATCGAGCATATACCAGTTCTGTAATGTCATTAATCGGATGGCTCTCAGTTCGAACTTGATCGCATTAAATCCTTGTTCAGTGTCATTTGCCAGCTTTATCAGTTCTCATCTAACAATGTGCAGCCATTTGGCATTGGCTGCTGCTTCTATTCCTGGTACTAACAGAGAAGCACAACATTTCTCTTATTTATTGTAGAGTCTGTATTGATCACGTATTTTCGTGAAGCAATTTTTTTTTGATAGCTAGTGAGATTTCTTTTTCCTTTTCAAAAGTATGTTCTCCTTTTTTCCCAGCAAGATCCGAAAAACAAAGGGCTGTAGTGGTGATGCAGAGGCGTAGGCCCTGCGGGTGGCGTGGGGGTAACCAAGCCACCTGGTCTCATAGTTAGGTGTGCTCCAGGGACCATGAGGAGAGCCAAGTGCGACGTGGTCAGCCTGCATACGCCCCTCCATGATGGTGGGAGTTGCAGAAACACCTGCTGGCCACAGACCCAGTACATGTCCATTACTGCTGCTGTTTCTTTCTTGAGATCTGAAATTTTTATTGTCACATTGCACTTGTATTGTATTATTTCTCGTTTGTGCACCTTCATTGGTTTCTCCTTTGCTTCATTCCATGTTAGCTGTGCCACGTGCTTCCCGCAGTACTCTTGACATGCTTCATTTACCCTCTGAATCCCTTCTTTTCTGTGTCCAATAAGTCCCTCTGCCATACAGCTTTTCAGTCTCTTCCCACCGATTGTCCACGAACCGCATTCATTTTAGCTGCATCTATGTTCTTTGTAAGCACTGCAGGCCTCTGGCATTACGGGCACATTGCTGTTCATCCGGATACATCATCACAAGGTGCATGCTGTGCACTTGGAACATGCATCAAAACCTACATAGTGCTAGATGGACAAGACATTGAGCATCCAAAAGCGGAATCCTCTTGCGGTATTAGTACCTTGGGGGCTCCCGACGCATGTGGTATTAAGGAGCAAATATAGCAACTGCCATTTACCCTCCGTTTCCCCACCAAGCTCATGTCCGCGTACCAGCTGTTACTATTCTCTGGATGGTGCACGTCCTCTATAATGTCGAAACCTAATCCTCGATATTCATCATATTTCTTCTTAATTTGTCTAATAAAATGTTTTAATATGCTTGCATATGGCACATATAACTTTGCATTTGATGATTTGTTCATATTATTTTTTTGTCTCATCACATTCCAGTTTATTGGTGTATTAGTGTCAGTTCCCAATATTGTGTTATTGTCCTCAGTCTGATATGTAAACCCACCCCTTGTACACCCTCCCTCAAGTAGCCCCCTCTTTTATACGTTCCAACCAAATAGAATTACACACTAAATATAATCCTAAACCGACCATAAAAATAGGAAATATTTTCAATGTAAACTGTAACACGCACTTATACATGGAGAACACAGTACTATCAAATCTCTTCTTAGCTTTATATTGAACATTAACAACAGGCGCACCAAGGAAACAGACTTGCATGATTGAAACTAAAAATGGAAAGAAAGCGATAATTTACTCAAAACAGTGAGAAAAGACCAGTGTAAAAAATAAAATGTAAAGCAAAACGTCATTCAGTTAAAATAGACATTGTGAAATTCTATATATGATTTATAGACATATGTACATCCAGCAAATTGCTCTGAAAATGTATGCTCACACTTAGCAGACACTACTTATGTACCGATGTCAGGCTCGCTAGTGGGGGGTGTGGCATTGGGAGCCCTTCAAACATCAGAAAGGTGCACCCAATATCACAGCTCCCAGACCTTCACAGTAAACAGAGTGTAATACACAACGGTAAAAGGCCTGATGTATCTGAGTTCACTCCACCTGTGCACGAAGTTCCTAAAGAACAAGGAATCACGCGGTGACAATTTAAGGGGCTGCGATGTCTTCGAAGCAGATGCAGCGCTGGTTGTTTCTTCAGACCGCTGTGGTGCTATCTGTTGGGAAATAAATGTTATCGATCAAGTCAAAGCAGTTAAGTAATCCTCAAACTCCTCACCCAGAAGAGACACTGCTCTGTGAGCATCAGAGGCCTTCCTTATAGGACATAAGGGCGTATGTATACAACGGCCTGTTATCACCTAATGTGGTGATAAGTGATGATCCTAACAGGGCTGCGTGCGCAAACTGAGTAAAGCATGAGGGAGACAGTGCACCCAGTTTCTTTAAAGGGTGACACACAACTTAGATAGTTTCGCTTTCAGCAATCCATTGATCCTTTCCTCAACCCTGTTTGCTTGGGGGTGGTAAATTGTGCACATGCCTGATGTCCAGCGACGCGGTCACTTCTTCAAAATGTCTGTTAAGGAACTGGGTGCCATTGTCTGATCACAGCACATCGCAAACACCCCAGCGAGGAAACGCCTCTCTTAATAGAAATGTAGCAGTCCATTTACTGTCTGGATGTGCAAAAGGACCTGCCTCAACACTCCAAAAGAAGGGACCCATCACAACAATCATATACCTGCACCCATTACACTGCTCTCCCATGTCAGCGCAATCTACATAGAGCTCCCTAAATGGGCCACTAGGGCGAGGCAATCCACCACGTATTGTTCTTAGGGTGTGCCAAGTCCTGTAAGCTTGGCATCTAATGCAATTTCTCACCAGTTTGGTAAGGACTTCCTGCAGAATGGGACAAACCAGTTCTGCTGTACATCCACAGCGATATGGTGCTTTGACAAATGAGACAGATGATGCAACTGGTCTGATACGATCAGCAACAGTTCATGAGGCATAACAACTTTACCCGTTCTCCCTTGTTGCCATAACAAATCAGTGAGGGATTGTGTACACCCTCTTTTCTGCCATAACTCCTTTCCTCCTGTGGGGCATGTCCTTGCAATTCAAGAATGTGTGCTATCGCGAGTAAATGGTATGGTGCTGGCAACTGCTCTCGTCCCTGTGCTACTATCAGATACTCAGAGATGTTAGATACTGGGAGATAAGCAGCGTGTTTGGCCGCGGTGGCGTTGACGAGTGAGGTCGTTGTCTGTATTGTTTGTATGGGCAGTGCATTTAACCACTGCAGTCATGGAGGGTTCGGAGAGGGCTTCGATCAGTTTATCCAATAATGCTGCATGTTGGACCGGGCATCTGTCAGCCCTCCTGAACCCCCTCCTTCCTTTTCCATCTTGCAAGCCCAGAGTGCACTGTTGTAGTCAGATAGGCCGAATCAGAGTAAATGGTCACCCAACACGCCATGGATGCTAGAGGTGCTTGAATAAGCACTATGAGCTCCGATGCCTGGATTGAATTATGCATGGGCATCCTTTTTTGTACAACCACCTTGTGTACTCACCATCCACTAGGCAGACGACTGCTACACCCGTATGTCTCAGGCGTGTCCCTTGGTCAATAGTTGCTGAACAGGCAACAAAAAGTATTACCCCTAACCCCCTTCAAGCCGGATATCTTTTGCTCTTGGTATGTCCTCTTCCTACCCCTCAAATGTTACGCAATCATGCCTAGCGAGGTCTTCCTCAGTATATGACTATGTCAGAAAAGTATCAGAGTTTACTATCTCTAAGATAAGATACTTATGACTTGGCCTCAGGTGGGTTTGTTGTCAAAAACAGTATTACGACATATGACGACATATTTGCATGCTACATATAAGGGAAAGAAGTTACATAAAAGGTTGGCTATTTTAGAGTTATGGAAAATGCATCGGAGAGAGGAAGAAAATCCAGCGGAGTGTTACGCTCACCTGGTCTCTGCGGAGGCGTAGGGGCACGGTTGCAGCCCTCCCTGAACTTGAATCACCCACTTCAGGCCTCTCCCTCAGTAGAAAAGCTGTGAGCGGTGGTACGTGGTGATACTGCTCCTGTGTGGAGATAAGAGTGTGTGAGTGCACAAATCTGTGATTGTTGTACCTCTCGAACCCTTCACCCCAAGGTACGGTTTCTGTGAGCATAAGCCGGCCCATAAAGCTCACCTGTGAATTATGGACGATAAGCTCTCCGTCCTGCTATTTCTGGCAGGGGCGCGTTGAATGTGATCTAGTTCCTTCACTGATCCCTGATGACGATTAGTCCAGTCCAGCTGCGATAGGTAAGTCTTTCTTGAGCTTGTGTGATGCTGTTCGTTCTGTTTAATGTCTTTATATGTTGCTCCTATTTATGCCAGCAATAATATCTGTCTCCTGTTTTCTTCCCTTAGATGGAAATGCAGCCTCAATGCAGCTGTGAGACGTGAGACACAGCCGGAGGGAAGATGGATGCTACCACAATGTTCGACAGCAGGTAAGTGATGGTTTAAGGAAAGCGTGAAGTATGGCGAAGCGCAACCTTAAACTGACTGTTTCTTCAATGTCTAACCTTGTCTTCTGTTTTTCCTTGCAGGCGCTGCTGTCGATGATGGAGCGTGTCATGCCAAGATGAAGATTTTGGCGTTCCGGAAAGTGTAAAGATGAATACTTGGTTCGCCGAAGAGATGTACAGGTAAGAACAGCTTCCCCCAGTTGGTAAGTATGCTGGCAAGAAGCAGGATGTTCAGGAAGCAGGATCTTCAAAGGTAAGTCTGACCTCAGGCGACGGTGAGTGTTACGCTGCTTGCAAGTGCAGAATAATGCGAAGCATCTGTCTTGAGGATCGGGGCAGCTTATGTAGCTGAGATCGTGGGCACGCCCATTAGGGCCGGCTTACCAGCCACGCCCTGCCACTCCTAGAGAGTGAGCACGTGCGAAGGCAATCCATTAGCAGCCACACCCAAGAATACACTTGGGTCTGCTTAATGGATGGAATGTTCAAGGTTAATGCATCATGCTTAATGGATGGAATGTTCAAGGCTAATGCATCTGAAGTGCTATGTCCCTAATAAAAGCTCTTTGGTGTTAAATGGATGTTCTTCTTTACTTTTGTTCATGAGACTGGTGCCAAAGGCGCCAGGACAGTGTCCACCCAGGTCTCCTGTGTATGCGACCCCTGCATGCCTGTGCCCCTGACTTCATGACCATGAAGCACTCCCCCTCAAGACCCATCTCAAGGGTGGTTCTCCTCCCAGTCCTGGTTTGGTGGGATTATTGCGATGGAACTGTCCCATTAAATGCGGATCATGGACATATTCACTGGGTACCCAAGTTCGGTCTTGAGGTCCGTAACCTTTCCAGTCAATTAGGTAATACAATTTTGATCGAACCACCTTGGTATCCAGGATGGATTGGACTTAAAATTCTGGTTCTCCATCTATTACTTCGGGCTTGGGCGGAGAACTAAGCCGTGTATTGGACTTCATTGGTTTGAGGACAGACACATGAAATATGGGGTGAATTTTCCTGTGAGATGGTAACTCCAATTTCATGGCGACAGTACTGATTATGGACTTTATAGTATAGGGGCCTAGGTATCTTGGGCGGAAAGCTCTCGGCCCCTTCAGGGGAATATATTTCGATGCTACCCACACCGTTTCTCCAATCTGGTAGGCGGGAGCTTCCTTCCGATGTCAATTAGCAAACAGTTTTTGTCTTTCCTTAGCCCTGGTCAGATGCTCTGTCGCCTCCTTAAGGACTTGAGTGATGGTTTTATGCAAGTTTTTTATGGCTGGCATTTCCAGGGTATCGGGTGGATCAAATACTGATGTCCTTGTAAGACATTCCGTGCACAGTGTAGAATGGAGTTTTCCCTGTGCTTGTGTGAACTGAGTTGTTTTATGCATACTCAGCTATCCAGAGTATATTTTTCCAAGAATCCTCGGACTGTTGCAACATTCACCTGAGATATTGCTCTAAAGTTTGGTTGGTTCATTCAGTTTGCCCATCAGTTTGAGGGTGATGGCTTGTGGACAACCGGAGATCGATTTTGGCAATCATACAATACTTTCTCCAACAGGCAGAAACAAATTGCGTTCCGCGATCAGATACTGATATTGATGGAAATCTATGCAATCGAACAATTTGCTCTAGGAACACAGAAGCGAGAGTTGACACAGTTGGGAATCCCTTCAGGAGGGATGAAATGGCCATTTTGGAGAATAAATCCACAACACGCAGGGTGGAAGATCCGTGATGAAGTCAATCGACAGGGTATGTCAAGGTGCTGGCGGTACTGTTAGGGGATGTAGTAAGCCAGCCGGGTTCTGTTTCTGAGACTTGTGTTGTGCACACACACCGCAGGTTTCAATAAATTGGGTGATGTCTTTTCACCAGGTTGGCCACCAGTATTTTGTTTTACCTTAGCCTGAGTTTTGGCTATTCCTGGGTGTCCTTTCACTAATGAATCGTGGTAATTTGTGATGATTTGCTTTTGCAGTTCTTGGTCTTGGATATATAATCGTCCTTGGAAATATGGTAGATTGTCTTCGATGGTGTACTGGTCACCTTTTAACAGCCATTCCTGTTGTGTTGATTGATCGATTGGGGATTGCAAACTGGTTCTTTGGTCATCCACACACCTGGTGGCAGCTATTCTGGTTTGAATCCTTTCCTCAGGAATTATGGCCACGGGGTCAGATGCTGTAAAAGCCTCTTTTTCTTCACTCATGCATGATAGAGCGTCTGCTTTCCCATTGTATACTCCAGTTCTATAAGTGATAATAAAATCGTATTCTGCGAAAAAGAGAGCCCAACAAAGTTGACGCGAGGATTGTGCTTCGGCGGTTTTCAAGAATTGCAAGTTACGGTGGTCCTTGATGACAGTGACCGTATATCTCGCCCCAAGAAGGTAATGTCTCCAGGCCTTGCATGCTGCTTTAATCGCGAGTAATTCCTTATCTGTGATTGCGTAGTTCAACTCGGGGGCTGAAAATTTGCGGGACCAGAATTCGACGGGGTGTAGTTGTCCTGTTTCAGGGTCTCGCTGTGACAATACTGCTCCCATGGCTATTTTTGAAGCATCTGTCTCAACCATTTAAGGTAGGTCTGGTCGTGGGTGTCGAAGGACTGGTGCTGTAGTGAATGCTAGTTTCAACTTCTGGAAGGCTTCTTCAGCTTCTGTCGACCAATGGAACTTTTGATTTTTCTTTAACAAGGAGGTAATTGGATGTACAATTTGTGAAAACCCAGGTATCAACCGACAGTAAAAGTTGGCGAATCCGAGCACGCTTTGCACTCCTTTTGTGGCTGTTGGTGAGGGCCATTGGCCATCCACCTTTCGTGTATCCATATGTACGCCTTGTGGTGTGAGCATGAAACCTGGAAACTCGACCTCGGTTACATGGGAAAAACATTTTTTCCAACTTGGCATACAATTGGTGCTGTCGAAGCTTCTCTAAGACTGCCTGGACATGACCTTCATGTTCTTCCATGGAATTTGAGTAGATAAGAATGTCGTCAATGTAATCAAGAGCGCAAACGTCCAGTAGTTCACGGAGTACATCATTCATAAAGAATTGGAATGCGCGGGGGCATTGCATAGGCCAAAGGGCGTGACCTGGTATTTAAAGAGGCCGTACTTCGTGCGGAAGGCCGTTTTCCACTTGTCTCCCTCTTTTACTCTTACAAGATGGTACGCTCCTCTTAAATCCAGTTTTGTGTAGATTTGAGCATGTTTCACTTGGTCCAGGTGCTCTGGTATAAGTGGTAAAGGATATCGATTTTTTACTGTGATCTGATTGATGGCTCTATAGTCGATTCAAGTTCTTAAGTCCCCCTCCTTTTTACGCACAAAGAACAAGGGCAAGGAGGAAGGTGACTTGGATGGGCGAATGAAACCGTTCGCCAGGTACTGATCCAGGTAAGTTCTAAGATGGTGATTTTCCTGTTCTGTCAGAGTGTAAATTCGGCTGCAAGGGATCTGGGCTCCGGGTACAAGATCTATTTGACAATCGTTGGGGCTGTGCGGGGGCAGACCGTTGGCTTGCTCTTTTTGAAGACATCCTGGTAATCTTGGTATTTAAGCGTAAGGAGCTGATGAGGCCCAACACGATTCCTTTCTTTGGTTTCAGATTGGTGTCATCTTTTTTGTAACATGTGTCGGTACAATCATGAGGAAATGTCAGAACTCGTTTTCGCCAATCGATCCTAAGATTGTGGGTCTCCAGCCATCCCAATATCATCTGGAACTGAGGAGCACTGATGAGATCGAAAGTAATGTCATATTGATGCCTGTCCCGACACAGAAGCTTGACTTTCTCAGTGTATTGTGTCACCGGGCCGGATGATAGCTGAGAACCATCCACAGCAGTGACGTTTTCCGATTTCTGCTTCTGTCGGAGAGGAAGGCCTATTCGGAGAACCAAATCTTGGTCAATGTAGTTACCCACAGCTCCACAATCAATATATGCCTCCAAGGCATGTATTTTTGATGGTTGCTTGTGATTCACCAAAGGCACTGGAAGGACTAGATTTGAGGTCTGTACGGATTCCTTTTTCATTCTCGACAAGCGGACCCCTACACTTGCGGGCATTGGCGTTTCCCGAGTTCTGTTATTCTTCTTCATCAGTTTTGTCTGTTGCCCCAACCGGTTTCTTGGGTGGTTTTACCAGGCAGTCACGGAGGAAGTGTCCTGCTTGTCCACAATATAAGCAAAGCTGCTGTTGTCTTCTTTTTTCTCTTTCTGCTTTGGTAAGGGGACTTCGTAATCCACCGATTTGCATTGGCTCAGACTGTTCATGTGGTTTAGTTTGATTCTCGCAAGGTCGTACGTAAACTGACCATCCCTCTGATCTAGTTCGATCCATTTTCCGATTCTGCAACCTATGATCGAGTTACACCGTCAGGTCTATGTAGTCCTCTCAGGGGGATTCACCACTTGCGCCAACACATCCTTAAGTTCTCCACGTAACCCTCGGTAAAAGAGTGTAGTCCTCTTCTCTTGTGGCCAGTTGGTCTGGAATATGAGACAATTGAAGGTTGCAATATAGGTTAATAGATCTTGACTCCCTTGTCTGAGTGACAACAACTCGTTGTCCAGAGCTTGTCCTTGAGTATGACGGGCAAACAATTTCTCCATCTCATGTTGGAAATTCCCAAAGTTCCAGAGTAAAAGGTCATCTTGATTTACCAAAGGTATAGACCAGTCCGCCGCACTACCTCCTAAATACGAGAGTACAAACGCCACTTTGGCTTGGTCATTAGGAAAGGCTATTAGTCTGCACAAGAAATGAAGGAGACATTGGTTCATAAATACAGCAAACTAGTCTGGGTCGCCGATGAAGCGTTCGGGAGGGGCTGGAGGCACTGCTCCTGGAAGAACCACCTGAACTGGTGTTGACTGTTGTGGTGTGGAAGAATGAGTCACTCCAGGCAGTGGAACCTGTCCTGCTTGTGCTTGTAGCATTTGTCTTGCCAATTCGTCAGTTCTTTCTCGAGTTACAATAAGATCCCTCCCTAATGCATTGGTTTCCTGTCTTGAAGCATGTACTTCAGCCTGCAATTCCCCTAGTAAGAGGTCTAACTGATCTGTTTCTGAAGTTTCCTTAATGCCCAGATAGAGAGTATTGAAGGCTTTGCGTTCTGTTATGCTCACCTGGTCTCTGCGGAGGCGTTGGGGCACGGTTGCAGCCCTCCCTGAACTTGAATCACCCCCTTCAGGCCTCTCCCTCAGTAGAAAAGCTGTGAGCGGTGGTACGTGGTGATACTGCTCCTGCGTGGGGATAAGAGTGTGTGAGTGCGCCAATCTGTGAATACTGTACCTCTCAAACCCTTCAACCCAAAGTACGGTTTCTGTGAGTATAAGCCAGCCCAGAAAGCTCACCTGCGACTTATGGAAGATAAGCTCTCCGTCCTGCTACTTCTGGCAGGGACGCGTCGAATGGGATCTAGTTCCTTCACTGATCCCTGATAACGATTAGTACAGTCCAGCTGCGACTATGCTTCTCCTTATGATTGATAAGTCTTTCTTGAGCTCTTTTGATGCTGTTCGTTCTGTTTAATGTCTTTATATGTTGCTCCTATTTATGCCCGCAATAATGTCTCTCTTCTGTTTTCTTTCCTTAGATGGAAATGCGGCCTCAATGCAGGTGCGAGACGCAGCCGGATGGAAGATGGATGCTACCGCAATGTTCGACAGCAGGTTAGTGATGGTTTACGGAAAGCGCGAAGTATGGCGAAGCGCAACCTTAAACTGACTGTTTTACGATGTCTAACCTTGTCTTCTGTTTTTCCTTGTAGGCGCTACTGTCGACGATGGAGCGTGTCATGCTGCGGTGCCAAGATGAAGATTTCGGCGTTGCGGAAAGCGTAAAGATGAATACTTGGTTTGCGGAAGAGATGTAGAGGTATGAACAGCTTCCCCCAGTTGGTAAGTATGCTGGCAGGAAGCAAGATGTCCAGGAAGCAGGATCTTCAAAGTTAGGTCTATCCTCAGGCGACGGTGAGCGTTACGCTGCAAGTGCAGAATAACGTGAAGCGTCCGTTTTCAGGATCGAGGCAGCTTATACAGCTGAGATCGTGGGCACACCCATTAGGGCCGTCTTACCAGCCACACCCTGCCACTCCTACATAGTGAGCACGTGCGAAGGTAATCCATTAACAGCCACATGCAAGAATACACTTGGGGCTGCTTAATGGATGGAATGTTCAAGGTTAATGCATCCTGCTTAATGGATGGAAGGTTCAAGGTTAATGCATCTGAAGTGCTATGTCCCTAATAAAAGCTTTTTGGTGTTAAATGGATGTTCTTGTTTACTTTTGTTCATGAGCCTGGTGCCAAAGGCGCCAGGACATTGTCCACCCAGGTCTCCTGTGCACGCGACCCCTGTATACCTGTGCCCCTGACTTCATGACACTGAGAAGGAGTGGATGCTTAATCAGCATAATAGGGATGATGTAACGCCTTCGGCTCCCCTTTCTCATCCTGGAAATAAGAGCGTAAACACAGAGGAGAAGGGATTTTATCCTTTAAAGGAATTGAAAGCAGCAGCGGGGTACGTTAATCCGACATATGAGCCCCCCACTAATAACAGTGAGGATAGCACGTAAACGAGCAAAAGCAGAGAACGCAAATATAGCTCGACACGTGATAAAAGTAAACCGCGTGATGTGGACAGGATAGGCAAGATAGACAGATGGAGATGGAAGAGGAAGCAAGGAAATAGAAAGAAATAAAGTATAAAGCTAAGGGAATAACCATAGTATAGAATGAATGGATGGGAAGACACATGTTACTCAAGCTGGATAAGGGCATTGATGGGGTTCGGGAAAGAAAAAGAAGTAGAAAGCATAAAAAGAAGGGAAAGCAAGGGGAGAACAAAGACAGTACGAGGGCAGGAAAGAAAAGGATAGAAGAGAAGAGACAAGAGGAGATAGAAGCACAAAGAATGCAAGTATGTAGGTTGCATAGAAGGAGAGAGTAAGATTAATGGAGGGAGATGAGTAGAAGGGAAGAAGAAATTAACAGAAGTAGGGTACTAAAAGATAACGAGATAGAGTATCTATGTCATAGAAGCATAATGCCGATCGAAGCACAAGAATGATTTGAGGAAGAGAGGGTCACAACAGTCCTGCAGGGAGCTGCAAGGGATACGAAGAATACCAACATGGGCTGACTAGCATGAAGCAGAAGATGTAGGGAAACGAATTGGGGATTTATATAGGCAAATGAGGGATAAAGAAGGGTTTAAAACACAGGAAAACGTAGAAGCATCACTATCGAGGGAATTGGAGGCTGGCTAGATAATGTCATAACAGACAAGCACAGAACACGGTCTTTAAGAAGACTAGATCCTGAAAAGGATAACAGTTGTACAAACTGGGGCATAATAATGTCAGACAAATAAAGCGAAGAAAACCCGCCATATGTAAGCAGATAAAGGACACTACCAGGACAGAGACAAACAGGTGAGACTCGCCCCACCTGGAAAACAAGAAGTGTGGGTAGGTACAATTACGGAACAGGATTGTCACAATTTCCATTATTAGAGAAAGGGGGAAGGAAAACAACAATATATTCCTTGGCCAATGGATAAAGACAATTTAAAATGTAAATTACTGAGTTTAACTTTCCGAGCAAGAAAATTGATTTATGAATTAGAGAGGAGGGGGCATGGCTACATGGCCACGGAGTAGGACGAGGTCCCGAGGAGCTCCTGCCGATCCGCTCCTGATCCTTAAATATACGCATGCCCTGCTATGGAAAGGAAAAAGATCTACAGAAGAATGAAAACACAGAGCACACTGCGGTCGCAACTCCGGAAACTGCAGTACGGGATGATAATTGCAGGCTGTAGAAGTTTACAGCAGTTGAACGGCGTAACAAACAAGATGGCGACCACTGAAGAACAAAGGAACACACCGTGAGACAGCAGAAACGAAAAGAAGAAGCTGAGTCGCGCTGCAGCCAAACAAAGGCGGACCCTGGCTGGGAAGAGGAGAGGGGCCGTACAGAGAGGGAGCTATCAACGGCGGCACACAAGTCGGGCGGGCACACGAGTCGGGCCGCCACAGAGGAAGCCGCAACACTAGAAACAAAGCTAATTAGACACAACAGGAAGGACGACCCATAAGTGCCCAGCCGACGGTGAGGTTCGTGCACGGGCAGCCCCGGCGGAGTAATAAACTGGGGCTCTCTGAGCGAGAAACCCCGAGGGAAGAGAAAAGGTGCCCCTGATTGGCAACAGGAAGTGCCAATTCCAGATGCTACAGGACACGGTGGAGCCGGATGGGAGGATGGTAGTGGTCCGGGGGCTGGTAGAGAACAGAGAACTGTGCATCATAAACACATATGCCCCTACCCAACACTATATAGTAAAATCAGTCCCCACATAGAAGGTGCGGTTATGTGGGGTGGGGACTTCAATTGCACGCTGAACCCAAAATGGATAGGTCAGATACAAAAGTAGATAAGCCCACCCCCACAGCGAAAACGCTACAAGCCTTGCTGAGAGACTTCGTGCTGGAAGACATTTGGAGGCAGCAACACCCCAATGATAGGCACTACTCACATTATGCCGCCCCACACAACCTGTGCACAAGACTGGACTACATGTTCGCCACTCCGGAGCTTGTAGGGGAAATGACGGGCTCAGAATATAAGGCGAGAATATCAAATAACTCCCCTCTGGCCCTGGCGTGGTGACACCAGCCCCCCAGAGCCAAGATTCTAACATGGAGGCTTAGAGCCGAGGCATTGAAGAATACTGCATTCCGAGAGGACCTAAGGGAGGAGATAATTGGGTATTTTGAAAATAACACAGGAAGCGTGGAGTCAGAGGGAACCCTATGGGAGGCCTTTAAGGTGGTAGTGAGAGGGGCGGCCATATCTAAATCTAGAGGGCTCTAAGGGGGTAAAGAGTGAGAGTTACAGGAGACGGAAAAGAAACTAGAAGTAATTACGAAAAGAGGGGGCACCTCCAAGGAAGATGCTGAACAGGTGAGCCAATTACAACAGGCTTGTGGCGGGCTCTGAGAGGGGCTATGTAATCTGAATTAAAAAAATACATCGAAAGGCAACAAACTACAAACGCCTCTATGAAGATGCAGGGGAGACTGCTGAGCAGGAGACTCAGGAGACGCTAGAAGACATAGGATTACCCAAACTGAATGAGGAAGACAGGGAGAACCTGGATGCCCCAATCACAATAGAGGAATTAAGAGACAGTGGTAATCCATCTGCCCATGAGCAAAGCTCCAGAAACAGAAAGGCTCCCCAGTGAATTCTATAAAACGTATAGACAAGAAGTGCTCCCCACGCTATTGGCAATGCTAAACAAGGCCTTTGAGAAAGGGAGATTGCCGGGATCTTTAAGGGAGGCAGTAATTATTCCACTCCTTAAACCTGACAAGCCAAGCACAGACTGTGGGTCGTACAGACCACTATCCATGCTAAACCAGGACAGTAAAATTCTCACGGCTGTGCTGGCGAATAGACAAGCAGGTAATAAATAAACTCATACACCCCGATCAAACCGGATATGTCCAAGGTAGAAGCATACCCGATAACCACAGGAGGCTCTACCATATCATAGAACAGGCAGAGGGCAACCCAATTGAAATAGCAATAGTCTCGTTAGATGCAGTGAAAGCATTTGACTCCGTAAGGTGGCACTGGATGATGGCGGCCTTGAAAAAATACGGGATGGGCACAAGGTACTTGCGGTGTGTGAAAATGGTGTATAGCTTCCCGACAGCCAGGCTCAAAACGCGAGCGATAATTTCAGATAAATGGTAACTCAGCAGCGGCACGAGACAAGGGCTGTCCATGGTCCCTGATATTGTACACCCTTGCACTAGAACCATTAGCGATCTGTTTGAGACAGCAGTACGAAGAAATAGGGGTCTACACTAAAGGGGCGCCGCACTTGATATCATTGTATGCGATGATATGCTACTGTACCTGTGGTACCCAGAGGAAAACTTGCCGTATATCTTGGAGGGGATGAGCGCTATGCGACCCTTTCGGGCATAGTGGTGAACCCCAAAAAATCATTCATGTTCCCCTTGGGAAGGTATAGAGGGAGTCCCGCAGGAGAACTTCCCTATTTTGCAGATAGCCTGGCAGACCAGAACATTTATATACCTGGGGATCAAATATACCACACGATTGTAGACAAGCATAAATATAACGCAGAGAGGGCAGTGGAAGGTATCAAAAACAGCATGGGGTTCTGGGCAAAGCTCCTCCTAGCTATAGTGGGAAGGGCGGCCTTGCTCAAGATGGTGGTCCTGCCTTGGCTACTACACTTCTTCGCAAATATCCCATACATGGTGCCCAAACGCTTTTTTACTAAACTCCAGAGCTTATTTAGAGGTTTCCTGTGGCACAACTCCAGAAACTGAGTAGTCCTATGGAAATTACAGAATACGTATGACAGAGGGGGTATAAACCTGCCGAACTTCGAGATATACCACTTGGCAGGGCAGCTACAATATGTCGCTAGGTGGCTGTCGGAAGAGGAGACAGCACGATCCAGATTGCTGAGGGGTGAATGCGACCCTTATTTCCTGAAAGAACTGATATGGCTACCCAAACCAGAGCTACATGGGCGATCGAGATTGCTGGAACTAGGCTGGAAGACATGGCGCAAATCGTGCCGAGAGGTGGGAAACCCAACCCCATGCTCCCCGCAGGCGCCACTTGTGGTGCTACGCGGGATGGATGAGCAACTAAGGAAAGGGATCCGTAAACACTGGGAGCCGGTAGGCATAGTGACCTTGGGAGATATATGGCAAGAGGGGAAGGCACTGGACTTCCAAATGAAAGTGGACGAAACTGGGGTACATACGGGGCAATATATCACATATACTAGAATAATTAAACGGGTGAAGGAAACATGGTACGAAATAGCACTAGCAGAACAACCCGATATTGCATTAGAAACGATGTACGATATCTCAGAGCGGGGACACGAAGTATCCCAGATCTATGAACTGGTGATGTCTAGAGTGGGGAAGGAGCTGATCCAATTGAGACGGGACTGGGAGGAGCAAGACGGGCAGTGGGAAAGAGCCCAGAGATACCATAAAAAGGTGTCTAGGAATGCGAGGCTGCAGCAGATTCAGTTATATGTCACCCATAGGGCATACATGACCCCCCAAAAGATTGCCAGATTCGGAGGTACAGTGGCACAAAAATGCCCCAAGTGCGGGGAGGTGGATGCCAGGATGATCCATATGTTCTGGGCGTGCCCAGAGGTGGGAAAATTCTGGGAGGAAGTCAAGCTACGACTATCTGAGAAGGGAATTAAGCTGGATGTGAAATCCGTATGGGCGTGCAGGATGGGAGGATTTGCCAGACCACGCAATCTGAAACACGTTAGCAAACTCAAGGACCTGGCCTACATTCTGCCCAAAAGGAGAATAGCCATGGGCTGGAAAGCAGCTCACAGATCCAGATTAGAGATATGGTGGAACGATCTCCTGAAATGGGCAGATGCCGAGAAAGTAGTATGGTACGAGGCAGCTAGCAGAGGGGAGGACAATGAAGGGGGACCTCTGATAGCATGGAGACAAATGGTAGCCACATTGTCGGGATCCTCCCATGCCAATTCCAGTGAATATGACGCGTTCGAGAACGGCAAAGGGGACTAACCCCAAGAGATAGGAAATCCGAGGAACTGAGGTGGAAGCTCGAGTTACGGGGGCGAGGGGGGAAGACAGCTATAAATAATATGCAAATGTATGCTAAGAAGCTTGTAACCGGAAATGTCGGGTGTGATGATTATGTTTTGTTTGTTGTAAAATAAATACAATTTATTTTTAAAAAAATGAATTAGAGAGAATGACATTAGGAATTACGGTAGCCATAGGTGACATAAAAGGCTTGTGACTGCACAAAACACGACACATCATGGAGCGTCATTTCATAATTTTAGAAACAATGTATGGCGGGCGCTCAGAGTTCAATATCCCGATACATCAGATATTGGTGCTATTAGGACTAGGAAAATGGGGGCGGATGAAGGCCCAGTAGCCTATATTCCAGACTTTCAAGAGAGATGGTGCCTTGAGACGCGTGAACCGTGGGATATAACACTAGCATTATTTTACCACATTTTGTGTCAGGGACTGCCCAAGCCAATGCAATGGCAGATGAAGACACAGGTGGGAATGGAAACGAAACCATGGCCACAAATACAAATGACGATCGTGTATCACTGCCGATTGATGCAGGAGAAAATAAGAACACAGAGTAGGAAGCAGGAGGAAGCAAAGTTAACCCAGAAAAAGCTGACAAATAGCCATTGAGGGAGCGGTATTGACGAGTAATGGAATGTGGGGTGACACAGCAGATGCAATCAGTACAGCAAAACAACATATTGCATCCTACGGATCAGAGTGGGTACAATTTTATAGCCACGTAGAAGAGGCAATGGGCCTAGAGTAGGAGGACAAAGTGGATTTGCAAACCCTCATGAATAGGAAGATTTAATGGCAGACAGCTGCAACAATGCTGAACTTGCGGAAGAATAGAACACATAGCCAGAACATGTAGAAGCAGAGGAGGCATGCAGCAAACTTGCCTAGCTCCAAGAGGTGGGGGGGGGGGTGGGATATTTTCCACAATATAATACAGAATGTCAGAAATATTATGCCCAAGATCACACGCAGGCTCAGACATATGCGCTGCAACCACAGCAAATACAGCGAGCACCATTACAAATGGAATCGCCACAAGGACAATCTCAGCAATTGCCCATGCAAACATAACAGGTACAAACTCAGCAAGCGCAGACACAATAGGCCATGCTACCACAATGGAATATGACTACAGGAGTCCAGCAAGCACCTGTACCCAAATTAAGGAGTGTGACCGTGATAGGAGGAAATCCTTTCACAGGTACAGGGATGAATGTATACGCCCAATAGGGCAGCCCACAGAGTGACCTGATGTAATACCAGACCCCCAAGAGGAGCAAAGGGTCAAGGTGACGATAGGAGGCAAGGCATTTGCTTTTCTTGTAGGCACTGGATCAACTTGTTCCTGTGCCCATGAGGGAAAATATCCGATGTCGGGTAATGCCATGAATGTGCAGGGATTCTCTGGGGCTATGAGTTTAGTTCCTTTCACAGACAAATTACCATCTCTATAGGAGAACATGACATGTCAATACCGTTATTCTATTCTAGACAGACGCCAGTCAACATATCAGGGCGTGACTTAATGACGAAACTTAACATGACAATATCTTTCACTGACAAAGGAATAGTGTGTTCTACCCCAGGGATACATTATATGAATGTGAGAGAGTTTATATTAGTCTTTACAGGTCAGAAAGCATTACGAGGAGTTCCCTTAGATACAGACATATTCTTGCATGGAGTGACTGTTTTATTATCACCCCTTGCTGACTATTCTTAGAGAGGCACAGCTCCACCCTACTGATGAGGTCCAACCAGACCGAAACACGTGTCTGGGGTTGCTGTTGGTACTCTTGTTCAGAGGAGAATTGCCTAGCATTTTGGTGCTGGACAGCCCTAGGGCAGGACAAAAACTGATAGGTTTTGGATATTTCTCCTCTGTGAAAGATAGTGAGCTAAAGACTCTGGCCAAGGCCCTCGTAACCAGGACTAATGTCTGGCAGAGGGACTCCCAGCACCCCCCTTCTTATTTGCATTATTATCATGGTTACCCAGATTGATACGTATACTATTACGAATACCTGAGGAGATTTTGTTCAGATCAGAAATCCCTATGCATGATGTCGAAGGGGAGATTATCCCCTTGGAGTTAGAAGCAGCAGCGGTCAGAGAGGAAAGGGTGGTTCTTCATGGGACAGATGACGAGGTAAGAGTATGGAGGACAGTGATAGTGCCCAGTGAAAGATAAAGGTTGACAGATTTCATAGACAAGGAGTTGTTTAAGGATGAGTCCTCGAATAATAAATTAGTATTTTCCATAGGTCTCACTTATTGGATTAAAGTGGAGGATAGAGACATACCACAGAGAATGGCGTTGGTAAAAAAAAACATTATTTTTTCAGAAAGATTTAGAGAAAGTGCCAAATATTTTATGAACCACAAGTCCATATGATGTGGGGCTGTTAAAAGGAGTAGGAGCAGTAAAAATCATACTTAAACCAGGAGCCCTTTTGCCACATGCAAAACAATATCCCATGTCCAGAGCGATGGATAAACGTATATTTGAGACCATCTCCACTTTGATGAAGCAATGAATATTGGTACCATCCGATTCACCATGTAAAACGGCTGTGTACCCAGTGAGAAAATCAATGGTGGGTCGTGGAGATTCAAACAGGACCTTCGCCCCCTAAACATTACAGTCAAAGCTGAGTTTCCTTTAGTTCCAAACCCTGCACATCCATCCAAAGCCAAATATTTTAGAGTCATAGATTTAAAGAAAGTGTTCTTTTCAATTCCCCTTCATGAAGATTCACAAGATTTGACTTCCTTTTCGTATAGAAATATTCACCTGAGACATACTTATTTGCCGCAGGGGTACTGTGAGTCCTGTAGGGAAGGCATTGGACCCAATTTGTAAAACATTTATTGAAAAGGTTGGGGTCGCAGAAACTCCCAATTTGCCTAATAACTAAGATGGGAGTAGTCTCGACCATTAAACGATAAACAAAACAGTCCTAGTGGCGTCAGTCAAATCAAAATGGCCTATGCTAACAAAAACCTAATGTCTGCCCTATCTCTTATACAAAAAGTGTAAAAGGAGAAATGTATGCAAAAGGAAAAACCAGTGTTTAAAAGAATAAAAGGTAGTTGAACCAGCTTTCCTCCTCACGTTACACCTCACGGAGTAAGGCTGTCCCTGTAGGCAGGATGACATACTCCTGCTCGGTTTCTAACACTCTAAGCAGTTCCAAGCAGTGGATTGAGGCCCGCCTGGCCTACCACGTTAAAGTCTTTTCTTTTACTTTTCAAAATGTTATTTCCAACATACAGTTCACAAAGGTCCACCCACACCCTCTGCCAGGCTCAGACCTTACAGGACAGTTCCCAAAAGGTGCCCCTCTGTCGGGCTCAGACCTCTCATGTCACAGTTAGATACAAACTTGCATGAGGGTTCCCTTCCCCAAGTTTACTGTACTTCGGGTCTCCCTCAGTCGGGCTCAGACCCCTTTCGAAGTCTTTCGAATGTGCGTGGTGTTTTTACCAGACCACCGCAGGACCACTTCAACTCAAAGTTCACGGCTACTTTTACCTAATTTGCTTTCGCTGTCTGCTTGTTTTATAACTTCAAAACAATGTATCTTTCACAGAGAATTTCGAATGGCCTCGCCTCCCCAACTCTGACGTTCACCCGGGAGGGTCGCTGGTGTCCTTGGAACACAATGCAATCTTCACTTATGGGATCTGGCCTTCTCCACGTGTCTTTCGCGGTCTATCTGAGGCAACGACCTCTAGTAGGGAACCCTTGGGGCTTTCGGCTCGCTGCTCTTGTCCCTTGATCCGTTGCTCTGCTCCAGTAGGTGAGCCATCGTCCCGGAAGTTCTGCTTGTGTTCCACTTTGCTCAGAGTGTGTCTTTAGGTGTTACCTTTTATTCGTGTGAGAAAAGCTAACTGGTATCAGGTGTATGCACTTAGTGTACAGTGCTTGACTTTGCCTGACCCGTTTAACGGGACATGTCTAGTGCGATATGAGAGTTAGTCTGGTTGCTCTCAGTCGTCCTCTTCCTAGGCCCAGCGTTTGTGAAAGGGGTGGGGGGCTGGGCCTTCAGAAAATCATATAAAATAGCATGTGGTAGATGAAAGAAAAAAGGGGGGGAATACTGCGTCTCACCATCGGTTGTCTCACCCCCACTCCGCGAAGACCCCTCACCCTCATGATACACCCACACTGGTCCTCCCCTTGTAACTGGTTCCAAAAGTGATGGCCGTGTCCTGGCAAACCTGGATGACAAGTCACTGAGTACTAGTGGGTGAGACACCCTTTGGTTTCCCCCTTCAATCTTTAACAGAGTCCTTCAGACGGACCAGGGTAATGTCCGGCTTGAACGTGCAATAATTCAATATGTGGATGACATTTTGTTGTGTAGTGAGACAGAAGAAATATGCAGAGAAGATTGTGTTAAGCTCATGACTATACTCTCAGAGAAAGGATATAAAGTGGACAAGGAGAAGCGACAATATTGTCAGAAAGAGGTCTTGTATGTAGGACAGTTCATTCCTCACGAAGGTAAGAAAGTGACACAAGAGCGAGCATAAGCAATTATGAAGAACCCCGATCCTAAAACAGTGAGGAAAATCCAACTAATTGTTGGCTTATGCAACTATTGCAGGGCCTGGGTTTTTGATTACAGTACCTATATTCAACCGCTCTTAAAAGGGCTTAAAGAAGCACAGGTGGGCAAGAGCAAAATAATACGGACAGATGAAATGACTGAAGGATTTGAAGAATTAAAAAAGAAATCAGGACAGCGCCTGTGTTGGGAATTCCAGATTATCATAATTTTTCTTATTTTCTCATTGAAGTGGAGAAGTCATGAAAGCAGTCCTTACACAGAAAACGACATAAGGACATGAACACAAACCATTGGCTTAATATAGTGGCATTTTAGATCCAGTTATGAAAGGGCATTATCCCTGTGAGCAGTCTTTAGCTGCTGTTGCATTTGCGATTGATACAGCTTCAACAATGGAGTGTTCAATAATTATAATTGGTTATTTATAATACGCTTAATACAAAGAGGTTTCTAACCGTGGACCCGGGATTCAAACCTTTGTTGCTCTGCGTCGTCTTGCTTCCAAGACGAGTGCGTTGCCACTGAGCTATAATACCCATTGCCTAACACTATTTGTAGAGCATGTATTATTTGCGATTTTAGGGAAACCTAAAAGTATACTGACCACACGAAGAGCATCAGAATATGAGATAATAATATTGAATCCTGCAATAAAAATGGCCCAATGTAAAACAGTGAACCCAGCAATGTTAATAGCGGAACCAGTTGGGGAGGATGATTATGTACATGATTGCACAACATATACTGAACACTATGATGATATCCCCAAGCTAGAGAGAATGCTCTTGTGGAATTCTCTTCATTGATCTTTCTTCAGAAAGTGACCAAACGACTGGCGAAAGGCATACTGGATCAGCGGTAGTGAAGCTTAACCAGGAGGGTGAATTCGAAGTAGTGACAAGCGCGAGATTGCCTTTGCATTACTCAGCACAAGCTGCAGAATTAGTGGTACTTATCGCAGCTCTTCAGAGATTCGAAGATGTGGAAGTGATGGTGCACTCTGACTCTGCTTATATGAGGTCAACTGTACATGCAGGTTTGTCACGCTGGAAATGGAGGGGCTTCCTCCGCACAGACGGCACCCCAGTGCAACATGCGGCTCTATTGGATAAACGTATTGAAACACTAGCACTCACATTGACTTAAGCAGTCATAAAATGTGCAGAGCATACTAAAAGAGAAGACATTATTTCCTGCAGAAACGAAGCTGCAGACTTAGAAGCTAAAAAGGCAGCTTATTTCCTAACCATTTCTAATTTTGAAATAGAAAGTGTTAATCAGATGACAGGACGATGCATGTTGGTAAAGGAGAGCTTTAACATGCTGTCTATTGTCCAGTTAATTGAGATACAAAGTCAAGGACCACAAGAAGAAAAGGATTTATGAAAAAAGCAGGGATGTTCTTTACCCCCCACTGAGGTAATTTGTAGACAGGATAGCACTTGAAAGCCAGTTATTTATTTATTTATATTTATATAGCACGCAAACATCCCAGGGGCATTGAGGCGATGTTACTTGCAAGAGCTTAGTTAAAGAGGTACAGGAGTGGTAGCAGTCGTTGGCACATTATAAATCACTACAAACATAATTCTATCATTACAGCTTATGCAATTGGTCATTACAGCTAATGCAGTGGGTCATATGTTTAGTATTCATGCTGATACGAGGGACCTTATGTGAAGAGGATGGTTTTCATAGCTTTACAGAAGGCGATGAGGGAGGCCTCACCTCGGATTGTGGGAGGTAGGGCATTCCAGTGTGTGGGTGTGAGATATGGGAAGCTGGATCCGCCCGCTCTGGCTCTTTTTACTAGTGGCACAGCAATTGGTATAGGGTGATCTGGTTGGTCTTGTAGAGGAGACGGGGTGGATCCTTTGTGAGAGGTAATCGGGGGAAGTGAGGTGAATGCACTTGTGGGTCAGTGGCAGAGCTTTGAAGACAATTCTTTCCTTTATTGGGAGCCAGTGGGCTAGTTTTCTGGCCTCCGAGATGTGTTCTCTTTTAGCAATGCTTTTATGCCTCTAGCATTATTGAGGGTAGCGCTGGAACAGCTCTACTACCCTGTGCATGTGACGATTCTAGCTGCTACAATTGCCGAAGAGTGGTTCTCACCAAATTTATTAGAGCATGTAGCACAGTTTATTGTAAATTGCATTGTGTGCCGAAATGTACTGCAGGGCACACTTTGCGAACAGTGAGAGGAGCAATTCCTAGTCCAAATGGCCCATTTCAGCACCTACATATAGATTATGGGGCTATGCTGCAGACATGCAATGGCTACAGATATATGCTGTTCGTGGTATGTCCATTTTTTAGATGGATGGCGGCCGGTCCATGCACACACCCTGATGCTACATGCACTGCCAAATTCCTTGCGCATGAGGCGTTTCCAAGATGAGGTGTATGCAAGGTTTTGCGGTCTGACACAATGGACCACATTTTGTAATTGAATTGTTTGAGCAATAGTTCTCTCCTATTAGGCATTAAGCATACATTTTCCTCAGTTTATCATCCACAGGCAAATGGTGTCTGTGAAAGAAAGATTAAATGGAGTATTGAAGGAAAGGATTGCAAAAAATAAGAAGGGACTCTAGAGAAGAGATGGCAACATTGCCTACCCATTACGTTATATGCCCTAAGAAACCAGCCTGGCTCAGATCACTATCTTACTCCTCATGAGTTGGTGACTGGACGCTGTACGAGAACCCCCTCTTGCTCCTCCAACTAGCTTAAACACTGATGCCCATAGCGTAGCGAAGACGCTAGGTGATGAGATGCATGATTACCTAACAACAACTGCAAGTGTTTGTTTCATGTCCCAACAGGTTAGGAACTGAAGGGGTCGAAGAGAAGCGAGAAAGAGGATCAATCCATTGAAGCAGAAGATTTGTTAAAACAAACCAGCCTATACTCAGTGGACCAGGTGCTGCTATGAATGTTTATACGCACTTGGAGTACACCCCATTTTGAAGGACCATATGAGGTGGAAGAAGTTACCCCTACAGATGCCAAGTTAAAAGAGAGAAGAGCCTGGCTGCATTTGCACGACATCAAACCATGTAAAGGAGAAACCCCAACCCCTCCAGCAACTACCAACGGTGAAGCAAGAGAAAAGTTCGATCAATAGCCAAGAAGAGTGAAAAAGCACAAAATCACTTTAAACTAGAAACTAATATCTTTCAACATTTGATAAGGTATAAATAGCCTTGTAGTTATCCTGGAACTTTTTAGATAGGCTCAAGGAACAATGTTTTAACGTACCAGAGCAGAAAGAAAAGAAGCACACTTCAATTCTTAGGTTACCCATTGTAATAACGATACACACCTTCTTGTATGCTGATTTTACATATATATTACAGTCTTATCCAGCTTTAGTAAGAAGACACGTGAGTATAGTGATGTTTTCGGTATTCCAAAGAAGAATCATTATTTTCAGGATAATCATAGCAATTATCTTATAGTTCTTGATCTAAAAGTGTGACCCATAAAGAATTACAGATATATATATATATATATTCACTGAAAAAACGTTGTTAAAGGGACGTTATGGTTACAAGTAAAAGCGAAAACCCCCAGAAATTCATGGCAAGCTAAGCTAAGCAACCATAACTTGCACCACCATTGTGCCCTGCTAAAACTAACACCCAGGACATCAAAGATGACATCACTGATGACATTACATATCTAGGCCAGGTCCATGTTTAATTTACTCAAAAAGGTAGCATTCATTATTTTACTATCCAAAATTACAAGATTACAAATATTGTACTCCTATGGTGCATGCTGCAGCCACTGCCTATGTTTATGTATGATTAGGTTCCTGTATTAACAACACTCCAATATAATGTTTTGTTTAGATGAGTACATTATTTAATAGATTAATTAGTTCATGATAGGTCTCCCACTCACCCCTGACATCTTGTTACCAACATTATAAACACAACCCAGTGTAGGGACTTTTAAGCAAAATTAATTTCATATGTGATGTTATCAATGACATTTGTGATGTTATCTTTGATGTCCTGGGTGTTAGTCTTAAAAGTGCACGGTGGTGGCACAAGTTATGGTTACTTAGCTTACCATAACTGCCGAATTTCTGAGGTTTTTCGGTTTTACTTGTAAACCATACGGTCCCTTTGACAAGGTTTTTTCATTGAATATATATACTTAAATGTATGGGGTAGTGGCATATACATGCTGCAACCAAGTCTTTCGCTTTTACATTTGTAAGCACACACTAACATTCCAACCTGTGTTCTTACAAGTTTTCAAGATGTTAGAACTGTGATCGGAGTGAAATTTTATATTTAGAGAAGACAAAAAAAATTGACATGAAGGACAGAAGCCTACTCAGAATTGTCAATGCTGCCTTCATTTGTCATCAGTTTAAAGGATTGCCATACTTAAGTATTTATATGCCAATAATGGAATTTTATAGTAAGTACAGATTTGATAGTCAACCAAACTAAAAGATCATTCAAGGAAATTGTACTTACTACTCTAGGTCCGATACAAGTTCCAGAGACTTCATGACATCCTGTAGTAGTGTGTCAGGTATAAACCCGTTATCTGTGAAAATCAAAACACTATTAATATATAAACTCAATACAAGTTGTCTTACAACTCTCCACCGGGCATTTTCTTTTTTTTACAAACAAAAAAAACGTTGTTATTTTTCCACTAATAATTTCTCAATTTGTGCATGACAAGTTAATTAAAAGACAGAAACAATGTGGCAACATTCTTAAATGTTCATAGAAAAGTAAACCGACCAAGGACCACACTGACAAAAGCGGGAAATGTCTTCCTGGACATGATTATAGAACTCTAGCATTGCCGATAAGTTCACATAATGTTTGGTTAAGAAGAATGCTAAAGACATCCAGCCTATGGTTTTGGTGTTAATAGGACCACATCAGGGCTGCTATCCCTGAATGGATTTAACACTTGGGTTTCACCACACCATGTATGACAAAAATAAACAAATCAAATGAAGTTGCTTCCACAATTATTTTTGTAAATGCACTTTTAAGATCCTCTAAGCGCAGAAAAGACCTGTAATATACTATCATTTTAATTGTATTCATATTATTGCACCCCATTACTGCAGCCAGTGCTAGAAATGAACTTAATTACCTCTTGGCTCACCATCCCCTTTGTGCAGGGTGGGAAGGTGTGGCAGAATGATTTGGGTTTGGCTAAGGGGCAGAGCCCCAGCACAGGTTGAGCAGCAAATAATCTTAAGAAACTGAATCAAGTACAGCTGGAGGGCACCTACAAGAGAGACGGAGTCCTGGCCATTTGCATAAAAGCAAAAACCATTTTGGGACCATACAAATGATCACATCATTTTATATTTGAAATACGTCTGTGGTAGTGGATCAATGCATGAAATAATTATCCTCCCGAAACAATGTCTCGGGAGGATAGCCCAGGGGCAACGTGCTCGCCTTGGAAACAAGACGACACAGAGCAACACAGGTTCGATCCGCGGGTATGCGCTTAGAAACCTCTGGGTATTAAGCACGTTATAAATAACCAATCATATCAGATCATTTCAAACTGGACTCTCATCTCTATTGACTTGTCACAATACTCTCCCTAACACAAAATGCCTGTACACCACAAGACACAAACACTTATTTGGGCAGTGCCCTTTTCTAGTTGTGAGGTTTAGGCTGTTTCATGCAGAGACTCCTGCAGTGCTGCTTATGTGTGATAGAGGGAGCCTTGGCTCAGTAGCACATGTCAGATTGCTGGGCTAGCTAGCCGAGGGGGGATTTTGGCATTCTCGAACAGGTGCTCTGGCAAAACACATTTTTTTTGGAGTGCAGCTCAGTCTTATTCCAGCTAGTTTCCTTCTCTGATTTTAGCTCCATTGCTTCACAGCTAGGTTTGTGCTATATAAAACCCAGAACATTCATTAATACATGCATGCATGCATGCACATACGCAAGAGCATACACGCTTTCAATAATGACAGGGAGTGCTGGTGGGCAAGTTCCTTAAAGCAAATCCATTTTAAAAAACGGCATTGGTGCAGTTACAATGACAAGGCTGTGTCGCTCAGAAAGGGAAAAGTGCCAAAATTGGATTAGAAGTTAGCCCAGGTCACAACGTCAGCAAATAGCCATTACATCACACCCTGTCTCACCACTGATGATTAACCAAGGTGTTTAATATCAAAGCATAGCACAACATAATTCGAACAAGATATAATCTCAGTTAAGTTGGATTTTAATCATATTTTTTCAATGTATTGATAAAGTTTATTATGCTGTTACCTTAACGTTATTATTGCTGTTTGCAGGTTTTAGGTTTTTGTTGGTTTAAACTCAACTTCTTTTATGGTTACGTGATTATTGATTCTGAGTGTTTGTAGATATACTAGCATGTGTTGTAAGAGCATGTAGTATAAGTGTCTGTGTGGCACAGCATGTTGTATAACAGTGTGTGGCTTAAGTGGGTGTCTTGTAAGTTTTTGTGTTGTAAGAATGTGCTTCTTAAGATTGTGTGTGTCGTAGGAGAATGTGCTGTAGGAGTGTGTGTCATACATGTGTGACAGGAGTGTGTGTCGTTAGATCAACTGTTATGGGGAGCATGTGAGGCAGGAGCGCATGTTGTAGGACCATGTGTCTAAAGAGTGTGCATTGTTGGAGGGTTTGTGATAGGAGTATCTGTGGTACAAGTGCGTGCCTCTGTGGTGTAAGGCATATGAGTGCTTGGTGTAGAAGTGTTTGACATGTGAGTGTATAGCAATTAAGTAGCGCATGAGTGATTGTTATAGTCATAAAATGCACATGTCCTATATGCCATTTATATGTATGAAATCCTGCATTAAAAAAAAATCAGGTTTATGTTGCATATAATGTTTTTATACGTAAAAGAGGCACATAGCACTTTTACAGTTCGTACATGTAGATTTTGTATATCTCCTAACAACCGACAGAGTTAGTTCTGAATATTATGTGAAGTATTTTGAGGTAGGTTAGTGCACATATACAAATAGTTAATTTCCCACATGCACATGTAGAATTTGTATGTAAAATGTCTTCCGATTATGAATTGTATACTGTGAAGGCATCATGAAGCAGACACAGACAACAGATCAAAGTTTGGCCCACAAACTTTTATTAACTAAAACTGTAGGCTGGAATAAGGCCTAACTTTTCCTATGCTAAGGTGGTATTTCCCTACCTAAAGAAAACTAAGGATAGTCTGTGTCAATAATGTCAAGGATGGATGGATAGACTATCAATGTTATGTTAAGTACACTGTAACTAACAGACTGTATGATAATAAGATCATGGTCATAAGAACCTGTACTTCCAGACTGTTTTGCTTTCCTTTTTGCTAGGCCTTGACAAAGCCCTGTCACGGGAGAAACATTACCATGTGCTGCCATTTAGATGATGCAGGCTTAGGAAGGTTAAAACTAGCCTAGGATGAGGTTTTTAATAATACACCTTTTTGTCTATATATACTCTTGAATGGAGTCTAATTAACACTGGCCTGGAATCCTAACTACTCTGCATTCATAATTTAATATGTTGTGTTCATATTTGTTATTAATACACATTTTTAACTGTTTTTATTTATTTTTTAATGTGCATTACATTTGTGCTGCTTTTGTTAGTATTTACAGTTTACATTTACTAAATTTAATTTAGCATACATTTGAATGTGTTATGCGCAGTGTAATGACTATACATGTTGTGTACATATTTTTATATTTTTTTTATTGTAAAACTTCAGTTTAATAAATCAATATCAAACTTTTGTTACATTTATACATCATCACAAGGACATTTCCAACCCCTGAATCCGTGTTTACCATTGATGATGATGGAAAGTTTTAGTAAGTCTTAAGGTTCCTTATCAATTAATCTGAAGGATTTACACAAGTGGCATTCGTTGGGCAAGGGCTTTTGTCACAAAGAATCATGTCAAGATAGTCAATTATCCTGCATGATAGTTTGATGTTTCGACCGGCAATGACATATCCCCACCATTCATTCACGTCATTGGTCTGGGGTTTAAAGCTGTTCAGATGCAGAGTCCGCTGACTAGATGTACCTGTACAGGCAATTATCAAGTGTTTTAAGGACTCGGTTTCACCGGTTCCACATAATCTGCATTTGTCATCTGTGATATCTTTGTTCTGTCTTATCCAGAGCATTTTCCGATTGTTTAGGGCATTCAGCCTGAATTTTAGGAACTTATTTTTGTGATGGCGTGAGGAGCAGTCTAATAAGTATTTTGGTGGGTTGTGAAGTTTGATTGCTCCTGGGCCTAGTGGAAGCGCAGTTTTGAGTTGTAGGCGTTTTTCGATGTTTTGAATCCAATCCCATTTTTCAAATGTTTTTTTTTGCATGTTGGGGACGGTTGATTAACTCGGATCTACTTATGTTTGCGGCTTCCATAATAAGCTCGTTTTTGCTTCCAAGTTAGAATTAATTTGGATTGCATCTCAACGCTTTCAATCTTAAATATTTGATATGCCGGTATTTTTGAACTGAGGTACATTTTCCTTAAAGTCGTGAGAGATTTCCAAATAACTGTCATGTAAAGTGAATTGATTGCAAGTTCATATCTTGCAGATACAGAAATGTAATGAGGAAGCCTCAGCGCGCGTCTCCAGAAGATGCCTTCCAATCTGTTCCAAAGACGATGGTCCAGATTCCATCAGCTTCGGCACCGAATACAATTGTCGGGATAAACTTCTGAAGATAGAATGTCATTATTGGCGCAATGGTGAATTTCCCATAGTCATGATTAATCTTATCTCCTTGTAGGCCAAGTTTAATTGTTCTGTTGATCAAGGTCTTTGGTCCACAGAGTTTCGCAGATGGAGTCATTAAATACCACACCCAAGTATCTTATGGATTTTACGATACTCAGATTGTCGTTTGCAATATGCCATTTGAATTTTTTTATCAGACCTGCTGAGCATGTGACCAATACTCATAATCTTTGTTTTTTCGGTGTTTATCAACAACTCATTAGTATCCATGTATTCATTCAATCATGTCAAGAGACGCTGTAGGCCGATCTGCGTGTAATCAGTTAACACTATATCATCTGCATAGATGAGGCATCTGATTGGGGTGTTGTTGATCTTGGGCAAGAAACACGGCACTGGGTCTAGCCATTCAGGCAGGTCCGCTATGAAAAGTTTGAATAGTTCAGCAGCTAACGGGCAGCCTTGCTTGACGCCTTTGTATGTGGTTATCGGCAGGCTTAACTCGCCTTGTTGATTAAACCTTATCTGGGCCGTGGTGTTAGAATGAAGAGCTTTAAGTGGCTCCAAGATCGATGATGGACAATCCCACTTTTGTAACTTTGACCACAATTTCTGGCGATTTATTGTATCAAAGGCTTGCCTCAAGTCTATGAAAGGAAAGAAGATTTTCCTCTTTGCACGAAGAGCTTCCAATTTTAGGACATCTAATAGTAGCAAGTTTGCATCGACTCCAACACACTCAGTAAAGCCTGTTTGTCGAATGTCACATTTCCCTGACATGGAGGCCCAAGTGGCAAGTCTCTTTCGAAGAAAGAGCCAAAGATGTTCCCGATTGTATCGAGAAGGGCGATGGGACGGTAATTTGCCGAGTCACTTCTATCGCCGTTCTTGTAAATGGGAACCACAATAGCTTTTAACCATGAGTCTGGAATGCACTTGCTTTTTGACACTCTTCCAAACAGGGATTCGATGAGCTTAGCCCAGTGTTCCTTATTTTCCTTCAGCATGATGTTTGAAATTCGGTCCGGGCCAGCTGCTCTCGAATTTTTTAAATTTTGTATTACGAGTTCAATTTCGTCGCTTATGGTGTTATGTCCCATTTCTATTTGTAACTTTTACTGTATATATTTTAATACTTTTTGTAGCCATTTAGTGTATGTTTTCTTTTTATAATTGTATGTTTGAATGATGACATGCACCTTAATTGATATTGTTGAACATGTAAAGTATGGCACTTGAATGCTTAAGTATATTTTGTTAGTTATTGTAGATTTCTTTTTAAAATAGTGTGTATATTTTTTATTGGAATTTCTGGGGGAATTATGCTTATGTATACTATATTTTAAGTTTATTAAATAGCAATTTGTATTACAAAAAAAATAAGTTTTACTTTCTTTTAAAAAATATGATAGATCTATAATTAATGTGCATTTGAATGATTTTATATTTTATGTGTGAATTTGTTATGATTTTATTGTAATATATGCTTAAGTGTAGGGGTGAATAAGGTTACCATAATATTTGATTTTAATATATATTTTTTAAATCTATTAATAAAGTTCATTATGTTGTTGCCTTCATTTTATTATTTCTGATGTTTATAGACTACGTTTTTGTTGGTTTAACCATAATGCTTTTAAAAGAACAAGTTACTTACCACCTGGTAACGTTCTTTCGACTGGATGTTCCTCCAACGTATTCCACATCTTTGACATGTGATGTCCACAGCTGTGTAGTTCGGAAACCTTTTTGGCAGAGGGCGTCCTGCGTCGATGGAGTCGGGTCGATGTCCCTCGAAGGCCTCCGTCGAGGGCAACGTCACCGGATGTTATAAATAGGAGGCACGGTGCACGTAGCCTCAGTTTATGTTTTTCCCCCCATAATGTGTGCCATGCACATATCCAATTCCTGCTTGACTGCATACTGGACCTTCTCGTTATCACCTACACTAACTATGCAGATGATACTCAGATTCTCCTCCCACTTTCTGGGGATTACAACAAGGATTTGGCCTTGGGAAATAGAGTGTATCTCATCATCCAGGCATGGATGGCAACCCACAGTCTATGCCTGAATGATGATAAAACTGAGCTTATCATCTTAGGCACCCACCCTAACCTTAAAAGATTAGGTTAAAGACTAGTCTTCATTCGTAATTGATGGCAACCTCATTAAGGTGGCCAAGGAGGTAAAGACAATGGCTTCTACCTTGACTCCACCCTCTCCTTGTCTAAACAGGTGAATTCCATGGCCTCAGCCACAGCCTACACCTGTAAGCTCATTAGAACATGCAAACCCTTTCTCTCGGGTGACAATTGCATCATTTTGGCCAGAGCCCTTATTCTATCCAGGCTATATTATTATAATGCCTTATACATCGGTGCAAACAAATCCACTATCCATAGGATTCAAATACTTCAAAACAATGCCTGAGCAGCTCTCGGTATGTCTAAAAGGACAGGACAGTGTTCTCAGAGGAAGATTTAAATTAATACACTTTTAGTTTGCAACATATTATCTTGGTGCATCCATGAGAAAGGGACTTGTGAGGCACAGGCGGAAAAATGTGGGGCTGTCAGTGCTCGCTGTTCGCGGCGTGCTGAAGGGTAGGGGAAACTTCGCAATGACAGAATGCGGCCTAGTCCAAAGCTGGAGTCGAGGGTACACAAAATGGAGTCCAAGTGTGTCTAGCAATAGCCCCACCTCTGCTTATGTCAGGGCCTTCTTCCCCATGGCAGCAGAAGGGCAAAGGAGGCATTCCCCCACGAGTGAAAGAGCAGGGTGTCACTTGCGTGTATAATGTATCGGGGCCAGGGGCTCAACCGACCCACTCCATCCTTACATTAGCTACGACCCACAACACATGCCCCCATGAATATATTGGTCAGAGTGCAGCTATTTCTCACCAACAACCCACTTTGCTGCGCTGTTTTGCTCACAGTCAGTAGTTCTTGCGTGCCGAGTATCTTATCTAGCCTAGGGACTAGTAGTTATTCAGCTTTTTGGGCAACTGTTTGGTAAGGCAACTGCAGAACCCCAAAGTAGCTTTCATACTGTTATCCATCTGGCCCTCAAAAGATCAGTGAAGGTCCCACAGTAGCTCTACGAAACTGGGAAGTATGAAAGCACAGCGTTACATTGTATGGCAATCGTAAAAATGGTACTTGTTGAAAAAAAAATTTGAAAAAGAGGATAGATTTCAAAAGATAAATTGGATTCTTTATTTGGACACTTCATATAAACATTGTTGATCAAAAATACAGATGATAATCATATGTACCTGGAAGTGAACTGTTCCACGAGCTCCGCTTTAGGTGGACAGGGAACATTGGCAATGTTTTGTGGCAATGTAAGTGTCCTCGTAACAAAATCGAGCGCGATTCCGTGAATATTTATCTTCAAGACATTCATTGTTACGCTCACCTGGATTCAACAGGGGCATCGAACGAAGCTGGACTGCTGCGGTCTCCACCAGTGTGACTCGTAGCGAAGTGATTATCGACTGCACTTGCCCACTCAGTTTCGTCTGCCTGGCCCGCACAAATATTTTCCTAAAAGCAGT
The DNA here is from genome assembly GCF_040938575.1 of Ambystoma mexicanum. Classification (NCBI taxonomy): domain Eukaryota; kingdom Metazoa; phylum Chordata; class Amphibia; order Caudata; family Ambystomatidae; genus Ambystoma; species Ambystoma mexicanum. Next base: position 1,044,328,876 of record NC_090924.1, read on the forward strand.
AAAGGGGATTAGCCACCCGTGGTAGAGAGGTTACACTAACACTATTTTCCCTGAAAACTTCCAGTATTCCCCTTCATAAAGTCTCACCTTATTGTTTGGAAGGATGAACTCTCCATCCTGCGCGGAGTGCAGGGGTGCGTAGAAGTTCAGTTACTTCACTGATCCAAAGGTATTTGGCAGAGTTCCAGACAACAATGACTCCGAGGTAAGTAGTGTGTAAACCGAATGTATAGTTCTTTTAGAGTTCAAATGTCTGTTAATTCACTCTTGCTCCTTTCAGACCTTTTCCCTTGCAGCGTGATCCAAGGAGTGAGTTCGCCTCGATGGATGAAGGTAGCGCTTAGGTAAGAGTCAGTTTGTACCAAGCACTGTCTAGCAAGTAGTATTGTTCCAAATGTAATTAACCAATAGTTCTCCATCTTCTTTGCAGGTGCGGCGCCTTGCCGAAAATGTCTCACTTAGGATGGTGACCAGCGCTGCCTCGAGCGGTAAAATTCCGAGTAAGTATCTTGCGGTAAGTAAAAGAATGTCTTTGGCGGAACCCCACTCACCTTTTGTTTGTTCTTGTCTTTTCAGATGCTGATGTTTCGGGCGGCGATTCAACGGGTGCTGCGCCGGGTCGTGGAGGTGCTCCGCAGACAGGCGAGTATAATGTCTGTATTTAATGTCTTTTTCCTTTATCCACAGGTGCGGCTGCTCCAGGAAAAGATGATGACCAAATGGAAATCTCCTTGTTCTAACCTTCTCTTCTTCTTTCCTTTTCTCTAGGATCGGCTCCGGACACAAGACGGGTGTGGCTGTAGACTGGATGCTGGACTGCAGACAGGGTGAGCGTTACGCTGCTAAGATGCAGAATAATGCGAAGCGTGTGCTGCTCTTCAGGCGTGGTTTCAATAGCATCAAAAAAGTTGTTCCCAGGTAAGAAGTTCCAGTACCACACCCAAGCAGCAAAATAGTTCCTAAAGTAAAGTAGTCCCTTCATGGCCTCATGATGGCCTGTACATGAGTCCTTTGCAGGATGACCTGCATAGTTTAACGTTGGCAATATGAGCATGGCGCCTACGGCCTACGGCGCCAGGACTGAACCCATATAGCCCCTAGGCAGGGTTTTGGGAATTCCTGTGTCTTCTTGGGTGTATGTTCCCTGGATAGATGGACTTGTTCCGGATGTCTGGGGTCAGGCATCGTGACAGTCATAATAAGATCTTTCATAAAATTTTTCAGGTGTTCCAGGTTGCAGGCGGGCGTGGCTGGAGCCAGGGTGCAGGAGCAGACACAGTGAGCGTCCAGCTGCTAGATGCAGAACAACGCGAAGCGTGAGCTGCTGCTGGGCGTGGTTTAAATAGCCCCCAAAGTAGTTCCAGGTAAGTATTCTTCCTCAGCCACGCCCGAGTGGTAAAATAGTCCCATAGGTAAAATAGTCCCTTTCAGACCTCAAGGAGGTCTGGATCCGGCAGCATGGTCTGCATCAGGTAAGTCCATCCAAGCACTCCCATAATGAGCCTGGCGCCAAAGGCGCCAGGACAATGTCCAAAGAGCCCCTATAAGGGGTTGCTGGGTCCCTCCGTGGGGACATGAGGTCTGCTTTCGGGGACACTGGCCCTGAACTGGCTTCCCGGGAGTAGGCATCATGACATTCACGGCCTACATTCTCGTTATGCGCTAATACCGCTAGTAATGTCCTATACTGCATCCCGTCTATGCCGAAATTCAATCTCTTTGGCCTGTACTTTAGGCACATATTGTGGAACACCTCTGAATCTCCCGTGTGACAGAATTCTGTAAGTCCCTTCAGATCTCTTGATAGAGTTTTATCAAACACAATCTTCTCAAGAGCTTTGTGTGGAGGTGAAGATGGAATCAACCACTTCTTCTACCGTTCCTGCTCAGGCGACAAAGGGCCATGTGCACATTTCTGTCCAAGAGTGAACGTTTGAACAGTGGTGCATTAGTGACTGCCATTTTTCTAGCAGAATTTCCACAGACCCATCACAAGTTTTGGAGCTCCACCAAAGATGGTTGCTTAAAGATTGGGACCACTGTAAAATATTTTCAGAACCTTTTTTTTCCCAGCAGCAGATATTTTTTTATTGGTTGCTTTGGCAGCATGCCATACATCAAATTGATGGTGAATATTTGGAAACTGGTCTCTCATTGTCTTGGCTATTCAAACATGTCTGTCCGTGGCTATGAGATCGATTTGCATTCCCCTCGATTGGAAATCTTCCAGGGATTTTATAAAACCAAGTTACCCCATGGCCACTGAGGATTTACATTCGGACACCTGCACGACCACCAAACTCACAATTCTTTTAGTTTCCAGGTCCTGAAAGTGATATGTGCAGTACTTTGCTGAAAATCCGGGGCTGTCACACTGTCCATCGCCAGCTAGCCTGAACCGTTGTTCGGAGAATGTACTTTGAATAGACATTTGTTAAATTTTCCAAGCTTCACTTATAGCAGGGAATAGATATTCACGTTGATATTTGTAGTACTGCGTTTTAGAAAAGAACTGGAGTCCCACAAATTGACAAAAACTGGACAACTTACTGAAACTAGAGCCACTGAAAAGTAAAGCAGCTGCACACAGTAGATTTCCAAGTTGCAGTTTCCCCAGCACCGGTTGAGCAGACCATGAACATTTTGGATGGAGCATTTCACAGGTGGCTTGTATTTTGAGGTTACTGCCTTGTGATACACGAGTCACATTCACCAATGGCTTCCCGCATACTTCCCCTCTAACTGGATGCACACATTTCAGCATCATTATAATCTCCATCAAGCAGTTGTCGAATACAATGTATTTGGGCTCCTTTATTAGACTATCATCCTGCATGAATGTTGTTTCAGACCCAACTGTGGGTGACATTTCAGTCCAACTGGACAAACTGTGGTCAATTGTGTTGATGCTTGAGTCTCTGCTATTTCAGCTTCTGCTGCTTGAACACGAATCGGAGAAATCATCAATGTCGATTGTTTGAGTGGCCCTTTTTTGGCGGGTGTCGATTGTGTCAAGTGGTCTGTGTCTGATTCTGAAGCATCTTCATTACAATCAGTTTCATCTTTGTCTGGTGGAGCTCTCACATTGTAGCAATGGTCCAACAACACTTTGCTGGCTTTGACCGGTGACTTTTCAATTCATTTTCTGGCCATTGGGCAAAAGCATCTCGAGTCTGCTTATTGATATGAACATGCTGCGCCTCAAATAATAGTTGCTCCATGGTCAAATCAGTTTGGCAAGCATAATCTCTGATTTCTGTAGCTGTCTGTGTCTGCATAGTTCATACACCATCAGACAACTAGAAGACAGGTTGGAAAACATGTTCAATGTAAATCCAACATACAGTATATGGCACTTTAGATTTTAAAAAAGCATGTTATGAAGGCACCAGCACAAAACACTTTGAAAATGAAATTGTTTGCAAATTGCCGTAGCTTTCTTGGTTTTCTGTGAAACCTTCTTCTTCTTTTTCTTTGCAAGCTGGTCCACTTGGATCCACGTGCCTCCTCTTCTATATCCTGATCTTGTATACATCCCTAGAAAAGAGTATCCATTAAAAATAAGTCATTCGTATTTGAAATCAAATTATTCCATCGCACACATGGCTTACACAGATACCCTCGTACACCGTGTACATCACTTAGTCAAAATATACATTTCGAATTTCACCTGATTGATGGCTAGTTTACTCGATGAAAGATGACTGTGCAAAACCCACTGATTGAAATGTTGCACTGAAGCAATTTTCAAAAGATGCTCGTTCATAATAATGTCAATGTCTAATGGTATCAGATCTAGGACCAACTTTCTTTCATTCGAGGGAACTGTCAGTACGCATACCTCTGGCTCTGTATCAGCTCCGAAGGATGATGTAATTGTAGTCGAAGTACCAGCATCACCCTGTAAAACAGTACTTGTTTTAGTATGGATGAAAGAAAGTGAAATTGAACACACACAATGTGATGCAGACAATGGTACATATCAATAAAAGACCATAAATGAAACATTATGTAAACAAATGACAGGATACGTACATTTGATCATATTATCTCAAAATCATGCATAAAACATTTCCGGAACTGAATAGCTAAATAAAACTGCGCACTCGAAGTTGTTGTTGACTCCAGGAAAGACATGGATGCAGAATCTTGCTCCTTCATATTCAGTGCATTGTCATTGAGTTGTAAAGGGAAAATTAGATTTGATTTAGAAATGCTAACCTAAAAAATGGACATGTAAAGCAACTGATTACGAAAAGATTATGCTTATTTCCAAGGGCACTATAGCATAGTTGTCTGTGCCCATAAATCATTTTCTATGATGCTCCTAAAACCAAGGACAGATGTTTAGCAAAATGTGGTTTAGTTATAAAGCAAAACAATCTTGTAAATATGAAAATTATTATAACGGACATTTACACCTAAAACACCAATCCATCCATGTAATTACCTGTTCAGTACCCCAAGGCCTACAGCTAAAGAACCGTGACTCACCTGAGGAAGCGTGTGCATGAAAAGAGTCGGAATTGTGTTTGGAAGCAATTTAGGAGACGTTCTGAGTTGATGCTTCTTTGTGTACAGCGATTGGTCGTACATATTCGTGGCAAAGTGCAGGCTGCAGAATCGATCACCCCTCGAGTCCCCCAAGACTTCATGGGCTCTACTTTCAAGCTCTTCCGGCGCAAATCCGCAATATCTGACCCATTCTCTTATTAGATCTATATTCCTCAGGAATACATGCATTGTAGTGCCTTTATGTTTGTTATGGCTCTTAGAGTGGCAACCAGAAACCATACATGCAGGCAATGTTGGAAAGTCAGTAAAAAAAAAAAGGTCAACATTATTAGATAATTACTTTGCATAAAAGCGTGAGAACGATGGAATTATAGCATACATTTTCCTATGCAATCTATGTCTTGGTCACCGAAGCAAAACCTTTTCTAGCGTAGCGGGCTGTATTATAGGATAACTTTCATACACAATTCATTGATGTGACGGATATCGTAACATGTTACTCGTCCCTTGAATGTACTATTGTGCATCAAAAGGAAACATGCTTATAGACACGGTCCGCGAAGGATGCAATTCGATCCCAATTGACACTGATGACAATTGCTATACATCGATAACATAACAAATTAAACTCAAGTCAATGGCAATGAGGTGTTTGAACATTATACTACTGGGTACGTTTGTTTGAAATAAGATAGAAATTTAAAGATCAAGGTAAAGGAATGGGAGATATGAATAGGTGACCTGCCCTTACCTCGACCAACAAACAGTTAGATTCAGAGAGCTGGGTAGTTAGTAGCAGGAGAACAGGGAGATGTTCACAGGTAGCACGTTCACGAGTTGACTTGCAGTGCTCAAAGATGTTCTCATGATAAATATCAAGTGGTTTATAAAGAATTAGAAAAGTGGGTGTGTATGTGAATGAATGACATGTATATGGCATGGTCTTATGTGGATAGCAGGGGCGCGGCCTGCTTCAGGGGGATCCAGCCTGGAGACAAGGGGTCTGAGGAGGGCATGTGAACAATGACCTCTGCGCGTGAGATACCTTTGAAGTGTACATGGCGTTTGGCACCTTGGCCGCTCCAACCCCTGCCAGCCCCCTTTGGCAGCGCACATCCACTGGTGCGAACTGCCTGTGATAATGGAGGGGGGAATGGATAGGCCTGAGGCGTGCAGACAAGGCCCAGAAACACTGCTGAATGGAGACACACTTGTGTGGATTGCAGGGGTTGCGGCCTGCTTTAGGGGATCCTGCCTGGAGACACGGGGTCTGGCTAGGCCATGTATAGAATGGCCCCGTGCGGAAGATACCTTTGAAGTGTACATGGTGTTTGGCATCTTGGCCGTTCCCACCCCTGCCAGCCCCCCTTGGCAGCACACATCCACTGGTGTCAACTGCCTTTGATAATGGAGGCGGATGGATGGGCCTGTGGCATGCAGGAAAGGGCCCGAACACTGCTGAATGGAGACACACTTGATTCACTGAAAAACTGAAACAACCAAAGTTCTGTTGTGTTTTATTTTGTTGGTGATTTTGATGGCACAAATGTACTACACATTAAAAACTTCTGGTTGCAGCACAGTGTGGGAGAATCCCCTGTACTGACCGCTGTCACTGGAGACAAATTTTCTAATGGCACCGACACAGGCGGGTATTACTCATCGAACGCAGTGTCCAAGCCTCACATGAAGCCACCATGTAAACGAACGATAGGCCACCAGCCTGTACCACCTGTGAAAGAGAAAGATACAAACTGTTTTTAAATTAACAAGATAAGTGTATTAAACCTTAGTTGCCAATGACAAATCTTGTATGCAATGGCATTGTTGCCAGTACAAATGTTACCTAGACACTGTACAATATTGAACGACTATGCATTCCATTACATTTGGGACAAAAGAAATATTGCTTCATGGCTGTACATAAAATAAACATAAGGAGACCACTATGATTTCCCCAAATTGCGAGAGACTTATAGAATTGCAAGACTACATTTGTTCAGCATTGATAGATCAAAGTTACGACAATATAGGAGACAACCATGAAGTGGACAAAGTGACATCACAACTAGAGTACACTTACTCGTTACTTGGATTGCGAGGGCAAACTGTTGCTTGAAGTTCGTGCATAAGCACCATCATAATCCTCAACACGGACCATGTGAGGAAGGCTGCCCTGAAGGCTGGCAGCTCAGTAACGCATTGCGGCCGTGTCTCGCCTTCCGATATGTAGGACAAGCATCCAGAGTTTTCTCGGCAGCAGCAGTTCTCCTCCTCGGTTGGCATTAGTGAGTACCGATTGCAGGTACACCAGGTGGAAACGCTGTCCCTGCGACTAGGCTCAGGCTCTTGATCTGTTGAATCGTCCTCCCAACTGTCGTCCGAAGCCCCATCGTTTGCGCATCTTTCTCTTTCGAGTAATTCCGCCTCGGAATACTCTGGCTCCTACTGGTAGGGCTGTATTGTTGCCATAATGGGGCAAAGAAAAATTGATAGTAATGGTACTAGTATCTGTTCGCACGGGCTACAAGCAACAAAGGTAGCTGACCAGAGCACAGAAACAAGGCACAGAATACTCAAGAAAAGACAGTGAAAGGAATGGAAAAGCAAATCTGATGTCCGTTGAGAAGCGGTCTGTTTATACTTATTGAGGTAAGAGGTGTCCTGCCATTTCCATGGAGACACGTCATTAGCTGAAGCGCAGAGAATGTTGACAGGAGACGTGCATTGGCGTTGTGAAATGGGCGGTACATGTCTAGTGATCTCAGGGGTGGGGGATATGATTTAGTGCCGCCAGGGCAGTCCACCTTGGGCGATGCGGCAACAGATAAGATTATCACAAGATGTCCGCGCCCTGCTGCCTGATTTCGCATGTGTACAAAAGAGGAAAACTAGGGTAAGGTGCATAGGAAATGTTTGTTTGATCAATGAACGTATGCTTAAAAACACATGCCCGAACCCCCGGGACAATAATATTTTTGAGCGCACTATTCCTTTAATCTGCACACTGAATCTGTCGGCTGTCTCTACGACCACCAGTCTGGCTTCAGAGCTGCCAGAAGCACGGAAACTGCTCTCCTGAGCACCTGTGAAGACCTGCTCTCTAACCCCGATACTAACCTTCCTTCTGTCCTCATTCTCCTCAATCTTTCTTCTGCCTTTGATCCGGTCAACCATGCCATCTTGCTCAAGCGTGTCCGTGATGACCTGGTTATCACCGATCAGGCCCTGGCCTGGCTGACCTCCGTTCTCACTGACCGACCCTCTCAGGTCCAACTGGGGTCTTTCTTCTCCTCTGTCTCTCTCTACTTGTGGAGTTCCCCAGGGGTCTAGCCACTCTCCCTGGCTGTTCAACTAATACCTGGCACCTCTCGCCCACTGCATTGCTTCCTTCTGTTCCAACTTTCAGTGTTATGCAGATGACAGCCAGCTCTCCTTCAGGCTTCCCTCAGCCGCCTCTTCTTCTCTCATCCCAGATTGTTCGACCACAATTCAGGAATGGTGTGCAGCAAATTATATCTACCTTAATGCCAGTAAGACTGCACTCCTCCTTATCAGAACACCAGCTCCCTCCTTTCCTCTCTCTCTCTGGCCGCCCACTCTGGGCCCTCTTCCTGCTCCTACCTGTGAGGCTAAGAACCTTGGGGTCATCTTCGACTCCACCCTCTCCTCCTCTGCTCACATCTCTAAGAAGTCAAACTATCAGCTGCACCTCCTCAGAGGTATTCTTCCTTTCCCCACTTTCCCCCAGAAGCTCAATGTCTCCAGAGCTCTCGTCCTCTCTAGGCTGGACTACTACAACAGCCTCTTTCTAAATGTTCCTACCTCACTCTCCGACCTCTACAACTTATCCAGAACAGGACTGCAACCAAAAGGTTGGCATCAAGTCCAGAGATCGTATCTCTCCAACACTGAAGTCTCTTCATTGGCTCCCAGTGACAGCAAGTATCAAGTTCAAGAGGCTATGCATCGTCCACAAGGCTTTCTGGGGCCCGGGACCACACTATCTCCAACTCTCTCTTCCTAAACATCTCCCTTCTCGAGCTTCCAGCTCATCCACCTCCAAAGGGTCAGTCACTTTTCCAAGCTGTCTCGATCTTCGGCTGGGGCCTCCTTCTGGAACAGCCTCCCTGCCTCTCTCAAACTTGAGCAGAACCACCTTGGGTTTCGGAAGCAACTCAAGAACTCCCTCTTCGCTTCTGCTTTCTCTCTTCCTCTCCCCTGCTGATGTCCTGATTGCTTCACGCACTGGTCACCTAGCTACCCTCTAAACTTGGGCCCAAGCTCCTGCATGTCCAGTTGCACCTCGCACTGCCTCCCGGTTCCCCTAACACTTGTGGTCTGTATCTGCAATCCTACAGTCCCTCTCTCTGCATTTATGAGCCACTTGTTGGCTGAACTTTTTGAGTTACCTGCACTTAGCCACACGGTGGCTGCATTCTTTACCTGCACTTCTCCCTCCCCCTCCGCACTTCTCCCTTCCACTTCCCTGCACTTCCATGATCTGAATGACACAGGGCCTGGTAAGATCGTTGGTTCGTCCTCCCTACGTTTCCCCCTCCTTGTCTTGTCACGCCTAGAAACACTTGTATACAGGCACGTTATAAATGCCATATCATATCACTGTCATATAAGTGTTTGCAGGCTTTTACTCGCACTTCGGATTTCTAGCTCCACACTGCCGGCAACTAGGCGCATGCCGGAAGTGAGGAGCTAGAAATCCGAAGTCCGAGCTAAATACGCAAACACACAGGGGACAGTGCTCACGGATTTTGATCACTGTATATGAATGCAAAATGTCAGCCTAAAAACATCAATGCATTATGCAGCTTTTCAGTCAAGTCATAAAGGCACACAAAAACAAAACTGTGTGGCAATGCTATCTGTTAGTAAACATTATGGGCCTGATTTGAAAAATTGTTTTTCCATGGGAAAATCAAATGTCAATGCTTCCAGAATAAATGAACTGCTTGTAAAAGTACCTTATTAGTGCTTGGGAACTGTCACTGAAACATTCTACCTGCTTGAGAAATGGCAAGCAAGCATTTCTGTTGGTTTAGGACAATATTGATCTTGCTGGGTGGCTCCCCTTTTCTCAGCAAGCAAATCTGTCGGCTAGGGTGGCTTTTCACCGGTTATGAAGCGCAAAGACAACTTAACAGAGATGCAAGGTGTGATTGGTGAGCATTGCAGGTAGGCCAAGGCAGCCCCCAGGACATGTTTGCAAATTGAGCTTAATTTTGTGCCTCATTGATTAGCCACCTCCTTGAAACATAATATAGCTTTAATGTTCATCATTCCCTCACCATGCGGTGAGCAAGGTGTCCCCCCTAACCCCGAGTTGACTCTGAGAACTCGACAAAGACATGTGGTTGAAGTCTTGTTGTGTCTTCCCCTGAAAACACTGGAGACTTGAACTCTCCTCCAATACCCTCCACGGGACAGTAGAACAGAAGACCAGTAAGTGTGCGGGCTCAGCTCCTGGAACGTATTTCCGGGTCAACCTAAGGTGGTTACTTGGTCATTCTCTGATTAGGCTAGGCTTTATGCCAGTTACCTGCACTAACAAACTGCGGTGAGACTTGCGTACCTCCCAATGCCCTCGGCCCCAATCCTATTTGCTTTCTTGTGCAGCAGTGGTCTCTGGTGTAGCGCTTTCCTGCGAGGGACACTCTTAAAGCAAGCGCTACATGCATCTTGTTTTCTCCTTGGCAAGAGAACACTCAGGATCTTAAGAGTTGCTTTTGTCCCAGACAGAAGGAATTACTGGCCAATATGGAGACTTGCCAGCATTTTAGGCTCATGTCCAAATACCAGGACAGGAATGCCCCACACTATCTCTGCACCTTCAGCCCTGCTCCAATGTTGCACCCAGATAAGTGGACATACACAGATTAAGGACATCCAACAATGGACATTTTTAAGTACAGGTAGGAAGTACGGCCAGCTGCGCTTAGGATGTCACCATGATGGGTGAAGTGCTACAGTGGAGGCAGAGGAAGTGAGGGACAGAGGCATGTTAGAGGCGAGGGAAAAATATAAGCTTTGCTAGCTAGGACAGATAGCTGGGCTGAGTGAAGCACATGTTTGAATCCCATTGAGTTGGAATCAGGATAAACAGTGTATATTCCTGCTTCAGTTTGTGTGGGAGATTGGGAAGTGGGAAGAGATCTAGTGAGGATGGTTGGCTGATTGGTGCTTATTTTGGCGAACATCATCTAGTTAGATGGAAATCGCAGGCTCTGGGTTTCTGGAGTCACCCGAAGAACAAGGATTTCATTCATTTTAGATTGACCAGAATTAGGATAATCACGTTTCGGGATTTTATTTTCTTTTTAGTAGCGCAGTGCTGAAACGTATATTTTTCTTGCAGGCCCAGGGCAAACACTCTTTTGGTTGCTAGCTTATCTTGTAGCCAAGCAGATCCCAGAACTGATTACTTGAGTTGCAGGCGCTTCCGTTTTGGTGCATTTTGTTGCATCTCTTCAGAATGTGTGTGTACAGTAATGTTGGAGACGACACAAAGCATGTAGGTGTTTGGTTATTTGCCCACCCATTGATTGACAATGTGTATAAAGTATTAGGTATTATTGCGCAGGCACTGCTATTAGATGCCCACAAAACCCCAAACTGTTGGCATTGCCAATGCTTGTTTATAGTGCCTCGTGCCCCGTGGACATCCTCATAACCTGGGGTACCTGGGGACGCCTGGTTAATGGCCCTTAGTTGGGAGAGTAGTGTGTCCCGTGGTGATGAGTAAATAGTTTTCTATTTGACCTGTCTATTCTGTTGTATCCATGGTTTACACAGCCTGTTTTGGTTTAGGATGTTTTCTTTCCTAATAAGATCATCCAGTTCTTCTCCAGTCATTGATGTTGGCATTGAGAGTGTGTGGCCACCGCTCTCAATTTGTTGGAGGGTTTGCTCATCTTGGTCTGGCGTGATGGTATGGTGTTGAGACCATGGGTATACTGTAATCTCTGCGATGTCGTATGTTTCCACTCTTATGAACCCGATTGGTGTGTTGTGGTTGTTTTCTGGGAGACTTTGAGGTCTCAGTTCTCTAGGGTGGCAGTCTAGAGGCCTGCTGGAGATTCCAGGGTGGCAGTCTGGACACCCGCATTGTTGTAGGCGGGGGCAGGTGGCAGGAGGCGTAGCAGTTTTATGGTGGTTAGGAATGTAGGTGATATTGCCCAGTTTTAGGGTTGGCCAGGACCTGGGGTGAGAGCCTAGTTGCTTGTTTGTGGCAGGAACAGGCAGATGGATGATGGTATCTTTGCGAGGGTATTTTGCTTGCGGTTTGTCAGGGTGTGATGATTTTGTTGGTTGGGTTTGGCTGTGGAAGTGTCCGTTTTCTGTTGAGTGTCATGTGTTTCTGTTCTTGGAAGGAGGTAGTTTTGATGTGGTGTGTGACTTGTTTTGTGCAGGTTAGGTTTGTAAAGGAGGGAGGTGTGTTGTATTGTGCCTGTCTCTGGTGATGTAGCTGGTGATGTTGTGTGGAATGTTTGTGTGTGGATGATAGAATCTTCTTAGTGAGTGTTCCATTCAGTGACAGTTACAGCTGGCTGGCCCTGGGTGATGGGAGCCGGTGTTTGTCTATACTTATGTCCTTAATGCCTTCATGTGGAACTGTAACCATTAAGCTGGAAATAAACGTACATGAAGTTAACCTGGAACCTGCTTTCTAACAGAGAGCACACATTTAAGCCCGGGTCACTGCAGCCTCTAACAACACAGCCAAACTCTTTAAAATCTGCAAGAAACTGGTCAATCCAGTTGCTGTCTCTACCTCTCCTGTTCCCTCCTAGGCTTTCAATACGGCTCTGGCCTCTCACTTCTCTTCTAAAACTAAGGACACCCTGTCCTCTATCTCCTCTTCGTTTCCCTCTTCCTTTCTCGGCCCCCCTTTGGCCATCTCTACCTCTCCTCCTCCTTTCTCCGCTTTCTCTCTGAAAACACCTGACAAGGTTTCTAGACAAGTCCGATCTATGAAAGTGTCGTCCAAACAGGTGCTCCCCTGCTCCTCCAGAACCATCAAGGACCATATTGACACCCTCGCTCCAGCCTTGGCTGATTTCTGTAATCACTCTTCCGCCACTGGAACGCTCCCCTTAAGCACCCACTCCTCAAGAAGCCATCTGCCGATCCTACCTGCCTGGCAAACTATCGCCCAATCTCCATCACCCCTTTCCTGGGAAAACTCTTGGAAAAGATGGCCATCTCCCAGCTTACTCTCCACACTAAATCTGTTGGTTGTCTTCATGACCATCAGTCTGGCTTCAGAGCTGCCAGAGGCACAGAAACTGCTCTCCTGAACACCCGTGAAGATCTGCTCTCAAACCCCGATTCCAGCATTCCTTCTGTCCTAATCCTCCTTGATCTTTCCACTACTTTTGACCCAGTCAACCACGCCATTCTGATCAATCGACTATGTGAGAACCTGGGCATCACGGATCAGGTCCTGGAGTGGCTGACCTCCTTCCTCTTGGACTGCCCCTCCCATGTCCAACTTGGTGCCTTTCTCACTGCCACCTCTCTCTACCTGCGGCATAACCCAGGGCTCTATCCTCTCACCCTGGTTTTTCAACATCTACTTGGCCCCACCTGATCTCTACCTTCTCCTCAAATCTTTCAGTGTTATGCGGATGAGACTCTGCTTTCCTTCAGGCTCCTCTCCTCTCTCGCTCATTCCTTACTGTCTATCTGCGATTGAGGATTGGTGCGCCTCCAACTATCTCTACCTTAATTCCAGTAAAACAGAGATCCTTCTCATTGGGACCCCTGCCCCTGCTTTCCCTCTCTCACTCTGGCCGCCCACTTTGGGCCCTCTTCGTTCGCCTTCCTGCGAGACAAAAAACCTTGGTGTCATTTTTGACTCCACTCTCTCTTTCTCTCCTCACATCTCGGACGTCGCCAAGAAGTCCCACTGCCAGCTGCTCCTCTTCAAAGGGACTCTTCTCTTTCTCACTTTTCTCCAGAAGCTCATTGTCTCCAGAGCCCTGTTTCTCCCTAGGCTGGATTACTGCAACAACCTCTTTCTCAATCTGCCTTCCTCTACGCTCCGTCCTCTGCAACTAATCTGGAATAGGACTGCAAGACTTATCCTTGGCCTCAAGCCCCGAGATTCTATCTCTCCAACCCTGAAATCTCTCCACTGGCTCCCAGTGGCTGCAAGGATCAAGTTCAAAAGCCTTTGAAATGTCCACAAGACTTTCTGGGGTTGGGGCCGAAACTACATCCAACGTTCTCTTCCAAAATACCCTCCTTCTCGAGCCCTTCACCCTGCTTCCTCCAACTCTCTAAGGGTTAGACGCTTCTCCAGGCAGAGAGTGGGGGGTAGATATCTCTCCTATGCAGATGCCTCCCTCTAGAATGGCTCACTGCCCCACTCAAACTTGAGCAGACCACCTGAAGTTCCAGAAGCAGCTTAATACTTTCCTCTTCTCCTCTGCTTTCTCTCTCTCCCTCCCCTGCTGACCTACCTGTCTGCTGTACCGACTGGTTACTTGGCTACCCTCAGAGTCTCACTGAGTTCAGGCTCTTTCTTGATCAGTCACTCTTGCACAGCCTCCGGGCCTACCACACACTTAGGGGATGTAACTTTAACCATATAGTGCCTTGTTCTCCTTGTACTACCCAGAGCCGTGCTGCCCTGGATGCACTATCTCAGAGCATTACTGCCCTGTTTAACCCTCCCCTCTTCCTTGCACTTCCCCCTCCCTTTCCCATTGCATTTCTCGTCCTCGCACTATCTGAATAACACAAGGCCTAGTAAGATCGTTTGTCTTGTTCTCCCTCTATCTTCCCTCCCTTGTCTTGTTGCGCCTAGAAACACTTTTGTACAGGCGTTTTAGTGTTATAAATGACATATCATATCATTTTATCATAGATGTCTAGAAAAATATACAATGCTGCAGTAAGAAACGGCTATACTGGCAGCACCCAAATGCCAGTCTAGCCAGGTAATTACACTTTGTAGGACTGCTTTATCAGAAATGTGCAGTTAGAAGGTCATACCAAACTATAGAATGACTAGACTGGCTGCACTAAAATACCTCTCTAGCCACTAATACCACATATCATGCCTGCTTAGCCTGGGCATGGACACCCATTATGATTTATCGCACAATCGCACACCCACACACATCCCCTCTCTCTCCCACCCCCTACCCCAACCTCCAAAATCAGCTCCTTGGCTCAGAATTACCTTCACGTCCCTCTTCTTTGTCCCAGAGCTTACATATGAGGCTCCTTGCATCATATGCAAGTACTGGGATGAGGAACAGTGGGACTAGGAGTAATGAAGATTACAGGTATCTAAGTTAGGCATTACCTCCATGTACCTCTAACTCATACTAGTACTTGTGTATGAGGCAGAGTGCCTCATGCACAAGTACTGCCTTATACACAAGTATAGGAACGAGGAAGAATAGGGCTAGGAGTAATGACGATTACCAATATGTAATCAAGGCATTAAACACAAGTGGTGGTGTTCACACCATTGAGTTGACTGAGCTTCAGCACTCCTCCGCCCCCCCCCCTGAAATTTTGGGTTATGTTGTCTCAACCTGGCTGACCTTCAGAGCAGTTGCCAGACAGAACAGGACACAGATGCTATACAGCACCTGGGTTTCGCTGTTAACAAGGGCCCAGCAATTACTAACGTAAAGCATTTCACTGTTACTACCTGCATTCAAATGCCACATTTTTCAGGCAATTTAATTTGTGATGTGGATTTAGTACTTGCATGCCAGTGGAATGATTGGAAGGGTAGAGAGGGAACGGTTTTTAGTGACTATTTCGAATGGCTTATTTTCGAATGCCATTTTCTGGAAAACATTTTGCTGAAAAAAAACAAAATCAAATGTGTTTTGTTTTTTTTTTAAATGGAGGGGTTCCTTCCCCAAACCCCCTTTTTTTAAAACACTTTTTCACTAACAAAACCCCAAGTGGGTGCTTTCAGACTTCAAGGAGAGAGTCAACTGCTTGTAACATTGAAGCTGCACTAGAATAGTCTCATTAAAATGCATAAAGAAGTTAGATGCCTCCACACAAATAAGTGAGCCCCTCCCCCACCGCCCGTGAAGTTAGCGCCTCGCCCAACATTTGAAGGATTAGCCCCCGTAAAGTACATTTTGTTGCGCCCCTGAACACAAGCGCACACACCATTCACCATATACACGCACGCACACATCCATGCATTTACGCACCCTTTTACCATACAGGCACACCAAGCAGCCACCCATACTTTTAAGTGTGCATCCTTTCACCATACACTGACACAGGCAGCCACCTACACAAGTGTACACCCTTTCAAAATACACACACACACACACACACACACACAAACGCACATCATGGGGTTAAGGGCAGCCCTATTACTTCAAAAAGAAATTGTTTCTTTTTGAAGTCACTCCGACTTCATAAAGACATTATTTCCGTTAAGGACCGAACCATAACGGAAATCATTTCTTTATGAAGGAAGAGTGACTTAAAAAATGAACGATTTCTTTTTGAAGTCATAGAGCTCCCCCCACTCCGTGACATGGAGGCCTCCAGCCTGTGGTCTTCCATGTCGTTCAAAAGAAAGTTTGTTTTTGTAGTCACTCTGCCTTCAAAAAGAAATTATTTCTGTTACAGAAATTATTTCTTTATGAAGACAGAGTGAAATTGAAAAAGAAAACATTTTGAAAAAAAATATTTGAAAAAATAATGTTTTCATTTTTTTTCCCTCCAATTGGGGCCCTCTCGTAGGACAGGCGCTAGCGAGGCCCACCGATTCCCGGGAGGCTGCGGGGCCCCCGTTACGCAAGTGAGCACATTGTCAATGAACGCCCGTGAATCTGGAGCTTTCATATTAAGCTGCACCTCTGCATTTCTTTCCCTTTATGGCAGCATTTGACATTTCTTTGGCTGGTCTAACATTTTCATGTGCGAGTAATCATATTCAGCACTGAACACATTCGTCCAGACTTTCAGCCAGATATGTAAACAACTGTAGACCACTTGTACCTTTTTTTGGACAGCATGTGTCTCCAGTTTGTAACTCGTTTTCTCGGCTTGGTTTTTGTTTTCAAAAGCATGAGGTAGGTTGCAATTGAGTTTCGTGGCTGTGACGAAATGACTCATGCTCCGCAAGAGTACAAGGATGAGTGCATAGATGCCAACTTTTTAGATTGGTCTCGAGGGTCACTTGTGCTTTGCGGACAATCGCATGACCCGCCCTCTAAAAATGTACATATTTACATAACTACACCCACCACCCTGAAAAAGGCACAGTGCGCTTTGTAGAGCACACATTGTGGGAAAATGGCATTAGAATCACGAAGAAGCACAGTTTACTTTGATTTACCTTTTCTAACAGTTTTTAATAGTGTAGATATGTGTATTTTCCCCTATAAAGATGACTGCCCCTTAGTTGACTGTGTTTAGCCATTAATTTGACAGGTGAGAACTTCATCTTATTTGCATCACTCATTGAAAGCGTATATTGCATGGAACCTTTGAGTTACTCTTTAATCAGTATTGGGATGTGGTGAGATTGTACTGGCGTGCCTTGTGATCTTGGGCAACACTGTTCTGAGATCTTGCGTTTCCCTAAAATTACTTTCTTGGCATATTGTATCATCACTAATAAATGTAGCAACAGAGAAAATACATTCGTCTGGATTTACAATTAGCCGCATTGTAAACAATTATATATCAGTTTCCCCAGTGCATGCCTATTTGATAATTTTCAGAACATAGTTTTTTTTTAACTCGATTGCACGAAATTACACTAACACGGATTGCAAGAAATTACACATTTGAGCTGTGACTAGCTTTTCCAACCTTTTAGAAATCAGTGCAAGTTCCACAACTGCTGGATCTAATATGGATTTATTTAGCAAGGGGGACTGTTGACTGTTCAAACAAGAGAGGAACTGAATCCTGCAATTGGGATACATTGGTTGAGTTAGAAATTGGCAGTACTAAGACATCAGCATGGTGCCATGCTAAAAAAGCTAGTTGCAGAAACTGTAATATAGGGGGAACTAGATGAGAACTCCGAGGTAGTTAAGGATTTTCAATTAATCATAATTTCTTCTTGAATAGCTTCAATCTTAGACATAAAAACCTATTTAAATTATTTCCTGCCTGCATTGAAGGTTCCATACAGTTTACCAGGCAACACGCATTAGTAAAAGAAGAGACCACTTTAGACAATTAATTTGGTCTATGAGCAGCATTGTTCATGCTATCAAAAATAGAACAGCTTTGGCATTACGACTTGCTTGCTTACAGCCACAAAGTGCTGCTTTAGGAAGGATATATATTTTCATAATGGTCTAATGCCCTTGTTTTCTAACTTGCAATGTTTGTTTCAGCTGACTAAAATGGGATGAAAATCAAGAATGTTTACTTTTCGGTAATATGCCCATGCCCACACAGGTTTTGTTATTGAAAATAGTCTGAATACAGTTTGAACCTCCTGACCCAATAATCTGGGCACGCAACCCCGGGAGTGAAATTCGGCAACAATTCAGAGAGGTCATTCACCTTGACATGGTACACGAGCTGAAATATACATTGTCTTTAAAGCAAATGAGTTTACATGGAAATTTTAAACACATAAAAAAATTGATAAAGGAACAACCAGAGCAGATAATTATACAACTGGAATATCTAACCTGGAAGGAAATAAACCAAAAACTAAGGATGTTACCTTCAGTGTTGGGGCATCTTTTTGTTTTGTTTAAATAATTCATTGGAATCAATAAGCATATAAGGCTTACAATAAATATACTGGAACAAATGATGGTATGCACGTAATAGACAAATAACTTATCTAAAACTAAGTTCCACAATATTAGAGCCCCATATGATATAATATACAGTATATTGCCTAATGCACAAAAGTGCAATTTAAGATAAGCTCATAGTTGTGGTAGAACAAGTTACTTGAATTTAAACAGAGGGACACAGGACAAAAACAAAAGGAAGGGAGGGAGGGACGGGAAGGTATTGAACGAGATGAACAATATCATATTTGCTATCTAGAAGCTGAATTCTCTAAACATTCTAGAAATGGCTGCCGTTACAATTCATGCTTGAGCTGTAAAAATGTGGATGTAGCATTACATGTTTCCATTCTATGGATATTACACACAGAGTTCCACCATATCTTGAAATGTAAACGCTTAAGTTCTTTCCAATTAGAGGTTATAGCTTGAACTGCTATTGCAATTAGGAGGTCAAACAAATAACATTCGTTTTTGTCAATCATTGGCTGTGTAGCTGTGCTACCGAGAGAAAGAAAGCTAAGGGAGATATCTTCTTGCAGGAAAAAAATACGTTTAAGAATTTTCCAACATTTTGTCCAAAATACTTCAACATTAGTACATTCAGAAATTATATGTTTAAAGGAGCCTTGAGCATGAAGGCAACTCCAGCAGTTATCATTTTGTAAGATTCCACCCTTGAAAATAATTAGTGGGGTAATAAAGGCTCTATGGTGGAAGAGGTACAAAGTTTGAAGTAGGCTAACAAAAGTAATAGCCTTGGAAAAGTTTTTCCACACAGGGGGCCATAAAAGTTGAGAATCTGTTAGGGAGCAGTCTTGCTTCCATGCCACTAGACAATTCCATGCATCTTAATTTGTTGACGATGACAATATCTTATAAAACATGGAAGCTGTAAAACTTGGGCTTGACAAATGCTGTAATCTTACAACCTGATGGATGATAGCTTTAGATACTAATAAATCATAATTTTCCATAATGGGTCAATCAAACTCAAATATTGCTGTATACATAACTGCATACACAATGTAGTTACAATCTCATTAAAAGTGAGTGGAGCACCTTGAATAAACAGTTGTTTAACATATTTAATACACAGAGAGACCCACGGTTTCCAGCAGATCATTCTTTTGTTGACTTCTATTAAGGAATTCATCCAAATGTATTGTGAAATAAACTGAGATGTTTTTTGCAATAGAAGGAAATAAATAGGATCGAAGATATAGGACAGAAATATTAATGCTAGCACTGGTAAAAAATCTATTCTTTCTCTTGATGTTGGGGCAATCAGCAAGAGTATGGGGGAAAACATTGCTCTCTTTTTTTAATCTGGAAGGCCCACTCCAACATTAGCTCGTGCTTATGCTGAATCTCAAGATGGCAGGGCTGTGATCAAACAGACCTGGTCAATGTGGATCATTCTCTGCAGCTGGGAATGTTATGATCTAGCTGGGAAGGATGTGCATGAGGGACTCAAGACTCATTCAACCAGAGTAGTGGCTGCCACCACCTCCTTGCAGATGTGGAATCCCTGTCCCGGACATCTGCCAGGCGGCAATGTGGGCGTCTCTGCATAAGTATGCTAAGCATTAGTGCCTGGAATCCCTTTCAGTCCAGGACGCCTGTTTTAGTAGGGCAGTCCTTAAGAGATGCAATGAGCTTGCTCTCTTCCCTCTGCCATATTATCGTACTACTTCGGGAGTCTATCATAGATGAGGAATTAGTGAGAGGAAGGAATCCATTATAAGAACAAATTACTTGCCAATTGGTAATGTTCTCCTCTTGGTGGATAGTTATTACATCATAGGTTCTGCGGTCCCTCCACGTCTGAGTGCTAGAGAAAAAGGGTGGAGCAGAGGTCAAGGTACGCTGCGCCTCAATATATACTGGCCTTGAGCGGAAAAGTTTCCGAAGGACAGCTGCTCTGTGGACAGGAATGGTAAATGAGGAATCCGTGTGATGATCATTCATCAGAAAGAACATTACTGATAGGTAAGTTATTTTTTTTAATCTTTGTCAAAGTCCCAACAGATTCGGCTTCACTACCGGCAGCATCAACGTGGCCCACTGCGCTTGAAGGAGCCGGGAAGGACATCTCACAAGACAACGGCACAACTATGGACTCTCCCCCGACTTTGAAGGTCCCTGGCCCGAGACCAGTGCTGTGCATCACTGCGTTTGGGCAAGCGAGCTACCAGCTCCGCTCACCTCGGTGTCGCTGCCACAGAAGGACCCCTAGATTATGCTGAGCTTCCAGCGGGTAAATTTGTGTAAAAAATATAAGACGTTTTTTATAAGGGAGGCGATCCAGTCAAATTCGTGCTGGAACTAAACTGCTCCAGAGAGGTGAGAGATTTCCTAGAGGAATTCGACGGCGAGGGGGGGGGGGGATCTGATAGACACGGCCACCAATTTATATAAAGTCAGTGGCTTCAACACATTTCCAGAGGTGTACATCCTTCTGGTGATGATTCCAGGGCAGCATCATGTTTCTTTCCAGAAGATGATGGTGAATGTCGTGGAAATACTGGGTTTACAGGCACCCATTAGACCTAAAGTTCAGTTTGAGGTACCGACATTATGGATGAGGGCCCACAAAGCGACTCTACTGCTCTTCCACCTGGCAGAAAAAGCCCTAGGTTTACAATCCTGGGAGAAGATAGCCACAGTCACTGTGTTCGACCAAGACCTGTCCAAGAAACACTGCCCAACAATATCTTATCCAGATTTTCTGTCAACTCATGCTTCCCCGAGGAGCTTGGTGGTGTAAGGAACTCATGGTGGCAACAGTAAAGACAGACACAAGTGACCACAGTTCAAGGGTGTTTTTTATACTATATGCATGGGTGGGAAAAACGGCTAATCTAAACCTAAAGCTAAGATGGGAGCAAGCTATGACCATCAAATAATAATAATGCAGTCCTAGTGGCGTCTTGTCAAATAAAAAGGGCCTATACAAAAAAAAACTATTGCCAATCCTTACCGCCAAGTTACAAAATAGTGTAGGATAATGTTCATCAGAAAAGAAAGAAGTGCTCACAAAAAGATAAGTCAGGATGGTATAACTGGGGTCTCCCTCCCCCACGTTTTTAGCACAAGACAAGGCGGGACTCTCGAAAACAGCACACTCCTGGGCTTCTCCAGCACGAACATACAGTTTGTTTCCAAAATATCAAGGCCTTCTATGGCCAAGTGCCTTTTACAACAAATATCTTGTCTCAGAGGGCCTGATGTACTATAAATAACAAACAAAAGGTTCCTTTCAGTAATCTTCCCGTCGGGTGATTTACTTTCACCTGTGGATCCCCCTCCACCGGGCTCCGATCCTTTCTGCCACGTTGGCCTCCCTCAGTCGGGTTCACTGCGGCCTTTCATTTAAAATATCATTGACTTGTAACATTCAAGAATCTCAATGTCTTTTTAAACAACCGTTCACTGTGGACATCCCTCAGCTGGGTTCACACTTGCCGACACAATGTTTAAGGGGTGTTCAGTTTTTTATCTCATTCGCGGGCATCCTTCAGCCGGGTTCACATTTGCCAGTTTAACACAGTTCACTTAGTTCTAACACCTTGCAGGCTTCACCTTCCCTGAGCTTTTTCCAGCCCCCAGTTAGGCTTCACACATTCACAGTTAATGCACCGGATCCCTCCGCCGGGCGCACACACCTGTTTCACAATGACAAAACTTTTGTAATGGGTTAAGGACTTACGAATGTATAAGGGATTTTGGCTCGACCCTTGTATGACCCCCTTAACTCATTATGTTGGCCTTTCCTACGGCCTCTTGTTTCTATAATTTTCACAAGAACAGGGAACCAGTCAGAGTCTTTAGAAGAACAAGTTAGTTACCAACTGGTAACATTCTTTCGACTGGATGTTCCTCCAACATGTTCCACATCTTTGACATGTAATGTCCACAGCTGTGCTACTTTGGAAATTTTTCGGCCAATGGCGTCCTGCGTCCATGGCGTCGGGTCGATGTCACCCGAAGGCCTACGTCGAGGGCGACATCACCGGATTTTATAAATAGGACGCACGACACCCGTAGCCTCAGTTTAGGATTTTTCCTCCATAACGTGTGACCTGCTCGTACACAATGCCTGCTTGACTGCACATAGCCTTGAGGGAATGCAAGCTGCAATAGCATAGGAGGTTCCTCAGAGGGACAGGCTGGGAGGGCGATGTGGAATACGTTGGAGGAACATCCAGTCGAAAGAACATTACCAGTTGGTAAGTAACTTGTTCTCCGAATGGATTGTGTCCTCCAACGTATTCCACATCTTTGACAGACTCCCAAAGCAGTACCAGAAATGGAGGAGGGAGAAGATTATAAAATACTGAATCAGATGGCAGAATAAAGAACCGCTTTACCAAAGGCCATATCTTGAACATGGAGTGTATCCAGGGAGTAATGCTTGACAAAGGTGTGGATAGAAGCCCATGTAGCTGCGTCACAAATATTCCTAATAGGAACTCCCCGCTGCAGGGCTGTGGAATTAGCCACGCTCCTAGTGGAGTGAGCTCGCAACCCCTCAGGAGGGTCCTTGCCCGCCAATCTGTAACATTCAGTAATGGTGAGGATAATCCACCTGGACAAGGTCTGTTTGTTAACAACTTGGCCCAATCGGTGTCCAGCGTACCCCCCAAAGAGTTGATCGTTCACTCTGACCCTGGACATCCTAGAAATGTAAAATCTCAGAGCTCTCCTAGAGTCCAACCTATAGAGTTGTTATTCTTCCTTACTGGGGCCTGGGGCAAAAATACATTCAACTCTCTCTTCCTAAATATCTTCCTTCTCGAGCTCTTCGCTCATCCGCCTCCAACTCCCTCAGGGTGAGCCGCTTCTCCAGGCAACGAGTTGGGGGTAGATCTCTCTCTGCGGCAGGGGCCTCCCTCTGGAACAGCCTTCCTGCCTCCCTGAAACTTGAGGAGAACCATCTCCGGTTCCGGAAGCACCTCAAAACCTTCCTCTTTGCTTCTGCTTTCTCTCCCCCTGTCCCCTGCTAAATTCCTGACTGAAATTGCACTGAATCAGCAACTGGGCTATTCTCACCACTCTCGGTCCTTGGCCCAGCCACTCTACCCTTGTACTGCATCCCTGACAACTCCTGCACTGCGGGACTGTCTCTGTATCCCTACAGCCCCCCTTCCCAGCACTTGCCTGCACTTACCTTGCACTTGCCACCAGCTGGCCCTTATTATTTTTCGTGTTATTCTACTACCCCTGTACTGCACTTTCCCCTCTCCCTTTCCCCTTGCACTTTTCCCTTCCCCTCTACCCATGCACTTGTGCGATCTGAATGACACCTGGCCTAGTAGGATTGTTGTCTTGCTTCCCTTTGTTCCCCCTCCCTGCCTCGTCGCGCCTTGAAACACTTGTGTATAGGCGCGTTACAAATGCCATATCATATATCAGGATGAGGAGGAGGAGAGAAAACAGGAAGTACCACTTTCTGGCTTAAATGAAGCTCAGACACTAACTTAGGTAGAAAGGATGGACGTACCCTCAGTACAACCCTATCCTTGTGGAACACAGTAAAGGGTGGCTTAGATGAAAGTGCCAGCAATTCACTCACTCTGCGAGCAGAAAACCGTCTTGAAAGACAACAGTCTCAAAGGACAAGAGTGCAAAGGCTCAAACGGAGCACCCATCAGGAATTTCAAGACCAAATTCAGATCCCATACCGGCACCTGAAACAAGGACAGTGGGAAAACATTAGTGAGCCCTTTTAGAAATTGGGAAATCAAAGGAATCTTAAAATAAGAACATTCTTCAGACGAGCGCTTGAAGATAGACAGCGCTGCCAGGTAACCTTTAATGATACCTACTTGAATACCCCTGTGGGCCAAAGAAAGCAAGAAAGACGGAACCATGGGAATGGAACACTGAAAAGGATCGACATTGTGTCCTCTGCACCAGTCGCAAAACTTACGCAAACACCAACGATACAGGGATTTGGTTGCCGGCCGCCTGGCCGAAAGCAACACCTCCATCACGTCATCCGGGAGGTCCCAATCTTTATATCTCAACATTTCAGAAACCAAGCGTGAACGTTAAGAGTCTTGACCTCTGCATGGAGAACTCCACCCCGCCCGCGCGCGAGAGAGAGAGAGAGAGAGCTAGCGAGAGAGAGAGAGAAGAGAGAGACGATCCTCTCGGTAGGGAAGACGGCATGGAGGACAGATGGACATTTCTAGAAGGTCCGGGTACGACAATCTTCTGGCCCAATCCGGAGCAATGAGGATAATGTGGGATCCGAACCTCTGCAACCTCCTTAGTTACTTGAGGAATGACGGGGACCGGAGGAAACACGTACAGAAGTGGGAATGACCAAGCCACGACAAATGTGTCCCCTAAGGCTCCTCTCGTAGGAAATTCCCTCGAGCAGAATCTCTTGCACTTCCGGTTGGCACTGGTGGCAAACAGATCCACTTGTGGGGTTCCCCAAAGAGCAAAGATCTCCAGAAGGACTTCCTAAGCCAATTCGCACTTGTGAGAGATCGTGCTCTGCCTGCTCAGAGCATCCGCCGCCGCATTCTCTTCTCTGGCCAGATGAACTGCCGAGAGTGAAATTCCTTGATGGATTGCCCAGAACCAGAGCTGCATTGCCTCTCTGCACAACAGGAGTGACCCTACCCCCCCTTTTTTGTAGAGGTAATGCATGGCCAATGTGTTGTCTGTCATGATCAGGGCAATCTTCCGCCACACAGACGGCAGAAAAGCCTTCGGGCCCAGCCTCATGGCTCTCAGCTCCAATAGGTTGATGTGGAGTTTGGACTCTGACAGAGACCAACGACCGCTGGCAGTCAGATCGTCGCCATGAGCCCCCTATCCGGTGAGAGAGGCGTCCGTCACCACCGTCAACTCCGCCCAAGGTTGCCAAAATGGCTCCCCCTTCATCAGATTCCCTTCACTGGCCCACCACAGAAGATCCTGCGAGACCGAGAGCGGAAACTGAACGGGATCCGACATCTTGCCTGAGAATTGGGACCACTGCATCTTGAGGACCCATTGCAGGGATCTTATCCTCAGTCAAATGCAGGATGCCATGAGGCCGAGCAACCTTAAGAATACGAAAGCCGGAAGACTCTGGGCAGGTTGAAATTTGTTCAACATCTGTACAATGTGATGAGCCCTTACCTTGGGAGGCGAGCACTTTCCCAAGGACGTGTCCAACACAGCCCGATGTACTGGAGCTGTTGAGAAGGTGTCAGATGTGACTTCTTGAAATTGAGGGAGAAGCCCAGGTTGTGGAGGAAGCGCCAGGTGAGGCTGAGATGATCCAGAGCTTGCTCGGGAGAACGTGCTTGGATCAGCCAGTCGTCCAGGTAGGGGTAGACGTGAATCCCCCCTCGCCTGAGATATGCTGCCACCAACACCATGAGCTTGGTGAAGACCCTTGGGCGGAGGTCAATCCGAATGGCAGGACCAGAAACTGAAAGTGAGAGTTGCCAGCCGCAAACCTCAGGTACTTTCTGTGCTTTGGATGAATCGGCATGTAAGTAAGCATCCTGTAGGTCCAGAGACACCAACCAATCTTGAAGTCGAAGGGCCTGAAGGCCCTGAGAAAGAGTGACCATCTTGAACTTGTCCTTCCTGAGGAACTTGTTCAACCAACGTAAATTCAAGATGAGTCTCAGTCCCCCCGTCTTCCTTGTTCCTCTCTGCTACAGGCACTAGTTCTATAGCGCCTTTGTCCAGCAGGTTCAAGATTTCCTGCACAAGGAGCGGATCCGGAAGCTTCAAAGAGAGACTCCATGGTGGATTGTCAAAGAGGCTGCTGCTTGAGCGGCTTAGGCACATCCATTTCCCCGACCACCACAGGTACTTTTTCGTTGACCCCTTTGATTGGAGGCTCCTCTCATCCTAGCAAAAGAGGAGTAGTAACGAAAGGAACCTCCCCTCCACTGTTGTCCCCTAGGACGAAAAAGCAGAGGTTGACGCACTGCTGCGATCAAAGATTTAACAGCAGCATTGGAGTTATGCAACCTCTCAAGGCTCTCGTCAGCCTTGCTGCCAAACAAATGAGAGCCATCAAAGGGCATGTTGAGAAGATGGGCGTGTACATCTGGAGCAAAACCCGACTTCCGCAACCATGCAAACCTGCGTATCACGGTGCTTGCAGCCATGGACCGGCTAACACTGTCGGCCGTGTCCAACCCAGACTGAAGGGACTCGCACATGGCATCCTTGCCATCCTGCACGAGAGCAAGGAACCCATCCCTTTCCTCCCCCTCGGGAATATGCTCAGCTGCTAGAGAAACGCAATTGCACATAGTGTGTGAAAATCTTGCCAAGGCACAAGTGGAGTTGCCTGACTTCAGCGCCATACTCCCCGCAGAAAACAACTTGCGTGCCCAACCATCGAAACGCTTGTCGTCCCTATCAGGAGGGATGTTAGGGTATGCTGCGTGCTTCGAGGTGGCCGTAGCCACCTGAACCACCAAACTCACGGGAGTAGGGTGAGTGGATCAGTAGCTGGGGTCACTACTGGAAGGACAGTATTTTTTTGTTAACTACTTGTTAACCGTCGGAAGAGACTCGGGGGGGGTCTGCCAAGCAGCTGCCACCCTTTTTTGCAAAGTCAGATGAAAAAGGCAACACTTGGTCAGTTGACGGACCTTGATCCAAAATATCAGTCAAGTCATCCTGAACAAATGCATCCGGAGGACTAGACCAACCAAGAAACTCAGTAACCATAGCCATCAGTCTCCTATAAGAGGATTCAGCATGAGCCCCGTCGACAATGGCGCTGAGGGCTGGAGTGAAGGCAAAGTACCGACCTCCACATTCGACGGGCACGGCGC
Source organism: Ambystoma mexicanum (assembly GCF_040938575.1). Taxonomy (NCBI): domain Eukaryota; kingdom Metazoa; phylum Chordata; class Amphibia; order Caudata; family Ambystomatidae; genus Ambystoma; species Ambystoma mexicanum. The sequence goes on from NC_090924.1 coordinate 1,044,355,982, forward strand.
TGACAAGGTCGACGCGACCTTGAGCCCTTACCAGATTTCTGCAGTTTCGCTGGGGACGAAGACCTGGATCTAGCACGTCTCTGGCGATCAACCTAAACCTTGTCCGAACGAGACAAGGTTTAGGTTGAGTATCGCGCTGAGGACCCGGGCCCAAAGGCGCGCGAGCATCGTACTGAGACCGTTCCCTGCCAGCTTCTTCTGAAGGCGCGGACAGAACTGTGCCCTAGGATTGAAAAATCACCAGCATTTGCTCCCTGAAGGCCTCCCATTCCTCAGGAGGTGAGGATTTAGTGGGACAAGCCACTTTCCTTGCGGCGCCATCACCCAATGAGGATGGGGAAGGCGACCAGTGACGCCGCTTCCGGGAGTTCCTAGACGAAGAGGACGAGTGACAGGACCCACTCTGGGATCGAGATCCCCAGGACTTCTTCCAACAAGTAGAGTCACCCCACGAATCGTCGGTGGACATCCCTTTCGCAGCTTTTCGGGACTTACTGGGTTTAGTACCCCGAGCTACCTGTAACTTCCCCCTATGCTTCCGTAAGGCCTTAGCAGTCAGCAACTGGCATTTCAAACAGTTGTCTGTGTTATGAACCTCGCCCAGACATCCCAAAGAAATGCAGTGCAGGTCCGTAATCGACATCTTAGACTTACAGTCCCTGCAAGTCTTAAAGCCAGACCGCAGAGTCGGAGGGGTAGATGAAGAAGACATATTCATGTAGAATACACGAGGGACATCGATCTGACGCCAACAAAGCAGGATGCCCTTTGCCAAAAAAATTCCAAAGTAGCACAGCTGTGGACATTACATGTATAAGATGTGGAATAAATTGGAGGACACAGTCCATTCGAATGGTATCCCACAAGGTGCCGGACCACTCTGCAGCTGGTCTTTCCCTAGGCTTTAAAAGTTCACTAGTACACAAGTTCTTTGTTCATAACAAGTTGTAGTTTGCAACCTTCGCTCAACACCATCCAGTTGACTATCGGTTCTCCCGCCTACTTACCGGCTGTGCTGACCTCCTTGTCGTTTCTGGTCTCCGAAGTCAAGGACGGTACCATGGTTGCAAGTGCGCTTCCCTGCCTCGGTTATCAGTGCAGGAGGGTCCTGTGCACCGTTGCCATCTTTTACACCAGACATCACCTGTACTTCCTGGTTTTATGATTCCTTTCACAGATGCTTCACGGGTTTGGGTCGAAAAGGGCAAGGGCACTTCCCTCCTTATTGCCCTTTCCGGTCTTGCCGACTTTCTTCTCTGTTTGACCTGCCGTCCTGGAATAGCTTCTTCCTCGTGCGTTTGTCCTTGCTCAAGGTGTGTTCTCGTGCTCTGCTTTTTATCCCTGTGGGAAAGGGAAAGGGATGCCATGTGTGTGTATTTATTGTCAATTGCCTGACTCTGCCGGACACTGGTGTTGGGACATGTCAGGTAAACGGCTCTGGTGTTAGTCCGTTGTTTTTCACGGTGTAATAAAGTGTTTGTGTGGGAAAGGGGGGGGGTAGAGATTATAAGTATCCAATGGGGTGGGGGATGAGGAAAAGGTGTTATAAGGAAGGGGTACTGCGTTTCACCAGTCGGTGTCCCACTTCCACTCCCGAAGACCCGCCCCCATCCAGGTGATCCTCCCCCACCGGTCCACTCCCAGGAACTGGATCCCATAACGATGGCTGTGTCCTGGCCACCTGGGTGACAGATCTCTGGGGAACAGCGGGTGTGACATATAGAGGTTTCTCTCAGGGTGCTGTGTACAGGAGAAATAACGCACCAATTGAACCGGCGAGTTGGCACGCAGGGTCAGAAAGCATCCATGAGACTGCTGCCTAATCCCAACATAAAGTACAGACCTTTTGTGATCTTGGGGAATGAGGGATGGGGCGGGCCTCAGTTGATTCCCAATAGTAAACCATGCACACAACACCCGACAATCAGTAAACAAAGGCCAAAAACATGGGGAGGAGGTGGAACCATTAAGAAACTACCAATTGTGACCATAGTGACTGATGGGGAATCAGAACCATAAAACTGACAACTCATTGGGGCATTTCATCTTTCATTACATATATAAAAAAAAGGCACAAACATCCTGAATTTCAGGATGTCGTGGAGCGAAAAGGAGAGAGACGTAGGGAATGACAGACAGAGAGAGAGGCAGACAGGGGAGGGGGAGAGAGGGGGAAGAGACGGAGGGAGTTGGTCTCACCCCATTCTAACATTAGAATGCACAGGAGGAAATACATGGACCAGGGAATCGTAACCAAAGCCAAGATAGGTTTGATCAAGAGGGGAGACCTAACCTACTGACCCTGGGGGGTGATTCGCCCAGGCACAGCAAATAAAACAGGCAGCATGGTATTTTATTTGCCCAGAGAGATTTTTCTTGTTACACCTATGAGATAATGAGGTGCCAGAAATGAGACGCGGACACAGAGACGTCATAGTTTTGGCTAGAGACTTATTTCAAACAAAAAGGGGGTTGAAAATTGCCCCCCTGTCCCTCCTCTAAGAGGTATTTTCCCTACCTAAACCAAAACTAAGGGTCCGTCCGATGTCAAGATGTCCAAATGAAAATGTCCTGTGTCCAAAACCCTATCCTAGCCCTCACATTCTACAAAACAACTAATATGTGAAAGGAAATTTCTCTGGCCTTGAATGTGCCCAAATGTCCAAGTTCAAAAGAAATGTATAATTCCAACACAAAGGTTCCCAATGGCAAAAGGTCAGAGTTCTAGGGGCAAATTCCCTTCCCCAGGTTTTCTTCTAATAGATGTCCAAGCTCCTAAGTGTAGGAACCTTCCTTAAACTTAGCTGATCAGCAAAAAAATGGTTTGTATGTTAAATAACTTGGCTGTCTAGTCTTAACTTCATAGGACCTGGAGCGTCCCCTTGCTAAATATCTTCTCCTCTTTAATATAGTTTCAACACAGTCTGTAGCTATAACTGATTGACTTTCCTGGTATACTTTCCTGCCATGGATTTCTCATTTACTTTGCATGACCCACTCGCAAACTTGAATCTGCCTGTATTCTCTCCGGCAAGGGCTTTCTCATGCCCCTCTCTTGACACACTTGCAAACTTGACAATATCTTGTATTCATTCCATTACTTGTGTTGGAAATATCCAGCAACAAATTCGGTTTCATATGCTTCATTTGTTCTTATTTTCTTTCAGAAGGATTGCCAAAGCGCCCCGGTGTCCCAGCTTCCCTCTTGTGGACTCACCGGTTCTCTGTGGCGTGCTTCGGTTCGCCAGTGGTAAGCATGCAGTTGCTCTGCTGCGTCCCGTTCCTTCTTCCCGGGTTCACCGACCTCACTGGATGGCATGCATGTCCCTCGCAGCACTTGTTTGCCTGTTATGCGCTTCTCTGTGCTCGAGCGGCATGGACACTGCTCTCTGGTACCGGTGAACGGCAGAAGTCTTCCCTTATCTTCCTCTTGTGGTGCCGTTGCAGCAGACCGGCTCCTGAATTCTTCCTTGCTTGGCCTTCTCCATGAGCCAGTTGGCTCCATGGATTTCCCAGCAGCACAGCAGTCCCTCGGTCAGCACTGATAGGACTAGGTTCTGTCAGCCAGCGTCTCCCTTCAGTCAGCTGGTTTGGTGTTTTAAATGTTCTAGCACCAATTATGAGCCCACAACCACTAGAGCGCAGCTTGTGCTTCTGATCATTATTGATCTTCATTACTCCCCCCTCAGCTTTCTCTTCATAGTACTTTCACATTCATGAAAAGGGAAGTCAGTTCTTGGTGACTTATAACCAGGGTATGGGAAGGTATTCTTAGCAGTTTCAATGGGTGGGTGAAGGGAGTAATGACAATTTGCCATTAAGGCAGGGTGAACGGAAGGGGTATCCCTAAAAGGAAAGGGGGATAAAATGTCTTGTACAATGTCATGCCACTCCCTTAAGGGTTGCCTCCCTCCATGTGATCCTCCCTCATATAGCTGCCCCCAGGGTCGGGATCAGGTAGCGGCTGCCGTCCGTTGGCCACATGGGGAGAGGTCACTGCTGGAAAAGGAGTGATGACACCATCAGATTCATCACATTAAGCAGACCCATTCTATTTGTATGTTGATCCCCTTGCCAACACTACACTCATCCTGTGTTATTTATTTTCTAATACATTTGATTGTAACTTAATTTTCATGTGCTATAATGTTCTGTTCCTCCCTCCTTGTGACAGGCACCGTCTGGCAGGGATAACTTGAAGAGGAGGAGCCAAGTACCCCTACCTCAACCATCCCGCCCTTTTTACCTGTATGCTGGAAACCAGAGTATGTGATGAACACAGAACAGTTGAGTCAACAAAGGGCAGAGTATGGACTCTGTGGGTACCAGTGAAACTACCGGCATCAAAGAGACTCCAGGAGTCAAGGTTCCCATTGAGAAAACCATACCTGCATACAAGAAAATAGGATGGTCATTTGAATGAAATCCCTGAAGAAGCAGAGCCAATAGGCGGCAAGGACGAATGGTAAACACGTCAACCATCGCCAGTATACGTCACACAGAGCTGAGATGACGTACCTAGAAGAGATGCAGAGACCAGAGAATGCAGATATTCTATAAGGCATCAAGAAAGTATCAAGGATAAGTGACATCTTGGGATCAAGAAGAAGAAGCTTATGCCACAGAAACAGATGAATATATCAAGTCATTTTTCACATGAACAGATGCAAAAGAAATGCAAGCAGACGAAGTAATCTTAAGGCTGGCTTTGTAGTGAATAGATTGCGGCAAGCGCCTATATATATATATGTATATATATATGTATATATATATATATATATATATATATATATATATATATATATATATATATATATACACACATATGGACAAGTAAAGGATGGATGTTTCCACTACGCATTATAGCAGTGCTGTACAGTCGCAAGAAGGCCTAATTTCTAGTGTGTCGCAGTTAAAAAGCAAATTGAATTACAAAGTGAATCTCAGCTGACAAGGCTGGATGAGCCAAAGAAGCCAAGGTCTTATCAAACTGGAGTGAACCGACATTGGATACAAATCGTGTGAAAAAACAAAACTCCTGTTCCATGGCTCGATTCCATGGTCTCCAGTCACATGGAAGCATGAAGTTGGAGGAACGAAATGATCTCACCTACGCACAAGGGCAGACTGTGCTGCTCACTCCCTAAATTTATCAGAGCTAAAACGTGCTTCAAAGGCCTAATTGACAGTAGATCAATGAGGTGATGATGGATTGATATGCTAATTGGTGGGAAGCTAATGTTAAGGCAACCTCACCAGCACCTGGATGGCCAGCCTGCAGGCTGCTAGACGTAGGTGGAAAATTACTGACGGAGGATAGAGTGCCAACCAATTGTAGAGGACTGTGTATTTAAGGGTCCTATAGTTGTGTAAACCAATGGGACGTTGTGTATTTAGTGACGTTCATAGAGGTCATTTTTAGGGGAGGGCTTAGTTGCCCCCCTGATGTTAAGTAGTCAATCACATAGTCACCATTTTTTTAGACTAGTATGGATCGTACACTTAGATATTCACTCAGAGCCAATCACCCATACTCATAGGTTTTTGTACTTTTCCACGTAGGATGACGTTGGTAACACATGGGTTAGACGTCATTGATGACAAATATTGCTTATAAGATCTCAGTTTTTACTAACAATGTTTGAGTAAGAGGATCGAGCAAATTCGTTGATGTTCGTTATGCTCCCTGTTTTAGATACTTGATATTAAAAGTATTCCTTTTGCCAACTCCCGGAGTCGTCTCTATTATTGATGTAGGAATAAAGTCTGCATCCCCATCCATCTCCGGTTAATTGCTACTCATCAAGGGGGCTGGGCTATCCAGTTCCACCTCATCTCTGTTTTGTGGCCTTTTTCAACCAGATGCTTTGCCTTCTCACACTTCGTATTGAACTTCGATGTTATGCAATGCAGGTTTCCAGTTCTCTGACAATTTTTCCAATGCATATAAGGTAGTGATCCAGATAAGATTTTGAAATGGGAGTAAAATTATTTTTAGGGAGTAAAAAATAAGTCCCATGGAGTACTTTATGAACAAGCGAAAATATGTTTTAACTATCAAAGTTTTTTTTGTTGTAATAAACATACCTTTGCACCTACTTATTTATGTACATTTGAAGATACATTTGCATCTGTTCAGATCAGGTAGTAATAATAGGTTTTTTCTCTGTGATACTACATCTATCACTGGTATAAGCATAGCCATACAGTGTGTGAAAGGAAGCAGGGGGACAAGCTCCTATGTGTCGGTTTCCCAATGTTTGTTAGGAGTATTTGTACTTCCCTATATTTTCCTTTTTCAGAGTACTTGCCAATTTTAGGAGAGTAAAAATGGCTGATATACCCCCTTATCTGTAGGGCTTATAAGGGCTTTTATTGGGTTACGTGGAACTTAAATATGATTGATTACACCTTTTATTTTAAATTCATCACCTGTCTTTTGCAACGTATGTTTCTGGTGATAGAATGCTTCAGTGGTCAGCTGGTAGTGTACCGAACCACACTCCCACATATTAAACACACTTTGACAGGGAACAGGTGGTATCCATGGGAATGATCGAAAATAAAATTCTGAATGGTAGATTTGTTAGAATTTCGGCTGTATGAAAATGACATGCAGCCGAAAATTTCGAACCCATCTACCATTCAGTGCGATTACAGTGAACAAGTGTGCCTTCGAAGGTAAGTAAGGGGGTGGGTGGAGCGTGTTGTCAGAAATGTCTGTGGGAGACAAATCCGAAAGTTATTTTCGTTCAAATAATTATGTTTTTTTTCTCCCCCCGTACATTTCGTTTTAGAACAATTCTTGGTAATTTGGGACAGGCAGCAGACGGAGGTGCAGGTAATCACAATTCTATGTTTTAAGTTAAGGGGGGGTTAACATTTGATTCAGCAGATTTTAACATAGCAATGTTTTTCATTAGAATTTTTACAGAATTAGCACGCATATTCATATGCATCATGTTCAGGTATTTTAATTTGGTTGTAGTAACTAGTAACTGTTGACCCAACAACAACACTCATTTAAACATAGTGCATTTTTGTGATTACCCGTCTCTCTGAATTTGTTAGTAAGGTCATCAACATGTTTTCATTGTCCACAAATTGGATGAAGTTTCAGCTAAAAAGCAAGAATGTTCCCACTGGGAGATTATCCTGTTGGTTTCTTTGGTGACGGCTCTCATAATGGAGAAGGGTACATGAGTTAAATTATAACCCTTTGCCACATGCAATAGAGTAGAATAGCATCTCACCACAAAGGACCAATCAATCCCCTCCTCCGAATTAATATGCAGGCAGAGTAGAGTAGTGACTAACTTGAGCTCATGTTTTGGTTGAATCTTTAAATGCAGGGAATTTACAGTTGCTCAAACTAGTAATGATAGTCGTTCCAATACAATTAATGGAATTTGCCATTCAGAGAAGTTCGCTTGAATGAGTTTCTGAAGAAATGTGGTATTTTCCCACGTTTCATGAAAATGTTTTGGGAAACACGAATGTGGTGTCCATGTTAGTTCTCGGTAATTGTGAGCAGGTCTGTATCTATAAGAAAGCAAGAGTGAGTGCGTACAACTGTGTTGTCACAGGCTCAGTTGTCGATCTGTGCAATACAGTAGGTGCTCACATGAAAAAGGGAGGGTATGTGGGATGAAGAGGACATTTGCAGGAAAAAAGGTATTCAAGGCGGCAAAAGGTAGCCTGTGAATAAGTAGACACTTCAACCTACGAATTATATTATAATCTGTGACTTCCAGAGAGATGGAATATCAGGTCCTGTGCAATAGTTTGGATACTTTTAAACCAAGAAATTAGTCTAATTATAACCCTTTGCTGCATACAATAAAGTAGAATAGTATTTCACCAAAAAGGGCCACCCGATCCCCACCTACGAATTTACATGCAGGCAGGACACATTCTTAACTCTCTCTTCTGGTGGCCATCCTTGTTTGGCACGGAATAGATGAGATCTTCTACACTACCCATTTTTACCTCTTACCGTTTCCTCCCCCATTCACCCTGCACATGGTCAACTATTGGCTCAGTCACTTCTGTCAGCAGGCGCAACACTACCAGACCCCTTTCAGTTTACATCAGGAGCGAATTGATTACAATCATCTGGTAAAATAGCCTACAATACCCTTATGCACTTTTGAGCACAGCCCAAAGCCCAGACACATCCATAATACGATTTGAACTTGTGCTATTACAACATTGTGCCATTATAACTAATTAACTGATTAAATATAATTAACTCATTTCTCGCAGTCGGCATAACATGTTCCTAAACACACAGATAGTATTAGCCTCAGGAATTTGGGCTGCCAATAACAGGCATTCTTCCCGTCTCTAGATTCCATTTTTCTTGATCAAAACACATTTACACATGCTTCGCGGCAATCACTATCATGCCTGCTTTTTCACTTCCTTGAATTTACTTTGGTTTATCTTGTCATCTGTCGGCACCCTTTTTCTCCCTCCTACTCTTCCTTGCCATTTTCAACCTACAGAATACAGGCCTGGCTGCTACCCAGAGTGTGGGTCACAATTTGCATGCACTCTAACAAGATTTCAGCACTTTGAGACCACTTTGGTGGCGACGTGCACAATATAAAAGACTAGCAACATAACTATCAAAGGCAGTGTGCCCAACATTAGGACACTGCTAAATCAAAGGTTTTTCACACATCCATGCGGTGCTATGCAATTTGAACTTTGCTGGAATACAGTGAAATAAAGAACTCATTTCACACTTCAATTTTTTGCCAAAACACACATAACGGGTAAAGTATACTTAACACAGATGACTACATGATATTGTCATATTAAAGAATATTATGTTTTTCTAACGTTCAGACTTACAATAACCATTTATACAGACATTAATCTTGACATAGCATGTGGTGTTGAATATCACTGGTATGTTTGAAATATATTGAAATATACTGTAGCGAATTTGAAAAACCATTAATGTGCATTTATGCTTCACAAAATATTTTATAAGCAGTAAATTATGATTCCCATTAAAGATCTAATTATCTTTTTATGAGACCACCACATGATGGCCTAACATTTTTAACCATTTTGAAACCACTGAACAATCAAGGTGGGTTTAAAAGTTAACCACACAGACTATATTGCTTAAATTAAGCAGCCGTTTATTAATAATGCTTGGAAGGGAAAATACAACCTACATCACTACCAAATGATTGCTACAACTGCACAAATCGTTTACAGACGAAGTTTTAACAGCCAATTAGAGGGAATATAATCTCTCTCTTGGAACAAAAATAAATGTGAGCTCTATATTAAGACTTGAATGCAAAAAAATAAACCTAGAGGTTCTTGTATGGGCAAATAAGTATTTTCATGACATGTTTTGAATCTATTGCATTTTTTCCCCAATAAATGGAGGAGTACCTGAAAGGGGAAACCTGTGTACATCTAGAAATATTTAATATTTTATATATTTATTTTATATACATGGAGGAACAAAGCTCATTTGATCACAAAAGAACGTACAATAGATAAGAAAGCAGATTTGACGGGAAGCAGTGAGCTTCTTGCCATAGGATGAGCTTGAGCGACCTTCTGACCAGGTTGTGGAGGGGAGTAAATGGAACAGTCATGTACTCTTAAATAGCCAATTATAAGGAGAATGGGAACAGGTTTTCAAACTGGAGAAATAGCACAACTGAAGAGAGCAGATGAGTAAATACAATATCTTAAATCAGGAGAGCGATTAGGACATTGTTCCCTGAGAAAAACAACTATTAATTGCCAACACACATGAATGAAAGGGATTCTAGGAAAAAAAGCTACACACAAAGTGATCGACATGACATGTTTCAACCGCCTAACAGATTAGGACAACAACTTTGATATTCAATCAAGGGTCTACGGGACCCGTTTTGCTGGTACCCAAAACTCGATAAGCTAGGCAGGAGTGCACTCAATATGGAAAGGAAAAGCAAAGGAAATGTACACTTCTAAGTGTATTTCTTTCAATCACCCTGCTCCAAAGGAGACAAAGAATAAAGTAGGAGCCTGCTCCCCCTTCTGTTTTGGAAGCACTGTGATGAATCGCAGGAATTAAATCGCTTCTCCCGAAGGGGGAGCCACTCCCCTGCCCCTCCATTGATGCTAGGGAGGTGACCCTGCTCTGCAACACCTCTCTAGGGGGTGAGGCAAGCAAGACCTCACCAGGAGAGACTCCCCCTGTTGGGAAAAGGACTCTCGTTCCTGTGAGAAACTCCCAAAAGATCCTTCCAACATTGCCTCTTCGGATATATTCTACCAGGATTTATATGAAGAAAAGACAAGGATGTGTTATTGCAGGATACAGAAACTGTAAATCTCCCTTTAAATGAAAAACACCATTTAGCTGTGACGAGGAGAAGAAAACAAGACGACGAGAGGCTGCAGCAGGCCGAGAGAGACACACAGGGGAAAGCCCACAGATATGTCACAACTGAAAGGGGAGGGGATTGAACTCCGAGAAGCCCATAAACTGGCTGCAGAGTCGAAACCCAAGGGCTGGATGCATTGCTTGCGCTAAGCTGGACAGGGAGAGAAGCAGCAAGTGGTGGCGTGACCACTAAGGTCCCGTGATGGGCCTACAGTCCTTCAACTATGCCGAAACCACTGCGCAGATGGAAGAAATTAAGTTGGCTAGGCAAAGAAGAGAGCAAAACTTGAACAAAGAAAAACACCAGTGACGTTACCTCTGAGATTGTAACGGGGAAAACAGGAGACCCGGAAAGGAGACAGAAAATCGTTATGGGACTATTCATACTCGTCCCAGTCAAGATAGGGAAACGATAACTGTGAAAGCAAGAGAAGTGAATGAGAACTGCTGTAAGAGTACTCCTACTTGTCACAATCAAAATACAGAAAGCATCATTACATAAGAGTAAAGCTATAAGAGAATAAACAGAGAAGGATGAACTGATATGTATGTCAAAAGACAGATAAGTACAGAGGAAAAAGGACGTGAACTATCTAGGAAGGAAAAGAATATCAAGAGAGAATCCAAAACGTTGGATAACCATACACTGGGATAAGGAAAGAAAAAATCTTTGTAGCAAAACAAAAGAGGAATGATAAATGAAAACCACTGATAAGGGAGAAGATAACAGTCTAAAGTCAAAGAAACCCCATTTTGACAAGAAATCAGCATATCTGCAAGGCAATCGTAGAGGAACGCTAGGCTTAAGAGCTAGGCTCCAGCCCTGACCCACATTTTAACATATTTGGTGGATTTAAACTGAAATTGATAACTAGTGAGGCCAAGTGCCCCGTGTTCGCACACACCCTATCCAGGCCCACTCCCCTGATCCACAGCCCCACGCCCACCTCCCTTCCCGCTCACCGGCCCCGATACGTTGAATAAACCTATTTAGGTCTTTCGCCCGTTGCAGCCCCTGCGGCAAAGGGCCTTGAAGAAAAGGGCAGCTCCAGTAGAAGCAGCTCTAGACTGTGTTGGCCCGCAGCCATCAACCAGCAGCTAATGACAAGGTAGCTGCGGTTCGGGCAGGGGGTGCAGCCATTACTGCACCCCACTAAACTGACCAACCCAAACCTATCTTTCTTAATCTATATTAATATAGACTGCGAGTTAGTATAGTAATCCTATCTTGCATCTAGTCAGATTGCATTAGTCAGCCATATCTCACATCTATCCAGATTGTGTTATTTAGCTATATCTTGCCTCTAGCCGGATTGTGTTAGCCATATCTTGCATATAGCTGGATTGTGTTAGCCATATTTTGCATCGAGAAGGATTGCGTTAGGTAGCCAAATCTTGCATATGATTGCCTTGGTACAACATAAGTGTGAAGTGTCACTGCATTTACTGTTGTGCCCCCATATTAGGCCTCTATCTAGGTGTCCCAAATCTAGGTCTTACTGCATTTACTGTTTGTTGTTCCCCCATATTAGGCCCCTCTCCATCTATCCAGGTGTCCAGGTGTCCCAAATCTAGGTGTTACTGCATCTAAGGTTTGTTTTGCCCAAATCGAGGTGTTATTGCTACTGTTCGTTTTGCCCCCATATTAGGCCCTCGTCCTCTATCCAGGTGTCCCACATCTAGGTGTTACTGAATTTACGGTTTGTTTTGTCCCCATTATTAGACCTCTCTCCCTCGAGCCAGGTGCCCCAAATCCAGGTCTTACTGCATTTACTGTTCGTAGTGCTGTGGAATCATAAAATACAATATTAAGGCTTTTACACCATGCAAAGAGAAATACACCAACACGGGCTTGTAAAGATTTCCAGAATCTTTATTGCAACACTGAACAGTTTACAACACAAAGTACACAAATAGCTATTTGCCCGTCAGTACACCACAGAGAACACCAGCAGGTTCAATGTGAGCAGTGAACGGGAATTGCTAGCTGGACATCAGCATATTTATACAGTTTCTTCGTAACGATGTCCAGCCTCTTACAAGTTAATCATGTACTGGGCTAGGGTTCGCGCCAGGTTCATTCCTAATTTACATATCTCGTGCATGTGGTTCACTTCTTAATACATTTACTAACAAATACTATTATTCTCTGGGTTTAACTTTACACTCTTTACACATTGGCTTCAATGCAGGTCAAACAGATGTTTCGCGTATGATGTTTTAAATAGCATTATCTTTCTTGTATACTTGTAGGTTAACATCGTCGATTCAAATAATCCCCCGATCCCGAGGTCAACAAAGGACAAGGTCTACATGACCGTAACATGTAGCCTGCAGGCAGGTTGGACATTAACTCGCCTACAGAGGTTGAAGAGGTTAAAGTAAGAACAAGAGAACACAGGTCGGCCATTTTAGGCCACAGGGTGACTTTGCACGACGAACCAAAATGGCGGCTTTAACCTAAAATGGAGGCTTGATTAACTTAAGGTCACGACCTTGCGATGCGGATTTCCTCGCAAAGCGATTGGGCATAGGCCAACATATACAATGAAGACGAAACAATATATCAGTTTGGACAGTGCCCCCATATTAGGCTTCTATACAAGTGTCCCAAATCTAGGTGTTACTGCATTTACTGTTTGTTTTTCCCCCATATTAGGCCTCTTCCCCTCTATCCAGGTGCCCCAAATCTAGTCTGGGTGCCCCAAATCTAGGTCTTACTGCATTTACTGTTGTTGTGTCCCCATATTAGGCCTCTCTCCCTCTATCCAGGTGTCCAAAATATAGGTGTTACTGCATTTACAGTTCGTTATGCACCCATATTAGGCCTCTCACACGCTATCTAGGTGTTACTGCTTTTACTGTTTGTTTTGCCCCCATATTAGGCCTCTCTCCCTCTATCCAGGTGTCCCAAATCGCCCAACTGGTAAGTTTCCCATAGGTAGGAATCAACGCATTGACGATTTCATGACCACCGTTCTAGGCCCTTCGCGATTACCAGGCTTCCCCAATATAAGTACTATTGCTGTGCCCCAGCTTGAGCAACCCTAAAACCCCCGGTAGGTAAATTACAGGTGCCTGTTGACTAATTACTGTATCTCCAACCCAGACACCTCACCAACCGAGGGTTCGGACACCCCAGGTCTCGCACCCAGCACAACACTCCACAACCTAGGTTGTCACTACACTGTAGTTAGTGCCCCCACTCCAAACTCCCTCCACCACTGCACGCGAACCACCAGGTCTACACTATGTCAACAGCTAGCTAGCCACACAACCAGCCTCCTAAAACATCAACCAAAGGACCGAAATATAAACAAAAAGGGAAAAATCACAACTGAGACAGAAAGGAAACACTTGCAAATGACAGAACCACAGGGTATACTACCCTTGGTTCAACAACCATAACCAAAAGTACCACAAGATAAACACCTAAAACCAAACCAAAAACACAAAGGAAATATCAGTACCTACAACCCCTGCGGCAACAACCGCAATAACGCAAACCCACTAAACCAATAAATTCGAAAGTACCACAATATGCCACGACACGGAACGGGACGATGAGAGAGATAACTCGAAGAAAGAACAAATTAAATGGAACTACACCATGACACCCCACCAATAAACAGAGGCACAACAATGAAAAACACACCCACAAGCATGACAGAAAACAGAACAAACTCAAGAGAAGGGGAAAATCTTCATACCAAACACTGTACCTTGAGGCGGACCTCCAACCACAACAATTCATAACCTCCAACATTGATAGACGCACCAGCAAGATAACAGGACCGAACTGCAAAAGAAGACAAACACCCCGAAGGACCAAAAGGGAAAACAACACTCTCACACCATATATCATCAAAACAGTAGGGCACCTACAGCAACTGCAACAAGATACAGAGGAGGAATCGGAAGAAGTCAGGAACAACCCAATCCAAAACCTTGCAGATCTACTCAATGAAGAAACAGACCCTACTGAGCACACCACACATCCTGAAAGCATGCCCCATAGACTGTGGATGACTAACCCCTATGATGTAGTACTCCTGCAGGGAGTGACCCCAGTGCGCATTACACTAAAACCAGGAGCAGTACTACCATGAGTGAAGCAATACCCGCTTTCAAGGGAGGCAGAAGAGGGAATAAAAGATAGAATCAGTGCCTTGCTTGCCCAAGAGATAATTTTACCATCCACCTCCACATGCAATACGGCTATATACCCTGTGAAAAAGGCACTGGGGGGGGGGGGGGTGAGTTGGAGGATGATCCAGGATTTACGCCCCCTCAATGATATTGAACAGCAGGAAGTTCCCAACCTTGCCACAATCATATGCAGCATCACCAAGGAGGCAACGCACTTCACAGTGGTCAACTTAAAAAACACATTTTTCCCCATACCTCACCTCCTTTACCCATGGGGGAATGAGATTCAAACACAGAAAACTATCTCAGGGGTACTGTGAAGAGATGGCACAGGGCTTTAATGACCTCAAGGAAGTAATATTAACTGCCCCAGTGTTAGCATCACCAGATTACACACATGAATTCTACCTATTCTCCCACTCCAATGGGCAACCGAAGATTGCAGTACTGACTCAAAAGAGCACAATGGGACACAAGTCACTGGCCTATTATAGTGGCGTGTTGGACTAAGTGATGCAGAGCCAGTTCACGTGCGAACAGGCTCTTGCGGCAACGGGATTCATCATAGAGAAGAGTTCCACAATTGTAATGGGCTGTTCCGTCACCCTCTATGTAGAACATGCCGTTTTTGCAATAATAGAAAGATCCAAATCCACCTTGACCACCCAAAGGGAATCAGCATAAGAAATCATTCTCTTCAGCTCAAATATTCACATTGTGCATTGTAAAACAGTGAACCCTGCAATCTTCATTACAGAAGCATGCGCTGATGAGGATATGGCACTACAAGACTGTGTGATGTACAAGGGGGAGGAGGATGACATCCCCAAGGCAAATAACAGGCCACTCCAATGGGGGAAGGTCCTCTTTGTTGATGGTTCAGCAACAATTGACCAGGACACAGGCTTCAGACACACTGGGGTGGTGGAAGTACGCTTAGCGGATGGTGAATCTGAAACCATGATTTGAAAAAGGCTACCAATGATTTACTCCGCCCAGGCAGCAGAACTAGTTACATTGATTGAAACACTACAACCATCACAGGGGTGCCATGGGACCATCTACTCAGACTCGGCATACGTCACTACCACTTTGTACGCCGGTCTGTCGCAGTGGAAAAGGAGGCGATTTAGAAGGGCAGGCGGATCCGCAATACAGCACGCCACGCTGTTAGATAAACTGATCTTCGCACTGTCCCAACCTTCTGTTGTGGCGGTTGTCAAAAGTGCCACCCACACTAATAACACTGACAAAGTGTCACTCGGAAATGCCGCCACAGACACTGCATCCAAACTTGCAGCATACCTCCAGTCCCCAGTATAAATTAATATGTCCTCACGACACCTGCCACTGATCAGCACCCTGAAGGCTACAATGCCTTGTATACTGCAAACATTACTGAAGTACAGGGAAGCGCCCCAGATGAGGAGAAACAATTGTGGGTAAAAATATGTTGCACACAATCACCTACAGATCTATTGTGGAGGCAGGAATGCACAGGAAAGATAGTAATGCCACACAACCTGCTTGTGACAGCATTTGATCAGCTCCATCACCCCTCTCACAGCTCCAAACATCATATTGCGCACACAATTATTTTTACATTTGTATACCACACTAAGCCCAGCGATTACAGCTTGAGATCAGATTTGGGTACAGTGTGGCAAGTTGCAGCAGTTGGACAAGGAAAGGATGCTGATTAGAATGTATTTCTTGAAAAGCCAGGTTTTCAGGTGTTTACGGACAGCACAGTAGGATTGTTCCGATTGCAAGTCGTGTGGGAGGGCATTCCAGAGTTTGGTGGCAATGGCAAGCAAGCTGGATCCTACAGCTTTAGATAATCTGAATTTCGGCATAGGCAGACGGTTGGTGTAGGATTTTCTCATAGATCTCACTTATTGGGGTATGGCAAATTGCGGTGCGACGTAAGGTGGTGCTGAGTTTCATAGGGATCTGCGAGTGATTGCTAGAGTTTTGAAGGCAATTCTGTCTTGTATGGGAAGACAATGGCCCTTTCTTCTTGCCTCAGTGATGTGTGTTTGCCTAGGGTTATTGAGGGCAGCACGAAGAGCATTGTTCTGTATGACTTGCATTTTCTGTATGTTACGGTTAGATGTACCTGCAAATAGTGCATTGCAGTAGTCAAGTCAAGTGCCAACAATTGCTCTTGTGATAGATAGACAGCTATCGGGGGATAAGAACAGTCTAGAGGCGTTAATGAGTTTGAAGGTGTATGCTGCTGAGGACGCGATAGCGTCCACTTGGCAAATGAAGGTGATTGATGCATCTAGGTATATGCCCAGGTATACATGCATGCAGGAGGATTTGTTGTCCCAAATCTCCAGGAGCACCTAACAAACATGGTCATTAGATGCACCATTTGTCAAAGTTTCAGCACAGGCATGACCCTACGAACATTGAGAGGCACTCTACCCTGCACCACTGGGCTGTTTCCGCAAGTTGCATATCGACTATGCGGACATGGGGGAGAGATGCAGCGGGTGCCGATATTTAATCGTTGTGATCTGCCCCTTCTCACATTGGGTGGAGGTGGGTCCTGGTGCACATCTGGATGTCAAATGCGTGGCCACATTTCTGGTCCACAAAGTGTTCCCCCG
Organism: Ambystoma mexicanum; assembly: GCF_040938575.1. Taxonomy (NCBI): domain Eukaryota; kingdom Metazoa; phylum Chordata; class Amphibia; order Caudata; family Ambystomatidae; genus Ambystoma; species Ambystoma mexicanum. Next base: position 1,044,373,154 of record NC_090924.1, read on the forward strand.
ATGAAGCATGTACGATGTGCTGAGGTCAGAAAATGGCACACATTTCAATGAATTGTTTAAGGAGCTTACGGTACTGCTTGGCATCAAGCACCGGGTGTGTACGATTTATCACCTCCGGCCAATGGAGTTGTGGAACGAATCAACGGACTACTAAAAAGTAAACTATCTAAGCTTTGCACCACGTTAAAGAAAAACTAGGTGCATTGCCTACCCTTGGCCCTGTTCAGATTTCGCACACAACCCAGTAAGCACCGCCATCTATCGCCCCACGAGGTGGTGACTGTTCGTTGGCGGCACACACCAATCTCTCCTATTTGAAAAGCGGCAGACGTGCAGAAGGCAGCAGCCATTCTAGGTGACAAGTTTAAAGACCATTTAACAACCTGCATACGCGCCATAAAATGGATTTCCCGACAGATTGCACCGCCCCGATCAGAAGGCATGCCAAGCGCCACTGCTGACTGCACAGTTGAACACCCACCTACTCAACTGCTGCTGCCAGGATAACTTGTCTACGTTCAGTCCTTTGTCCGTGGGTGGACCAGCCCCAGGTTCAACAGGCCATTTGAAGTGGTCTATTCCACTCCTCTTGTCATCAAAGTGAAGTGCCTCCGGTACTGGATCCACCTGTCTGACGTTCGGAAGGCCCCGTCAGACACTACAACAGCACTTTAATCATTTGCAGTGGGCATCTACCCCCTTTCCTTTTCCTACTGCCATAGCTAAAAGTTCAATTTCACATCCTCCCCAAACGCGTGCACAAGAAAAAAGCTGCTACAACTAGTTTAGACTGCCAGGTGCTCTCTTGCGCTTGCCTTTATCTCTCTCGCTCTCCCTTTCTCTTTCTCCATCTCCCTCTCTCTTTTGTATGTATACGTTTTGCCTTTCAGATTCACCGACAGCATGGAACCAGCACGCTCGGATAACTCAATATATGAGCAAATGGCTCCAGCACATTCAAACCACTCAATGCATGTCAGAAAGCGTTATGATTTTGAGGTTGGGTCTAGATATTTGCATTCATATTTGTGTGCTATGCATCTTGTAGCTATTGTATTTGCCATGTCCATGGTTAGCTTGGGAATTTACTTAGTGAGCATTTTTATATTGAAGGGCAATATAAAAGGGGGAAAGGCAGGAGGAGATGTTAACGTTACTGTAAAAAGCATCTCAAATGTAGAACCAGATTAAACCAAACATTTCACAGAGGTAAAGAAGTATGTATTGGTCGCAGAGCCTAACCCACCCACAAGCAAATGTATCGCTCCCAAAGGACAACCTCACGCCCCAAAATGATAACACCCCACCACCTCCAGCTGGAATATTAGGATATATTGCTAGATCCCGTTTCCCAAATTTACCATCCCTGTTGATGTACATAATGCAACCACAATCAGAAATGGATATCGAGGGGGACCCACACGTACAAAAAGACAAGCCAGAAGGCAAAAACATGATGCATATAGTGGACTTGGTTTAAATGCTATAGAAGATGTATGTCACCCTGAACTGTCCAACAGTTGGTATACTGATATGAGCGTGGTGGGAAGAAATAGAGCGAATGGAAGCTATGTGTGTTCATTGATACCGCCTGCGTCTGGGGCACCCAAGGTCCTAGTGCCACAGGAAGTACCAATTATAGAGGCACAATGCCTAGTACATCTTACGCTGTATAGGCTCAGAGGTACTTTCCAGGCACACAATGTAATACTCTAAGTGGTGGACGTAGATCGCTTGAAATGCAACAACCACCCAAAAAGCAACAAATGCCTTAAGAGACTATCTGGTAACAGAAGGATTGAAATACTCTAATAACAAATGGCAAGAAACAACAGTGAGTTGCATGGCAGAGGGCCTCGTGGGATACAAAGAAAGAGTTCTGGCAGGGGTGGAAGCTTCATGTGCAAAAGTCTGGACTGAACTATCACAAAACTAACATGGATTGAAGCAATGGAAAAACCAAAGAAGAAAAATACAAACTTTGCTTTTACAGTTCTGGAACGATACCTGTATGATCCAATGAACACTGCAACAAAACTCTACTAATGCCTGATCCCAAGAAATGCACGGCGGCAGTGATGGATGTGACCAACAAGCGTACTTGCACCTCGCACCATCAAGGAGGGGCTATTGTTCGTTGGCCACACTGCACGCAGCGCTACTTGTAATTCGAGAAGCACACCTACAAGGGGGGGCAACCAATGTTTTCCCCTAGCCCCTTGTCAATCACTGAAGAAACAAGGAACACCTTGCCAGCCCCATATTTTTGCATCCTCCCAGACAAAGAAAGGCATGAATATCTAGAAACGAAGAAGAGGTCGAACTACCTGTCCCAAGACTCAGCAACCCTGATCAGCGAAACAACAGACGATTACCAGCTCGTTAGCAAGGTAGAGACATTTTTCGCATCATGCTGCCCGGGGTGCAAGCAGCAGCCAATGCCAAATTACTGCAAATTGTCTGCTGGGAATAATACAGCTGGCAAACGACACTGAACAAGGGTTTAACGTCATAAAAGTGGAACTCTGAGCCCTAAGTCTGATGACAATGCAGAACAGGTGCGTCCTGGACATGCTTACTGCCATGCAAGGAGGCATGTGCAAGAAAATTGGTGATTCTTGCTGCATATTCGTGCCTCCCGAAGATGCTGAGAATGGCTCACTGTCGCACATCATCAAGGCTGTGCAGAACTTGGGGGTACACATGAAGAAAGAAGCTGGAGTACAAGATGACGACTGGTTCGATCTGCCTTTTCCTTGGGCCCCATCCTGGCTGGGGGAGATGCTGAAGATGCTGATGCCTGTCATCGTTTTTATTTTGGTTATTTTTTGCACCTATCAATGGGACTCAGATGTTGTGCCAAAGCAGTGCCAAACAGCGCAATGATGATGATGGTCTTGGTTGGGGTAACACCCAGAGCAACTTGTGTTACCACAGAGAGCGGTACCCAGACAGATTACCCAAACAAACCACGTATGGTTGAGATTTACAACCCCTTACACCTACCTGGCACTGTCACCAAACACCCACCCAACCTCGAGAACTACACCGAACACTGGGTCGATGTAGCTTGGGATGGGGGTTGCATTTACATGACATGCACACCAGAAGAATACACCCAACCTGGGGAAAGCGTGCGAGATGTGTGTAGAGTATGGGTCCCAATTAAAGATTCACTGCCATACGTAGAGGCTAAAAGACGAGAATGAGAGCGATCAAGAAGGAAAGCTGAAGACTATATAGAACCACGGGCCCCTGGGTGAACCTATTTGGGAGCTTGTTACTGTAGAAGTTGGGGAGGAGACAGGGTGTTCCCACCACCCTAGGCGATACCGAATAAGGCACAAATGATAGAAGAAACATTCGGTGAGCAGGGAGGCACACATAAATGGGGGTTAGCGATCACTGTAATGCATGTATTAAAAGCTATAGAAGAAACGCAAATGCCATCTTAGACAAATGGCAGCCATCCTGAAGCATATGCCCAAGCGCGGCGAATAGTATTGGGTGCTTCAATATTGGGTACCTTGGATGAGTGAGAACAACAGCCCTACCCCGGCCAGGTTCCACACAGCCCATGAAATCCTCCATAGTTCCAAAGAATCACAGGCCCCCGCGCACAGGGAAGAATGCACCCTGCAAGGTTATGAGAAGCGAGCAGTGTGCCTCTTGGCAGTATCATCCCATGAGACAGATAGCCAGGCCTCCTGCCCCCAATAACCCAACATGAGAAATAATGCTTTGTAATGCTTTCACATCCTGAGACCCACCCAGACCACAGACTATAAAATATTTACACGCCTCGATCGATCACGAAGATCAGAGCTAAAGGCTATCGCGCCTTCGGAATTATAGCCCACAACTAAGGTGGATGACGTTGGGAGTTGCTGAGCTGCCCGGGAATGAGTGAAGCATTTGAGTTAGTGTCTGGCAGGTGTTTGCAACAATGATAAGGCAACATTGCATAACAGAGTAGCCAATTAATTGTTAGACCAAGCTCACAGCGGATGACGAGCCCAGCAGCACCCACTTGGTCTGAGATCTACAGATGAAGATGGACCAATAGCCTGGCATCCCATATGGACCAGACTCTATATGTGTAGTGCCCATCCAATCGGGATGGTAGAATTGTACCGTAATTAATGACGTAATGAGTGACGCTGTCTGGAGTTATAAGGTACTACACATGCTCCCAGAAGTCAGAGCATTCTCGTGCAGCAGAGTCCTTTGCTGGTGTTTTTTCTGTTCTGTGGAAATAAACACTTCTTACCTTTGCAAGCTCATCTTGGGCCTTCTTCCCTAGCAGGTTGCATATCTTCTGGTGCGAGCATGCACGGGCGTGCCTTCATTTGGGGACACCAACATCCTTAGTTTTAGTTTCTAGGTAGGAAAGTTCCTCTTTAGAATAGGGCTAAAGAGGAGTTTTTCAAACCCCTTTCTTTTGAACAAAAAAGGGGTTTACTTAAAAATACAACATCCTTGTGTCCGTCACTCATTTCTGAACGCCTCACAGCACCCTATCACAAATAAGGTTTTAAAAGGAAGGAAAATTGAGAATGTGATACAGCAGAATACGAGTGTATATGACAAGATGTGTTAAACATTTAAAGACCTTTCAGGGGGACATGCGTTCATGTAACATGGCAACAGTAATCTTAAATTCAATTAATGAAATTGCTTCATCTGGCATTGTGAAATAATGTGTTATTATTATTTTTTCAGACATTTCGAACCCATAGCTCCGCCCAGCTATAGCGCAGCGTAGGTTACCATCCTGTCTCCTTACCGCCTCTTAGCCTCCAAGAAAGCGTTCTGCACTTATTGGACAGCCACTGAAAAATCCAGATAGATGTCGAGTCTGAGGTCACCCTTCTCTCTGCATTATGGTACAAGATCGACAAGAGAGTTCCCTCTACAAAGGTTAGCATATTACCCTTCAGGAACACCTCAGGAATTACGATCATTTAGATGTTACTCCGGTGTGATCTGGACTCCAGGTCTTCGCACTTTTTAGGGCGATTTGAAACTGCTTTATAAGGGCAGTGTGAAGAAAAGAGAAAAGAGAGCCAGAAAAGAGACACGGACACAGAGGAGCCATGGTTTTGGTTAAAGACTTATTAAAATGAAAAGGGGTTGTAAAAGGCCTCACTGTCTCTAATCTAGGAGGCATTTCCCTACCTCAACCAAAACGAAGGGCCTGTCCAGTGTAATGAATGCCAAAGTAATGTACGTCCTGTGTACAAATCCCATGCTTGCCCTCACACTCCAAAACAAACTATAAGGTGCTAAGGAAATGGGTCTTCTGCTTCTTGAAGTGCACAAATGTTCAAATCCAACACAAAAATCTCTTCCCCAGTTTTCTCTCAAAACAAAAGAATAATTCAAGTTCCTTGTAGCTCAAGAGGCCAACTCCTTCCTCTTGTTGTAATTCACTCCCGGGGAAATGGCTCCCTTCCCCAGTTTTCTCTCCACATTCAAGATAACTCAAAATCCTAAGGACATGGGTATTCCTTGGAATTCTCCCAACAGTACTGCAACTTGGGTGTGGATACCAGACTCAAAGGACACCCGGTATAATCCCCAGCCCGATTTTCTTCCTCAGTCAAATTCAATTCAAAATTCCCAAGGGCATGGGTCTTCCTTGGGATTCTTTTTTTACAGTTCCTTGTATACACTTGACATTGCCTGGTATACTCTCCTGCCATGATTTTCATGCAATTTCTTTATACAGCGTGTGTTCAGTATTTTTCTCAGAAAGCGAATTCAGCTTGCTTTACAAAAGATCTGGTATACTCCCCTGCTACATATTAACAAACAATGTACCTTGGGCTTCTCTCTTTTGGTTTTCCCCAAATTTGTAATGTGGACCGCTGGCCCCAATGGCACTCTCTAAGGCCTTTGTTCTTTTTCCCAACAGTGCTTCAGTACCCCAAACCGTTCCGTGGGCTCACCGGTTCGCTTCCCGTGCTTCTGCGTCTTTTGCGGTCACTGCAAGCACTTCAGACAGGCATTCTGTTTTCAGTCGGCGTTCCAGCTCCCTCTGCATTCAGAAAGCACGACTTGCTTCCTCGCATCCTACCACGGCCTCGGTGGAGCTGCCCCAGGCACGTTGCATACCGGGTTTCCTGCTCGCTCCGTTCTGCCGTCTGCGATGCCGCTAGTACCTCACTCTGCCTTGTGCTGGAGAACTCCAGGTTTCCCTTCCCAGCATGGTTTTGAACTGTGCCAGGCCAATTGGATTGTCCCAACAGCTAGACTGCTGGTCTTGGTTTTCTTTAGGAGTAATCATTACTACTACTCGCCGCCTCCTTGTCTCAGTTTCTGTTAGTAAAGACTGAAGGGAGGTTACCTGTACTTCTGCCATTTATATGGAAGAGTAGAAGCACAGTGTACCCTAGCCAAGATTCTCTATTTTGTTAGCAATGGACGAGCAATCAAGGCTTCGCTCTCAGGAGGTGATGCAAAGTACAGTGTAGTCCCCAAGCATCCAAAAAGGAATGTCCACACACTATGTTTGTGATAACACAGTTCTTTATATAAATAAGGTTCAGAATATATACAATCAATAACACACTTTGTGCTTTGGCAATACTAATATGGTGAATATGTACAAGGTCTATGTGGTACCACAGTTAACTCTTGACTCCTTTAAAATGTACCAACTGCTGACAGTCTCGGTGGCATACAAATCAAAATAGTAAAGTGAATCAACAATAGACATGGGAAGGAAGACAAGTCGGGTTTAAACAAATGGCAGAATACTTTGTCCCTACCCGGGCAACCTGTAAATAAAGTATATCAACAAGGCCAGTAAATATATGTTTAAAATAGTCTTGTTTCCTGCTACAATGTTCTACTACCCCAATGTACCTGGTTTAGCAGAGTTCTTCGATGGTTCGTCGACAGATTCCTCTTGAGTGAACTCCCTTTAAGGCAGGAGTCACGGATCGTTGAGATGCCTCAAAGAAAACATGAACAATGTCGTCAAGGCCGCAGGTTCGGCCTTTGCGGTGCTCATGCGATCGGTTGTGGACAGCCTACAAAGATGAGGCGTGCGGAGCACCTCGATGACGAGAGTTTGTTACTGCAAAGTAGATTGATGAAGAACATGGGCCCAGCAAGGGCATCGGGCGACGATCGGGACTCGACGACGGCTGGCTTTCGGATTCTTCGTCAGCGTCTTTGTGGACTTCGGGTGGTGGGAAAATCCACCGGCTGATTCTCCTCGGTTCGTCTGCGACCTCGACTTTCTCCGGCGGGACAAAGTGGTCGACGGTGATGAGCAAGGGAGTCCTTGATTTCAAAGTGTCTTAGGAATGGAGCGTTGCAGATCCGGTCGACGATGAGGTTACATCGGTCCTCCGAACCTCAGTCGACAGTGATGGTCGTCAACGGCCTCGATGTCCTGGCACTTACTTCAATGTTCCTCGGCGGTCCCCGTCTCCAGTCGGCAGCCTTTGGAAGACTGACTTCCAGGGAGCCTTGGTGAATATTAGATGGTGCACGATGTTCCCTCGTAGCTCAGAAAGAGATCTCCTAGCCAGGTCCTCTCTTGGATCAGGTCTTGGAGACACAACAGCTTTCGGATTGCATCGAAGGAAAGCAGCAGCAAAGCTTTCTTATTCCAGCTGGGCTTCATGGTTAAGCATCAAGTTTCGACTTCAGCTTCTGAACAATTCCAGTAAGTGAGAGGTCCCCAGATATACTGTTCTGTCTATTATTCACGCTGCTGGGCCAAGCTCAGCAGCCAATCATTCAGAAGGGCATTTATGCAGGCAGGCAGCCAATCAGGCCCACAGCGCATTCCGGCCATTCTTTTCCATCCAGACACTCAAAACAAAGAATGTGGATTGGGGCAAGCACCCAGACATTCAGCACACCACACTTCATTCATACCAGTTACGGCAGGGCTGTCTCATTCGGTGTGTCACACACCAGAAACCAGACATCCATAACACGAAATGTATATTGGTCACACACTCCATTCACCCAGGTCCCACCCCAAGGGCGTACCCACAACATACAGTCATTGGGAAGGCTCCAGCCAGTCTGGCCTGGACTTCCCCCACAATACCATATATGAAACTGCCATCCAACAGCCATTCAGGGGAAGGGACAGAGTCAGGGCTTCCCAGGACTTTGGGAAAGCAAGGTAACAGGCAATAAGAGGCCACAGGGGCCATCTTGTCTCCTATCAGGAATCAACTGATTCCAATGGCAGGGCCCGATATCCCAAAATGAAGGATACTCAGAGCACCTGCCAATTTCAGCATGGAGCTGCCACCAGCAAATACCCTGCTCTGTGGGCCACACACAGGTGCCCAAAAACATACACTAGGGGTACAGAGTTGTACCCCCACCCATGAGTGCCATCCCAAGGGTCTGTTCACCACAACCAGAAAGCGGAAGAGCTGCACAGCCAGGAGTCCCACATGGACTCATGTGCAGAAAACAACACAGAACACACATGAAAAAGGAGTACAGGACAAGGACATGGAGGCCCTGTCCCTCCAATGCATTTCCAGCATCACACTGTAATGTTGTTTTCCATGTTATATTGAGGAATACTCGCTATAGGCTTAGCAAGTGGTTGAGGGAGTGAGTTACAATTTGCCATCAAGGCATGAGGAAGGGAGGGGACATCCCTAAAAGGGAATGGGGATATGTGATGTCAAGTCATCTCCTTGAGGGTCGCCTCCCCCCATGTGGTCCTACCTCATATAACCGCCCCCAGGGTCAGGACCAGGTAGCGGCTGCCAGCCCCTGTCCGCATGAGGAGAAACTATCTCAGGGAAAGGAGTGATGACATCATCCGATTCCTCACAGCAGAAAGATCATTCTTAAGAGTGGAAACGTCTTCCACCAATACAACCCGCGATTCCGCTTCTGTAATCCTCTTGTTGGCTTTTTCCAGTTTTGAAGCGAGGGAATGAATGCTAACCATGATGTCATCTAGATTAACATTGACAGTAGAAAAGTCCTCCTGCATACACGCCATTATTTTCTGCAGTTCTGACCTATCGCCCGGAGGCGAGGGCTGGTCTATATCTGCTATGCTGGTCGCCTTGTTGGGTGCTTTTGACGTAGATGTGGTGAAGCTGTCCATGCTTCCTTCTCCTTTATTTGTCCCTTTTGTCACCTCCTTGCATTATGGATCCGAATTACGGAGGGGATCTTCAATGAAGCAGCTAGCCGCCAGAATGTTGACCAGTAGTGCATGTGAAAAAAGGGCCCCTCTAATCAATCCGCACAGTGCTAACTGAGAGGGTGCCCTCAGCCATGCCAGACCAACGCTGAAGGCAGACAAATGGAACAACGTTGGTGGTGGGTTTGAGCTCCAGGTAGAGGGCCGTCACAGTCAGAGCAGGACACCTGCAGGGGGCCTCCAAGTAGAGCATTAGCGAGTGGCTCACCCGCCAGCCTGCTCCTCTGCATGTTGCGGTCAGGTAGCAAGGTGTAAAGCAGGGTTCTCATCATGGATATAGGGTGTGATGGCGACAGTTCAGTGCAACCGATCCCAGTGCTGCAATGCCCCTTCTGCCCCGCAGTGGAAAGACAGCACAGATATGCTCACCATGCAGGATCCTTGTTCGGTAGGCCGCCCCACCCGTGTAGATCATCAATCCAACAGCTCCATCGGACACGATAGACCATCCAGCACCCCCACACCGTCATTTGGACCAGGCAGACGTGCCACCACTCGTCATGATTCCCAAGGTGCCGGACTGCATCTGCAGCTCCCCAACACCCTGCGAGTGCCCATCACGGCGCAGTGCAAGCTGTCGCTCGTGGACCCAAACACGGCTTGTCCTGTGCATGTCCAGGGGCACAATCTTCTCTGCTTCTTTAAATATGCGCCAGCTAGTGTTGAAAGGGTATTTGGGGTGCTAAATAGGGTGCAAGATGGTAATTGAAGGTCCCTATGCTCAGAGCTCCAGCAGGGAGTGGCCATCTTGTTCTCTGCTCAGCAGTGCTCCCCCACACCCTATCACTTTACAGAGGAGGCATTGGCATATGTGTTCTATGGTATTCATACCTCATCTACAAAATGTACAGGTACACATCGTACTCTCGACCATTGTGGCCTTGATCTCAGTACAGTCAACCCCAACCCTTGCTAGTGCCTTTCTGAACCAGGTATGTCATGTTCATGACCTCCAAAAAACCATCAATGATCGAGGGTCTCCAAACATGTCAGCCTTTTGGAAAGGGTGTCTGAATTACACCTTAGCCTACCACCCCAGAGTTTTGGCCAAAATTAAAAAAGGTAACCCTGGTTCAATACCACATTGCTACGCTACTGAAAAGGAGTATGACTGGTTTACCCTACTCCAATTGGCCAACTTTATTTATAATGACTCTTGTCATACCTGTGAGAAACCTGAAGGTTTCTCACCCGATAGTCCCCGGAGATCTGTAATCCAGGTGGCCAGGACACGCCCATCGCTATTAGATCCAGTTCCTCTGGGTGGACCAGTGGGGGAGAATCACCTGGATGAGGGGTCTTTGGGGAGTGGAAGTGGGACACCAACAGGTGAGACGCGATACCCCCTTTCTTATAATACATTTTCCCCATCCAAGCCCATAGGATACTTAGAAGCTTAGCCCCACTCCGCACCCCTCCCGACACAAACACTTTCTTACACTGTGAAAGACATCGGACTAACACCAGAGCCATTTACCTGACATGTCCCAATACAAGTGTCAGGCAGAGACAGGCAAATAACTACACACACCTGACGACCCTTTCCCTTCCCCACAGGGATAAAAGGCAGAGCACGAGAGCACACTTTGAGCAAGGACAAACGCATGAGGAAGCAGCTATTCCAGGACGGCAGTTCAAACGGATAAGAAAGGCAGTGAGACCGGAAAAGCAAAACCAGGATGAAAGTGCCCTTGCCCTTTTCGACCAAAAACCGCAAAGCCTCAGTGAAAGAAATCATAAAACCAGGAACCACAGCTGACGTGTGGTGTAACTGAAGTCTAAGGTGCATGGGACCCTCCCGCACTGATAACCGAGGCAGGGAGACGCGATTGCTACCGTGGTAACGTCCATGACTCGAGAGACAAGAAACAACAAGGAGTTCCGCACAGCCGGTGATTCGGAGGGAGAACCATTAGTAACCCGGACGGTGTTGAGCAAAGGTTGCAAACAGCAACCTGTTATGAACAAAGAACTTGTGCACTAATCAACTTTTAAAGCCCAGGGAAAGACCAGCTGCAGAGTGGTCTGGTGCCACGTGGACACCCATTCAAAACACTGTGGCTGGTCCCCTTTTCTTGGGAACATTATAGTACCTAGAGGCCGTAGGAAAGGCTGGCATAACGAGTTAAGGTGGTCATACAAGAGTCGAGACAAAATCCCTTGTACACTCAAAAGTCCTTAACCCATTACCAAAGATTTGACATTGTGAAACAGGTGTGTGCGCCCCCAGCTGAGGTAAACGCTGTGTGAATGATAAATGTGTGAAGCCTGACTAGGGGCTTAAGAGAAAGCCTGACTGGGGGCTTAAGAGAAAGCCTGACTGGGGACTGGAAAAAGCTAAGGGAAGTGAATCCCACAAGGTATTACAACTAAGTAAGTGAACTGTGCGAAACTGGCAAATGTGAACCCAGCTGAGGCAGGGTAATGTTGCAAAAAGGATCGGAGCCCGGTTGAGGGGGATCCATGGGTGAAAGGAAATCACTCGATGGGAAGATTACTGAAAGGAACTTTTGGTTTGTTGTTTATAGCACATCAGGCCCTCTGAGGCAAGAGACTTGGTGTAAAAGAGACTTGGCCACAGAAGGCCCTGATATTTTGAAAACTATCGGTAACCTCGTGCTGGAGAAGCCCAGGAGTGTGCTGTGCTTGAGAGTCCTGCCTTGTCCTGTGCTAAAAACATGGGGAAGGAAGACCCCAGTTATACCATCCTGACTTATTTTGTGAACACTTCTTTCTTTTATGGAGAACGTTATCCCACACTATTTTGTAACTTAGCGGTAAGGATTGGCAATAGGTATTTTAGTATAGGCCCTTTTTATTTGACAAGACGCCTCTAGGACTGCCTTATTATTTGATGGTTGTAGCTTGCTCTCATCTTCGATTTAGGTTTAGATTAGGCGTTTTTCTCACCCTTGAACTGTGATCACTTGTGTCTGTCTTTACTGTTGCCACCAGGAGTTCCTTACATACCTCAAAAGCGGTTACCTCATTACAGCTCTCCCGTGGCTTTCATCCTACCTCCACCCACTTGCATAGACATTTCCAAAGGTTCCCGAAGCTTTTGAGATGCCCACAACAATACAGGAAAGGTTCAAACTGCTGTCACCCACCTTCAACATGGCAAAGATCAGGTCAAGATCCAAGCTGACAAGAACAGAAGGCCAACTCTGGCCCATCAGATTCATGAGCCGGGCCGGTTGTCCACCGCTTATCTTCATATTCCACTTTGTCACTGCTATGTAAGCACCCCCCTTTTTATTGCTGAGGAAAGAAATCCTGTGCCCACGGTCTCCAAATCCCGAACTCCTGCCACATCCACTCTGTGTTTTACGTTTCCTTTATGAAACTTATCACATCCTCCCAAATACAATCTGATAGTATGGACTGAAAATCCACCAGCAGTAGGACCCCAAGAAGAATTTGAAATTCAGGATGTTCTGGACTCCTAGTATTACCATGTTCTCTGCATGGTCTAGTTGACTGTAAGGGTTGTGGTCCTGGTGAAAGTTAATGGCTCAAAATACAGGAGGGTTGATGCTCATATGCCAATGGCCTGTTTTCACAAAGGGGCTCTTCATAAGCCAAAACATTGGGGCAGAGCCCTTCAGCGGCATAGGTGGTAAGGCCTGGGTGGGGACATATTAGGGCCAGCCAACTTACCCCTTCCATGCTGAGAAAGAATTGTGGAGTCCAGCCCAAATCCCCTCCGAAAGCAGACTGCTGCATGGGTCCCACCACCTTTTGCCTTGACAGCATTGGCAACTGCTATGAACTCAGATACAAGGCCAGGGCAGGAAAGCAAATGTGGCTTGGAGCATGAGAGAGGATGGCTATTCCTGGTTTCTGCAACATATTCAGATGCACCTCTTTTCCTGTGACAAGTCGGCACGTATGATGCAAGTGTGCAGATGTCTGGTTGACGTAACCTGGATGTTCTCACCTTCAAAACCTGGCAATGTGTGAAATTGGCATTCACACAAACCATCCTGAACTGTAGGGGAGGTCTTCCACATCTGTTTTAGGGAACTAGAGCCTTCATTATTTCATTGCAAATGTGCATCACTGGAAGATCCCACAAGATGTAAGCAAAAACCCGTCTACTTGTGGCAGGACAAGACCCCTCTGCCAGGACCTTATCGCCATAGCGTTCCAGGAAGGTGTTTATGAGAAACTGTGAATCTTAAGGTATTGATCATAAATTGAGCAATTGGTTGCCGTTATTCATAGGAGCACCATGAACCGGTTGACTAGGTGTTCAAGAGAAAAATAAGTTTTGATGTTACTCATTTGTTGTGCAATAATAAGTGTGTTTGTATGCAGTGTATGGGCACAAGTGGGTGATGACAGAATGCTATAATCTCTGGAGATCTTAGTAAGAAAGGTGGGGCTCCTGTTTTTGATATTGTTGCACATGATTAGGATAAAGGAAATGGGACAATATGTTGGTTTTAACATCCATGGTTGAAAATGAAATAAAATATATTTTTGTATTCTAAAATTTTTAACTAGCGATTCATAAAATCGGAGCTAGCGTAAACTCAATCTGCAGGAGTATAGGGAACACCACCCTCATAATTTATGGTATCGATTTTGAGTCCCGAGCGGGTGAGTGCTCCCTCCTAATCTTTGCTAGAGTCCCCTTTCTTTTTTTGGATGAGATGTTTTTACAACATCTTGACTCATAATAAATGTAATTGCTGTAAATCATTTGGGCACACAAGTATGACCTTTCAATGTTGAATGTTGTGATCTTTATGGAAAAAGTAAACAAATGTAAAAATCCAATAGAACACCAACAATTGAATTATACATTTGAATTTCAGAGACACATTTCAGAGACAAATAAGAAAGAAATAATATCTCCGACCTTCAGGGTCATACGTTTGGAACACTCTCCGTGCTTGTGCTGAAGGGCTTTCAGGAGCAACAACTGTCATTTCCTAAAAAGGAAAGTACAAACAATTGAAAAGAACATAGGTTCACAAAATTAAATTCTGCTTTTAGCTATAAACAATATATAATGAAAGTACACAGAGTTTGTACTGATCATGTTTAAAACTACAGGAAGTAAATACACCCTGACTGAGATTTGCGTTTTAAAAAAAAAACACACATGACAATTCAATGGAACCACACTCACGGAGCTCATCATTCATCGTAATGTGTATTCCTTAATAAAGTGTTAACCATTACTGTTCCGTAACGTGTATTCCTTAATTCATTGTATTTGTTTTAATAGTGTTTTTCTGACACAATGGAGCGTTTTATTACCTACATCCCCCACCCCTACGAAAATGAATCAGTGCACTAGACGCTGGGAGTGATGAAACCAAAAGTGATGCATAGGAAGCTTTGAATGAATAACTCACGTCACACTTTACTGGCAAGGATGGCCAACAAAAGCCAGTGCTGGGAAGAAGAAATGTGGCGTAGAAGTTCACAGCAATGTCGCTTATGAGGCAGGAACAGGACTATTTGGGATGTGGTTGTGTCTTCATCTAATGGCACAAAAAGTCTAAATACGATAGAATGGGAAAATGCCAAAGTAATTCACAGTGGTTAGCAGATTACTATGGTGGTGTAAAAGCGAACGAACAAGAAACTATGATTGCTTGGGTGGAAAAAACTGATTTCACTCTGATTGGAGGTTAGAGTCAGGTCACCACCAGCAGCAAATGCAAGCCTGCCATGTTTGACCGTACAAGAACTAGCAGATCACTGCACATTTGTTACCGTGCATACCAAAATGTTGACTTGTTTTCTTATTTTTTTACCGCTTTTCACTATATATATATATATATATATATATATATATATATATATATGATACATTACTCACCGTAATCGTATTTCTGATGCTTGTATCTGCTTAGATGCACATGCTGTGCATAGGCCGACATCTAGTGGAAGCTGCGGAGTATTACAGTTTGTTTTTCGAAACTCGAAAATGGGCGTCGACACAGGCGTGCCAGTAATACAATCCCTAGTGTGATGTACACTGTACCCAAGATCCCCCACGCGTCTAGGATCCTCAGATTGTATTTTTTCTGACATGAGGAAGCATGAGGAGTAGTGTGAGTACAGATAATCCAAGCAGATAGACAGAAAGGTAAGACTACAAGCAATCATGCGCCTTCTCTCGGAGGGGAGGAAGGGTGGGTCGCATGTGAATCTAAGCAGATACAAGCATCAGAAATACGATTACGGTGAGTAATGTATCCCTTCTGAGGCTTGTGGAATCTGCATAGATCACATGCTGTGCATAGATTAGCGAGCAGTACCAGAAGAAGGAGGTGGGATGTGAGAAGGGTCATGAGCAAACAGGTGTCTTAGAACCGCTTGTCCCACGTGTGTATCTGCCTTGGAATGAGTGTCAATGCAGTAATGCTGAGTAAAAGTGTGAATAGAGCTCCAAGTAGCTGCTTTGCAAATGGTGTCGAGGGGAACATTTGCAATGAAAGCCAGAGTGGCCCCAATGCCTCTAGTAGAATGGGCCCTTGGCGTAAAAGGCAGAGTTTTTTCAGAAAGAGAGTAACATAGCTGTATACAGTTGATAATCCACTTCGAGATCGCGCCTTTAGAGACGCGATCCCCCTCTCTGCCTGTAGCTACGGAGACAAACAGTTGATCTGTTTTCCTTAGCGGTCTGGTTTTATTTACATAGTAGAGGACCGCCCTACGCACATCAAGGGTGTGTAGTTTCACCTCAGCTGAGCTTTGCGGGTTCTGGAAGAAAGCCGGAAGCTCGATGGACTGGTTTACATGGAACTTAGATATAAATTTAGGTGAGAACCTAGGGTGTGTGCGTAAAACCAGTTTGTCCTTGTGGATAGTAAAGAAAGGATCCTGCACTGACAGAGCCTGAATTTCACTGACCCTTCTTATAGAGGTAATGGCTACTAAGAAGGCCGTTTTATAAGTCAGGTGTTTGAGACTACTTTTATGCATGGGTTCGAAAGGGGGGCCCATGAGCTTAGCTAGCACCACATTGAGGTCCCATCCTGGCGGTGGGTTCGAAATAGGAGGGTGAAGTCTCTTTACTCCTTCCATGAAGGCTTTAACTACTGGTACTTTCCACCACGATAATTTGTTATGGGATGTGGTGTAAGCCGAGAGGGCTGCCAGGTGTACCTTCAGAGAGTTAAAAACCAACCCTGCGTCCAGCAGGTGGAGCATGTATGTTACAACGTTGGAAGGAGTGCAATCAACTGGGTTGATTTGTTTATTCTGGCACCAAATAACGAATCTCTTCCACTTGTCAAAGTAACAGTGCCTTGTGTTTGGTTTCCTGGATTCTTTTAGGATGTCCATACACCTCTGTGGTAAATTGAGATGCCCAAACTCTATGACCTCAGGAGCCATGCTGCCAGGTTCATTGAGTTGGGTTCCTGGTGCACTGTTTGACCTTGTTGCTGGGACAGTAGGTTGTACCAGGCTGGGAGTTTGATGGGCTCGCACACCGCCATCCTGCGTAGGTGTGGAAACCATGGTTGTCTCGCCCACATGGGAGCAACTAGGATGAGCGTCATCGATTCCTTGTTCATCTTGTACACCACCTTCCTGATGAGAGGAGTTGGTGGAAAAGCGTACGCAAACATCCCTGACCAGTTCATCCACAGGGCGTTCCCTTGGGAGTCTGGCTGGGGGAACCTGGATGCAAATCCTGGGCATTGTTTGTTTTCGCTTGTGGCGAATAGGTCTATAGTGGGGAAACCCCACTGAGAGAAGAGATCTTCTATGATATCTCTGTGAAGGACCCATTCGTGTTCTTCTGGGAGGGAGTCTCTGCTTAGGGCATCCGCTAAGGAATTGAGCTCCCCTGGAACATGTTGTGATGACAGGAAGATGTTCCGTCTGAGTGCCCATATCCAGATTTTCTGGGCAAGCTTGGACAGATTTGGCGAACGAGTCTCTCCTTGTTTGTTCAGATAGAACATGGCTGTCGTGCTGTCCGTCCGGATCTGCACCGACAAGTTTAGCAGATGGGGCTTGAACGCCCGAAGCGCTCGGAATACTGCCAGAAGCTCTAGCAGGTTGATGTGGTTCTTGGCTACTGAGTGAGACCAGAGACCCTGAGCTGTGTGGTGGAGATGGTGAGCTCCCCACCCAGTCAGGCATGCATCTGTAGTCACCACTGCCTGTACTTCGGGATCGTAAAAGGGTTTTCCCCTTGCGAGATTCTCTCTTATCCACCAGTGTAAGCTCTGTACGAGTGTTGGCGAAACGACCACTAGATCGTCCCACTGACCACTTGCCTGAGACCACTGTTTCGCCAACCATTCCTGCATGGGACGCATGCGCATACGCGCGTGGGGGACCAGGTAAATGCATGACGCCATCATGCCCAGTAACCGCATTGCTTTGCGTACCGTTATTTGTTGACCTGACTGATAATGTGGAATTTGCAGTAGTATAGTTCGAATTCTCTCTTCCGAAGGGAAGGTCAACCCTTTCTGAGTATCTAGGATTGCTCCTAGGAACTGTTTTGAGGTGCTTGGCACCAGACTTGACTTCTTCTCGTTGATAGAGAAGCCTAATTCGTGGAGGAGGTCGATAGTCCTCTGAATGTTTGACCTGCAAATTCCTGGGGTTTCCCCCGTTATGAGCCAGTCGTCCAGATAAGGGTACACTGGGATTGCCTCCCTGCGTAGGTGTGCAGCTGCCACCGCCAGTACCTTGGTGAATACCCTTGGTGCTGAAGCTATTCCGAAGGGCAGTACCTTGAATTGGTAGTGGCGACTGTCTACCTTGAAGCGCAAGTATTTTCTGTGCGCTGGGAGCATGGAAATATGAAAATAAGCATCTTTCATATCCAAGGTTGCCATGTAATCCCCCTTTTTTAGGAGGGGGATTACCTCTTGTAGCGTGGTCATACGGAATTTTTGGGGCTTGACATACTTGTTGGCAGGCCGTAAGTCCAATACTGGGCGCATTGTCAAATCTTTCTTTGGCACAAGGAAGTAAGTTGAATAGATACCCTTGTTTACCTGGTGTCCTGGGACGAGTTCTATCGCGTCCTTTTCTAGCAGAATGGCGATCTCCTCGAGAAGGATCTTCTGATGTTCTAAGGAGTGTATTCTTTGTCGTGGAGGGTGGTTCTGGGGACGCTGCAGTAATTCTATACAATATCCTGTGGACACTGTTGACATTACCCATCTGTCTGAGGTGATCCCTTCCCAAGCCTGGGTGAAGTTGGAAATGCGTCCCCCTACTGGGGTTGCGTGAGAAGGGACCCTGAACTGAGCGTCACTGCTTTGGTGGAGGCGTGCCACCTCCCTTGTTGGGGCTGCCTCTGCCTCTTCCACGACCTCTCTTGTTACCCCTGCCGTAACTTTGGGTAGACTGCTGGTTGTTGTTCCATTCTGTACCCTGTCCTTGGGCATAGTTGCCTCTTTGTGAATTTTGGCCGCGTGGGCGACGAAAATTGCTGTTCCCCCTCTGGTTAGGGGGTTTGTTGGTAAGCTGGCCAAGGGATTTGAGAGTCTCGTATTCGTCCTTGGCATTCTTAAGTGCGTCTTCGACCGCTTTCCCAAACAATAGATCGGGTTCCACCGGCTTGTCTATTAATGAAGCCTGGGTTTCTGTTTTGAACCCCGACTGCCGTAACCACGCATGTCTCTTGATAACAGTACCTTCCGCTATCAATCTTCCTGCGTTGTCCGCGGCGTCGAAAGTTGCTTTTAATATGCAACCAGACACGGCTCTCCCTTCTGCCGAGATCCGAGCCAACTGGCCCTTTAACGGTTCAGGAGCAGAGGCTATGAGCGCCGCGACCTCTTCCCATTGATGGCAGTTGTAACTTGCCAACAGGGTGGTGGAGTTTGCAATCCTTGCTTGGTAGGCGGACGTTGAGGCTACCTTCCTGCCAAACCCATACAGTTTTTTGCTCTCCTTGTCGGGAGGAGCTTCTGACGACGATAAGGGTGTCCCAGCCCTCTTCCGAATGTTGGTAACCACTGGGGAGTCTGGTTTAAGATGTCCTCTTATATAAAGAGGGTCAGACTGGGCTGCCCGAAAAAGTTTTTCGACTCTGGGGTTGACGGCTCTGGTGAGGTTAGGATTCACCAGGGATGGATCTATTCTACGTTGGATGGATTTAAGGATAGGGATGGTCTGAGCGACCGGCCTCCTCTCTCCCACCAACTCTTCTGCGAAGTCCCTTTCCTCCTGTACACCGTGGGTGTCGATGTGAAAATGTTCTGCTGCGCGAGCGAGAACTTCATTAAGGAGGGGCTGGTTATCAACTGGCGAGTCGGTAACTGGGGCTTCGCTCTCTACTGGGGAATCTACTCTGTAAATTTCCTGCTCATCTTCTACCTCCTCCAGGTCCTCATCATCCGCATAGTATCCAGTCCCGGTTTGTTCCTCCATAATGTTAAACTCCTGGTCCCCTTCAGGGAAAGGCTGTCTGGGATGTGGAGTAGAGTATGGAGTAGAGTAAGGCTGCACCTCGAAGGGTTCAGGTCTTTCGAACCGGGCCTTTTTACTTAGGGGGATAGGATCAGAGGAGCCTGAGGGTGTGGCCCCTTGAGGGTCATACGAAAGGAAATGTTCTGGGTTTTTGTCATAAAAATCAGCTAAGGAAGACATCCTTGACATGACCCTGTCTATGTCTTCACTGGACCATTCTTTGGAACAGGGTATGACTTTAGTAGGCAACTTAGAGGACTTATCAAGGGTACCCTTGCTGGATGTTGATGTCCCAGTAGATTCGTGTTTGTCTGTCTGCTTAGGGTGGAAGGATGGTCTTACAGGAGTGGAAGGCTGTGCTTTCCGCTGTTTCCCCCCCTCCCCGTGCGTGGAAAAATGTTTTCCCTGCCCCTTGGAGGCCCCAGAGACTTTCGACGCCTGGCGTCGAGGGTCGGGAGAGGTATCTGTGTGTTTCGAGCGTGGGGCCTCGCTGGTGTTAACTGCGGCCTCGGTCTCCTGGAGCGCGGCCTGGGGGTGGAAGTCGTCTTCGTCTTCCGACGATCGAACTTCCGTTAATCTAGGGAGCGAGGCACTCTTGGCAAGAGTGGATGATTGCCTTGCGTCATGAGGCGATCTCGATCGAGAGCGCCCAGAGGACACTGAGTCGGACCGTTCTATCTGTGCCTCTTTCCGAGAAGTCGACGTCGTCGAGGTTCGGTTGGACTTAGTGTGCTTAGTGTGTGTAGGGTGTGTAGCGCTTGCGTCGCCGGGGGTCTTCCCCATAGCCGCCCTGCCGGACAACCTTCCGAGGTCGGGGACCTGCGCTCGGCAGTCTTTCGACGCCGTAATGCCCTCGCCGTCCGAAAGTACGGCGTCGCTGCCATCGCTGAAGGCGCCCTCCGCTGCCATGGCCGCCTGCCTGGCGTGGTGGGCCCAACGCTTTGTCGAACGGTCCTTAAGTGTCTTAGGCTTAAACCTACTACACGCTCTGCAGTTCGCTTCGGGGTGGTCCCTCGGCAAGCAGAGATTGCACGTGGCGTGCCTGTCGACCCAAGGGTATTTGCGGTTGCACTTGGGGCAGAATTGGAAAGGGGTACCCTCCATACGCACCTTGAGGCAGCGGGCTGGTAAGTGTTGGAAATATATAAGGTGTACCTATATACCAAGAGTGAAGAGTATGTACCACCCCCCACTCTCCCTACTTGCAGGGCCGAGGCCAGCGGCCTACTAGGCCCGGGCCGAGGCCAGCGGCCTTCCGAGGCCCAGATCCGTCGTGCAGCAGCCGACGGTCGATGTCTTCTCCAGCCGTCGTCGAGTGTCGAGGGTCGACGTTGGGGTGGGGAAGGATGTCAATAAATAATTTTAAAACTTCAATAATTAGCAAAAGTAAGGCTAAGGCCAGGGGACTCCGCAAGATGCTTCCGACCAGTATGGCGGAAAAAAACAATCTGAGGATCCTAGACGCGTGAGGGATCTTGGGTACAGTGGACGTCACACTAGGGATAGTATTACTGGCACGCCTGTGTCGACGCCCATTTTCGAGTTTCGAAAAACAAACTGTAATACTCCGCAGCTTCCACTAGATGTCGGCCTATGCACAGCATGTGATCTAAGCAGATTCCACAAGCCTCAGAAATATATATATATGCAATTCTACCTTCAGGTAGCAAATTTGAGCTGCACTCTCCACAATCCCATACTCGCCCAAATTTTACAAAAAAAGGGGGTTTGGAGTCCACACCAACGTTTTCTTGTTTTTCTTTTTTTCTTCCTTTATTAGTTTACACAGGGGAAAAAATGCATCGCATTTCAAAAACAATGGAAATTCGTTTCCAAAAATAGAAAATGACCCCAGAGTGGGTCCTCCAAGTGCAACACTCCGCCTAATTCGAGGCGTTAACGCGTTTCGCGGCTGACTCGCCGCTTGCTCACAACAGTTAACCCTCTTTACCATGTACCAATTTAAAACATGAAAAAAGCGGAGAGAAAGGGAGAAAGGTGAAGGGGGAGCAACAGAAGCAAAAATCGACAAAGGACCACATTTGTAATCAGTATTCAAGACCAATTCTGTGTCAGACATCTTTGCCTAGTGTGGTTACCACTCAGAAATGCATTATTTAACGGACATTTTCAAGTATATACTTTCCACAATGGATCACAGTTTTTCAAATTGTTTCTATTTACTCAGTTCTCGTCCCCATGGATTTCCATTTTTAGTTGTCAATATGCTCATAAAATTTGCCCACTAGTTCGGATAAAATTTTGCCAAAATAGCGCTCTCTAAGGCCCGTTCGACCTAATTCTTTTTCTGCCCCTACCTCATATATGTATTATTCGTACTAAGTAGGAATTTTAAAGTGCATAGTGCATTAGCAGCATTAGTTATTATGTGATTTTAAAGTGACAAGTGCACACTATAACCATCTTATCTCCGCCTGTTAAAATACAAAAGTCTATCTAAACAACTACAAGTTTAGGTCTCCATGGTTTCCCCCCGATGCATGAGCATATAGGGCTTGTGTCTCGCCCACGAGTTTACTCCATAGGGCTAGAGTCTGTACAAGGATCCCATCTAGTATTGGATCTCTGCTCAGGCCCCTGTACATATGCTTACTTTATAAGGTGCTTAGTGCATGGATAATCTCCGTTTATTCGTCCTTAATGGTAGAAATGGAGATGACATAATAATCGTTATCCAGTAATAGGCGAAACCATTTTTTTCCTTTTTAGGCACCCCCCAATATTCATTGATTGCTGTGTGATCACTTGGCTGTGTTAGTCCAACTAAGCCTTCTTCCCACCAGCATTACAATGGGCCTCATTACACGGACGGCGGTAAGGGTTAACGGTCACCGTTAATGGCAACGGTGACCGTTAACCCTTACCGCCGTAGTACGAGGTCCCTTTGCGGGTTGGAGGATTTAACGCCTGCTTCTTGCAGGCGTTAAAATCCAACCCGCTAAGGGACCTCGGAGCTAATTACGGCACCGCAAAATTGCGGTGCCGTAATTAGCGCCTTCCCCATTTCCATAGAGCCCTATGGGGCAGAAATGGGAATGGGGAAGGGCAATGGCGGAAAGGGGATTTACCGCCGCTCCAACCTTGGAATGGGGCGGTAAATCCCCTTTCCGCCAAGGCGGTGCCGGTATTTTACCGGCATGAGCCATGGCGCTAATAGCGCCATGGCTCACCGCCTACCGTGTAATGAGGCCCAATGTCTCCCTCTCTCCCTTCTCTCCTCTCCCAACCTCATGAAGATAAAAATGTGTGCAGAATTAAAATACATTTGCAACAAACGTGCTAAGAAACAAACACAGATCTACCAACACCATAGACATATTTTTTTTTAAAACATTGAAAACGACTGCTTGATATCTTATACCCCCAATTCATACAATCAGGGGTGTCTCATTTGTCCCTTGTTTCGGAACATCTCTTCACTCTTACAGTCCGTGATGCATGTATTGCAACTGATTATTCAAGACACAAAGTAAGCAACTAGTTATTATTCTTATCATAGCATGTGGGCATGGGCATATGGACATTCCTTTAGCAGCCTAGAAAGGTGTATAGCTCTTCATCGATGTTATGCCCATTGGGCTGTTTGCTTTCAAAGTCTTATATACACCTTGTTTCTTTTTGTCTCAGCTGCTTCTCCTTGTCACCTCCCCGAGGGCCCAATTCTATTTTACATACACCAAAGAATCTGAAACTGTCTATTTCTTTGTTATGGCTTTCATAAAAGTGTTTGGCCATTGGATAGTTAACATCGTTATGTATAATGGCACGCACATGCTGTTGTATCCAGATCTTTAACTTGCCTTTCGTGCTGCCAATATAATATTTCTGGCAAGCACAGGTGATCCGTTGTTTGATCTGTACTCTGTGCCCTGTCACCGGATGTGTGAAAGTATCTCCATCAATTGCATATTTGCATATATTGCAGTGTGTGCATTTATGAAAGCCTTTCCATTTCGCTGTTAGCCGGTTTCCTGATATCTTCTCTTCTTCCTTGGTCATAAAACTTTGGACCAACATGTCTTTGAAAGATCTATTCCTTCTAAAAGTGACCTCGGGATGGGGTTTAAGGCTTTTGGCTAAATCCGGGTCAGCTAGCAAAATGCTCCAGTGTTTCTGCAAAATGTGTTTAATACTTTTTGACTGGTTATCAAACGTGAGTATACATCGAGTTCTTTACCCCTTCTGATTTTTTTTGTTATTATTACCAGCTAGTAAGGTTTGTCTCTCGATTGCTCTAGCTTTCAGGAAGGCTCTCCCGATCACCTTCTTCGGATACATCTGCCGTTTGAACCCTGCGGCCGTCAGTTTGCTCTCTCTGTCGTAAGACTCCAGGGTGGTGTTGTTTCTTCTGAGTCTCACTAATTCCCCATAGGGGACACTCCAAATCACATGTTTGGGATGTCCACTGTGTGCATGCAGGGGAGTATTGGAGACAATCTTTTTCCTGTGCAGCTCACAGGTTATTTTATCGTTGACAATTCTGATGTTTACATCCAAAAAGGTAATAAATGTCCGGCTGTGAGTCTCAGTGAATCTTAGGTTTTTTGTGTTTTGGTTCAATTCCTTGGCATACTCTGACCAGCCCTTTGCAGTCCCTCTCCAGATGACAAACAGGTCATCGATGTATCTTAACCATAAAACCACATTCTGCGTATGTATCTGATTCCCATCTGACCATGCCTCAAGTTCTTCCCATGCCCCCATCATTAGGTTTGCATAGGAAGGTGCAAAAGTTGTTCCCATTGCCGTCCCTTGCACCTGCTTGAAACATTCATCATTGAATAGAAAGACATTGTTCGTAAGGCATAAGTTGATCATTTGCATCACCATCTCATTGTGTTTCATAAAGTTCAACGATTTGGTATTCAAATAATGTAGACATGCTGTTTGCCCATCCTCATGTCCAATCGACATGTAGAGGGAAACAACGTCCATAGTTGCTATCAGGTATTCTTTTACCCAGGGAATATTTTCTATTTTGCACAGGAAATCAGTGGTATCTTTTATATATGAGGGAAGTGTACACACAAAGGGGAACAATACCTCATCGAAGTATTTCTTTACATTTTCCAATGCTGGGCCTATTAGGCACACAATGGGTCTCCCAGGTGGTTGTTTCAAATTCTTATGGACTTTGGGTAAAAAGTATATTGTCGGAGTTATGGCATTGCTGATCCATAAGAATTCGTATGTTTCTTCCGATATAATACCAATTTCTTCATATTTTTTTAGAAAGGATTTCACAGTTTGTTCTAATTTCTGCATGGGGTTTTCTTTCAATCTCGTATAGCACTTGGTGTCATTGAGCTGTTTATATGCCTCTTTGATGTATTCCGTTTTGTTCTGTAGAACAATGTTACGTCCCTTGTCTGAAGGTTTTATAATACAATTCTTCAGTTCCTGCAGATCTTTTAATGCTCTTTCATTTCTTGTCAAGTTGTCTTTAAATGTTGAGTTTTTTGTTTTTCAACGTAAACTTTTTAAATCTTCTATGACGAGGCTTTGAAACACTCCGATATTGCTAGCCACATTTGTGGTCGGATTGAATTTGGATTTCGACTTCAAATTACTTTTCGCCATCCAGTCTGTTCTGATTCCTGCATCTGTGAGATCAGTAGATGGAGTTTCTTCTCCCATGTCAGTTCCCTTCTCTAGTTCCATAAGATCAGTAAGTATGTCCACTTCCCTAATGGTGATCTCTGTTTTTCCTGTCTGTGCTTCCCTTTTTCTTTGTTGCCAAGTATTGTTGGCAAAGAATTTCCTAAGGCGGATCTTTCTTATAAAATGGTCCAGATCTATCCTGGTGTCCACATAGTCATTGTTCGCATTGGGACAAAAATGTAGTCCCAAACTAAGAACTTTTTGTTGAGTCGTTGTTAAGATATGATCAGACAGATTTATTATTTTGAAACTTCCATCATCCTGTATATCAGCCTCGCTCAATTGCCAGAGCGCAGCGATCTGCCCGAAGTATTGTTCTGGGAACTTCCTGCTCCTTTGTCCCCTCCTCGTTTGTTTCGGGCGCCTTTCCCTCGGCCCCGATTTGCACTTCCACCTCTTTTTTTTTTGCCATCTTGGTGTAGCAAGCGCATTTCTTCTAAAAAATTCCGACGCACTTGTGGTTCCTCTGTATCACTCCCCGTTAAGTCTGATTCTGACATTGAAGAAAGTTCACTTGCACTTGTTGGTATGGCTTTGGTGGTCATATATATGTGTGTGTGTGGGGAGACCCCCGCATTCCCCCACATTAGTAACTTTTACACACACACCCACCCACAAATATATGCAGTGAAATGGGGCTGTCTAAATTCAGCATTTTGGTATGCACAGTAATGGGATGTTCAGTCATGGTATGATACCGGTCCAGGCAGCTATAGCTAAGCTTGCATCCTGTAAGGAGCTAGAGAGGCACTTGGACAACAGTCATCCATGACCAGACTGAATTCAGACAATAGCAAAGGCCTGCCTGCATCTTACATCAAAGTGAAAATGTCCTCTCCGACAGGTGAAAGTCATTGCCCAACCATTAACCCATGACTCATGGCGTCCATCTATTCTTGTCCAAAGAACACATCTCCCTGGCATGTTGCAAGATGCTATAATTTCTTCTGCTCTCTTCCATCAATGGCTGCGGAAAGATGTAGTTTACCTGACCGTCCCTCCTTGCACCATCATGGCCTACAAGTAGAGAGAAAACTGTTCCAGCTACTGAAATGTGTGGGAGCATGTGTCGCATTCATATGAGCCAGGATATATTTTTTTTAAGACCCTTCTCACCCTACCCCTGATGCTTCTCGAGTCAGGCTTGGGGTTGGAAAAAAGCCTATAGGACATAAGGGAATACATAAGCAATGAGGTGTAACTCTGTAAAACAATGACAAGGATGGTACAACACAAAGCAGGATTCCGGAGAGTGTGTGCAGCCTTTCGTGAGGCCTCTACACAATCTCTTTTCTGCCAAGGTACCCACTCCTTCCCCTGCCTATGGGTTGTTAGTGGTAGCACAACAGTGTCGGCTCAATCAGGGTCCATGTCAGGCAGTCGATATTAGTGCCCTACTGCCAGAGACTTCTCCTTCTAATGCTACCTTTGCCTCAGGATTCTCTCTGAAGAGCCCAAACTTCAGGCTTTCTTCTTTCTTTCAGGTTTTGTTGGCAGAACCTTGCTGTGGGACCCATTACCTTTAAACCACAGGTACTTGTGGCATTCCATCGGCCTAGTAACTGGCAAAGGTTCTGTTGATTAGCGGTCAGCAGGTAAGCTACCTTGCTCTGTGTAGTGGCCTTCCTATTTACCCAGCTAGTGGTGAGTAGCAAGGCTGCTTCTGTGGGGATGGGCCTTATTTGTACATAAAGCAAGTTTATTATACAAAGCTTGGGGGAGCGGTAAGATGGCAATGCAGGACCAAACTAACCCAAGTCTCAACAATACAACATCAGTTGGCATCTTATATACTTTTTGCAACAATTTAAAACACTCCCAGATACTTTATTGCAATCCACCCTCCCACCCCCGATATGATTGGACAAAACCTCTTCAAAGAAATCCCATCTTTTCCCAATTCTTATCTTGATTTTCATCTTCATATGATATTCAAAACACACCTTTTCTTGAGATTCGTCTGTACAAGGTCATGAAGTCAGTACATGATTAAACATTGGTATTGAATAAATTCATTGCTAGCAATAACTGGCCTAAGGCCTTTAACTAAGTGAGATTGCACGTGGCCAGCTTACATATTTTAGTAAATAGAGGAAGGTCTGCATAAACTGCATCATCTTCGAAATACTGACCATTGATTTCAGATTCCCCAGACTACTGGTGCCTCTAAAAGACCTAATTCATGCGGCCACATACAGCCTCTGAAGACCTGGAAAAACACTTAAGCGCTGACCCTGGCCTCGGGCCTCATGTTTACCACCAATAAAATGGCTAACCCCTTCTAAAGATTTTAATAAAAAAGGTAAAGATAACATCTGTTCCCTTGCCGGACTGTAAACCTTGCCCTGTTCGCACGCTGACCCTCTTTCTAGGTAACTCATTCTTCTTTCCGTAAAGAATATTCCTGCTACTTAGAATTCATGTGCAACAGCTAACCGTGAAGCAAAGCACCCCATTGTGTGGATTGTGTTTGTGTTGCATCTGCAGTTTTAATACTGTATCTTTCTACGTGCGTGAAGATCTAATATGTATACATTCTAAACGATTCTAACACTAAAAGTAACAAATCCCATCCATAATTAACTCCATTCAATTCATATGGATTTGCAACACTGCCCTAGTTCACGGTCATCCCCCGTCATCAATATGGTGTGCGCAACATGAATCTCTCATAATAATGGGGACCCTTCTTGACAACCCTGACACCCCCCCTTTAGTTAATACTTTAACTGAGAAATCGTAATCATTTTCAAGAGTCTTGTTAGCTTGACAGCAGCTACTTCGTATCTACCCCTCCCCCCTCACCGTACTTGGCTACTTCAACCTTCACCTTCCCACTCCCCCTCAACCTTCACCTCTTTCCATCCTTGACTCCTCTCTCCTCTCCCTTCTCCTCCTACTCACTCTTCTGGCTCAACTCTTGATCTTGTCTTTAATTCTACCTACTCCTCCTCCCTTGTCTCCACTTTACCCAACTATGTCTCTCATCATGCTTTACTCTCATTCTCCCTTACTCCCCCCTCTCCCTCCATCCACTCCTTTACCCTCCTCCACATCCTTTTCTCGACGAGACCTCTGTAACTTTAGCCCTTCTTTCTTTCTTGACACTTGCTCTTCTTCTCTTCTCCCTCTCTCTGACATCTCTTTGCTCTTGGGTGATGTAGCTCTATCCTCTCTGTCCTCCTCTATCTCTTCCAGTCTCAATCAACTTACCCCCTCTCTTCTTTCCGCCCTACTCGCAAACCTTCCCAGCCCTGGTTTTCCCCTAAACCTCCTGTCCATGTGTCATCTCCTCCGTCGCCTTGGGCGTCGCTGGCTCAAATTCCCCTCTCTATCTAACCAAACCTCCTATTTCTCGTGCCACTCTCTATTTGACTCCTGCCTCAATTCGGCTAAATGCTCCTACTATTCTAACCTCCTCCACTCACAAGCATCTCATTCTCGCCGTATCTTTCAAACCCTTTCTTGTCTTCTCTTCCCTCCCACTCCTGACCTCTCGGCTACGTCTCCCCTCTCTCCTTCTGATTTCATGGACTTCTTCTCTTCTAAAATTATCTCTCTTCGTCAAAACATTAACTGCCCTCCTTCCTATTCCCCTCCCCCATCCTTCCACTCCTTCAGCTTGCATGTCTGAATTCTCTCCAATTACTCCTTCCGACGTTTCTCTCCTCCTGACCAAATCCCATCCTACTGCTGCCCCTTCTGATCCCCTCCACACCCTTCTTATTCCGAAGATTTACCCTCTTCTCATTCACTACTTAACCTTCTTCAATAGCTGTCTCTCCTTTGCTACCTTCCCTTCTGCCTTCAAGCATGCCACTATCATCCCTATCCTGAAGAAACCTTCTGCTAATCCCCTTCTTGCATCCAACTTCCGTCCAATCTCACTTCTTCCTTTTCTCATACTTGAACACCTAGCCTATTCTCAGCTCTCAGCCTTTGTCACTAACCTTTCTCTCCTTCCCCCCTCTCAATCTGGTTTCCGCCCTAAACGCTCCCCTGACACCACTCTCACTTATGTTCTTAATTTCCTCCTCACCGCTCGCTACTCAAAGCAATCCTCAGTCCTCATCCTCGTCGACCTCTCTGCTACCTTCGACACTGTCGATCACCCCTTACTTCTCAATACTCTCTCCTCCACTGGTTTCAAGGGCTCTTTCCTCAACTGGCTCTGCTCTTACCTCTCACCGCTCTTTGGCTGTGTCCTGGGGCGGTCGAACCTCCCCTACTCTCCCTTTGGACTACGGCGTTCCCCAAGGCTCTGTTCTCTGACCTTTCTTATTCTCTCTTTACACCTCCCTTCTCGCCCCTATCATCTCTTCCTTTGGGATTTCTCACCATTTCTATGCCGATGACACCCAGCTTTTCCTTTCCTTCTCTTCCTTTACTCCTGACCTACACCTTAATCTCTCTTCCTGTCTTACCGCCATTAAAAACTGGATGTCATCCCACTATCTCTCTCTCAATACTGATGAGACTGAAGTCTTATTCTTTCCCTCTAACAAGCTTCCTCCTCCCTTTGCCCCTCCTTTTATTCATTTTCCCCCTTCTAAACTTCCCATCTCTACCCATGCTTGTAATCTAGGCATTCACTTTGACTCTTCCCTCTCCTTAATCCACCATATTTCTCTTATCTCTCGCGCATGTCACTACCACCTTTTCAATATTCGTAAAGTCTGCTCTTCTCTCACATTCCATGCTACCAAACTTTTAATCTCCTCCTTCATCTTTTCTTGTTTCTTATATTGTTCTCTCCTCTTCGGACTCCCTACTTCCCATCTCGCGCCCCTCAAATCCCTCTACCCCTCTGCTATCCATACCCTCTGTCTTCTCTCTCCTAACAACTCCATCTCAAATTCACTCTCTTACCTCGGCTGGCTTCCCTTCCACTCCCAACTTAAATTTCACTTCATCTGTCTTGTCTTTAAATCTCTTCATGACCTTGCCCCCCCATATCTCTCCTCTCTTTCATTCTACACCCCCTCCCGCTCTCTCTGATCTGCCGGTCTCTTCCTACTTTCTGTTCCCCCCGCCCCCAGGTGCTTCTTCTCGCTTCCGCTCCTTCCGGCTCCTTGCCCCCCTACACTGGAACTCCCCACCTCTTTCTATCCGCTGCATCCCCACCTATTCCTCCTTCCGTGCCTCCTTGAAATCACTCCTTCTCCATTCCCCACCCTGACCCTCTTACCACCCTTTCACCTTTCTCTCTCTTCCCCTCTAGTATCCCCTTCATACTTCTCTTTATCTGCCCCCTTTCCCTCTTACATCCTCCCCTCCTCTTGCTTACTCACCCCATTCTCTCTCCCTCTTCCTCACCCCTTCTTTATTGCTTATCCTCATAGGCAAATTGTTCTACATACTGTTTTACTGGTTTGATTCATGTTTTAATTGCTTCTACTGTTATTATTTTCTATGTATTCTTGTTGTTAAATTGTGAAGCGCTTTGGAGTAAAGCGCTACATAAACACAATGAATACAAACATATACAAATACTTTTGACTCCCCAGTACAACTAGTGCAACACAAACACCTGTCTGATATTCGCTCTTAGGAGTCTGTGACTCTGTAGAAGGCGTTTTCAACTAAGACATTTTACACGTTGTCATTTTAAACGTGTAGTTGGCACTGCAGCCATTTTCAGTTTTCATTTTTTTTAACATGTGCGTTGTTTATTTGGAATAAGGGATTGGGGTGGTGGGTGGCAGGGAGAGGTGGTTGGGGTGGGTAAGATGGTGGCGGTACCCCACTCGCATTTTAAAAAAACAAAAATTTGAAAACGGCCGCGGTGAAAACTGCACGTTTAAAATGACAACGTGTAAAATGCCAGTGATGAAGCCGTGTAAGGGTGATATAGGAAACATTTAGAAAACATTTAAAGAGTGATGGGTGCACAGTTCTAGCTTGCATCTGATGTGGAAGTTAGATTTGTGGCCTATTGTTTATTCACTATACATATTGCTGCAGCAGCTGGGTGTTCTCTCCTCATTCTGCAATAGTAGCTGAGAGCGTGAGCAAGTATCACAGAAAAAAGGTGGCAGCAGAGAAAAATGCTTTACCTGTAAATATACAGAAACAGAGATTGATGTAATAAACAGATGTATTAACAGAGTCATGCATGTAGTGGCAAAGATAGCTAAGGACTAAATGTGAGATAGCAGCAGGACGGATTAACTGAAAAGAAGGAACTATTAAAAGGGAAAGCAACAAAGGGGAAGAAATGTAAGGCAACATAGCAAGAAACAGAGGAATCAATAGGAAAAGTCAGTAATAGAGTGAACAGACTAAAATAGCAAAAATGAGGGATTATGGTGGGTGTGTTTTGGGGTACTTGCCACAGGTTTTATAAAAAGCCTGTATCACATCTTTTAGGCACTACAGAGTGGCTATTCTGTCATGTGTGCATCTCTCAGTGGCATTTAACAAAAGCAGCATTTCTTTCAATTACTGCATTTCTTTTAAGCTTCTTGTACTACTCGCTTTTTTTTTTAGGTCCTTCATTGAATGTGTAGAATTTAGAGGACACGTTAATGAGATTTAACTTACTTCCTAAGCCACCCGTGGTGGCTGGTGATTTTTTGTAAGTGAAGGGGTGTAATATATGTTGCAGAAAAAGGAGCGGGGGGAGCCCTCAGTGTTTACACTGGGCAGACTCCTCTATAATGGGCGAAGGTGCCAGTGTGTCGGCACCCCATCACCCATTATGGAGGAGTCGCCATAAGTAGCTCCTGATCGGAAGAAAATCCTGTCACCTAGGAGCTACTTCCAGCTTCTGCTCCGCTCCATGAAATATCAGTTTCTTCCTCTGGTACTTTCCCCAATGTGTACGTTCATGTTAAAACCAATAATAACATTTCCAAAAAAAGAAACAAAAAAAGTGATGTTATCTTTGCCTCAACCATGACTTGATAGAGCCCCAAACACTGCACAGTTTATGTGTTTCAGAGTATAGGGAGTAAAATAAACCAGACTAGCATTTTTGGTGAGTGCAGCTATGTTACGTCATATAGGATTTATAAAGAGCGCCTCTGCTATTTACACAACTGCATGAGACAGTTTCTAAGTGCTTCATCTGCTTAGCTCTAGATCCAGGTAAGCAAATGGATTGACTTTCTCATAGTGCCATCATTGTACCATTTACGGTGGAACCTACACATTCCAAACTCGTTTTCTTGATGCTAACCTTTAAGTAGTTGGGAGAGTTTACGCTTCTGAAGAGTCAAGATATTTTTGTAATTCTTGTGGGGTTACCGACAATTGTCCAATCAGCTACAAGATGGCCAGGTATTTGTGCCAATTTTCAGCGGAATGCAAGCCAATGACAAATGTTTGTCTTGATTGACCATAATGTGCAATTGCTGGACCACTCAACACACACTTCTGCATAATCGAGTATATCTATTAAGTAGAGGCATCAGCATGAACCCCTTTAGACTAATACCACAGGCTTCGGGTTTAGGCCGAGATAGCCAACAGATTTCCTCTGATTTTCTAGAAACCAAGGACGACAATAAATTAAAATAAAATCTAGCTAGTCTTCCTACATACACACTTAATTCGATGTATTCATGATGTAAATCATCTGCCTCACCGACAGGTTCATAGCTTCAGTGAAGTCAAATGAAGCTCCCTCAATAACTGAGATTAACATTGGGAAGGAATGTCTAATTGACATACATTACTGAAGCCCTCCTTTGATGGTACAAAGTGCCACTGTTTCATGCAGTGAATTAGGTTACTTCCGCAGTGGCGAAGACAGAAGGCGGCCTCAGAGGCCAGGGCCCCCCTCTCTTTCCCAGGGCACGACATAACACTGGAGACGCGTACCCCTACGTAGACCCATCCGGTATACAGTATGCAAGCCCATTCTGTCACGATTTCGTGGATACAACACTAAGAAAGAACAGCAGCTGGGGAAAAGACTGGAAGGAGGTAACTCATTAAATCAGGGCTGTGCAAAGGCCACTAACACTGCACTACATAAGGCATAGTTACAAAGAGACCAGAGCTCTGAAACCGGATGATCAAAAGTCGTGCGTCTCCACAAAGAAACAAGACGGGTAATGGCAGGACATACAAAGTAAAATCGGAGGCAATCGTCGAACAAAAATTACTGCATCGGCACAAACTGAAATTCCACAATTTATGCCAAAATCTAAACCTCAAATCTCCAGTCTTGTGATCTTTATTGGACACACGAAAAGAAATATGACTACCTTACATGGAAGTCCCAGCCCTAGATCAGCAACGAGAAGCATCTGCTCTTATGTAGTCCTGTCCGTGTGTAGCGCACGCTTTTCAGCACAATCATATCTCAAACGTAAAGAAAGCAACGCTCCATTCCTCGACCATTCCGACAGAAAACAGAGCAAAGTTCCCGTGTGACAACATTGCTTTCTTCGAGCATAGCAGTTATTTTAAGAGTTTGTGTTGAACCTTGGCTGCAAAATATCCAAAATCTAGAAGGCGCCAATCACAACATTCCAAAGTGTTAAATCCTGACAACTGAAAACACAGGCTGCACGGGCAGCACATCATTCGCATTTCAGCAGTGCTTGGGCATTTTCAAAATATTCCACAATTTAAAAACCCAAGATTGATAAATGCCTACGTTTTACAACATCATGCACACCACCGACTGCCAGGATAGTCATTACCACAAATCAGACGTGTGCTTTTTCCTGCACTGAAAGGCCATCTTTGAAATTAACTTCTGGCACCCCCAAGGATTATTTGAGCGGATAATGGAGGAAGAACCCTGAGGTTCCATGTCTGGGAGACATGGATGATGGGTTAATACATTGCATTTTCAATCTACTGTTTGGGGATTGTTCCATCTTTACCAGAGGATTGGTGGGATGAAATAACTTCTGCTTTGCAGGAGTACATAGAGGAGTAGTGACTAAAGAACCTGCAGTAGGAGCCGCCTACAGTAGCATCGAAAACAGCAGTAGCACAACAGTCCCTAAATAAAAGAATGTCCAAAAAAGGATCTATACAATAACAAATGGCATCTCAGTAATGTTCTTTCTGGTGTATATTCCTCCCACAGATTCCTCATCTATGATCTCTATCTCCCAGTGCAGCTGCTCTTCAGAAACCTTTTCACCACCACGTGACACAGCACAGCTCTGCAGTGCTCCATTCCTCTATGTTCCCCACGCTAGACATGACATTGGGGAGAGTATATATTGAGGAGCCGTACCGTGTGAACTCAGTTCCACCCTTTTTCCCTAGCACTCTGATGTTGAAGGACAGAAGAAACGAAAGGTGTACTAGCTATCCACCAAGAGGAGCAGGTTGGGAGGGTGATGCAGAATCCTTGGAAGGAAGAACATTATGGAGAGGCAAGTAATGTGTTGTTCTAATGGATTCCTTCCTCCCTCAGATTCCTTGACTTTTATAGACTCCCACAGCAGTACACTGACCTGGAGGAATGAGGAGAGCAAAGATAGTACTTATAGCAGAAAGCTCTGGAAGACTGTCTTAGTGCCCTGATTTGGGAGTTAGAGGAGTTGCATTTTGAAACTGTGCAGCTAGGCTCACGTAGCCGCTTGGCAAATGACCAGAACCGGGACATTCCTCGTCAGGGAAGAGGTGGTGGCCAGTCCTCTGGTCAAATGAGCTCCAATACCTTCCATCACACCCTTTCCAGGCAGATCATAGCGGGGGAAGAATCAAAGACAAATGAATACTGCCCAAATTTAAAGTGGTAATGGAATAGTGCTTTTTCCTGCTTCATTTATGTCTTATTTCTCCCATTGTTATGAATCAGGTGAACCTGTGGGATGCTATTAGTTACTACATACCTGAAAGACAATACTCAACAAATGGTACGGATCGTGCCACAAACTGAACCATTTTAGGAACAAAATTGGGCCTGTAGTACATTTCACCGAAAGACTGAGTTTGAATTACTTTAAATGGACAGCAGGAAATGATGAAAAGCTCCAATCATGTACAATTGTGCCTGACGCTATGGAAGAAGGCATGTATTACAGAAATCTTAAATTTGAAGTTAAGTTTCCCTGCTGTACCTGAAACCAAAATGAATCCTCAGTGTATTCGTTTTCTCTAATGTAAAGGTGTATCCATTTCTCCAAGAACTGTCTGATTATTGTACAAAGTTTATAAAAACAAGGTGAATATTACGTAATATATCAGTGTAACTATGTTGAAAAGCAATGACGTTTTATATTGACTTACACTTCATTACAATAAAAGGGAAAAGGTATTTTAGCCATACAGAAACATAAGATGCCACGAGTTGTATTGGGGCAATGCCGAATAGTGTTCCAGTGAAATCACTGATGAACTCATTGCTTGAACTCATCATCATCAATCAACTTTATTTGATATATAATACCAATATGTACACAATATGACCAACAGTAGGGCAATTCAAACAAGAAAATGCAATAAATATACAAGTAAAAAAATAAATTTTTATAAAAATATGAAAGCGATACAACCTCAACCAACTCAATAAAAACAAAGTTAAATATGATAGACCCAAAAGACTGGTGCCTTCTCCCAAAATAGAAAATACGCAACAGAAGCAAGATTTATAGTCCACTGCAAGATTACATATGAAAGAAAAACAGGACGTTATTTGGCTGACTATACATTTCATCCTAAGGAGCCATGGTAAGTGGATGTATTTTGGCACTTTGCTCACCAAGACAGACATGTGCTTCTTTGCAAACTTCACTGCATCCTCAACTGATCGCTTGTTGAAGTTACAGAAAGAAGGCAGGCGGTATAATCTCTACCGAGTACAATGCAGGCACATCATCATAAAATGAGTGTTTCACTAACATTTCCACAGTGTACGCATTGATCAGATTTAGAGGCATTCCAAGTATTCATGTGACGGCTGGGGGCAGGGTGCCAAATCTAAACTTTCAAAATGAAGATCTTGCAATTGCTGGGGGGGGTCACACAATCTAAACAGGATGTATAACAAAAGACATGTTTAGATTCTCAATAGCTCATGAGTTGGGCAGAGTCAACAATCTCAAAGGATGCGACCTTCGTCACTTGCTGTATTCGCAGCTTTCACCAATGCCTTAGAGGCCACTGTTGAGGAACACGGATTAGACCATACTTCAATATGGCCAATGTAAAACACTGTCTTTCTGATATTCCTACACCATGGTACGGAGGTATCCACGTCGTGTCCAAAGAGATCTTGGATGTCTTCTCTATAATTGTACAGCGAGGGAATCATCCAGATTCAAACTCAGAACAATAATGGTTTCAATGCAAAATACTGATAGATACATTCTAGGTTAGTCTCAAAATGCAATGGTAATGTAGGCGTGCTCTTCAGAAAATGACAAGCAGGGCCTAAATCCCCGTAACACTGCACCAATCGATACATTTCATATATCTTGAATGCAGTGTGCAAGGCTCCATATCCATGTACTCTTTTGCAAAATTGAATATAACTGACAGTCTAGCTAAAACCATGTTTGCTTTTTGTATGTGTTCAGTCCAGCTCCCATTAGAGAAAAACCCTACTCCCAAGTAATCAAAGCCTTTTACCTGATCTATCTGAATGCCTTCAATTAATAAGTTTATTCTTGTTTTTTTTTTATGGAGAGTCGGCAAGAGGGCCATAGATTTCTTTTTCAATTTGTTGATCGTTAGTCCTCTACCATAAAACTCCCGGAACACTGCAAACTGCTTCTTAAGACCTGCCAGAGTAAGGGATATTAAACCTGCACCATCTGCAAACAGGAGAAAACGGCACTTATCCTTCCAACTAGAGTTGTTCCGTCAGTCGGTACAGATAGTATATTTTTGATGGACGCATTACAATAAACCAGCAAAGCAGGGGCACCAGTACGCAACCCTGCCAAACGTTTGGACTTTGGAAGGGTGCGGTTACCTCCCCCAGCCAATCCCCACCTCATCAGCGCCTCAATCCCAGTGCAAAGAGATCATATGGGTCTGAGGATCGGAAAGGGTAGAACCACATTTCCAAGGTGCCCCATAGTTTAAATCTTGGTACAGCGTCCAAAACAGTCTCTAGAACAATAAACAGCACATATAATGACGGTTTTCTCAACAGTGCATTATTTGTGGAAGAGAACACTGATGGATAGTGCTAATCTCACACCCGAATCCTGCTTGTAGATGAATAATCTGGTTCCCTCCCCTCTACCCATTTTTCAACCCGGCTCAGAAAAAGTCAAGGTTATATCTTGTTAGCTATACCCAGGAGAGAGATTGGGCAAAAATTACCCGCCTTCTTTCTCCATCCCCCCACTGCTTGTAAATTGGTAAACTGGGTCAAAAATGTCTGCAGTTGTCCATAACCTAGGTACAATCTTCCAAGCTGCTGTGGCAGTAAACAACCACTGTAGAAAAGGGGCCCACATGCCTGTTTCGGTTTTAAAAAGTTTGCGTGGCAATCTGGCAGGAGCCTTGTAATTCTTTTGTAGTGAAAGTGCCTCAGTTACTACTTCTTATGTAAAGACTAAAGCTTCACCTGGATTTCTGTGAATAAGGAGGAGTTGCCAGCCACATAGAAAAGGACCTCTAGACTCCTGACATTGCCTTCTGAAATGTTCTCTCTCTGGAATATTGCATTGACATAAATGGCTATCATTGGTAGTACACAGTGCTGCAAGTTAGCAGAATCAGACAGTCTTTCTCCTTGATAGCTTCAAGGAGAGATTCCCATTTCCATTCTGCATACATCTTTTTCCTGGCCCTCACTAAATTCTTATAGTTCTTACTGTTAAAGCTTCACTTAAGTGGTTTGGGTCATAGTTGCCCTTATGTTTTGCGGCTTTTAGCAGGTGGCATTTGGCCTTTTTACAATATTTATCAAACCAAGGATTTTTCTTTATGGTGTTATATTTGACTATTTCAACTCAGGCTTACATACAGGTTACCATGTGGGGGCAGGGGGTTAAGACTCCAATTGGGCTAGCCCGGTACATTCAGGGTAGAAAGATTAGTTTGCTTTAAATCACAAAGAACCAATCACATTCTCAGGACAAAATGTCCATTAATCGGGCCTTCCGAGTAATAGGCAGCCCCCATCTTTCAAAACATCTTGGGCGAGGAGAATGTTAGAAAAACACTGCAAATGTTTTAAAACTTAATTAAATCTATGGTCCTCCAGGAGATTATCATCTGTTGGTCGGAATCAGTTTGTTTTTATTACAAAGCCTCAGAAATGACACAAGCTAATGTGGAACCGTTGGCCTCTGCCTGGCAATAAAGTCAACCAACTCATAGAAAGAGAACAAAGGAGGCCCGTCACATCATTTTGAATCAATCGTACACAGAACCAATTACATATTGGGATTCATGTCCTGAAGAACCAGGTGTTTTTTTATAGGGCAAATGCAGAGCACGATTCAAATATGACAATGTATGGAAACTATTTTGACACCTAACTTTGTAACCATACTACTTACAAATATGGGAGTGGATGAATTGTGCAGCTCAGAGCCTGTTTCTTCAATTTGAAACTACAATCAAAATAAATGGTAAATATTCATAACTTCATGAATAGCACAAATTAATAGACAGGTGTGCATCTTTGTTAATCATCTCAATGTGGCAGATTGGTTGCTACCACCAATTATGGAGAAAACCGATTTAGCATATAAAGTTTTAAGAGCATACAGAGCCCCCACCTTTTTGTGGTCACAGAGGAAGGAGTGAGTGAGTGTGTGAGTGTGTGTTTTAATAGGAGTGCCCGACTATGAGGCAGGTCAATCAAATAGCATGACATAATCATGACATTGCCACAAAGGAGATGGATTTAGACTTGTGGGGACAGCTGCAGGAAAACACCACCTCTCCCTATTGCACAAGTGCTGATAATATGATTATCATCTGCAGAGGGCCAGGCCTTCTCCATGGAAGACATGGGAGATCATGAACCAACTTAACTTGAGGCTGGCCTGCTTTTTTTTTTTTAGGAGAACGGGAATAGGAGAGGTCTTCTGACTGGGACTGCCATTAGAACACTTCAAGGTTTCCGCTGGCTCTGGGCCATTAAAGATCAATTCTAGGCGAATATGATAATTCCCCAAATGAGAGGATATCTGCTCTCTAGCCAACATTTTCCTTTTTTCTTGACAAATCTCAAAAAAGGGGATGGTTTGTGAAGGGGATACCAAAATACATTGATAAAATGGGAAATGTATTTGTATTTATTTTATTTATAAAGCGCACCAGGCCCATGGGCATCCGGGCGCATCACTTAGGTTACAGGCATCATACAGGGTACATACAACAGAATACATAAGGGAGGGAATACAGGCAGTGCAATATACAAGTTCTATACATATTAACAATCAGGACGGGCAACTAACAGGTTGGCGCTGGTGTAGCAAGTCTGAGTGACAATGGGCGCTAAGAATCAAGGCTGGTCTTGGGCTGACAGCCAAGCTTTGGCTTTGATCTTGAAGGCCGAGAAGGACGGTTCCGCTCCGAGTGGATTGGGTAATGAGTTCCATAGTTTTACAGCCAAGACTGGGAAGCTGCTCCCGCCTGATCTCTGGAGGTTGAAGCGGGGAATGGAAAGGCAGTTGGTTTGAGCACTTCTGAGTGGTCTTGAAGAAGTGTGTAAAGAAAATCTACTAGCCAGATAACTGGGTGCTAGGTTTGTGATGCTTTTGTGTGTTAGCAATAGCGCATTAAGTGAAACTCTTTGGGAAACTGATAGCCAGTGGAGACTCCGTCTAGAGTCTGAGATGTGGAGGTTCCTAGGGATGTTTAGTGCCGCTCTAATGGCATTATTTTGGATGATCTGTAGTTTGTTAAGGTTGCATTGGTTAGTGCCGAGATAGAGGGCGTTGCAATAGTCAATCTTAGACAGGACCAAGGTCCTGGCTAATGTGGTACAGTTGGCTGGCGATAGGAACGGTCGACATGCCGTAATGAGCTTGCATGTATATGATGCTGCAGAGGAGACTGCGTTAATTTGTCTAGAAAGTGATAGAGTGGAGTCGATGTAGATACCAAGTGTTTTTGTATCTTTGGCCACTTTGATGGTATTGCCATCAATTGCGAAGGATTTGAAGGACGGGTCTAACTTACTAAGTCTTTGGTGAGAGCCTAAAATGAGAATCTCTGTCTTTTCATCGTTCAAGCACAGTTCATGCTGCGCCATCCAAGCCTGGATGACTTGGTAAATGGAGTTGATGGCTAAAGTGTCGGTTTTGTGGTCACCTGTGATAGGGATGAGTATCTGGGTGTCATCAGCGTAATTGGTATGTGTGACACCCAGATAGTCCAATATGTCAAAGAGTGGTTTCGTAAACACATTATAAAGTGTAGGGGAAACACACGATCCTTGTGGAACTCTGCAGGTGACCGGCGCAGGATCGGCGGTGGCAGAAGGGGAGAAGACTCTCTCACAAGTCAGGACCGACGACGCCACGCCTCGACACCTTCACTTCACAGTAACTCGTGAAATGAAGGTGGCGCCGCGCTGCCTCCTGTGGCAACAACAACACGTCACCATGTAATTTCACTGGCTCAGAAGAACAGCCAATAAAAACTGCACATTCTGTGTTACTATACAGAATGTATCAAATACTGCATAGTAACAACATAATGGTAGCTTTCATTGGCGGCTGTTTGTAACAGTTTGTTGTTCATTGCTATTGCTGGCCCCTCCCGGGCCCAGCCAGCCATGGCCTGCAACCTGCAAGCACGAGAGAGATCAAGATCAGAATGACAAATCCCAATGATTTATAATCGAAGCAAAGCGAAGTGGAAGAACAAACAAAGCAGTTGCACGTGCGCTGGCCCCGCATGAGTTCCGGTGCCCAAAAAAGAGTGCCGGTGTTGGGCACTGGCAACCACCCCCACAAATTAAGCACTGAATGAAATGCAATATAAGACAGTAGCAGCTCAGTGGTCACAAATACAATGGCATCACGTTGGAAGAGTGCATGGGTGTGGCAATAATGAAAGGCAATATAAGACAATAGCTGCTCACAAATACACAAAATGGTCACAATATGGCCACAAATACAGTGGCATCAGATTAGCAGAGTGCATGAATGCAGCAATAATGAAGGCAACATGAGACAGTGGTTACCCGTACAATGGCATCACGTTAGCAAAAAAAGGGCATGAGTAAGGCCATAGATACGGGCGAAGCGAATCAGATGTGCTGGATAAATGAAGTAGCAGGCATCCGACTATTGAGAGTATGGACGGTCATCCGCAATGCCGTAACACAGGGGCAACGTGAGTAGAAGGGCTTGAAAGTAACGGGATCGAAACAAATCGTGGACAGCTGTGCCTAATAGTGCAGGGAGTGGTCTCAGTCTGCAAGAGGGGAGTGGGCGAGCATAAACAAAAGGCAGATTTATATAAAAACAGGAGCTCGTGTGAGACAGTTGTGGGGGTACACACATGCAGTTGCTATAGGGGTAAGCACGGATGCGTTATCTTGTGATGGTCAGGGTGGAGCAAGTATTCAATGTTTACAGTTTGTAGAGAGTCTTACTGTAGCAGGATTATGATGGCGAGTCAACGACAGCAGTGCATTTCGTCAGGATCTGTGTGCACGGTTCATATGTTCATAGGGGTGATGGTGGGGGTACAGTGCATTTAAAATATACACAGTAATAATAAATGTACAGTGCATTTAAAATAAATTGTGATGTAATTTCAAACCAACCCAAAAATAAATTGGGAACGGCGTGCGCAGTGATTCAGACAGCATTTTATGCCATCTGCGTGCAAGTCTTTGTAAATTATATCATTTCATTGTACCCAAACTGTTTTCACAGAAATAGTTAACATTAAGCTGTGATATGAAGATGTCCATACTATAGCCTAATGAAGATATGCTTGATAAGGGAATAGTTTCTTACCTGTAACTCCATTTCTCCAGCATTGGTATCTTTCATGGATTCACATGCTTAGAATATTGCCCGTCGTCAGACTGGGACCCCTTGGTACACATATATATATAGCCTTTTCCTACAGGAAAA
This sequence comes from Ambystoma mexicanum, assembly GCF_040938575.1. Lineage (NCBI taxonomy): Eukaryota > Metazoa > Chordata > Amphibia > Caudata > Ambystomatidae > Ambystoma > Ambystoma mexicanum. Next base: position 1,044,415,430 of record NC_090924.1, read on the forward strand.
CTTCTGACACTTTCGTGTCCTAGCTACGTCCTTTTAGGACCCGCCTACGCATGCTCCGTAGGCCGTCCCAGTATAAGAGGCCCGCCCCCGCGGCTCCCCTTCAGATTTGGCCCCTCCAAAGTAGGAAGGGTTAAACTTATCAAGCAAATACATTGCATTCCGGGGAGGCTGGTGGGCGCATGTGAATCCATGAAAGATACCAATGCTGGAGAAATGGAGTTACAAGTAAGAAACTATTCCCTTCTCCAGCATTGGATCTTTCATGGATTCACATACTTAGAATAGATTGTATAGCAGTAACACCTGAAAGCGGCGGTGAGAATGTAATGTAATATACCTTCACCATAATACACAATGCATATGTACACCAGGAATAAGTTTACTCATATAACCGTACCCTCATACAGCATACTGTCATCAAAAGGTAGAAAAAACAAAACTCTCCACAGTGTGGAGCTTACCTTACTGAAACAGATGGCGCAGGACTGCTCTTCCCATTTGCATCTCATCCGCATGCTGCCTGGCATGGTAGTAGTGGCGGGTAAACGTGTGGGGCACTGACCAGGCCGCAGCCTGGCATATGTCCGTTAGCGGAATTCCTGCCCATAATGCTGCTGAGGAGGACGTTGATCTTGTAGAACGGGCTCTAGGATGCCCTTGCAGAGGCCTTCCGGCCTTGGAGTGGCAAAACGCAATCGTCGATGAGACCCATCGAGCCAATCCTTGCTTAGAGATTGCTTTTCCCCTCGTCGACGGACCATATGCGATGAACAGTTGTCAAGTAGACCTGAGTTCCTGTGTACGTTGTAGGTAAAATTTCAGGGCCCTCTTAACGTCCAAGGTATGAAGAGCTTTTTCTGCTGCCGATGATGGGGTCGCGAAGAAAGTAGGGAGAACAATGGACTAGCGTTTGTGATACACTGTCGGAACTTTTGGGACGAACGTAGGATTAGTTGCCAGGACCACCTTGTCTTTAAAGAATCTTAAGTATGGCGGGTCTATGACCAACGCTTGCAGTTCTGAGATTCTCCTAGCTGATGTGATAGCAATTAAGAATGCCAACTTCCACGATATGAATTTCATGTCTGACGTGGCCATAGGCTCAAAGGGTGGTTTCATTAAGCCTGCCAACACTATGTTGAGACTCCAAGTTGGTGGGAAACGTTTTACCGGGGAAAAAGTTCGAAATAAACCCCTCATGAAGTGTTTCACAAATCTGTCGCTGAATAGAGGAGACGACTGTCTCTTCCTCGTGAACCTCGAGATGGCCGCCAGGTGCACCTTTATCGATGTGAAAGATAAACCCCTCTCCGCCAAGAGAAGCAGGTAAGGTAGAATTTGTTCCGGCGTCACCTTCAACGGTTGTAGGCCTTGTTGTCCTCGACACCATTCACAGAACCTCTGCCACTTATAGGTGTAAGATTTGTTGGTAGAAGGGGCTCGAGCCGCCTGCACAATTTTTTGACAATCCTCCGAAACGTCTAAAGCACCAAACTCCGAAAAGTCAGGAGCCAGGCTGCAAGGTTGAGACTGTCCGGGTCGTGATGCCACACTGTGCCTTTGTCCCGGGACAGTAGGTTCGGGACTCTCGGAAACGCTATTGGATGTTCCAGCGACAGGTGAAGCAGGTCGGAAAACCACGGTTGCCGCGGCAAGTACGGTGCCACTAGAATTACCCGGCAACTGTATCTGCGTATCCACTGTACTGTTCTCCTTATGAGGGGAAACGGAGGAAAAGCATAAAGGAACATGTCCGTCCATGGGAAGGAGAATGCCTCCCCCTCCATGGAACCCTCCTGATGCCATCTGCTTGCGAATTGCTCGCATTTCTTGGTTTCCTTGGTCACGAAAGCATCCAGAGGGGGGTGACCCCATTTGTCGAACACTTTCATTAGCTGAACTGTGTCCACTTCCCATTCGTGTATCTGGGCCATCCTTCTGCTGAGGGAATCTGCTTGCGAATTCCTCACTCCCGGGAGATGGTGAGCCACGATGGAAATCTCGTGCTTTAATGCCCAATGCCATGTTTTCTGGGCCTCTATGGAAAGAGTTCTTGAGTGCGTCCCTCCTTGTTTTCTCAAATAAAACATGGCTGTCGTATTGTCCGTCAGCACCCGTACTCGCGATCCCTTGATGTGTGGTAGGAATGCCTTCAAGGCCCATCGTACTGCTCTGAGCTCTAACATGTTTATGTGTAGGAGTGACTCCGTTTGAGACCAGCGACCTTGCGTTTGAAGAGTACCCATGTGAGCTCCCCATCCGGTTAGGGACGCATCCGTGACTATGGTTCGCTGAAACTCCGGTTCCTGTAGGGGTACACCGTTGTTCAGATTGTGGAAACTCTGCCACCACTGAAGGGTCCGAAGCAGCTTGTCGTCGTCGATGGTTATCTTGTCTGACCACGATCCTTGGGCCTGTGTCCAACGGTCCGCAAGGAATTCCTGGACTGGCCTCATGAATAGGCGACAGTTTGCCACCAGATGGATGCAGGATGCCATGGCTCCTAGGACCGAAACGGATTTCCTCACTGAGAGCCTGGTGGTTTGTCGGAGTCGGCTCGCCAGCTGAGTGAGTTCTGAGGTTCTGTCGAGAGAAGGCTTCACTAGCCCCATCTGGGTCTCGAACTGTGCCCCCAGGAACACCAACGTTCTCGATGGCCGCAGAGAGGATTTTTCGAAGTTTATGGCAAATCCCAGCTGTTGTAGAAGCTGCATGGTGGCTTGCAAACTTGTATTGGTCGACGCTGGGGAGGATCCCCTTACCAGCCAGTCGTCGAGGTATGGGTATACGTGGTGGCCTTGCTTCCTTAGCCAGGCCGCTACTGGGGCCAGGCATTTCGTGAACTTTCAGGGGGAGGTCTTGAGCCCAAAGGGAAGAACCGTGAACTGGTAGTGAGTCCGCCCTATTACAAACCTCAGGAATTTCCTGTGTTTCCGACACATTGGAATATGGAAGTACGCGTCCTGTAAATCCAGGGACGCTAGAAAATCCCCTTCTTAAACGGCTCAGATCACTTCTTGCACCGTGAGCATTTTGAATTTCAGGCTCTTTAAAGACTTGTTGAGATCGCGTAAGTTTAAAATGGGACGCCATTTGCCGTTCGGCTTTTTTACGGCAAAGTATCTTGAGTAGACTCCTTGACCTTTCTGTGATGTTGGAACTAATTCTATCACGCCCTTTGCTAACATGAGTGTTACCTCTTGTTGCAGTATCCTCAGATGGGAATGAGCGGTGAACGCAGGTGGAATGTGCGGAGGGCTGTGCTTGAATTGTAGAGCGTGCCCGTTCCTTATAGTGTCCAGCACCCATTGATCCGTCGTTATTCGTTCCCATTCGTTGACATAGGCTGATACTCTTCCCCCCAGAACGGTGTGTTGTTCGTCATTGCTGATCTTTATTTTGCTTGTCTCTCGACGACGACGGATATGATGGTCTCTTCCTGGACGTCTGGAAGTTCCGGCGTCGGTTTGCAGTTTGGGAAGCACGCCTGTATCCCTGGGAGGGGTAAGCCGACCTACCAAAGGATCTGTGTCCCGACGCAGAGAATCTGGAATTACCTGAAGCCCCTCTAAAGGGACGAAAAGACTTGTAGTTTCGGCCACTCTGGAGGGCACCCAATGAACGTGCCATGTCCGAGTCCTCTTTCATTACCTTTAGGGCCTCGTCTACCTTCTCTCCGAATAGAAGGTCTCCCTCAAAGGGCATATCTAATACTTTGTATTGTACCTCTGGTCTGAAGTAGGTACACTTAAGCCATGACTGTCGTAATACGACCCCATTATTGACTTGCTTGAAGCCTGACTCAGCGAGGTCAACCGCAATGTTTATTGCGTGATTGGAGGCTTCCTCACCCTCTCGGACAAGTAACATCGCTGCCTTCCTATGCTCTTCCGGAAGATGATCCAGCAACGGCGCTAGCCTGTACCACATTTCTCTGTCGTATCCGGCTACAATAGCCAGAGAGTTTGCGGCCTTTACTGTGGTTGCTCCGACGGATAGCACTTTTTTGCCAAAGGCATCCTGACGTCTTGCTTCGTTTTCAGGCGGAGTCGTGCACTTGTGCTGGGCCTTCGCCTTCCTCGTCGCTGCCGCGGACACCACCGAATCAGGCGTTGGTTGGGAGGATAAACACTTGGGGGTAGACTCTGGAGCCTTAAACTTTTTCTCAAGGCGTCCTTTCACTGCTGGCTCCGAAAAGGGGTGACGCATTGTCTGCAACCCCTCCTTCCACACGTGGTCTAGTATTGGTATTGGGAACACAGACCTCCTTCTCTTACCCATGTGGTCGAACAAAAAACAGTCCTTTTTCTGTTCTTCCTGGGACAAACCAAATTCCTTACACTCCTTCTCCATCATAGAATGCAATGATGCAGTGTCGTCCGGAGGGGACGGGTGAGCTGGGCTTCTTGGGGTTTCTAACTCCACCTCTGACTCCCAGGTTGGATCCCTGGAGGGGGATGATGAGATATCCGACATAGCTCCCCTGTCAGACTCCGAATCTGGCAGCTCACCTTCCTCTTGGGGTGCCAGTGGTGCTGAGATTGGCGTGCGTAAGTGCGTCGGTGGACGGGACGGGCCCGGCTCATCGACGGGTGACTGTGGCAGGTTTACCTGAGGTAGTCTGTGGTCCAACGACTGTACTAAAGACTGAAGTGTGGACAGAATCTCCAACGACAAAACAGATTGAGGATTGAGAAGAGGGGCAGATACCGGAATACCGGATCCCCTCGTCGACTACTTGTCAACCACTCGTAGCCAGAGGTCTGCCGGGCCAGCTATTCTCCCGCTCTCGTCCTCCCCCGAGGACAGCGACACAGCCTGTTCTTGCAGTAAAGTATCCGGGGGGATCGGATCAAAAACTTCAGACCTCCAGGCTTCCTGTAGAACCTCCGTTGACGAGGCCACCGTCGCAGTCGTTGTCGGTGGGACGGTGGATACCACATGCGTCAGTGGCAGGGTGGAGGCCGATGACTGGACCGCCGTCGACGACGGTGACTTAGCAGGTGGTTTAGGCGGTCCTGCCTTTTCCACACTTGGCCTGCCTTTACTCGACTCTCGACTCGTGGTCGATCTATGGCGATCGCCCGAGGAGGATTTCAGCCTTTCCTTGTCATGCTTTTTTGATGAAGATGATGATGTTTTTTTCGACGAGGATTCTCTAGCTGAATGACTCCGAGATGACTCTTTTTCCGTCGGTGGAGATTTCTTCGCCGGTGGTTCCGACGAGGCACCGCGGTGTGATGTTTTCGCCGATTTTGTGGAGCCTACCTCCGAAGGGGGGGGTATGCCCCCGCTCCATCATTCAGCCATGCCACCAGCCGTCGATTTCGTTCTTTGAGGGTCTTTTGAGAAAACCCTTTGCATATGTCGCAGTTATCAGCCGAATGATGAGGGTGGAGACAGTATATACAATCCATATGTCCGTCCCCCTTGTAAAAATTTTTCAAGCCGCACGTCGCGCACGGACGGAACAGCGCTTTTCCTGACATGGAGGAAAAATGTCCTCGAACTCCAACTCCAGGTACACAACCTTGTACAAAATAGTAAGACGACGCGAGGAGATCCCACTACTTTGGAGACGGTTGAAATCTGAAGGGGAGCCGCGGGGGCGGGCCTCTTATACTGGGACGGCCTACGCATGCATAGACATAGATAGGACACAAAAGTGTCGGAAGTTTTACTATAGGAAAAGGCTATATATGTGTACCGAGGGGTCCCAGTCTGACGACGGGGAATATTCTAAGCATGTGAATCCATGAAAGATCCAATGCTGGAGAATGTGTGTTCTGTGAAAGACAGTTATTTAATAAGAAATGGGAAATGAGAGCAAGTTGAATTGTGTAATTTCTACTCCCATATAAAGAATGCAAATGTAAAATCCCATATACCCGTCAGTCTGGAAACTGCACAGTGACATCCTATTAGTGAGACGAGGGGGGCACTTATACCGGTTTAATAGAATTATCAAACCATGCTCTCTAAATTGATAATATTGTGTCCCTAACTAAACCCGCAAAATTCACTTGCAATGCATATTAGTCGAAATTCAAATTACATGTATAAGCTTGAAACCCACAGTCCCAGACTTACATTAGAGGGAACTAGTAGAAACATACTCCTATAAATATCTGTATATAATTGACTATATCATTGGACATATGTTTGTGAGAAATAGTGAGATTCAGGCAGTCAGGTTATTTTTGCTTTTTTGTGGACAGGGTGTCTGATTGTTCAATTTTGCGGTGACTGCCCCAACATAAGGTTTGGGGACCACCTTGGATTGGTTTGTGTTTTGATAAAACTTCCTCTTTCCTGTCCAGAATTGTGGGGTGGGACTGTATGATAGGGGCATTAGATCAGGGAAGTAGTCATACATTAACCAAAAATAGATCTTACAGTAGCATTCTGAAATGTAGAGGATGATCCACCCCAAGACATAATCGAGGAGACTGCTGGTCATGTGACCAGGCCCTACCACTGGGTTCCTCTGCCCACCACCAGTTTCTGTACCTTCCAGGCAGCTACTTAAAGACTCTATTCCAGCTCCAGGCAGACAGCATCTAGGAGCCTGCTGGTCACCTAGCAAGGCCCTGCCAGTTCGATGCTCTGCCCACCACCTATTTCACCAGCCCTCCATAGGCGCCCTCATCGCCAGAGTCTTCAGCAAAGGATGGACCAAGACGAGGACCTCACCTGTTTGTGCTTGTTCAGGCCCGATAGGGCCATGGGGCAGAGCCATATCCTACATTTCAACTAAAAGTAATCACTACTGCTCACCAAAAAGGATCACCATGTGTCTCCTCCCTCCACAGACAATCCCCACCCTCGACAGAGTTTGAAAATCCAATTGCCCTGGGCAGCCCAGGCAATCTACCCTAGCAAACATCAATATCGCTCATGCACCCATTCAACACCCACGGACAACACTCACGCCGCATCATACTGATCAGTGCTCACTCAGCAGTCAGACAAGCAGCAGAGGTTGCAGATCTCATCTCGTACAATAACCTTGATGCCCTCTTCATCACCAAAACATGGTTTATCCCCCAAGCCCCCATTGCTTTTGAAATCCTCCTACCCCAGGCTACTGCATCCAACATGCCAACTGGAAAGGAGGCCGAGTGGTAATCATCCACAAGCTTATTCAAATCACTTGCACACCAGTTCCCTTTATCTCACAAGGAATCCATCACCTTCCACCTCATTTACAGACACCCTCACAGGAGTGATTGTTTCACTGTCGATATCTCCAACTTGTTCTTCTCTGCCAAATTAGCACACACCAATAATGTCTTTCTCTGAGATTTTAACATCCCAGAGTCTTACGCAGACAACCACATTCTAAGTAGGCTTTTCGCACTGACCAAATCAATGACCCTTAAACAAACACAGGGTGCTCTCCCCCATCCACAAAAAAGGCAACACCCTAGACTTGGTCTTTACATCATCCACCCTCATCACCTGTGCAGACCCTAACCCACTGGACTGGTCTGAAAATGCTGCCATCCCACTATCAATCACCCACTCGACCCACAAAGGTTAGGATAAATGACCCTCACTTAGCACAGCTCATTCAAAACCTTCACGGTTAATGAGCTAAAAGGAAACTGCAGACTTACCCCCCACCACAGGGAATGCATCAGTCCTATTAGAATTATTCAACTTCTCTATAAAGCTGGACACTCATGCCACTCCAAAAACCAGCCACGCTAAGACCAAACCATCTGCTCTTGGTGCACCCCGCTAGCTCTCCTCCAACAAATGCTCAATCAGAGCCCTAGAAAAACATTGGTGCAAAAACAGTAACCTAGGCTATCTCACCAATTTTAATTACGGATTCGAAAGCTGCTTACTATTCCATCACCATCACAGCAGCCTCCAATAGAAGCAAAGCCCTCTCTTAAACCATAAAGCATTATACCAATCCTTCACCCAACCAGGTGATGCACCAATTGACCAAATGCGATGGAATCAACAACTTTTCAATAATAAAAATAGACAAAATCCTGTCGAACCATTCATGAGGACGAGATTGATAAAGGAACCTTGGGCCAGCATCATGGTCCGAGAAGACAGAGAAAGCTTCTAAGGGATCAAGGGAAATCGAGAACAATGGGAAGCGAAGATAACTTAAGGCGATCCAAAAGGCTGCTCACCTGGTGAATCAGCTGTGCTCCAAGACAAGGCGTAGAGACATTCAGTTAAGCCCACAGAAATGGGTTGGGGCAATAACACCAAGATAAAAACCTCGATGGCAGGTACCTTAAAGATCGCCACGTGGAACGTCTGTGTCCTCAACAACTACATCAAAAGAATGAGGGTGATGGCATACCTACGGCAGAAAGGGGTCTGTATCGCCCTGCTGCAAGAGACACTCCTAACACTATGCCAGGGGGACAATCACATGGATAGCACCCGGGGTGCCGCTATAGATTGTAAGCACTTACTATCATCATGAAGGGAGGGTGGACCTAATTCATGGATTCCTTGAAAAGCACAAGATTTGCATAATAAACACTTAAGCACCCAACCACAATGCAGCAGCTTTCTATCGCTCACTGTACACCTCCTTGACCCCTTATAAACGTATGACATGGATCTGGGAGGGGAGATTTTAATTGTATACTAGACCCAACCCTAGACAGATCTGATAACACGCCCGCCCACTTTCTCCCCCGTCCAAAGCTTTGAACACACTGACGCAGGATGTAGACCTAGAGGAAATATGGAGGTGGATACATCAGAATAAAATGGAATTCTCATACTTCTCAAGCATGCATAAGGTCTACACGAGAATTGACTACATATTCACAGGGAAGGAGCATCTGGGGAATGTTGTGGGGTTTCATATGAAGGTAGGACACTTTGAGACCACTTGAAAATAATACTGGAGTGGGCATTCACTAAACACCATGCCCCCATACCCACCTGGAGGCTGAGAGCGGAATCATTCCGAGATATCACTTTCAAGGAGGAACTAAGGCACCAAGTGGAACAGTACTTTGAATTTAATTTAGGGAGCGTAAAGACATGCGAATCGTGTGGGATGCTTTTAAGGTTGTCCTGAAAGGAGCAGCCATTGCCAAAGCAGGTGGAGTTCAAAAAGATCTAATGCAGCAGATAATAAAGATTGAAGGCAAGATTAAAAAACTGGAAGGGTCAGACTTGGCTGAAGAGGCAACGGAAGGCAAACTCTTAACACTCAGGCAACAGTGCCTGCAACAGTGGGACAAACTGGGTAACTTTAGCTATGCAAAATATACAAATATACTGAGAACCTTCATGGACAGGGAGACAAGCCGGGCAGACTCCTAGCCTGGCTGGTCCAGGACAGGAACAGTAGAGAAGAGGTGGTAGAGATAGCAGACGAGTGTGGGCATTTCTGGAGATCGCAGAAAGAGATAAACAACACCTTCAGAGAGTTCTACAGTAGCCTCTACAAGGACCACTCCAAATCCAGGGAAACAGAAATCCTAGAGACCTTAGAGGATATAGGTTTACCCAGTTTAGCGGCTGAGCAGAGAGAAATGGTAGACGCACCACTCAACGTAGAGGAGGGACAGGTGGTTATAGCCATGCTACCTACCAGGAAAACCCCCAGAAGCGACGGCCTCCCGGCAGAATTCTATAGAGAATATGCCGACTTAATAGCACCAAGGCTACTCCGAGTCATGGAAGAAGCATATAAGAAGGGAAGATTACCAGATACGATGGAGCAAGCAGTAATGATACCCATTCTAAAACCTGGCAAAGACAAAAAATTATGTGAGTCCTTCAGACCAATAGCACTCATAAATCAGGACACCAAAACCCTTACTGCTGTCCTTGTGAAGATACTTCAGAGAGTAGTAACCACACAAATACACCTAGATCAAATGGGATACGTCCCACGTAGAGCCACCACAGAGAATCTTAGGACGCTTCAGGCAATTATCGACAGAACATATAATAGACGAAGGTTGCACGGTAGTGGCGTTAGATGCTATGAAAGCATTCGATTCAGTGAGGTGGGAATGGCTATTCGCCTCCATGGAACAATACAGCATGGTGAACCACTTCATGAGGTGGATATGTATGCTCTACTCCAGGCCATCGGTGAGAGTGCGAACCAGGAAGCATATCTCGGACCCATTCCTGATCAGTAGAGGATCTAAACAGGGCTGACCCTCTCCCCCATATTATATATCCTAGCATTGGAACCGCTAGCAATATACATGAGGGAAACGTTCACTGATATAGGGTTGGGAGTAGATGGGACCTTGCACGTCATATTTCTCTATGCAGATGACATGCTGCTCTATATAAAACATCCAGAGGACAACCTTACAACATATTTAGAAGTACTGAAAAACTTTGCACGGCTGTCAGGGATAGCGATTAGTAAATCAAAATCTTGCCTCTTCCCGCTAGCGGGGTGGATAGGAGTGGAAGAAGATCAACTCCCCCACCTCGGCCTCCAATGGAAGACCCATACCTTTCGGTATCTTGATATAAACATATGGCATGACACCAAAGAAACCCATAAAAATAACTAACTAAAGAATTTTTTGTATAGTGCAATCACTCATCCAAAAGGTCTCAGGGCGCTCACAGAACACATACATACAAACATAAAAAAAAAAAAGCTCAGACGTAGAGAGGGAAAGAAGCGTCACTTGTCACGGCGACTGGCAAAGTCCTGAGGAATAACCGGGTTTTCCTATGCTGGTGTGTAGGATTAGACATCAAAGAGAAATGTCTTAAGACGTTTTCTAAACTGCTGCAGTGTGGTGCATTGTTTGAGATGGAGTGGAATCATATTCCTGCTTTTCGGGGCCCAGGCAGCGAAACTTGCTTCACCTAGTTTCCTCAAATTGGTACGTGGTTGTACCAATAACAATAGGCTGTTAGAACGCAGAGTGCGCTTAGGTGTAGCCATGTGGAGCCTAGATTTACAATATTCTGGGGTCTTACCTAAAGGGCATTTAAAGACTATTACTAGCCCTTTGAAATCCAGCGGCTGCTCAATAGAGAGCCAGTGTAGTTTTTTCCGATGTTCTGTAATGTGAGTTTGGCGGCTTAGACTACATACAGCCCGAACTGCTCCATTTTGTATGGTTTGGAGACTCATGATATTCCCCTTAGAGGTACTTATAAAAAGACTATTGCAGTAGTCTAATTTGGTGTTGACAATGGCTGCTGCAATGGATGCTCTATTGGCTTCTGACAGATACGGACATATTTGCCATAAGAGATGAGTGAAGAAACTACATGACTGCTTAAGATAAGACACATGTTTCTGAAATGTCAGGTGGGCATCAAAGAATACTCCCAAGGTCTTCACATATTCAGATACAAGGATATTATTGCCACCTATTTCGAAGCTTTTATAGTCTGCATCCATGTTTTTTAGCCTATGAGGTATGCTGATAACCAGCAACTCCGTTTTTTTTTATCATTGAGGGCAAGAGAGTTAAGAGCCATCCACTTCTGGTTTGCATCATAGATTTCATTTATAGAAGCCAGGTCATCTTTATAGACCCCAGATAGTTTAATCACTATCTAGGTGTCATCGGCATAGTTGGCAAATTGTATGCCCATAGACTTTAGCAGGTCACATAGACATTTAATATAAATGTTGAAAAGTAGAGGGGGTAGGCACGATCCCTGAGGGACACCACATGTGACAGGAATTTTCAAAGACTTTGAGAGTCCTTAGCAACACGCCATTCCTAGGGCCAAGAAATCATTTAAGCCAGAGGACTTAACACAATTAAGACAATAAAAGGGTTGGAAACATCCAACGAATTATGGGATAAACTATCACTCTCCGTAATGGGCAGAATCTCCCTGGTAAAAATGAATGCTCTCCCCCGCCTACTCTATCACTTTATATATATATACATACACTGTATTTCATACAAAAAAACTTCTCCAAAGAACTCAACTCGTTACTGAGTAGCTTTATATGGGGAAAGGGCAGAAAAAGAGTTGCAATGGAGGTATTGATCATGGATTATACAGTGGGCTGTGTACGTCTCCCGCACTTTGAATTTTATTACCTTGCTGGCCAACTCTAACATGTAGAAAGCTGGCTGGCAGACACAGAAACAACAGATCACACCCTGATGAGCTCCAAGATAGCCCCCCCTACCTTCTAAAAGAGGTGCTATGGCTTGAAAAAACTAGAATCAAGCTTTTGCAACGAGGTAGGCAGCTATGGTTGAGAACAAAAAAATACTGAAGGTGGAAGAGCCCTACTCTCCGCAAATCCCATCAGCGGCCTTACACGGAACCAGTAAAGAACACCTAAAACACAGCAGGAAATACTTGGAGGAAAGAGGGATAGTTATGGTAGGAGACCTATGCACAACAGGGGAACCACTAGCATTCCAGGAACTAGTTGAAACACGTGAAGTACACAAAGGCCAATACATAACTTATACCAGACTGAAAAGGAACCTGAAGGACAGGTGGCCAATCCTCCCTGAACCGGAAACTGAAACACGGATTCTAGGCCTACATATGATGTGACTGAGGGAGGACATATGGTTTCCAGGATATACCAGGTACTCTTAGAAATGCTCCCAAAAAACCTACACAGAGGGAAATGCCTCTGCAAAGCGGAGATAGGTAGAGAGATACCAGAGGAGGAATGGTCGAAAGTAATGTCATACCCGAAAAATATTTCAAGAAATTCCAGGCTGAAACAGATACAATTCTACATACATAGGGTGTATATGACACCTAGGAAAATCTCACAATTCCCAGGAGCAGGGGACACACGGGTGCGCCAGATGTGGGACATATATTCTGGTCCTGCCCAACAATTCAAAAATTCTGGCAAGGAATCGAACGGCGCATACGAGACAAAGGGATAAAAGGCCGGGAACAGCATGCCTCTTGGGGCTATACAAATACCCAGGGAAAGATAGAGCAATGAGGAGAATGATAGACCTGGCATGGGTACTGGCCAAACGGAGGATTGCGATGATCTGGAAATCTGAGGATGGGTCGAAAATGGAGACATGGTGGAAAGACTTGAAAAAACGGTCTACAGAAGAGGCAGCAGTGTGGTGTGAGGAACTGAGGACAGGCAGAAGAGAAAGCTCAATAGACATCACAGCATGGAATACACTGGTGGATGATCTGTTTACCTCACCAGATGACAAACCCCCCTGAACTCGACTTTTGATATACAGACTTTCCCAGGAGACTATGTTAAATCTGTACTAAGAATATTGGCTGCTTCTCACCCAGACACTGGCAGAATGACCCAAGGATCACTTAATCCTGCAGAGACTGAGACCAGCGTACAGTTATTGTTTGGGTTGGGGTGGGGGAGAGGGAGGGAAGATGGATGGGAAATGCTGATACTCAACACTTGGATGATGCTTGTGCCCCCCCCCCCCCCCCCGACTCCCCGATCCCCCCTCGTCCCCTCCTCTTCTTTCTGGAGTTTCCTTTTCAAAAAACATGAAAATCCAATAAAAACCTTTTTAAAAAATAGACAAAATCTGACAGATCGTCGAATCAACCATCCCCAGCATTAGCCCCCTAGCTCTTCAACATGTACACAGCCTTCTGTGGACTAAATTATCTCCTCTCTCTCCCCCAGATCAAGTAAAACAATCAACTACTTCAAAGGTGACCCATAAGTCCCTGGGTCTAGCAGTGTAGTGGTTCACTGTCCCCACAAACAGAAGCATGAGGTTTCGACTCTTCCCCTCTTATGCCCACAGGGGCAGGGCCCCTCGGGCAAACATCAGAGCCGACCTGTCAGGGGAAGGAGCCAGGGTACTCCAAGAGGAGGTTTGTACACATTTCCACCAGTCCACCCTTGAGGACTGGAACCTCTAGAGGGACTTATCAGCCTTTGCCCTTAACAGGGTATTGCAGTCAAACGTCACATGTCCAGGAGCTTTTCTTGAACATCCAGGGCAACATCCAGGAGTACCATGTTGCCATTCCATGTGCCACACAGTTGGCCGAGTCGAAGCCAGACTGTAGTATTTGGCAGGACACCTCTCTACCATCCTTGACAAGGGCCTTAAAGACGTCTCTCACCTCATAGTTGGATAAGTGCCCGGCAGATCCTGAGACTGCCAACCAGAGACAAAAGGTGAAATTTGCAGGATGTGACGAAGTTGAGGATGTTGTCCCTACTCCTCCAGGGGGAGACCTTTCCCAGGGGGCCAGGGCGGTGCGTCCACAATACAATAATCCCCCTAGGTGCGCTGCACAGCAGAAGGGTCCCCCTGGAAAGGAAAACCCCTAATGGGACTAGGGACGATCACCTTCAGGAGACCCGGTATAATCCCTCTGAAAGTCCTTTAACCCCTGCTACTCTGAAGCTCACTTACCGATTTGACTTGAGAGTGTCTTACAGTGTTTACAGCAACGCTGAGACAAGATGGACCGCAAATAGGATTTGCAGCGCTGCGAACGAGAAACCGAATCGAGAACAAGCCAGACGGCTACCAGAGACTCATGAAGGAATCCTACAGCCCAGAAGACGTGCACTCAAAACGAAGGTTCCCGGGCTGGTGGGAAGCAACAGGAGGTCTGGAGAAGCCGGGACAAGCATGGTAGTCCCAGAACATTTTCGCGTAAAACAGAGAAATGCAGAAAACCAGAGGGTAGATACCCCCAATCAATAATGAATATATGGCAAATTAATGCATTACAAGTAAACGCAAGAAAAAAGAAACGTTAGCTTGGCAGGAAAGTGAACCAGGCTATTGTGTACAGCAATTGCAAGTCTAGGACTGGCACCCAATTGAAATAGAGCCCATACAGGAGTCCAGTACTGCACATGAAAGCAAGTTTGAAAACAAGGAATGCTGCATTTGGCAGGAGAGTAAACCAAAACCCGAAGTTGCATTGCTAGTTTGGGGCCAGCACCCAAATGAAAGACTAAGGATAAAAGGGACTGGGGCCACAAAGATAATAAAAAATAACAGGGGCTGGTGCCCTACATGAGAAAGGAGGAAAACTGGGTCTTAGCGGGAGAGTACAAGACGCCTCAAGTATTACGAGTCCAAGATTCTCACCCAACTAGAAAGCTGGAACCAACAGGGTTTAAAACCCTAAGACTGATAAACGTGTTGTAGTATTGTTTGGAAGACCACTTTGTCTTTTATGAGACGAGACTGGAAAGGCATATGTCCTTTTTGAAGTCTAGGGGAAAGGGGCAACCACCTACTATTGGAGCATTATTTCTTGAACATTGTTTTTGGATCCTTGGAAGCCCGACTGGCTGAGAACATTTATGTTGGCTTGTTAAACACTACTTTCCTTTCAGTGAGATCATCCTTGAATTGTTAGATTAGAGTGAGGGACAGAAATAGGTTTGGGGATGTGACTGGGATGGACTTTTTACTTTTGGACATCCTGGCTGTTTTCATTAGTTCTTTTGAGGCAGGGAATACCCTCTTAGATTTAGGGATAGAGAGGTCTTTTTTCCCAACTTTCTTGATCAATAAAAGTCTATACCCAGAAACATGTCACCTTTGTGTCCAAGCCTTATTTCTGGTACCTTACATACGGCAGAGAAGGCATCAATTGCTCTCAGGCCCAGACTGCATAAACCAAACATCTTCCTTCCCTAGGCATCCAGCCTGTTGCTCTCCCTGCCAGCAGGAAAGAGGACATCATTTTCAGGTTTGCTGTGGTAACCTGAACCATAAGACTCTCTGAAAGAAACGCTGGATCCGATAGTGCCGGCCAAGGTCCCAGTCGAAAGTTGGGACTGAAGCTGGTTTCTCTCAGTTCTCCAACACACACCTCTACAGCTGCGCTAAAAGGGCTGACAAACTCAAGGTCTCTGGAACCTTTTCCATCAGGCATTGGAGGGAAACCTGTGGTTACCCTGGTGTTGGCATAAGTAACATGACCAACTCCTGAGATGTGTCCAACTCACTTGCCTCTTGTAAAATGGAGGTCAGGCCCATCAGATCTCCATCTTCCCCATAAAACTCCTCAGGGAAACCCGGACTTCCCTCTAAGGCATAAGGGTTGCAGGCTATAAGGGATGTGATCACCCTCCTCATCAAAGTGGTCCCCCATCTTTAACATAGATGCTCCCATAAGAAGTGGAGTGTATTCCTGAGGAGTCTCAATGTCAGCAGCGCTGACGACAGCATGAAAGAGAGCTGGCACTGAGTGACTAACTTTAGAAGATGTAGCGATTCAGCATAGCAACAAGTCATCGGCCAAGGGAGCCATAGTCTAGCCTAAAGGTGTATGGTCATGGTCCCATGCAGACTCCCTTTTGGCTCAATAGAGCAAAGTGGGCCCTGATGGCACTGTCGACGCTGGGGCGTTGTCAACGATGTCAAGCATCTTTTGCCCAAATGCCTCCCATTCCTCGGGAGTGGAGGATTGGGTTGGGAATGGTACCTGTGGTGCCCTGTCTTCAGAGAAGTCCCTGCAGCAGTGGCTCTTCTTTGAAGAAGAGTGGTGCTGAGATTAATTGCTTGTTGAACAGGACCCCTTGCATCGTTTCTTATTTTTGTCTTTTCAGACTGGGGGAACAGTCTTCAGCAGCTAGCTCCACGATCAGCAACCTCAATGGGTCCATCTGATGTCCTTTTCCTTGTGGAAAAGTTAAATGGCTCCAGAGCCTGCTTACAGAGCACATTTGGGTGCATCAACTGACACGGCCCGCAGTGCTGCATGTCGTGTTCCTCCCCTAGAGACATTCTGCAGAGGTCAGAAATTCATATCTGGCATCCGTAGTCCACACATGACTGGAAAGCTCAGGCCTTGGCAGGGTTTATCATGGTGCAAAACTAAGAATAAATCTGAAATGAAGCAGTGGTCGTGATGTGAGCAGAGTTCACAAAAAAAAGGAAATGAGGTCACAGGATGCAGCACCTCGATATATACTGGCTCCGACATAGGGCTTGTAGAGGCATCGAGCACAGCTGACTCATAGCCACTCTGCACCCCCTGGTGGTGGAAAGGTTTCCGAAGAGCAGCTGCACTGGGAAACAGATAAAGATGAGGAAGGAATCCATTAGAATGCTATATACTTTAATTAAGCATCATACAACTAATCTTAAAAAACGAGCCCTGTAAAAGACAGAAAATGCAGAACAAATATGTGCAGGCACTCAGGATACTTTAGCAAGTGTGGAAAAAGGCAAGAAATGTCACTCAAATTATACATTCATTCGGATGCAGATGCACACAGGCATTAATCATTGAATTTTGTCCCAAAAATGCACAAGGACGACAGTGGCTCTCAATAGTACTGGATTCCAGTTCTTACGTGGTTCGATAGGGTCAAACCAAGCTTTGAGGTATGATGCTTGTGAGTCGAATTGGGTTGAGGGGCAGCGAGTCATGTTGATCACATGCAGCGAGGCAGCATTTAGACGGATTCTAGCGGTACTCCATGCAGTTCAAAAGGTGGCATTGAGCAATGCAGGCCTGTGGGTCTCCAGGAGATGTTCGACAATACAGAGTGGTAGAAACTGAGCACGGCAATGATCCAGCGGTTTGATTCGAGGTGTGATGTAAGGTCCTGGTGGTATGATGATTGGTTCGATGACACAGCAGTTCAAAGTCATCTGCATGGCGCGCTGGTACTTGAGCCAAAAAAGTGAAAAGGCTCTGCTAGGGTGATGTGGCATCAAACCAGTTTGAAGGATGCAATCAGCATAATGTAGTTTGACGGTGAGTGCCAAAGGTAGCACCACCAGTAGTGACGGTTCAAATGTGGCAAACAGTTAAGTTGGTTTGAGCGATGAAAACAGGAGGCCTGGCTGCCTTGTCTTCTCAGGATGTTGGGAAGCCCAATGCAGGGGGACTCCAGGACAAGGAGAATCCTTTTCAGCGTCTGCTCTCCCAGCCCAGAGAGTTTTGCTAGAAGAGTGGCAGGCATTGTTCTGCCGCAAAATCACCCCCAATGTGCCCTTCAGTTCTGAGTCTTCACCTCTGGCAAAGAGCTTTGGAAAGGATTGCTTTCCCAATAAGGTCCACATGGAGGATAGCTTGGGGGCAACACACTCACCAAGAAAGCAAGACAATGCGGAGCAACACAAGTTCGATCCCCGGGTCTGCGCTTAGAAACCTCTGGGTATTATGCGCAACATAAATAACCAATTACAATAAATAACCAATTACAATGAATTCTTCCTAATGTCCTTCAAGGTTCAAAAGCGAAAGGGCTGGGATATCATCTCTTTTATAGGTAAAAGGTCACACAGGACTGAATGAAAGCAAGCCTGCATTAAGGTATCCATTGTCCTTGAGACAAGTGACCCTTGCTTCACATATCCAGAGTGCAAACAGAAAACTAAGATGGTTGAACCTTCCTTAAGGACACTTGTAAACTCTGACTCCACCCCCTTTTCTAGCCAAAGGCTTGCTGGTGTGTCACCCCCTACTGTGAGGCTGGTCTGATGTGAAAGCGCCTTTTTGAAGCATGTGTCCATGGAGATCGTGTAGTGAGAGCTACCGGGCCTGGCAGGGAAGAGTTACTGATCCTCCCAGAGAGTCAACAGAGGCAGGCCTTGTATCTTTAGTCTCATTAACTGGAATGCAAACAGCCAGGCTGCATGAAATCCTCATAGCTGTTCTGAGCTCACAGGGTTGATAATTGTATAAATCCAATTTAGTGCAGTTTTAATTATCCTGTTTCTGAGAATTGTTTCTATCATTCAACATACTGAAATCAGTATGGTTTATTCTTATAGTTTAACTTGCCACCAGACTGATAGATCCAGGAATCCAATATAGTACATAAGAGGTGCAGATGTTAATGCAGCCTCTGTCTGCAGGAACCTTGTACTTCGGCAGCTATCAATGGGGCACATGTGACCGCTGAACCTGCTCTGTACCATGGGATAGCAGGTGCTGCAGCTCTGACAGGAGACTGGGGAAATCTGTACACTGGTTTTGGCATTGAGGTTTATGAAACAGGGTGGTCCTGCTTAGCAGGCCACCCTTTCTGAGATGGGTTGCACTTGTCATGTTATTTTTAATAAAAATCAAAAAAGCTAGTTGTTTTACACGCTTGCCAGACCTTCACAACTGGTTACAGAGCATGTTTTACAATGAGTCCACCAACTAGAAGAGTCCTTTTAAAACACTGAAAGAAAGTCAAAAGCAACCTAAAGGCCATAAGAACAAAAGGATTTCACATTTCACAAATTCTAACAGCACTTGGGAGTCTGTGGTTTTATCTGGCATATGAAAACTATACATGGCCATGAGGATTCGTCTGGCAAAATATGGCACTACATAGTTATATAAGGTTGCACTTAGCATATTATAGCAGTGTCTGGACATGTGGAGCTGTGTTTAGGATATAACGGCTATGCCTACAGCGTGAGGTATGAACTGGCCTGAGATGGAAGTAACTGGTCATGGGAGGCTCTCCTGGCAAAAGAAAGCCCTGCTAATTGCCTATGACAGTAATGCGTTTTGTGCCCCTGGCATATCATAACAGTACCAGTATTGATTCCTTATAACTGAAGTTAGCAAGTCTCAACTATCTCACCTAAGGTATCGTTCTCCCTACCCTTTTAATGCTTGCTCTCAGTCACATACATCTTCCTTCAGTCTCTTTCACCATGGTTAATGAAGGCTAAGCAGACGTATTTCTGGCCATGCAATTATGTGCTGTGTGGCGAAATTGAGCAGTCGAGCATGATGTGGTCCGAGGCAGTGCAGCCACAGATAGGTGAAAGCAATCGGCAGAATACCACAGGGCAGGCTGCCTTGCAGATCCGGCTTCTCTTGCTTGATCTGCCCTTTGCTCTGCCACCTGTGAGGACCCAGGAATGAGACGCAGACACAGAGCACTCATAGTTGTTATAGACTTTTATTGAAAAGATAAAGGGGTTGTAAAATGCCTTACTGTTCCTACTCTAAGAGGTATTTCCCTACGTCAACCAAAACTAAGTGTCTGCCAAGTTTTAACATGTCCAAAACAAAAACGTCCTGTGTCCGAAATCCTATGCTCGCCCTCACATTCTAAAACAAACTCCAAGGTGTTCATGATATTGTCTCAGAATTTATTTTTTCGCATTTGTTAAGCGCACAGCAGCCCGTAAGCATTGTGGCGCAGAATGTGCACAAATGTTCAAACTCAACAAAAGGCATAACTCCAACAAAAGTTCCAAATGGATAATGTTCACAGTTCTAGAGGGAATGGCTCCCTTCCCAAGGATTCTCTCCTCCAAACAAAAGTTGAAAGAATAACCAAGTTGTTTGTAGTTCAAGAAGATAACTCCCGCCTGGTGTGTTGCAATTCACTCAGGGGAAAATATTTCCTCTCCCAGGCCATTTCCACATTCAATACAATTTCAAATCTTAAAGGCATGAGTCTTCCATAGGATTCTTCTTTCAAAATAACAACATGGGTTCCAGTCACATACTTGCAAAACACCAGCTATACTCCCCAGCAGGTTCTTTGTACAGTTCTTTTACACAATTTGGGTGGGGGTCCCAGACTCGCAAACACCTGGTATACTCCCCTGCCAGGTACTTTTATACACTTCGTTATGGGTGCGGATTCCAGATCCGCTCTTCACCTGGTATACTGTCCTTCTACGACTTTAGGTTTTGATGTTCACCAAAATCCAATTGGGGTATTGTTCTTCCTGTGGTTCCTTTCAACTGGTCACCATTTTATCACCTTTCTCATGTACTTCTTTTCCCAGGTTCCCAAGTACTGGGACTATGATGAGTATTGAGGATGCACATCATCCTCTCCCAGCTTTTATCATTTTAAAGTTCAAGGCAGGCCCGGTCTCTTGTTGCCGTGGGCTTGCTTTCAACAATACGACGTCTCCTATTGTGGTGGGTGTTCCCACATGGGTGGGGGGTGGTGACACCTTCCCAGGTTTCCCACCCAATGTCCCGGTGTCCCATCCCTTCACCGTGGGCTCACCAGACTTATGTCTTTTTCCGGCTTCACCCAATACCGGTCGGGTCTCTCCCTGGCTTTCGCGGCTCTGCGTCTTGCAGACGGCTCTCTCCAGAGGCGGTGGCGCTCCAGCTATCAATGCCAGTACAAAGCTCTTGTGCTGGATTCCTGTTGCCCCGCATCCACGCCAGAGCCCTTGGGGATACACCTCTAGCCCAGACAGCGTCCTCGCTCCGTTTGCCTCTTCTGCCTCGTGGTATATGCCTCCTGCCAAACTCCCGGCCGGCTCCATGAGCATTTCTCAGGTATTTCTTCACCAATCCAGTTCCGACCATCCTCTCTCTCGTCCTTGCACACCCTCGTTCGCCAGCACAACTCTTTCTCCTGCTGAGTATGCCCGCGTCTGGTTTACCCAGAGCTCCCATTCTGAGCAAGCCTGAAAGAACTCCATATTTCGCTTCCCGGCATGGATTTTAAACCACAGCGGCCTATCGAATTCTTCCAACTACTAGACTGCTGGCGCTTGTTCTCATTGGTAGTAATCATTACTGCCTATTGTCTAGGATTCAGGTCGAGAGTACATGTATGTGGACTGTGTCCACCCACTTTTTTCAGAGGGCGGATACTGTCTGTCTCTGTATTTTAGAGGCTGCGTGCGTGTAAAATGAAAATTGTTAACTGTTTTTTTGAACTTTTCACCGCCCTCAGGATTCAAACTGCAGGCACCCAGTTTGCAGGTCCGGCACTACACCAGTGCGCCAGATCAGCAGATGAGAACTGACAAGCAAGTAAAGATTAAATATTACATTTTGGTCCTGCATGTTGTTCTTGATCCTTCGAGTTAAACACATGCACACCTTTTAACATTTTCAAAAACTTATTAGACGAAAATATCCTCTTGTTTTTTTGTATGTGTTGATTTTATGAAAGGCAATTCGTCCTGTACAATTTTAATGGTTATGTAAATTGAGTTACATTTTCATATTTCACCTAGATATGCTAATTTCGTGTGACGTCACATCCCATTGCATATGTTAATGAGTCCCCCCACTTTTTATTTTAGGAATTCACCCCTGCTCTCGCCCCTTCTTCATCGCAGCATTCCCCTTTAGTCATATATAAGGGTGGGTGCTTACTTGACTACCAGTTACCACTGGATGTTCTGCTTGGACTTTACAATATATCACATGTTTGGGAAATGAGAACAGGGTCTTGATATGATATGGCATTTAGAACACGCCTTTACACAAGTGTTTCTAGGCACGACTAGACAAGGAGGAGGTAACAAAGGAAGGACAAAACAATGATCTTACTAGGCCTTGTGTCATTCAGATTGTGCAAGTGTGGGGAAGAGGGAAGGAGAGAAGTGCAGGTAACTCAATAAATGCAGCCAACAGGTGGTTCATAAGTGCAGAGAGCAGGGACTGCAGGGTTGCAGGTACAAAGTGCTGGGGAAGCCCAGAGGCAGTGCGAGGGCAACTGAACATGCAGGAGCCTGGGGCGGAGTTCAGAGGGTATCCAGGTGACCAGTGCACAGAGCAGTCGGGTACATCATCAGGGGAGAGGAAGAGAGAAAGTGGAAGCAAAGTCTTGAGCTGCTTCCGCAACTGGAGGTGGTTCTGCTCAAGTTTGAGAGCGGGAGACTGTTCCAGAGGGAGGCCTCAGCTGAGGAGAGAGCAATCTGCCCCCAACTCTCTGCTTGGAGAAACTTCTGACCCTCAGAGAGTTAGAGGTGGATGAGTGGAGAGCTTGAGAGAAGGAAGATGTTTTGAAAGAAAATGTTGGAGGTAGAGTAGTCCCAGGCCCCAGAAAGCCTTGCGGATGATGCAGAGGGTCTTGAACTTGATCCAGAGCAGATTTGAAATTATTGTTTTAACTTTTACTAGCTTTTAACTCGAGTTTTATTATCACTAGTTTTAATTGTTTTTTCATCTAGTGACATGGCTTTATGCCTCAATGATTTTAAGAAGCTTACTTGGCCTTGGAAAATCGATTTCTAACTGTTAGGTGTTAATTTGATTTTAAACAATGTCTTGCGCCGTTGTTACAAAAAACCACAACTCCCTTCAGTATTGTAGTTCATGGATCTAATTCTTACCGGGAAAGGCATGTCAGCGCGTCTGTGTGGTGCAAGTCTGCCCAAGTCCGTGCTAGACACGCTAACATGCTCAGGTTCAGGCTCTTTCCATGTTGTTGGATTGCCGCAGAATTTGTTTCTCCCATGACCAGATCCACGGGTGAGTCAGCGGCCTCCTCACTGCTCTGTAATCGCTCGAGCTTACTAAGTTTCTCTTGGTAATACTGAATTATAAAACAAGCTGAGAGAAGCAACTGACCCCTCTTGACATCCATAACTAATAATTTCAATACTACTATGGTTGACATAACCACTTCATGTGAAATACAGGCTAAGGGAGGCAATCCCTTAAGATTTGATAACTAAATACTAGGTCCATGGATAAACATGTTATTAGTATCTCGGATCACGTCTTGGATGAACACATACTCACCGAGACGTGGCTCAGAGACTCTAGTGGGCCCAGCATCAATCTTGCTACTCCTAATGGATATACATACCACAACCAACACAGAAAAAATGGTAGAGGAGAAGGAGTGGCAATTATTGCAAAACAGGGAATAGACTTATTTCAGGTACCTATTACATGCACTGGATGTGAAATTATACTCATGAAAGCTATAATTACCCCCAATGATTGTCTAAACCTTATTTTGATCTATCGCCCGCCGACTGACATTCCCATGTTCCTTGAAGAGATACTGGGTATCCTGTCGAATTTTAATAAACCTCATAGCCATACTATCATATTTGGGGATTTTAACAAATGGTTAGGGAAACCACTGAAGCCAAGAAGCCACTGAATTGGAGCAACTGTTTTATTGTTATGATTTCACCATACTGAGTAAAGAACCAACACCCACACACATGGGAATGCACTGGACTGGGTTGCTTCCAGAAACGTACACCTGCAAATGCTCCATATTAAACCTTGCGTTTAGTCAGACCAATATACTGTGACCGTTGACATTTTCCTCCCTAAAAGGCTGCTCCTAGAATTAACAACTTACTGTCGGGGTGATAATCCCAGGGGCTGGCAGAGCCATCCGCAGACCTCCGGGGTTGGGGAGGCCCCAACTTCTCCTGTGTCCAAAAAGGAGTATGAGACACACGCAAGGAGAAAGGTAACTACTGCTGTTTATTAAGAGTAACGGCAGGGATACGCTAAAACCATATGCATCCGGAGAGGCTCTCGTCGTTAGTGGGGCTCGCAGGCCCTTTTTACAGCAGTATGACGCGCTACTTGCGTCACCTGGTAAAATCATCACAAAACCTATCGCCACTTCGGGTTGGTTCCCCGAGTGGCAGGGTTAGTATAGATACCCTATGGGAAGAAATGTTAGTGGATAAGGACGGGTCAGGTGTACACTTGGGCTGTCCCTAACAGTTGCTACATTGGAATTGTTACAAGGGGACCTTTGCTGATTGGCTAAGAGTAATAGTGTCAGTGATGAGCCTCCCGTGTATTCTGATTGGTTCTCTCGCGAGCCCCCAAGCCTGGGACCATCGCCGTTCCCAGCTCGCGGTGTACCTGACATTAGCAACAATGTGCAGACAATGGACAAGTCTGCTTATGGGCTGGTGAGCAGGTCTTTCCCATCGCTGTAGGTGTCCAACTTGTCACTTCTCTGTTGCAGATTGTGTCCCAGACGTGGGGGCCTTGGCGGTTTTCTGTCTCGAAAGCTTGGCACCTTGTTAGTTCGTCTTGGTCATGTTTGGGGAGACCGTAGCTGGAGTAGAATTATGAGCATTAGATTTTGTATTCTGTTTCTGAGGGTTTGGCACCTGCAGGTATAACCTTGGCGCTGGGCGTGCAGCATGCGGGTTGCAACATCGTGGCCTTGGCTGTGAGCTCTCGTTGGGACTCGTTCTGCATGGTCAGCACTTGCATTTCGTTCTGGGAGGATTTTCGTTTGCGAGGCTCCTGCTTGGGGACTCTTGCTTGCGGCCTACTTGGGCCTAGTTTGTGGGTGGCGGTACATAATCCATACTATGGAGGTTGCGGGGCGACAGTGTGTCAAACGCAGCATTAGCTATACATGGTGGCCTCTTCATAGGGATAGGTAGTGAGCAAGCATATACACAAGCTCTTCAGGCGTCTTGCGTTTCTGCGGTGCTGTAGAAGGCCTATGTGAAAAATAATGCACGTCAGTGGGTATGTCGGTCCACTACGTCATAGTACTGAGTATGTGCATTGTGTTGGTTGGTGTGTGAGTGACCAGTGTAAATGGTGGCACGTGTGTTCCTGTCTGTTGGCTATGTCGTCATGGCATCTCTAACAATGTGAATACTTGTGGAGGCTGTTCTAGTCGAGCTGATCCATGTCGCAGGCGTCGGTTTGACTCGGGCGTGCTAGTGGGCATACTCTTCGTATATGCATGTTTTTGAAGCAGGATACTTTGTCATCTGGTAAGTATGCAAACTCCTCTCGTGGGGGGTGCCTGGGCCGTGATCCCCTAGGCCATGGTCTGGATGAGATTGGGGGGAGGGTGTTATCCCATTCTCCCACTTCAGTACAAAAAGTAATCAGCAGCAATTTCAATAAAATTACATCTAATGATTTGCAGAAATATATTAATGAATTGATGGTCTCTACATCTGAACAAGACTCATCCTTATCATTGGCAACGATCTGTGGTCAATGCATCTATAAGATGCTTAACCAGTTAGCACCTCTGAAAGAGAAGAAAGAGAAAATAACCAATAATGGTATATTCTGCATCTCGTCTATCTGAAGCAAGAAAAGATGAAAGCCGAACAGTTATGGATAAAAACACAATCTCAAGATAGTAAAGACAAAAGGAAAGCCATTGAGAAAAACTATCGGATGGACATTTTCCAAGCTAAAAAGGGCTTCTTTGACTCTCAAATTTCTAGTTCTGCAAATAATACTAAGAAATTGTTTGCGATCAACAGGACATTGGAAAACCCAAAAGTACAGCTAAAACAGTTTACCCCTAATAACTTAGACGGTGAGGCAGTGCAAAAAGCTTCTGCTGATGAAGTTCATAAAGAACAATGCAGTATTGCCAATAGAAAAGAGATTAATGCAAAACCAACCTCACAGCATTTTGCCTTTGAGCCCCAAACTCAAGAAAATCTTCCATATTCGTTTGAAACTATTACTGTGGACTCCCCTCACCAAAACCCTCAAAGAAAGGCACCCTACAACTTGTCAAACAGACATCCTCCCTCTAAAATTATTTTAGAACATCCAGATATCTTTGCACCTTTCCTGACACGTTTTATAAATGCCTCTTTTCTGATAACGATGTGCCCGACCTCCTAAAAAATGTAACTGTTACCACTTAGATCCTGCAACTCACTCCAATCTTAGACCCATCACTAATGTCTCTTTTATGTTGAAAGTAGTTGACAAAGTAGCTGCTATCCAATTCCAAAAACATCTGGAGAGGTCCGACATCTTAAACCATCGACAATCAGGTTTTAGGAGTTCACATGGAACGGACACTGCGATGCTTGATCTGCAAATGGAAATGTTAGACATCATGGATGAAAGCAAATCGGGGATGCTGCTGCTTTTAGATCTTCAGCAGCCTTTGATCTTGTAGATCATCCTAAATATTTAATTAGAATCCTGGAAATTGGCAATTGCTGTCAACACGGTTGAATGGTTTCGGCCATTTCTTAGCAACAGAATGTCTAAGATTGTCTGGGGAAATGCTTCCTTGAACCCAGAAAAGATCACATGTGGAGTTGCTCAAGTGGTGTGTTTATCCCCCGCCCTTTTCAATGTTTTCCGTCATCCACTGTGCGATCTCTTAGATTCTATTGGGCTCCACTTTACCAATTATGCTGACGATACTCCGCTTATTTTTAAGCTGAATGTAGACTATGCAAATGACGCCGGCCTCATTGCGTCCGTATACGAAAAAATGTGAATATGGATGGCAGAAAATGGGCTGTGTCTTAAAACCACGAAGCCTGAACTTCTTGTCTTCGGATCAGCCCAAGCAAGAGAAAAATTAGGAATTACCTATGCTAACTTTTGCATAGTTCAACACTCTACAAAAACAGTCAGCAATGTAAAACACTTGGGCCCTCATTACAACCCCGGCGCTAAACCATGGCGCTATTAGCACCATGGTTGGTGCCGGTGTTATAACGAGTCCGCCATGGTGCAATGGGGAAATACCGCCCCATTCCAAGGTTGGCGGGCGGTATTTCCCCATTTCACCATGGCCCTTCCCCATTTTCGCCCCATAGGGCTCAATGGGACTGGGGAAGGCGCTAAGTACGGTACCGCAAATTGCGGTACCATAATTAGCACCGAGGTCCCTTTGCGGCACCCTACTTTAACGGCTGGTAAAACCAGCCGTTAAGGTCGGGTCCCGCAAAGGGACCTCGTAATCAGGCGTTAAGGGTTTAACGGCGCCGACACCTTTTACGGCGCCGTTAAACCCTTAACACCAGGATCGTAATGACCCCCTTGGTGTTATAATTGAGGCATCACTTAATGCAGATTCTCAAGTTGAGCATGTCGTAAAAAACAAGGAGTACTATTTAAGGCTCTTGCGCCTGGTGAACCTATTCATCTCAGACAAAAACTGTCACCTTGGTCAGAGCCCCTAATCATGCCTAGGCTGGATTACTGCAAGGCCTTATTAGGTGGAGCCGGTAAATCCTGTGTTAAAAACAGATTTTGCAAAATGATGCAGTTAGAGTCATCAAAAATGTTCCGAAACATGAGCAGATATCACTGCACAGAAGAGAACTGCACTGGCTCCCTGTGGAAGCCAGTCTAGAATTTAAAATCAATACTATGACCCACAAGTGCCTGTTCGGAGATGCACCCAGATATTTGAAAGAGCGCATTACTGTTCAGATTTCTGCTAGGACTAGTACATCAAAGGACTCTATGCGACTGATATGCCCTAGATTCAGACGGGCTAAGGGAAAAGAACGGTTGTATCCTGTGAAGGCTGCCTTAGCATGGAATCAATTACAGAAAAACCTCAGTTGTAAAGGAAATCCGATTGCCTTCAAGAAAGCATTGAAGACCTTTTTATTCTTCTAGGCAATTATACTTGCCTTATTGACTGTAAACCCTCTGTCATTCACTCATCTGTTACTAGATCTGTCTCCTTCTTACTTGATCTGTCTCCTCCGCGCCTTGATGCCTGCGGGCTACTGCGCGTAAGAAATAAGTAAATAAATCAATATAAATATATAAATAAAATAAATCCTTGCAGCCACGGGGAGTCAGTGAAGAGATTTCCGAGCTGGAGAGATGGGATCCCTGGGCTTGAGGCCAAGGACAAGTCTTGCAGTCCTGTTCTGGATAAGATGTAAAGGTCGTAGAGTAAAGGCAGGCAGAGTTAGAAAGAGGCTGTTGCAGTAGTCCAGCCTGGAGAGGACCAGAGCTCTGGAGACAGTGAGCTTCTGGGGGGAAGTGAGAAAAGGAAGAATACCTCTGAGGAGATGCAGCTGATAGTTTGACTTCTTAGAGATGTCAGAAATGTGAGGAGAGAAGTAGAGGGTGGAGTCGAAGATGACACCAAGGTTCTTCGCCTCACAGGAAGGGACAGGAAGGGGGCGCAGGGTGGGTGGCCAGAGAGAGCGAGGAAAGGAGGGAGTATATGTCCCAATGACGAGGATCCCAGTCTTACTGGCATTAAGGCAGAGATCATTGGCGGAACACCATTCCTGAACTGTGGCCATACCGTCTGGTATGAGAGAAGGAGCAGAGGTGGCAGAGGGGAGCCTGAAAGAGAGCTGGGTGTCACACGCATAACACTGAAAATTGTAGCAGAAAGTAGCGATGCAGTGGGCAAGAGGTGCCAGGTATTGGTTGAAAAGCCAGGTAGAGAAGTTAGGCCCCCAGGAAATACCACAAGTTGAGAGAGATATAGAAGAGAGGAAAGACCCCAGTTGGACCCGAGAGGGTTGGTCAGTGAGAAAGGAGGTCAACCAGGCCAGGGCCTGATCAGTAATACCCAGTTTTGTCACAAAGGCGTTTAATCAGGATGGCATGGTTGACTGTGTCAAAAGCAGAGGACAGATCAAGGAGAATGAGCACAGATGGGGTTATTAGCGTCAGGATTGGAGAGCAGGTCTTAGCGGCTGCTCAGGAGAGTAGTTTCCGTGCTTCTGGCAGCTCTGAAGCCAGACTGGTGGTCGTGGAGACAGCCAACAGATTCAGTACGCAGATTAAGCTGGGAGATGGCCAGCTTTTCCAGGAGTTTGCCCAGGAAAGGATTGATAGAGATAGGGCAATAGTTAGCCTGAGAGGAAGGATCAGCGGAGGGCTGCTTTAGAAGGGGTGCACAAGGGAGTGCTTAAGGGGGAGGGGAAGTTCCAGTGGCAAAGGAGTGATTTCAGAAATCGGCCAAGGCTGGATCAAGGGTGTCGATGTGGTCCTTGATGGTTCTGGATGAGCAGGAAAGAACCTGCTTTGACGAGTGTCATAGATCGGACTTGACTAGAAACATTGTCTAGGGTGAACAGGGGAAAAAAGGAGAAATGAGGAGAGACAGGATGTCCTGAGTTTTTGTGGTGAAACGAGAAGCCAAAGCCATGCAGAGGGCCTGGGAGGAAACTGCAGCAGGATTGGCCAGCTCCTTGCAGATTTTGATTTGTTTGGCCGAGTTGCTAGATGCCGCAAAAACACAGCTTGGATGTAGGCTCTCTTATTTATTCTTATTTATTTGCATTTTTTTAAAGCGCACAGCTGCCCTCGGGCATCGTGGCACTGTTACAAGAAAGTTTACTTGGCATGGGTGAGTATCATGAACTCAGTGGAGACATAGTTACAGACACAGCTAAAGTTCCGAGGTTACATGGGAACAGTGAGCGTGGGTACAGTTGTATATTACAGACATTGTTCAAATTGTAGTAGTATTTTAAGTAGGATTTTCTTAGAGTGGACAGAGTGTCTGTACTGTCTTTGGAGCAGGCGGCAGGACATTTTGTCAGGGGGTGTGGCTGATGCACTCCACTTCCTCTGCGCCGCCCTACACTTGCGTTTAATGGTGGCAAGGTTGGAATCATACCAAGAGTTGCATTTGGATTTGGGCTTGAAGCGGATTCTCATGATGGGGGCAAGAACATTCAGAGTGTTGGAGATAGAGAGATGAAGGTTAGAGCGCTGTTTGAGGGTGTAAGTCAGCCAAAGGTGCAGGAGGAGTTGAGAAAGTAGCGGCGAAAACCTCAACAGACACACGCTTCATGGGTCAGATGACCGAGAAGGTAGGTGGCAGTGCTAGAGTCGACTTGACATGCTGGAAGAGAGAGAGAGATAGGAAGAAAGGAGAAAGTGATCACTTCAAGGGAGAGGAGTGATGAGTGGGTTAGAGAAGGGGAGGACTGAGGAGATCAGAACATCCAGGGTGTGCCCTGCAGATTGAGTCAGGTCAGAGGGAAGAATATGGAGAAAGAGCAAGAGAGAGTCGCAGACGTTGCGATAGAGTCCCAAAGATGGGCTAGTAGCATCCAGGTGGGTGTTCAGGTCTCAGGGGAGGAGAAGTTGAGATGAAGAGGCAAGGAGGGAGGAGAAGAGGTCAGCACACTCAACGAAGAAAGTGGCCTGGAGATAGTGGCCACATTGAGAGAGAGGCCAGGAGAGCTATAGAGCCTGCAGACCAGGCATTCAAAGGAGTAGTAGTCCTGCATTGGAATGATAGAAACAGGGATCCACTCCGGGAAAATCAAGGCTACACCCCCACCAAGATGGTTGGTTCTGGGCTTGGAGAGGATCTTGTAGCCATCGGGAAGGAGAGTGTCAAAACCTGTAACAGAGCTGGCTGTGAACCAAGTCTCAGTGAGACAGAGTACATCCAAATCAAGCTCTTCCAGGAAACGGCAGATGTCAGAGGAATGTTTGACAGCTGGACAAGAGTTGGTAGTAGCGATGTGGAGCAGGTTGCCACACTTGAAGGACTTCCGGGGAGGGGTACAGCCCAGCGGTACGCCCTGTGTAAGTGTTGGAGGTGCCTGAGGATGGGCAGAGGAGGAAAGAAGAAAAGGCAGGGTAGTCAGAGAGGAAGAGGAAAGTGCCAGAGGGGTTGTGGAGGAGCGATGCAACACGGTTGCAAGAGAAGCAGCAGGAAGTGCCGGAGAGGTGGTTGAGGAAGGAGGCGATAGAGGAGCCTGAGAGGGATAAGAAGGGAAAGCAGGAGATGAAAGGAAGTTGATAAGGCATGGGAAGCGTCTATCAAAAAGAAGGAGATTGGCCTGAGGACCCTGGACCAAGACAGTGCCATTTAAGTAGACATTAATGATGGTCTTAGAGGAGTGGAAAGGAGCCAGGAGGGCCTCCCATCGGGTGCCACCATTAATGGGAGAAGAGGAAAAAGGAAAGAGAACAGAGACCATATTGGGAGGTGGGGGGAGGTCCATAGGCCTGGACAGAGAATGTCAGTGAGGGTCTGTCTGGAGGAAGCACTGTCCGATAGCACAGCGAGTAGAGCGCTCGCTTTGACATCTGTGCAGAGCCTGCTGACGCAGGTTTGAATCCCGGCAGGGCCAAACTCAGCCTTTCATCCTTCCAAGGTCGATAAATGAGAACCACACACTGTGGGTAATAATAAGCAGTGCTCAGATACCCGAGGGTTCGTAGCGCTATATAAATGCTAAATTATTATTATTATTATTATTATTACTGGTGTAGGTATCAGCGATAAGGAGGCTTGGGCTGTAGATCAGGATGTCCCTTTTGAGCTTCCTACTGCCAGACATAGTGAGAGAGATAGGATAATCGATAGAAAAGAGGTTAGAGAAAATAGGTGTGATGCTGGAAATGCATTGGAGGGACAGGACTCCATATCCTTGCCCTTTATCATGTATGTTCGGTCTGGTTTTCGCACAGGAGTTCATGTGGGACTGCTGCTGTGCAGCTCTTCCTCTTTTTGGTTTGGCGAACAGACCCTTTGGATACCCTTATGGCACCCATGGTTGGGAGTACAACCCTGTACTCCTAGTGTATATTTTTGGGCACCTCTGTGTGGCCCACAGAGCAGGGTATGGGATGATGTCAGCTCCATGCTGAATTTGACAGGTGCTCTGAGTATCTTCAATTTTGGGGATACTCTGGCCCTCCCATTGGAATACGTTGATTCCTGATAGGCAACAAGATGGCCCATGTGGCCTCTTACTTTCTATCGCCTGTTACCTTATTTTCCCGAAGTCCTGGGAAGCCCTGTCTCTGTCCCTTCCCCCTGACTGGCTGTTGGGTGGAAGTTCCATGTATGGTAGCGTGGGGAAGTCCAGGCCAGACTGGCTGGAGCCTTCCCAATGACTGCATGTTGTGGGTACGCTCGTGGGGTGGGACCTGGGTGAATGGAGTGTGTAACGAATAAGCATTTCATGTTATGGGGTCTAGTATCTGGTGTGTGACACAATGACTGAGACAGCCCTGCCCGAAACTGGTATGAATGCAGAGTGGAGTGCTGAATGGCAGAGTGCTTGTCCGAATCCACATTCCGTGTTCTGAGTGTCTGGATGGAGAAGAATAGCCTGGATGCACTGTGAGCCTGATTGGCTGCCTGACTGCCCTTCTGAATGATTGGTTGCCCGAGTGTGACCCAGTAGAGTGAATGGGAGATCAACAGTATATCTGGGGGCCTATCACTGATGGAAGCTGAAATTGATACTTGACCTTGAAGCCCACTGGAAGAAGAAGAATTGCTGGCGCTGTCCTTCACTAATCTGAGAGCTGCGTGATTGTCAAGGAACCGATCCAAGAGAGGACCTGGCTAGGAGACCTCTTCCCGAGCTATGAGGGACAATCGCGCACCAACTGATCTTTGCCAAAGCTCCCTGGACGTCAGACCCTCGAAAGGCTGCTGACCGGAGAAGGGGACCACCGCTGAATCACGAAGCAAAGCACCCGGACATTGGAGTCCATCACTGTCGCCGACCGGAGCCACAGTGCTCCTTTGCCTGATCCAAGGACTCCCTTGCTCATCACCGTCGACTGCTGTCGTCCTGCCAGAGAAAGTCAAGACCGCCGAGGAACAAGGAGAATTCGCCAGCGGGTTTCCTGCCACCCGAAGACCTCAGACGCCGACAAAGGTACTAAAGCCAGCTGTGGTTAAGTCCCGTTCGCCGACGACCAGACGCCCTTGCTGGGACAAAGTTCTTCATTGACTCTTTGCGGCAACGAACACTTGCCGTTGAGGTGCACCAGATGCCTCTGCTTACAGGATGTTTTCGACCGGTCGTCAACAAGCACCACCAGAACCGAAGCTGCAGCTGCCACAACAGTGTTCACCCCTTTCTTCACCGACTCTCGACGTCCCATGGCTCCGGCCTTAAAGGGAGTGCACTCAAGAAGGGCCTGTTGATGACTCATCGAAGAACTCTACAAAACCAGGTACTTTGGGGTTGTGGAACCTTTTAGAAGGACTCAAGACTATATTGAGCATAATTGGACTGGCCTTGTCAAATACGCTTTATTTACAGGTTGCCCAGGTGGGGGGATCCTCACACAGAACCGTCTCATGGAAGTGGAATAGACTGTTCTGACATTGTTTGAATTAACCCGCTTTCTTTCTGTGTCTATCGTTGATTTATCTTATAACCTGATTCGTATGCCATTTGAACAGTTAATAGTTGATGCATTTCAAAGGAATGGATAGTTAAGAGTGGTACCACGTAGACTTGTATATATTTGCCATTATAGTATTGCCAGAGTACAAAATGTGTTATTGTGATTGTGTGTATAACCTTGAACCTTATTTATATAAAGACTGTCTTTTCACTAACAGAGTGTGGGCATTCCTTTGTGGGTGCTTGGGGACTACACTGTACTTAAGAACTAGTCCGCATCACCTCCTAAGAGCTAAGCATTGATTGCTTGCCCACGTTTTACCACTTAGAGAATCTTGGCTGGGGTGCTCTGTGCTTCTCCTCTACCATATAGAGAGCAGGAGTACAGATACCCCCCTCCACAGCTTTACAATAGGTGAGACAGAGAGCACCATAGGGGCTGCGGGGAGGAAAAAGGGGGCAAGGGGAGTGGGGAGCCAAAGCAGAGGAGGGGAGGGTTCATAGGGAGGGTAGACAGGATGTAGGCACAAGGGAGGACACGAGAGGGAGGGAAGCACAACAAAGCACAAGAACGGACCTAAAAATCAGATGCAATACAGATCCAAAAAGCAAAGCACAGAGCACAAAAGAGAACCTAGAAGTAAGAAAGCAGATGCAATACAGACCCAAATGCAAAACACAGAACAGCTCAACAGCAACCTGGAAGTGAAGAATGCAGGCAATGCAATGTAATGTAAACCGTGGAGAACACCATAATATCAAAACCATAGAGAACAACACAAAATCAATACAATCACGGAACACAAAAGGAGCCTAGAAGAAAGAATGCAGTGGAACACAACACAGTGTCGAAACAGTACACAATAGATCGAAGAAAGGAAGTTCAAGGAAGTTCTATATTTTTTTTAAATTGTGCAATAGTTTAATTTACAAACTTATTTAGGACATTGATAATATAGCATCAGAACAACAAATTATCTAAAGGATCATAAATAAAATGCATTACAATTTGTTCAGTAGCTTTAAAAAGATACATCAATAGTTCAGGGAATTTGATATTTGATATTTAAAACATATAAAGCATGCAATTTACTATGTTATTTTGAATAAATATAGAAAGAAAGATAGCATACCGGTTGTGCCATTTGGCATACCAAAGTGTCAGAAATATTTTTGTGCTTCCTTCCATATTGCACAAGCCGCAGAAGAAACAACAGACTCAGCCCCAACTATGGTCGACCAAAATTGGTCACTACAAATATCCTCAATGCGTGATACAAACTTAGAATAGCCTTTAGCGTAGTGTTTTCTTAGGGCTGTACTGTGAGTTAATATATGGCGACAGGTTTTAATATTAACATGACAAAGAAGACATGCATCATCGCTTTCTTCGATTTTTCCCCATTGAGTAGTATAGTCGCTCGTAGGCAAGATGTTAAGCCGTAAGTACAATAAGAAACGTTTAAGTTCAATAGAGCAGAGCCTTAGAAGGTAGCTACACGGTTCATTAATTTTAATTGACTATTGGAAAAACCTTTTCTTGGAATGCAATGCATCCATATTGAATTCCATATCCCTCAGTTTGGCCTTCTTTTAAATGATAGCTTCATAATTAGGCTTGATAATACAGATATCTTCATCAAAACCAAGGGACTCTATATAGGTCAGGGAAGAGTGTTTAAGGTTGGCAACAAACCCACTGGTTTCCACTTTGTCCATCTTTAAACCCATCAGTTTCAAAAAAGGATTAGAAGACAAATTGGCCTGCATGAGCTTAGCATAAAGGTAAACTCTCTGTATCTGCCGCATAGATAGTAGAAACGTCTAGCCGTATTCCAGTCTGGGGGTCCTCGATCGGGACAGCTTGAGAGATGTTTATTACTTATCGAAGTATCTTAGCACCAAACCGGTTTACCCATTTCACCTGCCCGATAGGCAACACCGCCAGAGCATACAGTATGCCGGGAATTATTGCCATACGATATATTTCCAGCAGGCCTTGTACGTTAAAGCCACCATTTGTTATATAGTGTCTAACAGCAAGCCATTTCTTCCACACCTTGTTCGTAATATAGTCCACATAAAAGGATAGAGATGAATTTATTTTAATAGGAAATCCCAAATAGATAAATTCATTAACATTTTTTAGAGATTGTTCTTTTTTATTTTCCAGACTCTGGGACCCTTTGAGATACCCTTGTTTCCCAGACTCATTGTTTTATTTATATTAATTACCATCAAGTTTCTACCAGCATAGTCTATCAGGGTATTCAAGGAACGCTGGAGACCAATAGGAGTTTGATCAAACAGTATATGATTATCAGCATATGCGAGCCAAGGGACGGAAATGCCATTAATTTTATGTGGAAAATGACGAGTCCTCAGCTATATACAAACTATAAAGTATAGGGGCCAGCGCACATCCCTGTTTCAATCCTCTATTTGTGGCACAGTAATTTGTGTGCATGCCAACAGAGTTCAAGCAAACAGAGTGGTATTTGAGTAAAGATGTTGTATAAAATAAAGAAATTATCTATCAATGCCCCAATCGCCCAGTTTTTTTCAAAGGGCAGGACGAGAAACCAAGTCAAACGCCTTGCTGAAATCAATGTAACAGCAATATAGCTTAGGACGAGATTTGCCGTTTATTTCAGAAATTAGACATTGTACGGCAGAGATATTGGTAGTAGTATTATAAGCTTTATGAAAACCAGTCTGGAAATGACTGAAAATATTATTTCTTTTCGCCCAGCCAGAGAGTTCTTTTAGTAAAACTGTGGCAAAAATCTTTTGGCTACAGTCATTCATTGCCAAAGGCTGTAGTTATTAGGATCTAGTTGGTTACAACTTTTAAAGATAGGCACTAAAACAGAACTACGCCAACTAGGAGGAAGATGGCCAATTTTCAGTACATTAATACACAATTTAATAAGGATTTTTGTCCAGACTGACGGTCTAGCTTTCATAACTATATTTGGTATACCGTCAGGTCCCGTAGCACAGGAAGCTTTCTGGCTAGATATGATACGAGTGAGGGCCTCCACCTCAATATCGAATTTCAGGACATTGCAGACAGGCAGGGTAAGATTAAACTTATCTAGAGGTGTATTGGATTTAGTATATAGCTCATCAATATATGCACACCAACCATCCTCTAAGACAGGGTTAATCTCCACAGGGGAGAAACTCCTCTTGAAGGCATTACATTTAGACCAACATTTTTTGGTATTATTAGATACAGGCCAACCAAAAAGTAATCTCCCATTTGCAGTGAGGACAGATCTTTTGTGCATCTTGATCCAATTTCTATAGGCTTAGATAATTTTCTGGTTTTAGCAATTTTCTCACAGTCACTCATGTTAGGATCTCTTATTAATGTATTTAATTGTTGCAATAGGTTAGTTTATGTGCAGTAATAATGGGATCAACCAGGGCTTTATTTTACCACAAGGGTTTGTACTAAAATTTTGATTTTGGGGTCTATGGTTCATTTTTATTTGAAGCATACACTCCACAGCGCAATTTGATGCCTTCATGGCAGAGTCAAGATCATAAGAAGAGTGGTCAAGTAGGTCATTAATAATCCTAATGTTGCTCTCTGACCAACGAAAACAATGTCCCTGGTTATTTAGGTTGATGTTAATATCATACATCCTATTAGTATAGTGGATATCACTATAGAGATCCCAGCTGAGAATAGAATGATACTCAAAGTTGTGAAACAGGTTTTAATCAAGGAGCATCTCAGAGAGAGCGCAAGATCGGTCAGTACATAGTCAATGTGAGATTTATGGACACCATTAGACCATGTCAAATTGGAGTGGCCATCATGGGGTTTTGCAAAAGGTAAGAGTGTGAAATCATGGCATACCACAAAATGAGACCAGAGATGGTTAGTAGTAGAATCCCCCCCACTCCCCTGTGTCTGAAAGGCAACTAAGGTTACCGGTGTTAAAATCACCTGCAATCAAAGTAAATGCTTCAGCCGACATGTCCTGCCATTTAATAATGATGTCATCAGTTGACCCAATGCCTTCTGGCAGGAAAAATAGTGGTAGCCCGCTCTAGGAAAGCCCCGGAGGGCCCCTTCATGTCCCAATGGTGGGGGAAAATATGGGACATATTGATTGCGGAAAAGGTAACAGCGGCGAGGACCGGGTTTCTCCATCGCTTCCAGAAAATTTGGGCCTCATTCTTGGACTATGACCGGAAATTTCCAGCCATGATTTATAATCCCAGCAATGTCCGGTGGGCTTTGGAGGATGGGGACACTCCCTGAGAGGGAGGTACAGCCAAACTGGATGCAGAGAACACAAACTAATGGGATGCTGCCCTTGACCAACGGCCATGGAGGGAGGCAGTGGAGGGATTGGAGGGGACTATTGGATGATGATCTTCATGTCTTGATTTATGTTGTACCATTGTCACCCTGCCTGGGTTTAAAATAAACATTTTTTTAAATAATGTCATCAATATCAGCTATGATCCGTTTAGTGTGAGAACTCCCTGAAGGATCATATGCATTAATAATGTAGAGGTAGGTATTTTTCCCTTGAATCGAATAGCTGCCAAAACATAGGGAGATGACAAGTTACTCTTAAAGCGGCTCAAATCACATGCCTTTTTTGTGCCAATCGCCACAACACCACAAGCCCGGCCTCTAAGTGAAAGTCCAGCGTGGTCAAAATTTACCTGAGGGTATGGACCAAATACCAACGGTAACCTCTAGTATTCCAGGATATACATTTAAAAGATTTTAACAGAGGCAACTGTCAATGAGACCCGTATGTAATGCGTTCAGGGGCCCAAGTAGCTATATTGGTACACTCTGAAACTTCATTATTTAGGAGAAATGCTTGTAGGTTTGAATTATCAGCGAGAGGACCTTGTTTTTAATTAACTATAGTCGTATCTAGATTGGGGCGATGAGGTATTTCAGCTTGTATATTGCGACATAATGTAAGTGCAAAACCCATCTCAGACAGCTTAGTAATGTTTGCAAGTAATAAGTCAACAGTTAGTGCCGAAGAAAACTTGATCAAGGCCCAGTTGGTGAGGCTTCCAACTCTAGGAAGTTCAATGCATGAAATGTCAGTCGGATTTATCATACCAAGGTTAGGTTTTTTTTTTTTTTAATTATTATTTAATTTATTACAAACATTTTCAAAATTCTCATAGGGCATTCATCTAATTCCCCTAACAGAAAAAACAAAAAACGTAAAAAGATATAAAAATGGAGGACACATTCAACATTCTACCTCACCAAGCTACATCCCAGCAGTCACCAGCAGAATGGCTGTGCTGGCTCTGTTGAGCTCTATCACCTTGCATTAAAACTGCGCTTTGTAGTCACAAAAATGATGGCTGCGCTGTTTCACCAGCCACACATGGGCTAAAATGAAACACAGAGAATTGCTGCCAATAATTTCTTCATTTGCACTAGAGAAAAGTCAAAGGCAGCGTTGCTAGGGTGCCAGCTCAAACCTTTTCACTGAAAAAGAAAATATTCTGCCTTTTAAAATGACTGCGCCCTGATGCTCTTTTTCATCTGTTCAACAATACACAGTTCTGATCCAGTGAGACCCAGCTATGTTCACCCACATTTAGGTTGTGCTACAGCAAAAGGGGGCATTCCTCATTGAATGACAGGCTGAGTCAGGCAAGATCTGTGAAATAACAAAGAACTTTCCTTCAGCCACACACAAAATGCTTTACCTCTGCAACAAAATATCACAGACAAACTTCACAAAAAGTCCTCTCTCTCTCCTAGCCCATGTCAGTTTCAAAGGACCTTATATTTGGACATATGCCTCTGCATTAGAAACATGACTGGGGCTTTTGGAAAGGTTCAGAAATTGGATGAGGGGAAGCCCGCATTGTAAAGTGACAGCCAAGGAAAATTAACCACTTGTAGAATGGGTTTTGTACAAATAAGTTAAAAGTGAAATGTTGAATTAAGGCCCTGTCCTTCCATAGAAATGTGATGGGGGTTTGTTTTAAAACAGATATAGGATATTTAATTCCAACTGTCTTGCTTTGTGGGTCAGAAGACATAATAATAATAAATACATTTGCTGTGAAGCCAGCAAGAAACAGGTTTGGCAGGTCTTGGCAGGGCCCTGCCTTTCCCGACTACAGGATCTTCCTATAGTGGACCAGCATCTGGGGCATATGAATAGGCAAGGGTGAAGCATCTCAAACCCTCACCAGACATTGTGGCAGCACTCCAGCCTTGGACAAAAGATTTCCAGAACATATAGGAGTGACTTTCTGGTAGCACCTCCCCTCCACTCAAACTGGAGAGCTTCAAAGGCAACTCTACGGCAACACTGGACTCAGACTGGTTAGAGCCTGACATTTGGCTGTGGGTTGGGAAAAATGCCCTTATTTGGAAGGCAAAGCCGGCCCATTTGGGGCAAAAGACTGTTCTTCTTGAATAAACTTTAAAGAATTTATTTCTGCAACCCAGACAACGCATTAATGCGAAAGTTTAACAGTTTAAATGTAATTTTTGTGCCATCAAAACAAGACAGTGTGGCTTTCCCTAACATGTAGGAGACGCAAACGGCAGGAAAACGTAATTCATGGGAAAAGTATACTTGGTGCAACTTTGAAATTTAATGCAAACATGCTCTATGATAATATATACACCTATATAAAATTGTAGAATTTTAGTGAAATATTTCCCACCAAAAATTGCGAAAGATTATTAGAATGGCTAAAGAACATAGTATAAACTGGGGAATTGGAATGACAGGTTCATTATAAAATAAGGAATCTGCCTATGTGATTTTCAAAAGTGCCACAACTGTAAAAATGTGCAATTTATGTCATAATTGATTGTGGCAAAAAGAACTGTGGGAGGGCCATGGGCATTTTAAGCACACACCATAAAAATGGATGTCATGTCCCCGAAGTCCAACCAGCTGACAGGAAGCCGGTGACAGTCACCCCTGACCAATCCAGTTGTTAGAGGCATGTCAAGCCAAAGGTCTGACCCCATAGTAAATCATGTGATGTGATCCGCCTTATATAAGGTAGAGTCTCAGAGAGACAAAGGACTGACTGGCTGACTCTCCTGACTTTCCGCTTCAAATCTCCAGAGATACAGACATTACTACTCACCCGGCAGATTCTAGATTCCACTGCCAAGAAAGGGATAGCTGAGGCAGACCCTCCTATCCAGGCAGAACCACCCTTCAGAATTAAAACCCACAACCATCCCACTAATTCAGGGAGGAAGGGAAAAGGTGGCTGAATCCTTATTGGGATTATCCAGCACTATCTGCTTGCCCTGCTACCTGCTTTATCCAGCTGATCCACCTCACAATCTACTGAGACCAGACCCCGGTTCCCAGCTGTCCCCTTCTTGGAGAGCCTGCCGCTGTGCTGTGACCAGATCTTTGTTCCACTGTCCAGAAACCCAGTGGGCGGTCCCAAATTCTAAATTCAAGTGCTGTTTGTAAGTATCACCCCATGCCATAGCAAAACGTAGCATACCCCATTTTGATACCTTGCCTTTGTTCCACCCTATAAGTAATCCCATAAACACCCTAATAACCTGTTAAAATAGTCAGAATCCTGTTTTTGATCTCCATGTCTTAGCGCCATTCTTTCCTATCCTTTGAGTCCATTGCATAAATTCCCATATAGAGCTGAACGTGGCATGAACAGGTTAACTTTGCAAATTAACCTTCGAGTGGACTGTGTCTTTCTTTAACAATCTAGTCACTAAAATATAGTTTCAATGAAACTTTTTCCTTTCCTAACCTGCTTTCATTTTTAAAACCGAATTTCCTTTCCTGTTAAGAATCTCATCCAGTCATTCATTTAGAGTCACCCTTTCACTTTCATATTATCTCTGTGATGTGCATTTGTCCCTGAGCATAAAAACTGCATTCCGATTTTGTCTGTTTCACCTGCTTCTTTTTTTTTTTAACAACTTTATTTATTTCGGTTACAGCATATACATTTAATTATCATCACTGGAGCAACCCTCTTTACATTTGACATAAGTAGAACATGTGTAGTCAAGTCCTTCAGTCATCCCCGTTGTGGTTTTCCCCATGTTTGTAGAGCTCTGGCGATCCAGGTTGCGTGGGGGCTCTAGGGCCTCAGAAAGTTCGTCACCAGCCGTGGCTGGAAAGTTAGTGCTGGGAATCGGCTATGGTATTCCAGCACCGGAGCCCAACAGTCAGTGAAGCGATGGAGAGCCCCTTCTCTTGCCGCTGCGACTTTCTCAGCCACCAGTATTTCCCAAACATTTCTCCACCAGCGGGGCAATAGTTGGCCCTCCTGTGCTTTCCATTTGCGGGCCACTGTCATCTTAGCTGCCAATAGCAAGTGTGTAAGCAATTTGGCGGTGCACCCTGTTTTGGGGTAACAGTTTGGGCTCGCTCCTCCTAGGAGGATCATCTCAGGGTCCATGGGCAGCTTGTGCTGGGTTATGTCCTCAATGATTTCTATGATCTCTTTCCAGTAGGTATCACCGTTAGGCATCCCCACCACATATGAAAGAAGGATCCCCGTGCACAATAGCGCCTCCAGCAGCGCGGATCTAAGGATGCGTGGCAATGATGCAGGCGCTCTGGGAAGTAATTCCAGTGGTGGAGAAGCTTCAGTGCGCATTCCTTATTTGTGACGCATCTGGAGGACGAGTTGATCATTGTCCTTATTTCCACCCAAGTCTCCACATGGAGGACTGTTAATCGACTCAGCTGATACGCCCGGGCGCCGAGAGTGTAGGTTCCGGCACAGAGATCTAGCAGCTGCTCATTAGTTGGGTGCAGCGGGTGGCTTCCCTCCTCTCTGGACTTTCATCCAGCGGTCCCGCTGTGACCTCAGTGTAGAGCTGCGTGCTTTATCTGGTGGCGAGGCCATCAGATCTTCGTCGAGGGTTCCCCAGCCATGATACCTCCGGCTTCTTCTAGAGAGTGAATCACCCTAGTCTGTCCCTCGAATGAAAAATGTCCCTCGAATGAAAAATAGAGTGAGGCCGGATAGGGCCACCGATATTTGATTTTTTGGTCCTCCAGGAAGATGGTTAGCAGCTGCAGGGTTCACAACAACAAACAAAAGGGTCGGACAGTGAACAGCAATTATAGCTTCAAGTTTTATATACAAAATCATGATATGTCCACTGCTTTCCTGTTACCCTCCCCCTAACTCGAGCCTATTCCACCTCCCCATCTTCCACAGCTCCATCCCCCCCCCTGCACCCCTGAGGAATCATCATCAGAGCTGGTCAGGGCAGACTCGGACAGCGTAGCTGCTAAGTGCCTCCAGGCCACCAACGTCACCGCTTCTTCCTCACCCCCTCTGTGAACTGCTTCGCTCCACACCACCATTTCCGTGTCCACCCA
Organism: Ambystoma mexicanum; assembly: GCF_040938575.1. Lineage (NCBI taxonomy): Eukaryota > Metazoa > Chordata > Amphibia > Caudata > Ambystomatidae > Ambystoma > Ambystoma mexicanum. Next base: position 1,044,458,238 of record NC_090924.1, read on the forward strand.
TTTCTGTAGGTCATGCTACCAAACTTCTACTTTTGGTCTATTGCTTGCTTTCCAGCCCATGTCTATTCTGCGCTTGGCAAATATGTAAGCCAAGTCCAAAAATTTACTCACGTGTTCCATTTTAAGCGGTCTAGAAAAGCCCCCCACCATGCACGCCCACAGGGATTCTACCTCCAGCTTAATCCCCTTCTCAGTCATAAATTGGGCCACCTCCCCCCAGAATCTTCTTATTTCCGGCCAGGCCCAGAACATATGTACCATTCCTGCGTTCAACTTACCACATTTAGGGCATGTTTGTATTCCTGCATTTTTAAACCACACAATTCTCTGAGGAGTCATTTACTCCCTATGGGTAACATACAAATAGATTTGTTGTAATCTCATGTTCCTGGACACTTTTTTGTGGTATCTCTGAACCCTCACCCACAATCCATCACTCATAGGTTCCCCGGATTCCTCTTCCCAGTCCTTTCTCAACTGGAGCAACTCCTTACGCACCCTTGACATTAGCAGTTTGTAAATTCGGGAGACATCATGGCCACCGTCTGATATATCAGAAAATGTTTCTATGGCCATGTCTGGCTGACCCTCCAACACTGTTTCCGGCCAAGTGTCTCTTACCGTGCGCATCAATCTAGTATAAGTGATATATTGACCTCGGTGTAGACCAATGTCTTCACCAGTGTGTCAAACTCCACTGCCTTCCCATCTTGCCATACATCTCCCAATGTTGCTACACCAATCGGTTCCCAATGTGTCCGGATTATCTTCCTCAATTGCTCGTCCATTCCATTCAGTGCTACTAGCAGCATTTATGGGGAACATGGATCGAGTTCTCCATAACTCGACAAGCCATTTGCCAGATCTTCCATACCAAATCTAACAGTCTAGATCTCCCGCCCTGCAGTGGTCTCGGCAACCATATCCACTCCCTTAGGAAAAACAGGACACATTGAGCCCTCAACAGTCTGGACTCTGATGTAGAGTCTTTCGATAACCATCTAGCCACATACTGTAGTTGGCTGGCCAGATAGTAAATCTCGAAGTTGGGCAATTTAATGCCCCCTCTGTCATATGTGTTCTGCAGTTTCCACAGTGCGATCCTGTTTCTAGTGTTGTGCCATACAAACACTCTGCATATACTTTGGAGTCTGACAAATAATCGTCTAGGTATCATATATGGTATATTCACAAAAAAGTGCAACAACCTAGGCAGCACCACCATCTTTAACAATGCCACTCTCCCCATCATGGCCAGCGGGAGCTTGGCCCAAAACTTCATGCTGTTTTCAATGTAAGCTACGGCCTGCTCTATGTTTTTTTTGTATTCAGCTTCAACTGTGTGATATACATCAATCCCCAAGTATCTAAAGGTCTTAGTCTCCCATTGTATCTGTAATATTGGCAATTCCTCACACGATATTCCTCTATATCTACCTAGGACAAATCTACATGACTTTTTAGGATTCACTGTTCTGCCCAACAGCACTGCATATCGTTCCATTACCTCCAGAACATATTGCAGGTTTTCTTCAGGATATCTTTAGTACAACAGCATATCATCAGCATACACCGATATAAGGTGCTGCCCCCTCCTCTCGTGCTGATCGCTACGTCCCCAAATTGATGTCTCAGATATATTGCCAAGGGTTCTAATGCCAAAATAAACAGCATCGGGGACCATGGGTATCCTGTCTAGTGCCCCTGCTAAGTTGCCATTGGTCTTAACCTGAGCCAGTGGTGTACTGTACAGCAGTTGTACCGACTTCAAGTATGTGGGCCCAACTCCATATTCCTTCAAGACCGCCATCAACCACTGCCATTTAACAGAGCCAAAGGCCTTCACTGCATCCAATGAGATTATTGCCACCTCTTGCGGGTCTATTTCCGTATGTTCCCTGACATGCTGGAGCCTTTGAAGGTTGTCCGATATGCCTCTGCATGCGACGTGCCCCGTCTGATCGGGGTGTATAAGTTTGTTAATAACCGGTCTCAGCCTATTTGCCAGCACTGCCGTGAGCATCTTGCTGTCTTGATTAAGCATGGATAATGATCTATATGACCTGCAGTCTATTCATGGTTTGTTAGGCTTAAGAAGCGGGATAATAATCTCCTCCCATAGGGATTCCGGCAGCTTCCCTCTGTCTAGCGCTTAATTGAGCATCGCTAATAGCGGGGGTAGAAACTCTGCCTTGTACGTTTTGTAGAACTCTCTAGGGAGTCCATCGGTCCCTAGAGCCTTACTAGTAGGCAGAAGATTAATCACTGCTTCTAGTTCCTCTAACGTGATAGGAGCCTCAAAGCTCTCCCTTTCTGCAGCCTCCAACTTGGGAAGGCCAATGTCCTCTAATGTTTCCATAACCTCTGCCCCCTCCCCGACATCCTTTTATAGTTGTTGGTAAAACTCCAGAAAGCTTTATTCACTCCTTCCTGAGTGTCTAGTATTTGTCCATTCACTCCCCGTATTGCTCCAATTATTTGTCTAGGTGTCTCACTCTAATATAACCAAGCTAACAGCCTGCCCGGCTCGTCTCCCCCCTGCATGTTGTCTTTCTACGTATTTCTTATAATTCAGGTCGCATAATCTATCCCAATATTCTCCACACACCTGTTGCAATTGCTGTATGGTTCCGGCCTCTTCAGGGGAATGCCCGCCTCTGCGCATAATTGCCTCTAGTTTCTTCTCTGCTTTATCCAGCTCATGTGTTATTCCCCCTTACAGACCTTAAGATTTGGATATTGCCGCTCCCCTTACCACCACCTTAAATGCCTCCCATAATGTGCCCATCAATTCTACACTCCTGGTGTTATGTGCAAAGTAGTCCACTATTTCCTTCCTCAGATCCACCCTAAATACTGTATCTTTCAAGGCTTCGGCTCTAAGTTTCCATGTCGGGATCCGTGCTCTGGGTGACGAATACTGCCAGGCTACAATCAGTGGCGAGTGGTCAGAGAGAACTCTTTGTATTCGGACTGTATTAGTTCCGTCATCATCTCCGGTGCCGCAAACAAGTAGTCTAGCCGTGTGTGCAGGTTTTGTGGGGCTGAGTAGTGAGAATATTGTCAATCCTGTGGGTGGTGCATCCTCCAGACATCTACCAGCTGAAAATCACTTACCAGGGTCGTCAGGGCTATAGCAACCGGGGTAGGCTTCTCCATCTTCTGATCTAATTCATCAACCTTTGGATCTAACATGCAGTTAAAGTCCCCTTCCCATATAACAGCTCCCCCAACATAAGGGCTAATCTGTAACGCTCACCTGGCTCCCAAGGAGGCGCTGGTCTGGTCTGGGTTGCTGTGGCCTCTTCAAGCGTGATGCGCAGAATTCGGACCACCGATTGAACAAGACCCCCCAAATCTTGCTTGTCTGGCCCGTAGGAATATCCTTCTGCAGATGAGAAAGGGGATTAACTGTCTGCTGAATAATGTGCTTGCTCCCCCCTTTCCCCCTTCGTTCTCCTCTGACTTCCACCAAAACCCCCGGTTTAAGCTCACCTTATGGTTTGGAAGGATGAACTCTCCATCCTGCTTCTGGTGCAGGGGCGCGCGTTCGTCCAGTTACTTCACTGGTTTTCAGAATGGCGCTGGCAAATCCACTTGACTTTACTGAGCGATACGCCGTAAGTATGAAGATGCAAAAGTTCAAGTGTGAGCCTCCTTTTATGTTGTCTTTTTCTGTCCTTTATTTCAGGTGCAGAACAAAGGCGATGCGTTGAGGGGTTAAATTGCCGGGGTAAAATCAGGTGAGTCAGTGATGAGGGCGACCCATCTAAATGTCTTTATAATTCCCCAGTAATGTCTTTTGTCCTTTCCCCATAGGGGCCGGGGTGCGGTACCTGCCAGAGATGTGGCGCCGACCCGAGATGTGGAATGGCTCACCAAGAATAGCCGGTAAGTAATATGGCTGAAAATCCGGCTTTCCTCTTGTGTTCCCTTGCTCACCTTTTGTCTCTTCTTCTCTCCCTTAGGTGCGGTGCAGAGATGTGGTGACCGGCACTGAGAGCCGCGATGGAGCCGGGCGGCGTCTCGGGAACAGGCGAGTGAAGCGCGGCGCTGCAGCGAGCAAAGCAGTGCTTTTAAATGGAAGTCTTCCTTCAGGAATGCTGGCGTGAAGATTCCGGATGCAGGTAAGAAGGTCGAAATAGTTCTTGGTTTTCACCTTTCTCTTCTCTTATTCCCTTACAGGTGTTCCAGGTTCGAGGTGGGTGTGGCTGGAGTCCAGGTGCAGGAGCAGACACAGTGAGCGTTCAGCTGCTGGGATGCAGAACAATGCGAAGCACGTGTGCCTGTCCGGGTGTGGCTTAAATAGCTTTGGAGTTCCAGGAGAGTATTCTTCAACAGCCCCACCCAAGTAACAAAATAGTTCCTTCAGAATAATAGTCCCTCCTAAGCCTTATTTGGCTTGGTTCTTCATGCAGCATGGTCTGCATCAGGTGAGTGTGCAGCATGGTCTGCTTCAGGTAAGTGCACCAAACACTTCCCTTTATGAGTTCCCCAACTCCCCGTCCACCCCCCGCCCTCCCAAGCCCCAATTGTTGCCCAGCTCCATCCCTGGATCTCAGGCTACCCTGCATCTAGTCCTTTCTTGGCCTCTGGCAGTACTTGCAACACAGCAGGAGGATAACACCCTACTGGTGTCTCAACAAAACTAACTACTGGGGATAAAAACGTGATTTCCTTATTTTTCCCGAATCAATGCAACAGTATACTTGCACGCCTGATTTATGCATGACTGTATTCAAGTGTATATTCCAGGCCCAAAAGTCCACATGATGTGCATGTACCACTGTCAATGTTGACTTCTACATACACACCCAGTGTGCCCCTCTGGGCTTTGGTACCACCCCACAACTAGATCAATATTAGAAACGCCAAGGTGACATCAGCCTAGTCAATAGTGGGGCGCAGGGTCACTTATCCTGTCCTCCTCGATCCTGGCCATCTGCATCCGCTGGGCAACCTTGAACGTCCAACCACCCCGCTGACTCCTCAGGTGTCTCGAAAAAGAATGCCTTGCCCTTGTGCAGGACCTTGAGCGTCGCGGGATATAGAAGCATGCATTTAAAGCCAGATTTCCTTAGACTCCTTTTCACTGCCACATAGTTTAGACATTGCCTCTGTGCCAGCATGGTGGAATATCGTTCCGCCCTTGCGAAAATATTCCAGGATCTTTTCTCTATCTTTATAGTTTAGCATCTTGGCCATGATTGCCCGCAGGCATGGCCCTGGCTGAGTCTTCCTGATCGGGGCTCTGTGCACTCTTTCGACTGCAAACCCCTGGGTGAGCCCACCTGCTCCTATCTCCTGGATCATCATGTTCTCCACGTAATTTGTCAGGTCCATGCCCTCCTCTCCTTCTGGTAGCCCCACTACTCAAATGTTGTTGCGCCTCGCTCTGCCTTCCGCCTCCTCTGACCGGCTTTCCAAGTTGCGTACCCGTTGCTGCAATATGTGAACATCTTTGGCATTGGTCGTGCTCATGTCTGTGTTGGTTCACTGCACTTTCTAGGCCGCTCGTGCGCTCCCGCCAGCGCTCTCACGTCCATTCTCAAGAGGTTGACGTCCACACTGACCACCTCAATTTTGAGTTCCAGTGCCGTTTTCAATTCCGCCATGGCCGCATCAATCTTGCTCCCCCATGAGGACTTCAGCTCTGCTATGGTGTCTAGGATCGATGCTCATCTTGCGGTGGGGTGGTAGTCCCCCGTGTATCACTCTTTACATTTGCGGGCATGTCCGGGGATTGCAGTAGTTTGGTGATGTCCAGTGTGGGCTGTTTCCCTTTAACTTTACTGTTCTTGAGCGCCATCACTTTAGTCGTCTGCGGGTTCTGAATGCTCACTGCACAACGTTGCGTTATCTCTATGCATCACAAGTTCCTGACCTCTGGCCGCAGTTATTTCCAGGGGGGAGCATAGGATAGGCTCCTACTTGTATAGTCCCCTGCTGTAGCGTCCCGTACATGTGTTGTGTTTGCAGCCACTACTTATTCGCCCTTAGCTAATGGCTTATTTAAATTCATCGATTTACTCTACTCCACTGCGTAGTAGCCGCTGTGCGGGGTCTGCTGCCTGACATCACACTTGGGCCTGGCATTCGTTCTCCTGTATTCTTAAACTGAGCACGTACCTCAATGCGTTTGTAAGATTTGCCAAACGCAGTTCCGTGCCTGTTTGATCATTCTCCTGCAATACTGCAATCCATGTGATCATGGCACCACATTGTGTCATCTGGCATTATTGGTAGCACTTGCGTGTTGTGCCTGTTCCTTCCTGGCTTGGTCCAAAAAACCTTTTGTGGCATGTGGCTAGCTTGCTTCTAAAAGTGATGAGCGTTCCTTCTCCATTCCGTTGTGAGCCCGCACCGTGCTTCTGCACGCCGTGCCCCTAGGCGGTGTACTATGATTTGTAGGCACTGTTTATGTAGTCAGGGCCACGCGTGGTTACTTACTGTGTCTGAGCTACAGGCCGTCATATTCTCCTTTCGCGACAGGGAGTGGCTTAGTCTGCACAACCATGCACATCGCCAACCCTTAGTTCTGGGCGCCTCATACACAATGAGTTGCTTGTCCGTTCCCCGCAATTATGGATGCCCCGCTGTCTGCCGTGCCAGGTCCGTAATGTGCCCTTGTTCGTTCCTCCCACTGTCGCCTTCTCATGTGTTCTCAGGCACCGTTTGTAGCAGCCGTGCCATTCACAGTATCTGCTGTCAGGACCCCCAGGCACTCCTACTCACTGTCCCGGGCAGGGCGTAGCTTGATCCGTGTTGCCTTACGTTATAACACGTCCCGGTCTTGTCATCCGCGTCCCCGTTGCACTCAATCACTGCAGCAGCTTGGTCTGCTTCGCAGTTCTGTCACCAGTAGTGGCACCTTTGTTCCGCATGCCTGGGACACTTCATTCAGGTGCCAACGCTCCCACACAACGACACTCCCAATAGAGCTGAACTGTAGGGTTCCGTCATCTCAGTCCACCAGAGCACACCAGCCGTCTTCAGCGCTCATCTGCACAGCGAGCAGGTTTCGTCCTATAAGCAGTCTCATTGCTTGAAGCATCCGCCATTTTAGGATCTCTGCACTCGGTCTGCCGGAAAGTTTCTCCTGCTGATTCAGCACGGTGCACACTGACAAGCTGTACAGAATTACTAACAAGTGTGCCCCAGCAAATCATGGGCTGCTGCTTGTTTTTTGTCTGTCTGGAATCTCTCCATGCTAGTTTAATTACAGGATTAGTGCAGGATCATCGGGAGCTTGTCTGGGTGCACGTCTTCTCACATGGCTGCTAGGCCACACCCCCAGGTCCTGGTAGAGTTTTATCGCGGCTCCCTGGTATGTCAGTTCCCTCGCGTGCGGCTGTCCACCATGATTTCTTGTTTTGTGGTAAAGAAATGAACCCTGGTAATCACCTCAGGGGTGGCGGATGCAGGGAGGCCCCTGCGGCCTTGTAGTCTGAGTGCGAACCAAGAGGAGCAGTGATTTATCGCAGTCCGGCAGGAGAGTCTGGAAAAGGTCTCTGATGTAGGCCGGCAAGGCTTGGTCTGATATTGAGGTGGGGACCCCTCTAATGCGGATGTTGTTTCTGCAGGTCCTATTTTCCAAGTCTTCCTGCTTGCGGTTCACACTTTCAGTGTTGTCTTCCAGAGATTGGATTTTACGTTGCAGCTCAGCAATCTGGGATGAGTGTTCCAGGACTTGGTCTTCCGTGTCCCCCACCCTATGTTCCACCTCTTCAATTCAGTTGTCTAGGCCCTCTATTTTAGTCGTGACCTCTGACATACAGTTGCGGAACTCCATCTTGATGTCAGCTAAGAGGGCTTAGATGTCATCCTTTGTGGCCCATTGGCTCTGGTATCTAGCAGGTGATAAGGGTGGGGTCCGGTTTCTTAGATTTTTTTTGTATCTGCAACAGGTTAGCTATGTCCGCTAATTTCGACCCTTTGTGCTTAGACATCCTGACAACAAGGTCGTTGTCTGTACGGGTGAGGTAGCAACCCTGAAGATGCTGATCCGCCGGGGACCTTTTGCTGGGGAGGGGGTCTCCGAGGCCGAGGGGAGAATGCCGGGTCCAGAGCGATGAGATGAGGGGGGGCCCACTGGAAAAGCGCCGGGTCCTCCCCTGACAGTGGGGCCAGTACTGGGTCTGGCGGATAGGCAGACCTTAAGTATAATCCAAGGGTTTTGCAAGTCCAGGGGGCATCTACTGAGAGTTGCCCAATGTGTCATGGGAGCGGGTACTGGGCAGCCTCCCTGCATCACATTGCCGGGTGCTCCAGCTACAGTGAAGTGCAGTGGCGGGACGCTCCTTCCCAGTCTGTGAAGTCCACCTGGCTGAGGTGAAGGAAGTGTGGGTCACCGCCTGTGACGGCTCGCAGTGCGGTGGGTTGCTCAGGTCTTCAGCGTGTTGGATGGGCACTTCATAGCAGGGTCGCTATGGGCACCTCTCAAGCAGTGACAGGGCCGGAGAGCAGTCTTGTGGGACAGACTGGGACAGACTGGATGGTGCAGATATGGGGAGCCTGATCCGGGAGCCACGCTGTGGCTGACGTCCGGTGTCACGGTGGAGTGTTGGCGGGGAGAGATCTCCCAATGTTCTTAATAGGCAACCTCCCCACGGTCTCCCCGGGCTCCGGAGGTGCTGGGACAGAGGAGCCGCGTGGGTGCCGACACAGCGGGTCCCCTAGTTCGCGGGGTTCCCGCATGTCTCCAGTGCTCCTCCCTGCTTTGGGGCTGTCTTCACTGCCCGCCTCCAGCTTTGGGATGTCGGGCTGGCTCGGGTTCAGCCGCAGCTCCCCAGGTACTACAGTGGCTGTTCTGGGGTTGCGGATGCTGCAGCTTACTCAGCTGTGGTCCGGGTGAGGTGGCCGACGAAGTAGGGCGTGAGCCGCTGTGTTGAGGGGGCCAGCTCTGCCTCCCCGGCTCGGTGCCCTCATGCGGCTGCCATCTTGGGCACCAGATCGCGTCCCTGGCGCGGCCAGATTATCACAGGTTTTCCTGCTCCGATTTTTGCCCACGTTCGGACAGCAGCATCAGGAGTTGTTCCGTCACCTGCTAAGGTGTCTCCGTGCTTGGAATAATGCTATAAAATGGGCATATGTTGGCGTCCCACAGAGCTTTTAGTGAGGCGTCTGCATTGTTGGCGCGTCAAGCCATGCCCCCCTGTTTCGCCTGTTTTTAAAGCTGTTGATGTCATTTCTCCACGTGTAATTTTGCTGCACTGTGTGTTCCTTCCAAAGTTGATTTTTTTGAACCGTATGCTGTTGCTAGTACATTGCCTTATAGTTTACCAGTGTTCGGACTTCCTTGATACAGCCATACTCATTTCTACCTTATTCACTCAACCGCACATGTGCAGTTGCAAGGGTTTTTAAACACCCATTTCGAGGGGGAAAGTCTGATTTTAATTCTGTTTACTGCCTAGTATACCTGACTCCTTGCTACTCCTTTCTATCCACCCAAAATTCAGTTAACCCGGGTTTGAGGGAGGATTGCAGGGGGAAATCTTAACTGGGTGCCATCTACCCGAAAAGTAACATTTCTCCCATTCATTTGTGCTTTGTGTATGTTATATCAGAAGGTCAAACTAAGTGTATTCTATCATTTTACAGTGTTATTATCACCCCACTGGTGATTTCTGCCCAATATTAAACTTGTGTGATTTCATTTGGATTTTCTAAATAAATAAATATTGTATTACCACCCACCGGCCTGGTTCATGGTCCATTGTAGCCCAAGGTATTTGTAAAAGGGGGTGTGAGACTGGTTGGGTGCCATCTCAATCTGAATCCTTAGTAAAATAAGGTAAAAGTGTTTTAATTGTGCAGTGCAGCCTCGGCCAGTATCAAGAGTCCTGGTCTGATGTGCGACGCCCCATTAGAATCCATAACGCACCACTTTTTCTGCGTCTAGTCCACCTTTTCAAATGTTTTGTTGTAAAAATGGATCGATCTGTGGACCTTCAAATTGGGACAAAACAATGTTAAATATTTCATCTAATTGCTTATTTTCATATCTCTTTAGAGTGGTTTTAGTATGGAGCACATTCAACCTAAATCTCAAAAAAAGGTCTTGCTGCTTGTTGTTTGGACATTTTTTCAAATATCCGGGGACGACATTTAGTTGACCATAGTAGTTTTTGGAAAGTGTATGTGTGGCGGAGTTTGCTCTTTTTTCTTCCATCACCCTCCAATCATCCGCCCACAGGATCTTTTTGGCACCCATTTGATTTTTACATAAAGATTCCGCTTAGAACCCCAAATCTTGATTAGGTCAAATTGAGGGGGACTATCTGACATGATGGTTTTTCTAAAGAGCTGCAAAGCTTTCCATGTTACTCTCACATAAAGCGACAGCAGGCCTCACTCCTGTCTGATAACTGCAACAGGGGTGGCCTTTGGGAGATGTAGTATTAGTTTCCAAAAGAAACCTTCCGAGTAGTCCGACATCTCCCAACTAAGACCGAGACACGTCTCTGCCCCATAGGTGAGAAGTGAGGAAACCTTTTGGTTATAAAAGGTCATGACTGGTTGGAGGGAAAATCTCCCAAATCTACGGTTGATTGTCATTCCCTGAGAAGTCGGGTATCTGGCTTTCCTCTTCAGGCAGTCACTCCAGGCCTTGTCCGCATTTGCTGTACTGAGTATTGTCTCAAGGTACTTTATCTCTTTTGATGGAATCAGACGTTTCCCATTTAAGGTCCAGCTTTCTTTCTTTCTTTTTTTTTCCCTACGAAAGACCCAAATATCATTATTTCTGATTTCAACGCATGTATCTTTATTATTTGTACGTACTTCTGCAGGATGTCCAATTTTCTCTCTAGACCTATCTGGGTCTGATCCACAAACACCAGGTCGTCTTCATAGAGGAGCCATTCCAAGGCTGATCCATTTATCTTATGTGGGAAGGTTGTGTTCGCCAGGTCTATCTTCAAGTCTTCGACAAAGAGATTAAATAATATAGGGGCTAGGGGGCATCCTTGCTTCAAGCCTTTTGAGATGTTGATTTTACTGGTCAACTTTCCTTATTTATCCAGCTTAATTTGCATGCTTGTCCCTGTGTATAGATCTTTGATAGCTGATAGAAAGTCCTTTGGGCATCCTTTAGATTTAAACTCCTGCCAGAGTAGATCTCGATCTATGCTATCAAATGCTTGTTCTAAGTCTATACAAGCCAGGTATATTTTTCCTTTGGTCTTTGTTACTTGGAGTTTCAGTAGGTTGATTAAAAGTAGATTTAAGATGCATCCTACCTCCTTGACGAAGGCTGCTTGTCTACTGTCAAAGCTCTTAGTTGCAAGTACCCACTCATTCAGCCATCTCAGAAGTACTGTTGCGAAGATCTTTCCCACAACATCTAAAAGAGCAATTGGCCAATAATTCACCGGGAGGGTACGAGCTCCCTTTTTAAATATAGGAACTGCTATCGCTTTTTACCAGGATTTGGGGATTTTTTCCCTTTTCAATGATTCTACTAAATAAAACTTGGCAAAAGTCAGCACATGATTTTGGGGCCGCTTTCAGTATGCCCGTCTGGTCCAGGTGCTCGGGACCGACTTTTTTTCTATTAATAGTAGGATTTCGTCCTTATCGATTTCGATGTTAAATCTCTTTCCAGAGAATACCGGTTTTGTTTTTTTGAGGTTTTTCGCTTCAAAAAGAATCACAAAGTGTTTTAACCATGCATCTTCATATATGGGATTTAGCTGATATGGGCATGTTGCTGTTCCTTTTTCATTTAGAAGCTGCCATAGTATCTTGCTATTTGAGTTATTAAGAGCCTTTATCATCGCGTCTGCGTCAGTTTGAAGGATCAATGCTTTGCGTTGTATGATACAATTTCTATATTTATGTGTCCTCTTTCTGAGTTGATCTTTTATATTCGAGGCTGTTCGAGATCTGGATCTTTCGTAGGTCCTTCCTAAGGAGTTGTTTCTGTGCCACTACCTCCTTATCGTAGACACGGCACGGTTTTTAAGATGGTTTTCAAATCTCTATGGCTGGTTTCTCTGAAGGCTATCAGAACCCTTTCGATTTCAACGTCTTCTGTTTCTTGATTTTGCAATGGCACTAGGTCCTTTGTTTATACAGAGATATCTTTGGGCAGCAAACGTAACCTATTTTTTCCACCTTCCAGCTCGACCCATTCCTTCCAACTTGACGTTTTCACCTGCACCATTCCAGTGCATGTCATTATTATTGGGTCGTGGTCACTTTGCTTTAATGAATATATTGTTAAAGAGCTTATATTTTGAAGGAGGTTTTCAGAGAGGAATAAGTCATCTAAAGTGGCTTTTATGGATCCATTTGTCCAAGTTGCTGCTGCCGGAATGTCTCCCTTGACGTTTCCGTTAAGCAAATGTAACCCTCTAAATTCCATTTCTTCCAGCCATTTACGTCCCTAAGGTCCATCGGATCTTTCACCCGAATCCAACCTTCTCTGAAGACAGTCTGAATTCAGGTCACCACAAACCACCAGCCGAATTTTCTTGTGAGTTGCACATTTCATCAGTCCAATCTGTCACTAGGTCCACAAATGTCTCACGCTCCTTGACACCAGGGTTCCAGTACAGGCTGAATAGCAGCAGCAAATCTTGGTCGTTCTTTTCCTGTTCTTCTAAGCCAATAAGTAGGAACTGCATATAAGGATATGGGTTGATGGACCGTTGTACTGTCATTTTAAGGCAATCATCACCAGAAGACCTCATGAAAGTCTACCAGTCAATCAACTTTTGGGCTGCTTTAGAAACACTAAATATCCGTCAAAATCGGTGGCTTCCGACAACCAGGATTCCTGGATACAGATTATATCCAATTTGGCTATCATTGGTTCCATTTCGTTAAAGAGATGGGTATGTCCTCTGGTGTTCCAGGACCTGCATTCCAGGGTTCTTGACCCTCCAGTCGTCTGGCTCTAATCGTGTATCTTGTATCAGTGCGGTAACAGTCTGGTTTTGGGTCACTGTTCTTTGTTTGTCCACGACATCCTTTCCCAGTATGGTGATCTTTAGTTGGGACAGTCATTGTTTTTCATTACTTTGGGATCGAGGAGGTGAAATGTCCCTTCCACATTTTGAATCAAATTTTTGTCAGTATCCAGCTGGAGGCCCACCTTTCTTTTCCTCTGATTTTGTTAAGGACTTTCTCTTCCACTCTTGCGGGCTGTCCCTTTGGGTCTCACCTCTTTTCAAATCAGTGGAAGCAAGGCAGGAGTTGGAGGCTTGCAACTGATTTGACATTGTGGGCTAACATTTATTTGTTGTGAAGGGGCAACTTTATCTCTTCTTGACACCATTCTGAGGGAGTTTTGGTACTCGCTTTTTTCAGATTTCTCAAAAACCTCTGAGCCACTGGGTTTCCGAAGAGAAGATTTCTTCGATTTTTTTGTTTTTTTTGTTTGTACTACGGATTTACCTGTAGTTTTGTCAGCTCCTTTGGTTTTGGTTTGCTTAAAAATGGAGAAGGGGTTTTTATTAGAGTTTGTCATCTCGCATACCTCCAATGGCTCTGTGGGGTTTATTCCTGCCATCTTACCGGCCCTTCCTCGATCATTTTGTGGAGGCCCCGGTGTTCTTTCAGACTCCAAAGTCAAAGATAGCTCAGATTGGGCGTTTTCCAATATACAGCAATCACCTGCAAGGTCAAGCACCTTTCCATTTTGAGCACTTGAATTTTTGTTCCCAGATGATTCTCCCGAGGATGCTTTTACTTGGGAGGTGGGGGTTTTGACGACTACAGCGTCTTTGTCCGCATCTTCCACTATTTCATCTTCTGGGGTACCTGGGTCTTCCAGTTTGTTCTTCTGGTTCTTATAGGAGGCAGCAATTTCTCTGGTCCCCTCCAAAAAGATGCATTTATCCATTTTAGCATCTTGTAGTAGATCGATTAGAGATTTTAATATGACCCCTTCCATCTCTTTTTCTCTTCCTTTTTTTTCCTTTACGGATTCTATAAAGGACTCAACATAACTTTGATGAATCACAAAATTAATCTGTCAGCGTTGTTTGATCCTCATGGTTTTCATTTAAGATATCGTATAATTTTAGATAGGGGGGCAGGGTTATGTTAACTGCTGAAAAGTATTGAGGCCAGTAGGTTAATGGCCCAGAAGGGTTGAGTACTTTGACTCTCCGTTAATTACTACTTTTCTTTTGTCCTTAATTTTTTTTCTTTTTTTTTGATGAGCCTCTGCACTACAGCCTGAAATCTGATTCTTGGAAGGGCTCTGTTTCTGTAGGGGCTTGTTCACTGAAGGATTTAGATCTGGAGGCGGACTCTGTGGCATTGGGGGGCCCTAGAATAGTCTGTTTTCTTTGATCTGGATTATCTATAATGAACCTGAAAACTCCTAGTTTCAACCCACTCTCCCAGATTATTGTTTTTTTCACTGGGATAATGTCTGTCCCATCAAGATCTTCACTATTCACTTGATGGTTTTCTATGCATAAGTGTAGTGACAACTGAGCAATGTCTTGTGAGGTGGGCTGCCTGTGACGTGCTGTCCCCTACGTCTTTTACCTGGACTCTTCTCCTCCTTAGTTCATCCATGAGCCCCAAAGGAGCTGCCCAGTTAATGCTGGCTTCTACACAATCCAGTTGGCAGGCACCATCACTCGATGGCTGTCTCACCTGGGAGTCCTTTCCGGATCTTTTGTTGGAGGTGGGGCACACCCTTTTCTTTTGGAGTGAGACGGGTGATTGGCCCGGAGTTCCATAGGTTGTGGACGTATTTTTCTACGCTCACGGTGGTTTCGATCCTTAAAGGATACATTTTCTTCAACAGCCGAGATCTGCCCTTTTGATGTTACCCCATCACTTATGGTGTCATCTCAATGTGCAATGAATTGTCTCATCTATTGTTTTGTCTTTCATTGTCTGTCTGTGTCTTCATATATGCGCCCTGATGCTTGCGAGCAGTTCGGCGCAGTACAAATAAACAAACAAATAAATAAATCTAGTAGTTCTAAGTGATTTGGAATAGTGCATTCCATCTCAGGGGTTCTTACAGGGACCCCTTATTGATCCAGAGAAACCTTTGCACTGGTTATTTCAGTGTCAGGCATCCTGGAGAATGAAGACTCCAGTTTGCCAGGACTTGTGAGGATTCCGCTACTCAAGAGCACTTCGTCTGAGGGTTCATCCCAGATTTTCTAAGGGCCCCCGTTCCCAGCCTGGTCTGAAAACCTAGGATTTTCCCTTTCTTCAGTTCTCGTTTTCAGGCGGCTGGGATATTGAAGAACAGGCCTTCTAAAGTGCCACTTTAGTTTCCCCAAGTCAAAGACCGAGTAGCATCTTTTTTTAAACAACGGGTGCCACTTTATATTCGTTATTGGAATTTGGGCTCAGGAACAGTGCATCCTTAACTGGGATATTCGTTTGATTTGCTATTTGGATTTTTTTCTGATCTTTACCCTCTCCCTTAATTTGGGTGTCAAGGGCTTTTGCCAATACGGTTCCAGGGGTTCCGTTCTCCCTTTGCAATTTTGTTTCTGTTTCTCGTAGCAGGTGTCGGGTGTCAGTGCCATCCCCCGTTATTTCCGACGGGCACTGAATTCCTGTTTCACATAACTGATCACAGTGTTAATCTACCCTCTCTTCCTCAGTACGTCCGGGTTTCGATTGCAGCAAAGTTGCTTCATCGTCCAACGACTTCCGGGAGTCAGATCATAGCAGGCGCCCCGAAAATCCTCTTTAATGCCGACACGCTATGGTAAGTCTGTGGGATCTATAAGGATGCTCGGGTGATTATTTCTATATGCAATGGAATTATTTAAAACTGGCCTCGAGCTATCTGTTAACACAGGGCATTGCCCTAAAACAGGGGTCTTGGGATTTAAGCGTACCTGTCTTCGGGTCCGTTGTAGACATCTTTGGTCTGGTTTCGGTTCCATGGAACTCCGACTTCCAGTTCCTGCAGCCACGCGGGGATCTCCAGTAACTTCCTTGCCACACTCTGCAAACACTCCGCCGAGCTGTTTTAGGATTGTGAGTAAAGAGGAACGATTTAGGAATGGCCTATACGCTGTAGTATTAAGTTCTTCCAGTACAATCCATTTTCCAAATGTCTTAGTCATGCTGATTTGCTGGTCTTTACTTATATTTGGCAGAGTAGTAGACTTATGTTAGTGTTGTTTTAAACAGGAGGCCCTACAATTAGAATTCTGGCTGTCATGCTCCTTCAATTTGTTTGTATTATTTGGCCAAAAGCAGTGATCCGGTTTTAGACAACAACAGGAATAACCCATAGTATGGTTAGTACATGCCTTGTTTGAAGAAGGAGACCAGCTAACAGGCAATAGGGTAGGTGTCGTCGGTTTGGAAAAAATAGGGGCAACTTGCGGACCATTTAGGAAAATCTGACGGATGAATCCATCAGAAAAAGTGCTGGTTATCAATTTTTTCTTTTTTCTAGGTGGAATAATTTTTTGAGCGTTTAGATCAGCATGGATAGTAGATGGTATAACAGTAGTCTTCACACCTGTATGAAATTTAGAGCCATTCGATCCACATTTCACATTTATAATAGTTTGTTTTTTTAACATGTGCCTTCTGGTTTGCTTTGTCTATACACCCTGTACTTGCAGAAATAAAAACCTCCTCAGTCCCATGGTATCCGCGCGGTCATCATTTTTCAATGAGTGCATGAAAGGACAAGGTGCTAAAGAAGCTATAGCAGCTGACGAGGTAAAGGGGACGAGCAAAGGTTTGCTGTCAGTTCTTCAAATCAGTATTTTTTGCTCAGCTGGATCACGCCCCTTAGTAGTCGACTCTGAGGAAGCCACTTTTAGAAAAGTAATTAGGGTCTCTTTGATAGCACATTGATCCTTTGCAATGGTAGCTATAACAACTGCAATCAAATCAACCTTGGAAATGAGAGAATTAACATCATCATTTAAGCACTTCACGTTAATACAGGATCCGGCTTCACTCGCTAGGATGCTTTCGTCATCAGTATCAGAGAGTGTGGCAGATGTGCAAGAGTCATCAGAAGCTGAAACTAAAGCAGTGAGGTTGTGAGAGTAGGATAAGTTGATGTCCAAAATATCCCCATCAGAATGACTCTGTGGTAGTGCAGTCTCCCCATCAAGTAAGGCTCTTTGCATTCCCACCACCATTTTGAGAAGGATCGAGTTATTATTGATTGCTGCTGATAGGGAATGGATTGAGGAAGCAGAGGAGATGTTAATGGATTTTGGTATAGAAGTAAATGCTTTTGAGGCGTCAAAGAAGGTGTTAATAGCAGCGTGTGAACTTTTTTCCATATGCTGTTATTTCTTGGGTCTTTTTCCCAAGGCATTAGTTGCTGTCAAACTGTTTTTTTTTGATAGACCAAATGCTTTTGTTTTGGCACTGCGTAGCGTTAATTTCCGCATAATAGGAGTATTTAAATTTGAAACTTTAAACTAGAGTTTATAAAAGGAACAGAAACTCTTACCAGATTGCCGGGGTGCCACTTCACCAGACACAAGACACTCTGAATCACTCCGGATGCACAAACGCGCACTGGAACGTGCTAGTTTCCCGGATATATGCACTTCAATGAGGCAGGCAGAGTGTAGAAAGTCGAGCCGCAGAGCTGCTCAGACAAAGGAATCAACCACTAATAACTAATCAAGCGTGGAGGTCTAGCTTCTCCAAGCAGCCCACTAATGCACTGCAGGTCCTCAGTGCAACAGATACACAAGACACTATGAAGCACTCCGGAACACGAACCGAGGTTCTATATAAATACCATGTCTCACCTGATTATGTTGTGTCATCCCTCTATGGTCCCCAGACCTCATTTGGTCCTTCCTCAAATAGCCACCCCAAGGTCAGGAAGTAGCTGCCGTCCCCTAGCCCCATGGGGCAAGGCTATCCCAGGGAAAGGGGTGATGACATCATCAAATTCATCACAAACCCCTTGTCTCATTGCCTTAGGAGAGAACAATGTTCAGATTTAAAGGCCTGGTGAAGTGCCTTCTTGGCCACAGGCTCTTGTTTTCACATGGCCACTGCACTGTCATTCCCATTTACTTGCCAACTATGTCTTTGAACTCATCAGCAAAGGTTCATAGTCAGTAGGATAACAGCTTTTTCAACGGGTAGCCAAAGAAAAGGAAAACAAAAACACACAAACAAGTTATATGGTGGAAGATTATATTTCCTCTTGTATGAAGGCGAAATGGGGAGAATGTGGCTTGCCAAAAAGTCATGAAGACCTAAAGAGGAAGACGCTAGTGTGGGAATTGTAAAAGGTTATGGCAACGTCTTGAAAGGAATCCATTTACAGGTACACTAAAGGGGGTGAGCCAACTGCATTGAACGCATTGAACGACTCAGGCCTAGCACACACCACTCTCCCTCTCATCCCCTTCTTGTTGCCTCAACATGGAAGCAACCTTGCAGGTGAATGAGTTCGGGGCTCAGGCTGATCTCTCTACCCTCCTAGACCCTAACATTTCTAAAGGTGGCCTGTTGTCGTACAAGGCACCTAGAGGGGACGTGAGGGAGAGTATGGTGTGAGCACAATGCTCTATGCACCCCTTACCACTGCCTCCCTTGCCTCAACGTTCTGCTCCCTGTCTGTCAACTCTCTGTGCCTTGGTTTGATAGCGAATCTTTCTCTATGCTGCGCTTTAGGAAATGTGGTGAAATTGAGAAACACTGTAATCATGGGTAGTACATGGGTAGTACAACTGTCCTTTTCCAGATGCATTGTTGGCTCTTTTGCTCACCCACACCACACAGGAAGCAAGGGGAAAGGGGACAACCAGCCCCACTAGTGCAGCTGTCTCTGTACTGCTCCCCAGCCTTGCTACTGAGTAGAACAGACTGATGCAAAGGACTGTACCTTGAATTAACAAATTAAGTAGTTACAACTGGTTCAAATCATGGCATCCAGATTCATATGTGGATTAAAGAACAGAGAGGCATCTAAAAAGCCCTGACGTATCTAGAGAGGCTACTGGTCAGAAAGAGGATATACCAGAAAACACGATACCTAACCCATAATATCTTTTGGAAGAACAGGCCCAATTACTGCAAAGTCATCCCACATTTTCAGTATGCAATGCCTCAGATCAGCTACAGCAAAGAATGCCAAGACCAAAAATATCAAGGGTTGCCTCAAGACTGTTATCTATACTAGGCCCTGTGCTTTGGAGCAAACTTCTGCTGGAACTAAGAATACAACACAACAGTCCGAGAATCTAATAGAAACTGAAAAGCCAACTCCTCAAACAGGCCTTTCTGCAATGGCAGCTTGGCGGGAAGACTGACTACTGAGGACTAAATATAAGGAATTCATCCTACCCCTGAAATCTCCTGGAGCACTAGAGACAATATCCCAGGAAGGAGAACAAAACTCAATGTTAATGGTTTAACTGATTCATCAATCACTTGCATAGCCGTTCCATCTCATCTCTCTCTCCATGGATTTTCTGAGGCCTGAAGCAAGTTGTTGTGTGCACCACATGCACAAATCACAATAAATTAAAGGAGTGGTTTGGTCAAAATTTTTTATTACCCCTACGGGTCGGCCCTGTGTTTTTAAGCCTAAGTCGCTCGGTTTTAGAAAAATTTTGTATGGACCTTACCCGAGTTTTCATCCATTAAACGCATGTGAAAACAGGCATCAGGGCGCTGCCATTTTGTGATAATCCTATCATTTCCCCCATTGCCCTGGCTGACCTGCTTTTGCGGCACTAAATCTTATCCCCCGCCCCTGAGCCTGACATTATCAAAACATTCATATTCCCCGCCTCTCTATGTGACGTTACTGTGCTGAATAGGCAAACGCGCCCAGTCGTCTTCTACGCGACTTCACACAGAACTCGGAAACCAACACAGATCAACTCACAACACAGCGCGCCACAATTCGGAATATGAAACTGTACTTTAAAATCAAACAGCAACACGGTACATTTGGTAAAGTACATTTATTTGACATTAAATGTTTATAGAATATTCAGCAATTGCCATATGAACTCCGAAAGTAATTTATTTTCTTTTATCTCTATCCGCAAATCCGTAAAAGTTTACAGATTCCTTTATGGTACACAGGGTGTTGGTTTTCGTTCAAAGAAGCACTTTTGTCACACGTTGAACCGCAAGCCTGTTTCAACAAGTAGGCACTAGGCCAGCGTAAAGGTTGATATGTTGCTTCTAGCCGCTAGTACCGCGTACAGGCATATGGGCCCTTGGCGATCGTCCCACAAAATCATCAGGATTGTGCAGTTGTTTACATTAAGCTGCAGCTGGCGGTTAAAAAAACCATCTGCCGGTGTCTGAAACTGGTGACAGTAGCAAAAGGGAAGGATATACCTGTTTTGAAAACATAAAATTTATAATTAGTCTCGCCAGCCAATCTTTAATAATATTATTCATTTTATTTATTACGGCCGAGATGAAACTATTTGCTTTCAAGGATAGCGCAATGGAGTATGTTCGGCTCTAAAATCAATGCGAAAACTAACGAAATAAATCGAGGTTAGTACACTTTGAGAAACTACTTTTTGTCTACATGCGTGTGGAATGTGGACCTGCATGCCCATGTGCCCGCTACAAGGACGATCCCACAAACGTTTTCCAAGCTCTTCATTCATTCATTTATTCATGCATCCATTCATTAATTCTTCATTGCGGTATAAAAGCGTCTAAAGAGTTACTTACATTATATTTGCAATTTCCATTGTGTCTCTGCGTAATGCAGTCCGTAAATCCCACTGTGCTCTTGACAACGATTTTTCGTATAGTGAACTAACATGAAACTCGGTCTAGTTTCAGAATTTTCTGCCTTATCGTCTCTTACGTTATTGCACCCCCCCTTCAAATGAAGTTCTTTCGGCATGGTCCCTGTCTCTCAAGGTCAAAAAACAATAGAACCTTATACTGACAGTGCGAGTTGTGGGCCTCTTCAGGGCGGGAGCTGAAAATCGCTGACCTTTACTAGAAAAAAGCATACATTCTTTCTTTGCAACATCCCGTAGTAAAGCCATCTGTGAGACCTTGAAGTTTCGAATCCATGTATGTAGTGTGCCTCAATGTGCAAATGCAAACTGGCTCCTCTCCCATCTGCAACAGCTCGCTTGGCGCGTTCTAAGGCCCCCAATTTTGTCCTCGACGTCTGCAAGCTTTGAAGCCCCAAAGAACCATAACTATTGAGACTTTTAATTTTTTGCGGAAGGTCAGGGAAAGTATAAAGTACCCGAGGAGTTGAGTTGAAAGTGAGATTTATTGTTTGTTTGATTATTTGCAATACGCAAGCCTCGGTTAACAGTGCGCAGCATTTAGAAGAGATTGCGAAAATTAGTTACATCGACAAAAATATATACATACACATTTAGACAAGGTCAGCAATATGAGGTGAATAGAGAGAGAATTCAAAGATGACACCCAGGTTGTTCGGCACCCAGGATGGTGAAGGTAGGGGTTAGGGTTAGCGTACTTTGTATGCACACTGTACAATAACATTTATTTACAAAAAGACAATCGTATTACAATTATTTAAACCAGGATTTGTACTTCACAACCAGCTCTCCTTTGGGTTGACGTGGCACAGTGGCAATGTTGGGTGCCAATGGATCAGTGCTGTGCACAGAAACGTTCAAAATTCCATATCTGTGCTTCTCTAATACAGCCACAATAAGGCTTTTGACAAAGTCGAACTCCATTTCCTCATAGACTGGTTTGATCACCCATTGCTTACTTCTTTTTGAAAAGGCCTTAGTGTAGCGAGGCATCCTTACATTACCCTTAGTCCTAGATTGTTCACGGCCGAGATTCTCGTTATGGGCCAAGACGGCAAGTAGAGTCCTATGTCTCATGCCCTGTATGCTGAAATGCAAGCGCTTTGGCCTGTACTTTAGGCACATATTGTGGAACACCTCCAAACCTCCTGTGTGACAGAATTCTGCCAGTCCCCTCAAATCTCTTGATAGAGTTTTATCGAAAACAATCTTCTCAATGGCTTTGTGTGTCGGTGAAGATGGATTCAACGACTTTTTCTTCCGTGCCTCCACTGGGGACAAAGGGCCATGTTCACATTGGTGGAAATGTAGGTTTTCTGACCAGCGGTGCACGTTGGTACAGTGGTGCATCAGTGACCGCCATTTTTCAAGTAGTATTTCCACTGACCTGAAGTTTTGGAGCTCTACCAAAGATGGTTGCTGATAGACTGGGACCACTCTGAAATACTTTCCAAACCTTTTTTTTCCCTGCAGCCGAGATTTTCTTATTGATTGATTTAGCAAGATGCCATACGTCAAATTGATGTTTAATATGTGGGAACTGCTCTCTCATTGTCTTGGCAATTGAAACGTGTCTGTCTGTGGCTATGAGGTCTATGTGCATTCTCCTCGATTATAGATATTCCACTGATTTTATAAATCCTAGTTTCTCCATGGCCACTGAGGATGTACATTGTGTTACCTGCACGACCACCAAACTCACAATTTTCTTACTATCCATGTCCTGAAAGTGGTAGGTGCAGTACTTGGCAGAAAATCCAGGGCTGTCGCACTGTCCATCACTGGCTAGCCTGAATCGTTTGCCTTCGAATGTACTTGCTAGAGACAATTGTTCAATTTTCCAAGCATCACTAATGGCCGGAAACAGATAATCATGTTGGTATTTGTAGTACTGCGTTTTTTAAATGAAATGGAGTCCCACAAACTGAAAGAAAGACTTTAACTTTCTAAAACTGGAGCCACTAAAAAGTGATGCAGCTGCAGACAGTAGATTGCCTGCTGGCAGTTTCCCCAGCATCGGTTGTGCAGACCATGAGAACGTATGATGTAATCTACAGGCGGCATGTATTGTGACGTCACTGCCTTGTTTTTGACGAGTCGCATGAATCAATGGCTTCCCACATACTTTCACTCTGACAGAATGCCAACATTTCAGCATACTTATAATATCCATCAAACAACTGTCGAATACTATGTATTTGTCCTCTTTCATTAGACTGTCATCCTGCGTCAAAGTTGTTTCGGCCTGTGACGTTGAGGACATATCGCCACATTTGAAAGAAATATCGCTGCCATCAAGTTCTGATGCATCCGTGAATGCTGCTGCTGGTTCATTCTCTGTCATTTCAACATCTGCTACTTCAACATTGATGGGAGAACACAACAATGTCGACAGCTTTTTTGGTGGCAATTTTTTGGCGGCAATTTTTTGGCGAGTGTAGATTGTGTAAATTGATCTGCGACTACTTGAGCTATCTTCAATACATCCACTATCATGTTGTTGTGGTGGTGCGGTCGTACTGTAGCAATGGTCCAATACAACTTTGCCGGATTCTCCGGAGACATTCATTTCATTATCTGTACATTGGACAGGAGCATCCCGAGTCTCAACACGCCGCGTCTGAATTAATAGTTCCTCCATAGTGTAAATGGTCTGGCAAGCAACATCGCTCATTCGCTTCACTGTCTGTGTATGTATAGTTCGTAGACCCACGGGTAACTAGAGGACAGATTGGAAAAGGGATGTTCAGTTTAAACACAAGATAAAGTATAGTACAATTGACTTGAAAAAAACATAAAATAGTCCCCAGCACAAAAACATTTCTAAAGTTATGAACTGTTTGAACTAACCTTATTTTTGTTTCTTTTCTTTGCAACTTTTTTGACTCGACCTTCAACATCTGCACGCTGTTGCTCCGATACCTATCCGCATGTCTCCCCTTCCTCTTGCGCTGCAACGACTATATTTTCTGTATCCACATAGAAAGCACGGAATGAGGCTCCATCGACTCCCTGAAACATGGTATTTTCATTACTGTGTATCAAAATATTGTTAGCATAAAACACACGTGAGGAACTACATCTCAATAGCCAAACAAGATTTAAACATTGTGTGGAACAATCAAACGACAAGTATTCGAGCTCTGATGACCTAGATCGATGGAGCGGTCAGTATCCATACCTCTGGCTATGCATGGACTGCCACGAATGATTGTATTGAAGAGGAGGCATCAGCAACTCCCTGAAACACAGTACTTGTGTTAGTATGGTTTTCAATATTGTAAACATAACACACACTTGGGGTCGACGGCACAGGTACATATAAAGAGATAACCACAAATGTTGCATTGTCTAAAAGAATCAAGGAATATTAATATGATCAGATTTAATCGACTTATTTCTCCGATTTCTTTACATCTGCATCATCTAAATGGGATCTTGTGATTGTAGTGGAAGCTCCATCCTCTCCCTGAAACACAGTACTTGCGTTAATAGGGAAGAAATTATAGCAAATGGAATCATGTTATATGATCATGCTCGATGGAGCTGTCAGTATCCGTACCTCGTGCTGCTGAAGAATATCTAGGGCTGTTGTCCATGTGGTGCGCACTTTCGAAAGCTGTTGCGCCGATTCGTATCCGCATGGTCCCGCTTCCACCGGAATTACTTGAATGTCAGGATCTGCATCAAGTGCGTGGGTTGACGATTCAACAACTGCCTGAAACATAGTATTTGCATTAGTAAGGATCACAATATTAAAAACTCAACACACGCTTGGGGTCGACCGCACAGGTACATATCAACGGCTAACCAAGAATGAAACATGGTGTAGAACAATCAAACGACAAGTGTTCCAGTCCTGATGATCACGGTCGATTGAGCTGTCAGTATCCGAACCTCGTGCTGCTGAAGAACATCTAGGCCTGTTGTCAATGTGGTGGACGCTTCAGCATCTCCCTGAAAGACAGTACTTGCATTAGTATGGATAACACTAATTATAACAGAAAACAAACACCAGGGGATGACAACTAAGGTGTATATCAATTGGAAAGCACTAACCAAACAATTGGTAAAATAATCACACGATACATACAAAATATTACTTGACATGCATAAAACAAGTCTGTAGCGGAATAGCCAAGTATGATTACCTGATACGCGCTAGAAGTGGTTGATAACTGCGAGCACGTGACGGAAGTAGAATGTTCTTGCTACAGATTCAAGGGATAGTGAAGAAGTTGTAAAGGTAAATTATTGTTTGATAATGAAAAGCCAACTTTTAAAATTGCCATGTAAGGAGACAGAATACTTGAGTAATGCGCAATATAGCACAGTTCCCTGTGCCCATATATAGATTTTGTTTGTGGGTTATGAAAGCTAAAAATAATATATTGATAAATGTCATTATTCAAAAAGTTATACACTCATATCAATGTCGAAAGTATTACAAATTGGAAACAACACCTAAAATATCAATGAATCCATTCGGCTACCTACACACTACCGCAAGGCCTAAAGCTAAAAACGGACACTTGACTCACCAGTGGCGGATTGTGGACGAATAGAGTGGGAATAGCGTTTGCGAGTAATTTTCGTGTCGATCGCCGTTTATTCTTCTTTGTTACCCAAGATGTGGTGTACATGTCCGAGGGAAAGTGCCGGCTGCAGAACTCTACTTTCCAGCTCATCCAGTCTGTCCCATTCTCTTATTCGATCAACAGTTTTCGGGAATACATGCATTGTAGTCCCTTCAGATTTAGCACGGGTCTTCGAAGGGCAACCGCTAATCGAACAGGCAGGCGTTGTTGAAAATTCTGAAAAGTAAATATCAAGATTATTATAAAACCTTGATGAATAAAAATGTCATAAAAAAGTAAATGAACCATACCATGCTCAATGCAAGGTTTGTTTTGGTCGCCGGAACTATACCAGTTCATCATGTGCGGCTTAGTATTTGCATACATTACAGACATTTTTTAAATTATGTGACTAAACTCAGAACATGTGACTCGTCCCTTGGATGTTCTGTCTTGCATGAAAAGGAACCATGCTTACATTATAGACTGCATCCCCGAAGGATGCAATTCGATGACAATTGACACAGATGAAAATAAATAGATCTATTGATAGCATAACAATTGAAACTCAAGTCAATAGCAATGAGACCAATGACCATAGCTCTATTGGGTACTGTAATAACAAATAGATTGAAATGTAAAAATGACCGAAATATGACTAGGATACATGGCCTTACCTTGACCAACAAACAGTTGGATTCATCAGGCCGAGCAGTATGTTGCAGGAGAACAGGTAGATGGCCACAGGTAGCACACTGACGAGTTTGCTTGAAGTGGTCACAGATAGCACGGCGACGAGCAGATTAGCATAGATCTCACTGCTTCTCAGGTAGAAGGTTCAGGAGTTGACTTGCAAAGCACAAAGATGTTCTGATGAGACATATCAAGTGGTTTATAAAGTATTAGAAACAGGGGTGTGTTTGTGAATGAATGACGTGTGTATGCCGTGGTATTATGTTTATTGCAGGGGGGCGGCCTGCCTCGGGGGAGGCCTGCCTGGAGACACGGGGTCTGAGGAGGCCATGTGAGCGATGGCCCCTGGGCGTGGGATACCTTTTGAAGTGTACATGCTGTTTGGCACCTTTGCCGTTTGCGCCCGTGACAGCCCCCCATGCCAGCGCTCATCCCCGGGTGCGAACCGCCTTTGATAGAGGGGGTGGGATGGATGGGCCTGGGGCGTGCAGGCAAGTATGTGGGAGCGAGGGGCCATCAGGCCCCTCTCATCCTTTACTTCTCAATAGAAACTCGTACCAAGTGCCTCCAGTAGTGGGTTCGCCCCTTGCCCTTATGTGATGTTAACTTTGGATGACATTCGTGTAGATGGGAACACTGAGCAGGACACGGGACATCCATTTTTGTACCCCCTTTCCACTCCATCTTGGTGACCAGGCCTCACTGCGATAGTACAGCGCGCAGAGCACATGGCCCACACCCTCGTTCCCACTCTGACTGGAAAACTCCAGAGGTATTTGCAACAGCTAATAAATGTAACACATCACTCTTCCTCTGAGATCACGGTCCTGCATGTGAACCAGCCTGAACCAAGCACATAGCTCGTTCATCTCCACAAACGTGTCCTTGCCCATGCACCCTCGCCAGTGGAAACTTACTGCCATTCTGACCCTGTGTCCCTGCAAGGTATTCTCTTCATGTGCCAGACCACTGACCACGCCATGATGCCCACCTAGCAGATCCCCAACTAACATTAGACCCCTACTGCAGTACATCGTTGCCTATCAATAACAAATGCCACATACCAGAGATTCTTGTGAGCACAGACCCACACTTCAAACAGTGTATTATAGTGGTCAAGACCCTTGACCCAAGGCCTGTATAATCCAATGTTAATTGACAGTATAGATAGATGTGTGACTTTTATAGAGACATAACCGACTGAAAGACTTTGAACAAGTGTTATTTAGTGCATGCATTATTGATAATATATTATGTTAGCTTAGATAGTGACCACCCCGCTTCACAGCGACCTGACCTTCACCCATTCCGAGCACAGATGTCTGACGTCCATCCTTG
This sequence comes from Ambystoma mexicanum, assembly GCF_040938575.1. Lineage (NCBI taxonomy): Eukaryota > Metazoa > Chordata > Amphibia > Caudata > Ambystomatidae > Ambystoma > Ambystoma mexicanum. The sequence continues at coordinate 1,044,485,566 of NC_090924.1, forward strand.
AATGGAGAAACACTTGATTCATTTAAAAAATCGAAACAACCGTTGTTAAAATATATGTGGTGTTTTATTCTGTATCTTATTTTGATGACACAAAAATACAAGACTTTAAACATTGTACAGTTCAGGTTGCAGCACAGCGAGAGAAAATCCCCTGTACTGACCGCTGTCACTCGGGAACGTTTCTCTTATGGCACGAACGGCAGAGGCGGGTATCATTCTTCGAACGCGGTGTCCAAGCCTCCCGTGAAGCCACCATGTAAAGGAACGATAGGCCACCAGCCTGTACCACCTGTGAAAAGGAATGAAACAAACTGTTTATAAATGACCAAGATAAGTTTAATAAACGTTTGTTGTCAATGACAATTCTTGTAACTAATGGCATTCTGCTCGGACAAATGCTATCTAGACACTGCACACTATTGAACGACTTTCGTGCGTTACAATGATATGTATATGTAATTTTGGATATAGTAGAAGACCATGAAATAGGAGTGGCATGACAAGAAGAGTATACTTACTCGTTACTCAGATTACGAGGACGAACAGTTGCGCGAAGTTCGTGCATAAGCACCATCATTATCCTCAACACGGACCGTGTGAGGCAGGCTGCCCTGAAGTCTGGCAGCTCGGTGATGCATTGCGGTCGTGGCTCGCCTTCCGAAATGTAGGCCACACATCCCGAGCAGCAGCAGTTCTCGTCCTCGGTTGGCATTAGCTTGCACCGATTGCATGTGCACCAGGTGGAAACACCGTCCAGGCGACTAGGTCCAGGCTCTTCAGCAGTTGAATCGTCCTCCCAACCGCCGTCCGAAGACCCATCGTTTTCGCGCGTTTCCCTTTCCAGTAGTTCCTCCTCGTTATACTCGGGCTCGTACCTGTAGGGCATTATTGTATCCATTGTGTGTTAAACAAACTAAAATAATTTATAGCGGTGGTACTGGTATCTGTTCACACGGGCTACAAGCAACGAAGGTAGCTGACCAGAGCACAGAAACGAGTCACAGAATACTCAAAGTAACACAGAGAGGAATGGAATCGAAAATCTGCTGCTGTGTGTTGTGAAACGGTCTGTTTATATTTATTGAGGAAAGAGACGTCCTGCCATTTCCATGGCAACATGTCATTAGCTGAAGCGCAGCGAATGTTGACACGAGACGTGCTTTGGCGTTGTGAAATGGGCGGTACGCGTCTGCTGATGACCAGCTCAGGGGCGGGGGATATGATTTAGTACCGAAAAAGCAGGTCAGCCAGGGCGATGGGGGAAATGATAGGATTATCACAAAATGGCGGCTCCCTGATGCCTCTTTTCGCGTGCGTTTAACGGATGAAAACTCGGGTAAGGTCCATAGGAAATTTTTCGAAAATCGAGCGATTTAGGCTTAAAAACACATAGCCGACCCGTAGGGGCAATAAAACATTTTGACCAAACCATTCCTTTAAAGGCAAATATCATATACAAGAGGTGACAGCCGAAAGTAATTGCCTGCAGGAGGCAACTCATGCAGTCTAGCGATCGCTGACTCTAGAACGCTTAGATCCCATATCATGTGTGCGCTGGGCCACAGGCAAAGGTGAGTGAGAGACGAACAGATGGCTGCGGGGGCCATGGATCCTGCACAGGATTCCAACTTAACATGGGCGTGCTTCCGACCCAGGCTGCTTCATGTTCACAGGACTCATTAATGTTCGTTACGAAGGAACATACAATGGAATTCTATTGAACGCTTACAACTGAAATCGGCATCAAAGACCACTGCTCTCCATTCACTGAGCTCTTGGTTCATTGGTCCCTTCCTGCTTCAGTAAACCTGAAATGGAAAACGTTCGTGCAGGACATCTCAAATTGTAAACATCTCATTATTTTCCTGTAATAATGAAGCATCATTGTTTCCCAGAAACATGAACTAGGTCCACTACTTTTCACTATGAGGTGGTTTATCAGAATAGTTATCATTAGATCAGACTCGGTGTAACATTAGCTTTTCCTAGAAGTCCTGCTGCAGAATGCAGCATTATTCTGCGGCTGGTTGACTGGCTGGAAAGAGTGCAATATTTCTTTGTTATCTCTGATCTATTGTATGCTCCATGAGTTGCAAGGGAACTCAACCGGGGTATTGAAAGCAATACAAGAAGCAAATCAAAGGGCTGTTATTTAAATAGATGTGAGGAGCACTAGAGAGTGGAGGAGCAATGCCTGCTCATGCTGATATCATTGAATAGGGAGAAAAGGTATTTTGAACATGGAAGAGGCAAAAAACATCAGGCTTTCGTGTAGGCGGCTACATTCATTTTATTCGTATATTTAGTAGTTTGCCACAATTGTGGCACCTTTCGATGTCCATTGGACTTCAATACTGCGATCGAAGGACACTGCATATGTAAATATTTGCTGGGATAAGTTGTCACGTTACAGATAAATATCAATTTAAAAGGACACTGTGAAACCATGATGAAATGTTCTCGATGTATCATCTGGTAAAAGAGTTTCAATGTTTTTAACAATTTTTTATGAAGGTGATGCATTCCATTACCTCCACGTCCCTCTACCTCGTCACAGTACTCATCTATGAGGCACTGCATCCCCTGCAGTAAAAAAAAATTCTCGGAGGTATAAACCTCCTACTTACCAACAATACGCCGGTTCTTTTTATCCTGTCTCCAACAGGGACCGGATTCTCCTGGTGCAGAGCTCCGGGAGTTATAGGTGCGGTTTCCACAGTGGTGGCGTATCCTGCGGGGTGGCGGTGGACTCGAGGTGAGGTGTGGGCTCCCTGTCTACCTGCCGGGCGGGGGACCCGGTTGAGCTGTTGTTGCTGGCTGAGACATAGCTCTCAACTCACATGCTTTTGGCGGGTGTCACCCGCCTTGTAAAGGGCTGCATCACCCGCCAAGCCTCCTGCACGCCCATTCATTCCAATGGGCGTCTCACCCGCCAAAAACAAAATCGGGTGATTTCACCCGCCTTTGCAGCACAAATGGTTGAGAGCTATGGCTGAGACCTCCTGCGAGTCTTGGGGTCCTTTTGCGCAGCTGTTTTTGTAACGGTTGTGCCGGGTTCGGGGGCTTTTCAATATGGCTGTAGAGCGCCGTGCATTTTGTTTCCCTTCCAGTTGGTGCCTGGTTGCGGGCAGGGTTTGCTCAGAATTTCTGCTGGCTTGGGAGGTTTCATATCCTCCCGGAAGGTCTGACTGTAGGCAGGGCTGGTCGGCATATCTATGCTGGTTGCTGCTTCCCCCGGCTTCCCGTTTTTTTTCTTGTTGCCTGGAGACGGCTTCTTCAGAGTCGGTCTGCAGGAAGTGGGGGTTGGCGTTCTAATGGGCAAAGATTCTGAGAAACGAAGGCACGTGGGCTCGCTGGATCCCAGAGTCCTGACCGGCATCACGCCAGAAAGAAGCACAAAAAGCATGTGGCATTAAAGTTTTCTTTGTCACAGAAGGAGATCAAAGCCCTTATGAAGGAGGCTTTTGAAGAGCATAAGTGTTCTATGGGCAGGCACAGGCATTGATTCTTGGGTGTTCTCTTGCTTTCTTGCTGCCATTGGGCCCTTCCACTTTGCTTGGCTTGGGAATGCTTCATAGGTGAGTACTGGGACGAGGAAGAGGGACATGGAGGTAATGCTCAGATTACTTACCAGTAATCTTTATTACTCCTAGTCCTGCTCTTATCCGTCACATTACTGCCGACCCTCTGCACCATCAAATGGTGTGGAAGGGCCCAGTGTCTGTCCAGGCTTGCTATGTACTAGTGTACTGCGAGTAAATAGGACGTTTAAACCTCGATAAAAATAAGTTCCTGTAGGGGAGGCAGGGCCTCATAGTTGAGTACTGTGACGAGGAAGAGTAGGGCTAGGAATAATGAAAATTGCCGGTAAATCATAAGAGCGTGATCTTTATAGTACATTTTCGATTATAATGGGGACGTTCGTGACTTCAGCAGTGTTGAGCCTTTTATTCCTTACACGTTTTTATAAAGTGCGAGATTTCATGCAAATGTGTGGCCCTGTAAACAATTGGTGGTACTATTTCCTGATGCCAGCAAACTTCTGTCCATTATCTTCAGATGCTACTAGGGTGTAATTGTAGCTGCAATACGTGCGCTCGTTATGTCTCTGCAAATACACATTTATTTAACGTGCGCCAACAACAGCATAGGTGTTCTACATGTTTTGGAGGATGGGATCGTATAGATTATTAAAGGTTTATTCATAAATCTTGTTATTCGAGACAATGAATGACAAGAAAAAAAAGAAAAAAAAGTCAGATCCTTGTAGGCAAATGTGTGGATGAGATTTTTCTGACACTAAAACATCAATATGTGTAAAACCGTTTTCTTGAAGGTACTATTGAGCATCATCTATTAAAGAGCTTGCTTCAAAGTGTGAGCTAATTGGACGTTAGGACATCTGGAATATTCAGGGTTCACTTAATCTCATTTGTGACAGTAAACCGATTCGAGACGAGAGGGAGAGAGCGCATTTCATTGTACCACAAGTCTCTCAGATGCACTGTGTAAAGAAACACATTGCAGTGGTGTGCAGGAGCCTATACGGTCCAGAAAATACAGGTACCCTCAATAGCTCTTTTGGTACACCTGGAAGTTACAGTTAGTTGTACAGAGCACCGGATGCCGGAATGATCATGAAACAAAATTTATGGAACCATGTGTTGACGACAAAATGAAACTTGGGGGCAGAGAGTCAAAACCGCTTTAATTAATGTCGGCTGTGTGCAACAAATGCACACAAAAAAATTCAGTAGGGGTAAAAACACTTGAGATGATGGCGGTATTATGGCTATGGTAGTAGCTTATTTGTGATTCATTATTGGTAAGCGTGAGAGAAAGTTTCAGGAATGCACTGAGTTAAATTCAGTTTAAAGTAAAGGTTTTAATGCAATGGACAATCTGATACTAAATGTAGTTGGTGTGGTGCTGTATGATTGAATGGATATGTGCTCAAGCGGGCTTTAGTAGAATGGTAGGGTTGGGCGGCTAGCGCGAGTTCCTCTGTCAAACAGAGGTTCCAATCACGACTATAGTGTTATGGCAGCGAAGACAAAAGAAAGCTGGTTGCCATTCTTCACGGTACGCTGCAGTGATAGAAAAGGTACAGTAAATTGTGGCATGCTTACAAGTTAAAGGAATAGTGCGCTCAAATATTATTGTCCCGAGGGTTCGGGCATGTGTTTTTAAGCATACGTTGATCGTACACACATTTCCTATGCACCTTTACCGTACTTTTCCACTTTTGTACACATGCGAAATCAGGCAGCACAGCGTGGCCATTTTGTGATAATCTGATCCGTTGCCGCATCGCCCAAGCAGGACTGCCCTGGCGGCACTAAATCATATCTCCCGCCCCTGAGGCTGAGATCACTAGAGGTGTACTGCTGATTTCACAACGCCAAAGCATGTCTCGTGTCAACATTCTCTGCGCTTCAGCTAATGACATGTCTCCATGGAAATGGCAGGACGCATCTTTCCTCAATAAGTATAAACAGACCGCTTCTCATCAGACAACATCAGATTTGCTTTTCAAATCATTTCACTGTCTTTTTTTAAGTATTCTGTGCCTCGTTTCTGTGCTCTGGTCAGCTACCTTCATTGCTTGTAGCCCGTGCAAACAGATACCAGTACCATTACTATACATTTTTTTTTGTTCCCCCCCCATAATGGCAACAATACAGCCCTACCAGTACGAGCCGGAGTATTCCGAGGCGGAATTACTTGAAAGAGAAAGATGTGGAAAGGATGGGGCTTCAGGCAACAGGTGAGAGGACGATTCAACAGATCAAGAGCCTGAACCTAGTCGCATGGACGGCGTCTCCACCTGGTGTACCTGCCAAGAAAACTCTGGATGCTTGTCCTACATATCGGAAGGCGAGGCACGGCTGCAATGCGTTACCAAGCTGCCAGACGCCAGGGCAGCCTGCCTCACACGGACCGTGTTGAGGATTATGATGGTTCTTATGCAGGAACTTCGAGCAACAGTTCGCCCTCGGAATCCAAGTAACGAGTAAGTGTACTTTAGTCGTGATGTCACTTAGGCCACTACTATTTCATGGTTGTCTCCTATATTGTCGTAACTTTGATATATCAATGCCAAACAAATGTAGTCTTGCAATTCTGTAGTAATAGTCGCTCAATATTGTACAGAGTCTAGGTAGCATTTGTACTGGCAACAACGCCACTGTTGTCATTGGCAACTAAGGTTTAATACACTTATCTTGTACATTTAAAAACAGTTTGTATCTTTCTCTTTCACAGTTGGTACAGGCTGGTGGCCTATCGTTCGTTTACATGGTGGCTTCATGGGAGGCTTGGACACCGCGTTCGTAATACCCGCCTGTGTTGTTTGTGCCATTAGACGAGAACAAGTTACTTTCTTACCTGGGAACGTTCTTTCAATGGGATGTTCAGACGACGTATTCCACATCTATGACAGGTAATCACCACAGCTGTGCTGCTTCGGAAAACCTTCAGCCTCAGTTGTTGTTTTTTTCCCAGCACGTATGGCACCAATCTTCTGCCAGTATGACTACAGAAAGTCTTGCGGAAACATAAGCTGCTATCACATAAGAAATTCTGTAGAGTGGCAGGCTGGGCGGGTTCGATGTGGAATACGTTGTCGGAACATCCCATCGAAAGTACGTTACCAGGTAGGAAAGTAACTTGTTCTTCGAGGGGATTGGTTCCTCCGACATATTCCACATCCATGACAGACTCCCAAAGCAGTACCACCGTAAGGAGGTGGGAAAAGAATTTAGAATTTTAGAATGCCCAATTAAATTGCAGAATAGAGGACCGCCTTGCCAAAGGCCATATCTTGCCCATGGATAGAATCCAGGGAGTAGTGCTTTACAAAATATGGACAGAGGCCCATGTGGCTGCTTCACAAATGTTACGAATGGGAGCACCCCTCTGCAGAGCAGTAGAGGCAGCCACACCCCTGGTAGAATGGTCCCGTAAGCCTACCGGAGAGTCCTTACCCGCCAAGCAGTAACATTCAGAACTTGTCAAGATAATCCATCTAGACAAAGTCTGCTTAGTAACTGCTTGTCCCAAACGCCTTCCAGCGTATCCTACAAAGAGCTGATCGTCGACTCTGACCCGGGACATGCATGAGATGTAGATCCGTAAAGCTTTCCTAGGATCCAACCTATGGAGCCTCTCCTCTTCCTTACCAGGATGCGGAGGAGGATAGAACGCCGGAAGAATGACCTTCTGGCTTAAATGAAATTCCGACACAACTTTCGGAAGAAAAGAAGGACGAACCCTAAGGACAACCATGTCCTTCTGGAACACCGTGAAAGGTGGCTTAGCGGATAGTGCCTGCAACTCACTCACTCTGCGTGAGAAGTAACCACAACTAAAAATAGAGTTTTAAAGGTCAACAGTCTCAAAGGACAAGAATGTAAAGGCTCAAAGGGAGCTCCCATTAAGAATTTTAGAACCAGGTTCAAATCCCAACCGGGCACCTGGAAAGGTGAAGGTGGGAAAACATAAGTGAGCCCTTTCAGAAACTGAGAAATCAAAGGAATCTTAAAATAAGAACACTCCTCAGACGAGCGCTTAAATATGGACAGCGCCGCCAGGTAACCTTTAATGGTACCCACTTGCATGCCCTTGTGGTCTAACGAAAGCAAAAAAGACAGAACCACAGGAATGGCACATGAAAAAGGATCCACATTGTTAACCCTGCACCAGTCGCAGAACTTTCTCCAACGGCAACGGTGCAGGGACTTTGTTGCAGGCCTTCTGGCTGAAAGCAACACCTCCATCACATCTTCAGAGAGGTCCCAATCCATATACCTCAACCTTTCAGAAGCCAAGCATGAAGGTTGAGAGACTTAACCTCTGGATGGAGAACCTGACCCCCCTCCCGTGAGAGATGGACATGTCGAGAAGGTCCGGGTACCATGTTCTCCTGGCCCATGCCGGAGCAATGAGGATCATTCGGGAACCAAACCTCTGTAACCTCCGCAGCACTTGCGGAATGACAAGAGACTGGAGGAAACGCGTACATCAGTGGGAAGGACCAATCCACTACGAACGCGCCCCTTAAGGCTCTTCTTGGAGGAAATTCCTCTGAGCAGAATCTTTCATACTTCCGGTTGACACTGGTGGCAAAGAGATCCACTTGTGGGGATCCAAAGGGTGAAGATCTCCAGGAGAATGTCCTGAGCCAGCTCCCACTCGTGAGAGACCGTGCTCTGCCTGTTCAGAGCGTCCGCCGCCTCGTTTTCGTCTCCGGCCAGATGAACTGCCGAGATCAACATTTCCTGCTGGATGTCCCAGAACCAGCACTGCATCGCCTCTCTGCACAGAGGGAGAGAACCTGCCCCCCCCTTTTGTTGAGGTAGTGCATGGCCTGTATTGTTCGTCAGAATCAGGACATTCTTCCCCCGCACAGATGGCAGAAAAGCCTTCAGGGCTAGCCTGACGGCCCTCAGCTCCAACAGACTGATATGGATTCTGGACTCCGACGGAGACCGACGACCGTTGACTGTCAACTCGTTGTCATGAGCTCCCCATCCTGTGAGGGATGCGTCCGTCACGATCGTCCGGCCAGGGTAGCCAAAATGGAGCCCCCTTCATCAGATTGCCTTTGACGGCCAACCACAGAAGATCCTGGGCGACCGAGGGCGGCACCTGAACGGGATCTGACATTCTGCCGGGGGACTGTTACCACTGCATCTTGAGAGCCCACTGCAGAGATCTCATCTGCAGCCTTGCCTCTGGCACCAGGAGAACGCATGATGCCATGAGGCCGAGCAACCTCAAGAACTCGAACGCCGGGAGACTCTGGGCATGTTGAAACTTTTTCACCATCTGCAGAATGTGAGAAGCCCTCACCTGGGGAGGGAAACACAGCCCCAGGGATGTGTCGAGCACTGCTCCGATGTACTGGAGCCGCTGGGTAGGTGTCAAGTTGGACTTGCTCGGGAGAATGCGCCCTGATCAACATATCGTCTAGGTAGGGGTAGACGTGAATCCCCCCTTTCCTGAGATACGCTGCCACCACCACCATGAGCTTGGTGAAGACCCTCGGGCGGAGGTCAATCCAAATGGCAGGACCCGAAACTGAAAGTGCGAGTCGCCAACCGCAAACCTCAGGTACTTCTTGTTGGGATGAATCGGCACATGAAAGAAAGCGTCCTTGAGGTCGAGAGACACCAACCAGTCCTGAAGTTGAAGGGCCAGGGGGACTTGAGAGATAGTAACCATCTTGAACGTGTCCTTCCTGAGGAGCTTGTTCAAACCATGCAAGTCCATGATGGGTCTCATTCCTCTGTCTTTTTTTGGGCTAAAGAAATAGGGGGAAAACTATCCCTTGTTCCTCTCCGCTACAGGCACCAGTTCTATGGCGCCTTTCTCCAGCATGGATTTGATTTCCTGCGCAAGGAGCCGATCCGGACTCTTCAAAGAGAGATTCCCAGGTGGATTGTCGTGAGGCCTCTGCCGGAAAAGAAGACAGTAGCCGTGGGCTATGATCTCCAGAACCCACACATCTGAAGTAATGGCATGCCATTCTTCAAGATGCTGCGCCAGCCTTCACCCAACCGGCGAACCATTGGACATGGCTTCATGACTGAGCTGAAGCGGAAGCGGCAGTGCCTGGGGGCAAAGAGGCAACTGCCCGAGGGGCCTTGGCACCTCGACAACAGTGTTTTCCATCTCTGGTACTCCTACGTTGGCCACTTTGACTTGCAGCTCCCCTCGATCTACCAAAGGTAGGGTAGTATCGAAAGGAACCTCCCCTCCATTGCTGCTCCCTAGGATGAAAAGGTGGAGGTTGGCAGACTGCAGCGCTCAATGACTTCGAGCCTCTCAAGGCTCTCGTCAGCCTTGCTGCCAAAAAGATGTTCACCATCAAAGGGCATGTTGAGAAGCCGGGCTTGCAAATCAGGAGCAAACCCCGACTTCCGCAACCATGCAAATCTGCGCATCACGGTGCTCGCCACCATGGACCGGCTGACACAGTCTGCCACGTCCAGACCCGATTGAACGGATTCACACATGGCATCCTTGCCATCCTGTACAAGGGCAAGAAAGCCATCCCGTTCCTCCCCTTCAGGAATATGTTCAGCCGCCAAAGAAACACAATTCCACAGAGTGTGAGTGAAACGGGCTAAGTCACACACAGAGTTGGCTGCTTTCAAAGCCATACCCCCTGAAGAAAATACTTTCTTCGCCCAACCGTCAAAATGTTTGTCGTCCCTATAAGGAGGGATGGTAGGGTACAACGCTTGTTTTGCTGGAGCCGTAGCCGCCTGCAGCACCAAACTCTCCGGAGTAGGGTGCATGGACAAGTTGCCGGGGTTGCCACTGGCTGGACAGTATTTTTTGGGCAACGACTTACCCACTGCCGGGAGACTCTCCAGAGCAGTCCAAGCCGCCGCCACCCTTCTTTGCAAGGCCATATGAAATGGCAGTACCGGGTCAGTTGGTGGACCATGGTCCAAGATATCTGTCAGGTCATCCTGCAGAAAATCCACTGGTGGCGCAGACCACCCCAAGTACTCTGTCACCCTCGACATGAGACGCTGGTACGAAGACTCGGCGTGCGTGCCAGGCTCAGGCCTACCGAACTCAACCTCCAGAGGTGTGTCCAGACCACTGGCGTCATGCAAAGACTGACGCAGGTCTTCCATCTGGCTATGACCAGACAATAGTTTGTCAGGACCCAAACCTTCATCAGACCCTTCATCCACCTCAGAGATGTAATCCAGAGGCTGGAATAAATCCCTGGATGAGGGCACAGAAAAAGGCTCAAATACAGGCCTTACTGACTTCTTCAGGGACTTCCTCAGAGTTTCCACTGATGCATGAGACACATCCGGTAAAGCCTCCACAAAAGGCGTTGAGGGTGTCGACGTCGAGCGTGGCGCCAATGGCTTTGACACAGGCCTCGAGGGTGATGCCCCGAGCGTGTCCTTCGAAGGCCTCGGCGCCGATGTCTTCTTCGAGGGCGTCGAGGACCGGGACCTGGAGCGGGCATGGCTAGAACGATCCACCTTGTCCGATCGGGACCTCGAAGGTTCCCGATGATCGCGGCGATTGCCCGGAGGCGTGCGAGCGGTGGCCCTAGCACGTTCCCTGCAGGCTTCTTTCGAAGGCACGGACGGAACGGAGCCCTGCAATTCAAAATCACCATCATTTTCTTACGAAATGCATCCCATTCCGCAGGAGAGGAATGCTTGTTGCGACGGTGACGGAGCTTCCGCGAGTGCCTCGAAGAGACAGAGGAATGGCAGGAACCACTCTGGGGCCGGGAACCCCTGGATTTACGCCGACGTCTCAGAGTCGCCACTCTAATCGTCGGTTGAAAGCCCAGCGGATTTAGACTCTCGGGATTTGGAAACTCTACCGACAAATAGCTTCTTCTTCTGCTCCTGCAAGTCCTTCGATGTTAACGACTGGCAATCGTAACAGTGATCGGTGGCGTGGTCCTCCCAGAGGCACCAGAGGCAGACGTCGTGCAGGTCCGTAAGTGACATCTTGGAACCACAGTCCTGACACTTCTTGAAGACGAAGACATGATATCTTCACAAAACACCAAGTTCGAAGAACCGATGGAATCAGAATAACCGAGGCGTGCCGAGATTTCCGAAGCGAACACGTTTGCAGAAAAAAAACGGAACAGAGGCTACGGGCGTTGTGCGTCCTACTTATAACATCCGGTGACATCGGCTCGACGGAGGCCCGCGAGGACAGCGTATTGACGCCATCGACGCAGGAGCCGAAAACTTTCCAAAGCAGCACAGCTGTGGTGATTACCTGTCATAGATGTGGAATACGTCGGAGGAACCAATCCCCTCGAAACGTTCCCAGGTGACAGCGGTCAGTACAGGGGATTTTCCTTCACTGTGCTGCAACCAGAACTTTACAATGTGTAGTAGTTTTGTGCCATCAAAATAAGAAACAAAAAACACAATGGAAGTTTTATCAATGGTTGTTTCCGTTTTTTCAGTGAATCAAGTGTGTCTCCATTCGGCGGTGTTCCAGGCCTTGCCTGCACGTCTCAGGCCCATCCATCCCCCTCCATTATCAAAGGCAATTCGCACCAGTGGATGTGCCCTCCCAATGTGGGCTGACAGGGGTGGGAACGGCCAAGGTGCCAAACAACATGTACACTTCAAAGGTATCTTTTCCGCACAGGGGCCATTGTACACATGGCCTCCCCAGACCCTGTGTGTCCAGGCAGGCTCCCCGGAAGCTGGCCGTGCCCCTACAATCCACATAAGACCGCGACATATAGACGTCATTCATTCACATACACACCCTCTTTTCTAATTCTTTATAAACCACTTGATATTTATCATGAGAACATCTTTGAGCACTGCAAGTCAAGTTGTGAACGTGCCACCTGAGAACTTCTGTGACCACTGTGAGTCAGCTCCTCGTTGTGCTACCTGTGAACATCTCCCTGTTCTCCTGCCACTAACTACCCTGCTTGCAGAATCTAACTGTTCGTTGGTCAAGTTAAGGGCAGGTCACCTAATCATATCTCCTTGATCTCTAAACTTCTATCTATTTCGAACGAACGTACCCAGTAGTGTTATGTTCATTCATCTCATTGCCATTGACTTGATTTTAATTTGTTATGTTATCGATATATATCAACTGTCATCAGTGCCAACTGGGCTCAAATTTCATCCTTCTATAAGCATGTTTCCTTTTGATGCACAATAGTACATTCAAGGGACGAGTAACATGTTCTGATTTTCGTCACATCAATGAATTGTTTTTTTTTTTTTTTACAGCCGGCAACGCTACACTGGTTTTGCTGCGGTGACCAAACCATAGCTTGCATAGAAGAATGTATGGTATGATTCCTTCTTTCTCACATTTTTATGCAAAGTAATTTTCAAATAATTTTGACTTTTTTGTGCAGAATTTCCAACAATGCCTGCATGTACGATTTTCGGTTGCCCTTTTGAGAGCCATCACAAATCTGAAGGCACTACAAGATTATAGATCGAGAGAATGGGTCAGATATTGTGGATTTGCACCGGCAGAGCTTTAAAGTAGAGTCAAAGAAGTCTTGCAGGACATGAGGGGTAATCGATTCCGCATCTGCAGCCTGCACTTTACCCCGAATATGTAAGACCAATCCATGTGCACAAAGAAGAATCGACTCAGAACGACTTGTAAATTGCTCCCAAATGCAATTCCGAGACTATTCGTTCAGAGGCCGCCTCAGGTGAGTCACGGTTCCGGATTTAGCTGTAGCCCTCGGTGTAGTGAACAGGTAACTAAATGGACAGATTGGTGTTTTAGTTGTAAATGTCCCTTATAATACTTTTCATATTTACAAGATTGCATTGCTTTTTAAATATATACCATTTTGCTAAACATCTGTACTTGGTTTTAGGAGCATCATAGAAAACTATTCATGGGCACAGATAAATATGCTATAGTGGCCTTTGAAATAAGCATAATGTTTTCGTAATCTGTCTCCTTACATGCCAATTTTTAAGATTAGCATTTCAAAATCAAATCATATTTTCTCTTTACAACTCCATGACTATGCACTTAATATGAAGGAGCAAGATTCAGCATCCATGTCTTGCCTGGAGTCAACAACAACTTTGAGCGCGTATCAGGTAGTCTTACTTAGCTATTTAGTTCCGGAATTGTTTTATGCATGGTATTTGAGATAATATGATCATATTTACGTATCGTGTCACTCGTTTACACAAAGTTTCATTCGTGGTTTGTTATTGATATGTACTAATGTCTGCGTCACATTGTGTGTGTTCAATTTGAATGTTTTCGTCCATACTAAAACAAGTACTGTGTTACAGGGAGATGCTGAAGCTTCGACTACAATTACATCATCCCTCGTAGTTGATCCAGAGCCAGATGTATGTGTACTGACAGTTCCTTCGAATGAGATAATCTGATCATATTTACATATTGTGTCGTTCGTTTACACAATATTTCCCCCGGACGGGGGACTGGTTAGCGCTATTAAACCTCAATGACGCTTATCTAACGATTCCGATAGCTCAAGAGTTTCGGAGATATCAGAGATTTCGGTGGGGAGGCATGGCGCTTCACGTGTCTTCCGTTCGGCCTAGCATCTGCGCCTTTGGCATTCACCAAGCTGATGAAACCTGCAGCAGCAGCCATAAGAGAGTGAGGCATTTGCATAATAATTTACCTGGACGACATTCTCGTCATGGGTACAGACAAGGTCACACTTTCCAAGAACGTGCAATGGATTTTCACGCTCTTGACCTCTCTAGGATTCCTAGTAAATTTAGACAAATCCCAGCTAGTGCCGGTGCAGAACATAGAATTCCTGGGTTTCAGTATAGACACAAACAAGGCAACCCTAGAGCTACCACATCACAAAGTGAAGGCGATAAAGAAAGAGCTCAGAACAGTTATAGCAAAGAAAGTCATATCTCTTCGAGCTCTGACAAGGGTAGTTGGCCTGCTAGCGGCTTCAATCCAAGCAATTTTTCCGGGTCCGCTCCATTATCGAGCACTACAGAGGCACAAGAGAAGACACCTACAAGAGGGAGTAGGATATCACCAGCTAGTGACCCTAGACCCAGAAGCGATCTCGGAACTCCACTGGTGGCTCGCCAAAATGGAGGCCTGGAATGGCCGTGCGATTTTCGGAGACTCACCGGACATCATTATAGAATCAGACGCAAGCAGGTCCGGATGGGGCGCCAGATGCGAGAACTTAGAGACAGGGGGGAAGTGGTCAGAACAAGAACTAGAAATGCACATAAACTGTCTCGAACTCTTAGCAGGGTCCTTTGCAGTGCGAGCATTTACGAAGGAGAAAGTTCGATGTTGCGTTCTGCTCAAAATGGACAACATTTCAGCAGTGCGTTATATCAACAAGTTAGGAGGAACAAGATCGAGGATGCTAGCAGAATTAGCGAAAGACTTTTGGCACTACTGCCTTCAGAATCAGGTAGCAGTCACAGCAGAGTATCTGCCAGGGACGCTCAACGAGAGAGCGGACTGGAATTCACAATATCTTGTAGATTCAAGCGATTGGAAACTACACCCGAGCATGTTCGAGAGATTACAGAACCACTGGGGTGCCGTTCATATAGATCTATTTGCGTCCAGACTGAACGCGGAGACGCAGACTTATTTCAGTTGGAGATTAGACCCCGGGGCAGCAGGCACAGACGCCTTCCTCCAACCTTGGAACGGAACACTGAATTATGCCTTCCCTCTGTTTCTCATGATCTCGAGAGCACTAGCCAAAGTGCGCAGGGAGCGAACAGACCTATTAATAGTCGTCCCCCTCTGGAGATCGCAGCCTTGGTTTCCAGTAGCAATGGAACTTTCTATGGATTTTCCGAGGATAGTTCCACAACAGCCGGACCTTCTACTAGACCCAATCGGGAGAATTCATCCCCTAGTATCGACAAGCACCCTGCGATTAATAGCTTGCAAGGTTTCAGGAGAAAGTGGGAATTGCCAGGCATTTCGCGACTCGCTGCAGACTGCATCAGAGATTCATGGGTGCCTTCCACCGTCAGGAGCTATAACACGGCATGGAAGAGTTGGGCTCGCTGGTGCACAGAACATGGTTTGTATCCCGTTTCTGCCCCTGTAGTTCAATTATTGAACTTCTTAGCTATAAAGTTCCAAGAAGGTAGTGCCTTCAGGACTAGAGGTGTACTGCGGTCCGCGATCTCTGCAGGTCATGACATGGTAGATGGTAAAGCTATAGGAGAACATCCATCAGTTTTGCATCTTAAGAGGAATGGAATTAAGAAAGCCCCCAGAGCCTAAGTATATGACATTATGGGATGTCAGCGAAGTTTTTCAGCTGTTTCTGGCATGGCCAGACAAAGATTTATCTCGATCGCAACTCTCTGGCAAGCTGGCAATGTTGTTGTGTCTCACAGCATGCCGAACAGTTTCCGATGTGAAAGCGCTAGAGATAAACAGGAAAATATTCTATCCAGAGGGAGTAGCATTTTCCATAGCTAAAAGAACAAAAACAGACACTCGAGTGATTTCATATCCCCATTTTACAGAAAATAAAAAACTGTGCGTAGAAAACCCTATCATGCAGTAGCAACAGCGACAATTCCGAGATGGGTGTGTGAAATAATGCAATGGGCAGGCATATACTTATCACAGTTTGGGGCGTATTCAGCTAGAGGGGCGATGGCATCTAGAGCATTTGCAGCGGGAGTGCCATTCCAAGATATATTGAAAGCGGCCAATTGGTCCTACGAGTCTACCTTTAAGACTTATTTCAAGCCAGTGTCAGATTTGGCAAATAGGGTGGTGGCTCGCTTTGAAGAAGCATAATGCGAGCCTCCTGTCTTGTCATAGAATAAAGATTGCCAACGCTGACAGCTCAGGAAGTCTTCATTCCATTAAAGACAAGGAGGCGAGCATTATATCCCACCTGGAAAGACTCGAAAGTTGATGTTATGATGTTGATATCACATGTACAACTTTTTCTTATCACCCGCCCTTAAAAAGAATACGTTTCTGTTTTTTCTAGGAGATGATCAGAAAGCAGCATGATCTCAATCACTGTACCGGTGAGGTACTCTATGTCGTCAGAGAAGCAGGGCTGTTTGGTTCCAAGAACACTGTTTCGGTTATAAGTAGGAAGTTGGTTGTTGACAGTTCATAACAGAGTTGGATTTGTTTCAGAAGATTTCCAAGGCAAGAAAGAAAGAGGAAAAGACCTGGGACAGTAGGGTTCTTATAGGATGACCTATCACCGCATTGGAGCATGGGATATGGTCAGGACTACTCACTCCTGGAGGTGCACGGGAGTTGGAGTTTGAGAGCTTTTTCGAGATATAAGACTCTGGTTTGAAACTTTTAAACTTCGGATTGGCTATTTTTTATTTTATGTCAAAAAAAGCACAAATGTAGATGTTTAAAAGTATAAGTTGAAAAGCTGTTGTGGCAGTATTAAAGAAAGAAAAGCATAATGCTCGCCTCCTTGTCTTTAATAGAATGAAGACTTTCTGAGCCGTCAGCGTTGGCAATCTTTATTCACCATGCCAAACATTAACAAATGAAAATGAATAAAAATCAGTCAGTCAAAAGGAAACTCTTTTCAACAGTGCAAACTTCTCCTTTGAAAGTGAAAAACAACCTACATTGCCTATTAATAGGCTTTCCTTACTGTGTTTTGGTTTAAAAGAATAAACCTTTCACAAATAGATATACATGTGACAGTTACAAATACACCAGTTTACAAGTTGAAAATACATGACATCACATTTAAAACACCAGAAGGTTTTAAACAGATAAATATAATGCATTGCTGGCATTAACTGTCTAATATTCCCATTCAACAATGGGATACCATTCAATAAAATCCAGATATTTAAAAAAGCTTAATATTCTTATGGTCAATTTGACCTGTCTACTAGAATAAAATTGTTGCCAGTGTAAATCATATTCAATTTCACAGTCACTGAGGTAGTCCCTCAAAACAAAACTCAACCTCAGATAGTCTCACACTTTCAATGTTTCAATGTCTCTTTCATTGTATCAATTTTACAAAAACGACAACATGGGCTGGGATGGTCAGTTACATTACGGATGTTACAAATGTCACCTGTCAAAATGAGGTTCATGCAAAATCTCAAACACTGAATCTTGCATTTGTACATTTGTCCAAGTACCATGTCATCATATGGCTTATATTTCTACAAATTTGAACATGTATTCATACAGTCCCATTCCCAGAGTTGGTTCTTTACCACTGAGGGAGTTTCTATCAGTTGTTGGTGCAGGCAAGCATCCTCCTCTAATATGGATTTACACTTATTATCCCAATCTAGCAAGATCTCACAAATTTTACTGATATGATATGATATGGCATGTATAACGCGCCTATACACAAGTGTTACACTTAGTAACAGGTTCTTAAGATTGGTGAATAGATGTTCAGGAGGGGCACGGGGGCTTATCACTTTCTTAAAAAGGATGAACTTTTTCCATGACACACAAACCTCCAAGGATAACAAATCAAGCTCATAACAGATGGCTATAAGTGGCACACAATTTGGCAACAGTTCTAGCACTGTTTCAAAACAAAAAAGCAGTGTTACACGAAAAATTAAAATCAACTAATACTGAATCTAGTACTATTTTATTGTAGTCCAATCATCCTTCCGAAACCAACAATCTACATTGGTAGGTTTTAATTACAACTATTTGGTATGTACAGAAGTTACAGCTACATCCCCCTCCTCTCTCAGTACATCGCAATTTAAAGCAGAACGTCTTAAGAGCCCATTCTACTTTTATGTAAACAAGATCAGAACACATCCTCCTCCTTATATACATTAACTCCACCTCACACATTTCCCAACCCTACTCAAATTGCACCAACGTTCATCCAGTGTTCGTACGCTGGCCGTGGTCACTTTTTCCACTCTAATGGGTGACCCATACCTGGAGTCACCCTTATGGACCACTTGTGTTAACCTTATCCTAACCACATCACCCACTTACACACCATTCCTTCTATTGTATTGAACCTTAATTGTATTCTTCTTTCTCATTACCATTTCCTTATTGACCTTCATATCAACCACCTTTACGCTCCCCTTCAATATTTCCTCCAACCATCCTGGACACTTGCCATCTCTGACACCTACCTCTCAGTTCAAATGGTGATGTGTTATTCAAGGTATGCTTTTCACCCTGTGAGCAACATACAAGTAATATCTTCCTGCAAACTTACTCAACTGTACAGTTTCTTTGATCACCCAATTAAAGCGTCCCACCAACCCATTTGCTTTTGGACGGTACAACTATTTGGTGATGTGCAACATTACCAGTCTCCTTCACCAATTTAGTCATCTTCTCAGATGCAAATTGTGTTCCATTGTCTAACTATTTCAAGAGGTACACCCTTCTACTGAATATGGCTTCTAAAAATATTATTACTACATCTGTTGTGACCTCTCAGACAAACTGTACTTCCAGCCAATGACTGTAATAATCTATCAATACCAAAGCATACTTCTTTCTAGACCAGACTCCATGAATTGGCCCTACAATATGTATCACTACTTTATTCCAAGGTTCCTTTTGCACCTTCGTCACTGCTAGCGGTGGTGTCCAAGTAATCAAATTGTTGTCGCTCACATTGCATTGCACACACAACCCTTCTTCAGCTTTAGGAAAAGCACCAAAAGTTGGCTCTCCACTAATGACGTTTGACACTCCAAGCACACTCAGCCTAGAAATGTGTAGTTCATCATATTGTTTTGTCTGCATTTTGTATTTAACATATGTTTTATTCTTCTTCGCTATTTCGATGTGTAATTATTGCAACTATGGGCTGTATACCTGCTTCTATATGTAACGTATAATCTGAAAATCTCAGGTAATGCGCCTAGATACCTACGGGTTTGGAGCGCTATATAAATAAACGAACAAAAAAACACATTCTAACATATCGGTCAATCTCTCTTATCCATTCCTGGCCACCAGAAGTTCTCTTTGACCAATCCTTTAGTGCCTGCCATGCCAGAATGTCCAATGCGAGCATTTGCCATTATTTGAACCCTAACATTCTTTGGAGGTACCACTTTGCATCCCCTTTTTAATGTTCCTCCCTCCAATAATAACTCCTCTCCCACTATACCATATGGTTTCATGTGCCCAGTTTAATTTTTGGGAAGCGGCCATCCTTCAAGCAGGCATTTACATACTTCCTGTACTTCGTATCATTCAGCGCTATTGCCCAACTTTACTTGGTTATGGTACTCCCAGCCAACACACATACTTCAGGATTTATGGTCTTTGCATCGAATAATATCCATCGAAATACCAAACCATCGGAAAAAAGCATTGAATGCCAAACCATCGACACACTATGTAAAACAAATAAAAAACAATTCCATCAACGCTAATGCATCGACAATTAGAAAGTCATTATAAACAAAAAAAATACCTTATTAAACATATAACATTTACATATTATGGGGGGTCCCCAACACCTCACCTTACCCCCGAAAACCTCACCTTCCATACGCCCCCTCTCAATGGTGACATTCTGGGGGTCTCCCCCTGTTAGGGTGAATTCTCTGTTTAGGCTGAATTTCCTAACCTAGTGAGTCCCCCAGCAGCTTTGCTGGATTTTTGGAGTTTGTTTTTTTCTCCTGCCAAGAGTGAGACTCTTTTTCTCTCCCTCTTGGACATGATTTATGGTGTTCCTTTGAATGTTAATGTGTTTCCTGGGCTATGGGTTTTTTTACTCCATAGGGTCTCATATGTTTTGTTATGTGTGTTACACAGCACCCTCTGTGCAGTAACACAGGGGTGTCATAGTGACCCCCCCAACATAGACTTCATACCCTGGGACTGACTATTGTCTCCCAGGGCATGTAAAGTCACCATTGGCTTTACTAGTCCCAAATTACTAACAGAACCAGTACAAACCATCATATTGTGGACGTACTGGTAGGGACAATTCGATTGCCCCTGGGTCTGTTATTCGAGGGGGCACTGTCCCCGTCCCCCCTCGACGAGTTTTGGCTGGTGGCAGTGGATACTACCGCGAATATATCTCTATCGGATTTTCCCATTGTTCGAGGCTAATACTTTTTAACATAGCCTCTAACATACCGCCGGTTTATTCATTTAATATTAATTCACCGGTTGGTATTTTCTGGCAGAACTCGGTTTTAAAATGGCGTTTGTGTTCGCCTCTGTAACTCCAAACCAAAGGTCGAGCCCTTTGTCCCACTTTTTGGCGGGCTTCTCCAGAGAAGCCTCCAAAAGTGGTGCCACTCTGTCTGGGTACCACAGGGGGTGTGGGAGGGGGTTTAGGCACCCTGGACTGAGTTACCTTGATAACTCAAGTCGCACTCTGGTGTGATTGGCCCAAGTGGTGAGCCGGCCGGCTCACCGCTTAGCATGTTTGATTGACAGCTAGGCTGAGTGAATGGGGGTGTGCTGCATAAAAGCAGGGCTTTTGGGACTGGAACTTCAGAAGTCGCCACAGGACCTGAAAATCCGACGAGGGAGAAGCTGAGCCGACCTGCTACGACGACACCACCGGTGGAGCCCTGCTGAACCGACTCACCACTTCCCAACGACACAGGAGATCTCCCGGCTGGAGAGTCTTCTTCCCCTGACTGGTGTGCACAACCAGTTAACCTTCTTTTCTCGCATCCCAGGACGTCTTGTGGTCGAATTGCCCGTGCCAAGCACCCCGTCAACCAGATAGCCACTTACCACTGGACCACGAATAAAAGGACTGCTCCCTTTAATTGAGAACTCCGTGGCTGGTTTCTTCCCTGGCAGAGCAACGGACTCCTGCTTTCCTCCCCGACGAGATCCTCTCTTCCCTCGGACAAAGCACCGACTTGCACCCGCTGCCAGGAACAACTGCCCCCGCTGGAGCGTTTTCACCATTTTAAGGTCCTGTGTCCGCCAGGCCACCCTTTCTAAAGATTGCTACAAGGTAACAATAATCCCTTAACCTTCTGGACTGGGTGGCCGCCTTGACGATCTAACTGGTCCCTTTCTTTTTGGTCCAACTCTTTCTGAACTTATTGCGAGACTTTTGGGCACTTTGAGCCATGTGACCTTGGACACATTTCGACCGGAGCCTCTTAAAGTGGGTCCGGCCTTGTTGACTTTGACTTTACGGTTTTAACCTGCCTTCTTCTCCCACTGTGTTCTTCCAAAAGTGTTGGGATCTCTTTCTATCTTGCCATCTTCGTTAAGCGCTCACCGCTGTCTGAAAATAAATGTTGCTTTACGTAAGACTTGTCTAACTGATCGTTGAAGGGAGTGTATATCTTTTAGTGACCGTGTTTTTGAACTGCTTGATATTAGTGCCAGTGTGTTTTATTAGATGTGTTTTTAAATAAATAATTATATCTCATTTACACCAAGCTCTGGTCAGTGTTTGCTTGTTCTACTGTGTTCTTTTGACCTATTGTGAATACTCTGTATACTGCCTAAGTCTGACTGCTCAGCCACAGCTACCAGGTAAATCTGGGTGGTACAGACTGCTACCAATTGGGTTTACTGCCAACCACCTGTAGTCTTAAATCTTTTGCAGTGGTCCCAGAGGGAACTGCACAGGTTTCTGCCTAACACCCCTCCTCCGACTCCCCACCTTATCTCCGAGCACCTCACCTTCCGAACAACCTCTCAATGGTGAAATAGTAAGTATGCAATCAAAACCGCACTAAAAACAGTTAAGACATGAGCAAAAACAAAGGAGCAAAGGACCTTACGTTATGAGGCAAAAACAACTGACGGTTGAAATAAACGACATTCTGTCAGCTGTGAGGAGAGTGAATTGTCACAGAAAAAGTATTGAAAAAGCTGTGAGGAAAACGACATAATACTCGAAATCGGTAAGCGTAATTAATCATAAGACCAGCAGAATGATAAAATATATATTATAAAAAAAGTAGTTATTAAAAAAAAATCTTTATAATTATAGATAAAATGACAGACGCAGTAGAGTTCATGAAATCGAAAATGGGCAAGAACCAATTGGTGTATAAAGGGTACACTTACAATAAACAACGGGAGAGAAAAGGAACATCATATTGGAAATGCACAGAATATTTTGGAAAGCAGTGTAGAGGAAGGACAATTACACAGGAGGCAACATTATCAATAATGATCAACACAATCATATGCCTGATCATATGACAGTCATAAAAAAAACACTTCTGGAAATAAAAAATAAGGCTCAGGAAAACCCAACAGAGGCGAGTGGGTCGGTGATCAATCGGATGTGTGGTAAGATTCCCATTCATGTGGCAGTACAAATGCCAGAGGCAAAGACAATACAGAGGCAAATAAACCGACTATAACAGAAAAAATAAAACCTTCCCATTGCACCAACCACATTTAGGGAAATTGAGATACCAAACGTATTGAAGATAATAGAAATAAAGGAAGAAAAAATAGTAATCTTTGGAACAAATGACAATGTAAATCACTGTAAACAATCTACATTATGGCATGGAGACGCCACCTTCAAGATATGCCCGAACCCTTTCACTCAATTTTACAGTGTCCAAGCAATGGGACAAAACACTCTAGTACCATTGATCTACATATTAACGCCTGGAAAAACAGAGGAAAATTACAAAGTGGTATTTCAGTTCATAAAAAGATGCAATAAACCCCGAAAATCCAGAAGTCATGATCATGGATTATGAACTAGCACAAATTAAAGCAATCAAAGACATTTTCCCAACATGCACAATATAAGGATACTTCTTTCATTTTTGTCAATCAATTTGGCATAAAGTACAAAAACTTGGAATGCAATGTAAATACATAAGTGACACAGATTGCCAGCCCAGCATAAAGCTATTGTTCGCACTAGATTTTGTTAAAACTGAAAATGTAGAGCAATATTACGAGAAATTGATAGAAACAGAATACTATATGATATGATATATTTATAACACGCTTAATACCCAGAGGTTTCTAAGCGCAGACCTGGGGATCGAACTTCTGTTGCTCAGTGTCGTCTTGCTTCCAAGGCAAGCACGTTGTCGCTGTGCTATCCTCCCGAGACTACAGAAACAACGAAAGCTACTTCGAAGCATTGTTAGATTACATGGAGGGGACCTGGATAGGGTTTACAAAGTACTGAGCTGTGGGGTCCTCTTTTTTTTTATAAGGGGGCTGTGTGGAGGAGGACCAAAAATACAACAGTATATCAGGGGAGTTCCACAATACAGCTACCCTTCCTTCACAAAAGCACCAGGTGTGAAAGTCCACACTTAAGCTCGATTCAAAACTGTCATTTGTAATGTGGAACTCCTCTGGTATACTGGGGGACCTGGATAGGTTAACTAACAAGGACTGGCACAAGGAGACATCCTAGATTTCATAAAAGTTTATGGAACTGTTACAATGCAGTAAATAACGATCATGCACGCACAAATAACCGCATGGAAGGATGGCATAGTAAGTTGAATAAATGCTTCAAGACAATAAATCCAACACTGTGGGCATTTATAAAACAACTGCAAATTGAACAATCAAGTCAAGAAGTTAAAATTGAGCAAACTATTTTGCAAGGACATACACAACAAAGAAAAACAAAATATAGAGAATACGAGGAAAGAATCAAAACATGCGTAAGCAATTCCAAAAAAATTGAAGCGTTAAGTTACTTACACAATGTGGTTTACAACTTAAAATGTTAAAGTATAAACATGTACTCACCAAATTTCAGGAGCATCTGAAAATCCACGATACAGGACCCCATAGTAAACCCAAAACCAAATCCAAACAAATGAAGCCAAATACAAACAATCCAGTTAAAATGCAGAAAAATCCAAAGAAAAAATAGATCCGTGCAAAGTACTCCAATGAAAAGTTCCAAAAAAATCCATGGGTAAAAAAAACCAGTGCGTGAAATCTATTAAAAAGCCCATAAAAATGGTCTCCGAAAAAGTTCCAAGGAAACTTGCATCCAAGAAGAAAAATAAATAAAAACCTACCAGAAAATCCAGAAGAAACAGAGGATCGCGAAGTACCAACAGATGAAACAAAAAGGAACCTTAAAAATTGCGATCACGTTGACATAATGCGTATGACGTAACCAAAACTTAAAAATCCAAACAAAATACAGACAGTGTAAATATTGATACAAGAGTGCCATGTAGCAAAAAAATAAAAATAACAGTTGATTCATAGAAAAATAAATAAATGTAAGAATTATTAAATGTTAACGTTACATATCAAAACATTTTTGGAATTATTTAATGTTTAAAAAGAAAGATATGTTAATATAAAAAGGTGTATTGTTAAAAATAAATATAATGAGAAATCAAATTGCACATTTCTTTATTTTTAATACCCAATTAATGGCAAAATTAATGGCAATATTAATTTCGATAATACCATCGAATTATAGTCAATAAAAAGGTAATTCGACAGAAAGGCTTTTCGTTGATTATAATTCAATGGTATGGCATTAGATGAAACTATTTTCGATGAAATGACTAAATACCATACTTCAGCCATGAACAATTCTCCATTGTCTGTGATATCACATTCATTCCTCTGTTTCTCTGGTACTGGTATTCTGACTACACAGTCTGCTATTTTGTTATGCTGCCCCCCCTGAATTCTATTTTGCAGTTATACTCTACTAGTTTTGACGCTGTCCTAAACAATTTTGGTGCCCCCCGCCCCACACTCATTATGCGTAGTAGGGCTTCTGGGCAGTTCTCATAATGAATGATGTGCCCATATAAACTGTGTGTTATTTTGCACATCCCAAGCACATGCCGATGCCCCGCTCTGAATGACTGAATAATTTTATTCAGCTCGACAACGTTCTGGATGCAAAGCTGACAGTGACTTCTCCCAACTTCTGGCCTTCCTGTATGAGTAACCCTTTGGTGCTTGCATCAACTGTAATTATAGTTATCTTTCTCGTATCCAATGGTTTCAAGTGTGGTCACCTTCAAAATGCATTCTTTTGTCTTCTTAAACGCCGTCTGTTGGTCTTCCTTCATTCAAATTTTGCTCCCTTCCTTAGCAGCTCACTGAGCGGTTCAACAAGTTCTACAAGGTTATTCATAAATTTAGTGTAAAACTCACACATCCTCCAAGAATTACATCAGTTCAGTTTTATCTGTAGGCTCTGGTGCAGCTATGTTGATTTGTACTCGTGATCTTTGGTCGGAGGCCTTCTTTTGACTTTATGCTCCAAATATTTCACCGTGAGTATCACCGTGAGTATCTTCAGTACCTCCTTGAGTTTTTCTGCATGTTCCTACTGATCTTTAAATGATGTCAATTGCTAACTCTCCTTCGTTAATTCAATTTGATGGTAGGCACTTATCAAGTCTATGGTTGAAAAGATATTGGCATCCTGTACACTGTGGATAATTTAAGTTCTATTTGGTAGTGGATGGATTTCCACTACAATGTTGCTATCGAGACCCCTGAGATCTATGCATAAACTTATGCTCTCATCCAATTTCATAATACGATGGGTGCCACCCATTCCACACACTTTCCTCCTCCACAATCATCTGCCTAACCATGTCTTCGACCAATACTTCAAGAGTCCTAACATTCTGATGGGTAACTTTCGGACCCGACTCTCACATGGTTGTATTCCCTCCTTTAGCCTTATGTGGTGTTGATATCTGTTCAGTGTTTTCTCTGAGAAAACATCAGAAAATTCTGAAATTATGTCCTGCTCCATCCAGTTTTGTCCTATGACCAATATCTGATGTCGGGCTCCTGGCTTCAACTCCATGCCCAACGCCCCCTGGTGTCTCCAACTCAGAATATGTGATCCAATGTCCACCACATTTATCTTGCCTACAATCTCCCAATCCTTGAAATTGAATTTTTTTTTAAAAGCAGTTGAGGTGTCCGCGGACAGCGTGGGTGTCCGGAATGTCTGTAAAAAAACGAAAATGGGGGCGTCATAAGGACACTATACCTGTCCGTACTGTTCGCAGGCAAGTTGAAACTGTTCTAAGAACAAATGAAGTGTCCGGGATGTCCGCAATTAACCAAAATGGAGATGTTCTAAGAACATTATGCCTGTCAGTAATGTTCGCAAGAAAGTCCAAACTGTTCTAAGAACACATTCGGTGTCCAGGATGTCCGCAATCAAACTAAAATGGCGGTGTCCTAAGGACACTATACCTGTGTATACACACTGCAGTGTGCATACTCAGGTCATCAAATTGGTATTCTGGGTTGGTTTGTGGAGAAACTCAAATGCACCTTGGTGAATGGATTTTATGTTTCCACGCTTCCTTGTAAGTCTCCTTTTATACAGTGTGCAGAATAATTGTATGTAATGATCACAAATCTGCCATTGGTTCCATTGCCACAGTTCCAATCTGAATTGTGCAGGTGGATCTAATGATGTTGGAGAATTCATGGAATCTTCATCCGGATCCCAAACCATTAACACATCCTTTCTATGTGGGGTTTCTACCACGTTGACTTGTACCATTTCTCGATCCTGTTGCATGAATGGCTCACTTAGAAGTGCGACTTCTTTTCTCTCTTTGGTGGATGAAATTTTGAAGCTCCTGTTTCTACATGCCTTCGAAATGTGTCTAATTTTTCCACATACATTGCAGATCTGTCCCAAGGTTTGGCAATCATCCTTATCCCTAGGAGGGAAGTCCTTCGTCATGAGGTCCTCCCGCATACAATCACCTCTAAGGGGAATATTGGGTAGCAACCTCACCTCCCTAGTCTCATGGAAAGGGGTTCCGCTCTGGGGAGAAGTGATGAGAGTAGGCGAATCATCAATATGACCAGGGCAAATTGTTTGTAAATGTATTTTGCAGTCTGCGTTTAATTGTTCACATTTCTGTAAATACACTTTAGTCGAGTGTCATGCATGTAAATGGTTAACACTCGTGATACGTGACAGATGTTGCCAGCTTTACCTTTGCGATAACTGTCTGCCTAAGAAAGCGAAGCAGCAGAAGTTCCTTTCATTCGCACAAGTCGCCAGTGTTGCTATGGAAATCTGTGGACAGCATCGTATGGGCATGGTCCTTTTTTCAAATTACACTTGAGCCCCTATCTGGCTCCCAGCGCACGTAAACTATAACGTTCACGCAGCACGAAGACAGAAATAAAATTTCTTTTAATGTTCCTGCGCTTGGGAAGACCTCATGAGGACCGATATCAGTCACAATGTCAACGCGCATAGGTCCCTTGGAGGACCGGCTGGGCAACAAATTCTTCCTCAGTCAGCAGCATAACAGGATGCAGTTGTAAGAGTTAGCGGAGCTCGTCATCTCTTAATGTAGTCCTATCATCCATCCGACATGAGCAATCGACACTGGTAGGTTTTAATGATTCTTTATGCGCAGGTACAGCTACATACTCCACCTACTAAAGAAGAACAAATGACTTGCCTCGAGCCCTACAGATAAGGGGTGTATTGGCCACTTCTACTCCCAAAAAATAGGAAAATACCCCTCCCCCCAAAAAAAGTACAAATACTCCCAAGAAAAAAAAGCAAACAGACGCGGTGGACCTTGATCCCCTGCTTTCACACACACAGCTCAATGGATATGTTTGGACCAGTAGTGCGCCTACTACCACAGGAAGAAACTATTATTACTGCCGGTCGGAAGAAACACATATGTATCTTTTAATGTGTATGAATAACTAGGTGCAAAGGAATAATTATTATAAAAATTTCAGTTTTTCAGTTAAAACATTTTCGCTCCCTAAAAAATATTTTTACTCCCAAAGTTTAAAAATAGGGAGTACAATACTCCCACTTCAAAATTTTATCTGGAACACTGCATACCTCTCAGTAGTATTCTTTCTGATGGATGTTCCTGCAACAGATTCCTCATCTATGATATCCCTAAACTGCTGTTCTCTGGAAACTTTTCCGCCGCCAAGGGGCACAACGTGGCTCCATGTCGGTTCTGTTCGATACCTCTGCGCACCCCACGCCAGATATTTGGTTAGGGCAAGTATATATATCGGCGTAACGCCGCTTGGCCTCCGTTACACCATTGTTCTAATGGATTCTTTCCTGCCACGGATTCCACATCTATGATAATCTCCAAAAGCAGCACGTAAACCTGAAGGAGGGAGGAAGCAAATACACCAATTAAACCAGAAAACCCTACAGGTCTGTCCTACAAAACGGGCATCCTGGCCCGCAAGGGAATCCAAGCCTTAATGCTTCAAACTTGTGTGCAAAGATGCCCACGTTGTCACCTGGCAAATGTACAGGATGGGGTCTGCCCTCTGCAGAGCAGAGGTGGTAGCCAATCCTCTGGTAGAATGAGCTCCAAGACCCTCAGGCAAATCCTTCCCAGCCAGATCATTGCATTCTGAAATGCTGAGAATGATCCACCTGGCCAGGGTCTGTTTGGTCACAGCCCCGTCAGCACATGCACGTGCGTAACCATCAAAAAAGCTGGCCATCCTTTCTAGCCTCTCCAGTACGAGAGTTGTAGAATGTAAGGGCCCATACCAGGTCCAGCCGATGGAATCACTCCTCTACCTTGGAAGGACGAGTAGGAGGAAAAAAAAACACAGGGAGATGGATCTTCTGAGAGAGCTGAAAATCCGAGACCACCTTCGGCAGAAAGGAGGGTCTCAATCTCACTCTCCGCATCACCTTCTCTTTGGGAAAAAAAAATAAATAGGGAGGGTGGCACTTCTTTTTTTTTTTACTTTTATTTATTGGCAGGCGTTGAAAGCACACAATCAGCGAAAAACATTTCAGTACATTAGCACAGATACAGTTCACAGTGGCAGGGGGTACATTATAATGTATTTTACATAGTTCAGCGTTCAATGATCGCAACATGTTCTGGGACTACTCTGTGGATGCAACAGGTACAGGAGAACCCGGATCGCTTTCGGTTTGCCGAATAAGGTAACTGAAGAATTCAGACCATCCATTTTTCGGGCAAGATTGCGCAGAGATGCAATTTATGTTCTCCTCCTCACAGGACTGAGCCCAGGAGAGAGCATTTATCCACATTTTAAAGGTTGGAGGGGAAGAGGATTTCCAGCACTGGAGAATACATTTCTTGGCTACCATACAGCTTATATTGAAAAAGACACACATTTTCCTGACGTTGACATCATTCCATAACCCAAACAGCATGCCCGTCGGGTCAGGGTTCACTATGGTGCCTATGATGTCAGAGTGCCCGTAGGACCTCGCTATTCACATCTTATATAGAGAGGAGACCACCCCACGGGCACCGCTTGAGTTGGCTATGTAATGTATTTCGGGTGTATCTGGAGGTTCGTCAAGGTAGCACGACCACATGGCATGGACGACAGCTCAGAGTCTGAAATATTGCAGTAGTTCCAATGCATGCCGACCCCGAGTGCCCAGCTCGCCATGTTTGTCGGGTAATAAACTTTCCCTCAGGGAACAGGTCTGTCAGCGCTTGGTATCCCAGTGTCTGCCAGTGCTGGGAGAGGAGCCCATCGTGTGTGGGCTGAAACCCGGTGAAGCATTTTGTAGTAAGGGCGTAGTTCTGACACTGGATGTAGTAGCCGATCCCATGCCAGCAGTGTGGTCACAATGGGGTCTGATGGGGAGTCGTCCTTGTAAGCGTTATGCAGGATTAACAACCTAGTATTCAGTTTGGCCGTTGCAAGTCTTTCCAATTTAACATGGGGTGGAGCAGTCGAATTTGTATACCAGTATGTGGCATATTGGGCTTGTTCTGCAATCCAATATAGTTGCAGATTGGGGGCAGTGAAGCCCCCCTCTCATATGGCAATGTCATGTGTACCCACTTTTTCCGAACCGCACCGGCATGCCATAGAAACTGTGCGCACATCTTAAGTAATCCGTCAAAGAATTGTTTCCCTGGCCAGACCGGTACCTTCGCAAAAATAGAAAGAAGTTTAGGGACAAGAATAATTTTCACCAATGACAATTTCCCTGCTAGCTAAAGTGGGAGGGAGCGCCATCTCATTATTTTGGATTTGACATGTTGTGCGACAGCAGTATAGTTATCAGTCAACAAGGACAATTTAGATAGTGACACCTGGACCCCAAGATACCGGATTCCTTCCGGCGACCACCTGAGGGGATAATCGCATGTTGGTTGCTGGGTTGTGCTAGTGAGCAGGAATATCGCCGATTTAGTGTAGTTGATCGTGAAGCCAGAGAGAGTGCCTATCCACGTCACGTCCTGTAATATAGGGTCAAGATTTGTAGCTGGGTCCCTGATGTATAACAACACATCGTCCGCGTATGTCTTTTAGGCATATTCCCTTACTGGCATGTTGCACTCTGGTTCAATGACCAATGCGAAGAGGATGGGGGAGAACGGGCAGCCCTGTCGGGTGCCTCTGAGTAGTGAGAAAGATGTTGAGGTTAGGGAATTGACCAGGACTCTCGCACTTCTTAGACATTTCTTAATGTGTGTATTGAGAAAGCTGAGGGCATTCTCACATTTAACGCACTTAAGACCCCCCTTAGGTAACAAAGAGAAGGGCAAGACTACCAGATCCTTAACCCGGAGGTAAGTCTGCAAAGGCGTTCTACTGGGATGGAGGCTCCTTGAAAAATGAAAGTGGGATGCCCGAACGTTGGACCTGGTCTCCCCCTTTCCTAATCCTGATCTATCGTACATCCACTCTACTGTCATAGGATATTGTCCTGCATGTCCAATCCTACCCCAAGACCTTCCGTCAAACACTCACACATGGAGGAAAGGGAATGTAAAACCACAGGGCAGCAAGCCCCTTTTTCTAACTATAACACGGACTTATCCTACCGTCCCTTTAATCTTCTAAACTACTGTGAGACCCAATCTTCTCCTTCCCTGTTAACCTCATTTACTGAGGATACCAGAGTGAAAAAACTAGAACCACCTTTTTGTCATAAGGCACACCATCTTCATTTCCCCAAGTACCATCAAAAGTACTGTGATGAAGTCCAGAAGAATTAAGACTTTGCATGTTAAACACCACTATAGTACTGGGACGAAGAAGATGCGATCAGAGGCACATCAACATACTCAATGGACATGGCCCATTAATAAGGTCAGGCAACTGAAATCAAGTATGCCCACCTGCAGCCTGTTAAACAATCAGGACACTATAAAAAGCACCCAATGACTCAGTGGTTAGAACGAGTTGGGAGAAGAGCTGTGGAGCCATGGCTGCCCAGGACCAACTGGGGAAATCTAGGACGCAGAGGGGTTGCACGAGGGAACACCCAATAACAGCGTGGCCAGAAGCCTGCCACTCATGTTGCGGAAAAGCATCTGGAAAAGGGAGGCGCGCTAATCCCTTTTCATGTGAATGCCAAGTGCTCATTCCCCTGGGCCGAGACGGAGACCCAGGAGTGCCTGAGGGGCAGGTAGGAAGACCCTAAACTCAGGCTACAAGGACGCTGTTAGTAAAAGGAAGTAAACTCAACCAGAGAGGCAAGTGATGTGAAAGCCTGGTGTGTCTGAGCAAGATACAATCTTATCGCTGGACCGCGAATCATGTGAAACTGACAAAGAGGTTTCTGCTGATACAAAGTAACAAAGTGGTTGTGTGCCAGAATACACATTGTCGAAAGGCTCTGTAGCTGAATAGGAAGCTCCTGTGAAAAGGGGATCTGTGCACAGCACTGAAGACCGAGGAAAATAGAGATCCGAAAAGATGGAGCTCTGAGAAAGCAGAAGTGGGAGCAAAATTCCGAAAGTAAAGGAAAAGAGACTTTCCTCTAAACCAAGAGCGTTAAGAAGCATTGGGGTGGCCCCCAGGCAGGAGGCTGATCCAGGTGGGCCGGGGATACCCCACAAGAAGGACCGGAGTAAAATGTAAGCCCTAAGGTTCATGGAAAAGCTGTGAAAAGAAAGAAAGTGCACTGGCAAAGCATTGGGGAGGCCACCAGGTGAGAATTGTATCCAGGTTGGCCGCAGAGACCCCACTACAAGGAAAAGAGGACACAAGTAAAATGTAGGGCACCTTATTGCACGACCTGTAATGAGTTGACGGTGCGGTCTGACAACTGCGCCATGACCGGGTGAGACCCAACAGAAAGGAAGTTGAATTGAACTTTGGTATTTAACAGGAGGCAACTTTGAACAAGTTGAGCATTTGCGAGTTGGAAAACAATCAAGAGGGTCTGGCTCGGGGCGAGGGAAGCCTGAGACCTGTACAGAGGTACACCCTGACAAGAAAAGGTACTGTGAACTTTTGTCAAGTGTTAGGAATGATTTTCTTTATGTGCAATTTTCCCTCCATTTATGGTCCCCCCCCAAACCTTTTGCTTTTGTTTGGCTTTTCTATCCTGACTATCTGGTGGAGCCCACCCTTCAGCTGAACTCCCCTGGGCTTTTGCTCACTTGTTATGGGGAAACTGACACATCCTTCAGAGTGTCAGTACTGGGAAACTATGTTTCCCTTAGTCTTTGAGTATGTTTCCATTTCTTGGTAACATTTTAACAGTGCACAATGTACCTTCTAGTATTGTAGGCTGGGGTGCCTTTCTGTTTGATGGCCCTAGACACCCTCAAATTATTTTTAGACGATTGTACGACAAAATGGGCCTGGGACAAACTGGTGGCAGCAGTTACTTTTCATAACGTTTCACATCTTTTTACTGGGTCAAACACGTTTACTGCGATTGGCTCAAGACTGTAGCCAGACTGTAGCCAGGTCTAAAAAATGTCCGAACCACAAAGTCATTTGTTCTGTCCCATGCCCATTTTGTCCCTTGCCTTCACTCAGGTTGAGAAACACAGGTTTTCCTTATTGCGGCATGCAACCTCCAACGAAAACCAATCTTTTTTGCAGGCTTCTGCCTGTCACGTGTGTGCGCCCAGGAAGCGGACTGTCTAGTCCCAATCCACAATACTGGTGCCAGGATGTCTGGAGTGCCTAAATGACTGAGACCACTGTGGCCCGTGATTGGTCCAAGCCTGGGATGCCTGCAAGAGAGCAGATCTTCTATTGGAAGTCTCGATTTTGGTGCAAAGATAATCTTGGATAAGAGAAGGGGCTCTGCATCCATTCCAGGTCGATCACCTGTGTTCTCACCGAACTAAAGAAGGAGCCAAGACTCCTACACGAAGAAATGGACTCGTGACCCGGTGCATGGCCCTATGGGAGGCGGACCTGGGCCATCCGATTGAAGACCAACAGTGGGTTGACATCTGGTCCCGGGCTCACACCTCCTCATCATGCATCACAAACAGAGAGTGCGCCTACAAGATCCTCCTCCGGTGGTACTACCCTCCCCTAAAACTTCATCACATGAACTCCACACTCAACCCACAATGCTGGAGACAATGCGGCCAAATAGGCTCCTTCTTCCACATGTGGTGGTCCTGCCCCAAGGCTCAAGCCTTTTGGAAACAATGCTTAGCGACGATAGCGGACATCACTCGGGTGCGACTGCCCTTGGCCCCCGAACCTATTCTCCTTGGAGCACCGATCCCCGGGATCTACCCAAGGTCTAGTCCCAAAGCCAAACTATTATCGCAATGGCTGGAACGTGATAGCCCGCACCTGGAAAACGACGCAAGGCCCTCTTCATGCCTTTCTGGTGGATGAAAGTCTGGGATATCCTGATCACCGAGAAGGTGACGACTGCCGGGGCAGGCACTTTACATCGCTTTCGCAACATCTGGGGTCCGGTATTGGATTTTGACCAAAGGTTCCCGGCCCTGACATTCAAGCCCCAACTAGCCAGGAGAACTATTCAGGATGGAGATCCCCAGCGGGGACGTGAAGACGGAACTTGAGACCGGAGGGTGGGGTGGGAGGAGCGTCAAATGGTACTACTGTATGCTTCATGTCGCAAGTGATTAAGCTTTGTATTGTCATAACCTGCCTGTTTAAAATAAACATGTTTAAAAAAAAAAGAAATGGACTTATGAAACCACCAGAGACGCTTTGGAAGGTTTCGGCACCCTTCGCCCTCTGCTGTCCCCTGGGATCCCTTCTTTCTTCTTTGATCAATAAGGCCTGCCAAAGTTCTTCGCTCCTTTGGAGTAGTGGGACCAACTACTCTCAGCGCCCCCTGCTTACCCACCGAACGAGTCCCTTCAGAAGTGTTCAATGCCATCCAGCTCTACCTCAGGGTAACCCGCAGCACCGACGCCTTCTCGAATGCAGACCCGAGACTTGGGACATTGCTTGCTTGTGGTCCCTTGCATTCTCCCGCCAAATGTCTCAGAGTCCCGAATTAGGATAGTGCGTAACGCTGCCCGCACCCACGATTCCTGTGTCACTACCTGGTGGTGACGGTGACTATAGATCCCTTGCTGTTCTGCTCTCCTGTGCCCTGAAGCCAGCTGCACCGGAATTTTCTTGATACCGCCTTAGTAAGCTGAGAAAAGGCAACTGGTCAGTCACGGACGATCATTCTACACCGCAGCCGCTGAGAGCCAGAGCGCTGCGAAACTGCAGGACTCAACCCTACTAGCAACCTCGACTAAACTGGCAAAGTTTGGTCTGGACTGTGCCGAGGGTTGTCGAGTACTTGCATCAATTACCAGTGGCCTCCTGGCACAACCAATCACTTTTACTCACAAGTATCCCTAAAAGAAATTCAAACTTGGCTGGGTTAACCGCCAAGGACAGGGCTAACTCGAATAGTGGGAACCAATTCTTCATTGCCTCAAGCCCCTTCCTGACTTTCTACAGACCTTCCAAGAAGACTCGCTTTCTGTCTCTCCTGCGCGATCGCGCGTTTTTAAGCACAACTGTACTGTTGACCACAAGGCACCACTCTTCTAAGGGTTGAACTCGAAAGTTAGGGAACAAACTCTGAAGAATTGCCTAATGCCATCTGTGTGTTAACTTAACCCTCTCTTTACAGTTTGTGGTTGTACCTCATCACTGAATTACATTAAGAAACGTAATATATATATATTGTATAGTTTAAGGATTTGTGTGTTAACTGTTTTCGCATTGCTAAAGTTACTTGTGTCTATTTGGTCCGGCCGACAAAGATTTTTTTTATATACACTTGTCTAAGAATACTTTGTGGTTCGTTACTGTGGGTGCTCATTGTGGGCTTCCGATCACTCTCGCCCCTCCTGAGACTTAATCTTGACCACCTGCGATTTTACCTAGATTGGTCTGGCTTGTCCAGAATGTTCCCTTGTTTCACTAAACCGAGGGCAGCCTCCTAACTTCTGCCCACCAAGTCAGAGTTTAGAAATCCATCTTTTTCTTTTAACAAATTTGATTAATTTTAATGTTACACATGTACACAGCACACAACGAAACAAAGAGGAAGGAATCATGAAAAATCAAGCGTTTCATTGTATACTCTTCTAATACCAATGTAGAAAGCACCAACTTATTCCTTTTAACCCCCAACATACCCTCCCCCCTCAGAACGCCCTCACCACATGTTGCCTGTAATGCGAGTATTTAGTTCACTACTCCCATGTTCTGCAGGAGTCAATATGTCTGTGTAGTCGCTCGGGGTACCCGTTATGTCTGAGTTTCCAGTGTTAGCCATGAAAACATCGATTGGGTAAACATGTTCCATGCCGCTATATCCACATTGGTGTGCGAGACGTATATTAAGATTACCTCTTTTCAGTCTATCCGCTATATTCTCCCAGTACTTCCTTATCGTGGGACAGGACCAGAACATGTGCAGTATGCCCGCATCAGAGGCCGTGCATTTTGTGCCGCTGCTCCAGGGAATTTGAATATCATAAGAGGGGTCAAATATGCTCAGTGCATTACATACAATTGCATCAAATGCAGTCTCGCGTTCCTGGATACCTTCTTGCAGTATCGCAGTATATGTGCCCAGTGTGTGTCTTGGATCGTGGTCCCCAAGTCTTCATCCAATCTAGCTCTTATGGTTGTCTCAGTGGGTAACGGGGGGTCTGCTCATAAGGAGAAAGGCATACAGCCTAGAGATTGCCTGTATGCATCCAGCAATGTCGTACAAGGTGTCTATCGCTTTGTGTGCTTCCAGCATTTCCCCATACGTAGGCCAACTGCGTACAATCAGGTTTCTGATGTTACAGTGTAACAGAAATTGGCCTTGATGTAGAGCTGTGCTATCGACTATCTCCTGGAAGGGTGTGAAAGCCGTATCAGTGAGCAGGTCACCTATTGCCGTGACCCCCTTTGATTCCCAGTGTGTCAGAATGCCCAAGTGCACTTGAGTTGCATCCAGGGACTAGCAAGGCTAAGGGGATCTGTACCTAGAACGGGTCTTTCATTTTAAGTATTGCCTTCGCCCTGTCCCACAACTGAGTGTCTAACGTTACCAAGTAAAGGTGGACGCCTTTCAGAAGGATAAGCGGTTCTGCAGGTTGGAATAACTCAGTATCTAAGGTGGGTTCGTCTGCCAGTCATTCCACAACAAACTGCAGTTGCCCTGCTACGTAATATATCTCAAAATGAGGCACCCTAATACCTCCTTCTTCATAAGGTCTCTGTAGTGAATCCAGTGCTATCCTGCATCTACCGTTATGCCACAGTTTTAAAGAAGGTCTTGGGTATATTATATGGGATATTAAAGTGATGCAGGAGTCGTGGGAGGGCCACCATTTTAAACAGTTGCACTGTACCCATCAAAGAAAGAGGCAATTTGGCCCAGAATACCACAGAGTTCTTAAACTCTTACAGAGCTTTTTGCGTGTTATTATCGTGTTCCCTGGCCGGATCGTGGTATACGTCAACCCCTAAATACCGAAATGTGGTGTTACTCCATTATAGGGCCAACTCTCTAGGTTGGGTTCTAGCTAGTCCAGCCGTTGGGAACAGAGATGACTTGTCCATAATGACTGTGATGCCCGAGATCTGAGAGAAGTATGCAAGTTCTAGGTTGTCTTCCGGGTTCTGCACATATATAAGAGCATCGTCGGCATGCATAGAGATAGGGTGATCGTCCCTAGAACCTGTATGCCCACTGTCATGTATTCCTTTCGCAAATATGTAGCCACTGCTTCCATTGCCAAAATATACAGCAGTGGGGATAGTGGGCAACCTTGTCTAGTGCCCTTCTACAGCTCCCAGGGCTTTGAGAAGTTCTTGCCTGTCCTGACTCTTGCCACTGGATTTTTGTATATTATTTCCACCCACCTTAAATAGTACGGCCGAAGCCTAGCCTATGTAAGGTGGAGTGCAGCCAGTCCCAACTAATTGAATCAAAAGATTTTATGGCATCTAAAGCTGCTATGGCGCACAGCGTATCCCAAGAGACTGTGCTGTACATAATGTGGTGTAATCTGTCTCGGGTTCCAGGACATATTCCTGCCAGGCACATATCCTGTTGGGTCGCGGTGCACCAGCGTGTGTATTACCTTTTTTAGTCTATTGGCTAACGTTACCGTTAGGATTTTGCTATCCTGGTTAAGCAAAGACATGGGTCTGTCTATGTGAGCCACAACCCTGTGGCGGCTTATTGAGTTTCAACAGGGGTACTATTATTGATTCTCTGAGGCTATGCGGAAGGATTCCAGAATCATACGCTTCTGTCAAAGCATTCAGGGGGTGTGAGGCCAATTTTGAGGCAAATTCCTTGTAAAACTCCCTCAGCAGGCCATCTGATCTTGGGGTTTTCCCTGTGGGTAGCAACCTTATCGTTTCTATCCATTCCTCTGCCGTGATTGGTGCGTCTAGGTCGTGTACTGCCTCCTCACTCAAACTAGGAAGAACTATCTCGCTTAAGACCTCTTACGCAGTTGTGTACTGATATAGGCTACGCTAAAAAACATAGAAAACAGCATTGATACCCTTCTGGGTGTTACATTTGGTGCTGTGTTGTGTCTGTATTGAGTAAATGGGTGTACTTTGTTCTTTCTTACAAAGCCATGCTAAAGGTCTGCCCGGCTTGTCCCCCTCTGCATGTTGCCTCTCTATGTATTTAGTATAGCTATGCTTGCCCAAGATTTCCCAGCAGTTCAGGCACTGTTGCCTCAAATCTGTCTCCTTTGCCACCATGTGCCCCTGATCAGCCTGGGATTGCTGCAGTGCCTGCAGTGCATCCTCTGCAGAGAACAGTTCCCTACATAGCGTAGCTCGGATTCCCCCTGACTTGGCAATTCCATTGCCTCTTATAACCACCTTTAGGGCTTCCCATAGGGTACCCGTGCTCTTCACGCTACCGTTGTTGCGTTGGAAGTATTCCTCAATACCCTCCCTAATGTGGTCACTGAAAGCGATGTCCTATAGGGCCTCACTTCTCAGTTTCCATGTTGGGATAGGGGGCCTCAATGTGTGTATTGCCACTGCAGCAGCAAGAGGACGTGGTCGGACAGAACCATACTCTCATATTCTGCAGTCATAGATCCGTCCATCAGGTTACTCCGCACAAATAAATAGTCGAGCCTAGTTTGGACAGCGTATGAGGAGGTGCTGTGGGAATAATGTCTAGCGTGTGGATGGAGCGTCCTCCAGATATCTACCAGCTCAAATGACGTTAACAACGTCTGTAGGGATCTGGCTGGTAGAGTCTGACCTGTCCATGCAAGGGTTCATTACACAATTAAAATCTCCCCACCCATAACATTGCCGCTTCTGTACGGGCCCAGCCTCGGATACAATGTCTGGAAGAAAACCGCTGTGTGATGATTGGGTGGGTATGCGTTTAGCAGGCAGGTGCCCACGTTCTCTAACACCCCTGTATAAGCATCAGTCTGCCCTTGTTGTCTGTTTTAAACTGGGTTACTTTAAAGGGCACTGTGGGTGCAATCCAGGTCAGTACTCAGCGAGCATATACAGAATACCTAGATCCTATGATACGTCCTCCCAATTTTCTGGCAAGCAGTGCCTGCTTCTCTGCCGTAAGGTGTGTTTCCTGCAGTAGGGGCAACAGTTTTATCCCTTTATCCACCATCGTACGTATTCATCAAACTTAACATGTTGCCAAGCGCCTCATTACTCCCTGAGGAGTGCTTTAGTTCCATGGAAATGTTTTGCAATATAGTATATAGTACAGACAACCCCAATTCCCTTCTAACCTCCCCAACTTTCCTAACTAACAACAATCGCCCAACGTAGTTGCCCATGCTCAGGTGCATCCCCTCTTTACAACTGCCTCCGGGAGATCGTTCCAAGAGTTGTGCGCAGCGAGCGGGCGCAGAAACAAGCACCCAAGAAAGGGAGAACGAGAAGAAAAACTTTGCATGTAGGTTTCGGCAGCTTTAGGTGAGGTCTCTTTGCTCGAGAGTACGGAGTAGATCTAGGGCGTAGATCCTGCCACTTGGATGATTTAAGCCAAAGAATGAATTCAAGGGGAAATCAGCCCTTACTGGTTCCATTCTTGGACCGTGGGACAAAGGACGGCCATTCCTGGTGTACACATATGTTCAATGTATGTTCCTCCGCTGCCTGGTCATTTCGTCGTGCTCTTGTCCGCATCGACATGTCTTTGTGCTCGGTAGTGGGGGCACTATCATCCGTCCGAGGGTCGATCCTCTCCCTGTCCATCCATTCTTGAGCTCTTTGGGGTAATCAAATATTAGGGTGCTGTTTTTGCATAGGACCTTGAGTCGAGCAGGATACATTAACATGTACTTCAGGCCTGCATTGCGGAGTCTTGTTTTGGCTGATGCAAATTGTGCCCTGTTTTTCTGGACTTGAAAGGTGTAATCCGGGTACACCGGTAAGTTTGCAGATGCTTTTCGTATCATGCCTCCTTGCCTTGAGAAGGGTAGGATCTTCTCCCTATCACTATAATTCAGGACTTTTGCAATTATAGGTTGCAGAGGTGCTCCAGGTGGTGGTTTTCTGTTGAGGGCCCTGTGCGCCCTTTCTATCGTGAAACCCTGTGGGAGGTTCCCTGGCCCAATGTCTTGCAAAAACATGTTCTCGATATAGGTCGTGGGATCCGCACCTTCCTCCCCTTCTGGCAGGCCAACAATACGGACATTGTTCCATCTAGCTCTCCCTTTGGCATCCTCCGATCTGTTCTCTAGTAGGGTAACCTTTTGTTGTAAGATGTGAATTTGGGTGCCATCTTCCTGTGTCGTTGCAGTATTTTCCTTCTGTTATGTTTTCACAGTGGTGGTCCTCTCAGATAGTTTCCCAACATCCTGACGCAGCAGTCCCACATCAACTATGACTCCGTCTACATTGCCGCCTAGTGAGGCTTTTAGCTGAACGAGGACCAGTAGGATCTGGCTGTTTTCGTCCCCCGCCTCCTTGGTCTTGTCACATGCCGTTTCCATGTCGTCCGTAGACATAAGTGGCTGAATTGCGGTGTAACTGTCCAGCGTCAGCTGCTTGCTCTTTGCTTTTGCCTTCTTTGGAGACATTCAGTTTATTCAGTGCTGCAAGGTGCTATTCCTCTGGTGGTAGGTTGTTCAACTGTATCTCTGATAGCAGCGTTCAAGGAGTATCTTGTATTGGCAATGTGCCCCAACGTGCCCCCTTATGGCCGTACCTCTACTACTTTGTCTACATTGTGGGGCAAGAAGAGAAGGATGCTAGCATAGACTGTCCAGGGGGTGCTCTCCTCAGTTAGAATCAGGCGCACACCCAGCGGAGCGGCGAGCAGGGGATACACTCCCCCCGATTCCCTCTAGTGTAATATAGTGCACCAGCCTCTGTGCTCCGATGGGCGGTACTCTGTCCAACTGTAGTGGGAGGAGGTAAGGCTACGAAGCAGGAGGCACCTTACGTTCACGCAGCAGTCGCCCTCCTGGAGTTTCCTTTCCCTTCTGCCTGCCAGTGCCGGCTGCTTGTATGTGTTCGCTGGGTCATCACTGCTGTCAGTTGCCATGTGCAGATTAAATGTACAATCCCCCCCTAATAGTGTGTGCACCCACAGGGGACACCCACCCCTGATGCTTGCTTATTAAAGCGTTCAGTAGAAAGTCACAGCGCTCATTCCGGACTGCAATCTACCCATATGGAGGTGTGAGAAGGCCCAGACCTCCCTGTGGTAAAGGCTCAGTAGTGTTGCAGGAGCCCAATGTTCATCTCTCAAGGCCGCCTTAGCCGGCTTCCCTCGTGGGTTCCCAGACACCTTGCATATATTGGTTGCAGCTTTTAGGGCTCTGGGTGTTTAGTTGCCTCAGAGGCTTGCCGCTTTCTCCCAGCAGTCTAGGGCGCATTTATCACCAGTGGGGGTGCCAGCGCTGCAGCGGTTTATATGCCCCCATTGATTCCTCGCGTTGTGCAATACGGCTACTGACCTAGCAAGTGGCTGGCTTACCTCTGTGCTTTTCCTCCCCCTCTGGCTGGCATGGACTCACGGGTATCTCTCCTGTCCTCCGCCCCACCGGAGTTTCAGGACGGCAACTGTTTTTCACGTCCCTGGGTGGATCACTTCTCTGCTGCGTCCGCCTTCGTTATTACACACTCACAGCTCTGCTGCAATTCTCGCCGGGCTCTGTCCCTCGGGTCTGTTCTTATGGATCCTTCCTCCGGCATGAGGCTAATTCCAGCACGGTCTTGGCCTCACACTGTTGCTCCCATTACCATTTTCCTTGAAACTCCGCCCCGGTTGCCATTTTGCTTTCTTTTCGGCTACACGGCTTCTAATTTCACACAGCGTTTCGATGATGTTCCACTGTAGGCGACAGCTCCCAGAGTCAGGTGTTTGTTCTATTAGCACTCCCCCATATTTTGCAGCATCTTTGGGCCATGTACCACAGTGTGTTTGCCTTCAAAACGTCGGATGTTGGTGGATCAGGCAGGAGCACCTCTCAAAGCAGCCCTACACCATGGCTGCCTGCTCCCTCCCCCACCCGTTTAGAAATTAATCGTAACATCAAGCCAATCTGAATTGCCAAGTAAATCCTGAAAACCTGTGGAACTTTCTATACCTGACTGCCTTGAACTTGGGGAAGGGAGCTGTATGGAGCTCCATTGTCACGCTTACTTTACCTTGGTCATTATCTGAGTGTCTAGAACTTGGGGATGGGGGTTACCGAAGAGCTCCATTGTCACAATAACTTTATTGAATAGGACAAATCCCATACACTCTTGTTTATCTATAGAAGTGAGAGCAAGCATAGGTTTCCACACAGACAGTATTTTTTTGTGGACTGGGAGACTTAGACTTCCCTTAGTTTGCTTTCCTTTAGGGAACAGTCCCATCTTAGAGTTAGGGCAAGTTCGGTGTTATGCCACCCTGACCATTGAGAATAAAGGTTTTCAAACTGTGTTTCACTTGTCTGTGTCGTCTCTTGATACCATTCCTGTCTCACAGTGTTTATTAAAGAAAAATGTAAATACCTATCTTTCCCTATTTCTATGGGGTGTTCCCTACTTAACAAAACTAACTAAAGTACTCATCAGTCAGCGAATGTCTTAAAATAATCTGTGCACTGCCCCAAACTAACCCTACCTGACCATACCACTATTGATGAATACTAAGGACAGGAGAATGTCTCCCTTCTCCTTGGTTCTTGCTCCTCACAAAGTTATGCTCAATAACTAATCTTCAAATAGTTCTTCGTGACCTCTAATTAGTTCACGCAGTTCTTTTATCGCTCTTCTTGACCTTCTCGACATATGGCTTTCTTGATTTGGTATTGATATCTCTTCTCTTGTCAGGTTATATTATTTGTTGATTTCCAATGTTTATTCTTCCCTCTTCCCATGGTAGGGTTATCCAACCTTGCTGTGATTCTCTGTTAAGGTTTCTTTTTCACCTATTTGATTCAAGGGTGTTAATCTCTGTCGGTTATATATCCTTTAAGACATACGTTCCTTTATAGTTATTCTGAGTATTTTCCTCTCACATATTCCTTCCCTTGAATGGGGATGCTTTACTTACTGTGACTATAATAAAGCCGATTACTCTTAGAGGGTTTTGCCTCCAATTCTTTGTCTCTCTTGATTATACACTTGAATATCTTTACTGAGAAGAGTGGGTATAGTTCCATAACAATGCCTCTTTTCTGCTCTTGTTTTTCACTACTGTATTTCCGTTATCTTCATTGTGACGAGTATGTGTACTCTGATAACGATCTTTGTATCCTCTTATTCTCCAGGCCATTTCCTGGTTATCTTGGCTTGTTTGAATATGAATATTTGTTGCCATGATTCTCATTCACTTCTCTTACTGATATATTGACTGGGACGAGTATGAATGTTCATATAATACAGTTCTTCCCTTTAAGGGATAGTTACAGTTTTGGTTTCACAATGACACCTATTGCTCCTTCTTTATAAATCCTTGTGAGGCATGGTTGAAGATGTACATTTTAGGAGACTCTTTAGGGAGTTCCTCACAGAAACAGGAGTCCTTGTCCTTACAGGGGTAGGCTCTTGGTGAGGTCCCGCTTGCCTCTACCACTAGCGAGGGTATTGCGGAGTGGGCTCACCTTCCTAGCCCCACAGGTTTTCCTCTATGTTTATATCTTTGTAGTCTTCATTGTTTTCTTTGAGATATTGTAGGGCTTGTCTGGGCTGCTTGTTTTTGTTCAGAGAGATATGTAGGCCAGTTTTTAATTCACTGACGGTAACAATTTTGAAATTCAAAAAGGTGATATATATCTAGATGTTAACCTTGTTGTATGTTGTTAAACTGCTTTTCTTTGCAGCATTCCTCAGCTCATGGTGCACATGCATGGGGTAATAAGCAGACCTCATACACAAAATTCATTTGTGTACATGATGATCAACTCTAATGTAGAGAAGGAGCCAAGTACCCCCACCTCTATCACCTCACCCATATTGCCTATATATTGGGAGTCAGAGTACGAGACACGTAAAGGGCCATTGCAACTACAGATACCAAGTAGAATCATGGAAGTAAGGTTCCAATTGAGAAAGACATACCGGCACGCGAGACAATCTGATGGTCGTTCGAATAAAATTCTGAAAGAAACATAACAAATGACTGAACAAAAAGAGTGATGACATCATACAGAACAGAGCTGGCGTGCAAAGAAGAGATGCAGACACGAGAGAATATAGGCAATTCTATAAGGCATCAAGAAAGTATCAAAGATAAGTGACATTTTGGGATCAAGATGAAGAAGCTTATGCTAACAAACTAGATGAAAATGTCAAGCTGTTTTACACGTGTACATATGCAAAGAAACGCAAGCATACAAAGTATTCCTGAGGCTAGTTTTACAGTGAATAGATTGCGGCATGCGCCGACATATACATATATATAAGTGAGTAAAGAAAGGATGTTTCCACTACGTACAATTGCAGAGCTGAGCAAAAGAAGTAAGGCCGCTTTTCTATTATATCACAGTAAGAAAACGTGAATTACAGGCGAATCTCAGAAAGGCGAGGCAAGGCAGATGAGCCAAGAAGCCAAGGCCATATCAGGCTGAGGTGAGCTGACATTGGATACAAATTGTGTGAAAGAATGAAGCTCCAAGTAGGAGGCTTGGACAGAAAACAAGAAGAGGTCTACTAGAAAATAGTATTTTAATACACTAGAAGCTCGATTTCATGGTCTTCAGTCA
This sequence comes from Ambystoma mexicanum, assembly GCF_040938575.1. Lineage (NCBI taxonomy): Eukaryota > Metazoa > Chordata > Amphibia > Caudata > Ambystomatidae > Ambystoma > Ambystoma mexicanum. The sequence goes on from NC_090924.1 coordinate 1,044,530,388, forward strand.
CGTGGGGAGAAGAAGTTGGACGAGCATGATGGTCAGACCAACGCACAAGGGCAGAGCGTGCCTTCACTCCCCTGAATTTCCCAGAGCAAAGAACACTCCCAAGGACAAGTTCAAAGTTCTAACTGATAGCAGACCTCTGAGGCGATGACGGATGAACATGCTAATTGGTGGGGAGCTATGGTTAAGACGAGCTCACCAGCACCTAGATGCTTAGCCTGCGTGCTGCTATACGTAGGTGGGAAGGTACTGACGGAGGTTAGAAGCCAATTAATGATAAGGAACCGCACGATTAAGGGTCCTATAGTTATTTAGCCAATACAACGTTGTATATTTAGTGACGTTCATAGTGACCTGTTTGAGGGTAGGGCTTAGTTGCCCCCCCTGATAAGAAGCCTATCACTTTATTTCACTGCCTAACCCAGTATGGATTGTATACTTAGATGTTTTCTTAGACCCCATCACACTTGCCACTAGGTTTTTGTATTTTGCCACGAAGGATGACCATACGCAGGTTAACGTCATCTATCACGATTTTCTGTTATATAAACAAGCTTTTTTCTAAAATGCATTGAGACATTTTGCGCTAAGATGTCCGTTGATATCCGTTGTACTCCCTGTTTTAGATAATTGATATTAAAACAGTTATCCTTTTACCAACTACCAGAGTCGTTTCAATTATTGATGTTTGAATAATTTCTGCATCCCCATCCATCTCAAGGGTACTGCTACCTCATCTTAAAGGACTGGGATCTCCAGCTCATGTGGTAGCAGAGGATGGTTAGATATCCATCAAGATAAGTATGCTTTTGAGTCGAGGAAATATCGCACAACCTCTGCCATTCGGCTGAAAGGAAGCTCCCTGTAGATAGCGGTTTAGTGTAATGCAAAGTCTTGCAAGCCAGGTTAGACGGGTCCCCTTGTTTTCATGCAGAAACCCCTCCCAGCGTCTACATGAAGCTGAACGAACAAAGTTGGAGAGGCTATTGAGGAGGCGTTTGATCCCGAGAGTTGGAAGTTGAAAAATTTGAATGGTGAGTAAAACTGAGTGAGGTGGCAAAAGTGTGAAAGGGCAGTGGGTGAAGAAAGTGATAAAGGGAAAACGAGTAACAGGGAGTGGGGATAAAGCAATTTGAGAATAATGAGTGTTAAATATTGAGTAAATTGACTTGAGGAGGCCAAGCAATTAAGAAGTATCATGAGGGGAGTCCACGATAAAGAGTACGCCTTGATGCATGCGTTTTAAAGAACATAACAGAAGGAACAGAACCTAAAATCCTATAGAAGACGACGTAGGAGACAAACCTGGTTAAAGACGGGTTTTAAGAGGGCTGTTCAAACTCTGTAGGAGTATTTTTAGAGGCAGGAGAAGTCCTGAGGAGAAAGGCTAAGATATATATTGTCGGCCGAGTGTGTTTGTCAGTTTGTTTTATGTGATTGTGTAATAATGACGACATAATAGACAAACTTGATACAAGAAAAGAGGAGAAACGCAAGAGTTAAAGAACTCAGTGCGTATTTTAACAAACTTGAATTGATGGTATTTTTCCAGATTAAAGTAAAAAACGTGATATAGAGGGTTTGGTGCTGCGACAATTGGTGCACGTTCATATTGTTTTATTTTCTTGAAAAAGTATTATTGAAATTTGCAAAGAGTAAACAGTGAGTATTGATTGTCAAAAAATGACGTGGCAAAATGCAGGATATTACTCTGCTTCTAAAACTTTGCACACAGCTGCCGAAACACGCACCTAAGCTTAGACAGTACAGTGCAGAATGGGTTAAAGGAACCAGAGACAAAATGTTCATGACATGGCCACAAGTGGAATCGCTATCGAAGGCAGTTTTGCAGCATATGACGACATATTTGCATGTTGCATACACAGGGGAAAATGTTAGACAAGCAACTAGCGAGCTTAGAGCTCTGGAAAATGTACCAGGAGGAGAGAGAGGACCCGCCTCCTGTAGATAAGGACCTTAATGTATGCACAGAGATGGGGTGAGGCGCCTTCCGCTCCACCCGCCACGCCTGAAGCAGACGTCGATAGGAAGAAGGATGACGGGCTGTACCCATTAAGGGAGCTCAAGGCAGCAACAGGGTATAGTAACCCGGCATACGAGTCCCCTGTGCAAAGCAGCGACAGGGGCCCAGAGAAAAATACTGAGAGATATGTAATCTCTAAGGTCCCGAGGGACAAGGAAAGACGTGATGAGGAGAAAAGCGATCAACCAAGTGCATCCTTAGATATAGGACAAGAAATAAAGAGATGGAAAGGAGAAAAGGAGAATGCTGATGAGTTAGCGCTTATATAGAACAAATGGATGGGTGGTCAGATTTTGCTCAAATTCAATGGTAAAAGCATCAAGGACGTAAGGCAAAGGGAAGATCGAGACAAGAAGGATCAAAAGGATAAAGAAAGTGAAGAAAGACTGGAAGACGATGGGGCAAAAAGAAAAGACAGACAAAGACGGGAACAGTTCTATCAAGAGGAGCAACTGAGGAAACAGGAAAGCGCAGAGGAACAGAGAAAGTATGACAACAGACAGAGGGTGATCGAAGAGCAAGAAAAACTAGACAGAAAAGGGGGGAAGAAGAGGAACAGAAATTGAAGTATAAAAGAATGCAAACACTTAGAGATGAAGAAATACGAAGGGCAAATGAGAGAAGGGACATGAAAAGAAAAGGGGAAGACAGGGTACGAGAGGAAACGAGGAAACTAAGAGTTTGATGATGAAATAGAAAGAGAGAAAATAGAGAGCACGCGATCTTGATCGCAATGAGAAGGAAGTAATGGATCCTGATCCTGTAGCATCATGCGAAGATTTAAAAGAGTTCTTCCCGGAGCATGAGCCAATGGCAGGTCCGTCTAGAGTAATCAATCAATAAAGTCTATCACGAAATGAAGACCAAGAAAGTACTGCAGGGGAAGGGTAAACATGATCGACTTGAGAGTACACAGTTGTACGACAAAGAGGGAGCCTCGTGTAGTTTTGAGCAAAAGGAGCTGTCTCTAGATAGATGGACTCTGGATAGAGATGAAGAGGAGAGAGGTCACACAAGTTGGGCACAGGAGATATCAGACGAAGATAGAGAAGCCTTCCGTGGGGAGGAGGGAGGTAACACATATGGACCTGAGGGATGCTTTACAATTGATAAGGAAGTCTGATAGTCGGATTTAGACTTACCTATATCTTACCTATATCTCAGGCGTCAGAATCATTGACGCGGCTAGATCCGCCACCCAAAGAGCAAACCCATGGCTGAGGAGGTAATCACCACCTTATGTGAGCAGGTTAAGGTCGCTGCCAGGAAGAAGGCGGTGCGGAACCATTATCCCTGCTATGGATAAGCAAACAATGGGAGACGAGAGCGAATTTGGGGTTTCACAGTTTCCTTTGTTAGAGACGGGAAGTGCCAGACCACAGCATATACCTTGGCTGCAGATGGACAAGGATAATTTAAGGTGTAAACTCCCGAGTTTAACTGCTGGCACTGGGAAATGGATACATGAATTAGAGAAAATGACAGAAGGAAACATGTTGGCTATAGGGGACATTAAGGGTCTCCCAATTGCTATCCTTGGGGGAAAAGACCTGATGACGATTGGTCAAGAGCAGGATATTCTGGTGTTACCACGGTAAACACTGCTCATGATGGAGCACCATTCAATAATTGCAGAGCAGTTTGGAAAGCACTTAGAGTGCTGTATCCAGACAGGTCAGATATGGGAGCTATAATGACAAAAAAGATGCAGGAAGCGGATGATCCGCTTGTTTACATTCAGAATTTTCAAGAGCAATGGGCTTTGGAGACACACAAGGCTTGGGGGAAATCTATACCTGTGTTTTATAATATACTATGTCGAGGACTGCCAGACCCAGTACAAAAGCAGCTCAAGAAGTTAGTGGGCATGGAAGCAAAGCCATGATAGGAGATTCAGCTGACCATCGCGCATTATTGCAGGCTGCTACAAGAAAAGAATCGTAAGACTGACGATATTAGAAAAGGCAAAGAGACAAAGTTAGTGCAGAAAAAACTCTCCAAGTACGCCATTGAAGGTGCAATGATGACTAGTGGAAATGGAACAGGTCCACAGCAATCGGGCAAACATGCCACAGATGAATAACCAGAGGCAATTTGACAAAGGTAATAATGGGTTTATACCACGGGGAAGGGGAGGTTTTTGAGGAAGAGGTTTTCAGAATAATCAGGGGAACTTTTAGAACAATCAAGCTGGGTTTCAGAACATGCAGAATGATAATCAAGGCATGCAGGGAAGACCGATGGGCAGCCCTCAGCCTATATGTTGGACATGTGGTATGACAGGTCATTTGGCTCGCATGTGTAGAAGTCAAGGATTTGTGCATAATAGTCAATTTACGAGAGGGGGGACTTCAAACCTGCCTGTATATTCGCAGCAGAATGGAGATGGGTTTGCTCAGAGTCAGACAGTACAGCAGACACAAGCGCAGAGAGTGCAGCACGACTTTCAAACACAGCAGGCAATAATGGATTCACAACAGGGGCAGTCACAGCAGTCACCTATGCAGATACAGCAAAGCACGAGCACAGGAAAGTTAATGACTCCTAGAATAGGGGGTGTCACTGTTGATGGAGTGAATCCTTTCACAGGTACAGGGATGAGGCTGTACCCACAATAGGACAGCTCACTGAAAGACTTGCTGTGTTCAATACTATCAGTAACGCCTAAACTTCAAGAGGAGCCGAGGGTTGACGTTAATATAGGAGGCAAATCTTTTTCTTTTTTAGTAGACACGGGTGCGACGCGCTCATGTATACGAGGGGGGACATTGTCGATGTCTAGAAATGCCATGAATACTCAAGGGTTCACAGGAGCTACAAGTAGAGTTCCTTTTACTGACGCACTACCAGTCCCTATAGGACAGTGTGACACGTCTGTACCATTACTATATTCAAGACAGACACCTGTCAATATATTGGGTCGAGATTTAATGACCAAATTAAATATGACAATTTTGTTTACTGATGAGGGCATAGTGTGCTCAACACCAGGAATGTATTATTTAAACGTGAGAGAGTGTGTTATGGTATTTGCAGGACACATAGCCATACGAGGAGTGCCATTAGAACCAGACGTTTTTCATTATGGAGTACGCATTCTGTTGACATGGCTGCCAGGCTTAGTGGGTAAGACTGTGAGGATACCTGATGAATTGTTATTCAGGCAAAAGATACCTATGTTTGAGGTGGAAGGACAAGTCTTTCCTTAGAGTTACAAGCTGCTATAGTACGAGGAGAATTAGCTATGCTTGATGGAGTCGAATATGATGGCAGACGATGGGTCATCGTTATTGCCATTGGGGAAGGTTATAGATTGACTGACGTCACGGATGAAGACTTGTTTAGAGATCATCCATCAGATGACAAAGGACAAAGTAATCTTTGAAACAAGTATTACTTATTGGGTGAGAGCAATTAAACGAGAAGTTCCTCAGAGTATGATGTTAGCACAGAAACGCCCTGAGTATTACGATGAGGACATGGCAAAGATATCAGTTTGTTTATGGACAAATGGCCTCTATGACATAGGCCTATTGAAGGGTGCTGGGGAAGGGAATAGTTTCTTACCTGTAACTCCATTTCTCCAGCATTGTTATCTTTCATGGATTCACATGCTTAGAATATTCCCCGTCGTCAGACTGGGACCCCTCGGTACACATATATAGCCTTTTCCAATAGGAAAACTTCCGACACTTTTGTGTCCTATCTATGTCCTTTTAGGACCTGCCTACGCATGCTCCGTAGGCCGTCCCCGTATAAGAGGCCCACCCCCGCGGTTCCCCTTCAGATTTCGGCCCCTCCAAAGTAGGAAGGGTTAATTTTATCCATTAAATACATTACATTCCGGGGAGGTTGGGGGGCGCATGTGAATCCATGAAAGATACCAATGCTGGAGAAATGGAGTTACAGGTAAGAAACTATTCCCTTCTCCAGCATTGGATCTTTCATGGATTCACATGCTTAGAATAGATTGTATAGCAGTAACACTTGAGACGGTGGTGAGAATGTAATGTAATATACCCTCAACATACTACACAATGCATATGTACAGTAGGAATAAGTTACCTCATATAACCTTACCCACATAAAATGAACTGTCATTAAAAAGGCAGACAACAGATTCTCCACAGCGTGGAGCTTACCTTACTGAAACAGATGGCGCAGGACAGCTCTTCCATCTGCACCTCGTCCGCATGCTGCCTAGCAAGGCAGTAGTGGCGGGTAAACGTGTGGGGCACTGACCATGCCGCAGCTTGGCATATGTCCGTCAACGGAATTCCTGCCCACAAAGCTGTTGAGGACATCGATCTTGTAGAATGGACTCTAGGATGTCCTTGCAGTGGCCTTCTGGCCTTAGAGTGACAACGTAATCGTCGATGAGACCCATCGAGCCAATCCTTGTTTAGAGATTGCTTTTCCTCTCGTCGACGGACCATACGCGACAAACAGTTGTCTAGTAGACCTGAATTCCTGTGTACGATGTAGGTAAAATTTCAGAGCCCTCTTAACGTCCAGGGTATGAAGAGCTTTTTCTGCTGCCGATGATGGTGTGGCGAAGAAAGTAGGGAGAATAATGGACGAGTGTTTGTGATACACTGTTGGAACTTTTGGGACGAACATAGGATTAGTTGCCAGGACTACTTTGTCCTTAAAGAATCTTAGGTATGGCGGGTCTACGACCAGCGCTTGCAGTTCCGAGATTCTTCTAGCCGATGTGATAGCAATCAAGAATGCCAACTTCCACGAAATGAATTTTATGTCGGACGTGGCCATAGGCTCAAAAGGCGGTTTCATTAAGCCTGCCAACACTGTGTTTAAACTCCAAGTCGGGGGGAAATGTTTTTCCGGGGGAAAAGCTCGAAATAAACCCCTCATGAAGTGTTTTACAAGTCTGTCGCTAAATAGAGGAGACGACTGCCTTTTCCTTGTGAACCTCGAGATGGCCGCCAGGTGCGCCTTTATCAATGTGAAGGATAATCCCCTCGCCGCTAAGAGGAGCAGGTAAGGTAGAACTTGTTCCGGCGTCACCGACAACGGTTGTAGGCCCTGTTGCCCCTTACACCATTCACAGAACCTCCACCACTTATAGGAGTAGGATTTGTTTGTAGAAGGGGCTCTAGCCGCCTGTAGAATTTTTTGGCAATCCTCTGAAATGTCTAAGGCGCCGAACTCTGAGAAGTCAGGAGCCAGGACGTAAGGTTGAGACTGTCCGGGTCGTGATGCCACACCGTGCCTCTGTCCCGGGATAGAAGGTACGGGACTTTCGGAAACGCTATGGGATGTTCCAGCGACAGATGGAGGAGGTCTGAGAACCACGGTTGCCTCGGCCAGTATGGTGTCACTAGAATTACCCGGCAATTGTATCTGCGTATCCACTGTATTGTTTTCCGTATGAGGGGAAACGGGGGGAAAGCATAGAGGAACATGTCCGTCCATGGGAAGGAGAACGCCTCCCCCACCGACCCCTCTTGGGGCCATCTGCTTGCAAATTGCTCGCATTTCTTGTTGTCTTTGGTCGCGAAGGCGTCCAGAGGGGGTTGACCCCATTTCTCGAACACTTTCCTCATGTGACCCGTGTCCACTTCCCACTCGTGTATCTGGGCCATGCTTCTGCTGAGGGAGTCGGCTTGGCCGTTCCTCACTCCTGGAAGGTGATGAGCCACGAGGGAAATTCCGTGCTTCGCTGCCCAATGCCATGTTTTCTGGGCTTCTATGGAAAGAGTCCTTGATCGTGTCCCTCCTTGTTTCCTCAGATAAAACATGGCTGTTGTATTGTCGTCAGTATTCGCACTCGCGAACTCTTGATGTGTGGTAGGAACGCCTTCACAGCCCATTGTACCGCTCTGAGTTCCAGTACGTTTATGTGTAGGAGTCACTCCGATGGAGACCAGCGACCTTGCATTTGGAGAGCACCCATGTGCGCTCCCCATCCGGTTAGGGACGCATCCGTAACTATGGTGCTCTGAAACTCCGGCTCCTGTAGGGGCACACCGCTGTCAGATTGTGGGAACTCTGCCACCACTGAAGGGTCCGACGTAGCTTGTCGTCGTCGACGGTTATCCTGTCCGACCACGATCCCTGAGCCTGTGTCCATCGGTCCGCGAGGAATTCTTGGACTGGCCTCATGAATAGTCGATAGTTTCTCACCAGATGGATGCAGGATGCCATGGGCCCTAGGACCGAAACATACTTTCTCACTGAGATCCTGGTGTTTCGCCGTAGTCGGGCCGCTTGTTGAATGAGTCTTGAGGTCCTGTCGAGGGAAGGTTTCACCAGCCCTAACTGAGTCTCGAATTGTGCCCCCAAGAATACCAGCGTTCTCGATGGCCGCAGAGAGGATTTCTCAAAGTTTATGGCGAATCCTAGCTGTTGTAGAAGCTGCATGGTGGCTTGCAGACTTGTGTTGGTCGACGCTGGGGAGGATCCCCTTACCAGCCAGTCGTCGAGGTATGGGTATACGTGATGGCTTTGCTTCCTTAGCCAGGCAGCCACTGGAGCCAGGCATTTTGTGAACGTTCTGGGGGAGGTCTTGAGCCCAAAAGGAAGAACCGTGAATTGGTAGTGAGTTCGCCCTATTACAAAGCGTAGGAATTTCCTGTGTTTCCGACACATTGAAATATGGAAATACGCGTCATGTAAATCCAGGGACGCCAGGAAATCTCCCTTTTGAACTGCGCGGATCACCTCCTGCAGAGTGAGCATCTTGAATTTCAGGCTCTTTAAGGACTTGTTGAGATCGCGTAAGTCTAGAATGGGACGCCATTTGCCGTTCGGCTTTTTTTACGACGAAGTATCTTGAGTAGACTCCTTGACCTCTCTGTGATGTTGGAACTAATTCTATCACGCCCTTCGGTAACATGAGTGTAACCTCTTGTTGCAGTAACTTCATATGGGACTGAGCGGTGAACGCAGGTGGAATTTGCGGAGGGTTGTGTTTGAATTGCAGAGAGTGTCCGTTTCTTATGGTGTCTAGCACCCATTGGTCCGTCGTTATCCTTTCCCATTCGTCGACATATGCTGAAACTCTTCCCCCCAGAACGGTGTGTGGTATGTCACTGCTGATCTTTATTCTGCTTGTCTCTCGACGACAACGGGTATGATGGTCGTTTTCTGGAAGACTGGAAGTTTCGTCGACGGTTAGCCGATTGTGAGGCACGTCGGTATCCCTGGGAGGGGTAAGCCGATCTGGCAAAGGATCTGTCTCCAGAAGAGAATCTTGAATTACCTGAAGCCCCTCTAAAGGGACGAAAAGACTTGTAACTTCTGCCACTCTGGAGGGCACCCAATGAACGTGCCGTGTCCGAATCTTCTTTCATCCCTTTTAGGGCCTCGTCCACCTTTTCACCGAAAAGAAGGTCTCCCTCAAAGGGCATATCTAAGACCTTGTATTGCACTTCTGGCCTGAAGTAGGTGCACTTAAGCCATGACTGTCGACGCAATACCACCCCATTGTTGACTTGCTTGAAGCCTGACTCAGCGAGATCCACTGCAATGTTTATTGCGTGATTTGAGGCTTCCTCACCCTCTTGGACCAGTAGCATCGCCGCCTTTCTCTGTTCTTCTGGAAGATGGTCAAGCAGCGGAGCTAGTCTGTGCCACATCTCCCTATCGTATCTGGCCACAATTGCCAGAGAGTTTGCGGCCTTTACTGTGGTCGCTCCCACGGAGAGCACTTTCTTGCCAAAGGCATCTTGGCGTCTCGCCTCGTTCTCAGGAGGATTCGTGCACTTGTGCTGTGCCTTTGCCTTCCTCGCTGCTGCCGCCTACACCACGAGTCCGGTGTTGGTTGGGAGGATAAACACTTGGGGGTCGACTCTGGAGCCTTAAACTTCTTTTCTAGGCGTCCTTTCACTGCTGGTTCTGAGAATGGGTGTCTCATTGTCTGCAACCCCTCTTTCCATACATGGTCTAGTATTGGTATCGAGAACACCGACCTTCTCTTGCCCATGTGGTCGAACAAAAAACAATACTTTTTCTGTTCTTCTTGGGACAGACCAAATTCTTTGCATGCCTTCTCCATCATAGAATGGAATGACGCAATGTCGTCCGGAGGGGACGGGTGAGCTGGGCTTCTGGGGTTTTCCAACTCCGCCTCTGACTCCCAGGTAGGATCCCTGGAGGGGGATAATGGGATATCTGACATGGCTCCCCTGTCAGACTCCGAATCTGGTAGCTCACCTTCCTCCTGTGCCAGTGTTGAGATTGGCGTGCGTGGGTGCGTCGGTTGACGGGACGGGCCCGGCTCGTCGACGAGTGACTGTGGCAGGCTTGCCTGGGGTAGTCGCTGGTCCAACGACTGCAACAAGGACTGAAGCGTGGACAGAATATCCAACGACAGAACCGATTGAGGATTGAGGAGAGGGGCAGATACCGGTGTAACGGATGCCCTCGTCGACGACTTGTCAGCCGCTCGTAGCCCTAGGTCTGCTGGGCCGGCAACTCTCTCGTTCTCGTCCTCCGAGGACAGCAACATAGCTTGTTCTTGAAGCAAAGGCTCCGGGGGGGTCGGGTCAAAGACTTCAGGCCTCCAGGCCTCCTGTAGGAACCCCGTCGACGAGGCCCTCGTCGACGCCATTGTCGACGGGACGGTGGATGCCCCCTGTGCCAGTGGCAGGGAGGCGGCCGATGACTGGACCGCCGTCGACGACGAAGACTTCGCAGGTGGTTTCGGCGGTCCTGCCTTCTCCACACTGTGCCCGCTTTTACTGGACTCTCGACTCGTGGTCGATCTGTGATGATCGCCAGAGGAGGGTTTCCTTTCCTTCTCATGCTTTTTTGATGAGGATGATTTCTTTGCCGAGGAGTCTCTAGTGGAGTGACTTCCAGACGACTCTTTTTCCGACGGTCTAGATTTCTTCGGCGGTGGTTCCGACGAGGCCGCGCGGCGTGATGTTTTCGCCGACTGTGTGGAGCCCACCTCCGAGGGGGAGTATGCCGCCGCTCCCTCATTCAGCCATGCCACCAGGCGTCGGTTCCGGTCTTTGAGGGTTTTTTGAGAAAACCCCTTGCATATGTCGCAGGTATCCGCCGAATGGTGAGGGTGGAGGCAATATATGCAGTCCATATGTCCGTCCCCCTCGTAAACCTTTTTTAAGCCGCATGTCGCGCATGGACGGAACAGCACTTTACCTGGCACAGAGGACATTATTACTCGAAATCCAATGACGCAACCTAGTACAAAACAGTAGGACAACACGAGGAGATCCCACTACTTTGGAGACGGTTGAAATCTGAAGGGGAACCGCAGGGGCGGGCCTCTTATACGGGGACGGCCTACGGAGCATGCGTAGGCGGGTCCTAAAAGGACGTAGATGGGACACAAATGTGTCGGAAGTTTTCCTATTGGAAAAGGCTATATATGTGTACCGAGGGGTCCCAGTCTGACGACGGGGAATATTCTAAGCATGTGAATCCATGAAAGATCCAATGCTGGAGAAGTAAAGATTAAACTGAAACCAACAGCAATTTTACCTCAAGCACGACAGTATCCCATGTCTCGAGAGGCAGATGAAGGTATTTTTAAGACAATATCTGCTATGATGGAACAGGGCACTTGTTTACCCCAGGAGTGCTTTGAGTCTCCATCGATTTTCAATAGGGTCCTACAGATGGACTTAAACAATATTGATTTAGAAAGTGCTCTGTTGCAGTACGTCGATGACATATTGGTCTGCAACACCAGAGAGGAAAAGTGCAGACGCGATTCTGTTCAGCTAATGATTATTCTTGCTGACAAAGGATATACAGTTGACAGAGAGAAGTTAAACTATCGTCAACAAGAAGTGTTATACATTGGCCAGTTAATTTCACATGAAGGAAAGAAGGTTACTCCTGAAAGAGCTGAGGCTATATTAAAAACAGTAAAGCCAGTTACGATAAAGCATATGCAGAGATTTTTGGGACTGTAACTATGTGAGAGCATGGTTATTTGATTACAGTTCATACATAAGGCCCTTATTGCAAACTCTAAGCACATGAAAATCAAGAGAAAATTATTTGGACATAGGAGATGGAAGAAGGGTTTGATGAATTAAAAAAGGCAATTTGCACAGCTCCAGTTTTAGGGATTCCTAATTATGCTGAGGAATAATTTTTGTTTTCACACATGAATGGCACTGTTATGACAGCAGTCCTCACGCAGAACACCATGTTGGGGTACAAGCCCCTTGCATATTACAGTGGGATTTTAGACCCAGTAATGAGGGGTCACTTCCCTTGCGAACAATCTTTGGCAGCTCCCGCCTTCGCCATTGAGAAGGCTGCCAGTAAAGTAATGGGCCATTCTATGACGTTATTTGTCAAACATGCATTATTTGCCATCTTAGAGAAACCTAAAGGCACGTTGACATCTCAAAGGGCTTTTGCCTATGAGGTGGTTATATCAAATCGAGCAATTAAAATAGTCAGATCCAAAATAGTGAATCCTGCCATGTTTGTAGTGGAATCACTGGCAGAGGGTGAGCACGCACATGATTGTTCGAACTATGAGGAGTTCTATGACGAGCTCCGAAGGGTGAAGGAAAATGCATTGGCAGCTGGGAAGATTCTCTTTATTGTCAGTTCTTCAAAATTGATCAAAATGATGGACAAAGATATACAGGTGCCGTTGTGGTAAAGCACATGGCCAATGGAGGGATTGAAGTACTGATAAGTGTACGACTACGTCTCATTTTTCAGCACAAGCTGCAGAATTAGTGGCACTGATTGTCGCGCTCGAGAATCATGCAGGCCAGGAATTGACAGTGTACAGTGACTCTGCCTATGTGACGTCAACAGTGCATGCAGGACTAGCACGTTGGAAAAGGAGGGGCTACCTCAGAGCGGACGGCACTCCAGTGCACCATGCAGCCTTATTGGGCAGACTCATTAGAGCACTACAACTCCCAGTAGCCATCACAATCGTAAAGTGCGCAGCTCACACTAAAAGGGCAGATTTTATTTCACGTGGAAATCAAAAAGCAGATGAGGAAGCAAAACGTATTGCATGTACAGAAGTAATTATGTCATTTGATACGCCTGATGTGAATGATAGCATGGTGGTGGTGATGTGTGCCAAATTGTTATAATAACTTGTCTATAACTCAGTTGGGAGAAATTCAAGGGGAAGCACCCCAAGACGAAAAAGACCTGTGGACGCGGTTAGGGTGTTCTTTAAACCAGTGATGTCTGTAGCCTTATTAAAGGTGGTGCTGGAACAGCTGCACTACCCTGCGCATGTCACTAGAGAGAGCCTTGCTGCAACAATAACGGAGGATTGTTAGAATTATGTCGTTACGTAGGAGAATTATGCCCTCTAGCCCACTGCTCAAACCTGAACTAGCATACTAGGCTGTGTAAAGATCCAGACCTAACATGGCACCTACTATGATCCCTGCCCTCATTGCCCTCTCCGGGCATCCACACCCTAGAGCCACTATTATAGGCCATATATACCCCCTTACCCTAGGTTGCATACTACTATTGTCTAGTACCCTTACTTGACCTAATATGACCACCAGCACTAACAACTCCAGACGCAGTACCATTACTCCAGACTCGCGAGTAGCTCTTGACAAAATAACATGCTCCAATGGCACTTTTATCTTCCACAAAGCAGGTCTGGCTCGGCTTCACTGCCCCAGGCACCACCCCTTGTCCTGCCCCACACCATTCCTCCCCACCACACCTGCCTTTCCACCACAAGACCCCATGCCCCATATCCACTCATTTCCGGTCCGAGGTAGATTACGCCGCACACGCCTCTCCTCCAGAACTGCACATAATACAGCCCAAACAAGACCCATCACTGCACCAAAACGAAATGACAGACTCTCCACTCGCACCCTCCTCCACCATCCAGTCCAAACCAAAAATCACCACACCCACCCCTGTCCTAATACGACCAGCACGCCTAAAACCCAGGTGACCCGGGACTATCCCATCATCAGGTCGCAGCGATCCACCTTCTCTAAAGAGATTCCTGATACTTCAACCACCTGCCCACTGATCAATCCAAGCTTGCCCGTGAGTCCATCTAAAATCGATCCACCCCTCCTAGGAGCCCTACTTAATGTTAGATCCCTTGGTGCCCATGCAATCGATATACAGGATTGCATACTAGAATACAAGCTCGACTTCTTAATACTCACCGAAACATGGTTACACTCAGCCTCAGGCCCACAAATCACACTAGCTATCCCCTCAAGAGTACACCCTCCGCACAGCAGACCGTTCAACTGCCATAGACTGTGGAGTGGCCATCATCCACAAAACTGCATTCCAATTTAGGGAATGTAAAATGAAATCTCTCACTTGCTATGAAGTCCTCGCTCTCAAATTAGCTACCAGCCCCAAGGCAACAATCAACTTCCTAATTGTATACAGAGCACCAAACACCTGCAACAATCCAGACATTGCCCTTCCACTACTAATCACGCCACTCCTTAAACCCAAAACAAAGTACATGTACCAGGAGACTTTAACTTAGGTTACAATGACCCCACAGACAGCAAAGCAACGGCCTGCCATAATCCTTTCCAAGAGATGCCGTTCACTCAAATGGTGAATACCCCCACATACTCTAAAGGCAGAATTCTTGATTGGATACTCACCCACAACATTGATGTAACCATATCAGACATCCTAAAGATGCATTGGACTGATCACTATCTAATCAAATTCAACATCAACCACAATACAGATGCAATAGACAAAGAAAATAGCACAACGGCCATCCATGTCAGAAATACATGCAAACTCACCCCAGAGAACCTTACCCCACTGCTCAACGACCTTCTCTACGCCAACCCACGAGACAACGCTAATACAGAGAACATCTCGTTACCACCAATGTCTGCAAACCACAATAGATGAAGGAGCCCCCCTCAAAACCAAATTGCCTAAATCCAAAATAGCTCCCCTTGGTTTAGTGACAACCTCATAGAATTTACGAGGGAAAAAAGAGCTTTAGAACACTTATGTAGAAGAAAACACTCCTCTGAATAACAAATTAAACTACAACAATTATCCAAAGCCTACAAACTCAACATATTCACCCATTAAGCTAAATCATTCAATGAACGCATCTCCAATCCAGCCTCCAATACCAAAGAGCTCTTTACCATTATCCGGGAACTAGAATCCCCCATTACAGCTATTAGCCCTATAAACAATAGTAAAGCTTGGTGCACCACCAAACAGAACGCCTTAGCCTTCAGAGTGAACACTCTACAAAGCAAAATAGCTGCACAAAAAAAAAAAACTAGAGCGCACAGGCAATCCCTTTCACCTCTTAGCTGCTACTGCAAGATCTAATATCCCAGAATTCCCCTTCGCTCAAGTCACCAATGAGCGAGTTCTCAACACTACTGCAGCCCTGAAACCCTCCAATTGTAAAGGCGATCATTTTCCTGCTAAAATAGTCAAAGATTATGCCACCACCCTAGCACCATCATCACCGAATTTGTTAATGAATCCTTCAACTTCAAATACCAGCATCTATCAAAGTAGCATGGGTCACACTCATTCTCAAGAAACCATCACTAGGCCCAGCCATCCCCACAAACTACAGGCCCATCACAACGGTGCCATTCATTCTCAAAATTATTGATAAAATAGATTATACCCAAATACAAACTCACCTAGAACAGAACCACCTATTAGGAGACAGACAATCAGGATTCCGTTGCAACCATAGTACTGAGACTGCATTACTGGATCTAAAAAACCAGATGGACACTATCAGGGACTCTGGCAAACTATGCAATCTACTATTACTAGACCTCTCTGCGGCCTTCGATTTAGTTGACCACGACAAACCATGCCAAACTCTAGCCACCAATTTCCACTTCTCTAGGAAAGCCACCACTTGGATAAAATCCTTCCTCTCTGACCGTACCTCTAGAGTCACCCTAGGGGATGAAGCACCCAATCCTATCTCCATGCCCCTGGGAGTACCGCAAGGATCCTGTCTATCCCCAACGCTGTATAGTGCCTATACTAAATTACTCTTCACAGCCCTCAATGCGATGGGAGTAATTTATACCAACTTTGCAGATGACACGCAAATACTTATTCCCATCACAGGCAACCTCGAACAGGATGCGGCTGCTATTAACAAAATCTACTCCCTTATCCAAAACTGGATGGCGAACAATAGTCGCTGCCTCAATGGAGAAAATACTGAGATCCTTAAAGTTGGCTCCCCAGCCAGACTCTGCAAACTCCACCCCGACTATACCTCTATAGAAATAGACGGCACCCCCATCCCCATATACCACAAAGTCAAAACCTTAGGAGTTCACCTTGACTCTAACCTCACCATGAATAACCATATCAGCACCCTCGCCTCTTCTACAGCATACATAGCTAAGCTCATCACATTAAGCAGAACCTTCCTCTCGGCAGATAATTGCCTAACACTTGCTAGAGCCCTGATATTCACAAAGATTGATTACTGTAACGTCCTACTATTAGGTACCTCTAAAAGAAACCTAAATAAATGACAACTCTTCCAAAACAAAGCCCTTAGAGCAGCTCGGGGCATCAAAAGAAGATAGCATATTTTGCAACACAGAAGAGAGGCTCACTGGCTCCCAGTACAAGCGAGAATCCTTCACAAAACCCTTACTATCACTCACAAATGTATCTCTGACACCGCCCCATCTACATCAGCCAAAGCATTTCTCTTAAAAACAGAACCAGAACACTCCGGCTAATACCCACATCCACATCCCACGCTTCTCAACTACCAGAGCAGGTAACGCCAGCTTCCCCATAGCAGCTCCCCGCATCTGGAACTCTCTCCCTTCCCACCTCTGTAACGAATCATCCTTCCCCAAGTTCAAGAAACAATTAAAAACCTGGCTGTTTAGCAAATTCCAATAGCGCTGGACCCAGAGAGAATGTCCCCTATCTGAAATACTGCAATTTTCTGCAACTCCTGCTCTCCTATCGTGTGTCCCTTCACACCAATGTAACTAATGTGTCCTGTCATTTCTGTGTAACGGATTAGCATTACAATATTAACGCTATTCACTCAAGACTTCATTTCTGTAAAGATGCCCTCCTATGTGTAACCATTTATGTACTGTGATACGCAACCATGTATGATGCCCACAAAACAAGTAACCTACGCCGTGATACCTACGGGTTTGGGCGTGTAACCAAATGTAATAAATAAAAATAAAAAAATAGATTGGTTTGTTCCAAATATGGTAGAACACGTTGCGTTTTATGTGGTAAATTGTATTGTATGTCAAAAGTTTACTGCTGGGCACACATCGCGCACAATTAGAGGAGTTATTCTGAAACCTAATGGTCCCTTTCAGCATTGACATATCAACTATGTCGACATGCTACAAGTCTGCAATGGATACAGATATATGATTGTAGTAGTATGTCCCTTTTTAAGGTGGATTGAAGCCGGTCCGTGTACACACCCATACGCCACTTGAGCAGCTAAATTTTTAGTATGAGAAGTGTTTCCTAGATGGGGAATATGTGAAGTATTAAGATCACATAATGGCCCTAATTTTTTCAATGAAGTCTTTGAACAAATAAGCTTGTTGCTTAGTATAAAGCACAAGTTTTCATCGGCATATCACCCGCAAGCAAGCAGTGTCTGTGAGAGACTCAACGGCTTGCTTAAAGAGAGAATAGCCAAACTGAAATTGACTCTGAAGAAAGGATGGTTGCATTGTCTATCACTGGCATTGTATGTGTTGAGAAACCAGCCAGGTTCAGATCACCATCTTACCCCACACGCGATAGTGACAGGGAGTCAAATGAGGACACCTCCGTCTAGGGTAAGAAGTGATACCCAGCCAACAGCAGAATTGTTAGGAAAGGAGCTACGTGATTATCTTACGTGTATGACTTCAAGTATCTCTGTCATTTCAGACCAGCATGAGCGAAATGGGTGTAGGGAAACGCAGAACACAGAAGGAGATGCTACAACAGTCGGAGTTGACCAGCTTTGTCTTCCTAAACCTTTCCTCAGAGATGCGGTCCTAATCCGCAATTTCAATAGGAAGTGGCACGAGCCCCGTTTTAACGGCCCCTTCATAGTGGAAGAACATTACGCCGTCTGACATTTTAGGTGACATTTTATTGAAAAGGGCAGTGTTTTCGGATGAGTGCAGCTGTTTGATGCCAGGTGAAACAGTGGGTTGAGGCAAGTACAGCCCGTTCTAGGTGAAAAGATCTTTTTCAAAAGATCTTTTCACCATAAAACAGATTTAGAAAGAACGCTCAGTGACCGCACATAGCAGTCTTTCTAAATGGAACCGTCACGCCTCTGCCGCACACGAGTGCGCACAGGGGCTGACGGGCACGTCAGGTCCCGGAAGCATAGGACGAGGAGAACGGGTAGGTGTGTGGGTGCATGTGTATGTGTTTTGGTTTGGGTGGGGGTGAAATCCTGCAGGCGAGGGTGGGAGTCAATGGGGGCTCTGGGGTGAAAACCACCCCAAATATTAAAAAAACACCACATTTTAAAAGGTCACAAGAGAAAAAGACCTTTACAATGCTGTTTTTACGATGAAAAGAAAATCGGACATTGGAAATTTGTCTTTCTCTTGAGAACTTTAAAATGAGGTCTTTTCACATAGAACCGGGGTGGTGGGGCTACAGATTTATTTTCTGTATAAAGTGCCGTTCATCGTGAAAGCCATTAATGACTACACTCTACCCGTTCCTCCCCCCACCTTCACATACCATATCCAATTCCTTTTACCCTTGCCCCCACCCTATATTGCCCTTCTCTAACTCACCCACTCCACTCTACCCTGTGCACTGCACTCTACTACTCTACCATACCTCACCACTGTACTGTAACCCAGGCTACCACTCTACCTCAACTCTCCCCACTCTAAATGCCACTTCTCTCGCCCATACCACCATTCTACCCTTGCCCAATACTCTACCCCACTTTACCCAGCCCCAACACTATCTCTAACCACCCTTGCCATGAGCTATTTCACCCTGCTGTAGCACCACCCACACCTTTCTACTCCTACACTTTACCCACACACCAATCGACCCGCATCTCACTACATTACCCCAACATACCCCACTTTTCAATGCCAACTTAACCCTACTACTCCCATCTCTGTACCCCACACTGATCTACCAACTCTATCCTCCCATTCTTGTTCTCCACACTCTAAACCCCCACATTAACTGAACGCTCCCTACTCATTCCTCTCTAACCTGATCTGTACCCCACTCTAACATCAACTCCTGTCTAAACTCAACACCGTCTCGACTACATCCCACCCTCCCTCCCTCCCTGCCTTACCCCTGCTCACCAACCCAAAGCCTACCCTACTGTGAGGAATTTGACAATCCGCAAGGTGGGTGTGCGCTCACCTGGGCTTTTTTGAAATTTTAAATGAAATTTAATGATGGTAGATCAACCTCCAGAAAATGTGTGGGGCTAATCCGCACACATTTTACTATGCTCACTGCACGACATATCATAAGAACCTGCGTACTCTGGGTGGACACAGCCTACAGGCGCAGTCCCCCGTCATTTTTAGTTGGGAAATGCCAGCCAGGAGTACACCATGTCATATCAGAAGGGGGAGAGCCAAACCATCCACACTGCGACGGCCAGCCTAATTAACGAACAAAGGCTCAATGGATCTGCCCTGTCCTTTTGTTGAACCATGCAGCTTGTGGCAGCACTCACATACTAATCAGAGTTTAATTTAAACAGGCCCACATGGGGCCTGGCTGCAAAGGCTAACAAAGGAGACAGGAAACCCAAACACCCTTTCATATGCAACTGTGTCAACCCGATGCCAGCTCCTGCTCTCAGTATTGATTGACAGTGAAATGTCATGTCTGGGACTGCATGTTAACAGTAGTCATACCCGGAAGGGGACCCCATTCAGAAGGTACGAGTATGTGGTTTGGCAGAGCCAGAAAGTCTGGTCTTGTTGCAGCTTCAAGGGAGACCTGCCGCTATAATCAGGAACCACAGAGAGCTCCATTAACCAGAGAGACCCACATTTGGAGAGTAGTCCTTCGACTCCCCACTTCAATTCCACATTTGGCTCTTTTTTATGAGTTGGGCCGCACCTTGCTAAAAGCTAGAGCTTACTGAAGATATCTAGCTCTATATAGTACAATCCTCGCTCCAGTGGAGAACCAGCTTTACTATGACCATCAAACTATATGTCGGGGGCAGGCCTCTCGGGTCTTGATCGACCTCAAGGAGTTATCAGTGAAAATCTTGAATAGGATTGCGTATGAATCCTTGGATTTGACTGGGAATCCATGCAAAGTGAAGCGTGCACCATATGATGCAGACTGGGTACAAACAGTGGAGGACTTCCATCATTACCCTTCAATGACAGATCTGAGGGGTGATCACAAAAAACGAGGCATTTTAGCTCCTAACCTTTCAATGATCCCTGACAAGGTCACATGTAGGTCCTGTATGCACTTTTACTTTAACATTGTGCATACTAGGGAAGTCCAAGTCAAATATGGCGCTATGAATGAGGATCTTCTCTTTTGTTGATTCTGTCAGGATAAAACTAGTAGTGAAATCATACAACATCTGTTTCTATATTGTAAAGCTTTTCAGCCCTTGAGACAACGTTTTTAGACGGTTTTTGAGTGAGTTAGATCCACATAGCATGTGGAATTATTGATCAACATGGTCGACGACTTCTGTAGTACTATCTGTTGTACATTTTTTAAGAATTTTCAATATTGATTTTGAATTTAGTTGAATATGAATTTTTCCATTTTTTCTCGTTTTTTAATAACTTGATCTTAGTAGTTGTGTTTGATTGTTCATTGTTTAATTATCAATTTTAAATTCGTTATTGTGTTTTTACTTTTCTCTTTCTTTTAGTAATTTATCTGATACATTTTTTAGATAAAGGTTATATTGAGTTTAACCAATAAAAAAATAAAAAATAAATAAGAGACCCTTTGATCCACAACAGACAGGGGATAGGTGGGACTTAGTATTTCATGTTTTCACCCCTTTACCTTTTCTGTTGCAAAGCACTCTGGTTATGTACTCACGCATACCGGAGATTGTTGGTGGGGACCCAGGATTGGTTCATTAAGGTAGGCTTAGCCTACACCAATCCCTCTGGCCCATTTGGCTTTAAAAGAGGGCTGAACCCCTCCTTTGGCAGATCATCTGAAGGCTTAACCAGAAGCAGAAGGAAGAACTCATCATTGGACCCTGGCTGAACCTACAGTCTCTGCCTTACAACTTCCGACAGTGAAGGAAGGTCAGAACCTCCAAGAGGGAAGCAGGATCCAGCTCCTAAGCATCTCCCAAGGAACAGAGGGAGATCCCAAATACAGAGGAGCCTCCAGCAGCTCCAGAACCGGTACCCAGCCAGCACACAGCGTGCCCTGCTAGGCCCTGCAGCAAGCTTCCCAGGTCGGAAGTGTCAGAGAGTCTCTGAACCAAACCAAGGACAAGGCAGCTGCCTGCAACACTCTCCTATGCTTTGGGCACTTCACCTCAAAGGATGACACAAGCCCAATAAAGAAGCTAGGAGGAGTGCATCGACAGGCATCTACCGACTTCCGCCTCAAAGGACATTTTCGAGCCAGTCAAGCGTCTCGAGCTGCAACCGACTGCACCGCTGATTGTTATGCTGCAGTCGATAAAGCCATGCGAGACACCCCGACCAGTGCTTCAGAACCGCTGACCAGCACTGAGACGATTCCTGACCCTGTGCCGCCATGTAGGCCAGCCTGCAGCTGTCCGCCCAGCTACGCTCGCCGAACGTCTTGATGCCTGATACTCGCAGCTGTCTCCTGTCTTGAACTCTGTCGCAGAAGCTGCAAAGCGGCCTGAATCCGATTCTGTCGTGCACCAAAAACTCTAACAGTACAAGGTACATTGTAGTTCTGTCCCCCTGGTCCTTCTCCAAAGGCCCGTAGAGACATTTTACAACCCATTGCTCCCTTTGTTTTGAAACCAAGTATCCTTGAACTATTGCGATTCATTATTATACCAACTACCCTCCTGCAGTGCTTAATTTGTGGGGGTGGTTGCCGGTGCCCAACACCGGCACTCTTTTTTGGGCACCGGAACTCATGCGGGGCCAGCGCACGTGCAATTGCTTTGTTTGTTCTTCCACTTCGCTTTGCATCGATTATAAATCATTGGGATTTGTCATTCTGATCTCGATCTCTCTCGTGCTTGCAGGTTGTAGGCCATGGCTGGCTGGGCCTGGGAGGGGCCAGCAATAGCAATGAACAACAAACTGTTACAAACAGCTGCCAATGAAAACTACCATTCTGTTGTTACTATGCAGTATTTGATGCATTCTGTATAGTAAAACGGAATGTGCAGTTTTCATTGGCTGTTCTTCTGTGCCAGTGAAATTACATGGTGACATGTTGTTGTTGCCACAGTAGGCAGCGCGGCGCCACCTTCATTTTACGAGTTACTGTGAAGTGTAGGTGTCAAGGCGTGGCGTCGTCGGTCCTGACTTGTGAGAGGGAGAGCCTGCACTGCGTGGTGCGGCCTAGTTGCTTCCTGGGGCCCCCTCTGCCTGCTTTTTCATTTGTGTGGGTGCCAATGAGCGCACCCGGCCCCCCCACCCTGAGGCCCGACAGGAGACCAAGTCCCAGCTGGCAAAGCAGATAAGTCCCTTGTTGCGTGATGTGCAGCCTGAGCCTGTCAGAGTCAAGTGATCAGGCAAGGAAGGCCCAAGTCGGGGCCTGGGCGGCGGCACGGTCCCCTGGCGGTGTCCTGACTGACCTGTGTGCAGTGTGCAGATGACTGCAGTCAGTGCCAGGCCCAGGCCAATTTTTGTGACCAGGGGCTGCCGACTTCAAAAGTGATGTGCCCCAGCCACCCAAATATACATTTTTTTCTTTTAAAATCTTACCTTCCGTGGGGCCGCTGCGCCGCGCACCTATTTTTGTCGTCAGGCTCAGCATGGCCGTGGCGGCGGTGGTCCCATTGAAGGTAGCCTAAGTGACTGAGGCAAGGCAGGGCAAAGCCCAGGACCGGGCGGGGCACGGGCAGAAATGTGGTCCCACTAGGGTCTGTCACAAAAGGAATGAATTGTCGTTTGCAACTTTGGCCACTTTTACATTGGTGCTGAGCCCGACTCGAGACAATTGTATGCCCCAGTCCGACCCTGGATAGCATTCATCTAAGCGAAACATGAACTGTGAATTTGTGCCTGGGTGTTTCCGTTCTTCCTTTTAATGTTATCGGCCTCATTAGATCACAAACGAGCTTCAGCGAGGGGACCCGGAACGGTGCACGTATAGGGCCGAAACCGAACCGGCTGCACTTCGCGAGAAAAGCCCATGCAAAGACAAACTTCTGAAATGCCATTTCAGGCTTAAAGATACACACATGGAAACCAGACGGGAATAAACATGGTGCCTGTGCCCACTAATCGGTCGTCATAAATAAAAGTACTAGGTGAGTATTCGTGTATAATTATCAACCGTCTTTTGCTGTCATTTTTTTTACATAATTCCAGCGTATGTTTTCTATCCTGATGTGTGGTTTATACACCAGATGTGGCCCCTTAACCTGGGTACAATACGCTCCGAGCATGTGCTCCGAATGAGAGCACATGCAATCCTCAGATAGGAATCCTCAGATAGGGACGTGGGTGTCTGTTACACCCTGCAGTTTAGTGAGGTATGTCAAGAACATGTCAGTGGGAAGGAGGTATTAGAATAGACATTCTCCTCTGGCTCCTGAATATTGGGTGACAAAACATATTTCGTTTTTTTTTAATATATGTTAAGGTGGAAAGAGGCCCTAAAGCAGAAGCAGCACAGGCCGTTGATTTCACAACAATGTCTTGCAGAAATTACTTTTTCCAAGTTATACAACACCATGCTCATGCTTGAAGGAAGGGTGAAGGGGGATGCATTTATGAGATGTGATGACTGATAAGGGCTTCAGAGTAAATTGATTACACAAAGCACCTGGATGAGGTGACTGAAGAACGGGCTGAGGGGAGGGTGCTCTTCCTGGAGGTAACCGATTAACAATACTCGGTGTACTTTAACAGACTGGCAGATGGGGCAGAAGGGGTAGAGACAAATACAGTGCAACAATGACTGAAACAGAATGCTTTTTTATTTATTTGCATTTTTCAAGGGGCATCGAGGCGCAGTTACAGGAGGAGCATGTCTTAGTTGCGTATTTACTACTAGCCTGTGCCAGCAGTTGCTGCATCGCCAAACATGTGACATGGAGCAGCAGCAGTGTGATGGGCTGGTGGTGGGCCGATCTAGGTAGGTCTAGCACTGAACTGGCGCGGCCGGCGCACCCATGCTGATGGTGGCGATGCGCCCGCGCGGAGGGTGGCGCCGCGCCTGGCATTATGGGGCCAATATTTTTTGGGCACTGGCACTTATTGTTTTTACAAATTAAGCACTGCCCTCCTGTCAGTATCCAGAGTGCATACCTTTTCCTTCTTTGAAACCGTCTGTCCTCTGCATTCCTTGACCGGCTGTGTTGTATTTTGTAGTGTGCTAGAACGGTCTTTTGCGATAATAAAGTAGATATTTTTATACAACCCTAATTGGACAATCCCTTTTATCACTAGGTAATAATTGTATTTTCACTCTGTTGCAACTAACCAACGATCCACAACCTTTCAGCGATAAGCCTGCCGTTCCGTCCATGCTACCAAAATTCGAGAAGTTGATTAATAATTTGCTTGTGATTCTAATCTGTTTGGATCCCTTCTGGTGTACTAGAGGTGTGGGGCTGATTGATGGATTAGAAACCAATATTCATCCCTGGACCACTGGTGCGCCGGAAGTTGATTCGTCACACCTAGTATACCCATCCTACATCTCCTCAGCCTCCATAACTTACTGCTGCCTACTAGTCCCCACTCACCCTGGTTTCCCCCTGCATACTCTCACCCAACCCCAACTCACCCTATTCATCATAATTTGCGGACATGTAACTTAGGACACATAGTTAACTGGCCTCCGCTCACTAGACTGAAAAGTCTTCCTACTGTGTCTTTTACTAATGCTAAGCATATGAAAACAATAACTTGAAGACCTGCTTGGAGCGTAATACCTGGATTTTTCGAGGTCACTTTCTACGTTTGCATTTTTATCATCAGGTAGTTTTACTCGTTTTCATCATTTTTTCATAAATACAACCAGTTAATGTGTGCGGGAGTAGGGGGTTGCGGGTTAGATGGGGAATTGGTGGCAAACCGCCATTTAAGAAAAAATACTACAATGAGGAAAACTGCACGAAAAAAGTGAAAATGAGGAAAATGAACTAGATATATACACGTAGAACTGTTTGGAGTAACTGGGCAATAAGAGCACAAACATGTATTGCATTCTTACCTATAATGTAACATGCAATAAACAGCGGCAAACACGGAAACTATTTGCTTTGCGAATGCGTGTTCTTTAGTCCAGGGAGGTTGAGGGATGTTTTTGGTTGTTGAAACGCTTTTAATGTATTCAAGGGCTACCGATACTGTACATTATTGTTTTTAATTAAGCAGCAAACCTCCAGAAACCGCATTGAAATCACGGGACTCATTCCGGGCCACACATACAGAGATTTCATTTTGAGGAATATAAATAAATGAACTGTATGCTAGATTTCTGTTTTTCCGTGTATTCTACTCCAAAATCATAATACGGTAAACAAAATAAATACTTAATCAACTACAGGTAAAGTGCAAGGTGTGCTATTAAATATTCATCTGCACAGCACTCCGCGGTGCGGCTGTTACAGAAAAACAGAACAAAAGGTATCAGCCGGGCGGGCCTCACCTGTGCCCGATCTCCCAGTAACTGACACCACCCAGAGCACGCTGTCAGATTATCAGGCCAACGCTATGCATTGCTTCACTCGTTAGCCCTCTGTGACAGTTGCTTCCCGTATAATGCACTCAGGCTTGTAATGGGTTCGCCCGCGTGCCCTCACGTGAAAATGAAACTGGCGCACTGCAGAAGAGGTCAAAGGTGCAACAGTCTACACGAGAAAATGCACTCGCACCGCCGCGGCAGACAAAGGAGGCATGTAATCCTGAGCATTTCCCACCACTTCAAAAAGTATGTGTTCAAGTGCACTTGTGAAGGATGTAACAGGATGCTGCTGGCCACTGGTTTCCTTTATGTTGTGGAGGGTTCCAATTCGTTGTGTGTGCGTGTATACTGAGCTGCCCAATCATGCATTCACAGTAATCCAGTAGTCTACAACTGAATATTGATGAAGGTATTTGACTATGTATTTTGGTCTTAATGTATGTGTTGGAGGTTTAATGAAGTAAACCAAATACGCAATAAAAAAAATTCTAAAAAAGTTGCATGCTGTGCGGGCCAAGGACACACCAATGGTGTTCTTTTAAATGCATAATTTGTTTTTTTCAGTCTTGCTAGAACTTATGTAAAACAAAACTTTGTGGAGTGGTAGGACCAAGCTCTGGGGTTTGGAGTGGGTGGTGGTGATTATGGGGAGGTGTTACACTTTGACCACTGCCTGCAACATATTTAATGTAAGTAGGAAACTAGTCATTTTTAATATCATTCTTTTAACAAAAAGGCCTGCTTGGGAAAATAGCCTTAACATTATTTCCTGTAGAATTAATAATGTTCGTTAACAAACAACCCCTTACAATTTTAAAACAAACTTCTCAAATGTTGTCCAAATATAACAGGCTACCAGAGATACCACCCACTGACTCCCCCGAATAGATGAGACTCCAGAACTGATCACATTTTATGTGTTCCTGATCCAGAACACTAATAAACGAAGAATACCACTTCTTATAAAAAAAAAAAATCAGAGAAACAAACAATGAATAACCTGTAAGCGGATTCAATTCAACACTACAGCTAAGTCAATGCCTAGTCTGGGATGCTGAGGGGAAACCCTATTGATATATTTTTATGTCCAGTTCGTTTAATCTGGATGACAACCCTTATATGACACCCCTCTCTTAGAATCCCCCTGACCCCACTGAGCCAAGAAGTAGGTTTGTTTTGCAAATTAAAAGGTTTATTTGAAAATTAAACAATATATATCTATCACACTTTTATAATAAATTAATGTTTGATAGCACACTTGTGAAGATAATAGTGATCAACAATGGATAATGTTACAGTGGTAGACTCTTTTTGATGGCTTAGAAGTGATATAGAGAGGATAAAGTAGCTGAGGATGCTTTTATGGCTTCAAGGACAATGCAATGATGAATGAAAATGCAGTACAGAAAATAAACTTGATGTGACTTCAACAAAAGACAATGTAATAACTTTTCTTTGACAATTCACCCCCCCCCTCTATGCAAGGTAAAGAGATGGGAGGAAAGCACACAGTTCTCAGGAATGCAATCAAATATAATTCAGTTCCCCCCTAGCAAGCTTAGAGGAAACAGGTGGGAGTTTTAAACACAGGCCCAAAATGCTTAGAATGTAATGACAATGAATTGAAAAATGTGCTAAAATTGCTTTGAATTCCCTCTAGGAGGTTCAGGGTGAGTGGGAGATACTTAAATTAATTTCAGCAAGGAAAGCAAGGACAAATATTTTTACACGTGGCTGAAATTAAGCAAAATGTCAAATCGCGGCAAATTCTGAGCGTGCGTCGAGCGCAATTACGGAGGCACTATAAGGAATAGGAAGTCGGTTCTGGGCTAGTTGGAAAGCCTAGAATCTTAGCTTTAAGATGGCAGTTAAAACTAGCACAAACGGTTCCGGAGATACGGCCGATTTAGTAAAGGTAGTTTTTCGGATTTGAAATTTTAAAGCTGAGAGTGACAGATGACAGTTTTCAGTTTTAAAGATGACAGAATGACACGATTCTAGGAGGCAGCTCTAATAGGATAAAATAGTTTGGATTAGATTATTTTAAACTAAGAGATTGGTTTTGGCACAGTGCTAGCTGGGTACTCACACTAGATTTTGGACAAGAATGCGACTTGGTCACTGATCGGGTCAGGATTGGCTGGACTTCTGCTAGCAGTTCTTCACAGCGATCTGGTCTCTGGTTCTCTACGGTTCTGGATACAGCACTGCTTTCTGGATACTGCTACAGGTTCTTGCAAAAGTTCTTGGCAAAGAATTCCAACAGCTTGCCCGGCTGTTGAATAGTTTGGTTGGTTTTGAGGCCTGCTGAAGAGGATTCAGCTTGTGGATTCAGGCCTCTCTGCTACAAATTCTGGAGTTCATTTCTGGTCTCTGGAGATTGATGGATTTGAAGTCTGGATCTCTGGATGTGAAGTCTGAAGTCTCCCGGCAAAGCGTCCCGCAAGAAAGTGGAAAGTGAATGTCCCTACCTGGGTTTCAATGTTCCTTTTATGTGTTTTGAAAATGGGTGTGTGCCTGGGCCTAGCTAAGCCTGCCCCTCTCACTTATCATTGGCCAAGCTTTCCTCTCTCCCTTGATTGGGGGAAAGAAATGGAGTGTCAGAGTGATGTTGTAGGTTTTATGGTCAGAGGAACCTCCCCTTGTCAAATTGCACACCAATCAATTTCTGACCAAATACATATTTATCTATGTACAATTTTTCTAATATTATAGGTCCAGTTAACATATTTTCTGTAGCACCAAACCATCCGATCCCTGTCTTTGTACGATGTTGTGTCCACTGATGACAGAATTCTCCCCTTTTCATCCAGATAACGACCTCTAATCCTTTCCAGATTTTACACAAATGTGCACCAGGGATATGGGTTTCAGATGATAAAGTGTCAGATTTTTAACATGCATACATTTGGAGTAACAACCTTTTTTTCCGCTACTATCCCGAAGAACATACCACAAGGTCCTAACACCTCTTAAAATGTGCACAGAAAAATCACAAGAATGATGATGTTATTTATATAATTTTTACAAGTCTGCACTATGAATTATCCATCTTTTTAAAATCATGTTCTGGCCCCAAAGGGTGTGGTTTTCCAAAGCTCATGGTGGAATTTCTGGTTTATCCACTTCCCCCAAGCTCAGCTTGCTCTCACAGGCACTGCCCCTCCCAGTTTCTCCCAAGAGGAAGCCATTTTACGACCCCCCCCAATATAACATTTGCCTGAGCCAGGGACAGTGCTTTGTTTAGTTTCCTGTAGTCCCCAGGTGCTCCTCCCCTAATCCAATCAGAGAGGTGTCATCTCCTTTTGGCAGGGGCAGAAGAATGCAGCCAGGCCTGGGAAGAGTTGTTGAGCCAGTTCAACTTCTGTCGGGGGTAGTTGTCAGGCAGAATTCAGCTAAATGTCACCTTAGTTCCCAGTTTTCTACATTCAAATCCAACTTACAAGTTTTGCACATGCAGCTAGAATGCTGATTCTAAGTTCAAAACTATGACATTTAAACAATTGCAACCTATGTGACACTCACAAGTAGGTCACTCATTTATTCTAAACATTTCGATTTTAGTGGCTTCAAACCCAAATTCACTTAAGCTGCTGACATCCCCAGCTATTGTTTTATATATACATTAAATAATTACTTCCTTCAAGTCATTTCAGAATATGGTTTTACATTGTATCCACCTCTTAGCAAGTCTTTCCTTGGCCTGGTTTGGGTTCATTTGTTCAGTTTTACACAAAAGTCTGGTGGTTTTAAAACGCCGGCTTTCTGATAGTGGTGAGCACCAGTATTGCATCCATTTTTGACATTAAGAAAATGAATTCCCCACAGTTCTGGGTTGCTTTTGGCAATCAGCATTGCCATTCCCAATGGTTTCAGGCTACTGTGTGTGTAGCCCAATGGTGGTTTTAGGCAGTGCCGCCCTCCTGTGCTCACAACATAGGCAAAAATGGGTGGCAGCCTATTCTTCATGTTTTCCCTGTGCACTCTCTGGGGAGTTCTGCCCATCATGATGTTTTCAATGCCAGTAATGCACAGTTTTATGGTAGGGCTTGGATGCATGGGTAAAAACATCCCACAAACCCCCCTCACTAGCGTGAGAGGGGGTTTAGATTCTATTAAAGGCACAGAGGTGAGTATTATGCATTCATAACACCACAGAAGCAAAGAAAAAACAAACTTCAACAGGAAAAAACAATTTCATTTTAAAAGAAAACTTCATGTATTACCATAAGCCCATGGGGATGACCCCAATCAAAGAAGGTGGACAGGCCATGCCGTAGCAGCAACCAATAGGCAGGCACCCCACACCATACAAGTCCCTTCCTTCACAATGACGTCCTCCTCTGCAGCTGACCCATGACTAACGCCATCCTGAAGACCAAACACAGCCTAACGGAAACCGAACCAGAAACTGAAAATCGAAGCCTGCTTGCCTGACAGTATTCCTCGACCCAGAGATCATTTTACTGGAACACACTCACCCGCAAGCTGCATGAAAACAGAAAACAAAGGGTGGGTGGCAGGGATAATACTTGCCTCCGTGTCTTTAATAGAATCTAACCTCCCCCTCCTCACGCTAGTGATGGGATTATTCATTCTATTTCAAGACTGCAGGCTTCATGTTATTCAAGTATAAAGCCCTTGCATAATGTCCATACCAACATGCTGGATACGCTTATGATAAAGGTCTTGAACGTGGAGTCTTTGCACCAATCAGCTGCTTTCAAAACGTGTTGTAAACTTCCCACAAGGAAGGCTGTCGTAGAGGCCATGGCGCCCCTTACTGAGTGCACCCCGAACAAAGAGATATCAAAACCTGCCTCCTTCATGATCCACCTTATCCACCTGGCTAAAGTGACAGGGGACACTGGTTTATGAGGCTTCCGATAAGAAATGAGCAGCTGAGAGGAACCTGGAGCTCTAAGCCCCAGAGTCCTCTGTTAAAAACATTTTAAACATTGTACCACACACAGTTTGTGATCCCCCGGAAACGAAGGATAATAAATAGAGACTTATACATTTTGTTCTTCTAGAAACAGAGAACATTACCCCCCCCGAGGGGAATATATCTTATTATCCACTTCCAATGCCATGATATCTGAAACCCTCTTAATCGGGATGAGGCACAACAACATAGCAAGTCTGGAAAAGAGCTGTTGTAAAGTCAACCCTTCATTGTCTGGTCAAGACTGAAACAACCTTAACACTAAATTAACATCCCACTAGACCGAATAGCTTTAGGCAGGACCTTGATGCAAATGGATTTGAGTGCTTTACGCACTAAAACATCTCTACGAAAGAAATGAACGACCTCTATACAGGAGGGGCAGAAACGGTATTGATGTGTTGAGCCACGCATCAGCCCACCCACCGGCTCCATGCTAAGGAGTAACAAGATTTGGTAGATGCTGCCCATGAGTCTTTGATGTTACACAAAGCGTCTTGCGAATGTCCTTGGAAGCACTATGAAGTGCTGAAATCTTCCAAGCCATAAGGGAAAGGTGCCCCTGACGGACCAGATCATGAGGGAGACCAGTCGGATCTGATAATGTGTAGATGAAGAGGGAGACGCGCTGTGGTAAATCCACCGCTAACTCTTCTATGGCTGGAAACCACACTTGAGAGGGTCAAAAGGGCGTTACTATTATGAATGTTGCAGACTGCCTGCAAACTTGTACTAGGACCCTTGCTATCATAGCAAATGCAAGAAAGGCGTAAGGCATCACCCTCAACCAATTCTTAAGGAACGCATCTGTTGCCAGAGTGCTGGGAGGATCCGGCCTCCAACTGTAAAAGTGAGGCACCTCACAATTGAGTCTGGAAGCAAAGAGATTTATCCGAATCGGGCACCAGAGAGAGAGGATCATGGCAAAGATGTTCCAATTTATGATCCAGTCATTCATGTCCGGAAGGTGCCTGGAATTCCAGCCTGCCTGCCACTGCATTGCTGGACCCTGGAAGATATTCCACATTCAACAGAATGCTTACCTGGGCAATTGTGCGAAAAATCTCCAACAAGATCTGCTACAACATTGGAGCAAGTACTCCCCCCAGATAATTGATATAACGAACTGCCGATACGTCACACATCCAAAAGGAGGACACAGCAATTTCCCGGTCCTATAGAAGACTTTTGACTGCAAAGGATCCCACAAAGAGTTTCAGACAGTTGATATCTAGAGACCTCTCCTGATCTGACCACTTCATCCCTGTGGACACTTGCTCTATTCCTGGCCCCCCCAGACTCCCCTTCCTGGCATCCGACTCCAGAAGGACATACGGTCGAGGATCAATAATCGCTCTACCATTCCAGTTGTCCATGTGTTTGAGCCACCAACAGAGTTCTATTTTGGCCTTGGGAGACAGATCTACTAGCTGGGAGTATGACAGACTCTTGTGAAGATGCCTGGCTTTCAGACGCTGCAAGGCTATGTAATGAAGCAGGGCTGGAAAGAGAGCTCAAATGGACGCTGATAGCATAACCACTACTCTGAGTGTCTGAGGGACACCCTCCCATTTGCAAGGAGACAAAGGATCTCCTTCCTGATCTTGAACAGTTTGCTGTCCGGGAGCCAGAGGATGCGCTGCTTGGAATCTATACTAACGCCGAGAAATTGGATACATTGCGTAGGCTGGAAAATTGACTTCTTTGCATTTATGAAAAACCCCAGTGCTTGCAGGAGAGAGACTTTAATCGCTCGATAGCCTGAAGCGTCTGAAAACTCTGAGCCATAAGGAGCATGTTGTCCTGATAAATGTTGATTCTTATCCCCCTGGATAGGAGACGGACCATGACCGTCTGCATTATCTTGGTGAAGCACCAAGGGGCTGAGGAGAGACCAGACGGGAGAAAGGCAAACTGCCAAGTGCGAGCCCTCCACTCAAACTGGAGGAACTACTGGTGGGGAAGACTAACCGGAACTACCAAGTATGCATCCTTGGGATCTATCTTGACCATCCAGTCTGCCGGGAGCACCATATCCCTGAGGAGGTGAATGCCCTCCATTTTGAAATGGTGGTAAACCACAAAGGAGTTGGGGGCTTTTAGGTTTATGACTGGCCGAAACACCTCTTCAGGATTTGGGAAAAATCGTAGTCAGGAATTGAGAGGCTGTGAAGGTGGCAGGGACCACCTCGCCCTTTAAAATAGGTCTTGGACCTCTGCGTCTACTGCCCTCTGCCTGGACGTGGCGAAAAAGAGGGGAACTAGACTGGCCAATTGGCATGGGGGGGGAGTAGTGAAGAGGGAGTCGGGATCCTAGGACCACCCACCCCATCCCTTCAAGTTCATGACAAGACGGAAGGCCAGAAAACACTGCAATCACCCATTCTAATTCGGACGAATCCCAAATGCACCAATGATCGATAAATACACTGAGAGGTACCCTCTCAGCCAGCCATACAGACCAAGTGCGGTACAAATCTATCCCTGCGTGAATGAAGAGCCACAGGCCATGATCAGAGACACTTATATGGACAGCCTGGATTACGCACCAAGAAGCTATGTGCTGAGGTAGTTCAAGACACCACAACATGGCAGCGCTAGACATGAATCACACCTGCAATCCTCACTGCGTGACACAAACACACACTGAAATACATGAAGATGAGCGTACAGTTCTATAGTTAGATGACGGATACATATACATACTGTCATTGCTTTTATTATTTTTTACATTAGCCAAATGCAGCAACGCAGAAATCACAAGGCACAAGAGATCCCGAGCAAAGCTTGCAGATGCTTAAACGGGAATAACTCAATGGAACTGCAGGAGCACCTATAGGACCTGACAGATCCAAGTGTGACTAACCTATGGAAAATATAGTATAATGTGGACAGTATAGAGACTGCATTATACGGTTTAAGAAGATTACAGCAGGTCTCAAATCATTGAGCAAGAGACGAGCTGAGCCAATTCAGGCTGGACAGAGAGCAAGACGTGCGAGACGGGGACCACAGCCAAGGACAAGAGACATGGAGACATTCCGATCCTCAGACGACGAGGCGACCAACTGCAGAGAAAGGGAATAAATCCCCATAATTTGGAGATGCAAAGCTCAATTTTACGGTCTCCAAACACATGCAGCTGAAGCAGACAATGGACAGTGATCGGTTGGGGAGACAGGAGAGCCGATCCCAGGCAGCCAGACACGGATTGCAACAAATGTACAACAAACTGTTGCAACAAGCGGGACATGGTCTCATAGGTGGTGCACACAAGTTACAATACAGACCCATAATCATTCACATCACCTTGAGAAGGTGCACAGTGAGCCGAGAAACATTTCGGGTCACAGGCCTGGGGACGCCCGCTCTAGCCAATCACAGTTTAGTACCCTAGGGGTGGGTAGCAACGGTGCGTCCATAATTCAGCAACAATGTAGTAAGTTGGATTTTGGCGAAGGGACAAACCAGCCAACTGACAAGGAAGAGCCAGTAGAATAACATGTATATGTACCCATGTAGGTTATTATGCTCCTGACGGCCAATACCACGCCGCAATGGTTTAGGTTTCTAAACAGAGGCCAAAGTAATAGCTCTGGGGCAATGTGCGGGTTTTGAGACAAAAGAGTTTGAATCCCTGATCTGCGCTTAGAATCCGAACTCTGGTATTAAGCACGTTACAAAAAACGAAAATAAGAAATGACAGAGTAGTGACGTGTTTCCAAGACAAAACTGGCCTGTGTGACATGCTGGAATCTTTCTGAGTTCTTGTATCGATCCCTGTTGGTTTTCACTGTAATAAACCGCATTTTGAACTTGCCCTTGACAGCGTCCTCCGTGTATACTTGGGGAGGGAGTTGGGCCCTCCAAGTCCGCTGACTTATAACATCGCTCTGGCATACCTGGGAGTACCCCGCACACCCCCAACAAGTTGGTAGCAGAGTGAATGGTTGGCTGCGCCAGCCTGGCACCAGGTCGTCGACTCCGCCGCAGAACCTTAAATGCTGCAGGACCCTTAATATTTCAGGAAGACGGGGAACACATACCTGTGAAAAGGCCGTCAGGAGCCCCTTTGGAAATCATGCTGCCTGAAGTCAGTGAGGAGTCCAGGCAGACCTGGGTGGGAAAGTGGGCACTTTCTGGAGGAGTCAGCAGCCGAGCAGCTCCAGCAGACCACAAAGTGTAAATATTGACCCAGTCGAACGGCAACTGTGGGTGTGAGGGAGCGTATTGAATATTGTGGAGTATTGTTTAGTATTGTCGAGTATTGTCAAAGTTTTGTCTAGCATTGTCAGAGTGAGTAGGGACAGGAGCGGAGGTAGGTATCATTTTTCTATGCTTAGGGCACATTCAGTTCTAGAGGTAAAGGGTTCTGGTGAATAACCTAGACTATTGACTCGAGGGTGCGGATGACAGCTATGTAAATAAGTGGATTTCCTGTGGGTTGGGCGTTCTAGCTCGGGTCATGGATGACAGTATCCCCGTAAAGGTTAGCAAGGGAAGATGGCCTAGATTACGGAAGGTGAGTTGACTAGTTAAGTCTCCTGGAGTGAGATGTTTTACACGCTAGGCGACGCGAGTACAGTTTGACCACAAGAGAATATTGGTATTCTCTGCCTGGAGGCGGGAAGACAGCTGTGGGGTTTTGTGTTTTCGGGAGTAAAAGGCTATAACAGTGTGCACGCAGTATTTGATTGTTCAGCTCGACCTTGGTTAGCGAATTGGTGACGTCACCCATAGGTCTGCACATAGGACACAGAGCACGAGATGGTGAGGAGCTAGTATTGGAAACTTGGGATTGGTGGACGAGGTGAACAAGTGGTTGTGCGCGGAAGGCGCATGCACAAGATGGTCAGTGTGCATGAGGAAGCAGTGACGGCGAGTTTGTGATGGGGTGGTGCGCGAAGCACTCCTGATAAGTTGTGGAGCCAGAGAGGCTCGTAGTAACCTGAAAAGTAAAGTATTGTTATTACATTGTACCTTTCTTCCTGAACAGCGGATTGTCAAAACCCTCGACTTGAGGTCAAGTAAAGCAGTAAACATGTATCAAGGGAATTGCGGGTCATACACGTCCCTTCAGCACTTGTGTAAGACACTCCTGCCCTATACGGAGAAGATTTGTAAATATAGCATAGAAAGGTCCAAAAGTACAGAGGGAAAGTTAACTAAACCATGGCCACCTTGTGGAAGTTTCTCTATAGACTAGCAGCAATCACTACGGATACACATAGAGGGTAGCTATAAGGGGAAGAAGCTAACACAATGCATGGCCATTGTCACGACCCCCATCCAGAAGACCCCCTGGCCAGGAAGGGTCTCCACTAAAACCAGGCATCCTTGGCCTAGGCCTTCTTGGGGCCAGTCCTGGCGCCTTTGGCGCCAGGCTCATACTCGATAAAGGACTTGCATTGGGAACTACTTCTTTTCAGTGTCAATCAACATGGAGGCATCCACATAGCTTGGCTCCTTGGAACCAGGCTATGCGGTATAGTATTTTTGGGTGTGGTACCATAGGAACTATTTTACCTGGACTACTTTCTTGAAGCTATTTAAACCACACCCGACTGGGATAACACGCTTTACGTTACTTTGCAATTCTGCAACGTGACGCACACCGTGTTCAGCTGCACCCGCGAACCTCGGAAGAACAGCATCTGTAAAGGAGAAAAAGGACATCGTTAGCAGCAGCAGCTTAACTGTAATTTCTTCGTTAGCTGTCCACGGCTCTTGAGATCAGCATCCTGGAACCAGCGCTCCTCCCGAACCGACGGATCTTCAAAAAAGAAAGAAACAAGGCATTAGACATTTTTATAATTTAATAAACGGTGCCGAAAAGCTTACCTCGCAAGCCGCTCATCGACCAGCATCGCCTCAGGAATTCCATGCACCTGGTGAGCACCGCGACCTGTGGGAAGACAAGACAACAGGTTAGCAAGAGGCAAGGCATCATAGCGCTGTGCTTAGCGCCTACTCACCGCATCAAGGCGCTCTAAAAACGCCATTACTTACCGGCGAGACCCAATTCAGTCTATGCCACATATTGGGCTTCCGCGCACCTAAGGAAGAGAAAAGACATTAAACCAAAAAGGCATGCAAGGACAAGAATATAGCACAGCAATAAGACCTAACTGAAAGACTCAAAGCGAGCCGGCATCAGTGAAGTAATTCGATCGCAAACGCCCACCAAGCACAACGCGCCCTTGCCAATAAGGCAGGACGGAGAACACACCTGCATTAAAAACAAGGTGAGGAGAGGTCCAGGGAGTCCGCAGGTATACGGGGTGGTGGGAGACCGTTTACCCCAGTTGCCCAGTCTTGAACATTGCCCCTGTATTCCAGGCATAACCCTCCCGCTGGTCACACCTGGGAACTGCAGAGAAGGATACCTGAGTCCCAACTGCTGGGTGGCGTCCCCGTGGAACCAGGTGAGCGTAACAGCTATATCCAAATTGTGGCGCATGTTTCAGGAGGGCGAGGAAGATGCAGCGAGGCGTAAGTGGATACTGAGCCATTAGGAAGTGAAGGAGCCAGGGGCTCACCCCTACGCTCCCCCACACATTCCTCTGAGTGTTGTATCCGATGACACAGACCCTGAGCAAGGGATGTGCCCAATACAGGAGTTAAGAGAGGCATAGGGGTATTCAAATCCGACATATAAGCCACCACCATATACAAAGGAGGAGGTGCAGGGAGGCGCAGGGCAGCCAGCTACTGAACGAGAGGTGAGCAGCGAGGCGCAGAAGGGCGCAAAGGAGGTGCTCGAGAGCATAGCCACTAAAGAGTGGATAGGGGGACAGATACTCCTGATTCTGGAAGGGAAAACGGACGAGGAGGCAGAAGGGGCGAATAAGGCAATGGAAGGTCTGAACAGAAGCAGTGGAGCATCAGACTGGGCTGAAATAATGGAAGAGACAGATAGGAGGGAAAAGGAACGGGAGTAGAGATTAGAACAAGAAGACAGGAAAAAGAGAAGGTAAGAGAAGTTGCAGACAGAAGACAGAGAACTAAGGAAGGAGAAGTAGCAGGTGCAGAGGGAAAGGGAAAAGAGGATTGAAAAGGATTGCAAGAAAAGGAAGAGAGTGGAGCGGGAGCAGCGGGACAGGGAGATAAGGGAAGTAGAAGAGATCAAGAGGCAAAGGGAAACAGCAGAGTGGGAAAAACACAAGTTGGTTGAAAGGCAACAGATGAGGTTACAGCTGGACAGACTGGCAAGGGAACAAGTGCACAGGGAGGACGACGAGTGAGCAATAACGTAGGCAAAGATACAAGGAGCAATGGACACGGAAAACAACAGACTTGAGGAAGATAGATGAACAGAACCAGATAGCACAAGCTCACAGGGGAGGAGTACAGCAGAAAGAGACAGAGCAGGCCTAGGGGTCTGGGGGGAGGAAGTAGATATGACTTGAGGGACATTGACCTCAGCATGAAACCTGACACAGACTTGACATCTAGGAGACCTAGTTTTGCAGACGATTTCTGCAGTAACATGGGCTCAGAGTCTGACAATGAAGACAGGAACAGTGGGAACGAGAGGGGGAGCAGTATCGATCCCAGTCAACGGGGACAGACAAGCGGGTGTCATGAAAGTATAGGAAGCACACAGACTGAGGGGGCAACTCGGATGAGCAGGTGCGGCTGGCAAATGACTTGCACACCCTACATGACGCCACCCCATATGTTGACAGGCTCAGAGACCTCCCAGGACGAAGGAATGGGGAGACAGCCATGGCGTGCTCAAGGGGCAGGTTAACAATGTGATATGACAACACTGTTCGGCTACGTATACTAGAACCAATAGACAAATACACAGGCATCGAAAGTGAGAGAGGGGACAGACAGGTCAGACTGACTAGAAGCATGCAAGGGGAGGAGGGGTTCACACAGATGCCGTTACTGGAGAGGGGAAGGATACGACCAGAGTATATACCATGGAAACACGCTGTCAAGGAGAACGTGAACTGCAGACTGGCCTCATTAGGTAAGGGGGCTGGAAAGTGGATTTAAGAGAAGGAAAGAATGACAGTAGGAAACAGGTTAGCAGTGGGGGATGTAGAGGGGCTACTAGTGGGGATCCTCAGGGATGCTGCCGACATATGGAAAAGGGTGAGGTTCCCTGGAGTGAAAACGCAAAACACAGCACGAGATGGATCGCCGCTAGCAAACTGCAGAACTGCCGTATGGCAAGCACTTAGGAAGCAGACACATCAGACATTGGGGCAAATACGTCTCGGAAAATGGGGAAAAACACAGTATATTCAAGAGATTTAAGAGCTTTGGCGCCTTGAAACTCGAGAACCGTGGGACAAAACAGTAGCAATATTCTATCACATATTAGTGCAAGTGCTGCAAGAGCCCGTCCGGAAACATCTAAAGAGGTTGGTAGGAAAGGAAGCAAGAGGATGGCCATAAATAAAACTCGCAATAGTTTACCATTGTAGGCTATGGCAGGAGAAGCTTAAGAAAAAGGCAGAGCACAGGAAGATAGATGAAGTTAAACTAGTGCAGAAAAAAATATCGAAGTACGCGATGGAGGTGGCAGTATTAACCGCCCCACACCCACAGGGACAACAGCCGCAGCATCAACAACCATAGCTGTTCGCACTGCCCATGGGGGGAGGGTTCATGGGGCAGGGTAACACACAGCAAGGGTTCCTAGGACGAGGGTGGCAACCGAGAGGGCACGGGTTCTGACCACAGATGCATCATAACCAAGGGGGCTTTCATGGAGGGTTTCGGGGATATGGGCAGCAGGGCCCAGGGGACTTTTTCCTTTCTGGTTGACACATGGGCGACTAGGTC
Source organism: Ambystoma mexicanum (assembly GCF_040938575.1). NCBI lineage: Eukaryota > Metazoa > Chordata > Amphibia > Caudata > Ambystomatidae > Ambystoma > Ambystoma mexicanum. Next base: position 1,044,569,969 of record NC_090924.1, read on the forward strand.
CTGCATTCGGGAAGGAGCATTTAAGTTGTCAGACAATGCCATGAACACTCAAGGATTCTCTGGGGCTCGGGAAGTGGTTCCTTTCACAGACGATATTTCACTTTCTATAGGCGATCATGATCTCTCTCTGCCTTTACTTTACTCTTGACAGACACCTGTAAACATATATCAGACTGAACATGACTATTTCATTCATAGACAAGGGGATAGTGTGCTCCAGACCAGGAATACACATGCTCAATGTAAGGCAGATTGTTCAAGCTTATTGTTATGTTATGTTATTTTGCATTTATATAGCGCCTTATATACCATTGGTATGGTCTGAAGGCGCTGGTAGGTTGAACGCCCTTGGGAACCGAAGTTCAGATCAGTAGAGAGAGTAGAGGGAGTCAAAAGGTGCGTGTGAGCACCAGGTATGTGTGCAGCTCATGCGGTATTCGTGTAGCAGCTCCTTCTTAGCGGTAGGTGTGGTGGTTGAGAGATCAGGGGCATGTGTTCGTTCTGGCAGGATTTATCCAGACCGGATGCGGCTGCGTTAGGCCTCAGGACAACGCCTGGCTTCGGGGGTGTAACCAGCATTGTTTACTTAGAGTGATGTGGAGTAAGCGGTGTGATATGATGGGTTATATGCTTTTTCAAACGTTCTCTGCATTCCAGACCATACTATAAACCTCACGTAATCTTATGTGCTCCAGTCCGTTCCATGCACTCCTATCCACTCCGTACACCCCAGACAGCTCCATGCACTCTGGTCTGCTCACGCACTCATGCATTCCAGCCCGCCCTGTGCACTCCAGTCCACCTAGCATACTCCATACTACCCCACGCATGCACTCTTGTCTGCCCCACGCATGCACTCCTGTCTGCCCATGCTCTACGCATTCAGCAGCTCTACGTACTCCTCTATTCTACGCACTCATCAGCACGTAGATGTAATCTGTGCTTGTTCGTTTTATGTACTCATCCGCTCTATGCAACACGTTCATTCACTCTGAGCGCTCGATCGCTCCAGGCATTCGTTCACTCCAGGCACTCATCCGCTTTATGCCCTCACACGTATTATCCATTTACCTGTTTTACGCACTCACTCCCCACTATGCACTCACTCCCCACTATGGACTCAATCCCCTCTACGCACTCAGTCCCCTCTATGCACTCAATCCCGTCTACGAACTCACACACTCAATCCCGTCTACGAACTCAATCCCGTCTACGCACTCATACCCTTTATGCACCCATCCGCTCCTCGCATTCATCCCCTTCAAGCACTCGTCCATTTCACGCATTCAGCAGCGATATCCTGTTCTATATGTTCATCTCTACATTCATCTGTTCTACACCTTCATCCGCTCCATACACTTGTCCCCTTTATCCACTCGTCCGCTCTATCCACTCGTCCGCTCTATCCACTCGTCCGCTCTATCCACTCGTCCGCTCTATCCACTCGTCCGCTCTATCCACTCGTCCGCTCTATCCACTCGTCCGCTCTATCCACTCGTCCGCTCTATCCACTCGTCCGCTCTATCCACTCATCCCCCCTATACACTCATCCCCCCTATACACTCATCCCCCCTATACACTCACCCGTTCTGTACACTCACCCGCTCTATACATTCGCCAGGTCTATACATTCATGTGATCCAGCGATCTACACACTCTCTGCACTTCTGTATTCATCCGCTATCCACAGTCATGCACTCTACACACTCATCCGCTCCACATATTCATCTGTTCTACACGCTCATCCGGTTTATGCACAACCGTTCTGCTCATTCAACTGTTTTACACACTCCTGTGTTCTACTCCCTTCTCTGTATTTACCCACTCATCCATGTTACACGTTCGTCCGCTCTACACACCCAGCCGCTCAACATGTTCATCCATTCTATACACTCCTCACTCTACATATTCATTTGATTTCCTCACTCATTTGAGCTATATAGTTATTTGTTCTTCCACTCCGGCATTCTTCCACTCAGCCTATTCATCTGATCCACCTGCTTCATCCATTTTAACTATTTCATCCACGCCATTCACTTTGTTCGCTCCTCATGCATTATGTCCATCTCAGGAGTTTAAGTCTCTTTACTGTTTCCGTATGATTTATTCTTATTAACCACTTCACATTGCTCTGATCTATTTTATTCGGTTAATTGTGATTGTCCTTCTAGTTTATATTAGGGGTTACTAGCTGCCAATTCTCATCAGGTAGTTTGTTGGGCTGGTGTCATTGAGATGCTGTTATTCTGTTTGGGTTAGTTTGGTATGGGTTGGTTTTAGGGGGAAGAGCCAGGTTTTCAGCAGTTTGCGGAAAGACGTTAAATCCTCGGTTAGGCGGATGTGGGGTGGGAGTGAGTTCCATAGTGTGGGGGCGAAGGCTGAGAATGATGATCCGCCTAACCTGACTGAGTTTGTCTTAGGTATGACTAGGAGGCCGGCTGAACTTGATTTTAGGGTGCGTGGGGGGTGATAGGGTTTTAGCTTGTCTTGAAGATATTGAGGTCCGGTTTTATGCAGTGCTCGATGGGAGATGCATAAGGTTTTGAAAGTCACCCTTCGCGGTACAGGAAGCCAGCGCAGCGTCTTAAGGACTGGGGTGATGTGGTCTCTTGGGCCAAGCGCAAGTAGCATTTTGGCTGCCGTGTTTTGTGCCCTTTGGAGTTTATTCAGTTGGTAGGCGTGGATTCCGAGGTATAGGGGTTTGCGTAGTCTAGTCTTGATATAACGATTGATTGGACCGCGGAGAATCTGCTGGGAAAGGAGAGATATGGAAAGATGCGCCTAAGAGTTTTAAGGTGGTAGTGGCAGGACTTTGAGATGTTGTTGACTTGGCGCGAGAGTGTTAGGCCAGAGTCAAGGTGCATCCAAGATTTTTCACTGAGTTGGAGGGGGTCGGTGAGTTGCCCATGGCGGGTGGCCAGGGTAGTGGGTGCGGAAGAAGTTTGGAGTTGCCACAGACCATGATTTCTGTTTTGGAGGGGTTTAATAGGAGGTGGCTTTGGGAGTTGGGTTCTGAGTTCAGGAGTTTTAGAATTAGTTGAGTGTCGTCGGCGTAGTTGTAACACAGGATGTTGTGTGAACTAATTATTGGTGGGAGGGTGATCATGTAGAGATTGCACAGGAGGGCGGATAGGCATGCTCCTTGTGGGACTCCCGTGTCGACCGGACGGGCTTGGGAGGTATAGGTGGAGAGTATTGTTATTTGGTACCTATCTTTGAGGAATGAAGCTATCCATTTAAGAGCGGTTCCACGTATTCCTAGTGAGTGGAGGCGGTCTAGGAGGATTGAGTGGTTGATTGTGTCAAAGGCGGCGGATAGGTCAAGAAGGATTAGTGCGGCGCATCCCGTGAAGTCTGCTGTCATTTTAAGGTCATCCCAGATTGAGGTTAGGGTGGTTTCAGTTCTGTGACGAGCTCTGAAACCTGATTGTGCGGGTTCTAGAAGATTGTTGGCTACGACAAAGGCATTTAGTTGGGAGTAGGCGGTTCGGTCAATGAGTTTGGCAAGGAACCTGGTGTTTGAGATAGGGCAGTAGTTTTGGGCTCGAGAGGGTCGAGGGAAGGTTTTTTAATTAGAGGTTTGCCATGAACCGTTTTGCATGCGTCGGGAAAGCTACCAGAGGAAAGGGAGGCATTTATGATGGATCTTGCATGTTCTCCTGCGCAGGTGGAAGCGAAAATTTCTTTGAGGGTTGTGGCTGGGCAAGGGTCTAGGGGCGAGCCAGATGGTTTGCGGGCAGATAGCAGTTTGAGAAATTGCTCCGGTGATATTGGACTAAAGGATTTGAACGTTGGTTGTGTAGTGGTTGCAGCTGATGGGCAGGTCGGTATGGGGGGGAATTGTATAGCCTGGTGGATGTAAGAGAGCCAGTTTGGTGGCAAGAGTATTTGTTCTTTCGAGAGCTGTGGTGTAAAAGTGGAGGGAGAGTGAGTCGCACAGTGATTGTGAGGGGGTCGGAACGGTCGTGGTGCAGGCCGGTTTGGTGAATTCGGAGATGATTTTGTGGAGTTCTTTGCTTGGGTTTTAACAGTTTAGGATTCGGGAGTTGTAGTGGGCTTTTTTTTTTTGCGAATTTCGGCCTTGTACTGATAGAGGTGTCGGGCAAAGGTGGCCCTGCTCTCCTGGGTTTTGTCTTTCTGCCATTTGCGTTCTAGGTATTTATGTAGTTGTTTAGTAGTCTTCAACTCAAGAGTGAACCATTTGGGGAAGAGGCCACGGCGGGTTGACGATTTGCAAGTGGGTGTGAGCCGCATCAGAGATGCGTTGAGCCATGAGTCAAAGGCGTCAGGGGTTAGTTGTTTATTGAGTTGGCAGGTAGGTGGTGGAACTTGGAGGAGCGCGTCGGCTAGGTCTGGGACGAAAATTAGTTTTTTCCAGCATTTGCGTAGATTCGGAGGTTCAGATTCGAGTACGGGAAGGGGGTCGGGAGAGCGAATGGCGAACGAGAGAATGAAGTGATCAGACCAGATGATAGGGGTGGGGGGGTTTAAATGAATCCTGGTTTTTGAGCTGAAGATGCAATCAAGAGTGTGTCCGTTATAGTGGGTCGGGCCATGTGGGGTTGGAGGTAAATTGCGTCTAAGCCATCAACCAGAGAGTGAGTCATAGGGTTGGTGGTGATGTCGAGCCATATGTTGAAGTCTCCAAGAAGGGTGAGGTTGGGATGGTTTAGTTGAAGGGTGGCAATAGAGTCGCAGAGGTTGTTTGCAAATTGTCTATCGTAGCCAGGGGGCCTGTAGATTATTAGGAAGCTGTGTGAGAGTGACGGGGAGAGGGATAGTTTAGCGAGGAGAGATTCACAGGAAGGAATGGAAGGTTGGTTGTCGAGGATTGAGGCGTAGCAGAGAGACTTGTAGATGAATGCTACTCCCCCTCCTCTGGAGGGATGGTTCAGTGGGATGAGGGAGTAGTCAGGGGGGAAGGCTTCATTATCGATTGGGGCAAAAAACAGACATTGCATCTTTGACCTCCTCGCCTGTGGCTAACCAGACCTGGTTTTCATCACCGAAACTTGGTTCTCTGACGACCATGTTGCCAGATGAGGCTGCTTTGTAGGGCTTGATGTCCATGAGCTGGTTCCAGACCCACTTCCCCTCTAGCTTGACAGCACGGTCTGCCACCTTTTCCACAATGTAAGGTCCTGTAAATCGTGGCGCATTCCAGCGCCTAACAACGTTTCTTAAACGTACTATGTCCCCTACATTCACTGTGTTTTTAAGTCTAGAGTCTTGTGGTGCGTTGTCGCAGTTGCTCTCTCCACCATCTTCTGGTCGACAGGGCCAACGTTCAGCAACTGAAGAGCTACAAGCGAACTTTGAGCGTACGCGGTCGAGTGGAGGACACCCAATGGTTACTCGCTCACAGGCAGCAGAGCAAGAGACTGGACCGCTCATGGACTTGGAATGAGGATACACAGCGTTATTTTATTCCATAAATACCTTCCACAAGCAAGCCGATATAATTGTTGATGATTGTTCATGTTGCCCACAGTCTCCCAGATACTTTCTCAAACCAATTTGTCCACAATGTAAGGAGACCCAGTAGATTCCCAGCACAATCACACCGAGTATATTATCTTGCCTTTATAGAGTATTTGGCCCAGACATACCCAACACTTGAGCATGGCAATCCCCCTATCCTCGCCACAGTGAGAGACCCATCAGTAAGAAAAGTGTGGGAAGAAGTGTTTGCGTTTGCTGTGATTACATGGTCCGCAGGGCTTAAAAAGTTATTTACAATACTAAAACAATAACACATTTCTTCGCACATTTCAGGCGGGCAACTATATCTCCAGGCTGCAGGTGGATCAGCAGCACAGGTAAAAATGAACGAAACATTACAAAATGTAATGGTTCTGTTGGTTCTACTTATTCCTAGAAGTGTTATTGTGTTTGTATTTTGGAAGATTCCCTGCGTTGCTAGCACTACCGCTGTACCCCCCCACTAACATTCCCCCAACCCAAACAGGTGGAACGACCATGTCAGGATGACAGGAGAGCACTGCAGTTAGGGTAAGGAGAGGTAGGTTCAGTGTTGACACAGACATGAAAGGAGTAGACATGTATCTCACCGACACTGCTCAAGCGTCTAATAGCATGTGGTGAAACACATGAGAAATGTAGGTAAGATAACCACTGGGGAGAGCTGTTCTGTCTGCTTATTAATGCCCTATGCCACGAGTGCCTTCAGAACATTCATAGCAACTGAAGTACCAGCAGCAAGAGCACAATGCTTAATGTATCTCTCGATGGTGACAGCTCGAGGAAGGTTCCAGGGGAAACCAGACACACTGAGATGGATGTTCAGAGCAACGTTCCTGTATGAAGATAATTATATAAAGACGTTAGACATGATGAACAATTATTGGCAGCTAGATGAAGCTATACAATACATAACTGATGGGCCAGACAAAGGAGAAACAAGGACTATCACAATTTCACCTGACAAGTCACTACGGGCACAAGTTCAATAATTAATTACACTGAGTGAAGAATTTCTCTTTTTTATGATGAATGTGGAATTAATAGAATTTAAATATAACATTGTACAAACACCAACAAGTGTGTACCTCACAATCACGACAGGATTTGGATTCTATGAGGACTACTAATTTGAATGCGCGTAGGCTCACATAGGATAACCCCATTCTCACATAACAGGCGGCAGGTGAATATTGGTCTCTATGGAGCCATGCCGCCACTGACCTCCAATTAATTTGGACCAGTCAGGTATTAAGTGAACACTAGAACATAAACAGATCAACAGTGGGCAGAGCGCACAGACTGATAATATTCACCAGAAACAATTTTTTAAAACTATAATCAAATATCATTAGAATCCCAGCTTGCTCTAGGAAGGTACCAGCATCTTCAGTAGGCAGGGAAAGGCCAACGGTTGCTTGTGGTCTCTTGCATTAGGAACGGGACTAAGCAGTTCGGGTTGAACTGCCTGTAAAGACTGGAGGGGGGTTAGATCTGTACATATGCCCACTATATAGTTGGAATAGAGGCACATAGCACCCCAACCAAGGTTCTCTAATCGTAGCTATGGATGAACAACCAAGGCTGAGACTCAATGGAGGTGATGCAGGCTGGTTCTTAGGTACAGTGAATCCCCAAGCTACCCACCATGGAATGGCCACACACTATGTTGGGTGATAAGACAGTCATTTCTATTAAAGGATACAAAGTCAGGTAGATATACACAAATAAATAAGGCTCACTTTGTACTAGAAATCTAAACAGGTAACTTAACTTAAAATATGTATATAATTCTATGTGGTACCACTGTTACCTTTAAATTCAATTGCATTGTGCCAACTGCTGACAGTTACTTAAAAGCATTTAAATGATTAGGCAAAGGTTAACTTAATTGAATATTACTCTAGAAAGGCAGGTAATATATAGAACAATGGCATAAATACTTGTGTACAGGGGCTTGGGGAAGAAATGCAGTACTGTGTGAGGATCCCCCAACCTGGGTAACCTGTAAAGAAAAGTTGATGTGTACTTTGTGTTGTATATTGCAGCTCAGTCCAAATATGTTTATTAATAGCATGTTTCTCTTTCTACAGATCGCACTACCCCAAAGTACCTGGGAAGCTACAGGAGAACAGGATCCAAGACAAATCTGCGATCCCTGGATCAATTCTGAGGATGGAAGATGCACTTCCCTTGTCACAGTACCTTGGGTGCCTTGGAAGCCGAAGGGATGGAGTCTCTTGGCTTTACTCGTCGAGATCCCTCAAGGACGAATCCCTTTGGAAGGAGTAGTCACTGGGATGTTGGTGTCGAGAAGAAGGGAACCAAGCAGGGTCAGCATGGGAGCAATGCAGGACTTTCGCAGTGATCTATGATGTCTGGTTGCTACGCCTGCTGTGGATGTCCCATGAAGGTGAAACTTGCCGTGGACCTCGACAAGGCCTGGCTGAAGAAGATAAGACACTTGGTGGCTGTGGATGACATTCGCTGGCGACAGGTGCAGTGGTAGACAAAGGTGTCGGGTTTTGGGATTTTGCGGTTTACCGGGTTTTGGGATTTCGCAGTTTACCGCCTTTTGGTTCTAGCACGGTCTTCAGGATGGCTTCTGGTTACCTGGACAAGACCACTGGACTGGACTGCGGACCCTCACAAAGTCTGGAACCTCGGGACATTTTCTTTGGATTTTGGTGGCGGAAACCCACCGGCAGCGACCCTGGATCTTCTGCAGCACCGAAAAGTGGACAGATCGCGTGGCCCCTTTGAAGGATTCTTCAGGTATTTGGAACTTTCACAGCTCCCTGTGTCAGGCATCACTATGCCAGTGTACCCCTTCTGGCCAATACTCATCAGCCTGGCTTCCAGTGACCACAAACACCCCTCTGTGAGTATAGGTTTTGGCCAACAGGAGTTTTTAGATAGAATCTTTACCAAAACAATTGCATCAAAAAATTCTGGGGTGGGGGAGTAAGGGGATAACAGTGGTTGGGAGCAACTTGGGTTAAGTTAAAAATATAGGGAAGGGGGCACCCCCAAACAGAAAACAATTCAATGACTTTTTTTCAATGTAATTACATCGAAAAATATGTCTGCAAATGAACTAGAACCCTCCTCCTGATCCTGGGTGACACAGATGGACTTCTTGGTTTCAAGATGTCTAGGCATTCCTCTTCTGGACACACAAAGATCCCTTCTCCTGATGGCAGGCACATAGGACTGGCTTCTAGGACACGTCATGTGAAGTTGAGCAGTTGCACAATGTTCCCTTGTAGCTACAGGAAGAGGTTGCCTATCCAGGTCCTCTCTGGTTCAGTCCGTGAATCAGCACGGCAGCTTTTGGATTGGATGAAGAGATGCAGCTGCAGACCTCATCCTCCAGCTGGATTCCAGGATGCAAGCTTAAGTTGACTTCAGCTTCTGCTTCAGGTTTCTTGTTTCAGCTTCTGACAAGGAGGTGAGTGCGAGGTCCCCTGTTCTACAAAACACTCCCCATTCACTCAGGCTGAGCCAGGATCAGCCATCCAATACACACTAGTGCATTCATGCAGGCAGCACCCAATCAGGCTCACAGGCATTCAGGCCATTTACCAGACACCCACAACACAGGATGTGGATTGGGGGTTACTCCCCAGCCTTTCAGAGCACTACACTGCATTAATTCCTGTTTCAGTCAGGGCTAGCTCAGGCATTGTGCCACACAACCAAAAACAGACACCCACAGCACAGAATGCATTTTTACTACTCACTCCATTTATGCAACTCCACCCGAAGGGTGTACCCACAACAAGCAGTCCCTGGGAAGACTGCAGTCAGTCTGTCAGGGGGCAGTCCCAGAGCTTCTACCAAACAGCTATTCAGGGGAAGGGAACAGAGCCAGGGCTTTGAGAAACTACGGAGAGAGGCAAAGGAAGCCCAGAGGTCACTAGAGGCCATTTTGCGTTTGTGTAGGAATGCACCGATTCCTGTGGCAGGGCCTGGGTATCCCAGAAATTGAGGATACAAAGATCCACTGTCAAGTCAGCATATAGCTCCAACCAACCCATACCATGCTCTGTGGGCAATACACATGTGCCCAAAAGAATACACTAGTGGTACAAGGGTGTACCGCTAGCCATGGGTGTCCTAAGGGTATCCAATGGGTACTGTTCATCAAAAGGTAAAAATGAAGAGCTGCACTGCCAGGTGCCCAAACTGGACTCCTGTGTAGAAAGAAGCACAGAAAACACCAACAGAGAATTGATGGGACAAGGACGAGGGGGCCCGGTCCCTCCAAAAGCATTTCCAGCTTCACACTGCCCCTTTTGGGATGGGACCAATCCTGATTTACATATGGTCTTTCCCCTTTCTGTAATGTCTTGGCAGGCTAAGAACGAGGGTTTGGACGGTTGACCAATGTAATGCCAGAGGTCCAGATTAATTCAAAACCTTGCAGCCATCACCTCCTTTGTTTTGCATTATTGTGATTGTGCAGGTTCTTGGATAGCCTTACTGACTTCACAATTATTTGATATTTCTGAGGCACAATTATATTAGGTCTCCGATTCCTTACAGGGCTAGTGGTGCACCATGAATGACAGATACACTCATCTTCAGGAGGCTGCTCTAAGGAAAGCCGCTAATCTTTGACTTCTGATACTGAAAGGCACTAATCTATTGTGCTTGTTTTAAGAGAAGTTTTCATCTATTACATAGTACAGTCTTTATAAAGTCAGTTAATAGCTGTGCCACTTATCTGTGGTCCTCCGGCCGTGCTCATTGCTTTGCTCCCCAATTGGCAGTTCTCCCTAAGCTAATGGCAACCAAAGGCGACCTAATTACGGGGGACGCGAACAGATTGTCAGACAAGCCCCTGGTTCCTCTCTGGTTAAGAACATTGAAATGCGGCTTCAGAAAGAGCACAAGGATTTTGAAAATCTGTCCCGTGCTCCCTCCCTTAAGCCTGAAGCTGCAATGAGCCATCACTACTATTATAGGTTGGTTAACTTTACTCGGCCTGCAAGTGAAAGCGGGTCATGGATCACAACCACTTATGCAGAAATGTGCTCCCCCTCACCAATATACCAAACAATGGGCAACCCCCTTCTTTATATGGAGACCTACTTTAAGGATCCCTTACATAGGGGTAGTTTGAGGACTGCGTACGTTCCAAGGCCTGTTCTATGCGTTGCTATGCGCAAGAGCACCCTAAGTAAATAAATTACGCTGGGTTGATGTATCATTTATAGTATTAGAAAATAGCCTGTGCATATATGAATGAATGGGTTGGTCCGGAATTAAATGCTTGTAATCTTTCAGGACAATAATTTTTTGCAATTATGCAGATGATCAACTGTTCATTGCTTGTTTTCATTTTAGGTTAGGGAAGACTTAAGCATGAACACAGAAAGTTGTTTGTGTTCTGCAAAACTTGGAGACGACCAAAACTGTGTCTCACAGACTGCGAAAATCATATAAGGGATGATTCAAATGAACCACCCAATGCAGAATTTCTAAGGTACATAAAGCTAGGCTGAGAGGTACTTTCTGGTAAGCAAAGTCAAGAAGCAAATTGTGTCGTATATCCCTGAGACTGATGGAAGCTAAGCAGTAGCTGGGTGCTGCACCCCTCAAATTGTGTGATGACTTACTTCTAGATTCTGGGGGTGGCCAGTATCTCCACTATAGGAATACCCTCATCACAATACGATCTGTCTGATCTTTAAACTGAAGAGAGATCAATACCAAGGAGGACATCTCTTTATGCTACATAGATTGAACCCTAGACACTCGATACGCTCATCCCCATCCCCTTCCTGTTTTTGCAGATTATTCTTTGAGAAGAATATCTTCTTTTCTTATGAGAAGACACCTTATACTCCAAAGTTTATCCCAAAAAAGGTAGCAGGAGCTCCTCTCCAGAATCAACATGGCACGATAACCTGTTCTGAGATGAGAGTTTTCAGCACACGCTTTTTGCTCACTGTACTTTTAACAGATGGGAAATATCCATTCGCATATCAGTCTTTGTCCCGCCCACATGGGGAGTCCAGCACCGAAATGCTCTGGAAATGCCTCTCTGAACAAGAGTACCAACAGCAACCTCATACACGTGTTTCTGCCTTGTTGGGCCTCATCAGTGAGGTGAAGTTATGCTTCTCTGGGCACAGTGAGCAGGGAGTTTACGTCTGGTTGCCCCCAGGTATCTCAGGGTGACCAACCCCAAGTTCCTTGTAAATATTTTAAAAAAGGAAGCAGGCGCTCCTCTCCAGAATGAACATGGCATGATAACCTGTTCTGAGATGAGAGTTTGCAGCACATGCTTTTTGCTCACTGTACTTTTCACAGATGGGAAATAGCCATTTGCATATCAGTCTGTGGAGTGGAGCGCCTGCGACCTTTTTTGCAAAGTTTATCCCAAACCTAAGATAGGTACACATTCATTATCAAGTGTTTCACAAACTCATGTGACGTAACAAGATTTGAGAACTACCAAAAGTATGCATGCCTTCACCTTTGCAAGTTACCAATCAGTGCTTATTACTGTGCTATAGCCCAGATTGACACCAATTGTATTATTTTTTAACAAACACGTGAGGTCACTGTCACGGGAAAGGCAAACTCCAAGAGATCATCATCTTAGTTCTCATTAAGAGTAAGGTGTTAATGGTACATTTTTACCAACTGGGAGATATTTACCCAGTGGATTCTGAGAACATACCGTGTGCGTTAAATAGTGCATGATTAAGAGGTGATATAACTATTGAAAATACATCAAATGTGTACCCTTACTAAAAGAAAAGTAGAAGCAAACGTTTTAAGTATTAACCCCCACACCAGACTGCTCCTCCGGCAGGGAAACACATAGATAAGTCCTTTATGTGAAGGGATGCGCAGGTACACCCTTTAAACTTAAGAAATTTGCCGAGCATCCCCTCCCTAAAGGGCGTGAGAATCTGAGCATATAGAATGCCCCCCTTCTCATACCCTTTGTAGTAGAATCCACAGAATGGCCAAGGGCCATCTCTGACCTACTGTGTTTGATGTTACAAGGGATAGTAGTGGTATGATCCACTACTGTGCCCGAGACATTTTCATCCTTCAAACAGGATTACATTGATTATTAAAAAGTGAACTAAATATAACATTGATGTTTTCTCAAATACGATTTGCAGTATTTAAACAATCTCTATGTTTAACCACTCACTAGGGAGTGGTAGAGCCCTAATCATGCAAACACCCACACATGCACATGTAGCAACATTAATCGTCACATGCTGTAACCTGGGATGTCAAGAAACCAGACTCATTGTCTTGCAAGCCAAGGAAAACAGCAACCTGCACGACCTCCAGGCAACTTACCTTTATAGGTCACTGGTCACCTGACCGAAATGAAAACTAGGAAGATACACAAAATACTGCATACTATCCCACCTCCCGTCAAAACAATGAACTGATTCATCAAATAAAGTACAACTTTAGTGCCCATTTCCAGCTATGATGTCATATGGCTACTTCCACTCTGCTGATCTCCGTCAAGGGGCTTTGGACCTCCTGTTCATGACTATTTCTGGTAGCTAAAAAGCAGTTGCATTGTCCGTACCAGCCTTATTCCATCATAGAGCACATACTCTAATAATTCTAACGCAAACGAGCAACAGCAAAGCCAAATGGGACTGGACAATATCTAAAAGAGAAAAAATGGGTTGTGGCGTAATAGGTGCAGGACCAACTTCAGTTTATGGTCAGTGTCCACCCACAATGAAAATGTGTATTATTCACCTATCTAAAAACTAGTCATAAAACACATTCATAGGGATGTCTCTATATTCCGACAGACAAAAAAAAGCAAAACACGCAGCCAAGGTGAAAATTGTTGAAGAAGGGCAGGCCTTCCACATACAACTTTTCATCACATAACCAGGGTCATGCAATATACAACTGAGAAAAGGAGAACATTGACTAAGTTATTTTTGACTGCAAACATTCCCATTTTTCATTTAATCTTTCGTTTTTGGATTCTGACTACTGAACTGTTCTTCAACTTTTCTTAATAAACCAAGATAATGCAGAAGCAGCTTAATGTAGACTGCATTTTAATATTTTGCATATGTCAGCATCACAGATTAATTTAAATGGCAGAGATGCACTATACACATCAAATGTAAGATATCATACAACTGCATTACATACATGAAAACATTCTTACCTTGGTAAAGAAAACTGTGAGGTGAGTTTCACTGCCCAATAGCCAAATGGGATGTTTAGGGCACTTCAAGTATGAGCCAACCTACAAAGATCAAAACAAAAACCAAGATCAGTTTACAAAACCTTTTAAAAGGTGGCATGTAAAAAAATGTCTTCTACAATCATGCCATGGGACACTCACTGGGCCTCATCTGTTTTAAAGCGAACATGGAATTTCTGGGTACTTCAACAAGTTTTGGCTCGATGGTGCTCGAACGACACCTATGTAGACAAAACTGTTGCTACTGGAGAAGAGAGATGAGATGGAAGCACACATGGCTAAACCAATCCCCATCTCCTCCACCAAAAGGCACACCCTCTTGGTATCTCCTTGACCTAGTTCGGTCTTGCAGTAAGATCAAACGCAATATAAATGACATTTCATCGGCTCTTTTATTGAATTCCTGTTAAAAAGAAGCATTTGCAAATCCAATAGTGTCAGCTCTTTTATAGGTATTAAATATGCACTTGCCAGATACTACCATGAAATGCCCGGGTACTCCATTTGCCAGACACTGCCATGCATTGGCCAGGTAGAACCACTATCGAAGTCCCTGGCAAATGCCTATCCATGTTTACACAAAAGACAAAACTGTTTGGTTTTGATAATTCTTGTCTGTATTTATTGTCACAAAGAGGAAAGTTTCACACCTCAGTGAATAATAAAAAAAAGCCATCCTCTCGGCAACAGGGAAGTAAACTACAAATTAAAAGCCTATTATCCCTCCATGGTCTCCCTGCCAGGTTCCGTCTGCTCACTGAGTTTTACTATAACAAACAATCAAACAAACCTGTGCATCCGCTGCTGTAGATGGGCCAATAAGTTAATGCCCTTTTCTAAAAAGAAAGTTTCCCAAGTCCTCTCAGGACACTGTCCAACTAAGTCACTCACAGCTTCAAAGACTTGAAGCGTCCCTGTACACCTTTTTAGTCACGGTGGGTCTGGGTCCTCGGAGATCCTGTTTGTAGTAAAATGTCAGTGCCGTGGCCACTGCACCTCCAGTGGTCGTTGAACTCCTCTATTTTAAGAGTCAAGAACTTGGGAAGCAGAACAGGGACTCAAGAAGCAGCCATTGCTCTCCAGCCTGAGGGACGTTAATTAAAGACACCAGTATATGCAATAAATGTACTATTAAAAATACTAGCAAAATCCCAGCCCTGTGGAGAGAACACAGAACATGCAGAATATAGATGATGCAAGCACTTTAGCAGTAATGTAGCAGGCGTGAAAGGCAACACATCACAAACATTACCAAAAAGGATGTGTCTTGTGAAAAAGGTGCAAATGGCTGGCTTAGCAGTCACTAGGGTCAGAAAGAGCACCAAGGGAGTTGGGGTTGGGGCCTCCCAACAGTACCTTTCTCCCCTGCACTTGCGCGTTCTCAATGTCACTGGGCCTAGCAAGAACGTTGTTTTTGTTCTCCCTTGTTGCTTCTTTCCTTCCCCTGGTGCTGTCAATCTCAATCCTGGGACTCAGGGGCAAGATTGGTCCTTGTTCTCATTCACTCTCACCCGGAGTATCCCTGAATTTGTGGGGACCATGGTAATCCTGAAGTCCATATTTAATTTTTAAAAAAAGTATTGAGCACATTTAGTGCCTTTTATTGTATTTTTGTCGATTTCTTTAAAAGTTTTCTTTTTTGTAATTGTTTTTTCATATTTCTTATGTTCTCTCTATTCTATTTTTATACACAAAATACATTTCTATTTTTTTGCAAAAATCGTTCCTCATGCTTGCATTCAGATTTTTTAATGAGGAAGTTTTGAGGTTATATCCTCCTTTAGATACACGCAACAGATTAAGGATGAACCAATCTCTTTTTTGAAAATTATTTCAGCAGCTTGGGTACTATTTGTGTTGTATGATCAACTATCGAACAAAATATGATTTTGAATTCAAAAGTGCCCTGAGCATACAGCACCTCCCGGTGACATGTTTAGAAATGTGACCAACCCATTAAGCTCCAGGGGTGTATGCTGTGGGTCTATTTGCCTATTACGCAAGCCAATGGAAAGACTTAACCAATAAAAAAAATGCGAGGCCACAATGACAGTGTAGGAATAATCCCAATTCTAAAAGCAGAAACAGACAAGTAATTAAAGAGAGCTCTGGAATTGAATGTGACAGATAAGTAGAACACTTGTTCCAAATGGATGGGGGCAGAACTTGTATTTTATCTGGAGGTTGAAAAGGGCTAGCTGATGGAGTTCCTTTGAAAACTCTTGAGGGTGCCTTAAAGAATTATTCCAAGGCGAGTATGAAAATACCCCAATGTAATTGGACAAAAGCCCACTAGAATAATTTCTCTGCTAAATCCCAAGAGTGGGCGGACTGGGAGGTAACTTCCACTAGGGGGAGCTCATTCCAAATAGAATGCTTGAGCGTGTAAAGTGGGAACTGCACTGTGCTTTCTCGTTGTATTCAAAACAAAGCCAGATTTGTTTTCCATGGGAAAAGATGGCATTACTAAGCCGATAAAGGACAACTTTTTGCAAGTCCAAAGCCAATTAAATGAAACCCTGACGATTTTCACCAGATTTGTGGAAGGGTGCAAATTTCCACATCTCAAGGACAGATTGATAATGTGTGACCTGTGAAAAACAGATATTAATATTTAAAAAGACAGATTGCTAATGAAAGGGATCTTAGCTGATGTCAAAACAAATTACAATATCTTCTCGATCATGACATCACACAAGAGGGGAAACAACCAGCACCTGGTGGGACCAAATCTGCAAAGGAAAGTGGGGGTATTTATTCCTTTTATTAGTAAATCATGGGCCAACCACTACAAACAGTGCATTCAAAAATGTATAGCACAGGGTTCCTTAAACAAATGCTTGTAGACCGTAACGCTACCTACCTAGTTTGTATATTATTTCCATGCATATGTTAGAAACCCACTGCACCACATACACATGGGAAACATCCATTTCAAATATGTTTTTACATTAAGATTATTAATCTATGCACTCATTTGTTGATACCATGCTTGCTACTGATATTGAGAAGAATACGTGTTCATTTGCTAACTGAAGAGATTAAATATATTGGCTGATAATGAAGATTGCCCATGCTTATAGCGCAGGGTAGTCTTGATTCTATTAAAGACACAGAGGGGAGCATTATGCGTGACTTTCTTTATTACTGCAACAAACAGCATTTCAAATATGTAGCATTTTAAACTTAACACTTTTTTTTACTCCTGTAAGAACTTAGGAAAATCAAAAGGTTTAAGAGTTCAAACCGAACTACAAATCCCCATGAGACTCCTGCATCTGGTAGTTCGGAGGTTGTATCAATGCTCCTATCAGTGCTCAATCCTCTGGATAAATAGCCTCCCACCCGGGTCCTTTCCTCTTTCTTTTGACAGCAAAACTCTGAACGTTAACTTCCAAACCCCGAACTTTCTTGCAGTTTGACTCCGAATTCTCTCCATGGCTAGGCTACAACTTTGCAGACGTTCCTAGCGAAGAAGGTTGGTGCAGAGGTATAAACTGATCGACCTCACTTCCAATCCGTCTCAAGTAGTCTTCTGTTCTTCTCTTAGGGACAGATAAAAATACAATCGTGAGGATGGGAATACGCTTGAGTGTTTACATTCTCTAAACACACTTATAACTATTGCTCTCTGCATATTCTGGGTGGGATATAATGCTCACCTCCGTGTCTTTAATAGAATCAAGACTATCCTGCGCTATAAGCATGGGCAATCTTCATTCTATGTCAAGATAGGAGGAGAGCATTATGCTTGTTCAATGCTGTCTACTACTCTACTCGCTATCTGAGAGATAGGTTTAAAATAAAAGGTCTTAAAGGTTGACTCGGTAGACCAATCTGCTGATTTCATAATATCATGATTTCATAATATCATGTAAAGGTACTCCCGCTGGAAAAGCTCTGGAAGCCATTGCGCCCCTGGCAGAATGTGCGCCAAACCTAGATAAGTCTATGCCTGCCCAATGCATAACTTCTCTGACCCATCTAGCTATCGTGGCTGTAGCTACAGCGTGGTATGGCTTCCTTCGCGCTATGAGAAGCTGAGTAACTCCTATTGGTCTCACGCTAGCTGTAGCTAGCTATTAATCTTTTATACACTGAGCTATGCATAACAACTTATTGTTTGGGAAATAAGGATATTAAATTATTCTGGAATTGCACTTTGTTCGCTTCGTCACACTGAAGGCAACGTCCTGCGGGTAGAATATTTTCCTGTCTACATCTAGAGCTTTGACATCGTACACTCTCCTACAAGCTACCAAACA
Organism: Ambystoma mexicanum; assembly: GCF_040938575.1. NCBI lineage: Eukaryota > Metazoa > Chordata > Amphibia > Caudata > Ambystomatidae > Ambystoma > Ambystoma mexicanum. The sequence goes on from NC_090924.1 coordinate 1,044,587,936, forward strand.
GAGAAGCATCGCTAGTTTCGTTGAAAGTTGGGATCGTGAAAGACTGCTATTGTCTGGCCATCCAAGGAACAACTGGGAGACATCTTTCACGTCCCAAAGAACTGAGTATTTGGGTTCTGGTGGCTTCTGCAACTTAATACCCTTGAGTAAGCACAGCACTGCAGGGTTCTCTCCTGCAGGTTTTATCTTCTACCTTATCATGCCCTGCTGATATTGCGGATCTGTACACTTCGAGCGTCCTGTAGGTGCACCCGTCACAAAACCTATCTCCTAGGAAATTGAGTATTTGCACTAAAGGTGCCAAAATGGGATCAATACTGTGTACTGAACACCAGTCGGAACAACGTCCCCAAGCAGCATCATAGCTCCTAATGGTGGAAGGCGCCCAGGAATCTCTAATGTAGTTGGCAGCGAGCTGCGAAATGCCTGCCAGTTCCCATCTCTTCCTGAAACCCTGCATGTGATCAGGCAAAGACTGCCTTCTTCCACCAGCGGGTGCGATTGGTAGCTGGGACCCAGCAAAATGTTCTGACTGAGTTATCATCCTCTACAAATCCGAAGAAAGTTCCATCACTACTGAAACCCATGGCTGGGACTTCCATAGCAGGACTACTAAAACCAGTTCTGCTAACTCCCTGCAGACTTTCGCTAGAACTCTCGTCAGCATGACGAACGGCAGGAATGCATAATGGACTGCTCCTGTCCACTGATGCAAGAATGCGTCTGTTCCCACTGCACCCGGGTCTGTCCTCCAACTGAAGTAGCAGGGCGTCTGAGCGTTCAACCTGGATGCAAAGAGATCGATGACTAGGGGACACCAAATCTTCTGGAATTGCGCAAATATTCCAGTCGCTGGAATACACAAGATATTGTGAATTCCATTCTGCTATGACATTCTGTTCCACTGGTAAGTGCTCTGCTGTTATCGCTATGTGAGGCTGTAGGCACTGGTGCCAGAAGTTCTTTGCCAATTCCGACAGCATCCTGGAAGTAGTCCCTCCTAAGTTGTTTATGTACCGCACAGTTGATATGTTGTCCATCTTGAGCAGATGCAACAATTGGCTCTGTCTTTGGAGAAGGCTCATACGGCAAAGGACCCTGCTAGGAGCTCTACGCAGTTTAAGTGTAAGAGAAGTTCTTCAGCTGACCATTACCCTCCTGTGTCTAAGTTGCCGCATCTTGCGCCCCATCTGGCTTTGCTCGCATTTGACTCTATGACCCAGTCTGGAGTACTGCTGAAAATTGCTCGCCATTCCAAGCTTCCATGTTTTGCAGCCACCAATGAAGTTCCGTAAGAGCTTCTTGGTCAAAGATAACAAATTGATGGTAGCCCAACCCCCCCTCGTAGGTGTCTGATTTTTAGTCTCTGGAGGGCTCTGTAATAAAGAGGTCCAGGAAAGATTGCCTGAATCGAGGCCCCTAAAAGATCCACTATCCTGGCTCGATTGCAAAGCGAAATAATCTTCTTCGCAATGACAGACAGAGTTCTTTTTTGATGGCTTTAACTTTCTGAGTCAGCTCGACAGATGCCTTTCTGGTTTCTATAATGAACCCTAGGAACTTAATTATCTGAGCTGAACGTAGTTCTGACTTGTCGATGTTTATAACGAATCCGAAGGAGGAAACTAGGTTGCATACCAAAGATACTTGGTTCTGCAGAATGGCTGCGTTCTGGGCTAGAATAAGGATGTTGTTTAGGTAAATGACTATCCCGATTCCCCTTTCTCGTATGGCCGCTGCTACTGGCCCCATTATTTTGGTGAAGGCCCAAGGGGCTGATGCTAGACCGAAGGGCAGACAAGTGAAACGCCAGACCTCCCTGTTCCATAGAAAACAGAGGAATCTACGATGATCTACCGCTATCGGGATGGTAAGATCTGCGTCTTAGAGATCCAGACGAGTCAGCCAATCAGCAGAAGGTCTTGGAGGAGATGTATCCCATCTTGAAGTGCCTGTACGTGAGCTATTACTTTAGACTATTCAGATTTATCACTGGCCTTACCTTCTCACCTCTGCGCACTAAGAACATATTGCTGAGGAACCCCAGGCCTCCCTGCACCTCGCGCTCTATGGCAATTTTGCTCGGTAGGCTGTGTAACTTGGTGTGAAGTAGCTCTCGCTCTTCTAAGGGCATATGAATTGCTTGGGGTTCTGTCCTCTGTGTAGGTACGCCTGTAGATTCTAGGTACATGCCTGCTACTGCCTAAAGCACCCATGCATCATTGGACAACCTTCGCCATTTGTGAAAGAATAAGAGCGTTCTCCCTCCCACTTTTGGGATACTCGCTCTCTGGGTACTCACCACCTGCTGCACTCTGTTGTCTGTAGGCTCCCCTTCTTCTGCATCCTCTGGGAAAATGCGCTCTGGCTGCAAAGAATGTGTCCTGTTGCCTGTTCTCCCAATATTCAGCTCCAGGCCCTTGGGGTCTGCGCTGCATGCTAAAGCGACCTGACGATTGACCCCGATGTTGTCCAGTTCCTGCAAAAACTGTGTGAGGCTGTCTGAAACAAGGGAGGAAGGGTGGAACCGGCTGCCTAATGAAAGCACGTTCGTTCGTGGCTCTGGTCCCGGCCTCTCAATAAATTGATAAACAATAAGTCAAAACTTGCTTGCTGTGCGTGCTTTTTGCCACCACTGAAGGGAACAAGATATAGAATATATATACGCATCCAATACGGCAGGAACATGATATAGAATATACACATTGACCGACCCTGCTCGGGGAGCGCTCCACCTAAGTGCCCCCTTTTAAGTGATATTAATTACACAGGAAGTGTCAAACTGCAAAATAAATCCACTTAGCTGACCTGCAGCAGAAAGAAAGAGAAAAGGACTCAGGTGGGAGCTATTTAAACAGAGGATCGAGCACTGATAGGAGATTGATAGAGCCTCAGTACTACCAGATGCAGGAGGCTCATGGGCATGTGTAGTTTGGTTTAAACTCTTAAACTCTTGGACCGTTTGATTTTCCTAAGTTCTTACCGGAGTAAAAAAAACAAAATGTGTTGAGTTTAAAACGTTACAAATTGGAAGTGCTGTGAGTTGCAGTAATAAAGAAAGTAAAGCATAATGCTCTCCTCCTGTCTTGACACAGAAGCAGCAATGTTGTTAGAGAAGTAAGTGTTCTGTTTATAGGTGGCACTGTATTATTTAAGATTAGACATGTTAGAAAAATAATCATTTGATATATGGAGTGATTGTGTGTGCATGATCTATAAGTGAGAATCACACAGGCATGTTAATTCTTGTTCCTGTAAACCAGATACAAAATGTATCAATATTTCATTGTGGTGACTTAACCAGCATAATGTTAGGGGGCCACCTTTCAAATGATTTTATTTGAATGCAATGAAATATTAATACACAATTTTTCTTGTCCGAGAATTGTGAAGTGGGATAGTGGCATCTATAATTGAATCCAGGAAAGATCTGACAAGCAGTCAGAGAGGCATGTTTTGGTCCAACAGAGTTCATCCCCCAATGTGCCATGGGGACGGGTAAGCATAAGTGCTTGCCTCTGCCTGGAAACACTTGCCTTCATCTCACAAATGGAGGACTCTGTTTGGACCCTTTTGGGAGAGGAGTCGTTCCAATTTCTTCTTTGGTCCTTGAAGGTCCAAAATGAATCAACAAAGGAGAGGTTTGCCCCTTATAAAGGTAAAAGGCCACTTAAGATTGCATAAAAGCAAATCTGCTTTGAGCTGTCCAATCCCTGTCAAGGTAACAAGTGACATTTGCCTCCTGCATTATACCAAAAGTGCTTTGCTGTGCAGGAAGGCGGAGAGACAGGAAAGAAAGAAAAGCTCACAGAAAACAAATGCGGACAAAACCTTCCAGCATTCCATTCTGCTCTGCCTGTCTAGTCCACCCCGATTCCTAAGCCTGCTACTTCAAAGGCCCTTTGATACCCTGGTGTGAGGCTGGCCCTTTTGTTTAGGTTGTCCCACTTTGAAGCTGGTTCCCAGTAGGCTTCTGTTGAGAGCTTCCTGGGCTGAAGAGAGGTGTTACTCAACCTCACAAATAATCAGAGGCACATGAGTTAAGCAGAGTCTGTGTGCCCTTTGTCCTGCTGGCTGAGCAGACACACAGTGACTAGAATACACACAACTCTTCCCTGGCCAGCCTGGGCTCACAGTATTGGCATGTGTATGATACAATCTGCTGTGGCTTCAATAATTATTTGAACTATGAACTATCAGCCAGCATACAAAAGCCCAGGTATGGCTTATATTTCAAGATTACCCTGCCACCATGCAATAGTTTGTTGTGATTATTATGGCTTTAAAAGTGCAGATTTAAATGCAACTTCAGTCTGCAATGACTTTGCTGTTACAGCAGCTGTCCAACGGGACACATGTGACATCTGAAACTGCTGTATTCCACAGGAGAGCAGGCGCTGCAGATCAGGGAGACTGATGCAGGAGGGTACAGGTGGACACAATGCTTTTGCAAGGAGCTTTCTTAAAGGGGGCAGGGAATTATTTAGCAGATAACCCTTTCTGAGATGCATTAGCAGATTCATTTTATCTATATTTATAAAAGTCTAAATTTGTTTGTGGGTTGGCGAAGCGTTATTCCTTATAAAATTCCACACCGTTTCACCAATCTTCACCAAATTGTGCATGGTTACCTGTTAGGACCCTCCAGACATTACTGGCTACATGATATTTGGACACCCCACTCCTTTTCCAGAATTTCAACACTTTCACACAGGAGTGAAACATGAAATCAGCTAAATATCAATGTGGTCGTAGAATGACCGTTCTCGGCACGAGGAACAAAAACTACGTTTCAGGGCCCTAGGATGCACCGTTTCCGAGATATTGGCACCGCAACAAACTGCACCACGTGTGCAGTGAGGCGACAGGTGGGGAGGGAGCACAGAAGGTCCCAGTATGCAGCAGCGCACTAACTCTCGCCTCCCCCTCAATCCCCTTAAGGTCTGCTCTGGGGTAGGTCAGCCAGTCACACGTGCCCATTCTCATTGCAAAGCACATTAAGCGATAAGGAAATCGGAACAACGACCCACAGGATCATCGATTTTTAACATTCAATGAGTGTTGTCATGTCTGTCCACAGAACCCGTTCGGAGAATGGGCTCTTTGTGGTAGTCATTAATAAAAAAAAATTAAAAAGCCAGGACAGCTACACCCTTGCCAGATGGCAATCCTTCATAGTTTGCGATTAAAAAAAGCACAATGTGTAATGGATGTCACTCCGTGATCCAAAGAGATGTTCAAAATAGCAAAATAAGAGCAAGTGAAGCAACTTGTAAATCACAACATGATAAACTAATCACATTGAGGGGCTACCCGGATGACCAGGTGGTTACATTCAGACGAGCAGCAGTTAAATAAACATTTCTGGGAAAAAAGGTATAATTTGCCTTTTTGCAAATGTCAGCACAAGCCTTAATTTATGTAACTGAATTGTGATGCAGAGTTCGCCTTTTGAGCGACCAGGTATTTGCTGATGCATATGCGTGGACTGGACAATACGGCAAAAGAGCAATGCCCTAAGGGCTGGTCCAACATCCTAGAATGACCCAGTTTATTTTTGTCTAAGTGGGCCAGTATTTTTGCCCACCAGCTTGATGAGCTTCTGCACTGCGCAGCTGGTAGTTTACACCAATGTTAATGAACAAATATGGTCTAAAAAGCACTATTTGCAACACATGTTACCTAAAACTCCTCGTTGGGCAGTACTCAAACAGTCTGCCAAGAAAAATAAATTGACAATTGTGATTGAGGGCTACTTTACCATCGGTGCCCAGGCCTATTTTATGACTTAGTTTTATCCTGCTGATGTGGAATAGATTTTGGTCGTCCATGAAGAGAAAAGGATCTCATAAGTAGTGTAGCTTTTTATTGCTTAGGTTCTTGGTTGACACAGTAATAGCTCTTGCTAATTAGGCAGATGCATGAGAACAAAAAACAGAAGCAGCCTCAATTGGGTATATAGTCTGTCATCTAAAAGTACTTATAAAAAAAGGAAATCGCATGCACATACTTTAACAAATGCTTTTATGGAGATATTCCTACAAAGGCAAAAACGTAATAGAAAGTACACTCGAACGAAGCAAATATTATAGCACTTCTAGCAGTTAATTTTATTTATTTATTCTTCATTTGATGGCGCTTATTCATTAAGTAAATTCTGTTTCAAAGCGCCCACAGTGCAACAGGGAGGGAACATGGGATTGAAAAACAATGAATACAGTGTAAGATAAAGACAGACCTTCAATGCATTTTGAGTATATAGAAGGTGCAAGTGCTGGGGGATTTAAGGGTAAGTGCTGGAATGTACATGCTCGTGGGTGAGCAGCATATGAAGTGCATAGCATTGTAAATGCTATTGGGTAGAAAGTGCAAGCCTACAGAAATGAGGCCGGTGGGTGCCAAGGAAAGTGCTAAGAGGTAGGCAGAGGCTGGGGCGATTGGGTATGGGAGGCCAGGTCCCCGAGGGATGCATAAGGACCCTGGGTCATCAATCACAGGGACTGAGATTATCAGAGAAGGGACGAAGGGAAGGAGGAGGTGAAGAGGAAAGCCTTGATGAGTTTCTGGAATTTGAGGAGGTCCTGCTCAAGATGAAGAGGTAGGGGGAGGCTGTTCCATAAGAGGGAGCCAGCTGAAGAAAGTGATCGTCTTCCGGCCCTCTGTTCAGCTAAACACTTTACACATAGAGAGTTGGTGCCAGAGGACCACAGAGGTCTAGATGTAGAGTATTTGTGAACGGAGGATAGCACAGGGGCAACACGCTTGTCTTGGAAGCAAGACCACACAGAGCAAGAGGTCTGAATCCCTGATCCGTGCTAAGAAACCGAACTCCGGTATGGTATTAGGCGCGTTATAAAAGAACAATTGCATACATTAAAATAAATACGTTTAGTAAGAGGAAGTTGCAGAAAGAGTGGTCCCAGGCCCCAGACAGCCTTGTGGATAATGCCGGGGGATTTGAATTTAATCTGTGCCGCAACCAGGAGCCAGTGAAGAGTTTTTTGGGCAGGAGAGATGCGGTCCCTGCGCTTAAGGCCAAGGATAAGTCTTGCTGCCCTATTCTGAGCTGGAGGGGGAAGAAGGTAGATTCAGGAGAAGGCTATTGCAGTAGTCAAGCCTAGAGAGAACCAGGGCTCGGGTAACATTGAGCTTCTAGGGAAAGTGAGAAAAGGGTGAATTCCTTTGAAAAGGAATAGTTGAAAGTGGACTTCTTGGCAATGTCCTGGGTGTGAGGGAGGAAGGAGAGAGAGGGGTCTAAGAGTACTTCAATATTTCTGGCTTCAGAAGAACGAACAGGGGGAGAGCAGGGATCCCAATGGTAATGATCTCAGTCTTGCTGGCATCGAGGTTGTTGGAAGCACCCCCGGACTGGATGGCAGATAGGCAGTCATGGAAGATGCAAGAGGGTCAGCAGGAAGTTTGAAAACGTTTTATTTAAAAATAAAATGTTTTTATTTATTAAACAAACAAGCAAATACAAGACAAGTTTCGCCATGTCATTACAGTGATATGGGCACATATCAATTTGGGCAACCTTCTTATATGGTCACCCCTCACATTTGTTCCTAAGAAGCGCCTGTGCCTAGTCTCTCTCGAAACCTATACATTCAATGAAGATCATCCACTTCAGGGGTGAACATGCTCCATTGTCAGTGTTCCAAGTTTCAATTCCCTCTCTCTTTTCATACATTCCTCTCTGCAGCGCTCTGTGCCACACTGCGGTCTCTGCTAGTGCCCACCAGGTTTATACTCTAGGGCCCTCGGCCGATTTCCATGCCATGGCAATTCTACATTTCCACTAGTAAACAAACCCGATCTTTCCTTTTGGTAAGGTGGGCGTCATGTCTCCCTCCCGCCCCTTGTGAACTATCCCAGCAAACAATACTCAGAGTGCCACGTCTGTATCTGGATGCCTCCCCGTACCACCTCTGCTATTGCTCCCCAGAATTACTGAATTGCTGGGGACACCCAAAACATATGCATCATGTCCGCTCCCACCCGTGTGCATCTTTGGCAAGCCTGGTCACCCACTTCCACTATGTGGGACAGCCTGTGTGGGGTCATATACGCTCTATGAGTGGATATCCCTTTGTCTTCCCAATTTCTCCTATACCGTGTCAGTGCGCCCTGCTTCTCACCTAGGACCCCTTTCAGGGGATCTGGACTGTCCAGGTGTTACCAGGTTCTGCGCCATATATCTGATCAGCTGCAACAACTGGGAGGGTCTCTCTAAAGCATGCGCCTTTACCCACAGTACTTCTTTCAAAAGATATTGCTACAAAAACGGCTGCAGCAGCAACGCATCTAGTGAAGTTATGTCTCCTAGCCAACGTAACACATGTTGCAATTGCCCTGCTAGGTAGTAGCATTCAAAATGGGGCACCTTCATCCCTCCCTCAGCATAGTCTCTGTGCAGAGTGCTCAGGGCGATTCGGTTTCTTCCCCCCTCCCACCGGAATTCTCTCACCTCCGCGTTCAGTCTTCGGAAGAAGGCTGCAAGTACACTATACGGCATGTTGGTAAAGCAGTATAGGAGGTGGGGGGAGGGAGTACAAGCATCTTCAGGAGAGCAGCTCCAAGGGTCAGTCTTCTCCAGAACTCCATAGAGTTGGCCACACTATTCATAGCTTTCGGTGTATAGTTCTTATGTGAGGCCACTGGGTCATGGCCATACATCGATGCCTAAATAGAAGAAGGTTTGCGTTTCCCACTGGAGGCTTAATTGGGGCAGGTGTTGATCACTGAGGCCTCTAAGTCCCGCCAGCGGAAACAGACATAACTTCTCCCGGTTCACCTTCATCCCTGATAGCTTGGCATACTAGTCAATGACGTCTAGCAAATGTGGAAAGTTGCCTTCTGGCCTATTTACATACAGTAGCATATAGTCTGCATACAGGGAGACCAGGTCTACCACCCCGTCTAATGCTAGTCCTGTTTCTGCATACTCCCTCCTAAGAAACACAGCCAGCGGCTGCAATGCTAGGATATACAGCATTGGCAACAATGGTCAGCCCTGCCTAGTGAGTGCCCTTTCACACATCTCATTCTTTAGAAATCTGCCAACTGTGTTCACCCGAGCCATGCAAGCCGTGTAGGTATATTTTACCCATCGTAAAAAGGTTTTACCAATTACCAAGTTGCGCCAGAGCCGCCAGTCCCAACGGACCGAGTCAAAGGCCTTGATTGCGTCTAATGTTGCTACTGCGCACTCCACCATCAGGTGATTAGTACTGTATGGCGTGGTGTAGCTTCCGCAGATTCCCTGTGGTGTTCCGCTTTGGAACATATCCAGTTTGTTCTGTGTGTACTAAGTCTCCCATTACCCTCTTTAGTCTGTTTGTAGAACCGCCGCCAAAATTTGGCAGTCTTGGTTTACCATTGAGAGGGGCCTATATGATCCACAACACTGTGATGCTTTACCTGGTTTAAGGATTGGAATGATAGTAGCTTCCCTCAGGCTGCTGGGCAGTATTCCTATTTCATATGCCTCTGTAAATCTGGGCGCTAAATCTGGCCGCTAAAATTTCCTCTGTTTTGTAAAACTCCCCTGGGAGCCTGTTGTTGTATATGCATACGTATACATAGTTAACATGGCAAAGGGCTAAGGGGTTCTAAAATGAGGCAAATCAGGGAGTGCAGGCTAGAAGGTTGATATCTTGATGTATAAAATGCTGGCAGTTACTGAGTAGGAGAGCGGGTTTAGGCTGCTGCATATGAATGATGTACTTGAAAATGTTATTGCAACCCAAATAAATTAACTCTGCCGCACACACAGTGTCTTGTACCCTCAAATTGATATTGGCAACAAGGATGGTGCAGCAGCCCCGGCCTTTATTGCTACGTGACGCTCCAGAGGCACCCCAGGGAGCGCGATGAAGATGGATTGCCAGGGATGTCCCACGTGATCTATGGAAGTTGGACACAATCGTGAAGTGTGCTCCCCTTCACGTTTCAGGCAAGTGAAAGTGTGCAGTGTAAGCAGGGAGATGCCAATTAGTGTATGGACACAGCGGTTAGCAAACTGCACGGCCAGACCCATAGTGCGCAGACAGAGGGTCACCAGGATCCATAGTGTCCCTCACTGCAGCACCAGCCCTCCCTCAACAGCGCAAGGGTAGAGGACCTGCGGCCAAACGAAAGCTGGTTGCCCAGCAACTTCCCTTTGCTCATGGCAGCGGCCATCATAGGATAAGGCAGTTTTGAGACACTGCAAGTAAACTAACAGGAGCGGACATTGCCAGGTCAGGCAAAACTTAAGAAGCACCATAAAACACACAACAATGAACATCCCAAGCCGGTATTGTTTCTACCCCACCCTGGGGAACCAAGTATGAAGTGGGATGACTGGAAGGAAGTATTCACGAGATACATACATGGTGTCATGGTAGCAATTTTGCAAGTGATAAGAACAACTATTATACCATTGTTTAGGGCACTAAGGCCAGACATTTTTTTTTAAAATTACTGGAGCGATCAGCACTCAAAGCAGAAGGTTTGTCCAGTTTTGAACAAAGCATAGCAAAATTAGACAAACGTGATTGTAAGAGAAAACATGTTCTTGGCAAGATACCACTTCGCGATACAAGATCAAAAAGCTGATGAAACGATTGAAGAATTTGTGGCAGCGCTTCAAGGATTGGCGATGAAATGCAAATATGATCAATGCAGAGAAGAACATATCAGGGATCACCTAATGATAAGGTGCAGTGACCAAAAAGTTAGAGAAGCTCTGTGGTGTGAAGGAGGATGTGTTACGGATATAACTTTAGAAAGAGCTATTGAGATAGAAAAAGTAGTTGAACACACGGAAATGTCAATTAGGGCACTGGACGTAGAAGCTTGAAAAACAGCTGCAATTACAAATGTAGTGGAGAAGACACAACAAAGAAGCCCACAAGTAAATAAAGACTAAGGGAAAACAAGTCAAGTTTGAGGTAAAGACATTTAGACAAAGATGTTAAAGGTGAGGCAACTTGAACCAAAATTGTGATAAACAGTGCTTTGCCCACCACATAGTATGCAGGGATTGCGGGAGAAAGGGGCACATCGCTCAATGTTGCAAACATTGGAGCAAGCCAGGAGGCATCAAAACTGTTCAAGACAGTGCAAGCTATTGGCGACATGGCGGTACCAGCGATGAGGATGAAACGTGTCTAGTGAATGTCATTGATGCAAGACCAGGAACAGTGAAACCGCATGCCAAAATGGGCGTAAATGATGTTCCCGTTGAGTTGCTGATAGACAGCAGAGCGGACTACACGTTGGTGAATTTAGACACCTGGAAGGAGAAGTTTAATTTATGTGAACTTCAGGAAGCGACTGTGAAAGCACATGCTTGTGGAGGGGTACCCATAAACATTGTGGGAGAATTCTGGGCACAATTCAAGTATGGGGAAAGCTGTGCACAGGGAAGGGTGAGATTCACCCCCAAGGGTGGAAACTTGCTATCCTGGGATGCGCAGGCAGACTTGGGTCTGAGATTGGATCCTGATCACCTAAGGCTAAGTGATGGACATGCAGAAAAATTCAGGGGAGGTGGAGACAATAGAAGAGAAGAGGAATGGCATTACTGTTTGGTATCCCAAAGCATTTGGAAAAGGAACAGGATGCTTGAAGGGATTTGTGCATCTGATAAAACTGAAGCCAGGTACAAGGCAGGTGAGACCAAAGCACGCACCATACCCTTAGCTCTGCGTGCTGATGTCGAAAAAGAATTGGAACATATGATGGGCGAAGGGATTATTGAAGAAGCAGAGGCTGCAGAATGGATAAATCCAATAGTGGCGGTGCGCAAACCCAATGGTAGTTTGAGATTATGTATTGACCTAAGGGGATTGAACAAAAGTGTGATGCCGGATAGATTTCCCCTACCTAAGATTGACAGTCTATTATCGGAAACTGAAGGAGGAAAAATATTCTCAACGTTAGACCTGAAGGTGAAGTTACACTCATCCTCCATGGATTTTACGGCATTTAGAACACCATTTGGATTGTATCGGTGCAAAAGGAATCCGTTTGACTTAATTTCTGCATCTAGCATGTTCCAGAGAGTCATGAACAAACTGCTCAAGAACATACAATGAGTGTGCCGTTATCAAGACAATATCCTGGTTTGGGGGAAGGGTGTGGGAGAGCATGATGAGCAGTTGAAGTGTTTTGGGGAGGATAAATGATGCCAACTTAACGATTTCAGTAGAAAGTGCAAGTTTAGAGTGAGTAGTGTACAATATCTTGGTCACGAACTGTCTGTTGAAGCAATAAAACATAAGTTATCCAAATTAAAAGCGATTAAGAAAATGAATATCCCGAATCTCCATATCTAGGCCTGGTGGATTATTACAGTAAATGTGTAAAGAGTTTGGCAGAAAGAACAAAATCAATGATGTTCTTAATAAAAAAATGGGTGAGGTTTGACTGGAGTGAGAAATGTGAGAGGGAGTCTGAGGATCTGAGGGATTGTTTGGTAGCCATGCCCATTTCGAAAGGATTTAAGGAACATTGGGATGTTAAATTATTCACTGATGCCAGCGAGAATGGTTTAGGTTGTGTTTTAATACAGCAAAAGGGAAACAAATTAGAAACAGTGGCATTTGCTTCAAGGGTGTTGAGGGATGCCGAGCAGCGGTATTCCGTGAAAGAAAGGGAGCCGTTAGCGTGAGTGAGGAAGTGGAAATGTTTGTGGGGGAGAACATTTGAAATTGTGACAGACCATACACCTTTGCTGAGTGTGCTCAACAAGAGTGGTTTTGATGGCATTTCCAGGAGGATTGCCAGGTGGATCAGTGGAATGCAAGGATTGGACATGGAGGTGAGGCACGTGAAGGCAGAATTAAATGTAATAGCGGATGCGCTATCTCGCAATCCCGTGATGGGAGATGATTGGAATTAAGGTGAAGGGGAAGGAGAGGTGTTTGCAAGTAGTGGATGAGAAGGAGTGAAGGGAACATTTCGGACAGGATGTTCTGTATGACACGGTGGTGAGGTGCATACAGGAAGGTTGGCCGGTGGATGGTGTTAATGAGTCATTGGTAGGGTATAGAAGGGTGAAAAATGAATTGAGTGTAGAAAGAGGGGTTCTAACTCGAGGAGCATGCATGGTGGTGCAGGAAGGAATGAGGGAAGGGATAATAGGAATTGCCCATGAAGGACAGCTTGGTGTGTGTAAGACTAAAGGACTCATTAGGCAGGATTTTTGGTGACCAGTGCTAGATCATGAGGTGAATAAGTACTTGAAGGAATGCAACGATATTAGGAACAGCGATACGGTTCTTGTTGCTAGGGCACCCCTCATGAATGTGATTGAGCTGCCCAATTCGGTTTAGGATGTGGTTGTGGTGGACATATTGGGACCGATATTGGCGAGAGAACACCAAAGTGCTTATGTGATTGTGGCAGTTGATTAATTGTCCAAGTAGCCAGAGGTTTGTGTCATAAAGGACATAAGCGCACGCAGAGTGGTGAATTTTATGGAGGCTGTGTTTTGGAGGGAAGGCTTTCTAAGAAAGTTGGTGTCAGATAACTATTCCCAATTTGTATGTAGGGAGATGGAAGAATTCTTGAGGGAGAATGGGGTGGAACATACAACAGCTTTGTATAACCCAAGTGTAGTGTCGAGATTCAACAGGACTTTGATGGAGGTAATACGCATTGCAATTGCGACATGTGGGGATTGGTCGCGGGCAGTGATGAGTGGGTAATTCAATATAGGATTGCTCCTCATCAGGTGACAGGCGTTTCGACATTTGAGGCTTTGAGAAGAAGGTTGCCCAATTCAAGGTTGAGACCAGGATGGATGAGTACATTCGGTGCTGATCGGGATGTAGTATCTCAAGAGGTGATACAGGAAAGGATCATGCGGGGACAAGTAAAATCCAAAGTGAGGTATGATAGTAAGAACTGTGTGAAAGAGAGGGTGATGCAAAAAGGGTTGGCAGTAAGGTGAAGAGTGGAAGGAGAGTGCAAAAAGGGTATATGAAATATTACAGTACTGCTTAGCAGTGGGGAAAAGTGGGGTAAGGAAAGGGTGGCGATATGTAGTGCAAAACAGTAGGATTGCGTATAGATCCATCTGAGGTCTAAGCAATGTAAATAGTTAACACATACATGATAAATGTTTATTTTGTTAATGTTCACAGAAGGGAAGGAGGTGTGTTGTATATACATAGGTGTACATAGTTATGTAACATGGCAAAGGGCTACGCAGCCTGACAATGATTGGTTCTAGAATGAGGCCAGTCAGGGAGTCCAGGTTAGAAGGTTGATGTATAAAATGCTGGCAGTTACTGGGTAGGGGAGCGGGTTGGCGCTTCTGCTGCATATGATGTACTTGAAAACGTTATGGCAACCCAAACAAATAAGCTCTGCACACTCACAGTGTCTTGTGCCCTCAACTTGATACCCGCTTGGTCCCAGGGTTTTGGAAGTCGGAGACTCTCTTATTACTTCACTTATTTCCTCTAGTGTCAGTGGCGCGTCCAACTCATCTACTTGGTCCTCCCTGAGTTTCAGCAGGTCTATTTGGCTCAATGCTTCTTCTACGTCTTTGTCTCCCTCCACTGCTTCACCAGTGTCTGGGGATTCATAGAATCTGGAAAACACCTAACTGATCTCAACCTGGGTCCTGACTAGGTTCCCATGTGTGTCAATAATGGCATTGATCCCGTCCCTTGGTTCCTCCTGCCTACATAGCCACACCAGCAGTCACCCTGGTTTGGCTCCACCTGTGAGTATATTTTGCAAAGTCTAGGCGTCCCAGTTATTCCCATTCTCTCACACATTTTTGTCTCAGTTCCATCAGCTGCCCTGACTCCACACATGTCCCCCCTGCGCGCTCCACACATCTTATTTTCGATGTCTTCCAGGGCCTTTAGTGTTTCTGTCCTGAAGCCTCCCATTTTCCCTATTGCCTTTCCCTGCATTACTTCTTTAAATGCATACCATACAGTACTCAGTTTTGCTACACTGTGTGTTGATATCAAAGTACTCCTCTCTCTGGTCCGTCAAGTAGTCATTGAACAACACTTCCTGTAAGGCCTCCACTCTCAGGCGCCAGGTAGGTATCCGGGGCCGTGCCCTGCCATATCGCTATTAGTGGGGCGTGGTCTGAGAGTGTCCTAGCCTTGTATTCTATGTGCTCAAAGTCTCTCAACATTTTGACCCTGTGAGCATGTAATCTATCTGCGTGTGTAACGCATGGGGGGCTGAAAATTGTGAATAGCCTGACTCTTCCCCATGATTTTCTCTCCATATGTCCACCAGTCTAAGGTCTCGTAGCAGGCCGCTTAGAGTTTTGGCCGGCAGCGGCAGTTTTCTGTATTTAGTGTTCAATCTATCCAATACAGGGTTAAGGGTGCCATTGAAATATCCTCCCCACACCCATGTTGCCTCTCTGTACGTAGACAACCTCGAATAGAACGATCTAAAGAACAATGTGGCATTATTGCTTGGAGCATATGTGTTTACAAAACAGACTTCCCTGTTTTCCCACTATCCATGTACAACAAGCATCCTTCCCTCATTGTCCATTTTAAACCCAAACAGCTGGAAGAGGGATGTTGGTGCAATCCAGTCAAGAACCCTGCTTGCATACACAGAGAAAGGCGAGCCATATAGCTTACCCCCCATTTCCTAGCCAGTGGGGCCTGTCTATCTGCCGGTAGGTATGTTTCCTGTAACATTGCTACTTGAATGCTCTTTCTAGACAGGTCAGCTCAAATTCACAGTCTCTTAACAATATTATTAAGCCCTCTTACATTCCAGGTGATTATACTCACGCCCTTAGATTCCGGGATAGCGATTCACATTCAGGTCTTGTGGTTTCCATCGCCCTGCCAATCCGCTGTGAGTCGCTCTATGCATTAGTTTACCCTCCGTGGGCTGGGGCTTTGATGATCTCTTGTGTCTATTAAGACATGGTGCCCTCACCCTGCTTCCCATCCAACTCCGTTGATCTAATTTACTATTGCACCTCACTGTTGTGCATTTCTCACCCAATGCCCTATGATCATGGTTCCACTTGTCAGTTAACTTAACAGTCCCCATCCGTATGTCTCCGTTTGCCCACCTCCCTTCCCCCCTCCTCTCCTCCTGCTTCAATAATAACCCAACAAAACTTTACCAAACCAAACAATGGTCCAGCATTTATGTTCCGCTCAGGCCCAGCTGCTTCTCTTGCTCCAGTCTCTCCTCCATCAGACAACGTGCGGCAGCCTGACGTCTCTGAACTAATGTCTGAAGTTTCAACTGGGGTTTGCGGCCACTGCCAGGGCAGCCGTCTTGTCGGCACCTGCTGTTGTTGCAGTGTCCCTGTTTCTCATGCTCCTACATTACTTTTCACTATATTCTTTCGCCATTGTGTTGAGGGGCGTCTCATGTGCAGTAGTCCTCAGAGTCTGTTCCATGTTGTACGCTCAGTGTTGTCCCACTATGGTACATCGTTATTTCTATGTGGAAGTTGCAGTATTCCCTGTGCATCCATCCAAGAATGCGCTTCCCCCGTGCTGTCGAAGTGCGAAGAAGTGCGATCTCCCGTTGTGTAATATCTTCAATTTAGCGGGGTACATCAACATGTAGCGTAATTTTGCTCTTCTCAGTCGTTCCTTGGTTGGGCCAAACAGTGGTCTTCATCTCTGGACCCGGGCAGCATAATCAGGATATATTGCCATCCTCTCGTAATGGTTCCCCCTTTCCTGGAAAAAGCAAGGCCCTTTTTCCCCGGTCTTTATAGTTCAGGATTTTGGCTATTATCGGTCTTGGGGGATGGGAGTGGGGTGGGGTGGGGACAGAGGGGCACCCAGCGGGGAGACCTTTGTCAATGATCTGTGTTTCCTCTCGACTGTGAATCCCTGAGATAGCGTGCCTGGACCCACCTCCTGCAGCACCATATTCTCTACATAGTCAGTAGGGTCTCTTTCTTCTTCTCCTTCGGGGAGTCCAAGTATTCTTATATTATTTCTGCTGACTCTCCCCTCTGCGTCCTCCGCACAGTGTTCCAAAGCCTTCACCTTGTCTATCAGGTCTTCCACTTGGGTCCGAGTGTTAGCTATATTTGTCGTGTTATCCGGCACTTGTTGTTCTGTTGTACCCAGGTTATCCGCCAGTGCCCTTATGTCTTGTCGTAGAAAGGCCCACGTCTACTTTGATTGCATCCATTTTGTACTCTAATGCTGTTTTCAGCACTGCTATGGCCGACAAAATATGGTGGTGACCTGTTGTGTTGTGGCTGTCCCTGCTTGTTCTCCTGGTTCCCTCTAATTGCCATCTTCTTTTTGTGCGTATGTCTCTATGACAGTTTGTCTGCCTTTCTTCTTCCGGCCTTTCTCTGTCATCTAGAAGCAATGTGCCTATCGGGCCTCCTTGGCTGCTGTAGGTCACACCTCTCCCTGTCTACTGTGACAAACCTGAAGGTGTTTCCCTGACAAGTCCCTGGGTATCTGTCATCCAGGTGGCATGGAAACGGCCATCACTATTGGATCCAGTTCCTGATGGGATGACGAGTGAGAGAGGATCATCTGGATGGGGGTGGGCGGGTCCTCGAGGAGTGGAAGTGGGACACCCACGTTTGAGACGCAGTATCCCCTTACTTATAACACCTTTTCACCAACCTACCATATAGGACGCTCAAACACTTTACCCCCCCTTTCTGATGCAAACACTTTTCGCAAACACTTTTCGCATATCACGAACGACGACAGACTAACATTCGAGCCATTTACCTTCCTCTGCTGATAACCAAGCCGGGGAGAGACACTTGTCTCCGTGGTACCAACCTTGACTCCAAAGAGAAGTAAAGCCAAGCGGTTCATCTACAGCAGTAGAGGGGAGAGCCGATAAGAAAACGAACTGTGTTGAACTAAAAGCAGCAACTGGCTAATTGAACTGTGAAAGCATAAAGCGCTATTGATGCAAAAGGGTGAAAACCAGCAACAGTGGAGTCAGGCACCACGTGGGTGCTCACTCAGGAAAACTCTGGGCGATTAACTGATTGTTGAAACTACCAGTGCCAGAAGGCCTTGGGAAAGGCAAGAAAGGGCATCAAAGTGGTCATACAGGCATCCAATAAAATCCTCTGTACAGTCGAAAGTCTTTGACTGACAGATGATTGTGAAGCTAGGGAAGTGAATCCTGCATAGTAAGAGTTGAATGAAAAATACAAGATTGGCAAGAGTGAAGCTGAAAGAGGGATGCTGATAAAGAGGGGGCAAAGTCTAAAGTCCTAAAATGTAATGAAATGATATTTTATTTATATCACGCTCGTACACAAGTGTTTCAGAGCACGACCATGCAAAAGGGAGGGGAACAAGGGAGAACAAAAAGAAAACAGCGATCCTACTAGGCCCAGTGACATTTAAGAAAGCACAAGTGCATGGAAAAGGGAAAAAGGGACAAAGTGCATGGAAGGGGGAGTGGAGAGTGCGGAACTGAGCGGAGAACAGAATAAATAATAAATAAAGTAAACAAATACATGAATAAATAAGGGAAATAAACCATGGTAGTGCGGCCAGCAAGTGGCAGGTGAAAGTTAGTCAGGGATATCTGATAAGTGCAGGAGAAAAGTAGGATGGGGACTGTATAGGTACAGATACAGAACCCCAGTACAAGGGGAGGTTCGGAGGCAGTGCAGGAGGGTGGCAGGGTGAGCAGGTACCTGGGCCCAGGTAACAGACGGTGGCCAGGTGTACGCTGCCAAGAGAAGAAACAGATCAACAGGAGAGAAGGGGGGAAAAGGCAGAGGCAAAGAGGAAGGTCTTGAGGTGCTTCCTGAACCGGAGATTGTTTTCCTCAAGTTTCAAGGTGGCCGGGAGACTGTTCCAGAGGGAGGCCCCAGTCAAAGAAAGAGATCTACCCCCAGCTTGTTTTTTTGCAAAACGACTAACCCTGAGGGAGTTAGAGGTAGAGGAGCGAAGGGCTTGAGAGGGGAGATATTTACGGAGGGATAGTTGAAGGTATTGTGGACCCAGGCCGCAGAAAGCCTCGTTTACAATGCAGAGGGTTTTAAATTTAATCCTTGCATCCGCTGGGAGCCAATGAAGGGATTTCAGGGCTGGAGAGATACGATCCCAGGGCTTGAGGCCAAGGACAAGTCTTGCAGTCCTGTTATGGATTAGTTGTAGAGGGCGGAGAGTGCAGGCAGGTAGATTTAGAAAGAGGCAGTTGCAGTAATCAAGTCTGGAGAGAACCAAAGCTTGGGAGACCGTGAGCTTTTGAGGGAAGTAGAGGAAAGGAAGAGTGCCTCTGAGGAGGTGCAATAGGAAGTTTGACTTTTTGGAGACTTCAGAGATGTGTGAGGAGAAGGGAAGTGTGGAGTCATAGATAACCCTGAGGTTCTTAGCCACGCAAGTGGGGGTAGGATGAGGGCCAAGGGAGGCTGGCCAGAGAGTGAGAGGGAAGGATGGAGATGGAGTACCAATTCGGAGGATCTCGGTCTTGTTGGCATTTAGGCAAAGATCGTTGGAGCAGGTCTTCACGGATGTTCAGGAGATAAGTTTCCGTGCTTCTGGCAGCTTTGAAGCTAGACTGATGGTCATTGAGGGAGCCAACAGAGTTGGAAGGAAGATTTAGCTGGGAGATGGCCAGCTTTTACAGTAGCTTACCCAAAAAAGGAGTAATGGAAATTGGGAGATAGTTTGCCGGACATGAAGGATCAGCAGTGGATTTCTTGAGGAGAGGATGCACAAGGGAGTGCTTAAGAGGGGAGCGGAAAGAGCCAGAGGCAAAGGACAGGTTACAGAAATCGGCAAGGGCCGGAGCAAGGGTGTTGATGTGGTCCTTGATAGTTTTGGAGGAACAGGTATGGACCTGTTTTGATGAGGTTTTCATAGATCGGACTTGTCTAGCTACCTCATCGGGGAGAAAAGAGGAAAGGAGGAGAAAGGGGAAGAGGCGGTGAGCGAATGGGGTGTTAGCCAGCCGAGAAAGAGAAGAAGGAGGGGGGGGGAGACAGGATGTCCTGGGTTTTAGAGATAAAGTGAGAGGCAAGGACATTGCAAAGAGCCTGAAAGGCGAGAGGAGGGGTGGAAACTGCAGCAGGGTTGGCCAGCTCCTTGCAGATTTTGAAGAGTTTGGCCGAATTGTTAGATGCCGCCAAGACGCAAGCTTGTATGTGGGCTCGCTTCTTAGTGCAGACAGCGAGTTGGTATTACCTTTGGAGCAGGCGGTAGGCCAGTTTGTCAGAGGATGAGCAAGAAGCCCTCCATATCCGCTCAGCCGCCCTACACTCGGGTTTAAGTGTAACTAGGTCAGAGTCGAACCAATGACAGGGGCCAGAGTGACGAGAGTAGCAGAAATAGAGGAGTAGAGAGGAGAGAGGGCTGTGTCAGGGTGTGAGTCAGCCTGGGGTGGAGGAGTGGGGGAGAAGGTTGCAGCAAAGGCCTCGACTGACACATGCTTCATGGGCCGGATATCCGAGAAGGTGTGTGACAGTCTTGGAGAGGGCTTGGCTTGGGGGGAGGAGATGGAGAGAGGAGAGGAGGCAGTGATCACTCCAGGAGAGAGGAGTGGTAAGAGGGTAGAGGGGGAAGCCGGAGGAGATCAAGACATCAAGTGTGTGACCAGCAGAGTGGGTCGGGCCGGCGGGAAGGTAGAGAGGGAGAGTGAATCGCAGAGGTCGCTAAAGAGTGCAGATGAGGGACAGGTAGAATCAAGATAGATGTTGAGGTCACCCAGGAGGAGGAGTTGAGTGGTTGAGGCCAAGAGGGAAGAGGGAGGTCAGCCCAGAGAGTGGCTAGGAGAGAGTCCCTGCAGACTAGGCATTCAAAAGAGGAGTAAGTCTGAGTGGGATGAGAGAGGCAGGAATCCACTCAAGGAAGATCAGGGCTACACCCCCTCCAGGCCGGTTGGATCTGGGGGCTGAGAGAAGCTTATAGCATCAGGGAGGAGAGTGTCAAAACTTGTGACAGAACTGCTTGAGAACCAAGTCTCTGTGAGCCAGAGGACATCAAGGTCCAGTTCTTCTAGGAGGTGACAGATGTCAGAGGAGAAATTAACAGCCGAGCGAGAGTTGAGAGTGGCAAGATGGAGAAGGTTACCAGCCTTAAAGACCTTCCGGGTAGGTGTACAAATGAGAGGTATGCCCTGCGAAGGTGTGGAAGGAGCTTGAGATGGGGAAGAGGAGGAAGTGGAGGAGGGCAGGGTAGCCAGGGGAAGAGAGTAGGCGACAGCTGGAGATGATAGGAAGTTGGATGCGTCACGATCCATGCCCCTGACCCTCGCAGGTATAACAGCCCCCTGGCAGCAGTGGGGCTAAAGCACTTCACACTGGCCCCAAGGGCCTTAAAACTCCATCAGAAACATACACAACTCAGTCCTGGTACCTTTGGCGCCAGGCTCATTATCAGGAATAAAACAATACCAGTTTTGAACCTTAATCCAACATCGAGGCCTATTACACAGCTCAGTTCTTTAGAACCAAGCCATGTGGTCTAGTGTTTTGGGTGTGGCTGGGCCTGGAACTACTTGGCCTGGAACTACTTTACCTGGGCTATTTAAACCACACCCAAACAGCAGAACCCGCTCAGAATTATTCTGCATTCCTGCAGCGTAACGCTCACTGTGTCCAGCTCCGGCTCATCTGTTTCTCCGGCGGCCCAAGCCTGAAGCCCTAGATCCGGATTCCATTAATAACCTGGAAAAACAAGAACAGCATTAGCAAGCAAGAACACTTACCTGTGAAGTAACCGGCCTTGAATCCATCCTGCGCTTCGCTTTCCTCGCCCATCTCCAGAGTTTGCCGCAACCTGCAAAGGTAAAGAAACAAGGACAGCATTAATAACAATTCTTACCTGGGCAAGCAGCGAGTCCTGGCAGCACCCTGTGCTTCTCTTACCTCGCCCATCTCCAGGTTTCACCGCAACCTGCAAGGAAGAAGGAACAAGGTCAGCATTAACAAAGCACTTACCTGGGCAAGCAGCGCTTCGATTGGCTCATTACTCCGGAACATCACTGCAACCTGTACAAAGAAGAGAAGAGAACACAGGTTAGCAATTAACACAAACAAACAGTGTAGCGCTACGCACATCAATAACTCACTGTGGTCTTCGCCATCAACGCGTCAACTCCGAGATCGCAACCATCCATGTGAAAACAAAAAGAGACATTGTTAGGGAACAGCGTAGTGGAGCAAGATGCCGAGAAGACAGAGAAAACAGAGGGAAGAAAAGAGACCGACTAAAGACGGAAAAGACATTATAATTCACCTGGAAGACCGCAAGCAGAGTCGGAGTTACAGCCGGTCTGGACCCGACATAAGAGCACACGGACCAGTGAAGCAACTAGGTCCACGGAACGCCCGCACCAACCA
Organism: Ambystoma mexicanum; assembly: GCF_040938575.1. Lineage (NCBI taxonomy): Eukaryota > Metazoa > Chordata > Amphibia > Caudata > Ambystomatidae > Ambystoma > Ambystoma mexicanum. The sequence continues at coordinate 1,044,610,233 of NC_090924.1, forward strand.
CGCGCCCCTTCACAGAGACGCAGGACGGAGAGTTCAACGCACAAAAACCTAAGGTGAGCAATAACTCCAAGGGAGGAGATTTGGACCAGAGGGAGGTGGGAGTCCACCCATCACAGAACCAGTATCTTAACCCTCCATTCTCCTGTTATAGGCGCTACCCAACGTCTGGCACATAACCAAGCAGAAAGGGGTCCGGGATTACGCTTAGACCTCCATCCAGTATCGCGTGGCACCCCCGTGGATACCAGGTGAGCGTAACAGATGAGGCGAGGGAACCGCCTATCGAAGAGGAGGAGATTAGACTGAGGGCCTAGCACCATGACAGTACCATTTAGATAGACATTAAAGACGACTCTGGAGGAGTCAAAGAGATCCATAAAGACTTCCCAACGGGTGCCACCATTAATGGGAGAGGAGGAGACAGGACAGAGCAAAGAGATCATATGAAGGGTACAGAGATCTGGTGAGGGAACGAAAAAGAGAATGTCAGAGGGTTTGTCTGGCAGAGGTGCTGTAATAGGTATCAGCGATGGGGAGACCAGGGTTGGAAACCAAGATATCCTTTTTGAATTTCTGCTTACCAGACTTAGTGAGAAGGGAAGGATAGTTGATAGAGAAACAGTTGGAGCAGATAGGAGAGACAGATAACGCCATGGGCAAGTAGAAAGAGGAGGATGTATGAGAAATATAAAGAACAAAGTTATGGAGCAGTCACTGTGCTAGCAAGTTACAATTGAGGGCCAAGTAAAATTGTAAAACGCAACCAAAAATGAATTACAGAAACACACCGAAAATTAACTTTCCCAAAACACACCCAAAATTGACTTTCCCCAAACACACCCAAATTAGACTTTTCCAAAACACACCCCAAATTGACTTTTCCAAAACACACCCATACTGAGACTTTCCCAAAACACACCCAAAATGAGACTTTCCCAAAACACACCCAAAATGAGACTTTCCCAAAACACACCCAAAATGAGACTTTCCCAATACACACCCAAATTAGACTTTCACAAAACATACCCAAAATGGACTTTCCCCAAACCCAAAATGGACTTTCCCCTAACCCAAAATTGACTTGCCCAAACACACCCAAATTAGACTTTCCCAAAACATACCGAAATTAGCCTTTCCCAAACACACCCAAAATTGACTTTCCCAAAACACACCCAAAATTGACTTTCCCAAAACACACCCAAAATTGACTTTCAAGGAATTTCTAAGGCACCAAAAGGTGAAAGAAATGAGGTAGGATTATTGGAGAGCACTGAGACAAGAGCATAGAGGGAAGACCAGTTGGAGCAGGAAGAAAGTAGAGTGGAGGACCATGAAGGGAAATCAAGAGGGTAGGCAGAAGGGGTAACTAATCAATAGTAAGGGAAGTGAGAGAGTCTTGGTAGTCCGGTTTCATAGCTGAGTTTGCTGGCAGCCGCAGGGGGGTCATGCTGTGGTAATTGCATCATGTAGCATCACAGTAAGCAGACAGGGAAGCTGACAGGGGCCTTAGAACAAAAGGCCGGCTCTTGCATCCCGGTCCGCCTTCATTGTGAGCTATTTAGCCAATTAGCAGGGGGCCAGGGAAGGCTGCACAGGTAGAGATGCAGAATCAGGCAGTCATTTTGGATGTGGTAGTCTGGCAAGATAAAGATGGCCAAAGTTAATGCAAATGATCACAAAACCAGAACACACTCACAGCACAATCGTGGGCTACAAACACAATTATTAAAGATGTGCTTTCCTGACAATACTGTGATTGGTATGTGCAGCTGAAATCAGAGATGCAGATTTTCAGAAAAATGTAACTTTTTCCTTTTCTTATTTTTCCCCTTGTATCCTGAGGCAAAAAGAGTTCTTTCACAATTTACTGCATTAAGAATTCCCGTGGGAGCCTGTGCCAGGGAGCAGGGGCAACAAGGCTTACCGAATTTGCAATGCGGGCGTCGATGCTGGAGGTAGTGCTGGAAGCAGCTGATCGATGTTTTCAGCAGCGTGAATATCGAAGGGTGGAAGCGCTGAGGCAAAAGATGATTGAAGGAAGTGTGAAAGCTTGCGGTGAGCACGAGGTCTGCAGGTTCAGCTAATGGCACCCGCCTTGCAGAACAGCTGATTGAAAGCAATGCGAAAAGCTTGCAGTGAGCGCAAGGTCTGTAGGCCCAGCTGAAGCAACAACTGATGTAAAAGAAAGTTGCATGTGGGTCTGCACAATGACGTTGAAACCAGCTGATATTCACATGAAAAAGCCCATGGAGAGTGTGAGGCCTGCGGCAAGCAGCAGGAAACCAGTTATTGGAGAATGAGGGTGCACACTGAGGCACACTGTTGGCAGGGAGCTGGAAGAAAGTGGAAATACAGTGTGTTGACAAGAGTGAACCCGGCCAAGGGATGGCCACAGTGAACTGTACAAAAAGACATTAAGATTTGTGAATGTCATCAACAAAATTGCATTGAAAACCATTGTGAACCTGATCGAGGGAGGCGAACAGTCGAGTCGGATCAGAGTCCGGAAGAAGGGGATCCAAGCGTGAGAAGGCAACACAAACTGACCTGTGAATGCAACAAGAAAAGTACACGAGGGAACACTTTTGAACGCATGCCATGCCAGAGTGAACCCGACAAAGAGAAGCTGATATTCGAGAGGTGTCTGAGCCCGGAAGAGGGGGAGCCCAGGAGTGGAAGAGCTATCACCCAAATAAAATCAGAGAAGAACTTTAGAACTTTGAGTTGCATCTTTCTTTTGATACTTTGAAACTGTCAGGCCCTCGAAAGCAAGAAAACATAGCTATCAGAGGTCCTGGTACCATTAAGGAACTTTCTAGGGATATGTGCCCGGAAGAGGGGGTTCCAAGGGTGAAAGGCATCACACAACATGCAAGCAGAAAATAACTTTTGTTTATTATTTTGAATACATCAGCCCCACAGCAGCAAGAGACTTGTTGTAGAAAAGAGACAACCACCGAAGGCCCCGATACCTGAAAGCGGAACTGTTAGCTTGTGCTGAGAAAGAACGAGCCTGTGCTGTGCCCCCGAAATCCTACCTTGTCCCATGGTTAAAACGTGGGGTAGTGAAATCCTGACCACCGCTACCTGACCTATTATTTGTGAACACTCCCTTCTTTCTTTTTTTTTTAAAAAATGTATTATTTCATTAACCACAATGTGACTTACAGACTTCTGTAAACATTTACATAACAATATACATCCGGATTATGTCTATGTGCCCCCCTAGCCCTGACTTCCCCTCCAACTCCCCCTAACCTCAGCCTATCCACCTGCTTGCTCTTATATGCTACATTGACTGTTTCATTTGTACATTTCTGTAATCCGCTTATCATGGCAGGGTTACCGTTGCCTATTATATTTCAGTATGCCTTGAGGCCATCAGTTCCTGCACCATGTGCTTCCATGAATCTAAGTCTTATTTTGTTCCCCTTGGCCTCTACGGGCCGCTTCCTGCCACACTGCAGTTTCCGCCCATGTCCATTTCGGAAGGTGTCTCCAACACTGGTTTACATCCGGACATTTATGCATTTTCCAGCCCATCGCTATCCTGTGCTTTGCTAAGATGTATACTAGGTCCTTCAGCTTGGTCACATGTCTCGCCCGCTTTGGGCGCACAAAAAGCCTGATCATACAGGCCTTGCGGAATCCTGTGTCCAACATGATACCCGCCTTGGCTAAAGACCAGGGCTATGTCATCCCTATACTGATGGATTTTACCACAGGCCCAGAACATATGTACCAAGTCAGCATTATTCATTCCACATTTTGGGCACGTCTGTTCGGTGGCATTTTCAAATTTAGCTATTTTCCCGGGGGTTAGGTACACCTTGTGTGTTATCTACAATTTGATTAGCTGGAGCTTTGCGTTCCTGGACAATTTCTTATGGTAAGCCAGTGTTCTACCACATGCTGCATCTGTCAATTTCTACTGAAAGTCCACCTCCCAACGAAGCCTAGTCTGTTCCAGCGTATCCCCATTCTGGGACATTAATAGCTCAGATATCCTCGACATGGCACGCCCTCCCTCTGAAATATCATTAAAAGTTTTTATCTTGCCATCTTCATGTAGTACCCCATCGGTTCCCGACCATTTCCGCTTTAGTGTAGTGATGAGCAAGGCATGTATGCTGTCCTCCATGTTTGCCTGTCTCTGAAGCCAGTGCACCAAAATCCATCAGCTTACCTTTGCATAGCACATCTCCCGCCCTTACTACTCCCATGGGTTCCTAATATTTCTTCACATTTAATCAGAGTTGAGGGTCTTCCTCTTTCAGTGTCACTAATGGGATCTGGGGTGAGTAGGGTATGGTTCCCTTTAAAAAGCGTATCCCCTTCTGCCATATCGACTTCCCCAGCGTCACCGCCGTCCATATTACCTCCTTTAAGAAGAATGGGGTGCATGCCGGCTGCAGCATATGCGTTTCCTGGGTCTGCTCGTCCGACAACCAACTTGTGACAAACTGCAACTGGCACGCCAGGAAGTATGCCTCGAAGTTAGGTACGTTAATACCACCCTGTTCTTACGGCCTGTGCAATTTCGTCAGTGCCATCCTGCATCTTGTGTTATGCCATAGAAAACTACTGCATATGGTGTCAAGTTTCCTAAAGAAACCTTTGGGTTTTTTGGAGGGGATATTAGTAAAAAAATATATAAAAGCCTCGGAAGTACCACCATCTTTAACAATGCTGTCCTACCCATCATCGAGAGCGGTAACTTGCTCCCAAAAATCATGGATTTCTCAATATTGTCCAGCGCCCTCATTATATTCTGCGAGTATTCTGTCTTGGGGTCATAAAAAATGTCCACTCCCAGGTATCGAGGTGAGTTCACTTCCCACTCAATCAGGCAACACTAGCCTTTCATTCAGAGATTTCCCTTTATTCCCAGCTAAGGGGAACAAGCATGATTTGTGTGCATCAATTGTGATGCCAGATAATTCTGTGTATCTCTCAAGTACGTCTAAAATATACAGCAGGTTGGTTTCCGGGTGCTGTAGGTATAGTGACATATTGTTTGCATGTAATAAAATCAGGTTATCTGTGCCCCTCATTCTTTTCTGACGTACGCTGCTAATGGTTCCAGGGCCAGAATAAATAACATAGGTGACCACAGGCAACACTGTCTTGTGCCTTTCTCCAACAGCCTTTGGTCCGAGATGTGGGCACCCGTCCAAACCCTCGCTATTGGGCTGCTGTATAGCAGCCTCACCCATCTTATGTATATATAGATCCCATACTGAACCTCCACAGGACCGCCAGCAACCATGGCCATTTGACCGAGTCAAATGCCTTGACCGCATCCAACGAGGCCACCGCATACGGCTCTGAACTGTGTTGGGTATGATCTATGATGTGGTGCAACCTCCACAAGTTGCATGTGATATTCCTGTCTGGGACATATCCCGACTGGCCTATATGTATTAGCTTATTGCTGGCTGAAGCCCGTTGGCCATTAGGGCTGTAAGTATTTTCCCGTCCTGATTGAGCAGAGACAGGGGTCTATATGATCCACAATCTGTGGCTGACTTGTTGGGGTTCAAAAATAGAACACTAACTGACTCTCGCAACGACCTCGGCAGCGTACCTCTTTCTAGTGCCTCGGTCAGCATTGCTAGCAACGGGGGCACTACATCAACTACGAATTCCTTATAACATTCACTGGGTAGTCTATCCGTCCCCGGTGCTTTACCTGTCGGCAGCCCTCTGATAGTGGATTCTAGTTATTCCTTAGTTATGGGGGCTACCAGCTGGCTTGCTGTGTCTGCATCTAGTTGTGGGAGATCTATCTGTGCCAAAGCTTCATCTATGCCTGTGGCTTGTGTTGCTAATGTATGTGTCTATAATACCTTGTAGTACTCCTGAAAGCGCTTATTTATAATTTCCTGCGTCCTATAGATCTCCCCATTATCCCCAGTGATCTTGCTTATCATTTCCCGTTTATGTTCACTTTTGCATAGCCAGGCCAATAGATGTCCCGGCTTGTCCTCCTCAGCATGCTGCCTTTCTACATATTTCCTGTAGTTCAGTATGCCTGTAGTTCAGCATGCCTAGTCTTTCCCAATGCTCTAAACATTCCTGCTGCAATTGGGTGACTTGTTGGGCTTGGTCCATAGTCAAATTTCTTGCATTATGTAATGCTTCTTATTTAGTTTCAGTTTCCAGTAGATCCCTTTCAATTGCAGCCTGCATTCCTCTTGCCCTAGCTATCGCCGTCACTCTGATCACTACTTTAAAGGCTTCCCACAGCGTGCTTGCCGATTCAACACCCCCCATTTTGTTCTTGAAATAATATTTCACCCCCTCTCTCAGGTGCTCCCGGAACACCAGGTCCTTCAGGGATTCGCTTCTAAGCCTCCAGGTCGGGATGCATGCCCTAGGGGGTGAGCTCTGCCTTGACACCACCAGGAGGGGCATGGTCTGATAATACCTGTGCTTTGATTTGGACTGTCTTAAATTCGCCCAGGGTGTCTTCCCCCGTGAAGACATAGTCTAGTCTGGTGTGTAAATTCTTGAGGGCCGTGTAATGTGAATAACCTTGTCCCAGCGGCTGTAGTGTGCTCCATATGTTGTCCAAATTAAATGCTTGTAGCAATGTATTTAAGGGTTTAGCCGCCGGGCTAGGGTGTATCAATTTGTTATCTGACCTATCCAGTTCCAGGCGTAGCGTACAGTTAAAATCACCACCTCACACTAATGTCTCATCTCTGTGTGTGCCAATATGTGGATATAAAGAGCAGAAATAGGTTGCTGTATCATAATATGGTGCGTAGGTGTTGATTATGCTCTCACTTTTTTGTTCCACGAGTCCCTGCACTTCTATCATCCTTCCCCCCCATATTTGCAAAGGTTTTTTAAGGACCTTAAACAGTACCGTTGGCACAATCCATATTAAAACCCCTCTCGCCTATGCAGAATACGATAAGCTCATAGTTGTCCACCTCGATTTTTGAGCTAGGATCGTTAATTTCTCCGCAGTAAGATGCGTCTCCTGCAAAAGAGCTATATCTATTTTCTGGCGCCTTAAATAAGTAATTATCCTGTGCTGTTTAATATAACTATTTAGGCCCCTGACGTTCCACGAGGCTATTCTAAGTTCCCCCATCATGAATTTGCACCCTGAATAGTTCAATGTGCTTCACCAACATGTCTTGTGTGTTTCCATAGGATAACTCCCAAATAACTACCCCAATAACTACCCAAATAACTACCCCAACTTCACTACCTCGCCCAACAATTGCCCAGTTCAATACCTTGTGCTCAGGCATACCTGCTTCTCACCCCTACCCCAGTCGCCTGTTTTGGTTTCTGGGTGCAGCAGGTGGATATGTAAAGGTTAGTATTCTCAAACACTTCCACGGGGGTGCTCCTGGATGAGTACTCCTCCATTGGCTCCTGCTGTCCTCCAAATATTATGCCTGATTTGCACAAATAAAGCATTTTCTTGTTGCAAGCAGTCCGTAGTATCCAGCAATGTTTTTACTACGTGCCTGTAGTTTGTCAGTCTGTGCCGTCCTCCCTCGACGTCCGGTCACCCTCTCCAGTCAGCACATTCTCTGTGTCCACCCATTTGTGGGCTTCTTCCAGGGTGTTAAAGAAAATGGCCCTCCCTTTGCTCATTATTTTTAGCTGTGCCGGGGTACAGCAGCATATATTTGAGGTTTGACATTTGCAGCCTTCTTTTCGCCGAAGTAAAATTCACCCTCTGTCTTTGCACCTGCATAGCATAGCAAGAGTATGCAGTACGGTAAAATGTTCCAGTATCTTTTCCCTGTCTTTGTAGTTTAAAATCCGTGCTATAATGGCCCGTGTTGGGGCTCACGGTGGCGGTTTCCTCATCGGGGATCTATGCGCTCTTTTCACCGTGAAGCCCTGGGTGAGGTTACCTGGGCCAATTTCTTGTAATAGCATGATCTCTATGAAGTTGGTGGGGTTCGCTCCCTCTTCTCCTTTCCTTTAGTCCAGTGATTCCGATGTTATTGTGTCTGGCCCTTCCCTCTGCATCTTCCACTCTACCTTCCAGGTTCTTTACTTCTTGTTGCAATACCGATTCATCTCTTGAAGTGTCTTTAAGGCTAGCAGTATTGACTGCGACTTCTTTCTCTAGCACCCCAGTTCGCTCCGCTAGTGCCCGGACATCTCGTCTCAGGAGGTTCACATCTGTGCCGATTGCATCCATTTTGGATTCTAACGCTATCTTCAACACTGCAATAGCGTCCAGTACTTGCTGTACTCCTTTCGCTTGGATATGCGCTCCTTGTGGAGATGTGTTTGCTGGCGTGGCGGTTTCTGCTGCGGTCGTAGTTTTAGTAAAACTGTCCAGTGTGGGTTGCTTGGATTTGCTTTTCTGTGTTTGACGCCATGGCTAAAGTCCCCAGTGCGGGCTCTTCCGCCACCGCTTAGTTCTGCACTTGCCGTCGTCTGGACTGTGGCTTGTCCACTATTGTTGAACAGGGGTTTCCACGTCTTCTGGCGTTGCAATATTGTCCCCACTCTGCTCACCCTATGATCGGCTGGTGTGCGATACTTCGGGAGGTGGCTTGTTACTCCCCTGTTGCAGACTAAAAGAAGAGATGTCGCCTGCAGCTCGTCCTCAGGAGTTCAGTCACTGTCTGCATACCCTCTTTGTATTTGTGCCTGTTGAGGTGCTTTAAAGCCTGTGTCTTGCCGATACTTTGTACCGTTGCTTGCGTATCTGATCCACTGCCTGATATGTTGTTCAAGCCTCGGTTTCTCTACCTCAGTCCCTGTGGTTGCTACCTGCGGGTGTCCGCCGGCCATGCAGGTGTGCTGTCTCTTATGTCCATCTCCTGTGGCTGGCAACCACCCCACAGCACCAACCCTTTGCAGTAACCTGGTCAGCCCAGCGTTGTGGGTCGTTCCTGGATCCTAGTACGGCCTTGCGCTCTCCGGAGGTGGGCAGCACCAAAGAGCGCGGTGCGCTGGTGGCATATGCCTTCATTTTGCACCAGTAATGTCTAGTGTGGGCAGGGGTGTGTTCCCACCCCTAAATGCTCAATTCCCCTGGCCGTGATACGTGCCTGTCTCAGTATTAATGACCCTGCGCGCCCTGTCTGTGTATGTGGAGCCTGGTGCCACGCCTGGTATCAAACACCCACTGGCTGATGTTTCGGTAGCCACCGTCTTGTTTGTTTTGCATCGGCTTATAAATATGCACGCTAGTTGTTTCCCATGTGCCCGTTACCTGGCTGGCCCATTCCACCTTCACCTGTATATTGAGGTCTTTGCTTTTCCTTCCGACGTGCGATTATTTAATCCCAACAATCGCTCCATGCCTGGAAGGATGTGGATTGCACCGAGATGCGGTGCACCCAGCAACATTTCCTCTCTCCTAGGTCCACTATTGATTCACTGGCACTGCGCCCACAGCCGCACACTCAGGTGTTCACATGGGATCAGGGGTCTATCCCGGCACTGGCCACCCTCTGCTTGTCCTGGCCCTTACTCTGCACCGGAATCTAGTTACTCAGCTGCTGCGCTGCAAGGCACCCTGTCCCTCAGGTCCCGGCCACTCCTCACCCCTCACCGACTCAAACGTGCTTCTTCTGTGTTGGGACGGTCCTCTTCTCTTCGCACTGTGGACCCGTGCCACTCTAATGCTTAGTCGAGCCTCTTGCCGGCCCACCGTCCATGCCGGCTGTAGTCAGTTCCTGCTCCGGCCTCCATTTATTGGTGCACAGTGACTTGCGGCTGAGGGAGTCTAAAGCCACTGCGGGCACCAAACCCCCAGTGCCTTAAGTGTACTTCGAGTATTCGCTCTGCGACTGGGCTATGTAGGCTCCTTGTTACTTGCTTGCACCTCGTTTCTGTGGCCGCCGTCTCCTCTGCACTCCTGCTCACTTATGTTTGCGGCGCCTTCTGCGGTACCTTTGTGACTTTCTCCACCCACGCCTGTCTCCTCAAATTGTGGGTTCCCAGATCTTCCTTCGCTCGGTACACAGAACTGCTCTGCGTGGGCCACTTCACTGGCGTTTCCGCCAGCTTGTCTCGCCCAGAGCCCAATTAGACTGAGGGGGGCGGATTCACTGCTCACCAATCAAACCCTGCTCCATGTCCCTTTGTCCTCAGGTGTGCTCCGGGTCTCTTCATACGTCCGCCATTTTACCTCACCGCTGCTGGCTGGGTCTAAATCTCTGCAAGCCTGTGCTTAACAATCCGCTCCCTGTAACTTCTCTGCTTGTTACACAGTGTACCAGCACACTTCATGCATCCGTTGTTATGTTTGCAGGGGGTTTAACCTGCTATTATCAGAGTTTCAGGCAGGATCGTTCCGTATCTCCAGGAGCTGAAGGAAAGCGTGTTCTTACAGCATGGCTGCTAGCCACGCCCCCAACACTTCCTTCTTTCTTATGAAAATTATCCCACACTTCTTTTGTATTTAGCGTAAGGATTGGCAATAGGTTTTTCTTAGTATATGCCCTTTTATTTGACAAGGCGCCACTAGGACTGCCTTATTATTTGATGGTCGATGTTTACTCCCATTTTAGATTTAGGTTTAGATTAGGCATTTTTCCAACCTACCTTTACAGTTTAATAAACACCCTTGAACTGTGATCACATGTGTCTGTCTTTACTGTTGCCACCATGAGTTCCTAACACTACCCGCAGTGTATTTTACTTCCAACCTTCCGTTCGTCCCCTGTGGGTCTTGGCTCTGCTCTCTCCTTCTGGTCAGCAACCTCTCAGCGTGCTCTGCATCCCAGCAGCTAGCGTATTTGTCCTCCTTGAGTGTGCGTTGGACAACTCTACAGATCTCCTCACCGAGCCGCAGCCATGCCCCACCAGTGCTTCCCATTCTTTCAGTCTCTGCTCATTTTACACTGCATACAGCCGGTCCACTCGCTGTTGGTTCCTGCAGCGCACACCAGTGACTATACAGCCACTTGTGGTGGTGGTGACTTTCCAGTGTGGCAGCGGCGCGCTCAGTGGCTCACAATTAGCAGGTTTAGTACACGCAAGCAGCTCTCTTCTGCTGACTGATTTTTTTTAAATGTTGATTGGCACATATGTAAAGTGCTGACCAATGCTGCTTTATGTTTGAACTGGCCTTCCAGTTCTGCCTGGGCTTCTTTTGGCCTGTTTCCACTGTCCCCATTCAGCCTGCAGTGGTTCTGGACCAACTGTCTCCACCAGTCCCTACAGTTGCTGGTCAGATCCCATGGGTTTCAGCATTCTTAACCGAATCTTCCATGGTCTCAGGAACTCTCAGCAGCTACTCCTCGGGCAAACAAGATCCTGTAACCTCCCCGCTACTTAAGGCCTGAATGTTCCTCCTAGTGTTCATCCCGACTTCGCTTAGGAGCCAGAGGCTGCAGTGTTAATCAGGCCGCCAGCTAGCCAACTCATGCGCTGTCTCGGCTTGCCCAGTGTCTCTCCGTCCTCAGCGGGTATCACTGCAGTCTCTGCACTTCTCCCTAAATCTGCCGGGCTTAGTCACTCTCCAGCAGCCACCGTCGCTGGGGAGGCAGAAGGGGGACAGGGTCTACAGTCTCTGTGCTGTCGTCAGCGCCTCTGGCCTGAATCTCAGCGTTGCAGACGTGTCTGCTGCCAGTTTCCGCAGGATCTGCTCAGCTCGCCAGCAGTGAGCAGGGGCTCGTACACTCTGGAATCTGCGCTTTTTCTGCTACCTGTCCCCGATGTATTGCAGCCTAGCACCGCCTATTGGACACGCTCAATGATGCGCACGTCATTTTGGGGGTGTTCGTCCTCAACTTCCGAGGTCAGTATTCATGTCCAGTCCCCCTCTGCTGCTTGCCGTTTCGGTCGCTTTCGACTCTCACTATGCTCTGCTCCAAGTAGGTGTAATTTGATGGGTGAAACACTTCTCTATGGCACTGAAGTCATTATCAATTGCTGGATCTTGCGGGAGCTCTTGAGAAGAGCTGCTTCACTCCATGGCTGCATGCCACACCCCAAAGTTTGAAAAAGAGTTATATGTCATCTGCATAGCACTTGAAGTTGGTGGAGAAGGAGTAAATGAGGAGTGCTAGCTGAGCGAGCTAAGTGTTGAAGAGGCAGGGGGAGAGGTCTGAGCCCTGGGGGACACTACAGGTGGAGAATATAGTAGGTGAGGAGAAGGTGCCCAAAATGACTTCGCACAGTCAGTTAGAACGGAGGTAAACCAGTCCAGTGCCCGCTCCGAGATACCAAGGGTATCATGGAGCCGTTTTATAAGGATGGAATGGTTAAACGTATCGAAGGCAGAGGAGAGATCGAGGAGGTTGAGGACAGCTGGAGAGTTAAGAGTCCAGAGATGCGAGCAGTTCTTCGCAGGTGTTCAGAAGAGCAGTTTTTGTGCCTCTGGATGCTCAGAATCCATCCAGATTGATCGTCATGGAGACCACCAACAAGTTCAGCATGTGATCTAAGTTGTGGAAAGACCAGCTTCTCCAGCAGTTTCCCAAAGAAGGGGATGATACAAATAGGGCAGTAGTTGGCTGAACAGGTAGGGTCTGCTGAACATTTATTCAGAAGGGGATGCACAAGTGAGTACTTGAGGGAGGATGGGAAAGATCCACTGGAAAAAGAGTGGTTGCAGAGATCAGCGAGTGCAGGGGATAGAGAGCCAATGTTGTCCTTAATGTTTCTGGAGGAGCAAGGGGAACCCTGTTTGGAAGAGACCTTCATGGAGCGGACAACTCTGGTGACTTCTACAGGTGCAACAGGGTCAAAGGAGGAGAGAGCGGAAGAAGAAGGGTGAGAACCCATAGGAGCCAGGGGAGTGCCAGAGGGGTTGGGAGGTAGGGTAGCAAGGGTGCTCCGGATGTCCTGAGCTTTAGTGTTGAAGTGTGTGGCCAGTGCGTTGCAGAGGGCCTGGAATAGAAGAGGGGAGGTGGAGACTGCAGAAGGGTTGGCTAGTTCCCTGCAGATTATAAAGAGTTCAGAGGTGTTGTTGGATGCATCGATACCCATGCCTGGATGTGGGCCCTCTTCTTGGCATGGATTGAGAGTCTGTATTGCCTTTAGAGCAGGTGGCAGGCCAGTTTGTCAGAGGGTGAGCTTAAGATTCGTCACTTCCCCACCACAGCTCTTCACTTGCGTTTCAGGGCTGTAAGTTCAGAGTCGTACCAGGTGTTACGTTTGCATGCAGGTTTCATGACTGGGACAGGAAAGTCAAGGGTGTTGATAATGGCCAAATGGAGGCTGCTGAGAGCAGAGTCAGTGGTAGAGTCTGGGGGTGGGAGGGATGAAGGTGGATGCGAAGGAGGCAGCTGACACTCGTTTCATCAGACGTATGTCGGTGAACAAGGTTGGCAGGGCTTTTGGAGCAGAGGTCAAAGGGCCGAGGGAACCCATGTGCGAGGAGAGGAGAGAATGATCTGACCAAGAGAGTGGAGTGACCAGAGGGGTGGGGGGGGAATCGAGAACTCAGAATGGATGAGTGCGTCCAAAGTGTGGTCAGCCGAATGGGTTGAGCAAGAGGGGAGAATAGAGAGGGATACTGATGTGCAGAGGTCAAGGAAGAGAGTGGATGCTGTGACAGGGGAGTCCAATTGGATGTTGAAATTGCCCATCCGGGGGAGGTTAGAGGTGGTTAAGAGTAGGGAGGAACAGCAGTCAGCCCATTCAGAGAGGAACAGTTGGTAGCGCCAGGAAGCCTGTAGATGGTAGCAATGGTCAGAGAGGAGGAGGGAGAGAAGACCATCTTGCAGACTAGGCTCTCAAAGGAAGAGTAGAGCTTGGTGGGTATGACAGAAGAAGGAACCCACTCAGGGAAGATTAAGGCAACCCCACTGCCAGCACGGCAAGGTTTGGAGATGATCTTGAAGCCATCAGGGAGAAGGGAGTCAAAAGCAGTGACTGAGTGGGCATTGAACCATGTCTCGGTAAGAACGAGCATGTCGAGGGCAGTGTCGCCAAGAAAGAGGCAGATGTCGGCAGAGTGTTTGTTGGCTGAGCGGGCGTTAAGAGTAGCCAGGTGAAGGAGGTCTCCACTTTTGAAGGTTTTCTGAGGTGCAGTACAGGGACGTGGTACACCAGTCAGTGGGGGAGGGACAGAGAGAGTGTTAGCGGACAGGCAGGTGAAGGAAGAAAGTTAATGAGGGACGGCTGGCGCCGGTCAAAAAAGAGGCGGTTGGGCTGAGGACCCTGAACCAAGATGCCTGTGTGGTAGACATTAATGATGCAGCATGATGATGAGAAGTCGGCCAAGAGGACTTCCTGTATGATGCACCATTAATGAGAGAGGTTGTGAATGGGGAGAGAGTAGAGATGAGGAGTCCATAGATCTGGAGAAGGGACAGCGAAGAGGTTATCAGTAAAGACCGGTCTGGAAGTTGCACTGATGTAGGTGTCTGTGATGAGTAGGGCCGGGTTTGTGGACAGGATGTCTTTGTTGTGCTTTTTCCTTCCAGACTTCGTGAGAGAGGGAGGGAGGATAGGTGATAGCATAGCAGTTAGAGAAGATGGGTGAGATGTTGAGAACCATAATGGTGGCAGAGGTCAGTTGAGGGACAAAAGAAGAGGGACTGCACAGCACAGTTTAAGCTAAACTCTCCAGGTAGTCTAGTAGTTACAAGAGGCACAAACGCAATCCAAAAAGGAAAATCGAATTTTAAGCGCAGTGGAAAAAATGCAGTGAGGCAAGGAAGGCAGAGAACATAGGCACATTAATTGGTCCAGAAAGTTAGTTGAGGAGGCATTAGGAGAGTTAAGCCATCACTCACTGGTAGATCTGCAGAGAGCATAGAGGTCCAAGGGCCCAAGTTCATGGGTGGGGTAGTAGTATGTAAGTCTGGAGGCCAATTAATAGTTTGGGGCAAGAGGTGGAGGACGTCCGGAACCTTCTGGGCCCAGACAGGCTCAGACAGGGCCTTAGCTATGGGCCGTTGCTGGAGGGGTCGGCTTCTGCCTGCTGGCGCCTCTCATTGGCTGTTGTAGAAAGAGGCAGCCAATCACTGTGGCGGCAGCTACAAAGCAGACAATGACTCGAGGCCCATGTGAGGGGCAGCCATCTTGGACATGTTGTAGTGGTAAAATTGTTGCATGCTGGTAGAAAGCAAAACTCCCAAAGGCGGCTTTTCACCTTCAAAAATTGCCTCCAAACGAAAAAACGCCATGTATACACAGCAACACTTCCGCTGAGGCAATTTAGAGCGTAATGCACGCCCGCCGAAAAAAAGGTAAACAAATGCCCTTTATTTTTTCAAGCCAACAGCTAAGCCCCACAGGGCATACCTCTCCAGTATCAACTGCTAAGCGTTGCTTCAGCAGTTCCTGATTTCCTCCGGTGGTGGTGTGAGCTCTTGCAGCGTGCTCCGATGAAGTTGCTACAAGCTACTTAGCTCCCGAATTTCAGCTTGACAGTAATGGCTACTAGGTGCTACTCTTGACTCCCCAGGTCAGTCTTAGTCCTACAAACATATTTTTGTGATATTATCCTGGTCTGTTCGGGTTGTGCTTAAATAAGCATTGGAGACACTTAAAACATAATGGGTCATTTCTAATACACAAATAGTTAGTTGCATCTGGTGTGGAAGTTAGATTTGCAGAACGCTATGTACTAGCTCGTTCCCCCAAGGTTGTGCCTGCATATTGTGTCTGATGCCCGATACCCAGGAACTGCGTTCAGTGCCTCCCCATGCCCAGTTTCAAATCGTTTAGCCATATCATTTTCATTTGACTTCAAGAACAAATGACCTGCCTCTCTGTAATGTTCTTTCTGATGGATGTTCCTCCTACGAATTACTCATCTATGATAATTGTATCCCAGCAGTGCAGCTGTCCTTTGGAAATATTTACGACACCAGGAGGTGCAGCGTGCATCCGGCCGACATCACTAAGTGCCAGACAGGACATTGGGGCCAGTATAAATTGAGATAACGTGCCCTGTATCCTTAGTTACACCCTTCTTCCCTAGAATTCCGACATTGGGGGGGCGTGGAACCCAAGGTGTATGTTGTAACCAGCATGTGAGTTGTGAAATGCCTGTGGATGATTGTGTAATGTTGGATGCAGAATGCTGAGTGAGTGTTCTCCCTTAAGTGTTAGTTGGATGAGAGGGTGCCTGTGGATGTCTCTGTTACGTCTAACCTAATGTACTTATCTGTGACCTGTATCTGATAATCTGTACCTGTAGCTTAAAGTAAAGACATTACTTACCCCAGCAACTGAATGCAGTGCCATCTCTGAAGGATTCATCTCCTTTAACATTGGTGACGAGTTTAAAAGGAGCTAGGGGCAGCTGTTTAAGGGGGACAGCAGAAGAGGCACCTGAAGCAGGAAAGAGAGACCTGTTACCAGTGAGAGACATTCACTGGCCCTCTGCCCCAACAGAGAAGGCCCTCTCCCCACAGGATTGACAGCCAAGAAAGCAACAGTTAGGCTGGTCTGCATGGGGCAATTCAAGTGAGAAGTCTGTGCCTGCAGGGGGCAGATCACAACAAAAGCAGGTTTTCAAGGGGCAGCCGAGAGTGTCCTGCAGGAGCCAGGAACACCAGAGCTGCTAGGTGCAGTTGAGAGGTGCCGGGCGAGGGGAAAACAGAGAGAGAGAGCGAGCCTAGGTTGTGACCAAAGTCACAGTCAGTTGTCCTGACTGCTAGAGAACAAAGAAGAATAAGGGTAAAAAGGAAGATTTGGTCAGCAGTTTCTGTGACGGGCAGTTGAAGTACTGCAAGAAGTCCCTGAATGGAGCAACTGCCTGCTGAGGGACACCAAGAGGTGAGAGGTGTGCAGCAGCGTCACTTTAACTACACCTACTGGAGCATTTTGACAAAGGGTCTGGCATGCATTTTCTGTTTTCCCATGGCCTGACGTGTGGCTGATGAGGAGTCTTGGGCTCTTGGAGGTGACTGTGCATGGGGAGCTCCATTCTCCAGCGCTGAGCCGGCTAATGAGGACGTGTCAGAACGAGGTCACAGCTGTGTTCCAAAGCAACTGGAGGAAGAGGACTCCTGTGTGTGCACATTGCTGGGTCCTGTTTTTATGTGGAAAGGAACACGGGTAAACTAGCTCCTGAATGTTGTCCTGTGGAGTGCCAGAGCAGTTGAGGTCGAGCCTCGTGGGAGCGTTGCTATGTGCACAGAAGATCTCTTAGTGTGCTGTTTCTGGAAATCGTGGCAGCGCCTGAACAGTGTGGGGAGGTCACTGTTCGAGAAGAACAAGGGATATTTATCACCAGTAGGTACTTTGGGAGCAGTGCCATACTTATGGTTGTCACACTGATGTTTTTGGTTAGGCAACATGGTAAGAATCTGTTATGTTGGGCCAGGGTTTGTACCTTGTGTAAGGAACTCATGGTGGCAACAGTAAAGACCGACACAAATGATCACAGTTCAACTGTGTTTATTGAACGTTATAATGGGTGAGATAAATGCCCAATCTAAACCTAAATCTAAGATGGGAGCAAGCTATGACCATCAAATTATATTAAGGCAGACCTAGTGACGTCTTGTCAAAATAAAAAGGGCCTATACTAAAAAAAAATGATTGCCAATCCTTACAACTAAGGTATAAAAAGTGTGGGATAATGTTCACTAGAAAAGAAAGAAGTGTTCACAAAATGATAAGTCAGGATGGTATGGCTGGGTCTCCCTTCTCCACGTTTTTATCACGTGACAAGACAGGACTTCTGAGCACAGCACACTCCTAGGCCTCTCCAGCACGAGGTTCACAAGTTTATTCAACAATACCAGAACCTTCAAGGGTCAAATCTCTTTCCTCAAAGTCTCTTGCCTTAGAAGGCCTGCTGGATCAAAACAACAAACAAACAAAAGTTCCTTCGATGGTCTTGCACTTTGGGCGATAGCTCTCAGCCCCTAGGACCTCCCTCCGCCGGGCTCGGATCCTCCCTGCAAAATGTGCCTCCCTCCGTCGGGTTCACTACGGCCTTTCAAATACAGCTTGTAACATTCAGGAGCCCTAATGTCTTTTTAAACAAACACTGTGGACAACCCTCAACCGGGTTCACTCTTGTCGACACAATGTCCCTGGGTGTATTACTCTTCACCCCAAATCGCAGGCACTCCTCAGTCGGGTTCACGTTTGCCAAATATACAGTTCACTCTGCTTTATCTCAATGCAGGATTCACTCTAAGCAGTTTCCCCCTTGGCATCCCTTGGTCGGGTTCACATAGCCATTTTTAACACGGTTTATGAATTTTTAACAGTTCATGATTTGCTCAGTTTGATCAAAAAGCATTGGTTCCCTTCTCCTAGCTTTCTTTCGGCATCCCTTTGTCGGGTTCAATCTTGCCTTATTTCACAGTTCACAATCTTCTCAGAAAGCAGGGTTCACTTCCCCTTGCTTTCACCTGGTAATGGGTCAGAGACTTTCAATAGTACAACAGATTTGACATAACCCTTGTAGGACCACTCTGACACCTCAGGCCACCCTTTCCTAGGACCTTCTGGTCTTTGCAGTTTCACCACAAAACCAAAGGGACCAGCAAGAGTCCTTTGAATCAAGACTCCTGCAGCACCGGACGACTCTGCACCTGGCCTTTGTCTGGGCTTTCTCAAAAGTTCAAACACACACACACAAGTTCTTTCTTCTCATTGCAACCTTGGGCTCAATACAGTTCGGCTTGCTATCAGTTTCCTCCAACTCACCGGCTGTCTTGCCTCTGGAGTCAAGGACAGTACTACGGTAGCCAGCATGCCTCCCCCGCCTATGCTATCAATGCGGAGGCCCCCGTGCACCGTTGACATCTGTTCCTCCACATGCCAGCTTTAACTCCAGGTCTTATGATTTCCCTTTCGGAGGCTTCGCAGGTCTGAGTCGAAAAGGGCAAGGGCAGTTCCCCCTTCGTTGTCCTTCCAGGTCTCGTTGCCTTTCTCCTCTGTTTGAACAGCTGGTTCGGTGTAGCTGTTTCCTTGTGCGTTTGTCCTAGCTCTCAGTGTGCTTTCGTGCTCCGCCTTTTATCCCTATAGGGAAAGTAAAGGGTTGTCAGGTGTGCGTGGTTATTTTCAATTGCCTGACTCTGCCTGACCCTTGTGTTGGGAAGGTGAAGGCTTTGATGTTAGCCCGTTGTCTGTCACAGTGTGAGAAAGTATTCAGGTCGGAAAGGCACGGGTGTGGGGGTGGGTGTTTATAGTTTCTAAACATCCTACGGGGTGGGATGGGGAAAAGGTGTACAGTTGGTGAAACGAATGGGAATAACCGGGATGGTAAGCGTAAAATTAACAGGGGGGATTGTGGGAAAGGTAGTTTTTCGTCCAAGCAGACTGGGAGTTAAGGAAATAGTAATCAGAGGGACGTGGAGAAGAACGACTGGGAGTGTTTGGGTAGAAAACATGAAAACGGGGATTCTGGGAGATGTGGTTTCTGAATGCAACAGGGTTTGGGCTTCTAGGGGATGTATCAGTATAATACGGTATAATACAGTGTCTCACCTGGGATACTTCCCCGGCCTCCCCAACCCAGGTGATCTATCCTCCCTCGTCTGCCCCCAGGGTTGGGATTGGAGGGCGCCAGCCCTTCCTGGGTCACCTGAATAAGGGATTCTCAAGGTCTACTCAGGAGAATACCCCCAGGTTTCTCACACTTGGGAGTCCTGTGATTACAGGATAGCATAGCTGTGATGTAAGGCCTTTCAACAGTGAAATGGTGTGAGTGAGAGAATGTGAGTAGTGTGAAATGTGAATAACGTGGCCTTTGTTTAGATTAGGGAATTTGAACAATTTCAATATTGCTTGGTGATGGGAATGATATTAGTAATTTATGTCTGATGTTTAATGTTTTTTCTCAGAACCAAACAATTATACAGATTTTGTAGTCCAGGGCTTGGACCTGCAAAGAGTAGGGAATCTCTTAATTTACCATGTCACTTGTATGCACATTACTGCCTGCTTATTGTGTCGGTTTAGGGTGCATGTGCGTTTGTCTTATGTAAACTTATCTGGTGACTTCCAAACCACCAGTTAGGTTGAGGCAGCCAATGTTATTTGTGTGGTAGAATTCTGCCAGTCGTTTGGGGGCTTTGGCCAAGCAATGTGCCGCCTCAGAGGTGCTGTACACCTGGCATGTTGTGGGGTTGGTGAACCTGTGCCATCTGAGCTTTGGTGAGTGTTGAACACTCATTTGGGAGGTAGGCGTGGGTGCCCAGTTTGAGTTTAGGCGTTTGCCATGTTTTCTGGCCACTGGGGAATTTGCCCTGTTGGCTGTGTTGGGTTATGCCACTCTGTTGCCTGGCACTGCCGTGTTTCCGTTTCTGGTGTTTTTTGGTGTGGCGCTTTTGCATTGTGAATTGGTTTTGCCTTTTATGATAACCTGCATGCGTTTTTGCACATTTGAGTGGTGCTTATGTTGGCGAGGGGCTGTGATTGTAGTGGTGTTGGATGCAAAGTGCCGTTTGCTGTGCACCACTGTGTGGTTGGTGAGTGATTGAATGGTGATGGTTCCGTCGGTTGTACGTGTTTGCAGTCTAGAGAGTTAGGGCTGGTTCCCATGCCTGAGCTGTCCAGCTGTTTGGTCAACATGTAGGATTGTGGAGTAGTCGGTGGTTGGGTTGTCCTGTGGTGTTCCACGTGTAAGGACAGTGAGGTGAAAGGTTGTGTTGAAGTGGGAGTTTTCTCTCTCTGTGGTTGGAATGGAATTGAGTGGTTGGTGTCGAGACTTGGGTCTTGGTGAGTGTTGGGACTTTGGTCTTGGAGAATTTAGAGGAGTGTTTTGCTGTTTCTTTTGTTTTTATATATGTTGTAACCTGCTTCTCCCCTTGTGTCTGTGCTGTGAACATGTGAGCTGTGGAATGCCTGTGGATGTTTGTGGAATGTTGGATGCAGAATGCTGAGAGAGTGTTTTCCCTTGAGAGGGTTCTGTTGAGTGTCAGTTGGAACTGAGCTGCCTGGACGAGTGGGTGCCGGTGGATGTCTCTGTATGGCTCTTACCTAATATACATACCCGATACCTGAAACCAGATAATCTGTAACCAGAACTTAAGTAAAGAAGTTACTTACCTCAGCAACTGAGTACATTGTCATCTGTGAGGGATTCATCTCCTTTAACAGTGTACTGGCTATCTGCCAGATGGTGCCGTTTGGGAGGGCAATGAGCAATCTGCAGGAGGAACATCCATCAGAAAGACCATTACCAAGATGCAAGTCATTTGTACTTCTAATGTGTTCCTCCCTCCAACCCCCACCGATTCCTCTGATATGATAGACTCCCATAGCAGTAGGGGGATCTGGAGGAGGAAGGAGAGCAAGAGGACACCACCTGAACCGGAAAACTCTGGAGAACCGCCCTGCAGAAGCAGGCGTCCTGGTACAAAAGTGAACCCAAGCAGTAATGTTTGGTAAACATGTGCAGAGAAGCCCACGCAGCCGCTTTGGCAAATTATCCAAGACATAAGCACCACACCACACTTTGTAGGTCAGAGGTGGCAGCCACACCTCTGTTAGAATAAGCCCTGAGATCAGCAACTTTCCCAGCCAGATCATACAACTTTGAGATGCAAAGAATGATCAACCTTGACAGGGTCTGTTGGGTCACAGCCCTGCCAGCACCACGGGCACCAGCATAACCTACAAAAAGCTGGCCATCTTTCCTGACATACCTTGTCTGAGAGAAGTAGTAGCTGAGAGCCTTCACTGGGGCCAGCTGAGAGCCTGTACTGAGTCCAGCCAATAGAATCGCTCCTCTGCCTTGGAAGGATAGGGCGAAGGAAAAAACACTGGAAGATGGATCTTTTGAGAGAGATGAAAATCAGAGAGCACCCGCGAAAGGAAGTAGGGTCTCACTCTCAATGTCACCTTCTCTTTGGAGAAAAAGAAATAAGGAGGTTAAGTAGACAATACCTGGAGCTCACTCACCAGTCTCGTGGAAGTGATGGCAACCATGAAAATCACTTTAAGGGTGAACAATCTAAGGTAACATGAATGCAGTGGCTACAGCAGAGTGTTCATTAAAAATGTCAACACTAAATTCAAACCCCATTGCTGGAACCACAAACTGGTGTGGTGAAAACATTGCAAAATCCCTGTAAAAATTGCATAACAGTGGGAATTGTGAAGGAATAGCTTTGCTCAGAGGTCATTTTAAAGACACACATAGCAGCTAGGTACCCCTTTGTCATGCTGATCTGTTAGGCATGTCTGGGCAAAAGACAGCAAACAAAAGAGAGGAAACGGGACAGGATAAAGGGTCTTGATCCCTCTCCTGGCACCAAGCCGAGAATGTACACCATCTGCAGGGATAAATCGACTTAGTGGTGGACCTCCGAGTTAAGAGGAGAACATTCAAGGATGTCGTCAGCCTCTCAGCAGCCAAGCATGAAGGGTTATGATGCTAAGGTTTGGGGTGGAGAACCTGCCCCTTTGACTGGAAACTGACTGAAGAGGTCTAATATCTTCTGCCTAAAGTCTTACCATTCCTCTGGAGTGGAGGATTGGGTCGCAAACTGTACTTGTGATGACACCTCCAGGGATTCCTCCCAGCAGTGACTTCTCGTCTTCAACTGCTAGGCTACCAGGACCTCTTCAGGTGCTTCTTCTCTTTGCAGGTCATGGACCGGTCTTCTGACAGATGCCCCGTGCCTGAGAGTCCTAAACCAAGATCTCTTTACTTCACCTTTTTCTTTGTGGAAAAAGTTAAAGAGTTTAGCTACCGCTCCCGGACAGAACCTAGGGTGCATGTTTGGCACGACCCACAGTGCTGGGTGTCATTTTCTATCCCCTAGGCAGTACAAAAAAATCTATGGGGTTCGGACATCTGTTGGCCGCAATCCAGGCAGGGCTTGAAGCCTGAAGCCTTATTTCACAAAAAAAGGAAGCAGCGTGTTGCCAAAGCGAACAGAGTGCGCAGAACAAATAAACTAAGGTCACAGGGCATAGTGCCTGAATATATACTTGGCTTCGTTGATGTCCGGTGTGGGGTGTCGGGCAGAACCAACAAGGAGCCGTGCTTCGCCCATAGGTGGCAGAAAAGTTTCAGAAGAACAGCTGCACTGGGATACGATTATCATAGATGAGGAATCGATGGGAGGAAGGAATCCATTAGAAAGGATTTTACTTTAATTTCAACTAAACCAAATGCAAATACATTTTTAACTTACCTTACAATATCTTAAAGCCTCCATCAAAGTTAGAAAACCTACAGAGGCTTGATTACGTACACCAAAAAGTTCTGTAAAAAAGAAAAAAAAAACAGCAACTTCAAAACAATTCTCAATAAATCAATAGCCAAATAATAGCTATTTTAATACATTTTTAAACAGAATGAAAATCCAAAACCTTAATGCTATTAGGCAACAATAAACATCAAAACAAGCACAAGGAACAAGTTACTTACCTGTAACTGTGGTTCTCCAACATGGGTCTGGCATGGATTTACATGCTAATGAATATTCCCAGTCTTCGGGCCAGGAGTCCTCTGTAAAAGAAGAAAGCAGCATTGCTTTAAGGGCTTGAATATTGCCCTTCACCCATTATCCAATCACTGAAGACCGGATCATACTGCACGCATTCAATGATGTCTCCTGCCAGAGTCCCACCCCCGGCGGCCATCTTCAGATTAGAAGCATGTGAGATGCCACTATGAACCCAGAAGAGCCACCACGAGGACGGAGGGAGGGTTTGCATGTGAATCCATGGTGGAGAACAACAGTTGCAGGTAAGTAAATTGTTCCTTCTCCAGCATGGGGTCAGTCATGGATTCACATGCTCATAAATACGATTATACACAGTAACAAATACACAACCACGGGAGGTGGCAAGGCTCAACAGAAGTACATCACTTACCCCCGGAACCGACTCACCTTAAGCAAACAGGTTTCACAGCACTGCTTGGCCGACTCTGGACTCCTCCCTGGAATCCCTGTCAACATAGTAGAATTTTGTGAAGGTGTGAGTCGACCTCCATGTAGCAGCCCTGTAAATGTCCAGCAACGGAACCCCAGAGAGAAACGCTGTCGTAGCAGCGATGACTCTAGTGGAGTGGGCTCTCGGCCGGCATAGATGTGATCTGTCGGCCTGTTGATGACTGTGTATAATGCAGCCGGAGAGCCACCTTGATAGGGAGGCCTTGGACAGGGCCTTCTCCTGGTTTACAGGACCAAAGTTCACAAAGATCTGAGAAGTCTTGCGGAAGTCCCTGGAATGGGCCACATATAACTTCAAGGCACGAGCAACGTCCAGTGTATGCAGCAGCCGAAACCGGATTCGGGAAGAATACTGGAAACACCAAAGGTTCGTTGAGGTGGACCTCAGATGGGAATTTTCAGCATGAAGGAGGGGTGAGTGTGGTGCACCATCCTAGTAGGCTGCAATGATAAGTAGGGGGCTTTACAGGAAAGAGCCTGGATCTCCCCTATACGCCTGGCAGACGTGATCGCCCCCAGGAACGCATCCTTCCATGAAAGAAACTTGAGAGGAGCACGATGTAAAGGCTCAAATGGAGGACCCATGAGCTTGGCGAGGACAACATTGAGCTCCCACGCCGGGGTCGGAGCGTTCACTGGAGGCAAAGACCTAAAGAGACCTTTCATGAATTCTTTGACTAGTCTGTGAGACTATAACGATGGCCTTGTAGGCGAACGGCTGTATCGTGAAATGGTCGCCAGGTGTACATTGATGGAGGCGTGGGCCAAACCACACTTGGCCAGCGTGAGCAAGTATGGCAGGAGCTGAGGAGTAGAGACACAACAGCGTGATCCCGTGTCCTGCGCCACACTGTGAAGCATTTCCATTTGTGACTGTAGCACGAGTAGAGGGCGCCAGGCCTTGGCATGAACTGCTTTATACTACACCAGAAGGTCGTGGTGGCCAAACTCTAAGGCTGCATGAGCCAGGCCGTGAGTTGACACTGGATTGTGATGCAGGACGGTTACACCCTCCTGGAAGTGAAGGCAGCCTGATGTTCGGCAACGCTGACAGGCGAAGCAGGTTCAGTTACCAAATCTGGCATGGCCACGCTGAGGCGATGAGTATTATCTTGCAGTGGCATCTCTTCCAGACACTCCCGTCTAAGTGAGAAGGCGTCCCCCAAGGTCCCCGGTTGAGGGAACCTGCTGGCAAACTGCTGCATTTGGAATTCGCCGCTGTGGCAAACAGATCGATCTCAGGACAACCCCATTGACGGAACAGTCAGGTCACTAGATCCTGCTCCACCTTTCCTGATTGGACCAAAGCTCCCTGCTGAGGGCATCCGCTATGGTGTTCTTTATACCTGGTAGGTGAAAGGGTATGAGGATCATGTTCTGAAGGATTTTCCAGTGCCATAGTTTCTGTGCCTCATGGTGGTGTGGTCCGTGAAAATCCTCACCACCTTAACTTTCAGCAGAAGCAAGAACAACTTGAGGGCCCAGAACACTGCCAGAAGCTCCAGCACATTGATGTGCACATCCTTCTCCCCTGGCAGTCAAATGCCTCTGGCGTGGTACTTACCGGGGTGGGCACCCCATCTGTCAAGAGAGGCGTGCGTGGTGACTGTTGCCTGAAATGGAGGGGTCCAGAAAGGGGAACCCGGATTTGATGGTGGACAGACGATGCACCTCCCCAGGATGGCCAGCACCCGCTCTTCCAAGGGGAAATACAGGGACGCCACTGTTCTGAGACGCGCCCCCAGAAACCGAACATTGTCTGATGGAGTAATGCAAGATTTCTGAAAATTGATAGAGAATCCGAGCCCTGTTAGCAGACGTGTGGTCCCATGTGTGTGTTGCACCACCAGGCTTTTAGAACGTGACCGAATGACCCAGTTTTCTAGGTACAAGTAGAAGTGTATGCCCTTGAGGCGCAGATGTGCAGCTACCAGGGCCAAACACTTTGCGAATACCCTTGGTGCCGACTTCCGGCCGAAGGGTAGCGCCCTGAACTGGTAGTGGTTCCCCAGAACCACAAAGGTAAGGAACTTTTTGATGCTTTGGATGACTGGGGACGTACATGGAGGCATCTTCCAGATCGAGTGTAGTCATGTAGTCCCCTTCCTCCAGTTGGCCGAGCACTTGCTGCAACGTGATCATCCTGAACTTTTGAGACCTTGGGTATTAAGTAAAGAAGTTACTTACCTCAGCAACTGAGTACATTGTCATCTGTGAGGTCCCCTTCCTCCAGTTGGCCGAGCACTTGCTGCAACGTGATCATCCTGAACTTTTGAGACCTTGGGTATTTGTTGAGGTGCCGTAAGTCCAGGATAGGGTGCCAGCCCCCGACACCCCTGACATCTTATGTACTTGAAAGTATCTGGAGTATGTTTTGGAGCCCCTGAGTGGCACAGGGATGGGTTATATTGCGCCCTTTGCCAGCATGACACGTACTTCCCACAGCAGCTGGGCAGTGTGTTGTTCCTTGTTACAGGTGGAATATGGGTGGATTTGCGCATTTGACCGTTCTGCAGAATGTCCAGCACCATTAGTCTGTGGCGATTCCTCTCCAAGCATCAACGAAATTTGACAGACTGCCTCCCACTGGGGTGTGGAAATGGGGGCCCGGGCCAAGTCAGGCCTGCTTTGTTGCTTGTGGCTCCCCCTGTGGGAACCCAAGGCACTGTGAGCCTCCACCAAAAGCATGGGACCGACCTCTGTATGATTGCTGCGCTGTGGAGTGGGAAGACTGGTGGTAGGAAGAAGAGTTGCAACCCTTTGAGGATCTTCCATACGTACTCCTGGAGGACCAAAAGAAAGAAGAGCGGTGCTGCTGCACGGTTTCCTAATGACCTTGCTGTCTCTGTGGCAGTCTTGATTGCTTGCAGCGTTTCATCCACCACCTTTCCAAAGAGATTATCGCCATCGAAAGGCATATCGCCCATCTTGGCCTGAACCCATCTTGGCCTGAACCCATGGTCTGAAATTGGTAGCCTTCAAGCAATCTTGACGCCTGAGCCCTATGCCATTTCCCATTTGGCGGAAGCCGGAATCTGTGACGTCCATGGCCACTGTGATAGCATGATCAGAGGCCACCTCTCCCTCCTGAAATAGTGCCAACGCCTCTGTCCTCTTGTCGTCTGCCAAGAATTCCAGGAATGGGCCCAGCTTAAACGACATTTCTCTATCATACCGGTCCAGAATGTCCAGAGCGTTGACAGCCTTGATGGTCGATGCTGCAGTATGAGAATGCATTACTTACCGTAAAAGCATTTCTGATGGTTGTATCTGCTTAGATTCACATGCTGTGCATAGGTCCGACATCCAGTGGTCACTGCGGAGTATTGCATTTTGTTTTTCGTAGTCGAAAAGGGGACGTCGACCAGGCGTGTCTGAAACACTATCCCTATAGTGACGTGCGTTGTACCCACAATCCCTCACGCGTCGAGGTCCCTCTGTTTGTATTTTTTCTGCCCTGAGGGAGCCTTCTAGACGTGAGTGAGTACAGAAAGAGAGAGAGATATATAAAGGAAGTCTATGTTCCTTCCATCCGAGCGGGGAGGAAGGGTGGGCGCATGTGAATCTAAGCAGATACAACCATCAGAAATGCTTTTACGGTAAGTAATGCATTCTCTTCTGATGTTTGTTAATCTGCTTAGAATCACATGCTGTGCATAGACTAGCGAGCAGTACCCGGAGTTGGCGGTGGGTTATGAGAAGGAACAGTAGAGAAAGGGTGTCGTAATACTGCCTGTCCCACCTGGGAGTCAGATCTAGAGTGTGTATCTAGACAGTAGTGTTTTGTAAAGGTGTGCACAGAACTCCAGGTAGCCGCTTTGCAGATGGACTCAAGGGGAACATTTGCAATGAATGCTATGGATGCCCCCGTGCCTCGAGTAGAGTGTGCTCTTGGCTTAAAGGGTAGTTCTCTCTTAGCAAGAGTATAGCAGAGAGTGATGCATTGAACAATCCATCTAGAAATAGTGGATTTTGAAACCGCATCTCCTTCTCTTCCTGCTGCCACCGAGACGAAGAACTGATTAGTCTTCCTCAATGGTCTGGTTCTTTCCATGTAGAACATGACCGCCCTGCGTACATCAAGTGTGTGCAGAGTCCTTTCTCCCAAATTGGAAGGATTTTGAAAGAACGTTGGTAGTTCTATAGACTGGTTTACGTGGAATTTAGAAAGAAATTTCGGAGCAAACCTAGGGTGAGTGCGTAGAACCACTTTATCTTTGTGAACTGTAACAAAGGGGTCTAGAATAGAAAGAGCCTGAAGTTCACTTACTCTCCTGATGGAGGTGATAGCTATTAAAAAAGCAGTCTTAAGAGTAAGATGTTTAAGGGATGCTTTGTGCATGGGTTCGAATGGAGAGCCCATGAGTCTGGTAAGTACCACATTAAGGTCCCATCCGGGAGCAGGGTCAGCTATCGGGGGGTGTATTCTTTTTACTCCCTCCATGAATGCCTTTATAACTGGGATCCTCCACCACGACACTTTGAGTTGGGAGGTGGTGTATGCAGAAAGTGCCGCTAGGTGGACTTTAATGGAGTTAAACACTAGGCCTGAATCCAAGAGATGGGTCAGGTATAGTACCACATGTGTGGGAGAGCAGTCCATAGGGTTGATGCTTTTACTCCTGCACCAGATGACAAATCTCTTCCACTTGCTAGAATAGCAGTGGCGAGTGTTCGGTTTTCTGGCTTCCCTGAGGATGTCCATGCATCTTTGCGGGAGTTGTAGATGTCCGAACTCTATGACCTCAGGAGCCAAGCTGCTAAATTCATGTTCTGGGGGCATGGGTGCAGAGTCCTGCCCTTGTTCTGAGATAGCATGTTGTACGGGCAGGGGAGTTTTACTGGGGGAGATAGAGACATCTCCATCAAGTGAGCGAACCATGGCTGTCGGGCCCACATTGGGGCCACCAGTATCATGGTCACTTGTTCCTGGTGCATCTTGTGCACTACCTTGTTGAGAAGGGGAGTCGGGGGAAAAGCGTAAACAAATTTCCCTGACCATTGCATCGATAGACCGTTCCCCTTGGATTGGTTCTGGGGGTACCTGGAGGCGTAACTTAGGCATTGAGAGTTCTCCAGGGTTGCGAACAGGTCTATTTCTGGGAATCCCCATTGTGTGAAGACGTCGAAGACGATGTCTTCGTGCAGACGCCATTCGTACTCTTCGGGCAGGGGGAAATCTCTGCTGAGTCTGTCTGCCAGCAGATTGAGTTCCCCGGGTACATGTAGTGATAGTAGGAACATGTCCTGTTTGAGAGCCCACTTCCATATATTCTGGGCCAGTTTGGACAAGCCTGGAGAGTGGGTGCCCCCCTGCTTGTTGATGTAGTACATGGCTGTAGTGCTGTCCGTAAGGACCATTACTGTCTTGCCTTGTAGGTGTTCTTGGAAGGCTTTTAGCGCCTTGAATACCGCTAGTAGCTCCAGTAGATTGATGTGTTTGGATGCTACGTTCGGAGTCCACACTCCGTGAGCAGTGTGATGGGATAGGTGAGCACCCCATCCTGTGAGGGATGCGTCTGTGGTTAGAGTGGCTTCCGCCGCGGGTGTGGCAAAGGGTTTTCCTTTTTTCATGTTCCCCTTTGTCCACCACTGTAGCGAGAGAACCAAGGCCTGCGAGACCACCACTAGATCGTCCCATTGTCCGCTGGCCTGACACCACTGGCTGTTGAGCCACTCTTGCATTGGGCGCATGCGCAGGCGCGCGTGAGGTACCAAATAACTACACGACGCCATCATTCCTAGCAAGCGCATTGCTTTGCGTACCGTCACCTCTCGGCCGGTCACATATTGGGGGATCTGAAACAGCATGTTTTGGACCCTCTCTTTGGAGGGGAAGACGAGGCCGTCCCTTGTTTGAATTAGAGCCCCTAGGAATTGTTTGATTTGACTGGGGTCTAGACTGGACTTCTTTTCGTTGATGGAGAAGCCCAGTTGGAACAAAAGGTCTACCGTCTTTTGGGTATTGGAGAAACATGTTTCGTAGGAGTCCCCTGTTATGAGCCAGTCGTCGAGGTAAGGGTAAACTGGGATGGACAACCTGCGCAGGTGGGCCGCAGCCACTGCCAGTACCTTTGTGAATACCCTTGGTGCTGAAGCTATACCGAAGGGTAGCACCTTGAACTGGTAGTGTTTGCCCTCTATCATGAACCTTAGGTATTTTCTGTGCGCTGGCAACATTGAAATATGAAAGTATGCATCTTTCATGTCCAATGTTGTCATGTAATCTCCCTGTGAAAGCAGCGGGATCACCTCCTGTAAGGTCACCATACGAAACTTTTGGGGTTTGATAAACTTGTTCGCTGGGCGCAGATCTAATACAGGGCGCATGGTTAGATCCTTTTTGGGTACAAGGAAGTACACTGAATAAATACCTTCCGTTACCTGAGATAGAGGCACGACCTCTATGGCTCCTTTTTCCAGCAGTTGTTGTACTTCTTGAAGAAGGATGGCAAGATGTTCCGGCGTCAACCGGCGTCCCCTCGGGGGTCTGTAGGATGGGGAACTGTTGAATTCGATACAGTATCCGTGGGCTACGGTGGAAAGTACCCAACGGTCTGACGTTATCTCCTCCCATGCAGGAAGAAAGGATGTTATCCGGCCCCCGACCGGTGTTGCATGGGAGGGGACGCGAATCTTCGCATCACTTGGAGTTGTTGGGGGCTTGGGAGCCTCTGGGGGTGGATCCCCGACCTCTCCCTTTGCCCCGGCGTTGGCCTCTTTGGCTGTACTGCCCACTATTGGCTTGGTAATTGGTGGCAGGGTATTGCTGATGCTGACCTTGTTGTTGTTGCTGTTGGCCACGAAAAAAGCGCTTGTTGCCATAGCCGC
The DNA here is from genome assembly GCF_040938575.1 of Ambystoma mexicanum. Classification (NCBI taxonomy): domain Eukaryota; kingdom Metazoa; phylum Chordata; class Amphibia; order Caudata; family Ambystomatidae; genus Ambystoma; species Ambystoma mexicanum. The sequence continues at coordinate 1,044,640,841 of NC_090924.1, forward strand.
GTCTGGTAGTGGGCTTAGAGATCTGGTCAAGAGTCTTGATAGTGTCGAACTCTTTTTTGGCCATCTCTAGGGCTTCATCTACCGCTTTTCCGAAGAGGTTGGCGTCCTCGACAGGTTTATTTATTAAAGACGCCTGTGTCTCCGGTTTAAAGCCTGAGTTGCGCAGCCATACATGGCGCTTTAGGAGTATTCCTTGTACCAGGGAACGTCCTGCTGTTTCTGCCGCGTCCAGAGAGTTTTTTACAATGCTCTGGTTAACTTGTGTTCCTTCGCCAATAGTCGACAGTAGGCGTGTACGTAAAGGCTCCGGTGCTTCCTCTGCGTCTTTGCGCAGTTTGGCCCACTGCGCGTCTGCGTAGCTCGCAAGCAAGGAATTGTTGTTGGCAATTCTTGCTGAGAAGGCAGCCGAGGAAGTAACTCTTTTTGCAAGGGCATATAGCCTCTTGCTCTCCTTGTCAGGGGGTGCCTCACTGGTGGAAAGTGGTACCCCTGCCCTCTTTCTAGTATTAGATACAACTAGGGAGTCCGGTATGGAATGTCCCCTAATGTAGAGCGGGTCTGAGGGTGAAGGAGCGAAAAGTTTCTCAATCCGTGGATTGACCCCTCTGATCAATGCGGGAGTGGACAGCGACGGGGTGATCCTCCTTTTAACTGAGGCGAGGAGTGGAATGGTCTGGCTGACCGGGGGTTTTTCTTTAATGACTCTTTCTACAAAGTCTAATTCTGGAGAGAGTTCTCCCGTGTCCAGTTCGAAATGCGCTGCTGCTCTGCGCAACAGTGCATTGAAAGTAGGCTGATCGTCAATTGGAGACGTGTTCCTAACTGGAGAATTATCCGGAGGAGTTAGATTTAGGGCATCAGTGTCGGAACACACTGATGGTGATTGCCAGGGGTGCGAAGGTCCTTCTCCTGGGCTAATCCCGAAGCCTTCTTCTATAATGTCTGTTCTGTCTTCTAGACATTCCTCCTGGTTCTGTCCTTCGTTGTCCATGAAATCATCTTCTTCCTCGAAGTATTGTTCCTCCCCAGTGAGGTCATATACATCTTGGAAGTTTGAGGCTGTGTCCAGCAGGGGATCGACCAGCCTCGGTTTTTTGGCTCTGGGGTCGTCTTGAGGCCCTTCTCTAGTTCTTCTGAGAGTTAGAGGGGCTTGGGTACTCATAAACTTTTCCATCCTCTCCATACAGAGGTGGAGTCTTTCCATAGTTTCATGGGGTACCCCAGAGCGGTCTAGCGGGGGAAAACTCGAGTTGTCTACCTCGAAATGGCTCGACCTCTCCCAAAGCGTCGAGGAAAGTGTCCCGTCGCCCTCCTCAAAACCCTCAGGTGTGTCGGGAGACTCCCTGACTGAAGGGGGTAGTCCCTGCTTTCCTTCGGGTGTTTTCGGCGTATCCTTTGATCTATGCGTAACGCTCGACGAAATCTTCGGCGTACGCTTTTGGGCGTCGGCTACAACGATCCTGGCTAAGCTATCGGCGACATTCTTGTCGGCGGAAGCTTGAGTTTTCGACGCTATGGGTATCGAGCGCTGTACGGCGGTCTGCGCCTTCTGTTGATGCGCACCGGCCGATGGTTTGGTGGTGGCGCCCTTGTTTGCCGAAAGCCCAGTCGCAGGTCGCGGCTGCGGTTGCGAGAGGGGCTTCGAACCCGAACGGTCCGAGGAGGCCGCCGGTGGAACCTGCGTCTCCTTGGGCGCCGAAGCTCTCTTCGACTTAGACGAAGAAGAGCCATGGGTTGTGTGCTTACCTTTATGTGAATCTTTGTGTGCGTCAGTGTCGCCGGGGTGTTCATCCCCATAAGCAGGGCGTGAGCCGAGCCCGTCGGGGCCGGGGACAGACGACGAAGCGCGTAAGCGCTCCTTAGAGGGGGTTTCGACTTCCGTGGCGGAGGTCGTGTCATCGCGTTCCTCGTCACTGTCGGTGGTAGCAGCGGCGGGTGAACCTTCGGCCTTCGACATCGCGTAGGCCGCCCACCTTTTAACCCTACGGTCTTTTAGAGTTTTAGGCTTCAGAAGCCGACAAGCCGCGCACCCTTCCTCTTTGTGATCGAGGGGCAAGCAGCGGTTACACCGTGAGTGCTTGTCCTTCCAAGTGAATTTGCCTTTACAAAGTGGGCAAAACCTAAATGGTGTCCTCTCCATAGCAGAGGCAATAAATCGCGATAAACACCCCCAGGGAAAGGAAGGGGAAAGGGAAAGGCATTCTCAGAAAGACCCAGAGATGTCCCACGACCCCACTCTCCCTACTGTATGTGGCCAGCGAGGCCAGGCCACGTGTTCGGCAGCGCCGAAGATTTCCTCCGCTCGACCCTCCGTCGACGATTTTGCTCGGCGGAGAACAGCTACACTGCGTCGAGGGAGTGCTGTATTAATCTTCGTATTAATCTTCGTAGAAGAAACGACCAAAGGTCGAGGGTTGCAATGTCTCTCGAGGAGCTCCGCGTGAAGGCGACCAGAAGCTGGGCGGAAAAAAACAATCTGAGGGACCTCGACGCGTGAGGGATTGTGGGTACAACGCACGTCACTATAGGGATAGTGTTTCAGACACGCCTGGTCGACGTCCCCTTTTCGACTACGAAAAACAAAATGCAATACTCCGCAGTGACCACTGGATGTCGGACCTATGCACAGCATGTGATTCTAAGCAGATTAACAAACATCAGAAATGATGTTCTTTCCTGACGCATCCAGCTTTTGCTACTCTTGGTCTGGAGGGATCATAGACTTTGAGGATGCATTTGCCGACTGCTTGCTCACTACGGCCGAAACCACTGAATCCGGGGATGGCGGAGAGTGGAGGCATTTGGGGGCCGAGTACGGCACCCTTTACTTTTTCTCTAGCCAGTCCTGCTTCGCTGGTGCAGAGCTGAGGGACTTCATTAGGGCCAGGCCCTCTTCCCATACCTCGTCCAGCAGCAGGACAGATAACATTGTCTTCCTGGCTGAGGCACGTCTCTGGTAGAGGAAACCTTACTTCCTCTTCTCCTCTAGTACCAGATTAAATAAGGCAGAAGCCCTAGCCATCGTGAGGTGAAGCCCTGGGGGTATCATCCGCACCTGCGGCCACTCCATTCGCTGCTATAAAGTCATCAAACTCATCCATGTCTGTTGTGCGGGCATCTGTGTTAGTTGACGTATCAGTGTGTGGTGCCTCACCTGGCAGCGTTGGGACAGGCGGTGGTGACTGTGGTCGTCTCGGAGTAGCCGAGTGATGCCAGTGAGCAGGCCTCGGAGGGCTGAAACCATGGTCACTCCCTGAAGGGCCCGCTACTGTAGCTCAGACCATAGAACTGGGACACGTGCCTAGGAGCATGCGGAGGGGCCCTTGGAGGAATGTTGGCGTGTTTGAACAGGCTCGTATGCCTTGGCAGATCCATGCCTACAGGGCTGTAGGCCTCTGCCTCCACGCACTCATGCCGTTCGTCGTCGGAGCTAGTATAAATGGCCAAAGGACTGATTGCCACTTCCCTCAGGGCTATAGCCATGAGCAGGGCTTTTAATGACTGGGTAGTGGCGTTCAACAAAGCAGTAGTTGTGGGTCCAGGCTTTTCCAGTGGCTTTTCCTTACTCGTCGATGAGGTGGCCATCGAGAGGGCAGCCGTCGACGGGATGGCCGATGATGAAGCAGTCGCAATGAGGTGGCCGTTGACTAAGCAGCCACCGACGAGGTGGCCGTTGAAAAAGCAGCCACCAATGAGGTGGCCGTTGACAAAGCAGCCACCGACGAGGTGGCCGTTGACAAAGCAGCCACCGACGAGGTGGCCGTTGACAAAGCAGCCACCGACGAGGTGGCCGTTGACAAAGCAGCCACCGACGAGGTGGCCGTTGACAAAGCAGCCACCGACGAGGTAGCCGTTGACAAAGCAGCCACCGACAAGATGGCCGTTGACAAAGCAGCCACCGACAAGGTGGCCATTGACAAAGCAGCCACCGACAAGGTGGCCGTTGACAAAGCAGCCAACAACAAGGTGGCCGTTGACAAAGCAGCCGACAAAAGCAGCCAACGACAAGGTGGCCGTTGACAAAGCAGCCGCCGACGAGGATGCCGTTGACAAAGCAGCCGCCAACGAGGTGGCTGTTGACTTTCTTGACACCGATGAGGCCACTGCTGTGACGACAAAATCATTAATGAAGGTTTGGTCAACGTAACCATGGCCAAAGATGGCTTTGCGGTCGCTGACGAATTCGTACCAGCGGGTGTCGCTGAAGACTTTGAAGAGGGTTCCTTTCGGGAGTGTGTCTTTCTCTCCCGTGACAAAACACTGTGTTTGGAGGACTTTGTGCCGGCCACCAGCAAGCTCACCGTAGACGGGCAAGGTGAACGAGAGCGCTTGTGCCCTGAACTAGGACCCGCATTAGCAGTGTCTCTAGCCGGACCAACAGACTGGCGCTTCTTTACTGGAGCCCTATGTGGTTACCGCCTGGGCCAATCTGGATCTCTTACCAGGTGGGGAGCACTGGGAGGCCACACCAGGGCCCCCGTCCTCTTAACTATGACACCAACCGCCGGTAGTGATCCTTCTTCGTTTTGGCCTAAAAACTTCTGCATATGTTGCATCAGTCCTCTTCATGGTCGTGATGCAGACAGTAGAGACATCTAGTGTGCTTGTCCTCCACACCTGTAGCAGAGCCTGAAGAGACTTCTCCTGCCTTCCTCCAATATGGCGCAAAGTAGGCCATTCCACTTGATCTCGTTGTGCAGATCTTTGAAACTTAACCAGCAACGGAGCCCTGTTCCCGGAGCTGACGACATCAGAGATCATTTTATAGAAAAAAGCTTGGAGAGCAAAACACAACGACTCTCTGCACAGAAACGTGCAGTAAACATCTGACGATGGCTGCCAGGGGCCGGAACCGAGGAAGACGACTGTCATTGGATGAGTGCAGTATGACCCGGTCTTCAGTGATTGGTTAATGGCTGAAAGGCAGTATTCAAGCTTTTAAAGCAATACAGCTTTCTTCATTTACCGCGGATTCCCGGCCTGACAACAGGGAATATTCATGAGCATGTGAATCCATGCCAGACCCCATGCTGGGGAACTGCTCAAATAAAAAGAATTGCAAAAGAAAACATTAGGCTATGTAACAAAACAATTTCACACTAAAACCAAACACTGAAAGGAATGGGGTGTTTATAGACATTACTTGGAGAAATAATGTGGCAGGAAAGGCTGCTCATTCTAATGCCAGGTAGCAGAAAGAAGCATGGATCCCATGTGCTCACCAAGAAGATAGAGGGATAAAAAAAAGGGATAAAAAAAAGAGGAAAAAGGGGAAGAGAAGGGGGAGAATGGAGAAGAGAAGAAGAGGGGGAAGAGAGGCGGGCATTTGTAAATCTAACATTCTCTGCAACTCATTTCTGTAATTTCTGTCTTTATGATTTATAGAGACTGGCTGTCTTGCTCTGAAAGAAAGTAAATGATTAAAAATAATGGGCTTATTGAATGGATTCCCATTAAACATTTTGTACTATATTGGAATTGTAACGAATCACAGGAATTCGTCTCTTCTCCCCAAGGGGGAGCCCCCTGTGAGAGAGAGAGGTGAGCCCACTCTGCAATAGCCTGCCTAGGGGTAGAGGCAAGCAGGACCTCATCGGGAGAAACTCCCCCTGTGGGGACAAGTACTCCTGTTCCGGTGACGAACACCCTAAAGCACAGCCCAACATTACCTCTTTAGGTATACCCTAGAAAAGACTTACATGAAGAGAGAAAAAGTATGTGTTATTGTCAGCAAGAAACTGCGAGTATCCCTTTATCGTGCGTATCTCCCACGCTCTACAACATTTTCACCAAACCCCTGTTCGATGTGCTTGACTATCTGGGTGTGACCTACACTAATTATGCAGATGACACCCAGATACTCATCCCCATCACTGGTGATTACATTGCAGACACCAAAGCTTTGAACGACGTATACCAAGTCGTCCAAGCATGGATGGCACACCACGAGCTCTGTCTCAATGATGAAAAGACAGAGCTCCTCACCTTGGTACCCAACAAAGACTCAGCAAACTTGACCCTTCATTCAGCACTTTCAACATTGATGGCAATACCATCAAAGTGGCTAAAGAGACCAAAACTCTGGGGATCTACCTCAACGCCACACTGTCAATGAACCGACAAACCAACGCAGTCGCCTCAGCATATGCCTACACCTGCAAGCTGATCACTGCTTGTCGCCCATTCCTCTCCACCCAGAACTGCATCACTCTCGCTAGGACGCTGGTTATGTCCAATCTTGATTATTGCAATGCATTGTATCAAAGCACTAAACAACGGAACCTCAACAAACTCCAAACCGTCCAAAACAATGCTATCAGAGCAGCCCTAGCCATCCCTAGGTCGGCGCACATCTCTGACACTAGGAAGAGTTTACATTGGCTTTCCGTCGCACAAAGAATTTCACTCAAATCCCTGACTCTCACTCACAAATGTATCAACAACCAGGCCCCTACCTACTTAACATCCCGCTTCTCATACTACACCCCCTCACGGACGCTAAGATCTGCCCAAGCCCAATCGCTCACTATCCCGAAATACAACCTGAAATCTGCCGGTGGCGTCAGCTTCCCAGTCCTTGCCTCCAAACTCTGGAACTCCGTGCCACTCGCCATCAGAACGCTCCCATCCGCCACTCTTTTAAAAAACAAAGCCAAGCTATGGCTATCCTCTACTCCTCACTCACCACCAGTATAAGCTTTGCTGCCCCACTACTATAGCAATACTTGTACCTGGACTATGAACTTGCTATTCTTTTGCCTGCACCTCAGTCTGCCACTCTTACACCGTTGTACCTCAATGTATGTAACTGCGATTATGACTGCTGAATGTTCTGTAACTGTTCCTCATGTTCTAAGATATGCGCCTGGTTGCCCTCGGGCCTAGCGCGCTATACAAATAAAATAAATAAATACATTTAAAAGGAAAACTTCATTTAACTGAGACGAGGAGGATGGAGCAAGGAGAAGAGAGACGCGCAGGCAGAGAGAGAGAGAGAGAGAGAGAGAAACACAGAGGTACTCCGGAGAAGGCCCATGGCTAGGTAATCCCTGAAAGGAGAGGAGCCCGCGAGTTGCAAAACTGCTCGTGTACCGAAACCTGAGAGATGAATGTGCAGCGTCCTGTAAGGTGGAGAGAGAGAGAGCGAGAGGAACAGAGTGGTGGCATGGCCACAAAGATCTTGTGGTGGACCGGCGGTCAACCACTATGCAGTTGGAACTGCATACCGTCCTGGAATCTGAAACAGTGGACGGTCATCCTAAGGGACGATACATTACGGGGTACAAAGCGTTGACTAAATAAAAGAAGCCGGACAGGTGGAAAGATTAATCCCGAATAAAGAGAAACCCTAGTGACAGTATCCCTGAGAGTAACAGATAACTGAGAAAACAGGAGACCCGGGAGATAGACAGAGAATTGTTATGGGAATACTCATACTCATCCCTGTCAATATAGCGTGACTATAACATTAGAAGCAAGAGAAGTGAGTGAGAATCGTTATGGGACTACTCATACTCTTGTCAGTAAAGACATGCAGAGTATAACCGTGAAAGCGAGATAAGTAGAGGAACATAGTAATAGGAATACTCATACTCGTCTCAGTCAAATTCAAGAAAGCATAATCAAGAAAGAAAGCAAAGCAAGAGAAAAGCCTGAAGTGAAGGACAAACTGATATTGATGTTCAAAGACAGATTCAATAGTAGGAGCCAAGGTTGTGAATTACGCAGCAGAGAAGAGTCTCAAGAGAGAGAATCATAAAGGTTGTGTAAGGTTTCAGTGGGAAAAGGGAAAAGTTACTTTTTTTATTGAAACTTTGTTTATTGTTTTCCAGCTACTTACAATAAAGAAAGAACAATGGTTCATCGAATTCCCCCTCCTCCCAATAACATTCCTCAATCTTTTGTCTCACATATACAGCTACAGTATCCATTTACAATATCTCATTTACATATTCCAAAGTCTCTTATTGTGCATTCCCCTCCCATATGCACCATCCCGTTTCCTCTCACCCCTCCCATTAACCTTCTCATATTCAATCTCTGTCTCCTAGGCTGTCTCTTACCTCTGGGTTTGATGCCATCAACCCTGCTTGCACAATTAAATACTGTTTATATGGTTCCCATAGATATATATATATATATATATATATATTTAGGTCTAGCACATGGGTGAACAACCATTCCGTATTCAGTTTCCATCTCATTACAATAAAGAAAACGGTGGAAAACTGTAGGAGTGTAAAAGAATTAAAGCAGGAATTTAAAACGTACCAGTTTAAACCTACTATTAAGAGCTATTTTCTTAGTTTCTGCACAACAATACCGCCATACGTCGTCGGTCACAGCAGCCCCTACGATTCCACTCATCCCCTCAACCCCACAGCAGTTAGTATAAAAACAAATCCAGGGATGGAACATTCACCCTACCCTTGCATCCTTCTATAGTCAGAAACTGTTCCTCTGGGAATAGGTCCGAAAACATGAGATGCCTAGCCATTCCGTACAGCATTTATATCCCAATTCTCCGGTTAGTGGTACACCTGGTATATGAGTAACTGGTAGTTTGGGAGAGTACAGAACCCCTCCTTTCCCTTAAATATTAGCCCATGATCTACAGGTCAGTCCCACCATGTTCTTTAGCCTGAATGATCTACCATGAGCCGCCAATATATTTGCTCCTAGTAGGGACGGCGCTGCAAGGGTTCTTTCCATCTTGACATGTCTCATACCAACCAAATACACGGCCTGGGCAGCTTCATAATATGCCTCCACATCAGATAACGCCAATTCACCTCTCTCCAATAGCGCAACCAATTCATGCCAAGCCATACATGCCCGTTTACCCGCCCAGATAAACCGAGATATCACTGCTTGTACCTCTCGAAAATACGACTTCAGCACTGCCAGCGGTACATTTAATATCACATACAAAAACCAGGGAAGCAAAACCATTTTTACCAGTGAGATCCTCACATAGAGATTGAGGGAAGGCCCATCCATCTACCGAAGACCATTATAGTGTGCTCCAACACCATTCCATAATTGCATTAGTATAAAGTCTTGGGATATCGGGCCATATTTATTTTTATTTATTTATTTACATTTTTTTAAAGCGCTCACACAGCCCGGGGCATTGAGGCGCTGTTACAGGAATATGTCTCTTAGTTGCGTATAACGCACTTAATACCCGGTGGTTTCTAAGTGCGGACCCGGGATCGAAGCTGTGTTGCTTAGTGTCTTCTTGTTTCCAAGGCGAGCACGTTGCCGCTGAGCTACCCTCCCGGGACATATCTATTCACAAATACGTGGTATATTCCATGTGTAACTGAAACGAAAAGCCATCAGTGAACTGCACAGTGGTTTCCTTAAGTGGAAAGAGCCCGATTTTGTAGTATTTATTTTCAATCCGGAAAGTACACCAAACTCCAGCACAGCCGCCATAATTGGCATAGAGACCACCACGCTATGATTGCATAACTATGTATGTGACTATCTCTCAGTTATTCAGCGAGCAGCTAGATTGCCAGGGCAAACAACAAGGGTGAGAGAGGGCACCCTTGCTTCGAGCCCCTCTCAAATGCTACGATCGACATAAGGAGACCATTCACTCTAATTTTAGCATTAGGTAAAGTGGGGCGTAATGAGACTACAGATATAAACCCTTCTTCCTCAAAACCTCCACTGAATCAAAAGCCTTGTCGGCATCAATTAGTGCTGCCACCACAGAGTCATCCGGGCACATCACTGACATCAAACCGAAAATGCGATGCAGCCCCATAAGAGGTACAGTGGCCTGGAATACAACTGGACTGATCCGCTTTAATGCATTTATGCATCAGAGGTACCAACCTCGAAGCCAGCAGTTTTGCTAATATCTTATTAGTTAATCAGTGAGATTGTACAGTAAGAACATTCATCTGCTGCTTTCCACGGCTTCAATGATACAGTGACCACCACCTCCCTCATAGTGTCAGGCAGTTGCCCCTCTCAGAATGCTTGTTAGTATACCTCTACAAGGTGAGGAGCCAGTCGTGATGCAAAATACTTCTAAAACACGGCTGTAAAGCCATCTGGTATGGGGGCTTTTCCAGAGGAAAGTGTTTTTATTGCTTGGATGATTTCTTGTTCCGTAATGGGCCGACAACCATTCTCACTCTTCCTCTCCACACCAATAGAGCACCACTCGATCAAGATATGTATTTAACTCAGAGTGTGATGCTTGAGCTTGTGAGGAATAAAGACGGGAATCGTATGTTCCAAACTCCTGCACATTTCCACTATCTACATAATGCCCTTGACAGACGTGATATGTGACCTAGAGTTACCAACCTTAGCGATCAATTTACCCAGACGCTGACCTTCTCCATATTGTCTGACAGTTTTTTTCCCCTGCAGGAACTTCACTTGTCTCAAAGCTGCAGCCCTAAATATTTCCAATTCTTCTCAAACTGTTTTATGCTTAACTAGGTTGCTCTCAAAGCCCACCTCTGCTTGCAACCACTGAATACATGCCTCACTATCCGTCAATTCTCCTCGGATCAGTTTCAATATCACAGACTCTCTCGAAATACACTACCCCCCTCACCATACACTTGAAGGTTTCCCAAAGCACTGAATATGAAGCGACAGAACCCAGATTGTCAGCAAAGAAGTTGTGAATTACCTGTTTTTTTTTTTACCAATCTGTTTATTATTTTAACAGAGTAAACAGTACATAACACAACAATTACCTGTTTTTTTTTTTTACCAATCTGTTTATTATTTTAACAGAGTAAACAGTACATAACACAACAAGGTACAGTTGCGCAAGGTGCATTAAGTTCATGTGTATTAATCGTGGTGAAACAAGGGCGTCGCCCTTCCGAAGCTTCTCTAAGATGCATCCGTGGGGGGGGGATTGTCAGGGGATCTGGCTTCCTCTTATTCCCATTGTCTAGACCCGGTCTTCCATTTCCCCCAGATCCTCGTGAATTTCCCGGGACATCCCCTAGCTAGAACCTTCTTTCCAAGGTCATGCAGCGATCCATTTCTGGCAACCACTGGTTTAGTCTTGGGCGTTCCGCTCAGCCCCAGGCAGCTGCAATGAGTCTTTTGACCAGACCCAGGGCTACTGCCACAAAGGTCTTCTCGTCTTTATTGAGGTCTGTGTCCTCACATATTCCAAGTATTGCCATTTTCGGTTCCCGGGGAATCGGGGCACTCATTATAGCAGACAGCTTCCCCATACATTTGGCCCAGAAGGTCTTGATTTGCGGGCATTCCCATATTGTGTGGTAAAAGGTACCTCTGTTCCTACCGCATCTGAGACAAGTGTCATTGTCACTCTGACCCCATCAGGTGAGCATTGTGCAGGTGTAGCCCTATGGAGGATTTTAAATTGTATCAACTGCAACCGTGCTGCTACCCCCACCGCCCTTTGGGAACATTAACGTCTCTGTCCACTCCTCCGGCTCCATTCGACCCAGGTCTTGTTCCCATTTCTTTTGCAGGTTGGTAAGTTCTAATGCCCCAAATGCAGTGAGTACCTGATATAAGCTGGGCGTAACCTTGGTTGGGATGTTTGTAGTTAATAAGTTTGCCTCGAGCGGGGAGCTGTTTGGAATATCATCTGTGGTGGGGAATTGCAAAGGAGAAGTTCAAAATTCAATAGCATGGGATATTTGTCTGTGTCGGAACCCCTCCCCCATTACCAAGCCGTGTTCCAGCAGTAAGTCCCCAAACGACAGGGGTCTCCCGTCCTTTATGATATCTGCCAGTGTGTCAATCCCTCCCGCCGCCGAGCTCTCCAGGTACCCCACCTTCAGTATTTCCCCCAGGAGTGCATTATGACATATGGGCTGCACCAGGGTCGGCTGCGGGCCCCACCCTATGTCCTGGTGCGCCTCTGCCCAGACCTGGCATGTGTGTCTCATGGGTCCAGGTAGCGTGTCAAGATATCGTTTCCCCCCCCCGTATAGCGCTTGCCTTGGTGTCCTACCTCTCAATCTTCTTCACTCCGCAGCAATGTGCGGAAGAGTTTGGTTCCCGTGTAGGCAGTCGTTCACAGACCCCAGCTGAGCTGCCCAGTAGTATCTGCGCATATTGGATAAACCTATCCGGCCCTCCCACACTGATCGTTGTAATGTTTTCATTGCCACCCGTGGTTGCTTAACCCCCCCACAGGAGCCCCCTCAAGGATCCGTCCATGTCAGTAAAGATCTTCTTTGGGATTGGGAGAGGGGCTTTCTGCAGGATGTATAGAAACCTGGGCAGGGATAGCATCTTAAAAACACGGCAGCCTTGCCCAATAGGGTCAGTGGGAGAGATTGCCAGTGTTTGGTGTCTGATGCAAACTTTTTCATCACAGGAGTTAGATGGAGCGGGATGTAGTCTTCTAGTTGTGGGCTAAAGTGGATTCCCAAGTATTTAAAGCCTGTTGCGGCCACTGTGTATGGGCACTCACGGGGGAGCCAGGTCGTCTCACCCTGTATTGGGAATAAGACAGATTTTTGCCAGTTTATTTTGAGCCCAGAGAATTCCTGGTATTCCTGTAGTATTCCCGTCACTACTGGGCATGAGTTATTGGGATTGCTCATATATATATTAAGAGGACGTCTGCATAGAGCGAAACTCTGTGAATGACCTGTTTAATTCCCTCTGCAAACACAGCATCAGACAAACCTTCAATTTTAAACACGCAGGCCTGTCTCGTTCCTATCCACCCTGGAATCTCTAGTACTAACACCACAGGTACATGATCTGACAGCATCCGCTCCATACTACTGATTCTCCTCTACCCATCCCATTATCATATCTGATATCAAAAAATAGTCCAACCTTGATGCTGATTGATGGACCATGGAGAAACATGTAAAGCCCCTCACATCTCTATGTCTAGTTCTCCAGATGCCATTCAGTTCCCACTTCCAGCATAAGTCTCTTAATTAACTGGTCGATTTCAGAGGAGATCTCTGAATTCCCCCAGTCCTATCCACCTCTGGCTCCAACATAGTTTTGAAATCCCCTGCCCACACAACCACAACTGAGGGATTCGGATACAGTTGCTGGGTTATTCACTCCAGTGTGCCCATTTTATCCTGGGTTAGGGCCGTAGTAGTTGATTAATGCGATGATCTTCCCACATGAACAATGCAAACCCCTAATATTCCAACTCATGCATTTAAACCCTCTAGCCATGACACTGCAGACCTTTCTCATAAAGCCCCAGAGTTTTCCTTATACATCATTTCAGGAACCGGACACTGTGACCTAAAAACATACCAGCTTAGATCACCTCTACCAACCCTTGCTTAATCATTAACTCTAGGGAGGCAAAGCCGGAGTAACTACCAGGGGCGATTCCCCAAACCACTGCCCCCTCCAGAAAACAACCACACAAACTCCTTACACCACCTCCCACCGCCAGCAAAACCAACCTGCCAGTCACTTCCACCCTCCCCCCAAACCACTGGCTGTCAAAAGCTTCCGTGCAAGTGCAGCCCAGTCCCCCCACCCCCCCGCAAGCACAAACAACTGAATTTGCCACCTTCTCACCACCTCCAGTTCCAACACACCTCGCCAACCGTACGGGAGAATTTCAGGTAATTGACCCAGGATTGTGGATCACCCACCTCATGTTATCACAGCGGCGTCCCCACATAACGAAGACTAATCACCAGTCTCCAACAATTCATGCCATAAGAACGACCCCAGAGATCGAAACATGTGTCAGCAAAATCTTAATAAACACCATAAATCGCTAAAACTGATGCCTAGAACTTGCGAACATTTAGAGAGATATACTCACCCAAAATCTGTAGTGCCCAGCGCAAATATTTTTGGTCCCAACCCATACTCAGAAGCCTTACCCAGGAACAGTAGGTCACTGTTCCCAGTAGACCTACTACACATGCAGCAGGGCACAAGTCAAATCTCACCTGGAAGCGCAGTGGTCATGCAGTTCTACTGCCCCGACCTACTTGTACAAATACACCTCCAATGTATACATCACAATATTCATCTGCTTTACGTATACAATAGCATCATGGTGACTCCGCTCTCGGCTCATTATTCCCCTACGCCTAGGGGCTCTCAGGAGCGCCTCGAGAAAAGTGTTAGCTTCATCCGGGTTTCGAAAAAACAATACTTTCCCCTCATGGTCTACTCTGAGTTTTGCTGTTAAGAGCATAGCGTACCTCATTCCCCTCTCCCTGAGCCGCTTCTTGATATCAATATATGTCCTCCTTGATGCATGAACTTTGTCAGAGAAATCCGCCAAGAGCCTGATAGTGTCTCCTTTATTTGTCAGCGTCCCTTTCTCCCTAGCGTTTCGGAGAGCCAGATCCCTATCTTGATAGTTCAACATCCAGGCTATAATGGGATGACCGGTGTGTCCGGAATTAGTTATCGGTTTCTTGCCACTGGGTATTTGGTGTGCCCTCACCACAATGAATACTGGCAAAAAGTCTTCATATCCCAAGACCTCATGCAAGATCGACTCGATCAAGGGTTCCATGGCCTGCTGTTCCACCGATTTAAGGACACCCACTATCCGTAAATTGTTCCTTCTGGATCTCAATTCAAGATCCTCCTGCTTGTCTGCCAAGTCCTTTAAATCCCTTTTCACTTGTGTTAGCTCTTGGGATGTACTGGAGGAGTCATACCTCAACAGTAGAGCCCCGCCCTTCAACCTCATCTAGTCTCTCCCCATGCTTATCCAAGCAGAACGGCATGGGGTCCACTTTGCAGGTCTGAGTATCCATCTTCCCATTCAACGATAGTATACTGGCCTGAAGCTGAATGCACATTGTTTTAATATCATTAAATGCTCTACTGGCATCTTGCGGCGAGGGCTAGGAGCTCACTCCTATGGAGTCTGTCATCTGTTTGTGGCTTTAACCTGTAGGGTGTTTCAAATTGCAGCTTTGTCCGTTTCCCTGCTTTGCCAGATGTTGACATCTTGCTGTCAAAGTCTTGTTTTCCGGAATCCCCACGCCACCTCTGGAATTCTGTGGTATTACCAGTCTTGAGGAAGCAAGTAATTATTATTATTACGTTTTTGTAGCGTGCAGCATGCCCATAAGCATCAGTGTGATCACAAACAAAAACAGTACACACAACACAGGCAAAGTATCAGAATTAGTCAGAGTAAAAAATCTGTATAGGAAACCACAGACCACCCAGAACTAGTCCTTTGATTTAAAAAAAAAGAAGGTTTTTACAGCTTTCCTAAAGGCAACCTAACATGTGATATCCATGATATCACTGGGAAGAGAGTTCCAAAGAGTTATGCACCAATATCAAAACAGGTACCCCTCAAAGTTTTTCAATTTAAAACAAGGCACACAACGTTTGTGTAGACCGCTGGAGCGTATGGACCGCAGGATGGGCGCCTTCTGAATGTGCTGTGTCAGATAGACAGGTGCTTGGTTCGCCATACACTTGTACGAGATAGGATTTTATGGGAGATCCGGTGACAAACAAGTAACCAATGTAGTGATCAACTAGCCTGTGTAACATGCTCTGCTTTGGCTAGCCCACACACAGCTCTAACAGACCCATTTTGGGCCACTTGGAAGAGTCTTAATATTATCCTTCGCTGTGCTCACCAGGAGGCTATTACAATAGAAATGTTCGCTGTAGACAGATGAGGCTTAATCTTCCTAATCAGCTTAGTCATATAAGCACATACGGCCTTGATGTGTAGAACGTGTTGCTTTATAGAGAGGCTAGAGTCCAAGTTGACCCCCCCAGGGTCTTTACACAAAGGCTGACCTGGATACTACAGTCAGGAATTATAAATTGCATGTATTCCGCGTCAAGCCTTTTAATATGCTGGCTGGAGCCCACTAGCATAAGCTCTGTCTGAGGACCAGCGAGTTAGAGGCCATCCAGGCCGGAGTCATCACATATACTTCATTGACCCAGGGCGTATCAGCCTTATCTCCTGTGAGCCCAAACAACACCTGGGTGTCGTTGGCATAATTGGTACAACCAATGCCGGTGGCATCCAGGAGATCAAAAAGTGGGCGCATATAAACATTGAACAGGATGGGAGAAAGACATGCTCCTTGGGCTACACCACAAGTCATCAGCTCTGCGGGCAACAAACCTTTCAATAGCCACTCTAGATTGGCGTGGGCCCAGCAATGAAGCCAACCAGGAACTAGCCAGCTAAGAACAATTCACATATGTTCTTAATCTTTCAAGTAAAAGTTCATGGTTCATCAAGTCAAATGCTGCTGAAAGATCCAGCAACATAAGTAAAGCGCCTTGACCATTATCAACTATTTTAGCAAGATTGGCTCGTAAATCCAGCATAGCAGTCTCTGTTCAATGACTAACCCGAAAACCTGACTGGCGGGCACTCAATAGAATAAGAATGGGACCTTAGTGATGGGCCGGTAATTGGCCACCACCACTGGGTCTAAAGATTCTTTTTTCAAGATAGGGGATATCCGGACCTCTTTCATTGACGATGGAACCATGGCTGTGGCAAAGGAGAAGTTCAAAATTCAAGTTAGTGGCGGTGCTATATAATCTATAGACATCTTAATTATGCTAGCGGGGCATACATAGATCGCTTGGGCAGGCAGATGGTTTCAGCCCCATCAGAACTCTTTTAATATCAGAATCATTAATCTGCTCAAAATGGAACACAGGAGGCCCATTCAATGGGGCCATCAGGATATTATGAGGAAGTGAGTCAGCTAAATTGACTGAACTCACAAGGTGTGCATTCATTGTTGCCTGATTAGATCATAGTTTCGTAGAGAAGGCCCTTTGGATTTCAAAACACCAGACATTGCTCGTATGTATCCTCCGGACACACTATCTTCTTACCTTCTAATTCTCTTAAAATGGAAAATAGTTCTTTCTGACTAGATTTTGCCCTATTTATCCTACTATCAATGCTGATTCACTTAGCCACAAGAATGGCTTGTTTGTATTAAGTTGCAGCAAGCTGTTAAGATGAAAGTGTATCTTCACAAGACTTTCTTCTCCAACTACATTTGGCAAATGTTTTGAGTTTCCTATGTTCTATAATGTCCATAGAGAACCATGTCTTCCCAAATGTCTCAGTTGTAACCTTTTTTACGCTTAGAGGTGCTTGAATGTCAATGTCATGGCCTACAGAACATGCCCCTTTTGGACTTCCTGGTCCTTGTCTCAATTGGGCTTACACTCCCTTGTACTCCCAACATGGCCATCCACTGTGAAACACCTTCCTCGCTACGTTGGACGTAGCGTATTCTATTTATAGACCACGTCTCCCGCGGCTCCGCGCGTCTCAATGCAATTGCGAAGTAGCGACCAGACGTGTGCTCCGTAGCTTGCGGTATTGTTTTCCTTGGTTCTTTCCTAGCCAACCCCATTCCTAGTCCCTTTCCTTCCTTTCTTGATTCCTGGACCCGTGTGCTGAGCAGCGCACTCTGGAATTTTCCCGGATTCCTGGATCTTTGCATCCCGGAACTTTGAACGCACGCTGGAGTCGGAAGAGACTTGTGCAGCCTTAGTCAAGACCCGATCCGTCCGCAAGAAGGCATCGACCAAGAAATCCGGCAAGGATCGAACTCAGGTGAGAAGGGGGGGGGGGGGAACTCCTTGACAGTTAATGGCTACATTAGTGATGTTTACAAACTGTTCAACCAAAGAACAAGTTACTTTCTTACCTGGTAACGTTCTTTCGATGGGATGGTCCGACGACGTATTCCATATCTATGACAGTAATCACCGCAGCACAGCTGTGGTGATTACTGTCATAGATATGGAATACGTCGGAGGACCCAATCCCCTCGAAACTCAGTTCTGAGGATTCTGTAACCTGATGGAGTGGCTAATATAACTGCATGATTGGTGGTATCAGTAAGCCAAGTCTCAGTCAGGCAGACAATATACAGATCATAATTAGTTCTGCAACTTCCGTTGAGTGTTTCACTAACGATCTAGTATTTAAAAGTACTATTTTTAGCCTATCTTGCCTTCTTTCCCCTCTGGTAATCGCGGGTACCACAGTTTTTATCCCTCATTTGCATAAAACTCAGGCTTTGAGGACTATCTAATGTGATATCTAAATGTTAGGTACAAGGAGCCTGCGTGGTTCCTAAACAGTATAGATCGTCTTGATCCAGTCCAGACCTACCAGAGGTGGTCACACTGTTATCGAAACAGACACCAAGAAGGAGGCAGGCAACTGGGGAGTCTTTGATAGAGGGCGGGAAGTTTCCTGTCCCTAAATAGCATGCCATAAAATCCCTGACGCCTTGTGAAGAATGTTGCGGACTAGAAAGTCAAATTCTTACCCAAATTATTACTAGCAGTTTTGATAGACTCTAAGCGATGCATGATCAGGTGATGGTTGCTGAGATATAGTGGCACTGCAATCTGTTCTATAACGAGCGTCTACCCAAGCCAGCAAGAAAAACCACTACACGCCTGACACGGACCAGCACAGACCGGCTAGCTCCTCACAAGAAATAGTCACAAGAACTACAGTGCTGATGGGAGCTGTAGTTCCTAGTGGCTTAACGTTACAAAAGGCAACAATCACATAAAAAGTATTTAAAACTCGCAACGCGTTGCGAGCGTCGAATTTAAATGCAATACTACAGTTTTCAATACAATGAATGAGCGTGTTTGCACATAATAATGTCCCAATATATTCTAAAAGCAATTTTAAAACATGTGCAAAAAACGCAGGTCTAGCAGCAAATCACATTTTTAAATAGCCCAAAGCAACGCTGACAGTAGTCTGCATGATGTAACTATGCAAAGCCCAACGACTGCTCACAGCACACAGTACCACCCTCTACAATCAGCGAGAACAGACAGTCCAAGGATCACCCCTCAGCAGCTTCCGTGCTTCGAGGGTGCAGCTACCTCACCTGTACCTCTGCCAGCATTGTATAAAAACAATGCATACCAAAGAAGGCCGCCTCGCACCCACTCTCCAACAAGTGTCTCCACCAGCCCGGCGCACTAGCTTATCTCTCTGCACCCTACAGCTATGCCATGTAGGACTTCACTCAGCCACCATTTGACATTTCTCCCTATGAATAATGCTGGGCGGTATAAACATTGCATGCCAAGTGGGCTCACTGTCTTAGGTAAGTACCAGGTCACACTCAACATGAATCGCTAGTCTCAAATACCAGATCGCAGCCCTATCACAGACAGCAACCTGTGTGATTACCCAACCTGCAGGGCCATGCTCACAGATGTCACGGCATTGCCTGCCCTTAATCGTCGGAGGGTGATATAATTCCCCTCTACCAGATCTCCACCTCATCTCCATGTCTCAGTCTGTTGACCTTGCACCACATGAAGTACAGTCTATTGCGATGTGTAGTGCAGGACCCGCACCGCCCACACTGATGTCCTTTCTTTTCCCCAAGACCTTCACTAACATCCTGAATCGGAGGATAGCGTTCTCCTTGCCGGAGCTGCAACTTCTAGCAGTACAGCAACTCAAGTCTCACTGCCGCTAGGAGTGGCTTGCCAGGATTTCTTCACTCCCTCTCCAGGCAGACTCCAGAATGATGCACCAACGTTACTATCCCATGTCTGTACGTAATGGTAAATCAAAATGGTTTAATCCCAAAGTTGCGCTTTTCCACTGAATTAAACGATTAATTCAAATTCGAGTTTTCAAAAATAGGTCAAAGTTTCATATGTACCAAAAAAAGTTTTTCCATTATACAGAATAAGTATCCAGCTACAGTATCCATTTACAATATCTCATTTACATATTTGAAAGTCTCTTATTGTGCATTCCCCTCCCATATGCACCATCCTGTTTCCTCTCACCCCTCATCAACCTTCTCATATTCAATCTCGGTCTCCTAGGCTGTCTCTTACCTTTGGGTTTGATGCCATCAACCCTGCTTGCACAATTAAATACTGTTTATACGGGTCCCATTACACAGCCACGACAGTGGCTGTGTAGTTATGGTTAAGTTGCTGTTTCCATAGGAAGAGCACTTTTTGGGCGGCTTATAACTCCGCTCCACTTGGACGAATCCTCATCAAACTTTGCAAGAAAAAGTATATGGCCCACTCTGAATTTCTTTGCAAAGTTTGGTGATGTTTGGTCCAGGAGGGGTAAAGTTATAGGGGGGTCCTAAAACGTCTTTTTTTCCCCCATAGACTGAAAGGGGGAAAACTTTGCGCACGGCTACAGGCCAAACCGCTGGACGGATTTGCACCAAATTTGCGGAAGTGCAGGGGCTTGGTCACGAAAGCGTGCTTTTGTAAATTGTGAGACAATCCATCCAGTAGTTACCTTAAAAACGATCAAAAAGAATGTCTCTAAAAATTAGTGATATCTATGTCCGCGCGGTCACACGTCGCTGTTCGCTCCGTGGAGAAGATTGCAATTGGCTATTCCGTGGCGTGCTGCCTGCGACCATGTTGCACTTTCACCGATTGGTTGTGGAACAGCGTGAAGCGCGTCAAAATCTTTCGATACTTCCGCCATGTTTACTTTGTTTTCTGTTGAACGCGGACATCGCCGCTAACATACCTAAACGAAGAAGACACCAATGCACTTGTTACACTTATGGAACACTGTTTCGAAAGGTGAGCGTTAATGAGACGTGGTAGTAGAAAGTCAAACATTGAAGTATTCTTGTTAGCACTGTCATACGGTACAGTGGGACTCGCTACTCATTGTACAAAGTGAACTTACTGCGTCCATTTTACAATACATAAACAACATTACTGCGGTCAGGCTGGCGTCCTACAGTTTGAAATCTAAGCCAGCCACCTGCACTATTTCGTACACTCATCACTTCTGCACGTGTACGGGAGAAGCGGTTCTCATGAATAGCCGCTGATATGTTGTTGCAAAATGAGAATGTACTTGCATTCGGAGTGAAGGCCACTTCATTTTCTATTTCAATACGAGCTCAGTACAGCCGCATATTTGTCGACACCCATAAGTGTCACTTGTTTTTTAACCTTTAGGTACAGGGAAAGAGAAGAAAGAATGCAGGGAGTAACAGTTTGAAAAACATATCATTTGATAAGGTTATGCTTCAAAAACGTTTGCACCAACCATGAAATATTAGTTCCTGAAGAGGCACTCTTCCACATACACTACTGTCTGACTGCAGCGAACGCAATGGAGGCGGTCCACATCATGTAAGTGTATTTTTGCCGCCTATATACCGAATTGACATAAAATGAGTACTTTGAAAAAAATATATATATCCTAATGAATTACAAGGTTTATGTGCCGTTGACATTCTTTTCCCCATTATGGACATTGCACATTGTCGCCGTTTGTAGGGTGCCACTACATTTCCCCAAATTAAATTAATATTTAGTAAACCAAGTATGTGTTACAACTTTGTTTTGTGCAGAGGTTGCGTATTGATACACGTTTTATTTCCTCTTTCACCGCTCAGCTACTTACAAACAAAAATGTTGTTATTAATAAAGACGTTCCAGCTTTCTGTGCCGTTCGATTTTTTTTTCCCATTATGGACATTGCACATTGTCGCCGTCCATAGGGTTCCACTACATTTCCACCAATTGAATAACATTTTTACTGAAAGTGTTATGTATTATAACTTTGATTTATCCAAAGGTTGCGTATTGATACATGTTTTATTTCCCCTTTGCCCCTCAGATACTTCCTTCCCTATTGTGATTGTCAGGGATTACCGCTGCCGAGTGACGGCTTTTTTAACCGTCAAATGCAACTGTTCGTCACCGGTTGTCTGTGCGTCATAATACACTGGGAACACCGCGTCGGACCTCTGTGTCCTTACGCTGCTGTCGCCATAAGGAGTAACATTCCATCCTTTCTGGTGGTGTAGATCACAGCGGATGACGTTGTCTTGCACATCAATGTGGGAGGAAAACATCTACTGTGGCGGCAATGGTTATTTTTTGTGTGTGAAAAAAAAAACAACGTGGCCATTGACATTTTCATTGTCGACCAAAGAGACAAACTTACTACTTCTATGGAAATGTGAATAGGGCGATAATCTCGCACAGCTCATTGTGAAACAAAACTACTTTACTAATTGAATAGAGCAATGATTTCGCTCAGTGTATTGTGAAATAAAACTACTGTACTAATTCTTAAATGTTAGTGTTTTTTTTACAAATTTACTCTCTGTTTTCACAATGTGGCATGCTACGTTGCAGGTCGTAATGTGTTCTATTGTAGGTGCTACATCACGGCACGTACGTCCACATGGACGCATTTGTTTAATCTGCCAAGGAACGTTATGGAGAAAGGTACTGCATACCACTTGCTTTGGCTACAGGAGGGTCAGGCCCATCTCATATGCTTTAGTGCCGTCAGGCCAATTTCTGTCACCCACATGCCCTACTAACCAACATTAGTTCAGAATGATTAGGGTCTTCTTAAAAGAGGAAAAATGAGGTAAGATGCACTGAAAGTGTTTGCTGCACAGAAATGTTTGTAAAATACTACATGGTTACACCCTCCCAATACACATATCTTCACACCTTTCGACCTGTGCCACTTACGAAATTATGTGTCGAAAGGTGAGTGGTAATAGTGTTGCTTCCAGTATTTCTGACATAATTGCGCTTCCCATCACAGAGTTTGTTTGGGATTTTATGTAAACGTAAGTATACTACTCCTTTGCGTTTTTTATGCACATTTTTACAGAAAAAAATTACTACATGTACAACACATGTATGTAAAGGTAATTGACAACGACCGAAAAGCTTTGTGTTGTGCATGTGATAGTGTTTCGATATTTAACAAGTGTCGTCATGTACACAACAAATCAACGGTACAGCTTCTGTCTCTGAGGGGTAGCCTCTATGTATGGTTAGTGGCCACAATGTCAGGGATGTGGCTACTGGCCATTACTGGAAGGGACAAAACATTGCATTGAGGTCACCATGTCCACCAGGGACTGTCATTCTGGTAAAGGTCTTGCTCATAACCACACATTTCTCAAGGAACACAAATGTGGTGCTGCCATTACGGTCACACAGTTTCATTTTTGTTTTCTGCAGCCTGCAATGGAAAGCGAAGAAGGCTTTCTATTCAACACCCGTCTTCCCTTTCTATGGTGACCATCTTGAAAAATGATTTGTTTTCTTCAGCCGGGAAATCCTCTTTCTTGGTACCATGGGTTACTGCTGTAAAATCTCGATTGCTAATGGCATTCATCCCCCACTCTTTGGGGAGGAATGGGGGTTAATGATCCAGATACGTCGGTATGCACTCTTGCTTATATTGTGTTGCACACTTGCCTTGTGGAGTTCTGCGCCAGAAATGTTGCAGTTACAAGTTCCTACAAGAATATACAATGTACTTCCGCACTATCAACCAGTTACACATGTCATTGAAGTGTGTATGACATTTCGAACACGCCCTCATGCTGTGCGCCAGCATACGATAATGTGGAATTCTTCGGAAGGTGGCCAGTTACTTCAAATGTTCCTTTACAGTATTATGCTTATGTGTTACTATTAGAACCCTGATAAATGTAGTAGAACATTTTTGTTAAAGTACTGTTATGATGCATTTACACTAATAAAAACCTATGGCATTTAGTTAAAAAAACTTTGTTAAAAGGGACGTTATGGTTACGTTGCCCTCCCAAAAACCTGTAAAATTCACTACAAAAAAAAAACTTTGTTGAGGGGACGTTATGGTTAAGTTGCCGCACGAAAAACCTATGCAAAAAAATGCTGTTTCCATAGGAGGAGCACTTTTTGGGCGGCCTATAACTCCGCTCCCCCGGGACGAATCGTTACCAAACTTTGCAAAAGAAGTATATGGGCCACTCTGAATTTTGCAAAGTTTGGCGATGTTTGGTCCAGGGGGGCAAAAGTTATAGGGGGGGTCCCAATAACGTCTTTTTTTTCCTCATAGACTGAATGGGGGAAAAACATTGCGCACGGCTACAGGTCAAACCACTGGACGGATTTTCACAAAATGTGCGGCAGGTACAGGGGCTTGGTCCAGAAAGCGTGCTTTTGTAAATTTGGTGACCTTCCGTGCAGTACTTTTCATTAAAATGACCAAAAAGTAGGTCTGAAAAAATGTGTGATTTCTATGTCCGCTTCACGGTCACACTTCCCTGTTCCGTCCACGGACAAGATACCGATTGGCTAAGGGGCTGGCGTCATGACCGTGGACACGCGACGTCTCTGCCGATTGGCTGCTGCAAGACGTGTTCTGCATCAGATTGTTTGGATGCGCCCGACATCTTGGATCCGCCGATAGCGGAGCAACAACCAGCGTACACATACTCTATTTATAAAACTCTTTTGCTGTGTCACAGAGCGTTGGGAAAGGTTCATACAGTAAGACATGGCTGATCAATGCTTTTGTTCTGGGGGTCGGTCGTCATGATGTATTTTCTATGGCCACCTTGTACGCACAGAAAATGAGGGGTGTAATAACGATAGCATTTCAGTCCATGCAGTGCACAGGACACTTGTAACTGCTGTAAGGACACGCGTAGTGGTAGCGAACATTGAAATTGACAACATGCCGTAATTGCATTACTTTTTCCTATGGCTATTATTATATTCATTAGTACGCCGCCATGGGTGTCACATGCTACAGTGGTTGTGGCCAGGGCCTAGAGTCTTGGATGCAGGGCTGTCGGCCGAAGGCCTTACTTCCAAGTCTGTAGGCCCTGGCCACAACCACCGCAGCATGTCACAACCATGGATACACCCGTAATATTGCGTATCGTTTGCCAAGTTGTGGAGAGTGCTTGCAGTCTTAGGTGCATGGCCAAAGGCCATGCACCCAAGAACAAAGTTAGGTACTAGAAGTGCAAGCCACTGCACACCCATCCCATGTAATATCTATGGACATACAGCTAGGAGTGAAGACTCTGGCCAGAAGCACTGAAGGATGCAACACCTATAGAAAAACCTCCACTACCACACATCACTGAGGTGGTTTTGGGGAGACCCTGCCTCTTGGGTGCATGGCCGAAGGTCATGCACCCAATAACAAAGTTATAATGTATTCATGATGTATTTTCTATGGCCACCTTGTACACACAGAAAATGAGGGGTTCAATAAGGGCAGTATTTCAGTCCGTGCAGTGCACAGGGAACTTGTAACTGTTGTAAGGACACGTGTGGTGTTAGGGAACATTGAAATTGACACCATGCCGTAATTGCATTACTTTTTCATATGGTTATTGTATTCATTAGTACGACGCCATGGGTGTCATATGCTACGGTGGTTGTGGCCAGGGCCTGGAGTCTTGGATGCATGGCCGTCGGCCGAAGGCCTTACTTCCAAGACTCTAGGCCACAAACACTGCAGCATATCACACCCATGGATACACCCATAGTAATGCGTTTCGATTGCCTGGTTGTGGGGAGTGTGTGCAGTCTTGGGTGCATGGCCAAAGGCCATGCATCCAACAACAAAGATATAACCTCTTCACTTACAAGCCCACATAGCTTTCATGTAGTGCGGTGGTTAAGGGCAAGATGTGTACTTTTGGGTGCATGGTTGCAGGCTGTATGCCATACACAAAAGCATGCACCCAAAAGGAAACTTGTAAGCACTGGAGTTATAAGCCACTTCACAAACATATATTGAAATGTATGGACATACACCTAAGATTTTAGGCCCTGCCCACAAACAGTGAAGCATTTCAGAGCTACAGAGACACCCCTACTATTCAACATCAGTCAGGTAGCTGTGGGGAGGGTCTGAAGTCATGAGTGCATGACCACAGCCCATGCAACCAACAGCACAGTTATATGTAGTGTACCTACAAGGCACAATGGATGTGATATGGTGTGGTAGTGCATCACTCATGCAGCTGTGGGGAGGGGCTGCAATCATGAGTGCATGGCCGAAGGCCATGCCCCCAAAAGCACATTTGTACGTAGTGTAGATATATGCCACAATGGATGTCATATGGTGTGGTAGTAGGGCCCAGGATGCAGAGTATTTGAACAAAGTAATAAGCATTGCAGTTGTAAGCAAGTATGCATTTTATATACTGTATACCCATACATTGATAATTCTATGGCCTCAAACTCTCGTCTGTAGCCTGTGGCTACAAACTACTGCACCATATCACAGCTATTGGCACACTTGTACTATGCAACATCATTAAGATGGTTGTGGGGAGGGCATAGCGTTTTGGGAGCATGGCCAAAGCCATGCTCCCAAAACCAAGTTTGTACATTGTGGAGGGGGCGTGGCTAAGCGGCCATGCGGTGAGGAGTACGAAAGGGAAGCTCCCGAATGATCCTGATTTAATCCGCTTTAAAAACTGACTTACTCAGCTGGAAAGTTTACCGACGGGCGTAGGAAGATCTACCGACCATCCGATCCAAGCCCTGAAGAGAACCGGACTGGGGAACGAGGCGAAAAAGGGCAGCAAACACGCAGAGCACCGAAAGCAAGATGGCGGCCCGCTAATACACAACCAACGGCCCAGAGACCCAGAGCGGGAGACTACGAGAGGCTGCCGGTCGGCGCTGCGAATCCGGAGAAGGAAGGAAGAGGGGCGGCGGCGGGGCGGCTGAGGAGGAGACGGCGCCGTGAGAGCCGGATTAGCCCCCAGGTAGCGGGTGCCGGGGCTTCGCGGAACGGCAACAGCGAGCGCCTGGGGAGAGGAGAGCGGCTGCGACAGGATGCGGTTGCAAGAAGGCGGCGCCGAGAGAGCGCAACAAGCTCCGTAAGCCGAGGAGGACCCGTGCCGAGGACAGTGTCACCTCCAGCCCCCGCCGGCCTCACTAGCACGGAGAGGGGACCCAAGGAAGATCGAGAGCCGGGGACCCAGGAGAGAGCAGAGGGGCGAGACGGCCCGTCGCTGGACCACCCCAGGGCACTGGAGAGACCCAACAGCTAGCAGGTGAGGAGAGCGCCAGTAGGCCCGCACGGCACCCGGGGGGGCGTGTGGAAGCACCGGACAACACAGGGAACCCCTGGCAGAGACACAAAGGGTGCATATAGACCGCCCTAGCACAACGGGCAGAACCCATAACCCTCCGGGAAAGTGGCAACGACCCCGAGTCCGGAAACCGGGGGAAGAGGGGCAGGAGGAGAATAGGGGGAACGTAGCAAGCCGAGAGGAACCGGCTGCCGGCAGCCCCCATCCAACTAGAACCTGACCCCACACGGACTCGGTGTACAAGCCACAGATAACGGACAGGAAGCAGTGCAGTACCCAAGGCCCGCACAGCGAGTATGCCCAATAAGAAGGTGGAGGGGAAAATGAAACAAGTCAGCATGGATAACTTTGCCAAAGCACCAGACAATAGGCAGCCAAATTCATCGGAGGCAGCATTGATGGAGGCCAACACCCCACACCCACCAGACAGAGGTAAAGATGGGCAAATCCTAGAGGCAATCGCCACCCTACAGGCGACGCTTGAGAAGAAAATGGACACAGCCATAGGGGCCCTGAAGGCATCTCTGGAACAAAAATTGGACACAGTCATGGTGGACGTAGGCCTCCTTCGCCAGGACGCGAGAAACCTGGCGGACAGAGTGACAACAGCGGAGCAGCAGGTACAGCAGAACACAGCGGACTCCGCCACCACGAGGACCCAATTGACGGAGGTGCTCCAGAGAGTCAAGATCCTGGAAAGGAGAGCAGAAGACGCAGAAGGGAGGGCAAGGAGAAATAACATCCACATAATCGGGGTTCCGGAAGGAGAGGAAGGGAACGACCCCACGGAATATATCAAGAACATGCTCCTACAGGAGGTTGGAGCTGGAACACTGTCCCAAGGCTTTGTGGTGGAACGGGCACACAGAGCACTGAAGCGGAGACCCCAGCCGGGTGCCCCTCCCAGAGCCATGATCGCCAAAATCATGAACTTTAAGGACAGAGAAAAGATACTGGCGTTCTCGAGGGGGGAAGGGGAGATTATCAGAAAATCATCAAAGATTACTATATATCCGGACTACACAATTACGGTCCAAAAACAAAGAGCGCAGTTTGGCCCCACAAAGGAACGCCTCAGGAAAGCAGAGATACGATACATGCTTCTGTTTCCGGCTAAATTGAAGGTGATACACAAGGGGAAGACACACTTCTTCGAGTCCACGGAAGAGGCAAATACGTGGATGGACGCCCAAGGAATCCCCCAACTGGAGCAGCGAAACGCTAACAGAGGCAGAGCCCAGCCCGGGCGAGAGATCCGCAGATAGTTAGAATCAAGGAAGCCAAGTACCAAACAAATGAGAAGTCAGGAACAGGAAAATAAATATGAAGGGAGCGACCAACCCTAACAAACCGCACCAGCCTAGTAAAACGCACCCCCAAGAAGTGTGATAGAGAGTTCAGATGCCAGTTCTAAGGCATCACGCTGCAGCGAGCCGGCCTCATCCAGAGGAGCAAGGAAAGAGAAGCGGCAAAGCCCGAGCAGGGGGAGGGTGGCTGGGCGTTAGTTTTTTAGTTACAGTTCGGGTTATTGATAGACAGGAAGAATTGGAAGATGGCATTGGCGTTAGAGGAATGGTCAAAGACTATGATGGGGAAATATCAGCACACAGTGACTGGAAAAAACCACAACAAGGATCCAGGAGACAGGGCCTTCAAGAGGAGAAGAGAGCGAGCCCCACGCGGGTGACCGCGGTCAGCAGCAGTGAACACGGAAGCAGGGAAATGGGCAAACAAACAGGGCCATGGGACGACGAGGCCAGGACTACAAACACCCAAAATGAATGTCAAGATAGCAATGCTCCAAGAAACACACCTGACAAGAGAGAAGCAGTCCAAGATCGATCAAAAATGGGGAGGGCAAGTGTATAGTGCCACATATTCCAACTATGCAAGAGGGGTACTGATTTGGATCGGCCCGGGAGTTCCATTCCAACTCATTAAAAAGGAGATCGACCAAGAAGGAAGAACGGTGATAGTGCATGATAGTGCATGGAATGCTGGAGAATAGGGAAGTGTGTCTAGTTAACACTTATGCTCCAAATCACGACACGAGAGAGTACTTCAGAAAACTAACACCTAAACTAGCCCATTACAGAGACACAATGTTCATCTGGGCCGGGGATTTCAACTGTGCCCTGAACCCGCTCCTGGACCGATCGGATGATAAACTTAAGAGGCCAGCGCCACCCGCCAAGGAACTGCAGAGGGCACTAGATCACCTGAAGCTGGCGGACGTCTGGAGACAGGTACATGGGGCGAGAAGAGGGTACACACACTACAGCGCACCCCACGGAACATTTACACGGATAGATTACATAATCACGGGCACTGAATCACTACACGAATTCACAGGAATTAACATTAAAGCCTGAACGCTTTCAGACCACGCCCCAATACTGACAACATGGGCACACACACAGGGGAGAGCCCCAATAACAATGTGGCGACTCCGGGCAGAAGCTCTGGACGAGGGAGAATTCCAAGAACACCTACAGGGGGCAATAGATGATTACTTCGAACACAATACAGGGAGTGTGGAGAGTAACGTCACGCTCTGGGATGCGTTCAAGGTGGGCAGCGATCGGCAAAATGGGCGGTTTAAAGGGAGCGGCTATAGCAGAACTCAATGACCTAGAAAAGCAGATAGAAATAGAAGAACAGAGGGCGCAGGCAGCGGGGGAGGAGCCGGAGGAACTGATGGAGTTGAGAACAGGGTGCATAGAACTCTGGGAGAAGCTGGGACGGTTGAATTATGGGAGGTATTTGCAAAGGTTACATGCGGAAGGGGACAAACCCAGTAGGCTCCTGGCCTGGCTCACTAGGCAAGAAGGGAGCCCATTACAGCATTAGAAGACGAGACAGGGGAGGAGGTTAGGGGCCAAGAGCACATTAATCATTTATTTGCGGAGTTCTGCGAGGAACTATACGCCCCCAACCAGGAGGTAGACCCTGAGGACATAACCGATGCATTAGCAGAAATAAGTTTGCCAAAGTTAACAGAGGAGCAGGCCCAAATGCTTGATGCCCCACTCACAGAGGAAGAGATAGCGGGTGTAATAGCAGAACTCCCCAGAGGCAAGTCCCCGGGCCGGGACGGACTCCCAGGAGAGTTCTATGAAAAGTTCAAAGACACTATCACCCCAAGGTTATTGGAGACATATCAAGATGCATACGAAAGTGCACGATTACCGGCTAGCATGTCAGAGTCAATTATCGTCCCGATCCTTAAGCCAGGGAAACTGCCCATGAGGTGCACGGCATATAGGCCAATTTCCCTTATAAACCAGGACGTTAAGATACTAACGGCGGTTTTAGCTAACCGTCTGAAGCAGGTGATCCCCACATTGATACATCCTGATCAAACAGGTTACGTTCCTGGACGGAACACATCATGGAATCTCCGTAGACTACACCACTTGATAGACAGAACGAACCAGGGACGGGGAGAATGTGCAATAGTGTCTCTTGACGTAGTCAAAGCATTCGATTCAGTGAATTGGGGGTGGATGGTGAGGGTCCTCGCCCACTTCAGCATTGGCGAAGGGTTCCTCAGATGGATCAGGCTACTGTATAGTGAGCCCAGAGCCAGGGTTAAGACAGGGAGATATATCTCAAAGGAATGGAGGATCTATAGAGGAACGAAACAAGGGTGCCCACTATCACCAATGTTATATATCTTGGCCCTGGAACCACTGGCGGTCTTCCTTAGAGCAGAATACAGAGACACAGGGATTGAGGTGGACGGGGTGCTCCACCAAATTTCGCTGTACGCGAACGATATGTTACTGTTCATAGAAAACCCCCGCACTAACCTGCCCTGCCTCTTGGAAGCAATGGGAGCATACACCAGACTCTCAGGTATAGCAATAAATAAAGAGAAGTCCCTGATCTTCCCCCTGGCGAATCTGAGACGGCCCCCCCCGGAGGGACTCCCAGACGTGGGCCTAGCGTGGCCGCCACAATCTTTCAAATATTTGGGGATAGAGCTCCACCATGACACTGCAGACTCTCACCGACATAATACACAATCAGCCCTGGACACAACACGAAAATCCATGGCCTTCTGGAGAACACTCCCATTGGGGATGATAGGCAGGGCTGCTCTCTTGAAAATGGTAGTACTTCTACGCCTGTTATACTTTTTCACCAACATGCCATATAGCATTCCTAGGACCTTCTTCACGAACCTAAACACAATAGCAAGGAACTACCTATGGGCAGGGGGGAGAAACAGGGTTGCAATGAGGACTCTACAGAGAGACTATGAGGGAGGAGGCATTCGATTGCCGGACTTTGAAAGGTATTATCTGGCTGGGCAGTTACAATTTGTGGTCAAATGGCTAGGGGAGGATGAAACAATGGACAAAACTAACTTCCAGCCCGCACTGAAAACACATTACCTGAGGGAAATACTGTGGCTGGACAAACCCCTGCTCAGGACTTTACCGTACATGCTTAATCTCGCAGTGAGATTGTGGAGGAGAGCATGGAAACTGCAGGGGACGAAGGACCCCTACTCAGCACAAATACCCTTGGCGGGCCTGGTGGGCACGGACATGAGTTTGCTGGCTTTGCTGGCAGCGTTCCGAACACAATGGGAAGCCAAGGGTGTAGCACAAATTGGAGATATGAGAAGAGAAGGGAGATGGGCAGACTTCCAAGAGATGATGGAAGAATACGATATACACGAGGGCCAATTCATCCTGTATAACTGACTAATCCTCAGAATTAAAGATAGATGGCCAGAATGGGAAGACCAAGAAGAACCAGCAGGTGCATTGGATATGTGGTATGACATTTCAGAGGGGACACACACGACCTCCAGACTATACGAGCAAATGCTGAGACCCCACACAGAGCAAGAGTAGCATATGAAACAACGTTGGGAAGAAGAACTCCATAGGCCACTCAGTGACCATGAATGGAACAGGGTGCTGAGATACCCAAAAACAGTGTCCAGGAACGCAAGGTTCAAACAAGCCCAGTTGTACGTGACGCACAGGGTGTACCTCACACCTAAACGGATGAACGTGATACGCGGAGGCGACACCAGCGGGTGCCCACGGTGCTCGGCCGAGGAGGCAGACATGGTGCATATGTTTTGGACATGCCCGGTGGTACAGACGTTCTGGGAAGGCATCAGGATTAAAATAGCGAAGAGCGGCCTTCAGATACAGGCGGAAGCACCCCAAATGGTACCTGCTGGGCCTCTTCCCACGAGGAGGCAGGGACAGAGTGCATCTAGCAAAAATGAAAGACTTGATATGCATATTAGCCAAAAGAAGGATAGCCATGTCCTGGAAATCTAGAGAAGGCCCGACCATAGAAGCATGGTGGGCGGACCTCCGAAAGTGGACACTAGCAGAGACTGCAGTGTGGATCGGAGCAGTGCAGAGAGGGGAGGGGGAAACGGCTGGAAAAATAGCAGTATGGAACTCCCTAGTGCAGAATCTATTTGGACGAGAAGAAGAGGAAACTGCAGAGGAGGATCCGGAGGAGGCTGGGGGATACCAGAGCGCCTAGGACAGGGAGACACAAGGGACGGAAGAATAGACAACATCGCATGGATACCGAGGCAGTCAGTGGAAGCGGCCACAGGCAGAGAAGACAAAGCTGTTGGACACTTCAGGATGATGACCCCATAGCAGAATCCGCCGGAAAGCCAAAATGCAAGTTGAAGTTTGTATGTATGTATGTATATATGTTGTTAATTGGAAAATAAAAGAAATTAAAAAAAAAAAAAAAAACAACAAAAAAAAAAGTTTTTACATTGTGAAATCACAAGGCACAATGGTTCCGATATGCTGTGGTGTTTCTGGCCAGGACCCAGACTCTTGACTGCATGCCCAAAGGCCATGCACCCAAGACTGAAGTCATAAGCAGTGAAGTTATAAGTGAATATGGGTGTGGTGTAATGCGCTAGATGTGTGCACGCCCTAGTGTCTTGGCTGCATGGCTGCAGACGATGGTCCCAAAAGTAAATTAATAAGTAGCTAATTTACAAGGACCATGGTTTTGATATGCAGCGATGGTTGTGGCTAGGAACTATACTCTTTGTACCATGGTCGTTCGTAAGGCGTAGGTGGTAGGTTACACACCGAAGATACAAGGGCCAGCCTACAGGCACTGCAGTTTATTACTGCCATAGATTAGACGTGTAGATTTGCATGTGTAGAAAATGACTGCCGATATACTTACTCCTTACTTTGTTCAGAATCCACATACATTTTTTAAATGCCTTTCGTACTTGGTGGAAGTATCCCTTTTATAATTTCTGTGATAAAAGAAAAAGGTATGTTAGTCATTGCATTTTATGAAAATTTACTACATTGCATAATAGACAGTTTACCTTTTTTTTTTACCCTCATATTTAGTTTGCAAACCAGTGTACTGTGCATTGTGCTCTGTTTCTGTGTTTGCTTTTCTAATCCTTGGTCTGGTAAAAAAACCTTGTTGGATTAAAAAAAAAACTTCATTTGCTATGGTACTAACTACTTCCTTGTTTCCTTTGAGTGTTTCCTTCATCTTTCTGATTAATGTTATGTTTGTTACCTTCCTGCCGGTTTTTAACAACAGTTAGATACCTGTAGGTGTATTCTACCTGTGCATTTGTTCCTACCGATCTGTGATATTCATTTATTTGTGTCGTTGTTATATTCTCTTGGGCAGTTAGATGCCTGTTGGCCTATTCTAACTGTTTGTAGTCTTTCACATAATTTTTTGGCAATCTTGAAGTACACATTATTTATTAAATTTTGGCTTTAAGAAGATTAAATACGCATTTGTAAGATTAGCTGGCAATCTCTGCTTTAGAGTAATGGTGCTATCATTACATTCAAACCATCCACATTTCTTTTTAATGTATGCAGTGTCGTGACCTGCATTGGTTGTAGCTCCTGCATGGTAGATTATACCTATTGTTGTAAAGGTTTTCTTTCCAAGTGACACTTGAACGTGTGTGAATCCAGTCAGTTTGCAGTGGTTTTTGGTACCATCTGCATTATAACGTAGAAGCATAAGTATTATGTAGGCACTATGTGATTGTATCAGTAAGGTGGAGCGGTTGTCTGAATTGCAAATAGTACATAATCTGCCATGGTTTGCATTCTGTACAAGTTGCTGAAATGGAATGCTTTCACAATTTCGTATGGAAACATACACAAATCGCTCATTTGGGATTTCTTCCTGTATCACAGTGCTACAGAGAGTGCATGTATGTTTCCACATGTACGAAATCTGGAAGATTTCAATTACAGGTATGCTTTTGTTTTCCAATACTAATAGTAAGTACATTAGAAATTCTTGTGGATCTTCTTGTGAGTTCATAGTGATTCTCACCATTCCAGCACAGTTGTCCAATTCTTGCCTTATTCCATGAACACTGTATGTGTTGTCAGGATTGCTTGTTGCATTTCCATGAAGTACTAACATTTGCAAACACAATTGGTCTGTACTGCGCAAGTAAATATTGTTAACAATTGGTGGCAATTGAAATAGAATATTAATTGCTGCATTTGCATAGCAATTTACCCCGCTTTCATTTGGAAATTTGAATGGACCACCTAGTTCTGTATCTGAGTGTATTTTTCAAAATTTCTGTTTCTTCTTTGACGACGTCCCTGGTTTACATTCCCCAATAGGTTCTTCTTTGTTTGTGGTAATTGATGAAACTTTAGCTTCTTTTCTTTTCTTTGAGGAATTTGCTGTTGGATTCTGTTGCATTTCTGTTTCATTTAGATTTCTTTTACCACATTCTACTTTATCTGGAACAGGATATTGTTTCAGATGAGGGGTGTACAGTGAACACAGTCTATTGTATTCTAGAATGAAAGGAATATCAGCTTTGACTTTACTTGCATAAAAGTTAATTAGCAATAGATCGTCAAGTGTACGTAAGCGTGACAATGCTACGTAGCTCATACCTTCCTTAAAGACTGTGTTTCCTATATCTATCAATGCTTTGTCTAGGGTAAGACCTTGGGATTTATGAATGGTAACTGCATATGCAAGGGTTAGAGAAAATTGCTCTCTACGTACATACATGTCTTTGAAGAGAAGAAATCGAGCAATTGAGCGCCATATCCTTTTCACTTCTGAAACATTATCAAAGCGAATATTAAACTGAATGTTGCTGTCACGTGGGTATGATTGAAAGCCAACAACTGTACCCAGTGCTCCATTAACTAGCCCTTGCTCGACGTCTAGGTTACGTTTAAGCATTACTCTACAATTTAAGGATCATTTTAATATTTTTTCCAACACAGCTCTGTTTGAGTTTGAATTTTCAAAACCATTTAGTCTTGTTGTGGCTTGCTCACACATGGGTACTGTCATACCATGTACGTCTAGTTTGTCTGTGGCAATCACTTCCATTATTGGTTGCATTTCTTTATTTTACATTGTTTCATTGAATTTGAAACAGCTTGCAAGAGTTGGCATTAAGGCCATACAATTGACATTTTGGTGCGCCATTTGTTCCATAACATCAGTTGCACACGCATTATCGCCATAAAGTGCATGAATGTGCCGGTTTTTCAATACAACGTGTGCTTCTTGCGATAGTACACCAACTCTAATACTTTTTAAGATGTTGGCATAAGTGAGATCTGCAGATTGCAGCATGTTCTCAGTTAATTCTCTGTATTGGAAATGTTGCCAAAGGTTGACATTACCTATGCTACCAACAGTTTTCCGGCAGAGTTTGTGGCCTAAGGTTTTAAAAATAGGTCCACCTTTCACTGGTGTCAATTGTAGAAGATCTCCGAAAACGATAATGTCTTTCCCTGCAAATAGTTCTTCGTTGTTACTTTTAAGTACTTCTTGCAATGTGAGGTGAATCAAAGCCAACATTAGGTTCGAGACCATGCTCACTTCATCTATGAGTAGCATTTTCATTTGTTTCAATACTCTGCGTAATTCCATTGCAGCTTCTGCAGAAAGTTTGTAGTAGTCTATATTATTTTGATGCTCTACTGGAAGCAGTAGTAATCAGTGTAAAGTGACACCGCCTATGTTGTAGGCAGCTAAACCTGTGGGGGCCGTTACAAGAGCTGACAGTTTGTTGTTTGTCAATTGTTGAAGGAACTTGCTGATGATTTTTATTAAGAATTTTTTTCCTGATCCAGCTTCACCACTCACGTAGAGCAGTATAGATTTGTAATTTTGGCAGGTACATTCTTTATGTTCGTGTTGTACTCCATGTACAATTTGTTTTGTTACGTCTTCAAAAATGGTGCGCTGATCTTTGTTTTGCTTGTTGTACAGTTAAGTCTTCTGTATCTTCTTGATATTGATGCATGGTGTTTTCTACTTCTGCCATAGCTACTTCAGCCTCATTTGCTATTAGTGGTTCTTGACTTCCTGTTACAGAAGGTTGACTACTGTCGGAAGAGTTCTTATCTAGTTGGGCCTAGAGTTCTTCTTCCTTTTGCGGCTCATTGTGTAACATTGTTTTGTACTGCGTCAAGTTCACATCAGTGATATTGCTTTCATTTGCTTTGAAAGCATCTTCATAGCAGTCATAGTTATCTAGTATGTCTTCCTCTTTTCTCCATGGTTTGAAAAGTTGTAACAGAGACATGTAATATAGGTATTTTTTTGAGTAGTTTTTAATGACAATTTTACATGATTAATTAAGCTTTGTTTGGTAAGTTTCACTAAACTCCCTTCACAATCGGTCACTCTATTTCTATGTTTGCTTTCATCAGGTTTTACATTATTTTTGTATGCAAAGTTTTGAGCTATGTGGTATAGACACATGCTTTCCAGAGTGCTACTCCTGTTTGGATAGTATGTGTCCAGTAAATTGTTTTTTAGAATGTCTTGGCTGTTGGGATCATTTCTGGCAATTGTTTCGATGTCCTCATATGATTTCAGCACTCTTTTTCTAGACTTTGTAGGACCAAGACTTAGCCATTCTATGTTGTCTGATTTTTCATACAAAGCATTACCGGTTAAATGATCTGCTGCTTGATAGGCGCCACATTCTCTATGAGAGAGCATTTTTATGCCTAGGCTGTACAATTTCTGTGATAATGTTTTGTCTGATGCTCGGTCATCCCAGAGGTCTTGAAGCTCTGTTTTTTCTGCTTTTGTCAAGTAGGCTCTAGCATATCGTGCAACAGCAGTTGAATTGTCTGCAATGTACTGCACATCTATGTTTGCATTCCATAAGAGGGCAATGATTGCATTGTAATCATTGATATATTTTGCTTCTTCCCTTCTTTTTATGTAATATGTGTTCTTAGGCGATTTACCTTTAACACTATGTCGAACTGAAGACATCAAGTTGTTTACTTCACATGTTTCTGTAACTGGTCTAAGGAAACCAAAGCAGCATTTGGTGTAGTATTTACCTTTGCTTTGTATTTGTGGCGACAATATTTGCCACATTTGTGTCTTTGAAATTGTAAAATCTGCCCATGCAGCTCACTGTGTGTCCGTTGTGAAGGGATTTCACAAGTGACATATTTTTGGATAAACTACAAAACAGTGCTATCACTCTCGTGCCCAAATTTCGGTGCACCTTTGATCCATAACAGCATGTGAATATGTGGTGCTCCTCTCGCTTGATATTCTTTTCTCCAAGAGAAGTGTTGCACTTCTCCAAGGGGAGGAACAGTTTTATTGCAAATAAAGTGTAGCATGGCAATGAAACAATGATGGAAATATCTTGACACATTAACTGGATCTAGAGAGCAAAGTTCTCCAGGTGTTAATTAATCTATGTTGTTTTTGTTGCTGTTTGCTATGCGTAGGAACTCGTGTAAATCTTCCCATGCATATTCTGCACAACTTAGCGTAACAAACAAAGTCGGTGGTCCAAGGTTTCTGATCATACAACGCACATCTCCGTGCCGTCGGAACCAGTATTCCTTTGTACCACGCATGAATGCAAACAAATTTGTTAGACTTGATTGTGAAACCTCATCTTTTTCCTGCACTTTTTGTATTAACTGTGTAGCTGACATATTATCTGGGTTCCATATTTCAAAATGTGTGCAACTCCGTAACATAGCGTTGCTAATTCACTTTCATAGAGTAGGTGGAATATGTATTCCACATTTTGTCTAAATCTGGGATCTTGCGAATACATTCATAATGAGCCGTATTCTAATGCCCCAATATGAGTGGGTCTATCATCGTATCTTCCACCTTTGCCAGTAGGAAATAGCAGTGGAAAAGCACATGCTTCTATACTTTTTTCCCATATACTCATTGGTAACCCTTTGGTTTGTCGCATTTGGTAAGTTTCTAGTGCATCATCTATGCTTTCATTGGAATGCAATGGATGAATTGTGTAATGGTCCAAAAAGAGTGGATACTGTAGCAGGTTCCAGAAGTTCAAATTGTCCAGTTTCTGATGGCTCTTGAATTATTTCAGTTGTTTCCCTTAAGCTTTCATCAATATTTATTTCCTTATAGTACTCGTTATTGTCTTTAGATATTGCAATGCTTGACTAACTTTATGTAAGTCCACCAGTTGTTGCCAAATGTTTTTGTCCTTTGTTGGTACACCATTTACCAAGACTATTAAAGAATGCTCTATTGAACATTGTACTCCTAGAGTGTGTACATTTTCCATTAGATCTAATGAAATAAACTACTTTGCCATGAATGCCTTTCACCAATTCAGAGGAAGGTAATTTTGCTGTTTTTGGATGAAGGCGCATAATTGCTTGAAATGGAAGAACTGTTTGAATTATTATGCTCTCAAACAAATTGAGTTGGTGCAGGATTTTTGGTAGTGGGAACAATTCCAAATTATTTGTAATAGCATGTGAAGGAGTGTGGTTGTCTAATTTTGTAGTACAGTAACTGCAACATATTAGGCGTTCAGTTAGTTCATATTTGTTTTCTGCTAAAAGGTAGAGAGCTCTTTCAAACCATTTGGAATCTTCAGCCGATGACCTTTTAAATTTTACTATTTCTTTTCTGTATGTGTGTAATAGAAGGTCGCTATGTGCAGAATTGTTGCTACTATGTTCTAAAACTATTGAATTTTGTAAGCGGCTTTCACTTCCAAAATACTTTCTCTGAACACGGTCAATTTCTTCTTGTAAGTATTTGGGTGTACCATACAGAAGAGTGTTATTTAAATTGCCTAATTCTGAAGCTGGACTTTTTGCATAGTATATTTTATACACTATATTTCTTGCATTTGAATGATGTATTAATATCCTTTTTATATCATGGAAGGTGCTTTTGCAAATAGGCCCAGAAATGCAGGCTAATGAATGTCCTTGTAGTCCTGTGTATTTGCGCACTGGACAAATATCCATATTTTGCAGCACTTTCATTTTGCTTTTGTCTTTACCTTTTACATACTGATTGAGGAACTGACAAAGATTTGAAAGCTTTGTTTGGAATGGCACACATTGATGTGCATGGCCATTTGTACACTGGACGGTGTGGTTCTGCTGAATCGAGAAGTAATTCAGAGTTTTCAGGGGATACTTTTGTAAGCAGTGTTTCTTGTTCCATGATGGTAGTATTGATTTTCTCATACCCACGTCCACTGCTATGGATGGCAATTGTGTTTGTTTGATTTTGTTTGTATGCTTCTTCATTGAAATATGGTTCTGTGGTTGTTGTGTGACTCCATTCACCACCACAAACATTGAAGAAATTATTTTTGTTCACATTCTGTTTATTGCTGAGTTTCTTTTGCAGTTTAGTACTTAGTTTTGTTAGTGCTTTCATCCTATTTAACACTAATATAAACAACTTCCTTTTGAGAAGGATTGCACTGTCCACGAGAGCTTGTAGGATTAACTTTATACAGTAGGTTTTAAGGGCTGAGGATGATTTTGGTCCTCTTCTTAGTAGATTCTGAAGGACTCTGTGATGAAACATATTTGATAAAAATACTTTTTTTTACTATGGGTTCTTGTTACACTATCAGGATTATTAGGAGCATTGTTAGCTGTACTGGTAGCCAAATTTTTGCCAACATTATTGTGTTTTGTGACACATTTTGATGGAGGAGGGAAAGTTTCAGTAGTTGAAGCTTCCTTTGTTTTGCTAACCAACTGCATTAGCTGGTTTGTTCCAACATTCTCTACAAACTCTACAACAGATGGATGCTTAGATTGGGCACTTTTATTATTATTTGCTCTACTTCTGCGTTCCTTTCTACAGAGTTGCTTTTTGGTAGCATTCTTTGATGTCTGTTGAAAAAAAGAAGGCATATTTTGGTCTGTTGTACAATATATGTGTGCTGTGTGCATGCGTGCAAGAGTCTGATGGGGAAGCTCTTTGTTATGGTGTGTGAATGTGCAATGGACTCTTGCATTGATTTGGTAAGGCTGTTTTACTGTTTGTGTACTACTATAATGTGCTTCAGATGAGAGTACAAAGTGGGCTAGTGGTGACCGGAAGCATTATTAATAAACGTGATGCCATAGACTTGCAACAGCAACTTCGTTTTTAAATCTAACCTACTAAGGATTACGTATGTTATTTGAGTTCCAAACACACAGGGATTTGTAAGCCATTCTGCCTGTTATTCTTTGTTCAATAAATGGAAATTTGAAGGTAGAATGGTTCAGAAATCAATAAAATAACTCAAACAGCCCTCTTTGAGGAGTAGGTACAATATAAAGTTAGTACTGTACTTCCTTTTTTTTGCAAAATGACCAGGTTTCTTCGGATATGTCGTCTGCAGTGTAGATGCTGTTGATTCTCAGGAGAGTAGTCTTCACTGTGATTCAAAAAAACAAAATCAATTACTTTGTGTGTTTACAGCAGTGATGATACTGCACACATTTATTGTGCATCTTTTGTCAGAGCATTCTACTTTCATATTTCAACCCAGTGCATGTGTGCATTTCACTTCACTGTGTGCAGCCTTTACATGGTATTTGCAATATGTTACTTGAAAGTCCTTCAAAATTGCTAACAATTTTAAGGTTATGAAAATGCCTTGTTTTTTACAAGGTGTGTACTATCTATAGAAGAGAGAGGTTTGTAAGCGATAGGGCATAGTAGTAGATGGGAAAACATTTCCTACTTGGAAATTAAAAGCACGATGCCGAGAAATCAGGAGACCCTCAGAGGGAGATGTCACCACAGCAATCAGGAGCGCTTACTTTTCTCATCCGATTACATTGCAAGTAGTATTACTGTAGGCCATACACAGTACACAACTCCGACATTTTCTAATACAAAATCGAGTTTCGCCCTTAATAGGCATGGTTGCAACATATGTATAGGTTATGCGGAAGACAATAAGAAGTCGTGCCGTTTGTCAATGTTAAATCGGACATCTTGCACTTAAAAGGGGGAGCGTTGGTATGTATTGCCTATGCACATTTAGCGGCATTAATTTGTTTAAATTAAATCATAAGGGTTGCACATGTTATCTGATTAAAATATACATACCTGTACACAATACTCATGCATGTGCGCATGCATGGAGCTGTACGTAGAAATTTGCAACGCTGGAAGTAGGTGCTTTGCAATGATATGCGATTTCCATTCAGAATTATCGGCAGTAATTTTGAATTGCGCAATGTTAATGACGGTGTTAGATTTAGAGAGGTGCAATGTGATTGGTGGATGGTTGTGTGACTGCTTACTTGTGTCCAATGAGGGACTCGATTTGCTACCGCTGTGGAAAGGGTGGAAGGACTGGGTAAGAGTTACGTGCCGCACGTAGGCAACGCTTGTCCGCGGGTAGGGCGTGTCACATACGGGTTTCTACAGCAAATCCTGCATGGAAAGGGGACTGTAGACATCAGCCAATCAGATGTTCACATAACTCTTTTGTGTCGAAAGACGGAGCATACACTGAAGATGGCAGAGGTGGAGAGGGTCAGGGTTTTGGTGCTTGGAGACATTTTTGTCCATGGCTTACAACACTATGCCGACAGTAGGCATGTGGCACACCATTTCGATGTGAGAGGAGTGGAGGTGGTGTGGAGCGCTGACACTGATGCCAATGCTGCGGCAATTCTGCAAGTTTGCAGAGACATGCGTACGATGACCACTCCTCATGTGGTAATTTTGCACTAAGGTGCTTGCCATTTGGGGTATGTGAGTTCATGTACTTTGTTGGCAGATTTGGCACAGTTGGTTGAAGCACTCATGACCATCTTCCCAACAAGGAAAGTCATTGTTTCTGCTTTACTCCCTAGAGTAAAATGGGACAACAATTCTGTTTTCTGTCCAGATCAGAGTATTGGAAGATGTATCATCAATCGCGGCATGTGTGCGTTCATGTTACGAGCTGGTATGTTTTTCTGCAGCCACGATAACATTGCTCCAAGCAATGCGGATTATTTTGAAGTAGATGGTGTTATTTGGTAAATGCAAAGTTCTTTTGGAACGTAAGGCTTGCTTTAGAGAAGGTTCTGTAATGGTTGTAGGAGTAAAGTAAGGACAAAAAATACAAAAAAATTAAGAAAATAACAGATATCTGTAAGGTATCTGCCCAAAAAGAAAAAACTGCTCTTTTCAGAGCCCACCTTAAAGGGGAAAAAGGGGAATAATACTTTAATGTACCGGTGACACGCTCTGGTCCTAAACATGTCCGCGGACATGGCGGTAGTTTGCAGCCAGCGCATATCACCAACGGGGATTCTGGGGTGGAGATGCATGCAAATGAGAATGAGCGGAGCTAGGGATTGGTCAATAAAGTTCAGTAGGTGTGTTCTGAACAGCGAGATTTAGTAAGACCGTCTTCTCTCTGACAGGAGCCCACACAACCATGGCTTTGCATGATCGAAAACAGATTATCTGGATTTTGGAAGACTCAAAGATACATTGGTTAAAGGTGCATGCAGAAAGCTGCAGTTTATCTGCAGATCTTGGATTTCCTCATGTGGAAGTGTACTGGCATGGCGTGCATGGCATGAGGTGGCTGGACTTGGTACCTCTCTGTGTTACTTTACTGACAGAGCGTCCTCCAGATATACTATCATTCATTGCAGAAGCAACAGTTTAGGCCATGTCCCTGCAATTTCTTTGCAATTTGCAATCAAGGAAGGACTTGCATAGCTCATGGGCATGTTTCCAAATTGTCAAAAACTTTTTCCCCGTATTGCACAAAGACAAATATGGCTGCGTTCTTCTGCTATAGGTCCACAAATGGAGAAAGCGAGACACAATGTGAATAAGGCTGTTTGTGCCTTTTTAAGAGATGTTGACTGTCCTCATTCCACAATGAAAATATTTTGTTTCGCAGCTCTCATTTTCTGCAGAGATGAAGTCCATCTCACATATGCTGGCAATCAGATTTTTCTTCGCAATGTACAAAATACATTGCAACCTCTTTTGGATTCACAATAACCTATGTGACAATCCGTTTTCTCCAATCCACAGTTTTTGACCCACACAACACACCACCGAGAGGCTCTTTTCAGAGCCACCACTTACTCCCAGAATACACTTCAATGTGTTTGCTCCGCTTGCACCCTCCTTTTTATTCCCTACGACTGTCCGCTAACTTTTCAACAACTCTGCGGGGGTCTACAACGGTCACTTCATAGTTCTATTGTTAAACTGAGAAAGGCGGCTCTGAAAAGAGCCTTTTCTGTAATTGTTGTTGTTTTCACGTTTATTGCTTCTCAGCACACGACACACTAGGAGAGGAGGCAAAAGGAGGGTAAGGAAGGAACACCAGCCACGGGGATAAGAAAGGGCAAGTGGACAGAGAAAGACATAGGGTGAGCTTTACTTAGGTAAGGTAAGGAGCAGATATTCTGGTGCTCCGTGGCCTTAGCCTCAAAAGCACTTCGAAAACTCTCCCTCCTGCAGAGTACTGCGTCACAATACATACACACTATTGTCACCTTTGAAAGGTAAGGGTCAACAGCATTGCGAATGGCTTGTGAGGCAGCGGGAGGGAGGCGCTCCCCAACAGGAGTGTCTCTTGTGGTGAGAGGATCGGTAACGGAGGATGCTCTGGAGGAACTCAATCGACTACGCTCTTCACATGGGACCAC
This sequence comes from Ambystoma mexicanum, assembly GCF_040938575.1. Lineage (NCBI taxonomy): Eukaryota > Metazoa > Chordata > Amphibia > Caudata > Ambystomatidae > Ambystoma > Ambystoma mexicanum. The sequence continues at coordinate 1,044,684,645 of NC_090924.1, forward strand.
CTTGCAAATGTCTGCAGTGTGGAACGAAGTGAGATGTCGCTTCATGGTTGTCGTACCAAAGCTGTACGCACCATGTCTCCCGCGACTCAGCACCACCTGGCACTGGTTACACATCACCAGGTTTGCACGTGCTCTTGGTACGTTCCCATAAACGCAAAACAACCGCCACATCCACGACTCCCGTCGAGTGTTCGTAGTGCAGAGTTCCTCCACCTCATTCTCTTCCTCCTCTTCTTCCTCGCTCTCTACATTCTCACCCGTATATCTCTCTGCAGGCCCTTGGGGAGGAGGTGGTGGTGGTGGTGGTGGTGGCGGGTTTGGGGGTGGTGCAGAGGCTACTGAACCAACAGAAGCCATGGAAGCCATACCGATTACTTTCCTTTTGGTCACTACAGCAGTAAAGGCAGTACACCTCAATCTGCTATAGTTAGAAGGACAATGAAGATGCGCTCGGGGGTGTGGCCCTTTATAGGGGTGGAGGGGTGTGCCTTGTGACCGTCTTCATCACTGCAAAGCGGTATGAAACTTTTACACAACAAGTCCACTGGTAAGCTATTGGCTGGGATATGTGAAATTATATTTTTACACTCCACTCTACAATAATTTGCCTTGTGTCTACAAGTTCTTTTGTACTGTTGCAGAAGAATACAAACTGCGCAAATTAGTCCACACGCTCAGCGTGGGTGCAGTCACATGATGATGTCCTGAACACATCCGCAACAGAAATGGGAGTCGGCTGGACAGCAAATGCAGAGTAACAATCTTGCGCATGCACGCAGGTGTCCTACGGACAGTGTTCGGGTTCTCAAACTAATTCAAAGTGCGACACAAGTGAGACGGACATTTAGGGACAGGCGCGATGTTCGCTATACTTACGGTTGTACTGCGCATGCGCATACATGATATGCTCACTGTACGGACAGGTCCAGTGTCCTTAGGACAACTCCATTTTGTTTGACTACGAACTTGCCGGCCACCGTGCTTGTTCTACGGATGGCACCATTTTGGCTGCGGACGATACGGACAGGTATACTGTCCTCATCACACTCCCATTTTGCTCATTCACAGCCATCCCGGACACCTGGTGTGTTCTACGAACATGTTTCATCTCGTTTGTAAGCAGTACGACGAGGTATAATGTCCTTAGGACGCACCTTTCTGTTTATGAACGCACAACTTGAACAGATGGTGCGGTGAAACATCAACTCCATCTTACTTGACATTAGTAAGGGTAGGTGTACTGCCTTTACACCACCCACATTCCATTCCTTACGGATAGGTCGAACAGGCGCGTTGTTCGCAAACATTTTAAGTCTGTAAAAAAAAAATGTTTTACTCAAACTCTTTAACTACAACTACTGTACAAAAACATTCCAAACACACACACACACACTTCAATCCAAAGAAATAGCAGGGGAAGCAGATACTGACAAATATGGGGGAATTAGGATTCAACTCGGTCTGGTTATGAGGAGAAGATTTGAAAGGGGAAGAAGGGATGCATATTTCGTCAAAACGTCTATTTTCTTCTTGAAGGTTTGGGGATGGTTCACTAGGGAATGGAGAAGCGGGGCAGGTACAGGTGGGACAATGGTAACGTACTTTTCCTCTCACACAGTCCTCCACAAACTCCCTTAAACTTTTAAAATTCTCATTCAAAATGTCAATTTTCTGCTCAATCCTTTTCATCCTGTCTTCTTCTGTCTCGTTTGTTGGCCTTTCTTCTTTTCTTTCCGGGTCTGTAAGAAAAAATATGCATATGTTAAATGCCTATAAAATACTGATCACTATTTTGCATTTGCAGAGCAGCGTGTACCATTATTGTCGCTGTCTTTAGACATTTCCCCATGTGGAAAATTCTCCTCCAGCCACTCCAAAATACTAGCCATTTCTGTGTCAAAACAACAGAAAGAAATTATTATTTCTGCACCACATACCAAAGAAAATATACACATACAAAAAAATGACCTTCACTCACACTTTTGATATAATTTCCCTTCGTCCTACTGTGTCTGTCTACTGTCGGTCCAGGCTGCAGAGTTTCTGTGAAGTGATTAAGATGGAGGCATCCTTTTTTTTTAATGGTCCCATCTATTTCATTCTACATGGTTATTAAATGTGTCATTTTCTTTCCACACCTTTAGGTTTCCATATTTACTTATTACTACTTATAATATCTTCTTCTACGTTGCACACTTTTTGTGTAAGACAATAGTACATTTTCAGATACCCCCCACCTCTTTGGGTAATGTTGATCCCGTCGGCAAACAGGCGCTCAGTCTGTCCCTTTCTAATATCAATAGGGAGGGGGTTCTATATGTTGTATGTTAAATGTATATCAAGTACGTACATAATACTACATATCTCCCAAAATCACATGATGACAGTGTATATTCGGCACAACAACTTCATTGACACAATGTTATGATTAAGTTCCCCTTCCAAAAACCTGTACAATTCACTACAAAAAAAACTTTGAGGGGACGTTATAGTTAAGTTGCCCTCCCAAAAATCTGTAAAATTCACCACAAAAAAAAAACTATGTTGAGGGGATGTTATGGTTAAGTTGCCCTACCAAAAACCTGTGCACTTCACTAAAAGAAAATGTCATCCTCCCCATTATGGTTCAAATTAAAAACGAAAAACCCCTGAAATTCGCAAGTTATGGTAAACTAAGCCCCCATACCTGCCATCACCACTGTGCACTGCTAACACTAACACCCAGAAAATGAAAGATGGCATCACAAATGTCATTGATGACATCACTGACGACATCACATGTTTAACCCCTTTGGGCGCCTCTGCCCAGACCTGGCATGCGTGTCTCATGGGTCCAGGTAGCGTGTCAAGATATTGTTTCCCCCGTGTAGGGCTTGCCTGGGTGTCCTACCTCTCAATCTTCTTTGCTCCGCAGCGATGTGCGGAAGAGTTTGGTACCCGTGTAGGCAGTCGTTCACGGATCCCAGCTGAGCTGCCCAGTAGTATCTGCGCATGTTGGATAAACCTATCCCGCTCTCCCACACGGATCATTGTAATGTTTTCATTGCCACCCGTGGTTGCTTACCCCTCCAAAGGAGCCCCCTCAAGGATCCGTCCATGTCAGTAAAGATCTTCTTTGGGATTGGGAGCGGGTCTTTCTGCATGACGTATAGAAACCTGGGCAGGGATAGCATCTTAAACAGGGCAGCCTTGCCCAATAGGCTCAGTGGGTGAGATTGCCAGTGTATGGGATGTGATGCAAACTTTTTCATCACAGGGGTCAGATTGAGCGGGATGTAGTCTTCTAGTCGTGGGCTAAAGTGGATACCCAAGTATTTAAAGCCTGTTGCAGCCACTGTGTATGGGCACTCATGGTGGAGCCATGTCGTCTCACCCTGTATTGGGAATAAACAGATTTTTGCCAGTTTATTTTGAGCTCAGAGAATTTCTGGTATTCCTGTAGTATTCCCGTCACTATTGGTCATGAGTTCTTGGAATTGCTCATTTATATTAAGAGGTCATCTGCATAGAGCGAAACTCTGTCAATGACCTGTTTAATTCCCTCTGCAAACACAGAGACAAACCTTCAATTTTAAACACCCAGGCCAGTCTCGTTCCTATCCGTCCCGGAATCTCTACAACTAACACCACAGGTATATGATCTGACAGCGTGCGCTCCATACTACTGATTATCCTCTACCCATCCCATTATCATATCTGATATCAAAAAATAGTCCAACCTTGATGCTGATTGATGGACCGTGGAGAAATATGTAAAGCCCCTCATCTCTATCTCTAGTTCTCCACATGCCATTCAGTTCCCACTTCCAGCATAAGTCTCTTAACTTACTGGTCGATTTCGGAGGAGACCTCTGGATTCTCCAAGTCCTATCCACCTCTTGCTCCACAGTTTTGAAATCCCCTGCCCACACAATCACACCTGGGGGATTCGGATACAGTTGCTGGGCAGGCCACTTAAGTGTGCCCACCTTATCCTGGTTAGGGCCGTAGTAGTTGATTAATGCAATTATCTTCCCACATGAACAATGCAAACCCCTAATATTCCAACTCATGCATTTCAATCCTCTAGCCATGACACTGCAGACCTTTCTTATAAAGCCCCAGAGTTTTCCTTATACATCATTTCAGGAACCAGACACTGTGACCTAAAAACAAACCAGCTTAGATTACCTTCTACCACCCCTTGCTTAATCATTAACTCTAGGGAGGGAAAGCCTGAGCAATTACCAGGGGTGATTCCCCAAACCACTGCCCCCTCCAGAAAACAACCACACAAACTCCTTACACCACCTCCCACCACCAGCGAAACCAACCTGCTAGTCACTTCAACCCTCCCCCCAAACCACTGGCTGTCAAAAGCTTCCGTGCAAGGGCAGCGCAGCCCCCACCCCCACAAACACAAACAACTGAATTTGCTACCTTCTCACCACCTCCAGTTAGAGCACACCTCGCCAACCGTACGAGAGAATTTCAGGTAATTGACCCTGGATTGTGGATCACCCACATCATGTTATCACAGGGGCCTCCCCCACATAACAAAGACTAATCACCAGTCTCCAACAATTCATGCCTTAAGAATGACCCCTGAGATCGAAACAAGTGTCAGCAAAATCTACCTTAAATCACTAAAACTGATGCCTAGGATGAATATTCAGAGAGAAATACGCACCCAAAATCTGTAGTGCCCAGCGCATATGTTTTTGGTCCCAAACCAAACTCAGAAGCCTTACACAGGAACAGTAGGGCACTGTTCCCAGTAGACCTACTATACACGCAGCAGGGCACAAGTCAAATCTCACCTGAAAGCGCAGTGGTCATGCAGTTCTACTGCCCCGACCTACTTGTACAAATACACCTCCAATGTATACATCACAATATTCATCTTCTGCTTTACGTATACAATAGCATCATGGTGACTCCCCTCCCGGCTCATTATTCCCCTACGCCTAGGGGCTCTCAGAAGTGCCTCGAGAAAAGTGTTCGGTTCATCCGGGATTCGAAAAAACAATACTCGTCCCTCATGGTCTACTCTGAGATTAGCTGGGAAGAGCATAGCATACCTCATTCTCCTCTCCCAGAGCCGCTTCTTGATATCAATGTATGTCCTCCTTGATGCTTGAACTTTGTCAGAGAAATCCGGGAAGAGCCTGATAGTTTCTCCTTTATATGTCAGCGTCCCTTTCTCCCTAGCCTTTCAGAGAGCCAGATCCCTAGCTTGATAGTTAAACATCCGGGCTATAATGGGATGGCCGGTGTGTCCGGAATTAGTTATCGGTTTCTTGCCACTGGGTATTTCGTGTGCCCTCACCACAATGAATACTGCCAAAAAGTCTTCATATCCCAAGACCTCATGCAAGATCGACTCGATCAAGGTTTCCATGGCCTGCTGTTCCACTGATTTAAGGACACCCACTATCCGCAGATTGTTCCTTCTGGACCTCAATTCAAGATCCTACAGCTTGTCTGTCAAGTCCTTTAAATCCCTTTTCACTTTGCTAGCTCTTGAGATACCTCAACAGTAGAGACACACCCTTCAACCTCATCTAGTCTCTCCCCATGCTTATCCAAGCAGAACTCCATGGGGTCCACTTTGCAGGTCTGAGTATCCATCTTCCCATCCAACAATAGTATACTGGCCTGAAGCTGAATGCACATTGTTTTAATATCATTAAATGCTCTACTGGCATCTTACGGCGAGGGCTGGGAGCTCATTCCTATGGAGGCTGCCATATGTTTGTGGCTGTAACCTGTAGGGTGTTTCAAATTGCAGCTTTGTCTGTTACCCTGCTTTGCCAGATGTTGACATCTTGCTGTCAAAGTCTTGTTTTCTGGAATCCCCACACCATCTCTGGAATTCTGTGGGATTACCAGTCTTGAGGAAGCAAGCCATTATTATTATTATTACGTTTGTGTACCGCGCTGCATGCCCATAGGCATCAGTGTGATCACAAACAAAAACAGTACACACAACACAGGCAAAGTATCAGAATTAGTCAGAGTCAGAAATCTGTATAGGAAACCACATACCACCCAGAACTAGTCCTTTGAATTAAAAAAAGAAGGTTTTTATAGCTTTCTTAAAGGCAACCAAACATGTGATATCCATATCATCACTGGGAAGAGAGTTCCAAAGAGTTGTGCACCAATATCAAAACAGGTACCCCTCAAAGTTTTTCAATTTAAAACAAGGCACACAACGTTTGCCTAGACCGCTGGAGCGTAGGGACCGCAGGATGGGGGCCTTCTGAATGTGCTGTGTCAGATAGGCAGGTGCTTGGTTCGCCATACACTTGCACGAGAGAGGATTTTATGGGAGATCCGGTGACAAACAAGTAACCAATGTAGTGATCAACTAGCCTGTGTAACATGCTCTGCTCTGGCTAGCCCACACACAGCTCAAACAGACCCATTTTGGGCCACTTGGAAGAGTCTTAATATTATCCTTCGATGTGCTCACCAGGAGGCTATTACAATAGAAATGTTCGCTGTAGACAGATGAGGCTTAATCTTCCTAATCAGCTTAGTCATATAAGCACATACGGCCTTGATGTGTAGAACGTGTTGCTTTATAGAGAGGCTAGAGTCCAAGTTGACCCCCCCAGGGTCTTTACACAAGGGCTGACCTGGATACTACAGTCAGGAATTATAAATTGCATGTATTCCGCGTCAAGCCTTTTAATATGCTGGCTGGAGCCCACTAGCATAAGCTCTGTCTGAGGACCAGCGAGTTAGAGGCCATCCAGGCCGGAGTCATCACATATACTTGATTGACCCAGGGTGTATAATCTCCTGTGAGTGCAAAGAACACCTGGGTGTCGTTGGCATAATTGGTACAACCAATGCCGGTGGCATCCAGGAGATCAAAAAGTGGGCGCATATAAACATTAAACAGGATGGGAGAAAGACAAGCTCCTTGGGGTACACCACAAGTCATCAGCTCTGGGGGCAACAAACCTTTCAATAGCCACTCTAGATTGACGTGGACCCAGGAATGAAGCCAATCAGGAACTAGCCAGCTAAGAACAATTCACATATGTTCTTAATCTTTCAAGTAAGAGTTCATGGTTCACCAAGTCAAATGCTTCCGAAAGATCCAGCAACATAAGTAAAGCACCTTGACCATTATCGACTATTTTAGCAAGATTGGCTCGTAAATCCACCATAGCAGTCTCTGTTCAATGACTAACCCGAAAACCTGACTGGTGGGCACTCAACAGCCCATGTCTCTCTATATGTTCTTGAAACTGTAGATAAGCCACTCTATCAAGAATTTTCAATAAGAATGGGACCTTAGTGATGGGGCGATAATTGCCCACCACCACTGGGTCTAAAGATTGTTTTTTCAAGATCGATATCCGGACCTCTTTCAGTGACGATGGAACCATGGCTGTGGCAAAGGAGGAGTTCAAAAATCAAGTTAGTGGCGGTGCTGTATAATCTATAGACGTCTTAATTATGCTAGCAGGGCATACATCACTTGGGAAGGCAGATGGTTTCAGCCCCATAACATTTCTTATAATATCAGAATCATTAATCTGCTCAAAATGGCACAGGAGGCCCATTCAATGGGGCCATCAGGATATTATGAGGAATTAAGTTAGCTGAATTGACTGAACTCACAAGGTGTGCATTCATTGTTGCCTGATTAGATCATAGTTTCGTAGAGAAGGCCCTTTGGATTTCAAAACACCAGGCATTACTCGTATGTACCCTCAGGACCCACTGTCTTTTTACTCTCTAATTCTCTTAAAATGGAAAATAGTTCTTTCTGACTAGTTTGCCCTATTTATCCTACTATCAATGCTGATTCACTTAGCCGTAAGAATGGCTTGTTTGTATTAAGTTGCAGCAAGCTGTTAAAATGAGTGTGTCTTCACAAGACTTTCTTCTCAAACTACATTTGGCAAATCTTTTGAGTCTCCAATGTTCTATAATGTCCATAGAGACCAATGTCTTCCCAAATGTCTCAGATGTAACCTTTTTTACGCTTAGAGGTGCTAGAATGTTAATGGCTACATTAGTGGTGTTTACAAACTGTTCAACCAAAACTCAGGTCTCAGTGAAATGTAACCTATTGGAGAGTGAGGGGATAACTAAGTCAGTAAACTAATCAGGCTATGGGGAAACCCTACGCAGAAGACGTGATTCTGATCTGGGAGATAAGTTAGCTTTTTACCATTTCCCTGAAGGGGAAGGTTGAAGGGGATCACAAAATAATCAGACCATGGGCATGGGGAAATAGAAAGTGAATCAATAGATGGATTGCAAGTTAACAACTAATCTAATATGTGGCCCTCTATGTGTAGGATGTTATGTGGCCCTCTATGTGTAGGATGTTTTATCTGTTGGGCCAAGCCCAACCCCTGTAGGGCTGACATGATAGAAATGGCCTCCTGGGCATTACTGTTAAGTGCACACAGGTAAAAGCCAGCAAGGAGAACTGCATATGTTGACTTCTTAACAAAGTCACCCAATATTGTAATTAGTTGTTCTTTGAATAAGGGGGGGGTTTCATTGGAGGACGGTAAATAACTAGAAAGCAAACCGTTATATTGAAAACCATGCCTCGTTTAATTAGTGTATATTCACAATTGTCAATAACAGTACGATGAAGCACATGTATATTCAGCGTGTCCCTAAAAATAAAGGCTGTACCCCCACCTCTTCCCTATCAGTTCTGAGGATTCTATAACCTGATGGAGTGGCTAATATAACTGCATGATTGGTGGTATCAGCAAGCCAAGCCTCAGTCGGGCAGAAAATATCCAGATCATAATTAGGTCTGCAACTTCCGTTGAGTGTTTCACTAACGATCTAGTATTTAAAAGTACTATTTTCAGTCTATCTTGCCTTCTTTCCCCTCCGGTAATCGCGGGTACCACAGTTATTTATCCCTCATTTGCATAAAACTCAGGCTTTGAGGACTCTCTGATATGATATCTAAATGTGAGGTACAAGGTTTTTCAAAAACAGGAGCCTGCTTGGTTCCTAAACAGTATGGATTGTCTTGATTCAGTCCAGACCTACCAGAGGTGGTCACACTGTTATCCAAACAGACACCAAGAAGGAGGCAGGCAACTGGGGAGTCTTCGATAGAGGGCGGGGAGTTTCCTGTCCCTAAATAGCGCGCCATAAAATCCCTGATGCCTTGTCAAGAATGTTGCGGACTAGAAAGAGTCAAATTCTTACCCAAATTATTACTAGCAGTTTGGATAGACTCTAAGGGATGCATGATCAGGTGATGGTCGCTGAGATATAGCCAGCAAGAAAAATCACTACACGCCTGACACGGACCAGCACAGACCGGCTAGCTCCTCACAAGAAATAGTCACAAGAACTACAGTGCTGATGGGAGCTGTAGTTCCTTGTGTCTTAACGTTACAAAAGGCAACAATCGCAAAAAAAGTATTTAAAACTCGCAACGCGTTGCGAGAATCGAATTTAAATGCAATACTACAGTTTTCAATACAATGAATGAGCGTATTTGCACATAATAATGTCCCAATATATTCTAAAAGCAATTTTAAAACATGTGCAAAAAACGCAGGTCTAGCAGCAAATCAAATTTTTAAATAGCCCAAAGCAACGCTCACAGTAATCTACGTGATGTCACTACGCAAAGCCCAACGACTGCCCACAGCACACAGTACCACTCTACAGTCAGCGAGAACAGACAGTCCAAGGATCACCCCTCAGCAGCTTCCGTGCTTCGAGGGAGCAGCTACCTCACCTGTTCCTCTGCCAGCATTGTATAAAAACAATGCGTACCAAAGAGAGCCGCCTCGCACCCACTCTCCAACAAGTGTCTCCACCAGATCGGCGCACTAGCTTATCTCTCGGCACCCTACAGCTATGCCATGTAGCACTTCACTCAACCACCATTTGACATTTCTCCCTATGAATCATGCTGGGCGGTGTAAACATTGCATGCCAAGTGGGCTCACTGTCTTAGGTAAGTACCAGGTCACACTCAACATGAATCGCTAGTCTCAAATACCAGATCGCAGCCCTATCACAGACAGCAACCTGTGTGATTACCCAACCTGCAGGGCCATGCTCACAGATGTCACGGCATTGCCTGCCCTTAATCGTCAGAGGGTGATATAACTCCCCTCTACTAGATCTCTACCTCATCTCCATGTCTCAGTCTGTTGACCTTGCACCAGATGAAGTACAGTCTATTGCGCTGTGTAGTGCAGCACCCGCACCGCTCACATTGATGTCCTTTCTTCACCCCTCCTCCCCCCCCCGCCCCCCCAAGACATTCACTCACATCCTGAATCGGCAGGTAGTGTTGTCCTTGCCGGAGACGCCACATCTAACAGTGCAGCAACTCTAGTCTCACTACCGCTAGGAGTGGCTTGCCGGGATTTCTTCGCTCCCCCCACCAGGCAGTCCCCAGAATGATGCACCAACGTTGTTATCCCAGGTCTGTCCGTAATGGTAAATCAAAATGGTTTAATCCCAAAGTTGCGCTTTTCCACTGAATTAAACGATTAATTCAAATTCGAGTTTTCAAAAATAGGTCAAATTTTAATATGTAACGCAAAGAGTTTTTCCATTATACAGAATATTAGACAACTGAGAATAGTATCGTTAAATTGACTATAAAAATAAATAAATGCATAGGTTGCACAAGCTTGTAAAGATATGGCTTAATAGCCAGTCAGTTCATTTTTCATCTCCCTAGGATTTTTGGTCTGAAACCCACAGGAAGAGTTTGCTAGGAGTCCTTGTATGTTGATACCTAGTCTCCCTGATGGTATGGATCCTTAGTTGTTGAAACTGGGTTTCCAAACTTCGAATTTGGTGATTTGAAGTCCCCAAGGGGGGTTTGAAGTCCCCAGGGGAGGTTACTTAGAATCTTTATAGTTCAATTGATTGAAATGTGTTGATGCCAAGACTCCTTATTTTTGAAAGTCCTCAACACGTGTTTCCCAACTCAAAGTTATGGGTGGTTTTTCAGGAGGTAGATTGGTCTCTTTACTCCAATTAGATTAGCTGAATTAATGGTGGTTCCAAATTAAATTTCCATGTTTTAAGATGGTGAGATTTGCATTTACCTAAACTGAAAGATAAAGTTACAATAAATTTCCCACTTACACACTCTTAATGACAGATGAAGTGGTTCAATTCGTAGAGTATATATACTCACGTGGATATATGCCCTTATTGTCTCATGTGATGATATGACAGTGATTTGTGTGTATTGTCTCCTTTTGTTTGTAATATTTCAACAAGAAAGAGCGATAAATTCCTACAGTTGAGAGACATTTTGGAGTGCTTTATTACTCTTTATGCTTGTGTCATATGAATTAGAGATGTGTACATTACATAGCATTTCCAGTTTTTATGGCAATGCATAAGCAAGTTGATTGGCAACTTGTGTGCTGCGTGGCAGTACAGGTAAGAAAGTGAGAGCTGTTCAAACAGCTCCCTACTGTTATGGTGGCCACAAATTGGTCTTTTTGACTATGGTTAAAGAGTGACTCCCATTGTTAAAAAGTCTTACCTTAAGGATGTTCTGCTGCTTTTACTGGATCCAACTCGATGGTCCGATTGCCATGATGAAAATGGCAGAATGGCTGCTTTTAGTAGCGTGCAATTGCGTCATAGCAACGGCGTGCTGACGCCATGCGTTTACGCTAACGCTATAACGTCATGCGCCCTCGCTCAGCGGCCATCTTGAAGATGGTTATTGCTAACGCAATATATTACGGATCTAATATCTGTTTCTGATGTTTACAATTACCCATATTGGTGAGAAATATATTCGCTATTCAAAGTGTATGGACTATATACCCCTTAAGTGCCACCGACGAGCCGGCTCGTCGGTGGCAAGCGCTCCAGGTTGCAACGCAGGGATCGAGCAAAACTGTAATCCAACCTCTGGGCTATGTGAGGGGGAGGTTCCCCCTCACTGCCAGGGGGCTGGATTACCTTCAGTTTCACGTCGGCGTGCATAACGCACGCCGGCGTGAAACTGAAAGTAAATTCCCCGCAGCAGCCATTTTCGGCTGCTACAGGGAAGAGAGAAGGTAAGAGACCTTCTTGTTCCGCCTCGATCTCCGGCTGTATTTCAAGCCGGAGATCGAGGCGGGTATCGTTGGAAAGGGGAGCAGCTCTCTTCCCCCCGTGGCCCAAAAGCATGGGGTCACAGTGCCAGAGACCCCTGGGGGCAGATGATCACTGCCCCCAGGGGTGGGGGAAAAAAAAAAAAAAAAATCGAGGGATGGGGGGTGGGAGGGGGTTTGGGGCCCACTAGACCAACAGGGATATGCCAACAAGTCGTGTCCCTGGAAAGGGGAGAACCTCCCCTTTCCAAGGACACCACTGATATGACGCATTGCTGGTCACGGATCAGCGCAGAGCGCTGATCCGTGACCAGCAACCCACTGGACCACCATTGATTTGTTTGTGAGTTCAGGGGGAGGGGGGGGCTGCTTCAAGTAAGCAGCCCTCTCCTCCCCTGCCCCCAAAGCATGGGGGCACATGCACATGAACCCTGGGGGCAAATGGCTGACCATCTGCCCCCAGGGAATGTAAAAAAATTAATAAAAAAATGATGGGAAAAGGGGGGTGGGGTTAGGGGTAGGGGTGGGGAGGTGGTGGGGGGCCACTAGCCACCATGGATTTTTTACTGATTGAAGGGGGGTGGCCCTCCCCCCCCAACCGAAGTAGAAAGGGGGGCACCCCTTTTAATCCTCCCTGGCAGCAGATATCTGCTCCTAGGAAGGGGCATCTGACCCCAGGGAGGGAAGCATGAGGTTGGACCTCCCCTATCTGACGCCAAATGGCTGGGGGGGACATCTCATGCAGCCCTCCCTGAGCCTCCTAGGAAGGACTGCATGATGTGCCCCCCCTCCGTTCGGTGTGGGTGAGGAGAGGGCCACCACAAAAGGTGGGGCAGGACCCCCAATAGATGGGGCAGTAGGGTTTGGGCACCCTGGGGGCAGATTGGCACACTAATGCGGCCATCTGCGCCAAGCGAACTTGGGTAAACAAAAAAAATACAAAATCGTAGGCTGCATTTTAGGAGGGGCCCCACCTCATGCAACCCTCCTTGGGGGCAGATATCTGCTCCTAGGAAGGGGCATCTGACCCCTGGGAGGGATGCATGAGGTGGGGCCTCCCCTATCTGACGCCAAGGAGGGTTGCAGGAGGTGGGGCCCTCCATTTGGGGTGGGGTTGGGGTGAGGGCCACCCCTCGTTGCAGTACATCATTCGCTGACAATTTAGGGTGCCCCTCAGCCCCCACCCCCCTAAAATGCAGCCTACAATTTTGTATTTTCTTTTTGTTTACCCAAGTTCGCTTGGCGCAGCTGGCCACATTAGTGTGCCAATCTGCCCCCAGGGTGCCCAAACCCTACACAGGTGTCCCGACGAAAAAGGTACATCACATGTGTGGGTGCACCTACCGAGGGCGCAAACGGAAAAGGGTAACCCGCTGGTAACCCCGAGCCTTTCGCCACAGCACAATTTGTTCATGTGGGCAACCGAAAGATTTGGCCCTAGGGTGCCAAAGCCAGCAAGGAAAACAGGGAACCCCATGCATTTCCCAAAAGAGGACACCGTGCGAATGCACCGAGGTCTGACTTGCGCGAAGCGGCCCAGAATTTATTACCCAGAACCCCAGACAAAGTGAACATTGTGTTTTTTCCCCACCAAATATCACATTTTGTCGGGGATTGTGGCTAATAAAAACTGGGGCAATTTGCACAAGACAGACCTCTGTGGATTCCCACGGGTATCCTCTTTTGGAAAATGCATGGTGTTAAGCAGAAACCTGTGCAGTTCCCTTAGGGACCACTGCAAAAGATTTAAGACTACAGGTGTTTGGCAGTAAACCCACTTGGTAGCAGTCTGTACCACACCGATTCACTTGGTAGCTGTGGCTGAGCAGTCAGACTTCCCTCAAGAAGAGTTAGGCAGTATATAAAGTATACACAATAGGTACAGAGACACAGTAGCACAAGCAAACACTGACCAGAGCTTTGGTGTAAAAGTATATAATTATTTAAAGACACACTTGTAATTTACACTAGCAAAAAGAGGTAAGTAAATTCAGCACACAGTCACTATGATATATATATAACCCTAATTACTTATTAGACAAGTCTTAGTGACAAACACCACTTATTTTCAGACAGAGGTGAGCGCTTAACATAAGATGGGACTCTAATAAGTTTTAAAAAAGGGAGGGAAAAAGAGCAGAGTTATGGAAGCACACACATTTCAATACTTTTAAAAGAACCACAGTAAGGCAGGATAGGCAGAGTTCTACTGGAGAGCAAGGAAGTCAATTGCAAGGCCCACTCTTGGAGAGAGCAAGCAGAAGGGGTCCAGGTTCACACAGCGGGGTTATGCCCAAAGAGTCTTGTAGATAGTTTGCACAAAAAGGATGAAATTAAAGTCAGGAAAAGTTAGCTAGGTTGTCCCAGGCCAGCCCAGGTTAGTCGAAGCTTTGCTGTCACCCCGAACGATCTGTCGCAAGGGAAGCCAGGCGGGACACAGTACCTTAAGTGTGAAGGAAGCTCCAGCGGGGCAGTTGTTCCTGGCAGCGGATGCAAGTCGTGCTTCGCCCAGAGGAAGAGGAGGTCTCGCCGTGGAGGAAAGATGAAGGTCGTTGCACTGCCAGGTAAGAAACCAGCCGCGGAGTTCTTCGGTTAAAAGGTACTACCCTTCTCTTCGCGGTAGTGGTAAACCGCGGTATTCCGGTGGCCGGGTTGCTTGGCACGGGCAAAGCGGCCACGAGATGCTCCAGGAAGGTGAAGCTCTCTACTGGTTATCCCCACCAGTTAAAGGAAGAAGACTCTCCGGACTGGAGATCTCCTCTGTCGTCGGGAAAAGTGGTGAGACGGTTCAGCAGGGCTCCACCGGTGGTGTCGTCGTTGCAGGTCGGCTCAGCTTCTCCTTCCTCGGAATCTTAGGTCCTGTGGCGACTTCTGAAGTTCCAGTCCCCAAAGCCCTGCTTTTATGCAGCAAACCCCCATTCATTCAGCCTAGCTGTCAATCAAACATGCTAAGTGGTGAGCCGACCCTTGGCCCAAATCTGTAGGTTGCCCACATGAACAAAATGGGCAGTGGCGAAAGGCTTGGGGTTACCAGTGGGTTACCCTTTTTCTTTTGCGCCTCCGTTAGGTGCACCCACACATGTGAGGTACCGTTTTCATTGGGACACCTGTAGGAACGCGGGACGGTGGGCCATGTGTTGTTGGGGGCATGTTTCGATGGGTGAGCCGAACGAAAGGTGCGGAAAATGCGTTTTTTTCTCCACATTTCAGACTTTGCGGGGGTGTCTGGGTAATAAATTCTGGGGCAATTTCGGCATACAAACCTCTGCAGATTCCCACGGGTGTCCTCTTTTTTCGGAAATGCATGGGGTTCCCTGTTTTCCCCGGTGGCTTGGACACCCAAGGCCATCTGTATGTTGCTCCGGTCGGCAGAGCGTCTCAAATTTCGGTCTGAAAACAGACTTGGGGTTACTTGTGTTTTAGGCTTTCCCCTTGGCGGCCAGGTAGGTGCACCCACACATGTGAGGTACCGTTTTCATCGGGACACCTGTGGGTACGCGGGACGGTAGGCCATGTGTTGTGTTTGTGTGGTTTTTATAACGTTTTGACCCATTTGCTGGTGGCCTTTGTCACACAACCCTTTAATTTCCCAAATGTGACCTACATTTAGGCGCTGCTTTAGGCAGCATACACTTTTGTAACCTGCACAAGTCACCTACCCTTGAAAAGGTCTGCCTGTGCTCTTTCAAAAAATGTATGCTTGCCATTCCTCACCACATTGGTTTTCCCGATTTACACATGCTAAGTGCATCTGTTCAGGCCATGAGCGTAAAAGTCCTGTGTACCATGGCTCAGTGTTTGGCTTGTGGTATTGCTTGTTTTGTAAAACACTACAAAAAATGTGTGCTCTCCTAACTGCAAGGGTCGGGGGAATGTAGCAGAGCATTGCTTTTCTCAAAATTCTTAGAAGCCATTGCCGTACCAAGCCAACCATGTCCAATACATACCTTTTTTTCAGTCATTTTACCGCTTTTCCCCCAATCTATGGCAGTTTCCCCTACCTAGTTGTTGCCTGACCTACGAAAATCACCCCTTCTGAAACTTGGAATTTTGTCTACATTTCAGAAATACTTGCCTTTGTCCTCCAATTCGGCTTTCCTACCCTCTTCTTCCATTCCGTCCATGCATGTCCAATTGGCAAAAATAGCCAAAATCGCCTACCTCTCACAAAACGGTTGATAACCACATCAAAATATTTTTTTTTCGTTTCCACTCAATCTGTTCTTGAAAGCCAGGAAATTGGGGAATTCAGCACAGCAAACCATTCGTTCTTAGCTCTTACAAGGAAAAAACCACAGGCTTCTTTGTACATCCTTTTATTGGCATTTTTTCTTTAAAAACCCAACATTTTCGCCCTTTTTGCTTATTTTCTCTCACCTCCCTACAGCAAACCTAGGAAAAAAAGGAGCCAAATTTGGCCGAGATACCTCATGCAACAATAAAGTTACAAGCCATTGAATGGCCACATACCGAAATCACCAAAAAAGGCCCTGGCACTGGGGAGAAATACCCATAGCACTAAGGGGGTGAAGATATAATTTTATGTTTATGTTCAACTTTTGTTGGTCTGATCTTAGTTCATGAATGATATGTTGTTGGATTGGTTAAGTCTATGATCATTAGTTTGGAGTTCAGTTATGCTCAAGTACTATAAATAGTAGATCTCTGTCACTGGAGTGTTGCAAAAATGCATGGCAAAGATGGGGAAGAAATACTTTATGATGTATAAAGTGTATTGTGTAGTTTATCTGGTATGTGAGTCTATGGAGAATAGACTGGTGCAATTTGTAAAGGGAAGAGGGGGAAAACAGCTAGTCCACAACAAAGGATCCATACAATCAGGGAGACTAGGTATCAACATACAAGGACTCCTAGCAAATTCCTCCTGTGGGTTTCAGACCAAAGATCCTAGAGAGATGAAAAATGAACTGACTGGCTATTAAGCCTTATCTTTACAAGCTTGTGCAGCCTATGCATTTATTTTTTTGGATAGTGAATTTAACTATACTATTCTCAGTTGTCTATTATTCTGTATTATGGAAAAACTTTGTGTTACATATACAAATTTGACCTATTTTTGAAAACTCGAATTTGAATCAATCGTTTAATTCAGTGAAAAAGCACAACTTTGGGATTAAACAATTTTGATTTTCCATAGCCCAGGTCAGCCTCTGAGGAGACCCTAGATTGCAGCATTTCCCTTGGCAAGAATCAACCAGTTTTTTCCGTTTATTAATATAGTAACCAAAGTGGGCGCCAACACTGTCCAAAAGGCTGAATGATCTGTATTTGCTGTCCGTAATGGTGTTCCCTCTGCAGCATATCGCACTTCAAGGCGAGAGCACTCTGGCGGTTGTTGAGTGCAAGCCCCAACCAGATCACAGCCTTCTCTCACCTCTCCCCCACCCAGGGCAATCACTGTCGACACAGCCCGCGTAAGTGGTTTACTGCTGCCCAGCAGGAATTCAGCTTCGGGTGAGTGCGCTCACTGCCACAACATATAGCAACACTCACCGGTGTCATCAGTGTAGGGCCTGCCTCCTCTTCACCGCAGCTCTCTGCTCCGAGCCCTACCCAGGTGTCCCCTCATATCTCAGCCGGAATACGAGCCGAGGACACCAGATCGCTCAGGAACTAGCACAGAGTATTCAGGCAGCAGACGCTGTAGCAACCGACATGAATGCTAGTCGAGAAGCATCAGGATATGTTCCAGATTTGTCACAGTGCGTGGGAGCTAATAAGCTTTTGGCCATCTTGGCTGAGCTCACTAGCACCCACAGTCAAGAATAACCCTTTTTAGTAAAAGTAAACAAGAGTGGAACAAACCAATGGAAACCATTGGCAAAGGAGAAGATATCAATATAAGGTCATAGGGACCTCCTTTTCAGTATTATTGGATGGATAATAAAGTGTTAAAGGTTAAGGTTAGTTTGGACAGTGGACAGATTATTTTAAGACATTCACTGATGACTGACTAACACTGTAGCTAGCTTGTTGGGTAGGGAATACCCATACAATTAGAGAGGTATAAGCATTATCCCTTACTTTAATAAGTACACATTTTTAAATCTATTTTAAGAGTCTGCCTCCTTCTTCTGACCCACTACATTATGTACACAGATCTTGTATCAAAACTAAATTGACAAGGTATACATAAAAAGGGTGATTTTTCTGCCTAATTGTTTGGGATAACCACCTACATGACGGACGTGAAGAAGGCTTGGCTACATTTATTAACCAGAAGAGCTAAAACTTGAGTAGGCTATGATTACATTTTGACTTTAGCAAATTAATATCTTTTGTGAAATATTTAGTTGGCAGCCTTTGAACCGAGCATTCGTTTTTGCAGAAACATTGTAAAAAACACTGACATTTTATGTTCAAGGGTTTTAGATTACTTTTTATTATTTGCCAATATGCTTGACCAAATTCTTCTTTGTTAATTGTCACATTTGTATTCAGTTTGTCTGTTTTTTAATATGTAATTATTTACAGTAAAGGTAACTTATGCATGTTCTATTTTTTGTTCAGCATAATTGTTATTTTCCTGTTATACATAAATTCATAAAACGATGCAAGGATTTATTTTTCCTTTTCAGAACCTCTTGATAGAACTGTTGTCACGCAAGGTGGTACTCTGGAAAAAGCTTCAATCAGGCATAAGGAGTTTACACAGATTCAAATCTATATCTGTATACATAAAGAGTGGCTACTCTTGATCAAGGTTTCAAGTGTTTCAGATTCGAGAAAGGCCCTTCTTTAGATTATAGGAGAACTTAAGGTGATGAAGAGAACACCGAGAGATAGCAGCAAAGTACCACCTCCGTAAGCAGTAGTGGGGATTGAGAAAAACATGCTACTCGTCTGAACATAGGGCAATGCTCGATATGGGGTTTGAGTAATATACAATTTGCTTTCACCAGTAGGGGAGTTTGTAAAATATTGTTTAAACTAGGTGGGTCGTCCTGTGGTGCATGCCTTGTTGCAAAAGCTTAGTACATCGATATATGTCGCAGATAAGTAAAAAGAAATGTAAAATGTGTCACATGCCTCAGCATATGGCTGCCACTAGTCCATCTACAGAAAAAGGAATTATGGAGGTTTCATTGAGAGGGGGGGAAATACTACCATTGTAACTTAAAATCAATAGGGTGATTTCTTTGCATTGGTAGGTAGCTTTTTGAAATAGTGAGCAGGCCAGATTGGGGGCAGTGGGAGACACGTTACTTGCATGATAATTGGTACAAAAGCCTAATTTCGTGCAAAGTAACGTTTGATGGTTTTCAGAAAATGGCTTGAAAACTTGACATGTCTAAGGCCCAAGAAAAAAGTACTGGGTTGAGTAAGAGATTGAGATGGACACAATTGGACAAGAACAGAGGATGTCTGAGGACGATCTAGGAAGATGTAGCAAATAACTAAACTGCTCGCAGGGCTAAGATTATGAATACTGTCATGATAAAACAGTTGCTTGAGGGCATGTGCTTTGGTAGCTTTAGGTATTCCATTTTGTAAAATATTGGTCTGGTTTTATGAGTATCTCATTGTGTCAGAGACATTTGTGAAACACCTCAAAAGACGTTGGATGTTTTGGCTGGTAGTGGGGACACATTTTTGCGGGACAAATTACTGCAATGTTTCTTGGAATTGTCTGATGCTCATTTGAATAATTTATCAAAATAAATAGCCAAACTAAAACAAAAAAGAAGTCTTGTATTCCTTGGAAAGTCGTCATATCACCTGTTCAATGTACCTGACAAAATAACTATGTATGTTTTAAAATGTGGAATTAAAAAAATGGTGTTAAAATCTACCAATTTTCTTTTTTTTCAGATGGAGGCTACGGTGACATCCTAATGGAGAACTACATTATTTACTCCTCTAACAGTTAACCAAAAATGCACAGGTATGAATATGTACACTTAATGGGGAATTAACTGCATTTCTACAAATAAACAGATTAAACAACCAGAATTAATACACCGATCACGCTTTCTGACATACTGCTGCCGGGTGTGCAATTTAGTGGCCAAATCCCTCACAGTGGACTAATCCCACTTCTGCAGTCAGAATCCATGTACCAACACTTTACAAGCTTTCTTTGTCATCCTCTTTTAGAGAGACATGTGTCTGCTAGCTAAACCCCATGCACTGCATTTTGCACCCTAAAGCCTCATTCTATACTCATTTTAAATACATTAGAGCATTAATTGGGATGGGTGGCAATACACAGGCTGAGACAAGAAAACGGTCTTGTTTTTTTTCCACCTGTTCCATTTTAGACCAGACTTCTCCCGAAGGAGCCTATAATACTCTGCGTGTGTGTTTCCTAGCTTCATTAGGGAACAAGACATCACTGGATCCAATATTGACAGGTTTTCCTCCTACCTCATTATTTAAAGGGTCTTGAGCGGGTTGTCTTCAGCCAGATAACCAAGTATCTGGAGGATGACGGCTTTGGAGAACCACATCATTGTGGTTAGCGTAGTCAGTACTCCACCGAGACTGCACACATTGGTCACATCCAATTTTGAAGCATGTGCAGAGTCTGGAATCCCTATGGATTTCCATCTGCTTTTTACAGAAGATAAAAACAGAAAAATAGGAATTAATTGCCAGGGAATTGGGTAAAAAGCTTGAGCTCTAGGCAATCTTCACCCCATTGGAAGGGAATGGGGGCTATGGAAAACTTGGAGGACAAGTCAGGAGGTAGTAGGGACACATACACATGATTCAGTAATGTTAAAGGTGCATGCATACCGCAAGGTGAGGTGCAGGTAGGTGTTCTCACTGTGAACCAAGGGATGAGTAGACGGACCATCGTTCTCATGACAGGTGGTTCGGAAAGCACAGTCACAGTGAGAATCAAACCAATAAACTGATATAACAACAATATTCACATAAGCCGACATAATGGACACCCGGAGCACATGCTCAAGTGTCGAGTTCCAGAGAGCCTGTGCAATGCCACGCCCCCTCCTATGTAGGGGTCGATTAATGAGAGACAGTTCACAGGGCATCGGTGGGGTTCAGTAGTCGAAAAGGTTGTAGGGTGAGAGTAGTTGGGCGAAAGTCAAAGTTCCAAAGTTCTCTGAGCTCTGGTACTAAGAAAAGTTAAAATGTTCCCAGTTTGTGGTCGTTCTCACTTTGCTAAAAGTTCAAATTAAAAATATCCATAATGCCAAAGCCACAAGCTGATGGTGGTCATCAGGACAAAGAGGCTGACGAAGAGGTGATAGCAACAAAGACCAAAACCAGCAGGTACTGGCATATCAGTGGTAGCAGCTTTCACCTTTTGTCATTGTACCACGACAACCAGTGGATTCATCATCGCCAGGGAGACCGATACAGCGGCGTGTGGGATGACATGACCAGGTGCTACTCGGGCTTGGGTCACTGGCACAGTGGTGGTCTCCTGCAGGACCACAGGGCGTTCCTTCTCGGGTATGCGCTGCTAGATCCAGGGGGTCAGACACGGGAGGTCGAAAACCAGGAGTGGAATCTTAATCGGGGTCGAGACGTCCGGGGCCTCGACTGCTTATTTTATTTTTATTTTATTGTTAATTTGTAATGCGCCTATACACATGTGTCTCAAGGCGCAACAAGGAAAGGGGGTGCGAGGAGGGGTGAACAATCCTACTAGGCCTTGCACATTCGGATCGCTCGATGAAGGTGCTTGATCAATAGTTCCTGTACCATATGAAAGAATTGACGGAGACACGGGTCATGCTCCAGCACTTAAGTGTATTGGGGGGGATTGAGAGCAGCTCTCTCTTTCCAGCATCGGGTTTGCAGGGCTTGCAGTGCTGGCAGAGACTGCCACTGGCGGACCAGAGGTGGGGCCACTGGCAGTGGTGTCAGCGGCTTCATTGGGGACACCGCAAGGGCGTGGAACAAAGGGTGCTGCAGAGGTGGTGTCCTCTGGGGGAAGAGGGCAGTGCAAAGACCTTGCAGCAGTGTGTTGCATGGACCCATGCTGTCGGTCCAGCACAGTTTAGGGTGGTGTGGGTGGTCAGTATGATCTGATAGGGTCCGTGCCACCTAGGCTGGAGTGCCGACTTCCGCTGATGAACATTTATCAGGATCCAATTCACAGGCTGTAGAGGGTGGCAGGGTTCAATAGCTGGTTAAGGTAGGGCAGCTCGGACCAGACTATGGAGAGAGCAAACAGTTTTAATTAACATGCAACAGTCCTCAAGCATTGTCTCATCCTCTAAATGCAATTTCAGGAGATGTGGATCCGTGGGGGGGGAGCAGTGCCCACTCTCAAGGGGCGACCCTTATCTCGTGAGTAGACAGTTTGTGCTTGTGTTGGGGATTATTATGCATGGCAAACACGGCTAGGGGAAATGCTTTGGGCCATTTTTAGACTGGTTTCTTGACACTTGGGACAGCTAGAGATTTAGGTCACCATTGCTGTGTTCTACATGAGCGATTGACTGGGGATGTGTGAAGCTGGAAATGCCTTATGGAGGGACAGGGCCTCCTAGTACTTGTCCTACCACTTCTCTGTGTGTGTTTTCTCTATGTTTTCTGCCACCGAGGGCAAGCCTGGACCGCTGGCAGTGCAGCTCTTCATGTTTTCCCCTTGGTGAACAACGCCCATGGGATACCCTATGACACCCTTGTACCCCTTATGTGTGTTTTTGAGCACCTGTGTTTTGCCCACAGAGCAGGGTATGGGCTGGTAGCAGCAACATGCTGACTTGGCAGTGGCTCCTGGTGTCCTCCATTTTGGGACACCCAGGCCCTGCCAAAGGAATCAGTGGATTCCTGAGAAACGGCAAGATGGCCCCTTGTTGCCTGTTTCTTTCTATTGCCTTTTACCTTGTTTGCCCAAAGCGCTATGGAGCCCTGCCTCTGTTCCTTCCCCCTGATTGGTTGTTGGGTGGAAATACCGTATATGCTCTGGGGCTGCCTCCTGTCAAAATGACGGGAGCCTTCCCAGATGCTTCGTGGTATCGGTACACCCTAGGGGGGCCTGTATGAATAGAGTCTTAAGTGAACTCACATTCTGTGTTGTGGGTGTCTGGTTTCCGTGTGTGTGACACAATGAATGAGACCGCCCTGACTGGAAATGACATGAATGCAGTGTAGTGTGCTGAAAGGCTGGGTACCTACCCCAATCCACATTCTTTGTTATGGGTGTCTGGGTGGAGTGAATAGCCTGAATGACTGTGAACCTGATTGGCTTCCTGCCTGCATGAATACCCTTCTGTGTGATTGGCTGAGCCCGGCTCAGCCTGAGTAAATGCGAACCAATGTGGATAACAGGGGACCTCTCACTCACCAATTTGTTCAGAAGCTGAAGTCGAAGCTGAAGCAAGAAGAAGCTGTTCCTTGAACACCAGCTGGAGAAGAATTCTGCTGCTGCATTTTCTTCGTGTAATCCAAGTGTTCTTCCAAAGACTTGATCCATACAGGACCTGCAAAGAAGACCTCTCCCCGAACTACGAGGGACCATTGGGCAACCTACTATTCTTCATCAAAGTATCCTGGAAGCCAGTCCTGTGTTCCTCCCGTCTGGAGAAGGGGTATTTGCGAGTCCTGAAGAAGAGTGCCCGGTCATCTTGAGTTGTAGGAGTCCAATGGTGTTGCACAGGGTCCAGAGGTGTGTTTCGAGACCGCTGCAAGCTGCTGCTATCTACCGCCCAGAAGAGGGGGTATGCTGGCATAGTGCTGCTGGACACCCGAAGCTGCGAAAGTTCCAAACTGCCTAAGAACATTTCAAAGGACATCCTTGCTGTCATCACCGACCACGTGTTCCCGCCTGAGAGAATCCAGTCTCACTGCAGAGGAAGGTCTGTCAGTGGGTTTCCCACCACCAGAAGCTAACAAAGATTTTTCAAGGGTCCAGACTTGGTGAAGGTCCGTGGACCACTGCAGCAGTCAAGTCCAGGTCGCCAGAAGCTGCTCAGAAGTCTGTGCTGCGACTGCAGCACTGAAAAACCGAAAAGTGGAAAACTGCAATATTCTGAAACCTGACACCAAAAGTGACCTATGCACCCGTCTGTGCCAGAAGTCATCGAGAGGCCCCAGGGATCTTAAACTCATCTGCCATGCCTTTACAGAAGGAGAAATCATCGACCAAAGGAGAGCACCGCAAAGAGCAGAACAGCTGCACTTCGGAAATACTTTGGTTCAATTTTTCTTGTGGGCTCAGCATCCCAGTGGCTCCTTTATCCATCCTTGGAGGGAATCGTCAAGTGAAACAGAGAAACCCTGCCACTTCGCCTGCCAAGGCATCAAAGGTAATGTGACCAAGAAGAGCATCTTCTAGCCTAAGTCGTCATCCAGGGGTCCCAGATTCCTCTTGCATCCTGTTCTCCTGTGGCCTCTCAGGTACATTGGGGTGATAGAAACTTTTAAAGAAAGCAGAATTTTATTGAACATTATTGGATTGGGCTGGAAAAGACAAGATAAGTTACTCCCTAATTTTTCCATTACAGGTTGCCCAGGTGGGGGGGGATCTTCACACAGAAGAACAAGTTACTTCTTACCTTGTAACGTTCTTTCGACGGGATGTTCCTCAGACGTATTCCTTATCTTTGATAATACGTTTCCAGCTTGCTGGCCTCGGAAATTTTTTCTGTAGAGGGCGCTGCGCGTCGACGTCCGCCGAGTCGATGTCCCTCGACGGCCACCGTATCGGCGCCGACGTCACCATGCCCATAAATAGCCACGCGCTGCGTCCGTTGCTCAGTTCCGTTTCGTAGCATAAGAAAAGTCATGCCTGAATTGGTTATTGACCTTGAAGGAGCGTACGCTGCAACCACAAGGGAAGTATCACTGCGGGGATGGATGGGAGGGGCTATAAGGAATACGTCGGAGGAACATCCCGTCGAAAGAACGTTACAAGGTAAGAAGTAACTTGTTCTTCGAAGGGATTGTGTCCTCCAACGTATTTTTTATCTTTGATAGACTCCCATAGCAGTGGCATGTAATTGGAGGTGGGAGTGAGAATGTTATGTATCCCTTTAGGGATGGACCAAATGTAATACGGCCTTGCCAAATCTGGTCTCTTGACTAGTGGAGGAATCCAGATTGTAAAATTTTGTGAATGTATGTGCGGACGACCATGTGGCAGCCGCACATATGTCTCGGACCGGTACCCCTCTTAGGAGGGACGAAGAGGCTGTGATACGCCTGGTTGAATGAGCCCTGATATTTTGGGGTGGCTCTTTCCCTGCCAGTTTGTAACGTTCCAGAAATGCCAAAATAATTCACCTGGAGAAGGTTTGTTTTGTTATGGGTAGTCCATACTTGTGACCTGAGTATCCTACAAACAGTTGGTCTGCTTGCCTGATCCTAGCCATTCTGCTGATGTAAAAGCTGAAAGCTCGCCTTGGGTCCAGCCTATGTAGCCTTTCCTCCTCTTTCCCCGGATGGGGTGGAGGGTAGAATGAAGGTAAGGTAATTTTCTGAGTAATATGAAATTCAGAAACCACCTTTGGGAGGAAATTAGGCTTCACCTGTAGGACAACTTTGTCCTTGTGGAAAATTGTATGTGGGGGTTTACAGGAGAGAGCTTGTAGCTCGCTCACCCTCCTAGCAGATGTTAGTGCTACCAATAGGACAGTTTTAAGCCTGAGAAATCTCAACGAACAAGAGTGAAGTGGTTCGAATGGAGTGCCCATTAGGAAGTTTAAGACTAAATTTAAGTCCCATAAGGGAACCTGGAATGGTTTTGGAGGATAAACATTAGTTAATCCCTTGAGAAATTATATCACTAGAGGAAGTTTGAAATACGATGGTTCCTCCGCAGTGCGCTTGAAGATAGAAAGCGCTGCAAGATAGCCTTTTACAGTGCCAACCTGAAGGCCTGAGTTTGCCAAGTAGAGGAGACACGATAACACTGTTGGTGTACCACATGAAAAAGGGTTGATATTCTCTTCCCTACACCAGCTGCAAAATTTGTTCCAACGGCAGCAGTATAAAGACTTTGTTGCTGGCCTTCTGGCCAAAAGCAACACCTCCATGACGTCATCAGGGAGATCCCAATCCTTGTACCTCACCCTTTCAGAAGCCAAGGGTGAAGGTTGAGGGTTCTGGTGTCTGGATGGAGAACCTGACCTCCCTTCTGCGAGAGAAGATTCTCTTTGAGTGGAAGACAGATGGACATATCTAGAAGGTCCAGTTATCACGTTCTCCTGGCCCAATCCGGGGCAATTAGCATCATGGTTTTCCGGAATCTTCTCAACCTCCTTATCATTTGAGGAATAACAGGGACTGGTGGGAACGCATAAAGGAGTGGAAACTCCCAGTCCACTACAAACGCGTCTCCTAGAGCTCCTCTCGGGGGAAATTCCCTTGAACAGAACAGATCGCACTTCCTGTTGGTGCTTGTGGTGAACAGATCCACCTGAGGGGTTCCCCAAAGGGCGAAGATCTTTTGAAGGACTTCCTGAGCTAGCTCCCACTCGTGAGAGACTGTGCTCTGCCTGCTCAGAGTGTCCGCTGTCAAGTTCTTCTATCCGGCTAGGTGGACTGCCAATAGAGAGATTCCTTCTGGATTGCCCAAAACCAGAGCTGCATCGCCTCTCTGCACAGTGGCAGTGATCCTACGCCTCCTCTTTTGTTGAGATGGCCACCGTGTTGTCCGTCATTATCAGGACATTTCTCCCCTGTACTGATGGCAGGAAAGCTTTCAGCGCTAGTCTGATCGCTCTCAGCTCCAATAGGTTGATGTGTAGTCTGGACTCCGATGGAGACCAACAACCGCTGATGGTCAAGTCGTTGGCATGGGCTCCCCACCCTGTGAGTGAGGCGTCTGTGACTACTGTTATCTCCGGCCATGGTTGCCAAAACAGTTCTCCTTTCAAGATGTTCTCTGGATAGGCCCACCATTGAAGGTCGCGGGCTACCTTGTCCGGAATCCGGAGGAGATCCGTCATTCTCCCTGAGAATTGCGACCACTGACTTCTCAGTGCCCACTGAAGAGATCTCATTCTCAGGCGAGCCTCTGGCACAAGGAAGATGCAGGATGCCATGAGGCCTAGCAACCTCAAAAAGTCGAAGGCTGGGAGACGTTGGGCATTTTGAAACTTGGTGACATCTGTAGAATATCACCTCTGGTGGCGCAACTTTTCCCAGGGAAGTGTCCAGGACCGCTCCAATGAACTGGAGTCTCTGTGATGGTATCATCTGTGACTTCTTTAAATTGAGGGAGAAGCCCAGTTTGTGAAGGAAGTGGCAGACATAATCTAGCTGGGACTGGGCCTGTTTCAAAGATACAGCCCTGATCAGCCAATCGTCCAGGTAGGGGTAGACGTGGATCCCTTTCCTCCTTAGACTCGCCGCCACTACCGACATTAGCTTGGTGAAGACCCTCGGGGCGGAGGTCAGCCCAAATGGCAGAACTCGAAATTGATAATGAGAGCCGCCAATTGCAAACCTCAGGCATTTCCTGTGTTTGAGATGGATTGGCACATGGAAATAAGCATCCTTGAGGTCCAGAGATACCAGCCAGTCCTGGATTTGGAGGGCCTGAAGGATCTGAGAGAGAGTTACCATCTTGAACTTGTCCTTCCTGAGGAACTTGTTCAATTCTCGTAAGTCCAAGATGGGTTTCAGTCCTCCGTCCTCCTTCGGTATGAGAAAGTAGGGGGGGAGAACCAGCCCTTGTTCCTCTCCGCTACAAGTACCGGTTCTATGGCACCTTTCTCTAGCAAGTCTACAATTTCCTGCATGAGGAGCGGATCTGGAACTTTTAGAGATCTGTGCCCCGGTGGATGACTCTGAGGGATGTGTAGAAAGGGTAGGCAGTAACCCTGGGCAACTGTCTCCAATGCCCAAGCATCTGACGTTATAGCCTGCCATTCCGTCAGATGGTGAGTTACCCTGCCCCCTGCAGGTGTATTGTGTGGAAAGGCCTCAGAGTGGTTTGGGGGCAGTTGATGCAGATGCCGAGGGTAAAGAGGCACCTGCTGCTGCTGCGGCCTTAGTACCTTTGACCCGTCCACCTCGGGTGGATCTCCTTTGGCCTCTTTGAGCTGGCTGTCCTCTGCCTTTCCCAAATGTGGAATAATAGATAAAGAACTTTCCTCTCTCAGAGGTTCCTGAGGGGCGAAAAGGAGTTTGGCGGATAGCAGCTCCTAAAGATTTTGCTGCTGCTTTAGAAGTCTGCAACTTTTCCAGACTGTCATCAGCCTTTTTTCCGAATAGTGAAGAGCCGTCAAAGGGCATATTCGAAAGTCTGGCCTGTACATCTGGAGGAAAGCCAGACTTTCGCAACCACGCATGCCTGCGGATTGTTGTACTTGCCGCCATGGCCCTGCTGATACTGTCAGTGGAATCGATGCCAGTTTGAAGTGATTTGCACATGGCATCTTTGCCATCTTTAATAATGTTAAGGAAGGCTTCCTTTTCCTCTCCTTCGGGTATGAAGTCAGCCGCTCATGAAGCACACTCCCACAGTGTGTGACTGAATCTGGTGAGCGTACAGGTGGCGTTGATGGACTTCAACGCCATACTACAAGCAGAGAAGACTTTCTTCGCCATAGAATCGTACCTCTTGTCATCTCTATCCTGTGGGACAGTAGGGTAAGCGGTCCTACTGCTAGATGAAGTTGCCGCTTGAACCACCAGGCTCTCTGGAGTCTGGTGTTTTGATAAGTATTCAGGGTCAGCAGCCGCTACCCTATACCTGGCTGACAATCTTTTATTGACCGCAGGGATAACTTCAGGAGTTTCCCAATTAGATGTAATTTTTCTTTGTAAGGCTGCATGGAAGGGGACCACAGGGCCCTCCTGTGGACCTTTGTCTAATATGTCTGTTAGGTCATCCTGTTGAAAAACAGGGGAAGGCGCAGACCAACCCATAAATTCAATAATCCTTGCCATCAGGGTTCTATAGGGTGTTTCGGCATATTCCCCTGGGTCTGGCTTAACAAATTCCACTTCTGGGGAAGTGTCCACCCACTTGCCTCATGTAGTGACTCCTGTAGGTCCTTCAGCCTTCTTTCTTCAGAGGTGAAATCCTCTGAAATAGGCAGTGTGGTCCTCTGTAACCCAAATGTTTCCTGGTCAGAATCTTCCCCCTCTTCATAAATTGAAGATAGTCCAGGGTACTCTGACCTCTCAAATGGTGTAAAACCCATCTCTAAGGCAGAAGGAGCCAAACTCGTCATTATTGGGCGAGAAAACATCGATGTCGTCGACGCCGATGTGACAGGCTTCGAAGGTGCCGAGAACTGGAACGTCGAAAGATGGTGCCTTCTTAACCGATGGCTTGTGGCGCTCTCGGGTGGAATGGTTCGCCGGGTGCTGCGACTCGCGGCGTTTTGATTTTTTGGGTTTATCACCCGGGGTATCACCCTCAGCTGTCTTTGAGGGGGTCGAGGCCGCTTTCTCAAAGACGCTTAACATTTTCTTTCTGAATTCCTCTCACTCAGCCTGAGAGCTGTGTTTTGTGGGACAAGAGACCCTTTCTGGGGAAACAGAAGACGACGAGGAAGGAGATCTTCAACGTCTCTTTTTTTGATTGTCTTGATCTCGACGAATGGTGGGAGCTACTTCGAGATCTAGAATGGGAATGTTTTCGACAGCGAGGAGACGAATGCCTTGACTCAGCCGAAGAAACCTTCCAGGAGGTTTTGACTGACTTACCTCTCTCGAGCTTCCCCTTGCGCTCCTTCAAGGCTTTCGCCGTCATGGACATGCAGTCCTCACACTCCGAACAATGGTGCTCGGCTCCCAAGCACCACAAGCAGATCCTGTGTGGATCCGTTATCGACATTTTTTTACCGCAGTCTGGACATTTCTTGAAGCCGGATCGCGGCGTTGCCGGTTCCGATGAAGATGCCATCGAGAACGAGTAGGTATCATTCGAGTAGATATAGAGTTATCCTGACAGAACTGAGCAATGACGTTCCGAGGCCCCACGAAGCGCGGAAAAACAGAACTGAGCAACGGACGCAGCGCGTGGCTATTTATGGGCATGGTGACGTCGGCACTGATACGGTGGCCGTCGATGGACATCGACTCGGCGGACGTCGACGCGCAGCGCCCTGTACAGAAAAAATTTACGAGGCCAGCAAGCTGGAAACGCATTATCAAAGATAAGGAATACGTCGGAGGACACAATCCCTTCGAATGTTATATCTAGTCTAAAGAAAGCATTCTGCCACTGTTCACAACTAACCTGCCTTTCTTCCCTATTCTACGCTGATACACCTCATTAAAGAATTCCCATGCCTATTTAAAACTCTCTGCAGTTAGTGCATCTATTACTGAATTTAAGTATTGTGTGGTACCACATAGAGTGTATATATATATATTTGCCATTCTTTGAATACGTATTTCCAAGTAGAAAGTGTTATTATTTAAATGTATATATATTCCTAAATATTATTTTATATAAAGAAGCTTTTTAATCATCCAACATAGGGTGTGGACATTCCTTGTGGGCTTTGAGGATCCACTGTACTTAAGAACCAGCCTGCATCACCCCCTGAAAGCTTAAGCCTGGCTGCACGTCCATTGCTACCAGATTTAGAGCCTTGGCTGTGGTGTTCTGTGGCTGTAGCCTATCACATAGAGGGCAGAAGTACAGATACCCCCCCCCCCCTACAGTCTTTACAGGATGGTAAGTGCAATGAAAATGCTGGGCTATTCCTTAATGATCTGAGCAGTAAAGTGGGTGCCACGTTCACTGTCTATGACCAGGGGCAGCCCGAACCAGGGTATACATTCAGCCACCAGCTTTTTGACCACAGTGTCTGCGTGTGCCCTCCTACAAGGGTAGGCTCCGACCCTCCCAGAGAACACATCAACTATGACGAGGTATAAGAGAACTGCATGCAAGGGGGGAGCTGCATAAAATCGGTCTGCACCTATAGGGGACCCTCAGTTACTGGACGCAAAGACAGCTCTGCAGGCATCGCTCTCCCAATCTTTTAAGTCAAACTTACAGTGCACCGTTCACAGTAATCTTGAGCAACAGTGGAGAGACTGGGGCAATCCAGTCTCGGTTGACAGTGACAATCATTGCAGTGCCATGAGCCTCAAGGACCAAGCAGTGAAGGAGTACACTGGGAGCCACCAGGTGGCCGCCTGAGGAGCGCCGAAAGGAGTTGGCTTGCAACCTACACCTTAGCTGAGTCCAGTTTACCTTTTCAGCTTCATGGACTTGGTCTCGGAGTACTGCCAGGCTGGTCAGGGAGGCAATTTGTAATTGTGGGACTGCAACTCAAACAAGAGTTTCATCAGGAGCCACGGGACCTTCAAATGCTGCCAAAACGAGCTGCTCAATTCCCTTGGGAGGTGAAAGACAAAGAGGGATCATGTCCCTTGCATTTGACAATAGCTAGGACAGCAGGGAGCAATAGTGCATGAAGTAGAACACACACACATTGTTCATTCAATATAGGGGTGCCTGTGGATGTCGGGTGTCCCCATTGCTGCCAGAGGATTCCAAAATAGAGTACGACACCATGAGCATACCGGGAGTTGGTGTAGATCATTGCTGATCTACCCCGAGCCAAGGTACATTCTCAGGTGAGTGCCACAAGGTTGGCAACCTAGAAAGTTCTCGCTGTGGCCAGTCGGTGTGCTTCTAGGGCTTTGTGGGGTGCACACAGAATACCCAGAGACCAATTCTCCAGTTTCTGGTATCCAGAGACACGACCCATCAACACCCAGTTTCAGATCTGGGCTCTGTAGAGGGGTGTCAAACAAATCAGCGTGGTGTGAAGGCACCATGAAGCAGAAACAAGAGATATCGTTTTGGCTATAAACTTATTGAAAAGAAAACGGGGTTGGGAAAAAGCCTACCATGCCCTAGTCTAAGTGGTATTTTCCCTACCTAACTCAAACTAAGGTCAGTCTATGTCAGGAAGTACAAATCAAATGTTCTGTCCAAACCTATTCTTGCCCTCTTATACCACTTGGATCAAAATGTGTAAAAGTTGAGTCTCAAAATGAGAGGTGTTCAACAAATATTCCACTGGCTCTTCACAGCTTATAGCTTGATAAGTGATTCCCTTCCCTAAGCTTTCATGCACTTTAAAATGACAAATAGGGGGTGCATCCCAGCCCCTTTTGTCCAACGAAAGGTTCTTCACTTTCCTCAAGAGACAGTTCTTAAAGGCTCCCATTATACTTTCATCTGACAAGCAGGGTGTGTTTTCCAGCCCCTCTTGTCTGGGAAAGTTCTCAAAAAGTTCACAAAACAAAAGCTCCATCATTTGGCAACTGGTATATTCTCCTTCCAGATTTCCGAAGGGTTCATCAATGTTAAACACAACAAAGCTGTTCCTCTTCTGGCAAGAGGACAACATGATGCACTCTCCTTCCAGGCTGCAAAGATCTTTCAATGCGCAAATCACAAAGTTTCTTCTTCAGTGGGAACCTGGTATACTCACCTGCCAGGTTAACAATTCTCTATTGGTCTGGGCGGTGCTTGCTTTGGTTACTTGCACCCAATTTTAGCGGATTCTTGACAGTACTTGTACTCCCTTGGCTCTTGGCAATACTTGCTCGCTCTGGGCAATGCTTGCTCGCTCTGGGCAATGCTTGCTCTCTCTTGGCCCTTGGCAAGGCTTGCACTCTCTTGGCCCTTGGCAAGGCTTGCACTCTCTTGGCCCTTGGCAATACTTGCTCTCTCTTGACCTTTGGCAAATGCTTGTGCTCTCTTGACTCTTGCCAACACTTGTTCTCTCTTGGCTCTTGGAAATGCTTGCACTCTTGACAACACTTGCTCTCTCTTGGCCCTTGGCAATGCTTGCACTGACTTTTATCAGTTCAATATTCATGTACGAACGAAGGCACACAAAGGACGTCTTTTATCATCATTTGAGTATCAATGATGCATAGACCCCCAGCACAGCCTCACTCTTCACTAAAGGAACAACGGCTGTCGCTGGAATCCTTTTAACCCATAACACTCCACTTAGATTGTTGGCTACATCACACGGCCCTCACCTAGCATCATTCCTATAAACCAGATATATACATGAGACACAACAATTCATACGACTTGTCTGCACTTCGTTCACTCACATGTGAGTGAAAGGATCTGTGCGGCACACAGGGACAACATCAGAGCGCCCGGGAGTCACTTGCTTGCCTCAAACTCACAAGTAAGCTGTTTCTCTGTGTGCCGCTGGGTGTGCGTAGGACCGTGACACATGCAGCTCAACCCGAACAGGCACCCAACCTCTATCGGGACATTGTTGCTTCTGCCACGCTGGATTGGACCCACCTCGGCTCCTGAACATCCCTGGTGCAATTCGGCCACGGGATCAACTTGGCTGTATTCCCCATCTCAGCCTCTCGCCACGCAAGCTCTGCAAGGGGGACAACGAGGAGTACAGGCCCTTTCAGGAGCCCCAGTGGCCCCAGCATCCTCTTGCCTTTCCAACCCTGCTTCAAACTGCTTTTCTGGCTTCTCCTGCTCGTTCCCCTTTTTCTTAGTCTGCACCTGAGAGGGATATTTATACCGCCCAGTCTTTCTCAGGTGAAGGCGATCTCCATTCATTAGCGCATTATCATGATCCCGGTATGCGGTATCCCTCTTCTTCGTCTCAGTACTAAAGTGGTGTTCTGTCATCTTCCGAGTACCAAAGTGGTGTGTGCCTATGGCGGTTGTCAATGGGTAAAAAGGGAAGGGACTTATAATAGCCCATGAAGGCTTGTGGAATGGAAGGGACATCATGGAAGGGAAAAGGAGAATACTGTGTCTCATTGTCAGGCATTCCATCGCCTCTCCCTGGGTCACCTCCCCTCATGTAGGCCTCCCTCACAAATCAACCCCCAGGGTCAGTTTCAGCCTTTCCCTGGCCACCTGGATGAAGGCTGGTTTGTGGAAAGGGGTGTGGATGCCCTCAGATTCCTCACAGTGAATAGACCTAAGCTGTTCAACAACAGCAGAGTAGACATAATCGGTTCAACAGCAAGGCAATCGTGCAGTTTCCCATCATGCTCGGTAGGCAACAGAAAGGCAGGGTTCAAGACAGGGCACCGGTCCAAAGTTACATTGGCTGATGAAATTAGCATTTTTTTCATACCAGGCAAGTCTAGAGTTGGATATATCCTGGGTATTCCCTTTAGCAGCAGGGACAGAACAGCGCAGGGAACTGCGATTAGGACCGGGTGGCCCACCACCAGGCAGTCAGTCTTTTCTATCAGCAGGGCAGCAGCAGCGATGGCTCGCAGACAGGATGGGAGTCCAGCTGCTACTACGTCTAGGGCAGTGGTCGAAGTGGGCGGCAGCAGTGCTCCTCTAGGTTTTACTGTTCCTCTAATTTACTTTTAAAAAACACCCGTTCCGGAATGGTTTCCTTTTAAAAGTGTAGGAAAAAGTTGAAACTTGCACCGAACGTTCCCTTAATCAGCAGACGCATTTGGAATTTCTTTAGTGAGTTATGTGACGCATTTAGGGTACGGTGGGTGGCGATGGAGTTTTTGGGCAGCGGGGACAGGCCAGCAGGGAACATAGTTCCACTACTTCTTTTTGCACACTTTGACCACTGGTCTAAGGCTACACTGTGCTACAATACGGGCCGGTGCTCATCACTGTGCTACTGTGTCAATACCCCCTGGGCAAACCCGGCACGTTCATCGCAGTGCAATACAAATGGCTTGCTGTAATCCGGCAAACATAAAGCCAGTGTTGTTGCAAGCGTTTGCTTTATGGCAACAAAGACAATCTCAGCTTCCTGGGGCAATGACAGGGGGCTCAGGACTGGAATCATGCGTGAGAGACTGGAGGGGTTTAAATGTGGTGACATATCCTGAGACCCATTGCCTGCAGAAAACGGACCATCCCGAGAAATCCATTAATCTGCTTCCTGGTCTGGGAATTAGGAACATTCTGGATCGCTGTAATCTGATCCTGGGATAGATGTCTATCCCCAGCTGAAATCTCATGGCCCAGGTTATCGCACAATGGCAGACAGAACTGTAACTTATCCTTTTATGTCTTGTGACCTTTTTCAGCAAGTGCCATCAACAGTGTGAGGGGGTCTTGCTCGCAGGCTTCCAAGGAGTAGGAGGCTAGGTGCAGATAATCTACATACTGAACCAATGTAGACCATCTGGGAATACCACTGAGTCAAGATCCTTCGTTAAGATCTGCAAAAACAGAGTGGGGCTCTCGACAAAGCCCGTTGGAAGACGAGTCAAATGTATACGGAGTGGAGTTAGGGTTAAATGCAACAAGGTCTGGCTGTCAGGGTGAAAGGGTATTGAGAAAAAGGCAGAACACAAATCAACAACAGGGAAATACGTGGCTGTGTATAGAATGCTGGACAGGATACTAGGGTTAGGTACACTGGGAAAGGCTGGCAACACATCACCGTTAACTGCACGCAGATCTTCAATAAAACTATAAACCTATGTAAGGGAGCAGAAAGCATTTTTTTTGCATATTGACTTTTATTAAAGGAAAAGTGCGGGATGGGGAAAGGCCTTGCTAGCCCCAACACTGAGAGGTTTCCCTGCCTCAACACAAATCTTAAAGGGGTTTCAAGGTGATCTTGACTGGCTCAGCATTGAGCATTTAGCCAGTTTCATTGCCACGCGTAAACCATAATTTACTAAGGACCCTGTTCAACACACTCCCAAACGCTAAAGCCTGGTCTGAATGGATAATCTCTTAGAGCACAGCCAAAACCTCACTTTCCCTATGGGAAGGAATGTCAAGGAATATACCATTGGGGGAACAGTAAATAGAACAACTCCATTTGCAAAGCAGGTCTAATCCAAAGAAGTTCACTGGGGAGTAGGTACTCAACAAGAATGCATTGTGGTCCGAGATCGGACCCAACGTGACCATGAGCGGGGGAAACACAGGGTGAGGTATCGGGGTACCTGAAATTCCAACAGCATTGACAATTTCATCAGAGTGCACAATATGCAGTAATTGGGAATCTTTTAGCACAGAGCGTGATGCTACTGTGTCAACCAAACTTGAAAGATTTTGACCAGCAATGATACAATCGACATAAGGGGCTGCAGGATTACACGGAATAAGTGGTGCAACAAGTTTGCTCTGTGGTGATGGCGGTGGAGGCAGGAGGTACCGTCAACCCAATCGGTGTAGTTGGCAAACAGCCTTGACTGATCGATTCGGCCAATCGGCTTTCCAGTGCCCAAACTCTTTAGACTAGTTACATTAGGTCCTGTATGTGCTTGTGCGATACCCCTCGTGGCTCTGTTCCTGTTCATGTGCTTGGAGATCTCTACTACCACTTCCACGTTCCCGCCCTCCTGGCCTGGAGCAGAACCCTGCCGTTGCCAAGGAAAGCTGTAATTGCTGTATCTGCAATGCCATAAGCTACTTCAGTGGTTTCTTTCTGTCTTTCGATCTTTTTCATGTTGTGTAGCTAGCACGACAAAAAAAAGGCAGAACAAAAAAAACACAGACTGATGTAAAGTGGCACTCACGGTCCTTGAGCAAGAAATTGCACCAATGCCAAAGTTAAACAAGGAGTGGCCTTACAAGAAAAATATTGACATGCGGCCTTACAAGTCACTATGTGCTCAGACAATGGACCAGGAGGATATGGCTTCTTAACAGTACCTTATTTTGGTCTTAGGGGGCTCGACAGCGGGACAGTCTAGCTGATGTCGAGGGGGTTCGAGTCCATGCGATCCTATTAGCAGTGGCATTGAGTAGGTTTAATGGTGCCAGCTCTTGAAGGGGTCGAGTTGGCGCAAAAATGGCTTCTAATGCTTTGAGCAGCGGGCAAGTCGGTGGCGATACATTGGCTTCTGCTTGTTCGAGTCGGTGGTTGCGACTGAGTTAAATGGTTTCCAGCAGGTCAAGGCAACGTTTAAATCAGTTGGTTTGCTCGAGATGGTCACGGCAGTGGGTCAAGCCGGAAGTTATGAGGCTCAAGTAACAGCAAGCTGCTCAAAGTTTGCTTAGCTTACATTACAAAACGCAACGCCATGGGTCCTGTGGTGACTAAGGCATTGAGCGCATTGAAAGTGTCTCGAACTGGCAAAACCAGCCTGGGACTCGCAGCACCTTAGAAGTAGCAGAGTATCCTGTTTTGTGGCTTTGAGAATGAAAAGAAAAAAAAAGAAAAAAAGGGAATCTTTCTTAACAAATCATGCATCTCAATTACTATATTCACAAAACCAAGTAGAGAACTGGAAACTGACAAGTCATATCGGACCAGAGGACATCAAACACAATCAGGATCAATCATACTTGGACGTCACATAAGCAAAATAAGTGGATGCAAAGTAAATCACAGAACTTGAAATCAACACATGGGAACCATAACATTTCCAAAAATATGTAAAAATCCAGAGCAAAATTCATTGGAGTCTGTTGAGGCAGTCAACTTTGATAAAGTGGGTATGATAAAGTTGACTCAAAAGGTCGACAGAAGAACAAATTACTTACTACCGTTGCTTCTAAGTTGCTGCGAGTCCCAAGCCAGGACAAGGTGGGTCGTTCTGATGCACCGTACTCCAGAGAGCTTAGCTGGCACATATAGGGGTTGCTTCACATCCAGTGATGGGGTCCTGAGTCCAGTGAAGCCAGCATTTGAGGCCTTCATCCCACAGCACTTTACTCCAGCTTTCCTCTGCCTTGGAAGCCTTCTGTCTTCAGCTCTAAGGACTCTGGAATGGACTGCACTCCCAACAGAGGTCACACGTCGTCTTCTTTGTTGTGTTCAAAGATGAAGCAAAGAAGAAGTGGGAGACCTCTTCCTTATACAAAGTCACAGGGTGTTTGCCCAAAGCACGACTGCTGTAGGGTGTCCAATCTCTGTTGATGTAATAAGTGACCCTTGAATTCTTACTCCCTTGAATTCACAGAGTGCCTTGTCCTGCAGGAAATGGCAGGAACAGGAAGGATGAGCACACCGAAAGAAAAAGTGGATCAGACCCTTTTTCTCAGGCCTATCTTCCTTCTCGGGTTAATGTAACTCTGCCCTTTCCCATCCCTGCTGACTTAAAAGGCCCTCTCTGACGGGCAGCATCCTGGTCTGAGGCTGACTTGATTATATCAGTGCTGCCTTTAAAGGACCTACTGTCAGGAGGTCTCCTACTGAAAGGTCCCTAACCTTAAAGTAAGACCCTACAGTTCCTCCCTGGAAATCAATAAAGGCAGCGTCCTGGCTATTGCCTCAATGACAGTAGTGGAGATAACCCGGCTAGCCATGAATACACATTGTCCTGATATTACTGGCCTGCGCTCCAAAAGGTGTCACTTGCATGGTATCAACTGGTGTGGCCCATAATAATTGTGTGCTCTGATCTGTTACCATACCACAGTCAGGGGTAGCTTATTTATTAGAGATTGCCTGCCTCCAGATTGATCAAGGCAGGCAATTATTATAATTTAGATCAGAGCTGGTGAAGTTAAATGCTACCTCTGGCTCTCGAGCTTTGTGACCATCAGCTATCAGGAATGCACATGTGACTTTTGAAACTTCTCTGTGCCACTTAAGAGCAGGAGCTGCAGATGTCAGGTGATTGATGCAGTGATGGCACATGAGCATTATGGTTTTGCCATGGAGATGTTATGAAAGAGTGGTCCGATTAGCAGACCTCCCTTTCAAAAACAGAATTACATGCATAGTTTATTTTAATAAAAATCAAAAATGCTAGGGCTTTCACAACCTAACCACATGGCATGCAAGTCGGGTTGGCTTTGATTGTGATGGGTATCATATACCAATAGAGATGGTAGAAAGAGCAGAAGTGAGAGGGGGCATGGGACAGTGAGGTTGAGTGCATAAGAGCAGATTGTGAGCAAACATACACATTCCGCCATGTACTGAGCAGAATAGAGGTTGATAGGTTTGTAGAGAAGGAGAAGGAACTTGAAAAGGGCGCAATTGTGTACAGAGAAGCATCCAGCATGGTGTCAGTAGGTAGAAGTGGAAGAGGGTCTGTGTCGTTTGTAGAGAGTGTGGATAGCAAGGATGAGGACTTTTTTTAGAGGGAGGAAGTAGTAGAGAATAAGGCTAAAGAGTAGGCATTACAAACAAAGTAAGGCAAAATCAAAAACATTAGCTATCCAAGAGGGACCGAGAGTGAAAAGAGAAAACAAAATCCAAAGGAAATCCCTCGTGAAAACATTTAAGTGAATTTCTACTTTCTCAAAACACAGTAGAGCAAGGAATAAAAGGAATATGAAAAAAGTAGATTTCATCAAACATACAATAAACCATGTCCAACCAAAGGACATCAAGAACAATTGTTCAGGATCAATCATACTAAGCAAAACATGACATAAGCAAAATAACTGGATGTAAAGCATAAGAGAAACAATTCACAGAACTTTGACACATGGGAACCATAACATTTACAAAAATATGTAAATGTCCACAGAATAATAACTGTCGTTAATGAACTGTAGTCTGTTCCAAGTTTGTTGAGGGATTCATTTTTCATAAAGTGGGTATGATAAAGTCGACTCAAGAAGAAGAAATGACTTGCCGCTCAGTAATGTTCTTTCTGATATACGTTCCTCCCATAGAATCCTCATGTATAATATCCTTTCCACATGACCGCTGTTCTTCGGAAACTTGTCCACCTCTGTGGGGGTGCAGCACAGCTCAGTAAATATTAAGGCGCCATGCCCCGTGCACCCATTTTCCCTAGCACTCGGATGGACCGCAGAACCAATGGCGCACTGGCTATACGCCAAGAGGGGCAGGCAGAGAGATGAACGTCCATCAGAAAGAACATTACAGAGAGGTAAGTAAATTGGTCTTGTAATGCAGGGTTCTGCAACCTTTGGCTCTCCAGATGTTTTGGACTACACCTCTCATTAGCACAAGCCAGAGTTTTCAATAGGGAGGCATTATAGGATTGGTAGTCCGTAAGATCTGGAAAGTCCAAGGTTTCAGACCCTTAATGGATTACTTCCCCCATGGATTCCTCATCTATGATAGAGTCCCCTAGCAGTAAGTAGATCTGGACGAGGGAGGAAAGCAGGGACACCACCTAGACCAGAAAACATTGGAGGACCACCCTACCAAAGAATTAGTGTCCTGACCTGAAAGGGAATTTAATCAGTAATGATTTACAAATGTGTGCAGAGATGCCCATTTAGCCGACTGGCAGATGTCCAGGACAGGGACTCACCTCTGCAAGGCAAAGGTGGCAGCCACAGCACTGGTAGAATGAGCCCTCAGACCTTGAGGCACATCCCTATCAGCCAGATCATAGCATTCAAAGATGCAAAGATTAATCCACCTTGACAGGTTCCGTTTTGTCACAGCCCTGCCAGCACAGGAAACAGCGTAACCAATGAAAAGCTGGTCCTCTTTCCTAGCCTCTCTCGTCTGAGAGACAGTAGCTGAGGGCTGCACCGGGTACAGCCGATTGAATATTTCCTAAGTCTTGGAAGGGTGATGTACAGGAAAAGAATTACAGGAAGATAGATCAATTGAGAGATGAAAATCCGAGACTACTTTTGGAATACAGGATGGCCTCACTAACAATGTTACCTTCTCTTTGAAGAAACCCAAATATGGAGGTTTAACATACAGCATCTGGCGCTCACTCACCAGTCTCGCAGAAGTGCTGCCAACCAGGAAAATCAGCTTAAGTGTGAGCAACCAGGAATGGAGGGGCCCCAATGAGCTCCAATAAGGAACGTTAAAACCAAATTCAAATCCCATGGTGGAATCACAAACTGTTGCAGAGGAAACTGGTTGTACAAACCCTGCAAGAGCTGCATAACAGTGGACTGGGGGACACTACACGAAAGGAGACCGTAGCCCTGCGAAGAAAAAGCTGGTACGATAGGCACAAATATATCAGTAAAAGTGAACTCAGTAACAGAGTAACTCCAAGTGCATGAGAAAACCCAACTTTATTCAAATAAAAACGGCCGCTGGGAGAGCGTACAAAAGACAATCTCAAAATGGCCTAAAGGAACAGGCAAAGGAAACATAATAGCTGATGTCATAGTTAGTTCTCATAAAAAAACTTCTGCTCCCTGACTCGATTGGTTGGTAGAGTATAGAGCATATAGTTACATATAAAGGAACCTTTTACTATCTTCTACAACTAATAACTCTTCCTAGGTTCAACCTTCTGCAAATGATACATTTCTAGCATGCCATCGGTTGGCACTCTATTACACTAGTCGATAAGAAGTACAGGGTTTGATTGGCCAGCTGTTTGCTCATCCGGCCTTGGGAACTTTTATGCAGTGTGAAGGCACATGGTGGGGAAGGAGAGATGGGCGAACAGCTATGATCCAGTTTAAAGAGGCTACTCCCTTCTCCCTTCTCATTCCCAGGCTTGACAACCTATCCGCCAGTCTGTTCATGGCCTTGGCATCTTGTTTCTATGTCTAGATGTATTAAGAAAATGGCAGGTGCACCATCTAATTTGGAATGGAATAAATGACCATTGTTTCGGTCACATGGTAGAGGATCACTTTTTAAAGGTCAATTTCACCTATTTATTGGATTTTTTGCAATCCTAACGTTTATGTGCTTTCATTCGGCGGCCACTCAGGCACTGTATATTCTTTCATTATGAGATCAATTGGCACTATAGCTACATGCACCTGGAATTCAAGGATATCTCTATTTCTCACTGCTACCAACTGCAACTAATTAACTTTGACAATTGCAAGCGGTGTGCCCTGGGAAACATTATCTGGTGCTGTTTCAACTGTTAAGCAAAACTCACTTTTGCAAACTGACCTTGGTGCTTGGGCTTCTGTCTAAGTATCGTGAGGCCTTGAACTTGTGCTAAGCAATTTTGTTAGGCTATAGTATTTTAGAAGGGCAGTGATGCAAAGGTTGGTCTGAGTAGTGGCAGTATTTCTGTTGATTCTCGGCCATGTTATTGAAGGGCTACTGCCCAACTCGTGATCAGGCCCAAAGTGTCCAAATCCATTTTCCAGCACCAAGCCATTAATGTACAACACCTGCAGGCATAAATGCACTTCGTTGCAGGTTTCCTAGCCAATACAAATTCATCAAGGATGTCATTCGGCAAGCCTCACTCCTTGTATCACAGTAGCCAAGCCTGAAGGTTCAGTCTGCTGAGGTTAGGGTGAAGGACACGCCCCTCCAATTTGGATATTAAAGTTGACTCTTCTCGGGAGGCACAAGGAGGCCAGATGTACATGTTCAGTAACTCCTGGTACAACGTCTTCCGAGCCCCATCATGAGCGATCAGAATCAATGTGGTCCCGAAAAGGCGTAATCTCCCGAGAATGAGAGGAGTGAAAGGGATCTGTGGGAATGAATAAATGAGGTTGCATGTCCCTTCCACGGTCAGTGCGTCCCCCCAGAGCTCCCTGATAAGGATATTCCCTGGAGTATAACTCGCACTTCCTGTTCAGACTGGTAGCGAAGAGATCTACTTGATGAGTCCCCCAGATGGAGAAAGTCCTGGCACAACTCCCACTCATGGGAGGCCAAGGTTTGTCTGCCCAAGGCATCTGCCGTGACCTTTTCTCTTTCGACAAGATGTGCAGCCGTCAGATAGACATCATTCTTCAGAGACCAGAACCACAGCCCATTGATTCTTTGCATTGCACTAAGGACTCCACTCCACCCCGCTTGTGGAGGTAGCGCATGTTCGCTGTGTTGTCTACCAGGATCAACACAGCCTTGCCCTTCACAGAGGGGCGGGGGGATGGTGACCAGGGCCGGCCTGTTTGCTGTCAACTCCAGCAAATCGAAATGTTCCCAAGACTGCAATGGAGATGAGAGTTCGCTACCAGTCAGTTTTGACAGGTGAGCACTCCAACCTGCCAAAATGCATCTGTGATGGTCACTAGGGGGCAGGGTTAACAAAACAATGTGCCTCTCAGCAAGTAGTCTCCCACCACCCAAGGTATTGAGCTACTTGGTTCGAAAGCCCACAGGAGGTCTGACACATGGTCCTGAAATTGCAACCATCGGCAACGGAGGAGCCACTGAAGCGATCTAAGCACAGGTGAGCCTCAGGAACCACTAGGATGCCGGAGGCCTATTAGTCGCAGAAAGGCTAAGTCTATGTGATTGGAGGACATTGACCTTCTGAGAGATGGTCGCCACTCAGTCCTCGAGCAGGAATGTCCTGTCCAGGCGAGTGTCCAAGATTGCCTCAATAAATCGGAGGTATTGGGATGGCAAAACCAGAGAAATTTTGAAATTCAGAGGAATGCCCAAGCTGTGCAACAGACTGCATTGCATGGAGAACGTGCTCTGACACTAGGTGAGGGGAGCGAGTTCTGACAAGCCTGTCATCCAGGTAAGGAAAGACATGAATGCTCTCCCTCCTGAGGCAAACTGTTACTACAACTAGCATCTTGGTGAAAACCTTGGGAGGTGAAGAAAGACCGAATGGCAGGACTTTGATGAACTGGTAATGATGCTGGCCCACCTCATACCTCATTCCTTTCAATGAATCCACACATGGAAGAAGGCATCCTGCAGGTCTAGTAATAACAACCAGTCCTGAAATTCGAGGGCTTGTAGTATATTAACCATCTTGAATTTGTCCTCGAGTAGGAAAGACATTCAGCAGCAGCAGATCCATATCGGACACTAAATCCCTGTCCTTCGGAAACCAGAAAATAGGTGGAATACCAACGCTTGCCTCGCTCTGAGCACGGTACCACTACTGATATGCTCTTTGAGGGAAACCGACTGAACTCCTCCAAGAGGGTGGGATCAGGAACCAAGGTGGTGGTGGTGGTGGTGTGAGGGCCATGGGCTGGGGACACTACACGAAAGGAGACAGTAACCCTGTTGGATGACCTGCAAGGCCCATGCATTGGACTTGGTTCTGGACCATTCGAGGTGCACAGAGAAAGCCTCCCTCTCCCCCAACAATGGATTTGTGGCAGAACACCTCACAGAGGTTTAACAACTTGTGGTACGGAGCGGACAGTGGTTGCAGCCCCTCCACCTCTGGGGGCTGCAACTACTGTCTTCCTCCTCAGGAAGCATCTGCCCTGCAGTCTTTGCTGGGAACGCTTGACCTCCACCACATGGGACACAGGAGACTGAGGGATGAAAACCCCAACCCCTTTCAGACGAGCAGAGGGCAGTTGGACAGCCAGACCCAAGGACTTTGCCGTAACCTTTGAGGACTACAATTTCTGAAGGATGTCATCTGCCTTAGCCCCAAAGAGGTTCTGTCCATCATATGGCATGTCCCAAAAGATTAGCTTGAAACATCATGCGTCAAGCCCGATGTCATCCAGGAGTGACGCCTGACCACTGTACTGGTGGCCATGGATCAGCAACACAATCAGTTGTGTCCAATCCTGACCGCATCATCTGACAACAGAACTCTCTGCCATCCTCAGCCATAGACAAGAAGCCCCATCAAGCATGTGGTCCACTGCACTGGCCACTGCGGACCACATCCCAAAAGAGAATTTCGGCAAGGTAC
Source organism: Ambystoma mexicanum (assembly GCF_040938575.1). Lineage (NCBI taxonomy): Eukaryota > Metazoa > Chordata > Amphibia > Caudata > Ambystomatidae > Ambystoma > Ambystoma mexicanum. Next base: position 1,044,729,044 of record NC_090924.1, read on the forward strand.
AAGGAGGCATTCAATGCATGGGGAGAAAGGCTTCTGTGAAGAATCCAATGGATCCCTCATTAAAACGCTGCCTAAAGTCTCCTCTCAGGAGTCCAGGGAAAGGGAGACGCTTCCTGATCTTGACTTTGGGGGTGGTGTACTGCGGGAGGATCACATGGGAGGATACAAGGCCCAGGATGGTGAGGAAATGCTGTGGGATGAGACACAGTATTTGTCCTTTAATTAAAGTTGGCAGAACAGGTAATGGCCTACTTTCATTATGATGTATCTGAACCACAAAAGATCTGTGGCTCTGAATGCAAATGTCTTTAAATCTGAACAGACCCTAATAACAAAGACCATATTAGGTAATTCAGAATAATAATTCTCCCTACTCTCAAAGGTATAATGAAAAGGAAATCAGAAATATTGCCTTAAGTAAATTGTCTTCCTCTGTACAAATAATTCTAATGGCTTGTCCTTAATTAACTTCATGGGAAATAAAGCTTCCCTTAAAACGGAGAAGTTACAAAAAAAAAAAGAACTAACTTTGTTGTTGGGGACTACAAGTCCCAAAATCCCATGAGTATGGGACAAGGAAGAGGGCTGAAGAGGCATGTTGTGGTAGTAGTCAAGCAATTAAGCGTAACAGCCTACCCCTGAAGGAACCCGAGAGGCATAAAAGGCCCCCTCAGGTGCAGGCAATAGAGAGAAGGAGCTGGAACTGTGGAAGGAGTTTGAGCTGTCGTAGCAGAGGCAGAAAGAAGAAGGCACGGTGATGGCAATCCAAGTGGGAGAACCGATTTCACCTGCTTGTTCTGTAAGGGTCCCGTTCCCCCAAACTCTGAGCTACAGAGGCTGTGCAGGAAGGTTGCCTGTCCTCATATGAGCCTAATTGCAGAGGTTTGTCAGAGACTGAGGTGAGGAGCTGTGGTAACGCTGTGGGTCTCAGGAGCAAGAGCGGCTCCTTAATCGAGTGGCCGGCCCAGAGACACCTTCAGCGAGGAAGGGTGTGGGTCCCAAGTGAGGTCCTAAGCAGTAGAAGCTGTGCAACACGTGGAACAAGGATCATAAAAGCCAGTGAGTCAAACCTGGCGTTTTGATTCCTTGCGTGAGCGCTGCCGGTAACAGTATCCAGCTTAATATTCACTTGCGTAGAAGCAGAAGCAACTTGAAGTTGGTCGTTAGTTCTTAACAATGGGACAATAAAAAAGTAGCACTCACATGCAATCAGGAGATTTCCCTTTCACTTGCGTGAAGAGGAAATGCTGGAAAAAGCCATTGTTAAACCCTTTAAACATTGTAAACCTTATGAAGAAGTGGTGGAATGTGCCTAATTATACTTTTCAAAGGAAGAGTGAACATTGCATCATTATTCACGCTTACAACAATTGCTCATACAAGAAGGAAATTGTTAAAACGTTGTATCTGCAATTGGAGAGAGAGCAAGCATTGCCCAAGCGAAGAGTATTCGCCTATTAAGACTGAAAGCAGACGTTCTTAAAGCCAGAAAACCATCGAAACAATTCTGTGAGCCCAATACAAGTTTAACCTTGCCTTAGATACAAGTGACCAAGCATTATCTGGAGCCAAGAGAGTGGCGCCAAGGCTTCTGGGTAATTATTTTGGCTAACTGGCAGAGAGATGCAGGCACATTTGGGGAAAAGAAACTTGATGCTCAATTATTATTTGAAGTTGACAACCTATTTGCCAAGGACTGTCAGAGAAAGAGAGAAGTGGGTCATAAAAGCAAACTTAGGTTGTTGTGGAAGACAGATAAGAGAGGCAAAGAGGCTACCCCTTTTAAAGAGATATTCAGAGGAAGAGTGCCTTGCATATTTGAAGGTGTTCAAGTGCCTTGAAGTAAATCTTGTTGGAACCAAAACCTTTTTTGAGAAAGTACTGCATCTGCGGATATATTACAAAGTACTGAAGCTGTAGTAGTATATCTGGTCATCAGTAGATGCAAGACTTCACTAGTACAAGTGGAGTGGAATACTATGAGACAAAGGAGAATGTCCTTGTGGTAAACTGTGGTAGAAGTGAAGTTGTTGAAGTAGAAGCAGCAGCACTGTGAAGTCATCCAGACAAAGATATCTAATGTGAATCCTAATCTTGTAAAGAGAGACATTGTAACTGTTGACCACAATCTGTATTTCCTTTGAATTGTGATAATACTTCTTGAGCAACCGGAAGTTGTGGAAAAGCATTGGGGCTAGGAATAACACTGATACTATTGTGGTGAAGTAGAAAGTCTTATTACCAAGAGGAGAATTGTTGTTGTTGTTAGAACTTTGGTTAACAAAACTTTACTTTGACAATGAAAAAGACTATTCATAGACCCACCCGCCACAGAGAAGCAACGCGAGCTGAGTTGGATTGCAGAGAGCCTTGGGCGCTACTGGTGTGAGGGCTGTCGCCCAGCACTAGGACTGACAATGCATAAGAGCCTCGCAACTTGATGCAGGAGGCAAGCCAGACTAGTGAAATAGAGAGTAATGGCGCTCAAGAGTGGCAAAGGTAAAGGTACATCTTCGCCAAGCCACCGCAGTCCCCAATGGTGTCTGCACAGGCTAAAGGTAACACACAAGATACGGCTGCCTTGCCGCAGGAAGATCATTTGATCCTTGATGCCTTAACAGAGTTGAAAATCCTCAGGGGGGAATACGATAGCGGATCTGAAAGCGGCGCTGGAAACCAAGATTGATGGAGTGGGCGTGGACGTTAACCTCTTGAGACAGGACGTGAGAGCGCTGGCTGAACGCACAAGTAACCTCGAAAGCGCTGTGAAAACCAACACGGAAACCAGCACTGCCAATGCGAAAGAGATCCACATACTAAAACAACAAGTGCGCCACCTGGAGGATCGAGCAGAGGAGGCGGAGGGGCGGGATAGACGCAACAATATCCGCGTGGTGGGGCTGCCTGAAGGTGAAGAGGGTGCAGAACCTATAGACTATGTGGAGAATATGTTGATTCAGGAAATAGGGTACGGCAAGCTCTCCCAAGGGTTTGCGGTGGAACGGGCACACAGAGCCCAAGTGAGAAGGCCACAGCCTGGGGTTACGCCTTGCGCAGGTATAGCCAAGATTTTGAACTACCGGGATAGAGAAAAGATCCTAGAATACTTTCGTAAAGGCGGAACGATAAACCGAGTGTCTGCAAAAGTCACGGTATACCATGTTGGTACAAAGACAGCGCTTCAGCTACGTGGCAGTAAAGAGACGATTGAAAGTGGCGGGCCTCAAATATATGCTTTTGTATCCTGCGAAGCTCTAAGTTTTACACAAAGGCAGGGCACACTTCTTCGAAATGCCAGAGGATGCAACGAGCTGGCTGGATTCCCACGTCTGCCCAGAGGATGCGGACCGACCGGAGCAGAACGGACAGGATAAGTGAACCGATACATCATTGCAGATTGCTAAATTCTGGGTTAATATAGCAGAGTTAAAGTAGACAATCTGGCACACTCATTATGTGGACTTGTTGGACTGGAATATAGATAATTGCAATGGCAGACATGTGCTGAGAGTGAGGGATTAAACCTAAGCGGGAGACGCAGTAGGATCAAGACATACCCCCAGTAGTTAAGAGAAGTTAAATCACCATTAGGGTGATATCCCCTGCGGTGTCCCGTGTATCGGTATTACCAGGAAGGGCCTAGATGCGGGGTAGCTTGAGATCCAGGGAAGGAGCCTGGCATCAGTTTGAGGGGTGGAATGTTGGGTGGGAGTAGTTAGGGTTGAGGGGTTTGGATTGGAAAGGGGGCGGGTTGCGGGTGCGGAGGGAGTTGGGGAGTTTGCAGGGGAATTTGTTAGGGAACGAGTTTATATCCATACGCTACTGCGTGGTGATCGGAAGACATGGGAGGACAGACGGGATGGGATATGGATGAAGGATGGGAGACCTTAAGATAGCAACCTGGAATGTCAGGGGACTCAATAGCTATTTGAAGAGAAACAAGATCATGACGTACCTGGGGAGGGAAAAAGTAGACATAGCCTTGCTACAGGAAACTCATTTCACAAAAGAAAAACAAGAGGCGATACAGAGAAAATGGAAGGGGACCACTATTGGAGCAACATATTCGGCATATGCCAGGGGGGGTGATCACTTGGATCGCACCACATGTACCCTTCCAGTTATTGCAGTCCACAGTGGAGTCGGATGGGAGAATGGAGGCGATACGGGGAATGTTGGAAAACAGAGTTGTGTATTATTAACACATATGCCCCGAACCAGGACACAGTGGCTTACCTTAAGGACCTGTATGGTAAAGTCAGCCCTTACCTGGGGGGCACGGTCATATGGGGTGGGGACTTTAATTGCACGCCGGACCCCAGAGAGGACAGATCAGATGAAAAACTAGACAAGCCTACCCCTGCAGCCAAAACCCTGAAGACCCTGTTAAGAGACTTCCAGTTGGAAGATATATGGAGACTACACCACCCACTATTCACATCACTCAACCCCACAAAACCTGTACACGCGATTAGATTATGTTTGCCAACCCGGAACTCACCGGGGAGATAGTGAGATCGGAATACAAAGCAAGGGTCCTATCGGACCACTCATCATTGATTTTAACGTGGCAACATCAGCCCCCCAGAGCCAAGATCCCAACGTGATGGCTTAGAGCCGGAGCACTGAAAGATACAGAGTTCAGGGAGGACCTAAGGGAGGAAATAATAGAATATTTCGAAAATAACACGGGTAACGTAGCATCGGAAAGCACTCTGTGGGAAGCATTTTGTCACGATTTCTGGCCCCAGCCCCCGGCATATCAGGCTGGAGCCAGGTCACGACCACCTAGTCGGCCCCTAAGGGCCTCTCCATCTCCCCAGGCACCTACTTGGACTCAGACTTGGCGCCTTTGGCACCAAGCTCTCACACAGTCCTGAGATCCACTTAGCATTGGACTTGCAATGTATTATGGGGCAATGGATGCCTCCAAGTAATTCAGTTCCTTGAACTGGATGAGCAGTCTAGTCTTTCGAGTGTGGGTCAGCCCAGGGATACATACAGACTATTTAAACCACACCCGGCCTGAGAAGCATGCTTTGCATTTCTCTGCACCTGCAGCGTGACACTCACCGTGCTCGGATCTCCTGAAGAGGACCACTTCTTTCTGCAGCGCCCGCGCACCTGCAAGAATAAGAGCTTTGTTGCCAATACTCACCTCGAAGAGCATCAAACTTCTGTTCGGCTCTTCCCAGTCTTGCGGATTCCTACGGCAGAGTCATCTCCATCTCGGCACGCCGCGCCCTACCAAAGGGGAGAAGAATAGAAGAAAAGACGTTAGTAAGCATTCTGCAATACTTAGCTCTCTCGAATTTGCAAATAGAGTTTAATCCTTACCTGAACTCCCGTCGATCGGACAACTTCTGCTCCGGAACACCCCGCCGATCTGAAAAAGGGGAAAAGACACATCAGGTCAGCGCAAAACATTTAAGAGGTCCTGCACATCGCGCTTTCTCACCACCGCTCATCTCCTCAGCTCGCTTCCATGCTGGGTTACTGCGGCACCTAAAAGGACACGGAAAAGACAAACATTAGTTAGTGCTAAGGAAGCCAATAAGCATTACGCTCCGCATTCCTACTTACTTCAGCAGCGCATCACCATCCTCAAGACCTTCATCACCCAAGGAAAGAAAGACACAGTATTAAAGGGACTAGAGGCATCAGAACTTTTGTAAGACTCATTCCACTTACCGGCCGGGCTGAAGCCGCAGCAAGCTCTGTCCGCCGGGCCCGTGCCAGTGAAGCAACTAGGCACCTCCAGCCCGCATCACCCAACGCACCCCTGCATCGAAGGCAGGACGGAGAGCACCCCACATCAAAAAACAAGTTGAGGGGAGGTCCGGGGGAAGGTTTGGACCCACGGAAGAAAGGGGGGGGGGGCAGACAAGCAAGACCAATAGGGAATTGACCTCTGATAATAACTGTGTTTCAGGCCCAGTGCTTGGTTGAGCAAGTCCAGGGAAGGGTTCGAAGAGGTCGGAAGTCCGGACCGGCTTAGTGGCGTCCCCGTGGATGTCAGGTGAGTGTTACACATTTAAGGTAGTGGTGAGGGGTGCAGCAATATCAACATACAAAGGGCTCCAAGGGGACATAATAAGAGAGTTGCAAGAACCAGAAAGCAAACTAGAAGCAATTATGAATAAAGGGGACACCTCACAAAAAGATACCATAGCCATGAGCCAATTACAACAAGAATGCGTGGGACATTGGGAGAGACTATGCAACTTAAATTATAATACATACATAGAAAGGCAACACACCGGGTGGGATAAACCAGGGAGGCTGTTGGCATGGCTATACAAACAAGAGATGCCTAGACCGGCAATAAGGGAGATATTGGGAGAAAATAGACAAATATCGGATACCCAAGAGAGTGTAAACGGGGGTTTTCTTAAATTCTACCAACACCTATACGAAGATACTGGATGGGAAGAGGAGAACGAGATGAAAGAGATATTGGAGGGCATCAGGTTGCCTAAACTGAGTGCAGGAGAGAAAGAGGACCTAGACGCCCCCATTACATTAGAGGAGTTAGAAATAGTGGTCAGACAATTACCCACTAGCAAAGCCCCAGGGGCGGATGGACTCCCTAGTGAGTTTTATAAAACATACAGGTTGGAGGTGCTTCCTCTACTGGCGATGTTAAATGAGGCCTTTGAAACAGGGAGACTACCGGAATCCCTGAGAGAGGCAATAATTATCCCGCTTCTCAAACCTAATAAGCCCAGCACAGATTGTGCGTCGTACAGACCGCTATCCATGCTAAACCAGGATAGTAAAATACTCACGTCGGTGCTAGCAAACAGACTTAGGAGGGTCATAAGCAAACTCATACATCATGATCAAACAGGATATGTTCCAGGTAGAAGTATAGCCGATAAGCATAGACGGCTTCACCGCGTCATGGAACAGACAGAGGGAGATGCAAACGAAGTAGCAACTCGGCCATAGAGACAATATATATCTCGGAAGGAGGGCATGAGGTATCACAGATATATGAACTGGTAATGTCCAGGGTGGGGAAGGAGGTGACCCAGCTAAAACGAGAGTGGGAGGACGACGCGGGGGAACCCATGCAAGATGGGCAATGGGAAAGAGCTCAGAGGGGTACCACAAGAAGGTGTCCAGGAACGCGAGACAACAACAAATTGAGCTACATGTGACCCATAGTGCATACATGACCCCTCAAAGGATAGCCCGATTTAAGAGCGCAGAGACACAATCATGCCCCAAATGTGGCGAAGTGAATAAGGGGATAATACATATGTTTTGGGCATGCCCGGAGATTCAGAAATTCTGGGGGGAGGTTACCCACCACCTCGCTGAGAAAGACATTACGTTAGATGTGGAATCAGTGTGGGCATGCATGGTGGGAGGATAATCCAGACCACGCAAAATGAAACATGTGTGCAAACTTAAGGACTTAGCTTATATCCTGGCTAAACGTAGAATAGCTATGGGGTGGAAAGCGTGCCAGAGACCCAGGATAGAGGTGTGGTGGCATGACCTTCTGAAATGGGCTGAATCAGAAACGGTAGCATGGTATGAAGTTGCTTACAGGGGTAGGATGATGAAGAACGCTGATGGCCTGGAGACAGCTAGTGGCCACATTAACTGAGTCTTCCCGGGTCAGTCCTAGTGAACCTGATACCTCTGAGAGCACAGAAGGAGAGGCGCCCCTGGAGGAAACCTAATTAAAGGTACAATGGAGTAAACTCGAGTTCAGGAGGGAGGGAAAGGGGATGGCAGTGATAAACAAACTAATTCATTTGATGTTTGGATGCTTATAAATTTCACTGTCGGGTGTGCTGTGACGTTTGTAAACTGTGAAAACAATAAAAATGTATTAAAAAAAAGACTATTCTTTCTACATGAATTTCGTTCTTTCTTTTTCTTGTGGAACATTGAAGGTGAATTGTCTTTGAATCACAGGGAAGTAGTTCACCCAGATTACTAAAAGGTTACCAAGGAATTGTACAAACATCTGTTGATGTTATTTTGAATGCCATTTGTGTTCTTTGTATTTATTGTTTAAGCGTGAGAGGCCAGACATCCTGTGTCAGAGTGTTCCCCTTAGCTTTGTTAGGCTGGGAAATCCTGGTAATAGTATGGATAGTGAGTTGTTTAATAATTTTTATAATTTAATAAAATGTTAAATTTTGAACAAACATACAAAGGTCGTCCACCTCGCTTTGCTGACCCCTCAAACTACCCGATGCAAAAACCTTTTCCAGACGTCCAGCTTCTTACACTCCCTGTCAGGGGAAGGGGGTGGTGAAAAAGGGAAGGTGGATGATGTCAGGTACACAGTGGCAGCCTGTATCACTCAGCTCTTGCCAGAGGCATGAGTGGACAAGAAGGCTGGATCTGAGGGGACAGGGCAGTGCTTCCTAGCCAGTTCCCAGGCAACTGTAGGTGTAAAGGCAGGCCTTTCCCAGAGCGCCAGTACAGAGGCCTGGACTGACTGCTATATTGAAGGGTAGCAGGGTTCCGTTTTGAGGCCTTCATCCAAGATGTCTGTGTTAGGAAAAGTTTCTCTTTTGGCAACTTTACCTCCATAGTTCTAAGGACCCCCAAACATTTTGCTTTTGAACCTGTCATGAGTTCTTGCAGGGAAATAAAGCCTTCAGCCTCACTCCCCTGGCCTTTTACTCATTTTGTTATGTGGAAATCTGATCAGTCACTCAGACTATCAGTACTGGAAAGCGAGGTTTACCTTTTGACTCTTACACTTTTGTAACTTTTTAACCTTGCACACAGCATCTTACAATGCGTTGCAATGGGGTTACTTTTGTATCACCCTAGTCCTTTACACTTGGGATTTTTGTTTACTTGTATATGTGCTGTGGTCTGTCGGAAGAAGGAGTCAGACACTTGGAGGACATTCTGTACTCTCATTAATAAAGAATACCCTACCTATCTAAAGAAACTAAAGGTGCTTGTTAGATGTCAGGAAGTCCAAAGTAGATATGTCCTCTGTCGAAACTAACCCTATCTGACCCTACCGCTAAATATAACTAAAGTAAATAGGCCAAGAGATTGTCTCATCATCCCTTGGTCTTCACTTCGCTTGGACCTTTTATATACAGGGTTCCCTTTGGATTATATACTTCTTAGCATAACCACCTTTGATCGACATTCTTATCAACTCTTGTAGTTCCTCAAGATAACTCTTGCGCTTTCTGTGATCCTCTCTTTGTAGTTCTTCACACTCCTGCCACCACATATATGCTCTTCACAGTCTATTTCCTTAGCCTTTTCCAAATTATATTTATTTGTATTTCCTCTCAGGCTTTCTTTGCCAATGATACTCTGAGTCTCACTGTTATTCTATCCTGTTTAATTGCAAGCCTTATCTCCTCCTCCTTATTCTATGGTTCAGGGTTAAACTTTCTCCAGGCTTCAACTTTGAATGAAGAGGGTTCTTTCCCTACCAGGTTTTTTGTTAATTCATTCTCTTAGATTTGTACAGTTCTAATCAGTCAACTTTCTGGCTATTATTTCATCCTTAGGTCTGGGACGAGCTCCTTCACATAGCTAATGATACCCTGGCTGCCTCTCGTTATTCCCAATTTCCCTGGTACCTCTCGTTATGCGGGGAACTCTTGCAGTGCTCGGCTCTCGCTCGGGTACCGTTTCTCGCTCTTTTCACTGTTTTTCAGTTTCCCGCTCTTGGTTCCGTGTCGGATGTCTGCAGACGATGGTGCTCGGAAGGCGTTCAGACTTCCTGTTGCGTTAGTCCCAGCACTGTTCTTCATGTGTCCTGCTCACCACTCCGCATGCATGGTCAAGCCACTACCAGGTACCTCTTCCTTTTCCTCGTGTTCATACTGCTTCCTTTGCGGCCCTGCACACCGGGACTATTGCCCTGAAATGTTCTTTGGCCATATTGTTCTTTGGCTGCCTTTTTGCTTTACAAGGTCAGGAAATCCCATTTAAGGTCATGCACGTGCCTGGGAAAGCCCGAGCTTTCATGGGCTAGTGATGTCTTTGTGTGTGTGTGGTTCAGGAAGGGGGTGGGATTGTCTGGTTCCACTGCACATCCATGGTGCCTGAAAGTCTGGGTGTGGGGCATGAGTAAAACCCACAGTGTTCCATGATTGGACCACAGCTGGCTGTTTGAATGGTGCAGGTCCTTACCATTGGACTTGCTTCCAGGCAGGCTAGGAAGAGGACTCCTGCAGCCATTTCTTCAGATCAGCATTGGAGACAAGAAGTCTACGTAGAAGGAAAGCCGACGGAAGATCCGAAGAAGACTACTGAAGAGGCCGAGCATCTCTTCCTGCGTCTGGCCTGCTGAAGCCCTGTTGGACTACCTGATCTGTGAAGACCCCAAGCAGTGATTCAATCCCTGAAATGGTGGGACCAACCAGTCTCGCCGTGTTCTCGAGGATCCAGCTGTCCAGAGTCTTTGTAAGTGTCCCTTTACCACACAGTGGACTGAAGAGCTCGCCAGTGGGCTACCTCGCTAGAACCGTCAGCGCTTCCACTTCTGCAGCTGGAACGTCAGTGGTCGCCACTGTGATGAAAGTGGTCGCCACTGTGATGAACCTGATGGTGTCAACACTCCTTTCCCAGAGGTTGTCTCTCCTTATGTGGCCTGGGGACGGCAGCCGCTACCTAATCCTCACCCAGGGGGTGGCTATTAGAGGAGGGATAAGAGGACCCTTCCTGGTGACCGCGGGTACCGAGAAGCAGTACCATCATTGCCCGAACATGGGAAGGGCTCAGGAACAAAGCAGGAGCCATTAAGGACATGGAAGCCACAAGCCAAAGCCTGTACGCCCGTCAATTGAAGGTGAGACGCCATGGCGCTACTGTATATTTGCCGCGAGAGGTCCAAAGAACACCAAAGAAAGCCGGTGAGCCCCGAGAAGGGAATCTGGCTCACCAGGCACTTCGGCAGCTCCATCAAGTACCGATAAGAGCCAGGTACATGAGTCGGGTGACACCGTCAAGGAGTTTGGGGCACTGGGACATTTGATAAAAAAAGTGAATGAAAGTGAGTTTGAGACCTGGTTTTTGATAAAAGCGATACACATTGTTGTACCTGTATGAATACAAAAAACACAAGAATAAAGAGAACCTAGCAGGGGAGTATACAAGGTATCTGAACATTTGACATAGGAAGTAAATGAAAGCGGGTTTGTGACCCGGTGTTTTGGTAAAAACAATACAGAATATTGGAACTGTGTGAATGCAAGAAATACAGGCATAAAGAGAGAATATGGCAGGAGAGTATACCAGGTGGCTTGCAAGTCTGGGACCCACGGCCAAATTGTGTAAAGGAACTACACGAGAGAACCTGGCAGGAGAATATACCAGGTGTTATGTGAGTCAAAGAATCCAAAAAAGATTCATGCCCCTGGGATTTGAATCTACATTGCATGGGAAAGGACCTGGGGAACGGGAGTGAATTGCAATACCAAAAGGAGAGGGTTATCCTCTTGGGTTACAAAGAACTTGGTTATTGTTTTGGAACTTTTGTTTTGGTGGAAAGAAACCTGGGGAAGGGGGCCATTGCCTGGTACTGTGAACACTATCCATTCAAAACCTCTGTTGGATGTATACCTATTTTTGTTGAACTTGAACTTTTGTGCACTTTCTGAGCTAAAGACATTGCCCTTAGCACCTTAGAGTAATTTTTTGAATGAGAGGGCTAGGATAGGATTTCGAACACAGGACATTTTTGCTTTGGACATCTTGACACAGGACAGACCCTTTGTTTTTGGTTGAGGTAGGGAAACACCTCCTAGAGTAGGGACAGTCGGGCATTTCCTCAACCCGTTTATTATTTGAATATAAGTGTGTAACCAGAAACCTGAGTCCTCTGTGTCCACATCTCATTCCTGGTCCCTGACACCACCTTGTGGTGTAAGTCGCCTTCTTTCCGAATTTCAGCCTCCCAGCTTTAAGGGAACCTACTCTGGAAGGTCTTCTTCAACCACAACTGGAAGGATGCCTGATATAGCCTGTGTGCGGTGGCCATCGTTGGAACACTCCTTCCCCCGTCTTGTGAAGTGCCCTAAAGAGGTCTGCATCAGTGCTTTCTGCATTTCTCCATCGCTAAGGTTGGCACTCTGCTCTTGGACGTGACTGGAAGAATCTTTGCGCCTGAGGCTCCTGGGCACCTCTCACTGGAACCAACTGCCGGAAATCCTACCTCCAGCAACCCACAGTTTGGTTTAGCTTAGAGTGCTACAATAAATACAACACACAATTGTAACCTAACACATCAAGAAAAAGAAGACACTGAAAGCAGAACAACCAAGATAAAATGAATACAGAAAATCTAAAACAAACCCAGAACCCAGTCAACTATTATTTATTATTTGTTTTACTTTTTTTTATCTATAAAAAGACAAATACAAGAAATAAAAAATCAATAATATAGTATACTAAAACAATTTACAGTAATTCCAAAAGAGCAAAATTACAGCATATGGATCCAAGATGGCCGCCGGAGGGAATGACACCGTGCTAGAGGTGCTCCCTAGCCCCAGCACAAAAAGGAAGAAAGTCGCATAAACCCCCTACCCGGGTGCGATATACTTACACTAACTGCAGCCCTGTCTCCCCCCGGGGGGGGGGGGAACTTTTTTGGAGATGGGATGAAGTTTACTCGATTGCACCAAACCTAAATTGTAAAATGCTTGGTTGGTGAGTCAAATGTGCGTTCAACAAAGTAATGTTCTTGTTAGAGAAAAATGGCAAATAGAGAAACTTGATTCCATGTAGACGGTAAAAAATGATGTTTTAATAAATGTTTTGCTTCACATCATAATTTTCCTGGTGTTAACATCACACCATTGACAATCATTTTATTCTTGTTCATACATATTTGTTTGATTTCTGGTGTTAACATCACACCATTTCATCCGTATCAATCTCAAATGATATTAATTGCTCTCAAATAGTACTCCAAATTAATACTCCACAGATAATACTCGACACGTGTTTGCCCATTGAGTGTATCAATGGTTCATCAGGAGAAAGAGTGGTTTCTGACAGGAGAAAGTAAATAAAATAGAAATAAATATTAAATAATAAACAGGTCTGTTTGTGTGTCCATAATTTGTTTTATCCTAACAGTTGTATCACGATCTTTCATGGCAAAAGAAATACTGTTTTAGAAAAGTTCTGACTCACCCTGTTCTTGCTTGCAAAATTCTTATTTCTGTGTAATTTGAGTATTTCCTTAATTTGTCTTGTTGATACAACTTCAGTTTTGAAAGAAAAGATTTTTTTCCTTTTATGTAGCTTCCATAGGTTTTTTTCTATTCATTTAAGGTCATAATATTTAAGTAGCTAGATGGAAAGAGAAGACTATGTTAGGATAGTGGCTAAAGTTTTTGTAAAGAAGGCTTGGAAACAGTGGAAGTTCTAATGTTAAATATATTAGGGGATTTAGTTGTAGCTTACCTTCTATTTTGTCAAGTTTTTGAATGTAGCTTATGTTGTCCTGAGTGCCTTGATAAGCCCCGATCCAACTAACCGTGTTCAGCGACATTTGTTTCTAAAAATGGGGTGTATATAGTCCTTGCGCTACGCGATGACGTCATCACGACGCGCGTAACGTAATTAAGCGTGGCGCGATGACGTTACCGCGATCCTGGTCTGTGTGGCAGCCATTTTGGAGCAGGATGCTCAGAAAACGGCATGCTTGTGTTGTGAATGTTAGTTTTCTTTGATTATTAGACGTTAAGCATTTGATTAACTGACCATGCAATATGTATAGCTTATATTTCTTTGAAAGGACTTGCTTTTTTTTTTAAATACTATGGTTGTTTATGGAATAGTTATAATTTATTATACAAGGACTTGTTTGAATTTGATCATTATTGAGGTATTCGAAGACCGATTTTTGTGACATGATGTATTCTCGCCTGAAAATAGGTGATATCCAGAGCGCTGACACACATGAAACAAAAAAGAAAAGAGATAATGGTTAATGGGGGATTAATAATTCAGATGACATTATGTGTCTAACGCCTACTGGGTCCAAAGATACTGATTTATGGAATAAAAGTCATTCATTCAAAGAGATGACAGACATGAGACAATGAAAAAATGTGAAAACTTGATAAATCAGATACCGTTATATATCTAAAACCTGCTAGGTCCAAGATACTATTATATGAGCAAATCATTTATATTTGAATATCTACTCAAATATACAGAAGAACAAGTTACTTCTTACCTGGTAACGTTCTTTCGACGGGATGTTCCTCCGACGTATTCCTTATCTTTGATAATACGTTTCCAGCTTGCTGGCCTCGGAAATTTTTTCTCTAGAGGGCACTGCGCGTCGACGTCCGCCGAGTCGATGTCCCTCGACGGCCACCGTATCGGCGTCGATGTCACCATGCCCATAAATAGCCACGCGCTGCGTCCGTTGCTCAGTTCCGTTTTGTAGCATAAGAAAAGACATGCCTGAATTGGTTAGTGACCTTGAAGGAGCGTAAACTGCAACCACAAGGGAAGTTATCACTGCGGGGATGGATGGGAGGGGCGATAAGGAATACGTCGGAGGAACATCCCGTCGAAAGAATGTTAACAGGTAAGAAGTAACTTGTTCTGAGAAGGGATTGTGTCCTCCGACGTATTCCTCATCTTTGATAGACTCCCATAGCAGTGGCATGTAATTGGAAGAGGGAGTGATAGTGTTATGTATCCCTTTAGGGATGGACCGAATGTAATACGGCCTTGCCAAATCTGGTCTCTTGAGCAGTGGAGGAATCCAGATTGTAAAACTTTGTGAATGTATGTGCGGACGACCATGTGGCAGCCACACATATGTCCCGGACCGGTACCCCTCTCTGGAGAACCGAAGAGGCTGTGATACCCCTGGTTGAATGAGCTCTGAGATTTTGGGGTGGCTGTTTCCCTGCTAGTATATAACATTCCAGGATGGCCAAAATAATCCACCTGGAGATGGTTTGTTTTGTTATGGGTAGTCCCAACTTGTGACCTGAGTATCCTACAAACAGTTGGTCTGCTTGCCTGATCCTAGCCATTCTGCTGATGTAAAAGCTGAGAGCTCGCCTAGGGTCCAGCCTATCTAGCCTTTCCTCCTCTTTCCCCGGATGGGGAGGAGGGTAGAATGGAGGAAAGGTAATTTTCTGAGTAATATGAAATTCAGAAACCACCTTTGGGAGGAAATTAGGCTTCACCTGTAGGACAACTTTGTCCTTGTGGAAGATTGTATGTGGGGGTTTACAGGAGAGAGCTTGTAGCTCACTCACCCTCCTAGCAGATGTTAGTGCTACCAATAAGACAGTTTTAAGCGTGAGAAATCTCAACGCGCACGAGTGAAGAGGTTCGAATGGATTGCCCATTGAGAAGTTTAGGACTAAATTTAAGTCTCATAAGGGAACCTGGAATGGTTTTGGAGGGTAAACATTAGTTAGACCCTTGAGAAATTGTACCACTAGAGGAATTTTGAAATACGATGGTTCCTCCGCAGTGCGCTTGAAGATAGAAAGCGCTGCGAGATAGCCTTTTACAGTGCCAACTTGAAGGCCTGAGTTTGCCAAGTAGAGGAGACACGATAACACTGTTGGTGTACCACATGAAAAAGGGTTGATATTCTCTTCCCTACACCAGCTGCAAAATTTGTTCCAACGGCAGCAGTATAAATACTTTGTTGCTGGCCTTCTGGCCAAAAGCAACACCTCCATGACGTCATCAGGGAGATCCCAATCCTTGTACCTCACCCTTTCAGAAGCCAAGGGTGAAGGTTGAGGGTTCTGGTGTCTGGATGGAGAACCTGACCTCCCTTCTGCGAGAGAAGATTCTCTTTGAGTGGAAGACAGATGGACATATCTAGAAGGTCCAGTTATCACGTTCTCCTGGCCCAATCCGGGGCAATTAGCATCATGGTTTTCCGGAATCTTCTCAACCTCCTTATCATTTGAGGAATAAAAGGGACTGGTGGGAACGCGTAAAGGAGTGGAAACTCCCAGTCCACTACAAACGCGTCTCCTAGAGCTCCTCTCGGGGGAAATTCCCTTGAACAGAACAGATCGCACTTCCTGTTGGTGCTTGTGGTGAACAGATCCACCTGAGGGGTTCCCCAAAGGGCGAAGATCTCTTGAAGGACTTCCTGAGCTAGCTCCCACTCGTGGGAGACTGTGCTCTGCCTGCTCAGAGCGTACGCTGTCAAGTTCTTCTCTCCGGCTAGGTGGACTGCCGATAGAGAGATTCCTTCCCGAATTGGCCAAAACCAGAGCTGCATTGCCTCTCTGCACAGTGGCAGTGATCCTACGCCTCCTCTTTTGTTGAGGTAGTACATGGCCACCGTGTTGTCCGTCATTATTAGGACACTTCTCCCCTGTACTGATGGCAGGAAAGCTTTCAGCGCTAGTCTGATCGCTCTCAGCTCTAATAGGTTGATGCGCAGTCTGGACTCCGATGGAGACCAACGTCCGCTGATGGACAAGTCGTTGGCATGGGCTCCCCACCCTGTGAGCGAGGCATCTGTGACTACTGTTATCTCCGGCCATGGTTGCCAAACAGTTCTCCTTTCAAGATGTTCTCTGGATAGGCCCACCATTGAAGGTCATGGGCTACCTTGTCCGGAATCTGGAGGACTTTAGTGATGGCCCCCCCAACTGTTCTCGTTCTCCCCACTAATCACCTCCGATATCCCCTCTTGGTTACCTCACCTTATGTTTTTAAATGATGAGCTCTCCATCCTGCATGGCATGCAGGGGCGCGTAGATACCAGTTACTTCACTGGTTTGAAGGTACTGGAGGAGTTCCGGAGGAATATTGACTCCAGTGTCTATAAAGTTCAAAGAGTTCAATATGTCCGATGTTCACTCTTGTTCCATTCCCTCGTTAGGTTGCAGCTGGGTCCAAAAGAATATTGCCTGGAGGCAGCTGATGGTGTTCAGGTAAGAGTCTGTATTACCAAACACTGTCCGATAAATGTTGCATGAGTTTAACTTGCTGTTTTCTCTCCCTTTATAGGTGCGGCATAGAAAGATGCAGCAAATTAAAGGATAATACCTCCGGTGGTAAAGCAGGTAAGCCTATGGTGGCAAAGAGATTGTCTTTGTCGGTTTTCTCGGCTCACCTTGTTATTCCTTTTGTTTTCCCCCCAGGTGCTGGGTTTCGACGAAGAAAATGATGGAGGCAGCACAGAGTTGAAAGATGAGGTGGACTGGCGAGTATAATGCGGCGCTGCTGCTGGCGAAGCGACGCGTGCTGAAATAATGTCCTTTCCAGGCTCGGAGATGTGCTGGGTCCAGAATCAGGTAAGGAATCAAATAATGTCCGTGATCTAACCTCTTCTCCTTTCTTTTCCTTTTGTCTAGGAGCTCCGGATTCGAGGCAGGCGTGGCAGAAGACTGGATGCCGACTTGCAGACACGGTGAGCGTTACGCTGCTGGATGCAGAATAACACGAAGCATGAGCTGCTGTTCGGGCGTGGTTTAAATAGCCTGCAAAGTAGTCCCAGGTAAGAAGTTCCCCAGAACCACACCCGAGTAAAAAATAGTCCCTGTAATAAAATAGTCCCTTCCAGGCCTCACGTTAGCTTGGACTCATTTGCAGCATGGTCTGCATAAGTTAAGTAAAGTCTATGAGCCTGACGCCTAAGGCGCCAGGACTGAATCCAAACAGCCCCCAGCCGGGGCTGTTAGGGGTTTAATGAGTATCTGGATGCCTGCTCCCGGGGCTGATGGACTCGATCCGGATGCCTGGTGGTAGGCATCATGACATCCGAGGTCTTTATTTCGAATGGCTCTAAAATGTTCAAAGATTCTCACTCTGAGTTTCCTTATTGTGCTGCCAATGTATACTTTACCACAAATGCACTGTATTCCATAAATGACATGTGTAGAGTTACAATTAATCAGTTGGTTGATTTGTTTGGTGTCTCCATTGGGAAGTTTGATTTCTCTTTTATCTTATTCTAAGAGTGGGCATAGTTTGCAATGCCCACATCTGTAGGTGCCTCTAATAGAAATTTGGAAGAAAGCTTTTTTTGCATCAGGTAATGGGGTGAGAAGACTTGGACTGATGATACTTTTGATGTTTGGTGCTCTCCGAAAGCAAATGCTTAGGGAGTTGTCCAAATGTTTCTGCAAGCCTGAATCCGTAAGAAGAATGTTCCAATGTTTTAACAATATTTATTTGATTTTCTTAACTTCCGTACTGTAGGTGGTAATGAACTGAGTTTTGTGTCTTGTTGTCCATTTTTCTATTTATCAATAAGTAAAGATTCTCTAGAGATATGTTTTGCTTTATTTATCGCTGTCTTAATATTTCTTGTTCCATAACCTCTGTTTAAATTTGGAAAAAGTTTTCTTGAGATTTTCTTCAAAGGTAAGTGGTGTGCTGCAATTGTGTTTTATCCTCAGTATCTCCCCATATGGGATGTTTTGAATAGTATGTCTCTGATGATGAGAAGTGGCAAATAGGAGACTATTTCGAGCTGAAGGTTTAGTAAAAAGTTTTGTTTGGATTTGTGCATTTTCTACAAACAGTTCTAGATCTAAGAATTATATGTTGGTGGCACTTGCTGATTTGGTGAATGAAAGGTTAGATTTGTTGTTGTTTAGACAGGAGACAAAGGTATTCAATTGCTGGGTGTCACCTTCCCATATTATCAAAATGTCGTCTATATAGCACCCCAAAATTTCACATTTTTAAAAAATAGAGAATGTTTCCATGCGTGTTGCAATTCGAAGAAGACCATAAACAAATTGGCATAAGGAGGGGCAAATCTCAACCCCATTGCGGTGCCTTGAAGTTGTTTGTATAAGGTGTCATTAAATATTAAGATGTTATTGTGGAGGCAAAAATGTAGCATCTCAATGATCATTTTGTTCTGTTCTTGGAGAGATATTGATCTAGTTTTCAGGAAAAATAACATACTTTCCAGACCTGTGTTATGTTTTATGCTCGTATACAGTTGGACTACATCTAGAGTCACAAACAGATTGCTTTCTTCCCATGGGATAAGGTTGATTTGTTGGATTATGTGTTTCGAGAACTTAACGAATGATGCTAAATTGGTTGTCAAAGGCTGAAGGTGTGTGCTGATGTATTGTGAGATGTTTTCTGTAATTGACCCAATTCCATTAATTATTGGTCGAAGTGCCGGAAAATCTTTGTATGTCTTGGATACCTTTGGTAAAAAGTACATTGTTGCTTTGATGGAGTTCCTGCTCAATAAGCCAAAGTACTCTTTTTCACTGAGAAGGTCTTGTTCTTGCCATACTTTTATTTTTTCATTCCATTCATTTTCTAAGTCTGGCAGAGGATTATTTGATAATTTCTCATAGCAGTATAGCATACTGAGATGTTTTAAACCTTCTCTAATGTAATCTGTTCTGTTGAATAGTACAATTTTTCCTCCTTTGTCTGCCGCTTTTGTAACCACAGATTTGTCCTCTCTCCATTTTTTAATAGCTTGTTTTTCTTCTTTGGTTAAGTTACTGGTGACTTTGGTGTAATTGTTGTTTAAATAATGTTTTCTTATGTTGTCACTTACTGCTTTCTTAAACATGTCTATTGCACTCTCAGAGGTAGAAGTAGGTGTAAATACTGATTTGGGTTTAAGTTTAGTTTCTTCTGATTAACATGTCGGTATTCCTTGTTCTTCCAAAAAGGTTTCTTTTGTGTAAAGTTGGTCTTCTTCAATATTTAGTAAGTCGATCTGGGGGGGACATCGCCTAAGCAGCCCCTGGTGGTGGTGGAGGCCCCCCATGAGTGGAGGTGCGGCGGGAGTACCTGAACCCAGGAGATGGCAGAGATGGAGAGGGGGCCGGGCCAGCCCGTCGGAGCGCAGGCTGCCGAGACCCACCCGGGGCCAGTGACCGGCCTGTGGAGGTGGGGAGGCCGGGTCCGACCCGGTGGCGAGGGGTGACTCGGCCCAGCCTAGGAGACCGGGAGGAACAGAGCCTGCGGCTCAAGCAGCGCCTCTGCAGTCCGACGAGGGGAGAGAGGCAGAGGGTCCCAAACCGCCACCAGTGGTGAGGGTCCGCCCCAGCATGGAGAAGGCCAGAAAGCGGTTCCGTTGGAAGGGGCGGCAAGGAAGGACCTGTAGGAGGAGCAGCGGCAGGGGCGTACCCCAAAACATCAGGACTTGAGGAGAGGAGCCCTGGAGCTGGGCAGTGTGCACCGGAGGCAGCGTCAGCACCGGGGGCCTCCTCATGCTGTTACGCTCACCTGACTCCCACAGAGGCGCCAGTCTGATCTGGGCTGCTGCGACCTCCTCCAGCGTAATGCGTAGGGCCGAGATGTGTTGTTTGTCTGGCCGGTAGGAGTATACTTCTGTGAATGGAGAAAGGGGAATTAACTACCCGTGGATTGGAGCCTAAATTCCCCCCACCCCCGTTGTTCTCCCCACTGACCACCTCCGATGTCCCCTCTAAAATCTCACCTTATGGTTTGAAAGGGTGAGCTCTCCATCCTGCTTCGAGCGCCGGTGCGCGTGATGGACCAGTTGCTCCACTTGCCGAAGGAATTGGTGAGTTCCAGGGCTATTTTGACTCTCTCGGCAAGACGCCATAAGTATGCAGTTCGTAAGAGTTCAAATGCCTGACCATCACTCCTATCCAATCCCGTAATCTGTGGTCTTCTCCTTTATTCAGGTGCTGAGAGAAAACCAGAGTCAAAGAGTTATACCTCCGGCGGTAAAATTAGGTAAGTCTATGGCGGGAGGTGGCTCCTCTTGATTGTCCTTTTGATTCACCCTGTTGTGCTTTTATTTCCCCTTAGGGGCCGTGGTACGGCGATGGTACAGTGGGAGCTGCGCCGACCCGAGGAGAGGAGAGGAATGGAATGGTTCCCCCGGTGGTAAATCAGGTAGGTCTTAGGGTGGTAACCAGTATTCCTCTGCATGTTCCCTTGGCTCACCTTATTGTCTTTATCTTCCCCTAGGTGCCGGAATGCGGCAGGAACATGCAGGAGGCTGCGGTGAAACGTGAAGATGCTGCGAGGAACGGTGAGTGCATCGCGGCGCTGCTGCTGGCGATGCGACGTGTGTAAAAATAAAGTCTTTCCTTTGGTTTGACGATGCGATGGCTCTGGAATCAGGTAAGAAGCTGGTAAATGTTCTGGTTCTAACCTTTCTCCTTCTTTCCCTTGTTTCTAGGTGCTCCGGGTTTGAGACGGGCGTGGCTGAAGTCTGGATGCTGCTGCAGGCACGGTGAGCGTTACGCTGCTGGATGCACAATAACGCGAAGCGTGTGCTGCTCTTCGGGCGTGGTTTAAATAGCCTCCAAAGTAGTTCCAGGTAAGTATTCCTCCACCGCCACCCCGAGTCGCAAACGAGTCCCTAGGTAAAGTAGTCCCTTCTAGGCCTCTTGAGGGCTTGGATCCCTTGCAGCATGGTCTGCATCAGGTAAGTCAAGGTAAGTTTTCCCCTTATAAGCCTGGCGCCTATGGCGCCAGGACTGTGTCCAGATGGCCCCTAACAGGGGTCGCTGGGCCTTTCCCCGGGAACGTGATGCCTGCTCCCGGGGCTGCTGGACCTGGTCTGGTTCCCCGGGGGTAGGCATCATGACACATGCGCCCTGATTAGCAAGACACAAGGTGAGAGTCTGCCAGTCTGCTCCACCCCTTCCTCTTCCCCTGGTGCCAGTTTGAGAAGGGGGACAGCAGCGACTTAAAGAGTGGGGATACGGAAGGACCCTTGCACTCCCATTCCGGGCTGGACCTCGCATTTGGTTGGGTGATGGGTCGTGCTACCACCAGGTCAAACCAGCACCCCTCTGGGGCGCCCTCCCACGAGGCCAGGACCCCAAAGGCCACACTGAGGGCCCACTATGAATGATGGAAGACGACAAAGTGAAAAAGAAATAGAGAAATAAAAATACAAATCTACTGACACCCCACTCGGCACGGTGAACCCGTGGGGGGCATAAGAGGACAGCAATTGGGCAGCTAAGGAGGGACACCCTCTCCTGCGGGGCCCCAGCATGGCCCATGGCCCCAAGAAGAACAGCGCTCACTTGCTGGGGCACCCCCCAAGAGGGACAGGGGACGAAGGTGAAGAGCAGCAGGAAGTCGCCACAATCCCCAGAGCTGAACATCCCCTCCTGGGGAGAACTTTCACAACAGACCCTACAGCAAAAGCACTGCACAGGCTGGTCCCGGTGGAAAAGGAGAGGGACCCGAACCACTGGGGGGTGGGCACACAGTACCTGCCAGCAGCGCCAAATTGTGACTGACTATGTCCAAAAACAGGGGGAAAACTCTCGCAACCCCTACGAAAGGGGACAAGAAGTGCCCAGACGGGGTGCTCCAGAAGCTATGGAGGAAGGATGAAGGCACCCAGGCTGACAATGGGAGAGAGGATGAAAAGACCTGAGACCCCCTCCCCTCGGGGGAAGACCACAAGGATAGAGGGGTCACGAGGAAGCTGTTAGAGGACTGTTTCCAAACCTTTGGGGACAGGTTGGCCAACATAATGCAAACACAGCTCGACAATCTGAAGGCGGAACTAACTGGGGCGATCGTGAGGTGAACAACAACATACAGAGTCTGGGGACGAGAGTCGACACCAACGAGAAGGCGCTGCAGGAATTGACGGATGACACCCACAAAGTGCAGCACTGGGTGGAAAACTTGGCCAGGGGCACACACAACTTAGAAATTCAAACTGAAGACCTTGAGAATAGGTAGAAAAGGGCGAACATAAGAGTGAAGTCAATACCCGAGACGGTGGGAGATGCAGACCTACGACAGTCAGTGAAATTAATCTTCGCCTCCCTGGCAGACGTCGCAAACCTGGAAGAGGCCCTGGTGGACAGAGTGCATAGAGTCGGGCCCAAGAGGAATGAACCAGGGTCAAGACCAAGAGACGTTCTAGTGGCACTACATGAGTACAAACAAAAGGAGACGATCCTATGGGCCGCAAGGCGCTCCGATAACCTGTCCTTCAAAGGGTCCCCCATCCAATTATACCAGGACCTCTCCCAAATCACCATTAACAAGAGAAGGCAGATGCGCCCGATAACCCAGGAACTACAGAAAGGATGCCTCAAGTACAAATGGACCTTCCCGTTCGGCCTTGTGTTCGAACTGGACAAAAGGCAGAGAAGGATTACCATCCTGGAGGCGAGAGCGAATCTCCTCGATATAAAGGTGGAACAGCCATCGATCAAGCCGTGGGAAGGTGGGGACCGCAGCCCAAAAAGGAAGAAATGGGAGTGGACGCCGCAAGAATCGAGAAGTAAGGCAAGGAGAAGAAGGTGCCCATCAGGCCCGATCACCAAAGACATAGCCCCCCAGGAGGGGGAAGCCCAGGGTCTCGTTGCCCAGTTGAAGTACCCGCCATGCCCCCCCCGACGGCTTCATGTCAGACCTCTATAAAACCTTTAGGGATGTGCTGGCCCTGCTTCTGGTAACGCTATTTAATGGCTTCAGGGAAGGGAGGGGCATAACCCAATCAATGGAGGAGGCGAAAGTGGTACTAATCCCCAAACAAGGAAAAGACCCCACAATATGTGGCGCGTACAGACCAATTGCCCTAATAAACTTGGATGCAAAGATTTACACCAACATTTTGGTCGCCAGACTAGACCCCCTCCCATCACTGGTGGAAGCTGACCAGTCTGGGTTTGTGCGTGGCAGACAAACGCACGATAACACCCAGAGAATTGCACATATTCTAGAGAAAGTCCACAAATCCGGTACTGAGGCTATAGTGGTGGCTCTCGACGCTGAGAACGTGTTCGACCAGGTAGAATGGGGCTTTCATTTCCCGACTATATGCAAAATGGGATTCGGGGAGACCTTCATGTCCAGGATAGAGGCCAACTACCGCAATCCCACGCTTCATCTGATGATCAGACCCGGTTAGAGTGTCTAGGGGTACTAAGCAAGGATGCCCTCTGTCACAGTTACTCTACGCCATCTACCTAGAACCGCTCCTTTGTACAATTAGGTCCTCCCAGGCAATCAGGGGGGTACTACCCTTTGGGAGAAAGGCCCAGGAAGTGGCCACTTTTGCAGATGACATGCTGCTGACTAACAAGCCCCCAGGAGTCAATGGAGGCAGTTGACAGGGCTATGGTGGCTTACAGACAAGTTGCTGGGCTAAACATCAACAAGAGCAAATCAGAAGTGCTGTGCCTGCAAATGTCCTTGGGGAAGGAGAGGGAGTTGAAGGGAATTTCAGCATACGCCTGGACCCCGGCCAAGATAAAGTACTTGGGACTCTACATAATAAAATCCATTGAACAGCTCTATGAGGCGAACTACCCCCCGCTCCTGGGAAAGATTAAGGGGTTGCTCTGGTGGCTGGGGGCCACTGACTGTTCCCTGGCTGGGCAGGATTAATGCCATCAAAATGGTTATACTTCCGAAACTATTGTACGTGTTTATGGCACTGCCGACCAGGGATCCGGCTCCTTTTTTCAGGAAGTTAAGCAAAATCACACAGGCCTACATTTGGGAGAATAAAAAACCCAGGATTCCCGCAAACTGATGCAGCAGCCCAGACAGAGGAGGGTTGGGGAAACCAGACCTGATAGTCTACTACAGTGCGGCACAAATCACGGTCCTAAGGGACTGGGCGAAGGACGACCGGGGGGAAAAAAATGGAGGGAGATGGACAGAGCAGTGATGGGTTCTGCCCTGGAAGGAGTGTTGTGGCTTCCCCGGGGGGATAGGCCCAGGAACATGTACTGCAGCGGGTTGACAGCATTGGTAGGACGTCAGTGGGATGAAGCAGTGAAGCTATCAAAAATTACCACTTTCCCATCACTTCTCACGTTCATCCTCGCAAACCCTCAGTTCACGCCGGGGACAAGGGTCAATTCAGGTTTTGACGCATGGCATGAGGGGCGATGCATGCTTCGACGAGACCTATACAAAGGGGGGCAATTGAAATCCTTCACCCAATGCAAGAGCGACTTCGGAGTGGGGGAAAGGGAGCGCCTCCGATACACACAACTGTGGCACTGGGCCTCACATCCCACAATAAAGGAGGCAGCGATCTGGGACCTAATCTTGTTTGAGAAATATGTACCGACTAACTCAAGGGACAGATACCTGGTGGGGGAGATATACAGATGCTCGAGGGAGGGGAGGAAGTGGCGGTGAGGAAATTCATGGCCCACTGGGGAAGGCAGACTGAGCAATCAATTGCGCTAGATCAGTGGCAGTCCCTGTGGGTTAACATCACCAAGCTTACAAACTCACCACAACTTCAAGAAATCTGGACAAAGATGATGTATCAATGGCACCTCACCCCATGCAGACTGGCAAAACTTTATCAGTCAGCGTCCCCCTTATGCTGGAGGGGATGTGGTGGCGAGGGCTCCTGGGGCCACACATATTGGCAATGACCAAAGATAGCGCCGTTCTGGGGGATGATAAAGGAAGCCATTAAGGATATGCTGGGCCTAGACATTGGGGCCAACGCAGGGCTGTTTATCATGGGGCTGGATGGTAATCTGGAGAAGTTGCTCACGATAGCCCAAAGAAAGATATATGTGATCCTGGTTATGGCTGGGGCGCTGCTAGTAGCCCACAAATGGAAGGCAAAGGACGCACCCACAGAGCATGAATGGGTGGGAAAGGTGTGGCCTCTGGCAGCCCTAGGTGACATACTCGTTAAGGGGAGAGTCCCTGAAGTTTGTCAGGGATTGTGATTTGGTCCTTCAATTTCGTAATAGGGACTCCAGGAGGGCCTGGTGCCTGCGCTAAGAGGGGGCCCCCGGACAAAAGCAAGAAGTGGGACGGTGACATGGGTCTGGAGGAAGGGGGAAGAACAGGGTTGACCCCTAGTCTGGCCTGGCACAGATTACAATACAGAATCAGCGAGTCAGGAGGTGGCATCATGGTAGAAACTCCAAGGAAGATGACATGGAGGTGCGTAACCTTGTCCTGGGGAGTGTTCTCTTCTTCTATCACAGTTTGTTTAAGAAATGCCCATAAATGTATGTGAAAAAAGAAAATTTCAGCATATCACAGTTTTTAAAATACACAATGCTCCGAAAATCCATCAGAATTAATTCATTTAAATCTTAATATAACCTCAAGTTCATTAATCAACAGATAAAATAATCATCTAAAATAATGTTGGGGTGGAAATGAGCCTATTCCACCATCCTAGGCACGTCCACATAAGGCGAAACCCATACGAAGCAATCTAACGTACAAGGGTGGAGCAGCCGACATCTCCGGGCACCATATAGAAACCTCACAGCGCATAGAAGTAAATGCTAACACTAGAAATGCCCACACTCCGCAACGCCATTTTTTAATAGGCGCTAATCGAGGCAGGCCGCAGACCCATGATTCTCGCATTCCACGCTCACAGAGCCCAATTTCTACAAAGCATGCTGGCTCCGCTTGAGCCTTGCTACCACGGAAGTCCATTTCCCTCTTGTCCCAGTAGTGTTGCGAATAATCAGTATCGCCTTCAGGAATGTGCCAGACACAGAGCATGAGACAGTACCAGGCCCCAGGATGTGTCTATTCATCTCCACTAAACTTCCATTGAGATTCTGACTCCCACCCAGCCAGCCCGGTGCTGGCTGCACATCACTAACCTGACCCCCCACTACCCTGGCTCTCTGAGAAGCACTCGACCCCCAGGTCCTAACATCCATAAAGCAGCCATCTAAGATCCAAAGCCCACAGGACTGTATTTCTCCCTAGCAACAACACGTCCAAGCAACATGAGATGCAGAGAAGGGTAAATCAAAGATCAATGCCCAGAGGGGAGACCTTCGGTGTGGGGACTGTGGAATCAATGGAGCCCTGAATGTATGGGTCAGCATGACTGTATCTTATCCTCCCCTCCCCCTGGCACTCCTTTCCTGAGCCGCCCAGGTGCCTGCCATAATGAATGAATAGCATGTCTTAGTTGTTTAGTTTAGATAAGAAACTGTATTTTATGAGAGACTTGACCTCCACCGCGCGGATGACCCAAGCTGACCCACGTGGAGCCAGATCGACAGAGAAGAACCAGCCAATTAGGGCTTGGCATCCCCTATGGAGCAAGCCCATGCGTAGGGTGCCTCCAAACAGGAGAACCAAAATGTCTCATATAGCTATTTTATTTTAAAATTTGTTTATTGGCATTTATGGTTAAGAGCGTTTTACATTAATCTTATTGCAGTTATGCCTTGTTTATGAAACAAAATAACATTCGTACAACAAACTTAACATTAACAGTCTCCTTACAATGGCCGAGTGGTGGTTGGTATTGTCGGGGAGGGCGAGTTCAATTTCCACGGGGGAGTGGAAGGAGTCCTTTCTGGAGCAGTTCAAGGGCTGGGGGGTATGGTGTTTAGTGTTCTATGCCTTCACGTTTAGCAGTGGGATAAACATTTGCGTCGTTCAGGGAGGTTTATCATCCGAGGATCTGAACAGTTTGGATAAGGTGTCCTTCCATGCCTCCAGTGCCGTGCTTGAGTCTTCAGTGGACCTAGTTACACTGTCCTCCCAGGCTCTGGTTTCGGCGTTCGCCCACCTTTCCAGTTCTTTGCGCCAGGCTTTATGGCTTGGTCCTGTGGGCTTTTTCCAGGCCATGGCGATGGTTCTTTTGGCCGTTATGCACAGCAGGTCCATTATTTTTACAGCGTGTTTAAGTTTGGCTGGCCTAGGATAGCTGCCTAGGAGGCACTCAGCTGGAGTCCATTTGTATCTTGTGACTTCTGCTTTTTCGCAGGTTTGCTTTACTTTCGCCCAGAGGTTCTGTGCCTTGGTGCAGATCCATAACATGTGAATCAAGTCTGCCCCATCTGTCCCGCACCAGGTGCATTGTGTCTCAGTGGTTCTTTTGAACTTCGCTATCCTGCTCGGGGTCAAGTAGGTGCGGTATAATACATTGATTTGTATTGATCGGAATCTTTGGTTCCTGGAGACCTCTTTTGGGAAGGACAATGCTCTAAGCCATTCACTTTCTGTCATTTCATGTTCCATGTCCTTTTCCCAGCAGGTCTTTAGTGCAGCACTGCGAGGATTGGGGATGTCCCTTAGAAGGCTATATATTTGGGATATCGCTTTTCCTCCTTCGTTCAAGTTGTACATCAGCGTCAAGAAGGGGTCCTCTTCAGGTTCTTCTGGCCAGGTGGCCCATCTCGTGCGGGCTATATTGCGGATCTTTTGATACCACAGGAATTGACCGACCTGGATATCTTCTACCGCCTGTAGTTCAGAGAATTCTCTGAATGTGCCGTCGGTGTATAGGTCACCCCAAGTATATATCCCTTTCTTTTCCCATAGCCTGATATTGTATAGGTTGGTATCTGTTCTGTCGAGCCCTGAGATGATTGGCACTTCACGGGAGTATGGGTGTTTCAGGCGCAAGACCATTATGGTTCTGTGCCATATCTGCTTGCCCAGGGTCGCCAATAATGGTGGCCTATGTACCAGTTTTTGTGGGGTCCAAAGCCATTCTTTCAGGTGGATCGGGGCAATCATGGCCTGTAGCAGGGGGGTCTCGGACGTGGCTTCATCCGCTAACCACTTCGACACATGGCTCAGTTGGGCCGCCAGATAGTACTTTTCTAGATTTGGTAGTTGGATGCCACCTTGATCGTACGGTAGGACTAGCGTGGATAGGGCAACCCGGTGTCTGCCCTTACCCCAAAGAAATTCCTTGATTATCGTGTCAAGAAGTTGGAAAAAGGGCTTTTTGATGTAAAAATGGACATTTTGGAATCCATATAGGAGTCTGGGGAGGATGATCATCTTGGTTATCGAGGCCCTCCCTAGCATGGATAATGGAAGCTTCTCCCAGAATCTTATGGATTTACGTAGTGCGGGTACCGCAGCCTTCGTATTGTGTATGTGCATTAACTCCGGGGTATGCATTATTTGGATCCCTAGATAGCGGAAGGAGGTCGTCTGCCATTTGACCCCCACCCTGGGGAGATCTTCGCCGCTTCTGTTTTTCAGTCCTGCCAGGGGGAACAGGCAGGATTTAGTTTTGCTAAACTTGATGCCAGAGTATTTGGCGAAGTTGTCGAGGACTTCTAATATTGTCGGTACATTTAGGTGTGGGTTGTTAACATATATTAGAACATCATCAGCATATAATGAGATGATATGGTCGATTCCTGCCAACCTGATCCCTGCATCAAAAAATTGCTGTCTGAAATAAATTGCTATAGGTTCCAATCCCAGGACATAGAGCATGGGGGAGAGCGGGCAGCCCTGCCTAGTGCCCCTCTGAATGTCCCATTTTTCTGACACGTATTTCCCGGATTTCAGCCTGGCCTTAGGTTTGTTGTACAGGATCTTGACCCATCTGATGAATCCCTGGCCGATTCCGAAGCCCTCCAGGACAGCTATTAGCCACTCCCAATATACGGAGTCGAAAGCCTTAATGGCGTCTAAGGATAGTAGTGCTAGATGTTCGTCGGATGTGTCAGTCTGGGTTATGATGTGTTGGAGCCTGCGCAAATTTAGGGATGTGTTGCGGCCGGGTATGAAGCCGTTTTGGTCTGTATGTACTATTTCTCCTATCACTTTGGATAGTCGTTTTGCTAGGATCGTCGTTAATATTTTAACGTCGTAGTTGAGCATGGCGAGTGGGCGATAAGAGTCGCATTTGTCTGGGGGCCTATCGGGCTTAAGCATTGGGATCACTAGGGTCTCTCTCATACTGTCTGGGAGGACGCCTCTCTCGTATGCTTCTGAGAAGACTTGGTGTAGTAGTGGCGTTAGGGAGGGTTCGAATGCTTTATAAAACTCAGGGGGCAGCCCGTCGCTTCCCGGGGTTTTACACGTGGCTAGGGACCGGATGGCGTCCGTTATGTCTTCAGGTGTAATGTCGGAGTTCAAGGTGTCGGATTGTGCTGGTGATAGCTTAGGTAAGCCTATTTCCTCCAGTGTATTTGCAATTTGTTCTGGTGGGATCATGTCCGTGTGGGAGTATAAATCCGTGTAATAGAGTTTAAAAGTATCGTTGATGCTCTGCTGGGTTCTGTGCTCTGTGTCATGTTCGTCCATTAATGTTGTGGTTATCTGTCTGGGGTGTTCTCGTTTGCACAGCCAGGCCAATAACCGGCCTGGTTTATCTGCTTCCGCGTGTGTTCTGTCAGTCCTGGCGCTAAAGTCAAATTTGGCTAGTCTATTCCACGCGCTGGAGCAAGCATCTCTAAGGGTTCTAAGGTCATCTTCCCTCCCAGGGGTTTCTATTGGGGTGGCCTCCAGCTTCTGGATCTCGCCTTCTTTCTGCTCAAGCACAGCTCTTAATGCTTTTCTGATGCCTCCCGCTTTCGCTATAACTTCCCCTCGGGTAACTACTTTTAGGGCTTCCCAAACCACGCTGATGTGTTCTACACTGCCTGAATTTTCTGTTATGTAATTCTCTATGGATTCTTGCAATTCCTCCCTGAAGACAGGGTCTTTCAGGGCATTGGTAGGCATCCTCCACATGGGGATGGGTGGTCTGGGACTGTTGTGATGCCAGTCCATCAGGAGTGGGGAATGGTCGGAGATGGTCCTCCCCAAATATTGCATGCCCCCTACTTGTGGCAGGTGCTCCTTGCTTATGAAGAGATAGTCTAGCCTAGTGTGGAGTTTGTGGGGGGATGAGTAATATGAGTAGGTTCTCTCATCTGGATGTAATTCTCGCCATGCATCTGTCAGGTCTAGTTCCCTGACCAGAGTGGCTAGGGATATGGTGGCTGTGGAGGGACCCCTCGCCGGAGGCCAAGACCTGTCCAGCGCAGAATCGTGGACACAATTGAAGTCTCCTCCCCACAAGAAAAAGCCCTCTCTATATTGCACCATCTTGGCGCTCAGTGTTTTCAAATGGGCAGGGATATTATTGTTGGGGAAATATGAGTTTACTATGCAGATCTCCCTTTGCTCGAAAGTGCCCCAAATTATTAGATATCTGCCCTCTGGGTCCTTTTCCATGCTAGTCAAGTGGAATGGCACTTGGGGGTTGAT
Organism: Ambystoma mexicanum; assembly: GCF_040938575.1. NCBI lineage: Eukaryota > Metazoa > Chordata > Amphibia > Caudata > Ambystomatidae > Ambystoma > Ambystoma mexicanum. The sequence continues at coordinate 1,044,759,923 of NC_090924.1, forward strand.
CCAGGTGTAAACCCCTCTGGCGTATTTGGAGTAGGGTGCTCCGAAACCTTGTCCTCCCCAGTGTTCTTGCAGCTTTGCATTTGTTTCCGTGGTGCAGTGTGTTTCCTGCAGTAGGGCAATGTCTACTTTTTTCCTTTGCAAGTAGGATCGTATTCTATTTCTGCGAAGATAGGTGCCTAGGCCCCTCACATTCCAAGTTAATATCTTAATGTGCACTGCCATCTTGGTATCGCTGGAGGGTGCGGGAGACGCTCGCTTCCCCTGAAGTGCTTGTGGTCTCGACCAGGGCCCTAGGGTCTCTGTCAAAGCGTGAGTTCCAGCCCTCCTCGACCGCCGTTTCGACTCGCCAAATCGCTGGCTGCATTTTACTGAATGGAGACTTAGTAACTAATAACAACAACGAGGAACTGCCCCCAGCAGTCGTTCCGAACTGACAACGCTCGGGGGCTCCTGGGCCTTCCAGTCCTGTCCAGGTCTTTCGGCTCAGGTAGTGTGTAGGTTTTTTACCTACACCTTTCCAGTTTGGGGGGGTCATCAGCGGACCTGTGATCGGGCTTCCGGTTTCCTGCCCAGTTGTGACATTTCCTTGGTGCGGCAGTAAATTTGGTCACAGTATTTGGATGCACATGGGGCCTTCCTGTGGTTTCATCTTTTGTTGTGTTCCAGCAATTCCTCAGTGTCTTCTGCAAGGTTATTGTGTTCGAGCCATAGGTTCGCTGCGGCCGGGGTCTCTAGGAAAACGGCCTTTCCCTTGTATAGTATTTTGAGTCTTGCTGGATATAGCAGCATATATTTAAGGTTCAGCTTTCGTAGTCTGGCCTTTATGGGGATGTAGGAGTTCCTAGCTCGCTGCACCGAAGGGGTATAGTCGGGATACATGACTATCGATGCATTGCTTCTTTTGATTTCACCTCCCTCCCTCGAGAACCTCAGTATAGTCTCTCGGTCTCTGAAATTCAGTATTTTCGCAATCATTGGTCTAGGGTAAGACCCGGGGGGTGGCCGCTTCTGAAGAGACCTGTGGGCCCGCTCCACAGAGAACCCCTGGGAGAGATTACCCGCTCCAATTTCCTGCATCAGCAGTGTTTCTATGAACTCTGTGGGGTTTGAGCCCTCCATGTCCTCCGGAACTCCCAGAATTCGCACGTTATTTCGGCGGGCCCGGCCCTCCGCATCTTCGGAGCGTGTTTCCAAACGGGCCACTGTTGTTTCCAGCTCTTTGACTTTCGCTTTTAGCTCCTGTGTGGTCTCTGTGGTTTCCTGTAGAGTGGATTCGGTGGCAGTAACTCTCTCGGCCAGGTTACGGGCATCTTGCCTTATTAGTTGTAGTTCTGATTTTATTTCTCCTCTCATATCTTCAACAGTTGTTTTCAGTGCTGCGATCGCCTGGAGGATCTGTGAGTCGCGGGGGTCCTCCGGCGGGGTCGGTGGTTCGGTCGTGGTGTCCTCTCCCTGTAGCATATGTGTCTTCGGTCGAGCTGTGGTGAACGAGTCCATCGTTACGGTTCTGGACCTGTTTTTGGGAGGAGACATTGCACCATACGGGGTGTCCGGGTTTTCGTGTATGGACGGTGGCCTTAATTTGCGTCTTCGAATATGAGGTTGAATTGTGCGCGATTCTGACCCCTCAGTGGCTGACCCGATAGTTAAGCAGAGGCAGTTCACTTAGCACATTACCCAGTTCGCCGTCTATGGCCTGCGCAGGGAGTGGTGAGGTCTGAAGTGGGGCAGCCACTTACTTCGTTTTTGGTCGGGTGGGTCCACAGTTGTCGTCGGGATTCTTGTGGCTCGTGGTGGGTTCCTTCGGGGGGTCTCACCCCTCAAGAGGGCCGGCGGGACCGGCTTCCTTCCTCTGCTCTCGGGCCACCGCAAGGATTTTTCGCCGGGTCGGATCGTCGTCAGGCGCTGGGTGGGCCGGCTCTCCTGCGGCTCCGTTTGAGGCTCGCGGTCGTGTGGGGGCGGGTCTCCCTCTGGACAGCTCGGCCGGGATGGCGGCGAGCGCCGTTCAGTCTCCTCGTCTGGGGCCCGTCGGGTCCCGCTTTCCGCTGCCTCTCCTGGATCGTTCCAAGCGTCTTCGCCCCCTCCTGCTTGGGGTGGAGCCGCGGGAGCCCGGTGTTGGTGTTTCCGTCCGGGGGGAGATAGGTTGTTGTGGTGATCTGCGGAGGCCCGCGGGTCCTATCTCCGTCTCGCCCCGCTTAGTGGGTCTCTCCGTTGCGGGCCGCCATCTTGGATGTCGCAGGGGGGTAGAGTCCGGGTGCTTCGTTTACAGCTTTACCTGCACCGATTTTTCCCGGTATTTCCGTCGGGTGCTCTTGAAAGGCTCTATTATGGCCCGGTCAAATTTCAGCCCTGGAGCTTCATTATTTTCGCCGTTATTTCTTATGTTGCAGGATCATGGGCAGGAGCTCCTCGGAAAGCCGCCTTCACTACATGCGCGCTGGCCACGCCCCTCCATGTCTCATATAGCTATGACGTGCTTCGTGCTTATAGCCCCATGTTTTCTGATGTAAGATCAGAGTGCTCAAGCAGCAGAATTCTTTGGTAATATTTGTACGAGTAAACCTTGTTATCCCGGCAAAGCTATCTCTTGGCTTATTTCCCTCGTGGGTTGTATTTACTCTGGTGTGTGCATATCGTGGAAATTGCCTTCACTTGGTGACCCTGAGGCGTGATTCCTCAGCCACAGTACTTGTGGCGATATCCAGGTGGCCTCTACAGACGGGCCCTGCCCACCTACAGTGACCAGTCCCCCAAAACGCGTACGCAGCAGAAGTGGTCCTTGTGAGTGCCAGCTTTGCAGAAACCTGCCTGCTCGTTGGAGACGGGTACTGCCACAGGGAGAGGTCCAGACCTCTTGTGGAATCCCCGCGAACTGAAGCTTTCAGAAGAACTTGTACACGTGAGTATAGATTGCAGGGAATAACAATGTCTGGGGAAGGGTATAGAGCGGTATGGTAGAGGGGAACATGCGGTGAATGAAGGTGGACGAATAATGTGGATTTTCTGAATATTGATGTTTTTCACATATGGCCATTTTTTATTTATTTACTAGTTTTTCAGTTATACTGAGAACATAAAAGATTAAGGAAAGGGAACCTATCCGAGCGGGGATAGAAGGTGGCAGCCACAGTGCACTGTCCCGACCAGTGCAGGAAAATAAGAATACAGCGAAAATTAGGGGCCCGTATAGTTAGAAGGCATGGGAAAAGGTAGCAGTTGTTGTTTTAGCTTATTATTTTAGTTTGTTGTTTTCAGTGTACTTTTTTCACATGTGTGGAGGAGGCCCATGAGGGGTGTGTATGGTGGGAATGAGAAGTGAGTAGAGAAAGTGTGGAGGGAGTGAATGGGGATGTTCTAAGGGGAAACAAAAAGTTTAACGTTTTAACGTATACATTCTTCGATATAACTATACTTATGACAATATTGGTTGACAATACAGAGATAATTGTGACATGCATGTAATAAGGAATTTGTTAATTGACACTAAATGACTTAAAGGTGTGGGCTGCCAGGGAAAATACTGTGCAAATATAGACGTGACATATTCTTGGCAGACGACCATGGGGACAGACACACCCCTAAACCACATATATAAAGCCTTACCCCTATACAGTGACAAAATCAAAAAACAACAGTCAGTGCGTGACGGAAACTAAAGGGGAGGGAATGCCTCACTCCTGGCCAGAGGAGGGATCTTTCAATAAGTGTGCGTTAGACCATATGTCAACATACTTGACTGCCAAATACAAGGGGAGACCATTACAGAACCGACGGGAGATATTGCATTTGTGGAGGATGTTTGAGGAAACAGAGACCCCAGAGGTGGCAGGGGTAACGCCAAACAAGGAGATGGACACGGGGGAGGGTGAGAAGGGGAGAGAACCACCAAAGAAGCTTTATCCATTACAGACTAGACCTAACCTAAGTCTCAGGGGGAACAATGGTAGCTGATCCAGGAACAGCCCACCCCCTCCATACGTTGGACACCCCGCAGTGTCCACTCATACAGGAGCAAGTACGAGAGATCTTGAGTTGGCATTGTCCACCACACGTACAGAATTAGCGAGACTACGAGCCGCATGTGAGAACACCGGGGTGACGGGAGCGCAGGTGCTGCACCCAGACACACCACCCTTGCCACCTGGGGAGGAATGGAAATCAGGGGACTACTTTTTCAGGATTGATAGCGCACCCATACGCCCTGTACACGTGGAAAGGGAAGGGGAAGGGGAAACAGATAGTCTGGGCTATGAGAATGTAGGATCGAGAAGAGGGGATGAGGAACATTGGAGCGATTTCAAGGATACAGAAGGGGCAGTAGGTACAGCAGGTATCAATTAACTTACATCCAGAAGAGGAACCACTGGTGATGGCAGAGATAGGAAATAAGCAATTCATCTTCATAGTGGACACAGCGGTGGAAAGGTCATGCATAAACAAAGGTGACTTCCTATTATCAGGAAAAACTCTCAACACGCAGGGATTATCTGGGGCTGTAGTAACAGTTCCTTATACAGAAGATTTAGATGTCAAAATTGGAGGGAAAATTGTTAGGGCAACACTCCTTTACTACAACAGCTCCCCCGTCAACTTACTGGGTCGAGATATGCTCAGCAAATTGAACATGACAATATTGTTCACAGATAGAGGAATTGTCTGCGCCACACCGGGCATGTGCTCCCTACGAGCCATGCAAGTGATACACGCGATGGCCAATGAAATGGTAGTGCGAGGGATACCTGTGAACCTAGATATGTTCATTTATGGGATGAGAGTGCTTGCCGAGCAGTACCCCAGATTACCCAAAAAGCGTGGAGGGTACCCGCAGATTTTGTTTTCCGACCTGTAGCAGTGCCTGAGGTAGTTGCTGGTACTATCTTGTCTATGGACCTGGAGGCGTTACAGGTGTCTTCAAAAAGAATTGTAGTACTGGGAACAGACATTCATGGGTGTCAATGGCGTACAGTGTTATGTACTGACCCCAATATACCATTGGGAGAACTAACAGATGAGGAACTGTTTGAGGATGGCCACAACGATGGAGAGATAATACTGGAGATTTGTATTCCTTGTGATATCATGGTACAATGTAGAAAAGAACAGATCCCCCTTATGGCAATTGTTAGTGGCCTTCCCTCATTCTGTGAAGAAGACCTACAGCAGGATCCACCACATTTTTGGGCCACAAACCCACATGATGTAGGGATGCTAAAAGAAGTATCCCCAGTAAGAATAAACTTCAAACCAGGCACAGCATTATCAAGGGTAAAACAGTATCCCCTGTCCAGAAGAAGGGATTCAGGAATCAGAGGCCCTTTTGCAACGAGGGATTATTGGGCCCTCCACGTCACCATGCAATACTGCTATCTATCCGATCAAGAAAGCCACTTAATGATATTGTACAGAAAGAGTTTCCTCTTGATCCTAGCCCGGCCTCTATCCTGTGTAGCATCCCCAAACAGGGCATCCATTTCACTGTAGTGGACCTGGAAAATTCATTTATCTCAGTGCCATTCGTCCCAGAATCACAGTACCTTACAGAGTTTACCCTGGGAGGGAAGCGATTGTGTTGTGTATTGCTTTTGTAAAGGGAGAAGGAAGCCTGTGGAATGCTACCATGGAACATCATGCCTTGGTTCTCTAAGGGAATGTGCAGCAAGGCAGTTGGAGAAGAGAGCTGTGAGAGGCGTTTGGGGGTCTTTTCTAGTATGGATCTACTTAATAAATCTTAAGTAAAATCACACTTAAATGTTGCGACTCGTCTTTACATTGGCGACGAGGATCTGAAGAGGATCCACCAATACCCCCGACTGAATGATTGGGACGACTTTCCGTATGATAATAAAGTGCCTGGAAGCCGACCATGGAACTTGATAAGCATTTGGACATAGAGTGGAGGGCTGAGGCGAACGCACAAGCAGAGACGGCTCCTGAAAACACTGCCAATGTCACCCCAGCAGAGGAATTGCTGCAGCATAGCAGGGTGTCATTAAGAAGCAGTCACTCTACAGAGGGTGCACGGGACAAAGACACCGAAGGTACAGCATAAGATTTAGTGTTTTTTCTTTTTTCTACTTAACCCATAGGAGTTCGGAGGAATTTAAAAGCGCGCATGAAATGTGCTTCTTTTAAAATATCAGATGGCATCAGTGTGGCTGCACGCTCCATGAACTCTTCACGAACGAGGAAAGTAAGAGGCTCGAGTGGGGGCATTGTTCGAGCGTATCCTAGCAATGCCAAAGCCACCCTATACTACGTGCCGGCGTCCGCTTGTTCAACTGAGCATATCTCTGGAAAGCGGAAACAAGCAGAAATTAAGAGGCTCGATTGGGGGCATTGTTTAGTATCCTAGCAATGCCAACGCCGCCCTGTACTACGTGCCGGCGTCCGCTTGTTCAATTGAGCGTATCTCAGGAAGGCAGAAACATGCAGTTCCATTGGAGGCAGCATTTGATGTAGCAAAGCCGCTCTTTACTACGTACGTTTGTTCGTTCTCATCTAATCTGAAACGCGACGCGCAAGGTATCATCAGAGAGGGGAAAGAATATTGACCGCGGCAGAAACAACTTCATTTTTCTGATCTCACCGTGGGGTGTGTGCCGTGGGCCCATTTGGGGAGGTGCACTCCTCCTGGTTGAAGTGTTTCATTGTGTACATAGCTGGTTAACAAATTATGCATTTGGATGACCAGGAAGTTATTGGAAGGTACCATTTTGATCTGATAATTACTTTCCCATATCATACACTGTGCTGAAGAAAGCAGCTCTCTAGTACAGTAGTTACAGTCTCAAGGAGGGTAAAACGCATAAGCATGGCTATGGCAGGAGTGCCGGGTCCATGCATGTGTATGCCCAGTCCAGGCCCACCTAAGATTAAGTGGATGGCTTGGAAAAAAGGTTTTCTGCATTACGGCAAAGCTGCCTGCGGCAACAGCATATCATCAGAACACAAGGTCTCCATGCAAATGCACTTTATTGGGTACAAGGGTCAAAGGATTTTCGATACTTTGCCTGATATTGGAGAACTAGATGTGGAAGGCAATATGAATGAATTTGGATAGACACTTTGAGACACGTGTTAGTACAGTGTTGGAAAGATATTATTTTGGTATGAGGGAGCAACATGAAGGGGAAATTGTGGCAGAATATGTTACGGCTTTACGCCACCTATCCTTTATTCCTTTATCCAATTTATGTTGCATTGCTCCAACGAAAAAATTAGTGAGGAGATTTGGCTAAAGGACAAGCCGGGGCTTGAAGAGGTGGTTATGATGGCAAAAAGGGTTAAGCACACTTTACAATGTGTGGCGAAATTATCTCAAAAGGAGGTAAAGAGGTTCACGAGCGAAGTACTAAGGGTGGGGTAACAAAAGAAGGACTTTCGCAAAAATGTTAGAAAGAAAACAAAACATAAGGGTTTTAAGAGTAATGAGAAAACCATGAATGTGAAGGGAGGTTGAAATGAAGATAGGTTGTGTTTTCGTTGCGCAAGTGCTAGGCACTTCGCCATATCAACTATATGTCCAGGGAGGAAAGAGTTGTGTGGGAGGTGTAAAAGGTGGGGACATTTTGATAATTGTTGCAAAAATTACTCCATAGGGGACAGCAAGAAGGTGCTGTACGTAGGGAAGTATATGCGACAATCTTCTGGTGAGGATGAAGTGGAAGTGGTTACGGTCAATATGGTCAAATGTGATGATGAGGATGATTGTGAGCATCCATTTGCTGACATCAATGTTAATGGCAAAAAGGTGAACATGGTGGGTGATTCAGGTGCCAAAATAACTCTCATGTCATGGCAAGTATATGAAAATGAAGTGGGAGGGAAGGTGAATGAGTTATTACCATCTGATAAAAGGCCAGGTGGTTACAATTGTGGGAGAAATTATGTAATTGGATATTGTGTTGCCACGTTTGAATTCAAGGGTAGAGAAACAAAGGAAAATCTATGTAACGAAGAGTGGGGAGACTCTTTTGGGGTGGAGGGAACAGAGGGGTCTGCGGATAAGTTCGATCCAAACACAGAGGAACAAGTTCTCAATGTAGGAGAGAGATGGGACATAATTGGGAAATATCTGGAGGTATTTTCCAAGAAGGTGGGATGTGTTAAGGTCATGGTGCATAAAATTATGAAGAAAAAAGGAAGTAAGCCGGTGAGTGCCAAACTTCGCCCCATACCTTTAGCGCTTCGCAATGGAGTGCATGAGGAGTTAGAGAAATTGAAGAGTGCAGGGGTCATAGAACCAGCAAAGGGTGTGGAGTGGATTTCTCCATTGGTTGTGGTGAAGAAGGCGAGTGGAGAGTATGTGTAGATTTGAGAGAGGTAAATAAATGTGTGGTTGCAGAGAGACACCCCTTACGTAATATGTCAGAGATGCTGAGCAGAATTGGTCGAGCCAAATATTTTACAATGCTGGATATGGCCAGTGCGTATCACCAAATTCAACTCGATCAGGGGTCCAGGAAACTTACGGCATTTATAACACATGATGGTCTGTACGAATTTCACCGGATGCCGTTTGGGTTAATTTCGGCATCATCCGTGTTCCAGAAGGTGATGGACAACATTTTGGGAGGTGTGGACAATGTGTGGTGTTTCCAGGATGATGTGTTAGCGTGTGGGGAGAGTGAATACATTCTTGAGAGGAATGTGAGGAGAGTAGTGGATGTCTTCAGGGAGAAAGGAATAACGCTTAGGGCAGAGAAGTGTGTTTTTCGAAGTAGAGTAGTGGAGCATCTTGGACACAAAATTTCGCAGGAAGGACTTAAACCTAAGAAGGATTTGGTGGAAGGAATTAAGAAAATAAGGTCTCCCAGGAATAAGGCAGAGCTGCAATCATTTTTGGGCATGATAGAATTTTATCACAGGTTTGTGGATAATTTTGCTGATAGAGTCAACAAGATGAGAAGTTTTTTGAGGAAAGGTGTTGATTTCAAATGAGACGATGAGTGTGAGGCAGAATTATGTGAGACAAAGAAAAATTGATATGGCAAAAGCCTTGGCTATGTTTGATACTAAGAGGAAGTGTATAATTTCAGTGGATGCCAGTGAGGCAGGGATTGGTGTTGCGTTGTCTCAGGTTGGGGTAGATGGCAATGAGGAGGTTGTGACTCATGCTTCCAGGATGCTGAGGGGTGCCGAGTTAAATTACTCGGTTTTGGAAAAGGAGGCGTTGGCGTGCCATTGGGGAATTGAAAAATGTAAGTATTTTGTGTGGGGATCAGAATTCATGTTGCGGACAGATCACAAACCCCTCAAAACCATATTTGTGAATAAAGGTTTAGATAAGGTGCTCAGGAGAGTTTCATGCTGGGTGGCAAGGTTACAATGTCACAAATTTGAAATTGAAGTGATTCCTGGGAAGGAGAATGTGCGAGCTGACCCTGTTTCTAGATTGCCGGATGAGGATTCTGAAGGTAGTCGAGGAATATGGGAAGATATCATTACAGATATGGTGTATGTCACCCATGATGGAGTGATTACTAGGTAAGAGTGGGAGAGTGAATTGAATTCAGATGAAATGTGGAGACGCATTTTGGATTTTGTTCGAAATGGATGGCCAGAAAAGAGACTATTGAATGGGGAGGAGAGAGCAATGTGGGAGGTGAGATTGGAATAGAGTATAAAGGATGGCTTAATATATCGTTGGGATCGACTAGTGGTTCCAGGAAGGCTTTGTAGAAGACTTTTTGAGATTAGTCATCAAGGACATATTGGAATTTTCAAAACGAAAGAGCTCATCAAGGGAGACTATTGGTGGCTGGGATTTCACTGTGAAGTAGAGAGGGTAGTTGGGTCATGCGTCGAGTGTGAGATGTCGGCTAAAAATGCTCATGCTACGTGACAACTCATGATTAATGTTAATGCTCCTATAGGTGTGGTGTGACTTAGCTATGGATATTGTTGGTCCGATGGATTTAGGAGGTGGACGTGGAAGTTTTATTGTGGTGGTGATCGATTTATTTTCTAGGTGGACAGAGTTTAAAGTCATGAGGGTGGTGTCCTCTCAGTGTATGGTTGAATTTCTGCAAGGTATTTTTGAAAGAGATGGGTTGCCTCGGTCTTTAACTGATAATGGCGCACAATTTGTGGGTGGTTTATTTCAGGAGTATATGAGGATGTCTGGAATAAAACATAAGCGCACAGCTTTATATCAGCCCCAGAAAATGGTATGGTTGAAAGGGTGAATCGATATATTATGGATGCAGTACGAATGAGTGGAGTAACAGGAAAGGATAAGAAAATTGCAATAAGGGAACGATTGTATGCCCTGCGTTTGGCACCCCATGTGGAGAGGGGAATGAGTGCATTTGAGTTGATGAGGGGTAGGAAACCCAACACATTGGTGTCTCCACCATGGTTGGGAAGGGCCAGAGAGACAAATGGTGTAGTGGAAGAGGTAAAAAGGAGAATGGATGAGAGGAAGGAGGGATGGGTGAGGAGAGTGAATGAAAGATTTCCAAGGCGGGCAGTGGTGGAAGAGGTTGGAGATTGGGTGAGAGTGAAAAAGGGAGTTGTGAAGAAGAAGGGTGACATGATATATTCTGAGCCGGTGCAGGTTTCACAGGTGTTGAATGGTGCTGTAAGAGTACAAAGTGGACACGTCTGGAACATGTCCAGAATTGTTAGTGATTATGAGGTCTCATAATAAGAGTTTAGAAGAATACATGTTCATGTAAAATTTGTAGTTCTTCATTGTTACAGAATTCAAGTGTGTGTATCATAAGTTTCACTGCGGTGGAATGTAATGGTTATAGTTTTTTTTGTTACGAAATTCATTGTTCATTGTAAATATGTTTCCTCATCTGTTATGCAAAGGTATATTGATGCATATCGAATATTGTGTAATTATAAAAGGAGGGAGGTGTGTTGTATATTGCTCTTGTTAAAGAGAGAAGGAAGCCAGTGGAATGTTACCATGGAACATCATGCCTTGGTTCTCTAAGGGAATATGCAGCGAGGCAGTTGGAGAAGAGAGCTGTGAGAGGAGGTTGGGGGTCTTTTCTAATATGTATTTACTTAATAAATCTTAAGTAAATCACACTTAAGTGTTTCGGCTCCTCTTTACATGTACAGGCACCATTGCTTGCCCCAGGGGTACTGTGAAAGACCCAACATCTTCAGCAGAATACTCCACAAAGACCTGGGCAACATTCAGGTGTCCAGCACCAGAATATGTAGACAACCTACTGGTCTGCAGCGACATCCAGCACAGCTGTCGCAGGGACTTCATTACCCTACTCCAGTTGCTAGCTCAGAAAGGATATAAGGTATATAAAAACATACTCCAGTACTGTTTACCTGAAGTGCTCTACTTAGGGCAACTCATCTCCAAAGATGGTAAGAGAATAATACCCAACAGAGCTGCCACAGCGCATGCAACTCCCAAACCAACAACAGTGGAAGAAATGCAAAATTTCTTGGGTCTCTGCAACTATTGCCGAGCATGGATACTAGGCCAATTCTGCAAGGGCTCAAAGAGGCACAGAAGGAGGGAACGATCATCCAATGGACAGCAGAAATGGTGACTGCTTTTGAGGATTGAAAGATGTCATTTCAACAGCCCCAGTTTTAGCTACCCCAGACTACACACAGGAGTTGTATCTGTTTTCACACTCCAATGGCACCCTCATGACCGCAGTACTGACCCAGAAAAGCTCCATGGGACCGACACAAGCCTTTGGCCTACTACAGCGGTACACTTCATTAGGTCATGCAGGGACAGTTTGCTTGCGAACAAGCAATTGCTGCGGCGCCATTGAAAATAGTTCCACTATCGTAAGGGGATTCTCAATAATATTGTACATTGAGCACTCACTGTTTGCCATACTAGTCCACATTAACCAAACAAAGAGTATCTGCCTATGAGATAATATGATCAAGCACAAATGTCCATATAGTGCAATGCAGAACAGTAAACCCTGCCACATTTCTGAGAGAACCCTGCACCGTTGAAGACATGCAACAGCACGATTGTGCAAATATATGAAGGGAAAGGGGATGACATCCCCAAAGCAAAGGACAGGGCCCTAGAAGAGGGGGGAAGTATTTATTGTTGACCGGTCAGCGTCAATTGATTCAGAGACAGGAGAAAAACTAGTTGGGGCGGCTGTAGTGAGACTGGAGGAAGGCGAGTACGAAACGCTCATCATGAAAATATTACCCAGACATTTTTCTGCACAAGCGGCAGAACTTGTAGCGCTGATTGAGGTCCTAAGAGCATCAAAGGGATGTTGCGTTACAATATATTCGGAATCTGCATACATCACTACCACGCTGCACGCAGGTCTGTACCGATGGAGGAGAAGGGGGTTCAGGAGGGCAGATGGGACCCCAGTGCAACATGCAGTATTACTGAACACATTGATCACTGCCCTTGCAGAGCCCTCAGTGGTAGCAGTGGTCAAGTGCTTAGCTCACACTCAAAACACAGACAAAATCTCTTTGGGGATCGCAGCCGCGAAAAAAGCAACATTCCTTCCAGTAAACATGAGTGCAGAACACATCTTAGCAAGTGCGGCAGCGCCCCCAACCACGGATGCGTACACCACACTGCCCATAGTACAGATCATCGGATTATAGCATTGAGTGCCCAAAGAAGAGCAGGACCTCTGGTTCAAATGTGGGTCTGTTTAATTGCCCACAGATCTCCTCTGGCGACAGCCAGCAAAGGAAAGGCTGTAATGCCCGTCAAGCTACTTTACACAGCATTTGAACAGCTGCACTTCCCATTCCGCAGTTCCAAACATATTGCAACCGATCTCAAGGAAGATTGGCTCATTCCAAATTTACAGGAGCACCTGACCCAAATGGTGGTCCAATGTACCACGTGTCAAGCACAGGGATGACATTGAGAACTTTACGGGGTACATTGCACTACCCTGTGGGCCCTTTCTGAGAGCTGCACATTGACTACGCAGACATGGGAGAAAGGTGCAATTGAGCAAGATTTTTGATCGTGGTGGTGTGTCCATTTTCCCGATGGGTGGAAGCAGGTCCATTTGCCCACCCGATGCAAAATGTGCAGCGAAGTTCCTTGTTAGAGAGGTTTTCCCCCAATGCAGAGTGTGTGATGTCCTGCGATCAGACAATGGGACTCATTTTTTCAATGTATTGTTCAAGGAAGTGACAAAGTTGTTGGGGATCAAGCACAGAATGTGATCAATTTACCACCCACAAGCGAATGGGATGCTGGAGAAAAACAGTTGTCTCAAAAGTAGATTGTCCAAACTATGAAACACCCTCAAGAGAAATTGGGTGTACTGCCTGCCCCTGGCACTGCTCCAATTGCGCACCCAGCCCAGTAAGGACCACCAGCTGTCCATCATGATGAAATAGTGACTGATCGATACATGCAAACGCCACAGTCACCAGTATGGAGAGCATCAGACGCATACAGAGCTGCCACTATTTTAGGAGAGGAATTCAAATAATATCTCACATAACTTACATGCGCAATAAGATACATTTCAAAACAAATTGCACCCCCCTTCACAGAAACAAGAGAAACTACAACTACTCTGACAATGCCCCGACCCAACCCTTGTTACCGGGGAAGTGGAATTATGTAAGGAGTTTCGTTAGGAAGTGGAACACATCCCGCTTCCACTGACCTTATGAGGTGGTGTTTACCACCCCACTTGCAGAAAAAGTAAAGGGGCTGAGATACTGGATACAACTCTCAGATGTTCGTAAAGCCCCAGACAGCCGCTCGCAAAACACACCAAATGAAAACAACCAAACTACCTCAACCTAAAGTGGCACTAACCGAACTTTAATATATATATATATATATATATATATATATATATATATATATATATATATATATATATATATATATCTTTCTCTCTCTCTCTCTCTCTCTCCCCCCCCCCCGCAGGTGTAACGATTTTGGAAATGACACTGCTGCGACCTTCATCAAATGTAGATAGGAGTAGAATGAGTTTTTTGAGAATGTACAGTTATAGTTGCAGTTTGCACATTGTAGCGATTTTGTTTAATATATTAATGCTAGCATTGGGCATTTACTGGGCTGCATCTTTATCTGGGGGACCATATAAAAGAGGGGGGGGGGGTAAATGGACACGGGATGGATATAAGTGGACCTGGAATGAGAACTTGCCAATGAACCTTACACGTTTGCATCATAATATGACAAGAAAGGCCCCAAGTGTTATTGTGTCTACTAAAATGTAACTGATGGGTCACCAAATGCCCCAAATGCCATGTATATACCCTCTTTAGCACTCAGCCCCCCAATCATCTACCTCAGTATTTAACATGTTGTTGAACGCAGCCCATAATATGTCTACAGGTTTGTCCCGCATCTTTACCCTGAGTGAATGGATGAATGTGAGCGCCCAGCTAATGAGAACTGAACCAGTTGTTGGGAGCAACAAATAACATAATGCATAATACCATAAATATCACATGTATCAACTCCCAAGCCACGCCCTGCAATAATTCATCCTAGCAGTGCCGGGAAGAGAAGGTTCCCCTTGCGTAGTGAAAGAAGAAAACAACAAACGCGCCCACATAAGTGTGATGCCTCTCATGGTTTAGGATTAGACACAGTGGAAGACCTTTGCCATCCCGAACATTCAAACCTTTGGTACTCTGATATGAGTGCGATGGGAAGGAGAACGACTATTGGGAGTTGCTATGTCTGTTCTCTAATATCTCATGCATCTGGGGCACCCAAAGTCTTGATATCACGAGAGGTACCATTGAATGAAACACGTCTAATTCACCTTGCACTATGAAGAATAAAGGGCACTTTCCAGGCATGCAATGTTCACTTACAACTCCCAGATACCCGAAAATGCAAGACCAGCTCCACCAACCCCAACTGTTTCAAAGAAGCGTTCCTCGCTATACAAGCGACAAAATACATGGACAATAAGTGGCAAGAAGCAACGTTCATGCGCAAAGCAGAATAACTTGTCGGTTACTCAGGCGAAACACTAGCCCTTGTTGAGCAAGCATGTGCACAAATATTGACATAACATATTGCAAAACTGACATGGGTCACAGCGATTGAAAAACCGGTTAAGGTGCACCAGGAAGAAAGTTATGAAGTTGCTTATTCCAGATATCCGAAAGGGTACTGCCGCATTGATGGACTACTAATGGGTATGTGGCCAGAAAGCGTACTTGCACCTCCCATCATCATGGAGGGGCTATTGCTCGCTTGTAAGGCTGGAAGTGACCCTGCTTGTTGTACCTGAAGAACACCTAAAGGGGGGACCCTTCTCAGATGAAGATCAATAAGAGCTCGAAACCACAGTAATAGTGCCCACCATTTTGCCTCCAAATGTCTGCATCCTACCAGAAAAAGAAGGTCATTGTTATGCTCACCTGGTCTCTGTGGAGGCATTGGGGCACGGTTGCAGCCCTCCCGAGGGTGAGGTCGCTCAGGTCTGACTTTGCCCTCTGTACCTATGTGCTGACTGGTGGTAATAGGTGATGCTGCTCGGGACTGCTCCTGTTGATTAGTTTTGGCGAGCACTCCGTCCTGCTGCTTCTGGCAGGGGCGCTTGTATGATCTGGACCGAGTTCCTTCACTGGTCCCTTGCACGTTATAGTCCAGTCCTGCTGTGACTAAGCCACCATACTTCAGGTAAGCTTTCCTGTTTGCCTCAGTCTTTCCTCGTCTGTTTTTGTTGTATTGTAAAGTTCGTTGTCTTGTATTGCTGTCCGTTCCACTTTTGATGTTTGCTCTGTTGCTTTCTCCCCTTGCAGGTGATGTTGCCGGCCCGGCAGAAGCTGCAGAGCTCGAGGCAGCAGCCAGAGGGAATGAGGAACGAAGCTGCAGTGGTACGGTAGCTGGTAAGTTGTTAACTAGGGGACGCGTGGGGACCGATGTTCTAACCTTGTCTTTCTTTTTCTTCACAGGATCAGAGTTCGTGGATGCGGAGAGCAGTGCTGCAGCGTCGGGATCAGGATCACTGGATGTCAGGAGATGAGTCTGCAGATGAAGTGATGAAGCACCGGTTTCCTGGAGGTGAGTATGCAGGAGAACGCCTGGTTTCAAAGGTAAGTAAACTGGTCCAAGCGGCGGTGAGCATCACGTTGCACGTGAGTGCACAGTAACGCAAAGCACCGGCCTTAAGGATGGCGCACCTTATATAGCTGAGCTTCTGAAGCCACGCCCACCAGGTTCAGCTTGCATGCCACACCCGATGAGTCAGCACATGGAGACCAGGCCTAGGGAGCCACACTCGATGAGTCGGCACATGAGGATGTTCTCTGGAATAAAGGCTTTCAGCTCCTGGAAAGTTCTTGAAAAATAAAAGCACACCTGCACTGAAATAAAGTGTTCCTGCTCACATCTCTATATGAGCCTGGCGCCAAAGGCAGCAGGACTGAGTCCAGCCAGGGCCCCTGTGTTTATGGGTCCCAAAGGGACATACGCGAGTCAAGTGACCATTGCCCCCATCACTACATGGTGTGGTTTTTGTGTTCTAGGGCCTGTGGCCATGACAGCCTGCGGTGAAAGAAGCAATCCTCTAACTATTTGTCTCTAGAATCAGACTTTCTTGCACTAATACCAAACGAATACAGACTATACAATTCCGCAGAGACATTTTTGCATCCCTTGTGCTCAGTATCCAGACTCAAGCCAATGTTAAATGGCTCCAAATCGTTTGATGGCAATTGATCCAGCTGGTAAATGACACTAAAGAAGGTTTCAACGTCCTCAAGGTGGAGCTAAGAGCACTCAGGCTAATGACAATGCAAAACCGACACGTCCTCGACTTCCTAACAGCCATGGAGGGCGGTGTCTGAAAAAGATTGGGATTTCATGTTGCACGTTCGTACCTTCTGCTGACACCGACAATGGGACACCATCACATGGCATTCGGCTGGGTACCATCCTGGCTTGGAACAACGATGAAGATGTTGGTCCCTATTCTCCTATTTATTTGGGTGATTTTTTGCACATGCCAATTGGGTCTCCAATGTTGTGCCAAAGCGGTTGCTAATAGTGCAATGATGATGGTGACAACTGGAAAAACTCATGGTAAGACCCCTCGTGGTACCAAGGAAGTAGAAACCCAAATAGAAGAAAACAATGACCCTAAATATCGTATGGATGCTGTCTATCAGGGACACGGGGATGAGGTGGACACTACATCACACTACTATTCCACCCCCACCAGACCCTGAAAAAATCATAAGGAAGTTTGGGTGGATTTAGCAGGGGATGAGGGTGCATATATATGACCTGCACACCCGAACAATATGTGCAGAGCGGGGAGATCCTGAGACATGTCTGTACAGCATGGAGGCCCATAAAATGGACACCTGCATGGGACGAAGCAGACAGGTGGGCAAATGAAGGGAAATATGAATTTGTTACAGTAGAAGTAACAAAAGGGGGGCTGTTGGGATGGAAAGGAACCTATCAAAACACGAGAGAGCACTAGCACACCAATGTAAATTGAAAATTCAAAAAAAATTGAGATATGAATGAGTTGATAATAGTGTGAGAGTGTTCAAGGTGCAGGGGAGAGAGACTCAGCCTTGGTATATAGGCTGGATATATACAAAGAACAAAAGAGCTTTTAGGCATTTTAGAAAACATTAGGTTCCTACTGGTATTTGTGAACAGGATGTTCTCTTTAAATCAACAATGCTGTTGGATAATTTTGCTTGAATTGGTTCTTTAGAAATGTCAAGTATAATACCACCATGGTTTCAACTGAAAATTATACCTAATTTTCGTTTTTTGTAGATATTGTGAAATCCCACCATGGTTTCAATTGAAAATTATAAAAACTATCTAATTTCCGATTTTTGTAGATATTGTGAAATCTTGTTGAAATTGCTGCCCCTGATGAAGAGTTTATGAAACTCAAAACGCGTTGGGCCAACCAGAAACAAATAAAAAAGAACAAGACTGTTTCTTTTAAAGAAAAGGAGTCATTGAAAATTCTTTTGTTTACTTATTATCGAGAAAAAAATCTTGTTTGAATACTTATGTCATAAGATCTGTTATTTAGAATGTGGAACTCTATGTAAACATCTTTAGGCTTTCACCTCTTAAAATGTGTGCAGGTGACGCAGTTTTCCATAATTTGGATCTCTTTTGTTCCATGGAAATGAACCTATGCCAGCCCCGTAGGCACTTCCACATAAGGCGAAACCCATTCAAAGCAATCTAAAGTATAAGGGGGGGAGCAGCCGATGCCCATGCACCATATAGAAACCTTGTAGCCCATAGAAGGGTATCCCAACACTAGCAATGCCCACACTCCGCAATGCCATTTTTTAATAGGCCCTAAATGAGGCAGGCCGCAGACTCATGCTGCTCGCGTTCCACACCCACAGACCCCAATTTCTACATAGCATGCTGGCTCCGCTTGAGCCTTGTTCCCACAGAAGTCCATTTCCCTCTTGTCCCTCTATTGTTGCGAATAATCAGTAATGCCTTCAGGAATGTGCCCGACACAGAGCGTGAGATAGTACCAGGCCCCAGGATGTGTCTATTCATCTCCACTAAACTGCCATCGAGGTTCCAACCCCCAGCCAGCCAGCCTGGTGCCGGCCGCACATCACTAACCTGACCCCCACTCCCCTGGCTCTCTAAGAAGCAACCGACCCCCAGGTCCTAACCACCATAAATCGCCCATCGAAGTGCCAAAGCACACAGGACTGTATTTCTCCATAGCAATAACACACGTCCAAGCAACCTGCGATGCAGAGAATGGTAAATCACAGATCAATCCCCAGAGGGGAGACCTTAGGTGCGGGGACTGTGGGATCAATGAAGCCCTGAATGTATGAGTCAGCATGACTGTATTTTATCCTCTCCTCTCCTTGGTACCCCTTTCCTGTGCTGTCCAGGTGCCTGCCCTAATGAATGAATAGTGTGTTTAGTTTAGGTAAGAAACAGTGCATTTCATGAGTGACTTGACCTTCACCATGAGGATGAGCCCAGCAGACACACGTGGAGCCAGATCTATGGAGAAGAACCAGCCAATTAGTGCCATACCAGTATTTATTTTCTCTGGAGACTTAAGGTTCCAACCGAAGGGCACCTGTTCACCCTCTTCGTCAGATTTCATACATTGTTGAAATGAAGGGTTTCAAAGAGAGAGTAGTGTATTTCAGGGCAGGTCCAGTGTCTGCAATGCTGATCGGCGCCAAGGACAATGTCTAAGCAGGCGGCGAGACTTTGACACCCGAAGCTAGAGGCTGATGGCGCTGGGAAACTTAGTCCTTCCTTGGGTCATGGTGTGCAGTAGCCCTGCCAGTCCCGGAAGATGCTGTGGGCCCCCGTTGGTACTAAGGCTGAAACCATTGGTGCCGTAGGCACATAGGATGAAGCCGCCGGCGCTTTGGCAACAATGTCAAGCATCTTGAGGTGAAAATGTTCCCATTTCTCCAGGGTGGAGGAATTGGAAAAGGTACCAGAGCCACCCTGTCATCCTTCACCTTTTGCTTGAAAGGGGGAAATCTCTCCATTCACAAAATTTAACAACCTGGATTCCTCCACTAGTCAAGAGACCAGATTTGGCAAAGCCGTATTACATTCGGTTCATCCCTGAGGGATGCATGACATTCTTACTCCCACCTCCAATTGCATGCCACTGCTATGGGAGTCTATCAAAGATAAGGAATACGTCGGAGGACATAATCCCTTCGAAGAACAAGTTACTTCTTACCCTGTAACGTTCTTTCGATGGGATGTTCCCCCGACGTATTTCTTATCACCCCTCCCATCCATCCCCACATTAATACTTCCCTTGCGGTTGCAGCTTACGCTCCTTCAAGGTCAATAACCAATTCAGGCATGACTTTTCTTATACTACAAAACGGAACTGAGCAACGGACGCCGCGCATGGCTATTTATGGGCATGGTGACGTCAGCGCCGATACTGTGGCCGTCGAGGGACATCGACTCGGTGGACGTCGGCGCGCAGCGCCCTCTACTGAAAAAATTTCCGAGGCCAGCAAGCTGGAGACGAATTATCAAAGATAAGGAATACGTCGGAGGAACATCCCATCGAAATAAAGGTAAAAAGTAAAAAATACAAAACAAGAATGGAATGAAGCTGGCTGACCATGTTTTCTGAATAAGCTCTTACTTGAAGTTGGTGCATTGAGAAGGGTAGCAGAGGTAATAATTGATCATTTTAAATATTGGACAGCCACAATAGTGGTGCATTCCGTGCTGACAACTCGCACAGAAGAAATATATAATCGCTAATTAGGTTGTGTATTATTGACTGATCTCACCCAAAACAAAGAATTCTCAATTCATGCTTATCTCAGTTTCATAAGCTAGATCCAAAAGGATTGGACCCACAATTATAATATTATTGATGACGTTATATACTAGGGTTTTGATTTTTCCTAAGTTAGACACAATAAAACAATATGTAAAGAAACTTCCGTCTCGACAACATTGTGCTTTATTTATGTGCATACATCTTGATTTGAAGTTGTGTGTCCCGGGTTTGGAGTGAGGAGAGACTGTTGGTGCTGTAGGCTGTCATAATTATCTTATCAAAACAATCTGTTTTAAATGCAATGATTATACTTAGGCGCTAAGAATAGAGGTTTTTAGTGGATTTCTTCCCTTTGGTCAAAAGCCATCTTTTGAGACCTTTGAAATTGCGTGATTACGGGTCAACAACATTCTTTAATTTTACCTGCCACACAAAATTCTTTAATTTTACCTGCCACGGAATTTTCTAGGAGACTATTTTGTTGGATGAATTTAATTTTGTCAATGCGATCTGAGGTAAGTTTGTTCTCTTTTTATCATGCCCCTTTTATACCCTATACCGTGCACATTGCTTTGTTATACTTTTATTTCATGCATCTTTCTTCATTCACAGCATAACATTTGATTATCGATTTGAAAAGTGTTTTGCTTGGCATCGTGGTCATGCCACATCCATTCTGCACAGTTCGATCGCACATATTTATGTTTGAAGATTTCCAAATGTCATGTGCTTTGTGATCTCCGGCCGAGACACAGCAATTGGGCGCATCATGCTCTCAGAAACGAGAAACAGGATTGTCAGTGTCCCAGAAAAAGCGACAACGTACTAGAGCTTTCGCATGGAAAACAGTACAAACAGAGGAAGGTGGGTGCGACGTTGAACGAAAATGTACCACGGGCAGGAACTGCTTGTGTTTTTTTTTTTGTTTTGTTTTTTTAAATAAAATGCAGTTTCTTGAAACATACGTGAGGAAATGTCAGTGTAGCCAAACTCAGTAGAGTAATGCCATCTACTGGTGCCAGGGGGAAGTACAGAAGCAACTTGACATATCAGCATTTGATTTTTCGGTGAAATATTTTGCCATTTAAGTTTATTTCTATCAGCGCTTTAAATAAATTGAAAACTTTCATTCATTCCAAATATTCAAATGTTGTGTTTAAAGTGAACATTCCAAAAGATGTGAGTTTAGGGCATGCTATTCATATACGTTGTTATCGGTTTATATTATATTTCCCGTGGTTTGAAGTAAACTATTAGTCCTGTATGCTACATTCCCATCCTTTGCACCAATGGTAAGTGGATGGGCTTAAGTCAGGCTGGAAAATGTGAGCCTGGGTGGCATCTTGGATTCGGTACTACGCTGCAAAAACTTCCAAGTAGACATATTTCCCTTTCCCCTTTGTGGCATATCCGGGGATGGCAAAAGAGCGTCCCAAGTGGGTAGAATAGGGCTTCTTCATTCAAGATGAAAACAATTGAGAATTGGGGCCATGGGGATCGCAGACGGGCTTGGAGACCAAATTCACAGCTATACACGTTTTTTGCATCCCCTAAATTAATATTGTATCACAATATCCAAAATACAACTAAAACCTACTTACTATTTTCGAAAGGTTTCGTGGCTTTCTGATCACGGTGGGCAACGATATTTAACTTTAAAATTTAGAACCCATTAAGAGAACTGCGTGAACCTTTCCAGATAACATACAGACCACCACGATTACGAATTGGAGGTTTCGTGAAGTTCCGCTCCGGCCGGGAGGCAGAGGCATATAAGGGAGTCAAATACCACATTTCTGATATGGACGTTTAGAGGAAAACTCATTGGACTGATGGATATCGAACTTGAAAAAGAAGTTGACATCTGGAACAACTGTGCCCGAGCAAGTTGGCAAATGGGAATGCAGGGATGTTCAATCGCAACAGCGATCACCATGCCCAGTGCTTTAAGTGGGCCTGGCCCGAGCCTGGAAGTCTCCAGAAAAGGGTCCCGAGCCGTGCCCTCCCCCCGACTAGGCCCAGCCATGCGGACACCTGAGAAAGCCTGTGTAGCGGCTGCACGGTTACGCGAGCTGCCTGCAGGTGTCCGCACATCCAAACCTTAGTGCGGACACCTGCAAGCAGCAGGTGTAACCGTGCAGTGCGGCCTCCTGATGGGTCTGTACTCTGAAACAGTTTGTTTTTTGTTTTTGAGTAAATGGCCATCACCCAGCATGAAGCCCTGCCTCACGCTGGCTGATGGCTATTTACTTGGAAACAAAAGGCGAGCTGGGCAGTCCGGTTCCATGTCATTTCATCGCGGGATGTTTTTTTGCGATTTTTTTTTTCTCTAAAAAAAAAACCCATCGAATATTTTCTCCCCAAAAAACCCCATTTTCGAAAAAATGAGATTTTTTCCGAAAACAATTCACGGTAAAAAAAACTTGCGAATGAACATCCCGCGACGAAAGGACGTCGTACCAGTAGTCCAGCCATCCTCCTGTTTTAGAGTACAGAGCCATCAGCAACAGGCAGCACTTTCATTCAAGGAGCACGTGGTAAAGCATTGCACCACGCGGCTCCTTGAATGAAAAGGCTGTGGCACACTGGTGTCACGCCTTTGGTGCGCCTAGCCCCTTCTTTTGTTTAAAACGAGGGGCTGGGCGCATCAAAGGTAATAATGCCAGTGCGCCCCAGCTCGAATGGGTGGGGGCTCTCGATAGGGGGCGTGGCCTAAGCAAACCCGTACTTAGGTCACACCCCCTAACGAGAGCCCCCCTCAATTTCTAATCCCACTTAAAGCCCTGACCATGCCCTTAGCCGGGCAAGCATTGCAGTTTGGATCATGGTGCCTGTGGCATGCCTCAGGAACGGTGACTAGTCTATGTATGGCTAGTTGCCACTGTAGCCAAATTTACTATATTTGGGGTATGGCCGCCCGCAAGCCATGCTCCGGGGACAGGGCTCAATGTGCCTGGTCTAAGGCTACATCTAGCGGGCACCAGGGGAGCCGACTTATGAATTTGCCCGGGGGTGCCCAAATATCGGAAGTGACATCACCGGCAGTTATACGATCGTATTTGCACATAGTCGCCAACTTGGTGAAAGGGGGGGGCGCAGGACAGTGGAAACATTGGCTAGCATGTACTGCATATACTAAAGTCAAGTAAGAAGGAGGTTTAAACCTTCCAGTTGCATTCCAGTAAGCCATCACTGCCCCTACTCCACCCCTCTATAATCATCACGGTTGTAGTAGCCCACAAAAGGCAGAGCCACACAACTAGGATGGGAGAACGAAATGCCATCCCATCCTGTGAGTGTGTCAAACCTCAGAGCAAAGACTGTGCATGTGCTGCCTACATTGGAGCACAGTATCACTAATTTGGTGCAAATCTCGCAAGTGTGAGCATGGGAATCCCCTGCGTGTGTGTGAGCTGCAGACTCCGGATCACACGCTCACTTCTTCAGTGTGAAACTCTGGCCAAGGCTCTTTGGGCAAGCATTCAAGATGGATCTCACCCCTTTAAATAGTGTGATATATTGAGTGGGCACCTCACTCCTTGGAGCATAGTATCACCCGTTGCTGGTAATCTCACAACTGAACGTATTCTCACTCCAGTTTTCTCGATCTATAGATCCACACCATATTCATCAATGTGTGTGCAGGGGTGAGAACATGTGTCTGAGAGAGCTCATTCTTTCATTCAGGAGAGATAAAGGGGTAACAACCCCCTGTATGTGGGATCAGGATCATTTTGCCCCATGGCCCCTCACTCCAGAATGAGTGAGCAGGTTTTAAGACCCTGCTGATTCTGCTATCCTACAGGCTCGAGTCTTCTATCATTTGCCCCATCACGTCTTCAAACATCCTGAGCGGCAGCTTATGGACAGCAGGCAGCTCGGGACATGCCTGTTGCCAATTGAATGTAGCCAGATCTACTACTGGGAGAGTGCCATGAATCCACATTGGTGGAGAAGAAGCACTCAACATACAGAACACAATGATATAGTGTTGCAGTCCTGCTGAGAAATGACAATTCTGTCTGTTTAAATGTAAGGCAGAGTGGCTGAGAAGTACACACACTGTGCCATTAAAAATAAAGCAGCTGTGATGGTGGTAGTGCTGCTTTGGTGTCATAGAGAGTATGCAATTCCCTGTGCTGTAGTGTTAGTCATTTCCTATTGAAGTATAGCAGCCCTGTGGAGAAGTGCCATCAAAAGTGAAGTTGTCCATTAGGCTGGATCAGTGCTGCCTCATAAAAGGTGTAGAAGCCTCTGTGAGAAGTGGCAGTACTGTCCCAACGGTGAGAAGTGTAGTATTTTCACATGAACTATGCTTAAGCACTTTGGGTTATTGAATAGTGCTGCTACATTCTGAGTAATTCCATCCCAGGTCCAATGACCCGCCAGTCTTACACCTGCACTGCCTTCCTGGCAACCCCCGCACTTGGGGACTGTTTTCTGTATCCCTACAGTCCCACTACCAGCACTTGACACCTTATGCCTGCACTTACCCTTGTACTTGCCACCTGCTGGCCTTACTTTTACTTATTGTTATTTATCCTATTATCCCATGTACTGCACTGTCCCCTCCCCCTTCCCTCCCCGTACTTTCCCCCTTCCCATGCACTTGCGCAATCTGAATGACACCTGGCCTAGTAGGATCGTTGTCCGTCTTCCCTCTGTTCCCCCTCCCTTGCCTCGTTGCGCCTTGAAACACTTGTGTACAGGCGAGATTCTACACCCACAACAATCTGGCTTTAGAGCTGTACTTATTCTATATTCAGAATAAGTGATAGTTACTTTGGATTGATTCAGGTCAACACTAGCAATGATTCATGAATGATTATCAAATTGGAAACAAATTCAGCAGTTGCAAACAAGAAACAGCTATTTTTACAAGTGGTGAAATGGAGCTAAATTGCAATTCGCTGCAATTTTTCTGCGTGCCTAAATCGCGAATGTCGTTTTGGGTTTGTTGGAAAACTTAGGATCCTAGTTTTAAAATGACAGTTTAATAAACACCTTATGCCTGCACTTACCCTTGTACTTGCCACCTGCTGGCCTTACTTTTACTTATTGTTATTTATCCTATTATCCCATGTACTGCACTGTCCCCTCCCCCTTCCCTCCCCGTACTTTCCCCCTTCCCATGCACTTGCGCAATCTGAATGACACCTGGCCTAGTAGGATCGTTGTCCGTCTTCCCTCTGTTCCCCCTCCCTTGCCTCGTTGCGCCTTGAAACACTTGTGTACAGGCGAGATTCTACACCCACAACAATCTGGCTTTAGAGCTGTACTTATTCTATATTCAGAATAAGTGATAGTTACTTTGGATTGATTCAGGTCAACACTAGCAATGATTCATGAATGATTATCAAATTGGAAACAAATTCAGCAGTTGCAAACAAGAAACAGCTATTTTTACAAGTGGTGAAATGGAGCTAAATTGCAATTCGCTGCAATTTTTCTGCGTGCCTAAATCGCGAATGTCGTTTTGGGTTTGTTGGAAAACTTAGGATCCTAGTTTTAAAATGACAGTTTAATAAAGTCAAGATTTCAAATGACAGATTGCGCGTTACAGATTTGGAATCAACAGGATGGACACAAGATTCTATAATGCAGTTCTGGACAGGTTAAAATGGATGGAAGAGGATTACTCTAAACTAAGTGCTTGGTTATGGACAGTTCTAGACTAGATACTCACTCCTAGGCTTTGGAATGGAATGGGCCTTGTCAAAGATCTGTTCAAGAGGTTTGGCTTCACTCTCGCCCCCGGACAGGTCTCAGGCCCTCTGGGTTCTGCTCTCAGCACTGTACGGTGGTCTGGGTCTCTTGAACTGGATCTGACTGGTCTTGGATCTGGGTTTTAGCACATGGTTCTTAGCTAGAAACAAACAGCGCAGCCCGGCTGTTGGATGGTTTGGTTAGGCCGCGTGGAAGTTTAGGGGTTAGAATCAGGTTGCAAAAGATTCTGAAGGCCTGCTGAGAAGGATTCAGCTTGTGGTTTAGGCCTCTCTGCTTCAAGGTTCTAGAGTTTGGGTTCTGGAGTTCTGGTCTCTGGATCTAGATCTGGATTATGGAGTCTTCCAGCAGAGTGCTTCGCAAGAAATCGGTTGAAGAGTGGAAAAGAGTGTTTTAGCTGGGTCTAGGCAGTTCCTATTTGTGTTTCCAAAGGGGGTGGGTAGGCTGATTCTCTATGCCTAACCCCCTAAGGATTTGATAGGTTAGAGGATTCTCAGTCTTTTGACTGGAGAAAGGATCAGCGTGTCATGAGGTGTCAGAAACTCCCCTTTGCTTTTACTTAGAAAAACAATTTTTCATAACAAACATATTTCCAAGGTGCACAACTTGTTCTTAATACATATACACATCACACATTAATTAAGGCATGTCTCTGTTCAAGGCCCATGTTCCTATGAGCTTTAGTTCCGAAATGACAACTTATTTGCGCTTTTGGTGAGTTTCCCCATATTGGTTCTGCACCAAATTTGATACGTGCATGCAGCTCCTCTCTGGGCATATTACTGTAAGTTCTTAGGTTCATAGCAACAACACTGCAGCTGTGATATTAATAATTCCGGAGTTTGGTCTCAGAACATCACACAGCATCCAGCTTAGTCTTAAATTGTGGGTGAATTTTTCATTGTCACAATCTCAAAGTTGTAAATTTTTGTCAGCTTCTTACAATATTTTAGAACCATTTTCCTTAAACATATATTTGGTGCAATGTTAAATCCACATCCCAGTCTGGTCCGCCCCCAGAGCTGGCTTGACTCAGAGGTAACATGTCCTGTCTCTCCCAGAGCAGTTATTGACCAGTCACACCCAAATTAGCATTTTCTATTCAGTTGAAAGACTCTATTGTCTCTTTCCTCCTGCCAGCAGAGGAATCTTCTCCCTTTTGATTAACATGTCCATGCAACATCCTCTCCTGTTGGTGGGAAGGCCCAAGTGTGAAGGGTTCTCATGGACGGAAGGCCTCTTGAAGTTTTAACTGCATTAAGTTACTTTCTGATCAATTGTACATACGTCCTTGTGAAAAATTGTAACATTTATAAACTTAAAATAAGCAACATATCTTAAATCAAGTCTTTTTCCACATTAAATCAATGTGTGGCACTCTATATGGCATTTTGATGGAATTCTCTTCTTTGGCATATTTAACTTCTGAAACACCAGTTCTCCTGTTAGAATTATAAATCGCCAGCACCTGACAGAGGCGAGTAACGGTACTTCACCCATTTTGACAGCTGTCTTTCCATCAGTATCTTTAAAATAGGATTTTGTTCTGAGAACATATGTTTTTTTTTAACATTGTATTGATGTGGATTCTTGCAGTAGAGTAATGTGGAACACCCAACAAAGAGGTTGGATCTTTTAAGTGATTTGTGAGCCAGGATTTTAGCACATTTTTGACAATCAAGTAAACAGATTCCGAACAGCTCTGTGTTTCTTTTGGCAATCAGCATTGCTATTTCCAAGTGGTTTCAAACTACTTGGTGGATAGCTCAATGGTGGTTTTGGCCAGTGATCTCCTGTGCTCACTAAGATAAGCAAAAGTGGATGGCAGCCTATCTTTCAGATTTTTACTGCGCATTTTTGGAAGATTTGGAGCGAGCAGCATGCTTTCCAGTGGCCATTCTGATGATTCTGCTGCTAGCAATGCATAGTGATGTTGCAGGGCTTGGATGGGTGGGTTAAGACCTCCCACAACAGTAGATGTTAAATTTAGAAGAGTATTTGTCTCCCCAATGTACTCAGTATATTCTGTTCTCGAGGAAGGAAGATAGCCCCCTTATTGCTTCCTTGGAGCAGTTTGCGACTTTCTCAAGTGCTTGTTGTAGTAGCTGGTGGTCTAACAGGTCAAATGCGGCACTTAGATCCAAAGGACTAGTAGGCAAGTTTTTCCCTTGTCCATAGTTTCCAGCAATTTGGTTTGTAGGTCCAGCATTGCTGTCTCGCAGAAAAATTGCAGCGAATTGCAATTTAGCTCCATTTCACCACTTGTAAAAATAGCGGTTTCTTGTTTGCAACTGCTGAATTTGTTTCCAATTTGATAATCATTCATGAATCATTGCTAGTGTTGACCTGAATCAATCCAAAGTAACTATCACTTATTCTGAATATAGAATAAGTACAGCTCTAAAGCCAGATTGTTGTGGATGTAGACCAGTCAGATCCAGTTCAAGAGACCCAGACCACCGTACAGTGCTGAGAGCAGAACCCAGAGGGCCTGAGACCTGTCCGGTGGCGAGAGTGAAGTCAAACCTCTTGAACAGATCTTTGACAAGGCCCATTCCATTCCAAAGCCTAGGAGTGAGTATCTAGACTAGAACTGTCCATAACCAAGCACTTAGTTTAGAGTAATCCTCTTCCATCCATTTTAACCTGTCCAGAACTGCATTATAGAATCTTGTGTCCATCCTGTTGATTCCAAATCTGTAACGCGCAATCTGTCATTTGAAATCTTGACTTTATTAAACTGTCATTTTAAAGCTAGGATCCTAAGCTTTCCAACAAACCCAAAACGACATTCGCGATTTAGGCACGCAGAAAAATTGCAGCGAATTGCAATTTAGCTCCATTTCACCACTTGTAAAAATAGCTGTTTCTTGTTTGCAACTGCTGAATTTGTTTCCAATTTGATAATCATTCATGAATCATTGCTAGTGTTGACCTGAATCAATCCAAAGTAACTATCACTTATTCTGAATATCCTTTAGTGAATTAAAATCATTTTAGCATATTTTTCCATCCCTTGCAATCACATTCAAAAGCGTTTTGACCTGTGTTTTAAAATCATACCTGTTTTCTCTAAGCTTGCTGGGGGGAACTGGAATTGAACTGCATTACTGATTGTATTCTTAAAACCTGTGTGCCCTCATTTCCATCTCGCATATTGCATAATAGTGGGGGAAGTGAGTAGTCACAGGGGAAAAAGTGATCATATGATCTTTTGATTTAAATCATATCAAGTTATTTCTGTGTTGCATTCTTTTCCATTATTGCATTTCCTTGATTCATATAAGGTATTTTCTGCTACAGTATCCTTCATATTCCTAAATGATTTAAGAGATTGTCAATTTTTTTAATATTACCCCTTGTTGATTACCGTCCATATTCATAAGTGTGCGATTCAAATATTATTTTATTCATAAAAGTGTGATATTTATATTGTTAAATACTTCAAATAAATCTTTTAATTTGCAAAACAAACCTACTTCTTGGCTCAGTGAGGTCAGGGGGATCCAAAGAGAGGGGCATTATATAAGGGTTCATCATCCAGATTCAATGAACTTTGACACAAAAATATATAAATAAGGGCTTCCATTGGGCATCCCATCCTAAGCATTGACTTAGTTGGATTGCTGGATTGAAGTTACTTACACTGTGAGGTACCACAGAGAGCTAGTCTGTCCCCACTGCTCTTCAACTTGTACATTAGTTTCCTATGTGAGCTACTACAACATCTCCAGGTGTGCTTTACCAACTACGCTGATAACACTCAGCTGGTCCTGGAACTGAGTGGAGACTACGCGATGGACAGTACGACATTAAACGCACTCTATAAGAATATCGAAGAGTGGATGGATAACAACTGGATGTGCCTAAATAGCAACAAGACTGAGCTAATGGTCTTTGGATCCACCCAGGCATGAGCCAAACTCGCTTCTGACCATCAGGATTTTCAAATCAAAGAATCCTGTATCGTAGTGGCAGGTAAGGTTAAAACACTCGGCATGACTCTGGAAGCATCCCTGAATGCAGATGCTCAAGCCATGTACGTTAGCAAAAATTGTAATTATTACATCAGACTCCTTAAAGCAATCAGGCCACTACTTAGTGAAAACAATGGTGCTACAATAGCCAGAGCTACCATCTTGTTGCGTCTGGACTATGGAAACGCACTTCTTGCAGGAGCAAGTAAGCAAAGTTCAACTGGTCCAAAATAATGCGATCAGAATTATTAAACAAAAAGCAAGAAGTGAACACATCAGTGAAGCCAGACGGGACCTCCATTGGCTGAAAATGGAGGACCGCGTGCAATTTAAGTCCTTATGCCTAACACAAAAGTGTCTTTACGGCAAAGCACCAGCCTATCTGAAGTCTAAACTCACTTTCTACAATCCCCCAGGGATCTAAGATCAGAAGCCAAGGGATTTATAACAATCCTGAAACATAAAAAAGAACTCGGTATGGGTAGAGCTTTCCCCAACCGAGCAGCAGTTAACTGGAACAAACTGCCGAACTGTCTAAGGTTGGAGACCAATCACTCCATCTTTCGTAAAAAGCTTGAAACTGTGCTTTTCAAGTAAATTACATTGTAAAATCCTCTGCCTTTGAAAATGTTTCATCTCCACCTGTACTGTGAATTGTCGTGCCACTATCCGTATGTCTTTGTCTCCATGTATGTGCCCCGATGCCTGAGGGCATTCAGCGCAATACAAATAAACAAATAAAATAAAAAAAATTAAAAAATGTTCTAAATGCCAATTCATATCATATCCCTTTAAATGTATTAACTCTTGTATAACCACAACAGTGTTGAGTTATTCTGATGAAGATGATGTCAGACTTGCTCAATAGTTCTGGTTCTTTATCATTAAATGTACTTCAGATCTTCAGAGTCTCGGGAGGATAGCTCTGGGGCAACGTGCTCGCCTTGGAAGCAAGGTTTGATCCCTTGGTCCGCGCAACACAGGTTCGATCCCTCGGTCTGCGCTTAGAAACCTCTGTGTATTACGCGCATTATAAATAGCCAATTAAAATAAATCTGTTGAGAATTGCTGGGGCCTTGTCAATAAGAGTGTAGCAGCTCAACTCCACTGAGAAGTACTGATGTTGTCCCATCAAATGTATAGCAGCCCCACTAAGATGAACTAGCATTGCCTCAACAAATGCACAGTATTACCGCTGAGAAGATTCAACAAATATCTATTTTATTTATTTATTTATTGTGATATAGTTTAAGTTATAAACTTTACACAAAAACATAAAATAAATATCTCATTAATATAGCATAATCCAAATTCATATAGAACTAGAACATATCAAAAAAGCAAATATTAAAATGTAATAAAGACATAAAAGAGATCTTCGTCGATCAAATATACACCACACAATTATCTATAAAATAGATATTAGAATAGAGTTGTTCAGTCAATACAGTTACTTAAAATGTTATATCCAATCTAACATCAATCCATAGCCAGATGGTATAGAAAGCTGTCCGCAAAAACATAATGTTGGAATTAATGCAGTGGTTCCAGAAAAGGTCATCCTTAATATAATCATTATCATGGACATAACTATCCAGCAGGGGATTAAATGTGCTAGCCATTTCGGGGCATTCAGTCAAAAGATGCTTTGCCGTTTCCAACTGATCTTGAACTTTGCATAGGCGGCATGTTCGCAATGTAACAGCCATCTTAGCTTTTCTTCCCGAAACCATCGTAGTAGGGAGTTGCTCCAATCTAAGTAACAAGATGAACCGTCTAAGTCTAACTGATGGGCAGATATTCAGATATCTCTGTGGTTTCTTGAAGTCATAGAGTCTATGTTGCACGAATGAACAAGTTACTTTCTTACCTGGTAACGTTCTTTCGATGGGATGGTCCGACGACGTATTCCATATCTATGACAGTAATCACCACAGCTGTGCTGCTTCGGAAACTTTTTCGGCGTCTGCGTCATGCGTCGATGACGTCGATGCGCCGCCGTCGAGGACCTCCTCCGACGTCCGACGTCATCCGATGTGATAAGTAGGACGCACGACGCCAGTAGCCTCAGTTGTAGTTTTTTCCCCCAGAACGTGTGACATTAGTCAACTGCCAGTCCGACACAAAGCCTTGCGGAACGTAAGCTGCAATCGCAACAGAAATTCTGCAGCGGGGAAGGCAGGGCGGGAGCGATATGGAATACGTCGTCGGACCATCCCATCGAAAGAACGTTACCAGGTAAGAAAGTAACTTGTTCTTCGAGGGGATTGGGTCCTCCGACGTATTCCATATCTATGACAGACTCCCAAAGCAGTACCAAATCAAGGAGGAGGGAAAGAATTTAGAAACAAAATTTAGAATAGCCAATCAAATAGCAGAGCAAAGGACCGCCTTGCCAAAGGCCAGATCCTGCCCTCTGATGGAATCGAGGGAATAATGCCGCACAAATGTATGTACTGAAGCCCAGGTGGCAGCATCACAGATGTTGCGAATAGGAACACCCCTCTGCAGGGCAGTAGATGCAGCCAAGCCCCTGGTAGAATGGGCCCGCAAGCCAGCCGGTGGGTCCTTGCCCGCCAAGCGGTAACACTCCGAGATGGCCAAAATAATCCAGCGGGACAAAGTCTGTTTCGTCACAGCTTGCCCCAAGCGCTTACCAGCGTAACCAAGAAAGAGTTGATCGTCCACTCTGACCCGGGACATGCGAGAAACATAAAAGCTCAAAGCCCTCCTAGGATCAAGCCTATGGAGCCTCTCCTCTTCCTTACCAGGATGCGGAGGAGGATAGAATGCCGGAAGAACAATCTTCTGGGCCAAATGAAATTCCGTCACTACCTTTGGAAGAAAAGAAGGACGAACTCGAAGGACAACCCTGTCCTTGTGAAATACAGTGAAGGGTGGCTTAACAGAAAGTGCCTGTAACTCACTCACTCTGCGAGCGGAAGTAACCGCAACTAAAAACACAGTTTTCAAAGTCAACAGCCTCAAAGGGCAAGAATGTAAAGGCTCAAACGGAGCACCCATAAGAAACCTAAGAACAAGGTTCAAATCCCAACCGGGCACCAGGAAAGGCGACGGAGGGAACACATTAGTGAGCCCTTTCAGAAACTGTGAAATCAAAGGGATTTTAAAGTAAGAACATTCTTCAGATGAGCGCTTAAAGATAGACAGCGCCGCCAGGTAACCTTTAACGGTACCCACTTGCAAGCCCCTGTGGGCCAAAGAAAGCAAAAAGGACAGAACCATGGGGATGTCACATGCAAAAGGATCCACATTCTGAACTCTGCACCAGTCGCAGAACTTACGCCAACGGCAACGGTACAGAGACTTAGTTGCGGGCCTTCGGGCCGAAAGCAACACCTCCATCACGTCTTCAGGGAGGTCCCAATCCTTATACCTCAACCTTTCAGAAGCCAAGCGTGAAGGTTGAGGGATCCGACCTCTGGATGGAGAACCTGACCCCCCTCCCGTGAGAGCAGATCGTCTCGGTAGGGAAGACGACGTGGAGGGCAGATGGACAAGTCGAGAAGGTCCGGGTACCACGTCCTCCGAGCCCACGCCGGAGCAATGAGGATCATCCGGGAACCGAACTTCCGTAACCTCCGCAGCACTTGCGGGATGACGGGGACTGGAGGAAACGCGTACAGCAGCGGGAACGACCACTCCACCACGAACGCGTCCCCTAAGGCTCCTTTTGGAGGAAATTCCCGCGAGCAAAATCTTTCGCACTTCCGGTTGACACTGGAGGCAAAGAGATCCACTTGAGGGGTCCCCCAAAGGGCGAAGATCTCCAGGAGAATCTCCTGAGCCAACTCCCACTCGTGAGAGATCGTGCTCTGCCTGCTCAGAGCGTCCGCCGTCACGTTTTCGACTCCGGCCAGATGAACTGCCGAGATCGAAACTTCCTGCTGGATGGCCCAGAACTCGAGCTGCATCGCCTCCCTGCACAGAGGAAGAGACCCTGCCCCCCCCCTTTTTGTTGAGGTAGTGCATGGCCACTGTGTTGTCCGTCAGGATCAGGACATTCTTTCCTCGCACAGTCGGCAGAAAAGCCCTCAGGGCTAGCCTGACGGCCCTCAGCTCTAGCCTGACGGCCCTCAGCTCCAACAGATTGATATGGAGTCTGGACTCCGACGGAGACCAACGACCGCTGACTGTCAGCCCGTTGGCATGAGCTCCCCATCCCGTGAGGGATGCATCCGACACGATCGTCACCTCCGGCCAGGGAAGCCAAAACGGAGCCCCCTTCATCAAGTTGCCATCGACGGCCCACCACAGAAGGTCCCGGGCGACCGAGGGCGGCACCTGAATCGGGTCCGACATCCTGCCGGAGGACTGCGACCATTGCATCTTGAGTGCCCACTGCAAAGATCTCATTCGCAGGCGAGCCTCTGGCACCAGAAGAATGCAGGATGCCATGAGGCCGAGCAACCTCAAGAACTCGAACGCTGGGAGCGTCTGGGCCTGCTGAAACTTGCGCACCATCTGCTGAATGTGAAGAGCCCTCACCTGGGGAGGAAAACACTGCCCCAGGGAAGTGTCGAGCACTGCTCCGATGTACTGGAGCCTCTGCGTTGGCGTCAAATGGGACTTCTTTAAATTGAGGGAGAAGCCCAGCCTGTGAAGGGAGTGGCAGGCGACGGACAGATGATCCAGGACCTGCTCGGGAGAGCTCCCCCTGATCAACCAATCGTCCAGGTAGGGGTAGACGTGAATCCCCCCTTGCCGGAGATGCGCTGCCACCACCACCATGAGCTTGGTGAAAACCCTCGGGGCGGAGGTCAAACCGAACGGCAGGACCCGAAACTGAAAGTGCGAGTCGCCAACCGCGAACCTCAGGTACTTCTTGTGCCTGGGATGGATCGGCACATGGAAGTAAGCATCCTTGAGGTCGAGTGACACCAACCAGTCCTGAAGCTGAAGGGCCTGGAGGACTTGAGAGAGAGTAACCATCTTGAACTTGTCCTTCCTGAGGAGTTTGTTCAAACCGCGCAAGTCCATGATGGGTCTCAATCCCCCGTCTTTCTTGGAAATCAAAAAATAAGGGGAATACCAACCCTCGTTCCTCTCCGCTACAGGCACCAGTTCTATGGCGCCTTTCTCCAGCAGGGCTTGAATTTCCTGCGCAAGGAGCGGATCCGGACACTTCAAAGAGAGGTTCCCCGGTGGATTGTCGCGAGGCCTGTGCCGAAAGGGAAGACAGTAGCCGTGGGTTATGATCTCCAGAACCCACACATCTGAAGTAATGGCACGCCACTCTACAAGATGCTGCGCCAGCCTACCCCCAACCGGCGAACCATGGAACATGGCCTCATGACTGAGTAGGAGCGGCTGCGGCGTTACCTGAGGGCAAAGAGGCAACTGCCCGAGCGGCCTTGGCACCACGGGTACCTTGTCGTCCACCTCTGGTACCCCTGCGTTGGCCCCTTTGACTGCCAGCTCCTCTCGCTTTACCAAAGGACGAGTAATAGCGAAAGGAGCCACCCCTCCACTGCTGTCCCCTAGGACGAAAAGGCGGAGGTTGGCGAACTGCAGCGCCCAACGACTTCGCTGCAGCTTTTGAGGTCTGCAACCTCTCAAGGCTCTCGTCAGCCTTGCTGCCAAAAAGATGTTCACCATCAAAGGGCATGTTGAGGAGCCGGGACTGCACATCAGGAGCAAACCCCGACTTCCGCAACCACGCAAACCTGCGTATCACGGTGCTCGCCGCCATGGACCTACTGACGCATTCAGCTAAGTCCAAACCCGACTGAACGGACTCACACATGGCATCCTTACCATCCTGGACCAAAGCAAGGAAACCATCCCGTTCGTCCCCTTCGGGAATATGTTCAGCCGCTAACGCAACACAGTTCCACAGAGTGTGCGTGAAACGTGACAAGGCACAAATGGAGTTGGCCGCCTGAAGCGCCATACCACCAGAAGAAAACACCTTCTTCGCCCAGCCATCAAAACGTTTGTCGTCCCTATCAGGAGGGATGGTAGGGTACGACGCCTGCTTTGCCGGGGCCGTGGCCGCCTGCACCACCAAACTTTCCGGAGTGGGGTGCCTGGTCAAGTAGCAGGGGTCGCCACTGGCTGGACGGTATTTACGCGACAAGGATCTGCCCACTGCCGGGAGACTCTCCGGAGCAGTCCAAGCCGCCGCCACCCTACGCTGTAAAGCCATATGGAACGGCAGTACCGGGTCTGTTGGGGGACCAACATCAAGGATGTCCGTCAGATCATCCTGCACAAACTCCCCTGGGGGAGCAGACCATCCCAGATACTCAGACACCCTAGCCATAAGGCGCCGGTATGAGGAATCGGCATGGGAGCCAGGCTCAGGCCGACCAAATTCCACCTCCGGAGAGGTGTCCAGACCACTAGCATCATGCAGCGACTGCCTCAAATCGTCAAATTGACTATGGCCCGAGACAATGTCATCCGGCACCTGACCAGGAACCAGGCCAACCGAATCCTCATCCGCCTCTGAAATATAATCCAAGTGGTGGAAAGGCACCTGAGAGTGCCTGCTCTTAGCCAGAGCCTTCCTAGGGGGTACACCCGAGACACGGGGCACCTCCGACACAAAAGGCGTCGATGGCGTCGAGCGAATCGGCGCCGCCGTCGAGAAAACCGGCAACGGCGCCGAGAGGATCGGCGTCGAGGAAATCGGCGTCGACGTCAGATGCAGCGCCTCCAATATCGGCGGCGTCGACACAGCCCTCGAAGCCGGAGCCCCGAGAAAGCCTGTCGACGCCCTCGACGCCTCAGACGTCGATGTCTTCCTCGAAGACATCACAGGTGCACACGGTCTCGATCGCGTCGAGGACCGGGACCTGGAACGGGTACGGCGAGAACGAGCCTCCTTGTCCGAACGGGACCTCTCCCGTGACTCGTGCCGACCACTCTTGCGAGCGGTGTCTCTCGACCTCACACGGCCGAACCCCCTCGGGGGCGCGGACGGCTGAGTACCCTGCGACTCAAGAATCGCCAACATTTTCTTCCCGAAGGAAGCCCATTCCTCCGGCGTCGCACGGCTGGTGGGATAACCGACGTGCCGGGCAGAGTCCTCGGAAGAGGACCTGGAAGGCGACCGGTGACGGCGCTTCCGAGAATGCCTCGAAGAGGCTGAGGAGTGGCGAGACCGACTCCTAGAAGAAGACCGACGAGACTTCCGACGATGACGCGGAGAGTCACCCCTCGAATCATCCGTCGAAAGCCCCGCCGACTTCGACTTCCGGGGCTTGGACACCCGACCTACCGACAATTTCTTCTTACGTTCGCGTAAGGCCTTGGACGTGAGCGACAGGCAGTCGACACAGTCATCCGTGTCGTGGGCCTCCCCGAGGCACCAGAGGCAGGCGTCGTGCGAGTCAGTCACCGACATCTTGGACCCACACTCCCCGCACTTCTTGAAGCCCGGACGCGGGGCTGAAGACGAAGCGGAAGACATCGCTGCGAAGGAATATTCACAAACGAACAGGTTCGAAGAACCAGAAAGAACAGAACTCCAAAGAGTCGAGGCTAGAACCGAGAAACACGAAGCAACACGTTCGCGGAAAAAACGGAACTGAGGCTACTGGCGTCGTGCGTCCTACTTATCACATCGGATGACGTCGGAGGAGGTCCTCGACGGCGGCGCATCGACGTCATCGACGCAGGACGCAGACGCCGAAAAAGTTTCCGAAGCAGCACAGCTGTGGTGATTACTGTCATAGATATGGAATACGTCGGAGGACCCAATCCCCTCGAAGTATAACTACTCAAACTCCTCAGATGTTCGAAGTTCTCAGTCAAATCCCAGAGGTCTATGCGTTTACAAAGAGCCCTTTGAGCTTTTTCAGAGTAACCCCCTCCTTATTTTGCCACCCAATTTCAAGGTACAATTTGGTCATCTGATCAATAGTTGTGGAGCTCGTGTTCTCCCTAGCCATTTCTTGATGGACTGCTGTTAGTAATCCATTACTAGTATCACAAGTCATTTTCAAGTATAGTGATGCACGCTTCTTCAGTACTAACGCCTTTAGAGAAATCAAGCCCAATTCTAATCTAATTATGGCCATTGGTATACAGGGAGGTAGGCCAAGAATTCAGCGCCAAAATGAACCTTCAATCACCTGTAACCATCCTAGATCTATCTCCAATAGGGCTTCCAGTCCATATATTATGGCCGGGGAAAAAGCCTGTAAATACAGCTGCCGGATGCCCCACAGCGTAAAGCCACACTGCTTTACAGTAAACCTGTAAACCAAGACCGTCAATTGCGCCACTCTAATTGTGCGCACTTGTTTATAGGCCACATAATCGCCAGTGACTTCAAAATCTATACCCAAGTACCGATATTGGGGAACATAGGAAACAGGCCTACCTTAAGTGATACACGGGATACTCTCTTTTTAGTATATCTCATGACCTTTGTTTTCCCCAAATTAATATTGAGGCCGTTCACCTCTGCATACTCCCAAAGTGCCACTGCAGATCTGCATATTCCACTGATGTTATAGTCGGAAATCACCAGATCGTTGGCATACGCTAAAACAGGGCAGGAGGCTTTGCCAATTTTAGGGGAGCAGTTGTTTATGGCAGCTATTGCTTTGGGAATATCATATACATAGAGATTGTAGATTAGAGGCGCTGTAACACAACCTTGCTTCACACCCCTATTTTGTATAATATTAGTAGTAGTGTGGCCTTCTTGATCTAATTTCAGTTTCACAGAATTATTCTGATGTAGGAGTCTTCGATAGTATATAAGGCCTCTCGGACAGCCCATTATATTTAATTTCCACCACAAACGGCTTCTAGGAATAGAATCAATGGCCGCCGAAAAGTCTATATATAAAGCATATAATGGATGAGCCCCTCCTCTTAGAGCTCTAGTTTGTAAGATGTCCACAATAATAATATTATGGGAGGTGGAATACCCCTGTCTAAACCCGCTCTGGAATTTGGACAATACACCAGAACCCTCAGCCCATGCTTATAGTTCTTTCATCAGAAGTGAGGCAAAAATCTTCCCAGTGGCATCTAACATTGAGAGCGGCCTGTAGTTGCTAGGGTCAAGTCTATTTCCCTTTTTAAACACAGGGATTAATATTGCCATTTGCCAAGAACAAGGTATTTTACCAAATTTTAAGATTTTCTCAAATGATATTCTCAATAGGCTGGCCCAAAAGACGGGGTGCGATTTGATAACAATATTAGATAGTCCATGGGGTCCAGGTGCTCGTGAGGATTTTATCTCTTTCATTTTATTTAAAATAGATTCATATGATATATCAAACGGAGCTACTAATGGAGGACTATCCAATACTGTTGATTTATTGTCCTCAGCATTCCGATTTTCCAAAGTTTTTTTCCAGACTCTGGCTTCAATGGGGTTAGTCAATGTCCCATTTTGCGGGGCTCGCGCCTCGCCCAACTCGGACCAGATGTTGCGTGTATTCCCTTCACATATGGTCTTCACCATTTTTTGCCAGGCCAATAATCTATCTGCTTTTCTTTTTGCTTTGATGGCCGCTCTATATCTGTTTTTAATCCCTCTGTTACATAATATCTCTCCCCAAGGGCCATATCTTTTTTAGCCTTACGGAGCTCAGCTCAGAGATCTTTTCATATCTCTGATCGCTTTATCATAAGGCAAATTTTTTCCCTCCGTACTTATCATTGCCCCCACTGGTGATGCTGCCTGCTTTTCTGCAAAAGCCTGAATCCAGTCCTCTATGCCGTCAATTGACAGCTCGTTAAAATTAGGGAGCTTACTATAGTCTGCCACCCCCAGGGCCTCGGTTGCCAGGGAGATATTTTTATCCAACCAAGAAATCCTAGTACCGGATTTATTGGTTTTTACCATACCTATATTGTTGGACAAGGACTGCTCTTTAAGAATACTAATCCCACATTTCAAAGCGGCATGGTCACTCCATTCATTGGGGATCACTGTCATATCAATCACCAGTTGCTGAATTCTGGGACACACAAATACATAATCCAATGTACTATATGAATTCCCATTTGACCATGTATGGTGCCCGGGATAATCAGTAGTTGTTCTACCGTTAAGCATTTCCATGTCCCAGGACTCAAACAGGTATTCCCACACTCCACCCTCAGGATCTTTTTTATTATGAGCCATAGCTCCTCTTTTTTTAGTCTAGGGTTCTGCATTTTACTCTCATACCCTAACATGTGGCAATTAAAGTCACCAACAACAATTACTCCTGTGTCACTAGATGTAAACAGCCACTTGGCCAATAATTCCTGGAGATAGTCCTGCAAAGGTTCGCTTAGCTTCGCGCCAGGTGGATTGTATAGATTCACTAGCAGAAAAGAGACGCTAGGGTTCTTAAAATCTGGAGTTACTTCGACTGCTATCATATTACTTTCAAAATTGCAGTCGAACTGTCTCGAACCCATTGTATTGGCCACCCCTATGGTCAAACCACCATAGGGCCTGCCTTTTTCTCCCCTTTTTGCTGCTGAATGATATAGCACATAGCCATCCAATATTAAAGGATCAATGGCCCAAGTTTCTTTTAAACAAAAGCAGCTATGTTTATTCAGTAACTTTGTTGAACCCTCCGAAGATAGGAGATGAGCAAAGCCTCGGCAGTTCCAAGATAATAAGGTTAGATCTCATTGATTAGATATGATCTCAGGAAGTGCATCTACTAGCCATTTTAACACTTGTTGAACTTCAGATGCAACAATCTTCTTTCCCTTAGGTAAACTTGGATGGTCTGCTATTACCGGGTCAAATTCTGCTTCCTCCATAGGACAGTCCGGGTCAACTTTGTTAAGATCAGCATCAACTTCAACATCCAGTGCTTTTTATTCCTCTTTGTAATTCCTTAACAATCCAGCTGTAGCTAGGAACTTACAGTGTAGTGCAGATACTTTAGGGTTAGGGCCTTGCAGGGGCTCAACAAAAACAAAATCGTAAGATTTGAGGACCCGCAGTTGTGGGACAGAATCTAGTCTTGTCAAAAATTCTGAACGCGATAACCACTTGCTGTCCTCGCTATGGTATAAGTTCTTGATCAAACATATCCTGTTTCCCCTCATTTCCCCTTTATTTTCCATGGCGACAGCTACTGTGATTTCTGAATTTTCTAACTCCATGGGAAGTTTCAGTGCTTTATTCGTTTTAGTGGCCTCTCCGTTGCACGCCTCTTCCAACTCCACACTATCTGCACTTAGAGCTCGTTATCAGCCACTTTTGCGGGAAGCAGCCAGCTGGTAAGGTATCCCTCTCTGGCTGCCTTCCTTTTCTTCGCTCTTGCCACTCTTTTCCTGCTCTTTTTAGTAAGCAGTCCCGTCTCACCCTGCTCTGGTGGCGGCCGTGCCATAATACTGGCTCTTTTGCCCTTTCCAGCCCTTCTTGCTAGTCTCTGTTGTTTTCATGAAAAAAAGAGGGTCAGGACTACGCACGTCCTGCTCAGTCGCCAGAATTTCTTGCTCTTCGGTTTCATTGGCAATAAGGATGGCTTCTGATAGATTTACTTCAGCATCTTCTGCTGCTATCAAACTTCCTTTGTTTTCCATTGCAAATGACTCCGTATTGGCCAATATTCGTCCGGACATTTTGAGCAAAAATCTTAAGCGCAAATTGTAGTGATGCTACTGATGCCTGAATTTCCGCTATTTCTGAAGTCCCTGGAAAGGACTTATCCTGGGACTCTACTTCCACTTCGGGCACATCCTCTGTGGAGACCATTGCTAGGTTAGGGGAGATTGACAGCCTGTCTAAACCAGGACCCACCGTTTTTCCTAGAGGGGTGGTCATGGTTCTATCTATCTGTATGCCACTATTATTACTCCTTCTGTCCGGGTGTGGTGTCATACTTCTTTGGATATTTAAGCACAAGTCTAGTAACGAATTGTTATCTTTATCCTCAAAGCCTATCGATGTAATAGCCTCATTATCACAATGAGCTGGTATATCTTCTTCAATTGCAGTGGAATTTATTTCACGGACTGCATTCGATGGAAAGAATTCAGTAATCACACCTTGATTAATGGGAGGCGTTTTCCTTGCTTTCTTTTTTATCCTAGTTTTTTCCATTTCAACTTCCTTGTTGACAAGGGTCTGGTTTATGGATTTCACCTTGGGTTTTCTTAAATTATATGTTGTTTGGTTCCGTACTGTCCCTACTTGCATTAGACCAGCAAATTATTTGTAACGCTCACCTGATTCCCGCAGAGGCGCCGGTCTTCACTGGGTGAATGCCGTATCTTCAAAGGTGATGTGTAACACACGGTTGGCTCTTTGGGCTGGACCTCTGTGCACTGTATGTCTGACTCGAAGAGTAAGATGTCTGCAGATAGAAAATATGGGATTAATGAACTGGGGTTATTGGGTGCCTCTCTCCTCTTCCCTTTCTCTTCTCCTGTAGAACCCGAAAGGTTAACGCCCTCACCTTAGGTAAGTGAACGCCGAGCTCTCCATCTGCCTCGGGGCAGGGTGCCGTAACCAGTTTCTTCACTGGATAAGGGTGCAGGCCTCTTGACCTCAGAGGACTGCTGTCCGTCGTTAACTGCACGAACGGTAAGTTCTGGGCACTTCAAATGTCTTAAAAGTCTTTTGTAATGATATCTCTTGTTTTGCAGGGTTCCGGCGATGGCGGATGGCGGGCTGATGAGAGTTGAGGATCGAACCCGCGTGAGGAATAGAAGCGCCTGGAAGCACGTAAGTAAGCGCTTGTAGCCTGCTTCACGATGCGCACTAACTGTCCCTTTTATTTTGCAGGTACAAATTCGGAGCTTTAGAGAAGCTGAAGGGTGCTGGAATACCCACTGGATTCGGCATGGGAAGGAGTAATGGCACGTGAGTAATAAAGTTGCCCAATGTCTTTAAACGCACCTTCTTTTGTCTTTCAGATGCGGGATGCAGCGGCGAAGGCCTCCGGAGCGTGCGAAGAGCTGGTAAGCTTTTGTCTTTCAGATGCCGGAATGCAGTGCGAAGACCTCCGGAGCATGCGAACAGTAGGTAAGCCTTTGTCTTTCAGATGCCAGAATGCAGCGCGAGGCGTTGGTGACAGCCGATGGACCAGGTAAGAGATGCGCTGCCACTGAAGACCGTAGTGCTAACCTGTTCTTTCTTTGTCTTTACATGTGCTGCTGAAGACTGGATTCCAGGATGGTAAGCCTTTGTTCCCTTAGGCCCAGGATCAGAAGCAGAAGACACAAGGAGCGTTCTGCTGCAGAGAATGCAGAATAACACAAAGCAAGATTCATCCATCGGGTGTGGTTTAAATAGCCTCCTGTAGTGCTTAGGTGTCTCCTTCCACAGCCACGCGTAGGTAAGAAAAGAGTTCCTGCTTTCCAGAAGAGTTCCAGTGTTCTGAACCTAGGGAGTGGCTCCTGCCCCACCCAACAGGAAAAGTAGTCCCAAACAGAAGAGGATCAGGGGTTCAACTGGCAGGTAAGTAAGCAGCATGGTCTGCTGCAGGTAAGTCCACCCAAGCATTATGAGCCCGGCGCTTCCAGCGCTGGGACTGGGCATCTTTATGAGCCTGGTGCCACTGGCGCCAGGACAGGGTCCAAAAGGTCCCAATTGGGACTGGCTGGCACTCGGAACCGGGGTTATGGGTCTGCTTCCAAGGGAGTCTGGCAAGTCCTGATCTTTTGGAAGCAGAGATCATGACATTATTAGACCCTTTACGTTAAGCCAATACGTTTTCAATCTACGTCAGGATCAAAAGGCACAAGGCCCACAGTCTCCTGGCGGAAATACTACAGCTGTTAATTTCTTGCCTATATAGATTTGGTCCTTCTGGGTATTAAGCACCCTCTACTTAAGTTCTTAGATACCTCAATGATCCTTCTCGGGGGAGGCTCAGAATCTCCCCGGCTATCCACAGAGTCACAGGGTGATTCAGTTGTTGCAATAGTCACTGATAAAGTGAGGTGGGATGGATATTGGTTAGCCCATCCTATATGTCTTTTTAAGGGGCTCACAAGTAATTCCCATAAGCTACTTGTTCCGTTGTCTTCTCCTCCTCTTGGCACTAAATATCAAGGAGGAGAGAGGAGTAGAGGAGGTGGAGGGGGGAGAAGAGAGGGAGAAAGAGAGCAAGGGAAGAGCGATGGGAGGTAGATGCTACACAGATCTAACTCCACTTAGCTGCAATTTCTCTCCCTGGCTCCCAGGCTATATATAAATTGCTACGGCTTCAGCTCCAACAGCAAAGCCCTGAAAAGCCCATGAGTCAAGGGCCTGGGAGTCAAATCTTACCTCCCTTTTCCGGATCAGCGGCTAACCGCTTCCTCCGGCACCCAGCTCAATTCCCTCACTGATCCCTTAATTCTTCGGTGTTCTTCTCAGGTCCCTCTCCCGCCTCCCGTAGGGCCGACGTGGCCTAAACTGGCTCCGCAGTCTCTCGTAGCTTCTGACTCCTCATGCCTCACCTCACCACGACTCCGAAGGCTCGAGGAAAGGACCCTGCAAACGTTGTGTATCAGCATGCAGGTACGCAGATTACGGGTCAGGTGGTCAAGCCGCACTGTGTAGGTTCCTAACAGCCGCTTCCGACAACCGAAACTAGATATATAGAAGCCCTGTTGAGAAACAGCAGTACTACCCCATCAAGAGTATAGCGAGCTAACTGAGGAGTACCAGCATTGCCCCATTTCAAATATGGCAGCTCTACTATAAAGTGCTGGCTTATATAGTTTGCACAGCCCTGCTGAGAAGTGCTGTTACTGTCTCTATGGAAGCCCAATAGCTCTCACCATTATAGTTACAGCAGCCCTCCAAGTACTGTCCCATTGAATGCTATTACACTGAATAAGGTCAACAGTATGGTAAGGTCCATACTGGGTTCTACGTGATCATTCTGCATTTTGAAGAACAAATACAAAAAAGACCAATTTGTGTGGTCTTCAAAATGCTGAATTATCACATTCTACTGCCCCTTGTCCCTGATAAACCCCCCAAGAAGGTGATCCCCCCCTCGCCCC
This sequence comes from Ambystoma mexicanum, assembly GCF_040938575.1. Lineage (NCBI taxonomy): Eukaryota > Metazoa > Chordata > Amphibia > Caudata > Ambystomatidae > Ambystoma > Ambystoma mexicanum. Next base: position 1,044,804,810 of record NC_090924.1, read on the forward strand.
ACACTCCCACCCTCTATGGCGCGGTTTCCTTCCTTAGAATTCAGGGGAGTGCCCTCCCTCAATGCCTCAGTTCCCCGCCCATAGCATTCACCCTAACTGCGGGCACACTCAGAGACATGCAAACAGTCTCATTTGCCCTCTCCCTGCCCCCTCCGTCCGCAGATGCAATGCAAGAGGGGTGCACAGATGTACAAATACATCCAACCCAAAAGATTTTTAGAATTTTAGAAATTGGGGACAGATGCTGCTTTGCATCTGTGCCTCCATTTCTAAAAATCGTTTTGGGTTGGGTGTACCTCTACATCTGGGCACCCCTCTTGCCAAGAGGGGTGCACATATGTACAAATACACCCAACCCAAAACGATTTTCTGAAATTGAGGGACAGATGCAAAGCAAGAGCCTCTTGCTTTGCATCTGTCCCTCAATTTCTAAACATCGTTTTTTACCCGGCTTTTACCCGGGCGAGAGAGAGACACAGTATGGATGGAACAAAGAGCCATCCATACTGCGTCTCTTCTCTATGGCCAGTGGGGGGTATTTAGCCCCGACTTCATTCTGCCGGCAGGTGCCCGGGCCCTGGAGCACCCGGTTACTCGGCACCCCTGGCGGGCACTGCAGGTAGCATCAATGAGCCTGTAGTTGAGTCACTGTTCTGGCTATGGAAGAAAGCATTACCTCCACGTCCCTCTTTCTTGTCCCAGTACTACACATTGAGGTGATCCACTTCCCACAGGAATCCCTTTTCTCTCTTGATAATTCTTCAGACCCTCCCCTTTCAGACTGCGGGCATAACTCTGCGCCTCCCCTGAAGCCACTGCAGTTTTTTTTGTTTGTGCCTGGGCATAGCCTGGGGAGGGGCTGTTTTCTTCATGGCCATGCGACGGCCGCCACCTGTTGAGTATGGGGCTGGTAGCCCGCCTCTACTTGCCTCTCCAGCATAGCCGGGATTGCTGGTGAAGGGGGTGCATCCCGGGCCGGGAAAGGCACCACTTTTTCAGGCTGCAGAGGTGTGGGCCTGCAGTCTTAGTGGCTTCCAGTGCTACAGGTCCTGTCTTTTGTTGTTCACTGTGCTGGGTGATCCTCTCATGGACAAACATACTGCTAAGCTTGGGCATGTTCGGCCTAGGTCTCCCTCACCCAAATGGAGGAAGGGCAGTAGGGTGCCTGATAAACTGCTATGGATTTTCAAGAGGGCTCTGCAGGAGGAGGGTATCCAGGGCCACCACAACAGGGGGTGTCTCCTCCCTCTTCTTTGTCTGGCGCCTCTTCCTCCAGCTTGGATGGCTCCCCTTCCCCTCGATCGGCGGAGTTTAAAGGAAAATACCTTTACTGCGAATGTCCTTCAGGTGTCCCACTACACAGGGTTTCCATATTCTGAACCCCCCTCCGGCACTGGCCTCCCCCTCCCCAGTTCAAGCGCACTCTCAAAACAGCCCTTCCCCATCATCGCTGAAATCCTGAGGGAATGGATGGACTGACAGATTTTCTGTCCCCAGGATCTTGGCCAAATTGTATCTCTTGCAGAAGGAGGAGGCTGCCATGCCAAAGGTAGTCCAGGTGGATGACATCCTCCTGAGCCTGGTGAGGAGGTCCTGTATGGCTGCTGAAGACACCATCAAGGATCACCTGGCCCTGCAGGCTGCCACTTGCTCTTCCTACACTGCAGAGACTGCCCTAGGGTGCTTGAAGTCTGCCATTAAGGCAGCTGAGGAGGGGTCTGATCCGATTCTTGTGCTGCAGGCTGTCTGTTCGCAGGTGGAGTTTTTGTCGGACTTCACCTATGATGGAGTGAAGGCCGCTGCCATATCCATGGGTTTCATTGTTGCTGGGCGTAGGCACCTCTACATCAGGGATTGGAGGACAGACTCTTGGCAAAAGTTAATGGCCTTGAAGATCCCATTTGAGGGTTGCATGCTGTCTGGAGAATCCCTTGAGGACAAGGTCAACCAGGTTTTTAAGGCAGACAAACATGCCGGACCCCTGCAGAGGAAGTCTGCTCCTGCTTCAAGGGACCTTGTCTCTGCACGGCAGTCCCTAGGGCCTCAGGCTCGGCCCAGTGATCAGGGCCGTCCTGTGACAGGGAGGAAATGGCGCTCCGGTCATCCCTCCCCGCTGCACCAGCTGAAGTCCTCACACCAGGCCGGTTGGGGGTCACATGAAGTACTTTTGGCAGCTGTGACCCCATCTTTCTGGAGACGCCTGAGTCAACCAGCTGGTGCGCTGGGGTTACGGGTTGCAATTTGTGTCCACGCACAGTTAGGAAGTCACTTACCAGGTGTCCTGTCAAGAGGTTAGCCATGCGTCATGCTCTCTGCAATCTGTTTTTCAAACACGTTATCTGGAGGGTCCCCCAGGTGGAGCAGGGCCTGGGGCTCTACTCCTTTGTGTTTCTGGTGCCCAAACCCTCAGTGTCCCGCTGCCTCATCATCAACCTGAAGACATTGAATCGTCATGTTCGGATTAAGTATTTCAAGATGGAATGTCTTCAGTGGGTCATTCTGCTGGTACAGGACTTTTAATTCCTGGCCTCCCTGGACCTACAGGACACTTATTTCCACATTCCTGTCTGGTCTTCCCATCAGAGGTTCCTCCAGTTTGCGGTTGGCAGGCACCACAAGTTTTCGGGCTCTGCCCTTTGGCCTTGTCTCCCCCACCCCACCATGTCTTCACCAATGTCTTGGGGCCGGTGGGGGCCACTTCAGCTACGGGGCATTCAAGTCTTCCCCTACTTGGATGACTGCCCCCTCAAGGTCCAGTCAGAGGGTCTTCTGCGTCGACATGTGGCATCCACGTGTGCCTTCCTGCAATCCATGGGCTTCTTGATTAATTGGTCCAAGTCTCATCTGCGGCCCTCACAGAACCTTCAGTTTATTGGGGCTCGGTTCTGGACGGCTGTGGGCCGGGTTCTGCTCCCTCTCAGCAGGGTTCACCGGTTGCGGGACTGTCTGGACCTTCTGACCTGGGAGGGGGCGCCTGCTAGAGGCTTCTTTCAGGCACAGAAGTTCAAGGTGGCCTGTGTGTTCCTTGTGCCCTGGGCCAGGATTTATCTGCAGCTTCACATCCACAGCTTCTTGAAGAAATTGTCGCTGGAGTTAGATGCCCCAATCACGGTGGATCCCTCCCTCGAGTGCTGCTTCAGTGGTGGTGCGAAGGTTCCTCGTTTCATCTCCAGGTTTCCCTCCCCAGGTGTGGGGGGAGGGGAGAGCAAATGCTTTGAATTCCCAGTGGCCGGTGGGGCTTCTGTAAGCATTCCCCCCCCCCTTTCCTTGCTTGCAGAAGGTCCTCCTATGGATTTAGGATTCTTCATCAGAGGTTATTCTGGTTGCTCCTCTTTGGCCCTGCATATGCTGGTTCCCTCCCCGCTGGAACTGGCGGTTTCCTCCATGCTTCCCCTCAGTGGGGCTGAATCCGGTGCTCTGCTCCTGTGGGGTGGTGGGCCGAAGAACCTGGTCTGGGGGGCTTGGAAACTGATTAAGAGTGCCTGAGGTCCATGGATCTCTCGTAGGAGGTGGCTTCCTCTATTCAGCTAGACAGGCGTCCCTCCACCTTGAAGGTCTTTTAGCGTCGCTAGAAGCACTTCATGTCCTGGGCATCTGGTGCAGGGCTGTTCCTCTCCCCTGTGTTCAGGGGCTCCTGTTCTTCAGTTTCTCCAGGAGGAGTTCAACATGGGTCTCTCTGTCTCCACCCTTGCGCTCAGTGGGCAGCCATCCGTTCCTTTGGGGGTCCTGAGGTTGGTGTGCACTCCTTACTGGGGCTGGTGGGGAGGCTTCTGTAGAGCTTCTCGCTGGCCAGGCCCATCTCTGCTTCTGGGTTGCCTACTTGGGATCTCCCCATGGTCATTCAGGCACTGCAGTCCTCTCTGTTTGAGCATTTGGGGAATGTAGATTTGACATTTTTTACCATTAAGACTGTCTTCTTGGTGGCCAATACGTTGGCCCATAGGCTGGGTGACATTGGTGCCCACTCATACGAGGCCCCCCAAAGTGTTGTCTCCCCTGATGCCTTGTTTCTTAAGTGTCACCCTTCCTTTGTCCCTAAAGTGGCATCAGAGTTTTCACATATCTCAGGAGATTGCCCTTCCTTCCTTCTCCTCCCCCTCCTCCCCAGAGGAATTGCTCTGGGCTACTTTGGATGTCTGGAGGGCTGTCCTGGTTTATTTGGACCGCTGCAGGGCCCTTCTTTCCCCCTCCATCTGTAACCTCTGGGGGCCCCTCCCCTGGTAAGAAGGCTTTGGTGGCCATGATCAGTATGTGGCTGGGGGGTGCCATCGCTAAGGTTTATTCCTTTGTGGGTTCCCCCCTCCTGACTGAAGTGCCGGGAAGGTCCATCCGAGGCATGGCTTCTTCTTCGGCGGAGGTGCTTGGCGTTGCTCTGAAGGACATTTGCCGGGCTGCCACTTGGGCTGACGGCAACACGTTTGTACGCCAATACTGCCTGAACCTCCACCGTAGGGACGCTGTGGGCCTTCGGGAATGTGGTGTGGCTCTTCTGTGATATGCTTGTTGCTGCTCGTGTCCTGGACTGCGTGATTCAATAAAATGGTGTTGGTCGGGTTGCATATCCCAGTCTGGTCTGGTTTGTTCTCGGCCCATTCTCTTCGGAGTTTGCATGCCTCAATGCTTAGTACTGGGACGAGGAAGAGGGACATTAAGGTAATGCTTGAATTACTTACCGGTAATCTTCATAGTCCTACGCTTCCTCGTCCAGTATGGATTTCCCGCCTCTCTCTCCATCGCTCTCGAATGGGCCTTTTGAGCAGTTGCTAGTTAATGTGGTGGGTTGGGCGAGGCAGGCTGTTCTGCCCAGAGGCGGGAAGGGGCTGAAGAATAATAAAGATAGAAAAGGGGTACCTGTGGGAGGTGGGTCATCTCAATGCTTAGTACTGGGACTAGGACGAGTAGGACTAGGAGTAATTAAGATTACTGGTATGTAAACCAAGCAAAAGGAATAAAGTCAATGTGCCTGGTGCACAACCAGATTGCTCGGAGCACGGCAGAGATTGTTTTGTGGTCTAGTCCTTTCTTGGAGATATTTTGGGCTGGTATGTGGGATTGTATCTTGTTAATCTGTGGCGATACTGCTTTCAGAAACCAACTATGACCACAATAAAACAGCAATATGAAGCGTGATATACCATAATTTCACTGAAGGCATTGTATAAGCATGTTGATGTTCGATTAATCCAATATAGTCCTAGCACATAAATAGCCGGTCAAGTGGCACAACGAGTAGAGCCCTCGCTTTGGCATCCGTGCAGAGCCTGCTAACGGAGGTGCGAATCCCGGCAGGGCCAAACTCAGCCTTTCATCCTTCGGAGGTTGTTAAATGAGCACCACACACCGTGGGTAATAATAAGCAGCGCTCAGATACCCGAGGGTTCGCAGCGGTAAATAAAAGCAAAATTATTATTATTAGTTGCACAGTCCAGACAGCAGAGAGTAATTCCCTATGTGCATGGTACAACAGATGTCCAACAAGGAGCAGCACATCAGGAAATGCTCAACCTAGTAGAAGACAATACTTGTCCTAATAAAGACGACAGAAGTAAGAGAGGGGTTCCAGAGTTCAAGGCATCATAGCATGTATTTGAGCAGATTACCCCGCAGATTATCTTCATCCCAGTTACAGGAGCCCCCACAGCAGTACGTTCCCATGTCTACTGCTCACCCAGCTCAAGTGCAATCCCACATTTAGCAAGAGCTCATAGAATTTATGTGGTACGAACCAGACACCATATGGGTGAAGGAATGGTGGAAAAACTCACAGATGACGGAGGTGTTCAGTCAACACTAGCCTGGGGCATGGTTATGAGATATGTTGGAAAGCTTTGCTGACAACTAGAGGTGAGTTTGCTCATATTGGAAGTCTAGTAAATGTTTCAGGTTTAAAGAAGCCCGAGGGTTTGCAACCATGTTTGAACCACTTGACACCGGCCTGCCAATTCTTTCTGGAACCAGAAGATCAGAGGCCACTTTTGGTTTGTATTGTGGAGGAGCAAGAATCGTCATGTATTAGGGATCAGCTGCACTGGGACATTGCAGCCCTCCAACTAAGTTAAGATTTGGAGGCAAAGCACTGTGAAGGTCGATCTGTGATGAACGTAGATGGCTTGCTGCTATTCATACCAAATTCTCGCACTCGTTCCATAGGCCGTAATGCAAAGTGCTCTTGTATAGCGCACCTTTGTCATTGTGGCAGGCTGAGTGCACGTTGTCTCAGGACTTAGCATACAGAAATGGAATTGAGGCAAAGTTATGTAGCAATTTTGCCAAAATGATGAGGCCAAAAGGACTGTGCCACTTTCCTGATTGATGTACATAAATGTAACAAAAAACGGAGTCCACTAATCTAATATTTTAATGCCTCCTCAGTAGATTATTTTTAGTTTATCGATTCAGCTTTAGCTTCGTTTGCTCTTCCCTCTCCTCTTGTGTCTTGTATTGTCCTGTCTGTTTCTGCATTTTTCTTTTGTGTTCACGTAGTCCCTTTAGGTTTACATCTCATCTATTGCTTCAAGTTTTTCAAATGAAATTTTAGTGAATTTCTGCATTTATTGTAACCTTGATACACTACGTTGATGCCTTTTAATTGTTGACTCAACTTTTATTGACTCAAAATTTTTATCTCAGATTTGATTGGCAAGTCTTATAACAGTTGTTAACCGTTGATTATTATATTCTTTATTAATTAAACAAACGTAATACAAATTACTCAAAGAAAATGAGACCAATGCCTAATGGGAGGGATATGTGACAAATCTGGAGATGTTGTTTCTTCTTCCCTACGGGCAGCCACTCCCTTTGAGTGTCCCTGAAGAGCTGTGGCATTCAATGTAAGGATTTGCAGGTGAGCAGCCTTTAGTCGGCGATAGAGGCCAGGTGGCACATCAACAGGCTGGCGTTGCGAGCCATCAGGTTAACCCTGAAGGTGTTTGCACCTTCTCTGAAGGGGAAGCATGTACTGATACTGACTGTCATAAAGCATAGGCGAAGGGTGATTGCAAGAACGGTGGGGGTTGTTTCATGCAGCAGATGCCATCTCTGCCCTTATTGTAGATGTGTCTCGTGTGGCAGGCTGGCATCTGCTGGGAGGAAGCATAAGGGACCCACAGGGAGCAGAACCAGGAAAAGACCACGTTTCCCAGCAGGCTTGGCCCCTGGAACTAAGCCCCAGGAGCCCGGAAACTTTCTAATGAACAATCAGAAACACAGGGCCTGCAAACGCACGGGCCGACGCCCAAGCCAACGCGCATGCTGGGAAGGACTTATGCGCATGCACAAGACCTGAAAGTTGTGTTAAAAGTGCGGGCTGGAAACACAGCACTACGTACACTTGTGGGCACGCAGCCTCTAAAAGAGGCATAACTCAGTGCAGGTTCTTAACTGAGTGCAGCCCCTCAGCAGAAGTGGGTGCAAGAGTAATGTGAACGCTTGTACGTGTTGCTGAAATGAAGAAACATGGCATCACAGCATGGCAGCAAGACAGGCTCACAGGAGAAGAGCCAAAGAGCATGCCTTTCCTTTAATCCCTTCCCTATCCATTACCTCACCCTAACCCTCTACCCGGTTTCCCTACTTCCCCCAACCTATCCAGTCCGTGGACCCAAACCCTCCTTCCCCATGGGGGTCGCGGCAGCTTGCATTTTACACAATCCAGGCGCCAAGACCGCCAAGGGGAGGTAGGAGTTTGTGCTGCTTTTGCGTTGGAACAAACTTAGCCTTGTCACTGACAATACGGTGGCCATGCACTACCTGGCGTGCACTCCCTCCCCCTGTGCAGAGAAGCGATGCAGCTGTGGTCCTGGCTATTGAAGAAGCAAATCTCAGTCTCACATGAGTGGGAAGGGTGCCAGGAGGACCTAGAGGAGGTCTTTTCTCTCTCCTTTTCTCTCTCTCTGAGGTACCCCAGCAGTGGACCTGTTTGCCACAGAGTCCAACAGAAAGTACAGACAGTTTAACTTGTATGAATTCTCAGCGAACAGCACACTAGGAGGCACATTCCTAGTGGACTGGACTTTGCCACTCCACTACGCCTTCCCTCCGATTGCCGCCATCTGCTGGGTTCTCAGGAGCTTTCGAGCAACCCTGATCTTGATAAACCCTAAGACCTCCTGGACTCCTCCATCTGTCTACCTCTCCACTTGCCTCGTTGTTCGGGTCTCCTATCCCAGTCAGACAGTCGGGTGCTGTACCCGAACTCAAAATCCCACAACCTACATGCGTGGCTCTTGAGAGGATCAAATACGATGACTGGGACCTCTCTGAGGAAGTACTCAGGTGCTGCTGGCAGCATGCAGACAGCCAACAATATTGCTGTATGCATGCAAGTGGAGAGGATTTGAGGTGTGGTGTAGGGAATGCGAGAATGGCCCCATCTCTTGCCCCACCGCTACAATGATGGAGTTCCTTCTGGCTTCTTTAGGCCTTCAGGTCACTGCAGTCAAAGGATACTTGGCTGCTTTGTGTTCAAAAGGTCGCCAGATCAAGGGTCATTCTTCATGATTCCAGTTATGGCCAAATTCCTGAAGGGCCTTGTGAATACGTTTCCGCCTACTGCCTATGTTGTTCGTGATTGGAACCTCAATTCGGTCCTCACACTTCCGACAGCGGCTCCGTTTGAGTCATTACATTCTTGTTCACTGCGGTTGATAACAAGGAGTAGCCCAGCCTGTGGAGTAGTGAGCATGTGTCTCTGAGATGGGGCAAAACCTGCTCCAACAACTTCCCTCGGATCAACCAGACATCCAGTTATGAAACACATGGACGCCGGATCTCCTGAGGTGACCCGCGACTGCCACCATGAGCTTGGTAAAGACCCTCGAAGCGGAGATCAACCCAAAGGGGAACACAATGAATTGGTAGTGCCTGTGCCCATGAGGAATCTTCTTGTGCTTCAGGTGGATAGGCACATGAAAGTATCTCTCCTGAAGATCTATGGATACCATCCAGTCTGGGAACTCGAAAGCGTGGAGAATCTCTCTCAACATCACCATCTTGAATTTGTCCTTCCTCCGAAATGTGTTCAGAACCCTGAAGTCCAAGACAAGACATCGACATCCCCCCTTTCTGAGTACCAGGAAATACCGGAAATACCACCCGATCCTCTCTGCTTGGGCAGTACCTCTTCCATGGCACCCTTCAACAGCAGGGTTTGCAGATCTTCCTGGAGCTCCTGCTCCGATTAGCAAGGAGGTGGCGGTGGTCTGTCCGGTGGCCTTTTCAAGAAAGGCAGACCGTAACCCCACTGCACAAGATGAAGTGCCCAGGCGTCGGAGGTAATCCCCCCACCATTGGGCCAAGTTCTCGGTCAAACATCCACCAACCGGGGAATCATGGGAGGAGAAATCAAAGCGGCTTTAAGGGCGGAGCCGCCCCAGCCGTGGCTACTGCTGTCTGCTGGCCTCTAGAGACCCACCTGCCCTTCAGGAGTATGGGAAACGCCTCTGCCCCTGCCTGTCTTGCGGGAGCAGAGCCTTCATGCCATAGGGGACATAGCGCTGATAGCCTCTACCCCTTGAGAAACTAAAGGCAGGCTTAGCCAGCTGTTGCACAGCTACGCCGAGCGACCATGCAGCAAGTTTGGTGTCTGAACGTCTACCAAGAGTTTTCAACCTTTGGACCGAAGAGATTCTCACCATCAAAATCAATGTTGATAGGTTTATTTTGGACATTGGGTGAGAACCCCCGAGGAGTGCAGGTAAACTTGCCTCCTAAGAACTGTGTCCGACACCCACTGATCGTCCCACACAATCTGCCACGTCCAGGCCTGTCTGCAAAGACTGCCGGGCCACCTCTTTACCGTCTTCTACCAGCTGCTGGAGACCATCCCACATCTCCCCCTCTGGGACGTACTGTGCAGAATGTTGAATGCCTTCCACAAACTGAACAAGTATTTAGCGAAGCTGCAGAAGACACTGACCGCCTTCAAGGCCATGCTACCAGAAGAAAAGATTTTCTTTGCCATGGCATCCACTTTCTTGCCCTCTCAGTCGGTTGGGAGAGTGGATGTGGAAGTGGCTGGCTTGGTGGACACCGTGGCTGCCTGTTCCTCCAACAGAATTGACCAGGGGTATGGTGCAAGAGTGCTGCCACAAGGTGGCAATTGGGTCGGCGATAGCCGTGTTGAAAGGCATAGCCCTTTCAGTGGCAGGTCCCTCATCTAGGATGCCTGCCAGGTCATAACCTGCCACTGGCTTGGCTGGAACATTCCACCCCAGGGTATCCACCACCCTTATCAACAAAAGCTCTGAACTTAGCATTGGTGTGGGCATAAGGACGGGATTGTTGCATCTCGACATCCGGAGACGTGTCAAGGGTGCTAGCAGCGTGCAACACCTCAGTCAAAGCTTTGAGCTCTGCTTGGTCAACAAAATAGTCGGTTCCGCCAGCCCAAGAGTATGTGAGGTCCAAATCGCCTTGATCGTCGTCATTAGCGCTGAAGATATCCACCATGGAACTGAAAAATTCAGATCCGGATTTTGGCACAAAATACTGCTCACCGACGGTCGATGTCGACGGTTTGGAGGTCAGCGCCGACAAGATCTTGGGCGGCCAGGGCGCATCAGAGAGACCCAAAGCCTGGAGCAAGCGGGAAGGCCCCGGGCCAAAAGGAGTCACCGTCTTGTTCGGTGCCAAGCCCGAAGGCTCCGACGATGCCGATGGCACGGAAGTTGTTTTTGCTCTGGGGCCGCAGTCACCACATGCCGCTGGAGCCACCGGGGCATGCTGTATTGGGGGCTCGCCAGCACACACAGCTGCCTTTTTTAACATTTCCTACACATGTGACTTGAAGTCCTCCCATTCAGCTTTGGACACCAGCCGTGCCAACAACTAACCGTGTTCAGAAGAAGAATCAGACACATGTCGGTGTCAGTGGCCTTGTTTCTTTTGTTTCTTCCTTCTCGGGGGTAGGCCCTTCAGTTTTGGCCTGCGAGGACCAAATGGTTGACCGCGCCGTGGAATTCGAGGGCGGTCGGCCAACCGCGAGCTTCGTGCCTGTTCCCCGAGTGACTTCAGGTTAATTTTACCACAAGACGTACAGCTCTCGGTGTTGTGACCAGTGCAGAGGCACCACAAACATATATGGTGTGGGTCGGTCACTGATATTTTCGAGCTGCAGTCTTTGCAGCGCTTGAAACCAGAGATTCAGGGTGTCGACAGGGGAGGCTCCTGTGAAGAAAGACAATTAAAAAAAATAGACAAACAAGTGAAATTTCAAAAGGCTACGAATCACAGTGTTCCTCATGAGCAGCACGCAGAAAAAAGGAACGGTGGTATGGGAGCGTAGTGACGCAGTATATATACGACCGACTTCATGTCTGGAGCAGACTACCGAGCACTGAGTCAAGGCGTATTGACGGCTGAGTCGAGGTCCACTACACACCCCCCCCCCCCCATCGAAACGTTTTTCAAGCAGCTGAAGCTGGAATTGATATGTATCTGATGAGGAATCCTTGGGAGAAAGGCAATCCATTGTATAAAGTGTTACCTCCCACACATTTTAGAAGGGATAGAGGAGAATCAAAACAGAGCAATCAATGGCATAATACATTAGCACAACATTTGCATATCGAGTAAAAATGACTTGTGTTGTATAAAATAATACATGTTTATTTACAATATAATCTCTCATAAGTCTGTCCATAATGAATCACCACCAGATCAAAACAAATGAACCCTTTGCAGGATCCAGGTCATATTTTTTCAAATCACATTAATGAGCAGAGGTTGCCAGAAAACGCTTCTCAAAAAACAAAACCAAGAGCACTCTGCTCATACCAACATGGGCACAATTCTCCTTATAAAACCAAAAACTTTAATACCAACTCGGTTTAGAGAAACCTACCAATATTAGGTATTAGAATTCAAACTCAGCAATTACATAAATCATAACATATTGTAGGAGGGAAATGAAATAATATAAGCACAATGTAAATGTATCAATTCTATATCAGATAGCAATGATCAAAAGCAAAAATGCAGCAATAATGCAATGTCAACTTATCAACCGTGTCTCTCCAGGGTGCATATATAAAAAGCAACAATGCAGTAATTAAAACCACAATGGCAATGAAACAATCACTCATCAAAAGCAAAATGACTATCATAAGCACATGTTTTTAAAACAAGATATTCCCCAGCATGTCACTTATAAAATGCCTGCTTGCTAAACCAAACAGGACATCCTCTGTAGCTGGGGACATCTGTGATTGGAGCCTCCAACCGCATCCCCTCTACCATCAAAATATCCAGTCCCCCCTGTACGGCCTGCATGGCATTATATACTTTCTATGTGGAACCCGCCTGGCCATTACCCACATGCCACTTGGACAGTTCTGCTGGGTTGAATGCCCCTAATAGTTCTATTTTGCTCAGAAGTTAAGGTCCTGCCCTTGAGATGTGTATCCACAATATAATCGTTACATCCCTTCAGCTTTACACTGGGGCAAACAATGTTCAATGCTCAGTGACATATCTAAAGTTTGCATTCTCTGCATTTGCTTTTCTGTCTGCATCAAAATGTGTCTCACGTGTCTAGGGTCACATTTATCTGTGCCCAGAATAATATTCATGGGAAGGCTGCCCTAAAGCAATCATTTCTTTGCTATATCGGTCTCCCGCTATTCTCTTGGAACGACCAGTATCCTAGTATTGTTATCATAGCACAACTAAAAGCTTGTATGTATGAAGGGCAAGTTTGGCTATTTGCGCACTATATTCACACAGAACTGCTATACCATCATTGTTATGGGGAATTAAAATGAGGCTGCTGGAGCTCGTTGCAGAAATATGTGTGCATGACTCAGTTATTCATAAATGTAAACATACTATAATAACCCACCTCACTGAGGTTACTTTTGCAAAATAAAAGCAAGTACAGGTTAGCTTAGGCTATTCAAAGCACTATAATGCTATTCTAAAAACATCTTGTTTTAAGGGCTTACCCCATTACTTATGTGATAGCATCTAGGCACTTTATTCTACCAACAGTACCTCGCGAGTTCTAGGATTATATGTGGGGAATTCTAGCAGCACATGGTGTCTTATATGTTTCCCCTTTTCCCCGAATGACAGAATGGTTGACAACACATGAGCTGCTGTAGAAGCTTAGGAACGACCTTAATACATCTCAGTGGGGCGAGGCTAACACGATCATGATGACAATCACCTCAAAAGTGAATTATGTACTATCCATCCCATAGCCCTCGGACATTTTCAGCTCAGCCAAAAATGTAACCTGTCAAGTATCCGACTTGGAGAAATAATATACATTATTTGCTTGAGGAATATTGCAAGTGAAGGTGAAGGATCAAAGTTCCAGGCAGAAGCAGGAGATGAGGGCCTGCTATAATCGCAAGCCTTTTTAACAAAGGTCATCACATATCAAAAGGATAAGCAAGTTTTTATACACTTCCTGAGAGACTCCTGGATGCGGATGTGTAAGTTGTGAAGTTGTAATCCCCTCCTTCGGGGCTTCACTGTGGCTCAACGTGGCTATCACTGTGGATGGGCAATCCTTGTTCTTGGCCAACAGTTCTGTATGCAGGTTGAAATATATCAGAGAGCTTGTCAACAGATTATGTGATAGTCCTCTAGCATGCATGGGTGAACAAATGAACACAAAAAGCTGAAAAAGCAATGATGTGCCCAGATGGCGTTGGCCCGGTGAGCTGCACAAGATGTGGGGTATGTTCCACTCGATAGCAGATGGAATTCAAGGCATGGGGCTGACCTACAAGTTGCTGACAAAGAATGAAGAAAGGCATTTGGAGGCATGGGGCATTGAACAGGGCAGTGAGGTAACAGGAGAGGGTTGGGTAACAAAGTACACAAGCACAACTGGTGTATCTCTGGTCATTGGGGTATAGGCATGTCAAATGAAAATACTATACATATTGGTTTTTAATATATGTACTTTTATGGTTGATACTTTTATCGTTGAGTATCCGAAAAAAGTTTATGATGATGAAATACTATACCAGATGTACTACGCACGTACTAGACCATTTGGAAGGTCCTGAGGGAGGGCCAATGAGTCGTGTTGGAACTGCGTTCATGCTTCTAGATATTTGATCCACATACTTTGGGAATGAAGGAGAGTTTGCCCACTTTAGGAGGTGGTCATCCAGCATGTCAGGGAACGACTGTGTCAAGATCCTGAGGAGATATGATACTTGTTTCATACATGCCAACATTATCCATTCCATTCGAGAGGCGATAGTCCAGTACCGGTTTTATATTTGCATTCTGGGACTTGTATTGGATTTCACAATTATCACCCAGGACTACAAGTACTATCAGGATTGGACTACTATATTCCAAATGGAATGGATGTTTACATGTGTGATGTTTGATGAGGGGGAGTCGAGGGGCTGATGGTCTGGAGGAGCTGCCCTGGTGTGATGTAATCTGGTTAAGAAAGGTGAATATTATGAAAATGGGAGGGCCAGGATCACCAGTGCCAGGTGAATTACTTGCAACATCATGCCTGAGAGTATGCAACACACATACACTAAAACCAAATATTGTGAAAAAGGACTTAAGACTAGAGGACACCACCAATTAAAAAACAAATTTAACTGATAACGCAGTTGGATTGATCATACCTTATTCAGGCGACAGCAGAATATTGTATACCATTCTATCAAAACATTGGCATATACTCAGAATGGGCAAAGATTTGGAGGAATACATTGGAGAGGAGCCTAAAGTAACATATACTAGAACACCTACATTGCGCACTAAATTAATTCCAAGTTACTTGACAGACAAGAAGACAAATGAACTGGCTTAACGTGGAAGGTTTCCACAAGTGTTGAACAAGAGACACAGGAAGCTGCCATGTGTAGATTTGCTCTGATCAATGTTCAGAATTTTACAACACACGATGGGCACAATATCAAGATTGACAGTTTTATCAATTGCAGGACTAAGTTTGTCGTTTATGCAATTATATCTGTGTGCTGAAGATTATACTAGGGAGTACGATCAGAGTTGTGATTTTGCATGCACGAACACATTATAATGATCGGCAACCAAGGCCTGAAGCTACCACTAGCCACAAATTGGACCAAGTCTATCAGTCTGATCGGAAAGAGGACATCAGATTTCTGGGCAAATCCAATAGTCGTGGAACAGATTTGGAATTGGAGTTTAGACGATAAGAACAAGTTACTTACCCATGGTAAAGTTCTTTTGACCAGAGGTCCCTCCCACGTATTCCTCATCTTTGATATAATCAAGTCTGATTGCAGCTTGTTTCAGAATTTTATTTGTTCATAGGGTCGAGCGTTGAGTCATGGTCTTCAACAGCCTCCGTAGCATCCCTCGTTGTGACGTCGATGCTGGTATATGAAGCACATGCGCAGACTGTTTCCTCAGTTCTAGTTGGTTTAAGTTACTTACCTTTATTGTTCTCCAGCATGGGTCTGGCATGGATTCACATGCTCATGAATATTCACTGTCAGGCTGGAAAACCTTGAAAAGAAAAAACAGTTTCACTTTCACTTTAAAACTGTATTTCTCCTCTAACCTATCACTGTCCTCTGGGTCATTCTGCCCCGATCCAATGACAGTTCTCTCCCTTAGCTCCACCCCTTGTGGCCATCTTCAGATATGGTAAGCATGTAAAGTGGCAGGATGAACCGAGAGCCACAGAGGGGGAGGCGGTAGGGTGGGTATGTGAATCCATGCCAGACCCATACTGGAGAACAATAGTTACAGGTAAGTAAATTAAACCTTTTCCAGCATGGAGTCTGGCATGGATTCACATGCTCATGAATAACGATTAAACAGCAGTACATATACACAACCACGGGAAGTGGCAAGGATCAACAGAAGCAATAAACATTCACCTCTGGAACAGACCCACCTCAAACAAACCGGTTGTGTAGCCCCACTTGGCCTCCACCACTTGGCCTTTTGGACTCCACTCTCTGGAATCCCTGTCAACACAGTAGAACCTTGTGAAGGTGTGCGTGGACCTCCACCTAGCAGCCCTGCAGAGGTCAACCAGGGGCACACCAGAGAGAAATGCGGTTGTTGCTGTGAAGGCTCTGGTGGAATGGGCTCTCTGCCGGCCTGGCAGCAGCCTGCTAACCACTGGATGACCGTGCATGATGCAGCCGGAGAGCCACCTGGAGATGGAAGCCTTCAACAAGGCCTTTCCTTGATTTACAGGTCCAAAGCTGACCAACAACTGAGAAGTCTTCTGAAAATTCTTTATTCCTGCAACGTAGAACTTCAAGGCATGAGTTACGTCCAGAGAATGCAAGCCTTTCTCTGCTGGTGATGACGGAATCGGGAAGAAGACAGTGTAAGTGATTTCAATCCGGCACTTCACCTAAATCAATGCCTAGCGTGGGATGCACAACTGAAACCCTTAATTATTTATTTGTGTCTATAGGTTATTTTATTCTGAACGATGTACCACTTATATCACGCCCCTCTCTTTTAACCCCCCGCAGTTACACTGAACCAGGAATAAGGCTGGTTTGCAAAGTAAAACATTTATTTATGTTTTGCACAATATATATATATATATATATATATATATATATATATATATATATATATATATATATATATATATATATCACACTATCTTAATGGGTATACAATGATCACCAATGGGGTGATGTCACGCTAAACAATCTCTTCAATCACAAGGAGCAATGATGGGAAAAATAATGCAGCACAGAAATAATACTTTTGTGTGTGTTCAATCAATGCAATGTGATTACTCTTTCCCCCTGCACACTCTTAAATCCCCCCAATATGCAATATAAAGAGATTGAAGGAGAGAGAACAGGTTTTAGGAATGCAGAATTCAAGCAAATAGTATCAATCCCAATTTCCCCCCAGCAAACACCAGAGAAAAACAGAATTGATTGGCAAAATTGTCAAAAATGGTTTTAAAGTTGGCTTGAATGGAATGGGTAAAACACTGAAAATGGTTTAATTCACTGAAATGGTTGAAATTCTAATGGGAGCCACTTTGTATGGTATCAGACAAACACTGGCAATGATTAGAGAGTAATAAGCAAGTAGAAAACTTAATTTTGAGGTCGGGTGCAATGAAAAGCTATTTTACATGTTATAGATTTTAGCCAAAAGAAAAATGTGCGGCAAACGTTCCGCGTGAGGTAAGTGCGATTGCGGAGAAACTATAGGTTATTTAGAAAGCTTAGGATGTTAGCTTCAAGTAGACACTTAAATTTCGTTTCTAGCATGAAATATGAAGTAGTTATGGACGTTTTCGTGGAGGTCGTTTTTTTCAGAAAGAGGAAAAATGTAAAACAAGGATGCGCTTTTAAAATACAACAAGGGTTCTTTTCACTAGGGATGGACTATGAAGATACAAACTACACGACAGCACAACCACCAGACTGGGACGTCACCGATCAGGTTTTTGCCCGCCAAGATGCTTGCCTTTCTTCACATGCACTATATCAGCGCAAAGATGATTTAAACAATATTATTACAGAAGGACTATAGGATAAAAGAGAGCTCAGGCAAGAGAAAAAGGATTTCTAACAATACAGTACTGGATATAAGATAGATTTGATTTGGATACGGATGACTATGGACAGTACATAGGTTAGTGACAATCCTATACTATGGATACTCACTACCAATGTTTGGAACCGTCAGGGATTCTGGTCAAGGATTCTTCTGGGACAGACTGCTGGGCACACCGGACTGGTGTGGTCAGCGATCAGCAAGGCGCTCTGGGCACTGCACGGCAGGACTGGACAGCAAGGCGCTCTGGTCTACACTGCACAGCACGACTGGACTGGATCTGCAATGGCTCTCTGGTCTGCACAGCACAGCACGGCACCAGACTGGGATTGAATCTGCCCTTCTGGTTATGAAGATAGTTATTTGGCAGGTAAGCAGTTACAGCACTGCCTGGCTGCTTCTTTTTGGTTTCCCCTTTAAGTTGAGGGATGGGTTCTGGAAGTTAGGCCCAGCTGAAAGTGGATCAGCTATGCTCTGAGCCTTTCTGCTGGCAAAGTTTTTTGGAGTCTCGAACAAGGAGTATGGATGTATCTCGTTCAAAGTACTTTGCTGAAATCAGGATGGTGGGTGGATCAGTGTCTTTCCAGGACCTCAGCTGTCTCTATTTATGTGTTTGATAAAGGGGCGGGTAAGCTGAATTATCCTAGACGCCCCCCTCTAGGTAGTCTATTGGCTAGAATCTGCTCTCTCCCTTGATTGGAGGAGAAAACAGAGTGTCATCATGATGATGTAGTTTATGAGACAGGGAAAACCTCCCCTTTGCCTTTTGCACATACAATCTATTTTTGATATAATACATCTTTACATGTGTACAATCTTTATACCAAAAACATACATAGATCACATATTTTGTGGAGCAAATATTCGTCCAAGCCCCGTAGCAGTGAGGTGAGGTCTTGGGTCTGGATTTGACAATTTTTTGCATTTTTTATCCGGGACACATCTGATTTGTCCACAACTTTTTACATATGTGCGCATGATATCTGGGCATAATCGTATGAAGTTTTGTGCTTCTGACATGAATACAATTGCTACAAAACCAAAATATTCACTGTGCCTTCTCAGAACATCGCACAGAGTTATGGCTCCTTTTAAAATGTGCACACACAAAAAAAAAAATCACATTCACAATGCTGTTCTCTAATTTTTACAAATTCGCACAGTCCTTTATCAGTCTTTTCCAAAAATATGCTTTCTGTCCATTGAGAATCAACAAAAATGTCTATCTCCGCCTCCAAAGGTTTCTAATGCTCAAGAGCAATCCCTGCCTTCTTCCTCTGACAGAGGCCACTGTTGACACTTACAACCTGCATATCCTTTCAGCCAAGGAAGGTTCATTGTCTCTCCCAGGAGGAGCAGCCCAAAATCTCCTCCCCTCTCAATCAACACCTGAATGTGAGTTCCTGGCCTTTTGTGGGAAGCAGGAGAGATGCCTTTTGTTGGGGAAAACTGGTTTGGTGACTCTGGGTCCAGCTAAATTCACTGTCAAATTATAACCTTTTCTTAAGCAGCTAGAACTCTGATTCCAGTCTCTAAATCATGGAGATTAAATAATTACAACCTATGTTCCTCTTAATGACAGGTCACTTAATTCCAAACATTTGATTTCCATCGCACAAGTTTAAGCTTCTGATGAAATTACTGACAGCTGTCAATACAGGCGGCTGCTGGTACTGCGCCCATATTTTGACAGTTTTTCACAGGCAAGCACACTTTTTACTGTGGATATTTTGATGATAGATTCTGCTTTCCATAACATTGTATGTTCATATTGATTCCTTAAATGAAGTGGCGGGTAACACCCAGCAAAGATATTGGATGTTTTGTGGTGTTTTGGTCCGGAAAGACAAGACAAGATGCTTACAAGACAGGACCTGAATCTCCCCGAGCCGCCTGGCTGAGGTGATAGCCACGAGGAATGCAGTCTTCAACGAGAGCAACTTGAGCGGGGCCTAATGCCTAGGTTCGAAGGGCACCCCCATGAGCTTAGTTAGCACAACATTGAGCTCCCAAGCCGGGGCATGTGCCTTCACCGGCGGCAAAGTCCTGAAGAGTCTCTTGAGGAACTCCTTGACGAGCCTGTGAGGCCACAGCGATGCCGGGGGACCTGGTGTACCTGGATAAGGCGTCGAGATACACCTTGATGGAGGCGTGAGCCAGTCCCGCTTTGGCCAAGGCAAGTAAGTATGGTACGATATGATATGGCATTTATGGCACAAGTGTTTCAAGGTGCAACGAGGTAAGGGAGGGGAACAAAGGGAAGACCGAGACAACGATCTTACTAGGCCAAGTGACACTGAGATCACAGAGTGGTGGGTAAAAGTGTGAGGGGGAAGGGACAGTGCAGTACATGGGATAAAACAATAACAAGAAGAGCGACCAACGGGTGGCAAGGGTAAGTGCAGACAGCAGGTGTCCAAAGAGCTGATAGGGGGACTGTAGGGAGACGGATACAGACCCAAGTGCAAGGGTTGCCGGGGGGGCAATGCAGTTGTGCAACTGGCCGGGAAGGGGACCTGGGCCCGAGATCAGAGGGTAGCCAGGTGACCATTGCTGTTTCAGCCAGGAATTCAGCAGGGGAGAGGAAGAGAGAACGCAGAACCAAAGAGGAAGGCGTGCGGTGCTTCCAGAACCGGAGATGGTTCTCCTCAAGTTTCAGAGGGGCAGGGAGGCTGTCCCAAAGGGAGGCCCCAGCCGAATAAAGAGATCTACCACAAACTCATTGCTTGGGGAAGCAACAGACCCTGAGGGAGTTGGAGGCAGAGGAGCGAAGAGCTCGAGTAGGAAGGTATTTACGAACAGAGAATTGGGAGCCAGTGCAGAGATTTCAGTGCTGGAGAGATATGACCCCTGGGCTTGAGGCCAAGGACAAGTCTTGCAGTCCTATTCTGGATGAGTTGCAGAGGACAGAGAGTAGAAGCAGGCAGATTTAGAAAGAGGCTGTTGCAGTAGTCCAGCCTAGAGAGAACCTGAACCAGAACTCTGGAGACAGTGAGCTTTTGGGGGAAGGAGAGGAAGGAAGAATATCTCTGAGTAGATGCAGTTGGTAGTGCAACTAGTTAGAAACGTCAGAGATGTGAGGAAAAAAGGAGTGTGTGGAATCGAAGATCACCTTGAGGTTCTTAGCCTCACAGGTGGGAGCAGGAAGAGGGCCAAGGGAGGCGGGCCAGAGAGTGACAGGAAAGAAGGGTACAGGTGTGCCGATGAGGAGAATCTCCATCTTACTGGCCTTAAGGTGGTAAAAGGAGCAGTGACACGCAGAGCGGTAATGTCCAGAGTACGGCACCGCATGGAGAAGCTTTTCCATTTATGTCCATAGCATTTCGACAATGACAAGGCTCTAGTCCTGGCCAGGAAGTCCTTACATTCTGCGGGTAAAGCATCACCTCCAAACTCTAGGGCTGCAGGAGCCATGCCCTCGGGTTCAGAGACTATTGGTCGTGATGCAGAATCGCCCCCACCCTTCAAGCGAGAAGGTCCGGGGACAGCAGCAGCCGAATGGACAGGGCCCCGGGTTCAGAGACTCTTGGTCGTGATGCAGAATCGCCCCCACCCTTCAAGCGAGAAGGTCCGGGGACAGCAGCAGCCGAATGGACAGGGCCATTGACATAGTAAGTCTGGATACCAGAATTACCTCGGCCACACCGGAGCGACAAGCATTATCCTGCAGTGGCAATGTCTGAGTGTGTTGATCACACATACGCGGAGTGTTAACGGAGGGATGGCGTGCAGGAACCGTCCCTCCCACAGGAACGCGTCCAGCATGCTCCTTCGTTGCGGGAACCTGCTGGCGAACCTTTGGCACTTGGTGTTAGCGGCCGTCACCAAGAGATTGATCTGGGGCTTGCCCCATTTGTCGAACAGAAAATCTACCAGGTCCTGGTGAATTTCCCGCAAGAATGCAGTTTCCTGCTGAGTGAGTCTGTGATGGTGTTCTCGACTCCCGCTAGGTGAAACGGGATGAGGAACATGCTTTGACGAACGGCCAAGCGCCACAGGTCTTTAGACTCCTTGGTGGGTGGGTCCCTCCTTGTTTGCAGATGTAGAACATGGTGGTGGTGTTGTCTGAAGATCCTCACCACCCTGCCATTCAACAACCTAAAAAAAGACTTGAGGGCCCTGAATAGGACCCAAAGTTTTAGGACGTTCATGTGGGGGTCCTTCTCCTCTGGTTGCCAGAGGCCTATGGCGTGCAACTGTTCAGTGTGGGCTACCCATCCCTCTAGAGGGACACCCGTGGTGACCATCGCCTTGTAAGGAGGAACCTGAAACTGAGCTCCCTGGATGAGATGTGGCCGTATGCCCCCCCCACTGTATCGCCCACATGTACTCCACGTTGAGCGAGATCTTGTCGACAAAGTTCCCTGTCACCTGCATCCACCCCGCATTCAGCAACTCCTGGAGAGGTCTCATATGAAGTCTGCACAATCGAACGAGGCTGATGCAGAACGACATCATGCCCAGCAGCAACTTGATGTACCGAACCATCGCTGTCTGCACGGACGACAAGCGATGTACTTTGCATTGTATGGCTCTCACCCTCTCCTCCGAGGGCATGGCCAAACATGTCACCATGTTGGGTTGGGCACCTAGAAACAGCGCATCTTGAAGATGGCGTCAAACAAGAATTTGGATAGTTTATGGAGAACCCCAACTCCATCAGCAGACGTACGGTCATCGATGTGTGTTAGCCTGCCAGATAGTGTGAGGTCAGCAGGAACGCAACAGCTAGTAGTCCAGGTAGGGGTATACGTGGATGCCTTGAGATGTGCTGCCACGGGGGCCAGGCACTTCGAAAAAACCCTTGGTCTGATTTCAGGCTGAAAGGCAGAGCCTTGAACTGGTAATGCTAAATTGAACTACGAATCGTAGGAACTTGCAGCGTTTCTTGTGAATGGGGATGTGGAAGCAGGCATCCTCCAGAAAAATCTCCTTGCTGCAGCTGGCCGAGCAAGTGTTGCAACGTGACCATCAAGAACTTTTGGGATTTCACGTACTTGTTTGGACGACGACGACGATCTAGGATCGGCCTCCAAACCCCTGTTTTTTTTTAACCAGAAAGTATCTGCAGTATGCCCCGGAGACGCTGGGGAATGGGTTTCATTGCCTACTTCTGTAACATGGCACGCACCTTATGCATAAACTGTGGTCTGTTTTGTTCTTGTCGCTGAATTGCAGAACACGAGCACACCTGTGTTGGAACTCCAAGGTGTGCCCCTGTCCGTGAGCGTCCAGAACCCATCTGTCTGTGGTGATCTTTTCCCGCATGCTGACAAACTTCACCAGCCGGCTCCCACCGGGGTGGATAAATGGGGGCCCGAGGCCACGGGCAGTCCAGGCCTGCATGGGGTTCGGAGTTCTGCCCTGTTGGCACCATTCTGCTCCGCTGCATTGAGAGCGACCCCTGTACGCTTCTTGAGTGGAGAAGCGTGAAGGTTGCCGGTACAGTGTATTATAACCCTTGGAAGGTCTTCGTGGTTTTTCTCTCGAGCAGCGAAACGACAATGGCCGTCGCTGCTGCAAAGTTCCCAAGGAGCGCGCCATCTCCGTGACGGTCTTTATAGCTTGCAAAGACTCCTCGACTGCCTTTCCGAAGAGGTTCTCCCCGTTGAAAGGCATATCCAGCACCTTCGTCTGCACATCCGGCAGAAGTTGGTTACCTTCAACCAACCTTGGCAATGCAAGGTCACCCCGCTCCCCATCTGGCGGAAACCTGCGTCAACGATGTCCTCTGCCACCGTGATGGTGTGATCCGAGGCCACTTCCCCTTCCTGCAAGAGTTCTAGTGCCTCGACCTTCTTGTTTTCAGGCAGGAACTCCAGAATAGGACCCAACTTGAACCATAGGTCCCAGTCATATCATGACAAAATGGCTAGGTTGTTAGCTGTCTTGATGGTATAGACTGCTGTAAAAATTATCCTCATGTCCATTGCATCCAGCTTCTTCCCCTCCTGGTCTGGAGGTAACATGGCTGCCAATGACTGGTTCGCTGAGCGCTTCCTAGCGGCAGCTGAGACCACCGAATTGGGCGAGGGCTGAGACCTTAAACACCAAGGTGCTGAATCTGGATTCCTGTACTTTTTCCTTCAACCTGTCCCATTTGGTCAGGCCATACTCTGTTTCTCATTAGAGCTAGGCCTTCCTCCCAGATGTTATCCAGGAAGGGAACAGACATTATGGTCTTTCTTCTTGATTTGCGCCGTTGGTACAGGAAAGCCTTCTTTCTTGGTCTCCTTGGGGACTAACAAACAGTTCAGAGGCCCTTGACATGACTGAATGAAAGGATCCAACTTCGTCGGGTGGGGAGAGCTCAATGGGGCTCGTCTGAGTGCAGCGTTTCTCCGTCAGCCGCAATGAAGTCGTCATCCTCATCGGTGCCCGTAGCCATGGTAGCCGTGTCCGTGTGTGGGGCTTCGGTTCCGGGTGGGGTCTTTTCGTGACAAGGTGGTGATGGATTCGGATGATGGCAAGGACCAGCGCTCCTTTTGGCCTTTCTCTTTCGTGGGGCAAGCTTAGCGTCAGAGGCTCTTGCGGGTCCGGTGAAGGCGTAGGTCCTGCAGGCATCCTCTGCTGGATTACAGTGACAGTGTGTGCAGGGTCGTTACAATGTCCAGCGACACGTCCCTAGGACAACGGGTGAATGGAGCCAGTGGTGTAGGGTCTGGGCTAAAGCGCCTCCTCTTGCGAGCAGGGGACCTTTCGTGATCTGTATAGCAATCGTCCTGCAGATCATTGTCCTCGTTTGTACTCAAACAGTTCTGCTCCGGCCTGTCCAGAGTAGCCCGTTGGTCCACGTACCAGGGAAGGTCCATTGGAGGGAAACCATCTCTCTCTCCTTCTCAGGAGGTTGCTGGGTCTCTGCAGCTGCCAGGTCTTTCCCTGACCCTTAAGTGGCTGCCGTCTTCGCCGCTGCTTCCGGAGGCGTATCTCACCTCAGGGATAAGGACGCCTGTGGAGCGGTCGACACTTCCTTCGCGGACCCACTCTCTCCTTCAACACTGTCGCCATGGACCTCATTGACGTCTTCGACGATGTGCTTGTCGCTGCTTTTGTTGATAGTGCCGCCATTGACTTTGTTGACCTGGCATGCTGCGAGGTCTTAGCCAGCTTCAACAAGTCCTCTCCGGAAGTCTCCCTCGTCGGCTTATCCACTGACACACAGTTTGGATGTGGTTAGGGACTTTCTCTTCGAAGAGGCCCCCTTCGTCCATAGGCTCGCCGTGGAGGCAGACGGTGATGGAGAACGCCTTCTGCCGGACTCGGGACCTGCATCAGCGGCAAACCCAGTGTTGCTAGAGTTGCAGAGCTACGCCTTCTCTTTAACCCTCATGAGTGGGGGGTCCTCAAAGGATCTCAACCTCCTCCCAGAGGGAGTTTGATCCTAAGACCGGCCGGACCTAGAGGCGGCTTGACCCTGACCTGCGGCAGAGTCAGTGGCCTTGCTCAACTTGAGCCCCGCTGACAGTCTGCTGTAGCTGTCTTTTTTGGTTTTCTTTGAGAAACCACAGCACACCTTGCATCCTTCCTCATCGTGGTCCGGGTGCAGGCAATATAAGCATTTATATAATGTTGATCTTCCACAAAGAAGTTTCTTAATCCACACTTCGCACAGAGTTTGAAGAGGCTTCGACTTTCCTTCTTCTCTTCAGTCATGACTGAAAGGCGCAAAGTAGGCCCAAGGCCAGATCTTCTCAAAACTTGGATGACGATCCGACAGTAGATGAAGATCTTAGCCGGTAGCGGATCCCTGCTGCTGGTTTCTGTCCTTTGTCGAAGATGAACAAGCAAACATCGGTCATATTTCAAACTAATTTGGATGAACAATTTGAAAAGAAACATGAAATCAGTTCGCACGAGCAACGTGAGGAATCCCAACACTGAAGCGTGTGGTAAAAATCTGAAGATGGCCACCAGGAGTGGAGCTAAGGGAGAGGACTGTCATTGGATGGGGGCAGTATGACCCAGAGGACAGTGACTGGTTTAGAGGAGAAATACCGTTTTAAAGTGGAACTTTTTTCTGTTACCAAGGATTCACAGCTTGATGACGAGGAATATTCATGAGCATATGAATCCAGGGCAGACCCCATGCTGGTGAATTTTGTATTTCCCCTTTCATTGCATTCTGTGTCATAGGAAGAGACAACCTTGATGTTGTGAGAAAGGAAAGTGTAACACACAGAAATTCTAGGCAAGTAAGAGGGGTAGGTTGGAAAGGCGATGAGGAATACGTGGGGGGGACATTCAGCCGAAATAACTTTACAACGGGTAAGTAACTTATGGATTGTCTCCTCCCACGTATTCCTCATCTTTGATAGACTCCCAAAGCTGTTCGTCTTAGGAGGTGGGTGCCAAGCATTTTCTTATTTATTGGTATTATGGAGGACAGCTTTGTCAAATTTAGCCTTCTCTCCTGATAGAGTCTATACAGTAAAATATACTGAATGTATGATGAGACAACCAGGTTGCCTCTCTGCAGAGGTCCTGCACTGGCACACTTTTCTAGCGCCAAGGAAGCAGCCACCCCTCTAGTTGAATATGCCCTCAAACCTTTGGGCGAATCCTTGCCTGGCAGAGTATAGCATTCTGTTATACACATGACAATCCATCTAGAAATTGCTTGTTTTGCGACTGCTAAAACTAATCTTTAGCCAGCATATCCAATGAAGAGCTGGTCATCCTGGCGAACATTTGCTGCCCATGTAATATACTAACTTAATACCCTTTCAGGGTCCAGACGATGGAGTCTCTCCTCCTCTTTAGACGAATGAGGAGGATAAAATGTTGGTAATACTATACGTTGTGCAAGGTGCTACTCTGACACAACTTTCGGAAGAAAGGATGTTCGAACTCTCAAAATTACCTTGTTCTTGAAAAAGGACGTGAAAGGAGGCTTGGAAGACAGGGCTTGTAGCTCACCCTTAGGGCAGACGTGATAGCTACTAAAAAGGCTGTTTTCATAGTGAGCATTCTCAACAATGGACACAAATGGAAAGGCTCGAAAAGGAGTTCCCATGAGACATTTTAATACTAGATTCAAGTCCCATGTTGGCAAGATGAAGGGATTAGGCATAAACAAATGTTAGGCCCTTAAAAATTGTACTACAATCAGCACTTTAAAGTACAATCCCGCATCAGGAGCTCTCTTAAAATTGACAGAGCTGCCAAGTAGCCCCTCATCGTGGCCACTTGTAACCCAGAATGGGTCAGGTGGATCAAGAAAAAGAGAACATGGGGAAGTTTACATGTGAAAGGATTAAGTTTCTTTTCACTGCACCAGCTGCAAAACGTATTCCAAAGGCAGCGGTATAGGTATTTAGTTGCTGATCTTCTAGCCGAAAGCAACACCTCCATTACGTCCATTACGGAAGGTCCCAATTCCTATATCTCACCCTTTCAGACACCAGGCGTGAAGACAGAGTTATGGTCTCTGGGTGAAGAATGTCCTCTCTTTGGGGAAGACAAATTAGAGTGCAGATGGCCATCTCTAGAAGGTCCAGGTACCATGTTCTCCTCGCCCAATCCAGAGCAATCAGGATCATAGTTTTCCCAAACCTCCTTAACTTTCTGATGATGTGAGGAATGACGGGACTGGAGGAAACGCGTACAGCAGTAGAAACTCCCAGTCCACCAAAATGCGTCCCCTAGAGCTCCTCTTTGGGGAAATTCCCTAGAGGCCTAACAACTTGCACATCCGGTTGACACTGGTCGCGAACAGATCCACTTGAGGCGTTTCCTAAAGGGGCGAAAATATCCATAAGGACTCCCTGAGCTAGCTCCCACTCGTGGAAGATTGTGCTCTGCCTTCACAGAGCATCCACCACCGTGTTTCCTTCTCCTGCTAGATGAACTGCCAGAAGAGGTATTCCTTCTCTCTGTGCCCAGAACTAGAGTTGCATTGCCTCTCTGAACAGGTGAAGTGACCCTACGCTCCCCTCTCTTATTGAGATAGTGCATGGCCACTGTGTTGTCCGTTATTATCAGGACACCTTTCCCCGTATTGAGGTGAGCAAGGCCATCAGCTCCAAAAGGTTCATATGGAGTCTGGACTCCATTAGAGACCAGTGTCCACTTACTGAAAGATCTCAAGTGTGCTCCCAATCCTGTGAGGGTGGTGTCTGTCACAACTGTCATCTCCGCCCATGTAAGCCAAAAGGGCGATTCTCTCATTAGATTCTCTCGGCTGGACCGCCACAGGAGATCCTGAGGGACATTTGTAGGGACCTGGGGAAGGTCTGTTATTCTGCCAGAGAATTGAGACCACTGGGATATGAGAGCCCACAGAAGGAATCTCATTCTCAGACGGGCTTCTGGCACAAGAAAAATGCAGGATGCCATTAGGTCGAGCAACCTTAGGAAGTCGTAAACCGGGAGATGTTGGGCACTCTGACATTTTTGGACCATCTGCAAGAGATGTTGAGCCCTCAACGTGGGTGGCAAAGCATTTACCGAGGTGGAGTCCAGGACTTCTTGAAGTTCAGGGAGAAGCCCAGCTCATCGAGGGCGTGGCAGGTACTATTGATATGACTCTGGGACTGTTCTGGAGAACAAGCCCTGATCAACCCGTCGTCCAGGTAGGGGTAGAGGCAAATACCCTCGCTCCTTAGACTTGCTGCCACAACTACCATAAGCTTGGTGAAGACCCTCAGGTCTGAGGTGAGCCTGAATCGAGTGATAGCCCTGCCAGTGTACGGTTTTATAGGGACTCCCTGAGTAGTATGTCGTCGAGGTGAGCCCGATTGGCAGAACTCGAAACTGATCATGACAACTGCCAACCGTGAACCTCAGGTAGTTTCTGTGATTCTGACGTATGGGCAAATGAAAGTGTCCTGAAGGTCCAATGACATCAACCCATCCTTGAGTGGAAGGGCCTGAAGGATCTGCTAAGGAGTTACCATGTTGAACTTGTCCTTCCCGCAGAACTTGTTCAAGCATCGCCAGTCCAAGATGGGTCGCACTCCTCGGCCCTTCTTGGGGATTAGAGAGTCGGGAGAATACCAACCCTGGTTTCTTTCTGCTGCAGGTACCACCTCTATTGCACCTTTCTACAACAGGATGAGAATCTCCAGTTGAAGGAGCGGATCTGGAACCAAGGTAGATCTGGCTTTCGGGAGCAATTTGGGGGTTTCTTTAGGAATGGAAGGCAGTAACCATTTGCTACTGTTTGTAGCACCTATGCACCCGAAGTTATGCTTCTCCTACTCTGGAGATGATGCAACAGTCTGCCTCCTACCAGAGACTTGAGGGTGAGGATGCTATTTTGCTGATCCACCTGCAGCTGATGGTAACTCTGTGGGTGTTGTACGGGGAGTTCTACCTCATCTGCCTCTGCCTTCACAAGCTCTCATCTGACCCCTTTGTGAGAATTGTCCTCTTCCTCTAGAGAAGAAAGAATAGAAATGAAAAGAACGTCCTTTCCACCTTTGCCCTGAGAGTTGTGGTTTTCTGATTGCCGCCCCTAAAGATTTAGCTGCTGCTCTTGAAGCCTGCAGCTTCTCCAAGCTGTTGTCAGCCTTTTTGCCAAAAATAAAAGTTCCATCAAAAGGCATGTCCAGCAAACGTGCCTGGACATCCGCCGAAACACCCGACTTTCTGAGCCATGACAGGACACTGAGCACAGTACTGCAAGTCATGGATCTACTTACATAATCCACAGTATCTAAGCTGGACTGCAAAGATGACCTCATGGCATTTTTCCCGTCTTCGTCTAGGCTTAAAAAGCCTTCACTTTCTTCTCCCTCCGGTATATGGTCTGCTGCAAAGGCAGCTACACCCCAAAGGGCGTGTGTGTATTTTGCTAAGGCACTTGTGGCATTGGGCGATTTCAGTACCATGCTTCCTGCACTAAACATTCTCTTGCCGAACGAGTCAACCTTCCCATCATCCTTGTCGGCAGGAGTTGAAGGGTAAGCTGCGGAATTAGATGAAACTGTCACTGCTTGAACAACCAGGCTCTGGATGCCCGTTAAGCAAAGGAGGGTCTATAGAAGCTGTTCTGTACTTCTTTGTTAAAAAGTTTATTTACAGGGGATATGGAATCTGGCTTCAGCCAATTTTCTATAAGTCTCACCCTTAAGGACGCATAAAAAGGTAATACAGCCTCCTTAACTGGACCACTATCAAGATCACAAAATTCTCAAATGGCATCAAAGGCGCAGAAGGTTTCGACGACTCTCCCGAAGCGGTTGGCGAATGAACAGACCACTTTGAATGCTTCGAAGGTTTCAAATGGATCACATGCCTCGAAGGTTCAGGCGACAAACTCGATGGCTTCGATACTTTCAACGAAGGCTTTGAGATGGGAGATGAAGGCCTCAAGGGGGTAGACATTGGCTTTTTCTTACGTGTTGATGAAGACTCTGACTTGCGTTGAGGAGCCTCTCTTCACGGGCGCTTAGGTGTGCGTGAAGGAAACACATGAGACTCCCTTCAGGTCTTCTCAGATGCTGAGGGGTGGCTTGGCTTTCCTGACTCCTTAAGAGTGCCACTCAGAGGAGCTTGCCTCTGAAAAATGTCAAGAATTTTTAGATGGAAATGTTCCCAAATTTCTCTTAGGGAAAGACTTTCTCGGGAGAGGAAGAAGATGACGACGAGGATTTGCGACATTGTTGCTTACGCTTCTTGTGAGAAGACGAGCGTCACGATCTCGAGTGTCTACGATGTTTTGGACACTTTCTCTCAGGGATACATCCCTGGATTCGGAGGACGACTTTCTTTTGGACGGGGTAAGGGATGGCCATTAGGAGGAGGGTTTATCTGCATCAAGTTTCCCTTTTCTTTCCCGCAAGACCTTGACTGTCATGAGCCACAGTTCTCCACCTTGTGGCCTATCCCCAAACACCACAGACAGACAGGGTGAGGGTCTGTTATGGACATTTTTGCCCCACAGTATGTACACCGTTTAACACCTGTCTTCAGCGTTGAGGACATGTCGAATGAAATCAAATCTAACTTGATGTGAAAACGCAACCGAAATCTTGCTGAGGCGATAGCTCCGAAAGCATGCAGCAATGCGGAAAAATCAGAACTGAGATAATAGACAGCGAGCGTGCTTCATATACCAGCATGGGCGGCATGACGAGGGACGCTACAGAGGCCGTCGAAGACCATGACTCGACACTGGAGGACGTTCGACCCTATGAAAAAAATATACTGAACAAGCTGCAAGCAGACTTGGATATATCAAACATGGGGAACACGTGGGAGGACACAATCCATTCGAAGAAGCCAAACTCAATTGCAAATTTAGAACAACGATTTCTGGATTTAACAAAATGTCAGTTTTTCTATGAATAAAGCATTTGAATATTAAAATGATTAAGTATTTGCATTGAACTTCCCATTACCTACTCTTTGAACTGGCCATACACACTGACTATAACCAATAACTGCAACATGGAACTGGTAGATGAGAGGGACTGACTGGAATACACTAACTTGGGAGGATGTAAAATTCAATTACTTAAGTAACATCTTCACAAATAACTGACAGAAGACAGTTGTTGCGTGAATAAAGATATATGGATAGAATAGTGAAAAACAACTTTTCAAGGTCCCAAAATAACAATGCCATTCAGAACATTAACTGAGGTTAATGTCAAACTCAGGGGAAATTGAAGAAGGGTCTGGAAAAAGAAAAAAGGCATCACCAACATTTACTAACAATATATCACTTTTGGACATTGTCGACGTGATGTCTTATGTGGCTGCATGGACAAGAATATTATGCACACTTAGACCTTGTGGCTTATTAATGAGATATTTGTTATGTGACACAACAAAGTTTTTAGAAATACTATGACCAACTATAACTTGTAGACAGGTGATCACCATCATTGCTTGGTGACGTCACACATTCACGTGAGGACGTCACGTTAGGTTTAAATATATTCAAAGTGGCAGCCATTATACACACGGCAAGCCAGAAAAGCTTGAGAAGGCTAGGGGCTAAGTTCCCCACCAATATGGTATGATTTCTGCTTTTGGCATGACACCATGGCCTCTATACTCCGACACATAGTGACTATTCTTTATAGAGGGACCAACACATTGATTTCAACTTTTCTCAACACAATATACTAGACTGAACATTCCATGAAAGCGTCATTTATTTGAGAGATGAGGACACATTCATCTGGCGATAAGAATTGAGCACCTCATTCAATAGCCTTTACAAAAAACTATTATCACAGACACTTGGATTATAAACAGTTTTCCGTCAAACACGCTTTCCATAGATTAGTAAATTGCACGTGTCCTTTGTCAACTGATATAATCAGAATTGGATATAGCAATGAAATATCAATATAACTTAGAATGTAACAAGGAAGAAACATAGTAAGAGGAGTTGTATCTTGCTAACCACATAATTGAATAATACGTATGAAGAGAAATATTTTCCAGAATGTGAGCATTGTATTTGCTAACATTTATGTTTTTTCTCTTTTTCATTTGCTTATGATTGCTTTCATAGCAATACATGACCATTTGTTATGTATATATGTTAATATACTGTTGTGGTTCCAATAGTAACTTTAGTTCATATGAAAAAGGTTTTCCATTAGAGGAAAACTTTCTGGTAGAACTTGTAAATATCAATTGCCTTGATATAGACTTGAGGGTTGAAACATGTCTCGCCATGTAGAAACATACTGTATATTCGTACAAACAGTACATGAATTATAACGAACAGAAAAACTATACAATATATTGCATCATTCTTGTACTAGGAATCTTTCATGATAAATATTGAGACATTGTTTAAGCATAATACATATTCATATGGCAGAGCGCATGAATACACTATATTTTTAGGACTTGCAACATCAATTACACCTTTGCCAAAGAATGGGCAACAGCCTAACACAATGGGCAAGAACAGATTTCCATAAGAATATGGTCTAGACATGATAACTGGATATGAAGGCAAATAATTGTATATCTTAGAACCCTGCAAAACGGCCAGAATTCCATTAATTTGTTGCTTTCTGTACTGATCTAGCATCCATTTTGCTTTTGATGTTCTTCTGGTAAAAATATGGGCGAGTACAATGTGCGCTGGTTAAACATTCACTAAGAAAATATGAATGCACAAAAAAAACAGTTAATATTTGCACAAGCTGTATTTCATGCATTGTAAGCAGTAAATCCACGGCTGATTCCAAGTAATAATTACTATGCACATACGCCAATGTATGCATGTAGTAATAAATACTAAATAACAGATAGTCAGGTGTAAATCTCCACCTTTGACCAAGGAAGAATTTTTATTTACTACATGCATAAAATGAAGCACATGTTAAATACCTGTGTGATGTTTAATGCATAATGGATTTATTTGAATTATGTTATTTATTGAGCGTGGATCTAGCTTCAGGAAGCAAAAGAGCACTTTACGAGTCAAAGGGGGAAGTACACATTGAGGGAAGCAGAGATACAAGGGAACGGCGGGGAGCAAACAAGGAGGTGAGAGAGTGCAGGAAATTTGGCCGCAAGGATCAACAATCATCTTGGGGAGTTCCGCAAGGATCAACAATCATCTTGGAGAGTTAACAGGGGGGAACAATTTGCCCAGTCTCAGGTTAGGTGGGGAGTGTGCGTGGACCTACGTGTTAGTGAGGAGCCATTCCATGAAGAGGAGGGTCTTCAGCTCCTTCCTGAAATGTAGAAGCAATTGGTTGAGTCTTGTGTTGATGAATAGGAGGGTCCAGATTATGGGGGTATAGAAAGAGAAGGCCTTACTGGTTCTTTACTTTCCATTGTAGTTCAGTTAGCTTGGAGACTTGAGGGTGATGTCCTTGTAGATGATTAAGCGGGATTTGACAGTGCTTGTTGCGGTAGCCAGTGCAGTTCGCGGTAATGTGGTCGAATCTGCCGAGTCCTTTAACGGGTCATGCTGCATCATGTAGGACACATCTCACAGTTCCCAGCATGGTCCTCAAAAGGCCTCCCAGAATGGCATCGACACCAACCAGGAGGGAAAGTGTGTGCTACTTACAAGTAAAATTCTGATTACAAGTACAGAAACATCTCAAATAACTAGTGAGCATAGGCATAAAACGCAGTGTTTTTATAGCACCCGATTCCAGATTCCTCCAGCCTCTAAGAACCTTAACAATAGGTGTTTTACCCAATTTTTACTTTGCTCAATTTATCACCATCGGAAGGACGAAAGACGAGTAAGCCATGCTAGGAATTATGCTTGCAAACTACACACACTTAGTGGGACGCTTGACCCGCTGAACATCTTTTTACTATGGCTATACACCAGTGGACTGACGCCACAGTTATTTCGCCTTGGTTGACATTTACTGACAGACAGCCTGGCTAAGTGCCAGAGAAGAATAGATGTCCACAAAAAGTTAAATCCCTCAGAGTCTCAGTTTTTGTTAATTTCATCCACGACTATCATTCTATTCGGTTCAGTATGATTTTGTATTAAAACAACATTGAGCAGGTCATTCCACCTCAGAAAGAGTAATATGCTAATCAGATCACCCTTTCATAAGCTCCAGGCCAAAAGCAAAGTGTACACCTGTGCCCTGCTGGATCATTATCCTGATCTGCAGCACCTGCTCTCCAGTGGCACTAAGCAGGGGACAAAGGTGACCATTTGACAGGTGCAGTGACCTCCAAGTTACTGCACACCAGGGGCTGCATCAAGGACATGCTCACCTTTTCCAAAACCTACATAACTATGAGAGTTGAGGAGGCTGTATAAGGGCACTAAGCAGGGCTGCCCGTTGTCCCTGATGTAGTTTATTTTTGCTTTGGAACCATTGGCAGCTTCCCTTAGATCAGACCATGCGGAGGCAGGCATTGTGATAGACGGGGTAGGGCACCAGGTCTCTTTGTACGGAGAGGATATGCTGCTGTATATCAATAAACCTTAGACCAATTTACCGTCCATCAGGGATGCGAATGATCGGTTTGCGGAGCTCTCTGGTATCGCTTGTTCCAGCTTGGAGATCTCTGGGGGCTTACTTCGGAACTACCTAATTTAGGATTGTGATGGGAGGTTGATACATTTCGATATCTAGGGGTTAACGTGTGGCATGACTAGATAGTGCAGCGCATGGGAATAAAATACAAAGGGCATATGACAGTGTTGTCAACTCCATTAACTTCTAGAAAAGGCTGCCTCTAGCCATGCCCGGCGGAGACGCTCTATAAAAAATGATTGTGCCTCTGCGCCTCATATTATTTTGTCAATGTACCTTACAATATACCTGGGAGGTTTTTTCTGGAATCGCTAGCTTGTGACTTCCCGTGGGGAGCGAAGAGGAACGGAATCGCACTGAGAACTTCACAGAGGGATCAGGATACCTAATTTCGAGTTATATTATTTAGCAGGGCAACTGCAGTTTGAAGTGAGCTGGCTGGGGGCAGCGGTCTGACAGGATCATTTACTCCTGAAAGAAGTGTTGTGGATGCGGAGGGGGCTGGGGGATCAGCTCTCAAGTTCGTCTCAGCTCCTGGCGCTTGGCAGGGAATTGTGGTGCAGGGCTTGTAGAATCCTAGGAGCTACCGACCTTTACTCCCCTTGTGTGTTCCGTTGGTCAGAGTGCTCGGGGAACAAGTGGATATGGTCATGCAGTTCAGAAGGCACTGGAAGGATAACTGGATAGTTACATTGGGGGAACAGCTGCAGGATGGTAAACTGATAGACTTCCCCGACCTTGACCAGAGAATTTAGCATATATAGTGGTCCATTCCTGCTGCAACTGGGCTTGGTTAGGAGGATAGCAGGGAGATAGCTGGACATCTGAGTGGTTATTGAGGCTAATCCGGCACTGGATACCATGTATGACGTGTCAGGGGGGGAGGGGAGGCGCATGGTTTCTAGGCTGTACGATATATTTCTGGATGGGTTTGGCAGATCTGTGGTAGCAGTGCGTGCAAGATGGGAAGAGGATTTAGGGAAAGCTTTAAAAGATGAGGAATGCAACAGAGTTTTATTATATACTAAAAGAGTTTCTAGGAATGCTAGATTCAAACTCACGCAGTTGTATATTACGCATAGAGCATACCTGACCCCACGCAGATTGTCACGATTCGGGCGGCGGAGGGGGGAGGGGGTATGGTTTTTCAGACCTGTCCTAGGAGCGCTTCTGAGATGGCACATATAATGCATATGTTCTAGACCTGTCCGGTGATCAGGAGGTTTTGGCAGGCGGTGGCAGACAAGGCGACCAGGGGAGGGATACAGATGCATACTTGGCCCCCGGAGGCCTGCTTGCTGGGGATGCCCTAGAGGGGGAGGAAACACGCCATGCACCGCTCTAGGATGAAGGATTTAATTTGTGTGTTGGCAAAGCGCCGAATTGCGATGGCTTATAAGTCAGCGAAGGGGCACAGAATTGAAGCCTGGCGGGCAGATTGAAAGCATTGGCCACCGGCTGTGACTGCAGCATGACGTAGGGCAGTGCAGAATGGGATGAGGGAAGGAACAGAAGTGACTGCCTGGAATGAGCTGTCCCAGACAATGTTTGCCCCCCTTGATGGAGAGTCCCCGTGAACACATTTGCTGGGGAGGGTGCAGTGGCAGAGAAGGAGCAGAATTCACTGACAAGGGCAGAACCTAGAGGGAAATACAGGGCTATGGTTAAATGAGAGAGCGTCGGGAAGATTAGCATGCTAAGGATTCATTTGAGGAATGGTTCAGGCTTCAGGGGGAACATGAGTAGTTTGCAAATCATGTTGAAGATTGTGTATCAGGAAAGGTTGCATTGAGACAGTGTAGCCTGTCAGTTGACCTGGTGTTGGTTGTGCTTTCCTTTTTTGTGTGTTAATAAAAAAAATTTGAAAAAAAATGAGATGCTATGAGAGATGCTATCCTGGTGGGACATTAAACTTTAAATATAAGCCATACCAGAGATTAAGGAATGGTGTCTAGTATCTCTCAATTATCCGAGCCACATCAATTTGATATCACACAAGCGTCAGCCCTGTGAGCCCATCTCAGCTGAGAAAGGGCTACGTGTATTCCCCCCAGCCAGGTCATCTTGGCTGCTCCCAGCAAGAATGTAGCCATGGGGGTTGCCTCCCTTTGTGAGGGCAGTTAACACCATCCCCAGAGTGAAAACAACTCTACGGGAACCTGTCCTGGGAACAGGAATCCAAGGACACACCGATTCATAAGAGGAATAAGAGGAATAGCCACACACACCAGGGTAATGCATTCCTTCTCTCCTCACATAGCCGACGTCTCTAAGAAGTCACACTACCAGCCACACCTCCTCAGAGGTATCCTTCCTTTCCTCTCCTTCCCCCAGAAGCTCACTGTCTCTAGAGCCCTGGTTCTCTCGAAGCTGGACTACTGTAACAGCCTCTAACTAAATCTGCCTGCCTCTACTCTCCGCCCTTTGCAACTCATCCAGAACAGGACTGCGAGACTTGTCCTTGGCCTCAAGCCCAGGGACCGTATCTCTCCGGGTCTGAAATCACTACACTGGCTCCCAGTGACTGCGAGAATCAAGTTCAAAACCCTCTACATTGTCCACAAGGCCTTCTGGGGCCTTGGGCCAAAATACCTTCAACTCTCTCTTCCTAAATATCTTCCTTCTCAAGCTCTTCGTTCATCCGCCTCCAACTGCCCCAGGGTCAGCCGCTTCTCCAAACAACGAGTTGGGGGCAGATCTCTCTCCGCTGCAGGGGCCTCCCTTTGGAACAGCCTTCCTGCCCCCCTGAAACTTGAGGAGAACCATCTCCGGTTCTGGAAGCACCTCAAAACCTTCCTCTTTGCCTCCGCCTTCTCTCCCTCTCTCCCATGCTAAAGTTACTGAAACTGCACTGAATCTGCAACTGGGCTACTCACCGTTCTCGGTTCTTGGCCCAGCCACTCTCCCCTGCACTGCACCTTCCTGGCAACCCCTGCACCGCGGGACTGTGTCTGTATCCCCAAAGCCCCCCTTCCCAGCACTTGACTGCACTTACCTCGCACTTGCCACTAGCTGGCCCTTGTTATTTATCCTGTATGCTATTAACCCTGTACTGCACTTTCCCCTTTCCCTTCCCCTCTACCCTTGCACTTGCGCAATCTGAATGACACCTGGCCTAGTAGGATCGTTGTCTGTCTCCCCTTGTCCCCCCACTCCCCTGCCTCCTCGTGCCTTGAAACACTTGTGTATAGGTGCGTTACAAATGCCATATCATATCATAACAAACAAGTGTTGGATTCTATTGAGAAGGGAAGAGGCGAGGTTAGTGTAGGCAGAGTACCTTAAACCAACTGAAGAAAGGTTTATTTCTGCCTCTCTTCCTTCTGGTCTCCTCCACTGCTTTTAACACAAAGCACATTGGGTGTGATGTCAGAAGGCACAGTCCACTTGTTCGAAGAACTGGGATTGTAACATTAAAGCAGGTTTACTTTTGCCCAATCACCTGTAGACATGCCTTCAAAAGAAGGCTCCCGCTCCTTCTTTGAATCTTATCTGGACTTCAACAAGACTTTGTTGGACCCTTTTGCAAGAGCAATCCTTTCCAAAGTCCTCTAGTTGTGAGGTGACCTTACTGTGCTGAAGGACCTGTGAAGGTGTGTGCCAGTAACCTTTGCGCTTGGAAGCCGAGGAAAAAGACTACTCTTGCCCCTGAGACCGTGGAGTGGGACTCAAACCCCAACAGCCAAGACAGCCAAGATTCCTGCTTTTCTGCCATGGAACCACTAAAAGCCTTGATTCAAGCTTGTTCGACAGAGTTTCAAACCAACCGGATGCTCCTGAGCTGTGTTTGGCATTGAACAACTCGAACCGCAGGTCCGCCCTTTCAAACCAGTTTGCCACCAGCTGAAGCACATTGTTGCTTTGGCTCGAACAACCAAGCATCCCTCGGACCGCTGTTTGAAGCACCCATCTCCTCGCCAATCCAGTCGTCGATTGAACAGACGGTGGTGTTCTCTACAAATCGCAACCTTTGAGCCCAGCATCGAACCAACTCCCTGGCGCATTTCCGTCATCAGCCCATCTGCCTTTGAACCTCGACTGTCGAACCAAACCGGATGACTTCCACGATCCGCATTGCTTTGAACTGCAGCCTTTTTCAGCTCGGCCCGGCCTCGAGATCAGCTTGCCGTTGGGCTACCATGACTGCCGCATTTTGAACTGAACCAAACCACTGAACAGTGCAGAGAAGCCTGGCTCACAGTTGTTGAACCTCCAAGAAACTGAAAAGGCATTATTGCCTGAGAACTGCCCCCTGTCCCATTTTGGGCCCTTGAGACTGGCTAGGTCACATGAATCCCTTTTTGCAACTCAAGAACGTATCCTTTTTAACACTGTGGCTTTTATTGCCTTTTTTTGTCCCCATCTCATTGTGTAGAGCGCTACATTTTGAGATCTTGCATATTCTGTGTTCATCCTAAAAGGATGATTTTTTTGTAGTGTTTTGTATTTAGTTATTAATGAAGATGGTGTGCTTAATAAAGTATATATCTTGTTATGGAACCTTGATTGGACATTCCTTAATTATAGGCTTTTGTACTATTGCTGTTTGGGTTTCTAGTAAATATCATTCACACCTCTCTTGAGAGTATAGCCTACACTTGCATCACATTACCAAAAAAGGCATAGGAGGTATATCTCTTAACTGTATCTGTTTTACCATTAAGATTGTGTTCACTCTTGGTTTGTAGAAGTGTGAGGTCTGAGTAGGCACTTTAGCCTCTACTCACCCTTGTATTCCTGTAGCGAAGACGTCTTTGTCACAACTGCAATCTTCAAACTTTAGTGATTTCAACAATGGAAGGTGGAAATTCACAAAGCACCCACATTTTAATTAGCACAGTATGACTATTCTTTTTCATCTTCATTGGCTTAGTTTGACTTTGGGCTTCAGTTTAAGCTTAGCTGCAAAGCTTTCGAGGCACGTGCCATGGACAATCCACTTATCTTTCGGAAAAAATCTCTTGTTTGGGGCGGGTGGAGGGAGTCGGTGTCGCGGGATATGAGGGCATAGGGCCACAAGGAAGCGTGGATATTGGATCTAACTAGGTTTACACATTCTACAGTGCCCATGCTTTATTTCTCTTCCACAGTACTTGTGAGACTCACTCACTGTAGATTTTCTTTCCTCAACCCTGTTGTCTTTTAGAAAGGTGTTGAAGAGGTTTTTATCTTGATTAGCATTCTGGTTACAATTTAACTTTAGATGGGCACGTTTTCAATGTCATTTTTGAGCTTTCATTTTTAACATTTCTTCACCATTCTTAGTGAATACTATGTTATATTTGTTTTTTATTGCATTTTTCCTTTCATTTGCACCAAGAGTTATGCAAAGTTTTAAATTAAGGATACATTGTTTATTTTGGATATTTTCCTCAATATAGCGTGCTATAGAAGAATTTGAAATATATGAAAACAATATTAAAATATAAGAGTCCCACCATCATGTCTACTGCACATCTCGTCCAGGATGACATTGAGAGTCAGATCAAAATCAGCAGGGAAATCCTGCCCTTACTGAACCTGTTAGCGGTGCTGCATTTCTGTGCAACTTTCACATTCTTACACTCCGTTGCCAAGTGATAGGGGTTCTTGCTCAGACACATCAACACATATATTGCAAG
The DNA here is from genome assembly GCF_040938575.1 of Ambystoma mexicanum. Classification (NCBI taxonomy): domain Eukaryota; kingdom Metazoa; phylum Chordata; class Amphibia; order Caudata; family Ambystomatidae; genus Ambystoma; species Ambystoma mexicanum. Next base: position 1,044,844,888 of record NC_090924.1, read on the forward strand.
CCATACTATACAGGACAGGTTCCTTGTTGCCACGCCTGACTTCAATACCATCACTGGATTACCAAATGCTGTAGGCTGCTTGGACTGCATCCACACAGAAATTATGCAACCACAGCCAAGAGAACAGATGTTCTACAATCATAAGGTGACACATAGAACAAACATATAGATGGTCTCCGATACAAAACAGGACACGTAATGCACTACTGTTCTAGATTCCCAAGATTCACCTATGACTGATTTTTCTCCAATAGTAGTCTCCAATCTTTCACAAAGACATAAGTAAGCGATATGGCACATAGCTTGGCATACCACTGCAACCTTGGTGGACAATGTCTCCTGTAAGGGGTCAGTAATGCGAGGTGGACATTTTATTTTATTAAAGAAATTATATAAAGAAAAACACCTTGCTTGCCCTAATCTACAGAGGAATTCCTACCTAGTCTAAACGCTAAGGGAACATTCTATAGCATGGGTAAACTGGCCCTCACGCTAAAAAAACATAAAAAGGACATTATATAACAACACAATATAAAAAAATATCAACACAATATCTGAATGAGCTTCTCCTGTCCTGGGTAAGATCCCTTACCTAGGATTCAAGTCAACTTCAAAATGTTCAACAAAATAAAATAAGGGTTTGGAACCAGTTCTTGAATGTTCAAAGGCAAAGCAAAAGTTCAATAAACAAAAATCCACTGGTAATAACTCTTTTGTCCCCGAGTGAAAAGATCCCATTCGAACTTCCAGAAAAGAAATGGCACCAATGGTAATCCTGATTATGATGATAAATTGTCTCTTCAAGATAATTAGCCACAGTTCAAAAGAAGGTGTAATATTCCTCAATGTCAATAATACACAATAGGACCTCTTCAGTTTCAACTTTACATATGGTATACTTGTCAGGATGCTTTCTTTCTGCTGCTGCTTCTATTTTCAACAACCACACCTCTTCTGTTGTTACTATGAGAACAGTCGCTTTTGTCTCACAGTACATTACTGCTTCAAATGACTACAATGTGACATCTGCCGACAACTTGATATACCACCACAGTTCAAGTATTATTACTACGGCTCAGTATTATTGAATTATTAGGTAGGTTTTGTCCAGGCACTTCAACCTCTTCAGGTAGGCAAGGCACTTTTCCTTTTAAACCCTTTCTTATAAGGGGCAGCCTCTTTGCCTCTTCAGTCTAACTACCACAAGAACTACCTGCTTCTGCTCACAAGACACTCTGCTTTCTACCTTCAGCAGTCTTTTGCACCACAGGTTGTATTCTACTTCAGAGTATACTTCACACGCATTTGATACCCCTTCCCCAGCTTTACTCACACCTGTCTGCCAGTTATCAGCCCAAGTAATTAGCCAGAAGCTTATGTGCTACTCTCTCAGCTTCAGGTACTCGTTTCTTATGCCAATGGATTGTTAACAACTTTACAGTGTAGTAATATGGCTCTAACTCTTGGCAAGACAGGTTTTACTATGAAAAGGCGATGCCTCTTGGCTTGGGAAATGCTTGTTCTTCCCATCAATGCTTTAGACTCTTTACTTCTTTGAAATAGATCAAATGTCACTTATGGATACATTATAGAGTACAGTCTCTCAAGTGAAAACACAATTAGGCATACACGACCTCTTCTTCAAGTAGATTAGAAAGTTTAAAGTTGAGTAATGATCGGTATTCCCATGTAACGGTACCAGATGAGATTCTGACTTCCTTTGGGAATTACAATTAGGCACACATGACCTCTCTTTCAAGTAAACAATGGTGTGGGAGCCCCTCTACTGAAAACGACCATGGGTCAAACACCCTGTTCTGGTATTTTTTCCACTCAGTAGGGTTTGGGGGGGGACCACTATTTAGCTCACTGCACCCTTCACAAAGGAGAAGAACAAGTTACTTACCAACTGTAACGTTCTTTCGACTGGATGTTCCTACCACGTATTCCTCATCTTATGATATTCGTATTCTGCCAGCTTCGCTGCTTCGGGAAAAAAAAACTCTCGGCAGAGGGCGCTGTGCACGAGGTCGTGCCGTCGATGTCCCTCGACGGGCTCCATACCGTGTCGATGTCACCATTAGTATAAATAGCTTGTGCTGCGCCTGTTGGCTTCAGTTCTGTTTTTTCGAGGAAATATTCGACGAACACCGAGGCGTGCCTCATGATTGATAGACTACTCGTCGTGAGAGGGAAGTGGAACTAACGTAAACTGTACTGCGGGGAAGGATGGGAGGGGCGATGATGAATACGTGGGAGGAACATCCAGTCGAAAGAACGTTACAGTTGGTAAGTAACTTGTTCTTCAAATGGATTGTGACCTCCCACGTATTACTCATCTTATGATAGATTCCCATAGCAGTGGTAATTTTCGAGGTGGGAGTACTAATTATTTTTCTCATGGACGGAATGATGTACCGTCTTGGCAAATAAACCTTCATTGGAAGAAGAGGCATCTAAGCAGTAATGCTTGATGAATGTATGCATTGATGTCCATGTTGCAGCTGAACAAATATCTGCTGCAGGGACTCCCCTCTTCAGAGCCGCAGAAGTAGCCATCCGCCCTAGTGGAATGGGCTTGAAGTCCATCTAGTGGGTCCTTTCCTGCCAATCTGCAGCACTCAATTATAGCCAGAATGATCCAGCGGGATATAGTCTGTTTGGTTACCGCTAATCCCAATTTATGGCCCGTATAATCTACAAAAAGTTGGTCATCCTGACGCAATTTTGACATTCTTGAAATGTAAAAACAGAGCCCTTTTAGGGTCCAGTCTATGCAATCTCGCCTCTTCTTTCCCCAAATGAGGAGGAGGATAGAATGTTGGTAATATGATTTTTTGTGACAAGTGGAAGTCAGGAACTACTTTTGGTAAGAAAGAGGGTTTAATCTTATAAAAAGTAGTATATGGAGGTTTACACGAGAGAGCCTGTAGCTCACTAACCCTACGGGCTGATGTTAAGGCCACAAGAAGAACAGTTTTTTATATTAGAAGCCTCAAGGGACAGGAGTGCAGAGGCTGAAAAAGGTATGAGGGTACACATTAGTAAGCCCTTTCAGGAATTGAATTATTAATGGAATTTTTAAGTAGGAAACCTCTTCCGAGGAGCGCTTGAAAATGGAGCCCCAGATTGGTTAGATGCAATAGGAAAGGAAGCGCCATTGGGGTGCCACATTGAAAAGGGTCCACATGCTTATCTTTGCACCAGTTACTGAACTTGTTCCAACGACACCGGTACAAGGATTTTGTTGGTGGCCTTCCGGCCGAAAGCAAAATCTTTATTACGTCATCCGGAAGAGCCAAATCATTGTGACTCAACCACTCAGAAACCATGCGTGAAGGTTGAGTGGTTTGACCTCTGGATGGAGAACCCAGCTTTCCTCTTGCGAGAGAAGATCCTCTCTTTGTGGAAGACGTATTGGAGGGCAGATGGACATGTCCAGAAGGTCGGGGGACCACATCCTCCTGTCCCAATCCGGACCAATTAGGATCATGGGTTTTCTGAACTTTCTCAACCTCTTGATTACATGAGGAATCACGGGGACTGGAGGAAACGCGTACATAAGTGGGAACTTCCAATCCACCAGAAACGCGTCTCCTAGAGCTCCTCTTGGGGGAAATTCCTTTGAACAGAAGGACTTCCTGAGCTAGCTCCCACTCGTGTGAGACTGTGCTCTGCCTGCTCAGAGCGTCTGCCGTAGTGTTCTGCTCTCCGGCTAGGTGAACTGCCGATAGAGAGATTCCCTCTCATATTGCCAAGAACCAGAGCTGCATTGCCTCTCTGTACAATGGTAGTGATCCTACGCCTCCTCTCTTGTTGAGGTAGTACATGGCCACCGTATTGTCCTTCATTATCAGGACATTCTTTCCCTGTACAGAGGGCAGGAAGGCCTTCAGCGCTAGTATGATTGCCCTCAGCTCCAAAAGGTTGATGTGTAGTTTGGACTCCGATGGAGACCAACGACCGCTGAAAGATCGATGGTGTGGGCTCCCCACCCCGTAAGTGAGGCATTCGTCACTACTGTTATCTCCCGCCATAATTGCCAAAAAGATTCTCCTTTGAGGATATTGTCGTTGCAAGCCCACCATAGTAGATCCTGAGCAACTGCGCTCGGGACTTGCAGAAGATCCGACATACTCCCAGAGAACTGGGACCACTGAATTCTGAGGGCCCATTAAAGAGATCTCATCCTCAATCAAGCCTGTGGCACCAGAAAAATGCAGGATGCCATGAGGCCGAGCAACCTCAGAAAATCGAAGGCCGGTAGATGTTGGGCATTCTGGAACTTTGCCTCCATCTGCAGAATGTGGAGAGCTCTCACCTCGGGAGGCGAGGCTTTGCCTGAGGAAGTATCCAAGACTGCTCCGATAAACTGCAGCTTTTGGGATGGTATCATGTTAGACTTCTTGAAATTGAGGGAGAAGCCCAGTTTTTGAAGGAAGTGACAGGTGATCGACAGATGTTCGGGAGAATGCGCTCTAATCAACCAATCGTCCAGGTAGGGGTAGCCGTGAATCACCCCTCTCCTGAGACTTGCTGCCACAACCGCCATCAGTTTGGTGAAAACCCTCAGGGCGGAGGTTAGCCCGAATGGCAGAACTCGAAACTGATAGTGAGAACCGCCAACCGCGAACCTCAGGTACTTCCTGTGCTTGGGATGGATTGGCACATGAAAGTAAGCATCCTGAAGGTCCAATGATACCAACCAGTCTTGGAGTTGGAGAGCCTGAAGGATCTGAGAAAGGGTTACCATCTTGAACTTGTCCTTCCTGAGGAACTTGTTCAAGTTTCTTAAGTCCAAGATGGGTCTCAATCCTCCGTCCTTTTTTGGGATGAGAAAGTAAGGGGAGTACCAACCCTTGTTCCTCTAAGGTACAAGTACATGTTCTATTGCACCTTTCTCTAGCAGGGTTAAAATTTCCTGCAACAGGAGCGGATCTGGAATTTTGACAGAATTGGTTCCCGGTGGATGGCCCTGAGGTCTTTTTAGGAAGGGAAGACAGTAACCTTGAGCTACTGTCTCCAGTGCCCAAGCATCTGAAGTATTGCCCTGACATTCTTTCAGATGCTGAGAGATTCTGCCTCCCACCAGGGTTTTTTGTGATAAGGCCTCAGAGTGACTTGGAGGCGGCTGCAGGAGCGGCTGAGGGCAAAGATGCCGTTCCCGAGGCTGGTTTTGCACTTTTTCCTCATCCACCTTTATTTATTTTGCGTCTTTGTATGGCCTGTCCTCTTCCTCTACCAAAAGAGGAGTAGTACCGAAAAGAACGACCTCTCCAGGAAGATGAGCCTGAATAAGGTTTCAGAGGCTGTTGCATAGAGGCACTAAGAGATTGAGCCACTGCTTTTGAGGTCTGTAGTTTTTCTAAGCTTTCATCAGCTTTACTACCAAACAGCCTCAAGCCATCAAAAGGCATGTTGGGTAGCCTGGCCTGCACGTCTGGTGCAAACCCTGACTTCCTCAACCGCGCAAATCTGCGTAACACTGTGCTTGCAGCCATGGATCTGCTGATACTATCAGCAGTATCCAGTCCAGACTGGAGACATTCCCCCATTAGCTCCTTTCCGTCTTTGACAATATTCAGGAAGCCTTCCCTTTCCCCGCCTTCCGGAATATGTTCAGCCGCTGCCGAAATGCAGTCCCACAGGGTATGGGTAAACCTGGCCAGGGTACAGGTGACATTAGTTGACTTGAGAGCCATGCTAGCCGAGGAAAAGACCTTACGGGCCCAAGCATCCACCTTCTTATCCTCTCTATGCGGGGGATAGATAGGCTGTTTGTCTTGACGTTGCAGCCTGAATAACCAGACTAGTGGGATGTCTACTTAAATAATCAGGGCAAAACTAGAAGTTCTGTACTTCTTTGGAAAATTACTGTTGACTGCAGCAACAGTATCAGGAACTTCCCAGTTTTTTTCTACTGTTCTCTGAAGTGCCCTATGGAAGGGGAGAACTGGGTCCTTCTGGGGGACGTGGTCAAATATATCAGTCATATCATCAGTCATATCATCCTTATCAAATGTGAGTGAGGCTCTACCCCAGCCTATTTATTCAACAACCCTATTCATTAGACTCCTGTACCCTGAATCTGCATGTTCTTCAGGGTCAGGTTTTGTAAACTAAGGGTGTCACCTGGGTCTCTCATTTTCGATTCTGGATCGTTTAATTCTTCTGGGACCTCTCTGGTACCATATTATACTCCAAAAGGAGAAACTTCTTCCTCAGAGACACTTCCTTCAAATATAGAAGACATAGACTTAAAGAAGTTTGACTTGGGTAATGGAGTAAATCTCCTTTCCTGTACTTGAGTTTGGGTCGAAGGAATCAAAGGAATCTTCAATGGTATCGAAGGAGTCTTCGAAGACACCAATGACGTCTTCGACAAAGGTGTTCTGCCACCGACAACTAGAGACAGAGGCCAGCGCCCAAGTATATTTAACCATGATGTCTCAGAGCTATCACCAACTAACATGCTAAATCGGCGAACCCCTCCAAAAGAAATGGAAGTTGACAGAGAAACAGGGCTCTTGCTTCAGCCTCTGTTTCAATTAGCGGGTTATGCAGCTGATGTGGAACCTTCGATACATGCTGTATCTGAGGCATTGGAACCAGAATCGGAAATGGACAAAATTGCGAGTACAGTGACCAACAATATAGAGAGGGCAACACTGGTCGAAGCGCTCGTTCATAGTAATTTGTAAGGGGCCAAAGATGTTTTATCAGAATTAAACTGTACAACAGCTCAAGTAAGACTGCAAAATTAAGAAGGAATTCAACACCTCGACTCCACTCCGGTCCCCACTCTAGTTCAAGACAGTCTACGGAATGGGACGATAAAGTAGTGGCTGGGGGGCCTATCGTTTTACCATCAGCACTGCCTACAACAGCCTTCCCCGGGCCAAGGGTGGGCTCTTTTTTACACCGCCACTGAAAGCAGAACTCAGCTGGAACAGGAATCTAGAAGCGTTTTGGCCAAACATTAAAAAAACACAAAAATAAAACAGCAACACTTTTTGTGCAACTATGCAAACTTATCTCCATGAAAATACTTCTTTAGGCCCCAAAAAAAATTCTTTCACAACTACTTGACACTTTGAGCAAAGTATGCTTACTGCTGTTTTTGGGAGACGTAGATAGGAGTTCGGGAGACCTCACGGGTGCAGAGGGTTCTATAGGGATTGATCGATCCACGATGGTCCCCTACAGTCACTTGGAATTCAATGAAACTAAAGAAAAAAGAAATTGCCGGAAGAGGTTTCGGTAACTGAGAAATCCAGTACTCAGGGCACCCTCAACGAGGGTGAACTATCCAACTTTGACTCATTTTCAAAAATGAAAGATAAAGTGAGCTTAACTTTACAAGCTTCTCGAATTTGTGGACCGGAATCAATCCAGATCTTTACAGAGAGAAGTGAGATGGAGCTTTCATTGGTAGAGAGATATTGTTAGAGTAAAAAAAATGATAGAATTAATTGATTCCTGTACTATATCCCCGATGAAGGTGCTTAAATCCAAGTCGACTTTGATTAGACAATGTTAATAACTTGGAAAGAACGCCAGAAGATGGAGAGGGCGATAGAGGACCACCCAAGATGGCGGCTCCTCAGTGAGCTCCCTGAAGGCTCCTTATAAATCCTGCCAAATCGCTGCAATCCCGACACATTGGCGTATGTACCTTATAGGTGCGGACCTTCCAGGGCTCCACAGGCAGTCTGCGCCCAAAATCACTAAGAATCTGCATCTGAAATCCCTCTGCGCCCGGCAGCGGTGGCCTGCGCCAGACCAGGCCCACGGAGACGAGACTGGTGCCCGCCCCCACCCCCTGGGAAGAACCGAGGTTCGCTGCGCCAGCCCCCGGTGAACGAGTGCAGGTGGCTCCGGAGTGCAAAAAAGGACCTCTCGAGGCTGAAAAGCCGGCGGGAAGCTAGGACGGGGACTGCAGCTCTGCGGCGGCTCCTGTGACGGCGTGTGGAGACGCCGGAGCGCTGTGGCAGTGGAGCCGCCGAGTAGGAGGAGCCGGCCGGTAAAGAAAACAGCCGACCCAGGCAAGGGCCGCTCGCCGAAGGTGAGGAGTGCGGCGGGGGTCCCCGGAGACACTGTACACGCACACAGGGGTGTGCAGGGGAAGCGCAAGAGAGTGTGGCGGACCCGTGGGGCGAAGGCAGGAGTAGACGGCCTCCCCACGGCGCTCCGCCGCACTTGTGTGCAAGATCAGCACAAAATCCAGTCTCAGTCCCTGAAGGGTGTGCTGGGAACACAAGGCCTTCCCCTCCTACACCTAGACCAACGCAGTTTATGGGATAACATCCCCTGGAACCATCAGCACGCACAAGCGCCCCCACTACCACCACAGCGGGTGCTTGGCATGAACTCAGGGCTCACCCACTGAAAGAAACTTGCCAGATCTGGGCCCCCTAAGCACGTGTTACGCCTGGGGAGCAATCACTGGAGACCCATAGAAACCTCCTGCCCAGCCCCTGGGGCACCATTCTGGCCCAAACCATCAGCGCCCACTTTCGGACACACTGGGACGAGACCCCCTTCCATCTGGGAACCAAGAACCTGCGCCCACCCGGCATTGAGCATCTTGGCGCCAGGGCTGACACTAAGCAGCATTGTGAGGCTGGGCCCCCCCCCCCACCTGCGACAATAGTGCTTGATTCCAAGACCACCCTGCAGCGCGGTCCCACCGCCAGACGCCAGGAAAATAAACACTCCGGGCGGCCCAAGCCCACGAGACCCCTTGCCCCTGCCGGTGTGAGACGAGTCCGAAACCCCAGCGACCCATACCTGGTGGAGGTGCCAGGTGCCCCCGGGACAAGCGCCAAGATGGGCAAACACGACAAACCACAGAGGAAACTCAATTTCGACGCTGGCCCTGCGTCAAAAACCCCAAGACAGGAAAACTGCCCAGACTCTGCACACAACCACGGCGAACTGGAGGATGAACACCAGCGGCAGGTTGATATCCGTGAGATCCTTGTAGAGCTTAAATCAGGGATAGGGAATCTGGACAGCAAAATGGATACGCTCTCGTCCAAGGTAGACCTTCTCCAGCACTGCCTAGACAAGCACAAGGACAGACTAGATAACGCCGAACAAAGAATCTCAGACTGGACGACGCCACGGCTTCATTAACTGCAAGAGTATCCACACTTGAAAACCAAATGAAAACAGTCATGGTTAAGAACGAGGACTTGGAGGGGCGCTCCCGCCGAAATAATATAAGAGCGATTGGAATACGGGAACAAACAACTCCCAACAGAATGGAAAACACCAAACCGATCCCTGGGGCACCACCGCACCCGATTATCGCCAATCTGTTAAACTATAAAGACTGAGATACTATCCTGAGGCTGGCAAGGGAGAAAGGGAACCTTCAATACGACGGAAACAGAATACAACTCTTCCCTGACTTCTCCCCAGCAGTCCAAGCCCAAAGAAGATCCTTCACAGCTGTCAAACGACGACTGCGGGAGAACCAAATCACATATTCAATGCTCTTCCCCGCAAAACTCCGTATCCAGTTTGAAGGGAAAGTCCACTTTTTCAACTCACCCGAAGGGACCACCCTATTCTTGGACGAGCGAAGATGTAAAGCCTCAAACAATGGCCGTCTCTTGGAGGGAGCCCGCCAAAAGAAACCCGCCATGACACGCAGATGCAGATCAGAACAGATATGGCAAGCAACACCAAGGGTTGGGATTTATCACACAAAGTAAAAGGAGCACCTTCCCCTGGGAGATCGCTAGCGCCCCGCGCACAGCAGTAACATGTTCACTTAAGGAGGGAGACCGAACGCACTAGTTGGGGGTTGTCCGTGTAAGGTACTGTTCGAGATAAGTTGTTATAGTTATGCACCGGCCGACCCTGGCCCAGCTCTACCCCGTTCCGCCGCATATGACTCCCGACCCAACAGACACAATCGTCCCTACAGATAGATCGCTGCTCCACTACAGACCACCACAGGTCTGCTCTCAGCCCATGCATCGAGAACATGGATCCCACCCGCTTGATTCAAGGTAGCAACATGGAACATCAGGGGAGGTAACATTCCCGCAAAAACAAGGAAGATCCTGCAGTTCCTCAAATGCCACAAAGTAGACGTGGCATTGGTACAGGAAAAACATCTCACCCCGCAAAAAGAACACCCCTAGGCCCGAAGCTGGGGCTGCCATTGATACTTCTCCTCCTACTCATCGTATGCTAGAGGGGTAGCCATCCTCATCAACCCTAAAGTTGGCTTCCGTATGAAGAAAGTGGAAAAAGACAGCGAAGGGAGAGGCCTTCTTGTACAGGGCGTCATCTCCAGGAACGATGTCACGTTCATAAACTCATACGGTGCCAACGTGGACGGAGCGAATAACTTCGATTGGGTCCTCTCACGACTCGCACAGACCGGACCGTCAACCATCATCTGGGGCGGTGACCTTAATACCCACCTAGACCCGCAAAAAGATAAATCACAGGCCAACTCCGCACAGCCTTCCAAGGCGAGCCTTCAAGTACAAGAGATCTGCAACGCATGTACCCTAGTCGACATATGGAGGCACGGAAATTGGGAGAAACGCGAGTATACATTCTACTCTGAAATTCACCACTCCAGCTCACGCATAGACTATCTGCTTGTCTCTACAAAAAGCGCATTTCAATGGGGTTGTTGCCAGATCCTCCCCAAGACTTTCTCGGACCACGCTACAGTGACTCTTGAATACAACCTCCCCAATGCAAAACCAACAGCAGCGCACTGGCGCTTTAAACCAGGTGCGCTAACGGACCAAGCATTCGCAGCCGAGCTCCGTGAGGTCATATCCTTTTTAAACATCAATCAATACTCAGTCTCCTCGGCAGGGACGTTCTGGGAAACATTAAAGTGCTATATAAGAGGAGTGTGCATCGATAAAGAAAACGGAATTCTAAAGCACTGACGCTATCTCCAAACACACCCAAGCGGAACTCAAAGAAGAATTGCTTAAATTCAGAGCACTAGCAGAGCAAGAGTTGAAATTCCTACGCTGCGGCTACCAGATACGTCAATATGGTGAAGGACAACGTCCTGGAGCGCTCTTAGCCCGCCTAATCGCCGCTGACAGACAAGCTACCCTGGTGGAAAGAATCTGCACCCCACAGGGGACAACAGTCCACACAGAACCAGATATAACCGACACCTTCCGCACTTTCTACCAGAACCTGTACAGCACACACTATCCAGACGACCCTGAACATCTCCATAACTATTTATCAGACACAGAACTATACTGGGTGGAGCAAGAACTACGCGAACCACTAAATGACCCCATCACTCAGGAAGAGATCCTAGTAGCGATAAAGAGCTTGCCCAACACTAATGCCCCCGGCCCCGACAGCCTAATCGGAGAATTTTACAAAGTATTCGCCCCATTAATAGCCCCCCTCCCATTGAAAGTCTACGAAGAAGCAGCGGAGTCAGGCGTTCTCCCACAGTCTCTGAGGGAAGCAAACATAATTCTTCTGCATAAAAAAGATAAGCCCCCCGAGGAATGCGGTTCCTACAGACCGATTTCCCTGATAAACCTTGATAATAAAATACTGGCCAAAATTCTATCCAACAGACTAATCCCCTTGATGCCAGCACTGGTGCTCACGGACCAGGCTGGCTTTGTGCCCAGACACAACACATCATTTGGCATTAGGAGAATGTTCGGAGCCATAGCAGCGATAGAGCCCACACAACAGGCAGCTGCAATCCTCCTGGACGCCGAGAAGGCCTTCGACTGTCGAATGGCCCTTCATGTTTGCGGTACTTAGGCAGCATGGCCTGGGGAACCAGTTCATAAAACTAGTGGCTTTATTGTACAATAAACCCCAATCAACCATTGTCCTAGGTTAATCGAAATCTGCGCCTGTCCGTATCCAAAGGGTACCAGACAAGGGTGCCCACTGTCGGTGCTATTATTTGTGCTTGTAATGGGTCCGCTAGCCTCCGGCCTGCGCACCCGGCATCTTCACAGAGGACTCACCATGGGCCCCCATAAAGTGGTCATCTCCCTCTACGCTGATGACGTAGTGCTATTCATACAAAATCCCAATGAAAATCTAAATCCTATAATGCACAAGATAATTACATTTATTATGGTCTCAGGCCTGAAAATTAATCACTCCAAGTCGATCATTTTTCTCCTAACGCCTTGTACAAGAAAATGTACAGACGAGTTCAATTTCAAATGGGAATGTGCTCATGTTCGTTATCTTGGGATCCTCTTTTCCCTGAACCACCGAGATGTCTTCCAGGACAACTACGAGACCACATTAAAATCACTTCAGGAGAAGGTGACCAGATGGAAGTCAGTGCCACTGACGCTCTGGGGCAGAGCGTCACTGGTTAAGATGGTGATCCTACCAAAACTCCTCTACCTGTTTACAAATATACCATATGGTTATGAATATCCCCCTTATTCCATGGAGGAGGATTGGGAGGGAGAAAGCTGGAGCTGCTCCCGGCCTTCCTGGGAATACGAAAGCTCTGAAAGGGAAACGCCATTTTCTTCAAGTTTGAACACAGGGCAATTGTTACGATCATCAAATATCTTACCTAAGGAATCTGGAAATGGTGACTCATTCCTGACTCTGGCTGATAAAACTGCAGAAGCAAAATACTGGGCTAACGCAAACCACGCGGAGGGACAAGAGAAGCAGAAAACTCTCTCCAAAACAACGCTTTTATTCCTTCTCGTCGGATATCAATCGCTCCATTACGTCGAATTAAAAAGATCAAGGTGGATTGAAAGTAAAAGGTTTGTACTCTTGGAGTCTGAAAAACTCCAACGTGGCTGAGGAAAAACGAGCAAGCGCTTTTTCATCATCCAGAAGCAAATCTGTTCAATGTACAAATACGTATTCTGTCCCTCAACATCAACAAGATGGCAATTCTAGTACAAGAGTTCCCATGCAAGATCCATTTTACTGCTTGAGATAAGAATGTATGGCCAACCTGTGACCTAATGGTCCAAAGGAAACTGATCAGCCACGACAGAATTTTTTGCCGATTCTGTGTTAATGTACTATACAAAGTAAAATTAGAACATCTGATCACAGAATGCATAGCACTATCTGTGGAGAGAAACAAATTCTTTGCCAAACACATGGTCACAATTGCAAGCATTCCACCAGAACACAGGTGGGTTAGAATACTCGCAACACAGCAACATGAGCATATGCATAGCAACAATTAACTTTCTCAATGCTTTGCAACTATCTGATGGGCATAAATGCTGCTGAACTGTTATTAATCTTGAATTTTGAAAAAAATTTATTAGCCCTGAAATTCTATTCATACAACTAAGCATCTAAAATTATTTGCTTTATTTGTTATGTTGCGTATTGTTATGCTCTCTTGTTTCTATATTGTTGCTTTTCATTTTCATGTTTCTAATTACGTTTCTAACCGCTGGTTTTCAATTATGTTCACAAATATGCTTGCAATCTTGTTTGTTTGAAATCATCTTTTGTTTGTTTGAAACTTTGTTCTAATTTTTGTACCAATTCATCCTTGTAAATAATGAATTAATCATGAACTAGATTTTATGAATTTGATATTAAAAAATTGTAAAGATGAGAAATCAGCTAAATCAATAAAAAAAATATTTAAAAAAAGATAAGAATGCGCTGTGGATCAAGGCGACAACTTCTTCAAAGGGCAGCATGTGATGATGTTGTTTCATTGTGCTCCTACTCTGTGACTAGTAAAAAGTGAAAATATAGCAGTGATTGAATTTGTTGAATAAGATCGTATGGATTCGGTGGTGGTACATCTTCATTCAATCATCGTAAAGGATCTATTGTAGACAACAGCGACAAGCCTACAAATGTTAGGCTTCGACATGTCAGCAATTAATAAAGCCTGGGCTAATGTGAAAACCTCACACCGTCTGTCAACACTATCACTACAGGATGAAAGAGTGAAATCTCAACTTAAAGAGGGCCTCTCCAGTTCAGGAGACCGCACACCTCATAACTCTCAAGGATTAGGAGAAGGAAGATGGGACGCAAGTATCGTCCACCGAATTTAACATTTAAGATAAGCTCAAGGATCTGAAAGAACTGTGAGGAGCGTGGAGCAAATCCGGGAAGATCAGCCGATCCACAAGCAGAGACTTCATGGGCATGGCTTCCTGAAGTATTAGCAAAGACAGAAATCTGTTAGCTAAGTAACATCAAGAAGGAAAAAAGCATAACCAGGCACTCATCTTGGAATACATGGGTTTTCGTCACACTTACATTTCTGACGTGGGTAGCATTTGCCATCCTGTGTTTCCAAGAAACCCGCCTGACATCTAAGCCAATTCTGGATGGTTTTTCCATTTGCTTTAATCCTGCCATAAAAGGCGGCATGGGGCAGCGCCCTCAGGCAGGATTTTTAACAGCAATTAGAAATGGTACCGGCATGGAAATAGTAAGCACTCTTAACTTGGGCCTGTTCATCCAAAGCACAACACTTAGGTATGGTAAAAACTGAAAACTAGGAGCAAACTCGAGAGGAAAACATCTATGTATAATTAATCTCTATTGGAACCCTGTGGCCATTACTCTACAAATAGATGATGTAAGAAACGGCGAAGAGCTTAGAAGAAGCATATAAATTAAAATCAAATATATAAATCAAAACAATCATATGTGGAGATCTTAATATGAACTGCTTAGACAACCAAGGGAAGCTGATAAGAGATGACTTAAGTTTATTGACTACTCCTCAGAGGAATGGATGGCATTGGCTCAAACTAATGGACAGTAGATCCTTACACATCCTAAAAGATCATGTTAGTCAAGACATTCCCCCCAAGCTCAAGCTAGGAGAGAAACAACCAACGTTCAATAATTGGACTATATGTTAATCTCAAGCGACCTCTTCAAAGAAGTTAATACCTTTGAGATCCTTCAAGATCAGAACCACATATGATTGGTACCTCGTCCACAATCAAGCAGGTGTCTACTCGTATTTAGGAGTCAAAATTAGTAGAACCTGTGTTGAGAAATGAAACATAATGGCTCTAAAAGAATAGGTCCAAATGTTGATAAAGCAAGCAATTCTTATAAAAAAGAAAATTCTGCCGATTTACACTGGTTCCACTGCTGGACGTTTATAGATTAAAAGTGGTCCCAGTGCTAACTTTTGGTATGGCCACCCTACTGTTCTTTCAGAAAAAGCAGTGGTTGCTTTTGAAGGTGCATTTTGGAAAGAAGTTCTGCGTCTGCCTAAATCAATTCAAATCCAAATTGTTAGGAGGGAACTGGGATTGGTTTAATTAAAGACAATGCATGCAGGACAATCCACTCCTGATTTCGTCAATGATTAAACGAGAAATTATTGGTGCAAATGAGAAATTGTGTAATGGAGGGATTACTTGAGGCGGCCCTAACCAACTTGGGTCTGTCGAAGGATCTACTGTGGAACCCTCAAAAAGTAAAACTAAAGCTGAGGTAATTAGATTGGATTACTATGCATATGGAGGAAAACAAATGTAAGCTCTTCTATAACCTCTCAAATTAAGTTTGGCCCATGGGTGACAATTTGGCATACCTGTAGAACTGCCCCAATGCATATTAAAGAGATCAGTTCATGAGGATTAGACTGATCTTGCACAAAACAAAGGAAATCCTTTGTGCTTGATCGTCTGATTTGTTTAAAGATGCTACATGTAGATTCTGCAGAGAGAGAGATACTGTGGAAAGGCTGCAACACATTTTTCTTTTCTCCAAAATGGTCAACTTTTCAAAGGACAAGATACTTTATACATCATTTGGAAAATATGTCGACTTTGGATGCTAAAGATTGGTGGAGCATTGTATAAGGAGGAGAGAATGCTTCCCTCATCATAACTACTGTTATATTTTTTATGGAAACACAAAGTTAGAATTGACTGGGTGTTAAAGGAAAGACTTGGGGGTGAACACATGGATGATTAATTGAGGAGGATAAATTTGCTAAAAGTGTGTACTAATCTAAAAAATGCACACAAAAAAACAGGGCATTTGACCCACTTCCGTTTTCATTAGAGAGGCTCCCACATCCTTGCTCTCTCAAGTAGTTTTGACTCTGTAACTTGCAACCCGTATATAGACAGTGTTCGGTATTCGGTAATGGATTAGGAAGCGTTGCCTTGTATTAATTAGGGACACACACCCACTCTGTTATACATCAACAGTCTTCAGATACATCACCAATGGCATTCAAATACTTTAGCTTCTCACGCGAATAGTGATCTTCAGCGTTATACGCGAGTGCTACAATTCCATTGTTAATAAGAATTCTATATAATGAACAGCTTTTACTTGCATTTAACACTATGCAAGTCAGAAAGGAGCTGGCTACAGTTATCAGCAAGGATCACACAGTGTATTTGAATGCTGTGCATCACTCAACGGCTTCACTGGTTTTGCGGGTCTCAATGATTTCCTGACTTCTTCTGCCTCTTCTACTTCTTGTCTCGCTGGGGACCCAGACCTTCTCCAGCACAGGTGTCTTCGGTTCCGGCCACTTGATGTGGGCGTTCCCTTTTCTGTCGAAACCCTCGGCTTGTCTTCTGCACTTTCACAGTTTCGCAATCACAGCAACAAGGCTCACATGGGGGAAACTCAGCCTCCTGCACACCTTCCGTGGCGCAGCCTCTGCACTTAAGAGTTTGGGAGAACAGGACTCTCTCAGAGCTCTCTGAGCTTGCAGGTGAAATCTACTGTCTCCACGGTACGGTGTCTCATCTGTTCTTCCACTTTCTTGGGATTTGCCAGCCTTGTGCTTCTCCTATGCTACTGCTGCTACAGCCAGCCTTCCAGCTCTCGTTCCTGCTCCTACACCTCCTCCTTTTATGCCTCAACGGTTCATTGATAGGCTTCAGGTGTAACCTATTAGCTTTAATTGCCCGACTACTGCAATGGTCTAGTGGTACTGCAATGGCCTAGTGGCTTGCCTGACTACTATATCTACATGCCTCTTCAGCCCTCTTCCTCGTCTCAGTACCTCTAGGATTCTGCGACTGGTAGTTTCTTTGACTAAAGTTAGGTTTTTCAACTTCCACATTATTTATAAGGGTAGATTTAATTCCCTGTAGGCTTTTAACAGAGGGACTATGAGAACTAGCTCTCATAGAGGAAGATGGTTTAGTGAAGACAACATAATCCTTTACTTTGTACCCTTGGGATTGATTAAGGTATTTCTGGGATACCAAAAAGGATCCATAACCTTAGGGTTCACAACCTTAGATCTCATATGAGATTGAGACACTTTAAAATGACAATAGGCCATAACCTCTCTAGGTACAGTGATAAGAATCTTCCTATCAGGGGATCAATACAGTGTCTCATCCCCACCCTGAGACCAGTCTCCTTCCAGGTGATCCTCCCACTGTACACCAATCCCAGGGATGGGATCGGGAAGTGTCTGCCTTCCCCCTGGCCACCTGGGAGGAGACTTTAGGCAGGGGTTCAGTGAGGGATCTGCAGAATTCTTCACACTTCCTTATCACTTGGTGGCTGCTTACTCTCCCCATGTTCCTCATCTTTCTCAACTGTCGAGTACACACCTTAATTCTTGGTCTTTTTTGTTAAATTTTTTTGGTTGAATAATTCAACCTTTCAATATTTAACAATTTACATACATTAACAGATTTGCATTTGTGTAATTACATAAATTAGTGCATTATAGTAAATTGTTAGATTACAATTATGAGTAAAAGAAACTTGAAAAAGAAAAAATAAGAAGCAAAATAAAATATTAGATAAAACAACAGTAAATGAATCTGGATATACAATACAATTTTAGCCTATAAATTAGAACCAAAGACAAATTAATAGCAAAAGACAGAAGGAGAAACAAAAGTTAAAATGAGGGCCAGTGTATACGACAATTCCAAAACACAATTTTATGAGACAATTGCAGTCAGGATCATTTATCAAGTGCAACAATAAGGAGAATGTCCTAGTTATTCAAAGTGTAAATGCAGAATAAATTGTGCAATTGCAATCTGGACGATTATGAGTTTTGAATGTAATAGTTTTAACCACAATATTTCTGTTGCTATAGTCCTAAATTCTTTGAAGTACGGTTTTAGATATATATTTCGCTGATGTGTCAGCTTAGGACATTCAGTGAGTAAGTGTTTTAGGTTTTCAGGTTGATCCTGAATGCAGCTCAATCTACAGACGTCACTGGGGAGAATTTTATGTTATCTTACTAATTCTTCTTTGGTCTTACAAAGGTCAAAGCGAAAACACATGAAGATGTTCCTATGTTTGGTGCTAGGACATTTCAGCAAATACGATTCCGTAGTTAACCATTTTTTGTCAGCAAATGGGTTCTCCTTGTGCAATTTGTATTTCCTACATGCTTCAACGGTGGAAATACAATCAATATGCCCCAGTTTATATTTAGCTTGAGTGGGATTTTCAATTAGTAAATCTTTAGAGATGCCTGCTGCAGTCAGTGAGGAAGTTAAGAACTGCAATTACAGGCAAAATTGTCATCAGAGTTCAGCATATATGCCGACAATTTGCCTAAGATCGTAATTGGAATGGTTGACATGAGGCATTTCCTGTACAGCAAATAGGCTTTCCAATTATACATCATAGCTAAGGATGGTAAACCAAGTTCATTCTTATCATGCACATTGGGAGGCTTTTAGGTAATGCTATGACACCTTTCCAATACCTTCCTTTGATTCTAGCCCTGAAGGATTCTGGTCTGTGGGGTTAGAATTCAGCAGCATATAGAACCATAGGAGTCGTTTTTTGGATGTAGAAGGTAATGATGGATGAATATGAAAATGTCCTGTATCTGGCCTTGATTATTCTGGCTTGTGAGGTGGACGATTTGAGTTTAGTTTGCATTTCTAATAGGTAGGGTAAATCTGATGGCTCATCGTTAAGGTTTACATCCAAATATTTATATTCATCCACAACTTCAACTTTCAACTTCTTGATGTTTAACAGCGATTTTAATGAATTAGTCTTATTTTTATTCCTTGGCTTGTAATACAAGAACTTTTGGTTTGGATACGTTAATTTGCAATAGATTTTTATTTGCATAATCCTCAAGCGCAGACAGCAGTTTTTGTAAGCCTCTTGGAGTTTGATATTAAAACAAGGTCCTCTGTGTAAAAACGTCAAGGCACGGGTGCTGTGCCTAGACATGGAGGGTCAGAAGTTATGGAGGTGAAAAGATTGTACATGTCAGCAATGAAGAAGTTAAAGAGCGTAGCTGCCAACATGCATCCCTGCTTCAAGCCTCTATGCTTATTTATAGGTGAAGATAGGTTTCCATCAAGTGTAAGCCTAACTTGAATTGATGTAACCGAATGTAACTGAAAGATAAGTTGAAGAAGAAAGGATGGACAAGCGGCTTCTGTTCGTTTATTTATTAGCATGTGTCTAGAAATGTCAAAAGCGGACTTAAAATCTATATATGCCATGTAGATGGGCTGCTTGGTTTGTTTGATTTGAATTTTTATGGCCGTTAATACAGTAAGATTAACGGCTGTTCCAAGGCTAGGCATAAATCCAGTCTGGTGGGAATCGTGCAAGTTGTTTTTGGAAATCCAGTTGTTAAGATCCCGAAGAATAAGTCCTGAGAATAATTTGCCTGGGATATCCAATAGGGGGTTAGTTACTTAATTGGAAATTGGCCTTTTTGAAAATTGGCACGATGATAGATTTGCGCCACGAAGGAGGAATTATTTGTGCATCGATGACATTAACAAAGATTTGACATAAGATTTTGGCCCAAAGATCAACATTGGTTTTCAGGATGAAATTCATTAAGCTATCTGTCCCAGGTGCTCTTGATGAGCTTAGTTTGGATATGCAATAGTATATATCTTCTAAGTTGAAGTCAAGCAATATTTTACTCTTTGGCAAAATAATAGATTCAGGATTTTGTTCTAGACACGCATAAAGATCTGAGAAATGTTTTATCCATGCCTGTTTGGAGACCGCATTTATTTGTAAGGACGCTTGGGAGTTATGAGTGGCATGATTAGTAACTGCCAGATGGCTCCTGATTGCTTAGATGCAATAGTTTGAAGCATTTGTTCACCATCTTGTTGGTACATAGAGGCTTTTCTTGCTCTCATCCAATGTGTGTATTTTTTCCTGAAGCACTGCGTTCTGGCCACGCGGTCAGTTGCTGGTAAAAATCTATTTTGTCTAGTGGCTGTACGAAGGGCAGTCTTTTTGTGTTTGACTAATAAGTCAAACGTGTGTTTGTGACTAAATTGGGGTTTTCCTGTTACTGGCTTCTGTTTGAAAGGTTGCAGGGCAGCAACATAGGCCCCTTTGTGTGATGTGCATGCAAAGAGTTAAAGGCCTTGGATTTCAAGCAACTATGAAATTTGTTCAACAAATCAGATGACCAATGTAGGTGATTACGCCTTCCAGTGACTAGAAGATCAAAGTTGAATGTGAGGTGTCTTTGTGAGAGAGGGGAAGAGGGGAGACGTTCCACAGCCATGCCAAAGTTAGTTGATCATGGTTGCTCTAAGATTGTCTTTTGATAATAAAGTTTTCTATTCTCGCAAACATCAATCTGTCAATAAAATTATAGTCAATTATGGCATGCTGTCTAGGCCATGTTGGATTTGGCGGAATGTCGCCCATAAGCGCTCCATTGAGCATTATAAGTTGTCTATCCACCATCAAGGCGTGCCATCTACGAGAGAGTGCTAGGTCACTTTTACAATCATTGGTCATACAGTGAAGATTTAGATGCCCAACTCTAAATGTTGCTGTTACCGTTGAGTTGGCTACAATCAAATCTAAAAGAAATTCCACATCACAAAAAAATGTATCAGATACTAGGCTATTATGGTTCCAATAGATGTTCAATAGTGCAATAACCTGGACCCCAATAATGATTTTAACTAGCTGCATGTAGATGTTGGGCTCCACCCACGCCTCTAGTTTGCATCCTGTTGATAACTTAGCTGCTACAAGTAGGCCTGCCATGGGTCTACCTTTGCCATGAAATTTGGCTGGGATTGCATGGATGACAAAATTATCCCAGACTGGAGTATCCACCAGCCATGTCTCTAGCAAAGCAACTATGTCATTGTTCCAAAGCATGAATATGTGTATTTATTAGATGATTGATACATCTCGTGTTCCAACTAATTCTTTTGAAACACTGTGTGGGCTGAGTTTCCAATTGCTAAAGGTCATGTTTTAGTCATATTTGATTTTGGAGGGAGCCTGTCATGGATTGAGCTTGTGTTCGTTCATTTTTCTGTTTTTGCATGCATGTTATCTTAAAGTTATCACGATCTGGGAATTTGTTTATGATGGGGTGGAGTTTGGTGGGCCCTTTGGACTTTTTCCTTTAGAGCCAGCTGGCTCATGAGAGATAAAAAGGCCAAGATCAAAAAGCGATTGTTTTGCCATCCAAATTGTGTTAAACACTATGCCCGATTTAACCAACAATCGCACTGCTCTGAGATTGGGGGCAAGTAAAAATTCCACCTGATTTATATCAGAAGAATACAGATCTTCCAGACTGTGGACCTTGTTGAAAACGTTCAATATAGATGATCTGTTAAGATCATAAGAGGGTAACAGTTTAGGTCTACATTGAATGACCAAAGGGTGTATGTAGGATTTAAGCTTGTTGTTCATTGGGTGGGTGGTAGGTACCCCAACGGATGGGCAGTGGTTATTTCATTGTTGAACTGCTTGAGGTTTCAACCTTGATTGAGCTACTAGAGATATTGTTGAAGATGATTCAGAATTAGCTGTTTTATTAACTGGAATTCGATTTTGAAAGTATTGATGAACCAACTTTTCAATCTCAGTTCTTCTTTGCTCTAAGGTGCGAGAGTTATCGGTTTAATTTTTGTCGATGAGATTAATGTTTTCAGTATGGCTTTTAATGCAAGATTTTTTGCGGGAAAAGTCTGTACAATCAGATTGATGATTTTTAATTTCCTCCAAAAGATCATCCAAAGGTTCTTGGGTGGTGGGAGTGTTGTCATTCGGCATAATCCTGTTGGGAATCGTTAAGCCGCGTCAGGTTAGTGTAATTTTTTGTGATCGCTAAAATGTTCTTTGTGAGTTGATTTTTCGGCTTTGACAGTTTTTTATAAACTGTTTATAAACTGTTTATAGACTGTTTAGAAACCGCTTGATTATGAGAGGGGGGCCAAATTCATATTTTTGGATTTCTTCTTATGCTCCAGTGTATCAAGCTGTGGCCGACTTGTCAACAGATTTGGAAAAAATCACAAAGTTGTCCTTATTAATTTCTTTTTGACAGGCTCCTTCTAAGATATTGCTGGCTGATTGGTCTGGAATTTTAAAATCAATTATGGAGCTAGCAGACTCCAGTGAGGCACGGTTTGAGGAATTGGGGCTACCTCTTCAGAGTCTGTAGTCATGTAAACATGTTTGGATTTTTTCTGAAATGTTTTTTGCAAGGGAATTGATGGAGCATTTATTTTTAAGTGCATGGCTTCATACATTTTAGTAAGAGATGTTGGGGCAAGATTCATGGCCATTAGTATAGACTGTAACAAAGTGTCTAAACGGGAAGGAGATGGTAGTTGGTTATTTGAATTCTGGAGTGTTAGCGGTTTGGTCAAGGAAGGACGGGAAAAGGAAATAGAAAGAGCAGATGAGTTATGGGAGGATGAATCGAACATGACCAGTGATTGAGATAGTAGCGAATGACAACTGGGAACATTTAGAGGCTGTGGTAAGTGAGTAATGTCATCTGTGCTGCTGGTTAAAAGAGCCACCTTTTGATTTATTTCTGTAACAGACCCAATTTTATTTTCATTGTTTGTGTTGGACGGTGAGTTGATGGTAATAAGGTCATCCGTGATGGCAGCGGTTGGAGGATCGCCAGGAATTATCGATGTAATCGAAACTGTAGAAGAAGCATCCATGCTCAACACATGCTGCATAATAACTTCACCAGGCTGTTTAGAGGACTGATTTTGAGATAATAAAGCCATAGTGATATCACTAAGATCTTGAGTGGCAAGGGTGGGAGTGGTCGATGAGTGCTTGTCGGTCAGGATTTGGGGCCCTGTTTTAAGAGAAAGGCTTTCAGTGGGGGCCTGTTTAAGAGACAGTTTGGAACATGTACCCTGGCTGCCAACTTTTAGTTAAGTCAACTCGGTAAAAATAACGAATATCAGCGGACGTTGATTGCATCCGTGCACGAGTTAGAGGGGTGTTTGTCTTAAAGTGATCCGCTTTTAGCGGTGTCCGTTTAAGGTGTTCAATTAATTTCAATGTGACAATTTTAGACGGCATGTCAGATGTTGACTTATACAATGTGTGCTGAGAATGAACCAACATACACTCAATGAAACACGCTAAGGTAGAAATACAAAATAAAGTAAAACGGAGCAGAACGATTTTGGTGGTGCGTTGGGAACAACGCTAGAGAGCAGTTGTCATTTCACTCGGAAAGAATACAGATGACTATTACTAAGCCATCACAATATCTACAGGTTCAACCAACAACAGGAACAGCAGTGCAGAGTGGTATTGCGTCCAGCCACCCATACCAAACAGCCAAAACAGCCCTTTCCAGCCCTTCGCAGTGCGCGTGCGCTAATGTGCGCACGCTAATGTGCGCGCATCTTTAGTATTATGGGAATTGTGAGAAGGTGGGAGGAACAACCTTCATAGTATCTAAATTAAAGAAATATACATGTGATATGTTAAATAAAGGAGCGTTCTTGTTCAGATGAGTATAAACTTCCTTAAAAAAGTCTTTTTAGGTCCACGTTAGGTGAGGCATACCAATTGTAGTCCTTCTGTAAGTTCGAGACCGTAGTGCAGAGCAGCAGGGAGAACAGCCAAAACAGCCCTTTCCAGCCCTTTGCAATGCACGTGCGCCAATGTGTGCGCTCCTTCTGTATTATGGGACTTGTGGGAAGGTGGGAGGATCATTTATTTTTAGCATCAATTGTAGTCCTTCTGTAAGTTCGAGACCGTAGTGCAGAGCAGCAGGGAGTACAGCCAAAACAGCCCTTTCCAGCCCAATTCTTGGTCTTATATCCTGTGATATATGATGAGAAAGTGCACTAGTGTGGGTCTGATGGTAAGGTGATACTAATGAAGTAAGTACTGCACAGGAAAAACACACAATTGCTAACATTGCCTTGTGTGATAACCCATTAATACCTCATCCTTATTGCAGGCGAGTCAGGATATTTCTTACTATCATGGCTACAGACAACTGTTGAGCAACATTTGTTGAGTTGGAGGAACTCCCCACTCTCCTTGATGAAAGGTGAGAGACAGGAGGGATAGGGCTGACACGGCTGCTACCAGATATGTCTACAAGTGGCGGATGAGGATGTACCCCCCCCCGCTTGCTATTCTCATATGGTTGTTAGCCTGTCCTCAAATCAGCCCCGAGCAATCCCACATCCAGGAACTCCATTCTCTAGAATATACCACAGAGGAGCAGACTGGTACATGGACTGGAAAACAAATATGCAAACAGGTAGCTTGCAAACCATGTACTCCAGCACTCATATTGGAGGAAACACTGCACCCAGGAGAAGAAACCACAGAACACAGCAGAGCTGGCAAATTTACTGTAGGCAACTCCACGGTGCCTGCCTCAGACGCTTATTAAACTAGTGGTTTCCATTAAAACCTAATAGAAACACAAGTCCATGAACCAATTGCTGACCTTAGACAACAAGCCTATAATAAAGAGATGATCAACATGGGTACGCTATGGAACTAAATAACTGGGAGAGGTCCTGAGGCATACGGTGAAAGCAGAGGCTGGAGGAACCTCCAGACTGTTACTCCTAAAGGAGGCTTCCCAGGAACTGTGGTTGGTTTTGGTTCTTGTGTTGTCCAGACCGTGGAACATTTTGTGTTGAAGCAAAGGGTAGCCTGGATGCTAAGGACTCTTAAGACCATGTCTGAAGACTTTTTGTTGGCTACATTATTTGAACATTTATAATGGAGCTTAGAGTCGCCCAAGGAGGGGCAAGGACTTAAAATAGGAGTTGGAACTTTTTGATGTACTTTGATCTTCAAAGGGGCTGGGATATCTGGAAAATAACCAATTTTTTGCTGTCCCATCCAAACTACAGAAATTCCCTCATTATTTATAGATGCCCCAAGAACTGATAGGTGTTTGTCAAGCCATAATCTTAAGAATCCTGACACTACATAAGGACCTGTTAAATAACACTAAGCATGATGTGTATCATTGCCTCAAGTTCCCCACAAACAGCAGACAGAGCAAAGCAACAGTACGGTAGTGCATACACAAAACAGGTGTCCCTGTGGAGAGGACTTGTGGCTTACTCCACTGAAGGTTCCAATGTCTTCACAGAATATGTTGTAGTGCTAAGCTGAGGCGGAACCTTTGGACAGCGAAGATAAAGTACCAACTCCATCCACAGGAGCACGATTTGATGGAGCTGAGACTTGCCTTATGAAATGACGCATTTACAAATTGTAGTTTGAGACGTCGACACCTATCATCTGGGCATTTATGCTGTGCAACATCTTGTGTTTGAAAATCGTGGTTGACAATATCAGGATGTTGGTGGATGGTACCAATGTCAACATTTGATGATGCTGGCTCACTGCCAGTTTTGAGTCAACTAAATCATCCTCCTGGGCAGATTTAATTGCTTTGCCATCATGGACTCAGCCCTTTCAGACAGAACAATCTTTCTACAATGTGGATCCCAATTAGTGGCAATTCATTCCTTTGAACCATTTTCAGAAATCATATGCAGCATCACTCTAGAGGCCGCTATTGCCCCACTCCTCTGTTACCTTCAACTGCAGACACAACTCTTTTGTAACGGTAGCATGTTTTTTTAAACACATGCAAATGATGCCCACATTCTATCACATCTAGATGGTGGGGTGTCAACATCGGATTCTATTTTGTCCACAGGGTTTTCCGCAGGAAGTTACTGGATGGGCCAAAAGGATTAAATTCAATGCAAACAAAACAGAATCTCTCATTTGTGCTCCAAACCCAGTCAATGGGACCCCAACCCTCTGGCCAATTGTTCTTGGTACTCCACCAACTCCAGTAAACAAAGTCAGACAAAATAGGCATCACCACTGACAGCCACGTTTCTAGTGTCCTGAAGGTTAATAAGGTGGTTGGCACCTGCATTAGCCGAAGAAGAAAACAAAAGAAACTCCTGCTCTCTTTTAGTCATCATGTCTAAGTGATTAATAATTTTTAACTTCACAACTTGGTTATGAAAACCCACAAAGAATTCAATATATGTTAGACAGCATTATACTCAAACTTTCTAAAGGTGCACAAACATTAGCCACATTATTACAACTACACTGGATTCCAGTTGCTCAAAGTGTAAGAATAAAGGTCCTCTGCCTAGTACATAATGCCCTCCACCACAAAGGTCCTAAATCTATCAGTTCACAAAAACATCAAACGTATTGATCAAAAAAACAGGTTGGCAGTTTTTCTCAACTCAATCGCTCCTCCTTCGAAATTCAATACCAGAATTTCTTCAGGACGTCATAGATCATTTGTCTTTTACAAAACAGCTCAAAACCTTCCTCTTCTCCAATTAAATAGAATTTCGGTATATAATTCTATCACTCGTCTTCCTTTCACACTCACTTGACTTTAGCCTTACCCTATCAGAATTGTTATATATTGCGAAACTGCCCCAATGAGGCCTTAAGATGCACTTTATAAGTAAACTTATGCTAAAGTATGTACTTCTGCCTGAGCTTGATCCATGGCTAAGTGGTTGCAATTTAGTTGGCATTACCTGCAGAGATACTTTTATGCAAAGCAACTTGGACATTATGTGTGTTAATGTCCTGGAACAATTCTTCATGTCTTGCACATCTATAATGATTGATCTCCAATACGGCATGTAAATGGCAAAAGTCCAGGAAAGGACTTCTGTCACTTTAATGCTGTAACACTACTGGTTTCTTTCAGGATGTCATTTCGGCAGAGGACTCAAATATAATGATTTCTTTTAAAGCAGGGGTGTCTTTGTATTGCCTGCTTCCTCTCGACCGCCCCCTGCATCTTTGACTTCTCCCCTCAAGCAACATCACAAGGCAGTTGCAGTTCGAGCTATGAAGCAGAACTTGCTTTTGCATAGGAAATGCACAGAAGATGTAACTGCTGTTACGTTTTCACATATTTAACGGCTAAAAAAAGCAGAGTTCAAATCTGAACTGTCATGACATGTAATGCACAGTCCATACCAATGCAAACTGTGAATGGCTATAAACACTTGTGTAAATAATGCATTGTCTACTCAAATGGTTGGATTTTTTTAGCATGTATTTTGGGCATTAATATGCAACGTGATGATGACACACAGAAAAGTGCAAATGAACACCCCAAAACATCATCCACAGAAACTAACCTCTAGCACTAGATGCCATAAGTTCCCATGATCTTTGCCAATGCTGTTGGGTGTTATACTACTGGTATCTCGCTCCCTTGCAGAACTCTGCGTGGGCCCTCGACAGTCACTTAAGACAGGAATTGGAGGGGAAGATGATTGATATACTTTTCATGCTTCTTGAAAATATGGGTACTTGCTGTTGGCAGTCTTTCAATAATCAGACATAGGACAGCAAACACATACAAGTGTTGTATTTTGGATGCCTTAACAAACTGATTTTGGAGCTGGTCGTGAGGGACACGGCCATAGTTATTGCATGATCTGCATGCGTGCATGGCCTGGATTCCTGAAAACTTTGACGCCCATGATTCCCCTTTCAATGAATCAAGGGATCACAATTGGCAGGGCCTGCAGTGCATAGGTCACTCCATGCAAAGCTGTGTCCTGTTGATCCCCAGGGTTTCATTTTGTAGAGCCTCCCCAGCTGTCACCAGTGGCAACTTGCCTTTGTAGTAAAGAAGATATAAAGCTGGATGTGTGAACATCACAAGAACATCTGACAGTTGTTGATGGGCTAACATGAGTTTGTGAACATGCTGCTTCAGGTCCTGCTGCCTTTTAAAATGTATTTTCTGTGTTCCTGACACATTGAATAGTGAATCGATCTTCCACATGATGTCCTATCACATATTGACCTTAAAGTTTATTTTAGTAGTCGACATTGCATCACTTAAGCGGGAGAGGGGGAGGCTTGCCATGACTTCCCATGTAATTCAGGACGAACATTTATCCACTAATCACTTAGTGGAACCACCAGGCCGTTAACCCCTTATGACCTATCTAGAGCAAGCTGGAGTTTTTGCACAGTTGCAGAGTTGAGGCTTGAGTACACATCTCTTTGTATTCCAGTACTTGCAGTTGTGCATTAGGAATTAGAAACCTCAACCTGAAAGTACCACAATGCAAGGTTCTGCAAGATGAAAAGCCAGACTTCTAATCGTAGGACATGGGATCTCTGCTGGCTCTCAACATACAAACTGATGAATTGCAGGACTTTGTCCCTTCTCTACAAGGGGGAGCCCTCCCTCCCCCACTTACCCCCATGCAAGCAAGGCTAGGGAGGTGAGCCCGCTCTGATATACATAGGGGTAGAGGCAAGTGGGACCTCATAGGCAGAGACTCACCCTTTGGGGACCAAGACTCCCATTCTGCTGAGCCACTGCCTAAAAATACTATTCTGAATATCTCTGAAAACATCTACTGTGGAACCATACATAAAAAAGAAAGCTGCATCTGTTATTGTCATACAGAAACCCAAAGAACAAGTTACTTTCTTACCTGGTAACGTTCTTTCGATGGGATGGTCCGACGACGTATTCCATATCTATGACAGTAATCACCACAGCTGTGCTGCTTCGGAAACTTTTTCGGCGTCTGCGTCCTGCGTCGATGACGTCGATGCGCCGCCGTCGAGGACCTCCTCCGACGTCCGACGTCATCCGATGTGATAAGTAGGACGCACGACGCCAGTAGCCTCAGTTGTAGTTTTTTCCCCCAGAACGTGTGACATTAGTCAACTGCCAGTCCGACACAAAGCCTTGCGGAACGTAAGCTGCAATCGCAACAGAAATTCTGCAGCGGGGAAGGCAGGGCGGGAGCGATATGGAATACGTCGTCGGACCATCCCATCGAAAGAACGTTACCAGGTAAGAAAGTAACTTGTTCTTCGAGGGGATTGGGTCCTCCGACGTATTCCATATCTATGACAGACTCCCAAAGCAGTACCAAATCAAGGAGGAGGGAAAGAATTTAGAAACAATTATAGAATAGCCAATCAAATAGCAGAGCAAAGGACCGCCTTGCCAAAGGCCAGATCCTGCCCTCTGATGGAATCGAGGGAATAATGCCGCACAAATGTATGTACTGAAGCCCAGGTGGCAGCATCACAGATGTTGCGAATAGGAACACCCCTCTGCAGGGCAGTAGATGCAGCCAAGCCCCTGGTAGAATGGGCCCGCAAGCCAGCCGGTGGGTCCTTGCCCGCCAAGCGGTAACACTCCGAGATGGCCAAAATAATCCAGCGGGACAAAGTCTGTTTCGTCACAGCTTGCCCCAAGCGCTTACCAGCGTAACCAATAAAGAGTTGATCGTCCACTCTGACCCGGGACATGCGAGAAACATAAAAGCTCAAAGCTCTCCTAGGATCAAGCCTATGGAGCCTCTCCTCTTCCTTACCAGGATGCGGAGGAGGATAGAACGCCGGAAGAACAATCTTCTGGGCCAAATGAAATTCCGTCACTACCTTTGGAAGAAAAGAAGGACGAACTCGAAGGACAACCCTGTCCTTGTGAAATACAGTGAAGGGTGGCTTAACAGAAAGTGCCTGTAACTCACTCACTCTGCGAGCGGAAGTAACCGCAACTAAAAACACAGTTTTCAAAGTCAACAGCCTCAAAGGGCAAGAATGTAAAGGCTCAAACGGAGCACCCATAAGAAACCTAAGAACAAGGTTCAAATCCCAACCGGGCACCAGGAAAGGCGACGGAGGGAACACATTAATGAGCCCTTTCAGAAACTGCGAAATTAAAGGGATTTTAAAGAAAGAACATTCTTCAGATGAGCGCTTAAAGATAGACAGCGCCGCCAGGTAACCTTTAATGGTACCCACTTGCAAGCCCCTGTGGGCCAAAGAAAGCAAAAAGGACAGAACCATGGGGATGTCACATGCAAAAGGATCCACATTCTGAACACTGCACCAGTCGCAGAATTTACGCCAACGGCAACGGTACAGAGACTTAGTTGCGGGCCTTCGGGCCGAAAGCAACACCTCCATCACGTCTTCAGGGAGGACCCAATCCTTATACCTCAACCTTTCAGAAGCCAAGCGTGAAGGTTGAGGGATCCGACCTCTGGATGGAGAACCTGACCCCCCTCCCGTGAGAGCAGATCGTCTCGGTAGGGAAGACGACGTGGAGGGCAGATGGACAAGTCGAGAAGGTCCGGGTACCACGTCCTCCGAGCCCACGCCGGAGCAATGAGGATCATCCGGGAACCGAACTTCCGTAACCTCCGCAGCACTTGCGGGATGACGGGGACTGGAGGAAACGCGTACAGCAGCGGGAACGACCACTCCACCACGAACGCGTCCCCTAAGGCTCCTCTTGGAGGAAATTCCCGCGAGCAAAACCTTTCGCACTTCCGGTTGACACTGGAGGCAAAGAGATCCACTTGAGGGGTCCCCCAAAGGGCGAAGATCTCCAGGAGAATCTCCTGAGCCAACTCCCACTCGTGAGAGATCGTGCTCTGCCTGCTCAGAGCGTCCGCCGTCACGTTCTCGACTCCGGCCAGATGAACTGCCGAGATCGAAACGTCCTGCTGGATGGCCCAGAACTCGAGCTGCATCGCCTCCCTGCACAGAGGAAGTGACCCTGCCCCCCCCTTTTTGTTGAGGTAGTGCATGGCCACTGTGTTGTCCGTCAGGATCAGGACATTCTTTCCTCGCACAGTCGGCAGAAAAGCCCTCAGGGCTAGCCTGACGGCCCTCAGCTCCAACAGATTGATATGGAGTCTGGACTCCGACGGAGACCAACGACCGCTGACTGTCAGCCCGTTGGCATGAGCTCCCCATCCCGTGAGGGATGCATCCGACACGATCGTCACCTCCGGCCAGGGAAGCCAAAACGGAGCCCCCTTCACCAAGTTGCCATCGACGGCCCACCACAGAAGGTCCCGGGCGACCGAGGGCGGCACCTGAATCGGGTCCGACATCCTGCCGGAGGACTGCGACCATTGCATCTTGAGTGCCCACTGCAAAGATCTCATTCGCAGGCGAGCCTCTGGCACCAGAAGAATGCAGGATGCCATGAGGCCGAGCAACCTCAAGAACTCGAATGCTGGGAGCGTCTGGGCATGCTGAAACTTGCGCACCATCTGCTGAATGTGAAGAGCCCTCACCTGGGGAGGAAAACACTGCCCCAGGGAAGTGTCGAGCACTGCTCCGATGTACTGGAGCCTCTGCGTTGGCGTCAAATGGGACTTCTTTAAATTGAGGGAGAAGCCCAGCCTGTGAAGGGAGTGGCAGGCGACGGACAGATGATCCAGGACCTGCTCGGGAGAGCTCCCCCTGATCAACCAATCGTCCAGGTAGGGGTAGACGTGAATCCCCCCTTGCCTGAGATGCGCTGCCACCACCACCATGAGCTTGGTGAAAACCCTCGGGGCGGAGGTCAAACCGAACGGCAGGACCCGAAACTGAAAGTGCGAGTCGCCAACCGCGAACCTCAGGTACTTCTTGTGCTTGGGATGGATCGGCACATGGAAGTAAGCATCCTTGAGGTCGAGTGACACCAACCAGTCCTGAAGCTGAAGGGCCTGGAGGACGAGAGAGAGTAACCATCTTGAACTTGTCCTTCCTGAGGAGTTTGTTCAAACCGCGCAAGTCCATGATGGGTCTCAATCCCCCGTCTTTCTTGGAAATCAAAAAATAAGGGGAATACCATCCCTTGTTCCTCTCCGCTACAGGCACCAGTTCTATGGCGCCTTTCTCCAGCAGGGCTTGAATTTCCTGCGCAAGGAGCGGATCCGGACACTTCAAAGAGAGGTTCCCCGGTGGATTGTCGCGAGGCCTGTGCCGAAAGGGAAGACAGTAGCCGTGGGTTATGATCTCCAGAACCCACACATCTGAAGTAATGGCACGCCACTCTACAAGATGCTGCGCCAGCCTTCCCCCAACCGGCGAACCATGGGACATGGCCTCATGACTGAGTAGGAGCGGCTGCGGCGTTACCTGAGGGCAAAGAGGCAACTGCCCGAGCGGCCTTGGCACCACGGGTACCTTGTCGTCCACCTCTGGTACCCCTGCGTTGGCCCCTTTGACTGCCAGCTCCTCTCGCTCTACCAAAGGACGAGTAATAGCGAAAGGAGCCACCCCTCCACTGCTGTCCCCTAGGACGAAAAGGCGGAGGTTGGCGAACTGCAGCGCCCAACGACTTCGCTGCCGCTTTTGAGGTCTGCAACCTCTCAAGGCTCTCGTCAGCCTTGCTGCCAAAAAGATGTTCACCATCAAAGGGCATGTTGAGGAGCCGGGACTGCACATCAGGAGCAAACCCCGACTTCCGCAACCACGCAAACCTGCGTATCACGGTGCTCGCCGCCATGGACCTACTGACGCATTCAGCTAAGTCCAAACCCGACTGAACGGACTCACACATGGCATCCTTACCATCCTGGACCAAAGCAAGGAAACCATCCCGTTCGTCCCCTTCGGGAATATGATCAGCCGCTAACGCAACACAGTTCCACAGAGTGTGCGTGAAACGTGACAAGGCACAAATGGAGTTGGCCGCCTGAAGCGCCATACCACCAGAAGAAAACACCTTCTTCGCCCAGCCATCAAAACGTTTGTCGTCCCTATCAGGAGGGATGGTAGGGTACGACGCCTGCTTTGCCGGGGCCGTGGCCGCCTGCACCACCAAACTTTCCGGAGTGGGGTGCCTGGTCAAGTAGCAGGGGTCGCCACTGGCTGGACGGTATTTCCGCGACAAGGATCTGCCCACTGCCGGGAGACTCTCCGGAGCAGTCCAAGCCGCCGCCACCCTACGCTGTAAAGCCATATGGAATGGCAGTACCGGGTCAGTTGGGGGACCAACATCAAGGATGTCCGTCAGATCATCCTGCACAAACTCCCCTGGGGGAGCAGACCATCCCAGATACTCAGACACCCTAGCCATAAGGCGCCGGTATGAGGAATCGGCATGGGAGCCAGGCTCAGGCCGACCAAATTCCACCTCCGGAGAGGTGTCCAGACCACTAGCATCATGCAGCGACTGCCTCAAATCGTCAAATTGACTATGGCCCGAGACAATGTCATCCGGCACCTGATCAGGAACCAGGCCAACCGAATCCTCATCCGCCTCCGAAATATAATCCAAGTGGTGGAAAGGCACCTGAGAGTGCCTGCTCTTAGCCAGAGCCTTCCTAGGGGGTACACCCGAGACACGGGGCACCTCCGACACAAAAGGCGTCGATGGCGTCGAGCGAATCGGCGCCGCCGTCGAGAAAACCGGCAACGGCGCCGAGAGGATCGGCGTCGAGGAAATCGGCGTCGACGTCAGATGCAGCGCCTCCAATATCGGCGGCGTCGACACAGCCCTCGAAGCCGGAGCCCCGAGCGTGTCCCTCGATGACCTGAACGTCGACGGCTTCGACGACTTCCTCGGAGCCGGAGCTTCGAGAAAGCCAGTCGACGCCCTCGACGCCTCAGACGTCGATGTCTTCCTCGAAGACATCACAGGTGCACACGGTCTCGATCGCGTCGAGGACCGGGACCTGGAACGGGTACGGCGAGAACGAGCCTCCTTGTCCGAACGGGACCTCTCCCGTGACTCGTGCCGACCACTCTTGCGAGCGGCGTCTCTCGACCTCACACGGCCGACCCCACTCGGGGGCGCGGACGGTTGAGTACCCTGCGACTCAAGAATCGCCAACATTTTCTTCCCGAAGGAAGCCCATTCCTCCGGCGTCGCACGGCTGGTGGGATAACCGACGTGCCGGGCAGAGTCCTCGGAAGAGGACCTGGAAGGCGACCGGTGACGGCGCTTCCGAGAACGCCTCGAAGAGGCAGAGGAGTGGCGAGACCGACTCCTAGAAGAAGACCGACGAGACCTCCGACGATGACGCGGAGAGTCACCCCTCGAATCATCCGTCGAAAGCCCCGCCGACTTCGACTTCCGGGGCTTGGACACCCGACCTACCGACAATTTCCTCTTACGTTCGCGTAAGGCCTTGGAAGTGAGCGACAGGCAGTCGACACAGTCATCCGTGTCGTGGGCCTCCCCGAGGCACCAGAGGCAGGCGTCGTGCGAGTCAGTCACCGACATCTTGGACCCACACACCCCGCACTTCTTGAAGCCCGGACGCGGGGTTGAAGACGAAGTGGAAGACATCGCTGCGAAGGAATATTCACAAACGAACAGGTTCGAAGAACCAGAAAGAACAGAACTCCAAAGAGTCGAGGCTAGAACCGAGAAACACGAAGCAACACGTTCGCGGAAAAAACGGAACTGAGGCTACTGGCGTCGTGCGTCCTACTTATCACATCGGATGACGTCGGACGTCGGAGGAGGTCCTCGACGGCGGCGCATCGACGTCATCGACGCAGGACGCAGACGCCGAAAAAGTTTCCGAAGCAGCACAGCTGTGGTGATTACTGTCATAGATATGGAATACGTCGGAGGACCCAATCCCCTCGAAATATCTTTATAAATGGAGTATCCCATTCCACTGGGATGAAGAAACCAATCGAGAGTAATAATGCGAGACCAAGTCATATGTCAGGGAAGTCCCAGACGCACGTCATACAGACAGAGGGAGCAGACTGTCAAAAGAAAAAGTCAGCGAGTTTCAAACGGCTGGTGTTGCCGGCTACTGACACAGAAGCAGACGGGCGCTGTCTGGCCTCGAGAGAAGGAGAAATAGCAACTCAGCGTCTACACAAAGAGAGAAGGAAGAGAAATAGGTGTGCAGCGTCTTACCAATACAAGAGAGTTGGGCGCGCGGCATCCCAATTATAAAAGCGACCGACGGACTGATAGCAGCATGCAGTGTCTTACCTGGGGGTAAGACAAGGGAAATAGACTGACGTGGAGTGTCCTGGAGAATCATAGGTAAAGAATACCACAAAGGTGGTGGCATGACCACGAAATTCTCACAGTGGACCAGGAGTCCCTCAAACTATGCCGAAACCAGCCTGCAGACAAAACCAAGAAACATAACGGCGAAGGAAGTATCTTCTGGCCATTCTCATTATCAAAAGGGAAAACAGAGTAACCGGACGATACAAAGAAGCAACCCCAAGCTACAAGAGATCCCAGTGACGTTTCCCGGAGAAGGTACAGGTAAAGGGGAAGACGGGGAGAGGAGATTATCATTACGGGACTAATCCCACTCATTTCAATCAAAGAAAAGAGATTGTTGTAAGTGAATCAAGAGAAGAGGTGGTGATACTTTTACCAAGAGAAGTGAGCAAGGATCCTTATGAGATTGATCATACTCATCTTTTCGCGCTCTGAAACACTTGTGTACGAGCGCAATACAAATAAATTATCATATCATATCAAATATCATATCATCCCAGTCCTAGTAAAGAGAGTTTAATACACAACCCAAGATAATTATGTGTGTTCATGTCCTGCAACAATGCTTCATGTCTTACACATGTACAATGACTGATCTGCAACACAGTATGTAGAATGTCCAGGAAAGAACTTCTGTCACTTTAATGCATTTAATAATCTAACTCGTCTCAGAAAATAGAAAGAAACGCACAGTATAAACCTTAAATAAGTGAACAAGAGACAATAGTATAATATTCAGTCTCAAGTGAATAAAGCCCTAGAGAAAGGATTGGAAATAGAGATTGGTAAAATGTGGAACTGTTTTCTCAGGAAGAGAGAAATACACATTGCTATACAAAGGATCAACAGAAGCGAGACAGGACCAAAAAGGATAACCAACTCAGAAAGGCAAAGCTAAGTCATATGTGAACTGGATGAACTCATCAAAACCATAACCAGATGTTATTTGAAGATGAATTACTGAAAGAAGTAATCTACATAAAGCAAACCACATAATAGGAGAAGGGAGTAACTCTCCTGTTCTTAGTTATTATAGTACTAGGGTTAGTTTTGGACGGTGGGCATTTCTGTTAAGACCTTCAATGACGACTGACTAGCACCTTAGTTAGTTGTGTTAGGTAGGGACGCCTTATAGTGTAGGGAGAGTTAGGCATTTTCCCTTTTTTGTTTTTAAAGTTGATTATAAAATGTTGTACCAGAGCCCACTGCCTTCTTCTGACCTGCCACAACACATGGATTACAAGAATTGTACAGTACAAGTCTTGGTTGTTCTTGCCAATCGATCGGCTGCCTGACTAAAGTGTTAGTCCCCGAATAAGCGAACCCCTGCCATTTCAGAGACCTAATCTCAGGTTAGTAACAGTTGGTCAACATCCAAACTATACTCCTAGCAGAGCAAAGTTTAAGAGCAGAGGAAGTTAGGCAGACCTGTATAAAGTCATTAATTGAACATTCACCACAACTAGAGTAGAGACATATTTTTTATGAATTGAATTATGAATATTAATTGAACATTCACCACAACTAGAGTAGAGACATTATTTTTTATGAATTGAAGTTTTCTCAACAAAGACTTTGTTCTGCATTCCAGTACGATGGTGATACTGTCATTATAAGTATTTCTTACCATCAAATGATCTATTTTTCTGTTTACTGTATGTTCTTTTTACATACATGCTTTGTTGCTCTATAAATGTCACAATGTTTTCATTGATCACATATGCATTTTTTATTATTTTTATGTATTGTTTTGGTCTAAACACAGACCCTCTCTCCTTTTTGTAATATAATACTCATTAAAATAAATGTTGTTCTTCTTAAAAGATTGCTTTTAAAGTTTGATTGAGCCAATCCAATTATTTTTTGAGTATTGGTATACTCCACATTTAAATCATCATTTCTCTTCAGCATTTAAATTTCTTTACCAGTAGGTTGGACATTATTGTGTTTGAGTCAAAGTTTAAGAGCCAACAGCCGTGCATACTGACATGTTCTTCAGCTATGGTGGTAAAAACATTCTGTCCAATGTCAAAGCCACTGAGCATTGCAGATGAACGAAACAAGGCAATTAAACTGCCAATGATTCACGCTAACTTCATCAAATTGCTTTGCAATGTCAGGGAGCATCAGGTGAGACCAGGCCTTGATCAGTGTAAAGTTCAAAAAATGTAAGTTCTTTTGAAGTGAGGAGTATTCTCCAATAACTGATGTTACTATCTTAAATGGAAGAGTGAAATGAAAATAGCTAACCAAGGTAAAGCTAGGAAAACTATGCAAGAGACAACGTGTACAATTCTGGACCATCCCATAAAGAACATGTAAAAGATTGTAATCTCTGAAATGTCGAAGGAATTAAAAAAAAGTTTGACAAAAACACAAAGGAGAAAGGCCTGTGCACACATGAAGGTTGCAAGAGAAAAATGGTCCACGATGAGGCAACATTTGTTGGATTAGAGGAGAGTCACCAACTGGCCTGAATTTAATGGCCACCTGTCACAGATGCTATATGAGAGGGAACTAATGTAATATTAAGAAAGAAAATTACATAGTTATTATAAGTTATTTTTTATAACCTAATAAAGAGAATTATTTGAGAACCATGTACATTTGGGTCAATCGGTATGAAACTAAGAATAATTTAACATAGTATTCAGGCTTCTAGATTAAGAAAGAGCAGAACAGACCTTTAAGTGTTACCTTCCACATTTATGATAAATGGAGTTAGTTCCAAAATAATCTACCAGGATTGCTTGAGCACATTCTCAAGCCCCTCAACCATCCAATCCTACACTGTGTACTAATTTACAATTCTCCAAACCTGCCTCGGAAACACAATCCAAACATCACAACACCAAATAACCTATTTTTTCTATCCGTACAACTATGGTCCACCTATTTGGACTGACAAGAATCCATGCTATCACAAATCACTTGCCTGCTGCATTGTCACCAGACCCTCTCCCCCACCCACCTGCATCCTCCTTTGGGTCCAATATCCATTTCCCACCTTCCCTACGTCTTATCTTTCTCTTGCTTATTCTTTTTTTCCCCAGAACATGAAGGTCCTGATTCGCCTGCACGGCTGCAATATATGCCACTCTATGGACAAGTCAAGGCACTCAAACGACTAGGTTGGTGATTTAGCACAGTATGAAAGCAAATTAACATGACATAACTAGGACTTTAGGATTGGTTTGACACATATAGAAATAAGTTAAAAAGAATACTGAAGACAATAATGCACTTACTCATTCCCGAACATTCTCTATCGCCATCCCACACATTAGAAACAGCATGCCCAGTCAACAATAGATTGATTAAACTTTGGCTGTGAAAAAAGAAAATATGTATATAAAAGAAATATCTGGTGACACTATAAGGTAAATCTACCCATTCAAGACTTGTGTTAAAGGTTTAGTAAAAGCAGCTGATCATCAATCCGGTATTCCATGCATAACTTGTAAAAAACTAATACAATTATCTAATAATCTGCTGCCCCATGAAGGTTGGCAGTACTAATTTGACATAAGTGTCAATGCCTTTGTGCATGTTCCTAAATTACACAGAACGTCCTGAACACACTATTGGACTAGAGAATGTACACCTCTCCAAATAAAATGGTGAGTCGCTTATCAAGCAAAGTTACTATGAAAAAGTTATCTTGCAATAAAAGGGGTAATCCCAAAATGGGAAGAATACAAATGTAACCAGGTGGCAGAGTAGGATGGGTGATAATTAAGGGTTCAGCAAGTCTTGCTTGTACTCCATTTTCATATTTTATTTGAAGGAAGTACTTAAGCAACCTGACATCCACAATTACACTGTACTGCATGTTGGCAAACAGGGATTTAGATATGATGGCAAACCCTTCTATATAGTTTGCATAACAGAGCCTTGATGGAAAACATTGCATTTGGTCAGAGTACCTGGACACTTACCCTGCAATGTTTCAAATAGTGAATACCGGGACATAACGTGGCAAACAGTGCAATGCCGGGGACACAGGGGGGTTTGCTGGTACCTGATAGCATTACCTGAATGGTGCAATAACCTGGGTATTTGATAACAAAACTTGCCATTTGGAGACAATAGCTGGGATATTGTGACAGTATGTAGATACGTATCTCGACATACAATGAACTAGTAGAATAACTACCAACAAAGAAGACTGTCACTACACAAGGCAAAACCTTTTCCTTTGTCAATGTTGGTTCCAAATGGTTGAGTTTTTTTTTAAATCCAGCCCAACGTTACAAATAAACAAACTAAATAATAGAACAAAGAAAAATATTAACATTTAAATCACATCAGGGCCTTTAATAAGGTAATAAACAATTTACTATATAATACAATGTCGAACAAAAAAGCCTATATATATATATATATATATATATATATATATATATATATATATATATGTTGTATAGCATGATATGTACATTTGAGTTCCATATAGGATAGATTTGCCACTGATAAAACGTTCTAATATTGTGAGAATATAGAAGAAAAGCAGATTAGCACACAGCACTTTATAT
Organism: Ambystoma mexicanum; assembly: GCF_040938575.1. NCBI lineage: Eukaryota > Metazoa > Chordata > Amphibia > Caudata > Ambystomatidae > Ambystoma > Ambystoma mexicanum. Next base: position 1,044,884,419 of record NC_090924.1, read on the forward strand.
ATCACGGTGAGTGGACTTTGTTATCCGTACAGCGCATGGCATTTTACTAATAGCCCAATGTGTTAGTGTGTTTAAATGCCTAATAGCCATACATGGTTACCAGTTGGGTAGCATTATTTTACATAGCACATCACTTAACATTTTCAGATGTTAAGAGTACCCATAGGGGAAGATATGTTATTTGCGCAACATCTTGTGATGTTTTGCACAGTGTGTTGTGCATAGTGTTGGCATGGGTCCCACAGTGGGCACATTGCACCTTACATCTTAGTATTGAGAAGCACTTGCGATATTCACAGTATAGTGTGAGACGATTTGCACAGTATGTGATTCTTAAGGTCGGTATTATCCTTGCACATAGCACATTGCACTTTACATTTCAATACATCAGATGTAAGGAACACCCACTGGGAATGATAAGCCACGTGCACATCACCTTGTGAATCGCTGAACAGCATAATATCTGTAAGGTTGGCATGCTCCACATCTGGCACATTGCACCTTACATCTAATTGTAGAGGAGTACTTGCGATTTGCACAATACAGCGTGCAAAGTGTTGCACTGTGTGTAATTTTTCAGGTTGCCATTATTTCTGCAAGAGGCACACTGCACTGTAATGACATTCCAAGATGTCTGCCTGTATGCACATGAACCATACTCAGCCACAGCACAAATTAGTCACCAGCAGCAACAGCAACATAGGACTAACCCTGCTACAAAGGACCCAGTATCACTGTCTGTGCTCAAACCCGACGAAGCCCGTTTAGGGTGAAACACGTTGTATGGTTTTTCTTCTTGCTGCCCTATTGCCCACGAAGATGAATTAATAAAGGACTATTTTTTTGCAGCCTAAATAGGGATCGAGTCTTTATTTACCCTTAGATCATAGCCTGAGTGCTGCTTCATTCCGGAATGCCTGTCAGCCCAACTTATATACATATATATTCATATATAAAAACAAAACGTTGTTAAACTGACATTATGGTTAAGTTGCAGTAACAAAAACCCATGAAATTCAGTGAAGTTTTTTCAGTGAATTTCATAGGTTTTTGCTAGTGCACTTTTACTCTGCTACAAGTCCCTTATATTGTACTCAAAATGTAGCAGCTATGGAGTCTGCGGACAGCGCGGTAGTCTGGGGACGTCGGGTGGCATTTACAAGGCTCAGAATCATAGGGGAGACCCAAAAAAGATGTACCCATCAACCAACAAACAGATGTACCTAAAATCCAAACTAATGTTTACAACATGCAAATATACCATTTTGTACAAACACGTTTAAAAATACTATATTTTTTTGTATGTAAGACTCATTGCAATGAAATGCACCACACAACTGTACACTTCATATAATCTCCTCAGTACAACTCTGGATACAGATTAAGAAACGGGGGGGCATGGCCAGCCGAGGACACCGAAGGATGTCTCCTTGGTGAGCTCTGGCTCTGGGACTCCTTCCCCGTCTTAATGCCCTAAAACCCCCTAAAATACACCAAATACCCGGGAATGCGGCTCAGCGGGTCCCTGTGACAGCGGGGAGTGTCCGGTACGGCTGACGGCTTCTGGGACCCTACCGTCGGGGAGAAGGCAGCAGACGATTCGGAGGCCCGGCTGTGGCCAAGATGGCGGGTGCATCAACTTGTCCCCAAAGCGGTCATAAGGCGAATTGGGCACAACACCTTGGGCAGGAGAAGGGGAACGCTGCTGGGGACCTATTTGAGATGGGTCCTGGCGTGTAGGTGGCATTTGTGTGTACACCCCCCCACCCCCGACTGGCTGGAGCCCGCCGTGACGGAGGAGACAGGTCAGCGTGGGAGCCCGCCGGGATCAGCTGAACGCCCTTTGGAGGAGGAGGCTGGGGGCTCGCCGGAGCCACGGATGGCTTGAGGGCTGAAAGTGTGGGACCGTGATCTCTAGTCTTCTGGCCCCACACCCTGGTGGGGGCTGATGCATAGGGTGAGCTCATCCTTTCCCCTGACCTACCTGGTCCCACGTGATGGAGGAGATGAGGCGACGCGGCAGCCCACCGGCTGGAGTGCCCTGAGGGGGCGGGCGGCACGGCCCGCTTTGCGCCTGCCAGAGGAGGAGGCGGGGCACGTGGCGCTCGCCCGCCAGCCCAGCTGGGGTCTTCTAACTGCAATTGGAGGGGCAGAGAGTTGCCGAGGTCTGCTCTCATAGAGACGGGAGACGAGGTGAGCCGCCATGGAGAGGGGCCTGGGACTATACAGGTGCGCATGCAGAAAGTTATATAGTGAAGGCACCTGCATCATCGGGGCTGGACGTACGAGGACAGACCTGGAGGGAGGAGGGCCCTGAGACTCACTGGAGAATCCCTCCCCCTTTACGTACAAAGGCTGATATGGTGAAGGGGTGAGAAGCTGCGGGCCCCGAAAAGAGATGGGGGGGGCTTGACACTGGGGTGGAGCATCAAATTGCAGGGGAGGGGGAGAAGCCTCAGAGAGCACCCCACTGCACGGAACAGAAACTCATGTAGCTGCCACAATAAATGTTAAAGAAATAAAGGCCAGTACTCTAACAGCGGATCGCTCCACCTCCACAAGGTCATTGCGAGCGATGGGGGACCCTGTTCATCGCCGCCAGAGGGATACTGAAATACTTCATCTGGGAAGTGGTACTGAGTACAGTGGCACTATGTCTAAGTAAGTGGGGAAACCCAAAGATTCCGGGTCGGGAGACATCAAGTCCATGATGCAGTCCGCGGAGACTCAGAGGCGCAGCCAGCTGCAGGCGCAGGCCCAGATCCATTCTCCCCCTCCTGGGGTCTTGGAGGATTGCGACGACCCGCCAATTCACAGGTCAGATTTAATAGCAATGTTACAGGAATTGAAGTATATTAAGGATAGTGCCACTGACCTCGCCAAGTCTATCACTGACCTCATCAAAGGCATAGTGACAGTTGAAAGAAGGGTTGATGAGATGGAGGCAACACTAGCCGAACAAAGCTATGAACATGAAGAGCTGGCACAAAGGGTCCGGATTCTAGAACATCAAATGCAGCGGGTCCAGGACAGACAGGAGGATGCAGAAAATAGATCCCGGCGGAATAACATATGCATCCGGGGATCCCGAACTCTGTCACCGATGGAGACCTGCATCAATATGTGACAGAGTTATTCCGTCACATCCTGAGCCCGGATACCGAGAGGGACATTTTCCTGGACCGGACTCACAGGGTCTACTCATCGTTCCAGCTAAAGAAAAACTTGATTCCGGATGTGCTAACTCGAGTGCATATGTTTCAGCTAAAAGGGCTCATCATGTGAGCTGCACGCGAGAAAGATCCCATAAGTTTTCGCTCTACACCCATTCTTCTGTTTCAAGATCTTTCCCAAGCCACCTTGAATAAGAGGAAACGGCTTAGGATTGTCACAGATTGGCTGCGAACAAGGAAGGTTCGCTATCATTGGGTGTTTCCGACTGGGCTGCGCTTTGAGTGGAAGGGTCAAAGGTACACGATCACAAAAGAGGAAGAAATGGACAAGCTCATGGGAGAGGAGGAAAGTTGCGAGGGCAAGGACCGAGCAGGATCTCCACGGGGGAGAGAGGAAGGAGAAGACCCCTTGGCAAAGGAACAATGGAAATCAGTGCGCCCCCACCAGAGGGGCCACAGGAGGGATCCTAAGGCGGGGGACCCGGCCTGAGCGGGGGGGATGATGCAACCCTGCGAGATGTCTGGCGCGCGCTCTCTATCAAACTTTGGAAGGGCCGTATCTTGACTCTGTATGCCTTGAGGGTATTGGAGAACCAAGCAGTAGTTGTACAAGCATGAATAAGGGAGGGAGGGGCGGGACGGGGGGTGGGGCTTGGGGGAGACCAGACCCTAAATTTCCCGGGGGGTAATACACCCGGTGGCACTCCGTGGTATAACCATGGGGGTTGGGTTTGTTGAAGTTAAGGGGGTTAAACTACGTTGGGGGGTTGAGGGGGACGGTTGAATATCCTGTTGTGGTGGAATCGATACAGGGGGGGATTAAGATGCCTAGGAGGATGACCCAGCTGGAGAACGGCGCCTTGGACATGTGGTCAGGGTACATTAATGGCTCACCTAACCTTCGTCACATTAAATGTCCAGGGGCTTAACTCCCCAGTTAAGAGAAAATCGATCCTGAGTAGACTTAGGGACATGCAGGCCTCGGTTGTTTGGCTACAGGAGACGCACCTGCTCCCGGAGGACAAAAACAGATTGCGGAGCAGGGCCTTCCCTGTGCAGTTTTTCGCCTCTGGTCGTACCAAAAAAAAGGGGGGTGGGCATTCTCCTGGCTAAAGGGATCCAATTTGAGAAACAGTTTGTAAAAAGGGACTCAGAGGGCCGTTATTTGATGCTGGGGGGGTCATTGATGGGCCAACAGGTCACAATGGTGGCAATTTATGCCCCCCAACGAGAGGCAAGATCGCTTTCTGCTAGAGGTGTTACCCAAAATTGCAAAGGCGGGAGTGGGACAGATCATGATTGGGGGTGATTTTAACGGGGTGATGGACGCGACACTGGACAAAACTCTCCCTGCCACCTCCAGTGATTCTATGTTCAGACAGGCCCTGGCAAAATTTCTCAGTGACCTGCACTTAATAGAAACATGGCGGTTCTTTCACCCGCTGGAGAAAGCGTACACTCACTATTCGGCAGTGCACAGGGGACACTCTAGAATTGATATGGTCTTGATTTCAGATTCCTTAGTCCCGCAGGTCACGGGCCTAGACATTGGGGTGCAGTGCCCGTCAGACCATGCTCCAGTTTCCCTAAGGATGGAGCCTCTTACACCACAGCCGCAAATTCGTAGGCCCTGGCGCTTTAACAAGGTGATCCTAAAAGACCTAGCCCTAAGAGCAGAAATAGAGCGAGTCCTGAGGGATTATTTTCAAGAAAATGTCACAGGAGGTAGACTGGGCCACAATTTGGGCTGCAAGTAAAGCAGTGGTACAGGGCAAGTTTATAGCACATACAGTTAGATATGTTAAGAGAAAGGAGAAAGCAAAGCGGGTGCTGGAGGCGAAGGTAAGAGAGGTGGAGGCGGAATATAAGGACAGAGGGTCACAAAGAACCTGGAGGGACTTGAAAAAAGCCAGAGCAGCCCTAGAAACGTTATTGGCTGATGAGTCCGCACAACTCCTTTTACGGAGCAAGCAATCTTACTACATACATGGGGATAAGGCCAATCGCTTTTTTGCGGCTAAACTGAGACAGCAGAAAGCTCGGAACCATATTGTACAGCTTAGAGACCGGGATGGAAACCTGGTGAGGGGGGAGAAGGAACTAGAAGGGGTTATGCACTCCTATTATATTGACATGGTAAAGGGGGAAAACCTAGAAAAGAAAGCACAGGTGGCCTTCTTAGATCAGGTGAACCTGCCACAACTTAGCGAGTCGGACAGATTGATGCTGGAAGAACCCATATCCGAGGAAGAGGTGGGGGAGGCAATAGGGGCATTGAAAGGTCATAAATCTCCAGGCCCGGATGGGTTAAGCAATGCGTACTACAAAATGTTCAGACCGATTCTGGTAGGTCCTTTAACAAACCTATTCAATTCTATTAGGGATTTGGGTCGAACCTCAGGGGATATGGGCCCAGCCACCATGTTCCTCCTGTTAAAGCCGGATAGGGACCCCTTAGATTGCGCCAGTTATCGCCCCATCTCATTATTGAATGGGGATGCAAAAATCTACTCCACCGTACTGGCCTGAACATTAGCAAGACTTCTCCCAAAAATAATTCACCCGGACCAGGCAGGATTTGTAAAAGGGCGGCATACATATGACAACATATGCAGGGCCATAGATACGATAGAGACTCTCGGTGTTGGCATTAGATGCCTCCAAGGCTTTTGATAGCCTGCACTGGGGATACCTGCAGCTTACTCTCGAGAGATTTGGGTGCGGGCCGTCATTTATACGCATGGTGATGGCCAACTTTGTGAATCCATCAACACGACTGATGATCAACGGGCGGCTCACAGATAGTATTCTTATCCGCAAGGGCACTAGGCAGGGCTGCCCATTATCCCCGTTGATTTATGCCATGGCCATGGAGCCGGTAGCGCAGCGAATTCGGGCTGACCAGGGTATCCGAGCGGTGGAAGTTGGGACAGACGGACCTCAGAAGGTGGCCCTCTATGCGGACATCCTTTTGTTTGTGAAAGACACGGCAAATTCCCTCCCTAGTACTGCTGGATAAATTTGCAAAGGTCTCGGGGTTTCATATTAATTACCCCAAATCTAAGGCGCTTAATACTACAGAGGTTACTGAACAGGTGTCAGAGTGGGAGAACCAATATCCTTTGAAATGGGAACAGAAAGCTATAAAATACCTAGGGTTCCACTTGATCCCCACCTATGATAGGCTATATGGGGCTAACATCCTGGGCCTTCTGAATTCATTGACGCAAGATCCTAAGCGATGGGATATGCCGGAATTGTCATGGCTGGTACGCATAGCGGCAGTCAAGGTGAACCTGCTTCCCAGGTTTCTTTACGAGACCGGTGCCCTGTTTGTTTGTTTATTCACTTTTTATGCATGCCAGACCCAAGGGTAGCAGGGCGCAGTGGCAAGAGAATGCAAAGTGTACAGGTTACATCATAGCATAACATTCAGTATAAAGTACAATAAAGGTCCCTGGAACACAGATAATTTCAAAATATGCAAAATTCAAGAAAGGTCAATCAACTTACAGGTTACATCATGGCAAAATGTACAGTAGAAAAAACCGTAAGGTCATGGAACACAGATAATTACAAAATATACAAAGTTCAAAGTGAGGACAATCATCGTTGTAGGTGACATAGTTCAACTAAGGTCAGCTGAGATACGTATACCTAATCCAGCAATTAAGAAGCTACAGGCAGAGGTGATGTCCTTTATCTGGAGGGGGAAGAAGCCAAGGGTTCCCAAGAAAGTCCTATTTAGTCTGCAAGTTCTGGGGGGTTTGAGGGTGCCGGAATTTCACAGGTATTTATGGGCAGTACAGGTGGCACCTATGCTGCAATGGTCACCTAGGGACAATCAAAATCGGTGGGTGAGCCTGGAGAAAGCAGCATCTAGGATACCCCTAGAATACTTGGGTTTCCTTGCAGGTCGGCATAGAGGACACACTACTAGAGGCTTCCAAGGCTACCCTGTGGTATTGGGATAAAGCCCTACGGGGGAATAAGGTGAGGGTGGGGGGAGGCCCGCTTGCCCATAATCCAGACTTTACACCAGGTTTACAGCAAGACTTTTGGAAGCATTGGGGAGGGAAGGAACAGGCTCTGACATTGGGGGATCTTTACTTGGGGGGGGGGGGTACGCCGTTAACATTTGAAAGTTGCAAAGCTAAATTCCAGATTCCAGAGAAGGAACGCTTCCACTACATCCAACTCAGACATTGGATTACCAATACGAGGGTACGAGGGGGAGCTACAAGGGCCCCCACAGGGCTGGAACTTATGGTACAAGAAGGAAGGTATGAGAAAGGGGTGTCAAGATTGTATCGGCTGATGGGGGATTCGGACCCGGAGGAGATTCTCCCATATATTCAAAAATGGGCTGTGGATGTGGGGGCACCTATCGGGGGACTCATGGGGATGCATATGGCATTGTATCGCCATGGGTTCTAAATGCACTTCCATTAAAGAGGGGGCGTACAAGCTTTGCCTCCGCTGGTACATGACACCACAACGAATGCATTCCATCAACACGGACTATTCCATCCTTTGCTGGAGGGGTTGTGGACAACGTGGGGATCTAATTCATTTGTGGTGGAAGTGCCCGGTGGTAGAGACTTATTGGAAGGAGGTCCTAAGTCACACAAAAGACATAACCGAGACAAAATTGCCATTTGACCCGGTGGTTGTCTTGCTGGGTGGGGCAGTGGAAGGGAGCTACGCCAATTCTGGTTGCAGGGCTGGTCTCATCACCCACATGCTGAGCGCAGCTAGAATCACCATAGCGCAGGCATGGAAGAACAAGCAGGGACCTGTAGTGGCCGCATGGTGGATGAGTCTCTGGGGGGTGATGGCCATGGAGAAAGTGACAGCAATTGCAGATGGCTCCTACTCGAAATATATTAACACCTGGGCACCGCTACATGAATTCATGGTCGACAGGGATCAGATGTATTTTAAACCTAGGCTACTTTGTAATCTCTCTATCCTATAGCTGGGGAGATTTGAGTGGCGAGAAGGACTGCACCTGAGGGTCCTCCTGGGCAGTTGGCAGCAGATGCTATATTCCACCCAAATGTTGAATTGTTATTGAGGCGTGGGGGGGTTGTGGGAGGAGGAATGGGAGTTGTATTAGTTAAATTACAGCAGCAAACGGCACCCCAGATGGGGTCTAGTTGGCGGAAAGGATGCTGGAGATATTATTGTTTGATATTCCTTGACATATGAATGTTTGTAATCCATACTGCTGAGAAATAAATACAGTTGATAAAAAAATATTTAAAAAAAAGAAACAGCAGGTGCTTATTGGACAAGACATTCTCACTAAATATTAAGTGCATTGTATTTATTTCTCTTTTATTAGCTTTCATTACATAAACTTGTGTTATAAGACATAAGCTGTTTTTTCTCTCCCAGAAATGGCAACCACATTTGAATGGTTAGAGGAGAACTTCCCAAAAGAAGAAATGAGCGACGATAACATCTCCAATGGTATACAATAGATATTTTAATGTCAACAAATAATGTATTTTGTACACATTTTACTAACATAATTTCTATTTCTCTTACAGTGCATGGTTTGCATGAAGAAACCATGCCCCAGTTTAATCATTCACAATCCCAACAATCAGAAAGAAGTCCTATCCTCAAGTGTAAATACTGAAATCATGAACTTGTCTAAATAACTGGATGAACTAAGTAATAATTTTAAGGAACTTTTACAATACGTCAAAAATCATGTGTTTACTAATGTTCCCTATCTCTATCATTGTCCTCCTTGCACCTGTCCTCCTTTTCCCCCACAACCATTCCCAACAAATTCTGAACATTTTAATCAAAGACGATTTGACAAAACCTCACTCCCTTCCTCCCCTCATGATTATTGTACACAAATTCCTAACTCTCCATTTATGTTTCCCATTTCGATTACCCATCCCTTTCTTGAATAAATATATGTTTCGTCCTACAAATCTTTTGTTTATTGTTGTGAGGTATTCTTGTTTTTTTTTTTTAAACTCCCACAATGAGTCCACGGACCATGCGACTGTCCAGGGTGTCCGCACTCAAAATGGATGGCGGGATGTCTGGACATGTCCGGTTTCACATGCTGCACTTTTAATTAGTCTGCACACATCGCGCCTGTTCTACGGACATCTGGCGCATACACATTGCAATTCCTGCCTGGAGGGTGTCTGGGGACGTGCGTCGGGCATGCGGACATCATGTGACCGCACCAGTAGAGCGTGACAGCGGTGTCCGCGCAGTGATACAGGGGAGGATCAAGAAGAAGTGGATGAAGTCCCTGTCACCAGTACTCAGAGTGAGTCCTGGGTGTGGCGATTTTTCACGACCATTGGAAATGTCCCAAAGGTTCTTGCAAGCAAGGTTCGATGCCCTGAGGGTACTCAGTCGCGGGAAACCTGGATTGTATTCCTACGGGACTACTTCCATGAGGCGCCACACCAAATCGGCTCACCGGAGTGCTCTGAGAAAGGCGATACCTTTCTCATGTAAGAGCAGGTTGACTTCCTCCACCACATCATCTTCATCTGTTCCTGTCAACACAAAGGATACTATTTTGGGGCAGAGGAACCCAGTGGTGGCTTCACAGGCCATATAGAACGCGGTTGCCCCTTACCTTTTGAGGGTCACGGTGCTATGCATGTACTGTGAAGTACCAATTTGTAGGGGGAGCAGTTTCAGAGTGCTTTCGAGGCTGCGGTCAAGGAGCATGAGAAACACTGCCACCTACCCGATTAAGGCCCGACCCACATCTTCCTCTCTCCACCTACCCCTTCGTCCCTGTGGTTGGTGCGCCTTCCCCTATCCCCATCCTACCTTGCCTCTCCTGAGAAAAAAAGCCAAAAAAATACATAATTGAAAAAAATACAAAAAGAAAGGTTCCTTTAGAATCCACCTTTCACTGTTACAAAATAGAAGTGAGAAAGAAAGTCTCAGGCCCCTGTGCAGCCTGAATAGTCTGCGGAAAGCGCAGTAGTCCGTAGAGATATAAAACATTCTGGGCGTGGGACAATTACAATCATTGCAATTGTTTTGCGCTCGATAAGAATGGCTCTTAAAAGAACTGCTTTCTTTGTTTTTTTGGCTTTTATATTCTGTTTAAAAGTTTTGGTTTTACAAACCTAACTAAGAAAACATTTCACTGATTTTCATTATTTCTTCTCACTTTCACAGAAACTGCTTCAAAGCATTTTGAATGTTTTCCACAAAAATCTGATTACCCACATTAGTTAGAAAGACTCCATCTCACCGAAAAATGTTGGCCCTATCAGATTTAATGTCCTCATTATGGAACGATGTCATGCCAACATCACGAACAAAAGCACACACAGCTTTATTGACGTTGCGCCTTGCTTTTTCCATTTGCAGACCAAGTGAACTGGAACACATCCACATCTGTCTCTGGGCAATGCGTGAAAAAACTGTTTTAGAATTAGGGAACATTTCCTTCTACTTTCCCAGTATCTCCTTCTTTGCAAACTTCAATAAGATTCCAGTCACGTTTCTGTCCACAACACAATGAATGATAATAATGTCTGGATGCTTCAATTGAACCATATTTGCACAAAATGGGAGCAAGTCCACCCACTACATGCACCTCAGTCCGTACCAGAACACTTCCAATTCAGGGTATCCAAGATTTTTGGCTATTCCACAATGCTCAGCATACACCTTCACCCAGTGGACCCAAGAGTCCCCAAAAATCCAAACACTCTGACTGCTGAAAGACATTGCCATGGCCATTTTCAATCCTCTCACAACTCCTACTAACAAAACTCCTGCTACCCTCTTTTCCTGTATACCACACCCAGGAAACCTGATTGGCTACTCCCCACAGTCTCCTTTCCATTCCAGGCATTCTCAAAAGACCCAGATGTGGCACGTGCCATCCACAGTCTACCACAGTGTCCGTGGACCAGCTTACAGAGGGCAGCGCTTCCACCGTTTCTACTTCCATGTTCTCAACAATGCACACCCTGAGAATTGATACCATCATTCTCAAAAGATGACATTCCTGCAGCATACAACAAAGCAGATATACCTTTATTGGCACACTGCCTTGATTGTTTAATTTGAGGACTGAAAGAGTTTGTTGGACATCTCCATGTGCGTCTCTGATTTATTTCCGAAAAAATAATCTGAGTAGCAGGAAACAGTTACATTAGGCTTTAGTCCTTCAGCGCAACTTGCAGAAACTCTGGAGTCACAAACCACAAACTGTCCCCACAATGGACAATCACAATATCTGGACATTTAAAGTGAGCCATACTCTCACAGAAAGAAAGCAAGCATGCCCAGTTTGAGCCATAAACTGCATGCCAGAAAACATCCGCTTCTGCCAATCCAATAATTCCAATGATACCATAATTATCAGCGTGTCCCTTCAATGAGTGAATTGAAGAGTCACCCAGAATCCACACAGTCTGCTTTCTCAAACACGTAGCCATAGCCATTACCGCTGCTCTCACAACTCCTGCAAACAAAACTCCTACTACCCTCTCTTCCTGTACACCACACCCAGCAAACCTGATTGGCGACTCCCCACAGTCTCCTTTCCATATCAGGCATTCTCAAAAAAGACCCAGATGTGGCACGTGCCATCCACAGACTACCGCGGTGTCCGTGGACCAACTTACAGAGGGCAGCGCTTCCACCGTTTCTACTTCCATGTTCTCAACACTCCCTCATTGGCTGCTTTCAAAGAGTCACACATCCATCCACCAATCACATCCAAAACCTCTACACCTAACCATGCCATCTCACTTCAACACTTCAGATGTACACCTGAAGTCTCAGAGTACATATTTCCTGTTACTGAAAGACATATGCATCAAAAACTACTGCCCAAGATTTCCATTTCCAGATTCAACAAGATCTGCAGCTAACAAAACATAGTAGAGTGCCTGCTGCTTACCTTGTAATAAGTTTCTCAATACGCATTTTCTCTTTTTTAACCACTCTAGCAAATGTCATGCAGTGCAGCATTAATCACCTGCTCACATGAAGCAGAAAACAATTAGAATGCTCTGCATTTCAAAATGTTTCTTTTTACAAGCATTTTGATGAAAGTTTAAAAATGCATATGTGCATGTGCAGCAGCACTGTGTCACTTTTCCATAAAATAAGGGAAAACCAGATAAAATAGGCATGCAGACCATTTTGAAGTGGCACTTAGCGGCTCAGAGTTTAAAGGATAGTTCCGGGACTTTTTTTTTATTGTTCCTATGGTTCGGCCATGTGTTTTTAAGCATAAATCGGTAGATCGTAGAAAACTTTCCTATGGACCTTACCCGACTTTTCGTCCATTAACGCACTCGAAAACATCCGCCATTTTATGATAATCCTCTCACTTGCCGCATCGCCCTGGCTCACCTGCTTTTGCGGCACTAAATCAAATCCCCCGCCCCTGAAACAGACTTGATCAAAACATTCATATTCCCCGCCTCTATCCGTGACGTGACTGAGCTGCGTAGGCAAACGCGCCCAGGCGTCTTCTACGCGACTCCACACAGAACCAGGAAATCAACACAGATGAGCTCAAACAACACAGCGCGCCACAATTGGGAATATGAAACTGTACTTTTAAATTAAACCGCAAGATTGTAAATTTGGTAAAGTACATTTATTTGACATCAAATGTTTTGAGAATATTCAGCGATTAGCATTTTTATTTGCTCACGTTCCAAAAAGTTCGTTTCGAGGCACACGATTTTCCTTTGCTGTACACAGGGTCTTAGATCATCTCACAATACAGCGCCACAATTCGGAATATGAAACAGTGGTTTAAAAGCAAACGGCAAGATTGTACATTTGGCAAAGTACATTTATTTGACATCAAATGTTTTGAGAATATTCAGCGATTTGCATTTTTATTTGCTCTCGATCCAAAATATTTCGTCTTGAGGCAAGCGATGTTCGTGTGCAGTAGACAGGGTGTTGGTTTACGATAAAATAAGCTCTTCGGTCGCACTGATAATCGCATGGCTATTCCAACAACGAGGCACTAGGGCACCACAACGGTCTGTATGTTGCATCTAGCCGTTAGTACCGCGTAAGGGCATACTTGTACTTGGCGATCGTCCCACAAAATGGTCAGGGTGCTAACGTTGTTCACGCGGAGAAGCAGCTGGCGGTTAAAAAAGCCATCCGCCGGTGTCTGGTACTCGTGACACAGACAATAATGGACGATGTATCTATTTGAAAAACATAAAAAAAGGAAATTAGTCTCACCATCAGATCTTTATTAAAATTATTCATTTTATATATTAGGTCTGGAAATTATTTAATAGCTAGGACAGTGCAACTGGGTTTTATACGTCAAGGGGGGCTGTAGGATACTGAGACAGTCCCCCAGTGCAGGGGTTGACAGGGAGTGCAGGTGGAGAGTGGAAGGGCCCAGGACCGAGGTCGCAGACAGTGGACAAGTTGTAGCAGGGGAGAGGGAGAGAGAAAGCAGAAGCAAAGAGGAAGGTTTGGAGGTGCTTCCGTAAAAGGAGACGGTTCTCCCCAAGATAGTGCGCGGTACAAAACAATATGCCACATAGAATGAACACTGTACTGAAAGCTACTGTATAGTAATTAAATTGCGGTATAAACTCATCTAAAGAGTTACTTACATTATATTTGCATTTTCCATTGTGTCTGTGCGTAGGGCAGCCCCGAAATACCACTCCTTCTATGCCGACGTTTTATTTCTTCTAATGAACGAACATGAAATGGCTTTCGTTTCTGAAATTATATTCATTATCGTTTCTTACGTGGTCCCGGCCTGTCAAGGTCAAATAACAATAGAACCTTATACTGAGTCGTGGGCCATTCTGGCACCCGAGAAAAAATCAAAGCAGCTGACCTTCACTTTGAACGAACACACATTCCTAGTTAGCTACATTCAGTGTAAGGCCGTTTTACAGGACTTGAAATTTACACTCCATCTTTGCATTTTGTCTGCTTGCTTTGCTGCCCCACAGAACCATAAATACGGAGACATTCTATATTTTTGGAAAAATAATTTATATTACTGTTTGGTTTAATTTAATGCGCAAATGAACAAGGTTGGATATATAAACATATTCAATGGGCCTGTGACATGAGGAGACTCGAGAGAACAGACAATCAAATTACAATCATTTAAACCGTGATGTGTATTTCTCAATGAGCTCCTCTTTAGGTGGACATGGAACAGAGGCAATGTTGGGTGGCAATGCAGTTGTCACCTGCACAGGTTCGTTCACAACTCCATTTATGTGCCTATCTAGGACGTCAACAATAAGTCTCTCAATAAACTCATATTGCATATCCTCAAACACTGGTTTGATCACCCATTGTTTACTTCTTTTAGTGAAGGCCTTATTGTAGCGAAGCGTCCCTAAAGTTCCGGTCGTCCTACTTTGTTGACGGCCGACATTATGGTTATGTGCCAAGACCGCTAAAAGAGTCCGATTTTTCATGCCCTCCATGCCAAAATGCAATCGTTTTGGCCTGTACTTTAGGCACATATTGTGGAACACCTCCAAATCTCCTGTGTGGCAGAATTCCGTGAGTCCCCTCAAAGCTTTTGTTATAGTTTTATCAAATACAATCTTTTCAATGGCTTTGTGAGTGGGTGATGAAGGAATCAACCACTTCTTCTTCCGTGCCTCCTCTGTGGACAAATGGCCATGTTCACAATTGTGGAAATGTTGGTTCGTGTTCCAGCTGTGCACGTTTGTACAGTGTAGCATTACTGACCGCCATTTTTCCAGTAGAATTTCCAACGACCCTCCACATGTTTTTGAGCTCCACCAAAGATGGTTGCCGATTGACTTGGACCACTGTGAAATACCTTGCATATCTTTTTTTTTACCTGCAGCCGACAATTTTTTATTGATTGTTTTTGCAAGATGCCAAACGTCAAATTGGTGATTTATATTTTTGTACTCTTCTCTCATTGTCTTGGCAATTGAAACGTGTCTGTCCGTGGCTATCAGGTCGATCACCATTCCCCGCGATTGTAGTTCTTGCAATGATGCTACAAAGCCAACTTTCTCCATGGCCACTGAGGATGTACTTTGTGACACCTGCACAACCACCGAACTCACAATTTTCTTACTTTCCATGTCCTGAAAGTGGTAGGTGCAGTACTTGGCTGAAAATCCTGGGCTGTCGCACTGTCCATCACCGGCTAGCCTGAACCGTTTGCCCGCGAATGTACTATCAATAGACATTTTTTCCATTCTCCAAGCTTCGCTAATGGCTGGAAATAGATAATCGGTTTGGTATTTGTAGAACTGAGTTTTCGCAATGAAACGGATTCCCACAAACTGAAAGAAAGACTCTAATTTTTTAAAACTTGAACCACTAAAAAGTGCAGCCGCTGCACAAAGTAGATTGCCTGCTGGCAGTTGTCCCAGCGTGGGTTGTGCAGACCATGAGAAAGGATGATATTTTGTACAGGTGGCATGTATTTTAAGGTTAGTGCCTCGAATTGCACGAGTCACATTAATCAATGGCTCCCACATACTTCCCCACCTACCGAATGCCCACATTTCAACCGAATAATAATATCAATCAAACAACTATCGAATACAATGAATTTGGCCTCTTTCCTTATACTGTCACTCTGCATCCCAGCTGGTTCGGCCTGTAACGTTGAGGACATGTCACTCACATGAAAGGTAGAATCTCTGATATCGTCTTCCGCTATGTTCAGTGATATTGAAGGTGTTTCAATGTAGTCCACTTCATTCTCTTCCATTGCAACATCTGTTCCTTCTCCGGCAATGGGTGAATAGGACAATTTCTTCAACTTTCTCGCGGTCTTAGTTTTTGCGGGTGTGGATTCTGTGAATTTATCTCCAACTGCATCTGAACTACCAGGAGGACATTCACTATCAATGGCTGGTGGTGGTATAGCTCCGTTGTCAATCACTTCATATTCTTCCCATTGGCACGATGCATCTCCAGTCTCAAGTCCCTGCCAAAAGGTTTGACAAGCAACATCTCTCGTTCGCTTCACTGTCTGTGTAGATCTAGTTCGTACACCCACTCGCAACTAGAGGACAGATTGGAAAAGGGATGTTCAGTTTAAACACAACTTACAGTATTGAACTATTAACAGTGAAAAACAACATAATATAGTGACCAGGACACTAACCTTCTTGTGCTTTCTTTTCTTTGAAACTTTCTTCCCTCGAACTTCAACATCAGGACGCTGTTGCTCCGACTCGTGTGTGCATGTCTCCACTTCCTCTTGCGCTGCAACGACTACATTTTCATGATAAGCACATCCATCACGCACTGACGCTCCATCGACTCCCTGAAACATAGAACTTTCATTAGTATGTATAATAATATTGAAAACACAAAATGTACTTGGGGACCAATACCCACGTACATCTCAATAGCAAAACACGAATGAACGCTTTGTGTAGAACATTCAAACGACAATTATTCACGCATTGTTGATCTAGTTAGATGGAACTGTCAAGATCCATACCTCGGGCTCCTCATAGACTTCCATTGATGATATTATTGAAGATGATGCTTCAGTGACTCCCTGAAACACAGTAATTGCATTAGTATGGTTTTCTATTTTGATAAAAAGAACAGAAACTTTGTGCAGGCGTGAACGGCTCATCTAAATAGACCTGCACAAATGATCAGTTGTCTAAAATAAATAATGGATATGTAAATATGATTCGATTTGCTTGATCGTTGGAAGTGTCACCACCCAGAGATCTGCATCAACTACTAGGGGTGATGTTCTTGTAGAAGAAGCTCCGTCATCTCCCTGAAACATAGTACTTGCGTTAATAAAGAAGGAAGTATAGCGGATGTAATCACGTCATATGATTTCGCTTGATCGAACTGTCAGTATCCATACCTCGAAATGCATAAGAACATCAAGGGACGATGTAACTGCGGTGCACACTTCTGCAAGCTGTTGCGCCGACCCGTAACTGCATGCTCCCCCTTCTTCTTGGACTAATGCTCCATCGACTCCCTGAAACATAGGACTTTCATTAGTAATGAACACAAAATTGAAAAAAGAAGACACATAGGAGGGCGACGGAACTGTCCTGAAACGTACCTCGAGCATCTGAGTGACATCAACGGTAGTCGTCAATACGTTGGACTCCTCAGCATCTCCCTGAAAGACAGTACTTGCATTATTTTGGATAACAATAATTATAACTGAAAACAAAGACTAGAGGACGAGTACAAGGGTGTACCATTAGGTAACATAATTACACGATAAATTAAAACTATTGATTTACATGCCTAAAACAAGTCAGTGGCAGAATAGCCAAGTAAGATTACCCGATAGGCGCTTGAAGTGGCTGATGACTGCAATAACGACACGGATGGAGAATCTTCCGCCTTCATATTGAGTAGATACATAAATGGGAAATTATTGTTAGCTAATGCTACACACTACCGCAAGGCCAAGAGATAAATACGTAAACTTGACTCACCAGTGTAGGGATGTGGACGAATAGAGTGGGAATAGCGGTTGAGAGCAATATTCGCCTCGCTCGCGGTGTGTTCTTCTTTATTAGCAATGATGTGGAGTACATGTCAGAGGTAAAGTGCCTGCTGCAGATGCGGTATCGATCACCCCTCTTGTCCGCAAAGACCTCTAGGACTCTACTTTCAAGCTCAGACGGTGGATATCCGCAATATCGGACCCATTCTCTTATCTGATCTATTGTCTTAGGGAAAACATGCATTATAGTACCTTCAGATTTATTATGGGTCTTCGAAGGGCAACCGCCAATGGAACAGGCAGGCATTGTGGAAAGTTCTGAAAAGTAAAGATCAACAATTCTCTATGAATACCAATGTAAACTCAGAACATGTGACTAGTTCCTTGCATGTACTGTCTTGAACGAAAAGAAATTGGACGCAAAATGATTATCGTACATGGCCTTTCCTTGACGAACAAACAGTTAGATGCAGGGATCAGAGTAGTTTCTTGTCGTAGAACAGGGAGCAGTTCACAGGTTGCAAACTGACGAGTTTCCTCGAAGTGGTCACGGAAGTTCACAGAGACGAAGAGCAGATAACCAGCACCTTCACGGGTTGACTAGCAAAGCGCAAAGAAGTGCTCATTAGAAATATGAAGTGGGTTATAAAGAATTCGAAACAGGGGTGTGTTTGTGAATGAATGACGTGTATATGTCGTGGCATTATGTGGATTGCAGGGGGCCGTCCAGCGTGAGGGGGGATGCTTGGCAGGAGACACGGGGTCTGGAGGTAGACATGGGAACAACAACCCATGCTCTGTAGACCACTTTGAAGTGTACATGGTCTTTGGCACCTCTTGGCCTTTATCGCTCCCTGACTGCTCCAGTTGCCAGCACAAGTACCCCGGTGCGAACTGCCTTTGATAGGGCGGGGGGTGGATTGGGGCGGTGGTCGTGCAGACAAGACACAGGAAGACTCGTGAATGGAGACACACTTATGTGGATTGCAGGGGGCCGTCCAGCATGAGGGGGGATGCTTGGCAGGAGACACGGGGTCTGGAGGTAGACATGGGAACAACAACCCATGCTCTGTAGACCACTTTGAAGTGTACATGGTCTTTGGCACCTCTTGGCCTTTATCGCTCCCTGACTGCTCCAGTTGCCAGCACAAGTACCCCGGTGCGAAATGCCTTTGATAGGGCGGGGGGTGGATTGGGGCGGTGGTCGTGCAGACAAGACTCGTTTGCCGCAGGGCCTCACCAAGGAGAGGCCATCTAACTGCATGTAAGAGGCTGGCTGCAGGATCTAGTACATGGAAGGCAGGGGGGTGAGTGTATAAATACCTCACCCTCCCAGGAGAATATATGGGTGCAGTTCACCCTGGAGACCCTGGATGCCTAGGCAGTTAGTCAGCAGCAGGCTGGCCTGTGGTGGCAAGGCGGCACGGGCCAGAGGTGGTCATCTCTGTACCCGGTGCCCAAAAGGATGATTTATTATGATCAACCATATTTACCTATAACCATGTTTTGTATCAATAAAATACAACGGCCTTCCTTTTATTGCCAACGCTTGAACAAATCAAAACAACCATTGTTAAAATATATATTGGGTTTTATTTTGGATCTTAATTTCAATTGAACATAAATAATAAACATTACACATTGTAAATTTGCGGTTGCAGCACATCCAGGGAAAATCCGCGGTATTGTCCACTGTCGCTGGGGAAATGTTGTCTAATGGCAAGTACCGCACAGGCAGGTATTACTCTCCGAACGCGGCGTCCGAGCCTCCCGTGAAGCCACCAAGTGAAGCAACGATAGGCCACCAGCCTGTACCACCTGTGAAAATGAAAGATGCAAACTGTATTAAAATGACAAAACTTTCTTATCACTGTCGATTCAGGTAAAAAATGTCATTCTGCTTTGAAAAAAATTCTATCTAGAAAATGCACAATATGGAACCAATTTACATGCATTCGAATGATATGTAGATGTAATTTTATATGTGGGAGACGACCATGACATAGTAGTGGCATCACTGGCATCACAAACAGAGTATACTTACTCGTTACTCGGATTACGCGGACGAACAGTGCCGCGAAGTTCGTGCATAAGCACCATCATCATCCTCAACACGGTCCGTGAGAGGCAGGCTTCCCTGAAATCTGGCAGCTCGGTGATGCATTGCGGACTTGGCTCGCCTTCCGAAATGTAGGCCAGACATCCCGAGTTTTCTCGGCAGCAGCAGTTCTCCTCCTCAGTTGGCATTAGCTCGCACCGATTGCACGTGCACCAGGTGGAGACGCCGTCCATGCGACATGGTCCAGGCTCTTCATCCGTTGACTGGTCCTCCCAACTGCCGTCCGAATCCCCATCGGTTTTGCGTGCTTGCCTTTCCAGTAGTTCTTCCTCGGTGTACTCGGGCTCGTACATATACGGCATTATTGTAGCCATTATGTGGTAAAGAAAGTAAAATAATTTATAGCGGTGGTACTGGTATCTGTTCACACGGGCTACAATCAACGAAGGTAGCTGACCAGAGCACAGAAACGAGTCACAGAATACTCAAAGTAACACAGAGAGAGGAATGGATTCGAAAATCTGCTGCTGTGTGTTGTGAAACGGTCTGTTTATACTTATTGAGGAAAGAGGCGTCCTGCCATTTCCATGGCGACACTTCATTAGCTGAGGCGCAACGATTGTTGACACGAAACGGGAAATGGGCGGTACGCTTCTGCTGATGTCAGGCTCAGGGGCGGGGGATTTGATTTAGTGCCGCAAAAGCAGGTGAGCCAGGGCGATGGGGGGAAATGATAGGATTATCATAAAATGGCGGATGTTTTCGAGAGCGTTAATGGACGAAAAGTCGGGTAAGGTCCATAGGAAAGTTTCCTACGATCTACCGATTTATGCTTAAAAACACATGGCCGAACCATAGGAACAATAAAAAAAAAGTCCCGGAACTATCCTTTAATATGTTGGCAGAGCATGCATACCTTCCATCACCCATTCCAGTATATAGGCGCTTCTGAAGTCTATTACTTACAATTGACTTTAGCCATTATAAAAATGAAACTACAAGTCCCAGAATGCAAAGAAAAATACACGACTGAACTTCAAGCTTTGTAACTGTGACATGTATATCAAATACACATATATAATGCTGTGCTTTTCAAATTATTTTTTGGAAGCCTTTTTAAAAAAGTAAAAAAATGCATATCTGCATTTCCTACAGCACTGTGTCACCTTTTCATAAAAGAAAGTAAAAGTAGAAAAAATAGATTTGTACACCATTTGTAATTGGCACTCAGTGTTTCCCAGTTTAATAGATTAACAGTACATGTATACTTCCTAACACAACCCATTCCAATCTTCAGCTGCTTATGCAGTCCTACTTTTTTCTCTACATTCTGTGACTTGTATTCCAACTTTCACAATTGTAAAAGTGGAACTACAAGTCCTAGGACTACATAAACACGTACAGATTAGAATGCATCATATTGACAAGTATGCATATACTCCTAACACATTAAACCTACGTCAACTGTCACTTAAAAGTGTACTACAACGCTTTTCCATCAACATTTCTTCTCTTTTACAAAATGTTAGAGCTTCTGCAAATGCACATACACATTTCTTAAATTTCATGAAAATGCACCTAAAAGCAACCATTTCTAACCATCCGCCAATTTTATTAACTTTTTCCACACCACTCCTTCCATTGTAAATATGAACCTTGCTTCCAAAACAGTACTTCGCCATTACCACATATCCCAACTAACTTTCTTTTACAATTACAGGAAAGAAGCACATCACTGCAATCAAAAACCGAGAAACGAATACCCTTAGCATCCGACAAAATACATGAATGTACCAGGTATATGTATGTAATTATAGCAGCACAGTTCCACTATATACATTAGCCCCAGATTACTCTTTTCAAACCAACATTTCTTTCACTCTAGCCCAGTATATTCCAACATTCACACTCCTACTATCCCCATCTACACACCACCATTGCAACACCAACTCTGTTCCTCAAAACAGCACAATCACCGTAAAGATTCAATCACACCACCACTCTCTTCCTCACTAGCCCAACACCATCACACCTCTGTACACTAGTATTCTCACAACCTTCCAAACCACACCTTATGTACTACCTCACAATCAAACAGCACTCTATTTATCTCTACAATCCCACCCACACACCCATGCATCATACACACATATACATTGCGCAACCTTCCAATAGAACCTTTATCTTTTCCCAACAGACACAACAAAATGCCTAGTAAAAAGCAACTCTGTAGAAAAGAAAGAAAAAGTAGAGCAGATGAGACTAAAAGTACACCACAAAGTCATCCACCTCTAAAACAATGTATATAAAACATTAAAACACAAGAGCTAGTAACCTCACTCAACAAAACGAAACCAACCACGACAAAAAAAGGTAAGGCCCCTCCTGCAAAAATAAATGATGTACAAAGAAAAGCAGACCTAACAAACCCAATCCTCTATCTACCAGTGTTAAGCAGTAAAAACTACTGTAATCCGGCAAGCTCTAATTGACAGTGGTTTTCTACTGAAGAGAATATTGTTTATATTTATTTTAAACAGAATGAAACAACTAACTAAATAAATCAATAAATTACAAGTACTTCTAAACATGTGCAGTGTCAATATACAGACCTTTTCAAACTTCTGTGGTGGTGAATGGATTCACACAAGCAGCACAGAACCATACTTCAATGACGAAGCTTATAAACAAGAACAAAAAACAAACGCCATAGACAATAGCGGTCGAGGGTATGAAATGGGGGAACAAAGGGGAGTGTTGAAGACCAGAAGAAACTCTGACCGCTACTAGGAGTCTCGCCATGGGTCTGCTTCTGGCTAAAGCTTTAGCTGGAAGTAGGGAAAGGCCAAAATTGTCCCAAACCGGGGGTTCTACGAGCCAGACCTCTTGCAAAGAAACTATGCCAAATAGATTTAGAGGGTTAAACAAAGCTGACAAAAGATATTTATGGCCTCTTGTGTTCCAACAGGCAAGGCTGCACTTGGAAGGTATATTGTCCCTGGGTTGTTAGTTTTGATATTGAAGTAGGGACTGCGGCAGGACTGGTTCTACTTGGCAAAGCGTTTGGAAAGCACCTTGAGAGCAAGTTATCTTTAAAAAGGTATGGGTCAGGAAGTCGTGTTAATTAAATCTGGGTTTTTATATGAGGATTGAAAAGAGCTACTATGTTCAGATAAAAGTTGGCGTGTAAGTAGGAAACCCAAGTTGTAGAGGTGAGCTTGCCATATCATGTTGGGAACAATTCCTAACTGCATCCACAGTCTGACAATAGATGAATCATTGTCATTTATAAATTCAATTTGGGCTACGTCAGAGGAAGTAAGATCCTCAAGTAGCGGACGTCCCCAAGAATGTTTAATGCACTAGTTCTATTTAGGTTATATATGGGAAAACAACCACCTCTCCATTGGAGAATCAGATGATGGTGGGTATTTGATGGTGGGTATTGGAGGAGCACAGGCCTTTTTTTGACTTTGGGGAAAGGGCTCCATTCGCAATTAGTGTAGTTGAATTCTGCTTGAGCAGTTCAGGTCGTGAAGATCTAGCTTCAAGAGGAATTGGTTTCAATTGATTATGTATATGATTTTGAATATTCCACGTATTTGGTAGGCGAGATGTCGAGTTGGTTTGGGAATGAGCAACAAATAAGGCGACTGACTTTGCAATCTCAGATCGTCTCTCTTCTAGGGTGAGAAAATTATCAATGGTAGGTAAAGAGATATGATGGGCTTGTTCAATGCAGTGACAGAGTTAGATTGAGTATCTGAGGCATGATTTAAGGGAGACATTTCTTGAGAGCATTGAAACTCCTGTAGAAAATCATCCAAAGGTTTATACTGCAGTTCAGCAGAAGTCCTTTGGAGGGGTGCAACATCAATTTGCTTTTGTCGCGTAGCATTTTTCTGATGTGCTAGGTTCGCATATTTCTTTGTAACAGCAGCACACGCTGATTGAATTGAGTTTTGTGGAAGAGTTAGAGAATGTTAGAGAGGCAATTTGAATGTTCTTTACTTAGAATAAATGGTGAACGCTTGCTTCAATGCAATTGGTGGTAGCACCGATTTAATTTGGGACCGAGTGTCAGGTATTACAACAATATTTTCCTGTTGGAAAATTGGGCAGGTTATAGCATTTAAAGTAGATTCATTACAGGATGGCGCATTAGGAAAGGTGGTGGTCATAATCAGAGGTAATACCAAG
Organism: Ambystoma mexicanum; assembly: GCF_040938575.1. NCBI lineage: Eukaryota > Metazoa > Chordata > Amphibia > Caudata > Ambystomatidae > Ambystoma > Ambystoma mexicanum. The sequence goes on from NC_090924.1 coordinate 1,044,908,321, forward strand.
GTTTCAATTCTGGTCGGAGCAGCTAAAGTCAGCTTTTCTAGCAGAGATTCAGAATGAATGCTCTCAGGGAACAGATTATTTGTCACAGTACTAGGTGCCACATTTGAGGTGGCAGATGTATGCGTCTGCAATAATTGCAGCAATATGTTTGTTTGAACATTCAATTTGGAATCAAGAATTTCGTATACTTTAGTCAGGGGAAAAAGGGCTGTATTCATCACCTGTAAAGTGATTTCTATAAACGGAGGAACAGAAACTCATGGAGATGAGGGTCGCGTAGACCGAGTTGCTGCATCCTTTCTGGGAGTAGGGTTTGTAAAGGAAAGAGACTGTACAGATGAATCATGAGTAGAGTTAGTAAACATAACTGGAGATTGAGATAAGTTGGATAGCATTGATAAAGAAGGCAAGATCAAGGGCAACAAAGCAGGCATATCTAGTAGAACAGGGGATTTGGGAGACAGAAGAGGGGGGGGGGGCTCAGCACTTGTATTGTACCTAAGGCTTGCTTCAAGATCACAATTATCATTGTTCTGGGTAGGAGCGGGAGATTTTGCCGTGTCTGAAGGGGCCAGAGCCAAATTGTGTACCAGTGCCAAGACGACCATCTCATTGGAACTGTCCAGGGTGGTAGTGCTGGTAATTGGTGGCTCAGTAGGTAATGTAAAACCTGCAGCTACCAACGAATCTGGCAGGGTAAACAAATCAACAGTCAAAGGGCTGTTATGACATTTTGTTGGTAAGAGAGCGGGAGCTTCACGTGCAAACGACTGGTGTTATAGTTGACTTAAAAGGGGACTCTGAAGTACAGAATTCATGAACGTCAGATGTTAAAGACATGGAGCGGGATCGCCTACCAATTCGAGTCAAGTTTAAGGTGCGAGTTACACGTTTGGGGTACATTTGGATTTATCGAATAGCTTTGCTATGTTCTTTGCAGGGGGCATTGCAGAGGTAAGAGTGTACGCTCCAGACATAGAAAAATAGGGCAGTGCGATAGTCAGGTGAATGGTGCGACTTCGGCTGAGCAATAAAGCAAGCCCAGACAAAAGAAAAAAAACAGGGCAATAAAGGAAAATAATACAGCAGAGATGCCTCACCAGAAAGCAGCAAAGCAGCTCAAAAGCTCAACAGCACTTCCAAAAGCACTTACGAAAATGTGCTGAAATAGGTGCTTCTGGGAAAGTGGGCAAAGCCAGGGGAGTCTTCACTCTAAAGAAGCAAAACAAATGGAAATATATCAACATATTGTTGATTAGGGTTAAATACTTCCTAATAATTGTATTTTAGTCCACATGAGTCCATACAGCTAAATTTGTTGGTCCATACCAATAGATTTCTTCACAGCAGCACGAACGGGGGGGGGGGGGGGGGGGTGGATGTGGGAGGGTGAAGCCACAGCTAAACAGCACTTCCAAAAGCACTTGCGAAAATGCGTGCGTGCAAATGCGCGCGTGCCAGTGCTGAAATAGGTGATTCTGGGTAAGTGGATGGAGAGAGGAGAGTTTTCACTCAGATTTCTTCACAGCAGCACAGGCCAATCACAAGGTCTAACCCTAGATCAAGCATTGATTGACATTGGCAGCACAGTCTTTAAAGAAGGTATGAGTTACGTAGCACTTTCACGTCACTGTACACCCAATGGTCTATTCCTAGTTAACTTTGATGCATCCTGGAATACAACAGGCTACAGGCACTATACACACCCCATCTAGATATGTACCCTGTACCTCAGAAAAAGAAACCGTTTAAAAAGACAAATAATACAAACAAAAGCTATAGCAGATTTACCAACAATACCACTAAAAAAATGACCAACTCCTTCTGCATCAAACAATACAACCACAAAACTGTCTAGTACAAAATCAACTACACATTCATCAGAAAAGAAACACACAAATCTCTCTTCTCCAGAAACATCTGCAGGCCCATCAAACGATCCACAAACAGAACTCTCTGGTCCATTTAAATTCGGAAACACAACTGTACACTCTTATGCTAATGTGACAATGAATCTTCTCTTTCAATTGCCACCAATTGTTCACAACATTTACTTAAACGGCTCAGACCAGTTGTGTTTGCAAATGCTTGTCCTTCACAGAAATGCCACCCATAATCCTGGCAACACTTACAGTGTCTCAGGTATAAGGCAAGAATTGGACTACTGTGCAGGAATGGTGGCATTTACCATAAACACACAGGAAGATCCACAGGAATCCCTAATGTATTTACTACAAGTACTGGAAACCAAAAACATACGTATAAATGAAATCTTCCAGATTTCATACACATGGAAACATACATGCACCCTCTGCAACCATGTTTCACACAACCACATCCCTAATGAACAATTTGTACATGTATCCATACCAAATTCTGAATTAATTCCATTTCAGCGGTATCTGCAGAATGCAAATCAATGCATATTATGCCCCGTTTGCAATTCAGACAATCATTCCACCATATAAATACATTCACATAGCCAATATGTCATAGTAATGCTTCTAAGGTACAATGCAGATAGTACCGAAAATAACTAAGCTTACAAGCTTCAAACACAGACAAGTATCTCCTGGAAAGAAAACCTTCACACCAGTAGGTATAATATACCACGCTGGTGCCGCTATCAGTTCAAAGCACTACACTGCATATGTCAAAAAAAGAAGTGGTTGGTTTGAACGTAACGATTCCTGTTACTCCAAAACATAGGTTACCAGCAAACTTAACAAATGCTTACTTAATAAAGCAATATGCCCCGAGCGGCGGGGGCATTACCAACTCAGGTAATACCAGGGGCACATAGTAATTAACGAAGGCCCCGGGACATTACCGACTCTGGTAATGCCCCGGGGCCTTCGTTAATGCAGAGTCGGTAATGCCCCTGCTGCAAGGGGCATATAGCTATTAGTACCCCAGCCCGCAAAAACTGCGTGACCGGGGCACTAAAAGCTTTTTATTTTGTCCCGAAACGCTGCGAAAGAAAACAAAGCAAATGGCCACCGGGAAAGTGAAAACGGTGTCCATTTTCACTTTCCATAGCGGCCATCAGGAGCGGACGCGCTGGAAACAGAAGAGTTTCCAGCGCATCCGCTCCCGAAACAAAAAAGGTAAGTACGTTTGGGAGGGCGGAAGGGAGGGAAAGGGGAAAAAAAATGAAGAAAAAAAAAGAAACGTACCTGGGACCCCGGCGGGAGACGATGGAAGCCTTCAGCCGTGTGGAGGCTCGGAGCGGGGATGGCCCCGCTCCGAGTCTCCACACGGCAGGAGGCTGCCATCGTACTCCGCCGGGGACCCAGGGGTAGAATGTAAATGGGGTGGGGAGGGCAGGGAGGAGGGAGAAAAGGGAAGGGGAGGGGGAAAAAAAGCCTTACCTCTCAGTCGTGGGGAGGCTTGGAGCGGGGATGGCCCCGCTTCGAGCATCCTCATTGGCTGAGGGGCTGCCACGCCACCTGCCGTGGACAAAGGCCGTAGAATCCCAACAGAGGGATTCCCGGCCTGGTAATGACTCGGCGAGGGCCAATCAGAATGGCTCTTTCATTCTGATTGCGCCCTCGCCGGGTACTAATATTCCTTAAACCCAAATGTAGTCACTAAACTATAGTACAATTAACAGTTAGAATGCGCCAACAGGTATCCAACTACATCCATAATACTACAATAGCACTTTTGAAAGTCAATCTAGTTAGAATACACCACAAGGTATCTACGTGAAAAAAAACTTCATTGCAAAGCACTTCAAATACGCTATCTCAATTCTTATATAACAAAACATCTTCTAACCTCTAATGTAGTTCGAATATGCCAAGAGGTATCCAACTATTTCAAGCATTCCCTTAATTACAACATAATGTTTTTATCCAGTACAGATTTTTCCCCAATGATTATGTAATGTCAAAACAACAGCAGTGTGTCATACACTAATTTTGTACCAAACATAGTACTAAAATGTACCGTTTATGAGGGTCCAAAAAAGAAAATGCATATTTAAAACTGTATATCACTACAGCCTTTGAACTATCATGCTTAACCAATTGTACTTTTTTTCCACAGAAAAGAAACCAGAGATTGCAGCTTCATGATGCTACAACGCTAAGTAGCTACAGCAATTATAATACATATTCTGTGAGCAATAGCCTCAATTGTATTACAATCCTGAGTACCATATATGGTTCAATTACATCATTCCTCCATTTTACAAACACTTTGCACTCACACTACATTACCTATAATTACTATACACATATTACTAGTGTGGTGGTTGTTCCCAGTGCACATATTCTTGGGGCCATGGCACCCAGAATTTGGCCAATGACCACAACAAAATTAACTATATAACAAGTATGTACCATTCACTGTCAACTACTAAAACTCACCCTGAACCCCTGCAATCTAAATGATGTCCGCGGACACCGAAATTGATTGCGGACTCGTGACATTTCCAAACTTTTTTTTCACCTATAAAAACAGCTATATATTACCTTCATTCCACTTCCCTACCATTTCTACACCCTCTTCCAGCCATCAAATAACCCCAAATGTCTTTTCCAAGACAGCCGTTCAAGGCGATGTCTGAAAAATACCGCGGTGTCCGTGAACAGCTACGACACCAGCCTTCAACTAACAAAAACAGCCCCATATCATCTTTTTTCCACTCCCCCACCCTTGCCAGACTCTTTCCACCACCAAATGACCCAAAATGTGTTTTCCAGACTTTTTCAGCACTGCACTGCCCGCGGTCAGCTGCGGCTGTCCGCGGATCTGACATGGATGCACCTCAAGCTCTTCGCCATCCAATCATTGGACCAAACATGGAATTGAGTCTGCGAACCGAACCCAGTTATTCTTTATTTGTATTGATATGGTTTATTACAAACCTTTCAACAAGAACAACAGAACAATCATCTATCTCCATGCAACTTTGACATCCAATTAAACGCACATACATCCAAAAATAAAAAATACGTTCCTTACAAGAAGGGAATAAAAATTAAATCACAAGTAAAAATCAACCTCCATTTCCTCACATCATTAATACATTTGCCATACATTTCAGGGAGGCAAGCATCATAGACAAATGTTCCCCTATTAACAGTATAGTCGACCATTCTTCTGATGTCAATGTTTTAAATTGGACCCCTGAATCAGCAAGATAATTCCTTCTCAGGTAGGCTAACTCGGGACAATCTATCAGGAGATGTTTTATCAACTCGATTCCCCCTTGCCCTTTGCAATACCTACATGTTGGGCCCATTTCATCTGGTAGGCCTGACCTCATCCTATCCACCTATCAGTAGCTTGACTAAGGTAGAAGAGCCTATAGCCCAAGGTCCATTCCTCTTTCTTTGCTATCAATGTCCTTGACCCTGAACGTCGACTGTCATTTGAAAATGAATGATCCCCCCCCCCCCCACGATCGGAACTGTGAACTGCTCCTCAGAAGCGACAAACTCTCTGGTCCAAATGGACAACATGTTACCCCATTCCTCCATTCTCAATCCATCAAGCGCCTTCAGGCTGTCTTCTGGTCATCTCCTGCGAGAAATGGAGAAGAACTTATGAGGGCGGGAATGTGCTAAAGCTTAACACAAGATACTTCACATGTCAATTCAAGATTTTTGCCATTCTGGGTGGGATATAATGCACGCCTCCTTGTCTTTAAAAGAATGAAGACTTCCTGAGCTGTAAGCGTGGGCAATCTTTGTTCTATGGCAAGACAGGAGGCTCGCATTATGATTGTTCAATGCTTGCTACCACCCAATTTGTTATATCTGATACAGGCTTGAAATAGAATGTCTTAAAGGTCGACTGAGAGGACCAATCTGTTGACTTCATTATGTTCTGAAGTGAAACACCTGCCGCAAAAGCTCTAGAAGCCATCGATCCCCTAGCAGAATGCGCGCCAAATAAAGATAAGTCTATCCATGCCCATTGCATTACTTCTCTCACCCACCTAGCAATCATCGCTGCCGCTACAGCATGATAGGGCTTCTGCGTGCTATATGCAGTTGGGTAACCCCCTGCGATCTAAGATGTGCGGTTGCTTCCTCATAATCTGTAATGCATTGTGCTACGCAGCATTTCCTATTCTCCGTGAAGAAAGGGTAGGAGATAACCTTCAAATCTGTTTCTGTTCTTTTAGCAATGGTAAAAGCTACTCCCTCCGGGTAGAAGATCTATCTATCTATTTATAGAGCTTTGACGTCCGACAATCTCCGGCATGCCGCAAGACATAACAACATTGCTAGCTTTCCCGACATCTGCAAAACGGGAAAGACTCTCGTTTCCTGGCCATCTAAGGAAAAGAGGAAAAACTTCTCGGACATCCCACAACACTACGTATTTGGGTTCTGGCGGTCTCTTCAACTTCATTCCTCTAATAAGCCACAGGACCTACTTTGTTGTGACCTGATGAAACTGCTGATCTGTACACTCCCATCGTTCTGAAGGTACAGCCTTCCTGAAATTTAATTGCAAGGAAATTGAGGACATGTACTACAGGGGCTGAAATGGGATCCAAACTATGTTCTGAACACCATCGAGCCCAACTGTTCCATGTAGCGCCATAGCTCCCAATGGTGGAAGGCGCTGAGTAGTCTCTGATACAGTCTGCAACGAGTTGTGAAATTCCTGGCTACTCCCATCTCCTCCTGAAACCCTGCAGGCTATTAAGTGTAGCGTACCCGCTGCTATCAACGGGTGGGTCTGGAAGGTTGGTCTGGGAAGAAGGTCCGGCTGATGCGGTCTATCCTTGGAAAATCCGAAGAAGGTTCCATCGCTACTGGAAACCAGGGCTGTGACTTCCAAAAGGGTAGTACCATCACGATATCTGCTTGTTCTCTGCAGACTTTCGCCAGGGCCCTTGTGATCATGATGAACGACGGCAAGACATAATGCACTGCCCCGGTCCACGGGAGCAGAAAAGCGTCTGTACCTGCAGCACCTGGGTCTATCCTCCAACTGAAGTACTTCTGCATCTGACCGTTCAGTCTAGATGCAAATGGATCTATGTCAAGGGGACCCCATAGTTCCTGTAAACGTTTGAACATTTGCGGATGTAGCTTCCAATCGCTGGCGTCTACAAGATACCGTGAGTTCCAGTCTGCTACATTGTTCTAGGTCCCTGGTAGGTATTCTGCCGTTACCGCTATTCGGTTCCGCCGGCAATAATGGCAGAAATCCTTTGCCAGTTCTGCTAGCATCTTGGACGTCGTTGCACTTAGCTTGTTTATGTATCGTACGGCTGAGATGTTGTCCATCTTAGCAGTACACAACACTTTATGCTGTCTTTCGTGAAAGCGCACTACGCGAAAGAACCTGCTAGCAGTTCGAGTTTATGTGCGTTTATGTGCAAACTCAATTCCTCCTCCGACCATTTTCCTCCTGTCTCCAATTGCTCGCACCTGGCCCCCCAGCCTGACCCACTTGCATCTGACTCTATAACTAGGTCTGGAACATCTCCAAAGATTGCTCGATCGTTCCAGGCTTCCATATTCTGCAACCACCAATGCAGTTCTGTGAGACCTTTGTGATCTAGATTCACTAGCTGGTGGTAACCTACACTTCCCTGCAGGTGTTTGATCTTGAGTCTCTGGAGCGCTCGATAGTGGAGCGGTCTGGGAAATATCACTTGAATGGAAGCTGCTAGCAGACCCACTACCCTGGCAGGACTCTGATGAAGCAAAATAATTCTCTTTGCCATCACTGTTTTTTCTTGATCGCTCTCACTTTGTGTCCCGGGAGCTCGAGGGTCGCCTTCACAGTATCTATTGTGAAACCTAGGAACTCCTGAACCGGTAGTACCTGCGACTTGTCTAGGTTTACTAGGAAGCCGAGCGAGGATAGTCTGAAAACCCACTGTATGTTCTTGCTGAGCGTTGCTTTGTCTGGCCCCAACATGAGGATGCATTCTAGGTAAATGATAATACGAATTACTCTTTCCCTTATGGCTGCTGCCACGGGTCTCATCAGCTTGGTGAATTCCAAAGGCGCGGATGGTAGACCGAAAGGGAGACATGTGAAGCGCCATATCTTTCCGTTCAACCGGAAGCGCAGTTACTTCAGAAATGCTATCGCTATCGGAATTGTGAGATAAACATCCTTGAGATCCAATCATGCCAGCCAGTCTCCTGTACGTAGGAAGTCTCGGAGCAGATGGATACTTTCCATCTTGAAATGGTTGTACGCGAGCCATTCGTTTAAGCCCTTTAAGTTTATGACTGGTCTTATCTTTTCCCGTCTGTGGACTCTGTAGACTAGGAACATGTTGCTGAGGAAACCCTCTCCACCCAGAGTATCGCGCTCCATTGCGTTCTTGTCTACAAGTTTTCGCAGTTCGCACTGCAAGAGCTCCGCTTCTTCTTGCGGCATGCAAATGGGGTAAGGTTCTACCCTCTGAATGGGGTTGCCTACGAATTCTAATTGGAGTTCCACTACTGCTTGGAGGACCCATGCATCGCGTAACAAAGCTTGCCACTTGCTTAAAAAATTGAGAGTTCTCCCTGCCACTCGCATGCTTGGTGTACTCACCGCCTGAGGCACTGGGATGCCGGTAGGAACCTCTTCCCCTACGACCTCTAGGGAATCTGGGGACTGCGCTGGAAGTTGTAGCGACTGGACAAGTGATGCCTGTGACGTCCAGTCCCAGCAAAAACTCACCCCGGGAATATTTTTTATGGAACTCTGAGCTTTCGCCAATGTGGAATACGTTCCGACGAACTGGGACATCTCCTTTGCAAACGCTTCTCCAAATAGAAGCCCTTTGACGCCTTCTCCCACCTCACAGGGGGGCCAGGTCGCTGAGCTTGCGTCTATCTTTAATAAGACGCCTCACCTCTCCGAAGAGAGGGTGCAGTTGGCGTTACCGAGGAGGCACACTGCACATTGGGCCCAGTTATCCAGCGCAATGGCATCTACTGGTGTTCCTATATCCTTGGCCTTTTCCACCAAATCCATAATTTTAGCCAATAGCCTGTTAGATCAAGGACCTTGTCCTGACATCCCCTCCAGGCGCAGTCGACACCTTTCCTGATGTCCTGCGCTGCTTTGGTCACAAAGGTGACCATTTTGGAATCCACTAAATCCAGGTCCCCTCATGCCCTACCCAAAGAACCCAGGCTCTTGGGAACTGCAACTCTCTTATGACCCGACCTATCCATATCCTCATCAAGCACCGCATTCAATTCATCCCTCACCCCCAATTTCAGCAGTTCTCCCTGCTGAAATTGGGCAATGTGTGGGAAAAGCCTCTCATAGAAAATGTCTGTTTTCGATTTAGGGCCATATACTACAAAAAGAGAATAGTCTTGTCCCCAAATTCGAATATGAAGACCTATGTACCTCCCCTGAGCATACCTCACCTCTGTCAGCTTTTGAAAGTCCAATGCCCTGCTATAGTATAGCTACTCCTTCCTACTTCCCTTGAGAGGATGCAAAAAATTGATGATGGAACCCCCCTGCAGCGCAATCGTGGCCATTCTTCTTGAAATGCGAGTCTCCTGGAGCAGCAAAATATCTGCCCCCAGTTCCACCAATTTAGTCAGCACACTCTTTCACTTCACTGGAGAGTTCAACCCCTGTACATTCAGGGAAATTATTTTAAGAGAAGACAAAGGCACCATTCAATCCTCTCAATTCCAACTTTCCCAACCCAGCACCATTCAGAGTATTAGCCCAGCTACTCAGCTTTGATTCATATGGTGCATTTTGTTCGCCCTTTGCTCTCTGTACGCGAAAGTCACTATTAGGTGTGAAACCTTTTACCTGATAAGATGTGTGCAAAGATACCACCCAAGTAGTACCCCCCCCCCATGCGACCAAACATGCCTTGGAACTTTAAAGAGAAGCAAGCCCCTGTGCCCAGCAATTCACATGGGGTTCTTATATTCTCCGTCAGCAATGTTCCTGAAGGGCCAAAGCTGCTGTACCCATCGTGGGGACTCCCTCAAGATGCAGTTAGGGAATCCAAACTCCAATCTCTTCTGTCATGTGGCAACCGTTGGCGGGCTCTGCGTCTTGATTTCCAGGACCGTGAACAAGACCAACCCGATTGGGAGGCTGCTGTGTTAGGGTTAAACATCCAAGTAATTTCATCCCCAGGGATCTTAAGCACCCCTAATACTGCTTGTAGAGTAGAAAACTAGTGCTGGACGCCTTCATAAGTAAAAATGATTCTAAAAGATCATCCCCATCTATATTAAATATCTTTGCCTTGTAGCCATTGAGTAAGGGGCATTGTCTTTTGGCGTTTTTGAATTGTACTTGCAGCCAGCTATTGAAAAAAGTTAATGGTGCTGCCCCTAAAGGAGAATACACTCTGCAACTGCATCCTTTGTAAAAAATCAATTTTTTAGATCTAAAAAAAATCAGGACGTCGGGAACCAGATTTTTCCACTTCTGAAAGTTCGAGAAAACCCAATCAGTGCTATCCAAAGTAAGATCTATTCCTGTGGAGGCACCCAAAATTGCAGCTAACATGTCTCGCACATAGGCCTTCAAATCCTTATTCTCTATTTCGTTACCAATACCTTGAATCCTGATATTTCTGCGGGATCTGTTTTCACTATCTTCCAACTCATCTTCCATGAATACACAATGTTGCTCCAGATCCTGCACCCTCTGCTCGAGGTTGGAGGAGTTAATCTCCTGTTCACAATAGGCGTTCTCTAGATCTCCCATGCGCTGCTCAACATTCAGCACTGTCTGCGTCAATTACTGAAATGAGCCCGTAATCTCCTGCAGTGTCGCCACCATAGCCTTCTAGACAGAAAAAACTGTCCCCTTAGCTGCTGCCTGTTATCCTACGTCCCCGGATAGTTGCTCCAATATTGATGGTCCCATTATAGCCACCTTAACAGATTTCAGCAAATCTTTAATAGAGGAAGATGATCTCTCCTTCCCTTTTCCTGACATCATTTCACAGGGCTCTAGGGGCGAGATATGTCACCAAACTATAGGGACCCGTATTAGGCGCTTCCTTACAGACAAACGAAACTAAGGCGCTGCAGCTCGTTATGAATCTCCTCTACTGGTGTGCCCCCTTCAGGACACTGTTATGGCTGCAACCGAAGCCCCCTTCTGCGGATCCCACACCTCTTAGTCTCTTCCATAGAGGGCCAGACCAACGACTCAGGGGCTAAGGTCACCTCCCTCCAAAAGAAGCCCAATGACAGCGGCTCACTCAATGCTGCAACCTCTTCAGTTCACCACCTTCAGAAGCGAGCCACCTTCAGAAGCCTATCAACAGAATGAACAGGGTGCATCCCACTGCACCTGTGTGGCTTTAGCAGGATCCGCCGCTGGCGCCAGTCCCTTGCTGCCAGTATAATGTACCACTGTGCTTCGCAGGCTCCTTCTCCTAACGGATCCATCCCTGCTTCGGTTGAGCCGACCTACTGCTCAGTTTCTCAGAGCGGACGTCTCCCTGGGGAATTGGGTGGGGGAGGGGAAAGAGACAAAAAAGCGAGGCAGTCCGCCTCCATGGATCCTCGACCAGTCCACCGCTGCCTACCCTGCCTCCAGAAACCCTCCAACGCTTTCAGAACGCCACGTTAGCCAGTCGCACAATGGCTCGCCACCATTTTAGGAGCCCTGTGATCCTATCTGCATCTGTCAGAGTTTAGCATGTGCCAACCTTGGTGTACACCTCAGATTACAGCAGAAATTTATTAGTGTAGTTTGAAGCAATCAAATATATTGCTGCTATGAATGGGGAGGTCCAGCCATTGTTAATGTGCTCTAGCCTATGTATATAGGCAACGCCATATATTCGGTTTGATGCTGTCTCGCCACACAAGTATTACCGTTTCGCATGTGTAAGCGAAGATTCCCATCTCATACGAGTCATGCGCAGCATAGTTAGTTTGTACTTGCAAAATTTGAAATAGTCCAGATAACACTAGACAGCTGTGCTACTGTATTCAAAACTAGATGAGACTGACCTGTTCCAATTATAGTATCATGGAGCAGTGTCTCAGTGTGAGACTTCTTTTCCCAGGAGTTCGATTGACATATTTCTGTACTTTTCTTTGAAGTTTGTGAGATACATAAGGCACTGCGAGCTACTCCTTAAAAACTTTCTAATGAACACTGCTAAGCATGCCCCTTTCAAAGGGACTGTAAGAAAAAATCTAAAGAGGCAGTGTTTTTTTCCCCCGGAGGATTTGGTTAGCTTGGGATTTGTTCTTTGCGACCTGTCCTGGTGATGCCCATTTTGTGGCTTTGCTGATATCCATATAAGACATTTATTAACCTATTTATTAGATTATTTGTGGATGGAAGATTTCCCATTCACTAGAAAAACTCAAGGTTTTTCTCTCTCAATGCTCGTGTGGAAACTTGGAACCTGAAGTCGCAGTTTTCGGATAGAGAGAAGGCTTCAGTTCTGAATCTCATGCTTATTACAGAACTATCGTTGCATAAACATGCTCTGAATATCCCCAACATTTTTTCTTGATTGCCCTGGTGAATTGAAGGGGATTATGTACTATTTCATTTCTGAGCTTCAGACCATGATCAGCTTTTAACTGTTCTATTAATCCACTGATGCACCTACTGGGAACAATACTATCCATTAGATGCAAGGTATGGACATGTATCAAATATGTTCCTCACCATCTCAGAAAGGGTTGGATTTCACATTTGATTTTTGCCTTGTTAGATTAGTTAATAAACCTATTTATAGAATTGTGGGTTGCAATGACCAATTTCATATTCATGTGGAACATTGTGCTGTCAGTGTTCACTCTTTCATTATACTCAAAGAACGATTGCTAAACATTTTGCTTCCAACCCATTTTGTATGTGCTTCCTAATTGTTTTTCTTTTCACTCCTTTTACTATCTACTTTGATTTGGAAATATGAACTTGATAAAGTAAGAATATAAAAAAAAGATACCTGGCCGCCCAACTCTCCCCGGCATTCACCTGGTCACTAACCACCAACAGGCCTCGCTGAGCGAAACTAGAGGAGTACTGCTGCCGGAGCCCCCCAGAAGCGCTCCCACACATCGTCAGACCCATTGACCCCCCCAAAGAGGGGCCCCTAGCCGCAACCAAGAACAAAGTGGAGAGTTGGAGGAGGGCAGCCAGGAGATGGACCAATGGGAGCACAATAGGCCCCCTATCCCTGATCTGGGACAACCCGGACTTCACCCCCGGAAAGACGCCCAATAATTTCGATCACTGGAAAACAGGAGGCCTGAAACATGTTGGAGACTTTTACGCAGATGGATCCCTGCTAACATTCGAAGAATGCAAGAGGAAATTTGTGGTGCCGGAAACAGAGAGATTCCGCTATGCGCAGATCCAACACTGGCTCTCGCACAAGCCCATGAAATCCCAGGGCTGCAGAGAACTAACAGCGCTGGAACAAACGCTCACAGCGCCTCCCCCCAGAGGGAAAACATCGGCCTTATACAGACTACTGGACAGAGGAGAACCCAACCATAAGGAGGCCTATATGGAAAAATGGGACAGGGACATCGGCATAACAATTGAAATGGAAGAATGGGGGCACATCTGGACCAGAACACAGAAGAGCTTGAAATGTGTCACCAACAAGGAAGGGGCGATCAAAACCTGCTACAGATGGTACCTAACCCCAGAGACCCTGAACAAGAGCAACCCATCAATCTCACCACAATGTTGGAGAGGATGCGCAGACACAGGCACGCTGTATCACTTACTCTGGACATGCCCATGGTCCACAAAATACTGGAAGGAAATTCTGGACCTTATCAAGCAGATCACAGGCCTGACGATTCCATGGGACTCAGGAATTGTCCTACTGGGCAGCACAGGGGATGGCCAATTTCCGCTGACTGGCAACTTGGCAAGCCTATGCATACAACTTCTCACAGCAGCAAAGATGGCCATAGCAAAACTATGGAAACATCCGGAGGGGCCTGCAGTGAGCCTGTGGTGGGCCAAATGCTGGGACATCGCAGTCGCAGAAAAAATAACCGCCATCCGCCTGGGAAATAGAAACAAGTTCTTTGACACCTGGGCCCCCTTCCTAGACTATGCGGACCAGTTCCCTGGAATGGCAAGGAAACCACCACTCCTCTGCTGGCTAGACAAATATGACTAACGCAACTCAAAACCAGCCCCGAAGCCCACACCGAACTCACCTTCCCGAGTGAGGTCAACTCGGAACCAAGAGCAGCAGAGGGAAAGGCGACCCCCCAGAAGCGCCCCACCGCAGACATCGACTAGGTAGACCTCACGGCGAAAGACAACTGCCCAAAACAACAATCCCAAGAACTACAGCACCCCCGATTGTCCCTTCCCATTGTACCCCCCCATCCCCACCTGATTATGTTTTGTTTGTTATGTTCATCTCTAACCGAATGACACAAGATGGGAATTGAGGTGCCTGAGATGTTTGTTTACTGTTAAAATCCAAATAAAAAGATTAATTGAAAAAAAAAGAATATAAAAAAGAAAAATAAGAAAAAAGTTAGTTGCTTCGACTTATTTTTTAAAAGGCAAGATGCGGTTTGTCATCAACTATGCATCCCGCCGGTTACTGATTTAATTTAATTTATAAAGTTCCAACTGTAAATGCACTTGCTTTGATGCACCGAAACTAGGAGGGTTGGGGTGGACAGGTTGGGTTCTGAACCTTGAAAGTCTTTAGACATCCAGGAACAATTAAGTGCCAAAGGTAGGAAGGAGGGCGAGAAGTGCAATGCAAAGAATAGGACGTGATGTCATGCAGCATGAGGAAATACACATGGAGTTACAAAGTACACAACACCCGTAAGGGCAGACAGTACAAGGTTACAGATCGCCTGGAGGTCGTTAAAGTGAAGTGACCCAGTCAGTTTGCCATTTAAAGCAGCGGAGGCCTTTATGCCAGTGTTTAAAGGGCAAAGGAAAGCTTGAAAAAAAGTGGGTCTTCAACCGTTTGCGGAACATTAAGTAGATGCCCAGCACTCTCAGGGTGACAGGGAGGTTGTGTTCCATGAGGAAGCTCCCTCTGCGTTCAATATTTTCCCCTCAAGTGACAGTCTGCCATGCTAAATCGTGAAAGTCAGGGTTTCTTTAGACTTTGAAAAAATGTGGCTTGTGTCACAGTCAAAGGCCAGTGAATTAACCAACCACACAAAACCTAATATGTACCAAACAAAGCAGTTCATTTAGATCCTTGGACAGCTGCATGACTTCACCAGGAAGCAAATCTAGCATACAGGGTTATTAAAATCTAAATCAAAAGGAGGGAGACACTGACTCACTCATCTGATGATGATCATGGCTCCTCAGAGCACACCTGTTTTACTAGAAAAGTATTTACTTCAGGGGATTTTGCAACCACGATAGATTGTGTGAACCAGGTCCTGTGGAGAAAAACTCACTGCCCAATCAAACTAAAGAGTAGTATTAACTATGTCAGCTTCCATGGCACCTATCATTCGACTGAAAAATATCCTGACCGAGTAGAGATTCATTTCCAAAACACTCAAGTCTCAGACATCACAATCAGATTAGTGAAAGAAAAAGATGGAAGTGAAGGGACTTCCACTGAACCGTTGAGATTGTTATGTTAAGTTATGTTACTGATGCTTGTTATAGCGCAGCTATCACTCAAGGGTATCTTGGCGCAGTAGAAGGACATTCCACAAGGAGACACAAAATAAGGAAAGAACACAAACAAAAAATAAAAACAGCAACTATTGAGTGTAAAGAAATGTTTCGAGGGATTTATGAAAATTAGCATGATAATCAATGCTCTTGAGGGCTAGAGGAAGAGAGTTCCAAAGTAAAGGGGCTGTGACAGAAAAGGCCCGGCCCCCGACAGATAACTTCCTGATCTGTGGAACAGAGCGAAGATGGCGATTGGCTGAACAGAAATCTCCGTTAGGAACATATGGAGCAATCTTCACTCGAAGATAAAGCACTCCTTGGCCGTGAAGCACCCGATGAACCAGACAAAGGTGCTTAAACTTCGCCCTACTCTTGACAGGGAGCCAGTGGAGTCTATTCAAGACTGAAGAAACATGGGCATAGTTTGGAAACCCAGCCAGCAGCCGCGCTACTGAATTTTGTACAATCTGAAGTATTTTTAAATGATAGATAGGTTGGGCCAGCAGGGTGGCATTGCAGTAATCCAACATTCGCATGGCAGCAGATGAGACCACAGGTCCTCTCAGGTCAGATGGTAAAAAAAAAAGCATCACCTTTTTCAAAGTCCTTAACTTAAAATGACCCGAGCTCCATCTGGCACTGACCTGCAGTTCAGGGGAAAGAAAATTTGCGATTTTAATCCACAGATTCTTTTTTTTTTATCACTTTATTTAACATTTCGAATAACAAAATTCAATACAGCAATCTTCATATCACAACATTGTGTCCAAATTGCAAACTCATAATAACATTAGAACTAAGATAGACTAATACATAACAATATGGACATCCATAACACATGAAGAATAACATTTTTCAACTCCATAAAAGATCTATGACACAGAACCAAAAAGACAAAATAACTGAAAAACGCACAACTAACAGTCCCCCCCATCACCACAAAAGAAAAACATCCGCCACTCAGGGGATAGGCTATCAAACACTGGAACATGTACATTCAACCATATAGGTCATTAACAGAGTCAACCGGAGAGGGAAGTGCCCTTAGAGAAGAGGGCCAGAAGTCTGTGGTCCAAAGGGACTGAGCTACCTGGGGGCCAACTACAAGGACCTCAGTTTTAACCTGTTATTGTTACTCCAAGTGCCAATGGCTGCTAAACAACCCCAGAGACTTGATGCAGCTTCACTTAGATTGTGATCCACTCTTAGAATAAGATGGGTATCGTCCATGTAAGCATAAAACCGACACCAAGGATCCTGTATTAGATTGGGCAAAGGACGCACATACATGTTAAAAAGTAGGGGGGAAATGGCAAACACCTGAGGGACTCCACAGGATAAAGCAGAGCGAACTGATCTAAAAGGAGGAAGAGACAATGTCTGAGTTCGCTCAGAAAGAAAGTATCTGACCCATTCAATGACCGTGTCCCGACCCCAACCTCTACAAGACAGCAAAACAAGATGAAATGATCAATAGAGTCAAATGCCGCAGACAAGTCCAAAAGGATCAGGAGGCCCACCCCATCAGGGTCTTGGATTCTAGTTAGGTCATCGATAGCTGATACCAACATTGCTTCAGAACCCATGGATGGTCAGAAGCCCGTTTGATAAAGATTTAAACTAGAGGCTGAAAATTGGCAAGGGCGAGTCGGGTCTATAGTAGGTTTTTTTTTTTTTTAACAGTGGAAGCAGCAAGGCATGTTTAAGGCTCGGTGAATTAACTCCCTGTGTTAAAGACGAGTTAACAGTCACAAAAGGAGATATCTCAGAGAAAATGTTTTTCAGTACCTCAAGAGGGTTTGGATGCAGTGGAGAACATGATTTCAGCTGCAGGATGATTTTAGGAATCTGCTCCTCCGAGGCAAGGCCAACAGTTGAGAAGGTAACACCATAAGGAGAAGGGCTAGGCGACAAAGAATAGGGAGAAAATACAGAAATCTCAGCAGGATCTGATATGTCCATCCTAATGTTAATGATGTTCCCAATAATGAAATGAGAAAGAGAATCAAAACAGAGCCTGAGCAGGAGGCACAGAGGAGGAATTTACATTTGGGGATGAAAGGTCCCTAACCACTAAAAACAATTCTTTGGGTTGGTTTAGGCCCCTGAGATCCGGGACAGTAAAGTATTCTGTTTTTGCCATTGTAATGGCTTGATGATATTTCAGGCGACAAGCCTTTAACAGGGTTTTATCCTCTGCACGATATCAAGAATGCCAAACATGTTCTGCTCTCCTATATGAAAGTCTAACAGCGTGATGAATCCATAAACCATGGTGCACATTTTTTCTGTGTAGCGTTACTGGCATTGAGAAGAGCTAAATTATTAGCTGCAAAAGTAAAAGCCTCCTGGAGAATAGCTAGTGGGTTGGAGGCAGAAGTCAGAGGTCAGAAAGGTTTGCTCACAATGCGATACACTTCAACAATTCAAACCATAAACTAGGACAGGATTATCCACCCACCTGCCACAAACTATTACCTGGGACCCAGAAAATGGGCCCACCAGCACTTATAACCTAGCTTCTCAAACAAACCGACTCTGTCCCACCTCATGGGATGACGCTCTGAAGCAGGTGAGGAATACGACAGAGAAGTTTCACTCGGAGAACCAATGCTTCTCCAGAATAGACACGGTCAACTCAGACACTCACACATACCAATACGCTCACTCTCTCCTTTACACCAACAAATAGAAGGGGTATGTTTCTTACCTGTAACTCCATTTCTCCAGCATTGGTATCTTTCATAGATTTACATGCTATGAACCCCCGTCGTCAGGCTGGGAATCCTCGGTTAACTTTACAATAGTAAATAAAGAAAAACTTTTAGGTGCCTATTTTGTATCCCATTGCCCTCCTTTTGGGTGCTTTTGGTCCCCACAAATGGGACGTTGACTATGTAGCTCCCACCCTAAAGCCTCCTTTCAGATTTTACCCAGTGCATGCTGAATTAGAGTATCTGAGGGAGGCTTTTTACATTAGGGGATGGCCGGAGGACGCATGTGAATCTATGGAAGATACCAATGCTAGAGAAATGGAGTTACAGGTAAGAAACCTACCCCTTTTCTCCAGCATTGGCTCTTTCAGATTCACATGCTATGAACAGATTTCAAAGCAGTATGAACTTAGATGGAGGTAGGAAACCGGTAAAAAAAAGCCTCCCTTATTTGAATAGATGCTGCAGGACTGCTTTTCCCGTTCTTGCATCAGCAGCGTGCTGTTCCTGGAGGCAGTAATGCCTAGTAAAGGTGTGTGGCACAGCCCGAGTGACTGCTTGACAAATGTCTTTGAGTGGCACCCCAGACCACATTGCCGCCAAAGCCACTGTGGCTCTTGTTGAATGGGCCTGGGAGGTTCCAGTTAATGGTTTGTTTGCCTTGGTGTAACAGAAGGATATGGTGGAGGATATCCACATTGCAATTTCCTGCCGAGGAACAGTTGAGGGGAATTCCTTGAGGATATTATTTCAGTGCTCTTTGTTTTACGTCTAAGCACAATTTCCATCACGGTTTCTGCTCCCTGGAAGAAAACGGGTAGCGTAAATGATGCATGTTTATGGAATTCCGATGGCACTTTCGGTATAAAGTGCGGGTTGGTTGGCAGGACTGCTTTGTCTTTGTAAAAGTGCAGGTATGGCTCTGTGCTAGTTAGTACTTGCAATTCTGAGACCCTTCTCACCGATGTAATGGCTGTGAGGAATGTCACTTTCCAAGAAAGACATTTTAGGTGCGTTGTTGCTAATGGCTCTAATGGCGCTCTCATGAGCCCCACAAGAACAATGTTGAGACTCCATTGTGGTGGAAACCTTTTTACTGGGGGAAATGTTCTGAATAAGCCCCTGAGAAAATACTTGACCAGTCAATCACTAAGAGGGGCGCCTTTTGCCTTTTTCTGGTGTAACTGGAGAGGGCGGCCAGGTGTACCTTTATTGAGGGACGGGAGAGCCCTCCTTGGGCTAATTACAAGAGATATGGCAGGATAGCCTCGGGGCTTACTGAAAGCAGTTGAATGTTTTGCTGTCTTGTGCACCAGGCACAGAATCTTTTCCACTTGTTTTGATAGGAGCGATTTGAAGCTGAAGCCCGCGCCAAGGTCAGGATGTCCGCGCATTCTTGTGATAAATGTAGGTGCCCAAACTCTGCGAAGTCAGGAGCCACACTGTCAACTTGAGTGACTGCAGGTCATGATGAAGCATCTTTCTGCGGTTCTGTGATAGTATGTTGGCTCGGTTCAGGAGAAGTATCTGTTTGCCTCAGACAAGTGTAGAAGGTCGGAGTACCATGTTTGTCTCGGCCAGTTTGGGCTATTAGCATTACAATGCATGTGTGTGATTGAATCATCTGGATCACTTTGTGGATGATTGGAAAAGGTGGGAAGGCGAAGAGATCGGTCCATCGACCGTTGCTGCTGCATCCTGCTGGCAAAGCAAGCACATTTCGTGTTCTGCTTTGTTGCGAACAGATCGACTTGTCCCCACTGAGCAAATATATGCCAGAGCTGATTGTTGCATAACTCCCACTCGTGGCACAGGCTAGTGGCCCTGCTGGGGCTGTCTGCCACCTCATTGTTTATCCCCGGCAAGTGAAACGCTTGTAGCGTATCCTGTTGGCGATGGCCCAAACCCAAAACCTTTGTGCTTCCTGGGAAAGGGTTGAAGTCCTTGTTCCCACTCGTTTTCTGAGGTAGTACATGGTTGTGGTGTTGTCGGCCAAGACACGAACCGTGGATTCTTTTTTACCACTGGTAGAAAGGATTTCAGAGCCCAGCCAACTGCTCTGAGCTTAATACATTGATGTGTACACTGGCTTCCTCTGCCATCCATTTGCCGTTTATGTGGACAGGGCCCAGGTGCGCTCCCCAGCCGGAGAGCGAGGCATCTGTCACCAGAGAGTTGTGCGGTATGGGGTCCTGAAAATTGCATCCTATGGTGATGTTTGCTTTTGCCTACCATTGTAGTTGGTGCTTGAGTTTCGGTGTGATTTGCAGTTTGTTGTCTCATGACCCTGTTATTTGGGACCATCTGCTGGCTAGGAGGGCGCATGTTTAGCCTGCAATGCGTTATGAGGGAATACAGGCGGCCATAGTTCCTCCTAGCCCCATGCTTTTTCAGACCGACAACCATTTTCCTGGCTGGAAAAGGGGTATTAGCAACTTCAGCGTTTGTATTCTGTTTTAGTAGGGGCGGACCAGGACTTTGCACATTGCAAAGTGAGCTCCCAGAAAAAACAGGTTTTGGATGACGAAAGAGTATTTTTCAAATTTTATCTCGAATTCCAGCTGCTGCAGCAAGAGCTTCGTCGCTCTTGCGTGAACCCCTGCCATTGTCTAGCCAATCGTCTAGGTATAGATAGACGTGATGGCCTCTTTTTTGGGAGCCGCAGTGACTGGTGCCAGGCATTTGGTGAACGTTTGCACTGCTGATTTGAATCTGAAAGGGAGCACCTTAAACTAATAGTGCTGAACTGCTATCCAAAAAACACAGGTACTTTCGAGGTCTGCAGTGCACCATGTGAAAATCCACATCTTTTAGGTCTAAAGACGCTAGGAAATTGTGCAGATGTACTGCCCTTAGGACGTGTTGTAGAGTGACCATTTTGAAGCGCTGCTTTTTGATAAACTTGTATAGCTTGTGGAGATCTAGTATCAGGTGCCATTTCTTGTCAGGCTTCCGCACATCAAAGTATAAAGATTAAACCCCTTTGCTGTCTGGGTAATTTTTGTAACACATTTTCTGCTGACATTCGTTTTATTTCTTGTTTGAGCATCTTTAGATGCGGTGTGGGGGATTTTAATGGTGGGAAATCTGCCTGCTTTTTGTGGAATTTTAACAGGTGGATGAAATCGACCACTTGCAGTACCCATTTATCCGTTATCTGTTGCCACCGATGTAGATGGTGTAATACATTTCCCCCCACCAGTGCTGTTGGGTTTGCACAGTCAGGCCTGAGGTTTTGTTCTACCCCTCTGAGAACCAGAGGATCCACTCTTCTGCTGTTGTCTGTACTCTGATGGTCGTTGATCTCCATGGGATGCTTTTTTATATCCTTGCAAATAATATTTTCCAATATTGCCTGGTGCCTCTGACGTTCCCAGATTATTTTCCAATATTGCCTGGCGCCTCTGACGTTCCCAGAGGAGGTTGATCTTCCCACTGCTCCTCAAAATGTTTGAAAATTACGTTTAGTTTGCAGAGTGTTGAGAGGGCAGACGATGTCCGTGGCGGTTTTAATTGCCTTCATGGCCTCATTGATTTTGTACCCAAACAGACTGTCGCCTTCGAATGGCATGTCTAAAACTTTTTGCGGCACATCTGGTCTAACGGCTGTGCAGTGCAGCCATCCCTGTCTTCACAGTACCAGCCCGTTGTTGATCTGCTTAAAACCTGTTTTGGCCAGATCCACTGCAATACTGATGTTATGGTTTGCGGTTTTGTCTCCTTTTAAGATGGCAACTGCTTTGGCAGGTCTTTAATCAGGCAAGTGCTCCAGAATAGGTGCCAACCTGTGCCACATTTCTTGGTTCTATCTGGACATAATCACTAGCGCGTTGGCTGTTTTCACTGTAATGGCATCCACCGTCAGACCTTTTTTCCCTAGTGCGTCCAACTTCTGGCTCTCGGTTTCTGGTGGCACCGCACAACTGCGCGCCTGGGTTTGTGATTTTCTGCTTACTGCCGCTGAGACGACAGACCCTGGTGAAGGCTGCAACGTGAGACACTAATGAGTGGTGTCTGGCGCTTTTAACCTTTTGTCTAGCCTGCCGTTAAAAGCTGGTTCCAAAAAAAGGTGTTTCATGGTGCAGAGATCCTCTTCCCACACATGGTCAAGGATTGGGATCGACACTACTGCTTTGTGTCTCTTGTGCATATGGTCAAACAGAAAAAAAAAATCTTCTCAGAGGGGATGAGGCCAATTTCTTGGCATGCTTTTGTGATTGGTGTGTGGAACACCCCAAAGTCATCGGGTGAAGGCTTCGGGGCCTCTTCCACCTGGTTATCTAACTGGTCATCGTCTGTATTCCATTGGTCCTCTCGTGGAGGGGATCCAGTGGTCATGGTGGCTGTATCTTGCGGGTCTTGGTCCGTATCAGTGTCGGTGAGTTCCCCCTTCTCTTGTTCCCTGCAATGTATTTGCACGGCATTGAAGCCTGTGTCCTTGGATGCAGTTCGTTTTTTAGGGCTGCGATTGTATGCTAAGAGTGACCTCTCACTTTGTTTCTGCTTTTTGTCTGCTTTTCATGGAGGTGATCCAGTTGTTTGTGTCTGTTTTGCAGGTGCCAAAAGCTCCGATTTGTGTGCTACCCATGGTGTCTCTGGATGCCTCTGTGGCATTGCAGGTGGTTGCAGAGTTGCGAGACCCTGTGGTCCCGTCAGGAGTCTGGTGTCCAGTTGAGTAAGCAGGTTTTCTGGAGTGTGGACAGAGCTTGCAGTGAAATTAGTGAGTGTGAATTGAGAAACGGTTCTTGTGGCCGCGTTGGAGGGATCCCCCATCTCCCTGGGGCTGTGCCGTGGCCGTTGCGGGAGGTGTGGTGAACTCAATGGAAGAGGAGCTTGGGAAGGCTTTTCCATTATTATGGAATTGTCAGAGTTGAAGATAACTGGCGACGCTGTGTGGCCACAAACTAGCAATCCACTTTGCATTGTAGGATGTCCTCTGGCATTATTTGAGAGTATATAATTGGGGAGACTGGTGCGGGGATTGGCTGGAGTTGGATTTCTTCTTTCTCCACTGATTGGTGTTGCAGCACCTGTTGGGCTGGCTCTTTATTGTGCGCTTGCCCACCCGATTCTCCTTCCTGTGTCAGGGAATCTTCCCTGTATAGTTTCACGGTTGCAGCACGTGAAAGCGCTTTCTTACGTGTTGACGAGCACTTCTCTTTATAAGTCATTGATGAGTCTGTTGCTGTCTCCTGCGCACTCTTCTCCATTGATGAGAGCTTTTTGTCCATCGATGAGCGGGCCATCAATGAGTGCTTGTCCATCGTCGAGCTTGATGACGAGGAAGGCCCTTTTTTGGCATGTTTTGCCGTCCTGTCGACGGACCCCATTTTGACAGTTGCCCCATCGAGTGTGGAGTCATTGACAGTATGCTCTGCGGCGGCAAAGAAGACACAGTTAGTGCAGGCTTTAAAGAGGGATTTCTTTCCTTCCAGATTTCTCACCCCTTTTACTCATCTGAGAAAGGAGAAGTTTCTGAAGATAATTGTAGAGAATTTCTGAAGAGATGATGTAGAAATAATGAGGTATGTATATTTCTCTTAGAAAAAACACACAAGGACTCCTTCCAGCATGACATGCGGTTAGAATCTGACAGGAGCATGCAGGGGAGGAGCTACATACTCAACGTCCCATTTGTGGGGACCAAAAGCACCCGAAAGGAGGGCAATGGGATGCAAAATAGGCACCGAAAACTTTTTATTTATTGCAAAGCTAAACGAGGATTCCCAGCCTGACAGGGAATGGTTCATAGCATGTGAATCTATGAAAGATCCAATGCTGGACAATGCAGCTATACCCCTCAATCAATTATGCCTAGCTGCACACAAACCTACTCACCGCCATGAACACCTCACCAGTCTTTGTCACGCATCTATATCCCTATGTTAAAACAAAAATAAAAAAATAAAAGGAAAAAAAAAAAATCGGCCTAGCTGCACACATAATATCATAAACAAGCACCACCACTGCCGCCAGAATGCAGATCTCGAGGTCAATGGTCTTGCTGCACACGTTCTGCTGGCCTCACACAGCCACTGCACTACATCTACTATTAGAATGCAGCAGCATAAAGCACTGGCTGTACAGATACTGAGTGCACCCAAGCACTTAGATCACCCTTCTCTCTCTCCACTGACCTGGACTACGGTCCCCGAGGGCGTTCAATCCACAGTGCTTTGAGATCATACCAATTGTATATAAGGCGCTATACAAATGCACAATAATATAACATAACAAAAAGCCTGCATCTGATTTGAAAGAACTGAAAGGTCCACATGTGTCCATGAACGGTATTGTGTGACTGGTGCCCTGGTCACCAGAGAGGGTAAGGAAAGAGATACTGTGAAGGGCACTAGAAAACAATCGGACCAAACAACTGGCAAACACAAGTGGACACTTGCTGCTTTTACTGAAGCAGAGATTAAATCCAAAGTATAGCCCTTAATGCGAGTGGGGCCCCTCACCAGTTGTATCAACTGAAGATCAGTAAGTAGATAAGCATAAGGGTCAGAAGGATCATCAGACCATAGGTTAAGATCACCAATAATATAAAGGGAAGTATATTTCAGCTAATAATCCGCAACCAGGTCAGCAAAAGCTTCTGCAAATAAAGGGTCAGATCTTGGGGGAGATACACAATTAAAAGTACGTCTGTGTAGGTGAGATGGAAATCCAGACGAATAAGTCTTCGATCTGAAAATTAGAAGAGTGGGATGCTGGTACACTATAAGAGCTATTTAAATATAAAAGCTACTCCTCCACCTGGGCGGGTAGCAGCTTGATCAACCTGCAATATTGCGTAGGCAGCTGGCAAAGCTTCAATAATATTAGGCACTGATGTATCGGTAAGCCAAGTTTCCTTGACACAAAGAATGTCAGGCTTGGGTGATAGAAGGAAATGGAAAACATCCAGCCAGTGATTAACTAGTGAGTGAGCGTTAAGCAGTAAACCAAACGAGGAAGGTGATGTAACTAGGGGGTTATAAACAGGAAGAACTTCAGGGGGATCATGAGTTCAAGACTTAGGCCAGATAGTTTTACAAGGTGCTAGGGCACAAAGCAAAGTTACTCATTACTTCTTCCAAGTAACGAGCGGTTCTCCACTCTGGAGAGAAGCACCCTGAAATCATCTCCAACAAGGTCCAAGGTCAACCAGAGGATAACTCAGAAAACAGAATCAGCAGTTTAGCTCCATTACAAAGAAAAGGAGAAAGCCCATTCTTCCCTATTCAATTGAATGAAGGTAAGGGAACAGTTCTCTCCGAAGTTTAACTCAAGAAGGAAGTTTTATTAGTGAAAGATTACTCAGGAAATCATAAAAGGATCAAACGATTCCCACATTTAACCCGATTGATAAATGAGAATCTCAGCTTGATGCGATAGATTCAAAACACATGGTTACCAGCAGGTGCATGCATGCTGGAGATACAAATTGGAAATTAAAAGGTAAAGTATAATTGTGTTGTGAGAGATGTAATTTCAGACTTTTATATCGGCAATGACATATTGCCTTGATTGGCAATTCATTTGGATCTTCTTAATAATGAAGTCTGGTCCTGATTCGAGGAAAAGATGATGGATTCCAGTGATCTATAAAGGGCATTTCGAACGGCCCAATTGCTGACGTATGCTGCTGACCAAACCAAAGTGACGATTTCAGAAAATACGTGACAATACACAAAAATAAAATCAGAAAAGGACAGACCTTGTTTAATAACTAAGCTTTTATTTAAATATTATTAAAAAACAAAGCCTGTCGTCAAAAATCCAACAGCTTTAGTAGATCTCAAAGCTGACGGACACTATTTTAATACTGGTTGATATTAATGATCCCCAAAGTGTAATTTTATTCCCAGGTAACACTATGGATTGGCTGTTGATTCTAAATACTTTTCCATGGATTTAGCCACTAGAGTGGGACACCGGAACCCATCAAAACAAAGACCTTAAATAAAAATTGGTAAATGTGGGAATTCACGAAGACCCAGCTATCGGCAGCAAAGCAAAAGAGGCTTAAAAAGAACTACTCTGTTCAGACTAAGACACCAAGACTTTCTAATTACCCATATCCCCCCAACCTCAGGAAGTGGTATAACGGGCCTGTGTCCTACACAAAATGCAGAAACAAGAGAACCCAAAGCTTGGCTTTTTATCTTCCCATTACCCAGTATTTATAGAAGTACTCTTTATTCAGGTGTCAAAAGTGGGATATGATTATACTTGGGCCCACTCCTTCCCTTAGCCCCAAAAGAAATAAAAACGGAAGCATCTTACTTCCCAATAACGTGTGCACACCTTTTGACTATCATGAAAAGGGGAAGTCTACACTTCAGCAGAGAAGCATGGAAACATTCCAAAGGAGAGTATTCAGACTATGGGTACAACATTGTATGCTGGAAATGTTGCACTAAGTACTGTTGCAGCTGAAGAATGAGCAGACAACTCATGAATTGAGACAAATGGTTCTGACCGGTTTAGTTTTTCAACACAAACAGGCCCATGGCTTGGGAGGGCAGGGTGAATGAGGGGTTTCTCAAAATATCCCAAAAGAGCAATTACAGCGTACTGGCGGTCAAACAAGGACACAGTGAGTAAATGGATATTCAATGTCTTCTAGCTCTTCTTGCTTGACTTGATTGGTGCTTTCTGCTATCAACGTCGAAGTCCGTATGCCGAGTTCTCACAAGGTAGTCCTCCTCCCCCGCCCTTCCAGACTCATGAGGTCCAAGCTCGGTTCAGGTGTTGCCACATCAGAGTCACACATTTTGTGAGATTTCACTGGGTCCCTGGAGCTTTAAATATGAGCCGTGGATTACTGTTGACAGTCACAGTCCTTGCATAAAAAAGCATGGACAGGTTCTCCTTTCTCAGTACCCATTGCTTCCCCTTCTTAATAATCCGGTATATTCCCCCTTCTCTCTTTTATTGATGTCCTGCAGCAAACTAAGCATCTTCACTTCCCATTATAATTTCTCTTCCTCTCGCCTTGGTGATCTTGTTTTTTAATTCCTATGGGTACTCTCTTTCTATCTGACTGGCACACATCTTTGAGGTCTCCCAGTTCTAGCCTTTTCACTCCCCTTTTCAGTTTTTTCTTTTCTCCACTCCAGGTCTTTGCACACCATGCCACCTCCTTCACTCTAGTCTGTACCCCAGGGCTACTCCACTCAATGTAACTTGGTTCTTTCCTTCTCTTCTCACACTATCTTTCCTTTTTATCCTTATCTTTATCTCTCTCTGGCTTGCCTGGCTTTCTGCTCTATACCCTTTTTTCGCCTCACAAGGCCACTGCTGTTTTCCTTCTAACACCCAAACACCCAGCTTGAGCTGTAACCGGCTTTTATACTCACGCAGCCCCATCTCTCAGGTCTGTGAAAGGCAGATTGCACTCAGCTGGTGCGAGTCACCTGCACTGCCCATGATTTGGTTATCAAAATTTGAATTTAAATTTGCTTCCACAGCAACTACAACTTGTGGGATTCTCAGTGCAGCTCCGTGGAGTGGGCTTTCAGGCAATTGCTACTGCCGTTAGTCTCCTCCATGGAATGTCAGTGGCAAGTGCACTACCTCTCCTTCTGTGGGAGCAGATTTCCTTCACGTTTGCTGGTCACCAAAGGGAAGAGGCTCTAGAAAACACTTTTGAATACTTTTTGACAGAAGAACCCCACAACCATTGACTTTCCTGTGGGGCCTGCTGTTGAAGGTGAACAAGTTACTTACCAACTGGTAACGTTCTTTCAACTGGATGTTCGTCCAGCGTATTCCAGATCTTTGACATGTTATGTCCACAGCTGTGCTGCTTCGGAACATTTTCGGCAGAGGGCGTCCTGCGGCAATGGCATTGGATCGATGTCCCTCGAAGACCTCCGTCGAGGGTGATGTCACTGGATGTTATAAATAGGACGCACAGCACCGGTAGCCTCAGTTTATATTTTTACCCCCATAACATGTAACATGCTCATACACAACTGCTGCTTGAATGCACATAGCCTTGCGGGAACACAAGCTGCAATAGCCTAGGAAATTCTTCAGAGGGGCAGGCTGGGAGGGCGATGTGGAATACGTTGGAGGAGCATCCAGTCTAAAGAACGTTACCAGTTACCGTTAGCAGTATCAGTGAATGGAGGAGGGAGAAGAATTTAGACTACCCAATCAGATGGCAGAATAAAGAACCACTTTACCAAAGAGCACCACTTTACCAAAGAGAACGCGCTCAGATCTACCAGTTGTCCAGGTAGTGGTAGACGTGAACCCCCCTCGCCTTAGATACGCTGCCACCACCACCATTAGCTTGGTGAAGACCCTCGGGCGGAGGTCAATCCGAATGGCAGGATGCGAAACTGAAAGCGCGAGTTGCCAGCCGCAAACCTCAGGTATTTTCTGTGCTTTGGATGAATCGGCACATTAAATTAAGCACCCTGTAGGTCCAGAGACACAAGCCAATCCTGAAGTCAAAGGGCCTGAAGGACCTGTGAAAGAGTGACCATCTTGAACTTGTCCTTCCTGAGAAACTTGTTCAACCAACGCAAGTCCAAGATGGGTCTCAGTCCCCCGTCTTTCTTTGGAATCAAAAAATATGGGGAGCCCCATTCCTCGTTTCTCTCCTCCACAGGCGTTCTATAGCGCCTTTCACCAGCAGGGTCAAGAATTCCTGCACAAGGAGCGGATCTGGAAGCTTCAAAGAGAGATTCCCTGGTGGATTGTTGTGAGGCTGCTGTAGGAAGGGAAGGCAGTAGCCGTGGGCTATTGTATCTAGACACCACACATCCGAAATAATAGTTTTCCATTCTTCGAGGTGCTGAGACAGTCTGCCCCCAACCGGCGAACAATGGAACATGGCCTCATAGCCGTTTTGAAGCGGCTTTGGCAGCATCTGAAGGCAAAGAGGCAGCTGCCTGAGCGGCTTTAGCACCTCTATTTCCCTGTCCACCACGGGTACCTTTACGGTTGTCCCTTTGATTAGCGGTTCCTCTCGTTCTACCAAAAGAGGAGTAGTAACGAAAGGAATCCCCCCCCTCCACTGTTGTCCCCTAGGACGAAAAGGCAGAGATTGACGCACAGCTGCGCCCAAAGATTTAGCAGCAGCTTTTGAGGTCTGCAACTTCTCAAGGCTCTCGTCAGCCTTGCTGTCAAACAAATTAGAGCCATCAAAGGGCATGTTCAGAAGACGGGCCTGCACATCTGGAGCAAAACCAGACTTCCGCAACCACGCAAACCTACGTATCACGGTGCTCGCAGCCATGGACCGGCTAACACTATCAGCTGTGTCCAACCCAGACTGAAAGGATTCACACACAGCATCCTGCCAACTTGCACAAGAGCAAGGAAACCATCCCTTTCTTCCCCTCAGGGATATACTCGGCCGCTAGAGAGACATTGCACAGAGTGTGTGAAAACCTTGCCAAGGCACAAGTGGTTTGGCCGACTTCAGCACCATATTCCCAGCAGAAAATACCTTGCGTGCCCAACCATCGAAGCGATTGTCGTCGCTATCAGGAGGGATAGTAGGGTATGCCGACTGCCAAGAGGTGGCCGTAACCGCCTGAACCACCAAACTCTCGGGAGTGGGGTGAGTGGATAGGTAGCTGGGGTCACTACTGGATGGGCGATATTTCGCAGTTAACGACTTGCTGACCACTGGAAGAGCCTCCGGGTAACTGCCAAGTAACCGCCACCCTTTTTTGCAATACTAAATGAAAAGGCAACACTGGGTCAGACTGCGGAGTCGGAGGGGTAGACGATGAAGACATTCTTCAAAGAAGAACAGACGAGGCGCGCTGACTTCTAGAAGCAAACAGGTTTACGGAAAAAACGGAACTGAGGCTACAGGCGCTGTGTGTCCTATTTATAACATCCGGTGACGTCGCCCTCGACAGGGGCCATCGACGCAGGACACCCTCTGCGGAAAAAGTTCTGAAGCAGCACAGCTGTGGACATTACATGTCAAAGATGTGGAATACGTTGGCGGACACAATCCATTCAAATGAGTCTTTTGTACACGTTGCTGGTGGCAAACCTAACTTGGCTATTATAGTGAAAGACAAGTATGTTTTACTTTAGGCATCTGTTGTGGTAAGGGAGAATGGTAACTCTTTCACATCTTGACAAACATTCAGGTTTTGGACAGGTAGGGACTTTGTCATGTTTTGTTCCTATCAGGGTTCCCATCTCCCTGGTCTTGAGGATCCTTAGGCTTTTGTGGTAAAGTATTTCCTGGCCTAACAGGCATGGGGAATCAAACCTTTCCCACCTCCTGGACCTACATTACATAGCAGGTGGTAATGAGCCCAAAGCTCAGAACCAGAGATGGCCCTTGGGAAGTGTAAGGCTGTTCAAAATGTAAGCCCAGAGATTTGACTGTGGCCTTGGATTCCTTAAGTTTCGCCAACGACACGTCTGGGTTGGCACCAAAAAGGTGGTCTACATCAAAATGCATGCTGGGGAGCTTAGTCTGGAAGCCTGAAGCAAACCCTTAAATCCACTGATTGAGTTCATTCCGAGCACTGCCCCCAATGGAGGTGGTCACACAATCGGTTGTGTCCATTCTCGATAGTAGGTTCTGACATGTAGCATCTTCGAAATCGGAGACAAATTCAGCAAAACTTGCCTTTATCCTGTGCACTGACAAGTTATTAGCCATCGGGTAGGAGTATATTTGGCCAGAGCAAAAGTTGTGTTGTCAGCATAGAGCCAGATTGCTAGATGTATAGACCTTGTAAACTGTACCATTAAGATTTGTATTTTCCATGTCTAGCAGTAAAGAAGGAAAGGTAGCACTATGATCCCGCTATGAAAGCCTGGACCACCAGGTTCTCCAGGTTAGAGTGGGTGGTATGAAAACCAGATCAACTAAAGCAGGGCAATGCAGCTTTTTAGCAACACCCCTGTGTTAAGATGGATTTCTAAAATTAACGCTGGGGCACAGGGGGCAGATTTTAGGAGGCTGCCCTCGTTATGGTGAACAGGGAACATCTAAACGTTTAGCCAAAACAAGATACGTGGAAGAGCAGACAAGGCTTAGTCTCAGGAGAGAGACAGAAAATGGTCTAGGGCCTAAATTAGTCCACACAGCATAACACAATAAATAGTTCAGCTTCGACAGTCAATGTATACATATACAGTTATTTATTAGGACTTTACTAACACACTAACAAATTAAAGTGGCAGGTAGTATCACTCAAAACCATATATAACACATATACACATTCACCAGTAGGTTCACTTGCAAGGCATAAATCAATAATTAACCAGGTCAGTCACGTAAGTAATCAGATGCATATAAAATGAAACATTTACTTCAGAAGTCCAGTCCTAAGATGTATGGGGGCGAGTGCCCAACAGTCACAGCTTCCAATACAGGTTTTTCCAGGGAAGGTAATCTCAACAAGGATTCAATGAACTTGCGGTGCCGATTTCAAAAAGGTAAAAACTATCTGAAAGTTAAATAAGTATTTCTCTAAAGACAGGCGAGTACTCCTTGCTAGCCCAGTCCCAAGGCTAGCCCAGGGGTAGGATACATGACCCAGGTTTGACAACCAAAGGTAGGCACAGAGGGAGTTAGGGGACCCAATGTCCTATGGAGGATGGGGGGCAGGCACAGGTATGCTTACTTACCCCCTGACTCAGATTGTCCCAAGTCACACTGGATTGTCCGTGAATCGGCAGGGACACAATTTTCCACAACTTCTCCAGGTCGGGTACAACTTCAAGATGCACCGCCAAAACAATGAAGAATGCAGAAATGTTCAGAACACTTCACAGGCTGGAGGAAGGCGAGTTCCGGGCGGGGGGGGGGGGGGGGTGCAACAGGCTTTCTTCCTGGCAGAGTCACACAAGCAGCACCAGCACAGCCTCCCTTGATTCTAGGCCACTGAAATTTCAAGAGAGGGCGACTAATGGCACACGCTAACGACCACCAAGGTTTTGGGGCTGAACGCGCAATGGTGACTGCTCTGGTGAGGTAACCCATGATGGAGCTGGTCAGTCCACCAGGCAGTCCAGGGACACTTCTAAAAGCTCTTGGGGCATGCAACCACGAGTAGGCATTGAGGCTACTTGGTCCCACTAGTACAAGGGTCAAATCACCGACTAGGGTCTTCTGAGATCTTGCAATGGAACAGGACTTCACTGGGCCATTCACTGGAGAGGATGCGGTCCACAGCAAAAGTCATCCTTGGATCGTCGGTGGGCTGCTCTTTGTTATAGGATTCTTGTCTCCAATGTAGATTTGACGAATGGTGGCAGTAGTCCTCCTCTTATCCATAAATGGAGCTGGCAGCAGGTTTGAGTCCCCCATGGTAAAGATCTGCACCATTCAAACAGCCAGTAGTTGCCAAATCAGGGACAACTACTGGTTTCACATCCACCCAGCAGCAGATTCTCTGGCAACAAGGGATGTGGACTGGGACAGAAGGCCAAAATACAATATAACCAAAGAACAAGCGAAAAACCTCGCAGTACGGCCACCTTTGGGTGCTAGCCACCTTTAGTATCCATTTGCCATCAACGTGAAAGTGCATGAGAAAAATAATACAAAAACGGTATAAATGTTCCTGCTGCCACCAGATTGTTTTAGGTACATAACCAAAAACCAATAGGAAGTGTATCATCATTACACTGTAATGTAAGGTGCTGTGTGCAATTATTAAAATACAAGAATTCCAAAAGATTAGAACAAGTTACTTACCAACTGGTAACGTTCTTTCGACTGGATGTTCCGCCAACGTATTCCTCAACTTTGATATCTCGTCCAGCTTGGACGCTTTTGGAAAAAAATGTCTCCACAGAGGGCGCCCGTGTGTCGATGGCGTCGAAGGCCTCCGTCGAGGGTGACATCATCGGGTGTACAAGTAGCATGCGCAGCGCCCGTTGGCATCAGTTCCCTTTTCCCCCTCCTGTTTGTGTTGTCCGTAGTGTCGGCAAACAGCAATCTGCCCTGCGAGAGCAGAAGCTGTAACAGCATGGAAAGTTTTACAGAGGGGTAGGCTGTGGGAGTGGGGGCGAATACGTTGGAGGAGCATCCAGTCGAAAGAACGTTACTGATTGGTAAGTAACTTGTTATTCAAATGGATTGTGTCCTCCAACGTATTCCTCATCTTTGATAGACTCCCAAAGCAGTATGCAGAATTTTGGAGGAAGGAGTAGAATTTGAAATTGTTGGCATTTTATAAGGCCGAATACAGTACCGCCTTACCAAAGGCAACATCCTGAGAGTGGGATATATCTAAATAGTAATGCTTTGTGAATGTATGCAGCGATGACCGTTGCTGCCTCACAGATAAATTTAATAGGTACGCCCCTTTGAAGGGCTGCAGAAGAGGCTTTACCTCTGGTAGAATGAGCTCTCAAGCCTTCTGGCGGGTCCTTGCCTGCAAATTTGTAACATTCTGAGATGCCAAGAATAATCCACCTTGATAAAGTCTGTTTTGAAACAGCTTGACCCAATTTCCTTCTGGTGTAACCAATAAAGAGTTGGTCATCCACTCTGAGTTTGGAGAACCTAGAAATATAAAAGCTTAAAGCTCTTCTAGGGTCCAACCTATGGAGCCTTTCTTCCTCTTTACCCGGATGCGGCAGGGGGTAGAACACCGGCAGAACAATTTTCTGATTTAAATGGAATTCAGATACAACCTTAAGTAGGAAGGAGGGTTTTACCCTTAACACAACCCTGTCTGTGTGGAATACAGTATAGGGTGGCCTAGAGGAAAAGTGCCTGCAACTCGCTCACTCTCTGTGCAGATGTCAATGCAATCAACAATATGGTCTTGAAGGTCAACAACCTCAATGGACATGTGTGCAAGGGTTCAAATGGAGCACACATTAAAAACTTTAGAACCAGATTAAGATCCCAAACTGGGACCTGAAAAGAAGAAGGTGGGAACACGTTTGTGAGACCTTTAAGAAATTGAAGCACAAAGGTAATATTAAAGTAGGAGCATTCTTCCGAAGCGCGCTTGAAAATGGAGAGCGTTGCCAGGTAAACCCTTAATGGTCCCAACATTGAGACCTTTGTGTGCCAATGATAAGAGGAAAGATGACACCTCTGGAGTTGAACATGGAAAAGGATCAACATTCTTTTCCCTGTACCAGTCGCAAAACTTGTTCCAATGGCAACGGTACAGGGATTTTGTTACTGGCCTTCTTGCCAAAAGCAACACCTCCATGACGTCATCCGGGAGGTCCCAATCCTTATATCTCAGCCTTTCAGAAACCAAGCGTGAAGGTTGAGAGTGTTGACCTCTGGATGGAGAACCTGTTCCTCCCTTTGTGAGAGAAGATCCTCTTTCTGAGGAAGACGAATTGGAGGACAGATGGACATATCTAGAAGGTCCGGGTACCACGTTCTCCTGACCCAATTCGGGGCAATTAGGATCGTGCGGTTTCCGAACCTTCTCAACCTCCTGATTACTTGAGGAATGACGGGGATCGGTGGAAATGCGTAAAGTAGTGGGAACTCCCAACCCACCACAAACGCATCTCCTAGAGCTCCTCTCTGAGGAAATTCCCTTGAGCAATACCTTTTGGACTTTCGGTTGATCCCGGGTGCAAACAGGTTTACTTGAGGGGTTCCCCAAAGGGCGAAGATTTCTTGAAGGACTTCCTGAGCTAGTTCCCACTCATGGGGCACTGCACTCTGCCTGCTCAGAGCGTTCCACCATCATGTTTTCCTCCCCGATATTCCTTTTGAATTGCCCAGTACCAGAGCTGCATTTCCTCTCTGCACAGTGGTAGTGACCCTACACCTCCTCTTTTGTTGAGGTAATGCATGGCCACTGTTTTGTCCGTCATTATCAGGACATTCTTTCCTCTGACCGAGGGCAGGAAGGCCTTCAGCGCTAGTCTGATTGCCCTCAGCTCCAAAACGTTGATGTGTAGTTTGGACTCCGATGGAGAACAATGACCACTGACTGACAGATCTTTGGCATCGGCTCCCCACCCCATGAGTGAGGCGCCCGTCACTACTGTAATCTCCAGCCATGGTTGCCAAAAATGTTCTCCCTTCAGAATATTGTCCTCGCAGGCCCACCACAGAAGATCCTGTGCGACCCTGATTGGAACCTGAAGTCGGTCCGTCATCTTTCCTGAGAGCTGTGACCATTGAGTTTTTAGAGCCCATTGAAGGGACCTCATTCTCAGGCGGGCTTCTAGCACCAGAAAAATGCAGGATGCCAGGAGGCCGAGCAACCTCAAGAAATCAAAGGCCGGAAGATTCTGGGCAGTATGGAATTTGGTAACCATCTGAATAATGTGTTGAGCCCTCGCCTTGGGTGGCGAGCTATTTACCAAGGATGTATCTAATACAGCTCTGATGCACTTGAGCTGCTGAGAATGTGTCATCTGTGACTTCTTGAAATTGAGGGAGAAGCTCAGTCTGTGAAGGGAGTGGCAGGTGACTGAGATGATCCAGGGCTTGGTCGGGAGAGCGCGCCCTGATCAGCCAATCATCCAGGTAGGGGTAGACATGAATCCCGCCCCCTCTCATGAGATGCGCTGCCACCACCACCATCAGTTTGGTGAAGACCCTCGGGGCGGAGGTCAACTCGAATGTCAGGACTCGAAACTGAAAGTGCGAGCCACCAACAGCGAACCTTAGGTATTTCCTGTGCTTGAGATGGTTTGGCAGATGAAAATAAGCATCCTGAAGGTACAATGACACCAACTAATCCTGAAGTTGGAGGGCCTGAAGGATCTGAGAAAGTGTGACCATCTTGAATTTGTCCTTCCTGAGGAACTTGTTCAAGTATCTCAAGTCCAAGATGGGTCTCAGTCCCAGGTCTTTCTTGGGGATCGAAACATTTGGTCCACCAACCCTTGTTCTTCCCCACTACAGGTACTGGTTCCATAGCACCTTTCTCTAGCAGGGTTAACATTTCCTGCACAAGGAGCGGATTTGGAATCCTTAAAGAGTGTTTCCCCGGTGGATTGTTGGGAGGCTGCTTTATAAATGGAAGGCCGTAATCTTGGGCTATTGTCTCCAGAGTACAAGCATCTGAAGAAATGGCTTGCCATTCTTCGAGATGCTGAGACAGTCTGCCCGCTATCGCTGATTCCTGACGCAAGCTCTCAAAGTGGTTTTGGAACGGTTGCTGCAGTTGCCGATGGCAAGGGAGCTGGAGCTGGCTTTGCACTTTTTCTCGTCCACCACAAGGGTTTCTTCTTTGGTCTCTGACTGCCCATTCCTCTCGCCTTTCCAAAGGAGGAGCAGTAACGATAGGATCGCCCCCTCCAAGGTTGTCCTGAAGAACGAAAAGGCTGAGGTTGCCTAAAAGCGGCCCCTAAATATCTGGCAGCCGCCTTTGAGGTCTGCAACCTCTCATGGCTCTCATCAGCCTTGCTACCAAAAAGGTGAGACCCGTCAAATGGCGTGTTTAGAAGACAGATTGTAAATAAAGGGGTGTACCTGCAAACAAAATCCCTGGTCCTTCAGGTAAAATGCATAATATTCAAATGAAAAGTGGACCAGTGGATTAGGATGACACAAGCAGTTCAACAATTACAAATTTTAATCAATAATTCATCATATCAACAAATAACTATGTATTCGTTAAAACTGTTCATTCGATAAACGTTTCTTTCATATCTCAAATATAAATTCTCAATCCCACATTCTCTCATTCATACATTCTCATATAAAACCATTATGGCATACTATACATTGTGCAGTCATGTTCTAATTATACACCAATGTTTACACAGATTTTGCAAATATTTATAACCCAGTCCTTAATTTTAGGTGTCGTATTTCGTCTGGTTCTAATTTCCAGACTTTTCATATAGTCATCAACACGTGTTTCGGTCCAAATATAACAGAAATTGCTGTCTCTCTTTTGTCAACAACTTCTTCAGGACATAGGGCAAAGTATAACTGTCCTACCCTTCATGGAATTGCATAAGCCATTCTTAAATCCCCATGTCTCAAATCTAGTGATAGCAAATAGGTGTGTTTGGGTTCAATCCTTCACAGGCGTCTATAACCTTTTTAAGACCAGCATCCAATTGTCTCTGAGCCGATATTTATTTCAATTGCAGATATTTTTCTTACTTGCTCCCGGTCACTGACGGGCCACCTCTGACTCCGGACCCTCCACACAGAATATTACTGTATGGACAGTCAGAATGCTGGTTGATTTTCCTTCCAGCTTCAGAAAATGGGGATCCAAAAATTCATATTTATATGATTTGTAGCTATCTTCATAATCTGCTCACAATAACATTTTAGATATGTTCCCCAATGTTTGGACACTGTACAGAAACAATCGAATGCTATTACGCTTGCAATTTCAATGCTAGATAATGTATTATAAATTATTTGTTTATGCCGACATAATTGGGTTTATGATGCATTAATGTATATCTTTTACCTTTCATTTATTTATATGACTTATCCTCTGTCTAGAAGACACATGCCTGTGGTTGCTATTGGTACTATTGTTCAGAAGAGAATTGCCCTAGAACATCAGTGCTGCACTGCCAATTTGGGTGGGAGAAAGACTGATATGCAAATTGATATTTACCATCTCTGAAAGGCACACTGAGGCTTTGTGTCTGTCAAAGCCTCTGCTAGACCCAAACCCCCATGCACACATGCAATCCATGGCACGCTGATGGCCTCTGTTAGATAAGATTTTCATAGTAATGATAAATCTTCCAGGCCTGTGTCAACCCCAGAATTTTTAGCTTTACTGGTGGATTATTTTTTCTTATACCTCTGTGAGTGGGAACCTTTTTACACACTCAAAGAATATTTCAGTCTTTTTATGAGTGTGAATTCTTTGGCTCTCCATAGTGTCCATAGTGTCTTTTCAAATGTATCCTCTTTGACACATTTTTGGCAGTAAGTGCCTGTTGTGGTTAGGTTGCCCTGGGTGCTAAACTTTTAACTTTCTCTGGCTAACCTTGACAGAACTACAGTTCCCAAAGGGTAGAAAGGATCTTCGGATCCCTTTTACATATTAAGTGAGACCAGCACCCCCAACCTTAAATTGAATGCTGGGGTGATACTGAGTATCCCCTTTCTCATTTTAAATAAATGTGACATTCATGTTACAGGGACAAACTTACCATTAATGGCTGGTGGGAGTAATTTGTTGAACACTTAAACTGATGTGAAAGGCCCACCTAGACGTTACTAGAGGATTCAAACTGTCCGCACATCACAAGAAATCATGCTCTCACCTTTCTGCAAAGTATACAAAAGGCTATTTTACTTACCTTAGAAATGTTCTGCCATTCTGGAAAGTATATATAAGGTTATTTTGCTCACCTGTGTATTGGTTGTGCCTCTTCCGCAAAAGTAATGTTGTTGGTTTCACTGTATTATTCCTGTAAGGATAATTCTGTAAGTGTCCCCCCAACTGGGTTTTGCTGCCCCTGACTTGTTTTTAGCCTGTCCAGAAAAGGTCTGCCTTTGGTTTTACCGACATAGAAGAACTTTGGGTCATTCATACAGTGTAACGCCGGGATTTGCTTT
Organism: Ambystoma mexicanum; assembly: GCF_040938575.1. NCBI lineage: Eukaryota > Metazoa > Chordata > Amphibia > Caudata > Ambystomatidae > Ambystoma > Ambystoma mexicanum. Next base: position 1,044,947,087 of record NC_090924.1, read on the forward strand.
TCATGGTCTGTTTGAGACGGACACAAAAAGAGTTTTAGGTTAACATCTGCCTTTCAGTTACTTATAGTATCGATTTTACTTACCTTGAGTGTACCAGTGTTATCCTAAAATAAGTTATTGCTTCCCTTAGTCTGTGAACTGAAAAGCAATTGTAATTGAATATTACACCCAAAGGTTCAAACCCCCTACAATAAATATGTTATCCTGAATAAGAGTTAATGGTTCATACTGGCCCTAGTATATTAGTATCACTAGATCAGAAAATGTATTGTCCAGTTCATTAGACTATTTGATTTATTGCCGAGTGTCACGGTACAACTGATAGGGTCTACTACCCTGGTATTACTGAAAGTAATCCTCGAGGAAGAAGAACATGGGACAAGTGGTAATTTCAAGTACCTGCTGAAGACCCCATTGGATTCTCTGCCAGTGTTTCTTTAGTGTCCCCTGGGTGTGTGGGAACAGCAAAATTTAGATGTCTATAATTCGATTCCAGATAAAACCAAAGAATATTACAAGGACAGTGTACTTGTAAATGGTCAGGAGACCCCTGCAATTAGAGACACTGGGGCCAGCATTACAGTAGTGGATGAATCTTTTTCCAAGGCTGAGGATGTTGCTAAAACACCCAAAAGCCTCACTAAGCTTGCTGGAGGCCCTGTCGAAATGCTTCTTAGACTACCAGCTCTCATCCAGTGCAGCAACATGACTGTCAAGATACCTGTTAGTGTACAGACTGAGGTGCCTGGGAGAGTCCTGTTGGGGAATGATTTAAAAACTCTTAGAGTTGCATCAAGCACCCCCAGGCCTCCCAGCAAAAGGAAACAGGAACAGACAAGGAGGGCCAGGGGGAGTACCTTAGGTGGCTCTCCAGAGGATGCTACAGACGTATCTATAAGACCTAGCCCACAGGAGCTACTGACTGCTATTTCAAGGAAGAATGAGACAAAGAGGAAACCCAAGCTCACAAGGAAAAAGTCAGAAACCACTCCTGTGCTACCAAGAAGGAAATCCCAGAGAGGACTGTCCAAGGTCACACCTGTGACTACTCCACCAGCTGAGGCTGAGTGAGAGGAACAACCAGGAAAGGTTGAATCAGCTGTTGAAGAATCAGAGCTGGAAGAAGACCTGACCAAACTATGTCCTACTACATGCAGGCCATGTGGAAAAACTGTGGAGTGACATGCAAGTTCTCAACTGCCTACCATCCACAGACAAATGGATTGGCGGAGAGATTTAACCGTACTATAAAGAGCATGATAGGTGCTTTAGAGGAAACCCTTAGAAGAAAGTGGGACCTTCTAGTGCCATGCTTCTATTTGCTTATGGAGAAGTCCCTCAGGAGGGTGTTGGATTTAGTCCCTTTGGGCTTCTCTATGGTCATCCAGTTAGAGGTCCATTGGTCCTAATTAAGGAGGGGTTGGAGAGTGATCCTTCTCCCAAGCCTGTGAGAGTCACTGACTATGTGTTAGGTCTCTGAAGGAGAATAACACACATGATGACAGAAGCATCTGATAACTTAAAAGCAGGTCAGGCTCTGGTGACGCATTGGCAGGACCAGAAGGTCCACATGGCTGGGTATACTCAAGACCAGCAAGTTTTAGTTATGGTGCCTACAAGTTAGAGGGCCTTATAGGACAAATGGATAGGACCCTTCAAGGTTGTCGGAAAACTTGGAGAAGTCAACTATCTGGTGGACCTAGGCAATCCTAAGGAGGCCCCCCGGGTCTTTCACACCAACCGTCTAAAAGCTTATGTCGCCAGACCAGAAGTGGGAGCTTTGCTTCTATCTTCAGCTCAAGAGGAGGAAGAGAGTGAACCTCTACCTGATGATCTCAGGGGACAACCTTTGCATCAGAAAATAGAAGAAGTTAATCCCTCTTCTAATCTGACACTGGAACAACAGGAGGAGTGCAAGTTTCTGTTAAATCAGGTTACCTCCCTGTTTTCACTATCACCAGGCTTGACCCCTTGGGGCCAGCATGATATTCTCACTGGTGACTGTTTACCTGTTAAAGGCAGAGGATACAGGATGTCAGAAAATGTCAGAACCCACATAAAGGAAGAGGTCAACAAGATGCTTGATTTATGTGTAATAGAACCCTCTACCAGTCCATGGTCTAGACCAGTTGTGCTATGTGCCAAAGGCAGGATCCAAGGAGTTGAGATTCTGTGTGGACTATAGAGCTCTAAATGCAGTCACAAATAATGATGGCCATCCTTTACCTAGGACAGATGATCTGGTGGACAAACTTGGTTCAGCTAAGTACCCCAGTACATTTGACCTAACGGCAGGCTATTGGCAAATAGCCCTGTCAGACCATGCCAAGGAGAAAACTAAACTGCATTTTCAACCCCAGCAGCCCTCTACCACGTTAGGGTAATGCCTTTTGGACTAAAGAATGAACCTGCAACATTCCAAAGGATGGATAATCAAGTTATGAATGGGATGGAGGACTTCTGCATGGCATACTTGGATGACATTGCAGTGTTCATACCTACTTGGAAAGAACATGTTGACCACCTAGGATGTGTTTTGCAGGCTCTTGAGCAGGCCCATCTGACCATAAAGGCAAGTAAATGTCAAATTGGTCAGAGCAAAGTGGTCTACCTTGGACATGAGATAGGAGGAGGTGAAATAAGGCAATTGCCTAACAAAGTACAAGCTGTACAAGAACGGGCCACCCCTACTACTCAAACCCAATTGAAAGCCTTCTTGGGTCTCACTATATATTACATGAACTTCATTGAGAACTATGGGTCCATAGCTTCTCCCTTGAATGTGGTCTCCTCACTCACATTTCCAAAAAAGATCAGATGGAATGAGAAGTGCAACAAGGCATTTGAAGGACTTAAGAAGGCCCTTTGTCAAGCTCCAGTCCTAAGAGCTCCTCACTACAGCCAAACCTTCATTGTGCAAACAGATGCTTCCAATACAGACATAGGTGCAGTTCTGATTCAGCTGGATGAGAAAGGTAGGGAGCACCACATCTGCTTCACCAGCAGAAAGCTGAAGGAACCAGAAACAAGGTGGGCAACCATTGAAAGAGAATGTTTTGCTATTGTGTGGTCACTGAAGAAGTGTAGACCGTACTTATATGGATCTACTTTTGTGATTCAGATTGACCACCAACCCTTGAGATGGTTAATGCAGATGAAGGGGGAAAATCCTAAATTGTTAAGATGGTCAATCAGCCTACAAGGGTTTGATTATACCATTGAACACAGGTCAGGATCTAAATCACCAAAATTCTGATGGTCTATCCAGAATGTTTGACAGACTGGGGTAAGGAGATTACTCTAGGGGTGGATTAAATCCTCCTGTCCCCTAGTCTGGGGGGGGACGAGTGTTAGGGAGAATTCTCATAAATGTGCTAATTCCCTTCACCTTAGAGACCCCCAGCAACTTTGCTGGATGTTTGAGGACTTGATTTTTTTGTACCTGGAAAGAGTGTGAGCTTTTTTTTCCCACTCATGTATTTTGATATGTGTTTTACATTTGTGTTTTTGTTTATGGAGTTTAGGCAACATCTTTTCATGTATGTTACACAGCACCTTCATTACAGTGACACAGGGGTGTCTTTTAGACTTCTCACAGGTTTAAATGCCTTCTCTGGGATAAAGTACTGTTTCCCAGAGAATGTGAAGTGAAATTGACTTTACTACTCTTTCCAAATTCATAGACCCAGCACACACCATCTTCCAATGGAGTGGTGGAGGGGTTACATAGTATCCCCTGTGTCTAAATACTCATGTAGCAGTCAAATACTACCCTTTCCTATTGAAAAGGCTGGTAGCAGTGGTTTTACAACGAACTACCATGATCTTTCCCGACCGCGAACACCGGTAGTAAAAAAATCGCAGGAGCCATGTTTTTCAAGATGGCACCTTAAAGGAATGGTTCAGTTAGAAATATTATTGTCCCTATGGTTCGGCCATGTGTTTTTAATCATAAGTCGATAGATCGTACAAACATTTCCTATGCACCTTACCAGAGTTTTCGTCTCTTGAACACAAGCGAAATCAGGCAGCAGGGCGCAGCCATCTTGTGATAATCTTATCACTTGCCGCATCGCCCTGGGTGACCTGCCTTTGCGGCCCTAAATCATATCCCCTACTCCTGAGCTTGACATCACTAGACCCGTACCGCCCATTTCACAATGCCAAAGCATGTCTCTTGTCAACATTCTCTGCGCCCCAGCTAATGACGTGTCACCATGGAAATGGCAGGACGCCTCTTTCCTCAATAAGTATAAACAGACCATTTCACAACACAACAGCAGATTTTCTATTCCATTCCTCACACTGTATTTCTTTGAGTATTCTGTGACTCGTTTTTGTGCTCTGGTCAGCTACCTTCGTTGCTTGTAGCCTGTGTGAACAGATACTAGTACCACCACTATAAATTATTTTTGTTTGTTTACCACACAATGGCAACAATAATGCCCTACCTGTACGAGCCTGAGTATTCCAAGGAGGAATTACTGGGAAGAGAAAGATGCGGAAACGATGGGGCTTCAGACAACAGCTTGTAGGACGATTCAACAGAGGAAGAGCCTGGGCTTAGTCGCATTGGACAGTGTCTCCACCTGGTGTACCTGCAATCGGTGCGCGCTAATGCCAACCGAAGAGGAGAAATGCTGCTGCCGAGAAAACTGTGGATGCTTGTCCTACATATCGTAAGGTGATCCACAGCTGCAATGCGTTACCGAGCTGCCAGACTTCAGGGCAGCCTGCCTCACACGGTCCACGTTGAGGATTTTGATGGTGCTTATGGACGAACTTCGCGCAACAGTTCGCCCTTGTAATCCAAGTAACGAGTAAGTATACTCTGGTTGTGATGTCAGTTAGGCCACTACTATTTCATGGTTGTCTCCTATATTCTCGTAACTTCAATATATCATTGTCATATCAGTTTAGTCTTGCAATTCTCTAGTAATAGTCGCATAAAAATCGTTCAATATTGTGCAGTGTCTAGATAGCATTTGTCCTGGCAAAAATGCCATCGGATACAAGAATTGTCATTTACAACTAAGGTTTAATACACTTATATTGGTAATTTAAAAACAGTTTCTATCTTTCTTTTTCACATGTGGTATAGGCTGGTGGCCTATCGTTCGTTTACATGGTGGCTTCATGGGAGGCTTGTACACAGCGTTTGACGTGTAATACCCGCCTGTGTCGTTGGTGCCATTAGAGAAACTTTCCCCAGTGACAGCAGTCAGTACAGGGGATTTTCCCTCGCTGTGCTGCAACCAGACCTTTACAATGTGTAGTAGTTTTGTGCCATCAAAATAAGAAACAAAATAAAACACAACATATGTTCTATCAATGGTTGTTTCAGTTTTTAAGTGAATCAAGTGTGTCTCCATTCATCAGTGTTCCGGTGCCTTGTTTGCACGCCCCAGGCCAGTCCATCCCCCCTCCACTATTAAAGGCAGTTCGCACCAGTGGATGTGCGCTGGCAAGGGGTGCTGACAGGGGCGCGAACTGCCAAGGTGCCAAACACCATGTACACTTCAAAGCTATCTTTTGCGCATGGGTCACTGTTCACAAGGGCTCCTCAGACCCTGTGTCTCCAGGCAGGCTCCCCTTCAAGCAGGCCGTACCCCTGCAATCCACATAAGTGAGTCTCCATTCAGCAGTGTTCCGGTGCCTTGTCTGCACGCCCCAGGCCAATCCATCCCCCCCTCCACTATCAAAGGCAGTTCGCACCAGTGGATGTGCGCTGCCAAGGGGTGCTGTCAGGGGCGCGAACGGCCAAGGTGCCAAACACCATGTACACCTCAAAGCTATCTTTCGCACAGGGGTCATTGTTCACAAAGACTCCTCAGACCCCGTGTCTCCAGGCAGGCTCCCCTTCAAGCAGGCCGCGCCCCTGCAATCCACATAAGTGAGTCTCCATTCAGCAGTGTTCCGGTGCCTTGTCTGCAAGCCCCAGGCCAATCTATCCCCCCTCCACTATCAAAGGCAGTTCGCACCAGTGGATGTGCGCTGCCAATGGGTGCTGTCAGGGGTGCTAAACGGCCAAGGTGCCAAACACCATGTACACTTCAAAGCTCTTTTGCACAGGGGTCATTGTTCACAAGGCCTCCTCAGACCCTGTGTCTCCAGGCAGGCCGCACCCCTGCAATCCAAGTACGACATATACACGTCATTCATTCACAAACACACCCCTTTTTGTAATTCTCTATAAACCACTTGATATTTGCCATGATAACATCTTTGATCACTGCAAGTCAACTCGTGAACGTGCTACTTGAGAAGCCCGGTGACCGATGCTAATCTGCTCTTCGTCGTGTTATCTGTGAACTTCTGTGATCGCTTCGAGTGAACTCGTCAGTGTGCTACCTGTGAACATCTCCCTGTTCTCCTGCCACTAACTACTCTGCTTGCTGAATCTAACTGTTTGTTGGTCAAGGTAAGGGCATGTATCCTAATCAGATCTCCTTCATTTGTACATTTATATCTATTTCGAAGTAACGTACTCAGTAGTGCTATGTTAATTTGTCTTATTGCTATTGACTTGAGTTTCTTTTGTTATGTTATCGATATATCCATTTTTATCAGTGTCAATTGGCATAGAATTGCAGCCTTTGCGGACCGTGTCTATAGTATAAGCATGTTTCCTTTTCATGCACGATAGTACATTGAAGGGACGAGTAACATGTTCAGATTTTCAACACATCAATGAATTGTTTGTGAAAGTTATCCTATAATACAGCTGCCCACGCTGCACTGGTTTTGCTGTGGTGCCCAAAAGAAAGCGTTGTCATGCCTGCGCCATGGGCGCATACATTTGCGATCAATATGGACCTTATTTCCCATTTGCGAGACTTTGGTGCTTTTCTATTTTTCCCAACAAACTACACTTACCACAATGCACTTGGCTATAACCATCTATTCCTGGCCATTCCCATTTGTCATCTTCGGAACTACAATCCCCAGAAGTCCTAGGGATTTGCTCTGCTTCCATCAGCTCAGAAACAGAGAGGGAGGTGGCCGATTGTCTGCAGGTGTGCTGAGCCAGGTGCAACCAATTAGCCTGCCTCTGTGCTGGGCAGGGCGGTATAAAAGCTGCTGCCTGCAGGAGCTCAGTCTCTTGCATTAAGAGTCCTTCCGGCACCTTTTTGCTTCGAGCTATGGATCTTGTATGCATTTCCTCCTTACTCCGGCTTTGGATCCAGTGCCCTGCCGGGCTCTCTAAATTGCAGCTGATCACGCTCTTCTGCTTTCCAGCCTCCGCCCTGGGCCCTGCCGGGCTCTCTGTTTTGCAGCCGATCACGCTCTGCTACCTTCCAGTCTCCGCCTTTGCCCTTCCGGGTTTCTGCCTTGCAGCCGATCACGCTCAGCTGCTACCTTCCGCCCTGGTCTTCCAGGCTCCTGCCCTGCAGCCTGCCTCACTCCGGCTGCCTACAGCCCTTGTCCTCTGGGCTTCCTACCTTGCAGCTTACAGTCCTCTGCAGTCTTCTACAGTCAGCGGCCCTGCTCCTCTGGGCTTACTCCTTGCTGCCGGTCCTTCTGGCTCCTTGCCGCGCAGTCTGCCTCTCTCCGCTGCCAACAGCCCTTGTCCTCGGGGCTTCCTACCTTGCAGCCGATCACGCTCCGCTGCTTGCTATCTACAGCCTTTGTCCGCTGGGTTCTCAGTCTAGCAGCTCTCTACAGTCCTTTGCAGCCTTCTACGGTCAGCGGCCCTGCCCCCCAGGGCTCACTCCTTGCTGCCCGGCCCTTCTAGGCTCCTTGCCGTGCAGTCTGCTTTACTCCACTGCCTTAAGCCCTTTCCCTCTGGGCTCCCTACCTTACAGCCCTGCTCCTGTGGGCTTGCTCATTGCTTTCCTGCTCCTCTGAGTTCTCAACCTTGTTCCTTACTGTCCTCTGCTATCCAATCCTGTTACAGGACTTTCCCTTCATTTCCTTCTGCTAGTTTGCTATCAACTTCCTTTTCCTGGATTTGTCTGCAAGTATCTTCTCTTGTACTGTTTGTAGACCCTTTTGTACAGAGCTTGTCTGTTGGTTTCCATCAGGCAACCTCTGCCCCTTCCCTTGTCTCGTTTCTACGTTACAGACACCCATAGCTGTTGTTCCAAGCCATGAGTAAAAAGCGTGGGCCTCTGTTATAGCAAACTGTGCAGAAGGCTAGAGTTTTTTCTTAGGTTCGTGTAATACTCTTTTCCTATATCTGCATACACCCCTAGAGGGAATCCATTCTGTTGTACCTTATTCCTTGCTACACTTGCCTACTCTTCGTTCTCATTACTTTCAGCTGTGTGTGTACTTATCTGTCCACCTTATTTCGGCACAACCACCCAAACCCTTCCTGGGTTTCCTGTGCCTCTCTTAACAGGGTGTCATCCCGTGACAAGCGTGCATTGAACAATGTATGGTCTAATTCCTTCTTTCTCACATTTTTATGCAAAATCATTTTCGAATAATGTTGACCTTTATTTTGCAGAATTTACAACAATGCCTGCATGTTCTATTTTCGCTTGCCCTTCAAATACCCATGACAAATCTGAAGGCATTACAATGCATGTATTCCCTAACACTGTTGATCGAATAAGAGAATGGGTCAGATATTGCGGATATCCACCTGAAGACCTTGAAAGTAGAGTCAGAAAAGTCTTGGAGGACAAGAGGGGTGATCGATACCACATCTGCTGCCTGCACGTTACCCCGAATATGTACGTCACATCCTTATACACAAAGAAGAATCAACTGAGAACTCGAAAATTGCTCACAAACACTATTCCGACTTTATGTGCCGCCACAGGTGAGTCACGCTTCCGGATTTAGCTTTAAGCCTGTATTTTTGGTGTAAATGTCACTTATAATACTTTTGATATTTATATGATTGAATAGCTTTTTAAATAATGACCATTTTGCTAAACATCAGTCCTTGTTTTTGAGAACCCTCATAGAAAATTGATTTATGGGCACAGATAACTGTGCTATATTATGCATTTACATAAGCATAATGTTCTCGTATTCAGTCTCCTTACTTGCCACTTTTTAATGTTGACATTTCTACATCAAATAATACTTTCCCTTTACAACTCCATGACTATCCACCGAATATGAAGCAACAAGATTCAACATCCATGTCTTGCCTGGAGTCATCAACCACTTCGCATCAGGTAATCTTACTTAGCTATTCTGTTCCAGACTTGTTTGATGCATGGAATTTGAGATAATGTGATCATATTTTCGCAACGTATCATTGCTTTACACAATGTTTTGTTTTCGTGGTTTGATATTGATATGCATCTTTGTCCGCGTCCCAATGTGTGTGTTCAATGTCCAATATTTTCATCCTTACTAATGCAAGTACTGTGTTTCAGGGAGATGCTGAAGCGTCCACTACAATTACAACATCCCTCGTAGTAGATCCGGAGCCAGAGGTATGGGTCTTGACAGTTCCATCGAACGAGATAATCTGATCATATTTACATATCGTATAATTGTTTTACACAATGTTTCATTCGTACTTTGCTATTGATATGTACCTTTGTTGTCTTTCCAAAGTATGTGTCCAGTTTCCAATATTTTAATCCATACTAATGCAAGTACAGTGTTTCAGGGAGATGCTGGAGCGTCCTTTACAATTACATTATCCCTTGTAGTTGTGCCGGAACCAGACATTGTAGTTGATCCGGAGCCAGACCTTGTAGTTGATGCGGAGCCAGAGGTATGCGTACCGACAGTACCCTCTAACGAAAGAAAGTCGGTCTAATTTTCTGTGTAATTCAAATTACTTATTTTAAACGGATACTCTTTTTTTGTAGGGATGTATACATGATCTGTATATTGAACGGGAGGCACGTGGATCTGAGTCAGAGCGCCAGCTTGCTGATGTTGGAGTAAAGAAGGTTTCAAAGAAAAGAAAGAAAAATAAGGTTATAAACAGTTTATATTTTTGGCAATAGTTTTGTGCTGAGGCCTTCATTAAATGTTTTTTTTAATGTAAATTGTACAATACTGTATGTTGGATTTACACTGAACATCCCTTTCCCTATCTGGCCTGTGATGGAGTACGGACTATGCAGACACAGACAGCGATACAAATGACAGATGCTGCTTGCCAAACTGTTTTCACCATGGAGGATCTATTAATTGAGGCGTGGCGTGTTCATTGCTACAAAGCGACTGCTCCGCCAGATGAAGATGAAATTGAATTTATAGAAGATAGTTTTACATGTGTGCAGAGCACTTGACACAATCGATAGCCGCCAAAAAAAATGCCCCCCAAAAAACAGTTGACATTGATGTTTTCTCTTATCCATGGTCAAGTAACAGATGTTGAAATGACAGAGACTGAAGCATCAACACTATTGACCGACGAACTAGACAAAGATATCAACTATAGTATGTCCAGTTTGGCTGATATGTCCACAGCGGTTCAGTCCGAAACAACAGTGTTGCCGGATGACAGTCTAATAAAGAGGCCAAATACATAGTATTCGACAGCAGCTTGATGGAGATTATAAAGATGCTGAAATGTGTGCATTCAGTGGGAGGGGAAGTATGTGGGAAGCCATTGGTGAAGGTGACTCGTCTAACACAAGGCAGTAACCTCAAAATACATGCCACCTGTGAAAAGTTACATAAAACATTTTCATGGTCCGCTCAACCGATGCTGGGGAAACTGCCAGCTGGCAATCTACCGTGTGCAGCAGCTTTACTTTTCAGTGGCTCTAGTTTCACGAAGTTATCCAGTTTCTTTCAGTTTGTGGGACTCCATTTCATTTCTAAAACGCGATACTACAAATACCAACGTGATTATCTATTCCCTGCCATTAGTGAAGCTTGGAAAATTGAACAATTGGCTATTCAAAGTACAGTCTCCGACAAACGGTTCAAGCTAGCCGGCGATGGACAGTGTGATAGCCCCAGATTTTCTGCTAAGTACTGCACATACCATTTTCAGGACATGGAAAGTAAGAAAATTGTGAGTTCGGTGGTCGTGCAGGTGTACCAATGATCATCCGAAGTGGCCATGGAGAAACTTGGTTTTATAAAATCACTGGAATATCTATAAAGGAGGGCAATGCAAATCAACCTCATAGCCAGGGACAGACACGTTTCAATAGCCAAGACAATGAGAGAGCAGTATCCAAATATTAAACATCAATTTGATGTATGACATGTTGCCAAATCAATCAATCAAAAGAATCTCAGCTGCAGGGAAAAAAAAGGTTTGGAAAGTATTTCACAATGGTGCCAGTCTTTCAGCAACCATCTTTGGTGGAGCTCTAAAACATGTGATGGGTCTGTGGAAATTCTACTGGAAAAATGGCGGTCACTAATGCACCACTGTTCCAATGTTCACCACTAGACAGAAAACCAACATTTCCACCAATGTGAACATGGCCCTTTGTCCCCAGAGCAGGCACAGAAGAATAAGTGGTTGATCCCATCTTCACCTCCACACAAAGCCCTTGAGAAGATTGTGTTGGATAAAAATCTATCAAGAGATCTAAAGGGACTCTCAGAATTCTGTCACACAGGAGATTTGGAGGTGTGCCACAATATGTGTCTAGAGTACAGGCCAAAGAGATTGCATTTCGGCATCCAAGGGATGAAATCTAGGACTTTACTAGCGGTATTAGCGCATAACGAGAATGTAGGGCGTGAACAATCTAGGACTGCAGGAAACTTAGGGATGCTTCGCTACACTATGGTCTTTACGAAAAGAAGCAAAAAATGGGTGGTTAAACCAGTGTATGAGGAAAAGAAATTCGATTTTGTGAAAGATCTTATTATTAATGTCGTAGAGATGGATACTCATGGAATTGCGCACAAATCTGTTCAGAGCACACACACACATTGCCACAAAATATTGCCAACGTGCCATGTCCACCCAAAGCAGAGCTCGTTGAACAGTTCAAATCCCGGTACAAATGATTACCATGTGTTTTTATTTTTGCCAAAAATGTTTTTATAAAGTGTCCAAATAAAGTATGCAATTTGTCTTTTGAAATCTATCCTCTTAGTCCGTTTTTAAGAAAAATAGTACAATTATTACGATTGCTTTCACATTTCACAGTTTAGTCGAGCTACTGTGAGACCTTCATTTTTAGTGTTACTGACCAATGGATAACAGTGTGTAATAATCTTTGGGGTTTGGCAGTTGCCTTGCCAAGCTGAATATCTACTCGTCACACAAAAGGGATTAGACTTAGGCTACATAACATACTAGGCATGCAAGAAGTACTGACTGTAAAAACATGCCATGGGGTAGGAGGCCATGAAATAAGCAGGGGTGGGCCTATTACTTTGACTCTGTTTTTGTGTTACATCACCTATAATTTTGGAGTAGGGGCATTCTGTCATTGGCAAGTTTCCTCTACCTCTACCTCTCAGCAGCGCCACGAACAACGAGCAGTGACAGCCCGCAACCCCCAATTCTTTCCTCCAAAATTCATGTTTTCATGGATGCGTTGACAAGGGATGTTGCAAAGTAACAATGTATGTTCATTGTGAGTGAAGGTCACCAGCTTTGAATTTTTGCTTGGTAGCTGGGAGGCCCACGCGTCCCGCACACAGTATAAGGTTCTATTGTTTTTTGACCTTGAGAGACAGGGACCATTCCGAAAGGGATTGAATTGAAGGGGGGTGTATTAACGTATGATATGCTAAGGTTGTCCATTCCGAAACTGGACCTAGTTACATGTAAGTTCAGTTTATAAAAATCGTTGATACGAACGGAGGAGTCTGCATTACGCCAAGAGAATGGAAATGCTGAATATAATGTAAGTTTCTCTTTAGACGATTTTATACCAGAACTATTCAAAATACGAATAGCTGACTGTTATTGCTGGGTTACATTGTACTTGTTTGTTCTCTGTGGCATATTGCAATGGAGTGCTAGTACAACCTTTGTGTGCTGGGCTATCTATCGGGCACATGGTCAGGCCAGCATCGACACGCATGTAGACCAATACTGGTTTCCCCCTGGTTCTACGCTAATAAATCATTACATTGTGTGTGCACCTCGAATTGTTGCCTCAGTTTACGCATTACGTTTAGAGCTCAACATACTCCATTGCACTATCCTCGGAAGCAAATAGCGCAGTACTTTGATGTTCCACGTTGTATTCTCTCGGTTCACATTGTGTCACCTATGCACTAATAAAGAATATGATTCATTGTAATAAAGATCGGCTACTGAGACACATTTCTATAAAGGTCCTTCTTGTGTTTGTCTATGCACGCCAATCCAGGTTTGGTCCCTTTGTTCGTGTGTCTTTGGCGGGCTTCAGGACTGAAGACCGCCTCTGGCGTCTGAGGGTCTGGGTGGGCAGGAAGAGGGAGGTGCCCGAAACTCCCTGTGCTTAGTCTCCTAGGAGACCCAAATGCACTCTGGCGCGATTGGCTGGCTGACTGTCCGGCAAGGACAGCCACCCTGCTGGGTGAGTGACAGCTAGGCTGGAATGAAAGGGAGAAAACTGTTTGAAAGGCTAGTCTCCAGGACTGGAAGGCAGAGTCGGCCACTGGAACGAAAGAAACAAAGACGACCTGCAAGAGGATGGCTGCTGCAACTCCTGGACAGTTGGTTTGCCCGGTGAAGCCCTGCTGCAAGTCCGAATTGCCAAACTCCATTCGACAGAGAAGCTCCTTCAAGGACGGCTTCTTCCTTTGAGTTGGTGGGACCAATCAACTCATAAGACACCTGGATACCATTCTCAAGGCTGGTTAGGATTAACCAAGGAGAGTGACACCAGTTTGTGTTCTTGAATCTAAGCTACTGGAACTGAAGTGACTCCATCTTGTTTGCTTTCTTCAACGATCCCGTGCAGTGCAGGAGTCCCCCAATGTCCTCCCTATTATCCCCACAACTGAGGCTTAAGAACAATGAGATCTGCAGGACCTGCCAGGAACCACTACTTCAGCAGCATTTGTTTCTTCATACAAAAGGTACTGTGCCAACCCGATTGAGAGAAGGCCACTCTCGTGGTGAAAGTTCGTGAAACTTTCCCCAACTTGCAGACCTAATCAGCTTGCAACCTGACATATGATTCCTTTTCACCTAAACCACTTCTAAGAACTTTCGCAAAGACTTTACAGTTTGATACCAGAAACTGTTCTTTCCTATCCAGAACACTAGCCCATTGTCTTTGGCCTGGCCTATTGACTTGAATTGAACTCTTCTGGTGAACTAAAACTATTTACACTGCCTAGAAAGTATATGTGATCTATTCTACTTACTTTTGTCCTTTTTGCTCACTGCTAAGTAACTGAACTGCCATTTTGCTCCTATTTCAGGAAAGCTCAAACTGTCTCAAAAGCTTACAGTTTTGTATTGACGTATATAATATTAAGTTGCCTTCTGCTAGTGAAATGCTTTCTAAAGGATTGTATAATTAATTACAAAGTGTTTTTACCAAGAAACCTTGAGTATAAGTGTTTACTTGAACTACTATGATTGAAAGTCCTCTGTGTAACTACTTCTACTGCTCACATTCACTCTTGAGATAAGCCTGGCTGCTCAGCTCGCTACCAAACACTTTGTGGTCCAGACTTATACCAAAGGTTGGTTTGGCCAACACCTGTAGTCCTAATTGTGTGTAGTGGTCCCAGAGGGTCCTGTATGCAATTCTGCCTAACGGTGCTTTGTTTATCTGTCTAGTAATGATTGTTATTTGTGTATAGTTTAAAGAGGAGTGAATAGAGGTTTGAGTTTTTGGGACGTATTGCTTACTGGCCTTGTTATGGGTTGTTAGCTGGAGCATATTGTGACGATTATTCATCAAAGACCCGCAACCACAACCTGTATGCAGGCCAATGATATCTAAACCGCTTTGTCCTGTGGAATATCCTGGTGTGCTGTCACCGTTGCATCGTTGTGCACCATAAAGTGGGAGTTGGGTCAGGGGCTGGGGCTGAACCTTTTCAGTGGGCACTTGGTTCTATTTTCGATCACTATTCTTACCAGTTCCGCTATAATGCCATCTGTCTGTGGTTCAACGTAAATAAAACGTTACTATATCTGTCCTTATTTTCTGGTGGGACCCCCTATGTTAAGCGGATGCATCTGGTTCTCCATCCCATTGGGAGCTATACCTACTTCAAAGCACTAACCTTTCATGCACGTTGTGGTCTCAAATCCTCCCCCATGTTGTAATGTGTGTGTTCATTATGTGTGGTTTGGGTTTATGTTTAGGTTTGATCCAGTTTCTGAATTGTACGGTAACTTGTTATATTCGATTACAGAACGGCTACTAAAATACATTATTTTATTCTTTTATCTACACAGATATATTGTACCATTCTGCGTATGCCATAGTTTCCAGCTACAGTTGGATGGATTCTTCAATCAAAATTGGCGGATAACCATAAACGGTGCTTATTGTATAACCGTTATGGGGGACGACCGACAGGGACCAATCTGCCCTTTGCTGGGACCAACAATAAGGAGCAACCGGTCAGCGTTCACGATGTAACAATGTGCTGAAGCGAAAGCGTTGCACTTGAATGTTTAAAGAATCCACATCTTCTCACCAATGCAACACCATGTGGGTCATTAGAAGGTTTTGCTGGTGTAACATAAGGACACACAAGAATTGAAGTACAGGGATTGATCGATCATTGATCGCAATTGGCGTACCATGAGGAAGTTATAAACAACATTCGAAGCATGGGATGTTCGCTAGTTATAACTTGTATGCCAAACAAATATTGTTCATTTCGTGGACTTAATATTCTCTTGTGAGCATTCTTTGATAAATAAAATCACATGTTACATTGCAGACTATTAATATTTTCTTAAAATAACGTTCTGCTATCCTATTTGGAACAAGAAACAAAAGTTACGTGCTGTGAGAGGATGTTTATCTTCTTGGTTCTGCGTTAAGTAACGTTATGGTGTGGGTGATGACTAGGCACGTTTGGCTATACTGGCCACGAACGTCATGAAAATAGGTGGAGCATATCATTTGGACTAGTGATGTCAGCTTCAGGGGCGGGTGATATGATTTAGAGCCACAAGGGCACTTGAACGTAGGACGATGCATCAACAGATAAGATTAGCACAAGATGGACGCCCCCAACCCATTCTTCTCGCATGTTTAACAGTGAGGAAAACTAAGGTAAGATGCATAGGAAACATTTTAAGATTGATTACAGTATCCAAAAAAATACATGCCCAAACGATCGGGACAATAAAATGTTTGAGCGAACTTCCCCTTTAAGCTAAGCTTCACAAGACAGAGTTCTTCCTGTTAAGTTGTGAACCAGTCTTTAGCCCTCCACATAATCTTTAATCTAGACAGCTTCACTGCCATAAAATCAAAACAATGCACATTCTATGACGGATTCTTATGAATGTTCTTGCAAATAGAAGTAGTCCCCACGGAAGCGTAATACCAGCACAGACAGCTAAATGAAAAACCTGTCCTAATTAGGCCCTTAGCTCTTTTCAGCGAAATCGAGCAATGTGAACAATGCCAGACTACTAAAACAATCTCTGCTGGCATTTCTGAATACTAGCCAGACAGGATGAAAAAGGGCGCACGCTTTCAGGGAAGTGCTGTTCTGCAAGGGCTGTCTATGGCTGGAGACGCTGTCTGTGTGGATTCTTACCTGCTGCCTGCTCCCGGCTGAGAAAGCTGCTACAGCTTCACTGGAAAGAGAAGGAGAAAAACACTTGGAACTTTTTTTGCAAAGTCCTTTGGGTTCCGCCCCATTTTCCCACAATCCATTTAGAGGGGAAATCTTGCGCTTTCTGCACGCGATCTTTCAAGGAAGTGCTGCTCAGTAAAGGCTGTCTACGGCTGGAGACGCTGTCCGTGTGGATTCTTACCTGCTGCCTGCGCCCTGCTGAGAAAGCTGCTACAGCTTCACTGGTACGATTGCAAGAATTTAGCAAAGGACACTGTTGAAGTTTATGCCTGATTGACTATTAGTGACTCTATTGTTCTCCTTTCTGTCGAAGGAGAAGGAGAAAAACACTTGGAACTTTTTTTGCAAAGTCCTTTGGGTTCTGCCCCATTTTCTCAAAATCCATTTAGAGGGGAAATCTTGCGCTTTCTGCGTGCGCTTTCAAGGAAGTGCTGTTCAGTAAGGGCTGTCTACGGCTGGTGAGGGTGGTGGGGCTCCCCTTGAAAGCCAAGCCAGCGACAAGTGGGTTTTTATGGCCTTTCTGTCTTACTTTCTAGAATGGCCCCTTGAATGTGTGCCTTGTGCTCAGAGTTAATGATACACGACTACTAAGATCTATAAAACGATTGCATGCGTGTGACAAGTGAGTTCTTAGCAACACAGTTTTCATTAATTTGGTTGTAGCTAACTGTGTGAATTATTTCGGTGTGTCCCCTCCTGTCTTGTTTTCATTGCCGAAACTGATACTCATGTCCAATATACCCTACACACTCTAAACGAACACATCGGCAACGGCAATAGTGTCACTCCTGGCAACCAACCCCAGCCCCCAAATGCTAAGAAAGGTGTCCAAAAAAGCCATTAACACCGACAAACCAGAAAGCTCTGGTTATGAGTGACATCCGAAGGGGGGGCGTGGCTAACCGCCATGTGAAGAGTACGTTCGCTCCGCGCGCTCCGCCTGATGCGACCATCATAAACTGCCATTAACTACATTTTTTGGGGGTCCTGAAGCCCACAAACCGCCTCACCGAGGGCTGATACCCTGCTGCACCTGCGGGTCAACTCTCGGGGCTCTGAGCGACCGGCTTCGCCTTATATACCGTGCAACACAATCCAGCGGATCAGAGCCAAAATGGCGGCTCCCACACCCACCACGGCGCAGCGGCCCGCACTCTAAGGCTGCATCCGAGCCGCAACGCCCAGGCCGCCGGAGGGGAGAAGACCCCCCGCCGTACACGAGCGCCCGGCCGGACCGACGAGGGGGACCTGCGCGAACGAGAGGAGGCGCAACCAGGACGCAGAGCCCAGCCTGATACGAGCCGGACACAGGTGCTACCCACTTCGGAACCGTGTGCCTGGGAGTCGGAGAATCCTCGAGGTGAGCGGGGGGGACAAATCCAACTGCTATATACCGGCTATCTCCGCCGGCCCACGAGAGTGGCCCCCCCCTCCCTCTTCCACCCTACATAGGCATGGTGTCCTCCTCCACGAAACGCCAGCCGGGCCCTAACCACTACTTCTGAAACCCAAGAAACGGCCCCGACGCACGCTGGCGAACACTGCTGGTCTGGCCCCTGCACATTAGCTATCTGTCTGGGCTTCCGGAGCGGCCCACATCATACTGCGGCCCTCTACCGCTGCTCCCGTCCGGACCGAGCCGCACAACGGCTCAACCACTGGAGCGGGCACTGGGAACTTACGGCCTCTTCGCCTCACCATACGTCGACCACCCCTAAACCAGTGAAGCGCCTGTGGTCCAGTTGATATGTCCACCAAAGGGGCGAGGGCCAAGCAACGCCAGACCACCATCGATACCTTCACGGCGGCGGGGCCCACAGCGCCTGAGACCATGAACGGGGCACACGCCGTAGATCTACTCGACCCCTCGAAGCCAACAACTGAACCGAGCAACACACAGATCCTCGAAGCCATTAAACAATCTCAAACGGCTGTGGAACATAAAATTGATGCAGTCGCCATAGACCTGGGCCTCCTACGCCAAGACGTCTGCTCTTTGGCCAGCAGGACAGATACGCTCGAAGCACAGGTCCGCGAAAACATCGAAGCCAAAACTGTGCTCCTCAGAGATGTAGATGCACTCCAACAGAAAGTGAAAAACCTGGAAGACAGGGCTGAGGAGGCAGAAGGGCGCGCACGCCGTAACAATATTCGCCTTCTGGGCCTCCCTGAGGGCATCGAGGGATCGGACCGCACAAACATCATCGAAAGCCTCCTACTACAGGAGGTAGGTGCAGAGAAACTCTCCCAGGGTTTCACAATCGAAAGGGCTCACCGATCCCTCACCTCGAAACCCACCCCTGGCAACCCACCCAGACCAGTAATCGCAAAGGTACTTAATTACAGGGACCGTGAAACCATTCTCGCCTTCTTGTGATCAGGCGGCCAGATCTGCAGGGGCTCAGCCAAAATATACATCTATCCTGACTATACTTTTCAGGTCAAAATGAAGAGGGCACTGTTTATACACACCAAAGCTAGACTGAAGTCTGCCGGCCTACGCTACATGCTCCTATACCCCTCCAGATTGAAGGTGATACGCAACAACAAATCCTACCTCTTTGATACCCCTGCCGAGGCTCGGGACTGGACGGACAGTGAGCAGATCCCAGACATTGAAGTTAAGCGACAACCTCGCTAAGCCTCGTCCCTCAATGGCTATACCTTGCCCCAATGTCTCTCAGGGGCCCCACCAAGGAACGACTAAACACACCGCAGCTGACTTCATTCCTCGAAACGAGACGCCCGGACGAACACTCTCCTACCCCCGGAAGCTCTGTCTTGTTAAGGGTACCCAGATACCCGCCCGTAGGGCACCATTCGACCGATGCTCGGTCTAAAGGAGCGGAAACGGGACTGTCATAGTGAGGGAGACCTCGCTCGACCTGGTTTATGTTTGGGACGTTCAAAGTTATGGGAGGGAGGGAAAAAGGGAGTTGGCACAGAAGTTAGGTGCCTGAATCGGGAAAAACCAAGACCACCAACAACCATCGTAGACAGCACGGATGAAGCACTTTTCCTACGCCGGACGGGATTGCAGTTATCGGAGCTGAAGTCAAAAGACGCAGGCACCCCAGTTGGAACCCACATCCACCACCCACTCAGACCTCAAACGAGCCCCACGCGCCTCTCACCACATGCAATGCCTCCAGATAAGCCTGAGATAGATACTGTAACCCCTGAATCCCATGGCTGACCCGATAAAAATCATGACGTGGAACGTCAGGGGCATGAATAGCTCCGTGAAGCAACGCTGCATATTCGCCTACATCAAAAGAAATAAAACCAGAATAGCCCTACTTCAAGAAATGCACCCAACGTCGGACAAACTGAAGGCATTGGCCAAAGCATGGCGCGGAACTCTGATAGGATCCTCCTACTCCTCTTATGCCAGAGGTGTCCTAATTTGGGTAGACCGCTCTATCCCCTTCAGATTAGTAAGCTCCAAAGTAGACGACGAGGGCAGGATGGCACTAGCATGCGGCACAATCGAAGGCAGGGAGATGTGCCTAGTTAGCACCTATGCACCCAACCACGACGCAACAGCCTTCTTTCATTCCCTACTCTCGCGTCTCAGCCCTTACAGGGACCAAACCATGACATGGGGAGGCGACCACAACTGCACCCTTGACCCCCAGAAAGACAGGTCAGATGATAAGCATACACGCCCTTCTCCACCGGCCAAAATACTGTCCAGGCTGTTACAGCAGTTACAACTCCGAGACTTGTGGAGAGAACAACACCCAGACCTGCGAGAGTTCTCCTTTTACTCCCCTCCACACGCAGTCCACACTAGGCTAGACTATCTCTTTGTAAGCCTAGAACAACAGGCAATGTTTGGCGGGGCTCAGTACCTGCCCAGGGTGCTGTCCGATCATTCCCCACTACTGGCCGACTGGGAGGTTTATCCGCCTAAACCCCCTGTCCCCACCTGAAGACTTAGGGCCGAGGCCCTCCATGACACAGCCCTCCGCGAACACATCGCGGACAGGACAGAGGACTATTGGGAAAGAAACCTCATCAGTGTCAAATACATAGGCACCGGAGGCATACAAAGGGGTCATGAGGGTTGAGATGATTGCAGCCATGGGTGGAGCACTAAGGTCTGTTACTTCCTCCCTAGAACACTCATAGAGGGAGCTGGGAGAACTGGAAGGCAGATTAGACCCATCCCCTGAACACTTACAGAAAGTAATTGACCTAAAACAAACCTGCCTTACGCACTAGGAGTCCCTGGGAAGGCTGAGCTACGCCAAACACATTGAACGAACCCATGCCCTCGGTGATAAACCCGGTAAACTCCTGGCCTGGCTGTACAAGAGGGAGACCCCCAGAACACCCATTTGCCAAGTACTCAAACCAGACGGCTCCTTAGTGCACACCCAGTTAGAAATTAACTCTGTGTTCTCCGACTTTTACGGCAAACTATACGCCAGACCCCCGCCCATGGTCGACTCCGACATTGAGGATGTCCTGGACGACATCGTCCTTCCCAGGCTCGATCCTCAAATGACGGACATCCTAGACGAGCCCATCACCCCAGATGAGGTCAAGGTAATCATTAGATCGCTCCCGGCCGGAAAATCCCCTGGCACTGAAGGCCTCCCCGGGGAAATTTATAAATTGTATGAAGAGACCCTGGCCCCTCTGTTGGCGCAGGTGTTTAACGAAGCTTACGAGCATGGTGCCCTCCCAGACTCCATGAGGGAAGCTGTAATTATCCCCCTCCTGAAACATGGTAAAGATGGATCGCACTGCGGTTCCTATAGGCCCCTCACCAAGTTAAACGTTGATTGCAAAATCTTAACCTCCCTGCTGGCGAATAGACTGCGAAGCGTGATCCCCCACTTGATCCATCAGGACCAAACGGGTTATGTGCCCGGACGCTCCATAACAGAGTACCTGCGTAGGTTGCATCACATCATGTACAGCACGGAACAGAGGCCTCAGAGATACGCGGTTGCGTCACTTGACGCCACCTAGGCCTTCGATTCAGTGCGCTGGGAATGGCTATATGCCACTATGACTAGAATGGGAATCGGACCCGCCTTCCTGAAATTGACCCAGCTAGTCTATACCAACCCCACCGCTAGGGTGCGCACAAACAGGAGCTTCTCAGACAAATGGTCCCTATACAGGGGCACCCGTCGGGGCTGCCCACTCTCCCCGATGTTATACATCATTGCCACCAAACCCGTAGCCGCATACCTCAGACAAGAATACGGAGATGGGGGCATCGTAATAGACGGAGTGACCCACCTCATCTCTATGTACGCCGACGATACACTATTGTACCTACACAACCCCGAACACCTCCTGCCCTACATTCTAGAGACTCTGGACGGATTTAGCAAATACACGGGAATCCAAATTAACAAGGACAAGTTCTGCCTCTACCCTCTAGCTGCTCTGTATAAGGAAGACCTAAGATCCCTTCCCCCCTTGACCTAAAATGGCAAGTGACCTCCTTTAGGTACCTGGGAATCACGATACACCGGGACCCATACACGGAACATATACTCAACACGGTGAGAGCTAAAGACTCTCTTGAAAAATCTATGGAATTCTGGGGCAAGCTCCCGCTCTCGATGGCCGGAAGGGCAGGTCTCCTCAAAATGGTTGCACTCCCCCGCTTACTATACAATTTTACAAATGTCCCCTACAACATTCCCCCCTCCTTCTTCAGAAACATTAATAAACTATGTAGAAGGTTCCTCTGGCAGGGAGGCAGACATAGGGTGGCGCTGGACACACTCCAAAGACCCTACGAGAGAGGTGGAATGAAAGTCCCCAACATCGAACTGTACTACCTTGCAAGCCAACTAAGGCATGTGATGCGATGGATGGCCGACGAGATCTCCACGGACACCAGGCTCCTCCAACCTGCATTGCCCAATCTCCTCCTAAGGGATCTACTCTGGGTCCGGAACAGACTCCCACAGCCCTTCCCATACCTAATCAAACTTGGAATAAAGCTCTGGAACAGAGCATGCAGAACAGTGGGGTCAGCTGATCCCTACTCCCCACAAATCCCCATCGCAGCAATTATGGCCTACCAGCCATGGGGCTCTCTTGAATCGCGCACCCAGTGGGAACCCTACGGAGTGGCTACCCTAGGAGACCTAACACGAGACCAAGAGATCATACCCTTCCCCGATCTCACTGAGACCACAGGATTACCTGCTGGTCAATTCTTGCTCCATAGGGCAGGGATACAAGCCATAATGGTTAGATGGCCAGAGGCTACTACCCCAAACACGGAAAACGAGGTCATAGAAACATTATTAAACACAGCCGAAGGAGGCCATGAAACCTCGCGACTTTACAAAACCCTGCTTCAGGGCACGACAAACAACGAGCTCAAAAGCAAAGTAAAGTGGGAAACCGAACTAGGCCAAGACTTTGCGGACGAAGAATGGGAGAAAATAACCCACTACCACAAGAAAGTTTCTAGGAATGCCCGTTTGCAGATCATTCAATTATACATCACCAACAGAGCCTACCTAACACCTGAGGCCATATCTAAATTCAAGGGGGCTGAGGCCCAAGTATGCCCCAAATGTAAGGAGCCCAGAGCAGGAATGACGCATATGTTTTGGGGCTGCCCAGAGATACGCAATTTGTGCACACAGGTGCAGGAGAGGGTGGCGAACGCAGATATTGAGCTTGAAGTGATTAATCCCGCAGCCTGCATCTTGGGCATGAGTGGGCCTCTGAGATCGTGAGTAGAACATCGTCCACATATAGGGCGATTTTGTGTTGCATGGGGCCGCTCTGTAGCCCTTTGATTTGGTTGTTTCCCCTAATCCTTTGGGCCAAAAGCTCCATGGTGAGTGCGAAGAGTAAGGGCGACAGCGGGCAGCCCTCCCGGGTTCCGCATGACAGGGGGATCGGAGCTGAGCTGTGTCCGTTGATTCTCAGGCTAGTGCTTGGGCTATTATAGTTGGCTAGAACCATCGTTTGGAAAGTTGACCCGAAGCTGAAGGCCTCTAGGGTGTGTTTCATAAAAGTCCAATCTACCCGATCAAATGCCTTGGCTGCATCCAGAGCCACGAAGACTAGTTTCTGGGCGTTTCCGGGAGGCAAGGTCCACCAGGTTCAAGGTTCTCCGTATGTTGTCACCTGCTGACCGGTGAAGGATGAAGCCTGCTTGATCGGGGTGGATGATCTTCGGGAGGACGCGATTGAAGCGGTTTGCCAGAATTTTTGAATATATGTTTGCATCGATGTTTAAGAGTGCAATCGGTCTATAGGAGGTCAGACTCCTTGGGTCCTTTCCTGGTTTGGGCAGGAGGATGGTGGTTGATTCCTTCATCGATGGGGTGACTGATCCTGTTTCCCTGAAGGAGTTGAACAGGGTCACCAGGTGGGGGGTCAGTTGTGGCCTGAATAGTTTATAGAACCTGCTTGAAAAGCCGTCTGGTCCTGGGGCTCGTGTTTTAAGCGATTTAATGGCCTCCTCAACCTCCTCCCCTGTAATGGGCTCCTCCAAATCGTCTCTTGCTGTATCGGCGAGACGGGCACTGCTGCCTTCTGCAGATATTCCATCTGTTGCGGTAGGTTCCGTGGGGTTGCCTTCATGATTTGGGTCAGGTAGTCTGTTGCGAGCCGTTGCTTTTCGGGCTCTGATTACCATGTGACCCCCTTGGAATCACGCAGACCCGCGATCGTGTTGACGCGTCTCCGCTTGGCTAGTTTGGCCACCAGGAACATGTTCGCCTTGTTGCCCTTCGTGTAGAAGGAGTAGTCTCTTTCGTCGGGGTGAAACATGGTCTTCCATAACCCATCCTTCTCACCCGGAGCGAATCCCTGCAATTTTCGGAACTGGATAAAGGGCGGGCTGGAGACTATAGACCAGCTATATATGGGAGGGATACCCCTCACTTTCGACCAATGTAAGGAGAAGTTCCAACTCCAGGAAAGGGACAGATTCACTTATATCCAGCTACGCCACTGGTGCTCACACCCCCAAACTCTGCAAGCAGCAACACGCCCACCCACCGCCTTGGAACTCACACTGGGGGGGCCTTCCGACCCGGGGCAGGGTATCCACACTATATAGGCGCTTCTTAAGCGACTTCCTGTCCACAAAGACCTGCTGTATGGCCCAGTGGGAGGCGGACCTGGGTCATCCAATAGAGGACCAAACCTGGGTGGACATATGGACCAGAACACACACCTCTTCCACCTGCATTACCAACAGGGAATGTGCGTACAAGGTGCTGCTGCGGTAGTATTACCCGTCCCTTCGACTTCACCACATGAACCCACAAGTGGATCATGCCTGCCGGAGAGGATGTGGCCACCCAGGCTCCTTTTTCCATATGTGGTGGCTTGCCCAAAGATCAACAGTTCTGGAGGATATGCCTGGAGACCATCACGCAAATTACGGGAAGGGCTATTCCTCTGGAACCAGAACCAGTTTTGCTGGGAGCCCCGATCCCCGCGATCTACCGCGCTCTGGGACCAGATCAAAACTATTGACACACTGCCTACTGGCGGGGAAAACGGTGTTGGCCCGGGCCTGGAAATCCCCAGATGGCCCTCACATAGCCCAATGGTGGACTAAACTCTGGGACATTCTGAGTGCGCAGAAGGTGACGGCAGAACAGGCGGGAACTCTCCATCGCTTCCAGAATATTTGGGGCCCAGTGCTTGAATACGACCAGCGCTTCCCCGCCTGGACCTATAAACCGATCAGGGCCCGATGGATCCTGAAAAACCAAGAGAACCCTGAGGAAGACACATAGACGCTAAGGCGCGAACTGGGTAACCCAGGAGGGAAAATTCCGCCTCCAAAACTGAGGGGTGGAGAGGCCAGAGGGAGGTGGGAGGGAGGAAGCCTGGTGGGGGGAATAAGGACTGAGGATCAACATGCCTGGAAAAGCATTGCTTGTAATGTGTGTATTTACCATCCTGCCTTGATTTAAAATAAACAAAGTTAAAAAAAAAAAAACATGCAGAAAATCAGAGAAACAGAACTGGAAGGCCCTGTGTCGGCGCAAGTCTCTACACATGAGCCGATTAACCAATTGGTACACGAAATATCTAAGCAACAACATGACCTTCACAGGAAACTATATGCGAGCCAACTAATGAGTGTAAGGGAAACCAAACGGGCCAAATGGATAGTAAATAACTTCACAGACAGGCCACTGAATCCCAAAGGAAAGAAATTCGAAAGGCGGTTGATGCATATCTAAGCTCCCAAAGCAACGAGCATATCCAACACAGGATTCCGCCAGAAAGTAATATGCCAGTCTGTGCCAACCACTCTCAGCACTCAGAATGTGGTCGAAATGACAAACAGCAAGGGGATCAACCTTGTAATCAGCAATTGCCAGGGAACCAAAATAATCCATCAAATATACTGCCGACAACTAGACCCAATAATGAGCTTCAATTTAGCAATGCTCTGCCAAATGTCACCTTTGAGCAAGGTTTAAAATGTAGCTGCCAACATCTAAATCAGCCTAGACAAGCATTTAGTCAACTGCAGCATGAGGGAGGGTACAACATACCTCCGAAAACAGCGATGGACTCGTACAGGCAAAGTCTCACAAGTGGTCTTGCAGGAAATCAGAAAAACATCAACCATACGAACATTAAAACCAAACCGGCTCAGCATACACTGATTATGAAATGTTGCTCAGCACCCTCTAAACAATTCACGCTGTGCCGTGCCAACATTCTAAACATCTTTAAGGACACTTCTACCCTAAATAGTATTGCTTCAGTCGATATTGCGAAAGTAGAATTCCCGAACCTATACCAGAGACGGTCAGGCTGTGGATACCATCAGGCATGGTGGCTCAGGCAATATGGAATGCCAATCCCGAATTGTTTGAATTGGGCTTCATCATTTTGCAAGACAACCAAGGCTACGAGCCTTCAAACATGGTGAGACCAGCAACAGAAAAATACATCAGTGCTCGACATTATACAGACACAGACTGGGGAACCCGCCAAACATAACTTAAATCTCATAAACCAAGTGATCAGACAAGGATATCAGCTTGAAACAGACTAGTTTAGCCAGCTGCAATACTGGTGGACATTCCCACCTCATTAAATCTTTGGGTAGTAAATTGGAGGGCTTTCACATAATTGCACTCCAAGAAACGTGGTT
Organism: Ambystoma mexicanum; assembly: GCF_040938575.1. Classification (NCBI taxonomy): domain Eukaryota; kingdom Metazoa; phylum Chordata; class Amphibia; order Caudata; family Ambystomatidae; genus Ambystoma; species Ambystoma mexicanum. The sequence continues at coordinate 1,044,973,833 of NC_090924.1, forward strand.
ACTAAATGACCCAGTGTGGAACGACCATCTGTTACTTCCTGCGACTCCTGCCACCAAAGGCCGACCTACATCAGGACTAATGGTGGCGACTAAAATCAGAACAGGATGTATTCTGCAACCATGGCTGACACCCAATAACTATATCCAGCTGGTCAAGATCTTTCAGCATGAACAAGGGATTGCGTTGTTAAATATCTATAGGAATCCTGCCGGCATATCTGATTCCACATTTTATCAAGACCTCATTAATATGCTGGACGAAATTGCTCATGACACGCAAGTGACCAGCACAATTATGGTGGGAGACTTGAATTTGCGATGTCTTGACGAAACTGCACAAAAAAGATCAGATGTGTCGAAGTGGACTGTCCTAACCAAAGAACGAGGATTAATCATGAACAACAGATGACTCCCTGAAGACATACCACCTACACCTACATGGTCCGGGGGCCAGTCAAATAGCATAATTGATTTCATATATGCTGATAGAGCCCTGTATAATCAGACCGTCAGATTTCAAGTGTTGGAGCAATCATTCAGTGATCATAACATCCTAACAATGATCTGGAACTCAAACTTAAGAAAAGCTCCTAAGGTAAGGAATTATTACTCTCTCGACCTGGAGACAAATAGTGCAAAAACTAGATTTCGATGGAACGAATACAAGCTACGACAACTGAATGAAGTAATATTACAGAATCTACTCAAAGATGGAAAGACCTCATACACTTTGGATCTCTTCCAATTTAGATCTAATGGGCCGATGAGCGAGCCAAAGTATAAAAAAGCTCCTTTCATCCACTCCTTTGATCCAGAACAGATGAATAAGAAAGCTCAAATAAGAAGAGACAAAAATACCGCCTGCTCACTGCCTGAGCCTGATAGATCAATCACTTTACGCTCCATAAAATGTTGATACAGAAACTGGACACGCAGCCGGAACGTGATGAAATCTCAACGAGATGGTGAGATAATGCTACGAGTCTGGACATCGAAAAGCACAGCTCTTATGTGGTCAATTCTCAACAAATCCGGAAACAGCAAAAGATTGGTTCAGATCAATGGAGACTCAGAGGATTGCTGGCTACAACACTTTAGGGAGCTTTACAGTACAACGAAACAGAGCATGGTACAGGTTCCGATTACGACATTGTGGGATGTTTTTACCCATGCATACAAGCCCTACCATAAAACTGTGCAGTACTGGCATTGAAAACATCATGATGGCCAGAACTCCCCAGAGAGTGCACAGGGAAAACATGAAGAATGGGCTGCCACCCATTTTTGCCTATGTTGTGAGCACAGGAGGGCACTGCCTAAAACCACCATTGGGCTACACACACAGTAGCCTGAAACCATTGGGAATGGCAATGCTGATTGCCAAAAGCAACCCAGCACTGTGGGGAATTCATTTTCTTAATCCCAAAAATGGTTGCATTACCAGTACTCACCACTATCAGAAAGCCGGTGTTTTAAAACCACCAGACTTTTGTGTAAAACTGAACAAATGAAACAAAACCAGACCAAGGAAAGACTTGCTAAGAGGTGGATACAATGTAAAAGTATATTCTGAAATGACTTGAAGGAAATCATTATTTAATGTATAGGTAAAAATTGTCAGTTTGATTTGAATGTAGAAAACTGGGAACAAAAAGTGACATTTAGCTGAAACCTGGCTTAATGAAACTGGATTCTTCCTGACAACTACCCCCAACAGGAGTTGAAACTGGATCAACAGCTGTGTTCCCTGCCAGGCCTGGCTGCATCCTCAGGTCACATGGCCATGTTGATTGAAAGGGGAGTGGCAGCTGGGGACTACAAGGAGTTGAACAAAGGCCTGTCCTGGACTCAGGCAAATGTTATATTGGGGGCGTCGTAAAAGTGGCTTCCTCTTAGGGGAAACTGGGAGGGGCAGTGGCTCTGCTAGCAGCTGAGCTTGGGGGAAGTGGATAAACCAGTTATTCCACCCTGTGATGTGGGAAGCCACACCCCTTTTTGACCAGAGCATAATTTTAAAAAGATAGATAACTCATAGTGCGGACTTGTCAGAATTATACAAGTAATATCATTATTTTTGTGATTTTTCTGTGAACATTTTAAGAGGCGTTAGGACCCTGTGGTGTATTCTGGGGGGTTGCTAGCGGAAAATAGGGTCTCATTCCAAATGTATGCATGTTAAAAATCTGACACTATCATCTGTAACCCATATCCCTGGTGCACATTTGTGTAAAATCTGGAAAGGTTTAGAGGTCGTTATCTGGATGAAAAGGGGAGAATTCTGTCGTCAGTGGACACGACATCGTACAAAGACAGGGATCGGATGGTTTGGTGCTACAGAAAATATGTTAACTGGACCTATAATATTAGAAAAATATGTATTTAGATACATAGATACATAGATAAATATGTATTTGGGTCAGAAATAGATTTGTGTGCAATCTGACAAGGGGAGGTTCCTCTGACCATAAAACCTACAGCATCACTCTGACTCACATTTCCTTACCCCAATCAAGGGAGAGAGGAGGAATTGGCCAATGATAAGTGAGAGGGGCAGGTTTAGTTATGACCAACGCACAGACCCACTTTCCAAAACACATAAAAAGAGACTGCTGGGACAGGTAGGGACATTCAATTCCATTTTCTGCGGAGCATGCTGACCGACGACTTCACATCCAGAGACCCAGACTTCAAATCCATCAATCTCCAAAGACCAGAACTTTACTTCAGAACTTAAAGCAAGGGCCGAAAACCCACAAACTGAGAACTCTTCTCAGCAGGCCTCAGCAACCTTAAAATCATTTGCGAACTATTCTACAGCCGGGCGAGCTGTTTGAATTCTTTTGCCAAGAACAATTGCCAGAGACCAGACCAGAGATCCAGAGTGACCCAGACCGCTGTGAGCAGAACCTGAGAGCTGACCCAGATCACTGTGAAGTGCCGAGACCAGAACCGGAGTCCAGTCCAAAAACTGACCAGATCCGTGGCGCGGCCTATTTCAAATTTATATTGTGAGTACCTAGCAGAACTGTGCAGAACCAATCTCTTAGTTAAAATAATCTAATCCAAACTATTTTAACCTAAGTAGAACTGCCTCCTAGAAATCGTATCATCTGTCATTTTTAAAGCTGCACAACTGTCACCTGTCAATTCTGCAGCTGCAAGCTGTCACCTTTCATTTTGAGTTTTACTTTAAATCCGAAAATCTACCTTTATTTAATCGTCCGTATCTCTGGAACCGTTTGGGCTAGGAACGAAATTTATCTCAGCTTTCCAACGAACCTAGAACCGACTTGCTACTCCTTATACTTTTGCCGTAATCACGATTCACGCACTTGCGAATTGGCTTGATTTCTTTACCTGTAAAAAGATAGCAGCTTTTTGCTTTCCTCTGCTAAAAATGTGTTTGCCTCTTAATAACCATCCCTGAATCATTGCTAAAGTGAGTCTGAGCTCATCCCAAGTATCTCTCACTCACCCTGAACCTCCTAAAGGGAATTAAAAGCATTTTCAGCATATTTCTCGTATTTTTGCTCCTTTATCCATCCTATACTAACTCCTCATTGATTATAAAGAAGTGTGCTAGTGTCAGATTACCCATTGTTGATTAACATTATATTTATAAGGGTGATATTGATTATTAATTTATTATAAAAGCGTGGTATCTATATTTTGTTTTATTTCTCAAATAAACCTTTTATACTTGCAAAACAGAACTACTTCTTGGCTCAGTGGGGTCAGGGGGATTCTAAGAGAGGTGAGTTATATAGGGGTAGTCATCCAGAACTCATGAACTGGACATAAAGATATATCAATAAGGCTTTCCATTCAGTATCCCAGACTAGGCATTGACTTAGCTGTAGTGTTGGATTGAATCCTCTTACAACATGCACCACCTGGCAGTTTGATATATCGGTGGAAGACATAGTAGGCTTTATCAACAAGTCCTCCAGTTCACGGGCCCCGGGCTCAGATGGTCTAAGCAATGCTAGGTTTAGAGCCTTAACTCATGATTGGGCAAGAATCCTATACAACATCTTTGTTAATGTCCTCAAAACAAAAAATATTCCGGAGTCATGGCTTAAAGCGGTGGTAGTACCAATTTACAAAAGTGGCGACCGTCTTCTCCCGTCTAACTACAGACTGATGTTTTTTTTTTTAATGGTATGTTTGGTAAACCAAACTTTTCATTCTATTGGTCTCTTGAAGAATCGCTCAGTAAATTGCCATGGGTCGATGTCCTTTTTTTAGTTTTTCGTATTCTTTTCGATTTCTATCCAAAATTTGATGGCCGTTAGAATTAGATGTTTGTCAATCCCTTTTAGTAGTTGGATCCAGCGTTCTTTTGTGGTCATCTGTTTTTTTGATATTCTGAAGAATTCTTTGAATAGATGTATTTTTTCTTGTAGGCCTGGGCATATCATAATGATATGGAACAATGTTTCTTTGGTTCCCTCATTCTGGCAGAAACGACAATCTGCGGATTTAATTTCTGTCTGTTGAGTGATGCTCATATAGTCTTGAGTTGGTAGGATGTTCAATCGAAACCTTAAGAAGAGATCTCGGGACTGTCGATCTGGAAAGCAGGGCAGGTATGGAGGAAGTTCATGTAGCACTCTTATGTCTGTTTCGCATAGTCGGTGGTGTTTATAGTTGTTTGGTCTTCGAGGGTTTTTATCCAGTCATTCCTCTGTAGCGTTAGTTTTGCATGTTGTGGCCTGTTTGTTAGCGTTTATTCGGTAATGCCTTCGGCGTCCATTTTAGACTTGATCTTATTGGTCCATTGTTGGAGAACCATTGCGTTCAGTGCGTTGTTTTTGCTTTTCAATATTTCTATTGCTGGAATTTTTTCATGACTTTTTATTTTTCTGTAAAGATCCATCTGTTTCCATAGTATTATGGATTGTAATGATTGCAACGCCAGTTCAAATCAGATCCTTGTCATGGGGAAACTTTTCGTTAATGCCAGTGTTTTTCTCCAGAATATTGCTTCATAGAGGTGCCATTTCAGTCCTTGGTTGTTTGCTAGGGTTTCGCCAGCGTAAATCAATATGGGAACAACTTTTGTTTATAGAAAGTGATTGTTGATTTGAAGGAATATGTCCCGAATTTGCCTAGTTGTGTCTTCGATGTGCATTTTCCATTGTTGTTCCATGGATGACGCATTTACCATTACCCCCAGATATTTGATGACATTTGTTATTTTAATTTCTTTCCCTTCGAGGTAAAACTTTTTTTTTTATGTTGATCTGAATTTCATTAGCTTTCATGTAAGTTACTACTTTGTCCAGAGTTTTTTGTAGACCGCTGTGATGTCATCAGCGTATATTAATGATAGAACTGATTCATTATTAAGTTTCGGTGGATTTGCAAGTGGATCTTTGATTGAGTTGACAAAGTCATAAGTGTATAGAGGCAGGCAGCTAAGGGACATCCTTGCCTAAGACCGTTGAAAGTATTGATCGGTTGTGTAACTTTACCATGTTTTGTTAGCCTGACTCGGACTGAAGTGTTGGTGTATAGTTGCTTGATCAGATGAAGAATTGCTGGAGGACAGCCCCATGTTGTTAATTTAGTCCATAGTTTTATTCGAATGCCATTTTTAGGTCGATAAAAACTGTATGTATCTGTTGATTTCTTAGTGCAGCTTCGTATTTGAGAAGGCTCAGTATTATCAAGTTGACGTTGGTTCCAATTTTGCCTACAAATCCTGTTTGACGTTTTTCTAGTTTCCAGTTATTTGCTGCCCAATCGGTACGTTTTTTCAATAGAAAGTTTGCAAAAAGCTTTCCTAGTGGGTCAAGTAAGGCTATGGGTCTGTAGTTATGTAGGTTCTTTCTGTCGCCATTTTGAAGATTGGGATCAAGATGGCTAATGTCCAGTTACTTGGGATTTTTTGAGTTTTTCTATGATAAGGAGCAGATGGGAAAAGAGGCTAGCCCAGTTTTCTGGTGCATCCTTCCGGATTGCGTTTGACAGTCCGTCTGGGCCTGGTGCTCTTGATGGATTTAGAGTTCTGATGGCTTGAATGATGTCCTCGGTTTCCCATTTCAGATTCCACGGAGGACAGATGGGTTCTTGTTGGGTGGTCTGTACAGATGTACTGATGTTATATAAAGTGTTGAAATGTGTAGTCCACGCTTCCGGATCGACTTCTTGGATCATATTTGTTGTTCTGTTGTTTACGTTTAAGAGGGACCATAATTGCCTCGTATTTTTCCCTTTGATTGCCGCTAGAATAGCTTCAGCGTCCGCTTGTAGCAGTAATCCCTTGGCTGATTTGATGAAGTTGGAGTAATTCTGTTTTTCTTTTTTTATGGTGATATTTGCTGCTTTTGTGTTTAGTTTTTTCAGTTGGCGTATTTTTTCTTGAAGCATTTTTTTCCTTTCTTTGATGTCCGTATTGAATGTGTGTTTATGTTTAACAATGGAGTTGGTGCTTTTGGGGGTCTGGTAATCTCTGAGTACCCATTCGTAGTTGAGTTTTTCATGATCAGGCATAATAATCTTTCAAATTTAGATACTAGTTTGGTCGTTTGGTGCGGTTTTAATCTTAGTTTCGCCAGACGGTTGTTTATTTCTAGATCTGGGAGGTTGAGGGAGAAATTCTCGATATTTTCTGCCTGCCATGTTATTTGGCAATGGTCGCTATTAGATTGTGCAGTGTTTTCTGTGGCAATGAGGTTGTTCTTAATTCCTTCAGAGTTGTAAATATAGTCAATAATCGATTTCGATTTTCCGCTGGACCATGTTGGCAGCATTTGACCTTGTATGTTTAGCAGTTGTTCTGTTAGTATTAGTTTTCGGATCTCAATCTCTTTGGTCCATTTTCTTGCTCTTGGGAAAATTTCTAGATATCTAGACGGATTCCTTCAGAGTTGTAAAGGTGGATGTTTAAATCACTGGCGACTACAAACTCAGTTTTCGCGAAAGAGTTTGCTATTTTGTCGAACTCGTTGTAGATGGAGTCTATGAACTTATTATCAGTCATTGCTATTGTGTTCCAGTATATGTTGAAGATTGTTAAATGTGTTCTGTTTGGAGGTTGCTCTGGTTTGGATGACGGAGTCAAAATGCAGATGGCAATGTATTGGGCCCATGGGTGGATGTTTTTCTTTTTAACAATTAACCAATTGGGGTCTACCATAGTCAAGATTAACATACTGGATGATGGTCTGCTTTGTTGTATGGTGATTGCCGGGTTCATATACGTAGAAAACCCATCACAGACAACTTCTGCCGATATCCAGGTCTCTTGGAGGCATATTATAGCCATTTCTTTTTGGTTTGTAGCTCCCTCTGAGAGAAGATGTTTGAACCCTCTCGTGTTCCATGAAGATAAAGTTATTTCAGTTGTCGGATTTCCATTTGGGGTTGGTTGTTATAGAAAGGTTTTCCTTTGTGTGCTTCGGTGTTCGCTTCTGGTTGATGAATTTCTGTTGGGATGCTTTGGGGAGATTATCTCCCTTGGTACTTCTGTCGTTCTGTTTTTCTGGTATGAATTTGGTTGCCTAAACAGGTGGTTGTTTCCTGTTAGGTATGGTTCTTCAGTTGTTCGTGGTCTACTTGAAGATTGTTGTTGGTCGTATTTGCGATGAATCGTGGCAGCTTGAGGTTTGGTGTTAGTATCCAATTTCTTTTCTTTGAGAGCCATGAATCTTGTTACTTGGATTCGTTCTATGATGAAGCCCCATTTGGCCAGTTGTTTTTTGGTGGACATAACTAGTTGGGTCGTTTGGTTGTTATGGAAGTCAATATGGACTGTCTCCATCTTTTTCTTGTTCGGAAAATGTATAACGTTGATGTCTTGAGTAGTGATCTTCGACAGTATCGGGATAGCGTTGAGTAGGCAAAGAATGTTCACTCTATTCAAGATTAGTTTTTCGTCCGGCCTTAAATCTGAAGCAGTTAGCGAGAGTCTGAATATGTTTGGTTCCTGACGCGGATCTGTAAATATTGGTCTGATTAAAGAAGTGTTTGTTTCAATTGGTCTACTTTCCGTGGTATCAGCAAGGGAGTCAGGTTCTGACGGGAACCAGGATTCTTCAGTTGATATTGATGAGTACACAAGTGACATGTTTGTTGTTGATTCATCAATATTCGTGTACATTGAGGTTGAGGAGATCTCATAGTATTCATCTATTATGACCATTGAGTCTTCTTGGGAGTCATGTTCTCTATTGCTAGTTTGAAGTGCAGACGAAGTCAATGTTGGATTTTGTGCATCTGCTGTTGTCGGTGTTTTAGGCTCGGGTCATGGTCGATTGCTTCCAGTAATGCGTCTAGTGGCTCATGTTCTTCAATTGAGATCAATTCTTCTTGTGGTTGGAATTTCAGTTTTTTGTTGTTCTTCGTATTTGCCTTTGTCGTTTCCTTGGCCAAAGGATTAGCGCCCTCTTCAATTTTTTTGTTGGTGGGATTCTTTGTTGTTGTAGGACAGGATTGAGTTTCCTGCTCTGGGTTGAGTTGCAATTTTCGCAGGAAAGCTTGTGAGCCTGTTTGACTTTTTTTTGTTGTTGTTTCTTTTGTAGTTGTAGCTTTGCTCGGCTGGCATTGTTTGGTTAGGTCAAAGATGTCAAAAGCAGTACATGTTGGGGGTTCCGTGCTAGGAATATTGAATTGAGTTGGTAAATTGTGCAATTGAAGTTCGTATTGGGTTGTTTGGTCTTTCTTAGAATCGCCTTTTGTTGAGGAATGTTCTGTATGAGGGCACTTTGTGCCTTGATCTTGGGGCATGGTCGCTTGTAGGTTTGTTTTTGCTTTGTCGTCCATGGTTTTGGTGGTAAATGTTGTCAATGTTTCTATAAGAGTTTGCTTGTCCAGTCAATCAGATCTTGCTATTTCAGCTAGGCGGTTCTGCCATATTCTTGTGGATTCTGCTTCATGATTCAATCGATCTTGAATTGAAGTTATGAAACAGTCTATGGTTGTTTGTTTTGTTAGGATCATTGCAAGCAAAGTGGCTTGGTCTTTGGTGGCATCGACTGTTGCTTCTTGGATCTTTAAGAAGGGGACCATCGCTAATGATAGAACAGCCACTAGCGTATTTTGGAGATCTAGCATGGTCGTTGGGATTCTTTTGCTGGATTCTGAAGTATTCAGTGTTTTTTCGTTTTTTTGTGGAGGGTAGTCTGAGTGTTGGTTTAGAGCAGCCGTCGTTGCATTCAATAGGTTCTCTTCCGGGAATGTTTTAGGGAAAGACAAATTTGCTTTGGTGAGGAGTGGTGTCGATGTACTAGATATAACGTTCGTGTTTCCCTTATGTTCATCTTTGAGGTCTTTCGTTTTCTTATGTGCCTGGAAGTCCATGATGGCATCTATTTCTGTGATGTCAAGTGACGTTCGAGATGCTCGGTTTGGAGGTTTAGAGCAGTTGTCTTGGGAGGAGTCTGTAAGATGGTAAGTTGACTGCCACTGTTTGGCTATGATCGCTCGTTGTCGTAGTGTTAGGTTCAGCGTTGAGTCTTTCAATTTTTTGGTTGCAGGAGTATGAAGCTGGAGGTCAGATTGGAATGCCGAAGTGGAAGCTCTTTTTCCGAAAACTATTGGTGTTTCGGACGTCATTTCTGTTATTTGATTGGTTGTTATTTTCTGGCTTCTGTCGTTCTTCAGTGTTTTGACTGCAATTGTGGATTTGGGATATTTCGGTTCTTCGGCCGCTTGATTGGAGGAGCATGGTGAAGTTCTTGATGGAGCGGTGGCGGAGATAGATGACTAATCTTGATTCGTAGGATTGAGGGATACGGATTGCTCTTTGTTGCGATTGGGGATTTGTGGGGGAATTTTAAGGGTAAGAGGCTTAGGTTTGCTTGTGTTGTTGCTGGGTTCTTTAAGTGTAGTGGTTTGTAAGTTCAGCGTTGAGGTATGTTTTGGAAGATTTGGAACAGTTTCTTCTAGCTTCTCTTGGAGGCGTGTTCTAGGTTTAGTGTTCTCATATCTATTTTTTTTTCCCTTTTGGGTGTGTAGGGTCATAAAAGCAGGAGGCTCTCTCTTGATTACTACGTATCCAGCGTAAACAGCGGGAAACAGCAGACAACGACGCCTTTGTCACACAACGGGCTTAACGCCGCAAGGGCGGCTGGGTCTTTCTTTTAAGCCTGCTTCCTGGGGGCGGTGCTTCAATCCGCTCACGTGACCTCTCGGCGAGAAAAAATACAACACCGCGCTCGCTTCAAACTGCTGTGCAGGGGGCACAGGCTTACGCAAATCGGAGCGGGATGTGTGCAGGTAAGGAGAGAGTCAATTTCTTCTATTTTGCAGTTCACAACTTGTGCCTTGATGCTCACAGCGGGAAACAGCAGACAACGACGCCCTTGTCACCGCAACGTGCTTAATATCTGTGTGTAGATCCATATTGTCAAATTCCTTCACAAAAGAAGTTTTCCTGCCACTTTCAGCTCGCTCCTGGAATCCAAGCCCCAGCATCAGCCACCTCCAGAACATATCATTGATGGATGTTGCTGGGAAGGTATTCGCACAATTTGTTCTGCAAGACTTCAATTCATGGACTATACAACATCAAAAAAGAGACCCCTGCCAAACTGGTTTTAACCGCGGGATGGGCGCAGGCATCAACTTAATGTCCCTCTATGCCATTAAACAGCAGGCCTATATTCTGAAACAACCGTTGTATCTTGCATACATAGACTTTCATGCAGCATTCGACTCTGTGTCGCGAGAGTTGTTAATCTCTAAGTTACAGAGGGCAGCATGCCCAAGTACCATTGTAGACATTATACATGAGTTGCATACGAACACCTCATTACAGGTGAGACTGAATATGGAGGGTCTCCCGTCAACATCGCTGTGGACCAAAAGAGGTCACTATGAGGCAATGGCTGTTGCAGATGTCTCATTGCAGTCTTTGTTGGAAAATCCTGATAGAGCAAAAAAGAAGCTATATATGCATGATTGGATTTGAACTAGAGAACTATGTGGTGCACACAGAGATTTTAGAGACAATCCATTTGCAACTAAAAAGTTTGCTGATTGTGAACCTTACTTAATTCGGTCTCCATCCATCTCATTTCGCTCAGCCATACTACGATTTAGATCACATTTATGGCCAACATGATCGCTAATGGCTAAGCAAAAACTAATTGCCTTATCTTCAAACGTTTGTCGATTTTGTGGAAACATAGAAGTGAAGGAAACCTTGCGACATCTGTTTATGGAGTGTTCAGGGGTGTCGAGAGAGCGAGAATTATTCTTGTACAAACATTTTCAGCAATATGAAACTCTTGATCAAGAAGAGAGATGGAGTTTATTCTTCTCAACAAACCAAATACCTGTGTATGTAGCCATAAAAAGATTTTTGGAAGCACTGTTTAAGACAGAATAATGGTAATACAGTAATATAGGATTTCTGGAACACTGTATCTTTATGAAACTTTATATAAATCACAGATGCGACTTTACTTATTTGTGTAATGTACACACTGTATTGACAATTTGTCTTTTTTTAATTTTTGTTCTTTCATAAGTTGTAAAGCTAAAACAACTTTTAAAATAAAAAAAAGGGATGAAAGAAAGCAGTTGGCAAGAAAGTTGCAAAAAAACAGACTACAGATGATGTTTTAGCAGAGTTTTGGGTTTGTCAGACATGAGACATTTCTTAAATAAGACACATAAGCGCCAATGATATAAAGCAGTCAAGGAAATGAACCCTAACTCATATCGCAGCCATGCAACTGGTGTACACTGAGGGAGCTGCAAAACTTCTCTCCAATATTTCGCCTCCAATTTATCAAAAAATATATTTGTCAGAATCTTCATGGTTTCCAATCCATATAGCAAACCTGGGGTGCATTTCTGGGTATAGTAAATCCATGCCGGTAATAAAGAAAATGTACCATATCTCTTAAGTATGATTTTAGTTTGCGATATGGCCTTTGCTACTTTCAGCACCATGTTTGCTAGATGGCAAGTATTCTGAGTTTCTCTAGAAATAATCACCCCCAAGTAAATGTATTGGAAAACTACCTCCATTTTAACACTCTTTATGGTCCATTTTATCTTACCACAACAGGATTGATTGGGAGAGTATGTTAAGATTTGTGTTTTATCGAGGTTTATTGTTAATTGATTTAGTTCAATATATTGTGTTAACACGTTTAGCAGGATCTGAAGGCCTATTGGGGTTTTGGAGATGAGAACCAAATCATCGGCATATAGTAGTGCCGCAATGGGTACAGCATTCAGTTTAGGGGGGTCAGCAATGAAATCTTCAAAAATGTTCTTGATATCATAAATGAAAAAGTAAAAAAGGGCTGAAGCGAGAATACACCCTTGCATGAGCCCTCTCGCTGTGCAAATGGATGCCGACAAGAGACCCTCCACAGTGAGCCTAACTTGTATTGAGGTGTTCGAGTTCAAGGCATATATGATATCTTCCAGTATAGCTGGGCAGCCTGCCATGCGAAGTTTGGCCATAAGGAGTTTGAGACACGGAATCGAATACAGAATGAAAATCTACAAAAGCAAAATAGACTGGTTGTTAGCTGGTACGTGCTGGATTCTTGATGGCATTAAGACTTAGTAAATTAACTGCAGTTCCCATTCCAACTATAAAGCCAGTCTGATTTGGGTCATGTTTCTGCTGCGACTGAGTCCAGAGATTAGAATCTCTCGGAACTAGCCACGGAAAGATCTTCCCCGGTGCATCCAGCAATGCTATCGGTCTATAATTGATAGGCAACGATCAATCCCTTTTTTGGAAAATTGGTACTATTAATAATTTGCACCAAGAAGTCGGGAGTGAGCGATTTGATACGATATCGCGAAAGATGGCGTTTAATATTATAGACCAATGTTTAGCATGGGCCTTGAACATACTATTGCTCAGGCCATCTGGGCCTGCTGCTCTCGAACCACTAGCTTTTTTTTTATAAGCTCTTCTATCGTTTCTACTGACAATTGTAGATCCCAAGAGTCACCCCTGGGGTGATCATATATTACATTATCAAAATCGGAATCGGCATATAGATGTGTGAAGTGTTGCAGCTATTGCCATTCCATAACTCTATTAATCTGACTACTACTTTGTTTATTGAATTCAGTGTTATTTATCAAGGTCCAAATGTGTGCTGTGTTTTTATTTCGCAGTGAATCTAACATAGTTTTACCATCTTATTGATACATGGACTCCTGCCTTCCTCGAATCCAGTTTCTATATGTGCACTTGACTTTCACTAAGGATTTATGTCGCTCCGTCACCTGTAACTTAAGAATTGCTTTTTTTTTCCTGTCTGAATTCTGTCTTCCTCTTTTTCAGCACTGGATCAAAGTGATGTTTATGATTAAATGCTTTAGGGCCTGACCTCATCAGGGTACTTTTAAATTCATCTAAGGCTGTTGTATATACTAACTCACCTTTGGTTAGTTATTGATACAAAAGATGAGAGTTCAATAAATGCAGATTGTTTTCTGACCAGCAAAAGCGAGTGTTCGCATTATTAACTATGACAGTCTGTCTAAACCATTGTGATTTAGTAATGGGATCTTTTAAGTCCCATGTCCACGGCAGAGTGAGCATATGAGGGTCACTGTGAGACTGTTTTACAATTATGAAACAATCTACTACATTGAACAAGCTGTCATCCACATATATATAGTCAATGATGTTTTTAGACAATCCTCTGCTCCACGTATTCGGAGGTGGTATATCGTCAGGCAGAGAGCCATTTGCTATCCTAAGATACCTTTCAGCCATGAATTCAGTCTACCTATTAACCTCATGAAGCTTGGATTTATGAGGTTTATTAAGGCAATTCAAATTAATGTCCCCAAAGACTATGGTTTTAAAAATGCCTGGAGATAATAAAATGGTGTCTAAGAGTTGGGAAAGTGACATAAAAGCTATCATCAGTAATCCCAGCCGGATTTCTATATATGTTCAACAATGCAATGTTGTATTCTTGAAATTTAATTTTAACCAGCTGTAGGAAGTTATTTGGCACCGCCCAAGGATGAATTGAAAATCCAGAGCTTTTTTTTTTTCAGCCACCAGAAGACCTGATGTTGGTCTACCTTTAGAGGATGTTTTTGCTGGCAGCAGGACAATGTCGTGATCATCCCATATCAGTGTATGAGTATGCCAGGTTTCTTGAAAGGCCTCTATATCATATTTGTGTATTGAATTATCCAAGCTAGATTGTAGATGTAAATGGCCACGACTGTTCCAGGAAGCAAAGGTTATCTGTTTTTGCTGATAGTTCAGTGATTTTTATGCTTTAACACGTGTCTGATTGAATTGCGATTGTCCATGTTCGTGGGCCCATCTTTCACAATTGGACATTGAGTGATGAATTTCACTACTTGGAAGATGGTTATCTTTGACAAGAGGGTCCTGCGCAATAACGAAACCCAATCTGAATAAATGCATTTTGGATTTCCATATCGCATTCATCACTACCCCAGAAAGTATCCACAGATGACCTATGGATAAATCTTCGTAACTCAGGAACTCCACCTGGTCTATGTTGATCGACGTGATGTCTTCCAACTCCGGCACCTCAGCAAAAATATTCATGACACTTGCTCTACATAAGTCATATTTTAAGTGAGTTGATGTACGGCACTTCATTATCAAGGAATGTCCTTTGGGAGGCCATTTCTTCGATGTAAGGACTTCTTGATTATTTTCACGCTGTCCAGCTCTTATGGCTACATGCGTTTTCAAGGCTCCTCTATTCAAGGGAGTGGGTTGAATACACGGTCCTAGTGTTGGAAAAAAGTTTTTGGACTCACCAGCAAGTAGAGAGCTTCCTTATGTGTATTCTGTATGATACCAGTGGATTCTTTCTTCGCTATATCAGGCCTCATAGGCACTTTGTTGATGGATAAATGTATATCTTTGAAGTGAGAATCAAGGTAGGTGTCTACCGCTTGTCTGATCTCGGTGCACCTTTGTTCGTGAATTGGACCCTTTGGAGTTCCACCTGTCTTTGTCGTTTTGACATTTTGTTGGATTTTTTTTCCTGCAATGAAGTGAGATCAGGGTTCTCTTCAATGGCTGCAATAAGGTAGTTTAAAAGTGCATGTGTTAAAGAATGGTGTTCAGTTGCATGGTCATTTGATGGTAAAGTTTTGACTGATTGTTCTGTATGTTGACCAAATTGAAACATAACCATTTTTGAGGTTTTTTGTTTAGCATTTTTGAATCTTACATTCAAAGTTTGGTTAGGCTTTATGTTTTTAGTTTTCTGTTTTTGCTGGCCTGCCAGCTTTGTTTTGGGGTTGGGTCCCGAACACATGTTTGCATGCACATTCTTATCTAAAAAAATGTCAAAATGCTCCGAAGCCGGAGGCACTGAATGGATGTGTGTGTCTTGCTCTATGCTTATCCAAGAATCATTTCTTTCTTCAATCACCTCAGGCACACAGTTATCATCGACTGGTCCAATCACTTGCCCTATTAGAGGAATAGCCCTGGATAACATTAAAGAAGCAGGGGCTAAAACGTCTTGATCATTAGGACAGGAAACAGGACTTGGGGTGGGGATTTATAATGCACTGGCTTTACATTCTCTCATTTTCATTTCTTCTTCTACGATCCAGTCAGAGATCTGCTGTATCTGCTTTGATTGTAAAGTAATTTTGTTGTCCAAGGACTCAAACAGCTTAAATAGACTAGTAATTTTCATATTCACAGCAGATAAAGTGATCTCCAGCATGGAGCACTGAATGGGATCCTTGGTCAGTTTGTCGGCTGTGCATACGAGATGGAGAGCGCAGAAATATCCTGTGAGCATTGATGGGACGGGGTCGAGACGTGTTGTAATAGATGATACACAAATCCTTGCATGAATTGATATGTAAGGGATAATAGGACTAGTATCTGGACTCTCGTCCACCACCCCCTGTAGGGGGGCCTCAGCTGGTGGAACTCGGGCCGGTAATAGTGTTGTGCCAAGAAGAGTTTGGTCTGACACTACTTGTATTGGAGTGTTTCCAGATGCTAGCAGTGCAGGAACACATGGTTCAAACATATGTGGCGTAATGGTTGTTTTTAAATTAGGTGTCCTTTCACTGTCAGCATGTCTCATTTTAATAATATTTAACGGAGTACAAATTAGATTATCCGGACGTGGTATACAAAAGTCACGGATATCAGAATTTGGAACTCGCTGTCTATTGGAAACAATTGCGGTGAGAACAATTACCTTTTGTGTTGTGCGTCTGACAAGTCCGTGATCATGTTATGCTGTGTTTTAAAGTGAACCGGCATGTTTGTTTAAAAAAAAAAAGTTGGGTCACTATGCACAGTCCCAAGATTATCACAGAAAGATAGAAAGATAGAACCACTAACACCAGACGGTGCGTCGCCGTGGCAAAGTGGTCCTTGTCGTTCCTTGCCTCGGTGCGCACGCGTTCCCAATTTTGTAGGGGACGCCAAGAAGGGGGCGTGGCTACACAATATAGGTAGTAGATACACCTACAAAGTAAATACAAAAATATAAGTGCACTGTGATAGTAATTAATGCAGTATAAACTTAAACAGCAGTCCTTTTTTCACCTCTACAAAAGGTTTGAAATGAACAGCAGGAATCCTTCTGCAAGAGTCAATCGTGGCGAAGAGTTCCTTGTCAGTCCTTGCCTCGGTGTGTGCATGTTCCCAATTGTGTAGGGGGCGTGGCTACTCAATTTAGTTAGTAGATACACTGTCTCTTTGTGTGGTCCCGCTGTGTGTCGATGAAGGAGCCTTCCCCTCCCGATGGCAGAGTTGCCTCTCACCAGCCCTTTCAGTTCACTGTCGAGGACCATCCGTGACAGCTTAGGCAGGTATGTACTGGTGCGTGTAGGAGAGCGAGCAGTTCCTCTGCAACAAGATCACAACAGAACCTGCCTCTCACCCAATGTTTCGTGACTATCCGACATGTCCAAGAACAAATCCTAGGAGAGACATTTTGTAATGAATACCTTCCACCTCACAACTGATCAAGGCGATCAAGGCCCATTTTTATTTCCAAGGAAGATTCGAAAGACATGAGACTGCCCAGATATAAAGAGAGAACTGTATACTCGGATGACTCTTACCCTCACTATTTAACTGTGTGGATGTGATGCATGCTACAGGAACGCCACCATTTAGTGAGAAACACTACTTCAAGACGATGAGCACATATCTCTTCCCTCTCCGCCAAAACACCATATACCACCTCTGCAGCAGAGAACCTAATTCGACTCACATGCAAAACTAAGATGGGCAGCGGGGTAGATGACATAGGGTTGCAGGGTCTCCCCAATACTGCACTGAGAGAAGTAGAAGCAATGGAGGAAGAGGAGTCAGTGTAGCATGAGTCCAACTACTTGTCAGTCAACCAAAAGGTGGCATGGCCCATTGAGACACTCTGCTTTGCTTGAGGAAATGGGGATTAAGGTTCCAACAGAGGTATGAGGGCATGGCCATAAAAAGAGGACAGATAATTTGTGTGAAACAAATAAGTACAAAGGGAAGCATAACATTTGTAAGGGGAATTTGGTCATAAAACCTTAACAGAACCATAACAACTCAACTCCGTGAGGCACCATAAGATCTCAGTGAGAGCACAACAATAAACTAAATATGAATTGGAGGTAACAGAGGGGTTTGGCACTAGGTGACTGGGTGCCGAATCAACCTGTGAAGCACTTGGATACTTCTAGCATGCTGTATATGAGGGAGTTGTAGATCTGCAGCAAGGTCACAGTGGGGGTGATGTTGCCCACACCTCGTGTATTGGCTAATGGGTAGTTGAACCCAGATACTATGTGCAGTATGGAGAGATTCCGGTATTTTTTATTGATATTATGAGTGGTCAGCCGACACGTATTTGGACCCCTCCGGGTCCTTATCAAGGACATAATGATTAGTTTTCAGTTATCACATTTGGCAGATCTGGATTGGATCTCATCCGTCCTTGTTGCATTTGGGAAGGAGGTCCAATTCCGACCCCACTGTCTGAACAAAGACCGGTTGGGCTCGGGATGTCTGGTCTATTGGCCTGCTCTCGGTGTATGGGGGATCCTACGGCTTGTTGGCACTCAATATGAATATGAATTGGGATTTAGAATTTATCAAAGCCAGTATATTCTCACATAAAAAAATTCCCCACATACGTCAAAACCGTTACAAGTGAACCTCATTAAACCAGTTCTACCAACAATCTTACGTACCTTCCATGGCCATACAAAGGATCTATTAATGGCTCTTCAACATCTTCAATTTCATTTTTTATGTTTTCAATACCCTGAAAAAAATTGTTTAATTACTTTGGATATGGATGAGTGCGCAAAAAAATTAATTTGTGTTTTAAAAGTAGTTAATCGTTTTGAAGAATAAGGATGTATTCTTAAGCACTGAAACTTCAAAATAAGCAACCTGATAGGTCGGGACGGAATTTGGTTGATTGACTGAAAAATGGAACAGAAAGTATATTGCTCTACTTATATGTGATGTCAATATTTGGATCAAAAAGACTGCCAAATATAACCAACCAGATTTCAGTCTTACATAATTTGCCTCTATTGTTAACTTAAAGCAGTGAATTACTTGTCAAATATGTAATTAAACAATATGTTGAAATATCTTTCATTTATACATATTTTTAGATATGGCTGAACAGAGCTCCAGCCAGCGCTAAACCAGAAATACAGGAAAACATGAGAAGAGAAAAGAAACTCAGGAGTGTCAAGATGCAATCAAAATATGCCAGAGATGAGTTAACCACTTTTAATTGTGGCTACCTAGTTGCGCTTCAACACCATCTATAAGCCAAAACGATTGCATTGGAGTACAGATAGGAGGTAGATAGTTTATGAGAAGGGACACACAGCTTGTGGGTGTTTGCCACATGAGCAATCAGTAGGTGGATAAAAAGTCAATGCTAATAACCATGGATATCCCCACCCACTATATGTCCCTACCCATTTAAAACATACCCTTCTTTTATCTCTTTGAGCTAGTTTATCACACAGTATCAGCAAATGTGTTGTATATAACCTGCGACTGTTATTTCTAAGAGGTCCTCTGATAGTTAATGACTTATTAGCAGCTTTAAATGTGGTGCTGGTGTAATAAAAATGTGCTAGTGTAATAAAAATGTCTTAAACAAGTGAGCCCTCAGCCACTTGATTTATAAATCGTATGTGTGTGCTTGCATCTGTTCCTTGTGCTCAATTCCTGTTAAATAACAGCACTGGCAAATCCAACAGTTTTGGCTTGTGTATAGCAATTGGGCATTTGACAGGCACCGACATATGCCCAGGTACTCAACCCATTTTCCAGCTGTTGCCCTCTTACCACCATGTAGTACAACTAGGTCAGTGACTAACAAACGTTGAAACCTTCAGCGTTATCAATGTTTGTTCAATGATCACTGCCTAATTTGTGGGGGTGTTTGCCAGGGCACAGCCCCAGCGCTTAATGTCTCAGGCACAGTTTGATTAGTTTGTGATGTTTTTTCAAATTAAACAGTCAGTCAGTCGCACAACACGCGTGTGCACTGGCCACATGTCTCTTCATCCTAGGCTGGCTCATGGTTATTCATGAACCGGATGACCCACTCTTGTGCGACAATGCTAGTTATATGCATTTTTAAATAACAATGAGTTGGAAGGGGGTGAGAGAAACTTGATGGTATTCTTCCATTCAGGTGTCCAGGCAAGGGTCATCGCATGTGGATCCCGACCCTGGGGGTGGACAAGCGAGGATCACCTGAGTGAAGGGTCGCGGGGGATTGGGAGGAGAATGTCCAAAGGCAAGACATGGTATTCCCCCTTCCCACTCTCCCTCAGCCTTTAACTGGCATTTATAATCTCGCCCCATATCCCATTTCCAATAGGTACTGGGATGAGGAAGAGGTGATCGAGAGCAAAGAGGATTACACATAGGAACAGCATGGAGATGCAAAGAGAGGCCTACTTAATAACACGATCAGGCCTTTTCCAACTAATAGAGTCAGGCAAGGTCAGGCACTTTACTATAACTGTGCACACCTGACTCTACTCGACTCTCCACTACACTATAAAAGGTGTGGTTCTGCCAAAAGCAATGAGCGAGCTGGGGTTGCTGGATGGAACTTGGGAGGTCCAGGAGCAGAAGGCTGCAGAAGGAGGAGCCCGGAAGATCCAGTGGAGTGCGGGACACCGAGACGCGGGCCCCGTGTGTCAGAGGGGCTGCAGCGTGGCGAGGGAGCCGTGTCCCAAGGAGCCGGAGTCCGACAAATTGCAGGCTGTTAGCCGTGTCAAGGACAGTGCTCGTTCCCTTGGGACACGTTGCTGGTCCCAGGAGTGTCTGAGGGGCAGGTGGGTAAGACCCTGACCTCAATCCAAGACCCTGGAGAACTGCTAGCCAGCGCTGCGCTACTTTGGGAAGTTTCCTAAATTAGAGAGAGCGAGAAACTAACTCATTAATGTGCGGATGGCTGGAGCGGGAGCAGAAGCAGTGGAAGCCTGCAAGCGGCCCGACGATTGAAAGCGAGAGAAAGTGCATTAGCGGAGAGGAATACAAAGAGATAGAAAGACAATGAACCGAAAGAAAAGAGTGCGTTCTAGCGACCCGAAAATGGGGAAGGAGGTGCAAGCAACCCGAAACCAAAACAGAGTGCGTAAGAAGCACAGGAATGGGAAATGAAGATGCAAGAGTGCATGAAACAGTAAAGAGAAGCGTGCAAGAGGCACAGCAATTTGAAAAGAGGGTGCAAGTGTGCAAAACAGAAAAGAAGGTGTTTAAGAAGGACGGTGGAGTGGAAAATAACAGAGTGAAAGAGGCACAGAAGGGGTAGAATTGTCGCGCCTGGGAGGGGTAAAGAGCCTGGCATTCTCTGAAGTCTCTGACATTAACCCCATGAAATAACTATACATTGATGGTGCATCCTGACAAGGCGAACATTTTGTTTAAAGACCAAAAGGTGCCTAAACTTGGGGAAGGGAACCCTGAGAGGCCCACAGAGACATTGTGAACTTTACAGGAAAAGCCTAGGCTTGGGGAAGGGAACCCTGAGAGGCCTAACAGAAACTGTGTCCTTTTGTTTGGAACTGGAAGAATCAAAGCTTGAGGGAATCTCAAAAGGGAACCCCAAGAAGCCCAAGCGAACCAGAGACATTTGGAACTTTATTGACTTGCTGCAAGAGCCCTACATGGAAGGTTCTGAGGGCAACCCTTTTGAGTTGAACTATTATTAAAACTGGCTTAAAGCTGCCTGAAACCAGCTCTGGCTTACATTTCTGTTTTGAGCCACCATTTTTCCTTTAAGAAACCCTCCCACCCATCACATTTTGCCTAAGAGTGAGGGCATGCATAGGTTTGGACACAGGTGAATTTAGATTTGGACTTACAGACTTTGACGGCTCTTAGAAACATCAGTTGAGGGAAGAACCCCCCTTATAGTTGGGGTCAGGTAGGCATTACACCAACCCCACAAAGTTTGTCAATAAAGGTTTTCAAACTATTACTCTAGAGTCTGTGTCTCTCTTAATACCATGCCTGTCTCACAGGGGGAAAAGACGGGCACGCAGGCTGGCTATGCCCAAAAGCAGGTCCAGTCAGCCTGCATGACATTGGTGTAGACCTCTACTTTTATTGGCAGCACTGCCACGAAAACAAAAGGACAGCGAGCAGCACAAAGGAGCAAGGCCTTGGAAAAGGTCACTGCAGAGAGAGTGCCCATTTGAAAGCCCAAATCTATACAAGAACACTGTTTGACAAAGTCATCAGTTCAGTAATGATTTTGCCTGAACTTGTCCATCAGTTTACCATAGGAGTAAATTATGTTTAATCTATTTTCTGTGGACACATGCCCAACTTGCATCCCATGATGCAATATGTTGCCCTATTGAAACTAAAGAGCAGGAATCCACACTTCAAAAGATTTAAACAGTTAGGGTGGGATAGTACAGCATCCACTCATCCCCAGGTAGGTGTCCCTGTGCCTACGCAAGAGCAACTGGTTCATTAACCTTTTGAGTGGCTGCACTTTCCCACTTAGAGTGCTAGGGTGCAAACAAAAAAAGAAATGCTTTTTCTGAAGCTCCCCAGAGGCTTAAAGGTTGGAGAGACATGGTCTTCTGCACCCCCGACCCCCACGCGCATATCCCCACACCACATATTAGATGGTATAACTAAGGCTTGTGGCAAAACAAGGCTGTTTTATTATGGCATGTTTATACATATCAAGGGCATTCATATAAGGTGTGCACATCGAAGTACAGTAACTCCAAATGCAAACTTTATCCATCACATTTAATATTTTCATTAAAATATTTTCTGATACCGATTCCAAGATGGCGGTCGCGGCGTAGAGACGTATACTGGTGTCTCTCCTGCCGGGCCGCTTACAAAAAAAGCGAACAATAAAGCCAGCGGTCACCTTTCTCCTGTGCCAGGGGACCAGGGGGGAATAGCAGAGGAGCGCCTCCGGTGGCCGACAAAGCAGATCTCAAGGAGACAGGAGTTCGGCCGCGGAGGCGCTCCTCCCACACTGCTGCAGAGGCGAGACACAACAGCGGGGATGGCGCGATCAGCGCCGCCGGAGGGGGAATAAAGGTGCCCCCCCCGCCTACAACAACTTACCGAGCGGAGGGGAGCGAGGCCCGGAAGGCAGTGACAGAGAGCTGGCAGAGCGGAGGACCCGCCAGGCTTAGCGGGAGGAGGCTGGTCCCCGCGGCGCGAGCCAGAGCAACCGGAGCAGGCATCCAGCCGGGGAGAAGACGTCTCCTGGGAGGATCTCTCAGGCAGCGAGGGGCAGCCCGGATGGAGTGGGTCTGTATCCCAGACAAGGAAGGTGGGAAGCGGCGGGGGGGCCCGGGAAACACGCATGAACCCGGAGCAGGATGTGGAGGCAGGCACTCGGCCCAACACGATCAGAGCAGAGAAGGTTGAGGACAATAACCTGGTCCACAGTGGGGGAGAAAGACTGGAGCGGATTCCCCCCAATGAGGCGGGAGGACTGCAGAGAGGAATCTGAGCTGGGGGTGCTGAGGTGGAAGGAGAGCGGATATAGATACCCCTCAGTGTGTTGGAAGATAGGGGTGGTGCAGACCCCCACTTTAAGAGACTATACAAGTCCTCAATCTCGCAGGGGGGTACGGGATGCCCACCCCCCGCGGCAGCACCAAAGAGACCGGTCAGAGCGGGTTTCCGGTTTGGAGGGACCTGGAACCACAGGAGGGTCTCCGGGTAGAAGAGACTTGAGCGCAAAGAACAGAGGGGTGTATGCCCCTACCAGACCTTGTACAGAATGTCCAAGACACGGGGGAAGGGCAGAGCACCCCAAACACAATCCATCACTACCAGGCAGGACATGAACTTGGTACAAATGTGGGCCTCGGAATCTGCGACAAACCCTAAAGGGGTAGGTCTGGAGCACATGCAGGCGGAGCAGTCCTCCACACCTCAAGCATCCACCTCAAAAGAGGAACTACACTCCTGGTTCAAGGAGCTGCAAGAAAAATTCATGTCCACAGTACAGGAGCAATTTGGCTCGCTAAGAGAGGACATGAAGCAAGCGCTACAGGAGCTTAGGACAGACGTCTCGAAATTGGAAGAGCGGACGGACGCGCTGGTGAGAACAGTCCAAAACGTCGAGGAAGAAACTCAACAAAATGGGCAAGTGCAAGAGCACCTTGTGAACCTTACCCACAATTTGGAACTACAGTGTGAAGATCTGGAGAACCGGTCTCGGCAATCGAATATCCGGATCAAGAATATGGTCGAGACGGTACTGGATAAGGATCTCAAAGCTACCTTTAGGGACATCCTGGGAGCTGAATAAGAGGAAGCAGTGGGAATCGACAGGGTTCACAGGGTAGGCCCGAGAAGAGCAGGCGAACCCGGGGAGCGTCCTTGACACGTGTTGGTAGCCCTCACCTCGTATCCGTAAAAGGAAAGGATCCTGAGTAAGGCACGTGACATTGAGCACATCCGGATGAACGTCGTGGAAATTCAATTAAACCAGTACCTCGCTTTGGTGTCACTGCAGAAAAGAAGAATAATGGCACCGGTGATTAAGGAACTGAACGCCAGAGATATCAGATACAAGTGGACCTTTCCATTTGGCCTTCTTTTTACTTGGAACGGTAGGCAGAAGAGAGTTAAAACGTGTGAGGAAGGCCTGCAGGTTATGGGGCTCCAGGACGAGAATAACGAGTAGTCTCTCCACCAGGAAAGGGAGGATCACCATAGAAATCTGTCCAGATGGAAAACGGTGCAGAATAAGAAAACACTACAAAAAGGGGGAAATCGGGGGCGGTGCCTACTACAGACTCCTGAAGGGACCAGAGGAACCCTTGTGTAGAGGAGATGGGACTAAATGTGGCAAGTGAGTGGACAACGGCAGCACGCTGATCGAGGGATGGCGGCCCGGAGGACGGCAGCAGAGTTGGAATCCAGAAACATCAGAGGTAAATGCAGGGTTTAGGAGCCCCCGCACAGTTACACTCGAGTGAGCAGAGGGTCAGGAGCGAAGGGTGGGACGCCCCAGCAATGTTAGATTCCTGGTCCCTCCTTTGGTTAGGTGTGGTTTGTTTGGGAAAGTCAGGGGGAGGGAGAAAAGGGGGGGGGGAATGTTTTTAAGAGTTGGGGAGAGTTAGGGGAGGGAAGGGATGGGGGAGAAAGGGAGGCATGCCGGAGGGTAGCTCGGAGAAGGCTGGGAACGGTTGATAAATTTCCGCCAGGATACAATCCCCATGGGTAAATTGGGAATCCTAACTTTCAATGTCAGGGGGCTAAATCATCCAGTTAAAAGGAAAAAGGTGGAGGGACTTCTGAAAAGGGAGGGAGGTGACATCATTATGCTGCAAGAGACCCACATAAGGCACCGTGATAAAGACAAACTGAACATAAAGGGTTATGACCTGTTGGGGCAGTCCAACGCTCAGGACAAAAACGCAGGAGTCCTGATAGCGGTCCGTAAAAATCGGAACGCTTACCTCCATGGGGCTCTAACGGATAAAATGGGTAGGTATTTGTTTGCAAAAGTAACGATAGAGGAGCTTCGCTGCACGATAGAAACTATACATGCACCGAACACGGGGAAGGATGGGTTCTTGAGGGAGGGATACGCAGAGGGGGAAATCATCCTGGGGGCAGATCTGAATATGGCGTGGCACCCGGCTGTGGATAGGAGCTTGGGAGGTGGTCATGGACAGGGGGCGCCATCGAAACGACTTTGTCAATTAATAAGTCAACTGACACTGGTTGAAGTGTGGCGAGAGCGGAATGGTCAACAAAGAGGCTACACCCACTACTTGCACGTATATAAATCAATGTCGCGAATAAACTACTTATGGGTAATGGCAGGATTATTGGGGAAAGTTCTGAACATAGAAACTGGGCCGATATCGATATCTGATGATGCCCCCTTGTGGATAGAGGTGAAAGTGTCACACAGGCACAAGGGACTATGGGGATGGAAGCTTTCTCAGGAGGTCCTCCAAGACCCAATACTGGGGGAAGAAAATAGGGGGAAGATACAGGAGTTCCTATCCATTAATGGCACGGGCGAGGTAAGGTTAGGTATGGTCTGGGATGCCCTGAAGGCGGTCATAAGGGGACAGTTTATTGAAATAAAAGCGACCAAAGACAAGCAGAGACACGCATGGGAGAGAGAACCTGAAAAAAAGCTAACTGCCATACAAGGGGAATGCATAAAAAAATCTGACACTTTCCTTGAGGAGGGCCATGAGGCACGTGCAGGGACAGCTAGATGTCTTGCGCACGAAAAAAGTGGAAATGAGCCTCTTGCGCCTCAGGCACTGGTACTACACCAAAGCCTATAGAACAGATACATTGTTAGCGAGAGAACTACGCGCACAGCAACAGAAAGGGATAATCAGGGCAATTCACAACAAGCAGGGGGAAAAGCTCACTACGAACACTGAGATGGGAGAAGAGTTTAGAACCTTTGATAAAGACTTGTACTCCACAGAGAGGCCAGACGGGGATGATCAAGATAGATACCTCAATTCTCTCACACTGCCACAAATATCCGAAAAAGATAGGGATGAGCTGGTTGGCGACATAAGGGAGGAGGAAGTGCGCCAATATATAGGGGAGTTCAGAAGGGAGGCCGCGGCACTGGGTCTGAGTTGCGCGAATAAAGGGATCAAATAATTGGGTATTTCCCTGATGAGTGGGGTGGACCAGATACACGGGGCGAACTTCCCGGAGGTGTTGGGGGCGATCAAGAGGGACCTTGAGAGGTGGGAGCCACTGGCGATCTCATGGTTGGGGCGGGTTGCCGTGATAAAAATGTCCATATTCCCGAAGTTGCTATATTACTTCCAAGCCTGCCCGATAAAGATTCCCAGGTCCTTCTTCAGGTCACTGACTCAAACAATCACGTCCTTTATATGGAAGAATAAGACTCCTAGGATTTCGAGGGCGGTGTTAACGGCCCCAATAAGAGAAGGGGGGCTGGCTCTCCCCCACTTTTATAAGTATTATCAGGTGGCACAGTTGTGGGTACTCAAAGAGTGGATGGGGGAGGTGCAGCAGAAGGCCGAAAAGGACAGGGCGGTAGCAAGAACTCCTCTGAGGGAACTCTTGTGGAAGGATAAACGGCAAAGACACGCAAACTTACGAGTGAGTGAGGTGATTAAAGCCCCGCTGGATGTGTGGGACGAGCTGACCAGGCGCAGCGTATTCTCAACGGTGCCGGGTCCCTTTACCCCCATGTTCGGGAACCCAGACTTCCTCCCGGGAATGGGAAAGGTTGCCGACGCAGGCTGGGAACAAGCGGGGTGTGCAAAAATATGGGAAATGATGGAGGGTCAAGAGGTCCTTTCATTTGAGACATGTACGGAGAGCTTGAAGATTAAAGAGGCAGACGGATTCAAACATGAACTAAGGCACTGGCTGAATACCCCCTCGATTAAGCAGGCGGCGACACGGGATCTCTCTCGTTTTGAGAACTTTGCAATAACCAACCCGGGCACTAGGAAACTGGTACCCACCCTTTATAGGTTTATTATTGGGCAAGATGAAATGGTCAGATGGTCATATATGGTGAAATGGGAACAGACCCTGGGGGAGCCCATCAGCAGGAAGCACTGGGAAGATTCGTGGGGTGAAATCCCTAGGTTGACCCGATCAGTGCAGATGAGGGAGATGTGGGTCAAGGTGATGACTCAGTGGCATCTGACTCCAGCGAGACTGCATGTGATGTACCCACCGGTGTCCAGCCAGTGCTGAAGGGAATGTGGAGGAGAGGGCACCTGGAGGCACATTTGGTGGGAATACAAGTTAAAAGGCTTCTGAGCGGATCTAAAGGCTCAGATTCAGGGGATCTTCCCGAAAGTCGCACTTATGGGGGAGAGGGTCTGGTTGTGTGGCCTAAAGGACGCTTCAGCTAGGGAACTAAGCAGGTCGCAATGGAGGTGTTTTATGGGCCTGCTGATAGCGGCATGGGCAGCCACAGCTCAGAATTGGAAAAACCCAAACCCCCCCACTGATTTTCAACTGGCTGCAAAGTGTCTGGACGCTAATCACTATGGAAAAACTCTCATTCCCTGAAGGGTGCAACTGACCCCTTTGAAAAAGACTGGGGAAAAGTGCTGGAGTACCTTCAATCGGATTATATGGTACAATGGTGCCCGCACAACATAAGAATTTTGGACTTCTTCAGGGCATGAGTTGTCCAGAGGACTCAGAGAGCAGCTTCCGACGGGGGAGTGAGGGGGGGGGGGGTAAGTCTTGTTGTTGTCTGTATGAAAAAATGAAAATAAAATATATATAAAAAATAAATAAATTTTAAAAAAATAATAATTTCTGATACCTAGCAGGAGTTTACTATTCCTTCATCCATCAGCTCGCTGAACCCGTTGCTAGTGGTGGCAATGCTTTATACAACTCTAATACTGGAGTTCATCCTTTCCTTTCTTCCTGATAAACTACAAGAAGCAAATGTAATATCTTCAACCTAGCTTGACTGCTGCTTTCTAGGGTAAGGGAACAAGACGAGTCCCATGTCAAGTTTTCAAACCCTGTGCTTTCATTTACAAACTAATGCAACCAGAGTTGAAACAAGCATTGGTAAAGTAAACACAGGTTTAGCCTATGTCAATAGTGGTGGGGTGTAGTGTTTTCATTTTAAGTTCATACGTAATGCCTAACAGAAGGACCTCTTACTAGTTTTAGGTGTATGCATTACTACCTGCATGCTACGCACATTTAAAAGTAATTACTGCCCATGTAAAGCCTATTTAAGTGATGTTGAGCTATTTGTTGTTAGGGTGGTCTTTTCACTAAGTGTTCAACAAGAGTGTGGAAGCCCCTCTACTGAGAATAAACGTGGTTCAAATAACCTGTTCAATGGAATTTTCAACACCTAGGAGGGTCTACAACCATTTTGTAGCTCAATGACCCTTCACAGAGCAAATAACACCATTTACATATCGGTCTGGTCCTGCCCACAAGGTCTGTCCAGCACCATCGTATTTGGCAAGTCACCTCTGAACAAGCGTACCATCAGCAACCCTGACACATGTTTTGGCCTTGTTGGGCCTCCTCAGGGAGATGAAGCTGAGCATCTGTAAGACACAGTGAGCAAGGGCTCCACATCTGGATGACCATGGGTTACTTAGGGTGTTAAGACCATTCTTTATGAATTTAATGAGTGTGGTTGCCCCTCTACTGAGAATGAACATGTCTCAACCTGTTTTATGGAATGTCTTCCAGTCAGGAGGGTTCACAACCATGTTGTGACTCGCTGACCAGTCACAGAGAAAGAATACCATTTACCTATCAGTCTGGTCCCACCACCAAGTGGCAATCCCTAATCTACTCACTGGAATACAGTCCCACCCCACAGTTCTGGGACAATAAACTGGTTGTGATCCAGTTTAGAATTTTTTTAAAGAAAAAGTATCAAAGGTAGTCCCCTTACTTCGATAAAGTAGCCGATTTCTCCTTCTGCTTTGGCGTCGAGGTTGTCGGTGCCGATGGCGTCAATGAACTCGTCGAGTGCTTCGACGATTTATGCTTTTTAGCCATTACCGGGGAATCACTTGAAACTCGAGGAGCCTTCAGCATTAAGTCTGGTCGAGATCGTCGAGTTTCCTCCTTACTACTGGACTTGGCCTTAGTAGTTTCTGACTCTCCTGTGTCGTCCAAGGAAGCGACCAGGGTCTGGCTCTTTCAAGGTTTCTTTGAGGGGGTCGGGCCGCATTCTCAAAGACCTTCATCATTTGTTTTTTTAATTCTTCCCATTTTCCTGGGGAATCCGACCTAGTCGGACATCTTACCAATTCGGTAGATATGTCAGACGAAGAGGAGGGAGCTCTGTGTCTCCTCTTCATCTTCTTCGAAGAAGATGAAGAACGCCTCAATCTACTACGTGATCGGGATCTCTTCGAATGTTTGCGCCGATCCGAATCTCCCGATTCGAAAGACTTTTTATGTTTTGAAGAGGCCTTCGAAGAAGTCTTCGAAGAGGCTTTGGAAGCTTCCCGCCCAACCGCCAGTTTACCTTTTCTCTTACAAAGAGCTTTTCCGTCATCGACTGACAGGTGCCACAGTCGCCGGTCCGATGGTCCGAACCCAGGCACCAAAGACAAACATGGAGGGGGTCAGTGATCGACATTTTTTTGAACCCCGTCTTAGGAGTCTTGAAGAAAATTCAAAGCGCGCAGTTAACACGAGAGTGAAGCAATCGGAAAAACGGATCTGAAGCCAACCCGCGTGGCACGAGCTACTTATACTGATGGTGACCTTGACGCGGTACTGAGCCCGTCGAGGGACATCAACGCCACGACCTGATGCACAGCGCCCTCTGCCGAGAAATCTTTTTTCAAAAGCAGCAGAGCTGCTGAGATATGAATATCATAAAATGAGGAATATGTGGGAGGACACAATCCATTCGAAATAGATTTCTAATCCTAAATAACACCATTCCACCGCTACAGAGTCATCTCCATTCTATGACAACCTTACTGCTCATCGCCAAGTATAGTCAAAGCTTTCTCATCAATTCAAACTGTAGTTCACTTGGTATTTTATGACAACACATTAAGTACTGTTTTCTCCAATATCAAAAACAAGTATTGGTACCAGAGAAAGTTTGCAAATAAAACTGCCATTTATTTTGCATTTGAACACATTTACGTCAGTTTGCAACCCTGTGTGAATGTGGGTTTCTCACATGTGGATGCATTTTGAATGTAAAAAATAAAGAGTTTTATCCAATTCTGCCGGTTTGGGTTAGAAAAACAGTGCAATCAATTCAGAAAAAACAGGATCAGGATCTTGGTTCCACCAAATATAGAAGAATTGTTTTATGATTTTCTAATAAAAGGAGTACCACCTCTCCCACTTCACTTTGCAAATTGGATCCCACAGGTGTAGAGCCCTTACCCTACTGGGCAATGTCAAGGCAGTTGAGAGGATATCCTTTATACTGCTATGAATTTCTATGGGAATGGGATTTGGATGGGTAAACTACCTTACTTATTTTCCTGATTCAATTATCAAATCTATAGCTTTCGCAAGTCACAAATTAAGCAATTTTCTATTTAGGTTACAAAGCATATCCACCGATTCATAGCTGCTGTACTGTCCGTGCTCCCTGTTTTACATAGTGCACATACCACATAACATTTTTTAACTTAAATATAATCTCAGCCAGCTTTAGAACAATGAAGGAAGGCTATTACACTAGCAAAACAACAAAAATCAATACATCAGAATGAGAATAGTGCTATGTGCACAGATAAATGCTATGATTTCTACAACGAATCAAACCTCACTTGGCTTTAAATATAGTGACAGAGTACTTTTGCATTTCACATAAAAACAAAAAAATATTTTGATGTGAAATAAGCGTCCCCTGGTGGCATCTCCCAGTGTTCCCTTGCACTTAAGTAATTTAACAGGGACATTATTTGAGGGGACTTTTCCAATTGCATTTGGGGGGAATCTTTATATTCGATTAGAAATATTTTTTAAGACACTGAATCAGAATGGACCCTCATGAGTTTTTAACGCTCTCCCAGTCATTATTTCTTTGCCCTTGCAAAGCAAGTCTACTCCGGGTTACATTCTCCTAATGGGCACAGCCCAATGCTCCAGTTAATATCCAGATTCAGCACTTCTTTTTTCAGGACATGTGGTAAACTTCCCGGCAGCTTTTGGTTCTAGAGTAAATGTGTGTACTTCATTGTATGATTAGAATTATTCACACTCTATGTCATTGATGACATCATACTTTTTGATTGGACAAATCTTTCCAATGATTTGCATAACAGGCAACACTCCCAACTAATACACCTGTCAATTTCAATAGGCTGTTCCGACTTTCTGTATATGAAAAGGTAGGGGCTCATTTTGCTATGAGTATTTCTGAATTCAATATTTCTATTCCAGCAATATGGCACACTGATAAAATATTGATTTTTGGGATCCCAGCACTCAAACGTGGGGACATGTGGCATGACTATGTAGGATACTTTTTCCTGTAACTAATATTTATAATTTTATTAAGCTTTAATGATCCTAGGAACATTATGCTAAGATTTGTTTGAAAGATGAATAGGCCATGATCGGAACACATTTTCCCATTTGTTTATAAGCGATATGTTTGTAGATGTATAAACTAAATTGTTTTCTGTATTTGAAATGCAAAAATATTATGTGCTTTTAAATTAAAGAAAGGCATACATGTCCAAGCTTGACATCAGCTAATAATTAGCCTGAACCTGCCGACGGGCTTCTTTGATTTTGGATTCCATTAGGTTGACGGTTTGGTTGATTTTATGGTGAGCCGAGGTCCAAAGGTGACACATTAAGTCCAATAATTTGACTTTGAAGCTCGGAATAGAAGAACAGGACTGGTTCTTATCAAGTCAGCAAAAACAAAGAAGTGATGGCTGGAAGGTTTAGACTGAATCTTAACCACTGGCGTTGCTCTGGGCAACCTTCCAGACCATCGTTCTTCATCTGTCAAGCCATTACAGAAGGGGAAAAGACCATACGCAAATCAGGCTTGTTCCCACTCCCAAAAAGACAGTCAAGCACAAACTGCTAGGTCTCATCCCTTCTGCACAAGACCACAAACATCCCCAGACATGGTTCAGCCCTATTGGGCTTCATCAGTTAGGAGTAGCTTTGGTTTCTAGGCTCAGCAGGCTACCTAGACAGGCTAGTCTGTCCAGGGAGACAAACCTGCTGGCGCTCATGCAAGCGTGCAGCCTAGCCAAAGGCTGAGGCTGCTGCAATCTATACAGACTCATGCTACGCACATGGAGTGGTCTGTAATTTCAGGGTCCTCTGGCAGCAGAGAGGCTACTTGAACTCCTTCGGTACTCCCTTTTCTCAAATGGTTAATATGTGTCTGCACTGTTACATGCCTAGAAACTCAGTTCTAACCATAGATACATTTCGGGAGCACGACCCGTCACAGTTTTTTACTGCTGCAGACAACTCGCTAGCTGATAAAGCGGCTTGTTTGGCAGCCTTAATTGGACCCTTGGCTCCTAATGAAATCTAAATCCAACAGTCACCCCTTTCCAGTCTGGCAGTGCTCCGAGATCAAGCACCTGAGCCTGAAAAGGAGTTCTGGTTGAGGAATCATTGCAAGTTAAGTTACAAACAGGCTCATTTGGTGCTACCAAAACAGCTGCCTGTTGGTGGCCAAAGTACTCGTACTGTACCAGGCCCGACCAGCGCACTCCTTTGCACAGTTAGGTAAAGGGGCTATGACCCTCCAAGTATTCGTGACTGGTACGCACCGACCTTTGCGGTAGTCGCCCAGGCCTATTGGGACAATTGTTCAGTGTGTTTGTCTCACAATGTGGGAAGAGCAGTGAAAATAAAGCTATCTGCATGTCTGGTACCGGAAGGGCCATTCCTAACCATGCAGGTAGACTTTGTACAGATCCCCCGTTGCATGTCTTGTTGTGGTTGATTTTCTTTGAGTTTGGGGAAAGCCTGTCCATGTCGAAAGGCAGATTACAGTTGCAAAGAAACAGATTGCCGAATTCCTCCCCCCACTTTGGTCTCCCTATGCTCATAGAAAGTGACTGACGTACCCACTTTACTGGTCAGATCATCAGGGAAGTGTGCAAAGCCTCAGAGCTCTCCCAACAGTTTCACTGTGCCTACCACCCCAGTTTATCGGTGTAGTGGAACGCTGAGATGGTGATCTCAAGCTTAGAATATCTAAAGTGTGTCAGGGAACAGGATTCCAAGGACCCAGGTGCTGCCACCTTCCACTGGTCCATATGCACAATAACCTGCACCACAAAAGATTTCTCCACAAGGGGTCCTTGAAGGGCACCCACTTGTAATGGGCACCACACCCCCTTCTGCCCCCACCTGTTGAACCTGCACCTGGAAGACAAAACTGTTCTTAATTATTGCACTGCACTAGTCAAGGCTGTCCGTGCTCTCCATTCTCCGGTCCAAGCTGCTTCCCCTAGGGACCAGTTACAGAACCAAATCATTTGATTCTGCCTGGGGACTGGGTGTTGTGACAAATCTAGGGAGTTTGTCCCTTCTTCCTGGGGGGAGCCACCTCCTTTGAGGCTTGAGAGGTGAGGCTGCTAACCAAGACCTTGCCTAGGAGTCAGGGAAAGCGGGACCTCACCCAAAGTGACTCCCCTCTGTGGGATAAGGACTCACTTTCTTTTAAGGAACTCCCTTCCTTTTCCTGAAGAGTTTAAAAGGAGAGCGGAACCTCTTTTTATTTTGAACTATTTGTTGAAACCATCTCCAGAGCGAGATCCTCTGAACATTGGCCTGAGAAAGCCAGAGTGAGATACCCATAACCTGAGTTCCTTTATGTTATTTGAATATAGTGGTAAGGCTAGATAGAAGGTTATGGACAGAGGACTACCTTTTATTTTGGTAACGACATACAAGTACCCTCAGTTTACTTTATAAGTAGGGACATATCTCTCATAGCAATAGGGGCAGAGGCATGTTTCTTTTAGTTATCATTAAACACATTTAACATGTCATTCCTGAGTCTCTTTCCTCCTTCTGGTTCGCTACAGTGTACATTCAAGTGCACCAGCGGACATCAGTGCTCCAGCCCCATAGGAGAAGCCCACAACAGGTGCTGCTCATGACCCGGACCACTGTCAAGCACGCCTACTGCTCCACTTGGATGCATGCTGCCCAGTGTCAGAATACACCAGCCCCTGCGACGGCTCCGGAATCATCTCCACAGATCACCTGCTACCAAGAACAAACACTTCCAGCAACTACTGCAACCCTAATGGTGCCAACCCCAGCATCATCTTCCAGATTAACCTCGAGCAAAGATAGAAGCAGACTCAATCATTTCCTCTCTACTTCTATGCCTAGGCAATGAATCGAGACACACAGCTGCACAGCCTGTTCATACTAGTGGGATCTCTGCAGGAGTAGAGGCTCAAATTCATCCTTCAGCAAATCGAGGCTTCAGAGGGGACCACCCCAATTCATGTTCCCCTGCTTGCCTACCACCTGCGGTGTTTCACCCCCCTGCACCCAGTGCCTGGGAGCAGGGAAGAGACTCTCAGTAATCTTGACTACATTGTCTGCGTGTATCACCACTCACCCCTGGACCGGTCAGCTGGCAGGAGATGCACCTCCCACATGTGGTAGTACACTGGCAGATTGATGTTCCCACGTCTTCTGGCATGCCCTTTCCGGAAGGGTTTGGATCTTTTTGTTACCATGTGCTGGTTATTGTCTGTGGACTGATGACCTCTGGCTTCCTGTCGGTTTGGTTCTATGTTTATCTCTGACTTTGTTGCTACTGGGACAGAGAACTAGCCCATTAACTGTTTTCCTCCCCCACCGCCCTATCCTCAGGACCCCCGTGAACTCCTGGTTAGTAAAGATTTTGTGTTTTGCACCTTTCCCTCCATTGACTTCAATCGAACACCCTTCTTTTTGCTCTTTTTTTAACCTGTCCTGTCTTTGTGATGGAAATAAAGCCTTCCGTTTCACTTCCTTTGCCCTTTGCTTATTGTTCTGGGGAAACTGACTAGTCCTTCAGACTGTCAGTACAGAGAAGAACAAGTTACTTACCAACTGTAACGTTCTTTCGACTGGAGGTTCCTCCCACGTATTCCTTATCTTTGATAAATCCATTTCCAGCTTGCTGGCCTGGGAACATTTTTTCACAGTAAAGGTCGCTGCGCATCAACGTCCCTCGAAGGCCTTTGTATCGGCGCAGACGTCACCATAGGTATATATAGTCTTGCGCAGCGTCCGTTGCTCAGTTCCGTTTTGAGGTGCTGTTTTTGCCTTGTATGAGATGGTTAATACCCTTGAAGGAGCGTAGGCTGCAACTACAAGGGAAGTTTTACTGCGGGGAAGGATGGGAGGGGCGATAAGGAATAAGTGGGAGGAATATCCAGTCGAAAGAACGTTAAAGTTGGTAAGTAACTTGTTCTTCGAATGGATTGTGTCCTCCCAAGTATTCCTTATCTTTGATAGACTCCCAAAGCAGTAATGTGTACAGGAGGCGGGAGTAAAACGAAATGTTTCCCTTTAAAGATGCACAGAGTGCAACACAGCTTTTCCAAATCTCGTCTCCTGGCTAGAGGAGGAATCAAGACTGTAGAATTTGGTGAAAGTATGTGCGGACGACCATATGGCAGCCGCACATATGTCTTTAATTGGAACTCCTCTTTGGAGAGCTGAAGAGGCTGCAATACCCCTGGTTGAATGAGCCCTGAGGTGTCGAGGGGGCTCTTTTCCTGCCAATTTATAGCACTCTATAATAGTTAATATAATCCATCTTGAGATGGTCTGTTTCGTAATAGGTAAACCTAACTTATGCCCGCATACCCCACAAACAATTGGTTTGCTTGCCTAATCCTCGCAAGTCTGCTAATATAAAAACTCAAGGCACGCCTTGGACCCATTGTGTGCATTCTCTCTTCCTCTTTCCCTGGATGGGGAGGAGGGTAAAATGAAGGTAAAGTAATTTTTTGTTTGATGTGGAATTCTGAGACCACCATTGGGAGAAAATTCGGCTTCACTTGAAGAACTACCTTATCTTTGTGACAGATTGTATGTGGAGGTTTGCAAGACAAAGCTTGTAATTCGCTCACTCTTCTGGCAGAAGTTAAAGCCACTAGAAGAACAAGTTACTTCTTACCTTGTAACGTTCTTTCGATGGGATGTTCCTCCGACGTATTCCTTATCTTAGATATCTCTTTCCAGCTTTGCTGGCCTCGGAAATTTTTTCTCTCTAGAGGGCGCTGCGCGTCGACGTCTGCAGAGTTGATGTCCCTCGACAGCCGCCGTATCGACGTCATCCTGCCTATAAAGGCCGCGCGCTGCATCCGTTGCTCAGTTCCGTTTTGTAGCCCACAATAATTCTTTTCCTGCCAGTTTATAACATTCCAAAATGGCTAAAATAATCCATCTGGAAATGGTCTGCTTAGTTACACCCTCGGGCGGAGGTCAGCCCAAATGGCAGAACTCAAAATTGATAATGAGAGTTGCCAATGGCAAACCTCAGGTACTTCCTGTGCTTGTGATGGATTGGCACATGGAAGTAAGCATCCTGAATGTCTAGAGATAACAACCAGTCCTGAAGCTGGAGGGCCTGAAGGATCTGAGAAAGGGTTACCATCTTGAACTTGTCTTTCCTGAGGAATTTGTTTAATTCTCGCAAGTCCAAGATGGATCTCAATATTCCGTCCTTCTTCGGTATTAGAAAACAGGGGGAATACCAACCCTTGTTCCTCTCCGCTAGAAGCGGCATATGCAGATGCTGAGGGTAAAGCAGCACCTGCTGATGCGGGTTCAGTACCTTTGACCCATCCACCACGGGTGAATCATCTCTGGCCCCTTTGAGCTGGCTGCCCTTTGCCTTTTCCGAATGCGGAGTAAAAACGAAAGGGCTTCCCCCTCCAGGACGTACCTGTGGGGCGATTTGGAGTTTGACGGATTGCAGCCTCAAGTGATTTTGCTGCCGCCTTTGAGGTTTGCAATTTATCCAGGCTGTCATCAGCTTTTTTGCCAAACAGAGAGGTGCCGTCAAAGGGCATATTCAGAAGCTTGGCTTGTACATCAGGAGCAAAACCAGACATCCGTAACCACGCAAATCTGCGGATTGTGGTACTCAACGCCATGGCTCTTCTGATACTGTCAGCAGAGTCGATACCTGTTTGGAGTGACGCAAACATCGCATCCTTCCGATCCTTGATGATGTTCAAGAATGTGTCTCGTTCGTCCCCTTCTGGAAGACAGTCAGTCGCTGATTAAGCGCACTCCCAAATGGTGTGGCTGAATCTAGCTAGCGTGCAAGTGGCGTTAATAGACTTAAGAGCCATACTGCATGCTGAAAAGACTTTTTTAGACATGGCATCAAATCTTTTCTCGTCTCTGGTCTTGTGGTATAGTGGGGTATGCCAATTTACTATTTGACGACGTCGCTGCCTGCACTACTAGACTCTCTGGAGTTGGGTGCTTACTTAAATATTCAGGGTCTAAGGCAGACACCCTGTACTTTGCAGAGAGCTTTTTATTTACTGCAGGGATAACTTCAGGTGTTTCCCAATTTTTCTCTGCAATGCAACATGAAAAGGGACTATAGTGTCTTCTTGAGGACCTTTATCTAAGATGTCCTTAAGATCTTCTTGCTGGAAAGACGGTGCAGGTGTTGTCCACCCCATAAATTGCATAATTCTTGCCATAAGGACTCTGTAAGTCATTCTGCATGTTCTCCAGGTTCTCGCCTAGCAAATTCTGCCTCCAGAGAGGTATCTATGCCACTGGCATCTTGTAAAGATTCTAGTAGATCTCTCAATCTATTCTCCTCAGAGGTTAGCCCCTCTGGAATGGGTACTCTTGTTGTTTGTAACCCAAAGGGTCTCTCATTGTCAGAGTCCTCCCCTTCCTCATATATAGAGGATAAAGCTCTGAAATAGTCAGATCTTGGATAAGGGGTAAAACCCATTTCCAGAGAAGGAGCCAAATTGGTGGATGCTGCTTGGGAAAAAGTTGTTGTCGATGCAGACGTTATAGGTCTCGACAAACCCTCAAATGGCGTCGAAAAACTTAAAAAGGGCCTCAATGTATTTGAGAGAACAGGAATTCTACTCAGTGTCGTCGATATCACTTTCGACGCCTTTGGAGGGACCTTAGACACCTCTGGTGCCGGTGGCGCAGTGGAGGTTTCAGGCTTCGAGGACCTATCGTTTATTGGGGTTGACGACGGCGTAGATGACACAAACTTGTGCATCTAAGGTACCTTCAACTATGGCGTCGATGACACAGTTTTATTAGATAAATTGTTGTTTTTACTCGAGGGTTCATGACGCTCTTGAGGGCTTTACTTCGCCGGGTTCGACGACTCACCGCGTTTTTGTTTTTCGGGTCTTTCAACCGGGGTATCACCTCTTGGCATCTCCGACCGGATCAAGGCAGCGTTCTCGAAGACCCTAAGCATTTTATTGCAATATTCCTCCCACAGTTCTGTGTTTAGTGGGGGGGGTGACCCTTTCTGGGGAATTTGAGGATGAAGAGGAGAGAGATCTATGACACCTCTTCGAAAAGTGGTGGGAATCGCTTCAAGATCTCGAACGGGAATGTTTCTTTCGATGGTGAGGAGACGAATGTCTCGACTCAGCCGAGTACAATTTTGAAGAGGTAGAAGATTTTACTGCCTTACCTCTTTCTAGCATCCCCTTACGCTCCTTCAAGGCTTTCACCGTCACACATGTGACATGCAGTCCTCACATTCCGAACACTGGTGCTCTGATCCCAGGCACCACAAACAGATCCTGTGAGGATCTGTTAAGGACATCTTTTTAGCACAATCTTGAAATTTTTTTAAGCCGGATCCTGTCGTCGATGTTTTGGACGAAGATGCCATCGTAGGATATTGAGATTTTCGAAGATTTCAAAGATTTTCGATGAGTAGAAGAAGAGCGTTGCGTCTCCGAGGCTTACGAAGCTCGGAAAAACGGAACTGAGCAACGGACGCTGCGCAAGACTATATATACCTATGGTGATGTCAGCACCGATACAGAGGCCTTTGAGGGACACCGACTCGAGGGACGTCGACGCGCAGCTCCCTCTACTGTGAAAAATGTTTCCGAGGCCAGCAAGCTGGAAATTGATTTATCAAAGATAAAGAATACGTGGGAGGACACAATCCATTCGAAACGTTGTTACTCTTTTGGAATTCTTGTATTTTAACAATTGCACATCGTACCATACTTTGTTTCCCTCTAACATTTACTCTTAAGGGCTTTTGGTTACTTTTTATATGTGCTTATGACAAGCTGATGGCAGCAGTTACATTTTTACAATTTTTGCATTATTTTACTCGTGCACTTTTGAGTTTACCGGAAAGGTGGCTAGAACGCAAAGATGGCCGTGCCTCAAGGTTTTACACTTGTTCTTTGGTCATATTGTAGTTTGGCCTTCATTCTGCTTGCTCAGGTGAGGAAATCCCATACCAGGTCATGCACTTGCTTTGATGGACTACTGAACCTTTGTGTGTGTGAGCCCAAGAGAGGGGCCTGGGAGTGTCAGGTCCCAGTCCACATCCCTTGGTGGCAAAGAATCTGCTGCTAGGCAGATGTGAAACCAGTAGTTATCCCTGATTGGACAACTACTGGCCATTTGAAGGGTGCAGATCATTACAATTGGTGGGCTCAAACCTGCTTTCAGCGCCAAATCTGGATAAGAGGAGGGCTCCTGCAGCTATTCTTCAGATCTACATTGGAGCCAAGAATCCTATGATGAAGAGCAGTCTGCAGACGACAAGAGGACGACTTCTGCAGTGGACCAGCATCCCCCCAGTACCTGGCCTGGAAGCCCTGATACTTTGCAAGCTCCCAGAACAGGCTTGTCGGTGCTTCAAACCTTGGACTAGTGTGACCAACTAGTCTTGATGGCTGCTCAAGGTTGAGTGCCCTAAGAACCTTCGAAAGTGTCCCTGGACTGCCCATTGGAATGACAAGCTCCCTTGTGGGCTACTGTGCTGCAACATTCACCGTTCCGTGTTAAGCCTCAGAACTTTGACGGTCGCCAGCTTGTGCTATAAATCGCAGTCTCCTGAAATGTCAGCATCGTAGCATCAAAGGAAGCCAAACTGGACTTGCTTGTGTGAACATGACTGGAAGATCGCCTGCCGCCGCCTGCAAGTAATGACCGTCACTGGAACTCACCTTCCTCAATCCTGTGAAGTTTCCTGAAGAGGACTGGGCGCACCAAAGACTGTATTCTTCATTATTCTGGCATTGCACTCTACAGCTGAACCGGACTGGAATAAGCACTCGAATCTGCAAACCATGGGCACCCCTCTCCTGAACAAGGGACAGAATATCATGTCCCCCACGATTCCCGGATGATCCACAGTGCGACTTGGCACAATGGGAGTCAGGGGGTTAAGTAAGCATACCTGTACCTGCCGCCCACTTTCCTCCATAGGATACAACTGCGTGCAAAACCCCTAGTCTCGTAACTCCCCCTCTACTTACCTTGGGTCTGGAATTGGGATTGTATTGGTTCTATTCATTTTATCTGCATCCGATTACTTACCTGGTTAATTAATGATTGATGCATTGTAAGTGAACCTACTGGTGAATGTATATATTTGTGATATATGGTTTCGAGTGAGAATACTACTTGCTCGTTTCATTTCTTAGTGTGTTCTTAAAGGCCTAATTAGTCATTGTATTTTTTTTATAATTTGCTGTCTAACCTGTATAATTGTGTGCTATTATGTGTGGACTCATTGGGGCCTTCCTCTTTTCTTCTGCCTTCGCTCCCCCTCTCCCCTGCTGATCTGTTCTCTATTGGCACCGTGCACCTGGCCACCCTGTGTCTTTTGGGCCCAGGTGCCTGCTCATCCTGTCACCCTCCCGCACTGCCTCCGGGCCACTCCTTGCACTGGGGTCTGTATCTGTACCCATACAGCCCCCCCCTTTTTCTTCCTGCACTTATCAGACCTACGCTGTCTGCTGCCTTAAACCTAGCACTTGCAGATTGCTGGCTGCATTACCACTGTTTGTTGCCTTTATTATTTATTTATTGTTATTTATCTGTTTCTCCTCTGCTTTGCACTTTCCACCTCTCCCCCCTTCCATGCACTTTTCCCCTCCCCCCTCTCCCATGCACTTGCGCGTTCTCAATGTCACTGGGCCTAGTAAGATCGCTGTTTTGTTCTCCCCTGTACCCCTCCCTTGCCTTGTCGCGCTCTGAAACACTTGTGTACGAGCGCGATAGAAATAAAATATCAATCAATCATATAACATGCTCACTGACTCCTGAGACTAAGCCGTTACTGCTCTTCAATGTACCTTGATTAGGATTTGTTTAAACTCAGATTCCCTGTACACCATAACTAGGGTGGGCTCCCGCAGGGTTGATTTTAGAAATCCATCTTAACAGTGGTGTTTTCCACCCTGGCAGAACAATTGTGAACATTATGTTTGTCCTGGTCTGCTCCACACTGTTAACTGTCTCCTGGGCGGAAGACCTGCATCCCAATGAACTCCTGCGTACACTGGTTTCCCCCATTGAACTGAACTGTGGATCCCTCCCACGAAATTGAGGCTTTGTAAACTAACACGTCCACTTCTGAACTCTGCATTCGCGAGTATCGCTAATGGCACACTGTGTCCGGTTTTAGGACTACATCATTGTCAGCTCGTGTTATACTTTCAGATCAATGTGATTGCTCCTTTTAGAACAACATGTCCAAATACAACGCTCCATCTGCTCACCCCCGGGTTCACAGTGAGAATAGATTTCTGCAACCTCAATTAGCTATTTTCCTGTATTGTTAACTTTTCTGACTGTTGTATTTGTGCCCATCTCCCTTGCGACTTGCCCTCCCCGTTCCCAAAAGTATCTGTTCCCTTCAATTATGCCTCATCCTCAGACTGGGGGTCAAGATGAACTGTGATAGAAGAAGTTACGAATGCCACTTCCACCTTCCTGACCCTCCTGTCCTGCGAGCAAGTGGCCATCCGATCTATGGTGCTACAGCACAATATGGCCCTGGACACTTTTAGCGGCCAGAGGAGGCAGATGCACTCTCGTGAAAGGTGAATGTTGCACTTACATTTCAAACTCGGATGGGCAACACCTACATCTGCCACACTGCTACCAACTCCATGAGGACCCCAGCCGAAGGTGGGGCATTGGCTCATCAGTATCCTGGGCTCCTTCGGGATGTCCATTATCCAGATTGCACTCATGATTCTAGTGCTACTTCCGAGCCTGTTTTATGTTGCGTTGATTTGCAAATGGATATGCACCCGCATACATACCCAAAGGGAAAGGTCCACCCCGACAGTTGCAAATAATGTATTTGAATACCACTACCATGTTGTGCCATTCTGCATTGTCTATAGCTCTGAAGATATTATGTGATGGACCAGAGTGAAAGGTGATGAATCCTGCGAATCCTCCATGAATCCCTGCCTAAAGTCTGGCCAGGGGAAGGCAGCCACTACCTGACCCTAACCCTGGGGATAGTAGTAGCCGGGTGGATCACTTGGGAGGAGAGGGTCTCCAAGGGAACAGGACGACTTTGTTAGGAGGGACGCTGTATTTATCTTCCTCAGAGATGGAGATTTCCATGGTTCCAGAATATTGAATGGCTTGTTGTCAAAGTAAGGCTTCCCTTCCCAAGGCTACGCATCTTGATGGTAGTGAATGCTCTTGTGATCAACATGGGAACAATATATATGGAAATCAGAACCTTAATACCCTGTCTTCTGATTAATAGAATTCTCCCTCAAGTCTGAACCAACCATTGACCCATATCAACCCCTTCCTTAGGGATATATTTTATAAACCGAGTAAATCAAATAAAGTTGAAGGTTGTATTTGTGAAGCAAAAAGAAACCAAAATATTGGGGACTTTAATTCCCAGAATGCTCCAAGTAATAGGACGAAGAAGATGGGCTCAGAGTCACAAAACTGCAGTATGCAGTCTAATGGTTCCAATGACCAACACCCGAGTGGGACTTTAGTGGTGCAGGCAAGTAGAACAAGAAGGTGGAGCAGTAGCAAGAGCTGCCAACCGCAGCGGCAGCAACAGAATCATAGAAACAGAGAAGCCGGAGCTGCTGTTGTCTTTGAAGGGGATGTCGGCCCTGAGAGGGTCTTTGAGATTGAAAATCTGAAGTACAGAGGTCACGCAGCCGGAAGCAGCAGGGGCTCTCCTTATTGCATACCTTATCCCGGTGGCACCAGAGTGCATGAGGAGCAAGAGATGCTCCTTTCCTGATGGGTGCGGGCCGTGGGAAAACAACAAAAGCAGTGAGCCGTGCAGGAAGCCTCTGAAGAAGCAGAGCTGGCAGTGGCAGGGGATCGAGCAACGCGTATAAAGAAACCAGTGAGTTTACTTTTGTCTGGTAATTACGGAACACTGCATAGTCGACCGCTGGCTGCTGATAATTATTTTGAATACCGAACAAATGTAAGAAAGCCATATTGGCATAATACCTTTGAAAAAGGACAAGAAAAGAAAGGTTACAATCATTACCGTCAAAGCCAAGAGTATTGCCTAGACCAAGAGGGGGCAATATTGAAGCAAGCTAAGGACCTGCATTACAAAAATAAAAAGTGGTCAATACTGTTGAAAAACCATAAACACCAAAGTAAAGAGGGGCAATACTTCAGAAAGCATATAAGCTGCATTAGGAAAATAACAAGAGAACACTATTGCAGAAAGATTGTAATCATTATTCTCAGAGTCATTGCCTAGGTCAAAGAGGGTCAAGTGTAATAAAGAGACGTTGTCAGCAGTTGTTTGATGTGAAAGTGGGAAGTCAAAGAGTAGCAGGAGAGAAGCCCTCCTGGTAGGAAGTATAAAGGAGGAGAGGAACATAGCCTGCATTGTATGTGGGAAATAAAACAGTGGAACAAACTGCACCAATGCGTATCATGTCTTCCCAGAAGAAATTGTGAAATTCAATGCTGTTGAAAGTCAAAGACTTTTCTAAATGTTTGAAGCAAACCTAGCGACAGAGTACTTGTAGTAGTGTTAGGAGTTTTGTCCTGGCAGTAGAGTATACCAAGAAAGGGATTTTTAGTGGTAGTCCTGGCAGGTCAGTGGACCAGGAAGAAATCATTGAAGTACAACATTGTGGTTGGAGGCTGAGGAGAGGAAGAAGTGGCAAAACCACTTATGTTTTATGAATTATGGTGAAATCATCCTTAGAAAACATTGTTGATGATACAGAAGAATTGTAA
The DNA here is from genome assembly GCF_040938575.1 of Ambystoma mexicanum. Lineage (NCBI taxonomy): Eukaryota > Metazoa > Chordata > Amphibia > Caudata > Ambystomatidae > Ambystoma > Ambystoma mexicanum. The sequence continues at coordinate 1,045,017,973 of NC_090924.1, forward strand.
AAATATGTGTTTTCTCATGAAGAAGTTGTGTTGAATTACTGAATACAAGTGGAAAGATAGACTTTTTCGTTTGGTTGAACCTTAGTGAAACCTTTGTTATCATTATAACTTGGCTACAAAAGGAACTTTCTTAAATAATTAGCAATCGGGCTTTGAATCTGGGGAGGGGATCCAACCAGGTTACAAGGATACACAGGTTTATGTGGAGTATAAATGTTATTTCTGTTAAACCTGAATTGCCATATCTTACCTTTATGAGTTTGATGTATGTATAAGTGTGAGGGACAGATTCCTTTTTATTAGTGTTTTCCTTCAGTCTTAGTTTCACATGTAGGGAAACTCACGTTAGGTTAGGGGAAGCGAGGTGTTTATTACACCCAAATAGCTTCTTGTGAAAAACGTTTACCAAGTTGTCCGCCTCACATTTCTGACCCCTCACAGAAGGTCTCACAGGAGAGGGTTGTGGTGGCGAAAATTGAATTTGGCCATCTGTTTACATACTCCTCTGATTTTTGTTTATTAAAGTGCAGCCACCCTTGGCTGTCATATTAACATGAGCCTTACTGCCTATAACTGCAGTGTCCAGTATCATTTTTCGCATGTTTTAACTGAAATGTATTCTTGGTGCTCAGCTAGAAGCGGCTTGCTTCTACTTTAATCGCCTCAGACGTAGTTTCTGTTTGTCACTAGCAAGTGTGCTTTAGATCAGTATTTCGCTAGGGGAGATGGCTTTAACAAGTACCATTACCAACTTTGGGCAGACAGACTGAGCCGTGTGAGAACCATAGTTATAGTAGAAACTGCTGAGCTGTCAGAAATGTAACAGACTCGGTCTGCTGCATGTGGCAATGTTTACCCCCCCAAGGTGTAAGAAGCGCATTAACAGGGTAATTCATAGAATTCAGCGCACAAGTGGCGGACGCGGCTGGCACACAGTATGCGCGTGCGACTTTCTGCGCCAGCCGCGTGCGCTAAAATCCATTTCCGCGCACAGCGTATTCATGGATTTTAGCCTCCAAAACCTGCCGTGGCGCAGCGACCCTGCAGCAGCGCCAGTTACGCCCCCAAACCCTCCCCGTGCGCCATGCACAGCGCACAAATCCCGTACATGCCGCACAGGCCCCCAACCACGGAAACGCCAGTAAAACTCTGCGTGCACCCCTCCGAATACATGTACACCCCGGCGCAGGGAGTTACCCACGCGATTGGCCCTGTGCGAGCAGGGTATGTGTGTTGCTGGGGTGCACGGGAACTTTCCCACGCGATTGGCCCTGTGCGAGCGGGGTACGTGTGTTACTGGGGTGTGTGGGTACTTTCACACGCGATTGGCCCTGTGCGAGCGGGGTACGTGTGTTACTGGGGTGCGCGGGAACTTTCCCACGCGATTGGCCCTGTGTGAGCGTGGTACATGTGTTACTGGGGAGCGCGGGAACTTTCCCACGCGATTGGCCCTGTGCGAGCGGCGTACGTGTATTACTGGGGTGCGCGGGAACTCACACGCAAATTTGCTGTCTGAGCGGGTTACGTGTATCCAGTGTGGTGCGCTACATGTGAATTGGCAGTGTGGGTCCTCCCAGGTGACCCCTCTACTACCTCCACGGCCCCTGCAGGCAGCCCACACGACAGGGGACTACCCTGCACCCCTGGACATGTCCCGCAGGCAGCCCGTCCACCATGGCCATGCCCCCCAGCCAGGCCACATGTCACGTTGCACTAGTGATCACCAACTCATGTCCCCCAGCAAAACCACCCCCCAGGAGTGAGGGGCACCTGCCAGCAGGCCCCCACTCATGTCCCACTCATGTCCCCCAGAACCCCAACCCCCAGCAGTGAGGGGCACCTGCCAACAGGCCCGCACTCATGTCCCCCAGCACCCCCACCCCCTGGCAGTGAGGGGCACCTGCCAGCAGGCCCCCACTCATTCCCCCCCCCCCAACATGTCCCACAATCATGGCCCTCATGGCCACCAAAATCCCACGGAACGCCACCCCTGCCCAAATAACCAACCAGGCATAACATACACCCCACATTGAAATGCCCATTACATGAAACAACCCAAATGGCATGTATGTACATCAACACATGTCTGTCACACACACACACACACACACACACACAGTGGGTGCCAGTGAATGTGAAAACCCACATCGTGACATGCATGAAACCAATGAGAGAATACCACACATTGAAGTACGGGAACAAATGTATTGAACAAAAAATGTGGTGAAAGAAAATTAAATACCAAACAATGGACATAAGGAAAACAATGCAGAATGTCACATAATGATAAAAAAAGGAAATCATAATCCAAACAGAAATGAAAAAGTAAAATCCATTGCTCCATGGAAAAATCAAAAAAGAAAATGCCGACAAATCCACACTCCAACTATTTACAAGGATGAAATCCAGGGCCCATGAGCCCAACTGTCCAAATGAAACCTACAAAAATACACTAACTAATGAAGAACTATATACAAAAATGTGGGGTATTGTCCAAGCGCCCCAAAAAAAAAAATCAAAATCAAAATGAAACATAACACTAACTAACTATTCACAATGGCAGCAGGCTAGTCCGATGGCTCACTTTTGGATGTCCCGGGCCAGGGCATCATAGAACTCCTGCTCAATGTCCTGGAGGCGGTCCTCTTCCATGGCCCGAGGGTTCGCAGGGACGATGACATGTTGGCCTCCAACTACCTGCCAATTGCCTCGAGGGACTCGGCCCGCCTCAGTGCCCTCCACATGAGTTCTCTGCCCTGACCATTGTGAGCTGTGCCTCTTCCGCCCGCTGCCGCTCCGCATCTATGGCATGGCCCAACCGCTGCCACACGGAAGACACTTCCAATCCTGGGTCCTTCTGCCCTCTGGCCGATGCCTGCCCCTCCGATGTTGAAGGTCCCGAGCCATCATTGCTCCAACCATGTTGCTGCTGCTGTTGTTGTGCCTGCCCCCTGGCTCTTGCTGCCTGCACATCCTCCTCCGGCTGGAGTGCAGTTGTCGTGGTGGCCACCCCTGTTGGACGTCCGACTCCCGACTGTGGCAGGGATGTGTCCTCCACCAGCCTGGCCGCTGGGTCAGAGGCAGCTCCACAGGGTACCCAGGTGATACATGGGTGGGAAGATGGCATTGAGGACGACTGGCTCGTAGGGGGTTCAGGTGAGGAGCGGGTCGCAAGAAGGTCCAGCACACGGAGGAATCCAGTAATGGTGACCCGTCCCAGTAGGTCAACACGGTCAAAGAGGCATCCGAGATGACGTGCAGTGTCTTCACGAAAAAAACGCAGGTCATCTCTCATGCCCCGTTGACGCAACGCTATCCCAGCCAGGACAGGCTCAACACGGTCCCGGATAGCCATGTCCCCAGGGAGAGGAAGGCCAATTGTTGTGCGCCCATGCCCTCCCGGAAAACGGGTCTGGACCTAGGCATCCCTGCTGGTGCCGGATAATGCAGTCACAGGATCAGGGACAGGATTACACACAGGCACCTCCGCGGAAGCCTGTGCTGCCTCCTGTCCCTGCCCCTGCCCCTGCACTGCACCACTGGCACCAGTGGAATCCCCACCTCCAGACCCTGTGTGTGTCCCTTCCACGGCCTCCTCCTCCTCCTCCAAACCCCCCACCAACCTGGATGACTCCATGCCATCTTCCTCCGTCGGACCGTGTGGGGTCTCAGCTGCCCCTTCTGCTGCCGAGGAGTCCATCTCCAACCTCTGCCTTTTGGACCTACCCTCAGCAGCTGCGGCCTGGGACGCGGCACCAGACTCCTCACTTCCCGAAGAGATGACAATCTGGGAGGGGAGCCGGGCCTTGCGTCTCCGGCTGGTGGTGCGATCCCTGCCGCTTTGCTCCACAGCACCCTCTCCGCCCTCTTCATCAGTTGACGCTGCAGACAGGGAGAGATAGAACACAGGCATCAGGGCACTGTACAATGGACTAATACACACATGACAGTTTTACATGAGTGGCAGTGTCAAACTTCAGACATGGCATCACACTCCCTGACACGCATGTCATTTCTACTCACACACATGAGCTATTCCACAGCAATATTGCACCAGGCAGCACCATCCATACACATACAACAGCATCAGCATCCGAAGGTGAGCCTGACGTCACATGAAACACAGTGAGTGCACTACACATGCACACACACCAACACACTTAAATGCATGTGTGCATGTCCACCAAGTGTCAGAGTGATGAGTTCGCCATCCATGTCACATCTGGCATTCAGCCTTCTACATGTCAGTGCCACATGCATCCATGTTGCATCAGAGTTGCACACTTGTCAAATACACACACATGCACACAGTGCAGATACATGCAGCTGGAACAAACATCCATGTGTGACACCACAATCATGCCAACGTACATACACAGTAATTCAAACATGTGTGCTCCCACATCTGCATTTGGCCTGCATGCTTACCCACACATACACCATCCATGTGTCTCACACGACAGGACTCGCATGTGTCAGCCTCACGCCCCTGTACATACACATCCATACATGGCCCTACAAAAACACATGTGCAACCTGCACACTACTGGCACACCACGACACGCACAGCGTCCAATCAGTATGCATGTACACTTACCGCTCGACTCCAGACGGGTCTGCCTCTCAAGGACCTGGACGTGGAGCGCTGGGCATATGCGTTCCAGGACCCTCATTTGATGGTCGGAGAGGTGGCCCCCGGCGCCCCTTGGCATCTGCTGCCTTCAAGAGGCGCCGGGCCTTGTCGAGGGTCCTGGACCTGAAGTCCTTCCAGCGCGTCTTGACATGTTTGAAGTCGCGGACTGCCACTCCCTCCTCGTTGATGGCTGTCATAATGTCCATCCAGATCCTGGTCATTCATAGTCGGCGCAAGAACTTCCAAAGAGGGCATCATACTGCCCCAGGACTTGCTCCACCAGGACACCAACTTCCCTGGCACTGAAACTGGTGGCCCTCTGCCTCTCTGGATTGGGGTTGCCAGTGGTGCCATATGGCGGTGTGCCCGACATGGCAACCCCAGAGGCAGGTGTGGGTGGGCAATTGGGTCCTGGGGCTGGGCTGTGGAGCGATGGTATCCCAGTCGGGAGTCTTCAGTTCCAGCAGGGGTGGTCCCCACAACTGCACCCCTGCAGAGGGATGATGTGCAGGCAGTAGCAGATGGCAGGTGGGAGTGTGCGCGGGGTTCTGGGGGGCAGTAATTTGGCCTTCTGGGCAGGAGCGTGGTCTTCCGTGTGTTGTTGCATGGCCAGCTTGATATGGAGTGATTTGGCACGTGAAAATCTTGCACGTCTGCGTGTAATTCGAGGAAAGGCCCTTCGCGCGTAAGCGCGTCAGCACACGTACGCGGTTTCATTGGACCAAAGGCCTTTAGCGCGTAAGCGCTTCTGTGACGTGACTCGCGTGGGTGTTTCCCTCGTGACGTGGGCATAGTGGTTCAGCGCACGTGAAAAACTGCACGTCCGCGTGTGAATGCGTGTAATCCGAGGAAAGGGCCTACGCGTGAAAGTGACGTGACACGGTGGGCGTTTCCATCACCACGGGTGCATGTTCATCGTACATGTCCAAAAACTGCACGTCTGAGTGTCCGTTCGTGTAATTGGAGGAAAGGGCCTTAAGGCGTACACGCGTAAGTGACGCTGTACGTGTGGGCCGCTTTCAAAGATACGTGTAGGACCCCATTTCCTTGTATGTGCTTTTCGTGGAGAGCGAGTGGGTGAATTCTTTACTTCTTGTCGGTTCACACGTGATTACTTCACAGCGTTTCAAGTTCGTACTCCCCGTTACCTCGGACAGCGTTCATTTTTTTTTTGGGCCCGTTTCCTCAAACAGCGTTCACTTCTTCTTTTGTTCTGTCTCCTCAGACACAGTACAAATCTTCTTTTGGCGGGGGTGTTGCCAACGCGCTAACGCACATTTTTTTCACGTTCTTTTTCCAGGCAGAAGTTGAGTCGCGCACGCATTTACCAACTGTGCTTGCCCCGTGTGTCGCGTACCCCTTCAGTGGTCATTGTACGCTTATTTTTGTGTTTCTGGGTGCCACAGCGTAGTGCGGGTTCATTTTTCCACGCACGTGGTCTATGAGGGGTTGCGTGCACTTTACTTTTTGTTTTCAGGGTGCCTGTGCGTTGCGTGACCCATCATCGTCCCCCAGGGGTCACAGACAGCCTTGCTAGAGCACTAGGGTACGAATTCCATCTAGTACCCTACCCCTTTCACCCCCAATTGCCCAGGTCAATTGTTTACTGCAACGCCCATACGCACAACAACATCAGTGCCATAGTTGGGAGGTGACCAAGCGGTAAGGGAGGCAAAAGTGGCCGACCTCCAAAAGGTGGGCGTGGTGGGCGCGGTAGGGGACGTGGCGAGAATTTGCAGGGTGCCCCTAGACCCCCATGTGTGGAGGACCAATCGGGGACACCCATGCCCCCTCCCCATGGTTGACGGAAACGTGGCTGACACCATCCCAGTTCAGCCCTTGTTTGACCAGCCCATTGTGGCACCTGACCCGGCACAGGATGACTCCCAGGCTGACTTCCAGGTCAGCAAGTCTAAGCCACGTGTGCCGGTGCAAGTTGGTGTCACCAGGCCACGTGGATCTGGGGCAGCAATGTCATCTGCTGCCCCAAGTAGGCAGGGTGGGGAGGCTGCAGGGGCAGCTGCAGCTCTATCCGCCCCAGCTCTGAGTCTCCCAGCCGGGATAGTGTCGGTCCTGGTCCATCAAACTGACGTTGCCCCTGCCAACATCACACTTCAGCCAATGCCTGCACCAAGGCCTATGGTCATTGTGCCTTCGCACACTCCCAGTACCCAGTCCACCTGCGCTTCTGCCCCTACTGACCAGAGCGGCGCAAGCCACTCGGGCTCTGCTCCACCTTTGAAAAAGAGGAAGAAGGTTCTCTGGCACTACAGGCTGAGACCCCAGACACGGCTACACAGTCCGGCACGTCAAGGAAGCCTAGCTTTAATGACACCAAACTTCATGCACTTGTGACCTATGTGTCGGCACATAGCCGCGAAATGGTGGTGACTGCAGGGTACAAGACCACACCTGGTCAACGTAGGGCACACTGGCAGACAATCGCCAACCACATAAGTGCCCTTGGATTTGTGAGGCGCACAGCTGAGGATTGCTACAAGCGGTGGAATGACCTGAAACGCAGAGCAAAGAACAAGCTGGCCTCAAATCATGCCGCTACTCTAGTGACTGGCGGTGGGTCTCCACCAGAGGACAACAAACTCACTGAACATGAGTCTGTTGCTGGGACCTTCGTCACAGAGGAACAGATCCAAGGCGTGGGAGAGCTACCTGATTACGAGGCATTGTCCGGTGATTGCCCATGCATGTGTGTGTAATCCATGTGTATGTTGTTTGGGTGACGGGTTCTGATTGAGTGCCAGGTGAGGGTGTGTACTCCTGAGTGTTATGGGTCACCCATGTGCTTCCTCCAATACATTCATGTGCCTTTGATTTGGGTATGACAGTATCACTTCTGCCCACAGTAGCCTATTATCCCCACATTGCTGCTGTTGCACTTGAACTATCATCTTGCAACAACATTATTCTGATTTTGTCTGTGTTCATTCAGGCTGATTGTTTAGATTATCCCATTTTACATATGTTTTTTTCATCCCTAATGCCACATATGTGACATGCTTCTGCCATTGTTTACACCCCACATTGTGCCACTTTAGTTACCTAGTTATGTGAATGTTGAAACCATTCAGGGCGAGGGAGTATTGGCCTGCTGACATTTATTTTTAGGGCCTGTTTGCATGTGGAACATGATAGTTGTTTCCTGTCATGTTGAAGTGACCAACTATTGATGTGTACATCTGCCTACAATCGCTGTCTAATTGTACACTGGATGTGTTGCAGTGTGCGGCACATGCATATTTTGCAACACTATTCTGTATTAATCTTCTCATCATGTCCATGTGACATGGATGTGTGACAGTATTCATTCACTGACATATAGCTGTAGTGGTCTAATTTACCATGGCTATGCTACATGACATCTGTGTGCTGGCATGTTTGTTTGTTTGTTTGTTTATTATTTATAGCGCGCGCCAGACCCGAAGATAACCGGGCGCGTTGTTCAAGGATACTTTAAACTTTACAGGTTACGCATGTTTACAAGTAGTGGTTATACATGGTAGAAATTACATAATGCAGGACAGTAAGGAGAATATACATTGTGCATAATATATACATATAACATAATATATACAGGAAATATGCAGTAGGAAGATAGAGAGTATATAATTATGTACATAGTACGTCTGTAGAACAGTGGTTATGTTGGTGTAGGGCAGGACTATCGGTCATTTTCTTTGATCCAATTGATACAGTTAGATCTTAAGAGAGCATAAGATTGGGGAGATCTCAAGCCGGACGGGAGGGAGTTCCAAAGCTGGGCAGCTTTGACCGGGAAGCTGTTTCCTCCGGCCGTACTTAGTTTAAATGGGGGTATCACTAACTGGTTGGAGTATGCTTCTCTGGTGGGTCTAGTGGAGATTTTTCTGTTGAATCTAGCAGCTAGGTATTTGGGTGCTAGATGGTTGATACTTTTGAAAGTTAGAGAAGCTGTCTTGAGTTTGATTTTGTCCGCTGTGGAGAGCCAGTTGGATTGTCTTCTAGCCTCTGAAATATGCTCCCTTCTTGGAATTCCTAAGGCAGCTCTAAGAGCATTGTTCTGTAGTGTTTGAATCTTTCGTATGTTTATTGGCCCCTATATATAGTGCGTTGCAGTAGTCCAATTTCGACAGCACTAATGCTCGAGCAAGGGTTAGGCAGTTGGCAGTGGATAGGTATGGTTTTGCGGCTCTAATCAGCTTGCAGGTATATGTGGTGCTGGATGCCATTGCGCTCACCTGTTTAGTTAGGGAGAGGTGGGAATCAAGGTAAAACCCTAATGTTTTTACCTCTTTTGCTACCTTGATAGTGTTACCGTCTATGACGAAGGAGGAGTATTCTTCTTTTAATCTTTTGATGCTTTGTGTGTTCCCCAGTATGATGAGTTCCGTTTTGTCATCATTCAGGCATAGCCCGTGGGTGGCCATCCATGCCTGAATGATGAGATAAATCTTATTCACCAAGGCCAAATCTTGTTCATAATCCCCTGAAAGTGGTATGAGAATCTGAGTGTCATCCGCATAGTTAGTGTAGGTGACACCCAGATTATCTAGATCATCGAACAAGGGCTTCGTGAAGATGTTGTACATAGTGGGGGAGACACAAGAACCTTGTGGGACTCCACATGTGATGGATACAGGGTCAGCAGCAGCAGAAGTAGAGAAGACTCTCATAGTTCTACCGGTTAGGAATGATTTGATGTGTCATGTATGTGTATGGGACATGCCACTCACAGGCTGATGTGTGATGCCAGTGCTACACGACATGCTGCGAATGTGTTGCTTTTCCATCTTGGTGTCCTCATTGTCTGCCTTTTTGACTCCCCTTCAGAATCATTGACAGTGCATGCATGCCAGGGTTATGGTCATGTGTGACATGTGTTAACCATGTACAGGATCTCTGTCTTGTCAGGCCTATGTGTGTGCTATGGTGCTCATGCCCGTTTCCATTTCTTGTGTTTCATGTTTTTGCAGGTGATGACGGACTTGATGCTGGTGAGGTTCAGGAGATGGTGCAGACCCAGGAGGATTCTTAGCCACGACCAGGCACCAGTGGGGGACGTGGTGTGGTGGTGGGTGAAAACACTTTGGTACTGCAGAACATACCGTCGAGGGGTGCCTCTGGGTGCAGCTCCCCAGACCTCTATTCAGGTGCTGAGTCGGATGATGAGACTTCTGTGCTGTCGCAGGTCAGTGCTTCTGGCAGTGATTCTGTTCTGTCTAACCCACCTGGACCAGGGGTAGAACCCTCTATGGGGATGTCAGTGTTGGTAGGTCCGCCTTTGGCGGTTACAGATGCAGGGTAACACTCCACAGCATCTGATCCTGTTCCTGGGCCAGCAGATCAGAGGGGGAATGCAGTCCTGCAGCCTCAGGCAGTGCCAGCACAGCAAGGTGCAGATCGCCTTGCCCCAAACAGGTGTGGTGCCCGCCGACGCGGTGGCCGTGCGCCACCAGGCAATGCTGTATGGGAAAACTCCATGTACGGTATGGCAACCCAACAGGCAGCATCAGTAGAAATGATGGCTCAGGCAATGGAGAGGGTGGCCACTTCCATTATCCCCCCTGAAAGGCAGATGGAGCAACAACAGCAGGCAACAGACTCCATTTGCCAATCACACAGGGAAGACATGTTGCCGTCCAACAGGACCGACGGGCGGCACTGGAGACTCTGCGCGAATCCATATCAATAGAGTGACAGGGCCACAGGGAAGCCCTGAGGGTGGAACTACATAACCTCAGGCATAGTCTGCTTGAACTTGAGGCTTCATTGTTGTTGTATAGTACACTGCATGTCTTCCTCCTAATTTGCAGGTTCCTTCCTCATGTCTTCACAAGGCCGTATCCTTTGCAGATGGAGTTTGTGTGGCAGCAACACTCTACAGTTGGAAGGGGTCAATGTGCTGGCTTATTCAGGTTGTAAGACTACCACTACTTTGACTTAGTACTGTAATGTTTTTGCAATGTTTCATGGTGTGTTGCTGTATTGTGTTGGTGGTAAGTATTTGTTCATGTGTGCTGTTTGTTATCGATTACTGGGAGCATATTGTCTGTGGGCAGTTTCCCTTTGGGACAGTGCACTTTGTGACACTTGCGTCAGGTCTTGTGCATTGCTTTGTTTGCTTTCACATTGCATGACATGCCATGGTGTGTTGGGTGGCGGAGCTGGGGAGGGGTTGGGTAACATGGCACTATTTTCATGTTGTATTTTGCAAGGGGTAGTCATTCATGCAGCACAAATGTGTGTGTTTTTTTGTGACACAGGATTGGTTGTCTTTCGGCAGGTAGGGATGCACACAATGTAACAATTCAGGTGACCAATCTCAGGCTGGTATGGTTGTGACAGTTGACTGTCCCTTATGGCATCATTATTGATTGTCAGCTGATATGTGCCAGGGCTGTCTGCACTCCACAGGGGTGTGATTTTAGGTGAAGTAATTAGCCACCAGCTGCGTACGGGCTGCCTCACCACGTGCCCTTTCCCCTCCCATTCTCAGCGGCCGTGCTTGTGGTTAGGGATGTGGGGGCACCACCATGTCCACGGGCAGGCCCCGGCGTGTTGCAATGTTGTACAGGACACATGCTGCCACTATGATCCTGCACACTACTGGGGCCGCGTATAGCAGCTGCCCACCAGAGCGGTCAAGGGAGCGAAAGCCTGACTTGAGCACTCCGAATGTGGGCTCCACTTTGCCCCGGGTTGCAATATGGGCTGTGTTGTATCTTACCTCGGGTGGTGTGGTGGGGTTCCGAATTGGCGTCATCATGTGGGTGCTCAGTGGGTAGGCACTGTCCCCTGGGGAGGTGATGATGGGTATCATTAGTGGGGTTGTGACATTACTCAGTATATGACATGCATGCATGTGCAGGGGCATTTATACTCACCAAGCAGCCATGTATCGCCATGCCGCCCAGCTTCTAGGTCCCGGTTTAGGGTTGACATTCTGTAAATTAAACTGTCATGGGTGGACCCTGGATAGTTGGCATATACTGAGGTGATGATTCCCTTGGCCTCACATACTACCTGCACATTGATTGAATGCCAGTGCTTGCGGTTACTGTAGATGTGCTCAGTTGCCCTGGGAGGACATAGAGCCACATAGGTGCAGTCAATGGCACCTAGCACTTTGGGGAAGTGTGCCACCCCGTAGAAATCCTGGTCGACAGCCTTCCTTTCTGCAGGTGTTCTGGGCAGGTATATGAGCCTGCAGACTGATGGGAGTGCAGTCATGATGGCCAACACCTGGTGCAGGAAGCGTGACTGCGTGGCCTGTGATGCACCCCCCCCCCCCCACTATGGCAGAAGTCTGCTGAAATGAACCAGTGGCCAAGAAGTGCAGTACATTGAGCACCTTTTCCAAAGGGCTCAGTGCTTGGGAGCACAGGGTGGGTGATGTGAGGTCATCCTCCCACTCACTCACCAGGTCGAGTATTATGTGAGGTGGAAACCTGTACCTCCCATACACCTGGTCATCAGGCATCCCAAAAAGGCTGGTTCTGGGTGTAAGAATTCTGGGCCCGACTATCCTCCTCCTCCTCCTGCGGTGTCCCACGACCACTGCTGCGAGGAACGGTATATTCATCTTGGCGTCTGAGCTTGTTTCTTGTTTGCGCGCACTTTTATGCTGCGCGGGTCCACGTACGCCTGCTTCCTGCTGGCATACGTGTTTCCGGATTAGCGCGTCTTTTTTGGCGCACGCGTTAGCCCTGTTCGATTCCATGAATACATGTTGTAGGCGCACGTGTGGGCGTTCTGCACATTTGCCTCCTGTACTTTTGTTCCCCATTCCGAGTGTTACGCCCCGTTTTACGCCTACTTTTGTTGTGTGCGCTTCGCTATGTGCGCTTTCGCTGTGTGCGTAGCGCACGCTGTTTGAAGACGTGTGCGCCACGCAGGATTTTAGCACAAATCCATGGATTTACACGCGCACAGACTTCCATGAATCGCTGTGGCGGGTTTCGCTGTGATTTTCGCACTTGCGCTGCGATTCGCACGCTTGCGCGGGAATTTTCAGCGCACATTAATTCCATGAATCGGCCTCTAAGTGTCTGCATACTCTATGGTGAGAAGCCTGTATTGCAAATTGAAACACTCTATACTGTTGCCACTGTACGATTCATGACCCTCCCCCTTCCAGAGGAGAACCTGTGTGCTTAACTGTATAAAAATACAGTAAACCCGGGAAGGGAAGTTGCTGCGCCGTATACAGTTTGATCGTTGGTTTCATGTTCTGTCTTGAGATTTTCTGTATGCTTGTTTGCTGACTGCCAATAAAGACATTTACCAATCTACCTGAAAAGTCTGTGGTTCATTTGCATGACACCAAGACACTACAGTGCAGCCAAAACAATACAGAGCAGCTACCACTGCCTCAGGATGCTAGCAGTCCTGGATACACATCTACAGAAGTAGTTTTGACTGACCCAATAAGTCCCACTTTGAGGAAAATCACTTTTTTTCCAAATCCCCCAGGGACCCATGTATATGTAAACAGATTAATTTATTGTAAATGTACAACACACAAGTATATTACAACCGAGTTTGTTTGTATATTGCATTATTTCCATCAGTCGAAACAGGATCCCGTACACTTGGGTTCTCTCTCGCTTACACATCCTCGCTCGATCGGTCCACGTATTAAAAGGTCCCCATGGGCCTTGCCACTTTCTCACATTGCCTTATGGTTCTTCCTGCTTCCCTGTGCCAACAAACAGGGCGATCTTTCTAACATCTTTAGCAATGACTGTTAATATGAAATTTGCTCTCGCACTTAAAAAGTGCTCAGAAATAATTATCTTTATTGAGTGCACAAACTATCATTAAACTAGTAATACTATGATTCTTTGCAGAGCGTTATGACATATTGTGCCCCCTTTGAAGAACGGATATATTTTCACTCAACTAAACAACTCAAGAGTGTATCAACCTCCAAAAAAGGAAGGGCTGAGTTGGCTGGGACTGCTACTGATGGTTGCCGGTTAAAGAGTGATCGGAGGTGTGAGAAACCTGAAGGTGTCTCACTCGCTAGTCCCCAGGGATCTGTTATCCAGATGGCCAAGACACGGTCATCGCTTTTTGGATCAAGTTCCTTGGGGTGGACCAATACAGGAGGATCACTTGGGTGAGGGGTTCTCGGGGAGTGTAAATGGGACACCGGATGGCGAGAGGCGGTATGCTCTTCCCTGTAACACCTTACCCCATCCTACCAGATAGGATACTTAGGAACTCAAACCGCCCCCCCTTTCCCAACACAAACACTTTCTCACAGACAGCTCACTGTGAGAAAACGGACCAACACCCGAGCCGTATGCTAGACATGTCCCAATACAATGGTCAGGCAGGGTCATGCAATCACTGACGATTAAACACACCTGACTTCCACCACACTTACCCACACAGATAAAAGGCAGAACACGAAAGCACACTCTGAGCAAGGCAAAGCACATGAAGAAGCAGCGGTTCCAAGATGGCAGTTTAATACAATGCGAAAGACAGCAACACCAAAGAGGATTGTAAGGAGGGAAGTGCTCTTGACCTTTTCAACGAAAGAATGTTACTTTCAGGAACCTTCGAGAAAATGAAATGTAAAACCAGGAATCGAGGCTGAAGAGCGCTTTGTGTGTCAGAGGTACCCATGCCTCTCCTGCGTCTACGTCTATAGTCAAGACGTGGAGAATCGTTTGCTGCTGTGTTACTGTCCTTGGCTCCTACACCAAAGCAGCACCAGTGAAGTCAGCACAGCTGGCGAGTTGGGGAGACTGATACCAGACAGGTCTGTGTTGAAGCCAAGGTTTCAAGCGGCAGCATTGTATAATGAAAACTGAAGAGAACAGTGTATGAAGCGTTTGATGAAAGAACTTATTGAAAGACTAGAAAGCTGATAATTATGTTTGAACCTTGAAGTCAAAATACAAAACCCTAAACAGAGCGGTCTGGCACCATCTGGGTGCTTGTTCGATAGTCTCCGTTAGGTATGTAGCTGAAAGGTCGCAAATGTGAAGAGTGATAAAGAATTGTGAAATCGTAGTGGTCCTGCAACGGGTCAAGCAAAAACCCTGTGCACATTCGAATGTCGATAGTTGATGAAATCGTACAGAAAGTTGGTGAGAGTCCGGTGGAGGGAGATCAGCTAAAAGCTTTTGGTTAAAGCAAGTTTGTGTAAGTGTAAAGTTATGAACATTGTGTTAAAAGGAATCTGAGCCCGACCGAGGGGGATCCGAGCTCGACCGACGGGGATCTGAGCCTGACCGAGGGGGATTTGAGATCTGAGCCCGACCATGGGGGATCCGAGATCTGAGCCTCGACCGAGGGGGATCCGAGATCTGAGCCTCGACCGAGGGGGATATAGGGTAAACTGGGCGTCACCCGAGAAACAATACCTAATGAGGAATTAGATGCATAAATAATGTACAGACATTTTTGGTTGAAAGGATATGAGCCCGGCTGTAGGGGATCCGAGGTGAATAGCCAATCGCCTAAGAACTTGAGTACTTGTTATAATCAGAAAAAGAAAAATAATGTATTGAAGTTTGTCGCATCAGGCCCTCTGAATGAAGAACTTTGAAAGGAAAAGAAACTTGGGCACGGAAGGCCCTGATGCGAAAGACTGAACTGTATCCTCGTGCTAGAGAAGCCAAAGACTGTACTAAGCTCGAGTGTACCGCCTTGTCCCATGCTCTCGACTCTACTCCGAGCTTAGAGGCAAACCCTTTCCAAACTGGAACAAGCCCTATTTAGATCTGTCCATCTGATCTAAGAAGTTGTTAAAGGTCCAGTGTCCTCTGATACAAGTGTGACATTTTTGTCGGAGGCTGGAAAAGTGGCAACACAGCTTCAGGGTAATTACTGGAACCAAGAAAAGGTGAACAAAGCTGGTGAAGGGGACTGGGTGCTTGTACAGAAGATAACAAAAATAATCTGTAATGCTTAAGACTGCTGAAGTTGAAGAGAGTGTCGGTCATGAAGCAGAGGCAGGTTATACTTGTGGCAGTAAAGCAGACAGAGAGGCTAAGAGGCTCCCCTTTTCTTGGAGCACCGGAAAGAAGAGTGCCTTGCCTACCTGTAGAGATTGAAGAGTCTTGTCTTGTCTAATAATCCTGAAATATTAAGTTGAAGCAGAAGTACCTGAACTGTGGTGGTATATAAAACTGCCATTAGGTGTTATAATATAAGTTGGTTGAACAGAGGCCAGAGGCCAACGGCCTAAACATCCTGACATATCATTTTGTAAACACTTCTTTCTTTTTTCGTAACATTGTTTCCCACAATATTTGTATTTAGAGGTTTGGATTGGCAATAGGTTTATTAGTGTAGGCCCTTTTTATTTTGACAAGACACTATGAGGACTGTGTTAATATTATCTGATGGTCTTAGCTTGCGCCCATCTGTAGATTCATGATTAGATAGGCATTTTTCAAACCCTTTTTGAAGTTCAATAAACACTCTTGAACTGTGGTCACTTTTGTCTGTCTTCCTGTTGATGCCATGCCTTCCTTACAGAGGCAAGCAGGGAAAAAGTTATTACTGCAGTTCAGTTGATCTACAGGAGGGTCAGCTTTCCAACACACTGTCTTCACACCTGCAAAAGAGCCCCACATTTCTAATATCATTTTCTCATATTTTTTTTAAACTTCTTTTTATTGTTTCATTAACAGAGAAAAACAAATAAGGTTCAACAATGAAATAAACCAACCCACCACCCCCCAAACCCCCCGTCACAGCTCCTGTAGTCCTTCCCTCCATCCATTTCCCAACCTCTCCTTCAGTTGAAGATGTCCAACAGTTTAAGTCTTTGGGGGCACCATTGTTCCCTGAATTCCCCTTTCAAGTATTCCAAAGATTCCCTCCAGTCCGCATAAAAGGTTTCCAGTTTGTTGTCGGCAGCATACGTTGCCCATTCCAATGAGACAATGTCCCACATTTTCCTCAGCCATTCCTGCTCTGTAGGGGCTGTGGGGCCTTTCCACTTCTGCGCGATGAGGGACATTGCATCCAACGTAAATATTACTTTCGCCTTGGTACACCCCCGCCTTTCCACTTTGTTCTCCCGCCCACTTATCCCCAATAAGAGCTCCCGAGGATCCTGGTGAGCCCCCTCCCCCAGAGCCTGAGAGAGCGCGCTCATGATTACGCTCCAAAAAGGTTGTATAACGGGCAATCCCACCATATGTGCGTAGCTGTGCCCATTTCCCCGCAACCCCTCCAGCACTCCCCTGAGGTAGCAGGATACATAGCGTCAAGTCGGGCAGGAGTGTAGTGCCAACCATACAAATATTTGTACCAGCTTTCCCGCAGCTGGATCGCTTTTGCAACCTTAGGGATCAGTCGCCACAGTCTCTCCCAGTCCCCCTTCTCCATTCGAACCCAAGAGTACCGCCCCCAGTCCTCCATGTAGGTCCAACTGACACTCGGGCCGGATCTCTCCAACTGTTTGTACAAATCTGAAATTAGCCCCCTAGAACCCTCATGGGTAGTTACGAACCTTTCAAAGTGGGTTAAATCTCTAGTCGCGGCCCTCCTTACCTCCACGGACATCACCCAGTGCCTGATTTGGAAATACCAGAGCCTCACCCGCTCCCCCAGGCCAAACTCCCGTTTGCAATCCTCAAATGTTTTCACCCCCTCCCCAGTGAACATGTCCCTCAAGGTTCTACACCCCCCATCCCCCCCCCGAAGCTCCCATGCATGGAATGCCCCCCTCTGCAGTCCCGGTGAGAAGACCCCATTATTAAAGAGAGGAGTAAACGGCGAAGGGAAAGTTGTGATCCCCCGCTTCTCTACCGCACAATCCCAACTGTCAACCACACTTTTAGTGATGGCACTCAAATAAAGGTGGGCCAGTCTCAGCCTACTTGGGAGCCACAAGACCTCTCCTAGGTGGTATAGGGCGACTGCCCTAGCCATCTTCACCCAGTGCTTCAGGTAATCCTTCGAGAACCACTTCTTGATTACCCTAAGCTGTGCCGCTTCATGGTATCGGCGAAAGTCGGGAAATGCCAAGCCCCCCCTCTCCCTAGATGCCGTAAGTAACTGCCTGGACAGATGCGAACTCTTCCCACCCCAAACAAATTCCCTGATCACCCGGTCCAGCCTCCTGAAGAAACTTGCGGGAACCCTCAAGGGGATAGCCTGGAATAGATAAAGTACTCGGGGGAGGATCACCATTCTAAGGACTGCCCCCCTACCCAACCAGGAGATGGGCAGGGCTCCCCACTTCCGTAAATCTTTTTTAATTGCTAGAAGAATCGGGTCGTAGTTTGCTCCGTTCCAGCCCGCCCGCGAGGGGATTATCTTTACTCCCAAATACCGCAACCCAGACGGGCTCCACTTGAACGGGGACATCTCCCTCTTCTCCCTCGCTTCTTGCATCCCTAGAGACAAATTCATCAATTCTGACTTTTGGAAGTTAACACACAAGCATGAGATTTCGCCAAAGGTGGTTAGTAGGGCCATGCATGCTTGAAGGGACCCCTTTGGGTTAGTTAATGTGAGCAACATATCATCGGCGAAGGCCACTACTTTATGTTGGTTCCCTCCGAAAGGAATACCCCTAATGTCTTCTGCCTGGCAGAGTGCCAAAAGGAGTGGCTCCAGATAGATAGCGTAAAGTAACGGGTAGAGGGGACACCCCTGCTTCGTCCCCCGCTGGAGCCTAAAAGATTGGGACATCTCCCCATTAACCAGGATGCATAACGCGGGGTTCTTATAATCAGCAGCGACCAGGTTTATGAAACCCTCCCCCAGTCCCATCCTGCCCATCACCTGAAATAAGAACAACCACTCCACCCGGTCGAACGCCTTTTTGCCATCCAGTGCTAAAAGGACCGCCGGAGTGGCCGTTTTACGCGATTTTTCTACCAGGCGAGCGACCCTCCTTATGTTGTCGGCAGTTTGCCGTCCCATTACGAAGCCCGACTGGTCTTGATGAATTAGCGAGGGTAGGTGTTTTTCCAGACGCCTTGCCAAGATCTTCGTGAACATTTTTGCCTCTGTGTTGATGAGGGCACTGGGACGGTAGGAGGTGCATTCCTCCGGATCCTTCCCTGCTTTATGAATGAGAATAATTTTAGACTCTACCATCATCGGGGTGATTCTGCCTTCGGCGCCGAATTAATTAAATAGCTGTTAAGTGCAGGACCAAGAGATGGGAGAATGCCTTGTAGAAGGAAGTGGGATACCCACCGGGCCCGGGAGCCTTGTTTCGGGGAAGGTATGCAATTGTCGCCCTCACCTCGTCCTCCGTAATGGGTCGGCCCAGCTCCCTGCCCTCTTCTCTGGACAGTTGCGTGAGTGGTAAGAACTCTTTCTGTGGGAGTGGGGCTGGATGCTGGGAAGAGTAAAGGGTCGAGTAAAGGGTCGCGTAAAAATCCACCAGCCTCCCCTTTATTTCACCAGCTCAGGTTAGTCTCCTACCCCCCTGGTCTTTAATAGCCGGGATTACTTTCTGTTCCCTCTGACACCTCAGGAGGCGAGCAAGCAGTGAGCCTGCCTTATTGGCCTTAGCATAACATTTTTGTCGAACCCTCAACATGGCTTCTTCTGCCTTCTTAGTTCTTAAGATCCCGAGCTGGCCCTCTGCAAGCCTGTACTCCCTGTATACTTTCCTCGTGGGGGTTTCCCAGCATCCTGGTTCTAGCAGCCTCGACTTCCCTCTCGAGCTGAGCCTCCAGCCCCCCTTAACGTTTTATTTCTCTCCGCCTTTAATGCAATGAGTTCCCCCCTCAGAGTAGCCTTAAAGGCATCCCATTGTGTGCTGAAGCTCGTGTCCATGCAGGTGTTCCTTACAAAAAACTCCTGAATCCTGCCCTCCAGCTACCCCCTTATCACAGGATCCCTCAGAAGCTCCCCCGGGAATTTCCATCCCCACAGCCCCGGCCTTTGCCTTCCAAGCCTCAGATTCATTTGCACAACCTTGTGGTTGGCTATTCCCGCCTCTACCGCTCCAGGTAGACTGGCAGAAACCCAAATATAATCAACACGGGACTGGGTCCTGTGAACATCCGAAAGGAAGGTGAAACCTTCCTTATCTCCCCATGGCACCTGCCAGACAACCCGCAAGCCGGCCTCTTCCCACCTATCCCTCAGTAGTGGACAGGCTACCACGCCCCCCCCCCCCTCTCCTTTCATGGCAGGAGTGGTCCTGACTCCTGTCCCAAGCCAAATTAAAATCCCCCATCAGAACCACTTGACCCCTCATGAAATTCTCCAGGACACTCAAGGTATCCCGCAGGAACTGATCCTGGCCCACATTGGGGGCATATACCGACGCAACAGTGTAGCAGGAACACATTATTGTCCCCCTCGCCATAATATACCTTCCATTACTATCTCTGAGAATCTCTTGTAGCCTAAAATCGACCCCCCCTTCCAAAGGCTAGGGCAACACCCCCCCTCTTCGTAGAGCCCGACACAAACCATATCTGCGGGAACCCCCTTAGACGAAGCCGGCCTTGATCTTGCCGCCTTAAGTCGGTTTCCTGCAAAGCCAACACGTCTGGCTTGTGGGATCTAGTGAATTGCTCCAGTTTCGTACGCTTGAGGGGGGAGTTAAGCCCCCTCACATTATGGGTTAGCCACCGAAAAACAGCGTTTGAACATGTGGTGCCCCCTTCAGACAGCCCTTCGAGACTCCCCGGATGCACCTCGGCCACCATCCCCAACTTCCTACCTGGTGTGGGCCTCGGGCTTCCTCCTCCCCCCTCGGTCCCCGTTGGCCCCCCATTCACTATCCACTCGAGTCTTACCTTCCCCATTGTCTGCTGTGACCAGCCCCCGCGCTGCCCCCCTCCCCGTCCACCCCCCCCTAACTTGAATTAGGAACGAAGATCCGCCTCATATGAGCTCCCAAACACCCCGTAGGAGGTGCCGCGCACCTGCTGACCCGTTCGAAACCCGCAGGGCAGCCCCTCCCAGCACTCGGCCCCCCAACCTCTCCCCATACGGACACGCTGCCAGATCCCTCCGGACCCCAACTTGGAAGGTGAGCCGAAAACCCCCACACCCCTCCCTGGACTCACTTCTCCTTGCGTGTTCCAAGAAGGGCACTACCGCCCCCCCCCCAGATCTGTAAACAGCCTATACCCCACCACCCCCGTTTTAAGAGCTCCCCGGTTCGACGCTGCAAAATTAACCCAACCCAGACGCTGCTCCCTCGTGCACTCTCCCCCCTCCTCTCCTGCGGACCTCTCTGGCCCACTCTCTTCCTTGTTTTTTCGCCAGCTGTAGACCATGACCACGGTCTGCTACCGTCGACTAGTGCCGAGGCTCTCGGCTGGGCTCCCCCCGCAGCCCTCCCCTCCATCCTCAAAGTCCAAGTGAATGATATTGGCCGCCTCGTGCAATGTAGTAGCCCTCCTTTGGACTCCCTCCCACTCAAACACAAACCCAAATGGAAAGGTCCACCTGTACTTAATGCCTCTTCCAGTGAGCTCTCTGAGGGCCGGACCCATATTCCTCCTGTTCACTAGGGTGCTATTTGCTAAGTTCTGAAACAGCGCGATCGCCTGACCCTTGTAGTTCACTGGTTCCTGAAGCCTCGCAGCGCGCAGGACCTCCTCTTTTTGGCCGTACCGTGCAAACGCGGCCAGAATGTCTCAAGGCCTAGCGTTAGGTTACCGGGAGAGCCGGCCCACTCTGTGCACCATGTCCACCTCCTGCAGACCCCTTTCCAGTAGGTCTGTTCTCTCCCCTAGCTGGGCCATGTCCTGTTTCAGTTCTCCCAACGCAACATTCAAGTCTGATCTCATTAACTGAAACTGATCCTGAAACGTTTTAGCTAAGGTTTCTCCTAGAGCCTGCATCTCGCCTCTAAGATCCTGTTGTGTCAGAAGCTCCTGGTCCCCCGCTCCCTCCCGGGCCGGCAGCTTCTTGTGTTGCCCATTATCGTCCCCTCTGTTATCCCTGGTGTCCATCGCCGACCACATGGAGGGGAGGGTAGCCATGGGGTTTCCCATGCACTGGCGGGACCGCGTCGCTTTGGCCTTGGCCCTGGAGGGCATCAGGTTCTTTGTGTCCTCAGTGTCCTTAGGGCCCAATAAGTCAAGGCTGGATGTGTCAAACAACTCCCTGGTGCCTCTCAGCCCTCTCCAGAAACCTTCACAGCTGGCCACTAGGGGGGGGGGGGGGAATTGCGCCGCCCCCGCTCCTACCAGGGTCCCCCCTCCTCAGAACCCCTCATCATCCAGGGGGCTGACTCCAATGTAAGGCACCCGTACCACTGGAGGCCGGCCCCTCCAGCTCTCCCTGACCCCCCCCTCCGGGCTGAGCTGTGTCCACCTCAGAACCGCTGCGCCGCCCCTCCTCCCTCCACGAGCAGGCTCTGCTGACTCTTCCTCGCTCCCTGGACCCAGGGAGAGCTGCGCCGAAAACAAGGAACCTCGTCGCTCCGGGCAGCGTGGCCTGGCGGGCCAGCAGGGAGAAAGCCCTGCTCTCGCCTCCCGTGGCGCATCCGCTCCTCACCTCCTCGGGTGGTGAGCACGCTTCAGGCGCGGCCGCTGCAGCTCCTCAGCTCCCCACTTGCTGATTGCCGGGGATCAGCGCCTCTTCCGCTGGCGGGGCAGTCCGGGTCCCGGGTGGCAGCAATCCAGAGGGTCTCCTCTCTGCAGGCTGCGTCTGTCCCCGCGGGGCTCTAAGCAGCCCGCGCTGCCTCAGCCGCTGTCATGTTCCCGGAGTGGCCCTCCGAGCCAGCTGTCTCCCCCGACGTCCCTGGCGCAGCCGGTCGGGCAGAGGGTGCTCGTCACCGCGGCCAGGCAGCACTATCCTGCATCGGCCGAGTGGACAGCCGGCACCGCACACAAGCTGGGGCCGCGGCACCCAAGATTGTTCGCCGCTTGGCCCCCTCACGCAGCCCCCGACTTCTGCAGCTGCCTTATGCCCCCGCGGGTGGTGTGTCCCAAGCACAGGCCTCAGGGTGCGGGAGCTGCCGTCGGCACGTCTAGTCGATGCCGGAGGCCATCTTGGAATCCATCCTTTTCTCATTTAACCAAAATATATGATCTGGGGGAAAAACATTATCCATCATTCAGAGATTACTATTTGACAAACAAAAGAAATAAAGGTTACTTACTGTTGTGACTAAAGTACTCATAGTCTTAAGTCCCCTTTCCTCCATCATATATAGGTGTCCCCCATATGGGGACGGTACCGGAACCTTTGGCAGTGAACAAATGAGCTTCCCTTTTATTTTTGTATAGCGCACAGGGGCACAGCCTTGGATATGCCTCATAGCCAAATCTCCAACACCTCACCTTGGTCCCCTTTTTACATATCGGACGCCAGTTAACATGGCTATACTAGGATGAGTTTGTGGTCGACTAGCTGGGGTTGGTGGGTGGGACATGTGGAGTAAAGAGGATTTAAGACAGTACTGTGAAGAATCATACGGATGCCTCGCTAAATCCCTGCATAAAGCCTTCTCTGCAGGTGGCCTGGGGAAGGCAGACGCTTCCAGATCCCAACCCTGGGGGTAGTGTGCTGCGGGAGGATCACCTGGGTGGAGACAAGGCCCAGGGAAGTGGGGAGAATCTGTGGGGTGAGACAGTATTTTTCTTCTAACAAGGAGACTCTTACCACTCTGCATCAGAAGAGGTTATGGCTTATTGTCATTTTAATATATCTGATCCTCCTATTAAATCTAAGGTGGTGGCACATTTATCTGGGGCGGGGACTTCAACTGCACGATAGACCCAGCCATAGACAGGTCGGATATCAAGCATAAGCGGCCATCCCCGCCGGCTCGTTGTTGGAACTCTTCCAACTGCAAGATATGTGCAGTGCTGAGCATGCAGGAACGAGAGGGTATTCCCATTACTCAGCCCAGCACAGAGTAAATACCAGACTAGACTACCTGTTCACAGGAGTGGAAGGCCGGTTTGAATTCTCGGAGACGGAGTACCCAGACAGAATATTATCGGACCACTCACCACTAGTGGCGAGATGGAGTGCGTTTGCCCCTAGACCACCAAGTCCCACGTGGAAATTGAGAAGCGAAGCTCTACAGGATGTTGCGTTGGCTGAGCATGTCAGGAAAAGCACGACGGAATACATTACGGTAAATGAGGGGCGTGTGCAAAAGGTGGGCACAGCATGGGAAGCGTACAAGGTGGTCACTAGAGGAGTAATGATAGCGGAATCCGGTGGGGTACAGAGGGCCCTGATGAGGGAATTGGAGCAGACGGAAGGGGAATTGAAGAGGAGGGAGGGGGAGGCCCTGACAAGCAAGGAACACCTGGGTGAGATGATCACATTGAAGCAGACGGGCTTGACACAGTGGGACAGGCTGGGGAAGTTTAGTTATACAAAATCTCTGGAGAGGAGCCATGTGCAGGGAGATAAGCTAGGAAGGATGCTGGCTTGGCTGTGTAGGCGTGAGACCACTAGGGCTTCGATCTGCTCCATCAGGAACGCAGAATTGGAGGAGGTGCATACGCAGGCGGAGATCAACAACGTGTTCTTCGAATATTACAAGGCACTGTATGTTGCCCCCTGGGGCGGCCCAGTGGAAGATATACAGGAGGTCCTGGCTCAGATACATTTTCCCAACCTAAACGAGCATCAAGCGGATTTGCTAGAGGCACCTATAATACCAGATGAGGTGGCGACCACAATAAGATCCCAGCCGACTGGAAAGGCGCTGGGTACAGACGGGCTCCCGAGTGAGTTTTATAAAACCTACGCTGACATATTGGCACCACTGATGTCCAAGGTGTATAATGAGGCGTTTGCAGACAACATCCTGCCCAGGAGCATGAGAGAGGCCCTGATAGTGCCGCTGCTTAAACCAGACAAGATAAGCACGTATTGCTGACATACAGGCTTCTGTCCCTGCTAAACCAGGACATCAAGATCCTCACAGCCATTCTGGCGAGCAGACTCCGGCGAGTGATGCATACACTGATCCACCCAAATCAGAAAGGGTATGTTCCTGGGAGAAATATCTCAGAGAAACTTAGACGGCTTCTTCATGTGATTTATAGCACACCGGGTTGTGCTGTACAATATGCAGTTGCCTCTTTGGATGCCACTAAGGCATTGGACTCAGTGCCTTGGAACTGGTTGTATACCACAATGTCAAAAATGGGTATTGGCCCATTGTTCATGAGATGGGTGAGTTTGATATATACAGAACCAATGGCTAGGGTAAGGACGGGAAGCATGTAGGGAAGCATGTACTCAGAGGCATGGCGGCTACATAGAGGCACTAGACAGGGGTGCCTGTTATCCCCGATGCTCTACATCTTTGCGGCGGAACCCATGGCAGCGTATCTGAGGCAGGAATACAAGGATGTAGGTATAGAATATATGGGGTAAAACGTAATATCTATGTACGCAGATGACATGCTGTTATATGTGCGTGATGCCCGAGGTGAACCTGCCATATATACTAGAGGTGCTAGATAACTCTTGCACGTTCACGGGTATTAGGATAAACAAGAAGTCGTCATGTTTGTTGCCGCTGGCGGTCACAGGGGAAAGAGCAGAAGCGGACTTGCCAAGTTTAGACTTGCCCTGGAGCAGGATCTCCTTTCGATATCTGGGCATTAATATACACGGGACCCCGTCCATGAATATGAAAAAAATACAGTAAGGGCCAAGGCTGGACAGGTCGCGTCTATTGGGTTCTGGAGTAAGCTGCCCCTGTCAATGATGAGGAGGGCAGCACTGTTAAAAATGGTGGCACTGCCACGACTTATGCATTGCTTTGGAAATATCCCATATGACATTCCGAAGCGAGTTATTCGGGACCTGGAGAAGTTGTGCAGAGCGTTCCTATGGTGGGACAGACTGAATAGGGTTGCCCTGTCCACAATACAAAGGCTGTATGACCAGGGTGGATTACGGGTAGCGAACCTTAAGCTTGATTTTATGGCATGCCAACTGCAGCATGTAGTGAAATGGATGGCCGATGATCCAACAATAGAGACAGCCTTGTTACAGGCCACACTGCGGCGCAGGCACCTGAGGGACATGCTATGGATTTCTGCTAAAGAGCAACGGGGTGGCCCTACCTAGTGAAACTGGGTGTCCAAGTTTGGCACAGAGCCTGTAGGGTGGTGGGGATGGTGGACCCACTCTCCCCACAGACACAAATTGTGGTGGTCCTAGAAGGTAGGAAGGGAGACAGGGCCGTGATAGAGTCCAGGTGGGAGACATGTGGAGTGGCTACAGCGGGGGACCTGAGAAACGAAGGAGGATGGAAAACGTTTGAGGAGTTGCGTGCAGACGTTGGGATACAAGCGGGTCAGTACCTAGTGCACAACTCTGTTATGGGAGAGTTACGTAAAAGATAGCCGATAATAGCAGAAGTGAATATTGGCAATGAGGATATCAAGACGATGCTTACAGCAGCGGAGGGCGGACACGTCGTCTCTAGAATCTATGAGACATTGATAGGCTGCTCAGAGTGGACAGAACTCAAATGCAAGGGGAAATGGGAGCGGGAGTTAGGGGGAAGTCATTTGAGGAGAACGAATGGGGTGAAATAAAACGATTACAGCAAATACAAATATATATAGTGCGGAGGGCATACCTAACACCGGCAGTTATCTCCACCTTCAAAGGAGCTGGGAGGCAAGAGTGTCCCAAATGTAGAGGGCCGGATGCTGGGCTCACGCATATGTTCTGGGGATGCCCAGTGACACAGGGGTTCTGGGAGAAGGTAGCAGACAAAGTAGCTCAATGAGGCATTGATTTAGAGATTATGACACCGGAGGCATGCATGCTGGGCCGGTATAAGAACGCGAAGGATAAACCATTGAATAAACTCAAAGATTTAATATATATATTGACTAAGCGCAGAATAGCCATGGGTGGAAGGACACAAGGGAACCAAGTGTGATTAGATGATGGAAGGAATTGCAGAAGTGGTGTGCAGCGGAAACAGGTGTGTAGGCTACGTGGGGGTTGGGAGGTGTTATGTAGAAGTAGTATATAAAACTGATGGGTGTACACGATTCAATGGAAGATGTTAATTTTACGAGAACCTGTTGCTCTGGGTGGTTTGTCGTTATGACCTTAAAGATTTATAAAAAGTGTTTTAAAAAAAAAGTTTTCTTTTGTGTGAGATGAAATTTTGGTTAGAAAAGTGGGCTTCACCTTCAGCACCACTTTATCTTTGTAAAAGATAGTGTAAGGAGGCTTTCAGGATAAATCTAAGTGCAACTATAAAGATGGTTTTATCGCTCGAAAGGAGTCCCCATCATAAACTTCAAAACTAAGTTGAGATCCCAAACTGGGACTTGAAAACAGATTGGAGGGAAAACATTTGTCAGACCCTTTAAAAATTGTACTATTAAAAGTTATCTTAAAGTAAGAAACTTCTTCTGAAGTGTTCATAAAAATAGAAATCGTTGCTAAGTATCCATTGATGGTACCAATCTACCAACAAAAAGGATAACACCATCAGTGTTATCCTTTTTGTTGGTAGAACCATTTAAATGGTTCAACATTCTTATCTGTACACCAGCTGCACAACTTATTCCAACAGCAGCGGCATAAAGATTTAGTTGTTGGCCATCTGGCCAAAAGCAAATCTGCATGACGTTGTCCGGGAGGTCCCAATCCTTGTATCTCAGCCTCTCAGAAAGTATGCGTGAAGGATGAGCGTCCTGATATCCGGATGGAGAACCCTCCCCTCCCCTTGTCATTAATGGGAGAGGGAGAGAGGGAGAGAGGGAGAGAGGGAGAGAGGGAGAGAGGAAGAGAGAGAGAGAGGGGGAGAAGGGGAGAGGGGGAGAGGGGGAGAGAGGAGAGAGGAGGAGAGGGGGGAAAGGGGGAGAGAGGGAGAGAGAGGGGGAGAGAGGGAGAGGGAGAGAGATCTCTCTTTGTGGAAGACGTATCGGAGGGCAGATGGACATACCCAGAAAGTCCGGGTACCACGTCCTCCTGGCCCAATCCGAAGCCACTAGGATCATGGATCTCCTGAACTTTCTCAACCTCCTGATTACGTGAGGCATGACGGGGACTGGAGGAAACTCATACTGGAGCGGAAACTCCCAGTCCACTACAAACACGTCCCCTAGAGCTTCTCTTAAGGGAAATTCTCTGAAGCAGAACAGTTTGCACTTCGGGTTCACACTGGTTGCGAACAGATCCACTTGAACGGTTCCCCCAAAGGGTGAAGATCTCTTGAAGGACCTTATGAGCTAGTTCCCACTCACGGGAGGCCGTGCCTTGCCTGATCAGAGCGTCTGCTGCTGTGTCCTCTTCTCTGGCTAGGTGAACTACTGATAAAGAGACTCCTTCTTGAATTGCCCAGAGCCAGAGCTACATGGCCTCTCTGCACAGTGGTAGTGACCCTATGCCTACTCTCTTGTTGAGGTAGCACATGGCCACCATGTTGTCCGTCATCATCAGGACATTCTTTCCCCGTACAGATGGCAGAAAGGACTTCAGCGCTAGTCTGAATGCACTCAGCTCTAAAGGGTTGATATGTAGTTTGTACTCCGATGGAGACCAACCGTTGGTGTGGGCTCCCCACCCCGTGAGTGAGGCATCCGTCACTACTGTTATCTCCAGCCATGGTTGCCAAAATGGTTCTCCTTTCAAGATGTTTCTCCCGACAGACCCACCACTGAAGGTCCAGTGAAACTTTGCTTGGGATTTGTAGGAGGTCTGAGATCTTTACGTAGAATTAGGACCACCGAGTCCTGAGAGCCCATTGGAGAGATCTCATTCTCAGGCGAGCCTCTGGCACCAGAAAAATGCAGGATGGCATGAGACCGAGCAACTCAGATAAGCGAGGGCCGGTAGACGCTGGGCATTCTGGAATTTGGTCACCATCTGCAGAATGTCTTGAGCCCTCACCACTGGTGGCAAGGCTTTTCCTAGGGATGCATCCAGGACTGCCCCAATGAATTGGAGTCTTTGTGATGGTATCATGTGGGACTTCTTAAAGTTGAGGGAGAAGTCCAGTCTGTGAAGGGAGTGACGGGTATATCGGAGATGTTCCAGGGCCTTTTCTGGGGTACTGGCCCTGATCAGCAAATCGTCTAGGTAGGTGTAAACGTGAATTCCCCCTCTCCTGAGACTTGCTGCCACAACCGCCATCAGTCTGGTGAACACCCTCGGGAGGAGGTCAGCCAAAGGGCAGAACTTAAAACTGAAATGAGAACCGCCAACTGCGAACCTCAGGTACTGTCTGTGCCTGTGATGGATCGGCACATGAAAGTAAGCATCCTGAAGGTCCAATGATACTATCCAATCCTGAAGCTGGAGGGCCTGAAGGATCTGAGAAAGGGTTACCATCTTGAACTTGTTCAAGTCTCTTAAGTCCAAGATGGGTCTCAATCCTCTGTCCTTTTTGGGGGTTAGAAAATATGGGGAGTATCAACACTTGGTCATCTTCGCTACAGATACTGGTTCTATAGCACCTTTCTCTAGTAGGGTTAGAATCTCCTGCATAAGAAGTGGATCTGGAACTTTCAGAGAGCTATTCCCCGGTGGATAACTGAGGTTTTTGCAGAAAAAGCAGGCAGTAATCTTGGGCAACTGTTTCCAATGCCCATGCATCTGAAATAATAGCCTGCCATTCTGTCAGATGCTGTGACAGTCTGCCTCCCACTGCAGTCTTGTGAATCAAGTCCTCAGAGAAATTTTGGGGCGGCTGACGCAGTGGTTCAAGGTAAGGCAGTCGCTGCTGTTGCGATCTTAGTACTTCTTTTCCGTCCACTGCGGGGGAGTCTTCCTTGTCCTCTTTGAGCTGGCTGTCCTCTGCCCCTTCCAAATGTGGAGTAGTGATGATAGGATCTACCCCTGCAGGGTATACCCGTGGGGCGGATCAGGGGTTGTCTGACTGCAGCACCAAGGGATTTGGCTGCTACCTTAGAAGTTTGCATCTTCTCCAAACTCTCTTCAGCCTTGCTTCCGAATAAATGAGTGCCGTCAAAAGGGCATATTGAGAAGTTTGAATTTTGTGTCTGGGGCAAATCCTGACTTTCTCAACCAGACAAACCTGCGCATCACTGTACTTGCCGCCATAGCTTTGCTGATACTGTCAGCAGAGTCGAGACCAATCTGGAGGGATTTGCACATCGCATCTTTCCCATTCCTGACAACGTTTAAAAACCTGTCTCGCTCTTCCCCTTCTGGGATATGGTCAGTTGCCATGGAAATGCACTCCCAAAGTTGTGAGTAAACCTTGCTAATGTGCACGTAGCATTAGCCAATTTCAAGGCCATACTCCCACTCAGAGTCGAAAAACGTCTTGGGCCAAGGCGTCATTACGCTTGTCATCCCTATCTGGAGGGATTGAAGGATAGGCATTCTGCCTACTGGTGGAGGTGGTAGCTTGAACCACCAGACTCTCTGGTGTTGGATATTTGAACAAGTAAAATGGATCAGAGCTTCAAACGCTGTATTTTGATGTCAACTTCTTGTTTACAGCCGGAATAACCTCAGGTGCCTCCCAGTTGGTAGCCACACACCTTTTGTAAGGCTTGATGGAAAGGCACAATTGGGTCCTCTTGTGGTCCCCTGTCCAAAATGTGAGTTAAATCGTCTTGCTCAAAGACTGGAGTTGGTTTCGACCAACCAATATACTCCATAACTCTTGACATTAATTTCCTGTATGTCACTTCTGCATGGTCACCGGGGTCTGTCCTGCCGAAGTCAACCTATGGTGAGGTGTCTAACCCACTGGCATCATGCAGGCATTCCTGTAAATTTTTAATTCTAGAATCCTCTGAAATTAATCCCTCAGGCACTGATGGAGTTCCATACTGTAAATCAAAAGGTCTGGATTCATCAGAAGATTACTCTGCATCTTCATAAATAGAGTAGAGGAACTGGAAATAGTCAGATCTGGACAAAGGAGTATTATATTTTTTCCATTGTAGTAGATGTCATTATATTAGTGGTCAAAGGAGCTGAAATTGTTGAGGAGGTTGACGGCTTTGAAGATTGCGTAGATGGCTTCGACACAGGTGGCATTGAGGAGGTCGACGCTCGAAGAGTAGATGGCTTCTCATAAGTTATCGCCGCTGATGGCGTCAATGACGCACCTTTTGACCCTGATGGTGTCGATGTAGAGTCTTTTGGCGTTGATGAAGTTGACGACGCAGTCCTCAAGAGGAGTTTTCCTTGACTCGAGGGATCCTTCGACCACTCTCGAGGAGTCTTGCCTTCCGGGTTCGAAGACGCACAGTTTTTGTGCTTATGAGGTCTTTCGACCGAAGCATGGCTTTTGGGTGTAGTTGAGGGGGACAAGGCCACATTCTCGAACACTTTCAACATTTTTGATCTAAACTCTTGACAGTGGGCCGGTGAGGCACATTTAGTGGGGCAAACGACCCGTTCCGGCGAGGAACTGGTAGACGAGGAAGATGGCGATCTATGGTGCCGTTTCTTTCCATATCTAGATGACGAGTGGTGTGACCCACTATGTGATCAGGATCGTTTGTTCTTTTTGCGAAAAGGAGAAACCATTCTCGACTCGCCTGAAGTATTTTGTTTTTTCGACAGAGTTGAAGGGGATTGTTGGGTCTTACCTGCTGCAAACTTCCCTGTACGCTCTCTCAGGGCTTTGGGCGTCATGGACAGGCAGTCCTCACACTCTGATGACGGATGAGTCTACCCCAGACACCATAGGCCGATCCTATAGGGTCCGTAACGGACATCTTCGCACCGTAGTCACATCATTTCCTGAAATTCGACTTGGGAGTGGAAGACGCCGAAGACGAAGCCATTCTTCACAAACTCACTCGAAGAACAAGAATATACTCCAAGTGATTATCGAAGATTTTCCTCTCAAGGAACGAAGCGTACCATATCCCAAACGTAAGCGCAGAAAAACAGAAATGAAGCCAACGGGCACTGCGTGTGCTAAATATACCTTTGATGACATTGAGACGGAGGTCCCAATACCATATGACAACAATAATTTATCAAAAAGAAAAAGAGAAATGTTAGCCAATAGTAGCGAATATGCCTGAGTGAACCTCTGACCAGCAGTGCTTGTAGCTCATACCAAATTCACACCTCGATATTCAGAGAACCCACGAGATCCCAGGGGACCTGCCATTTGAGCCTGGAGGACTGTGTACAACTTGGGCTAATCCGAGTCGGTAATATTTGTTGTGCTCTGGGAGTTTACAGAGCAAGCCCACAACTTGTGTTTTAGTGAAGTTTAGATAGATTTTGAAGGTTCTCTTTCTTCACAGTGCATTTTATATGAGTGCTCTGGCTGTCCCCATTTCCCCCCTTGTATCCGTTATTGTGCTTATTAAGCTCACTTTGTCTTTTACCCATTCTTGTCTCAATCAAAACACGTTTTTAACAGTTTCCTCTTTTCCGCCATGTTTAAAAATAAAATAAAACCTTAGCCTTTTGTATTCTTAATCCCATTTGACCGTGTGTCACACAATACCTTGTCTGACTTGTTCCATTTCTTTCCCTTACATTGTCTTTAACCCCAAAAGGAAACCAACAGTACACTTTCATATACCTACTGGTTTGTGAAAGTTAAATCACCCTGCCCTTTGCGAAGGAGAGAATCCTTCCTGTTTAAGTCACATTCCTTTGTGTGGATCTGTTTTCCCAAGTCTGTCACTTGTCTTTGCTGTTATTGTGTGTTAGTCCATTTGAATAAGGAAAGCGAAGTGAAGCTGGGCAGGGAGGCAGATGAGGTGTCTGGCTTCTCGTGGAAATATGATGCACAATAAGGCTATTATATTTCAGACAGAAAAGGTCAATTTAAACTACACTGTGACAAGAATTTAGAAAACAATGTGCCAATGGTTATGCTTATGTGTATTCCCCACAAATGCTTTAAAAATTGCTAATTCCACACATCCTTTCTATAACGATACTTTTTTCTCAAACACATGGCTATCGAAACCTCAAATAGGCAAAACAAAAAGAAAAGAATCTGATAAAGAACGACAAAAATATAGGTCATGGCACTGTTATGGCACATATGGCAGGCACTGTACCAGAAACATACCTTTGTTAAGATGACAGAATACAGAAAAAGCAGAACACCACATTTGTTTATCCACATTGAATGCTGATCCCAAACTGCATCCTTAAATTCTGTAAAACTTTGGAAAATTCTTTTGCTAAAAGGAGGGGAAAAGAAGAAATATCATGTTGGCTATATGTCTAAAATAGGATGTTAATTCCAATTCAATCCTAAAACAGACATCATGCATTGTGAAATATGAAGGCTATTGTGAAAGGATGATAAACCTCAAAGAGTATGCATTTCCCCAAGATGTGCAGCTTCTTTGTTGAAGCGAGCCCCAATAAGCTATTTGCATTTCCCGTTAGATGTGCCAATTTCGGGCCCCTAAACCTTACTACTCAAGGTCTGGATACATCCTTGCAAGCAAGAGCTGTTTTAGCCAGATTCCTTTATATGACTGATAAAACAATAGGCCTGTATCACGGATGCTTCAGTGTCAATGAAGCAGAGATTTGAGACCATGAGCAAACAAAATATGCAGTATCTGGCACTTGTGGGTACCGCAAAATCTCTGTTTTGGAGGATATACAGATACAAGTGTGGGATTCAACTTTTGTTAACTCCCTAAAGTCCTGTTGAGGCTACTGTTTATTTAGCCAACGATGGATAGCCATACAATTAGCACGCAGGGCGGGAGAAGCAGCCAATCAGGTTCCTTGGATAGCGGGCTGAAACTGACAATCTTAGCCCAGGTTCCATGGAACCTGCTTCTCCCGCGTGCAGTGCCATCTTCCCCCACCCAAACGTAAAACATTTGTTTTACGTCTCCCTCCACCGTCTTACCTCTTTTTGTCTGCGGCGGCCATGGAAATGGAAGAGGGGTTCTGTATGGAGCACCGCCTTCCATATCCATGGTGGCCATCTTTAGACAGTATTTCCATGCATTGAAATGGGACACTGCTTGCGTCCTGTTCGTTGAATGAAAATACTTTATTTGTTTTTTTAACAACCCAATTTACAGATTGGAAACCCGGGGTGCGAATAGCATTAAGACCTTCTCCGGTGGGCCAGGTCGGGCCTCATGAGCCCAGGGACCTTGTCAAAAGCCCTCGCTTCACTCAGTTCTTAACACTATACTAAAGCAATTGTCTCTGAAAAGAGGTGAGCCTACACTGGGCAAGTTCAAACATGTGGCAGGGCCGACTTTCACCCTTTTGGGGTTGATGAATCAAATAACTTTCAAAATGGGGTAGCAATAATAATACCTATTATAAGAGCACACATATTAGTATATAATAATTACTGGGGGCAAAGGTTGATTTTTCTGGCCATTTGGCAGCAGCAGTTTTACTTACGATGGTTGGGTGAATGCCGATCCTGCGACAGCAATCTAGCTCCTTGTGTCTCGGTGAAGCCTAACCAGATGAAAATGTGTAAGCACAGCAATTCATCTCCACAATAACTCAAAGGAATAGTGCGCTCAAAAATGTTATTGTCCCGAGCGGTCGGGCATGTGGTTTTTAGCAAACTGTGACCGATCGTAAAAACATTTCCTATGCACCTTACCTTAGTTTTCCTCACTTTAACACATGCGAAATCAAGAGGCGGGTGCAGCCATCTTGTGCTAAACTTATCCGTTGCAGCATCACCCTAAGTTGAACTGCCCTCGCGGCACTAAATCATATCCCCCGCCCCTGAAGCTGACATCACTATTCCTAGCAATATTTTCCACCTATTTTCATGACGTTAGTGGGCAGCGTAGCCAAACGCGCCCAGATATCACCTACGTCGTAACATTAGTTGAGGCAGAACCCAGAATATCAACACACACATCCTCTCACAGCACAGCCCGTCCCAAATTGGAATAGAAAACACTAATTTTAAAAGAAACACCAATACTCTCATATTTATAATGTGCTTTTATTTCACAATAAATGCTGCAAGAACATCCGCCAATTTCCATATTCAACCACATTTTTTATTTCGTTGTATTCGAACATCAAATCTTTATCATGAGGCACACAGTGTTCCTTTCGATAGAAGAAGCGCATTGGACGCACCTTGAATCGCAAGGTTTCGGCATCAGCTTCTTGCTAGACCACCGTAAACGATGTCAGGTTGCTCCTTGTCGCTGGTACCGCCAAATGGCATATCTGTCTGGGGTGATCGTCCCATATCATCGTAATTGTAAGCCAGCCATTTAGGTGTATCTGCCACTGCCTGTTGAAGAACCCATCACCGGGTATCTGGAAACAATGACATTCGCGAGAGGAAGGATGTAGCTGTGTACAAAACATAAATATATCTCAGTAGCTGCTTTATATTTAAATGTATCCATTTACCCTTTAATTCTGCACCGGGTGAAACCTAATAATGAACACAAACCAGAAACAATGGAAAGTTGGAGTCTACGATGTGCTTGAGAGGTTAGTGCTGTGGAGAATGTTTAGCTCGCAATGGGATGCGGGTGTGGAAGCCGACGGAAGAATTCGAATAACACAGACGGTATTACAAAGGAATATTAGCAACAAACTTGGCATTGGTGGAACCTGGGGGAATCCAGACATGGACTCCATGCATTTCGGTGCTGGACTGCCCATGTGTCCGGGAAAAAGACAATTACATACAGGTTGTGTTTGCGTGTCGTAACAATATGCCCCAACCAACAACCCATTACAACGTAAGCCAGCAATACCAGTCAGAAAATGAAACCTTGACTCGTTTGTCTATAAACTCGTCTACAATAAAACGTACATTATATTTGGTATTTCCATTCACTTGGCGTAACGCAGTGTCCGCTCAGATCAACGGTTTTCATGAAATGAAATGACATGTTCCTTTGTCCAGTGTTAAAATGGTGAAGCTCATCATTTTTGCGGGTATTACACACCTCCCCAATCCTTCAATCCATAGCAAATCCTCCCTTTCTTGCAAGGAGGAACAACAATTGAACCTTCTTAGGAGTGCGTATGCTAAGTTTCCTTTTGGTGAAGGAAAGACACAAATCAAAACCATACAGTACAGGAAGCATCGGTGTGAACTGTCCACAAGCAACATCAAAGGCAGTGACCTTCACTCCATGGGAGCGATTAGCCCGGCTGTCCGACGTGGCATTCAAAATATGTTAGAAAAACAAACAAATTGTTTGCTGGCATCCACCAATGCCGCAGTATCGTGAATACTTTGTTTACTCATCTATACTGATAGTGATTTAGCTATTTTAGGGCAACATTTCCAGTTAGAGTCCTCCCCGTTGTCACGTCTGTGTGTGCCCTGTTTTCGCGGAGGAATGTGCGGATAACGTGAGACACTGACAAGTCATAAATCCAAGTGCCCTTCCAGCTCCACTGAACTTCCTGTGCACTAACAAATGTTGGAGGAGAAATGTTGGAGGAGAGGCGGTATATCCCGCCCCCCTGCACCATTCTCGTACCGGGCAAGTGACGGATAAGCTAAGGTGGGAGACATCTCCAGCCCTCCTGCACCTATTTGCATCACCCATGTTTCATATAAGTGTATTAACGCTCTGCTAATATGAATACTTTGAACTCCATTTGTGTCCTTCCAAACGCCATCTTGTTCTAGGCCCTTTTCCCCTCTGCCGATATGTTCACTCTCCCACTCCCAGTGCTGCGCACAGCCAGCCCCCACCACCACTGTCCTCTGTCAGCGCAGCGCGTCTCCTGTTCTCACGGAAATGCAGCTATTCATTTTTGCAAGTAGCAAGTATCGAGCCCTGACAAAACGTGCTCATGCAAGAATGTTAGACCAAGGCCTGCTCCAACCTTAGTGCCCCATCCATCTCTGCTGACCGACTCATGCCATCGCCACACTCTCCCCGCCAGGCCGCGGTGCCCTGAAACCATGCCCCCTATTCCCTTTGAACGCATTTGGTCACCAGACCCTACCCCCGCACCACCTCCAATTCACCTACCATGTACCTAATCTAGAATGCTCATATATTTTGGTAACACTAACACCTATCACCACTGTGTTTGAAATCGTAAGACTCCAAAGGCCGCAAATCAAGGCACCCGAAAGGAACAACCCCTAACACATGCCCCCATAAAAATATAGGTCAGAATTCACCTATTTCACACCAACAGCCCGTTTTTATGCTGTGTTTTTCTTACAGTCATTAGTTCTTCCATGCCAAGTTTGTTATTTAGCTTACGTCTCATTCCCTAGTGGGACGTGTATTTATTCTGTCTATTTGGACACGTGCATGCTAAGGCAACTGCAGACGCTGCAGTTGCTTTCATGCAGATATCCAGCTGACCCTCCCGTGCCCTTATCAGTGAAGGACCCACAAGAGCGGCCGAAAGCGGGAAGGGAAAAACACAGTTACACTGTATGGCACGCTCCAACAGGCACTTCTTGCAAAATAAATTGACAAAGAGGATACATTTGAAAAGACAATTTGGACTCTTAATACTTTTAATAGCTTTGAAATTCAAGTTAAATAGATTTCCATTGGTCATGTACAAACATTGCGCAACATACACACCGCTTCTAATCAATTATACCGGGAAGTCAACTGTTCAACGAGTCCCGCTTTTGATGGACAGGGCTTGTTTGCAATATTTTGTGGCAATGTATTTATCCTAGGAACAAAATCAGGATCGATTCCATGAGTATGCATGGCCAACACAATCAAAGTGAGATCTTTCACAAAATCGAATTCCATCTCCTGATATATCGGCTTGGCAACCCATTTTTTGCTTTGTTTTGCAAAGGCCATTGTGTAACGAAGCATTCCAAAGTTTCCTGCAGATCTCGATTCTTCTCTGCCTAGATTCTCGTTATGCGCTAATACGGCTAGTAATGTTCGAGACTGCATACCGTCTATGCCGAAATGCAACCTCTTGGGCCTGTACTTTAGGCACATATTGTGTAACACCTCCAAATCTCTGGTGTGACAGAAATCTGTGAGTCCCTTCAGATCTCTTGAAAGAGTTTTATCAAACACGATCTTCTCAAGAGGATTGTGTGGAGGTAAGATGGAATCAATCTTGACTTCCTGTTCCTCCGATAAAGGTCCATGTGCACATTGTTGAAAATGTTAGTTTTCTGTCCATGAGTGAACTTTGGAACAGTGGTGCATCAAGGAGCGCCATTTTTCAAGTAGAATTTCTGCAGACCTATCACAAGTTTTGGAGCTCCACCAAAGATGGTTGCTGAAAGACTGGAACCACTGTAAAATATTTTCTGAACCCTTTTTATTTTACCAGCAGCTGTGATTTTTTTACAGACTGATTTGGCCACTTGTCATACATCAAATTGATGGTGAATGTTTGGAAACTGCTCCCGCATGGCCTTGGCTATTGAAACATGTCTGTTAGTGGCTATGAGGTCTATTTGCATTGACCTCGATTGAAGATGTTCGAAGGATTTTATGAAACCATGTTTCTCTATGGCCACTGAGGCTTTACATTCCGACACCTGCACAACCTCCGAACTCACAATCTTTTAGTTTTCATGGCCTGAAAGTAGTATGTGTAGTACTTTGCTGAAAATCCGGGGCTGTCACACTGTCCATCGCCAGCTAGTCTGAATCGTTTGCCAGAGAATGTCCTTTCAATTGTCATTTGTTCAGTTTTCCAAGCTTGACTAATAGCGGGCAATAAAAGTTCTCTTTGATATTTGTAGTACTGCATTTTAGCAAGGAACTGAAGTCCTACGAATTGTCAGAAACTGGACAACTTACTAAAAGTCGAGCCACTGAAAAGTAAAGCTGCTGAACACAGTAAATTTCCAGCTGGCACTTTGCCCAGCATCGGTTGAGCGGACCATGAAAATGTATCATGGAGGTGGGTACAAGTGGCTTGGATTTTCAGGTTAGTGCCTTGGAATACACGAGTCACATTTCGCCAATGGCTCCCCACATATTTTCCCCCTGAGTGGATGGACACATTTCAGCATCAGTATAATCTCCATCAGGCAGCTGTCGAATAAAATGTATTTGTGCTCTTTAATTAGCCAATCGTCCGGCATGAATGTGGTTTGTGACTCAGCTGTGGTGGACAAATCGTCCAAACTAGACAAACTGTAGTCAAGATCTTTGGCAAGTTGTTCGGTCAATTGCGTTGAAGCTTCAGTCTCAGTTAGTTCAGCTTGTGTTATTTGCACATGAATTGGAGAAACCATGAATGCCGATTGTTTATTGGGTGGATCTTTTTTTGCGGGTGCAGATTGTGTCAGGTGGTCAGGGAGGAATTCAAAAGCATCTTCATTATATTTAATTTCATTTTCATCTTGTCGTGTTCTCACATTGTAGCAATGGTCCAACCACACTTTGTTGGCTTTGCCGGTCACATTCAATTCAGTTTCTGGCCAATGGACATAAGCATCTCAAGTCTGCTTATTGACTGGACCACGCTGAGCCTCAAATAGTAGTTGCTCCATGTTGAAATCTGTTTGGCAAGCAGCATCTTTGGTTTCATTTGTTGTCTGTGTCTTTATACTTCTTTTCCTTTTGGGCCTCTAGCAGATGCGTTGTAAAAACATGTTCAATGTAAATCACACATACAGTAGATAGTACTTTTAATAGAAAAACATGTTATGAAGAAAACATCAGCCCAAAACACTTCTAGAAAACAAAATTGTTTGTTAGTTACCCTTGTTTTCTTGATTTTCTGTGAAACCGTGGTCTTCTCTGTAACGACCGCACCAGCAAGCTGGTCCACCAACTCTGATCCATGTGCCTCATCTTCCAATTCCCGACCTTGTATACATTCCTTGAATAGAATATTAATTAAAAAAACTAAAGTCAAATGTATTTGAAATTAAAATCTTACATAGCACACATCCCTCACATTATTAACTTCCTACACAGTATAAGCCATTTAGTGAAAATATACATTTCAAATTTCACCCGATTGATGGCAAGTATACTCGATCAGCGATCACCGTGCAAAACATACTGATTGTTATGTTGCCCTTAAACATTTTGCAATGTATTCTGCATTAGGGAGAAATTGTAACGTTAGAACTGAAATGATAAATGTTTAAAACACTGCACGTTTATATGAATGTCACTGTCTAATAGTATCCTATATAGGATTTACTTTCTTTCATTCAAGGGAACTGTCAAAACGCATACCTCATACTCTGGACAAGCTCCAAAGGATGATGTAATTGTAGTCGAAGTACCAGCATCCCCCTGTAACACAGTACTTGTTTTAGTATGGATGAAAACAGCCAAATGGAACAGAGACAATGGGGTGCAGATAATGGTACATATAAACAGAAACCCATAAATGACACGGTGTAAACAACCGACAGGATACATAAACAATTTCATATTATTTTACATTCCAAGCATAATACATTCTCATAATTGAAAAGTGAAATAAAATTACCTGATAGGCGCTCAAAGTTGTTGTTGACTCTGGAAAAGAAATGGATGCAGAATCTTGCTCCTTCATTTTCAGTGCAGTGTCACGAAGTTGTAAAAGGGAAAAATAGATTTGCATTAGATATATGGGAAGATCCAACTCTTGATAATATGAACTTCTGCAAGTCTGTAGGGCTCACCATTGGTATACTGGACGGGTCAGTGGTTTTGTCACTTGCGAGGATCTGTGCTTCCGTCAGAATGCTCTCCTAAAAGAATTTACATGTCAAGCAACCGATTAGGAAAAGATTATGCTTCTTTTGAAAGGCACTATGGCATTGTTTTCTATGGTCATAATTACTTTCTATGATGCTTCAAAAACCTGGGACAGATGTGTGGTAAAATGTGGTATAGTTAAAAAGTACACTATCTGGTAAATATGCAAACTTTAGTAAGACACATTTTTTACTTCATCTTAGGCAGCGTGTGCATGAATAGAGTTGGAATTGCATTTGGAAGCAATTTACGAGATGTTCTGAGTCGATCCTTTTTTGTCTACTTCAATTGGTCGTACATATCCAGGGTAAAGAGCAGACTGCAGATGCGGAATATCTCCCAAGACATCCTGGGCTCTTACTTCAAGCTCGTCCACCGGAAAGCCACAATGTCGAACCCATTCTCTTATCAATATTCATCAGGAATGTCTGCAGGATTGTGCCCTTACTTTTGACATGACTCCTAGAACGGCAACCGAAAACCAAACAATCAGGCATTCTTGAAAAGTCTGTATAAAGAAAATACACATAATTACAAAGAAATTCTACTGAATGCATGAGAATGATGGAATTATATCAAATTTTTCTATGCAATGTTTATTTTGGTCAAAGAAGCAAAACCTGTGTAGCGTAGTCGAATATGCACTGGGATAACTTTCACACAGAATTGATTGATGCGTCGGATATCATAACGTGTTACTCGTCCGTTGAATGTACTTCATTCATCAAAAGGAAACATGCTTATAGACATGGTCCGAGAAAGATGCAATTCTAACTAAAATTGACACTGATGAAATTTGCGATATATATCGATATCAGAACACTTTAAACAGTAGACAATGGTAAAGTCATTGAGATGAATGAACATTACACTACGGGCTACATTCATTAGAAATAGATAGAAAGAGAGGATTAGGTGACCTTCCCCTACCTTGACTAACAAACAATTAGATTCAGCAAGCAGGGTAGTTAGTAGCAGGAAAACAGGTAGCACGATCACGAGTTGACTTCCAGTGCTCACAGGTGTTCTCAGGATAAATATCAAGGGGTTTATAAAGAATTAGAAAAGTGGGTGTCTATGTGAATGAGTGACATGTTTCGAACGTGGTCTGCTTCAGGGGCGCCTGCCTGGGGACAGTGGGTCTGCGGAGGCCATGTGAACAATGGCCCCTGAGCGGAAGATAGCTTTGAAGTGTACACAGTGTTTGACACCTTGGCCGTTCCCATCCCTGCCAGCCCCCTTGGCAGCGCACATCCACAGGTGGGAACTGCCGTTGATAATGGAGCGGGATGGATGGGCATGTGGCGTGCAGAAAAGGCACAGAAGACTGCTGAAGGGAGAGAGACACTTATGCAGATTGCAGGGGTGCGGTCTGCTTCAGGGGAGCCTGCCTGGAGACACTGAGTCTGGGGAGGCCATGTGAACAATGGCCCCTGCGCGGAAGATAGCTTTGAAGTGTACATGGTGTTTGACACTTTGGCCGTTGCCATACCTGCCAGCCCTGCCAGGACAAGTGAGCGTGTCCTTGATTCACTGAAAAATGGAAACAACTATTGATAAAAGATGATTTGTATTTTAATTTGTTGCTGATGTTGATGGCACAAATGTACTACAAATTGTATACTTCGGGTTGTAGCACAGTGTGGGAAAATCCCCTGCACTGACCGCTGTCACTGGGGAATTTGGCTTGAATGGCACAGGCGGGTATTACTCTTCGAATGCAGTATCCAAGCCTCCCATGAAGCCACCATGTAAACGAACGATAGGCAACCAGCCTGTACCACCTGTGGAAGAGAAACATACAAACCTTAGTTGAAAATGCAATCTTGTATCCTATGGCATAGTTGCCAGTACAAATGTCACATCATGGATCATTCAACTTGGGCTTTAAAGTGTAGACACATCACAAAAATGAAGACCCATGCAATCCATAACATTTGGGGCACAGAGAAATATTGTTTCTTGGTTGTACACTATTCCCTAAATCGTGAGAAATGTATTGAATTGCATTCATTTGGCAATGATAGATCAAAGTTACGACAATATAGGAGACAAACATGAAATGTTAGTGGCCTAAGTGACATCACATCTAGAGTACATTTACTCGTTACTTGGATTGCAAGGGCGAACTGTTGCGCGAAGTTCGTGCATAAGCACCATCATAATCCTCAACACGGACCTTGTGAGACAGGCTGCCCTGAAGT
This sequence comes from Ambystoma mexicanum, assembly GCF_040938575.1. Lineage (NCBI taxonomy): Eukaryota > Metazoa > Chordata > Amphibia > Caudata > Ambystomatidae > Ambystoma > Ambystoma mexicanum. Next base: position 1,045,060,317 of record NC_090924.1, read on the forward strand.
CATGCAGCTCGGTAATGCATAGCGGCGGTGTGTCTTCTTCCGATATGTAAGCCAGCATCCTGAATTTTCTCACAGCAGCAGTTCTCCTCCTCGCTTGGCATGACCTTGCACCGATTGCAGGTACACCAGGCAGAAATGTCTTCCATGCGACTAGGCTCTCAAGCTCATGATCCGGTGATTCGTCCTCCCAACTGTTGTTCGATGCCCCATCGTTTCCGCATCTTTCTCTTTCAACTAATCCCGCCTCGGAATACTCTGGCCCGTACTGGTAGGGTTGTATTGTTGCCATTAAATGAAAAAATTAAAATCAATAGTAATGCTAGTACTAGTATCTGTTTGCACAGGCTACGAGCAACGAAGATAGCTGAACAGAGCAGAAACTTGTCAAGGGATATACAAAAAAAGACAGTGAAACGATTGAAAAAGCAATTCTGATGTCGTCTGATGAGAAGCGGTCTGTTTATACTTATTGAGGAAAGAGGTGTCCTGCCATTTCCATGGAGACACGTCATTAGCTGGCGCACAGAGAAGTTTGACACGAAATGTACACTCGCATTGTGAAATGGGCCGTATGCCTAGTGATGTCAGCTTCAGGCGCAGGGGATATGATTTAGTGCTGCGAGGGCAGTTACAACTTAGGGTGATGCAGCAACGGATAAGATTAGCACAAGATGGCCACGCCCGCTGCTTGATTTCGCATGTGTAAAAGTGAGGAAAACTAAGGTAAGGTGCACAGGAAATGTTTTTCCAATCAATCACAGTTTGCTTAAAACCACATGCCCGAACGCTTGATACAATAACATTTTTGAATGCACTAACCCTTTAACACTGGGTAAAGTCCCTTGTGGACCTCTGCAATAGCCACTATCACTTCATGGTGCTGGTGGGCATTCAGTACTGACAAAATAACCTGCAAGAAAAACTGAACCTGCATACAGCTTTATTGTGAAATAAAGTATATTCTAGTGCGGACATGTGACTCACAGATAGACCCCAGAGATCCTTTGCACACTTTAGGATTTCTCAAAAAGGGATAATTCCAGAGGATCTCTGCATGGTTGTACTGAATCCACATTGTCGCTGCTGTGAACAATGCAATGAATATGTGAGTGGGAGGCGTGGCTAGGGAGCCATGTAGGAGGACGTGTTGTCTCTGGGGCTCCCGCTGATCCGTACATCATCCTGACAAAGCCCGCGTATAAATGGATATATTTATACCTAGAGCGGAAGAAATTGTGTGTGATAATCTGGCGCATATGTACACAGAGCATGGCTTTGCAGAACGGCGTGGCTGGCACTGAGGACGCTGTCCAAGTCTGCCGAGAATCGAGGGCTGAGAAGTAGAAAATGGCGGCCGCCATAGAACAAAGAGATTTGTGACCGTCTCTGGCGGACTATGAGCCCGAACACTGAAATAACCAGGAACCGCATAAAGAAAATGCCGGGCATGGAATGTGGCGCCCTCTGGGTGGGCTGCAGGCAGTGAGGACAGTCAGCAGCCGCATCGCAGATCGGACAACATACATACCTCCTGAGGGACCGAAGGCTAGTACAGCGGTGCGAGGAATGGAGGAGCCTTTAAAACGAACTGGTGAGCAACACAGCGGACTCGCGGAGGTAGCCGGGCCCGGACCAGGATACTTTGTTGCACCGGCAAAACGAGTTAAAGGGAGCAGAGAGTTTCGAAACGCTCCTGGTCTTGGATGCTAACTGCGTAATTGCACAGAAGAGATGCATTTGTATCTAGGGACATTTCTCTCAGCGAGCTGCTGGGTTAGGAGGGACCCAGTCAACAACAGAGATGCCAGTGCTTTCAACATAAATAAGACACACGCACAGAGCAGGGTGGCAGAGCGGCCATATGATACGGTGGTAGCCCTAACAGACCATAGAAGCACATACTAATGTAGAGCAGAAGGCACTGCACGGTGAGGCTAATTAGCCTGAATAGTCCCCAACTCAACATTGTTGGCGACAGCGGGAGAGTACACCAAATCATTTGGAGGCACTGGGGAGCCCAGGTTACGAGGGCCGTTCATATTAGCAGTCCCTAAACGAACAGTCGCCAGGAGATTATACATGTTAGGGCCTTCACCCTCCCCCCAGTGCGAAGGGGATCTCAATAATTACTGAGGCCAGGAACACCGGCTGGGTGTAAGAGAACATTGGAGCCTCCGGACCATTGGACACACTGACACACATTGGCGTCCCTACCACAGCCTGTTGCCCCGCACATAGGGGCTGACATTAATGCATGCCAGCATGGAGGGAGGGGTCCACTCTCAAAAACAGCGCAGCAGTACAGTGGGAGCCAATTCCAGATTACTCAGGACACGGAGGTGGCGACTGTCCTGGGGCCTGCTAGCAGAAGCACAGTGAACTAGCTGAAAATCGCAAGCACTGCCACAAGCTAAGTATGGGTACACAGGGACTGTGATACATTCGCCACGGGGAAGGAAGAAGCACCCACAGGCTGGCCACCACAACCAAACATTACTTGGCGACTTCTGTTGGCGCCGGAAGAAATATGGCGGCTAAGACAAATAAGGTTAAAGGCAAACAGTCAACCATAGAAGACTTTACCAAGGCCTCCCCAACGCCAGATGTAGCCAAAACAAAGAAACAAGGAGTGCAGGCAGAAGGGCCCTCGACACGCGATGATCACTGCGATGATCACCGGATCCTAGATGCCATAGTTGAGCTGAGGATGTCCTGGGCGAGCAGGATGGACGTGTCCATAGCCAAACTGAAATCCTCGTTGAAGCAGAAAATAGACGCAATGTGCATTGACGTGAATCTCCTGTGGCAGGATGTTAGGAAGTAGTCCGAAAGGCACCGGGGTGCTTGAAAAGGATGTGGCGGCTAATACGCATACTTGCGTAGACAATGTTGGGGAAGTGACGACTCTCAGACAACAAGGGCACAATCTAGAAAATAGAGTGGAGGAAGCGGAGGGACAGGCACGTAGGAACAATGTCCGTATTATTGGCCTGCTTGAGGGAATGGAGGGCTCGGACCCGACCAATTATGTAGAAGTTGATGGCGGCACACTCTCTCAAGGATCCGTAGTGGAGAGGGCACAGAGGGTCCAGAACAGGCGACTTAAACCAGGACTCCCAGCCCCCTAGACCACTGATCGCCAAGATCCTGAACTATCGAGACCGGGAGAGGATACTGGATCATTTCCGAAAGGGTGGCACGATCAGCAGAGGCTCTGTGACCATCAAGGCCTACCCGGACTACACCTTTTTGGAACAGAGACAGTGACTGAATTATGTGTCGGTGAAAAGGAGACTGCGTGATGCAGGGTATAAATACATGCTACTTTATCCATCGAAGCTGAAGGTCATACACAACAGCAAAGCACACTTTTCGACACCCATGAGGAAGCAACAGCATGGTTGGATGCACAGAATTGCCCAGCAGACGCAAACAACGAGACGGAGAGCAAGACAGACGGGTGAACATTGGAGGTTTCTATGATACATTGTATATTGAGTGTGGATAGCCTTGCCGTTTTTTGGCATGAGGTATAAGTTGGGGATTAACATTCTGAGCCCACGGAAGAGACACACATTAAACTGCAAAGGACTGACCCTCTATGGGGGGAGCAAGGCGGGTATGGGGAATTTATGCTGGAACAACAGTTGAAACACGTTGTTACCCTTAGTAGCTTAGGCTAGTAGTTAGGATATTAGTAGGTTAGTATCACACTGCTGATTTCTGAGTATCGGTGTGAACCGTAGAAAAGAGCTAGATGCGGGGGAACCTGAGATCCAGGGATGGAGCTGGGCATTTGTTTGGGGAGTTGGGAGGGGTGAGGGTAGTTTTGTTGAGGGTGTGGAGGGTGGGGAGTTGGGGATACGGGAAAAGGGATAGCCTGTAATCATGAGTCCGTTTTGGAAGCTAGAATACGAGCCTGCATTCATGAGCCATGGGGAGAGATTAAAGGTGGAGGAGTGGGGGTTCAGGGAGTAGGATATGGCTAGATGGGAGACTTAAGAATAGTGACCTGGAATGTGAGGGGGTTGAATTCCTATATCAAACGTAACAAGGTGATGATGTATTTGAGAAGGTTGATGTGGCATTACTACAGGAAAAACACTTAACTAAGGAACGGCTGGGGGTAGTAATGAGGAAATGGAAGGGCACGACCTTAGGAACGACATATTCAGTTTACGCAAGAGGGGCCCTTACATGGATTGCACCACATGTCCCGTTTCGATTGCTGCAGTCCACCATAGACAGAGATGGGAGGATGGTGCTGATTAAGGGATTAGTTGAGAACACAGAAGTAAACATTATTAATGTGTACGCTCCGAATAATGACACTGGAGCCTATTTCAAGGCCTTGTATGCCAAGATTAGCCCATATATGGATAGGGCGGTTGTTTGGGGTGGAGATTTCAACTGCACCTTAGACCCGAGGCTAGATAGATCAGATGAGAGGACGGGGAAGCCTGCCCCTGCTGCTAAAGCCTTGCTTGCCTTATTGCGAGACTTCCAGTTGGAGGATGTATGGAGACTACAAGAACTGCAAGACAGGGAATATTCGTATTATTCTGCCCCGCAGCAGCTGAGTACTAGATTGGATTATGTATTTGTTGGGCCGGAGTTACTGAACGCGATGACAAGAGCAGAATATAAACCCATAGTCCTCTCTGATCATGTACCACTGGTAGTAACGTGGCAGATCTCACCCCCTAGGGTGAGAGTCCCAACATGGGAACCTAGAGCAGAGGCATTGAAAGATATAGCGTTCGGAGAATGTCTGCGAAAAGACATAGTGGAATACTTTCAAATTAATACTGGGAGCATGGAATCAGCTGGGACACTGTGGGAGGCATTCAAGGTGGTGTAAAGGGGGACAGCCATATCAAAGTCAAATGGGATTCAGGGAGGCATTGTGTGTGAACTGAGTAAAGCAGAAAAGGAGCTAGAAACCAAACTACAGGAAGGGGGGGAAATCCCCAGAGGAAGCGGTGACTATAACCCAACTGCAGCAGATGTGTAAAGGGCACTGGGAGAGATTATGTAATTTGAATTACAAGTAGTATATAGAGAGAACATGCTGAGGGTTATAAGCCAGCCATGTTGTTAGCATGGTTGTACAAGAGTGAGACCCCACGGCAAGTGGGGTGGTTAGGGGAGTAGATGAACGGTTACGAGATACCCAGGAAAAGGTGAATGAAAGTTTTTACGAATATTATAAGGAACTGTATGCAGAGGTTGCGGATGGGGGAGAAACTGATATGTTGGAAGCATTGACACTCCCACAGTTAGAGGGGACAGAAAGGGAGAACCTAGAGGAGCCTGTGACCCTGGATCAACTTGAATATGTCATCAAGACACTACCCACTAATAATGCACCGGGAGCAGGCATCTTACCTAGCGAGTTCTATACGGCATTCATGAGGAGCTACTCCCTCCCTTGCTTGCCATGTTCACTGAGGCTTTCAAACTGGTGGGTTGCCTACATCCCTTTGGGAAGCAATCATTATTCCACTGCTCAAGCCTAATAAGCAAGAGGTGGAGTGCAGGTCTTATAGACCGCTCTCGATGCTCAACCAGGATAGTAAAATATTTATGGCGGTGATGGCAAATAGGTTGAAGCCTCTTCTACATAAACGTATTCATCCCGACTAGTCAGGTTATGTCCCGGGGAGGTGCTTATCCGATAACCTTAGGAGGCTACACCATGTCATAGACCAGACCGAGGGGATCTCACGGGAAATGGCGATAATCTCGTCGAACCCAGTGAAGGCCTTTGACTCGGTCAAGTGGCCTTGGCTGCTAGCAGTATTGGAGCGGTATGGGGTGGGGCTGGGATACCTTAAATCGGTGCAGCTATTATACAGTGACCCGTTAGCCAGAGTCAGAACAGGGGCTACCATATCTGAACGATGGCAATTGGGCAGGGGCACCTGACGAGGATGCCACTGGTCCCCAATGTTATTTATTCTGGCACTAGAGCCCCTGGCGGCACACCTTAGGCAGCAGTATGGTGAAGTTTGGATCAGTTCCAAAGGAGGGCGGCACCTAATCTTGATGTATGCGGATGATATGCCGTTATACTTACAATACCCTGAAGAGAACCTACAATACATAATGGAGGTATTGGAACAGTACGCAAAGTTGTCCGGCATAACAGTGAACCCTGGGAAGTCCAGCATATTCCCTCCGGGTAGATACGTTGGGACACCAGTAGACAGACTCCCAGTACTCCAGATCAGGTGGGAACTTGAAACATTCAGATACCTAGGAATTGATATTTATCATAAGATCGAGGCAGAATACGAGCAGAACACGGTAAAAGCAGTGGCTAAGCTGCCATTGACCATGATTGGGAAAGTGGCACTGCTGAAAATGGTTGTACTACTTAGGTTGTTGCATTACTTCGCTAATATTCCATACCTGATACCGAGACGCCTCTTTGTCGGTATACAGAGCATGTGTAGGGGGTTTCATATGGCGCAACACCAGGAATAGGATTGCGCTACGGAAGCTACAAAATCTGCATCAGCTGGGAGGGGTTTGCCTACCCAATTTTTAAGTGTATTATTTGGCCAGCCAACTCCAATATGTGGCAAGGTGGTTAGCGGACGATATCACATCCGAATCCAGGTTGCTTAGAAAGGAGTGTGCCCCTCATTTTTTGAATGAATGGATGTGGTTACCAAAAGGAAAGTGGAGAAGTGGGTCAAGATTGTTGGACGTGAGTAGAGGAGTATGACAGAGAACCTGCCAGCTACTAGGTAACCCAGAACAGTGTTCCCCACAAATGCCATTCGTAGCATTGGATGGGATTGATCATCAGATGAGGGGAATACTTAGAGGCCAGTGTGAAACTAAAGGTATAACGACGCTAGGGGATATATGGCAAGAAGGTGTGGTGATACGATTTTAGGAGTTGGTGAGAGATACTGGACTACACCGGGGTCAGTACATTACATATGCCAGACTAATAAAGATAGTGAAAAGCAAATGGACCAGGACAGTGTTGGCTCAGCAGCCCGACACTGTGGTGGAAACATTCTGTGATATGTCAGAGGGAGGGCACGAGGTCTCTCGGTTATATGAGTTGTTGATGACCCGAGTGAGAAAGGAAGTAACTAAAGTAAGTCGCGTGGGAAAAAGAGGGGGGTGAGTCGATGGAAGACAAGCTGTATCACTGTCACCAGGATTGGTGATATCCTCGTCAGAGAACGTATAATCCGATTCGCCACCCTCCCCTAACTCCTCACCTTCGTCTCTTCTTCCAGTACCTTTCTTCCCTTTACTTCTTGGTCGCTTTTTTTTATGTAGGTAGGGGCGCCCACGGAAGGAAGCCACCGTGTTACCCAGAAAGGGTTTCCGGTGCCTCCTCCCGGGAACGCCGGTAAGGGGAAAAAGCCAAAAGACACAAAAAACCCCGAAGTGACCTGTGTGAACTCTCCTTCGGAATGAGCTGGAATATGCTGGAATGCATATTACTCCGTGGTAAAGCTCCGAAGGAAGGTAGGCAGAAAGTAGAACGGAGTCTCACAGGGAGAACCAAGTCCAAAGGTTAAGCACAATGAATAGGCAGTCCTTAAACAGGCCGGGATCTGGTACAAGGGGGATCACAGAGGAAGGTATCCGAATCAGAAGAATCAGCTATCCAAGAAAACAGGCCTAGGTCTGGTACACAAAGAGACAGGCAGGGGGAGAAAACAGGAAGGGCAGAAGGCAAGACAAGGGGAAAAGGAAAAGGACCCGATAGAATTCGGGTATAACCAGCAGTGAGAGAGAGCAGGCGAAAAGGCAGACAGCACTAACGGAGGAAACCGGAAGCGTTGCAACGCGTACACAACCCGGAAGGAGCTGTATTTATACTCCGGGCCGCGTAAGCGCGCATACGCACGGGCGGAACTGAAAGTGGGCGTGACAGGCTACCAGCGTGCACAGCCGGATAATGTCCGCGCCGCCAGCGGTTCCACAGTCGCCAAGTACCGCGTGGCATGACAGTATGCCCCCTCTCAAGGGACCCTCCCCCTGGTTTGCCCGGATGGTAAAAGTGGAATTTGCGCAACAGTATAGGGGCAGAAATATGGGAGAGGGGTTCCCAGGAATTCTCAGAGGAGGGGAAGCCCTTCCATCGTACAAGGTATTCTAGTTTGCCTCTATGATATCTGGAGTCACATATTTGAGCTACCTCGTATTCTTCCGGAGTAGAATCCTGAGGAACATTAACTCTCTCAGCTTGACGCCTCCAGGTATCAACATGAAAGGGCTTAAGCTGAGACGCATGAAAGACAGGATGAACTCTGTTCAGGCTGGCAGGAAGTTTAAGACGGAAAGCCACAGGGTTGATCCTTTGTACTATCTTATAAGGCCCTAAAAACTTCGGGGATAGTTTGGATGGATGGGCCCAACGAGGTAAGTATCTCGTAGAAAGCATTACCCTGGAACCAACCTCCCAACCTGGCACGGGTTGACGATGTCTGTTGGCTTGGGACCTATAGCGTTCCTGCGCTGCCTGAAGGCTTTCCATAGCCTTCTTGTGTATCTCTTTAAGGCGGGTGAGTGAGGAATCTACAGATGGTATATTAGTAGAAAGACAGGAGATAGGAAGAATAGACCGGGGATGGTAGCCATAATTACAGAAAAATGGACTAACCCCTAGAGCTGAGTGTACGGAATTGTTGTAGGAGAATTCGGCCAGAGCCAATAACGAGTGCCAGTTGTCTTGTTGGGAATTAGTAAAACACCTTAAGTATTGTTCTAGAGTTCCGTTTAGCCATTCAGTTTGTCCATTAGACTGGGGGTGAAATCCCGACGTGAGAGCTCTTTCAATCCCCAGCCGCTCACAGAGAGCCTTCCAGAAATGAGAGGTGTACTGACTTCCCCTGTCAGAGATGATCTTAGAGGGCATACCGTGCAGTCTAAAGATGTCTTGGAGAAATACTTCGGCCATGTTGGCTGCAGTGGGAACTCCGGGCAAAGGGGAAAAGTGAGCCATTTTAGTGAATGAATCAACCACCACCATTATACATGTGCACCCCTGTGAGATGGGAAGATCCACAATGAAATCAGTAGAGATTGAGCTCCAGGGGCCGTCAGGCACAGCACAAGGTTCGAGTAATCCTATAGGTCGTTGACGAGGGGATTTACTTCGGAGGCAGATGATACAGGATTGTACATAACGATCCACGTCCTCCCTCATTCTAGGCCAGTAGAAGTGACGACGAAGGAATTCCAGGGTGCCTGTACCGCCCCGATGCCCAGCAAGTTTTGTGTCGTGACACCAGTTCAAGGCCATCTTGGGAAAGGCAGGCGTGGGTAGATAGAATCTACCTTTGACCAGGTAAAGACCATCTCTAATTTCGTACGCCAAGCCTTTGGGATGTCTCTCTACTTCAAAGCGCCCTCCCGATTCATCTTTTACCTGACTGAGGAACGTCAAAACCATTCCGATGCTTCTGGGTCGGGGAAACATGTGTTCACGAGGAGACTCGGAATCGGGTAGGTAGTCACAACGCCGTGAAAGGGAGTCAGCCAACACATTCATCTTTCCTGGGATATAAGTGATGTGAAAATCGAATTGGGCGAAGAAATGAGCCCATCGGGCCTGTCGGGTGTTGTAGCACTCGAATTGCCTCAGGACTTGCAGGTTCTTGTGATCAGTCCGGATTGTAAATGGATACCTGCCTCCCTGAAGGAGATGCCGCCATTCCACACAAGCCGATTTCATTGCTAGTAATTCTCGTTCAATGACCGAGTAGTTTCTTTGACTGGCGTTAAGTGTCTTCGAGAAGTAGGCGACAGGATGCTAAACTCCCCGAACCTCTTGGAGAAGGACAGCTCCTATGGCAGCAGCAGAGGCGTCGGTCTCCAGAATGAAGGGCAGATCCTGGTCAGGCTGTAGAAGTATGGGTGCAGCACAAAAATCGTTCTTAAGATCCCCAAAGCTATCCTCGGCCTCAGCCGACCATCTGAACGGCTCAGAAGATTTCTTGAGGAGAGTAGTGATGGGCAGGATCTTCTGGGAGAAATTGGGAATTAACCTACGATAGAAGTTCGCCAGACCCAGGAATCTTTGAATTTCTTTCACTGAAGAGGGTGAAGGCAAGTCTAGGATGGATGACACCTTGTGGGGGTCCATTGAGATACCCTGACTGGACAAGATATAACCCAGATAAGGTATGGATGAAGCGGAGAAAACGCATTTTGCAAGTTTGACTGACAAGTGATTGTTCTTAAGCCTACGGAAAACTTCCTTGACATGTTCCTCGTGTTCTTTGGCATTGTTGGAAAATACTAGAATATCGTCAAGATACACTAAAGTTGTTTGGCACAACAAATCGGAGAACAGTCTGTCCATAAACCGTTGAAAAATAGAAGGGGCATTAACCAACCCAAATGGCATGACCTGGTACTCAAAGAGCCCAAACGGAGTCCGGAAGGCAGTTTTCCATTCATCTCCTTTGTGTACTCGGAGAAGGTGGTAGGCGTTCCTTAAATCGAGCTTAGTAAATGTTGTTGCACCGTGGACGGCTTGTAATATCTCAGTTATCAAAGGCATTGGATAACGGTCCTTAACAGTGACTTTATTTAAGCCTCGATAATCAATGCAAGGTCTTAGGTCCTTCGAATCTTTTTTGGAAACGAAAAACAAGGAAGCTCCAGCAGGAGACTTTGAAGGTCGGATCAGTCCATTAGCCATGTTATCGTCCAGATAACCTCTGAGATATTGCTTTTCCTCCAGTGATAGAGGAAACATCCTGCCGAATGGTACTAAAGCTCCTGGAGTTAGTTTGATGCAACAGTCCTCAGGCCGGTGTGGAGGTAGTTCAATAGGTATCTTTTCTGTCACCACCTCTGTGAACTCCCTTAGATAATGGGGCAAACAATGGACAGACTTGGTTTCACAACTATTAGATGTCTTGACAGTTTCGAATCTCGGCTCGGGTAAACATTCAGCTCTACAGAAGGAAGATTGAAAACTCAATAGATTTTTTGACCAGTCAATGCTGGGGTTGTGCTTGCGTAGCCAGCAGATTCCCAGAATGATGGGAAAGTGCGCGGCTCTGATGATGTCAAAAATAATTCTTTCCGTGTGCTGTTGTATCGACAAGGTGAGTTTCTCGGTGGTGTGGGTGACCATGCCTGAGCTCAAAGGTTCACCATCCACACCTTCAACCTTCTGGTCTTCCTGTTTGGCAACTCTTTTAAGACCTTTTTGTTTGGCCCAGTGAATGTCGATGAAGTTGCCGGCAGCACCACAATCCAGTAGAGCTAATGTAGTCACTTCTGTAGACTCTAGTTTGAGGGTAACAGTGAGCACCATAAGACGAGAGTCTTCAGGGATTTCTGGAGATGACACAGATAGAGAAACGTAAGGACTAGGACCAGCCCCTCGGTAGTGAGTCCCAACACTTACCGAGGGCGAGCGTTTCCCGACCTTCTGGGTGGAACCTCCGGACAGTCTCGTAACATATGAGTAGAAGCTCTGCAATACATGCACAGGCAGCCGTCCCTGCGCCGTTTGCGTTCCTCAGGGGTAAGTGGAGCACGCGCTGTCCCAATTTGCATGGGCTCCTCTTTGGAGGAGCGTGAGAAGGGTACAGAAGGAGACGGGTGTGTTTCCAGGAGAGGGGGAGCATTTGTCTTGGTCTTTCTTCTTTCCATCCGTCGTTCGGTCAGGCGGAAATCTATCCGGAGGGTTGCCGTAAGGAGTTCCGCAAAGGATACAGGTCTTTCTATCCTGGCTAGCTCATCCTTTAAGTCTTCGCTCAGACATCGCCGAAAGATTGCATATTGAGCCTGCTCCTGCCACCCGGCTTCAGCTGCCACCTGTTTAAATGTTGTAATGTAGGTTAGCAGATCCGAATTTCCTTGACGGATGTCCAGCAGATCCTCTGAAGCCAGGTAGGTACTTTCGGTACGTAGAAAGGTTTGTTGTATCAAGCCCTTGAAAGCATCATAATCCTGTAAGACTGGATCCGGCAGGTTCACCAACGGAGTAGCCCATGCCAGGGCATTACCTGACATATGTGTTATCATAAACCCCACCTTGGCATGGTCCGAGGAAAAGGTCTGAGGGCGGAATGAGAAGTGCAAATGGCACGCATCCAAAAACTCTTTTACTTTTCTTGGAGTGCCATCAAACTTGCCCGACACAAGGGGGAGCGGTGGAAGATCGGTGGAAGGTCGTTCTCTCTCTGTTATTCGTTGCTGAAGGGTGGCATTGGCGGCCTTGAGATTCTGCATTTCCATATTTAAGTTCTGGACTGCTGCTACAAGTTCCTGTACTTGCTGTGGTGTAGCCATCTCAACTTCAATTTGGCGTTGCAAACTGTCACCAGGATTGGTGATATCCTCGTCAGAGAACGTATAATCCGATTCGCCACCCTCCCCTAACTCCTCACCTTCGTCTCTTCTTCCAGTACCTTTCTTCCCTTTACTTCTTGGTCGCTCCTTTTTTTTATGTAGGTAGGGGCGCCCACGGAAGGAAGCCACCGTGTTACCCAGAAAGGGTTTCCGGTGCCTCCTCCCGGGAACGCCGGTAAGGGGAAAAAGCCAAAAGGCACAAAAAACCCCGAAGCGACCTGTGTGAACTCTCCTTCGGAATGAGCTGGAATATGCTGGAATGCAGTCGGCTGAAGCAGATACTCCGTGGTAAAGCTCCGAAGGAAGGTAGGCAGAAAGTAGAACGGAGTCTCACAGGGAGAACCAAGTCCAAAGGTTAAGCGCAATGAATAGGCAGTCCTTAAACAGGCCGGGATCTGGTACAAGGGGGATCACAGAGGAAGGTATCCGAATCAGAAGAATCAGCTATCCAAGAAAACAGGCCTAGGTCTGGTACACAAAGAGACAGGCAGGGGGAGAAAACAGGAAGGGCAGAAGGCAAGACAAGGGGAAAAGGAAAAGGACCCGATAGAATTTGGGTATAACCAGCAGTGAGAGAGAGCAGGCGAAAAGGCAGACAGCACTAACGGAGGAAACCGGAAGCGTTGCAACGCGTACACAACCCGGAAGGAGCTGTATTTATACTCCGGGCCGCGTAAGCGCGCATACGCACGGGCGGAACTGAAAGTGGGCGTGACAGGCTACCAGCGTGCACGGCCGGATAATGTCCGCGCCGCCAGCGGTTCCACAGGCGCCAAGTACCGCGTGGCATGACAATCACAGAGTGCAAGGGTATCTTAAGAAAGTCTCTAGGAATTTAAGACTGCAACAAATTCAGCTGTTTGTAACTCACAGAGTGTACATGACCCCTGATAAGATTGCTAGGTTAAAAAATGCAGGGCCACAGGCGTGCCCGAAATCTGGAGAGGGGAACGCTGGAATGGTGCATATGTTCTGGACATGCTCTGAAATTAGGCGGTTCTGGAGGGAGGTGGCACTCCTACTAGCTCAGAAGGAGTTAATGCTGGACGTAGACCCCCTGTGGGCGGGGATGCTTGGCAGGTTCCCTAGACCACGTAACCTTAAACATGTAAGCAAGCTTAAAGATCTGGCGTATATTCTGGCCAACAGTAAGATTGCAATGAGTTGGAAATAAAAAAAGGAGGCCGCGTGTGGAGGCCTGGTGGCAGGATCTCCAGAAGTGGACGAATGCCGAAACAATTGTGTGGCAAGAAGCCACGAACAGAGAGGGGAGGAAGAGGCACATTCATTGGTAGACTGGAGACCCCTGGTAGCGTCTCTGTTTGAGGGCAGAGTGGAAGATTCGGAGGATGAGGGCTCCTCGGCGGGTGATGTTATGGAAATGCCCGTAAAAGTGCTGTGACGGAGAGAAGTGAAGAGCAGGCTATTGGGGGTGGGAGGAGGATATGGAAAATGTGGTTTAATTGTGAGATTGCAATACTATGTTTCGATGTTTGATGTTTGTGTTGAACCTAATAAAAATTGTTTAAAAAAAATAAATATGTGAGTAAGTAGCAACTGCTAGTACCACTGAAATTCTCTGCCACATGCTATCCACCTCACTCATGCTTGTGAGGCTAATTACTAATAAATGTAATTAGAATTGTTAAGTAAATGCACGTATGCTATATTTCCTCATACATGTAATGTTGCTTCAAACATGCAGCGACATCCCACATCCACCGCAATAGCAGCATTCGATATTTAAAAGAAGAAAACAAGTGTTTACATGCTTTTCTCTCATTTGCGATACACAAACTAACAGTACAAGTATGAAAAATAATTTTGCCTGCAAATCCAAACCGTAGAGGTCCATTGGCTAGTCCCACTTCAAATCCTGGTCAACCCCAGTGCCTCCATCTGCCAAGGAGTACTGCCCACCATTAGATATTTACCACCACCACAGAACTTAACAGGCCCTATTAGAAGGCTATAACTCTTAAGCACTATTAGACCCCTCCCTGGGGTAGTGGCTATTTCTTTTTATGCATACATTTATTTTAAATCTTAGTGATTTCAACCTCTATAATTACACTGTTACTTGTGATCTATGGATTTTCCTATTCAAAATGTGTCGGATTGGAAACGGATTCTCATATCTGGTTAGGCAAAGCGTGTGCGGCCCATCACCACATATCCCCACCACTCACGCTCTCCACTTCCTTAATGTTACGCCAATCGAGTGGCGCTATGTGTTCAGCGACTAAATGATTGGCTGGAGTGTATTTATTATGAATAGGACAGTGTCATGAATAAGTGACTTGCCTCTCTGTAAATGTTCTTTCTGATGGATGCAATTCTCATAGATTTCTCATCTATGATATTCTACGGCCAGCGGAGCTGATCTTTGGAAACTTTTTCAAAACCAGGGAGTGCAGTGCTGCTCCACCTTGGCACTGCTCGATGCCTCTAACTGACACTCATCGATGCAACATCTGAGCCAGTATATATCGAGGCCCTGCATACCATGACCTCAGTTACGCCTTTTTCCCTACCATTCTCTCACTGAGGAACCTCAGAACCTACGAGTTGTATTAGCAAACCGGCAAGAGGGGCAGGTTGGGATGGAGATGAGGAACCCATGTTAGGAACATCCATCCGAAAGAACATTACCGAGATGCAAGTAATTGCTTCTGCCAATGGTCTCTTGGATTTCTTCCTTCCACAGACTCCTCGTCTATGATAAACTCCCACAGCAGCACGTAGACCAGGAGTAAGGTGGAAAGCAAGAGGACACTACCCATACCAGAAAACTCCAGAGGGTCGATCTAATAAAGCAAGCATCCTGACCGAACTGGAAATCCAAGCAGTAATGTTTGGAAAATGTGTGCAGCAAGGCCCCCATAGCTGTCTGGCAAATGTCCAAGAAAGGAACTGCTCTCTGTAGGGCTAAGGTGGCAGCTAGATCTCTGGTCGGGTGAGTCACAAGACCTTCAGGTACATCCTTTCCAGACAGATTAATATTACAAAATGCAAAGAATGATCCACCTTGCAAGGCAGGGTCTATTTAGCAACAGCCCTGCCAACATAGGCACCAGCATAACCCATAGAAAACTGGTAATCTTTCCTGATGTGCTTCATCTTAGAGACGTAGTAGCTGAGGGCCTGCGCTGTGTCCAGCCGATGGAATCACTCTGTCTTGGAAGAGTAAGGCAGAGGACAAAATACAGAAAGAGGGATTTTATTAGCGAGTTGGAAATCCTAGACCAACTTCGGAAGGACAGCCTTACTCTCAATGCCACCTTTTCATTAGAGAAAAAAAAATGCCTGGAGCCAACACTCCACCATCTCGTGGAAATGATGGCTATGAGCAATGCCAATTTAAGGGTGAGCAACCTTAATGAATAATAATGCAGGAATTCAGAGTGCCCCTAAGGAACATTAACACAAATGAAATCCCATGCTGGAACAACAAACTAGCAAGGGTAAAACAGATTGCAGGATCCCCGAAGCCACTGAAGCGACTTCAAGCATAACCGAGCCACTGATACAACAAGATTGCAGGAAACAATTAAACCAAGTAAGCACCTGCTCATGGGATTAGGGGAAATAAATCATCCTGAAAAGGTTTGCCATTAGATCCTCAGATGGGAAAGTCCTGTCTAGATGAGAGTTCAGGACCACACTGATAAATCAGATGTAATGGGATACTATTTGCAGAGGGTGCCTGAACTTGCACAGGAGGCAAATGGTCAAAACCCTCTCCTTCAGCTAGTTGGAGCCAAAGTCTGTTGTACCATTAAGCCCAAGGACTTAGCTGTAGACTTGAAAGACTGGAACCTCTAGAAGGTAATGTCGGTCTTGGCCCCCAAAGACGTTATTGCTGGTCAAATGGCATATCCAGGAGTTTTGCATGAATGCCCAGATTGACCCAGAGGTTCTCATCCACAAGTGTCTTATCGGCATTCCAGTGGCCACTGCTCGTGCAGCATAGTCAGCTGTGTAAAGGCCAGACTGCAGCATCTGCCAAATCGCCTCCCTACAATCCTAAACAAGGGAGCAAAAAGCCTCTCTTGTCCAGTGCTGGCAGACTCTCGTAGCCCCAAGATCGCTGACCATAAAATGTGGCCCAGGCACAGGATAAGTTTACCACCCTCAGGGGAAGACTACCCAAGGTGAAGACTGACCTGTGTTCCCCATGGAGCCAGCCTCTTGCTCTCCCAGTCAGGGGGTAAACAGGGAACCATGGATGTCGACTGCTAAAGCGTGAACCACCAGGTTCTGGAATAATGGACAGGAAAACCGGGTCAGAAGGTGCTGGACAGTGCTTCTTGGCGAGGTCCCAGTCAACAGTGGGGACAGAGTCAGGTGTAATAAATCTAGTGAGAACACTAAAACGCCAGTATTGGCCTCTGCTCATGTGGCCATGGTAAGACAGGTGTGCTACCAGAACCGGAACCTCAGGGTGATAATATGTGGGAGGATCACATGGGAGGAGACTCATATCGGGGGGAATTGGGTACCTCTTTAACTCATGATTCCCCTGTTCTTTCTGAAGCA
Organism: Ambystoma mexicanum; assembly: GCF_040938575.1. NCBI lineage: Eukaryota > Metazoa > Chordata > Amphibia > Caudata > Ambystomatidae > Ambystoma > Ambystoma mexicanum. Next base: position 1,045,077,207 of record NC_090924.1, read on the forward strand.
TTGATGGCATATTGTAAAGTACAGCAAACCAATGTAACTGCTAGGCTATCCATTATGGACTCCAAGATCCATAATGCCTGTAGTGCTGGGACGAGGAAGAAGAGCTCAGCATTGTTAAGGATCAGAGGTGCCATTGAACAGAATGTGTAGAGCGAGGCAGCTGAGTGGGACATTTAAACCCCAGAATGAGACAGCTGGAGAGAGCTACCGAAGGAGTAGAAGAGGCAGAAGCAGTCCGATGTGCTGGGATTGGTGCAGAAGCAAAAGGAAGAACACCTACGGAAGCAGACACGAGAAGAGAAGGCGTGTGACATTGCAGAGTGAGCACAGTAGGAATTGGCTGGCATGGGCGACAATGGGAGAAGTTGTCCAGCCATAGGGGAGAAGTGCCCCAAACAGACATGTGCTGCTTCACATTGCCAAAGAACGCAGAGGTCCAATGCAGCTGGCAGAGCTACGGGGGAAGAGCCATGCAGGCTGCTGAAGTTACGTGGGAGCTGGAAATTGAGTGGGCAGAATGCAGAAGGCTCGCTGCAGCAGCAGAAAGTGAAGCAGAGATGCTAAAGACGACTGGCGAGTTGGCCTGAAGTTAAAGGTGACCGTGGGGTGCTGCGAGCAGGATAATCTGGCGGTAACCAATGCTTTTAAATACCAAACAAATAAAGTAAAGAGGCGACTTGGGTGCAATTCCCCTTTTATGGAATACCAACTTGGGAAAACATGTAACTCGGATTGCCAACAGTCAAAAGGTTATCAAAAAGCAGTCAAGAGGCAACATGGGCACAATTCTCCTTTCTTGAGATTCCAGTCTAGGGAATACTGTAACCCACAATGCCTAGAGACTATAAAGAGGGGCAGCCATTGTTCAGCCCTCCTCACGTGGGATACTGGTGTGGAACAAATTCTTCCTGGCAGGTGAGTATACCAGGAAAGAAGATGTTGTTTTGAAGGAGTGCGAGTGTGGCAGGTGCGGTGGAAAGAACATGTTCACTAAATTATCATGCTGGCAAACTTCTGCATCACCAGAGGTAGTTGCTCTGCTGTCCTGACAAACTTATTCCATTGGAATAACAAGCCTGATATGCTAAGAATTGCTTTACAATCCTGAGGAGAATAATTGCCTTTGTTTATGAACATGTGTTTTGTGAGAAAGAAATTTGCCTTGCCAAGAAGGCTATTGTGGAAGACAACAATTGATTTGATTTGAGAGACATTTACTTTATCAAGTGAAAGGACGCAGTGGAGGGAATAGACATTTTGTGTTAAACTGAACAGAACTTCATTGAATCTGAACATTTCCAAGGATATTCCTGAATTGATCCAGGGGAAGGTAGCCCAGCCATGGTCACAAGGAGTACTTTCTAAAACGTATAAGTTTGTACTTTTTGAACAGAAGACCAAATATACCTTGTATACTTTTGTTGTATTAGTGTGAGGGTCAGACACTTTTTGGATACCAGGTCACCTTTTTTTAGTTTTAGTTTGCTAGGCAGGGACATCCTTGTTAGGATAGGGAAAGATGGGCATTTATCTCACCCATTTTCATTTATTAAATGTCAAACATTGAGAAAACTATACCTTTGCGTCCATCTCGCATTTCTGACCACTCACACAGGCTTCTCACAAATCTCCAAAATGTGGTCCTCCACTGCCATATTAAAGGAGGCAAGGTCTCTCTTTGGGGACACTTATCCCAAATATCTGTTAGTTTTAATTTAACTTTTGGCATGGAAAGGTCCAACAAGTCCAGCGTTCAACGAACCTAGTGTCACGATGCCTGCCCCCGGAAAGCCAGACCAGGCCCAGCAACCCCGGAAGCAGGCATCATGCCACTTGAAGCATGCCCAAAAAACCCAGTTAGGGGCTATTTGGTTATAGTCCTGGCGCCATGGGCGCCAGGCTCATTACAGAAAAACTTACCTGATGCAGACCATGCTGCATACCTACCTGATGCAGACCATGCTGCACGAAGCCACAAGCCAAATGAGGCTTAGAGGGACTATTTTACCTCAGGGACTCCTTTCCTCTCGGGTGGGGCTGTGGAAGAATACTTACCTGGGACTTCTTCCAAGGCTATTTAAGCCACACCCGGACAGCCACACGTGCTTCGCGTTATTCTGCTTGCTGCAGCGTAACGCTCACCGTGTCTTCAGCAGCTCCAGTCTTCAGCCACGCCCGCTTCAGCCCTGGAACACCTGGAACAAGAAAAGGAGAAGGAGAAGAGGTCAGAACAAAACCCTTACCTGAATCCTTGATCCAGCACATCATCGATCTGGAAGAGAGAAGCCTTCACAGGTGCGTTGCCACGCACCTCGCAGCGCCGCGCTGAACTCACCATCTGGGGCTGCATTCCTTTACTTCATCGCAAACCCAGCATCTCCAGGCCATTCTTCAACACCTGGGGGAGACCAGAACAAATAGGTGAGCAAGGGCAATACAAACCACCCCCGAAGACTTACCTGATTACCACAGGGGGGTACTCACCTCATCTCGGGTCGGCGCAGTCAATTCTGCATCACCGCCGCACCCCGGCCCCTAAGGGGAAAACAAGGACAATACAACCTACCCACAAAGACTTACCTGATTACCACAGGGGGGTACTCACCTCATTTCGGGTCGGCGCAGTTAATTCTGCATCATCGCTGTACCCCGGCCCCAAAGGGGAGAACCACAATAGACTTACCAGGATCTTACCTATTGCCACTTGGAACTCTTCTAGTCAGACCTTCCAGGATTTTGCGGCATGAAATGGCAAATTTTGCGGCATGAAATGGCAAATTTTGCAGCACAAACCTTTATTTATTGCGGCATTTTTGCGGGACATTTTGTATTAACTGGAGGGTGTAAGATTGCCACATTGCAGGAAATAGGCAGAGTGCAAGGCTAGAAGAGAGCCAGGGTATCATTATTATGTGTCTTTTGTATTAATTTGATAGGAAGAGTCCCAGATGTCTCTGGCTTGGCAGAACAGTGTTTGATTTGGCTACATTTCTGGTTTAATGTTCATGCCTATTTAATAGTATTAACTAAATTGATCATTATCAATTGTAATGCTGAAAATATTCCCCTTCTATGTTCTCCAATCCCCCAAACACCCACAAACATCTCACCAACTCTCCATCATAACTTACATTCCTTAACCTCTCACTCTGTCATACAAATACTCACGTGCTATGTCACACTGTCAAGTCACAATCTGCACTGCACAGCCCCTGCCACACTCCAAATCATACTCCCAACTCACACCTTACACTCTACAATTCCTCCCTCAATATACAGTCCTTCATTCTTTTGTGCTGCTTCTGCATCTTGCATCTTTTCTCCCATTCTATCACATTCTTCCCTCATCCTTTTTCCCAATCTGCAGCTCACTGCCTCTTTCTGGCCAACCGCTTCCTCTACTTTCTGTACCTCTGCTCGCTCTCAGATTTCTGGCCCACCGCATCACTGCTTCCTCTGCTCTCTTGTGCAGCACTTCCTCCTCTGACCCACTGCTCTTCCTCTGCTTTCTTGCCCATCACTTCACATCTCACCCATCACTCTCCCTCTCTCTCATAGTGTAACCATTTTTATTATTTTTTTTTAAATGTAGATTTTGTCCCAGTTCCTCAAATGAGGAGGCATTTAAAAAAAGAACGGAGGATATGCTATTTTTAGACAACCCATTTTTGGAAATTAGCAGGTCACCTTATTCTCAAAGGTGACCGGCGCATTTCCACAGGCTTGAGCTGTAGCGCAAATTGTGCGCTGGCAGCTGCCTTGAATGGTGTTCTGGGTTGTTTGACCGAAGTGTAATTATTTGCGGCGGAATTGACCGTAGTCAATTTTGCTGCAAATTGATTTGTACTTCAGCCAAACAACCCAAAATGTACCTTTCACCACCACCCGACCCCCTCCCCTACTTAACCGCTTGGTCGCTGCAGCTTCCCCTGCAACCCTGCGGTGCCAGATCCTTCCCTCTAACGCGGGTCGGATCCGTCCCTCTAACGCGGGTCGGATCCGACTCTGCAGGGTCCTTTTTTCGTTATTTTCCTTTTTTTTCTGTCCCCGCCTCCAATTTTGAGGAAAAAGGGGAAAACACTTCTGCAACCACCCTAGACCAAAAATACTAAACAAGGGGAGCGGGTGACACCCCCGCAACACATGTTCAGTATTTATGAAAATCGATCGAATAGTACTGCACGTAATTGGTCAAATGGTAACATTCGATAGATTTTTGTCATCAAAATGGGGAGTACTTTGAATAGAATCGCTCTCCCGACTGTTCTGCAAGCTCGCAGCGCCTTTCACAGGGACAGGCACTCTAGGTGCCTGCCGCTGTAAAATGTGACCCAAAAAATGCATTTTTATCCTGTTTGAGGAACAGAAATGCAAGCGACTCAGCAGCGGTTCATACCTTAAAAGAAATGCATGACAGGGTCAGGAAAGACCCTGTCATGCAGTGGCAGCCCCACATCCCGTGCGCGTAGGGTTGCCTACAATTTCTGCACATTTAAAAGTGCATCTTGCTTGGAAATGAGGGATGTGCTTTTAAATTGACAGAAACGCCACTTTATTTGATCAAGGAGGTGAAAAAGGCCATCTGAATGGGCGCGCATATAAAATGTGCCCATTCATGTGTCCCTTGTGGATTGGGCTGCAATTTTTGGGGCGCAAGTGATTTCATTTCTTGTGTAAATAAAAACAAAAAAAAAAAGTTGAGCTCCTGGCACCCTGAGGATTCTTTTTTTCAAAACAGTAATTTTTGCAGATTACTTAAAAAAAAAAAAAAAAAAAAAAAAAAAATTTTTTTTAAAAGATGCTGTTTTTGCACAAAACGGCCATTTTTGCGGCATTTTGCGCAAAACGGCCGTTTTCGCGGCATTTTGCGGGATCGCAAAATCGCAATAAGCTGGAGGGTCTGTCTAGTGGTTTAAATCTGCAACCTGCAAGGAATCTGGCAGAGTGAAGATCAGACTTTTGAACTCTTACGAACAATTGGACTTTAGAGTCAATACTGGAACTCACCAATTCCTCCACACCAGTGAAGTAACTGGTCATCTACGCGCCCCTGCCCTCGACGCAGGATGGAGAGCTCATCTTTCCAAATCTTCAGGTGAGATTAAGAGGGGACTTCAGGAGTGTTCTGTGGGCAGACAAGGGGAGTGGGAAGGCGGGTTAACGCTCAGATTACGGGAGGTTAATTCCCTTTCTCCATTGCAGAAAGATATTCGTACAAGCCCAACAAACGAAGCTAAGTGGGTCTGTCCAGTCTGTCATCTTGGCTCTACGTGTTACTCTGGTGGAAGCAACAGCTGGCCAGTCCAGATCAACGCCCCCATAAGCACTGACTCCAACAGACCCTTCAATCTAAAACTACTTTGGGAAATCCCTTAGTACTTAATTCTGCGGTATTGGGGTTCAAGTCCAAGAAGTATAAGATCACCCTCAGCATCAAAACTTTCTCCCATCTTCAAAATGAATGTGCCCATAGAGAGATGAGCATACTCTAGAAGAGTCTCTGCATCAACAGCGCAAATCGGCGCTGAAGGTTCTATTGTGGGTGAAGCCGACATTGGCCACTTGACATCAGAGGACATAAAGAAGAGAAGGGTCGTCATCCATGAGAGCCTAGAATGAGCCCGTAGGCATGCTGTTTCATGCAGAGTCCCTGCTGGCTTGTCCAAGTGTGGTGGCACGGTAGCAAATGGGTCCTTGATGAAGATGTTAAGACACTTTAGCTGAAATGCCTCCCATTCCTACGCAGTAGAGGATTAGGTGGGAAATGGTACCTAAGGAGCAGTCTTCGCAGTAGTCGTTTCTGGAGTGGTGGCTTTTCTTCTTCAATTTTTTTTTTTATTTATTTGGATTTGTATAACGCACATCTGCCCATGGGCATCGTGGCGCTGAAAGCAAGCTTACTTGTTACAGGCGTACATGTAGTAAATACAGATACAGTGCAGAGCATTCATGCATATATACTTACAGTTGTGCTTAATTAAGTACAGTAGGGTAGGATGGAGTTAGTTAAACAGTGTGGTTTTAAGTACTTTACGGAAGGCTTGGTATGAGTTTTCGTTCCTTAGCGCGGTAGGGAGTGCGTTCCAATTTTTAGGTGCTAGGTGTTGAAAGCTAGACCCACCGGCTTTGCTTCTTTTGAATGTGGGTACATATATCTGGTTCGTCAAATGTGACCTGGTGGGTCTGATGGATGAGTTAAGAGTGATTCTTTCAGAAAGATAGGGGGGAGCCTTGGCGGAGAGGCATCTGTGGGTGATGGCCATGGATTTGAATAGTATCCTTTCTTTTATGGGTAGCCAGTGAGCTTCTTTCCTGGCTTGAGAGATGTGCTCCCTTTTAGGGATGCTTAGGGCTGCTCTTAGGGCATTGTTTTGTGTTACTTGCATTTTTTTTAGGTTTTGTGCAGACGTACCTAGGAAGAGAGCGTTGCAGTAATCCAATTTGGTGCCTACTGTGGCTCTGGCTATGGCCAGGCAGTTTTTAGTGGATAGGAAGGGTTTGACAGCGTTGATTACTTTGGTGGTAAGTGCAGCAGAGGAGGCTATGGCATTGACTTGTCGTGTCATGGAAAGAGTGGAATCAAGGTATACTCCTAACGTTTTAACTGCAGTGGAGACTGTGATGGTGGAGTTGTCTATGTTAAAGGATTTGTACCGCGGTGGGAGTTTGTTTAGAGTTTCTTTGGTGCGAACTAGTAGGATCTCTGTTTTGTCCCCATTTAGGCAGAGGCCGTTGGCTGCCATCCAGGTTTGGATGGCTGTATAGATCTTGGTTAATGCTGCTGCGTCATGTTCATAGATCCCTGTGAGAGGGAGCAGGACTTGGGTGTCGTCAGCATAATTTGTGTAGGCTATGTGACGACGGTCCAGGTCATTGAACAGTGGGAGGGTGAAGATGTTGTATAAGGTAGGGGCGGTGCAGGACCCTTGTGGGACGCCACAATGGATAGTGGTAGGGGTGGCGCTGGCCGAGTCAGAAAAGACCTTCATGAGTCGACCCTCGAGGAATGATTTGACCCATGAGATGGCTTCTGGTGAGAAGTGGGCTTCATTTTTGAGTTGTGTGCCTAGAATTTCGTGATTGACGGCGGCAGATAAGTCTAGCAGGAGCAGGAGTGCAGGTTTGCCTTTGTCCATGATGTCATTTAGTTGGATTTTGAGATCTAGTAGGGCTGATTCGGTCCCATGTCCCGGGCAGAAACCCGATTGCCTTTTTCCTAATATGCGATTTTCTTCTAGGTATTGCTGTATTTGTGTTTACGCAATTTTGTCGAGGATCTTAAGCGGGAAGGGAACGGTTGTGATGGATCTATAGTTGTTGGCGTTTTCAGGATCTAGAGTGGGTTTTATTAAGAAGAGGGCGCACCCAGGCTTCTTTTAGGCTGGTCGGGACTGAGTTTGTTTTGAAGGATGCATTGATGAAGGTATTGAGAAATGGGGCTAATGTTTCTACGCAGTCTTGAATTAGTTTAGCGGGGCAGGCGTCGCCTTTGCAATTAGAAGGTTTGATTCTTTTAACAATATCGACCACCTCTTTTTCTGAGACTTCTCTGAATTTGAATGGAGTAAAGGGATTTGTCTTTTTATTCTCAGTCATAGTTTCCGTATGGGATGCTAATAAGATATGCTGAGTGAGATTTGTGTGATGGTCTAGGATTTTTGCTTGGAGGAGTTCAATTTTGTTTATGAGGGCGCTCTGTATGGTGTTACACCAGGCTTGGTCCTTAACAATCTCTTGAGACTTGGTGGCTGGCGTGGATAGTTCCTTGAAGATGGCGAAAAGCTCTTTAGATTCTGAGGTGGCGTTAGCGATTCTTTCATTGTAGGATGTGGATTTGGCTGCTATAATACTTTTTTTGTATTGGGTGGCCAGTGATTTGTAGGCGGATAGTGATGCTGTGTTAGGCGCACTTTGCCATAAGTTTAGGGCTTTGCGTTTTTTGGTTCGTAATTCTTTTAGTTCTGCTGAGAACCAAGTATTTGAGTGTTTGGTATTTTTTGATTTTTTCTTTTGTAGAGGGGCAATGATGTCTAAGGCAGTGCTAATGATGGATTTGTACTTATCCGCCAGAGCAGCAGGGTCTGGTGTGGCATGGAGGTTGGTAGTGAGGGCCTCTAAGTAAGGGGCAATGTTTTCTTTGGTGAGGTTCTTGGCGCTTCTGGCTAAGGCTGGTGGTGCAGGCTTCAGTTATTTTATCGAGTTGTTGGGTGTTGGGATGAGGAAATGAATGAGAAAGTGGTCGGACCAGAGGGTGGGTGTGACGGAGCTGATGTCGATGCCACAGTTATGGTCAGCTATCCAGTCAAGAGTACGTCCTTTGTTGTGGGTAGGATGGAGTACTTTTTGTTCAAAGCCCATTTCTTGGAGAGCTTGTGCTAATGTAATGGATGGTCTATCTTTCAGGTCGTGGAGTCCCAGATTAAGGTCTCCTAAGAGAATAGTCTTTGTAGTAGTTTTAAGGTTTTCCCCCAGTAGATGTGAGAGGTTATCCTGGAAGTCCAGTATAGGGCCTGGCGGGCGATATACTAGATTAAAGGTGATGGTGGTATTGGGAGAGAGTGCGATCTTGGCTGATAGAGCGTCTACGTTCTCCCCTAGTTTGGGGGAGAGTTGTCTTATTTCTAGGTGATCTTTGACTATGAGGGCTACCCCCCCCACCTATGGATAGAGTTCTGTCCTGTCTAAGGATGGAGTATCCTGATCGGATCGCTAGGGAGATCGCTGGCCCTGCGGCATTGTGTAGCCAAGTTTCGGTGATGGCGAGAATGTCAAGGCCGAGGTTGGTAAGAAGGTCATGAATTTCTGTGGCGTGGGCAGGGAGGGATCTGGCATTAATTAACGCACATTGTAGGTCTGGGCGTGGCGGTGGGGTGGTAGTCCGCCCTTTGGCTGCCTTCAATGAAGAAGGGTGCTGTCGGGAGGAACTGCTGGGTGAATGGGACCTCTTACAAAGGGGCAGTCATGATCACCTCCAGAGTTGCAGCGTTGAGATCAGGTATTCAGGGCAGGAAGGTGTATTGGTGTAGATCAGTTGGGGCTAGATGGGTATTAGCATGGCAAACCCTGCATTCTCACATTCCTCAGAACCAAAGTTACAATGGGCTCCCATAGAGATCCAATGGTTTACCATTTCCATTAAGATGGCCACCCTACGGGTCACTGACTAAGTAGCTATTGAGAACTAGTAGTTGGGCATGGAGGACTATAAAAGCCCTGCCCCCGCAGTAACAAACGCTTCACGTTAGTTCCGCCAACAGCGGTGTAACGCTACCGGCGATAAGCTCACAGACCTGTAAGACAATAGAAAAAGTCATGTTATGAACTTGTTAAGTTAACAGAAGTACCACAGATCTAAGTTTTCAACGTGCCCGACAAGAATTTTCTGCAGCAGCAGTCCTCAGACAGGTGACTTCAGTCTCCATAGTTCCACAGTTCAGTCAGCAATCTTCTACCACAGCCGCAGCTTCATCGTGAAATCTGCCGACCTTGAAAACCTGAAAAGACAAGGTACAATAGTTAATGAAAAAACTTTTAAGACATTGTAGAGAGTGAAAGTAAAACTATGCGCTTCTGTACTTTAAGCTCTGACAAGCTCTTCCAAGCATTCCAAAGCCTTTCCTCACGGAGAAGGTACTGGTAAAGAAGGCATGAAGAGCAGCGCGCCTTTCCCATCTACGCGCGCATACTTACCTCACATAGAAGGCACCATAGCTTGGTAACGACGGAACGTAGTGGTGCGCATCTTTCCAAACTTCGCACGCAAACTTATCTCAACTGAAGACTTCATGTTTTTTCTTCAACGACGCCTGTGCTCTTCAAGTGAAACTTTTCTCTTCAGTAAACCTGCAAAAGAAAGAGAGAGTTGTTAAATCTAAATCAAGAGAGAGCTCTCACACCATAGAACATTTTTTCTCTCAAAGACTTCAACACCCAACTGTCTAAAACTAAATATCCCTCCAAGAATCTAGACACTTACCTTCAGAGGACTTTTCAACCTTTTCCAGCCTGAGTTCTTCTTGAGCCTCACCAACAACGCACCCATGCATGAAAGCAGAATGGGGAGCTCCCCAATATCAGAATGCAGGCGAGGAGGAGAACGAGGAATATAGAAACATTAAGTTAGTCAATTGGGTGGGAAAAGAGGTGAGTCATTGTATAGTAACCACATAACATTAATTCCAGTTCCCCTCCTAATTCTTCTCTCTTTTGTGACGGGGGAAATTCCTGTTTAACCAGTATTGCCAGATCACCAGGGTCCCAGACCATTAACGCTCCTCTAGGTACAAGGTAAGCGTTACAGGGGCTAGTCTTCAGTTATCCATTTGGCACCCGGGGACCACAAAAGAGTTCTTGTGTCATCCTTTTCCATATGGTAAAAGGTGAAGAGCTTTACAGCACACTCTCAGGGAACATTTAGATGAACTGACATGTCCCGGCACCCCAGGGTTTCATGTTTCTCCCCCAAGCAGTAGAAGCAAATCTGGTCAGAGTTGGAGATCAACATCATCCACAAGCTACGCAGGACTTGAAGCCCAAGGCCTTTGAATGGGTTTGCAATAAAAATATTAAATAGCTTTTTTATATATCGTGCTTCATGCCGCAGTCCAGTCTCTAAGCAAGGGACTGGATATTGAACCCATGCGGCTCTGCATTGTCTGGTTTACAGGACAAGTGGATCGCCCCCGAGTTATCCTCCCAGAATTATGCAGAAAATAGATATGGGAGGTCTTCCTTTTACTGTGCACTCTGTTCACCACAAGAACTGAGGTCATGGTGTGTGGTAACTCAATATACTGGCCTCAAAGTCATATCTGCATGGGGCGAAGAGAATCATTGCACAGGGCTGTGCAGTTCCCCCTGGTGACAGAAAGATCACCCAAGAGCTGCACTTGGTAGAATATCATAGATGAGGAATCTGTGGGAGGTAGGACATCCATTAAAAATAATGAAGGCAGCATGAATGAAACTATCCAATGTCTAAATATTCCTAGTGTGTAGGAGGAAGCCCAAGCATGTTAGTAAGAACGATAAGAGACAAAATGATAAGTTACACACTGTAGTGACTAACGTACCCCTAGTCCATAGTTCCCTTTCCTCCATACTGCATGGCCTTCCCTCGCCAAGGACAGGAATAGAACCTTTTTCACCAGAAAAATGTCTTTGCCCCTTTAAATTTAGTCACACGTGGGGCGTGGCCCCGGGAGCATGCACTCCTTTGACTCTGCCCTCCAGCGCCACACCTTAGTACCCTTTGATGCATCAACCAGATTAATCTGCTTAACTATGTACCTTTTTAATGGAGGAGGATGGTGGAACGTATGGAGGAAAGGGGATTATGGACTAGGAGTATGTTAGTCACTACAGTGAATAACTTATTACTCCTACGTCCTGTCCCCTTTGCTCCATACTGCATGGACGATTACCATTGATTGACGCCCCAGGGAGGTGAGATGTTTTAGACCTTAAGAGAACATGTTCCTGAGGATATGCCTTGGGGTAGCCCAGGTAGCTGCTCTGTTGATCATTTGACAGGGGACGTGCAGAGGCACTGCCTTCGCGTCTGCTGACACTTGCATGCCACCTAAATGGCCGCAACAATCCACCTGGCTAGTGAGGCCTTTGATGCTTGACCACCTGGTCTAGGCGCACTGAAGGTGATGGATAACGCATCTGACTTGCGGAAGCCCTTAGTCCTGTCTAGGTAGAACTTCAGGGCCCTCTTGACGTCTAGATAGTGCAACACACTTTGTGCCTCGTCCTCTGGGCTAAGAAAGAAGGTTGGTATCACTATCTCCTCATTGAGATGAAACGAAGACACCACTTTCGGAAGAAACACAGGGTGGGTGTGGAGCACTAACTTGTCTCGATGGAACATGGTATAAGGTTCCAACGCCACAAGAGCGTTGTATATACTTGCTGCTAGCTCCCTAGAGGCATCGTACTAGGGAACTACTGTTCATTTATTTTTGTAACCACCGTAACACCAAGCTTACAAAAATACATGTATTTTCCTGCTGTTTGCTGAGCATTACAAATGAATAAACAAACAAGGGCATGAACTTCGCTCACCCTTCGCTCTGAAGTGAGGCCCACCAGTAGAGCTGTCTTGATTGTGACCAGTCTTATGTCCATGGATGTCATAGGGATCGAATGGTTTATGTGCTAGGGTGTCCAGCATCACGTTGAGGTCCCTTACAGGGTGTGGTCTTTTGATAGGGCGGTACCGTCTTCTCAGCCCAGTCAGATGCCTCTTGACCACTGGGTTGGAGGTGGAGAATGATTTGTTAACTGAACTCCTGTATGCACCTATCAAGGCTAGGGTAGGACAGGCATGTGTCTACCTGAACCCCTGGCCCTGCCAAATGTGCCGAGAACGATAGTACCTGATCCAATGTGCACCCTAACAGGTCTATACCCTTATGCTTGGCCCAGAAGCAAAACTTGGTCCATTTGCTCTTGTATTGGTTCCTGGTGGAGTCGCTCATGCCTTCTGAATTATTTTCAGGTTGTTCTGCAATAGATGAAGATGCCGCAGGGTTACGTGCTCAGGAACCAGGCTGCTAGGGCAAACCTCTCCGGGGAGGGGTGAACTACTCCCGCCCCCCCCCCCCCTCCGCCCGCTCCCTCAGCTGGGAGAGGAGCTTCATTCCCTGCACTGGGAGCCGTATGAGGTCCGAAAGCACTGCCTGGCCGGCCACTGTGGAGCCATCAGGATTAGACTCAGGCGAGAAGCCTCTCTGATCTTGCAGAGGGCTGTGTGGATCAGTGGTGTCTATGGAAATGCATAGGTTCACACCCCGTTCCATTGGAGGTGTAAGGCATCCCTGAGCGAGCCCTCGCCCTGGCTCAGCCATGAGCGTACTGATGACATTGCCAGTTCTGCTCTGTGGCAAAGAGGTCTATCTGGGGCTGGCCTCATCCCATGAAGATGTCCGACAGGTCTTGTTCATCCAGCTGCCACTCGTAGTTGTCGACTCCCAATCTTCCGAGTCTGTCCGCCCCCAGGTTGAATTCTCCCAGAAGGTGTATAGCAGACAGCCATATGTTGTGGGAAATGGCCCATTCCCATATCTCGATTGTGAGCCTGCACAGGGGAGGTGATCTGATGCCCCCTTGTTTGTTGATGTAGAAAATGCAAGTGGAGCCAGTCTCAACACAGACTACTTCGCCTCCGATTACTGGTAAGGTGGCCCTGAGTGCCAATTTAATGGCCTTCAGTTCGAGGAAGTTGATGTGACTCTTCTGTTCCTCCCTTGTACATGTGCCATGTACACTGTGGTTGCCCAGCGTGGCTCCCCACCCATCCAGGGAGGAGTCCGTTGTGATAGTACAAGCAGGCAGGGGGTGCCTGAATGGTCTGCCTGCCATAAAATTGTTGTCCTGCCTCCACCACACCAAATCCGGGTGGAGTTCCGCCGGGAAGGGGACAGATGCCGCTTGGGAACCCGTCATCTGGTTCCAGAAGGCCAAGATATGTAACTACACTCTCCTCATTTTGAGTCTGGTATGTGGGACCAAACCGCCATAATTCGCAACGGATGTTGGAAGCACCAGGCCAAAGTTATCGTCCTGCTGAGAAAGTGCTTGATAGCCGCCACCTTTTCTGTGGTGGGGAAAATCCTTTGCTCTCTGGTATCCCACAACAGACCTAGGAAGTTCAAGGTCTGGGTAGGCTGGAGCTGCAACTTCTTGTGGTTGATGGAGGACCCCAGTACATATAAGGGATCCATGAGACTGGAAGGTGTATTCAGAATTTCCCCCAGGGATACCGCTTGGACTAGCTAGTCATTGAGGTATGGGTATACGTGGTGGCCCTCCAATGCTGCCACTGCATTCATAAATCTTGTGAATACCTATAGGGCTGAGCTGAGCCCAAATGGAAAGTATCCTGTACTGGAAATGTAAGCCCATCACTAGGAACCGCAGGAAGGAGTGGTGGGGTTGCCATATAGGGGACGTGTAGGTATGCATCCTTCAAGTCCATGGAGCATGACCAATCTCCCCCACACAGAGACTCTGCTATCAGAGCTGGTGTAACCATCTTGAACTTTTCAGGGGTAAGGATAGGTTCTGGAAGGACAGATCTAGAACCCTGAGCCTCTTTGAAAGAGGGCAACTTCCTCCACTGCCGCACTTTGTCCAACCGAGCAGATCTCCACGAGGAGTGCTGGTGTCCCAATCTGAGGGAGGGGAGGAGATGTAGGTGGTTCCACAGGGAGAGGTAGACAAAAACCATGGGCAACCACTGATAGGACCATGGATCCGCAAAGAGAGTCCGCCAGCACTGCATCTGGAGAGCCAGTCTGCCCTCCAATGGAGAACTGTGGAACTTGATGGGGCCATCATTGCTTCTTTGCCTCTGAGGCAGGTGCCTGAGAGGGGGGCTGCAAGAAGCCTTTGAGTGATGTGCATTGTTGTTTATACCTGTGATGGCTGGGAGACCCGTCAGGCTGCCTAGCCTTCCGATCCTGGAAGCCCCTGAACCTGCTGAATGTCCTTCCCCTATTGGAACGGGCTTGCCCCTGCCCCAATGTCCTGAATGCAGGCTTTGCCAGAATAGCCAAAGACTTGGCGGTTTGGGAACTGTTTTTCTTCTTATCTAGTTCCTTGTCAATGAATGAATGGAAAAGATCAGCCCCTTTGAACAGGAGAACCTGGATAGGGTCTTGGACGTCGGGGTTAAACTTTGTGGCCCTAAGCCAATGCGTCCACCTCATATCCGTGGCCACAGAGATCGCCCTGCCGGCCGTCTTGATATGACCCACAGTGGACTCCAGGAGGTCCTGCGCCACAATCTTGGCCTCCGCCAATCCAGCTTTAAAGGAGACTTGCTTATGAAACTGGAGGTCTGGGAAAAGTATTTTGCAATCTCCCTCAATAGCCTCTGATTTGCGGTGGCCAGCATAGCGTCTGTGTTGGCTTGATGCAGGTGGAGCCCGGCGTTGGACTAGACCTTCCCATAGGCCTCTAACACCTTCTCTTCCTTCCCCAATAAGGTGCATATAGAGGAGGAAGATGTGGATGTTTCGGGCTAGACGTACACGGACGTCACCGCTATTACAGATGACTGAAGGTGCACCGATAAGAGTAGGATATCCCCTTCCGCCTGCCTGTATTTCACGCCCAGCCATTTGTTGGTCGGTTGCATTGAGTGTAGCTTTGCCCATATTTTCTTCGCCAGGGCTTCCACATCCTTTTGGAATGGAATGCCGGACCTAGTGGCTGATCTGACTGAGGTCCTACGCCAGGACTCCCCACCCCCTATGGTTGTTCCTTCTGGGGCTGAGGGATGCCCAGATACTCTGCCAACCCAGCCAGCCTGTCATGGAATGCCCTAGCCGAAGATGACGTGCAAGGATCTTCCTCTTCATCCGTGTCCGTCTGATCTGTGGCACCCAGAGGGTCCACATGATCCGCAGGTGGCGTCGCCGGAGGCACTGTGGACTGGGGGGTAGTGGGTGGTGGAGACAGAGCCGCGATGATATGGTGCACGGGCAAAAGTGACGGTGCATGAGGGAGCTGCAACCAGCTGCAGCTGTAATGGAGCCAAAGGCTGTGCACGGCGCTGGTGTAAGCAATCCCATCGAGTATGCTGCCCATATGAGGGGATTTCATCAGCATGAGTAATTTCTCAAAAAAATCATTCCTCACAGGCTGGGGACGTGAGCTCATGCGTCGGCCCTGAAGGTGTGACTGGTGTAGAGGGCTGCGCTCTTCCAATGCCCTGCCTGTTCTGTGCATAATAGGGCTTGGTGTAGCATCCCTGTCCAGAGGGCACCGGGTATGCTGTGTACCAGGTTACTTGAGGGGTGATCATGGGAGACCACAGTGAAGTCCAGTCTCTGATGATCTACTGAGTGGCGCGTGACCTCACATGCCGCCATTTTGTCTTGGCCCGACACACCTGTGCCTGATGCTATACTGGATCTGGCCTCCACCCGTTTACTACTCTGTGCAGGTTCATGCCTGTTGTGCACCTCAGTCACTTGCCTGGTAGGCTGATCGCCCTCAGACAGAGCCGGAAATGCTGCTGTGCAAGTGCTTCTGCATGAAGGCGCCCCCTCGGACACAGGCCAGGTAGAATGGCAGGGACCTTCTGGAGATTTCCCGGTATTAGAGAGCCGGCTGGCCCCTCAGCTGTGGTCCCAGGAGGATCCATGCACCCCTTGGCGGTGAGGCCGGTAGCTCGCTGAGCCACAGTGCCCTGGATGGTGACAGAGCCTAACTGTCCCCTCCTGCTTGGCTGCTTCCTGGGGAAGGAATCACCTTTGTGGGGTGCTTTGGAGAACAGAATACTTACCTTGGTCTTTGTCTTCCTGCGCATATACTCCTTGATCTGCTCTGGGGGAGACCTGGAGAACAGCTCCCTCCACCTGGCGAGCAGGTTTTCGAGTGACCGGGGAAGTAATGGCATTGTACACTGAACAGCTGTCCCAGCCGTGGTCTTCGCCTTGGCAGCAGAGACACAGTACGTGCGAGCCTGATGTCGGAAATGATCCGTCGCAGGAAGGGCACCTGCTAAGGCCGCCTGGGCCGACATGCACCGGGGAGAGGTGAGGCACCGGAGGCCGGTGGAAATTAAGATGTTAGAAAGACTTATAGAAAATGCGGGACCAAGATCCCAGGGGAAGACAGAAGAAAAAGTGTGGAATTATGAGAAGAAAAAGGGCCTCAACCACTGTGTAGGTGAAGCAGGTCCGCTCCCGTTGACGCAAAAAAAAAGGACTGAGGTGTGGCGCCAGAGAGCGGAGTCAAGGTAGCCCATTCTTCCAGGGCCACACCTCCACACGTGACTACATTTTTATGGTGTAAAAGGTTCTGTTCCTGCCCATAACAAGGGATGCCCATGCACTATGGAGGAAAGGGGACAAGACGTAGGAGTAAAAGTATTAGGTCACAAAGTTGCCATTTAATGCTGCTGGTAAAAATTCCATCAGAAGCATTCTTTACAATTCCCTATACAGGGGGGTAGAGGGTAGGAGTATTTAGTTGACAAAGGGAAGACAGCCCACTGTAAAAACTGCATTGAAGCTATGGCATTATGACAAACAAAAAACACATCATTAGTCAGAGCCTTATGAAACCCACTTCAGAGAACTTCCTGGCAAAACTGACCATCACTTTTGGAGAATGAGTGCCATTCATTTTCCCCAGGCCCAAGTGTGGCAGTCTGCATTGTTGCTTAAACTTTCCTTGACTCAACTATTGGTAGCAATTGTTAAACAAGCAAGACTAAGTTCTCATGAGAGGGAGTGGCGTAGACGAGAAGACGAGATAAGGAATTTATTTTGAGTAAAGCAATGTCTACACAGAGGTATATCTAAAAACGATGTGAAAGTGAATTAAAATATTTATGTACAATTAAGGGCAAGCTAAAAAGGCAGAATGATGCCTTGCTGACTGTGCCGTAGGGAGGCTCAGTGTTTCTTCAATGATGAGGCCGAACAAGGCTGAAATACTTGTCAGGCACTGCTGCCGGTACTCTTGTTCAGAGGAGAGTTTCCTAGCATTTTGGTGCCCGAATGCCCTTTTGAGTAGAACCGAATGATAAGCAAATGGGTAGCTCTCCAATGTGAAGGGTGCACTGTGCTTAAACATAGTAGTAGACCCTCCTGAATGGGGTACACTGCATATAACAAGTTATTTGTACCATGTTTGCCTTAGGTCGATGGGCTCCCATATCTCTGTAAATTCTGAAAAATTCTTACCAGAGTATATCTGCCCAGCTCACCAGTCTACTTTGTTATTCTCGCAACGAGGATGGGATTAGGTGAGGTACTTTTACAGAAACAAAGCAGGGTGGAGCAAGCAGCCAGCCCCTGTGGTCCTCACAGCGATATTCGAGCTGGTCCAGGGACATTTCTAGTCCAAACAGATCTGGGAGCCTCACCGCTCATCATCAGTATAATATAGTCCTAGAGTGAACATGTGCGGCGCAGTTCATGTTGAAAGTTAAGGAACATAAAATAATAGAAGAGATATGGAGCAAAGGGGATCGTTATCTAGATGAGGTTTTGGACACTGAAGAGGATGGAGTACATGAGGCAGTGTGTGAAGGAACTTGAAAAGTACTTGAGAAGACCTGCAGTGTGGGGTGGGGGTTTAATGCACCACTGTAAAAGGGGGAGAAAAAAGAGAGAAGAAAGGCCAAGTGCTGGCAAGATGGTAGGCCTATAAAGGAGGACATATGAAGAGTAGTTGGGGGTTTGAGAAAGCCCTCCATGAGAGGGGGAAAAGTATTAAAAAGGTTCCTCAGATGTGGAAGCAAGTTTAATTTAGCAAACTCTGGGAGCTGTCCCGGGGTCCAGACTGACTGACGTAAGTGTGAGAAGGTGGGACTCTTTGCGAGCCAGGGAACCCTCATGTAAAGGAGGTGATTGTGTGGAAGGAGATGTGAGAGTTTTTATGTGAGACAATTTGAAAGTAAACCGAAAAGGGGAAGCAAGTCGGGGAGGCAAGTCGCACTAGCTAGTGTGTGTGGGTTGGTGATCTCCTTGTTGATAGACTTAGGATCAGACGGCACCATTATTGATTGGAAAGTGTGGGAGGAACAGTGAAAGGTAAGTAGTTTTTGGATAATGCAACATAGGGCCAGGGCACATGGATAGGGAGATGGCTAAATTGACATAGTGGGAGCATTCCAAACAAGATTGGAGTGCAATGGGTGCACTACCGTGGCTAATGTCTATCTTTTCGAAAAGAGGGGAGACGTCTTCTCGGATGGCATGAACAGAGTGATATGGTAAAAACAGACCACAGTGTGCCAGGATTAGTGACCGTAACAGGGGAATGTGTGGCTGGAAAGGTGGAGGAAGGCTTTAAGTAGGTATTTAGGGAAGAGTTGGGTTGCCTCAATGGATATCATCATCACAATAGAATGAAGGAAGGTGCATAGCCAGCTGTATCCAACATGAGGAATGTTCCCATTTGCATGAGGGACGAGGTTGCTGTGGAACTTCTAAAACTGAACAGCAGGTGATAGTTGAGCCTGTAGAAACCCCAGAATGGGATTCACCCATCATTGTAGGGGGAAAAGACAATGGGCAGATTAGATTGTGTGGGGACATGGGGAGGCTAAATCAGAACATGTCAGCAGACAGGTTCCCCCCTGCCCAATAGAGGAGACATGGTAAGTCTCATGGCTAAAGCCAAGGTATTTAGTATGCTTGACCTGGCACCACCAAGTGAGGCTACATTCAAGTTCACATGAGTACAGCACAAATGTTACTGTTGTAAGAGGTTGCCATTCAAACTAGCGTCTGTGGTGGCATTCAGAGAACAATACATGCCCTGTTCAAGGACACAGAGTGTGTCTTCCTTCCAAGATGACCTTCTGCTCACTGGGAGGACTGAGCAAGAGAGTAACCAGTGGTTGTAAATGGTGCTTCAGGTAATTTCAGTGGTAGGTTTGACATTACAGACAGAGAACACATGTTGCATGGCATCCATAGAGTATTTGGGGCATAAATTGAGTCCAGGCGTTACGGCAAAAATTGAATTAACTGCTATTGTGGACCTTAAGAGTCTAAGGACAAGCAGGAAATCGTTCCTTATTTTGGGCTTGTGGAATTGTATGCATAAGCCCAGTTTATCAGCCATTTCCTGACCGGTGTAAGAATATCAGATATTTGTCTAAGGAGGAAGTGGAATTTAGATGGTCGAGTGAGTGTGACAAAGAGTATGAAGATGTCAAGGGAGCAACTTCAAAAGTTCCTGCACTAGAATACTTTGAACATCAATGTGAGACAAGGGTAATGATTGATGCAAGAGAGTCGGGGTTCGGGGTTAGTTGATGTACTGCAGATGGCGTCAATTCTCCCCAGAGAGGTGCCCCTTTCCATGAGGCTAGGGAGGTAAGGCCGGTAACTGATAGACCCCCTAGGGGTGGTAACATGCGGGACAATCTTAAGCGGAGGGACTCCCCTCCTGGGGACAAGGACATGAGTCTGGGTCATGGCCCCTTTCTCTCCTAACCCCACAGGGTAACAACACCCATGCCTTACTTACATATGATAAAGTCTGGCATTTTGTGTTACTGTAATGTGTCAGACAGTCTCACTATAATAAGTACTGGGACAAAGAAGAACCCAAGAATGCCACAGTCAAGAATGAAGAGTGGTCAACCAGCTGTTTTTTCTTCAACAATATATTTTATTGGTTGAATACATCAACATATCGTGTCAAATCGGGGTACATGTGCAGAAATGATTTAGTAATGTGAGTCAACAACAATAACATTGGGCAATGCATTTACTCAGTTGCAAATGTTGGGCAAATCCATTATCATGGGTCGGATGATGGGGAAGCGATTAAGGGTTCAATGTTTCGTACACCATAGAGATGCTTGTGGTTTGTTTGTTTGTTTGTTTGTTTGGAATTTATTGTGCGCACCAGACCCTGGAGTATAAGGGCGCAAAAGTAAGAATATATACAGCTTAGAGCATAAGTTACAGGTTACAGTTACAAGTTACAGACATTAGCGGTTACAGAAATTACCAGTTACAGGTGCAAGTTTTTCAATTGGCAGTTGCTGTCGTTAGCCAGTTAATTACAATTTGCCTGAATTTGGAGAAGGAGTGTTCTAGCCTCGCAGTAGTGGGTAATTCGTTCCACAGTTGAGCAGCTTTGACTGGGAAGCTAGCTCCGCCTATGGTGGTCAGTTTAAAGCGTGGTACTTGTAGGCGATTGGTGTAAGCAAGTCTGGTTTGTCTTGTGGGGTGTGTTCTGGTGAATCTGTCCTTAAGGTATTGTGGGGCTTTGTTGTGTAGGGATTTGTATGTGAGAGATGCAGTTTTGAGTCTGATTTTCTCGAGGGTGGAGAGCCATTTGTGTTTCCTTCTTATTGCTGTAATGTGTTCTCTCCTGGGGACGTTCAATGCCGCTCGGAGGGCCTTGTTTTGCTGTATCTGTATTTTGTTTATGATAGATTTATTGGCTCCTATGTACAGTGCGTTACAATAATCAAGTTTAGAAATGATGAGGGCTCTGGCTAATGTTAGACAGCTGTGCTGGGAAAGGAATTGTTTTCCTGCTCTAATGAGCTTACATGTGTAGGCTGTCGAGGAAGCTAGGGAGTTTACCTGTTTGGAAAATGATAGGGTAGAATCAAGGTATATCCCTAATGTTTTAACTTCTTTGGCAACTTGTATGCAGTTCCCATCTATGATAAAGGAAGAGTAGTTTGTGCTTAGTTTTTTGATGAGGGGTGCGGTGCCTAGGATAAGAAGCTCAGTTTTATCATCGTTCAGGCATAGGCCATGGGTTGCCATCCATGCCTGAACGATGCTGTATATTTTGTTCACCATTGCTAGATCTTTTTCGTAAACCCCTGTGAGTGGGAGGAGGATCTGGGTATCGTCAGCGTAGTTGGTATACGTGATACCCAGAAGGTCCAAATCATCAAACAGGGGCTTAGTGAATATGGTTGTCGCACTATCCCTGGGAATTGTTCTGCTTAGTCCAAATAGGAGCCCCAAATGTTGTAAAATGTCCCCATGACTCCCAGTCAAGCTGCTGTTAGTTTCTCTGCCACTGCTGTATCCCAGCATTTTACCCACCACATGGTGATTGCCGGACCTTCAGGATGCTTCCATAGGAGGGCGATAGTGATTTTTGCTGCGGAGTAGGTGGATAATCAAGTCCGCCAGGTGACCCTTGATTGGGAACATCCCCCTGTCTGTGTTGCCCAATAACAATCCCCGGATCCCATTGTATTGTTAATCCCGTGAACAATTCAATCTGGTTCAAGACCTCTTTCAAAAAAAACTGATTTTGGGCATGATCATAAAAGGAGGAATAGTGACCCAGTTTCTGCGCATCCACTCCACAAAGCGGGGAATACCCCAGATTGCATTTGTTCAGGATTTCGGGGGTGCATACCACCTGTAGCATACTTTCACAGCCCCTCCTTGTTCCTGACACATGTTGAGGTTTTATGCATGTGGGTTCAGATAGGTCCCCATTCTTCCATTTCTACTTCTCTTCCGAGGTCCCTCTCCCACCTGAGCATGGAGTTTTCCTTCTTATTGGGATCACCCTTCTCTAGGAGGTTTGTATAGGGTTGATGTTTTCCCCTTAATGTTAGTGTGACAACCAGTGCCAGAGTTATGCATAGCGGAATCTTTTGCTTTCTGGGATTTGGAATTTAGTTTTGCTTTCTTCAAAGGAGAGTGGTGCTCCATTAGTGTAGAAGTCCTTAATTTGCCTCAGCCCCCCTTGTACCATTTGCTAAATCTCTCTTGTTCAAGTCCAGGAGTGAAGTCTGGGTTATTCCAGACTGGAGTGAGTGGCCCCAGTGATCTCCTGTGGCCTCATTGGCTTACCCCCTTTTTTCAGCACTGGACTGTGTTTCTAGTGGCCATTAGCAAACCAGTGTCTGGAGCCCTGTGAGATGCCGTGAGGTGTGGTAGGGTGGATACGAGCACCAATGTTCTTCTATTTGTTTCCACCAGGGTATATTAGCGTCGGCCTGCCATGTGAAAGCGTGGGATAGTTGAGCCGCCAGACTATATCTAAGAACGTCTGTGAGCACCAGGCCTCCCCATTGCTGAAGCTCGGAACCTCACCCTTCTTGCGATTCTTGGCGTTTTCCTGCCCAAGACATAGTTCAAGACCCCTTTTTGCAACCTTTGGAGCATCTCCTGGGTGTATGGTTACCGGCAGTGCCAGGCACTGGTAGATCAGCCTCAGGACCAAATTCATGTTTAGTGCTACAATTCTCTCCAGCCATGAAACCTCCTGTTTGTGCCAGTGCTCCATGTCCTTTAATAGAGTTCAGACTAGTTGGAGGAGGTTGGCCCGGTAGAACCTCTCAGTTCTTATTGGTATGCTGAGCACTAGGTAGGCTATTCGTGATTTGGCACATGGGATAGGCCTAATGTTTGTTAGCGCTTCTCTACGTTCACGGGTAATGTTTACTCCCAAGGCCCTTGATTTCCCGCAATTGACCCTGAAGCCCAACGCCTCCCAAATGCAAAGCTCTCCTGCCAGACTGCTTCCAATTAGTGCTCAATCTGTGTTAGGGTAAGGAGGACATTGTGCATACATTAACACCTTGTACTGGCTTCCCCCAGCTGTAGCCCCTGTATGTGTGCGTTATTTCGTAGTCTGGTTGCAAATGGCCCCATTGAGAGAGTGAATATTAGGGGAGATAGGGGGCAGCCCTGGCGAGTACCTCAGTAGATCTGGAGTTTTGGGGATTGAATCCGGTTGATTCTTAGGGAGGTGAAGGGATGCTGATAGTTGGCCATGACCCATTTGCTAAACTTCGGTCTGAACCCAAAGTGGGTTAATGTCTTCTGGATGGAACCCCAATCTAGTAGGTCATATGCCTTGTGAGCATCAAGTGAGATTACGTCCATTTTTAGTTTAATTCTAGAAGCACTTTCGATCAGGTTTAGGGTGCGCCTGATATTGTCATGGGTGGTGCGACCTGGGATAAAACCTGTATGGGTTGGGTGAATTAGGTCTGGAAAGGCCCTTACGAGTCAGGTTGGAGAAGATATTTGCATCGTTATTCATTAGTTTGATGGGCCGGTTGGATGCACAGTCCCCTGGGTCCTCGTCCAGTTTGGGGATGAGTATTGTGAGGGATTCCTCCATGGTGAGTTGGGGGGCTAAGATGTGAGCGTACCCCTTGTAGACCTTGCAGTGAATCTGTGGGGGCCTTGGACTGTGTTTTTGGTTATGGGGAGTTCAAGGGGTTCTAACTGTCGTCTCTGACCATCCTGGGGAGTTGGCTAGGTAATTAGCGTGCAAATGCTCATTAATTGGGCACCCTGTCATTACCTCGCTATTTGAGTCATCATTGGGCTCCTTTTGTCGTCCTCCGAGAACAGTAGGCACCTGTTTTTTGTTTCTCAGTATGGAGATGTTATTTCGGGTGTGTACCTTTTTTGTTTATATACTAATAGCCTATTTGCTTTATTGCCGTTTATGTAGTAGAACTGTTTGGTGTATGCCAATGCTCTGGTCGATCTATCTGCCAGATGCATTTCCAGCGCAGCTTGAGCCTTTTTTTGAGCTTGCTATTTGTCTTTCCTGATTTTTTTTTTTATATGTGCCCCTTCCATGGCCCCTACCTTCTCCTCCAGTCTAATCTGCTGCAGTTCTTCCACTCTTTTTTGTGTTGCAGCGCACCCTGTTACCACTCCCCTGATCACTGGCTTCATGGCATCCCAGACTACCGCTTCCGAGCATCCCACAAAGGAGTTGTCCCCAAAGTAGTCAATGAGGGCATTGGAGATTTCCTCTTTGAATACTGCATCTTGCAATAGTGAGTCTTACATCTTCCAATGCCATTTTGGTGGGCTTGGGAGACCGCATACCCTGACCCGGGCCTGCACTCAGGTGTATCTGGACTTCCTCTAGGCAGGGGAATAACTTGCTGAACTTTAGGATTAAGCCTATCCTGGAGAGCCCTTTGTGGACATGGGAATAAAAAGTATAGTCGCATGCTCCTTCATTGGAGAGTCGCCAAAACGTCTACCGAGCCTGTTTCCCTCAGGAATTCTGCAAATTCAGTTGCTCGCGCCAAGTCCTCTCTCGATGTTGGCAGGGTCATGTCAATATTTGGGTTGGGGAACAGGTTAAAGTCCCCCCTATCAGGAGACGTCCTTCCGTGAATACGACTATGTCTGGTAGGATGGAGCGGAGAAACCAGTCCTGGGCGCTGTTCGGGCAATAGATGGAGGCAAATGTTAGGGCTTGCTGAATCGCCTAAAGTGGATGCGCTTCTCATCTTTCGCTAGGTGTGTTTCTTGCAAGCAAGCTACATTGGCGAAGAGTTCGGTTAATTTGTGCATTTACGTTTCCCCGGAAAATGAAGGCCCTGCACATTCCAGGAAACCATGCAAAGTTCCCTAGTCGCGTCTGCCGCCATGGTTTCGTTCCCTCCGAGTGCTAGTTTCCGACCTCTGTACCATGTGCGGAAGCTCTAGGCCCACATGCTATGTCTCCACCTGTGTTGTTGCTTTGTTATGCGTCTGATTTGACCCCTTTCCCGACCAATTTTCCACCATTACTAACATAACTCTGGAATCCCCTTCCCCTCTATTCTCCCCCCCTCGCCAAGTCTAATCTCTGAGACCAGACCACAACTCTCGGGGCAACCAGCTCAGAACCCGACAACCAACTTTTTGTGGACACCCAGTGCCCAATGGTTAACACATGAAAGCGTAGTGGTGGCTTCAGCAATGCTGTTTGCAGTTATGGCCTTTGGTTTCAGATGTCTTTCACATTCTTGGCCCCGTTGACACTGTGCCCTCCTTAGGTGCGTCAAGTCGATGTTCCAGAAGTCCCACTGCCTGTTTCCGAGATGCGTGCTGCCATAGTTCAGTCAGAAGGATTCGGAGTGCCTGCGGTAGGGTCAGAATGGGTGGTTCTTGGGGGGGGGGGGGGGTAGGGGGTGATGTTGCATGGCACAGTGATGCCTGCCTGATTGCCGAGCTCCGGACTGGGAGAACGCTCAGATTCTAAAATAACCTGAATTACGCAGCAGATCCTTCTTTTATCGCTATGGCCTCTGTGGGAATCCCTTAGCCACACTCCCACCTACTTGCAGGAAGGAAAACCCTCTGAGAGCGGAGAGATGGCTACAGGGGGAACCAGCGCTGTGTGCTCCTGGCTCGGCCCGCGCGGCTGCTCCTACTCCTGCAGCCCCTTCATCTACTGTGCACCGCGGCGCTCCCGGGTCTTTGTGTGGGCGGGGCGCCTCGGCCCCAAAAAAGCACCAAGCGGCCATCTTTCGACTGGGTGCTCCCTGCATCCCCCTGTGCTGCGCCGGATTGGGGGCTCCGGGAACTGCAGAGCGGGTCGACCCGAGGGCCGCTGGGGCCCCCTACCAGCCAAAAAGTGATCCTCATACCGTGGATCCCCCCGCTTCGTGGGCAGAGGCATTGCAGTGGAACTGCAGCTCCTCCGTTCGCCCCACACTGGTGGGCTGGGCACCTGGCCCCCCTGCTGCCCGCCCTCCACAGACCCATGCCACAAGACAACAAGATACGGTAAGAGCCCCGGGGAGAGGTGTGGGGCCCCTGCGGATCGCGCCTGTATTGCGGTGGTGCTGGTGGTCCCCCCCGCCTCCCCGCAGGCTCAATGGGAGGCTAGTGGTGGTCTGCCACTCTGTTCCTAGACAGCGAGGGAAACTCTCGGCCCTTGCGGGGGGCGTTCCGGCGGCCGTAGTCTGGATTCTCTCGAACTGTGAGTCCCCCCCCCCCCGTTTACTCATATGGACATATGTGCTGGCCTCCCCGGGTAGTACCACCACACTAGACCCCTCCACCACAGGCAACCCACCCCTGCCCTAGTAATCAGGGCACAACGATTGCGGCCTGGGCCCAGTCCGTGGTACTGGCCTGTCCACACCCCGGCACCCGGATGGCACACGGCTGACCCCCCCCCCCTCCCGACGCCCCACCCCAGATAGGCAATTGGGGGCTGTACCCTCCTCTGAATGACCCCCCACTGCTACTGGCTCAACAAGGAATGAATGAAACTGGTACACCAGAATCAGAGGCGCATGAACAGGCGGACAAGGCTGGGATATGAACTCTGCTGGGACAACTTAATAACCCTTAAACAGCTCTGAGCTACATTCTTCATCCCACGGGGCCACAACCATTGATATGGTCCAGAATTGACCACCAGCACCCATCCTGCACTCGGCTGGCCCCCTAGCCCGCCCGACTGGTAAACGCCTTCCACGCTGTACATCCTCTAAGCGGTCCCCCGCCACCACTTTCACAGACGCAGATCAATCGAATTGTGACGCCGTCATCTGGAGCGAACACGTAGACGGTCAGAATTAGGAAAAAGCTGCTGGACACACTTACAAGTCCCAAAAGGGGTCAAGGTCATAACCCGACCAGCAGGGTCGGACACGGCTCAGCTTAAAGACAGATCTGTACAATTGGCTTTTTCAGATTACCCCACTGCAACAACCGTTATAATCAAAGCTCCAATACCTCTGACCACCCAGGCTTACCCATACTCCTGGAACCCCTCCTGCCCCGACACCAATACCAAAGGAGCTGGAGCAGGGAAAAAGCAGAGTTCACTCAATATGTTTACAAAAACACCGGCAAAACCGGCGGTCGAGACCCTGGGGGAGACACCCACCGCCTCGGTCACCCTTGCACCGGATGACTCGCAGAAGATGCTGGAGTATATTCGTGAGGGGTTCACCACATTACATACCAAACTTGATGACATGAATGGCACTATCTCCTCCAAAAAAGCTCATATTGAAAAGACCGATGGCCGTGTGGCTGAGATCGAAACAAGGGTGGGGGCCGCTGAGGATGACTTGGGCTCCCTGCGGGCTGCGGTCTCCACACTCTGCAGTCGGGTGCTAGCAGTTGAAAGAATCTCGCTCGAGATTAAATAACTTGGGCATTGTCGGAATACCTGAGGACAATATCAATGAGCCCATGGAGGACTTCGTGGAGCGCATTCTTCTAACTCTCCTGGATACGCCGAAACTCTCCCCGCAATTCACAGTTGAAAGAGCCCACCGTACCCTAACTGCGAAGCCCAGATCGGGCGCTCCTCCACGTCCCATTATAGCCAGAATCTTACATTTTCTGGACCGCAATGCCCTCTTAAGAGCAGCTAGGGCTAAGGGGGAGCTGCTTCTTGGGGCAGCAAGGATCCATCTTTACCCGGATTTTTCCTTCGCTGTGCAGCAGGAGTGCAAAACCTTCATGGTTGTGAAAAAGAGACTCTGAGACTGGGGGGTCAAATACTCGATGCTATTTCTTGCAAAGCTAAGAATTGAACATTCGAATCAAACATTCTTTTTCACGATACCGGAAGAAGTTCGAAATTTATTGATGAGCATTTCTCTGGCTGATTCCCCACCATTGTGGTGTCACTGTGTTTTGCTCTGTTGTCTCCAATTAAGCCTTTACTGGTAACAGGCCTCTATATAGTCTTGTGCATGGTTGCGGCTATGCTCCGCAAGGTTACATCTGCAATTGGTTTTGTTTCTTATTTGTTCTACAGATCCCTTATTACGTGGTCCTCATTGGCCACCAGGTTCACTGTGTTTAGGAACACCAAAATCCTTATACTCTCCCAGTCCGGAGTAGTACCGCCAGGCCAGCTCTCAGACCCCCAGGCGTTGATGCCATTGACCTGTGTAACGCTCACCTGATTCCCACGGAGGAGCAGGTCTTGGCAGGATGGTGTCTGTGACTCGAAAAGTGAAGTGCAGGACTCGATTGGCTTCCGGGGTTGAGACTCTTCGCACTGTGTGTCTAACTCGAAGAGTGAGATATCTGCAGGTGAAAGAATATGGGGTTAATGATCTGGGGTTGTCGGGTATCTCTCTCCCTTTCCCTTCCTCGCTTTTCCGTGGAGCCCCAAGGTCAACGTGCTCACCTTAGATAGGTGAATGCTGGACTCTCCATCTGCGTCTGGTGCAGGGTGCCGTTGCCAGTTCCTTCACTGGGTGAAACGTGGGCCTCTTGACATCAGAGGATTGCTACCGTCGTTAACTGCACGAACGGTGAGTTTCCGGACACCTTTTAAGTCCTTACAGTCTTTAGGTGCGTGGGCACGTTAATGTGGAACAGGGCTCTGTATAATGCTTTTTCTATTTGTCTTGCAGGGCTCTTGAGGTAGAAGATGGTGTGAAGAGAGCCGAAGTTCGAGCCAGAGACTTGGAATGGCGCGCTTGGAAATGCCTAAGTAAATGTCGGTTGCCTGCTTTTCAAAAGCTCTCTAACTGTCTCTTTTCCCTTGCAGTTGTGAGTTCGGGTGTTGAAGAGACGCTGGAAACGCCGGAGTATTTGCAGGCGCCCTATTGTGGCGGGCGCGATGGCGCGCAAGTAAAATACCTGTCTAATTGCAGCGTTGAAGAAAACCGGAATTCGCGGAGTGCCGGTAAGTAATTCCACACAGGAATAACTATGCTTTTGTCTTCACAGGCGGAGGAGCAGCGTGAAGAGATGGTAGCTGCCGATGGATCAGGTGAGGAAAGCGCTGCGCGTGAAGGTTGCCGTGCTAACCTGTTGTTTCTTGTCTTTGCAGGTGCTACTGAAGGCTGGATACAGGAATGGTAAGCGTTTGTTCTTGCAGGTTCAGGACTGGAACAGACACGGTGAGCGTTCTGCTGCAGATGCAGAATAACGCGAAGCACGTTTCATCAATCGGGCGTGGTTTAAATAGCCTTGGAGTGATGAGGCGTCTTCCTCCACGGCCTCGCCTAGGTAAGAAAAGAGTTCCTGTTCCAGAAGAGTTCCAGTGTTGTATCCAGGGAGTGGAGCTTGCCCCACCCAGGTAAGAAAGTAGTCCTGGCTCACAGAGAATTCCTATGTGGCCGGTAAGTAAGCAGCATGGTCTGCTGCAGGTAAGTCCACCCAAGCATCTTCATACAAATTATGAGCCCGGCGCTTCCAGTGCCGGGACCAGTGACTTTGATGAGCCTGGTGCCACCGGCGCCAGGACAAGGTCCAAAAGGTCCCAGTGGGGACCGGCTGGTGCCTAGGATGAAGGTTAGGGGCCTGCTTCCAAGGATGTTGGGCTGGTCCTAGCTCCTTGGAAGCAGTGATCATGACAGCACCCCCCCTCAAGGCCCCTCCTAAGCGTGTCTTCTCCGGGGGTTTTGGCTTGTCGGGGTGATTCAGATGGAATTTCTTGACCAGACGAGGTGCGTGGACATGTTCTGAGGGTTCCCAAGACCTTTCCTGGGGGCCGTATCCTTTCCAATCAACCAGGTAATATAATTTAGATTTGGAGATTTTGGAGTATAGGATGTTCTTTACTTCGAACTCAAGTTCTCCATCCACTAGAACAGGTTCTGGGAGTTCGGTCAATCAGGTTTCTGGCTGTACTGGTTTTAGTAAGGAGACATGGAATACTGGGTGTATTTTTATATGCAAAGGCAATTCCAACTTGACAGCCACCGGATTAATTATGGCAGAGATGAGATAGGGTCCTAAGTATCTCGGGATGAAGGTGCGGGGTCCTTTTAGAGGCAGGTGCTTAGTGGATAACCAGACCTGATCTCCCACTGTGTAGTGAGGGGCCTCTTTACGGTGTTGATCCGCTCCTTTCTTGTATAGAGCTTTAGCTCTTTGCAGATGGGCAGCGGCTTCTTTAAAAGTACGAGTGATCACCGAGTGCAAGTGATCCACAGCAGGTGTTTCGAATTCTTGGGGAGGATCCAGGTTAGAGGTCCTAGGATGGTTTCTGTATAATAGGAAGAAGGGAGTCTTCCCGGTTCCAGAATGGGTCGAATTGTTATAAGCGTATTCAGCGATCCAAAGGATATCCTTCCAAGGGTTTTCAGTTTGTTGGAGCATGCAACGTAAATATTGCTCCAGAGTTTGATTTGTCCTCTCGGTTTGTCCGTCAGTTTGGGGATGGTGACTGGTTGAAAGTCTCACATCAATTTGGGCTAAGCAACAGCAACTTCGCCAAAAGTGGGAGATGAATTGACTTCCCCTATCGGAGACCAAAACCGAGGGAAAACCGTGTAACCGAACGATGTTTTCTAAGAATTCTCGGGCTAACACTGAAGCTGAAGGTAGGCCCTTCAGGGGAATGAAGTGAGCCATCTTGGAGAATAGATCCACGACTACTAAAATGGTATTATACCCTGAGCATGGAGGTAAGTCCGTGATGAAATCCATGGACAGGGTATGCCATGGACAGGGAGGGATGTCCAGTGGGTGTAAGAGGTCGGCTGGTTTCTCCTTCTGACTTTTATTCTGAGCACACACACCGCAGGAGATTACAAAGTCTCTAATATCCTTCTTCCATGATGGCCACCAGAAATGTCTTTTGACCTTTTCCATGGTTTTGGAAATGCCAGGGTGACCCTCCATTAATGAGTCGTGATAACAGGAGATTACCTGTTTTTGTATTTTCTCACAGGGCAAGTACAATCGCCCTCGGAAATATGGTAGGTCTTGGTCCACAGAGAAATCCTTCCCCTTGAATTGCCAGTCCTGTAATTCTGCCGGAGTTAGGAGTGATTTGACTGTAGTCTCGATGTCTTCAAAGGATTGAGCGCTGACCAAGCCCAAAATCCTTTGTTGTGGGATTATGGGTATTGGTTCAGGATTGGTCAAGTGTTCATCTATTCCCATCCGGGAGAGGGCATCTGCTTTTCCGTTTTTACTGCCTGGTCGATAAGTAATTATAAAGTCAAATTCAGCCAAAAACAGAGCCCAGCGGAGCTGCCTGGAAGACTGAGCTTTGGCCGTCTTCAGATATTGTAAGTTGCGGTGATCTGTCATTAAGGTGACTGTATGTCTGGCTCCCAAAAGATAATGCCGCCAGGCTTTAAAGGCTGATCTGATAGCTAAAAGTTCCTTGTCTGTAATTGAATAGTTGATCTCGGGAGCCGAGAATTTGCGGGACCAAAAGGCTACAGGATGTAATTGGTGTCTGACCGGATCTCTTTGTGATAAAACTGCCCCCATAGCAAGACTAGAGGCATCTGGTTCTACGATGTAGGGGAGTTCTGGGCGAGGGTGTTTTAGAACAGGTGCAGAGATGAATTTAGCTTTTAAGTCCTGAAAAGCTTGTTCCGCCTCGGTAGACCACTCAAAACGTGTGTTTTTCTTTAATAGAGCGGTGATGGGCTGGACTATTCGAGAGAATTCAGGAATGAACCAGCGGTAAAAGTTAGCGAAGCCTAACATGCTTTGAACTCCTTTTACAGAGGTTGGTGAAGGCCACTTGATGATTGCATCGACTTTCTTTGAATCCATATGGACTCCGTTTGGTGACAATATGAATCCCAGGAACTCAACTTCAGTTACGTTGAAAACGCATTTTTCAAGCTTAGCAAAAAGGTTATGTTGACGTAATCTCTCGAGGACCTCTTTAACGTGTTTCTGATGTTCCTCTTCAGATGATGAATAGACAAGGATGTCATCAATGTAGACAACAACACACACATCTATGAGTTCTCTAAGGACATCATTCATAAAATACTGGAAGGCGGCAGGAGCGTTGCATAGTCCAAAGGGCATAACTTGATATTCAAACAGCCCATACTTGGTGCGGAAGGCCGTCTTCCATTCATCGCCCTCTTTTATTCGTACCAAGTGGTAGGCTCCTCCTCTGAGATCCAACTTTGTATATATACATGCGTCTTTGACTTGGTCCAGGAGTTCAGGGATCAAAGGTAACGGGTATCTGTTTTTAACAGTGATTTGATTCAGGGCGCGGTAATCTATACAAGTCCTAAGGTCTCCTTCCTTTTTCGGAACAAAGAACAAAGCCGAGGAAGCTGGAGATTTTGAAGGACGGATAAATCCGTTAGCTAGGTATTGGTCCAGATATTGTCTGAGGTGAAGATTCTCTGGCTCGGTGAGGGCATAGATCCTACTGCAAGGAGGAGTTGTTCCGGGTGTCAGATCTATTTGACAGTCGTAAGACCTATGAGGAGGCAGGGTATTAGCTTGGTCCTTCCGAAAGACGTCTTGGAATTTCTGGTATTCGGGAGGTAGTTTGGGAACCTCAGAAGAGATTGCCGCCAGTGGAACATGAGGCCGAGGATAACAAGTGGAGATACATTCTGGAAACTGAACCGTCTTTGCTCGCCAATCGATCTGAGGATTGTGCTTCTCTAACCAAGGAATTCCCAGAATGATCTGGAACTGAGGGGCCTTGATCACATCGAACACAATTTTCTCCCGGTGTCCCTCTTGGCTCACTAACGTCACTTCTTGGGTGGCGTGAGTTACTGGTCCGGAGGCTATCTCCGTGCCATCCACTGTAGTAATGACGTCTTTTACTGCCTTAGGGACAAGAGGTAGATTCATCCTTGATACCATTTCACGGTCCACATAATTACCGATTGCTCCGCTGTCGATGTAAGCTTCAAT
The DNA here is from genome assembly GCF_040938575.1 of Ambystoma mexicanum. Taxonomy (NCBI): domain Eukaryota; kingdom Metazoa; phylum Chordata; class Amphibia; order Caudata; family Ambystomatidae; genus Ambystoma; species Ambystoma mexicanum. The sequence continues at coordinate 1,045,110,050 of NC_090924.1, forward strand.
TGCATGCAAACGATCCGGACGTTCAGGGCTAATGAGGACCATAGGCACCACAAAATGCGAGGTCATGGAACAGATTTTAACGCTCGGCAAGAGGACCTCTACACTTGTCGGGCTAGGTCGTTTCCCTGCTCAGAATTTGTGGTACAGGTATCTGCGGCTCCTACAGCCTTCTTAGCTGGTTTCACTGGACAGTCTCGAAGAAAGTGCCCCGAGTTTCCGCAATAGAGGCATAATTGCAGCTGTCTTCTCCTTTCTCGCTCTTTTTGGGTTAAAGGTCCTTTCATGCCCCCTATTTGCATGGGTTCCACGGGGTCAGCTCCCCTAGTAGAGGTCTGCGGTTTAGAAAACACTCGCGTATCAAATTTGGAACGATCAGCCTTTCTGTTCTGTAATCTGTGGTCCAATTGAACAACTAAGTCAATATAGTCTGAGCATTCTTGTGGAGGATTCACAACTTGAGCTAACACATCCTTGAGCTCTCCACGCAGGCCTCTGTAGAAAAGCGTTATTCTTTTATCCTCAGGCCATTGAGTTTCCACTATAAGTCTGTTGAATGAGGCAATGTAAGTCAAGAGGTCTTGATTACCCTGTCGTAACGAAAGGAGTTCATTGTCCAAGGCCAGCCCTTGTGCATGTCTTGCGAACAGTTTCTCCATGCTGGACTGGAAGGCCTGGAAATCATGAAGAACCGGATCATCCTGAGTGACTAAAGGGATCGACCAATCTGCGGCACTGCCACTGAGATAAGAAAGCACAAAAGCCACCTTGGCCTGATCTGTTGGGAAGGCAGCTGGTCTACATAAGAAGTGTAGGCGGCACTGGTTAATGAACACTGCAAATCTCTTTGGGTCACCAGAAAAGCGTTCGGGCGGAGCCAAGGGCACATTACCGGGTAGATTGATTTGCACTGGATTTGAGGAAGATGCTGAAGGATAATTTCCTCCTGGAGCGGGCAAAGGTGTTTGTCCTGCCTGCGTTTGTAGCAATTGCCTAGCGAGGTCCTCTGTTCACTCCTTGGATATTATCAGCTCTCTTCTTAGAGCGTTTGTTTCCTGACGAGCTGCATGTACTCTGCTCTTAGTTCCCCAAGCAACTGGGCCAATTGATCAGTATCCGAGGTTTCCATTGCGCCTGGGTAGGAGTTTTGCGGTGGGCTTCGCGTTCTGTAACGCTCACCTGATTCCCACGGAGGCGCCGGTCTTGGCAGGATGGTGTCTGTGACTCGAAAAGTGAAGTGCAGGACTCGATTGGCTTCCGGGGCTGAGCCTCTTCGCACTGTGTGTCTAACTCGAAGAGTGAGATATCTGCAGGTGAAAGAATATGGGGTTAATGATCTGGGGTTGTCGGGTATCTCTCTCCCTTTCCCTTCCTCGCTTTTCCGTGGAGCCCCAAGGTCAACGTGCTCACCTTAGATAGGTGAATGCTGGACTCTCCATCTGCGTCTGGTGCAGGGTGCCGTTGCCAATTCCTTCACTGGGTGAAACGTAGGCCTCTTGACATCAGAGGATTGCTACCGTCGTTAACTGCACGAACGGTGAGTTTCCGGACACCTTTTAAGTCCTTACAGTCTTTAGGTGCGTGGGCACGTTAATGTGGAACAGGGCTCTGTATAATGCTTTTTCTTTTTGTCTTGCAGGGCTCTTGAGGTAGAAGATGGTGTGAAGACAGCCGAAGTTCGAGCCAGAGTCTTGGAATGACGCGCTTGGAAATGCGTAAGTAAATGCCGGTTGCCTGCTTTTCAAAAGCTCCCTAACTGTCTCTTTTCCCTTGCAGTTGTGAGTTCGGGTGTTGAAGAGACGCTGGAAACGCCGGAGTATTTGCAGGCGCCCTATTGTGGCGGGCGCGATGGCGCGTAAGTAAAATACCTGTCTAATGTCTCTTCTTTTGTCTTTCAGGTGCAGGATTGCAGCGTTGAAGAAAACCGGAATTCGCGGAGTGCCGGTAAGTAATTCCACACAGGAATAACTATGCTTTTGTCTTCACAGGCAGAGGAGCAGCGTGAAGAGATGGTAGCTGCCGATGGATCAGGTGAGGAAAGCGCTGTGCGTGAAGGTTGCCGTGCTAACCTGTTTCTTGTCTTTGCAGGTGCTACTGAAGGCTGGATACAGGAATGTTAAGCGTTTGTTCTTGCAGGTTCAGGACTGGAACAGACACGGTGAGCGTTCTGCTGCAGATGCAGAATAACGCGAAGCACGTTTCATCAATCGGGTGTGGTTTAAGTAGCCTTGGAGTGATGAGGCGTCTTCCTCCAAGGCCTCGCCTAGGTAAGAAAAGAGTTCCTGTTCCAGAAGAGTTCCAGTGTTGTATCCAGGGAGTGGAGCTTGCCCCACCCAGGTAAGAAAGTAGTCCCGGCTCACAGAGGATTCCTATGTGGCTGGTAAGTAAGCAGCATGGTCTGCTGCAGGTAAGTCCACCCAAGCATCTTCATACAAATTATGAGCCCGGCGCTTCCAGTGCCGGGACCAGTGACTTTGATGAGCCGCTGCCACCGGCGCCAGGACATGGTCCAAAAGGTCCCAGTGGGGACCGGCTGGTGCCTAGGATGAAGGTTAGGGGCCTGCTTCCAAGGACGTTGGGCTGGTCCTAGCTCCTTGGAAGCAGTGATCATGACAACCTGGTTGTTGAGGTTATGTTGGGTTTTCATTCCTCTGGTTGGGGGAGGGATGTGGGTGAGGGGTGGGAGGAGGGTGAGTTATGTTAAAAAAGACTGGACGACCACAGGAGATGCCACGTACGCTGCGACACAGGGGTGCGACTATAAATTAGATTACAACCAACATCACCACACAAATGTCAGATAATAACCTAAGTTCATGAGCTGGAATGTAAGAGGTCTGGGTAACCATAAAAAGATTCGACAGATACAGCTATATGCTGAACTCCACAGCGTCAAAATCCTATGCTTACAAGAGACCCATGCCCGCTCTTAACAAATTGAGAAATTTGCTAAACGATGGGGACTCCAGAGATATTACACCAATTATTCCACCCAGAGCTGTGGTGTGCTGACTCTGATACACAGAAGACTGAAGTTTAAGTGCGCTCACTCACGGGTAGACCCACAGGGAAGATATGTACTAGCCCTTGGCACATTACAAAATCAAGAGGTGGCTATATTAAACATCTATGGCCCAAACATCGATGACCCTGATTTTTACCTACACCTGGCCTCTGTGTTAGAAGGGTTTCCCCTTATCCCTATCATATGAGGGGGTGATTTTAACACTATACTAGATGTCAACCTTGATAGATCAGGCTCCAGACTCCGTCAGCTCTCCAAGGCAGCCCGCTCCATCTCGACAGCACTCCCTCGCTTATCGATTGTGGATGCATGGCGACTCATGTACTCAGACTCACGCACATACTCCTACTCCTCTGTAAGCGACTCCCATTCCAGGATAGACAGGTGGCTTATTTCAGACATACTGATTAGATCCCTATCACAACTATCAATTCTCCCTCGCACTCTATCCGACCACTCGCCAGTGGTCATTTCCTTGAATTGGGGCCCAGACTGTGACAGAGCCAGGTGTTGGAAAATGAGTTCTCATTCCCTACTTAATCCAGTTTTTAGCTCTGAACTGGAATCCTCCATTGAGGAATTTTTTGAAATCAATACTAACTCTCTGTCATCACAAGCCACCCTTTGGGAATCCTTCAAGGCATATGTTAGAGGTGTCGCCATCTCCAAGGGTAGTAGTCGGTCCTCGCCGCCCTTGAGGCTCAATATGCTCTCGATAAATCCCCTGAAATACTAGCGCAGTTGGGCTCAGAGTTGGACAAATTCCGAAGCCTAGCCGGGCAGGAGGTTACATTTTTAGACGGCCCCCATCTTGTAAGAAGATAACGGGGAGGGAGAACGACCAGGTCGTATGTTGGCCAGATTGATACGCCGAGAATTCGGCGCCCCCAATATACCTGCAATAGAGAAACCGACGGAACACTGGCTACTTCACCACAGGACATTAACTCGGAATTCCTCACATTCTACAGTTCCCTGTACTCGAGAGAGGATAGTGCCCGAATATCAGAGATTGACTCCTATTTAGATATCCTCCCTCTCTCTGCCCTCTCCACCAACACCAGCACTTCCCTCGAGAACCAGTTTGCTCCTGAAGAACTCTCAGAAGCCATAGACTCGCTGTGGCATCTGGCAAGGCCCTTGGTCCGGACGGCCTCCCCATCGAACTCTATAAATGATTTAAATCCGTTCTGGTCCCACACCTATTGGCTTTATGGGAGGAGGCTTGTAAAGTTGGCACCCCCCCCCCACGCTCCGGGAAGCAATGATAACCGTATTACTCAAGCCGGGCAAGCCCCCTACCCAGTGCGGCTCATACCGACCTCTGTCATTAATCAACTGTGATGTCAAAATCTACGCCAAACTACTGGCTAGGAGTCTGGCCTCATTTATCCCCCACATCATTCACCCAGATCAGGCGGGGTTCGTCCTGGGCCGCTCCACTTCCCTCAATCTTAGGCGCCTATTTAATGTGATCAGTAGAATTGGCCCGAAAGTTCAGGCAGTGGCAGCCACTCTAGATATGCAAAAAGCCTTCGACTCTATCATGGGAATACCTATGGCGAGTCCTAGAGAAATGCAAATTTGGCCCCAACTTCCGATCCTGGGTTAAACTACTCTACACGAATCCATCAGCCAGAGTCCGCACAGAGGACAGATGTTCCTCTCCCTTCCAGATAGCCAGAGGAACGCGACAGGGCTACTCCTTCTCCCCACTGATATTCTCTATAGCCATGGAACCATTTGCAGACATGATGCGTCAATCACATGCTCATAGAGGTTTGCGAACGGCGGGCCAGTCCGATATAGTCTCCCTATACGCTGACAACACCCTTCTGTATATCCGCTCTCCAGATACCAACCTTGCCCCGATTCTGGAGGATGTGGTCCGGTTCAGACACATTTCTGGACTGAAGGTGAACTGCTCTAAATCTGTCCTGTTGCCGCTCACCGAGCATACTCAACCCCCTTCTGACCTAATGGGATTCACACGGTCCCAATCTAAGTTCACTTACCTCGGGGTGGTGGTCTCCCGGCACACGGAGATGCTACGTGAGGACAACTACCGAAACTATCTCACAAACCTAGCAACTAAAACTACAAGCTAGGCCAGGCTCCCTATCTCCTTAGCAGGCCGAATAGGCATATTTAAGATGGTGGTTTTACCCCAGCTCCTATATCGCTTCATTAATCTTCCCATTTGGCCAGGTGACGACTTCTTCCGGATGCTGCGCTGTACAATCAATACCTTTCTGTGGCACTCCGGGGCTGTCCGACTCAAACTAACAACATTAAGCACCCCCATGGAATGTGGCGGTTTCGGTGCTCCGGACTTCCTCAAATACTGGTTGGTGGCACAATCCCAATTCACATTCCACTGGTTCAACACGTCAGACCCTCCCCCCCCCCCCCACGTTTGGCTGGAGAAAGTGGTGGTCAGTGACCGCGAAATTTGCTCCCTCATTCTCAAAGCCGCCCCGGCTGACCCCGAGTCAGCAGACCCAGCAGCTAGCACATCCATGGCCCTCACTAAATTCTGGAGGCTGTTGGACACACCCCACCCCTTTCACGGAGACCTACCGCTCTGGAATTTCCTACCAGAGGTTCCACGCGTCTCACAATCCATCGTGACCTGATGGGCTGACGCGAGCTTCTTGGCACTCCATGTTGTTTATATACAGGGCAACTTCCTTGAATGGTCAGATCTTCCGCCCTCCCTTAAACGTAAACCGTCGGCTTGGCTGCAGTACTCCTCCCTCCGGAAAAATCTAAAAACTAAATATCCTAATTTCCCTACGGTGCCACCTGACAAACTCACAATAGCTGAGCTATGCTCCTTCGACTCCTCGAAGGGGAAGATGTCTAGGCTCTATACTCTACTGCAGACCAGGGCTGTTCCCTCATTTGCTAAGCTGAAACACAGGTGGGAGGAGGATCTCTGTGTGGAAATGTCTGACGCGCGCTGGGCCCGGATGTGTGCATGCACACATAATGTTTCCTTCAATTCCCGGTTTAAATTAATGCAATTTAAGGTATTGCACATATATCATAATACCCCGAGCATGTTACACCATATGTTCAGTGATCTTCCCTCCAACTGCCCCAGATGCGGCTCCGAGCAGGCGTCATACATGCATATGATCTGGTCTTGTCCCCACCGATCACAATTCTGGACAGAAATATGTTCCACATTATCTATTATACTGGACCATACAATAGACCCTTCTCCTTTACGGTGCCTGTTCCACGGCTTTCCCCAGTTGGGGGCAAGACTCTAGGAAGCTTGCTGGGCTTTGCATGCTGCTAGTTGTTCACTGCATTCTGAGGATCTGGCTCCAGCCTAGAGCACCCACGCACACACAGTGGCTCGGAGTGGTCACTTGGGCGTCAGACACCGAGTCGTCCTGGGGTGCATTGCAGCATCCACACTCGAGGCCAAGGGATATATGGTGGAAATTTCAGAGTTACATGTCTTCTGTGAACTCAGACTGACACAGAATTCTATATCCCTGCGCTCTCCTCTCCCGACACTGCCCCGCACACAGTGACTCTTTAATCCTCCCCTCTGTTGTTGCCTGGTCCCTGACCAATAACTTTGTATGAAATACTCATTATGCATTGTATTGTATGCATTATGTAGGATTGTATCTTCCTGTCGCACTATGTGCATCTCTTGCTGTTGGTGTGTGTTAGCAAGTCAAATAAAGAAAGTTTAAAAAAAAAAAGAAGATTGGGTGGTTCTTTTTTGTCAAGGAAATATTCCCTCTCAAGGCTGGCGCCTTTCTTGCTTCTTTGTGATGGACATTTGAGCTGATTTATCCTGTCTAGCCACGTCCAGGGCTGTGTAGTCCTCTTCGATGAGTCCTCTTTGGTTGCCCCATCATCCTCATCATTGTAATTTTCCCCTGCTGGGTGCAGTAGCTTTTCAGCCTCTTTCAATGTACATTTTCCATTGTTTACCTTCCAGGGTGAACACCAGTGTGGTGGGGAAGCCCCAGCGGTAGGGCACCTTACTGTCTCACAGCCATTCTGTTAGCGGTTTTAAGTATTTTCTTTTTAGTAATGTGGAAGATGCGAGGTCTTGGTATAGGGCGATTGAAGCGTCTCTGAATTGTATATGTGTGGTGTTCCTGGTTTCCTGCATTATCTCCTTCTTGACCTTTGTAGAAGTGGACTCTTGCCAGGATGTCTGGTGGAGGGGTTGGCGCAGTTAGTGCTCGTCTAGCACTGGTTCGTTGCACTCTGTCCAGTTCCAACGGGGCGCTATCTGAGACCGCTAGGATGAACCTGAAGAGGTTGCGGGTGAAATTATCCACCTCTGTATCTGTAATGGAGGTTGGAATTCCGTGTAATCGGATGTTATGGCGGGATCGGTTTTCGCCATCCTCTTGTTTAGTTTCCAGAGCTTCACATCTGGCCTCAGTGCGGTAATTCTGTCTGCTCCATCCCCGATTTCGGCAGATTGTTCACATATCGTTTATTCTCTCTCTCTGCCGTTCTGTTTTCCACCTCGTCCATGCGCTTGCTAGGCTCAATATTCTTCTGTACCTCTTTGGTATTCCTTCCTTAGTCGTGGCTGCTAGGAGGTCTTACAAATCTGTTTTGGTGACCCCTTGAGTTGGTGGCAGGGGGGTGGCTCACGGTCTCTTTCTTGTGACATTGGTTCCGATCATTCCCCTTTCTTCAATTTGTCTCTGCTGGGTGCCAAGAGCAGCGTAGAGATGTCAATTTGTTTTTTAGTTTTGGGAGCTTTCGCCATTTCTCCCCTTGGAGCTCAGAGAGGAGGTCCTCCGCCCACGTGGTTCCGTGTGGTTAGGCATGATTTTCTCCCTGGGGCCCTGAGCGCCTTTGGATGGGATGCGATGGGTTGTGCGGAATCCCCAGCAGCGTGGATCTCGCTGGACTTGCCTTCCTTGCTTGTTTCTTTCTTTCTTGTGCTGGCAACTTAGGTGGAGACCTGTTGAGGCAGGGGTTCAATTTTGGTGAGTTACAGGACTCTCTTCTTTCGGGGTAACCCAATTGGGCATTGACTGAGGACCCGGACACCCCGATCCTCAGTGGGAGCCTCCTGTTTTGGGCCAGTTCCTCTACTACAATTGTAGCAATTTGAATTTTGGCGGGCCGCCCCGCAACCTGCTTCAGAGGACCGCAGCTCAACAATCCGCCAAGTAGGGGATTCCTTACTCCGGTCAGCTGGGCTCCGTACTTTGCTCCAGCCTGGTGTGCATTTTTAGGCAAGACCGCATGCTTTCCATTGGATGTCAGGTCTGGGATGGGAGCTAGTGAGGAGCCATGCCTCGTGCTCTTGCTCCAAGCCACACCCCTAAACCGTAAAGAAGGAGGAGGACTACCGGACGGAGAAGTCAGCGAGAAGTCGCAAAAAAGCCAGCGAGTTGGAAACTGTGCGTTCGAAAGCTGTGCTGAAGCAGTGGTGTGAAGTGTCAAGAATGAACTGAGGGATGCCAAGAAAGCATCTCTTCAGTCGGGTAGAGGCCGATAACCTTCAAATTAAGAGTTAGTGTGGTGGTGGTATGACGTGTGGCGAGTGGACCGTGCGGTCCAAGAACTATTCCGAGACCAGCAACATTAGCATGCTGCAGAGCTGTGTAGGCGATTGAATGGGAAGTAGGAGGAACTGTGGTGGGTGCATGACCTTTAACACATGACTAGCTGGTCCAAAACGTGTGCCCAGACGGCCAACAGTAACAGGCCACAAAGTCAAGTGGGCTGAAGAAGAGCAGAAGAACGAGAACGAACCCACGACCTGTGGCGAAACCGGTGAAGAGTTCCCCGAGAGAAGGTAACAGGGAGAGTAATTAGTCCGGGAGGGAGCTGTGAAAACCTGAGAAGGTAAAACAAGAGGACAAGAGAGAAGTACATCATTTTGTGAGGCAACTCCCTGGTGAGTTCCATAAGGCTGTGGTATTGAAGAGTCAAGGACTCTGGGAGCCTCTTCCCAATCCTTGGTGGGGGCAGAAAAGCATTGAAGAGTCAAGAAGAGCTCAGGGAGTCTCTCCCTCGTCCCGGTGGGGGTAAGTTAAAGGACAGTGTTCAAGTACAAAATCCATGGAGAGAACCTAAGGAACTGATGAAGAATCTAAACTTGAAGTAACTTAAGAAAAGACTGCTAAAGAACTGGATGAAGACTAGGAGAAGGAAGCCATTCATTGTGAAACTACCTCTGAGAGACTGCTACCCACCGGAAGGGAGTTTTTCTCCTGGGTTGTGATCCGTTATCTTAGTGATTTGTGTTAAAGTGACAGGGATAGAATAGGAGTTTTGACTAGGATGGTATTCTTTCTTTTGAACACATCAGACTTCCTGACCGGCCATAGTTTTAGTTTCATTAAGGTAGGGAAACCACCTAGAGATAGGGAAAGATATGTTTTGGGAACACCTAATAAATGTTTATAACCACAAATATGCCTTGACTTGGTCAGACTCCTCATTCCACGTCACCACAGCTGCCACCAAGTTCCATGCATTTCCATGGGGAAGGAGGTTCCCCCTATGAGTATTTACTGGTCGTGGACAAACAGGGGTATGTCACAGAATAATGCAATGGGTTACCTCCTTGCAAGGGCATCATTTTAGAGTTGGGCACATACCGGGAAAGGATAATGTAGTGGCAGATTACATATCAAGGGCCACCAGGATTGGGGTGGAAGCAGATGTGTAAGAGGAAGGGGAGTGTAGAGAGGATGAGGAAGTGTTTCTGGGTAGTGGAAAGACAGTCAGTAAAGATAAGTGGGAAAGGGCCATGCAGGAGGATGGGGGCATACAAGAGGTAATAGAAAGGATTGAGCGCGCATGGGAGGGGCGAAGTAAGGATGATAAACGTAGACAATTATCATAGGGTCAGGGAGGAGTGGAGTATGGACGAAGGTTTGTTGTATAGAAGTGCAAGGTTGAGAGGGAGAATAAAAGAAGCAGGCCATGCGGGTCACTTAGAAATTAAATAGGAGTTAAATAAAAAAGGAAAGCTAAGAAGAGACTACTGGTGGCTGGTAATGGATAAGGGTACAGAAGAGATGGTGAGAGTGCATGCCATGTGTAGTGAAGCAGGCAAGATGCTTCAGAACCATATACAACCGTTGAGGCCACTGGAATTGTCCAGTCTGCCCTGGGAGTTTGTACCTCTCAGTGTGCTTGGGTCTCTCGACAGGGAGAGGGGAAGAAGGAAGTACACGTTTGTTCTCATGGATTAGTATTCTAAGTGAGTGGAAGTGAAGGTTGTGCTAGAAGTGTCTTTGAAAACAGTGGTATGTTTTCTAGATGGAAGTGTTTGCGACAAATTGGACATTTGGAACAAAGAAGTAACAACAAATATAAACCGGGCTCTTCTCCATAGAAATAAAATAAAAATATAGGATTGCCTTTTACAAATGTCTCTTGCGACAGGTTTTCGATTCTCAGCAGACACTGTTCCAAAGTCCAAGAGGAGTTAACTTACTCCTCCTTGCTATATGTAGAAAACCTTGTTCTGCTCCTCTGAGCCTAGGTGCAGGCTTTCAGGAGTCCTGTACCTCAAGGCTACACCAGTCCTTGATGTTCTGCAACACTCTTTATTTTTTTATTTAATTAATCGTTTTTTATAACGCGCCTAATATCATACCAGAGTTTAGTTTCTAAGCACAGATCCGGGATTCAAACCTCTGTTGCTCTGCGTGGTCTTGCTTCCAAGACCAGCATGTTGTCCCTGTGCCAGCCTCCGTTCACACTGTTTTCTTATAGATGGAGTTGGGGTCAATCAGGAGAGAGGCAGAAGGACCAATCCCTACTAGTCTTCCTTCTAGACTCTGTTTTTCCCACCTGCTCTCTTAACTGTCACCAGGCTTCCTGACCACCGCTGGAACCTCCTCCTGCCTACTAAACCTGCCTAGGTTATGACCTGGACATCTGTAACCTCGTACTTCTAGATGACTAGCATGCTTCTGGTTCTTTACTGCTCTTCTTCATATCTTAATAAAATTATCCCAGTCTCCACTGCCCACTCTGGGGTTTTCTCAGTCCTTCCCCATAATGGGGCCCTTCTTTCGCTTACACCCCTACCATGGGTTGTTCTTAGGCTCTTCCCTATCTGACGTGTTCTCAGGCTGCCACTCCACTCCTTGTTTTACTTCATCCCCAATTACCTCCCATACACCTCATCACTTTTTCTTATATAGCGATCATTTCCTCCTCTCTCCTGCTGCCCCTTCTTCACCTCCACTCTGCAGTACATACCTTTCTCCGGTCTCCAAAGACTGTGCAGCGACTCTCCACTCTAACCCTCTCCAAACAGGGGTGCCTGCTTCTGTCAGATCACACTTAACTGGGATGGTTGGCTTATATAGCAAGATACCCCGTCCCCAATTGAAATGAGGGCTGATTGTCTGCAGCTGTGAGCCTAAAGGTTGTTAGTTTTGGGATAGTGTGGGCTCTCTTGTGTGAAAGATATCCTGCTACATGGCTGTTGGGAATGCAAACATGTTAAAGGGTCTCGGAGGGTGTTTAGGTTTCCCCCAGTGTATGTCTGTCCTTGAAGGAATAATTTCATTTGAATGATCAGTTGTGGGTTTTCTGGATGGGAGAGAAGGGCATTACGGGAGATGAAGTCCATCTGATGGTGGTTTGCCTGCATCATTTGATGTCTGGGCCCTGGGACCGGTTGTCTGGTGTCTTCCCTGTCTGAAGTGAGAGGATATGGTATTTTGCCATGTCTTCTCTCTCAAAGCCCCCAATTACACTTCCTGGCTCATGGTCACTAGCACATGTTTACGAAGGAAGGATTTCATAGTAACATATTGACAGATAAGGGTGTCTAGTTGACCTTGTGAGTAGTAGAGTTTTTTTTTTTATTTAGTGGGAGTTGCTCGTTACAGTACGTTGCAATTTCATCCTGAAGTGAATGGGGCCATTGAAAGGTTTAACCACACCCTCGTACTGGCTGTCAAATTGGCCTTGGAAGCAGGGGTGAGATGGGAGGAGGAGGTGGAACCCAGATTGTGTTCTTATAGGTTGGCACCTCACGCAACCACGTGGTTTCCTTTTGAGGTTATATGCAGAAGAAAACCTCACACAGAGGTGTGTCCTCCGTAATTAGGACGGGCACGTTTTGTAGAATGGGATGAGGAGATATTGCGAGTGTGACGATTCACCAGGTATCATCACTTCTCCTCCAAGGGGAGCCCTTTCCCATGTGGTTATGGAGGCACGGCCGCTACCCAATAGTAGCCCTATGGGTGGTTTAATTCAGATGGGTGGTTTAATGCAGACTCTGGGGACAAGGACGATCACCTAGAGTACAAACCATTGAACAACACCACACCCACACATTCCTTAGCCCCCCCTCCATTTCAAACCACTACTATATTGAGGGTAGACCAATGTATTTCTGTAGTACCTGGGGTATAGTGGTATGAAATGGGTGCGTCCCCATTTTTTGTTTAAGGGGGTCGAACTCAACTAGGGAAAGTGAGCAAAACACAGGCAATATTTCACAAAATGTTGGTTGCTAGGTAAGTTCCAACATATTTATCATGTCCAACACTTAATATACCTTTAAAACAAATTGTATTCATACAACAACAATTTCACATATAAAATGATTTGAAAAGAATTTGCACTTTCTACAGGGCACACCTACATAAAACAAATTCCAGCAATTTCCTCAGTATGATCTCTTTTCAAAACGTGGGGTTAGTACGTGACATATCCGTATTTTCACACAGTTAGCATAAGGCCTATCAGAGGGCCGCCAAGGGTCTGGTACCCTAAAGATAGTGAACAGTGCATCTGAGGAAATCTTCCTCATACCAATGGCAGAGATGAGCCTACTGACCACCAGAAAAGGGTCAGGGACCCCAACAGAAGAGAGCCAAGATAAACCCAAGTTGAAAAGAGAACTCAAACACCAGCAGAAAGGAGTCGTTCTCCTGCTGAGGAAAGTGAATTCTTTCAAATACACTGACGAGTCACCAGGGGAAGGGAGTAATTCACCCTGGCATTCTTGTGAACTATATTGCAGAGTGCAGATCAGTACAAGGATAAGGGAGTCATTCTCGTGGTTCAGAAAATTGACTGTACAAGCCAGGTGAAGAGAGTCCTCCCCCCTGGCAACTTTTTGTAAGAGAACATTTTGAGACATATATCCATATACCAGGAGAAGGAAGCCATTTTCCTGGGGAAGGAATTTTCTGTTGGATTAAATTATTAATTTGTTGTAGTGTAAGGGACAGAAGAAGGTTGTGACACAGGACAGTGGAATTTTGATTTCAACTGACAATCGGATAGATCCTTTAGTATTAGTTTGAGGCAGGGAAACCTCTCTTAGAGATCAGGAGTTTATTTTTCACTGCAGTAAATGTCTGTAGCAACAAATATGTCACCTTTGTGTCATCTGCCTTCTTCAACACCCCTACAGTAGCAAAGCAGAGTATGAAATCCATATTTGATCGGCTTCAGTTTTTAGAAGGAGAATTTGTATGGGTTTGTATGAGCTTGTATGGGTGAAGAAAGGAAGAATGATTTCTAAAGGGGCGAAAAGATTTTGGGAACCACAACAATTGGTGAGAGTGTTTGACGAGGTAGTTGTCATGGAGTATAGAAGAGTATAGAATAAAGCGAAGCTGGCCAAACCAAAAGTAGATGCGCGGAGCAGGCAGATTTGATGCTCCCTGTGTGCGAAAGGAGGTGTGTTAAATGCCGTCAATGACTCGGAATAGTGGGGAGTGACACATTCCATGTGGAATGCCCCAAGAGTGTTTACACCTGAAAGGAGTGTTTTAGAGGGACAGGTGGACCGGAGAGGTGGAGGGGGAGGATGCTATGGAGGGCCCCACAACCCTCATACTGTTCATAGATGTTTAACCCAATATAAATAAATCTCACCCGAGTCCACCTACCCTGCTCACCACATAATAACATACAACAGGTATGGGGGTGTGGCTAAATAGCCATGGAATAGGGCGTGTCTCTCAGAGGCTCCTGCTGATCCTCCAAGATCCTGCCGAGCACAAATGCAAATACCAAGCATTTGCGCCAGAAATGAAGCTACAGCAGTATGAATAGGTGGTGCATATGTAAACCGGAGTTGCGTGCAGACTGGAGCTAAATGACCAGAGTTACGAGGATGCCAGTGTTGGATGCTGCATGAGAAAGAACAAAGGAAAATGGCGCCCACCCTCAATCTACAAGGAACATTGCAGATTGCAGAACAGGGGGAGTGTCAAAGCTGCTACGAGATGCCGGCGCCCAAGTGTGATACCCACCAGGTTGAGCAGCCCGGACTCCAGTAACGAAGAGAGCCAGAGCCCTCGAGGACCCGTGGCTGGGGGAGAGCGACCGTGAGAGGAGGGGGGAAAAAGAAGAAAACGCATATAAAGCCCCAACAAAGTGGAGGGCGCGACAGTGTAGTGGTGGATTCCTGGCTGCCCAGGTGGAAAGATTGTAAACAAACTGTGGCTGTGATACAAAGGGGCAGCCACACAAACGCAGCCAAAGCCTGCCGCGACAGAACACAGGGCAATGGTGCCTGCTGTGCAAACATGACAACAACGCTGCTGGCGGAGAAACTGTGAAGATGTTGCTGCAGGAAGAAGTAGCGCCCCAGCGCAGCACCCATCAGGGTATGGCAAACGAAGGCGGTCGGCAACAGGACATCACGTTCTAGTGAGCCTGACCCCTCCATAAATCGCCAGTACATAGTGTAGTGCGAGTGCCTGAGAGCTTAAGCAGCGAGGAGCAGATAATAAAAGTGCAGACATAGGTACAGCTTCGGACGAGCATCGTCAAAGTCCCAGAGCAGCATGGCAGGTACGGAAGGCCGGCGCTGTAGGGTCCGGTGGGTGAACCAGCGGAGTAACAGACCCAGGCACGGCCAGGAATATAAGCTGAAACACACGAACCAACAATAATTATCGAAGAGGAGAAACAGCGTGGCCCAACTCGGCTGCAGTACCGAATAAGGACTTTAAAAGACGCCGTAATTAATGAGAAGGAGAACGCTACCTGACGTGAAAGGCACAGGTGAATGTAGCACAATATCACCCCGACTACTGAGGCGTGGCACAACCTGGGCCCCGACTGAAGATAAGGGAGAAGGCACTGTGCATCCCAGACCGACAGATGCAACTGGAGACAGGCCAGATCGGAGTATGACGGCCATTTAACAGATCCAGGTCGTGGCATGGATCTGGTGCAGAATGATGGGCCTCGCTACTGGCTATGCTAAACAAAGCTTTCGAAACAGGGATATTGCCAGAATCCCTAAGGGAGGCGATAATCGCTCCGATTCTTAAACCTAATAAACCGAGCATAGACTGCGGATCGTATAGACCGCTATCCATGCTGAACCAGGACAGCAAGATACTCACGGCTGTGTTGGCGGGGAGATTGAGACAGGTCATAAGCAAACGTATACATCCTGATCAGACCGGATACGTCCCGCACAGAAGCATATCCGACAATCTTAGAAGGCTTCATCGGGTCATAGAGCAAACAGAAGGAGAGGCACAGGAAGTTTCAATAGTTTCATTGGATGCGATCAAGGCCTTCGATTCTGTTAAATGGCCGTGGCTGATAGCAGCGTTACAGGAATATGGAATAGGGCCCGAGTATCTGAAGTGGGTGAAACTATTATATAGCTCACCATTAGCCAGAGTTAGGACGGGAGCGGTTATTTCAGAAAGATGGCAACTTAGCAGAGGTACCAGACAGGGGTGCCCTTGGTCCCCGATGCTATACATTCTTGCACTGGAACCCCTAGCAATATACCTAAGACAACAGTACGGGGAGGTGGGGATCTTTACGAAAGGAAGGCCACACCCAATATCATTGTATGCGGATGATATGTTGCTATACTTGAGATAACCGGAGGAAAACCTGCAATACATCCTAGAAGTAATGAGCGATTTGCGTCGCTCTGTGGCATTGCAGTCAACCCTAAAAAGTCGTGCATATCCCCCCTGTGGAGATATAAATGGATTCTGCTGGAACACCTACCCATTCTACCAATACCCTGGGAGACCAAAACCTTTAGATACCTGGAGATAGATATCTATCACGCGGTGGAGGATGAACACAAACATAACACAGAGAAGGCAGTAGCAAACATCTAGAATAGCATGAGATTCTGGGCTAATCTCCCTTTGGCCATGGTAGGGAGAGCAGCTTTGTTGAAAATGGTTGTACTACCGAGGCTGATACACTTTTTTGGAAATATACCAACATGATACCTAAGCAATTCTTTGTTAAACTCCAGAGCATATGTAGGGGCTTCATCTGGCACAACACCAGGAACAGAATAGCCCTGTGGAAACTACAGAATACATATGATAAAGGAGGTATAAAACCTCCCAATTATGAGATCTATCACTGGGCCAGCCAGCTACAATATGTGGCCAGGTGGCTAACGGAAGACTCAACATCGGAGTCCAGACTGTTGAGGTCAGAATGTACTCCGTTTTTCTTGAGAATGGATATGGCTGCCTAAATCAGAGCTAAAGGGGCGTCTGAGAATACTGGAATTGGGATGGCAAATGTGGCGAAAGGCTTGCCAGGCCATGGAGAACCCGACTCTGTGCTCCCCGCAGGTAGCACTGACCAAAGGGGATGTGCAATTGAAGAAGACGATACGCAGGCACTGGGAAACAGTGGGTATTGCAACAATGGGAGACATATGGCAAGATGGGAAGATATTGGAATTGAACGCACTGGTAGAGGAAACGGGCCTACATCTAGGGGAATATATTACATACACCAGACTGGTGCGACGGGTGAAAGAAACATGGTCTGAAATAGTGCTGGAAGACCAATCAGATACGGCCATAGAAACAATCTATGACATTGCAGAGGGAGAGCATGAGGTTTCCCGAATCTACGAATTGTTGAGGACTAGGGTGGGGAAAGAAGTGACCCAGCTAAGATGAGATAGGGAAGAGGAAGTGGGAGGAAGCATGAATGATGGGCTGAGGAAGAGAGCTCAGAGGTACCATAAAAAGGTGTCCAGGAATGCAAGGCTGCAACAAATCCAGCTATACGTAATTCACAGAGCGTACATGACCCCCCCAGAGGATGGCTCGATTTAAGAGTGCAGAAATACAAACATGTCTCAAGTGTGGAGAAGCAATGCCGGGATGACATGTTCTGGGCATGACCGGAAATTGGTAAATTTTGGAAAGAAGTAGTCCACCGCCTGACAGAGAAGGGGATCACATTAGATGTGGAATCAGTGTGGGCATGTATGGTGTGAGGGTTCCCTAGAACACGCAAGCTAAAGCATGTGAGTAAACTTAAAGACCTGGCTTACATACTTGCCAAGCGCAGAATTGCCATGGGCTGGAAAGCATTTAACAGACCAAAGGTAGAGGTTTGGTGGAATGATCTCAAGAAATGGGCTGAAACGGAAACAGTGGTATGGATTGAAGCAGCCAACAGAGGAGGGGAGGAAGAGGCAGATACATTGACGGCCTGGAGGCACTTAGTGGCCACATTGTCTGGGTCGAAAAGGTATGTCCAAGAGAATAAGATACCTCTCAAAACACGGAAGAGGGAACATCCCTAAAGGATATAACGGCGGAAGTTAGGGGGTAGGGTAACGAGTAAGCAGCGCCTATGGTTTAATATGATACAAGATACTTAAAAATGTATAACATATACCGCTAAGTTTGTTTTTATGTGTTGGTTGGATGTTGTAAAAGTTAATAAAAAGTGTTTAAAAACATAAAACGTTGTTTACAAAGCATCAATAGTTGGTAACATCCACTAATGAATACAAATATTTATGTGTACCAGAAACCGAAAAACAACCACAAGGGATCCATAATGTGCTTACACGCATGGTTAAAATTCTACCTAATCTGTAGGCTCTGGGTTGCGGCCCCAACAGGTCCTAGCGGCGTTCCACATATCTATGACATACATTGCACCTGGTTACATGGCGCTTCCCAGGTGGGCTCATTCATGGGGGCTGTGTGTCAGAGGTGGGGTAATATCGCCTATGTCAGTGCGTCCCCTGCAGCTACATCCATACTCAATTCTCTCCTCTGTGGTCTCAGCCATTGCCCAACGCTCTAAGTTTGCCCACCAAGCTTCAATTCTAGGCCCCTCAGAAGACTTCCAAGCCATTGCAATTCTGCTTTTAGCTAATACACTCCTGGTGAGGTGTGCCATGCATTTCTTCCCTCTCGGGTACAATCCGAGCAAGCAGGCTTTTGGGGGACATGTATTCATCTGTATTCCTCCCCTGATGACTCTCTGCTATCGTCTGCCAGAACCTTCTGATAACCGGACAGGTCCGAAACATATGAATACAATCGGCCCTTGGAACAGTGATATCCTGTGGGGGGCGGGTGGGGGCAGGTATGCTCACCAGTCTAATTTGTTATCCTAGCTACCATGATTGCTATTAATATGAAGGGGTTCTGTGTTAGTCTCATATTTGTATCACAGCTATTTTTCTTTAAGGGTAACGGTGCAGTTAAAAATTAGGTGTTGTATTATCTCTTCCAATTGTTTTTCATTGCGCTATGGGAGGCCAGTTGAAAGGTGATAAAATAATGGGCTTGATTTGAATAAATACAGGGTAAGTGTTGCTGTATTTGGTCAAACCTTTCCACAACCACAATAATAGCTCACTTCCATATTTAGTTATGTCAGTTTCCCACCATAGATTACTAGTTGTGAGCCCCTTGGTATCTCGAACCCTAGAGAATGGGTCAGCTAATTCATGTGAAAGGTCAGAATTGTCCCATCACGTGGTGTAGCTTAAAATGCTTGGCAGATCAATATACTTTGAGAGGTCATATCCTGTAGTATTATTGCCAGTTGAGTCTTCAGGTCATTTTCCTTTAAACATTGGGAGTGTTATTATTTAAACAGGGTATCACATTGAGCCCTTCCAGATAATACATATATATTTGGTGGAGTTTCACCTTGATGCTCATTTTAAGAGCGATGCCGGCATCCATAACTGCCTAAAACTACAGCAGGAACTATAGCATATTTAGTCCTTTCTCTGTATGTTGTGATGAATCAGAGGTGATCATCCAAGAAACCCCTTCTCGTGTGGCAGGGAAAGGCAGCCGCTACCTGACACTGGGGGCAGTATTATGTGGCAGGATCACACTAGAGGAGGTTCAGATCAGGAAGAATGGGAGAATACTCTGAATAATTTCCCCATATAACATACCTTATTAAATGGCATATTGTAAAGTTGGAAATTCTGGGACTGAAATAGATAAAAACATTGTGGACGTCACTAGTACTAGTTCTGAGAAGAGGAAGATGAGCTTGGAGTTACAGAACTGAAGTGGGCAGTCTAGTGGTTGTAATGACCCACACCTGAGTGGGACCTTTAAACATTTTACAGCCTTTCAGGTGCGGCCATTAGAGAAAAGCAGGAGGAGGAAGAAGGAAGAGACAGAGCAGTCACTATATTGGAAGCTGGACGCCATGTCGAGGAAGCGGCAGAGGTTGGGAGTCCTGTAGAATGCAGAGAACAATCAGCGGGAAGGGATACATAAACTAGTTGTCCCGAGGGAGAGAGAAGCTCTCCTGGTCCTGCGTTGACCGGTGTGCAAGCAGAGCAAGTTCAAACTACAGGAGGAGCGAGCAACAGGAACATTATCGGAGCTGTCAGATGCCTGTGCAAACCCGACGAAATAAGCAACAGGAGCAGCGGAGTCACGCAGAAAGACTGGTCACTTGGCATTTGTCAGGTAACCCGGGGCACTTCAAAACAGAACGCTGGCTCAGATCAAAACCTTTGAATACCGAACGAATTAACTGAAGCAATTTGGGCGCAAATCTTACTGTAAGAGAGATAGAATAAAAGAATATTGTAACCACCATTGCCAAAGCTAAGGGGGAACAATATTCAAATGAGGTGAATGTGATTTACAAAATGGAAGATCACTTATAAAAGAGGATTATAACCAGCATTGCCTAAGCCAAAGAAAGACAATTAAAGAAAACCAAAGATGGCCGAATAGAAGCCCTCCTTGTAACAATCATCAAAGGGGAGAGAAATATAAGCTGCATTACCCGGGGCAAACGAATCAGTGTGAGAGATATTGTCAATGTGTATTGTATCCTTGTAGAAGTAGTTGTAAATCCCTTGTGGTTGTTGGAAATCAAAAAGATATATCCATGACGTTGATTTAACTTTCCCCTTTGATGGTTGAAGTGTGGAAAGTTTTATGAAAACTTCACCATAAAGTACTGTTAGTAGTAGTAGTAGGAGTTTCATCCTGACAGGAGAGTATATCAGGAAAGGGACAATTAGTGGTTAGCCCTGGCAGGCGAGTGGGCCAGGAAGAAGAGAAGTTGAAGTACTGCAACGTGGTAGAAGGTTGTTGTGGAAAAAAGTGATACATACACTGGTGCGCTTTGATGAACTACTATAAAAACACCCTTATAAAACTGTTGCTTAGATGAAGAAATGTGATATCATGAAACCTGATTAATCTCCAGAGAAAAGCATAATTATATTGGATACAGCAGCTTGTGGATACTTTAACGTTTGTCTTAAAGAGTGATAAATTCTATTTGCAAATAAGACACTTATATTGACAAGTGAAGGAACTATGGAACGAACAGAACTTGGTGTCATGCTTCAAGTGGAACTTGGCTATTGAAAAGAAATGTCTGATTTTGAACTTTGGCTTGAAACATCATGGATTGATCCAGGGTAGGGGGATTCAACCCGGTTATAAGAATGTATGTTTATAATTTCCCTGTTTGAATTTAAATGTTATTTAGTGAAGTTTGACCAGCTAGACAATCCTTGTATAGTTTTGTTGCATGTAAGAGTGTGAGGAACAGAATTCATTTTCCCTTAGCCTTAGTTTGACAGGTCACCCGTATTGTTTATTAAAAAGGCTACTTGTGAGAAAACTATGTACTTGTCAGTCTCGCATTTCTGACCCCTTACAATGCGGACCAACACAATCCATCATATTTGGGTGGAATGCTAATGAATTAAATTCTTGCTTCATATGGAGAAGCATGCACTTTGCAAGTAAGGTTCACGCTGCAGGTTCAACTTTGCCCTTTGTCTTTATGAGGCCAATACATTGAGTAGCATTACATTAGAAAACAATGACATGTTATTACTGCATTTACAACCAGGATAAAACCAGCGTGAAGTTTTATATAAAAAAAAATTATGTGGCATTCGAAGCAATTTTGCGTGTTGACTT
Source organism: Ambystoma mexicanum (assembly GCF_040938575.1). Classification (NCBI taxonomy): domain Eukaryota; kingdom Metazoa; phylum Chordata; class Amphibia; order Caudata; family Ambystomatidae; genus Ambystoma; species Ambystoma mexicanum. Next base: position 1,045,131,254 of record NC_090924.1, read on the forward strand.
TGGAACCCCATTTCAATTGCACTACTACACCCAACAATTTCTTCTATTATTAAGTGGGTATGTAAATTAACAGTGACCTAAGTAAACACTTAGGAAAGTTCTCATTATCACTATATTAAGACATAGAAAGTGGAAGGTGTTTCCGTTATTTAAATATCTGTGTAAGGTTCTTGATTAGTGGTTAGCAATAGATGGTCAACATGACATTTGGATCTGCAATATATTGAATCCCAAGGTATGCTACCTTATATTGATCAGATTAGAGGTAAATTGGAGGAAGCCAGGTTATGGGTTTTATTGGTGTTCTGTTTAAAAATTGAATGAAGGCCAAAGTTTCAGGATATCTTAATCATGGTTTCCATTTTTTTCTGGAGGTCTGCTGGAGGCAAGGTTATACGGTCTGGGAAGACAGCAACCTTCAAAGCAAAATCTGGTTTCTAAAATGTACCAATATTTATATCATGTTATTTTCCCAAGTATGGGTTCTAGATCTAGCTGAAAGAGCCATTAGAATAGAAGACTATCTTGTCATGGGCTACATCAATCCATTTTAAAATATTAGGCCAATCAAGAATGTACACATAGCGGACATGGATGTGCGATATATACTTTTAACAACGTTGGTGGGAAAGGCAACACATTTTTTATTGAGCCATAGCAATCTTTATTATACCAGATCAAATGCTTTTTGTCATTGACTAACCTCACTGCTAATGGTCTTTGAGCAGCAACATAATTGAACTGTACCACAGCCATGTTGATCTAATCAGTTGTATTTCTCATACTTTTACATCAACATTAAGTAGTGCAATCGGTCTAAATAGGATGAGCACAATAGTGATCTACAGCTTTAAAAAAAAATAATATATATATATATATATATAGTAGAACAGCAGAGGAGAAAAAACCGCACTCCAAACGTGAGGTACTGCGAGTCCCAACAAAAAATAAACCAACTCGGATCTAATTAAAGAAAACGAGTTTAATGATGGTAAAAAATGGCAAAACACACAGCAAACAAAGCAGGACGCCATATATATATATATTTTATTTTTTTTTGCCATGTTTCTGAGATCTTAATATGCTATTCTTGCTGAATGTAGCATCCACTTCACTGCTGTGAGAAGCCAGGAATGAGATGCGGACACAGGGCCCATCGTTTTGGATATAAACTTTTATTCAAAATAAAAGGAGGTTCGAAAATGCCTAGCTGTCCCTATCCTAAGAGGTATTTCCCTACCTCAACCAAAAACGAAGGGTCTGTCCCGTGTCCAGATGTCCAAAGCACAATGTCCTGTGTCCAAAATCCTATCCTAGCCATCTCACTCTAAAAAGAATATTAATGCGATAAGGATGTCTTTGGTTTTGAAAGTGCACAAATGTTCACGATCAAATGAAAATGTAACAAACAAAACATTTCACATTTCCAGGGGCTGGCTCCCTAACCCAGAAACAAGACTCTCCTGCCATGGCTTTTCTCATGTGATACACTTTACACACTTGACTTTGCATGGTATACTCTCCTGCAAGGGCTTTCATCGAGTGGCTCACTTTACACACTTGCAAACTTGTCTTTGCCTCACATTCACCATGTTGTATATTTCTCACATTCACATTATATCAGAGACATTGGGTCTTAACTTACCTTTTTTCACTTTGCTTGTTCTTTTCTGTCCTTGATAATATTTGAGGAGCGCTCCTGTGTCCCAGTTTCCCTTTTTCGGGACTAACCGGCTTTCCATGGCATTCTCCAACTCTTCTGTGGAAAACGGGTTGCAGCGCTGCAGGGGCTGCCTCTCCTGCACCGCCTCAGTGGATTCGTTCAGCTGCTCCTGCCTCTGTTGCGGCGCTCGCCTTGTTGTAGAGTCTTTCAGTGTTCGGGTGGCTTTGGTGCGGCTGCTCGATTCCTGTGGCCGCCAGGGAGACATCTACAGTCTTCCTTCCTTTTGCGTCCCTCTGAGCCTGCTGGCTCCATGGCCTTCGTAACTCAATAGTCTCTCGGTCTGCACCGGGAGGATCAAGCTTTCCCAGGCAGTGTCTCCTTGTGCAATGCTGGTTGGGATTTTTAGATGTCCCGGCATCTATCACAGGTTTGCAAACACTAGAGCATGTGATGTGCTTCTCACACTCATTGATCTTCATTACTCCGTCCAGCCTCCTCATTCCAGTATTTCTATGCATATGGGATTGGATACTGAAAACTGTCAATAATAGATTTAGTGGAGATTTGAGAACAATCACAGTAAGCCATAAAGGCTTGAGGTATGGAGGGGACTTCCCCCAAAAGGAAAGTGGGGTATGCGCTTTCACCTGACAATGCTGTGCCATCCCCCTGAGGATTGCCTCGCCCCATGAGGTCCTCCCTCATATAGCCGCCAGGGTCAGGATCAGGTAGCGGCTGCCGTCCCCTGGCCACATGGGGAGATGCTACCTTTGGGAAATCAGTGATGACACTGCCCTTTAAATGCATATATGCATCATTATTTTCAGAGGAAAGCATTGAACTCCCTGTAGTGAAAGTGTTAAAACATACAGGCTACGATAAATAGAACAAATAGAATTCAGCTGGCAGACCATCTCGAAAAGCTTTGATCTTTGGCAGTGTTTTAATAGCTTGGTTCAATTTCTGAACTGCTTGTGGCAGTGAGCACTAAGTGCATTAGTTCTTGCATCTTGTTGTGTATTGCTGTCTTGTTTCTCCTTTCATCTTCCCCCTTAGTAATAGTCTTCCCATTTCCTATTTTCATTTGCCCTATATTGCCTCTTTCCCCAGTGGACACTCTTGGCTATTTCCTGCATCATTGCTTTCTATTCCTGTTGACTTCTGCGACACCTCACCTCACCCATCCCTACATCTTCAATTGCAATCTGTGCACTTACTCACCCACCTGTTATATAACTTTGCACCACTAACCAGATTGTTCTGCTCATGCTAGCCCTCTTTCCCCTACTTAATGGTCTCCCCTTTATCATTCCCCTTGGTGCCGATGCTTCTCCACCATCAGCTTTCCCTTTTCATTTCAACCTCCTCTTACTTGGTCAAACCACTCCTTACAACCTCTTCCCATTCCCCAACATATCTCCACTATTTTCAGGGTCATCCTAGACTCCTGCAGTCTACATTTGCTGCCTTCAATCCTTCCTTCCACCCACCTCCCTAACTCACTGGACTGCATTATCCCTCTTCGTCCTTAGCATCTCTGCTTCATGCACAGTTCCTTGTAACCCCATCTTGCTCTAGTCCAGGGGTCTGCAACCGTTGGCTAGCCAGATTTTTTGGACTACAACTCCCATGATGTCTCACCATTGACTATGATGTTTAGGGATGATGGGAGTTGTAGTCCAAAATACCTGGAGAGCAAAGGTTGCAGACCCTCGCTCTAGTCACTCATTACTGCAGGGTGGGCTTCAATACAGCACCACCAGCTTATTGGGTATCCATTAGGACCCTCCTCTGGCTCTGCTACGCCACTATCTCCCATAGATTCCTTCGCCCATTCCTTCTGCCACCTTGCCTCTAGGACTCCATCATCCTGCTTTTCCCTCTATTACTTTCATACTCTTATCATGTTAGTACTGCATAACTGCCCTTAGAACATTGTGGCGGAAATGCCCATCTCACCTCATGAGCCTTCTCTCTTATGTTTGTCCATGTTGCATGTGGCTGTTCTAGTCTTTCTTCTCCTTCCAGCCTTCTGCCACCTTATTTACACACAGTTCTAGCCTCAGCCCATAGTCTTCTTACATCAAGTTGCCTGTGCTTGTTATGGTTCACTCCGAGCAAATTGCACCCACTTCTTCCTTAGTTTACCACTCGAGGGCTGAATTGCTATGCCATGCCTACTTCTGCTCCTTCATCCCGAACGCTTGTTTCATGGCTAGGTAATTTCCTTCCCTCCATCGCCTCTTTGCTTGTGCCTTCCGGACCTTCCGCCAAACGCTCTCTCACTACTTTCTGCCTGCCTCCGTACTTCCTGTGTTTAAATGGGTGAACACAGCTACTTTCTCTTCTGTACTAACCACTACATGTGTCTTGCTGTGCTCTTTCACTCCATTCATTTCCTGCAGTGCACTTCTGCTACTAATCATCCCATTATCTCAGCGTCTCCTTGCTTCCCCGGCGACCATAGTGATGGGTTCCTGGCTGTTGAGTACTTTTGCCAATTCTTTCACCTACCTTTGCTTAGTAGCTACCTTTATTGCTCTGATTTAATCCGCCTGTCTAAACTCAATTCTTTTCAAAGGCATCACATTCACTGCCCCACCTCTTTCCCATATTGCCTCCTCTCCTTGTCCTCAGCCTCTGCTCGAGGAAACTTGCTCTGCTCTCCTGCTCCAGACTCCTTCCCTTGTCCATCAGCAAGCCTCCACCCATTTCTCCTGTCTCTGCCACCACTATTTCCCATCTCTCTCCACTCTCGTTCTTCATCTATTGTCCTTCATTCACCATTGGAGGCCCCCTGCTGGCTGTTCATTATTCTTTGTGTAGCTATGACTGCTATGCCTTCTAATATTTTTGTTAATTGTACAACTAGCACTCTTCCTGCCGAATAGACTAAATCTGCAAAACCCAACCTTACAAACGAAGTCCTGAACTGTAACCCAATTGTTGACTCCTATATAAATGTTTCTCCTCACCCCCTGAAACGTGTCATTGTTTAAAAGAATGGCACCATCATGGCTCCTTGACCGCGACTCTCTCCTCCCTGTATTTTTATCAGATGTCCTCCTACTGGAATCCCTCCCCCAGACTAATCCTGATCTCATCTCCCCTCTACTTCTTTACCGCCAATATCAACTCTCATTTCCCCTTCCTATATACAACTCACTTCCTCTACACCTCCTTGGCCTTCAGCTCCCCAAAGTTTCCCCACCCTCCTTGCTTCTCTCCTGTTCTGAAGAATTCCTCTCCCATGGTACCTACACCTTCCTCTGTTATAGCACGCAAACCTCAACCTTATTAAAGCACTGCAACCCGTAATGCTTGCCGAGAAAACAAGAGCACTCTTCACCCCTCTTTGATCTTGAGCTGCACCACAGCCCGCTTGACTAACTTGTGGTCGCCCTCCTCTGAGGAATGTCCCTCCTACGTTAGTTATCCCTTCCTCTATTATAACACGCACACATTAACCTTATTGGAGCATTGTGACCCTTAAATGCTTCCCCAGCTCACAAGAGCACTGTGAACAGCCATGATTTGCTGGAGTACCATGGCAGACTTCCTAGTACTATCACACAACAATGGCCGATATATTGTTCCCAGAGGGGTACGACACACAGGTTAGCAACAGGATTAACACGGCTAAAGTTGGCGTTGTATGGATTTTCAGTTCACAGATGTCTACAACTGACCAATACACCTGCTAACTCTTCCTGAGAGTTTCTAGTTTACAAATAGCTGATCAACCCCAATACTCCTCTCTTGATCAGTACTGTTAATCAGCACAGGATATCTTCTACTTTCTTGCTGAATAAAGCAATCTCATCACTAGCCTATAGACTAAATCAAATAAGATTGTAGTCCTAGGCAATCTTGCTATCTGGCCTGACTGCTCCACCAACAGGCACTCTTGCACTTCCAATAGTTAATATAATGAACTGGCCATGAAGTTCTGGCCATCGAACCACATCTGCTTAGATGGCCTTACTCTGGACTCTATATTGTCCTCACATCCTGTTTCTCTTGTATTATGTTCAGTTTTCTGACATAGTTTGTCCATCACCTTCTTCAGTCACAACTGGCAAGATCTGCAAAACCTTAACGGGTGGGACAAACTAACCTGGAGTTAATTACCACCAAACCAAAGAAGCTGATGTCATCTGCTTTAATCTGAGAAACGATTGTAACTCCTGATGTTTAGACTGGCCCTACTGAAAACTTACTGGCCTGGCATTAATAAGAGCTCAGCACTTTGGATATCGGCACTCCAGTAAAAAACCTCAAACTTCTTGGTCCGACTCAGAAGTACACATGCTTGACAGAAGGAAAAGAGCCCTTGAGCATTTCATGCACAAATTAAATAATCTTGCTGATAAATGAGCGTGTTTAGGACACCAAACTGGGTACAGAGCCAAATTTTGGGGGAAATTAAATCTTTTCTCAATGAGCATATTAAATGGATTTCCAGTTCATTTGTACTTTTCTGTATCTACAATGAGCTCAGATTTCCTTCCGAATGTGCTTCTTCTCAGATTACCTTTTACGAAGTAACCAACGTACTCTCTTCATCGACAATATAAACACCAATAGTCTTACAATCTTTAACAGGACTAGATCCATGTTCCCTCTACCCCACCCTCCATGATCACACAATGGATGCCACTTACTCTGCTTTTACTCCTATTTGCCAATTAAAACACATTGTGTCAGTAAAGGGGATAACATCCTCCCCTTGGCACAGACCCTGACTGATTAGGTCAACTCTGCTGTGGATTCCTGGGTCTTCCCTCACCCCCTGGGAAAACACATGTCCCAACAACCCTCCAAATTAAGCCCCGATTGTCAATTCTCCCTATATTGGAAAAACCAGTGTCCTGTCATTTTTTCGAACATAAAAGTTTCGAATGGCAAACTTTCTAATGTATTTTGTCGAAATGCCATTCTTTCGAATGACAATTTCTTTGAAAAAAATGTGAAAGTGCCGTCGACATGGGTTAGGGTTGGGGCTTGGGTTAGGGTTGGGGGGGACTGGGGGGGGGGGAATCCCCCCAATATACACTAAAACCTTGAAACGTTACATGGAGCTGTCCAGTGCTGAAATTACAGAACTGGACAACTCCATGTAACGTTTCAAAGTTTTTGTGTATATTGGCATTTTAATTTTTTTTTTTTGTAACTTTGAAACGTTACATGGAGCTGTCCAGTGCTGTAATTTCAGCATTGGGCAGCTGCATCTAACGTTGCAAAGTTACAACAACAAAAAAAAGCAATGACATGCTATTTTTCACATGTAAAAGTGCATTTCAATTGAAACCAGTCCATGACTATTGTCGACGGATTGGTTTTTGAAAGAAATGCCCTTTGCATGTTAAATATAGACTGTCACAGCTTTGTTTTTCGAAAATTTGTTTAACACTTTTGTTTGTCTAAACTTTTCTTTTCGAAATTATCACTATGAACCGGAAAAACCATTGCAAAGCGGGCGACTGAAGAATTGTTAGGGTGCAGCAACTGAAATGTCCTTCATCAAGATCATCAGTCTGTGTTCAGGCCAATTAAAGTTATAGAATGGAGCTTACTATTTATCAGAGATGAAATTAAGAGATCCTTGGGTGTGGGATGAATCCCCAGAGGTCGTCACTTCTCCACTAGGAGGAGCTTCTTCCCATTAGGCCATGACGGTGAGGCCGCAACCCGATAGTCCCCCTGGGTGTGGTACTCAGCGGGTGGATCTCATGGGGAGGGAAGCTCTCTATGGGATTAGTGACGACCTGGAGAACATGGTATCCCCGTAGCCCACCTTACCCTAGCACACATTCCTCAACAACCCACACCAGTACCATTCCTACTGTTCCTATATGTTTCTCTTATGCCTCTAATATAGGAAGTACTGCGATGAGGAAGAGCAAAGACTACCCAAGTAGAGTCTCCCTTTACAATACCAAGAGGAGGAAGAGCTCTGTTGACTCCTGAGAAACTGACCCAATTAATACAGTGATGAGGAAGAGTGGTACAGTACTAAGAAGTACCCAGCGGACCCAAAGTGAACGGACTAGACATTCTGACAGTCATTTCTGTTAGTGAGATGAAAAGAGAAGAAGGACTTAGCAAAGGATGCACACCTCCCTGGGGAACCGCAAGGGCTGGTTCCGTGTGTGGGAGAGAGAAGCCCAGGATGCCAGCGAAGAAGCCAAAAGCTCAGGCGTTGGTCCCCAGCGAGACGAGGGGACGACCGGCTGGAGGAAGCAGGCTCCAGGCGACCAAGAATCCTGGATAGCTGAACCACTACCAGGAAGATGCTGCAGAGCCACCACAGTCCACGCAAAGATCACGCACGCCACACACAAGACCGCAGGCAGCCATGAGGCCCCAAGACCACTGCAGACCAGGAGAGAAGGTACGCGGGTGGTGGGGAAGGCGCGGGGGATCCCACCAAGTCATTAAGAGACTGTGGAAACCAACAATATCGTGAATATAGGGTCAATTATTAAAAGAGCTAATTTTGTTGAAGGGGAATACAAGTCCCATAATACCATGAGTATCGGAACAAGGAAGAATGATGAAGAGGCAGGCAGTTGCAGTAGACAGGCAATTAAGCCTAACAGCCCACACCTGGAAGAACCTGGGAAGCATAAAAGGCTCCCTCAGGTGCTGGCAATTGGAAGGAGCTGAAACTGTGATTGGAATTCGAGCAGTAGCAGTAGTAGCAGAAAAAAGAAGACATAAAGCTGACAAAACAAGCAGAAGTGGAAGAACAAGAGGGACGCCGGAACGTGGAGACATCAGATTTCACCTGCTTGTTCTGAGAGGGTCTTGTTACCCCAAACTCTGAAGTGCAGAGGCTGGGCAGCGGAAAGCATGCAAGAGAGATGTCTTTCCCCATGTGACCTGATTGCCGTGGTTTCCATGCAGCAAACCTGTTAAATAAGCCAGTGAGTGAAGCCTGGCGTTCTAATACCTTGTGCAAGCATTGCCGGCAACAATATCCAGTTGCCTATTCACTTATGTTTGATTTAAAGCGAGCTGAAGTTGTTCATTGAAGTTCTAATATATGAACAATGGAAAAGTAGCATTTGTGTGTATCAGGAAAGTCATGGAGAGCAAATGCTGCTTAAACCCATTGTTAAACCCATAACAGAGTATTTATTGAAGGAGTGGTCATGTGTCACTAATTAACAAAGGTGAACGCTGCGAAGACCATTACCGAATACCTACTCCCGATACAACAATTGTTGAAGTCTTTATCTTGTGAAAACTATATCAAAGAGTGGTCACGTGTGCCTAATTGGGATTCCCAAAGGAAGACAAACCTATATCCTTTACTTTTACATGGGAATACAATTCAACACAAGTCTGTAATCTCTGAAAACTACCTTAAGAAGTGGTTACACATGCCGAATTGTGATTCCTAAAGAAAGACTGAACTCTGTTCTTTACTTTAACGTGGCATACCTTTTCATATAAAAAGAGTATATTTACTATTGAAGAAGAGAACAAGCATTGCCCAAGCCAAGAGCATCCCCATATTAATAGTGAAAGCAGTCTTTCTCAGAGTAAAGACGCAATATATCTCATATGTGCAAGCATTACCTGAAGCTAAGAGAGTGGCACCAAGGCTTCTAGATAATTACTTGGGAGGAGAAAGTTGGGGAAGTGAAACTAGCTGCTTGTAAAGACTATTCTGAAGTTGACACAACCTGTAGTGCCAAAGACTGAGGACACCAGAGAGAGAAGTGAGTATTAAAGTCACACCCTTGTTATTGCGGCAGTGTAGTTGTTGAAGGGGAAGCAACAGCGCTGAGAAGTCATCCTGACAAATATACCATTGTGAATTCTAAAACTGTAACTAATGAAATACTAACTCTTAACCAAGAACCGTATATCATTGACAGTTGTGAATATTGCTTTTCTTTTGAACTGTGGCAAGTCTTCTTGAAGAGGTGATAAATCCATTGTGGTTGGGATTACCATTTACCATTGGTGCTATTTGGTGGAAGTGTGAAGTGGATATTACACCAACAAGAATAGATTTGCTATCCTTGGAACTTTGGTTAACAAACCTTACTTTGTCTTTAAAACATTAAGAACTGATTTGAGACATTTCTTTCTTTGGTTGAACATTAGCAGAGTTGACCTTTAATCCTGGGGAAGGGAATACACCCAGGACAACAGAGGGTTATTCAGAAACTGAATGTTTTTTTATGTTATGTTGTATTGCCATATATTTTCTGTGTATTTGTTGCTTAGAGGGAGGGCCATATATCCTGAAAGTGTTTTCCCTTAGCTTTGGTTAGGCAAGGAAATTCTCAGCAGATTATGGATGTTGAGGTATTTTTCTATATTCTTTTGAGAATAAAATGGCATGTTTTGATAAATTTTCAAACAGGTGTCCGCCTTGCATTACTGCCCCTCACATACCCCTCTTCCAATGCCTCTGTGAAGCCCTGCCACCTATTCCGAGTTTAGGGAATCAATCTTGTGTGTGTAAAAAACGATCCCCTATGCACTCCCGCCATCTCCGCTACATCATGAAATTCCAAAAGCCCCCCCCCCATCTACGAATAAGATCCCCCCAAACTACTACCCCACTGCCTTCCCACTGGTCTATAATGATCCTCCTAGGATCACTCATTTGTGCCATAAATTGCTGCCACGGGTATAATTTGAAAATAGGGATCTCCCAGGCCCAACAGCTGCTTAGTCCTCTTCTAGATCTTCCAAACCAACTGTACAATATGTGGGGTGTCAGGGATTCTCATGTCGTCCAACCAGAGTATCTCTTTTAGCAAGTACGGCTGTATTGTGTTCTGCAGTAGCTTAGTCTCCATGTCACCTCATCTGATAGCCACTCCGCCACATACAGTAACTGTTCCGGAAATAATACAGCTCTATATGTGGTAGCCTCACTCCACCCTGCGAGTAGTGTAAGGAACTCATGGTGGCAACAGTAAAGACAGACACAAATGATCACAGTTCAAGGGCGTTTATTAAACGGTATAAATGGGTGACAGAAACGCCTAATCTAAACCTAAACCTAAGATGGGAGCAAGCTACGACCATCAAATGATAAAAAGGCACTACTAGTGGCATCTTGGCAAATAAAAAAGGCCTAGAATAAAAAATAAACTATTGGCAAACTTTGCCCTAATAAAATACTGTGGGATGATGTTCATCAGAAAAGAAAGAAGTGTTAACAAATGATAAGTCAGGATGGTATAACTGGGGTCTCCCTTACCCGCGTTTTTAGCACAGGACAAAGCGAGACTCTCGAGCACAGCACACTCCTGGGTTTCTCTAGCACACGCTTACAGTTAGTTTCCAAAATATCAGGGCCTACTGTGGCCAGGCCTCTGTTACATCCAGTCTCTTGCCTCAGAGGCCCTGATGTACTATTAACAACAAACAAAAAGTTCATTTCAGTAACCTTCTCGTCTGGTGATTTCCTTTCACCTGTGGATCCCCCTCAACAGGGCTCTGTTCATTTTTTGTAAACTTGGCTTCCCGCAGTCAGGTTCACATTTGCCAGTTTCACACAGTTCACTTATTTGTGATCCCTTGCAGGATTCACTTCCCTTAGCTTTCTAGCCCCCAGTCAGGCTTTCCACATTTATCGTTCATACAGCGCTTTCGCTCAGCCGGGCACACACTCCTGTTTCACACTGTCACAACTTTGATAATGGGTTAAGGACTTTCGATTGTACCAGGGATTTAGCCTCGGCCCTCGTATGACCACCTTAACGCTGTATGTCAGCCTTTCCTACGACCTCCTCTTACTATATTATTCACAGGAAAATGGGACCCGCCAGACACGTGGCGCCAGACCACTCTGCAGCTGGTCTTTCCCTTGATTTTAAAAGTTCAGTAGTACACAAGTTCTTTGTTCATAACAAGTTGCCGTTTGCATCCTTCACTCAACACAGTCCGGTATATATCGGTTCTACCTCCGACTCACTGGCTGTGCCGACTTCCTTGTCGTTTTCTTGTCTCTGGAGTCACAGACGGTAGCACATACATCTCCCTACCTCGGTTATCAGTACGGGAGAGCCCTGTGCACCATTTACATCTGTTACACCACACATCAGCTGTAGTTCCTGGTTTCATGATTCTTTTCACAGAGACTTTGCGGGCTTGGGTTGAAAAGGGCAAGGGTATTTCCCTCCTTGTTGTCCTTTCTGTTCTCTTTGCTTTTCTTCTCCGTTTGAACTGCCGTCCTGGAAGCTGTTTTGTCGTGCGTTTGGCATTGCTCCAAATGTAATCTCGTGCTCTGCCTTTTAACCCTGTGGGGAAGGGAAAGGGCTGCCAGGTGTGTTTAGTTATTGTCAATTGCCTGACTCTGACTGACCCCTGTGTTGGGACATGTCAGGTAAACGGCTCTGGTGTTAGTCTGTTGCCTTTAACAGTGTAAGAAAGTGTTTGTGTCGGAAAGGGGGCGGGGTAAACGCTTTCTAGTATCCTACGGGGTGGGATGGTGAAAAGGAGTTAGAAGGAAGGGGGTACCACGTCTCACCCGCCAGTGTCCCACCTCCACTCCGCAAAGACCCCTCGTCCAGGTATTCCTCCTCCAATGGTCCACCCCCTGGAACTGGATCCAATAGCAATGGCCGTGTCCTGGCCACCTGGGTGAGACGCCTTCAGGTACAGTAGTCTCAGCATAACATGCTCCAAGCTATTTTAATGCATCCCTGAGCCCTATATAAACCCAATCAGCGTAGCATACAACTTTTTAAAAAAGGACCTCGGAATATGCAAAGGCACGTTTAGGAAATGGTACAGTAGGTGAGGGAGGACCACCATTTTAACAGGTGCAACCTGCCCCATCACTAAAGAGGCAGCTTTTTCACAAAACCTTTTGAGCGTTCAATATCTTCCCTTGCTCTGGTCGTATTTAGCTCATGCAACAGCTTAACATTGTGGCATATGTGCTCCACAAGATAACGGAATGTTCTCATCGCCCATTGCAAACCCAGGTCCAGCAGTCTCTCCTCATTGAGGCTGGCCCATCTTGCCAGTAGAAACATGCATTACCGTTATCCCAGAGAAAACCGAAAAGTTGTTGCAGTCCTCAAGGATGTTTGGCAAATTATATTCCGGGTTCTGGATGTACAAGGGCATGTAATCTGTATACGACGAGATAAAATGATTAATCCCATCTACCATCACCATCAGCCCTGCTTCTCAGAATTCTGTTCTAAAGAACGCTGCCAGAGGTTTGGTTGCCAATATGAAAAGATTGGGGGATGGGGAGAACCCTTGCTTCGTGTCCCCCTGTATATACCATCCCTTGGATATGTGCTTGTCAGTCTTCACCCGCACAATAGGTCTTGTGTACATCAGCTTAACCCACCTAACAAACCCCAAAATGTTCCAGGGTGGCATAGAACCAGTCCCACCTGACCAAGTCGAATGCCTTAATGGTGTCCAATGAGATCACTGTGCAGTTATCCTCTCAAAGTCTTGTCCTCTCAATGACCATATGTAGTAATCTCAGGTTCCCGGTGGTGGACCTGCCCGGAACATACCCTGACTGGTCCAGATCTATTAACCCACCAATCGCCTTTTTCAGCCTCCCCGCACGGAGAGTAGTGAGGATCTTACAATTCTGGTTAACCATGGACATGGTCTATACGATTCACATTTTTGCATTACATTGCCCGGTTTTAACACTGGGATAGTGAGACTCCCTCATACTTGGCGGCAGCCTGCTCCACTCATATGCACCTTCTAAAGTATGTATCAGTTGTAGAGCCAGTTCCCCCATGAACTCTCTAGAACGTTCTGCCAGCAGGCTATCGCTGCATGGCGGGCAAAGCAAGGATCACTTTGTGTAACTCCTCTAGTACAAGTAAATCTATCTTGGACAATGCATCTTCTATTTCCTTCACATTCACTACCCTATCTACACTGTAAAGGTTCTCTCATAAAACTGTTGCATGGTTATTCACCTCTCCCTTTGACCTCCACAATTCTCCACTTTCATCAGTTGTCTCAGCAATTATGGCCTGTGGCTCTTCTCTCCAACAGAGCCAAGCCAGCAACTTAACAGGCGTGTCCCCATGCCCATGTAGCTTTTCTGTATACCTGCCATAGTTTTATCTGCCCAGACGCTCACAGTTTTCAAAACAACTCTGACGAAGCTTAAGGTCACCTTCCACCTCACCCTGTATCGGCTGTGTCCATTACAAGTGCTTGATCTTGTATTCCAGTAATTGCGCTAGAAAATCCTGCTCAACTCCTCCAGCCTTGGCTATTGCTCCCCCCTCATCACCACTTTGAACGCTTCCCCCAGAATGTCACTCCCTCCACACTTCCTGTGTTCATCTCGGGTACCCCTCTATCCGTCCGCCATATGTTCCCGCAAAGGGTAATCCTGTAAAGCCTCCGCTATAAGCCTCGTCGTCGGCACCAGAGGGATGCCTATACCCAGGCACCAGTTGGCAAACAACAGTGCATGATCCAACAGAGTTTTCCACTCCAGCGCCATCACCAAGAATTCCCCGACTGTGTCAACCCCTGTGAATAAATAATCAATGTGTGTATAGATTTTATGTAGGCCTGAACAGTGCGAGTATTCCCTATCATGTACGTTCATTCATCTCCAGATGTCCAACTCCAGGTTTTTAAGCAACCTCCCCAACACCATTTTTCAATATTTACCATCAGATCATTCCATCTTAGGGTCTAGTGTGCAGTTGAACCCCCCCCCTAAAATCCACAACTCCCTTATAAAGGCCAACCTGGTGTACACAGAGTGTAAAATACTTGAAGCATCATGGTTAGGGGCATACATGTTTATCATCCATCTGCACCTCCTTCCAACTAAAGTGAATGGAGGGTGACACCTAAATTATATTGAAAACCTTCCTCTATAGGAAATCTCGTTCGGGCTCGATTGCTCATCTCCTTGATGTAGGCCAACTGACTACTATTGGTTCTTATGCCGTGAGCATTAGAGCCTTTTGATAGCGCGCAGGCAATGGATGGGATGCAGAATGACACTGACACCAAATAATTAAACCAATTCCGAAAGATGGCAAAGTGTTTTCTGTTTTATCATCAATTGTTTAAAACGGGGAGTTACAACGGACGTCGCACAAGCATTCTCAAAGCATCTCATTAAAAAAAGGAAATCACGAGCCCAACGAAAGACGAAGGCAGCAGAACCAGAGGAGGCCCAGGGACCGCTCCCCGCGGGCGTGCGGACCCCTGGAACACACCGAAGGTACGAGCCGCCTCCCCCACGCCCCCCCTAGCACCACCAGACAGGGGGGTTACCTGGGTGTGAGGCTCCCCACCCCCCCCAGGAGGGGGAAACAAAAGGAAAAAGGGGAGAAAAAAAAAGCCACGGACAAACAGCTAGGCCACCACTGGTCGGGCGCTGGATCTAGATTACCCTCCCCCCTGCAGATTCAAAGAAGCCCACAAAACTAGCCCTACAGGCTTCCGGGTTCCCGGCGTCCCTCCAAGGGGTACCCAGTAAAGGCCCCGATCCCCCACGGGAGTTCGGACAGGGTGAGAGGCCCCCGCCAGGTGACGATGGGGCGTGTGCCCGCCCCCCCCCGCCGCAACGTTCTACAACTCCGGCGGGAGCAGGCCCGGGACGGGTCTGCCCCAGTGGACGGTGCCTTGGTCTCGGGGGCCCCCCCGCTGATGTCCCCAGGAGAACGGTCTCACCCCCCCACCAGGGACATTGTGGCCCAGACAGTAGACCACGGGAAGGCACCTGATGAGCTGGCGGGAGTCCCTGCAGGAATATCGCTTCCAGGAGGGCAAAAAAGGCGACAAAGGTACAAGTCTGAAAAGAACCATGGCCCAGTCGGAAGACACAGCCCCTTCCTCCTCAGCCATGGAAAGGGGCTTCGCCTCAATTTTACAAGAAATCAGGGACATGCGTTCTGATATTGCACAGAAGTTTGAAAAAATGGACCAAAGGGTGGATAATATTGAAGACAGATTGCTTCAGGTCGAGATCCAGCAAACGACCTCGGCACCCCAAGAGATTCAACTCAACATGAGGCTAGAAGCCCTGGAAAAGAGGGACGAGGAGAGAGCCCGCCAGATGGACGATTTCGAAAATAGGGAGAGGAGGAACAACCTCAGGATTTTCGGGGTGCCCGAAATGGAGGGGGAAACGGAGAGGGACGTCACCAGAACGGTGCGGGACATCATTACTCATGACCCCGGCCCGTCGAGGGACAGGAGAAAGAGAACCGGGACGCGGAAATATAGGAAAATGAACACCCCATCTCCAGCAAAGGAAGGCGGTCGGAACGATTCCGAGGACTGAGAACGGACTCGAACTGTTATGATCTAAAATGGCATTTGGAGGAGTCGGAGGTTCAATCTTTAACTGCATCCCCACGAACAGCAAGTAAATGGGTCTCACAAAAGGAATGCAGCCGTGGGAGGGTTTGGGGGCGCAAGAGGTTCAGCTTCAAGGGCGATTAGACTGGCCACAGGGGGCAGGCTGGTGGTTCGGCCAAAAGCCAGTGTTGGTGGAACAATTTGGCTGGACGCCGGGGAGGGGGGAGAGGGGGTACACGAAAGTTGAGGGGGTTCAGTTTGGATTTGGGGTAGGGGGGCAGTTGGGGTTTTGTTACATGCCCGCCCGGGGGGTAGGGTGGGGGGAAGAGGGGAGTTCAAAGCACAATTCAAGGAGCAACCGGGAATGAGCATTACAAAGTCGTTGACCGTGACAGAAGATTACTTAGATCATGGCTGAGAGTCTGCCTGCCCTGGGTGTGGGTTCCCTCAATGTTCGGGGCTTAAATTCCCCCACGAAAAGATCCCTGGTTAGTAGGGAGTTCCGAAGAGCCAAGCTCGACATCCTCTTCTTGCAAGAGACCCACTGGTCACTGGGGAAGGAACCCAAATTGCGGGGTGGTGGGATTGGGGAGGTCTTCAGCGCTTCCCACAAGGGAAAGAAACGAGGAGTGGCTATACTATTAGCCAGAGGCGTCAACTTCGAAAAAGAAACCATATTGAAAGACCCGGGGGGCCGCTATCTGCTAGTCCGTGGAGCCCTGCAGGGGCCCCTCTCACCCTGGCGGCCATCTACAGTCCAAACGAAGGCCAAGCACAGTTCTGGGAGGAGATGAGGGATAAACTAAAACCTTTTGTTCACGGTACGGTGGTGGTGGGTGGGGATTTTAATATGGTCCTGGACCCAATCCGGGACAGGAAACAAACAGGCCCCCAGATCCCCAGGGCAGCGGATGAAATCATGGCCCGAACCTTCCAGAGGGTTAATTCAGAACTAGGCTTGGTGGATACGGTCCCAACCCCCAGATCCGAGACCCCCTCCTTTACGTATTACTCAGCAATCCACGCATCGTTTTCCAGAATAGACTACATCTTTGTGGACGAGTCCTTGTTCCCATTTATATCTGGCTACAGGGTTGAGCCGGTCCCCTGGTCTGACCACGACCTAGTCAGAGTTACTATAGCGAGGGAAGGGCTGAGTGACCGCGGGGGGAGATGGAAGTGTAATGACTTTCTACTAAAAGATGAGGTACTAGCGCAGGAGGTACTTGAGGCCATCACTGCATTTTTGGAGTTTAATGACAATGGGGAGGTAGGTCTACACACCCTTTGTGACGCCTTCAAGGCCACCTTGCGTGGAGTCCTGATCAAAATAGGAGCCCAAAAAGGGTAAGGGCCGTCCAGGAAAGGTGCCTGAGGGAGAAAATAGCCCAATTCCAACCAGGGGGTTCCCCTGCGGAGCCCTTATACTGTGACAGGATAGCCGCCCTGGCTGATTGCAGGCTCCAGTTGAAGGAACTCCTCCTCCAAAAAACTGAGAGAAGTCTCCAGCTGGTCAGACAGAGGTACTATGAGAAGGGGGACAGGGCGGACAGGATCTTAGCCTGGAAGCTGCGAGAGGTCCAGAGAAGCAAAATGGTGAGAGCAGTTAAAAATGAGGAGGGGAAATTAGGCCACGATGCATCCCACATAGGAGAGGCATTCCGCAGATATTACGAAAAACTATACTCTTCTGAATATAACGGGGATGAGGAGGAAATCGAGGGGTTTCTGGATTCTATACAGATCCCAGCCCTTTCCAGGGAGATGGCGGAGGGGTTGGAGGGCCCGGTGACCGAGGATGAGGTGGAGCGAGTGATTAGCGGCATGAAGGGGGGGTACCTCCCCGGGTGAGGATGGCTACTCAGTCTTCTTTTACAAAAGGTTCCGTTCTACCCTGGCTCCGTACCTGGTAAAGGTGTTCAACGCAGTGTTGGAGGGGGGGTCTCTCCCGGACTCGATGATTGAGGCGATCATAGTGGTGCGCCCCAAGGATGGTAGGGACCCCTCGGAGTGTGCCTTCTACCGCCCAATATCTTTGTTGAATACTGACGTGAAGATCCTGGCTAAGGTGATTGGGAGGCAGATAGAGGGGGTCCTGCCGAAACTAGTCCACGGAGACCAAGTGGGTTTCATAGGAGGTCGTCAGGGCTCAGACAACATCCGAAAAACTATAGATTTGTTCCACCATGCCCAGAGGTCTGATCTTGACGCGAGCGTCCTATCCTTGGACTCTGAAAAGGCGTTCGACAAGGTTGAATGGAGATTCATGGCACTCACCCTCCAGAGAATGGGCTTTGGGCCACAGATCCGGGACTGGGTGGCTGCACTATACAGGCCCCGAAGGCTAGGGTTCAGGTGAACGGCAGGCTATAAGACCCGTTCTCCCTCTCGCGGGGAACCAGGCAGGGATGTCCGCTTTCCCCCCTAATCTACGTTGTTGCAATGGAACCCCTGGCCATCGCAGTCAGAGCTCATAGAGATATCAAGGGGATTAAGAGAGGTGAGGTGGAATTTAAGCTATCCTTGTTTGCGGATGATATCCTGGCCTACCTGGTGGACCCACGGCTCTCGCTTCCCCCCCTCTTGTCTCTGATGGCCACATTTGGGAGCTTCTCGGGGCTCAAAATTAACGCATCCAAATCGGTCCTACTCCCCATGAGAACACTAGACCCGGGCTTGGTCTCCCTGGACAGGTTGGAGGGGATAACAGTGGGGAAAATCGCTATCCGATACCTAGGTGTCCTCCTCCCCAGGGACCTTTCCAATCTTGCCCCTATGAATTACGACCCTGTGATGGTGGGGATTACGGCAGACCTGAGGAGATGGGGCTCCAGGATTCTGTCCTGGTATGGCCGCATGACGGCAGTCAAGATGAACATTCTTCCACGGTTATTGTATCTCTTTACCTCTCTTCCCGCGGTCGTCCCCGACCAAACCTTCAGGTTCCTCCAAAACACGGTCTGTGAGTTTATATGGCAGGGGAGGACACTGAGATCTGCAAAAACTGTCCTGACTTTACCTAGGGAGGAGGGAGGGTTTGGGCTACCAGATTTCCAGCTTTACTATTGTGCCGCCCAGTTGCGTGTCCTCCTGGAGCATATGAAAGAGGGGCTGGGCACATACTGGTCCTATCTGGAGGACATGGATACCACTAAAGGTTCGGGACCTTCTATGGGCCCCACGAAAATTTATTCCGAATAGATTAAAGTCCCACCCAACATTGGGCGTTCTCTGGGCGATCTGGCGGGAGGGCCCCCAGACAGCACACTTAACGTCATGGCCGTCCCTGATGTCCTCTCTATGGGGCCAACCCCTCAAGTTGGGCAGTAGGGGGTTCCGCTGTGCACAGTCCTGGTCCGACTCGGGGATGGAATGGGCAGGGCAGATGTTTAGGGAAGGAGAATTCCTACCATATGAGGAATTGAGGGATGCTCTTGGTCAGGGGTCACTATCCATTTTTGAATATATCCGCTTGAAGGGCATCCTATGTGACCAGGCCTGGGGCCAAGATTTGAAGAGACAACTGACCCCCTTTGAGAAGTTTCTTGATACAGCGTTCTCCAGGAAGGGGGCGGTTTCAGGGATGTATAAAATTTTGAACACTGTCAATTTGGGGGAGAGGAGGCGGTTCCGCTCTTTTTGGAACGAGTTGGCAGGGGAAGAGATCTCGGAGGACGCCTGGTCCAGGATATTTAAAATAGCCTTCCACGGGAACTTATTTACCGCGGATATGGAACATAACTTTAAAATCCTCCAGGGATGGCACAGAGACCCTGCAAAGTTGTCAAAAATGTTCCCAGGTGTATCCCCAGCATGCCCAAGGAGTTGTGACCAGGTTGGTTCGAGGGCACACATGTGGTGGCACTGCCCAAAGGTACAGGCATATTGGGAGGAGGTAAGGGGCTGGATCGCTGAAATCTCTGAGGAATTCCTCCCCCAGAACCCTCTGACTATGCTGCTGGGCCTCCCCCCAGAGGACATGGACACATTGAGGTACCCTAGAATGTGGGAAACAATGCTACGAGCGGGAAGGGTTGCCCTCGCCCAAAAGTGGAAGAGCCCAGAAACTCCCTCCAAGGTGGAATGGCTACAGAAGGTCAACAATATGTTCTTGATGGACAAACTGACGGCAATGGTAAATAATGTCTCGTCCTCCTTCCAAGCGAACTGGTACGGGGTGCAACAGACCTGGGGATGGGATGTCCACTGATCCGTAGCGTGGAATTGGGAATGGTTTGGGCGCCCATGGCCCTGGAATCGGCAGACGGAATACAGCCATACTAGAAGTCAACACTCATGCTCGCTCCCAAGCTCCCGACTAATAGAGCTTGCATCACAAAGCTCCAAGAAGGGGGATTTTTTGTTGGGGGGGTGGGATTTTATTGGGGTGGTGGGGGTGGAGGGGCAGAGGCCTCCGGGCCTGTCACTTGATTTCATGTGAATATGCTTGGTGCCCTAAAGTTTGTTTAAGAAAATGTTAATAAAACCAAAGTTTAAAAAAAAAAAAGGAAACCACACTGATATACTAAAGGTTCGTCTTACGTGACGTCATACTATGTGGCAAACTAAGAAACCTACGGAGGATTGTGATATGCTCAAGGGGAACATCTAAGCATACTTTCTATAAGGGGGTGGATAGTGATTGGACATCTACTGTCAGGTGGACAACTTATGCCCACCTTCATCATTATTAAGTATACAGTAGATCATTGGCTCTCAAACTAAAAGGCCCTTCGATATATGGCCCTGCTTGTGCTAGTCTGGAACATTCGGCTCACTAGCAGCACGTAAACTCAAACCCAGGTGCCAGGAGGTGGACATGACTTTACCTCCCCACCCAATTAGCCCAACGTCTCTCATCACCCATGTCTTCCGCCATGAAGATTGTCTTTGAACTTGGCCATGCAAAGTATTCTCGTCTCTGGGAATATAAGGGAGTGTGGGCACGTACTATCATAGTTCTGGAACTGCATGCCCAACTCTATTTCCATCCTTGGCTCACGTGACAGGAGACCACAATTCGGCCTATTTTACAGCCTTTAATTGTCTTGAATGAATAAAACTTGGCAAGCATGGTGTGCTTTCTTTGCACCTTAACAAGGGATGATTCAGCATCTTTCGTTCACTGCCTTCAAGAATAGATAACAAGTCTTGGCCTCTTTAGCCTTGACACCAGGCCAGACAGCCATTCTCCATTCTCCACAATCCCAGATAATTCTTTGCTGCGACACAGCTTTCGGTCCTTTTTCTCCATGGGTTTGAACTTACTATATTTGTGACCCCAATGTCCAGCTTCTATACAATGGTGGCTCCGCCTGCAGTCTATTCACTACTTATAGCCAGCTTCTAAGATTACTTGATCTGCTTGCGTTGCTGCATCTGTACATTTATTGAACGGCTTGCATTTTCTGCAGTGCTTCTCACATGTACAATCTTCTTTTCGCATATGAAAGTTTACTTGATTCTTTACTTCATCCCTTTCTATAAGGTCCATACATTCTCTTCTTCAGCCAGTCTTCAGGGCATCATGCTAGTCTCTTCTGACGTCTCCAGCATCTCTTTCACTCACTCTAATATTCCTTCAGGGAGCTCCTCCATTAGATTATCTACCCTTCGGGAATACATTTGATATGGCTTTCTTAATGGATACCTTTTCTTGAATATTCACAGCAGAACGGTCACAATTGCTTGTGTCAAAATTTCAGGCTGCCAACATATAGGTAGTAGAGGGGTGGGACTTCCTGAAGAAGCATGTGGCTGCTCCTCTACACTCCCCCCTCTGGTCGATTCATCAACCACATTTTCTCCAGTCTCCACATTTTGATACCTTTCTCTTGTAGAAGTATTTCTTCAGAGTCCAAATCTTCATCACTCCCTTCAGGGAACCTGCTGATTTGACATCTTCATCCACACTCCACGTCATGTAGCTGCACTGTCCATTTGGATTACAATAGACCCATCGTCCCACATACTTCTTGTGATTCTTCAGATACGGGAACTTCGTTCGATCAGGTGCTACGATGCTGGCCGCCTCTATGTATTTCCTGACATCTTCATCAGTCAACTCTTTGGGCACAAACCCTGACTCGACATTGATCATGATCTTCATTCCTACTGCCTTGTTTGCCGTCTTCTTGCATTTTGCAGTTATTTTCCTGATCACACAGAATCCAAACATCACCATCACCAATATTGCTCCAAGAAACTTGAAGACCTTTGCCATCCACTGCGGAATCTATGAGAATATAGACGCAAACCAGCTGTCATCTATAATGTTCTCTGTCTCGTCTTCCATCTTGGTATGCAGGTTTGTCAGCAATGTTATGGCCTCTGTTAAGGTCCCATTCTCATCATCATGAGAAGGTATGAACGTGCAGCATGAAGGCCTGATTTTGGTGCAAACTCCTCCTTCCAACGCAGTGATCATGTCAAGGACATATCTGTTCTGCAGGGTCATCAGTCCTAGGGCCCTCAACTCTTCTTGATAGTATTGAATCCCTTTATGGTGGTGTTGATTGTCTGAAGAAGCTCCCATATGGTTATCTGTAACCATTTAGCATTAGCCATCGTCTGGATCCCACACATGAAGATAGATGTAAATATTGAAGCAGTCTGGCTAAACAACCTGTGCTTATAGGGGATAGATTCAAAGGCTTCTATTGATTTTGCTGAGAAGTAGTTCTCTCTTCTGGTTTGATTAAGAAATTCAAGCGCCCTACTCTTCCTCCAATGGGCATATACTTTTGGAAATTCTCCAATATTCAGGTCCTTCTGAGGAATCACTAATGCTGGAACATGGATGAGCACCAAGGAGCACGTTCCTCCCCAATCCTTGGGGCAACTTCATGTATGCGCTTGACCCACAGGCCCAATATCGAAACATCAGAACAGCTGTCCCTGCTCCCATTCTGGAGACATCAATTGTAGTTTTGCAGCCTCTTACCTCCCACACAAATTATTCCTTCTCTTCGGAAACACAATGTTGCATTCGCCAACGGAATCACCATCAACTGACTCGATTCATGTTCTACCCATGTCAGCAATTTGGCAGGTTTCGCCCATGACTTCAAACACCCATCATTTACTATTTGTACTTCTTGCACATATTCTGATATCAGTAGATGAGCTGGTCAGGACATCATTCCTGCTTTTCATCCTTTCTTAGATTTTACTTTTCCATACACCAAGAATTTATTCCCATCATCCACGCGGTCCAACTATCTGTTATATCAGGGCATTACATTCTCTTCAAGTCGTTTATGACTATTTTGTCCTGTCCACCTGTAGGGTACACAAGCTTCTTGCTCTCCCATCCAGGTTGTTTCTCCATTTGCAACGTCTTGATATAATCATGCTGAAAGGGACATTTTTGATCTCCATCGTAGAGTAGCCCAAGCTTCCCTGAAATTGTCCTAGAGTCATGCATGCTGCAAGATGAACAAGGGACCTGGCATCGTGTTCTGGAATTTCTCTGGAGATGAAAGTTTGTGCTGCATTCATGGCATTGGATATGAGCGCGCATACGTAGCAACTTTCCTTAGATGTTCTTTCCCTCACATTTTTCATGTGCTGATACCACATGTTGTTACCCACGTATGCCGCATTGTCTAGATACACATTTATGCCCTCATCTTCCTCTACACTTCTCTTGCGCCTACCATAAGCATAGGTTGTGTAATGCTCAAAGTAAATTATAAGCAGTTCTTCCCCTGGAGAGAACCTTAGGCACCGTTATACTAGTAGAAGTAACTAAATCAAGAGCAGTTAGTGTGGTGGAAGGTACTATGAGGGATTCTGTCTTATCAAGAGTACTAATATGATAGAGACTGTAAAGGAGGAGAAATAGAAAGATAGAAAGTGTATTGTGCAGGCATACGTTATACACCAAAACATAAGTAACCACCTTTTATGACATTTCAGTGTTTGAGATTCCTCCTCTAAAACGGTGCCAGCTTCCAAATGTCTCATCTTTTTAATAAAATTTATTAAATTACTTTATTCTGGTAATTGCAGTACTTGTTCAATGATCGCAATGAGCAGCCTCATAATCACAGAGCCATTTTTAGGATCCTGTAAAAAAGTGTGAATATCAACATCTCTTCTGACAAGAGCAGGATAAGCTTGAAGGATAAATACAAAAACAGCAAACACAAGCCTATGCACATCCCTGTTGGTTAACAACATGGGGTTACTGTTTGGAACAGGTTGGCTCCAAGAAATTAATCTGGATAATGAGCACATTTCCAGTTTTTGATCAGGAACTGACATTTAGGCATAACTTAATACGTCAACAAACTCTAAAGTTCATTTTTCAAAAGATTCCTAAGACACTTGTTGAGAAAAAACTCCTAGGTAGGTTCGGGGCTACTAGGAGTTCGCAAACCCACAACTCCTCAAAAGCCCAGACATACAGCAATTTCAAACTGCGGTTTATTGCAGCTAAAGCCAATAGGGGTCAGCACACGGAACAAGCTCCTGGAACGTCTCGGCGATCTCTGGCTCGCAGGCCAGTTTTGTAGCTCTATGGCATCAGCATGGCATCACAACATGGGCCCTTCTCCAGCAAACCTATCCAGCAAGTGGATTGGGCGTTGAGTGGTAGTTCTCCTATAGCAACCCCTACATGTGTTAGTTTACTGGCTCTCCCATGTCAGATGTCAGGCCTGGCCCATCCCAATATTGCTGATACTAAACAAAGGGTCTGGGTCATTGGTTTTTTCCCATTGCTACCCACCCCTAGGGTCCTGAACCGTGATTGGCTAGAGCTGTCGCCCCCAGGCCTGGAACCCGAATCGGTTCTCAGTTCGGAGTGTACCTTTGCAATGAGAGTGCCCGTCCATATCTTGCAACAATCAGCTTCTCCTATAACGACTTTGCTACAAGCCATTGTCTGGCTCTGTGAGACTGCTCCGCTTTCCCAGATGTCAGTTTTGGTCCATCATCAGCTTGGCCAGATGATGTGTTCAGAGCTTCTGGAGCTCTGAATTATTCCTATTTAAGAGGAATTTTTTGCATTTACTGTACTGGTGTTACTGCAGTTCAGGGAATGGAATGTCACTTGTATCTTGGTGGCCTTGGCAGTGGGACCTGTCCCACACAGTTGCTCTCCTGTTCGCGCTGAATTCAGCTCAGCTCGGTTGTGGCCTACCGTAATTTTCCTAAGCAATGTAATGGCTTCTAACCGTTCATGCTATTGTAGTATCCAAAGGTCAGTTGTTCATGGTTCTGTCAGATCCTTCAGGTGCTCCTGCAGTTCCTTAGGGTTATTTGCATATAAGCATCCGCAAGCTTACACACATGACATCTTGCTTCTTGCGGTTTCTGCGTTGCTGCGGTCAAGCTACTAACAAAATAATAATCATGAAGACAGTATGTATATGTCCCTGCCCTCTAACTTATTAGAACTGCACGCATGTGTTCTTCGTGTATTCGGGTGCAAGGTTGTGTCCCGGTGTGCGGAAGGCACGTGTGCTTTGTGTCTAATGCTGCTATGTCGTGATGTCTCTAACAATTTTATGCATGGATCTCTGCGCTTTAGTCGAGACTGTCGATGGAGGTGTCTTTGGTCGCGTCTCGTGGCTCCTCATCCACTTTGGGCAATGTTTTCACTGCTCCTGGGCTATAGGGTTGACTGAGTGGGTACCTCTCAACATACTTGTCTATTATGGGGGCACTGGGAATAGGTCCGAAATGGTACGAACGGTCGTGGTTCCTTTGATTCTTTTTCTGGTTGGTGTGTCTGGTGGGAGGGGGAACCAGGTGTAGACTTCGACCTACCCTCTTCAGTCCCCCCCCTTTGGTTGACTTGTCGACCACATCACGAAAGAACCATTTATCTTCTTTGAGTCACCATATATTCATCACTCCTCTGAGGTGTCCATAATAGTTTGCATGATCATCAAAGGACCAATACATGTAACAGCGTGCTCCTTCGGGCTTGCACCAAACCCACTTCCCTTCATACTTCCTTGGGTCAGGGGGATTGTCCACCTTTGTTCATGCCGGAAATAGGCCACTCATCGTTATTCTCACCCTCAGTCTGTCTCTTTCTCTCACAATGTGATTCTTCGATCCTCTGATATTCACATCCATCAGTATTTGCATTCCTATTGCTTCTGATACTGTTTTCTTGCACCTTCCAATGCAGATCTTGATCTCACACAGGGATGCTGCCCCTGGTGACAGTGCTCCAACTATCACCACCTTCAGTCCATCTGACAGTATCCATGACCACAGGTATGCTAGCCAGCTCTTGTCATTCCCCGTTCCACGTGCTTCGTCCTCCATCTTGGCATGCATTCGTGATAATTGTGCAACTGCATCTAAGAGCGTTCCATTATCTTCATCGTTAGCAGGTTTGAATGTGCAACATGAACTCCCTATTTTTCGCAAACTCCTCCTTCCATTGCTGTGAGGAGATCCAGAAAGTACCTATTGTGGAGCGCCACCAATCTTATTGCTCAAAGCTCTTCCTTTATGGCGTTGAACCCATTCACTGTTGAATGTATTGTTACCATCAGCTCCCAGCAAGTGATCTGTAACCACTTGGCATTTATATATGTCTGTACGCCTGGTATCAGTGACGCAAAGAACATTTGTGTTCTGCTAAACAGTCGGTGTTCTGCTGGTACTTCGTCCAAGTCTGGTTCTGATTTGCCTGAAAAGTAATTCCCCCCCTCTTTTCACTCTTCTCAGTCCTCTTTGCTCGTAAGGCTTTTTTTATTTGGACAGGTGGTGCTCCCTCCAGTGACCTCTTCTTCCTTTTATTGTTTTCCATCTTCGGAAAGTCATCAAGCTTCACATCTTTCTTGGGTACCACCAACAAGGTCATGTTGATGTGCACCATGGAGCATACCCCTCTCCAGTTAGGTGGCAATTTCTCATATGCATTAGGTCCACATGTCCAATAGTGATCCAATAGCACTGCCGCTCCTGCTCCCAATGCCGGCATGGTCTCAGTCGTCTTGCGGCCCTCATTTTCACCAACGTCCATTTCGCCATTGTACCGGTAACATAAAGCTGGTGTCTTCAGGGGAATTATTGGCATTGGTCCAGCTTCGTTCGCTACCCATGTTACCATCTTTGCACTTCTGTCCCACTCCTTCAGACACTTGTCATTTTCTTCTTGCACCTTGCTCTTTGGTGAATTGGCTAAAGTCAGTGTCTTGCTTCACACAACTCCCTCTTCGCATCCATTGTTAGCGTATACATGTCCACAGATCAATATCTGTGGTCTCTCCCAGCAGCCGGGCTCTCTTCCCGTCTCTTTTACTCTTGTCAATGGGCATGGCAATTCCTTCAGTGTGATAATCTTAGTCTCTCCTTTCTCTGGACCATCTGTTATGTACTGCAACCCTTCATCGAGCTGTCAGTAATTGTTCATCATGTCTAGCGTCTTGATGCACCTATCTTCATATGGGGCGGTCCCCTTGGACATCCATCTAAAGTTTGCTGTCTTTCCTTGGAACTGGCCTCGCGTTTGGACCATTGCGACGTACATCACGCACTGTGCTTTAGCTATGGGTATTTCAGTTGCAATTAACTTTCTAGAAGCACTCATGGCCTAGGGGATTGGTGGTGTCCCTACCAACCTTGGACATGTGTTTGTACCACATGTTGTTACGCATGCTGTGTCCGTGAGATACAAGCGAGATCCCTTCATGTCTGCATCAACATTGCGCTTACCTCTCCTTACCTTATCAGCAGTGTCTTCTCTTCCAACTGACATGGTAGTGCCTCCTGCTTGGGTCAGGGAAATATTAGAAGGGGATACAGCGGTAGCACCCATTGCGACATAGAGCTGCCATACTATAATGCCCAGCACTCCAGTGGGAATCAATAGACACACCATTGTCAAAACAAACTTTATTGTTTCTGCCATGACCCCTTACGCTGCTTGGTCCTTGCAGCTGATGAGATGGATAGAGTTGCCTGCCATAAATCGCAAGAAAGGCATTACTGTGTTCATATTTGTTAATACCTTCAAGCTGCGTGAACTAAATAATCACTTATGGCGAAAGCAAATATTTCCTCCCAGACCTTTCTTACGGAGGAATCTCTTAGTGTGGGCAAAATGGGGCATGCACCGTGTTCTAACTCGCAGGTATGTTTGGGCCAGATATTCTATGAACACCAGAAAATATACTTCACTGGATCACGCTGTGAATCATCTGAGTCTCCTTATATGGTACACAAACTGGTTAGAGAATGCTTCAGGGTGGTCAATGGGAAGCATCATCAGGGCATTTCCCTAGACAATTCTAGCAACATTCGCACTAACTTGCATGTGTGGAAGAAAAGAGAACAAACACAGTGTTTCAGCTGTCGAATGTGACCGAGAATTCCAGTTGCAGCATCACAGCCTGCATGTGCGACCAAAGAGAGAGCAAGCAAGTGTTTCAGATGTCAATGTTTACAAGTGTTCCAGTCACTACTTCGGCTACTTGGGATCGTCGGACCATAGGATGGCCAGGTCTCCCTATCTGTGTAAGATCTGCATGCACTTGTAGTTCATCAAGATCCTCAACGTTGGCCCGGTTGATTACTGTTATCCTGTTGCCGGGCGAGGCCACTGCTTTGTAGGGCTTGATGTCCTGGATGTGGTTCCAAACAGACACTCTCTGTCCATGACGGCTTCCATGACGTGGGGGCCGGAGAACCTGGGTGAATTTCACCTACGAAGGAAGTTCTATAGGAGGACTAGTTCCCCCACCTTTATTGAATGTGGGTGTGAAATGTTTTGCACTTGGACATCGGAATCTGCGGCTTCGTTGTCTTTAGGCCTGCCCTGTGTCTGCTGTATCTGGCGAGAGGTAAAAAGTGCTAGAAACCAAAGAATTGATATACTCGAACATCTCTTGCCCTAGCACATCTGCACTATTCTCACAGTCCTTCAATGCTCTAGCGGGAGGAGCCATGGGACGATGCATGCGTTGTCCTGTCATCACCTCGTGGGGCGTTAAATGGTGGTCGGACCCCTGGCTTGTTGCGCAATTCTAATAGTGCCAAAGGCAAACAGTGAAGCCAGTTTTTCTTGGTGCTCTGCTGAGTTTTGGCAATGCACTCCTTCAGGAGGCCATTGAGGCGTTCACACAACCCATTTGCTTACAGGTGGTACGCACAGGTGAATTTTTGTTTTATTCCTAGTAGGGCTGTGATGTGCTGAAACATTTAATTGGCGAAGTGAGGGCCATTGTCGGACCGCAGGACCTCACAAACGCCCCATCTTGGGAATATTTCCCGGACCAGAAATGTTGCTGGCCTGAGGGCGTCTGCACGTGAACAGGGCCCTGCCTCAATCCATCTGGAGAATGGGCATTCAACCACTATTATGTAGCAGTATTCTTGACACACTTGGATCATGTCTACCTAATCTACATGGAGATGCAGAAATGGGCCTTCGGGTCTCGGTATGGCTCCTCTCAACTCTCAGGGTGTGTCCAGCTGTGAACTGCTGGCAAGTCAAGCAGTTACTAATGAAGTTGGCTACATGTTCATTCACTTTTCCTGTGTGTTTTGGATAATGTAACTGTGCCAGGGCTGTTTTCAATAAAGCAAGTGGCAAGACCACTTTCCCTGTGTTGTTTTGTCACCATAGGGCATCTGTTGGAGACATGGAGCATCCTATTTTTACGGATAGTTCTCTCACCTCCTGTGGTACTGCTCCCTGCAATTCCATAACTTGTCTCTCTGGTATGTTGTTGTAGCCCTCCCTCATCACCATGTTTCTTACGCCTCCTAGGGCGTTGGGTCTCTCTTTCAGTTCCACAGTTCCCCCAAAGTATGCTGCACATTTTGCCTCAGTCCGCTGCCCCATTTCCCCTTGAGATTGCATCTTACCTTTTGTGTGGGCCTGGCACTTCGCTAGTGCTAGTTGCCTTGGATATGCAATCATGTCGATCAGTTTGCCTAGCAAAAGCGCATACTGTACTGGGGTCCCATCTGCTCTCCTGAACCCTCTCCTTAGCCATTGCGCCAATCCTGAATGTACAGTTGATGTGATGTAAGCACTGTCAGAACAAATTGTCACACTTTTGTCTATGCTGTGCTCTAGCACCAGTGTAAGGGCCACTAGCTCTGCTGCTTGTGCTGAGTAATGAGGTGGGATTTGTGCACTCATAACCACCTCGCTTGTCCAGTCTGCCTTCAGTCTCACTACAGCAGTTCTAGTCCTGCTGATCCCATCAGTTTGATCAATAGTCGATTAACCATCAATGTACAGCATGTCTCCCCCCTTAAGTGCATCTTCCTCCACCTTGCGTGTCTCACTAAATTGCTCTATGTTCTTAGTGCAGTCATGAGCCCAGTCCCCCGGCTGAAGGGAGTCTGCCAAAAATGTGGCTGGGTTTACTTTCTTGCAACATAGTATTCTCAGTCCCACATTTAATAGTATGACCTAGTAACCTGATGCTCTTTGTGTTATCAGTGTGCTCTTTGGCTTAGGCAGTATCGCAAACAGGGCTGATCCACGTAGAGAGTGGTGGTGCACCCCATTGTCACTGCTGATGCCCTTTCCACTGCGAAGGCTGCAGTTGCCAAAGATTGTTTGCATGGGTAGAGTCCTCATCACTCGGTCAAGATGTCCACTGTAGTAAGCAATTGGTTTATGGCCCATTCTTGTTTTCTGAGTCAGTACTGCCTTCATCATTACACCATCAGTGTGGGAGAACAGGAAGAACTCCCTTTTGTAGTCAGGGGTCCCTAACACTGGAGCAGTGCATATGGCCAGTTTCAGTTCATCAAACGCGTCAGCCATCTCTGTGGTCCGTTGTAGTGTCTTTGTTCCCCTCTGGGCCTCCTTTAGTGCAGTCAAGAGTGGCCTGGTGTATGTGCTGTAGTCAAAGACCCATGGCTCTGCAGTAATTGCATAACCCCAGGAATCATTGCATTTCCCTCACTGTTTTGGGCTGTGGTATCGGAAAATATCATTACTGCTCTCTTTGGGGCTATATTCCTACCGTCCTTGGATATCATCTGTCCAATGTATAACACTTCCTTCTGACAATATTGTAGCTTGGCCCACCTTGTACCCATTGTCAGCTAACACTGTCAGAATGTGCACTGAGTCTTTCCTGCACTCATCTTCTGTCTCACTGCATATCAAAATGTCGTCAACATCCTGTAGGACTGTGCTCTCTGTCTCTATGTTGCTTAGATCCATCTGGATCACCCTGTTGAAGATGGATGGTGACTCGCAATACCCTTGTGGCAAACAAGTATGTTTCCACTTCTGGTTGCGGTACATAGAACTGGTAGGATCTTGTGAGTCTGGGTGCAATGGTACTGATAAGAATGGGTTCTTTAAATCAATGAGTGTGAAACAGCTGGCTTCTGCCGGAATGCCAGACAAGATTGTCGCTGGATGTGCTGCTACTGGATACTCTGCTTCTAAAATATGGTTAAGAAATTTCAAGTCCTGAAGGAAACGCCACAACCCCCGTTGGCCTTAAGCACAGGGTACACTGCCGTGTTGCATGGAGATTCTGATGGTACCAGAATGCCTCTCTCAATGAGGGTGTTAATTGTTTCATAAATGCCTGCATCTGCTTCCTTGGTTAGGGGATACTGTTTCACCCTTGGCAATATTGCTCCTGGTTTCAGTTTGATCTTCACTCCCCCTATGCTCTTTATGCACAACACGTCATAAGGACTTGTGGTCCATAAGCTGTCTGGTACCTTTGCATTTCCTCCTCCCAGAATGAGGGTGGCGCCCTTCAGCTTCCTCACCATTCTCTGCGGTACCTCTCTGTAATGAATCTGTAACCCGAAGGTTTTGCTAATTTCGAACACCATTTCCACTTCCAGTCTTTCTTCCTTAAAGAGCTCATCTGACATAGTTGTTAGCCTATATCCTTCTGCAACTGCAATGATTGCTCAACATGCCCTCCCCGTGTCATCTGTTGCATGTACTGCAATCCAATCCTCTCTTGCCAATACTGCCTCGATTTCAATGGACACTATTGTCACCTCTGGCTCATCCATTGATGTCCCGGGCCTAAACAGGTACTCGCCAAACCCTTCCTGTGATGTCTGTCTGTCCCGTATTGAAACTTTTCGGGGTCCACCAGCACCCCCCTCTATTCTGTACACCCACAATATGCCAGAACAATCTGTCTTACGTTCAACATGTGTATGTCTGGAGTTGAGCACACAATACCCTTGTCTTTGAATGAAATGGTCATGTTTATCCTGCTCATGATGTCACGTCCCAATATATTTACAGGTGTCTGTCGAGAATAAAGTAAAAGGTAGTGATAAATCATGATCTACTATTGATGGTGAAATGTCAGAAAAAGGAACCACTTTCCGAGCCCCAGACAATACTTGAGTGTTCATGGCATCGCCGGACACTGCAAATGTCCCTTCCCGGATACATGACCTAGTCGCCCCAGTGTTAACAAGAAAGGAAAACGTTTTGTCACCTATTGCCACCCCTATGCAGGGTTCCTCTGCAGGATTGGGTGCGACTGAAAGGATGAGACATCAAGTTCATCTGTGGGCTGTCCTACTGAGGGTACAATGACAATCCGTTCCCTGTGAAGGGGTTGTTTCCAACCATGGTAACCCCTCCCAATCTCCTAACTGGTACTGTCGCCAGTGTGTCCATGGGTTCCGCTGTGGTGTTGTTCTGTAGTTGTGTTGACTGTTTGTTCCCCCTGATCTACGGTGCTTGCAAATATTGTGGTAGTGGTGCATTTTCAGTGCTTGTGTCTGTATCTGTGGTGGTGCTGATGCTTGCGTCTGCTTGTGGCATTTGTTGGTAGGTGCCCTGTATCTGTCCTTGTTGCTGTAGACCCTGGGCATAATAATCCTCTTGTCCCTGTGATAGTTCTGCCCCTGGTCTCCCCAATCTTGGTGTCGGCATGCCCTTAAAATGTGTCCTGGCTGCCTGCAGGTCCAACATTGAGGCGTTCCCTCCCTTGCCCTGGTAAACCCCCCTGGAAGTCTCCTGGTCCTTGCTGTGTCTGTTGTCCATACCCCCAGAACCATCCCTGGTTGTGGTGTGTTTGTGGTCCAAAACCACGCCCCCTTTGGAATTCTATTCTCCCTCAGAAACCGCCCTACCTCATGTCAATTCCTCCTATTGGCAGTGCATATTGTTGTGGCTGCTGACACTGCTGCTGTGGTGCCGGTGCCTGTGGGGTCGGGCTGGTTATTACAGCCCCTTCCATCGCATACTTTGATAACTTATTTTGCACTAGCTTAGCTTCATCTGCCTTTCTCTCTTCTGCCTTTTATTTGACTTTCTCCTGACATAGTCTGCAATGGTGTACTATTGTGAGCTGTATTTCTGGCCATCCCTTCGCTTCCTTCCCCACTAATGTCTTCAAACTTTTTTTGCACTGACTCAGGTAGCCCCTGCACCAAATTGTGATAGAAGATAGCCCTGAGGAGCAAGGGCGAGTTGACCTTGTTCGGCGAGTGGCGTAAGACGCCAGTGAGTACGCTGCAATGAGGTCTGGTGAAATGGACCCTCTGATGTCATCACCAAGGACCAGATCCCAAATAAAACGCTCCGGCAGGCAAGAAGATCGGATGATAAAACGCTCCAGACAACAACATGCAAGCCAGTACTTTTCATGTGCCTCTGCAACGGAGGATTTATACACTAAAGGCGAGTCTAAGTTAACAGGATCTGCAGTGTTCGTCCTAGATGACTCATCACCTCAGGCAACCCCCGGCAAAGATCTTACTGGCAACCCACTGCAACCGTGCTTACCATTGCCCTACTTACCTCCATCTGTCCCCGGCCTGTTTGATGCTGCTGTCGAGCTTGCTGTGGGGGAGGCGGCGATGGTGGAGGCAGGAGGCGGACCGCCCGTGGAGCTGGGTTTGCAGGGACAGGGACATGCGGGAGCATGGGGGCCCCCGCGGGTCACTGTTGCGTCTCTGCGAGCCATCGCACGTGAGGCAGCCCTTCATCCCCCGCTAGACTCTGTGCACGCTGCTGCGACGGCTTCTGCGGTCGTGGTCGCGGCGCATGATGCGGAGGGGCGGGGCTTGGAGGCTGCCGTCTCACAGGTTGCCGGTGAAGGATTCGCCGAGGTGAAGGTGCAGTTGGGTCCGGCGGGCGGGGGTTCGGATGGACGTGTGGTGCACCCCCCCAGTTTCTTATGTCACCTATGGACTAGTCTCCCTGTTGTGCGGTTGATCCAACCAACAGAGGTGAAGGCCCAAGTGTGCTTCATAGAGAAGAGTGGGAGGTAAGCAATAAAGCTTCTTGGGCATCAATTCAAGAAAAGTCCAATGAGCTGCAACAGCATGTTGAGGTGTTTTCATTTGATCCTTCTTTGGAATTCTCTACAGTTCCGAACAGAATGACCCTCAATGATCATGTAGTAGCTATTGGGGAGTCAGCTGCACCTCTCAGTGGCAGTTGTCAGGTTGATGAAGTGGTGGGTTACTCTTATCCCCATAGGAGAAATTCTTTGGAAGTTGTAACAAATGTCCTACAAAATCTAATGGAGATAAATAAAGCACGCTCAAGTAAACTGCTTCAAGCTCCCATCCCTCAAAATGATGTGATGACAAAAATGTCTCTGAAACGAAATTGTAACAAACTGACTGATGCCAATCAAGACATCTGGGGGTCAGTGAATTACAAGCGTGCAAGACGACAGAAGCCGTGTCCACTGGCGTTTCATCTCAAGCATCAGTTGGAAATCTGCTGGAATCGCAGAAAAAGTCAGTATCTTATGCCAATGTAAATCGGCATTCGAGTCCTTGTCGGCCAAAAAAATTGCTTCAACAATTAAAAACTGATGATACATCAGACGAGACGTCATCTAGGGACTCATCCTTTGTGGATCGCCCATTCCCTAAAGTCAGGAGAGCGCTTACTGCCACGAGCCAGGCGGCACGTGCAACTGATGTGCCAAGGAACGACAAGGATGTTCGCGTGGCCCCTTGTTTGCATGTGCCCATAAATGACTTACAAGTGTCCTTGACTTCTGCAATGGCAATCTCACTGGCACCCTTTACTAAACTTTATGAGGCAATTAATGACAACATGAAGGATGTAACAACATTAGTAGCCCTAATGAATTCAAAACTACTGCATTTAGAGCAACTGCACAGTGTGCATAGCTATAAACAAGATGAAGTAACACACAAACTGTTGGCAGCCCTCGCCTCAGCAAATGACCTAAAGCGTAATGACACGATTGAAAAAAACTTTTTGCTGAAGTGGCAAAGGAGGCACTGGCCCTCTTCTGCAAGTCCCACATGGGCATAGGAGGATTTGTGCAACCCGGCTTGTTAAACGCTCCTCACACACCATCATCAGAGACTCCGTTGCAGCTGATGCTATCGGCGCTCTTACCAACTAGTGCAGCGGTATCGGAGGATGAAGTAGTAAAACATCAGCTAACTCTACCCGAATGCAACCTTGGCCAGACGTCCAGTGGCCCGGAAAGCACTCTATCGACACCCATACGTCCTATTGAGCCTGAAGTAGATGTACAAACCGGTCCCTTGAAAGTCGACTTGTCAGGACCCCTAAGCAACGGTGACTTACCCTGTGAGAACATTACTCTGGAACCCCCAGCAGAAACTTCATTTAATACGGCTTTTCTTCAATTGAGAAGCTTAGCAAACCTTGCACAGCTTGACGTTCAAATTGCGGCCGGCTCTGCCCCCTAACAGCTCCCGAACTGGCTATTGTCAATAAAGCTGTGGCTGGTGACGTTGTAAAGTCAGCAGGTATGTTTCCCATTTTTAGTGGCCCTGAAGTTGCCCAACTAAAAAATGCGGAAACCAAGAAATTACATCCACTGCAAGCAAAGAAGCAAAAAAACCTGCCAGGGCGAAAGAAGAACCATCTAAGAGGTGCACGTAAATTTCTAAGAAATATTAACGTCCTACAGATTGTAGAAACAAGCAACAAGCTACCAGTTGTCCCAACGGTCATCTCACTTCTAGAGGGAGTGAGCCAGACTGATGATGCCTCAAAGGCAGACCAAGATGAGCTTATGGAACTGTCTGTATATGAGGACTTCGACTGCGGAGACAGTGTGCCACCTACGCCACAAGCTGATGAGATTAACTTGACAGGAGCAACGGCTTTGTCTAAAACACAGCGTGAGGTTAGCCCTGCAAGAAGTTCAAAAGACGCTTGTGTGAATGTCAAAAGGAATCAGCCCCTTTCTCCACGAGATCCACAAAACAGATCTGCAGCCCCTAAAGGGTGCAGAACCTGTTTAATAATCTCGAAAGCTGCCATACTAGCTAAAAGGGACCTTGCGCCTGTAAGCCTTGTGTTTTCTACCTTGCAGGAAAAAAAGACCGGTTAATGGCTAATATTCAAATGAAGCAACCTGAGAGTTTGAAGTTAAGCGACTTGCCCTCTTACTCTGACAGCTTGGAAAGAGTTAGTACCGCTCCAGGTTTTTCAATTCTGTCAACCGTTTCATCTGACTCACGGAAAGAGGAGAGTCAACTGCAGAAAGGAATGGATAAGAGACAGAAAAGTAGTAAAGGGCACAATGCAGACCGACATCTAGATCATATTTTGATGGTCAAACTCATGTTGGAGAGGTTAGAGTCTCGCGATAACCTAATCCTGAATCGAACAAATGTATTAAGATTACTTCATCACATTCCACGTCTACGTGCACTAGGTTCCCAGGACATAAAAATTGTCCAGTTCCCTGATGAATCTCGTGATGACAAGGTCGTACTGCACGTTGAATCCAACATAATTGCAAATACAAAGCCGGGGAAGACATTGTGTCGTTGGGATTTGACATCTTTAAAATAATGGATACTGCTAGCATAAAAATTCCAGAGAACTCGTCTGCAATGCTGGCAGTTTCAGATACACAGTAGTCCAAAGCAGTCACTCCGGCGACAAAGCAGCTAATTTCTGTGGTTGTCCAAGCACCAACAGTCCAAAACTTAATTAGTGAGCCTGTACAACAAGCTGGGCCAACTTCTTTTGACCCACATAGGGTCACGTTTGTTGAGCCGGCTTCTGCTCTGAGATCCAGTCCAATGGACAAAATTCGTATCACCATAAATAGTCTCAGATTAGTGGACGACAGTGCAAATGTTTTGTTAAGCAGTCCAATACCGAAAGAACATAGTCGCGACTGGAACTTGCTCGCGAAAGCGCTGAACGACAAACACTGAAGCTAATGCCGACGGATAGAGCCGCGCGAGTCTGCACCTTTGCCTCATGGAACATGGGTGGCTTTCTCCACTTGCTAAATAATGACTGACTACAAGATACTCAGCTAGTTTGTCTCGATGAAACGTGGATGAGTGAGATTCCCGTCACCTTGGAATTTGAATGCGCCCTGAATCCGGCAATTCAGGCAGAGAAGGGCCGTCCTTTGGTGGGCCTTTTAACCATGATCAAGCATTCTTCAGGTTATCGCTTAATAAACTCTACGAAGTGGATGTGATTCAGGTGATAAACCTGTATTGGAATCACCGTCGTGCAGTGTCTTATCCTTTCATCGACCAACAAGGATTATCGATAATTTGCTTAAATCTAAACAAAGCGCCGGAATAATAGTATGCAGTGACTTGAATATTGATCTTTTCAAATCCCAGACTCCAGATAAAGAACAACTAGCAAAAGACTGGAAGAACTAAATGCACGAGGGCTCTCGATGTTAAATGGTTGTACTCAAGGCGACATCCCTGTGAAGTCAACGTGGCAACGTGACAACCAATCTTCAACAAATGACTATATCTTTACATCTGATACACTGCATGCACGCCTAAAATCTTTCAAAGTCCTTGCCATGAAGCACAGCGATCACGAAATGTTGCAATTGAAATTTCTAGCGTCCGAACCTGACGCTGATGGTATGTTGAAGACCCTAAAAAATAAGAACAGTGGAGAGTTTTGGAGAATTATAAATACCATGGAAACGCCGCAGAGTGCTTTGCAAGATTGCCTGGTGACCGAGATGGAGTTGGTGTCTCATTTCAAGTCATTCTACAGTAAAAACGAGGTCAGCACTTTATTATCAGTGCACGAGTAACACCGTGGGACCTAACTTTCTCGAGAGACGAAATTTGAGATGTCATAATGAAAGCTAAAAACTCCAGGGCACCTGGACCCGATGGGTTAATGAATTTCACCATCAAACAGTTCCCTGATCTTTGGGCGGATCTGTGTTTCGAGCTATTCGAGCAAATTAATCTCCACCGACAGACACCGTCTTTATGGAAAACTGGGATAATTGTCCCAATTTTTAAGAAAGGTGACAGAACCTCTCCTAAAAATTATCGACCGGTGGCTTTACTGGACGTTCTGGGAAAGATTTATGCTTCTGTGCTGCAAAAAAAAAAAATTGACAAAATGGGCCCAATTAGCAAATCGAGTTGATGAAAGACAAGCAGGTTTTGTGAAAAATGTCAGATGCTCCTTGAACTTTCTAATCTTGAATCTCCTGAAGATGGAAGCATTATACACGAACACTAAAGTATATCTTGCTTTTGTTGATTTTTCATGTGCATTCGACATGATAGATCGGGAGTTACTCTCACAAAAGCTGAACATGCGGGGTTCCCCGGCTGGTTTGTTAGAGGCTATCAAGGAATTGCACACAGATACTTCAATCACAATCCGCTTAGATCAAATGGGTAACCTGTCTGCTCCAATCAACACCCATAAGGGGGTGAAACAGGGATGCCCGTTGGCAGCTGCAATCTTCAGTCTTTTTATTTCAGACATTGATGCTGCAATAAACTCGGTGCGAGCA
Organism: Ambystoma mexicanum; assembly: GCF_040938575.1. Taxonomy (NCBI): domain Eukaryota; kingdom Metazoa; phylum Chordata; class Amphibia; order Caudata; family Ambystomatidae; genus Ambystoma; species Ambystoma mexicanum. The sequence continues at coordinate 1,045,169,930 of NC_090924.1, forward strand.
TTTCCACCTAAACTCCCATGTTAGATGGGTACATTATGCAGACGATCTGGTCATTTTGGATGTAACCCCGATTGGCTTACAACGAAAACTCGAGGCAGTCCAAAATTATGTGACCCGAAATAAACTGAAGATTAATGCAGCTAAAAGTGAAATCTTGGTGTTCAACAACCTAAGTGCTTTACAACATGCAAAAGTTTCAAAGTTTGTATGGAAGTTAGGCCACGACCCATTACGCATTTCAAAAAGTGTAAAGTATCTTGGCATGACGCTGAATTCCAGCATTTACGATGGCCCATGGATTCTAGAGTCAAAGATGAAATGTGGTCAATTGGCATGTCAGGCTCTACTTTTGCACAGAAGGTTCGGAAAGATCTCAATGAGACCATTGAGAAATTTCTACGACCAAAAGGTGTCGCCTTTTCTAACGTACGGAGCAGAGAACGCTCTGGGCTGCTTGTACAATCACTGGGCATCGTTAGAGAACACTTTTTGGACTAAAGCTTTAAGCTTACCAAGTGGCATACCGTCTGCGTGTATAAGATATGAATTGGCTCTAATTTCTTTGCACGCTCGGATCAGCTGGAATCTGTTGGCCCTATTTCGAAAATCTGCAGCTCTGCAGTTTTCAAATGGTGACCCATCATGCGTTGTGTTTTGTATTGTTACCCCTGGGAATGCAGCCCTCTTCCATACGTCATCAGCTGCGTCACCAAGTATCAAAACCAATAATCCTTTTACGTCACCCACTGCCAACCTATGACCTCCCGTCAGTTTCTCCATCTCATAAAATTTCCCAGCTCACGCACTTGTACGTACTGACGCCTCGTCCCTCCCCTCTCTCTAGTAGTGCCATCTGTGAATATTCTCCTCTCTCTTCCGGGGTCCTCCTGTATTGCCTAAGTTGTATTGGCCCTCTCTCCTCCTCAATGTCTGTGCATATGCCCACTGGCTCTAGTGTGGGTACTCATCTGTTTTCGTCATGAGCTCTAGACAATCGACCTCTGGAATGTGCCAGTGCCATCTCCGCTCTGCTGCATCCTGGGAGATCCCCGAGTCTATTGACATATGTGATATGTGTAGTGCACCCGTCGGTTGCTTGCTGTGTTTGTTCTTCTAGATCAGTCTCTCCTTCTCCCTGTCCGTGGGATCTACACTCCCATGATGCTCCCGCCCCTGTCCCCATGGAGTAAGGCCTGTTCTTCTCTCCCCCCCTCGTCACCACTGTTAGACACTATGTCCATGTTGCTTCAGAAGTCAGAGAAATTCAATTTCCTTGATGTCGAGTCGGCGTTAGGTTTTAAACTAAGATCAATGTTCACCAGGTTATATTTGCTTCCTCCTGCCCGTACCCTTAGGCGTGCATTGCCGCTTCCTACCACGCTCCTTCCTTTGCTATTCATGCTGCCCGGTTCTACTCGCCTCTCCTCCCATCTATTTCTCTCCCATTCCTGGGCAATTTGCGCACTAACCGCCTCTACGCTCGCTCATCCTCCTCCTTTCCTGCTCGTTACCGCGCCAGTCTGTCCAACAGCAACTGCCTCTGTTCCCTCTCTGCTAACTTGTGTTTTTTTCTTGCTCCTTCTCTAGTTCCCTCTCCCTTTTCTCCCTCATCTCTCTCTGCCCTCTGTCTCCTTCTATCCTTTCTTCTTGCTCCCTTTCCATGAGGAACCTTCTTCGCTCTGTCTTCCAGTTCCAATTTCTCTTCTCTCCTACTTTGTCTATCCTCGCATTCCAACCTTAATTCCCTGTCCTTCTCCCTTCTTTCCTCCTCCTGAATTTGCTCTGCCCAGTCAAGTCTTTTGCGATCATTTTCCAAAACTCTCTATTGCCCTAGTAGCCCTTTCTGCCTGCCCTGTTGTCTTCCCTTTAAGTTTCAAGAGTATCTGTGCTGCTATCCATTCCTCTGTACCTATGCCTTCAATTCTGCCTTCGCGCGCTGCAGCCCCTCTTCCCTGGCGCACTCCTGCACTGCTAGCAGGTTGCCCTGCACCTTTCATCCTTAGTGTATGGTGGTTGTCTTTATGACGGATTTGAATATCCCTCTTCTGCCCTTAGTTCCCTGACTGGATATATTCCCTGCTCATTGTCTGTCATCAGAAATGATGCTTGGAGGGGCAGGGGGAGTTGCGGAGTTGCAGAAGGGTGTGATCCCTCTTCCATCACCTCGTGCTGGCTTAGCATCCACTGGCGCCTGGCCGCGTCCCTCTCTCCCTCCTGAAACATGCATCACAGCTCAAATATAGCCATGCGTTTAGTCAGTTTCTTCCCTTTATAAGCACCCTGTATGTGTGTCAATAGTGATTGCTGCACATCTCTGGAGAAACTGCCGCAGTATACTGTACTTGACAATCTTTTCCTTGTAAGGTTGCAATGACTTACACAAATGCTGAAGGGGTAACTCCCCGCTATTTCCCCGATACATTTTTGTACCCTTTTTTACCTGACCTCAAGCTGAGGCTTTCGATAATTCGCTGTTCAAGGGATAAAAGTCACAATGCAATGATGGTATGTTCCAATTTGTACTAGCCTTTTTGGCCCGGCACCTTACCAGGCGTGCTCCGCACACCGCCCCTCCTTCACAATCACAGCCTCTCTTAGGCACACCACTACCATTCTGCGCATGCGCTGTCGGCGCACCGGCACTGGTTCACCTCGTCGGCCAATCCCAAGTTCACAATGCTAGCTCCTCACCCTCCACAATTTCTCCGTCCTATGTATGATCTAAGGGTGACGTCACCAGGCTAAAATCACAATACAGATACACGATTGTGCACACACAACAATGACCCATTACTCCAACCCCTCACAGACCCCACAACTGTCTTTACTGCCTTTCCAGGGCAGAGTATACCTGTTTTTTTTGTGATCGAACTGCACCCATTGCATCGCCTAACGCCAATTCACATTCCGCAATCTAGGATAGATCCAGCTAACCCTCACGGGAATACCATAATCTATGGCCCAAGCAAAACGCCCACCCCACAGGAATACCTTTATTCATAAACTCTTGTCATCCAATCCTTCTAAGACCGAAAGTGACCTAGACATAGAAAAGGGTACTTCTATCTCCACTCCAGTCCCTACTCACAACTACACTAAACAATACTGTAACATACAGCTAGACAACAAATACTCAACAATACCCACTGTTACCCCACAATACTCCGTACCCTCCCTTACACCCACAATTGCTATTAGTCTGGACCAATACTTATGTTCCGTGCTGCACTGGCGGTGCTAGACTGCCAGCTCCCCTGTCAAGGCGCTCCCCTCCCCGTCCTGGTCTGCCTGGACAATCAGCCGATTCCAGGCTGAATGATTTTCAAACGGCACCCGATGGCCTTTTCAATGGGTACTTGTTCTATTGTTCTCGAAATACACGCAAACGTCCCACAGCCTCTGAGGTTTGGCGGGGGTCGGCGGCTTGGCGCCGGGCTGGCGCAGGCAACCATCCCTTTGCTACCAACTTGTTGAGATAAAACTCCCAGGTAGGTTCTGGGCTACTAGGAGTTCGCAAACCCAGAACCCATGGAAGGCTCAACTCTTTCCCTTCGCAAATGTAATGCAGGCCCACACATGCAAGTTCAAACTGTGGTTTACTACAGCCAAAACCAACAGGGATCCGTACAAGGAATAAGCTCCTGGAACGTCTCAACGATCGCTGGCTCGCAGGCCAGTTTTGTAGCTCTATGGCATCAGCATGACATCACAACCTGGGCCACTCTCCAGCAAACCTATTGAGCAAGTGGATTTGGCGTTGAGTGGTAGTTCTCGTATAGCAACCCCTATATGTGCTAGTTTACTGGCTCTCCCATGCCAGGTGTCAGGCCTGGCACATCCCAATATTGCTGATACTAAACAATATTGCAGTGCGAGGGTCTGATCATTGGTTCTTGCCCATTGCTACCCACCCCTATGGTCCTGAACGGATTGGTTAGAGCTGCCGCCTCCAGGCCAGGGACCCGAATCGGTTTGCAGCTCGGAGTGTTCCTTTTCAAGTTAATAGGAACAACTATGTGTCTGCATTGTAACGCTTCACAAAGGACTATGAGAGTGCCCGTCCATATCATGCAACATTCGACTTCTCCTTTAACGACGTTGTTGCAAGCCATTGTCTGGCTGCACGAGTGCTCTGCTTTTCCAGCTGCCAGTTTCGTGTTCATCATCAGCTTTTCCGGATCACGAGTTCAGAGAATGTGTTTTGGGCTTCTGGAGCTCTGAATTATTCAAATTTATGAGTAATTATTCACATTTACTGTGCTGGTGGTACTGTAGTTCAGGGAATGGAATGTCACTTGTAACTTGGCAGCGGGCCATGTCCCACACGGTTGCTCTCCTCTTTGCGCTGAATTCAGCTCAGAGCTCAGCTTTTACTCAGGCGGTTGTGGCCTACTGTCATTTTCCTAAGCCATGGCATGGCTTCTAACCGTTCGTGCCATTCTATAGTATCCGTAAGTTGTTCATTGTTTTGTCAGGTCCCTCCGGTGCTCATGAAGTTTAATAGGGTTATTTGCATATAAGCTTCTGCAAGCTTTTACCTAGGATCTCTTCCTTCTAGCGGTTTCTGCGGTCAAATTAATGACAAAATAATAACCGTGAGGACAGTATGTATATGTCCTTGTCCTCTAACATATAGAAATGCATGCATGTGTTCTTCATGTATTTGGGTGCGTAGTTGTGTCCCGATGTGCAGACGGCACATGTGCTTCACGTCTAACGCTATGTCGTGAAGTCTCCAACGACATTATGCATGGCTTCTTGGTGCTTTAGTCGAGTCTGTCAATTGAGGGGTCTTTGGTAAAGTTTTGTGGCTCCTCATCCACTTTGGGCAACATTTTCACTGCTCCAGGGCTATAGGGTTAACTGAGTGGGTACCTCTCAACGTACTTGTCTATTATGGGGGCACTGTGAATCGGTCCGAAATGGTACGAATGGTCATGGTTCCGTCGGTTCTTTTTCTGGTGGGAGGTGAAGCAGGGATAGTCTTCGGCATAGCCTCTTCACTCAGCAAGGGCTTGCACTCCAGCTATAATATCTATAAGGAGTGTCTGATCAAGCCTTAGTCCAAATGTAAAATCTGCAGTAACAGCTTGTGGTTTATCGTCCTTCGTCATCGATCAAGTCTGCACACGCTGACATTCTTCTTCTTCTTGTCTTGCTTCTGGATAGGCACCAGTGGGAGGGGCGGTCTCGCGTTTGTACAATTTCACATCATTCAAGTGAAGCCAAGCTCACCTGCCTTGAACTTTCACTGCTGAGGGGGTTATATTTTCAACACAAAAGGGGCCATTAAAGCGTGGCTCGTGCCACTTTCAGGTAAAGTTTTTGATTAGGACACGACCTCCAACAAATAACTTGGGTGTCGATAATAGTTCTGATGATCTGGTTGCTGAATGGTCTTCATCTGTGTTCTGAGTCCGACCCCCCTGATGATTGTGTTGGTCTGAAATAAGAGATGCTAGAGGTCATACATGTCAAATAGTTATTCAACTCAATCACCTAACAATTTAGCTGTACTTTGGGCATCACTTATAGTCCTCTGTGGAGGTGTAAAAGCATTCTCGTTCGCCTCACTGTCACTAGCTCGTGTGGTGTGAGGTGATGGTCTGGCATCAGCTAATGGCAGGCAATATAGCCATCCCTTCTTCAAAGTCAACTTTATTTTGGCTGTTGAGTCTCTCACATATCCTGTTTGCTTGCGGGTGATAAGCAGAAGAAAACGTATGCTTAATATTTAATAGAAGCCCTATCTGTTCAAAAACACACACACACAACCACACACACACAACCACACACACACACAACCACACACACACACAACCACACACACACACACACACACACACACACACACACACACACACACACACACACACACACACACACACACACACACACACACACACACACACACACACACACACACCCACCCCACCCCCCCCCCAACCACCCCACCCCACCCCCCCCCCCCCCCCGCCCGCCCCTCCCCCTTGGAAAGGCTTCTCGTACTAGAAACTTGGCTGTGCAAGTGCAGTCAAGCGCGACCTTTAATAATGCTACAGGCATCACCGGCTTTCCAGTGTTATCCTGTTGCCATAATGCTGCTGTGGGGGATAATGAACACGCCCTTCACTTCCATAATTCCTGCTCTTCCTGTGGTGCACTTCCTTGAATCGACATTAATTGGGTCATCGGAAATGTATAAAACCCTTCTTGCATTACCATGATCGTGACAACTTTCTCTTTGACATTTGGAGTATCGAAACTTGAAATATCTGGGGAATACACAACCCTTTTGGCTTCTGCGTCTGCAGCTTTGTTCCCGCAAGAGATAAAACCTGTTCGCTTAGTGAGAGCTCTGCATTTAACGACCGCTATGGCCACTGGGAGCTGTAGTGCCTTAATAAGCCTGTCCAATATGGATGCGTGTTGCACTGGAGTGCCATGTGCACGGAGATAGCCCCTCCTTTTCCAACGTACTAGCCCTGCGTGTACGGTTGACGTCATAGGCAGAGTCACTGTACACCGTCGCTTCCTGCCCTTCGTGTTTCTAAAGCGCGAAAATGAGTGCTACCAATTCCACTGCTTGCGCTGAAAAGTGAGACGATAGCCTGGCACTTGCTACAACATCAAATTCCCCATTTAATCTATGCCTCACCACAGCCGTGCCAAAAAGCCTTTCCCCACTCGTCTGATCAATTTTCGAAGAACCATCAATAAAGAGAATTTCTCCTCCTGACAAAGCATTTTCTTTCACATGGGGTATTTCATCATAAAATTCAACATAATTAGCACAGTAATGTACTTGATCGCCTTGTGCAATAGGATCAGCTATAAACGTGGCAGGATTCACTATCTTACATCTGACAATTTTGATCGCTGGGTTCGAAATCATTACTGCATAAGCTAAAGCTCTGTGGAATGTCCATGTACCTTTGGGTTTCTCTAAAATAGCAAACAGAGCATGCTCCACGAAAAGAGTCAAAGAGCAGCCCATAACAATACTTGTAGACTTCTCAATTGCGAATGCGACAGCTGCCAATGACTGTTCGCATGGGAAGCGTCATCTCATAACTGGGTCTAAATTTCCATTGTAATACGCTTAAGGTTTGTACCCCAGTGTAGTTCTCTGTGTCAGTACTGCTGTCATGACGGTCCCACTTGTGTGTGAAAACAGAAAAAACTGCTCAGCATATTTGGGGTTCACAAAACAGGAGCCGTACAAATTGTTTTTTTTCAACTACTCAAACCCTTCCTTCATTTCCTCAGTCCATTCTATTTTTACTTTATCCACTTGTGCTTTCTTTAAAGCTTGCATAAGGGGTCTCATGTATGAACTGTAATCAAACACCCAGGCTCCAAAATAGTAAAATAACTCAAAAAACTACTGCATTTGTTTCACTGTATTTGGTTTTGCGGTTTTCATAATTGCCTCCGCTCTTTCAGGTGTCACTTTTTTTCCTTCATGTGAGATCAACTGTCCTATGTATAACACCTCTTCTTGACAATGCTGTAATTTATTCTTGTCTACCTTGTATCCCTTTTCTGCTAGAATAGCCATCAACTGAATCGAGTCTCGTCTGCACTAATCTTCTGTGGTGCTACAAATTAAAATGTCCAAGTACTATATCACTGCACTCTTAATATCAATACTGCCCAAGTCCATCTGGAGGACTCTATTAAAGATCGATGGGGACTCACAGTACCACTGGGACAAATGTGTTTGTTTAGTGAAGTTTGACGGAATGTAAAGGACGTCAAGTATTGTGAGTCCTGGTGCAACAGGATCGAGAAAAAAAAATTTCAAATCGATCACTGTGAAATGTCGAGTTTCCACTGGGATACTGCATAGTATTGTCGCCGGGTTAGGAACTAAAGGAAACTCTGCTTCTACAATGTGGTTAATCGGTCTCATATCTTGTATAAATCTCCACAACCCTCCCTTTGAGTTTTTGATAGGATACACTGCGTTATTGCACAGTGATTCCGATGGCACCAGAATACCTTGTTTCATCAGGGCTGAAATGCTCTGAAATAGACCCTCATCAGCCTCTCGAGACATGGGGTATTGTCTTGCTCGAGGTAAAATTGCCCCTGGATTCAGCTTCATCTTAACTTCCCCTATTCCTTTCAACAGACCCACGCCTTAAGTGCCTGTGGTCCACAGGATACTTAGAACCTTTTACAAGTCTTCCTAGAAAAATGCTGGACGCTCCTGCATTATTGCCATTCGTTGCGAGATTTTCCTCTTCTCTATTTTATCCAGTAGGTGATATTCATGAAGAACACTACATCATCTGTTGGGTCTTCTCTAAACATGTCATCAGTAATGTCAGTCAACCTGTACCCTTCTTTGAGAGCTATTACTGTCCTCCATGGTCTACCCTCTTCGTCCATTCCTTCAAGCTTCGCCATTTCCCTTCGTACTATGGCTGCTTTTAATTCTATAGGGATAGTCTGTCCCCCCTCTTGGTCCATAGGTATATGTGGTCTAGACAAGAGCTCATCAGGTATCCTCACGGATTTTCCCACTACGCCAGGTAGCCATGTCAATAGAATTCTCACTCCATACAGGAAGACCTCTGGCTCTACTGGAAAGCCCTTTGTAGCCACTTGCCCTGTGAACGCAGTATAAATTAGCCCACATTTAAGTAGTGCATCCTGGAATGGAACACAATATCCCTTGGTCAGTAAATGAAATCGTCATGTTAAGTTTTGTCATCAAATCTCTTTCTAAAATGTTAAGTGCTATCTGTCGTGAGTATAAACAAAGGAACAGACATGTCACACTCTCCTATAGAGACTGGCAATTCATCAGTAAAAGGAACTCCACTCATAGCTCCAGAGAACCCTTGAGCATTCATGGCAATACGCGATATTGGATATTTTCCTTCTCGTATACAGGAGCGAGTAGCCTCAGTGTCTAAATGATTTGCCGCCTATCGTCACATCGACCCTTGCTTCCTCTTGGGGGTCAGGTGTCACAGATAGTACTGAACACATCAAGTCACCCTGTGAGCTGTCCTTTTGTGGTTACAGGCATATCCCTGTACCTGAGAAAGGATTTCCTCCTACCACAGTGGCGCCTCTTATTATAAAAGTCAGTAGTTGTCCCGTGTTTGCATACTATTGTCTCTGCATGGGGGCTTGTTACGACTGTCCTTGCGGTGGATTCATCTGAACTTCCTCTGGTTGCTGTGCCTGTTGCATTTGCAGCGCTTGTGTCTGATACACTGTGATCTGGGGCAAACCCTACCCTAGGTTGTGTAATATATGGTGGAGGATAAGCTGTCCTCCCTCTTGAGAATTGGCCATTCTGTACATTCCCTTGACTCCCACATATGCGCGCAATGTCCCTAGTCATCCCACACGTCCAACATACTGGGGGTCCGCCCCCTTGGTTAAATCATCCCTGTGCATTTTGATTCTCATTCTGTGCATTCTGAGACTCACCTTGACCATTTTGTAATCCACCCCTTCCTCCTCTATAGCTCATACCTCTGCCTCGTGGCATGATCCTATATCCTCCTTGGTCCATTGGGCACTGATTATTCGCACCCACTGCTTGCTGGATTCCCACTCCTCTGCTTCTCAATACCGCCCCTTCCATGGCAAACTTTGACAATATCTTCTGAACTAATTTGGCTTCCTCAATTTTCCTAGCCTCATCTTTCTCCTTATTTTTCTCCTGTAATACCTGACAGTGATGCACTATTGTCAGCTGCATCTCAGCCCACGGCTTTCCTTCCATTCCCACTTGTTTCTTCATCTGCCTCTATACTGGCTCAGGTAACCCGACATAAAATGTGGTAAAATAATGCCACAGTTTTTTCCCCATGGCTCACGCATTTCAAGCTGCCATCACTCTTGAATATCCCGAATGTAAGCAATAGGGTTTTCATTTTACGTGTCATAATCACAACCATATCTGATGTGTCAGGATACTGCACCCCGAGAGCCCTCCAAACATCTGCTCTGTATTTATTAAATGGCGCATTGTGCTGTCACACTTATATCCTGCTCTCCTCCATATGTCATCAGCTCTTTCTCCAAGAATAGCTGCCAAGAGACCCTTAATGTCCCCTATGCCCAACGTGTTTCCTACTGTCATTTTCTCTAACTCTTATATCCATTTCCCAGCGCCCGAAGTCAAGCTTGGGAGCTTGCACCTTAAATTGTCCTTATCCATCTGCGGCCATGGGATATACTGTGGTCTTGCTCCCCCTTTTTCCAATAAGGGAAAATGTGCAAACCCCAATCCGCAGTCAGCTCCCATCGTCAGCCTATCCATAGCCGGGACAATCGTCCATGACTGTCTTCTTGCTGGTAGCGATCTTAACCGGCTCACAAATGGCAGTGATTCTCCCTTCTCACTATACGCTTGTCCTCGGGGAAGCTGTGTATATAGTATGGAATCTGACGTCCTATCCTTAGGCTGTTCCAGATCGGACCATCTTACTTCTTTATCCAATTGCAGGCTTCCTTCAGGAGCACACACGCTCCCTCCTTCTCCCGCAAGGGGGGATTCTCTATCCTCATCTGACATGTCTTGTCCCCAAGAAGTTTGACTGTCATCCCCTTCACCCTTTTCCAGGTTTAGTTTACTTAAGGACAATGCTCTATGCTCGTGACTAAGCAGGCTTCCCTCCTCCCTTTGCGCTCGAGGTATTAGGGATCAATCATTGCTCACTCGGGTCTCACACCGGTTATTTCGCCTGAATTGTTGATACAGCCTTATCAATCCTTCCCCCGATGCTCTCCAAGTCCAATCTTTCTTCTTCCAATACTACTCTAGATGCCCCTGGCGTTGCTTGCTTTAATGGAAGGAACTCTTCTATTCTGTCCCATCGTATTGCTGGGTTTGGCCTACTTGTTCTTTACAAATGATACTGGCATCAAGACCCTGCTGCCACCTTCTTCGTTCTATTTTTTCATCTAATTCTCTCTGCTTTCTCGCCTCCCATCGAATTCAATCTTCCTCTTGTCTTTGTTTTTCCCTTCTTAGTCGTTCCCTTCATCTCTGTATCCTTTTGTCCCTCAATTTCTGTGCTTCTTCCTCTTCTCTCTTTCTCTTCTATCCCTGTCTTCCATCGCTCTCTATTGTCATATTTAATTTGCTCTTCTTTCTTTTGTTGCTCCTCCTGATACATCTGCTCTTGTTGCTCCCTGCTCTTTCTTTTATGGTCAGCTTCTTTCAATCTCTTTTCCCATTCCTTGTCCCTTCTATCTTGCTCATCCTTATCTTCCGTTGCCTAACTTCCTCAATACTTTTCCCGTCCAATTTGACCAATCTGTCCACCCACCCATTCTTTCTGCGCAAGTGCTACCTCGTCAGCTTTATCCTTCTCTCCTTTTCATCTCCTAATCTTCATTTCCATTTCTGTTGATACATTCGACCGCTCATTCTTCTTTGTCTTGTATGATCTTAAAGATCTCCTCTTTTCTCTTACTCTCCTCTAGACTATCATTACGGTTATAAGTGGGCGGTTTTATATTGGATTACTATACTCCATCGCCACTTTCAACTCCTGTAAGGGATACAATCCTATTTCTTCCATGCCATCATCTTTTACTTCGGGAGAGGTAACGGGAGTCAAGGGCTCAACAACTTCCTCTTTTCGCTAAGCATCCACTCCTCAGGTGCCGGATCTTCCCTCTCTTCCCGATACATCTTACAAAACTCTAAAATACCTTTCCTTTTCTCCAATTTTTTCCCTGTGTTCGCAATGTGCATACATGTGATCATTTGTTGCAATACTGCTTTTGACAGCGATCCCACTTGTGGCCACGGCATGAACATCTTATCTGTCATGCCCTTCACCTATTCCGCACTATATTGTTTGAGCTTGGGCATGTGTTTTGGCAATGTCTTGCATAAGTGCATAAGTGGAATGTCTCACATGATGGCAAGTATCAATTGACTATCAATACTTACCAGATTTTATAAATACTTTAACCACTTTTTCAATACTTTTAAAACAACAAATATGAGCGCACTCCAGCAATCACTGCTCAAGCCTCTACCTTTTCAATTTGCTATATCTACCTATGGATTGGTAACAACCACTTCACTAGGGTAGTTACTATAACTTCTCAACTCTTCCTCCAATTACCTCAAAGCTTCTACCACTTCTTCAATATTTCTCCTCAACAAACAAACAGACAAACCAATAGACTTTACACATTTAATAAAACACTGATCACTCTTTTCTCCTCGCCTTTTACTTATACCCTGTACAGGGTTTGAGACATCACCTTATGCAAACCTGTGTGGACGTTAAATATTTCTGCTCTACTCAGACTGGAGTTTAAAATGTCTCCTTCTGAGCTCCCTTGAGCCAGGACTCTAGGCACTAGTATCTCTTTTCACACAATCTTTCCCGTTACTTAAAATTATCGCAATCCTGTTCCCTTAGCTCGCCATTCCCCTTACTCTACTACCAACTCAAGGCCTTCGTTATCGTCTCCTCGTCCAATCGACCACTTTACCGTCTTCTGTCAGCAGAGCGCCCATGGAAACAGAGCAGGGATTTCGTCAAAGGGGCACCTGCCTACCATCTCAGTTCTTCTTGCAAGATTGCCATTCAGCCACTCTCCACAGGAAACCCGGCAATCTTTCGGCAAGATGGCAGAGGATGTCCGATCGTCCGAAAGACTAGGGACGAACTAGTTTGGATCTTTTGGAACCATCCTCTGCTACCACGTGAGCGTTAGCGCCCTTTTGACAGCACACATGCAATGGATGGGATGCAGAATAACTGACACCAAATAATCAAACCAACTCAGGAAGATGGCAAAGTGTTTTCTGTTTTATTATCAATTGTCTAAAACAGGGAGTTATAACGGACATCAATCTACATTGCACAAGCATTCTTGAAGTATTTAATTACGGGGGATTGTTATACGCTCAAGGGGAACATCCAAGTATACTTTCTATATGAGGTTGGGTTGTGATTGGACATCTACAGTCAGGTGGACAACTTATGCCCACCTCGAGTGCAAGTCATTCTTCGTCATTAAGTACACAGTATATCATGGGCTTTCAAAATAGAAGGTTCTTCGTTATATGGTCCTCTATAATTGGTTGGCATGCTTGTGCCAGTCTGGAACATTCGGCTCACTAGCAGCACGTAAACTGAAACCCAGGTGCCAGGAGGTGGACATGACTTTACCTCCCCACCCAATTAGCCAAACGTCTCTCATCACCCATGCCTTCTGCCATGAAGATTGTCTTTGAACTTGGCCTTGCAGTGTATTCTCGTCTCTGGGAATATAATGGAGTGTGTGCATGCGCTATCATAGTTCTGGAATTGCATGCCCTACTCTATTTCCATCCTTGGTTCACTTGGCAGGAGACCACAATTCGGCCCATTTTACAGCCTTTAATTGTCTTGAATGGATAAAACTTGGCACTTATGGTGTTCTTTCTTTGCACCTTAACAAGGGATGATTCAGCATCTCAAGTTCACTGCCTTCAAGAATAGATATCCAGTCTTTTCTGCTTTACCCTTGGCGCCGGACCAGACAGGCCTTCTCGATTGTCCATGATCCCACCTAATTCTTTGATGCGACACAGCTGTCGGTCCTTTTTCTCCATTTATTTATTACATTTATATAGCGCACCTAACCCTGGGACATCTCGGCGCTTGTGCATAAGAATATGGTTACAAACACGTACAAAAACGGTCTTGGGCATCATGAAGTTGGTTACATCCAGTTACTTTGAAACGTACTCAAATGTATATGCTTAAGGAGTTGGTTACATCCAGTTACTTTCAATTTAGTCATAATCTGGTACATACTTTCATCTCAGTCTTAATCTGGTACATCGGAATTTGGTTGCATACTAATACATTCAAGCTAGGTCAAACTTTGAGGTCAAGGATTTGGTTACATCCGGTTGCTAAGGCCTATTCAAGGCAGGTACGGGTGCAATGAATTACATGCAGAGAGATGAGCGTCTGGGTCCAGCTTCAGGTGTGTATTCCTGTAATGCCAATTGTAAGGTGAGGTGGTCTCTGGGTCCCTTTGGGCAGTTTGCGCCATCTAGTGGGGCTGGGTTCGGAGGATAATGGGATTAGTGGTTATTTTTTAGGTCTTGTTGAGGTCCATGGGTTTGAACTTACTATATTTGTGACACTGATGTCCAGCTTCTATACAATGGCGGCTGCGCCTGTAGTCTATTCACTACTCATAGCCAGCTTCTAAGATTACTTGATCTACTTGCGTTGCTGCATCTGTACATTTATTGAATGGCTTGCATTTTCTGCAGTGCTTCTGACATGTGCAATCTTCTTTTCGCATATGAAACTTTACTCGATTCTTTACTTGGTAATTGGTTTCGATAAGGTCCACACATTCTCTTCTTCAGGCAGTCTTCAGGGTGTCACGCTCGTCTCTTGTGATGTCTCCAGCTTCTCTTTCTCTCACGCTCATATTCCTTCAGGCAGCTCCTCCATTAGATTATCTTCCCTTCGGTAATATATTTGATATGGCTTTCTTAATGGATACCTTTTCTTGCATATTTGCAGCGGAATGCTCACTGCTGGTGCCAAACATGGCACAATTTCAGGCTCCCAAAATATAGGTAGTAAGGGGGCGGGAGTGTGGCTGCTCATCTACACAGTTGTATGCACGTATCGTGGATCGGGATGTGGGAGGTCTCCTAATACCTCCCTCTGACATGTCTGCCACTTTTTTTGTGTTTTTCTATTACTTATCTTTGTTCTTCTCCCCCCCTTGTACTTCTTGTCTACCTCCACTCCTAACCTCAACCATACAAACCACAATCTGTCTCTCATTCACTCTTGCTTGTTGGCTCACTGCTCCAGTTTGGGAGGATCTCTGTTCCCCCTGGACAGGCTCCAGTCCCAGAGCCTGTCACACAAGTTAAGTGCTCATCTTAGTGGCTTAGACATGGGGCAGCCTGCACTTCACAAGTTTATATTACAAAGCTGAGATGACTGCTTTTTGAACCACGCGAGGATGAGAACGACAAATTGAGATCCATCAAAATGGGGTAATAACCGCAGTTATTAGGACTTGGAGGTGGGAGGACTGTGGCATGACATGCTATACAAGAACACAAAGTATTGGTCCATTAGACATAGTGCATCCCTCTTAAAAGGATGCAGCAAAGAAAGAAT
Organism: Ambystoma mexicanum; assembly: GCF_040938575.1. Lineage (NCBI taxonomy): Eukaryota > Metazoa > Chordata > Amphibia > Caudata > Ambystomatidae > Ambystoma > Ambystoma mexicanum. The sequence continues at coordinate 1,045,185,076 of NC_090924.1, forward strand.
TAAAGAACCGGACGTATCACAGAGTTCGATACATACAGGAAAGAGTAATTCGGATAAGGTACGGGTAAAACAAAGAATGAGGAAATAATTTTTCAGTTCAAGGAAGGACACCGTACTTGTCCCCCTGGTTTTCACAACTAGGAGGAGTATGCTAGCATGAGCTTTAGCAATGCCTCTGCCTCAATCACCGGGCCGCAAGTCAGGGTTAAGGGATGAAGAAGTGGAGTAGGGGGAGATTGAGGGTACTGATGCACAAATGATCGAAGTCTTACAGGAAACTGAAGATGGGGTGGTGGGAATGAAGAGCCGGGGCACTCACAGTCACTATACGAAGAGGAGGGGGGATTGAGCACCTTTTGAGTGGTAGGGAGGTATTGAGAGAAGGGGGGGAGACCTCAATAGCTCTCTGATGGACACACTGCTGACATTCTGAAAAGGGGATATAACCCAAATGGCAAGGATGGGAGGAGAGAGAGGTTGAGAAGGATGACCAAGACCTAAGTAATGTAAACTCTGACAGAAAATTGATACTACTGACACTGTTGAATACAAGATCTTGGGTAAAGAAGGAATTAAAAGAACAAACAGGGTGTCTAAGAGGTATATTGGAAAGATTGACTAAAATACACCAAGTAATGAATTGGGAAGGAAGAGAAAAGGAGGTAGGAGCCAAAAACGAGGAGAGCAGGGATAAAGTGGCAGAGGGCGAAAGGGAGGAAATATTCAAAGGAGGGAAAGAAGCAGATGGTGAAGTGATTGGAATTCATGATGAAAGACCTGAAAAGAAAGAAAACATGGGAGATTGTAGATTCAATGAGTATTGTAGTATCAAAAAACTCAAGGAAAAGAGAATAAAAAATTGTGCTAAAGGCGGCAGAACTAAAAAGCACCAAAGCTACGTCACTGATGTTTTTGAGGAACATTGCAAAGGGATTAAATGCTGAAGAAGCCTATAAGGGAGGAAGAGGGAGAGGAAAAGATTGGGGACAACAAGGAGGGACAGACCAAGAATGCCAAAGCGCAAACAAAGGGAGACTTGAAGCAGAAGGATTATACTAATTCCAAAAGGAGATTGGTGTACGTATTGAAACATAAAAGACCAGAGACTTACGTTGAGGGATTCCAGAAGAGGCTGATAAAAGTGTGCAATTATTTAGGATATTTAATCAACAAGCAAATTTACAGGAAAGTCTACTGAGGCCCCAATACTTATCCCAAGCATGAGTGGGGAAAGTGTTTGGTAAGTTCACGAGGTGCAAAATTCAGGCAGCCAAATATCGAATCAAGCAGGGGGCACAGTTGAATCAAGTTTGAGCTCATTATGGCCCCAGCTCACAACACAACTTGTCCCATAGCACCCTTGTGCACCACGAGAAACAAACAGAACATTGCAGTTGAGGCCATCATGTCCCTTGTAATTCCGATCCTCAATGCATTACCCCACACTCGTGACCCTAACGTCCTGGTAGATGCATATAATTCTTCAATGCTTAAGGCCATTGACGCAGTAGCACCCCTCAAAATGCGCAAAGGGAAACCTAGAGCTCATGTGAAAGTGATCCGCACTGAAAAAAGAAAACTTGAAAATTTATGGAGACTCACACCCTCCCCTGAGAACAAAACAAACAATCACTGTCTCCGCTAAGTACAAAAATGAGATCATCTGCACCAAATGCGGGACTTATAATAAGAGAATAAATCAAGCAGGCTCTAAAACCAAAGCACTCTTCACTATCCTGCGAGAAATGGAAACCGTCCCACAGACACGTGCCTAAAAGACAAACTTTGGTGCACAAACATCCAAAGTGCGCTCACTAACAAAATTACCAATCTACAGACCAAAATAGCGAACAAACGTAGACTACTTACCACTCAAGTAGCCACTAATAACCCCATGGAAACTCAGAAACACGCACCCTCTTCCACACAGCCTCATGGCTTCAAATTCTCTAATGTACAAGTACGAGATGTACAAAAAATGATTACCTCTCTGAAACCATCTAACTGTAAGGGTGACAGTTGCCCAACTCAGATAATCAAGGATGCGGATAGAGGTTTGGCCCCATTAATCACCAAACTTATCAACTTCTCCTTCTCTAGTGGGGTAGTACCTAGCAACCGGAAGGAATCCTGGGTACTCCCACTACTCAAAAAACAAACTCTAGACCCCACCATCCCCACAAATTGCAGACCGATCACTATGGTCCCTTTTCTGCTAAATATTCTGGATAGGGTTGCATATTTGCAAATCCAGGACTACCCTAGTAGTCATGGGCTCTCGTCAATCTGGCTTTAGACCTCAACATGGGACAGAAACTGCCCTTGTTGACCTAAAAATCCAGATTGACATCCTGAAAGGTAAAGGCGGTTTGGCCATCTTGCTCCTCTTAGACTTGTCAGCGTTGTTTGACTTGGTCGACCATAAGGTACTTTGTGATCACCTGGAAACCGCATCGTCTGGTTGTCATCTACACCAACTACGCAGATGACACTCAGATACTCCTACCCCTTACGGGCTCATATGACACAGATGTACTTTGGATAAATTAAATTTACACCATCATTCAGGCATGGATGGCCACCCATGGCCTGTGCCTGAATGATGATAAAACTGAACTACTGTTAGTTGGCTCTACAGCCAATCTAAACAAATTGGGACCAAACTATAACATCTCTAATATCGACGGGAAAAGTACCCCAGTCGCCAAAGATGCCACCTCTAACCTAAGCAAACAAGTAAATATGACCGCCTCAGCTACTGCCTACACAGGCAAACTGATCAGAGCTTTCAGACCCATGCTATCTGCTGAAAGTTGTCTTGCCGTAGCTAGAGCGCTTATAGGTTCCAAACTGTACTACTGCAATGGGCTATATTTAGGTGCAAATAAAACAGTAATTAACAAACTACAGATCTTGCAGAATAATGCTCTTAGAGCTTCCCTAAATATTCCCCGAAATGAACATATCTCAGCAACCAGGATACAACACATATGGCTATTTCATCAATGAAAAAAAAAATCAAACTCAAATCTTTATGTCTTTCCTTCAAAGCACTACACCATACAGCCCCTCCTCCCCCATCTCACAGAATAATTCACCTGGAGATCCTCCACACGTATCACAAGATCCACAGAAACGTCTTGCCTGACTGTTCCCAGATTTAACTTAAAAAGATCTGGTGGTTCCAGCTTCCCGGTCCTAGCCGCCCAACTATGGAACTCCCTCCCAGCCAACATTAGGGCCATTCAAGTATTCGACATCTTCAGAAGAAGCGTCATGTCTTGGATTCTTAATGAGAACTAAATCACTACTGCGCACTACTTGTGTGATGACAAATTACCTTCTGTACTCGACTTCTATTGATGTATGTACTTACCTTCTGCCAATGTGTTTCCCCCTCCGCCAATGTGTTCCGCCCCATTCATGACAAATTACCCTCTGTATTCGATTTCTATCGATGTATGTACTTACCTTCTGCCTATGTGGTTTTCCCTCTTGTATGTATGTATGTATGTATCCTACCCTTTGACAAAGTGACGGCTGTACTCATGTAATTGTACTTCAAAGCGCCCAGATACCCCTGGGTCAGGTGTGCAATATAAATAAAATAAACAAACAAAGAGAAAGGGATGAGAGGGAGGAGCGTAAGGGGGTCAAAGAGGTGAATAAGATAAGCCCTGTGTTCTCTGAGGAGGATGTTAGACATATACTGAAAGAAAAAATGTGGGAGACCAACAAGGGAAAAAAAGGAAAGAGGGCGAAGAGGTGGGAGGGAGGAGCAAGGGGAAGAGTCAAGAGGGAACGAGAAGGGGGAGGAAGGGAGAAACGGAAAAGGAAAAACAGGAATGGAAAGGATAATGAATGAGAAACAATCAGAGGGGACAAGAGGGGGAGATACCCTGACATTGAAACTAAGATTGCCTAAACAGCCTGAAGCCCCAAGTCTGATTTTGTATTATTTATTTGATGAGGGAGGCCCTAACTCGTTACATAGGTCAGGTATTCTGGCACTATTTGAGGAAATTGCAGCACTAAGACTGATTACCTCAGCGGACATCCAACTGGTGGACTTCATACAACCCCAGAGGTATGATTATGTAAGATTGATAATCTGCTCACCTCTAGTAAGGAATATAATAAGGAAGGAAGCAACACGCGTACAAAAATATGGCTAGGATGTTGTGGTCTTCAATAACGAGAGGTATAAACAGGAGGAATGTAAGGAAAAGTAGGAGTATGACTACAAAGATACGGAGATAGGGAACAGAGAGAGTGGAGGACAAAACAGAACTGGGGTGAAGATCCAAATTGGAGGTGGTTAGCACTTACGCTAAAAGAATCATTTGCTGAATAAAAATGCTTGAGTCAACCACTTTAGAAGAAATGATACACTGAAAATTCAAAGTTGGAACTCTAGGGGAAATAAGCATCTGCAGGGTAACATAAAAGAATGTGAAGAAATTAAATCCAATGATGTATTGTTTCTACAGGAGACATGGGCTAACATGGGACGTGGACGACTCTGTTGACTCTGTTAGTATATGTGCAGTACAGGGGGAAAAGAGGAGGCCAAAGGGATGTATTACAACAGCAGTAAAGATGGGAAAGGGTGTAGAAAGAAGGGAAGAATGGAGGATTACTGATAACATTCTAGGTATGAGGGTTGATGTAAAAGGGGTGAATGGAATAGTGGCCATCCTGCTGATTAATGTATACAGGACACTAGATGTTAGCTTGGAGAAAGTGATTGATGGATTAAATCAGAAATTGGAGGAATGGTTTGCTTCACATGAGGGGTGGGGGGTGTTATCCTTGCAGGAGATCTGAATGCTAATTGCAACATTGAAGATTTTGATAGAACGGACTGTTTTAAGACTGATTACATTCAGGTTACAAGGGCCAGAAGGAAAATAACAGGAGCTTTGTGGTTGTACTTTGCAGAGAATTGGGGGTTCACTCGTTGTCTTGCCCCAGGAGGAGCTGGAGCTCCCACCCGCCCACTGCAGGAGCAGTGGCATGCCTGGAGGTACTCCCTAAACTCAAGGAAGACATTCTGCCTTATCCCTGTTGCATTATCAAGCCTGCAGCACAACATCGATCTTTTATGCATTTCTCCCGCCGGAGCCCCGCCACAATTCGTTATTGTCATCTGGTTGCTGAATGGGGAATTCATTTTTACTCAATTGGGCTCCATTACACCGGAGTGCAACATCCACCATTGATCACCACAAGGTTTTTCGCCACTCCAAAATGGCCGCCCGCCATCTGTTTGCCAACATCTATGTGCTGAACCACAACAGGTCCAGTATCTAACCCGGATTGGCTTACTACATATTCTTGAGAGCCAATTACGAGCCGGTAGGCTCAAGCCCGCCCATATTTGAAGGCACACGCTCTAAGGCACCTTTCCGGTCGTGAACCTGTCGTGAACCTGTCAGGAGCCGTCGAGCCTAGGGCCACGAGTCCTGCACCTCTCCAACAACACCTCTGCCTACCTGTCGCTGTGTCCCTGATACTTTGGTAATCTGCCTATTCAAACCTTAGTAACTCCTGCCCTGCTTAACTATGACTTTTTGCCGACTCTGTGCGCCACCCCCAATAGCCTGCTCCACTGGTAACCAATGCCGTTGAATTAATTGTGAGACAATTAGTAACACCGGCCACCTGCTGCAATCGTCGATGTGTGCCACTCTCAATTGATCAACCGGCATCCCCCTCCATGCAACTGAATGCTTCATTACATTGCCTCCTCACTATCTCACGGCATAGCTCATTGAATCCCACTCAGCCTTTCGCAAAGCCATCAAAACTAACCTCTTTGTCTGACAGATTCAATCTGCATTTTTATGACAACATGCATTAGGCATGTATTCTGTGATACTATGTAAAAACTCTGAACTGTAAACAAGTACTCTTGGGCGGTTTCCTTGTAACCCCTAATCAAGCCTTCTTAAACTCTGATATAGCCCCTCGATGTCTTTGGGCTGTAGTTCGCTCTACAAATTTAAATAAATAAAAAATAAAGTGTTGCCCGTTGCCAATAAGCTGCCGAGTTCCGTTTTGCATGTACCTATGACTGATGCTCAACCTTACCTGTTCTAGCCCTAATCCACGTACACGAATACCACCATGTAAAATGGTCATCACTGGCTCTACACACGCAGTACCAACTTAACTACGGCGGCCTGAGAGCATTATACCACACAAACTCTGTTGCCTCTGACATGTTGTTAGAAACCCTGTGAAGTGGCTCACCACAGTCCCTTGCCAATTCTCTCTTGGCCCACATAAACGCGTTGTGTAAATTGATCCAGTTGCATGTGCTCCGCCTGCATTATCCTAACTGCCTCTGAATACCATCTGCTGGGCTGGCTAAGACACTTTCTAGCTGACTTACCATCCGTCGTGCGGAATTCGCCTCAGATGCCATCATTGCCACTCGATGTACTAGCCTAGCCCTATGCCTACTATTGTCAGTCTGTACTAGCCTAGCCCTATGCCTACTATTATCAGTCTGTACTAGCCTAGTCCTATGCCTACTATTGTCAGTCTGTACTAGCCCAATCTTACACTCTACACCTGCCGATACCACACAAAAACACTGATTCAACATTTCTTATGTCCAATCCAACCACTTGCTCTCTAGTCATCCTTACCACGCTCACTGCCCTATCTACGATGGCAACCCTTCACTATAGACTCCCGACAGACTAGCCGGATGCAAGCCCTGCCTTCAACACAACAATCTTAAGATTCCCAGATCTACCTCAGTCAGGCTTGCCCTACCATACTAAGAAATTATAGACTAGGATCTAGACTGCCTAAGCTACCACCAGCCTACCACTCACACGGCCAGTTCAAGATGAAGCCAACACAAGCCCCCTGCAGCACTTCAAAAACGGAACCTATCATTAATCAGAAGCCCTGCACTAAATTCTCTGAAACCTTAACCTCAGTCAACAATGACCACACCAATGATACCATAAAAAAAACGTATGACCTCAAAGGAGGCCTTATCATCGTTAGATCTCTGTTAGCCCATGCATCTGAAATTGCCGATATCATCACTTGCAACCAACTTGATTTCCTAGCAGTGAACGAAACATGGCTGCACAAAGCAGCTGGCACAGCCCTGATGCTAGCCATAATCATGAATTTCACCATCTTTAGAGAAGACAGAGAAACTTCCAAAGGAGGTGGCATAGCATTCATCTGCAGAGCCGATCTCACCATCAAAGAAATAGAACATATGACTATGCCATCAGCAGAACTAATTTTGCTAAAACTAGGAATCTCCGCCTCACGCACTATTGCTGTGCACCTAATCTATAGACCTCCTGACCCACTAGGAACTTTGAAGAAGACATAATTACCCTTCTAAATACTAATTCCAAATCTGGGACCCAAATTATCCTATTGGCGATTTCAATTTAGGCCTTAACGATCCTAAAGATACTAATGCTGCTATCCTAGCTAACACGATTACGGAAGCTGGCCTCACCATAAGGAACAACGGCCCCACTCATTCCAAAGGCCGCACCCTGGACTGGGTGGCAGATATCAATTGCGCGTCCCTAATAATTGCCACTGAACCGTGCATATGGACTGATCATTACTTGATCTCGCTTACCATCTCAGACTTACCTCAAACTAAGACAACTAAACTATCGGCACCACCAGCCCTCACCCACTGTAAAAAAAAAAGCATAACAGTCACGAATCTCCTTCCTCTGATTCAGCCCATCAGCAATCACTCTAACCTGATCACCAACCCTAACGACCTGGTTGACCTGTACAATAACACCATCAACTCAGACATAGACGCCATTATGCCTTTGAAACTGAGAAAATCTAAATCACTTGCCCATCTTAACACATGGTCTACACCAAGCCTAAAATCCCTGCGTAAAGAAAAAAGGCAAGCAGAAGCCTGCTGGAAAAAAAATCCTTCTCCCCAAAATATAAACCTCCTCATTGCACTCACAAATAACTACAAGAAGCAAATCATTCAGGCAAAAAAATAAACGTTCAATGACAGAATCAAAAAAGCAAACTCAAACACTAGGGAAATCTTTTCTATTCTCAGAGAACTAGAATCCTCTATTGCACCGGTAGACTTATGGATCAAACATAAAGCCTGGTGCCCTAACATTCAAAATGCCTTATGCAATAAAATCACTATGCTTCAAGACAAAATATTAGCCAAAAGAACCTCCCTCCATAACATTGCGCTCTCCGCGCAAGAAGCCATCTTACAAGAACTCGCCATCAACCAAACGAAACCACACAACCAATTCAACTTTAGGTCCATCTCCATTGGAGAAGCTAAGAATATCATTACATCTCTTAAACCTCCTCGATGCCTTGGCGATAACTGCCCAGCCGCCATTATCAAAGAAGCTGCACAAGACCTAGCTCCATTCGTCACCTCCTTCATCAACTCATCCTTTAAATTCTGCTCTGTGCCTACCAACCTTAAAGATTCCTGGATACTACCCCTCTTAAAAAAAGCTAACCTAGATCCTAGTGTCCCAACGTTTTACTGACTCATTACGACAGTTCTGTTTCTCCTTAAAATCTTAGATAAAGCTGCCTATCTACAGATTCAATCATACTTGGAGATTAATAACTTACTGGGCACCAGACAATCTGGATTCAGACCGAGACACAGAACCGAGATGGCACTCCTTGATCTCAAGAACCAACTAGATGAGCGTAAAGATAGAGGAGCACCTCCATTCTTCTACTCCTAGATCTGTCAGCCACTTTTGATTTGGTAGATCATAAAGTACTATGCAACCATCTCAAATCGGCTGCCAACTTCTCCACAAAGGCCACTGCATGGATAAATTCCTTCCTGGACAATAGAACTATAAGAGTCTTTTCGCCCACTTCAGCTGCGGACCCAGTACCTATCGCCTGCGCCGTTCCTCAGGGGTCCTGTGTCTCTTCTACTTTGTATAACATTTTTACAAAGTCGCTCTTTGATATCCTGGATAAACTGGGTGTCACATATACTAATTATGCAGACGACACCCAGATCCTCATCCCAATCCAAGGACACTATGACAAACACACTAACCTCAAACAAAATCTATCAAATCATACAAACGTGGATGGCCACCCACGGTCTATGTCTCAACGACGAAAAAAATGAGCTTTTAATCATTGGGTCCACACGCAAACTAAACCAACTCTCTCACATGTACAAATCCATCACCATTGATGGTATTGAAATCAAAGTAGCCAAGGAAGTTAAAACCTTAGGCTTATATTTAGACTCAGCTCTTCACCTAAACAAGCAAGTTAATGCCACAGCATCAGCAACAAGTTCCACTTGTAAACTAATCCATGCATGTAAACCATTTCTGTCCACTGACAGCTGCACCATTATTGCTTGTGCATTAATCCTATCAAAACTAGACTACTGCAACACACTTTACCTAGGCACTAGCAAAACACAACACCAATAAACTCCAAACCTTGCAAAACAACGCCCTCATAACAGCATTAGGTATTCCCAAAGGACAGCACATATCTGACAAAAGGAGATCCGTCAAATGGTCGGCCATCAACGACAGAATCAAACTTAAAACTCTGAACATTACACACAACTGCCTCAACAACAAAGCACCTGCTTACCTCAGAGAAATTCACTAAGCATACATCTGACCGTCCCATCAGAAAGGCCCACACCAACATTATCAGAATCCCTAACTTCAACCTGAAAAGAACTGGAGGCTGAAGCTTCCCAGTACTGGCAGCTCAACTATGAAACTCTATTTCGATTAATTCGATTACCTAAGAACCACACCATCCCTCCACTCCTTCAAAGCCAATGCTAAACTCTGGCTACACACCAATGACCGCTGATGTATAACCCCTGACCGGTCGCTTTCTACCCACCAAGACACCTCTGTTGAGCTTAACACACTATGTTAATTCTCTTCCCTGTATACCTCTGCTAATTCCATATACTGCCGAGAACTGAGAACTGCAAATGTAAACCATACATATGTAACCGTAACATTATCTGTGATTCACATGTACATACCAATGCTTACTTTCCCCTATGCATATTGCTGCCTTAAGCTGCTAATGTAAATGTAAACATAACCCTAGATGTACAATTCCGAGAAATAAAGTTGCTACCCTTTAGTGCGCTCCTTGGGAAGAATTACTCAATCACTTGGTTATGTTAATTCCAATTTGTTTATTCAGTATAGGTTCTGGATACTCCATACACTTAAAGTTTCAATAAACAAACTTTGTCTCCCAAATTGTCTCCCAACACGTGTTTCCCGATGACTTTAGCCACGGTTCCTCAGGGGAGATTCTAAAGTGAAAAAAGAACCCAAGTTCATACATTCTATGTATATAAACAGAGACTTAAGTGCATTAAACCTCTAGTTTCATAACCACGTCTATCTGAGAAGAGGACATACACTCACCCTTGTCATGTTTCTCATAATTCTGATTCCGTATTGATTGGTATTCAATTTTCTCTCTCATCGGCTCTCTATTTGTCTTCCTTTTGTTCTTTTTCCCTTTTTTTTCCCTTTTTTTCTTTTTTTCCCTATAAGAAAAATGCACAAAGCTCATATGCTTTGGTTCACATTCTAATACTGGCTATTAATGTGTTATATTTCTGAACAGCAAAGCAGTCTTTGCTGTCCTATACAGTGTGCTGTGTCCTTCCTAGCCTATATAGAATGGCATTTTAGTATTGATCCATTATTACTAGTATAAATTCTGCATTTGCATTGGTATTCAGTTTGATTGAATTTATGCACCCTCTATAAGGTAGCCCTTTACATTTCTAGAGAAAATTATTTTAAATTGCTATAGAGTTTACCTTGTGTGTAGATTCTTGTGGATTCAAAGATGTTCCTTTCTCTCGGTACGATTGCCTCTGTGCATCCGTGGTTCCCGGATGCATCTTACCTCAATTCTGCTTCTGTTTATATATCGCGGAGCACGTCGCGTGATGACGTCATCGCGTAATGTGCCGCGATGACGTCATACGCGTCAAAAAACGTGCGGCGGCCATCTTGGATTTGTTTTTTGTGAAAAAAAAAAAAAATTGTGTTTCTATGTTGTAGCCTTCATCCCAAACATCAACTTCATTAAGAAATCTTTTCGAAAGATTGGAAGCAGCATCAAAGAAAGAACTGTCCAAATGGTGGGAGATTAAAACAATGAAGATGTACATGGAGGTAGGGAGGATATCTCGGGGATTAAGAGTTTGCATCTTCCCATCATTTGAAGAAGAGGACACAGAAGCACTAAAGGACTGGGAGGACTATTTAACAGAAATCTCAAAAGGTTTGATGATAAGGATTATTAATCATTCTGCCCTGATCCATGAAAAAACATTAAAGGAAATCGAGGAACTTAAATAAAACAATAGAAAAATTGAATTTACCAGAGCTGACATTTAAAAACTACCAAATACTAGATGAATATCTTAACAAATTTACTGAAGAGATCAAGAACAAAAAACAGAAAACCTTTATAAGGGATGAAATAGACTACAAAATTGGCAGAATTTACACCTATCAGAGGAAATATGACACTAAAGGAAACACTAAATTTAAAACAAAAACAAGTACAGATAATATTACCACACCAACAGAATCGTCAGAAACTGAAACGAACAGCGAATCAGAAAAAGAAAGTAGTTCCAAACCAAGTACATCAAAAGACTTGCTAGGCCCCTCGTCTTTTTTGGAAGAATTTCGGAGACACAAATCAACAAATCGACCATATACCCAACGAACAATGTTCCCGAAACCATCTCTAAATCTAAACGTAGGCGGAAATACTACAATAGGTTCCACAAAACCAAGAGGGGAAAGAGAGGAGGATCGAATAAGCACAGGTATAGGACAAAGAGGAATGATAACGAGATCCAGGAACAGAGAAACCAGAGGGAACCAGGAAATCTAGTCCTAAACCTTTCCAATCTAAATATTGATGAATCTCTCAAGACAGCACTTAATAGAGGACTGAATTTCTGTCCAGCCAATAGGACGGATTACTTCCAAACACAAGTAGACCTTTTTAATTTTTTCGGAAACTAAAACTTAGAAAATATTTCGCAGAATCACCTATGAAACTCAAAGAATGCAATATCCAAGACATTTCACCCCTCACTGTGGAACTAGCAGAAGGATCAGTAAACAATGAATTTAACAGAAACGGATTTCTCATTGGATACCTTCATGGCGGAACAAAATATAGATCCGTTCCAGACTGAGGAAACACATTTAAGATCTAAATCGAAATTCATACCCAATTTAATGGAAAATAATGCCATAGATCTTTTTCAAAAAGCTGTAAGCAATGATTTACGAAAATAATACCTTGAAAACAAGCAAACCAACATCAAATACAATTTAACGAAAGCTGAGAAAAAGGCAATAGATACACTCTCCAAAAATGAGGAAATAGTTGTGAAGTCAGCTGATAAAGGAGGGAACATTGTGCTTATGAAGAAACAAGATTACATAACAGAAGGAACCAGACAACTAAAGGACACTAAATGTTACTCAATACTACAAAAAAACCCAATTAGAGACCTACAAGCTCAATGGAATTAAATGGCAAAACATTGGGAAGAAATGGGCCTACTGACGGAAGAAGAAACAAAGTATTTGGTAATAGACAAACCTGTCATGCCAACAATATATTTCCTTCCAAAAATACATAAAAAGTACAAGACGTTTCCACCATGTAGACCCATCATTAATGGGATAGGTTCTTTAACAGAAAGAATCTCAGAATATATAGACTTATATCTACAGCCCCTAACAACAGGGCTAGCTTCTTATTTACGAGACACGAAACACGTGATACAACAAATGGAGTGTATACCGTGGGAAGCAGAATATTTATTTGTGACGTTGGATGTGGTGTCACTTTACACCAGCATCCAACACACAAAAGGAATGGAAACAACGGAATTCTTCTTGAAAACAAGGTCTATTTCATTTCTTAATCAGAATAATATGATTCTAGAGATGCTAAACTTTGTTCTGTCAAACAACATTTTTTTGTTTAATCAAGTCCTATATAAGCAGGAACAAGGAACTGCCATGGGGGCGAAATTTGCCCCATCATATGCGAATTTATTTATGGGCCATTTTGAACTAATCCATGCCTGGCAACATGAGGCATTCATAGAAAATAAAATTGTCTACTGGGGTCGTTACATAGACGATATCCTTGTGATATGGCATGGAAACAAAACAAGCCTCCTGAAATATATTGCCTATCTTAATGACAATAATCATAATATCAAATTCACAAAATAAATCAGCTCAGAAGAAATAGAATTTTTAGATCTACAACTGTACACAGATGGTGACAAGATACTAACAGACTTGTATATCAAACCCACAGCAGTCAACAACAAGCTACATGCACAAAGCAACCATCCAAAACACACCATAAAGAACATCCCATATGGAGAAATACTTAGAAGAAAACTTTATACAGAGAGGATATAAAGAAGACTCTCTTAACCATGCAATTCAGAAAGCAGAAAAAGTAACAAGAACCAGCCTATTAATTGAAAAACGAAAAGTAAAGAATAAAGAAATGAAAACCCATTTCATTACAACATTCAGTAGTGAAATATACAACATAAAGAAAACTTTGAATAAACATTGGAACATTCTATTCACAGATGATACACTCAGCACCATTATTGAAGAAAAACCATTAATGGTATTTAGAAAAGCTCCAACTCTGAAAAAGAAATTAAGTCCGAGTCATCTAAGGAACCCAGTAAAGGACTCCGAGTAGTTTTTTGAAAGTGCCGGCACCAACAGGATCCTACAAATGCAGCAAATGTTCAATTTGTTCACACATGATAAATGGAATCAAACAAATTAAATTACCCACTGGAAAAATGATTGACATCAAACAATTTATAAACTGCAGAAGTCAATATGTAATCTATGCTATACAATGCATTTGCAACAAGAAATACATCGGGAGCACGATAAGAGAAATTAGAATACGGATATTGGAACATCTTAGAGCAATCAAGAACGGGGATGCAAGGTACCCAATGACCATACACTTTGCAAAAGAACACCAACAATCAGACATCAAGGGCATCAAAATCATTGGACTGGAAAAAAATCGAGCAACCTGAAAGAGGAGGAGACAGAGAACTTATATTAAGGAGAATGGAGTCAAAATGGATTTGTATAATGGATACATGCCAAACTGGTCTAAACACAGATCCAGAGATGGCAAACTGGTTATAAAAACACTATTGATTGTATATGTGCATCATCCTAAGTACCTCTCTGTCTACCACTGAAAGCATGTATAAGTAACTTGTTGTTCATTTATACATAGAGCCTATATACTCTATACCACATACATTGAAATATAGTAAATGGAAAGTTGGATCCAACGTGTTGATGCCATCACATACGCATAGATACAACAACATTTAGAGACACAATTAAATTAAAGAAGACATTAGTGTTAGCTTAGGGGTTCTTTGAAAATAAATCCATTCTTTTGCAAAATAGCAATGCAACCTGAAAATTATTTGTACAAAAATGAAGGCTACAACATAGAAACACAATTTTTTTTTTCACAAAAAACAAATCCAAGATGGCCGCCGCACGTTTTTTGACGCATATGACGTCATCGCGGCACATTACGCGATGACGTCATCACGCGACGTGCTCCGCGATATATAAACAGAAGCAGAATTGAGGTAAGATGCATCCGGGAACCACGGATGCACAGAGGCAATCGTACCGAGAGAAAGGAACATCTTTGAATCCACAAGAATCTACACACAAGGTAAACTCTATAGCAATTTAAAATAATTTTCTCTAGAAATGTAAAGGGCTACCTTATAGAGGGTGCATAAATTCAATCAAACTGAATACCAATGCAAATGCAGAATTTATACTAGTAATAATGGATCAATACTAAAATGCCATTCTATATAGGCTAGGAAGGACACAGCACACTGTATAGGACAGCAAAGACTGCTTTGCTGTTCAGAAATATAACACATTAATAGCCAGTATTAGAATGTGAACCAAAGCATATGAGCTTTGTGCATTTTTCTTATAGGGAAAAAAAGGGAAAAAGAACAAAAGGAAGACAAATAGAGAGCCGATGAGAGAGAAAATTGAATACCAATCAATACTGAATCAGAATTATGAGAAACATGACAAGGGTGAGTGTATGTCCTCTTCTCAGGTAGAAGTGGTTATGAAACTAGAGGTTTAATGCACTTAAGTCTCTGTTTATATACATAGAATGTATGAACTTGGGTTCTTTTTTCACTTTAGAATCTCCCCTGAGGAACCGTGGCTAAAGTCATGGGGAAACACGTGTTGGGAGACAATTTGGGAGACAAAGTTTGTTTATTGAAACTTTAAGTGTATGGAGTATCCAGAACCTATACTGAATAAACAAATTGGAATTAACATAACCAAGTGATTGAGTAATTCTTCCCAAGGAGCGCACTAAAGGGTACCAACTTTATTTCTCGGAATTGTACATATATTGCTGCAGCCACAATACAGGCACCCCTGGTGCAGACCCTTGGCCATCTGAGAAAGGAACCAGAGAGGCACAAAGGCTTCGCTCTAGATAGGAACTCAAGCCGACATTGGCTGCAACATCTGTTTTTTTCAAAAATATAACCCTAGATGTAACTGTTACCTTGACTGTAAATGTAATGTAATGTAAATGTAATGATATTTATGTAACTATAACCTAAGACTTCATAACCGCCCAGTTTCCTAGCGGCCCGGCGTGCTCTACAAATAAATAAACAATACAAACAATACAATGGACCTCATTACAAGTGCACCGGTCCGGAGTTAACGCCAGCGGTAAAAACATACCGGCACCGTTTCCACGTCCGCCCAATCATGACCCGCGGCCCCGGAAATAGCACCTCCTCAAACCGCCACCACGGAGTTAAGGGTCCCCGTAAAGTCCACCTGCACGGAAACCCCTCCGTTACCGGCAACACGAAACACCGCGAGCATCACAACTAGCGCGGACATGGAAACACTGCCAGAGAAATGGCGTTAAAACCATGAACACGGTGGCGGTACCGCCGCCACCGCGAACATGATGTTAAACAGTGCCTGCTGAACAGAATCAGAGCACAGGTGCACCAAATCAGCCCAGCTGGACCCAGCAGCACACTGGGAGCCCACAAAAGGGCCACACCCAGCCCAACACGACACAGAACCATGCAGGCAGCAGCTCTAGTAGCACTTGGACTGGGCCTACTCAACCAACAGGCAGCACTGCACATAATGGCAGTAATGGTGCAGAGGAGGAGGCGGAGGAGGCGCAGGCGCCAACCAGCCAACCCTGCACCTATAGTAAACCCCATTGTGCAGCCACCAATACCCCGCAGGCAGCCTGCAAAACCACGCATCAGGGCCTCACCCTGGAACCTTACCCCAGGACAGATCCACACACTATACCGGCTGGACTGCCCAACAATCCTGTACATCACTGCCATGATTGAGGACGACATCAGCAGCCACATAGACACCCCTACTGCCATCCCCCCCCTCCTGACGGTTGTGTGTGTGCTGCATTTCCTTGGCACTGGCACCTAACAACACACGGTCGGTGAGCTGCACGGCATATCACAACCCTGTTACTCGAAAATCCTGATACAGGTACTGAATGCCCTTTTGCGCCATGTGTTGGAACACATAGCCCTACCCCGTACCCTCCCGAAGGTCATTGCCACAAAGTTGGCCTTCCATGCCATAGCAGGCATGCCAAATTGCATAGGTGCACTTGACTGCACCCACATTGAGCTGACAGTACCACGTGCAATTGAGATGGTGTTCCGCAATAGGAAACAGTATCACTCCATGAATGTACAGATGGTATGTGATGCCACGCTACTGATTACACACTGCTGCGCACGTTTCCCAAGCTCAACCCATGACTCAATGGTACTGAGGAATTCCACGTTGCCACGGTACATGGAACGCTATGCAGGACAAAGCACATGGTTATTGGGCGAGTACAGCTGACAAAGCTCTGACCCTGTTGAAAGGTTATGTATGTGTCCAGGCCAATGAGCAATGTGAGTGTGCCGCTGGACTGCACATGCATCACCCCCCCTCCCATCTACCAAATAGACATCGGATACCAAACATCACAAAGGAAGACACGACAGGTCATCACAGTGTGCCTGTACACACCCTGCCACAGCCCATCCTGTCACTGTCCCATACACCTTGTGCCACTGCAGACACCCACCTACAAATGGAACACTGCCCTCCCAATGCACGAGATGCCTGTAAATGAGACGTCGTGCATTGACTACTTCAGTACAGTGGAGTCACTCTGCCATGAGTGCACATCACTGCACTATGACATACTCACAATCCAATGTCACCCGCAGGGCACAGTACACATGCACATAAATGTGTAGGCCAATATCCAGTTGGGGACATCCACTGTGATGCCCAATGAACACTTCAAACCACTTCATGGCACATATGCATGAATGAACAATGATACAAGATAGCACAGCATCAGATTAAGACATGATACCACAAACTCTGACATGTCCCCCCATCTTCATCCCATGTAGGTGATGCTGGATATGCACTCACGCCATGGCTGATGACACCTGTACAGAGACCAAGGAACAGGCATGAAGAGGCCTACAATAGGGCACATGTCAGCACATGTGGAATGATATAGAGGACATTCGGACTGCTGAAGGCCTGTTTCCGCTATCTGAGCAGATCTGGGGGATCACTGCTGAAGACGAATGTGAAGACGGGTAAAATCACGCTCGTATGTGCCATGCTGCACAATCTGTGCCTGCGCAGGAACATCCCAATGCCCCCAGACGCAGATGAAGAAGATGGGGATCCGGATGGGGATGGGGATGGGATGGCACCACCTCCCCCTGGGGGTGCACTTGATGGCCAAAGAGCACGGGATGAGCCGATTCGCATTTACTTTTGAGACACAGCACATTCACAGCAATGCATAGAGTGATGACAATAAATGATTAGTTGTACTGCAAATGAAATGATAGATGTCCACACATGTATGTTTTGCTTTCAGATGATGCTATATTGATGAATTCACAACAGGGAAGGAGGTGAAATGGTTAGGGAAGCTGTACACCCGAGCCCACCCACCACCCAAACGTACCCACCCCCACCCAGGCCCAAATGTTCAAACACCCAAAACAACCTCCCCCACCACCCAAACATACCCACCCCTCACACCCTTCAAGTCCACGTGTGTCCTGCAGTGCCCCGCACACACATCATCACTTCCGTGTGCGCTTCTGTGCCTGTGCATCCTTGCCCGAGAGCCCTGTTAGCCAACATGAGCACCTCCTTGAACTGGCAGTAGTGGAGCTTGATGGGGTAGTGGTATTTGATGGCGCAGAATCTGGTATGGATGGCATCCATGCAAGATTTGCCTGTTGCCCAATCAACATGGCCTCAATGAGCCTGGAGGAGTTGTCGTTACCCTCACGCACATGGCGTGCCAGGGCAACTATTGTGCTTGCAAAGCGTCCAATAGACCTTGAGAGGCGACGCACTGACGTGCTATAGCACTCCCTCTGCAGCCTAGATTCTTCAAGCTGCCTCTCCACCAGCTGTGTGAGGGTTGCCTGCTGCTCCTCCATCCGCTGCATGTGGGAATTCAGCTCTGCCATGGATGGGGTGGGTGACCTCATGGGACTTCTGAGTGAAGTGGGGCTAAACTCCAGCTGATGGAAGGAACCCAGGTCATCAAATGTGGGCGTCGCCCCCTGTGGCCCAGTATCAGAGTGCTCTACCAGGGCACTGTTGTCACTACAGGCCGCCTCCTCTGCAGTGCAGCTGCCTTCTGTGTTGGTTTGGGTGGGCATGGTGGGTTCCCGTGGCACCTGTCTTGCCTCATGCAGCGTGGAGACGGTGGGGATGTTGGTGGTGGTGGCCGGCACATCTGTTGCAGTTGGTAGTGGGGGCTGAGATGCCGAACTGCTGGCAGCATCCTCTTGTGTGGGGGCGGTGGCTTGGGCACGTGCCGGTGCTGATTGCTTGGCCTGTTGTGCAGTGTCACTGTCACTAGATACGGCTGTGGGGACACAGAGGACATGCAATTAGTGTTGTGGTGGCTGATGGGTGCATCACATGCATCATACAGGTTTGTCATTGTATCGTGTTCGTTACATGCATCCGATTGCTTGGGGTATGCATTGTTGTGATATTGGGTGCCATACAGATCTTGATGGGTCCTTTGGGCCAGTCATGCACTGCCTGGGGGGGGGGGGTTATTAATGGGTCCTTTGGCACTGTAATGCCATCAACATATTCTTTTATGGCATTCATGTTTGACCACTTACCAGCATCTGCAGGTGGGCTCACTCCTGCCTCAGCCTCCCCGATCCCATGAATGCCCTCAAGGTGGAGGACACTGCTGCAACGCTCCTCCCATGCTTGCAGCCTCAGTGGGGAAGGGGGTCCTCCACCTGTCCCACTGCTGCGTTGGCGGTGTGTGGAGATGAGGTTACGAACCCTCAGCCTGAGGTCGTCCCACCGCTCCTCACTGTCACGCCCACAGCGGTGCACTTGCGTGCTGCTTCTGCCCACACTTCCTTCCTCCGCTGCTGTGTGCCACGCCGTTGATCGGCACTGAACAGTATCTCTGCATGCTCCACTATGTGCTCCACGAGCACAGTTAACTCCGCCTCACTGAAGCGCTGTTTGCGCTGCCTCTGCGCTAGAATCCTGGCAGACATGCTGGTGGTCCCTTTTGCCTTCTCACAGTATGGATTGTGCTTGTGCTGACTCTGGATGGCAATGGATTGTGCTTTATATGATGGCTGCCTCTCTGTTTCCGGTTTTTGGCGATCATGGTATTTCCGGTTCCGTGGCGACGGAGGCGGACACGGGTTTTGCGCTACTTGTGGCAGCGCTATGTCCATTTCCGTGGCGGCGGTAACAACGTTTCCGCGTCCGTGTGGTGCGCGTGACCGACAGCACGTAATCGGACGGTCTTTCCGCAACCTTGCGGACACGGAAACATTATTACCGCCGTCACGGAATCACCGTGATCCGAAGCTGCCAGGTTGTAATGAGGCCCAATGTGTCTGCACAATGATAGCCCTACATGGGCCACTAGAAGTACTAATGCCACACTAAAAAAAGAAACCATCAGAACGCTTAGATCGAATAAAAACGCACTCTTCGCAATCCCCCGCTACAAAGGTGCCAGGGCAGGCGGAGGTAGTTTCCCAGTCCTGGCCATCAAACATTGGAACGCCCAACCCAATAGTATCAAAAATAAAGAATAATTCCTTTGCTTTAAAAACATCTTAAAAACTTGGCTACTAGAAGGATGTCCGATGCTTCTGCCTGTTAGGCTTCATTATTTTGGAGATTTTGTAAACCCAGAATGGGTCATGAGAGATCCCCTTTGGTTAATGTTGTTGCACGGGGAATCATTGTCATTGAATATAAGATTTTTGGCTTATTTAAAAAAATGTCTGTAAATTAGAGTAAATCCCAAAGAATGTGAAATCGTAAGATAGGAGAAGGTCAACACTGGGTATTTTACAATCAATTACCATGATAATGCCTATAAAAACGTAGTCTTTATTAGATTATCTCTTCTGTTACGGCTAAAGCTGTGGAATGAACTCTTGTTGTCACTCACTCGAGCTAAAAGTACTACTGTTTACACAAATGGTTGAAAAATAGGGTAAAGAATGAAGAATAAGAAAATTGTAAGGTGTTTGTTTATACACAGTATTCCAGAATTAAGGATAATGTTAATGCTTATCGAAATGTAGAACCTTTTTACATATTTTACTTTCATGCAAAAACCAGAATGTTTTAACTCATGTAAATATCTATGAGAGATAATGTGTAATAATGTAAGATTTGTAAAGGTTTTTTACAAACCATAAACAAATAAAAGTTAAAAAAAAACAAATTTGCTTGTACGGTTGTTATGTCAGATTATCTTTTTTTCCCTTCGGAATACTATGATTTCTTTTTTACTTTTGCCTCTGTTCATGTCTGCTTAGTATATAATTTCGGAATTATCAAACTTTGTATGATTCTGAATTTTTCTTATATCTATATGTGTGAATGCGATTTTATTGAGAGTGAATTATGTATCTTTTTAATGCGACAATTTACTTGTTGAACTACAACACTAATAACAAATGTAAAAAGAATCAGTTGCATTACAGGTAGGCAATAAGTAAATATTCTAATCTACTGATGGAGAAAATAAATTGAGGTCAGGGATGACCAGCTCTTTTTGCTGACGTGGAATTAATGGGAGAAAAAGGCTTCAGCTACAAAATGAATGAAATGACAGGGCCACCCCGATTTAGTATTGTGTGGGCTAGAGAAGCCACTTATTGGGGACTAGACGTACCTTAATGAAAGGGACTAATCCACCCCAGATACGTTTAGTATCAGACAAGTACAGAAGGGTTTGTACGCTGGTAGACAATCAACATCGCAAAGTGTCAAGTATGGTAGCACAGCGTTAACTTTGTGTCACTGATATTGCACCTTACTTGCGAGAGAGAGTACCAAGCTACCATCTCTGTTCCGCGCCAAAGTGATTACATACAGAAATAAATTGATTGCGGTTTCTAGACTGCTTCTCCAAAATAACTAACATACACAAGTATGCATCATGTTGCAAATGCGGTGCACGTCTGTTATTCAGGGAAGCGGCCTTGAGGGATGCCACCGGAGCTGGTAGAGGTAAGTGGTGTGATCAGGGGGGAAGAGGGGAATGTGGTGCATGGGCCACACATTAGAAGGGGAGGCTTGTGGGGAGAGGAGCAAACTTAACAGACAAGAGTGGAAGGCGGAAGAGGTCAAAAACAGACCTTGCGTGGGTGAGGGCAGCAGCCTTCATGGCTTCCCTCCACACCATTCTCATCTGCGGGGTTTGGACCCCGAATTGACAAAAGAACAAGTTACTTCTTACCTTGTAACATACTTTCGATGGGATGTTCCTCCGACATATTCCTTATCTTTGATAGATCATATCCCAGCTTGCTGGCCTCGGCAAAAAAAATTTAGTACAGGGCGCTGCGTGTCGACGTCCCTCGAGACGATGTCCCTCGACGGCCTCCGTATCGGCGCCAACGTCACCACGTGTATAAGTAGGCTCATGCAGCGTCCGTTGCTCAGTTCCGTTTTGAGGTTAACAGTTGTTTTACATGAATTAGTTATTGGCCTTGAAGGAGAGTAAGCTGCAACCACAAGGGAAGTATTACTGCGGGGAAGGTTGGGAGGGGCGATAAGGAATACGTCGGAGGCACATCCCATCGAAAGAACATTACAAGGTAAGTAACTTGTTCTTCGAAGGGATTGTGTCCTCCGACGTATTCCTTATCTTTGATAGACTCCCATAGCAGTGATGTGCAATTGGAGGTGGGAGTAAAACGCCATGTTTCCTTTCAGGAATCAACCGAATGTAATACGGCTTTGCCAAACCTAGTCTCTTGACTAGAGGAGGAATCCAGGTTGTAAAATCTTGTGAAGGTATGTGCGGACGACCATGTGGCAGCCGCACATATGTCTCAAACCGGAACCCCTCTTTGGAGGGCAGAGGAGGCTGCGATACCCCTGGTTGAATGAGCCCTACGATTTTGAGGAGGCTCTTTCCCTGCCAGTTTGTAGCATTCCAGGATGGCCAAAATAATCCATCTGGAAATGGTTTGTTTTGTTATCGGTAGTCCCAACCTGTGCCCTGAGTAACCCACGAACAGTTGGTCTGCTTGCCTAATCCTAGCAAGTCTGCTGATGTAAAAGCTTAAAGCTTGCCTTGGGTCCAGCCTACGTAGCCTTTCTTCCTCTTTCCCCGGATGGAGAAGCGGATAGAATGAAGGCAAAGTAGTGAAAGAGTGATGGGGAATTCAGAAACCACCTTTGGGAGGAAATTAGGCTTCACCTGTAGGGCAACTTTGTCTTTATGAAAAATTGTATGAGGGGGTTTACAAGATAGAGCTTGTAATTCGCTCACCCTTCCAGCAGATGTTAAAGCCGCTAATAAGACAGTTTTAAGGGTGAGAAATCTTAGCGAACAAGAGTGGAGTGGTTCGAAAGGAGTACCCATCAGGAAATTTAAGACTAAATTTAAGTCCCATAAAGGAACCTGGAAAGGTCTTGGAGGGTAGACATTAGTTAATCCCTTAGGAAATTGCATTACTAAGGGTAATTTGAAATACGAAGGCAACTCCGCAGTGCGCTTGAAGATCTATAGCGCTGCGAGATAGCCCTTGATAGTGCCAACTTGAAGGCCTGAATTTGCCAAGTAGAGTAGAAAAGATAACACTGTTGGTGTACCACATGAAAAGGGGTCGATATTCTCTTCTCTACACCAGCTGCAAAACTTGTTCCAATGGCAGCGATATAAAGACTTTGTTGCTGGCCTTCTGGCCGAAAGCAACACTTCCATGACATCATCAGGGAGGTCCCAATCCTTGTATCTCAACCTTTCAGAAGCCAGGAGTGAAGGTTGAGGGTTCTGATGTCTGGATGGAGAACCTGACCTCCCTTCTGTGAGAGAAGATTCTCCTTGAGTGGAAGACAAATTGGAGGGCAGATGGACATGTCCAGAAGGTCCGGGTACCACGTTCTCCTGGCCCAGTCTGGGGTAATTAGGATCATGGTTCTCCGGAATCTTCTCAACCTCCTGATCATTTGAGGAATGACAGGGACTGGTGGAAACGCGTACAGGAATGGAAACTCCCAGTCCACTATGAACGCGTCCCCTAGAGCTCCTCTCGGGGGAAATTCCCTTGAACAAAACAGATCGCACTTTCTGTTGGTACTGGTGGCAAACAGATCCACTTGAGGGGTTCCCCAAAGGGCGAAAATCTCCTGAAGGACTTCCTGAGCTAGTTCCCACTCGTGTGAGACTGTGCCCTGCCTGCTCAGAGTGGCTGCCGTCAAGTTCTTCTCTCCTACTAGGTGGACTACCGATAGAGCGATTCCTTCTTGAATTGCCCAAAACCAGAGCTGCATTGCCTCTCTGCACAGTGGCAGTGATCCTACGCCTCCTCTTTTGTTGAGGTAGTGCATGGCCACTGTGTTGTCCGTCATTATCAGGACATTTTTCCCTTGTATGATGGCAGAAAAGCTTTCAGCGCTAGTCTGATTGCTCTCAGCTCTAACAGGTTGATATGTAGTCTGGACTCCGATGGAGACCAACGACCGCTGATGGTCAAGTCATTGGTATGGGCTCCCCACCCCGTGAGTGAGGCATCTGTGACTACTGTTATCTCTGGCCATGGTTGCCAAAACAGTTCCCCCTTCAAGATGTTTTTCTGGCAGGCCCACTACTGAAGGTCTCGAACCACCTTGTCCGGAATCTGAAGGAGATCTGTCATTCTCCCTGAGAACTGTGACCACTGAGTTCTCACTGCCCACTGAAGAGATCTCATTCTCAGGCGAGCCTCTGGCACAAGGAAGATGCAGGATGCCATGTGGCCTACCAATCTCAAAAAGTCGAAAGCTGGGAGACGTTGGGCATTTTGAAACTTGGTGACCATCTGCAGAATATCTTGAGCCCTCAAATCTCTGGTGGCGAGGCTGTTCCCAGGGAAGTGTCCAGGACCGCTCCAATGACCTGGAGTCTCTGTGATGGTATCATCTGTGACTTCTTTAAGTTGAGGGAGAAGCTCAGTTTGTGAAGGAAGTGGCAGACGTAATCTAGCTGGATCTGAGCTTGTTCCGAAGATACAGCTCTGATCAGCCAATCGTCCAGGTAGGGGTAGACGTGGATCCCTTCCCTCCTTAGACTTACAGCCACTACCGACATTAGCTTGGTGAAAACCCTCGGGACGGAGGTCAGCCCAAATGGCAGAGCTCGAAATTGATTATGAGAGCCGCCAATTACGAACCTCAGGTATTTCCTGTGTTTGAGATGGATTGGCACATGGAAATAAGCATTGTGGAGGTCCAGAGATACCAGCCAGTCCTCGAGCTGGAGGGCCTGAAGGATCTGAGAGAGAGTTACCATCTTGAACTTGTCCTTCCTGAGGAACTTGTTCAATTCTCGTAAGTCCAAGATAGGTCTCAGTCCTCCGTCCTTCTTTGGTATGAGAAAGTAGGGTTAGTACCAGCCCTTGTTCCTGTCCACTACAGGTACCGGTTCTATGGCACCTTTCTCTAGCAGGTGTACAATTTCCTGCAAGAGGAGCAGATCTGGAACTTTCAGAGAGCTGTTCCCCAGTGGATGACTGAGGGATGTGTTGAAAAGGCAGGCAGTAACCTTGGGCAACTGTCTCCAATGCCCAAGCATCTGACGTAATAGCCTGCCATTCCGTCAGATGATGAGTTAACCTGCCCCCTACAGGTGTTTTGTGTGGAAAGACCTCAGAGTGGTTTGAGGGCAGCTGATGCAGAAGCCGAGGGTAAAGAGGCACCTGCTGCTGCTGCGGCCTTTGTGCTTTTGACCTATCCACCTCGGGTGGATCTCTTTTGGCCTCTTTGAGCCGGCTGTCCTCTGCCTCTCCCGAATGCGGAGT
Source organism: Ambystoma mexicanum (assembly GCF_040938575.1). Lineage (NCBI taxonomy): Eukaryota > Metazoa > Chordata > Amphibia > Caudata > Ambystomatidae > Ambystoma > Ambystoma mexicanum. Next base: position 1,045,210,625 of record NC_090924.1, read on the forward strand.
CATAGCGAAAGGACTTTCCTCTCCAAGAGGTTTCTGAGGGGCGAAAAGGAGTTTGGCGGATTGCAGCTCCTAAAGATTTTGCTGCTGCTTTAGATGTTTGCAATCTTTCCAGACTGTCATCAGCCTTTTTACTGAATAAAGAAGAGCCGTCAAAGGGCATATTCAAATGTCTGGCCTGTACATCTGGAGCAAAGCCAGACTTTCGTAACCACGCATGCCTGCGGATTGTAGTACTTGCTGCCATGGCCCTGCTGATACTGTCAGCGGAATCAATGCCAGTTTGAAGAGATTCGCACATGGCATCTTTGCCATATTTAATGATGTTAAGGAAGGCTTCCCTTTCTTCTCCTTCCGGTATGCAGTCAGCCGCTGATGAAGCACACTCCCACAGTGTGTGACTGAACCTGGCGAGCGTACAAGTGGCGTTGATGGATTCCAACGCCATACTACAAGCAGAAAATACTTTTTTGCCATAGAATCGTACCTTTTATCATCCCTGTCCTGTGGAACAGTGGGATAAGCGGATCTGCTGCTTGATGAAGTTGCCGCTTGAACCCCCAGGCTCTCTGGAGTCGGGTGTTTTCATAAATATTCAAGGTCAGTCGCAGATACCCTATACTTGGCTGACAATTTTTTATTGACTGCAGGGATAACCTCAGGAGTTTCCCAATTTGATGACATTTTCCTTTGTAAAGCTGTATGGAAAGGAACCACTGGATCCTCCTGTGGACCTTTATCTAGTATGTCTGGAAGGTCATCCTGTTGAAAAACAGGTGAAGGCGCAGACCAACCCATGAATTCAATAATTCTTGCCATCAGGGTTCTATAGGGGGTTTCAGCATGTTCCCTTGGGTCTGGTTGGGCAAATTCCACTTCTGGGGAAGTGTCCAACCCACTTGCCTCATGCAAGGATTCCTGTAGGTCTTTCAACCTTCTTTCCTCAGAGGTAAAAACCTCTGAAACAGGTGGTGTGGTCCTCTGCAGCCCGAAGGGTCTTTCTTGATCAGAATCTTCCCCTTCTTCATAGATTGAAGATAAGGTTCTGGGGTACTCTGACCTCAGAAATGGTGTAAAACCCATTTCTAAAGCAGAAGGAGCCAAACTTGTCATTATTAGTTCGGGTAAAGGTTGATGTCGTCTACGCCGATGTGAAAGGCTTTGAAGGCGTCGAGAAAACTGGAAGAGGACTCGAGAAACTCGAGAGGATCGGGGTCCTGCTCGAGGATGTCGACGACGTTCTCAGAGTCATGCTGGAGGTCCTGGGTATAACCGTTGGCTGTGAAGTAGCTGTGGTTTTTTCTTTTATCTGCGTCGATGTCGACGATGGCGTCGATTCAATCAACCGATGTGTCGAAGAACCCTTCGATAACGGCGTCAATGGCGCCGATCTATGAGTCGGAGGGACTTTCGATGATGGCGTCGAAGATGGTGCCTTGGTACCCGATGGCCCGTGGCGCTCTCAGGTGGACTCTTTCGCCGGGTGCAACGACTTGCAGCGTTTCGATTTTTTGGGTCTTTCACCCAGGGTATCACCCTCAGCTGTCTTCGAGGGGGTTGAGGCCGCTTTCTCGAGGATGCTCAGCATCTTTTTCCTGAATTCCTCCCACTCAGCCTGAGAGCTGTGTTTTGTGGGGCAGGAGACCCTTTCCGGGGAAACAGAAGATGACGAGGAAGGGAATCTTCGACGTCTCTTTTTTGCGTGTCTAGATCTCGACCACTGGTGGGAGCTACTTCGAGACCTAGAATGGGAATGCTTTCGACGGCGAGGAGACGAATGCCTCGACCGAAGAAACTTTCAAAGTGGTTTTAACTGACTTACCTCTCTCGAGCTTCCCCTTGCGCTCCTTCAAGGCTTTCGCCGTCATGGACACGCAGTCCTCACACTCCGAACAATGGTGCTCGACTCCCAAGCACCACAAACAGATCCTGTGAGGATCAGTTAGCGACATTTTCTTTCCGCAGTCTCAACATTTTTTGAAGCCGGTCCGCGGAGTCGTCGGTTCGGATGAGGGTGCCATCGAGTACGAGTTGGTTTTCTCAATAAATAATAAGAGGTTTATCTGACTGATCTGAGCAACGATATTCCGAGGCCCCACGAAGCACGGAAAAACGCAACTGAGCAACAGACGCTGCGCAGGTCGTCTTATACGCGTGGTGACGTCGGCGCCGATACGGAGGCCGTCGAGGGACATCGGCTCGAGGGACATCGACGCGCAGCGCCCTCTACTGAAAAAAAAATTCCGAGGCCAGCAAGCTGGGAGATGATCTATCAAAAATAAGGAATACGTCGGAGGACACAATCCCTTCGAAATATACATACATAGACAAGACAAGTAAGGAACAAAAAACATACCTGTAACTCCTGTTCTCCAGCATGGGTCTTAGATGGATTCACATCCTCATGAATATTCCCAGTCAGGCTGTGAATCTGCTGTAAAACTAAAGCTAAAAACTGCTTGTTGACCAAATCTATAGCGTATTGCTGTCTGTAAGGAGAGACCTGGCAGCAAGGATGATTGAACACAAATACCTTTATTCAGGATACAAAAAAGGTTTCTTCTTCATCAAATAAAAAGTTAAAACAAGGATTCTTTCTTCCTTCTGTAGTAAGGGTGAGGCTTTCTGTACGAATAGCTAGTCCTCGTAAGCCCACAGCGCCTCTGTTGCTTCTTCTCTCTCGGATACATGCAAGGGAATGAAGAAGACACACCCAGTCCATTATTTGTGTCCACCTTATATAGGGGCTGGAAAGTTGTTAACCAATCAGGGATGTTTTCTTTAGATTGTCTATAAAGGTTCCCATAAGCCCCGCCCCCTTCCTTTCGTAACAAAGGTTGCTTCTGTGCCTCGCGTGCCAAGCCCGGACGGTGGAGAGGAACGCTGGTCTCCACGTGGGTCGGCATTGCCACAGCTGTGGGGCCGCTGAAACGAGCTATGGAAGGTGAGTGTTGACGGGTAGCTCCGTACCCCGATATCGCCAAGCTTGTACCTGTGTCTCTTTCCCCTGTCCTGGGAACGGAACTGCTCGAAGGTATTCTAGCGGCTGCTGGGAAATATTAACGGCCTGATTGGAGTCACCTCGCTTACATGCCATTATATTCCTTGGGTAGAGGGGAGCGGGTATGGCCAGGATGCTTCCATTCAGGTCTTCTGACTCACGGCCCTCGGTCGCCTGTGACCATGTTAGCGGCTGCCCGTTTCGTTCAACCTTCTTCTCTGGGCTTTGCTTTGTTCCTCCCCCTTGGCTTGCTACTGCTGGTATTCCTATGTTCCGTTCACACTGTCACTTTGAGTCATACTGCCACAACCAATGACAGTCATCCTCCTAAGATCCACCTCTGTTGGCCATCTTCAGTTTTGGTCAAGTAACACGAACAGTGACAGTAGGAATCAAGAAGAGCCAGAGAGGAAGGAGTTGCATGTGAATACATGTAAGACCCATGTTGGAGAACAGGAGTTACAGGTAAATCACGTGTTCCTTCTCCAGCATGGGGTCCAACATGGATTCATACGCTCATGAATACAATTACATAACAGTACATATATACAACCACAGGAGGTGGCAAGGCACTCAGAAGCAATACACTTAACCCTGGAGCAGACTAACCTTGTGAAAAAAGGTTGGAAAGCACTGCTTAGCGAGCCGGACTCCTCCCTGGAATCCCTGTCGACACATATCATTCACAATATGGAGGTTTACAGGAGAGAGCCTGCATTCCCCCACTCCGCCTGGCCAAGGTGATCGCCACCAAGAAGGCAGTCTTCCATGACAGAAACTTCCAAGGGGCCTGATGCATTGGTTCAAACGGAGGCCCCCATAAGTTTTAACAGTACCACATTAGTACTACATTTAGCTCCCACGCATGGGCAAGAGCCTTCACCGGAGGGAATGTTCTGAAGCAGCCCTTGAGGAACTTCTTTATGAGCCTGTGCGACCACGGGTATAGCTTGCTTGGAGCTCGGGTGTACCTGGATATGGCGGAAAGGTTGATCTTGGTTGATGCATATGCAAAGCCAGCCATGGCCAGCGAGGGCAGGTACGGGAGAAGACTAGGTGCCATCACACATAGCGGAGAAATCTTCTGTGGCCGGCACCACAAAGCAAAATGCTTCTACTTGTGATTGTAGCAAGCTGGGGTAGAGGGGACCCTGGCCTTGGTTCGAATTTTCTTGCATTCCAGAGGCAGCGAGTAGTGTCCAAATTCTAGGGCTGCAGGAGCCACGCCATGAAGCTCAGAAACACTGGGCTGTGGTGCAGGATTGACCCTCTTTCTCTGGAGAGCAGGTCTGGAAGTGGAGGCAGCTTGAAGGCTGGGACCACCGACAGATGGTGACGGTCTTAGTACCAGATCTGCCATACCGGAGCAATGAGGATAATCTTGCAGTGGCAACATCTGAGTGTGTTGATCACTTGTAGCAATAGAGGAAGCGGCAGGAAAGTGAAAAGGAAGAGGCCCTCCCAAGGGAATGAGAAGATGTCCCCCATACTCCTTGGCTGAGGATACCTGCTGGCAAACGTCTGACACTTGGCATTGGTAGTTATAGCAAAGAGGTTGATTCGAGGGAAACCCCACTCATTGCAGAGACTAGACACTTGCGCCTGCTGGAGCTCCCATTCGTGGCAGGATCACAGCTCCCTCCCGAGAGAGTCTGCAATGGGGTTCTGAATGCCTGCCAGGTGAAATGGGAGGAGAAACATCCATTGAGAGATGGCCCAGCACTACAGATTTTGCATCAAGCGGGGGAGCACATCCCACATGGTTTTCCCGATGTAAATCATGGTGGAGGTGTGGTCCGTGAAGACCCGCACCACCGATGGGGGAGAGGAGGACCTTGAGACTCTCCCTTTAGAGGAGTGGAGAAGGCCTACTCTGCTGAAGAGTGCCCAAAGGATGTGCCACCTTGGCGTCTGTTTTTATGGCCTGTAGAGTCCTGTCAAACTTTCCAAAGATGTTGTCACCACTGAACGTAATGTCGACCACCTTTGTTTGCACATCTGTGATGAAGTTGGTGGCCTTGAACCAACCCTGTCAGCGGAGGGCCACACGATTGCCCATCTGGCAAAAGCCTGAATCAGCAATGTCGAGGGCGATGGTGATCGCATGGACGGAGGACACCTCGCCTTCCTGGAACAGAGACAGGGCTTCAGCTTTCTCTTCATCCGGCAGGAATTCGAGGAAGGTTCCCAATGTGCACTATAATTCTCGGTCAGACCTCGCAAGAATGGCGATGGTGTCTTTGATCATAGATGCTGCCGTCATGATGATGCACTTCCCTGCTGCATCCAGCTTTTTACCCCCTTGGTCCAGAGGGAAAATAGACTCGGAAGACAGTTTAGAGGACCTCTTTCCTAGCGGTGGCCGAGAACACAGAGTCTGGCGAGGGCTGGGACCTGAGTCACTTGGGGGCAGAGTCTGGATCCCGATACTTTTCCAAGCGATCACTTTTCACAGGAGTGGTGATGGGGGGGTGGCCTGTGAGAAACCTAGGGGTATTCTCACTCCTAATCCCCCTGCATTCTCTTCTCAGGTGGCCAGGGATAGGCAATCGCTCTTGGATCCCGACCCAGAGGGTGGAGAAGCGAGGGAGGATCACCTGGGTGGAGGGTCCTCGCAACTTGGTAATAGGGTACCCTCAGGCAAGACATGGTATCCCCCCTTTACCTAATAAGGGCCAACCTAACCCTTCCCCCAACCTTTATGGGCTATTGCTACAACTTCATTTCCCCATATTTGACATTTAAAAGTACTGGGAAGAGGAGACAGAGTAGTAAAGACTATACCTTCATTTGACCACTCTGGTACTGGGACGAAGATGCCTAAAGAGAGTCAGGCATGTCCCTTTAATCATGGTCAGGCAAACTTAAAAAAGGACACACAAATGTAACCTGTTAAGTGGTTACAGGTGTATAAAATGAGTGTCAGAGAACCAAAGAGGTGAGCAACAGGTAGCAGCAGGGAGGCTGCATGGCAGAGACCAGCAGAGGACCCCTTCATGTGTGGAGGCAGCTGTGGTGGGACCAGAGCAGGAGCTAGGTTGCCGGCAGATTCCAGAAACGTGTGTGGCCCAGAACAAGCAGGCCGTATCGTGGACACAAGTGTGCGTGTCTCCAGCACTGAGCGCGAGCAGCAGTAGCTGCGGGCGCCTCCAGCAGAGCGAAGACGCCATCCACGTCCGGAAAGAAACCTCTCTGATTGCCGGCATGCAGAGAAGACTGCCCGGCAGGCAAGCAGGACTTGCATCAGAAGGAACGCCGGCCTCGCAAGCAGAAAGGAAGCTGCGGCGCCCATCATAGGGAGCTGCAATCAGCCGGTGAGTGTCAGAGAGAACACTTGGGCACCCGGGCACTCCTAATAGACCGGGAATGATTATCAGTCTTTGAAAACAAGAGCAACAAATGTTTATTGAATACTGAACCAAACAGAAACTTGAAACTACATAGAACAAATACACTATAAATACCAAACTGCCAGAAAACTTACAGTTGAGCATAACGAATGCATTGTAAATACCCAATTAAATGGAAACTTAAAACTAAGCTTAATTAATGCATTTTAAACACTGAACTGAATGAAAAGGTGAAATTAAACATAACAGAAGTATATTAAATACCAAACTAAATGAAACCTTGAAGTTATATATACTCTAAACTGATTACACTAAAAAACCTTTTGGGCAAAGCAAATCTGGAAGGACAAATAAAGTGCCCATGTGAAAATAAACTACAGAAAAAGGCGCAAGTGTGCGCAACCTGTGGTCTGACAACTGCGCCTATACCAGTAAGCCCTGATTGAGGAGAAATCAAAGACCTTGTAAAACAAGAAGAAGGGTCAGGTTGACCTCGAGTTATGTTCTACTTTTGAAAAGACTGAAATAAACTTGGTTTAGATGAGGTCTTGGGGAAGGGAACGCTGAGACTTGATTAACTTCACGTGTCTCAAGACCCCCTTTGCCTTGTAAAATGTGTTGATTGGAGCTTGGGGAAGGGAACCCCAAGAACTATTTGAAACTGTGTTACCTTGGAACGTGAAAAATGGAATCATGAGATTTTTTATGGAAATTCTGTTGCACTTGGGGAAGGGCAGCGGAAAGAAAGCTGAAAGCTGGAAGAAGCTCAGAACTTTATGTTGAACACGGATTATTTGGAGGGTAACATCCCTACACAATAGTTAGCCTTAGATGCGAGGGCAAGAATAGGTTTTGGACAGACAGACTTTTAAGTTGAAATCTTTGACTCAGACTTCCCTCAGGGAAATCTCGCCTTAGCATAGGGCAACTTAGGCCTTCTCCCATGCTGACGTTGAAGTTAATAAATATCTTTTGTTTTTACCTTTAAGTCGGTTGTCTGTGTCTTAATCATGATGCCTTCATGACCAACAGGCCATCCTCTCACATGTCAATAACAGGGGGACGGAAATTATGGTACTCTTGGCAGACTCCTGTCAGTCGGAAAATAAATCCTGCCTTTAATTTCCTCAGGCACAAGGTTGAATAGCTTTGCCGGCTTTGAGATCATGGAATCTTTTTATTTTTATTTATTTATTTTTTTGTTTATTTGTTGTAGTTGTTTTAACAACTTTTCAAATTTCAACAACATATATATATATATATATATATATACCTTTACTTACAAAATTTCAATCTTACAAAGGCTAAAAGATAATACATTCTTACAATTCCCATATCAACACATAATTAATAACAATTCATACCATACCAATAATCACACCAATTCGTTCTATTTACAAGGTTTCACCTCATTGGGCTAGCTTGACTAAGTATTGTTACCCAATAGCCTTATAGATTAATACATTTCCCATTATGCGCCTCTAGGCCAGGGAGAACAATTTAGAAAAACTGCGCTATGGCAGTCTAAATTCTTGGGCGAGTACTAGAGAACAGCGCGTGCCACCTTTCGTCACTCTCCATTGCTCTCTGTACTACTTGGGTCTTTGCGAAACATCTAGATCATACTCATACATTACAGAGTGCTACGCATTCCACAAGCAGATGTTGTAGAGTCTCTCTTTGTTCTGGCACAGTACAGTATCTGCAATAATTTTGTTCTTTTGACAGTTTTTTCCTTTTGTAAAGGACATCTCTTGTGTACCATAAGTTTAACCGGAATCTTAAATACCCCATTCTCACTTTAGGAGAAGGACTTTTCAGCAGATATTCTGACATCAGCCCATATTTTTTAACGCCAAATAAGAAGATATCAAAGTCCTTATATTGGGAGCACTGTGACATGTTTGCAGCCCAATCAGCCAAATATATTTTTACTTTTGCTCTCACTGGGTTTGATAGCAATGTCTCCACCATGGTATCGGCATAGGCTAATTCGATAAATACATGCTTTCTCAATTTAGTCGCAAAAGGGTTTAGAGATTTCAACAGATACTGGGCGATCATTTTCAATGTATTGTTATTTTGCCATTCCAAGAGGCACTTACGGAGCAAGGCACACTGTTTCCAAGTTACCTGAGCATACATGGAGGTCAATCCTAATTCGTATCGCAAAATTGCGATCAGAACAGAGTTGGGTAGATTTAGGATCTGTTTCCGGTAACTTGCTTCCAGTAACTTGCTTCCAGTCGATGCCAGTAACACTTTTCTTTTGGCAGAGAACCTTCAATGCCATATAACACAATCAGAAGTACCTTCATTTTGTAAAATAGGACAATATGTTTCATTGAAAACTTCCCATACTTCCTAATCAACAATCGTGATTGTGAGATGAGCTGCTGCATTTTGTTCTTCCTAGCTTCATCTTCAGATAATTTGCATATTCTGATTAGCACCCCTAAGTATTTGTATTGGGATGTAGTCTGTACACTTTCTTTCTCAATTTTCCAGGAGAAGGTATTACTCCGTGTAGACTGCTGTTTTCCACATCTTAGAATGTGGGTCTAAGCAATATTAATTTCAAGGTTATTTGTTTGTACATAAAAGCCCAAATTTATTAGCATGTTTTGAAGACCCTGTGGCGTTTGAGACAATAGCACAAGGTCGTCAGCATAAAGCATATAAGACATTTTTTGTTCTCCTAGCTTAGGCGGGTCACCAGTACAGTTAAATTTGAGCCCTAGATCCAGGATAAGAAATTGAATAGAAAGGCAGCTAAAGGACACCCTTGTTTTAAACCTCTCTGTGTTTTAATTAGAGGAGATAACTTGCCATCAAGGGAAATCCTAACTCTCACTGACGTGTTTGAATGAAGAAGAATTATCAGTCAGAGGAGGGTGTCCGGGCAATCATTTAATATGCATACAACAATAAAAGTTTTACATATAAAAGCACATTGAATCAAACATTTTTCTTCTTAAAATCTACTCATAAAATCAACTCATCAATTTACAACACGAAAATATCATGGAATCACCCGATCTCGTCTGGTGGAGAGGCCCTAAATGGGGATCTCCATCCGCAGGAACGTAGTTGAAATCATCCGTGCCTTGCGTACCAGTTGTGACAGTATCAGTGTCCGCCTGAGCTGCTTCCTCCACCACAGGAGGAGGTGTAACCGGTAATTCCGAGGGGTAACAGGGGACGGATGAGGCAGCGTTGGCTGAGCTCGAGAAGGCCTTGGAGGACTCCTTGTTGGAACAGGAATGGGAGCAGTGGATAGACACTGCTGGATCTCAGCCACCAGTGTGTGCAAGGTGGTCAAACTTTCCAAAGACAAATCCCATGGTGTAGGTGCAGGCGCTGGTCCTTAAAGTGAAGGGCTAAAAGGCTGATATGGCGCCCCTTACTGAGGTATTGACACCAAGGGATCACGCTCCCCTTGACCACCTTCCTGGTCAGAGTAAAATCCCTCTGGCAGGTCCTCCACCGAACTGGTGGAGTGTGCTGGCGACATCCTGGGAGTTCCCAGAGGGGCCAGGGTGAAGCATTGTAGCCTTAGTGGGCCTAGGTAGGAAATCCTGAGCTGGCCACATTTACCTCACCAAATCCGAGCCTTTAGGGAAAGAGGCAATGACTGGAGCTTGCGCAGCAAGAAAAGGAGCCGTTGTTGACGGGACTGTCGTTGGTACCGCTGATGGAGGTCTAGGCGGTAAGGCTACTCTGGGTGTGATAATTGTTGTAGTGGCAACGGTGACGGTCATGGATGAGCACCTTGATGGGATCGAAGCCATCGACAGAAGACCAATGTTCGTAGACGAAGTCGATGACAAGGTACTCGTTGACTGGGCGGGGCGGGCACCAACGGGTCAACGGCCAAGATGGATGAGGCAATCTACGAGGCACGTGTCGATGACGGTGGAGCCACGGACGGGTCCTTGGACAACTTGCACTTTCACAAGTTCTCATGTTTGGCCAATGACATCAGTGATTTCTTTGCGGACAGAACTTGTCCGCTTGCCAGTAGGCTAACCGTCGATGGAACCGGTGATGGAGACTGGCTAGGTCCCACAGCCGTGGTGACTGATGATGAAGGTGTTGTAGCATGGGACGAGTTGACCTTTTTTTTGGATCTTCATCAGAAAGGCATCCTCAAAGGATCTTGGACTCTTTTTGCCAGAGGGAGCACGCTCTTTCGACCTGCCGGCCTTGGAAGAGGCATGACTATGCACTTAGGCCGCGTCAGAGGCCTTCCCTTCCTCGATCCACCCAAGTAACTTCCTATGGTAATCTTTCAGTTTCTTGGAGGAGAAGTCCTGGCATATAGAACATATGTTTGCATCGTGGTCGGGATGCAGGCAGTAGATGCAGTTGAGGTGTCGATCTTTGATGAAGATATTCTTCAGGTCGCAGTTTTCACAGGCCCTCAACTGACTTTTTTTCATGGCCATGGTGTTTAAGCAAAGGCCCAAGCTTGGGCCTGTGTCGACTACAAGTCTTAGATCCGACGATGGATAAGGTTCTTCTCTGGAAACGCGTCCCCACCGCCTGTAATCACAACATTACCAAAGAAGAGGAAGAATCGAGACGAATGCTCGCATTAATAGTTAAAACACAGCAAGAGGAGCGAAACACAAGGACTCCCAATATGAGAAACATGTGGTGAAAATCAGTGGCGTAACAGAAAAGGTGGGAGCCCCCTGCGATCCATGCTGAGGGGGGGGCCCCAACTCAGCAACAAATCAAGGGTTGCGCCACACTCTGGGCCGGCCTGGATGATCGCACTTGCGCAATACGCACAAACGTGCTGCTTAAGGGATTTGCCGCACACTGCACTAGGAGAAAAATATACATATGTTTAATATAATATACAGCACACTTTCAGAGAAAAATTGGCTAAAAAGCTAGAGTGTTTGCAATTGTTTTGTAGGGTAGCACCAATCCAATAGATGCTCAACTGGCTGCACAATGTAGACCAGTGTAGACACGTAATATCCATATAGTAAAGCTTGCCAGGCCACATTTAGACATATCTAGACTGGTTGCACCAAAATGCCAGTCGAAGCAATAACACTCATCGAGAAGAGAACACACATTCAAGCCGTGTCTCTCTGGCCTCTAACAACACAGCCAAACTCTTTAAAATCTGAAAATTACTGTTCAATCCTGTTGCAGTCTTTACCTCTCCTGTTCCCTCTCAAGCCCTCTGTATGGCTCGGTCATCTCACTTCTCTGATGAAACTCAGGGCATCCTGTCCTCCATCTCCTCGTCATCTCCCTCGTTCTCTCTCGGCCCCCCTTTGGCCATCTCTACCTCTCCTCTTCCTTTTTCCTCTTTCTCTCAGACAACACCGAACAAGGTTTCGAGACAAGTCCGATCTATGAAAGTGTAATCCAAACAGGTGCTCTCCTGCTTCACCAGAACCATCAAGAACCATATTGACACCCTTGCTCCAGCCTTGACCGATTTCTGTAATCACCCTTTCGCCACTGGGACTGCCCCTCCCAGGTCCAACTTGGTCCCTTTCTCTCTGCTCCATCCTCTCACTCTGGTTTTTCAACCTCTACGTGGCCCCTTTGGCCCACCTGATCTCTGCATTCTCCTCTAACTTTCTGTGTTATGCGTATGACACTCCGCTTTCCTTCAGGCTCCTCTCCTCTCTCGCTCATTCCCGACTGCCTATCCGCAATTTAGGATTCGTGTGCTTCCAAAGATCTCTGCCTTAATGTCAGTAAGATGGAGCTCCTTATCATTTGGACTCCTGCACCTGCTTCCCTTTCTCACTCTGGCCGCCCGCCTTGGGCCCTCTTCCTTCACCTTCCTGTGAGGCAAACAACCCTGGTGTCATCTTTGACTCCACTCTCTCTTTCTCCCCTCACATCTCGGACGTCGCCAAGAAGTCCCACTACCAGCTGCTCCTCCTCACTCTTTCTCGCTTTCCCCCGGAATCTCACTGTCTACAGAGCCCTGGTTCTTTCTAGGCTGGACTACTGCAACAGCCTCTTTCTCAATCTGCCTTCCTCTACTCTCCAGCCTCTGCAACTAATCCAGAACAGGACTGCAAGACTTATCCTTGGCCTCAAGACCAGGGATCGTATCTCTCCAGCCCTGAAATCTCTCCGCTGGCTCCCAGTTGCTGCAAGTATCAAGTTCAAGACCCTTTGCATTGTCCACAAGGCTTTCAGGGCCCGCACTACATCCAACGCTCTCTTCCAAAATATCTTCCTTCTCGAGCCCTTTGCTCAGCTACCTACAACTCTCTAAGGGTTAGACGCTTCTCCAGGCAGAGAGTGGGGGGGTAGATCTTTCTCCTCTGCAGGTGCCTCCCTCTGGAATATTTTCCCTGCCCCTCTCAAACTTGAGCCGGACCACCTGAAGTTACAGAAGCAGCACAAAACGTTCCTCTTCTCCTCTGCTTTCTCTCTCTCCCTTCCCTGCTGGCCTACCCGTCTGCTGTACCGACTGGTTGCTTGGCTACCTTCAGCTTCTCACTGAGTCCAGACTCTTTCTTGATCAGTCACCCTTGCACTGCCTCTGGGCATACCAGGCACTTAGGGGCTGTAACTGTAGCCCTACAGTCCCTTGTTCTCCTTGCACTACCCAGAGCCACGCTGCCCTGGCTGCACTTAGAGCATTGCTGCCCTGTTTTTCCCTCCCCTCTCCCTTGCACTGCCTCCCTCCCTTTCTTTCCTCTTGCACTTCTTATTCTCGCATGTGCACAATCTGAATGACACAACGCCTACTAAGATTGTTTGTCTTGTCCTCCCTCTATCTTCCCTCCCCTGTCTTGTCATGCCTAGAAACACTTGTGTGCAGGCGCGTTATAAATTATTTATATCATATAATTTGATCACAGATGCCCAGAAAAATATACAATGCCTCAGTAAGAAATGGCTAGACTGGCAGCACCCAAATGGCAGTCTAGTCAGGTAATTCACTTAGCAGGACTGCTTTATCAGAAATGCCCAGTTAAAAAAAGTCATACCAAACTGAGGAATGACTAGACTGGCTGCACCAAAATGCCTCTCTAGCCACTAATACCACATATCAGGCCTGCTTAGCTTGGACATGGACAGCCATTATGATTTGTCGTACAATCCTGCTCCCCCACACATCCCCTCTTGTGTACACTTGTGTACGAGCGCGATACAAATAAAATATCATACCCTCTCCCTCCTAACCCAACCTCCAAAATCAACTCCTTGGCCCAGAATTACCTCCACGTCCCTCTTCCTTGCCCCAGAGCTACGGGTGAGAATCCTTGCCTCGTAGGTAAGTACTGGGATGAGGATGAGTGGGACTAGGAGTAATGAAGGATACAGGTAGCTAAGTCAGGCATTACCTCCATGTACCTCCACCTCATCCCAGTACTTGTGTATGAGGCAGAGTGCCTTATACACAAGTACTGTCTCATCAACACTGGGACGAGGAAGAATAGGGCTAGGAGTAATGAAGATTACCAATAAGTGATCCTGGCATTAAACACAAGTGTTGGTGGGTTTAATACTTGCATGCCAGGGGAGTGATTGGACGGTTAGAGAGGGAACACCACTCATTCTCACAGCAGTCCATAAGTGGGTGCTTTCAACCTTAAAGGAGAGAGTTAACTGATTGTAACATTGAAGCTGCACTAGAATAGTCTCATTAAAATGTGTAAAGAAATTAGATGCCCCAAACAAATAAGTGTGCCCCGCCACCACCCATGAAGTTAGTGCCTCTCCCAACATTTGAAGGGTTAGCCCCCGAAATGTAGGTTTTGTTGCGCCCCTGAATGCAAGCACACACACCATTCACCATATACACACACGCACACCCAGCCATCCATACATTTAAGTATGCATTCTTTCCCCATGCTGGCACACCTAGGCAGCCACCCGTACATTTACGTGTACACCCTTTCCCCATACAGGCACACACACCCAGGCAGCCACCCATACATTTAAGTGTTCACCCTTTCACCATACAGGCACACCCAGGCAGCCACCTGTACATTAAAGTGTTCACCCTTTCACCATACACTAACACAGGCAGCCACCTATACATTTAAGTGTGCACCCTTTCAACATAAACTCACACACGCACACATCATTGGGTTGTGGGGAGCCCTATTACTTCAAAAAGATATTGGGCCTCATTATAACTATGCTGGACTGGAAACAACAGTGCCGATAAGCTTACCAGCACTGTTTCCAGGCCGGTAAATCATTACGGGTCCCGGGTCCGGCGGCAATCTGTGGGTAGCACCGGCAGGGTTACCGCCAAACCCGTAATGAGGCCCATAGTTTCTTTTTACTCTGACTTCATAAAGAAATTATTTCCGTTAAGGACCGAACTATAATGGGAATAATTTTTTTGTGAGGCAGAGTGACTTCAAAAATAAACTATTTCTTTTTGAAGTCATAGGGCTCCTCCCACCACATGACATGGAGGCCTCCAGCCTAGGGTCTTCAATGCCAGTAGGGCGCAGCTCTCAGACTTTTCTTTTTGTAGTCACTCTGCCTTCATAAAGAAATTATTTCTGTTACAGAAATAATTTATTTATGAACACAGAGTGAATTAAAAAAAAGGTGAAAAAAATATTTTTCTTTTTTTTTTTCTATAAGTGGGGCCCCCTCCCAGGACATGTGCTGGTGGGGCCCCCTGCACCGCAGGGCCTGCGGGGGGCCCCGTTACGCCAGTGGTGAAAATGTGAATATGGCCACCAGGGGTGAAGCTAGGAGGACTGTCATTGGCTGGGGAATTATGCCCCAAAGTGACAGCAACAGGCTATGGAAGTGACAAGCTGTTTTTAGCTTAAAGCTAAACTGCTTTAATTTTACTGAGGATTCCCAGCTTGATGACAGAGACGACAGGGAATATTCATAAGCATGTGAATCCATGTAAGACCCCATGCTGGAGAATGATGAATTTAGTGCTGAGCAAAGAAAGTATGTACAGATTTTGTAGAGTGATCTCACGGCAGACTCAATTGTAACAAGAGAAGATAAAATAGAAAAAGATGAGACCATGAGAACATGAACCATAAGCAGTCCAAGAAACACAACTGTCCTTAAAATGAGAGGGTGAAGAAAAAGTGACAACGAGGCTGAAAACATAAGTGGGGTCTGTTAAATTTAACAGGTGTAACGGATTCTAAAACAGCACACTCCAGCCAGAGAATTTTACCACGGACACTGGAGGTGGTGCACAATAAAACACCCCCTTTTATTTGAACCCAGGATCCTTTTTTGAGAAGGCACCCAATCAGTCTCAAACCCACCTTCACAAATACCCCATGTCGCAATGGACCGTGAACCAGGCCGGTATGTAACAATTAAATATTTATTTTTAAATTTCAAATGAAAAATCAGAGCAAAACACATTTTTAGGGCAGCAATCACCAGTTTGGTGATAATATACAGCAAAATGTTATAATACAATTAATTTAACTTTCTGACATCAGATACATAAACTTTAATGGATATGGAAGCAAGATCACTTTTTTTGACACACTCATCGATGGCACTTATGTTATGCACTCCCCCTGCAACACTTCCCCCAAACACCTGCTCCTAAATTCTGTTTGGATAGAAAGCAGTGGCAAGGAGTCAGAAATAAGAGGGAAAATCGTTTTTTAAATTTGACCTACCTCCCCAGAATGGAAGGCCAAAATGAAAAATGAAAATCCTCAAAAAGGTTCAAAATGTCTTACTTGGAGTTCACTGAATACTTAGAGGGCAGTTTACATTTGTAGTAAGATAGATAGGACGGAAACTTGGGTGGCTGTACTAGAGAGACAAGGAAGCGGACAGGCTACTGAGCAGGGTACTAAAGCAACATGAACACAGGTGAGAAAATCGACTTTGGGAAGGAAAACTATGCAGCAAAAATCACACGTGGCAGAATTGCAATTTCTTATTTCACACAGGCTTTAAACTGGGAAACAGCCAAGATAATAGGCTAAACAGTCAAAATCGAAAAATGGTTCTTATGATGGGGAACAAAGGCACATAGCAGATAGGAGAATGACGTGAAAGGATGACTCTTGGTGACAGCATGGGTTTCTCTATTTGAAATGAAAATCTAATTTTTTAAGGGAAGCAATTATACAGGCAAAATCAGTTTTGATTGTACAATGACAGGTTCTACTGAGACTATATTTTAATGGCTAGCTTATTAAAGAAAGACATTGCACACAAGGGGGTTCATTTGCAATTTTATTTTAATCAGCTCCCACCGCATACCTCCTATAGGGGAATTACTGAATTTATCTCATAAATGGTATTAAGGACTTACACAGATAATTGAAATGATAAGAAAATAAGTATGCTAACAGATATATACTACACAGATTATTCTTGGGAAAGGGTAAATGAAGGATACTGACACTTTGGGATATGATTAGGGTTTTTATGGGGTTTTAATAGGATTTAGACAAAATGCAAGGTAAAAGAGTGGGATATGCTGTTTTAGGTACTTGGTAAGGTAATACTTCCAAAATGCAATCGAGTTGGGTAATTTAGACAGCCAGCCAGGTCTCTAGACAGCGGGGCAAGGATCTGGTCACTGGGCAGCGGCTGGGCTCTCCTTTATGGGAACAGCTGGGCAAAAGGGGTCTGGACCCTGGATTCTCCTAAAGGGGGTTCAGCTGCCTCTCCTCTTTTCTCCCTGGATTAGTGGGTATGCCTAGATCTAGATAGGTAGTTCTGCCTGGATCTAGGTCGGCTACCTCTTGACTTGGTTCTGGAGTCTTGGAATCGTGCAGGGTGAATTTTGAATGTTGAATCTCCCTGTGCCTCCCTGTCTACCTCATATAGCCAGAATTACATCAGAGAATTTTACAATATGGGTGGAAAAATCAGGACATACCCCTTGAGTACGATAGGCCAGGCTATTAGTGTTGCCTCCTCCCTTCGAGCTTAATTGGTTTGAAGGAAGTGTATTCACCTTCGGTGTATGCATTTTATGACTCCTTTTGTCGCACAAGCCTAATTTTTCACAAAATGATTTATGGAATACAACTTTATATTTACAATAGTCGCCATCATAAAAATCAGATAGGCAGATCCCATATTTCACAAGGAATACGCCGGTTCGAACGCTACCTCTGTGCGATGCTGTGTCGCCCTGGGCGCAATTTCACAGTTTTTAGGAGAAACAAAACACCTACAATTCTGCAACTGGCTACATATATGCATACTGACATTTGGCATATTTTCCTCAAGTTTCATGTCTGCGCCATTTATGATTCACACCAAAATACATTTTTGTCTGTCATTCCAATTCACCATGGGCTAAAATGACTCACCTAGTCTCATTCTGTGCGTCTAAAAAACACACAAAAACTGTCATATCACCACATTACAGCTTATTCAGGGTATTGAAAGAAATGTCTTAATGTAAAAAGTTCTTTAAAGTCTATGCAGGGCATTTGTCAC
The DNA here is from genome assembly GCF_040938575.1 of Ambystoma mexicanum. NCBI lineage: Eukaryota > Metazoa > Chordata > Amphibia > Caudata > Ambystomatidae > Ambystoma > Ambystoma mexicanum. The sequence continues at coordinate 1,045,228,388 of NC_090924.1, forward strand.
TGCGTGGGCGGTCCTTTAAATCTCCACAGCCATCCTGCCCCCTCTATGTCAGTCTGAACAACAGGGTTTCCATGGCGCCCTTTGATACCAGGCAGTTGAAGCTAAGGAGGGGTGTCAAAGGAAATCACACCTCTTTGTGACAGTGCTAATTCCCTATGTGTCCACTGTCCCTTGCTGTAGAAATGCCGGCCAGTCTGATGAGGTCGTGAATTTCCATACTTTGGCCCTTTCATATTTGTGGAGGGGATTCCTTTCCCATGGGGCGGATACCTTTGAAGTGCCTGACTAGGCCAAACCTATTCTGCTGTTTTCAAAAGGTTTTTTGTAATTTTTCTTTCTTTCAAACAGAAACCAAGTCTTTTGTGGAATTAGTATAATATACATTTAAACCAAACCTCATCCCCACACATGTAATACTGTTTCTGTGCGAGTAATGGTTTTATTTCAAATTTAGTTTCAGAATGTAATTTCCCTGCTTTGCAAAAGCGTGTTTACACAGGTTCTTTTTATCTCATGTTCATTTCACAAAATGCGGTTTCTTTGGCATTAATTTTCTGAAAGGCTTTTAAAGATCAGGTCAGTTTCTGGACACAAAGATGCTGGAAATAGTTTCTTTGTAACTGGCACAAGGCCATAGAGAAAGCCACGCTTCCTTTAAAGTGCATGTGTTGATTTATTTCAAAAGTGAATCCTCGCCGTGTGGATTGGAACACGATTCCCTGCTCTTCATGGACTTTATGGGATGAAAACAATGTCATTCTACAGGGTTTGTCTTATTTCATGGCATGCCAATGCAATACACAGGCAGGGCTCTGTTGAATAGAACAAATTAAGTACTGTTTAAAACGAAAAGAGGTACCAGTGTGATGCAACCTGGAATGCACGTCATTTTCTGATGTAGCCTTGAGTTTTTGAAGTGACAGAACAGCCACGCACAGCAATTCAGAATTGAAGTTATTCTCTATGGATTCACGTGAAGAAAACACAATGCAGCCATTCTTGGGGTGGCTATGTTGAAATCCCGCCCCATATGTTCTTAGCAGACAAAAGCACTGCCGTTTTTGGGTAACTGCTGAAATTCAGTTTTTGTTGTAGGGAATTTCTGTTGGGGCTGGTAAATGCACCCACACAGGGGAACCTTCATGAAATGCAGAGTGTGCACTAGAATCAAATAAAGTAGTATGCATGCAGGAAATTAAAAGGGAACAATCTTGGATTGTGGAGAGTTAACCACAGCATTAAAAATTGCAGTTTCTGAAATATGAAAGAAGGAACTGGTGGGGAAAAAACAAAATGCATCCTCCAACATTGAAGCTGCAAAAAGCCAGAACACAGGAAACCTATAAAAGCAGTATTGCAACCTCTTTTGCCAGGCAGAAGCCGGCCAACATAAGTAAGAACAGTGCTTCGAGCAATTTAATCAAAAACAAAACATTCAGAGTTGTTTTCATCAGGAAGCAAAGAAAATTAGCAACTGCAGGACAAGAGGACTAACAGTCCTAAACATCTGCAGGGCATCGACACTGGTGTTATTGGCCAATGAAACATCCAAATGACATACTTTGAATATTGCTAAAACAAACAACATCTCTGAATGAAGAAAGCCCTAAAAAGAGCCAATATGGATCACCTGATTGTCAAGGTAAGAACTCCCTCCTCCAGCCCATCATCATTATGTGGTGCCACCTTAAACTAGCATGGAAAGTGTTTTAAAAAGAAAAGTGGGCACTTCTGTGCTGTTTCAAGTACTTCAATAAAAAGCATCTTGTGAGATGCACTTTTGGAAGTACTGTGTCCAGCATCACAGCATCAGAAAGGTTGAAAAGAACATATTACCCCTGGTAATGCTCTTTTCGATAGATGTTCCTCCCACGGATTCATCATCTTGGATATATCGATATCCTGCTTTGCAGTCTCAGAAATCTTTTGACAGTAGAGGGCGCTGTGCGGTATCGAGTTGCTGTCCCCCGGTGGTTACCATTCACACGTATGTACGTGATGTCGATGATAGTATAAATAGCACACACGGCGCCCGTTGTCTAGTTCCAAGTTGTTCCTTCTTTCTGCACAGTCGATTTGAGGATTAAATAACCTGCATGGGTGTTGAGAGAAGTATATGAAAAAATTCACCAACACTCAGAGTAGGCGAGGCGGAATCCATGGGCGGAACATCCATCAGAAATAACATTACTAGGGGTAGGTAATTTGTTCTTCTAATGGATTGCATCCTTACTGATTCCTCATCTTAGATTAACTTCCCTAGCAGTTTTGTAGATGGAGGTGGGAGAAGTGGATTTTGTATAATTTTCTGATTATTGGCCGATATTGTGCAAAACCTCTCTGCCAAATAGAGCGTCCTGGCCGAAAGAGTGTCCAAGCAGTAATGCTTTGAGGAAGTGTGGAGTGAGGACCAAGTGGCGGCATTGCAAATGTCCTGCACTGGAACACCTCTTCAGAGAGCCAAAGTGGTTGCCGCTCCTCTGGTGTAACGGGCGGTTAGGTTTTCAGGGAAATCTTGTCCCTCAATGCAGTAGCACTCCGAAATGCATTCGATTATCCAACGAGATACAGTTTGTTTGGACATGGCTTGGCCTAGCCTGTGGCCAGTATAACCAATAAAACAATTGGTCATCTTGCCTGACATCTGACATTCCAGTAACGTAGCAATTAAGAGGCCTTTTTGGGTCAAGCCTGTGCAACCTCTCTTCATCCCTAGAATGGTGAGGAGATGGATAAAAAAAAGCTGGTAGTGTAATTTTCTGTATCAGTTGAAATTTCCGACACCACCTTGGGAAGGAAGGAGGGACGAACCCTACAAACTAGCTTCTCTTCCGAGAATGTAGTAAATGCTTATAGCTTGCTCACTCACTCATTCGAGAAAATATTTGTCAGTCCTTTGAGGAATTACAGTAAGAGCCTTGTTCTGGCTTGCGTTTAAAAATGGATAACACCGCTAGGTATCCCTTGATGGTAGCCACTTGCAGCCAGTGATGGGCTAGGTTTAGTAAAAATGAAAGCACTGCAGGCTTATTACTAGAGAACTGATCTATATCTTAAGCTCTACACCAACTGCAAAACTTGTTCCAACGGCAGTGGTATAGTGCTTTTGTTGCCGATCTTCTGCCCGAAAGCAACACCTTCATCACGTCTTAACCTCTCAGAAACCAGGAATCAAGATTCAGAGTTCCGATTCCTGGTTGAAGAAGACGGCCTCCCTCTTGTGAGAGTAGGTCCACTCTCTAGTGAAGACTGAATGTGGGGAAGATGGACAGGTTTACAATTTCTGGGTACCACGTACTCCTGGCCCAATCACGAGAAATCAGGGACATGGATTTCCCAAACATACTCAACCTTCTGATTACATGAGGAATGATGGTGACTGGTGGGAACGCATACAGTTGTTGACATTTCCAGTCCACTACAAACATGTCCCCCAGAGCTCCTCTGAGGAAATTCACTGGACCAGAACAGATCGTATTTCCTGTTGATACTGGACGTGAACTGATCTACTTGAGGGGTTCCCCCCAAGGGTGACAATCACTAGAAGGAATTCCTGTGCCAACTACCACTCGCAGGAGATCGTGCTCTGCCTGCTCAGAGCATCCGCCGTCGTATTCTCTTCTCCGGCTAGGTGAACAACCAACAGAGAGATCCCGTTCTCAAGCACCCAAAACCAGAGCTGCCTTGCCTCCATGCGATGTGGTAGAGACCCTACCCCTCCTCTTTTGTTGACATAATGCATGGCGACTGTGTTGTCCCTCATTATCAGCACATTGTTCCCCTGTATGGATGGCATAAAGGCCCTCAGCACCAGTCTGATTGTCCTCAGCTTAATAGCTGTATGTTTATTCTTGATTCTGAACGGGACCAGAGTCCTCTGATTGTGTGATTGCTCATGTGAGCTCCCCATCCTGTGAGGGAAGCATCCATGACTACAGTTATCTCTGTCCAGGATTGCCAAAATGGTTCCCCTATCACCACATTATACTTGCAGGCCTACGACAGTAGATCCTCTGCGACCCGTCTCAGGACCTGAAGGTACCGCTTCTATAGCACCTTTCTCTAGCAGGGACAACATTTCCAGCACAAGGAGCGAATCTGGAATCTTGAAAGAGCTGTTCCCCGGGGTATGACCCGGAGGCTATTTTATAAAGGGGATACAGTAACCCTGGGCTACAGTTTCCAATGCACATGTATCTGAAGTAAGCCACTCCCCCCATTCTTGCAGATGCAGTGAGAGCCTGCCTTTCACCGGGGTCTTGTGGGCTATGGCCTCAGAGAGGTTTTGAGGCGGCTGAGGGCAAAGTAGCTGTTGCTTGGGTGGACTTAGTACCTCTCCCTCTTCCACCACAAGGGAATCCTTTCTGGCCTCTGTGACTAGCCTGTCCTCTCGCTCTTCCAATTGAGGAATAGAAACTAAGACTTACCCCTCCAATATAATCTACTGTGGTAAGAATGTTGAGGCTGTCTGACTGCGGCACTGAGAGACTTTGCTGCTGCTTTAGAGGTCTGCAACTTCTCCAGATTCTCATCAGCCTTGCTGCCGCACAGTCAAGAGTGCAAACCCTGACCTTCGCAACCACGCAAACCTGCATAGCACGGTACTAACTTGCCATGGATCTGCTAATGCTATCTGCAGTATCCAGACCAGACTGAAGGCACTCACACATTGACTCTTTTCCATATTTGATGATAACTAGGAAGCCGTCTCTTTCCTCCCCTTTGGGAATATAGTCAGCCACCATTGCTACGCAATCCCAGAGGGTAAACGTAAACTTTGACAGGGCACAAGTGGCATTTGCAGACTTCAAGGCCATGCCTCCTGCAGCAAAGCTTTTCTGTGCCCAAGCATCCACCTGCTTGTCGTCCCTGTCCAGTGGAATAGTAGGATATGCCGACTGTTTTGTAGATGTATCCGCCTGAACCACTAAACTTTCTGGTGTAGGATGTTTAGTCAGATATTCAGGGTCACTGCTGGACGGCCTATATTTCCGAGAGAAGTTTTGTTAGCAGAAATAGTTTCTGGAGGTTGCCAATTTGTTGTAACCCTTTTTTTGGAGAGCAAGATGAAACGGCAAGATGGTATCTCTCTGTGGACCTTGGTCCAGTATGCCAGTTAAATCATCCTGCTCAAAAGGTGGAGCAGGTCTACTACATCCTAAAACTTCCACTACTTTGCTCATGAATTGCCTACATGAGGCATTAGCATGATCAGAGGGGTCTGGCTTTCGAAATTCTAGCTTCGGTTATGTATCCACACCACTGGCTGTTTTAAGATTTTCATACAAATATTTAAATTCTGGACTCCTCTGATATGAATGCATCTGGTACATTTGGCGTGTCATATTGTAAGCCAAAACGCAAGGCAAAAGGCAGAGTATCATCATCAGAAGGTTCATGGTCTTCATAGATTGATATTAAAGACATGAAGAGATCCTCCTTTGGTAAAGGCTTACGAGTCTTTTCCTGTGTCGTTGAGGGCTTCGACAGATTCAAAAAAGTCTTCAATAATGGTTTTGAAGCCAATGACGTCATAGTTTTCGACTGTAGCATGGAGCACTTCGACACACAGGACGACGGCTCTGATGCTGAAGGAGTTGATGGAATAGACCCGGCTATTGTCGAAGTTGTCGACTTGTTTGTTTGTTTGTTTATTTATTTATATTGCACACCTTGCCCTGGGGCATCTGGGCACATGTTTCTCTTCAACAAAGCCCTCGAAGGGCTGCATTCTTGACTTGTCGAAGTCCTTGACGATTTCTTGTCATTTTGAGGCCTTGCTGGCTCTCGATGAGAATCTGGCTTGCGTCCCGGACTCCAGGGTTCACTGGGTTTAGCCTTCCACTTCCCTTTGTTGTCTTTATGCAGAGCGACAGGGGCATGATCTTTCTTCTCTTTCGAGGAGGTAGAGGCCACCTTCTCGAATATTTTAATCATATCCCTTCAAAACACATTCCTCTTGGCCGGGGAGTCTGATTTGGTTGTGCATGTAATCCTCTCAGGGGAGGAATCACTTGAGGGCAAAGGAGATCTGGGACGTCTTTTCTTTTCCTTCTTTGACGAAGAATGATATGAGAGATTCCTTGATGTAGATTTTTTCATGGATTTCTTCCGTCGAGGAGAATCTCACAACTCGTCGGATTTTCATTTTTTCAAAATATTAGTAGGGGACTTCGAAGGGATCCTACCCAACACTGATTTATCTTTACGCTCTCTTAGGAATTACACTCCACTGTGCAATGTTTTCGTCCCGAGGTACCACAGACATACACGGTGGGGGTCAATGATCGAAAATTTTGTCCCACAATCTTGCCATTTTTTAAAACCTGTCATGGGCGCTGATGGAGCAGACGGTTAAGACATAATGAATTTAAACTCGATGAACCGAAGTTCAATGAATAAACAAAGCGCGCCGTATTTCTCTCGAAGCGAAAGCTGCGTCGGAAAAACAGAACTGAAGGCAACGGCGCGACGCATGCTACAAATACTGGTGATGACGTTGACTGTCAGACAAGGTCTTCGAGGGACATCGAGTATACGAGACCAGTGCACAGCGCCCTCTGTCGAGGAAAAAATTAATTCAGTGAAGCTGAAGCTAGAAAGGATTAATATAATATTAAAGATGAGGAATACGTGGGAGGACACAATCCATTCGGAAGACATTTTAAAACAGCATACCAGACTGCAACCATGTGCATGGCTCCTTATATATGTTTTGCCATGAAACAAAATCAAGACAACCATTTCACTCCATTTGGTTTATCTTAATAATGGTGTTTATAGTAGTCAGGGTTCGGAGTTAAATTGGAATTTGTGGAGTAGGCGCTGCAAGTAGCTCCTCGATGTCAGGATTTTCCTCTTACCAGGCGCTAATCATTGTGGCCTAGGAGCTACTAATATCTTGCGAATGAGTTCTCAGGATGGTGAACATTTAACCCTTTAAGTGCCATGGGTATTTCTCCCCAGTGCCAGGGCCTTTTTTGGTGATTTCGGTATGTGGCCACTCAAAGGCTTGTAACTTTTTGTTACATGAGATATCTCGGCCAAATTTGCCTCTTTTTTTACCACGTGTAGGTGGTCGTAACGCCACCCAAGAATCCTAGGTTGCTGTAGGGGGGGTGAGAGAAAATAACCAAAAAGGGGGAACATTTTGGGTTTTTTCAAAAAATGCCAATAAACTGATGTACAAAGTAGCCTGTGGTTTTTTCCTTGTAAGAGCTAGGAACGAATGGTTTGCTGTGCTCAATTCCCCACTTTCCTGGCTTTTAAGAGCGGTTTGAGTGGAAATGGCAAAAAATTATTTTGATGTGGTTATCAACCGTTTTGTAAGAGGTAGGCGATTTTGGCCATTTTTGCCAATTGGACATGCATGGACGGAATGGAAGAAAAGGGTAGGAAAGCAGATTTGGAGGACGGAAAGGCATATATTTCTGAAAAGTAGACAAAATTCCAAGTTTAGGAAAGGGTGATTTGCGTAGGTCAGGCAACAACTAGGTAGGGGAAAATGCCATAGATTGGGGGAAAAGCGGGAAAATGACCAAAAAAAAAAGGTATGTGTTGGACATGGTTGGCTTGGTACGGCAATGGCTTCTATGAATTTGGGAAAAGCAATGCTCCGCTACATTCCCCCGACTCTTGCAGTTAGGAGAGCACACATTTTTTGTAGTGTTTTACAAAACAAGCAATACCACAAACCAAACACTGAGCCATGGTACACAGGAGTTTTACGCTCACGGCCTGAACAGACGCACTTAGCATGTGTAAATCGGGAAAACCAAAGTGGTGAGGAACGGCAAGCATACATTTTTTGAAAGAGCACAGGCAGACCTTTTCAAGGGTAGGTGACTTCTGCAGGTTACAAAAGTGTATGGTGCCTAAAGCAGCGACTAAATGTAGGTCACATTTGGGAAATTAAAGGGTTGTGTGACAAAGGGCACCAGCAAATGGGTCAAAACGTTATGAAAACCACACAAACACAACACATGGCCTACAGTCCCGCGTTCCCACAGGTGTCCCGATGAAAACGGTACCTCACATGTGTGGGTGCACCTACCTGGGCACCAAGGGGAAAGCCTAAAACACAAGTAACCCCAAGTCTGTTTTCAGACCGGAATTTCAGACTCTCTGCCGACTGGCACGCCATACAGATGTGGGCCTCGGGTGTCCAAGCCACCAAGGAAAACAGGGAACCCCATGCATTTCTGAAAAGAGGACACCCGTGGGAATCCACAGAGGTGCGATTTGGGCAAATTGCCCCAGAATTTAGTACCCAGACACCCCTGCAAAGTTGAAATGTGGGGAAAAAAAAGCATTTTCCGCACATTTTGCTCGGCTCACCCATCGAAACACACCCCCAACAGCACATGGCATACCGGCCCGCGTTCCCACAGGTGTCCCGATGAAAACAGTACCTCACATGTTTGGGTGCACCTACCTGGGCGCCAAGGGGAAAGCCTAAAACACAAGTAACCCCAAGTCTGTTTTCAGAGCGGAATTTCAGACTCTCTGCCGACCGGCACACCATACAGATATGGGCCTAGGGTGTCCAAGCCACCAAGGAAAACAGGGAACCCCATGCATTTCCGAAAAGAGGCAGGACCCCCAATAGATGGGGCAGTAGGGTTTAGGCACCCTGGGGGCAGATTGGCACACTAATGTGGCCATCTGCGCCAAGCAAAGTTGGATAAACAAAAAAAATAATACAAAATTGTAGGCTGCTTTTTAGGGGGGCTGAGGGGCACCCTCCATTGGCGGCAAATGTTCTACTGGAACGGGGGGTGGCCCTCTGCCCCCACCCCAAATGGAGGGCCCCACCTCATGCATACCTCCCTGCCGTCAGATAGGGGGGGCACCTCCTGCATCCCTCCCTGGGGTCAGATGCCCCTTCCTAGGAGCAGATATCTGCCCCCAGGGAGGGTTACAAGGGGTGCCCCCTTTCTACTTCGGTTGGGGGGCACCCCCCCTTTCATTCAGTAAAACATCCATGGTGGGTAGTGGCCTCCCACCCCCACCGCTACCCCTACCCCACCCCCTTTTCCCATAATTTCATTTTTTTTTACATTCCCTGGGGGCAGATGGTCAGCCATCTACCCCAGGGTTCACATGCATGTGCCCCCATGCTTTGGGGGCCAGGAGGGGGGAGAGGGCTGCTTACTTGAAGCAGCCCCCCCCCCAACTCACAAATAGATCCATGTTGGTCCAGTGGGTTGCTGGTCACGGATCGAGCGCTCTGCGCCGATCTGTGACCAGCAATGCCTCATGTAGATGGTGTCCTTGGAAAGGGGAGAACCTCCCCTTTCCAAGGACACCACTTTTTGCCATATCCCTAGTGGTCTAGTGGGCCCCAGGGCCCCAAACCCCCTCCCACCTCCCCCCGATTCTTTTTTTTTGTCCTGTTGACCCCTGGGGGCAGTGATCATCTGCCCCCAGGGGTCTCTGCCGCTGTGGCCCCATGCTTTGGGGCCACGGGGGGAAGGGGGCTGCTTACCTAGTAAGCAGCCCCCCCTCCCCCCACGTCACAAACGGATCTGTATTGATCCGGTGATATTGCTGCCTGCGGATTGCGCGCCCTGCGCCCGATCCGCGGGCAGCAATGCCACACAATGGGTATCGTTGTAAAGGGGAGAATCGCCCCTTTCCAACGATACCCGCCTCAATCTCCACGCCGACGTGAAACTGTAGGTAATCCAGCCCCCTGGCAGTGAGGGGGGACCTCCCCCTCACATAGCCCGGGGGTTGGATTACAGTTTTGCTCGATCCCTGCGTTGAAGGGATCGAGCAAAGCAGAGTGCCAAAACCGACGAGCAGGCTCATCGGTGGCAACCTGGAGCGGTTTCCACTGACGAGCCGGCTCGTCGGTGGCACTTAAGGGGTTAATGAATGGATAATGTAAAAAGAAAGGAGTGCATAAGAAAACTAAAAGAAATGCAGATACTGAAAAAAATCTATTATTTGTGTATAGTGATTTAACACAGAGATGCTGTGAGGAACCTGAGGGCATCCTCCCATCTACTCCCCTTGGATCCTCTTCTCATGTGGCCAGGGAAAGGCCATTGCTATTGGATCCTGATCCTGGGGGTGGATATGTGAGGTATTTTCATTTTGGGGAGGGTCCTTGGGGAGAGGATGTCTTCAGATGACACACAGTATGTCCCTTTTCCTTTTTCCGGTGAACTCTCCGTCCCATAAATCTTTGTAGGATACTGCCAAACCCCATTTTGTTCTTCCATTAACACTGACCCTCGGGTATGTGATCAATATAGAGAATCAAAAAGATTAGTCAGGAGAACACACCCTCAGGTGAGCAGGTTATACCAACATCCACCTTCCGTTCTTAATACAGGAAAATGGCTGAGTGCACCATGCCCTCCCCCTTCCTTTGTAAGTCATCAACACATACAAACACACAAACACACACCCCCCGCTTCCATTTGGGACTGGGACAATGAAGAGGCATCTAGGAGTAATGCACACTTCTAATGGTGTGCACCACTCTGGTACTGAGACGAAGAAGAGGACTGTGAAACACTGCTACCATGGTCAGGCAAGTCCCACTAATTTGGATCAGGCAAAGGACTTACACCTGCAGCCAGTTGAAAGGCTATAGGTGTATATAAGGAGAGGTCAGCAAATGGAAAAGGAAGAGCTGCATGGGGTAAGAGCTGCCTGGGGCGAGGGAGCCCTGGAGAGCAGGACGCGGCAACCCAGTAAGGAGCAGCCTGGAGAGGCATCAGTGGAAAGATCGCTCAGTGCTGCAGGACAGCATGAGAGACTCTGCAGCCTGCGTGGGCTGTGAGGAGGTCAGGAGCTCTGCAGAAGCCAGTACTGTGTGTCCCCCACTGGACGGGGTTACACAGAGACGTCAAAAGCAGCAGGTTAGGAAGTGAATGAGTGCTGCTCGTCGGAGCTCCCAGCGAATGAATAGGGAGCGATGAGCCGCAGAGGAGAAAGCCGAAAGCACTCTGAGGAGCTGTCGGAGACCGGTGAGTGACGGAAAGGGAATAGTCACACAGGGGCGCTCCAGGGGCTGGGCTTGGGAGATGTCCATCAGGTGAAAACTCATGAGAAGAGGGTCGGAAGACCGAAGGAAAGGGTTGTTAATGCCGGATAAACTGCAAAGTGTTTAATGTATTATTGAATACCAAACTAAGAAAAAATTATGCAGAGTACATGAAAGCACTGCATGATTGAAATAAAAGTAAGGTGCATTTTTGAATACAGAGAAAGCAAGTAAAAAGGCACTAATGGACAATGTGAAAGTATGAACCAAATTAAAGCCAGTAACATGGGCTTAAGAAAGAGTGAAAAACAAATGATAAGCACTTTTGTGTAGAGTGAAAGCAAGGTGGTGAAAGGAAAGCACCTCAAGAAGTGAATGGTGTGAAAGTCACGTTGTGACAGAGGCAAAAAGCTGTCAAGGATAAACAGAACTGCAAATGCACTATTGACACAGGTTAAAACAGGGAGCCTGTGTTAGCAAAGAAGTCCAATTAAAACAAGTGAATATGACAAAGTGCCAAGGGTCATCGGTTGCGTGATCTATAGTGAGTGGAGCGTGTGGTCCTACAACTTCACCTAGAATGAGTAACCCATACTTGGAGTGAACAAAGGAAAGAACAAGTTACTCAGCCATGGTAACCAGGGGTGGACTGGCCCACAGGGAACTCTGAAGATTTCCAGGTGGGCCTTTGTGTCGTATTTCCAAATATTTTCATAGGAAAAGCCTTGGGCTTTCTGAAAATGTGTAATATGGGGCCACTTTGAACATTATTTCCAGGGCCTCTTCTGTTCCCCAGTAATTATTTTCAGGGCCTCTTAGTTCCCAGTCCACCCCTGATGGTAACGTTCTTTCGACTGGATGTTCCTCCCACGTATTCCTTATCTTTGATATTTTCCGATCCAGCTTTTTGCTTCGGAATATTTTTTTCAGTAGAGGGTGGTGCGCGTCGATGACTGTCGAGTCGTTGTCCCTCGAAGGCCTCCGTCTCGATGTTGACGTCATCAGTGGTATAAATAGTCTCGAGTAACGTCCGTTGCTCAGTTCCGTTTTGAAGAGTTAGGTATTATGTAGGATGAGACAGTTACTACCCTTGAGGGAGTGCAGACTAACTACAAGGGAAGTTTTATTACTGGGAGGGGCGATAAGGAATACGTGGGAGGAACAACCAGTCGAAAGAACGTTACCATGGGTAAGTAACGTGTTCTTCGAATGGATTGTGTCCTCACACATATTCCTTATCTTTTATATACTCCCGAAGCAGTAAAATATAAAGGAGGAGGGAGTACAATTTGTATCCTTTAAGTATGCACAGAATGCAATACTGCCTTTCCAAATTTTGTTTCCTGGCTAGTGGAGGAATCCAAGCTATAGAATTTAGTAAAGGTGTGTGCAGACGACCATGTGGCAGCTGCACAAATGTCTTTTACCGGAAATCCCCTTTAAAGAGCTGATGCAGCAGTGATACCCCTGGTAGAATGAGCCCTCAGATGTTCTGTAGGGTCCCTACCTGCCAATTTGTAATATTCTATAATAGTTAGAATAATCCACCTTGAAATTGTCTGCTTGGTGATGGCTAGACCTAGCTTGTGACCTGTGTATCACACAAATAATTGGTCTCTTTGTCTTAACTTTGCCAGTCTTCTAATATAGAAACTGAGGTCAAGTCTGTGTAGCCTTTCTTCCTCTTTCCACAGATGAGGAGGAGGGTAAAATGAAGGCAAGATTATCTTTTGAGGAATTTGAAATTTCCAACACAACCTGTGGGAGGAAATTTGGTTTCACCTGTAGAACAACTTTATCTTTATGAAAGACATTGTGAGGGTTTTGCAGGATAAAGCTTGCAATACTCTGACCCGCCGTGCAGAAGTTATTGCCACTAGAAAAACAGTTTTGGAGGTAAAGAATTTAAGCAGGCACGAATGAAGGTGTTCGAAAGGAGTACCCATTAGAAATTTTAAGAAGAATTTAGGTCCCCCAAGGGGACTAGAAAAGGAGTTGGTGGGGTATGGGGAGGAGATAAACATTGGTCCACCCTTTAGAAAATGGAATAACCAATGGTATTTTGATGTATAAGGGTTCCTCAGCAGTGCGTTTAAAAATGGATAGTGCTGCTAGGAGAACGGTGCCGATCGGGAGTCCTAAATTTGCTAGGGGTAAAAGAAAAGATAACAGTCATTGTACTGCATGAAAAAGGGTCAACGTTTTTATCTCTACGCCAGCTGCAGAACTTGTTCCAACGGCAGCGGTATAGTGATTTGATTGCTGGCCTTCTGGTCGAAAGCAACACCTCAATTACGTCGTCAGGGAGGTCCCAATCATTGTACCTCAGCCTTTCAGAAACCATGCGTGAAGGCTGAGAGTCCCGGTATCCGGATGGAGACCCTGACCCTTCTCTCGCGAGAGAGATCCTCTATTTGTGGAAGACGAATGAGAGGACAGATGGACATGTCTAGAAGGTCCGGGTACCATGTTCTCCTGGCCCAATCTGGGGCAATTAGGATCATGGTTTTCCTGAACCCTCTCAACCTCCTTATAACATGAGGAATGACGGGACTGGAGGAAATGCGTAAAGGAGTGGATATTCCCAATCCACCACTTACGCATCCCCTAGAGCTCCTCTCAGGGGAAATTCCCTGGAGCAGTACAGCTTGCACTTCCTGTTGGCATTCATTGAGAACAGATCCACTTGGGCGAAGATCTCTTCAAGGACTTCCTGAGCTAGTTCCCACTTGTGGAATACTGTACTCTGCCTGCTCAGCGCATCCACCGCTGTGTTCATCTCTCCGGCTAGGTGGACTGCTGACAGAGAGATTCCTTCTTGTATTGCCCAAAACCACAGCTGCATCGCCTCTCTGCACAGCAGTAGTGACCCTACACCTCCTCTCTTGTTTAGGTAGTACACGGCCACTGTGTTGTCCGTCATTCAGGACATTCTTTCCCCATACAGAGGGCAGAAAGGCCTGCAGCTCTAGTCCGATTGCCCTCAGCTCTAAAAGGTTGATGTGTAGTTTGGACTTCGATGGAGACCAACGACCGCTGATGGTCAAAACGTTGGTATGGGCTCCCCAGCCCATAAGTGAGGCGTCTGTCATTACCCTTATCTCTGGTTGCCAAATGTGTCCTCCCTTCAAGATGTTTGAGAAGCCCACCATTGAAGGTCCAGAGCAACTGTGTTCAGTATTTGAAGGAGATCTGACATCTTTATAGAGAATTGCGACCACTGGGTCCTGAAAGTCCACTGGAGGGATTTCATTCTCAGGCAGGCCTGAGGCACCAAAAAAGATGCAGGATGCCATCAGACCGAGCAACCTCAGAAAGTCAAAGGCTGGAAGATATTGGGCATATTGGAACTTTGTCTTCATCAATAAAATGTCTTGAGCACTCACCTCTGGTGGCGAGGCTTTTCCTAGGGTGTCCAGTTTTTTGAGAAGGTATCACATGGGACTTCTTGAAGTTGAGGGAGAAGCCCAGCCTGTGGAGGGAGTGGCAAACAATATATAGATGATTCCAAGCTTGTTTCGGGGTACTCACTCTAATCAACCAATCGTCCAGGTAGGCTACATATGAATCCCCCCTCTCTTGAGACTTGCTGCCACAACCGCTGTTAGCTTGGTGAAGACCCTCAGGTGGAGGTTAGCCCAAAAGACAGAACCCGAAACTGATAGTGAGAGCTGCCAATGGCGAACCTCAGGTACTTCTGTGCTTCGGATGTATTGGCACATGAAAGTAAGCATCCTGAAGGTCCGGAGATACCAACCAATCCTGGAGTTGGAGGGCCTGAAGGATCTGAAAAAGTGTAACCATCTTGAACTTGTCTTTCCTTAGGGAATTGTTCAATTCTCACAAGACCAAAATGGGTCTCATTCCTCCGTCCTTTTTCGGAATTCGAAAATATGGGGAGTGCCAACACTTGTTTCTCTCTGCCGCAGGTACCGGTTCTATAGCACCTTTCTCTAGCAGGTCCAAAATCTCCTGCATAAGGAGCGGGTCTGGAAACATCAAAGAGTTGTTCCCTGGTGGATGACTCATAGGTGTGTGTAGGAAAGGCAGGCAGTACCCTTGGGCAACTGATTCCAATGCCCAAGCATCTGAAGTAATAGCCTGCCATTCTGTCAGATGTTGAGTTAACCTGCCTCCTACTGATGTCTGGTGATGTAAAACCACAGAGGGGTTTTGGGGCAACTAAAGCAGGTGCTGAGGGTAAAGCAGCACCTGCAGATGCAGACTTAGTACCTTTGCCCCGTACGCCACGGGTGAATCGTCTCTGGACCCTTGAGCTGGCTATTCTCTGCCTTTTTTTAATGCAGTGTAATAGCGATAGGACCTACCCCTCCAGGGTGTGGGGCTAACTGCAGCTCCAAGGGATTTGACAGCTGCTTTGGAAGTTCGCAACTTCTCGGAACTGTAATCAGCTTTTTTACCACATAGATGGGTGCCGTCAAAGGGCATATTCAGAAGTCTGGATTGCACATCAGGAACAAATCCAGATTCCCGCAACCACGCAAATCTGCAGATTGTGGTACTAGCCGCCATGGCTCTGCTGATGCTGTCAACAGCGCTGGGACCGGTTTGGAAGTATTCACACATCGCATCCTTCTGGTCCGTTTTGTTCCTCCCCTTTCTGGGAGACGGTCAGCCGCCATTGAAGCACATTCCCAAAGGGTGTGGCTGAATCTTACCAGCGTGCATGTGGCGTTTGTAGACTTTAGCGCCATGCTGCATGCCGAGAAAACTTTCTTGGCCATGGCGTCAACTTTTTTATCGTCACGATCCTGAGGGATTGTGGAATATGTAGTTGGTCTTCCTGACGAAGATGCAGCTTGAACAACCAAGCTTTCTGGGGTTGGATGTTTAGATAAGTATGGAGGATCTGCAGATGAAGCTCTATATTTTGCTGACAGTTTCTTACTGACTGCAGGAATAACCTCCGGCGTTTCCCAATTGCTGGACACTTTTTTCTGTAAAGCCTTGTGAAAGGGTGCGATAGGATCTTCTTGTGGTCCTCTATCAAGTATGCCCATGAGGCCATCTTGTTCAAATACAGGTGCAGGCCTAGATCACCTCATATATTCCATGACCCTGTTCATAAGTGCCCTATAATTACTCTCAGCATGTTCCCCTGGTTCAGGCTGGCTAAAATCTATCTCTGGGTAGGTAACTATTCCGCTTGCTTCCTGCAAGGAATCCTGCAGATCTTTCAATCTGACCTCTTCTGGAATTAGTTCTTCTGGAATGTGAAGTCTAACACATTCTAGACCAAAGCGTCTTTCTGCATCTGAATCCTCTCCCTCCTCATACATTGAGGATAAAGCTCTGAAATATTCAGAGCGTGGTAGAAATGAGGAAAGAGCAATAACAGTCATTACAAAAGGAGTTAAACTTGTCACTGTCGATGTAGATGTAGACGTCAGTGGCCTCAATGGATTTGTGATTGGCCTCCAGGATGTCGATGGAATCGACAACGGCTTCGAAGTTTTCGGCGAAGTCGGTGAAGGGATCAAAGTTATCAGCGTCGACAGGGTCAACGTTCGAGGCGTCGAAGATCTTTCTTTCAACGGAGGTACCGAAGGCGTCGATGACGCAGTTATCGGCCTCGACGTGCGAGTCGACAGTGTTGACGCCTTGTGCGTTGAAGAGGCTTTGACTCGACTCTAGGGTTTGTCACACACTCGAGAAGTATGTCTTGCCGAGGTCAACCACTCATGGCTTTTGTCTTTACCAGGTATTTCTCCTGGGGTATCGCCTCTAGGTGTCTCTGAGGGGGTCAAGGCCACGTTCTCTAACACCTTCATAATTGTTTTATGAAATTCCTCTCACTGAGCCGGGGAGCTGTTTTTGGTAGAGCATGTTATTCTCTCCTGTGAATTGGAGCTTCACTCTAGATGACATGTTGTTCCTTGTCAGCATAAACAAAACAAAGTGCAACACCTTCACGATCTGTCTCTCGAAGGAAAGTTTGGGATCTTCTCTGGTGATTCTGCTGTCGATTATAAAGTTCGACCTGCATTATACCATGTAGGAGCATGCTCATCTGCTCAGAGTTCGTTGGGTCTCTAATGAACGTGAGGACATCAACACTGGCATGTCTCCCCACCAGTTCTGAAAAGTCTTCAATTAATCGAAAAAATACATTGCTCGCTCGTCTGCTATCTTCTCGTGACATGGACATTTGTCTTGTCCTCGCTGTATTCCGAAAGCAAAAAGGAACTGCTCTGTAATCACCGTAAGCAGCCTCCTGATTGTCTTTTCGTTTTCTGGATCTTGAAGAAACTCTGTTATGCTTGTGATACTTCCCACCAGCGATGGGTATGACCTCAATACTAACTCGAAATAGATCAGAATGTCTTTGTTGAGGTCACTATTGCGTGACACCATGAGTAAGTGCAAACAGGGCTTCTGTATTTAAAGAGTCAGGATACTGTATTTGTTTCCAATTTACATGTCCTCGATCAAAATCTGTCATATCTTTTCTTTTTAAGGCTTCGTTGTGCCTTAGTCCAAAGTCAAACGCAACAAGCTACTTTTGTGGCTTATGTGCAAGTCGTCTACTTCAACCTGCAACTAGGATGCACAGAGTGTCTGTGTTTTTATGTCCATTTTCCCCTTTATTTTGCTCAAAGGAAGTGTCTAAAACTACACCACAACTTGCACAAAAATGTTCCTGGTCTTTGCTTTACTGATCATGCGTCCTTCTTCCTCGTCATGGATCTCGTCTGCATGTGCTGTGGTTCTTCCCCGTCTGTAGTCTCTACGCAGTGGGCTGCGGGCAGAGGATCTTCTCCGATGTACGGCTTGATGTCGCCCAAAAACATCCAAGCTCTTCTTCCCTGTAGTTTGACTGCAGATGGTGTCATGTCCTCTAATTTATAGGGACCATTGAACCTTGGCTCGTCCCACTTTTTTCTTGTGTGGTTTCTCACCAAGACTGTATCCCCAGGGAATATGGGAGGTATATGAAATTTCAGAATTGGGTCTGTTGTAGTATCTCTTCCTGTGTTCTGTGCTTCCCTGCACGTTGCTTGTCGTCGCTGCAGCTGTCCTGAAATGACAAAGGCAAGGTGTCATGCAGTTCAAGTAGTTTTGCATTTCCAATCCGAGCACTTCTCCTGTTGGCTGGGCATCACATCTAGCTCGAATCTGAGGTATTAGTGGCGTGCGCATCCTTCTGCCTGTCACAATTTCGTGCAGCGTGAGATGGTCAGAACCAGGCTAGTTTCTGAGTGCATAACAGTGCCAGTGGAAGACAGTGTAGCCATCCCTTCTTTAGAGTAGGTTTCAACTTGGCTATTATTTCCTTTAACAAGCCGCTGAGCTTCTGGCATATGCCATTCCCTTGAGGATGATACGCCGAAGAGAACTTGTGCTTTATACCAAGCAACAAGCTAATCTGTTCAAATACTGCATTAATAAAATCAGGACCATTGTCTGATCTCATGACTTCACACACTCCCCATCTGGGAAACACCCCCCCTCACCAAGAATTTGGCTGCACAGGTAGAGTCTGGGTGTGTACATGGACCTGCTTCTATCCATCTAGAGAATGGGCACACCACAACAATTAGATACCTGTACCCGTTACATACTTGAATCATGTCGACGTAGTCGATATGCAAGTGCTGAAAAGGCCCATTAGGCCTTGTGATAACTCCTCTAATTACACATAGTGTATGCCCAGACATGAACTACTGGCAAACTATACAGTTCACCATAAAAAGTGCAACGTGTTCAACGTGCTCCAAAAAATGCCAAGTTCGGTATGAACCAGTCTTCAGCAAACGTTGCTGCTAGAATCTCCTTTGTCATGTGTGCTGGATAATGTAACTGTTCCAGTGCTATCTTCAATAATCCTATAGGCATCACCGGTTTACCAGTGCTGTCTTGTCGCCACATGCTTTCGGAGGGGCTTCCATAGTTTCCTTTCCTCCTGTGGTGCCTCCCCCTCGAGCTCCACTAACAGTTATCGCCAGATTACTATAGCCTTCCGACTCGTATCGTGCAACAATCATTCTCTCATGCACATCAGATATTTCCACATTCATTATTATTTAGTCTTTGGTTGCCACACGCTTGGCTTCAGTGTCTGCTGCTTGATTTCCACACAAGATAAAATCGGTCCCTTTCTTGTGGGCGGCGCATTTCACGACTGCTATGCCCACTAGGCGTTGTAGTGCCTTAATGAGCCTGTCCAATAGGGCTGCGTGCTGCACTGCCGTGCCATCCGCTCAGAGGTAGCCCCTCCTTTTCCAGCTCACTAAGCCTGCATGCACTGTTGACGTCACATAGGCAGAGTCACTGTACACGGTCACTTCCTGGTCTGCGCGATTCTCAATGGCGAGTATCAACGCCAATAATTCTGCAGCTTGTGTTGAATAGTGTGAGGGTATTCGTGCACTAATGAGTACTCGAAAATCCCCGATCTGTCTTCCTGCCAATGCATTTTCTTTTATTCTGGGAATCTCATCATAGAATTCTTCACAGTGCACGCAATCATGTATTGGCTCTCCTTCAGTGACTGGCTCTGCTATAAACATAGCTGGGTTCACTATTTTACATCAAACTATTTTAATCCTTCAATTTGATATGATCACTTCATAAGCAGAAGCTCTCTGAGATGTCAGCGTGCTTTTAGGTTTCTCTAAAATAGCAAATGCGTGCTCGACAAATAATGTCATTGGGCATCCCATCATAATGGTTGTAGCCTTCTCTATGGAGAATGCTGGGGCAGCCAAACTTTGTTCGCACGGGACCCCTCATCACCGGATCTAAATTCCCACTGTAGTATGCACGGGGCTTGTACCCCAGCATGGTTCTCTGTGCGAGTACTGCTGTCATAACACTGCCATTTGTGTGTGAAAACAGGTAGAATTCCTCTGCATAATCGGGAATCCTCAAAACTGGTGACGTACAAATGGCCTTTTTTAGCTCAACAAACCCTTCTTCCATACTCTCGGTCCATGTGATTTTTTCTTTGGTTGCCTGTGCTTTCTTCAAGGCTTGTAACAAGGGTCTGGTGTAGGAACTGTAGTCAAAGACCCATGCCCTCACATAGCCGCATAATCCAAGACAACCCTGCATTTGTTTTATCGTGTGTGGTTTGGCTGTCTTTGAAATGGCTTTAGCTCTTTCAGGGGTAAACCTGGTCCCCTCGTGTGAGATTAACTGGCCTATGTATAGCACTTCTTTTTGACAAAATTGTAACTTCTCCATGTGAACTTTATATCCCTTCTCAGCCAATATAGTTAATGGCTGAATAGAATCATGCCTGCACATTTCCTCTGTCCTGCTGCAAATTAGGATGTCGTCGACATATTGTAAGACAACACTCTCTAACGCAATATTGCTCAAGTCCATCTGCAGGACTCTGTTGAAAATCGAAGGAGACTCACAGTACCCTTGAGGCAGCCTTGTGCTTTTCAGACGAACTTGCCTGAACGTAAACAATATTAAATCTTGTGAGTCCTTGTGCAATGGGATTGAGAAAAATGCATTTTTCAAGTCAATCACTGAAATACCTTGCTTTAACTGGTATATTACATAAGATCGTGGACGGTTTAGGGGCTAGAGGGAACTCTGCCTCAACTATCTGGTTCAATGGTCGTAAATCTTGTATTAACTGCCAAGACCCTCCCTTTGATTTCTTGACAGGGTACACTGAAGTATTACAGGGTGACTCAGACTTCATTAAGATGCTCTGCTCCATAATGGCAGAAATTGTCTTAAAAATCCCTTTATCTGCTTCCCTAGACATGGGATACTGTCGAACCTTTGGTAAAATTTCTCCTGGTTTCAATTTAATCTTCACTTCTCCAACTCCTTTCAGTAAGCCTATGTCATAGGGGCCTGCAGTCCATACTGAGACAGGCACCTTTGCCATGTTGTCCTCAAAATATTCAGGACATTTTTGTGCCAGCATCATTCTCTGAGGCACTTCTCGTTTGATCATTTTTACCAAATAGATGAAATTACTGTTAACTCATCTTCACTTGTTTGTTCTTCAAACAGATCATCATCAGTGACATCAGTCAATCTGTAAACCTCCCCAATGGCGATTACTGCACACCATTGTCTACCTTCATCATCACAACCGTCAAGCAGAGCCATTTCTCTCCGCACTATGGCTGTTTGTACTGTCAAGGGAAACACTTGTCCCTTTTCCTCATGCATAGGTATCCTTGGTCTAAATAAAAACTCATCTGGGGTTCTCATGGTTTTGTCTGCAAGGCCTGGTAGCCATTCCATTAATATGCGCACCCCATAAGCGAATATTTGGGTTCCAATGGAATAGCTCTTACTTCCATTTGTCCTGCGTATGCTCTAATCATTTCGCACACGTTCAAATAATGCATTCCTGGAGTTGAACATATTATGCCCTTCGCCACGAACAAGATTGCCATGTTTAACCTTGTCATTAGATCTCGTCCCAATATATTCACTGGGGCTTGCCTTGAATACAGCAGTGGCACATTCATATCACATTCTCCTATGGAGACTGGAAGTTCTGTTGTAAAAGGAACACAACTTGTTGCTCCTGTGAATCCCTGAGTATTTATGGCGTCGCCGGACAAAGAAAAACTGCCTTCACATATACACAAGCGTGTCGCCCCTGTGTCAACTAAGAAAGAATATTCTTTATCCCCTATAAAGACATCTACCCTTCGCTCCTGGTGAGGGTCCGGTGTCACTGATAGGATGGAACACATCAGGTCTCCCAGTGAGCTGTCCTAATCTATATATAATCTTGTCCCATTTTGAGTGAACGGCTGTCCTCCGTCACCTGGCGCATTTCCCATTCCTGAATTCAGGATCTGTCCTGTACCTGTTTGTGACAGTTGCATTGGTGCATGTTGAGACTGTCCCTGTGGAAAATTTGCCACAAACGGGGTTGCAGACTTGGCTGTATTCTCGGTGCTTACTGCTGCACCGTGTGATTCTGGGCAACTCCATTTCCACCCTGATGTGAGAACGCATATGGATTCACCATACCTTCTCTTGTGATGTGGTCATTTTGCACCATGCCTTGACTTCTGCATGTACGTGCTAGATGCCCTGCTATTCCACACGTCCAACATGTTGGCTGTGCTCTGATCATTTGCCCCTTCTGCATACCCTGGTTTCCAATTTGCATATTTTGAAAGCCTCCCCGATTACTCTGCCATCCTCTTCCTCGACAGCCTGTTCCCCTTGGGTAAAGCTCGTTATTGTTTTGATCAAACTGTCTTTGGCTATTGGCCTGCTGCATGTTTGCTCCATCTGTGTTAGTTATTATTGCCCCCTCAATGGCATACTTTGATATTTTTTTCTGTACCAATTTAGCCTTGTCACTTTTTCGTGCAGCTTCCTTTTTGCGTTAGTGCACGATGGTTAACTGTATTTCAGACCATGGCTTGGCCTCAATCCCTACGAGTTTCTTGAGCTGCTTCTGTACCTGTTCTGGCAGCCCTTGGCATAGTATATGGTAAAACATGGGTATAGATTTTACCCAAGATTCATGAGTTTCCAGCACCCAGGCATCTTGGAAATTCTGAATGTACAGCAACGCATCATCAGACTCCTTCATCTTGCGTGACATTAAAGCTCCCACATCAGAAGTGTCTGGGTATAGCACTCGGAGCACTTTCCATACCGCGGTTCTGCAATTGTTAAACGGCACTACGCCATGCGCGGTATTAACTGCAGTCACTCCAGGGTAACCTGCTCATGCCCACACAGCTCTATCGCCAAGTATGGCGATTAAAAGACCCTTAATATCCCCTATAGCTAACGTATTCCCTCTGTCATTTTTTCAAACTCATGTATCCATTTTCTGGCTTCCGATTTCAACTTTGGGAGCTTATTTTGCAGGAGTTCTCTGTCCATGTGAGGCCTGGGTATATATTGTGGCCTAACACCACCTTTTTCTAGTAAAGGGAACTGCGACACATGACACTCCTTTTCCCCTCTTAGAAGTTTTCTGTCTATCGCAGGGGTAATATTCCTGCATCGCCGTCTACCCAGCAGTGTCCTTAGTCTGCTCACGTAGGGCGGTGGAGATGTCAATCTGGAAAAATGAATACCCTTCATTTGAATGATAGACGTAACTTGATGGCCGTGGGCCAACCGTCTTATGCACCGAATTATAGAAATATAAACTGCTATGCTTGACCGACGAGCGGCCATTTTAAATGTGGCAAGAATCGCCATTTTGCTTGTTAACCATTGCTCATTGCTTTCTGTCTAAAAACTGCTTTGCAGCTTGCAATTCTTGCAGATTCTGCTTACTCTGCTCAACTGTTAACATGGTTGTCTGAATATGAAAGGACAAGGTCGCGGGACTGAAGAGTTTGCTGAAACTCCTCATGAGTAGCCCAGAGAGGAATGCCCACGCTCCCTCTCTGTAGCCTTGGGAGGAAGCTGCAGGGCATTTAATCACTGCACAGCTGCCAGACAGTCTCGTACAATGGTAGAATATGTTAGAATAATACAGTTAAAGGCTTGAATTATGCTTTTCTTATGCCCCCCCCTTCGCAAAACCCTTTAGAACGTGTCGGCTCCCAGGACACGAATAGTACCTCATAGATAGCAAAACTTGGAATGTGGCTCTTCCCCCGTGTGCAGCTTGCTTCCAAGAACAGAACCACCGTGTTCTAAAAGATGCCTCCGCACTTTCTAATTGCACATTGTTACTAGAATAGACATCGAGAGCATTATAATCGTCATACTCGTCGGATATGTCCATCGTCATCCCAAGTTCAAAAGGAACTTAGTAAAGAGGGGTGTTGAACATGACTTTGCTGATTGTATGATATGCATTTTGTATATATGTAACTGATGTACATAATTCGCTCTCTTGCGTCCCTCGAGGTCTAGGAAACTCACGTCGCGGGGCGCGAGATCAGAATTGGCCAATTGATACTATCTTTTGCTTGCAATAAACCCTAGCATTGGGAATTTGAACCTCGTGTCTGGCGCATCTTTTCGTGTATGGTTATTGCCTTGTTTCCATAGCACGAGGGACCCCTAGGGGCCCCTTTCAAGATGGTGCCCGATCAGGGACCCTCCCCCACTTGCCCCATCGTATACGTTGTAACGGAGTAAAGGCGGAAGAACGGCGAGGACGGGACGGTCGAGCCGGGATCAAGAAGTGTACGGGGCACCCTGTAGAAGAGAGGAGAGATTCCTTCCGCAGATCTGCACACATCTGATCCCTGATCGACGTACCGGGCCAGAGGGCAAAGGAGGCGAGGGTCCAGAGACGAGGCAGAAGCCAGAGAAGCGCAGACACGACGTGGGGAGAGGTTGCGTTAAAACAGGCGACTTGTTTTATCAGGCGAGTCATTCCCCGATTCAAAGAGAAACCTGATTTTTGGTAGAGTGTTGATTTTGCAAACTCAAACGTCCTGTTAAAAGTGGCTAACCAAAGGGGAAGGTTAAAGAAACATGCCTGGAGTACTGTCCACTTTAGCGGGGCTTTTCAGCTGCGGTAGACAGTCCTTGGAATATGGCCAGCGTGCATCGCCGGCTTATGATATTTATGGAACAAGCTACTTACCTGTAACTGTTGTTCTCCAGCATGGGTCTGGCATGGATTCACATGCTCATGAATATTCCCCGTCGTCAGGCTGGGAATCCTCGGTAAAGAAAAATCAGTATCAGTTTCGTTTCTGATCTGTCTTTCGTAGTAGTAATCAATCACTGATCTCTGCGTCATACTGACCACAGCCAATGACTGCCATCTCCCTAAGCCCCGCCTCTGGCAGCCATCTTCAGATTTGGTAGCACGTGAAGTGGCAGTATGACCAAGTGAAGAGCCGCAGAGGGGTAGGCGGGAGGGTTCGCATGTGAATCCATGCCAGACCCACGCTGGAGAACAACAGTTACAGGTAAGTAACTTGTTCCTTCTCCAGCTTGGGGTCTGGCATGGATTCACATGCTCATGAATAAAGAATACATAGCAGTACACACATGCACAACCACGGGAGGTGGCAACAGGCTCAACATTAAGCAATACAACAACTCAACATTAAGCACCTCTTACCTTCTCACTAGGCTCACCTTAGGCGAACAGGTTGCGCAGCACTGCTTGGCCGACCCTGGACTCCTCCCTGGAATCCCGGTAAACGCAGTAGAATTTTGTGAAGGTGTGCGTCGACCTCCACGTAGCAGCCCTGCAGATGTCCAGCAGGGGTACACCAGATAGGAACGCTGTGGTAGCTGCGATCGCTCTGGTGGAATGGGCTCTCGGACGGCCGGGCAGCGGTCGGTTTGCCAACCGATGACAGTACATGATACAGCCAGAGAGCCATCTGGAAATGGAAGCCTTTGAGAGAGCCTTCCCCTGATTGACAGGTCCAAAGTTCACAAAAAGTTGTGAGGTCTTCCGAAAACTCTTTGTGCGGTCCACGTAGAACTTCAGCGCTCTAGCCACATCCAGCGAGTGCAAAGTCCTTTCAGCCGGCGACGAAGGCGACGGGAAGAAAACAGGCAACACCAAGGGTTTGTTGAGGTGGAAGTCCGACGGCACCTTGGGCATGAAGGAGGGGTGCGTCCTGAGCACTACCCTCGTGTTGTGAAAAGTCAAGTACGGGGGCTTGCAGGAAAGGGCCTGGATCTCTCCCACCCGTCGTGCGGAGGTGATGGCCACAAGAAACGCTGTTTTCCACGACAAGAACTTCAATGGAGCTGAGTGCAGAGGCTCGAACGGAGGTCCCATGAGCTTGGTCAGCACCACGTTGAGCTCCCACGCCGGGGGCGGAGCCTTCACCGGCGGGAACAATCTGAACAGTCCATTCATGAATTCTTTCACCAGACGATGAGACCACAAAGACGTCCGTCCCGTGGTTCTGGTGTATCGGGAGATCGCAGCAAGATGAATCTTGATGGAAGCGCGCGCCAGTCCAGCCTTCGCCAGCGTCAGTAAGTACGGCAGTACTTGAGGAGCCGTAATCCGTAGAGGGTTAATCTTCTGTGCGTGGCACCAGACAGAGAACCTCTTTCTTTTGTGTCCGTAGCATTTAAGAGTTGAGGACGCCCTGGCCTTTGCAAGAACCTCTCTGCAGTCGACCGGTATGTCGTATCCTCCAAACTCTAACGCTGCAGGAGCCAGGCCTGCAAGTTCAGCGACTTCGGGTCGTGATGGAGGATGGCGCCTCCTTCCCTGGAGAGAAGATCCGCGTCCAATGGTAGCTTGATTGACGGGGACGCTGACAAGTCCAGAAGGTCTGGGAACCATATCTGCCTCGGCCACGCAGGTGCGACGAGGATCATCCTGAACCGTGACCTCTTGAGCTGGTTGATGAGCCGGATCAGCAACGGCAATGGAGGGAACGCATATAGAAACAGGCCCTCCCAGGGGAACGAGAAAGCATCGCCCATGCTCCTCGGCTGGGGAAACCTGCTGGCGAACCTCCGGCACTTGGAGTTCGTCGCCGTCGCAAACAGATCGATCTGGGGTGTGCCCCACCGTCGGAAGAGGCGGTCCACTAGATCCTGTCATAGTTCCCACTCGTGGCACGAGCGCAGCTCTCTGCTGAGCGAGTCAGCGATGGTGTTTTTTATTCCTGCCAGAAGAAACGGCACCAGAAACATCCCTTGGGCGACGGCCCAATGCCACAGATCCTGCGCCTCCTTGGACAGGGCTGGGGATCTGGTACCGCCCAGCTTCCTGATGTAGAACATGGTGGTGGTGTTGTCGGTGAAGATCCTCACCACCTTGCCCTTGAGGGAGGGAAGAAAGGACCTGAGGGCCCAAAACACTGCACAGAGCTCCAGGACGTTGATATGGAGGGACTTCTCCGTCGGAAGCCAAAGGCCTCTCGCATGCAGATTTTCGGTGTGTGCTCCCCACCCTTCCAGGGAGGCATCCGTGGTCACTGTCTTCTGGTGGCCCGGGGTCTGGAAGTCCATTCCCGCCGTCAGATGCGCGCGGGTGCCCCACCACCGGATCGCTCGTCGGAAGCTCTCGTCGAGTGTGATCCTGTCCTCGAAGCTGCCAATCGTCTGGATCCAGCGAGCGTCAAGGAACTCCTGTAACGGGCGCATATGAAGCCTGCACAGGCGGATGAGATAAATGCAAGAAGACATCGTTCCGAGGAGGGATTTGATGGACCTCACCCTGGCCGCGTCCGCAACCAGCATCTGCTGCACCTTGCCCAAGATGGCCCTCGTCCTTTCCTCCGATGGAGGCCAGAAGCGCCACTGTGTCGAGTTTCGCTCCCAGAAACAGTGCATCTTGAGCGGACACCAGGTGGGACTTGGCGTAGTTTATGGAGAATCCCAGGTCCATGAGTAGTTGGACGGTCCACGCCGTGTGCTCCGCGGCGAGCTCCCTTGTCTTTGCTCGGATGAGCCAGTCATCCAAGTAGGGGTAGACGTGGATCCCCTCCAGGCACAGCCGCGCCGCCACCGGTGCAAGGCACTTGGTGAACACCCTGGGTGCCGACCTCAATCCGAAGGGAAGGGCTCTGAACTGGTAGTGACACCCTTGGACCATGAATCTGAGAAACTTTCGGTGTCGCTTTAGGATGGGGATATGGAAGTAAGCATCCTCCAAATCCAACGACGACAGGAAATTGCCCTCCTCCAGCTGACCCAGGACGTGCTGGAGGGTGACCATCCGGAACTTCTGTGCCTTGATGAATTTGTTCAGTCGTCGTAGGTCCAGGATGGGACGCCATCCTCCTGTCTTCTTCTTCACGAGGAAGTATCTTGAGTAAACTCCGGAGCCCCGAAGTCTCTTTGGACGAGCTCGAGGGCCCCTTTCTTGAGCATCACCTTTACCTCCAAGAGAAGTTGAGGGACGTGATGTTCCTTCCTGGCCACGGGGGGGATGCGCGGGCACTTCTTTAGAAACTTGAGCGCGTGACCCTGGGCCAGGGCATCCAGCACCCAACGGTCGGTGGAGATGGACTCCCACACGCTGGGCCTCCCATGGCAGGGTGGATCAAGGCTTTCACCACCTTAGGTGCGCTCACCGTCTTCTCCTTGGGGGGAGGGTCACCGCCTCGCTCCCCCTCCGATGGGGCCTTCGAGCTCGACAGGGGTCTCTACAGGAGCTTCGCCGGGTGCCCGGCCTTCCTCTTACCCGAGCCAGAGCGTTGGCTTGTGGTTGATGGCGCCGGGGAGGATGCGCCCTGTCTGGCAACCGTAGAGCCCGACCGTTCGGCGCTCCCGGTGCCAGCGGACTCGCGGTGCTTGGCCTTCTGTTGGGCCCCCGTCGCCGGGGCGCCCTCAAAGGACTCAGAAGACCGCTCGGATGTCTTCTTTTTCTCGCCTGACGGGCTCTTCCCTTCCAGCCAGTTGGCGAGACGCAGATGGCAGTCCTTCATGGTCCGCTCTGACATATTGCCGCAAAACGCACAGTCCTTCTCCACGTGCGTCTTGTCCTCATGCAGGCAATAGAGGCAAAGGGAGTGTTCGTCCTCCTTAAAGACATTCTGAAGCTGGCATCCAGGGCAGATCCTGAACAGCTTTCCGGGCGTCGAGCTTCCCTTCTCCTGGGCCATGTCTTTGACCGAAAAAAGAGAGAATTTTCCTATGAAAAAGCTCGAAAACGCACTAAAGCTCGAGAGCAATAGCACGAGGATCCCAACACTTGAACGTGCGGTAAAAATCTGAAGATGGCTGCCAGAGGCGGGGCTTAGGCAGTCATTGGCTGTGGTCAGTATGACGCAGAGATCAGTGATTGGTTACTACTACGAAAGACAGATCAGAAACGAAACTGATACTGATTTTTCTTTACCGAGGATTCCCAGCCTGACGACGGGGAATATTCATGAGCATGTGAATCCATGCCAGACCCCATGCTGGAGAAGCAAACTATGGTGTGGGTGCGATAATATTTTGTGAAATTTGGCATAGGCAAACTAAAAAGCAACCCGACCATCAGTGGCCCGTTAATGGTAGTTTTGAGATTGGGAGGATAGATAACCTAGAAAGGGTGCTTATTAGAAAGAAAGCGCACCTGCAGCTTTTGAGACCGTCAAAGATTGGAGGAGGGAAGCAATGCTCCAACTAAGGAGTAGAGAGAAGCATGCGCGTAGGCACAAAACGAAGCTTGAGATAGCAGAAGAGGAGGAGTGGACTGAGAGTCTAAGACAGGAAGGGAGACGGGACCAGATGAACATAGACAGAATATATCCGCAGCGGGAACTACACATAGATGAATTAATGGAACATTTGTTAACTAACACGGGTCGAGGCCCAAAACCAGAATCGAAACCAAACACGCCAGCGGTGACTACGCAGGCCCAACCAGTAGCTCTCATACCCCCTCCCGCAGCCCAAGCACTTCCCCTCACGCAAGCGTTAACCCAAGCTCCGCCCACAGCGCGAGCACTCCCACAAGCGCAGAACGCGGACACACAATTTCCCAGCACCCAGCAAGGCCCTTCACAGATGCCACCTGTGTCACTTGTCCCATCCGCACCTCCCGCTCTAGGGACAGATTCAGCACCATCTGCCCCTCCAGAAGTCGAAATTGAGACTGGGGAGGCGAGAGGCGGGCCTGAAGGAACAGGATTTGGACGGGTAACTCGAAGCGCGATCAGCAAAGAGAGAAAGATTGAATTACGGCAAGAGGCAGAAATGTACATAGAAGGAAAAGATGAGACGGCAGCATTGGCCTCATTGTATGGGTACCAAAGAAGAGACGAGAGACAGGTAGTGTTGGAATGCATCGGGGAAATTCTGGTGGGAGAATGGAAAAAGATACTTGGGAATTTACCGCCACAGCGATTGTTAGATTTGAATAAATTAGCATGCAGTGAGCAAAGAGATGAGGATGTAAGAAAACATGTGCACAAACTGATTGAAGTAAAAAATGAAGTGGAAGACAGATATGCTGAAATGTTTGCTACACCTGAGTATAGTAGAGAGTTTTTTAAGAAAGGTAGGAAGGAGGCATCAAGGTTGAATATGAAAAAATCATGGCTGAGAATTTTTCCAGGTAGTACAAAGCATTTGCTGGTACCGGGACAGATAGGCGACAAACAAAGATTGCAGATATGGGTAGGAGAAACAAAGCGATGGATGTTGAACAAAAGAACGTCAGTAAAAGAAGTAAGTGAGATATGTAATGGGTACCCATTGGAGATGAGAAAAGAAGCGATGCAAACGATAAAAGGGGTGGTTACTGCAACAGGTCATTGGCTACAATAGAGGTTGAGGAAACGCACAAGGCAGGGGAAATTTGAATAATATGCATGGGGTGTCATTGGGATTAAATCAATGTGCGAACTGTAAGGAGGAAGGACACTGGCGAGAGCAATGCCCGCGCCTACAGAATAGAGGTGGGTTTGGTCAGAGAAGGCCTCATAGAGGACATCAGGGGTCAAACGGCCCAAGCAGAAGTAACATGCAGCAGCAGCAGGAATATACTAATGGAGGTACTCAAACCCAATCATATGGTCAAAACCAAGCACAACAGAACCAGACATTGAACCAAAGTGTTTCGAACCAAAATCAGGGCGGGCAGGGCCAACAGAGAAATGATCAGAGTGGAGGACATCGAGGGGGAAATGGGAATATTTTTGATACACAACCAAACACGTATTATAGCAGTAGCGGTGACTACACATCGGACGATGTGTTATTTTCGTGATAGGACAGCCCACGACAGGGGTCGGAACCAGCGTCTATTCCCGTGAATCAGAGAGGACCCTACGACGAAATGAGAGTCGGGAATAAGGAGCACCATTTCCTTGTAGATACAGGGGCACAAAAGTGCTCGATAGGCCACCACTTGGTTCTGGAGATACCACTGTCGAGGCAGAAGAATGTTTCTGTAGAGTTCGCAGGTACACCAGTAATTAACCCCATGTCCGCAGCTGTCCCAATTGCGATAGGACCATTTACGGAACAGTGTCCATTTCTTTTGACACAAAATTGTGGAGAGAACTTGCTAGGATTAAATTTGTTGAGAAAATTGGGGGCAGTCATACATTGTACGGCAGACGGGGTGTTCCTCACGATGCACCGGTGACAGAATTTATGTCAAAAGAATTGCCAGAAGAGCTAAGGAACAAGTTACTTACCTGTAACTGTTGTTCTCCAGCATGGGTCTGGCATGGATTCACATGCTCATGAATATTCCCCGTCGTCAGGCTGGGAATCCTCGGTAAAGAAAAAACCAGTATCAGTTTCGTTTCTGATCTGTCTTTCGTAGTAATAACCAATCACTGGTCTCTGCGTCATACTGACCACAGCCAATGACTGCCCTCTACCTAAGCACCGCCTCTGGCAGCCATCTTCAGATTTGGAAGCACGTGAAGTGGCAGTATGACCAAGTGAAGAGCCGCAGAGGGGTAGGCGGGAGGGTTCGCATGTGAATCCATGCCAGACCCATGCTGGAGAACAACAGTTACAGGTAAGTAACTTGTTCCTTCTCCAGCATGGGGTCTGGCATGGATTCACATGCTCATGAATAAAGAATACATAGCAGTACACACATGCACAACCACGGGAGGTGGCAAAGGCTCAACATTAAGCATCACATCAACTCAACATTAAGCATCTTACCTCCTCACCAGGCTCACCTCAGGCGAACAGGTTGCGCAGCACTGCTTGGCCGACCCTGGACTCCTCCCTGGAATCCCGGTCGACGCAGTAGAATTTCGTGAAGGTGTGCGTCGACCTCCACGTAGCAGCCCTGCATATGTCCAGCAGGGGCACACCAGATAGGAACGCCGTGGTAGCTGCGATCGCTCTGGTGGAATGGGCTCTCGGACGGCCAGGCAGCGGTCGGTTTGCCAACCGGTGACAGTACATGATACAGCCGGAGAGCCATCTGGAGATGGAAGCCTTCGAGAGAGCCTTCCCCTGATTGACAGGTCCAAAGTTCACAAAGAGTTGTGACGTCTTCCGAAAACCTTTCGTGCGGTCCACGTAGAACTTCAGCGCTCTAGCTACATCCAGCGAGTGCAAAGTCCTCTCAGCCGGCGACGAAGGCGACGGGAAGAACACAGGTAACACCAAGGGTTCGTTGAGATGAAAGTCCGACGGTACCTTGGGCATGAAGGAGGGGTGCGTCCTGAGCACTACCCTCGTGTCGTGGAAAGTCAAGTACGGGGCCTTGCAGGAAAGGGCCTGGATCTCTCCCACTCGTCGTGCGGAGGTGATGGCCACGAGAAAAGCTGTTTTCCACGATAGAAACTTCAACGGGGCCGAGTGCAGAGGCTCGAACGGAGGTCCCATGAGCTTGGTCAGCACCACGTTGAGCTCCCACGCCGGGGCCGGAGCCTTCACCGGCGGGAACGATCTGAACAGTCCCTTCATGAACTCTTTCACCAGACGATGAGACCACAAGGACGTCCGGCCCGTGGTTCTGGTGTACCGGGAGATCGCAGCAAGATGAATCTTGATGGACGCGTGTGCCAGACCAGCTTTGGCCAGCGTCAGCAGGTACGGCAGTACTTGGGGAGCCGTAATCCGTAGAGGGTTAATCTTCTGTGCGTGGCACCAGACAGAGAACCTCTTCCATTTGTGTCCGTAGCATTTAAGAGTCGAGGACGCCCTGGCCTTTGCAAGAACCTCTCTGCAATCGGCCGGTATGTCGTATCCTCCAAACTCTAGCGCTGCAGGAGCCAGGCCTGCAAGTTCAGCGACTTCGGGTCGTGGTGGAGGGTGGCGCCTCCTTCCCTGGAGAGTAGATCCGCGTCCGCCGGCAGCTTGATTGGCGGGGACGCCGACAAGTCCAGAAGGTCCGGGAACCATATCTGCCTCGGCCACGCAGGTGCGACGAGGATCATCCTGCACCGTGACCTCTTGAGCTGGTTGACGAGCCGGATTAGCAGAGGCAAGGGAGGGAACGCGTAGAGGAACAGGCCCTCCCAGGGGAACGAGAAAGCATCGCCCATGCTCCTCGTCTGGGGAAACCTGCTGGCGAACCTCCGGCACTTGGTGTTCGTCGTCGTCGCGTACAGGTCGATCTGGGGTGTGCCCCACCGTCGGAAGAGGCGATCCACCAGATCCTGCCGTAGTTCCCACTCGTGGCACGAGCGCAGCTCCCTGCTGAGTGAGTCGGCGATGGTGTTTTTTATCCCTGCCAGATGAAACGGCACCAGAAGAATCCCTTGGGCGACGGCCCAATGCCACAGGTCCTGCGCATCCTTGGACAGCGCTGCGGACCTGGTTCCGCCCTGTTTCCTGATGTAAAACATGGTGGTGGTGTTGTCGGTGAAGATCCTCACCACCTTGCCCTTGAGGGACGGAAGGAAGGACCTGAGGGCCCAAAACACTGCACGGAGCTCCAGGACGTTGATATGCAGGGACTTCTCCGTCGGGAGCCAGAGTCCCCTTGCGTGCAGATTTTCGGTGTGCGCTCCCCACCCTTCTAGGGAGGCATCCGTGGTCACAGTCACCTGGTGGGCTGGGGTCTGGAAGTCCATGCCCGCCGTCAGATGTGCGCGGGTGCCCCACCACCGTATCGCTCGTCGGAAACTCTCGTCGAGCTTGATCCTTTCCTCGAAGCTGCCCGTCGTCTGGATCCAGCGCGCATCCAGGAATTCTTGCAACGGGCGCATCCGGAGCCTGCACATGGGAATGAGGTAGATGCAGGAAGACATCATCCCGAGGAGGGACTTGATGGACCTCACCTTGGCCGCGTCGGCCACCAACATCCGTTGCACCTTGCCCAAGATGGTCCTGGTCCTCTCCTCCGACGGGGAGGCCAGAAGGGACACTGTGTCGAGCCTCGCTCCCAGAAACAGTGCGACTTGCGCGGGCACCAGGTGGGATTTGGCGTAGTTCACGGAGAATCCCAGGTCCGTGAGGAGTTGGACGGTCCTTGCCGTGTGGGCCACGGCGAGCTCCCTCGTCTTGGCGCGGATGAGCCAGTCGTCCAGGTAGGGGTAGACGTGAATCCCCTCGCGGCGCAGCTGCGCCGCCACCGGTGCGAGGCACTTGGTGAAAACCCTGGGTGCCGACCGTAGTCCGAAGGGAAGGGCTTTGAACTGGTAATGACGCCCTTGGACCACGAATCTGAGGAATTTTCGGTGCCCCTTTAGGATGGGAATGTGGAAGTAGGCATCCTCCAAATCCAACGACGATAGGAAGTCTCCTTCCTCCAGCTGACCCAGGACGTGCTGGAGGGTGACCATCCGGAACTTCTGCGCCTTGATGAACTTGTTCAGGCGTCGCAGGTCCAGGATGGGGCGCCATCCTCCCGTCTTCTTCTTCACGAGGAAGTATCGCGAGTAGACTCCGGAGCCCCGAAGCCTCTTTGGGACGAGTTCGATGGCGCCCTTTCTGAGCATCGCCTTTACCTCCAGGAGAAGTTGAGGGACGTGAAGTTCTTTCCTGGCCACGGGGGGGACGCGCGGGCACCTTCTTTGAAACTCGAGCGCGTGGCCCCGGGCCAGGGCGTCCAGCACCCAACGGTCGGTGGAGATGGACTCCCACACGCTGACGAAGCCCGCCAGCCGGCCTCCCACCGGGGTGCTTCGGTGGGGGCCCGACCCCACGGCCGGTTCAATCCTGCTTGGACGCGGCCTTGCCGCCTTGGCCTCCTTGGCGACGACGGCGGGGTCCGCCAGACTTGCCTCGTCCTCTGTAGGCCTCTTGCGACGACGAGCGGGCCGCTTGACGGTAGGAAGCGAAACCGCCGCCGGAACCTTTGGAGGCGCCCTTGCCTCCGCCGCTCCGAAAGGGCGTCCGCCGTTGTTGCAGTACTCCAAGGGCCCGGGCCGACTCAGTATCCGCCTTGATGGCCTGAAGGGAATCGTCCACTGTCTTCCCAAACAGGTTGTTCCCGTCGAAGGGCATGTCCAGGACCCTGGTCTGGACGTCCTGCCGAAAGTCCGTAGCCTTGAGCCATCCACGACGTCGAAGGCAAACGCCGTTGCCCATCTGGCGGAACCCAGTGTCGGCGATGTCCGTCGCCACGGTGATGGCGTGGTCCGAGGCCACCTCACCTTCCTGCAGGATCTCAAGGGCCTCCGCCCTCTTGTCGTCCGGCAGAAAATCCAGCAGGGGAGCTATCTTGTACCAGAGTTCCCTGTCGTAGCGGGCCACGATAGCCAAGGCGTTGGCCGCTTTAATGGTCGTCGCCGCCGACGAGATGACTCTACGTCCCATGGCATCCAATTTCTTTCCCTCGCCGTCCGGCGGGGAAGTCGACGTGGAGGCCGCACCCCCCCCCGCTTTCTTCCTGGCTGCCGCGGAGACGACGGAGTCCGGGGTAGGCTGCGCCCGGAGGCATAGGGGGGCCGAGTCCGGGACCCGGTACTTTTTCTCGTACCGGTCTCTTTTCGCTGGCGTCGTGGAAGGGTTCTTGAGGAGGGAAAGGCCCTCATCCCAAATGTCGTCCAACAGAGGCACTGCGAGGACCGTCTTCCTCTTGGCCTCGCGCCGTTGGTAAAGGAAGCCTTCCTTTTTCTTCTCCTCAGGGCAGAGTTGGAAAAGCTCGGATGCCCTGGCGATCATTGAGTGGAACGATCCAATCTCGTCGGGCGGAGAAGCCCTGGTGGGAGGCGACGACGGAAAATCCTCGTCGTATGCCTCGTCGTCCGTACCCGTCGCTGCCGTGTCAGTCCCCGTATCATCCCCTCGGGTGGACGGGGAGGAGGGCTGGACGGGGCGCGACGGTTGAAAAGGAGGCGGTGGATGGATCCTTCTTTTCTTGGTAGGGGGAACACCAGAAGGTCCCGGTTCTGGATCCCCCGACGGGAGAGGTTCCTCCGTCGGTAACGGTAGTCTCGTCCTTATCTCGGAGCATAAGGACTGTATAGCCAACAAAATGGCCGCTGAGTTGTCTTGCGGCGCTGGCAAAGGGGAATCCGACGGGCGAGCAGGGGCCCCGTCGGTATCCTCGACGACGTCGTCGTCGTCACCTGCGTCGGGGCCCATTCCGACGGGCTGGTCTTGTTCCACGCCTAGGCCGTGGCTTAAGACCTCGATCAGCTCCTCTTCTGAGGTTGAGGCCGAATCTACGACGCCGCCCTGCCCCCCCTTCTTCTTCCCCACGGAGGGTTTCACGGGGGTCCTATCGATGGGCACAAAAGAAGACTCCCTCCGAGGAGGCAGGGAGATTCTGGGCCCCGAGGCCGCCACCACTGGTGCAGCCTCCACAGGCTGGGCCAGGGCCGCCGCGACCGTTTCGATAGAGGGCTTGGTCGAATGGATCAAGGCCTTCACCACCTTAGGTGCGCTCACCGCCTTATCCTTGAGGGAGGGGGCACTGCCACGCTCCTCCTCTGCCATAGAGCTCGACCGGGGCCTCTCCAGGAGCTTCGCCGGGTGCTCGGCCTTCCTCTTACCCGACCCAGAGCGTTGGCTCGTGGTTGATGGTGCCGGGGAGGGTGCGCCCTGCCTGGCGCCCGTAGAGCCCGACCGTTCGGCGCTCCCGGTGCCAGCGGACTCGCGGTGCTTGGCCTTATGTTGGGCCCCCGTCGCCGGGGCGCCCTCAAAGGTCTTAGAAGACCGCTCAGATTTCTTCTTCTTCTCGCCAGACGGGCTCTTACCCTCCAGCCAGCTGGCGAGACGTTGATGGCGGTCCTTCATGGTCCGTTCCGACATGTTGCCGCAAAACGCACAGTCCTTCTCCACGTGCGTCTTGTCCCCATGAAGGCAGTAAAGGCAGAAAGAGTGTTCGTCCTCCTTGAAGACGTTCTGCAGCTGGCATCCAGGGCAGGCCCTGAACAGCTTTCCGGGCGTCGAGCTTCCCTTCTCCTGGGCCATCTCCGAGACCGGGCCTGAGAAGCTTCTAGAGTCCTCCGAAGCGTAGCTCGACGAAATCTTCACCCTTGAGGGGCACAGATGAATCCGACACGGGTCCCCGTTGATCGGATGTAGAATCGGTGGAGCTTGAGGCTCTTTTGACCGAAAGAATCGAAGTTTTTGTGAAAAAGCGCGAAAAAATAGCACTAACGCTCGAGAGCAATAGCACGAGGATCCCAACACATGAACGTGCGGTAAAAATCTGAAGATGGCTGCCAGAGGCGGTGCTTAGGTAGAGGGCAGTCATTGGCTGTGGTCAGTATGACGCAGAGACCAGTGATTGGTTATTACTACGAAAGACAGATCAGAAACGAAACTGATACTGGTTTTTTCTTTACCGAGGATTCCCAGCCTGACGACGGGGAATATTCATGAGCATGTGAATCCATGCCAGACCCCATGCTGGAGAAGTAGAGTACCAACCTGTCTGTGGGCAATGCATGATAACGATGTAGGATGCTTGAAAATAGAGCCAGCAAAAATAACTCTGAAAGAAGGTGTAACACTACCACGAATTTCCCAGTATAAAATTTGTGTTGAAGGTGAGAAGGGATTGAAAAGCATTGTTACTGACGTGAGATTGGGGGTGGTTGAGGAAAACGCAGGTAGCACGTGCAACAGCCCGATTCTTCCAGTTTACAAGAAAGGAGGCAATGAGGTACCCTATCGTTTCATAATTGATCTGCGCGCATTAAACAAAGTGGTAGACCCACAATTCCCTTTGGTCCCAGATGTCACAACAATACTGACAATGATACCGGTCACTGCAGAATACTTTAGTGTAGTCGATTTGAAGAACGCATTCTTTAGCATCCCAGTGGATAAAAGCAGTAGATAACTGTTTGCGTTCACTCTAGGAAGTCGATCCTTCACATTCACACGCATTCCACAAGGATACACAGAAAGCCCGAGCATTTACAGCAGAGCGCTAAAAGAGCAGCTAGACATGCTAGAATTACCCGAAGGTTGCGTTCTCTTGCAGTACATAGATGATTTGTTATTAGCTGCTGACACGAAAGAGATCTGCAAAGAAAGTACTATATTACTCTTGACACATTTAGCAACCCATGGTCACAAGGCAAGTTTGAAGAAATTCCAGTATAATCAGAAGGAGGAGTCTTATTTGGGATACCTACTTTCGAAAGAAGGGAGAAGATTAACACCAGAACGCATAGAAAGTATTTCTAGTATGCCTATTCCAAAAACTCAAAAAGGAGTGAGAGCTGTGATAGGCATGGCCCCTTATTGTCGGCAGTGGATCAGTAATTTTGCGTTGATTGTGAAGCCGATGATAAAATTGACAAAAAAGGATGCAGAGATGCCTTTACAGTGGGATGAGGAATGTCAGAAAGCGCTTGAACAATTGAAAACTGCATTGTGTGCTGCACCAGTTTTAGGCACTCACTATTTGTGAGTGAGAGTGAAGGATGTGCATTGGCGGTTTTGACACAGGAACAAGGTGGAAGAAATAGGCCATGCGGCTATTTTTCTTGCGCGTTGGACCCTGTAGCGCGCACACTACCAGGATGTTTGCGATCCGTCGCAGCGGCTGCTGCGTCAGTGAAACAAACGGAAGGAATGGTATTGGGGCACACTTTAATTCTATAGACATTCTATTAAATAGAACACATACGCAACACCTCACCTCAGCTAGACTGACAAGATATGAGCTCATCTTGTTTGCACCCCACATCCAAATTATGAGGTGTAGCGCATTGAATCCTGCAGAATGAATGCAACTGCCCATAGCAGAAATTGGTGACAATGAATCACCACCCCATGATTGTTTAATGATCACTGAAGAAGAAACAAAGGGAAGGATTGATTTGAGCGATATCCCACAAAAAGAGCCAGATGGGGAGTTATTTTGTGATGGCTCTTGTTTTAAATTACCTGATGGCACATCAACGGTCGCATATGCAATTACTACCCTAAAGAGAGTTGTAGAAAGCAGAATAATCCCCTACAATTCGGCGCAAGCCGCAGAAATAATAGCACTGACCGGAGCCTGTGAACTCTCTGATAATTTGAACGTAAATATTTATACTGACAGCCAGTACGCCTTTGGCATGGTTCACAACTTTGGCCGACTTTGGGCTGAGAGGGGTTTCTTGACATCACATGGAGCCAGGATTCAGCATGGCCCTTTGATTGTGCGATTGTTGTCTGCGCTCACGCTTCCAAAGTGCCTAGCTATAGTGAAGTGCGAGGCGCATAAGAAAGTAACATGTAGAGTGGGAGAGGGAAACGCGTTTGCAGACAGGATCGCAAAGCAAACGGCCACAGATTTGTGGAATAAAATGATGACAGTACAGAATGAGGAAGTACCTTGTATGATAGAGAATGGAGTTGCCACAGTCAAAGAAATGCAGGCTGAGGCCACGACCGAAGAGATTCAGAGGTGGGCTGAGGGCTCTGCTGAGTTAGATTTGGAAGGATGTTGGGTGGACAAGGAAACAAAGAACTGGATGTTGCCAAATTGTTACGTAACTGCAATGGTTATAATGGCGCATAGCCCTAGCCACTTTTGCGCGAAGAAGATGGTACAGCATTTATCCACAGTATGGAAGAATGAGCACATAAAAAAGAATGCAGAAAGGCTAGTGCAGAATTGTATTACGTGCCTGCAACACAACGCAGGGAAGGGAACCGTGACTCCAGCAGGTAGTTTCGGCCCACCCTCTATGCTATTTGAGGTGGTCCATTTTGATTTCATAGAAATGGAAAGGTGCCAGAAGTACAAGTAGGAGGTGTTAGTGGTAATCTGTGCATTCAGCAAGTGGGTGGAGGCATATCCTTTAAAAGACTGTACTGCCATGTCCACAGCAAAAGTAATGCTAAAGGAGTATTTCTCCCGGTTTGGGTTGCCCCGTGTCCTGTGGTCAGACAACGGCCCCCACTTTGTGGGCACAGTAGTGCTACAGATCTGTGCAGGTCTGCAAATAGAGAAGCGATTCCACAGTTCCAGGCATCCCAGTTCTGCCGGGCTTGTGGAGAGACACAACGGAATCTTGAAGTCAAAGATAGCAAAACTTTGCGCTGGGAGCAAGTTGAGTTGGGTGGATGCATTACCCCTAGCGCTGTTGTGTATGTGCACGTCTGTGCAGGCTAAGACTGGGCTCTCCCCCTATGAGATTATAATGGGGAGACCAGCAAATGTATGGTGCGCACCGCAGCCCAAAAGATTATGTGAGGTCGAGCATCCTATGTTAAGCACTTATTGTGGACTTTTAATACAAAAGTTGCGTTTGATTCAGCAGCAGGTGCAGGAGGTGTTGCCAATGCGATATACCGGACCGGGGCACTCACTGGAGCCTGGAAGCTGGGTGTTGATTAAAAACTTTGAACGGAAGACAGCACTAGCACCCAGGTGGCACGGCCCCCATCAAGTACTTTTGGCAACACAGACAGCCATCCGAGTGGACGGACGGAAGGCATGGATCCATGCGACGCATGCCAAAAGATTCCCAGGACTGCTGACAACTTCCGACGACCAGAGAAAGGAAGCGGTCTCGATAACGAAAGAAACTGTTGCCAGTCCAGTACCACAGCATCAGCCTGAGCAAGAAGTGAAAGTTGAAACAAAGAGGAAATGAGAAGTGAAACTCGAAACAGAGCCTGAGGAGGCTGCCAGTAAGGGGAAAGGGCGAAAAGTGCCCCAACGTTGCTCAGCGGAAACATCACTGCCGAGCGACACAAACCCTGCATTGCAAACACAAGCAGAAACAACGCGTGTACCCCTTTGGCGCCCACCAGTTCCCGCGAATGCACCAAAGCCAAAGAAAGAAACTACATCATTGCCACAACGCTCATCGCTGCCCATCATTGTGCCACAGGCTGACACTGAGCCTGATACTGGAAATGCAACGGCACTATTCACGGATCATACAATACCAGGAGTGAATCTGTATAATTTGCGGCCTCGACAGGCAAAGTGATCCACAGATCTTTGGTGCTTTTCTTTTTGCCTTTGGTTCTACTCACGGATGGAGTAGGAACCAGGGGCGTAGAGGAGAGAAGTGTGAGAATTGTGCAAGTCGGACAATTCAAGACTCACGGCTCCTCGGTGCGCTTATAAAAGTACATGTGTCAGGAGCCAGAGCAGGACAAGCTGGACGCACATAAGTACTAAGGCTGATGGAGTACATGTGTCCTAAGCCAGAGCGGGACAAGCTGGATGCACATAGTACTCTATCAATAAAGAACTGTCCGGAAATAGTTTGAGCAGTGGGAGAAAGAACAACTAATCTTGCTCGGAGTGGATAAATGATCCAGGCTGTGAAAAGGCTGGCAGAATTGAACTGTGACATTTTTTCGTTGAACTTTTCTAGCATCAAGAACGAGAGACATTCAGGACGAACTTTGCCAGCATCAAGAAGGACGATGAAGAACAAGTCAAGACCGGTTTCAGCTTCCTCCTGCACCCCTGCTGAAAAGATAATAGATTTAGAGACTGTAAATTTAGGGAAAAAGCATAGTAAAAGGAATAAGGTACTGATTTGGACATTGGTCCTATGTTTTTTAAGTATGATAGTACCAACAATAACAGCTATTACACTATGGTTCCTGGAGTACGTACACCCATTAGAAACACTTTTGCCAAAAGCAGCTACTAAAGCCCTGTTCATGTAATCACTGGTACTTTGCCGCCAATGGAAGAGAGACATAGAGAAGGATACGGCAACAATACATTGTTGCTCATCATGAACATGACCCATGCGGTTTCAAAGAAAAAAGATTGCTGGGTTTGCACCCATTTACCGCAGCACGGAGGGAAAGGGATAGGCTGGTATGTACAACCATTGCCATTGATTTATTCATGTGAAGTAACATTAAGTGCAATGTTCTTTGGGAAATGGAACACGAGTAATACGGGTCAGCTAGATGAGACCAATATGAATGAATTTGAGGAAGTAATCATGAGACCTGTGGGTTGTTCCTTATTCCAAAAAGCTTGCGTGTTTGCACTAGAACCCATGAGAAAGAATACATGAAAAATAACAAGACTAGATAGATTACATAGACAGAATAGACCAACCCCGCCAGCAGAAAGAACATCAGTAATGACATTTCGGATGAGGGATGAATGGAACAAAGATGCTGTGCCCCCTGCCTATACAGTGGATCACAGCCCCAAAACTGCTCCCCTATGTCTACAGAAAAAGGGTTCCTATAAAGTAGGAACCTTTAGCAACTGCCTAAACACAGTGGTTTTAAAACATGAAATAGAACCCGTGTACG
Source organism: Ambystoma mexicanum (assembly GCF_040938575.1). Taxonomy (NCBI): domain Eukaryota; kingdom Metazoa; phylum Chordata; class Amphibia; order Caudata; family Ambystomatidae; genus Ambystoma; species Ambystoma mexicanum. Next base: position 1,045,270,317 of record NC_090924.1, read on the forward strand.
TAGGAGACCCTGTTTATTTTATATGTGGAGAAAAATCATATCCATGGTTACCTAGAAACTGGGGAGGTACATGCTACCTAGGTCTACTGTTTCCAGGAGTGTTCCTCTTGGAGACAGCAGAAGTAGCCAAACGAACAAAAGGAAGAACTCAAAGGAGTAGTGAAGATGGAATGATAGCAATGGATATAGCCAAATCATTTATACCATTCTTATCCCAAATAGAAAATTCTTACAATATAAGAAAACTGTCTGGAATATTACAAAAAACAATAGATTCCACAACGGATATTTTATTGAAAATAGACATTAGAAGAAAAAGGAATAAGACTAATGGCACTTCAAAACAGGATGGCTCTCGATATAATATTAGTTGATTGTGGGGGAGTTTGCAAGCTCGTAAAAACTGTGTACTGTGTGTATATAGATGACTACTCCCCTACGATATTTAAAGCGATCCGGAAATTACATGTCATAAGTTCCACACTCTCTACTGAAGAAGGGGGTTGGGGGATAGGATCCTGGTTTTGGGGATTATTGCGGTCTTGGTGATGGAAGTTAATTTCGATACTAATGATGGTACTCGCGATATTCATAACATGCTGCTGTTGCATACAATGCTTACCAATAGTGTGCACTGAAATAACTGATGGATGTACTAAGGGATGTATGCACATGGTGTTGAGAGGAAAACAAACGCATGGCCGGAATAACAGAGACACTGAGGAAACAAAAATAGTAAAACAATTCATGGCAATAGACATCAATGATGGAGATGATTCAGATGAAGATACCCCAGAGTTATCCTCCGTAGAGGAGGATACAATGAATAAATAAGACGTTTGGCACACGGCCAAAAGGAGGGTTTGTCAATCTGGAAAAATGAATACCCTTCATTTGAATGATAGACATAACTTGATGGCCGTGGGCCAACCGTCTTATGCACCGAATTATAGAAATATAAACTGCTATGCTTGACCGACGAGCGGCCATTTTAAATGTCGCCATTTTGCTTGTTAACCATTGCTCATTGCTTTCTGTCTAAAAACTGCTTTGCAGCTTGCAATTCTTGCGGATTCTGCTTACTCTGCTCAACTGTTAACATTGTTGTCTGAATATGAAAGGACAAGGTCGCGGGACTGAAGAGTTTGCTGAAACTCCTCATGAGTAGCCCAGAGAGGAATGCCCACGCTCCCTCTCTGTAGCCTTGGGAGGAAGCTGCAGGGCATTTAATCACTTCACAGCTGCCAGCCAGTCTCATACGATGGTAGAATATGTTAGAATAATACAGTTAAAGGCTTGAATTATGCTTTTCTTATGGCCCCCCTTCGCAAAACCCTTTAGAACGTGTAGGCTCCCAGGACATGAATAGTACATCATAAATAGCAAAACTTGGAATGTGGCTCTTCCCCTGTGTGCAGCTTGCTTCCAAGAACAGAACCACTGTGTTCTAAAAGATGCCTCCGCACTTTCTAATTGCACATTGTTACTAGAATAGACATCGAAAGCATTATAATCGTCATACTCGTCGGATATGTCCATCGTCATCCCGAGTTCAAAGGAACTTAATAAAGAGGGGTGTTGAACATGGCTTTGCTGATTGTATGATATGCATTTTGTATATATGTAACTGATGTACGTAATTCGCTCTCTTGCGTCTCTCGAGGTCTAGGAAACTCACGTCGCGGGCGTGAGATCAGAATTGGCCAATTGATACCATCCTTTGCTTGCAATAAACCCTAGCATTGGGAATTTGAACCTCGTGCCTGGCGCCTCTTTTCGTGTATGGTTATTGCCTTGTTTCCATAGCACAAGGGACCTCTAGGGGCCCCTTTCAGAGACACCCCCCTCTGACCATATGATACTCCTTCATGCGATTCTGCTGCTGTGGCTGACTCTGATGTCTTAGGTGCAGACCCAATAGAATCTGACCATCTTACTCCCTTTCCCCTAGAGAAGCGTTTTTCGCATCTTCTCTCGTCTTCTCTTTCTTCACATTCTTCTTTTTCTGCGTCCGATTTCGTTCGTGCCCAACTCGTGCAACTCCTCTCATCCTCCTCATTTCTGGTTAGGTCAGCCTATCTAATGACAGCTCTCTGTTTCTGCTACTTCGTGAGGCGTCCTCAGTATCATACAACCGAGTGCTCTGCAGACGCTCATCCTCTTCTTCCCTTTGGAGTACTCCTTCTAGCCCCATCTCATCATAGATTCTATTGAACGTCTCTGGTGTCGAAGTCATCTTCGATATTTGCCCTAGCCATGCCTGGTACTGAATCGTACTCAGGTGAGAATTCTTCAATATCTTCCCAGCCTACTACTGGATTGGGTTTTCTAACCTCTCTTTCCAGATATTCAAGATCCAGTGCTCTCTGTCTTCGCTTACGTTCTATGTCGTTGTCAAACTCACTACGCTTCATTGCTTCCTCTCTGACCCCATCTTCTTCTTGCTTCCTCGCATCTTTGTTCACTTGCCCTTTGCATTTCCTCATCCCTTTGTCTTTTTATTCTATTTTCCCGCTTCTTTTGCTCTTCTTCTATTCTCCTTCGTTCTATTCTATCTCGATCATCAGCTGTTCTTTGCTTGTAATCGCGTTTTCTCTGTTCTTCTGCCTTTTCCTGTTTTCTGACCCATTCATCATGATACAGCTGCTCTCGTTTCTGTCTATCCTTTTTCTTAGACCCTCCCTCTCTTGATCGATATTCCTTTTCCCTTTTCTCTAACACATCATGTTCTCCCTTTTGTCTCATATCCTCAGTGCCTTTACCATTGAGTTTCAATAAAATCTGACCTTCCATTGATTTGTTCTGTGCGAATGCCATCTCATCAGTCCTATCCTCATCTCCCTTCCATCTCTTTTCATCTCTTCCTGTATCTAGAGATGTACTTGCTTGGTCTCCTTTTTCCTTATCGTGCCTCTCCTTGTCCCTCGGGACTTTGGAGATAATATCTTTGCGTAAGTGACTCATACGCTGGGTTACTATATCCCGGGGCTGCTTTAAGTTCCCTCAACGGGTATAATCCTTCGGCTTTACTAGTTTCGCTCTTTGTTTCAGGCGGGTGGCGCAGAAGGCTTTTTACCCCTATCTGTGCATACATTCAATATCCAATCTAACGGTGGCTCCTCCTCCTTTTCTTGTTGGTACATTTTCCAAAGCTCTAAACTAGCTAGGCGTTTGTCTAACATTTTGCCCGTGTATGTGGCGTGCAAATATGTCGTCATGTGCTGCAGGACCATTTTCGGTAGCAATCCTCGCTGGGGCCATGGCATAAACATTTTGCCTGCGGTCCCTTTAACCGATTCTGCACTGTACTGTTTAAGCTTAGGTGCATGTTTCGGTAGCTGTTTGCACATCAACAACATGAGCGAGCACCACTCGTCGCAAGCTCCAACCCCGTTCTTTCAACAAATTTAACTTTTACTTTTGTCAACTACAGCCATCAATACATGCCATGCAACATCACATTGCCATAATCGTGCAATTTTCATGCTACTTTAAAATGTTTTTCCCTTCCAAAGTTACAGACAAAAACATTAAACAGACAAGACAGACTCCGGCCGGCTACACAAATCACATGCCATTTGTTTCCTCAGATGCATCCTGCCCCTAATTGTATTTCGACATGGAATGTAAGCTCATTTCTATCAGATCATCTTTAATGGATTCTGGTCGTCTACGTCATCCTATTAATTCAGGAGCTTAAATGAAAGCTTCTTCTAGCGCTCTTTAAACCTCTAGGAACCTAGGCGTATACTCTCTTCTACCTGGGTTACTCCCGGTATCTCTCTCTATTGCTCGGCCACCCTCAAGTCAATATTTTCCCCTTATATACATTATACTCTGACGTTATTTTTATTTTCCCCCCTCCCTCCGTTACCGTCCCTTTACTTGTTCTAAGGCATGCACTTTTTTCAAAAGCATTCAGTCTTTTTCACTCACAGTTCACATATTTCTCCTCTCCAGATGCTCAGGATCACCGCCTTCGTTACTGCTCTTCTGTGCTGCTCGTCCGATCGGCTTCTCGTAGAAGTGGGAAGGGGCTCTTGGGGGAAAGCAAAGGTCCCTTCACACATAACCTGAAGGGGTTTTAATAAAACTAACGACTATCCACGGGCAGCTTCTTCTTTCAGTCGGATGGCAAAGGACTTGCCCAGGGGCCGAAGTTACTTATGTCGACGGGCAAAGGGTGTCTAATGTCTTATCTAATCTAACCATCTAATCTCTGCTACCAAGTGAACTGGATGGACCCCAGCCGGCCCATAAGACTGGGGGTCTCCAAACAGCCCTTTAAGATGAGCAGCAGCACCCTCGAGATAGATGGGGATGCAGATTCGTACTCTTGCATCAAATAATAATGGCAACTCAATAGTTTAGCAAAGGGAGTCTGTTTAATGACAAGTACAGCAAACGGGGAGTTCAAAGAACATCAGCAACCACTCGATCTTCCTTCTCGCTTAAACGCCGCTTAATTTCAGAAAACCAACAACATTTATACCAAAAACTCGTCATCACTGACGTGTAATCCCAAAAACCTAACATTCAGCTTGATTGGTTATAGGAAGGTAACTTTAATATAGGTACTATATCTGCATATGGTAACGGAGAGAGGGGATTGGATAATAATGTCAGGTGGGGCAACTAAGCCCTTCCGTCAAACTGGCCACTGTAAACGTCACAAAAAAGTACAACGTCCCATTGGCTCTACTCTCTATAGGACCCTAGATTACATGATCCACTATGACTGGGTTGGCATTGATCCCACACATTCTTTTCCACTTGCGCTTAGCAGCATGCAGAATAATTAGCCAGGTGCAAGGAGTAAGCCAGCACCCTAGCTCCCCCTCAATTTATGGTACAACCATTCATCACCTCAGTGGCGGTGTGTCGATTACTGCTTTGTAAATCGGATGTACACGTTTAAACTGGCTTAATGTCTTCATCGTGCATCTGGCATATGTTTCTTCATCTTGAAATCAACTATTTCACATTAGGCCCATGATGTCGCTTATCCATGGCATTTCGTCTCTTTCAGCATTCTAAGGTCATCATATACCCTCTCTGTGTGTCAGTCCGATCTCTTGTGACGTCACCAGTCATCTTCTTTTAGTATCTTCATGGCTTCTTCGGGTATTCCATTCTGACAAACGTCCCTTTGTCGTGTCTGTAGGTATGGATTTCTCAGTGGGTACCTTGCGGTCCAGGTTTGCTTAGGTACCGGTACTTCAATAATTGCTGTTCTTCCACTGGGCAGAGCCCAACTGCGGCCCTCTGCTGGTTTATCTGTTCTTCATATGTCATATTTTGGCGCAAACGTTTCTGGCACTTCGAAGGGGGTGGGTGGGGTGCGGCTGATACTTGGCACTTCCTCTTCACAGGGATGCTCTACCCCGAGGTACCATAGACCCCGTGGGGGTCTTTGCCCCACAATCTCGGCACTTTTTTAAGCTGGTTCGGGCGTAGATGGAGCTGATGAAGAGGCCATCTCGTACCGAGGAATCAAAGGTTTTCTTGACAATAACTCGTAGAATTTGGTTTTTTCATAGAACCGAGCGTCACGTTCCCAAAGCTCATGAAGTGCGGAAAAACAGAACTGAGGGCGTGACTATTTATACCACTGATGACGTCGACATCGAGACGGAGGCCTTCGAGGGACATTGACTCGACAGTCATCAACGTGCTTTGCCCTCTAATGAAAAAAAATAAATCTGAAGCAACAAGCTGGATATGGAAATATCAAAGATAAGTAATACGTGAGAGGGCACAATCCATTCAAAGTTAAGATACTGAAGCTGTTGTGCCTATCAAGTACTGAATAGAATAAGCTAAATTAAACGTTGAAATCGTTGAACTGTTTTCAATCTTTATATGCAGCCCTTGGCAGACATCATTCCTTCCTTTGATGTCTGCTTTTACACCTGTGCTGATGACACCCAGCAGCTCTCATTTAGACCCCTCTAATGCTGATTCTCCCCTCAAGCTCAAAAGGTGTCTGTCTGAGATCTCAACATGGATGTCTGCAAACTACCAAAAGCTTAACACCAGCAAAACAGAGGTCCTCGTTTTTGGCTCTCCAGACCAATTGGCAGTAGTATGGAACTCTCAGTTCTGGCCCGAAAGTATGGGCATTCTTTCCTCTCCCTGTGCCGTTGTCAAAAGTCTGGGAATTAAACTTCTTCCCTCCGGCTCCCGAGAAGCACAAATCGCATTGGTGTGAAACTCAAGCTTTCTTAAATTAAGGATGCTTAGGAAGTGCTGCCTTTTATCGCCCCAGCCCCAGCCCTCTCATCTCATCTCTCTACAATGGTAACTGCATTAATTATGGGATCTCTGGTTTATTGCAACAGGATCTATTTGGGACAGCTCGGTACCTGGTTCAGAGAATCCAAATTCCACAGAATGCAGCAGCCAGTCTGGCCTTGAATGTACACAACCAAAATGCTATCAGAGCTTCACTGGCTTCCAGTTAGGAATAGGAATGCCTTTAAGACTTTGCATTGTCCATCGGGCAATCCACCAGATTGGACCTAGATTTCTCCAAGAGAAACTAGAGATCTATTCTCCATCGCATTGGCTGCGCTGCTGAAACAAGACTCTCCTGGTTCTTCCTCGGTTCCGGAAATCCAGAGCCGGTGGACGTTCCTTCTCTGTGCAGGCTCCAATGATCTGCAATGCCCTCCCACAGACACTTTGTGATATCTCCGACCATCTTGGTTTCAGGAAAAGTTTAACGATCTTTCTATTGAAGAGTGTACCTGCCTCTCTGTCCTAGTAATTGCATGTCTTTTTTTTCTGCTTAAATAGTGGGCGGATGCCTCCGGGCTTGGTTTCGTGCTTTACAAATTATGTAACATAACGTAACAAAAGCCTGAAAGGTTGCAAAGTTGGTGTGGAACACTTGTTAAAGGGAACCCCGAGACCCTTTTGAAATTTGTTGAACTTGGGGAAGGGAACCCCGAAGCCTATTGGAACTGTGTTTAACTTGGTAAGGGAACCACAAGCTCTTTTGTGTGTGGAACTATTTTGAACTTGGGGAAGGCGCTGAAACGCAAGCCAAGAGCTGGAAGAAGCTCAGAACTTTATTTGTAACACTATTTCTTTTGGCGCTGACATCCCTACGCACACATTCCTTTAGCTTTGGTTGTGAGGGCAAGTATAGGTTTTGGACACAGAGAGACTTGAGTTCTACTTAATTTCTTTAGGTAGGGAAATCCCACCTTAGCATAGGGCAAGTTAAGCCTTCCACCATCCTGATATTTAATTTAATAAAAGTTTGTTTTTATTTGAACATTGAATCTGTTGTCTGTGTCTTGCTTCATGATGCCTTCACAATGCACACACCAAAGATGGTGGGATTTGCTTTTCTTTCCCAATCTGTGGCATGCGCGCACACATTCACACACCATAAACCCCTCTTACCACCGATATGTTGCTCTGTCAGTCGCTCTATACTGGCTGTTTGTTGATTCTTCTGCCTCTTGCCATTCCTTATTGCATTCCTTCCTCTTTTATTTCCTTTTACATTCCTTTCCCGTCAGTTCTTCCTTCCTGCTGCTACCCCTCATTTAGCCATTAACTATCTTTTTGAGTACAGTGGCGTGGCTACGAGAGCCATATGAGCAGTCGAGCTCTGGGAGAGCTCCCGAGTTCCGGTGTTTGATCCTGCAAATACGTGCACAAATATAGGCACTGAAGTCCTGAAAGATCGTGAACCTGCTTATGAAGAGATTGCACAGACATCCCGAAAAGCTCGAGCCTATGCGTTGAAAGAGGACCGCCCTGGGAGCTCTGCTGTGTTCGCGATCCTTGTGGCCGAGACCCCCAAAAGGGCCACCGAGTAGAGCTAACAAAGGCTCCAGCGGCCAACAACGGAACGGCTGTGGCACTTCGGAGGGTGAGGACTGTGACGTGCGGCGATGCGCTGCAGCCCTGGTATGCCCGCTGGCGCGGAGGCGTGTGGATCCCGGTGCCCGACTGGCGAATGCGACCCTATTGAACCCCACCCCGGGGCGCCTTGGTGGATGAAGGTAGGGAGAGGCAGCTGCTGCCGGAGCTGGAGAGAGCAGGAGACAGGCTGCATCGGGCGCGTGTGGCCCGCTGTGGGACTGGCCCGATATTGGCATCCCCGGGAGCCGGCCCAAGGAGGACACTAACAGGATTGGGACGCTTGCGGTCCCCTACGCCCTGACCGACGAAGCGCGTTGCGGGTGGGGAGGCAGAGACAGCCTTAGCCCCCGCTCGCGACTCTGAGCCGTGGAGAGCTCTGAGACGAAGAGCGCCCGCTGCGTTACGACCCGGCTGTTCCCGCAGCATGAGCCCTGCAGGATCCGGATGGGGCCATTCAGTTCACACGTGTAGTATGCGGCCCCGGTTCTGGCGGGGTGCTTTGTGTTGCATTCGGACGTATGGCCATAAATGAGGCGCTGTGCCCAGTGGGATGCACGTGGACATTATGAAGGTAGCATGAGGCCCCACTTGGTCCCGGAGCCTGGACACCCTCTAGACAGGTGAGAGGAAGGAGATGTCTCCCCCCCCAGCGTATGGCAGCAAATTATTATGCAGAGGGCCACTGCTCGCTCTAAGGGCAACACTGAAGCCCCGTGGAATTTGTAACGTGGCTTGCCGGCACGACAGATCTGGGGTGAAGCCTCATAAAACACCACAGGGGTGGTGAGGACGGAAACTTGCGGAGGTGCCACGAGATACACATAGAGGCAGTATACACGCCTGGGGAGCCGCATAAGCACCAGGAAGGGCGTCTGGGGATCTGAACCAACTGGGGCTGGAGCCCGAGATCTGAGTGGAAGGAATAAACCCACATGATTACGTGGGAGGACACAGCTCATTCCAGGTGTAAAATAGGCAGTCTGAGAACACCCTCGATACGATCAAGCAGAGCCCTGATGCCTTGGGCCATTTAGCTTGCTCGGGCTGGGGGCCGCGAGCGGTAGGGCCAGCCCACACGTTTTCAAATCATCACGATGTCCAGCAAACCTAGAAGACCGAAAGCAAGCAACCCACACTCAATGAATATGCTAAAACGCCACCGGGCATTGAAGGGTCCAGGAAGAAAGACAAGACCCCCGACAGGGGCCCAGACACTATGGGCAACCAGAAGATACTTGCGGCGATCGCAGACCGGAAAGTGGCCTAGGAGACTAAACTGGGACTGGCCATGAACGAACTGAAAGCTGCACTTGAGCTCAAAGTCGGGGCAGTGCAGGAGGAGGTAAATCTTCTCCGGCAAGAAGTAAGGTCACTAGCTGAGCGCACGGGTGACCTGGAAAAAGAGGTGGCCCCGAATACGGTGGACTGTGCAACACATAAATCAGAACTTCACGCCCTAGTGCAACGCATGGGCAACTTGGAGAGCAGGGCGGAGGAGGCAGAAGGACGTGCACGAAGAAAGAATGTTTGTATCATCGGATTGCCGGAAGGTGAGGAGGGAACCAACCCCGCGGAATTCATCGAGTCATTTCTGCTGCAGGAGATAACTGGGGGAGCCCTGTCTCAGGGGTTTGCTGTGGAGAGGGCGCACAGGGCCCTGGTGAGGAGGCCGCCACCGGGAAACCCCCCTAGACCGGTGATAGCTAAGATCCTGAACTACCGAGCTTGTGTAAAAATCCTTTAACACTTTCGGAAGGGTGGTACAATACAGAGGGGGTCGTCAAACATAACGGCATACCCGGATTATACCTTGCAGGTGCAGCGCAGTCGCATGAACTTTGGGTCTGTAAAAAGAAGATTGCGGGAAGCGGGCCACAAGTACATTTTGATTTATCCAGCAAAATTGAAGGTGTCCCACAAGAGCAGAACCTTGTTTTTTGACACCCCGGAGGACGCCATGGGATGGTTAGACGCGCAGAGTTGCCCCCAAGAACCGGGTATCCAGACAGAAGGAAGCGAAGATAAGTAACATGGGTCTGGAGCACCCAGGGTGCCACAGCTTGTGACTATGGGACTTGAATATAGATAACCTGCGGGGGAGTATGCCCAGGGCTATAGTTATATGTATGATCCGTTGGCACTAGAATCTCTGGTATCAGTATGGGAGCTTTACAGAGCCAGACCTCTCACCCCCATAACGAGAGGTTTAGTTAGGTCACCAGTAGCCCGGTGACACCCTGCTGGGTTCCTGGTCTGGGCATTTCAAGGCAGGACCAAACGCGGGGGGCCCCGAGATCCAGGGATGGAGCTGGGCACTTGTTGGGGTTGGGCGGGGAGGGGGAGGGAAAGGGCTGTGTGCAGTGGTTTGAAGTTGGGGGATAGGAGGGAGGGGAGTTTGTTGGGAGCGGGAGGGGAGTGAGCCAAACTTTGTGTCATCTGGGGCGGAAGGGGAGACTGGGAGAGGAGGCGGGACATCAGATAAATGGCATCGGGTAGCCTTAGTGTGGTGACCTGGAATGTGAGGGGCCTCAATAGTTACCTAAAGCGCAATAAAGTAATGATGTACCTAAAATGGATGAGGATTGATATAGCATTATTATTACAGGAAACCCATCTCACTAAAGAGAAACTGGACGTGGTCAAGAAGAAATGGATGGGGAGTGTCACGGGAGCTACATACTCAGCTTACGCTAGGGGAGTCATCATATGGGTAGCACCACACGTACCGTTTCAGCTGACTCGGTCGACGGTGGACCCGGAAGGCAGAATGGTTGTAGCGCAGGGGATGCAGGAAAATCGGGAAGTGAACATTGTAAATTTATACGCCCCTAATCAAGATACAGCGGCTTACTTTAGGACTCTATATGGCAAAATTAGCCCCCTGGTGGGTGACGCGTTCTTATGGGGTGGGAACTTCAACTGCACTCTGAACCCCAAGATGGACAGGTCAGATGGCAAGCCAGACAAACCCACTCCGGCTGCAAAGGTGTTGCAGGCCCTACTGACGGACTTTAAGCTCATAGATGTCTGGAGGCGGCTGCACCCAGTAGTCAGGCAGTACTCACACTGTGCGGCACCACATGGCCTGTACACGAGACTGAATTATGTGTTTCCCGCTGCTGAGATAGGAGGAGAAATGGTGGGTGCAGAATATAAGGCCAGGGTGCTTTCGGACCACTCTCCTCTGGTCCTGGATTGGTGATAACAACCCCCTAGGCCGCAGATCCCGACATGGAACCTTGGAGCTGAGGCCCTACAGGATTCGGGAGGCGATCACTGAGTACTTTGACATTAACTCCGGCAGCGTGCAATCTGTGGGGACAGTATGGGAGGCATTCAAGGTGGTAGTGCTGGGTGTAGCCAGATCAAAATCCAAAGGGCTCCAAGGAGGCATAGCACAGAAATTATAAGAAAAGGAAAGGGAACTGGAGGCCATGATGAGTAAGGGCGGTGCCTTTCGGGAGGAGGGGGAGAGGATAACACTGCTGCAGCAAACTAGTAGTGAGCTTTGGGATAGATTATGTAAACTGAACTATAAGAAATATGTGGAAAGGCAGCATGCAGGAGGAGATAAGCCGGGCAGATTGCTAGCCTGGTCATACAAAAACGAGACACCAGAACCTGTGATTAGAGAAGTTAGAGGCGAGGAGGGCCAGATGTGGGATACCCAAGAGGGAATAAATGAGTTCTGTGGATTCTATAAATGTCTGTATGAGGACGGGGGGAAATAGGGAGCAAGAGATCCAGGAAACACTAGAAGACATAGGCTTGCCCGCGCTAGATAACTTGGAACGGGCAGACCTGGATGCCCCAATTACCTCATTTGAACTAGAGACAGTGATCCAGCACCTGCCCACGTGCAGACCTCTGGGATCAGACGGGCTCCCCAGTGAATTCTATAAAACGTATAAACAAGAGTTGCTCCCGCCGTTACTGGCCATGCTTAATGAGGCTTACGAATGTGGGAGGCTGCCTGCATCCTTACGGGAAGCGGTGATCATTTCGCTCTTGAAACCGGGCAAGCCAACGGCAGACTGTGGGTCATACAGGCCCCTGTCGATGCTCAACCAGGACCGCAAAATCCTTACAGCTGTGCTGGCTAACAGACTTAAGCGAGTCATCGGCAAATTGATACACCATGACCAAACGGGCTATGTGCCTGGTAGAAATATAACTGACAATCATAGGAGATTACATCACATTATTGATCAAACGGAGAAAGACCCCAGCGAGCTGGCAATTGTCTTGCTGGATGCGGTCAAGGCCTTCGATTCAGTGAGGTGGCCTTGGTTGCTGGCGACCTTGAAAGCATATGGGATGGGGCCGGGGTATCTGAGATGGGTCAAGATGTTGTACAGCTCCCCAATTGCAAGGGTTAAAACGGGTGCTATAATTTCAGATAAATGGCAACTTAGCAGGAGCACTAGACATGGATGCCCTTGGTCGCCCATGCTATATATCCTAGCGTTAGAACCACTAGCAGTGAGCCTTAGACAACAATACAGGGAGATAGGGATCCGCATTATGGGAGGTACTCACCTTATATCACTATACGCCGATGACATGCTTTTGTATCTGCGCTTCCCGGAGGAGAACCTTCAATATGTCTTGGATGTGATGGAACGTTACGCTATCCTCTCGGGCATAGCAGTGAATCCTAGGAAGTCTAGTGTGTTCATCCTGGGGAGGTATAAAAGCACCCCATGGAGAAATCTGCCCGTCTTGCCAATACCATGAAGAAACCGAGACGTTTCGATACCTAGTTATCGATTGTCATGCATGTTGGACATTCTACCTCTGGATCTGGAACTCCGTCTGTACGCAGAACGGGTTATGCTCATAGAACTCCTAGACCGTTTTATTCGAGATCGAGTTCGTTTGATGTATTACCAGGAAAACGACGTCTGCATTATTCACGTCGTTGAATTCACGTGACTCAAGATAGTCACGTGTGTTACAGCAGAACGTTCTTAAGCAGCGTGGATACGTGGCTCGCTGCTTCTGATTGAACATTTTGGCGTCTTGGTAGCTGAACTCTTCATCTGCATCCTTGCATCCCGTCAGTTGTTTCCTTGGCCTTCATCGACGTGTTTCCTTCACATGCGATCCCCTGTATCTGCCTTCAGCAAGTTTCGTTAGCGTGTCTTCTCATACGCGGGTTCCTGTTTCATTTCCATGCTGTTTTCCTGTCCGCGTTAAGTTTCTGCTTTCAATCCCACGCTGGAACTCTTCAAGCGTGGCTGACCTGGCTGCATGTACTTGTTGCGTGTTTAAAATCCCACGCGGACGCTGAAACTCTTCAAGCGCGGCTGGCCTGGCTGCGTGTACTTGGTTTGCGTGTATCCAGCACGCGGTTGATTTGAACCTGTGAAGAAATAACAGGTGGACTCCTTTCAATTTGGTTCTGTTCTTTGTGGGAAAGGAAGGTGTATCTACAACTTTTATTTGAAGGTGACCGTGCACAGAACTATGGACGCTATCCTGTGGTGCACCAACCCGGTATCTAGCGTGAACCTCGTGCCGTTCGGGATAAGTCTCCCTTACTAACCTTCCCTCCTTTGTCGTTGGTTTGTTTCCTGGATTTCTTCATATACTTTGGTGGATACTCCAGTTCTAAGCCTACAGGTTAGTGTTGGAATTGCGTTATTGCCATTCTATCAGAGAGGTTAGTTGAGATAGTTTCTCATGATGCTTTATTTTTTCCTAGGCTGCCTTCCTATTACTCTCCCACGCCCTTTCCAGTGATCCTTCTCTCTGCCTGTTTTACCAGTCAGAGAGTTGTATCATTTGGAAGGTCTAAATTGACATCACTACTATCAAATCTGTGAATTCAAGGATCCGGAAGACCCCTATCAATTGTATCCTTTTTGGTTACCGTATCCTTTTCATAAGATACTTTGGGGATTTATGACAGAATCAGAAGCCATGGAGGGTACGGATCCTTTAAAGGTCCAAACTGAATTAATCGCAGATTTGAGAAATTAAATGATTACGGCACAGGACACATTGCGTCATCGCATGGATGTTATGCAAGACGCTATTCGGACTGCTCCTCAGGGAACACTGGCTCCAGCTGCCATTGCATCTGGATCCGGTACACCGGCACCACAACAGGAAAACCATCAAGTGGTTATGCCAACGCAGTTTCCTTTGGCTCCTCCAGAAAGGTTCACAGGAGATCCCAAAACCTATAGAATCTTTGTCAATCAGTGCCGACTCCATTTCCTGTGCCAGCCTAATTAATTTCCGGATTTAACTACAAAGGCGGCCTTCGTGCTTTCCCATTTGGGGGGCACAGCTGCTGCTTGGGCTAATCCTTTATTGGAGACAAACAGTCCTTTGTTGTACGATTGTGACGAGCTTCTATCTGCCATGAGCAAGGTCTTTGATATGCGTTATTCTACTCAAGCCACAGATCTGGAATTGCTTAATCTACAACAACGTAACCAAACACTATTAGTTTACATAACCAGATTCAATCAATTTACCGCCGAGACCCAATGGCCTGAAGATAAGAAAACTGTGTTTTTTACAAGGGTCTATCAGAAGAACTAAAAGATGCCTTGTCTACGGTTCCTGTGGTCCCTACGGGGTTCACAGAATTGCTCGATCTGATTCTACAAATCGATACTCGAAGAAATGCTCGCAAAGGAGAGAAAAACCCATTCTTGCAAGCATCAGTTCATTCTGAGGTACCAGCAGCCTCATCAAATGAGCCTGAACCAATGCAAATCGGTGTTGAGAGGCCGATTATCTAATGCGGAAAGGGAAAACCGTAAAAAAAACAATCTTTGCATGTACTGCGGTTCTTCTGAGCATTTACTGGCGGCATGTCCCAAAAACCAGTTAAGCGTTCGGGAAATGCCAAAACTCGACACTAGAAGGAGTCCCTGTGTCGAGTGTTACATCGGACTCCCGTACCATTCCAGCTTACACACCTATAGCGGTAGAGGTGACGTTACATCTTGCTGATCAAGAGTTAGTTTCCAGGGCCATGGTTGATTCTGGAGCCACAAATAATTACATCGACATTACATATGCGAAGAAATGCTCTATACCATTGATAACCAAAAACAAACCTGAAACAGTGAGCACTGTGGATGGGTCAGTCTTGACTTCAGGTATGGTCACTCAGGAGACTGTTCCTATTCGAATGACTTTATCTAATGGGCATTCAGAGGAAATGGTTTTTGATGTCATCGCGGCTCCTCATTACAAATTATTGCTTGGTCTTGCCTGACTGACTCTTCATAATCCAACCATTGACTGGGTTACGGCATTGAATCAATATCCTTCTGCCTATTGCAACGAACATTGCTTTACCAGTGAAGGGATGTAATCCAAATCACATATTCTGGCCTCTATGGAGGGAGGTTTTTCTATCAGTGTCGTACATCAGAGCAGTACACATATACCATGTGAATATACTGAATATGCAGATGTCTTTCACAAGGGCCAGGCAGAACAGCTGCCTCCTCATAGACAGTATGACTGTCCGATTGATCTAATTCCTGGGGTTAAAATATCTACTGGTCGTGTTTATTCTTTAACTCCCAAAGAAGATGCTGTCTTAAAAGACTACATTGATAAGGCTCTTGATATGGATTTCATACGGCCATCCCAATTGCCTGCTGCCTCTCCATTATTCTTTGTTCCTAAAAAAGAGGGAGACCTAAGGCCATGCATAGATTACAGGGCTCTCAACAACATCACCATAAAGAACCAATATCCATTACCCTTGATAAATGTTTTGTTAGATCAACCTGGCACTTCTGTGTATTTTTCTAAATTAGATTTACGGGGAGCATACAATCTGGTTCGCATCCGTGAAGGCGATCAGTGGAATACCGCTGTCAAGATGCGGTACGGCCAATACGAATATCTGGTGATGCCTTTTGGTCTCTGTAACGCTCCAGCCACGTTTCAGTTCTTCATGAACATCTTCAGAGAAATGATGGACCAGTACGTGGTGATCTATTTGGATGATATTGTTACGCTCACCTGGCACCCACAGGGGCGTCGGTCGTACCCGGACGGTTGCGGTCTCCACCAACGTGATGCGTAGTGCAGATATGACTGACTAGACTGGCCCTCCTAATATTGTCTGCTTGACCCATAGAAGTATTCTCCTGCAAGTGGAGAGATGAATTTAGCCACCCATGGATTCAAGTGATGGCACCCCCACAGTCCTTCCCACTAATCACCTCCGAAGTGCCCTCTCAGCAATCTCACCTTATACTCTTGAAAGATGAGCTCTCCATCCTGCATGGATTGCAGGGGTGCGTTGATGCCAGTTACTTCACTGGTTTGAAGGCGTGGGAGAGTTCCGGAGAGTATTGACTCTGAGGTTCCTGGCGAGAACCAGCAAGTATCAAGTTCATAGAGTTCAATATGTCCGATGTTCACTCTTGTTCCCCCCTTCCTTCCTTATCTTGCAGCGGAGTTTGTGAGAAGATGCTCTCGTGCTAGCTGGTGGCGCTCAGGTAAGAGTCTGTATTACCCGACGCTGTCTGGTAAATGTTGCACGTGTTTAACGTGTTGTTTTCTCTCTCTTTGCAGGTTCAGCACATGAAGATGTGGAGAGTTATAGAATAATGCCTCCAGTGGTAAATCAGGCAAGTCTATGGTGGTAAGAGTTAGATTTGTTGGTTTTCTCGGCTCACCTTGTTTTCTTTTGTCCCCAGGTGCCGGAGTTCGGCGAAGAAATGATGGAGGCAGTGCCGAATCGAAAGATGCTGCGAGGACTGGTGCGTATGGCGCGGCGCTGCAGCTGCGACGCCTACTGAAATGATGTTCTTTCCAGGTCCGGAGGCGAGATGGATCCGGAATCAGGTGAGGAATTCGAAAATAGTTTTCTAACCTTGTCCTTTTCTTTCCACTTTGTTTTAGGAGCTCCAGATTCGAGACGGGCGTGGCAGAAGACTGGATGCTGACTGCAGGCACGGTGAGCGTTACGCTGCTGGATGCAGAATAACGCGAAGCGTTTGCTGCTGTTCGGGCGTGGTTTAAATAGCCTCCAAAGTAGTTCCAGGTAAGAAGTTCCCCAGAACCACGCCCGAGTAAAAAATAGTCCCTGTAATAAAATAGTCCCAGCCAGGCCTCACGTTGGCTTGGACTCACTTGCAGCATGGTCTGCATCAGGTAAGTAAAGGCTATAAGCCTGGCGCCTATGGCGCCAGGACTGAACCCAAACAGCCCCCAGCCGGGGCTGTTGGGGTTTTAATAAGTATCTGGATGCCTGCTCCCGGAGCTGATGGGCTTGGTCCTGATGCCCGGGGGTAGGCATCATGACAGCACTCCCCCTCCCCCCCGTAGGCCCCTCCTAAAGTTGTTCTTCCCCTTGGCCCTGGTTTGTCTGGGAAGTCCCGATGGAATCTCTTCACCAACCGAGGTGCATGAACGAGGTCACTAGGCTCCCATGACCTTTCTTGTGGTCCGTAGCCCTTCCAATCGATTCAATAAAAAAGTTTTGATTTAACCACCTTGGATATTTTTTACCTCAAATTCAGGTTCTCCATCTATCAAGATGGGGTCAGGTGGTTTGGTTAATCTTGTTCCTGGTTGAACTGGTTTTAAAAGTGAAACATGGAAGACAGGATGAATTTGCATATTAGAGGGTAATTCCAATTTGACGGCCACCGGGTTGATAATGGTCTTAATGGTGTAAGGTCCCAAATATCTAGGGTTAAAAGTCAGAGTTCCCTTCAGAGGTTATGTGTTTTGTAGCCAGCCAAACTTGATCCCCAATCTGGTATTGTGGAGTTTCACTTCTATGTTGATCAGCATTTTTCTTATATTTCTCTTTTGCTTGTTTCAAATGTTCTGTTGCCTCCTTAAAGGCTTGCGTAATAGTAGAGTGCAAATAACTAACTGCGGGCATTTCTAAGTGCTGAGGCAAATCTAGTTCTGAGGTTCGAGGGTGATGTCCATATATGGTATAAAAGGGGCTTTGTCTGGTTCCTGAATGTACAGAGTTATTGTATGCATACTCGGAAATCCTTAAAATATCTTTCCAATTACTTTCAGTCTGGTGTAGCATGCAACGTAGGTATTGTTCAATGGTCTGGTTGGTCCTCTCCGTCTGACCATCAGTCTGGGGATGGTGACTGGTTGATAACCTCACGTCGATTTGCGCCAATTGACAACATTTCTTCCAAAAATGTTAAATGAATTGACTACCTCGGTCAGAGACCAATACGGAAGGACATCTGTGTATTCGAACAATGTTTTCGAGGAACTCCTTGGCCAGAATTGAAGCAGAAGGTAATCCCTTTAAAGGAATAAAGTGGGCCATCTTGGAAAATAGATCCACAATAACTAGAATGGTGTTAAATCCATTATATGGAGGTAGATCTGTAATAAAGTCTAAAGATAAGGAGTGCCATGGTGTGGGTGGAATATCCAAAGGTTGTAAATGGCCAGCTGGTTTTTTCTTCTGACTTTTGTTTTGGGCGCAAATGCCACAAGACATCACAAATGACTTCACGTCTTTTCGCCAGGTGGGCCACCAGAATTGTCTCTTAATTTTAGCTTCAGTTTTTACGATACCTGGGTGCCCTTCCATCAGGGTGTCATGATAATTGGAGATGACTAGTTCTTGTAGTTCCTTTTGTGGTAGAAATAGTCGCCCTTGATAATAAGGTAGGTCATTGATGACCGAGTAGTCCGGGCCTTTCTTTACCCAGTCCTGCAGGGCTGTTGGATCGAAGAGTTGTTGGATTTTTACATGAATATTCTCTAGTGTCTGTAGAGTAGTTATGCCAAGAATTCTTTGTTCAGAAATTATAGGCACCGGTTCCGGGTTCGCATATGCTTCTCCATTTTTACAGCCTGGTCGATAAGTGATCACGAAATCGAACTCTGCAAAGAACAATGCCCATCGAAGTTGGTGCGACGATTGGGCTTTGGCTGTTTTTAAATACTGCAAGTTCCGGTGATCACAGTAATGGTATGCCTGGCACCGAGAAGATAATGCCGCCAAGCCTTGAAGGCGGATTTGATGGCTAATAACTCTTTATCGGTAACCGCATAGTTTAACTCGGGTGCCGAGAACTTTCTGGACCAAAATGCTACTGGGTGAAGTTGACCGGTTTCAGGATCCTTCTGGGACAGGACAGCTCCCATGGCTAAACTGGATGCATCAGTTTCAACTATGTATGGAAGTTCAGGGCAGGGATGCTTTAAGACAGGTGCAGACGTGAATTTCGCTTTCAGCTCTTGGAAGGCCTTTTCAGCCTCTTCGGTCCACAAGAAGCGTTTGTTTTTTTGCAAAAGTGCTGTGATGGGGTGTACAACATGTGAGAAATCCGGAATGAATCTGCGGTAGAAATTAGCAAATCCGAGCATGCTTTGTACCCCTTTAACGGAACTGGGTGATGGCCACTTGAGAATTGCATCCACCTTTCGAGAGTCCATTCGGACTCCTTTAGGAGTCAAGCTAAATCCAAGGAATTCAACTTCCGTAGTATGAAAAACACATTTTTTCCAATTTTGCATATAGCTTGTGCTGGCGTCGTTTCTCAAGGAATGCACGCACGTGCTTAACATGGTCTGATTCTGAGGAGGAGTAGACTAGAATATCGTCTATGTATACGACAACACAGACGTCAATGAGTTCACGAAGGACATCGTTCATAAAATACTGGAAGGCTGCTGGTGCATTGCACAACCCGAAGGGCATCACCCGATATTCGAATAATCCGTACTTGGTGCGAAAGGCAGTCTTCCATTCGTCGCCTTCTTTACACGTACCAGATGATATGCCCCTCGGAGTTCCAATTTAGTGTAGATGCAAGCATCCGTTACTTGGTCTAGTAATTCGGGGATCAGAGGCAATGGGTATCGGTTCTTCACCGTAATCTGATTTAATGTGCGGTAGTCTATGCATGTTCTGAGGTCACCTTCCTTTTTAGGCACGAAGAACAAAGCTGAGGATGCAGGGGACTTGGATGGACGAATAAAGCCATTAGCAAGGTATTGGTCCAAGTATTGTCGTAGGTGAAGGTTTTCGGGTTCCGTAAGGGCGTAGATCCTACTGCATGGAGGTTGTGCACCGGGTATGAGGTCAATTTGACAATCGTATGATCTGTGAGGTTGTAAGGTGTTTGCCTGTTCTTTTTGAAAAACATCTTGGAATTCTTGATATTCCTGAGGTAACTGTACGACTGGATTAGCGACTGTGGTCAGGCCTTTGTTCAAGGTTTTTTCCGGGTAACAGGTGTGTGCACAATCCGGGAAGGTTATTCTCTTCTCTCGCCAATCAATACTAGGATTGTGTGTTTCCAACCAAGGTATCCCCAGTATTATTTGGAACTGCGGGGCTTTGATTAAATCAAACACAATAGCCTATCGATGCTCATCTTGACCCAACTGTGTCATCTCTGTGGTGGAATGAGTTACAGGCCCAGAGGCAATTTCAGTTCCATCAACTGTGGTGATGACATCCGAAGAGGTTTTTTTGCAGAAAGGTAGATTCATCCTAGAAGCCAACTCGTGGTCCATATAGTTTCCTACGGCCCCGCTATCAATGTATGCCCTTACTGCGTGCATACGTGATGGCTGCCTTGGATCAATAAGGACCATTGGTATGATTAGGTGCGAGGTCTGAGTGTCGTCCTTCAAGCTCGGCAAGCGGACCTCTACGCTTCTTGGGCGTGGTCGTTTCCCGAATCAGGTTCTGTTTGATTTCTATCAGCGACACAGACTATTTTCTTGGATGGTTTTATAGGGCAATCCCGTAGAAAATGTCCTGAGGCCCCACAGTATAGACACAATTGCATCTGCTGTCTCCTTTCTCTTTCCTTTTGAGTTAAGGTTCCCTTAACCCCCCCCGATCTGCATAGGTTCTGCTGCATCTGTTCCTTTGGGGGTGACGTTGGGTTTAACCAATACCCGATTCTCGAACTTAGCTCGGTCAGCCTTTCTATTCTGAAGTCGATGGTCTAACTGGACCACTAAGTCTATATATTCTGCGCAATCCCTAGGTGGGTTCACAACTTGGGCCAAAACATCTTTAAGTTCTCCCCGAAGTCCACGATGAAATAGAGTAATTCGTTTTACCTCTGGCCATCCTGTTTCCACCACCAACCTATTAAAGGTTGCGATATAGGTTAACAAATCCTGGTTACCTTGTCGTAGGGATAAAAGTTTGTTATCCAGGGCCTGTCCCTGGGAATCTCTAGCGAATAGTCTTTCCATGCTCATTTGAAAACCCTGAAAGTCCCGAAGAAGAGGGTCATCCTGATTGACTAGTGGAATCGACCAATCAGCTGCACTGCCACTCAAATATGATAATACAAAAGCTACTTTGGCTTGGTCATTTGGAAAAGCTCCAGGTTTGCATAAAAAGTGCAAGCGACATTGGTTCATAAACACGGCGAACCTTTTTGGGTCCCCAGCAAAGCGTTCAGGTGGAGCTAAAGGAATAGCCCCTGGTAGAACCACTTGAACCGGATTGCTCGATGAAACAGGAGTTGGATTCCCCCCCAGAGTCCTGGTAAAGGTGTTAGCCCTGCTTGGTTTTGCAGCAGCTGCGTAGCCAGATCGTCAGTACGCTCCTTCGAGACAATCAGTTCTCTCCTGAGGGCATTAGTCTCTTGGCGAGCGGAGTGCACTTCCACCCTAAATTCCCCCAATAATTGGGCCAGTTGGTCCGTTTCTGAGGTTTCATAACACCCGGGTGGGAATTTATAGAGAGGCTTTGCGTTCTGTTACGCTCACCTGGCTCCCACAGGGGCGTCGGTCAGACCCGGACGGATGCGGTCTCCACCAACGTGATGCGTAGTGCAGAGATGACTGGACTGGCCCTCCTAATCTTGTCTGCTTGACCAGTAGAAGTATTCTCCTGCAAGTGGAGAGATGGATTTAGCCACCCGTGGTTTCAAGTGATGGCACCCCCCCCACAGTCCTTCCCACTAATCACCTCTCAGCAATCTCACCTTATACTCTTGAAAGATGAGCTCTCCATCCTGCATGGATTGCAGGGGCGCGTTGATGACAGTTACTTCACTGGTTTGAAGGCGTGGGAGAGTTCCGGAGAGTATTGACTCTGAGGTTCCTGGCGAGAACCAGTAAGTATCAAGTTCATAGAGTTCAATATGTCCGATGTTCACTCTTGTTCCCCCCTTCCTTCCTTGTCTTGCAGCTGAGTTCGTGAGAAGATGCTCTCGTGGTAGCTGGTGGCCCTCAGATAAGAGTGTATTACCCGACGCTGTCCGGTAAATGTTGCACGTGTTTAACGTGTTGTTTTCTCTCTCTTTGCAGGTGCAGCACATGAAGATGTGGAGAGTTATAGAATGATGCCTCCGGTGGTAAATCAAGTAAGTCTATGGTGGTAAGAGTTATATTTGTTGGTTTTCTCGGCTCACCTGGTTTTCTTTTGTCTCCAGGTGCCGGAGTTCGGCGAAGAAATGATCGAGGCAATGCCGAATCGAAAGATGATGCGAGGACTGGTGAGTATGGCGCGGCGCTGCAGCTGGAGATGCGACGCGTACTGAAATGATGTTCTTTTCAGGTCCGGAGGCGAGATGGATCCGGAATCAGGTGAGCAATTCGAAAATAGTTCGTTTTCTAACCTTGTCCTTTTCTTTCCTCTTTGTTTTAGGAGCACCAGATTTGAGGCGGGCGTGGCAGAAGACTGGATGCTGACTGCAGGCACGGTGAGCGTTACGCTGCTGGATGCAGAATAACGCGAAGGGTGTGCTGCTGTTCGGGCGTGGTTTAAATAGCCTCCAAAGTAGTCCCAGGTAAGAAGTTTCCCAGAACCACGCCTGAGTAAAAAATAGTCCCTGTAATAAAATAGTCCCATCCAGGCCTCACGTTGGCTTGGACTCACTTGCAGCATGGTCTGCATCAGGTAAGTAAAGTCTATGAGCGTGGCGCCTATGGCGCCAGGACTGATGTCTATTATGAGCCTGGCGCCTAAGGCGCCAGGACTGAACCCTAACAGCCCCCAGCCGGGGCTGTTGGGGTTTTAATAAGTATCTGGATGCCTGTAAAACATGTGTCTGCTGTTCTACAAAGGCTCAGAGAGAACAAACTCTTTGTTAAAGCAGAGAAATGTGTCTTTCATACACAGGAAGTTGAATTTCTGGGTTATGATATCACCAACCACGGTGTCCAAATGAGCCGTTCCAAAGTGAAAGCTATATTGAATTGGCCTATTCCACATAATGTCAAGTCTCTACAGTCATTCCTAGGTTTTGTGAATTTCTATCGCAGATTTATTCGTTCCTTCTCCAAAATAGTGGCCCCATTGACAGCCTTGACTAGTTCCAAAGTACCATTCTGTGGAATCCGAACACCCAAGAATCATTTGAGACTCTAAAGGAAGCATTTACCACTGCACCTGTCCTCCAGCATCCCGACCCTGATTGTCAGTTTATTGTGGAAGCGGATGCTTTCGAGAATGCCGACATCATCTTCTTGGTGCCAAACATCAGGTATTGGTGTATTCAGATCATCGGAATCTTCAGGCATTCAAAACTATGAAATGTCTTACTGCTCGCCAGGCTAGATGGCATATGTTTTTTACTCAATTTGATTTCCAAATCACATATCGCCCTGCCAGACATGTTAAATCAGATGCTTTATCCCGCATCAGCGAGGAGGTGAAGGAAGATCCTCCGGTTCAAAATACGTTGTTGGCAGATCATGTGATATGTAGTTGTTCTGCACAGTCTTCCCTCAAACATGAATTACAGGAATGGGTGAAACAAAATCCACGATTGGTTCAGGAGTTGAATTTAGACATCCACGATTTACCTTTTACACAAGGGGTGCTTTATCTACCTACAGAAACCACTCGGAACCGGGCTCTCACTTGGGGACACGATTCAATTGTGGCAGCCCATCCTGGACAAAAGAAAACCCTTGAGCTGCTCAAGAGATGGTGTTGGTGGCCTTCTATTACACGAGATGTAATTGATTATGTTTCTACATGTTCAGTATGCATCCAATGCAAGAACACTCCCGGCAAACCAGTGGGTTTACTACAATCTTTACCTGTGCCTCACAAACCTTGGTACATGATATCAATGGATTTTGTGGTGGAACTCCCCAAGTAACAATGGTTACAATACCATCTGGGTTGTGGTGGACTACTTTATTAAATTGGCTCTTTTTGTTCCCTGTATTGGGTTACCAACAGCTGCGGTGCTGGCTGACTTATTCATCAGGCATATCTTCCGGTTTTTTGGTCTACCTTCAGTGATCATTACCGACAGAGGCTCACAGTTTGCCTCCCGTTTTTGGAAAGCACTAACCTCGGCATTGCTTATTGATGACAGGATGTCTAGTGCTTATCATCCCCAAACAGACGGACAGACTGAGAGGACCAAAAGCGCTATGGAACAATACCTGCAGTGTTTGTGTCTTCAGTTTCAGTCAGACGGTCCTGCCAGCAGCATAATTTGCCTACAACAATTCCTACCATAGTGCCATAGGCACTTCTCCTTTCTATGCTCTGTATGGGCAACACCCCAAAGTCTGTTTATTTTCATTAATCCGGAAAACTGCCTAAACGAAGCCCATATTTCCTGATTAGGCAGAATAAAATCATTGCATGCTCGAATTGGGGCCTAAAAGCTGTTTTTCGCCCACTTCTCTTGGCCACCATTGGATTCCACGAGGGAATCCCATCCAAAGATGGCTGCCGGCACTTCCTCGACCTCCCCTGCGGACACATGACACCAGCGCCAGCCCTGATTGGCCCGCCCTCCCTCTACAAGGCTAACCACACACACCGGCAGGCGAGCGCCGGCCATCTACTAAAGGACGAGCTACTTAAGGAGCCCTGCCTGTCGGGAGCCTGTCCGGAGGCGTCCTGAGGTCTGAGCCATGGACCCTGGCCCATCGCAGTAAGCTTGCCCTGACCAGGAGCATATTGCCTCTTCCCTAGAACACCACCTGTCTACCCTAATAACTTACACAGAGGGCACCTTGAGACTCTCTCTGTGCATCACCAACCGTGGACTTCCATCTCCTTCCGGTCAGCCTTTGTTATTGTTATGAATCACTACACCGTATTCTGCTATGCATGTACCTGTAATGACGATTTGCACAGCCTAGCCTTATTTTCACTAGCTCTCCTATCCTCAGCTGGCAACATACGTACTTATATGACCCAAACCTGCAAACACTGTCCCATATCCAGCTCGCTCGCTTACGCCGTCATTATCACTGCCCTCGGCGGCCATTCGTTTTTAACTAAAATTGACGCATTACAGCAGGCACTGCTCGTAACATATAACCAACTGGGGTACACGCCATGCCTTACTACTGTCAATGATAGATCCTGCATTTAAACTGTCTAGGCGTCTGTATCAATGACTGCATTTCTATGATGGTAATGATTGCACCCTAACACCTGTAATACTGTTTGCATCCAGCCTGTTACCGTATCCTCCTGCTTGCAGTTGCCAGTGTTCGACTCTGTATTTAGACTGCCTTGATACTAATATTATTATTAGCATTAATATTCAGCCTGCTACTGTATACTCCCACCTATAGCGGCCAGTATTAGACTTGGCACCTAGCCTATTATTGCCACTAATATCTCACATAGCCACCAGCCCTGACTCATTTCTTGCCTACCTGAACCCAGCTGCCGCCATACTCACTTTGCCCTTCTGCATACCTCGAATCTAGATGTATAGGTGTAACTCAGTTGCTACTCAATGTATTTAGCCAAACCGCAACACTCATGACATCACTACTTAGTATGCGTCTACTCACCACTAACCTGCTTGTATGCCTCATGATCCTCTTAAACACTGTTCCACAGCTCAAGATGGCACCACATTCACCCAACACGCAACCCCTACCTGGACAAAACAACCAGACACCACTCTTAGACATAAGCACCCTTCAGCCACTGCCACTCACTAGTCTCCCTCAGTCCACCATAGACAGGAACCTAGGACTCAGAGCTAGACTAGCCAAAATCTATGAGCCTCTTGCCCGCTCACTGCTCACCATACAGAACTCCAGAGCACTTCCGTCCAAACCCAATCCCTTCACAATAACCACCAATTCACCCCAAAACCTCAACTCCAGCCCAATTCACCACTCCCTCATGCACGGCACTCCTGAATCAAAACAGGACAAGCATCATACCACCACCTCTAAAACCACAAATAGCCCCAAAATTAAGGGAGCCTTGATCAATGCCAGATCGCTAGTAGCTCATGCTATAGAAATAGCAGACTTAATCCTTAAAGAAAACCTTGACTTCCTCGCTATTCCTGAGACCTGGCTGCCCTCAGCAGCAGGCCCCATGCTCATGCTGGCAGTCCCAGAAAACGACTATCCTTAGACAAGATCGCCCCAACTCCAGAGGAGGAGGTGTCTCCATTATCCATAAATGCAGCCTTACCATGAGACTAGCAACGTCCTCCAATGCCCCCTCATGCGAAACACTTTCAAAGTCCCACTTACCGATACCCAAACTCTCAATATCTATTTAATCTACCGCCCGCCAGGTGCCATTGGCACCTTTGATGAAGACCTCAACTCCATTCTATCCAGCAATCTTAAAAGTGCTACGCAAGGTCTCACCCTGGGAGACTTCAACTTGGGCTATAATGACCCAGAAGACCATATCGCCCACACAATAGTAAACACCCTCACTGAACTAGGCTTTGCGCAAAAATGCACAGCACCTACTCACTCAAAAGGTAGAATACTTTATTGGATAGCCGATTACAACTGCCAAGCAAACATTACAAATATCTCACCCTTAGCCTGGACTGACCACCATCTGGTATCATTCATGCTCTCTACCGATAGACCTCCACCTCCGCCTACCATTAAGGCCCCACCTACTCTCACTAGAAATAAGAAGAATATGGCAGTAGAAAGACTCATCCCGAACCTACTCCCTACACTCAACTCACTCTCCGACAACCTCGAACCCGACACTTCGGTCGAAGAATGCAACAAAATGAGGGCCACCTCGCTGGACCTCATCGCCTCCCTAAAACTCAGACCAAGCAAACCAAAAACACACCTAAACAAATGGTACACACCATTCCTCAAAAACCTCAGGCAGCAGAAAAGAAACTGCGAGGCCACTTGGAAAAAATCCCCCTCAGTCACGAACAAACAAACTCTCCAAACTAGCCGCACTCTACAAAAAAGAAATTTACATGGCTAAACAAACCTCCTTTGACTCTCGCACATCCCAAGCAAATTCCAACATGAAAGAACTCTTCTCTATCCTTAAAGAAGTAGAAACCCCCATAGTACCCCAGGACGCCTGTACCAAAGATAAAAATTGGTGCTCAGAAATTCAAAGTGCCATAGCAAATAAGATAGCGACCCTCCAGTAAAATCTCCAGCACAAAGCCTCCCTCAATGTCATTGTCCCTCTAAAAATCCCAGACAAACTTACGCCCACAGATACTACCCACTTCAAGTTCTCCAAAGTCAATACACTTGAATTTGAAAAAATCATCCTGTCATTGAAACCATCCAATTGCCAGGGAGATCTGTGCCCAGCACAGCTTATCAAAGACGCTGCACGTGACCTCTCCCCTTTCATTACGAAACTGATCAATGCCTCCTTCGCTACTGGATCCATCCCCACCAACTTAAAACAATCATGGGTACGTCCGTTACTGAAAAAACCTACACTTGACCCAGCCACACCTACAAATTATCGGCCCATAACAAATGTCCCTTTCCTACTAAAAATCCTTGACAAGGTCGCCTATGTACAAATACAGAAGCACTTGGAAGATCACCACCTCCTAGGATCCAGACAATCAGGGTTCCGTCCTCAACACGGGACTGAAACCGCGCTCATTGACTTGAAACTCAGATCAACACACTTAGAGACAATGGACAAGCTGCCCAACTCCTCCTCCTCGACCTATCTGCAGCTTTCGATCTGGTCCACCATTCTGTCCTATGTTCACACCTCCACTCCTCAGCGAACTTCTCTACTGAAGCCATCACCTGGATCACATCATTCCTAAATGGCAGAACTATGAGGGTCTTCTCCCCTACTGCTGCAGCAGACCCCGTGCCCATCACATGTGGTTTACCACAGGGCTCCTGTGTCTCCCCCACATTATATAACATATTTAACAAGCCCCTTTTCGATGATTTGGATCATCTCGGTATCACCTACACTAACTATGCAGATGATACCCAGATCCTCCTCCCGCTTTCTGGAGATTATCAAAAGGATTTGGCCTTGCTAAATAGGGTATATATCATCATCCAGGCATGGATGGCCACTCACAGACTTTGCCTGAATGATGATAAAACAGAGCTAATCATCCTAGACACCACATCCAGCCTAAGGAAACTGTGCCTGGCCTACAATTCCTTTATGATTGACGGGAACAACATCTCAGTCAGTCAGGATGTGAAAAGACTGGGATTCTACGTGGACTCCAATTTCTCCTTCAAAAGGCAAGTGAGCTCCCTTGCATCTTCCACGGCATACACATGCAAATTAATCCGAGCAGCCAAACCATTTCTATCGGACACTAGCTGCCTTACACTCGCTAGAGCCCTCATACTGTCCTGCCTTGATTACTGTAACACCCTATACCTGGGATCGTCCAAGGCCACCATGAGCAAGATACAAACTGTCCAGAACAATGCTCTTAGAGCAGCTCTCGGTATCTCCAGAAGAGAGCATATTACAGGAATCAGCCAACAGAACAACTGGCTTCCCACTAAAGACAAAATTATTTTGAAAACGGCATCACTCACCCACAAATCTCTTAACAACGCTGCCCCAACATACCTGATCAACAGATTTCACAGACAGTCCTCCTTAAGACCCGTCAGAACTGCATATAAAGATTGCCTATCAGTTCCCAATTACAAACGAGCTACCATAGGGGGAAACAGTTTCCCGGTAAAAGCAGCCAAACAGTGGAACTCCCTGCCCCCTAACCTCAGAATGGCCCTGCCCTACCAGAACTTCCGCTCCAAGGTAGTTTCTTGGCTGCAAACGGAGACCCACTAGGACAACTAGATGCCGCACTACCCGCACACACTGTAACCACGTGTGCTTACATGTATATAATGCCTATCTGCCCAATGCTGCTTTGTACATAACACTAGTTTACCCGATGTATTTTATATGATGACTGCAACTAAGCTTCGAGAAAATCTTGTAAATGTTGCGCCCTGATACCTTCGGGTACGCTCGTGCATTATAAATAATAAACATAACATAACATTCCGTTGGATTCCGGTTTGTCTTTGGACACTCCTGCAGCCGTTCGTAATATCAGTGATCTAAAGACTATACAGAGGAAGGTCATACAGCAATTGGAGCGGGCTAAAAAATGAGATAAGTACTATGTTGATACTCACAGAGAACCCGCACCAGTCTACAAAGCAGTCATGAGAGTATAGCTGTCTACTAAGATCTTGAAGATACCGGGAAAAAAGAAACTGCTACCTAAGTACATAGGGCCATATGAGGTGCTAAAGGTTATTAACCCGGTTGCTGTCTGCCTGCCATTGCCACAACGATGGTGAGTGCATCCAGTATTTCACGTCTCACTCATTAAATCATGCTCCAATGCTACTAGACTGCCTATACAGCCTGTTGTTGTTTCTGTGAAAGGATCAGATGAATTTGAGGTACAAGAAATACTGGATATGAGATTACGTTCGGGCAGGCCTTATTATCTGGTGGACTGGAAAGGTTATGGCCCAGAAGACAGATCTTTGGAACCTCTTTCCAATATCCATGCTCGCGCTTTATTGAGAAAATTCAATTTGAAGAGGGGAGATGCTGCTCCTTTGGGGGGGTGGCACGGTCATGCATGCTGGACATTTTACCTCTGGATCTGGAACTCTGTACGCAGAACGGGTTATGCTCATAGAACTGCTAGACCGTTTTATTCGAGATGGAGGTTGTTTGATGTATTACCAGGAAAACGACGTCTGCATTATTCACGTCGTTGAATTCACGTGACTCAAGATAGTCACGTGTGTTACGGCAGAACATTCTTAAGCAGCGTGGATACGTGGCTCGCTGCTTCTGATTGAACATTTTGGAGTCTTGGTAGCTGAACTCTTCATCTACGTCCTCGCATCCCGTCAGTTGCTTCCTTGGCCTTCATCGACGTGTTTCCTTCACACGCAATGTCCTGTATCTGCCTTCAGCAAGTTTCGTTAGCGTGTCTTCTCATACGCGGGTTCCTGTTTCATTTCCATGCTGTTTTCCTGTCCGTGTTAAGTTTCTGCTTTCAATCCCACGCGGACGCTGAAACTCTTCAAGCGCGGCTGGCCTGGCTGTGTGTACTTGTTTCGTGTGTAAAATCACACGTGGAAGCTGGAACTTTTCAAGCGCGGCTAGTCTGGCTGCGTGTACTTGGTTCTCGTGTATCCAGCACACGGTTGATTTGAACCGGTGAAGAAATAACAGGTGGACTCCTTTCAATTTTTTTCTGTTTTTTGTGGGAAAGGAAGGTGTATCTACAACTTTTATTGGAAGGTGACCGTGCGCAGAACTATGGACGCTATCCTGTGGTGCACCAACCCGGTATCTAGCGTGAACCTTGTGCCGTTCGGGATAAGTCTCCCTTACTAACCTTCCCTCCTTTGTCGTTGGTTTGTTTCCTGGATTTCTTCATAGACTTTGGTGGATACTCCAGTTCTAAGCCTACAGGTTAGTGTTGGAATTGTGTTATTGCCTTTCTATCAGAGAGGTTAGTTGAGATAGTCTCTCATGATGCTTTATTTTTTCCTAGGCTGCCTTCCTATTACTCTCCCACGCCCTTTCCAGTGATCCTTCTCTCTGCCTGTTTTACCAGTCAGAGAGTTGTATCATTTGGAAGGTCTAAATTGACATCACTACTATCAAATCTGTGAATTCAAGGATCCGGAAGACCCCTATCAATTGTATCCTTTTTGGTTACCGTATCCTTTTCATAAGATACTTTGGGGATTTATGACATCGATATATACCACACGACGGGGGCAGAACATAAAAACAATACGGAGAAGACAGTTGATGGTATTAAAAATAGCATAGGATTTTGGTCCAAATTGCCCCTGGCAATGATGGGGAGGGCGGCTTTGCTTAAAATGGTAGTCCTGCCCAGATTGCTACACTTTTTCGTAAACATCTCGTATGTGATACCCAAACACTTTTTTGTCAAACTCCAGGGGTTTCATCTAGCACAACGCCAGAAACAGGGTAGCCCTCTGGAAATTACAAAACTTGTGTGACGGGGGGGGGGGGCATAAACCTGCCGAACTTTGAGTTATATTACATGGCAGGTCATCTGCAATATGTGGCGAGGTGGTTATCTAAAGAGGAAATGGCAGAAGCTAGGCTGCTGCGAAGGGATCCAGCTCCCTACTTCCTCGGGGAGACAGTGTGGCTGCCTAGATCAACGGTATCAGGGATGGCTAGATTGTTGGTGCTTGGCTGGGAGGTGTGGCGTAGGGTATGGCAGAACGTCGGAGACCCGGCCCCGTTTTTTCTGTCTGCAGGTGCCGCTAGTGGCGTTGTGTAGGGGAGACTCCCAACTGATAAAAGGGGTCCGTAGATACTGGGAACTGGTGGGTCTAGCTACCCTTGGTGATATATGGCATGAGGGGGTGTTATTGGACTTTCAGAGTTTAGTGGAGGACACCGGGGTGCATAAGGGCCAACACATTGCTTATTCTAGAATCATTAAACTAGTGAGAGAACGATGGCCTGAGGCAGTGCTTGCGGAACAACCGGATGCCTTCATAGAGACAATGTATGATGTCTCGGAGGGGGGCACGAAATATCTCGTATATATGAGTTGCTGAGCACTAGGGCGGGGAGGAAGTTGCTCCAACTAAGGCGAGACTGGGAGGAGGAGGGGGTGCACCCATGACGGATGGACAATGGGATAGAGCTCAAAAGGTATCACAAGAAGGTGTCCCGTAATGCGAGACTTCAGCATATCCAATTATATGTCACTCAGAGCATATCTGACCCCCGGCAAGATCGCTAGGTTTGGCGGCCCAGCGATACAGAAATGCCCTAGGTACGGGGAGGTAGAGGCTGGGTTGTTGCACATGTTTTGGGCTTGCCCGGAGTTGGGTAGGTTTTGGACAGAACTGAAAACACGACTAGCAGATAGAGGGGTCAGGCTGGATGTGGAGTCGGCGTGGGCATGTATGCTTGGGGGTTTCACTAGACCACGTAACTTGACACACATTAGCAAGATGAGGGACCTGGCATACATCTTGGCCAAATGGAGAATTGCAATGTGCTGGAAAGCAGCCCATCGGCCCAGAATTGATTTGTGGTGGGCAGACCTTTTAAAGTGGGCAGAAGCTGAAACGGCCGCCTGGTATAAAGCCGTTACCAGCGGGGGGAGGAAGAGGTGGGCCCCCTAAGAGCATGAAGACAATTGGTGACCTCAATGGCGAGTCCCTCCCAGGCCGACCACAGCGATGATGGCGCGGAAGTGATGGTGATAATAGACACGCCTGAAGATGTATAGGTGAATGACATGGGTATAATGGCTCAAGTTAGTGGGGTGGGAGGGGGGGGGGGGGGAAGGACTGAAGAGCGCATTCTGCAATATAATGTTTGAAGCTTAATCATGAACATCCTAATTGGTTGTAATGTTTCAAGTGTTGTTTATAAAATAATAAATATTTCAAAAATAAAAAAATAAAAAACTATCTTTTCGAGTACATCCATAACCCTGCCACTACATTTGTTTCTGTTATTGCATCAATTTCTGTTGCTGTTTTCTTTTTTTATTGCCACAACATGTTTTCTCTGTGGCCATCTTGTTTCTGTGTTGCCACCTTGTTCATTCTTCTCTCGGCCGCTCCTACAGACTGAGGGGCTAACACATAGCGAGGAACAGATTTAATTTTCATGAGATGAAAACTGTAACACTGTCATGCTCTGAATGTATTCTAGAGGTTTCCATGTACAGCTTGTATACAATTTCCCCAGACATGGAGTAAATGTCAAATGGGTATGGTTCTAGAGCACCTATCACCAGGAGCCATATATAGCTCATGGTAGCTGATGGTGTCAAGTTAACCAGGCTCCCCTAGGCTATATGCAGGAGCTAGATCGCTCCCAGCAATTATGAACCCTGGAAGTCAATGGCTGTAATATGGTGCTGTTACAGACACTACTAGTAAACTATCAGTACATGTGTATTGGGACGATTCACCTACTCCCGAGAGGGTAGCCCCTTTCCAGGCTAGGAGGGTGAGTGAGGCTGCTATCCAATAGTCCCCCTATGGGTGGTTAAAAGAGGGAGATCTTCATGGGGAGGGACTCGCCCTCTGGGGATAAGGACGATCACCTGGGGTAAAGCCCATTGAATGTTGTTACTCCCTGAAATTCCTTAGCCCACCCAAATGTCCAGAGTCACTACATTGAAAGCAAACCTATGTATTATTATAACATAGGGCCTAAAGCTAAAAGAACTAGGACGAGGAAGAACACAAGACCATTCATTGTAATAACAATTGTACGAGGTGACCCCAAGGAGGCATGCAGATTAAGTCACTAACAAAGAAGCAGAACTCATGCAATCTGCATGGGAGGAACTGGATACTATGTATAAAGGAACCAAGGACGATTAGAAGTGTCAGGCCCGGCTGCGGAGCCGAACGCAGCCATAACGAGAAGCACAGATTTGGCAGGCACAGCAGTATCAAGTCCTGTTGGGGAAAGCAGCTGGCGTCCATATTCTCCTATTCTAAAATGCGGGAGATTGAAACGCCGACCTACAGCTGTGTAAAAAAGCGGCAAGCGGCAAGAGGACTCCAAAGCAGTTCTCCACCTGCCGTGGAGGAGGACCGAATCCCGAAGCCAGGAAGACGCTGTAAAGCCACGAGTGCAGAGAAAAGAAGCCCACAAAGCCAGGGAAAAATGTCCCGGGTCGCAGGAAGTCCCGGCAATGTACCAGAGCCCCGTAAGAGGTAAGGGGAGGTACACGAGAACCAGAGGGGATCTAGGGGTTCACACAGAGGCTAAGGTGGCTTTTCCCCAGCCCAGTATTAGCGAGGACATTAATGGGCACAAGGAGAGAAGGGTCTCGGACCGCCAACAGTGTGAAAGCTAGCATCAGAAGAAATCTCCCTTGGTGCAGTGGTAGCGAGGGAACCACAGGCCACCCGGAAGGGTCTGGAACCCCAACAGCAAGAAAGAAATCTACCAAACAATACCAGGAGAAGAGAGTAATTCTCCTCGTACAGGCCCAGGACTTGTGCTGAAGACGCCAGAGGAAGGAAGTCCTTCCCACTGGTATTTCTGTTGTAAAGCAACATTCTTTGGACACTATTCAAGAAGCAGGAGAAGGGAGCCATTCTCCTAAAGAAGGAACTTTTTGTTAGATTATCTTTTAGTTATAGTGAGAGGATTAGAGTAGGATTTCACACAGGACGGTGCAACGTTGATTTGACGAACATTCTGATAATTCCTTTAGTTTCAGTTCGAGGCCTCTTAGAGATAGGGATAAAAAGGTTGTTCTATTTGAGAAATAAAGGTTTATAACCAAATGCATGCCACTTTTGTGTCAGCTTCCTTCTTCAACACCCTTAGAGTATCCAAATGCTAAACAACCCAAAACCCCTGAAAAGATTTCCATCTTCATGATGACATATCTGAGGAGATCGAAATGGAGATTTGAGAAACTGGGTCTCTTGTCGCACATTCAAATTCACAATTGAGTTCACAGAATTCTGCATTCTGAACTCATGTGGAGGTTTGTTGGTAGAGGTCATATTACAGTAGTGGGTGACCTTTTTCAGAGTGTGCTGCTTCTTCCATCTATCTCTCTGCATCACTGCAGGTGCTGAATTTGGACTCATTACCATTGTTGATGTTGGTGTCGAAGACCTCTATTTGTGATCGCTTACTATCGGAAAGAGAATATTCTGATCACCATCATCCTCAAAACCAATAAGGGCTGGTGAGAGAGGTAATGGGTTTGACAGGCTAAAGAACATTCTCATCTAGCTTAGATGACCGAATACGGCACAGTCCCCTTACCGACTGACTTGCTGCTGAGGATTTAAAAACTCTAAGCTATCCACAAGCACATCCCCCTCCTACAACGAAATCTTGGAGCGACATGTGCACTATCTGGTACAAGTGGGAATATATTAACCCACGTTGCAACAGACTTGTACATGTAAAACAATACATGTTTTTCGGGCTGGCTAGTACAGTGCCGGACACAGCCAAGCAAATGACAACATTAGTAGCACTTGCACCAACAATTGGTTTGCTTGTAGTTCTGAATGATGTGCTTCTTGATGTTTCAGACTACGATTGCCTGCCCCACCATCGACAATTGCAGCAGCAGTGGTTTCTTTAGTAACACTTGCCGCATTTCCCTTTTTTTTTTCTTCTCTTTCCACAGACTACCTAATTTTTCTCTGTGCAGTAGTCAGCAGGCTGAGATGCCTTCGGGCTGTAGAACCGCATACAACAAATAGGATAGAAGAGAACGTGTGGCTGCTGAGAATATGATGATTGTTGTTACTTTTTACCTTGCTACCCCAAATAGCGATAGAAGGCAGGTTTTGCAATTGCAGTAAATTCTAGTGTTTCATGAGCTAGTGTGTATGCTACAGTGTTCAGTTTAGGTGTCTGGTGCATATTCCCTTTGAAGCAGGTGATGTGTTACATCACACATCTAATAAACCAATTGACTGACCACCATCCACCTCACTATTTCTTTCCCAAGTAGTGACATCAAAAGTGCTTTGTGTGAGAGTGTGTGGACTATGTTATAAGTTGTGTAAGAGCGTGTTCAATGAGGGTGCCAGCAGTAAAATACCCAATACAGATGGTGCAGCATCTCCAGGTAGAGAAAGTCAAAATCTATCTCTAATAAAATCCATAGCATACCCTA
Source organism: Ambystoma mexicanum (assembly GCF_040938575.1). Taxonomy (NCBI): domain Eukaryota; kingdom Metazoa; phylum Chordata; class Amphibia; order Caudata; family Ambystomatidae; genus Ambystoma; species Ambystoma mexicanum. Next base: position 1,045,306,049 of record NC_090924.1, read on the forward strand.
CCTTTCTGTGAGATACAAGTACATCCTTTGAAATGGCATTTCCTTTGCTCCCAATAAGAAATAAAAATATCAGGTTAAGCTCTGACTAATATTATCCCACTTCCGCGTAAGCCTCTGAAGAAAATGTTTATTTCAACTGATTTTCACACATTTAAGGAAATCCTTCTCTCATTGAAAAAGGTCAGATACGCAACACCCATGCTCTCAAAGATTCATTTACCTAGCTAGGTGACCCTGGCTGCGGCAATGCATTACCAACATATCTTAAAAGGTTGTTACATTTTGTGAAACCCAAGTACAGTGAAAATGTGGGCGATTTCAATAAATATATTCAGTCAGGCGCTGCCTCAAGACTTGCCGAAAAACCTGATGTGTACTAAAGAAAAGGAGCCCCAGTCCGATAAGGAACATGTGAGCACCCATTCAAAAATCAGGGATGTGTAATGCTTCAATTCAACCAACGAAAAAAATGTAACAAGTATAGATCATAACAAGTGTGAGAAACATTAAGAGCAAACTTACTTGACATTGATGCACAGTATAGTTTATTAATCAAAACAGTAAAATTATATTTTAAAATTAAAATAATCTAGATTTTTCCAACTATCAGAGTTGCTAGCATAATTTAACATGAACGTATTGATTTTAGACACATCATCACACAAAGCACATTAAAAGGCCCAACATGCATGTTACTTACTGAATTAATGCATGAAATCGCTCAAAGCCAAGCTCCTCTGCAGCCAACGCAGCTACACAAAAAACACACTTTTCAGCACTGCACAAAGCAATAAAAACACAAGCACACACAGCAAGCCAAAATCATTTAAAACATCAATTTAAGATTTATCTAGAACATCATTATTGCAGTTACCATTTTAAATTCACATGGATTAGAGTAACAAGCCATCTTAATACTAATGCATTTTGTAGGCTTTTGATTACAAAAGCATAAAACAAGTACACTTCAGTTGGCAATAGATACACTAGGATGCAATAAATGTTAATACTAGAAAGTTTTAAAACGGACACATCTAAAATACTACTTAAGCAGACAGGTTCAACAAGATGTAAATGTTCGCACTAACAGATGCTGAACAGAAAATCCATGAGAATCTATAATTGTATTATACTAAAAAACTGATTTTTTTGTGCTATTTTATAGAGTATAAACTGTATTAAGCTTTTAATAATGTAAAACCAATTGTTTCATTATTAAGGATCTGGAAAATATGTAAATGCACTTAATCCTAGGACATGAAATTTGCATTTTTGTATGCAATCATTTTTTTAAACTGCACAATTTCATTGTTGTGCCACTGTCACACAAAATTGGAATCAATATCTTCGTCCAGCACAGCAAATCATTAACTTGGCATTTTTCTTTCTATTCATTTTGTTCAACCAGAGACAGTGCCAATTCTAAAACAAACACCTTTAAATGTTCTTTCTTTATTTCATTAACAACGATTCTAAAGAGGAACCAATCATATGACTCGCATTACTTACTGTAAAAGCATTTCTGATGATTGTATCTGCTTAGATTAACATGCTGTGCATATGGTCCGACATCCAGTGGTAACCGCAGAGTATTGCATCTCGTCTTTCGAGAATCGAAAGGGGACGTCGACAAGGGCGTGCCTGTAACACTATCCCTATGTGACGTGTAGTGTACCCAAGATCCCTCACGCGTTGATGTCCCTGCGATTGTATTTTTTCTGCCGCGAGGGAGCCTTATGACTATAGTGAGTACAGAAAAGAGAGAAGTAGTAAGACGTCTTATGTTCCTTCAATCCGAGCAGGGAGGAAGGGTGGGCGCATGTGAATCCTAGCAGATACAATCGTTAGAAATGCTTTTATGGTAAGAAATGCATGTCTTCTGATGTTTGTTAATCTGCTTAGAATCACGTGCTGTGCATAGACTAGCGAGCAGTACCCGGAGTTGGAGGTGGGTTGTGAGAAGGAACAATAGTGAAAAGTTGTCTTAGTAATGCCTGTCCCACCTGAGAATCAGACCTAGATTGGGTGTCTAGGCAATAGTGTTTTGTAAAGGTGTGTACAGAACTCCAGGTTGCCGCTTTGCAAATGGACGCAAGGGGAACATTTGCAATGAATGCTATGGAAGCCTCAGTGCCTCGAGTAGAATGTGCTCTAGGCTTGAAGGGCAGCGTGTAGCAGAGTGTGATGCATTTAACAATCCACCTAAAGATAGTGGATTTGGAGACTGCATCTCCTTCTCTTCCTACCGCCACTAAAACGAAAAACTGATTAGTCTTTCTTAGTGGTAGAGTTCTTTCCATGTAGAACATGACTGCTCTGCGTACGTCAAATGTGTGTAGGCTTTTTGGTCTCATGCTTGAAGGGTTTTGAAAAACGTTGGTAGTTCTATAGATTGGTTCACATGGAACTTAGAAATGAATTTAGGCGCAAACCTAGGGTGAGTGCGTAGAACCACCTTATCTTTGTGAAAAGGTACAAAGGGATCTAGGACTGAGCGCGCTTGTAGTTCACTTACTCTCCTAATGGAGGTAATAGCTATTAAATAAGCAGTCTTATAGGTGAGATCTTTAAGACTTGCTCTGTGCATGGGCTCGAAGGGAGGCCCCATAAGTCTAGTCAACACCACGTTTGGGTCCCATCCGGGAGCAGGGTTAGAAATGGGAGGGTGAATTCTTTTCACTCCCTCCATGAAACCCTTAATGACTGGTATCTTCCACCACAACACTTTCTGTTGTGATGTAGTGTAGGCTGAAAGCGCAACTAAGTGAACCTTTAGAGAGTTAAAGACCAGGCCCGAGTCAAGTAAATGAGTTAGGTACTGCTCTCCCACAACAATGTGTGTGGGAGAGCAGTTAATCGGGTTAATGCTCTTTGAGTTGCACCAGATGACAAACCGTTTCCACTTACTGGAATAGCAATATCGAGTGTTCGGTTTTCTTGCCTCCCTGAGAATGTCCATACATCTCTGAGGGAGCTGCAGGTGCCCAAACTCTATGACCTGAGGAACCAGGCCGCTAAGTTCAATATCTGCGGGCATGGGTGAAGCGTCTCCCCTTTGTCTTGCGACAACATGTTGTACGGGCAAGGCAGTTTCACTGGAGGCGATAGGGACATCTCCATCAAATGAGCGAACCAGGGTTGGCGGGCCCACAAGGGGGCCACCAGTATCATCATGACTGGTTCCTGGTGCATCTTGTGCACTATTTTGTTAAGAAGGGGAGTCGGGGGGGGGGGAAAGCATAAACCAATTTCCCTGACCATGTTATCCAGAGTCTGTTCCCCTTGGAACGGTTCTGGGATTACTTGGAAGCGTAATCTTGGCACTGAGCGTTCTCCAGAGTAGCGAACAAGTCAATTTCTGGGAAGCCCCATTCTGCGAAAATGTTGAGACGATGTCTTCGTGTAATTGCCATTCATACTCCATGGGCAGCGGGAAATCTCTGCTGAGTAAGTCTGCTAGAAGATTGAGTTCCCCTGGAACATGTTGTGATAACAGGAACATGTTGCGTTTGAGAGCCCACTGCCAAATGTTCTGTGACAATATGGACAGCCCTGGAGAGTGAGTGCCCCCCTGTTTTTTCAGATAGTACATGGCCGTGGTGCTGTCTGTGAGGATCAGGACCGTCTTTCCTTGCAGTTGTGTCTGGAAAACTTTTAGTGCTTTGAAAACTGCCAACAGTTCCAACAGGTTTATGTGGTTGGAAGCTATGTCTGAAGACCAAACTCTGTGCACTGTTTGCTGAAGCAGGAGAGCTCCCCACCCTGTGAGAGATGCGTCTGTAGTTAAGAGTGGCTTCCACTGCAGGGTTGGTGAAGGATTTCCCCTTCAAGAGGTTGCCCCTTGACCACCACCGCAGTGAGAGAACGAGGGCTGGCGAGATCGTCCCAGTGTCCGCTGGCCTGACACCACTGGCTGTTGAGCCACTCCTGCATTGGACGCAAGCGCGCGTGAGGAACCAAGTAAATACATGACACCATCATTCCTAACAGTCGCTTAGCCTTGCGTACCGTCACCTCTCGACTGGCTACATATTGAGGGATTTGAAACCGCATGTTTTGGACCCTCTCGTTGGAGGGGAAAACAAGGCCGTCCTTTGTTCAAATTAGAGCCCCTAGGAACTACTTGACCTGACTGGGGTCTAGGCTGGATTTTTTCTCGTTTATAGAGAATCCCAGACTGAACAAAAGATCTATCGTCTTTTGGATATTTGACGGACAGGTTTCGTAAGAGTCCCCTGTTATGAGCCAGTCGTCAAGGTAAGGATAGACTGGGATGGATTGACTGCGCAGATATGCTGCTGCCACAACTAGTACCTTTGTAAATACCCTTGGTGCAGATGCTATGGCCAAGGGCAGTACCTTCAACTGATAATGCTTGTCTTGTATCATAAATCTGATGTATTTTCTGTGCGCTGGCAACATTGAAATATGAAAGTATGCATCTTTCATGCCCAGTGTTGCCATGTAATCCCCCTGTGATAGCACGGGAACTACTTCCTGCAGAGTGACCATGCAGAACTTTTGTGGCTTTACAAATTTGTTCGCTAGGCGCAGATCTAATACAGGGCGAATGGTTAGATCCTTTTTGGGTACAAGGAAGTACACTGAATAAATACCTTCTTTTACCTGTGACAGAGGTACAACTTCTATGGCTCCTTTTCCTTGTTGTATCTCGACTTCCTGAAGAAGGATACGAAGATGGTCTAGTGTCAGTCTTCTTGCTCGTGGAGGTCTGAATGTTGGGGACCTGTTCAACTCTATACAGTACCCGTGTGCCCCGGTCTTTAGCACCCACTGGTCTGTAGTTATCCCCTCCCATGCCTGAAGGAACGATGTAAGCTGGCCCCCAACCAGGAAGACATGGCAGGGGACCCGTCATGAATCTTCAGGTCATTTTGAACCCGAGGCCGGGGAGCCTCTGGGAGTAAAGTTCCGGTCCCTTCCTTTTCCATGACGCTGACCCCTCTGGGGATATGGGGAGGTTTCTCCGCTGGTTCCCTGTGGAGAGGACCAATTGTTTCCCCGAGGAGTACTGTTGTTGAGGGAAGCATTGGCCACAAAAAAGCTATGTGGAGCCAGATCCTCATCTTGCAGAGGGTCTTTGTGTAATTTGGTCTAGTGTTTTCAGGGTGTCATGCCCCTTTTTTGCAGTCTCGAGGGCCTCGTTGACCGCTTTTCCAAACAGGTTGGATTCTTCCACGGGTTTATTTATAAGTGACCCTTGCGTCTCTGGCTTGAACCCAGAGTTCCTTAGCCACACATGTCTCGTCAGGAGTGTGCCCTGAGCCAGAGATCAACCAGCTGTTTCGGCAGAATCCAAAGTGTTTTTAAGTATGCTTTGGTTCACTTGTCTGCCTTCAGTCACTGTGGCCAGGAGACGAGTTTGTAGTGGTTCGGGAACCTCCTGTAGGCCTTCTTGTAGCAAGGCCCACTGAACGTCCGCGCAGCTGGCCAATAAGGTGGTATTGTTGGCAATATGTGTTGAAAAAGCTGCTGCGGCTGTGACCCTCTTCCCAAGGGCGTAAAGTCTTTTACCTTCTTTATCAGGGGGTGCCTCGCCGGTTGACAGAGGGACCCCTTCCCTTTTCCTTGTAGTGGTCACCACCAGAGAGTCTGTGGTGGAGTGACCTATGATATAAAGAGGGTCTGAGGGAGAAGGACGAAAGAGCTTTTCTATCCTCGGATTCACACCTCTTGTAAGAGCAAGTGTTGATAAGGAGGGAGCCAGACATTTTTTTATATGAATTGAGGAGAGGAATAGCCTGGCTGGCTGGTGGCTTCTCTTTGAGGTGTCTTCCACGTTTTTTAATTGAATTGAGGAGAGGAATAGCCTAGCTGGCTGGTGGCTTCTCTTTGAGTAGGTCTTCCACAAAGTCAGATTCAGGGACAGCTTCATCTGTGGCGATTTTGAAGTGTTCAGCTGCATTGCGCAACATGACGTTAAACGTCAATTGATCATCCGTGGCGAGGGTTGTCTAGTGGGAGTGGTCTGTGGGGAATCCAAACACATTGCGTCAGGATCTTGTGAGGGATCTGGAGACTGACATGGCTGAGGGTCACCCATATCCGGGTTGTCCCCCCCACCCCTCTATGGGATCATGCATGTCCTCAGGGTTGATGAATTGATCCTCATCCTGAGTGTCTGCAGGAATCTCCTCCTCAGTGAGGTCATAGGTGTATATATCCTCTTAATGAGAGGGGTCAAAGAGTCTTGGGAATTTTGCTACAGGGTCCAAAGGGCTCTCATCCCGTGGTCTTCTAGGCGTGGGTTGCTCTGAACGGGTAACAAACCTGTCCAGCCTTTCCATACAATTTTCAAACTTTTCTCTAGTCTAAACAGAAGACCTAGTATGGTCTAGAGGTGAAAAAGGATCTTGAAAATGTTCTTCTGTCGTAAAACGTCAGGATTTTTGGCTCAACGTCGAAGACAACCCTTCCTCGCCGTCCAAAAACTCCTCCTGGGGGACCGACAGAGGTGGGGCGTCCCTTTGCCTTTCTTTAGGCTTGGTGCACGGTTCCGGTACTCCCCTTAAGCTATCCTTGGATTTCGACGGATCCTTGGGCCTTTCCATAGGCCTCAGAGAATCTCTTTACTGCCGTTTATGCTGTCGGCAACGTCCTCCGCAGACAGGAGGCGTGTAGCCTCAGCCTGCGATTGTGAAGGAGTCTTTTTCGGCAGAGCGGGGGCTTGTCTTCGGTGGATGCCTTCTTCGGCAGAGCCGGAACCCTGTCGTCGCCGGACGCCTTCTTGCGATGCTTCTCGACGGAACCCGGGATATTAGAGATGGCGCCCTTTGATTTTTATTGATCCAGTCGCTAGGCGCATATGCGGCTGCGGGGAGGGCTGCCGTTCCTGACGGTCGGCGGGTGCCACCAGAACTTCAGGTGTACCCGCTGGCGCTGAGGTCTTATTAGACTTGGTCGAAGGTTGACTTGGGGTTGTGTGCTTAGTGCTATGTAGATGTTCGTCTTTGTCGCTGGGGTGTACATTCCCCATAGAAGTGCCTGAGCCATGCCTGGCGGGGCCGGGGACAGACGATGCAGAGCGGGAGCGCTCCGTCGAAAGGTCAACCTCCAGGTCGGAGGTCTGTTCGTCACTATTGCCGTCGTCACAAATTTGGTGCCTGCGGCAGTGGGAGAAAACTTGGCCTTCGATATCCAGTAGGCTGCCCACCACTTGACATTGCGCTCGTTTAATGTCTTTGGGCAGAGGCGCAATCTACTTCGTTGTGATCGAGGGGCAAGCAACGGTTACACCATTTATGCTCATCTCTCCAAGGAAATTTGCTTTTGCAAATGGGGCCAAACATAAATGGAGTCCTCTCCATAGCCGAGGATGGGTAGAGTGACGAAGACCAAAAGGGAACGAGGAAGGAAAGGGAAAGGCATTCTCAGATTGTACAGAAATGTCCACCCCAACCCCACTCTCCCTACTGTGTAGGCCGGCGGAAGGCCCGGCCACGTTGTCGGCAGCGCCGACTGGATCACCAAACGTCGAAGTTCTGAAAATTCAGGTTTTCGGCGGAGATTTGGAACAGCCGTCAAATATGGGATGGGTAGGGTGATCTTAAGTATTTGATATAAACTATTGGACCAAAGGTCGAAGGGACAATAGGCAATGTCTCTGACAAGCTCTGAATAAGGCGACCAGTATGCTGGGTGGAAAAAAACAATCTGAGGGACGTCGACGAGTGAGGGATCTTGGGTACACAACACGTCACATGGGGATAGTGTAACAGGCACACCCATGTCGACATCCACTTTTGATTCTCGAAAGACAAGATGCAATACTCTGCGGTTACCACTGGATGTCAGACCATATGCACAGCAGGTGATTCTAAGCAGATTAACAAACATCAGAAGTATTGTTGCCTATTCTGCATATCATGTGTGATTTTCTCCATTGCTGCAATTCCTACCCTCTTCTGCCACATATATAGGTTTGAGTCGTAAACACTGTTCCACTGGTATGTCAATCCCAATGCTGTGCAACTAACAGACAGATGATTATGGTGGTAAGAAATGAGTGAAGATGGCATATAATTTGATCACAGATTCCAACTAATGGATCTACAGATATTATAACTATAGGGATTTGCTTAATCCTGGAGTGAATATCCTTACAGGGAATGTGAAATGTACCACACACTGCACTAATGAGACATCTCTAATGTAGCCAGATCGAACACAACATTGATCTTCCATGCAAAATAAAGCTCAAACAGCTTTGTATTAGGTGCCACATATAACCAAATTAACTTGATGCAATTTGGACACAGATTAATGATTTGACACAGAAGATTGCATTAATGACATGCGGTATGCCTGCACAATCTAATTCTGCACATCATGTATGGGGTGCCATTTTGCACCAATTATGGCTACCTCAAATAGCCTGGGCTCTGCTGGTCCAGCAAAATCGTTCGAATTCTAAAACCTTCATCCTTGCCCAAAGCATGTCACAGTACTTGTCTCAACTATGGTTAATGAAATCTATTGTTCTCTCTCACAGGATAAATAAGTGTTAGCTGGCGTTAAGTCCAATGCTGTGACTTGTTTAACAGGAAATACTGTATGTATACTGGTACCCACATTTCAAGCCATTAGCCAGGTATTAAATGTTACCCGGGCCAATAGTTCTACACATACACAACACACCATTTCTTACTCGTCACAAGTCATTTAACACTAGCCAACGGCTAGTGGCAAGTGCACATTTTAAGGCTTGGTTACACTACGTTCTTCCATGGAAAAGCAGGTTATTTATGGAGCGTAGACTATGCTAAAACTAAGATAGTAAACTGGAAGGAAAATCCCCTTACCCATTTGGCGCTTGTGGACTGACTTGCAGGGGTGGAGCTGGATGCCAAATAGTAAAATTAACAGAGTGCAGCAAAGCTTGACTAGAATGTACATAGTATTATTAGGGTATTTATTGAGCGCAAACCTATTTTCGAGAGGCAACAGAGGGTTTTACAATTCATTGGGGTAGTGAGAGACACAAGGGAGCAGGCAGCTAACAGGGGAGGGGAACGGGCAGGCAATGTGGCTGTATATTCTCTTACCAGCAACCAGGGGGGAGAAGATCACCCAGTCGTAGGTTAGGTTGTGATGGAGGATGTGTGGACTAGGTATTAGGGAGGCAACGGAGGCAACCTTACCTCACCACTAAACCAAATCTCCCTCATTGAGTGGGCCCAGCTCTTTAAAAGATGTTGTCCCCATTTTGTAAGTAGTGGAGTATATCCAACTTCTTTGTCAGATTCTACCAAATCATCACGTTATAAGAATAGTCCCATTAATGAGGTGTCATCATACAGACCGATTAGTCGAATTGCTATAGATTGCAAACATTTTATCTTGAATAATCATCCAAGAATTAAACCGATGGAAAGGTAAAAATTAAACATTAACTGGGCACAAGGGTTTTTTAGATTAGGGCTCTCCGGGGTGGACCAGGTTTTCGTTCAATGACATTTGTCAAATAAATATGCACTGGCCAAGAAAATGTCCCTATATGCAGCTTATCTAGACTTCGTTTTGGTCAGGGATAGGCTCTGGGTGAAGCTGACAAGAATCGGAATAGATAGATGGCTGCTCGATATTATCAGGGCTCTATATTCTCGGACCTCAGTACAGGTCAGGTTTGGCCCAGATGATCAACTCACTCAGAAGGTTCAGACGGGGAGAGCGGTTAAGAAGGCTGCCGGTTTCCCCTGGATCTCTTTTGCCTGTAAATTAGTTACATGCCCAAGTTCGAAGACACCACCAAAGATATTGCCAGCATTGAAGGGAAGCCTGTGCCAATGTTGTTCTATGCAGACTACTCGGTTCTTCTTGCCAGGACGCCAATTGCTCTGAGAGCACAACTACAGGCAGTAAAATGTCTAACCCTGAACAAATCTAAGTCTAAAGTCATGGTCCTTTATCTTCATAATGGGAAATCAAACCCCTTTTTTAAGTTGGATGGTGAACCTATTGAGGTAGTGTAAAGTTTCTCATATCTGGGTGCAGTTATTAACTCCAATCTCTCCTGAAAAGCCGAAGCACAGTCAGCAACCAGAAAACCACAATAGCAGGGAGAGCCAACGTCAACTTTGTGTGCAAACACATGGGCACATTTTGCCTTAGAAATAGAGACAGTTTATTGAGGGAGGTTTGGAAGCACTGTTGCTTGGCTGATGGCGCTGAATTATGGGGTGTCGATAAGTCGGTTATCTGAGTTAGTCTATGTGAACGTCATTTCTAGAAACAATTTCTATATTTACCAAAACGTTTTCCATTTGCCGTTCTCCATGCAGACATTGGCTTCCAGAAACAACAGAGAAGGTATTTTGGTAGATCTGGCGTGGCAAGAACATGTCTCCTAATCTTTCAGCTTCCCTTGGAGAAAACAGCTGACACCGGCCCTTAAAGAGTTTGGCGTAGGCCTTATCCTGGAACCTCTATCAATCCATGGATTCTTACAGGACCCGGTTGTCAAAGCGCAGAGTAGTCCAAGAGGCAAGAACAAGTAGGGCAGAAGAGGCGGAGTTGGCATGCTTGCTCATGTAGGTTGTACAGTGATTTGTGACAGGACGGAGGCCACCAAACAATTGTCAACCTTTGCCAACCTGCAGAGTAGATGCCTCATTGCCGTTGCTCGAGCGGATAGCTTACCCTTAGCTCTTGCTATCAAGAAATGAAAGGGCATATCGAGTCCAAAAGGCCTACTGTTTGAAGCAGAGCAGAAGACCTGCCACACTTAATTCTCATATGTCCAGCCTACAATCCCCTATGGTAATATTGCATTACCACTCTTAAGAAGAGAAGGTCTCTCGTACCACTCAAATGCTGCTCTGTGATTTCTCTTGAGAGATTTTGATCAAGACACCACTAAATCAACTGCAGGTTTTATTTACGGTGCCTGGCGACCGAGAGCAAACAGGATCAGTAGCCTCCGAGTTCAGGGTACCTGGGTGTTATTGTCTTTAGGGCTGCGAGAAAGGAAGTCCATCATTGAGGTTTTCTTTTCTTTCCTACTCTCCCCAGATGTCAAATGGTTACCTTAAAGGAAGGATAGGATTGTGATCAGTTTATTTAGGTTTTTTTAGATTTTCTTAGTTTTCTAATGCACTTTCTATATTACTCATTGTCTTTTTAGGCCGATGGTATTTATAATGAAACTATATACTTTGTAAGTTTGTGGCTGTGTCTTAATTATAGTTGGTATTAAAATGATGCATGTTTTTATCTTTTGCGATCACAAAAGGCCTAAACAACCAAAAGTGTGAATAAAATCAATCAAGCCTCCCACATCGAGGCTTGACTGCATATTAGGGAAAACAATAGATTGTCTAACCATCCATCCAGAACCTCTGGAAAAGTGTTCAAGTTGGAATAGAGGCAGTAACAACTTACCCATCTGTACTTACCTATCTGCACACATAAAATATGCATGACCTGCAAATGTGCATTTAATCAGCGCCTAACTGTGTGAATGTTAAAATCCTATATCAAGACAATAACTGTATAAATGTAACATTATTGTAATGTGTATTATCAACCTGTTCCATCCCCTGTAACTAAGTTCCCCGCAAGTAACAGCGCCTCGATGCCCAAGGGCTGTTTGTGCGCTATACAAATGTAAAAATAAATAACCAAGAATGCTTGCCATTGCCTGATGCAATCAGCTTCTTTTTCTATTGGTCTTCTTGAAGGAGCAGCAGAGAGTGCACCTTCCACTCGGTTTTTATAAATGTTACTATCAATCAAATCCTTTATTTCGACCCTGGTGGATCATAAAAGTCACATACAGAGACAATGTCATTGGCGCAACACAGGGAAAATGTGTTTATGCACAACTATTACAATTCAATTTAAAAAGGTAAAAGGCATTAGAGTTAAAGACATTAAAATATAAATATAAATGTAATAGGCCCTGTTAGGGGTCCTGTGCCAATTAACTCTTGCCGGTGAAGCTAAGAATGCATATCTTCTTTTCCAAGCCAGTAACAAAAAAGTCCCAATAAATTACAATGACATTTCACTTTCTCCCGCCATACAAAGACACAGGGCCATTTTTACCGTTCTCACATGCAGTTGCCTAAATAGTGGTAGCAGCCATTTTCTCCTGATGTTGGCATAGGCTGACAGAACAGGATAAAACGCACAGTGCCATCTTCTCCGTTATAACAGATGGGACAACTTGCTGGATCACTTGCATTCCAGATAAGCTTTAGACTAGCCAGGGGTAATATACCAATATGCAATTTCATGTACAGGGCCTTCATTAACTTCCCCTGCATGCTATCCAGATAACTTTCGAGGCCTGGGGCAATTTGCCTTGATAGATAGGGGGCCAAACTAGCTGAACGTGTCAGCTTTGCTCTTGACTCCCTCTCCCATCTAGCTGCATTAACCTTTTTAAATAACACTTTGTAATTTGCTGGAATAGATCCTTCCAACCCCATTGCAACCAATTTATGGCTCGAACCAAGTATAGATCACGCCCTCCTGGGGAGGTCAAAACATCCCTAATGGCCCTTCTATAGTGATCCAAATTACCATTTGACCATACTCTGGCCCATAGGGATACTGGCTTTCTTTGTTTTTCAGACAAAGACAATGCCCTGTAACCCCAGTTCCCACAAAACCGGGACGTTCGGCGCATTTGCCGGCTGCCCCGGTATTGACTTGAACATTTTTAACTCGGCCACCTGTAATATGCCTAAATTGCTGAGGTCACAGAACTCGGCCCCTTAGAGGGATGCCTGCCGTACCTGGCTCATATAGATCTGTGAGATCACACTAATCGGCATGTCCCCTGGGCCTGTGTGAGTCCAAGTACAGCCCCGCCACTCTTGGTCAGTTTTAGGCCTGCCCGTCTTACCTGGTTAGTCCAGGCACAGTTGGCCATTACTTGGATCCCTAGGTAGCCATAGCTCGTTACCTGCTCTATGGCACCACCACTCAGACAAACTTTGAGCTTGGGCATTTTCCTGGCCCTTTTGTTGATGAATACAATTGACTGTGTTTTTTGTATATTTATTGCAAGCCCATTTTACGCACAGAAACTTTCGACGGTTGTCAATTGTCTTTGGAGACCAGGAGGGGGTCCGTGAGAGAAGAACTGTATCGTCCGCAAATAGGAGGATGGGTAATGGCTCGCATGCAAGGGATGGGGCATCGTTCTGCTCGCCCACCAGGCGGTCAATAACCCCATTAATGAACAGACAAAACAGGGTGGGTGTAAGGGCACAACCCTGTCTAACACCCACCTCCATATCGATTCTTGTGGATCTTTTGCCGTCTGGTGAGTACCCAATTGTCACACCATTCTTGCAATGGAGTGACTGTATACCTCTTAAAATACCCATTTGGATACCCTTGTTAATCAGCACATTCCACAATTTTGCTCTGGGTACACTGTCAAACGCAGTCTTCAAGTCTACGAATACTGCGTATGTGTTAATTGATTTAAGTGCCACATACTTATCCAGGATCAGTTGGAGCCTCAGTACTTGATCCACTGTATTGATACTGCACTGGAAGCCAGCCTGCAGATGATGCAAAGCCCTCACCTCCGCACTCCATAGCATTAAGTGCCCAAGGACCGCCTTGGCAAACACTTTTTCCCCTGCATCCAGAAAGGAGATGGGTCTATAATTAGATGGACAGCCCCCATCTCACTTCTTAAAGATGGGGACCAGGATTGCTTCGGTCCACGAATAAGGGACACTATTGGCTGCCAGTAAAACATTGTAGAACATTTTCAAGGATGGGATCCATATGGCCACCTCCTGCCTGTACCACTCTGCCGGGACCATATCTGGGCCTGGTGCTTCTCCCGTTTCTGCGCTTAAAGGTCATCCTCAATATCACATGTGGCCAGCACAAGGGGGGGCAGTGTCCCCCACCCCAGACCCTCCAGTGGCAGTGCCATGATCCAAGGAAGAGGCCTGGCTTGCTGCCTTGTAAAGTCTGCCAAAATGCTTGACCCAGGGATGATTTCCATTGCTTGGTTCTGACTGCTGCTCTTCCCTGCTTCTAAGAGGTGCCAGAAACTTCTCGAGTTGCCAGACTTAGTGGCCCTCAGAAGGTTGTCCTAGAGTTGTTTCGAGTATGCCGCCATCTTGACCTTGAGCAGGTTTCGGTACAGAGTCCTTGTGGCAATCAGGGTCAATGTGCCTTGCTCCACCCGACCCTTGGCCAGCTCGATCAACAACCTTTTAGCAGCCCGGCACTCACCGTCATACCATAGGGTGGTATGATCCACCCTTCTAGGGATCTCGGACCATGGTCGACTCATACTTTTTCCTACGGCACTCATAATTCCTTCATGCACTTGAAGGAGTTCGTCGTGTTAACCTCAATGCTACAGAAAAGTTCAAGGAGGAGCAGGATGCTTGCGTATATGCTTGGTAATTTAGTTTCTTGGTCCAAGAGGTACCAATTAATGGGGCATCTGGCACTGCCCCTAGGCTCGGTAAGGGTATTTTCCGCCCATGTGCTGTTAATGACTCCAATCAAGCATTCCCACTAAGTCAGTGCCTTGTCTGGGATTGCTCAAGGGAAGCCCTTATTTATATATTTTTATGACAAGTTATAATCTGGATGATGAACCCTTGTATAATGCCCCTCTCTTAGAATCCCCCTGACCCCACTGAGCCAAGTCGTAGGTTTGTTTTGCAAATTGAAAAGGTTTATTTGAAAAATTAAACAATAGATATATATCACACTTTTATAATAAATTAATATTTGATATCACACTTATGAGTATAATGTCGATCAACAATGGATAATGTTATACTAGCACACTTATTTTATTACTTAGGAGTTGGTACGGAAAGAACAAGGTAGCTGACTGCTTTATGGTTTCAAGGAGATGCAAAGATGAATAAAAGGCAGTACAGAAATAAACTTGATATGATTTCAGCAAAAGATAATATGATCACTTTTTCTCTGACAATTCGCTCCCCGCCTATGCAATGTAAGGAGATGGAAGTAACACACACAGTCTTCAGGAATACAATCACAGTACAATACGAATTCAGTTCCCCCCTAGCAAGCTTAGAGAAACAGGGATGATTTTAAACACAGGCAAAGTACTTTAAAGGTGGTATGCAAAGAAGGGAAAAATACGCTAAAAATGATTTTAATTCCCTATAAGAGATTCAGGGTGGGTGATAGCTACTTCAAATTAGTTCAGGATCACTTTAGCAATGCTCTATGAATGATTGTCAGGTTGCAAACGAATTCCAGCAAAGGAAAGCAAGAAGCTGCTATTTTGACAAGTGAAGAAATTTGAGCCAAATCGCAAATCGCGGCACTTTTTCCGAGTGCGTCGAGCGCGATTACGGAAAAAGTATAATGAATGAAGTTGGTTCTGGGTTCGTTGGAAAGCCTAGAATCTTAGCTTTAAAATGAAGGTTAAATCTCGCTTCTAGCACAAACAGTTCAAGAGATATGGACGATTTCGTGAAGGTAGATTTTCAGAAATGAAATAATGATTCAAAATGGCAAAATGACACTTACAGGTTGAAAATCGGAGAAGGGACACACGATTCTATGATGCAGTTTTGGACAGGTTAAATGTTTTGAATCAGATTATTTTAAGCTAAGAGATGGGTTCTGCACAGTTCTAACTGGGTACTCGCTCCTAATTTTGGAAGGAATGGGCCTCGTCACGGATCTGGTCAACAGATTGGACTGGACTTCTGGGCGGTTTCTGGTACTGGTTCTCTGGTTCTGGATCTCTGGTTCTGGGTGTTTCTGGCACAGGGTTCTAGGCCAGTATCAGACAGCTCAGCCCGGCTGTTTGAATAATTTTCAAATGATTTTGAGGCCTGCTGAAAAAGGATTCAGCTTGTGGATTCAGGCCTCTCTGCTACAAGTTCTGGAGTCTGGATTCAAAGTTCTGGTCTCTGGAGATTGATGGATTTTAAGTCTGGAGTCTCCCGGTAAAGCGTTCCGCAAGAAAGTGGAAAGTAAATGTCACTACCTGGGTTTTGGTGTTCCTTTTATGTCTTTAGAAAATGGGTGTGTGCGTAGGCATAACTAAGCCTGCCCCTGTCAATTTATCATTGGCCCAGTTCTCCTCTCTCCCTTGATTGGGGGAACTGAGTTGTGAGTCAGAGTGATTAGGTAGGTTTATGGTCAGAGGATCCTCCCCTTGTCAAATTGCAAATCTATTTCTGATCCAAAAACATATTTCCCAGATACACAATTTGTTGAAATTACATACACACATCATATATCACATAAGGTAGTCTCTGTTCCAACTCTGATGTTTCGAAGAACTTGGATTAAGAAATGACAACATTTTGCGCTTTTTGGTTGGTTTCCCAATATTGGACTTTTACCCAAATTTACACAGAAGTACCCTGTCTCTCTACACATATTTCAGTAAATGTCCATGTCTCTAGCTTAAACCCAGTGTATGCAACATGAATAAATTGCGGGTTTCGGTCCCAGAACATCGTACGGAATTGAGTTTAGACTCAAATTGTAGGTACATTTCCATTTTAAGGATCTCCAAGTTGTACATTCCTGTCATCTGGTTACAATTAGTTATCAGTGTTTTTATAAAACATATATTTGCCTTCAATTCAATTCACAAAAAGTGTCTGGCCTGCCCCTAGGAACTGGGTGAGTCAGGGATCATATGTCTCTTCTTCCAGGCAGAGCTCTGTTTACAGTCCACACCCAAATCAGCATACTCCATTCAATTGAAAGGGTCTATTGTGTTGGGTCCAGCAGGCTGCAGAGAAGTCCCCTCCCTCTCAATTAACAGGGCCATGTGATATCCTGCCTCCTGGTGTGGGTCTCTGGGGTGTTAAGAGTTCTCAGGAAAGGCATGTCTTTTGAACTTTTAATTACATAAGATCCCCTTCTGTTCACTGCACAGTTCTGCAAGACAGCTCTCCTGTCAGGATTTATAGAGTGCCAGCGCCGGTCAGTGTCCAATGCCGGTACTGCACCTATTTTTGACAACTGTCTTGAATTAATACATGTCTTGATAGTATATGATCCTTGCTTGACATGGCATTGATGTGGATCTGTAGTAGAGTAAAGTAAAACACTCAACCATAGTTGGATTTTTGTTTGGTGGTTCCGGGCCCATGATCTTAGCAATTTTTGACATTAATAAAAACGGGTTTTGAACAGAACCATCTTTCTTTGCACTGGTGGGTGGCAGGTCAGGGGACCATTTTGCTGTGCGCAAAACTGCACGGTTCTCCAGGATTCTGGCGCAAATGTGGGCTTTTCCACCCTCTTGGATTTCCTAAACCCACAGCACCAAATGTTGCAGCATAATAGTCCAAACGTGGGTCAGGACACCCAACAGTGCCTACCCAGAGACTGCAATGGGATTGTGGTCACTTTCTGGCCTCTTTAGCACACAAACATCTTGCAGATGATTTGATATGATATGGCAGTTCTAACGCACCTGTACACAAGTGTTTCTAGGCGCGACAAGGAGGGGGAACAGAGGGAGGACAAAAACAACGATCTTACTAGGTCTTGTTTCATTCCGATTGCGCAAGTGCAGGGAAGAGAAAGGGGAGAAGTGCCAAAGGACGGGGGTGGGGAAGGGGAGAAGTACAGGAAACACAAAGTGCAGCCAGCGGGTAGCTCATAAGTGCAGAGCGAGGGGACTGTAAGGTTGCAGATACAGACCACAATTGCTGGGGAAGCCAACAGGCAGTGCGAAGGGCAACTGGACATGCAGGAGCCTAGGCAAAGTTCAGAGGATAGCCAGGTGACCAGTTTGTTGCGCAGTCGAGACAGCAGAGGAGAGGAAGAATGAAAGCGGAAGCCGACCTCGGGATTCCACATTTACCAGGATGTAATAAATTAGGCTGCACTTAGGGTGCATACCAAATGTTACACTTGCCGGGCAGTCACTTGGGAATCTACCATTACAAGCCCTAAGACCCAGATACAGGAACAATCTTGCTACTTCCTCGGCAGGTCTGTAAAGTCTCTTTGAATGGTCTGCCATCAAGCCCCCCACCCTCCATCTCATTTCCTCGTTGTCCGTGATCCCTAGCATAATGTTGAGTGGCTCGAATTGAAGATTCAAATTATGACTTCTCGAGCCAGCGTGCCTTTATATCCAGTCAGTCACTCTTTCTTCCAAGAGTGACAACACAGGGTTACTTGAGGTAGCGTCATGGTCATTGTACAAATTAATAAACAACCCGTCAGGACAACGCATTTGTATTTCCATATAATCACCATGAACAATAGGAGACATGCATATTGCTGAGAATATTTTTACATTAACCCACAGATTCAACCCACCGCTTGCGTGCCCTTCCCCCCACCCCCTTTGAAGCCGGTACATTGAATGTTACAATACCCTGGATTTCATGGGTTACCAGTGACCATGTCTCTTGTAGTGCTATAATGTCGTAGGAGTATAACATGCAAAAAAGTGTTTTTGATAAAGGTATAAAAAGCAACAACTATTCTTTTGGGACTGTATGTGGTGTGTTTGTTGGTTGACATCATAGTCGATTGTTTTACAGCTGGTGCGGGTCCTTAACATTAAAATACAGGAGAAGGAGGAAGTCTGATTGTTGTTGTTCGATCCTGTTGTTGCATTCCATCTCAGCTGGTACTGGCGCAGGTATTGCCACAGGGGCCACATGGGCCAGTGGAAGGTGAAGCGAGGAGTCAATGGGCCCACGCAGAGCCACCATCCTGGTTGTGACGTCCCCCTGGTCCCTGGTGACCAGGATGTATTTAGATGTATTGATGGATGGCTGGGCAGCATCTGCAGTTGGCATACTAGCCGGCAAAGCTGGATTCGTGTGCCGGTCCTTTGAGCGTTGTTTTTTAGACTTTCATACCAGTAGAGGGCTGTTCATCATTGACAATTCCGTTTGTAGTGTGTTAATGCATGCTGCTTTGATTGTGCAGTTATTGACACTGGGTCTGATACAATGATGAGCAAGGTTCTAAGGGGACACTGGGCCCTTCGTGGGTTCTGTTCCACTTGAGTAGCAGCTTGATTTGCTGCAACCTCTAGTGATGATAGTTGAACTTCATATCTCTCCGATATACCTGCCCTTAATCTTATATGGTCAGTATTGAAGTCCAATATGACGTCCACCACTCTTGCCAGAATCCTTTTTGTCTCAAGGTGATCCTCTGCCAGATTTGTGCATAGCACCAAAAGAGCATCTAGTTTGGACATAAGAACATTTGATGTTGATGCTCATGGGGATGATCACTGGAGAGAAGCGTTGAGATCGGCCAAATACAAAACTGTCCACACCAGTGACTCGATCTTGGTCTACTTTGCCACCAGTAGACAGTCCCTCCGTTGGGGGTTGCCTAGTGCCAGTGTTAGGGCAGGCAGACAAGTTAGTACCAATTATAATATCCGGCACTGTAGGAAGCATTTGCTGAGCATTTCTGTGGAGTGTGCAACATTAATTCAGTAGGGATTCATATGCATCAATAAGTGGGGAGGTAGGTGGTGTACGTTTCCCACTACTGCCAATACCCACTGCACCCACTGCATCCTCAGCACACACCGGTGCCAGCAGTGAATGCCCATTAGCTGGTGGGCTCCCTTCTGACTGCCACTATCGAGCCGAAGAAATTATTGATCTTGGGTTGCCCATCCAGTTGTAGTTGCACAGCCTTTTTTGAGCGCAAGGATTTCTTGTCATAATAGGAACTACAGGGGAATTTCTCTTTGCCAGGCATCCTGTTCCGTAGACTATAATGGTTTGACTTTGAGGACTTTGTGGGCTTGCTATGATATGACATTTATAACGCACCTATACACAAGTGTTTTAAGGCGCTACTAGGCAAGGAAGGTGGAATAGGGGGAAGACAGACAGCGATCCTACTAGGCCAGGTATCATTCAGATCACGCATGTGCATGGGAAGGGGGAAGCAGGAAAGTGCAGTACATGGGATAAAAGAATAAATAGCAATAGGTAAAAGTACGGCCAGCAGGTGGCACGTGCAAGGGTAAGTGCAGGCATCAGGTGTCAAGTGCTGGTAGTGGGACTGTAGGGATACAGAAAACAGTCTCCTAGTGCAGGGGTTTCCAGGAAGGCAGTGCAGGTGTGCGAGACTGGTGGCGGAGGGACTTGGCAGACATCTTTGTCTTCATGACCCCAAGGGCTCTCTCCGATGTAAGTAGCAGACGATGTAGGTGGAGTTTAAGTTGTGGGTTTTAATTGTACATGGCCAATAGAATAGTGATGAAAATGGAAGGGGTCCAATAGGGAGCAGCCAAGATTTACCTTGTGCTCATATTCTAATCGGAAGGGACAAGGAGTCGATCTCAGAGACTCATGATGAGAGCGGCGTGTAACGTGAACTCCACCTGCCGGTCCTGTATATCAAACTCGGCAGGGTCACGCAACCACACAAACACAGACCCGCAACACAGGAACACTCTGTGCACTCCGCGTGGAGTGAGGTAAGTGAAGGTGAGTTGCCTCTTCTCACGCTGGAATTGGTGGAAATGGGGGAGACACCTTTCTTTGGGAGTAAAAATCCAGAAAAGTAGCAAAACAAAGTGGCAGAGTCCCACACCCACAGGAACAATCTGCACACCTTTGTGGGTAGGTAACTGTAGGTTACTGTAAAGGTAGAGTAGAATAGGGGGTGGTACAGGGGTAGGTGGAAAGGTAACTACTGACTTGGATCAGGGTGCTGCTTGCACTCACTGAAGGTCACCAGAGAGAACTAGTCAAGCCACCCACCCCACCTTTCTAAGCCTTCTAATACGTGCCACCAACACCCTTTACCGCACTTTGCAATTACAGTTTCCTCAGCGGTCCTCAGCACTCCTCAATGCCCCTCGAGGCCTGGGGCTGTGATGGTCAATCTCTCTTCGGTGACCTGTGCTGCTGCCGCAGATTTCCATGCCTGAGCCTGTGTCCGTGTCCCTCACGAACAAAGACTAGAGTAAATGACAGAGGGTTGTCTAGCATGCCAGGCACATCAAGCCACACTGCTGTATATCATTTATATAGGATCAGCATAAAGTATCAAGTCGTTTAATATCAATATATCATGAAGGAACATAGCTGCAAATAGTTGTGAAATCAAACACACAAGCTAATGAGTTAAAAGTGCTAATTCAGCGCCAGACAGGGGGGGCACACCTATCACCTGCAAGAGTAAAGAAGGTGGACAGTGGGGGCAGCTACACAGGAAATGACAGGTATTCTAAGCCACAGACGCCCCGAACAACGGGCTGCACCGGGAATGGTAGGGGGTAATGATGCATTGGGTGTTGTTAGGGAGAATTCTCTGTTTAGGCTGAATTTCCTAACCTAGTGAGTCCCCCAACAGCTTTGCTGGATTTTTGGGGTTTATTTTTTTCTCCTGCCAAGAGTGAGACTCTTTTACCCTCACTCTTGGGCATGATTTGAGTGTGTTTCTTTGAATCTAGATGTGTTTAATGGGCTATGGGGTCTTTTACCCCATAGGGCTTCATGTGTTTTTGTGATGTGTGTTACACAGCACCCTCAGTGCAGTGACACAGGGGTGTCATAGTGACCCCCCAGTATAGATTCCATACCCTGGGACTGACTACTGTCTCCCAGGGCATGTAAAGTCACCATTGACTTTACTAGTCTCAAATTCTGAACAGAACCAGTACAAACCATCATATTGTGGACGTACTGGCTGGGGCAATTCAATTGCCCCGGGGTCTGTTAGTCGAGGGGGCACGTCTCCGTCCCCCCTGATCGAGTATTGGCTGGTGGCAGTGGATACTACTTTTTATATTCAACTGCGAATATTTTCCTATGGGATTTCCCATTGTTTTAGGCTACTATCTTTATTTAATTATTTACTGTAGCCTCGAACATACCGCCGGTTTATTTAATTAATATTAATTCTCCGGTTGGTATTTTTTGCCAAAACTTGATTCTAAAATGGCATTTGTGTTCTCTTCTGTGACTCCAACCCAAGTCGAGCCCTTTGTTCCACTTTTTGGCGGGCTTCTCCACAGAAGCCCTCCAAAGTGGTGCCACTCTGTCTGGGGTACTTAGGAGGGGTGGAGGGGGGTTTAGGCACCCTGGACTGAGTTGCCTAGGCAACTCAAGTCGCACTCCGTCCTGATTGGCCCAAGTGGTGAGCCGGCCGGCTCACCACTTAGCATGTTTGAGTGACAGGTAGGTTGAGTGAATGGGGGTCGTCTGCATAAAAGCAGGGCTTTGGGGACTGGAACTTCAGAAGTCACCACAGTACCTAAGAATCCGACGAGGGAGAAACTTAGCCGACCTGCCACGACGACACCACCGGTGGAGCCCTGCTGGACCGTCTCACCACTTTTCCCAACGACAGAGGAGATCTCCCACCGGAGAGTCTTCTTCCTTTGACTGGTGGGGATAACCAGTTTCACCGTCTTTTCGCCTTCCCGACGTACCTCGTGGCCGCCTTGCCTGTGCCAAGCACCCCGGCAACCGCGATACCACGTTTTACCATGACCGTGAAAAAAAGGTACCACCTTTAACCGGGAAACTCCGCGGCTGGTTTCTTCCCTGGCAGTGCAACGACCTTTATCTTTCCTCCAAGTCGAGATCTTCTCTTCCCCTGGACAACGACGCGACTTGCACCCACTGCCAGGAACAACTGCCACCACTAGAGGATCCTTTCCACTTAAGGTACCGTGTCTCGCCTGGCTTCCCTTACCACCGAATGTACAGGGTAGATTTAGCCCCCGGCTTTCGAACCTGGGTTAGCCTGGGACACCCTGGCTAAACTTTCCTGAGCCTCTCTAAACTCTTTTGGAACTCTCTGCAAGACTTTCTAAGCCTAGTGTAACTGTGTGTTCTTGGGCGGATTTGTGCTCTGCTCTCTCTAAGAGTGTGCCCAGCCGTTGGACTTTGGCTCACCAGTTACTTTTGCTCTTCTGCCTTGCTAACAGCATTCCTAAATCTTAGAGTGGTGTACGTTTCCATGTCTTTTTCCCCTCCCTTTTTCACAAACTTATTGGGAGTGCCATCTAGTTAAGCGCTCACCTCGGTCTGAAAATAAGTGGTGTTTTACTAAGACTTATCTGATAAGGAAAAAGGGGTGTATATATTACAATAGTAACTGTGTTTAGAATATTTTACAATAAGAGTGCTGGAGTGTTTCAAACCGTGTGTTTTTAAATAAAGAATTATATACTTTGGTACCAAAGCTCTGGTCAGTGTTTGCTTGTATTGGTGTGTCTGAGTGCCTATTGTGTATACTTTGCATACTGCCTAACACTTTTTGAGAGAAGTCTGACTGCTCAGCCACAGCTACCAGGTAAATCTGGGTGGTACAGACTGCTACCAAGTGGGTTTACTGCTAACACCTGTAGTCCTAAATCTTTTGCAGTGTTCCCTAAGGGAACTGCACAGGTTTCTGCCTAACAGGTGTGAACACAGTCCAACACACTGTTCTATGATTAGCTAAAGAAGGGGAAGGATAAAAATAGCACTATCATAATTATACGTAGTGGGAAATCCCTCTGGGCGGGCTGGACCTGGAAAACCTCGATCTGAAACACGTGCCTAACACGACCGGGATCTGCAAAGGGGTGTGGCTTAAGCTACTCATCATGAGAAAAACACCAAACAGAACACAGTGATGTAATTAAAGGGCGGTCAGCCAACCAAGCCACCCTACAAGGCAGCGGGGGGGGTGGCTCTGTACCAGTAGACCGGTCACATGACCGCCGATGCCCATTGGCAGACAGCTGTGGGAAGGGAACACTGGACGGAGAGGCATTCCTGGGAGAACCAGACAGTAAATTCTTGAGCTCTGACGAGGTGGCAGGCCTCCAAACTAGCTATCACAGAGTTTGCAAAGGTCATCATCTAACAGGTATTGTGTGAATGTCCCCTTTCCCACCAGCTGCAGGGTATCTCGTGTTCCGTTTTCAATGGTGCTGACCAATGGCTGCGTATTTAAGTTCCAGCAGTCAGCACAAATGTTACTTCAGTAATAAGTTGTTCCAGGGTGGGATGTGAATAAATGTAGTACCACATGGAGAGGCATTGTAATAGGAAACTGTTAATATGTGTGCTTCAATTACGCTTCACTAATCAACGTAAACTTCGCGGAGGTGATGTCCACTAACCCACGAAATCCGTGGGAAACATAGAAAAGGTGAATTCTCCAACTTGTAACTGTTTCGATGGATTTCCGACCATTGTATTTCTTGGTATAAAACTACTGTTCGTATTCCATTCTGATGTTAGCTTTTCGATCAGAGCCTATCCACTGCTCGGTTTGATTTGTGCTCAACTAGCTGTAATAAACAGTGCTGCTTCTTGCCCGGTGTGTGCTAGTATGTGGTTAATATTATGTTCTAATTGGTGGACCCCTGACTACAATACTATCAATGGAGCACATGGAGCAGCTATTTATACAAATAATCTGCTAATATGTGCATTTATTAATAGTGTTCCTTGTGTTTATTTGTTAACAATGGGGCTCCCTTTGTTATTAATAGTGAGCTCATCTTTGTTTATTCCCCTCTGGCCTTTAACCACAAAAGTGAGCTAAATCAAAACCTGGGAGTAAGCATAGTTAAAAACTACTTGTAGCACTGCATTCAGAGGTCGTTTTTTAAGCAAATTCCCTGCACGCTATGCCTTCACAACTACAGTGGTTTAAAGATTCTGGTGGAATCTCTCACGATAGCTTGAATAGAGGAAAACCGAAACAAAGGTGAATCCAAGGAGAACAAGTGACTAGTGAAAATGTTCTTTCCAGAACTTTAAAGGAACATGTTTAGTTATAGGCAGGGAAAACACACTCTTTAAAAACAAATTACAACCTGTATGATATGGCAGGAATGCGACAACTTCAATTTTGAAAGGAAGTGGTAATTGCACTGAAACATCTTTTCTACTCAATTTACGGATGATGTGCAGCACTTGACTCTTATGTCATGTTAATAGAGAAATTCTGTTGTGAACTTCACCTAGGATGGCAGACACAGGACAACCATTTGATCTGCCTCAAAGAGAACATAATTTTTTGGAGATTTTAAGCACAAGCAGTTAAACAAAGACCGATTGAATAAACTCAAAAATAGAAAGAATGTGCATAGAATTTGGAAATTGCCTTTGGACTTTATTGGCCGACTACTTCATGATGATGCCAAAGTTTTGCTGTGTTTTAGTGTAAAGTTATACATAAGCAAGCATTGGCAATGAAAACAGTTTGGTCTTTTGTATAGGCATGGGAAAGGCACTTGCCAGGCACAGCCGTAGTGGTATTAACTGGACATTGATGGTATCAGCTGAAAAATGGTGCGAGTACCCGGGCATCTAACATCAGTGCATGTCAAATGCCTAATATATATACACAAGCCAAAACTGTTGCTTTGCCAATGCTTGTTTTCAACAGGGTGTGATGCTGGAAATGCGTTGGAGGGACAGAGCCTCCATGTCCTTCTTTTGTCATATGTGTTATGTGTTATTTTCTGTCCAGGAGTCCATGTGGGACTCCTGGCAGTGTGGCTCTTGCACTTTTTGGTTTGGTGAACAGACCCTTGGGATACCCTTATAGCGTATGTTTTTGAGCACCTGTGTGAGCCCCACAGAGCAGGGTATGGGCTGGTGGGCAGCTCCATGCTGAATTTGACAGGTGCTCAGAGTATCCTCCATTTTGGGATACCCAGGCCCTTCCATTGGAATCAGTTGATTCCTGATGGGAGACAAGATGGCCCCTGTGGCCTCTTGCTTTCTATTGCCTATTACCTTGTTTTCCCAAAGTCCTGGGAAGCCCCGACTCTGTCCCTTCCCCTGACTGGCTGTTGGGTGTAAGTTCCATATAAGGTATTGTGAGGAAGTCCAGGCCAAACTGGCGGGGGCCTTCTCAATGACTATGTTGTGGGTACGCCCTTGGGGTGGGACCTAGGTGAATGGAGTGTGTGAACAATATGCATTTCATGTTATGGGTGTCTGGTTTCTGGTATGTGACACAAAGACGGAGACAGCACTGCCTGAAACTGGCATGAATGCAGTGTGGAGTGCTGAATGGCAGAGTGCACAATCCACATTCCTTGTTATGAGTGTCTGGAGGGAGAAGAATTGCCTGAATGCACTGTGAGTCTGATTGGCTGCCTGCCTGCCTGCATGCATGACTGCCCTTCTGAATGATTGGTTGCCTGAGTGTGACCCGGCAGAGTGAATGAGAGACCAAACAGTATATTTGGGAGACCTCTCACTGATGGAAATTGTTCAGTAGCTGAAGTCGAAACTTGATGCTTATTCTCGAAGCTGAACCGGACGAAGGTGGTTAACTGCTGTTCCCTTCGACGCAATCTGAAAACTGCTGTACCTTCAAGGAACTGATCCAAGAGGACCTGGCTAGGAGACCTCTTCCCGAGCTACGAGGGACCATCGTGCACCAGCTAACCTTCACCAATGCTCCCTGGAATTCAGCCTGTGAAAATCTGTCGACCGGAGACGGGGACCGCCGAGGAAACTGAAGAGAAGCGCCCGGACCCTTCGTCCACCATCATCATCCAGGGTTCGGAGGGTCGCTGTAACTGCTGGAGGCCTGTTGAAGCCATGTTCCCCAGAAGCAAGGACAGACGCTGTGCCGCCGATGACCAGACCTGCAATGCTCCATTGCCTAAGAACACTTTGAATCAAGGACACCCTTTGCTCATCACTGTCGACTGCTTGTCGCGCCAGAGAAAGTCAAGGTCGTCGATGACCGAGGAAAATCCGCTGGTGGGTTTCCCACCACCCTAAGTCCTCAAAGACCCCGACGGAGATCTGAAAGCCAGCTGTGGTCAAGTCTCATTCGCCGACGCCAGACGCCGACAACCTGATACCCTTGATGGGCCAAATTTCTTCAATGACTCTTTGCGGAAACAAACTATTGTCGAGGTGCACCGCACGCCAGGACTTCCACGACCGATCGTCGATGAGCACCGGCAGGACCGAAGCTGCTGCCTCGACGTCTTTGTTCACCTTTTCTTCGAGGGATCTCTATGATTCGTGGCTCTTACCTTAATGGGAGTTCCCTCAAGAAGGATCCGTCGATGACCCGACGTCGAACTCTGCTTAACCAGGTACATTGGGGCGGTAGAGCATTTATAGAAGGAAATAAGACTCTTATAAGCAATATATGGACTGGGCTTGTTTTATATCTTTATTTACAGGTTGCCCAGGTGGGGGGATCCTCACACAGAACTGTGTCTAGTTGGACCCCGAATTCTGCCAAATGTTCAACCCTTTGTTTTCCTCCTATGTCTATTGTTGATACATTTTATTAATTGATTTGTATGCCATTTGAAACTGCCTACAGTTGATGCCTTTTAATTAACTCAAAGAAGTAATTGTGGTATCACATATAGACTGTATACATTCATCATTTTAGAATTGCCTGAGCACAACGCGTGTTATTATATGTGTACATAATCAAAGCCATATTTATATAAAGAAATGTGTTTTCACTAACATAGTGTGTGCACATTTCTTTGTGAGTACTTGGTGACTACACTGTACTTAAGAACCAGCTTGCATCATCCCCTGAGTGCTTAAGCCTTGATAGCTCGTCCAAACTTACCAAATAGAGAATCTTGGCTGGGGTGCTATCTGCTTCCACTCTGCCATATAGAGAGCAGGAGTACAGCTATGGCCCTCAAGTCTTTATAGAGTGCTTCAGTGAAGGACAAGCATGGTGCTTATAAATCGAGTGGCTGAAGGAAGAGCTGGTTAAGACATTTGTATTACACCAGTAAGTAGCACATTTACAACTTCAATTAAGTCATTAACTCGCAGAAGTCTGCTTTGAGCAAACACTGGCAGGCACTTCCAGTGCTAAGTTTTATGATCAGGCTTGAGAAAAGGGAGCTCAAAGAGTTCTTCCATGAGGGGGTGTTTTCAGCGGGCATGGCCAGGAACTGAGTGGGAATGGCCACAGGGACTAGTATGCCCGTGGGTAGCCAACGGGTGGGCAAATAGCCAAACAATTTCAAGCTGTGTCCCTCCTCATATGCCATTTCTCCCCATATGTAGTCTAAAGCAATAGCTAATAGAGATGCTCTGCCGCCTAATAGCCCAAACTAAAAATGGCTTGCAGTCCTTCCCCAAAATGTTTTGATGCCATAAATTATGAATGGATCCATGTGGCCCTCTCCCCTCATGGTCGTTTTGTTCAGATATTTTCAGTCATACATTAATTGCCTTCACTCTTACTGGTTTGATTGCGGGAATCGTTTCAGCCCAGAATGGAAAGCGTCAACGTAAAACACAAGCTCGGCTGTTGGTTAACTTGAGCAGGCAATTACGGCTTAACAACTTGCTATCAACTTCAAGGAGGAAGATCTTGGAGAGATCATCTGTCTCTCTATTCTCATCTGAAATGTATGTCTGCGTTGTCAAACAGCCAGCGACACATTAAGTCATGCCAAAGGGGGTAAAATACCAGCACCCCAGTAGTGTAAACCACACTTTTGCAATGATGGTAGGCCAGCACCTACCGTAGCAGAACTGCATGATGGGCAGGAACTTTCAACTTTTTTCAGGGTTGAAAGGCCGAGGGGCCCAAGCAGCTCCTCGTGTCGGCAGTCATTTGGCACAGAAAAATACCCGTTTAATGTACGACATTGATTCCGGACATTATACGTGAGCAGGGCACAGGTTTCAGGCTGCCTTTATTGGGGGACTCAGATTTGCCATCTCCCAAGCAACGTTATCACCTCGTTGCTTTTTTATTCAGAGTTCTCCAACAATGGAACCCTCCCGTTAAAGACCAATTAACAGCTTTTCAGTGGTCATTTAGTGTTTTAGCCCCTGCTGGCTGCCTGTCCCGTGATGAACCACAGCTATTAAACTTGCTGCATTCTTATACGCCACGGGTTCCTCTGCCTTTCCAGTTGTACGGTTAAGAGGGCCCTCAGCCAGCAGTACAGAATTTTTATCAAAGATACGAAGAGTCACAACTGTCAGGTAGGCATGCATTTCCTGCAGCATGTTATTTTTAGTTTAGCAATAAACAAAGCGATCAGAATGCTGCACCACTATTTCAAAGACGCATCATGGCATGCCAGGCAGGTCAAATCTTCCCTAACTCGAGAAGCGTTCGTGATTGACTACCAATGTCTCCTTATGGTCTACATTACATGAAGGGAAGTATCTTGGCCAGTAATCCCATTTACTGACCATTGTACCAACAACCACCTGGTGGTAACCAGTTTCAGGCGCTGATATTTGTTCAGCATCTTGAGCCAACTCGGGGAGCTGAATAAATTGGAGTACTCTGGTGGTGGAAACAATATATCGGAAGAGCCATCTGTTCAGCAAAACTGCTAATTGAAGGCTGCATTTTCATCGGTGGCATTCCCTGTGCAAATATAGAAACGCCCCATGCCCCCACTGGCACTGCATATGATTTTCATTGGTGGCATGGGAAAGTGCGGAAGGGACAATGGTCTACACTCTTGCAAAGAACATTATCTGTGGAACAAGGGACACAAAAAAAGGTGTGTGTTCCATGTTATTTTGCATTTATATAGCGCCTTATATACCTTTGGTATGGCCTGAAGGCGCTGGTAGGTTGAACACCCTTGGGAAGCGAAGTTCAGATCAGTAGAGAGAGTAGAGAGAAGTCAAAGGTGTGTGTGTGTGAGCACCGGATGTGTGTGCAGCTGGTGCGGTATAGCTGCTTCTTAGGTGTGGTGGTTGAGAGATCAGGAGTATGTGTTCGTTCTGGCAGGACTTATCCAGAATGTGGCTGCGATAGGCCTGAAGAGAACGCCTGGCTGGGGGGGTGTAACCAGCAGTGTTCACTTAGAATGATGGAGAGTGTGCAGCAGATGTTGGTATGAGAACAGATATACTGAATGGTGTCATAGTATCTCTGTGTTCTAGTTGAGTGGTGGTGTAAAGAAGAGGGTAAGCGTGGTGGTGTGATATGATGGGTTATATGCTCTTTCAAACGTTCTCTGCAATCCAAACCATACTATTTGCGTCATGCAATTCTATGTGCTCCAGTCTGCTCCATGCACTCCTGTCCGCCCCACGCATTCCTTTCCGCCCCACGCACTCAAATCCGCTCTATTTACTCCGATCAGTTCATTCTAAGTTGTTTTATGCACTCATCCACATATTTCACCCGTACCATCTTCCT
The DNA here is from genome assembly GCF_040938575.1 of Ambystoma mexicanum. NCBI lineage: Eukaryota > Metazoa > Chordata > Amphibia > Caudata > Ambystomatidae > Ambystoma > Ambystoma mexicanum. The sequence goes on from NC_090924.1 coordinate 1,045,336,145, forward strand.
ACTTCATCCTTTCCATCCATCTGTTTCACATGTTTCGTCCACGTACGTCACCCGTTCCATCCATATGTGGCACCCGATCCATCTACGTACGGCACCCGATCCATCCACGTACGGCACCCGATCCATTCACGTACGGCACCCGATCCATCCACAAATGAGGTCAATTCTTTTCAAATAGATCACTCGTTCTATCCCTATGCGACACCTGTTCCATCTACATACTTCGCTCGTTCCGTCCGCTCTACGCATTCAGCAGCTCTACGTACTCATCCGTTCTATGCACTCATCCATACTGCAAGCATTCTGCACTCATCAGTTTTATGTACTCATTCGTTCAACGCAACTTGTCCACTCTAGGCACTCGTTCGCAATATGCCCTCACACGCTCTACACATTCATCTGTTTTACTCACTCACCCGCTCTACGCACTCATCCGCTCTATGTACTCATCCACACTATGCACTTATCACTCTATGCACCCCTCTTTTCATATGTACTAATTCGCTCATATGCACTCATACACTTGTCGGCTCTACCCACTAGTCTGTTCAATACAATCCTCCATTCTACACATTCATTTTGCTCTGTTCATCCATCCCACTCTGCTCATCCATCCGCTCCCCGCACTCGTCCGTTCGGCGCACTCATCTGCTCTGCATGCATTCCACACTCATCCGTTCCACATACTCATCCGTTCTACGCAACTCATCCGGTCTATGTAAGTCATCCGCTCTAGGCATTTGTCTGCTTTATGCCTTCGTATGCTCTACACATTCACATGCGATCACCCGCTCCCGGCACTCACCCGCTTCCGGCACTCACCCGCTCCCCGCACTCACCCGCTCCCCGCACTCAACTGCTATATGCAGTCATCAGCCCTATAAAGTCATTTGCTCATACGCAGTATTCCGTTCTATATATTCATCCGCTCTATACCCTCATCCGGTCTATACCCTCACCCACTCTATGCCCTCAGCCACTCTATCCACTCATCCACTCTATACATTTGTCGGATCTGCACATTCATCAGCTCCAGCGATCTACACACTCTCCGCACTTCCGTACTCATCCGCTATTCGGTTTACTTTCACCCATTCTGCACGTTCATCTGTTCTACGCACTCCTGCGTTCTACACCCTTCTCTGTATTTACGCACTCATCCGCTCTCCATGCTCGTCCATTCTACACACCCAACCGCTCGACTTATTCATCCAATCTATACACTCATCTGATCAACATACTCATCTGTTCAACGCGTTCTTCCACTCCGCGTATTCATCCGTTCCGCACGCCTCATCCAATCTAACTATTTCATCCACGCCATTCACTTTGTTCATTCGTCATGCATTATATCCATTTTATTAGTTTAAAGCTTGTTGCTGTTTCCGTATGATTTATTCTTATTATCCATTTCACTGCTTTCATCTACTTTTCTCATTTAATTCGGTTTGTCTTTTTAGTTTATATTAGGGGTTATTATCTGTCGATTTCTCGCATCAGGTAGTTTGTTGGATTGGTCTCATTGAGATGCTGTTAGTCCGTTTTGGGTTAGTTTGCGTACAGGTTAGTTTTAGGGGAAGAGCCAGGTTTTCAGTAGTTTGCGGAAAGACATTAAATATATATATATAAAACTATAAAACTAACCGAGAAGTTCTTTTGTATAATTTTGAGCATACACATGTAGTCGTCCGGCAGCATCCATTCCCTGGAGAAAATAGCTCGGTTGGTTAAAGCACCTGTTGCGTACTGTAGATCTAAATGCAGTCCGTTGGACGCAGACGACTCTCGGGTCACTTCATCCTTCGGCGGTCAATAAATGTATTGGAAGTGACATGGACGCAAACAATTGTCCACATTATGTAAAGGTGGGCGGCCTGCATTTAACATACCACCTAATTACAATGGAGGAGGCGGACTCTGAGCTGTTTTAGGCCTTCTTAAAAATGAGGTAAAGTGATTTGTCAGTGCGCCCTGTGCCGATTCCCAAACTGAAGGGAGCCCTTTGAAGTCTGTAATATATGTATTTTATCAGGGTTACTGGGCACATCGAAAGAAAGTTGTCTTTGGCTCCCAGTTTGACAGAACAATGTGGGAAGTGTGCGTGATTCGAAAGGGTTGATTGGATGGCAGGGCATATGCTAAGCACATGAGAGTGAACAACCATGACAAGTAATGATTTGTGGGATATAGTGGGGGCTGGCTCGAGCTGCGAAGGTGGCTGATTAAAACAGGCACATCTGCAGCTTTTGTAGAAATATAAAGGGAAAGAGAACATCCCTGGAGCATTATGGTTAAAAGCCTTCGTTGTTGTAGAGCATCATGCCACAGTTTCAGTCAAAATAGCTCTAAAGAAATGTAAACAAGCACTTCCACAGACCCTACAATTGAGCGTCAGCCTGAAGCAAAGGATATAATTTTTACTCCTCCGGCAACCTAATAATTTTCAGCAGAGACAAGCCCAAAATTAATTTACAGAACTGCAAACGTCTCAAAGTTTGAATGGAATATAAATTACAAATTAGTGAACGTTGTGAAAATCCTATCCTAAATATATTTGAAATTCGTTCTACATATAAACGGAAAATATAAATGTAAAAAATGCAGTAATCGGATGAAAATGTATGAATTTGTTTGGAAGATGCATGGTATATTTTCCATTCAAAGATGGCCGCTAATTTCGACTTGTTTCAAGAGAGCTTTCTTAGAGACAGTCATCCAAGATGGCCAAGACCATGTAAGAGGTCAGAGCTAAAAGAGTTCCTGAGATGGGCAGGAATAGGTGGGATTAGTCATAGGTGGCATAGGTTTGCATGGCTAGGGTCAGGGAATGAGAGGAATCAATTGCCAAACAACACTAAAATACACTGTGCGTCCCTTCTCAAATGTCATTCATGTGTGAGCCTTGTCACAAGCCCTTCTCCCCATGTACACATTAATTAGCATTTGAATGCAATAGTTTGGCCTATATAGGTGTTACACACAACACACCTAAAAGCCCAAGCTATAAAAGGGTCTGTGAACCTACAAGGGAAAAATTACATCTAATTGGTATCTTATCCGTCGTAGGCAGTCTAGAAATATCGCCAGGAGTAGCAGGCCTCAGCAATTTATAATGGCCTGCTCTCTGAATTAATAGCAAGGGCAGCAAGATGTTACCAACTGGTACAGCCCACCACGCCAGGAATTATTGGCATGGGCTCTTCATGGACCCCTTCCCCTTCATCTGAAGTCAGAAACCCTGGAGTCATCTTTGACTTCTCTATCTTTCCTTCCTCACATCCAGGACATTCCCAAGTAGTCCAACTTTCAACTCTTCCTTCTCAAAGGAATTCTCCCTTTTCTCACTTTCCCCCGGAAGCTCAATGTTACGAGAGCTCTGCTTCTCTCTAAGCTTGACTACTGCAACAGCCTTCTCTTGAATCTACCCTCTTCCTCTCTACAACCCCTCCAGCTAATCCAGAACAGGGCAGCACGACTTATCCTTGGCCTCAAGCCCAGAGACCACATCTCTCCTGCCTTAGAAACTATTCACTGGCTCCCGGTTGCTGAACAGATTGAATTCAAATCCCTCTGCATCCTCCACAAGGCTGTCTGGGGCCAGGGACCAGGCTATCTGCAACTGGCTATTACTAAATATTCTCCCACTAGAACTATGCATTCCTCAGGAACCAATTCTCTGTGTGTGAATCATTTCGCTAAACAAAGGGACGGAGGCCGATCTCTTGCTTCTGCTGGCTCCCTCTTGTGGAACAACCTGCCCCTTCCTCTTCGTCTTGAGCTGGACCTCCACAAATTCTGGAAACTGCCCAAGACTTAATTTCCTTCTTTCCTCCACTGCTAATATCACAGTCGCTGTGATTGGTGACCAGGGCCCTTATGTGTCCTCGGAGCGCTCGACTCCAACACCCAATCGCCTCAGCTTCTGCTTGCACACAGCACTTGCCTTGGCACGGACTGACCTACGCCATGGTAGGCCTGCGCTTACCCGCTTATAGCAGCTCAACACTCCCTAGCACTTACTTTACTTGCCACTTACATCTGCTGCTCACCCACTTTCACGGACACTTCAGCACTTAACCCCTACTCCCTCTTCTCTCTCTGCACTTGCACGTTCTGAATACTCACAAGGCATAGTAAGTTCCTCTTTATATCCTCCACTGTATATACTGTTTTTCAATCCCATGTTCCCTCCCTGTTGCCATGTGGGCGCTTTGAAACACAATTTACCTGTTGTATAAACATCTAACAAATACACAATAAGGAACAAGTTACTTACCTGTTTGGCATGGATTCACATGCTCATGAATATTCCCCGTCGTCAGGCCGGGAATCCTCGGTAAAGAAAAAATCAGTATCAGTTTCGTTTCTGATCTGTCTTTCTCAGTAGTAACCAATCACTGGTCTCTGGGTCATACTGCCCCCAGCCAATGACTGCCCTCTCCCTAAACCCCGCCTCTGGCAGCCATCCTCAGATTTGGTAGCACGTAGTGGAAGTATGACCGAGTGAAGAGCCGCAGAGGGGTAGGAGGGAGGGTTCGCATGTGAATCCATGCCAGCCCCATGCTGGAGAACAACAGTTACAGGTAAGTAACTTGTTCCTTCTCCAGCATGGGGTCTGGCATGGATTCACATGCTCATGAATATAAGAATACATAGCAGTACACACATGCACAACCACGGGAGGTGGAAAAGGCTCAACATTAAGCATTAAATCAAAACTCAACATTAATGCAATTCTTACCTCCTCACCAGGCTCACCTTAGGCGAACAGGTTGCGCAGCACTGCTTGGCCAACCCTGGACTCCTCTCTGGAATCCCGGTCGACGCAGTAGAATCATGTGAAGGTGTGCGTCGACCTCCACGTAGCAGCCCTGCAGAAGGCCAGACAAGAACGCCGTGGTAGCAGCGATAGCACTGGTCGAATGGGCTCTCGGACGGCCGGTCAACGGTCGGTTTGCCAACCGATGACAGTGCATGATGCACCCGGAGAGCCATCTGGAAATGGAAGCCTTCGAGAGAGCCTTCCCTTGGTTCACAGGTCCAAAGTTCACAAATAGCTGTGATGTCTTCCGAAAACTCTTCGTGCGGTCCACGTAAAACTTTAGCGCTCTAGCCACATCTAGCGAGTGCAAAGTCCTTTCGGCCGGCGACGAAGGCAACTGAAAGAAAACAGGTAACACCAAGGGCTTGTTCAGGTGGAAGTTCGACGGCACCTTGGGCATAAAGGAGGGGTGCGCCTTAGCACCACCCTCATGTCGTGTAAAGTCAAGTATGGAGGCTTGCAAGATAGGGCCTGGATCTCTCCCACTCGTCGTGCAGAGGTGATGGCCACAAGAAACGCAGTCTTCCATGACAGGAACTTCAACGGTGCCGAACGCAGGGGCTCTAAAGGCACCCCCATGATCCTGGTCAGCACCACGTTGAGCTCCCACGCCGGGGCAGGGGCCTTCACCGGCGGGAACGATCTGAACAGTCCCTTCATAAATTCCTTCACCAGGCGATGCGACCACAAGGACGCCTGTCCTGTGGTTCTGGTGTATCGGGAGATCGCAGCCAGACGTATCTTGATGGGAGGCGTGAGCCAGTCTAGCCTTGGCCAGTGACAGTAGGTACGGCAGCACTTGAGGAGCCGTAATCCGTAGAGGGTTAATCTTCTGTGCATGGCACCAGACAGAGAACCTCTTCCACTTATGTCCGTAGCACTTGAGAGTTGAGGACGCCCTGGCCTTTGCAAGAACCTCTCTGCAGTCAGCCGGGATATCGTACCCTCCAAACTCTAGTGCTGCAGGAGCCAGGCCTGCAAGTTCAGCGACTCCGGGTCGTGATGAAGTACGGCGTCTCCTTCTATGGAGAGAAGATCCGCGTCCGTCGGCAGCTTGAATGGTGGGGACGCTGACAACTCCAGAAGGTCCAGGAACCAGATCTGCCTCGGCCACGCCGGTGCAACGAGGATCATCCTGCACCGTGACCCCTTGAGCTGGTTGACGAGTCGGAGCAGCAACGGCAACGGAGGGAACGCATATAGGAACATGCCGTCCCAGGGGAACAAGAAAGCATCGCCCATGCTCCTCGGCTGGGGGAGCCTGCTGGCGAACCTCTGGCACTTGGAGTTCGTCGCCGTCGCGAACAGATCGATCTGCGGTTTTCCCCATCGTCGGAAGAGTCGATCCACTTGTTCCTGACGTAGTTCCCACTCGTGGCAAGAACGCAGCTCCCTGCTGAGTGAGTCGGCGGTGGTGTTTTTTATCTCTGCTAGATGAAAGGGCACCAGAAACATACCTTGGGCGACGGCCCAATGCCACAGATCCTGGGCTTCCCTGGAGAGGCCTGGGGATCTGGTTCCTCCCTGCTTCCGGATGTAGAACATCGTGGTGGTGTTGTCGGTGAAGATTCTCACCACCTTGTCCTTGAGGGACGGGAGAAAGGACATGAGGGCCCAGAACACTGCACGGAGCTCCAGGATGTTGATCCTCTGGGAGCCAAAGGCCTCTCGCGTGAAGTTCTTCGGTGTGCGCTCCCCACCCTTCCAGGGAGGCATCCGTCGTCACCGTTATCTGGTGAGATGGGGTCTGAAAGTCTGTGCCTGCCGTCAGATGAGCGCGGGTGCCCCACCACCGGATCGCTCATCGGAAGGTCTCGTTGAGTGGGATCCTGTCCTCGAAGCTGCCCATCGGTGGGATCCAGCGGGCGTCGAGGAACTCTAGCAGAGGGCGCATCCGAAGCCTGCACAGGCCACAAGATATATGCAGGAGGACATCATCCCGAGGAGAGACTTGATGGACCTCACCCTGGCCACGTCCGTGGCCATCAGACGCTGCACCTTGCCCAGGATGGCCTTCGTCCTTTCCTCCAACGGCGAGGCCAGACGCGCCACTGTGTCGAGCTTGGCTCCCAAAAACAGTGAGACTTGCGACGGGACCAGGTGGGATTTGGGAAAGTTGATGGAGAATCCCAGGTCCATGAGCAGCTGGACGGTCTTCGCTGTGTGATCTACGGAGAGCTCCCTTGTCCTTGCTCGGACGAGCCAGTCATCCAGGTAGGGGTAGACGTGAATCCCTTGCAGGCGCAGCCATGCCGCAACCGGTGCGAGGCACTTGGTGAACACCCTGGGTGCCGACTTCAATCTGAACGGGAGGGCCTTGAACTGGTAGTACCGTCCTTGGACCACGAACCTGAGGAACTTTCGGTGTCTTTTTAGAATGGGGATGTGGAAGTACGCATCCTCCAAATCCAACGACGTGCTGGAGGGTGACCATCCGGAACTTCTGTGCCTTGATGTAATTGTTCAGTCGTCGCAGGTCCATGAGGAAGTACCTTGAGTATACTCCGGAGCCCCGTAACCTCTTCAGGACGAGCTTGATGGCACCTTTTTTGAGCATCGCCCTTACCGACAATAGCAGTTGAGGGACGTGATTTTCCTTCCTGGCCACGGGTGGAATGCGGGGGAACTTTTTTAGAAATTCGAGGGCGTGCCCCTGGGCCAGGGCGTCCAGCACCCAACGGTCGGTGGAGATGGACTCCCACATGCTGACGAACTTCGCCAGCCGGCCTCCCACCGGGGTGCTTCGTTGGGGGGCCCCGACACCATGGTCAGTTCAATCTTGCTTGGAGGAAGCCTTGCCGCCTTGGCCTCCCTGGCGACGACGGCGGGGTCCACCCGACTTGCCTCGTCCTCTATAGGCTTCCTGTGGCGAGGAGCGGGCCGCTTGGCGGTACGTAGAGGAGCCACCGCCGAATCCCTTGGAGGCACCCTGCTTGCCTCTGGTGCTCCGAAAGGATGGCCTTCGTTGCCGGAGAACGCCTAGGGCCTTAGCTGTCTCTGTGTCCGCCTTGATGGCTTGGAGGGACTCATCCACTGTCTTCCCAAGCAGATTGTTCCCGTCGAACGGCATGTCCAAAACCTTGGCTTGTACGTCCTGGCGGAAATCCGTCGCCTTGAGCCACCCTCGTCGTCGTCACCCTCTATAGGCTTCCTATGGCTGTTGCCTAGCTGGCGGAAACCGGTGTCGGCAATGTCCGTTGCCACCGTAATGGCGTGGTCCGACGCCACTTCGCCTTCTTGCAAGATGTCCAGGGCCTCGGCCCTCTTGTCGTCCGGTAGGAAGTCCAACAGGGGGGCTATCTTGTACCATAGCTCCCTGTAGTCGTAGCGGGCCGCGATCGCGAGGGTGTTGGCCGCCTTAATCGTTGTTGCCGCCGACGAGATAACTCGTCGTCCCATTGCGTCCAGCTTCTTTCCTTCGCCGTCCAGCGGGGAAGTTGATGTTGAGGTCGATGCCCCCCCTGCTTTCTTCTTGGCCGCCGCTGAGACAACCGAGTCAGGGGTCGGTTGTGCCCTAAGGCACAAAGGGGCCGCGTCGGGGACCCAGTACTTCTTCTCGTACCGATCCCTCTTGACAGTCGTCGTAGACGGGCTCTTGAGAAGGGCGAGGCCCTCGTCCCAGATGTCATCCAGCAGAGGCACAGCGAGGACTGTTTTCCTCTTGGCCTCGCGCCGTTGGTAAATGGAACCTTCCTCCTCCTCCTTGGAGCAGAGCTGAAAAAGCTCGGACGCCCTGGCGATCATTGCATGGAAAGATCCGATCTCGTTGGGCAGGGAGGCCCGGGCTTGGGGCGATGGGAGCTCCGTCCCGTCGTCACCACCGTCGTCGTCGGTACCCGTCGTGGCCGTGTCCGCTCCCGTGTCATCCCCAGGGATGGGGACGTGGGCAAAGGTTGAGTAGGCCGCAAGGGTTGAAAAGGCGGGGCTGGATGGATCCGTCTTTTCTTGTTCGGGGGGCTTCCCGCCGGGCCTGGCTCTGGCTCCTCCGTCGAGCCTGGTTCCGGTTCCTCCGTCGGTGGTAAGGGCAATCTCGTCCTTATCTCCGAGCATAACGATTGTATTGCCAACAAAATGGCCGCCGAGTTGTCCTGCGGCTCCGGAAGCGACGGGTGACTAGGACCCTCGCTGGCGCAGCCGGCGCTCTCGTCATCACCTTCGTTGTGATCCCTCCCATGGGAACAGGCCTCTTCAACGCCCTTGTCGAGGCCCTCTAACACTTCTACCAGCTCCTCCTCGGATGCTGTGTCCGTGTCCAAAATGTCCACCGCCCCCCCCCCTTTTTTCCACTGGGGTTTTTTCGACACGTCTGAAAGAGGCTTCCCCTCTGCGGAGGCAAGGAGACTCTGGGCCCTGAGGTCGCCTCCACTGGTGTAGCCTTCACAGGCTGCGCCAGGGCTGCCGCGACTTCCTCAATAGAGGCCTTGGCGGGGTGAATCAAGGCCTTTGTCACCTTATGCGGGCCTGTGGCCTTCACCTTGGGGCGAGGGTCACCGTCTCGCTCCACCTCGGCCGGATCCTTCGAGCTCAACCAGGGCCTCTCCAGAAGCTTCTCCGGGTTCTCGGCCTTCCTCTTCCCTGAGCCAGAGCGTTGGCTCATGGTTGATGGCGCAGGGGAGGATGCGCCCTGCCTGGCAGCCGAGGAGCCGACCGTTCAGCGCTCCCGGTGCCTGCGGACTCGTGGTGCTTTGCCTTCTGTTGGGCCCCATCGCCGGGGCGCCCTCACAGGACTTAGAAGACCGCTCGGACTTCTTCTTCTTCTTCTTCTTCTCACCCGACAGGCTCTTTCCTTCCAGCCAGTTGGAGAGACGAAGGTGCCAGTCCCTGATGGTCTGTTCCAACATGTTCCCACAAAATGCACAGTCCATCTCCACATGCGTTTTGTCCTCATGAAGGCAGTAGAGACATTTTGAGTGCTCGTCCTGCTTGAACACATTCTGCAGCAGGCTTCCAGGGCAAACCCTGAACAGCTTTCCGGGCGTCGAGCTTCCTTTCTCCTGGGCCATGTTCGGGTAGGCCGCAGAAATTCATGGACTCCTCCAAGAAGCGCAACTCGAGGAAATCTTCAACCTTAAGGGGCGTAGAAAAATCCGACACGGATCCCCGTTAAACGGATGTAGAGACGGTGGAGCTTGAGGCTCTATTTGACCGAAAAATTAGAAATTCTCTTTGAAAAAGCACGAAAACGCAGCAAAAGCTCGAGAGCTAAACACGAGAACTCCCAACACTTGAGCGTGCGGTAAAAATCTGAGGATGGCTGCCAGAGGCGGGGCTTAGGGAGAGGGCAGTCATTGGCTGGGGGCAGTATGACCCAGAGACCAGCGATTGGTTACTACTGAGAAAGACAGATCAGAAAAGAAACTGATACTGTTTTTTTCTTTACCAAGGATTCCCGGCCTGATGACGGGGAATATTCATGAGCATGTGAATCCATGCCAGACCCCATGCTGGAGAAATAAATATATTAGCATGCAGGCATAACATCTGGGCTGCTAATGTTTTTTTTTATTTTTAAATTGCCCACCATGGAAAAGCACAGGGTGTTCTAGCCGCTTTTACATTTCCATGGCAGCACGTGAGGGACGGCAGAAGTGCGAATGAGGACTAGAAGCTGCAAATAAGTTCAGAAGGTGAACATTTGTTTAGCAGCAGCAGGGACTTTGGGGAGAGCAGAAGGTAGAAGTGGTGACAAAGGAAAAGTCAGAGCACTCGGCTTGCTCCGACCACAGGTTTACACCATTGGAATCAGCTTGGGGTTCGAGCAACCCAATTGGTTTTGCAGCTTGTCAAACTTTCTAATAAGTCTTAATGGTGGCAGTGCAGGGTTTTCATGGGTAGTAATACTCTTCTAGTTGTGGCGGGTTTATGGACATTACTGCACACGAACGCTCTTGGCTAGCAAAGCCATTAGCACCCCAGGATGAATAAGCATTCAGTTCATGAGAAGAAACGTGCATCCACACAATCATCAAAGAAAGGAAATGGGGCGATGGCGACCATGTCAATAAGAGAAGGGCACTTAAAAGCTAGCAATAGTTTCATGGCAGCAGGTGCAGAAGTGGAATGGCGACTAGCCTAGGGATCATGTAAGTGGAATCATTAAGTGCATGTGGGAGGCTGGTTAGAGGAGGGTTGAACCGTTGAGGGAGCAGGGCGGACGAGAGGGTGTGGGTAGGGTGGGTAGGAGGCAACCTGTAGGCACAGCAAGCTTGAGTTGGGGCCATACCTGGGAGCAGCCATCAGCTAACTCGGAATGAGAGGCCTAATCGCTGAATTCAGCTCACTATCCACGGGAACCGATTGTCTGGTCGCCCTGAGCCGAATGCAGGTGTAGTACACAGATTTGAGGAGGTGGTGCAAAAGGAGATTTTGCAGTGCTGGCGAATGGTAAAAAGGTGGACAAAGGTCTAGTTTCTTAAACCTCTTGCAGATCTACACAGAAGAAAGACACTAGCACTTATCAATCATAACATCCATAAACAAGTATAACTAATCAGAGAAAAGGGATTCTAAATCTTTTACATTTCAACAATTGTTATTTTTCAGGACAAAACAGACTATGGGAGGGGGTGGAGGGCTTGAGAATGCCCCAGTGATTGAAAGATGAGCAAAAAGTTAAAGCAAATGATATAAATTAAATGCGATTAATTTTCTACACAAATACTCTAAACTAAAAAAATGATATTACCTGGTTGATCCAACTGACTTGTCTCGGCAGTGCTTTCTGGAAGGCTTGCAGTTTCCTCTGATGTCTTCTCTCTCAGGCACGTTACTAAACAGTAGGATTCTGAATTAATAGAGTGAACCATTTCCAAAATATCAGTTAATGTTTGGCAAAGGATGTGATTCTGTTCTTCCTCTAGAAAAAGTACACAAAAAGGAGACGGGAAGTTTCATGAGGAGTTATCAATTCAACAAACCGTATGGTAAAAATAAATACTACATTCATTGAAGATGAGCGTTCGAATAATACATTCTAGAACGTTATGAGTTTGATGCAGTGGAATGTTTGAGCAAAACGGGGCATGACAACATTTTGTATAACTTGTAGTGTGAACATGCTAAGAAAAATACGGAAAGCATAACGTACAATGCTATAAGCTACCATGATGCATTATAGAAAACAGCAATACTACGTACGTTCTCTGTGCCATTAATTCAACACTGCAGTCAAATGCAAATTCCTTCTATTTGACATTTTTAATTCCATTTGTAATTCTTTGAAGAACAGGGATGTCTATTTTGATCAGAAAGGGCTTGCAATAACCCATTCTCTGGAAGGGTACCTTCACAATAGCGCAAATGGTGAGTAATTTATGAGGTAGTGGGTGAAATGTGGCATAGACCAGGGGACAAAACAAACCAAGTATGAAGACGGTGACTTACAAAAAAATAACCTAGGTGAGAAAGTGCTTCAAACTAAAGTGAGTACTGTACAAATACACACAATGACATAACACAGCACATGAGGGACAGGTGTGGTCAGGTATGGGAGAGAGGGCAGAGGGAGCTAATTCTTTGGCATGTAAACAAAGTTTAAACTAAGCTAAATGGAGCAGGGTAAGTAGGAAGAAAGCTGAAGGCAGGGGAGGTATGAGGGGTATGAGACAGAGGTTGAATGCAGAGGAATAGCAGAGGCAATGAGATGCTAATTAGACAGATACAATTAGGCTGGTACTGAGGAGCAAGACCATCAATAGCTTTTTAGACTAGGAGTAGGATCCTGAAACGGGAATGGTTATGTTTATTATTTGTAGTGCGCACCTAACCCAAGGGTAGCAGGGCGCAGGAGCAACAAGAAGATTGTAAAGCTTAGGTTACAGGCAGGGCAATAGATAGAGTCCAGCTGAGGTTACATTGCTGGAAACATCAAAAACATTGGAAGCCATTACAGCAGCGTTATAATTACAAAGGAAATATACACTATTTACAGGTTATATAGTATGTCTACACATAGAGGATCATTGGATATATACAGTTATACACAATTTACAGTATTAATAGTATAGCGCAGCAAGGGAGATAATTAAATGTCATGTTCCTTGAGCCAGAAGATGGTGTTGGATATGAATTGTAGGTATGGAAGGTCTTCCCTGAGGGGTGGGGGTAGGGAGTTCCAGAATTGTGCAGCTTTAACAGGAAAGCTGTTCCCTCCAGGTTGTGCATGGAACACCAACCAGAATGGTGTTGGTAGGTATAAGTAGGGGAGGCACTGAGTAGGTTGTAGAGAGTTCAGGTAGCAAACCCAAGGACTTTGTCTAGATAGAGGAAGGAGTAGAGAGGAGGACCAATGAGCAGGATTGAGCAGTAGTCCCTTTTGCTGAGAACAAGGGTGGACATTAGAATTTTCATATAGTAGCAGGTGGTAAATTGATTAATTTTCAGAATTATGAATATGAGCAGCAAAGGCAGTGGAACTGATGAATTGCTGCAGCCAGAGGTCACCTTCAAAGAGGATCCCAATGTTGCGAGCCTTGAGTGAAGGAGCAAGAATGTCAGGCGGGAAGGAGATGGGAGAGAGGACAATAGGGATGGCATTGGAAGCCAGGAGAAAGAGGACATCCGTTTTTGAAGAGTTCTGCATGAGGCAGCGGAGAAACATCCAATTATGTATTTCAGTGAGACAGTTGGCAATCCGTTTTAAAATGGCTGGGGAAAGGAAAAAAAGATTTGAGTGTCCTCAGCAAAGAGGCTATATTGAAAGCCAGAGGACGAGAGAAGTCTTCCTAGCGCAGAGCAGGTATAGAGGGTGAGAAGTAAAGTCCAAGGACTAATCCTTGGGGATGCGGACGGGAAGAGGAGTGGATTTAGAGGATCGCAAGTTTCAGAAAATTTTAAAGGAGCCAACATCCAGATTTGGAGGTTGGGAAGAATATGGCAGGGAGAGAGCTCTGAGTGATAACAGCAAGTTGCTCCTTAAATGGTAAAAGATTTAGTTCCAAACAGGTCAATAGGAGAGAAAGATGGGTTGGGGCTGTGAAGGATCGGTGCTAATTCGAAAGGCGTGGTAGGGGAGAAGTAGTTCAGAGTAGGTGGTGCAGGAAGATTTTAGAGGTAAAATAGTTAACTAATCATTAGTAGAAAGCGAGGAGGCAATGGATATTGGCTTGGGAGATGTGTGTGAATCTTGGAGAATATATGAAAGTTTACAAGTGTTACTGCAAAGGGAAATTATTTTTCTGGGGATAAGACATACACCCAATGAAGAAGGCATGTTATTTTATGCTTCCAAGAACAGCGACCTTTTGTTGAAGAATAGTAAAAGACAAGCAAAGTGGAGCTGCTGTATACAAAGCACCTTAGCAAACCAAGTAAATGGCGAAAGCCATGAAGTGGCTATGCCAACCTAGCTATCTATTAATCCACCATATTTGTCATGGGACGGGAATGTCATGGTGGTTAAACGTTCCAGAATGACAACCGATTTGGTTGGCAATTACTGGTTTTGGGATTGGGCCCAGATAGCAGCACATAATTTATGGATAACTGCAAGCCCATATCTCAGTTGATCGTGCAGGCTGCTGTTTTCACGAACGAGTTTAGCAGCTTCCAATATCCAAACAGAGATTCATACAAGATTCAGAAGACAACGGGCAACGTTGCATACCCAGTGTGTAGACAATTTCCCCAGGTATTTGCATCATATGCCAGTAATTGATATAATATACCCATAATTTTTCAAGTATTGTGATTATATGCTCTGGTACTCGCATAATGCATTAGGTATTGCTATATATCAGGTAATGCCATCAAAAGACGTCTTAAGAACACTTCAAGGTTTTATTATCAAAATCCAAACTAGTACCAGCACTGCCAGGATGTGTGCGCATCGTAGTGGCTGCTTTGTGTGTGCTTGTAGTGCCGAGTGGGTAGGTGCGTTTGTGTGTTAATATATTGCTGAGATGGTGTGTGTGCTTATGTACACATGGCCATGAAGTGATTTAAGCCGACTGTGCCGTGCTGTGTCAATCAAAAGGATTCTTGGCCATATGATGAAAATAGCTGGCAAATCGTAAATAACTTCCAAATGTGTAATAAAGTCTCTTATTAGTCACAAGGGACACACAGACCAGCTGTGGAGACTGATGTTGTTCCAGGTATGCTTTATTGGTACAATATGTACAGTTCCAGTTACTCTCAGGTATTTACAGTAGTCTGGATGACAGGGAGATAAGTAAATCTCTCCCAATTATCTCCCTCATACATCCCACAGAATCACCAACACGCAGAATTTGTAGTGAAGCCTTATGTTAGACATTCAGTGTGCACTACTGAATCACAGACCAGCTGCTGAGTCTAAGTTAGTTCCAGGCAAGGCTTTATTCACATATGTACAAATCTGTACATTACTCCAGTTACTCTTATTATAGTTACAGCACGCGTAGACATTGACAGGGACATGGGAAGGTATAAACATCACTAACAAAGGAGCTGACCCACCGGCCATCCATTCAACCCAGCTCAGGCCCCCAACTGACACTCGCAGAACATTCACACACAGATCCACCCAACATTCTCCTGAGCTGCATCCATGCACCAACATTCTACAGCAAGCATCCAGGCCAGTGGCAATACAAGACTACATTACACCATCTCCCTTTCATACCAGACTCACCACACACAACATCTCCCTTCCATAACAGACTCACCACAGACTCATCACAACATCTCCCCATCACCAAAACATCTAACCAACAATCACCTTCCATTTGGACCTGCCACATCCAAACACAGAGCCTGCCATACTCTGGCACCAACCATACACAGCCAAGGGAACCAATCATACATTTGGGTGAGGAAAAACAGGGGGGGATCACGCATTTGCCCCACCACGGACCCGGTGTCACCACAAACAAGACACCCTGGGGAAACATGGTCCAAGTCCAACCAACTAACACACAACAAGAGGTGTTGCCATGACAGGTCAACAATTGCAGAGGGCTACTTAGATCACTCCTCTTCCTCTTAACACCATCACATCACATCCGAATACAAATCGCTCCCAATTATCTCCCTCATACATCCCACAGAATCACCAACACGCAGAAAAGCAACTACCACCTAAACCAACAAACAACTACAACCATTCAAAGAGAACATCCGTACATGTCACATATCACCAATATCATTCAAACCAGACCCATGCCAAGACACCGAAAAACAAATGAAATGCTCCTGGTAGCATTAACTTTTTGTTTAACATTGCTCTAATAATTAAAAACTATAACAACTTAAAATAAATGTGGGTACCCTTCCAACCTATACATTGTTTATTTTCCTTAGTGCACTGTATATACATTTCAAATTCACATTAAGTGTAAATTTTAAGGCCTTTATTCTTTTACTCAATATTCTTAGCTCAAAACACTACACTTTAAAAGAATTTGCATAACCTTTATAGACTTCAAACCTCCTGTAACTTTTACTCATAAGTGCGCATCTAAAAAACATTTCCTCACCATCCATACTTTTATGGATGTCCCCATAGACTTTGCATTTTAAATTTTGTATAAATTTCACCTTTTGATATAAGTGCGCAATTATTGAAAAATTTCCGCACCATCCAACCAACAACAAAAAACCTGGAGGATGTCTCCAACAACATGACCTCAGCCACACCTGCAAAACCAAGCGGTGAGGCCTACAGAAAATTAACAATTTTCCCTTTAATATGACTTTACCTTCCTGTAACCATAAGTAAAAGAAGCTACAAGAAAATATATTTTCTGTTGGCTCCAAAATAGTGGAGTTAATGGTTTTTGGCAAATATGCAAACACTTGCTGCCGTGTGCGTACCTTAAGAAAGCTTTAGTTTGGGGCGCTGAAGGGAACATTTTGCACGACATTTTCTTTATCATTATATACATCAATTGGGGAGCTGAAAGGAACATTTTGCAAGACATTTTCTTTATTATTATATACATCAATGGAACTAAAGGCACAACGTGAGCAAGCAGCATACTTGTGAAATAAGCTACGAGAAAACCCTTCCCTTGGCATCATTATTTTGGATTGAATTATGTTTGGCAATAATGCAAACGTGACAATTTACATTTTTTTCTTTATTTTGATTTTATTTTTTTCTTAATGAATGTGGAAAAGCCACCATGGACTTTTGCAACACTTATCAATATAAATGAAAAAACTAATATAATTCTTTTTTTTTTAAGCACAAAGTAATAATAATATTTTTTTTTTATTTTCTCAAATTTCCACCATCAAGAAGAACTAGTTACTCTTACCTTGTAACGTTCTTTCGATGGGATGTTCCTCCGACGTATTCCTTATCTTAGATATAAATCCTTCAGCTTTGCTGGCCTCGGAAAATTTTTTCGCCAGAGGGCGCTGCGCGTCGATGATCGCCGAGTCGATGACCCTCGACGGCCTCCGTGCCGACGTCGACGTCATCCTGCCTATAAAGGCCGCGCGCAGCGTCCGTTGCTCAGTTCCGTTTTGTAGTCCCCAGTAATGTTTTTGGATTAGACTAATCACCTTGAAGGAGCATAGGCTGCAAACCCACAGGAAGTCATACTGCGGGGATGGATGGGAGGGTCGATAAGGAATACGTCGGAGGAACATCCCATCGAAAGAACGTTACAAGGTAAGAGTAACTAGTTCTTCGAAGGGATTGTGTCCTCCGACGTATTCCTTATCTTAGATAGACTCCCATAGCAGTGGTATTGTGACTGGAGGCGGGAGTAATAAAAGTTATGTTACCCTTCCAGAATGGACAGAGTGTAACACAGCCTTGCCGAATCTAGTTTCTTGACTAGAGGAGGAATCCAGGCTATAGAATTTGGTAAATGTATGTGCGGACGACCATGTGGCAGCCGCACATATATCTCGAATTGGCACCCCTCTTTGAAGGGCTGAGGATGTTGCGATACCCCTGGTAGAATGAGCCCTTAGATTTTGAGGAGGCTCCTTTCCTGCCAATTTGTAGCACTCCAGAATGGCTAAAATAATCCATCTGGAGATGGTTTGTTTTGTTATTGGAAGGCCCAACTTATGTCCTGCATAACCTACAAAGAGTTGGTCTGCTTGTCTGATCTTAGCCAATCTGCTGATATAGAAGCTCAAGGCTCGCTTAGGGTCCAGCCTGTGCAGTCTCTCTTCCTCCTTCCCCGGATGAGGAGGAGGGTAGAAAGAAGGTAATATAATCTTCTGAGTGATGTGAAACTCCGAGACTACCTTCGGGAGGAAGTTAGGCTTCACCTGAAGAACAACTTTGTCCTTGTAAAAGATTGTATGTGGAGGTTTACACGATAAGGCTTGCAACTCGCTAACCCTTCTAGCAGATGTCAATGCTATTAGCAAAACAGTTTTGAGGGTGAGAAGCTTCAATGAACAAGAGTGTAGTGGTTCAAAAGGGGCACCCTTTAGGAAGTTTAAAATTAGGTTTAAATCCCATAAGGGAACTTGAAAAGGTTTCGGGGGATAAACATTAGTTAATCCTTTTAGGTATTGTATTACCAATGGAATTTTGAAGTATGAAGGCTCCTCTGCAGTGCGCTTAAAGATTGATAGCGCTGCGAGATAGCCCTTAATTGTGCCAACCTGTAGGCCTGAATTAGCCAGGTAAAGTAAGAATGACAACACCATAGGTGTACCACAAGAAAAGGGTTCAATATTCTTTTCTCTGCACCAGCTGCAAAATTTGTTCCAACGGCAGCGGTATAGAGTTTTAGTTGCCGGCCTTCTGGCCGAAAGCAACACCTCCATAACATCATCCGGAAGGTCCCAATCCTTGTACCTCAACCTTTCAGACACCAAGCGTGAAGGTTGAGGGTCTTGATGGCTGGATGGAGAACCTGACCTTCCTTCTGCGAGAGAAGATCCTCTCTGTATGGCAGTCGAATTGGAGGGCAGATGGACATGTCTAGAAGGTCCGGGTACCACGTTCTCCTGGCCCAATCCGGGGCAATTAGGATCATGGTCTTCCGAAACCTTCTCAACCTCCTGATCATTTGAGGAATGACAGGGACCGGAGGGAACGCGTACAGAAGTGGGAACTCCCAGTCCACTACGAACGCATCTCCTAGAGCTCCTCTCGGGGGAAATTCCCTTGAGCAAAATCTGTCGCACTTCCTGTTGATACTGGTGGCGAACAGATCCACTTGAGGGGTTCCCCAAAGGGCGAAGATCTCTTGAAGGACTTCCTGAGCTATCTCCCACTCGTGAGAGACTGTGCTCTGCCTGCTCAGAGCGTCCGCTGTCAAGTTCTTCTCTCCGGCTAGGTGAATTGCCGATAGAGAGATTCCTTCCTGAATTGCCCAAAACCAGAGCTGCATCGCCTCTCTGCACAGTGGTAGTGAGCCTACGCCTCCTCTTTTGTTGAGGTAGTGCATGGCCACTGTATTGTCCGTCATTATTAGGACGTTTCTTCCCCGTACAGACGGCAGAAAAGCCTTCAGCGCTAGTCTGATGGCTCTCAGCTCCAACAGGTTGATATGTAGTCTGGACTCCGATGGAGACCAACGACCGCTGATGGTCAAGTCGTTGGCGTGAGCTCCCCACCCCGTGAGTGAGGCATCCGTGACTACTGTTATCTCCGGCCATGGTTGCCAAAACATTTCTCCTTTCAGGATGTTCTCCCGACAGGCCCACCACTGAAGGTCTCGGGCTACTTTGACCGGGATCCGAAGGAGATCTGTCATCCTTCCTGAGAACTGTGACCACTGAGTTCTCAGTGCCCACTGGAGGGATCTCATTCTCAGGCGAGCCTCCGGCACGAGGAATATGCAGGATGCCATGAGGCCTAGCAACCTCAGAAAGTCGTAGGCTGGGAGATATTGGGCATTCTGAAATCTGATGACCATCTGCAGAATATCTCGAGCCCTCACCTCTGGTGGCAAGGCTTTTCCCAGGGAAGTGTCCAGGACTGCTCCAATGAATTGGAGTCTCTGTGATGGTATCATCTGTGACTTCTTTAAATTGAGGGAGAAGCCCAGCTTGTGAAGGAAGTGGCAAACATAATCTAGTTGTCTCTGAGCCTGTTCCGAAGATACAGCTCTGATCAACCAATCGTCTAGGTAAGGGTAGACATGAATCCCTTCCCTCCTTAGACTTGCAGCCACAACCGACATTAGCTTGGTAAAGACCCTCGGGGCGGAGGTTAGCCCAAATGGCAGAACTCGAAATTGATAATGAGAGCTGCCAATTGCGAACCTCAGGTATCTCCTGTGCCTGGGATGGATCGGCACATGGAAATAAGCGTCCTGGAGGTCTAGAGATACCAACCAGTCCTGAAGCTGGAGGGCCTGAAGGATCTGAGAGAGAGTCACCATCTTGAACTTGTCCTTTCGGAGGAATTTGTTCAATTCCCGTAAGTCTAAGATGGGTCTCAGTCCTCCGTCCTTCTTCGGTATTATGAAGTAGGGGGAGTACCAACCCTTGTTCCTTTCCGCTACAGGTACCAGTTCTATGGCACCTTTCTCTAGCAGGTCTAAAACCTCCTGCAAGAGGAGCGGATCTGGAAGCTTCAAAGGGTTGTTCCCCGGTGGATGACTCTGAGGGATATGTAGGAAGGGCAGGCAGTAACCTTGGGCCACTGTCTCCAGAGCCCAAGCATCTGACGTAATAGCCTGCCATTCCGTCAGATGGTGAGTTAACCTGCCCCCTACTGGTGTTCTGTGAGGGGAGACCTCAGAGTGGTTTTGAAGCGGCTGATGCAGTTGCCGAAGGTAAAGTGGCTCCTGCTCCTGCGGGTGCGGCTTTCTTTCCCCTACCCCGTCCACCACGGGTAAATCTTCCTTGGCCTCTTTGAGCCGGTCGTCCCCTGCCCCTTCCATATGAGGAATAGTAACGAAAGGACCGTCCTCTCCACGATGATCCCGAAGGACGAAAGGTATTCTGACGGATAGCAGCTCCCAATGACTTGGCTGCTGCCTTGGACGTTTGCAGTTTCTCCAAACTGTCATCCGCCTTCTTTCCAAAGAGGGTAGAACCGTCAAAGGGCATATTCAAAAGCCTGGTCTGCACGTCAGAGGCAAAACCAGACTTCCTCAACCACGCATGCCTGCGGATTGTGGTACTTGCCGCCATGGCCCTGCTGATACTGTCAGCAGAATCTAGGCCAGTTTGTAGGGTCTCGCACATCGCATCTTTACCATCCCTGATGATGTTTAAAAATGCGTCCCTTTCCTCTCCTTCTTGGAGGCAGTCAGCCGCTGATGAAGCGCACTCCCAAAGGGTGTGGCTGAACCTAGCGAGCGTACAGGTCGCGTTAATAGACTTTAACGCCATGCTACAGGCAGAAAAAACCTTCTTAGCCATGGCATCATACTTTTTGTCATCCCTATCCTGCGGAGCAGTGGGGTATGCAGATGTGCTGCCTGATGAGGTTGCAGCCTGTACAACCAAGCTCTCAGGAGTAGGGTGTTTTGACAAATATTCAGGGTCAGAACTAGCCACCCTGTATTTTGTTGACAGTTTTTTATTTACTGCCGGGATAATTTCTGGCGTTTCCCAGTTTGTCAAAATCCTTCTCTGTAGAGCAGAGTGAAATGGAACCACAGGATCCTCCTGTGGGCCCTTGTCCAGTATGTCAGTGAGGTCATCCTGCTGAAAGGCAGGAGAAGGTGCAGACCAACCCATAAATTCTATGATTCTAGACATCAGAGCTCTATATGGAGTCTCCGCATGTTCTCCTGGGTCTGGTTTGATAAATTCTGCTTCAGGAGAAGTGTCCAAGCCACTAGCTTCCTGAAGTGCATCCTGAAGATTTTTTAATCTTCCTTCCTCAGAGGCGAAAGTCTCTGGCTCTGGTGATGTGGTCCTCTGTAAATCAATATCTTGGTCTGAATCCTCCCTTTCCTCAAAAATCGAGGTTAAAGGGGGATACATTGGTTTTTGGAATGGTATAAACCCCATTTCCAATGCAGAAGGAGCCATCATCACAGGCCTTGAAAACGTCGATGTCGTCGACACCGACGTGAAAGTACTCGAAGGCGCCGTGAAAAGCGTCGAGAAATGTGTACTAGGCCTCGAAGAACTCGAAAGGATCGGAGTCCTGCTCGAGAACGACGTCGACGTTCTCGGCGTCGAGTCGGAGGTCTTTTGTCTAACCGTTGGCTGTGGAGTAGCCGTGGTTCTTTCCTTCACCGGCGTCGATATCGGCGTCGACGTCGGCGTCGACTCGATCGACTGATGCGCCGATGAATCCTTCGACAACGGCGTCGATGGCGCCGACCTCTGTTTCGAAGGAGTTTTCGACGATGGCGTCGATGATGCTTTATCTCCCGATGGCTCGAGGCGCTTTCGGGTTGACTTTTCCGCCGGGTACTGCGACTCGCGGCGTTTAGATTTTTTGGGTTTTTTACCCGGGGTATCACCCTCAGCTGTCTTCGAGGGGGACGAGGCCGCTTTCTCGAAGACGCTTAGCATCTTTTTCCTGAATTCCTCCCACTCAGCTTGCGAGCTGCGTTTTGTGGGGCAATGAACTCTCTCAGGAGAACTCGACGAAGATGACGAAGGGGATCTCCTACGTCTCTTCTTCGAGTGTCTCGATGTCGACGAGTGGTGGGAGCCACTTCGTGATCTAGATCGAGAGTGTTTTTTATGGTGAGGAGACGAACGTCTCGACTCTACCGAAGAAGCTTTCGAGGAAGTTAAAGTTGACCTACCTCTCTCGAGCTTCCCCCTACGCTCCTTCAAGGCTTTCGCCGTCATGGAAAGGCATTCCTCACACTCCGAACTCTGGTGCGTGATTCCCAGACACCACAAACAGACCCTGTGAGGGTCCGTCAACGACATTTTCTTCCCGCAGTCTCGGCACTTTTTGAAACCGGACCGAGGGGTCGTCGGGTCGGAGGAGGATGCCATCGATATCGAGGTAAATAGTAGTTATTATATACGTTATCTTGACGAGAACTGAGCAACGGTGTTCCGAGGCACAACGAAGCGCGGAAAAACGGAACTGAGCAACGGACGCTGCGCGCGGCCTTTATAGGCAGGATGACGTCGACGTCGGCACGGAGGCCGTCGAGGGTCATCGACTCGGCGATCATCGACGCGCAGCGCCCTCTGGCGAAAAAATTTTCCGAGGCCAGCAAAGCTGAAGGATTTATATCTAAGATAAGGAATACGTCGGAGGACACAATCCCTTCGAAATGTTTATATACTGAATAATGTATGCTATGGTTATGGTGTTAAGGGTCTGATTTACCATTTGGAGAGTTGTTGAACAAAACATTAGTTACATTGGATACCCTGCAATTGACTTTGGGCCACTGTCTTGCTCAGTTTGTGTGATCTTGTGGCCCACTGTTATGTGTTCCATCCCGGCCATGACACACGTGTTGTAGTTCATGGTCGCGGTGCAGGGTAGTGCTGTTAATGTGTACTAATTAATGGGTATTCCTGTTAATGTGTACTAATCAAATAGTCTTGGAAATATTTGAAGCCAGGTGAGAATTTTAAATTTCCACCAGAGCCACAAAGAAAAATGTGGCGGTATGTATACTCTTTTTTTTGAGGTATATGTTATATGCGTACGCTCTAATGTGAGATGCTTAAGTGGCCAACCGACTGCATAAGGGTTGCGTCATGAAAGAGTTTGGGCAGCTGACTGAATAAGGGTTGCACCATAAAGAGTTTGGCCAACTGACTGAACAAGGGTTGTGCCTAAAAAAAAGAAAAATCTTTTTTTTATTGCCGGCAAATGTACATTCTGTATATATATAGTGCGCACTTTTGCATTAGTTACTGTTAAGCATTCACCATTGTTCCTTTAGTAATAGTTTTAAGCTTAAGACCTCTGGTTGTGTTTAGATTTATGAGTGGGCGAATGATATGTATTTGGCTGACCTCCCTCCATCCGAATGAAAGGATGATGTTTGTGTGTATGAACCTGATATGAAAGGGAGATGTCACGCGTGGGTACATCCGGTATGAAAGGGAGATGTTATGTTGTGGTTGAATCTGGTAAGAAAGGGAGATGTTATATATAGTCTTGTACTTTGTCACTGGCCTGGAGTGATTGCCAATAGAATGTGATGTATGATGCAGCCAGGAGACTGTTGAGTGCATCAGTGTATGAATGTTCTGAGTGAGTCAGTTGGGGGCCTGAGCTGGAGTAAGTGGATGGCCGGTGGGTCTTCTCCTTCATGTGTACTGTACTACCTATCCCTGTCCTTGTCCTCGTCGCCAATGTAATAAAGTCTCTTATTAGTCACAAGGGACACACAGACCAGCTGTGGAGACTGATGTTGTTCCAGGTATGCTTTATTGGTACAATATGTACAGTTCCAGTTACTCTCAGGTATTTACAGTAGTCTGGATGACAGGACAAGGACAGGGATAGGTAGTACAGTACACATGAAGGAGAAGACCCACCGGCCATCCACTCACTCCAGCTCAGGCCCCCAACTGACTCACTCAGAACATTCATACACTGATGCACTCAACATTCTCCTGGCTGCATCATACATCACATTCTATTGGCAATCACTCCAGGCCAGTGACAAAGTACAAGACTATATATAACAAAATGCCTGCGTTGGTTATACTAAAAACAAAACTACTGGCTGTGTCAAGGTTTGTTTGGTTTACGCTTTTAGTCTGGTACCTGCTACTGGTTTTCAAATTTATTTTTGGCTCGTCAGTTTTGTTTTCCGACACCTGGATTATTTCCCAACTCTCGAGAAGCCCTGCATTGACTCCCTTTTGCAAAATCGTGCATATTACAGACCCATGAGGCTGATATGATAGTTTATTTGTATAGCGCCTATACACAATGTGTTTCAAAGCATTTCAAGGCAAGGGAGGGAACACAGGAAAATACAAACAGTGAACATTCTTACAATGCCTTGAACAATAAGAATGTGACATTTACTATCATACTCGGTCTGGCGACATTTCAAGAGCTAAGACATAGATAAGGGAGGGAGGAGGTGGGTGGAAAAGGAAAGGGAACAGACAGGCGTCTAACGTACTAGGCCTGAAAACATTTCCGATGGAGCCAGAGGATTACAAGAGGAGTGGGTGAGGGGGAGGAGAAGGAAGGAGAGGAACAAAACAAGCTACTATCCTACTAGGCCTGACGACATTTCAGATAGTGCTGGGGAGGAAGGGAAACGAGAGCGGGGCGGGGTGAGAAACAATGTAGCTATCATACTATGTCCGAGGAAAACTTTGATAGTTAGTGCATAGAGTATCATGGAAACATATCAACTCTCTTTATAAGAGGCTAGCATGCTGCCCCTAATTTTGCACCAACCCCAGGTTTTATTCAATCTTTTTTTAGTGATTAATATAAATACCGAAGCATGCGCAAGGTATTGAACTGAAAATACAAGCGCAAGAGTCAGAAGGAATAATGTCCATTATTGTCAGTCACGTCTGAACGCTTTTCAAGTACAAAAGGAGATGGCATGCACAAAGAGGCCAGTTCACTTGCAGTGAACCCATAAAGCCATGGACGAGCATCCTTCTATTCATATGCATATGATCGGAGTTTCTCACTTTCCACAATAATTATGAACTGACATGGCTAATCTGATTAATGGTGGGGAATTTTTTACATTTTCTTTGCTCAGCAATTGAGTATGTACAGTAACCACTCACACCATACTGTTGAGTTTTATTGTAGCATGGTTGTCATCATCTGCATGGACTGTTGGTGCTGGTGTCCTGCAAGAAGGAAGCGTGGGGCTGTGGGTGGGTTAATGAAAGCATAGCTAAGTGATATTCTATTCCTAGAAGCAGTCCACATTTGGAAAATATGTACCAGCTCGGTGTAGGAAAATTCTAGTGCAGAGTGGTTATTGGTATAAAAAAAAAGAAAAAAAAGAAAAGAACAAGTTACTTACTAACTGGTAAGTTCTTTCGATTGGATGTTCCTCCAACGTATTCCACATCTTTGACATGGAATGTCCACAGCTGTTTACTTCGGAAACTTTTTTGGCAGAGGGTGTCCTGCGTCGAGTCGATGCCCCTCGAAGGCCTCTGTCTGGCCCCACCCGTTCATCCACCCAATCCCTCCACCCCCAATCCCCATGCACCCCCAATCCCCATGCGCACCCCCCCCCCTCGCGTGCGTGAGAGCAGATCCTGTCGGTATGGAGGGCAGATGGACATTTCTAGAAGATCCGGGTACCACGCTCTTCTGGCCCAATCTGGAGCAATGAGGATCAGTGAGATCCGAATCCTTAACACTCGAATGACGGGGACTGGAGGAAACGCGTGCAGCAGTGGGAATGACCAATCCACTACGAATGCATCTCCAAGGCTCCTCTCGGAGGAAATTCCATTGAGCAGAATCTCTTGCACTTTCGGTTGGCACTGGTGGCGAAGAGATCCACTTGTTTGTTTCACTTGTAAGTGTTTATTCACTTGTTATGCGCACCAGACCTGTAAGTAAAAGGGCGCAACAGTATGAAGATGCAAAGCTTACATGGTTACAAAATATACAAAAATATACAGATATAAAATGGCGTATATGGTTACAGCAATAAACAATGTACAAATCTAGAGAATACAGAGTGTTACGCTCTGTATATCACTAGGACTCACAAGTAGACTAGATTACATATGAACTTCAAGTAGTAACACAGAATTAAATGAGAATATAGGGTGAGTAGGAGTAGGTCGCTCCAGCTACGGACATATCCTGTGGGGTTCCCCAAAGGGTGAAGATCTCCAGAAGGACTTCCTGAGCCAACGCCCACTCGTGAGAGGCCGTGCTCTGCCTGCTCAGAGGGCCGCTGCCGCATTTTCCTCTCCGGCCAGATGAGCTGCTGAAAGCGAAATTTCCTGCTGGATTGCCCATAACCGGAGCTGAATTGCCTCTCTGCACAACAGGAGTGACCCTACCCCCCCCTTTTGTCGTTGAGGTAATGCATGACCACTGTGTTGTCCGTCATGATCAGGCCACTCTTCCCTCGCACAGACGGCAGAAAAGCCTTCAGAGCCAGCCTGATGGCCCTCAGCTCTAACAGGTTGATGTGGAGTTTGGACTCAGACGGAGACCAACGACCGCTGGCGGTCAAGTCTGCGGTATGAGCTCCCCATCCTGTGAGGGAAGCGTCCGTCACAACCGTCACCTCCGGCCGCAGTTGCCAAAACGGCTCCCCCTTCATCAGGTTCCAACTCGTTGGCCCACCACAAAAGATCCTTGGAGACAGAGTGGAATCTGAACGGGATCCGACATCTTGCCTGAGAATTGTGACCAATGCATCTTGAGAACCCATTGCAGGGATCTCATCCTCAGCCTGGCCTCTGGTAGAAGAAAAATGCAGGATGCAATGAGGCCGAGCAACCTTAAGAATTCGAAAGCCCGGAGACTCTGGGCATGTTGAAACTTGTCCACCATCTGCACAATGTGATGAGCCCTCACCTTGGGAGGCAAGCCCTTCCAAGCATGTGTCCAACACAGCCCCAATGGACTGGAGCTGTTGGGAAGGTGTCAGGTGCAACTTCTTGAAATTGAGGGCGAAGCCCAGCTTGTGGAGGGAGCGGCAGGTGAGACCGAGGTGATCATATGCTTGCTCAGGAGAACGTGCACAGATCAGCCAGTCGTCCAGGTAGGGATAGACGTGAATTCTCCTCTCGCATAAGATAGGCTGCCACCACCACCATTAGCTTGGTGAAGGACCCTCGGGGCGGAGGTCAATCCATATGAACGGACCCGAAACTGAAAGTGCGAGTCACCAGCTGCAAATCTCAGGTACTTTCTGTGCTTGGGATGAATCGGCACAAAAGTAAGCATCTGTAGGTCCAGAGACACCAACCAATCCTGATGTTGAAGGGCCTGGAGGACTTGAGAAACAGTGACCATCTTGAACTTGTCCTTCCTGAGAAGCTTGTTCAACCAATGCAAGTCCAGGATGAGTCTCAATCCCCGGTCTTTCTTTGGGATAAAAAAAATAAGGGGAATACCACCGTTGCTCCTCTCCGCTATAAGCACCAGTTCTATAGCGCCAGTCTATAGCAAGGTCAAGGTTTCCTGCACAAGGAGCAGATCCGGAAGCTTCAAAAAGAGATTCCCTGTTGGATTGTCGTGAGGCCGTTGCAGGAAGGGTAGGCAGTAACCGTGGGCTATTGTATCCAGAACCCACGCATCCGAAGTAATGGCTCACCATTCTTCCAGATGCTGAGATAGCCTGCCCCCAACTGGTGAACCATGGGACATGGCCTCATGACTGTTTTGGAGCGGCTCTGGCAGCGCCTGAATGCAACAAGGCAGCTGAGACAAGACCGTTCCTTGCCGGCTTCATCAGAAGGAGCAGACGGAACTGTGCCCTGCGATTGTAAAATCGCTAACATCTGCTCTCTTAAGGCAGCCCATTCCTCTGGAGTCGAGGACTTTGTTTGGCAAGGCACTTTCCTCGCGGCACCGAGGAGGACGGAAAAGGCGACCGGTGACGGCTCTTGCTAGAATGCCAAGACGAGTAGGACTAATGGCGGGAACGACTCCGGGACCGAGATCCCCGGGACTCTTCCAGACGTGGAGAGTCGCCCCTTGAATCGTTGGTAGACATCCCTTTGGACTTAGATTTACAGGACATACTAAGTTTAGATCCCCTACCTACCTGAAGCTTCCCCTTACACGCCTGCAAGGCCTTAGCAGTCAGTGACTGGCATTTGGAACAGTCGTCGGTGTCGTGACTCTCGCCCAAGCACCACAAACAAATGCGATGCAGGTCGGTAATCGACATTTTCGACTTGCAGTCCCGGCAAGTCTTGAAGCCAGACCACAGAGTCAGAGGGGTGGAAGAAGAAGACATTCATGAGGAATACACGAAGCGCGCTGAGTCTCCGAAGCAAACACGTTTGTGGAAAAAACGGAACTGGGGTTACAGGCGCTGTGCGTCCTATTTATAACATCCGGTGACGTCGCCCTCGAAGGTACATCGACCCGACGCCGTCGACGCAGGATGCCCTCTGCTGAAAAAGTATCCGAAGAACACAGCTGTGGACATTACATGTCAAAGATGTGGAATACGTTGGGGGACACAATCCATTCGGAACATGCATTTGAACAGAATATTTTGCACTGTGCAAACTGTATTCATTGTCCACATTTTTGCTTATTTAGAAAGTCAAGCAATTTAAACAGACCTGCCTATTCGTTTAGCCTAAATACAATATAAAAGCAGGGTAAAGAAAAAGTGTGCTTCAAACATTATCACCCATGGAGATTGAGCCAACCAATTACTGACTGCATGCTTAACTTCCTGTTATAAGCCAGTGTTCGCTCCTTCCAATGACCACCTTCCAACCCTGGGACTCCATTACCAGGCCTGCCTCCAGATCAATTCTGTCTATTCCTGCTCCCACCTGTGACGCCTAAAATGCCCCCCACAACACATCTTTACTTCTGCTCCATGCTGTGCCCAGGCTACCTTGTCTGCCTCCTTCCATCCTCCCCCGCACCACAAAAATAGAAAAGGGTCTCCGCACAGAGCACCAGCTTCCATTTCCAAGGCGTCCATTCGGACTACGAATTGCGCTTGCAGTGGCATGTGAGGTCAATCCGAACGGCTGGACCCGAAACAAAGTGCGAGTCGCCAGCCGCAAACCTCAGGTACTTTCAGTGTTTGGGATGAATCGGCACATGAAAGTAAGCATCTTGTAGGTTCAGAGACACCAACCGATCCTGAAGTTCAAGGGTCTGGATGACCTGAGAAAGAGTAACCATCATGAACTTGTCCTTCCTGAGAAGTTTGTTCAACCACCGTAAATCCAGGATGGGTCTCAATCCTCAGTCTTTCTTTGGAATCAAAAAATATGGTGAATACCATCCCATTGTTCCTCCCTGCTCCAGGCATCAGTTCGATAGCGCCTTTCTCTAGCAGGGTCAAGATTTCCCGCACAAGGAGCAGATCCAAAAGCTTCAAAGAGAGATTCCCCAGTGGATTGTCGTGAGGACGCTTTAGGAAGAGAAGGCACTAACTGTGGGCTATTGTATCCAGAACCCAAGCATCCGAAGTAATGGCGATGCCTGCCCCCAACTGACTGTTTTGGAGCAACTGCGGCAGCGTCTGAAGGCAACGAGGCAGCTGCCTGAGTGGCTTTTGCACCTGTTTCCCCGACCACCACAGGTACTTTTTCGCTGGCCCCTTTGACTGGCGGCTCCTCCCGTTCTACCAAAGGAGGAGTAGTAACGAAAAGAACCTCCCCTCCACTGCTGTCCCCTAGGACGAAAAGGCGGAGGTTGACGCACAGCTGCGCTCAAAGATTTTGCCGCAGCTTTTGAGGTCTGCAACCTCTCAAGGCTCTCGTCAGCCTTGCTGCCAAAAAAATGCGCACCATCAAAGGGCATGTTCAAAAGACGGGCTTGCACATCCGGAGCAAAACCCGACTTCCGCAACCACGCAAATCTGTGTAGAACGGTGCTCACAGCCATGGACCGGCTAACACTGTCGGCCGTGTCCAAACCGGACTGAAGGGATTCACACATGGCATCCTTGCCATCTTGCACGAGAGCAATGAACCCATCCCTTTCTTCCCCTTCGGGAATATGCTCAGCCGCTAGAGAAACATTTCCACATAGTGTGTGAAAACCCGCCAAGGCGCAAGTGGAGTTGGCTGACTTCCACGCCATACTCCCCGCAGAAAACACCTAGCGTGCTCAAACGTCAAAGCGTTTGTCGTCCCCATCAGGAGGGATGGTAGGGTGCGCCGCCTGCCTCGAGGTGGCTGTAGCCACCTGACCACCAAACTCTCGGGAGTGGGGTGAGACGAAAGGTAGGTGGGGTCGCTACCGGAAGGGCAGTATTTTTTGGTTAACGATTTGCTAACAGCCGGAAGAGATTCCGGTGACTCTCAAGCAGCCGACACCCTTTTCTGTAATATCAGATGAAAAGGTAACACCGGGTCAGAGGACGGACCTTGATCTAAAATGTCTGTTAGATCACCTTGCACAAAAGCTTCAGGAGGACAGGACTAGCCCAGATACTCTGTGACCCTAGCCACAAGCCTCCTGTAGGACGACTCGGCTGAGCCCCAGGCTCAGGCCTGCCAAATTCCACTTCCGGAGAAGTGTCCAAACCACTGGCATCATGAAGAGTTTGCCTCAACTTTTCCAATTGACTGTCTCCAGAAAAGACAGGAGCCACATCAGGCTCAACAAGGTCCATATCAAAGTCTGACCTTTCCTCCTCCTCATATATGTCATCCAGAGGGAGGTAAAAGCCCTGCCTCGGGATAGAAGGGGGTCTGGAGTCCACCACAGGCCTCACAGACTTATAAGTCGCCTTCCTCGGAGGATCCACGGTATCAGGGACCTCCATCGGTACATTTTGGGCAAAAATACCCGAAGGCATGGAAGGCTTCGGCGTCGAGAGCACTGATGGCT
Source organism: Ambystoma mexicanum (assembly GCF_040938575.1). Classification (NCBI taxonomy): domain Eukaryota; kingdom Metazoa; phylum Chordata; class Amphibia; order Caudata; family Ambystomatidae; genus Ambystoma; species Ambystoma mexicanum. The sequence continues at coordinate 1,045,367,263 of NC_090924.1, forward strand.
CCAGTGTCGAGAACGGCGCTGATGGCGCTGTGGGCTGGAACGAAGGCACAGCTTCGACGTCAGTATCTGACGGACACAGCGCCAATGGAGTCGGTGCCGCCCTTGCGCCCTTGCCCGGTTTCTGCAGTCTCGCTGGAGATGAGGACCGAGACCGGGAAACATGTCTCTTGCGACTATCCTGAGCCTTGTCGACCTCGAAGGTTTCCGATGAGTCGCGTCGAGGACCCGAGCCTGAAGTCGTGCGAGCCACTGTACGAGACCATTCCTTAGCCAGCTTCGTCAGAAGGTGTGGCGGAACTGTGCCCTACGATTGAAAAATCACCAACATCTGCTCCCAAAAAGCAGCCCATTCCTCTTGAGTCGAGGACTTGGTCGGACAAGCCACTTTCCTTGCAGCACCATCCTCCTAGGAGGACAGGGAAGGCGACCGGTGACGGTGCTTCCTATAATGCCGAGACGAGGAGGAATGGCAGGAACCACTTCGGGACTCCCGATGCAGAACATTGACCCTCGAGTCGTCGGTGGAAATCCCCTTGGACTTAGATTTACGGGACTTACTGGGTTTAAAACCCCTACCTACCTGAAGCTTCCCCTTACGCTCCCGCAAGTCCTTAGCAGTCAGCGACTGGCATTTGGAACAGTCGTTGGTGTCGTCACTCTCTCCCAAGCACCACATGTGATGAGGGTCGGTTATCGACATTTTAGACTTGCAGTACCGGCAAGTCTTGAAGCCAGACCGCCAGGACGGGTCGAAGAAGAAGACATCTTCACAAGGTAAAACCTGAGGCGCGTCGAGTCTCCGAAGCAAACACATTTGTGGAAAAAACAGAACTGATCTGCGGTCGCTGTGCGTCCGATTTATAACATCTGGTGACATCACCCTCGATGGAGGCTTTCGTGGGACATCGACCCAACGCCAGTGACGCAGGATGCCCTCTGCCGAAAAAGTTTCCGAACTACACAGCTGTAGACATTACATGTCAAAGATGTGGAATACGTCGGAGGCCACAATCCATTCAAAATGCACGCAACCTAAGCTACAACAAATATGTTTGGATAGGTGTGCCTGACATGCTTTTAAATTAATGTGCATTTAGCAGTGCTGACGAGCGCCATGTGAATCAGGTTTCCAAAAAAAGAGCAGAGTAAAAGCTGGCTGTCTGACTTGGGCTCAGGGTCTTCTATCAAGATCCATAAGTTTCACAGCCTTTGTGATATTCACAGTTATCATTTTGCACATTTCCATATGATATTGTTGACACTATCTCAGCACTAATTTGTTGTTCCTTAATATCATGCCTCAGTCCCAGTCTTCATTCTTCCAAATTGGATGGTTGTGTCCATTCAAAAAGATGCTTCAAGACACCCATGCATTGGCGCTACAGGCAAAATGAAAATAATCAATGTCGTTCACCGACACTAAAGTCATTTTTCAGAATGCAGATTGTATGAGGCTATCTTTATTGCCTGGCCTGCCCTTCCAGTAGGTGTACCATCACTCACCAGGCTTAAGAGCAAAAGCACTGCTAAGCAAGGTTCTGTTTTTTCCATTTTGTTTTTCAAAATAATACCAACAGCAAATAAACCTGTTCTGTTTTATCTGTATTTATATGCTAGCTGATATACCTGGTGTTGCTTGGGCTGTCATTCCCTCATAGGTACAGGTAACTGTGCAAATTTTGGTGCACATTGGTGAAACTGTGTGGAATTGTATAGGGAACAAAGGCGAAGCTACAAACCCACCCCCGCATTTTAACATTTGCTGAAATCCAGGGAAAGGGGTGGGGTGTCCAGATGTCATGTAGCCAGTAATGTCCAGAGAGTCCTAACAGGTGACTGTGCAAAATGTGGGGCAGATTGGTGAAACGGTGTGGAATTGTATATGGAACATGCGCGAAGCCACAAACCCACACATTTTCACTTTTATATATGTATAGATTATGCCTTTGCACTAGCGCAAGACAGTGTTATGGTGATGAGGAAAATCCAACAGTTTCAGAAAATAACTTTTCTTAATAACTTCCGACACTTGCATGAAAAAATCTGAAAATAATCCAGAGTAATATTTCGAGGCAGATACCTCTACATGGACAATTTCACATTTCTACACGAACGGCTTCATATATTTTCAAAAATGATACTTTTCCCAAAGGCCGGGATGTGGGGGTTCGGGGAATTTCAGCCAAAATTGGCAGTTCCGATTTTCAAAACCTTTTGCAATCACCTAGGTTTTAGCTGGAAGTGGTGCACTGACCTGACACTATTTGGGGGGAAATCGATTTGGCCAACTTTGAGATATTAATGACTTGAAAAGGTGTTGATATATGATGCATGTGCAATCACAGCCACATTTATCATCGAAAATAATAAAAAATAAGTTACAAATACACGCCAACCATGCACTCAGCAACCACACCACCAACATGCACAGCAGCTATAACCACACCCATCATATTGTGACAAATCATGGGACTCAGTCACTTCTCCCCAGGGGGGTGCCTTTCCCTGTGAGACTAGGGAGGTGAGCCCGCTCGCTACACAATACTCTCCGTAGTGGTAGAGGCAAGCAGGATCTCACCGGGAGAGACTTCCCCAAAGGGGACAATTGCTCCCATTCCGGTAAGGAACTCCCTCAGTCAAACATCACTACACCATCTTTAACCCCTTTACTGGCAAGGGTCCTCCCGCTCCCCACAGTGCCAAGGGCTTTTTTTGATGATTTCAGTATGTCGCCATTCAATACCTTGCAACGTTTTTGTTACATGAGATATCTCGGCCAAATTTGGCCCCTTTTCTTCTCACATGTATGCGGTCATAACTCCACCAAGGGATCCTAGTTTGCTGTATGGGGTGAGAGAAAATAACCAAAAAGGGAGAACGTGTTTTTCAGAAAATGCCAATAAAATGATGTGCAAAGAAGCCTGTGGTTTTTTTCCTTGTAAGAGCTAGGAACAAATGGTTTGCTGTGCTGAATTCGCCATTTTCCAGGCTTTCAGGAACAGGTTGAGTGGAAACCAAAAAAACATTTTTATATGGTTAGCGTCCGTTTTGTGAGAGGTAGGCGATTTTCCCCTTTTTTCCCCAATAGGATATGCGTGGACGGAATGGAAGTGGAGGGTAGGAAAGCTGAATGGGAAGACAGAAAGGCATACATTTCTGAAAAGTAGACAAACTTCCAAGTTTATGAAGGGGTGATGTGCGCAGGTCAGGCAACAACTATGTAGGGAAAATGTCCATAGTTTGGGGAACATTTGGAAAAATGACAGAAAAAAAGGTATGTGGTGGAAATGGTTGGCACTGCAAGGCAATGGCGTCTGAATTTTGAGAAAAGCAATGCTCCACTATGTTAGGCAAGATTGTATGCAGTACCCTGTGGGAGACTGCACCAGCCTTGTCCTCTTGGCAATAGTTAACCCCAACCTTTGGTATAAGCATGTACTACACAAACTGGGTGAGTGACTGAGCAGCCAGGCTTATCTCAAGAGGGGTCAATGTGAGCTGTAAGGTTGTAACAGAGTTTCACAGTGACAGTTATCCAAATAAACACTTAGACTCAAGGTTTCTTGATTAAACAATTATTAATTTAACAGTCAATTGTATAAGCCTTCTTTAGAAGGGAGCAAAACATGTAACAGGCTTGAAGCTCTTTTGCTTTTGCGTATGAGGTAGAAGAAGAGGCAGGTAGTTCGGCCTTGCCAGAGCACCAGTGGCGTTTTTTTGAACTTCGTCATAATCATAACATTTAATGCTGTAAACTGAAGCCGCCTTTGGTTCGCTGCCAATTCCACCTTGGCTGTGTAGGTCGACCTCGGCGCAGTGGTGGATTCCAACTTCATGGCTAAAAGGTTGTGGTCGCTTTCTTTCGTTTTGTGGATCTCGAAAGCAGTCACATGAGGTAGTAGGGCGAGGAATGTGAAGATGTAATCAAGCGTGGCTGTTGAAAAATCACGTTCCTATGTCGGGAAAGCAGGAAGTTGGCCCCTCACCATTGCCACGTTGTGGAAATTTCTGGCGTCCATCAGGTCTGACCACAGGTCTCCTCTTACTTTTGCGGCTGTCGAGAGTGAAGAGTGACTAAAATGATCGCACTTAGCGTTCAGATCGCCTCAAATAATGATGTAATCAACACACAGTTTGGCAGTGATCTTATCTAATAGAGTGGTCATTTCTTCGCAGAAATCCTTGTTTGTAGATCTTTGCGGGTTCCAATAAGTGTTGATAATAGCAAGATTTGACTTTTGCTTTCCCTTAGCACTTGTGTTTGGATGGCACCACTCCGACTGAAGAGCAAGGACTCCATAGGTTTCAGCTATCTTTGCCTTAACGTCGATTCCGGATCCAATCCTGATTGAAGTCAGAAGGCCTGACGACGGTCTGCCTAAGATACCTTTTATCGCTGGTGATATTTTGGTAGTATATCCGTCTAAAATTGGTTTTTCCCTCAGCCAAGTCTCTTGGAGGCAAATTATGTCAAATTTTGCTAGGTCTTGTGTTTCCGGATTTAGCAGATCGTGGCCTCTCGTGTTCCAGGAACACATAGAAATGGTTTGGGGGAAATCTTCAGTGATTAGTTGCAAAGGATTATCTGGAGGTCGCAGTTCTTTGTTGAGTCGTTGCTAATTTTGAGGATTAGGCTTTAACACTTTTCTTAGCCAAGACCAAGGACCTGATGGAGCTCGTGGTTGCGATTGGTTCAGCGGTTTTTTATGGTCCGAAAGAACATCTTCCACGGAATTTCTGTCTGACCTAAGATGAGTTTTTTTCCAACTTTGGCCCCCTTCCGGTCTAAGGTGGTGGGCTCTGCTCGTCCAGACCCGTGGGGTGCATTTCGGTCTTTCGCGTTGATATTCTCGCGTTTCTGTATGGTAACTTCACTGCTTGGTGTTTTGTTGTGCTTGAAGGGGTCGTTTGTGGTTTATGGTTGAAGAATTTGTCTTGTGTTGTGTTGATCCTGTTTGGGTCGCAGATTGAGAAAGTTGCATTTCTGATAGACCAAAGCCTAATTGATTCAGAGCTTCGAGTGTGTCTTTAGTTGGCTCGTGGTGAGGTATGGTCTTTACATGTAGATATGCTTTGGCCTTTTTCTGCATGTGGTAAGGCTCGATTAAGACAAAATTGGTGGTAATCAAGTGGGTGAAACTGGGCACTTTGGCCAGTATGGTAAGAACTGTGTTTCTGTTCAAGACTAGGAAATTCTTTCCTGACGCTAGTTGTTCCATTTTAAAAAGGCAAATTTGTGATAGTCATTATAGTAAAAGGGTTTGTAGTGTTAGCGGGGGGGTTATAGTTGGGGGTGGGGGTTACATCTGCAGTCCAGCAGAAATATTTTATATACTATTAGCAAAGTGCCAGCATTTATCCATACCCCAGCATACAGGCGACATTAACCAAAGTTCAAGTGTTCATCATGGAATCTTAACACGCCGCAGAAACGCAAGAAGGTAGATCTTCCTTGAGGTGGCACCAGCCGGACTTGATGGTGCTTCAAGAAACCAACATCCGCAAAGCGGACAAAGGTAAAGTACGTTTGCAACAATTATCCAAGCGTGCACAGTGGGTAAAACCGCAGGAACACTCAGGAATCGGTGTTGTGCCCTAGTCATGCGCACTAAAACTCATAGGGAAGGTAAATATGTATTTGCAATTTTAAAGATCACTTCTATCAAATTGACAGGGGCCTCACTATATACTCCGAATACATGCCAGGAAGGTTTCCTAAAACATGTGATGGGCCTACTGGAGTCATTTATGGAGCAGGAACTATTAATACTGGGGGATTTTAACTTTGCTTGGGACCCTGTGTGGGGTAGAAGTGGGATAACCCGATGGGCTCCGCTTTCCCCATTGCGTGGGATGCAACAAAAAGGTGTAGATCTTTCTCTAGTAGACAATTGGCTCAACCTGGGGGACGGAAAGGGATACACCTTTTATTCACATGTGCATCGATCCTTTTCCTGAATAGATTACACCTGGATCTCCACCCAACTTCTGGGAACAATCACGCAAGTTACAACACACACAATTACTCTTTCAGACCATCCCCCCTATCCATTTTATGCTAGACGGCAAAACGGTAAACCCAGGCTTTGGTATTGGAGATTTCCGTTAGTATTACTACAAGATCATGCCGCCAGGGATGAGATAGCCGGACATATTAGTGAATATATTTATTTAAACCTTGGGGGAAGGAGATCTCACTGAATATTACATGGGATGCGTTTAAAGCAACTATAAGAGGTCTTCTCATAGCCATAAAAGCTAATAGACATAAACAGCATACAAAACTGGAAGCAGAACTAGAAGAGAGTTATCCCAAATACTGAAAGAAATGGAAACAGACACAGGGCCAAACATGCAGAAGGCATTTAGGGCAGAGGCCGGTAGATTAAATCTCCACCTAACCAAGAAGGCCAATTCCTTTTATTTCTTAAGCAGAAACATTACATAAAAGCCAATAAAATGGATTGTCTCTTGGCATCTAAGCTTCGTCAAAGACCGGCATATAGGGTTATACAACAGATCAAACTACCCACGGCAGAGATGACCTCCGAAACCGATGATATTGTTAAACAATGTCAATCATTTTATTCTGAACTATACAAATCTGATATTCATATACTACAAATAGCAGATTTAAAATCGGCCAACCTTCCCAGTCTTACATCAGCAGATAGTAAAACCCTTTAAGAACCAATTACGCTAGATGAGGTGTCCAGGGTAATACGAGAACTCGCACTAAACAAAACACCTGGACCGGATGGATACCCAGCCAGGTTTTACAAGAGACACAGCACTATTTTAGCCACCATGTTAACCTAATTGTAGAATTCCTTTACGCACAAAAGGACAGATTTCCTCTACCATGGAAGAGGCGAAAATAATGTTATTCCCTAAACCGGGCAAAAACCCAACTAGCTGCAGATCATATCTCCCAATCGCATTAATTAACAAAGATGCCAAAATCTTCCACAAAGTGTTGGCTAATCGGATAGTGCACCTTTTACCTTAATACATACAGACCAGACCATCTACGCAAATGCATGACAATATACGCAGGGTATGCCATATCCTTGAGAAAGTTGAAACAGATTCCAGCGGTCCTCATCTCAATAGATGCAGAAAAGGCATTTGACAGAGTGGAGTGGTCATTGCTTTTTCTGACATTAGACAGGATGTCTAATGAACAAGTGTTTCGCGCTCTGAAACACTTGTGTACAAGCGCGATACAAATAAAATATCATATCATATCATGGGATTTGGACCGAATTACAAAGGATGGGTTAGGGCAAACTATAAGAATCCCACTGTGAAAGTATCCTCTCTTATCCCCCTTCAGCGTAGTACCAAGCAAGGGTGTCCCCTTTCACCTATGTTGTATGCATTACACCTGGAACCCTACTTGGCTAAAATTAGGCAAACGGAAGAGATCAAGGGTATTCTGTTTGAAGGCGTCAATCATTAAATTATACGCACAAATGCTGCTTATGGCAGCAGATCTGTCTACAGCGCTACAAGAGGCCTCGGGAGCGTTCAAAAAAATGTAGAGGGGTGGCGGGATTGAAAATAAATGTGCATAAATCAGAGATTCTGAATCTATCACTCTCGCCTATGGAAATTCAAGACTTGCGGGCACAGACCCAACTCTGATGGACGAAAGAGGGAATTAATCTACTTGGAGTAAGAATCACCCCAACATTGTTACGCTCACCTGGTTCCACGGGGGCGCCTCCCAGCAATCGGTGTCCAGGTATCCCTCCCTGCGATGCCCAGTAGTGACCAGCTGAAGAATCCTGCCAGAAATACAGGTAAACAATGTTTAGGACCGGGTAACGGGGATTAACAGCCTCCCACCACCCGGTATGTCTGCGGTCCCTCTGGGCTTCCTCTCACCTTGTTCTTGATGTTGACGGGTTCTCCGTCCTGCCGTCTCGGCAGGGGCGCGTGGTGCTTTGCGGGCAATGGCGATCGAGTTACTTCACTGATGCCGGCCCGACGTAAGTCTTTCAGGTAGGTCTTATTGCTATGATGTTTTGCTGTCCTAGCATGCCTTTCTGGAATTAACAATGTCTTTTTTCTTTTCCTTAGGTACGTGGAAGTCCAATTCGTGGCGAAGATTGGATTCGGGGTTCGTTGGTAAGTATTAGCGTTTTTGGAGCGCCGAGACGCGGCGAGTTGGCGCTTAACGCAGCGCTAAGGTGCCTTGCCTTTGCTAACCTGTTATCTTTTGTCTTCACAGGTCGCGGTGCTCCGCCGGAGTGTAGTATTCCAGAGATGTTGCGGAATGAAGTGCGAGTGGGAAGGTAAGCCTTTTGGCGGAGTTCGTTAACTGTGTAAAATGTCTAAAGCCTTGTCTTTCCCTTTCTGCAGGTCCGTCGATCCGAAGGAGCGCTGGTTCCAGGATGCCGGTCGGAAGAGCTGAGAACCGCTAATGATGGAATTCAGGTAAGCTGCAACCTTTTCCAACAATGTCTTCTTTCTTTTTCTGCAGATGCTGTTTATCCGAGGTTCGTGGCTGAAGCTGAACGTGGTGAGCATCACGTTGCAGTATTGCAAACTAACGCAAAGCGTGTCAGTCCAGTCGGACGTGGTTTAAATAGCTTCAAGAAAGAAGTCCAGGTAATAGAGTTCCAAGGTGCCACACCCAAACCATCCTTCTGCAAGCCAGGCTCCAAGAAGCCCGATTCTGTGGATGCTTCCACATTGAATGACAGTAACAAAAAGTAGTTCCCAAGCACAAACACATTATTAAGTATGAGCCTGGCCCCAAAGGCGCCAGGACTGGCCGCAAGAAGGCCTCGGTTGGGATTTAGAGGAGACTGGGGTCAAGACTCCCCCTGGCCCATGGGTTGGGCAGGGGGGCTTCGGGGTAAGGGTCGTGACAGCACTCCCCCACCAAGGCCCCTCTCAAGGTGTTCCTTCTGTCTGGTCCAGTCGTGAAGTTTTGATGGTACCTTTTGATTAGACGTGGTGCGAGAACATTTTCGCTGGGTTCCCAGGATCTATCTTGGGGTCCAAAACCCTTCCAATCTATTAGATAGTATAGCTTGTCCCTAGAGTACTTAGAATCCAGTATACCTTTAATTTCAAAATCTGGTTCCCCGTCGACAAGAATGGGTTTAGGTGCCGTTCCAATACATGTGTCAGGTTGCATCGATTTTACCAGGGACACATGGAATACTGGGTGGATACGTAGATTGGGTGGCAAATCTAATTTGACGGCCGCTGGATTGATAATTGCCTTGATAGTATAGGGACCCACATACTTAGGTTGAAAGGTCCGGGTTCCTTTGATGGGCATAAATCTGGTGGCTAACCAGACCTTGTCTCCTACTTGATAAGTGGGGGCCGTAGTCCTGTGTTGGTCGGAGAATTATTTTTGTTTGTCTTTGGCGTGCGTTAGATGTTCTTTGGCCTTTTTAAAAGCTTGAGTTATGTTGGTGTGAAGGGTTACTACCGCGGGCATTTCTAATCTGGTTGGGAGGTCCAATCCCGAAGTACGCGGGTGTCTGCCATAAAGAGTATAAAAGGGCGTTTGTCCCGTGCTGGAATGTAAGGAGTTGTTATAAGCGTACTCGGTAATCCATAGCAAGTCTTTCCAGTCTCTTGATGCAACATACACCGCAGATACTGCTCTACGGTCTGGTTGGTCCTTTCGGTCTGGCCGTCTGTTTGAGGTCTATGGCTAGTGGATAGTCGAACGTCAATTTGTGCCATAGCACAGCACTTCCTCCAAAAGTTAGAAACAAACTGACTACCTCGATCGGAGATCAGGACTGACGGAAAGCCATGTAATTTAACAATATTGTCCAGAAATACCTTGGCTAACGTGGATGCATCTGGAAGACCCTTAAGTGGAATAAAGTGGGCCATTTTTGAGAATAGGTTGACAACTACAGGAATGGTGTTAAACCCTTGACTGGTAGGTAGCTCAGTGATGAAATCGAGGGAAAGAGTGTGCCATGGTGCTGGAGGAATGTCCAAAGGTTTGAGAAGGCCAGACGGTTTGTGTTTTTGCGATTTATTCTGTGCGTAGACTCCACAAGACTGAATGTATTGGATGATATCTCTTCGCCAGGTAGGCCACCAGAAGTTCTGTTTAACCTTGGCTAAGGTTTTGGTAATTCCGGGGTGTCCCTCGATTAGGGAGTCATGGTAACTTGAAATAACCTGTTGTTGTAGTTCTTGGTGGGTATGTATAAGCGATTCTTGAAGAATGGTAATTGGTCTTGGACGGAATACTGTTCTCCTTGCGCTTGCCACGCAAGGTAGGCATCCGGATTCATGCTCTGTTGAATTTCTTTTTTCAGTTCTGTGTGGGTTAAGGCAGTAGTAAGGCCTAAGAGCTTGTCTACTGGTATGATGGGGACTGGATCTGGAGCCGTATAAACCAAGTCATTAGTGTCAGTACGAAAAAGTGCGTCAGCCTTTCCATTCTTGAAGCCGGGTCGAAACGTTATGACAAAATCATATTCGGAGAAGAAGAGAGCCCATCGCAGCTGGCGTGAAGATTGGGCTTTGGCCTTCTTAAGATATTGCAGGTTTCGATGGTCTGTGATTACTGTAATGGTGTGTCTGGCTCCCAGAAGGTAGTGTTGCCAGGCTTTAAAGGCAGACTTGATTGCCAAGAGTTCTTTGTCTGTTATTGCATAATTTCTTTCTGGGGGTGAGAACTTCTTTGACCAGAAGGCCACGGGATGTAGCTGGCCAATTTCGGGATCCTTTTGAGAGAGGACAGCTCCCATTGCTATAATGGAAGCGTCCGTTTCCATGATGTACGGGAGGTCTGGACGTGGATGTCGCAGGATTGGTGCTGAGGTGAACCTTTTTTTTAGTTCCTGAAAAGCCTTTTCATCCAGGTGAATTTTTGTTATTTTTTCGCAGTAATGCGGTGATTGGGTGTACGATTTGGGAGAAGTCTGGTATAAACCGGCGATAAAAGTTTGCAAAGCCTAACATGCTTTGTACTCCTTTTACAGACGTTGGTGATGGCCATTTCAGAACGTCGTCGACTTTGTGCAGGTCCATCTTGATGCCTCCGGGAGTAAGAATGAAGCCTAGAAACTCTACTTCGGTTATGTGAAAATGACACTTTTCCATCTTGGCAAATAAACTTTGTTCACAGAGTTTGGCGAGGACTGAACGGACATGTATGACATGGTCTTGTTTGGAAGTTGAGTACACCAGGATGTCATCAATGTAAACTAAGGTGCAGACATCAATTAGCTCTCTCAGGACGTCATTCATGAAGTATTGGAATGCTGCCGGCGCGTTGCATAACCCAAAGGGCATGACTTGATATTCAAACAAACCATATTTAGTACGGAAAGCGGTTTTCCATTCGTCACCGCTTCTGATCCGAACCAGGTGATATTCTCCCTGCAGGTCCAATTTGGTGTAAATGTGAGCATCTTTGACCTGGTCCAGCATTTCCAGAATGAGTGGCAAAGGGTAACGGTTCTTTACAGTGATCTGGTTCAATGCGCGATAGTCAATACAGGTCCTTAAATCTCCTTTTTTCGGTACAAAGAACAAAGGACTCGCTGCAGGGGACTTCGACGGACGGATGAATCCGTTTGCAAGGTATTGGTCTAAATAGGACTACAGGTGAAGGTTTTCGGGTTCATTTAGAGCATAGATTCTCCCACAGGGGACTTAGGCACCAGGGACAAGGTCGATTTGACAGTCAAAGGGCCTGTGGGGTGGCAGGATATTTGCCTGGTCCATCTGGAATACATCCTGGAAATCGCGGTATTCCTCAGGCAGATTAATGATTGCACCCAAAACAGATGTCGTCGTTCGGGGAGTTGTTGAACTACTGCAAGCGGTCTTCTGTTCTTGGTAATAACAGGTTAGAGAACAGTCACTGGGGAAGGTTAATTTCCTGTCTCGCCAGTTAATCAAAGGATTATGAGCAACTAACCATGGCATCCCTGGTATAAACCGAAATTGAGGCGCTTTGATGCTGTCAAACGAAATGAGTTCTCTATGCCCATCCTGACACAGCAATGTTATTTCAGCTGTGCATTGGGTAACGGGTCCGGAAGCAATTTCAGTTCCATCAACTGTAGTCACCTTATCCGTAGTCGGCTTGGAACATAAGGGAAGTCCCGTCTCTGCAACCAGATCCTGATCAATATAATTTTCGACTGCCCCACTGTCGATGTAAGCATCAATGGCATGCATTCCTGAGGACCGTTGGTTGTTGATTAGGACCACTGGTATTGCAAAGTGTGAGGTCGGTGGCTCCTTTCTCTCACTCGACAAACTGACCTCTACGTTTGTCGAGCTGGGTAGTTTTCCGACGTAGGTTTTTTTCCTCATCTTTCTCAGTGGCCCGACGACCTTCCTAGGGGGTTTTACTGGGCAATCCTTCAGAAAGTGTCCTGATTTTCCACAGTACAGGCATAGTTGTTGCTGCCTTTTGTCTCGCTCTTGTTTGGTTAACGGGGGTCGCACTCCCCCAAGCTGCATGGGCTCCACAGGGTTTTCTTGTGCACGAGTTACATTGTCTCTTGACCAAACATACACTGCCTGTGGATCCAATTTGGAGCGATCTGCTTTTCAGTCTTGCAGCGATGATCTACTTGCATGACTAAGTTTATGAACTCTGAACAGTCTTGAGGGGGGTCCACTACTTGAGCTAGAACGTCTTTTATCTCTCTCCTTAACCCCCGATGAAACAACGTGGTTCTTTTGTTTTCAGGCCACCTAGCATCAGCGACCAGCCTGTTGAAAGTTGCAATGTACGTTACCAAATCCTGATTTCCCTGTCGGAGGGAAAGGAGTTCATTGCCCGTCACACTCGAGAACAAGCAGTGGACAAACAGCTTCTCCATCTCCCTCTGAAATCCCCCAAAGTCAAGTAATATAGGATCACCATGGGTCAATACGTCAGAGGAACATCCCATCGAAAGAACGTTACAAGGTAAGAAGTAACTTGTTCTTCGAAGGGATTGTGTCCTCCGACGTATTCCTAATCTTTGATAGACTCCCATAGCAGTGGCATGTAATTGGAGGTGGGAGTAAGAATGTCATGTATCCTTTTTAGGAATGAACCGCATGTAATACGGCTTTTCCAAATCTGGTCGCTTGACTAGCGGAGGAATGCAGGTTGTAAAATTTTGTGTACATATGTGCGGACGACCATGTAGCAGCCGCACATATGTCTCGGACGGGTACCCCTCTTTGGAGGGCCGAAGAGGCTGCGATACCCCTGGTTGAATGAGCCCTCAGATTTTGGGGTGGCTCTTTCCCTGCCAGTTTGTAACATTCCAGAATGGCCAAAATAATCCATCTGGAAATGGTCTGTTTTGTTATGGGTAGTCCCAACCTGTGACCTGAGTATCCTACAAACAGTTGGTCTGCTTGCCTAATCCTAGCCAGTCAGAGCTCGCCTTGGGTCCAGCCTATGTAGTCTTTCTTCCTCTTTCCCCGGATGGGGAGGAGGGTAGAACGAAGGTAAGGTAATTTTCCGAGTAATATGAAATTCAGAAACCACCTTTGGGAGGAAATTGGGCTTCACCCGTAGGACAACTTTGTCCTTATGGAAAATTGTATGGGGGGGGGTTTACAAGAGAGCTTGTAGCTCGCTCATGTCAGGTACTGTCAGGTTGGAGTGACATATTCTTTACATACAGTATCATATACTCATTTACATTGGGTCAGGGGAGACACATATTTAGTATAGAAAGGTTTTAGGAAGTTATTATGGGTTATATTTTTAAACAGCCAATTTTGCCCTTAACCTTCATTGCAGTCTATGGAAATTGCCCCAAGCCAAGATGGAGGTTCTCAGTCTAAATTCTGATTGGCTGGGGATTGTTTATAGGGAGGACAATGAACATTCTAAACTGCCTTTCATCGTCCTTGCCCAGCTGAGAGGTCGTGTGCCTTGTTGCTCCTGCTTAACTTTGTCAAGGGTGACAAGTTTCTAGCAGTTGAGCGGAAGATCTGAAAGTATAACAGGAGTCGTGTTTGGAGTTTGGTGGAGACACAGGACAGGAGTCAGAAACTTCAATTTTTTCTGAGAAAAGAAGTTTTCAAGTCTTATTCACAAGATAAGTGACCTTCCAGTTTTGTTGAACTTAGTAAAAAGGTTATATTTATCTAAGGGATTGAAATCGCAAATCTGTATCTAAAAAGATTGAAGCGTGTACGTTTGTTTTTATCGCTACGTGTCAATTCAAACTAGCGCGTGAGTTTTTTCCCGTTACTTTGAGCCCGCGCGTGTGTCTCTGCGCGTGAGAGTGAAGCGCGAGCGTGAACTTTGGACTCGCGTTTACTGTTAGTTTACGCGAGGGTTTGCGTATGCGTATTTCCCGCGACTTGGAGGAAAGCGCGGGTAATTTTTTATCGCGTCTTGGACTTTAGCGCGAGAGCGTTTTTCCCGCGAATTGGATTGTTAGTGCGTGTGCGTATTTCCTGCGATTTGGAGAAAAGCGCGTGTGATTTTTTTTTTTCGCGGTTTTGGATTTTAGCATGTGTGCTGGCTTTCCACGTGAAGATTCCATCGCAAGTTAAATTCGTTCCTGAGAAAAAGACACTCTACAAAGAAAATATTAAAAACAAATACAAGAACTTAAAAGAACTTCCTAAAACTTATTTGAAGACCTTGTTCAAGAATCGTAGGGTTGAGCAGACTAACTACAAAGTTAAATTACATTCATGGACCTACTGAGAAGGCTGAATGATCTATAAGATTCTGGTCCACAAGTAAGGAAGTCTTGTCTGCTTATCACTTCTCTGGGCATTCTGAAGAGAAGTACCAGGTATGGTTTTTAAACTATTTTGGTAAAGGATTTAGAGTTTAAGGTTAGTATAGTAACCCATGAGTAATGAGGTATATTGCATGTTTATGTAACGCTCACCTGATTCCCGTAGAGGCGCCGGTCTTGACTGGGCGTATACCGTATCTTCAAAGGTGATGTGTAACACACGGCTGGCTCTTTGGGCTGGACTTCTGTGCACTGTATGTCTGACTCGAAGGGTAAGATGTCTGCAGATAGAAAATATGGGATTAAGGAACTGGGTTATTGAATGCCTCTCTCTTCTTCCCTTTCTCTTCTCCTGTAGAACCCCAAAGGTTAACGCTCTCACCTTAGGTAAGTGAACGCCGTGCTCTCCATCTGCCTCGGGGCAGGGTGCTGTAACCAGTTTCTTCACTGGATAAGGGGAGCAGGCCTCTTGACTTCGGAGGACTGCTGTCCGTCGTTTACTGCACGAACGGTAAGTTTCGAGTAATTCTAATGTCTTTAAAGTCTTTAGTAATGATGTCTCTTGTTTTGCAGGGTTCCGGCGATGGCGGATGACGGGCTGAAGTGAGTTGAAAATGGAGCCCGTGTGATGAATAGAAGCGCCTGGAAGCACGTAAGTAAGCGCTTGTTGCCTGCTTCACGATGCGCTCTAACTGTCTTTTTATTTTGCAGGTACAAGTTCGGAGCGGCTGCAGGGTGCCGGAATACCCACTGGGTTAGATGTGGAAAGGAGTAATGGCACGTGAGTATTAAAGTTCCCCAATGTCTTTAAACGCACCTTGTTTTGTCTTTCAGATGCGGGATGCAGCGCCGAAGGCCTCCGGAGCGTGCGAAGAGTTGGTAAGCTTTTGTCTTTCAGATGCCGGAATGCAGTGTGAAGACCTCCGGAGCGCACGAAGAGTAGGTAAGCCTTTGTCTTTCAGATGCCGGAATGCAGCGCGAGGCGTTGGTGACAGCCGATGGACCAGGTAAGTGAAGAGCTGTCACTGAAGACCGTAATGCTAACCTGTTCTTTCTTGTCTTTATAGGTGTTGCTGAAGACTGGATTCAGGATGGTAAGCCTTTTCCCTTAAGCCCAGGATCAGATGCAGAAGACACGATGAGCGTTCTGCTGCAAAGGATGCAGAATAACGCAAAGCAAGATTCATCCATCGGGTGTGGTTTAAATAGCCTCCTGTAGTGCTTAGGTGTCTCCTTCCACAGCCACGCCTAGGTAAGAAAAGAGTTCCTACTTTCCAGAAGAGTTCCAGTGTTCTGAATCTAGGGAGTGGCTCCTGCCCCACCCAACAGGAAAAGTAGTTCCAAACAGAAGAGGATCAAAGGCTCAACTGGCAGGCAAGTAAGCAGCATGGTCTGCTGCAGGTAAGTCCACCCAAGCATTATGAGCCTGGCGCTTCCAGCACTGGGACTGGGCATATTTATGAGCCTGGTGCCACTGGCGCCAGGACTGGGTCCAAAAGGTCCCAATTGGGACTGGTTGGCACTCGGAACCTAGGTTATGGATCTGCTTCCAAGGGAGTTGGGAAAACCCTGACCTTTTGGAAGCAGAGATCATGATAGTTTATGTTTTAACTACAGGTGGAGAACCAGCGAGTTGATAGCTTCGAGCCTGGTGTTTCTTTCTTTGTCCCTTCTCCCTTTCCCCTGAAAGTGAGGTAAACTGAGCAGTTATATTTATGTCAGCTCAGAGTGCCACATTTTAGGTGGATTGTCGGGGGTTCAGCAGCTTCTGCAGACACCAGGTTCTCAGCATGACAGTTCACCCTCCTAGAAGATGTTAGTGCTACCAATAGGACAGTTTTAAGCGTGAGAAATCTCAGCGAACAAGAGTGGAGTGGTTCAAATGGAGTACCCATTAGGAAGTTTAAGACTCAATTTAAGTCCCATAAGGGAACTTGGAATGGTCTTGGAGGATAAACATTAGTTAATCCCTTGAGAAATTGTATTACTAGAGGTAGTTTGAAATACGATGGTTCCTCCGCAGTGCGCTTGAAGACTGACAGCGCTGCAAGATAGCCTTTTACAGTGCCAACTTGAAGGCCTGAGTTTGCCAAGTAGAGTAGAAACGATAACACCGTTGGTGTACCACATGAAAAAGGGTTGATATTCCCTTCTCTACACCAGCTGCAAAATGTGTTCCAACGGCAGCGGTATAAAGACTTTGTTGCTGGCCTTCTGGCCGAAAGCAACACCTCCATGACGTCATCAGGGAGGTCCCAATCCTTGTACCTCATCCTTTCAGAAGCCAAGCGTGAAGGTTGAGGGTTCTGATGTCTGGATGGAGAACCTGACCTCCCTTCTGCGAGAGAAGATTCTCTTTGAGTGGAAGACGGATTGGAGGCCAGATGGACATATCTAGAAGATTCGGGTACCACGTTCTCCTGGCCCAGTCCGGGGCAAGTAGGATCATGGTTTTCCGGAATCTTCTCAACCTCCTGATCATTTGAGGAATAACAGGGACTGGTGGAAACGCGTAAAGGAGTGGGAACTCCCAGTCCACTACGAACGCATCCCCTAGAGCTCCTCTCGGTGGAAATTCCCTTAAACAGAACAAATCGCACTTCCTGTTGGTGCTTGTGGCGAACAGATCCACCTGAGGGGTTCCCCGAAGGGCGAAGATCTCTTGAAGGACTTCCTGAGCTAGCTCCCACTCGTGGGAGACTGTGCTCTGCCTGCTCAGAGCGTCCGCTGTCAAGTTCTTCTCTCCGGCTAGGTGGACTGCCGATAGAGAGATTCCTTCCTGAACTGCCCAAAACCAGAGCTGCATTGCCTCTCTGCACAGTGGCAGTGACCCTACGCCTCCTCTTTTGTTGAGGTAGTGCATGGCCACCATGTTGTCCGTCATTATCAGGACATTTCTCCCCTGTACTGATGGCAGGAAAGCTTTCAGCGCTAGTCTGATTGCTCCCAGCTCTAATAGGTTGATGTGTAGTCTGGACTCCGATGGAGACCAACGACCGCTGATGGTCAAGTCGTTGGCATGGGCTCCCCACCCCGTGAGTGAGGCGTCTGTGACTACTGTTATCTCCGGCCATGGTTGCCAAAACAGTTCTCCTTTCAAGATGTTCTCTGGATAGGCCCACCATAGAAGGTCGTGGGCTACCTTGTCCGGAATCCAGAGGAGATCTGTCATTCTCCCTGAGAATTGCAACCACTGAGTTCTCAGTGCCCACTGAAGAGATCTCATTCTCAGGCGAGCCTCTGGCACAAGGAAGATGCAGGATGCCATGAGGCCTAGCAACCTCAAAAAGTCGAAGGCTGGGAGACGTTGGGCATTTTGGAACTTGTTGACCATCTGCAGAATATCTTGAGCCCTCACCTCTGGTGGCGAGGCTTTTCCCAGGGAAGTGTCCAGGACCGCTCCAATGAACTGGAGGCTCTGTGATGGTATCATCTGTGACTTCTTTAAATTGAGGGAAAAGCCCAGTTTGTGAAGGAAGTGGCAGACATAATCTAGCTGGATGTGAGCTTGTTCTGAAGATACAGCCCTGATCAGCCAATCGTCCAGGTAGGGGTAGACGTGGATCCCTTCCCTCAGACTCGCAGCCACTACCGACCTTAGCTTGGTGAAGACCCTCGGGCGGAGGTCAGCCCAAATGGCATAACTCGAAATTGATAAAGAGAGTCGCCAATTGCGAACCTCAGGCATTTCCTGTGTTTGAGATGGATTGGCACATGGAAATAAGCATCCTGAAAGTCCAGAGATACCAGCCAGTCCTTGAGCTGGAGGGCCTGAAGGATCTGAGAGAGAGTTACCATCTTGAACTTGTCCTTCCTGAGGAACTTGTTCAATTCTCCTAAGTCCAGGATGGGTCTCGGTCCTCCGTCCTTCATTGGTATGAGAAAGTAGGGGGAGTAGCAGCCCTTGTTCCTGTCCGCTACAGGTACCAGTTCTATGGTACCTTTCTCTAGCAGGTCTATAATTTCCTGTAAGAGGAGTGGACCTGGAACTTTTAGAGAGCTGTGCCCCGGTGGATGACTGAGGAATGTGTAGAAAGGGTAGGCAGTAACCCTGGGCAACTGTCTCCAATGCCCTAGCATCTGACGTTATAGCCTGCCATTCCGTCAGATGGTGAGTTAACCTGCCCCCTACAGGTGTTTTGTGTGGAAAGACCTCAGAGTGGTTTGGGGGCGGCTGATGCAGATGCCGAGGGTAAAGAGGCACCTGCTGCGGCTTTAGTACTTTTGACCCGTCCACCTCGGGTGGATCTCCTTTTGCCTCTTTGAGCCGGCTGTCCTCTGCCTTTCCCGAATGCGGAATAATAGCGAAAGGATTTTCCTCTCCCAGAGGTTCCTCAGGGGCGAAAAGGAGTTTGGCGGATTGCAGCTCCTAACGATTTTGCCGCTGCTTTAGATGTCTGCAACTTTTCCAGACTGTCATCAGCCGAATAAAGAAGAGCCGTCAAAGGGCATATTCAAAAGTCTGGCCTGTACATCTGGAGCAAAGAAAGACTTTCACAACCACGCATGCCTGCGGATTGTCGTACTTGCTGCCATGGCCCTGCTGATACTGTCAGCAGAATCGATGCCAGTTTGAAGTGACTCGCACATGGCATCTTTGCCATCTTAAATAATGTTAAGGAAGGCTTCCCTTTCCTCTCCTTCGTGTATGCAGTCAGCCGCTGATTAAGCACACTCCCACAGTGTGTGACTGAACCTGGCGAGCGTAGAGTTGGCGTTGATGGACTTCAACACCATACTACAAGCAGAAAATACTTTTTTTGCCATAGAATCGTACCTTTTGTCATCTCTATCCTGTGGGACAGTAGGGTAAGTGGATCTGCTGCTTGATGAAGTTGCCGCTTGAACCACCAGGCTCTCTGGAGTCGGGTGATTTGATATTCAGGGTCAGCCGCATACTTGGCTGACAATCTTTTATTGACTGCAGGGATAACCTCAGGAGTTTACCAATTAGATGAAATCTTCCTTTGCAAGGCTGCATGGAAGGGGACCACAGGATCCTCCTGTGGACCTTTGTCTAGTATGTCTGTCAGGTCATCCTTTTGAAAAACAGGTGAAGACGCAGACCAACCCATAAATTCAATAATCCTTGCCATCAGGGTCCTATAGGGTGTTCCGGCATGTTCCCCTGGGTCTGGTTTGACAAATTCCACTTCTGGGGAAGTGTCCAGCCCACTTGCCTCATGTAATGATTCCTGTAGGTCTTTCAACCTTCTTTCCTGAGAGGTAAAATCCTCTGAAACAGGTAGTGTGGTCCTCTGCAACCCAAAGGTTTCCTGGTCAGAATCCTCCCCTTCTTCATAGATTGAAGATAATCCGGGGTACTCTGACCTCGGAAATGGTGTAAAACCCATTTCTAGGGCAGAAGGAGCCAAACTCGTCATTAGTGGGCGAGAAAACGTAGATGTCGTTGACGCCGATGTGACAGGCTTCGAAGGCGCAGAGAAAGGCGTCGAGAAAACTGGAAGAGGCCTAAAAGAACTCGAGAGGATCGGGATCCTACTCGAGGATGTCGACGACGTCTCGGCATCGTGCCGTAGGCTCTGGGTATCACCGTTGGTTGTGAAGTAGCCGTGGTTTTCTCTTTCATCGGCGTTGACGATGCCGTTGAGTCGATCGACCGATCCATGCGTCGAATGGATCTTTGACAACGGCGTCGAAGACAGTGCCTTCTCACCCGATGGCCCATGGTGCTCTCGGGTGGACTCTTTCGCCGGGTGCAGCAACTCGCAGCGTTTCGATTTTTTGGGTTTTTCACCCGGGGTATCACCCTCAGCTGTCTTCGAGGGGGTTGAGGCCGCTTTCTCGAAGACACTTAGCATTTTCTTCCTGAATTCCTCCCACTCAGCCTGAGAGCTGTGTTTTGTGGGGCAGGAGACCCTTTCTGGGGAAACAGAAGATGACGAGGAAGGGGATCTTCGACGTCTCTTCTTTGAGTGTCTCGATCTCGACGAATGATGGGAGCTACTTCGAGACCTAGAATGGGAATGCTTTCGATGGCGAGGAGACGAATGCCTCGGCCAAAGAAACTTTCGAGGAGGTTTTGACTGACTTAACTCTCTCGAGCTTCCCCTTGAGCTCCTTCAAGCCTTTCGCCGTCATGGACATGCAGTCTTCACACTCCGAACAATGGTGCTCGGCTCCCAAGCACCACAAGCAGATCCTGTGTGGATCTGTTATCGACATTTTTTTACCGCAGTCTTGACATTTTTTAAGCCGGATCGCAGCGTTGTCGGTTCCGATGAAGAAGCCATCGAGAACGAGTTGGTATTTTCGAGTAAATATAGAAGGTTTATATGACTGAACTGAGCAAAGATATTCCGAGGCCCCACGAAGCGTGGAAAAACGGAACTGAGCAACGGACGCCGCGCGTGGCTATTTATGGGCATGGTGACGTCGGCGCCGATACGGTGGCTGTCGAGGGACATCGACTCGGCGGACGTCGATGCGCAGCGCCCTCTACAGAGAAAACATTTCTTAGGCCAGCAAGCTGGAGACGAATTATCAAACATAAGGAATACGTCGGAGGACACAATCCCTTCGAAAAGTAGTTCCCAAGCACAAACACATTATTAAGTATGAGCCTGGTGCCAAAGGTGCCAGGACTGGCCCCAAGAAGGCCTCGGTTGGGATTTAGAGGAGACTGGGGTGAAGGCTCCCCTTGGCCCATGGGTAGGCCAGGGGGGCTTCGGGGTAAGGGTTGTGACAAACACTTAAAGATGAACAAGTTACTCTGTTACCTGGTAACGTTCTTTCGATGGGATGGTCCGACGACGTATTCCATATCTATGACAGTAATCACCACAGCTGTGCTGCTTCGGAAAATCTTTCGGCGTCTGCGTCCTGCGTTGATGACATCGATACGCCGCCCTCGAGGACCTTCTCCGACGGCCAATGTCACTGGATGTTATAAGTAGGACCCCCGACGCTCATAGCCTCAGTTGTAGTTTTTCCCCAGAAAGTGTGGCACTAGTCTTCTGCCAGTCTGACCACACAAAGCCTTGCCGAAGCGTAAGCTGCAATCGCATACATTCTGTAGCGGGGAAGGCAGGGAGGGAGCGATATGGAATACGTCGTCGGACCATCCCATCGAAAGAACGTTACCAAGAACGTTACCAGGTAAGAGAGTAACTTGTTCTTCGAGGGGATTGGGTCCTCCAATGTATTCCATATCTATGACAGACTCCCAAAGCAGCTCCAATGCAAGGAGGTGGGAAAAGAATTTAACAAAAGAAATTTAGAATGCCCAATCAAATTGCGGAGCAAAGGACCGCCTTGCCAAAGGCCAGATCCTGCCCACGGATGGAATCGAGGGAGTAGTGACGTACAAAAGTATGGACCGAAGCCCAGGTGGCTGCCTCACAGATGTTACGAATAGGAACACCCCTCTGTAGGGCAGTAGAGGCAGCCATACCCCTGGTAGAATGGGCCCGCAAGCCGACCGGTGGGTCCTTACCCGCCAAGCGGTAACACTCAGAAATAGCCAGAATAATCCAGCGAGACAAAGTCTGCTTAGTCACAGCTTGTCCCAAACGCTTACCAGCGTAACCAATGAAGATTTGATCGTCCACTCTGACCGGGGACATGCGTGAAATATAAAAGCCTAAAGCTCTCCTAGGATCGAGCCTATGGAGCCTCTCCTCTTCCTTACCAGGATGTGGAGGAGGATGAAATGCCGGAAGAATAACCTTCTGGCCTAAATGAAATTCCGACACGAACTTCGGAAGAAAGGAAGGACGAACTCTAAGGACAACCCTGTCATTATGAAATACAGTGAAGGGTGGCTTAACTGAAAGTGCCTGTAACTCACTCACTCTGCGAGCGGAAGTGACCACAACCAAAAATACAGTTTTAAGAGTTAACTGTATCAAAGGGCAAGGATGCAAAAGCTCAAACGGAGCACCCATCAGAAACTTGAGGACAAGGTTCAAATCCCAACCGGGAACCTGGAAAGGTGACGGAAGGAACACATTCGTGAGCCCTTTTAGAAACTGAGAAATTAAAGGAATTTTAAAATAAGAACACTTCAGACGAGCGCTTAAATATGGACAGTGCTACCAGGTAACCTTTAACCGTACCCACTTGCAAGCCCCTGTGGGCTAAAGAAAGCAAAAAAGACAGAACCACAGGAATGTCGCATGCAAAAGGATCCACGTTCTTAACCCTGCCCCAGTCGCAGAACCTTTGTCAATGGCAACGGTACAGGGACTTAGTTGCGGGCCTTCTGGCTGAAAGCAACACCTCCATCACGTCTTCAGGGAGGTCCCAATCCTTATACCTCAACCTTTCAGAAACCAAGTGTGAAGGTTGAGGGATCTGGATGGAGAACATAACCCCCCTCCCGTGAGAGCAGATCATCTCGTAGGGAAGACGACGTGGAGGGCAGATGGACAAGCTGAGAAGGTCCGGGTACCACGTCCTCCGGGCCCACGCCGGAGCAATGCGGATCATCCGGGAACCGAACATTTGTAATCTCCGCAGCACTTGCGGGATGACGGGGACTAGAGGAAACGCGTACAGCAGTGGGAAAGACCACTCCACCACGAACGCGTCTCCTAAGGCTCCATTTGGAGGGAATTCCCGCGCGCAGAACCTTTTGCACTTCCGGTTGACAGTGGAGGCGAAGAGATCCACTTGAGGGGTCCCCCAAAGGGCGAAGATCTCCAGGAGAATCTCCTGAGCCAACTTCCACTCATGAGAGATTGCGCTCTGCCTGCTCAGAGCATCCGCCATCTCGTTTTCGTCTCCGGCCAGATGAACTGCTGAGATCGAAACTTCCTGCTGGATTGCCCAGAACCGGAGCTGCATCACCTCCCTGCACAGAGGAAGTGACCTTGCTCCCCCCTTTTTGTTGAGGTAGTGCATGGCCACTGTGTTGTCCGTCAGGATCAGGACATTCTTTCCTCGCACAGTCGGCAGAAAAGCCTTCAGGGCAAGCCTGATGGCCCTCAGCTCCAACAGACTGATATGGAGTCTGGACTCCGACGGAGACCAACGACCGCTGACTGTCAACTCATTGGCATGAGCTCCCCATGCCGTGAGGGATGCGTCCATCACGATCGTCACCTCTGGCCAGGGTAATCAAAAAGGAGCCCCCCCCCCAATCAGATTGCCTTTGACGGCCCACCACAGAAGGTCCTGGGCGACTGAGGACGGCACCTGAACAGGGTCTGACATCCTGCCGGAGGACTGAGACCACTGGAGCTTGAGTGCCCATTGCAAAGATCTCATCCGCAACCTGGCCTCTGGCACCAGAAGAATGCAGGATGCCATGAGGCCGAGCAACCTCAAGAACTCGAACGCAGGGAGACTCTGGACAAGCTGAAACTTGTGCACCATCTGCTGAATGTGATGACCCCTCACCTGGGAAGGAAAAAACTGCCCCAGGGACGTGTCGAGCACTGCTCCGATGTACTGGAGCCTCTGAGTTGGTGTCAAATGGGACTTCTTTAAGTTGAGGGAGAAGCCCAGCTTGAGGAGGGAGTGGCAGGTGACCGACAGATGATCCACGACTTGCACGGGAGAGCGCGCCCTGATCACCCAATCGTCCAGGTAGGTAGACGTGAATCCCCCCTTTCCTGAGATGCTGTGCCACCACTAACATGAGCTTGGTGGTGACCCTCGGGACGGAGGTCAATCCGAACGGCAGGACCCGAAACTGAAAGTGCGAGTCGCCAACCGCGAACCTCCGGTACTTCTTGTGCTTTGGATGGATTGGCACATGAAAATAAGCATCCTTGAGGTCGAGAGACACCAACCAGTCCTGAAGTTGAAGGGCCTGGAGGACTTGAGAGGGAGTAACCATGTTGAACTTGTCCTTCCTGAGGAGTTTGTTCAAACCACGCAAGTCCATGATGGGTCTCAATCCCTCGTCTTTCTTGGAAATCAAAAAATAAGGGGAATACCATCCCTTGTTCCTCTCCACTACAGGCACCAGTTCTATGGTGACTTTCTCCAGCAGGGATTGAATTTCCTGCGCAAGGAGCGGATCCGGACTCTTCAAAGAGAGATTCCCCTCTGCCGGAAAGGAAGACAGTAGCCGTGGGCTATGATCTCCAGAACCCACACATTTGAAGTAATGGCACGCCACTATACAAGATGCTGCCCCAGCCTTCCCCCAACCGGCGAACCATGGGACATGGCCTCATGACTGAGCTGAAGCGGCTGCAGCGTTGCCTGAGGGCAAAGAGGCAACTGCCCGAGCAGCCTTGGCACCTCGAGTACCTTGTTTTCCACCTCTGGCACTCCTACAGTGGCCCCTTTGACTGGCAGCTCATCTCGCTGTACCAAAGGATGAGTAATAACGAAAGGAACCTCCCCTCCATTGCTGTCCCCTAGGACGAAAAGGCAGAGGTTGTCGAACTGCAGCGCTCAACGACTTTGCTGCAGCTTTGGAGGTCTGCAACCTCTCAAGGCTCTCGTCAGCCTTGCTGCCAAAAATATGTTCACAGTCAAAGGGCATGGTGAGGAGCCGGGCCTGCACATCAGAAGCAAACCCTGACTTCCTCAACCACGCAAACCTGCGTATTACGGTGCTCGCCGCCATGGACCGGCTGACGCAATCTGCCATGTCCAAACCCGACACATGGCATCCTTGCCATCCTGAACCATAGCAAGGAAACCATCCCGTTCGTCCCCTTCGGGAATGTGTTCAGCCGCTAAGGAAACACAGTTCCACAGAGAGTGCGTGAAATGTGACAAGGCTCATACGGAGTTGGCCGCCTGAAGCGTCATACCCCCTGAAGAAAACACTTTCTTCACCCAACCATCAAAACGCTTGTCGTCCCTATCAGGAGGGATGGTAGGATACAACGCCTGCTTTGCTGGGGCCTTAGCCGCCTGCAACACCAAACTCTCCAGAGTGGGGTGCTTTGTCAAGTAGCAGGGGTCGCTACTGGCTGGGCGGTATTTTTCACGGCAAAGACTTGCCCACTGCCGGGAGACTCTCCGGAGCAGTCCAAGCCGTCGCCACCCTCCTCTGAAGAGCCATATGAAACGGCAGTACCGGGTCGGTTGGTGGACCTTGGTCGAGGATATCCGTAAGGTCATCCTGAAGAAAATCCACTGGGGGAGCAGACCATCCCAAGTACTCAGTAACATAAGACATAAGGCGCCGGTACGAGGAGTCGGCATGAGTGCCAGGCTCAGGTCTACAAAACTCCACCTCCAGAGAGGTGTCCAGACCACTGGCGTTGTGCAGGGACTGACGCAGGTCCTCAATTTGGCTATGGCCCGAGAGAATCTCATCTGGCACCGTATCAGGAACCATGCCATCATCAGAGCCCTCATCCACCTCTGAAATGTACTCAAGATGGCGGTAAGAGGGCACAGAATGGGGAACAAAGCCATGCTTGACCTTGGCCAGAGCCTTTCTAGGGGGTTCCACCGTGCTCTGGGGTACCCCCGTCGAAACAGCCTCGAAAGGCGTCGAGTGAATCGGTGTCGACGCCAAACGCAGCGCCGACAGCATCGACCGCGTCGACTCAGGCCTTGAGGGAGGAGCCCCGAGCGTGTCCCTCGACAGCCTGGGCGCAGATGGCGTCAACGACTTCTTCGGATGCAGAGCCTCGAAAGAGTGTCGACGACCTCGGCGCCACAGGCATCGACGTCTTCCTCGAAGACACCACAGGTGCACACGGTCTCGAGCACGTCGAGGACCGGGACCTGGAACGGGCATGACAAGAACGATTCCCCTTGTCCGAGCGGGACCTTTCCCACGAATCGTGCCGACTACCCGAGCCCGAAGGCATACGAGCGGTGTCTCTCGACTGATCACGACTGACCCCACTCGGAGGCGCGGACGGACCAGTGCCCTCCGATTCGAGAATCGCTAGCATTTTCTTACCGAAGGAAGCCCATTCCTCTGGCGTCGCATGCTTGGTGGGATAAGCAACCCGCCGACGGGTGGAGTCCTCGGATGAGGATTGGGAAGGCGACCGGTGTCAGCTCTTCCGGGAGTGCCTCGAAGAGGCAGAGGAGTGGCGGGACCTACTCCGGGACCGAGACCCACTGGACTTCTGACGACGATGCAGAGAGCCGCCCCTCGAATCGTCCGTCGAAAGCCCCGCAGGCCTCGACATCCGTGGCTTGGACACCTTACCTACCGACAGCTTCTTCTTGCGCTCCCGCAAGGCTTTGGACCTAAGCGACTGGCAGTCGACACAATCATCCGTGTCATGGGCCTTCCCGAGGCACCAGAGGCAAGCGTCGTGCGAGTCCGTCACCGACATCTTGGACCCACAGTCCCTGCACTTCTTAAAGCCCGGACGCGGGGTGGAAGACGAGGTAGACATCACAAAGGATAACTTCACAACGAACAGGTTCGAAGAACCGATAAAGAACAGAAACTCCAAAGAGTCGAGGCGCGCCGAGGTCTCCGAAGCGAACACGTTCGCGGAAAAAACGGAATTGAGGCTAAGGGCGTTGTGCGTCCTACTTATAGCATCCAGTGACGTTGACCGTCGGAGGAGGTCCTTGAGGGCGGCGTATCGACGTCATCGACGCAGAAAGATTTTCCGAAGCAGCAGAGCTGTGGCGATTACTGTCACAGATATGGAATACGTCGGAGGACCCAATCCCCTCAAAATATACGTTGCTAACTACCTTCCACTTCTGTAATTGAATCACCTTAAAAAACTGGACCCATTAATGATTTAATGGCTGGGTAGAATTAACTCTGTGAAAATGGTGACTCTCCCTAAAGCACTCTACCTATTCCAAGCGCTACCTATCAAAGTCCCTCTATCATTTTTTCCCAAAATACACAGGGCCGTTTTGGCTTTCGTGTGGCACTACAAAACCCTGCGGTTAGCTTTCTCTAAGTTAATGCTTCCAGCAGCTAAGGTAAGGAGGGGCCTTCCCAATTTTCTGACATACTAGCACAGCCCAACTAAGGGTTATAAGGGAATGGTCCTCGGGCGCACCTGAGAAAAGGTGGGTACAAATGGAACAAGAACTGGGGGGAACGCGGACTTAGGGAAGTACTATGGCTGCCCAAGCAAGATCGTCTACCCAATATACACTTGAGCGAAATCATGAAAGCAGTGTAAAACACATAGGATGTAGCAGTCATAAAATACGGCCTAACAACATTTCCCTCACCTTTCACACCCATTTTCTTTAATTTCCAGTTCACTCTTGGATTTGAACTAAATGCATTTGCAGAATGGAAAAGGGTGTGAAAAGCTGAGAGACATGCTTCAGGGGGCTGGGCTTAAATCATTTACACAATGCAAACAGGAGCTGGGGTTACATGAAACTTGCACGTTCCAATATTTTCAGGTGAGACAATGGATTTTGGGCCCCCCGCTAAGGCAGCAGCGGTGAGCGAGTTAAAACCTTTTGAGAATTTTGTGTAATCTAATCCAGGGAACAAGGCTGTTTTCTCCAATTTGTATAAAATAATGGGGGAAGGGACTCCAAATGCAGCAATTAGCTACAAAAAACATTGGCAGGTAACACTGGGAGAGGAGTTTATGGATCAGGAATGGGAAGCATTATGGAAAACAATACCCAAACTCACTAGATTGATCCAAATCGGAGGATTCTGGTACAAACTAATGGGGCAGTAGCATTATAACCCAGCCCGTCTAAATCAGATGAAATCAGATTTATCTAACAAATGGTGGAGGGAATGTGGATCTGTGGGGAATTGGGAACATGTATGGCTGAACTGTCCGGTATTGGCATTGTATTAGGGAGAAGTGACCAAACACATGTGCGAAATGTTCTCCATTTATACACCTCGCGCCACACGATCCCCTTTGATGGTTATGATAGATGAAAATTTTAAACAACGTTTGAAACCAATTCAGAAAGCATAAGTAATACTGCAATTAGCCGCACTACTTGTGAAGGCCCAGAACAGGAAGAAAAGAGATTTGTCTAATATTTCTGAATGGTTCTCAAAAGTATGAAACTTTTTGTCCCTGGAGTGGATGACATATTCCCTGCAGGGGAATCATTCTGAGTTGGAAAAGAGGTGGTGACATTTCTACATGAGGATTTTAATATTCAGTATTGCCCCCAAAAACTGCGCTTATTGGGCATCGCCTGACATAACATTCTAGAATCCATAAAGTTGCGCTACATTTATTAAAATTGAGATGATACAGCTGTACAGCAGGTGGTGTGGGATGGTGGAGAGAATGGGAATTGTAGGGTATTGCGTGGGGCGGTAACTGTTATTATAATCTTTTGAAATGCAAATAAAAACAAATTTAAACATCCTGTTCATGAACTTGAGAGTCATGAGATGAAACAGATGGCAGACAATTGTCATAAAGGATTTTGATTTGTTGCAAATACTTTGATATCCATCACTGAAATTGGACCCGAGTCTTTATTTTCATGTGGGGCTATCCCATATCACCTCTGTTGTAAACAAAATATCAGTTGCACGGAATAGTAGTTTTTCTCAATGGCATAGGCACTTTATACTAACCCAAGTTGCACCATGTGCATATTTTGTTATGTATTGCACACTTGCTTTGTTTGCACACTTTATTTATGATATATATTTGTATGTGAAAAATGTATTTATTTCATGGATTCTAAGGAAGCTGTGTTTCTAGAATATCAGGCTTGGATGTGATGCAGTGAATTATTGGTCTGCATTAGTCTTCATGTCCTTCAATACATGGTGCAAAAGCGAGAAGTAGTGTGCTTCACATGTGCAGTTTTGATGTACATTCTCCCCATTGAAGTGGAGCAGGCCCACTGTTACCAAAATGTAGGGAGGATCCTTTTTTATAAAAGCCTGGTATACTCTCCTGCCAGGGCTTTCACAATGTTCATGTCAACTCATTGGCATGAGCTCCCCATGCCGTGAGGGATGCGTCCATCACGATCGTCTCCTCTGGCCAGGGTAATCAAAAAGGAGCCCCCCCCCCAATCAGATTGCCTTTGACGGCCCACCACAGAAGGTCCTGGGCGACTGAGGACGGCACCTGAACAGGGTCTGACATCCTGCCGGAGGACTGAGACCACTGGAGCTTGAGTGCCCATTGCAAAGATCTCATCCGCAACCTGGCCTCTGGCACCAGAAGAATGCAGGATGCCATGAGGCCGAGCAACCTCAAGAACTCGAACGCAGGGAGACTCTGGACAAGCTGAAACTTGTGCACCATCTGCTGAATGTGATGACCCCTCACCTGGGAAGGAAAAAACTGCCCCAGGGACGTGTCGAGCACTGCTCCGATGTACTAGAGCCTCTGAGTTGGTGTCAAATGGGACTTCTTTAAGTTGAGGGAGAAGCCCAGCTTGAGGAGGGAGTGGCAGGTGACCGACAGATGATCCACGACTTGCTCGGGAGAGCGCGCCCTGATCACCCAATCGTCCAGGTAGGTAGACGTGAATCCCCCCTTTCCTGAGATGCTGTGCCACCACTAACATGAGCTTGGTGGTGACCCTCGGGACGGAGGTCAATCCGAACGGCAGGACCCGAAACTGAAAGTGCGAGTCGCCAACCGCGAACCTCCGGTACTTCTTGTGCTTTGGATGGATTGGCACATGAAAATAAGCATCCTTGAGGTCGAGAGACACCAACCAGTCCTGAAGTTGAAGGGCCTGGAGGACTTGAGAGGGAGTAACCATGTTGAACTTGTCCTTCCTGAGGAGTTTGTTCAAACCACGCAAGTCCATGATGGGTCTCAATCCCTCGTCTTTCTTGGAAATCAAAAAATAAGGGGAATACCATCCCTTGTTCCTCTCCACTACAGGCACCAGTTCTATGGTGACTTTCTCCAGCAGGGATTGAATTTCCTGCGCAAGGAGCGGATCCGGACTCTTCAAAGAGAGATTCCCCTCTGCCGGAAAGGAAGACAGTAGCCGTGGGCTATGATCTCCAGAACCCACACATTTGAAGTAATGGCACGCCACTATACAAGATGCTGCCCCAGCCTTCCCCCAACCGGCGAACCATGGGACATGGCCTCATGACTGAGCTGAAGCGGCTGCAGCG
Organism: Ambystoma mexicanum; assembly: GCF_040938575.1. Lineage (NCBI taxonomy): Eukaryota > Metazoa > Chordata > Amphibia > Caudata > Ambystomatidae > Ambystoma > Ambystoma mexicanum. Next base: position 1,045,397,938 of record NC_090924.1, read on the forward strand.
TTGCCTGAGGGCAAAGAGGCAACTGCCCGAGCAGCCTTGGCACCTCGAGTACCTTGTTTTCCACCTCTGGCACTCCTACAGTGGCCCCTTTGACTGGCAGCTCATCTCGCTGTACCAAAGGATGAGTAATAACGAAAGGAACCTCCCCTCCATTGCTGTCCCCTAGGACGAAAAGGCAGAGGTTGTCGAACTGCAGCGCTCAACGACTTTGCTGCAGCTTTGGAGGTCTGCAACCTCTCAAGGCTCTCGTCAGCCTTGCTGCCAAAAATATGTTCACAGTCAAAGGGCATGGTGAGGAGCCGGGCCTGCACATCAGAAGCAAACCCTGACTTCCTCAACCACGCAAACCTGCGTATTACGGTGCTCGCCGCCATGGACCGGCTGACGCAATCTGCCATGTCCAAACCCGACACATGGCATCCTTGCCATCCTGAACCATAGCAAGGAAACCATCCCGTTCGTCCCCTTCGGGAATGTGTTCAGCCGCTAAGGAAACACAGTTCCACAGAGAGTGCGTGAAATGTGACAAGGCTCATACGGAGTTGGCCGCCTGAAGCGTCATACCCCCTGAAGAAAACACTTTCTTCACCCAACCATCAAAACGCTTGTCGTCCCTATCAGGAGGGATGGTAGGATACAACGCCTGCTTTGCTGGGGCCTTAGCCGCCTGCAACACCAAACTCTCCAGAGTGGGGTGCTTTGTCAAGTAGCAGGGGTCGCTACTGGCTGGGCGGTATTTTTCACGGCAAAGACTTGCCCACTGCCGGGAGACTCTCCGGAGCAGTCCAAGCCGTCGCCACCCTCCTCTGAAGAGCCATATGAAACGGCAGTACCGGGTCGGTTGGTGGACCTTGGTCGAGGATATCCGTAAGGTCATCCTGAAGAAAATCCACTGGGGGAGCAGACCATCCCAAGTACTCAGTAACATAAGACATAAGGCGCCGGTACGAGGAGTCGGCATGAGTGCCAGGCTCAGGTCTACAAAACTCCACCTCCAGAGAGGTGTCCAGACCACTGGCGTTGTGCAGGGACTGACGCAGGTCCTCAATTTGGCTATGGCCCGAGAGAATCTCATCTGGCACCGTATCAGGAACCATGCCATCATCAGAGCCCTCATCCACCTCTGAAATGTACTCAAGATGGCGGTAAGAGGGCACAGAATGGGGAACAAAGCCATGCTTGACCTTGGCCAGAGCCTTTCTAGGGGGTTCCACCGTGCTCTGGGGTACCCCCGTCGAAACAGCCTCGAAAGGCGTCGAGTGAATCGGTGTCGACGCCAAACGCAGCGCCGACAGCATCGACCGCGTCGACTCAGGCCTTGAGGGAGGAGCCCCGAGCGTGTCCCTCGACAGCCTGGGCGCAGATGGCGTCAACGACTTCTTCGGATGCAGAGCCTCGAAAGAGTGTCGACGACCTCGGTGCCACAGGCATCGACGTCTTCCTCGAAGACACCACAGGTGCACACGGTCTCGAGCACGTCGAGGACCGGGACCTGGAACGGGCATGACAAGAACGATTCCCCTTGTCCGAGCGGGACCTTTCCCACGAATCGTGCTGACTACCCGAGCCCGAAGGCATACGAGTGGTGTCTCTCGACTGATCACGACTGACCCCACTCGGAGGCGCGGACGGACCAGTGCCCTCCGATTCGAGAATCGCTAGCATTTTCTTACCGAAGGAAGCCCATTCCTCTGGCGTCGCATGCTTGGTGGGATAAGCAACCCGCCGACGGGTGGAGTCCTCGGATGAGGATTGGGAAGGCGACCGGTGTCAGCTCTTCCGGGAGTGCCTCGAAGAGGCAGAGGAGTGGCGGGACCTACTCCGGGACCGAGACCCACTGGACTTCTGACGACGATGCAGAGAGCCGCCCCTCGAATCGTCCGTCGAAAGCCCCGCAGGCCTCGACATCCGTGGCTTGGACACCTTACCTACCGACAGCTTCTTCTTGCGCTCCCGCAAGGCTTTGGACCTAAGCGACTGGCAGTCGACACAATCATCCGTGTCATGGGCCTTCCCGAGGCACCAGAGGCAAGCGTCGTGCGAGTCCGTCACCGACATCTTGGACCCACAGTCCCTGCACTTCTTAAAGCCCGGACGCGGGGTGGAAGACGAGGTAGACATCACAAAGGATAACTTCACAACGAACAGGTTCGAAGAACCGATAAAGAACAGAAACTCCAAAGAGTCGAGGCGCGCCGAGGTCTCCGAAGCGAACACGTTCGCGGAAAAAACGGAATTGAGGCTAAGGGCGTTGTGCGTCCTACTTATAGCATCCAGTGACGTTGACCGTCGGAGGAGGTCCTTGAGGGCGGCGTATCGACGTCATCGACGCAGAAAGATTTTCCGAAGCAGCAGAGCTGTGGCGATTACTGTCACAGATATGGAATACGTCGGAGGACCCAATCCCCTCAAAATATACGTTGCTAACTACCTTCCACTTCTGTAATTGAATCACCTTAAAAAACTGGACCCATTAATGATTTAATGGCTGGGTAGAATTAACTCTGTGAAAATGGTGACTCTCCCTAAAGCACTCTACCTATTCCAAGCGCTACCTATCAAAGTCCCTCTATCATTTTTTCCCAAAATACACAGGGCCGTTTTGGCTTTCGTGTGGCACTACAAAACCCTGCGGTTAGCTTTCTCTAAGTTAATGCTTCCAGCAGCTAAGGTAAGGAGGGGCCTTCCCAATTTTCTGACATACTAGCACAGCCCAACTAAGGGTTATAAGGGAATGGTCCTCGGGCGCACCTGAGAAAAGGTGGGTACAAATGGAACAAGAACTGGGGGGAACGCGGACTTAGGGAAGTACTATGGCTGCCCAAGCAAGATCGTCTACCCAATATACACTTGAGCGAAATCATGAAAGCAGTGTAAAACACATAGGATGTAGCAGTCATAAAATACGGCCTAACAACATTTCCCTCACCTTTCACACCCATTTTCTTTAATTTCCAGTTCACTCTTGGATTTGAACTAAATGCATTTGCAGAATGGAAAAGGGTGTGAAAAGCTGAGAGACATGCTTCAGGGGGCTGGGCTTAAATCATTTACACAATGCAAACAGGAGCTGGGGTTACATGAAACTTGCACGTTCCAATATTTTCAGGTGAGACAATGGATTTTGGGCCCCCGGCTAAGGCAGCAGCGGTGAGCGAGTTAAAACCTTTTGAGAATTTTGTGTAATCTAATCCAGGGAACAAGGCTGTTTTCTCCAATTTGTATAAAATAATGGGGGAAGGGACTCCAAATGCAGCAATTAGCTACAAAAAACATTGGCAGGTAACACTGGGAGAGGAGTTTATGGATCAGGAATGGGAAGCATTATGGAAAACAATACCCAAACTCACTAGATTGATCCAAATCGGAGGATTCTGGTACAAACTAATGGGGCAGTAGCATTATAACCCAGCCCGTCTAAATCAGATGAAATCAGATTTATCTAACAAATGGTGGAGGGAATGTGGATCTGTGGGGAATTGGGAACATGTATGGCTGAACTGTCCGGTATTGGCATTGTATTAGGGAGAAGTGACCAAACACATGTGCGAAATGTTCTCCATTTATACACCTCGCGCCACACGATCCCCTTTGATGGTTATGATAGATGAAAATTTTAAACAACGTTTGAAACCAATTCAGAAAGCATATGTAATACTGCAATTAGCCGCACTACTTGTGAAGGCCCAGAACAGGAAGAAAAGAGATTTGTCTAATATTTCTGAATGGTTCTCAAAAGTATGAAACTTTTTGTCCCTGGAGTGGATGACATATTCCCTGCAGGGGAATCATTCTGAGTTGGAAAAGAGGTGGTGACATTTCTACATGAGGATTTTAATATTCAGTATTGCCCCCAAAAACTGCGCTTATTGGGCATCGCCTGACATAACATTCTAGAATCCATAAAGTTGCGCTACATTTATTAAAATTGAGATGATACAGCTGTACAGCAGGTGGTGTGGGATGGTGGAGAGAATGGGAATTGTAGGGTATTGCGTGGGGCGGTAACTGTTATTATAATCTTTTGAAATGCAAATAAAAACAAATTTAAACATCCTGTTCATGAACTTGAGAGTCATGAGATGAAACAGATGGCAGACAATTGTCATAAAGGATTTTGATTTGTTGCAAATACTTTGATATCCATCACTGAAATTGGACCCGAGTCTTTATTTTCATGTGGGGCTATCCCATATCACCTCTGTTGTAAACAAAATATCAGTTGCACGGAATAGTAGTTTTTCTCAATGGCATAGGCACTTTATACTAACCCAAGTTGCACCATGTGCATATTTTGTTATGTATTGCACACTTGCTTTGTTTGCACACTTTATTTATGATATATATTTGTATGTGAAAAATGTATTTATTTCATGGATTCTAAGGAAGCTGTGTTTCTAGAATATCAGGCTTGGATGTGATGCAGTGAATTATTGGTCTGCATTAGTCTTCATGTCCTTCAATACATGGTGCAAAAGCGAGAAGTAGTGTGCTTCACATGTGCAGTTTTGATGTACATTCTCCCCATTGAAGTGGAGCAGGCCCACCGTTACCAAAATGTAGGGAGGATCCTTTTTTATAAAAGCCTGGTATACTCTCCTGCCAGGGCTTTCACAATGTTCATGTCAACTCATTGGCATGAGCTCCCCATGCCGTGAGGGATGCGTCCATCACGATCGTCTCCTCTGGCCAGGGTAATCAAAAAGGAGCCCCCCCCCCCAATCAGATTGCCTTTGACGGCCCACCACAGAAGGTCCTGGGCGACTGAGGACGGCACCTGAACAGGGTCTGACATCCTGCCGGAGGACTGAGACCACTGGAGCTTGAGTGCCCATTGCAAAGATCTCATCCGCAACCTGGCCTCTGGCACCAGAAGAATGCAGGATGCCATGAGGCCGAGCAACCTCAAGAACTCGAACGCAGGGAGACTCTGGACAAGCTGAAACTTGTGCACCATCTGCTGAATGTGATGACCCCTCACCTGGGAAGGAAAAAACTGCCCCAGGGACGTGTCGAGCACTGCTCCGATGTACTAGAGCCTCTGAGTTGGTGTCAAATGGGACTTCTTTAAGTTGAGGGAGAAGCCCAGCTTGAGGAGGGAGTGGCAGGTGACCGACAGATGATCCACGACTTGCTCGGGAGAGCGCGCCCTGATCACCCAATCGTCCAGGTAGGTAGACGTGAATCCCCCCTTTCCTGAGATGCTGTGCCACCACTAACATGAGCTTGGTGGTGACCCTCGGGACGGAGGTCAATCCGAACGGCAGGACCCGAAACTGAAAGTGCGAGTCGCCAACCGCGAACCTCCGGTACTTCTTGTGCTTTGGATGGATTGGCACATGAAAATAAGCATCCTTGAGGTCGAGAGACACCAACCAGTCCTGAAGTTGAAGGGCCTGGAGGACTTGAGAGGGAGTAACCATGTTGAACTTGTCCTTCCTGAGGAGTTTGTTCAAACCACGCAAGTCCATGATGGGTCTCAATCCCTCGTCTTTCTTGGAAATCAAAAAATAAGGGGAATACCATCCCTTGTTCCTCTCCACTACAGGCACCAGTTCTATGGTGACTTTCTCCAGCAGGGATTGAATTTCCTGCGCAAGGAGCGGATCCGGACTCTTCAAAGAGAGATTCCCCTCTGCCGGAAAGGAAGACAGTAGCCGTGGGCTATGATCTCCAGAACCCACACATTTGAAGTAATGGCACGCCACTATACAAGATGCTGCCCCAGCCTTCCCCCAACCGGCGAACCATGGGACATGGCCTCATGACTGAGCTGAAGCGGCTGCAGCGTTGCCTGAGGGCAAAGAGGCAACTGCCCGAGCAGCCTTGGCACCTCGAGTACCTTGTTTTCCACCTCTGGCACTCCTACAGTGGCCCCTTTGACTGGCAGCTCATCTCGCTGTACCAAAGGATGAGTAATAACGAAAGGAACCTCCCCTCCATTGCTGTCCCCTAGGACGAAAAGGCAGAGGTTGTCGAACTGCAGCGCTCAACGACTTTGCTGCAGCTTTGGAGGTCTGCAACCTCTCAAGGCTCTCGTCAGCCTTGCTGCCAAAAATATGTTCACAGTCAAAGGGCATGGTGAGGAGCCGGGCCTGCACATCAGAAGCAAACCCTGACTTCCTCAACCACGCAAACCTGCGTATTACGGTGCTCGCCGCCATGGACCGGCTGACGCAATCTGCCATGTCCAAACCCGACACATGGCATCCTTGCCATCCTGAACCATAGCAAGGAAACCATCCCGTTCGTCCCCTTCGGGAATGTGTTCAGCCGCTAAGGAAAAACAGTTCCACAGAGAGTGCGTGAAATGTGACAAGGCTCATACGGAGTTGGCCGCCTGAAGCGTCATACCCCCTGAAGAAAACACTTTCTTCACCCAACCATCAAAACGCTTGTCGTCCCTATCAGGAGGGATGGTAGGATACAACGCCTGCTTTGCTGGGGCCTTAGCCGCCTGCAACACCAAACTCTCCAGAGTGGGGTGCTTTGTCAAGTAGCAGGGGTTGCTACTGGCTGGGCGGTATTTTTCACGGCAAAGACTTGCCCACTGCCGGGAGACTCTCCGGAGCAGTCCAAGCCGTCGCCACCCTCCTCTGAAGAGCCATATGAAACGGCAGTACCGGGTCGGTTGGTGGACCTTGGTCGAGGATATCCGTAAGGTCATCCTGAAGAAAATCCACTGGGGGAGCAGACCATCCCAAGTACTCAGTAACATAAGACATAAGGCGCCGGTACGAGGAGTCGGCATGAGTGCCAGGCTCAGGTCTACAAAACTCCACCTCCAGAGAGGTGTCCAGACCACTGGCGTTGTGCAGGGACTGACGCAGGTCCTCAATTTGGCTATGGCCCGAGAGAATCTCATCTGGCACCGTATCAGGAACCATGCCATCATCAGAGCCCTCATCCACCTCTGAAATGTACTCAAGATGGCGGTAAGAGGGCACAGAATGGGGAACAAAGCCATGCTTGACCTTGGCCAGAGCCTTTCTAGGGGGTTCCACCGTGCTCTGGGGTACCCCCGTCGAAACAGCCTCGAAAGGCGTCGAGTGAATCGGTGTCGACGCCAAACGCAGCGCCGACAGCATCGACCGCGTCGACTCAGGCCTTGAGGGAGGAGCCCCGAGCGTGTCCCTCGACAGCCTGGGCGCAGATGGCGTCAACGACTTCTTCGGATGCAGAGCCTCGAAAGAGTGTCGACGACCTCGGCGCCACAGGCATCGACGTCTTCCTCGAAGACACCACAGGTGCACACGGTCTCGAGCACGTCGAGGACCGGGACCTGGAACGGGCATGACAAGAACGATTCCCCTTGTCCGAGCGGGACCTTTCCCACGAATCGTGCCGACTACCCGAGCCCGAAGGCATACGAGCGGTGTCTCTCGACTGATCACGACTGACCCCACTCGGAGGCGCGGGCGGACCAGTGGCCTCCGATTCGAGAATCGCTAGCATTTTCTTACCGAAGGAAGCCCATTCCTCTGGCGTCGCATGCTTGGTGGGATAAGCAACCCGCCGACGGGTGGAGTCCTCGGATGAGGATTGGGAAGGCGACCGGTGTCAGCTCTTCCGGGAGTGCCTCGAAGAGGCAGAGGAGTGGCGGGACCTACTCCGGGACCGAGACCCACTGGACTTCTGACGACGATGCGGAGAGCCGCCCCTCGAATCGTCCGTCGAAAGCCCCGCAGGCCTCGACATCCGTGGCTTGGACACCTTACCTACCGACAGCTTCTTCTTGCGCTCCCGCAAGGCTTTGGACCTAAGCGACTGGCAGTCGACACAATCATCCGTGTCATGGGCCTTCCCGAGGCACCAGAGGCAAGCGTTGTGCGAGTCCGTCACCGACATCTTGGACCCACAGTCCCTGCACTTCTTAAAGCCCGGACGCGGGGTGGAAGACGAGGTAGACATCACAAAGGATAACTTCACAACGAACAGGTTCGAAGAACCGATAAAGAACAGAAACTCCAAAGAGTCGAGGCGCGCCGAGGTCTCCGAAGCGAACACGTTCGCGGAAAAAACGGAATTGAGGCTAAGGGCGTTGTGCGTCCTACTTATAGCATCCAGTGACGTTGACCGTCGGAGGAGGTCCTTGAGGGCGGCGTATCGACGTCATCGACGCAGAAAGATTTTCCGAAGCAGCAGAGCTGTGGCGATTACTGTCACAGATATGGAATACGTCGGAGGACCCAATCCCCTCAAAATATACGTTGCTAACTACCTTCCACTTCTGTAATTGAATCACCTTAAAAAACTGGACCCATTAATGATTTAATGGCTGGGTAGAATTAACTCTGTGAAAATGGTGACTCTCCCTAAAGCACTCTACCTATTCCAAGCGCTACCTATCAAAGTCCCTCTATCATTTTTTCCCAAAATACACAGGGCCGTTTTGGCTTTCGTGTGGCACTACAAAACCCTGCGGTTAGCTTTCTCTAAGTTAATGCTTCCAGCAGCTAAGGTAAGGAGGGGCCTTCCCAATTTTCTGACATACTAGCACAGCCCAACTAAGGGTTATAAGGGAATGGTCCTCGGGCGCACCTGAGAAAAGGTGGGTACAAATGGAACAAGAACTGGGGGGAACGCGGACTTAGGGAAGTACTATGGCTGCCCAAGCAAGATCGTCTACCCAATATACACTTGAGCGAAATCATGAAAGCAGTGTAAAACACATAGGATGTAGCAGTCATAAAATACGGCCTAACAACATTTCCCTCACCTTTCACACCCATTTTCTTTAATTTCCAGTTCACTCTTGGATTTGAACTAAATGCATTTGCAGAATGGAAAAGGGTGTGAAAAGCTGAGACACATGCTTCAGGGGCTGGGCTTAAATCATTTACACAATGCAAACAGGAGCTGGGGTTACATGAAACTTGCACGTTCCAATATTTTCAGGTGAGACAATGGATTTTGGGCCCCCGGCTAAGGCAGCAGCGGTGAGCGAGTTAAAACCTTTTGAGAATTTTGTGTAATCTAATCCAGGGAACAAGGCTGTTTTCTCCAATTTGTATAAAATAATGGGGGAAGGGACTCCAAATGCAGCAATTAGCTACAAAAAACATTGGCAGGTAACACTGGGAGAGGAGTTTATGGATCAGGAATGGGAAGCATTATGGAAAACAATACCCAAACTCACTAGATTGATCCAAATCGGAGGATTCTGGTACAAACTAATGGGGCAGTAGCATTATAACCCAGCCCGTCTAAATCAGATGAAATCAGATTTATCTAACAAATGGTGGAGGGAATGTGGATCTGTGGGGAATTGGGAACATGTATGGCTGAACTGTCCGGTATTGGCATTGTATTAGGGAGAAGTGACCAAACACATGTGCGAAATGTTCTCCATTTATACACCTCGCGCCACACGATCCCCTTTGATGGTTATGATAGATGAAAATTTTAAACAACGTTTGAAACCAATTCAGAAAGCATATGTAATACTGCAATTAGCCGCACTACTTGTGAAGGCCCAGAACAGGAAGAAAAGAGATTTGTCTAATATTTCTGAATGGTTCTCAAAAGTATGAAACTTTTTGTCCCTGGAGTGGATGACATATTCCCTGCAGGGGAATCATTCTGAGTTGGAAAAGAGGTGGTGACATTTCTACATGAGGATTTTAATATTCAGTATTGCCCCCAAAAACTGCGCTTATTGGGCATCGCCTGACATAACATTCTAGAATCCATAAAGTTGTGCTACATTTATTAAAATTGAGATGATACAGCTGTACAGCAGGTGGTGTGGGATGGTGGAGAGAATGGGAATTGTAGGGTATTGCGTGGGGCGGTAACTGTTATTATAATCTTTTGAAATGCAAATAAAAACAAATTTAAACATCCTGTTCATGAACTTGAGAGTCATGAGATGAAACAGATGGCAGACAATTGTCATAAAGGATTTTGATTTGTTGCAAATACTTTGATATCCATCACTGAAATTGGACCCGAGTCTTTATTTTCATGTGGGGCTATCCCATATCACCTCTGTTGTAAACAAAATATCAGTTGCACGGAATAGTAGTTTTTCTCAATGGCATAGGCACTTTATACTAACCCAAGTTGCACCATGTGCATATTTTGTTATGTATTGCACACTTGCTTTGTTTGCACACTTTATTTATGATATATATTTGTATGTGAAAAATGTATTTATTTCATGGATTCTAAGGAAGCTGTGTTTCTAGAATATCAGGCTTGGATGTGATGCAGTGAATTATTGGTCTGCATTAGTCTTCATGTCCTTCAATACATGGTGCAAAAGCGAGAAGTAGTGTGCTTCACATGTGCAGTTTTGATGTACATTCTCCCCATTGAAGTGGAGCAGGCCCACCGTTACCAAAATGTAGGGAGGATCCTTTTTTATAAAAGCCTGGTATACTCTCCTGCCAGGGCTTTCACAATGTTCAGTTTATGGTTGGTTGTGGTTCCCAGACCTGCAACTGGTTGCCTGGTTTACGCTCCTGCCAGGCTTTCCTCCACAGCTAACAGTCTGCCTCATACAAACACTGGATCTTCAACCCCCTTTCCTTAGTTTCATTCTGCAATGCACTCGGCGTCCCAGCTTCCCTGCTCAAGTTTGCCCTACAAAAATGATTCTCTTTCCTTGGTATGCGCTGCAAATCTCCCTGATGTGCCAATTACCCTCTCTGGCGTACTGCGGGTTGCCTCGGAACTCACCAGTAAAAATGACAAAAGTAGTCTAAAAAGGAGTATACACCAGGCAAGAAGTAACAATTTATTCTGGGCTCGGATACAGCTACGAAAGCAAACTTCAAACAGAAAACAGAACTGCATGAAAAGCGCTATCCAAGATACGCCCCAAAAACCAAACCTTTTATAATCCTACAAACTAATTAGCATCGACTCATATTGCAACGTTAGGATAGTCCTCTATGTGAAGCTGATTGGCAAAGTCATATAATTCCCCTATAGAAGGACATACATTATTTTGAAATGATTGGGTCCTGCAAACCTTACCATACCACCCTGGCCCCCCTATGTGACGTCACAGTCTAGCCCACAATTCCCACATCATAGTGCCAAACCACTGAGACATTTGAGATGACAAGCAGATCTGTATTCATCTGCCGTCGGTCACCTCCATCCGTTTCTCATGGGAACACAACCAATCATGACACTGCAAGACCCTTGAATCATTGGCAAGTTGCCATTTTAATGTTGCATTTTAGGAACTCTTTGAACTTCTTCCCAGGCTGAGATGTGCTAAGGGGCAATTTGAAACCGCCATGGGGCACTTTGAAACCGCTGGTATACCAATTTCATTAATTTAATTTGCCAAATCATAAAATGTTTGTGCATTCACTGCCTTTCCCTGGCACCCATGAGATTTGCTTCCCGACCTCGAAAGTATCAAAGGCTGTTCGGGTTCGTTTGTTACCATATAATCCTGGGAACGTGTAATTTGCAATGTGCTGCCAGCCTCTGCGGCTACTAAGCAAGTTAATAAAATGTGAATGCTCTGCAGTGCCTTGGTCTAATTTTACATCTGTATACTTTCCTGTAACCTACTTTTATAGCCTACTTGTGATTAGCTTGAACCACAATTATTCAGGGCATTATACAGCCTAGTGTATAGAACAGTGTTGCTATCAATGAAGCACCCCTCCCTTTATAGTGTTCTAATCCCGCAGCTGATAAGTTTGTGCCTTTTTGCTGCGCTGAACTTGCCTTTTTACCACACTGGGCTCACCGGTCTCCTGTGGTAACTTGGGCGTCATCTGCGCTCTTCGGTTTCTCCAACGTGGACCTCTTCCTTCTGTTGGCGTCTGTGGTACCCGCTCTGTCGTGGCCTCCTCCCCACAGAGTATCTTGCGGCAGTCCTCCTTGCGGTGTGTAAGGAAGGCATGGTATCAAACAGTAAGACAGACACAAGTGATCACAGTTCAAGGGTTTTTATTGAACTTAAAATTTGGTTTGTGTTAGGAAAGATTCCCATTTATGTGTAGTTTTCCCTCCAGTTGTGTACCCCCCAACATTATGCTGCAGTTTTACACCATAGTCTGACTTTGCCAGTGGAGCACAACCTTTTGCTGCACTCCCCTGGGCTTTTCACTCACTTTGTTAAGGGGAAACTGACATGCCCTTAAAGTCAGTTAGTACTGGGAGACTTTGTTTCCCTTAGTCCTTGTCAATGTTGCAACTTTTTTTGCAACATCTTGCAAGTGCACAATGTACCTTACGGTACAGTGCACTTGGTTCTTCCTGTAATTTCTAAAGGCCCTAGGCACCCTCGAAGGATTTTTTTAGGAAAAGTTCAGATGTGCCTTGGACAGGGCTGGTGGCAGCTTTTCTTTTCATATATTTTTAACCCTTTCCTACCAGGTAAACCGTGTTTACAGCATTTGACACCAATAGGTGGCCTGGTTCCAAAATGGCTATGCCACAAGGTTCTTTATCCTGTCCTTTGGCCATCTTGCCCCTTCACCTTCCCTAGGACGAGCCGACCCGGGTCAGTCCTTAATTTTTCATGCATTCTCCTGCAAAACGCCAAGCTTTCACAGTCTTCTGCATGCCTTGTATCTGTGCTTCCAGGATGTGGGTTGGACTGTCTGGTTCCAATACACATCCTAGGTGCCATAGAGTCTGGTGTGCTGCGAATGCCTGGGACCACTGTGGTCCGTGATTGGTCCACATATGGTGTGCCTGTATGTGAGCAGATCTCCTATTGGGTACTCTTCGGTTTGGCGTGAAGGAGATTCTGGATAAGAGAAGGCACCAAACAACCATACCATGTTGATCTCTTGAGCTCTCACTGAACGAAGGATAGGCTCCAAGCATTCTGAAACTAAGAAGCTGAGTCGAGGAACCGCTGGTGACACGCTGGAAGGTTTGGCACCCTGAGCCTGCTGTCGTCCCGCTGGACCCCTCTGCATCTGATCGAACTAGAAGGTCTGCGAAGACGCTTCGACCCATTTGAATAGGGGGACCAATTATTCTCGGCACCTTCATCAAACCCTGCAAGTAAGCCTTCTCGCAAGTGTCCCTGGGCCAACCCAGTGGGCTGACCAGCTTGCGCAGGAACATTGCTCTGATACCGCTGCCGTTGAAGAGAGCCTTGAAACTTGGTACATCGCAAGCTCTGTGTTCACGGTGCTCTCACACAGAATTTCGTGCACTTGGCGTTACCTGGTCTGGAGTAAAGAGAGAGCGCCCGAACCGGAGTACACACAGTTACCGTGTCGCCCAGCCGTGGAGACAAACTTTGCAGGTGCTTTGCAGCTGTGCCCTTCTGTGCCCTGAAGCCTGCTACAGTGAAACTGGCCTGATCCATCCACCAGGATCAGAGAAATCGCCACTGCCCCGTTTGGGAATCAACGCTGTAACTCTGTCGCTGAAAGCCAGAGAGCCGCAGAATTGCTGCATTTGAACCTGCAAACGAATTGCACTCGACTTTCAAAGTTTGGTCCGGAGTGCACCAGGAGTTGTAACCCTTACCGGTGACCCCCCTAGCGCATCCACCTATTTTTATGCATGCATGACCGCTGAGGGCCCCTCTCCTTTCCATAGATAGCCTGAGCTATCAAACCATTCCCAACTCCTGGAACCTGTTCTGCCCCTTTGGGTTGGGTAGACCCTCTACGAATAGTGTGAACATATTCTGCATCACCTCACCCACCTTCCTGAGCTGCTATAGACCCTACAAGAGACCCTGTTTTCGCCCATCAGCACTACCGTGTGCACCAGCATTGCAAGTACATTTGAGCAATAGGCTCCCCTCTTCTTAGTGTGGGCTACATTGACCCACTGAACAGAATTTCTCGAAAACCAAGCTGCGCTTCAACAGAAACAGCAAAATGGTTGCCCTGGTTCCAGTGAGCACCATGGCCCCAAAACTGCGTTTTGCAGCAACTAAAAGATGGCTTGCACAATCTTGGCAAGCACATATTGAGCAGGATAGAACAAGGGGGCACACTGAGGGAGCTTGCCAGTGTGATCTTACATATACAAATGGAATAAAATGAAAAAGCAGCGTTCCCTTGCTGCCAGCCCCAAATCCTCATTAAAAAGCAAACTTTTTCACCTTTAAAATAATGTTGCGGATGCTATTTCCATCTGTTCTTCCTTAAACTACTGTTAATAAGGCCCTGCCATCCCCAGTATATCCCCATTGTGCTCCAGAAAAACCAAGCATGATCCCTGAATGACAGGTTCTGTTAAGCCAAATCTGAAAAAAAGGCCCAAGAAACTTCACTTTCTGCCATGGACGGGAAAACGTGTTAATTTTCTTCACAAAGTATCAAAGATCAGTAGTTCAAAGGAACTCCAGCTATCAGGGTTTTGTCAATTTCAGTGCATCTGTGCTTTAAACAAACGCCTGCCTACAAGAGAAACTAACTATGGCTGCAAAACAATGTGGAAATCTATATTAAAAAAACGGATTTGCAAGAAAATTGCAGTTTTCAGTCACCACATGGGAAATGTACTTTTGCAAAATAAAGGATCTATTTTAAAAGGGCATGATATGATGGATAAGGCACTGCCCTTATCATCTAGCAACGTGAAGGGGATTATGATGTGAAAATACAATGAAGGAAATGGTTCTATTTAGCAGATTTTCTTACAATTCAGAGCCAAAATAAATACAATTCTTTTTTTTTTTATTTTTTTTTATTTATACGGTTTTTACAAACCTTTAAAAAGGAACACAACTTCTTTTAAACATCCACACTCCACAGAATACTTCGTTCAGGATCACCATCCCCATCTATCTTTCCCCCAAATCATCAACTTTAAGGATGGACAATGGCCCTTTATACGTTTCCAAGTCATCAACAACCATGTTCAGCTGCTGTTCAATTATTGCTAAAAGTTGAGTCAGGTCAAATAACAATTTTCGATCTGTGCCGTTAAACATGTGATCCCACCATTCCTCTGCGCACAACGATGGGTGGATGGCACCCCAAGGTCCCAAAAGTACTGTTCTGTTGTCCCGAAAGCTATTACAAAACAACACTAGATGTTTCAACGTCTCCGGTGCTTTGGTACAAAATCTGCAACTGAGGTTTATGTTTTTGTTACATTTCCATTTTTGTAGCCGCTCTTTCGTTTTAAACAAATTTAAACAAAATAACATAAAGCGTCTTCGTGCCATTGGTTCCGCAAATAAATTGATATACCCTTGAGGCGTATTAAAGGGGCGGACTTCCATCGGCGCATTTGACATCAGCTTTGCCGTCGCTCTTTCAGTACAAGTTTTCTCCCAGTCCAAGCGCCAGATTTTCATTTTAGCGGCAACTGGATTTTCGTGAAGTAAGCTGGGCTTGATGTCGTATTCTACTAATAGGCTTTCACATCTGTGCATCCATAAAGTCACCATATTCTGACCATTCGACGTTGCGCTATGGAAAAGTTCAAATTGCAAGATATTTTCTTGCACTCGAGTTTTTCGATATAAGGCCAGTAAACTCCACACGATCCTTGCATGCAATGAAATCAGGGATTACTCGTATCTGATACACGAGGTCGAGTTCCCTCTGGGGAGACCCAACACCTTTGACCAAAATTGGTTCTCCAGGGAGGGCCACAGATCATGAGAGCATCCCAGAGCATTTTCCGCTCCATAGATCAGGACCGGCACGACTTTTTGCTGATAGAACATCCGCACCGGTTCCAAGGAAAATTTCCCATATTTCTTTTTCATTAGCAGAGCTTGGTTTGCTAACTGGGTGCACTTCCTTTTCGTGTCTGCCACCCACGGGGCATCATTGATACATGAACTTAGCACCATTCCCAAATATTTGACTTTGTGTGATATTGTCATTGGGGACCCACTCATGTGCCATTTTAGATTTTTTACTTTCCTTGAGGTAGCCCCTTTTAGATTTTTGAATATTAATACTTCACATTTCTTTGCATTAATAAGCAGGCGATTATCCCCAACATAGGCTTGGATTGCGTCTAATTTGCGTTGCGAGCCAACCGGTGTCAAATCCATGATCACCAAATCATCGGCATATAAAAGCCATCTTACGTGCACATTATTTACTTTAGGTGGATTAGAGGACACTGTATCTACCGAGTATCCCAAGTGATATGTACAGACTAAATATTGCAGCAGCAAGCGGGCACCCTTGCTTGACTCCCTTGTACGTCTTGATTGTGGTTGACAAGGACCCTCTTTGGTCAAGTCGGATTTTAATCGAGGTGTCCGTGTGGAGCTCTTGTATTGCCGCTACTAGATCTTCTGGACAGCCCCACCTGTGCAATTTTGACCATAGCAAGTCACGGTCAACAGTGTCAAATGCGGTAGAAAAGTCGATAAAGGCCAAGTAGATGTTAGTGTTTGATCTCAAGGCCTCCATTTTTAACAGGTTAAGCAATAGTAAGTTTACAGAACAGCCCACTTGTTTTACGAATCCCGCCTGGCGGGCGTCAACATGACCTATTTCAACCGCCCATGCTACCAATTTATGTGTAAAACAGTAGCGTAGATCTTTCCCAAGACATCCAAAAGAGCCACTGGTCGATAGTTTCTTGGATTCGACCGGTCTCCTTTTTTAAATATAGGTACTATAACCGCTGAATTCCATGATTCAGGAGATAGTCCCGTGTTGTTTATTATTTTAAACAGGGTTACGCATAGCTCTGCCCAAATCTCAGGATGTTGTTTGATAGTATAATTGGTTAACCCATTCGGGCCAGGTGCTCTCGAGCTCTTTGCTTTTGCAATTATCGATATGATGTCCTCCTTACAATAATCGATTGAACGAGATGGAAACGTAGGCGCACCATTATCCTGCCCCTTATATAGCTCTTCAAAGTGGGCTATCCAGTCCTTCTCCAACTGAACACGTTTGCAAGGCCTGTTGAGGTGCTTGCCTGGTGTTAATAATCCTCCAAAACTCTCCTGAATTTTTGTTCTTTAATGCCAAAAGAATTGATTCTGCATCATTTTGGACTGTCATATGTTTATGGGCCTTTAGCCAGTTTTTATACTTCTGTTTTGCCATTCTAATGGTCTCTTTTCGAACACCCTGGTCTCCCGATCTGGCGTGACGGATCACTTGTCTCATCTGCCTTTTATGGACCTGTATCTCCAGGTCAAAGCAGTGCTTGCGCTCCATATTTGAATGTTTAAGCCCAACATGTTTGTCTTTGAAGTTGAGCAATAGGTGTGCGTAGTCGGTTTCGCTACTGTTCTGACAATAAGCTGTTGCCAATTTCGCCACCTCATGCGACTCCAGCCGTAGTCTAACCCTATTAGATGAGACTCGTATGTTATGATTCCACCGCTCAAGGTCCTCCTTTGATTTCATGCTAAGACTTGTTAGTAGCATATTATGATCGCTATTCATTTGGCTTCTAACTATGAAGAACTTTATACAAGCATGTAGATTTCTGGAGACAAATATATAATCAATTGTTGATTTAGACTCAGCTCGATGCCAAGTTGCAGTTGGTTTCAAGTCTCCGATCGTGTTTCCATTTAGCATTTGCATTTCTCGGATGTTCATTTCCTCCAACCAGCTATTACTCAACACCTTTGTGTTGTTAGTGGTAGCGATAAAGAGATCGATGTTCAGGTCCCCACAAATCAAAATATTTGGGTGCTCCTTACGCACAAACAGGGTATCAAGAATCTCCATGATTTGATCTACAAACTCTTGTGTCCCTGCCCTCGAGTGGTTCCAATACACATTTAGAAGAGACATCTCGTCTGGATCTTTGGCACTACCCCTGTCGTTTATGATCGTAATTTCCTGTATAAAGGGGGAGTGGTTAGTCGACTCGCTAATCCTATAGCCCGAAGTTTTCTTCACTAGAGTTAATAACCCTGCCGTCGGCCGCCCTTTATCTAACTTCATAGCAGGATTAAGTGCCACTTCATATTCACTTGCAAGCGGGCTCTCTCTTAACCAGGTCTCTTGTAAGCACACAATCGATAATCCTTCCAGCCAGTTCGTGTTGAAGAGGTGCATAAAGCCTCTGGTGTTCCACGAGGCCATTAAGCACTCACCAGAGTCGGGAACTACTTGGCGTTATTGTTGATTTTTTGTGTTAATCGTTGTTGCTACCCAACCCCACTCACAGTTGGTAATCTTGGAACTCGGGCCCTTAGTGTCCGTGGCTGATATTAGTCTGCAATTTTGACCTCCGTTAATCGTGATTCTTATGTTTGCTTTAGGTGCATCTTGAGAGCTCGCATTTCTGAAGATAACTTCGTCTTTTTCAACTTGTTTTGTCTCAGGGCCCCTTGTTCTATTGTCGAGGTTATAGACTTTCCCTCCAACAATATTGCTCACTGAGCAAATCTCTGGTGCGTTGTTGTGTCGTCGTAAAATACTTGTTTGTTGCAAGCATTTTGAAGTATCATCAATGCTTCTGTCAAAACATTCAGGCTGATTCGTCATCTGTACTGTCAACTCGTTCGCTTCCATGATAGATTTGACTATTAACGACGAGGTCACGTGTAAAATTACCTTGTCGTTCCGATTTCCGTTTGGAAATTCAACGACCTTAACGTCACTAGACTTAACAGCACGTAGACTAGGGATCAAGTCGAATAGATGAATGATGTTAGCGCGATTTAAGATCAGTTTGTCCACAGAGTCCAGCCTTTCAATCATTAATTTAAAGACCGGCGTTGCTCCTTTAGTTTTTGTCATTTGCTCTTTATTCCTTTCTCGAGCAATTTCACTGGAGTTGGCTTTTGTATGGTCTAATTTATCACTGTCATCGAATTTTGTAGTCTCCACAGCACGTTCTTTGGATCCAAGAGCATAGCAGACTTTCAAATCGACTTTTCTCGGTATAAATGGGGAGGCTTCATTCGAAATTATTGGATTTATGCCTTCGTGTTTGGCGCACAATTGCAATCTTTTTTCGTGCATCGTCACAAAGGGTGGACTTGGCGGGACGGTTTGGTCCATTTTCAATTTTTCTGGTTCGTCGACAATCCGACAGATTCTAACAATCTTCTCTCGTGCAATTAATGGAGATGTTTGTTGATCATCCTTTCTAGGACTCTTGTTCGGCCGTGATGAAGTCTCCATCGCTTTGAGCTCCTGAGCTGCTATTAGCCGATTCGGTTGCGCAGCTCGCAAAGGATCTTTAGATCCTATTTTGATACTTTGCGGTCTTTGTGAGCTTGCGATGGAAGGGGTCACAGGAGCAGAGCATTGGAGGTCTAAAATATTTGCTCCTTCATTTAACCGTCTCTCTGTGCCAACAGGATCCACCTCCAGTATATCCGTATCACTGTAAGTTGACATGTTTAAAAGCTCTTCAGGAATGCTCTTTAACACCTCGTCGTTCTCATCCTGTGAAAGCTGATTTGAGGCTTTTATAGGTAAGGCCACTTTGGACATCTTTGCCTCAGCTTTCTTACAATTTTCCGACACGATTTGAACGATTTTAATGTTCCTTAAAAATTTTCTTGCTCCTGTGTTTGTGCGACCTCTCTTTGCTGGCATGTTTTTTGATTTTTTTGTGAGATTTACCGCTTTGAGCTTTTGTTCCGCCAATTTTGCGCTGTTAGGCGTTCCACCAAAGATGGAAAATATCTGACGTTTATCTTCTTCATGCAAGCTCCTTGGCCCCTTATCCTCCTTATATACGGGGGTTTCCAGCATTGAAGTAGTGGGAGTTTGATCCTCGATCGCTAGCCATTGTTTGCAAGCTCTTGCTTGTTCGAAGGCTGTATTGAAGGAGATCTCGGGTAGTTTATCACACTCCTTATCGGAGCTGTCAATTTCCATCAATGAGTTGTCTGTTGTTCCCAACGTGACTGGCTCAGTCAGGGTCACTAAGTCAGTGCTTTTGGCGCTTGAGAGATCAATGATAATATCCTGTGAGGACCGTTGCGTCTCTTCAGGGATATCAGCCGCTTTTACTGTACCACCAGAATCATCGCCTTTTTTGGCATAGGTTCCAAAGATCCGATTATAGGTCGACCTGATATGGTAGTGTTTTGGAACATGGCCAGTGCTTCGCGTGCAACATCAGCAAGCAATTTTTTATCGATTGCATCATTTCTCTTTTGCTCGCGTGTTGATTGCAATGTAATGTCCAGAGATTTCAATATCTCGAGCACCTTTCCTAAGGACTGGCCACTTATTTGTTCTACATGAGTCACTTTTGAATTCAGTAGAGCGGTCAATGTTGTTAGATCCTTTAAAGAGTCGTTCAGATTTTCGTAGTTTCTCATGTAGGGGGCCAGAGACATTGCTACAGATGAAATTAAAACAGAGTGCAACTCAGCGGATAGACCCATATTCTTGGATTCCAGCAATTTAGCCTCGGAGGCACGCTTCGATGGGATTGCCAATCTACGTATTCTTTGTCTCCTTATTTTAGGAAAGGGACGCTCCATGAGTGAGGAATCAGACAGATCACATGACCCTGAGATATTGGGACTGGAGTGCAGTCTAGATCGAGTGCTCAAATGTGTTGAGTCCAACTGCACCAGTTTGTGATCGGTTGCTCTTTTTTGAGATTGTATGTTGTTGAACGACGTATCATTCAAAGAAGCTGAGATTCTACTCAATGGGGCACTTACAGGTGACTTCCTCCGTTTATATGATACATTGGGCCATATGTCTTTATTTGAGTCAATAAGTTGTTCATTATGCCGTTTAAGAGTAGACTTTTGCAAGTGGCCATCCTGGATAAACGCTCCTTTCCCCACAGTACTATGAGCTTGTCTAGAATGTTATTTGCTATGTCCATAGAGTCACAACGTCTCTCATGTTCGTGAGGGGCTTTACCACTCACTAGGCCTCCTCCCACCTCCGAGGTTACAGTAGCCATAACTTTTAATTTCACTTGTTTTACCGCCTCGGTTTCACCATCGTGAACCGTGCGTACATTGCTCATCCCCTCGTCAGCTGCGGGCATACTCTCACCTGTTTCCAGGGAATTCCTTACCCTTCCCACAGCGACAGGGCACTGAACCACAGTCCCACCCCTGACCTCAAATGCCATGACCAGAGTGTCCGGGGTGGACACAGAACTCAGCGCCGCCGCATGAGCATCAACGCAGGCCTCAACTCCCGCCCGCTGCACAGCTCCACCCCCACGCCCAGCACCGTCACCAGTCCGCGACGGCGACCTGGCCTCTCCTCCACCGCCGACGTTGCCGCGCCGGCCGGCACCAAAGTCATGCATCACCTCCTCCGCGCAACCGGCGAGACCAGCAGGGACAGACCTGCTCGCCGTGAACCGCGCGCCCTCCACTGCACCCCCGGGAACGACGCAGACCGAAGACTGCTCGCTCACCACGGGTGAGTGAAGGCTGAGAGATTCATCTGTCGTAAGTCTCCCACCAGGGCCCTCTTTGCATTTTTGTGATGAGCATGAAAAATCACGTGTGGGCCGTGTAGAACGATTGAATTTGGGGTTTTCAGGGTGACTACAGCTGTCAGTCCCCACACATTGATGTTCATTTTGTAGATCGCACTCACTCTCGAACACGTGATCATCTTCCGAAAAGTTTGTGTACGTGATGTTTTCCTCACTATTGGCAATAATGACATCGTCGCAGGTAGAAACACATGAAAAGAAGCGGCTGTTTTTTTTTGTAGCAGTAGATGTTTTGTTTGGGGTTACATCACACCCACCTGGTCTCACACGTCTTCTTTGGGCACGCGTTCTAAGTGCTTTCGTTCAGTTGTCCGCCATCCCTGCCAATACTCGCCAAACAGCCTAACAGCCAGGGAAGTCCTCAGCCCTTCAACCACAGGGCTTAACGCCGCAAGGGCGCTGGAGGCGGCCTCAAGTAGTCAGCTGACTCTCAGCTGTTAAAGGCACACGCACCTCGGGTGGAGAAGAAATGGAAGTCTCCAACAGAAGCAATAGTCTTCTCCAACTCGCCACAGCCTAACAGCCAGGGAAGTACAATTCAAAATTCGGTGGCTGCTGGGGGGGATGTCAGCTAAAAAAAAATGGGTTTCTGCTGAGAGGATGACAGAAACAAAAGAGCCTCTCAGTAGATACTAACACCTCTGTGATAATTACTAGGTTGGACAGAATCTAGTCTAGGCTGAACCCACTGATAATGGAATTTCCAGGACAAGGAAATGGGAAAAGAAAGTCACACATCTTTGTGATTTCTACAGGAGGCTTCAGAGGAGATCTCCATGACGGCCCTGCCATTCAGGGGGGGAGCTTGGATCCTATTCCCAACTATGGGGGACAAGGACTGCCATTTGTTTCCAAAGACTATTTATGAATAAAGATGTAAAGACTTTTATCTCTGCATTAGGATTTTGTAAAAATGTAAACATTTCGCAGTTTAAAAGTGATTTTGTGGTTTATAATTTGAGACATTGTAGAATTCACTGACCCCTTGGGAATAGAAATGGCAAAGAATCAGGGATTACAAGGAAAGTATCTATGATGCCATTGCGAATTTTCATATTTACATCCCTTAGGATGATCCACACATGTATAAAGTTATGGAATTTTTAGGCAGAACGTTTCACACTGAAAAGTGCGAAAAACTGGTAGAAGGGAGAAACAATGTCTCACAAAATGGTGGATTGGACTCTATGTGCTGCATAAAATATGTAGCCCTGTTCATGTAATTTGTTTAGATGTTTCCACTGTATAAAGGTGCCATTTAGGGCAAAACTGGATTTTAGTTAAAGTAATTGTGAGAGGTTTTGGACATTGTAAAACTTGCATCATAAATCTGACATCATTCCCTTGAAATCCAACCAGCTGAGAGCGAGGCAGGGACTAGCACCCCTGACCAATCCGGTAGTTTAGAGGCGTGCTTAGCTAAATCTGCCCAGCCATATACTTTGATGATGTCACTATGCATTATAAATAAGAGTCCCTGACAAGACTCCACACACACTCTTCGTGAAGTTCCTGCGCTACGTTCCTGACCTGCTCCATCCAGATTCCAGACCCCAGTGCAAAACCTAAGCAAACCTGATTCCTACTCAGCAAGATTATTGATCCAGAAAAGTCCACTAAAATCCCAAATAACCAAAGGGGAAAGCTGTGGTACCATTTGCATCCTGAAATCAGACTGGCTTGCTGCCCACCAACTGCATGCCTGCTGCAATCCTGCCATCCAGCTGACCTTTAGTATTCAGTGACCAGAATTGCCATTCCACTGTCCTTGCCATCCGGTGACCAGAACGGCCCAGCTGTTTTCTTTAGCCAGGTGCACAGCCTTGTGGTGACCAGAACCTGTTGACATTCCAAAAATCCCAAAATCAAAAGTGGACTTTGAGTATAATCCCTACCCCATAGAAGCCGATAACCTATCTTGTCTCGTCTCTGTCCTTATCCCACTCTCCAAGACATCCTATCCTTATCCTGATAACTTGTTAAAACTGTTAGAATTATCTTTGCACCCTGCCCGTAAATGCTAGCGCCATCTCTTTTCAATTTTGTCTTGTGTAATCCTAAACCATTAGTCAGATTTTGAGTGATCGCACTGGTTTCCGCCAGGGTTGGGCGCTGGAGTGACAGGGTTGAATTCGCAAATCAACCCTGGATCTTACTGTGTCCATCTTTGGTGGTCTAGTCTGAATACTCGAGTTTAAAGTAAAACTTTTCTTGTCACAACTGATTTCCTTTCTTATTTCACGGCTTCATTTTGCTCAAAGAGCACCTTTTTATATCTTGCATAACTCATCCAGTTTCATAGCTAGAGACCTATTTGTCCTTGTGATACATATCTATCCCCCAACCCACTCCAAATCAGAGTATTTCACCTGTTTTTATTAAAAACCGGGTGATTTAAAGCGGGAATTGAAAAATATGCTACTTATACATGTGTCATTTGGCTGCAATATGTTCTAAACTTTCCACTCATTTTCGAATGGTATGCCTTTTGCTGATCCATTGCCTTGTGACTGCCAGTGATAGAACTACATGCTATTGTGATAAAACATATGTATATTATAATTTAACCACACATTAATTCATTATTTGCCATTTCCGATTGCTATTTTAGGCCTTTGTTAAGGGTTTAAAGTATGTTTTTGCCCCTTATTCTGTGAGGGAAGGTTGAATTTTTATTCTGCCTCTTATTTCCGATTACCCGCTGCTTCTTTCTATCCACTCAGAATTCGATTATTTGTGTGTTGAGGGAACATTGCAGGGGGAAACCTCAACTTGTGTGCTATCTTTCCTAAATCAAAAAGTTTTCCTATTCGATTGTTCTGTGTATATGTTCTAGGAGAAGGGTAACCGAGTGTCCCGATTCCATTTGCACTGTGATTATCAGCCCATTGGTGACTGCTGCCCCATATTAAAATTGTATGATTTCTTTTGAATTTAAAAAATAAATAAATAAATATTGGATTTCACCAACCAGCCTGGTTCATGGTCCATTGTGACCCGTGGCATTTTAAAAAGGGGGTGTGATACGAGTTATGTACCTTTTCAAACTGAATCTGCATAAAATAAGGAGAAAAGCATCTCAGTTGTGCGCTACATACTAGGCCGAGACCAAAGTGTGCGTCGCCTGATTGAAATCCTTAACATTAGGGACTGGACTGCCTTTCAGTTAGGATTGTGATTACTGCAGAACTGCCTAAAGACTCTGTTATGTTAACAAAATGTATTGAGCGCACGTACGCCCTAAGGCATCTTGGTGCTGGTAGCATGGACAGGAGATTTTGATGGCATGAACGATTCTAGAATAGTGTCGTTTTAAGTAGCCGGCGGAAGACGAGATGATCAGCAGTCCCCTGTAGAGCATGGGGAAGGTAATTCCAAGCTTTAGCGGCTGCCATCGAAAAAGCTCGCCCTCCTGATTGAGATAGTCTGAACCGAGGGACAGATACAAGAAGAGCCGACTGGGATCGCAGAGCGCGAGTGGGCATGTACTGCAGGAATTTTGCTTGCAGATATTCTGCTACTAGAACATAGAAAGCCCGATGCACAATGCACATGGACTTAAAAAAGATCCAATTTGCAACGGGAAGCCAGTGCAGTTGCCTTAGCAGTGGAGACATATGGGCTCCAAAAGGGGGTGAAGAATAGATCTGGCGGCAGCATTCTGGAGTAATTGTAGCCGCTTGATCAAATAGCCAGGCTCAGCCAGATAGAGCGAGTTAAAATATTTCAGTACACTAAAGACCAGGGCTGCGACCACCGGGGCCTTACATGCTGCGGGAATAAAACGAAAAACCTTCCGGAGAATGCTGAGCTTAAAGTGGCTGATCTTGCATACCACTGCAAACTGCTCGTCCATGACGAGGGTGGCAGAGATTTTTACCCCCAAGTTTCTGACTGACAGGACAGACATGGGTAGTGGGCCAAGAGAGGGGGCCACAAATCAACAGTACAAAACAGGTGGGGAGATGTAGTACCCACGACCAAGACCTCAGTCTTGCTGCCATTCAGCTTTAGCCAATTCGTCCTCATCCATGTCCCCAAATCCTTAAGACACTTCCTAAGGCGGACAGCTGTCTCAGATTGAGTGACGTCCAGACGGACCAAAATTTGGGTATCATCCGCATGAGTAATAGCGGAACTCATGAGACTGAATGAGAAACAGGAGAGGTCTAATATATACATTAAACAGAATAGGGGACAGCGCCGATCCCCGAGGGACCCCACAGAGAAGAGAACAGGGCCAGAGTGAAAGGGAGGCATGTAAACGGATTAGGATCGATCCGCCAAGAAGGCTGCGAACCAGCCCAGGACTTGGTGTAACGCTCACCTGATTCCCGTAGAGGCGCCGGTCTTGACTGGGCGTATACTGTATCTTCAAAGGTGATGTGCAACACACAGCTGGCTCTTTGGGCTGGACCTCTGTGCACTGTATGTCTGACTTGACGGGTAAGATGTCTGCAGATAGAAAATATGGGATTAAGGAACTGGGTTATTGAATGTTTCTCTCTTCTTCCCTTTCTCTTCTCCTGTAGAACCCCAAAGGTTAAAGCTCTCACCTTAGGTAAATGAACGCCGTGCTCTCCATCTGCCTCGGGGCAGGGTGCGGTAACCAGTTTCTTCACTGGATAAGGGGAGCAGGTCTCTTGACTTCAGAGGACTGCTGTCCGTCGTTTACTGCACGAACGGTAAGTTTCGAGTAATTCTAATGTCTTTAAAGTCTTTAGTAATGATGTTTCTTGTTTTGCAGGGTTCCGGCGATGGCGGATCACGGGCTGAAGTGAGTTGAAGATGGAGCCCGTGTGATGAATAGAAGCACCTGGAAGCACGCAAGTAAGCGCTTGTTGCCTGCTTCACGATGCGCTCTAACTGTCTTTTTATTTTGCAGGTACAAGTTCGGAGCGGCTGCAGGGTGCCGGAATACCCACTGGGTTAGATGTGGAAAGGAGTAATGGCACGTGAGTATTAAAGTTCCCCAATGTCTTTAAACGCACCTTGTTTTGTCTTTCAGGTGCGGGATGCAGCGCCGAAGGCCTCCGGAGCGTACAAAGAGTTGGTAAGCTTTTGTCTTTCAGATGCCGGAATGCAGTGTGAAGACCTCCGGAGTGCACGGAGAGTAGGTAAGCCTTTGTCTTTCAGATGCCGGAATGCACCGCGAGGCGTTGGTGACAGCCGATGGACCAGGTAAGTGAAGAGCTGTCACTGAAGACCGTAATGCTAACCTGTTCTTTCTTGTCTTTATAGGTGTTGCTGAAGACTGGATTCAGGATGGTAAGCCTTTTTCCTTAGGCCCAGGATCAGATGCAGAAGACACGATGAACGTTCTGCTGAAGAGTATGCAGAATAACGCAAAGCAAGATTCATTCATCGGATGTGGTTTAAATAGCCTCCTGTAGTGCTTAGGTGTCTCCTTCCACAGCCACGCCTAGCTAAGAAAAGAGTTCCTGCTTTCCAGAAGAGTTCCAGTGTTCTGAATCTAGGGAGTGGCTCCTGCCCCACCCAACAGGAAAAGTAGTTCCAAACAGAAGAGGACCAGAGGCTCAACTGGCAGGCAAGTAAGCAGCATGGTCTGCTGCAGGTAAGTCCACCCAAGCATTATGAGCCTGGCGCTTCCAGCGCTGGGACTGGGCATATTTATGAGCCTGGTGCCACTGGCGCCAGGACTGGGTCCAAAAGGTCCCAATTGGGACTGGTTGGCACTTGGAACCTGGGTTATGGATCTGCTTCCAAGGGAGTTGGGAAAACCCTGACCTTTTGGAAGCAGAGACCATGACAGTACCCCCCCTCAAGGCCCCTCCCAAACCGGGCTCCTCCGGGGGTTTTGGCTTGCCAGGAAATGTTCGGTGAAATCTTTTGATTAGGCGAGGAGCGTGGACATATTCAGCAGGTTCCCAGGATCTCTCTTGGGGGCCGTAGCCTTTCCAGTCAATTAGGTAAAATAGTTTAGATTTGGAGATCTTGGAGTCCAGAATGCTTTTGACTTCAAACTCGAGTTCTCCATCAACTAGGATAGGTTTTGGAGATTTAGTTAGTCGGGTTTGAGGTTGCATGGGTTTTAATAGAGAGACGTGGAAGACCGGATGTATCTTCATGTGCGGGGGCAAGTCCAACTTGACCGCTACTGGGTTTACTATGGTAGTGATGGAATAGGGACCAAGGTATCTTGGGTTGAATGTGCGTGGCCCTTTTAGAGGTAGATATTTGGTGGATAACCAGACTTGATCCCCTACTTGATATTGAGGGGCTTCCTTCCGATGTTGATCTGCTCCTTTCTTGTATTGTTCTTTAGCCCTTTGAAGGTGAGAAACAGCTTCCTTAAAGGCTTGGGTGATTGTAGAATGCAGGTAGTCTACTGCTGGTGTTTCAAGATCTTGGAGGGGATCCAACTCCGAGGTTCGAGGGTGACTGCCGTACAAAAGAAAAAACGGGGTTTTCCCAGTTCCCGAATGGACAGAGTTATTGTAGGCATATTCAGCTATCCAAAGGATGTCTTTCCAAGTTTTTTCAGTTTGTTGCAGCATGCGGCGTAAATACTGTTCCAGAGTTTGATTGGTCCTCTCGGTTTGTCCGTCGGTCTGAGGGTGGTGACTGGTCGATAGTCTCACATCAATTTGAGCCGACCGACAGCAACTTCGCCAAAAATGAGAAATAAATTGACTACCTCGATCCGAAATTAGAACCGAAGGAAAACCGTGCAGTCGGACAATGTTTTCGAGAAATTCTCGGGCCAGAGTTGCTGCTGTTGGCAAGCCTTTGCGCGGAATGAAATGCGCCATCTTGGAGAATAAGTCCACGATTACTAGAATCGTATTGTATCCGGAGCATGGAGGTAGATCGGTGATGAAGTCCATAGAAAGCGTATGCCAAGGGCGAGGTGGGATGTCAATAGGGCGTAAGAGGCCTGCTGGTCTTTCCTTTTGGCTCTTGTTTTGGGCGCATACTCCACAGGACATTATAAAGTCTCTGATATCTTTTTTCCAAGACGGCCACCAGAAGTAGCGCTTGATCTTTTCTGAGGTCTTGGCCATACCGGGATGTCCTTCCATTAAAGAATCGTGATAACAAGCGATTACTTTTTTCTGTAAATCTGTGCTGGGTAGGTATAATCGTTCTTGGAAATACAATAAGTTGTCCTTTACTGCAAAGTCCTTTCCCTGCAGATGCCAATTCTGTATGTCTGCTGGAGTTACAAGTTGCCTGGCTTTATCCTTAACTTCCTCTATGGATTCTGTGGCGATTACACCCAGAATTCTTTGTTCGGGAATGATTGGTACAGGTTTAGGGTTGATCAAGTGTTCTTCCACTCCCATCCGAGAAAGGGCATCAGCTTTACCGTTCTTTGTACCAGGTCGATAGGTAATTATGAACTCAAACTCGGCAAAGAATAATGCCCAACGGAGTTGTCTAGAGGATTGGGCTTTTGCGGTTTTCAAATATTGCAGGTTTCGGTGATCCGTAATCACAGTAACGGTGTGTCGCGCCCCCAGCAGATAATGCCGCCAAGCCTTAAAGGCAGACTTGATAGCCAGAAGTTCCTTGTCAGTAATCGTGTAATTGATTTCAGGAGGCGAGAATTTGCGGGACCAAAATGCCACGGGATGCAACTGATTGGTTACCGGGTCCTTTTGTGATAGAACTGCCCCCATGGCAAGGCTTGAAGCATCAGTTTCCACGATGTAGGGGAGTTCGGGGCGAGGGTGTTTTAAGATTGGTGCAGAGATAAATTTAGTCTTCAAATCCTGGAAAGCTTGTTCCGCCTCGGTAGACCATTCAAAACGTTTGTTTTTCTTTAACAAGGCAGTGATGGGCTGGACTATTCGAGAGAATTCGGGGATAAACCTGCGGTAAAAGTTAGCGAAGCCTAACATGCTTTGCACACCTTTTACGGAGGATGGTGATGGCCATTTGAAAACTGCATCGACCTTCTTTGAATCCATACGCACTCCGCCAGGTGATAATATGAATCCGAAGAATTCAACTTCAGTCACGTTGAAAACACATTTTTCCAACTTAGCGAAAAGTTTGTGTTGACGCAATCTTTCGAGGATCATTTTCACGTGTTTCCGATGTTCAGATTCCGATGAAGAATAAACGAGGATGTCGTCAATGTAAACAACAACACACACATCTATGAGCTCTCTGAGGACATCGTTCATAAAATATTGAAAGGCGGCCGGGGCATTGCAAAGTCCGAAGGGCATGACCTGATATTCAAATAGCCCATACTTGGTGCGGAAGGCCGTCTTCCATTCATCGCCCTCTTTTACTCGTACCAAGTGGTAAGCTCCTCTAAGATCCAGCTTTGTATATATGCATGCTTTTCTGACTTGGTCCAGGAGTTCAGGGATCAAAGGTAACAGATATCTATTCTTAACGGTGATCTGGTTCAGGGAGCGATAATCTATACAAGTTCTAAGGTCTCCTTCCTTTTTTGGAACGAAGAACAAAGCTGAAGAAGCAGGGGACTTGGAAGGACGAATAAACCCATTTGCCAGGTATTGATCCAGGTATTGTCGAAGGTGAAGGTTCTCAGGCTCGGTGAGGGCATAAATTCTACTACAAGGAGGAGTAGATCCAGGTATCAGGTCTATCTGGCAGTCATAAGACCTATGAGGAGGTAGAGAGTTAGCCTGATCCTTCCGGAAAACATCTTGGTATTCTAGGTATTCGGGAGGTAACTGGGGAGTCTCTGAAGAAATTGCTGCCAGTGCAACACCAGGTGGAGGGTGACAAGTAGAGACACATTCTGGAAACTGGACCGTTCTTGCTCGCCAATCGATCAGAGGATTGTGTTTCTCTAACCAAGGTATTCCTAGAATAATCTGAAACTGCGGGGCCTTGATCACATCGAACACGATCTTCTCATGGTGTCCATCTTGACTTACTAGCGTCACCTCTTGAGTGGTATGCGTTACTGGCCCGGAGGCTATCTCTGTACCATCCACCGTAGTAATGACGTCCTTTACAGCCTTGGGACAAAGAGTTAGATTCATCCTCAAAACCATTTCATGATCCACATAATTGCCGATGGCACCGCTGTCGACGTAAGCTTCAATTGCATGTAATCGATCCGGATTATCAGGGCTAATGAGGACCATAGGTATCACGAAATGCGAGGTCACGGAACTGGTTTTCACGCTCGGCAAGAGGACCTCTATTCTTGTCGGGCGAGGTCGTTTCCCTGCTCAGAGTTTGTAACTTTGGTAACTGCAGCTCCTACTGCCTTCTTGGCAGGTTTCACCGGACAGTCTCGAAGAAAGTGCCCTGAGTTTCCGCAATAGAGGCATCATTGCAACTGTTTTCTCCTTTCCCGCTCCTTTTGTGTTAGAGGACCTTTCAGACCCCCTATTTGCATGGGTTCCCCGGAGTTTACTCCTTTGGAAGGAGTTGGCGGTTTGGAAAATACTCGAGCATCAAACTTGGAACGATCGGCCTTCCTGTTCTGCAGTCTGTGATCTATTTGAACGACTAAGTCTATATAGTCCGAACAATCTTGTGGGGGATTCACTACTTGGGCTAACACATCTTTGAGCTCTCCGCGTAGACCTCTATAAAACAGCGTAATCCTTTTGTCCTCAGGCCATTGAGTTTCCACTATCAGTCTGTTGAAAGAAGCAATATAAGCCAAAAGGTCTTGATTACCTTGTTGCAACGAAAGAAGCTCATTGTCCAAGGCCTGCCCCTGTGAATGTCTTGCGTACAGTTTTTCCATACTGATATGATATGATATGATATGGTATTTGTAACGCGCCTATACACAAGTGTTTCAAGGCGCGACGAGGCAGGGAGGGAGGAAACAAGGGGAAGACAGACAAACGATCCTACTAGGCCAGGTGTCATTCAGATCGCGCAAGTGCAGAGGTAAGGGGAAAAAGGAGAAAGTGCAGGGGGAGGAGGTGGGGGGGTAAGTGCAGTAAAAGGTAAGTGGCGTAATAAAATAATAAATAATAAATAAAAAGGGCCAGCTGGTGGCAAGTGCGAGGTAAGTGCAGAGCAAGTGCTGGGAAGGGGGCTGTAGGGATACAGTGACAGTCCCACAGTGCAGGGGGAGCCAGGGAGGCAGTGCAAGTGGAGAGTGGCTGGGCCCTGGACCGAGGTCGCTGAGAGTGGCCCAGATGCAGCTGAGCTGAAAAGCTTGAAAATCATGGCGGACCGGATCATCTTGATTTACTAGAGGGATCGACCAGTCTGCCGCATTGCCACTAAGGTACGAAAGCTACTTTAGCTTGATCAGTTGGAAAGGCTGCTGGCCGGCATAAGAAATGCAACCGGCACTGATTGATAAATACTGCAAACCTCTTTGGGTCACCAGAAAATCGTTCGGGAGGAGCCAGAGGTACATTCCCAGGTAGGTTGATCTGCACTGGATTCATAGAGGATGTAGAAGGAAGATTTCCCCCAGATGCGGGTAACGGGGTCTGTCCGGCTTGTGACTGTAGCAATTGTCTAGCGAGATCATCTGTTCGCTCCTTGGAAATAATCAGTTCCCTTCTTAGAGCGTTCGTTTCCTGACGGGCTGCATGCACTTCTGCCCTTAGTTCCCCAAGTAACTGGGCTAGCTGGTTGGTATCCGAGGTTTCCATAGCGCCTGGACGGGAGTTTTGTGGTAGGCTTTGCGTTCTGTAACGCTCACCTGATTCCCGTAGAGGCGCCGGTCTTGACTGGGCGTATACCGTATCTTCAAAGGTGATGTGCAACACACGGCTGGCTCTTTGGGCTGGACCTCTGTGCACTGTATGTCTGACTTGAAGGGTAAGATGTCTGCAGATAGAAAATATGGGATTAAGGAACTGGGTTATTGAATGTCTCTCTCTTCTTCCCTTTCTCTTCTCCTGTAGAACCCCAAAGGTTAACGCTCTCACCTTAGGTAAGTGAACGCCGTGCTCTACATCTGCCTCGGGGCAGGGTGCTGTAACCAGTTTCTTCACTGGATAAGGGGAGCAGGTCTCTTGACTTCAGAGGACTGCTGTCCGTCGTTTACTGCACGAACGGTAAGTTTCGAGTAATTCTAATGTCTTTAAAGTCTTTAGTAATGATGTTTCTTGTTTTGCAGGGTTCCGGCGATGGCGGATGACGGGCTGAAGTGAGTTGAAGATGGAGCCCGTGTGATGAATAGAAGCACCTGGAAGCACGTAAGTAAGCGCTTGTTGCCTGCTTCACGATGCGCTCTAACTGTCTTTTTATTTTGCAGGTACAAGTTCGGAGCGGCTGCAGGGTGCCGGAATACCCACTGGGTTAGATGTGGAAAGGAGTAATGGCATGTGAGTATTAAAGTTCCCCAATGTCTTTAAACGCACCTTGTTTTGTCTTTCAGATGCGGGATGCAGCGCCGAAGGCCTCCGGAGCGTGCAAAGAGTTGGTAAACTTTTGTCTTTCAGATGCCGGAATGCACCGCGAGGCGTTGGTGACAGCCGATGGACCAGGTAAGTGAAGAGCTGTCACTGAAGACCGTAATGCTAACCTGTTCTTTCTTGTCTTTATAGGTGTTGCTGAAGACTGGATTCAGGATGGTAAGCCTTTTTCCTTAGGCCCAGGATCAGATGCAGAAGACACAATGAGCGTTCTGCTGCAGAGGATGCAGAATAACGCAAAGCAAGATTCATCCATCGGGTGTGGTTTAAATAGCCTCCTGTAGTGCTTAGGTGTCTCCTTCCACAGCCACGCCTAGCTAAGAAAGGAGTTCCTGCTTTCCAGAAGAGTTCCAGTGTTCTGAATCTAGGGAGTGGCTCCTGCCCCACCCAACAGGAAAAGTAGTTCCAAACAGAAGAGGATCAGAGGCTCAACTGGCAGGCAAGTAAGCAGCATGGTCTGCTGCAGGTAAGTCCACCCAAGCATTATGAGCCCGGCGCTTCCAGCGCTGGGACTGGGCATATTTATGAGCCTGGTGCCACTGGCGCCAGGACTGGGTCCAAAAGGTCCCAATTGGGACTGGTTGGCACTCGGAACCTGGGTTATGGATCTGCTTCCAAGGGAGTTGGGAAAACCCTGACCTTTTGGAAGCAGAGATCATGACACTTGGCCAAACAGGCCAGCCGCAGAAAGACGAGAGATCAGGGTGGAATGGTCAACTGTGTCGAAAGCAGTTGATAGATTAACAATAAAACTGCTCCGACACCGACCTGATCTACCAAGCGCACCAAGTCATCTAGCACAGAGTTAAATACAGATTCATTAACTCTCCCAGGTCGAAACCCGGACTGAAACAAATCTAAGTACCGGGAAGACTCCAAGAAATTGGACAGAAGAGGGGAGACCAATGCTTCCAAAATCTTCATTAGGAATGGCAAGAGTGAAATAGGGCAATAATGGGCAAAGACCTCGGGGTCCAGAGAGGGCTTTTTTAACAGCGAGATAACCAAGGCATGCTTAGGTGAAGGCGGAATCACTCCACTTGCAAATGAAGCATTAACTGCAGTAGTAAT
Organism: Ambystoma mexicanum; assembly: GCF_040938575.1. Taxonomy (NCBI): domain Eukaryota; kingdom Metazoa; phylum Chordata; class Amphibia; order Caudata; family Ambystomatidae; genus Ambystoma; species Ambystoma mexicanum. The sequence goes on from NC_090924.1 coordinate 1,045,431,684, forward strand.
ATGGGCAATCAAATCACTGGATGCTTCCTTTAAGAGAGCCAGAGGTATAGCATTAGCCGGAGAGGCTGATTTAAGTTGATGGATCGCCGAGAATACATCCGAGTAACAAAAAAAGAGGAAACGTGGACCATGATCCATTGTTAGAAGGGGGTACAGCAAAGTCCCTATAGGCAGTAAGCAAAAGTGCCTCTGCTTTTATATTTTCCTGAATGGTAGATATTTTGCTCACAACCTGCTTCCTTCCCTTTCTAGGTTGTGGACCCAGTTCGTGCATTAACCCTTTAGGCCACTTGGTCTTGCATATATGTATTTTAGTAGGATTGTGTTGGTTAAAAGGTGTTACTGTTAATAACTATTGTGTTGAAACCAAAGGCCTTGAATGCATGTATTTGTCATTTTTAATATATACACCTAGCTGGGAGTGATTTGTAAGTGTCCTTTACACTGTGTGCTCATTGAGGTCTTTCAGTCACCCTCAACCCTCCTGAAACCTAGTCTTGACCGCCGCCAATGCTACCTTGATTGGTCTGGCTTGTCCAGAAGGTGACCCTGTTCCAAGAAACTAGGCTGGCCTTCGGAACCTCTGCCCACCAAGTTAGAGTTCAGAAATCCATCTTAACAGTTTGAAAAACACCTATCTAAACCTAAATCTAAAAATGAGAGCAAGCTACGACCATCAAATAATAAATAACACAGTCCTAGTGGTGTCTTGTCAAAATAAAAGGGCCTGTACTAATAAACCTATTGCCAATCCTTACTTCTAAATACAAATAGTGTGGGAAACAATGTTATGCAAAAGAAAAGTGTTCAAGAAATATGTCAGGATATTCAAGCTGTTGGCTTCTCTTCCCCACGTTTTCAGCAAGGGACAAGGCGGCACACTCAAGCTTAGCACAGTCTCTGGCTTCTCTAGCACGCGGGTGAAGTTCAAAATGACAACATCATGGCCTTCAGTGCCAAAGTCTCTTTGCCATTCAAAGTCTCTTTTCCACAGGGCCTGATGCAATAAGACAAACAACAAAGTACCTTTCTTCTTAGGGTCTCACGTACAAATTCTCTAGGGATTTTCAGTTCACCCTAGGTCCCGCTCCGCCGGTCTCAGAGCCACCTTCTGGATTTCAAACATATAAATAAACTCTCTGGTGATTTTCTGTTCAACCCGGATCCCCCAGATCAGGTTCAGACCCACTTTAACACAGAGCTTCCAATTGATATCCCTCTGCCGGGCTCGGACCAACTTTATTTACTTGCCACAAATGTTTTTTACTGTATGAACATCAAAAACTGTCGATTGAGCGCTGGGTTTTGGCTAACCCGTCGCAGGACCACTTCGAGTCACAATGCTCTACAACTCTCACTTTTCAACTGGATACCATAACATAGAGCTTCGATTGAGCGCCCACATGGTGCCGGACCACTCCGTCAAAGGTATTGTATCTTCATTTCAAAGCTCAATCAATCATCAGCAGCTCAACTTTACTTGCGTCTTTTATCAAACGTATTTCAAACAAAGTTCACCCCAGAGCTTGCCATACCATGTTACCGCTTGCAACCTGGACTTCAACACAGACCGTATCTGTCTCCCTAACTGTCTGGCTGTGTTGACTTCACTGACGCGGCTTTGACTTGGAGCCAAGGACAGTAACAAAGTGGGTAATTCTCCCTGCTTTGATTCGTAATGCGGGAGGGCCCCCGGGTATCTCTGACACACAATGCAGGATTCTTCAGCCTGTTTTCCTGGTCTTATACTTTCCAATCTCGAGCACTCATGAAAGCAATGGTTCCTTGTCGAAAAGGTCAAGGGAACTTCCCTCCTTACAATCCTCTATTGTATCGCCATTTTTCTCTGGTTAAACTGCCAGCTTGGAACTGCTGTTTCCTTGTGTGATTTGCCTCACTCAGAGTGTGCTCCCGTGCTCCGCCTTTTATCCGTGTGGGAAAGCTTAATGAAGTCAGGTGTGTGTGATGGTCAGTAATTGCCTGACCTTGCCTGACCATTGTATTGGGACACATCGGATATACGGCTCGGGTGTTAGTCCGTTTTCTCTCATAGAAGGCTGTCTGTGAGAAAGTGTTTGTGTTGTAAAGGGGGGGGGAATGTGAAAAAAACAACAGTTTTAATTAACAAATTGTTTATTTAATTGAAGCAGGAAAATGAGCATGAAAAGAAAACAGTAAAAGAAAAACACCACAAATATTCCTCAAAAAAGGAACACAAAAAGAAACATACAAGCACACATAACTAGCCACCAGGATGTTAAAATAAACATTCCCACTGACGACATTAAAACTATACAAACTATTAGTAATGTCACAGAAGAAGTAGTTGAAAATATATTTTTAAAAGAACTTACAACAGAAAAAACATGTATTGCACCGGTTGAAGTCGTACCATCTGTATCCACAAGTCGTTTAAAAAAAGTCAAAGAAACTGAAAATAGTAATATAATCCCAATACACCCAATACACCCAATGTTATTACTGATGCTACCTGTACCACACCTCATGAATCTTATTCACCATGCAAAACATCGGTTTAGGGGGGATTACTAGGGAAACAAATGAATCGCAAGATAACGCTGCGCTTACCAAACACTCGTAAAGTGTTCCTCGTAAATGGAAAGAGCACTGAAATTATGCGTGCCTGGAGAGCGGGGAACACCCCTAAGCCCCTGCACTCCCCTTGTATGGCATAATATATACTGTTTAAAGATATGCGAACTCAATGGGTGATCTAGCCCGATCATATTGGGATGTGATCATTTCTCCCTGCCGATTTACGCAGTAATCGGTAATACGCCATAATCGATTCGATGTAAACTCCCGTTTCCTAAAACAACTAAAGTCAAATTAAAATTAATAAAAAGCACTCTCTAAATAACAATGTATTTCTACAGTACAAACTTCTCTTTTTGAAATAGAAGAACAAATTACTTATCCCTAGTAATGTTATTTCTACTCTATGTTCCACCCGTTTTCCTTATCTTCGATAAATTTGTATTCTGCTTTACAGCTTCAGAAGCTTTTTCATCAGTAGAGGGCGCTGTGCATCATCGACTTGTGGCCCTCGATTGCTTCCATCCCACTCTCGGCCGACGTTGACACTGGTATAAATGTAAAGCCAATGAAGTAGCTACTACTCTAGTGGAATGAGCTGTCAGACCGTCAGGGACTTCCTTGCCAGCCAGAGTGTAACATTCGGTAATACACAAAACAATACATCGAGACAAGGTCTGTTTATTAACAGCCTTTCCCAGTCTGTGACCTGCATGACCCACAAAGAGATGATCATCTTACCTAACCTTAGAAATCCTGCTGATGAAAAAGCTCAGAGCACTTTTGGGGTCTAAGCAATGAAGCTTCTTCTCCATCTTTGGAGGGATGCGTAGGTGGATAAAAAGATGGTAACGCATTCTTTTGTGCCAGATGAAACAGACCGCACCTTAGACCGAAATGTAGATGGAACCCTCATTACAACTTTATCCTTTTAGAAGGTAGTAAACGGTGACTTGGAAGACAAGGCTGCTCACCCACTCTGCAATCTGACGTGATCGCTGTTAGAAAGACAGTCTTCAAAATCAGCATCCTAAGTGCACACAAAAGAAGAGGATCGAAAGGAGCTCTCATCAAGAAGTTTAGCACTAAATGAAGGTTGCAACCCGGAAAAATAAAAGAAACCAGTGGGAAATCATTAGTCAGTCCCTTCAGAAACTGGATGACAATAGGAAGTTTAAATTAAGTGCCTTGTTCAGGCGAGCGCTTGAAAATGGAAAGTGCTGCAAGATAGTGTCAGGTCCAGTCTTGAAACTTCCTGCAGGAGTGATGCCGGCCAACCAAACCCCTGCCAAATAATCTCTTAATTGAAATAACTACCCAGCGGGCAAACCCAAGGGGAAAGGGGAATGGAGAAAATAACAAATGTAGATCTTCACTGGCTCTCACTGACGCCCTCTGGAACTGGATTGATAAGATGATGCACCAGTGTCTGTGAAAATCTAAACAAAAACAAATATTAATTTTTACTCTGCTCTAAATTATTTACTAATACTCAAATGTAAGTATTTTTACTAATTTTCTCATTACCTGCTGCCTATGCCTTGATTGCTGACAGGCTTCTTTAAATAATGCAACTGAGTCTTTAAATTCTTTGAATAGTCTTTTCTTTGTCTCTGCTCTGAATCCTTAATAGACCACTTGACACAATCTAATTCACTGCATCTTTACTTATTCAATTCTTAAAGAGTGAATACTATTGTGTATTCAATTGTTGCCTTGAAGATTTCTTAGTCTTATGTTTTCTTAAAATAATACTTCAGTTCAAAATTAACTTCTTTAAAATATTGTCAGCAGGTATACAGTTGAATATTCTCTCAAAATTCTACTTAATACATTTAATAACTTGAGTTCAAAAGATAGAATTATTTTCTTCTTTTAAGTTGAATTGCCTTACTATGAACAAGCTGTAAAAATGACATTTGGTCAAAATATAGCTATAGAAGAGTTTTCCTGAAGTCCTTCAGAATAACCGCGCTTTTTCCACTCTTTTAATATGTAAAAACTAACACAAAATAACCTTGTTGAGTATTAATCCAGCACTCTGAACCCGACGCACCACGTAATCTTCTTACTTCCGGGAAAAAATGATGAACGCGACGCTGATGATGCATTACGCACGTTGCCCACGCCAGCGTGTTCCTTACTCCAATGTTTATACGAATGGCAAGCGAACGCGTGCGCCAAAGGAAAAAAGAATAACACGGCGCAATTGAATTTAAACGTTACTATGTTAGAATTAGTACAGCAAAACAAACGAATAAAGAATATTCAGCGCGACTGTTAATTTGTTATTAAATATTAGGCATGAACAGTTCAAGTTAAAAACACGCAGCTGCTAAAAAACTGATGCTACGCTCTTTCAAAAACTTAACACGAGCGCAATTGGAAACATTCAGTTAAAAAACAAATCATTACAGTTTTAAAGTTCTTTTGAAAAATAAGCTGTTCTTGTGCTGGCAATTAATAATAATTCTGTACAGTTCCTTATACTCAAAAAATATTGAACGTAACAAAATAACTTTGCTTTCTTCATCTGTAAACTTCTTGTATCAACTTTTACTTTGTTTTCTAGATTCTGCTGTAGATTAACATTCTTCATGAAATAATCTTCTCTCAAAAGGATTTCTTTGGGTTTCTAATTAAATATTTGCTAAGCTAAGAAAAGTGCAACCTTCCTCTAAGAAAACTAGAATGAAAGGCAGTTTAGAACTCTTGTAAGAATTCCAAACTACCTCACAACTCTTCTCCTCCAATCATTGTTGTTGCAAAATCAATTTCAAACCAGATCCAAAACATCTCTCATTAGTATAAAATAAAAATTAATATTTACATGAATCTCCTTAATGAATGTTTTCTACAGTAATGTGTTTTTGTAAATCTGTAAATGTGCCATGGAATCCTGACAGATAGCCATTTGCAGTATAAATCTGCAGTCCATGATGGGCTAGATCAGACAAGAAGGTGTGTCACAAGTAAAAGGGTCAATACTCCTGTCTCTACACCAGTTGCAAAAATTGTTCGAACGGCAGTGGTATAGAATTTTAAGTTGCTGGCCTCCTGGTCATTATGTAAGCGAGGTCCGAATCCCTGCATCTCATCCTCCCATCCTCCCAGAAACCAAGCGTGAAGGTTCAAAGTTGTGATTTCTGGGTGGAGAATAAAACCTCCCACCTGAGTGAGCAAACCTCCTCTTTGAGGAAGACAAATTGGAGGGCAGCTGGACATGTCCAGAAGTTCCAGGTACCACGTCCTCATGGCCCAATCCGGAGCGAACAGGATCAGGGATTTCTCAAACTTCCTCAACCTCCTCATTTACTTATTTATTTATTGCTTGTTTGCTAGGCGCTTATACAATAAGAAAATACTGTTTCAAAGCGCCCACAGGGCAGGGAGCGAGCGAGGGTGGGAAATACATTACAAAACAATATTTAAGAACAGAGGGGGGAAATAAGGGGGATGGACGAACCTACTATGCCTTGTGAGTATTCAGAACGTGCAAGTGCAGAAAGGAAGACGGAGTAAGTGCTGGGGAGTCCGAGCTTGTGGGGGAGCCATCGACGAAGTGCTAGGAATGTTGAGTGATACACAGCCTGGGCCACGGGAGGTGTAAGTGCAAGCCTTCAGAGCGGAGGGTGTGCAGATGCAAGTGCTGTGGATAGACAAAATTGGTGTGGGAGGTCAAGGCCCTGAGGATGCATAAGGGCCAAGGACCCCGATTCACCAACTATGGGATTAGCAACTGTGGGATTAGCAGAGGAGAGAAGGAGGGAAGGAGGAGAAAAAGAGGAAAGTCTTAAAGAGTTTCCGGAATTTGAGAAGATCCTGCTCAATGCACAGGGGGAGGGGGAGACTGTTCCAGAGGAGGGAGCCCGCAGAGTTAAGTGAGCGACCCCCTGGCCTTTGTTTAGCAAAACGCTTTACAGACGTGCCAGAGTAGCAAAGTGGTCTAGAGGGAGAGTATTTAGTGAGATAAAGTTAAACATAGTGTGGTCCCCAAGCCGGGACAGCCTTGAGGATGATGCAGAGGGATTTGAATTTAATCCGTGCAGCAACCAGGAGCCAGTGAAGACATTTTAGTGCAGGAGAGATATGGTTCCTGGGCTTAAGGCCAAGGAGAAGTCTTTCTACCCTGTTCTGGATAAGCTGGATGGGTCAGAGAGTGGAAGACGGAAGAATCAGGAGGAGGCTGGTTCAGTAGTCAAGTCTAGAGAGAACCAGTGCTTGAGTCACATTGAGCCTCTGAGTGAAAGTGAGAAAAGGTAACATTCCTTTGAGAAGGAGGAACTGATAGTTGGATTTCTTGGCAATGTCTTGAGTGTGAGGGAGGAAGGAGAGACATGAGTTGAAGACGACTCCAAGGTTTGATGCTGTACGCGAACAGATACTGTACACGGACAAATACATTTCTTCAATCCTGTGAGACTCTATCTGCTAAACTCCAACTAAACAATAATCAAACCCTTATCATTCACCTCCTATATAGACCCCCTGGCCCATTAGGCACCTTCGAAGATGACCTCCATAACCTACTCACAAATAATCCTAAACCTTGCTCTCAATCGATCCTTCTTGGGGATTTTAACTTGGGTCTCCATGACACTACAGATACTAATGCTACATTGGTAGTCAACACTATTCACTCACTCGGCCTAACTCAAAGAGTTGATAAGCCTACGCACCTGAAGGGAAGAACTCTGGATTGGATAGCGGACTGCAACTGTACAACCACTATTTCATCCATAATGCCCTTACCTTGGACAGACCATTCCCTGGTGTCCTTTAATCTAGCTACCACCAGACCCAACCCTACGGCCCTTCCACTAGCGCCACCTTGTTTAACTAGAAATAAAAAATGCATCACCCTAGAGAAAATGATCCCAGCCATTTTAACGACCCTTAATGCGCTATCAGCTAACCTAAACCCCAGCATCCTAGTGCAAGAATTCAACACTATCATTCTCACTACCCTAGATAAAGTGGCCCCTCTCAAACTCAGACCAAGTAAGCTGAAAGCTCATCTAAACAAATGGTTTACTCCACAGCTAAAAGATCTAAGTATCCTAAAAAGAAAGAATGAAACCACTTGGAGGCTTTGACCATCAGTTGACAATAAAGCCAAACTTTCCACTCTCTCCGTACTGTATAAAAAAGAAGTCTGCCAGGCAAAACGTAATTCATATGATGACCGCATAGCTAAATCCAATTCTAGCATGAAAGAGCTCTCCTCCATTCTAAAGGAACTGGAGTCTCCCATTGCCATTCAGGACACCTGTACCAAGGACAAACCTTGGTGCACGGATATCCAGCAAGCCCTAACAAATTAAATTATCACACTCCAAAATAAAATCCAGCAAAAAAAAGAAGCACTCAAAATTCAGGATCCGCCTCATACCAACAACTCATTGATGCATAGTAACACCTTCCACTTCTCCAAAATGACCACCCTGGAAGTAGAAAAAGTTATCCTGTCGCTTAAACCATCAAACTGTAAAGGTGACATTTGCCCAGCACAGCTGATAAGACGCTGCCAGAGAATTATCCCCCTTTATTGCTAAACTGATCAACGTATCCTTCGCTTCAGGTACGATCCCTGCCAACCTCAAATGGTCCTGGGTTCTCCCTCTCCTAAAGAAGCAGACACTAGACCCCCTCATCCCCACTAACTACCGCCCTATTACTACGGTACCGTTTCTTCTTAAGATTCTGGACAAAGCCGCCTACATTCAAATTCAAAGGTCTTGGAACTGCACAACCTACTAAGAGAAAGACAATCGGGCTTCTTACCCTTACACGGAACAGAAACTGCCCTCATAGACTTGAAGGCCCAAATTGATGAGCTAAGAGACAAAGGGAGAACAGTACTCCTACTACTCCTGGACCACTCAGCGGCCTTTGATTTGGTGAATCATAGAGTCCTCTGTAGTCACCTGGACTCCGCCGCTCATTTCTCGGCAGAAGCCATTGGATGGATCAAGTCTTTCCTGAGTGAGAGAACGATGCAAGTCTTCTTTCCCTCAGTGGAGGCAGAGCCCACCCCGATCTTGTGTGGTGTCCCTCAGGGCTCTTGCGTATCCCCAACTCAATACAACATCTTCACCAAGCCCCTGTTTGAAGATCTGGACCATCTTGGTATCACCTACACTAATTATGCAGATGATACACAGATCCTCCTCCCGCTTTCTGGGGATCATGCTAAGGACACGGAATTAGTGAACAAGGTATACCTTATCATCCAGGCATGGATGGCCACTCACGGCCTTTGTCAAAACAATAAGAGAGAGTTGATTATCATGGGTACCCAAGCCAATATCAAAAAACTAGGACAGGAATTCTCCTCATTCAACATAGACAGGAACATTATCCAAGTATCCAAGGATGTAAAAACCCTGGGATTCTATCTTGATTTATCTTGATTCTACCCTATCTTTTGATAAATAGCTAAAATCCCTTGCCTCCTCTGCGGCCTATACGTGCAAACTGATTAGAGCCATTTGTCTCCAACAAGAGCTGCCTAATCCTGGCTAGAGCCCTAATTCTCTCCAGAATAGATTATTGAATAGATTATTGTAATGCTCTATACTCTATACTCTGGAGCTAATAGAAAAATAACCCAAAGACTACAAAGATTACAAAATAATGCCCTGGGAGCGGCACTAAGCATTAATAAAAGGTCCCACATCTCTTCCACCAGACGACATTACAATTGGCTGTCCACGGAGAACAAAATAAAACTCAAGTTGCTATCCCTGACCCACAAAGCCCTTAATAACTCCACCCCTTGTTACTTGACTGACAAACTCCATAGAAGAACATCACTTAGACCTACTAGAGCTGGCAACTCCAATTGCCTGACAATACCGAACTTTAGACTTAACACTATTGGAGGAAACAGCTTCCCAGTAAAGGCGGCTAAAACCTGGAACTCACTACCACAAGACTTGAGAGCAGACCTGCCCTACCGTTGTTTCAGGAAAAAAGTTATCCAACTCCTTACCTCGACTGACCTTTGCTGACCTGTGTTTCCCACCTCCCACGGGTATTTTGACCTCCTTGAACTTGTATATTTGCTGTAATTACTGTATGCCTGATTTGTGTGACCCTATGTAATCTTCAATGTACATTTTGCTATGATGTAACCTGTAAGTTTCGCATTTTCTTGACCACTGCGCCCTGCTACCCCTGGGTCTGGCGCGCATAAAAAGTGAATAAAACAAACAAACAAACAAACTTGAGGGGTTCCCGAAGTATGAAAACCTCTATAAGGACTTTGTGAACCAACTCCCATTTGTGAGAGACTGTGCTTTGTCTGCTCAGAGCGACCACCGCAGTGTTCTCCTCTCCGGCTAGTTGAACGGCCTATAAAGAGATTTCATCTTGCAGTCCCCACAACCATAGCTGTATTGCCTCTCTGCACAGTGTTAGTGACCCTACACCTCCTCTTTTGTTGAGTTAATGCATGACTACAGCCGGAGAACTGGGACCATTAGAATCTGAGGGCAAACTGAAGGGATCTCATCCTCAGAAGAGCCTCTGGCACCAGGTAAATGCAGGATGCCATAAGACTGAGAAACCTCAGAAAATCGATGGCCGGTAGATATTGGGCATTGTGAAACTTCATGACCATCTACCGGATATGCCATGCCTTCATCTCGGATTGTGAAGATTTACCTGAGGAAGCATCCAGGACAGCCGATTAAACTGAAGCTTTTGGGAAGGTAACGCGTGGGACTTCTTGAAATTGAGGGAGAAGCACAGTTTGTGCAGCGAGTGGCTGGTGATGCTGAGATGGTTCCAGAACTTGTTCGGGAAAATGAGCCTTGATCACTCAATCGTCCAGGGAGGTATAGATGTGGATCCCTCCCATCCTTCGATTCACTGCCACTACTGACATCAAGTTGGAGTAGACACTCCGGCGTAGGTGAGCCCTGAATGGCAGACCCTGAAATTGAAAATGAGAATTGCCAGTGGCGAACCTTAGGTACTTACTGTGATTGAGATGTATGGGCACATAAAAGTAAGGTCGAGTGACTCCATCCAATCCTGGACCTGGAGGGCCTGAAGGATCTGCAAAAGAGTGACCATCTTGAACATGTCCTTTCTGAGGAACTTGTTCAAGCATCTCCAAGTCCAAAATGGGTTACAATCCTTGGTCTTTCTTGGGAATTAAAAAGTAAGGGGACTACCATCCTTGATTCCTCTCCGCCGCAGGTACCAACTCTATTGCACCTTTCCCTACAGTGTAATAACCTCCTGAAAGAGGAGCGGATCTGGATCCTTCAAGGAACGGCTTCTCAGTGGAGAATTTGGAGGCCTCTTCAGGGCCCAAGCATCAGATGTAATGCTTCACCATTCTTACAAATGCTGCCTCCCAAAACACTCCTGTGGACCAAAGTCACAGAGAGGTTTTGGTGGTGCTGTGGCTTATGCAGACTGCGAAAAGGCAGAGATTGTTTGGGCAGCTCTACCATCAAGTCCTCGTGAACCACAAGGTAACCTCTGTCCAATCTAAGAGAATTGTCCTCTCGCCCTTCCAACTGAAGAGTAGTAACAAAAGGACCTACCTCTCCAACTCTGAGAAGCCGAATGAGCCTGCTGTGGCTGGCGAATCGACTCCCAATGATTTCACATCTGCTTTAGAAGTTTGCAGTTTTCCAAGCTCTCATCTGTAACTGATCCAAAAAACTGCAAGCCATCGAATGGCATATCTAACATTCTTGCTTGCACGTCCGGGGCAAAACCCGATTTGTGCAACCAAGCAAACCTTCTCGTGACAGCACTTGCCGCCATGACACGACTAACACAATCTGCAGTGTCTAAGCCAGACTGTAAAGACTGACACATAGCATCTTTACCATCTTGAATACTGTTGAGGAACCCTTCTCTTTCCTCACCCTCTGGAATATGTTCTGCAACAATTGCCACAACCTCCCATAAGGTGTAAGAGAATTTTGCCAGGGCACAAGTAGCATTGGTAGCCTTCAGTGCCATGCCGCATGCAGAAAATAACCTTTTTCCTAGGGCATCAAACCTTTAGTCATCCCTATCTGGAGGGCTTGTGGAATAGTCACCAGTGGCTGCCTGAACTACCGGACTCTCTGGAGTTGGAAGCCTCGACAAGAATTCTGGATCAATTGCAGAAGGTCTGTACTTCTGCGTTAAGTCCTTGTTTACAGTCGTAGTAGTATCAGGTGTTTTCCAATTTTCTACTACTCTGTTACCCCGTGCCATGTGAAAGGGCAGAATTGGATCTTTTGGAAGACCCTTGTCAAGGATATCAGTCAAGCCATCCTTTTCATACTCAACAGCAGGACTACTCCATCCCAAATATTCTGTTACTTTGGCCATGACTGACCTTTATGAGGAAGCAGCATGCCCAGTCACATCCGGCGTATCAAAATGCATCTCTGGAGACGTATCCAGACCACTGGCATCTTTCGGGGAGTCCATCAGGTCTTGAATCCTCAGAAATTAGCTCCTGTGGAGCATTCAGAGTGCCATACTCCAGTCCGAACAGGACTTCTCTTCCTCTGCTTCTTCCTTCTCACAAATAGAGCTAATCGTTGTAAATAAAGTGCTTTTATGACAAGGGCTTATAAACCTTCGACTCATCTGTCGAGGATGTCGATGGCTACAATGTGGAAGAACTCAATGCCAGTTCCGTCGACTGAGCTGCAGAGAAAGATTATGGCTTCAAATTGACTCTAGGTGTGGAGTCTCTCGACACTTCTTGAGGCAGCTTCGAGACCTTACTTCCCAGGCTCTTAGGCGCGTGAGCAACAGTATTTGTCAACGACCTGTCGGCCTCACGAGGTGGGATGGGGTCTGAAGCCTTTTTCTGTTCACCAACAGCTGGAACAACCACACGGAGGTCTATAGATCTGGTGTGCCACCCTCAACCAGAACATGTGCTATTGGCATTAACCTTTAAATCTGTCTGGTGCTCATCTGGTGGATGACAATAGCCAGAAAGTCTGGCATAAGTGGGTCACTCTAAAAAAAAAAAATGATCGGCTCCCAGGGAGGAAGATGTATTGAAGCTAAGATTCTGGTATACAAGACCTCAATTGTCCCCACCATAATGCATACTTTAGAGATCTTTCCGTAGAGGTTCGTGGCCCCCTTGGGTAAATTAGAAAGATACTCAGGTCGCTGTTGAACCTGCCATCCGGTACACCGATACAGGCGATCAGGCTTAAACTTTGTCTACCTTCCCTTTTCACAATATGGTCACTTGCGTCCTGTAAATTCTGGGCGAGAATACAATATGAACTGGGGGGTGGGGGGAATGCTTTGTTGGCCCACTCGGTCCAACATGCCCTGAGACTTGTGAAGGGTGAATGGTTCAAGAATTTAGATTCAAGGGTCAGAAGATGCATGGATGATATTGGGGTGTCTCAATTCCGGACTCTTGGCTCTGTTTTAACCTGGCCAAGATAGCAGAGAGCCTGGACTTTTCATGCAGATCAGGCCCCAACCCACCTACGATCCTTGCAGAAATGTGTTATGTACTCCCACCAGGCGTTTGTTCTGGGTGTACCTGAGACATAGCTAACAAAATGGCGCTACCTGGCCCTTAACAGGTTATTCTACCATTGAAGCTTCATACCCTCCCGGTCCTTAAAAACACAGGGGCGTGGGTGGGAATACCTCAAAGATAGAATTTGTAGATTGTGCACAAAAAGTATTGAATATGCACAACATATCCTATCCAAATGTGAAGTGCTGGAAGGAATACATGAGCGAGTTTACGCTAAATTTGCTATGCCTTCATCTAATCAATTCTGGAACTGTGTGTTTGGGGGCAGAATGGTCATCTGGGTGGCGGCCTTGTATGTATGGGAAATAGCCGCCAGTAATCTCTTGACAGTCTCTGCAATCCCATGAAATAACTTTAGGAAATCAAATAATTTGAATCTAAAATTTTGAGTATGTGCTAATATTAACTTTTATGATCATGTAGCAATTTTAGCAGAGATTTTGGGGAAGATAAATATGTATTTGAAAAGTAAAGTAGGATTCTATATTGGCTTTTATATATTGTAGTTGTATTTGCATGCGTATTTTATGGTGTTTTATCATTTTGTTATAGTGTGAAAAGGTTGCAATGTAACCAAATGCACTTTAAATAAAAACAACATTTAAAAAAAAATATTTTAAATTAACCTTTACCCAAATAGTTTTAATCCATGTCAAGAGTGCTGAAAAAAAGGAAGAGGCAAATGGGGTGGTTTCGAGGTTGAAATTCATAGTACTTGGGTGTCATGGTATAGGTGAAAAAGTGGAATCTAAAAGTCCCAATGAGTGCCGCAAGAGGCTCCACATTAGCATTAAGTATTGTAAAAGAAGGAACATGGAAGAGCCCTTTGTAGTAGTAAAGAATACAATGACGTGAGGTTATCAGGGGAGATAGCTTGTTGGTTATCTTTTTAGAAAAAGAAAAAAATAGTTAAACCAAAAAAGAGCCGAGTGCATAATGGAACTTTTCCTGAGGATGTAGCAGAATGCTATGCCCGACTTTGCAAAATGCTGCTGAGAATTCTACCAATATCAGATCTGAGGCACTGCTGCCATCAGTGGCTAACTAGAGGTCAATGACGATTTAGTTAAAGAAAGGATTCTGCACTGCTACATGGACAAACACCAACCTGATGTTCATTCAGGCAGCAATTATCTTCAGGAAAATTAGATGGCTGATGACTAGGAGACTTTTCTAAAACTTAAGCAGTGAAGAGGCAAAAGGAAATTAGTTGATAATTAGGGGTGCTAGAGTGGTCAAGTACACACTTCCATAGGGAACAAAAATGCAGCTAGATAGTAGGTGTCCAACAAAGTAAGGATAGGCGTGCTCGTCAATGCCTGCCAACCAAGATAACCTATATTGGTTAACTAGAACCTGTAGGATAACTTCTGAACATTGCTGGGGCACGTAACCCACGCGGCATGATGTGTAAGAAAGAGAAGGAGCCAACTATTGAGCAGCCTGTCTGGGTTTGTGAAGCAAACTGCTGCCACTACCGTTGACCTGAGACTGCCATTTCTTCAACTGCGAGCACAAGTGGATGGCACACTGTCCTCAGCAACACTGCTTACTCTCCCCAGCAGGAAGGAAGGAACTGTCTGGGCCTCTGTTAGGATTTGCTGAGGTGGCGTTGAAGTGATGGTCAAGTGCAACAATTCCAGGGAAGATGTTCCAGGAGCAATTTAAACAGTGACCACCAGACTAAAGCACTTGGGGGTAGACTGCCAAAACCAACCGTAGTCTACCACCTATCAAAGTTTCTAAGTCTGTTTTTTTTTATACTTGCCTACTTATGGCCCAAAGGGCATGATTGGAAGAGTTCTGTTTAGTAAAGGCCCGCTTAGAAGTAGCTACTTTGTTTTTTCAAGTGCCTGGGCAGTGCTTTGTGTGGAATGAAAAAGGTGTCGGGTATCTACAGCATGGTCTAAGAAGTGAAGCTTAATGTTATCATTACTAAGAAACTGCTAAATGGGACATACAGTTTTCACTAAAAATGAAATATGTTGTTCCCAAATGATGAGGCGTGATATTCGGTCTACTTACCTGTGAAAAAATGCTGTCATCTAGAGTATTTTCAACATTGTTGTATGCATTTCTCTAGCAACGGTTATCCTACATTTTGGGTGCCGTTTTCAGGCAACTGAAAAGGAAGTGGCATCAGTGGAGGGGTGTAACTGCATTTTGAAGAGCCAAAATAAAATGTTTCATGTTTGTCTACTTTACACCAAGTACTTACTTACTAATCACACTTCACCAACAGTAGTAGTGCCTAAAGCAGTACTGGTACTATTTGCAGTAGTAACCACACTCCTCTCAGTTGTACCACTACCAACAGCAAGGAAAACTACCAGAAGCAGTGATATTGCTGCTTCTATTCGTAGTAGTACTTACGGGAGCGACAGAATTACTAATACTAGTAGCATAGCTACTGCCTACCAGTAGAAGTGCTACATCTGACGCTCTTAGTAGAACTAATAGGACAACTACTACTAGTAGTAATAGCATGTGTAATAGTAGCTTTAATAGCACCATTGCCAACAGTAATAGTACTGCTAACAGCAGTAGTGGAAGCACTAGCAGTCCTATTTCCACTTCAGATAATGGGACTAAGACTGCCAGTAATCCTATTGCCAGTAGTAGAAGTGCTACCAGCAGTAATAGCAAGATTACTACTATTTAACCAATGGTAATATAAAGAGCAGTATTAGTATGACTAAAACCATTAAATGTAGCTTTACTACTAATAGAGCTCATACTACTAAGAGTACTAAAGTTTAGCACTCTAAGAAAGGCATGGTATCAAAGTAAGACAGACAATCGTGACCTCAGTTCAAGGGTGTTTATGGAACTTTATATCAAGTGTGTGATAAACACGTATCTAAACCTAAATCTAAGATGGGAGCAAGCTAAGACCATCAAATAATAATAATACAGTACTGGTGGAGTCTTGTCAAAATAAAAGGGCCTATACTGGAAAACCTATTGCCAATTTTTACCGCTAATTTACCAATAGTGTGGGGAATGTTCATGAAAAAGAAAGCAGTGTTAACAAAATGATGAGTCGGGATGTTCAGGCCGTTGGCCTCCCTTCTCCATGTTTTTAGCACGGGACAAGGCGGTTCCCTCAAGCATAGCACACCCTCAGGCTTCTTCGTCACAAGGACACAGTTCCATTACCAACATCAGGGCCTTCTGTGCCCAAGTCTCTTACTTCATCAAAGTCTCTTTAGTCAGAGGGCCTGATGTACCAAAACAAACAAAAAGTTCCTTTACAAATACTCAAATCAGGCGAGTCACTCTTCACCCTGCACCCCCCCTTAGCCAGGCTCAGATCCTTTTTATGCCACAATCTTCAGTTTGGATCCCCCTCTTCCAGGATCAGATCCTCTTCTCTAATGCCTATAGAAAATCTTTTCTCAGGTGACTCACAGTTCACCAAGAATCCCCCTCAGCCGGGATCTTATCCCTTTAACACAATTAGTCTACCTCAGCCGGGCTCGGACCAATTGAAGTTTGTATTAGCTATCGAAGACTTTCAAATGTGCACAGGGTTTTGCTAGACCCGTTGCAGGACCACTTAAATTTCACAGTTCAATAATTTTACATTCTCAGTTGGGTACCTAACAGAGGCCTTCGAATGAGCACCCACGTGGTGCCTGACCACTCTGTATATGGTATCCATTTGGTTTCAAATGTTCAGTCACTCCTTGGATAGTCAATTATATTTGTACCGTTCATCACAGACGCCTCACACTATGTTCTTTGCATATTTCTTCATACAACGTTGCTTCTCGCAACCTTGGTTCTAACACAGACCGATGTGCTATCAGTCTCCCTGACTCACTGGCTGTGCTGACTTTACTGGTGCTACTTTGTTGTAGGATCCAAGAACAAAACCACAGCGGAAATCGCTCCTCGCCGCCTATCGATGCGGGAGAGCCCTGGGTGCCTTTGACACACAAAGCACCTTTATTCAGCTTTAATTCCCGGTTTCACGTTTCCTATTCTCGATGGGTCGTGAAAGTAGCAGTTTTCTACCTCTGAAAAGGCCAAGGGCAATTCCCACCTTGCAACCCTTCCTGGTCTTGTCGTCTTTCTCCTCGTGCTAATCTGCCATCTCGGAACTGCTGTTTTCTCGTGTGTTTTGCCTGCTCAGAGTGTGCTTTCATTCTTTGCCTTTTATCCGTGTGGGAAAGTGTGATGGAAGTAAGGTGTGTATAATTATCAGTAATTACCGATTCTACCCGACCCTTGTGTTGGGACATGTCAAGTATACGGCTCGGGTATTAGTCTTCTCTCTCACAGTGAGCTGTCCGTGAAAAAGTGTTCATGTCAGGAAAGGGGGGGGGGATTGAGTTCCTAGGTATCCTGGTAGGATAGGGAAAAGGTGTTACAAGGAAGGGGATACCACATCTCACCCTTCGGTGTCCCACTTCCACTACTAGAGGACCCCCTATCCAGGTGATCCTCCCGCACTGGTCCACCCCCGGGAACTGGATCCAAAAGCGGTGGCTGTGTCCTGGCCACCTGGATGACAGATCGCCGGGGACTAGCAGGTGAGACAACGTCAGGTTTCTCAAAGCGCTGAGAAACCTTTGATTCGTAGCACCAATTTACGTAGATTACTAAATACTAGTACTATGAATAATACAGGCAGTAGTATTAATAGTAGTGCTACTAGTACTGTAGTAGCAGTAATGGTACTAGTACTACCAGTACTATCAGCAGTAGTACTAATACTTAAAGTTATTTTAATAGTACTATTACTACAACTACTGAGGGTGCTGCTCCTAATACAGGTAATAATGGTGGTGGAGCTGCTACTACTAATACTAATAGTACTATTGTTACTAAAAGTACTACTACTGGTAGTGGTACTACTGTATGTAGTACTATTATTACTACTAATAGGTATCATTTATTTTTGATGCTACCACTATTGTTTCTTGTTGGTGTACACTTGTATGGGAAGTAGTAATGTAGTAAAAGATCAAATATATGAGGTGGGATTGCTCTGTGTATCACGGGTCTCTGCATTCTGGATTAATCAGAAGGGTGATTTCGCCATCATGACAGATTTGAAAGGACCGCCAGCGGTCGGGGAAAAGGTTTTGTAAGATGGTGAACAGGGTGGTTGCGGACAGTTTGCAGATGGCTCAAGTGCTGGAGGGCAAGGGTAGATATGATCTAAGGTAAACTGGAGAGCTTATTGTTGTAAGAGATGGGCATCTTGTAAAATCATGGGGTACTCTACTGGGGCACTTGAGACCAGTAGTAATACATTTTAGGAGAATAATTGTGTTGTCAGACAGTTGGCAGAACTCCTGTGAATAGGAAAAGGTCATCCATGTAAGAGTCATAGAAATCAGACACCGGACATGTCTGACCAATGCGGTTAGCAAACACAAGTAGGTCAAAGGGAAGCTAAGTGTCTTTCTCTTGTCATGTGCTTAGGTATTTCTGGGGTAGGTCTGTGTGCCTCATCAATAGGAATTCTGTTATTATGTAACTAAGAGGCAAGGCTGCAACCAAATATTGAGAGGCTTTTGGGAAGGGGTCTGTTGAAAATGTAAACCTTGTAATTATAATCTTTAAGGGATTGTGTTATAATGTATGTGCCCAATGAACTGTATGGGTTTTAGATTTCTCTGTACAGGGCAACCAATCATGTTAGGGGGGATGATTTTGTAACGCTGTCTGGTGGAGTGTATTAACTGTTGTAAATTGTATATAAAATGTGCTCTTTGTGTGGTTTGGCTCAACTGTGGTCCTTCACTGCAAGTTGTTTTTAGGCACCAAAAGGACTGTCTGGTCCCCAAGGAGGAGGTTCTGCAGCCCAGCTGTGAAGCAGATCCAATTGGGTGGAGCACCAGCTCGGAGCGGTTCGAGGTTTCGACGTCCATGTAAGTGCATCTTTGTCAGGTAAACCAAGTAGTGTGTAATATGAGAAAAAGGAAACAGGGTTTTCAGGTAGGGCAAGCCATATATTTGTGGGATTAGAAGGGACTAAGTAGGACGAAGAGTGAATGTGTTTAGGAAGCGCATGAATCATTTTATGTTGTTAAAACATTTATTATTATCTAGTTTGTTATTTTAGAGGTGTAGTCTTCCAGCACAGTGCGATGCTCGAGGGGATAAGCTTGATACCCTTCAGTCTGGTTGGCTGGAGCGCTCACTTTAGGGTGAGGTGACATCTTATGGTAAGACCACCCATCGATACCTTTTGGAGGCATATCTTGGAAAGGCCTTACTTGTACTAATTGCGCAGGCGGATCCAACACCTTGAGTTTCTTGGTTAGTCTAACGTGTGGGTCTCCTTTGGTAGATTCGAGGAAGATGCTCTGTAGTATAAAGGACCATACTAGTGAAAAGAGGAAGAGATACAGCGGTATTGCAGTGGAAAACATTGCGCTCCTTCTATGCTCGAGTGAAGGTAAAATCTCAAAAGAATGGAAATAATTTTGGCCGGTGTGTTTTAATAAGATGTCTTTTTGTACAGTTGAGGAGTACATAGTTATTGAGGCGGTTCTGATAAAGCAGTGAGTGCGGAGAGTGAGTGTGGGGAAAATGTTCTAAGGGGCAGAAAAGCAATTTTTGGGTAATCATTTTTGTATTGACGGGTTGGGGTTTTCTTTAATAATATTGGGATTTTTGTTGAAACATGGAAACTCCATTGAATCATTTATGCCAAGTGTTTCCCGGAAAAAAAAATCAAATTTTTGAAGCATCTTCAGGAGTGGTTGAGGTATACGGAGGGCAAGATGTTTAAACCGTGGCCTATGAGGGGCCCTATGATAAGGATATATTGGAAAATCTGCTTACTTTCTTAGGGACCAAACAAAAGGGATAAAAATAATAGACTGAATATCTTAGAGCTATGGAGGTTGTATGAGAAGGGCAGGAAGGCCCAAGAGGCCGTGGCTATGGAAAAAGGGACAAGGAAGGAAGGCGCAGGAATTTGTTCTGCCCCCCCCCTCCATATTAGTGCTATCCTTTTTCACCCACAGAAGGGTATACAAATCCAGAGTTTGAACCTCCATATTCTCCAGTGACTACTTCAGTGGTTACAAGCCAGTTGGCAGTAACACCTCCGTCTGCACCAACTTTCGAGAGACAGGAATATGAGGGAAGCGAAAGGGTAATGCCTTCTTTAGTAAAGGTTGTTGGGGGCCCCGAAGGGAAGAGGAAAGAAGAAAGGTCTATGTTAAGGATAAAGCAGCGTTAACCTTGGGACCAGAAGAGCCAGAGCAAGAGAGGACTGTAAGGAGCAGGCATGAAGAAGAGTTAACGAGGGGAGAATTGCCCTGCGGTTCCAGGATAGAGGATAGATTACAGAGAGTACTGGAAAGGCGAGAAACACAGAATAGGGAAAAATTGGCAAGGTTAGTAGGGAGTGAAGCGGCACGGGTAGAACAAGTTAGGAGTAAACAGCAGGAAGACGAGAACAGGGAAACACAGGAAGCAGAAGGAGAAATATGAAGGCTCTCGTACGGCTTGATAAATCTGTCACAAAGAGAGTAAGTGTGGACATGGAAAAAGAAACCACTGATATAGATGCAGAGTTAGAACGAAGGAGAAGAGAGACGGCCAGCTATACCAGTCATGAGGGTGTGATTGTCCCCACAAAGGGAACACGGGATGTGATAGAATGGACAGAGAAGGAGGAGGAGGATGATGACTGACGACCGACAACAAGCAAGGAGGACATGAAGCAGAGGCTACACCTCCCGCTCTAATTAGGACTTTGCAAAATATACCATGGAGTCTTCGGACGCGCCGTGGAGCCTGAATGGCCATAGGGAGAGGGCAAGTACAGCTAGGGGAAGCCCCAGTAAAAGCAAAAGTGACTCAATACCCACTACTCCAGAAGGGTCAGGGGTGTGCGTATTATGTCCCATGGTCACACATGGACCGGAATAACTTAATGAAGACTGTTCCTTTGCTCACTGCAGGGGTGGGGGAAGTAGATTTATGCTCTAGAGAAGCAAACTGCTGGTGTCATGTTGGCAATTATGGACAATTATGAAAAGCTTTTCATGGCCTTGAGGGAGGAACGGGTAGACTAGTTGTGGAAGAGAGCAGGGCATCCAGGAATTCATTTTCAATAATTATAGGGCACAAGTTTGGGGAGCATGGAGGATAATGTATCCTGATACGCCAGACAAATTCCATTTTGGCAAAAACAATGAAGTTGGACGAAGATCCCACTGCCCACATTCAATTGAGTCAGAAGATGTGGAGAACAGAGACAGGAGAAGGATGGGACAAAAATGTGGTTATTTTTTTACCACATGTTGAAAAAGGGACTTCCTAAAGAAGTACAGCATGACCTAGACAAGGTCGTAGGGATGGAGGCGAAGAGTTGGCAGGAGATACAGGCGCATATTGTGCATTTTTGTAAGAGGTGACAGGAAAAAGAAAATGAGAGTACGGGCCAGGCACAAAAGGCTGATGCCAAGCTGGTCCAGAAAAAACTAGCACATATTTTTTTAAGGGGGCAATGACAACCAGCCCCATAGAGGGACATCAGAGACAGTTGGGACAACAAAGACAAATAGACTCTGGAATGGGACAAGCATGGACATACAGGTATGTACCAGGACCAAGACTGATGAGAGAATTTCCACGGGGTAGGGCAGGATTTTCACAAGGCATTGGGTCATTTGGTAGATTTGGAGGAATGGGGCCCCGGTTCAATGGGCCTATGGGAGGGGGGTATGGAGGAATGTATGGAGTACAGTGTTGGGTGTGTGGAAGAATGGGGCATGAGTCACAGGATTGACAAAGTCGCCCACAGTATTTTAACACATGTCCCCTCCAGATGAATGCCCAAATATCACCCTATGCCCCAAGCTCTGTGTCATTGCAGCAAGTACAGGTTGAGCAGAACCGGGGAACTGGAATGACACAGACTCACGCCTTGATCATGTCAGCCCATGCTCCAGTACAGGCTTGGGAGAAGAATCCTCTACCGAATGTGACAGTCACCCATTACACTCAAGCAAGTGTACTAGGAGGATACCCCTTTTTCGTATCCTGGTGCTCAAACATATCAGGAATAGGCCAGCCCACAGGTATCTCTGATGTGTCCAATTCTATTGGTTACTACAGATCTGGAAGAGGAACCCGTGGATACCTGTAAAGGTAGGTAAACAGACAATTTCTTTTATGATAGACACAGGAGACACAAAATCCTGTATTAAAGAAGGTGGATTTCCTCTATCAGGCAAATCAATGGACACGCAGGGATTTTCTGGGGCTGTCCCATCGGTTCCATACACTAAAGATTTGCCTATCAAGGTAGGTAAGCAAACTTTATCTCCTCCCCTGTTTTACTGCAAAGATGCTCCAGCAAACCTTTCGGGAAGGGACCTCCTGAGCATGTTTAATATGACAATAACGTTTTCAAAGGACGGCATACTATGCTCAACTGCAGGATTGTACCCATTAAGAGAAGCAGCGCTTTTCCCGTGTGTATTGCAGCGACAGCAGGATTAGGGGGGTACCAGTACATTCTGCATTATTCTTGTATGGGGGAATAATAGTGTTGAGTTGGGTACCTGGAATAAGAGATCTGACATGGCGGATACCCCTAGAATTCTTTTTCCGGTCTGCCGTGTCACAGGAGAGAACGCCAGGGACTATTGTGACCATTCTTCTAAAAGCAGTGGTTCTTTCAGGCAACGATGAGGAAGGAGGCGAATGGCACACAGTGTTGTGTATTGATCCAACCTCATCGTTAAGAGGTTTGTCCGATCAGCAATTGTTTGAGGATGCGGAAGATGCAGGTGAAATGGTTTTTGAGATCGGGGTGCTTTGTCAGGTAATGGTGGAGCAAAGTGAGGTGCCATAGACTATGATAATCATGAGAAAAAGATTGCCATACTGGAAGGAGGACTTGGAGAAAGTGCCGAACCACTTATGGACCAGCAATCCCCATGATGTGGGGCTATTGAAAAGTGTAGGGGCAGTGCAAATAAAATTAAAACAAGGAGCAATTTTACCAAGGGTTAGGCTGTACACCATGTCTAAGGAGGCAGATTAAGGGATTTTTGAGGGCATTATGGCATTGTTGAAGCAAGGCATTATACAACCTTCTGTGTCCCCATGTAACATGGCCATTTATCTTGTGAAGAAGGCAAAGGGGTCTAGTTGGAGGATGGTTCAGGATTTGCGGCTTCTGAACAACATTGTTGAAGCAGAATTTCCAGTGGTACCAAATCCTTCTACCATTCTATGTAACATCCCTACTGGGTCCACCCACTTCACAGTTAGTGATTAGAAAAATGCCTTTTTTTCTGTTCTTTTTCACCCAGATTCCCAGTACCTCACAGCATTTACATATCATGGACAGAGATTTGAACACACAAGGTTGCCCCATGTGAAATCTGAATCTATTATTCAGATGGATTTGGGAACTTACAAATGTCCAATACTGTAATTCAGTACGTGGACGATTTACTTGTTTGTAGAGCTTCAGAGGAACAATGTAGAGGAGACTCAGTCAGACTCCTTGCGGAGAAGGGTAATGCATGAGAGAGCCACCACAGTTCAGAATATGCGTCAACCAACTACGGTAAAACAGATGCAACTCTTTTTGGACAAAAGGCGCACTTACTAAATTTTAGAGGTGGGCCTAATTTGGATTAAGGGTGAGAGCTAAAGGTTCACGCCTATAGGGATAAGGACACTTACCCAGTATCACACAACTTTGGTGACTTAAGAAAGCCAGGAATGGAACCCGTCTTGTGTTTCCAAATTGGACACCTCCTCTTCCTTCTACAACACTTTCACATTAACATAAATTGCTGCAGAGAGAGAAATATCAAGGAGGTAAACTCATTAGCACCCTAGAAGGAGGAGCTAGCCAATCAGGAAGATCGAAAGGCCGCTGTATTCGCTGGTATAAGCCTGCATTTCCAGCAGCCTGAATGCTGTTGGCCTGCAACCCCTTCCCCACAGCTCCCTCATTCCTTAGCACACGCATACTTCATGAGGTAGAACTAAGGGTGTTTTGATTACAGAAAAAATTATCTTACTTTCCGGCCCATCTTCACGCGGTATAGGTCAGTTTTCCATGTTGATGATGTCATGGCCATCAACATGGAAAAATGACTTATATCACGCAGCGCTGGGTTGCAAGGTAAGATTTCTATTTTTTTTGTTTTTAACTTACAAAACACCCTTATGAGGGACGCGGATGCCAATGCTGATAAAACCGTCGGGAGGCGGGCAGAACCCACCTTTAATGGCAACGCCGCCCGGGTTAATTAACCCTGGCGTCAATACAAGTCCTCCCAAATAAATATATTCATTGAGCATTGGGTCCAGGTTTGAGCCGGGGTACACCTGTACATATTATTTCTAAAGTTCTGATGAGCATGCTCTTGCGCATTGCACTGCCATCTTACCACAGGGTGAGTTATGTGAGGCTCGTAGCTTGTGCCCCCTGTTCTAGTACAACGTATGCCTTTCTCACCCTGTCTCTCCATACTTTCAAAACTGCAAATGACGCAATAAATTATAATGCAAACAAGAGATGCAATGAGAGAGAGCACTGAACGGTGTCTGGAACACTGACGCTGCAGCATTACATTACATTGCTACTTTCTATATAGAGGTCGTGATATCCAGGCCCTTGATGCTAGAAGTGGGAGAACATAAACCATTGACCACAATACAACTAATGAGAAGGTAATCACGATGTGTGCAACATTCCATACCACTCCCTTCTGCACTCAGGATAGACTATGTGTAAAGGCAGGATGTTGTCGCGGATCATATAAAATACATGCATAACATTGAAAAATGTACCAATTTGAAATCATGGCTGTTATCCATCTGGATCGAAGGGTCATTGTACACATATAAAAACACTATCTTCAGCCACCCATTTAGTAGACACAGGGATCCACTTCCAAAACAGTAATTCTGAACAGCAAATGCATTCATATTAATAAGCAAAATAACATTAACCAGAGAATACAATAAAACAGCAAAAGTTGTTACAGCTGATACTTATTTATTAATAGATTCTAAATAATAAGGTGAGTAAATCACTAAGATTTTGGGACAACATTATTTATAGATGAGAAGCAATTGATCAAATGAAAACGTGCAGCGCTTTTTACCGTGGCACTCTCTCCAGTTTGGCTTCTGAGAATTAAATAATGAGTTCTTCAGGAGAAATGCCTATATGGGATTAAGGCAAAAACCATCAATCAATAGCCTATACACATTATTTGTATATTTTTCAATACCAAAACATACATTTAATTTGTTTAATCTGCAATGTTATTTGACAACGTAAACACTATTTAAGCACATTTTGTTATGAATATAAACATGTTATGAAAGACTTATAACAAATAAGCAATGTGGAATCAAATGTGCTCCAGATAAAATAGTTTTGCAAAAACGAGTCACAGATATACTGGATATTTGAGCCAGGCCTCCATCTGTGTGAATATGGCCCGCAATTTTAGTAAGCCCTCTGGCTTTCACCATGCATTTGTGTGTTTCAGTGTTGCTCACCTGCATCAATGACAAACCTGAATGATACAGAATCAAAAGATCCATACACGCAACTTATTGTCAATCCTCATCTTCACTACTCGTACGTGGATGAAATTCTCTGTACTCAAAAGCCTTCTGACTTGGTTGTGTGCCAAACAAAATGGCCGCCTAGTCCGTGAGCTCCGAGGCTAGCAAGATCCTGGCATAATAAATCCTGTGGAAATTGGGTACTATCAAGATTTTAATGTGCACGGAACGGAGGCGGAACATATGAAGAACATACTGCATGAATTCCGGGACGAAATCGGACCCCAGAAGCCGTAGAAAAATTGCCTGCACTATGGGACCCCATCCCCGCTCCGCCGAACGGCTGTGCGCCAATACAATATCTGCCGAGATCCCCCAACACCGGAGCGACCAGCATGGGGACGGTGGGGCTCAACATCCCCCTGCACTCCGTCCGGAATATTGTGCTCGAGTGGAGCAACAAACGCTGCTGGTGGGACGGAGGTCTGACGGCTTACCCTGCCGCGGCGACATCTCTAGGAGTGCGGTGGTGGGCGGGCTGGTCCACCAGGGGCGAGCGGCGAACCCGGACAATCTCCCTCAACGGCCCGCTGCAGGAACGGTGCTGCCCCATCCCCAGGCAGCCAGACACACCAGGACATACCAGTGGGGGCGGAGGAGAAGGGAGCGCCTGTCTGGTGGATGTGAGGGCTCCCCCCCTATACAACTCGGGATATCGAGCGGGGACCGCCTAGCCCCCCCTATCAGAACTGGGCAGCATGCCGCGGATCCGGCCCCCAACGGCAGGTGTCCCGCTCTGGGTTGCATCGGAGGCGCGGTGCGGGGAAGTTAGGCCATTGCACCAGTGCCGATCCGCTCCTCGGTGGTGGAGTGAGAAGGCAACAGGCAAGCCACAAAACGAGGTACGTGGGGAGGAGGTGGGGGCCAGGAGGGCCATTGAAGGGCAGGGTGCATCCCTGCAACAAACCCCTAAGGAGACATAACAAAACACTAAATGCATGTCTGCCAGACCACATTGCACACAGTGATCTGTGGGGTGCACCTACATGACATACCCCACACTGACAGCCCCAACAACGCAGAAACAGCGCTCTGGATGCCACACTAACACCCGGACGTGCACCCAGGCAGGCACGGGGCTGAAACCAAGGAGGGAAAACAATAAGAAAGGGGACTCAATATAACCCCAAGTATTAAGACCCTCAACAACAATAATAACACGCAGCCAAAAGCCTGAACCCTGGCTACAGGGCACCAAAATATAACTCAAATACCAACTTACAGCCAACAGGGCTTGCATAACGGAACCAGCAAGCCACACTACAAAAGAACATCTCCTCCTTGTTGGGCAAGGTCACCCTTACTACTGTCAGTTGAAATACACATAGAGACATAATCCCCAGGCCTCACATCTAACGCTCAATAACCACTCTGCCTCCCCCCCTGGGGTACTGGGAAGCAGAAGACCAGCACACAGGCATGATGTGAGAATCAAAGAACAAGAATTGGGGGCCCATGGACGTTTTTGCTAACACCTCCACAATGGACCCAGAGTCAGACCCAGCACCCATCCCTAAAGGAACCACAGTGGACCCTTCCGAACAAAATATGACCCAATACATGACAGCAATGGAGGAAGGGTTTGCTGCAATTAACACTAAACTGGACGACATTGGGGAAAACATCACCTCCATTCGGGCCGACATCAGGAAGGTCAACGCTAGAGTGGCCGAGGCAGAAAAAGGGTGTCCACTCTTGAGGACTCAACGGCCACACAGGACAAGACTATAGGGCAAATCCAAAAGGACGTCAAAGCCCTCCAACACAAGTGTGAAGACCTAGAATCCTGATCACGACGCAATAATGTAAGGGTAGTCGGAGTGGCGGGAAGCAAAATCAACACGTCCATGGAGGGCTTCCTCGAAGAGATACTACATACCCTATTCCCGGAAGCACCGTTTTCAAAACAATTCCTAATCGAGAGGGCACACAGGACACTTACCCCTCCGCCCAAGCCTGGATCGCCACCCGAAAGATCATTGCAAGACTATTAAATTAGCGAGATCGGGATCTCATCCTGCGGATGGCACGTGAGCAAGCCCCCTTGACCTACGACTCGAGGCGCATCCACATCTATCCTGACTTTTCGAATGGGGTCCATGCGGCAAGACGCTCCTTTGACACCGCAAAAAAGGCGCGAAGGGAAAGGAAAATAATGTATACAATGTTATTTCCAGCCAAGCTACGCATACAACATACTGACAGGGCACACTTCTTCGAAACACCGGAAGACGCCATGATATACATAGAACAACACATCCCTGCAGTGCAAAACAAAAACTGAACTCAGAAACCCAAGCGGCAATGGCCGCACAGTTAATAAACATACAAGAAGAGAATCAGTATCACTACTACAGTACACCATTCCGATAAACGGACTTAGCCACGGCTAAGGAATGGACAGCGGGCCACACAGCCCCCTTTATTTTGCAAAGTTGCAGATGGTTCAGCGGGTCACACCGCCCGATTGGGGGGATGGTGAGGGTGGGGGGAGGGACAGGAACCAGGCCGGTTGCCTGGGAAGAAGCAGATCCTCATTACTATATAAATACACACCCATAAGTGTGAACAATGAAACAAGCCGGGGAGAACCAGAACCGCGAATATGGAGGGCTTCCGGTGGTCCCACACCGAAGCACGATATCTGGGCAATATAATGGCGACAGACAAGTGCACCCTGTATGACAATAACTATGCCCCGTTCCTGGTGCAACTCGAAATCAAATTAAAAACGTGGGTCAAACTGCCGCTGTCCCTCTACGGGCGCATATCCCTCCTCAAAATGGTGATAGTGCTGAAACTGCTATTTCTCTTCAGTAGTATCCCAATATGGCCAGGAGGTAAATGTTTTGATATACTACAGAAAATGGCCTCCAACTTTGCCTGGGGAGGGGGCGCGATCAGACTCAGTTGGCAAAAGATGTGTTGGCTGCTCCCGACTTTCTCCTATACTGTCACTCTGCGCAGGCATACTTTGCCAAATACTGGAATAATACGGCAGAGCAATTTGCACATATACACGCTGAGGAGTTTGCAGCATCCCCCCTAAACCTGAAGAGTATGATATTCGCCAAGATACCGGAGAAGAGGGTACTGGCAGACCCCCTAGCCTCAACAGTGCGGGCATGGACATGAATGCTCAAAAGAGTGGGTTGTGACATACCGTACTGGCCGCACCTACCACTATGGCATTATCCCGCACTAGAACCCATGGCCAAACACACCATACAGAGAAGGTAGGACCCAGACAAGAAAGCAAAAATCGGAGATCTCTTCCCTGAAGGAAGATTCTTTACTGCTGCTGAAATCCAAAACAGAACGGGCCCAGGCCTATTCAAAATCCTACAATACCAACGCCTGAAAGCAGCCTGCATAAAGAAATGGCCATCCTTCCCAATGGCTCCTCCTACACATAAATGCATATCTCATATACTGACGAAAGATGGTTTTACCAGCAACGTCTCCACATTATACCAAGTGGTACAACGCAATACCCCATCTAAGAATAAGATGAAAGAAAAATGGGAAAGGGACCTGAACATGGTGATTGATGGGCAAAAATGGGTAAATTACTGTAGATTTACCAAGGACATCTCTTTAAACGCGAACTTCAGACTCATACAGCTAAAAATACTAAATCATCTGTACATTACCCCAAGTAAGGTCGCCAAATTTGATCGCACTAAACAAACTACATGTCCCAAATGTGGAGAGGTAGAGGCCAACTCAATTCCCATGTACTGGGAATGCCCCGGATTAAAATATTCTGGGAAGAGAAAGCAGTAACCATGAGCGACATACTGAACATGCACGTCCCGGCCATGCCGCAGAAGTATCTACTGGGGGATATCGGGAAGGCCTCTATAAAAACTCGCAGACTGCAGTGGGAGGAGCGGTGGCCAAGCGCAACATCCTCAGGAAATGGAAATCCAAATCCCCTCCCACACATGGAAACTGGCTCTGAGACCTTATCAACGTACAAGAAGACGAAGAAACATATACAGGAGGCATCCAAATCACCTCCAGACCAAAGGATATTTGGGGCCCCCTCAGGGAGTACTTACGAAGCGAAGACGACCTCTCCGACAAATGAAACGCATAGACTGTATAAGGAACATATGCTTCACTCTAACCGATTTAGATGCGATATGAATGCCTAATGCCACATTTGTTGATCCTTGTACTGTAAGATGCCAGCAATAAAGAAAGTTTAAAAAAAAAAAGCCTTCTGATTTAAGCACTCCCCCCTTACCTGACAATCACCAACCGCTCCCTAATTCAAGGCACCTTACCCTTGCCAGTCAAGACTGGACAAATCATACTGCTTCTCAAGAAACAAACACTGAACCCTGAAAACCTCAGCAACTACCGCCCCATCGCCCATCTTCCCTTCCTAGGTAAGATTCTTGAGAAAGCAATAGCCAGAGAGCTCCAACACATCAAAGCCAAAACCCTCCTTCAGTCCTATCAATTTAGCTTCACACCCAGATGAGCACAGAAACGGCTACCATCAATGTGATCAACAATGCCCTTAAAATCCTCGATGAGGACCATCCTTTCCTCCAGATTCTCCTTGACCTCTCAGCAGCATTCAAAACAGTAGACCACCAGACAGTCACCAATGATCTACAGTCACCAATGATCTACAGCACCACATGGGTGATCAGCGAGATTGTCCTCAGCTGGTTCAAATCATACCTTTCTAATTGAAACCATAGAACCACTTGCAAGTCTCCTGCCTCCACACAACAACCACCAGCACACAGAGGACATGTAGCTCCCCCTCAAGATATTCTCAATTGAACACATCTAAAAGGCTCAAAGTGTGCCCCTCATTGATGCAGTTGTGGGTGTCCAGTGCTTCACTGAAGTTCAACCCCTCCAAGATTGAATACCTACTGCTAGGCCTTTTGTTTATTATTTGAATAAAATCGCAGGTAGAAATGCCACCTCCTTGTCCACCTACTTCTTCTGACCTACCACAGCACCAACAAAATAACTGCCCCATTGGCTTCTACAACTCTTATGGCCAAGACACCCTTCACTCACAGGCTCTTCCCTATCAAGACAGTAGTGGGGGTGTGTAAACAGTATAGAAGCCGGGGATGAAAAATTGGCACTACAATCATCAAATTGGGCACATTTTCTAGAGAGGGAGCCACCAAAACAGCACTTTGCTTAGGACAGCAAAAATACTTGAACTAGCCCTGCTTACTGATAGACACGTGTCAGCATTTCTGTGAAAAATGTTTTACATCGGTTCCAGGACATGTTATTTCAGAACAGCATGGTGACAAACATAACCATGCTAATGGAAGTATGATGATGAGTGAAAATCTAATAGCATAGTAAACACAGAAGTCATGGAATTACACTGTGAGCTTGTCACAGACTCGGGGTAGACAGGGCTGGTGGGTATTGACAGGAGTAGGTAGTATTTGAAGGCTAACTCAGAATTGTGAACAAAGGTGGTGGCGAATAGGTGATGGAGAAGGACTTTTTAATCAAGCAATACAAGGTAAGTGAACAATCAAAACTGGGACGGAACAACGACGTCTTGGTGGCGAGTCCACTACCAAGGGAAAGGTGGTGTGGAGGGAGATGAAAACCAGGGTCATTAATTGCAACAGAACTGTGTTATGCCTTGAAAGTTGGAACATGGAAGTGGGCCTGGCTCCGGAGGTTACAAAACCTGTGGTAGTTAAAGGTATGGAATTGAAAGCAGTAATTTAGGGTAAGGTTGCAGGAATGGAGGCATAGAAGTAGACAGTTACAGTTGCCAAGGCTGCTGAGAACAATTGTAGTCATCAGAGTTGTGGCTGAGTGGAAACAGATCTAGCAGAACTGTAGTCATTTGAAAGGGTGTGGGGGGGGATTAAGATAACTCGAGGAGAATATGAAGGAGTGAAGTATGTCACTGTCAAATGGAATACCCAGACAAAACCAAAGAGTAACCAAATACATAAACTAGTATTTACCCTAAACAATGGCGAAGGGCAGGGATGCTATGTGAGAGATGGGAGTGGACAAGGCAAAAATAGATTTCATGGGACAAAAATCTATAATTCAATATTATTCTCCCCCTATGCCCAGGAGTTTTCAAAACCTGTCTTCCATTATATTTTGCAGCACACACCACAATGCTGACCAGGATGCAAAAAAAGGACCAGTGGGGGTGAGGCAAATTGTGGCGCAGACCCAAACCAACCCATTACAGCCTTTGTGAATGATCATTCGGAACTATTGAGTGAATGATGAAAGGACAACTTACTCTTGGAAAAAGTAGTATAGTATTAATTCATTTCAAGTGTGACTTCATAAATAATTAAAATGAATGATGCAGGAAGTCATGTTAAGACACTAATCAAAATAATAGTGTATTTATAGTAGACATATTGAATTTATAAACAGCATAAATGACTGCCATTTGTCCAGAAACAGAATCTCGACTACATTATCATTGCAGGCCAATATGTCAAAGCATGAAGGTGGCTTTACAATGAAAAAACATTAAGCACACATACTGACATACGTAGAACAAAAAAACACTATAGAGATTAGCATACCTGAACAGGAGCAATTACTGCACATGGCCCCCCTTCAAACTGTTCCAAAGCAGTCGATTCTGATTGACTAAATACAAATCCTACAAATAAGAAATATTTGATGATTAACAAAACGTTAACAGTAGGATGCACAGTTTCTTGTGGGGGGAGGAGGGGTGCTTGGTATTTTTCTTTTTATTCTGTGAGCAATGATAGGTCATATTTTTTTAGTTCTTTGAACATATTAAGCCTTGGTTTGTTATACAATCCTAAAACTGTAGTCCAGAACGTTTGGTCATTTGAACAATTATTTTACAAGATGTGTTAACTGCACATTACAGAGTGTTTAGCACAAAATATCACAGATAATGCATAGTTTGAAGAGGAGGCAGTGCAGTGGTTTTGAAAGACTTAGTGATCTTAAGGGCATAATCCTAACCACTGCACATTACAGTGGATAGCATCTTCCCAGTTTACTGCACAGCAAATTTTACAGGTGATATGGTACTAATCACTTCATACCATACATTAACCCTTCGAATGGAATAAGCTAGAGAACATACGATAGCAAAGAACATTAGAATACTGGCCAATGAGAGCCATAAGTCAGTAACATACTGCTCTGACTATTTAGGTTATTCTCTAAAGTGGTAGGGCTAAATAGAAGGCATGTTTTCGGACAAAGGACTATATTTTTGTTTAGAGGACTAACAAGCACTCGTACCTTCGGTTACTAGGTAGAGAACACCCTCATAGCGATAGGGACAGACAGGACGAGAGTCTGGCCTCCTTTTCCTAGTTCTTCAAAAGTTCCAACCTATCAGATAAACAGAAGCAGCTCTTCTTCAGGTGTTAGACAGAGACTGCCCTGCCATCCTCATTCTTCTTGACAGCCCACCTTTGACTCTCTCAGCCTATGCTACCCTCCAATGGCATTACTGGCAGTGCCCTTGGCTGTCTCGCCTCTTTTCTCCTTGATAGAGAAATCGACGCTGGGTCCGGATCCCTGAAGGTTATTTTCTCCCTGTGGTTATTCAATAATTACCTTCAACCTTTAACAGTCCTCAACAATCTTTTACCCTGAACCCTTCAAATAGTAGCAGATGACACACAGATTGCTTTCAAGCCTGGGGATGAGGAGAAAACTCAACCTAAGCGTCCACCTTAATCCCTCATCCACGATTGGATGTTTAACAATAACCTTTATCTTAATGTGGTAAAACTTAAATCATCTACATGGTTTCCAATATCCCTTCGGCATTGCATTTTACCTTGCCCACCGCAATGGTATGCCTCCTATCCTGGTCTCTACACCAAGGAATCGGGGGTTAGGTTTATAAGGAGACTTATATGGCAGCAAGTTCATTTAGTACACTACTGGAATGGAACACAGGAGAGGTGTCGACTATCTCCATTGAGCCACTTATTTTAAACAATAAAAAACCTTTATTGAATGCATTTGATGAAATCTCTTTACAATAACTTTACGCAACAAATTACAAACTGCAGCGTCAGCAGATTCTACATTTAATCTACATATGAACTTTTGGGAGGAGATCTTGCATCAGTAAGTATGAAGCAAAGTATTGAAGATGTGGTCTGTGTGACCATACATAGTAGGACATAGAATACCCTCTTCTACATACAGAACATGATATTTAAACTTACCTACGACCTCCATTTCATCAATCAACTTCTTGGTGTCCCAACATCCTTATGATATATGGTTAGGGGCATTTTATCAAAACATAGTGGCATAAGGCTTCAAAACGTTGTGGCACCATATGGGTATGTATTCACAGGTGTTTTATAACATGCTATATCATATGTATTTCATGTACATTAGCACAGTGATATTGTATTCCTTATAAAACATGGGGGATAGTTCCCCAACAGCACCCCTCTCAAACTCTGGTCACTATTGATCTATCCCCAAAGTTTTTCGTTTTCTTGTTTCCCTTTATTCTTTTCCACCATTGACTCCCTTAGCCCTTTCACTCTGGTTGATTGCATTTTTATCCTTTCATCTATTAACACAGCAATGTTATTCCTGAATTTAATCTTTGTCTTTTCCTACCCTTTTCATTACCCTCCACCCGCCCCCATGCCAGAGGTGAAGTGATGTTTCAGGGACAGGCTGGCAGGAGGCTAGAAAAAGGTGCAGCGGGAAAGCAGTTTGTTGAGGCTCACTAAGCAGCGTGATGACTGAATTTTTTAAAATGTGAATTAAATGGAAAATTCCAAGCCAGAGCGGGTAAAATGTAAATAAGGATCAGGAGACTAATGATAAAGTAGCTGGTAGAAGATTAAAAACAGATGTTAAGGCTGAAAGTGCTAAGCTGCTGCAAATAATGTTCCCCAGCAGCGTCACAAGACGAGTGATGGGGGTTGTGGATCAAAAGCACAGAGGCATTTTCCATGCACACTTTGCCTTATACAAAGCATTGTGTGCTGGAGAGAGACATCATTGGGGGACTTTTCAATGGGTGAGAAGAGGGTACAGAGCTAGAGAAACTTCAGATGGGAGCTTCTGCTGATCAAGAAATGAATAAAAGCAAAATTCAGACAATAGCTTAATGCATTTAGAGCAAAGAGCAGAGAATAGTATAACTAGAGCTGTTGAGGTCAACAGATCTTGGGTCTGATAGAATGAAAGATGATTATGGGGAGGAGTGCAACAAGTTATAAACAGTGAGAAGAACAGTGTGACAGGAGACAGGACATGGACTAGAACAGATGTTGACGACAAGGGGGCAGTGATATGGAGGAGGCGAGGTGAAAAAAGTCCAAGACAGAAAGGGCAGGTGAATGTGGATAAGGGAGTCAAGAGGTGTAGATTAAAGTCACCATGGTGAAAGCATGGCATATATTAAGAGAGACAAGAAACATCTAAGTGTTCTACACAGGTGACAGATGCACAGGAACACAATAGTGTTCAAGAGAAAGTGGAACACTGATACCAAGTCACCAGCAGGAAGATGGAAAAAGGAAAGAACTTGGATCCTGGATAAATAGTAGAGACTAGCAATGCAGACACGAGAAACTATGAGAAGGGGCTACTAGAGAAAATGGTTAGACAGTGGATTAGAGAAATCGTTGCGAAACAATTTAACAGAGGATGTAGGTCTGGGGGAGCGAACATAACTGGTGATTTAGGGAAAGAATGCAATGAGAAGTTGGTGATGCCCCTGGATTTCACTTTCCTGGTGTAATAAAATACTGAATTATGACATTGGATTTAAGAATAATCATTGCAAGCACAATGCTTCATCCATATCGGAAAAAAGGCCCGCTTACATAGGTCCCTGCTTGGTGTGCCGTCCCTTGATGGGGAGAGAGAGAGCTCAGCGATGGGAAACCTCCAGGATTAAGACCAGCAAAAGTAGGGTCTTCATCCCGTCGGTTGCCGAGTTAAGCCGGTCAGGACTTCTCACATCTGCTGAATTTAAAGGGTTTTGTTGCGATAAATCTGGTCAATTTAACTAAACTTTAAAACATGTTCAATGTATATATGGGATACATTACTCACCGTAATCGTATTTCTGATGCTTGCATCTGCTTAGATTCACATGCTATGCATCGGCCAACATCTAGTGGTAGCCGCAGAGTATTACATTTTTTGTTTTCAAAACTCGAAAAGGGACGTTGACACGGCGTGCCAGTAATACTATGCCTAGTGTGACATCTACTGTACCCATGGTCCTTCCCATGTCGAGTTCCCTCAGATTGTTTTGTTTCTGACATGATGTAGCATGAAGTGTAGCGCGATTCTAGATGTAATAAAGCAGATAAGAGTAGATAAAGCCAGAAAACATCTATGCACCTTCTACTCCACAGGGGAGGAAGGGTGGGCGCATTTGAATCTAAGCAGATAGAAGCATCAGAAATCCGATTAAGGTGAGTAATGCATCCCTTGCGGATCTGCATAGATCACATGCTATGCATAGATTAGCGAGCAGTGTGTGGCAAAGGTGGTGGGTTGTGAGAAGGTACAGCAGCAAATAGATGTTTTAGAACCGCTTTCCTCACCTGTGTTTCTGCTTTAGAGTGTGTGTCAATGCAGTAATGTTGAGTAAAAGTATGTCTGGAGCTACATATAACTGCTTTGCAGATGGTGTCCAGCGGGATGTTTGCAATGAATGCCTGAGTAGCTCCTGTACCCCTGGTAGAGTGAGCTCTTCGTGTAAAAGGCATGTTTGATAGAGAGTAGCAGAGTTGTATGCCTTTCACTATCCATCTGGAGATGGCGTTCTTTGAGGCATAATCAGCTTCCCTGCCAGGGGCCATGGAGACAAACAGTTGGTCTGTTTGTCTAAGCGGTCTTGTCTTGTTTATATAGTAATGGACCGGCATCCTTATATCTAATGTATGGAGTTATTCAGCTGAGCTTGAAGGGTATAGGAAGAAAGCTGGTAGTTCAATGGACTGGTTGACATGGAACTTAGATATGAACATAGGTGAAACCCTAGGGTGTGTTCTTAGTGCCAACTTGTCTTTGTGGATAACAAAGAAGAACAAGTTACTTACCCCTGGTAACGTTCTTTCGACAGGATGTTTCTCCCACACATTCCGCATCTTTAATATT
This sequence comes from Ambystoma mexicanum, assembly GCF_040938575.1. Classification (NCBI taxonomy): domain Eukaryota; kingdom Metazoa; phylum Chordata; class Amphibia; order Caudata; family Ambystomatidae; genus Ambystoma; species Ambystoma mexicanum. Next base: position 1,045,468,492 of record NC_090924.1, read on the forward strand.
CGGAATCCAGCCTCAGCTGCTTCGGAATTTTCTTTTTAGGCACAGGGCACTGTACATCGATGCAGTCTACTCAACGTTCTTTGAGGGCATCCGTCTCGAGGATGTCATCGTCAAAGGCATATGTAGCATGCGCAGCGCCCGTCTGCTTCCGTTCCGTTTTTTCTCATAGTAGAAATACCCGTATAACCACGGGATTGACCGTACTCAACCGTGAAGGAGCAAAAGCTGTAATAGCATGGGAAATTCTACTGTGGGGTAGGCTGGGAGGGCGATGAGGAATACATGAGAGGAACACTTGGAACACTTGTGTATAGGCGCGTTATAAATTTCATATTTGATCATATCTTATCATATATCATAACATCCAGTCGAAAGAATGTTACAAGGGGTGAGTAACTTGTTCTTCGAATGGATTGGGTCCTCCCACGTAGTCCTCATTTTGGATAGACTCCCAAAGCAGCATTAGATTTGGTGGAGGGAGTACGAAATTTAGTTTTTTTAAAGGTTTTCATGAACCGAATGCAGGGCAGTTTTTCTAAAGCTCCCATCCTGCCCAAGGGAAGACTCAAAGCAGTAATTTTTTGTGAACATGTGAATAGTAGACAACGTTGCTGCCTCACAAACAATATTTATCGGTACACCCCTTTGCAGGGCTGTAGAGGTAGCCATGCCCCTGGTGGAATAAGCCCTTAATCCTTCAGGAGGATCCTTGCCTGCCAGTCTAACATTCTAAAATCGCCCTGGATAAAGCCGTTTTCGTAACCGCCTGACCCAGTTTCTGGCCTATATAGCCAAAGAAAAGTTGATCATCCATGCGAAGGTCTGACAGCCTAGATATATAAAAGCTCAGAGCTCTACGATGGTCCAACATGTGTAATCTCTCCTCCTCCTTACCAGGATGAGGTGGGGGATAGAAAGAAGGTAAAACAATGTTCTGCCCTATGTGAAAATCAGAAATGATTTTGGGTAAGAATGAAGGTTTAACCCTCAGAACAACCCTATCCTTATGGAAAATAGTAAAGGGTGGCTTGGATGAAAGTGCCTGCAATTCACTCACTCTATGGGCTGAAGTTAGAGCTACTAAGAGAATGGTTTTAAAGGTTAACAACCTTAATGGAAATGAGTGTAAAGGTTCAAAGGGTGCAACCATTAGACATTTCAGTACCAGATTAAGTCCCAAATTGAAATCAGGAAAGGAGATGGGGGAGAGGGTTAGAGAAGGGGGGGTCTGAGGAGATCAAAATATTAAGAGTGTGCCCTGCAGGAGGAGTCGGGCCAGAGGGAAGAATAGAGACAGATAGAGGTCGTGAAAGAGTCCCGTGGCGGGACATGAAGCATCCCAGTGGATGTTGAAGTCTCCAAGGAGGAGGAGTGGAGTGGTTGATGCCAGGAGGGAGGAAGAGAGGTCCACCCACTCGGAGAGGAAGGAAGAGATCGGACCAGGTGGCCGGTAGATAATAGCCACTGTGAGAGTGGCTAGGAGAGAGAGAAAGCCTACAGACCAGGCATTCAAAGGAGGAGTAGGACTGCATAGGAATGATAGAGGCAGGAATCCACTCCGGGAAGATCAGGGCTACACCACCACCACAACAGTCGGATCTGGGTGCGGAGAGGATCTAGTAGCCATCACGAAAGAGTGTCAAAGCTGTGACAGAGCTGGTTTTGAACCATGTCTCGGTGAGACCAAGGACATCTAGGTCGAGTTCTTCGAGGAGACAGCAAATGTCAGGGGAGTGTTTGACGGCTGAGCGAGCGTTAAGAGTGGCGAGGTGGAGAAGGTTGACATCCTTGAAAGACTTCCAGTGAGGGGTACAAATCAGAGGTACTCCGTGCAGAGGTGTAGAAGGAGCCAGAGGTAGGGCAGAAGAGGAAGGAGAGGAGGGCAAGGTAGCCAAGGAGCAGCATGAGGGCGCCAGAGATGTGGTAGAGGAGAGAGGAAAGGTAATTGATAAGGCGCGGGAAGCATCCATCAAAGAGGAGGAGGTTGGCCTAAGGGCCTTGGGCCAAGAAGTGCCATTCAGGTAAACATTAATGATGACCTTAGAGGAGTGGAAGGGGGGCCTGGAGGGCCTCCCACCGGGTGCCACTATTAATAGGAGAGGAAGAAAAAGGAAAGAGCACAGAGACCATATGAAGAGTCCCATAGGTCTGGCGAGGGAACGACAGAGAAAGTCGGCAAGGGTCTTTCTGGAGGAAGTACTGGTATAGGTATCAGCAATAGGGAGGCCTGGGTTGGAGACCAAGATATCCTTTTTGAACTTCTTCCTACCAGACATAGTGAGGAGGGTAGGATAGTCGATAGTGAAACCGTTGGAGAAGGTAGGAGAAACAGAGCACCATAGGTGAAGTGGAAGAGGGGGAGGAGGAGAGAGGAGGGTTGACTAGTGGGATGAGGAAGGGGAGGAATTGAAGGAGGGAATACTAGGGGAGACCACAACAAGGGGGGTAGCAGCCAGAAGCGACAGGAAAAAGCAGGACAGATGAAAGCACAATGCAGCCATTGGGCACAGGCAAATTCAGAATTAGCAGGGCAGCTGGAAACAGAGTGAGCCACTAAGCACAGCTTGCCGTAATGAGAAGCTGAGTCCAGCTGAGAAGAGATGAGGAAAGGAGAGTCAGCAGTCTAGGAAGTGTTATTAGGTAGGCGACTAACTTGTAGGAACGAGGGAGCCGAGGTCCTCAGTGGGCTTGAAGAGTGCAGGGTCAACAACCACAAGGAAGTTTGGGTTCTAGTTACATCCCTTCCTAATCGTTTTTTTCTTTTTCCTTAGAAGGGACTCCTCAATAGGCGTTTTGGTCCCATCCCACTTCCCTCCCCATGCCTCTCCCCCTTCCCATAACTATCACCAGCTTCCCAGGTAAATTAATGCTTTTACGAATATTACAAGCGGCTATATGAAGGCTCTGTTGAAGGGGAAGCGATAATAGATCACACTCCCCAAACTTGAAGAAGCCGAAAGAGAGCCTAGAAATCCCTATAACATTAGAAGAGATAAAGCATGTAATAAAGCAACAGCCCACTAGCAAGGCCCCAGGAGCAGATGGACTCCCCAGAGAATTTGATAAAGCTTAAAAGAGAAATCCCCCCCCCCAATACTAGCGATGTTTAATGAGGCGCTCAGTAAGGGCAAACTGCCCGAGACTCTACGAGAGGCGAGTATCATCCCGCTCCTTAAACCCAATAAGCCGGACACAGAATGCGGATCCTATAGACCCCTCTCACTACTCAATCAGGATGGGAAAATCCTGATGGCAGTCATGGCTAACAGGTTAAGACCAGTCATAAGCAAACTTATACACTCAGATCAGACGGGCTATATTCCACATAGAAACAGAACTAACAATCTGAGGAGACTACATCACATCATTGATCACACCCAGGGGGGCTTGCAGGAGGTGGCGATAATTTCACTCAATGCAGTGAAAGCATTCAATTCCGTCAAATGGCCCTGGAAGAATACGGGTTCGGGCCCACATACCTGAAATGGTTGCGATTATCGTTTAACGAGCCGGTGGCAAGGATCAAAACGGGTTCCACTATTTCAGAACAATGGCAAATAAGCAAGGGTACCAGACAAGGATGCCCGTGGTCCCCAATGCTATTTATCTTAGCGTTAGAACCCTTGGAGGCGTATTTGAGGACAGAGTATTGGGAAGTCGGAATAAGTACCAAGGGAGGGCAACACCCGATTTCAATGGACGCTGATGATATGCTCCTGTACCTGCAATATCCAGAGGAGAACCTACAATATATTTTAGAGATAATGGCACGATACACAACTTTGTTGAGTAGAACTGTTAACGTGCAAAAATCAAGTATATACTCCCTGGGAAGGTATGTAGGAACGCCTAAGCACGAATTGCCGGTACTACCGGTAGCCTGGGAAACTGAGACGTTCAGATACCTAGGTATAGACAAAAATCATGATCCTGAAGCAGGACAGACAGAACACGGAAAAGGCGTTGAATAAAATTGAGAAAAGCATGGTATTTTGGACCAAACTACCACTTGTCCATGATGGGAAGAGCAGCATTGCTACAGATGGTGGTGCTGCCCAGACTATTACATTATTTCGCAAATATCCCATACGCAATACCCAAAAGGTTCTTCTTGAAACTACAGAATATATGCAGGGGCTTTCTCTGGCATAATTCAAGAAATAGAATAGCGCTGTGGAAACTACAAAATCCATATGAACAAGGAGGCATTACATTGTCAAATTTTGAAGTATACTATCTGGCCAGTCAGCTCCAATATGTAGCAAAATGGCTATAAGAGGAACAGACACCCAAGTCCAAGCTGTTGAGTGCCGAGAGCACCCCTTATTTCCTGAATTTAAGAATGTGGCTACTGAATAAAAGAAGAGTCAGGGAGGGCAGGTTGCTAAAGATGGGAGGGAAGATTTGACGTAGAGCTTTTTAATTGATAAACAACCCACCCGTGTTCCCCGCAGATACCGCTGGTGGTGCTAGAAGGAGTGGATGAACAAATTAGGCTGAATATCAGACGGAAGTGGGAACCGGTGGGGATAGCAACGATGGGCGACATATGTTTCGGCAGAGCCTAGGGATTTTGAAAGGTTGGTGGAAGACACAGCATTACATTGTAGGCAGCATATCACATATTCACAGCTCCTAAAGATTATAAAAAGCACGTGGCTTGTAGCTGTACTAGCCCTACAACCAGATGCTGTAATAGAAACATTTTAGGATGTATCGGAAGGAAGACATGAGTTCTCCTGCAAAAATAAGTTGATGATGGCTAAAATAGGGAAGGAGATGGTCCAAACGAGATTAAACTGGGAGGAGGGTGTGGGGGAACCAATGAAAGATGGGCTGTGGAGCAGAGCGCAAGGGTACCATAAGAAGGTATTGAGAAATTTGCAGTTACATTAGATTCAGTTGTACGTAACCCACAGAGCATACTTGACCCCTAGGAAAATAGCGAAGTTCAACTACGCAAGCATACAGAAATGCCCAAAATGCGGGGAAGTGGATGCAGGAATGGTACATATGTTCTGGTTATGCGTAGAGACAGGTAGATTTGGTGGAGAAGTAGCCCAAATCATGGCTAAAGCGGAGAGTAACCTTGACACGAGTACCCCTTGGGCATGCCTTTTGGGTGGGTTCCCAAGACCTTGTAGCGCTAAGCTTGTAAGCAAACTAAAAGACCTAGCTTACATATTGGCAAATTGCAGAATGGCAATGAGCTGGAAAGAGAGTATGAGACCGTCGGCACAGGTATGGTGGTGAAATCTAAATAAATGGGCAAATGCGGAAACCATGGTGTGGCAAGTAGCTAAGGGAAGGAACGAGGATGCAGAGGATGGACGCTTGGAGGCAATTGGTGGCTGCACTAACTATATCGGACAAAGATAGCTCTGGGAGTAGCAGACTTGGAGGTGAGACGTAATTGCGGATAGAGCTGGGCTGGGTAGTAAGTGGATGGGTGCTGGGCGAAGTAGGCCGGGGAGGGTGGGGGTAGTTACGGGCTGGGAAAGGGAGAAAATGATGCATAAAACTGTACGTGGAAGTTATATTGTACAATGGTTTATTAAGCTGTATGGTTGTATGTTGAAAAACCAATAAAATTGTTTTTAAAAAAAACTATCACACGCTTCCCTCTGTGTTAATACCACATTTCCTTCCTCATGAATTGATTGATTATTTGTTATGCGCTTATACACAAGTGTTTTAAAGCACAACCATGCATGGGAGGGAAAGACAAAGGGAAGACAAGACAATCTTACTAGGCATGGAACATTCAGATCATGCTGGTGAACAGAACAGGAAGTGCGTGGGGAGGGGGCAATAGGGACCAAGTACGTTCAGTCTCGTCAGAACATGGGTTTAGTACAGAGAGATACCACTCTCATAAGTCATAACCGAAGTGCAGTAGTGCTGCGGCAAGTGCAAGGCCCGGAGGCAAGTGCAGGAGACTGGCGATGAAAGCTTGGGACCTGTGAGGCTCTGAAGGTACACAAGGCAGCCAGTCAGCGAAACTGAGCAGAAGTAGAAGAGAGGAGAAAGAGGTGGTTAACAGGGAGAAGGAGAGAGAACGACGAGGCAAAGAGGAAAGTCTTGAGGAGTTTCCGGAACTTAAGGAGATCCAGCTCAAGACAGAGAGAGGCAGGGAGGCTGTTCCAGAGGAAGGCACCTGCAGTGGATAAAGATCTCCGCCCACCCCCAAATCTCTGCTTGGAGAAGCGGCTCTCCGGCAGAGAGTTGGAGGAAGACGAATGGAGGGCTCGGGAAGGAGAGTATTTGGGAAGAGAGCATTGCAGATAGAGTGGGCACAGGCCCCAGAAAGCCTTGTGGACAATGCAAAGGGTCTTGAACTTAATCCTTGCAGCCACGGGGAGCCAGTGAAGGGATTTCAGCTCCGGAGAGATGCGCTCCCTGGGCGTGAGGCCAAGGATAAGTCTTCTGGTTCTGGTCTGGATGAGTTGAAGAGGACGAAGGAGAGAAAAGGGCAGGTTGAGAAAGAGGCTGTTGTAGTAGTCAAGCCTAGAGAGGAACAGGGTTCTGGAGATGGTGAGCCTCTGGTGGAAGTTGAGAAAAGTAGAATACCTCTGAGAAGGTGCAGTTGGTAGTGGGACTTTTTAGAGATGTCCGCGATGTGAGACGGGACCGAGAGAGGGGAGTCGAAGATGACCTCAGATTTTTTTGCCGCTTTGGTAGGTGGAGACTCAGGGCCAATAGAGGCCGGCCAGAGAGAAAGCAGGAAGGTGGGAGCAGGGGTCCCAATGAGGACAATCTCGGTCTTAGTGGCTTTGAGGCAGAAGTTGTTTGCAGCACACCACGACTGAATTGTGGACAGTCAGGTAGGACTGAGGAAGAGACCGAGCGTAGCCTGAAGGAGAGCTGCGTGTCATCCGCGTAACCCATGGGGCCCATGTAGCCATTGAAAAACTAGAGAGGGCATTCCAAGATCCCATCTGTAAGAAGCAACGCGCGGTGGCACAGAGCGACGAAGACCACCAGTGCGCCAGCAGCGCCACGTAGCAGGAAGCACCCCCCCAGCAATGAAGACGGGACCCCTTACAGGCGCCGCCAGAGGAGCCCAGCAAGAGGCGAGGACAGCAATGGATGAACCCGGGTGAAGACGGTGAGGCTACCCCGCGACAGATCGAAGAAGTGGGAAGCTCCAGAGCACAACCCACGACGAGGCGGAGATCCCAGGAGACTGGCGATACCAGGACACGGTGAGAAGAGAGGCAGCCAGCGAGAGAGAGGGGGGGATCCAGGCGGAGACCAGGACCAGCGCATACCTCCTCCCGCCGACGGCCATAGTGCACGCACCAAGTTGGGAAAAGAGACACAGGAAGGCCAGCAGACCCGGAACACTACAGCCGGGAAGCCATGGGAGAAGAGGACAACATGAGCACAGAATAGGACAGAGGGAGCAACTGAAGCAACCGAACAGCGACACAGAGACCCCGCATGGGAGGAGCAATAAGGTGAGGAGGGGGTATCAAAGGGACCCATAAGGAAACAAAAGCAGAACGGGGAGACCTACCACAGATCAGATAAAGAAACCGGGCCCCCGGAAATAGTCAGATCAAAAACAGGGGGAGCCCTCCCCCCCCCCCCCCTCAGGCTAAACGGTCCCACGGGGCGATCCAATCCCAAACATAAAATTCTGTACCAGAAGAAGCGGGGAGAAGAGTGGGGCTGCAGGACAAGTTAACGTGGGAAGGAAAGTAAGAAGCACAAGGCCAAGAGAGGGTAAAATCACCAGAAGGAAGAAAAGTCGCATACCCCCAGAAAGATAACCAGAATTAGAGTGGGTATACCACCACCTCCAAAAATAAAAAGGGATACAACAAGAAGACACAAAAGAAACAAAACAACTGAACCACGTACAGATAGCGGGGGCACACATGTCCAAAGCCAGGCGCAAGCACAGGCCACAAGCGTCAAGCCAAAACAAGACCAAAACCTGGATAGACTTTGGGGATCGAACACACCGGCACCACAGAAGAATACGGCCCATAAAGGAAAGGGGAAGCACGATCAAGGAGAAGAGGAGATAGCAGACATGTCTACCAAGGAGGACGTGAAAGAATGGTTTAAAGAGTTCCAGGAACAATTCATGAAATCCATGCACACCCAATCTATGAAGGGAGAAATGAAACAAGCAGGGCAGGAATTGAAAATGAACATAGGGAAGCTAGAGGAAAGAAAAGATACTTTGGAAAAGTCAGTTCAGAACCTGGACGACGAGACAACAATATGCGGAAACACAGGAGAGGTTAACGACAATATCCCATAATCTAGAAATCTAATGTGAGGAGCTGGAAAATGGATCTCTCAGGTCCAACATACAAATCAAAAATCTGGTGGACTCAGTGGAGGAAAAAGATATCAAACAGGCGGTGCAACAAGTCTTCCGCGACATAATAGAGGAGGAAGAAGCAACAGAAATATAGATAAGACAGAATACACAGGGTAGGACCACGCCGCACGGGAGAATCTGGAGCTCGGCCCAGAGATGTTCTAGTGGCAATGGCGTCGTACCCACAAAAAGAGCAGATTCTGCAGAAAGCACAGACAATGGACCATATCAGGATGAATGGAAGACATACAACTATACCAAGACTTAGCACAATCGACCCTCCAGAAACGGCGAGAGATGTCCCCAATATCAAAACAATTAATGGCGAAATAGATCCGCTACAAATGGACGTTTCCCTTTGGCCTGCTTTTCACCTGGGAGGGCAAACAACAGAGAGTGACTACATGAGAGGAAGGGGAACGGATCATGAATGTACAAGAAAGGGACGGAACACAAGCCACAGGAAGAGAGCATACACAAGGGAGAAGAGCCCCAAGAGGATGGAACGCAATAAACCCAAAATCCAGGCACCCCCGCAACCTCAAGATACAAAATAAGCTATGTCAACCTCAGTCAGAAGAACAAGAATATGGAGATCGCCTAACTCTGACAAAAGCACCAAAGACTAGGAGTGACCGCGGGCAGTGATTCAGCGGCGGCGAGCTGGGACCATTCGGGAATCCCAAGAGAGACTAAGTGGGGTTTAGGACTCCCCGCGCCATAGTTACCCCTGAGTCGAAGAGGGCATGGCGCGTAGGGCGACACGCCCAAACGATCATAGGGCCCAGAGCCCTCCTCAGGGAAGTTACGGGAGGGGGTTGGGGAAAAGTTGGGGCATTACGGGGAGGGGAGTTTTTTATATTTTTTTTATTTTTATTTTTTTTTAAACTTTATTTTAGGGTTTTAACATAAGCATACAAAAACGGCCTGTCTCTACAGGTTCAATTAACAAAACACAAAAATAAATTACTTTCATAGCACACACAATACACATCAGATATTTGTGAATCGAATATTCATCGGAATATTTGTTTTTTAAGAAAGTCTATTCCGCTGGGTACTGGGTGTGAATAGTGGGACCTGGACCTTTATCTGGGTTGTGATTTGCTGGGTTTAAGATTGGGAATGTGCAACATCGGTAGTAGCAAGTAAGTAACTAATGTATGGACCCCAAATGTAAGGTGGTCGCCCATGCAGGGGAAGGGTCCGTGTGAACTCAGTATCCATGTCTTGACAGTAAAGGATATCTTTCTTCCACGCGGTAAGTAAGGGAAGGGGGCCACGTCCCCAGGTCAGGGCTACCCTTCTACGGGCGAGCACTAGGAGCAGAGAAGCCAACTTCCGCACTGGGGCTTGAAGGTGTTTTGTCATACCCAAGAGCGCGATGGTTGTGTCAGGGGCCAGCACCTCTCCTATTATGTTGCTCGTGTGTTGTAGAACTGAGGACCAGAATCGGGCTATTCCCGGGCAGTGCCATGCGAGGTGAACGAAGTCAGCGGAGGGGGCGCCACTTCTTTTGCATTGGTCTGAGGCTTCGGGGTGTTGACGTCGTTTCTTTTGGGGAGTATAGTATGTTTGATTCACGAAGTTAAAGTGGGTCTGCTTGTAGCGGGTATTTAACGCTACTTTTTGGGTTTGCCGGAGAATGTAGGTCCAGTCGTCTTCGGGTATTGTGGCATGGAGGGCCGCCTCCCATCTTTGTTTCGCCCTTGCGGCGGTCACAGTTGTATCAGCGAGCAGTGATCTATAAATTATGGACACCAACCTTCCCTCTCCCTCGGCCTGGATCATATTGTGCAACAGGGTCCACGGCGGTGGTTGTTTGGGGAATGTTGGGAAGTGGGCCTGCAGGGTATGACGCAGTCTGAAGTAAAGGAAAATATCGAGTGAGGTGGTGCCGCCCCTCTCCCTGATCATTTGTGGGGTAATGAACACGCCATCTGGGAACAGGTCCCCCATAGAGTTTATGTTGGTTTTATCTAGCCAGATCAGAAAAACCTTTTCGTTGGTCAGGGGAATGCCAGGGATAAACTTGACAGGTAGTAACGGGGAGTAGCTTATCTGTATTTCGTAATTACGTTGCAATTTTCCTCCAGATGGCGTATGAGAATAGGACTGTATTTAGCGTGCCATATCGGACCAGGAGCTTGCTGAAGATGACAGCTGTTAAGAAGTCTGGGGAGGCCAAGGCGCGCTCAACCTGAACATGTGGACGGACATATTCAGAGGCATACCAATGGCTAAGAAATTGAGCCTGAGCGGCCCAGTAGTATTTTTCTATATCAGGAAGTGCAAGGCCACCTTGTGACACCGGTAATGTCAGTGTCGTGTAGGCGACTCTCACTGGATTGCCAGCCCAAATTAGTTCTAAAATAAGACTTCTAATTTTCTGCAAGAATGTGCGTGGGAGTATCAGGGGTATATTCGTGAACAAACAGAGAAGTTTGGGGAGAATCATCATTTTAGTCAACAAAACCCTCCCCCATAGTGTTAGGGGAAGCGACTTGCATCTCTGGATGCGCTCACGGAGGGATTGGAACACTTGCCCGTAGTTGTCTTTAAATATCTCGTCATGGTTAAGTGACATGAGAATGCCAAGATAGCGAACCCTGGTGCTTTCCCACTTAAATCCGTGGACGTCTCGGAACTGAGGAGTAGCTGTTGTTAGCGGAAATATTACTGATTTGGAATGATTTATTTTGAGACCAGAGATGCCGCTAAATCGGATCACCTCGCGCATGATTGGATTGAGATTTGTTTGGGGATCTTTGATGAACAGCATCACGTCATCCGCGTAAAGGGAGACGATCAGTCTATGTGGGCCTAGGGTGAGGCCTCTATTAATTTGGTGCGTTCTTAGCCTGGAGGCAAGTGGTTCCATAATTAAGGCAAATGTAAGGGCCGACAGGGGGCATCCTTGCCTAGTTCTGCATTTCAACCTAACTCTGGGAGATCTGGTAGAGCCGAGGGTGATGTAGGAGGAGGGGTCATTATATAGTAATGAGACCAACCTAATAAAAAGTTTCCCCAGACCCATTTGTGTGAGTGTTGCAAAGAGATGTGGCCATTCGACAGAGTCGAAGGCCTTTTCGGCATCTAACAAAACTGCGATGGCCTGCTGTGTTGGGTCGAGTGCTGCAATGACTCCAAACAGTCGGCGAATGCCGTATGTCGTATTGCGTCCAGGAATAAAGCCGGCTTGGTCACCCAGGACCAGTGCAAGCATGAGGGGAAGGAGACGGTTTGCTAGGATCTTGGCCAGAATCTTGTTGTCGAGGTTAATCAAAGAGATCGGCCTATAAGAGGCGCAATCGTCTTGGGGTTTGCCTGGTTTGTGGATGAGAATTACATTGGCTTCGCGGAGGGTGGGCGGAAGAATCCCTCGCTCTAGGGCCTCTTCGTATACTTGGAGGAGTAGTGGGGCTAGCGTGAGTGCGTGAGCTTTATAAAATTCGCCGGTGAGACAGTCGGGCCAGGTGCTTTGGTATTTGGGAGAGATTTTATTGCCTCATTGATTTCCCCCTGTGTGATGGGCGCGTTCAGTGGTTCACGAAGGTCATGGATAACCCAGTACAATTCAGTATCATTAAGGTAGTTCTGAAGCTCTTCCGGGTTACTAGTGATTTGAGAGCTGTACAGGTCTTGGTAAAATTTATGAAATGTGTTCACAATGTCTTCTTCAGTGTATGTTAGGTTTCCCCTCGTGTCTCGGATGCATTCCACCCGGGGGAGTGTCTGATCCAGTCTCAAAAGGCAGGCCAGGAGCGCCCGGGTTTCTGCCCCTCCCCGTACTGTCTGATCCTGTGTCTGCGGCCCAAGAATTTCAGTTCACGTTCGGCTGCTGCTTGGAATTTTGATAGTTCTATCTTTAGGTCGGCCCGGGTCTGCACGTCTTGGGATGCCGTTTGCTTATTTTCAAGGTCTTTCAGGCGTTGTTCACTTCCTGTTAACTCGCGCCTAATCAGTTTTAGGATGCCATTTTCCTTAGCCATGCACACGCCTCTCACGTAGCATTTCAATGTTTCCCATAGCGTGCCGGGTGAGTCGACTGAGCCTTGGTTTGTCTCGAGGAAGGTGATGATGTCTTGCCGGAGCTCATCTGCGAAGACAGGGTCTAAAAGCGCACCCGATTTAAATCTCCAGTTCACGGGGCCTTTCGGGGTCTCGGATAGCATAAATTCGAGTGTGACCATGGAATGGTCGGATAGGGATCGTGATAGAATTTGGCAGGGGCCCCAGCTGAACGGACTACGGGACGATACCAGTAAATAATCGATGCAGGAGCTGGTGTTATGGACCGCTGAGTGAAAGGTGTAGCTCTGGGAATTTGGATGGGTGTGTCTCCAGATATCGGATAGCTCAAAGGCCTGGCAGATCTCTGTAACTTGGCGACTGGCCTTGGAGATTCTGTTGCTTGGACCCAGCGATTTGTCGATATGGGGGTCTAGAGGGGTATTGAGATCTGCTCCCCAGATGATTGTTGCTGAGGTATACACACCCAGGTTTGACATGATCAGTTATTCGGTCCGTCGACATTGGGGGCTTAGGTGTTCACCAGAACTATTTCTTTCCCCGCAAGTAGACCCCTTACCAACAGGAACCTGCCCTCTTCATCCTTCTTAAAACTGATCAGGCTGAACTGGCTTTCTTGTCGATCAGTATTGCAACGCCTCTCGCTTACGAGGAGTACAAAGAAAAGTATCTATGGCAGCCCCATGAGCGGGCCCAGTATTGCTCTGCGATGGTGTAAGGTGGGTCTCTTGCAGCATAGCGATAATGATCTTGTGTCTCCGTAAGTATTGAAGAACTTTCCTGAGTTTGGAGGATTGGTTGCCACCTCTGATATTCCAGGTAGCGGTTTTAAGTAAACCCAGATTGAGACGACAAAAAGGAGGGGGCTGATGCCACCTCCACCATGCGGATCAAATAGTACTTAAAGGTGTGGAGGGGCCTGTTACTCATCACAGGTTCCGGACTGAAGATCTGTAATTGTTGTGTGCTTGAACGCAGTCGGTTGGACGAGAACAACTCGGTAACTTTTGGATCCCTCCCTTGTGCGGGCAAACCCCAACAGGCCCACGGTATACCCACCCTCCCTTGCACGGGCAACTCCCAACTGGCCCATAGTGAACAGTCCCCGGTAAACAAAACAGTCAGCATTGCTGTGCTAGGGGCGCTAGTGGCCCTCCAAGAGGAGGCTGGCTCCCAGTCACATTGTGAGTTTGTTCCATGGTGGTGATGTTGTTGTCCTTATGATAACGAGATATCTCCTATTTGCGACAGCTGCGGAGTGGGTCTTTATGGCGGATCTCTTCTTGGTCTATTTCCCCTTTGGGGGTTTGCATCGTTTGAAGCAGATCTGCAGCCATTGCGGTCTAGGTATTCATTAGTCTCCTCAGGCGTGTTGAAGAACTGAGTTTTGCCTCCGTACTGTATGCAGAGTTTCGCAGGGAAAAGCATGGAATACTGGATTTGATTGTCTTGTAATCTTCGTTTTACTGCTGTGAATGAACGCCTTTGCGCCTCAACTGCTTGGGAGAAATCCGGGAAAAATTGAATCTTGTCTCCGTCATGATGGAGCGCACCCTTGTCTCTGGCGTCTCTCAGAATAGCATCACGGTCCCTGTAATTGAGCAGCTTTGCTATGATGGGCTGAGGATTTGCTCCTAGGACAGGTCTTGCATTGGGAACTCTATGGGGCCGCTCGACCACGAAGAGCTTCGATAGGATCTCCGCTCCGAACAGGTCCGTGCAGATCTTCTCTAAGTATTCCTCCATTCTTTGGGTGGGCTGATGTTCCCTAACGCAGACGATCCTTATGTTATTTCGCTCGGAGCGTCCTTCGAGATCTTCGTTCTTGGCACTCACCGCCTTCACTTGCGCCTCTAATAAGGATACTCTGGTAGTTAAGGTCGATGTACCATCATCAAGGTCGGAAAACCCTCTGCTCAACAGTGTCTAGTCTGTCGGCATGCTTGTCCAGTCTGTGCTGGAGTTGGTCGACTTTGGAAGAAAGGGAGTCTAGTTTGCTCCCTAGGCCTCCTATTCCAGCCTTCAGGTCCAGCATGATTTCTCTGATATCAAGTTCTTGTGACTCTCCAATTTCATGGGGCTGTTCTTGATTGGGCGATTGTGGTCTGCTGTTTGAGGTGGTTGCTTTGGCGGAGGAACAATCTTCAAAGTTTAATTTCCTCTGTGATCTATCATTTTACCCCATCTTTCAGTTGAATATGGTTGGTGGAGTGCCAGGGGGGTGACGTGCGACGCACCTGAGGGGGTCAACTGTATGTACGCAGAGTGTTCTGGTAACTAGAAGGCCAAGGGGGCCTCTGGCATGAGGCGCGGTTCTTGGGTCCCAGATTCGTTTTTGCACTGTTGCCTCAGGCTGAGGTGGAGGGGACTTTCGTGTCAGCCCCGTAAAATGAATGCCAGCGAATCCAGAGTAATTGCGCCGATTCGTTCACGATTAGGCCATCCTTAGATTGCGCTCTGATCTGGGCTGGGCTGCACTCAGGTGCTGAGGGTACGTCTGTGCCAAATGTCCGAGCTGGGTGGAAGTGGCGCTGGAAGCGGGGGCCACTGCCGCCTGATTGGCTGATTTATAAATCCCCCTCTGGTGGCTGTCTAACTGCAGGGCCAGCAGGGCCGCGGAAATTGCCGGCCGGTGATCATGGGGGCTCTGGGTGCTGGGCAGACCCGTTGCGGGCTCCCGCAATTGTGGTATGGGCGCAGGGCGCTCGTACCTGGATTCCTGCTGCACTTCCACCGCGCTCTCCACTGTGTCACTCACGGCGTCAGCGAGTCCCGCCGGCTCCTATGACTCTTGTCGGTCGCAGCCACTCTCTCACCGGATCCCTCCGATCCACTAGGAGCTCCGGCAGCGTGCCGTGGGCGATTCACCTGTCATCAACGAGCTCCGCAGAGACACGATCATCCGCACCACTCCGTGATGCGGGGGTTCCGACGATGCGCGGGCAGCGTCTCGTGTAGGTGTGGCTGGATCAGCTTTCCCGTGTGCACCAGTACGCCACGGCTCCAGCGAGGCTGCGCTCACTGGACAGCCGAAGGGCCTCACAGCCTGTCGCACACGGGCAACGTCACGGAGGGCAGAAGAAATAAATACAGGAGCTTATGCAGAAACGCCACAGCTGTCAACAACTGGAGATTAAAAACTGTGTGGAAGCCACGGAACACACGATTTTTCAGGATCTTTTAGGGAGCTCCACGGAGCTCACAGGGCGGCCGCCATCTTGGACGGCTCTCTAGCGCCCTCTCTACGGGGAGGGGAGTTAAGAACGGCGGCGGGAAAGTAGGGGAAGTTAAGGGACGGTTACAAAATGACAATGGGAAACCACTGGCATAGATTGTTACTGCGAAGATTCTACCCGACAGAGCCAAAAGAGAAAGGAACCACACATAGCACGATGGGGCTGAAAATCCTAACATATAACATTAGAGGATTAAACTCCCCAGTAAAGAGGAAAAAAGTGGAACACTATCTACATAAAGAAAAATGTGATATAATAATGCTCCAAGAAACGCACATAAAAAAGAAGGAAAAAGGGAAAAACCACCTGAAAGGTTACAATCAGATAATACAAGCTAATGATGGGGAGAAAAAAAAAGGGGTCCTAATAGCATTTGCAAACTCTCTCAACGTGCAAATTCAAGAAACACAAGCGGACAAACAGGGAAGATTCTTGTTTGTAAAAATCCAGATTGAAAACCGCCGGCTTAAACTCGCAACACTCTACGCTCCAAATATGGGCCAGGACGGGTTCATTAAGGACACGCTGAACAAATTAGATAATTTTACGAAAGGAGAGATTATACTAGCCAGAGACTTCAATCTAGCATGGGACTCCAGCGTAGATCGATCAAACCCAAAACTCTCACATCAGGGAACCGCAACGCAATCACTAAGGAACACCATGGGGAAACTGGCGCTAGAAGATGTATGGCGGTGAACCAGGGGCACGACCCCGGGATTCACACATCACTCCCATGTACATGGCACAAGTTCAAGGATCGACTATATGTGGGCCTTGGTGAGCCTAGTTGGGGAGATTCAGGATATAGAGAAGGGCCCCATATCATTATCAGACCATGCACCTCTGAGGCTAACACTTCCCACATGTCGCAAACAATCAAGCTTATGGCGATGGATGCTACCACGGGAAGTTATACAAGACCCAGTAATGCGCGAGACGATCAGAGAACAAATACCGGACTATTTCAAACAAAACAACACGCCAGAAGTGACTAAATCCACAATATGGGAAGCACTCAAGGCGGTAACGCGAGGACAGATGATCGCGCGCAGAAGGACAGACAACCCCGGAAATGGGAAAAAGAACTGGAAGAAAGCTTAGCGAAAATAAGAGAAGAAATGTCGAACAATCATACCCTAAAATTAAAGAGAGTTTACAGACATATTCAGGGGCAGCCAGAATCCATACGAACGAAAAGAGCAGAGAACCAACTACTACATCTGAAACATTGGTACGCAATGAAAGCAAACAAAGAGGATAAACTCCTGGCAAGACAAATAAAAGGCAAACAACAAAGCCAGATGGTGAAGGCCTTGAGAGACAGGAACAATCAGAGGAAATGCAGTCGAAAGACATAAAAGAAATATTCAAAGAATACTACCAAAGTCTGTATACGACAGATAAACCTAAAGAAGAGGACCAAGCAAACTATCTGAAGGATTTATCGCTCCAAAGAATATCACCGGAGGAGAAACAGCTGCTGGAGGAACCAATCACGATGGAAGAAGTAGCCAATGCAATTAGAGAACTCCCGAAAAAGAAAGCCCCGGGGCCGGACGGCTACACAGCAGCATTCTACAAAACATATGCCGGAGTCCTCAGGCCGATCCCAACAGATATATATAACACCTTCAAAGATACATCTAACATCACCAACACCATGAACAAAGCAAAAATACTGGTCTTCCATAAAAAAGGGAAAAACCAGGAGAAGCCGAGCTTGTACCGTCCCATAGCTCTGATATACTTGGATGCCAAACTGTACACGAAAATATTAGCCAACAGACTTGCACCGCTCCTCCCTAAGCTGATTCACCAGAACCAATTTGGATTTGTCACAAATAGAAGGACACATGATAACATAAGACGGGTCATCCACCTGATAGAGAAAGTGGGACTCACCAAAATTCCAGCAGCAATACTGGCGCTAGATGCAGAAAAAGCATTGGAACGAGTAGTGTGGTCCTTACTGTTTCAAATCCTGGAGAAAATGGGCATGTGTGAAACATATATAAAAATGATATGGGCCAAATACAACACACCCTCGGCCAGAGTAGCGTTGAATGGAGAACTATCAAATACGATCAAGATAGGAAGGGGCACAAAACAGTGATGCCCTCTCTCCCCGTTACTATACGCAATAGTTCTAGAACCACTACTGGTGAAAATCAGAGAAACACCCGACATCCAAGGCATAACAATGGTTGGGATCTCCCATAAAAAAGTGGCATACACAGACGACATGATGGTGGTTCTAGCGGACCCGGTGGAAACACTGCCTCGTCTCATACAAACAATAGACGAATACGGAACGATTTCCGGATTGAAGATCAACAAACAAAAGTCAGAGGTAATGGCTGTACAGGGAGATGAACAAGAAATCCAGAAGTGAGCAAGAGAACTTAACCTGTGAGTGACTAAAGAAGGGGTGAAATACCTGGGCGTCACACTGACCGATACAATTAAAGGCCTGTATGCAGGGAACTATCCAATCCTCCTGGAACAAGTGAGAAAAGACTTGGAAAGGTGGAACCCACTATCAATAACATGGTGGGGCAAAATTACAGTCATACAAATGACGATACTGCCCAGACTACTGTATTATTTCCAGGCACTCCCCATACGAATCCCACCCTCCTTTTTCAAAGCACTCTCCAAGATGATATCCAAATACATATGGCAAAACAAAACCCTGAGAATCTCCAATATTGCACTCTCAGCCCCAAAGGCAACGGGAGGCATGGCACTACCACACTTTAGAAAATACTATGAGGCGGTCCAGATGTGGACCTAAGAGAATGGATCCCAAACAGATCTGAGAAGCTATGGGAAGCACAAGACAGGGCAGTGGCGAAGACGAACCTACATCTGCTATGGCTAAAACCGGAACATAGACACCCAAATGCACGCATAAGCGAGATCATGAGCACAACACTAGAAATTTGGAACAGGGCAACAAAAAACGGACATTGACAATAGATCCGGCTCCCTTCATGCCGATGTTTGAGAACCCCGAATTTCAACCGAGTACAGAAAAAGGGGCATTTCAGAAATGGATAAAAGCGGAGTGCACAAAAGTATGTGACATATTTGAAGACCAACAAATCACAACATTCGCAGAATGTAAGGAACTCCTCGGCCTCATGGAAATAGATAAGTATAAGTACGAACAACTCCACCACTGGCTATCATCCCCAAGAATAACACAGGCGACAACTAGAGAGCTAACTCCATTCGCATCATACATCTTGTCACAACCAGGAGATAGGAAATTTGTCTCAACTATGTACAGATTTCTAAATACCTAGCAGGAAGAGACAAATTGGCAATATATGAAGAGATGGGAAAAAACACTGGGAAGGGAGATCGAGAGAACAATGGACATATGTATGGCAAATAATACCCAAATGGACACGGGCGATCTAGTCAAGAGAAGCATGGACAAAAATAATAATACAATGGCACTCTACACACCGGAAAGACTGCACAGAATGTTCAACACTACACAAATCAAATGCTGGAGAGGCTGTGATGCGATAGGCAACTGGAGACACATATGGTGGGACTGCCCAAAACTCCAGGACTTCTGGTTGGAAGTAAAAGCCCAAATGCAGTAAATGTTCAAGGGATCAGAAAACCTAGGGGAAGAGGTCTGGATGTGCGGCATGTGGGACCCCCGGGATAGAACGATGACAAAAATGCAAAAGAGAAACTTTATGGGACTTCTAACTGCCGCATGGCTAACCATTGCCCAAAAATGGAAACAGAAGACACCTCCATCCAACCTAGAATGGCTATGGAGGGTATGGCAACATATAGCATTGGAGCGTATAACCTATAATATTCAAGAGGCCCGCCAAAACTTCATAACAGACTGGGGATGGCGCTAGAATATTTACAAAGTGACTACATGTTATAGTGGTGCCCGCACAAAATAAGAATATTGGACATGTTCACATAAACTAGAAGGACTTGGAGGGATTAAGAACGTACTTATCAAAGACAATAACCGGTGGGAAAAGGAAGGGGTAAGGGAAAGGAGGTGAGCCAACTTTGGGAGTCCCAATGTTAATGTTTAAGAAATGCAAATAAAAATAACTTTAAAAAAAAAGAAAAACTAGAGAGAAAGGAGGTTAGCCACGCCAGGGCCTGATCAGTGAAGCCCAGGGTATCACAGAGACGTGTGATTGGGTTGTTGTGGTTCACTATATTGAAGGCAGAGGAGAGGTTGAGTAGAATGAGGACAGAGGGAGAGTTAGAATCAAGATTTGAGAACAGATCTTCACAGGTGTTCAGAAGAGCAGTTTCCATGCCTCTGTATGCGCTAAAGCCAGACTGGTGGTCATGGAAGCAACCAACAGATTCAGTGTGGAGGATAAGCTGAGAAATAGCCAATTTATCCAGGAGTTTGCAAAGGAAAAGAGTGATAGAGATCGGGCGATAGTTTGCCGGAATGGAAGGGTCCGCAGAATGTTTTTTGGGGAGAGGGTGCACTAGGGAGTGCTTAAGAGCAGTGGTGAAAACTCCAGTGGCGAACGAGAGGTTCCAGAGGTTGGCCAATGTTGGGACGAAAGAGTTAATGCTGTCATTGATGGTTTTGGAGGGGCAGAGGTCCACCTAGACCAGACTCGTCTAGTGACCTCCTCAGGTGCGACATGGGAGAGAGAAGAGAGAAGAAGTGGTGGGGTGGCCAAGGGCAGTACAAGAGATGTTGGTGCATGAGGTGGTGAGGAAGACAGAGGATAGGCTATCCTGTGTTTTTGAGGTGGAGTGTGCAGCCGGGGCCGAGCAAAGGGCCTGGGTGGATGTAATGGTGGTGGAGGCTGCAGTAGGATTGGCTAGTTCCGTGCAGACTCTGAAAAGTTTGGCTGTGTTATTGGATGCCACGGAGATGCAGGCTTCAATAAAGAGACTGGTCTTGGATGCAGAGTCTATCCTGCGTTTAAAGGAGGCAGCAGGCCAGTTTGTCAGAGGTGCGCCTGAGGAATCACATTTCCGTTTGGCTGCCCTGCACTTGCGTTTAAGGGAAGCCAGTTTGGAGTTGTACCAAGTGCTGCACTTTTTGGTAGGCTTCAGTCGTATCCTCATGACAGGGGCAAGAATATCAAGAGTGTTGGAAACAGAGAGGTTAATGTTAGAGAGGGCTGTTTCAGCATGGGAGTCAGCCGGAGGAGTAGAAGGATCAGAGTAGTTAGAGGCAAAGCCAGCCACTGACACTCATTTAATCCGGGTATATCGGTTGTTAAAGTTAAAAAAGGGGGGAAGAGAGAGAAAGAGAGAAAGAAAGTGAGAGAGATAGAGAGAAAGAAAGTGAGAGAGATAGAGAGAAAGAAAGAGATAGAGATAGAGAGAAAGAAAGTGAGAGAGATAGAGAGAAAGAAAGTGAGAGAGATAGAGAGAAAGAAAGTGAGAGAGATAGAGAGAAAGAAAGTGAGAGAGATAGAGAGAAAGAAAGAGATAGAGATAGAGAGAAAGAAAGTGAGAGATATAGAGAGAAAGAAAGAGATAGAGATAGAGAGAAAGAAAGAGATAGAGATAGAGAGAAAGAAAGAGATAGAGAGATAGAGAGATAGAGAAAGAAAGAGATAGAGAGATAGAGAGATAGAGAAAGAAAGAGATAGAGAGATAGAGAGATAGAGAGATAGAGAGATAGAGAGATAGAGAGATAGAGAGATAGAGAGATAGAGAGATAGAGAGATAGAGAGATAGAGAGAGAGAGAGAGAGAGAGAGAGAGAGACACTGACTTCCAATAGTAGTTGATGGTGTTGATATTGTCTTGGTATATGGTATATAATCAGATAGTAGAGGTGGTTTTTGTGTGCTTTCGAGTAGTAGTTAGGGTTGTTTGGAGGTAAGTATGGAATAGAGTGTGGTTGTGTATTGCTGGGGCGTGTTAGAAGGATATTGTGTTGATATTGTAAACTATTGCGAGAGAGGGGGGGCATGAAAGGAGAGAAACATTGGGACGTAGTGAAACTGCAATTGTTGGATTGGTCGCAAATTGTGTTTTATTATAATGGCAGACAACCCAATTGTCCATTTGTGTAAGTCGCTTACACAATATAAATAAAAATATTCTTAAATACCATGTTCAATGGAATAAGGACACAGCTGCCAAAATGGTCCAGCCATGGCCCGAAAAAGGGACACACTCGAAGCATCTTCTACACCATATCACACATATTTACACGCCACACACAAGGGAAGCAAATTACAGAGCAGACTAAGCATACTAGACTTATGGAAGATGTTTGAGGGGGAACACCCAATCAAAAAAAAAAAAAAGTATAGGGTAGAAGAGACGATGAAGGGCGTGTGGAGCCAACAGTGCCTCCTCCCCCTCAACCATAGGCTCCATACTCGACCGTGCCAGGATTATATCCATTGCAAGCTGCTGCAGGATACAGTTATCCCCGATATGTGCTCCCAGTGGTGGAAGACAATAACAAAGAACAGGGAAAAGAAGGTGGCACAAAAGGCACATTATCGTTTTCTACTCGCTATACTAAACGGCGCATTTCCGAAGCACAGTTAAAAGAAGCAAAGGAAGAGTTGAAAAGAGTGAAAAGCAAAAAGGGAGAGGAACAAGAAGCAGCAGTGGTACCGAACAAATGGGTAGGAGGACCGATATTTAAAATAGACGGACGGAAAACGGTCAATGACAACATGAAACAATGAGATAGTGGATGAGCAGGAGAGAAGAGTACAGAAAGGAAGTTAATGCCAGCATTAGAGGAAGAGTGACCGAGGACAGAGAAAGAGAATAGCGAGAGGGGAGTTGCAGGTAGCGTTAGCAGAAACATAGAAACATAATAGACGAGATTGAAAGAGGAGTTTATGTGAGTTGAAGTATCAGCAATGAAGCGTTAGAAGTGGAAGAGCAAGAGGAAGATGAGTGGGAAGGTGAGGAAGAGGGAGAGGCAGCGACACAAGGACCTCAAACAGGTGCGCCTGAAACACCAGAGTATACACTAAAAGATATGCAGGATGACTAACTAATACAGAGCGAGGACCCATCGCTCCCGGAGCTTCTTCAATACACCATGTGACCAGATAAAAATGTGCCAGGCCGCCGAACTAGCAGCATGGCAGTAACTTTGAAAGGGACAAAGGGTGTGGTTGCACCCATATGCAAGGTAGGGGTGACACAGTTACCATTGCTCCAAAAGTGTAGGGGGCTGGCTCAGTATGTGCCATGGTCACAAATGGATGAAAACAAATTGATGGCTACCTTACCATGGTTGACAGCAAGGGCATGAAAGTGGATTTAGGGGTTGGAGCAAAAGATGTCAGGAATGACGTTAGCGGTAGGAGACATGAAGAGTCTACTTACTTCGACATCGCGAGGACAATCAGATGATGGATGGAAAAGAGCAGGTTATCTCGCTGTTGTCATGCCCGCGCCGCTGGCACACGCATTGGCAACCATCATGGACTACTTGGTACTCATTTATCCTCCTAATACTCCTTGAAAAACTCCTTTCCACACCTTGGTCTTTTATTTCCATTTGCTCAACTTTGGTTCTTTCTTATTTTATTCAATTAACTACATTTACCATAATGCACCTGGCTACAGTCCTCAATTCCTGGCTATTCTCATTCATCATTTTTGGGACCACAATCCCCAGAAGCCCTAGCGGCCAGTGCTGATTCCACCTGCTCAGGACCAGAGAGGGAGGAGGCAGATTGTCATCAGGAGTGCTGCCCCAGGTGCTGTCAATTAGCTGCCTCAGAACAGGGCAGGGCTGTATATAAGCAGCTGCCTGCAGGAGCACAATGTCTTGCATCTTGAGATCTCGCCGCTCCTGTTTGCCTTGACCTGCTACATTGTATGCTGTTCCTGTTGCTGCATTATCCTGTTTTGATCCAGTGCCCTTTCCGGGCTCCCTGCCTTGCAGCCGATCTAGCTCCGCTGCCTTCTACCTAAAGCCCTTGTCCTCTGGGCTCCCTGCTCTGCAGCCTGCCTCACTCCGGCTGCCTACAGTCCTTGTCCTCTGGGCTCCCAGCTCTGCAGCCTGCCTCACTCCGGCTGCCTGCAGTCCTTGTCCTCTGGGCTCCCAGCCCTGCAGCCTGCCTCACTCCGGCTGCCTACAGTCCTTGTCCTCTGGGCTCCCTGCCCTGCAGCCTGCCTCACTCCGGCTGCCTACGGCCCTTGTCCTCTGGGCTCCCTACCTTGCAGCTTGCAACACTCTGCTGTCTCCAAGCCCTTGTCCTCTGGGCTCCCTACCTTGCAGCCTGAACCTCTTCGCTGCCTACAGCCCTTGTCCTCTGGGCTCCTTTCTTGCAGCCTGCTCCCTCCGCTGCCTACAGCCCGTGTCCTCTGGGCTCCTTCCTTGCAGCCTGTCTCCCTCCGCTGCCTACAGCCCTTGTCCTCTGGGCTCCCTGCCTTGCGGCTTGCTACACTCCTTTGCCTTACAGCCTGTTTTACACTTAGCTACCTACGGCCCTGCTCCTCTGGGCTCCCTACCTCGCGGCCCTATTCTTTTGGGCTCTCTGTCTGTCGCCTACTACTAATCTCTCTCTGTCCTGTTCTTCTGGACTCCCTGCCTTGCAGCCTACTACAGTCCTCTGCAGTCCACTACAGTTTGCCTGCACCTAGTGCCACTCTTGACTGCAGACCTGCTTCCTACTTTGCAGCCCTTCTGTTTTTCCTGACTGCTGCTCCCTTGTTCTCTTCCTTGAGTCCTGGGTAATACACCTTAGGTTATCTACTTCAGTCTAACTGCCTTTCCTTCATTTCCTTCTGCTAGCTTGCTCATTGCCTTCCTTTTAGCTGGATATATCTGTTCTTGTCTTCTCATGTGTCTTATGTAATCCCTTTGTACAGAGCTTGCCTGTTGGTTTCCGGCAGGCAACCTCTGCCCCTTCCCTTGTCGCGTTTTCAGTGTTACAGACACCCACTGCTGTTGTTCCCAGCCATGAGCATACAGCGTGGGCCTCTGTTATAGCAATCTGTGCAGAAGGCTGGAGTTTCCTAAGGTTCGTGGAACACTCTTTCCCATTTCAGCATACACCCCAAGAGGGAATCCAGTTTGTTTGTACCTTTGTATCTTTTGCCCCTTTTGGCTCACAGCTACAGTTTCCTACTCTTCTTTCTTGTTTAACTCCCTGCTGTGTGTGCTTATCTGCTACCTTACTTCGGCACAGCCACCCAAAATCTACCTGGGTATCCTGTGCCACTCTTGACAGAGTGCCATTCCTGACAGCTGTGACAGCGCTGAGGGTGCAATTCCCAGATACATCAGACATAAGGGTGATTATGACACGCAAAATGAGGATCCAGCAGCATATATACAAGTGGTGTTTAGAAACAAGGGAAGGTTGGGACAAAAATATATTCTATATATCACATTTTATGCCAGGGTCCTCCCAACGAAGTGCAGAAACAGCTAAAGAAAATTGTAGGGATTGAAATGAACCAATTGCCCGAGATACAGTTGAATAATGTCCATTATTGTCGACTGAGACAGGAGAAGGAAAGAGGAAGCTACATTTGTGCAAAATAAATGGTGAAAGGTGATGGTGGAGGGAGAGATAATAACGAATGTTGGAGGAGAAAATTATTAACAGGAATATCAGGGGGTGGGTAGATATATGGTAGGAAGAGGGGGGAGTATCTATTACAACAGGGGGATGGGTGACGCACATAGGGGAAGAGGGTATGGGGTTAGAGGTGGATGTAGAGTAGGTTTTGGTGGAATGGGACCACGATTTGTAGGGTTTGGAGCAGAGGTTGGACATGCGGGAAGGTCGGGCATTATGAACGGGTGTGTAGGAGCTGAGGGACAATGAACGAAGGATGGCAGTAACTTAGTCAAAGAAGGGTGCTGTATTCCCACTGCAATATTCTGCACAGACACAGCAAGAGCAGTGCACATTTCAATACACACAGCAGCAACCAGTCCCACAACAGATGCAACCGCAAATGCAGCTGCAGATGCACCAGACACAACAGCAGCACACACCACAGGTACAGCAGTTACAATAGCCGCAGCAAACATTGAATCCATTTGTAAGAGCCTCGAGGGAAGACCCGGGCTCGTGATGCCTCCGTTCCAGCATAATGGAGCCATTGACCACTCGGCACACCTAGGGGACTCTTAGCCCGCCGCTTGCCCGGCTCAGAACAAACGGACTACGAATTGGGCAGAGGGCAACATGGGGAACGAAACCCTCACGGAGCCGTTAGCCCCGCTACATTGGCCGTCAGACAGTATGCATCGAGAAGTGAAAGATGCGGAAGGCCAGCATGCCAGCGTGCTCCGTAAATGTGGAACCCACAGAAAAACTCTCCAGACAACCTCAGTGTTAACATTCCCAGTCTTCATACATGGAGAAAGAAGCAGGAAGCCATTAGGATCGGCTTTGTGTCGGGAGAAAGGGGGCGGGGGCTTGGGGAGTTTTTTCTAGCCTGCGCGATAAATTCGCTGATTGGACAATTAAGCATTCCCTATATAAACATGAGTTAAAAAGAAGGACTGACAGATTACTCTCGTTTTGTTGCAGAACCAGACGGACATGGAGGCAGGAGCTACAGAACACCTGTGGGCATACGAGGACTAGCAGGCAGAGACAACAGCTACGGCCTTAGTTTGTTCCACAGGCCAAGCAGTGTACAGGAGACTAATCTAAGGCCGGAAGGAAAACAGAAGAAGAATTCTGTTAAACATGTGTTTTTATTTTCCCATTACTTGGATTCTTTTAGCAGTTTTCTTTTGATTTAAGTTAATAAAGACTAACTTATTTCGTTAAGAGTCCAGTCAACCTGCCTGCCTCTTTGTCACACCAGTACATACGCAAACAAAACAGTCCAGACAGTGGGACAGGAATATATTTTCACAAATTACACCCTTCACAGGAACAGGGAAGAGCATTTATCTGCAATAGGACAGCCCACAGAAAAGCTTCAAGTGGTCAGTGCTATCAGTAAAACCTGACCTGGAAGAGGAACACCTGGTGGAGGTGAGAATAGGAGATATGATGTTTTCTATTTTGGTTGACACCAGGCGACAAGGTCTTCTGTCAGGGAAGGAGGGTTTCCAATGTCACAAATAACAATGGACGCACAAGTGTTCTCTGCTACTATGACAAAGATTCCATTTACAGAAGAGCTAACTTTAACAGCTGTAGAAGAAATTATGGCTGTGCCATTGCTGTTTTCTCAGAAAAGACTGGTTAACATATTGGGAAGAGACTTAATGAATATATTAAACAGGCCTATCATTTACTGAGTAACTGATCATATGTTCTACACCAGACATTCATTATGTAAATACAAGAGATGGGCATTTTATTAATGGAAAGCATTACAAGGGATACCTTTAAATTCAGAACTATTCCTTTATGTTCTTATGAGTACAGGTATTGCTAGAATGGCTTTCGCGAATAAAGGACAACTTGTGACGATTGCCCACAGTGTTTTTGTTCAGAGCAGAGGTACCCACGGATGTGGCAGAAGGGACGATCATAAAGATACACTTGGATGCAGCGGTGGTGCGAGAGGACAGAGTACTGTTACATGGAACAGAAGAGGAAGGTGTTAGCTGGCGTACAGCCATAACACTAGATTCAATACTGCGGGTGAGTGACATGACAGATGACAAGCTATTTGAAAATGACGATACAGATGATGAAGTGATTTTCAAAATGTCCATTCCATACCAATTGCAAATACAGTACAGGGAAACACCTCAGATAATATTGTTGGTTAAAAATGTACCATCTTTCCTGCAACAAGATTTGACAAAAGTACCAAGTGTAAAATGGACTAGTGATCCTTATAATGTAGGTCAACTAAAAAGAAGTGGAGTAGCATGAAAAAAAAAACTGAAGGAAGGAGCAATCTTACCCAGTGTTAAAACAGTATCCCATGTCAAGAGAGGCAGACAAATGCATTTATGAAACAATTGCCATCTTGATGCAGGTTGCCATCTGAATGTCCATGCAAAATGGTGGTGTACCCTATGAAAAAAGTGAAGGGAGGGTTTGGGACATTCATACAAGATGAACGCCCCTTAAACAACATTGTGGAGGCATAGTTTACTGTTGTGCCCAACTCAGCAACAATGTTGTGTAACATACCACCCACTGCTACACATTTTACAGCGATTTACCTAAAAAACGCTTTCTTTTCCATTCCATTGCACATAGACTCTCAGTGTTTACCTATCGTGGGATCTGACTCCATACAAAACTTCTGCGGGGGTACTATGCAAGTCCCCGTTGTTTTCAACATAGTGCAACAGATGGACTTGGGAAAAGTACAAACACCCAGTACCATCATACAGAACATCAATTTGTTAGTGTGCAGCACTACACAGGAAGAGTGCAGGACAGACTCTGTAATGGCAATGATGGTGCAGCTGGCATTGATGTCTTCAGCGTCGAATGAACAGCCAGCGTCGATGGTGTCGACGACCTCGACTTATGCTTACGGCTAGACAGATCCTTCGATGATACGTCATTGCATCAAGGCATCGACAGCTCTCGATGAGGATCAGGCCTTCACCCCGGGCGGGAGAGCACGCAGGATTTAGGTTGCGCCCTTTCATTACCGGCTTCTTTGGAAGGCGCGGAAAGAGCATGGCTTGCCATGGGCTTCTACTTTTCAAATATTTTTTGTTTGCATCTCCGCTCTAAATGCTTCCCATTCGGCCAGAGAGTATTTCATTGTGGGGCAAGATGTTCTCTCAGGAGGAGTATCCGACGACGAAGTTGAATAACGCGACCTATGGTGCCTCTTCTTGGACTTCGACGACGATGAGTTGTGGGAGCCACTCCTCAATCTCAACCTCTTAACTTTCTTCCTCCGAGGAGAGTCGCCTCTCGACTCGTCAGTCGAAGGTTTTTTTGGTCGGGGTACATGATTTGGGGTTTCGGCCTATTGCCAATTTCCCCTTTCACTCCTTCAGGGCCTTTCCGGTCTACGACTGGCACTTGGAACAGTCTGAGGTCCAAGATGTAATACCCCCCTTGTCTTTGTTCCCGAGAGATCTGATATATGTGAGGAACTTTATTCGCAAGTGGCACAAGCCATGATTCGAAGGCCCATTTACTGTTCAGTATGTAACCCCCACCGCAGTAAAAGTGTGTGGGAAGAAAGCGTATAGCATATAGGCGATGTCAAAATGTTTGCAGGAACGGAACTGTCAGACAAAGAGGAGCCAGAAGAAGAAGAGGTGACCCAACCCCAGGAGGCGAGAGCGGACCAACAACGCCAAGACGTGATGTCACCCTATTAAACTTTGTATTTCTCTGCAGCGAAAGAGACTTGTCCTTCATATCCCAATATGTGAAGAGAAGGATCTATTTGGAGACGATGGACCTGATTAGGGTCATGATTGGCGCTTTAATCTTTTCCCTTTGTTGTTTTAACTTCGCCTATACAACAGCAGTATGTTTTTTTTTAGTGATAATGCTACAAATGTTACGGTTAGCATGAGCGAAAAAATTATACGAGATGCGAATGACGACGAATATCTCCTGGGACAATACTTGGGAGCTATACCCAAAAAACTGGCAACCTTTGGTATAGGAAAATGACTAAGTTGTGAAGGGAGAAATTCCATGAAAACTGTTTTGTATGCTCACTCCTTCCGTTCGCTTCGAGTGTCTCCAGATTGTTCGTGGCCAAGGAAATACCAGTAAACCGGCCACACTGCTAAACCTACATTGCATTATGCAAAATAAAGGGATAATTCTAGGGGAGTTTGGCTGCTATAAGTGGGTACCAAAAGCAGATTCCCTTTGTGAAGATATTTACATCAACGAAAAGACAATGGTAAACAAAGTGATGAAATATACATTGTCAGTGCCACAAGCCGAAGTAACAGTAAGCGATCACCCATTGTTGTAATGTAGTGATCATCAAGGGAAAGAAACACTTTCGCTGGGACAGGCCGCAGCTACACATAGCAGGAGAGGTGTTTACATCACAAGGTTGGGTAGAAGGGTTAATGGGATGTAGGCAGAGGCGCTTATAGGATTTCCGTGGTATCCTGTAGAAAATGTTAACTGAAAGTGCCTAGAAGAATGGAAACAAAATGCCAGACTGCACTTGGGGGGAGGATGAAGAAGGCCCAGTACACACAGGGATAGAAAACCAATTGATGTGTTTCAGAAACAATAGCACAGTGCAGATAGGGAACAATGTAGGATGCAAACATCATGTATTTGCTAGGCATTAAAATAGGCACAGCAGTATTAATGGACCACTATATGACCTGCGGTTCATGGGCCTATATGCAGCTCCTGCCAAATTGGGGTGACATCTGCTCACTAGCAGTGTTACATACACCGCTAGTGGTGGTGCTTCAAAGTGATGTGCAAATAATAGACTACCCCATGGTAAAAAGTGACGAGAAAGAGAAAAGATCACAACGCACTAAAAGAGACCATGATTTCTTGACAGCATCTAACGATGCACTGGATGTTATTCCATCTGAACACAGACTGTTTAGCAAGGCATCTATGTTCTTTACATCACTTCTTGCCCCTGGTTTGCAAATGGCTGCAAATACCAAGTTGTTGAAGATGACTAGATGGGAGTTACTACAAGCCATATATGCCACAGAGACGTGGTTCAACGCAATTATGGAGGGGCTGAGCGCTATCAGATTGATGACTCTCCAGAACAGGTATGTCCAAGACAGCCTCACTGCAATGGAGGGAGGCATGTATGCAAAAATTGGCACAAGCTGCTGCACATTTATATCTGCACACTATGAGCAGAATGGGAGCTTGACAGAAGAAATACTGTCCCTGTAAAATATGCAAATGAAAATGGTCCCTGAAACTAGTGAAGCAGAAGATACAGACTGGTTTACAGCTTTGTTCTCATGGGTGCCTCTCTAAAACGTTCAAAATACTAGTATTGGTATTAACTGGTCTTTGTGTGCTGCAAAAAATGTTGCCACAAGGTAGAAAAACGGTAAAGGGTTGTAGAGCAGCACATGACAGTAATGCTGGGTAATGATAACGTGGCACACATACACAAACAGATTAACCACATGTAATGCATGTTATCGAAATACTGATAGGACCTCCATGCACCATGTTTGAGCCCCCTCTCGACCCTGAAACCGTGTACTGGAACGATTGTGAAAGCGATGTAGAGTGCTGCTAAATGACATGTGGGCCAGAGGAGTACGTAAAAAAAGGAGGCAGCTTGGGGGTGGGGGTTAAAATATGGATACTGTGAAGGCATCATGAAGAAAGACACAGACAACAGATGCACTTTTCTTAACAAAGTGTTTTTATTTATCTTAATTGTCAAGAATGGAGTAAGGCCTAACGTGCCTTACGCTAAGGTGAGATCTCCCTACCTAACGAAACTAAGGAGAGTCTGTGTCATTAATTTCAACTCAAAAGTCTGCCCGTGCCTAAAACCTATACTTAGCCTCACAACTAAAGATATACAGTGTGTAGGGATGTCAGCACTAAAAGAAACATTGTTCAAAATAAAAGTTATGAGCTTCTTCCATCTCCGGCTTGATTCCAGCTTCCCCAAGTTCAACAAAGTTCCAAACGGTTTTGGGGTTCCTTTCCCCATGTTAAAAGATACCTTGAGGTTCCCTTCTCCAAGTTTAACACAGTTCAAGTCTCCAGACTTTCAAAGATACTTCGTTTAACTTTGTAATCCTTTAACAGTTCACACAGATGATTTCTTTCACTTCAGCACTTATACTATGCAGCCTTGTATTTTGGCTTTCCTTGGTTCTTTCCCAAGTAGAGGCTACTCAGTCGTGGGACCACATGGCCCACCCATTACAGGTCACACAAAAAATTACTTGTGATACTCAGTTATCAACTTGTGTATTGTCTCTGTCAACCAGTACCAAATGTCAACATTCAATGCCACTTTCCTTTAACAGTCTCCTGGTTTTGTCACCACGTGTTTTCTATTCCTTGAATATCTCTGTGCTTACATTTGGTTCAGACTTTCCTTAATACAATTCATATTTCAGACATTTTGCCTTTTGACATTGCAAGCTCCCTCTACCTGTGTCAGTAATCAACATTTACTGTATGGTATGGTAATGTTTATTTATAAAGCGCCTATACACAGGCAAGTGTTCCAAAGCGCTCAAGGAGGGGGGGAACAAGGGGAAAAACAACAGTCATTAAGAGCCCTTGAAATTCTGAAACAATAATAGTCTGCACAGGCAGAGTAAGTGCATATAGTACAATTAATAGTTCGGATAATAGCAAATAGGTCTGACAAAGATTCTGCAGTTCTTCCAAGTGCAATTAAGGCGTAACCATGCAGGGAGTGAAGACAAGGGGGAACAGACGATCTTTAGGCATGGTGCAATCGGATTGCGCGAGTGCAAAGACGGTTACAGGTGGATTGGAGCGGAACAAGTCCAGAAAGGGGGTGGGAGGGGTCCAAGTACACCCAGTCAGTGGAAACTGGGCAAGTGCAGAGAGATGCCACTCTCTTGGGTCATTATAAGTGCAGTGATAATGAGGTGAGTGCAAGGTCCGGAGGCAAGTGCGAGAGGACTGGCAGGGGTGCCTGGGACCTGCGAGACTCTGGGGTACACCAGGCGGCCAGTAAAACAAGCTGTACGGAAAAGGAGCATAGGGGGAGAGAGAAGGAAGAGGAGAAGAGGAAAGTCTTGAGGAGTTTGAAGAACTTAAAGGAGAGCAGGCTTAAGACGAAGGGGGCAGGGAGGCTGTTCCAGAGGGTGGCCCCTGCTGAGGACAAAGACCTCCCTCCAAATCTCTGTTTGGAGAACCGGCTCACTCGAAGAAGGTTGGAGGTACATGAGCGGAGGTTTTGGGAGGAACAGTATTTAGGTATGCATTGTTGCAGATAAGTTGTTCCCAGACTCCAGAAAGCCTGCAGAGGGTCTTGAACTTGATCCTTGCAGCCACGGGAAGCCAGTGGAGGGATTTTCTAGAGACAGTAAGACGTTGGGGGAAAGTGAGAAAAGGTAAGTACCTCTGAGGAGGTGTAGCTGATAGATAGACTTTAGAGATGTCCGTAATGCGGGAGGAGAAGGGGAGAGTGGAGTCGAAGATGACACCAAGGTTTTTGGCCTCGCCGGTGGGTGCGGGTGCAGGGCCAACGGAGGCCGGCCAGAGTTGGAAAGCGGGGGCAGGGGTCCGTATGCGAATAATCTCAGTCTTACTGACGTTGAGGAAGAGGTTGCTTGCAGCACACCATGACTGAATAGCATACAGTCAGATATGAGCGAGGAGGTGGCTGAGGGTAGCCTGAAAGATAGTTGCGCGTCATCCGCATAAGACTGGAAGTTAGAGGTGAAAGTGGCAATCGCACGTGCCAAGACAGCCATATAGACGTTGAAGAACCAGGGGGATAGGTTAGATCACTGGGGAAGGCCACAGGTTGAAAGAGCGATAGTAGAGAGAAAGTCTCCAAGTTCCACCGGAGATGAGCCATCGGAGAGAAAGGAAGTTAACCACAACACAGCCTAGTATTCTTCTTGGCAGTCTATGGCTTGGCCACAACTTGTATTCAATTCACTCTCTGGTGTTCATCCTTTTTCACCACCAGATTGTCCATTAAAGTTCATCAAGCTGCCTTTCACGCTTGCTTTTCACTTAATTGATAAGTACTCCTTATGGGCTTTCACTTTGTTCATAAATGCTTCTTAACGTTTTCCCTGCGTTCATAACAGCACATCAATCACTTTCCACTTGTGCTATATTTTCACATAATTTCCATATCTTCTCTTTGTTCAGAATGCAATAAAGGTTGTTGCATTTCACAAAATACTTGGCAGTTTGGTCTAATTCAATATTCTTCCGTTCAGTCTCCAAACCCCATTCTTCGAAGTTTCAGTTCAATAGGTAACAGCAAATGTCCAGTTTTCTGCCCCTGGAGCGCCCTGGTACGAGTGTTCCCTTTTCCACACTCACCGGTGCTGAGCTGCTCATCTGGGAGTCTTCCTTCTTTTCTCCCGTTTCCACTTTCTTCCCGTGTCCCCTTAAGTAGTTTCAGCGAGCAGCGCTCGCCACTTGTGAAATTCGCTGCAGTGGCCCACAGCAATTTGCAGTCTTCTGGGTTCACCAGCTTCAGCTGGGAACAGGCAGCAGAGGGGACTGCAGAGGCTTTGACCTTTTCAGGGATCATTCAGGTCGCAGTGCCTCTCTAACCCCTTTGCAATACACAGCGTCCTCTCCAGCTGCTCCTTTCCAGCTGCGTCCTTCTCACTAGGCAGGTTCTCCTCTCTGTCTGTCTTTCGGTTTATGGACCTGTGGCCTCCCAATTGGTTGCAGGTGCAAGTCATTTGACTGACCACAATTGTATCTATTAATGGGACATGCCTGACCCTCTTAATGATTTTCCTCCATAGTCCTCTTCCTCGTCTCAGTACCAAAGTGGTAACATTGACTAGAAGTGTGCATTAGTCCTAGTTGCCTCTTACTCATCCCAGTCCTAAAGGCATATAATTGTGGGACAGTTGGTGTGTATGGAAGGGATAAAGACTGAACAATCGGGTGTATTATTCCCAGTTGCTTACTCCCTGGTTTGGCCCGTGCTTGATGTCTTGGACTACACAAAAGGAGTTTGAGGTGTGTTTACCATGCCCCTATAAAGAGAGGTCCTCCTATTTGCTCTCTTTCCTGTCCCTTTAGAACAGTGGTATTTTTTAGGGTCATTGTGAAAGGAAGGAAAGGAGAACGGTCAACAGTAGCCTATAAAAGCTTCTGGGACAGACGGTTCATTATAAAAATGAAATGGGGAGTACTGTGTCTCACCTAAGGACATCCTCCCTCCATTCTCCAGATCTCCCCCACCCAGCTGGTGCTCCCTCGCATATCCACCCAGGATCCCTGGCCACCTGAGAAGAGCATTTTGGGGAGAAGGAAGTACGAAGCCCTCAGGTTTCTCACAATACCTAAATATGGATAAGACGGGATGGAGCAAAATGTAGATGTGGTCAATAAATTGACCGAGTTCCACCAGGGCACGCCACACCCCCAACGGCCACACCTGTTCCCAATTATGAACGAAAGTACAAGATGAGAAAGGCTCAGTAAACTGGTAGCAAAACACTAAGAGCTAAGTAGTTACCAATAAGAGTAGGATAGATTGTGTAACTTAAGTAGGGCAACAGGAACTTTGTATTTTTCTGCACACGGGAAGGGAATAATTAAATTGTGACACGCACTTGTAGTCATAAAGATAACGTAGACACAGAGAAAATGTACATGGTGGAGAAAGAACAGAAGTACTGCTATTATTCAGACCAAATACAGCAAGGTCTCAATTCTGAAAAACTGCCTCCTGACATATAACTGCATAATGCACAGTTTCCAGGCCTCATGATACTCAGACAGTGGCCCCAACACCAAGGTCAGCGCGCCGAAGGGAGTTCTGCTTAGAAGCTGAAACCACACCAGATAATACATTTCGGAGAGCATACAACATTCAATTCTTAAGGTTTATTAGTTTAAGTTGGTAGCAGTGAGAAACATATGTATCCTTGAATGCCAGGTGCCAGTAGTTACTGTGCCAAGTGATCCCATAATGAATGAATACATAGCGCCCCGAGTGACTGCTGAAGGAAAACACACACACGTTAGCAAGCAGAAAAGCCAACAAATAGATTAATTTGAGCTCCGAACAATGGTCCTCTACCACATGATCCAAACAATGGCCATTTATTCCAGGCCCAATTAGACAGTGCACCTACCATTTTCCTAGCACATGCAGACACAGAGACGGCACACCAAGGCCACACACAAGACTGGCAGATAAGTCCTCAGGCATGGGAACGTAAGGGGAGTAGCTTTTTTTAAACTGGATCATAGCGGTTCGCCATCTCGACGTCCTCACCACATATTTTGGCGCTGCATAAAAGTGCTGAGGTCAATGAGCACATAACTGGCCAATTAAACCCTAGTCCTCTTATCGACCAGCGCAGTAGCATGCCAACCAATAGTATGTTAGATTAAAATGTCTCATTTGTAGAAGCTTGAAACTCGAAGGAGTAATTAGTTGTAAAAGAACCAATAATATATGGTTTGCTTATATATAACTATATGTTATATACTCTAAATTAAAAAAAAAAAACAAGAATAGACGTTTTTATGATAAGTACTAACTGTGACATCAGCTATGATGATTTCTTGGTTTACTAATGCCATTTTGAGACTGTCTTTTGTACGCTCTACCAGCAGCCGTTTGTTCCAGAATAAAGATGGGTTTTTTCGTGCACCTGGATTTACTCAGTAATCAAGTTTTTTCTTTGTTGGTGTATTTGGGCTGATCTTAACAAAATAAAATGTGTTTCTCCATTGTGTGGGCCCATAGGAAGCAGAGACAATACATCAACATAGCAATGCTGATGGGCTTTCCAGGATGTATAAACCACTGGAACAGGAAACCCACCCATGGGTGGATTAGACCCCCTTGTCCCTAGTCTTGGGGGGTGGTGCTAAAATTGATTTACTTTTTGCAATTTTCCCGGCATAGTTTTCTATGGACCCCATTCTTTTTGCCTTGTTTTTAATCCTGACCTGACTATTTGAAGGGAAGTGAATCCTTCAGCTTTACTCCACTTGCCCTTTGCTCATTTCTTATGGGGAAACCGACTAGACCTTCAGACTGTTGGTACTGCGAAACTGTTTCTCTTTTGAATTCTTGTATTTTTATTACACACCGTACTTTAAAGTGGAGTGCAATGGGTGAAACTGTTGTATTTACCTAACTTATTACACTTGGGATTTTTGGTAACTTTCATATGTACCTAAAGTCAAAATGGTATCACTAGTTACATTTTTGCTTTATTTATTATGTGCACATTTGCGCATACCGCGTATGGCTACTAAACGTGGCTAGTGCCCTAAAATGGCCATGCCACAAGGTCTTTGAGTGTTCTTTAGCAAGGTTGTATTTTGGCCTTCTTCCTGCCTTCCTGGGTCAGGAAATCCCCCACAGGTCATGCACTTTCCTGGGAAAGCTGCTGTGTGTGAGTGCCAGAGTATATGCGAGTGCCGGAGCATGTGCGAGTGCGCGGACGCATGTGTGTGCGCAGGAGTATATGTATGTGTGCGCAGGAGCATGTGTATGTGCGCACGCAAGAGCATGTGTATGTGTATGTGCGTGCGCAAGAGCATGTGTATGTGTATGTGTGCGCGCAAGAGCATGTGTATGTGGGTGCGCAGGAGTGTATGTGGGTGCGCAGGAGTATGTGTGGGTGCGCAGGAGTGTGCATGCTTTGGACGTCTACATCTCTGGTGCCAGAAAGTCTGCTACTGGTCTGGACGTGAAACCAATAGTTGTCCCTGATTGGACAACTACTGGCTGATTGAAAGGTGCACATCCTTTGCATTGGTGGGCTTGGACTTGCTTTCAGCTCGAGTTTTGAAAAAGAGGATGACTCCAGCAGTCGTTCTTCAGATCTATTTTGGAGCCAAGAATCCTTGAAAGAATAAGAGCCGCCTGTAAGAGCCGAGGTAGACTTCTTCAGTGGACCAACCTCCCCCTCCAGTTACTGGCCCGGTGAAGCCCTGCTCCTCTGCTTGCTCTCAGAAGAGCTGTGTCGGTCCTTTGAACCTTGGATTAGTGGTACCAACCAGCCTCAACGTCCTCTGAAGGTTGCATTCCCCAAGAGCCTTCAAAAAGAGTCCCAAAAGAATTATATAATACGCTGGTGACCAGACAGTTAGCAGGCACATTTGTTTATAGTAAGGATTTATAGCAGGCATTTGAGGCTGATAACATACGTTTTATTATCAAATCTCTTAATGGCTCCAGATCTCCAGGGCCAGATTTTCTTACAAACCTTCTTAAGGCTGATCCGGAATTTTGGGCCTTGGCACTGTCCAATCTTTTCCGATGAATTCTTAAAACAGGGTTACTCCCTATAAATTGGCTTCAATCCACCCCGATTTCTGTATTTAAAAGGGGGAATCGTAATGACACAAATAACTATCAACTTCTGGCTGTGCTAAATGTTAGCTCAACATTTTCTACCAGCATTATACAAAGAAGACTGGTAGCTTAGGCAACTTCTAGAAGACTGTTATCCCTGTTTCAAACGGGTTTTCGTGATTCGTTTGGTACATTACACAATGATTGTACTCTGCAAACAATCATTAGCCAATGCCGGAACGCAGATTATGGGAACATCTACTTCTGTTTTGTAGATTTTTCCAAAGCCTTCGACTCAGTCTGTCACAATCCGCTCTGGGCTAAATTAGTCTGCTGAAATATTGATCCCTCTGTGCTCTACTTTATCAGGGCACTATACACAGACACCACGGTTTCCCTCCAGCTGAATCAACTGGGTAATTGCACAAAAGAAATACCTACTAACACAGGGATGAAACAGGGGTGCAGATTGGCCCCCTTTTTAGATAAATCTGTATGTTGCCGACATGGGCCCCTCTATCGAAGGGGTCAATAACTTTCCACCTCGAATTGGGGCAGTTTGTATACCTTGCATTGGCTATGCCGATGACACAGTCATTATGGACCGCAGCCAATTGGTCTACAATGATCCAAGGATGCTCTTGCCGTGTACGCGCAGGCAAGCAATTTATTTGTGAATAGCACAAAGACCAAGGTAATGATAATAGTTAAAAAGACCAATCCTAAGTGCACATTCAAGGAGATATACGGCAGAGAGACACTCAAAAGTCGTAGACAGCTATATATACTTAGGGGTACCATTCTATAACTCCCCTTCCTTATACAACTATGCCGAGTACATGAAGACAATGAAGAATTGGCTTGTGATCAGGTGATTTTTATGCAATAAAAGTGGAAATAATATGGAGGGATTGGCTGAGATTTACAAGAAGAGCATTGTCCCAATGATTCTGTATGGCTCTTCAATTCTCCCGTACAAATATATCAATTGGATTGATAGATTGGAATCCCGGTTACTGCGTTCAATACTAGGGGTTCCCTCTGTTCCGTTGAGGCCATTCACTGTGAGCTTGGGACTCAATTGATTAGATCAATATGGCTTAATCAGCGGTGTAAACTGAATATGGAGATAATTGGTACACCGATCGAAACCGAGAGTCACTACGGCTTTATGATATGAGTATACAAGAGAAAGCTCTCTAATGGATTTTTGGAGCAGTTGGAAAGGGACGCCCTTGTGCATTTGGATAATCTGGATATCAATCTCTCTGAAATACTGGAACTGCATAATTTCTCTTATTTTAAAAAGAAAAAACATCAAGGGCGACCATAGTGGCTGATAACGAGTCCTTAAGTAGGAAAACGATGCATCAGATGTATGCCAGGCAGGCCTCACTCAGGGATGACTTCACACTTATTTGACAAAAATGCTCCCTGTTGTGCTGCACAGATTCATAATGCATTTGCAATTTAATATACTCCCTATGCAAGAACACACCTGGAGATGGATTAAACTGGTCTGTCCAGATAGATTGTGTCACCTATGTAATCTGCACATTGTAACTGCAAGCCATCTCTTCACTCTGTGTAAGATGCTGTGCCCGCAACATTGCGTGGGTTATAGCGAATTTGTGCATGATATTAGGTCTACAGCAGGGAATTAATTCTGGAGTGCGATATTCAGTGCTGAGTATATTGTTATGACGTGTGCGGCTTACTATATTTGGAAGGTGGCCCTGCAGAAAACTTCAACTCCAACCTTGTAGAAAGAAGAGAAGGAAGAGAACTTTTACTTAAACTTTTACTTCCAACTCTATTAAACTTCGAATGTATGTTGTGATATTAACTTTGATGTGATCGATTTTTTCCTTTTCTTATGTTTTTTACTATTTGTATAAACATGATCAATAAGTGGCTAAAGGGTTGCATTTAACCAAATGCTAATATAAATAAATAAATAATAATAATAAAAAGAAAAAAGAATAAAAGAGTCTCTGGACTGCACTGTGGTCTGGCCAGCTTCCTCGTGAGCTACCTCACCAGAATAGTCACCGTTCCACATTCAACCCCAGAACATTGGTGGTCACCTGATTGTGCCATAAATTTCCTCCTCCTTAATTCTCAAGATTCCTAGCATCAAGGGAATTGTCCAGGAGCTTCTTGTTTGATCGGGACTGAAAGGACAACTGCCATCACCTGCAAACGGTCATCGTCGCTAGAACTCACCTTCTTTCATCCCTTGAAGGGTACTAAAGAGGTCTGCATTGCGAGGGTCCACATTTTTTCTGCAAATGAGCTTGCATCTTGCAGTTTCACCCGAATGGAAGAGTACTCGATACTGCAATCCCTCTGCAACTTTCACACGAACAAAGGACAGCGCTCCCAGCAACCCTCAGACGATCTGGCATGATCCCTGAGAAAATCAGAGTCAGGGCGGGGAGGAAATTAAGTATACCTGTGCCTGTCCCATTCCGTCCTCCATAGGAAAGCATTGGCTGCAAAGCCTTTTTGTGTCCCATCTCCATCTTACTTACCTTTTGGTCATCAAACCTGGGTTATGTATCCTGGGCCTGGAAGAAAGAGGAGAACTTACCCATCTCCTGAAAAAATTGTTGTTGAACATTCAAATTGTTTGAAACAGCTTTAAATCACCACAACAAGCCCAAGGCATACTTGTAGAGAATACCTTGCTGAGAGAATCCTTTTATTGGAACCAGTGACTTTTGGCCACTAGGCCCTATAGATCTTAGTGCTGGACTTCTGAAGTATAGGGAATTGTACTCGTGACTGGTTCTTATCATTTTAGCTGCATCCAAGTACTTGCCTGTTTCACCTGGTTAGTTATTTAGTGATGTATTGTAAGTGAACCTACTGGTGAATGTTTATATATGTTTTATATGATTTTGTGATCTATTACTACATGTTAGTTTCATTTCTCATTGTGTTCAAAACACCTAAATAAATAACTATTTTTATATCTTACTGTCTAAGGTATTGTGTGTTATTCTGTGTGGACTCATGGGGCCCTTACCACAATTGCACTCAGAGACTAAGCCTTGATTGACTGCTCTCTGCTGCTACCTTGATGGGTTATGGCTAAACTGAGTCTCACGGTTCACCATAATTAGGGTGGTCTCCTAAACTTTGCCCAGCAGAGTTGATTTTAAAAATCCATCTTAACAATCCCAACATAGAAGAAAACATTTGTTCTGCCAATTTGTTTTTTTACTTACTATTTTTCTTTCCATGTACAGCAAGACTATATCATGAATGATTGCCACTGTTCGCGATTGCCTTAAGGATTGCTGTCGCCTGGGCCACAATCTGTGCCATCTTCTTCCTGAGACCTAACATATTGCCCACCACTTGCTTGGCAGAACCTGGAGGGGTGGTTTCCAAATCCTCTCGTACTAAGGCAGGGGCCCTCACGGGATGTCCAAAGAGGAGCTCAAATGGGGCTGAAACAAACACCTTCTTGAGGTACCTCTCTGTAGGCAAACAGCTGTCATGGTAGGAGGAGATCCCATTTCCTCCTTAAAGGCTCTTCCAAAGCACCCAAAATGCCATTGAGAGTTTTGTAAAATCTATCAACCAGACCATTGGTCTGAGGATGGTAGGAGGCAGAGAACTTAAATGCTACACGACATTCCTTCCACATAGCTTGCATGTAACTAGACATGAAGTTGGCTCCTCTATCATAGATTACCTCTTTAGGAAATCCAACTCTGGTAAAGATGTCCAGGAGAGCCCTGGCAACCACCTTGGTTGTTATGGTCCAAAGGGGTATAGCATCAGGGTACCTGGTAGTATGATCTACCAGTACCAGTATGAACCTGTGTCCACCTGATGTTGGAGGGTCAAGGGGGCCAACAATGTTTTTTTAAAAAAAAAACAATTCCATTAGTTTTCAAACAAACAATACAAATCAAACATACAGTGCATACGTCAACAACCCAATTGCACATTACTTAGTTTTGAGCACTGCTTCCCTTATCCCACCCCCCATTCCGAGGCTATTACTTCCCAAATTCCGTTCTTGCATCTTGTGGTGAGATCTCCTCTTCCATGGGTTCTATCGGGCTTTGTATTGACACAAACAACTCCGCTATTAGTGCTTTCCAGGCCATCAGGGTCTCTGTCTCCTCCTCCCCCCCGCCCCAACACTGCACGCTTCTTGCCATACCATGGTTTCTGCCTCCGCCCATTTCTGCAGATCTTTCCACCACACCTCTAATCGTCGTTTGTGGCATGTTTTCCACCCCATAGCAATTCCTCTAGCATATGTGCTTGTAAAGAGATCTTTTAATTTACCCACATGCTTACGTTTCTGTGATCTGGGGAACCCTCCCAGCAAGCAGGCCCACACTGTGTCCACCACAATCTTGACCCCCTTCTCCGCTAGTTTTTGTGCAACTTCACTCCAGTAACGCTCAATAACCGGGCATGACCAAAACATATGTACCATACCCGCCCTCTCTTCATCACATTTTGGACATGCCTGCCGTCCTGCATTTTCAAACCTAGATATCCTCTGGGGCGTAATATACGCCCTATGCGTAACATACAGTTGTATCGGCTTAACCTTGCATTCCTCGACACCCTCTTATGGTACCCCTGGGCTCGTTCCCACATCCCGTCCTCCATCTGGGCTCCTACTTCCGCTTCCCAGTCTTGTCTCAATTGTGTTACCTCATTACCAACTTTGGACATCATCATCATCTCGTATATTCTAGATATCGCATGTCTCCCCTCAGAAATATCATAAATTAGATCTATGGTAGCATCCGGTTCTTCCTCCAATACCGTTTCGGGCCACGTTCTTTTAATCCTTTGCACCATTCTATGGTACGTAATATATTGGCCTGTGTGTAACCCGGTCTCCTCACCCAGCACTTCAAAATCTTTGATGGAGCCCTCACGCCAGATATACCCCATTGTTGCTAGCCCAACCGATTCCCAGTGGTTCCTCATTATCATCCTAAACTGCTTTTCTCCCCCTGTCAATGCAAACAATGGTACTTGCGGTGAACAAGGGGATGGGTTCTCCATCATCTGGCATGCCCTGCGCCACATCTTCCATCCCATCATCATCATTTTGGGACGCCCTTCCATCTCTGTCTTGGGCAACCACATCATCTCTTTCAAGTAAAATGGGGCACAATCTTGGCCAAACAACCTGGATTCAGAGGTCGTGTCATCTGAGAGCCATTTGGCAACATATTGCAGTTGGCTTACTACATAATAGACCTCATAATTAGACAGTATTATCCCCCCTTTCTCATAAAAATTCGGTAGCTTCCATAGTGCCACCCTATTTTGCGTGCCATGCCACAGGAAGTCCCTACGCCATTGAGTTTAATGATGAACTTCTTGGGTATCAGGTGTGGTATATTCCCAAAGTAGTGCAGGAGCCGAGGCAGAACCACCATCTTTAGCATTTCCCCTCGTCCCATCATTGCTAAGGGCAGCTTCACCCAAAATCTCATGCTATTTTCAAAATTTTTAATAGCTACCTCCTGTTAAGGAGAATTTTCTGTAAAGGCTAATTTCCCAAACCTAGTGAGTCCCCCAGCGGCTTTGCTGGATTTTTGGGGTTTATTCTTTTCTCCTGCTAAGAGTGAGACTCCTTTACTCCCACTCTTAGACATGATTTGAGGTATTCCTTTGTCTTTCCATGTGTTTTATGGGCTATGGGGTCTTTTACTCCATAGGGTCTCAAGTGTTTTTGATGTGGGTTACACAGCACCCTCCGTGCCGTAACCCAGGGGGTGTCGTAGCGACCCCCCAACATAGACGCCATACCCTGGGACTGACTACTGTCTCTCAGGGCATGTAAAGTCACCATTGGCTTTACTAGTCCCAAATTATGAACAGAAACCAGTACAAACCATCATATTGTGGACGTACTGGTCGGGGCAATTCGATTGCCCTGGGGTCTGTTGTTCGAGGGGGCACGTCTCCGTCCCCCCTGATCGAGTTTTAGCTGGTGGCAGTGGATACCACTTTTTATATTCGACCGCGAAAATATCTCTATGGGATTTTCCCATTGTTCGAGGCTACCAACTTTAATAATTTAATTCCTATAGCCTCGAACATACCGGTTTATTTATTTAATATTAATTCACCGGTTGGTATTTTTTGCCAGAACTCGATTCTAAAATGGTGTTCTCTTCTGTGACTCCAACCCAGGTTGAGCCCTTTGTTCCACTTTTTGGCAGGCTTCTCCACAGAAGCCTCCAAAAGTGGTGCCACTCTGTCTGGCTACCACAGGGGGTGTGGGAGGGGGTTTAGGCACTCTGGACTGAGTTGCCTTGGCAACTCAAGTCGCACTCATGTGATTGGCCCAAGTGGTGAGCCGGCCGGCTCACCAATTAGCATGTTTGATTGACAGCTAGGCTGAATGAATGGGGGTTTGCTGCATAAAAGCAGGGCTTTGGTTACTGGAACTTCATAAGTTGCCACAGGACCTAAGATTCCGAGGAGGGAGAAGCTGAGCTGACCTGCAACGACGACACAACCTGTGGAGCCCTGCTAAACCGTCTCACCACTTTTCCCGATGACAGAGGAGAACTCTAGTCCGGAGAGTCTTCTTCCTTTGACTGGTGGGGATAACCAGTTTTGCCTTCTTTTCTCCTTCCTGGAGCATCTCGTGGCCGCCTTGCCCGTGCCAAGCACCCCGGCAACCGGAATACCACGGTTTACCACTACCGCGAAGAGAAGGGTAGTACC
This sequence comes from Ambystoma mexicanum, assembly GCF_040938575.1. Taxonomy (NCBI): domain Eukaryota; kingdom Metazoa; phylum Chordata; class Amphibia; order Caudata; family Ambystomatidae; genus Ambystoma; species Ambystoma mexicanum. The sequence continues at coordinate 1,045,512,681 of NC_090924.1, forward strand.
TTTTAACCGAAGAACTCTGCGGCTGGTTTCTTCCCTGGCAGTGCAACGACCTTCATCTTTCCTCCACGGCGAGACCTCCTCTTCCTCTGGACAAAACACCGACTTGCACCTGCTGCCAGGAACAACTGCCCCCGCTGGAGCTTCCTTCCCACTTAAGTTACTGTGTCTCGCCTGGCTTCCCTTGCAACAGATCATTCGGGGTGACAGTAAAGCCTCGACTTTCTAACCTGGGCTGGCCTGGGACAACCTAGCTAACTTTTCCTGACTTGAATTTCATTGTTTGTGTGCAAACTATCTACAAGACTCTTTGGGCATAACCCCACTGTGTGAACCTGGACCCCTTCTGCTTGCTCTCTCCAAGAGTGGGCCTTGCAATTGACTTCCTTGCTCTCCAGTAGAACTCTTCCTATCCTGACTTACTGTGGTTCTTTTAAAAGTATTGAAATGTGTGTGCTTCCATAACTCTGCCTTTTTCCCTCCCTTTTTAATAACTTATTAGAGTGCCATCTTATGTTAAGCGCTCACCTCTGTCTGAAAATAAGTGGTGTTTCTCATTAAGACTTGTCTCATAAATCCTTAGGGTTGTATATATATAATAGTGACTGTGTGCTGATTCTACTTACCTCTTTGTGCTAGTATAATTTACGAGTGTATCTTTAAATAAATAATTATATACTTTTACACCAAAGCTCTGGTCAGTGTTTGCTTGTGCTACTGTATCTCTGTACCTATTGTGTATACTCTATATACTGCCTAACCCTTCTTAAGGGAAGTCTGACTGCTCAGCCGCAGCTACCAAGTGAATCTGTGTGGTACAGACTGCTACCAAGTGGGTTTACTGCCAAACACCGGTAGTCTTAAATCTTTTGCAGTGGTCCCTAAGGGAACTGCACAGGTTTCTGCCTAACACCTCAGTGTTATGCCTATGCTCCTCTTCCACTGTGTGGTACACAACTATCCCTAAATAACTCAATGTACTGACCACCCATGGTATCTGTAAAACCGGTAACCGTTCCGTTGGTATCCCTCTATATACGCCCAGTGGGAACATGCTAGATTTCTGAGGGTTCATTGCTATACCAGACAACCCCGCATATCTCTCCATCACTTCTAGAATGTATTGGTGATTTTCCTTTGGGTGCCGCAAGTACAGCAACATGTCATCGGCATACAGGGAGATCAGATGTGTTTCCCCTCCCACAGCTATGCCTATGATATCATATTGTTGCCTCAAGTATATTGCTAGGGATTCCAGGGCCAATATGTAAAGCATTGGGGACCACGGACATCCCTGTCTTGTCCCTCTGCTAAGCTGCCACCTTTCCGGTATCACTGCTCCCGTTTTAACTCTTGCTAGCGGTTCACTATAGAGCATTTTCGCCCACTGTATATATCCTGGTCCCATCCCATTGCCCTAAAGCAGCCAGCAGCCATGGCCACGTAACCGAATCAAAGGCCTTTATCGCGTCCAGTGACAACCGCCATTTCACGCTCGCTCTCGCTCCCAACTTCAATAACTCGTTGAATTTGTCTAGGATTATTGGTTATATTCCTGTTCGGGACATAGCCCGTCTGGTCAGGATGTATTAGTTTACCAATAACCCTCCTCAATCTGTTTGCCAGGACAGCCGTCAATATCTTGCTGTCTTGATTCAACATCGACAAGGGTCTATAGGAACCGCAGCTATGCCCAGCTTGTTAGGTTTGGTTAGCGGTATTATAATCACTTCTCTAAGTGACTCAGGCAATCTTCCCATCTCAAACGCTTCATTTAACATTTCTAACAATGGGGGAAGCACTTCTTTATATAATTCACTTGGGAGTCCATCAGCCCCAGGAGTCTTACTAGTGGGCAACTGTCTCACCACCTCCTCTAGCTCCTCCAGGGTAATCGGTGCAGCCAGCTCCTCTCTTTCCTCCGCACTTCTCTTGGGCAATCCTATATCCTCCAATGTTTCTGTTATCTCGCGATCACTCTCCCCCTCATCTCCATATAATAGCCTATAATAGTCTACAAACTCCTGATTAACTTCCTCTTGGGTGTCAGCCACACTACCGTCTTCCCTTGTTATTGTCCTAATCGGGGGTCTAGGGGTTTCGCTCTTGTATAACCACGCCAAAAGCCTTCCTTGTGTGTCCCCTCCCGCATGCTGTCTCTATATAAAATTGAGGTTACACAGTCTTTCCCAGTGACCCACGCATTTCTGCTGCAGCCTGAGTATCAATTCCATTTCTGCCTTAGTATTACTTCCTCCCTTCAGTGTCTTTTCTAGTTCCCCTTCCGTCTCTCTTAGGTCCGCAAGGATCCCCCCTGCAGACCTTTAGATTTTGCTATGGCTACCCCTCTAATCACAACTTTAAAGGCTTCCCACAGTATGCCCGCCGAGTCCACGCTGCCAGTATTCGTTTCAAAGTAGTTTATAATCTCCTCCCTCATATCCTCCCTAAAAAAGGGGTCTTTCAGTGCCTCCGCTCGGAGGCGCCATTTCGAAATCCTTGCTCTCGAGGGGCGGTATTGCCATCCAAGAATCAGGGGAGAGTGGTCCGAGAGGACCCTTGCTTTATATTCCACATGTGTACATTCTGTTATTACCTCTGGCGTAGCAAAGACATAGTCCAACCTAGTGTGCAACTGTTGCGGGGAGGAATAATGTGAGTAATGCCTTTCTTGGGGGTGTTTCATCCTCCACACATCTCCCAGACCAAAGTCATCCAGCAATGTCTGCAGCGCCCTAGCGGCTGGGGCAGGTCTATCCATCTTCCCATCCGATCTATCCGCCCTAGGGTTTAGTACACAGTTAAAGTCCCCTTCCTAGATTACCGAACTCCCCATACACATGCCAAGATTTGTACACATTGTTCTGAAATATGCTGCTGTATTCTGATTCGGGGCATATGTATTTACAATGCTCATCTCCCTGTTTTCCACCAATCCCCTCAATATGACCATCCTCCCGTCCTTCTCAGCTATCTCCTGCAACAGTTGGAATGGAACATGCGGCGCCACCCAGATAAGCACTCCTCTGGTATAGGCCGAATACGAGTAGCCCACCATGACTCCTTTCCATTTCTTAGCAATCATCTCCGTTTTATCCCGTGTCAGATGAGTCTCCGGCAGCAGTGCAATGTCTATCTTTTGCCTTTGTAGGTACAACATGAACTTATTTCTCTTCAAGTAGCTATTTAACCCCCTAACATTCCAAGTAATTATTTTAAGATCCCCCATGGCCCATCAGAGTTCCACCCCTCCCTCCACTGGTGCAATCCAGATCCAAGTTCCATCTTAATCTATATAGGCTTGGTTCCCAATTTAAACTTCCCTTAACTAACAACACCCCTAACTCCCCACTCGCCCTCCCGCCCACCTCCCGTCCCATCCTCAACATCACCCTCCCCAACTGTTGCCCAGCTCCATCCCTGAATCTCAGGCACCCCCGTATCTAGCTCTTTCTGGCGATAGCCAGTACCCGCAGCTCAGCAGAGTGAGGTTGCCCTAGTGGCTATCCTACTACTACTACTCAGGGGGCAGGGTGTCTAGGTCCTGCCGCTCCTATCTGCTTCTATTCGGCCATGCATGGCTACTCAATTTGCTTTTGTGCTCCACATTCTATATTCCAGTCCATTAAGTTCAACGAAATCAAGGATATCATGGCCTAGTTTCAACATTATCCCTTGGTGCCCCTCCATCGCCTTCTCTATAATAGTTTCTACTGGGATACCCCGCTCTATGTCATTTCAATATGCATGTAATATCCCCTTCACTTATCGTGTTCCTCATGGGCCTGCTCCGCATCTCGTTCCGGGCAGCCCTGTAGCTCCAGCCATGTCGCTGCTTCCTCTGGGGTGTCAAAAAAGAACATTCTGCTTTTGTGCAACACTTTCAATTTCGCAGGGTACAGAAGCATGTATTTGATTCCGGCCATGCGTAGCCTCCTTTCTACTGCCACATAGCTGTACCGTTGCCTTTGGACTAACACTGTGTAGTCAGAATACGCTGTGATAATGGCAGAAGCCCTTTCGATCGTTCCCCCTTTACGAAAGTACTCCAAAATCTTTTTGCGGTCTTTATAGTCGAGTATCTTCACAATTATTGCACGGGGAGGGGCCCCAGGCTTCGGTTTCCTCATGAGGGCCCTATGTGCGCGTTCCACTGTAAATCCTTGCGAGAGTTTGTCAGCTCCTATTTCCTGTAGGGTCATGTTCTCCACATAGTCCGTGGGTCTTGGCCTTCTTTCCCCCTCCGGCAGGCCAACCACGCGGATGTTATTCCTTCTTGCCCTCCCTTCGGCTTCCTCCGCACGGTTCACCAGGTTAGCTACCTGCTTCTTCAGTATGTGAACCTCTTTTGCATTATTAGTGCTGGTGTCTGTGTTAGTTTTCACCGCACTCTCCAGGCTGCTTGTTCCGTCTGCCAGCGCCCTGACATCTTGTCGCAGCAGGGTAACTTATATGCCCACTGTATCTATTTTAGCCTCCAAGGAAGTTTGCAGGTCCGTCATCGCTTCCCCCCATGAGTCTCTCAGCTCCGTCATAGCGTTAGTATTTGGCGGTTTTCAGTAAGCAGGGTGCTCGCCGCGGACGCGGTCGCGCCACTTTGCGTCATCGCTGCAGGAGACTGCTGTGTCTTGGCAAATGTTTCCATCGTGGATTGCTTACTTTTGCACTTTGCCCCTCTCCCCGTCATCTTGTGATATTGATTATGTGTCTAAGGTTACTCAACTGTGGTGTGGCAATTCCGTTTCTGCTTCTTCGCCTTACTGTGGCATCAATAAGTCACTTCTGGCCAGGAGCCATTGTCCTTGATGAGCCCTTGTACCTGTTTGTGTGCGTTAGGCTGTATCTTCGGGTGGGTTGTGTCCTCCCACGGCTACAACTGCCCTTACTGCGGCTAGACTGCTTCTGGCTTCCAGCTGGGCCAATCGTTTCTCAGACTCATAATACTCTGCGCTCCACTGCCTGCATTCACTGAGATTACGCCAGTGTCATCTTTAGCCTAACTCAGCCCGTATGTCACGCTCTCCAGTAATAGCCCCCAGTGTCCTGCTCATTCACTCCTCAGGGCCGTTTGCTTGCCCTTTTTACCACCTTCTCTGTCTGCAGCACATGCATTCCCTTTTCCACAGATAATATCCCAGGCCAGCACCTTTACTCCAGTCTGTGCCCTTATACAGATCTGTAAGGCACTGTTTGTCAGCTGGTTGCGCATGCAAGGCAATAATCCCTTCCGTTATTTTGACTGGGAAGGAGAGCACATGATTTCATCAGTTTGTACATGGAGGTGCTGTGGGGTCACATTCCGCATCTCTCTCCAGTTCTTTCTCTGCCCTTTGCTCATGTGGGCAACGGTATCGCCTCCCAAGCCTTGCGTCCAGGAGTGCAACAATGTTTTTGCTGCGCCTGCTCCAGCCCAGCAATAGCTATCAGCTGGGAGCAGTAAGACTGCGTTGGTTCCAACACAGAACAAGTCCCTTGTGTTTGTATCCCCTTTGCGGGCCGCTGCTCATACGCAGCAGAGGCGATCCTTGCGATCTGTGCTGGGTCTGCTTATTCCTCACGGAGCCCTGAACGGCTCCCTCGTTGCTACAATTGTAGCAGCCTGGAACACTGTTTTCCATCCGATGCCCGCCGCCGCTGCTGCTCTCAACCCCCTCCGCACCGCGAACGCTGTGTCCACGGTGCCATGCGCTTTCATCACCAATGCCGCAACAGGCTCTGCGGTGCAAGCGTGTTTCTTCCCGCAGCCGGCCTCACTCACCACGATCCTTGCCTCCAGCCTTCACAGTCCACCGTTCGGGTCATTAGGCTGGAGTCCTTTGTTAGCCGCCATCTTGTGCCCCAGTCTTTCAGTGCGGCCGCATCCAAATAATACTTCTTTTTGTGTCTATTAAGCCTCCAATTCGTTTGCAATTTTCAGTTAGTGTAGAGCACACGTTCCGACGTCCCTGCTTCTATTTATGGACGCCGTGAGTCATTTTGAGCGTGTTTGTCAGCGGATCGATCTCAGATCCATAGGAGCAGTTCCGTGAGACACGTCCTACTGCATGGCTAGCTGACCACGCCCCCGGCCAACAATGTTGATGCCCACCCTCTCAAATAGTGTGCCAACAACTGGCAAAGGCTGCAGTGGGGCAATGACACTGTCTCCAGTCTTGCCACTTCTACTCCCATTCTGGGCCAATAGAAGTGGGCTGTTAGCCTTTGCTTGGTCTTCTTGGTCACAGAAGGACCAGCTAAGGGTACCTGATGTGTCAACTGCAAAAGAAAGGGCCTGTATACCCTGGGTACAACCAACCTCTTACTGAATCAGGTTCAGGCTGAGTGGGCTCACTGTAAAGGAGCTCACCCTCCCAATGAATCTTAAACGTCCTAGGCACTCCAACTTGTGCCTCAGAAAGTTTTCTTAGACGCTCTAGAGAGGGTCACTCTCTTTGACCATTAAAGAAATCCGCCCTAGAGGACCCACCTTCAGCCAAACACGCAGTGGAGGTCTGTGTGATCCTCTGGGATGACTACCTCTCTCTGAGTAAGGTCTTCTGGCTCTTCACCCTCAGGAGTTGAGTCAAGTTTCACCACTGGGCCTAGTCCATCAGGAGCTGGGACATCAGTGGGTGCTGTTGAAACAGCTGGTAGAGAAGGAGTTCGCTTCACAGAGTTGGTCCTCTTATTCTTAGCCTTGGGTTTCCCCTTTGGCTTGGGTAACTGGCTATCAGCCAGACCCTGCTTGACCTTTGACCTAGTGACTGCAGCAGCAGTCAGGGGTAACCCATCAGAGATTAACCCCATCTCTTCTATGTCATTCCCCAATAAAATGTTGGCAGGTACATTGTCCTGAACCAGGACGGGAAGCTTTGCTGTCTTGTCATCAATATGAATGGTGACTAGTGCTACAGGAGAAGGTTTTGAAGGCCCACCATCTAACCTAGTGGTTCTCAGAGGAGCACCTACATAGTCCTCTGGCCTGACCAGGGTCCTATCCACCACTGTCAAGCTAGCTCCAGTGTCTCTCAAACCAGTGGAAGGCTGGCCATTTATGAGGACACTTCTCAACAATCTTCTAGTATTCTGTGGGATAGTAGCCAGTACTTCGGAGTACTGGTCCCAGGCCCCAAAAGACACTAAGGAAATCTCTACCGGAACACCAAATGTGATTCCTGGGGAGGACATTAGTCTCCACCTCAAGCATAATTAAGGGTAGGTCAGGATGATAGCCTGGACACCAAGTGCCTTACCTTAACACTTGGGGTTACCCTTTCTGTGGTCCAAGGCCCCACAGTCCCAACAGGGGCAAGGAATGCAGGGAACTCATTCAGATCCACTGGGAGCCTCACTACTCTTATTCCCACCCCCATGTGATACATCCCCACTAGAATTATGGACCCTATAGGCAGAATTATTTGGCTTATTCGAATGTAGCTGCTTCTTGGACTCCTCAGTCCTCCGAAGGGTCCCTTTTTCTTTGTCCTTCCCACTGGGATTGTTAGGGCACACCCTGTGGGAGACCCACTTGTCAGCCAACTTGGCGAACTTAAAGGGTCCAAGATATTCTGGTCAGCAATGTACTGATGCAGCTCTGGTAAACCAGCCTAAGCAAAATCTTCATAAAAACATGAGATGAGACAATTCAACAAAAGACTTGGCTTTGTAACCATCAATCCATCCCATCATATTCATATGTACAGCACTCACCCAGTCAACCCACTACATATTCTCTCTTCTTATAATCCCAAAACCTCTTAAGGTACTAGGCAGGTGTCTTGCCAAACTTGCCAGTCAGAGCAGCTTTCATACATTCATACTGGCTTCTTTCTTACACAAGAAAACAAATCGTCAGTGCACACCAACTCGAGCACAGAACTACATTCTTAACAAATATTAGAAATGGTTTGGGTGCAGGGGAGGAATAACTACCCTGACATGAGATTGTGATGCAAACAGCAAGAAAAGAGTCTAATCTGTGGACACTTCCGTCCCCCATACACCTAAATGCTGAAATCAGCCAATAAATATAAGTTTCAAATTAATTTCTCATAGCATGTTCAATACACATAATGCTGGTGAAATATTCATGACATTTTTTCAGTTGTGTTCCAGAAGGCCAAAAAATAATTTTTCTCAACGCATTTCGGGGATGTATTCCCCTACTTCAAGTGCAAATCACACTATAAGAAGATCCATATAAAACGATCAATTTAGGATATCAATACTGTTTGTACATTTGATTGCTTAAATTAATCACCATTATAGATAAATCCATCGTGTGTTTGGACTGGATCCACCGGTGAAGGTATTGGGGATCTGTTACTGAAGTCATGAATCGGTCTCAGAGCTTACTTCATCCCAACCTGGTTGTCTAGTCTGAATGCTCTAGTCTTGAGGAAATGCATAATTCATATTTTCTGGTTTTAAACTGAAGTTCTTGTCCAAATTCGAGTATTTATTTTCGAAAAACACTTATCACTAAAACCTCTAACTCCCTCAGTTTTAAAGATAAAAACGAAATTTCAAATCTCAGTGATACCCAACATCCTTAGCTATCCCCACAACTAAAACCTGCATCGCGGAACAGTGTATTTGACCCGTTTTTCTTTGAGATTGCAAGGTAAAAGTTTGCTGCAAATTTGCAATTTCAGCCAAAGTACACGTGGCTTTTGCCCATTTCAAAGGGTTTTTCCCATTCCATCCTAATCTCAAGTGTGTATTGTTGTTTATGTCATAGCCCATGCACGTTAGGACCTGATCAGTGTTGCTTTCTCTAGAATCTGTCTCCCTTTTAGTAGTTTGACCATTTTTGCAGTATTTCACCAAGCCATTTTCATCTGTCATTTCACAGCGCCATTTGCCAAAATAAGGTTTTATCTCTTGTGTGGGAGGGAGGATTGCCTATGACTCTAAACATTGTATTTCATTCCTGAAAACCTGCTGATTACTCACATTGGTGTAGGATTGCTCATTTGTATTTAAACAAAACTTTGCTGGGGGAACATTAACCTAAAACGCTATCTGTGTGCCAAACAAACTGTTCTTTTTCCCAGTGTTTATATTTTCCTCATTACAAGTGAATTCAATTGCTTTGCTTATTTCTGAATTGTATTGACACCCTTTAGGCGATTGCTGCCCCACATATATCAATATTAAACCTATGTGTGATTTGAATAGTGAAATAAATAAATATTTACCTTTGCAAACTAGCCTGATTCCTGGTCCAGTGATTCCTGGGGGTATTTTGAGAAGGGTGTGATATGAGTGGTATATCATTCAAAATATCGAACTTATAGACAAAAATAAATAAGGGTTTCATTTGCGAGACTCAGGTGTGTGCCTGATTGAAATCCCCTACAGGTTAATGCATCACCCAAAACCTCCTCTGGGTATCTGCTTTTTATAAACCTATTACTAAGTTCAGAGCACTCTGTGTTCAAAACTACTGGGTCTGAAATGATCCTTTTTAGTCTAAACATATGACTGTTTGGAAGACTTCTAATAATGGCTTTAGGGTGAAAGCTGGAATAATGTAGCGATTGTTGACATTAGTACGTTGATGGTATATTGTAGTCACAACATTTCCTTAAATGATTGAGAGATTGACATCAAATCTCTCTAATTTGAAAACCAATGTATCAGGCTCTTCATGGCTGTCAACAGTCCTTTCTGTTCCACTGATTAAAGAAAGAATTTAATTTACATAGATGTCCAGTAAATTAAAAGCCACCACTGCGCCCTACAGATCCTGAAAACGAAAATCAATCAATCAATCAATCAATCAATATCTCTCTCTCTTTCTCTCTCTCTCTCTCATGAGCACCCATCATCAGGCACTCAAAACACAAGCATACACATATTTAAATAATAAATGATGAACATAAAAACCCACACATTTACACACCATAAACACAGCAAGCACTCTCATCCATAGAAATATTTAAATACATGAACATAAACCTACCTTCTGCCACCCGTACTGTAGTTCCAAATCCAGGGCTCCAGCTCTTGCTAGCATGAACACAAATCAGAAAACTTCCCGGTTCCTGCACATGCACGCAGGGGCCTGAGCGTGGGTAGCGAGACGCCCCACTCCAGCCAGCTATGTCTGTATGTGTGAGGAGGCGCAGGAGCGTCCCCTCACACATACAGACATGCAGTTCCCCAGCCACAATTTCCAATGAGCTATGCAAGGCTGGGGAAGCAAAACGCCCACAGCCTTGCATGGCTCATTGAGCTTGTGCAGCTGGGGAACTAAAGTGTCGAAGGGAAACTGTTTCCCTTTGACAGTTCAGTCACAGCCAGCCCAGGAGCACTCCCTCAGATGGGAAAAACAGCTAATGGAGCACACAGTGTTTCACTGGGCTGGCTCCTCAGCCATCAGCTCCTCCATAAAGGGCGAGAGGGGGCCAATACCAGGTGGGTTGACGACCCCTCACCCATTATGGACAAGCAGCCACAACAGCAGCCTCTGATGGGTACTAGCAACAGGTGAAATAACTCTTCATGCTACTAGCGAGGTGGTAATGCTAGGACTCAAAGACAGTAGTCCACTTGCATTGGTTTAGCTTCCAAATCACCTTAGGACATAGTAGAATCAATAGAAAATGTGGCAAATGAGCTCAATTGTTTCAGGCAAAAGGGTATTTCATTGTAGTGTGGCTCTGGGTATTTGTATGTGAAGTCTAAGCTTTTTCTAGTTTAGTTTCATCACTCTACGGCATATCTGCCCAAATGTGTGAGCAGGCCTTCCAAAACCTCGTCTTTCAGATCACAATTATGGTCTTGGAAATAGCTACTCAAAATGTCGAACTTAACATGTTTCACCCACTGGAAGAAGATGGATTGCTGTCGCTGTCAAGCACCATCAACAGGAGCCAGTGTGAGATGGTTTCAGCCTTCAGAGAGGCATGGATTAATTCCTCTGTGTTGGCTTTGAAAATGCATTGTGGTTAGATTGTCAATCTATGCCAGAATGGAGGTTTGGTTTAAAGTTAATCGATGGTAGGAACGCCTTGAGGACTGCACTGAGTTACAGTACAACAATGGGATAAGATTTCTTCCTCCGAGCAGGGAGTTGTGCTGTTATTGGTCCATTTCTGACCTCCATAGACTACTAATCGATGCATATACCACTTGTGTCCTTTTGGGTCCGTAAAGCCCATTTTCCTTACACCACCACTAGTATTTGAAGATTTGTAACATTTGGGATTGTCACATAATACTGAAATGATTAGCAAAGGTAGCAATACAGATATAAGCAGTCCCTTGTGCCTTAACAGAAAGTTAGAGAGATTGTCTAAGCAAAAGACCAGGTGACGAAGGGATGGTACAGAGGGAGCATCAACCACAATGGAGGCAACGTACAAACAGAAAAAGGCTGGACATTTATTCCCCCAGTGCCTGAAAAAGCAAGATATGTACAGTGACAAAGTCCCTGGGCTGTCTGTGGGTGTGACCAGGCAACTCACGGAACAGTCAGAATCAAGCAGACCCTTGTTGAGAGTCTAGTGTTGATACCATGCAATGCGTTTTTGTCTTTTCTGAAACAATAAAACTTAAATAACATTTTTATTTTTTAAAGGAAAAAAATAATAAAAGCAGGCCTAGACCTTGCCCAAACCATCATCAGGGCAGCTGGCCAAAATACCCTGTACCCTTTCCAGGGGCAGAAAACACAGAAGGAGCAAAGTCGACTTTGCTCCTCCCGTCAATCCTCACTGGGAAAGCCCAAAGCTCCTTCCAGGTAGTCCTATAGTTGCAGCAGCAAGAAAGGGACAGTTCGCTTTAAAGAAAACACACTTCCTTCACTCAAAATAGCTAACAAAGGATATCATAAAATTCCAACCACATGAACTACAACAGAGAAGTAATTTCATACAATGGGTTTGTCCAACAGTAAAAGCTCAAGTCCCACAGATACAATGTTGAGAACCTGCACCATCCTGAAAGTGGATAACAGCGCGTGGAAGATACATTTTCAGAAACATTGCTAGGGTTACAGTGTTTCAAGTCCACCACAGAAAGTACCCAGAGTCAAACAAGGAATTAAGCCTGCTTTTCAAGTGCTCACGCAGATGATAAATATTATACTGGGAAAGCAGGACGCATCAGCACAGTACCAGAAGCCCGGGGTAAGGGACAAGAGACATTGCTGGCTTCCAGGATGGCAGTCAACGACCAGGAGCCAAACGCAGACCCAGGTGCATTTACTGACAACAACCAATACCATACTTTTCATAGTTAGAAGTCACTGGTGCCTACTCTTACTAAGAAATCCTTCTATTGGGACGGACGAACACAGCATAAGAAACTCCCAACCTCAAAAAGATGGTGTGGGATGTAGTAAGCAACTATGGAGAGTGGATCGGGAGTGTTCGAAGGTGTTAAAGGAGGAGTTTTGGATGCAAGTGAAGATGAAGATAGGGAAAGGTGGAGAAGTGGGTAGAAAAGGGGGAAGAACTGGGGGAAGGGTGGAAAAGAAGGAAGAATGGGGGCAAAGAAAGGACATGAAAAGGGGAAAAAGGGGATGTAAGGGGGTGGGGAAAAGTCAAAAGAAGGGGAAGGGGCAAAAGAAGGGGAAGGTGGAAGGAGGAAAGGAAAGGAAGAGAAAGGGGGAATAGAAGGGGAAAGGAGAAGGGGTAAGGATGGAATGGGGGAAAGGGAGGACGTGGAGAAAGGAGGGGAAAGTAGAAAAAGGGGGAAAAGTGGGGATGAAAGGGAGTAAGGGGAGGAAAGGGGGGAAAGAAAGTCACTGGCAATCTAGAACAGGAAGGTTCTGGCGGGCAAGATCAGTCCAAGGCAGAATGAGAAGATGGGAGGGAAAACATTGCAAGCAAAGAAGCAGAGCAATGTCAGGCAGGTTTCCCAGGGGCGAGAAGCCACGAGAGAAGAGGAAGGAAAAAGAAAGCCACAGCGGGCCAATATGAAGGTGTAGCACAAAGACACGCAGATGCAAATTCTTACACCACAATCAAGCCCATTTCTGAACACAAACTGGTAAATGACAGCCTACTGATCACAAGTGGACATTTGAATCAAGTGGTAGATAGTATTGGGGGATGGGTCGGCAGAAATTCTGTACCTAGGTAGGCTCCATAAGAAGGATGTGGAAACCCAGAAGAACCAACAGTGCCAATGGAATGTGAGTGGCCATCACTTCTGTGTGAAGAGACTCAGGGCTTCATTATGAGTGTGGCGGTGTGGGCAAAAAACTGTTAATGCAGTGGTAGCTCAGTGACCACTGCATTAAAGCCACATTACTGCACTGCCAAACTATAGTTTTGGAGGTTAGGTGGAGGAAAAACCTCCAGCAAAATGCTTGTGGTAATTCTGCCACTTTACTGCCAAAAGAATGCCAATTTTAGCCAAATTACTGCTTGTGGTAATACCGCCAAAATCCTGATGGAGTCCTATTGATTCCATGAATGGGTACTAACACTGCCGTAACGCCACTTGTAATCCAGCGGTAATTCTGCCGGACCAAGTGGTCGATAACAGTAAATCCATTTGGTGGATTTACCGCAGAGATACCACCAAACCTCTAATGAGGCCCTTAAGTCCAGGTTATCTGGATTTTCTGTTTTGGTTTATTATTTTCTCTATTGTGGTTGTGATTAAGGCCTTTGTGCACCACATTTTAAAGTCTGCTCTGGTGTGTATCTTGTGTGACATTCCTGACAGTACATATGTACTTTATTAAACAGACAGTGCATCATTATTTGAAGTAGGAAGGGGTAATGGTATGGGAGGTAGTCAGGTATGCCCCGTTGCTGGCTAACAGTTGAAAGTATAGTTTGGTCTTAAATAATTCAAATTAGGTGCAAGATTTAATGGACATGTACTTGCCATTTTTTTAATTTTTTTATTGCATAAAATTGAAACCGTTTTTTTTTGCAAAAAGCCAGAGTGAAATAAGTCAAGGAAAAAGAAATCCATTCCACGTTAAAGTCCAAACCAAAAGCAAAGAGTAGTTCAATTTTTCCTTAATCCAATAAAATTCAAACATAAGTACATTCTTTCCTTTCATGATTTCTCATGAACCAACAATTGATACATAAGTTAACCATTGCTACCACATGACAAGTCTTACTCCCTTCCAACAACACAGACCAACATAATTCTATCTCTTGTGTCTGAAAATCAGATAGTAGGTGTCTAAAATACTTAGTAAGTCTCTCCTAAAGCGTTGGACAAGATGTGATTAGGTGCTTTAATGTCTCCACCATGGAGTCGTTCTTACAGAAATGGCACTTGTTGTTTTCGGACAAACCCTGCCTCGCTTGTATTTCGTTTGTGGGGTAGAGAATGAGATGTATTCGAACAAATTGGTCTCTAAATTTCTTATCCGGAAATTGTTTTAGATATCCACATACGACATCCAATTTATGTGGTTCCGGCGGCATATGTGCAACCGACTGGTATTGTCCCGCTGCTTTCAGAGTAGATATCCAGTCCTGATCCTTCAATTTAGTTTTGATCCACATAGGGTTGTCAAGTAGCAACCTAAGCGAGCCCCAATTTCTTCAAGTTTTATACACGTTTTGCTTCTCCAAATCTTCAGCATAGTTGTGGGATGCCATAATTTCTTTGATTTGGATTGGAGTAGATTGTGGGATTCCCAGAACTTTTTTCCAGAATAGCCCATCCAGCTGAGGCCATACTGTTTCAAGAATATTGGGCATTGCCTCCTCGTCCATAAGTTATTATTGGTACCACTTTAGATTTATAGAAGGTTAGCAACTGCAAGATTGAAAAGCGGCCATACCTCTGGTTCAATGCACATGGCTTGGCTAGTGAGGGCCTTAGTTTAGGCTCTTAGATGGGAATGCCATTTTGAAATTTTGTCCTAGAAATGTGCTCTCTGCCACCATCGGTTTTCGAGACCATCAAGGAGGAGACATGTGCAAATCTACATTAGACACTACAAAGGTAATCAAGCCTATTACACATGAAATTTGCCTTGCTGGTGGGCTGGGAATTTGCCTTCAACATGAGTCATTTCTGCAGGCTAGCACACCGTCATCTCTCCCAAGAAAAGAACATATGTTTTGCAGCTCCTAGTAGAGGTATTGTCCACATTGGAACTGGTATGGATTTTGTCAGATTCACCTGTAGACACAAAATTGCTAAGCACTTGTGACCTAGTTTGATGACCTAGTTTTGATGAGGCAGGCACCCACGTACAGGTAGATCAAGATGTTTTGTCTTCAACTACAAACCCAAGGCATGTTCTAGCTATTAAGATGCAAAAATGTACATCCTGCAGATCTATGGAATACATTCAGTGCTAAATCTGCAATGTATCGAAAGTAATACAGACCACCTACTTCCCCCAAATTAGTTTGATCTGGAATAGGTCTAAATAAGCCCTCTTTTGCCTTTCCACAAACACGCAGCAGGAATACATTTTTCTCTACTATTCTGATTTCATCTCCTATAGCACCTTTCTGAAGCAGTCCTTGAACCACATGGCCAAGCTAGCTCTGATGACTTGGAATGTATTTTCTTTGAGGAAGGTTTGGAGAAGAAATGAAATATATTTTGTACAATAGTGAGCAGCCAATTCTCTTTTGAGAAAGCCTGACAAACCAGAAGATGTGCCACTGTGCTTCCCTCTACCAAAGGGCTGTGTGGAAAGGGAAGCTTTTTTGAGGGAAAAGAGGGGGTGAGAGGTGTTGCCCCTGCTACAGGCCACTGCCTTCCACTTCTGCACATGTTATGTTGAAAATGGTATTTGTTGATAATGTGGTAGGTATGGTTGCTGTTGATCTTGTTGCATACACATTGTTTCGCCTCTCTCTGGCAAATTTCCCCTCAATGGACAAAAAGGTAGAACGTTGCCCAATTGCGATTGTCTCCTAGTTATCACAGTCGATCCTCATCCCTTGACTGCCCGTGGAAGCTAAAACTAGATGTGAATGACAAGGAAATGGCCTGAAGTTTCTAGGAACAGGCCGCAGCAATTCAGCAACAACGTTCTCACTGCTGATAAGGTGGCCCGGCTGAGATCAAGCCCGTTTTACTACCTCCTCCAGAAGATCTTGTTTCTTATATGCAGAAAGTTACTTTGAACTGTTGGAATGAGTCCCAGAGTATTCAGTCTATTCTCAATATCTCTCCAACTGGGGCTGAAAAAGTCAGAGCCGAATGTGCCATTTAGCTGGAGGATCAGCGGTTCTATATTTCTTTTTTTTATTTTTTCATTTATGACAAGGTATTATGGGTTTCAACAAACCCCTTACCAACGGCATTAACGCCAACATGTTTAGAAAGACAGGTTTAGTAGACTGAGATATAAAAGTAGTCGCAAATAATATATGCAAAAGTGAGGAGGTGGTATGTGGGTGAAATTCTTGAAGGAATCGGGAAATCTTCGGGATTAATCACTACAGATTGTGCTGGACTCCGATTCACTGTCTAATATGGCCTTCAGGGAGACCTTGGAAGGGTTGGAAGACCTGTTAAGTCATGGGTCATGACCCATGAAGTTTGGTTTTAAGGGATTGATGGCGTAGGAGCTACGGAAAGTCATGCCTCTTTAGTAGGCAAGATAAACATTTGGATAGTCACCATGGAGACTCATTGGTGTTGCCAATAATCCGACATTGAAAAATGGACCTCAACATTGATTGCTCTCTGGGTGGGGAGCGCGAGTTCCAGGTGACAAGCTTAGTTTAGTTTCAAGAAATGTTCTCGTATAATGCTGTAAAACCTGCCGTTGTTCAACAGACCCTAGAGAATGGAGGCTGGGCACCCATACTGGAGCCTTTTACAGGCTATTGGGACAAAACAGAGGACGGAGACTGCCCCTCAGAAGAACCTTTCAGCTTTATCCATCCTGTGACCTTTGGCCTCCCATACAACATTTATTGACAATTAGTACCCCAGAGGGTCACACACACTTTGTAGCAAACACTATTGTTCCAAACGTAGGCTTTTCCTGGCAAACAATCCCGCGTTCCAACATGCTCGCGCCGCAGCCGTGTTCTAAATTTCCATCTTCTCTCGTGATATCGGACTGAAACGCTGTCACTTTGACGTTCGCAGACGCAGCTGTTTTCATCGACCAAATCCCAATTCGTCACGCTCCTCATCTGAGGGCAGCTTCTCATGGCAAAACAAACTAAACGGTCAACCGAAAACCATATTAGCAACATGGCAATGGTGAGCAGCATACATTTCAATCCCTTCGGCAGTCTTACAAGTGAAACTGAAACAAAGGTCAGACACCAGAATGACACTGGTAACAGTCCCATGCCTATTTTCACTAGTGAGGCAAGTGTTTCAAAGAGACATGGTACTGTGGACAATATGGACCTAGATCCTATTGAACTTAGCAAATCTGAAACAAAAATATGCAATTAGCAACAAAGTGGGCAATTGACACACATAAAAGCTGGCTTTCCCAGAAAGGACACAGTACTTCGTTTGAACATGAACCTATGCAGTCTTTTGCAACACTCCTTCGCCATTTTTATGCAGGAGTGCGCACCGCAGCAGGAATCGAGAACTAACCACAAAGCCTAATTTCATTACGGGCTAGCATCAATCAGCACCTTAACAATCCACCATCCAGCCGTAACATGAACATAATGGACAACCAGGCCTTTGTAAGTGCTAATAACATCTTTGTCGGTATCATAAAACGTCTACGCCGTGCCGGCAAAGAAAATGCTGCACACAAAAATTCTATCTCTCCCCCCCCGACCTACATAAATACGTACTTGTGGTGTATTTAACATTAAGTCTCCAGATACACTACAATTTAAAGTTTGGTTCGACATGCAAATAAATTTTGCACGGCGCAGTCATGAAGAACTGCGACAGTTACCCCCCCCCACCCCTCCAACACTTTTACTGTCACACTATAACTTCAAGGTTAGAAAAAGAACATTTTAAACAAAATGTGAGAGCAAAATTGCTTGCATCATTGGAGCAGCAAGTAATGACACAATAGCAAACTATTTCTGCTGTTCTGCAAATATGTTGCTTTTTTGGTTAACTTGAAAATTCACACATGAAGACTGTCACCATAGAAGCACATACCAGATCGGGTCTCCCTTCTACCAACTGGTCGTATAGATAACTTTAATACACTAAGCCCATTATCACTGGGATGAAAACACATGCAGAATGTTTATTTATTTTTTCATTTGTAAAGCGCTTAAACCCTAAGGCACCAGGGCGCTGTTGCGAACCAATTACATGATACATCAGCTTCCTCCGGCAATGTATTGCATCGCCATAAACATGCAGATAAAAAGAGATCAATGCAGGTCATTACAATAACTGATAATTTTTAAAAGCGGGTCAGGAAGAGGTCCTTTAGGCAAAAAGCCACGTTTGCAAGGCCTTGCGGAAGGACCAGTAGGAATACTATGCTTTTAGTTTTGGGGTGGAGGGCGTTCCAGGTCACCGCTACTGTAGGGAAGATCACCCCACCTTCCTTTGGCTCTTTTCACTTTCGGTAGGGCCAGTCGATGAGCATGCAAAGACCTTACCGGTCTGCTAGACTTTGATCTCTCAATTGTCTGCAACAGGTATTGGGGGAGGCGGTGTTGCTCAAGCATTTGTGGGTAATAGACAAAGTTTTGAAAATAATCCTCTCTCGTATAGGGAGCCAGTGATCCTTTTTCCTGGGTGCTAAAATGAACAAGTTACTTACTGCTGGTAACATTCTTTCGACTGGATGTTCCTCCCACGTATTCCTCATCTTTGATATCTCCAATATCCAGCTTCAGCTGCTTGGGAAAACATTTCGGCAGAGGGCTCTGTACGTCGATGCGGTAGACTCGATGTCCCTCTAGGGCCTCTGTCTCGAGGATGATGTCACTGAAGGTATATATAGCACGTACAGCGCCCGCTGGCTTCAGTTCTGTTTTTTCGTGTCATTCTTACAGCAGAACTACCAGCATTAAACTGGTTTACACCACACTAGACGCTGAAGGAGTGTAAAACTGCAATAACATGGAAATTCTACTGCAGGGTAGTCTGAGAGGGGCAATGAGGAATACGCGAGAGGAACATCCAGTCGAAAGAACATTACCAGGGGTTAAGAAACTTGTTCTTTGAATGGATTGTGTCCTCCCACGTATTCCTCATCTTTGATAGAATCCCAAAGCAGCATTCGTTTTGGCGGAGGGAGTACGAATTTGGTCATCATGGGTTGTTGTTTACCGAATGAAGGACTGCTTTCCCAAAGCTTTCATCCTGAGTCAAGGTGGAATCAAGGCAGTAATGCTTTGTAAACGTGTGAATGGTAGACCAAGGGGCTGCCTCACAAATATTTTTTATTGGGA
This sequence comes from Ambystoma mexicanum, assembly GCF_040938575.1. Taxonomy (NCBI): domain Eukaryota; kingdom Metazoa; phylum Chordata; class Amphibia; order Caudata; family Ambystomatidae; genus Ambystoma; species Ambystoma mexicanum. Next base: position 1,045,531,961 of record NC_090924.1, read on the forward strand.
CACCTCTTTGCAGAGCAGAAGAAGTAGCCATGCCCCTAGTGGAATGGGCTCTCAAGCCTTCTGGGAGATCTTTCCCAGCCAGCCTACTGAATTCAGTAAAAGCCAAAATAATCCATCTGAACAAGGTTAGCTTAGTTACAGCCTATGACCCACGTATCTCAAACAGTTTGTCATCTAAACAAATCTTTTTTTATTTTTGTATTTCTTTATTGGCATTTCGCTGAACAATACAAACAGTCAACCAGACAATCAACCCTACCACACCCCCAGCCCCCTGGGAAACACATGAAGGTAATACAGGAAAACCAGAAGTAGTCAGGGCGACAGGGCCAGTGCCCTTCTAGGAACACTCCCAGTCCAATCTCCAATCTCCAAGCCGAAGGCGCCGCATAGTCCAAAGTGCCCATTCCTTGGATGCAGTTCTAAGAGATAGATGGGGACCGCACCCCGAGACCCGACCAAACAGGAGACCCCCGTCCATCATGAGACCCAGGACATCTCACAACAATACCCCCATGTATTTGCAGGTATTTCCCTTCCCTGCGACCTCTCCTACAACTCCTTCGATGACCTCCCTACAACTGGCCTGGCCCTCAGAGCTAATCTGTACAATCCGAAGAGCACCCGCCGCCCAATGTCTCCCCCCAGCACCGTATCAAGCAGCTCAGCCACTGCGGGCGGCCCCGGGAAGGACGGAAACAGCCGCTGCAATGTCACCCTTAGCCTATAATACATAAACGCATCTAATGCCGACAGGGCACCTCTCTCCCTCAACTGATCTATGAAGATAAATTTCCCGTCTGGAAAAAAGTCCCCCAACCGAGTGACACCCAACCGTTTCATAGCAGCTACGTAATGCGACTCGCTAGTCAGGGGAATGCCAGGGATATATATCAGCAGAATTTCCGGCAAATAAAGTACACTACCAACGGGTGCGCGTCCCAAAGCGGACCAGGCCCAACACGTAAGCTCCACCAGATTACGAGGGGACCCGAGACCGGCTCGGAGCCATCAGGATGACCGACCGTAGCAAAGCCGGTCACGCAATTGCCCTCTCTAGCTCCACATGTCTATGCTCCGCTGCCATCCCGTTCCAGTACCTAAGGTAACTAGCCTGCGCCACTATGTAATATAACTCAAAATCGGGAAGTGCCAGGCCCCCCTACCGAACCGGAGCTGCCCCCAAGAAACCGGAGCGTTTTTTACCGCCCATATGAAGTGCGCCATCACCGAACGAAGGTCCCGAAAGAATTTTTGAGGGACCTTTATAGACACATTTAAAAACACAGAGAAATTTAGGAAGGATAGACATCTTGACCACCGAAATCCTGCTGTATAGGTTAAGAGGAAGTGAGGCCCAACCTAGCATCGCCTTTTTAGCCGAATCTAATGCCTCCACATAGTTCGCAGTATATACCACTTCCTCTTTTCTCGCTACGGTGACCCCCCAGGTATCGAGTGCTTTGTAGATCCCACTGGAATCCCCAAATATCCCGGAATTGAGATACTCCACCCGTCAATGGGAAGATAACAGACTTACTGGCATTTATCTTAAGGCCCGAAATGTCGCCAAAACGCTGAAGGTCCAGCATAACCGGGTCAAAGTTAGTTGCAGGATGGCGAATGAACAGGACCATATCGTCTGCATACAACAAAATTACGACTTTATGAGTATGCAGTTGGACTCCCCGGTGTAGATGAAACTCATTCAGCCCAAAGCTCGATCGCCAAGGCGAATAGCAGGGGGGACAGCGGGCAACCCTGACGCGTCCCCCGCTCGAGCGGTAATGCCCCAGTGGTCTGCCCATTCACCTTCACTCTAGCCACTGGGTCGGTATAGAAAAGCGACACCAAGGAAACAAAAAAATTGCCCAAGCCCATCCTTTGTAAAACGGTGAATAAAAACAACCATTCCACGGAATCAAATGCCTTGGTGGCATCCAATAGGACCGCCACCACCGGGTCATCCGCCGGCAACGCCGCCATCAGACCAAACATCCTCCGCAACCCGAACGAGGTTGAACGAACCGGGATAAACCCCACCTGATCGGCCCTCACCAGGATTGGCATTAGCGGCGCAAGTCGCATCGCTACGATCTTCGCCAGAATCTTATTATCAAGATTGACAAGCGAAATCGGGCGATACGATGAACAGTCACCTTCCGACTTACTTGGCTTCAACAATACAACCACTACGGCTTGTCTAAGGGAATCAGGTAATGGACCCAGGGACACCGCCTCCTGATACACCCGTAGTAGATAAGGCGCCAGTCTTTCGGCGTAACACTTATTAAATTCGGCTGTAAAGCCATCAGGGCCCGGGGATTTCCCACCCGGCAGTGATTTAATGGCATCCATCGCCTCATCCAGCGTCACCGACCTATTCAACCAGTCCCTCTGCTCCTCCGAGCACCAATACAGCCCTACATTATCGAGAATATCCTCTACATCCGCCTGCGCTACCGACAATTGGGACGGGTACAACCAGCCATAAAATTCCTGGAATTAATGAACAATCCCCTTGTCCTCGTAGTGAGCAACTCCCCGCTCATCCGTGATCACTGTCACCCTGTTTTCCCTGCCTCACAGCCGGGTAGTTCTCGCAAGTAACCGCCCCGGGGCCTGCCCTTCTCCATATTGCCGAGGAGCCACCCTATCCCATATGTGTTTAACCTCTCGCTGAGCAAGGGCATGAAACTCCTGCAATTTCTGTTTAATATTTCCCTGCTGAACCGCAGTCGGGACGGGTGCCCCCTCCTGCAAAACCCGTATTTCTTGCTCTGTGTCAGCCAGGTCTTTCCACAACTTTCTCAGAATCCCCAGCTCTTTGGCTATGCATTCACCCCTGATCATACACTTAAATCCTTCCCACAGAGTGCCAGCAGACGCCAACGACCCATCATTGGTCTCAAAATACACATCAATAGCCTTTGCCAGCTCCTCCCTAAAGACCCCATCTGTAAATACCTCACTTTTAAACTTCCAAGGCGGTCTCACCTTATCCCGGCCATCTAAACATATGGATAACAGAACAGGAGCATGATCCGATAAAGTGCGTGCCAGAATACCTACCCCTACAGACCGACCTATAATTCCACGCGACACCAGAAAATAGTCTAGCCTAGCCATCCGGAGCAGAGTAGTGCGTAAATTGACTCACCCCAGGGTTTCTCACCCTCCAAATATCTGCAATATCCCACACTGGGAGCATTCCCCGAATCCTAGAGGAGGTCTTACTACGTAGACGCACCGCGCTGCCCATTCTATCCAAAGGGGCATCCAAGACCGAGTTAAAGTCTCCTGCCCAAATAATTTCCCTTTCGGGAAGTACCCCCAGCTGCCTTGCTAACCAGTCAAGTGACTCCACCGTATCATGATTGGGACCATAATAGCATATTAGTGTATATAACTTCACCTGGATAACCCCCTGCACCACCAACGCCCTTCCTTCTTGATCTTTCACAGCCTCAACCAGACGGAAGCCCACCAAATTTTGCACCAAAATACACACTCCCCTGGAGTAAGAGGAATAGGACGAGAAAGATCTATGGCATCCCCAGCTTTTACCAAACTTAGATTCAGTGGCCGCAGTCAAGTGGGTCTCCTGAAGAAAAGCCACCCCCACCCTATGACGTTCCAGATAGTGCAAAACTTTCCGACATTTAGGCCAGCTGTTAAGGCCCCTGACATTCCAGGTCATATAATTCACTGTTGCCATTTGAGAGCATTTAACCACACACCCCCCGTCCTCCCACAACCCCACAAGCCTCCAAACCCTCAGTGTGTACCACCAGACCCCCACTTCCACCCTCCCACCCTACCGACAACCCCCCAACCTGTCGGTGATGCCCCCCCCACACAGCCCCGCCCCCCCTACTAACCCCAACACACACAGCTCGCCACCCATGCTGGAGACCCCAACATTCCAGCACCCCAAACCCCATCAGCTTAAATGCAAACAGCTTTCGCTCCAAGGGCAACTACGAACCCGACCCTCCAATGCACCACTCTAGGATAGATGTCTCCAAGCATAAGAGTAATACCAGCTACCGAGGGCAGCTGTGGCAACAGGTGCTCCCTCCATATCTGAGCGGGATCAGTCATCCTTCACCCGTGGCCTGGGAGACCCCAGCAACATATCGAGAAAGGAGGAGGCCTCCTCCGGGGTTTGGAAAAAAATCGACTTTCCGTCATGCACCACACGTAACTTGGCCGGGAATAGCATTGCATATTTCAGACCTCTTTCTCTCAGTCTCTTCTTGATGGCCAAAAATCTTCTCCTGGCCGCCTGCACCCTATCCGAGAAGTCCAGGAAGAATTTGATTACATCCCCCTTCTAAGACAAGGTGCCTTTCTCTCTAGCTTTCCTGAGTGCCATATCTCTATCCCGGTAATTCAATAACCGGGCAAACAGCGGATGAGGCGGAGACCCCGGGATCGGCTTCCGGCCACTCGGAATCCTATGTGCCCTCTCAACCACACAGATCGGGGAGAAGCCCTCAGGGCCCAATGTTTCACGCAGTAGTTCCTCCACCAGAGACTCCATGTTTGTCTGGCTCACCAACTCCGACAAGCCAACGATCCGAATGTTATGTCGGCGGGATCGCGATTCCAGATACTCCTGCTTCTCCCCAAGTTCTTTCAGGGCTTTCCTGACCAGACATTTCTCCCGAGACCGATGTTGCCACTCCCTCCACTCCTGCAAGGCGCTCCTCCGCCTCATCTAGTCTTTCCCTGCGTCTGTCCAAACGGACCTGCATATGGTCCACCTTGCAGGTCAGAGTATCCAGCTTACTATCCAAGGACTGTATCCCTGATTGTAATTGCATGAGCATAACCTTAATGTCATGAAGGGTAATAGCGGAGTCTGTCTCTGGACCTGCAACGCCGCCGAGTCACTTGCTGTTCTGCAATCTTTAGCCTGTGCGACCATCTCGAAGTTCAATTTTGACTGATGTTTACCCCCTTTCCCTGACTTAGACATGGCCAGTACGATAAGTGGGTCCCCAAGATAATGCGCTGGACACGAAGACCTAGGTCCACCGTGCCCTCGCACCCGCTCCTCTCTCTTCACCAAAAGGGGGACAGGTCCGAGCTCTGTGTCAGGCACAAGGGCACACCGCCCCCGAGTCAGGCACCAGGGATATGCTACACCACAGAGGCTGTTGTGCACCCAAGGCAAGTAGCTCCAACCACACCGTGTCCACTAGGGAGCCAGCGCTGCCGGGGATCAGCTGCCAAAAGCCCCCGAAAACTCAGGGGCGATCAGTCTCCAATTGCGTGGGATAAATCACTGCGCTGTGGCCACGTCCCCTTCCACCCGCGCCGTCATCGGGCGACTAGGCACTGCGCCCGTTTCGGCTTCAGGGGCACCCGTCCTCCGGAGCTAAGGCAACTAATGGGCCACAGTGAATCCCAGCCCGAGTGCTCAATGTTCACAGGCGGGTCGCAGAGCTGACCCCCGCCGGTCGCCACTTCCCACGCCGGTAAACCCAAGTAGGCAGTAACAGAGCAAGTCCCAGGGGGGCTGTCCCAGGGCCAGCGGATCAGTAACCCCCCTGCCCGCCTCAAAGCCCCTCCAACGGCCCTAGGAGTGTTTTTCTCCCCCCCCTCGTACCTCGGGGGTGTCCGCATGAAGTGCTGTCAAGGTGAAACACTGCTTGCCTTCACTCGGGTTGCCAAACGGCCCTGACGGCCGTCACTCACTCATCCTACGGGCTGATGTTAACGCTACTAACAGGATGGTTTTGAATGTTAGTAGGCTTAAGGGACATGAATAGAGTGGTTCAAATGGTGCACACATAAGAAACTTTAAAACAATATTAAGGTCCCAAACCGGTACCTGAAAGGAGATGGAGGGAACACATTAGTGAGCCCCTTTAGAAAATGTATCACCACAGGAATTTTATAAAATGACGTTTCCTCAGACAAGCAGTTGAAGATGGAAAGCGCCGCCAAATAACCTTTAATGGTCCCAAACCTGGAGTCCCAGATTGGCCAAATACAGCAGAAGAGATAACACCTCTGGTGTTTTACATAGAAAAGGGTCCACATTCTTATCCCTGAACCAGCTCCAGAATGTTTTCCAACGGCAGCGATACAACGACGTTGTTGCCGAAAGCAAGCTCTCCATTATGTCATCCGGGAGGTCCCAATCCTTATACTTCAGCCGCTCAGAAACCATGCATGAAGGCTGAGTGTCTTGATCTCTGGATGGAGAACCCAACCCTCCTCTCGCGAGAGAAGAGCCTCTCTTTGTGGAAGATGTATTGGAGGGCAGATGGATGGACATGTCTAGAAGGTCAGGGTACCGTGTCCTCCTGGCTCAATCCGAGGCAATTAGAATCATGGATTTCCCAAACTTTCGCAACCTACTGATCACGCGAGTAATGGCGGGGACTGGGGGAAACTCACACAGCAGTGCAAACTCCCAATCCACTACGAACGAGTCCCCTCCCTAGAGCTCCTCTTGGGGGAAATTCTCTGGAGCAGAACCGTTAGCACTTCCGGTTGGCACTGATCGCAAACAGATCCACTTGAGGGGTTCCCCAAAGGGTGAAGATCTCTTGAAGGACTTCCTGAGCTATGCCCCACTCGTGGGAGACTGTGCGTCCGCCGCTATATTCTCCTCTCCGGCTAGGTGAACAGCCGGTTGGGATATTCCTTCTTGAATTGCCCAGAAACAGAGCTGCATTGCCTCTCTGCACAGTAGTAGTGGCCCTACACCTCCTCTCTTGTTGAGGTAGTACATGGCCACTGCGTTGTCCATCATTATAAGGACATTCTTTCCCCGTACAGAGGGCAGAAAAGCCTTCAGCACAAGTCTGATTGCTCTCAGCTCAAAAAGATTGATGTGTAGTTTGGACTCCGATGGAGACCAACGACCACTGATTGTCAGTGTCCACTGCGCTGGCTAACTAAATTTTCACGCAGATCCTGCAACCTAGATTCCTCCCATATAAAGCTATCAGAGACATGAGGAGTACCATACAGCACTCCAAAAATGTGGATCATTGTCATCTGAAGGCTCATTGTCTTCACAAATGAATGCAAGTGATTTAAAAAAATTATTTCCAGGTAAAGGTGCAAAGGTTTTCTGAATTACTGGTAAAGGTGTCGATGGCTTTGATGGTTTAGAGCCAGATGCCGATGGAGTCATTGATTTCTTTCGATGAAGACGTCTTGGGCGTCGATGGCACTGGAGGCATCTATGGCATCAATGGTGCCACTGGAGTCAATGGCATCAATGACTTGGATGTCGACTTGTCCATGGACTTTGTCCGTGATGGATATCGATGGCTGGAAAGATTCTACTAGGACTTTTCATTGTGTCGAGGCCTTGATGGCTCTCGATGAGAATCTGGCCTTCGTCCCGGGCTCAAGAGCGTGCAGGATTTGGCTTAGGGCCCTTTCCTTACTGGCTTCAGAAGGCACGGTAGGAGCATGGCCTACTTGCTTCGAGGGTTTCTGTTCTCAAAAAGTTTTAGCATTTCCTGCCTGAATGATTCCCATTCAGCCAGAATAGAGGCCTTAGTGGGGCAAGATATAGTGTTCTGTGGGAAGGAGTCGGACGAGGAAGACGAAGTAGGCGATTTAAGATGCCTTTTTGTCAATTTCCCCGATGACGAGCAGTGCTGGGAGCCACTCTGTGACCTGGACCTTTTAGTCTTCTTCCGCTGAAGGAAGTCGTGTCTTGCGTCGTCAGAAGAACGTTTTTTCGGCAAGGTAGTTGAAGGGGAATTCTACCTACTGCCAATTTCCCTTTACACTCCTTCAGAGCTTTTCTGGTCATCGACTGACACTTCTGACAGGTCAAGGTCTTGTGCTCCACACCGAGACACCACAAACAAACGTAATGTGGGTCCGTCAGCATCATTTTTGCTTCGCAGCCTTAGAATGTTTTAAACCCAGTGTTTGGGGTTGTCGGAGCCGAAGACAAAGACATTGTTGACAATTTTCAAATAAATATATGAAGCGCGCCGTAGTTCACAACGCAAAAGCTTACTCGGAAAAAACAGAACTGAAGCCAATGGGCGTTGCGCAGGCTATATATACCTTCAGGGAAATCATCCTCGAGACAGAGGCCCTCGAGGGACACTGAGTCGACTGCACCGACGCACATCGCCTTCTGCCGAAAAATGGGTCCGAAGCAGCTGAAGCTGGATATTGGAGATATCAAAGATGAGGAATTGAAAAACCCAAATTAGTAAGTGATTGTAGGACTCCATACCTAATTGATCGGCTGTCGATATCAGCTGGGTTATTGAATACAAGATCTGCCATTGCGCACGCAATGGAGATCTGCCTTTTAATTGGGTCCCACAAGCTGGATGTGTTCTTTATTACCGAAACGTGGTTTATTGATACATCTCATTCTACTTTTCATAGTGTGGCTCCTGAGGGCTGCGCCATCCAGTATATTAATGTGGTGAGTAAAGTAGGCGGAGGAATAGCTGTTATCCATCGCTCCCAACGAATTTTGATTATCTGAAGCCTTTACATTGGGATCATTCTTCAGAAATCGGTAACTTGACCTTTACCTTAAACTCAAAGCACTCAGTACAAATTATACTTATCTATAGGCCCCTTGGGTCAGCAGTACTTTTTTTCGAGAGCCTGGATGATTTTCTTATTTCAACGGGTAGCAAAAATAAGGAATTGTTGTGCATTGTTGACTTTAATATTTGGCTAGACGATCTCACAAAACCAGATTTGAGACTACTATACAAACTTTTAGCTCAGCATGAGGTCTTTTCATTAGCCGCTACTCCCTCCCATATAAAGGGTCATTGCCTTGATTTAGAGCTGGCAAGAGGAAAAGGGATTAGTATGGTTGACACTTTCCCTATCCATTGGACAGATTATCATCTTAGGGTTTTTCACATCAAGACAGAACAATGTAAGGGCTCCACCCGAACCTCTGCCTGTACCAAGCCCGTGCGGTAACAAAAAGATCTGGATACTATACCCAAGATGCACCCAAGCCATGAGCCATATTTGTACAAAATATGCACCTTTGAAAAATATGGGCAGTAAAAAGTCTGCTAATAACTAGTACACCAGAGACCTTCTGGAGCTAAAGAATCGATGGTATCGCTCAAAATTAACTGAACACTATGCTAGAGAGTAAAGCACTAATTAATCAAAAACAAGCGTTGTTTATAGTTAAATCAAATTTCCTATCAACTAAAATCACAACTGCAATGAATCATCCTCAAAGATTATTTAAAACAATGGCTGAGTTTGTTAACCCTAATACATATGCACCAGTGAAAGCCTTGTCTGTAAACTGCTAATGGCCTAAATAATTTTTTCAGAAACAGAATTCAGAATATTCAAAATAATATTAGGCTTCACAGAAATCTAAATAAAGCCCCTCAATGTGAGGCTGCTAGCCAATCTAGAGAAAATCTTAGAGCAACAACTCAGTTCAGCTTTAAGCAAGTTTCAGCTGATGACATCACAACCTTTTTGTCTTAACTGAAACCCACAAAGGATTCCTCTTTCCCCAATTCCTGCCTTGGTTGCTAAACAACTTTCTCTGGAACTCACTCCCTTCATGACTAAGTTTGTTAACCTGTGGCTCACCCAGGGATTAGTTCCTGATGCCCTGAAATTATTGGTTGTTTCCCCATTGTTGAAAAAGGCTGGTTTGGATCCCGAGGATTATGGCAACTATCGCCCAATTGCTGGTCTTCCCTGGCCAGGTAAAGTCCTGGAAAAGGTAGTTACCAAACACTTGTAGGACTATGTGGAAGGTCATTGCTTGCTCCACCCCTTGTAATCTGGCTTTCGCCCCCTGCATGGGACAGAGACAGCATTGATGGCGGTTTGGGACGAGATGTTGCAGGCTGAGAATGCAGGCAAACTCTCTCTGCTTGTAATGCTCGACCTCTCGGCGCATTTGACACGGTAGACCATGGCATTCTGCTGGACCGTTTGAAGAATCTTGTAAATGTGCACCCCGGTGCACTACAGTAGTTTACATCATTTCTCACTGGTCGTCAGCAATGTGTTCCAGTTGGAGGTTTTCTCTCCGAGATCCTCCTTCAGTGTTGTGGTGTGCCACAGGGATTGGCTCTCTCACCTCTTCTTTTTAACATTTATCTGTGTCTTAATGACTATTCTGGAATAATATAAGCTCAGATGTCATTCTTATGACGACGACACCCAGCTACATATAAGGCTCGATGATGTGGAGGAAGCTCTTGTCCTGGTTAGCAGGTGCCTAGAGGAAATGGATACTTGGATGGAAGAAAATTGGCCACAATTAAATCCTAAAAAAAAAAGTTTGGGCCAAAGCACCTCCTTGATGGAGATAAATGCCCACCTCCACCTCAGTTTTTGGGAGATAGCCTTAAGTATTCGACGAAAGTAAAGAATTTAGGCTGTCTCTGGCAGAGTGACCTAGGATGTAATGCCCAGGTCTCAGCCAAGGTCCAGTCTGTCTTCTATAATATTCACCTCTTGCGTCAATCACTACCTTACGTTACTTCTGCTGATCGTGCTGCTGTGGTCGGGCGTTGGTTAATTCAAACCTTGATTATTGCAATGAACTTTTGGCAGGAGAACCGAGTAAACAGATTTATCATCTTCAAAAAGCGCAAAATGCGGGAGTAAGGTTGGTTTTTGATGTAGCCAAGCATACCCACATTTCTGGTCTCCGCCAATCACTACACTGGTTAGCGGTGGAAGACCAGATTAAATTTAGGATCGGTTGTTTGGTCTGCAAATGTTTGTCTGGGCTAGCACTAGTTTATTTGATAAACAAACTGTATCGCCCTACTCGGGCCCTTAGGTCTGATGACCAACTCCTTCTTGTCATCCCGAGGCCGAATTGCAGATCAAGAGGAGACCAGTGTTTTTCAGTACTGGATCTACACTATGGAGTAGTCTTCCACTGAGTCCAAGACAGGCTAATTCCTTGATGAGTTTTAGAGCAGGGTTAAAAACATATATTTTCAAGTAGATTGGGTGATTTTGGTTTTCTTCCAGTTTTGTCTGCTCCAACTTTCTCTTCTCTTTCCGATTGGTACCATCTGCCCCAGGACACAATTTAGTTTGTTGTGTGCGTGTTACAAACACTTCAAAATTCAAATTCAAATTTCAAAAATACGTGGGAGGACCCAATCCATTCGAAGTGGTCTTTTTGGGGGGTGTTCAGCGCTGCTAGGAGGTCATTGTTTTGGATTATCTGTAATTTGTTAATGTTCTGCTTGGAAGTCCCGGCAAAGACGACATTACAATAATCCCATCTTGCATCCGTAATTGCTCTAGCGATAGTCAGGCAGCTCTCTGGAGTCAGGAACTGTCTTACTCCATATGAGCTTGGCGGTGCATGTGTATGAGATTCCGGAATGCTGGCTGAGCAGGTAGCAGCTTGAACCAGAAGCTCCTGTCTTCCCGAACTCTGATAATCTAAGGATACAATGAATACTAAAACCCAAAAAAAACCTGCTTCCAAGAAAACTAAAGCAGATAATGAAGAAACTCCCAACGCCAAGGACATTTACTTTCGGTTTATGAAGGTGGCCCAGGATGTTGGTGAGATGAAGGTCTCATATTTAATTGGTAAAATGTCTAATCTTGAAGGAAGAGTTGGACACATAGAAAAGGATTCAGCAGGCCTCTCTACAGAGATTACAAGAAGTTATAGAGTGTATAATGACCTAAGAAGGGAGTTGGAAGACATGAAGATAAAAAACTTACATTGGATTTGAAATCATGGTCACAAAACCTTAGGCTTAGCGAAAAGAGCATAACACCACCGGGACGGTGTCAGGCTTGAAACTATTGAGGGGTGAAGAGGGGAATAACAAACGAAGAGAGCATAACACCACCGGGATAGTGACAGGTGGTGGAACTATTGAGGGGTGAAGAAGGAAATATCAACGGTGGTGCAGAGTGGAAGAGCATGGGGCAGAGGGCCTGGAGGGAAAACAGGAGGAACACGAGTCCACCGCAGAAGCAGGGCAAACGCGGAAGGAAGAGGCTTGGATAAGAGAAAGGTGGGAAGAAGAAGAAATAGAAGAGAGCAAGGAGGGCTCCTGTAACAGTGGCAAGACGAGGTTGGACTGTACAATGCCACAACCCAGGAAATCAGGAGGGACAATACGGAAGGTACCGGAAATGAAGATGATGACAGTGATGGACATGTCTGTTTTCTACGAACGAGGAATCAGGACACACAATGGTGGAAATTAAGGCCCTCAGGGGAGATATACAGGGGAGATATACAGGCCTCGCTGACCGAACTAACTAGCAGGATGACAACAGTAGAGAGCCAAGTGGAGGGTGTAGAGCAAAACCAGCTGAATGCAGACATGGTTGAAATGAGGTTTGACGCCAGACTGACGGAACTGGAACTTCGAAAAGAAGGGATGTTAAAAATGGACGATTTAGAAAACAGAGAAAGACGGAACAACATACGGATGCTAGGCTTAAAGGAGACGGCGAGAGAAACCCTGAGGCAAGTGGAGGAGAAGGTACAGGCTGGTTCTAGTACACCACTTATTTGAAGCAGAAGGGGGAAAACAGGTGCAAATTGAAAGGGCGCACAGAGGAGGCAAACAATACAGGATTGGTCCCCGCACCATAGTAGAAAAGTTCCTGAGCTACAAGGACAAAACAGAGGCACTGAACAGGGCGAAGCAACGAAGGGAAGTGGACTTCAAGGAGACGATTTATCAGGACCTATCCAACCTCACTGTCTACATGTAGAGATGGTTGGCCCCTCACAGAGTGGCTGCAAGAGAAGGGCATCAGATACAGGTGGGGATACCCGTTCGCGCTGCAATTCGAGGTAGAAGCAGTGGACTACCGCGTAACCTCCGCAGAAGAGGCACAGCATGCCCTATGTCACCTTACTGCGGCCACCGAGATGGAATCAAGGGGCCCAAAGGGCCGCGCATGAGCAGAGAAAGACCAGGCTCAGCACCAAGCCCACACAGGAAGAGGATAGGACAAACAGGTCGAAAATACATGTGGCTCAATGGCCCATCGCCACACAAGACATCCAAAAATGCCAGAGCAGCAGCAAGGGAACAACTCCAAAGAAAAGTGTGAAGGCAGAAGTGACAATGACAACAACGAGTGGAAAGTATAGGTGTGAAGATGGATTGCTGGAGGGAGGTAAATGTCTCCGCTCCAAGGTGGTCCCCTGTGAGAGAGAGGGTGTCTCACTGACTCTTTTTGAACTTAAGTTAAAGTTGCAAACAGTTGCAAAGTTTTCAGGGGGTTTATGTTATTGGTATGGCCCTGGGGAAGAGGACACCGGCCACAGGGAAAGTAGTCCCCAGGCCAAGGGAGACAAGGATAGGGTAGAGTCACAAGCTATGAGAACGAGGAACAGGTGAGCAAGGTGGTGCATTCACGATGGGGAGAGGTGAAGCTACTAGGGGCCTGGTTGTGGGAACACTAAATGTAAAGCGTCTAAACTCCCCGGCGAAAAGGTCTCTGGTCGCGAGAACATTTTGCACAGCCTCCCTAGACGTGCTTTTTCTGCAGGAAACACACTTAATACAAGGGGAAGGGCGGGCACTGAAAGGGGTTGGGATAGGACAGGTCCAATGGGCATCAGGGAGCTCCAAGATGGGTGGGGTTGGAATTCTAATACACAAACTATGTAAATTACGGGAGTGTTTAGCCACTAATCTTTTGGAAGGGAGGCTGCTGATACTGCAAGGTATCATTGGAGGGGCGAGAGTCCTACTGGCAGCGATAAATGCGCCCAACAAGGGGCAAGCACAATTTATCCACAACGCGCTCAATGCGATACAGGAGTTGTAGGCTGATGTGTACATCATAAGGGGGGCTTTAACTCCTGGGCGAATGAAACCTGGGGCAGGAGGGCAAGAGGGGCAGAAGGGAGCGGAGGATAGATTGCGGTACTTAGGACAGGCAGTAGAGACAAGCAGCCTAATAGTTGTGTGGAGATGCCAACACCCGCAGGAGGGATAGACCTTTTTCTCAGCCCCGCACAAAACATACACTAGGATCGAATACCTGCTTCTAAAACAGAGGCCAGGGACAAGGGTATTGGGTTGGGAAAACATGCCAGTAGGATGGACCGACCACAACATGGTGCTAATGACCTTAGATATAAAAGGGTTGCACAGGCCAGATAGTAGCTGGCAGTGTAATGTATCACTCTGGGGGGGCACCTCTTTGCAGACCAACTGGCCAAGGCAATAACTGAATACTTGGAGTATGTACAGAAGTGGTCTGGGATGGTGGGAAAGCAACCTGGAGAGGGCTGCTGATCAGAGAGGGGGCGAGACATAAAAGGGAAAGACATCTGCGGGAGGAGAGGTTGAGGAAAGGAAGAGTAGAGGGGGAGGAAAGGATGCATGCAACATAGGGGGACACAGACAAGATGAGGGAGTAGCTGCTCACAAAAAGAGCAGAGTTAAAAGCACTGAGGATGGGAAAGACCATGTGGAAACAGGTATCTCAAACAGAAATATTATGAAAAAGAGGACAAGGCAGACGCACTACTAGCCGTGAGGCTCTGGGCGCAGAGAGCAGAAAGATGGGCGTTCAATCTGGGGGATCACGAACGGGGCAGTCCGGTGGCACCAAGAGATACAGCAGAAGGATTCGCACAGTACTTTGAGAAGCTCTATAAATCTGAAGCCCCCAAAGGGGAGGCCTCAGGGGAGGCCATGTGTATATGATTAAGCTCACGGGCCAACAGGTACAACACTTATAGAGTCTAATAACACCTGAAGAGGTACAGGAGGTGATATCTCGCTTCCCAAATGGAAAGGCGCCAGGAAAGGACAGATATACTATTGGGTTTTATAAGAAATACGCTGGGCTTCCATCACAACATATGGTGAAGCTATATAACCACGTCCTGGAAACAGGGGAGGCCCCGGCCACATTTAGTAAGGCACTAATATCTGTGATCCCGAAGGAAGGGACACGGCCCAATGTTCCTCATATCGCCACATCTCGCTCCTGAATGTGGATGAGAAAATATTCACGCGGATCATAGCAACGCACTTTGAAGAGAAATTGCCTCTAATAGTCCACCCAGATCAGATGGGCTTTATAGCAGGTAGGTAGGGCCCAGACGCAAATTGGAAGACCTTGGATCTTATGGAACACGTTGGGGAGGATTCTGGGGACTGTGCACTACTGAGCCTGTACGCAGAAAAAGCCTTCGACAGAGTCAAATGTTTTTTTTTTATTTGCCGTGCTACAAAGAGAGGGCTGGGAGATAGAATGTGTAGATCTACCAGGGCAATTTATTCAGGACCCACGGCGAGGGTGGTTGTAAGTGGGACAAAGTCCAGGGAATTTGGTCTCAGTAGGGGTACCAGGCAGGGGTGCCTCTGTCACCGCTCCTCTTTGCCCTGACGATGGAACCACTGGGGGAGAGGATATGTAGGGATAATTGGATAAGAGGTATTAGAGTGGGAGATGATAACCACAACATAAGCATGTACGCGGATGATATATTGTTATATCTCTCAGAAGTAGTGGGGACAGTCCTGAGGGTGCTCCGGGTATTGGAAGAATATGGAAGGGTATCTGGTTTTAAAGTGAATGTAAATAAGTCAGTGCTCCTCCACCTGAAAGGGGTGACTGAGGAACAAAGTGAAGAATGGGGAGGGCTAGGGATACCAGTGGAGGAGGACAGTATAAAATAGTTGGGGGTGAAAATACCCAAGGAACTAGACAATCTATACGGAAGAAATTCCCCCCCAGTATTACACCGGCTCTTTGGTGAACTGGACACCTGGTCTAAACTCACTATTTCGTGGCGAGGGGGTTCTATCTATATCAGGCACTGTCGATATGGTTGCTGAACCTGCATTTTGCGGAACTAATAGAACATTTTTTATAAAAAATAAAATAAAAAATAAAAAGTATAGTGTGGTTTCTGTGGCAAGGGAAGAAACAGAGTAGCCTATAGAGTATTAGTACAGCCCAAGGAAAAGGGAGGATTGGGACTGCCCGATATCGCACTTATTACAGGCCAGCTCAGTTCAGGGCTCGGGTCCCTCACCTGCAGGTGGATAAACAGAAGCAATGGGTGAGCTTCGAGAATTACTTATTTAGACCAGTCACGCTGGGGGAGTGGTTCTTGGCGCTGCAGGAAGCAGCTCCGAGAAGGGTAAAGACGCAAAAGATTCTAGGCCCTCTTTGAAATTTGTGGAGGGTCAAAAGGGAAATGACAGGGGTCACAACATAGCCCTCACCTCTGAGTCACATATGGACCCCACCGATAAGAGACCACATCCCAGACCACGAGAGATTCCAAGAACGGTTTGAGGCTAGTTGGAGAGAGTGGGGCAAGTCTTGAAGAAGGATGTGTTCCTAGATGTGGGAGAGCTGGAAGAGTATCTGGGTGGAGGTACAACCTCTGCATTTAAATACCTGCAGCTTAAAGTAGTGTTGATGTCAGATGGTTGGAAAGAGGAGTTGCAGAGGGAACGGACAGGATACTGAACACAGAAAAGGGGACGAGAGGAATAATACCTAAACTGTACCAAGCACTACTAGAGGCGTTCGGTGGGGAGATTGAAGCATTTAAGAAGAGATGGGAAAGGGAAATGGAAATGGAAATAGACCAGCGGCGAAGGTTATACGTGAATGCACACCGCACCTCAGTGGCCTGTCAATATAAGCTGCCTGGGCTCAAACTCCTATACAGGTGGCAATGGGATCCAGCAAGCCTGTCAAAGATGTACCCGGGTGTGGACCCCCACTGTTGGAGGAAATGCGGGAAAATGGCAGTCTACTGGCACATGTTGTGGGCGTGAGAGAAGGTACAGAAACACTGGAAGGATATCCTGGGATGGATAAGGATCCTAGCGGGACAAACAGGCATCTGGACCCCCTTCTCGTATTATTTGGGTTGAAGGTAGCTGAGGGGGACTGGGTCAAGCGCTCACATCAGCCGCGCTATTTGCTGTTAGCAGTCAGGGCTTGCCTGGCAGGGGGATGGAAGAGAGAGGAACTTCCAAGTGAAAGACAATGGGCCTCAAAAGCTCTAGACATGTATAGAATGTAACAGCTGACCAGACAATTGCACGGACTGACTCGGTCAAGGGAAATGGAGTGGGCAGCCTTCCTTGAGAAGTATGACCCGGAGAGGCCACATTTAGATGCTGGAAATGAGAGCCCAGAGACTGTGGAGGACCCTATGAGGGGAGTATGAACCAATGCAGGAAGCAAGGAACAGAGAGGCAAATGAGCTGGAGAGGCGACCCGAGCTGGAGACAGGGGGAAGGGGACAGGGACAAAACCAGCAGACCTCAACTCAGGCCCCAGAGATTTGTTGTAGAAGCCACCAATGAATGCGGAAGAAAGACAATTTCAGAAGTGGGGCAAACGGTGAAAGGAGCCTGGCAAAAGTAGGCTCCAAAGAGACAGCCGCTGTGGCCACCCTAGGGCCAAGTTGGAATGGAGGGGGACTTGGTACGGTAAATCTTGTAATATGCAAATGAGAACATGTACAGTTTTAGTTCTATCTGTGCTAATTCACCAATAAAGCTTATTTGGAGAAAAAAAAAAGTCAAATACAGCTTCTCTGACTGCACCTGTGGTGAATATCGGAAACTGAAACGTGCAGTGAACCTGCAAAAACTAGATAATTCAGACTTAATGAAAATCATTAAGAAAATAGGCAGTCAAGAGAGTATGGCATCAAAAATGTATAATCTGTTAAGCAGGAATTCAGAGGGAGGGACATAATAAGATCCTGACAGCATGATCTTCATGCCTAGATGAAGAAACGACACAAGGAAGATGGGAAGCTCTGTGTGGAAACACCAAGAGGATGTCATCAAATATAGGCGAGAGAACACATCAAGTGAAGATATTGAATAGAATCCTTTGGACACCGATTCGAATGCAAAAGCAAGGCGTGAGTCTAACAGACACATGTTGGGGTTGTGGTCACGCCCGAGGTACATTGGAGCACATGTTTTGGGAATACAACAAGGTGAGAGATTTTTGGAAAGCAGTAACCGAAGTGATGAACAGAGTAGTGAATGAGGAAAAGGATTTTAATATCGAGACACTGATTCTGGGAGAGGACACAAGAGTTAGGGCATCACATGTAACCTGGATTTTGAAGGGAGCTTTAGCAGCAAAAAAGATTATATTGCAAAATTGGAAGTCGGATGTTTAACCGAAACTGGATTCATGGATGAAAGAAATGTATTCAATGCATAATATTGAACGAGTGGTGCAACCGATGCAGAAAAAGGAAGCTCTTTTTAAGAAAATCTGGGGCGGTTCCGAAATTTGGAACTGGATTCAGCTTGTTTCAAGAAGAGAAAATAGAAGAAAAGATAATCACATTTTAATTTTTCTGCATTACACGGACCGTGGCATCGGGCGTGTAGTTATGGTTAAGTTGCTAAACTCATAGGAAGACCACTTTTTCGGCAGGTTATAACTTTGCTCCCCCAGAGGAATACTCACCAAACTTTGCAAAAAAAGTATATAGCCCGCTTCGAATTTTTTCGCAAGTTTGGTGAAGTTTCGGGCACGGGGGGGGGGCGCAAAGCTATAGGGGGGGTTCCCACATTTCTTTTTTTCTTCCATAGACTGAATGGGGAAAAACTTTGCGCACGGCTACAGGCCCAACGGCTGGATGGATTTGCACCAAATTTGTGGCAGGAGCGGGTGCCTGGGTCAGAAAGCGTGCTTTTGTGTGTTTGGTGGAAATCCAACCATTACTTTTGTTTCAAAGAACTGAAACGTACGTCTAAAATAATTAGTGGTATTTGGCTCCGCTCCGCGGTCCTATTTCCCCGTTTGCTCCGCGGACAGCAGGCTCAATGGCTTGCAGTACGCTGTGCTGTCGACGAACTTTGGACGCTGCCGGTGGTTGGCTGGAGGGAAGCGCGTTGTGCGTTTAAGTTTTTGAGAAACGCCGCCATGGTGTATCGGAGGATAGTGCCGCACTGTAAGGGGTTGCAAAACATGGTTTGCAAGATTGGGAGGGTGAAATAGGGGATGAAAAGTTTGGGGGAGTGAAAAATTGAAAATGTTATGTATTTGTTTGGGTCGAAGAACACAGTGGCGTGTGAGTGGTGTACGCGAGCAATGCAGGAATTTTGCAGAACATGGTGTGCATGATCGGGTTGGTGACAGAGGGCATGAAAAGGTTGTAGGACTGAAAAGCCGAAATTAGGATAAATTTGTGTAGGACAAATAAGACTCTGGTGTGCAAGGGGTGTACGAGAGCAATGCAGCAATTTGCGGATAGCTCCTCAGGCAAACAAACCTTTTGTGGCAACTACATGGACGCTCCATTGGAAACAGTGTAGCGGTGGGTAGGGGTGTTGGTGGCAGTGGTAGGATTTGACAAGTACGGTACGTGGCCAAATGTTGCCATGCATGCCTCCATTGCTGTGTGGTGGTTGTGGGCAAGGCTTAGCCTTTTGGGTGCATGGGCGGAGGTCATAGGCCTCCACATGTGCCCAAGAGGCTAGGGCTCAGGCACAGCATTGCTTCAGGGAGGGTAGTAAGACACTACCACACGGAAGGAATTTTTACCATCACAGTTTGGCGATGTGCACCATTCAGGCAGCAACGCACATATACTTCATTGGCAGGTAGCTGCACAGGCCACTATCATTCTTTGGTGAGTGCACGCAGACTCCACTGGGGATGAGCAGAGCTTTGCAGACACAATGAGGATATTTGCAGTCGGTGTACTTTGTTGTGTTGTGCCTGCAACGCCCCTACTGCCTTCTGTGCATGGCTAGAGCCCTTTGAGGTGGCAGTCTGGCCACTGGTTGGAAGTAGGTTTGAGAACTTAGCCTTGTTTGGGTTTGTTACTATACCCATACGTACCTGCAGTCAGGAAAGCTACGTGGCCACATGTTCCCATGCATGCTTCTATTGCATTGTAGTGGGTGAGCCCAAAGATGAGGCGCTTGGGTGCATGGGCGGAGGCTGTAGGCCTCTGCACGTACCCAAGAAGCTAGGCCTTGGGCACAACCCCCACACACAATGCAGCCATGTATGGGAGCATAGTACTATAGGTATGTGAATTGCACACTTATGAATAAAGAGTGCATTACTGTTGCCTTAAGTCATTTGGATAATTTATCATAACCATACATTTGTACATCGTACACACTTTTAAATATGTATGTGCCCACGTTCTTAGAATCCTTGTGGAGGTTATTTTAGACTGCCTACAGCAGCAGTGGTGAGACATGTGCGTATTTCCCTTTGGAATGGTGTGGCCCTCAACAGAGCCTTTCTTCAGGGAGCATAGTAAGACATTGGGAGATGTAAGGATTGTTTTACCATCACACTTTTGTCACATGGGCCATTTCCGCAGCTTCGCACACATAAATCATTGTCGGGTACCTGGACCGGCTACTACCTTCAGAGCCCATTGGGGATGGGGAGAGTATTGCAGATGATAGAGATATTTCCATTCGGTATACTGTGTTGTGTTGAAAGTGGGAAGTCCCTACTGCCTTGTGTGCATGGTTAGAGACCTTGGAACTAACAGTCTGGCCACAGGTTGGAAGTAGGTTTCAAATTGTTTCCTTCTTTGGGTTCGTTCCTATACTGATATGTAACTCTAGCGAACACTCTTGGAAGTATGCATCTCTCCTGTGGGTGGCCACCATTACAGAATGGGTGTGGAGGACATTTTGCAGTTGGTACGCCAGCAGAGGCATGCAGTGCCTGTACTTGCATATGGTGTACGTCATTGGCCTTGTTGCCGTTCACGGACTGACATGCCACCATTTCTGTTTGGTATGGTGGGCCCCTGATAATACTATTTGTATTTGTATTTATTTTATTTATAAAGCGCAGCCAGGCCCGGGGGCATACGGGCGCGTAAGTTAGATCTGGTTACAGTTACATTTCATTGCAGTAAACAAGGGTTACGTTACGGTTACAGATACCGATAGGTGAATACTTAGTATTACAGAAACATACATACATAATCTGAAATAAATCCATAGATTACAAAATGTACCGTCGGTAGTCCGTCGTTCTGGGATCTGGAAGGTGAGGCTGTCATAGAGTCCATGTTGTGAAGCCAACGCTTCGTGTTGCGTTTGAATAGGTTAAATGAAGGTTCTGACCTAAGGAGCGCGGGAAGTGTGTTCCATAGTTTCGAAGCTTGTACGGGGAAGCTGGCTCCACCCGAGTTATGGAGTTTGAATCTCGGTATGGACATAGTGTTATCTTGAGCTGCTCTAAGTGGTCTTGATGCTGTATGAGGTGTAAGTTGGTTGGTGAGGTAGGCTGGTGCAAGGTTCGCCCTGGCTTTGTGTGTGAGGGCCAGTGTTTTGAGCGATATTCTATGCTCTACTGAGAGCCAGTGTAGATTGCGTCTAGTCTCAGAAATATGAGACTTTTTAGGGATGTTGAGGGCAGCCCTGATGGCGTTATTTTGAATTACTTGCAGTTTGTTGATATTTTTGTGGCTAGTGCCTAAGTAAAGGGCGTTACAATAGTCTATTTTGGACAGGACTAATGCTCTAGCAAGAGTAATGCAGTTGGGTGAGGAGATGAACGGCCTACATGCAGTGATTAATTTGCAAGTGTAGGCAGCTGATGATGCTACTGCATTAGTTTGTTTGGAAAAGGATAAGGTGGCATCAAAGTAGATACCAAGGGTTTTAGTGTTGTTTGAAACGGGTATGAGATTACCATCTATAGTGAAAGATTTAAAAGCAGAGTTAAGATTTTTTAGTTTGGCGTGAGTACCAAGGATGATCAGCTCAGTTTTTTCGTCATTGAGACAAAGTCCATGATGTGCCATCCATGCTTGAATTACTGAGTATATTTCATTGAGGGTTTTGCTGTCTGTTTCATAGTTACCCAAGATAGGAATGAGTATCTGGGTGTCATCCGCATAATTAGTATACGTGACACCCAGATAGTCAACGATATCAAAGAGGGGATTTGTGAATACATTATGAAGTGTCGGGAACACACAAGAGCCTTGCGGGACTCCACAAGGTACTGGTGAGGGTTCAGCTGAATCAGTGGGAGAAAAGACCCTTATGGTTCTGTTCGCCAAGAAGGAACTGATCCAGGCAGTGGCTGCGTCTGAAAAGTTTGCTGCAGTTTTCAAATGGTGACAAAGTGTTTGGTGGTTAACCAAATCAAAAGCTGCTGACAGGTCAAGTAGTAAGAGCAGTGCAAGCTTGCCATTGTCTTTTAGGATTTGGATCTGGGTAGTGAGATCTATTAATGCAGTTTCCATGCCGTGTCTGGGTTGGAAGCCGGATTGCCTTAGTCCCAAGAGATTGTTCGATTCTAGGTAGGCCTGTATTTGTAGATAGGCTGCTCTGTCCAGTATTTTTAATAAGAAAGGTACGGTTGTTATCGGTCTATAGTTAGACGGGTTGGCTGGGTCAAGAGTAGGTTTTTTGAGTAGTGGAATGACCCACGCGTCTTTTAGGTTATCAGGCACTACTCCGGATTTGAAGGAGGCATTGATGAGGTTGGTAATAAATGGAGCCAGATCGTGCGCTGCTGCTTTGATGATCGGGGCAGGGCAGGCATCACCTTGGCAGTTTGATGGTTTAAGTTTCCTAATGATGTTTTCAACTTCCCAAATTGAGAGGGGTGAGAAACTGTGCTATGCGAGTGAAGAAAGACATTGCGACATGACACGCGTAACTAGGCAGCACACTTTAAGTATGGATAATGTATAGACCGACTCACATACATTTGCACTGAACAAAACCATGTATGCCAATAAGTCACGCTACATAAAGGACGGCAGGCCGGATTGTTAGTTTTCTTTTGCGTACTTCTTGAGATGGCCCATGAACGCGGTATGTGTACCTATTGCGTGCAATTCGTATGTGTGCAGCGCTTCCATTACCTATACGTGTTTGCATGAAACACCATCACAACAGGCACTGGCATAGCTGTCTTAAGTTGTGGAGATTGGTTGCTCACGGTGTGCACTTCAAGTATTTTCGCTACGTGCGTGCCAAGCCTAGCGCACTCTGTCATGTGAGCACCTCACTCCAGAAAGGAGCAACATAAAGAAAAGCAAAAGCACACATGCGGACACAGAGCATACGGTTCCAGAACATTCTCATACTGTACAACCAACACTTTGAATTGATGCAAGAGCTTTATTTTCGCTCCAGAATGATCATGAGAACGTGTAAGGTGTCTGCTATCACCGCTCTTTTATTTTGCAAACAAAATCCAGTGTGCAATGCCGTCTGTGCACTTCTGTCCTTTCATTGGGGTCTAGCAAAGTAGAAAAAGGAATAATGTACGGAACTTGGTGGCCCATGGGGAAGAAGGCATTTTATTTCCAAGATGAAGAAGGTACCAGTTGTTGCCTCTGTGATGCCTTATATCCAAAACGTGCGCAGGTTGGTTTGTATGGCCGGAACCGCAAATGGACAAACAGGGCTATATCGGTCGGCCCAGATTACAACGACTGAAAACATATTGGTTATAGTAATCCTGATATGCTTGCTCCACCACCCGTCTGTTGGAATGTGGAAGGGGTGGCAAGCGTAATAAGGTGCCAGATATCTAAGAAGAAACTGGAATAAGAATAGATGTAGGTAGGCGTTACTACTGTTAGCGTGTAGGACAAGAGTTTGCAGGAAGGATGTTGTCATAAGTGGCTGCCTCAATGAACATGTAGTGAGTGTTATTGAGTAGAGTCATATGTGAACCCACTGCTTTGCTCTCTGTTGTGTATGTGGTACGGTCCTTGTCCGGCGCCACACAAGCAAAATGTCTTTCAAACATTCCTACCAGCCGCTCCTTGCATGCGTTTCCTTTTTACCATCCTGGTAAACCTTTGTCTCCGATGCTTTGTCTGCCGTCTAAAGAAATCACAGCTCCTGGGAACTAGAAATCAGAAAACGACAATACTAAGAGACTGAAATACCAAGTACCTCCCACTTCCCATACTCGGTTTAGCTTGGACTAGCTTGCATACAAATTCCAGCTTCTGCCCTCCGCTCCGAGTACAGATAGCTTGCCGGTGTGTAGCGTAGAAGTGAAGAAATTAAGAGACTATTAATATTCAACGCGTCTAGAAAGACATTGCACATACAAGTTACGTTTTACATTGCGAAGCGATCAAGATCTAGATTAACGCCTCACCAGAATTTATCAGCTTATCATCCGTATCCAGTGTGTCGTAGCCGATCTGGCCAACTAGTCTTCAGTGAAGTAACTGGAGTCGGGTGCCTACCAGATAACCTCACCCTTGGGTACTCCGTTTATTACGGTGAGCTAAATCCGTGACCCGACAGCCATCCATGTACATTAGGGAAGGGGAGAGACGGGCGGTCGGAGAGAAAGCAATAGAAACTAATATTACCTACATATCCAAACCCACTGAACACCAGTTTCCAGAGGAAGCAAGTTCATACAGGTCGCTCCCAGCCTCACGTTCCTCTGGAGGTTAAGCCACCAGCAGACCGCTGGGGAAGAGAGAGAGGGTGAGGTTTTCTGGAGTGAAGAGGTAACCGAGTGAGGGGGCAACGCATCAGAACAGCCTGACCAGGCACTCCTGTAGGGCACCAGAAGTAAGCGTTACAGAACGCTAAGCCCACGTCACCAGCCGTGCCCGAGTGTCATGGAATCAGGGGTAGACCAGTAAGCAGCCCTTTTGGGGAACTTGCAAACAGAGGTGCTCGCAGCCCGTTCAGAAACAAACTCAGTGCGAAGGGAAGCAGTACTTAATAGAGAAAGAATCGATGACTTGGCCAAACACCTATTGGTAGCGGAAGCAGGCCATGTGCCACTACCTCATTCATCTGATGGGACCATAGCTAGGGCGCCCCATATACATGTAACCACCACACCTACCGTTCCCCTGGCCCCTCCTGAACAATTTCTAGGGGACCCACAGAGGTATGCTATCTTTATGAACCAGTGTAGATTACATTATGTGTGTCAGCCAGGGGCCTTTCCTATGGAGCAAATGAAGGTGGCTTTAATGTCATATTTGGATGGCCATGCTGCTATTTGGTCAGTGCATTTAGTCAATCGAGATGAGCCCATCCTGCATAATGCTGGTGAATTCTAACAGGAGTTAGACAAAGTATTTGCTCGCAGAAGCCAGGGGCAAGCATTACATGGGGAGTTGTTGGCCTTACTGCATTGACCACCGGAATTGCTAGTATACATCACTGCATTATCGCTCAAACCAATTGTCCTGGA
The DNA here is from genome assembly GCF_040938575.1 of Ambystoma mexicanum. Classification (NCBI taxonomy): domain Eukaryota; kingdom Metazoa; phylum Chordata; class Amphibia; order Caudata; family Ambystomatidae; genus Ambystoma; species Ambystoma mexicanum. The sequence continues at coordinate 1,045,557,119 of NC_090924.1, forward strand.
CAAAAAAGAAGAACCATTTTCTATAGGGGTCTGCGTGGGGAACTTAAAGATGTGTTGGCGCAAGTGGTCAATACGCCGGAACGATGTTTAGAATACATCAATTTAGTAGTACAGCAAAATCACCGATTACAGAAGAGAAAGGCAGAGCATGCCCGGTCGGCGAATAGGCCCTTATACATCTGCACAAGCGGAACGCAACCCTGTGCTCAGGTGATTGCCCCAGAGCCCTTGCAGTTGGATAGTGTGAGGGGGCCACTATCCAAGGAGGTAAGAGACTTTGGCAGGACCAGTCTTGCTTATATTGTGGCAAAGCAGGCCACTTTCTGAAGGAGTGTACTAGGAAATGAAGCAAACGGCCCTTTGGAGTAGCTGAGGTGCTCCCAGTGAACCCCAAAAGGTCCTACTCCACCGGTGGACAACTCCAAGACTCGACAAGAGTAGGGATCGGCTTGTCGAGGGAGCAGAAATCAACCACGGTCTCACACCTTACAGTACCTGTCATCCTTATCAGACTAGAACAACCCCAAAAGATGTAGACCTTGGAAGCCTATATCAACTGCGGTGCAATCAGTAATTACAGAGATATGAAAGTGGCGCAGAGAATCGGAACACCGGGGCACCAAAGGAAGAAGGTGGACAACATAGTCTCGGTGGATGGTTTACCATTGTCATCTGGGCCAGTAACACAGTGTACAGAAGAGGTTGAACTATTGTGCAGAGACGGCCACCGAGAGCGTATAACCTTCAACCTGATTAATGCCCCACAATTCCAACTAACACTTGGCATGTCTTAGTTGGAGTACCACAATCCTTTTGTTAACTGGAAAACGCATACAGTAATCTTTCCATCCGAGTGCTTTCGCACCTGTAGAGAAAAAACGACCTGCCATATACAAGGAATTTGAAGACGTGTTTCAAAAAGAACAAGCCAATACCCTTCCTCCCCACCGGCCATATGACTGCCAAATCGATTTGATACCAAGCTCGCAGGTTCCATGTAGCTGCATTTCTTCTCTTACGCAAAAAGAAAACCAGCACTAGCGACAGTACTTGGACCAGTTCTTGGCAAACTGATTTATTCAACCATCCAAGTCCCCAGCTTCTTCTGCTGTCTTTTTTTCACACCAAAGAAGGAAGGGGACCTCAGAACTTGCATCGATTATAGGGGACTCAATAAGATAACCGTGAAGAATAGGTACCTGCTACCTTTCATTCCTGTACTGTTGGACCAAATTAAAGAGCGAAGATACACAGCAAATTGAATTTGCGCTGGGCTTACCATTTACTCCGCATAAAGGAGGGGGAATGAGTGGAAAACTGCTTTTCGCACCAAATTTGGATTATTCAAATATACAGTCATGCCCTTTGGCCTGTGCAATGCACCGGTGGCTTTCCAGTTGTTTATGACAGACGCTATACGAGAACTCCTGGATGATTGTGTCATGGTCTATATCAATGATATATTGATCTACTCAGCCACTGTCTACTCGGCCACTGAAGAAGAACATGTGCTTCACGTTAAAGCTGTCCTAGCAAAACTCTGCGAACACTGTATGCAAAGTTGGAGAAATGTTACTTTCACGTGACCAGCAATCTTAAAGTGGCCCTTGCTTACGTCTGTGAAAAATGTGCAAAGATTCTTAGATTTCGCTAACTTTTACAGGCGATTCATACCCCACTTTTCAAACATTGCACACCCCATCACAGCGTTACTGAAAAGGCACAAACCCTTAATGTGGACCGGTGAAGCTGAACAAGCGTTACAACTCAAGGCACAGTTTATCTCAGCACCGATTTTGAAACACCCAGATCCTGAACTTACATTCATCGTTGAAACTGATGTGTCCAGGATGGCAATGGGAGCTGTATTGTCCCAACGAGATCCGACAACTAATCAATTACATCCTGTGGCGTTTTGGTCCAAGAAATCCTCCCCTGCAGAACTGACCTACACAATAAGTGACAAAGAGTTGATTGCCAATAGCTGCTTTCAAAGAATGGCGTCATCCTCTGTTAGGCGCAAAACATGCAGTTACTGTCTATACCGACCATCGCAATCTATAATATCTGTGAACAGCACAGGCGCAAACTCCCGTAAGCGTAGATGATCCCAGCTCTTTACGGAATATGACTTTGCCATAACCTTCCGTCCAGGAGTCAAAAACGGAAAGGCGATGCCCTATCCTGCATCAGATGGAATGTGGAGGGTACCTGCAAGGGTAGGTCCGCTCCCTTAATCTCCTTGATCCAACTCAGGAGTTCAGACCAAAAAAACTGGGCAGAGGGGCAGTCCCACCAAAGATGAAACCAGGACCCTCGTTGACCACAACCCCTCGGGCAAAACGGGGAGGACCCCACATACATTTTGGAAAGCCTCTCAGGAGATGGGTGCCACGCGTGCAACATTTTGAAATTATGTTCCATAGCCGCGGTACACAGGGTACCTGAAAAAAGGGCCTTGAAAACGTCCGACCACGTAACTTCCCCAATTTCCCCCCTACCCAACCCTCCCAAAGTTTCCTGAAAGGCTGCCTGGGCTCAACCTCCGCCGTAATCAGTGCTTTATAAATTTTGGACAGGGAGCCCTTCCTACTATTGGAGTCGATGAACACACTCTCCAACGGAGTGGGGGGGGGGGTGAGTCAGATCCACTACCCAGCGAGGGTCCGTCATAATGCCCTTCACCCTGACCTAGTCAAAGATCGAGATCTGAGGAACTCCCAGAGAATCCACCAGACTATCATAGTCTATAAATACACCCTGCCGAAACAGCTGAGCTGCACGGTCCAGACACCCATCCGACCACCGTTGAGTTCCCCGAAAATCTCAGCTATCAAAATCAAACAGGGAGCCCACACTGAGGACAGGGGGGGGGGGGGGAGGCCAAGAGGACAGGGACACATTCCCCTTATCATTCTTCCACAGCGACCACAATACAGACAAGGTGGGGTGTACTTTTACAGCTTTAGGAAAGGAGGCTCCCCTCGCCCACAACAGGTCTCTCACTTTTCTGGGGTGGGCATGAACATCTTCAATATATGACCAATACGTTCTCATCTCATCCCTTAAGTGCTCCAAGAACACCCTCAACTGAGCCGCCTTATGATACCTACGAAAGTCAGGCAACCCAAAACCCCCAAACGAATGCGGGAGAATCAAAGTATCATACCGAACCCTCAGTTTCCTCCCCCTCCAGATAAAGCGACTCACCGCCGACTGGAGAGTCCTAAAGAAAGACTCTGGGATAGTGACCGGGAGGGAGGCAAACAAGTAGAGCAGACGGGGGAGCACGTTCATCTTGATCGTCACCATATGGCTAAACCACGATAACGTTAAAGGGGACCACCACCGGAGATCGGTGAGAATCCTCACCAAAGCCGGAGGGGAATTAACCTCATACAGCTTCGTTATATCCCTCAGGATCAATACCCCCCCAAGTAGCGCGTCACCTCCCGCTCAACTACGATACCTTCCCATGTGGCCCTCTCCCCAACCTCCAAGCCAGAACTAGCCATAGGCATCAGGCATGATTTCGTATGGTTAATCTTCAACCCGGAGAAGGAACCAAATGTGCTAATTAGATCAAAGAGGCTAGGCAACAACTGCCCTAGATTGGTCACATACATCAGAAGGTCGTCCGCAAATAAAGATAGTTTAAACTCCAACTCGCCACACCTCACCCCTGCTATACCCCGATGTTCTCCAACAGCTATCGCCAGGGCATAAAGCAGAGGTGAAATCGGGCAACCCTGGCGGTCCCCCGCGAGAGAAAAAAAGGAGACAAGGTCACACCATTGACTGCCACTCTGGCCGAGGGGCCATTGTACAGGGCAGCTATCCATTTACAAAATCTGTCCCCCAGGCCCATTCTCATCAAGACCTTGCTCAAATAGGCCCACTCATCCCGGTCAAAGGCCTTTTCTGAGTCGAAGGATAACAGATAAGCCTCCTCCCCCGAAAGAGCCACTTCATGCATCAACCCAAGGGACTTCCTAATGTTGTCGCTACCCTGCTGCCCCGGGACGAAGCCCACTTGATCACCATGCACTAGGGTAGGAGGTGAGTCGCCAACCTATTTGCCAACAGCTTAGCTAAAATCTTCACGTCTGTGTTTAGTAGCGAGATCGGGCGATACGACTGACAATTTCTCTGATCCTTCCCTTCCTTGGGGATTACAACAATACGGACCGAAAGCATGGAAGGGGGAAGATGCCCCGAGTCCAGAACACTGTTAAAAAATGTAGCTAGGAACGGCACCAGGGTACCCCGAAATGTCTTATAGAAATACACAGTAAACACATCATCCCCCCGGGGCCTTACCCGATTTCATAGCACCTATAGTATCTATCACCTCCTGGGGCGAAATAGGGCTCTCCAAGAGGGTGGCTCTCTCGGAGGACAAAGAGGGAAATAGCAAGGCCTCCAGAAAATTATCTATGTCCGCCCCATCTCCCTCATATTCAGATCTGTACAGATTGTCATAAAACTTCCTGAATTTGTCCGCAATCGCGGAGTCCTCCCTTCAGATCTTCCCATCCGGCAGGGCAAGAGCCTTCACACGCCTGCTCTCCCTAAGCTCCCGGAATCTCCACGCCAGAATTTTGGCTGCTTTTTCACCCCTCTCCATATACTTTTGCTTAAGAAAGGACAATTTCCTTTCAGTTTTTCCCACAAGGAGAGCAGCTAACTTCACCTTAAGCTGCTGAAGCTCCGCCAGCTTCCCCGGGAAGATCTGTGACCTCAATTTGCCCTTCGGCTGAATAGCCCCAATCTTGTCCCTCAGAAGCTTTTCCTCCCTACCCCTCTCTCTCTCTTCCTCGCCGCCCACAATCCAATAAGGACACCCATAATCGTGGCCTTAAAGGCCTTCCAAATCCCCTCTAGGCCCACCTGCCCATTGTCATTAAACACAAAAAATCCTTCAATGGAGGTCCGGACAGTGCGGGCCAGCACCTTATCTTTCAACAGGAGGTCATTACAGGCCCACTGCCTCGGCCCGGGAAGAACAGCGGGAATCCCTAATTGTACCCTCACCATATCGTGGTCTGACCACGGAGTCACCTCCACGCATACTTCAGAAATTCTGTTATACAGCCACCTATCAACAAGCACATAGTCGATTCTAAAGAATGACGTGTGGGGCTTCAAGAAAAAGGTAAAAAGGGTATCCGAACCTTCTTGCGCCAAGTGCGAGTCCCAAAGCCCTAATTGATTGTTGGTGCACTGAAAGGAAGATGCGCGGCACCGATGCGTCTGGGGGTCCGCTGCCGGGCGACTAGGCATCCTATTCCCCTCGAAATCGAGGACCATGTTAAAATCGCCCCCCACCACTAGCGTGCCTTCTGTAAAAGTTACAATTTTGAGCTTCAAATCTGACCAAAAGCCCTCCAGAGCCTCGTTGGGCGCATAAATGGAGACCAACGTGACCCTGGATCCCCTACAGTCACCCTTGACCATTACATAACGGCCTTCTGGATCACAGACCTGGGCACGAAGAGAGAATCGGGCCTTCTGAGAAATCACCTTCGCCACCACCCTCTTCTTGACCTTGGAAGAAGCATGCAAGACTCTGTGAATGGACTTTGCCTTCAAAACGGATTCACCTCCCTTCACCCAGTGAGTCTCTTGAAGGAATAAAACATCAAGTTTCATTCTATTAAACTGCTTGACCACCAAAAACCTTTTATATGGGGAGTTGAGACCCTGCACGTTTAAGGAGCCCAGCGCCAGAGGAAAATCATATTCACCCATTTGGTTGCAAGAATTTAGACATTGGTCCCTGAACAATCAAACTTGCAGGAAAAAACCTTGTCAGGTGACTCTCCAAAAATTCCCCCAAGCAAACACCACAACGGTAATCAAACCATCCCCAAACCATTTGAAACCCCCGCCAACCCCCACCCCCAAAACCCCCCACATTACCGAGCGCCTGGTCCGACAGCACCATCCAACCGCTGTCACACCAGGCCACCACTGGTCGTCTCCACCCGGGCTGCCCGAGACTAAAAAATGGTGCACAATTCTGAACCCCCCCCACACGCCGCACAACTACCCCCCACAAACCACACTCAAACACACTCCCCCCCCAAACTCTAAGCACCTTCTAATTAGCCACGTTCGCCCCTCTTATTCCTTTATGCCAGCCTCCTCCGGGCCTAACGAGAACCAGAGCACACCAGAGACCCCCCTGTACACCACATGATAAACATCCTTCTTTGCTGACTCGGGGATGGAGGTGTCACTTTTCTAAACTTCCTATGACATCGAACTCTGCGCCTCTCCACAAACCGGGAGGGCTTCCTCTGTTCAGACTTATTCCTAGGGCCATCTGACGTGCCCACTCCTTCGGTTGAATCTCCCAAGAGTTCACCCGTCACCCTCTGTATGTCAGCTTCCGTAACAAGGGAGTACTTGTAGCCATCAACTTCAAATGCAAGAGAGAAGGGATGACCCCATCTGTATCGCACTCCCTTAGACTGCAACCTTTTAGTCAAGGGGCCACAAAGTCTCCTGCGCGCTAGTGTGAACGCCGACAAATCCTGATAAATTGCTATTTTGGAACCCTCCCAGGCGATGTGCCCCTTCTTCCTGGCCAAGTCCAAGATCTTCTCTTTCTCAGAAAAATAGTGAAACTTTACCAAGACTGATCTCGGGGTACCTGCACGTCCCCCCGCTCGGTGGGCTCTATCAATTGTCGGCTCATTAGTGTTCCCACCATCAAAAAGAGAACTTATTATTGCTCCGACTGCTCTCTCAATGTCAGATTGTGTCTCCCCCTCCTGCTCCGGAATACCGAGGAATCGCAGATTGGACCTCCGCTCCCTATTTTCCAAATCGTCCAATTTAAGGGAGACCTTCTCCTCCCTTCTCTCGAGCTCCGCCAGGCGCATATCAAATTGAGTTTCGAAGAGATCCAACGATGTCTGATTAGCCTCCAAAGCTTGGACCCGGACCTCAAGCCAGCGCTCCCGGGACCACCTCTCCAGCACCCGAGCCAGGCCCCAACTCAGCCGCCGAAGGGGACCAAATGGTGCCAACAAGGCCAGGCGCCCCCGTGCCCCGGCAGAGATCCCCGCCTCCTCACCGTAAGCATAGGTGACCAGGAATCCCGGGGAAACTCTCCCCCCTCCGCGAGGGAAAGCCACTCTCCTGCTCCTGCAGGAGACCCAGCCCGGGCGACGGAGCCCACCAGCAAGACCACACCGCGTCGTCGAGGCTCCTCCGAAGCTGTACCAATGGGCGCCGCTTCTCCAGACAGCCTCCAAGCACCAGGCCCGCTCCCTCCAGGACCCGTAGTGATAGTCTGCCCACAAGGTCCCAGGGCACCTCCTCACCTCCGTGGGAGCAGGCACTGCTCCTATGTGCCCACCTGAAACTCAACCGTCCAGCAAGCGAGCCCCACCCCGGGGGCAGGACCACCCTCTGGGAGCGCACACCAGACCTCCTCCGTCGCTGTAGGGGGCTCCCCTCCACCAGGCCCTACACCTCCATGGGATGGGGCCTCAGCTCTCCCCATCACCCCTCTCGTCACAACCTCAACAGAAGCAGACGATGGCCAGCGGGAGGGGCAGGAGACCCCCACGGCCCCCTGTCCACCAGCAAGCGAGGCCCCCGGACACTCCCGCCTCGACTAGGCAGTTTGCGCTGGGCCTCAAAGGTGGTGCGCCGAAATCCCCAGCCCCAGCACACCTGCCAGCAGCTCCTTACCAAAGGCAGGCTAAGGCAGACCCTTCTGTCGTCTTCCTCTCTCCGGTCCGGGACAATTCTATAGATGGGCCCGGGCACCCAAGCTGCAGCTGTCCGCGCGCCGACCGCCCCTCCCCCTCCGACCACTGGGGAGCGCGATGTGGATCTCCTCGGCGGGGACGGCAACCTCCCAGGCTCTTCTCTCCAACCCTGCAGGCCCGTTCTCAGTGGCGGCGGCAGCTCCGAGTGACGGAAAAACACTCCGACGGTGCTCACATGTTGCACCAGTTCCCTGGGGGGGGGGGGTCAGGAGATCACTTACGGCATGCTAGGGGGGCCCAGATCGCCAATTTAGGCACCCGCAGTCGGAGAGTAGCCGAGGAGCATCAACACATCCCGGCGCCCCCTGGTGGCTCCGGGAACAGATGTTTATGCAGTTCTAGACCCTGTGGCTATTACCCCAGGAAGTAAATTGTTGGGATTGACAAGTTGAACGTTGTCTGCTTTAGATCAGCTGTGCATTGAAATTAGGCAATATCTAACACCAGAACAGTTACAGGTTTGGGTGTGCCAAGACCCTCAACGAACCATAGAAGATGGCGTACCGTACAATCGAGGGCGCCTATACTCACTGGAGCTGAACATGCAAGACAAAGTTTTACACAACTACCACAATGCTTTAACCGCTGCCCCATCCTCCAGTCACCAAAACTCTAGTGCAAATTCCGCAACATTTTTAGCAGCATAAGTGGGGATAGTTCTGGTAGGTCTCGAGCATAGCCAGGCGTTGCTTGCCGTGATAGTGGCTGTGGTGAGGACATTGGTTCGTTTTGGATTGAGTGTGGCAAGAGGTGGGGGCTGTGTGGGGATGCTAGGAGAGCTAGAGGAATTGGAGAGCGGGAGCTGGTTAGCAGCATTGTTTGTGGACTGGCTTGGTGGTATGGTGGAGCTAGGCTCCCATAGGGCGGGGAGGGTCATTTGGTTGGAGCATGCTCATAGTAGTGACATCTTGGAGTAAGGTGGGAGCTTACCCTTTGAGCTAAACCACTCGAGGCTAATGCAGGTCGAGAGAAGCTAGGAGCTGGTGCGAGTTGAGTGGTGTGGGACTGATGCGAAGCAATCGCGTTATAGCAAAGGAGGGGCCATTTAGGATAGGCAGCATTTGCTGGCCATTCGCTACGGATCATTAACAATGGAGGGACTGAGTTCCTTTGATGGGCTATCATAATCCCCTCTGGAAACGCACATGGTTAGAGGTAGATGGGCGAGGGGGTTGGAGTGAGCACTGGCCACAAGTGCTAGGGTGTTGGTATCGTTGACTCTCTCTGGGTGCTAAGGCTGCCTAGGCATTCTGAATGTTACTCTGATGGAAGGAAAGGGGTTGGGCAGGTAGTGGGAGAATGTTGCTGGCAACGTAAACGCACATAACCATTTTCAGCTACCATATATTCCCCGGCAGAACAGGACAGGCTTACTTTCCGGCTGGTGGCTTGTAGTCGCTGCTGGGCTGCAGAGAGCTTGTGAGGCCTCATGTCCTGGCCTTTGTTCGTGGCCGGCTCTGCCATCCGGCTTTGGGGGGTGGTGTCATTTTCAATGAAGGTCGGCCAAACCGCTTCTCCTGACGCTCCGTATGCAACACAAAGGTTGTTGCTGTCTGTGGGGTCGGCAATCTTGGCATGGCTTGCTCCGGACAATATTGAATGGGCTTCGAAGGTGCTGGGGTCCCATGGAGACCACTAGGAGCAGCAGAGCTGCAGAGAGCTTGTGAGGCCTTATGCCCTGGCCTTTGTTCGTGGCCGGCTCTGCCATCCAGCTTTTGGGGGGTGGTGTCATTTTCAATGAAGGTCGGCCAAACCGCTTCTCCTGACGCTCCGTATGCAACATAAAGGTTGTTGCTGGCTCTGGGGTCGGCCATCTTGGCATGGCTTGCTCCGGACAATATTGAATGGGCTTCGAAGGTGCTGGGGTCCCATGGAGACCACTAGGAGCAGCAGAGCTGCAGAGAGCTTCTGAGGCCTTATGCCCTGGCCTTTGTTAGTGGCTGGCTATGCCATCCGGCTTTGGGAGGTGGTTTCATTTTCAATGAAGGTCGGCCAATCCGCTTCTCCTCACGATCCGTGTGCAACACAAAGGTTTTGCTGGTGTCGGCTATCTTGGCAAAACTTGCTCCGGACAATACTGAATGGGCTTCTCTGTGCAGTAGAAGGTGCTAGGGTGCCATGGAGGCCAAGAGGTGCAGCATAGATGTTAAGATTGACAAAAAAAACATCTGATGGCAGCCAACAACTACAATAAAGAATACTCTTACAACTGTGAGTCCCTGTGGCATAGGGTGTGGGCAGGTAATCTGTTAGCAATGACCATAGCAGGGGCGAGATTTATTATTATATTTAGCATTAACAATGAAATGATAATTATGACAGGGTTAACTTAATTATGCTATTGTCTTTTAATGTTACTTTGTTCATCATTGAATGTTATATGTGGTTTTGTGAAAGGTTGAATAAACCAAAGCACAATAATAATAAAGAATATTTCAGAGGAGAAATGCGATGTGGCCATAATGTACTTGCAGCTTTTCAGAAGTAGGATGGCATGTGTGGTGCGCATTTTGTGCTAAATTAAAAGAGGTATTAAAGATTGTATTTTGTAAAAGGAGCACCACAATTAAGCAGGTAGAGCTTTGTCCACAAAAGAAAGATGGCCTTGAACTTCGTAATTAGCAATTCCAAACAAACTGCTTAGTGACCTTGCCAGGGGGAAACTGTGTTGGTTACCAAATGGATGCCTACAAATCCCTTTTACCAATTTAGCATTCACCAAAATGGGAGCAAGACCTTTAAGCAACTCCAAATAGGCTTAACCTAAAAGAGGCAACCCATCCCCCATCTGCCCAATTTCTTAATTAAGATAGTGACCTATAAGTGAAATTGGAATACCCAGCAATAATGGGCTCCCATTTTACTTCAAGCGGGCGAGGTTTGATGACCATAAAATGTACCTTCTCATTTAGTAAAATTATGATCTTACTATACAAGAACCCAGAAACAAGGTACACTTAAGTATATAACCATTCAGAGTCAAAAAAGCATGTCTGCGAACCACTTGCCTACCTAGGCAAGCTGTTCAGAGACATACTTTTTACTTCAAGTAAAGGCAAAGACAAGCCCCCAGTTTGAGAATTTCTTTGCAATGGGCCTCCCCTTAGGAGGAAGAATGTGGCAAAGCCTTGAGACAAGGACTGGTAGAGACGTAAACATGACAGGGTTCTATCAGACCGCAATGTTCATTATCAAGTACATCCTATCTTTAGATCCCAACAAGGCCACAGCATGCAAGCAACCAGCGGAAACAGACACTACGCACCAATTCGGCCAACCATTTTACAATGTTCCAAGACGAGGAGTAATAATAATAATAATAATAATATGTTATTTATATAGCGCCTTAATCCAAAGCGCTTTACAGAGCACATATTTAAATACAATATCACCCAACCGAAATTGGTACTCATTTATCGACCTCGGCAGGATGAAAGGCTGAGTTGGCCTTGCCGGGATTCGAACCTGCGACCTGCAGACCAAGCTCAGATCGCAGCAGCGAGCACTCAACTCGCTGAGCTATCTTAATGGCTTAGGAGAAAATAGTAGTAGTAAGGGCAACAGTAGTGGGGTTGGCCTTGTTCCAATACATACAATCAAGAAAGCTGAAGCCAGGAAGTGGCAGTGAGATAGTCCTGTGTGTCTTACAGAGTTTGGTGCACAAGAACATATGTAAAAGGGGCAAATATTTACAAAGAGCATAGTGGGCGAACCCAGCAAGTTCATCTCAATGACCTTACCTCAAATCCAAGGTATCTTCAGCACCAAACCAGGCATGTATACCCTTGTCCAGTGAATTAGATGCTATTTCATCCCATTTATATATAGAATTTATAAAGCACAAACAAAACGCCTGCAGGCGCCTGGTCCCAAACTTTGACCTTCCTTTCTCAAACTCGCCAAAAGTCTTTCCTTCAATATTTATTTAGCAAGTGCTCATTTGTGATCCTGCCTGCTATTTCCCAGCTTTGGAGGTTCAGCCAACAGAGTTGCCCTACTTAATTTCAACAACTGTTAGTAGAGGAGACATAATGACTAAAAGTCTTGTTTGTTACTTAATTTTGAGTTTAGTAGTCGATAGTTCATTAAATGTGTTCTATTTTGTTATTTGTCTCAACATTATGTTAATTCCTTTCTCTCCTGAATGGTGTTGCACTGAATCGCATGCCCTGTGCCCCGGATTTGTCTCCTGGGGAGGATAAGAGTTTGGGTAAAGTGTATCCAAACAGCTTTGCAATCTTTCTTACACCTAGTTTATTTTTAAAACATCTTTTTATTCAACGTTTTTATGTTTTCTTTCTTTCCTTTTGTTTCTTATACCCAGAGCAGAAATTCACAGAGTACGATTCATTGATACAGAACCTGGTACATACTACAAAACCCCAAGAAGCTCCTCACTCTCCCAAACATGACCAAGTTCAACAGATCTCCCGATTTCATTCTTTTGCCGGTTCTCGCCTTTCATTCAGTCCTATGTCTCTTTTCTCCCCTGCATGGCGTCTCTCAGATTCAGGGGGTGTTTCAAATCTGGCAAAGATTGCAGTTCATTTAATAACTGGTTCCAATCCACCACCACCCCCCTCCTCCAATATTAGGTCTCGGGTACGTTGCAGGATATCCAATTCCGCCATTCCCCACTTTTGCATGTCTCCCAAACATTGCTGTACAGATGGGCCCTGGGGCTTCTTCCAAGCTATGGCCATCCTCCTTTTGGCTAAAATCAACATGAATTGGGCTAGTTGTTTCCGCATCTTATGCCGACACCACAGATTGCCAAAAACTATCACCAAACACTCCCACATCATGTGCCAGATCCCTGCCGGACCAGCCCCACATCTTGGGCAATATGTACTTCGGGTATTATTCATTGCATGTAGTTTCACAGGGGTTACATACCCTTTGTATAGGGCCTTGAACTGTATCAGCTGGAATCTGGCATTCCTTGAAACCTTTTGGATCTGCTCTCACATTACTCTCCCCCCCCCCCGTCGGCCTCGGTGATCTGTCCTCCCCAGCATCCTTTTCCCACTTGCATTTGACCGCCAACCCCTCTAGTAGAACTAGTTCCCAAAGTGTGTGAAAAATTTGTGAGATATCCCGGCCCTCCCCTCCCCCTGCGTCAGCAGCACCTGTATTAATGTGGTGGGCTTCTCCCAGATTTCTGCCCATATTTTCGCTAAGCGTTTAACCAGTGTGCCATAGGCTGGGAGTTGTCGCTTAGAGATCCCATACCGTTGTCTCCATTCTTCAAATGGCATCACCTTCCCCCCCTTCAGAACATAGCCTCCCCACCGTGTCACATCCTTTCGCCATCAATCCTGAGAACCCCATTTTTGTTTTACCACCGACAAAAGTACTGGATCCGCGCTCCACTGTAAGCTTGCGCTATAAAGCCCCAACATCTGCCTGTTTCACAACAGCTTCTTCCAGATCTCCCGCACTACCCGGAACACTATTGTGGCCCCCTTCTGCCTAATGCTTCCCCACAGCAGCTCACGCCACACCAATGTATCGTTAAGGCTCCTGCTAATCCCGCCAGGTATCCCCCCCTCCTGTTCCCCCCACACCCTGGTATACCTCCACATCAGTACCGCTTGGAGTTGTGCCGCCATAAAGTACTACTCGTAATTCAGTAATTTAAGACCCCCCCCTCTTGTCGTGGACGTCGCAACGTTGCTAGCAATACCCTCCTCCTACCTGAATTCCACAGTAGCTTCCCGACCTTTATGTCCAGCATCCTGAAGAAGACGTTCTGAATGGTGTAGGGGATGTTAGTAAAATAGTAACCAAGTCTCGGGAGGATGACCGTTTTGCACAGTGCCACTCTGCCCATCAGTGACAATGGTAATTTCTTCCAGAAGTGAATTGAGATGCCTATTCCCGACAATGCCCTCCCTGTATTATACACAAATGTCTCCTCGATGTTATGGAAGACTTGGATGCCCAGGTACCGGAATGACTCCCCTTTCCACCTGAAACCCCAGTTCGGAAGAGTTGTAAAATCTCGGTTACATAAGCCCCCCAGCAGGAACAATGACTTCTCTCTATTAATGCGGAAGCCAGAGCATTTACGGAAAATGCTCAGCATTTCCATTAGGATCTGTAAATTGTCCAAAGGGGGTCCTACGTAAAGCAGTAAGTTGTTAGCGTATAAAGAGGCCACATGTCGTACTCCTCCCGCCAGGATGCCCGCCTCCCTCATCTCTACCCTGCAAAACCTTGCTAACGGTTCAATAATCATTGAGAACAGTAGAGAGACCAGGCAGCCTTACCGCGTCCCTCTACTTAACGTCCATCGCTGCAACACCCACTCATTCGTCTTCATTCCAGCCATTGGTCTATTGTATAGAAGACGTAGTCACCGGCACATTATCCCCAAGCCTGTAGGCTCCCAGCACCCGAAACAACCATTCGCATTCCACAGAATCAAAAGCCCCTCTAATTTGAGTAATGGTGTGCAGAGGTTGATCCTGCCGGATCAGCCAAGCCAATAGTCACCCGCCTTATCTCATCCCCCATGAATCCTCCCATCCTTCTGTTTCCCCTCGTAATCCTGTGCTTCCCGATGAGATGCCAGCGTGTCCGCTAATTCCTTTCTCCTATCCCATCCCGCATCCATCTCTTGTTCCATGTTTGCTATCTCCCCTTACAGTTCCCGTAGCTGCCCCTGCAGAGTTCTCCTGATCCCTGTTGATTTGGCTATATGTATTCCCCGGATTGTGACCTTAAAGGCCCCCCATCTTTCCACCGAGCCTTCATTGATTTAAAAAAAAACTGTGTTCTCTTCCTTCAGTGTCCCCCTAAAAAAACCTCTTCCAAAGCTGTGCCCGAATCTCTCCAGCAATTCCATGCTGACTTCCAACGTAGGAGAGTGATCTGACAGGATCCTTCGTAAATATTCTGTCTCACTGAAACTACTGAAATGTTCTGCCCCAACAAATAAATAGTCCAGTTGCGAATAAGTTCCATGTGCCCCAGAGAATAGTAGCCACGATCCTGTCCATGAGACTCCCTTCCACAGCTCAACCAAGTCCCAGTCCCCCACCATCTTCGGTAATGATGACGCTGCATGCTGTTTATGTAGCCCTGATGTCCCTGTGCTATCCAAGCTAGTGTTTAGAAGACAATTAAAATCTCCCCCCCTCATATGAACAATCCCTTGCGATAGCCTCCCACCAATTGCATAACCGATGGGAAATAATTATCATCTATGCTGGAAGCATAGGAGTTGACCACACAAATGTCTATTCCCTCTAGTATGCCCTGAAGTGCCACCGTCCTTCCCACCTAATCCAGGATCACCTTGCCTAGCTGTTAAAACACCCCCGCTGCCACCCAAATCAACCCCCGTCTGGCAAATTTTGAGAAAGATGCACCTACTACCGTCACCCCCACCACCTTCTGAGCTGATCTATGGGTTTCTTGCATCAGTGCTAGCTGCACCCCGTGTAGTTAAAAAAAGAAAACATACCCGCTGGCATTTCCATTTTTTACCCAACCCCCGGACGTTCCTGGTTCCAATATTTAAGCCTTCACCAGCCATCCCTGCTTTGGTTCCTCATTTCCCTCATCCTATGTCTTTCTGTTCTATTACCCCTCTGTTGTGTGTATATCGTCTCGATCTGCTCATTGAATTTTCTCAGACAACAACCAACTAGGCAACCATGCCCAACTTGTTTGCACCCCCAAACTCCCCTACCACACCCAACTGTTCTCCCATTCCCCCCCAAATTCTCATCATCTCCCCCTCTCTTCTCGTCATCCCCCTGCAACGCCCATTTCTAAGCCCCTCTTCCCACCCCCTAACCTTCCAACCAGGGACCAGTTCCCCCTTCCCCGTAACTCTTGATCTTTGATGCGGCTTACCCCACCTCGCCCCCCTTCCCCATGGGTGAATGGTCTTTGGTTTAAAACTGGCCCCGTTCCCACCTGTCTTCACAACATCTCTAACGCTCTCTTTGCTGATATCTCAGCCAACTCCTCAAAGGTCTCGTATGCCACCAGCTTTCAGCCCAACCTTCATCAAGTGCCCCTTTAGTCTCCTGGTTGGGACATCCCACCCCCTTCCAATTCTGTGGATTCAAGCCTTGCAGTGTTGTATCAAACCAATTCCATACCTCCTCGGGGGTCGTGAAAAACCACGATTTCCCACCCGTTATGACCTTCAATTTGGCTGGAAAAAACAACATACACTTCATATTAAGGTCTCTGAGGCACTGCCTCACTGCATCATATGTTTTCCTTTGCCGTTGCACCTCTAGCGTAAAGTCCGGGAAGAGGCGGGTCTTGAATTCCCCACTTCTTAGAACCCCACCTTGCGGGATTCCTGCAAAATGGCATCCCTGTCTCTCAAACTCATGCCCATTGCCACAATCACTCTTGGCAGGACTCCATGTGGTGGTGGGGGGGGGGGGTGTTTGGGGAGGAGCTCTAACGGGCAGTCTGAGCCCTTTACGCTGTAAAGATTTTTTAACAAGAGAGCCACTCTAGGTCCCTCGTCTCTTTCCGGTATTCCAACCAGGCGGCTTTTGCAGTGCCTGGATCGGCCCTCTGCATCCTCTGCTCTAGATTCCAAAAATCCTGGTTGCCCCCACCAAGCCAACTGGCGAAACACTTGTGTATGAGCGCGATACAAATAAAATATATCATAACCACTTGATTTTTAAGTCGGAGGTCATCTTTCACAGAGCTCACTCTCTGTTCTACTTCTGCGACCATCTTGCACACCTTTCCGAAGGTCCTCTCTCACCAGGGACACATCCACACCCACCTCTTTAATGCTCCCTTCCAGCTTGGATGGCCTCCATCAATGCATCCAGACACACTGCTACCGCACCCCATACAGTTGTGCCTCCTGCCCCACATGCCGTCCCTTCAAGTTTTTGTAGCCTGCTTTCGGGTCCAAGTACTTTTCCATTTTTTGATGCCCCTTCACCATTTTTGCTACACCCAGGAGCTGTACTATCTCAGAGTTCGTGGTGGTGCGCCTTCAGGGGTCCCAACTGTTTGTTTTGAACCCTCGCACACCTTTGTTATAGCTATGCGTGCTCAGCTGGTCGGGAGTCTGCGCATTGCTTTACACCATTCCCCTATGGCAATCACAGTGCTGGGTCCTGTTTATGAGGAAATTACTGCAGCTGCCAGTGTGGTGCTTGCGTCCCTGCTCCCGGGGCTCTCCCTCACCTCCACTCTCTGTGTCGTCGTAGTACCTCTGACCATTGGGGGGGTGGGGGGGTGTCCGCTGTAAATCCACGGCTGCTTTGCTCCCAGCCATCTCCACCTCTCTCCTGGCAGCCGCAAAGTCTTTCTGGCGCAGAGGGTGAGGTGCACCGCCTAAATCCTCTCTAGCCCCCTTCAATCTCCTACCTCCACCATTCCCTCTCACCTCTCGTCACCCGTCCTTGTAGGGCGGGCCTAAAGCTGTTGTGTCTTCTCCCAGGATACGGGTACACATGTATTGCCTTGTGTATTTCCCCCAGTCCAATTCAAAGATCTTTGTGAAGCGCGATTACTCTCACGCTCCTCGTCGGGTCAGAGTTTCAAATTACTGCAATCTGAGCCCCCCTGCCATAGTACCACACAGCCAGCCTCTCTGTTGACTGTATGAACACGCAGGACCCCAATTGGCCGGGTCCTGCTGTCCTGTTTGCAGCACCACACCTCCTTATCAGAGGGGTCTCACTTATGCCGTTAGGGCTTTGGCCCCGTTACTCTCCTCTTTCAGGCGCAGCCCATGTCCTGCCGGGTGTCTGACTCCCCACTGGCCTAGGTGGGAGCGAGTTTTTGGAGCAGGGTGCTGCCAGAAGAATTGACGCACCAGGTCTAATTGTCCTCCGATCCCGAATCAGATGTCCGCTTGCTAGTCGGTCCAGGCCAGAGCTCTATCATGGTCCGATCTAAGCACCCGCCACAATATCATAGGGCTGGCCTGTCCATTTTTTGTAGGGCATGCAGGCTCCCAGTCAGCCGGATCCTGTTGTAATTCTGCGTCCCCACGTTAGTGGTGCCTCACTTTCTCCTGTGGCTCTCCACTGATCAGGCTGGGGCAATACTTGCCAGAACAGAGTGCGGTCAGAATAGTGGCTGCAGCAGGTCCAGTTTTCCTTCGACCACAAGTTGGCTGCCAGTCTGTTAGTACCGGTGGCCATCTTGGATTGACGGTTCGCTTTCTCGACGAAGAGCGCTTGTCCGGTCCCCAGGATTCCGAGGCCGCTTCCCGTTCCTAAATCGCATCAGAAGCTGCACCAGCCTTTCCGCAGTCAATACCCCACTTATAGTCTTTCACGTCCGAAATAGGATATCAACTCAGGATTTCGACAGGCAGCCCGGGAGCCTTGGGAAACTACGTGTTCATTCTCTGGCAGCTGGCCACGCCCCCTTTCTTACACTTAGTTGGTCAGATAAGAATTGCAAACAATTTAATGAACATGGGAGAAGAATAGGGCCTTCTTGTTCTAGTGTAGCAGAGAGATTCTTTGGAGGGCTACACAAGATCTATCAATTTTGCACAGGTCTGACAATGGGAGTCAAAATTGCAAACACAGTCTTTGCTTACACAGGTTTTACAAAATAAAGCCACTAGCTTAGTACTACTACTGGGTAGCATTTGACACAGTGAACGTAGGGTAAAGGAGAAACCTAAAACAAAAATACAACCATAGTCAAATATAGTGCAGTAAATACTGAAACAGGCCTCTTTAATGTATCTGGTTGGAGCGTTTTTCCCATTTTGAAGAATGAAAATATAAGTCAGCAGTAACATACCCTGAGTCCATCTGCTGAAGATGGTGTCCATGCTGGTCGTTTTGCCCCATACTAGGTTAACAAGTCCTTCATTCAATTGAGCCATGACGGTCCCTGAACCTGGTGCTCTCTGTGGCTGAAAGCAGCTGCGATTGGAATCCTACTGCCAGGTGCATGAAGTCCTGCCCTTGAGCTCTTCCTTTGGCTGCTTAGTCAAACTGGTGGCACTACAGAGATGCACGAGGCGAAGCCTGAAAAGGTAATTTAAGAAAAAACAATCTATCGGTTTGAAGCACTAGTAAAATAACAAATACAATCAACTTTTAAATCATTTCTGTGCAAGCATTCAGTTAAGCTATTGAAAGTCCTTGGACTGTTCTTACAAAACACATTCTTATCACATGATGATAATTTGAAAATTAAGCATGTGCATTTTAAAAGACGTGCATGGAGTTTAAACTGTATAATTGTACGTATAGTATACGTTTAGTGTAAAGTGACATTCTTCAGACCTCGCTAAACTGTTTCGCGAGAAAGAGCATGAGCAGTAGTTTTATCAGGCGATTGTTTACCTACTTCTGAACTTTACAAACTTGTAGTACTCCCCAAAATAGTTGATGGGAGGAAAGGTATTTTGAGACCCCCTCCCCTCCATTCCAACCCGCCTGCACATTATGATTTGTCCAACGGCTACCCATGCGCCTGTGGCCAGGGATGTCGTTAGACGCGGGACGGCGCATATGGATGCAAAACTCTATCAGAAAGCGGACTACAGACTCCATTTTTGAACCACACTCCGACTCTGTACATGGTTACAGAGGGCTCATGAGCAAACCAGCTTGCAGGGCTGCAGCTCTCCCTTCAAGATCGCGCACAGTAGGTCAGCTATTTCCCTCACCCTCCTCCCCTCCGTGTTCCTACAGCAGGCCGTTTCTCACAGGAGACTAGGCGCGAACAAACTACAAGACAAACACTGTATCTTTCACCTTCCGCAGTCTATCGCTGACCTATGAATGACCAGGCAAAGCTTGGGTTTGAGAAAAACAATTCATCCCCACAAACATGTCCCAGTGCCCTTGCAGACCCTACATTTATGACACAGGTTGTGGATAACCCCACAACGTCACTCCTCTTTTAAAGTAACAGACACATACCCCACACATGTGTGCCATTCCGTTTCACCCATAGTGCTAAATTCTCTGTGAAGACTATAAATCTCCTTCTGTAGTTTTCGAATATTATGGATGTTCACAATCTTGTTCAATTAGTATACGTTTCCCATGTATGTAATAACAGCACAGCCACAGGGCTAATGTAAATAGATTCATTCTCGCAGCATGATGATTATGGTAAACATAACAGCATAACTTATATTGTAATCAGAGTTCACTCATTATTTTGATGTACCTGTAGTCACAATGACCTAGTTTTACGTCATCCTAATGATTTACATATAACCCCCACACAGTGAACGGGACCCAGCTCAACAGACCCCAGAGCTCTCGCTCTCCCCTTTCTTGCAGCGCCGCACACTCAACCCCCACCACCCCTCCCCCCTCATGCTGGGCTGATGGCTGAAGGCCCTTGTTCTCACTAATGTGCTGATGCTACAAATGTAACCTCTCACCCTTCCGCTGAGCCTGTACTAAGTATCCACTCTCCCCTCAGCCCCCTGACGCATGATGTCACCATGAACTTGCCTTGCACCCCCTGACACTGGTTAAAGAAATATGGATAATGAGCTCCTTACCCCAAAGTCTTTCGATGTAACAACTGCATGCCCCTTATCGATGCACTACCCCTGCTCACCCCAGACCCATGATCCCATGTGTGGCAATATATTCTTCTCACGATAACAAACAATAAATAATTGCCTTAGGAGATCTAAGGGAATAATTGATGAATGTGACAATATAATCTCATGAAGAAGTTTGCCACCTGGACCTATGTATTCTCACTTTTGTTGTCCGGGTCAAATGTTTAGTAATATATCTCTCATGTGTTAAATTAGATGGATGATGGTCAAGGTATGTGTGGCCACAAGGGCAACTTATGTAGAATAAATTGTAACATCTCGGACATCATCTGACCCTGCGCTCCACCCCCGAAGAGCCCAGCTGACCCGTGCACCCTGCACTGGCACCACGTGGACCTCAGCCAATCCTGAAGCACCGGACTTACAGATTACAAAGTGTCTAGTCTTCGCCACCCAATCCCCACGACTTATGTGCCCGCTATAGTTTACATCATCGATGATGTGATTTAGTAATAAATATGAATGCTTTTCTATTGTCTGGCAGAGCGCTCTCTGAGTTTGCAGAGTTCTCTGCTTGCCTTATTTGGTTTTGGATACACTTTACTTTTTATCTTCACCCGCACTTGGTCCAGGTCTCATTCCCTCCTGGGGTGTGCCCATTAATGACTCTCATTGGGGAGTTATCATTGCATTTTTGGGGGACGCTCACTTTCAAGTGGTGACCCCGGGACGTGATTTTGTCCTTTTGGCACGAGACGTCCCCAGCAGAGACCCAGGGTGCGCTCCCTCAAAAGAGCTGCCTGACTACGGCAACCGGTACACTTAGACGTGCGCACGCAGTAGGGCGAGAGGGTACGAGTCCCACTTTGCAAAACCCACTGTACCACTCGCCGGAAGCCGGGGGCGGTCATCGAGTGCGGGACAGCGCCTGGATAGACCAGGTCCAGAAGGTCTCGGATCAAGACGGACACGTGAGTATCAAGTTCGAGCGATGCTAAAAGAAGCCAGAGGAGGGATCCATGTGTAGCATACGGAGTCAGATGAAGTGAGGGCGGACTAAAGGAGGGTAAAGTATAATACAGCTAAGGGGGAGGGGGGCCTTGTGGGTTTAATCTATTCTTTCCTATTCTTTTCTGCATATGGCCATTAGGACAAGTTAAGGAGATTACAAGGTGAAAGAGGAATACTGGAACCTAGCTCCGCTAGGGGGTGGAAGGCGGCGCCGCATAGTGCTATCTCGACAAGTGCTGGGAATAACGAGAGAAAATCAGTGGAAATGGTAGGAGTCTTATATAAAGGAAGGATCAGAGTAGTAGAATTTAGAAACACTTTATTCTTTTTCCTTTGGGCAGAGGGGAAATGTAGAGGGGACAGAAACAGAAAAGAACAAACTATCAAAGGGGAGAGGCAGGGAGGATTTATGTTAAATGTTGCATGTGATATGTTTTCTGGTTAATGTCATGGGATTGTCTTATTGTGTTTGTTGCGCATAGTGTGCACGGACCAGTCGTGACAGAATAAGTATTGTATTACCGATTACCTACATTGTCATAGTAAGTGTGACAAATTGGAGAAACATTGAATATTCTGACACAGAAGTGGTATACAAAGGCATAAAGTACTGCAGTATTGTGAATTGCATTATTTGTAATACAAGGCTAATAATGTGAATGAAGGTGTTGGGGACATAATGGGGGCAGAAACACTGTTAGCCCATATCTGTCAGAGTTTGCCAGGGTACGCTGAAAGAATTACTAAGTACCATGATCAATGGATCACAGAGTTGAAAGGGGAAGGGCTACCCCAGGTATGGCCTAAAGGAGGATCGTTTGACAAAAATGTCCAAGACACGGTAGCCAGGTGTCTGTATATGAAATATAAAGGCAAACAGTACCACAATAGAAGAGAAATATTACATATGTGGAGGCTTTTTGAGGAAGTGCCTCCAATTAAGGGAAAAGAACCAATAAAATAACAGAACTCATCTCCCCTGGCAGTAGGTAACGGTGGGAGGGAGGGGGAAGAGAAGGAAGGTCAAATAGAGGTTGCACAACTATATCCCCTCCTGCCAAAGCCCGTATCGGCAGAAGGGTACAGTGACCCAGTGTACGTGTCAAAACCTACACCCCCGGCCGCACCCCAGCCTACAGCACCTCCCCCATATGAGTGTCCAAGACCAGGTGGACAGGTGAGTACCTCGGCCTTAGATATTTAGAAATTCACACACGATCTAGACTCACGATTAACAATGGCCTGAACTGAACTATCCCGATTGAGAGATATATGCGAACAAGGGGGGTCTGGCACCTCTAGAACAGAACAGACACAAATTTCACATTAACTTGACAGGTCAACAGAAGAAGGGTGGAGAAAGGGTGAAATACTGTTCTGGATAAATGACACACCAACAAGAATAATAGAGATAGGTCAGGAAACAAACGAGGGGGGGTGCAGAAGGAGGGGGAATGGCATCCGACAGAGAGGAGGAATTTTGGTGCGACATAGAAGAGCAAGAACAAGAAGAAAGGAGGCTGGGGATCGCAGCAGGTGGGGCACCAGCGGGGAATAGAACAGACTCCTTTGGGAAGGGCGATGGAGGTAGAGTGGAACGGGAGGTTGAGAAACAGAATGGGGCGAATGGGGAACAAAGGTGAGTACCAGGAAGATAGCCAAAAGCAAGTTGCAATTGCCACTGATACACATGGGGGGAGGAAGACCTAATTACATACCCTGGGTCCAAAAGGATAAGGCAAATTTACTAGAATTGTTGCCCCCGCTTTCAGGAGGGGTAAGTAAATGGATATACGCATTTGAGAAACACACTGCCGGGGTTCCCTTAGCAATAGGAGATGTTAAAGGTTTATTAGTGTCCGCAGTAGGCAACCAAGCTGACAGGGTTTGGGCAAAAGCAGGTTTTCCTGGAATAACACTAGATTGTGACGGCCATGATAGAGCATCCTTTAAAACATTAAGAGCGAGAGTATGGGATGCACTAAGAGATACTTTCCCCGACACAACAGATTTACAGTCTGTAATGCAGTGCACAATGGGTGAGGAGGAGGATGCAATGGCCTTCATTTTACGGGTGGAGGAGATTTGGAGGGCAGAGACGGGCACAGCTTGGGATCAATCCACCTACCTGTTCAACTTCATAATCAAAAGAGGCCTCCCGAAGGAAGTTCAGAAGGCTCTCGATAAAATAGCTGGGATAGAAGCCAAAGGCTTGGCAGAATACATCAGTGCAAAAGAATCAAAGAAAGAGAGAAAGAGATAGTACAGAAGAGACTGGCTAAATTAATTCAGACAAAACTAGTGAAGGTCAACAGCAGCAGTAGCTGCCCTCCCCACAGACAGAGATGAGGAGGAGGAAGGGTTGATAGCAATACAAGCCAGGATGGCAGCAAACTGGGCAGGAAATGGACAGGAGCAGTGGAATGGTGAGGAACAATATGGAGGACCACAACGGCAAGCAAGGAGCACCTGCGGAGGAAGAGGTAGGTACAGAGGATCAAGAGGTGATGGATACGGGTACAGGGGGGGTATGGAGGTCAGGGACCCAGAGGAGTACAAGGGAATTGATGGAACTGTGCGAGGTGGGGGCATTTCTCAAGGAGGTGGGGGCATTTCTCAAGGGAGTGTCGAAGCCGCCCTATGAATAATTATCAAAATGAACAACAGTATGGCCATCCCCACCCAGGGAGCCTGCACGGGCTGCCAATGGGTGGTGAAAGGAGAGAAGAGCAACCTGATCAGAGGTACACAGATGATCGCCGAGCACCCCCACAAAATGTACACCACCACCCACAGTCCTGAGAAGATATGGCCCCGGTTTGAGGTAACCCCTTCGACACAATGGCAAATGGTGCCCCCACGCCCTTCGGAGGAGTGTCAGTGGTATCAGGGAATGTTTTTGATGAGGGAAACACTAGATATTCAGCATAGGACAGCCCACAGAGACCCTTGCATGTCCAGTACCATCAACGACCCTCAACGCAGCTGAGGAACCACTGGTGGGGGCAGAGATAGGAAACAAGCAGTTCATTTTTATGGTATATTCGGGAGCAGAAAAATCATGCTTACGAAAAGGCAGGTTTCCATTATCTAATATCTTAAAATGGAGACACAGGGGTTCTATGGGGCGGTGGTCGAGGTTCCATACACAGAAGAATTGATTGCAACAGCAGAATTTGTGTTCCGCCCTGTAGCACGCCCCGACATAATGCCCGGAACAGTGATGTCCCTAGATTTGCATGGGGTGCAGGTATCCGCACAAAGAATAGCAGTGATCGGAGTAGACATACATGGATGTCAATGGCGAACAGTGTTGTGTATCAAGGCCAACATACCCCTGCAAGATTTGTCCGATGAGGAGCTCTTCACTGACTCAGACAGTGACGGAGAAATAGTAACGGAGATAGCAATTCCCTGTGACATAATGATTCAGAAGAGACAAGTGCCTGTACACCTTGTAGCGGTAGTGGGCGCACCGCCTACATTTTTTAATGTTGACATGCAACTGTTGCCACAGGAATGATGGACAACAGGCCCACATTATGTGGGATTGCTGTGTGAAGTGACACCAGTAAAAATAAAACTCAAACCGGGGGCATTGTTGGCCGGGTAAAACAGTACCCCCTTTCACGAGAAGCAGAAGAAGGGATAAAAGAAACAATATATGCCCTACTGCAGCAAGGGATCATAGTGCCTTCAAATTTACCATGTAACACTTGTATTTACCCCATTAAAAAAGCAGAGGGAGGGGCATGGAGGATGATACAGGACCTCCGCCCCCCTCAATGACGCCATACAAAAGGAATTCCCACTTGTCCCAAACCCAGCATCAATTTTGTGCAGCATACCCAAAGATGTATCATGTTTCGCAGTGGTAGATCTGAAGAACGCATTCTTCTCAGTGCCACTGGACCCTGAGTCAAAATATTTGACAGCATTCACAGATATGAGCATTGCAGATTGCCCCATGGATACTGTGAGAGCCCAAGCATATTCAGCAGGATCTTACATGACGATCTTGGAAACACTGACACAAAGAGCACAATCATTCAATACGTAGACAACCTCTGGATTTGTGGAAATAATGAGGATGAGTACAGACAGGACTCTGTAACACTATTGACATTGTCGGCACCCAAAGGCTTCAAAGTGGACAGAGAAGAATTACACTACTGCTTGACAGAAGTACTGTATTTGGGTCAGCTAATATCAAAAGATGGAAAAAGAAAAATACCCGATAGGGCAGCAGCAGTGCAAGCTATTAATGAGCCAAAAACAGTGAAGGAAATGCAGAAATTGCTGGGCATGTGCAACTAGTGCAGTGCCTGGATATTAGAGTACGCATGGTACACAGAGTCACTCCTACAAGGCCTCAAAGAAGCACAGAGAGAGCGTAGCAATACAATGGATGACAGAAATGCACACCGCCTTCAGTACACTGAAAGAACTGATAACAATGGCACCTGTCCTCGCAAACCCAGACTATGACCGCAAATTTTATTTATTTCTGCATTGTGATGAACCCTCATGACCGCAGTGCTTACACAAAAACATATTTGTGTCACAAGCCTCGAGCGTGCTATAGTGGTACACTAGAGGCAGTGACACTTCGCCTGCGAACAAGCTCTTGCAGCCGCAGCATTCACCATTGAAAAGAGTGCAACAATTGTGATGGGATGCTCCATGACATTGTACGTGGAGCATTCACTGTTTGCAATACTAGAAAGGTCCAAGAGTACATTGACGACACAAGAGCCACAGCATACGAGATAATACTATCAAGTGCAAATATACACATAGTGAGGTGCAAAACAGTGAACCCAGCCACATTTCTCAGAAGCATGCACAGTGGAAGACATGCAAACATACGATTGTGCCACATACAGAGGGGAAGATGATGATACACCCACGGCTAGTGAGGATGCGTTAACTGAAGGAGAGGTATATTTCATAGATGGGTCAGCATCGATTACTTCTGAGACAAGAGAAAAACACGTGGAGTTGGCAGTGGTACGATTAGAAGAAGGTGAGTATGAAGTAATAGTCCAAAAAAGATTGCCTGCCCATTTTCCAGCACAGGCAGCCGAGTTAGTGGCACTAACTGAGGCATTACATACAGCAAAGGGATGTGCAGTAACAATATACATTGATTCTGCATACATGACCACAACAGTACATGGGCGATTGGCTCTCTGGGGAAAGAGAGGATTTCGAAGAGCAGATGGATCCCCAGTGCAACACGCCGAATTATTAACAGAACTAATAGAAGCGCTATGGTGAAATGCCAGGCCCATTCAAACAAGGATGACGTCATCTCATTAGGTGATGCGGCAGCGGACACAGCCGCCAAAGAAGCGTCATATCTAATTAAGGAAACAATAGGTGAATACATCTTGCAAAAGCACGTAGAGGAAGAGCAGAGGGAGGGATACAACTCAAAGCCAGACTCTCAAATATTAGAGTTACAGCAAGAAGCGCCAACAGAGGAAAAGGAGTTGTGGGAAAAAAAGAGGGTGTAGCCAGTCATCCACTGATCTCTTCTTTGGCGACAAACACCACATGTAGGGTAGTAATGACCCAGAAACTAATTGAATTAGCTTTTCAACAGCTTCATTTCCCGGCCCACAATGCCAAACAACACATAGCAGCAGAAAATTCAGGAAAACTGGTCCGTACCAGGATTGCAAGAGTCAATATCCAAATTGGCAATAGAGTGTACTACATGCCAAATATACAATTCATGGATGACATTAAGAACACTACAGGGGGGGGCGTGGCCAACGGACGTGGCATGAAGACGTGAGCTCTCGGTGCTCCTGAGGCCGGCAGCCGTATCCTGCAATATCCTACCAAAAAACGAAATCTCCATGTGAAGAGAAAGATCTTTCCATGTGTCAGAACATAACGTCTTTCGCACCCGGTGGTCCGAGCGTGCAACTGACAGCCAGTTCCAGAGAAATAAGCCGCCAAAGAGTTGGAGCGACGGCGTCTTGGAAGTCTCCAAGATGGCCACTGGGCGCTGTTGAGCGCGAACCTAGGGACGCTGCAAACACTGATCCCCGGGGAAGAGGTGCTGTGGAGAGACGATCGCCGCTGCAGAGGGAGGAGACTGCCCTTCCTCCCCCTGCGCGGACCAGCTTATTGCCGGAGGGCGGGCGACTGAGGGAAAGGACCGGCGGAGAGAGGAGACCCGCGCCGGACTACCCGCCCCCCCCTGGCCTTCCAAGTGGAAGCGGGTGCCCCATACACCGTCGAGCGCCTGCCAGCCTGCTACCTACCTGCCGCTCTGCCGACTTGTGCCGGGGGGGAAGAACCCACGAGACCCGGTAAGGAGAGGCGGGGCGGGCCCTGAATTCAGTCCATCTGCCCGGGGTGCGCTGCCGAGGAGGAACCCCCGCAGCACTCGCGGCCCCCTCTTGGTGCGGGCTGGACCCCCCCACCCCCACCTGGGATGGCATGTCAGCCTGAGTGATCTCCGGCCGAGAACTGCACTGGGATCCGTCCACTTTCCCGACGCAGGCGCCAAAATCGTGTGAGCCCAGCCCACACGATCTCCCATCCCGGGCTAGTACGGTTGTGGCCTGCCGCCTACTGCTCAAGAGCTCGAGAGAGTGCTACAACAGCGGAGAACATCGTCCCCCCCCACACCCTGAAGACCACGGGAACTGTGCGCTATACCCTGGGCACACGCAGGACACTTTTGCAGCTCGGAGAAGAGACACCACCATAAAGCAGGCTAGATGCATAGTCACTGACACGGATTGCAGTAAAGAGAATAATCATCTCCTGTCAAGTAGGCAAAGAAACCACAGTGCTCCAAGCAGTGAAGAAAAGGAGATGCCATAACTGGAAACCATACTCCCTCTTAACAACACGGGAACAAGGGACCACTTGCCTGAGCCGCGCACGCCCAGAGAACGTTGTGCCGGCCCGAACACAATGACCTTCTGAACAACTAAGCCAGTTTATCTCCGTGGCGTAATGATCAGTTCCTCCCAACCGCAGAACGTGCTTTTCCTCGTAATATAAAGCCTGCTTCGCAAGATGGGAAAGGACAGGCCGAGGAAAACTTACACACAAAGCAGGATAGAACAGTATGCAACCACCCTGCTGTCCCGCTCACCAGAGAGACCAGCATCAGCTCAATCTGGAATTATGGAAGAAGACATCTCCCTCAGGGATGTAATGGGCGCCATTGCCAGCTCCAGGACATCCATGGAAAAGAAAATGGACGCCATAGGGGCTGAGGTATCCCTGCTGAGGTATGACTTGCAGAAGCTGACTGCACGCACTGGAGAGGCGGAAGCACGCATATCGGAGACCGAAGACAATCTGCAAGGAGTTAACCGCCAGATAACCGGCATGTTACAACGTATAAAGTCCCTGGAGGGAAGAGTAGATGAAGGGGAAGGTAGATCACGGCGCAATAACGTCCGCATCCTAGGCCTCCCCGAAAAGGCGGAAGGAGAATGCATGGAGCTGTTCCTTGAAAGATGGCTATTGGATATATACGATGCTGAATCCTTCTCCAAATTCTTTTCTATCGAAAGGGCCCATCGCATCCCATCGGGCAGGATCACCCCGGGTGCACCACCGTGTGCAGTCATAGCAAGACTTCTGAATTATAGAGACAGGGATGCCATACTACAAATGGCGAGAACAAAAGGGTCCATCACCTTCAATGGCTCGAAAATCTCCTTCTTCCCTGACTTCATGAGGGAGGTCCAAAAAGCGCGCCAATCCTTTGACCCACTTAAAAAACGCCTCCAATCGTGTGGAATCAAATATGGCCTGATTTTCCCCGCTCAACTTAAAATATATTACAAAGGCACGACAGTACACTTCACGAATCCCAAGGAAGCATGGGATTGGGCAGAAAGGCACATTGAGGGTGACTGGAGTGGAAGGAAGACGATTGGAAACGACCGTAATAGGCCACATCCAGAAAGACCACCAGACAACGACTC
This sequence comes from Ambystoma mexicanum, assembly GCF_040938575.1. Classification (NCBI taxonomy): domain Eukaryota; kingdom Metazoa; phylum Chordata; class Amphibia; order Caudata; family Ambystomatidae; genus Ambystoma; species Ambystoma mexicanum. Next base: position 1,045,586,383 of record NC_090924.1, read on the forward strand.
ACCACAGCGACAGGTGAATGTGGCACAACAAGGGAACGCATGATGGAAAATGGCAATGGATAAAACAAATGAAATCACGAGACATGGAAGAAAGCGAATCCAAACAGAACGTGTCTCACATGACAGGAAGAAAGTAATGGCTGACGGCTGATACCGTCCCGCCCCCTCTTTGGCAAGAAACGTACCCATAACGATAGGCAAAGTTCTAGATTGCCTAGATATACTGTTTAAGTAAAGTTTGAAATGTTGAAAGGGCGACAGATGCTTCGGTTGGGGATGCAGTATGGGGAGGGGGAAGTTTGGCACAAGTTTACAAGTTGGAACCACTCAATGAAATACTACATATTACAGAAGATAGTGATCACTCAGACAGCAATTTCTGTTCCCTGCTGCGAATCAAGCGAGTCCAATGCCCCTGCTAAAGGAGGCCTTATCCCCTGCTGGAACCATACACACAAACGCGACTCTGCAAGATAACAAGAACAAAACGTTAAAACTACTCACCTGGAATGTAAACGGCCTAGGAAACAGCCTGAAAAGGAGGCTAGTGAGACAGTTCCTGAACCGACACAGCCCGGACATAGCCTTCCTAACAGAAACCCATTTGGCAGGTACTTCCAACACGCTATTTAAACGATCGAACTACCGCACAACCATAAAAGCTGGTTTTACTATGGGAGCCAGAGGGGTATTGATGTTAATCCATAACAGGCTACCGCTCACCCTCACCAAAATAATACAGGACACCGGGGGCAGATTTACATATGCAACGGGCACGCTTTGGAACAGGACGATATCCCTTATGGCGATCTACGCCCCACCGGCTCTTCAGTCCAGACTTATGGAAGATATTACGGCCCTACTAACCAGCGACACCTCAGATGTTCTGGTCCTGGGAGGAGATTTCAATGACGTCATGAATAATGTACAAGATCGTACGCATCTACGCAACAGAGACCCCAATCGCCGAACCAATCTGGCCACGTTTGGAGAGGCTTTCGGCATCAGGGATGTGTGGCGTGACCTACACCCGGAAGAAAAGGGGTACTCCTTTCACTCAGGAGTGCATGCATCGCTGCCACGACTGGATTATTTCTTCATGCCTGCGACATTAACACACACAGTAACGCAAGCTGAATATCTTCCACGGGGCATCTCGGATCACTCCCCCTACTCATATCACTTACAACGTGCAAACCAGCTCCTCCACCGAGGTGGAGATTGAACAACTATTATCTAGGCTCCCCTGAACTAATAGAACGTATACAAAATGTCACAACAGAATATTTGAGACCAATACGGGAACAGTAGAAATCATCTCCTGGACGACGGCCCAAAGGAAAATATACCTGGAATCACTGCATGAAGCAGAAACAAATGTTAAACAAGCAGAAGACGCACATCTCACCAACGACAGTCCAGATACTAATAGAGCGCTGATAATGGCTCAAAGGCTCAAAAGAAACTGCAAAATATTGCACTGGACAACGCCAAACAGGCACATAGTGCAATGAGGGCCAGAATATATGACACTGGAGACAAAGCAGGGAAGGTCCTAGCCTGGCTTGAACGGAGGGACGAGGGACATTACCATGTGAGATCGATTGTGTCCCAAAACTCGGAGTCCTGCCTCGCGGACAGGGACATAGCTGAGGAATTCGCAAAATTTTATGAAGACCTATACAGGGCCCCCACAACTCCCCCTGAAAACTCTATACTAGATGATATCACCCTTCCAATCTTCAATGAGACCCAAATTGCTGGTTTAGAAAGAGACATCACGGAAGATGAAATTGCAGTGGCTATGACCCAGCTCCAGTCTGGGAAGACCCCTGGTCCGAACGGTTTCCCCATAGAAACCTGGAAGAAGATCGGCTGTAGCAACCTAGCTCCCCACCTACTACGCATGTTCCAACAAGCCCAGACAATGGGATCCCTCCCGGCAGACCTGAGGAAGGCCACAATAATTGTTATACCCAAAGTGAATAAGCCTCCGGACCAATGTGGGTCATATAGGCCTATTTCCCTTATTAATGTTGAAACCAAGATTCTGGGCAAACTTCTAGCGATACGCCTAAAGCAAGTCATAACATCTCTAGTCCACCCGGACCAATGTGGCTTCATGCCGGGCAGATCCACGAGGATGAACATAAGAAGACTTAATTTAGCCATTGAGCGGGCCTAGACCCTCAATATTCCCCTGGGTGTACTTGCAATAGACTTTGAAAAGGCCTTTGACTCTGTCCGGTGGGAGGCACTCTGGGCTATCATGTGAAAAATGGGTTTTCAGGAGCAGTTCCTATCCTGGGTCCAATTGCTAGATTAGGCACCGATGGCTGAGGTCCGTGTGAACGGTTGGACCTCACGTCCCTTTGCTTTGGGGAGAGGGACTCGGCAAGGATGCCCACTATCAGCGCTGCTCTTTGCACTGGCAATGGAACCATTGGCTCAGTTGCTAAGAGAGACACCCATATGGAGTGGCATCCCGGGTGGTTTGGAGTGGGAAGACAAAGTCTTATTATATGCAGACGACCTATTGCTATACCTGAGGGACCCCAGAACGACATGCCCGGTGGTGACACAGTTGCTCCAGAAATATGGTGCTTTTAGCGGTTTGAGAGTAAACTGGGCTAAATCTACACTATTTGTATTAAATACTCTAGGCAGTGAGGTTCCTGAGTCATGCCCATATAGAATAACTCCTGATCACTTCCAGTATCTAGGCATTAAGATCATGAGGAACCTAGATGATTATACACTGAATAACCTACAACCCATTACGGAGAGATTCACAGGGGATGTACGACATTGGTGGTCCCTGCCTCTGACACTATTAGGTCGAGCTGCATTGTTCAAAATGCTGACACTCCCCCGCTACCTGTATGTGCCCCAGAACGCCCCCCTATATATACCTATGAAAGAATTTCGGAATATAGATAACATACTCAGAAAACTCTTATGGGAGGGACGCCCGAGAATTGCCTTACAAACACAACAAAGATCAATATGGGAAGGTGGGATTGGCCTACCAAGACTACAGACATACTACTGGGCCAGTCACATGTCTGTGGTAAATGATGCGATGCACGCAGACCCAGGACTACCACATGTACGGGCATCGCCCCCACTGGAGCTGTACAAAGCAACGTCCAGAGCGACTTCCCGAAACATGGCGGCACAGACGCCCCGTATTTGGGCAGAATCACACAACTTCATAGGATGGGGAGACAAGGTCACACCAATCCAACCACTATGGAATAATAGGAACCTCCACGAAGTAGCCAAATTACTGAGATGGCCAGTATGGAGGGGATGTGGTATAGAGAGAGTGGGCGACATTATAACCAACGGCACCATCAGATCCTACGAAGAGCTGGCTATATCCTTTAACCTCCCAGAGACAGAAAGGTACGATTACATGCAGCTCAGGCACGCATCACAGCAACATCTCCCCACACTAGCTGACATGCCAGACACTACACCAATAGAACGCAATATAATAACGGATAGTATTCAGGCTGAGGTCAGCACAGTCATGTACAATGCCATCACCTCCTTCGCTACAACGGAGCTGGTGCGCCTCAAAACGAAGTGGGAAACCGAAGTTGGGGAGATATTACCGGAAGACTGGGTTCAGATACTGATGTTCCCCAGGGAGGCAGCCATTTCAACCAGACTACGATTGGTGCAGCTAAAAATATTGCATAGAATTTATTACCCAAGGGTAGCATTATACCGCTGGGGCAAGATAGCGGAACCCAATTGTTTACGATGCCATAGTGAAGAGGGAACCTTCTTTCACACACTGTGGGAATGCCTGAATATTCGCGAGTATTGGCAGCAATGCTGTGACATCCTAACTAGAGTACTGCATAAAACAATCCCCAGAGACCCGAAACTGTTACTCCTCGGAGCGGACAGTGAAATTGACTGGTCAAGGTATGAAAAACTCTGCTTTATGACAACTACTGCAGTTGCTAAAAGGAATATAGCACTATTATGGGGTGCTGCGGAGACACCGCAAATAAACCAGTGGATCACTGATGTACAGATTTGCATTGCCATAGAAAGGAGAGTGTTTAAAAGCAGAGGTTGTCCCGATAAGGCGGACAAGATATGGCGCCAATGGGAAGACGAGGTGTGAAGCATGTAACCGGTCTCGCCGTGACACCCTGGTACGTAGAACGTGCTGGCAACAGGGATCCTTTTTCGTAGTATAGCAACTCTATTGCGATTTTGTATGATTTGCTTGTTTGAGTGTACCACTGTACGATATTATTGTTTTAGTTTGTTTTGTGTTTTTGGTCCGGTAAGGACCACAGTTTGAATGTTACAAAACCAATCAAATATTACATTAAGAACACTACGAGGAACATTGCCTAAACCAATTGGACCATTTAGAGAGCTAAACATAGATTACGCTGATATGGGCGAAAGATGCAATGGATCCCGATACATTATAGTGGTAGTGTGTCCCTTTTCAAGGTGGGTAGAAGTAGGTCCCTGCACCCACCTAGACCCAAAGTGTGCATCCCAATTCCTAGTGGAGGAAGTGTTCCCGCGCTGGGGAATATGTGATGTAATACGCTCCTGTAACGCTCACCTGGTATCCACGGGACGTCACTCAGCCTGTTCTGACCTCTTACGACCTCGAACCCTTCCCTGGAGTCTACTCGACTGGAGACTGGGCCTGAAACACAGGATTGGTAGAGTTTAACTCCCTATTGTCTCTGTATGCTTGAACCCCTTCTTCTCCGGGGTCCAACCCTTCCCTTTGATCCACAGCTCACCTTGTTTTCTTGGAAAGTGTGCTCTCCGTCCTGCTTTCAGCGCAGGGGTGCGTTGATTGATGCGGGCTCATTGCTGCCTAGTTACTTCACTGGCAAGAGTCTGACAGGTAAGTATAATGAGTCTTTTGAACAGTTCTCCAACTTCGTTCCTTTCCTTCCTTAGATGATGGCCGGCATCCAGGGATGGCGACGTGCTGCCGAGATGAGTAGCGCTGAAGGTGAGTGAGAGCGCGATGCGCGATGCGACCCTTTCGTATTTGTATTGAACAGAGTTCTTTTTCTGTGTCTTTTAGGTGCCGCAACGTTTTCAGCGTGGATGCCGGTTATGAAGAAGAAATGCGGTGAGTAAGCGCGGTATGCGGCTCCTCTAGATGTTTCCAGTCTAACCTAGAATGTCTTTTCCCTCTTGCAGATGGATGAGAAGTTCTGGAGACAGAGTTCCCCCAGAGCGGTTGGGATTCAGGTAAGCGTTTAAAGCTCGTACAGTCTTTAAAAATAAGCGAAGATTTGCTGAATGCTTACTAATGCCTTTTTTCTGTTCTTTTCCCTTTTCCTTAGGAAGCGGCGTGCCGGGATGGGAATGACACCGCCAAAGATGCCTGCAGAACAGAAGAAGCGATGAAAGATGGGCAGAAGCGCCGCAAGGTAAGGCTGTTCCTAACAGTGTTCTTGTTCTTGCAGGAGCTGAGCGTAGAAGAAAGATGCAGGCCTACCGGAGACCGATCCGAACACAGTGAGTGTCACGCTGCAGGTGCAGAAAACACAAAGCATGTTTCTCAGCCTGGGCGTGGCTTAAATAGTCTCTGGGTATCCCAGGTGTCTCTGGGCTGAACCACACCCAAAAGACTAGACCGCACATGCAGTTCTGGGAACCGAAATATGTGAGGGCATCCATCTTGTCCCCATCAATGCACTACAAGTCCAATCCCCAATGTTATCCTATGGGAGTGAGTGAGTCTGGTGCCACAAGCGCCAAGTCTGACTCCAAGTGGGTCTTTGGAGGGATGGCGAGGCCCTTGAGGGCCATGTAGGTGAGCGTGGCCTGGCTCCAGCCTGACATCTTGGAGGGCTGTGGACATGAGGGGCATGAATCATGAGAGCGCGCACCCCCACCCCCCAAGGCCCCTCTCAAGGTGGCTCTTCTGTCTGGTCCTGGTTTGTTGAAATGGTTTTGATGAAATTGTCTAAGCAAGCGAGGTGCATGGATGTACTCACAAGGCTCCCATGTCCTATCTTGTGCACAATACCCCTTCCAGTCTACTAAGTAGTATCATTTGGATCTGACGTACTTTGAATCCAGGATGTCCTTGACTTCGAATTCTGGCTCCCCGGCGACTACTACTGGCTGCGGTGGCGTTGCTACCCGGGTCCCAGGTTGAACAGGTTTAAGGAGACATGTGGAACACAGGATGAATCTGCATGCTTGATGGCAAAGCTAGTCTGACCGCCACAGGATTTATCACGGAGGTGACGGTGAATGGACCCAGGTATCTTGGACGGAAAGTTCGGGTTCCTTTAATGGACACGTGTTTAGACGCCAGCCAGACTTTGTCTCCCACATGGTAGTTGGGGGCCTTTGCTCGGTGTTGATCAGCAAACTTCTTTTGGCGATTCTTAGCTTGATGTAGGTGTTCAGCTGCCCTTTTAAAGGTTTGTGAAATGGTTGTGTGCAAGGTTTTGACTGCTGGCATTTCCAGGGTTGTAGGAACATCCAACTCAGAAGTATGTGGGTGCCTGCCATAAATGGTATAAAAGGGTGTCTGCCCAGTGCTCGTGTGTAGGGAATTATAATAAGCATATTCAGCTATCCATAATAGGTCGAACCAGCTTCCTTCAGCTTGGTGTAACATGCAACGCAGATATTGCTCGAGCGTCTGATTTGTCCTCTCAGTTTGACCATCCGTTTGGGGATGGTGACTGGTGGATAGCCAGATGTCGATCTGGGCCATAGAGTAACATTTTCTCCAGAAGTTAGATACGAATTGAGTACCCCGGTCTGAGACTAAAACAGAAGGAAACCCATGGAGCCGTACGATGCCTTCAAGAAATACCTTTGCCAGAGTGGAAGCATTTGGGAGACCCTTAAGAGGAGTGAAATGTGCCATTTTCGAAAATAGGTCCACGACCACAAGAATAGTGTTAAATCATTGACTGGGTGGTAAGTCAGTAATAAAATCGAGGGACAATGTGTGCCAGGGTGCTGGTGGGATTTCCAATGGTTGTAATAGCCCAGCCGGTCTCTGCTTGGATGACTTGTTTTGAGCACACACTCCACAAGATAGGATGAATTGGATAATGTCTTTACGCAATGTGGGCCACCAATAATTTCGTTTTACCTTGGCTAGGGTTTTAGCGATTCCGGGGTGGCCCTCGATCAAGGAATCATGATAACCGGACATGACTTGTCCTCGTAGTTCTTGGTTTGGTAAGAATAAACGATTCCTGAAGTAGGGCAACTGATCTTTTATCATGTAATGCTCTCCTTGTGCACTCCACGCTTGTAATTGCTCCGGACTCATCAGGTTTTGGATTTCTTCATGTAATGCTTTCTGAGTTATGGTTGCTGTGATTCCTAGGAGCTTGTCACTCGGGATGATTGCTATTGGGTCAGGGGTCCGATACCCTTGCTCTTCCACCCCCATACGGGAAAGGGCATCGGCCTTCCCGTTTTTCACCCATGGTCGAAATGTAATCACGTAGTCATATTCAGCAAAAAAGGAGCCCAACATAGTTGTCGTGAGGATTGGGCCTTTGCCGTTTTTAGGTACTGGAGGTTCCGGTGGTCAGTTATTACAGTGATTGTGTGTCTGGTGCCCAAGAGGTAGTGCCGCCATGCCTTAAAGGCTGACTTAATGGCCAGGAGTTCTTTGTCTGATAGCGTAATTGAGTTTAGGGGGTGTGAATTTACGCAACAAGAAGGCAACAGGGTGTAACTGGCCCGTTTCGGGGTCCTTTTGCGAGAGGACAGCTCCCATAGCCATGATTGAGGCGTCCGTTTCCACCAGGTATGGGAGATCAGGGCGAGGGTGGCGTAAGATTGGGGCAGATGTGAATCTTGCTTTGAGTTCCTGGAAAGCTTCCTCGGCTTCTGTTGTCCACTGGAACTTTTTGTTGCTTTTCCTTAGCAATGATGTGATGGGATGCACGATTTGCGAAAATCCTGGGATGAACCGGCAGTAGAAGTTTGCAAAACCCAGCATAGTTTGAACCCCCTTGAATGAATTTGGGGATGGCCAGTTCAGGATAGCATCTACCTTGTGTACATCCATTCGGATTCCATTCGGGCTGAGAATAAAGCCCAGGATCCACCTCGGAGACGTGGAATGAGCACATTTCGAGCTTGGCGTAGAACTGGTGTTGACAGAGTTTCTCCAATACGGATTGGACATGTTTAACGTGGTCCTGCTTTGATGCGGAATATACTAGAATATCGTCGATGCACACTAGAGCACAGACATCAATCAATTCCCATAGGACATCGTTCATGAAGTATTGAAATGCTGCAGACGCGTTGCAAAGGCCAAAGGGCATTACTTGATATTCGTACAAGCCGTATTTGGTGTGAAAAGCAGTTTTCCATTCGTCCCCCTGTTTTACGCGAACAAGATGACATGCCCCCATCAGGTCTAGTTTTGTGTAGATTTGGGCATCTTTGACTTGATCATGCAATTCAGGGATCAGTGGCAGGGGGTAGCTGTTTTTTATGGTAATCTGGTTCAGTGCGCGATAGTCGATGCACGTTCTCAAGTCACCCTCCTTTTTCGGTAGGAAGAATAGAGGACTGGCTGCTGGAGACTTCGAGGGACAGATGAACCCGTTGGCCAGGTATTGGTCAAGATAGGCCTTCAGGTGCTGGTTTTCTGGTTCCCTGAGTGCGTAAATTCGCCCACAAGGGATTTGTGCGCCGGGTATCGGGTCGATTTGGCAATCGTATTGTCTATGCGGTGGTAGGGTATTAGCCTGTTCTTTCTGAAAGACATCTTGAAAGTCCTGGTATTCACTTGGTAGGGTGCCGATTGCCACAGTCGCAAGAATGGAGGTTCTGGGGTCTATTGGTTGTTTCTCTTGGCGATAACATGTGTGGGCGCAAGTCTCGGGAAAGGCCAATTCTTTTTCACGCCAATCGATTCGAGGATTGTGAGCTACCAACCATGGCATTCCCAAAATGAACAGGAACTGTGGTGCCTTAATGAGGTCGAAAATCCTGGCACAGAAGGGTTAAAGCTGCAGTGCATTGGGATACTGGACCAGAAGCTATTTCCGTGCCGTCGACAGTGGTAACAGTGTCGGTGGTTGATTTAGGGTGTAATGGAAGCCCCATCTTTTCCGCAAGATCCTGGTCGATGTAATTCCCAACGGCTCCACTGTCAATGTACGCTCTTTCTGTGTGCATCCGAGTTGGTTGTTGGTGATCGATCAAGACAACAGATGCAAAATGGGAGGTCTGTAGTTCACTTTCTTCGCTCGACAAGTGGACCCCTACACTTGCCGGGCTGGGGAGTTTTCCGATTCCTTGATGGTATCTTCCTTGTCTGTGGCCCCTACCGTCCTCCTCGGTGGCTTCACAGGGCACTCTTTAAGGAAATGACCTGACCTTCCACAGTACAGACATAACTGCTGCTGTCTCCTTTTATCCCTTTCCGCTTTAGTCAAGGGGGATCTGACCCCCCCAATTTGCATTGGTTCTCCTGAACCTTACCTTGTGTGGGCAATATTGTCCTTTGAACGCACATACATAGGGCGAGGGTCCGGTCTGGTTCGATCTGCTCTTCGGTCCTGCAACCTATGATCCAGTTGAACAACAAGGTGAATGAATTCTGAGCAGTCTGTCAGGGGGTTCACTACTTGTGCGAGAACATCCTTGAGCTCACCCTGCAACCCCTGATGAAATAACGTGGTTCTCTTCTCCACTGGCCATTCTGCTTCAACTATGAGTCTATTGAATGTGGCTATGTATGTTAATAGGTCTTGATTCCCTTGGCGTAGGGACAGAAGTTCATCGTCTAATGCCTGCCCATGAGTACTACGGGCGAACAGCTTTTCCATCTCCTGCTGAAAGCCCCTGAAGTCATGCAGCAAAGGATCGTCTTGGGCCACAAAGGGTAAAGACCAGTCCGCGGAGCTACCACTCAGGTAGGATAGCACAAAAGCAACCCGTGATTGGTCATTCGGAAAGACCCCTGGTCTACAAAGGAAGTGCAGGCGGCACTGGTTCATGAACGTTGCAAACCTCTTGGGATCCCCCGTAAATCGTTCGGGCGGGGCCAAGGGAACTGCCCCAGGAAGGGTTATCTGAACGGGATTGGCTGATGGCGCTGGCATCGAGGGCACGCTTCCCGGCAATGGTGCATGCCCTGCTTGTGACTGGAGAAGTTGCCGGCTTAAATCATCAGTGCGTTCTTTGGCTACTATCAGCTCTCTCCTCAGGGTGTTGGTCTCCTGTCTGGCTGCCTGCACTTCGGAACGTAGCTGCCCTAACATGTGGGCTAACTGGTTGGTTTCTGACGTTTGCATGACGCCCAGGTGGATTTTGATGTGAGGCTTTGTGTTCTGTAACGCTCACCTGGTATCCACGGGGACGTCACTCAGCCTGTTCTGACCTCTTACGACCTCGAACCCTTCCCTGGAGTCTTCTCGACTGGAGACTGGGCCTGAAACACAGGATTGGTAGAGTTTAACTCCCTATTGTCTCTGTGTGCTTGAACCCCTTCTTCCCCGGGGTCCAACCCTTCCCTTTGATCCACAAATCACCTTGTTTTCTTGGAAAGTGTGCTCTCCATCCTGCTTTCAGCACAGGGGCGCGTTGATTGATGCGGGCTCGTTGCTGCCTAGTTACTTCACTGGCAAGAGTCTGACAGGTAAGTATAATGAGTCTTTTGAACAGTTCTCTAACTTCGTTCCTTTCCTTCCTTAGATGATGGCCGGCGTCCGGGGATGGAGGCGTGCTGCTGAGATGAGTAGTGCTGAAGGAGAGTGAGAGCGCGATGCGTGATGCGACCCTTTCGTATTTGTATTGAACTGAGTTCTTTTTCTGTGTCTTTTAGGTGCTGCAATGTTTTCAGCGTGGATGCCGGTTATGAAGAAGAAATGCGTTGAGTAAGCACGGTATGCGGCGCCTCTGGATGTTTAGACGCTAAGCTGGAATGTCTTTTCCCTCTTGCAGATGGATGAGAAGTTCCGGAGACAGAGTTCCCCTAGAGCGGCTGGGATTCAGGTAAGCGTTTGAAGCTCGTACAGTCTTTAAAAATAAGCGAAGATTTGCTGAATGCTTACTAATGCCTTTTTTCTGTTCTTTTCCCTTTTCCTTAGGAAGCGGTGTGCCGGGATGGGAATGACACCGCCGAAGATGCCCGCAGAACAGAAGAAGCAATGAATGATGGGCAGAAGCGCCGCAAGTTAAGGCTGTTCCTAACAGTGTTTTTGTTCTCGCAGGAGCTGAGCGCTGAAGAAAGATGCAGGCCTACTGGAGACCGATCCGAACACGGTAAGTGTCACGCTGCAGGCGCAGAAAACACAAAGCATGTTTCTCAGCCTGGGCAGGTGCAGAAAACACAAAGCATGTTTCTCAGCCTGGGCGTGGCTTAAATAGTCTCTGGGTATCCCAGGTGTCTCTGGGCTGAACCACACCCAAAAGACTAGACCGCACATGCAGTTCTGGGAACCGAAATATGTGGGGGCATCCATCTTGTCCCCATCAATGCACTACAAGTCCAATCCCCAATGTTATCCTATGGGAGTGAGTGAATCTGGTGCCACAAGCGCCAAGTCGGACTCCAAGTGTGTCTTTGGAGGGATGGAGAGGCCCTTGAGGGCCATGTAGGTGATCATGGCCTGGTTCCAGCCTGACATCTTGGAGGGCTGGGCACATGAGGGGCAGGAATCATGACAGCTCCGACAATGGAACGCGTTTTGTTAATGATTTGTTCAAAGAAGTGACAGCAATGTTAGGAATTACTCACAAACTATGCACGATTTATCAACCGCAATCAAATGACATTGTTGAGAAAATAACCAGACTTCTTAAGAGCAGACTATCAAAACTATGTTGCACCATGAAAACAAATTTGGTATATTGTTTACGCCTGGCCCTGTTCGAGTTAAGGAACTAACCAAGCAAGGACCACCATTTGTCCCCCCACGAGATGGTGACAGGCAGACGCATGCGCACAGCACACTAGCCACTACAAAGGGTATCAGAAGCACACAGAAGCGCAACAGTACTAGGAGAGGAGTTTCATGAGTACTTGAAAAAGCTTACAAAAGCAGCGCGTACGATTGCAAAACCGCTAGTACCCCGTTTCACACAAGAAGCAGAAAATGATACGATAACGCCAGCCACTGATAGCCCTACAGGTAGCTCATGCTAGAGGAGATGGTGTATGTTAGAAGTTTCGTACGTTGGTGGAATGCACCCAGGTTCCACGGCCCATATGATGTTGTGTATTGCACACCCACAGCAGTTAAAAGTAAAGGGCCTCAGGTATTGGATACATTTATTCGACGTACGCAAAGCTTTTGACAGTGTCATACAAAATGAGGAGACAAATAGGCCAGAAGAAGAAGAGACACAAACATAGAAATGAAAGCAGATACAACTGATGAGATCCGTGAAAACAAAAAGGAGTAAGAGAAATAAGATGTATATGGAAATGAAATGTGCGTTCTGTGATGTAAAAAATTTAAATAGAGGTCATAGCTGACAAAATAATAGAGTAATAAGGTTATAGTAATAATGATGATAAAGGATGAACGGTTCTCTCTCTCACTTTTCTTTTGCGCAGTAATATTCTTTTCAATGTTTGGTCTGGCAGTGTACTGGGCCATAGCATTTATATCTATTGATTTAAATGAGGGGGGAAATGGGACTAACTTGGTAAAAAAGGGCACCCACCTCATATGCGATGGGTTTAAGATTATCTGGGAACATGGGACGAAGAGAAATGGCACACAGCAAGCAAACAGTAGAGCCAGCACAACTATGTCAGTACGCCCCCAGTGCCCCATATAATGACTCAGAGTTTAACATGTATGATATGAACGACCCAGACCCTTCTGAATTACCCTGGCTATACGATGATACTGATCCAACTCTAACACTTGTACCTGACCCAACTGAACAATATGTAGTATTCCCTAAGAGTGTGGAGCAAGACAATGAAAAAACTGTTGAGAGATTCATTGCCCTGTATAATGAGTTGGAAAAGGGGGAAACAGGCGGAACACCTTTAACCCAGCATGGAGAAGATAAAGTCATAGAGCACCTCAGAGGTAATAGGAGACGGAAAAGGGGGATGGGACGGAGCAAGTATGATGAATACCACGGGTTGGGATTAGATACAATAGAAGATCCACAGCACCCACACCAGCCCAATAAACGGTACGCAGACATGAGCTCTACTGCAAAGCAGACAACTAATGAGAGCTGTTATGTATGCTCTCTAATACCTCATGCCTTGGGTACTCCTAAAGTGCTGTTACCACAAGAGTCACCTGTTGCAGATGCAGTGTCTCCTTCATCTTGCACTATGCAGAATAAAAAATACTTTTCAAGCACACACAGTCTCTTTTAAAATGCTGCAAAATGAAAAGACGTGCTACTCGAAACCGAAAAGAGTAATATGCCTGAAAGAACCTTTTCTAGTCATAAAAGGAACATTATATTTGGACAATAAGTGGCAAGACAAGCAGATAACATGCAAATCAGAGGCACCACGAGGGCTGGCAGATGAAAAATTGCAATGGATCCAAAGAACGTGCGCCCGATATGGATACAATACATCACAAAACTCCTGTGGGTCACAGCCCTTGAAAAAACATTCACACTGCAGAAAGAAATAGCATATGAACTATGCTTCCATGGAGAAGGAAAAGTAAATATGGGCACAAACAAGAACTGTAACAAAACACTCATCATTCCAGACATGAAAAAAGGGACTGCTGCATTAATGGACACTTACTGGGTTTGGGCAAACAGGTGTACTTGCACCTCCCACAGTCATGGAGGGGCACGTGCTCTCTGGCAACACTGCATTCCGCCCTGATGGCGATACCTGAAAGCCATATCCAAGGAGAGAAAGGGATGTCGGCTGTCAACGATCCAGAACCCCCTACAACCAACTGAAGACGCCCCCATATATGCCCTATCCGGGTAAAACATGCAAAGCACAGTCTCAAGAAAAAGAAGGTCGTCAAATTATATCTCCAGGGCATCCTCAGAACTCTTGGCTCAAATCTCAGACAGGTTCCGGTTGTTTAACTCCGCCGAGACGTTCTTTGCCTCCCTCGTCCCAAGCATCCAGGCGTGATCCAATGCAAAGTGGCTCCAAATAACCCGCTGGGAGCTGATCCAACTGGCTAACGACACAGAAGAAGGATTTAATGTGATCAAGGTGGAGCTAAGGGCCCTCCGGCTGATGACAACGCAGAACAGGTACATCCTAGACCTGTTGACAGCCATGGATGGAGGCGTTTGCCAAAAAATTAGGAGCGCATGCTGCACGTTTGTACTTTCTGCAGACGCGGACAATGGAACCTTGTCTCACGTAATAGCGGCGGTGCACAACCTTGGCGAGCGGATGAAAGAGGAAGGAGGGGTACAGCCCAGCACCTGGTTCGATGACATTTTTTCGTGGGTACCTTCCTGGCTCGGGATGGCTGTCAAACTGTTAATATCCACGATCGTTTTCCTGCTTTTAATTTTTGTGTGTGTGCCAGCTAGGGCTTAGGTGCTGCGCAGATGCAGTGCCTAACAGCGCAATGATGATGGTGACAATGGGCAATGCAAAAGGAGTGGCAAAGATGACACATGAGGCACAGGTAAAACAGGGGATGACTCAGGACCAAAATACAGGCTAACAGCCATATACAACGATGGGTACATTGTAGATAGATTATATCACACCGCAATAAAAAAGAACCCTGTGAGCTAGCTTGGTATAATGAGGTGTAAGTGGACCTGGAGGGAGATCGGGGATGTATCTACATGACGTGTACTCCAGAGGAGTATGCCAGGGCTGGGGAGTCTCAGAGCAGTATGCAGAGCACGGATGCACCGAAAGGGAACACCCGCATGGGATGAGGCAGTGGCCGAGGAGGAGGAAGGTAAAAGGCTGGTCGAACTACAATATTCATTACTTAAGTAACGAAACGGGGGAATGTATGGGAGGAAAGGTCTTGTGAGACCACCTCCCCTCCATTCTATTCCATTCTAACCCGCCTGCACATTATGATTCATCCAACGGCAACCCATGCGTCTGTGGCCAGGGATGCTGGTTAGACCCGGGACCCTCCATATGGATGCAAAATTCTATCAGAAGGCTGATTACAGACTCCATTTTTGAACCACACTCCTACTTCCATTTTGTACATGGTTACACAGGCCTCACGAGCAAACCAGCCTGCAGGGCAGCAGCTCTCCCTTCAAGATCGTGCACAGCAGGCCAGCTATTTCCCTCACCCTCCTCCCCTCCGTGTCGCTGCAGCAGGCCGTTTCTCACGGGAGACTAGGCGCGAACAAGCTACAAGACAAACACTGTATCTTTCACCTTCTGCTGTCTATCGCTGACCTATGAACCACTAAGCAAAAGCTTGGGTTTGAGAAAAACACTTCATCCCCACAAACATGTCCTCGTCCCCTTGCAGACCCTACATTTATGACATAGTTTGTGGATAACCCCCCCAACCTCGCTCCTCTTTTGAAGTAACAGAAACGTACCCCACGCCCTTGTGCCATTCCGTTTCACCTATAATGCTAATCTCTTTGTAAGACTATAAATCCCTTCTGTAGTTGTATATCAAGGGGCTGATTTTGTGAAACGAAACAAGATCTTTACCTATTTCACTGCGCATAAAGCTATGATTTACCTGTCTAGGCCCCATATTGTTGGTTGACTATTATACTTTTGTTAAAGACTTACACTAGTGTACGATATGTTAATTTACTCATTCAGTATGATGCAAGTTATAAGTTCCAGATGCTCAATGGTTTTCTAATATTATGGATGTTCACAATCTTGTTCAATTAGTATACGTTTCTCATGTATGTAATATTAAACGGCACAGCCACAGGGCTAATGTAAATAGATTCATTTTTGCAGCATGAGGATTATGGTAAACCTAACAGTACAACCTATATTGTAATCAGAGTCCTGTAGTCACAATGACCTAGTTTTACCTCATCCTAATGATTTACATATAACCCCACACAGTAAACGGGACCCAGCTCAACAGGCCCCAGAGCTCTCTCTCTCTCCCCTTCCTTGTAGCGCCGCACACTCACCCCCCACCAACCTCCCCCCCTCATGCTGGGCTGATGGCTGAAGGCCCTTGTTTTCACTTATGTCCTGATGCTACAAATGGAACATCTCACCCTTCCGCTGTACCAAGTATCCACTCTCCCCTCAGCCCCCTGACGAATGATGCCACCATGAACTTGCCTTGCACCCCCTGACACTGGTTAAAGAAATATGGACAATGTGCCCCTTACACCAAAGCCTTTTGATATGATGATATGATATGATATGATATGGTATTTGTAACGCGCCTATACACAAGTGTTTCAAGGCGCGACGAGGCAGGGAGGGAGGGAAACAAGGGGAAGACAGACAAACGATCCTACTAGGCCAGGTGTCATTCAGATCGCGCAAGTGCAGAGGTAAGGGGAAAAGGAGAAAGTGCAGGGGGAGGAGGTGGGTGGGAAAGTGCAGTACAAGGTAAGTAGCGTAAAAAAAAAATAATAATAAATAAAAAGGGCCAGCTGGTGGCAAGTGCGAGGTAAGTGCAGAGCAAGTGCTGGGAAGGGGGCTGTAGGGATACAGTGACAGTCCCACAGTGCAGGGGGAGCCAGGGAGGCAGTGCAGGTGGAGAGTGGCTGGGCCCTGGACCGAGGTCGCTGAGAGTGGCCCAGATGCAGGTTTAGTGCAGAATTCAGTGGGGAGTTAAGCAGGTTTAGCAGGGGAGAGGGAGAGAGAAGGCAGAAGCGAAGAGGAAGGTTTTGAGGTGCTTCCGGAACCGGAGATGGTTCTCCTCAAGTTTCAGGGAGGCAGGAAGGCTGTTCCAGAGGGAGGCCCCTGCTGCGGAGAGAGATCTACCCCCAGCTCGTTGCTTCGAGAAGCGGATGACCATGAGGGAGTTGGAGACGGATGAGCGAAGGGCTCGTGAAGGAAGATATTTAGGAAGAGAGAGTCGAAGGTATTTAGGCCCCAGGCCCCAGAAGGCCTTGTGGACAATGCAGAGGGTTTTGAACTTAATCCTCGCAGCCACTGGGAGCCAATGAAGAGATTTCAGTCCTGGAGAGATACGGTCCCTGGGCTTGAGGCCAAGGACAAGTCTCGCAGTTCTGTTCTGGATAAGTTGCAGAGGGCGGAGAGTGGAGGCAGGCAGATTAAGATAGAGGCTGTTACAGTAGTCCAGCCTTGAGAGAACCAGGGCTCGGGAGACAGTGAGCTTCTGGGGGAAGGAGAGGAAGGGAAGAATACCTCTGAGGAGGTGCAGCTGGTAGTGTGACTTCTTAGAGACGTCAGATATATGAGGAGAGAAGGAGAGTGTGGAGTCGAAGATGACCCCGAGGTTTTTAGCCTTGCAGGTAGGGGCAGGAAGGGGGCCAAGGGAGGCCGGCCAGAGAGCTGCAGCGAAGGAGGGAGTGGGTGTGCCGATGAGTAGAATCTCAGTCTTACTGGCGTTAAGGCAGAGGTCATTGGCGGCACACCATTCCTGGATAGCAGACAGACAGTCGGAGATGAGGGAAGGAGAGGAGGAGGCCGAGGGTAGCCTGAAAATGAGCTGGGTATCGTCCGCATAGCACTGGAAGTAGGGGCAGAGAGCGGCGATGCGGTGGGCAAGGAGTGCCAGATACTGGTTGAAAAGCCAGGGAGAGAGGTTGGATCCCTGGGGGACACCACAGGTGGAGAAAAAGATGTCAGAGAGGAAGGAGCCCATTTGGACCTGGGAGGGTCGACCGGAAAGGAAAGAGGTCAGCCATGCCAGAGCCTGACCAGTGATACCCATGTTATCACGGAGACGGTTGAGCAGGATGGCATGGTTGACAGTGTCAAAGGCAGAGGAGAGATCGAGCAGAATGAGAACACAGGGAGTGTTGGAATCGAGGTTCAGGAGCAGGTCCTCACGGATGTTCAGGAGAGCGGTTTCCGTGCTTCTGGCCGCTCTGAAGCCGGATTGATGGTCATGAAGATTACCAACAGATTCAGCATGGAGGTTAAGCTGGGAGATGGCCAGTTTCTCCAGGAGCTTGCATGCCCCTTATCGATGTACCACCCCAGCTCACCCCAGACCCATGATCCCAATGTGTGGCAATATATTCTTCTCACGATAACAAACAATAAATAATTGCCTTAGGAGATCTAAGGAAATAATTGATGAATGTGACAATATAATCTCATGAAAAAGTTTGCCACCCGGACCCATGTATTCTCACTTTTGTTGTCCAGGTCAAATGTTTAGTAATATATCTCTCATGTGTTAAATTAGATGGATGATGGTCAAGGTATGTGGGGCCACAAGGGCATCTGTTATGTAGAATAAATTGTAACATCTTGGACATCATCTGACCCTGCGCTCCACCCCTGAAGAGCCCAGCTGACCTGTGCACCCCGCACTGGCACCACGTGGACCTCCGCCAATCCTGAAGCACCAGACTTACAGATTACATAGTGTCCAGTCTTCGCAATGCATTCCCCACGATTTATGTGCCCCCTATAGTTTACATCATCGATGACGTGATTTTGTAATAAATAGAAAAGCTTTTCATTTGTCTGGCAGAGCGCTCTCTGAGTTTGCAGAGTTCGCTGCTTGCTCTAGTTGGTTTTGGATAAACTTTACTTCTTATCTTCACCCACACTTGGTCCGGGTCTCATTCCCTCCTGGGGTGTGTCCATTACTGACTCTCATTGGGGGACGCTCACTTTCAATAGTTTTAACACCACTCAACTGCCCTAGAGGACTACATAAAATGATTTCAACAAAGAAACAAGGCATGGGCAGACTATGAATGAGCATTCACTTTTAAGCAATAATGGTTGACAAAAGAGTTCATAAAGTGGTTGCTAGGAGTGTATATTTTGAGTCTGGCCATTTTAACAATTACAATAGTCTGTACATTCCTATTTCACATACAAACACATGTTCAAATGAGAGATAGATCAATGGGAAAGCTCACAATTTCTGCATGGCAACAGTTGTGCTTCAAGCATCTCTTCTAAAGATACTGTGGGCTGGAAGTAGGTGTGCTTTGCCAATTAAGCCAGTGGTCCATTAGTGGATTTGGAATCTCCAACAACAATGGGCTCCGATTTTGTATCAAATGTGGCAGGTTTGGGGACCATAAAATGCATCTTCTTACCATCCCACTATGCTACAACCTCTGGTCTTCTGAATTGTACTCTACAATGGAGTGGTGTAGGCTTTGAGTTGTTTACTTTTACGTTTGTGGCGAGACGTGTGTTCAGACTCAGAATTCAGGGCATTCCTTTGAAAACCTCTGTATACAAGTTTATCTTTCGGATGTTTGCTTTTTCCTACTGTTCATTAAATGCATTTAGGGGACAATTTTGCAAAGGACACTGGAAAAGGCAAAAGGGACAGGCCTTTAGCAAGCCTTTATTACAACACTTAACTCTTACAATCATTGAGAAAGCCAATACTGTGTGAAGTGATTCTCAGTGTGGAGTGTGAACATGTGCCCCATCAATAGTTTTAAAATATTGCAAGTATGACAGGGAACATCCGCTCACGTCATTTTTCTTCAGATAGTCCAAGGATTGACTGGATATGTAGTCTGAATTTTTGTTTACCCTCCAGAGTAGATGTAAATAAAAATTGTGGGACGTATACTATAAGATGTACGTGTTTGTTTTGTTTTAAATGGGTCAGGTACAAGCAATATTTATATTGGGCTTTTATACTTTAAATACTGCACATCAGAAAAGGCCTGCTGTTTAAATGATACATCATCAAGAATTCACATACATCATCAAGAATTCACAGACGGCTGCCATACTGGACAGCAGCGATACTTCTCAACAGTGAAGCAGCACTAGAACGTCCGAGCAAAGCATATTACATTTAATGGCACAGTTCCAAACTTTCTTTGCAGGACTGATATATTTTTTTAGTTTTTGTGTAAGAACCACCTATATGTTGAAGCTATCGCTTTGGAATATAACTAAGAGGAAGATGACACAGGGAGGAACCCACAGTTTGTGGCGCTTTGGTCATTTTCCTACCCATTGACTACCCATGGCCATGCAAATACCTATGGTCATTCCAGCAGACGACCCGACCCTCCTCACCATATACATATCCTCCGGAGAGCCCCTTGAACTAGCTTCATCAAACAGTAACATCAAACATTGGCCTGCCTTTGTTGTTTGCATCCAGTCCAATGGCTTAATTGCAGTTGTAAATGCAATACTTATTGGCACGCTCAATCTTAAACCAAGCCCTTACATCTGGAATCTTTCCGGAAGCCTTCAAAATCTCCCATATCAAACCGCTCCCAGGAAAGAAAAACACACTCGACCGGCTCAGTCCCCAGAACTATCGGCCCATTTCCAACACCTGTTTCATGGCCAAACTCTTGGAGCGGACAGCATACAAGCAGCTCTGCCACCACTTCACTGAAGCCAACAACCTTCTTGACCCTGCCCAATTTGGCTTCAAACGCCTCTCAGGAACTGAGTCCTCCCTGGTGTCGGTTTGGGATGACCGAAAAAGAAAAGCGGATGTGGAAGGATGCACAGTGCTCATTCTTCTTGACTTCTCGGCTGCCTTCGATACTATTGATCACACTATACTACTAGACAGGCTACACTTCTTAGAAGCAAGGACACTGCTCTCACATGGATCTCCTCCATCTCTAATCACTCCCAAGTTATGCTCCTCCACCCTTTCATCTCTACATCTTGCCCAGTGCCAGAAAATGTCTGCAGGGAGCTTTCCCCATCTACCCTCTTCTTCAATAGCTATCTCAACAGACAAGCCACCCACCCACAAGCTCACCTGCTACAAGTATGCAGATGATACCCAGATCATCCTCAAAAATCCCAAAATGTCCAGGCCACACCCATCCGGATCTTTCATCATGCCTCTCGGATATGGACCATTGGAGACAACCAACCACCTCATCCTCAATACTGGAAAAACATCCTAATTTGCGGTATAACCGCTCTCCTCCTGCAACCTATCCACTGGAACCACTCTCCACCCTCCTCCACCACCGCCCACAACATCTACTTCGGTGAAAAACCTTGGATGCATGCTGGACTTGAATATATCCCTCTCCCAACACATCAACTGTGTATCCAGATATTGCTTTTTTCACCGGCGCGTCATCAGGTGAGTTTTCCCATACATCATTTACCCACACCAAATCTCTAACATCCTCACCATCATCCTCTCCCGCCAAGACTGTGCAAACTGCCTTTATCTAGGCACACCAGCGTTGCAAATTAGGAAACTCCAAAGGATCCAAAACGCTGAAGCACACACGCTCACACTCCCACATAAAGAACACATGATCCCCACAATGAGTTCTAAACTGGCTGCCTATTGGCCGACGGACTACCTTGAAAACCATGCACGTTACTCACCGTGCCATCCACAATACAGGTCCCGAATTCCTCCAAGATAAACCACATGCTACCGACCTTCCAGGACCTTCAGATTCAGCACAGCACTTCTCCTAGTTATCCCCCAATTTAACAGAACCAGACTGGGAGGTGGCTACTTCTCATCCAAGCTCTTACCATCTGGAACTCGCTGTGTCTCCAAATCCACTGCATTCACAACCACCTCGCATTCAGAAAGGCCCTCAAAGCCTGGCTTTTTCCTTCCTCGTCTAACCGAACACCACCTAGAAATCTGATTGTACCTTCAATGTGGTCACTGAAAAGTATCTGGACAGAATGCTCCATTAGATGAATCACTAGAGCTAGCAACTGTCGCATGCCCAGTTTGATTTGGGGACAGGACATGTTACACACTCAGTTGGGCTAGCCTACCTAATTATCAAGGGGCTTTCACTGGAGTTAGAAGGGAAGTGCGCTAGTTTAACTTGGGGTATAGGACACGGTATGCACTTAGATAGCTCTTGGGGGTAGGATGCTCCTGGGGGGCATGAATCACTGAGACGGTTGTTCCTTTTGGGGATGGTAAATGATACCATTGTCTTGGCCCGTAGGTGGCAATGTCTATTTGATTTTGTTTGCCTATTGCACTAAAAGAATCCACTAGCTTCCCAATGGTACCATGCTAAACCCACCAGAAAATGCACTCGAACAACCAGCCTATCACCTTGGGAAACTTAGGGGGTCGGATAAACCTGACAAAGCGACATCGAAGATAAAACTGTCAAAGTTTAATATGTATAAAAGCACCACGTCTGTGGACACATGCCACAGGTACGGTTCTGCATCCATGCACTCTGGAATGCAGCTACAGCTATGTCACATTTGGTCTAACTGCTCACATAGCCTGCCGCACTGAACCCCCTGATGTGCCTCAAAACCTCTGCCATTAATACACAGCAGCAATCGATGACAAATTCGGTCTAGCTGGGCACACATTGAGTCTCCTGCACTAGCAATCAGCCTTGATCAGCGACATCACCCGCACACATACCCGACCTCTTGGGTTGCTTAATGGAGCCTAGACAGCCCTCCTATATCCTTATACCAGCACAATGCAAGCACCCATCTTATAGTCCATTGTTAGAATGGTTTTTCACTCCCTAGACTTCACTCCCAGAGGGCTTTCCAGCCACAAAGCACATTGAGGCCATACAAATGGGAAATGTGTGCTATATAAATGACAACAATACACTACAATCCTAGTGTTATAAAAATGGCTTACTATAATATGCCCTCAGCCACTGATTTATGTCGGTTCCTTGCACTGAGGTCCTGTTAAAAAACAAGCACTGACAAAGCCAACAGTTTTGGCTTGTATGTAGGCATTAGAAAGGCATTTGCAAGGCACTTCTGTCAAGATTGTACACACCTGGCGCCCACCGCCACTGCAGGAGGATGTTCAGGGACACCGTTTTCAGCCAGACTGCAAGCAACAATTTCACAAGCCTAGTTGCCAAGTTTGACCAATACTATTTCATGTTCTACTCTGGGCTTGGGTTACTCCAGAAGATTCATTCTGGTAGATGTATGCAATTGAAGATGCTAAGGAGGAATGCTAATTACTTTCACTTGCAGAAGGCTGCCGAGACCTTGATTACAATCCGCTCCTGTAGGCTGTCGAAGACTAAAGTGGCTTGATTGTGCACACCTGCAAGCTGATCTGCTCTGTGTTTGGCGTGGAAGAGCTCTCATAAGCCCACTGTTCAGTAGAATTTGCCTATTAACTGCCTGCACTGCTTTGTGCTTCTTACTTTGTGCTTCTGTGACCAGTTTTTGACACTTTCCTCGAGACCTTGTTTTCCCCTTTGAATCTTGCTTGCTGTATTTGTATTTTGTTTATTTATATATTTTCTTAGAGATACATATGTTACACATTTACATACAGTTGATACAGTACAGTTATTGAAAAAGCTGTGACTGCTTTGTTCAGCATCTTGAAGCATGTTTGCCATTATAGCTTACCAGTTTCCTTCCTTCCTTCCTTCCTTCCTTCCTTCCTTCCTTCCTTCCTTCCTTCCTTCCTTCCTTCCTTCCTTCCTTCCTTCCTTCCTTCCTTCCTTCCTTCCTTCCTTCCTTCCTTCCTTCCTTCCTTCCTTCCTTCCTTCCTTCCTTCCTTCCTTCCTTCCTTCCTTCCTTCCTTCCTTCCTTCCTTCCTTCCTTCCTTCCTTCCTTCCTTCCTTCCTTCCTTCCTTCCTTCCTTCCTTCCTTCCTTCCTTCCGATCCTTTTTGCTCCTGAAATAATGGCGAATGTGGCTGCTTTGTGAAGCACCCTGAACCCAACTTACTGTTACAACCTACCAATTTTTAGGTTCGGGCTATTAGGTGGCACTACCTATAAGCCCAAACTATTGCCATAGGACTAGAGACAGGAGGGAGATGGCATGAGACAGGAGGGACACAGCCTGAGGTGGTGTTTGGCGATTTTACAACCCCTTCCATGCCCATTGATTTGTATGGTCTGAGCATTTTGTGCCCGTTCAATGCCCATCCCCACCCCAAACCACGCCTCCAGTGGACTCTCTATAGATATCACTACCTGCTTCGATACTCTGTAAATCAATATAGCGGCCATCTTGTAATAGCAGAGTGAACAGAACAGCCAACAAGGTGTCTTGACCGTTTTGCATAAACAAGCAGGCTATTGCTTCCTTTGTATATGAGCATACAATTACAATGAGGCAATATGCCTCGAGTTGGCAGGCCGACCCTGTAGGTAACGGCCCACCACCCAAGTTAAGGAACCAAGCGCAGTGAGGGCCCCTTAATGAGAATGGTGTGCAATTGCCTACAGGGTCGGCCCGCCACTGAGGGGCATATCGCCATTAGCACCCGTGTAGTTGCCGACACGGGTGCACATTCTTTTTTAAAAATGGAAAGCATTTTCTTTCCGTGAACGGGTCACGTACAGAAAATACTATGCAAATATGGACACCATGGAATAGGAAGACAGAGCTCCGTATGGACTTCTAGTCTGTTGACTTTGGAGAACTGGAAACGGGAAAGATCTGTGGCCGTGGGCTTGTCCGGAATTTTTGAGTTGAGGGTGTCATTCAGGGAAGCTGTTTTGCTGGAGATTTTATTTTGAAGGGTCACAATCTTATTCGCTAGGGCGCTTTGAATTTCTGAACACTAGTTGTTATCTTTAGTGCAAGTGTCAGGGGGTGCTATGGGGGTTTCTATTTCTTTAAAGATGGAGAAGAGTTCTTTCATGTTGGATTTAGCTTGGGATATACGAGAGTCAAAAGGAGTCTCATTTGGCCAGGTAGATTTCTTTTTTGTAAAGTGCAGCTAGTTTGGAGAGTTTGAGTTTGTTTGAGACTGAGTGGGATTTTTTCCAAATGGCCTCGCAGTTTCTTTTTTGCTGCCTTAGGTTTTTGAGGAATGGTGTGTACCATTTGTTATGGTGCGTTTTTGGTTTGCTGGATACAAGTTTAAGGGGGGGCGATGCGGTCCAGTGAGGTGGCCATAATCTTGTTATATTCTTCAACCAGGGACTCAGGATCCAGGTTGTCGGTGAGTGTGGGGAGTAGGTTTGGGATAAGTCTTTCTGCTGTCATGTTCTTCTTGTTTCTAATGAGAGTGGGTGGGGCCTTAATGGTAGGCGGGGTGGAGGTCTGTCGGTGGAGAGCATGAATGATACCAAGTGGTGGTCAGTCCAGGCTAGTGGCGAGATATTTGTGATGTTCGCTAGACAGTTGTAGTCGGCCACCCAGTCAAGTGTTCTTCCTTTTGAGTGCGTAGGTGTCATGCATCTTTGCGTGAAGCCTAATTCAGTAAGGGTGTTAGCTATGGTGTTAGCGAGATGGTCTTCCGGGTCATTGTATCCCAAGTTAAAGTCCCCTAAGGTGAGAACTTGAGTGGAGCTTTTGAGGTTGCTAGATAGAATAGAGTTCAGGTCTTCATCGAAGGTGCCAATGGGGACTGGCGGTCGGTAGATCAGATAGATGTTAAGAGTTTGGGTGTTAGTGAGTGGTGTTTTGACTGCTAGTGTTTCACATGAGAGGGCATCGGTAGAAGTGGCTAGTCTCATGGTAAGACTGCACTTATTGATGAAGGCGACGCCACCTCCTCTGGCAATGGGGCGGTCTTGTCTCAAGATAGAGTAGTTGTCTGGGACTGCCAACATGAGAATAGGGCCTGCTGCTGGGTGTAACCAGGTCTCAGTGATGGCAAGGAAGTCAAGGTCTTCAGTAAGGATTAGGTCTGCAATTTCTGTAGCATGAGCTGCTAGCGATCTGGCATTGATCAAGGCTCCCTTAATTTTGGGACTAACTATGTTTTTAGAAGTAGTGGCTATGTATTTTGAGGTAGTAGTATGGCGCTTGTCCTGTGTAGGCTCTGGAGTGCCCTGGTTGAGGGAGTTATGGAAGGATGTAGGGTAGCAGTTTTGTAATGGGTTACTGGATTGTGTGGAGAGATTAGGTCGGAGCAGCAAAGTTCTAGAGTTATGTGTAGCGTGCAATGAGCGGGCAAGGGGTTCATGGATTTTGGCTAGTCTGGCTCCAAGTCCTAGGTTCCTTTCTATGGTGGAGCGAGGATGACTAGAGTGTAGCAGTACCTGAGGGTCGTTTAAATCTAAGTATGGTGCTCGGTTGTTAAGCCTGGATAGGGCTGGCATGTTGGGTTGGTGTGGGGCCATCTTGATCTGTAATGCCGTATTGAGGCTGATCAGGAAGTAGACAAACAAGTTAGTGGTGAATAGATGCACACTAAATGGTGAGGTCGAGAGTGTTGTAAAGCCCTGAGTAATACCTGCATTTAGGTGACCACAAGTGGTTGGCTGGTCTACGTGGCACCCAATTAGGGGTCGTTGATATGGCTGGGATGCCGGGAGTGTCCTAAGTTTGAGGTGTGGGGGCAGAATGAGTGAAAATACATTGAATAACACCTGGGAGGTAGGACAAATATGGCAGGGTGGCTGCGGTGCCTAGATCAACAACTAGGTAGAGGTGTGGTAAGTTGGCTAAAAAATACATTAGGTGTTGAGGCCTAGATTAAGGAAGAGCGGAATGGCCATAATGCCTGGATAAACAACTAGCTTCGAAGTATAGCAGTTTGTCTAAAATGCATGGATGAGCAACTAGATTCAAGATGAGGCAATTTGGCTACAATGCATGGATGGACAGTTGGAGGTTGAGCAGATTTCAGGCAATCTAGGTGCCACTTTAGCAAGAGAGGTTAAGATCTACATATTCACACAAGATGTTGATGCAGTATTTCAGTTACAGTTCTATGCAGGGCAAATTTACAGGCAGTCTAGATGCGATTTCAGCAAATGAGGTTAAAATCAACATAATTGCAGCTTTAGCAGGTGAGGTTTAAGCCGACAAATGTGCACATAGTATAACTGTCGTATAGCGCAGGAAGTGCCACTATACTTTGTAAGTCATGATGGGCGTCTAAGCTGCTATTTGCATATAAGAGTGGACTATTCAATGGCAGGTTGCTATAGCAGAGCGTAACGCATTATGATGATTGTGCTGGGCGGTGATTGTTCAAAACTGTGGGATAAAGTTCTAATAGAGAGACAGTTAAGTTCGGTTGGACATGTTAGCAGCGGAAGCCATGCCCGAATGATATTGTGGCGCAGGCAATGTCGGAGCGGTCCGATAAGCGGGAAGCGATATAGCGCTGGTGCATAATGTAGAACAAAGTGGCATCATAGCAATGAAAGGGGCGTGTAATGATACAATAGTGATTGAACTTGACCCATAAAAAGTGCAGCGACAATACAGAGATGTTACCTTGTGATGAAGTGAGGGAAAACGGCCAGGGGGTCTGGCAGACGGCAGTTACGGCAGCAAACAGGCAGCAAACAGGTGTTGTCCTTGTTCTGTGGTCTTTGAAGCTGGTGGGCCGGCTTCGCCTGCCGGTGACCAATGGGTAGCTTAGTAGGCATGGCGGCCAATCAGGGATCGGATACTGATGTTTTGGCCTTGTTAGGCTCTGGTCGCCGGCATCATGGATCGGGCGGCTATTTTTGATTTTCTACTTTTCTTGTTCACTTTAACTTAACTTGAGGAGAACCATCTCCGGTTCCGGAAGCACCTCAAGACCTTCCTCTTTTCTTCTGCCTTCACTTCCCCTCTCCCCCTGATGATCTGTTCTCTCTTGGCACTGTGCACCTGGCCACCCTCTGTCCTCCGGGCCCAGGTTGCGTTGCTCACCCTGCCACCCTCCGGCACTGCCTCCGTGCCACCCCTTGCACTGGGGTCTGTATGTGTACCCATACAGCCCCCACCCCATTTTTCTTCCTGCACTTATCAGACCTACCCTGTCTGCTGCCTTAAACCTAGCACTTGCAAATTGCTGGCTGCACTACCACTGTTTGTTGCCTTTATTATTTATTTATTGTTATTTATCTGTTTCTCCTCTGCTTAACACTTTCCACTTCTCCCCCCTTCCATGCACTTCCCCTGCCCACTCTCCCATGCACTTGCGTGTTCTCAATGTCACTGGGCCTAGTAAGATCGCTGTTTTGTTCTCCCGTTCCCCTCCCTTGCCTTGTCGCACTCTGAAACACTTGTGTACGAACGCAATAGAAATAAAATATCAATATCTCTCATTTATCCACCAGACCCTTTAACTTTCTTTTTTTAAAGGTATTTATTGTGTGATTCATTTAAAACAAACTTTACACACAGTTACACAGCCAATCGAAATACAGAGTAAAAGAACCATATCTAACACAGATTAATTTCATACAATGATAAAAGCAATTAAAACAATTCATTACCGTAATTTGCAGCCTATCATTGGGATTATTTAACAGAGACCATCACAAATCTTCCCAGGTTAAAAATTGACGAATAGTAAAATAGAATCTGAAAATCGCTACCCAGTGGACTGTTAAAATTGGACAGTCTATAATAAGGTGCTTCAAAGTTTGTGCATAAAGAATACAGCAGCGACAATGACGTTCACTTAAAGGCACTCCAGTGCAACCACCTACGACATCACTAGTAAGAAGGAGATTTAGTTTAATATGTAGCGAAAGGGTTCTAAGATAAAGAGAAGCATGCTGACATTGTGTTTCTGTAAAACATTCAGAGGCTTCCTAGCCAGAGAAAAACGGTCAAAGACTTCATAGGAACAAAGAATCTCCCTGTTCTAAATCCAATCAACCTCAAAGTAGCTTCTTCACCCTAGCTGGATTACGCTCAAGCTCCTCCAAAGGAATGCGTTTATCAGCCATTGTTGACAGCGCACAATTACCCTGCTAGAGCAAGAAATTAAATTGAATTAACAGGGTAAACATGGGAGGAAACAAAATGGAGCGAAGAAGCACTCTTTTCCAAATCGACCCTCGTAGACAGTGAGGTGAGACCCAAGATGTCCTTGACGGGGGGGGGGAATAATGCCACGAGGAAGCTTCGAAAATCTTTCCTACACAAAAGCCACTCTCCTAGCCCAATCAAGGGGGACCTTTACCTCAGCCCCATAAGATAATTTTGGCACAATCAACTGGTTATACAATTTTAGGGCTGGTAACAATGAATAGCAACCGTATTGCTTATCAATTACACTAAGTTGGGCGGCTGCTGAAATTGCTCCAAGTCTTAATTCATCAGTTGCAGGTGACAAAGCTTGTTTAGACCGAATAGCGACATCCAAATATTTAAATTCGGTCACTACATGTAATCTGTGCCATCAATGTGCCAGCCAAAATTACGTCTCCCAGATAAGATCTTTCTGTGATTAAAAATTAGGATTTTAGATTTGGGACATTTAGCGCAAGGCCAAAATCTCTAAAAAATGTCTGGACCAAGGAGGGACTTCTGCAAATCAACTGCTGTGTAGTCGATCAAGACAAGGTCATCTGCATAGAGAAGATATCGGATGACCACCTGACCCAACCTTGGAGGATTGACCCCTAGATCCTCCAATGCAGCCCTAATGCCCAAGATGTATACATTAAAAAGGAACAGGGCCAAAACACAACCTTGGCGTAAACCACTGTCACCAGAAATACACCTTTAATAGGTACTTCGCTTATCCAGCCTGACCTTAATCTTCAAATCCCTGTGCAAGAATTCCAACATAGAGACCATGGCTTCAGGGCAACCCCACGACCTTAGCATCCCCCACAGCTAATTGCAATCTACGCAATCAAATGCCTTGGATATATGAAGAAAGGAAAGATTGATGGTCCTTTTGGTTTGGAAGGCCTGTTTTTTTAAAAGCTGAAGAATCAGGCAATTAAGTGCGGTATCCGTTTCTTTGCGGAAGCCGGACGGATTATAGTCCAACTTGTTAGCAGAGGTCGCCCATCTTTGCAAAGCACAGAGTAAAAAGCCAGGGAAGATGAGGCCTCCAGGAGGGAAATGGAGGGATAGTTCACTGGATTTGCAGCCCTGTCCCTGTTCTTGTTTATTAATATTACAATAGCCTCTCTCCACGTATCCGTGCAAAGGGTCCGACCCACCACTTTGTGGAAGCGCTGTAATAAAACAACTGCCCATAAGGGTGGGTCGGACTTAAGTGTCATATTGGACAAGTCATCTGGCCCTGGGGCATTAGAAGACTTAGCCCTATTGATCACCAACAAAATTCCCTCTAGATCAACATCCAAAGGGGCCCAGACAACTTTAGCTGAAGAACCAGTATATTGAGTCTGTAAGCGCCATGTTATGGAGCCATCAATGGTGTACAGACTAGTAAAGTAGGCCTCCCACTTTGGAGAAGGGATAGAGAGGTGCTGAAGTGACGACTGCACCCCCCCCTTGAATGAGTCTCCAAAAGTTGGTCATCTGACAGGAAGCCAGAGCCCTAAGCATCATCTCTACATCAGCTTGCAAGAGCAAGGCTCTCTGGCCCTTGGCCCAATTCCTATACAATAGTTTGAACCTAGCAATAGTGTGTACCACTTTCATGCCTGATTTTAAAGTTTCCCTTATCACCCTTCTCAACATTCTCTTCCTCCAACGCTGCACTTCATTATTGTACAAGTGTTGTGGTGTCACATAAACATGTTTGCTCGTTAAATTCGAAGCTGGAATGAGAGCAGACAGCGTACTCTGAAGATGAGAGAAAAGGCAATGGCGCAGCTCTGCAAATAACCCCCCCACAAACTCCTTATTAACATTCACATTAAATCTGTATGCATGTTTGGGGCTCCATACAACTGCATGTTTGCGAGGATTAATTTCCAATGCATCAGAAAGCAGGTCTGGAGAAGAGACCTTGTAAATACCACCAAAACCAGCCATGAGGCGCGAGTGATCACTGTCTTTGTCGGATTCCACAGTGAAATAATCTATGAAAGGGAGGAGGGAAGAGGACACAAAAACAAAATCTAAAGTAGACTTCGGGTGAGCACTTGACCAAGTATAACAAGAGGGGACATCATCCCGATAATTACCATTTAAAAGGAAACCAGTCCAAGCCATCAAAGTGTGGGATGTTTTGACCCACTTTTACTCTGCTATGCCGCATGACTCTGCCATGACGGTGCCAGAAATAGCAAAATGGCCGCAAAGCCCTTGAGCGCGCCAAAATCCCTGAAAATCGTGCTTCTCAACGGACACAAAGATAGCTGCCCAATCTGCCACGCATATTGTCAGTGGTGGAACAGAGCTCTCACTACCGACATGTGTCACTGGACTCCAGAACAATTGAAAGTGGAGTACAGAAGGAAAAAGTAGTGCTTTGCTAAAGGAAACCCCAAATCTTGCTTTAAATCATCTTTTTCTTTGGTGCTGAAACTTCAGAATGCCGGTACAGAACATCTTCAAAATTCTTGCTGGGTGCTACAATTCACTTAGTTTAAGAAATCATCATGAAATTACAAGGCCCTGAAAAGACAAAAGCATGAGGAGAGTTTCACAGCAAAAGTGGCCCGTCTGTGGATATGTACAAAAATCTCTGTGCAGCAGAGGGCTGCTGGGATGACAGCTGTCAGGGGCCTGCCTGATTAAACTTTAACATGTATAAACTGAAATCAAATGTTTGCAATCTAAGAGGCCTGTTACCGATAGTAACCCATATTGTAATTGTTTTGATCCCATGGTTTAAAATCCTGAATGAGAATTCTAGCTGTGATTTGATACAAGTTTGTTTTGTGCTAAGGAAAAAGGCCACAGAATTTAACAATTAATTTAAACCTGGCTGAAAGCTGCAGAACATGAATAACATGTTTTCTCACAGAAGGAAGGTCTTTCCCCCCAGCAGGAAATCACGCAAAGGTGTGAATTACAAGGCAGGAAAGAACCTGGTCTACAGAGGCAAAAGGGAACAATGGCAAGGTCCAGCTCAGGAAATGCAAAGTGCGAAGACAGTCGTAAATGGCCTCTGCCAGGAGTAAACATGGGGGATGGCTACTGGGCTCCCAGGGAGAGACCAAAGGGGTGGAGCTAAACAACCATTTGTTGCTTAAGAAGGACAAAGGACACATTCTAAAAAAAACTGATAACTTACTATGTATACTTGTGAAAAATATAAAAATAACAGCATTGTTAATGTAATTTCTGGATACACGGGTGAAGAGGCACCAGAACCGTGTGACATATTCTGGGCAGAAATGACAAGAAATATGATTTTATTTTACGCAAAATATATTTCCGCTAGAACTGTGAAACTTTATACACTTATGCCCATGTTAAACATGCACACTTGCACAAATTTACTTAAAAATAGGACATTGTGTTCCTAGTGAAAAGGGCAAAATTCTGTGAAAAGCAGAGACAAGATCTCACAGCCACAGGGTTTTGAGAAGTAGCTGCTAGGTAAAATATGTAATCTGTATATGTGATTTTTATAGAGGTTGCACATGTGGAAATATGTATTTTGCCAAAAGTAGATCTTGTGTTCCAGGGGCTAGGGGTGGATTCTCAGCCTCATAAAATCACACCATAAAGATGACTGTTTCTCTCCTCCTATCCAGGCAGAGAGCAGACTCTGGCCCAATTACCTGTCAAAGAGGCAAGCTTAGGCTAAACCGGCCACACTTCCCCTTTATCATAGCATAAATAGAGACAGCTCACCACACAAGGACAGACAGATTCACTCACTATCCTGATGCAGGCGGAGCACCCTGCTGCTGAACTCTATATCTTCCTTGCTCCAGACTCCAGAAACTTGGCAAAGCAAAAGGCCCACTGCATAGCTGAACCATTCTTAGCTAGGCCTCAAATTCCAGAACAGAAACCCCACAAGCCTAAAGGGGAAGCATAATAATGCAGCCAGGCTGTCCTGTACTGCTTGCCTGCTGAAAATAATTCTCATCAGAACCAAGAAGGGCAGATCCAATCCAGTCCTGTGCCATGCTGTGACCAGAGTGCATTGCAGATCCAGTCCAGTCCTGTGCCGTGCTGTGACCAGAGCGCCTTGCTGACGTTGCCGGTCCGATGTGCCCAGCCGTCTCTGCTAGCCAGATCCAATCCCCTGACCAGAATTGATGGTTCCATTTAAAAATTATCCAGTGAGTATAAATAGGAAGAATTGTGTCACTAGCATAGGTACTTTGCATAGTCTTATCCCTATCTTAGACCCATCCTATCTTGTATTCAGAACCTGTATTGTTAGGAGTATTTTTGCATTGTCTGAACCTCTCTCCAAACCATTCTATCTTTTCTCCATAACCAGTATTGTTAAAACTATCTCTGCGCTGATCTTTCTCTCATCTGAAGAGGGCGAGTTCCTTAGCAGGCAGTCACCCTGATCAAGTGACTGTGTTCCTGTGGGGTATTTGTTTTGTTCATAGTCATCCTTTAGTATAAGAAACCAATTTTTCATTTTAAAAGCGCATTCTGTTTTCCATTCTTGCGCCTATCTCGAAAAAACGACCTCCACTAAAACATCTATAACTCCAGTTTTTGTGCTACTACTTCTGCTTGTAGCTAACATCCATACCTACCCATCGCACCTAAAACCGCATTCCAAATCAATGCGATTGTCCAGTTATCACGATTATCGCACAGTGAAAGGTTTGCAGCGAAATTTCATTTTGGGAAACTTTTACACGTGTAAAACAGCTTTTTAATTACCTCCGACTTGTATTTTAAGATTTCAGATGTTTTGTTTGCATTAAATCATTGCTGGTGTTTGTGTGCAACTATCCAAAGCGGCTCCCATAAGAATGTATAACAGTTTTAGCAATTTTGACCATATTTGGTGTTTTTGCCCAGTCCATTCTCAAGATAACTTTAAAAGCCATTCTGACAGCTTGACGGTCAATTCCGTTTTTCTCTTGTGTTTGCTGGGGGAATGTGGGATTGATATTTTGTTTGAATTCTGCCATTCCTGAATACCTGCTCTCTCCTCCTATCTCTTGTCTATTGGGGGTTGAGGGGTGTGCAGGGGGAACCTATAACCACTGCGCTATCTGATCTGAACCCACACAAAAGTATTATTTTCAGTGCTGAATTGTTTTGCTTAATACTTACTCCTTGTGTATTAAAGATATTATTCAATGTTACATCACCCCATTGGTGATTGTTGTGTACCTATTAAAACCTATTGTGATTAATTATTTTAATACATAAATAAATATATACCTTTGCAAACCAGCCTGATTGCTGGTTCAGTGTGACCGGGGGAGTTCCAGGAGAAGGGTGTGATCTGAGTGGTATATCATTCAGAATAAAGAACTTTTTGACAAAAATAAATAAGGATTTCAGTTGTGCACTACATGCTAGGCGTTGACCGGATGTCAACGGGTGTGTGCCGGAATGAAATCACTTAGCAAGGACGTAATGTCAACCCACGTGCACTGGCAGGTTGGGAGAAGCACCTTAAATAACCTGAGAAATACCATTTAAAATCAAGACATTCTGAATAAAAATCAACCAAAATTCTTAAAACAAATTATAGGTAAAAGAGCATGATCTTCAAATACATTGGTGGTGGCTGCTAAAAAGTCAGTTAAAATGGATGTTGCAGGGTTAAAAGACACATTTACAACAATCAAAACGGAAAAAATTTGCCTCGTTGGATCGAACCAAGATATTTTGCTATCTAGCATATCTGATCGACCTACATGTATGGCCTCAATTTTTTAATCAGGCGAGATACGCCGAGCACAGAATAAGCCACCATATGGCTGGCTTTTTAAGCACTTCTTGGCCGGTTCATAAATTAACATAAACCCATCTACCAGAGGGATATCAAGCAAAAGGGATTCTTGAGCACAGATTAGGTCTGCGTCCAATGTGTTACTTTATACATATTCCATGAGACCAGTCTCATCAGTGAAATTCAACAAAAACCTCTTTGCTTTGCGTTATGGTGGTGCAACAAGTTAACTATGTGAGACCAGTCGTAGGACACATGTCGATTCAATGTCTGACGGGAACGGTTAGTGATTGTTGTCTGTCAGCCAAACACTTATCTTCAGGCGATCACAAGGGTTAACCTCGGAACCCACTCCCCCGGCCCCTTGACAGCCACATTTGATCCCTCCTGAGGCCAATCCTTGGAAAGAATGTACCCCATATTAAGCAGGCAATCTCCCTCCGCCATACCCAAATTATAAAGCAGTCCTGAATAAAAACCCATTTTCAACATGTCAACATGACGAAAATCTAAAAAGTAAATTCTGGCAATGTCTTTGGAAGAGAGCGATTGGTGACTTGGAATCTGCCCAAATAAGGCAAAAATATATTGGTGGTTCAGGGGCTACAGTTCCTTCACCTTAAAATTAAATCTCAAGCAGATATAGCTCAAATGGTCCCCTAAACTCAAGGAAGAAGGAACGGCCATAGAAGCAGAACCTTCATCCAGTGCCTCATCCTTTACTGGGAGTCTGAATGAGGATCCCCGCGCGGGACCCCTTGGAAGCCTAGCAGAACCAGAAGGCAAGCCACCCAACCCCGGGGCAATGGCTAGAGACCTCTTCTTTCTTCTATGGTAAGGAAACACCGAGAAGCAATGTCCGAGGTACCAGCTATCTCTTCATCTGATATGAGAGGGGGACCGTTGGGTCGAGCTTTTCATTCAGGGTAGTCTGTAAATCAGTGGATGGAACCAAAGCCACTTGTCTAATACTTTCTGTTGTCCTGGGGTGGAAGAATTGGCTGAGAGACAGAAACCAGTTATGCCTGGGACTGTTAGGCCTCTTCATCAGCTTCGATGGAATAAGTCGACAAGGAGGAAAGGTTCAATGCCGCCTTGGTAACAACAGCACTCTTAGGTTTAAGATATACTGTTATCAAAGATTTTTGGTTGGAGGCATTGGAAGCCAAGGAGAGGTGACAGACAGAGGGGCACTTACCCTTACCCCGTGCACCTGCCCCCTTAGTGGAAGGGGCACGAGGCAGAGTATCTACAAGGTCATCCACCTCAGAGAATATTTCGGTATGGGCTTTAAGGGTACGTACACATTTCAGAGAACCTCTATTAGACCGGCTGAGAGCTGGCCTTCGTTGGATAAGAGTTTTTACTTTTTTCTTCCTTCTACGCCCAGCACCCTTTTAACTTTCTCCCCCTCCCCCATCATCTCATCTCATCTCAGTTGCTCTTCTTTCATCTATACCCTTCTCACACCCCTTGCTTCCTAAAGCAATTGTCTTCTAATTGTTATATAGTTATAAGCTATAGTTAGAGTGTGCGAGCGTGTGTGTGTGCGTAAAGCTATAAAGCGTGTGAAAGGCTGGGTGTTGTGACAAATCTGGAGAATTTGTCCCTTTCTCCCTGGGGGGAGCCATGAGGCTCAGGAGGTGAACCCGCTGAGCAAAACCCTCACTATGGGTTTGGGAAAGAGGAACCGCACTGGGAGTGACTCCCCTGTAGGCTACAAGGACTAATTTCCACAAAAAAATCCCTATACCCAAGGTATTATCTGCGTACATGGGAGTATGAAAAACTGACAATACCACTATATGTTTGGCTCAAGGTAACATTCAACTTTCCACATGTGAACAATACGCCCCTTTTCAATATCGGAGCAAGATTAAAGGGCCAACAACTCTTCAACGGAAGAAGAGAAACACAACACAAAGGTGAGACTCTGACATAAGAATGTCAGCAAGGAGGCAGAGCCGCACAGACCAGCAGAGCCGGCTGCAGCATGGAAGGAGGCGGAAGCCTGAGGGAGACGCCATCTACCAGACAAGAAAGCACGCATGGTCAGAGAGGCAGAGGCCAAGCGCAACAAATTGGACCTGGAAGTCCTCACGGAAGACCTGGTCAACCTCCACCTCACAAGGACCGAACACCCCCAACCACAATGCGACTCTACTTGAACACTCAACACCACCCTTTCAGCCTCCATTGACCGACACGCGCTTCTGAAACAACACACAAGCAAACCGAAACCATCAGCACACTGGTACATGCAAGAAATCAACCTCAGCAAGAGTCATCAGGAAGCAAGGGAAAACCTGGCGCTGCTCCAGGAACACATCTGACCTGGTGTTCCTCAAGGAACTCAAAGCAACCCACTGACAACTAATCAACAGAGCCAAAGGCTCCTACTATCATAACACCATAGTAGAAGCCGACAACAAAAAGGAGAGCCCTCTTCAAAGCAGTCAAGCACTGCTTCAACCCACTACCCGACTCTGCCATACCACATTCCATCGAAAGAAAATACTGCCATGGACAAAATCAGGAAGATTCACTATGACAGACACCAGCACTGCATCCACAGACCCATCTCACATCCCTCCTCGCAAAATCTCCACACCCTGGAAAATATTCAGGACACTCTCTACACAGGACCTGGTCGAAACCATGGCCACCCTTGAAGCAACATCGTATACAGACTACATCCTCCCAGCATCCATTTGCAAGACCCTCCCGGCAGAAGCTGTCCTTGCCTGCCTGGAGCTCATCAACAGCTCCATAACTCAAGGCACCTTCCCATCAACCCTAAAGACAGGACTAAAGAAACCCACTCTGGATCACGACAACCTAGGTAACTATCGCCTCATCTTCACTTCCTAGGTAAGATCGAGAAAGGGGTAGCCGTGCAACTGCAGCAATATATCGACACCAACAATCTCCACCAAACCTACCAACACGGGTTCAGACCCAGATGCAGCACAGAGATGGCAACCAAACAGTTGGTCGACCACGCCCTCAACAACCTTGATGACGGTCACCACTGCCTCCTGGTTCCCCACGACCTCTCAGCAGCTTTGAACACAGTAGACCACCAGGCGATCACGGGCACTCTACATCGGTGCATGGGGAACAGCGACCTTGTCCTACGCGGTTTCAAGTCTTAACTCGCCAACCACCTGCAGTTCGTTCAGATGAACCGCAGGGTTCCATCCTCTCCCCAGTGACCTTCAATCTATAGATGGAGCCACTGGGAGCCCTGCTAGCCGCACACAACATCCACATACACCAATATACCGACGACACACAGCTATACCTCAAGATTGACTCCATCAAGGACATCCACAATCTCAAAACCTGCCTCTCGCTGATCCAGTCTTGGATGTCCAGTGCATACTTGACCAAATTCCTACTCCTCACCAACAACACCGAATACCCAGACATCCAAGCCAGGACACGGGCAGACTTGAAATCAACTGCTGCGAAAAGTAAAGGACTTGAAAACAAGCCTTCTCTACCTATGCCCCAAGACTATGTACCCTCCTCTCCGTCAGCATCAGACTCGCTCCCACACTCCTACAATCCAGAAAATAACTCAAGACCCACCTCTTCAAGGAGTCTCTCCTCAACACCTAGACCATCACGTCGCCCCTGCACCCCCATGACACCTGGCTTGCAAGACAGCATCCGCCCCTCTGCTCCCCACCACCCTGTACAGCTGGACCCCATCTGTATTGTTGTACATCACTGTAAAGTGCTCTGTTTCTTCTAAAAGCTAAGTCTACACTCAATAAATACCATAATAATAATAACCTAGAGGAGCGACCATGTACAGGACGTGATGGACCCAGAGCCCGCTAAAAGGTGCGGAGTCCAGGGATGAAGGGAGGACTGGGTCCTCTGCTCTCAGACTGAGAGCCAACAAGAGAGAGAGCTGAGACGAGCAGAACGCAAAGACAGAGTATCAAGTCCGGAAGAACAGCAGGCCGCGGAGAACGCTGCTGTCGCTTATGTGACGGACCCTCACTGGAGCAAGCACTGCAACACACAGGTACCCGGGTTGCTCATGTCGGAGGGAGGACAAGAGAAGAGAGAATGAGCGGGGAAGAGGGAAGGATTACCCTAGCCCCGCCCCAAGGGTCACAGGGTCCTTAGAGAAGAGAGGGCACAAAACCAGGAGAAGGCGTACGGGAGCCTGAGAAACCAGAGCAGCATAAACCTTGGGAAGCATCACAGGGACCCAAGAAAGCTAAGAGCCAGAAGCAGAGAGGGGTCATAGAAACCCTAAAGAACCAAGTGAGCTATTGGTTCAGGGGAACCAAAGGAGCCACTGGAGCATGAAAAGCAGAGTGAAAAGCAGATATCACTAGAGCACAGAGGCAACCAACAGTTAGTTGAAGTGGGAAGAGATTGACAAAGTTGGTGGAAAGGGATCAGGGAAGATCCTTCCACCTAAAGAAACGTGGACATTTTGTTTTTCACGGAACATGCGACTTTTTGTCCGACTTTTGATCTGACAAGAACTGTTTTCTTGGAGTAGAACTGCTATTTACTTCTCATCATTGGATCCAGACCAAGGAGGGAATCCTAGGATAATTAAAGACACCTTTGTGAAGAACCAAGAGTGCAAGGCACACAACCTATTTTTCTTTCACGTTTTGCTAAGTGGTAGTGCCAGTTTAGTGGATAGATTTGGACCAAAGACTATTTTTATTTTGACTATAGACAAGCACCTTAGTTTAGTTAGGAAGGCAACACCCTTTTAGTAGTAGGGTCAGCAAGGTGTTTTCTTTTAATTTAAATACATTCAAACGTGTCCTCTGGTCATAGTCCTTCTGGCTTGCCACAGTGTGTACATGCAAGGCTGAGGGTTGTGTGCATGTGAAAGTCTACATCACTCGTGCAAAACTGCAGTATGGTGGTTATTGTACATTACCATTTGGGCACCATCTTAATTCAATGACCGCACCAAACGCTAAGATTACAGTTAACCGTGCTATTGTCAGGTTCTATAGTCCTGACCAAGCTTGCAAAGTGCAGGCTAGTCTTTTTGAATCAATTTATGTATAGTAGGAACGCAATAGAAAATGTGCATGCCAAACGTAAACTTCCTTTTGCAATGAAAGGGGCCAGGTTTAGAATTTGCTGTGTGAAAAATACATGAAGCCTCCCCTAATTTGCATATGTACTCTACTGCATATGTATTACCAAATGTTTCTATAAGTAAGCCAAGAGACAAAGAACATTGATGTGCAGACTAACAAGTGCATTATCATTGTTATTTATTAAGCAGTGCCTAGAGCGAGCTTTATGTGTAGTGTATACATGTCAACTGAATAGCTTGTGGCACTTCTAATGTTGGTAGATACCACAGTGAAATAAATGATTTGCCAAGGATCACACAGTTTAGTTAATTGTCCAGCCGGGATTTGAGACCAGTCTGAAACATAAGGCACTTATCCAAATATCTCTGTAGCTTTAGTTGGTAGAAACAGTTGTTTGGTTTTAAAGAATACTATGTTTTGTAAAGATGACTTGAAACTTACAAAAAAAATCATCACCCAAGCTGAAATATATTATATGTTAAGACCAAAGAGTATAGTCATAGCTTTTATCCCCCCATTCTTGAATGGAAAACTACAAGAACTAGAACGCAAAGTAATGTGAAGCTAAAATACCTCTTCCAAGTTTGGGAAATGTACGTTCAATACTTCGACACACATCAAAAGGTATTGTATGATAAGGCTACCTTCTTGTAGTCACTGTTTTCAGACCAATGCTTGCTATTACATATCATGTGAAGGGAAAGTGAACACTTGTCAGAGAAAATGGCTCATCAATGAACCATCACTGATGAAGAGCTTCCCATTTAAATGCTCTGCCAATAACAGTGTGTATTAACTATTAGCAGGTCCCTAGTGGGAAGCCCTGTTGAATTTGCAAGGGTAGCGGTATCCAATCACATGTCAAAGAAAAGACATCCTCTCATACCACCAGTGGCAAAGCAAGTCTGCTAGGCCCACAGACCCACTGCTGCCATACAGGGGGCATGTCTTGCACTGGCCCTGACTGAAGTAAGGCTATACAAATTTGCTAATAAGATAAGTTGGATTACTAATATTATGTTTATCTAGAAGTCTCTACTAATCAATTTTGCAAGAAAAATCTACGCCTTTGTCTTGTAGGTTTTTTCGGTGGGACTGTCTCCAAAGTACTATCTCTAGACACCAGTCTATACCAAGTCTGTGGTGAACATTGAGACTATGGCATAAAAGCCTCAATTCCATGAAACTGTACATTGACTATGAAATGAGCAACCTTTATGTATCATACAGGACCAGTTTAAACTATTTAATTTGCTTGGCGATACAATGAGGAGCAAGAGCAATATATAAACAATCGGCATCAGACATACAAGGTACAAAATCAGCCAATGTGACCACAGAAGGTTTGAGCAGTAAAATATACAAGTTGTAAATCAAACAAATGGTTTCCTGGAACCACACATGTAAATATATTAACATGGTTGGAGGACAGGGGAAGGTGGAGGGTCACTGTCGTTCTCGTCCTCAGCGGTCAGGCAATGTAAATAGGATCTGAAAGGGGCCCAGACATTCCTAGGTCTACACATCACCTGCTGCTGCATGGTGGACCAGAACTCTTCTATATCAGAGGCCCATGTAACAGCCCGAAGCCATTGGGCAAAGGTACCAGGGCATAACCAGAGCAACAATACAAAGCGGGTAGCTAGCAGGACACAGAGACCAGTCAGCCTCTTAAGGTCACGGCTGATGTGGGGGAACTCAGGGAAAAGACAAGTCATTGGGTAGGGTGTGATCTTGCAATCTAGAATTTGAGATACGGCCTCACATACCTCCTCCCAGTACAACGTGAGCTTTGGACAGGACCAAAGCATGTGTATGTAATTGGAGTTGTCCATTCTGCATTTCGGGCGCTCAGAGGACCGGTCTTCAGGCATACAATGCAGCCTGGAACCTAGAATTAAAGTCTTCCCGGGTGCGGGCGCACATGGATTCCCGTTTCTGGTCAGTAATATCTATGCCCAAGTCTCTGCTCCAAGCACCCCGAAGTTTATCCCATGCCGGCCTATCCTACCCTGAAGAAGACCATATAGTCTGGCTACCCTCCTCCTCGTTGTGGTGCACATCATTATCTCGGACAGTAACAGATTCTCAGGTGGGGGTAATTGAGGGGAATTTGTGCCAACTGGCTTTATGCGCACTGCACAGGTCAGTATATTGTAACCAACGGGAGGGGCAACCCTCTAAGGGACTCGGGTAAATCCTGCCTCTCAGTAAAGGAACCCATAGTGAAAACATCCCGTACAACGTCAAAGCCCTTCCTGGACCAGAGTCCCGGGGATACAGTTCCATAGGGGGAAATCGCTTTGAAATCGGTGTGGGGTGTCTACCTGTTTCCAAATTTTACACCACGTCGTCATCGTGGCGCCGCTAGGATCAGCGGATTCTAGTTTCAGATTGGACGAGGGGAGAACAAGCGAGTGATGGTCTAGTTCACCGGCTGCCAGGCGTTCAAGTATGACATGGGGTTGGGGGACCTGTCTGATTCAAACCAGTACACTGCTAAATGGGCCTGGGTAGCAATCCAATATTGCTCGAAGTTAGGGGCAGCAAACCCACCCTGAGCGAAGGGGGTAGCTAACGTGTCGAACTTTAGGC
Organism: Ambystoma mexicanum; assembly: GCF_040938575.1. Classification (NCBI taxonomy): domain Eukaryota; kingdom Metazoa; phylum Chordata; class Amphibia; order Caudata; family Ambystomatidae; genus Ambystoma; species Ambystoma mexicanum. Next base: position 1,045,628,515 of record NC_090924.1, read on the forward strand.
GGACAGCACAAGAGTGCCACAAGCAAGCATGGATTGTCCGGGTCAATGATTTGAAGAATTCACTTCCAGGCCAGAGCGGAACATTTTGAAATGTATATAGAAGTTGTGGGAGTACTACCATTATGAGGACAGCCACCTTCCAGCAAGCCTTTTCGGCAACCTTGGTTTTTTGGGTTAGGTAGGTGAGGTAATTCCCATAGTTATGATCGTACAATGGAGTCCAGTGACGTGTGACCACTATCCCCAGATATTTCATCTCAGATTGAGACCGGGAAAATCTGCACAGGTCCTGGGGAACCGCGGTGGATTACATCAATGGGAATAGTATGGACTTGGTGCAATTGAACTTTAGCCCGGACACTCACCAAAAACAATAATCCTCTATTATAGGTGCCATGTTCAACTCTGGAGCACGGATGTTGAGTAGTGCATCACCTGCATAGCGTGAACTGATCTCTGGAGAGTCTTATACCCCTATGGGAGTGTCGCTGACTCATTCTGTCCGCTAAAGGCCCGATGGCCAGTGTAAATATCAAAGGCGAAAAGGGGCAGCCCCGTCTGGTGCCACTGGCTATCGTAAACTGAGTGGAGCACCGATCCTCCGTACAGACCCTGGCAACAGGGGAGGCATATAGTAGTTTCACCCAGGATAGGAAGCAGGGGCCGAAGTTACTCTTCTTCAGTACTAACCACAAGAACCTGCAGGAGAAGGCCTTTTGCATATTCAATGTGGCTGCAACGGCATGCACGTTTGGGTTGATTCAGGCTCGGATGACAAATAAGCGACGCAGGTTGAGGGCGGTGGATCGGCTCGGAATGAATCCCAACTGGTCGGGTGTATAATAAATGGCATATATGGCGCAAAGCCTGAGGGCTAGTACGTTTGCAAATATTTGAATGTCACAGTTAAAAAGAGAAAGGGGCCCGTAGGAGCAGCACTGCGTGGCTGATTTGTCGGGTTTGAGCAATACTGAAATAGTCTCCTTGCAAAGTGAAGGGGGAAGTTTACCGACCATGCATGCCTCCTGCCAAACAGCCATCAGTCGGGGGACTAGGCGCTCTTCGGTTCCGGGAGCCTTCACAGCCGACAATGAGTCTATTGCCTTAGACAGTTCTTCTGCTGACATTGGGTGTTCAAGTGCTTCCCTGGACTCCGACAATAACGAGAGTGGGAGACTGTCCAGAAAGGACTTGATTGCCGCCGCAGGGGCGGTGTCTGTGTTAGACTAGAGCGCATCATAAAAGTAGCGGAACTCATCGCTGATTTCTTGAGAAGAGAGGGCCAGTGTACTCTCCGTTCCCTCAATTGCTGGAACGTGAGGAGCTCCCCTCTCTTGGCGAATCAATCTGGCTAGTAAATTGCCGCGGTGTTCACCCTCACCGTATTTTCTAGCAGACTAAGGGTCATCTAAGAATTTGCGTTCGTGATCCACCTGAGCTCGGAAGTTATCTAGCGCTGTCCCTATCTCGCCGAGAGTGGCAGGAGTGGGGGACAAGGCGTATCGCATCTTTAGCCCAGCAAGTATTATCTCACTCTCCAAGGTGGATTTACAAATCACTCTGAGGCTCCCAGTTCCTTTCGCCAAGGCAACTCCCCGAATGTAAACTTTACAGGTCTCCCAGAGAGTGACATGAGTCTTTACCAACCCAGTATTGAATGCAAATAAGTCGTCAATACTGGTCCCCAGCTCGGATTCGAAAACTGGGCCCAGCAAGGCATTTGCTTTTAGTCTCCACGAGTGCGCCCCACCACCACCCTCCCCCCACTTCAATGAAACAATAACCGGGGAGTGGTCTGAGCAGGCCGTGGGCAGGATGGTCATTTGCTCTATAGTTCGGATAAGTATATCAGAGACTAGCATTTATCGATACGGGAATGCGAGTCGAGTACCGATGAGCAGAAGACAAAGACACAGGAACCGGGGTGAATCAGCCTCCATGCGTCAACCAGTCCTAGTGAGTTTTGCTGTTCTATAGTGGTCTTAGTCACCTTGAAGAATTGACAAGGTTTCGTGCCAGACCTATCCAAATCAGTATCAACTAGGGTATTGAGGTCTCCGCCCCAGATAATGGGAATGAGGTGGAACCCAGCCAACAGGGAGGAGAGAAGGGGGGAGGGGGGGAAAGAAATCGGAATCATCAGTTTTAGGGTCATAAATATTCAGTAAGACCACCTCACAACCTAGAAGTGAGCCGAACAGTAAAACATAGCGTCCCTGAGGTTCTATATGTTTAACCTTGTGGGTGAACTTGAGGGACCTATGAATAAGGATCATAACTCCGCAGTTTTGGGTGAAGTAGGTGGTGTAGTAACATTGGGGGCCCCATGACCTGGCAAACTTATTGCACCCCTTAGACAGCGCGAGGGTTTCCCCAGAAAAAGTACCTTGACCTTGTGTCGTTCAACATATAATTGTAGTTTGCTCATTTTGACAGGGTTACCCAATCCTCTAATGTTCCAGCTCATAGACACTATGCCTTCATCCGCCATCAACATAGTAGGTACGTGTCAATAGAAGCTTGACCCAATACACGATTTGCCTGGCAAAATCTAGATCAGATCGGAAAGGGCCGGAATACGGTGAACACAGCACGTAAATAAGTAGTAGTTCGGCTCCACAATCGCACGGCAAGCACTTTTAAAACCTTTGTCCCTCCCAACACCCCTCTCCCACACCCCCCCCCCCAATCAGAAGGGTGACACCCAAGAAACCAACAACCCAAGAACATAACAATCGCAGCACTGCATGGGGGGCTGTGCGCAAGCCAAGAATAACATCTACTCTGACGTAGGGAGTGAGATAATATTCGAGTTATGCACCAATCAATGTTAACAAAGAAGAATTATAGGTAACTCAGAGAAAGCGGGATTAGCACTCCGACCATTCCAGGAGCATGGCTGCATATCCAATAAAGAATGAGAGGAGATTGTGCAGGCGGAGCCAGCATTGATCTCACAGGCTTGCATGGGAGGGCCATACCCCTGAGAGACCGAGAAGGGTCCACCGGGGTAATTGGTTACAATTGCTAACCCAGAAAGTGGTCTTCAGCAAATGTGGTGGCCTCCTCTGGGATGGTGAAATAGAAGACCCTGTCTGCGTGTTCAATCCTTAATTTTGCTGGGTATAGCATGGAATATTTGAATCCAGTAAGGAGAGAGGAATGTGCTCCACACAGTCCTCCATAGGGCTATCTATTTTATCCTCTGGGATGCCAATAATGTGCAAGTTATTGCGTCTGGATCTGGACTCCAGGTCCTCATTCTTTTGCTGAGCACTTGGACCTGTCTGGACAGAGAAGCCACCTCCGACCTAAGTGTGCCAATAGCATCCTCTGCCAAGCCGACCCTAGACTCCACCTCCGTCACCGGGCATTGGTCTTCTCCATTCATGCTTGGATAGAACAGATAGTCCTGCTCATATCATCCAACTTTGTGTGAAGTGTAGTGTAGTAAACCCCTCCTGCATATATTCCAACCATCTTTTGGCTCAGTAGACACTGCAGGGGCGGGGCTTTGGCCTCCGGTTGGGGTTCACTCTGCTTTGGTGGTGGCTTGGTGAACATGTTGATAGAGCTTTGCTTTCTGCCAGCCCTTTTAGTCATGACCCCAGCGGGAAATATACAGAACAAGGAAAGGTACGGTAGTATGGAGACGACGCTGATGTGGTCAGGGGCTCCAACCAACAGAGCAGGGCAGGCCGTCAGAGCAGGATACTGGTCCCCACGGGAGAGATGCAGAGGGAACAGATACTGCGCAGGAGCGCAAGATATCCCTGCTGGCAAGGGCTCCGACGGAAGCCAGGTCAGGGGAGCGGTGGGATGGGGGGGGGAGATAGGACAGGCCCTCTTTCATTCGCAAGCCAGTGGTAGAAGGAAAACCAAGGAGCATATCGGGTTGTATCTTGCGTACATGATTTGGCAAAGATTATCTCAGCCCTGAGTTATTTTGTTGGGTAAGGGCAGTCAATCCGCAGAGCACAATAAATATGCTGGTCTAAGGGATTATCTGAATGATCTAATGTAGAGATGTGATTTTTTGGCCATGTAAGGATGTGCGGCAAGGAAATTAAGGGGTTGCTGCCTCCCTCGGACCAGGCGTGGCAGTCTCACGTCGCTTCTTTTTTTTTTTTTCTTTAAATGTTTTTGGTTTGTCTTTCAAACCTTTCATTTTATTTACTTATTTTGAATCACTTTATTTTGCCTTCTTTTCCACGTGATTTACATAGACCTTTCTGATTTGAAGGTTATTTTCTTCCCTTGTCGTTTCTTAGCCCACCTGCGACTGTTCAATGATGTTCCAGAATGAGACCACAGCATAAATCAGTTTTTTTCGTTTCCCGCTAGGATTGAAGCCCATCTGTCTTCGGGTGTGCGTTTTGCTTGGTCTGCATAAACCATCCTACAGAAAGATTTCTTTTCTCACTTAGAGCTGGGCAGATCATTATTATGTGGTGTAGAGTCTCTATTGTTGCGTCCTCTTCGCAGAATCTGCAGAATTTCTATTGTTCTGTTATATTCCATGGCGCCAAAATTTCTCGTGTGTCTAGGGTGTTCAGTCTCATCCTCATAAAGGTGTCTCTGATTTTCCTTGATGGGAAGTATTTTAAATATTCCGGTAATTTATTGATTGATCCGATATCTGTTGTGCTCAAGATATCCATAGCGTATTTGGACCTAGCCTCATTTGTCTTTATCCAGTCATTTTCTATCAATCTTCTTTTTGCTCTCTGTGGTCTGTTTATGAGCTGGTCTCTGGATATTCCTTCATCTTCGCATTTAGCTTTGATGCATTTTTTCCACAATTCCAAAGGTTGAGTTGTCATCTCACTTTCTTTGTCTTGTAGAATTTCTATCGGTGGTGGAAAGTTCTTGCTCGTTATCTTTCTGTATAGATATAATTGCTTCCAGAGGACAAGAGATTGCAGTGATTGTAGAGCTAGTTCTGCTCTAATACGTGTCATGGGAAATGATGAGGGTAGATTTAAAACTTTCCGCCAGAACAAGGCTTCTATTTGTTGCCATATATTGCATTGTTCAGCAATGATTCTGCGCCATATGAGAGTATGGCCATCACTTTCTGTTTGTAAAACATTGTTATTGGTGTCATTGAGAATTTTCCATATTTTGCATGCATTACCTTTGCTTTGCGTGCTAAGGCTCACGTTTTGTCCTTGAGGAGTGCTATTGTTTCTGCTTCTGACGCCGATTGATTTAGCCATATGCCAAGGTATTTTACTTTATTCACTTCCTCGATTTTTTCTTTTCCAATATTGTAGGCATATTTTGATCCTTTCTTGTTGTGTTTCTTCAGCGTCATAATTTTAGTTTTCTTCACATTTATTATCAAATGTTTTTTGTCCATATATGACTATGTTGTCTAGAGCAATTTGCAGGCCCCTTGGTGTTTTAGCAAGTACAACGATGTCATCCGCATACATGATGCAAGTTGTTATTGTACCATTCAATTTTGGTGGATTGATCCGGGGCGTGTAGATGCATCCTTCTAAGTCCGCTGTGTAACGGTGAAAGAGGGTAGTGGCCAATGGGCATCCTTGCTTTAATCCTTTGTTTGTTTTTATCTCGCTGGAGAGTGTACCTTCTTTACTCATTCTTATCTTAATAGATGTATTCTGATATAGTAGCTTAATTGGTTCCAAGATGTTATTCCCGCGTATATTTGTGTCTTTGATTGTATGGCTTGATGTTTTAGCAGGTTCAGGATGAACAGGTTTATGTTGGTTCCTATGTTCTCAACAAAACCAGTCTGCCTCTTAGCATATTTTCTTTCTTTCGTTGCCCAGTTGTTCAAATTCCTCAGTAGAATTTTTGCAAATACTTTCCCCAAAGGGTCTAGTAATGCCAGTGGGCGATAATTGCAGGGTTCTTCCACAGGGACACTTTTGTATATTGGTATGATCATGGCCTGCTGCCATGTTGCAGGTATGTTTTTGGTTGTCTGTATGAGACTGAATATGCTGTTGCATATAGAGGTCCAGGCTTCCAGATTTTTTTTGATCATATTGGTCAATCCGTCGGGTCCCGGGGCTCTTGACGTATTTAAAGCTTTTATTGCTTCATGGATATCATCCATATCCCACTCGAGCTGCCATGTAGCATTCTTTGCCCGTTTGTCGGTGTGTTTGTCCATTGTCTTTTCTCCATATAGTTCCCTGAAGTATTTTATCCAGCTTGATTCTGGTATGTTTGCTGTCATGGCATCTTGGATCCGAGGCTGCGCGTTGAGTAGAGTACACAGCTGTTTCATGTTCTAGGTTACTCACAGTGTGCAGCATTTCCTCAGCGTCGACTTGGAGCATCATTGCCTCGTTGTTTTTCATCCAATTTTTATGTTGTTGTTTTGCCCATTTGATTTCTGATGCCGTATCTTTCGTATTCTCTTTCTTTATTTGCTTTAATGTGTGTCTCAGATCTTTCTTTTTTTGTGCAATTTTCGAGTTATATTTATGTAAGTGGATCTGAACAGTTGTTTGGGTTCTTTTTATGTCTTTCATATATGGGAGGAGGAGGGAGGAGCCAACCATAGTTCATTTTTTCCTTGTCTTCCAAGTTTGATTTTGTCATAGCGTCTGGAAGCTTGTTCACATTCTGTTGACTGATCCTTAATCTGCTCATTCCTTAGTTTATTTCCATTATCAGTAGACGACAGGTAGCTTTCTTCATGGCCACAATATTCAACCATCTTTTCAGCATGTAATGATCACTGTTTTGGTTTTTGAGATTGGTGGAATATGTTATCTCTTTGTGTATCTCTTGTGACATATAGATGTAATCTATTATTGCAGTTTTTTCGCCCATTGCCCAGGTTTCCATCATGCATCTTCCAGTGTTCTCCATGTAATCTGATCTCAAAAGATATCTGTTTGCAGTTTCTTTGCTCCATTGTCTTGCTCTATTTTCCAGAGTGGTGTCATTTATTAGATCGCCTTCTCTGTTGAACAGATGTATATTTAGGTCGCCGCAAATGATGAATTCTGTTCTTGGGTCTTCAGTCTTTGCTTGGTCAATTGTTGAAAATACACTATCTATAAAGAGTTATTGCATTGGGATTCCAATATACGTTTATTATACACCAGATAAAGTTTTTATCCGCGCTTCTGTTGGTATGAGGTACGTATTGGGTATTGTTAAAGTTTATTGTGGTGGCCTGAATCCAGGGAAAATGTTTTCTGACTTGATTACTTCGATGTTTGCTGTGCATTTTAGCATGGTCAGTAGTCCTGCAGATGGACGGCTTTTTTCCCTATGTATCGTAGGGTTCATCAATGTTGTAAATCCGTCACATATAGGTTGTTCTTTTATCCAGGATTCTTGTATGCAAATTATGTCACAGTCGTTTAATGTTTCTCCTGTATCTCTAAACAAATGCTTATGTCCACGTGTGTACCATGAGCATATCAAGATCATATCCTTCCTTTGGTTCTTTCGTTGTTATCTTTGGTCATGGGGGCATTCATAGTTGCTCACATCTGAATCGTTGTATCGTCTCCATATTCCTTTTTCTCTCCTTGATTCCTGCCACTTTCGCTGCATTTCTTCGCTTATGCTGTTATCTTGGATCTTACTCCTTGTCTGAGTCTCTTTGTGTGTGTTAAAGATTTCATTTCCGTTATTCCATTCGTCACTCTTCTGCGGCATCCTTGATTGGCTGTCAACTTTCATCTGCTGTTTTCCAGCTTTGGGCTCTTTGGATTCTGGTTGTGCTATATCAAAGCCTAGTTGTTTTAGAGTCTTCTCATTTTGGATCATCTTTGTTAATGTTTTTTCATTTGCAAATTCAATCCATACTTGATCCGTTGTTGACTCATCAATGAATTCAATGGTATGGTTGTCTCTGGTTGATACTTCTTTCATATCGGGTATCACATGCATCAGCCTTAGTATGTTAGTACGATTCAGAATCAAATTGTCATTTTGTTTCGCTGTTCTTTGCAGTTTTATCTTGTGCTGTGGACTTTTTGCTTTTTTGTATGGGTCGATGAATGTGGGCAGTTGTATTTTTGTTTCTACTTTTCTCTCTAGAGGGCCTCGCCCTTCACTTCTCTTTCTCCTCTGCTCAACGGGGGGTTTCATATTCGTTTGAACTGCTTATTTCATCATATACAGCATCCTCCTCTGTTGCTCTGGATTCTTTATCAAGATCTTCTTGCGTTATATCATTCATTTCGTCATTTGATATGTCGTCCAATATGAAATCGTATTGTTTTGAATCATTCATGTCTTTTTCATCGTAGTTATCTAGAGTGATCAAGGACTCTTGGGTCATTTGGATTTGTGCTTCTTCTGAGAGGTCTACAATTTCATCTTCATGCACTGACATCTCCATCAGTTGTTCCATTAGTTTTTCTTCGCTATTGGCTTCAATGTTTGGTTGTTCTTTTTCCTTCCTCATAATCTCATTCTTCATTTTTTGTGGCAGTTTTGGGTTAGGAACTTTCTTTGTGTTTTTTCCCTCGTCATCTGTACCGGGAAGTTTTAGGTTTCTCAGGAATGTGCGCGAACCTACTTGTCTTTTGTTTTTAACATGTATATATTTTTTTTTTTGATCATCTTCTCCAGTATTCTTTTTGCTTCCTTTGCAGAAGATATCATAGGTTTCCGGTTTCTGCACATTTTTTGCAGAGGATTCCACTGCCGAGCTCGAGGGCTCAGTCAAGTCGATCATATTTCCTTCATGATTATTCTGCTGGGTATTTTTTGCGGCCTTTTCTAAATCTTCTTCGGGGGTTGTATTTTCAGTTTGTTCTTGCTCATTGTTGTTTGACTTGTTTTTTTGTTATTTTGTGCCTTCATTCCTGGGTTGCTTTTTCGAAGAGTTTCTTTCGGTCATCATGATCAGTGTGTGCCTTAGGTCATGTTTTTCAGCGCCTTCACTCCTTGCGATGTCGATTAACCGTGCTTGGCATATCTGGCTGGCATTCGCTTCTGTGTCGAACCGTTCTTGCAATTTCTTCATATATGTATCTTGGTGGGTTTGTTTCAAATGTATTAATGCTAGTAAGGTCGCTTGATCTTTTATTGTCTCTGTGAGTGCTTCTTGTAGTTTCATGTATGGGATTAATGATTGTGTTGTTGTCGTAATAAGCATATTTTGAAGGTCCAGCATTGATGTTGGTATTGAGGCCATATCATGATTATGTCCCTTCTGACACCCGCAAATATTAGGCGTGGATGATATGATTCTTCTGGGTAGAATGATATATTTTATTTTTTTATGGATTCCTCTGTAAATGGGCTGCCTCTGATCTGATCTTCTTAGTATTCTCTTTCTCTTCTTTTCCTTCCTTCTTGTGTTTCTTGGGCACTTTGGATCCTCGCCGTTGTTGGAATGTGCTGCTGCTCATAGCCAAAGATCTCTTTCCTTTTTTCATGGCTCCTCATAACGTTTTCAATTTCCGCTATGTCCATCGATAGACCTGCTGCTTTCGGATTTGTTAGTTGATTTTCTTTATTCAGCATCATTTGCGATTGTCTTCTACTCTCGTACAATGATTGCCATTTTCTTCTTGCTTTTTTCGCTTTCTGTTGTTGTGTTAATTCCTCTTCTTTCTTATTTTATTCTATCTGATGTTTGGATTTTTCTTTTCCATCTTTCTGCCCATCAATTACAGCTTTTGTTTTCCTTTCTTGTCTGTCGCTTTCTATGTCGACTTCATTATTTGTTGTTATGCAGTTTTGTTCCTCTGTTGTTGAGGACAAGTCTTTGTCGTCCAGTTTTTTACTTTTGATCGCTATTTCTTGTTTTTGCTCAATTTGCTCCAGTTTCCCCTCTGTATTGTTCGGATCTTGTGCTTTGTGTTGGATAGTTCCTGGGGTTGAGGTGGTATTTTCCTTTAGGGCCATGATTATTCTCTCTTCCATGGGCATTATTCTTGTTGCTACATTTCCTGCTGGTGAATTTTCACTAGAATTCCTACCATTAGTGTAGGGTGGTGTTCTTTGTTCCAAGTCTTTGTTTTCGGCTTCCTCGTCTGTGTTGCAAATGTCCACTGTTAGATTTTCACTTGTTTCTCCAAGGAATTTGCCCTGTTTTTTGTTGCCTTTATTCTTCATGTTGGCGGTGGCTGAGCTCTTTGTTTGCAATCTGGTTTGTGGGGGGGTCATTTCCTAGGCTTTTGGCTGCCAGGTAGAGTGCCGCGTTGAGCGTTGTATAGATTGCCACTTATGAGATGATGGATCAGAGGCCGAGGGGACATCAAACTCCTCCTGCTTTCAGTCCTAAATAACAGTTTTCTAATGATATGTTAATGTGCACTTTTGTTGATACCGTGGATCAAAGGCTATATCAGCCCGCAGTCTCCACCTGTAAACAATCTTGAGTGGTGAGTTCCAACAGATGCTTTAGCGTGCACTTTCTTGATACCGTGGAGCATAGGCCTGTTGTACTAATTTGCGCTCGGTATATCCAAGGTTTGTACAAACTCCAGTTTGTAAAGTTTGTACTATTTAATGGGCTTCTTGACGTCCCGTTATCTGTTCTCACAACAAGCAAAAAGTGGATACAGTGAGCTCGCCCTTCACTTACGACGGGCTGTGTAACGCACGCACCCACTCAATGGGCTTGTCAGTCTTCACTGGTACACAATATAACCGGGGGATCAAAGAGGGAACATGTTAGGGAGAATTCTCTGTTTAGGCTGAATTTCCTAACCTAGTGAGTCCCCCAGCAGCTTTGCTGGATTTCTGGAGTTTGTTTTTTTCCATCCTGCCAAGAGTGAGACTCTTTTTCTCCCACTCTTGGACATGAATGTGTGTAATTCCTTTGAATGTCAATGTGTTCTATGGGCTATGGGGTCTTTTACTCTATAGGGTCTCATATGTTTTTCTTTGTGTGTTACACCGCACCCTACGTGCTGTAACACTGGGGCAACCTAGCGGACCTCCATCATAGACTCCATACCCGGGGACTGACTACTGTCTCCCCGGGCATGTAAAGTCACCATTGGCTTTACTAGACCTAAATTTACTAACAGAACTAGTACAAACCATCCTATTTTGGACGTACTAGTAGGGGTAATTCGATTACTCCTGGGTCTGTTATTCGAGGGGGCACTGCCCTGTCCCCCCTCGTCGAGTTTTGGCTGGTGGCAGTGGAAACTACTTGTTATATTCGACCCCGAATATAACCCTATGGGATTCTTCCCATTGTTGGAGATTAATACTTTTTCCCGTTAATCTCTAACATACCACCGGTTTACTTATCTTAAATAAGTCTATCGGATGGTATTTTCTGCCAGAACTCGGTTTTTAAAATGGCGTCTGTGTTCGTCTCTGTGACTCCTAAACCAAAGGTTGAGCCCTTTGTTCCACTTTTGGCGGGCTTCTGTACAGAGACCCTCCAAAGTAGTGCCATTCTGTCTGGGTTACCACAGGGGTGTTGGAGGGAGTTTAGGCACCCTGGACTGAGTTGCCTTGCCAACTCCGGTCGCACTCTGGTGTGATTGGCCCAAGTGGTGAGCCTCCCCGCTCACCACTTAGCATGTTTTGAGTGACAGCTAGGCTGAATGAATGGGGGTTTTCTGAATAAAAGCAGGGCTTTTGGGACTGGATCTTCAGAAGTCGCCACAGGCCCTAAAAAATCCGACGAGGGTAAAGCTGAGCCGACCTGCAATGACGACACCTCCGGTGGAGCCCTGCTGAACCGACTCACCACTTCCCGACGACAGAGGAGATCTCCCTGCCGGAGAGTCTCTTCCCCTGACTGGTGGGAACAACCAGTCCCTTTTGCTTTTTCTTCGCTCCAGGACGCAGTGGTTGAATTGCCCGTGCAGAGCACCTCGGCAACCGGATAGCCACTACCCCTGTACAGCGACCAAAAAGTGGTGCCTTGTGACGGAGCACTCCGCGGCTGGTCTCTTCCCTGGTGGTGCAACGATCTTCAACTTTCCTTCGACAACGAGATCATCTCTTCTCTTGGCAAAGACCGGACGTGCATCCACCACCAGGACCAACTGCCCCCGCTGGAGCGGTCTCTCCACAAACAAGGTACTGTGTCCGCCTGGCTTCCCTTGTTGCCGGATAGAGTGGGGTGTCTTAATCCTCGCCTCTCCATAGGGTCGCCTCCAAGCTTCTATAACATTTTGTTCTGAACTGGTCCAATCTGCCTATAACAATCTGCGACAAAGACTCGAAGCGCATTTCCATTAAGATACTTTTTGGGACATATCGCCTTGCCTCTCTCCGAGTGGGCCTGGCCTCTGAACTTTGGAATCTACAGTGGTTCTTGTCTTCTTGCCTTGCATCTTTGTTCTTACAAGTATTGGTATCGAGTTGATTTCTTAACCCGCCTTTTCTCTCCCGTCCTAACGAATACTAGAGTGCCATCTAGGTTAAAGCATACACCTCTGTCTGCAAATAAGTGATGCCGTTGAACCTAGACTTGTCGAACTATTGTTAGGGGGATTGATCTTTTTCTGATAGTAATTGCGATTGAAGTTGTTTTGCCGTATTAGTGCCAGAGTGTTTTCTCTAGATGTGTCGTTATAAATAAATACCTTTATATCTTTACACCGAAGCCTTGTTGCGTGTTTGCTTGTCTTACTGTGTAGAATTGCCCTATGTTGTATACTCCACATACTGCCTAACTCTTCTTGAGAGAGGTCTGAGTGCTCAGCCACAGCTACCAAGTGAATCTGTGTGGTACAGACTGCTACCAAGTGGGTTTACCTCCAAACACCTGTAGTCCTAAATCTTTTGCAGTGGTCCCAGAGAGAACCGCACAAGTTTCCGCCTAACAGAACACCTCCACAGTCTCCCTCCTAGCAAATGCGCCACCAGCGCCTAACAGGCGCACAACAGCCAGTGGCCTTGCCTCCGAAGGGCTTAACGCCGCAAGGGTGGCTCTAGCGGCAATTTATTCAAGGCCAAAGTCACGCGAGCGGTCACGTGATACGGAAGATCCCGCCTCCTCCAGGAAACAGGGGACTCAACAGCAAGAGCCTCGCCAAGCTCGCAGTGCTGTTAATGCAGGGTGCATTCAGGTAAACGTTGAAATTAAGTATTGAGTCCTTCTCTTCAGAACAATGTACGTCTCTTCTAAAATGGTTACTTGATCGTTAGAAGTTGAAGACCGGGGTTAACAGTCTCGCTCACCAGGGTTCAGGGTGAGGCTCACCAGTCCACAGAACAGAGCCGCCCAGTGGGATAGGGAATCAAGACCCTCGGAAGAGCTGTGAATGGATCAGGTATGGCACGGGGGACATGGAGTACACCAGGCAGTGGGAGCTCATAGGGAAGCCAACTCAGTGGTTGAGAAAAGTTGGGTGAAGGGTGGCCCCACCTTAGTTCGCTGGCTGGCAGTGGGGGACAGACCCAATCGTAAGTCAGGTCACGTCTTGTGAGTGTGATACAGCTGAGTCCATCTTAGAATCTGGATTTTAGAGGGGATGGTGGCGGTCATGTATCGAGGGATATAGCATGCACACAGTTCCCACAGAGTTTATGAAGGTGCTCTTATAGTGAGAGATGCACTTCTAGTATGGCATTTATGTGTGCAGACGATGTGGTATTGCTGCCCTCACGGATCACACCAGGTTGTCCCACCACAGTCCTGTAGCAATGTCACAGCTGCCGTAGTCTATACAGGGAAGAATGGACTGTATCCTCCTCAATAGTTAAGAGTTATCCTAGCATTCAGACCTCCATGTGAACCCCATGGCCGCGTATTCCTGCCAACTCTTATATTACGGTATCCTGAAACCTGAAGTTACCGGGTGCATCTGGAGTAGGCTTGATGGTGACTAGTTTAGCAAATCATGGCATGTGGAGGAGTTTAATAGGGTAACCCTTACCTCACCGCGGAGAGCAAAATGGCAGTGGGGGCCAGGCAGCACTCACATGATGCTGCAGGTGGCCCCCGGTCTCGCCTCGAGTGGCAAGGCAGGTTGTGGGGATTTGCAGACAGCAGTTTCCACAGAAGTGTGCTTAGCGGAATCCGTCTGCTTTCTCTCCCCCTCCGCTTCGGATTTCGTAAATTGGAGTAGTCAGAGCGGAAAATGTGGGGTTAAGCATCCCTCAGGACCCTCACGGGCTCCACGTGGCCGATGCCGGAGAACCGCAGGGCCGCCCCAGTCTCTCACTGGTTCCATATGTAGCCAATCCAAGTGTGCAGCGCAGACTAATGGGGGGGAGGCATGCAGAAATGTTGTCCCCATGGGCCGCTGAGCAAAAGTGGATTGGGGGCTCCCACGCATGTGGCCATGTCTTTGCTGGAAGGAGGAGCGGGCAGCCGGGTACCTGTAGACCTGGACGGGCGGGGGTCACCCACTCTCCGCGGCCGCCGTCTGCCTCAGGGATGTTGTGGGAGACCGCTCTGTATAAGCAGCACAGCGGGTCAGCCAAGGTAGTAGCAGGCCGTGTTCTCGCTGCTGCCCGTGGCTCTCCCTCCACAGAACGCAGGGTCGAGACTGCAGTCGCAAGGTCCAGGCAGGATGAGCAGTCCTCCAAGTCCAGCTCTGGTGGTATTGCGATCGTGGCGGATCTGGTCCTCCTCGGTACCGCAGTCACAAGGGGGAGAGGCTCATTCGGTGCCCAGAAGCTCCCCAGTCACAGCAATGTCGGGCAGCGGGTCAGGGGAAAACGAGGGGAGAATATTTCACTTTCCAGTGCGGCATCGCACCCGAAGCTCCTCCCCCTCTGAGGCCCCAGGATCACCGCTTTACAGTCCTCAGGCAGCCTGCTTGGCATGGATGTCAAAGCCGGATCCCAGCGCAATCATCAGCCGGCGTGCCGAAAACAAATTTGCAGAGCCTCTAGAATGTCGGGCGGCAGGCAGGCAGGTATCTGCTCTGAGTTTCTAAGCAGCAGCGCTGCTACTTTTCATAATGCAGTGTAGCACCAACAAGGATTATTAGTTCTTCAGGATATAGCCCAAGACGGAGCTACTCGGTCAGGCTGCCATTTCACAGCCACTCACCAGCACCCTCCCCAATCATTTTTTATTGGATGAAGTTCTTATTATGAACCTGGGACCCTCAATTTAGTAACATTGATACCAAACAGCCCCCGTGCCCTTTCGGGACAAGAAACATGCAGGGTTACACAGAAGGACTACTTATGAAAAAAACATATAACTAAACTAAATCAATTTAAAGTATACACAAATTGTGCATCTATGAAATTCCAATATCAATGGTCAAAACCCATCATATTGAAAGTGAACTTTTAAAAACACACGCCTCACCATGTGCACATTTGAATTATCCTGAGCACGCATTTTACGATGAGTGAGGGCTTGGTATAAAATTGTTTCATACAAAATCAAATTAAATCAAAACAAAACAATTGCTCCCCGTCTAAATCCCTCTAGATATTATTTGTCAATAAACATGCCCCCCCTACTCAATGAGCCCATCAGAAATTCTAAACACATCAAAGTTTTGAACAGAATGGTGACTTACCTAAGAGAAGAGCTCATACAAGATCAGATATTACAAGACAAAAGTCTGGATCTCATCAGATACATATTACCGCATGAGTGAAGAGAGGTCTTCCACAGAAAGGTACAACGTGAGGCACATAAATATGGATACAATGGACCTGGGGGACACGCAAAGAATGCAGAATTTGACCTGGACCCCGCTGTAGATACACCCTCAGTACAGCAAGCTAGGGGTCAAATCGAACAAATGGGAGTAGGAGTTTACCCAGCCCCAAGAGTTAACCGAGACATATTGAACCTTGGAACTTATACAGCACCAGAAATGCCCAAGGGAACAGAAGTTGCATCCAAAACGAGAATATCTCGGACACCCAAAAATACCATGGATCAACACATGTCAAAGTAAAAAGGGAAGTGCAGAAAAACAGCATAGAAAAGGACCAAATAACTGGATAGCTTAATCCCATAAGTACGTTCAAAGGATGCTTTCACAGGAATAAAAACACCTACAGACGCCCCCTAATAAAGGTTCCATCGGATAATCAAGGGATCAGGGGGATATCAAACAAGGCGATCCCAATGCTGAGAATTCTTTATTGTTGCATGTACTGTGGGGGTTGTAGCATCAGAATTCTGTATGCCAACTGTCAGTTTAGAGACTTGGTTTGGTGCAAATGAGATATGGCAGAAAACTGTAACCAACTGTGTTCTCAGAGTATTGTCTATGGAATGTGTCTGTTCTGAAGAAAAATAATAACAGACCAAGACTTTATTATTACACAGAACAGTGTGATTTTTGGGAAACAACCACCAGCATTGCCAGTTTATGTACTTTTTTACATTAGCATGGCAATTACCAAAAAGGGCCATAATAGCAGTGCGTTAGCTGTCTACATAAAGTCACACATAGCGAGCACAAAGGTGGAGCCACTCCGCTTCACACCAACTTTGCTACAAATAAATCTCACCATAAATGACCAAAAGTGATGGCGTAGAACACATATTTATAACTCACATCATTGCTCAGGTTTGGGAGATCCTTTGTCTAGTTTGATTGAAGCATTAAGAATGGGGGAATGTAATCAGTACAACCAGAACACAAAAGGTACAGTTTGTGGTGGGTGACTAACTTGTGGTGGTGACTAACTTGTGGTGGGTGACACCAGGACGTCCTTGCTACTGAGGCCCTTGCTGCTACTGGCTCCCTGGACCTCAAGGTCTCTGCCTGTCTCCTCTACTGACAGGTCCACTCTGCTGCATGCCCCCTCAGATGTTCCCAACTCAGCCCCAGGGCAGCCCCCAGACCTCTTTACCCACCAGCCCCTCTTCCAACTCAGTGCCCCATCTCTGCTGTGCAGCTCTTCTGCCCAACTTCTACCAGCTCTGAGTGCTCCTCCTCAGCTGAACCCAACTCGACCCCTCTGTGCGGCCTCCGGACCTCTTACCTACCAGCCCCTCTTCTGCCAGCCCTCTTGTCCTCACGGGACTGCCCACACGCTAGTCCTTTCCGCTGAGGGACCCACCTCTGCCACCTCCTCTGTGTGCCCCACTTCTTCTAACCCAACTCTACCTCCCAGTGCGGCCTCCCGACCTCTTACCTACCAACCCTCATCTACCTGCTCTCTGGTCCTCACTGCTCTACCCCTTCCAATCACCTGCCCCCTCTATCTACCTTCCATCTTCTCCTACCTACTCTCCTAACCATCTCTTTATCCCTCTCCTTCCTCTCTCCCCCCCCTCGGTTATGCGTTTGGCCAAATCTCCTCCCCACCATACTCTTTCCCCTCTCCCCCACCCACCTCCCTCTCTTTCTCCACCTCCCCTGTCCTCTCCTACTCTACTTCTCCATCCTCCTCATGTCCATTCTCCTCTTTAATCCCCCCACCCTTCCTTTACTACGCCCACCCTCTCTCACCGCCCTAACCTGCTCTACCCCCCACTGTCCAACCCTCCCCTCTCATCAACATTGCTCTAAGGAATGCTAGATCCCTCTGCAATAAGACTGCAGCAGTTCTTGACATGTTCCTCTGTCTCAACCTTCATTTCCTCTGCCTCACTGAAACCTGGATCCCTTCTCACAACACTTCTATCCCTGCTTCCCTAACCACCACTTCATCCTCCTTCTCTCATAGCTCTTGTGCTACTGGTTGTAGCGGAGGTATTGTCCTTCTCTTCAACCCCAAATACCTCTCCTCTCCCTCCCTTCCTTCCTTCCTTCTTTCCCCTCTTTCGAGTTTCTTTACAAATCCTTCTCTCCTCACCCCATCTCCTTTCTAATGATATATCGCCCACCTGGCCTTCTCTCTACCTTCTATTATGACCTCAATCACCTCCTCTCTCTCATCTCTCCCTCTCCCTCCCCCCTTACTGTTCTCAGCTACTTCAATCTTCACTTCCCTCCTTCCCCTCAATCCTCTCCCCTTTTGTCCATCCTCAACTCCTACCTTCTTTCCCCTCTTCCTTCATCTCCTACTCGCTCCTCTGACTCCACTCTTGGCCTTAGCTTTAACTCTTCCTACCCCTCTTCCACTGTCTACACTTCCTTACCCCCTCTTCCCCATCCTTCTTCCCCCAAGCCTTCCCCTTCTACTTTCTCACGTTGTGACCTTTGTAACTTTGATCCCTCCCTCTTTCTTGAAACTTGCTCTTCTTCTCTCCCCTCTCTCCATGACTTCTCTTCACTATCGGCCAATGATACATCTCCTTCTCTCTTGATCTACTCCACCCCATTTCTTTCTTCCATCCAACCCCGAAACCCTCTCAACCTTGGCTCTCCCCTCAACTCCTCTCCATGCGACGTCTCCTCCGACGTCGAGAGACTCTGGCTCAAATCTCCCTCATGTTCCAACAAATCCTCCTACTTCTCTTATCACTCCCTCTGTCTCCTTCCTCTCCTCAGCAAAACGCTCCTACTACTCTAACCTTCTTCATTCCCAAGCCTCCCACCCCCGCCGCATCTTCCAAACTCTCCCTCGTCTTCTCTCCCCCAACCCCTGATCCCTCAACCTCCTCCACCCTCTCTCCCTCTGACTTCGCAAACTTCTTCTCCTCCAAGATTCTTGCCCTTCGGCAAAAAATCAATTCCTCTTCATTCTCCCCCCCTTCTCCCCAGTCTCCCCTTCTGACGTTTCTATCCTCCTCTCCAAAGCCCACCCCTCGTCTGCTCCATTTGACCCTGTCCCCTCCCTTCTTATTCCTAAAATCTACCCTCTTCTTATTCCCTACCTAACCTCCTTGTTCAACGCCTGCCTTTCCTCAGCCACCTTCCCCTCTGCTTTCAGGCATGCCACTATCATTCTGATTCTGAAGAAACCTTCTGCTTATCCCCTGCTCACCTCTAACTTCCGTCCTATCTCACTTCTCCCTTTCCTCTCTAAACTTCTTGAGCGCCTTGCCTACTTGCAGCTCTCAACCCTTGTCACTAATCTCTCTCTCATTCCCCCTTCTCAATCTGGCTTTCGCCCCAAACACTCTCCTTAAACAGCCCTCACTTACATCCTTCACTCCCTCCTCTCTGCCCGTCACACTAAGCAATCCTCTGTCCTTATTCTTCTTGATCTCTCTGCTGCCTTCGACACTGTTGATCACCCCCTTCTTCTCAACACTCTCTACTCCTTTGGTTGCAAAGGTTCTGTACTCAACTGGCTATCCTCTTACCTCTCCTCCCACACTTTTACTGTTTCCTGGGGAGGCCGCTCCTCTCCCACCCACCCTCTCGAATACGGAGTTCCCCAAGGCTCGGTGCTTGGTCCTTTCCTATTCTCTCTCTACACCTCCCTCATTGCCCCTGTTATCTCCTCATTTGGCATTTCTCACCATTTCTTTGCCGACGACACGCAGCTCTTTCTTTCCTTCTCTTCCTTCTCTCCCGATCTCCACCTTAAACTTTCCTCCCACTTTACTGCTATTAAAAACTGGATGTCTTCTTGCTTTCTTTCCCTTAACTCTGACAACATTGAAGTAGTTTTCTTCCCATCCAACTCCCTTCCCCCTCCCTCTCCTCCTCCTTTCATCAATTTTCCTCCCTCTAATCTTACTTTCTCCCCCCACGCTCGCAACTTAGGCTGTCACTTCGACTCTTCTCTCACTTTTTCCCACCACATCTCACTCACTTCTCGTGCATGTCGCCACCACCTCAATAATATTCGCAAAGTTCGCCCCTCACTTACATTCCATGCTACTAAACTTTTAATCTTCTCCCTTATCTTCTCTAGCCTCTTCTACTGCTCCTCCTTACTTTTTGGTCTACCTACTTCACATCTTGCCCCCCTCAAATCTATCTATCACTCTGCCATCTGTGACTCCATCACTGCTTCCCTATCCTCCATTGGCTGGCTACCCTTTCACTCTCAACTTAAATTTCATTTTCTCTGCCGAGTCTTCAATTCTCTCCACGATCTTCCTCCCCCTTATCTCTCTTCCCTTCTCTCTTTCTACGCTCCCTCTCGCTCCCTTCCTTCCGCTGACCACTTCCTCCTCCCTGTTCCTCCCTCCCCTGGTGCCTCCTCTCGTTTCCGCTGCTTCCAACTCCTGGCCCCCCTCCACTGGAACTCCTTACCTCTCTCAATCCGCTCTATCCCTACCTTTTCCTCTTTCCGCACGTCCCTTAAATCTCTCCTTCTCCATTCCCCGCCATGATACCCCTCCCTATTCTCACTCCGCCTCTCCCGCCCTTTCCCTCTTCCCCCTTCCCCCTTTAAGCCTCGGCCTCCATCTCCCCCACCCCATCCTCACCCCTTCCTTTCCCTCCTCCTTCCCTCACCCTCCCTCCCTCCCTCTTCCACCTAGCTCTATTCCACTTCTCTCCCCCTTCCCTCTATCTAATTGTTCTACATACTGTTTTGTTGACTGATCCAAGTTTGTAATTTGCTTCTATTGTTACTGTTATGTTAAATGTATCCTGTTGTTGTTATATGTGCAGCGCTTTGGTGTAAAGCGCTATATAAGCCAAATAAATACAAATACAAACTTGAAGAATTCCCTGTAGAACAAAATATGTCAAAAGAGGAAAATCTAGTGTATGGTATCCCCCTAAAATTGTAGATTCAGTGGGCAAACTCTTTTGCACTAGCAGGCTAGAGGTTGGTTTTCGAACAGTAAATAGTAGATTTCCCTCAGGTTTACCAGGGAATACCACTGATTGTAATACAAGATCTTCATACACCATTGATTTTTTTTGTAAATGGTCAAAAGTACAGAAATTTGAAATAATTCCCAGACTAGAAAGTGACCACGATCCCTTGACCATTACCTCTTCATTCTCCTAGTAAAGAAACACACAATACTAAAGTCTCCTTACTAAAGTACACTACAATCCGTTGTCTGAGCAATAAAATGGGAGACAGCAGACATAACTCAATTTCATAAAATGTTATTTCAAAGTAAATGTTATTTCAAAGTCATTAAATGACATAGAAAGTGTCTTGGACATGCCATCGATTGTAGAAATAAATAGTACTTGCTTTTGAGAGAATGTTTACTAGATCCCATTAGTGTCTTACCAAAGTGCCCGCTCCATGGAGAAGTGTACTGGGTTCTCGTGACAAAAACATGTTTTGGTTTGACAAAAAAATCCAGGCTAATGAAACAAAATCCTTGTTGCACTAAAAAAATCCCATCCAAGAAAAATGTATGATCTTAAGAGCAAGACAGGAATTTAAGGAAGGTGAACAGTGGTTCACTTTCCTTCACTTGCGAATTTAGGGAGTTTTGGAAGGTGGTGGCAAAATTAATGAATCCTTCCCAGTCAGGGAGCCAGAGAGATGGGTAGACCAGTACACTAAACTACAGAATAAAAGATTAAAACACTATTATACAGCACTATGAACTGCAGGGAAAATTTGTGAATAGCTTGCTAGCTGTGGACTGGGAGTGCATTTTCATATAACTGAGTAAATGTTACATTGTGCTCCACGGCTCACGGGAAGGCGCAGGGGACCAGATACAATTCCAATTTAACTTTTTAAACTCGGGTCGGCTGCGATTATCACTCCATCATTCAATGCCATCCTCGCAGCTGGAGTTTTTCCATGTAGCTGAAAACAAGTTCAGTTTAAAAAAGGGAGATAAAAACGATCCATACTGTTATTGTCTGATCTCCTTCATTGATAGTTGAGTCAAACTGGTTGGCAGGGTGTTGCCTCATAGAATACATTAATTGGCAGCAGAGAACAAAGTCAATATGCCTTTAGTGAACAGAGGGGGACAGTGGCTCAAGTACTTAATCTAAGACCGATTCTCGACAAATATGTAAATGGATATCGGTCACAGATTTATCTGGGATTCATGGACCTCTCCTCTGTGTCAGATTGCGTCAGCCATCTAAACTTCTGCTCTCTTTAATTGAACATGCATACATACTTATCGACTAGAGTTCACTTGGTCAACAATGGCAAAATATTATCTAAATTCAATTTAAACAGTGGGTTACAACATGGCTGTGTCCTGGCCCCATTGTTACTTAACCATTATGTCAATTCTATATATGCTAAATCAAGCAGTAACATCAGACATTCCATAAACGGGGTGGGGGGAGGTGTCTAGAGATTCCCGCCTTGCCTTATGCTGATGATGCAGTTTTAATTGCCACGAAACACAATGCGTTGCGAACGTTGGTAAATGGGCACAAAACCTACATTAAAGAAAGGGATCTTAAACTGAAAATAGCCAAATCAAAAGCCATGTGTGTGTACAAGCAGAAGTACTCTTTGCGCCCCATATGATGAGGGCCAACACGAGTGGGTACATTCTTGTAGTTACTTGGGCGTAACCTTCACAAAGGACCGAAATTGGTCTGCTCACATTACACATCAAGCAACTAAAATGGCTGGGCTGAATGGTGCCCTTATTAACTAAATTGCCTGTGATTTGTGCAATTAGGATCTACAAGGCAAAATCAGTTGCGATTGGCACCTATGGTGCACCCCTTTGGATACAAATAAAGCAAACCAGTTTCTTCGCACAATGTGTCTGCCCCAGAGTTTTCCAGCCTTTCAACTTCCCTGAGAGCTAACCCTTAGTTACATTACAGACCTGACACTGCTGTGAGAAACCGGACACCGTTCTCACTGATGGACCCCAGGGATCCTTTGTTCAAGTGGCCAGGAGAGGGCCATTGCGCATGGATCCCGACCCTATGGGTGGACAAGCAGCGGAGGATCGCCTGTGCAGGGGGTCCTTGGGCACTGTGGGAGGAATGCCCTCGGGAGAGATGCAGTATTCCCCCCTTTCTGGTACACCTCTACCCGACATCCCCACAGTCTATCCACAACCATACACCTACCTTCCCCAATGTGACAACATTACACCCAATTTGCATGCAGTTACCTGGGAACATTACAACTCCCATAATCCCCCATCACTTCTCTTTTCCAAAAACACTGAGACGAAGAAGAGAGGGACTGAGAGGATGAAGATTTCTCACAAACACACTGATAGACAGAAGACAGGCTGCCCCATGCTAAGACTGGACTGTCCCACTAATAGAAACAGGCAAGGTCAGCCCCCCCCCTGATAATCAGTCTCACATTAGACCTATTAAGACTCCCCTCAGTATAAAGTGAGCCATGGTTGCTGGGTGTTGCACGGAAGCCAGATGGAAAGGATTTGAGCTAGAGAGACCCCTGGAAGACCTGAGGAAGATGGACTGCCTAATTGCTGGGCCTGTGAGTACAAGGGAGGCTGCAGTGTGGAGAGGGAACTGTACCTCCAGGGAGCCTAACCAGGGGCAGTGGGGGTTACCTGGCGGGGTCCACAGCAGAGCTCCTTCCCTGGGCAAAGTTGTAAAGCCCAGTACTTTGAGGGACAGGTGTCGAGACCCTGACCTCACCAAGTATTCCCTTTAACTCCTGCCATTTTGGGGAGCTAGCAAAGTGGGAGCGAAACAGGGAAAAGTGCATTCTGGGACTTGAAGTCCAAAGACTTTAAATTGGCAAATCACAGGGGATTCAAGCTAGGCTCAGGTAGACCCCTGAGCGGAAAAGATACCAGCGGCCCTCCAGGTTGAATGATCGAGTTGGGGAGGTGAAGCAACCGCTGTGGTATCGACCTTGGATCCCAGAACAAGGACGTGAGAGAGATTCATACAAGGCCAGTCTGTGTTGAAGTTGAGGATCTGTGAAATACCATTGTTCGGTGATAGAAAGTAATGGAGTGGTCCTGCGTGAGAAGAAAAGACACATTTTGGAAAGCCTCAGTCACAGCGAACTGTGTAAGGTAAATGAATTGAACTGTGTCTGCAAAAGGGGAAACTATAACAAAGCAAGTGGTTAACATTGTGGAATACAAGAACCAAAATACACTTTTTTTTATTGAGAAAAGTTAATTGCATTGGTCGAAGATCTTTGGGAAATGTATCTGAACTTTAAAAGCAAGCTGAACGGAATGTTGAAAAGGCTCAAGCCCGACAGAGGGAAGCCTATGAAAGTTTAAAGAGGAGAAAGAACCACGAGTACCAGAAAGCAGTGCAAGCAACAGAAACCAAGTGTGAAAGAGAACTCTATGAAGGAAGGGAAATGTAAGTGAATCAAAGTGGTCCTACGAAGGTTTTTGTAAAGTCCATCGCACAATCGAAAGTCCAAGCTGGAATGAAATTGCGCTTGAGAGGTCCGGGACCGACTGATGGAGACCTAGTGTGAACTTGTATTTGGAAGGGTCCTAGCCCGGCTGAGGGAGATCCATGCGAAGCAGTGAACCTGCAAACTGGTGAACTTTAAATCCTGGAATGAAGGAACTTTGTTTTTGTATGTACCACAGGCACCCTGCAACCAAGAGACTTTGGGGAGCAACAAGACTTTGTCGTGGAAGGTCCTGGCTTGTGTCCAGAGCTGCATCCTCGCGCATAAGAAGCCATAGTGTGTTCTAAAGCCAGAGTGTGCCACCTTGTCCCGTGGGGAAGGGAACTGCAGTGCTCAGTCACCCTGACATGTAACTTTGTGAACACCATTCTTTTGGCATGTACGTTTTCCCCACACATATTAGTTACATTAGAGTAAGGGCTGGTAATAGGTTTTGTTAGCATAGACCATTTTGTTTTGACAGGCCCCACTAGGACTGTGTTATTCATTATTTGATGTTCGAGCGTGCTCCCATCTTAGACACAGGCAAGATGGCCATTATTTCAACCCCTTTTCGAGAATAATAAAGGTTTTCCAAATTTATCTTTTGTGTCCGTCTTGCTTTAAATACCATGGATTCCTCCCACTGCCCTTAGCCGTCTTTTATATTGGGGATAAACTATGGTAAAATAAAAACCTAAAATTAACATAACAGCTTGCACAAGACATGGTATCTTCTGATACTTACTCAACCTGCTTTGAGCGGGTTTACATTAAAAGGGAATTGTTAAGACTAGATATTCCCTCAGTCAAAACACTTAAGGAGGCAGGTGTTAAAGTAAAACACAGGATGCTCCAGAATCAATTTTAAATGACTTGGGAGAAAGAGAGAAAAGGTCCAGACTGATAAAACCTATAGTGAAATATTATGTTTAGCAATATGGAGATCTGCGTCATAGTAACTATTTGGACTGGTCGATCGAGTTAAGGCACAGAGCATGAAACTAAAAAAGAATACACTTTATCTAGCCACAACCGCTAGTCAATGGGTAATCGCAAATGTCTTGGTAACAACATTTCGAATGAAGACTTAATTCACTTTTCATTATGCTCCCCATTTTACGCTGCAGAAAGAAGGTGGTACTTAATTAGCTCGGCAGGATAGCTCAGGGGAAATGCACCCGCCTTGAAAGCAAGACGACACGGAGCAACACAGGTTAGATCCCTGGGTCCGCGCTTAGCAACCTCTGGGTATTAAGCGTGTTATGAATAACCAATTATAATTATTACAAATTCCCCTTTTTAGAAATGTAGGGAATAACCAGGTAGATTTGGCCTTGAGTTTCATACTCGTACCATCGGACCAATACTCAATTTACATCTATATTGAACATGCACTTTATTTAAGGGACAAAATGTTAATCAATGACAAATACACATTAGGTTTATTGTTAGTTTATGAAAAACGTATACATTTTTGTAAAATGTATTTTATATGTGTTGATTTTAATGTTTAGTATTTGTGTTTTGTACTGTTATGGAATATGGTTCAGCTTCCGAAAAAAAGATTACTGACTGATTCAAACCACGTACTAGAAAACTCAATTGCAAGACAAGTTACTTAACATTTCCGCATGTGGATCACTTACAAAATGAAATAAAAGATGTTCCCTAAACTCCCTTCAGTGGTGTTTCTATTGCATTACCGTGTAAAAGGGTTCATTTTTCATCTACAATGGACAACGTAAAGGTGAGATAATAGGCAGCAGTTAATAACCCTTTGCGCTTTCCATGAATGGATCAGCACCAGTAACTCTGCTTGGTGATTTAACCAGGAAAGTACTTAAATTACTATATTTTTCTGGGTATCTACATAGTGAGATGTCCTTTGCTGTTCTTGCTTATACGTTGCACAGAAATGTAGATGAGGGATCAACCATTGTACCCACCATAGGATTATTTAATCAAATCTATAAATTCCAGAAGCACATAAGCTTCTGAAATATTTACATATTTCCCAGGATGTACAGTCAACTTATATACCTCCACAGTACTTGCCAATGACAGGGGCCAGGGTTTAAGTTATTTCCCTTATAGTGTAGCTTTGCTCAGGATTATTTTCCCTTTATATTATACTTGCATCTGAGTTTCTTTTGGCGTTCTCACAAACAGGAGGACACGCTCTTAAGGACTGGTTCAATTCTCCTCCTCGAGGAACAGGTGGGCATCAGTCAAATGGGGCCCGCTTCCCTCCACAGCCTGTTCTCCCCTTTTCTGTACTGGGAACGGTCTGCTGTCTCTTCCACTGAAGAAGGCCTGGGTCTTCAACTCCGGGTAAGCATCTCTTACAGTGCTCTGCTAGTAATCCATAAAAATGGTCCAAAAAGGAAGGCAATCTATTCCATTCTCCTTTCGGTTATCAATTTTCCTTTCTCTCCTTCCTCTTCATCAGTCAGTGAGTGAGCAAGTGGGTCTTGAATCTATTAATTTGAACTTTTATACAGCAGACACCACACTAAAGATGTGCATCATTTTTCCAGGGGTAAATTGTTCAACATGCAAGTATTACCCATCCATGAAATGTCACTCGCCACCTCAATTCGAACATACACAAAGCACACAATTTCTTACTTGCCAAGAGTCAATTATCATTAGCGACTGGAGAGTGCAAATTTTGGGCCCCGATTTCTCTAATCTAATTGGTCACTTTATGTGATTGGACAGTGTTTCAAAAGAGACATTGCAATAAACCAACCCCTCCAAGGTCGATGGGCATGTTCATGAAGAGGGCAGTCAGATGGGAGTAACTTCTGAACATAGTGTCCCTCCCACTTGGTGTGATGTTATCTTGGAAATGTTGATATTAAACATCAGTTAGTTAGTTCCTCAGATTTCTCTTGCTCAGGCAAATTACAAGATGCTAGTCTGAGCTCATCATGGCATGGGATGCATGTGCTACACATTTCTGTCTTTTTTGTTCTGATACTTTTACACAAACATTTGTTTTTCCAAGTAACGGGCTCCCCGGCAGGGACACTAGGACATATCAATTTGCAACGTGTGCCGTTTCTGCGTGACACTATCCACATTCACCTAATTTACATAATTACCATATATTACAAAAATTACAACCATCAACTTTTCAAGCTGAAATCTCTATGATCTTTTGTTCGAAAGTTATAAGTGATAAAGAGAATCCAATGTTATTTCAATAGTGCATTTCTTTTCTTCTTATTTACAAGTATTATATGGAAGTTCCAGTTAAGATGCCCAGCAACAGAACATCTAGTGTTCCATCCCGTTAATTCAGGGCTGGGACTGTATGACTCCGTTGAATGCTCGGTCACCATGGGGAATAGTTTTTGTAGTCAGGCTGGTGGGATTTTGATTGCCATTGGTCCCGCGTCTTTGGGGCGATTCCAAGACTTGGCTGCCCCCTTTGAGGTAGACCTCCAGTCTGGAAACATGTTAAATTCCTTCCTTCAGGAAAGCCTGGCTGATTGAAATATCAGATTAGATGAGAGGGGGCCACTACTGATTGCTGCTGAGAATACATTTAACTGATATTTAAGGATTCAAGCCCAAGTGCAGAGCCAGATGTAAGTTGTAAATGGGTGCCAGGTATTTGTATTGTAGGGTCTGAATCCTGTGAAGCAACTCCAGGCCCAGTCAGAATATGCATGGTTCAGCTTACTAAGCCTTGAGTTTCATTTCTTTTATGTGAAGGCAAACCACCCCACACCTAGTCCTTTTCTTGCTGTGTTGCGATGAGTTGGGGAAGGAAGGAATACCATTTGGAAGTGTAGGCCTGGTTACATTCAGGTTTGTTTCATTCACAATTGCAGCCGTGAAACGTCCTTTTACTTTTAGTCTCCATGTTGCATTTGGCACCTTAAAACAGAACATATTTTTTTTTAAACCAAATCTTTATTAAATGTGTATCCACTGGGAAAACATATATTAAACATTATAGCAGTTCCAACAGCATATTACATATCCAAGATACATACACCATTAAAACTTCCCTGAGTCAATTAAAGGATCACATTTCCCCTGAACTGTAACCCTCCACTCTGCCAATCCCAACAAATCCCAGGGAGCAGCCACCATCCGGAGAGGAGTTACCCTTTTCATAGTAGCGAGAAGAGGCGGAGAAGTGCAGGCCTACTCACCACCCCCAGGATCCTCTCTGCATATAACCCTATATTTTGGATATTGCCCTGAACTCAGGGCCATAGTTTTTTCAACACTAATATTTACCAAACTTTTACCCACCACATCTGAATCAAGGGTTTGTCTAAATTCCTCCAAATGCGAGCAATCTTAATTTATGCCACTGCCAAGAACTTGGATATCAAAGCAGCCATAGTACCAGACATAAAGAAACCCCATCCCCGGGATTGTCAAAGATAACCACCCGGGAGGTCCATGAGAAGGGCTAATGCAGTGATGTTTTTGATTTGTGCCAATACCTCTTTCCAAAATTGTTTTACTTTCCTGCATGTCCAAAGTGGGTGGAGAAGTGATTCCCGTTTCCAGGCAGCCTCTCCAACAGTTCGGGGGGGTAGGTAGGGTTTATCTCATGTAATATCTGGAGGGGTCATACCATCTATAACAAACTTTGTATACAATGTGTAGAGATGTCAGCATCAAAATGAACAGTGTCCACTTAAAGGGCCAGAGCTTCTTCCAGCTCTCGGTTGGAAAAGGGGGCTTCTTTTCCACAAGATTCATGATAGTTCATGGCACGAAAATGAGGGGTTCCCTTCGCCAAGCTTTCCAAGTTTCTCAATATTCCAAAACAACAGAGTTTCCAAAACAACATAGTTATTTGGGATTCTTCCCGGCACTTAAGGCTTTGTTGCCTTTCACCAATTTCCCAATGTCTTAGAGTTCAGTTCTTTAATTTCAGATCACATAGACTTTCTTTTATTTTCAATTACAAGCTTTTCCTTAAGTGGGTGTACTTGGTTTGTGCACAGTTGTCGGACCACACAGGACACCCACTACAGGTCACACAACCGACACACCTTACTTGACTCTTCTTCACAGGCACGCTGCCACTGTTTTAGCTTCACAGTGGTCCTTCACTTATACTCTTAATGCATTAGTCGTGGCTTTATTTGCTACCATTCACTTATTACACTTTAAAATATTCTCAATGCTTTTGCCCCTGCTTGTTCTTTTAATTTACATAGCTTCTTATATTCTTGTGGTGTTTATCAATGCTTGTTTTCTCAAATTGCGCAGTTCCTTTTTATCAGGGAATTGCACCAAATTGCTTTGAATCCAATCAGTATTCAACCATACTTGCTTTCTTTCAGATCGGTATTCAAAAGAAAATCCTTTCATTCAATCAGTGACTTTGTGTCAACCAACAGCAAATTTCCAGTTCATGCTCCTGCTGGGAACATGCACCCCCGTTCACGGGCGAAGTCACAAGTTAAAATATTGCAATTTTCTTTGGCCCTCTCATGGCCCTGTTATTCCATTTCTTTTTACAGTTCGTGATTTTTAAAAACCCTTAATTCGGTTTTCTCAGTAGTAATTATCAAAAGCATTCAGTTCAAACTTGATCAGCATTCCTATTGCCAAAACGGTCGCTTGCTCACTCCCGAGGAACCAGACCTGCAGCAAC
Source organism: Ambystoma mexicanum (assembly GCF_040938575.1). Lineage (NCBI taxonomy): Eukaryota > Metazoa > Chordata > Amphibia > Caudata > Ambystomatidae > Ambystoma > Ambystoma mexicanum. Next base: position 1,045,658,105 of record NC_090924.1, read on the forward strand.
CACGCGGTCTGCACCTCAGCGTACCGGAGACATTCAGGTTCCTTTGACTCAACGGGTATGCTGTCTCCATGTGGTCTTCTCTGTGGCGGTAGGCTCGTTGTGGCTGTCGCTGCTCCCGGCTCGGCATGCCTCTCCTCCAGGTTCCCTGCCGCCTCTGTTTTTCGAAGAGGGAGTCCCTCTGACTCCAGGAGGTATGCAGACAAGATCTGCTACCGGAGACCTCTCTAGTGCTTCCGCCACAATCCGCTTCCACTACAGCGACTCTGCAGCTCATAGGCGTTTCAGACACGCGTCTCCATGGTTTCATCCCCAGCTTCTCCAGCAGGCATTCCACTTGCCAAACTGACTCCACTGGCCTGATCTGAGTGGGCCATTTGTACCGCCCCTTTGGCCTCCGGTGCAGGCAATATTTGTTAACTACACAATGATCAGGGTAATCAGCATCTCTCTTCCTCGTCCTAGTATCAGAGTGGTGTTTAATGGGAGTTAGATAGGGAAGGGCATGGTAATACCCTACAAAGGGCTGGGGGTTTTAGGACTCCTTATTAAAAAGGGAAATGGGGGGACACACTCACCCAAGGGTGTCTCATCCCCACTCCCCAAGTCTCCTCCACTCAGGGGATCATCCCTTGCATATTCCCCCAGGGCCAGGAACCGAAAGTGACAGCCTTTCTCTTGCCACCTGGGAGGAGGATATGTTGGTGAAAGAAGGGAGGACGCTGGCAGATTCCTCACAGTGGCAAACCATCAATATATAGATAACCAACATATTTCAGTCCTCCTCCTTTAGGAGTATAAAGGGAAGACGAGGAAGGGCGACTGGAGACCAAGCTTCTTCAATGTGCTTCCATTTGGGCCTCTCTTCTACTTTATTTCAGGAAAACATGTGTGACATTTGTGTTGCCGTAATGTATCTGTTGACATCCGGAGCCTCCTTCCTAGGGATCTGTGCTTTGTTTCTCCCCAAAATGAATAACACTATTTTCCTCATGTAGATTATTCCATTCGTTGCCAGGAACCTTAACCGGGAGAGCCAAGCATTGATAAAATAACCTAGGGATTAGGTTCATTTTGACAGCCGTTATTCTCCCAAAACATTATATTTCTTGCCTATCCCAACGTTCTAAGTCATCGCCCAGATGCTTAAATATCATAGGAAAGTTATAGCTAAGGAACTGTGAGATCTTATTCAGGATTCGTACCCCCCATATAACTGATCAGTGATCTGACCCATCGGATCGAGCTAAGCCCCTCCAACTCCCGTTGCCGACGTTTTTGAAGTGGAAATTCAGAGGGCACTAGATTTAGCAAAATTTACAGTGAAGCCCGAGACCTGACCAAATTCCCCCAATTTCCTCCATCACTACCTGTACGGAAAATCCATCGGGTCAGGTGTAGCATTCTTAAGAAATGTTACGGCCCATTTCAATTCTACTGGTAATATTGGGTCTTCTCGTTGTTTCATTAATCCCTCCCGTGCACAGAGCGGGGTTCCTGTAGTCAAATAATATGCCTGCCTTTCTCGGTCATTAGGTGCTCTTAGCATTAACTTCCAGAAATATCTCCCTTTTCCTTTTCATCCTACCTCGGAATCCCACCCCGCCCTTTAATTGGTTGGATATTATTTGGGAATGCATTTTCTTTAGTTTATAGATTAACAGACAGTTTTATTTATTTCCGTTTGCATAGTAATGGTGCTTTGTTTTCAGCAAGGCCTGTGGCGACTTGTCTGCCAAATGTGCCTCCAATTAAGCTTTGACCGTTTTTATTTTCTGCCAAGCCTTACGTTAAAAAGCTATCCCCGATTCTCTAATTCCCAAACCAATTCCTCCAGTCAGGTAATATATAGGCACTTGGTTCTAGTATAGGCAGCAGTGCGTGGCATGATCTCACCCCTGGTTACACCCTTTACTGCATCGCAAACAGTTGCTGGAGAACACTTCAAAGTATTAGTATTGTTTTCTGCAAAATAGTTCTCAATCACCTCTGCTATCTCTCTACACAGCACAACATCCTCAGAACAGAGTCATATAGTTTCCAAGGACCTCTAGGGGAGATAGGCTTTCTATCCACCCTCAAGCGAACTATCACCAGGCGTGAACCAGGATCAAACAAGGCTCGATGGAAACCCCCTCAAGGCAAGGGAACAACATACCCAACATTAACAGCAAATATATTCTCGATGGGCCCTCATGGATGTGCGAGTAAAAAGAATAATCACACCGTTTCCCATTATATAGTCTCCATACATCCTCCACAACGATTTCCCTCAGTAATCGAGCAAACTCGATTGAATGCTTAATCGATCTTAGAGGGGGCCATGGTTTTATCCTTGTCCGGGTCAGGCACCAGGTTAAAATCTCCCCCAATTATTATACAACCTTCCATAAACAAAGTCCTGTGACGCAAGTAATTTCAAAAATTGGGACCATAAATAGACATGAATGTAAATACTCTTTCAAATAGTGAGCCTTTCACAAAAATGTACCTTCCCTGAGGATCTCTCCTAACTTTAACCTCAGTAATCAGGATTTCCTGGCTCAATTGCCACTCCCCATTCCTTCTCACTAGAGGCGAAATACCTTCCATTATACCATCTGTGTAACAGATGGTGTTCATCTTTCTTCAATAAATGTGTCTCTTGCAAACATACTATTCCTGCGGATGACTAGCAGTCTTCGCATGATTGAATTATTATTATGGCATTTATTGAGCGCAGACCGAGCTTCGAGAAGCAACAGAGCATTTTACAGAGGTATACACCAATACATATAAATAACAGTGCACTTTACAGAGGTGTACAACATTACAGATGCATAACAGAACCATTTTCAGAGGTAGCAACGGAACCATTTTCAGAGGTGGCAGCAGAAAAGATATACAGTGGGGGTAGGATGCAGAGCGGCACAGAGGAGGGGTACAGCTGTACCGGGTGGCGGGGAGGATAGGGGTGGGGGGCATATAGCTCGTCAGGTGGCGCGAGGGGCGACATGATGGCCTAGGTGTTGAGGAGGAGAGACTTCTTGAAGAAGTGGGTCTCGAGTTCTTTTCTGAATTGTAGAGGGGGCGAGTCTGATGCCGACGGGGAGGAGGTTCAATAGTCTTTGGGCATAGGCAGAGAAGGCTTGTTTTCTAGTCTTTTCCTTTTTGCAGCAGCGGATTTCAAGTCTGCAGAGTTTCTTTTGATTGGTGAATTCAGACCCTGTACATTCCATTTGAGCACCCAGATCTCGATCTCCTTGGCACTCTTCCCCCCCATCCTCAACGGAAGGCATATTACAGTGTATAATCGATTTAGCTCATCTCCATGACCCAAAATATAGGTAAAGACATGAAACTGTGGTCCGGCTTATCTGTCACCACGATCAATATCATGAAGTGGAAAATAACACAAAAATCAAAAAACATATCCCTCCCCATTACACCCACCACCCTAATTCCCCACCCCCCTTCGATCCCAACTCTCCCAAATGGGACCCATCCATCAGGGCACCCACCAGAGACGAGTTAGAGCCCAGTAACACATAATATTTAGCTCCCTGAAATGTCAACATATCTTCATAATACAATTCCTCATCACCCAAATTTTCCTCAACAGGAAAAACAACAGAGACCAAAAAGTAGAGGAGTACAACAAACTTTTCACCCAGGAAACTTTTCACCTCACCCCATCTTTATGGCCCAGCCTCTGGGCCTTCTTTGCCTCCCAACTCGTGACCAAGAAATAGAAGGACACTTCAGGCGATCCCAAATTCAATTCCCTCCTCCCCATTCTTTTCCTCCCCTCCTTCTGGATTCAGCAATCATTCACCCTCCTTCATGGATTTTATTGCCCAGCTAGATCCATTGATTAGCTGAGAAAAGTAAAGGTGTAGGGAATCCCCATCAATATGTAATTTTCCTATCCCAAAGCCATTCCGTCACTGGCCTCAGGGATTTACTCTTGGCCAACGGGACTACAGCTAGGTCTTGATACAAGGAGAGTATAACAAGCCAAAAGTGAGACAAAGATGCGTCCCGCTACACCTCCATAATGTGATCCTTCACTGAATAAAGGTGAATTCTAGCTTATACATTTGGAGGGCCAATCTGCTGCAGTTGAAGTCTAGAGCAAGTCTGGTACACCCTACCCAGTTCCCCATCTGCTTCACCCAATAAACCCAAGAGGCGATTAAAAAGATACTGGACAAATTCCTCAAGATCACCAATAGAGACAGTTATCAGGATTCCTCGAATGCAGACATTATTGCGCCTAGAGCAATTTTCAGCATATTCTTGCTTGTCATAGAGGACCTCACACCGTGCTTATAGGGCTTCTATCCTCTGAAACCATTCACTGATCTTATAGGACTGCTTGCATACAGTTGTTGATTCAATCTCTTCCACTCTGCCCTCTGCTTCCTCCATATGTTTATCCAGAGCTGAATTCTTGTGCGAAAGCTGAGCGGTACCTTTTTGAATCTCCCATTTAATTTCAGAAAGGAGATCTTGCAAGTAAGATTTAGTAGCAGCTTGGGCGGATGAAGGAATCTCAGGAGGGGAGTCTCTTGTGTATAGCATTACGTCAACCTGATCAATATTTTTGGTTTTATCAGTAGATTGCTGGAGCAGGGTTGCAATGTCTGATTGCTTGGATCCCTTGGGAGTCTTGGTCATGCTTTTTGAACTCTCGTGTTGTAGACACCTCCATGCAGGTTGAATAGGGGTGCTATTAAAAACATGCAACGACGCTTCAGAGCGTTAGGCTGATCAATGAGGCACTGATGTTAACAGCCCAGATGCTAGAAATGACTCTACATAGCTTCCAGCTCTCCTCCATCCTCAGGGGAGCTGCAGAGCTCCCGCTCCCAGAGCCAAACAAACCAGCACTCGAACGACACCGGCAGGATGAGAGGCAGCTGCCCAACAGCCTGTGAGAGGGGACATCAGTCACTCCATCCCCCTTTTGGCTCCAGCAAGCAGCTTTCCTTACCACTCAGAGCAGCAGCAAGCCAGCGCCGATATAGAAGAAATCCTCTCCATGCCGGATTCACTACCACCACGTTGGGCACAAACAAGGGAGATGATAGCTAGCCAGACACTCCATTCCACCCGTGGCACCTCATCAACATCAAGTGCCAAGCCCTCCACTCCACCGTCGTCTGGCTACCAGACAGCCAGAGCTCTGGCGCTATGCTCGGAGGATTGGCCTGCCATCTTTGCCGTTATGCGGTTTGAGGTCAACTGAGCAAAAATATCTCTCAAGCAGGCAGGATCAGGCTGGAATTAAGCACAGGGTCAAGTGCAAGGGTCACAATCACATTCCCAAAAACTGGGGTTGCAAAATTCCTCGCTTGCGGATGATAACGGACCCAACAGCCACTTCCGTGTTGGAGGGTTTCACAGAGTCATACACTTCGCCCAGACTCCAAGCCACGCCCCATAACCCTTTCTTTTTAAATGAAATTTCTATTAAAAAGGCCCACATTGTCAACATCTGTTGGGTACAAAATGCTGATTCTTAATCATGTAAAGAAAATCAAAATAAACACCAGCTGGAAATGCAGGCCCAATTCTGTTTTTTCTGTCATTTTAAATGCTGTGCTTTTCACCTCAGATCGGACTTTGCCAGATACTTTCTGGTAACTGGTAGAACTTATTTTCTTGGCTTTATCAGTTACCTAGGACATACATTCTCAGTGTGGATAGGCTGCAAACATTGTACATTTCCACACACATGTCTTTTACTTAGATGCTTTGCGCAGGCCGCAGCTCACATGTTTGTTTTTAAAACTGCCACTATTCTTTCTTTGCATACTTTTCTTTGATATAGATTACCCTACAAAGGTTTGCTAAAGTGAGTTCACCCTTTAATTTTGGCTATGGTGTCAAAATGATTTGAGGGGGTAAGCTGCCTGTGGCAAGCAGGAAAGGGCAAGATATGTTTATTGGGTGTAGCATTCTTCCAAGTACTAGCAGTAGACTGCGTGTCTGTGTCGATCATTCGGCCTACGGCATATAATATTTTAATTCATTGACTTTACATGGACTGTGAAAGAAGCGTCTTTTACACATCCTTTCGAACCAGTGGCACACACGTCTTGATGGGTCTGAACTATTTGAATTTGGCTGCGGTCTCAAAAAGATGTAAGGAAAATAAAAATGTTGTACTCTGTATCAGTCACTCCACCATTAAGTTGTTACGCTCATCTGGCTCCCACAGAGGCGTCGGTCGGACCCAGACTGCTGCGGCCTCCACCAACGTGATGCGTACTGCAGAGATGACAGACTGGGCTGGCCTTCCTAATCTCGTCTGCTTGACCCGTAGAAGGATTCTCCTGCAAGTGGAGAGAGGAATTTAGCCACTCGTGGATTCTAGTGATGGCACCTCCCTGCGCTCCCCACTAATCACCTCCGAAATCCCCTTCCAGTACTCTCACCTTATATTCTTGAAAGATGAGCTCTCCATCCTGCGTGGATTGCAGGGGCGCGTAGATACCAGTTGCTTCACTGGTTAGAAGGCGTTGGGGAGTTCCGGACGAGAGTTGACTCTGAGGTTCCTGGCGAAGACCAGTAAGTATAGTGTTCATAGAGTTCAATATGTCCGATGTTCACTCTTGTCTAATTCCCTTCTTATCTTGCAGTGGAGTTCGAGAAAAGATGGTCTTGTGGCGGTAGATGGCATTCAGTTAAGAGTCTGTATTACCCGATGCTGTCCAGTAAATGATGCATGTATTTAACGTGTTGTTTTCTCTCCATTTTCAGATGAGGCGTTTGAAGATGTGGAGAGTTAAAGAATAATGCCTCCGGTGGTAAATCAGGTAAGTCTATGGTGGTAAGATAGATTGTATTTGTTGGCTCTTTCAGCTCACCTGGTTATTTCTTTTGTCCCCAGATGCCGGAGCCCGGCGAAGAAATGATGGAGGCAGCGCCGGATCGAAAGGTGCTGAGGACTGGTGAGTATGGCGCGGCGCTGCAGCTGGCGATGCGACGCGTGTAGAAAGAATGTCCTTTCCAGGTGCTGAGACGTGATGGTTCCGGAATCAGGTGAGAAACTGGAATAAAGTTTGTTTTCTAACCTTGCCTCTACTTTCCTTCTTCTCTAGGAGCTCTGGATTCAGGACGGGCATGACAGAGGTCTGGATGCTGACTTGCAGGCACGGTGAGCGTTACGCTGCTGGATGCAGAATAACACAAAGCGTGTGTTGCTGGTCGGGCGTGGTTTAAATAGCCTCAAAAGTAGTCCCAGGTAAGAAGTCCCTAGAACCACACCCAAGTAAAAAAATAGTCCCTGTAGTAAAATAGTCCCTTCCAGGCTTCATGTTGGATTGGAGTCATTTGCAGCATGGTCTGCCTGAGGTAAGTAATGACTATGAGCCTGGCGCCTAAGGCGCCAGGACTGAACCCAGATAGCCCCTAGCCGGGGCTGCTGAGGTTTTAATAAATGTCTAGATGCCTGCTGCCGGGGCTGATGGGCTTGGTCCAGATGCCTGGGGGTAGGCATCATGACATAAGTCCTGGCTTTGCTTTGAAAGCATTTCATTGTCTGTGTATTCAGCCTCATACATGAATCCCTGAATACTGCCCATGATTGTTGACAAATGAAACCAGAAGGGAAAAAAAACTGTTAAGAAAAATGGGGAATATATTTTAAATCATAATGCTAATCACTAACGCTTCTACAAAAATGATGTGAAGCTAATCATACATCTTCATTTAGAAAGGCACAGCTAGGGGAAAATTTATTAAAATGTATTTTTCCAACAGCAATAAGGTAAGACCTGATCAATGGGCCCAGGACGCCAAAAATAAAAATCACTAGAGACCGAGAGATAAATAGCTTATTTAAAAAGATATAATTTATTAATTAGATGCCAATGGAGGCAAACAATCTACAGTAGCTGAAACACAAAAAACAATCGCCTTCTTGTGGAAAGAATTAAGAGAGCGAACAAGTGTCCAGAGGGCCTCGTTAGCGCTATAAGAAAACTATATTCTAGCACCAGTATAAAAATACATCTGGTTCGCAATGGCACCCTGTCTAAATCCATAACTACTGAACAGGGCGTGAAACAGGGCTGCCCCCTTGATGCGGCCCTGTTTAACTTCTTTATCTCAGAGGTGGGCACTGCCCTGAGAGAAGTTAATTAATTTCCCCCAAAAATGAATGGCAACAGGATTGATTGGATGCTATACGCTGACGATATTGTTCTCGTTGATCACACCCAGATAGGTCTCCAACGGAAATTCACAGCCTTGCAGGAATTCACTGACAAAAACGGGCTTAAAATAGACATCTCAAAAACAGAGATCCTGGTCATGAAAAACCTATGTGTCCAAAAAAGGTGGGAAAAGAAAATGCAACTAAAAATCGGTAGAGAGAATATTAAGCGTGTGAACCAGACTAGATATCTTGGTGTGATGATAAGTGCAAGTATTAATGACACCCCAATGGTAGATGCAATAAAATCTAAAAACAAACAACTTACCATACAGGGCGCAATGATAAGTAACAAATATGGGACATTTAGCCTGAAACCAGTCCTTAATTTTTATAAAAGATTAAGGTGGTCCCGGCCTTGATCCATGGAGGCAATGCTCGGATGTTCCTATAGGGTCTGGGATGCATGGGAATACACATTTTGGAAAAGATACTCAATTTACCAAATGGAAACCCGATGGCTTGTATAAGATTTGAGCTTGGACTGATATATAACTTCAAAAATGACCTGGAATTCACTGTCTCTATACAGGAAAGTATACGGTATGGATAACATACCACAGTTCAAGATCCTAGGAAAAGTTCACGATAAAGAAGAGCGATCTATCCAAGGCATGTGGGAACATAAGTGTCTAGGAATATTACAAATGCTAAATACAACAAAGGAAACCCTATGGATAAATCAGAACAAAGTAAAGAAAAATGTATGGCAATGGGACTGGATTGAGACACTACAGCAAAGAAGTTTGCACAAATGTATGAAGTTGGTGCCACCGGTAGCCAAATCCTTGATAAAGTTCGCAAACAAAATGATGCGTGATGTCCTTTTGAGATTTAGATTAAATCAATTGGAAACCAAAGAAATTCTTAATCTAAGAAACCAAACTGAAGGGAACATTTTATGCAGTGTAATTCGATGGAAGAAAATTTGAAACATTTGGTACTACTTTGCTCCTCATTACGGGATCTGCAGACGTTACTCCTGGGAACAGAAATTGAGAAAAGGTCCACGTGGAACAGTGAACACTGGTGGATTGCCTGTTTTGAGGATTCTAACAACAAACTAACGTTTGCTTTAATCTTCTTCCTGCAAATAATAATGTCACGTCTACAACCAGAGGGAAATTCTAGCATTGCTAATAATGAGTGCTAACATAATTGCTGAGTGCCAAAGTATTAATAGAGGTTTTGAAAAGGGTAGCCTACATTGGGCATGAGACACTAGTACCCAAACAATGAACTTAACTGGTTGAGAGGCAGGAACTTCATCAAATAGACTATTTGATAGTGGCTTTATGATGTCTAAAATGCTTTTAAATGTTCTCTTCTGTTTTTTTTTCTCAATTTTCTTTCTTTTTCTTCTTATTCTCTCTTTTTTTTAAAAAAAAGAAAAAAAAAGAAAAAAAAACAATTGCTGCAGTGTTGACGCTGGTGGCGTTAGTAGGGATTAACCACAAATTACAATTATTGTAGGTCAGAAATAAATAGAATGAACACCACAGAGCGAAACACAACAATAATACTGGTGTTGAAGAAAGGCTTTGTTGATATTTATTGAATAAAGGAGTTTTGTGCAGTTCCATGGCGACACGTGAATTAATTGCGTAGATAGTACATTAAGCTCTGCCATGCACTAACATGACAAGAAGCGTTGCATAGTGGATGTGGCACCAGATGTCACATCCATGGGCGTGTGCCAGAAGTTATTGCCTCCATGGGCACTTGACCTTAGTTCGATTGCACAGGAAATTACATTATCACAAAAACGGTTGATGGGAAAAGGTGTAGTTCACAGATATTAGTCTTTCAAAATGCAAGTTACGCACTGTGAAATAAAAAAAGTTCAATACATTGATATACGGTATGATACAGATGTTGTTACGAAAGGTATATTTGAGATGATATATTTTATTTATAGCTTGCCTATACACAAGTGTTTCAAGGCGCGACGAGGCAAGGGAGGGGCACAGGGGAGGACAAAAGAACGAACTTAAGTGCAAGGGGAGGAGTGGAAAGTGCTGAACACGGGATCAAAACAACAAGTAGTGTGGCCAGCAGGTGACAAGTGCAAGAGTTAAGCGCAGACGGCAGGGGTCAAATGAGTACAGGTAGGGGGACTGTAGGGTTGCAGATACAGACCCAAGTGCAAGGGCTGCCAGGAGGCAGCACGGATGTGCAGCTGGGTGGTACGGGACCTGGACCTGAATTCAGAGGGTAGCCTGGTGCCCAGTGCAGTAACAGACAGAGCTCATCAGGGGAGAGGAAGAGAGAAGGCAGAAGCAAAGAGGAAGGTCTTGAGGTGCTTCTGGAACCGAAGATGGTTCTCAAGTTTCAGAGAGGCAAGGAGGCTGTTCCAGAGGGAGGCCCCAGCCAAAGAAAGATCTACCACCAACTTGTTCCTTGGAGAAGCGACTGACCCTGAGGGAGTTGAAGGAGCACAGAGCTCGAGTAGGAAGGTATTTCCGAAGGAACAGTTTAAGGTATTGCGGACCCAGGCCCCAGAAGGCCTTGTGGACCATGCAGAGGGTCTTGAACTTGATCCTTGCAGCCACCGGGAGCCAATGAAGACATTTCAGGGCTGTAGAGATATGATCCCTGGGCTTGAGGCCAAGGACAAGTCTTGCAGTGCTGTTCTGGAGGAGATGCAGAGGGCGGAGAGTAGGGGCAGGCAGATTTAGAAAGAGGTTGTTGCAGTAGTCCAGTCTACAGAGAACCAGAGCTCTAGAGACAGTGAGCTTCTGGGGGAAGGTGGGGAAAGGAAGAATACCTCGGAGGAGGTGCAGTTGGAGACGTCAGAGATGTGAGGAGATGAGGTAAAATTAAACATGTGAGTAAACCGTTCCTTTAAGTGCTGTTTTCCTGTATCCCTAATATGAAAAAGCAGAATGGCATGTCTGACTGTGTTGAATACTGATGATAAGTTTAATAATAGCAGCATCCCTGCTTGTCGCTGTCCACCCTTCTGAACTAATATGTAATAAGTATTGCATTAATAGTCTGGCATCAGAGTAATCTCTATGAATAAGACATACCTGGCTAAGGTGTTAAGAGCACACAATGATTAAAGCCACTCCAATTCAATATCATGCAAGAGTCCACCACATGAGCAGAGCTTTGTCTCAGCAATCATCTATGGGCTGGAAGCTCTCACCAGGAGTAACCTGAAATGGAGTAATGGGGGAAGATTCTTGCCCTGCCGCCAGGGACTACCATGGCCCTCCTTAGGCTTGAACTGTGATTGACATCATTAAGGGCCCAGGTCATGATACATTGGGGTTGTTGTACATGAAAGCTATGAGCCGACCTCTGTGTGCACTACTGAACATCTTGAGACAAAGTTGGTCAAGGGGAGCGTGGGGGGGGGGGGGCGCATACAAAACGAAGGGGAAAAGTTTCCAGTGTATAAATGAGGAATGTTTCAGGCTGATTGACTGGACACATGATTTTACCTGAAAAAATCTTTTAACATAAGCCTGAAAACTGGGATTAGGTAAGTAACTTTGTCTCTATAGGAAAGTTGAAAAGTTACAATTGTGTTTCATGTGTTAGCTATAAATATCCAAGCCCAGAGTTGTACCTTGTAAAAAGCCTCAGTCCATTGGTCAGGCACTTTAGATTGCGATTGCGCATAAACCAGCTAACATTGCTTACGTGCAGGTAGTATACACTCAGAACCCCGCTGAAGAACAGTTTTGTCGTAAATGCAAAAATTGGAAGATACCAGAGACTGCAAGGCATGTACTGACACAATGCCCCAAAATGTGCTCCTGGTACATGAATGTGCTGGGTGACTTTGTAAGTCAGTACGATTCGATTAAATCAGATGCTTTCTGGGGAATCATACCAAAATGTCGACCTGACAATTGCGACGGCCAAAAAAGACGAAGTTTTGTTTTTTACCCCCCCTTACACCACATATATATGTGGGGGGTATAGAATATAATATTAATATGGAGGGGAGCTGCGGGTGGTCTCCACCCTCACATATACGTGGTTTAAAGGGATAAAAATAGTCGCAATTTTCGGCCGTCGCAATAATCACATATATCCCTTTCTGGGGCTATTGTCTGAAAACCGACACAGAGAGGGTCCAAATCGCACTGTGTAGAGTATGGGTCCAGGTCAAACTACAGTTGGGGTAGTTGCTAAGTCATAGGTGTATAACCAAACATCTGTGAGAAATATGCAATGAAATCATAGGTATACACAGTGGGTTTGAAAAGACTATTGCCACACGTATGTAGAGATGAAGATTATTTCACCAGATGTAAAACATCAGTACCATCATTCATGCATAAAGTATTGCGATATTGAAGGTCCAAATGAGGCGTATAAGAATTTAACAGTTGGGGTGTATTATGAAGAAAACACAGTCACGCTACCCTATTGTGGCACGAGGGAATGTGAAGAGTCAATAGCAGTGCTGTAGCAGACATACATATCAAATAACCTAGTGGTTTTGTGATGACGATATTTTAGAGAGATTTTAGAGTTTATTTTAAACGAAAATAGTTATATATGAATTATGTAAATAATATGAAATGTAATGCAATGTGATAATGTGTGTTTAGAGTGGAAATATTTTGCAAAAAGTTAATTATTTGAACTAAAAACAAATAAAATTTATCATTATTATAATTATTATTAAAGCCACTCCAATTCAATATCATGCAAGAGTCAACCATGTGAGCCCAGGTCAGTAGGTCAAGGTGATGTATATTCATGCCTCGCTTGGCTGTCTCTACTGCTCAAAGTGACACAATAGCCAGAATGCGGTCTGCCTTCGATTCCACAGGAGCAGGCGTGTGATGAATCCCACTGAGTGCTCACAGAAACCATGCCTAAAAAGTCCCCTCCCAGGTGGCCAGGGGAAGACAGATTATTTATTTATTCGGATTTGTAGAGCGCATGTCTCCCCGGGGGCATCGTGGCGCTTGTTACAGACCTATCTTAGTTGCATATACACAAGTAATACATAATTTACAGGAGCAGGTATGACATTTGTACAAATTTGCAGTGCAGTATATTTACATAGGTTAGCGAGTGTCACATATTATTGTGCAAGGAAGGAGGTCTTAAGTTTCCTACGAAAAATCAGGAGTGAGTTCTCCGCTGTAATGTCTGCAGGTAGAGCGTTCCAGGACTTGGCAGCAATGTAGGGGAAGCTTAGGCCACCGGCTTTGGCTTTTTTGATGCGTGGGATATGGAGTAAATTGATGTATTGCGTCCTGGTGGGACGTGAGGAGGAGGGTTTGGAGATGGTCTCCGATAGGTAGGACGGGGAGGACAGATGCTACCTGATCCTAACCCTGGGGGTTATTTCGATGAATCACCTGGGAGGAGAAGGGCCGCAAGGGAATGGAAGGACTCCGTTAAGAGAAACGCTGTATTTTTCTTCCTCAAAGGGAAAGATGACAATGATACCAGAATATATAACGGCTTATCAGAGTGAGACTTTCCAAAACTATCCACCTTATCAGCAATAAAAACCACAATAAGAATTCCAGTAGTAACTCCTTAGCGTTGGATACATATGATTATCACTTTGGTTTGGGCTATGAAGACAAAAATATAACCTTACCTCCTCTAAAATCCTTCCCTAAAGATGCACTCAGTAAACAGAGTAAATTGTATAAAGTACAAATTGAAGTTAGTAAAATTAAAAGAAACCAGAACATTGGGGACTTCAAGTACTGGGACGAGGAAGAGGGACTCAGAACTGCATTACGCAGTCTAGTGGTTCTAATGACCCACACCTCAGCTGGACATTTGAATGTTTGAAGCCCCCTCAGGTGCAGGCCATTAGAACAAGAAGGTGGAGAGGCAGATGAAGTTGCAAGTCGCTGTTGCAGCAGCAGGAGTGAAAAGTCGAAGATGCTGCAGCCGCTGCTGTATTTGAAGCAGATGTCGGTTCTGAGAGGGTCTCTGTGTTTGCAGATCAAACGTGCATAGATCGCGCAGCTGGAAGTACGTTTTTAAAAGGTTTTCCCCACGGATAGAGAGACCCTCCCAATCGTGTGTCTTGCCCCGGGGGCCGGCGAGCATCGGAGCACTCGGGTGGCAGGAAAATGATCGAAGCTGTTGGTCACACAGAACGCATCAGAAGAAGCAGAGTTGGATGCAGCAGCGGATTGAGCAGAAGGGTTTAAGAAGGTGGAGTTTACCCTTGCTAGGTAATCCCGGAAGGCTCCGTAGTCGACCGATTGCTACTAATCCTTATTGTGAATACCGAACTAAGGAAAGAGAATCATATTTGCGTTACAACTTTGACAAAGGACAAGAAGGAAAAGGTTACAATTACTATTACCCAAGCCAAGAATATTGCCAAAGCAGAACAAAAGCAACATTAAATCAAAATAGAAACACACATTGGCAAAGCCAACATTATAAAAACAAAGAGAAGGATATCACAGATAAATGGTAACCATTATTACAAGAGTGAAGAAGATGCAATTGTTAAACAAGAGACATTGCCTAAGCCAAATAAGGGCAAATGTGAAAAGATCATATCAACAGTTATTTGATGGGAAAGTGGGAAATCAGAATTGGCAGGAGAGAATCCCTCCTTAGGATAGTGTCAAGGAGGAGAGGAATAAACCTGTCTTGCATGTGTGAAATTAAGCAGTGGAATAAACAGCACAAATTGTGAATTCTAAAGATGCTAAAAGTCAAAGACTTTCCTAAAAGATTGAAGAACTCTTTACCACATAGCACTTGTAGTAGTGTTAGGAGTTGTAACCCTGGCAGACGAGTATACCTGGAAAGGGATTTCTAGAGATAGTCCTGGCCTGTTTGTGGACCAGGAAGATGACATTGTGGTTGAAAGTTGTGAAAGAAAGTGACAAGGCCACTAAAATAGTTGATGAAGCATGGAAAAATCATCCTGGCAGATTTTGATGTTGAGGAAAATGATTCACAAATGTATTTGTTCTTGAAAGAGAGAAACTGTGGAATTACTCGTCCTGACAGACTTTAGTGTTGATTAAGAAAAGTTGTGAAATTATTACTTTTCCAGGAGATGAAGGTGAACTGAAATATTGATTGGAAGTGTCAAGGCAAAGAGCTTTTCGTTTTGTGGAAATTTTGTTCAAGGCCAAAAGGCAGACTTTTGAAGTGAGAAGAACTTGACACTGTATTTTGAAGCAGAACTTGGTTACTAAAAATAAACTTTCTTATTTCAATCCTTTTTAACTGAAAATCCTGCTTTATAACTGCAGAGGAGGATCCAACTCTGGTTACAAGGACATCTGATCATAAGGTTTATGTTTCAGCATAATTGTTAATTTTGTTAAACATGGAATGCTGTAACGTACCTTTATGAGTTTGATGTATGCTTATGTGTGAGGGACAGATTCCTTTTGTTAGAGTGTTTTCCTTTTATCTTAGTTGGAGACGCAGGGAATTCCACTTTGGGTTAGGGATAGTGAGGCGTTTATCTTACCTTTTAAGTTAATAAAATAGCCAAATGTGAAAACCCTTCAACACGTTGCCCGCCTCGCCTTTCTAACACCTCACAAGGCATAACACTACCCTTCAGGGCACCAGAGCTCTCACCAGGAGAAATTATGAGAACCCTGTTTCAAATTCACACTCACAATTAAATGGACGTCTCACACAATGGTGTTCCACACCAATGTCCTTTGAAGGCAGCAAGCTTGGGAAGATGCAGAGGGTAGC
This sequence comes from Ambystoma mexicanum, assembly GCF_040938575.1. NCBI lineage: Eukaryota > Metazoa > Chordata > Amphibia > Caudata > Ambystomatidae > Ambystoma > Ambystoma mexicanum. The sequence continues at coordinate 1,045,673,982 of NC_090924.1, forward strand.
CAGCAAGGTAATATGGACCTGGGAAGAGGATTTACCATCTTGGTTTTCTTTTGGGACTCCCTTCCTTCCTGTCCCATCCATTTCCTGCAGAACAAGGCACTCTGGGTGTGATTAAAGTAGGCAGTTATTTGAACAAACTAGAAAAGATCCATTATGTGCTTATCGTGTGCTCAACTCGAGTTGCTATCTCTCCCTGTACAGAAAGTCTTTACTGACCCACAATGATGCATCTGTCCCTGGGCAGCGATGGTGTGTCAAATATCTAGGAAAAGGGATACCCAGAGAGACTCGCCCTAACTTTTTACTCGATTGAGCACATGAAAAGCACATAATGGATTCTTTCTAGTTTGTTCAAATACTTGACAGGGTGGTTGAAAGGACCAAAATGATGGGCCTCTTTGTTTGATCGTAAGTAGGTAAGTAACTTTAGACAGCAACAGGGATTGGACCCCTTACAGCAGGCTTGCTTGATGCCAATCGCCAGTAGCATTTTGTCTTTTGAGAAGGGGGTCTCACACCCCCTTTTATAGTTTAACTTTGGACATTTTGGATCTCTGTTGGGAGTACAGTCCAAAGTCCTCTGCCATAGAGGTGAAGGCAGAAAGCATCCAAGGCAAAGGAGAGCTCTTTCCACTAACCCTCCCATTAGAACATTGCCCTGCCACACTGCCAGCTGCAATGATACTAGGCTCCTTATTGGAAGTGAAGGAACCCCTGTAGGTGCCAGCCAAATCCTCGGGACTGGGAATGAAGAGCAAGAAGAACTAGCCTTGTTTCAGCGCCCCTGGATTGGGTCTCACCCACCTGCGGAAAACTGGAGCACTCTGCATCTTCGAACTGCTGACCAAATCTTTGAGCTGGAGCGATGTACCAGTAGAGAGACTAACAACCTCCTCGACTCAAACGCTGACTCACTGCTGTGGAGGGACCAGACTCATTGCATCGTCAAGCACCGTTTCATTCCAACAAAACAATGTGTCGACCCAACCCAACCACCTATTCAAAATGCTGGACGCCATTGTGTCACACGCTGAATCGACTTAGCAGAATCATCATCATCTCGGCCAGACGCAAGCATCAACTGGAAACTGTGGAACCCGTCAAACAGCATGGTCTCAAACACGGACCCGCCCCATATAGAGCACCATCCCAACACAGAGTTAACGCCAACTCGGATCAACCAGACTTACATCACCTTGAACCTGTGTTGAACTGCCGAAAAGTGGAAAGAAGCTGGGCTTGGTGCCATCAAGGCTCCCAATACAAGAATAGAAGACTGATAAGAGGCCCATCTCCGTCCCGCTTTCTAGGACCAGAGTTACTTGTAAAACTCCTTGTTAAGCTTAATCTCCAACATAATATGAGGCCTCCCTCACCACCTTCCGCAAAGTTTTGAAAACCATCCTCTTCACATAAGGCCCTTCACATCAGCATGAATACTTATCATTTGACCCGTTGCATCAGTTGTAATATAATGACTATGTGCAATATCTGTAACAACAGTATGATGTTTTGTAATATTCACAATGTGTCAACGACCGCTACCATGCCTGTACCTGTGTAACTAAGTTCTTGCAAATAACAGCGCCTCAATGCCCCTGGGCTGCTTGCGCGCTATATAAATATAAATAAATATACTTTGAACCTTGTCATTGCTGCAGTGATTTGCTGGAGAACCCCTGCTCAAGTATCCAGCACGCCATACTGCACCAGTCTGGGTTTTCTTTGTTCCCTTTACAGGTATTGATTTTTCCCAAGTGTTTACAGTTAATTGTATTTTATTTGTTGGGCGCTCTTATTTTGGAGTTTTTGCACTATTTTTGTTTTGGCTGCTATTGTTATTATATCACACCCCTCTTGATAGCATAGACTGCCCTCAACCCACGTTACCGAAAAAGGTAAAGAAGGTAACCCATTTGGCTGTGTCTGTTTTACCTTGACAAGTGGGGTTGCACTGGTTTAGTAATAATGTGGGACTGAGCAGGCTTTTAGCCACTACTCATCCCTGTACTCTTGCAGGGCAGTAGTCAATTTTATCACACTAGTAGGTCATAGCTTCCACAAAGTACCACAATAAGTTTTATTTATTTATTGGGTGATCTACTTTAAAAATAGAACATTTCAACTGTTCACACAAAAACATTGCAAGAAAACAAGAAATGAAAAAAGCAAAGATCCACATTATTAGAAAGAAAAAAAGCATTAAAAGAAATAACTATCATCCATAATCATTATTAAATCAAACATTTCACAGTTCAACAAACACAGCATAGGTTTAACATGAACATTCAAGCATTATACATTGGCTAAACCTTTTCTTTCCCCCAAATACTTTTTTTTTTTCCGCATTTTTAATAAACGATATATCTCCGAACAGTAACCCTCCCCCTTCTCCTCAGGTCCTGTGTGATCCGCTCTGCCTCTTCCTGTGGATCAAGCCTGCCTTATTTTTCCCTTTGTTCTTCAGAGTTCTCTCTGTCTGTCTTTGCTCTGACCAAGCATATTCACTTTCCCCCCCCCTCAAATCATTGAAACATGTCCTTTTTCCCCTTCCTGACATTCTGGAAGTGCCTCCCTGTCTCTAGTAGGGGATGCTCCTCAGACCAGTACCACGAGGTTAATCTTTCTTGGGCACCATACTCTCATAGAGTCTTTCATTAGAAATTGCAACACCAAGTGCCAATCCAGAAGGATTTTCTGATGGTCCCCCCCCCCCCCTGATTGCATATGTTGCTTTTTCCATGGCAACCAGGCTCCATATTTTGCCCACCCATTCATGTTCCGAGGGTGCCTCTTTTGCTTTCCATTTACGAGCTACTAGCAGGGCCCCGGCCATCACCAGGATTGCATACATTTTCCGCTGAGCTTTTGTGACCAACATATCTAACTTTCCATCCATGCCCAATATGAACAGACCCTTATTTGGTGTCTTCTCCGTTCCCAGTATGCCCCTTATTGCTTCGGGGATAATTTCCCAAAACTGTTCTATTGCTGGGTATTGCCACAATGTGTGTCGCCAAGTACCTTCCGCTCGCTGCCCCTCCAACAGAGCCTGGAGGTCGTCTGGTATATTTTGGACAGTCTACTGGGAGTGAGGTGCCATTGGTACATCATTTTAATCCAGATTTCCTGGATTTGTAGAGTGTGCGCCAGTTTGGGAATATTTATCCAAAGGCTATTCCACTGCTCAATGTCAATCTCTTGCTCCACTTCCCTCTTCCAGTTAAGCATGAACCGCCTCACCCCGGATTCCTCCCCTTCTTTGATCAGCCTATAAAGATCCCCCACCAATTATTTATCCATTATCGAATGGGGTTAATTCTCGTGTCGCCGCCTCCCTTATTTTAGGGTTTAGGGACAAGTGTCTCAAATGGGCGTAATGAAATCTTTCCCCCTCATCTAATCCAAAGTCACTTTTGCATTGGGGGAAGGATTTTATCTCGTCTCCTTCATATAAATCCTTCAGCTTCCGACATCCCAAGTCCTGCCATCTGTCAAAAACCTTCCTATACCATCCTGGCATGAATTGCGGGTTCCTAAAAATCGGAGTGAGCGGAACTTGCTGATTTTGGATCGCTTTACTACCTCATCCCATGTGTGTCCCACTCGGGCTTCAATGTCACTGCAGTACATATTACTAGGTCCATCTTCCTGGAGTAGCCATAGAACCTTTTCTAGATCCGCTCCCACCACCGCTCTATCCATTTCTCTAAACCTTTTCCTTCCGTCTTCCTTTGTCCAGTCCCTCAACACTCTAATTTGGTCTGCGTGATAGTACGCAATAGTGTCGGGTTCTTCCACCTCCCCCCCTTATTCCTAGGCTGCAGCATCAATTTATATGAAATTCTTGGTTTCTTCTGCTGCCAAATAAAGGCCTGCATGTGTTTGCATATAGCTCAGAAGAAGGACATTTGTACCTTTGCGGGGATTGTCTTGAACGGGTATAGCAGTTTTGGCAGAAACGGCATTTTTATGGCATTTATCCTGCCCAACCAGGATATGGATACGGGACGACACCTGCAGAGAATATGTTTGATGGCCTCCAATAGAGGGGGAGTAGTTAGCCTCGAAAAGCTGCTCTATGGTTTTTGCAATGTATATTCACAGATATTTTAATTTCTTAGGGGCCCACGAGTTTGATGACCCGGATCTCATCTCCCATACCCTTTCTTTTGGCATCTGTAAACTCAATACCTCTGACTTGCTCCTGTTTATTTGCAGCCTGGCTACCTCGCCAAACTGGGCCAGAACTGTCTACTGCCTTTAGGGATTCCTCCAGATTAGTTAGTGTTAGCAGCATATTGTCCGTGAATGCAGCGACTTTATGCACACACACGCCAAAGGGAGCCCCAACTAGTTCTTGGGAGGTTCTAATCCTGCTCAGGAGACAATCTAGGGGTATAGCATATAATAACTGGGACACCGGACATCCCTGTCTCGTACCCCTAGATACCGTCACCGGGTCTGAGAGTTCCCCATTTATAAGTAAGTGCAGAGAGGGGTTTTGGTTATTGGCTGCGACCTTTGACATAAAAGCCTCTCCAAATCCTATTTTGTGCATGGTGAGAAAGAGGAACCACCACTCTACACTGTCGAAGGCTTTGTCTGCGTCCTACGCGACCACTGGGGCTGCGGTACGTGATTTGTTGACCTTCTCTATATGGGCAATTCTTCTAGTGTTATCATGAGTTTGCCTACCGCGTATAAAGCCCGATTGATCGGGGTCTATCAGCTCGGGGACCAAAGGATCTAAAGGGGCTGCAAGGATCTTAGTATATATTTTGGCATCTAAATTAATAAGTGCAATTGGCCTGTATGAGCCACATACTGTATGATCCTTCCCTGGTTTAGGCAAAAGTACCACTTTCGCTTCTTCCATTGAGGGTGTATCCCCCCCCCCTCCCTTCCCAAGTCTGTTGAACAAAGAGGCCATACGCGGGGCCAGGAACTCCTTGTATGTCCTATAAAAATACGACATGAAGCCGTCGGGGCCTGGAGCTTTTGGGGGAGGCTTGGGGCAGGAGAAGAGCGTGGATTGCTTTGTGCACCTCGTCTCTGGCTATCTCCTTCTCCAATTCCTCCCTTTCTTGGGGCGTTATCATCGGTTATCTGCAGTTTTCCAAATAATCCACCTGGCTCCGCGTCTTAATTTTTAGGGTGGTTCTCTCCTTTTCTTCATTCCTTAGCATTCTTGCCAGCAGTCTGTCCGCTTTATTTGCTTTAATGTAATATTTAAGTTTAAAGGTACATAAGGGACCTATCCGCCCTGCTTGTTTGTAATGTTTCAAGCTGGCCTTCGACTGCCCTATACTCCTTCCTTACTTCCCCTGAGGGGTTGGCCGCCCTTTTGAGCGCGAGTGCCTTCAGTTTATCGTCCAGGTCCACTTCTAGCTGCCTACTTTCTCTCTCCCGTCTTACTTTTACCGCTATGATCTTCCCTCTTAAAGTGGGCTTGAACACGTCCCACATCATTCGAGGGTCTACTTACTGGGTCTCATTTGTTTGGAAATCTTTGTCTGTCCCCTCCCTCAGCACCTTCCTCAGGATTTAATCCTTGAAGATGTGTGCCGGGTACCTCCACTTGCAAAGCCCTGTTATTTGTTTTGATTGTATAAATGTCAGTGTGATGGGAGCATGATCAGAGAGGGTGATGGCTCCCACATCCGCCTCCGTCACTCTCCCCAGTAAGGGGCGCGACACCCATATATAATCTATCCTCGAGGCTGATCTATGTATGTGGGAATAAAAAGTGTATCCCTTGGATTCCCCTCTCTTTTCCTGCCAGGTGACTACTAGCGATAAGTTATCAATTTTCCCCTGTGATTCCTTCGAGGGCTTGTTTTGAGTATGAGATATTCTAGCGCTTCTGTTCCTCACAGGGTCCCATGCAAGATTTAAGTCTTCTGCTAATATTATGTTCCCCTTGGTGAACCCTTCTAATTTTTGCACCATTGATTTTATAAAGCGGTCCCGTTTTGCGTTTGGGGCGTACAGTGAGGCTAAAGTTATTGTTCCCCCTCCTTCCTGGAGAGTCATTGCTATGTACCGACTACTATTGTCTCTGCTCACACCCATTATTTTAAGCTCTAGATTATTTTTCATTGCTATAAGAATGCCCCCTCTCTTCCCTGGTCTATTTGACTGCTGTATTCAATCATAACCTCGTATTCTTATTCTAGGCCTGTCCTTCTCTTGTATATGTGTTTCCTGCAGGGCGATTAAGTCTGGGTGCTCCCTTGCTTAGAAGTGGTCTCGTTTTTTTCCTCTTAACTGGGGAGTTGAGCCCCTTTATATTCAGAGAGATAATTTTGTCATCACCCTTTCCTTAGCCATTGCTTAATTGTCTTCTGAGTGCTCCCCTTCCTTGGCTGGCTTCTTTGATCAATTCCAGACCTGGTTCCCTCCCGTTTCCCCGTACTCCTTTTGTCCTCCCTCCACCTCTTTGCTCTCTCCCTCCCCCACCCCCCGCACTGGGGTGGCTTAACCGGCCTCTAGCCTCTCCCGAATCTCCTTCTCGGATGTTGAGTCCTTCTCCTCCCCCAGTGATCCCTTTGGTGGGTCTTCCCTGACCCATGTGTTGCTACCAATATCTCCCCTCTCCTTCTCATCTCCTACCGCTTATATTACATTTACCCCTCCCCGGGCGCTCTTACTTTCTCCTTTGGAGCGTTGGGATACTCTACTTATTGGCGCTCCTTTCCGGGGGCTCAGTTTCGTGTGCCGGTTCTATCGCCGGTAGTCTCGTGCCTTGCGTGCCCCCGTTTTTCCTTGCTTTCTTCTTCGACTCCTAGATTGACCATTCCCATGCCTTCCTTTTCCGGTGTTCCTTTTCTTGTCCCTGAGATTCGATGTATGTCGGATCCACCTCTATGTCAAGTATGTCAGCGCCTTCCTCCACCGTTGTGATTCTCCTTTGTCTTTTATCAATTTCAAAACAAGAGGCCGAACGGGAAGGTCCATTTATAGCTTTATTTGCTTCACCAGCTATTGCACTATCAGGCGCATCAGCCTTATTTTGGTAAGTGTAATCTGGGAAAGATCCGGATACAGTTGAACCGCTGATACATTGAATTTGAGTTCATCGGATAGTCTGGCTGACGCTAGAATTTTCTCTTTCTGCTTGTACTCGTGCATAGCTACTAGGACGCCCCTTGGCCTAGCTCCCAGCTCATTCTTCTTTGGCCGTCCTCCATCTACCAGGATTTAGTCCGGGTCCGATACATCTATCAGGGAAACAAAAATTTGCTTTACTGATTGATGCAGCTCTGCATCCCCCACAGTTTCGGCAATTGACTTGACCCGGATGTTTGCCCTCTGACATATTTTCAAGGTCTTCGGTCTGGATCTCCATGTTGTGCGTGGCCCTAGCAAGGTGCTCCATCATGTCTTCCACTTTGTGATCATCATCTGCCAATTCCTGCAGGGCTTTTTTATTGGTGGCTACTCTTGCTTCCAGTATATGTAGTACACTCTTGGCCTCCTTTATTGCGCTGGTCAGGTCCTCCTTCATTTTGTCCAATTGTGATTGCATCATGTTTACCATCCTGTCTCCAATAATCTGGAAGCATCGTTCCATGAAATTTTGTGACCCCTCTTTCATCCTGAGCTTCTTCGTGGGAGCTTTCTTCCTCGCTCCCGTCTGCTCCCATGTCGCTGTCCGGCAGGCTTCCGCCCTTTCCTCCACATTTTCTGTATCACCCCCTCATGGTCTTTCCCCCTGCTTTTCGACATCTTAATTAGCTTCTGGGGTATGCGGTCGTGAAATTTGCAGGTCCCCGTCCTCTGTCAGAGCTCTGCACCAGACCGCTTCACTAGTGCACCTGCTTAGTGCTTTTTAGTGTGCTCTCTTATTCTGGTGTTGGTGGCGCAGCAACTCCCTCTTGCTCTGTAGCTCAGGCTGGGGTCTCCGGCCTGTTTCCTCTTTCCTACTTTCCTGGATGTCTTGGCACCGCCTGGGGGATGTTCCCACTTGGCCCCTTTCTCCCGTGGAGCCCGGCTGCAGTCTGTGGGGGTGTTGTGTAGAGATCCTTAGGTTCCCCCGCTGGGTTGGGGGGAGGCATGGGCTTCTCTGCTACCTACTCGCTTTTATGTTGCTGTGGCTCTGCCCGCCTCCGCTGCAGCTCCTCCTGTTCCTTTATTGCTGGGCGGTGGGGGGGGGGGGGTGAAGATCCGGGATGTGGCGAGCTGGTTACCTTTGCCCCTCTAAGTTTAGGCTTGGGGCCTTGTTTGAGACCGTCTCTGCACTGGATGCCGGATACGTTATATGCGAGGGGGCAGGAGCTGGATACTGGGTTATCTTCTTACTGTGTGCATGCTTATCACAGTCTCCGCCTCCCGGCTTCTCCCGCTGCTCCGTCCCTCACCGAGTTGGGCCAGCCTCCCCTGCCTCACCTCCGCTCCAGGCTCCTGCTCCTCGGGGTCACCTTGATCCCTCTCGCTTGCTGCAGTGGCTGTGTCCCACTTCATCTTCTCCCATTGCTCCACCGGCGGTGCCCACGCCTTTTCCTGCGGGTCTTTGGCGGGATACAGCTTCTCCTCTTCTCTGTGCTCTGTTGGCAGGTCCCACGGCGGGACCTGCCCTCCCTCCGGCAGATCCACCATAGAGGTCCGCTTCTCTTCTTCCTGCAGTTCCATCAGAGGGGCCTGCTCCTCTCCCAGATCACCCGCTACCTTTGGTCCGGCTCCTCCTCTTCTTTGCCTCCAGGGCCGCTCTGGGTGAGGAGGTCTCCTCTTTCCCTATGAGCGCCTACGCAGCCCTGATCCTACTGGCTAGACTGCTTCCCCCCTTTGTACTTGGGGATTCCTTGCAGGTCTCAGCTGCAACCTTTTCAGTCAGTCTCTGCTCCGCCTCCGGCTCACGGATCGCCTCTCTTTGCTCTCTTTGTGGCGGCCGCCCTTACTTAGCCGGCCCGGATTTTCGGATGACTGGTCACGTCCTGGACGCCTCTTCACTCCTGGTGCCGTTCCGGTGGTTGAGGTCTCTTCTCTGGCTTGTTTTCTTGCTAAAACATACCTGGGGAGGGGGTTTTAGCTAAGCAATTCATTGTCTGGGGCGGTGGGGGTGCAGAGCACACTTACCAACATGTTCCCACCCCGGCGGCCATCTTGGAAGTCTGGATAAACCTTTTTAAACAAATTTTACAGCAGCAATTATCAAAGATATGTGTTTCTCTCTGAAAATATGCAACCAAAATGTGATCTAGTTACAATGGCAACATTTACAAACTGAAAAGTAGGTTTCTCGTAAACTGTAAATTCCTGCATTTGATAAATTGATGATCAAGCGACTCTTACATTATCCTGTTTACAAAAATGACAAGACATCAAGAATACTGGAGATTTCTCTTATGGTCATGATTTCCTTTGTGGGATATAAATTAAGTTGTAAAAAAATATTTGTGCCATGTAATGCCAGGAAACTTCATTATTATTCTGGAAGGGTAGATAATCGCCTCTCCCAAAGCTTCTGATAATGGAATAATTCATACTAAGAATTACGCTCTCTTGAAGGTCCCAACATTACTTTTGTATTTGAAGTGTATTATTAACGAAAACCTTGGATGTGGAGTTTATTTATTTATAGTGCGCGCCTCACCCGAGGGTATCTGGGCACAATACAGGTTAATGTAGTTTCTCGGTTACACAAGGTTAGAGAGGTATACTTAATCAACAACATATAACATTATATACATATATGCATACATACATATATACACAGCAACAAACAGAAATAGAGTGACAGAATTGCATGGCAGAATGGTAAAAGGAGGTGCTTGAAAGTAATGTTGTATTTACAAAATACAGCAATATGGTGGAGAGGCGGCATAAGGGATAGATCATGTGGGCGGTCAGGATCGGGGTACTCTAATATGGGTTGTTGTTACTAATCAACCAGTTCTTCATGTTGTTTCTGAAGCTACGGAGAGACTGGTTAATTCTGATGCTGGGGGGGGGGGGCGTGTTTCAAAATTGGGCAGCGAGTACCGGGATACTATTGCCCCCAGCTTTTTTTAGTTTAAATCCAGGGGATTGTAGTAGGCCAGAGCAAGGTGATCTTGTTAATCTAGGCATAGTGTTTCTGGGCAAATTTATCTGAGAGATAGAGAGGGGCAGAATTGTTGAGGCATTTGAAAGTGAGTGTTGCAGTTTTAAGGGCGCTATTTTGCAGGATCTGCCATTTTTGGGTGATATATTTGTTAGCTCCTAGGTATAGACCATTGCAGTAGTCAATTTTCGAGAGGACTAATGCTCTGGCTAAGGTGGTGCAGCTTTTGGTCGAGAGGAAAGGTTTGCATGCTCGGATGAGCCTAAAATGTGTAAGCGCAGGTGAAGGCAGTTGCGCTGACCTGCTTCCTCAGATTTAGGGAGGAGTCTAAGTAAAAGCCTAGTGTTTTAACTGTGTTGGCTACTTTAATAGTGTTCCCATCAACTAAAATTAAATCGTCAGCATACGCCAACCATATCACAATACGGACCACAATTTGGGAGGGAAAGTGTTAACTTTCATAAGAGTATGGTCTCAAGCCGTAGAAATACTGGTTAAGCAAAGCTGGCGCCAGCATACAGTCTTAGGGCAACACCTCAAAGTCTGGCATTCGTCTGGTAGGGTCCAATCTTATCGGGACAGATGTATCTATATTAATGGATTGAAGAATATTAACTATGGCGGCACAACAGCCCCAATGCCAAAGTCTATTCCAAAAATACTCTCTACAAACATTATCAAATGCCATACTAAAGTCAACGAAGGCTATATAAAATGATGTCTTTTTTCTCCATGACTGCATTGTCAGCCACAAGAAACTGGTTTCATGATTCATCTGATGCAAGCCCATTACCAGAGAAACTTCAAATTGTAAGCGCTTCATGTATAGCCAGTGAATTAGCATCCAGGTTGAAGTAACTGACAGCCTACCTGCTGAGATACTTGCTGCCACCCCAGTTTTCTATGAAAAATAAGGTATCCTAAAAGATAGGTTCATACTTTACATTTTTGAAATTAAGATTCCACTAGCGGGAGCCAAACAAGCTCCTGGGTATCAGGCAGCACCCAGTAGACAGGTGCTAAAACCGGGGAACCAAGAGCTAGTACACAGCTTACAGCAAATATAACTAGTCATACATGTAAAGTATGTAAAGTATCTGCATCCCCTCACCCAATAGAGCCAACGCCCCATGACAATAGTTCTGAGCCTAATCAGCCCCTCTCATCCCACCTCCCCTTAACTTTGCTCTCCCCACCCGCTGCAACATGTTCCCCCCTCGAGCTTCATCGCCAGCAACCACTGGTCCCTTCAAGGGGGATGCAAGTGCAGGTTCCGTTCCAATTTGTCCCATATTTCTTGCCATACTGTATATCGGGCATTCGTGCCCTCCCCCACGCACAGCTGAGCACTCACATCCCTCTCGGCTCTCACCCACTTATGCCAACTCCTGTGGGAGAGGAAAAACAACTTTTTGCCCATTATGTATGATCCATTATGTTGAAATGTTCTTGGGTCCCAATTCTTATTCTCAAATACTCAATTTTAATGTGACATATGCATATTTATAAGATTTCAGTTGGCATAGGGAGCCAAAGGTAGCTCCTGGTAGCTGCTGGTTTGAAGCGAACAAGGCTCTGCTAAGCTAGAAACAGGAGCTCAATAGCCCAGCAATTTCGAACCCTGCTTTAGACTAACATCTCCTGACAGCCCAGCAAAGCTGGAGCTCCTGTGCTCCGCGCACCGCTGCAGGAGCAGCATCTCCACCTCGCCATGACACGGCCATAGGTAAGCGAGGAGCATGCTGCCCAGCACCCATTTACCCACTGCTTCCAGCGATTTATCCATATTGATTAATATGATCTGACTTTAAGAGCAAGAAGCATTACCAACTTTGCTTCCCTGGTATAGCCTGAGCTATTGCCCAATTTGCAACCTGCACATGATCTCCTTACGAGTGTGGTGATTCCACCCTCCAGATGGCCGCCCGAAACGAAGCAACCTCCCCTACTACCTATCTTTGATCAGCTGCTTATTCCTTATCCTGATTGGCTGGTCATCTACAGTAAGACCAATCAGCACACGCCGGCAGGTGAGCGCTTGCCCGACCCCAAGGCACGACCTAAGGCACAGCTGACTGTGCTGACCGTGCGAATCCGGTGAATAGGCAAGGACATGCCGCCCCCGCATCTTCCTGCTCCCAGTCTTGCCTAAGTGCACAAACCGCCTGGCCGGAAACTGAGTCACCCCCAGAGCCGCATATCCACGTTTACTCATTTACTCGCAGTAAGTCCACATGGCTGCAAACTTTGTTGTCATAACACCTGGTGTTCTCTCAAACGTTTAGAACTTCTGATTGAAGCCTGGCTACCGCTGCTCTGCTCACTTGTGTCCGCACACACTGATTTGACATTCCATGTCCTGCATGGGCTAAACGCTATCCTTCCGCACTCTGTCATTTGTATCCACACCCATAGTTAACACCAGTGTACTGTGGATGAACTGCTTTTGTCACCTGCCCCTTTAACTCTATTGAAGAGTAACATACCTCTGACCTACTGACCCACCTAGATCCCTACTGAAAATTGTGATGCTCCTTGATGTTTACTGCGTTGTACTGCTCTCAATGCGGCCTTACATGTTGAACTGCCTAAATATATCAGACTAGTCAATTTGTGCTCTGTATTATCTAATAGATTAGCCTAATTGGTCAACCACCTGTTCAGATCTGCCCAATCAAACTGTCCACTGCATTACTTCAGCGGATTAACCTACTTGTGAACTATTCGCTAGACCTGCCTAGTCTATTTTGAGCATTGTATTACCTCAGTGGATAAGCCTTTTTGTGAACAATTTGCTTAGATCTGCATAGTCTATTTGTCAACCGCACTACCCCTGGAGATTAGCCTAACGTAAATTGTTTGCTTATATCAGTCCAGCCTAGTTGTGTACTGCATAACCTTGTAGTCTTTTAGCTAGTTTGTGAATAGCTAGTACTTGCCGGACTAGCGAATTGCCCCACACACAGCCATGAACAGAAATAAGACTCAGCTGAATGTCCCACTTCTATGTTTACTTTGTCTTTACACTATCATGGCCCTTATTAAGCTCGCACCTTGCCCAACTCAGATGAGAAATAACAGACTAAGATCAAGATTTACCCACCTTTACGAGCCAAAATCTAATAGTGACTATCCTCAAAAAACACCTTAACCCTAATGCCATCCTTCTTGCTCAGGACCCAACGTCCAGACCAGAGCTGGTAAACAAGCATAGAATACCTACCTCTAATCACACTCTATCTACTTATACTCACATCAAAACTAACCAGTCCAATATCATATACTCTCCTCCTCATAAACTTAGTAGCACCACTACTATATCAGGAGCTCTCATTAATGCCAGATCCCTTGTGGCACACGCCACTGAAATTGCAGACACCATTTCTAACGACAACCTGGACCTTCTAGCAATAACTGAATCCTGGCTTCACGAAGCAGCAGGCCCTTCCCTTATGCTAGCTATCCCTGAAAATTACCATATACTTATATATATATATATATATATAGAATAGACAGACCCAAGGCCAGAGGTGGCCGACTAGCCATTATCGCCAAAACCAGCCTCGCCATTAGACTTGCCACTCCACCTGCATACCATTCATACGAGGTCATATCTAGTAACCGGACACTAACCATTCACCTGGTATACAGACCCCCTGGTCCACTGGGAACCTTTGAGGAGGTTCTATCCAGCCTTCTGGCCAATAACTTGAAAGACTCCTCACAAATCCTATTGATGGGAGATTTCAATTTGGGCTTTAACGACCATGAAAACAAACATGCCCAATCAGTAGCAGCCATACTTGCAGATCATGGCCTCACACAAAAAGTCCATACTCCAACCCACATTAAAGGTAAAGTCCTCGACTGGGTGGCCGAGTTGAATTGTAATTTCCATCACCAAAGTCGCCCCGCAATCTTGAACCGACTACCACCTTATCAGCCTCTCCTCCACCCTCGAACTTCACAGTTCCAAAGCTACTGCCATTGCACCTCCACTCCAAACTAGACGAAAGTTATTACAGTAGATAAACTACCTCTCCTCCCCCCACCCATCAATGCCCTTGCCAGCAAAGCTGACCCCAAATCTATGACATGGGCTCTTGACACTATTGCACCTGTTAAACACTGTAAAAGTAGGCAGAAAGCACACCTTAATGCTTGGTTCACGCCGCACCTCAAAGAACTTAGACTCCAAAAACAAAAACTCCAAGCTACATGGCGTCATTCTCACATGAATAAGAATAAAGTTAAGCTAACCAACATTGCTAACATGTATAAAAAAGAAATAATCCTTACAAAAAAGAACATGTTCAGCAACAGAATATCCAAGGTTAACACCAAGACCAAGGAATTATTGGATGGTGAAATAAATATTCTCTGTTCTTCGGGAATGGAATTCCCTATATCCCCCCCACAGATAACGTCCCCAAAGACAAGCAATGGTGCACCGACATCCAAAAGGCCTTGTCAGATAAAATCGCAACTCTCCAAATCAAAATAGCCAACAAAAAATCCATACTGCTCCAGACTGCTCCGCAACCTGCCCCTGACACCACATCGGATAAATCCCCCACTCCCTTCAGATTCACTAAAATATCCATCCCAGAGACCGAAAAATTCATACTTTCCTTGAAGCCTTTGAATTGCCAGGGTGACAATTGCCCGGCACAAATTATAAAGGATGCAGCTCGAGACCTAGCCCCTTTCATTACAAAGCTTATTAACGCCTCATTCATGACAAATAGAGTGCCTATTAATCTTAAAGAATCGTGGGTTCTCCCACTATTGAAAAAGCAAACTCTAGACCCTGCTATCCCGGCTAATTATAGACCCATCATCCCCTTCCTCCTCAAAATAATTGATCGGGTAGCTTACCTTCAAATCCAGGATTACCTCGAAGCCAACCACTTACTAGGCACCCACCAGTCCTGCTTTCGTCCTCAACAAGGTACGGAAACGGCATTAATGGACCTCATGACCCAAATTGATGAGCTGAAGGATAATGGGAAAACAGATATGGTGGTACTCCTTGACCCATCGGCGGCTTTCGACTTGGTGGATCATACAGTCTTATGTAAACACCTCGAGTCGGCTGCCCATTTTTCAAGTGTTGCTATAACCTGGGTTCAGTCCTTTCTATCAAAACGCACGATGAGAGTCTTCTCCCCATCAGCATCTTACACAAACTATGCATATGACACCCAGATCCTTATTCCCCATTTGGGCAACTTTGTTGAGGACACGTTCTTGGTAAAGAAGATACACCTCCTCATTCAGGCATGGATGGCATCCCATAGCCTCTGCCTGAACGACGATAAAACTGAGATCCTGATCCTGGGCTCAGAGTCCAACCTAAACAAACTTAGCTCCAGTTACGCCTTTTTCAATATTGACAGCAACACAATTAAGGTGATGCCCGTTGTAAAAACCCTAGGCTTTTACCTGAACTACATCTTAACACTCAAACAGGTCAACTCCCTAGCATCCTCAACGGCTTATGCCTGTAAACTCATTAGAACCGGTCAACCATTTCTCTTTGAAACTAGCTGCATCACACTTGCCAATGTTCTAATAATGTCCAAACTGGACTACTGTAACGCTCTGTACGTGGGCTCCAACAAATACATCTTAGACAAAATTCAAAGACTACAAAATAACACCCTAAGAGCAGCCCTAAATATTCCTAACAGAGAACACATCTCTAATTTCAGAAGAGATGCCTGCTGGCTAAAAATAAATGACAGGATTCTTCTCAAAACAGAATCACTCACAGCCAAGTGCCTTAACAATATAGTACCCCCATACCTTACAGAAAGAATAAATAGGAGAACATCAACACATCCAACGAGAGCAGTCAATGCCCACCTTCTCGAGATTCCGAACCGAACCAAAGTAGGTGGCTCTAGCTTCCCGGTCAAAACGTCTACATCTTGGAATGCACTTCTCCCTAACCTGAGATCTGAACAACTCTACCGAATATTCAGACGCAACATGCTAAATTGGCTACGCACCAACGACCACTAAGACCAGTCCATCCCAGACCCATCTCTGTCCCACAGTATATGACGCTCCTTAATACTCTTATCCTTATCTCACCTTTGTATTACTGTACCCACTGCATCTTTTGTAATCTAGCCATTAGTCCTACTGCACTTTGTGCCCACAATCTTTGTCCTTAGCGCCCTTGCACTTCTGTAACCCGCACGCGGTGACTAAGTGCTTGTTTATGTTGTTCGTATAGTATTTCCTGTAACTAAGCTTAAAGTATACTTCTGTGTTGCGCCCAGCTATTCAAGGGTTTGGAGCGCATTATCAATTAAACAAAAACATGATCATGCATACTTTCACACATGAAGGATGTAAGATGCGCAATATATTGCATAGAAATGCTGATGTCTGTCCACAGGTCGTGTAGAAAAAGGCTCCATGTGTGTGAGAAGCAGCAATGGTGGATGGTGAAATAAATAAGTAGGAATACTGCAATACCACACCAATGGTATCCTCAAAATTAAACAAGTGATTGCGTATTGGCTCCTGCTAGTCAATTAAATACCCTGTTGTGGCAGAATTCGGAGCAGGTCTAATGGTGAGGGGCTATGCAGTAGCCTGGTGATCGTCTTATGCAGAAAGCATTTTGGTGCCCTCCTAGACATCAAGAATGTAATGAAGAACGGGAAGGACCACACATGCCAATCAGGATAGATTTGGTTAAAAGTTGGCCATATTCATGCCTGCATGAAACAATTATCTAGTTCAGAAATCAAATCTATGGCACTTCCCATTTGGATACATTTGCACTACAACTGTCAACAACCTACCCAATGACTAAAACCTGCATCAAGTAGTTAAAGAGAATAATGTTGGTAAAGCAAATACATGCTGTGCTTAAAACCAAAGTGGCCATCACAAATGGGAAACCTCTACTCAGGTTAGAAGATTCGGCATCTGAAAAATCTACTTTGCTGCAACATCAAGTTTGTAAATAGTCCCACAAACAATATTAGTTTCAACAAAGAGAAACAAAAAGGTTGTACTAAAGAGCATGGATGAAAAGCCTGCTTGCATGTAAGACGGGTGAACCCCTGGGAGCCCGTGGGGGGCGCTGCTGAGCAGCCACAGGATGGCTCCCTTCTTCTAACTCTCTGCGCCAACTGCCTGTGTCCTGGCAAGATAGCCGCTCCCACAACCCTTCCCTGGCACCAAAAAGGGGGAAAGAGTCAGATATCCTAGGGAACAACCACCGCAAATCTGCTGCCGCTGTGTGCCCTGCTGCCGGTGCTACAATGCCCGGAGATCAGAAGACCCGCAGCCAAAATGGGCTGTGTGAGACACCTGGCTGCGGCCCCCTCTCCTTGGTGACACGGGCTGTGTGGGACGACCCTGTGGGGACAGCTACCGCTTGTGTTGGAGATACTGTGACCTGCTGAGAGAACAGGAGACCCGGTGCTGGGGAGAGGGGCAGACTCCCGCTGGCCAGGCAGGTGTGGAGGACCCACCACCGCTGGAGGTAATAAGCCAGATCGCGGCAGAAGCAGGTGAGCGGAGCGGGGCCCTGACACCTGATGCGGGCGAACGTTGGAGGTGACCCGCAGTCATGTCCACCCCCCCACCGGGCGCTGCAACTGAAATGAGGGGCACGCTGCACAGCAGCTCAGAGGAGGAGACTGTGGAAATCTAGGCCAGCATTGTGACTCCACTGAAGCCCGCTGGGCGGCCGATCCAGACTTCCTGTGGCAGAGGGAGAGCTCCTGTGGGACAGATCTATAGCCAGTCAGCCCAGAGAACTGTATGGCTGTGCTGTGGGATGCATAAACCACTGATGAGGAGCTGAGCGCCACATAAACACTGTATACCGGATCCCTGCCCTTGGTGATACAAGGGCTAATGAGCCCATGCATGTGTGATTCTCCCCATCAATGAGGCGCTGCAGCACCAACCCGAGAGTCGCAGTAGCAGTTATTGGACTACACTTAAAAGCATGCATTTGGCATGTATGACCTCGCACTATTCCAACACACACCGGGCGTAGTGGGGGTGTGACCCTACAACTATACCGGACAAAGGCTCACAAGAACAGGAGAGAGACCCGGCCTCAAGGGACCCTCATCTGACACGCTGAGGGGGAGGCCCCGTTGGGGATTTGCGGACCTGCGCTGTGCCAAGGTAGGAAGACAGCTTACTAGAACCTGCAGCCATGACAAAAGGTGGGGTGGACAAAAGAAGCAAAACACAATAGAAGCATTTGCGCGGCAGCCCAACAGACCCCGGGCCGAGACAACCCCACATGCCCAGGCGGTGCCAGACTTGGAGGGACCGGTGCCCCGGACTCCAACCCACAGGCAGCTGATGGAGAGCATGCAAGCTGGCTCCCTTAACATGACAGACAAGCCGGATGGCATCACAACTAATATCAACACTTTCAATGGCAAGAAGGAGAGGGTGTCCACGCGAGTGACAGAGCCCGAAACACGGATCGGGACAACAGAAGATTATGTTCACGTGCTCAAGACCCAGGTGGCAGAGATGGCCAAGGACCTGAAAAGTGCCCTGTCCAAGTGTGACGACCTGGAGTCGCGATGCAGGAGTAGAAACATATGCATAGTCGGTCTGCCCGAGGGGTTTGGAAGCTCCCCAATAGAAGTGGCAGTGGATAATCTATTCAAGGGCCTGCTGGGCGAACAGCGCTTTTCCCCATGTTTGTGATTGAGCGAGTACATAGAACACCATCAGTGAGACCGCTCGGAAATCCTTAACTACCGGGATCACGACACAGTGCTGCGCCTAGCTAGAGAGAGGGGCCTGCTGCGATATGAGAACACCACAGTACACATATACCCCGACTTATCAACTGCAGTTCAGCTGGAGCTAAAGTCCTTCCTGGTAGTTAAGCGTATGCTTCAAGAGAGAGACACTCCTTATGCCATGTTATTTCCAGCGATACTACGCATTCAGCATCGAGGCAAGACCATATTTTTTACAATCCCGGAAGAGGCAGCGGCATACATCGAGGCCAATATACTGGTTTGCCCTTAGCAGATACCAGATGATGAGGCTCAAGTTGTATTCTCGTCCATATGATCGAGAATCCCTCGCCGTGAAATCCTGGTGCAGCTGGAGCCCCTGTCTAATTGTTTAGTGTTACTGTGGGAGCAGACGTGCATAGAACATTGATCCTTAAGGTGGGTCGAACGAGCTGGTAACGGTGGTTTGTTGAAGCTACGCAGTTGTCCCTCTATGCAAGGTTGCGGGTACACAGAAGTTGTTGGGGTTAGGGAGGGAACGGGAGGCAAGGTAGCATTGACCCTGATTGAGGGCACAATGAGAGTGGGGGGAGATTGGGGTCAAGTTGGAGGGTGAAAGGGTTAAAACAATATGTCTTAGCAGGCGCATGACGCAGATCATCAATGTCCATGACCTACCTATCGGGTCACAGCAGGGTAAAAAAAGAGCAGCAGCGGTGTTCCAACCACCTTGGGTCTGCATGGAGAGCATTAAGGTACCAAGCTGGAATGTAAGTGGGCTTGGAAATTACTCCAAGGCGCAGAGGTTGACATCTTACATTGACAGATACAGGGTTCAGATACTTTTTCTGCAAGAAACACATAAGCGGGGTAACAGGAACATTACCTATGCCAAGGGATGCGGGGCCAATCGGTTCCATACTGAGTACTCAATGCAATCCAGAGGTGTGCTAACATTAATACATAAAGGGGTAAATGCCTGCCCACACACATCGACCCAGAGGGCCGCTACGTAATAGAACACTGTAAACTACTAAGTGGGGAGGTGCTCCTGGGGAACTCCTATGGACCCAGCATAGACGACCCATTGTTCTAAAAGGGGCTAACGGGAATCCTCATGGGCTATCCAGGCACACCGATTATATGGGAAGCCTGCTGCATTCAGCGATTTATGGCGAAGCTTGACCTCTGGGACAGATCGCGCACTCTTCACCCAGGTGACCGAGGATACACCCATTACTCATGTCCGCATGACATGTCCTCCAATATAGATCTCTTCTTGGTCTCAGATGGCCTGGTGGGGCAAACAGTGACGACCGACATACTTCCCTACACATATTCAGACCACTCCCCTATTGTACTCTCCCTAAACTGGGGGACAACCAAACGCAACAGCAGCCTGTGGCAATTTAAATCCTTGTCGCTGCAAGATTTGGTCTTTATGAGTAGCATAGAGGAGGATATTCAGACCTACATCCAGACGAATGACGGTAGCGTAACATCAGAAAGTACACTCTGGCAGGCATTTAAGGTATATATAAGAGGCATGGTCATGTCTAAGGAATTTGGTGTGCTCAAAACTATCCGAAAAGATATTGCCAGCAGTGAGAGCAGACTCAAAGATCTGGAGAGACAGTATGTGGCGACACCCTAGCCGAACTACCCTGGCAGATATAAAAACCCAGCTGGCGGAATGAAAGCACCACGCAGACCGAGAGGTTAAGTACTTCGCCAAACCTGCCGCCGCCAGGAAATAAGGGGGGGTGGCGAAGGCCAGGCAGACTGTTAGCTGGTATGATCTGAGCGGAAAGAGGGCCAGAGCATGTGGTGGGTGTCCGAGACGAGACCGAGCAGTTGCAATACTCAGACCAGGCTGTCAATGACATGTTTCTGCAGTTTTATGAGGCACTGTATACAGCACAAGACCAGGAAGAAAACGGTTTTACAAACCCTGTTGGACTCCGTAACAATGTCGATCCTAACAGACACCACCAAAGAACCGATAAACTGCCCTTTCACTGAAGAAAAAATACTCTGAGTGATAGGAGACTTGACAAGAAATAAATCCCCCGGCCCGGATGGCTTGACCACTGAGTTCTACATGGAGTACAAGGCCACACTGGCCCCTTACTTGCTAAAAGGTGTGAGAGGAAGCGCTGCAGATAGAGGGCCTGCCACAGTCACTTCGAGAGGCCACAATCATAGTTCTACTTAAATCTGGCAAAACCAGAGACGAATGTGGCTCGTATAGACCACTATCCCTCAAACATGGACACTAAATTCTACGCTAAAATAATTGCCAATAGGCTACTACCCCGATGCAGGCACTAATACATCTTGACCAGACCGGATTTGTCCCTGGCAGATCCGCATCTCTGAACCTTAGGAGGCTATTTAATGTCATGTCTTGTATGATGCCTACAGCATAGGCGGTTGCCCTGGACGCCCAAAAGACGTTCGACATGGTGTCCTGGCCCTTCCTGTTTGAGGTACTACGCAAATGCAATCTGGGCGAGCACCTTATCCAATGTATCAAACTGTTGTACACGTCCCCAGTAGCCACATTACGGGTTAACGGGATACATTCCAGGCTGCTTGCAATGAGCAGGGGGACCCGGCAGGGCTGTCCATTATCACCCATACTCTTCGCACTGGCAATTGAGCCAACGAGCAGACATGATACGACAATGCCATAATTTTACTGTATGCAGATGATTTATATATATAGGACCCACAAGTCAACCTAGATCCCGTTATGGAGGATGTCACCCAGATGGGACGATATTCTAGATTCACAATAAACTATGGGAAGTCGGAAGTGTTTCCCCTGACAGATAGCACACTTCACCCTCAAGGCACCTTCCCCCTACAGTGGTCACCAGACCAATTCATATACCTGGGCGTTGTTATTTCAAGGGACAGAAACAAGTTGATGACAGACAATTTTGTGCCTGATTCATGGAATTATTTGCGTGAAAAACGCAGATTTGCGCGCCTTTCTGTCCGAAAATCCCCATACTTTAAACAGGGATTTTCCGACAGAAAGGCGCGCAAATCTGCGTTTTTCACGCAAATAATTCCATGAATCGGGCAGTTTATGGCGTGGCCAGCCATGCGCACGCGAAAATGGAGATGTGGTCCAGACTGCCATTGTCACTAGCTGGACGACTGTGTTTGATAAAAACGGTTCTGGTGCCCAAACTATTACACACTTATGTCAATGTGCCGCTCTGGGCGGGGAATCAGTAATTCAGGGAATTATACAGAGACATGGCTAGCTTCCTGTGGCACTCAGGAAAAAATGGGAAGACATGGCAAGGCCTTACAACCAAGGAGGGTTCACAAATACACAAATAGAAGTGTACTGGCTGGCAGCCCAGGCCCAGTTTTCCACCTATTGGTATGGCACGAGCACGCTCCCACCACACACTAAGTTGGAGAAGGCGGCGGCGATGAACGTATACATGAAAACCCTGATATTGGATACCACCTATACTGGTGACTGTCGATATGACCCTGTCCAGACAACGCTGATCGCCTAGAGGGCCATCTTCAAGAGGCTAACAGAGGCAGACCATTTTACCGATGGCTGCCACTGTGGAAATGTCTTGGGCTCCCCCGACATGAGACGCCACACAAGCGGAATGGACAAAACCGGGCTACAGGGCGATAGGGGACCGTTTCCCGGGAGGCCAGTTCTTGACACCACACACATGATGAGCTGAACACAAGGGTACACCCATTGAGATGCTGCAATATTACAGAATACGAGCTGCTGTGCAGGCTAGGTGGGAATGTTACCCAGTGGAGCCCCCGGAGATTGCCCTGGTTACTCTAATAGCTAATTTGTATGGCTGTCGTCGATTGCTTTCCACCCTATACCGTAGAATCATAGAAGAAACCCTTGTGAGAACAGATATAGCCTGAGAGAGGTGGGCAGCGGAGATGGAGGTGTCTGAAGTGCGATGGAGGTCCATGTGTATATTTACAAAGGGCGTGCCTATGAATATGAGACTAAAGTTGATTCAATACAATATATTACATATGCTGCACTATACCCCGAGGAAGTTGTACAATGATCATAACGGGTGCTACCCAAGGTGTGGGTCAGAAGAAGCACGGTATTTTCACAAGCTGTGGTCCTGCCCTAAACTGAGGCACTTCTGGAGGGAAATATATGGGATACTATCCACCGTAGTTGATAAAAATCTGAACTTATCCCAGATGAGCATATTATTTGGGGAATGGAACGGAATCCCTAAGTGCTGCTTGCAAGCCTTACTGAATATTGGCTGCAGGGTCGCAAAGAGGTGCATACAAGGTAAATGGACAGACCCGCACTACCCCTTTACCCCACTGTGCAGAGCTGGAGGAGGGAGTTAACATGGGTAAACAACAGTGAAGAGACGTACATTGCGTTACTACCGGTCACTTCCCGCTTGAGAGACATATGGTGCGACATCCGATCTTTCCTCACGAAAGATCAAGACAATGAGACATAGGCACTGTACCTCCAATGTAAGACTGTGACCATATTAACCATACAACATTGTTGATGTTGTAAATCTGGTGAACCCATATGGGCTTTTAGCTTGTCCCCATTATCCTGAAACTTTCATTATGCTTGATCTCAGATGTATAAGCAGTGACCAACGAACCCTGGATTCAATACAAAGAAAACATTCTGGTATAGCTCTGCTAAACATTTCACAAAGTTGTCGGAAGCAATTTCACTGTTGGAATTTACAATGCAAATGTAGCCAGGAGTAAGATTTTGAGGTGGGGAGGATTATTTTAGTCCCTAGTTTTGGAAGTTCTATTTAAATGGACATATCAGTAAATAAAAGGCACTGCTCATTGCCGACTGGGATATTTTTTAAGCAAGCAAAAATGCATTGTCATTTTAAAATTAGGCATTTCATTGTAACATATACTTCCTTTTTAAATGGTAATTACCATAAATGCAAAGGGGTTTTATTTTCTTATATGCCCCTCTTTAGATCAGATCACCACATAGCACGGTTACTCTAGACTGCATACGCTGCTTGTGTCTCTGGTCTGAACACAGCAGTCAGTGCAGGTGGCAACTCTGAGCAGATGCTGGCTTGTCTGGTACTCCCAATTTTTGGCAAATGTGTGTGGCACTTGTCCACAAAATGACTGCAGCCATTGTTACACAGGAATGAGAGAGGAAAGGTGGCTTCTGAACTGAGAATATCTGGTTGGCCTAGCAAATGGAAATGCCACGGCATGAAAATTCTATATCACTAAAGTTTCGTTTTCCAATCTCCTCCGTCGTAATACCCATATTTGTTCGAATCAGCAGCTTTGTAAGATGCAAGTTGGGTGCTGGGCTTTCCATTTCCCAGCCATGCAGTGATTTGTAAGGTTGCAATAGTGGCTATTTCACGTACAATTGGGTTATTTTGGGCTGATTTTAAATGCAGATCTGTGATTTTGTCCTCGAGTCTGCCTCTCTACCCTCACTCTCAATCTCTCTACACTCATCCAACCACCCCACTACCTCTAATACCCACCCACCACCATTAAAAGTTCTGGTTGGATCTTGTTTATGCTATTTTGGGCTACTTTCGACAAGTCCTCCAGAGACTGCTTTGTTCTTAATGTTTTTATGCCCCCTACGAACTATCAACATCCACCTACCCCACACTCTCTACCACCACCCCCAATCTCTCTACCCCCACTCACCCAAAACCCCTCCACTCTCCCTACCCGTTACCACCCACACTAGTCCCTCTACCAATCCCCCTTCTCTACCCCCACCCACCAAAATCCCACTCACTACCCCACCTACCCACTATACGCCACTCACCCCATTCTCTTTAACCCCACCCACCATTATCCCCCTCTACTCAAACCTACCCCCTCCTGCTTCAAACTCTAGCTCCTCTCTAGCCTCACCACCCTACCCCTCCTCCCCACCCACACTATTCACTCTCTACCGCATCTCACACTCTCGCTTTTTTTCTTACCCTCTCAGGCTTGCTCACTCATTTTTGCTTTGGCTCATCATCGATAACAACCTCTATCAATGGCTTCCTCCCTTGCTCTATTCCCCTTCTCATTCTCTTGCACACCTGCATCCCTAATTGCAATCTCTTTAGAAACGTTGCACGTGCCTCCTTGCACCCGTGTGCCTATAAATGCAAAATCCGAAGAACAGACGTAAATGCCAAAACTATTGGCTTTGCCCATGCTTGTTCTTTGTTGGTAGCATTTGCCCAATTTTAGGGAGTAAAACAGATCGTTACAGTGCTTGTCCCTTTGTTATAAAATGCCATAGATAAAATGATAGGATAACCACCTCAGTGCTGCTCAGGTTAGCACAGTTAAGAAATGAGTGATGTTCTTCTTAATCTAGTGGATCTTGTAGCAGAAAGTGTTGTTGTTACACGTGTACTTTTAGGAATGCCAAAAATAATTCAATTTCTTGCCTGATGAAGCCCTTATTTACAGTGTACAATAAACTCTCAGCAAGTTCCTCACTGTCGCTGCATCATTGGGAGTACCATGGTCCCTTGTTTATTTGCCATAACATTTGGTCGACGAGTGCTGGCAGACCCCCGAGGGTAAAACCATCTGATATCTAAGTGATTCTGTTTTTTTTTTTTCTCCCGGATTATTGCCAGTTAGTTGGTTTCAAGAGAGTGGCTGAATAATTAAATATACTGCTCGGCCGAGATTTCTGTAATCGTTAAACTGAAACGTTTTCTTCACAATGAGCATCCCGGGCTCTACTAAACTAAACTAAACTATGTTCGTGTACTTGAATATTCTTAGACAGATTCAGTTGTTCTACTTGCACGGGTAGAAATATCCCCGAACAAGGAAATAAAGAAGAGAAGATTTCTCACCTACCTACATGAAAACGGCATCTAAGTTGTCTACACAAACGTACTTGTGCGAAGGCTCGTGTCTAGGAGCTACTTCAAAGGCATGTCACCATGGTAGTGTGTCTAGTTCCTATCCGAGAAACGGACCTTAGCAACGCTCCGGATCCTCTTCATCACGTGTGTGGCACGTTCTGACGTGTCTGGTAAATCACGTGCCTCAGGTTGCGTACTTCATCACCAACACAATATCGTTTGGGGGGAAGCCCCTGAGTGGGCATTCAGTAATTTAGAAGAAGAACAATATCGTCTCTGGCGTTGCCGGAGCGTGAACGCTGGAGCTTAAGACAGCATCGTAGCCAAGAGCTGATGAATACCGTCGTTCCACCATTACCAAGCGAATAAGTCTTAAAGCTATCGCATACTTGTCTTTTTGGAGCGTGGCTATTTGCCCTGCCCGGAAAAGGGAATATTTCGGTGTATTTTGGGGACTAGTTATGTGCAAGGCGGCGTTTTTGTGCAGTGGGCTGAGCTCTGGCAGCGTTCCCAGGCGAATTTCGAGTATACCAGTTTACGGTTATGCGCATATTTATTATTTTTGTTTTTTCGTGGATAGACTTTTTTTGTCGTGCCCGCTTGGGTGGGATATTTTGGGTATTTGTTATGTGCAACAGAGAGGGGAGATGTGTTTTGAGCAGTGGGACATACTTTACTATTCTGTGCAGAGGGACACACTTGGGTACGAATTTGAAGCATAAAAGTTTACAGTAAGACAGGAAGTGACATTTTTTGGATTGTTTTCCCGTGCAGAGAGGCGATTTGGCCTGCCAGGAGGAGAGGGTTATTTTTCGAATCTATGTGCAGCAGTTTGGGGTGGGGGGGATAAGGGAATTTGTGCAGTGGGGCATACGTGAGCATTGTATCGCCCTTCAGTTTAGCACCATGTCATCATTGCACAAGAGAGAAGGCCATCGTGGTCGAGAGCTGATGAACACGGGCACGCTTGAGCATGTATGCTGCGCAGAGAGACACATTTGGGTAGTGAAAAATGGCAGACTACTTGTAGGAGCAGTTTGTCCAGTGAAGAGTGTGCATTTGTAATGTGTAGCAGAGAGGGGGCTATTGTTTTTTTTCAGTTGCGAACTTTGGTGTTCTGTTGGGAGAGTGCAAACTTAGGTGTTTGTCCAATACAGAAAGCTGGGGAAGTATGGGATGGGTTTTCTTGCAAAGCGGGGGGGGGGGGGGTTTCTCTATGCAGAGAGTGAGATGAGATTTCCCTGCACGAAGGTTTTTTTTTGAAGATTTGTCAGCAGCAGTGCCTAATGGATGTTGTTTGTTCAGTGCAGCGAAAGGGATATCTTTGAGCGTAGATTTTTACGGGTCTTGTGCAGAGTGGTGGATTTTCTCTATACGAAGTGGCAGATTTAGTATCTGTTTGTACAGCAAGGTGAATTGCAGTAAATCATGTTACATTTTGGTTTTGGGTTCTGTGCAGAGCAATCTCCACAGGACTAGGAACAGGTTTGTAAGTTGAAATGTGAAAGTGTAGGACCTGAGTGGTGATTTGTAAAGGGGGCACATGGTTTTACAAAGGAGGGTCTAGGTGGCCTTTGAAGATGAGAATTCGAAGTCCCTTTAACAAAGGGGCATGTGGCCTTGTATGGGTGGTTTTGGGTGGTAGCAAGGCGCAGGGGTCGGATTTGAGGAAGAGTAGCTGGGTAGAGCTTTGTCGTTCAGGGGTCTACATGACACATTAGGATGTTATGGAAGATGCAATGTAAGGGTGGACTGAATTGGATCCTGTCATTACTTTTCAATGGTTCTTTTCAAGAATGTTCTTTGTTAGGGGTGATTTGGATGGGGCTTATAGAGAAGGCATCACTTTTGTATCTTTGCACTTTGGATCTTTGCAGAATGGTTTCAAATGGTGCTTTGTACCTTGACCTAGTGCTTTTTTATGGTGTTTTGCAGAGTGAGGGTAGGATTGGATATTTGTATTGGTGTTCTGGATGGGGGCTTTGCGGGAGACGCCAGAATTCAACCTTTTCAGAGATTTATTTGTGGGTGGTTTTGTAGAGGAGCTTCAGGAGAACTATGCCGGATAGGTTTTGGGTGGGGTTTAATATGTGGGGCAGGCTGTGCCCTTGACAGGGGTTTTCAATGGCACTATCGAGAGTGGTTTGATCTTGGATGCAAATGGCTTGGGATTTTTTGAATCGGGGAGTTTTTTTTTTTTAACGTAATTTTTATTGAGACTGTTCTTATAACATACAAACTGTTCCCCCTACCTTCAACTCCCTTTGTCTCCCTCCTTTTCCCCCATCCACCGGACCGCTGCTACCATTGTCAATATCATGTCTTTAATATCCAGTCCTCTTTTAGATTCAGCAAAATAAATCCAATACTGGTATTCTATGTTGGAGCCAATTCTCTTAAAAATCTTTATGAAGAAATTCCAGCTCCAAATCCCAGTCCTCCTTAAACTTATTTGTTCCCCTTGTGCCACATATGTAATCCATTCCAAGGAGAGAGAATGCAACATTTTCAGTAACCAATCCTGCTTGGTAGGGGCTGTGGGTTTCCATTGTTGTGATGCATGACAAAGCTTAGAATCATATATGCTTTTCTTTGACTATTTACAGAGAGAACCTCCATTATATCCCCCAGTCCCAGCATTGCTTCGCCTATGTCTCTATGTAATTGCGGACCAAAGATCGCTTTCATTGCCTCATTAACACTTCCCCAGAATGCTTTCAGTTTGGAACACCCCCCGCCCCCATATATGACCCCATGTTCCTAATACCTTACATCCCTGCCAACATTCCCCTGAAACATTTGAGTAGAAAGTATGCAATTCCTCTGGAGTAAGATGCCACTGCACCAGTACCTTAACCCACATTTCATGAATCTGTAGGGCCCTCATTCATTTCAGGATTCCCTTCCAAAGCGACAACCATTGACTCTTCGTGATCGTAGAGCCTTTGACTTTCTCCCATAGCTTCATATACCCCCATTCCACTTGACCGGGATTATCTCCAACGATCTTGTACAGCATAATTATCCACTACATGGCCTGCCTGGGTTTGTGATGATGTATTTCTCGAAGGGGATAAACTCCCTTATTATAAAGCATTTAACTCCCATTAACCAGTGTCAGAGCTGAGCATACCTCAGTCTTTCTTTTTCATTCAAAGAGAATGTTTGTTTACTTTGTTGTAAAGACCTGATCTCTTGACCCTCTGCCATGTCTCCCATCTTTAGACATCCCGCTTCCTCCCATTTCTTAAATGTGCTCTGTTCTAGTCCTGGGGTAAACTGGGGATTACGAAAAAGAGGTGGAAAAGGAGAGAGAAATGTAGTAATACCTGTCCGCATAACTTCTGCAATACATACTTGCGCCATCAAAGCTGTGATTTTACTATTGTACATATTACTGGAGCAATCTTGTTTTTGACACCAAAGGACTTCCTCAAGTAGCCTACCCACCACAGCTCTGTCCATTCGACAAATTGTCTCCATGTCTCCTTTAAACCATTCCTTAATTATTCTTAGTTGGGCCGCCTGATAGTATATTTTAAAGTCTGGCGCCCCCCATCCCTCCTTTGAGCACTGATGCTGTTAATGTTTTCTATGCTACCCTGGATTTCTTAGAATTATAATAATAATAATTCGTTTTATATAGCGCTACAAACCTTTAGGTATCTAAGGGCTGCAATAACAGTTGTTATTATTATCCCACTGCATGGTACTCAATTTATCGACCTCGGAAGGATGAAAGGCCGAGTTGGCCCTCCAGGGATTCGAAACTGCGCCAGCAGGCTATGCACGGATGTCAGAGTGAGTGCTCAACTCGCTGTGCTATCTGACCGGCTATCTTGCCTTTCCAGATGTATTCCCTTAATATTGTTAAGTACCTTAAAGAATTTCTGGGGAACCTCTATTGGCAGCGCCTGGAAGTGATATAATACTTTTGGGAGAACTATCATTTTAACTGCATGTATTCTTTCCATCCCTGAAGTGGTCAGGGAGTTGCGTACCTTGAGCCACTGTTTAATTGACTCCAATAAAGGGAGATAATTAGTTTGGTACATTTAATCCAGAGAATCATTTATCTGGACTCCCAGGTATCTTATACCCTTTTCAGTCGGTGCATACTGGTTCTCTTCGTCGTCACCCTTCCCGGATATGTTTCCTCCTTGAAATCTCATCATTACTGATTTATGTATGTTTACTTTCAAGCCCGCCACCTCCCCGATCAGTTCTGCTGCTAAGGCCGGCAAAGAGGTTGTTACATCCGTCACCCTCAACAGTAGATTGTCAGCAAAAGTCATCACTTTATGCTTCTCTCCCCGAAATTGGATACCCTTCATTTTATCCTCCTCCCTAATTTTGGACACTAGTGGCTCAAGATGGATTGCGTATAGTACCGATGATAACGGGCACCCCTGTTTAGTTGCTGTGGTCACCCAAACTTACTGTGAAAGATCTCCATTGATTGCGAGACGTAAAATTGGGGATTGATAATTTGCCTGACCATTTGCAAAAATCTGGAACCAAAACCTATATGCCCCATGGTGAGGAATAAGAAAGACCACTCCACCCTATCAAATGCCTTCTCTGCATCTAGCGTTATTACCCCAGCCGGTAGTCCTACTTTGTTTATTTTCTTGATCAATTGGCTCTTCCGTCTTATCAAATGTTTGCCTATCCATGATGAACCGCGATTGATCTGGATGTACTCATTTCGTTACCAGACTTCCCAGTATGGATGCTAATATTTTGGTATAAAGCTTAGCGTCTATCTTGATAAGAGCTATGGGTCTATATGACCCACACTGGGTTTTATCCTTACCTGGTTTATGAAAGAGTACCACCTTTACCTCTTACAACGTAGATGTTGTAGTGCCCTTACCACTGAAGGAGTTGAAAGGGAAGGTCAACACCGGAGTCAAGACCTCTTTGTAAGTTTTACAAAATAATGCTGGAAAGCCATCCGGGCGTGGGGCCTTGTTGAGTGGTAAGGACTTTATTGCTTCTTTTTCTTCCTCTGGGATGATCTCACCCTCTAACTCCTCCCTATCACCAGTTTCCAATCTATTCTACCGCCATTGATCCAAATATATCTTTTGTGCCTAGGAATCTGGGGAGCCAGTGGTATATAGGGCTGGGTAATATTTGGTAAATGCTTTTCTTTTTCTTTTGAGGATGAGCTAATTGTGCCTTGCCCAGTTTCAATGCTACGAATAGTCCTTCTTCCTTCATCCGGACTTGCCTTGCCAACAGGAAATCGTCCTTATTGGCTTTGATATAATCAGTTTGTCTTAAATACAACAATGCTTTCTCAGCTCGCCTGGTCTGTAGCAAATCTAGTTGCCCCATAAAATACCCATATTTTTTCCCTATTGCTATCTCCTATTCGTTTGCATCTCACTCGTGACTTTTTTCAATTGCTTTTTACAATTTTTTTTGTATCGATGTTCATTGTTTTTCTCTGAGGGCTTTTTTCGCTATCAGTTCTCCCCTCATGGTTGCTTTAAAGGCATCCCAAACCCACCTCTCTGGTGTTCCCTGACTCCTATTTAGTTCAAAGTATTCCCCACTTATAATGCTATTTCTTCACACAGTACCTGGTCTCCTAATATGTGGTCTGGGTATTTCCTCTGCCATAATCCTGACCCTTCCATATTCTGGAACATTTCTAGCGTTAATGGTCCATGATCAGACAGGTTTATAAGACCCAGGTCCATTTTCTGTATTCGTCCTAGCAAGGAGGCTGAGACCCAGATGTAATCTATCCTCGAAAATGACCGATTGACATATGAGTAGAACGTATACCCCTTTGTTACCTGCTGTTTTTCTTTCCAGGCATCCATTAGAGATAAATGGGCCATATTAGATTTACATTTTTGTGTGGGGGCTCGTTGTGATGTCTGTCCAGCCTCGCCCCATCAACTTGTGGCTCCCAATCCATATCAAAATCTCCTGTCAGGATTATATGACCCTCGGCGACTCATGCTTACCCAGGACCCCTTGGAGGAACCTGTTCTGACCTGAGTTTGTAGCATACACTGTAGCAATGGTGTAACCTAAGCTCCCTATTTGAATTCGGGCAAAAATATATCTTCCTCCTTATCCATTTCGTTGGCTAATATGTTCTGTCCCACCTGGCCATTCAAAGCTATAAGGACTCCTCCCGTCTTCCCCTTATTGTTTGATTGTAAGATATGTCGGTATCCAGCTAGTTTTCATTTATGACTATCTTTCTTACAGACGTGCATCTCTTGTAGGGTCACCACATCGGGTTTCTCATGTTTTAGGAATGATCCCACCTTACACCTTTTGACAGGGGAGTTCAATCCCCTTACGTTTTGGGTTAATGTCTGGATTCCTTTCCTACCTCCCATCTGCATTTGAGTACAATGGCGGTTCCATTGGCAGCTGGCCCTCCCTCTGCCCCCTGATTTTCCCGCCATACCCTCCATTTCCCACCTCCTCTCCCTCTCCCCCTCCCCCCATCAACTCCCCGGTCAAGCTCAACCTATTCCCCCTCCTCCCATGTATTGAGCCATGGAGGTTGAGCTGTTCTACGTTCCCGGAGATAATTTGTGCAGGTCGACCCAGACCCAGCTCTCCCCTGATTCTAAACGCCGGGATCGTCCGCCACCTCATTCTCGCCAACTTCCTGCCCCCACGATTATAACAATTGACTGTATTTATGTCAGACTGTGCACCTCTTAGATGTAGTGTGCAATACTGTGCAGCAAGGTAGAAAGTAAGTAGTACTTGCCTGTTCTTGCTTGACTGTCAGACGGTCCTTCTTGAATGCCGGTATGTCCTGATGTGTGTGACACTAAGCCCTGGAAACCTCTCCTGTTCCTCAATAGGTAAGGCGTCTCGGAGGTGCTCGCGGGACCAAGCCCAAACCCTGAGGGGAAAAACCCCTATAAGGGAAATACCTTGCATATTCTTTATATTCTTTCCAATAGTGATGATTTGCTATTCCTTTTCCAGTAATGATGATTAGTAGAACATCCCAATATCTTCTGTGATTGTACAATCCCACAGAGCTTGAAATGAAGATTGCAGATGAAGCAAGATCTGCTTTTTTAAGTGTTTGTTGCGTCTAAAACATTTCGGTCATTGGATCTTTGAAGTCCTTAAAGCATTGTTGTATCACCTCTTTATTGGACTCCTGACCTGACATCTTTGATGGTGAGGCTGCCCTGGGGTCTTGATGTGGTGTTGGACGTTCTTCGGTTGTCTGCTCCTCCCCTTCTTCACCCCATAGCTTAGGGAGCACAGCCTCCTGTTGTTGTTTCTTCTTCAGTATTTTGGGAGTGGGCAGCCACTCCATGAGATCTTTGGGACTAGTCCTGGACATTCGGGCAGCGGATCAACAGCATTTCAATTGTAGACTCACATTCCCCCCTCCGTATTGTCAAGGTTACTGTCACAATGTTTTTGCCCCCACTTTAGTGGATTGTAACTATTTCTTGCTCAGTCCCCCTTGTGTTGCGCCACTCGGAGGGCAACACCGTATTTTACTTATGAATCAGGAAGAGCCTTCTTCTTAGGTACCTCCTCATCAAAATCTGCTGAGTCCCGGTAGTTCTCGTGGGATGATGCACAAGTCCCGACCCCTTCTCCAACACCAAGTCTCATGAGGGAGATCCCACGCCCCAGGCAAACGCCTCAATCCGCTCACGGTTTGATTCTGTGTGAATCCGCCTGCATCGATGCTCAAACAGCTCTCATCGCCTCCCGGGTGTCCTGGTCATCTCTCCTGGATTCCCCTAGCTAGATTACAGCAGTGCTTCTGCCAAAACCGGAGGCAGCAGGTGGGAGCCCTCTCCTCGCAGTGCGATCTCTCAGCGGCCATCTTGTAATCCATTTATTGGGTTTTTATAATGCGCCTATGCACAATGTGTGTCCTTCTCATGTGGTGGTCTGTTGGGTGGTTGTGTGGCTGGGTCTGGATTCGGTTTTGTAAAAAGGGCTTGGATAGGATCTTCTAGAGGATCCAGGATTATTTTTTCTGAGGTGGCATGAGGGGGCCTTTTGGTAGTGGCGCCTTTTTAAGAGTGTTTGGCTCATGATTATTTTTTGTGCATGGTGTTCTAGAGAAACATATGTATTTATCTGAAAGTCACAGGAGAACCCACGCTCTGGGTCAGGGTATTAGTATACTACTAATCTCGGAAAAAAGGATCCAGAGGATACAACTTTGAAAAAAGGAATCAAGGAATTTTATTAGACCTGATTCATTATTTAAATATCAGAATTTTAATCATAGCACTCATAAGAACACATAATTTTACATACAATACATATCATTCATACACGTGTCCATTAGCCATTCATACATACACAACAGTGACAAATATAAGCTAAAAACTTTATCCTAAAAAAGTCATAACAATCAATTACTTATTGTCTTCGTTAAAAAGAACAGTATATAATCAATATATAGG
Source organism: Ambystoma mexicanum (assembly GCF_040938575.1). NCBI lineage: Eukaryota > Metazoa > Chordata > Amphibia > Caudata > Ambystomatidae > Ambystoma > Ambystoma mexicanum. The sequence goes on from NC_090924.1 coordinate 1,045,708,093, forward strand.
AGACCACAACAAATTGCACAAGTGGTCATGGGTTGGGATGGGTCACATCGGTGTCCAAAATTGACCTCATCTCTGGTTTCTCAACCGGTTTCGACGAATTTAACTTTAATTGAGTTACGTCTTCATCAGGTGATAAGCAAGTACACTCTTCAATACGAAGAAAAACAGTTGGAAGTTCCTGATATAAATAACAGGAAAAACTGCTGCACCAATATGCGGTGTCCCGAGAAATCTGAGCTACGTAGCTGTCAGCCAAATTATGGTAATTGTCCAATCCTGCAGTGTCTGATTAGTTGCAGAATAGAGAGAATTTTGAAGGAAGATGTCAGTCCTCCAATGATTCTGTTCATTAGTGCGATGGTCTTAGAGGAGTCAAACCACCAAAGCCCTTAATTCTCATTCCAGAAGGAGCCGCCCTGCTCGGATACAGCCGCTCGTAGGAAAACCTGAATATATGGACAGGGCAGAGAAAAATGCTATATTGAATGGGTTTGTGCAGAGTGGGGACTTGACTGGAGTTGTGCATAGATGTGTCTGCATCAGGCTCTAAACAAGGGATCCAGGTGAGGCTGTGCAGATGTATCTGTCTTTGTGGATGCCTCTGGATAGGGCTTTCGGAGTTGTTTAGCTTCAGCATTGCACAGTGGTCAGGTTTAGGGTTTTCACAGGAATCAGACAGATGATTATTTGTTGTTATTTTAATTAATATTATATGTATATATTGCATACATGGCTCACAAGCAGTGGAGCGCTGTACAGCAGAATTAGGGTAACATTAACAGGGAAGAGTGTTAAGGGTCAGACAGTAACCCAGTATTGTGTGTCCAAAAAACTATTAGCACAGCAGCACTTAGTTGAGCTACAGATAGTGACCATGTGGCTGATGAGTAGTTTCGGAGTACAGGTAAGTGACTGAAATAGGAAGGGTTTCAGTTATTTACAGAATAGGAGCAGAGAGGTTACTGTTGGTATTGCTAATGGAATGGAATTCTGTAGGAACGGGGAGAATAGCTGTTTCGTAGTTTTCCCCTTCTGGGCTCATCTAGTGACAAGTCTGACAATTGTCCTACTGCGTGTCTGTCGCAATCTGCTGGAGGTGTTTAACTTTGCGGGCAGGAAAGTTGTTGTGCTGAGGTAACCTTGTAGGAGATACGGATATTTGTTTACAAGATCCTAGCTGGTACAGGTGTCCAGTCAGATCGCATAGAGTGGAGGCGATGGGTCAAATTTGCATGCCACAGTATTGAGGCGACCCACTGTGTGGTGTCTCCTTAAGGAGCGGGCAAGCTACGTGTTGGGATCCCTGCTAGGAGGGTATTTCCCCCATCTAAGTGATCAATGTATCACCAGAGCCTACTACTGCTCGGAAGTCCTGTGGCGACAGGAAGGATTTGATCTTGCAAGTAGGGTGATTTGATGCCAGCCCGTTGGGGCCTTTTAAGCAATGAATTGTTGAGAGGACACTTTCATTTTCACAATTAATCTCAGACAGTTTCACTATGTTAGTGAGTTACAGGGTAAATCTGTCCAAGTGCATGCCGTCTAGCTCCCTAGGATAACAAATTCTATCTTGGTAGGGTTAGTTTAAAGTAGGATCTTCACATCCATTTTGAATTTCAGTAAGGCATGCAAAGAGGTTGGCGATGTCCTGGGAACTCATAACTCTTTGGTATCATCTCAATGATCTTTTCGATAAAAGCTAGAGCCAACTGATAGGAGAATAGTTTGCCAGATCCTTCGTGTTGAGGGAGTGTTTTGTAAAGAGGAAGCTATGAGCCCTGTTTGTAGTCTGTCTTGAAAGGTGTGTTCGCTAACAGATGAGTTGACTATACTAAGAAGAGCAGTCTTGGTGGGACGCTGTCGCAGATTGCACAAAAATCGCTCCATGGAGACAGTGCAAGGTTTTTTTTATCCCCCCTCTCGTCTATTTTTTAACCTCCTCCCTAACCCAGGCGTCCGTAACCCCTGGTTGGTGCTAGCAAATGTGGACTCCTACTGTCTTGAAGCTTGTCTTATACTACAGATGGTATGCTAATACTGTCGGTCTAATCTCCCCAAGGGACTTCCTTACTGTCTCTACTCTGTCCAATGGTTAGTGTTTGTAATGGAAATAGGGATAGTGCCTTGCACTTACACTGTTGGATGGTTCACTCACACCCATGTTTACCTCTTCCCCTACCACACTCCTGTTCTTTACTCCTTCCAGCATTCGTTTGTCCCTCAACTATTTCACTCCTCCTAGTTCTTGCCTATACCCTTTGATGCTATCATTACTCTTCTTCTACACTACTACTCCCCTCCTCCATACTTTTCCTCTGCCCATCTACTACTCTCCTCCCACTACTATTCTCCTCCTCCTACAAGCTACTCCTGCACCCTTCTTTCACTCTACGTGAAAGTCTTGAAAAGGGGCCTACGCCTGTCCACTTTCTCTGCGCAGATTCGCCATCTAGCAACGATGGTGGAGTAGGCTCTTTAGAGTCTCAATTCATATTCTGGCTCCCCTTGGATGGGGTTCACCGGTAAATATTGTGAAGGCATCATAAAGCAAGACAGACAACAGATTCAAAGTTCAATTCAAAATAGGCCTTCAACCATCCTAACATTTAAGTTAATTAACTAACTTGTCTTATACAAAGGTGGGATTTCCCTAACTAAAGAAACGAAAGATTGTCTGAGTCGGGAAGTTCAACTTAAAAGTCTGCCTGTGTCCAAAACCAATACTTGCGCTCACAACTAAACCTAACAATGTGTAGGCACGTCAGCAATAAAAGAAATAGTGTTCCAATGAAAGTTCTGAGCTTCTTCCAGCTCTGGGTTTACTTTACAGCTCCCTTTCCCCAAGTTCAAAACAGTTCCACAAAGTCTCAAATGGAATACCCGGGGTTCCCTTCCCCAAGAAGACAACACCGTTCCAAATGTGTCTCAGGATTCTCCTCTCCCAAGATACCAGCTTGCAAAATTGTCAGTCTCTCGATATTCACAACCAATTCCAGGTCACCATCATACTCCTACTAGTAATGGATAGTTCATACAGATGGCTTTCTTCTGCTTCACTTCAGCAATCTCTTTCAGGCACTTTCTGTACATTTCTTTGGCTTTCACAGTAGAGTACACCCGGCCTAGGCGCAGTTGTCGGACTAACGGTCCACCCATTACAGGTCACGCAACCGTTCACCTGCCCTCACAAGTTCTTCTGTAGCTGTACCTGTGTTCAGGCTCAGACTCACTTTCATCTCTGCCAGCCTTTTGGCTTTGCCACAACGTGTTTCACTCTTTGCCAGTCTCTGGACTTTGCCACCACAAGCTCCGTTATACAGTTCACTTTGTGTTACTCTTTTTGCTTCACCACGTGGCTTTCACACGTGGCTTTCACACTCCTTAGCAATGCTCCATTCTTGCTTTACTTTGCATTTTATTAGCTTTGCTCTTAACTTGCAATATATGGTACTAGCAGTACCCCCGGCGTTGCTTGTGTCTGTAGCTGACATGCACATAGGTTCTGCAATAGTCTTATGTATGTTATTTTGTGTCTTAACTTCCTATTTTTGAAAAATAGCTTAATTGGCTATCTCCCGAAATCACCTATACTGATTGCACAGGGCCGGACCCCTTCCACTTTTTAGAGGGAGAATGGGTGGGGTTGGTCAGATTTCACTATTGCAGTACACCCCAGACTGGTATGCCGACCTATGGCCAACATTTCAGCCCACCAACTGTTATGGGGCTGGAGCCAACCCTGAACATACAACCACTTTCACAAATGTATAGATCCGCTTTTCACACCAACTTTTCGTTTGCACATTGGCTTATTAAAAGCTTTCATATGCTCACCAAAAACTTGCATTCAGTATGCAATAGTTTCCAGTTCTTGTTTCCTCACATGTCACATTAATCATTTAAAACCATTTACTTTGGTTTATCGAATCTTGTACTTTAATTTTCATTCATTCGGCATTCCCTTTTTGCCACGTAACAGTCCAGGAGTGCCCCGGTTGGAGTGATCCCTTTTTCCTCACTCACCGATCTCCTGCAGGCGGCTGTCGCCTCCTGCTCTACTCCGCGCACACGTCCTTGGTGAACAGCAAGGCCCGCTCGCATTTTGCTGCTCTCTGTTTCTGCATGGGTCGCACGCAGCTCCGCTCGCGTCCCGCAGGCTCTGCTGGTGACTTAAAACAACTGGATCTCTTCTCGGGGCTTGCAACTCCTGATGCTGGCAATGACCAGCGAGGCTCCCAATACTGTGGCATTCGCTCTGCCCTTCCTGGCGCCACAGTTTCTACCCAGTTTCGCCAGCGTTATGGTTAGGACCACCCTCGTTGCCTCATACTCCAGGTCTCCCTCTGTGCATTCTGACTCCACCTTTTATACATCTGCCACCGCTTAACAGGTTGCAGCTGAGAGTCTTTAGGTTCATTTGTCTGACGCAAATTAGTCAGACATTCTGGACATTAGGGATGTAACGGTATTACGGTATACCGTTAAGGATACCGTGAACCACTTAATTGAACAATAATAACCGTCACATTGATTATACCAGTATACCGTTCATACCGTTAAGTGTGCTTTTCAATCTGATTTGGAAAGGCTGCAGTAAGCAAGTGCTGCGCAGTCTTGGTCTTGCAAAGTTGGATGTGCCGTCTGCCAAGTAGTTTCAGTTGGAGCAGTTTTTAATGCCATTCCATAAACCACACATGCCTGAGACAAAATCAATATGTTAGCAATAGGAAGTATACATGCAGTGCCAAGAAGGAAAAGGGTTTACTTTGGGTTGGCGGCTTTGGGGTTTATATATTTATAATGGATAATGTTTTCTAAACATATGACAATGGGGGATTTCCCTGGTTCTATCATTGAATTTACATATAATAAGTCACACTGCGAAATTCACTCATCTCTGTGGGTATTCCCTGCTGCCATACCAAAGGGTAACTTGTCCGTGATTACTAAACACCTTTTGGCCTGCAAGTAAACTAAAGGCTGTAACGTAAAGAGAGTGCGTGTGTGTGTGTATGCGCACAAGCGTATACTACCATCAGACTCCATTGATCTGTGGCATGCAGGTTATCAAGATGGCAACATGTTCATCTTCACCAGTAGCCGGTGGGGGAGCTAAAAGCCCAAATGACCACTTAAGAAAAGCTATTCAGTTTGCTTTGCCAGTCGCAGCAGGGCTCCCCCCCTCCTCTCCACACGTGTGTTTGTGTTTGGGGGAATCAATGGGTGGCATTTCAGTGGAAAGTATATTGAAAAGCCCAATTCTGACCCTGGGTGCCTGGTTTTGTTTGTGATGATAAATCTGACAGTTTATGACCTTTTAGAAAATATTTGTTAAGATTAGTTAACTCCACCTGCTATACCGCGATAACCATGATATACCGTCATTTGGCAAGAAGGTTATCGTACCGTGAAAAAACTAATACCGTGACACCCCTACTGGACATGCCTGACCCTTACAGCAGTCTATAGGCCTCTTTCTCGTCTCAGTACTAGAATGGTGAAAGGATCTGTAAGTGTGCATTCCTTTTAGTAACCTCTTCTTTGTCCCAGTACTACAGTGGAATGAATGTGAGGACTTGAGGGGAGAGGGTTTATAATAGCATATAAAGGCAGAGGGAGGTTTTGGGTCTCAATTGTAAAAGGGATATAAATAATATATGGGCCAGTCGAAATGTGTGGAAATGGGGAAGATTGATAATACCCTACAGAAGTAGATGGAGAGCAGAGGGTACTCTAATAACTTCTTCTTTTTACCAGGGGATGTGACTGTGGGAACATTAGGGTTTGATTTCAAAAGTGTAGGGGGTTTGACCAGTATCCTACAAAAGCTTTAAGGATCAAGGGATCATTATGGAATGGAAACCGGGAGTACCAGGTCTCGCCTGATGACCTTCTCCTTCCACTCCCCCAAGACCCTCCACCCAGGTGATCCTCCCTCACATATCTGCTCCCAGGGTTGGGATCCAAAAGCAATGGCCCTTCCCTGGCCACCCGAGAGGAAGATCCAAGGGCAGTAGATGGGAGGACACCCTCAGGTTCCTCACGGTATGCCTCTGGAGGGTGGATTTGCAGGTTTGAAATTGAGGGGAGCTGGGAGCTATTTAGCGTTTGCTTGTAGCCAGGAAGAGCATGGTTAGCTTGATACTTACCACTACCAGGGGGTACTTTTGGCTGCCCAAGCCAACTCATCAAGCAAAAATACCTATGTGACAGATTTATTTTTTGTGTTGGAGACAATCGATAAATGAAAATTAGAACACAGCTATATGACATTGAAGGCAAAAAAGGTAATAAATAATCGACAAAATGTTAAGTTTGCATCATTTGTGGAAGTTAAATTTGCAAAAAACTATGTACTAGCTCTGCGTTCCTTTGTAGTAGCTCCTGTTCACTGGTTAATGCCTGATACACAGGAACTGCTTTTAGCTCCTGCTTATCCAATCTTAATAGCAATCCCTGAATTTTGGCTCCTTCCTGTTACCAGCGGACATTAGGGTGCCAGTGCGGGCTCGCTTGGCAGGTCTGTAAGACCTTCAGTGTGGTTGCGTAACTCAGCGGCACCTCTCTCCCTCCCTCCGTTGTTCAGTACATGTGCTTCCGGCTTTGCCTTGGCTCTTTGCCTTGGCTTTCCTGCATTTCTTGCCCAATGTTGTCCCATTGGCAGTGCTGATTTCTCTTCTGCTGGGGCTGAGCCGTGACCTCCGGAGCATGTTTTCTAAAAATAATAGACAGGAACCTGCGAGTGTCTCTTTTATGGGGTAAAGCTGGAGATAACGGTCTGCAAGCAAACATACTGGCACTAGGAGATGGAACAGGAACTGGGGCCATGGGTAGACTGGCTCTGGATACTTCTCTGGTAGGCCTCCCGCCCACGGCTGGGAGGGGGTTCCTATCCGCTCTGGACAAGGCCATATTTCTGGCCTTATCACACCTCTAGGTTGTTTGAGGATGTTTGCCTGGATAATGTCATCCTAGTAGGCAGTGGGGCTTAGGGAAATTAATGTTTTAGAAAGATCTCGGGTGATGGGAGGAAGTGGTCTGTTCATGGTTGTATGGATCGTGGGGGATTAGGGGAGGTCTAAATACCGAGATGACTGTGTCCTAGTGGTGTTGATTTTGTTGCTGAAGTCATTGATAGCCTCGCATTTGTCTTGTGAATCAGGTACCACTCGGTCTGATGTGTGGTTAGGGCATTGCTTGCCAGTTGCCAGTAAGGGTTTGCTCCTGTTAGGGTCTGTTGCAGTGAGGTTGGTGTAATAGGAATCTTTGGCATCAGTTATGAGGTTTCGGTGGTTGGACCATAAGGCTTTGATGGCTAGGAGGTCTTCTGGTTTGTTCGTATTGCACCAGTGTTTCTATAATTGCATAATTGTGCATTTGTTACTGTGGAGTTCTTCGCTGTCCAAGAGACAGGGGATTTGATCTTGGTGCGGCTTAGTTTGAATGGCATGTAGGTGCCGGATAATTACTTTCGGATTTGGCAAAAGTAGTCCTAAAGGCAGGAAACCTTCTTTTAGAAGTATTTACTGGGAAGGTTTTGAATGATGGTTATGCGAGCATAGGGCATTTAGCCTGATCATTATGGGCTGTTGTGTGTTGTGGACGGCCAGTCCAGGGCAATGGGGTCAGCACAGTTTGGGAAGGAGGTGGAGGAGAGGATTCGGTCTACTGTATTCCCGTTAACATGATTGGGGGAGAGCACATGTTGAGGTAGGCCTACTGAGTCAGCTATGAATAGGTTTATTCTTGGCAGGGTGGATCCTGGAGAGATTGGGACCTCCACGGAAGACGTTATTTTCTTGAAAGTTTGAGGCTGTCAAGATTAAGTCTGTGATCTTATCTCGGAAGGTACTACACCTGTGAGGTGGTGTGTAGATGAGGTGGAAGGTGGCTGCGTCTTTATGCAATATGGGGAGTTTGTATGTAATGGTTTCCATTGTGTTAAGGGGTGGTCGGCTTTGAACCAAACGTGGCCAGTCATGTTTGTCTGATTGCCACCACCCCTGTTTTCCCTGATTGGACTGGATTTTGACAGTTATAACCAGGTTGTACGAGGACATTAAGGTATGATAGGAGGTTGGAGTCAGCCTGGTTTTGGTGGTGAAGATTGTGGCAAATTTGTGGTATGTAATGACGTCTGAGATTGCGGGTGCGTGTGCAGTGGCTGATTGGGCGTTGATCAGCATGATGGTGTCTGAGCTTAGAGTATGCAAGCTTTGGGGCGACAAAGGTATTTTGGGGAGGTTATCTAGTGTTTGAATGTGAAATTCTTGGGGAGTGTAGGGATGAGCCTAGTTATAAGGAGACACATGGTGATGAGCCTAGCTACAAGGAGACTCATGGTGATGAGCCTACGTATAAGGAAACACATAGTGATGACCTGCCAGGAAGAGGAACACGGTATCCGTGCCATGGCAAAAACAGGCGATGTCCTTGTCTATGTATTTCCTTTACTGAAGACGCCTAGTTGAGATTCTTGATGATGCCTGAGGTGGGCATGGCTGAGAAGGCCAGAGCACTGGTGAGTCTGCTAAGAGGCAAGAAGAAAGATTACATGTCCTGTGCATTGCTCCTGCTGCTGCCGATGGTAAAAAGGGTCCATGATCCCCTGGAACAGCGTTAAAGCCTGTGGTGAGTGTAGCCGAACAGGCTGGTAAATCTCATAGCGCTGCTATTTGCATGGTGCCCAGGTGCTCTGGCAGATCTGAAATAAATGGAGGCTTAGTAGGGAGGGAGAGGGCAATGGCCTGTACTAGCGTTCTGGTGTTTGATTTCTTTTGAGACAGTTAGTCAATTTCCTTGCGCAAGTGGCTTAGTTGGTATGCATGTAGTGGGCTTGATTGTCTAGGTTGCGAATTTTAGTCCTGGGAGGTGTGAGAAACCTGAAGGTGTCTCCCTAGCTGGTCCCTGGGGATCTGTCATCCCGGTGGCCAGGACACGGCCATCACTTTTGGATCCAGTTCCTGGGGATGGACCAGTGAGGGAGGATCACCTGGATGGGGGCTCCTCGGAGAGTGGGACAGGGACACCCCCTTCCTTTTCCCCATCCTCTCAGGGAGGACATTCCAAACCACTGACTTCCCCCCACCGCCTTTTCTAACTCTTAACGCTTTCGCACAACACAATGGTCAAGAGACTAACACCAGAGCTGTTTGCCTAACATGTCCCAATACAAGGGTCAGGCAATTGATCAGAATCACACACACCTGATGGCCCTTTCCCTTCCCTACAGGGATAAATGGTGGAGCCAGAGAGCACAGTACGAGCACGCAGACAGCATGACGAGACGGCTACTACGCGGCAGTTCAAGAGAAGGAGAAAGGCGGCAGGAATTGAGAGGATGGTGAGGAGAGAAGTGTCCTTGTCCTTCTTTCGTCCCAGACCCGCAGAACCTTTGTGGAAGAGAGCCCTAAGACAGTGATCAATAGTACAAGTGTCCTGCAGCAGATGTCAACGGTACACGGGTCAAGCCTATGTCGATAGGCAGGAGCGAGGGAAGCTCCTGCGCCCGTGGTATTGGCCCTGACTCCAGAGAAGCCAAAATTCAAGCACTTCCACTCAGCCAGTGAGTCGAAGGGAGAACCAATAAGAACTGGGTTGTGTTGAGTGAAAATTGCAAATTAGCAAGTTTTGAACCAAAGCTGAATAACTGAATGAACTGTAAAAGTGTGAAGGGGAGAAGAGCTGCAGAGGGAAACTGGCACCACATGGGTGCTAACTAAAGAGACTCTGGTGGAGCCCCATATGAGAGAAACTACAGATACCAGAAGGCCGTAGGAGGGCCGGCGAAATAGGTCAAAGTGGTCATACAGAAGGTCAAGCAAAATCCCTGTACAATCGAAAGACTTTGATCTATCAACAGTGTGAGAGAAAGGGAAGTGAATCCCACAGTGAGAGAAACCATTGAGAAACCAAGGGAAAAGAAATACCAGAAACAGCAAGAGGGGTCCGTATCCAACCGAGAGAGATCCAGGGGTGAAGCTGTCACCCAAAGTTGATTGATAAAGGAACTGTGATATATTTTGGAATACGATTGAGAAGGATCAGCGCCCAGAAGGGGGGGGACCCAGGGGTCAACCCAGCGAACATTGGAAAAGAACTTCCATTTGTTAAAGGAACTTTTGTTGTTTGAACATGTCAGGTCCTCGAAGGCAAGAGACTTTCAAGTGAAATGAGACTTGGCCATCGAAGGCCCTGATAACTGAAAGCTTGAGGGTTTAAAGCTGAACTATCATCCCGTGCTAGAAAAGCCAGAGAGTGTGTCGTAAGAGCTGCCATTGGAATTGTCGTCTCGTGCTGGAGAAGCCCGATACTGTAGTGTGCTTCAAGCTCCCATCTTACCTCTTGTCCAAAACATGGGGAAGGAAGACCCAGCATACTGCATCCTGACCTATTATTTGAGAACACTTCTTTCTTTTCTTGAGAACTATCTCACACCCCTGAGTTGTGAGTTTTGGCAATAGGTTTCTTAGTATAGGCCCTTTTATTTTGACACAACGCTCCTAGCACTGCCTTATGTTCATGTGATGGTTGCCGTATTCATTTGATGGTTGATCCTTGCTCCCATCTTAGATTTAGATTAGGCATTTTTAAAACCTGCATACAGCATTCATTGTTCAATAAACGCCCTTGAACTGTGATCACTTGTGTCTCTTACTTGTTGTCACCATGGGTTCCTCCCATATGATGCCAGGAATAGGATGTGACTCAATTGAAATAAATTGGGGGAACCCTACAATTTCAAAAGCTTAGTCAGAGAGCTTCCAATCATTGCCACCAAGGAATCAATAGGGTTTCATATCTGCAGTAGTAGGGAAGCTATCATTCTCCCTGGGGAAAAGAGGAATGAATCCAACAGATTTAGTTTTGATCGCCACCCTACCCCCAACTCCCCCCCGCCCCCCCCCCCCAGACGCCATGTGGGTTACATCCGATTAGCACAAAAATCTGGCTTATCATGGAAGTTCAGGATGGACGTTTTAGCAGGCAATATTGACCCGGACTTCTGGGAAGACGTAAAGGTTCTCTTACAGAATCGTGGTGTAGTCCCTTTTGAGGTACGCCGGCGAGACCAAATTGCACAGGGAATTTTGGAGAGAGCTCTGTTCCCTCAATTCCAAGAAAGGGAACCAGATGAAACAGACGGAGGTAACTTGGGCTTTGGAGAAATTGATAAATCCCCTACCACCGAACAAAGGAAAGTATAGGAACCCACCATCTATCTCAATCTAGCCTTTGCCCAGAGAAATGATCCAGCCAGCCCTTGCTGAAGCTTTTTTACAAGCCATTCCTGAAGAAGGCCGAGAGAAGGAAAGTCCTGGACATGCTCTGGGAAATCTGGGAACAACGCGAGGAGGCCCCCATTCCAATATCCCAAACCGCCACTAGAATGCGAGAACGCATGAAATTAGTCCGGGTCTTAGTTTGTACTCACATAGGAAACGCCCAAAACCAGCAAAAGGACAGCTACGACAAGAAAGTCCATTTAACATCTTTTTCTATCGGACAGAAAGTACTAGTCCTCTTGCCCACCTCAGAAAACAAACTTGTCTCCAAATGGCACAGACCTTATGAAATAATGGAGAGAATGGGAACATGCACATATAAAATAGCCCAACCAGACCGAAAACACAGAGTCCACTTATACCACATTAACCTCCTAAATGAGTGGAAAGAAAACCTGTCAGCCACCCATGCCAAAATGCTAGCCTGCCTGGTTCCCGAAGACCTATATACATTTGACTTAATTCCACCGAGTTATATTGCCAACAACAAGAAGATCTAAAGGACGTAATAGTCTCATTCCCTGATGTATTCTCAGAGAAACCGTAAATAGTAAAAGGTACATACCATTACATCCGAACACCTAAAGGCAAAGTAGTACACCTAAAACCTTGTCTGCCAGAGGCGCATAAACAGGTAGTGATTGAGGAAGTCAACAAAATGTTGAAGGCAGATATCATCAAGCCTTCCTCAAGTCCATGGTCCTCTCCTATCGTGTTGGTCACTAAACTCGACCTGGCCTGGAGATTCTGCATTGACTTCCGTCAAGTCATTGCCACATCGGACTTCGATGCATATGCCATGCCACGCATCAATGACCTAATTGATAAACAAGGAACATCCACCTATCTATCTACCCTAGATTTAACAAAGTGGTACTGGAAAGTACCAGTATATGGGGCAGATAAGGAAAAAACTGCATTTTCAACACACCTAAGGTTATTCCAGTTTAAAGTCCTCCCTTTCAGACTACACAGTGCACCAGCTCCTTTGCAACGTCTTATGGATAACCTCCTACAACCCTATTCAGACTTACATTGACTGTATTCTCATTTATAGTAAGACCTGGGAAGACCATCTCTTCCATCTTTCTACCATCATGAAAGTACTTAGGAATGCTGGTCTAAATGCAGATTAGCCCAAGCCGCCGTGAAATATCTTGGCTTCTTTGTAGGAAACGGAACTGTACAGCCCCACCATGAAAAAGTAAAAGCCGTCTTGGATATTCCAACTCCCAAGACCAAAAGAGACCTTAGAGCTCTACTTGGGTTAATAGGTTATTACTGTAGATTTATCCCCAACAATTCGGATAAAACTGCACGTTTGACAGATAAATGTAAAAATGCAGAACCCCAGAAACTTCAGTGGAGTGAGGATGACGAGGTATGATATAACATCTTAAAGCAAACATTTTTCCAAAACCTAATCCTGAAGGTTGTCGACTTCTCTAAGGAGTTTGTTTTAGAGACAGACGCCTCCCTTACAGGGTTAGGAGCCGTACTGTCCCAAATTTGCAATGGACTGGAACACCCCATACTATACACCAGTCGCAAGTTATTTCCATGTGAGAAAAAGTACTCTATGGTGAAACTAGAGGCCCTAGCCATCAAGTGGGCCATTATCCATCTCAGGTACTATCTATTAGAAAGAAAATTCACTCTGGTTACGACCACTCACCCTTAGTGTGTATTAGCCAACGCAAAGAATCCAACCCTTGGGTCATGCAATGGTTTTTAGACCTACAACCCTATTGTTTCACGGTGGAGCACTGGAAAGGAAAAGACCAGGGAAACGTGGATTTTCATTCCCGCTTCCCCTGTGAAACAAATGTGGCTACATCACATGGAAGAAGGGTATGTGAGAAACTTGAAGGTGTCTCCCTACCTGGTCCCCGGGGATCTGTCACCCAGGTGGCCAGGACACGGCCATCGCTATTGGATCCAGTTCCTGGGGTGGACCAGTGAGGGAGGATTGCCTGGATGGGGATCCAGTTCTTGGGGTGGACTAGTGAGGGAGAATCACCCGAATGAGGGGTCCTCAGGGAGTGGCAGTGGGACACTGATGGGTGAGATGCGGTATCCCCCTTCCTTTTACACCTTTTCCCCATCCTCTCACGGAGGATATTCCAAACCACTGCCCCGTCCCCCTTTTCTTACTCTTAAAACTTTTGCACAACACAAAGGACAACGGACTAAAACCAGAGCCGTTTACCTGACATGTCCCAAACAAGGGTCAGGTAAAGTCAGGCAATTGATCAGAATCGCACACACCTGACGGCCCTTTCCCTTCCCCACAGGGATAAAAGGTGGAGCTAGAGAGCACAGTACAAGCAAGGCTAGCACGGCAGACAGCACACCGAGACGGCTACCACACGGCAGTTCAAGAGAAGGTGAAAGGTGGCAGGAATCGAGAGGGTGACGAGGAGATGTCCTTTTTGTGCCAGACCCGGAGGACCTTTGTGGAAGAGAGCCTAAGACCGCAAACAATAGCACAAGTGTCCTGCAGCAGATGTCAACGATACACGGGGCAAGCCTATGTCGATGGGCAGGAGCAAGGGAATCTCCCGTGCCCGTGATACCGGCCTTGACTGCAGAGAAGCCAACATCCAAGTGGTTCATCACAGCCGGTGAGTCGAGGGGAGAACCAATAAGAAGCTAACTGTGTTGAGTGACAATCGCAAAGTAGCAAGTTTTGAACCAAAGCTGAATAACTTTGAATGAACTGTAAAAGTGTGATGGGGGAGGCCAGCTGCAGAGGGAAACTGGCACCCTGTGGATGCTAACTCAAGAGACTGTGGTCGATCTCCATATGAGAGAAACTACAGATAACAGAAGGCCATAGGAGGGGTGGCGAAATAGGTCAAAGTGGTCATACAGAGGGTCAAGAAAAATGCCTGTACAATCGAAAGACTTTGATCTACCAACAGTGTGAGAGAAAGGGAAGTGAATCCCACAGTGAGAGAAAACATTGAGATACCAAGGGAAAATAAATCCTGCAAATGGCAAGACCGGTCCGAACCCGATGGAGGGGGATCCAGGGGTGATGCTGTCACCCAAAGTTGATTGATAAAGGAACTGTGATATATTTTGCAATACGATTGCGAAGGGTCAGCACCCAGAAGAGGGTGGGCCCAGGGGTGAACCAATCACCCAGCGAACATTGGAAAAGAACTTTCATTGGTTAAAGAAACTTTTGTTTTTGTTGTTTGAACACGTCCGGTCCTCGAAGGCAAGAGACTTTCAAGTGAAACGAGACTTGGCCATCAACGGCCCTGATAACTGAAAGCTTGAGGGTTAAAAGCTGAACTGTCATCTCGTGCTAGAAAAGCCCAAGAGTGTGTCCTGAGAGCTGCCATTGGAACTGTCGCCTCGGGCTGGAGAGGACCGAGACTGTATTGTGCTTCAAGCTCCCATCTTACCTCGTGTCCAAAACGTGGGGAAGGGAACCCAGGCTACTGCATCCTGACATATTATTTGAGAACACTTCTTTCTTTTCTTGAGAACTATCCTAAACCCGTTTTTGTATTAGTTGTGAGGTTTGGCAATGTGTTTCTCAGTATAGGCCCTTATATTTTGACACAACGCCACTAGGACTGCCTTATAATCAGTTGATGCTTGACCCTTGCTCCCATCTTAGATTTAGGTTTAGATTGGGCGTTTTTCCAACTTGCATACAGCATTCATTGTTCAATAAACACCCTTGAACTGTAATCATTTGTGTCTGTCTTACGTGTTGTCACCATGACCTTTCTTAGTAGGTTTTCCTTCTGTTGCTGCCATCCTGCTCGTTTTCTGACAGCTGTGCAGACCCGTCTCCCTAAAGTCCACACAGGAAACTAACTTCAGAGGTTAGTGGAGGGACCAGGGGGAAAAGTGGAGCATCCATCTGGTGCAACCATGAGGACAGCTCGGCAGAGGTGCTATTCATGTAAGGTGCTTTTGAGGAGATGCCCTTGACACTGTAAGGGTGCAGAAGATTGAGGCTGACACAAAGGTGACATGATTGGGGCTATATACCTTTATACAAATCAGAAATCAAGAGACTGCCTATCTGTCCCTACTCCTAAGAAGGGTTTCCCTGCCTCAACTAAGGTGTTTGTCAGGATGTCTGTCAAAGCAAAAGTGTACACCGTCCTGTGTTAAAGAAAAACTTACTTCTGTCCTTTACATTAAAACTAAAGAATTTGTTTTTGTATTTATTTATTTATATAGCGTGCCTGGCCCAGAGGCATCTGGGTGCATTTCTCAAAGGTTACAGGTTGCGAAGTATGCAAATAAGGCAGTACTGTTCTGGTCACAGGCGTATGGCTCATATCTCCTTCAGTATGATTAAAGTTCTGCAGAATGCTTCCTTGGTGGGCCAAGAGAATGCCTCCCTTCTCCTGATGTCCAGTCTCAGATAGCCTGAGGGAATGACTCCCTTCTCCAGGCCACAAGGTTCCAAATAATACTTTCTCGGTAGGCTAGGAGAATGCTTACCTTCTTCTGGCGCTCGGTCTCAGTGTCAGCCCTTTTGAATGACTCCTTTCTCCAGGCCTGTTGGACCTTGCTCCCGGTCCAAGTTACTAGGAGAATGACGCCCTTCTAGTAATTTTCTAATGTCCTCTTACAACCAGGGGGAATTACTCCCTTCTCCTCGTCTTCTCTTCATTAGGCTTCATGCCTACAGCACCGAACTGTGAGTGTTGGGTGGGTCAGTGACCCTGGCTTCTCTTCTTCTTTGGTTGGGCCCACTTGGTTCACTTCCCTGTCAAGTATTGCCACGAGGAAGATTACTCGTCTCTCTCTTGGTTTAGGTCCCAGACCTTGGTTTCTCTCTCGGTGGGTTTATGCACGCCACTGTTGTAAAGGACTTTCCCGCTCAAGTTCCATGTATATCTGCATTTGAATGATTGGCTTCTGTGCAGTCCTTGCCCACCAGCCTCTGGGGCCAATCTTCAGTCACTTCTTCAGCTCTTGTTCCGGCTCAGGCTCTCAGTGAACTGGCAGAAAACTTCGATGACGGTCTCTCAAGACCTGATTTTTCTGGGTTTCCCCTGGAACGCTGTCAGTACCAGAGTCTTCCTGACGGAGGACAGGATTGCGGACCGGTCAGCCACATGGCAGGTTTTTCTTGAGTCCTCCCATATGTCGGCCTGGTGGTTCGACAGACTTCCCCCGCTTCACAGTATAATGAGCAGGGGTTGTGGGGGAATCCCCTGCAGTCCCCGTAGTGTATACGTGCATTCGCATGAGAAAGGTGCAAACTTTTGGTAGTTTGCACCTTTCTCATGTGAACGTTCCGACCGCGGCAAAATCAGCCGCGGTCAGATCACATAGATCCGTTTACCTGGAATAACCTTTGCCTTATTCATACTGGTTTACCGTATTGGACACAACAGCTACGTTTTGGTTTTGCAATTTGATTTGTACTGCATCTGCAGTGAGCGCAGCATTAAAGTAGCTCCACGCAAGCCTCCAGACCTGTGAGAGTTAAAGATTAGCTCAAGATGCAAGGAACAAACTGAAAAGCTGGTGACCAGCGGGCATTCTCGATGCTGCTGAAGCTCAGACTCGGAGCCTCCAGCACGCAAGGTATTTTGTTTTGAACTGATGGCATATTTAAAAACACAAACGCTCCTTTTATTTTAACACAGGCCCCCATTGTCAGGGCCCCAAGTTCCCGGGGAATTCTCAACTTCCCTCAGAGATCATAATAAACCTGTTTGTACAATCGTGCTACATGCTACAGATCACGTCATTTGTACTAACGGGCCCATTTTAAATGTACGCTTGGCATATCAGAACGAGGGGACATGGACTCTTGTGTGTGTTCAGCGCAGGCAGCTGCAATTATTTATTTTTTTTGTTTGCATTGGAATACACTGTTGTGTACCTGAGATGCACCAGCCAGCAGGCTGGTTGCTCACCATCTATATGGACAGCAGGAACCTAAATGTATATATTTTGCCAGGCCTGCAGCACGTACTATTAGTGCACACAAGTTTAACATTCTGCAGAAAACTGAGCTCTCTAGTGGTGCCTTCTGGGATCGAGCTGCTTTGCTTAGCCTTTGCAAAGGCTAGTGTTGTCTCTAGTTCCACTAAGCCTTGGAGGTTGCATCGGATAGTGCGGGCACTGGGTTATCTCTAACAAACTGCCAGTAAGTAAAGCGCTCCTTGGCTTGCATCTAGTGCAGATTTTCAGTGTGAGACTAGGGTCCAGTGACAGGCCTAAGGGAAGGTGTTTCTCTCGCCTCAACTTAACTGACCTCGGCACACCATGCTGGACTGTGAACTGGTGCACAGGACCGACAATAGACCAGGTGTCTATAGGGAGAAATTGCATATGAGGAGGGACACAAAGCGCGTAGGTGTTGTTTAGTTATTGACTGCCCATGGCCATGCTAATCCCTATGGCCTTTCCAACCCACTTTCTGCCCCTCCCATCCAAAACACATCCTCTTGGGATCTCTTTGAGCTACCCTTTTCAAGCCTTACCATCCAATGTTGTGCTTGAAGTGCCTGCCAGTGTAATTTCAAAGCAGTCTTCTGAGAATTAATGACTTAATTGGTTCTGTAAACGCGCTACTGGTCTAATACACATTTCTTAACCAGGTCTGCCTTCAGCCACCCAATGTATAAGTACCATGCGTGTCATTCACTGAAGTCCTGCAAATCTATGTGATCACTGTGCCGCACATAATTGTGCTGACGAAATGTCGACGCCAATTACGGCGCAGCGCAGTGATCTGATAGATCACCTTGCCCGCATCCCCCGGCCCGCATTTCCCTATCCCGACCACCCCTCCCCCATTTACCTTTACGACAGCACACTTCTGTGTGTGCTGCCTACACCCTGCTATCCCTGCAGCGTCAGTTCCTCCCACTAAAGTGGGTCAGAGCTGACGCTGCAGGGTGATTTTCTTTTTTTATTGTACTTTCTTGTCCCCCGCTAACCAGAATAGTGAGCAGGGGACACCCCCGCAACCCCTGCTCTGCTTGGGTGCAGTAATTGTAGTCAGTATTTTGTGCGCACCCAAAGCCGCAGTGACTGCGGGGACGTACAGATGTGGGCGATATTTTGGTACAATTCCAAGTCCGGCTAAAACAAACATTGGCAAAGCTAACAGTTTTGGCTTGTGCATTGTAAGTATTAGGAATTTTGCAATAACTGCTATTATTATATGTCCAGGTTCCGGCACCATTATAAAGATGCTACCATCAATGGGCTGTTAATGCCACTATGGCAGTGCCTGGCAAAGGCCTCTCCCATGTCTACACAATAGCCAAAATTGTTGGCATTGCCAATGCTTGTTTCTGGTGCATGCAGTTTCAGTTGCACCAGCTTTGTATCCCTGAAGCACGTTTTAGTCACACATTCAATATATTATAAGAAAAGGAAGAAGGAATTCAGTGCAACAGGGTAAACGACTTTTTATTGAATTTTCTCAATATTGACCACATATTTTACTTCACTCATCTCCAAGGATGTTCACTGCCGTAGACCCAATTAGCAGTGATTTTGGAAATCGTTTGAACAGGTCTGTCTTCAACCAGTAAATAAACTAAAGGTGTGTTTGAAGACTGATGCTCTCATAGGTAATGCAACTCAAGCTCCAGCTTGTCTTTTTCTGTAGTGTGCAGAACATGTTTATTGTCCTGTGGTGCACAGCAGAACAAAGAATGACACTCGCGCTGGGGTGACAGGTATTTGTGCTAAAACCCTAAATGACCACTAAAGGAAGGCTATTCAGCTTTCTAACTTGTTGAGGGGGTCTATTTCAGTGTAGAAATGGACTGACAACACACCTGTGTGCCTTCCTACCCTTACCCTTGTGCGCAGTGCCTCTTTTCCCTGGTGATGCGTGCACTGTGCCCTTGGTGAAGTGCACTGTGAGAGGATGGAGTACAGGTTATTCATTAACAGTCTTCAGCGATAAACTTTCAGTTTTTGTCTGCCACTGTGGTAATGGCATAGACAAAATGTGACCGGGAGTGGGAGTGTAGGGTAGGCCCATGGAAGGGAAGTTGGGAGTTGGGGTGGGAAGTTGTGGTTGATGATTGGCATTTGCTTGTGATTATTAAAAGTGTACATTGCTGTGTTTGTTTGGTTTAAAAATAAATACAAATTGTTTAAAAAAAAAACAAACAACTTTCAGTTTTTGTCATATCACTCACACTTTTTGCCCAAGGGAAACGCCAGTTAAAAATAAAATGTGATCCTCCAATGACCATGCGCCTGAAGGCATGCCACTGCATGCTCACTCCAGAACAAATACAGTCCGCTAGGGAAAAAGGCCCAAGGCACACTGGTAAGGGTAACAAGTATTTATTTCTACAAAATAGAAGTGCATCAGCAAAGAACTCTGCTGCCGCCGAACGTTCTGATTTCCGTAGGAATGTGCGGCACATTATAAAGACGAACATATGGTCACTGATGACGTAATTACATATAATACAATTCTACAATACGTATTGGAGGAGCCCTATACATGTAGGGCCTGCTCCATGTGGGATCCCAGGCCACTGGTCCATCTTTGTCTGTTCATCTCTGTCCACGTAGGCGCTGCTGGGCTCGTCATCCGCAGTGAAGCTGGCCTAACAATGAATTAGCTACTTGCAATAGCAATGTTATTTTATGAATCCGAGTGATCCGACTGCGGCTTATTTTGTCGTGGTCGGAAGGTTTGCATGAGAAGGGTGCGAACTACGTTTGCACCTTTCTCATGCGAACACATGTACTACGGGGGCTGTCCCCCGCAACCCCTGCGGGGTGTTGAGGGGGGACACCCCTGCAGTCACCGCAGTCTTTTTTTTTTTTTTTTTAATACTTACCTACAATGCTGCCATCAAAGGTACAAACTTTTGGTGTTCCAACTTTTTGGTGGTAGCATTTTTAGAACTTTTGGTCATTACGACCATTTGTTCGCAGTAAAATTGTCCTAAACCTTACTTTATCATTGCAGCAATGCACCTGGCAGATACAGGGATGGACCCGGGGGAGAGCCGAGGTCACACTAATTCACATGCTTCACTCGCTCCCAGACAGATCGGCAACTCCCAAGGTCCTCCACCTTAGTTTTAGGCTATCATTTGAAGCCACCCTGCATCTCGCTGCACAAATCACTTGACCCATTTCTGAAAGCACTTTAGCCTTGCCTTCTGATATTAGTCATCGGTCGAGGGGTGTAAAGGATTTATGGCCGGTGGTCTGGGTTTGGATGGTGCTGTGGCATGCGGGGGTCGTAGGATGAAAGCATGGTGAAGCTGTATTTCGTATGTGAGGATCGTTGGGGGCAGGAGGGCCTTGTTATCTGTTCCGTGGAATGGTATTGCCAAGAGGCTCTCTGCTCCCTTCTCATGACTTTGCAGGGTGCATTTTTCCCAGGTCGTGAGGGCCTGTAACGTCTGGGACAATGGAGGTTTTTTTTTTTTATCTCAAACCTGGCCAGGGTGAGGGAGGTGTCTGCGCTCACGCAAGGGATCTAATACTAACATGCATAATGCAGTTGCGGCACTTTGGCCTAAATTGTAAGATGGCTGCCATTTGCCAAGATGATGTTCACAACCACATCTACCATGTAGTTTGCAATGCATGCACTGAGGTGATTGTGCACCCTCCTCTATGTGCACCACCCTGCACCATAATGTGCTCTTACCGATTATTTCTCATTTGGTATCGCCAAGGGGGGTGGGCAGACCCTCTCTCCTTCCCAACATTCCCCTCTTTCATTAATCCCAAATTAATGAACTCCCCAGCAGTGTCATTGGCAGCTAAGTTCCAATATGTATTCTACTCCCCCCGCCCCCTTCTGCACCCTCCCCAACCTTTTTTCTTCCCGGTGTGGTTGTGACCTGTCCTTTGGAACCCATGCTCTGCACACATCTTGCAAACTTGCCCCAGACTGGCCACATTCCTTTGCTGTATATATCCTGTAAATACAACCCCCATCCCCAGCTAAATCAACCCCTTGCTGTGTATAATTCTCGGGGTCTGGTGATTGTATCACAGGGGTATAAGGGATGATAAATCTCTACCATAGAGGGTTTGTTTGGGTCGCATGTCTGGTTACCACTCTCTGTGGTCCTGCAAGTTTCTTTGGGTGTTAGCCCAATTGAGACCATCATCCTTGCGCTACTGGGCACTGCTTTGGCACAACATCGGAGTCCCATTTGGCACGTGCAAAAGATTACCAAGATGAAGCCGATGACGGGCACTAGCATTTTCACAATCGACCCCAGTCAACCATGCCTTTTTGAAACCACTTGTCCACCACAGCAGAGGTGGGAGCACATGCAGCATTAAAATCCTAAAATACATTTTTCTTAGCAAACCTAGGGGCAGTGGTCCAATCTCTCTGCTGCGCAAGACAGTAGATGTACTGGCCTTGCGACTGCTCACTGTCTATCCTCGTTCTACAAAACCTACCTTAATGAGCCAATCGTCTGACGAAATCTGCATGGTAATAAACACCTTGTTTTCCGGAAAGAAACTAATAGGTGCTCAAAACTTCTTTTGTGACCACAATGGTTAAGAAGCCGTTGGCAGACCCTCAGAATGTGGCTAACTTAAAGCCAGTTTCCATGCAGCCATTTCCAGGTAATTTATTGAAGCATGTTGTGGTAAAACAATTGCAGTACTTTGTGGAAGGTAATGGCCTACTAGTGTGATAAAAAGAACTACTGCTCTACAGGAGAACGGGGATGAGTAGGGGGTAAACCGCCTGCTCATCCCCACACGTTTACTAAATTAGTAGTGAACCCACTCGGGGTAAATCATACAAAGCTCAATGGGTAAACATTTGTTGCCTTTTGTGTTAACATGGACCGAGGGCTGGATATACTTGCAGGAGGGGTGTGATGCGATAGGAGTAGCAACCAAAACAGCAATAGTACAAAGACTACAAAATAAAAGAATTCCCAACAAATGTTCAATGACAATGTCTATACTTTAATCAAACAATGACATGTAATCAACTAAATTAAAAACACTAGGAAACCCCCACCCCTGTAAAGTGAACACAGATGAACCAGACTGGGGCAATATGGCACGCTGGGTACTTGAGCAAGGGTGCTCAGGCAAAGAACTGCAGCAATGGGAAGGTTCCAAGTATATGTTCTTGAAGAATAAGCTGAACAGGGGGGCGTATTTCCAATTCTAATATTTGCATAGTTATCACTGTCTAAGAGAATGAATCACACAAAGCATTTCATTGTGGCAAATGTGTTGAAATGTTGCATGAGACAAAAACATATATCCTCTTCCATGCCTCTGATAAATGTAGCCTTGCATTACTGTGCCTACACATGATTGAACTGTGCCCCACTCGTTGCTACACTTCTCCAGCATGGGGTCTGGCATGGATTCACATGCTCATGAATATTCCCCGTCGTCAGGCTGGGAATCCTCGGTAAAGAAAAATCAGTATCAGTTTCGTTTCTGATCTGTCTTTCGTAGTAGTAACCAATCACTGATCTCTGTGTCATACTGACCACAGCCAGTGACTGCCCTCTCCCTAAGCCCCACCTCTGGCAGCCATCTTCAGATTTTTACCACACGTTCAAGTGTTGGGATCCTCGTGCTATTGCTCTCGAGCGTTAGTGTTTTTTTCGCGCTTTTTCTTAGGAACATTTTCTCTTTTTCGGTCAAAAGAGCCTCAAGCTCCACCGTTTCTTTATCCGATCAACGGGGACCCGTGTCGGATCCTTCTATGCCCCTCAAAGGTGAAAATTACGTCGAGCCATGCTTTTGGAGGACTCCAGATGTTTCTCAGGCCCTTCTCGAGCATGGCCCAGGAGAAGGGAAGCTCGACGCCCGGAAAGCTGTTCAGGGTCTGCCCTGGATGCCAGCTTCAGAATGTCTTTAAGGAGGACGAACACTCCCTTTGCCTTTACTGCCTACATGAAGACAAGACGCACGTGGAGAAGGACTGTGTGTTTTGCGGCAATATGTCGGAGCGGACCATGAAGGACCGCCATCAGCGTATCGCCAACTGGCTGGAAGGAAAGAGCCCGTCAGGCGAGAAGAAAAAGAAGTCTGAGCGGTCTTCTAAGACCTTTGAGGGCGACGGGGGTCCAACAGAAGGCCAAGCACCGGGAGCGCCGAACGGTCGGGCTCTACGGGCGCCAGGCAGGGCGCATCCTCCCCGGCGCCATCAACCACGAGCCAACGCTCTGGCTCGGGTAAGAGGAAAGCCGAGCACCCGGCGAAGCTCCTGGAGAGACCCCGGTCGTGCTCTAAGGCCCCATCGGAGGAGGAGCGAGGTGGTGACCCTCCCCCCAAGGAGAAGGCGGTGAGCGCACCTAAGGTGGTGAAAGCCTTGATCCATCCGGTCAAGGCCTCTATCGAGACAGTCGCGGCGGCCCTGGCTCAGCCTGTGGAGGCTACACCAGTGGTGGCGACCTCGGGGCCCAGAATCTCCCTGCCACCGCGGAGGGAGTCCTCTTTCATGCCCATCGACAGGACCCCCGTGAAACCTCCGACGGAGAAGGAAAAAGGGGGCAGGAGGTCGTCGTGGATTCGGCCTCAACCTCTGAGGAGGAGCTGATCGAAGTCTTAGGCCACAGCGCTGGCGTGGAAGAAGACCATCCTGTCGGGAGGGATCCCGACGTGGGAGACGACGAAAACGTCGAGGGTGCCAACGGGGCTCCTGATCGCCCGTCGGAACCCTCTCAACCAGTGCCGCAAGACAACTCGGCGGCCATTTTGTTGGCTATACAGTCCTTATGCTCGGAGATAAGGACGAGACTGCCGTTACCACCAACGGAGGAACCGCTCCCGACGGGGGACCCGGAGCCAGGCCCTTCTGGGAGCCCTCCTCTTAAGAGAAGAAGGATTCATCCTCCACCTCCTTTTCAACCTTCGCGCCCTGCTGAGCCCTCCTCCCCGTCCACCACACGTGGGGATGATACGGGGACTGACACGGCCGCGACGGGTACTGACGACGAGGTTTACGACGAGGATCTCCCGTCGTCACCTCCCACCCGGGCTTCCCCGCCCGACGAGATTGGATCGTTTCACGCATGATCGCCAGGGCATCCGAGCTTTTCCACCTCTGCCCGGAAGAGAAGAAGGAAGGTTTCCTTTTATCAACGGCGCGAGACTAAGACGGTCCTCGCTGTACCTCTGCTGGACGATATCTGGGATGAGGGTCTCGCCCTCCTCAAGAACCCATCCACAACGCCGGCTGGAAGGGATCGGTACGAGAAGAAGTACCGGGTCCCAGACGTGGCCCCCTTGTGCCTTCGGGCACAGCCGACCCCGGACTTGGTTGTCTCTGCGGCAGCCAGGAAGAAAGCGGGGTGGGGGGCGCGGCCTCTACGTCAACCTCCCCGCCAGACGGCGAGGGAAAGAAATTGGACACGTCGTCTCATTGGCAGCGACGACGATTAAGGCTGCCAACGCCTTGGCTATCGTAGCCCGCTACGACAGGGAGTTGTGGTACAAACTCGCCCCCCTGCTGGACTTCCTATCAGACGACAAGAGGGCAGAGGCCCTAGAGATCTTGCAGGAAGGAGAAGTGGCGTCGGACCACGCCATTACGATAGCGACGGACATCGCGGAAACTGGATTTCGCCAGTTGGGCAACGGCGTGTGCCTTAGGTGGCGTGGATGGCTCAAGGCTACTGACTTCCGTCAGGACGTGCAGACCAGAGTCTTGGACATGCCGTTCGACGGGAGCAACCTGTTTGGGAAAACAGTGGACGATTCCCTACAAGCCATCAAGGCGGACACGGAGACGGCCCGGGCTCTTGGTGTTCTCCAGCAACGACGGCTGCCCTTTCGGAGCGGCGGAGGCAAACAGGGTGCCTCCAAAGGTTCCAGCGGCGGATTTTCCACCTATCGTCAAGCGGCCCATTCGTCGTCACAGGAAGCCTACAGGGGACGAGGCAAGTCGGGCGGACCCTGCCGTCGATGCCAAGGAGGACAAGGCGGCAAAGCCTCGTCGAAGCAGGACTGAACCGGCCGTGGGGTCGGGCCCCCACCGAAGCACCCCGGTGGGAGGCCGGCTGACGAGCTTCATCAGCGTGTGGGAGTCCATCTCCACCGACCGTTGGGTGCTGGACGCCCTGGCTCAGGGTCACGCGCTCGAGTTTCTAAAGAGGTGCCTGCGCGTCCCCCCTGTGGCCAGGAAGGAACATCACGTGCCTCAACTTCTCTTGGAGGTAAGGGTGATGCTCGGGAAGGGCGCCATCGAGCTCGTCCCAAAGAGGCTTCGGGGCTCCAGAGTTTACTCAAGATACTTTGTCGTGAAGAAGAAGACGGGAGGATGGCGTCCCATCCTGGACCTACGACGACTGAACAAATTCATCAAGGCACAGAAGTTCAGGATGGTCACCCTCCAACACGTCCTGGGTCAACTGGAGGAGGGCGATTTCCTGTCGTCGTTGGATTTGGAGGATGCCTACTTCCATATCCCCATCCTAAAGGGACACCGAAAGTTTCTCAGATTCGTGGTCCAAGGGCGTCACTACTAGTTCAGAGCCCTTCCCTTCGGATTGAGGTCGGCACCCAGGGTGTTCAAGTGCCTCGCACCGGTGGCGGCGCGGATGTGCCTAGAGGGGATCCACGTCTACCCCTACCTGGACGACTGGCTCATCCGAGCGAAGACGAAGGAGCTCGCCGTGGAGCACACGGCAAGGACCGTCCAACTACTCACGGACCTGGGATTCTCCATAAACTACGCCAAGTCCCACCTGGTGCCCGCGCAAGACGCACTGTTTCTGGGAGCGAAGCTCGACACAGTGTCGCTTCTGGCCTCTCCGTCGGAGGAAAGGACGAGGGCCATCTTGGGCAAGGTGCAGCGGATGCTGGTTGCGGACGCGGCCAGGGTGAGGTCCATCAAGTCCCTCCTCGGAATGATGTCTTCTTGCATTTATCTCATCCGCCTGTGCAGCCTCCGGATGGGCCCGTTGCAGGAGTTCCTGGACCCGCGATGGATCCAGATGACAGGCAGCTTCGAGGAGAGGATCACACTCGACGAGAGTTTCCGACGAGCGATCCGGTGGTGGGGCACCCGCGCACATCTGACAGCGGGCATGGACTTCCAGACCCCCGGCCACCAGAAGACAGTGACCACGAATGCCTCCCTGGAAGGGTGGGGAGCGCACACCGAAAATCTGCACGCGAGAGGCCTTTGGCTTCCGACGGAGAAGTCCCTCCATATCAATGTCCCGGAGCTCCGTGTGGTGTTTTGGGCCCTCAGGTCCTTTCTTCCGTCCCTCAAAGGCAAGGTGGTGAGGATCTTCACCGACAACACCACCACCATGTTCTACATCAGGAAGCAGGGCGGTACCAGATCCCCAGCCCTGTCCAAGGAGGCGCAGGATCTGTGGCATTGGGCCATCGCCCAAGGGATGTTTCTGGTGCCGTTTCATCTGGCAGGAATAAAAAACACCATCGCTGACTCGCGCAGCAGAGAGCTGTGCTCGTGCCACGAGTGGGAACTACGACAGGATCTAGTGGACCGCCTCTTCCGACGGTGGGGCACACCCCAGATCGATCTGTTCGCGACGGCGACAAACTCCAAGTGCCGGAGGTTCGCCAGCAGGTTTCCCCAGCCGAGTAGCATGTGCGATGCTTTCTCGTTCCCCTGGGAGGGCCTGTTTCTATACGCGTTCCCTCCATTGCCGTTGCTGATCCGGCTCATCAACCAGCTCAAGAGGTCACGGTGCAGGATGATCCTCGTCGCACCTGTCTGGCCGAGGCAGATATGGTTCCCGGACCTTCTGGACTTGTCAGCGTCCCCGTCAATCAAGCTGCCAGTGGACGTGGATCTTCTCTTCAGGGAAGGAGGCGCCATCCTCCATCACGACCCGAAGTCGCTGAACTTGCAGGCCTGGCTCCTGCAGCGTTAGAGTTTGGAGGCTACGACATACCGGCCGACTGCAGAGAGGTTCTTGCAAAGGCCAGGGCGTCCTCAACTCTTAAATGCTGTGTACACAAATGGAAGAGGTTCTCTGTCTGGTGCCACGCACAGATTATTAACCCTCTACGGATTACGGCTCCCCAAGTACTGCCGTACCTACTGACGCTGGCCAAGGCTGGACTGGCGCACGCGTCCATCAAGATTCATCTTGCTGCAATCTCCCGATACACCAGAACCACGGGACGGACGTCTTTGTGGTCTCATCGTCTGGTGAAAGAATTCATGAAGGGACTGTTCAGATCGTTCCTGCCGGTGAAGGCTCCGGCCCCGGCGTGGGAGCTCAACGTGGTGCTGACCAAGCTCATGGGACCTCCGTTCGAGCCTCTGCACTCGTCTCCGTTGAAGTTCTTGTCGTGGAAACCAGCGTTTCTTGTGGCCATCACCTCCGCACGACGGGTGGGAGAGATCCAGGCCCTTTCCTGCAAGCCCCGTACTTGACTTTTCACGACACGAGGGTAGTGCTCAGGACGCACCCCTCCTTCATGCCCAAGGTGCCGTCGGACTTCCACCTCAACAAACCCTTGGTGTTGCCTGTTTTCTTCCCGTCGCCGGCTGAAGGACTTTGCACTCACTGGATGTGGCTAGAGCGCTGAAGTTCTACGTGGACCGCACAAAGTATTTTCGGAAGACGTCACAACTTTTTGTGAACTTTGGACCTGTCAATCAGGGGAAGGCTCTCTCGAAGGCCTCCATTTCCAGATGGCTCTCCGGCTATATCATGAACTGTCATCGGTTGGCAAACCGACCGCTGCCTGGCCGTCCGAGAGCCCATTCCACCAGAGCGATCGCAGCTACCACGGCGTTCCTATCTGGTGTGCCCTTGCTGGACATCTGCAGGGCTGCTACGTGGAGGTCGGCGCACACCTTCACGAAATTCTACTGCGTCGATCGGGATTCCAGGGAGGAGTCCAGGGTCGGCCAAGCAGTGCTGCGCAACTTGTTCGCCTAAGGTGAGCCTGGTGAGGAGGTAAGAATTGCTTAATTTTGAGTTTTGGATATAATGCTTAATGTTGAGCCTTTGCCACCTCCCGTGGTTGTGCATGTGTGTACTGCTATGTATTCTTTTATTCATGAGCATGTGAATCCATGCCAGACCCCATGCTGGAGAAGGAACAAGTTACTTACCTGTAACTGTTGTTTTCCAGCATGGGTCTGGCATGGATTCACATGCGAACCCTCCTGCCTACCCCTCTGCGGCTCTTCACTTGGTCATACTGCCACTTCACGTGCTACCAAATCTGAAGATGGCTGCCAGAGGCGGGGCTTAGGGAGAGGGCAGTCATTGGCTGTGGTCAGTATGACGCAGAGATCAGTGATTGGCTACTACTACGAAAGACAGATCAGAAACGAAACTGATACTGATTTTTCTTTACCGAGGATTCCCAGCCTGACGACGGGGAATATTCATGAGCATGTGAATCCATGCCAGACCCATGCTGGAGAACAACAGTTACAGGTAAGTAACTTGTTCCTTGTACTAAGGCAATCAGATATAACTAAACATGGTCCTTGGAATTCTATCTATGTCACTGAGAACAATGCTCTGCTGAAAAATGTTTAAAGAGTATTTCTCCAGCATTGGATATTTCATGGATTCATATGCTCATAAATATATTCCCTGTCGTCAGGCTGAGAATCCTCGGTAATATTAAAGCAGTTAAAGTTTAAAAATAACTTGGCACTTTGAGTCATACTGCCCAAGCCAATGACAATGGTCCTCCTTCCCTCCACCCCTGGTAGCCATCTTATAATCGTTTTTATATTCATTTTGATATACTTCTTCTTTTTTTCTTCATCACCCACCACTTTTGGGACTGCTGGTTGCAGGAATCTGTTGCCAGTGAAGGTCTGGACCATTGGAGAGGCCTTCTTCAGTTTGAGGCCTTCTCCGCAAGGTCATGGCGGACGCCAGTAAGAATAGCCTTTTCAGGCCCTGCTCCAAGTGTTGCCTCAAGAAAACTTTAATTGTCGATCAACATGAAAAATGCATATATTGCATGCACCCAGACCACGATGTGGATAACTGCTCTATTTTCCAGTCCTCATCTAAAATTCGGAAGTATCGACATCGCAGGTTGGTGGCTTGGCTGGAGGAGGGTGGCAGGGCCTCTTACTCACCTTAAGTCCAAAGTCATGCCTCTACCAGGGTTAGCAGGCCCATACAACTGACTCCCTCTACAACGAGGTCGAGGTCACATGCAGACACTTCCTTGTGTAGGAAACCTCAAAGGGGGCATAAGTCGCATACTTCGACTACCCCTCCGTCAATGACATCGGCAGCTGCCCGATCTCTGTCTGCATCTGCGTCGACTGCCACTTCGACGGTTGTGTCATCTACGATTACGACTAGTAAACACGCGTCCCTGTCTTGGGAGAAGAAACATCGATCAACGCCCGCGAAGATGACCCAGTCGATGAGCCACTCTCAGTCGATGAGCCAAAGGTGTAAATCATTGTCGGCCCCAACTACTTTGCCCACGACTTCGTCCACTACAGTCCCATTGACTCCGTTGACAGTCCATCGACCAAAATCTACCTTCTCATCAATGACTGCTCCGTCCACGATCACTTCATCACCAACTACTACCACAATCGCTACTTGTTCCACCATCGGCTGGGCACAGTTCCCATGGGAATGCCATCAGCACCAAGGGATCATTCATTAGACATTGTTTCTACTTTGCAAACTTTGGCCACTGAATTGCAGCAGCAAGTACCTCCTCCTGCTACTCAAGGTGCCCCCAGTATGATTTTTCGACCCTTGCTCTCGCGTGAGGATGTTGCTCCGCCACCCCCGCCCACCAAGACCAACTCTGCAGTTATTTTCTGTCCCTGTGGCTACCCTCACAGATACAGATACTGGTCCGGACAGAGACCCATCTCCAGACACGTTTACTACTGATGACTGTGATGACATAGTACCAGCGGATGGGGAGCCCCCAGACCTGCCTTCAAGAGGTTCGCCTCCAGACAAAATTGGTTCCTTCCATGCAACGTGCGTTAAGTTTTTGGACCTAGTTCTAGCGCAACAGCGGAAGAAGGGACTCCTCTTTTAAAGGCGGGAAGCCTCCAGGAAATCAGTGGCCACCATTCCTATGCTTGATGACTTCTGTGAAGATGGGCTGCTGGTTATGAAAAATCCCTTCTCAACACCTTCAAAGAAGGATCGTTTAGAAAAGAAATGTAAGGTTATAGATTCCGTGCCTTAGTGTCTTCGTACCCAGCCAGACCCTGACTTTGCGTGGAAAACATCAGCCAACCTGTCGTTCTCTTGCATGGTGCACCCGGACAAGGAAGGCAAGCAACTGGACCTCTTTGGGAAATGTCTGATCATCACAGCTACCCCCATTAAGGCAGCCAATTCCCTGGCAATTATCGCACGATATGACAGGGAATTGTAGTGTAAAATGGGCCCCATCTTAGAATTTCTGCCTGATAAGAGGGATGAGGCTTTAACACTGCAGCACAAGGGGAAGGCTGGTTCGGATCATGCCATCACTGTGGCGCTGGAAGTAGCTGACACAGGTCTCCACCAGATCGGCAATGGAGTGATGCTAAGGAGCCAACGGTGGTTGAAAGCCTCAAACGTTCACCCTGATGTGCAGTCTAAAGTAGTACACATGCCTTTTGATGGAGTGGTCCTCTTCAGGAAGAAGGTCGACAAGTCCCTTCTAGCCATGAAGACAGACACTGCTTGTTTCTTGGGTACCCTGCAGCCGAGATGCAGTCTTTTCGGTCTGGTAAGACCAGATTCTCCAGGACCTCCAGAGACTTTCGACCTTCAAATCATCAGCCGCCTCACACCAGCTTGCAAGAGGCGTACAGAGGGAGGTTGCAGGTGCTTAGGGATACGCAGTGGCGATGTGATGCTTTAACCCACACGCAAACTCCAAAACAAGCCTGACCAGTGGCAGGTCCCCCGCTCCCACTTCAGTAACCCCGTCGGAGGCCAGTTATTGCAGTTTGTCGATCAGTGGCACAACATCACCACCGACAAATGGGTGCTAAACATCATTCGGCGCAGTCACACGCTGGAATTTCAGGAAAAATGCCCCTCCATTCCTCTAATACGAATACCGGAACATCCATCCCTCCTCTTACAAGAGGTCCAGCCCCTGCTAAAAAAAAAGGGGCTATAGAAGCTGTTCCATCGCACCTCTGGGGCTCCGGAGTGTACTTGAGATACTTCCTGGTGAGAAAAATATCTGGTGGGTGGAGACCCATCCTGGATCTCGGGCAACTCAAAAAGTCCCTAAAAGCGCAAAGGTTCTGCATGGTCACACTTCAGCACGTGCTAGAACAGCTGGAACAGGGGGATGTCCTTGCGGCCCTGGATTTGGAGGATGCATATTTCCACTTACCCATCCATCAGAAACACAGGCATTTCCTTTGCTTCTGGCGCAAGTGAAGCACTACCAATTTGCTGTTCAGGCTAAAGTCACCAAGTGTCTGTGCATCTGCGCCACGCAGACATTACGGATACCCTTACCTGGACGATTGGATGATCCACACCTAATCTCACCCGCTAGCCCTGCAACGCACTGGAGAGACCATCCGATGCCTGACTTCTCTGGAATTCTCCATCAAGTTTCCAACGTCAGGTGTGTCGCCATCAAAGAAAGCTCTGCTCCTAGGCTCACAACTAGATACACTGCATTGTCTGGTTACCCCTTTGGGGGAGAGGGTCAAGGCCACACTCTGCAAGTTTCAGCCGTTGTCTGCTCTCCAGCAGACAACAGTTCATTCACTCAAATTGCTGCTGGAGTCAGGCTCCTGCAACAATAAGATCAAACTGTGCCGGCATTCAACCAAACTCTGCACTGGCGGAATCATCGGCAGCACCTGACGCAGGGTGCTGCTTTTCTTGCACCGGCGCATCAAGCCACGGTGACTACTGACACCTCCCTGGAAGGTTGGTGTGTGCACACAGGCAACTTCCACCACAGAGGCCTCTGGCAGCCGAAGGACAAAATGCTACACATCATTGTATTGGAGCTTCCAGCAGTGTTCCGCGCCCCCCAAGTCCTTCAAGCCCCAGCTCTAAGCCAACATCTTCACAGAGAATACATCCACCATGTACTACATCAGAAAACAGGGAGGGACACACTTCTCAATTCTATCCAAGGGAGTACAAACGCTGTGGAGTTGGGTGATATCCCACGAGATGTTCCTCATTTCGTTTCACCTGGCTGGGGTCCAGAACGCCATCGCAGATTCTTTCAGCAGAGAACTGCGTTTCCTGTCGC
Source organism: Ambystoma mexicanum (assembly GCF_040938575.1). Classification (NCBI taxonomy): domain Eukaryota; kingdom Metazoa; phylum Chordata; class Amphibia; order Caudata; family Ambystomatidae; genus Ambystoma; species Ambystoma mexicanum. The sequence continues at coordinate 1,045,740,531 of NC_090924.1, forward strand.
AAATGGGTACTCCATCAAGCCCAAGTTCTTCATCTTTTTTCGAAATGGGGTTGTCCTCAGATGCACCCAGTTTGTCAGCAGGTATCCTCAAATGAGGAGTCTGGGAGATGCTTTCTCCATACCCTGTGAGGCCCTGTTCCTCTTAGCATTTCCTCCAGTCCCTCTTCTTCTACGAGTCATCCGTACACTCGAGCAGGGCCACTGCAGGATGATCCTCATTGTTCCTGCGTGGCCTAGTCCGATCTGGACATCCGTCCTCCACCACAACTCAGAGACCCTGGAGTTCACGGCTTGGCTCCTGCAGCCCTAGAATTTGGACATTTTGCATTGCCTTTGGAGTGGCATAACATTCTGGCTAGGCTAGAGCTCCGCCCACTCTTTCCTGCTACAAGCACAAGTGGAACCATTTTACCAAACGGTGTCGCAGTAGCTTGGCCTTCTTCGGATGAAGGCTAATCAGATCCTGCTATATCCTCTATCATTGGCTGAAGTGGGCCTGGCTGACGCTCCCATAAAGGTCCACCTTGCTGCTATCTCTCGTTATACTTCCAGCACTGGCCGTACTTCTCTCTACTCACACATACTGGTTTAAGAGTTTCTCAAGGGACTGTTTCCAGCTTTCCCTCCAGCAAATGTGCTTGATCCGGCTTGGGAGCTTCATGTGGTTCTCTCCAAGCTAATGGGGCCGCCATTTGAGCCTCTATACCGGGCTCATCTGATGGTTCTTTCATGGAAGACTGCTTTTCTGGTGGCTTTTACATCTGCCAGATGTGTAGTAGTGCTACAAGCCCTCTCCTGTACGCCACTGTATTTGACTTTCCATCAGTCCAGGGTGGTGCTATGCACTCATTCTTCATTAATGCCTACGGTCCCGTTAATGATCCATTAGTCCTGCTAGTGTCTTTGGCTCTCCCTCTTCTGCAGTAGCCAAACCAGATTAGGTATTTATTTATGGCCCAAACACACTATAGAAAAATGACTATTGGCTAGTAGACATATCACTCAACATTATCAAACTAAATACATATATAAATTCACTTTGTTATAGGGCATAAAACACATCAGCAGCAACTGAAAAGGAAAGGTTAGAGAAGTATTATGCACTTATGGTCCAAAGAGATGATCCCTAACTAAAACTGTCCAGCCTAAATTGCCTGGTGCCTTTTGCCCAATAGTTCAGGTTAAAGTTCCACTGAAGTTAGGAAGCAGGAACAAACGTAGGTAGGGTCTCTGGGGTGCAGTGAATGGTTCTTACGGTTAGGGTTCAAGTTAGACTAATGCCCAAAAGTAGCCCCAACAGTCGGATGTCTTGCGCAAGCAAGCATGGGCAAAGCAAAAAGTGTTAGAAATGAGCTTACCCCCGTACTCCGATTCTTCCCCATACTTGGCAGGACAAAGGAAGAGGGTCTGATGTTGCTTTTCCGGTGAAGGTCGCAGTCCTCGATTCACAGGGGTTGCAGGTTCGAGCTGATCTCTGGTTGGTGTCTTTCACTGTTGCAAGGACTCTCAATTGAAGAATACAGCAAAACTCGATGCAGGACCCCTCTCAGGACTGTACTCGTGTAAGCTATTTTGGATGGTGGTCACTGCAGCAGGGTGCCGCAAAAGGACTCAGCAGATGCGGTCAGACTTTCCTTCCTATCTCAGGTCCCCTCGAAGCTAAGACACAGACATTTCGCAGGAGTTAGTCTTATTGGGCCAGCTGAGGATCCTGAAGCTCTGGTGATGCCGGCAACACTGTATCCCAAAACCGAAGCTGGTCAGCCACAGGACGGTTCCACGACACTACCAAAGGCTTCCTTTGGCAGGGCACTGAGCAGACTTCAGGAATTGATGGTCCCTCCACTCCAAGGGTCGCAGCTTCTTTGCAGTACTGCTAAAGATCACAAGCAAGATTGAGCTCCTCCAGGACAGCAGCAGAAGTTGGTTGCCAGGCCTCCTTCAGGAAGGTCTCATGTTTCTTTGCGGGTCTCAGAGCTGGACAGGATACTTGGCTCCTTCAGGTTTCTCCAGGATCTCTGAAGAATGGGTGCAGGGGCCCTCTCATCCTAAAAGCCAGGTAAGAGCTGAAACTCCCACATGCCAATAGCACGACTAGCCCACACACACACACCCCCCAGCAGTGGTCCAATCAGGACCACTGGCGGGAACATTCATGCATACCACTCAAACGCAGCGAAAACCAGTTTGTGGATTGGGTCAGACCGACCCAGGTCACATCCTGCCAGCAAACATACACAGCCCTCCAGTAGCCCGCCAACAGCTTCTGCTTTCCCGGGCACTGGAAGTCCTTATAAGGATTTTCCTGGCCTCTCAGGCCCGAAAGAATGCTAAAGAACAAGATTGTAAAAGGACAGGCATACAATTTCATGGCATGGCCATGTTCGACCAGTAGCCACAGTTAGTAGCCAAACGCGGTTAACACGGTAAGGCTAAAACGAAAATTCACAAAAAGTGGGAAAAAGTCACTGCTTCCACCAGCGTATCCTTTTAGCACACCTAGAGTAACCAAAAATCCTCTGTTAGTCTAGGGCAAATCAAAAATGTACCCCATTGTACTGCAGTGTAAACTGCTGTGCACAATGATAAAAAGTGACCACAAGTGATAAAAGTAGCCAAAAGTAGTAACATAGTAACACGACTAAGGGAAACAAGGTTTCCCAGTACTGACAGCCTGAAGGACATATCAGTTTCCCCATAACATTTGAGCAAAGACCAGTGTAGTGAAGCTTAAGGCTTCACTGCACTGTGTACAGGTCCGATTAAAAAATAAAAGCAAAATGTTTGCGGGTTCCATAAAGATGGAAGGAAAGGTGCAGTAAAGAGAAATCTTTCCTAACAGGTAGAGCTAAGCAGGACCATTGTTATTGGCTGGGGCAGTATGCCCCAAAGTGACAGCAATGGGTTATGTAAGTGGCAAGCAGTTTTTAAGCTTTAAAGCTAAACTGCTTTAATATTACTGAGGATTCCCAGCCTGACGAGCTGTTCCGCTCCCAGCATTTGTGTATGTGTACCGCATGTAATCATATTAATGAGCATGTGAATCCATGAAAGAAACCAATGCTGGAGAACAGGAGTTCTACATAAGTAACTTGTTCCATACACTCCCACCCCTGCGTTCTCCTTCTGATACGTAAGAGTACGTGGAGATGTCTGAGAATCAGCCTACCCAGAAGACTGACACAATTCTTTGGAATGTAAGTGCAATTGGATTGGAGTCAGGCATGTACACTCCTAATTCTTGTCCGTTAACTTGTACAATATCTAATAACAACATTGATACAGTAATGCATTCAGATGTCTGACCATTCACCAGCCCTGGAGGGATTTCTGTCAACCAGGAAAACTGCATTACTAGGACATTGTACCCAGAGCTGCGAGCTACCTTTAGGTGCTATCTGCCGTATCTTAATTGGCACTGCCAGCAATTTAAAAAGGAGTGTCCAACCTGCATTGCTGAGCAGACAACCCTTCCTTAGATCGAGGATTTGTATTTCCGAACAAACAAACACATATACATTATTATGCAATCTAAATTTTGAATGACCATTCATAATCCACGCATTAAACGATTATTCTTACTATTTATAAATAGTTTTCTGTAATTCAGGTTGGCTCTCTTTTTCAATGATCATTGAATTCCAATTGCCCTTATGTTCCAAAGACTTGGGGCAGTCTTCCGGGTATACTGATTCCTGATTCAAGTTGGGGTAGTCTTGCGGGTATGCTGATTCCTAATTCAAGTTGGCTCTCTTTTAAATGATTATTGAACTCCAATTCCATTTATATTCCAAAGATTTAGGGCAGTCTTCCTGGTATGCTGATTTCTAGTTCAAGTTGGCTCTCTTTTTAATGATCATTGAAGAGAGAGCCAACTTGAATTAGAGAAAATTACATACAACTGGATCGACCTATGGATGGCATATTTGGGAGGATGTGTATATGATCCTAGTAGAATCCTCGTATAATGTAGCTTAATAAGGCGCAAACTGGGACAGATGGCATACGCTGTTGTCGAAAGTTGAGCTTTTCTTCTGATGCGAGTTGTATAGTTTATGCCACAAAAAATTGATAGTCTGTCACACAAAGTTAAATATTATTTTTCTGTGAAAGCGGTTCTAATAGGTGATGTTTGTTGGAGCAATTCCACCAGGCAAACTATTGCCGAGGTGCGTCCGTTTATGACGCGGTATTATGTTGTACCTCCTTCTATTGGTACACTGCAGCGGTGCATTGCCATTGTAGCTAATGGCCCTTGTGACTCAATTGGTCGCTTCCATCACATTCCAGAAATGGACATTCCTCTACGGTTCTCTGATTCGTCCCTTTCCAAATCAGGGGCGCTGCGTTTTGGAACTTCTGTGCATAGGTGAAGCACAGGCCATTGCACGAATGTCTGGCTTCGGCTTCGGCAACGTCAGAGTTTTGACGTACCTGCTATGATGTTGCGAGTGGGATCTCGCCCCCCTTTGGACATGCGGCCAGGGCACGCCACGCCCCCCAGTTTTAAGATTACTATTGGCAATACTATTGTTTAATCTACAGGTATCCACATTTTTTTGTATGGTGAGCCCCCCCTTCAGGAAAAATAACACGGATAGTTTCACCAGTGCTTTTTTTTTATTTTTATTTTTTTTAAACGTATTCAATTGTTCGAGAAGATCGTACATTAAACATGTTTTGTAAGATGTGCTGCACTTGTCCAGTAGTTGTGTCATTATAGAAAGGAATCTATTTATTTGTACTGTTAATGCACGATTAAGAGCAGAGCTATTCCGTTTTGATGTACTAAAGTCTGCGGCAAGCATTTCTTCTTATGTCCATAGGGTGGCATCATTTACCTAATTTAAAAACAGTGTATGCATCATACATTGTTTTTTTTCCTGTTCAACCCGATTAGAGCGTTTTCTTAAATGGTATATGCGTATTTATACCACCAGTACCTATGTCATCATTACATATAAAAGTAGAAGATGAGAAATAACTTAAAGTTCGAGAGTGAGTGATATTAAAGAGACCACATTTATCAATCGGTGCACATTCAGAATTCTGACGCATGCACATGAACCAGTTACGACTGCATTCGCCTTTTTCTAACTCATGATGTAGTAATGTGCTGTCCCTGACTACTGAGAGCAGCGCCTCCGCCCACTACATACCCACACCCACAGTATTTTTCAGGTGGCCCGTCTCTCAGAGGGGTCGAACTGGGGTTGGCGGGAGAAATGATGCGAACCTCGGAAGTGAAGGCAAGTCCCTCTATATGCAACCTGCTAGGGAAATAAGCCAAGAGATAGTTTTGCAAGCATATCAAGGCTTACACATACAAAATACAAGTGCCAGCAAAGAACTCAGCTGGTCGAGAGCGCTCTGGCTGTGCATCATCAAACATGGGGTTATAACCACAAAAAGCATCATCAATATACACAACATTTTGGTGCTCCTAATTGGAGGCCCCCTAGACGTGGGCTTGCTCCATAGGGGATGCAAAGCAGTAATTGGCTGGTTCTTTCTCTGTCGATCTGGCTCCACGTGGGTCAGCTGGGCTCATCCTCGCAATGAAGGTCAGGGCATGTATAAGTCACAACGTTTCCTAGATAAACTAAACAACTAAAACAGCCTATTCATTCACTATGGCGGGTACCTGGACGGCACAGGAATGGGGTGCCAGGAAGAGGGGAGGATAAAATACAGTCATGCAGACCTGTACATTCAGGGCTCCATTGATACAGTAGTCCCTGCACCCAATGTCTCCCCCTCTAAGGATTGATATTTGATTTATCCTTCCCGGTATCTGGAGACGCTATGTAATTGCTAGGGAGAAATACAATCATGTGGGCTTTAGATTTGTAGTGGACACTTTATGGAGGTTAGGACCTGGGGGTCCGGTGCTTATGAGAGAATAGAGCGAGTAGGGGTTGGGTTAGTGATGTATGGCCAGCACCGGAGTGACTTACCAGGGGTTCGAAGCTCAATGGCAGTTTAGTGAAGATGAATGGACACCTGGCGGGGGCCTGGTACTGTCTCACGCTGTGTGTCGGGCACATTCCTAAAGGCGATACTGAGTATTCGCACCACTGCAGGAACAAGAGGGAAATGGACTTCCGTGGGAACAAGGCTCAAGCGGAGTCAGCATGCTGTGTAGAAATTGGACTGTGAACAGGGAACGCGAGCAGCATTGGTCTGCGGTCTGTCTAGTTTGGGGCCTATTACAAAATTGTGTCGCGAAGTGGGGGCATTTCTAGTTCTAAGCATCAATTTCTATGCGCTACTAGGTCTCTATATGGTACCAGGTGGTGCAGACTGTTCCCCCCATTTAAGTTACATTGCCTCATATGGGGTTCACCTTATTTGGAAGTGCCTAGGGGGGGTGGGATAGGCTCATTTCCATCCCAACATTCCCCCCTTTTGTTACTTCTACAGTAACAAAATCACCCCCCCCCATATTTCTGTTTGTTTGCCCGTCTTTCTGCTTCTTCCCATGCAAGTGTCCCTTTTATGGGCATCCATTCTCTGGAAACATATCTTAGGCTCTCCCCATGCTGCGCATATTGTTCACGCGTGCAGGTCATGTATATGCACCCCCTATTCCCTGCTAAATTCACCCAAACTTCCTTGTAATATTCGGGGTCTGGTGGAGGTGCAATGTTTGTGTGGTTAGGGTGTCCACCTTGTCCCCATGCCCTTGACAAATGGCAACCATACGATATTTAGGGTCATCGTTTTGTTCTGTCTGGATCTATACTTCCAGTGTATCACGTGGTACTTCATTATCATTTTTCCCAATTGTCACCATTGCAGTATTAGGCACTACTTTGGCACAACAACGGACTCCTCATTGGCATGTTCAGAAAATTACCAAAATGTACATGATGATAGGGACCAACATCTTTATCGTTGTTCCAACCCAGGACGTGCCCAGCCGACTGCCATGTTCACCCAATCGGCCTGAATCCGCCCTTCCTTCATTCGCAACCCAGGTTCATGTACCGCTGCAATGACATGTGTTAGTGTCCCATTTTCAGCATCTGTAGAAGGTACGAGCATGCAACATGAACTCCTGATCTTTTTGCAAACCCCGCCCTCAATGGGTGTCAGTAGGTCGAGGACGTAGCGGTTCTCTATTTTCATTAGTCTGAGCGCCCTTAGTTCCACCTTGATGACCTTGAATTCTTATTCAGTATTGTTTGCCAGCTGGATCAATTCCCACCTAATGATCAGGGATGCAAAACATTTCTTGGCAGAATTGTACAGTCTAAATTTGTGCAAGTACATCAGAAGATTCTTGGGACAAGTAGTTAGTGGATCGCTTCTTTCTTCCCAGTGGGTCATGGTGTTCCTTTTCTGGGAGGATACAGATGTCTGGAGGCAAAATGGTGGGTGTTTTATCTGTGGTTTCAGACACAGCTTGATCATCGTCTGGGAAGGGTCCCCCCTTCAGGTGTTCTTCAGGGAAAACAAGCAGGGTCGAATGTAGCCCCTCCAAGATGTCCGGAGGTGCAAGTATGCTTTCTGGCCACAGACCCAGTAGTAATCCATCAGTGCTGCAGTGCCTTTTCGTAGATCTGGAATGAGCAATGTTTGATTGCATCGTTTGTTTGACACCATCGAGACCGTTCCCTCGCTGTAGGAACCAAATTCATAGCTCTCTTCTTGGTGCACTTTCACCGGTTTTTCAACTGCTGTGACCCATGTCAGTTTTGCAACATGTTTTGCCAATATTTGTGCACATGGTTGGTCAATGAGGACTAGTGTTTTTTTTCTGAGTAACCGACAAGTCCTTCTGCTTTGCACATGAAAGTTGCTTCTTGCCATTTATTGTCCATATACTTTGTCCCTTGTATAGCGAGGAATGTTTCCTTGAAACAGTTAGGGTTGGTGGAGCTGGTCTTGTGTTTTTGCATGTCTGGCTCAAGTAGTTGTAGATTAATGCTGCGTGCCTGGAAAGTGCCTTTTATCCTGCATAGTGTAAGATGAATCCGACATTGTGTTTCATTTAATGGTATGACTCGTGGTATTAAAGCTTTAGGCGCCCCAGATGCATGCAGCATTAAAGAACAAACATAGCAGCTCCTGTTAGTCGTTCACCTTCCCATCGTACTCCTATTAGAGTACCAGCGGTTGAATGTTCGGAATGACGAAGGTCTTCCGCTAAATCTAACCATAAACCATGATACGCATCATACTTATGAAGGCGTGTTTGTCTTTTCCTTCTGTAACTGCACAAGGGGAACATTCTACCCCCAGCACTGTTCTGTGAGGAATCCTAGTGTTACACAATGAACCTTGTATACAAGGTTTTAATAGCTGAAACATTAAACTATTGCAGAGCGTGTATTGGGAGTTGCTGCATGTGGTGTTTGTTACTCCAATGGCTTGTTCAATTCCCATTACATTGGCGCTTTCATTCATTCTTTCACTCGGGGTCAGGCAGTGGGAAAAACCTGTAACCTTGTTAGGGACTAGATTAGACAACATGTTAAATACTGAGGTAGAAGGTTGGGAGTTAGATACTAAAGAGGGTATGGAAGTGGCATTTGGGGCATCTGGTGACCTTACAGTCACACTTTCCGTTGATATAATACCTGGAACCTTCCTTGTGTTTCGATGCAAACGTGTGATGTTTAAGGGTATGCTTCCATTGCAGGTCCATTTGTATCCATCCCATGTGCCCCCGTCCCCCCTTCTTTTATATAGTCACCCAGATAAGACATTCCACAGTAAATACCCAATGCGAACATTAATGCAGTACATAAAATGGCAACGAAATGCAATCCACAGTCATAGCTATATAGTCTCAAAAAACAAATTCTATTCCTACTGCAATCTACATTTGATGTGTCCCGCAGTGGCGTCATCTCCATGATCATTGCACACCTGTGGGGGATAGTGGATAGTGGAGAGGGGAGAGGGGAAAGGGGAGGGAGGAAGGAGAGAGAGGGAGAGAGAGATATTGATTAATTTAATTTGTTGTAGACCATGCTTTAGCAGCAATCCATGTTCGTTAGCACATTTTAAATGCACAGATAAGGTTGCCGTGGGGCTATTTATGTTGAGGTAGTTTGGTCGTTCTCAGTCTGTGTGCTCTGTGTGCTTTTGTTAGGGGCTTTGCGATTATCTGAGGGGTGTATCCAATATCTCAGCCCTTTTACTTTTACTGTAAGAGGGGTGGAAAACACCACTTCGTATGGTCTGTGGATTCTGGGAGTGTTCCACTTAAGGACAAAACTCCTGACATAGATCCATTCCCCTGGTCACAAGGTTGGATCAGGCTAGTGGTCCTTGCTGGGCTGTGTGTGCAATTGGAACATTGCGAGGGGTAAGCAGTACAGCCAGTTTTTCTTTAGGGTGTTGCATAGTTTGGACAGGTAACTTTTGAGGAGGCTGTTTGTTTTGTCAACCATTCCATTTGCTTGTGGGTGATAAATGGAGCACATTTTGTATTTGATGCCCAATAAGGTTGTAACTACCTTAAACAGCTCATTGAAAAAGTGAGTTCCATTGTCTGATCGTAGGCCATCACACACTCCCCATCGGGGGAAAACTTCTCCAACAAGGAATTTTGCAGCACACTCGGCGTCCGGGTAAGCACATGGGCCTGCTTCCACCCACCGAGAAAATAGACACACCACCATAATCAAATATCGTGCCCCATGTCTGCATAATCGATGTGCAGCTCACAAAAAGGGCTCAAAGGGCGGGGCAAGGTGCTCTGTAAAGTTCTCAATCTCATCACTGTGCTGAATACTTGACATCTGTGTCAGGTGCTCCTGCAAATTCAGAATGAACCAATCTTCCTGGAGATTGGCAGCAATGTGTTGTTTGGAGCTATGGGATGGGCTGTGTAGCTGTTCGAATGCTGTATATAGTAGCTCGACGGGCATCACAACCTTTCCTGTTGCATTCTGTCGCCAGAGGAGGCCCGTGGGTGATTGAGTACACCCACATTTAAGCCAGAGGTCCTGCTCTTCTTTGGGTGCTCTACGCTACAACTCGATGATCTGTGCTATGGGTAGTGCTGTGTATGCATCTACAGTGGAGGGCGTGGCCGTACTGGTTAGGACGTATTCTGCGCCCATATGTAGTGGAAGGTATACTGCTCTTTTGGCCGCCGCATCAGCAGCGGCATTCCCCAATGATATTTCGTCTGTGTTTTGAGTGTGAGCTAAACTTTTAACCACTGCTATTACTGAGGGTTCTGCGAGGGCTGAAATGAATGCGTTTAGTAGGTCTGCATGTTGTACCTGGGAGCCATCTGCTCTTCTGTACCCATGTCATCTTCACCGGGATAGACCTGCTTGCACTGTGATAGTGACGTACGCGCAGTCTGAATAAATGGTAAAACAACATCCCTTTGAGGTCCGCAGGGCCTCAATCAGTGCTACAAGTTCTGCTGCTTGTGCGGAGTAATGTCTTGTCAACCTTTTCATGATCAGTGTCTCATACTGCCCCTCCTCCAATCGCACTACAGCTGCCCCAACATGGTTTTCACCTGTTTCCTGATCAATTGACGCTGACCCGTCAACAAAGAATATTTCCCCTTCTTCTAGTATGCTGTCCTTTGCTTTGGGAATGTCATCACCTTCCCCTTCACATGTTGCACAGTCATGCTGTTGCATGTCCTCTGCAGTGCATGGTTCTGTCAGAAATGTGGATGGGTTTAATGTTCTGCTTCGCACCACATGGATATTTGGGTGTGACGAGATTATTTCATATGCAGACTCTCTCTGTGTGGTCAAAGTGGATTTTGAGTGTTCCAGTATTGCAAACAGTGAGTGCTCAACGTACAATTTTATGGAGATAACATCACGATAGTGGAACTTTTTTCAATGGCGAAGGCTGCAGCAGCTAGAGCATGTTCGCAAGCGAACTGTCCCTGCAGAACAGGATCAAGTGTACCACTATAGTAGGCCAACAGCTTGTCTTCAATGGAGATTTTCTGTCTCAGTACTGCAGTCATGAGGGTGCCATTGGAGTGCAAAAACAGTGTATAACCTGGGGTTGCTAGGACTGGTGCTGTTGAAATTACATTCTTTAGGTTGTTAAAGGCAGCCCTCATTCCTGCTGTCCATTGGATACTCGTTCCATTTTTTTGTGCGTGCTTGAGCCCTTGCAGAGCGGCCTGGTGTGTGCCTCATAGTCTAGAATCCATGCTCGGCAATAATTGCAGAGGCCTAAGAACTTTTCCATTTCTTTTACCGTAGTTGGTTTAGGAGTAGCATGTACTGTGGCAGCTCTATCAGGTATTATTCTCTTATCTTTGGAAATGAGTTGCCCTAGGTAGAGCTCTTCTCGTAAACCGTACTGGACTTTGTTTTTGTCTACCTTGTACCCCTTCTGAGCCAGCAACTGGGAGTAAAGCAATGGAGTCCCTGCGACAGCTCTGCTCACTGTCGCTGCAGACCAGTAGGTAGTCTATGTATTGAATGATCATGCTGGACATCTGAATGTTGCCATGGTCTTTGTGTAAGATTCTGTTAAAGGTGCTGGGGCTTTCACAGTACCTCTGGTGCAAGCGATGGTGGTCTTCTCGCTTTCCTCCCAGTGTGAATGCTGTAAGATACTGTGATTCTGGGGCGAGTGGCACTGAAAAGTATCCACTACAGTAAAATGGGTGGCCTGTTTCGGGATGCTGCACAGGATGGAGGCCGGGTTGGGAATGAGAGGAAACTCCTTCTGTACAATGTCATTACGGGGGTGCAAGTCCTGGATCATCCTCCAACTGCCTCCTGTGCCTTTTTGATTGGATAGATAGCTGTGTTGCATGGTGACATGGAGGGCTCTCTAATTCCCTGCTGTAGCAGGGCCTGCAGTGTCTCCTGAATCCCTTCTTCTGCTTCTCTGGACAGGGGATACTGTTTTACTCTTGGTAACACTGCGCCTTGTTTGCGTGTTATTTTTACCGGGTTCACTTCCTTTATCATCCCTCCATCATGTGAGTTTATGGTCCATGAGTGTGGTGGAACCTGCTGTAGGTCAGTTTCACAGAATGGGAGAGGACCACTAACAATTGCCACAAGGGGGCTCTGCACCTTCCAATATTGTACCATGATGTCACAAGGAATACAAATCTCAAGTATTATTTCTCCATCGTTGTTCCCATCCTCAAACAGCTCCTCACCTGTTAGTTCTCTCAAAGGTATTTTGGGGTCAATAGATAACACTGTACGCAATTGGCACCCATGGATATCTGTTCCCAGTACCACAATTCCTTCTGCAGACACCTAGAACCCCTTTTAAATCTAAGGACAGCAACAACCCGCGGGAGTGCTACAGGTCGGAAAACAAAATCACAAGGTACTCTCCACTCTGGCAAGCACTCTAAGGCTGTAGATGAACATATCTGGGTTCACATGTATCCCTCTCACTACCATCTCATTGGCCACGGCATGTATATTACTAGCATAGCTCAGAGAGAGCACATACCTGGGGTGGTGCAGACAACTCCTCTATCCGTGAATCATATTGTCATGTTTAGTTTACTGAGCAAATCTCTTCCCAGTAAGTTGACAGGGGAGCTTTTGTAGTAGAGGAGGGAGGCTCTGACAATTTTCCCTCCAATTTTGACATAAAAATCATCTGTATAAGGAACAGTTACTACAGCCCCAGAGAATCCCTGCATGTCAAGAGTTTCTCCTGATAGCGGGAAGTTACCTTCACTTATGCATGTCTTTTTCCGCCCCCGAGTCCACCATGAAGATGAATTGCTTATTTCCTATCACTGCCCTCACAAGTGGTTCCTCTTCGGGATGCAAGGTCATTGATAGTACTGGACACGCAAGTGCGCGGTGTGGGCTGTCCTAGACGGGATAGATGTCTGTCCCTGGAAACGAGAAGGGGGTCCCTTCTACAACGGTGGCTCCTTGGTAGGAGGCCCCAGCATCGTTGGGTGCTGTGGCGAAAGGGAGTCTGCTTCCCTCGGTCTATGCTTTGGGGTGCCACTGATGTTGTTGCATGGCCTGCTGTTGTGGTGGCAGGCGATATGGCCAGGCATCTGGGCAAGTAACTGAGTGTATGTTTGGTGTATTTCGTATTGAATCCTGGTTGACCCGTGGACAGGCCCCTTTGGGCTCCCAGGGTGGAGACCTCCGTAAGGCGGTTGATTTTAGCTGTAGTTCCCGCCTTGTCTGCTCATACATTCTCAGGCAAAATGACCTTACCTCCCGCAAGACCAACATTGTCCCTGCCCACCACCTCATGGACCGGGTCCCCTGGATCCCCCTCCTCTTTGCCCTTGGAACCCACATCATCCTCTTGGTTGCCATCCTTGCCCTTGGGGTCCCACATATTGTTGATTTCCTCCCCACTGTCCTTGCCCATTGTCTGCCCATACTGCTGCCATTCTCGCCTGTGTGGGGATGGTGGCACACCCCTCTTCTCCTGTCTGTTCTGGGGTGGTGCTGCTGACACCGCAGCTACTTTGACTGGTTTATTTTTAACCAGTTTTGCTTCTCCTGCCTGCCGTCTTTGAATAGTTTCCTTTTCATGCTCTTTGATCCTCCTACAATGGTGCACTATGATGCTTTGAATCTCAGGCCAACCTTTTGCTTCCACCCCCTATCTTGTCCAGTGCCTTCTGTACCTCCGTTGAGAGCCCTCGCTTCACAATAAAGTAAAATTAAAGACGTTGATTTGTCCCAGGCTCTGCCCGTCTCCGCTCTCCACATCTCCTGAACCCGAAGAATGTACTGCGCAGCATCTTCCTCATCCCCATTGTGCATTCCATTATGGATTGTAAATTGGGGGTATCTGGGAAGGTCCTCGACAGTGCATCCCAAACACGTGCCCTGATATTATTGAATGATGCCCTGTCATGGGAATCGTTGTTCAGTGTCACACACACTGATTCTGCCGGGTCTCCAACCGCCGATACCAATAGACTTTTAATGTCTCCTATTGAATGAGGGCACCCCAACTGTATGCTTCTCGAATGTGTAGATCCATTTCCCCGCCCTAGCTGTGAGTCGGGGGAGGGACTCGAGAACATTGTTCTTGTCCATTTGTGCCCACGGGACATATTGAGGGCATCCTGCACCCTTGTGAATCAGGGGCATCTGTAACATTGATTTGATCTTCCCTGTTTTCAGGCCACTTCCTTTTTTCTTTGCTAATGCTATCCTCCCGAACCGTTCCCTTAACCTTCCGTCCCACAAGCTTTCTACCCTTGTGGGAGGGGTGCTCCCTATGCCCCTCCCACTGCCCCTTCCTCTGTGTCATAATTTCTCCAATATTCTTCATCCCCCCCTGGCCGATCCTACATTCTCATACCCCACACTATACGTCTCCCCTTCCCGTTCTACGTGTATGGATGTCAATTCTGAACAAAAAGTCCCCAGATTTCCACTCCTCCTCCGGAGGTATGGGAGGGGTGCCCGGGGGCAGCATCGGGACTTCTGCTGCCCTTGCTGTCTCACAGGCTGCGCATAATCTATCTAATTCTGTACGTGTGGTGGATAGCGCCACTTCGAGGTCTCTAGCGTTCAACCCTGTGTGAGTGGATACTGTGGGGTACAGTGTACGTATGCCGTTTTCTGTGTATGCCTCGGCTGGTTTAGTCAATAATGGATAAAGTTTCTTCGGTTGTTCTTCCCCCCCCTCCCCTTCTCGCCCTCCCCCATGTCGGTCACTGTCTTTGTTTGGTGTCACCCTTCCCGTCTCTAGTGCCTCTGTTTCCTCAAACATCCTCCACAAGTCCAATATCTCTCATCGGTTCTGTATTGGCCTCCCCTTGTATTTGGCAGTCAAATATGTTATGCACACTTATCAAAGGATCCCCCCCCCTCTGGCCAGTAGTGGGGCATTCTTTTCCCTTTAGTTTCCGTCTCCCATTGACTGATATTTCTTAATTTTATCATGGTACAGGAGTACGGCCTTGCATATGTGGGTTAAGGGCGTGTCTGTCCCCATGGTTGTCGTCTGTCTAAAGTGCGTGTCCTCAATATGTTTGTGCAATATCTTCCCCCGTCAGACCACATCCTCAAGTCATGCAGTGTCGGTCACTACTCCTTGTCACATGCACGTTACAATTATCTCTGTACTGTCAGTCAATATGGTCACCATTGTTTTTTATATTAAAAAAATATGCCTTCAACTATTCCTCCCCCTCAGAGCATCCACATACACTCCCTACATGCCTTCTCTACTTACTTCTCTTCCGCACCATAAACGCCCCTCCTTGCCTCCTCCATACATATGAAAATATACACTGAAAATAACAAGCTAAAACAACAACCACTACTTTTTCCAGAGCCCTTTACTTATACAGGGCTCCTAGATTTCTCCTTATTTTTATTTCCATGCACTGGTCGGGACAGTGCACTGTGGCTGCCACCTTGACTCTTCATACGGAAAGGCTCCCTTTCCTTCTTTTTTATTCTCCATATAACTTAAAAACTAGAATGAATGAATAAAAAATGGCCATAACAAACCTCAACAATAAAAAATCCACATTATCCATCCACTTTCATTCATCGCGTGTTCCCCTCTGTCATACTGCTCCAAACCCCAACCCAGACATTGTTATTCCTTCCAATCTATACTCGCGTGTCCACGTTCTTCCGACAGCTTCTGTTTGCGGAGAATCCACAACAGGTCTGGGCCTCTTCCTGGGACCGCACCCCGCTCCAACGAGAAAAAGATGGCACCCACAAGGACCACTTCTGCAGCGTATGCATTTTGGGGGATTGGTCACTGTAGGTGGGCACATCCCTTCTGGAGAGGCCACCTGGATATTGCTGCAAGTATAGGGGCTGAGGAATCACATCATTGGGTCACCACATGAAGGCAAGTCTCTCTCTATACGCACACTCCAGAGTAAATGCAACCCGCTAGGGAAATAAGCCAAGATATAGCTTTGCAAGGATAACAAGATTTACTCGTACAAAATACAAGTGCCAGCAAATAACTCTGCTGCTTGAAAGCACTCTGGCCTTACATCATAAAACATGGAGTTATAACCACGAAAAGCATCAATATACAGGATATTTTGGTGCTCCTGATAGGAGGCATCCTACACAGGAGCTTGCTTCATAGAGGATGCCAAGCAGTAACTGGCTGGTTCTTTCTCCATTGATCTGCCTCCACGTGGGTCAGCTGGGATCATCCTCGCGGTGAAGTTGAGGTTATGTAATTCATAACAATGTTTCCTAGCTAAACTAAACCACTAAGACAGCCTATTCATTCACTATGGCAGGCACCTGGGCGACACAGGAAAGCAGGGCCGGGAGAGGGGAGGATAAAATACAGTCATGCTGACCCGTACATTCAGGGTTCCATTGATACCGCAGTCCCTGCACCCAGGGTCTCCCCTCTAGGGACTGATCTTTGATTTACCCTTCCCGATATCTATAGATGTGTGTTACTGCTAGGGAGAAATACAGTCATGCGGGCTTTAGATCTGTAGTGGGCACTTATTGGAGGTTCGAACCTGGCGGTTGGGTGCTTATGAGAGAACAGAGGCAGTAGGGGTCAGGTTAGTGATGTTTGGCCAGCACCAGATTGGCTGGGTGGGGGTTAGAAGCTTGATGGCAGTTTAGTGGAGATGAATGGACACATCGCAGGGACTGGTACTTTCTCATGCTCTGTCGGGCACATTCCTAAAGGCGATACTGAGTATTCGCAACACTGCAGGGACAAGAGGGAAATGGACTTCCGTGGGAACAATGCTCAAGCAAAGCCAGATTACTGTGTAGAAATTGGGCTCGCTGAACGGGGAACGCAAGCAGCATTAGTCTGCGGCCATTCTAGTTTGGGGCCTATTACAAAATGGCGTTGTGAAGTGGGATCATTTCTACTGCTACGCATCCATTTCTATGCTCTACGAGGTCTCTATATGGTACCAGGTGGTGCAGACTGTTGCCCCCTTGTAAGTTACATTGCCTCATATGGGGTTCACCTTATTTGGAATCACCTAGGGGGTTGGGATAGGCTCATTTCCATTACAACAAAAGGAAGAACTAAAGCAACCTAACAAAGGGCTGTCGATAAAAGACACACTGGAAGCCGGGAGGGCTTCAGGGCTGAAGCCTGCCAAAGGCAAAACACACAAAGCACTCAAACCTGAAGCACACAACAGAGCAAAACCCCAGAATAAACCAACTAACAAGAAATGGCGAACAAAGAAGACAGGGGCCATTTTGAGAAAATGGTCACCCTTGGGTGCAGCACTGCAGCTGAGGTATAAACCCGCAGATACATGTCACTAGGTACTACAAAAGAAACCACTGCCACCAGCCGTTCAAGTGAGTTAGTGTAACAAAATGTTACATGAGGAATGGGTTAACGGAGTTACTATGTAACTAACGCCCACCACTCCACATAGGATGTTGTGTGCTTGACCCATAAAGTAAAGGTAAGTAAGACAGGGGTCCTCTTACTATTCTTGGGAACAGTAGTTCACCCAAGAAAATGTAGTTAAAGTTAAACATTAAGAGAAGTCCAGGGGACTTTCAATGGCACTGCACAAAAGGTGCTGTGTCATAATGCAAAAGCAGGTGCTTATCGAGTTTACCAGACTCCATAAAACAGTAAGAAGCACAGAAAATCATAGTCAGGAAAACACATGAGTGAGTGAGAAAAAGGCTCCACTCACTCAGGAGTAGAAATTAAAAAGCCCTGTGTCCAGAAATAGGGCTGCGGGTCTCTAAGGTTAAAGGGGAATTGGCACAGAAATAATTCTTCCTAACAATATCCCTTCCAGAACCCTTATTGGACAACCTTGAGTGCAGCCAACTCTGCTTTTACGACACTTCAGCAGAGTACAGAGAAACCACTCCTGAAACAATGGTTGAATAATGGGATGTATTACAGGATTTATAAAGTACAACCCTGGCTCGGAAGCATCGGAGGGCTGTGCATAGTGGACGTACCGAAGTGGTAACCAGTAAGGATGCAAGGGAAGCAATGGTGCTGAGCTAGGTAGGGGAGGATGGACGGTGAGGCATTCCCGAGGGTAAGAAGTAGGCTTAAGCAGAGGGATAAGAGAGTGGCGAGATGTTCCTTGAAGAGTAGGATCTTCAGGTCCTTCTTAGGATTGAGGGTCTGGTCTTGTCTGCATGGTGTGTGTCAGGAAATGTCCTAGTTCCTATTCTTTCCCCTCTTGCAGTTCTTTCTTTCAAGCACAGTGATGTGGTATCTGGTGGTGTTCTGGCCTCTTTGAAATGCACGTTTCTCTAGGATGCTACAAGCCGAAGCAGGGATATTCTTGGCACTGCACTAAAAATGAATGGTCTTTCACTGCCTAGTAGAAAATGAAATGCTTAATGAATTTCTAGAGTCAGCACTCCAAAGACTTGTCTGTTGGAGACGCTCAACCTCTGGACCCACCTAAGACCACTTGCTGATCGTGATGGGAAACTTGACACCAGAAACGGAAGTGAGGTCAGAAGATGCTTCAAAAACTGCTTCTATCGCCAGCTACATTTCAATCAAGTACACCGAACTTCTGGTCCAAAAAAAGGATAAACAAGAATGTTAGACTGTTTCAGGGTTTGCTGAGAATGGTGGGATCTAAGGAAATGGAGGAGGAGCCTACAACAGGATTCTGGGCCTTTCCATCTGAAGGATATCCGTTTCCTATCGGTGGCCGGGTGCTACACAGCGAAAGGAGGGAGTTTCTGGGAGAGACAAAAAAAATGGCAAAGTGGGACGGACTAAACCTTCTTGCATATTACTAAAATGACAGGCAGTGGGAGTAACTACCCATTTGGACTAAGGTCCTCATAACGAGTTGGGTGGTAACGCTGGCGCTATTACCGCCAGTGCTATTAGCCCTACCACCAAACCCCCTGGCGCTATTAGCGCCGTATCACGGGTTTGGCGGAACGGTTAGTGCCCATTCCCCATTGGGCCCATTCGGGAATTTCTCATTCCCCATTAGTGCCGCAAAAGCCAAAGCAAGCACAGCGGCGGGCATCCATTTCACAAAATGGATGCCCCCATATGCTTCGCTTTGAGCTTCATTTTCTCAATTTTACATTGGCACTTTTTTTTTAAATTCCCTATCAGGTTTTTTTTTTTTTTTAATTTTTTTTTTTTTTTTTTTATTGCCCATCTTTTTATGCAATAAAAGTTTTTGGCCGAACCATTCCTTTAGCAACCTCTGGGTATTAATCACGTTATAAATACGCAACTAAGAGACAAATTCCTGTAACAGCGCCTCAAAGCCCACAGGCTGCGTGAGCGCTTTAAAAATGCAAAATAAATAAATTATATTGCTGTATATCTATGGCAACAGAAGCAGCACATATTAATTTAGATACTCTGTTTACCTATGACATTTTATTTATTTATTTATATATGTAATCATTTTTTTATAAAATACCTGAGTTCAGTTTCTATGCACGGATCTGGGATTCGAACCTCTGTTGCTATGTGTGGTCTTGCTTCCAAGACCAGTACGTTGCCCCTGTGCTATCCACCACGATAGCATGGTGACTTCATGTACACTATACATTTGGCAGTCCAATATGGTACCCACATAATTTTATAGATAACTTAATCTCTGCTTTCGATGGCATACTGGTTCTGCCACTAATATGAACCACCATATAATTTAATTGTAGAACACAGTGAGAATGCGCTGATGCAACCTTAACAGGATCACAAGTGAACTATGATCAATGTCACAAGTCAAGCGGTATGAATAAGGAAGTGAGTTCCAAATTCACTTTAAAACCTTACACAAGTGAGCTACACACTTATATCCTGCAATGTCCTTGCTGTATAGATGACAAACCCTTGCCATTATTTTGTTTCCTTTCTTCTTCTCCTCACTCATCTCTTATTTTATTTGATAAGAATTAAGATTACGGCAACAGTGTACTGAGGGCTCCTCCGATCACACCATAAAATCTCATACTGAAAAAAGGAGCACACACCAGGCAAGAAGCAACGCTGTTTATTACACCTGGGCAAGCACAAATTCAACAGAACAGCAGAATAGGTCTGATCAATGAGAGCTGGCATCTGAATGTACTGCGAAAATTAGTTTTATACTATAAAAATCAATGGTCAAAACACTACAGTTGCAATTTAGAAGATTCATATTCTGGGTGTTTCCCAGAAATGTCATTAGATAGCTGCATTACAAGCAATGGAATCTATTGAGAATGGTAAATTGACTAGGATGAGCTTCGAGGCTCTCCAGAGTGCTTGTGAAGCCAGGTAGTTAGACTTTGTCACTAAGTCTGGGGCTGAGCTGATAGCTGCCCCGGTAGACTACCAGACTAATGGTGAAACTCTTGAAGGGGGGGATGCAACCAATGAGGACTCTGCCCCTGGGGTTTTTGCTGAATCCGATTCTGGGAATGCCACCATTCCTGCTGCCTCTGTTCCAAACCCCAGCAAGCCCTGAAGATTGAACTTTTAAAATTGGAGCTACAACGGGAACAGTTAGCCTTTCAATACAAAAAGTTGGCAACAGAAGCTGAGTTGAAGAAAGAGGAGTTGGCACAGCAAGTGATACTCAAAGATAGGGACACTGAGCACCAAATAATACAGCTAGAGAAAGCTAGAGTGGAGACTTCAGCTAAACCAGTTGAGTGGCAGGTCTCCAGCCCCCAAGTTTATGAAAGATTTGGTTGGTGTGTTTGTGGAGGGTTCAGATATCCTCCAATGGATTGAAGTGTTTGAAATGGCTTGTGCAATTCATGATGTTGATAAAAGAGATTGGGCTAAGTGTTTGTTAATCAGAGTGCCTCAGACTAGCTATGACTGTATTCCGAAACTGATTGTGGAAGAAAGGGGTCAGTATGAGTGCATGAAGTCTGCTTTGATTGCCAAGTTTGGCAAGACACCTACCTAATACCTTAAAAGGTTCAGGGATTTTAAGAAGAGAGAGAATGTGTCTTGGATTGACTGGGTGAGTGCTGTGCACATGAACATGATGGGGTGGATTGATGGTTACAAAGTGAAAACGTTTGTCGAATTGTCCCACCTGTTGTTTTTTGAGCATTTTTCTGAAGCCTGTTCACCAGAGCTGCATCCGTATATTGCTGACCAGAACATTTTGGATCCCTTTAAGCTGGCTAGCTTGGCTGACAAGTGGGTCTCCAACCGGGTGTCCCCTAAGGACTCCAGTGGGTAGGACAAGGACAAAGAAAAGGGGGACCCTCTCAGAAAGCTGAGGAGTCCCAGAAGCAATCGCAGTTGAGTAAACCAACACCTTCCACTCCTAAGACCCAAAAATCTAGTGGGGATAAGTCATCTGTGGGTGGGAATAAGAGTAGTGGTCCACCTTCTGCAAAGCAGGCTCCCAGTGGTTCCAGTTCCTGGCACTTGTTGGGAATGTGGGGCTCTGGATCACAAGAAGGATGACTCCAAGTGTAAAGGTAAGGCACTTGGAGTACAGGCGGTCAGCCTGAGATACTCCTACCCCATGTCTTAGGTGGAGGTCACTGTCCTCCCCTCCTCTACAGGGTTCACCTTTGGTGCTTCTGTAGAGATTTCCTTGGTGTCCCTTGGGGCCTGGGACCAGTATGCAGAAGTACTGGTGACTATCCCACAGAACACCCGTAGGTTTTTGAGAAGTGTCCTCTTGAATGGCCACCCTTCTGCTGGGGCAAGCTTGACAGTGGTGGACAGGACCCTGCTCAAGCCAGAGGACTATGTTTGTGCTCCTCTAAGAACCACCAGGTTAGCTGGTGGGCCTCCCAAATTATCGCCTGTAGCTTTAGTCACACTCATTATTGGAGACAAGACAGCAAAGCTTCCTGTCCTGGTTCAGGACAATGTCCCTGCTAACATTCTGTTAGGTAATGATCTAGTGGAGTTGGGGTTGATGTCGGATGGTCTCCCCCTGACAGCTGCTGCAGTCACTAGGTCACAGGTGACAGTCTGGCTGTGAGTCAGGTACCCGAGCCAAAGACGAGGCCTAAGACAAGAAGATGGAAGACCAAGAAGGCCACCTCTGTGAAGGGGGCTCCTTCTCTTCCTGCTGTTCCTACAGCACCCATTGGGATCCATGCTCTGGACGGGCTGGGTCCAGTGGACAATCCAAACTCAACTCTTGAGGGAGAAGAGACAGAAGACTCTCCTGTGGGAGAGGTTCTCAACCCGGAGGATCACTCCGACCTTCAATGCTTGTTAGCTGAAAGGGGACCCTCCGGGCGGACTTCTTTAAGGGACAGCGAGTGTGCCACTCTCTCATGGGTCTGAGGAAACAGGCCCTGTCCCAGGCACAAGGAGAAGTGCCTAGGACATTCCGGATCTATTGGGAGGGTGAGCTCCTTGTTAGTGAGCCCACTAAGCCTGAACCTGGTGCCCTCAAGAGGCTGGTGGTACCCCAGGATTTCAGGCCCTTCCTACTGCAGTTGGCGCATGAGGTGCCCTTAGCTGGTCATCTTGGTACCAAAAAGACTAAGCAGAGGCTCTCTGCCCATTTATACTGGCCTCGGATGGGAGTAGAAGTGGAGTCCCACTGCAAGACCTGACGACAAAGAAAAACTCGACACTGTTTAACAGGCGCTCCACAATAAATATTTTATTTGTCTTGTTGAAGAAAATCTGTACTCTTGTAAATATTCAAAGAGAAAAAAAAGTGGTTGCCCTCTACACGTGTTTCACCACTTAAATTCAGTGGTTCTTCAGGAGGTAAGCATATATATCTAACTGTTGTGAACAAGAAAAAGGAAAAGAAAGAAAAAGAGAGAGAATTCAATGTTTTGAAAAAAGAAAAAACGTTCTTATTGTTTACAAAATTAATGCCACTAAAGGTATAGACACACTTGAAGATGCTCATTGCACAAATATGATAACCGGATGGTCATTAAACAGTTTGGACAGACAAAGCGCCTTAAATGTGATGCATCTTTTCTGCCATAGCTACATCCTATTGTTAGAGTTTGTTTACACTGGTTCACAACCAATTTTTACTCCAAGTGCAGGCTCTGAGATTTAAACAGTAAAATATCAAAAAAAGCCTTACTTATCGGCAATGGTTCTTGTGGCTCTTAGTTGCTAGTAAGATGGTTGGTTTCCTGTATTTCTTAGTGGGTAGGTCTTTATTGCTGAAGTGTTACTTCTTGTGTAATATGGGGCAGTCCCTATTGAGTTTTAGAGGAAAAAGACTAGATTTGTAAATGGCTGGAGATTATCCATTAATAGATTAAAAAAATAAGCATACTAGGGTTAAGAAAATCGCCTTTTAGGTCAATCAGTACCTTGATTTTCTTACCTGGATTTCTCCTGAGATGCGATTCCACTGGATTCCGATAGATGATAAGAACTGCTCGTTTAGGCCATCTAAGATGGCTGCTTTTTAAATGTGTTGGCGATGTCGTGACGTCATCCGTAAAGTCACGTGATGTGCGTGATCACGTTTTAGACGCCATTTTGGAATGGTAATAGGAACCGGATATATTGGTCCCTATATGCGCAAATTCCTGTGCGCAAATCCCTATGTTCGAGTGATAGGGGTATCGAATTACAGTAAGATAGGTAAACGAAAACAGAACAAGTTTTGTTCTTATGGTTCTCCAGGCTTACTACTGAGTGTAAAGCTTGATGTTTTGATCAGTCGGCTAGATATTCATGCGGACTAACACGTGACGGCGTCATCCGCCTATAGGTGTAATGACCTTGATCACGTTACGGCTGCCATGTTTAGGTTTGAAATTAATGAACTGCAATAGACACAGGTCACTCTGCCTTGCCAGAGATAATAGTTAAATCTGTAAAGCACAAATAATGGTGAACTATCAATTGAGATATCGTGAGTGGCATGTGGATATTGTTAATGAACTGACATTAATGTTAAATGGTAACCCTGTTAAGGCCTGGGTGGGAATAACCTTTTTATATCAACCATCCATTTTTGGGAACTTGATATAAAGATAAACAAATATTGCTGCTAATTACCTATTTGGTGTCCTACGTTTTAGACTTACATTGACTGAAAAGACTAAACATAACATGCATGATTATATGTATAAACATCTGAAAGAAAAGATGGATTATTATAGAAAGTGACAGTTCATGGTCCGCGTTCAGACCAGAGTTAGTGCTGTCCAGGCAGAAAATCCAATGTGCTTCCATTTTGCGTCTATTTCCCCCTCTATTGGAGAGGGTTACTTGTTCAATGCCAAAAAATCTTATCATGGTGATATCTTCTGGTCTATGGTTTTCAAGGAAGTGTTTGCTCAGAGGGTAGCGTGTATCATGTAATTTGATTGTCCGAATGTGTTCGTATATCCTTGTCTTTAGAGGTCTAATAGTACTTCCAATGTAGGTTTTTGCACATATACATTTGATGGCATGGACTGTAAATTTGGAATTACAATTTATGAAATCTTTGATTTTGTATATTGAGCTGTCTGCTTTTAAACATTCATTGAGCCCATTTGTAGCAAAATTGCACATCTTGTATGTTCCGCGTTTGTAGAAACCTTGCAGGTTTTCTGTTGCCATAGTTGATGTTGCCCTTTGGTTTTCTTATGTTCTACAAAGTGAGATGGACACAAAATGTTTTCAAATTCGGTGCCTTTCTGTCGGTGAGGCATGGAGATTCAGATAAGTAAGTTCTCAAGTCCTGATTCGTGGTCAGTATGTTCCAATGCTCTTTTACAATTTTCCTCAGAGAGGTTGCCTCTGTAGTGTAGGTAGTGATGAATCTTAAGGTTTGTGTGCTTGAGTTGCCTGTCTTGTTTTGTTTGCTGGATTTATAACTCAAAAGATCCGCTCTGTTGCGTTCTTGGCTTTTGTTTTTGGCCATAGTAAGAAGATCACTTTTGTAGCCTCTTGCCAGGTATTTGTCTTTAGCTGATTTCAGATGTTTATGCATTTCTTGGTTTTCTGCAGGACCTGCCCAACTTGTCCATTGTCTGGCAAGACTGGAGGCAGTGTCATTGCCCCGCTGCAGCCATTGCCAGTGGTTGGTACACCGTTTGAGAGGTCAGGCATCAACATTGTCGGTCCCTTGACCCTCCCACTTCAGGTGTACGTTGGTTCATCCTGGTCTTGGTTGATCATGCCACCAGGTACCCTGAGGCTATCCCCCTTCGGACTATTACTGCCAAGGTGGTTGCCAGGGCTCTCCTGGGCATTTAAACCCGTGTTGGATTCCCCAAGGAGGTTGTCTCTGACAGAGGATCCAACTTCATGTCTAGTTATATGAAAACCATGTGGAAAGAGTAAGGGGTAACCTACAAGTTCTCCACCTCTTACCATCCCCAGACCAATGGTCTGGTTGAGTGATTTAATAAAACTCTCAAAGGCATGCTAAGCGTTTTGGACGAGCCCCTAAGGAGGAAATGGGATCTCCTCCTGCCATGCCTGCTGTTTGCTTACAGAGAGGTACCTCAAGAGGGTGTTGATTTCAGCCCCTTTGAGTTACTCTTTGGACATCCTGTGAGGGGCCCCTTGCCTTGATCAGAGAAGGTTTGGAAGGCACCCCTCCAGGTCCCGCCAAGAAAGTGGGGGTTTATGTGTTAGGCCTCAGACGGAGGATGACACAGATGATGGGTCAGGTGACAGCAAATCTCAAAGCCAGCCAGGAACTGAAAAAATACTGGCATGACCTTAAAGCCTTGCAAGTGGATTGGACTCCGGGACAGGACATCCTTGTGATGGAGCCTACCAAGCCTAGAGCTTTGTCAGACAAGTGGACTGGACCCTTCAGGATCATATCCAAGATGGGCAAAGTCAATTATCTGGTTCACATGGGAATCCCTGGGTTAGCCCCTCAGGTATTCCATGTTAACAGGCTCAAGCCCTTCCACAGGCGAGCAGAAGTCTTGTGTCTCTTGCAAGCTTCAGAGCAAGAAGAGGATGAGAGTGAGCCCCTTCCTGATTTGCTGCATAGCAACCCTCAGGATGGGTCATTGGAGGGAGTGCATCTCTCTCTCTCTCCCGATCTGATGACAGAGCAGCAGAGGGCCTGCAGAGCTTTGCTCCGGCAGTATGCTTCTCTGTTTTCACTGACGCCAGGCCTTCCACCTTGGTGTAGGCATGAAATTGACAGTGTGCCTGTCAAAAGCAGGTGCTACCGTATGTCAGATGCCGTTAAGAACCACATCCAGGCTGAGGTTGCCAAGATGTTGGATCTGGGTGTTATTGAACCTTCAACCAGTCCCTGGTCCAGTACAGTGGCCCTTATTCCCAGGCAGGTACCAAGGATTGGAGGTTCTGTGTGGACTACCGAGGAGTCAATGCCATCACCAAAACTGACGCGCATCCATTGCCCAGGGCTGATGAGCTTGTGGACACCATAGGTGCTGCCACTTTTGTGAGCACCTTTGACCTTACCTCAGGCTATTGGCAAATAGCTCTGACAGACCATGCCAAGGAAAAGACAGCGTTCTCAACAAGAGAGGGACTCTACCAGTTTAGGGTCCTGCCTTTTGGGTTGAAGAATGCCCCTGCCACCTTCCAGAGATTGGTCAATTATGCACTCGGTGGGCTGGAGGCCTTTTGTGTGGCCTACTTAGACGATATTGCCGTCTACAGTTCCACCTGGGAAGAGCATTTGACACATCTGGATAAGGTGTCGCAGGCCTTGGAAAGGGATAACCTCACTATCAAGGCCACCAAGTGCCAGATAGCTCAGGGGAAAGTCACGTATCTTGGTCATCAGGTAGGAGGGGGTCAAATCCAACCTCTCCCCAGTAAAGTACAGGATGTACTTGACTGGGAGACTCCCACTACTCAAACCCAGGTGAGAGCCTTTTTGGGCTTCACTGGGTATTATTGCAATTTCATGGTGGACTATGGAACCATAGCTGCCCCTCTGACAGCTCCGACTTCACCCAAACAACCTAGGAAGGTTAATTGGACTGAAGACTGTCAGAGGGCCTTTGATGGCTTGAAAGAAATTCTGTGTAGGGCACCTGTGTTGTGTGCGCCTGACTTCAGCCGACCCTTTATCGTCCAGACGGATGCCTGCAACACCGGAATTGGAGCTTTCTTGTCCCAGTTAGATGACAAAGGAAGGGAACATCCTATCACATTCATCAGTAGACAACTCAAGGATAGAGTATTTAAGTAGGCTACTGTTGAAAAGGAATGTTTTAGCATAGTTTGGAGCCTTAGGCGTTTTAGGCCCTACCTTACAGGGTCCACCTTCAAGGTACAAACAGGTCATAAGCCCCTGAAGTGGCTTATGCAGATACAGGGTGAGAACCCGAAACTGCTCAGGTGGTCCATTAGCCTGCAAGGGCTAGATTTCACCATAGAGCATAGACCAGGGAAGAGTCATGATAATGCAGATGGCCTTTCCAGAAGGTATGTTGACCGTCTGGATGAGGGTGTCGATCTCGTGGGAGATTAGGCACCCTAACCTCAGTCTGGGGGGGGGGGCGACTGTGATGCTGGAAATGCATCGGAGGGACAGGACCTCTGTATCCTTGTCCTTTAATGCTTTTTATTGTGTTCTGTCGTGTTTTCCGCGCAGGAGTTCATGTGGGACTCCTGGTGGTGCAGCTCTCTTTTGGTTTGGTGTACAGACCCACGGGATACCATTATGGCACCCATGGGTGGGGGTACAACCCTGTGCCCCTAGTGTATGTTTATGGGCACCTGTGTGTGTGGCCCACAGAGCAGGGTATGGGCTGGTGGAAGCTCCATGCTGAATTTGACAGGTGCTCTGAGTATCCTCCATTTTAGGATACCCAGGCCCTGGCACTGGAATCAGTTGATTCCTGATAGGAAACAAGATGGCCCCTGTGGCCTCTTGCTTTCTATTGCCTGTTACCTTGTTTTCCCAAAGTCCTGGGAAGCCCTGACTCTGTCCCTGCCCCTTGACCGGCTGTTGGGTGGAAGTTCCATATATGGTGTTGTTGTGAAGTCCAGGCCAGACTGGCTGGAGCCTTCCCAGTGACTGTATGTTGTGGCTACACCATGTGGGTGGGATCTGGGTGAATGGAGTGTGTGACCAATATGCACTTCTTGTTGTGGATATCTGGTTTCTGGTGTTTGACACAATGACTGAGACAGCCCTGCCCGAAAATGGTATGAATGCAGTGTGGAGTGTTGAATGGCTGGGTACTTGTCCCAATACACATAACTTGTTGTGAGTGTCTGGAGAGAAGTGAATGGCCTGAATGCACTATGCACCTGATTGGCTGCCTGCCTGCATGAATGCCCTTCTGACTGATTGGTTGCCTGAGTGTGACCCAGCAGAATGAATGGGAGATCAACTAGTATATCTTGGGGCCTCTCACTGCTAGAATTCGTGTTCAGAAGCTGAAGAGAAACTGGAGTTGAAACTGAAGCTTAACCTTGAAGCCCTGCTGGAAGAGAAGTCTTGCTGCTGCTCTACTTCACCAATCTGAAAGCTGGTGTCTCCAAGGACTGACCCAGAGAGGACCTGGTTAGGTGCCCTCTTCCCGAGCTATGAGGGACCTTTGTGCACTGCTAATCTTTGCCAGCGCTCCCTGGTAGACAGATCTACGACAGGCTGCCGACCGGAGACGGGGACTGCCGCGGAATCCCAAAGAGAAACGCCTGGACTGTTGTCCATCACCGTCGACGACTGCCGTTGCTGACTGGAGCTGCCGTGCTCCCTTTGCCTAAGGACGCTCTCGCCTGCACCGTCAACCACTTCTTCCCGCTGGAGAAACCCGAGGCTGCTGATGTGCCGAGGAGCGCACACCGGTGGGTTTCCCGCCACCTAAAGACCACAGAAACGCTGACGACTTGACACCCCTGTTGGGCCACAGTTCTTTACAATGTCTTTGCGATCCTGAACTATCGTCCCGAGGGCCCTGCACGCCTCTTCCTTGCAGGACACCAACGCTCTGTCGTCGAGGAGCACCGCTAGGAACGACGCTGCTACTTCGCTGTCGTCGTTGAACCCTTTTCCTCGTGGGATCTCGACGATCCGTGGCTCCTGCTTTAAAGGGAGCTGCTCAAGAAGGATCCGTCAACGACCCGACGACAAACTCTGCTATTCCAGGTACATTGGGGTTGTAGAACTGTTTTAGAAGGAACTAGGACTTGTAGAACAATATATGGACTGGGCTTGTGATATATATTTACTTTACAGGTGTCCCAGGTGGGGGATCTCCACACAGAACTGTGTCTAGGTAACAGGGCCAGTATTCTGCCAATTGTTCTAACCAACTGCTTTCCTCCTATGTCTATTGTTGGTTGCCTTTTATTAAGTGATGTGTGTGACATTTGACCAGAGTATAGTTGATGCACTTTAATGGGATCTGATAATAATCCTGGCACCACTTTAGAACTGTATATATTTACCATTGTAGATTTTCTGAGCACAAAGTGAGTTATTGTGATAGTGTACATAACCTTGAATATTATATAAAGACTGTGTTTTAACTAATACAGTGTGTGGACATTCCTTTGTGGGGGCATGGGGACTACACTGTACTTAAGAACCAGCCTGCATCACCTCCTGAGAAGCTAGGCCTTGATTGCTCGTCCATTGCTACCATAATAGAGAATCTTGGCTGGGGTCCTCTGTGCCTCTCCTCTACCCTATAGAGAGCAGAAGTACAGACCCCCCCCTCCAGTCTTTACACAGTCCACTTCATATCCTCTGTGCTGATGTATGTTAGTAAAATATGATTGTAGCAAGAAGTTTGACAATATCCTAACACGTAACCTCCCCATGTGGCACCACATCGATTGTCAGTGCACCCCAGAACAATTTGCAATTAGTAAAATAACATTTGTGCTGACTGCCGGAAAATTTAATGCAGTGCCATTGGTCAGCACCATTGAGATCGGGACACAAGACACCCTGGTTCTTGTAGGAAAGGAGACATCCACACGACACTTGCTAGATGGTGACTGTCTCAAGCCCTGTGGTGGATACTCTGAAGGCTGGCCACCTCCCCGGAGCACAGTGACTTACTATCGGAGTGGTTCTTCCAGGAACACCACTTTGTGCAGTGTCCCTTTCCCATAGCCAACTACCGATGGGCATGGGTAGCCATGTGACTGGTACACAGATCAATTTCCCTTCCACCTCAATGACTGCTGGATTGGCTGACCGCCCTGTAATTACATCACCCAGTGATGTTCTGACTGCTTCGATGTGTCTGTGGCGAGCAGCTTGTGCTCC
Organism: Ambystoma mexicanum; assembly: GCF_040938575.1. Classification (NCBI taxonomy): domain Eukaryota; kingdom Metazoa; phylum Chordata; class Amphibia; order Caudata; family Ambystomatidae; genus Ambystoma; species Ambystoma mexicanum. The sequence goes on from NC_090924.1 coordinate 1,045,770,550, forward strand.
CTCTCCCTCCTACCTGGCTCCTGGAGTGCTGGTCATGTGTTTCAGATCTGGTTTTCCCGGGTTGGGTCCGCCCTTGGGTTTTCCCAACCTAATGTGTTTAACAAAGCTGTTGTGCTATTTATATAAAAAATCCCTTTGGCTATTTGAACACGCAATGCATCTCTACCCTTACCCTTCCCAGTGAGGTCCCCTTTTGTAGGGTGACTGTGTTTTTGTGTACCCTTGGCATCCCCCCCCCCCTAGCAGGGGCCCTGTCGCCCCTTCTTTACTCTCGTGGGTGGTAGGTGCGTCCCCCTATCTGGTGCTGAATTAGCACCTTTAGTACAACAGGAATCCAAGTGAATACACATAATGGATACTTGTAACACAGATTTGAACCAGGACAATGAACTCCTGATGAGCCATTGAATAATTTGACGAAACACGTGTTGAGGTGTTTTGAATCAATTGCGAGATGTTTCAATCAACAATAAGAATATGGAGATTATTTTTTTTATTTAATTCTAACTCCATTTTTACTAACCATTTTGTCTGGACTTTAACATGAGGAGTTTCAGCATCACATAAGCATTGATCGAATTCAGCGAACCCCTATGCCCCCATGCAAACAACCCCTCCCACAACAACCCATAACTTGTAAACCGTGCCCCCCATTTCTGTCAAAACCCACAGTCCCCGTGGATAACATGTCGCATTACTCTCAGCGCCCATGCTCGCACAAGTTGATCCGGGCGCGTGGAGATATCATCTTGGGGCGCAAACATTGCCTGTGTCAAATCATTCCACGAAGTGACATCGTCACTTGTTTCGCTAACTCCCAAATACACCGCCCTATGCCAAACCACTGGCTCCGTAAATGCCCACCTCTGCAGGTCCCTCCACCAAGCATCCACACTGGGTGCCTCTGCTGCCTTCCAGGCCATCGCTATTCTGCGTTTGGCCAACACGCAAACGAGGTCCTTCATTTTAGTGATGTGTGCTGAACCTCGCCTACACGGGAACAAACCTAACATGCATGCTTTTGGGGACCCAGTATCCAGGTCCGCCCCTCCCCTAGATGCTCTATTTGCGATCTCCCCCCAGTACTCAAGTATCTTCTGGCAGGACCACAGCATGTGCAGCATGCCAGCATTTTCCTCAGTGCATCTAGGGCAATGCTGCCTGTCCGCTCCTCTGAACTAGGAAATCTTGCGAGGTGTCAGGTATGATCTGTGCATGACGTACAGTTGTGTGAGATTGAACTTGGCCTTCCTGGATATTTTTTTAAGGTACAGTAATATCCGTGACTATTCAGTACCAAAAGAGGCCTGCCCAGGTCCGCCTCCCACTTAGCCCTCACTTCTAAGTCTGGGGCATTCTGTTTGTCCAGGATTAGTTCATAAAGTCTGGACACCACTTGTCCACCCTCAGACATATCAGACATTAACTCCAACCCAGTATCCCCGTATAGACCGCTCCGGAGTTACGGCCACCTCGGCTCCAGCGCGGGTGTCAGGCTCAAGTATAATAGGTATTGACGGCTGTGTATGCCGAATTGTTCAGCAAACGTTGTGAAATCCATCAGCCTCTCGTCTTGGAGCAAGTCACCCACCGTCATCACCCCACTGCTTTCCCAGTGCTTTCAAACACGAAGCACCCCTTGCAGCTACCCTGCCAACACAGTAACCAGGCGGATCTGTGGGGAAAATGGATCCCCTATCCCCAAAACTCTCCAACCTCTATGCCAAAATCTCTTCCCCAGCATCAAGAGGTGTGGCGACTGCTCAAGATGGGACTTGTGCACCCACAGGATCTCCTTCAAATAAAACTGCCGATTGAAGGCTGCAAGAGCGCAGTATCTAGCGTGGGGCCATTTGCCAGCCAACCTACTATGAACTGCAACTGCCCTGCCAAAAATATAATTCAAACTGCTGCACCCTAATCTCTCCTGCTTCACAAGCCCTTTGGAGTGTGCTTAAAGCCAACCTGTTCCTAGTCTCTTTCCATAGGAGCCCCTAAGCGTGGAGTCCAAATTGCAGAATAACTGCCTGGGTATATTATGAGACATTCACAAAGTAATATAGCAAATGGGGGAGAATATTGAGAGGTGCTGCTCCGTCCGTCATGGATGATAATATAAATAATAATTTGGCGTTTATATAGCACTACAAACCCTCAGGTATCTGAGCGCTGCTTATTATTACCCACGGTGTGTGGTGCTCATTTATCGACCTCGGAAAGATGAAAGGCTGAGTTTGGCCGGGATTCGAACCTGTGTTAGCAGGCTCTGCACAGATGTCAAAGCTAGCGCTCTACTCGCTGTGCCACTTGACCGGCTGTAAGGGTAGCCTACTCCAGAAGTCCATCGTTTCATCCTCCCGTCCAGTGCTTTCAGTGTATTACACTCATGCTCGAGCGTAACATCATGGTAGATATTGACGCCCAGATAGCGAAAGGTGTTAGGGGTCCACCTCAATTCCAGGGCAGGGAGTTGAGCTATTCCACGTCTCCACAAGCTGGCCAGCGGGAAAAAGCACAACTTATCCCAACTAATGGTGATGCCGGAGAGTTCAGCAAACCGATGCAGGAAGTCTAGCATGTATTGCAAATTGTCCTTGGGCCAACGAGCGTAGAGCAGCATGTTGTCTGCATACATGGAAACCACATGCGTCACTCCATCTATCTGGATGCCAGCGTCCGCATATTCCTCTCTGAGGAATGACGCAATTGGCTCCATTGGAAAGATAAAAAGCATTGGGGAGAGTGAACACCCCTGCCTGTTGACCTTTTTAAGCTCCCATCCTGCAGAGATGCACTGACCCGTTTTCACCCTGGCCTTAGGCACAGCGTACACCACTTTGACCCATCTCAGAAATCCGCGCCAGATGCCAAGCTGCAACAGGGTGGCATACATCCAGTCCCATTGGACAGAATCAAATGCTTTAATAGCGTCAAGTGACGCCACTGCATAGTGCTCCTCTAAGGACTTAGTTCTGTCAATGATGTGATGCAGTCATCACAGGTTGCAGGAGGTATTTCTGCCTGGGACGTAGCCTGTCTGGTCTGTGTGCACCAAGCTGTTGAGCATACCCCTCAGTCTATTCACCAATAAGGCCGTAAGCATTTTAATGTCCTTATTCACTATTGACATGGGTCTGTAGGAACCGCAATCTAACTGGGGATTATTGGGCTCAATCATGGTTATTATTCCAGACTCCCTCAGCCTCAGGGGGGTGCGGGGGGGCATGCCCACTTTGTATGCCTCTTGCAGCATTTCAAGGAGCGTCAGTGCCAATTCCTTCTCAAATTCCTTATAAAATTTGGCCAGTAAGCCATCTGCACCAGGAGTTTTGCCTAAGGGCAATGTCCTGATTGTAGTCTTCAATTCTTCCGCTGAGATCGGGGCATCCAGCTCTTCTTCCACTTCCATGCTGAAACGAGGCTGCTTAATCAATGACCGGGCCTCGCCAAGGTCGAAATCATCAATGTGGGAGTCCTCGGAGAACAGAGCACGATAATATCTGTGAAAATGCATAGACTACGGGAAGGCCAAGGGTGACACGGTAGAGACCTCTCCAATCCTGCTCTCTAATGGATGCATAGAGGACTAGAAGGCCAAAGTTGAGAGGGGACAGGCTTCTCCCAATTCGGCACTCTCATAGATGCATAGAGAAAAAGAAGGCCAAGTTGGACCAGACAAGCCTCCCCAATCCTTGACTCTCATAGATGCATATAGGACTGGAAGGCCAAGTGTGACAGGAGGCAGGCGTCCCCAATCCTGTATTCTCATCGATGCATAGTGAACTGGAAGGCCAAGAGTGAAAGGAGGTAGGCCTCCTCTAATCCTGCACTCTCATAAATGCATAGAGGATTGGAAGGTTAAGGGTGAGAGGAGACTGGTCTCCCCAAGCCCACACTCTCATAATGCAAATACTACGGGAAGGCCAAGGGTGGCAGGGGAGAGACCTCCCCAATCCTGCTCTCTATTAGATGCTTAGAGGACTGGAATGCCAAAGTTGAGAGAGGACAGGCATCCCCCAATTTTCATAGATGCATAGAGGAATAGAATGCCAAGTTGGACCGGAGACCATCCTCCCCCATCCTCGACTCTCATAGATGCATAGAGGACTAGAAGGCCAAGGGTGAAAGGAGACGGGCCTCTCCAGTCCGACACTCTAATAGATGCATAATGGACTAGAGGGTCAAGGGTGATAGGAAACAGGCTTCCCCCAATCCTGCACTCTCATAGATGCATAGACTACGGGAAGGCCAATGGTGACAGGGGAGGGACCTCCCCAGTAATGTGCTTTAAAAGATGCATAGAGGAATGGAAGGCCAAGGTTGGGAGGGGGCAGGCCTACCCCAATTTGTCTCTCTCATAGATGCATAGAGGAAAAGAAGGCCAAGGGTGAAAGGAGACAGGCCTCTCCAATCCCACACTCTCATAGATGCATAGTGGGCTGGAGGGACAAGGGTGACAGGGGAGAGGCTTCCCTCAATCCTGCACCCTCATTAATGTATTGAGCAAATGAAGGCCAATGGTGACAGGAGACAGGCCTCCCCAATCCTGCACTCCCTTAGAGCGATGCATAGAGGACAGGAAAGCTAAGTGTGACAGGAGACAAGCCTCCCCAATCCTGTATTGCCATAGATGCATCGAGTACTGGAAGGCTAAGGGCGGCAGGAGACAGATCTCCCTAATCCTGCACTCTCACAGATGCGTAGAGGGCTGCAAGGCCAAAGTTGTCAGATGGCTCTCCCACAAACCTACAAGCCCATAAATGCACAGCGGGCTGGAAGGCCAAAGGTGACAGGAGACAGACCTACTACAATCCTGCACTCTCATAGATGCATAGAGGACTGGAAGGCCAAGGGTGATAGGGGAGAGACCTACCCAATCATGCTCTCTAATAGATGCATAGAGGACTGGAAGGCCAAGTTTGAGAGGGGACAGGTCTCCCCAAATCGCCACTCTCCTAGATGCATAGAAGACTACGAGGCCAAGGGTGACGGGAGACCGGGCCCCACAATCCTGCACTCTCATAGATGCATAGAGGACTAGAAGGCCAAGTTGCACCGGAGACAAGCCTCCCCAATCCTCGAGACTCATAGATGCATAGAGGACAAGGGGGCCAAGGGTGACGGGAGACAGGCCTCCCCAATCCTGCACTCCCTTAGATGCATAGAGAACTGGAAGACCAAGGGTGACAGGAGACGGGCCTCCCCAATCCTGCACTCCCTTAGATGCATAGAGAACTGGAAGACCAAGGGTGACAGAAGAGGGACCATCCCCAATATTGCACTCTTAATAAATCCAGAGAGGACTGGAAGGCCAAGCATGCCATGAGACTGGCCTCCCCAATGCCGCACTCACATGGATGCATGGATGATTAGAAGGTCAAGGATGACCTGAGACCGGCCTCCCCAATCCTGCACTGTCATATTTCATAGAGAACTGGAAGGCCAAAGTTGACAGGAGCCAGCTCTCCCACAAACCTACACGCCCGTAAATGCACAGAGGGCTGGGAGGCCAAGGGTGACAGGAGACATGTCTCCCCAATCCTGTACTCTCATCGATGCATAGTGAACTGGAAGGCTAATGGTAACCAAGATAGTCCTCCCCAATCCTGCACTCTCATAGATGCATAGATCACGGGAAGGCCAAGGGTGTTAGGGGATAGACCTACCCAATCATGCTCTCTAACAGATGCATAGAGGACTGGAAGACCAAGGGTGACAGGAGGCAGATCTACCCAATCCTGCACTCACAGATGCGTAGAGGGCTGGAAGACCAAGTGTGACGGGAGACATGCCTCCCCAATCCTGCACTCTCATAGATGCATAGAGAAGTGGACGGCCAAAGGTGACAGGCAACAGCTCTCCCACAAACCTACACGCCCATAGATGCACAGTAAACTAGAAGGCCAAGGGTGATGGGAGACAGGCCTCCTCCAATCCTGCACTCTCATAGATGCATAGCGGACTGGAAGGCTAATGGTAACACAAGATGGTCCTCCCTAATCCTGCACTCTCATAGATGCATAGACTATTGGAAGGCCAAGGGTGATAAGGGAGAGACCTACCCAATCATGCTCTCTAATGGATGCATAGAGGACTGGAAGGCCAAGGTTAAGAGGGGACAGTCCTCCACCAATTTGGCACTGTCGTAGATGCATAGAGGACTACGAGGCCAAGGGAGACAGGGCCCCACAATCCTGTACTCTCACAGATGCATAGAGGACAAGAGGGCCAAGGGTGAAATGAGACGTGCTTCTCCAATCCCACACTCTCATAGTTGCATAGAGGACTGAAAGGCCAAAGGTGACCGGAGACAGACCTCCCCCAATCCTGCACTCTCATAGATGCATAGACTACGCGAAGCCCAAGGGTGATAGGGGATATACCCCCCCCCCCCAGTCATGCTCTCTAATAGATGCATAGAGGACTGGAAGGCCAAGTGTGACAGGAGATGGACCTTCCCCAATCCTGCACTCTCATAGGTGCATAGAGGACTAGAAGGCCAGGGGTGAAAGGAGACGGGCCTCTCCAATCCTGCATTCCCATAGATGCATAGAGAACTGAAAGGCCAAGGGTGACACGAGACAGGCCTCCCCAACCCTGCACTCCCTTAGATGCATATAGGACTGGAACGCCAAGGGTGACAGGAGACAGACCTCCCACAATTCTGCACTCTCATAGATGCATAGAGAACTAGAAGGCCAAGTGTGACAGGAGACGAGCCTCCCCACTCCTGCATTCTCATAGATAACTGGAAGACCAAGGGTGACAGGAGACAGCTCTCGGACAAACCTACATGCCCATAGATACACAGAGGGCTGGAAGGGCAACGGTGACGGGAGACATGTCTCCCCCAATCCTGTACTCTCATCGATGCATAGTGAACTGGAAGGCCAAGGGTGACAGGAGACAGGCCTCCTCCAATCCTGCACTCTCATAGATGCATAGAGGACTGGAAGGCTAATGGTAACACGAGATAGTCCTCCTCAATTCTGCGCTCTTATAGATGAATAGACTACGCAATGCCTAAGGGTGATAGGGGAGATACCTCCCCAATCATGCTCTCTAATAGATGCATAGAGGACTGGAAGGCCAAGGGTGACAGGAGACAGGCCTCCCCAATCCTGCACTCCCTTACATGCATAGAGGACTGGAAGGCCAAGAGTGACAGGAGGCAGATCTCCCCAATCCTGCACTCACAGATGCGTAGAGGACTAGAAGGCTAAGGGTGACAGGGGACAGGCCTCCTCCAATCCTGCACTCTCATAGATGCATAGAGGACTGGAAGGCTAATGGTAACACGAGATAGTCCTCCTCAATTCTGCAGCTCTCATAGATGCATAGACTACGCGAAGCCCAAGGGTGATAGGGGAGATACCCCCCCCAGTCATGCTCTCTAATAGATGCATAGAGGACTGGAAGGCCAAGGGTGACAGGAGACGGACCTTCCCCAATCCTGCACTCTCATAGGTGCATAGAGGACTAGAAGGCCAGGGGTGAAAGGAGACGGGCCTCTCCAATCCTGCATTCCCATAGATGCATAGAGAACTGAAAGGCCAAGGGTGACACGAGGTGCATCTCCCCAATCCTGCACTCTCACAGATGCGCTGAGGGCTCGAAGACCAGGTGTGACAGGAGACATGCCGACCCAATCCTGCACTCTCATAGATGCACAGAGGGCTGGAAGGCCAAGGGTGACGGGAGACATGTGTCCCCCAATCCTCTACTCTCATCGATGCATAGTGAACCTGAAGGTCAAGGCTGACGGGAGAGAGGCCTCCCATAATCCTGCACTCTCATAGATGCATAGAGGACTGGAAGGCTAAGGGTAACTGGAAATAGTCCTCCCCAATCCTGAACGTTCATAGATGCATAGAGGACTGCAAGGCCAAGGGTGAAGGGGAAGAGAACTCCCCAATCACACTCTCTAATAGATGCATAGAAGACTGGAAGGCCAAGGTTAAGAGGGGACAGACCTCGCCCAAATCGGCACTCTCATAGATGCATAGAGGACTAGAAGACCAAGTTCTACCGGAGACAAGCCTCCCCAATCCTCGACTCTCATAGATGCATAGAGGACTAGAAGGAGAGGTGTTAAATGAGACAGGCCTCTCCAATCCCACACACTCATAGATGCATAGTGCAAGATGCATAGTGCGCTTGAGGGCCAAGGGTGACGGGAGACAGGCTTCCCAATCCTGCACCCTCATGGATGTATTGAGCAATGGAAGGCCAAGGGTGACAGGAGACAGGCCTCCCCAATCCTGCTCTCTCAGAGATGCATAGAGGACTGGGCGGCTAAGGGTGACAGGAGACGGGCCTCCCCAACCCTGCACTCCCTTAGATGCATATAGGACTGGAACGCCAAGGGTGACAGGAGACAGACCTCCCACAATCCTGCACTCTCATAGATGCATAGAGAACTAGAAGGCCAAGTGTGACAGGAGACAAGCCTCCCCACTCCTGCATTCTCATAGATGCATAGAGAACTGGAAGACCAAGGGTGACGGGAGACAGATCTCCCCAATCCTGCACTCTCACAGATGCGTAGAGGACTGGAAGACCAAGGGTGACAGGAGACATATCTTCCCCCAATCCTGTACTCTCATCGATGCATAGTGAACTGGAAGGCCAGGGGTGACCGAAGACAGGCCTCCTCCAATCCTGCACTTTCATAGATGCATAGAGGACTGGAAGGCTAATGGTAACACGAGATAGTCCTCCACAATTCTGCACTTTCATAGAAGCATAGACTACGCGAAGCCCAAGGGTGATAGGGGAGATGCCTCCCCCAATCCTGCACCCTCCTATGTTTATTGAGGAAAGGAAGGCCAAGGGTGACAGGAGACAGACCTCCCCCAATCCTGCACTATTAATCGATGCAAAGAGGACTGGAAGGTCAAGCATGCCATGAGACTGGCCTCCCCAATCCTGCATTCTCATGGATACATAAATGATTGGCCGACCAAGGGTGACCGGAGACCGGCCTCCCCAATCCTGCGCTCTCATAGATACATAGACGACGGGAAGGCCAAGGGTGACAGGAGACAAACCTCCCCAATTATGCACTCTAATGGATGCATAGAGGACTGAAAGGCCAAGGGTGAGAAGGGACAGGCCTCCCCCAATTTGGCACTCTTGTAGATGCATAGAGGATTGCAAGGCCAAGGGCGACGGGAGACAGGGCTGCCCAATCCTGCACTCTCATAGTTGCATAGAGGACTAGAAGGCCAAGGGTGAAAAGAGACGGGCCTCCCCAATCCCGCACTCTCATAGATGCATAGTGGACTGGAAGGCCAAGGATGACAGGGGACAGGGCTGCCCAATCCTGCACTCATAAATGTATAGAGCCAAGGAAGGCCAAGCGTGACAGGAGATAACCTCCCAAATCCTGCACTCTCGGAGATGCATAAAGGACTGGTCAGCCAAGGGTGATGGGAGACAGGCCTCTCCAATCCCGCACTCTCATAGATGCATAGAGGACTGTCGGGCCAAGATTGACAGGAGGCAGGCCCCCCCAATCCTGCACTCTCATAGATGCATAGAGGACGGGAAGGCCAAGCATGGCAAGAGACAGGCCTCTGTAATCCTGCACTCTCATTGAGGCATAAGGGACTGGATGGCCATGGATGAGAGGAGACATGTATCCCCAATCCTGCACTCTCATAGATACATAGAGAGGTGGAAGGTCAAGGGTGACGGGAGACACAATCCTGCACTTTCATAATTGCTGAGAGGACTTGAAGGCCAAGCTTTCAGGAGACGGCCCTTCCCCAATCCTGCACTCTCATAGGTGCATAGAAGACTGGAAGTCCAAAGGTGACAGAAATTGGGCCTCTGCAATCCTGCATGCTAATAGATGCATAGAGGACTGGAAGACCAAGGCTGACGGGACAGGCCTCGCCAATCCTTCACTCTTGTAGGTGCATAGAGGACTGGAAGGCCTTGGGTGACCGGGGACGGACCTCCCTAATCCCACACTCTCATAGATGCATGGAGCACTGGAAGACCCTGGCTGACAGGAGACGGACCTCCCTAATAATGTGCTGTCATAGATGCATAGAGGACTGGAAGGCAAGTTAGTCTGTCTTGACCTGGTCCTTACTGAAACAATTTGCACGAGACCACTCTGCAGTTCCTGCCTCTTAAAATGCTTCTTCCCACAACGCCTAGAGACCATTCATATGTGATTCATCGTGCTCTACATAAACCTTTAAAATAGCATAATATAACAAAGCAGTCATTTGCAGCCTGCTGAGCGGATCTTTATTTTTAAAACCCAGTCTGTTCCTAAATGTTGAGTGTTAGGAAAGATTTCGTAATTGTAAGTAATTTTCCTTCCATGTGGCAACCCCTACCCTTTTTGCTGTTGTTTTTCACCTTGTTCTTGACTTTGCCAGAGAAGTGCAGCCTTCTGCCGCACTCCTCTGGGCTTTCGCTCTTTTCTTACGGGGAAACTGACATGCCCTTAAGACAGTCAGTACCGGGGAACGCTGTTTCCCGTAGTTTCTTTTATCATGTTGCGGCTTTAGTGCAACATGACACAAGAGGGCACTGTAAGCTAAGTTACAGCTCTCTTGGGTCTCTAGCCTTCTACAGGCCCTAGATACTCTTTTAGGATGGTATTTGATCGGTGCAAGTCATTCAGGGACTCGAATGGTGGCAGCGATCGTTTTGTTTATTTTGAGCTCCTTTTGGCGTTCTGAGCACGTTTTTCGCACTGAACCCAAAATGGTGGCCTGGCTCCCAAAATGGCCAGACCACGAGGCTCCTTTGTCTTGTCCACTGACCGTCTTGCTCCCGTCACCTTCCCCAGGTCGAGCGACCCGGGGCCTTCCTTATTTGGGCATGTACTTTCCCGCGAAACGTGGTTGCTTTCGCGGGCTTCTACATGTCGTTTGTGTGCCTCCAGGGTGTGGGCTGGGATGTCTGGTCCCAATACACATCCTGGGTGCCAGAGAGTCTAGGGTGGTGTGAATGCCTGGGACCACCGTGGTCCGTGATTGGTCCACGTATGGTATGTGTGTTGATGAGCGGATCTCCCATTGGCTCCCCTCCGTTTTGGCGCGAAGGGAACCGTGGATAAGAGGAGGCTGGAAACACCACTACCATGTCGATCTCCTGAGTTCTCACGAACGAAGGAATACAGGAGCCAAGTATCCTGCAACCACGAGGCTGGACCGAGGAATCGCTGGTGACCCGCTGAAGGAATCCTCCTTTGCACTGCTGTCGTCCTGTGAAACCCTTTCCTCCTTGGATCGAACCAGAAGGCCTGTACTGGTGCTTTGACCTTTGGAATAGCAGGAACAGCTATTCCCGGCGACTTCATCAACTCCTGCCAAGTAAGCCTTCGGAAGTGTCTCTGGGCCATCCAGTTGACTGACCAGCTTACAAGGGAGTCCTGCTCTGTAACCGCCGCCAGGTTGTGTTGTATTTCGAGTCCTTGTCACTCTCCCACGCTTCGTACACTTGGCGTTCCCAAGTCTGAAGGGAGGAGTGTACATTTGGCTTGAATACACACGGCCGCTCCGTTGTCCTGCTGCGGCAACAAACTGTGCTGGTTTCGTCGATTGGGACGTCTTTTTGCTCTACACGACTACGAGGCGTTCCCTGCTCTTCTGAACCTGCCAGCTGCTGAATCTACGTGGAGAAGCCTGGGTCTGCTTGCTTCGGGGACCGGTGAGTAGTTTAGCTAGGATCTGGTCGCCCTCCTGCAGTATCCCATTGCTTTTCCCTGCTGTGTAAAAACAGCACCCTTTTGGCCGTACTCGCGCTCTGCTTCTGCCCGCTGTGGAGGCTGCGCTTGAGTTGCGGAACCTGTTCTCCTTCTGTGTGCACTATACTGAACTGCCTGACTTCCTCCGAAGAGCTTCCCCTTTTGCCCGTTGGCACCGGCGTGGCAGGTACTTTGAGCACAAGGCTCCACTCTTCGCAGGGCTCGGACTTCCATCTAGTTAGGTGCATCTGAAGGCGAACTGAGTCTAAAGCGTTATCGCACTGCCTGTTTTCCTTTCCTTTCAGGTGGACTACATATTTCGTGCTTTAAACGCTTGCGACTGTGTATTTGTATATATATTGTGTTGATATGGTATGTGTTGGTTTAATATTGTGATATTGTGATTTTCTCGCTACGGTCATTGTTTTAAAGGCCTTAAAATAAATGTGTATCTATTTTTGATATAACAGCTGTTTGGAGTAGTTTGTAAGCGCTCTTGCTTTGTGTGCTCATTGCGGGCTTTCAGTCACCCTCACCCCTCTTGAGACCTAGTCTTGACCGCCGCGATCGCTACCTTGATTGGTCTGGCTTGTCCAGAGGTTACCCTGTTCCAAGTAATTAGGTTGGCCTTCTGAACTTCTGCGCCACCAGGACAGAGTTCAGAAATCCGTCTTAAAAAATTGGTGTACAGCGGTGGGATACGACTGAAGGTATCCAGTGTTGCGCTCGAACTAAGGCATTTCAGGTTATTCCAAACAGTACACGTAGTGAATTGTTGTAGTATAACTTTAAAAAGGCCATAGTCCTATCAAACAGTATGGAAACAAATACCTTGTTAACTTTAAATGCTTCCAAATCAGAAACGCTGAAAAAGATGTGTGCGGAGAGAGGTGTTTCCTCTCAAGGCACAAAATTGGAAATGATCCAGAGAATCGTGGCGTGGCAAGAAGCGCAGCTTGACGCTATAACTTCTGAGGACAGTGCAGAAGGTGGTGGGGCTGCTCTCACTGGTAGAACCGACGGTTCTGCCGCTGCACTGATCCATCGCGACCACGAGGACAGGGAGGATGTGATGTCTAATGTTTCCTCTGCCAGTATTGATGGGGAGGCTATGCTTGAATTCAAGAAGCAAGAGCTGCGGTTTAGGCAGCAGGAGCTTGAATTCAGCATAGCCAAACTAAAAATCGAACAGGCAGAAAAACAGAAAGACAGGGATCACCAGTTGGAACTGGCCAAGCTTCAGGTTGCAAATGGGTCCAAGGGTCCTGGACATGGGTCTGGGGCTTCCTCTCATCCACGGTTTCCGAAAGATCTGCTCAGTGTGTATGAAGAAAGGAATGACATTATGGACTGGCTGAATGCGTTTGAGTATGCATGCGAGGTTCAAGAAGTTGACAATGCTGATAAGATTGCGTGGTTGCTCAGTAGACTGCCCCATTCTGGCTGTAGTGCCATTATGGAAATGTCGAAGGCTGAGCGGGCTGATTTCGCAATGTTAAAGCAAACTCTCATCTTAAAGTTTGGGAAGACTCCGGCCCAATATTTAAAGCGTTTTCGGGAGTATAAGAAAAAGGAAGGTGGTACTTGGGTATCTTATGTCGCTGAATCCTTGAAAAACTTAACTGGCTGGGTCGAAGGTTATAAGGTTTCTACCTTCGAAGGCATGATAAATCTTGTCATGCTGGAACACATTTTTGCTTCTTCTTCCCCGGAGCTTAAGCAGCATTTGGCCGATTCGAAGGAGATAGATCCTAAGAAGCTGGCCATTGCAGCAGACTTATGGGTGTCACATCGAGTGTCCCATAAGGACAAAACTCATCCTGGTAAGCAGGAGGAAGGGAAAAAGTCCAAAGATATGGAGGGTGGGGAATCTGCTAAATCTTCTTCCCATAAGGGCCACAAAAAGAAAAACAAGGGTAAGACACAAGAGAACTCACAGGGTAGTGGAGGTTCGCCTCCAAAACAGAACTCTGGTTACAATAAGCCTCCCTACGTAAACAGACCCACTGGGGCTTGTTTTTCTTGTGGAGCAACTGACCATGTGAAGGGGGATCCCCGTTGTAAGGTTAGACCTTTGGGGGTCCACTCGGCTAATCTGGCCTTCTCCTTCTACGAGGAAGAAGAGATTACCGGAGCATCCTTCTCCTCAGACTCATTTCCCAGCGGAATAGAGGCTGAGGTAGTTTTAGTGTCCCTGGGTTCCTGGGAGCCTAAAGTCGCAGAGGCTTATGCTAGGATTCCGGATAATACCAAGCACTACTTTAAAGACAGTGTGCTGATCAATGGAGTGGATACTCCAGCTCTTAGGGATAGTGGGTGCAGTCGCACTGTAGTGGATTCTACCTTGGTAGACTCAGAGGAAGTTGCCAGAGCTACTCTGATGCCCACTAAGTTGGCTGACGGCCCCCTCCGTATGTTTCCAGTAATACCTGTAAATCTTACTTTAAATGGTACAGCAGTCAGGATTCCAGTGAGCATTCAGAGAAACGTCCCGGGAAAGGTCTTGTTGGGTAATGATCTCAGAGCTTTAGGGCTCGTAGGAGACACTGCCGAAAGACCCTACACACGGTCTCAAGCACGGGCAGCATTGGCCAAGTCCAATACGCCGCCCCAGCCAAAGGGGAAACCCAAGGCGAAAGGAGTCTACAAGTCAAGACGAGGGAAAGAGAATATTCCCCCGAGCTCGCCTACCACTGCGGTGGAGGAAGTTGGTCAATCGCCCGGGCCTGACGAGGAGGTGGCGATGCCTGAAGTATTCGACCCCAACGATCATCCTGAACTAAAAGACTTGTTAGTTGAAGGAGGTCCTGATAGGGACGAATTCAGTAAAGGCCAACGTGAGTGCCCATCTCTGGAAGGCCTAAGGAGACAGGCCTGCTCCCAGCTTGAGGGTGAACCTCCTGGGAAGCATAGGATTTATTGGGAAGGTGGACTCCTGTATAGTGAGCCCACAGAGTCTACAGAAGGAGACCATAGGAGGTTGGTGGTTCCCCTTGCTGTTAGGCCCTTCCTCCTGCAGTTGGCGCATGAAGTTCCCCTTGCTGGTCACCTTGGTATGAAGAGGACCAAGCAAAGGTTATCCATGCACTTCTACTGGCCCAAGATGGGGGTGCAAGTAGAAAGTCACTGCAGGAGTTGTGCCTCCTGCCAGTTGTCTGGTAAGGTTGGCGCGACAATCCAAGCTCCGTTGGTACCGCTCCCAGTTGTGGGGGTACCATTTGAAAGGGTAGGGATCGACATGGTTGGTCCCCTTGACCCGCAAACATCCTCAGGCAATAGGTTTATCCTGGTGCTGGTCGACCATGCAACCAGGTATCCTGAGGCCGTCCCATTTACAACTGTAACTGCCAAGCCAGTTGCAGAAGCTTTACTGGGCATGTTTACTAGGGTTGGCTTCCCTAAAGAAGTTGTGTCGGATCATGGCAGCAACTTTATGTCGAAGTATAGGCAGGCTATGTGGAAAGAATGTGGGGTCACCTACAGGTTCTCTTCTGCATACCACCCCCAGACCAATGGTCTGGGGGGGCGTTTCGACAGGACGTTAACGAGCATGATTGGGGCTCTGGAGGAGCCCCAGAGAAGAAAATGGGATCTTCTTGTTTCATGCTTACTGTTTGCCTACCGAGAGGTACCACAGGAGGGTGTTGGCTTCAGCCTCTCCGAACTTCTGTTCGGTCATCCCGTACGGGGACCCTTAGCCATTGTCAAGGAGGGATGGGAGATGCCCACTCCCCCTGTTACTACCAATGTAGTTGATTATGTGCTAGGGCTCAGAAAACGGATGGTACTTCTGATGGGCTTGGCTAGTGATAAATTGAAGGCAGGGCAAGCGCTGGTGAAACCTTGGTACGACCAGAAAGCTTCCCTCATCAACTTTACACTTGGTCAGCAAGTCCTGATCATGAATCCCATAAGGCCTCGAGCTTTACAGGACAATTGGTCAGGCCCTTACCCAGTGGTGGAGCCCCTGGGTGAGGTTAACTATTCAGTGGACCTTGGAAAGCCTGGACAGGCTCCAAAAGTGTTTCCCGTGAATAGGCTGAAGGCTTTCGTCCCAAGCGGCGAAATCGCAGCACTGCTATTTGCTTCAGACGTTGAGGAAGAGGAGTCTGAACCTCTCCCCGACCTGTTCAAAAGCAGTCCTTCAGAAAGCTCTTTTGAGGGTGTCCGAGTGGCCCCTCACCAAAATGGACAAGGCTCAGTGGTTTACCTTGAACATGAAGTAGGTGGAGGGAGGATACAGCCTCTACCCAGTAAAGTACAAGCAGTACAAGACTGGCCTACCCCCACTACGCAAACCCAAGTGAGAGCCTTTTTAGGACTCACGGGGTATTACCGCAATTTTGTGGCAGACTATGGCACCATAGCTGCTCCTCTGACTGCCCTCACAACTCCGAAGAAACCCAAGAAGGTAAATTGGACCGACGAGTGTGAGAAGGCCTTCAATGGCTTAAAAGACTCCTTGTGCCAGGCCCCTGTCCTCAGGGCCCCGGATTATCAAAGACCTTTTATCGTGCAGACGGACGCCTCTGACACTGGGATAGGAGCTGTACTATCACAAGTAGATGAGAAGGGTAAGGAACACCCTATCGGTTTTATTAGTCGCCAGCTTAAGGACAGAGAGCTCAGATGGTCCACGGTAGAGAAAGAATGTTTCTCTGTTGTGTGGGCCCTAAGGAAGCTGAGGCCCTACCTCTATGGGACCCACTTCACTGTGCAAACTGACCATAAGCCGTTAAAGTGGCTAATGAACATGAAGGGGGAGAATCCAAAGTTGCTTAGGTGGTCCATAAGTCTACAAGGCTTCGACTTCACCATTGAGCATAGGCCAGGTGTCCAACATAGCAATGCTGATGGGTTGTCCAGAATGTTTTACCGACCTGAACAAGAGACTCATCCAGGGGTGGATTAGTTCCCCCTGTCCATAGTCTGGGAGGGGCGAGTGTTAGGAAAGATTTCGTAATTGTAAGTAATTTTCCTTCCATGTGGCAACCCCTAACCTTTTTGCTGTTGTTTTTCACCTTGTTCTTGACTTTGCCAGAGAAGTGCAGCCTTCTGCCGCACTCCTCTGGGCTTTCGCTCTTTTCTTACGGGGAAACTGACATGCCCTTAAGACAGTCAGTACCGGGGAACGCTGTTTCCCGTAGTTTCTTTTATCATGTTGCGGCTTTAGTGCAACATGACACAAGAGGGCACTGTAAGCTAAGTTACAGCTCTCTTGGGTCTCTAGCCTTCTACAGGCCCTAGATACTCTTTTAGGATGGTATTTGATCGGTGCAAGTCATTCAGGGACTCGAATGGTGGCAGCGATCGTTTTGTTTATTTTGAGCTCCTTTTGGCGTTCTGAGCACGTTTTTCGCACTGAACCCAAAATGGTGGCCTGGCTCCCAAAATGGCCAGACCACGAGGCTCCTTTGTCTTGTCCACTGACCGCCTTGCTCCCGTCACCTTCCCCAGGTCGAGCGACCCGGGGCCTTCCTTATTTGGGCATGTACTTTCCCGCGAAACGTGGTTGCTTTCGCGGGCTTCTACATGTCGTTTGTGTGCCTCCAGGGTGTGGGCTGGGATGTCTGGTCCCAATACACATCCTGGGTGCCAGAGAGTCTAGGGTGGTGTGAATGCCTGGGACCACTGTGGTCCGTGATTGGTCCACGTATGGTATGTGTGTTGATGAGCGGATCTCCCATTGGCTCCCCTCCGTTTTGGCGCGAAGGGAACCGTGGATAAGAGGAGGCTGGAAACACCACTACCATATCGATCTCCTGAGTTCTCACGAACGAAGGAATACAGGAGCCAAGTATCCTGCAACCACGAGACTGGACCGAGGATTCGCTGGTGACCCGCTGAAGGAATCCTCCTTTGCACTGCTGTCGTCCTGTGAAATCCTTTCCTCCTTGGATCGAACCAGAAGGCCTGTACTGGTGCTTCGACCTTTGGAATAGCAGGAACAGCTATTCCCGGCGACTTCATCAACTCCTGCCAAGTAAGCCTTCGGAAGTGTCTCTGGGCCATCCAGTTGACTGACCAGCTTACAAGGGAGTCCTGCTCTGTAACCGCCGCCAGGTTGTGTTGTATTTCGAGTCCTTGTCACTCTCCCACGCTTCGTACACTTGGCGTTCCCAAGTCTGAAGGGAGGAGTGTACATTTGGCTTGAATACACATGGCCGCTCCGTTGTCCTGCTGCGGCAACAAACTGTGCTGGTTTCGTCGATTGGGACGTCTTTTTGCTCTACACGACTACGAGGCGTTCCCTGCTCTTCTGAACCTGCCAGCTGCTGAATCTACGTGGAGAAGCCTGGGTCTGCTTGCTTCGGGGACCGGTGAGTAGTTTAGCTAGGATCTGGTCGCCCTCCTGCAGTATGCCATTGCTTTTCCCTGCTGTGTAAAAACAGCACCCTTTTGGCCGTACTCGCGCTCTGCTTCTGCCCGCTGTGGAGGCTGCGCTTGAGTTGCGGAACCTGTTCTCCTTCTGTGTGCACTATACTGAACTGCCTGACTTCCTCCGAAGAGCTTCCCCTTTTGCCCGTTGGCACCGGCGTGGCAGGTACTTTGAGCACAAGGCTCCACTCTTCGCAGGGCTCGGACTTCCATCTAGTTAGGTGCATCTGAAGGCGAACTGAGTCTAAAGCGTTATCGCACTGCCTGTTTTCCTTTCCTTTCAGGTGGACTACATATTTCGTGCTTTAAACGCTTGCGACTGTGTATTTGTATATATATTGTGTTGATATGGTATGTGTTGGTTTAATATTGTGATATTGTGATTTTCTCGCTACGGTCATTGTTTTAAAGGCCTTAAAATAAATGTGTATCTATTTTTGATATAACAACTGTTTGGAGTAGTTTGTGAGCGCTCTTGCTTTGTGTGCTCATTGCGGGCTTTCAGTCACCCTCACCCCTCTTGAGACCTAGTCTTGACCGCCGCGATCGCTACCTTGATTGGTCTGGCTTGTCCAGAGGTTACCCTGTTCCAAGTAATTAGGTTGGCCTTCTGAACTTCTGCGCCACCAGGACAGAGTTCAGAAATCCGTCTTAACATTGAGCAAGATTAGAGAGAGCTAAGAGTACCTGTAGGCCGTTGGCACACACTGGTTTTACACATCTGTATTGATTTGCACATGACTGTCCACACTTTAATTCAGAGTTCTATCACCTTTTCCACACTTCTTGAAATGCTGCTTTATATGTTTTATGTTTTGAGCAGCTTCATCTGTATGAGGTGGGGCCATTTATTGTATTTAGTCTTATATTGAGGGTGCAAGGTGTTTTGACAAGAAAAATTTAAACAGTAGCACAGTATGTTCCTTAATGTAGAAGGAAATATAATGAGCATCTCACCGGTTGATGTAGGGTAACCCATGATGCATAGACCACATATGGGACAAGGCAGACGAAAGACAGTAGTCCAAGGGGTCTAGATGTGGATAGGAGGAATGGTCCTCTGTATAGTGGTGCTGGAGACTGAACAGCCAGGAAGTTCAGTTGATATATTTCTGAAAGCCAATTCGTTTTCTTGATTTCTCACGGATTCGTTGAAGCTACTTCAGATTTGTCAACCCTGAAATCCTAAGCTTTTATTGCTGATTGTTGGAAGTTTAATTTGTGCTGACAGATAGCGTGGGGTTAATAGCAGAGATCCCTAATGAAGCATAATTCAACACCACTTTCTGTGGATAAGCTGCATGCTTATTTCACAATGACTTGTGCATGGTACATAGCCATTTTAACATGGCCCTTGAAGTCACTGGTAGCCAGTGGCAATAGTATGGGTTGGTTTTCATGTGATCTACTTTTAACAGAGGGTCAATTTGGATGCTTGGATTTATATTATCTAAAGTCAGCCTATACATTTTGTTAGGGGCTATAGTATGCAGCCATGTATTGTGCCATTAGTCAAACTAAGACTTTTTACACAGATCTTTCAAATTAAAAAAGAATCAACGGTACAATACACTTCCATTTAAAACAATACTGTTCCATCTAACTTTTAAAAATATGTATGATGTAAAATGTGTATCTACATTTAAATATCTTCTATTCTACATTATAATGGAATTGTTATAAAGTGTAATTCATTCAATAATTTCAAAAGCTCAATTGATAATAGGATTTCCTTCCCGGCAGACAGCCGATGTCAACATTCGTGGGTACTAAGCCACTCAGTGTGGTGGACAAATCTACCAAAGTGTTTTTCTCTTAATGGTAATGTGCAAGAAATGGGAAGGTGCCTTACACCTATGCCCTTCTCTGCACAGGTCACATTCTCCTTCTTTATGGTCTAAAAGTTTTATTTTTTATTTGTATTTGGTTATAGAAAAAACCTTTTACAAAATACTTATCACTTCTATTACAAATCATTCAATAATACCAACCAACACCGGGAGAAAGAAAATTAAAAAAGGAATTTCACTTTCGCCTTTTAAACAAAAAACAACCCTTCATTCAATACAAATAAAAAAGGAACAAAGATGAGCGAGAGAAAAAAAGAAGAAAATACAGACAAAGAGAGAGAAGGAGAAGAACAGCTATCCATTAAACGGATTGATGTAAAATCACTTGGAATCAGAGACAATAACCATACAAAGAAACATTTCACAGCTAAACATGATCTCAGTTGAGTCAAAGCAAAGAATCTCTGATGTCCTCTTATGGCATCTTTTTTAGAAGTCACAATGTTATACCTTTCTAGGACTTGTACTACTGCAATTGTCAGGTAATTCCCATGTCCAGCGATCAAGCGGTCCCAGAAGAATTCCTCTATATAGCCACCCCCCCCCCACACCAAATCTAGTAAATAGTAGAAGTCTTGTGGGCCAAGTTCCCTCGCACTCCCTGTTTTTTTTTTTTTTTTACACACATTGCATAGAGGATTGGCTTCCTCCTCTTTCCCCCTTATCGACAGATCGTCTCCTGTGTGTGCTATGTTCAATCGGATTCTGAGAAAATTCATCCTAATCCTCCAATCGGGGAACTTCATCAGATATCTTGCAATGACCCCTTGATTTTTATCCACTTTCAGAAAGAGTTTTCAGGCGAAAGGGAATGCATATTGTCAATCGTATTTATCCAATCCCGCTCCTCTAGAACCTTTTTTGCCTTCAATGGATTATGGATTAATGTTTCTATATTGGTTCTAGCTGTACTTGGTCCTTCCATAACCCTTTCTTCCAGATCTGTCAGCAATTTTGATATTTTTTGCTCGTAATTGGGCCTTGATGTCAAAATACAGGGTATCTTCTTGCGCAGTGAGGATTGAACGCAAAAGGGATCTCAGTTTCAAATCTGCTTGTGATTTTAGAGACCGAAGGCCCAATTCGAATCGCAGACAGCTCATAGAGAGACTCATTGAAAGGCCAAAAACTCTCTTCCAAACAAGCCCTTCCAACCTTTGCCAATCCACACTCCACAAGCACGTTTTTGTTTCCAGTCCATAAAGTATCATCGGAATGACTTTTGCTGAGTAGAATTTAATTGGTGGGAGAGTTGAGAAAATACAGAATTTCACTAGGATCTTTTTCATCTGCGCGACCAACTGAGAAATCTTCATTTCTACATCTTGTTCCACCTTACCCAATGATGGGGAAGCAAAGATCTTGTACCCCAAGTATGTCATATCTTCCACTCTTTCTATACTCTGCCCTCCTAACTTCCACTGAGAATATACTACTTTTTTATTTGCATGTTTGAATATCATTATTCTCGATTTCTTTGGATTGATAGCCAAATCATTTTCCCTTGCATAGACATCTAATTTGTCCAGAAGACGCTGCAGCCCCACTGTCGTTCTGTCCAGTAGGACCATGGTGTCCGCGTAAGCAAGCCAATGGACCTTACATCCATTGCTTGTTGGGCTTGCTAGCGCCGATTCTTCCAAAAACTCTCCCATATCTGAAAGATACAGGTTGAAGAAAAGGGGAGATCCAGGCAACCCTGGGGGACTCCCCTTTCCACCCTTATTGGACTGGTGATATGACCTTCAGTGTCCAGCCGGACTCTAATGGTGGTGTCTCTATGGAGTTCAGCAACCATGGCAAGGATGCCCTCTGCCATTCCCCAACTTCTCAGCTTGGCCCATAATCGGTTTCTATTCACCTGATGAAAGGCCTTCGAGAAGTCGACCCAGGCCCCATACAACTGATGTTCTCCCTTGCTTCGTGTTCTTTCACTCAGGATGTTCAATACCAGGCCATTTACTGCTGTGGAGTGACCCCCTCTAAATCGCGTTTGATGTTTAGACAGGATTTTTCCCTCCTTCACCCATTTTTCCATCTCCCCCAGTAGGACCCTCACGAAAAGCTTGCTGTCAATGTCAAGGAGGGCGATTGGCCGATAGTTTGTAGGTTGCAATCGATCGCCCCCCTTGAACAATGGAATGATAGTCGCTGATTTCCATGATGATGGGAACTGTTGTCCTGCAAGGATCTCTCCAAATAGCCAAAATAGTATTTTTGCCCATAAACAGGGCTGTTTCTTCATCACTTGATAAGTTAGGCCATTTGGTCCTGCTGCATTGGAGATTGAGGCTTTTCCAATCAATTCAACAAGGGCATTATCCTCCAGAGGGAGATACCAGCTAACATTTAAATCTGTAATGAATTCTGAAGCCACAGGACTTTTAAAACTGGCCGACAAGTAATCCACCCACACCCTCTCTGATACCAAATTAATGCTGTAGCTGGGTTTCCCTCTAACTGGTGGATCACTGACCAGAAATGTCTTCCCACTAGCTTCAACATGCCTTCTTCATCTTGCTGCAAACACAGCATCTTCCTACCCACCGACCACCGCTTATAGCATAATGACAGCCTCTTAGATTCCATTCTATAACTTTCCAAACTCGGGCCCTGTTTCTTCAGAGATCTTCATTTCTGCTTATACAGTTTTTTTTTCTTGCATTGTTGCCTCATCGAATGAGTGGCGATGATTTTGTTTACTTCCCCCTCCTCCTCTACTCGGTGGACACAAGGACCAGATAGATTTCACAAACACTTCTGGACGGCAGAATTCTCGTTGGAGATGCACTGCAGTATCAATTAGCCTACAGTTTAAGGCCTCCTCTTCTCTTATATACTTAGTCAAACAAATTCTGCTCTTATTAATCGAATAGGATTGACTCTGCATGTCTGACGGCCCCGTAGCAATATCCAAGATGGATAACTCCAACCTAGAATGGTCGCTCCTCCCTTCCTGCTCAATCTTCATGGATACATTGTACTTGAAAAGGTCAGCTGTCATGAAGATATAATTGAACGTTAAAGCAGTGATGCCCCAATGCCATGTTGGTGCTGCAGGGATGTCCCCTGGCAAATTCTCACTCACGATCTTCAGTCTCCATCCCCCCAAAAATTCCACCAATACCTTTCCCTTCCCCGAGATCACTCGGGAACTATGTTTCCCCAACTTCTTTTCTTATCTAATACATTGTGTGTTAAAATCCCCTGCCAAAATCACATGGGCACAGCTATCACTTGTTTTGATTTCTTCTAGCAATGTGGATAAAATATCCAGAAAAGCCTGCACACTGGAATAGGCGGGGTTCCAATAAACCTTTACAAGGTTTTGATCTTGCTTGCCTGAATGCCCATTTTGTTTTCAAAGATCACTGTGGAGTCGCCTACAGTAACATTTTTAAGTGCCATCAGCAAACCATCTGACGGTCTGCCTTTGGCACTTTGAAGGCGGCTTGACAATAGAAAGTATATCCTTCTATTGCAATCGGATTAGCCAACCATGTTTCTTGCAAAATTATGATATCAAAATTCCGAAATAAGTGATCTTTCATTTTCCTCGAGGTGAAAGTATTAGGGCCCCGCATATTCCAGCTAACCAAGCAAATTCCCCTATGTCTAGAGTCTGTGATCCCACTCCCAGTTTCTGCAATACTTGGGTCAATATCTCTGGTAACAGTGATAGAGTATTGACTCGAGAGTTAGCCCCAATGGTTTCCTGTCTCCCTTGATCAGTCTCCAATCTCACTTCATCCTTGGATTCCCTCCTGTCGCTGGAGGACCACCTTGGGCCCTGTGGTTTGTGGATGGGCGTTGTTGATGGCTCTGTCTGGGGATCATTTAGATATGGTCTAAATTTTGCCAAATTCTTGCCATCACTTTGGGTCAGTTTAGCTCCACGTGTTGGTTTGCCTGTAAGAATGAACTCGCTTTCAGGGGATTCATTACGTAGAAGTTGCTTCTTTTGAAAACTGTATTGACTTGTGGGGAGAAGAAGTGCACTGAAACAAATAGAACGCCTACATTTCTGACTGTCTCCTTCCAAGCTTTGACTGTTCAAAAGGAGTTGGGTTATTTGAGGGAGATGACATCACAGAATCAGGATGTTCACTTTGGTTTTCTTCTCTCCTATTCTTGCTTGCCTCTTTATGTGCACTCTGAATAGGTCACTCATTTTTGTGACAGTCATGATAAGCATATTGGACTAGCTGCAACTTTTTGTGTTAATGACATTAGCCATTTCTCTTGAGATCAGATATGAAATGTCCGCCCCCAATATCTGAACAATGCTTTACTGGGAGGCGGGGGGCACAGAACAGCACAAGGAACCCAATCAGCTTCCCTTGTCACCCAGTTCCCAGACTCCAGAGCATGGCACCTTTGCTAATTTCAACATACCTTTTTAGTACTGTCCATTCTGATGTTCAGAGCCTGTGGCTGCAGCATGACATTACCAATGATCTGATGCATTTGTGCAGCTCGCCTCCTGTGCCAGCCCAGGTCTCAGCATTCCACTCAACATGCTCTCCCGTCTGTTCTGCTGTAGCAATGGGACCAAGGTAATGGCCCCACTCTCATCCAAGCACCACATCACAACCTTGCCATTGCTCTTAACCTGTACCAGTCTGAAGCTGAATAAAATGTTCACTGTCTTGGCTCCCAGTCTTCCAGGCCCTTGCTGCTGGTGTGCATCCCCCAACATAATACAAGGGAGATGAGTGGATGCTGGAGATGGGGAGAATAGCCAATTTGGATTAAGCAAGATCTGTGCTATCCTCCTAAGCATATTGTAAACACCTTTCTTTTGCACATGCTCAGTGTAAGCACTCAGTGCTATTGGCCAAAGGAATAAGCGGGATATACAAATATATTTAACGGTAGTTTACTCTGGAATATGTGTTCTGCAGCTGCTTTCCGGTTGATACGGGTGTTCATTCTTGGTGGGCATGATTACTGTTAAGAGCTTTCTTTCCACACTCTTCTCCTGTATTCTGTCTCATTTTGTCTCTGATCTTGTATCTCTAGTGGGTAGGAGAGGATTTCATGCCTGATTAATTCTATCATACATGCAGCACACGTAACTCCTGCACTTTAGGGCATCTTGTGCAGGGAACCTTGAGATAACTGTATGGTACTGCATTCTGTATCTGCCCATCCTGGGACAGAGGGGTCTACTAATGATCCAGGAGTCAGCGCAAAACCATGCTAAACATTCAGCTAGCTTTATTGAAGATCATTGTCACATGTCCAAAGGCACTAGAACACTGTACAAATGATATCAAGACAGCTGTAGTGCTGCTCCAGCCAGGTTGCATATCCCTGACACCATGGAAGACATGAAAGTTGATGTAAACAAAGGCTCTAAAGGCCTCAAAAGGGACAGGTAATGAGGGAACACCTTTGCATCACATCAGAGGATTAAAGAATGTTGTAAACAGGAAATAAAGCTGAAGATGAACCAGAACATCACATCCCAGTCAACGTGACATGGTCCGCATCCACTGAGTTGTTCTTGCGCTGTGGAAATGTATGAATTGCCTCTGTAGCCACACTGCTGGCTATGAATACACCACATCAAAAGCGGGATGGCATCAGAAAAGGAACAGTACTAAGAAAAGGAACACTCTAGTAATCGTGTGAATCACTTTCATACATTGGAAAAGAACTATGGAATGTCTTTTAAATAAATATAGACCTATACCCAAAATAGACTGTAAAAAAAATATAAACTCTCGATTTTATTATAGTTCATAACACAGACTTAATAATATAAAAAATCATGATACATTCAATAAAACCAATAATGTTCAAAGTATTACTATACATCTAATTATATAATCCTACACATCAAGCCAGCATATTAGCTGTATACAATATTTAACCTCTGGACTCAGTGCGCAGATCCAATGATCAATTTTTCTACGCTCTTATCAATGCCCTACTTGTACAAGTTTCTGTCCTATGTGTCTCGGGAGGATAGATCAGCGGCAATGTGCTCGACTTGGAAGTAAGACGACTCGGAGCAACACAGGTTCGATCCACGGGTCCGCGCTTAGAAACCTCTAGGTATTAAGCGCGTTATAAATAACCTATCGAAATCAAATGTGGGCATTACTCCGCTGGATTTTCTATTCATTTATTATATATTGATAGGTGGTGTATTCCAAGCAAACAAATCCTGGGACCTCCCAATGTACTCTGAACAGTGTGTCTATAGTAACTCTTCAAGGAACACCTGCAACTTTGAATGTTGGTGACGCTAACTTCATAGGCGTTTCCGTTTTACACTCTTGCTTATCTTCAACTATATGGTCAACTTCATAGTCTGGTGCTTCAAGTATTCGCTCATCAATTTTAAAAGTCTGCGTCCATTAGTAACCCAATTTCTCATTTGAGACTTGAGTTCTATCTGATCCTAGTACGATTGATTTGCAGTGTCGCGCCTCTGATTGTTACTGGTGTTACTTGTTTCGTAATATTGTATACCCCACAGGGTAGGAAAGCGAGTCGAGTCTTGTCTCATTGTGGGATTAACTGTTTAAGAATAATCTATCAGAAAAGGAACTCCACTGCGTTATGCTCAGATGAAGCATGGGGCCAGAAGGGCGTCAGGCAGTGAGATGTGTTTGGGTTGTGGTTGCTGCTATGGATGTCAGAAATGGTGTGGTGGCCTGGGGCACTGAGTGCTACATAGTGCATGGGAAATAATTAACCAAGAAGTCCACAGAAATAGCAAGCAGTCTTTTAGATGAGAATGAAAAAGAGAAAAGGAAGAGAGACAACTTATAGCTAGAGGAAGCCTATTCCAATGTTTAGAAGCTTGAAGAGCAAAGGAACAGAAGTGAGACTGGGCATACTGAGGGCGAGGGGTGCCCAAAATAAACTGTGACTGATATCTAAGAGTGCAACTAGGGGAATACAAATAAACCATGCAGGAGAGATATGGAGAAGCCAAACAATAAACACACTTAAATACAGTACAGAGGAAATGAACGATCAGGCAAGAGTCAAAGGTCAACTAGTGAAGAGAAATAAAAGCACGAAGCACAGGATCACAGGGAGACACATTAAAGATGGACAGAGGAATTATTGTCAGAGCAAAGAGGGGCCAATTGATAAACAGGAAGGCCAAGAAGAGGGGCGAAGCAATAAGAAAGATGAGAACAGATGGGCGCAGCCACAAGAAATTTAGAGACCGATACTGCACAAATGCAAAGACAGGACTGAGGAACAGTAGAACTTTAAGAGGAAAAGGAGAAAGGAGTCAGACTGTGGGCGGGGATAGCAGGGAATAACAATGAAGGAGGAAAGGAAATATCAGAAGAGATACAGGAGGTTAAATAGTTAAAGCAGAGAAAAAGAGAACTTCAGTTTTAGTGTGGTTAAGATACAAAAAGTTGTTTGCCATCCAATACGGGATGCAGAGTAAGCAAGTAGAAAGAGTGGAGCTAAGAGACTCAGTAAAGAGAGAGAATGAGAAGAAGAGTTCAGCATCATCAGCATTCGAAGTGATGAGAAAGACCAAAGGAGGAAATAATTGCGGATAGTGGAATGTCTTCTGGCAACTCACATGCTGCAAAAAGGGTTACGCTATCAAGCAAGTAGAAACTGATCTTGTCACTGACATTGTTTAGGGAATTTATTAGCCACAAAATACATGAAATGATGATGCTCAAGCCACATCAGAAAGAGGACCCTTACCTTCTAGTCCTGGTTGATTTCTGCACGCCGTTTGACATGGTTGATCATACAACTCTTCTCATACTGTTCACTATTCCGATGGGGTTCACTCGCTTTGTACTTGTCCGGTTCACATACCTGTCTGACAGGCACTAGTTAGTCCCCCTGGAAAATCTCAGATCACAGGGCATTTCATTTACTTGCAGGATCCCCCAAGTCTCCATCCTCTCACTCGCCATCTTCACTCTCTGCATGGAACCTCTAGGAGCTGTCCTCAATCGGAGGTAGAAGTGTAATAAAAGGAATACGTGAAATGTGACCCCATGGACGGTGGAGCGCTGTCAGCATGAGGAAATACATGTAAGAAGTTTGGGTTGAGGTGTTTGTTAAGTGAACTTGCTGGGATGCTCAAAAGAAGGAGAGTCCTCTGAATTGCTTTTCTTTTTATTCTCTTTGGTTCAAACAGATTTCTGTTGAGAGGTAACTGCCTTTAAAGCTTTGGGAGATTTTTCTCTTGAAAATTCTAGAAAAAGTGCAGGGGAGTGGCCATGTATATATGCCTTTCATGGTCATATGAAATTGATATTGTTTTACACTATTACAATATATAGTAGCTCCACTTTAATGAAAAGTATGTGTACAGTGATCTCTAAGTAAATTGAAGGGAAGGAGGTAATATCTTTTTTTAACACTTTAGCTAACCTTAGAATGTAGATAAACGTCCTACCAAGTGGTCCAATTTTACATGTCTGTCATATATACGCCTCAAATTGAAGGGGGTGGTTCTGTATGTTGTGATGAATCCAATGGAGTCCTCATGGTTTCCCCAGCGGTGATTTCCCCCCCCCCCCCCCCCCACGTCGAATGGGGATGGCAGCCGGTACCTGATCCTGACCCTGGTGGTGGTTATATGAGGGAGGATCACAAGGGAGGAGACCACTAACAGGGAGATGTGTTGACTACATTGGACAAGATGCAGAATACCCCCTTTCCCATGAGAAAAACACTCTTAATACCCAAGGTCCTAGTGGCCTTTTGTCATTCTGGTCAGACCCCCCCACCTTTGACCCAAACACCCACAGCTCATACTTCATGTTTCTGATGTGCCTTTATGTGAAATATCTGAGAAAAAACATCTAAGAGTTAAATGTCCAATGACATCCATGGACTCCAACTCCCATAACCACCCAGGTACTGAGACTAGGAGGAGCATGAGGGAGTATGCCAGGTGATCTGAAAAACCATAAGATAAGTCCTGGCAGACGAGTACACCAGGCAGCTGAAAATGTCTAAAATTCCTGGCAGAGGAGTATACCAAGCGATCTGCATTGTTACACGAATTACTACAGAAAGAGTGCAGTGAAGATACAAAGGAATCTTTGCCATCCAATTTAAGAATTCAGGAGAAGGGGTTCTAGCTCTGGATCCAAGGGTCTATACTTTGGAGAACATTTTCAAAGGGGTAATTCTTATACTTTTGGTTTGGAAAACTTGCCAACATCAAGTTAAAGATATTTTCTTGCACCCCTTTGTTTTGTTTGCAGTGTGAGGGTCAGGATATGATATTTTGGACACAAGGGCACAGCTTTTCTGTTACTGACATCGTGACACAGACAGATCCTTCGTTGTTGGGTTCTAGGTTGGGAAGTTCCTCTTTGGAATAAGGCCAGCAAGGGTTTTTCCCAACACATTTTTATTTAATACATGTCTTTAACCAAAAACATGACATCTTTGTGTCCGGCTTATATTTCTGACGCCTCACAGTGTTAACTGCATGTTAAAGGGATGCATGGCCAAAACATTATTTGGTGGCTGCACTCTGGATGCACAGAGAGTGGTAACAGTCAAAGGGTTAATGTTCAAAACAAGTTTGTTAAATCTGCCGCTCTTCTTCGCTTCATGCTCTTGTATATGCTACTGGAGATGCCTATAAGGACTTCAAGGAGGCCAAGGACGAATTTTGTTTATGAACAATAAATGTACACAATGTTGGGCCAGAAAAAAAATGGAACAGGGGCAAATATTAATACTGAAGTGATGCATAGAAGCTATTTGCTTTTTTCATCAAATGTCCACATGTGTTTTAAAGAACAAGATAGACACTAAATGAGAGCAATGTGTTTCGGGTATGTATGCTGTACAAGTGAAGAATGTGTTGCTCCTTGAATAAAGCAAGCCCTCCCTGCGATTTCCACTACGCCAACACAGGAGCCAGAAAGCTGCAATAAACAAGGTCTATGACATTGTTTTAATACTTGCAAACTCAACATGAGACTGAGGGCCTGATTCTAAGCTCCATTTTAAATAAGAAAAGTTCCATTCAGTGATGGAAAATAAACTTTTCTCTTTGCCTGTATTGTGTGCCTATATTTATATAGATAGAGAATATGGAGAAAATAAGAAAAGTGTTGTTCCTTCGCGGAATTATACTTTTCTTATTGTACATATAGCTCAGTATCAGGTCCTGGGTGTAGCAATTCATGTCAAAACGTCTTCAAATACAATTAAAATATATGTTTTACCTGAATAAAAAATAGTTTTGAAACTGTTTGTTAAAAGTAGTTGTGCTATTAATAGTAAAGAATAAAAGTAGTGAAGGTGATGGATGACATATTCCTATCTCAAACTCAACTCCCCGCCAACCAAATGTGTTCTCCCTGAGCCCCCATCCCCCAACCGTGCATAACTAATGTAAACCATAACAGGTTCTCACTGCAAGCAACAAATGCTGATGATTCACAATTGACTACAATCTCATTTTCAATATCACATCACCGAAAAGGCCAAGATGGTTTGGAGCCAAC
Organism: Ambystoma mexicanum; assembly: GCF_040938575.1. Classification (NCBI taxonomy): domain Eukaryota; kingdom Metazoa; phylum Chordata; class Amphibia; order Caudata; family Ambystomatidae; genus Ambystoma; species Ambystoma mexicanum. The sequence continues at coordinate 1,045,800,972 of NC_090924.1, forward strand.
TAACATTGCTGCACAATATTCAACCCTTTTTCTCGAATTTCAGGACTGCGGTGCAACCCCTAGTTCTGTCACATCCAGGAGAGCTTAATGCTATCTTCTCGGGTGTCCCTAGCACAGCCCTCTCCACACTCAAAGCAGTGAGTCATGCCACAGCCAGACTAATCAAGAGCATCAAAAAATACAAACCATGAAAAAGCACATCGCCCCTATTCTGAGGTTGCTACACTGGCTACCAATAGCAAGCAGAATATTCTTTAAACCATATTTATCAAATAACATTAAATAATTTAAAAAAATGTATTTCTTTTTGGCGAAAACTAAAGACTATATTGTTCTTTAGCCCTTTCAAACCTGCTAGTTTATTCTATTTTTCACGAATGGGGAATTTTGGATGCACGCAGATACCTTATTGATCGTGAGCGCCATACAAACACTCCAAATCAAAACATATCTAATCAAATGAAAAAGTTGCAGCTACTCAAACACTGTTGTAGCTAGCAAAGAATTAGATATTTCGGGAGGCCAGCCCAATTCCAGAATGGAAGAATGGGCCACTTTGAAACCTGGGCGAGGAAAGTGATATCCACACTGGCGATATCATTCATGAGGGGTGATTGATAGACTTCGAAACTCTACAAACAAAATACGGATTGCTACCTATGAACTGCTTTAGATGCCTCCAACTCACACACGCTATTAACACCCAATTCCGAAACCTTACTGACATACCCACCTGCGCCCTCCTGGAAAGAAATGTTCTTCCACACTGCATTCCCTCCAAGGTAACCTCCACCCTCTACCAGGCAATCAACTCTTTTCGTTCGGGGGAACTTGCCCACCTCAGAGAAAAATGGGAACAGGACCTGAGTGCACTGGAGGCAGAGGAATGGGTGGAGACTCTGATGTCCCCAAGGGAGATAGGCATTGATGCTAAACTCAGACTGATAGAGCTGCAAATCCTGCACAGGTCTTGTTACTCCAGAATGCAAATGGCCAGTTGCGGAGGAGAGGAAGATGCAGAATGTCTCCGATGCAAAAGGGCAGAGGGCACCTTCTACCACATGATTTGGGAATGTGGGGTGCTGCAGGAGTTTTGGACAACATGTTTAAGGCGCCTCTTCAGAGGGACCCCACAGTTATTCTGTTGGGAATAGGGGGTGAAACCGACCTCACAAAAGGACACTTCTGGGGGTGGCACTAGGGGTGGGTAAGAGACTTAACAGCTGCCACCTGGGGCTCAGCAGATAAGATAAGCATAGAACAATGGTCCAATGAAATGAACAGATGGGCCTCCCTAGAGCGAAGGATCTACAACGCAAGGGGGTGCCCCCAGAATTTCCCGAAAATATGGGGAAAGTGGGAAGAATAAACACTGAAATCAGGAAAAAGTGGGAGCCCGAGCACCCCGCGCGCCCAACCAGTGGGAGATACAAATCTTCTGTTCCCATCGTGTCACTCACTGTTGAACGCTATGCCATGTGCCGCGTCCCCGAGTAAAGAACTCCTAATTTCATTGTGTACTCTTGTGGTTGTTTTTCTGTTTGACAAAACCTAGTAAAAAGACATAAAAAAAAAAAACATTGCGCGATTGGAAACAGTACAATTCAGGAAGAGAAAATAAAGAAACAGATATTCTGTTGCCCGCCAGAACACTCCTACTACATCCCAATCCCCATTTGTGTGGCTCCATTTGTCTTTCAGTTTAGGAAAGAGCTAGAGACCTTGATGTTTAAGGAATTTCCTCAAACAGATCATTGTGCCATTCATCAGTGGTCCAGAGGACCTGCTTCCCAACCTGCCAACTAGGCCTCCTTTCACCTTTCTTGTAACAACTCAATCACTGTAAGGTGCTCGTTTCCTTCTAAGTAGATTTTCGTTGTAAAAGTACTTTACAGACATACTTGTATTCAAGTCCTCATTTTCAGTTACAAGATGAAGTCCAGACGTTTAAATTCCTATTACCCACTCAATTTGGTCACACAAAGGCACAGGCTATAGTGGCCTATATTCTATTGGACTTAGGTGGGTCATTTTACGGACTAACGTAGCCCTGACGATGGTGCTTTGCACCGAAATGCATTGGCCAAAGAGCTTGTACTGTTAACTGAGGATTTGTTGATTCTCTTGGGATAATTGTGTGATTAAAACACAAATATTTTACAGCATATTTCGAATGAGCATATTTTGAACATTTGATCATTGAAGCAAGTAAGCTATAAATAATACAATTGACTATTGAAGCAAATATATTACAAACAAAAGCTTTAAAATGTTGGAACTTGAGTACGAATGAACTGAGCTCCTTTTGAGGAGCAACGAGGAGCACCAGCTTTTACAAGGTGAACACCACTCTGTTTTTCTTTTGATGCTATCATTTTACGGATCTCACATATGTGCACAACAACAATATGCATATGATAAAGAAAAAACATAAGGAACAGTGCTTGCTGTAGATTGACCTCCATTAGCGCAACAGGCTCATGGATGAAGTTTGAGATTGGCAATCATGAAGACGCAGTTGTACCGCACTTCATAGTCACACTCCTTTTTCCATTGATGTTTGTTAATAAGTGTTTGGCAAAGGACAATCCTGCAGAATATTGGGACGTTCATGCTATTACTTTAACATGCACTCTATCTCTTATGCAGCATATTTATATTATTTTTAATGTATTCATGGTTTTAGTTTGGTGCTAAATATCATTTGTCAGTCTCTTACATGAACTGTAGTTTGAAAGCAGGATTGTGAAGAGAGAGGGTGTCGGAAGGTCCAGAAAGCCTAAGATCCATATGCAACGCGGTTCAGGCGAGCCTTGAGTGCCTGTGTGCATTCCTTGCAATAAGCATAATAAAGGTTGTGGCAAAGATGCAGTGGTAATGAGTTCCTGATGGAGGAACCGTGGTGAGATCATGAGCTACCCCCAACACATGCATATCTTTGCTGCTGTAAGACTAGCATATTTTGGGAAGCCAACCTCAGGCCTATATTTGGCAGATAGAGAGCCAATACGTTGGCCGTGCCTGAGGGCATCTAACATTAAATGGCTTTGGCTTTGTGAGTCAGTTATAGGATCTTTCAGTCAATTTGTTGTTTCATCTATTGTGAGTATAAGCATTTCATGGCCAAAGTAATGTGATCCAAACTTTTCAAATCAAAGATGAGATTGGTGGCATAGTATTGGCCCTTTACAGTTCTTGCAGCTTCTTTGCTTGGTGACAAATGTATATGCCATTACAATAATAATATTGCATTCGCTGGTACAAAGAAAGACAATTTGTCCTGACAATGACTCTCAAGTTTCAAAGTTGAGGTGGGCCTAGAGCAGGTGGCTAGAGGTAAGCAGAAGGTTCAGATTAAGGGGCCCTAACAGTAGAATCTTAAAACCTCTGTCTTCAAGATGTTTAATCTCGTAATTGTTGGCATCAAGGACTAAGGCGCCCGGATGATTATGCCCCTTTGACGATGAGGCAATTTGTTACACAAATCTACGATGAGGAAGATGTATCCATACACTTGGATGGAGTCCATGAGCTCCAGAGAGGAAAGGGACATCCTGGAAGGATTTTACAGGGCAGGTGAGGACATTAAAAAATACTGGTCTCAGGCCTTCAGGAGGCCGGTGTTAGGGAGAATTCTCTCTTTAGGCTGCATTTCCTAACCTAGTGAGTCCCCCAGCAGCTTTGCTGGATTTCTGGAGTTTGTTTTTTCTCCTGCCAAGAGTGAGACTCTTTTTCTCCCACTCTTGGACATGATTTATGGTGTTCCTTTGACTGCTAATGTGTTTTATGGGCTATGGGGTCCTTTACTCCATAGGGTCTCATGTGTTTTTACTATGTGTGTTACACAGCACCCTCCGTGCAGTGACACAGGGGTGTCATAGTGACACCCCACCATAGACTCTATACCCTGGGACTGACTACTGTCTCCCAGGGCATCTAAAGTCACCATTGGCTTTACTAGTCCCAAATTATTAACAGAAACCGGTACAAACCATCATATTGTGGACAAACTGGTCGGTGCAATTCGATTGCCCCAGGAACTGTTAGTCGAGGGGGCACGTCTCCGTCCCCCCTGATCGAGTTTTGGCTGGTGGCATTGGATACTACTTTTTATATTCGACCGCAAATATATCCCTATGGGATTTTCCCATTGTTCAAGGCTACCAACTTTAATTATTTAATTCTCATAGCCTCGAACATACTGCCGGTTTATTTATTTAATATTCATTCGCCGGTTGGTATTTTTTGCCAGGACTCGATTCTAAAATGGCATTTGTGTTCTCTTCTGTGACTCCAACCCAAGTTGAGCCCTTTGTTCCACTTTTTGGCGGGCTTCTCCACAGAAGCCTCCAAAAGTGGTGTCACTCTGTCTGGGTACCACAGGGGATGTGGGAGGGGGTTTAGTCACCCTGGACTGAGTTACCTTGGTAACTCAAGTCGCACTCTTGTGTGATTGGCCCAAGTGGTGACCCGGCCAGCTCACCACTTAGCATGTTTGAGTGACAGCTAGGCTGAGTGAATGGGGGTGTGCTGCATAAAAGCAGGGCTTTGGGGACTGGAACTTCAGAAGTCGCCACAGGACCTGAGAATCCGATGAGGGAGAAGCTGAGCCGACCTACCACGACGACACCACCGGACTCACCACTTCCCGACGACAGAGAAGATCTCCCGACTGGAGAGGCTTCTTCCCCTGACTGGTGGGCACAACCAGTTTACCTTCTTCTTTTCACATCCCAGGCCGTCTTGTGGTCGAATTGCCCGTGCCAAGCACCCCGGCAACCGGATAGCCACTTAACACTGGACCGCGAATAAAAGGACCGCTCCTTTTACCTGAGGACTCCGCGGCTGGTTTCTTCCCTGGCAGTGCAACGGACTCCTGTCTTCCTCCCCGACGAGATCCTCTCTTCCCCCGGACGAAGCACCGACTTGCATCCGCTGCCAGGAACAACTGCCCCCGCTGGAGTATTCTCACCACTTTAAGGTACCGTGTCCGCCAGGCCTCCCTTTCTAAAGATTGCTACAAGGTAATAATAATCCCTTAACCTTCTGTACTGTGTTGGGCGCCTTGACCTTCTAACGGGTCCCTTTCTTTTGGTCCAACTCTTTTTTTTTTAACATTTGCAAGACTCTTGTGCACTTCAACCGTGTGACCTTGGACACATTTCGTTCTGATCCTCTTAAAGTGGATCCGGCCTTCTGAACTCTAACTTCACGGTTTTACTTGCCTCCCTCAGTTGTTTTGTTCTTATGAAAAGGGTTGGAATCTGTTCCATATTATACTCTGCTTTTCTCTCCCTTTTAAAACAAATTATTAGAGTGCCATCTGCGTTAAGCGCTCACCGCTGTCTGAAAATAAGTGGGACTTTACTTAAGACTTGTCTAAAATTCTTCTACGGGAGTGTATATCTTTTAGTGACCGTGTTTTTGAATTGCTTACTATTAGTGCCTGTGTGTTTTTCTAGATGTGGTTTTAAATAAATAATTATATCTCTTTTACACCAAGCTCTGGCCAATGCTTACTTGTTCTACTGTGCTCTTCTGACCTATTGTGAATACTCTGTATACTGTCTAACTCTTCTTGAGGGAAGTCTGACTGCTCAGCCACAGCTACCAAGTGAATCTGTGTGGTACAGACTGCTACCAAGCGGGTTTACTGCCTAACACCTGTAGTCTTAAATCTTTTGCAGTGGTCCCAGAGGGAACTGCACAGGTTTCTGCCTAATAGCCGGCAGTCTTGACACCTCCCTGAACTGGATATTCAAACTGGATATTCTTCAAGCTCCAACACTGGGCAAACCTCAGGGATCCTCCCAGAGGTTGATGTCCAAGGTTGCTGATACTTTGGCGTTATCGGCCCTGTCTAGACAAAGTCCAGTTTGAGGTTACGGACATTCTGGACAAAGGACCTAAAAAGGATACCTTGCTGCCATTTAACATAGCTGTGGAGGCTCCAGTATTAGAAAACCTTCTACCCATCACTTTTTTCGGTTTCAGTTTGTCTCCCTGTGTGAGAGAGGGTATGCCCAGACGTGGGTCCCTTGCTCGCTGCGCCATTGAGAACCAAGCTGCACCTCACTGAGGAGGCCGACACATGCCTGGGGTTGCTTGTGTTTCTGTGCAGAGGGGACCTGGCCTAGCAGTTCTGGCAGGGCTGCTCCCAATAGTGGCAGTACCTGACTGATTTTCATAAGGCTGGACCCCTTTTGCAATGGCGCAGACGGGCTAAAAAACTGTTGTGTGGAAGGTTGCCCAAAGCAATGCCAGTGGTTCAGATTAATTCAAAAGCTTCCACCCATCACTTTTATTTGTTTTATTTCAGTTTGTCTCCCTATGTGAGAGAGGGTATGCCCAGATGTCGGTCCCTTGCTTGCTGCGCCATAGGAAACCAAGCTGCACCTCACTGAGGAGGCCCAACAAGGCCGAAACTGTCATGATCCACAGACCATGGAAGGTACGGGATCAATGGAGGAGGAGACGCTGATCCATTACGCTTCCCGGCAGAACTGAATGCAGCGTTCTAGTGTTCTTGAACATAGGAGAATAACGTGTATATTAACGCGTTAGGAGAAAGCATCGTTGCGTTGCAACCCTGCTTCTTGGGTCATTACGCTGTTCTTCACTGTGTTCGCTTTCCAACTACATCCCCCTTTTTTCCTTCCTCGCCCCCGCCTGTCCTTCCACTGCGCCCTACCTTGCATTTGTCCCTTGCTGCACCTCTGCTGTCATATTTTGCCTTTCCACGTTCTTCGCAGAGCTTTCGATTTCCGTTTCGGGTTTCCAGCCCGCTTCTGTGAAGTCATTGCAGTCTCAAGATACTCGCTGTCCCAAACCCTCTTGGTAGAGCTCCATCTACCGCTTCAGATATCTGTATGCAACCTGCCCATGCCCGGACATTATATCCTAGTGCCTTCTGGAAATTGTAGTCCGCCGCAGACTTATACTTCTGAACGGAGAACAAAGTATTCTTCAGCCTTACTGGAATCTTGAGCATTCTTCCTGCATCTACGCCCGCCGGACTTCACATCGATCCAGAGTTTTTCAGCATAGCTTTTCCCTGGTGGTGGAGTGGGCTGCCCGGAGGTCCCGCTGTGGGAGACCTAGCTATTAGGCAATGTGGCCTCAGGGGGAGCTTGTCCCTAATTCTGTAAACAGAATACAGGAAAGAAGACAGAACGCGCTTGGAGAGAAAGGAGAGTCTTCAGACAGTCCGTCAGAATCCACAGGTGAGGAGGAGGAGGCGGGTGAAGAGGGCATTGTACAAGTCGGCCATACACCAGTTTGTGAGAGGAACATGTCTGGGGTTTCTTGTGTTTCCGTGCAGAGGGGACCTGCCTAGCAGTTCGGGCAGGGCCGCTCCCAATAGTGGCAGTACCTGACTGATTTTCATAAGGCTGGACCCCTTTTGCAATGGCGCAGACAGGCTAAAAAAACTGTGGTGTGGAAGGTTGCCCAAAGCAATGCCAGTGGTTCAGATTAATTCAAAACCTTCCACCCATCACTTTTTTTGGTTTCAGTTTGTCTCCCTATGTGAGAGAAGGTATGCCCAGACGTGGGGTCCTTTGCTCGCTTGCCATAGGGAACCAAGCTGCACCTCACTGAAGAGGCCCAACAAGGCCGAAACATGTCTGGGGTTGCTTGTGTTTCCGTGCAGAGGGGACCTGGCCTAGCAGTTCGGGCAGGGCTGCTCCCATTAGTGGCAGTACCTGACTGATTTACATATGGCTGGACCCCTTTTGCAATGGCACAGACAGGCTAAAAACGGTGGTGTGGAAGGTTGCCCAGAGCAATGCCAGTGGTTCAGATTCATTCAAAACCTTCCACCCATCACTTTTTTGGTTTCAGTTTGTCTCCCTATGTGAGTGAGGGTATGCCCAGACGTGGGTCACTTGCTCGCTGGGCCATAGGGTGTTAGGCAGAATCATGTGCAGTACCCTTTAAGAACACTACACACAATTAAGACTACAAGTGTAAGTACAATTTCAGCTTTGGTACAAGCCTGTACTGAACACTAAAGTGGTAGCAATGGCTGATCAGCCAGACTTTGTCTCAAGAGTAAAGTGAGCAGTAGAACAAGTTACACAAAGGACCAACAATTACAGTGATTCAAACAAACGCATACTCAAGGTTTCTTGGTAAACAAATATACATGTATTTACACAGTCATTTTGAAAATATTACACTTGCAAGAGCAGCTCAATAGCACACACTAATAAACCACAAATACACAAACGGTAAGTAAATGAACAAGTTTAGCTCCCCTGAAGAGGGAGTGTCGGGATCCCTTCTATGTTAACTGGTCCACCATTAGGGAAACCAGGTAGACACGGTATAAAGAACAAAGATACATTAAATCAGCATTTGCCTGCTGTACCTTAAGTCCCCGCCATAAGCGTTTTCTTAGGAACAGCGGACATCGGTTGCCGTGGCGGCCATTACGTTCTCCATACGTAGCGTAATCGTGAGAGAGGGGACGTGGGTTCCATGGCAACCTATATAGACTTCCGGGTTCTTCAACTCGCTGCTTCTGAATGAATCCCGGCTCTATGTTGCCTCGTCTTGCTTTGTTTGATATCTTTTGATCCTGCACCCTCTCCTTGAATTGCCTGTTGACTCGGACTGTCCATTGCTTATTCTTTCGTCTGCTGATTCAAATCTGCTTGCCTACCCGTGTACCGAAGCAGCTTGCTCTCCGGACTCCTCTTACCTGCCGATTCAACTCTGCTTGCCTATCCGTGTACCGAACCAGCTTGCTCTCCGGACTCCTCTTACCTGCCGATTCAACTCTGCTTGCCTACCCGTGTACCGAACCAGCTTGCTCTACGGACTCCTCTTGCCAGCCGATTCAACTCTGCTTGCCTATCCGTGTACCGAACCAGCTTGCTCTCCGGACTCCTCTTACCTGCCGATTCAACTCTGATTGCTTACCCGTGTACCAAACCAGATTTCCCCCTGGAACATTGTGCCATCTTACCTTAATTCTTCAGCGATTGGATTTGGGAACACTACTGGATTGTCTGGGGAGTTTTTTACACCCAGTGTATTATTTAAGAGCGCTGAACTTGAGACTGTCCACAAACAGCTCTAAGGTCGTTAGGCGTCCTCGTGCTGGTGGGATAGTTTTGGACTAGAGACTGCCATCCTCCGTCCAGGCGTCCTCGTGCCCTAGGGTTAGGATACACACTGGGTGTCTTCTGAAGCTAAAGATCCCCCATCCAATCCAAGAAGTGGTAAGTATTGTTCCTGGCGATTCCATTCTTTTGGCTCTTCAATCTATTCTTGGCTCATTTGGTTTCCTATGGATTATATATCACATCTTGGTCCAGTAATCAAGTTAGAGAAGATCTATCTGGTATAAAGAGACATAATCTGGTTGGTGTTAGGTTCTTGTTCCATTGTTATTGTCTTGATTTACTGCCTGGCTTTATCAAGTAATCATTCCTTTTTTCCCCTCGTCAGTGCTTGGTGTTCGTGTGGTATTCATCATCTTTTGACTAATTGATCCCTCTGTAATTTACCTTGTGTGTTCAGAGGGTTACATTGGTAAAAAGAACTCAACGGCTACACTATGGGTACAAGCGGAGTTCTGTCTTGGATTCTGACATAATCAGAAGCCTTATAAATATGGACACCAACGAGACCTTGGCAGCACTAATGCAGCTTGTGGCTGAGCTCTGTGCTGACATGCAAACGGCTCATGCTACTACGCAGGCTAGGAGTGATGAACTTCATGCCAGAGTCCCCATGGTTGAGCCGATTCCCAGTCAGGCAGTTGCATCTATTTCAGGTCAGGCTCCGTCTCCACCGCAGGCCGCCGCTCCATTACTCATGGCAACGCCTCATCCTTTGGCTCCTCCTGAACGATTCCATGGGGATCCTAGGGTACATCGCACATTCTTGAACCAGTGTCGCTTGCATTTCCTATGTCGTCCAAATGCCTTTCCAGATTCCGCTACCAAAGCTGCTTTTGTCCTTTCCCATTTGGCTGGCACCGTGGCTGCTTGGGCCAATCCTTTGTTGGAGGGTGGAAGTCCACTCCTGTTTGACTGTGATGCCCTATTAGAAGCGATGAGTCGAGTATTTGATACTCGGTACAAGTCTCAGGCCACTGAGTTAGAGCTCTTGGGTTTGCAACAGGGCGACACCCCTCTCTTGCCCTATGTTGCCAGATTTAACCAGCTTGTCGCTGAAACTGGATGGCCCGAGGATAAAAAAGCCTTGTTATTCTATAGAGGTCTCTCTGATAACCTCAAAGATACTCTTGCAATGGTTCCGGTTGTCCCAACAGCCTTTCATGAACTCCTAAATCTCGTCCTATAGATTGATGCTCGGCGAGCAGGAAAAAGGGAGAAAAGAGACCTACGTTTCCCGTTCTTGGTTCTCCTTCTTCCGCTACTGCTAATCAACCCGAACCAATGCATATCGGTGCTGTTAGGGGTCCATTGATGCCTAGTGAAAGAGAGAGAAGGCGGGTTGACCATCTATGTTTCTATTGTGGCTCGGCAGAACATTTTCTCAAGCTTTGTCCCAAGAAGCCCAAGAAGTCGGGGAAACGCGAAAACTCGGTAGCGGGTGGAGTCCACCTCCCGAGTTATTTGCATCCGGACTCCACTATATCTCCTGTCATGATCCATGCTTCCTTCAAATCTCCAACAGGTTCTCTGTGGTACGGTGAACCGGTAATGGATTCAGGGGCTATGGGAAATTACGTTGATCTTGCCTTTGCCCGGGAACACATCTCTTTTATTTCAAAAGATCGTCCTGAAGGGGTTAATGCTGTTTTTGGCAGCACCTTGATATCAGGGTTGGTTACTAAACAAACCGTACCCTTAATGATGACTTCCGACTCAGGACACAGGGAGACGTCTGTTTTGACGTTCTAATGGCACCTCAATTCAGAATGATCCTAGGATTACCTTGGCTAAAAAAAGCATAACCCGGTCATTGATTGGGTGACTATGGAACTCTATTTCGATTCCACACATTGTAAGAACAATTGTCTTGCCTGCGCTTCCGATTCTATGAGTCCTTGTCGATCCTTATTGGGTATAGCGTCTACTGTTGGTGCGCTTTCATCAATATCTTTGCCTCGGGAGTATACTAAGTACAAAGATGTCTTCAATCCCAAGGGGGCTGATATACTTCCACCCCATAGGCCATATGATTGCCCCATCGACGACATAGCAGGGGCGAAAATACCAAATGGAAGGGTCTACTCATTGACACAGAAGGAGGATGTCATTCTTAAACAGTACATCGAGAAATCCTTAAGTACTGGTTTTATCCGTCCATCACGATCTCCAGCAGCTTCTCCCATAATGTTGTCCCCTAAAAAGGTGATTTACGTCCATGCATTGACTATATTGAATTGAACGCGATCACCATTCGTAACCAATATCCAATTCCTTTGATCTCAGTTTTCCTCGATCAATTGGGTTCTTCTAAGATCTTTACCAAGTTGGACTTGAGAGGTGCTTACAATTTGGTCCGGATGAGATCTGGTGACGAATGGAAGACAGCCTTATAAACAAAGTATGGTCTCTTTCAATATTGTGTTATGCCATTCGGTTTATGTAACGCTCCAGTTACTTTCCAACATTTTATAAACAATGTATTTTAAGATATGTTGCATATGTATGTGGTAGTGTATCTAGATGATATTCTCATCTACTCGCCAACTTATGATTCCCATGTTCTGCATGTCTCTTCTGTTTTGCAACGACTTTGAGAGAATCAGCTCTATGCCACGTTAGAGAAGTGCATATTCCATGCCACTGCAGTAGAGTTCTTGGGTTATGACATCACAGTTCGTGGTATACAAATGAGCAGTGCTAAAGTTCAGGCTATCCAGGATTGGCCGGTACCTTCTAATTTAAAGCAACTTCAGTCTTTTCTTGCATTCTCGAATTTCTATAGACGCTTTATCAAATCTTTCTCCATGTCAGCTCCCTTGACCGCCCTCACGAGCTCCAAGACCATTTTTGCGTGGAATCAGAAAACCCAGGAGGCTTTTGATCTTCTGAAATCCGCTTTTACTATGGCCCCTGTGTTGTTGCATCCCAATCCTGCCTTACCTTATGTTGTGGAAGCAGACGCATCGGATGTGGCCGCTGGTGCAATGCTGTCACAGGAATGTCCAGACACAGGCGCCCTGCATCCAGTGGCTTTCCATTCCAGGAAACTAACGTCATATGAAGCAAACTACACCATAACAGAAAAGGAATTCTTGGCAGTTCGCGATGCGTTTTTAGTCTGGCGACACCATCTCCTCGGAACTTTGGTTCCAGTTCAGGTTATCACTGACCATCGAAATCTTTTGGTGTTACAGTCTGTGATGTGTACTACAGCCCGACACGCTAGATGGCAAGAATACTTTTCTATGAACCATTTCCAGATCACTTGTAGACCTGGTTCCAAACATTCTAAGACAGACGCTCTATCCCGTATACAGGGGTTCCTTCACGTGCTTATGAAGGTGAAAATCTTCTGCTCCCACAACAGGTTGTTTGTGCCTGCGTAATACAAAATCCTTTGCGCTCTGTGCTCTTCTTTGATACAGTGGGTGCGTTCCAATCCTACTTTGGTGCATGACCTCGGTTTAACGGTCTTCAATGAATTGCCTTACCATCTGGGGCTTATATACTTACCTACCCTTGATGATCGTAGAACGGCGTTACAATGGTGTCATGATTCCAGGTTCGAAGCTCATCCTGGGGTATGTAAAACACTGGAACTGTTACAATGATGGTGTTGGTAGTCCTCCATGAAAGATGATGTGGTGGAATACATTAAGTCCTGCACAGTATGTTTTCAATGTAAGAACACACTCTCCAAACCCATTGGTCTTTTACGCCCACTACCCGTACCAGATCAACCCTGGGAAATCTTGTCTATGGATTTCATAGTTGAATTGCCTGAAGTTTCTGGTTGCAATACGATTTGGGTAGTCGTTAGAGCCATTTTCGAAAAAGAATCAGTTTGGGCCTTGTAAAGGCCATCCAACTGCTCCTGTTCTGGCCGATCTATTTCTACGGCAGGTTTATTGTTTCTTTGGCCTCCCGAATATAATCCTCTCTGATCGGGGATCGCAGTTCACTTGCAAGTTCTGGCGGGCTCTTACTAAGTCTCTGGGCATCGAAGATCGTTTTTCCACGGCCTACCACCCCCAATCTGACGGTCAGATGGAACGTCTGAATGCCACGCTCAAACAGTATCTCTGTTGCCTTATTCTCCAACATCAGGATACTTGGTTATCTGTTTTGATCATGGCTGATTTTGCATACAACAATTCACTTCATACGTCCACTGGCACTTTGCCTTTCTATGCTATGTATGGTAGACATCCTCAGACTATTCCTTTGTTGCCTTCTTTTTTAACAGCCCAGCAGCTATGGCTTGTGTTTGTGATATCACTAGTGTACGAAAAGCGGTATACACACATTTAAACGCAGCCAAAATCCATCATAAGAAGCAGGCTGATGCTCACAGGGTTCCTGCCCCTGATTATTCGGTAGGTCCCAGGGTCTGGTTATCCATGCGTAATTTACGGTTACCTGGTCGCCGATCACTCTTACCTCGTTTTGTAGGTCCTTATTTTGTCACTGCTCTCATCAGTCCTGTCACGGTTCGTCTTGGCCAACCTGTCTCTTGGCAGATTACCCATTTTTTCAGGTCTCCCTTCTCAAACCCTTCCATTCCACCCGTTCATCCACCCCCATTCTCTGTCCAGGGTTTGGATGAGTATGAAGTACGGTGCATTCTGGATACAAAAGTTTCACGTGTTGTGCGTTTATATTTGGTATACTGGAAGGGCTATGGTCCTGAGGACAGGACCTGGGAACCTGTATGAAACATTCCTGCCCCTTTATTGTTGTCTACATTCTGGTCCATTCGGAGGAGGGCATCTTTGGGGAGGGGTACTGTCAGGATCCCTTCTATGTTAACTGGTCCATCATTAGGGAAACCAGGTAGACTAGGTATAAAGAACAAAGATACATTAAATCAGCATTTTCCTGCTGTACGTTTAAGTCCCCGCCATAAGCGTTTTCTTAGGAACAGCGGATATTGGTTGCCGTGGCGACTGTGGCAGCCATTATGCTCTCCATACGTAGCGTAATCACGAGAGCGGGGACGTGGGTTCCATGGCAGCCTATATAGACTTCCGGGTTCTTCAACTCACCGCTTCTGATTCTGAATGAATCGCAGCTCTACGTTGCCTCGACTTGCTTTCTTTTATACCTTTTTGATCCTGTACCCTCACCTTGTAATTGCCTGTTGACTCAGACTGTCCATTGGTTATTCTTTCAACTGCTCATTCAAATCTGCTTGCCTACCCATCTACCGAACCAGATTTCCTCCTGGAACAGTGTGCCATCTCGCCTTAATTCTTCAGCGATTGGATTTGGGAACACTACTGGATTGTCTGGAGTTTTTTACACCCAGTGTATTATTTAAGAGCGCTGAACTTGAGACTGTACACAAACAGCTCTAAGGTTGTTAGGCATCCTCGTGCCGGCGGGATAGTTTTGGACGAGACTGCCATCCTCCGTCCAGGCATCCTCGTGCCGTCGGGTTAGGGTAAGGATACACTGGGTGTCTTCTGAAGCTAAAGATCCCCCCCAACCCAAGAAGTGGTAAGTATTGTTCCTGGCGATTCCATTCTTTTGGCTCTTCAATCTATTCTTGGCTCATTTGGTTTCCTATGTATTATAGATCACATCTCGGTCCAGTAATCAAGTAAGAAAAGATCTATCTGGTATAAAGAGACATATCTCTGGTTAGTGTTACGTTCCTGTTCCATTGTTATTGTCATGACTTATTGCCTGGCTTTATCAAGTAATCATTCCTTTTTTTCCCTCTGCAGTGCTTGGTCTTCCTGTGGTGTTCCTCATCTTTTGACTTATTGATCCTCTGTAATTTACCTTGTGTGTTCAGAGGGTTACATTGGTAAAAAGAACTTAACGGCTACACTACGGGTACAAGTTGAGTTCTGCCTTGGATTCTGACAGGGAGCAAAATGGCACTTCAGATACTCTCAAAAGGGGTCAAAAGATAAGGTTATAAGAAAAGACAGCACAAATACTTGTATATGTAGGGGAAAGGGTTTCAGTATTTGTATTTTGTATTTGTTTTATTTATAAAGCGCAGCCAGGCCAATGGGCATCCGGGCGCATCATTTTCAGTACATGTTGCAGAAGGTTACAGTTACATACATTAGAAAACGATACGTACGTGTTGCAGATACATGAGTAACACAGCTACATACGGAACATAGAGAAGATACAGTTAAATATTAAAGAGCAGTGTTTACAGTAATAACATTAGGGCAATCGACAGACCAAAGATTAAAAGAGGTTAAGCTGTCATTGTGTCCAAATCCTGAAGCCAACGCTTAGTGTTGCGCTTGAATACGTGGAAGGAAGGTTCTGATCTGAGGGCAGCAGGGAGTGAGTTCCATAACTTTGATGCATGTACAGGGAAGCTAGCATCACCTGAGTTATGGAGTTTGAATCTTGGTATGGACATAGTGTTTGCTTGAGCCGCTCTGCGTGGTCTTGAGGATGTATGGGAGGTCAGTTGGTTAGAAAGGTAGACTGGAGCGAGGTTAGCCCTGACTTTGTGTGTTAAGGCCAAAGTTTTGAGAGATATTCTATGCTCTACAGGAAGCCAGTGCAGTTTACGTCTGATCTCAGAGATATGTGACTTCTTGGGGATATTAAGGGCAGCCCTAATGGCATTACTCTGAATTACTTGTAATTTGTTGATGTTTTTGTGGCTAGTACCTACGATAGTGTTACAATAGTCAATTTTAGACAAGACTAGAGTTCTAGCAAGTGTGATGCAGTTAGGTGTGGAGATGACCGGCCTGCAGGCGGTGATTAGTTTGAAGTAATATGCGGATGAAGTTGCTACCGCATTGGTTTGTTTGGAGATGGATAAGGTGGTATCGAGGTAGATGCCAAGACTTTTAGTGTTAGAGACGGTAATGGAGTTGCCATCTGTAGTAAATGATTTGAAGGCAATGTTTAGTTTTTTTAATTTACCGTGTGTACCAAGGGTGAGCAGCTCAGTTTTATCGTCGTTGAGACCAAGACCATGCTGCGCCATCCATGCTTGTATCACTGAGTATGTTTCGTTAAGGGTTTTGCTGTCAGTTGCGTAATCTCCAGAGATAGGAATGAGTATCTGGGTGTCGTCTGCATAGTTAGTATACGTGACACCCAGATAGTCGAGGATATCAAATAGGGGCTTCATGAAGACATTATATAGCGTGGGGGACACACAAGAACCTTGCAGAACCCCACAAGGTACTGGGGACGGTTCAGCAGAAGCAGTGGGGGAGAAGACCCTCATAGTTCTGTTCGCCAGGAAAGAGCTGATCCAAGAGGTGGCTGAGTCGGAGAAATGTGCTGCAGATTTAAGATGGAGGCAAAGTGTTTGGTGGTTGACCAAATAAAAAGCTGCAGACAGATCGAGCAGTAAAAGGACTGCTAGTTTACCATTGTTTTTTTTAGTACTTGAATTTGAGTAGTGAGATCTATCAAGGCGGTTTCCGTGCCATGTCTTGGTCGGAAACCAGATTGCCTTAGTCCCAGTAAATTGTTAGATTCTAGATACGCCTGTATTTGCAGGTAGGCTGCTCTATCCAGTATTTTTAGAAGAAAGGGTACCGTTGTTATAGGTCTATAATTAGACGGGTTGGTTGGGTCAAGAGTCGTTTTTTTAATTCGAGGAATGACCCAAGCGTCTTAAGTTGTACGGCACAACTCCAGTTTTGAAGGAGGCATTGATAAGGTTGGTACTGAATGGGGCAAGGTCATATGCTGCTGCTTTGATGATCAGAGCAGGGCAGCGTCACCTTGGCAGTTCGATGGTTTGAGTTTCCTAATGATATTTTCCACTTCCCACGTTGACAAGGTTGAGAAGCTAAATGGTTTAAAGGTAGGCTCAAAGGCAGCGGTTATATTAGGGTGTTGTTTGTATTCGGGGTCTGAAAGTAACTTGCATTTTTTTCACGTTAATTTTAGACAGTAAACTACAACCAGCAATTCATCTCGTAGGCCTGGGCTAAAGTCAATGCTTTAGAGTCTTTCTATTGGATAGCACCGTTCTGGTAGTAAATGGTTAAGTGTTTTCCACGGAGTTTAGAAGCATTTGGCTAGGCGAAAAGCTTGAGAAATATTTAGGGAAGGACAAGCCTTCAAAGTTGAGAAAGTTTCCACAAACTTTCCCAATGGCCGAAAATATTTCCGAACCACGTTTGCACAGTACCTTTTGTATTGAAGACGAGCTGTAGCTGAGGCAGTTGTTCCTGGCAGTTCGAGCAGATCTCGCTGTTCCTGAGCTTCAGTCGTGGGGACAAGGAGGACGTCGGGAGGTTCCTGCACTGCCCAGGGATCAGACCAAAAGCTTAGCAAGACGTCGGTTTAAGGTGCAAGTGCCTTAAAGTCCACGAGCTGGTTTGCTTACCTCTGGCTATCCGGTTTTCAGCAGCACTCTGATGAAAATTCGACCATATGGGGACGGTGTCCAGGTGGCTTACGAGTTGGTTGTTCCCACCAAACTTAAGAGAAGTTGTTAACCTTGAAGGGCTTCTCTGTCGATGGAGTTTCAGGCAATTCTGACCTCCAGCAGGGCTTCACCGGTCGTCCAGGAGTTGCAGCAGTCCTCTTCCTTCCGCTCGTCTTCGGTTCTTTCGTTCCAGTGGTCGACTGTGCTTTCCAAGTCCCAGAGACCTGCTTTTAAACAGTTTTCCCCCATTCATTCGAGCCTGGCTGTCACTCACACAGCAGGGTGGCTGTCTTTGCCAGACAGCCAGCCGGCCAATCACACCAGAGTGCATTCAGGTCTCCCAGGAGACTAAGCAGAGGAAGTTTCGGGCACCTCCCTCACATCCTGTCCACTCAAGACACTCGGGCGCCAGGACAGGGCTTCAGCACTGAGGCCTGCCAAAGGCCAACAAACAAAGGGGCCAAACCTGGTTTGGCGTGCAGAGACAAACACAAGAAGGACCTTTCACAAAAGAAATGGCAAAAAAAGTCGACCAGAGTCTGTTTTTACAGACGGGTCTGGGGCGCCATATTGAAAAACATGGCTGACCTGATTTTTAGCTACCAGTGTTAGCGATCGGGAAAAATCACAGTAGTTTGACCTAAACCACTACCACCAGCCAATTAAAGTAGTAAAAGGGTAACATTTGACTGTTACATGAGTGTTTTGATTCAGGGGAAGCTAGGCTACCCCTCCAGCACTCTGTTGGAAGATAGTGTGTGCTGGCTCAGTAAATTTAAAGAGAATAGTAAAGTCAATTGAACTTTACATGCTCTGGGAGAAAGTAGTCGGTCCCAAAGAAGGTATTTAAACCTTGGGAAATCTTAAAGACATCCTTGTGCCACTGCACTGAAGGTGCTGTGTGACACAAAGAAAAATATGATACCCATGGAGTTGTTTTAAAACTCCATAACCAAAGAACACAAAAGTAAAACACACATCAAAATACATGGAAGAGTGGGGAAAAAAGGCTCAAACTCTTCCCAGGTAGAAAAATCAAATCCTAGAAATCCAGCAAAGTTGCTGGGGGTCTCAAAAGGTAAGGGAAATTAGCACATTTTGAGAATTCTCCCTAACACTCGTCCCCCCAGACTAAGGGACAGGAGGATGTAATCCACTCCTGGATGAAACGCCTTACTCCAGTAGGTCAAACATCCTGGAGAGACCATAAGCATTTTGGTGGTGACACCCAGACCTGTGTTCAATGGTAAAATTAAACCCTTGCAGGCTGATTGACCATCTCAGTAGTTTAGGGTTTTCCCCTTTCATTTGCATCCACCATCTCAAGGGTTGGTGGTCAATCCGAATCACAAAAGTAGATCCGTACAAGTGTGGGCTAAGCTTCTTCAGTGACCACACAATAGCAAAACATTCTCTTTCAATGGTTGCCCAACTTGTATCGGGTTCCTTCAGCTTCCTGCTGATGAAGCAAATGGGGTGCTCCCTACCTTTCTCGTCCAGCTGACTCAGAACTGCACCTATAGCTGTATTTGAAGCATCTGTCTGCACAATGAAGGTTTGGTTAAGGTCAGGAGCTCTTAGGACTGGAGCTTGACAAAGGGCTTTCTTTAGGCCTTCAAATGTTTCAGTGTACTCTTCATTCCACCTGACCTTGTTAGGGAATTTGGGAGAGGAGACCACATTCAAGGGAGAAGCTATGGTCCCATAGTTCTCTATGAGGTTCCTATAGTAACCAGTGAGGCCTAGGAAGGCTCTCACTTGGGTTTGAGTAGTAGGGGTGGACCAGTTTTGTACAGCTTGTACCTTGCTAGGCAATGGCCTTATTTCACCTCCTCCTACCTCATGACCAAGGTAGACCACCTTTCTCTGACCAATTTGACATTTACTTGCCTTTATGTTCAGATGGGCCTGCTCAAGAGCCTGCAAAACATATCCTAAGTGGTCAACATGTTCTTTCCAAGTAGGGCTGAACACCGCAATGTCATCCAAGTATGCCATGCAGAAGTCCTCCATCCCATTCAGAACTTGATTAACCATCCTCTGGAATGTAGCAGGTACATTCTTTAGTCCAAAAGGCATTACCTTAAACTGGTAGAGTCCTGCTGGGGTTGAGAATGCAGTTTTCTCCTTGGTATGGTCTGTCGGTGCTATTTGCCAATAGCCGGAAGTGAGATCAAATGTACTGAGGTACTTGGCTGAACCAAGTTTGTCTACCAGTTCATCTGTTCTTGGTAAAGGGTGGGCATCAGTCTTGGTGACTGCATTAAGAGCTCTATAGTCCACATAGAATCTCAACTCCTTGGATCCTGCATTTGGTACTAGAACTGGACTAGACCATGGACTGGTAGAGGGCTCTATTACCCCGAGATCAAGCATCTTGTTGACCTCCTCCTTTATGTGGGATATTGCATGATTTGACATCCTGTAACCTCTGCTTTTAACAGGTAAACAGTCACCAGTTTGAATATCATGCTGGCCCCCAGGGGTCAAGCCTGGTGTTAGTGAAAACAGGGAGGCAAACTGATTTAACAGAAACTTGCACTTCTCCTGTTGTTCAGGTGTCAAATTAGAAGAGAGATAAACTCCTATTTTCTCATCTAAAGGCAGGCCTCTGCGTAGGTCAGGTAGAGGTTCACTCTCCTCCTCCTCTTGAGCTGAAGCTAGAAGCAAAGCTCCTACTTCTGGTCTTGAGACATAAGCTTTTAGACGGTTGGTGTGAAAGACTCTGGGAGCCTCCTTAGGTTTGCCTAAGTCCACCAGGTAGGTGACCTCTCCAAGTTCACCCACAACCTTGAAGGGTCCTATCCATTTGTCCTGTAATGCCCTCTGTGTTTTAGGTACCATAACTATGTTTTAGGTACCATAACTAGAACTCGCTGGTATTGAGTAAACTCAAACAGGTTGGCCTTATGGTCATGCCAATGCTTCACCAGAGCCTGACCTGCTTTCAAGTTATTTGATGCTTTTGCCATCATGTGTGACATTCTTCTCTGTAGACCTATCACATAGTCAGTAACTCTCACTGGCTTGGGGGTGGGAGCACTCTCCAACCCCTCCTCAATCAGGGCCAAGGGGCCTCTATCTGGATGGCCATAGAGAAGTTCAAAGGGACTAAATCCAACTCCCTCCTGAGGGACTTCTCTATAGAAGGCATGGCAGTAGAAGGTCCCACTTTCCTCCAAGGGGTATCTCTAAAGCACCTATCATGCTATTCATTGTATGGTTGAACCGCTCTACCAATCCATTAGTCTGAGGATGGTAGGCAGTTGAGAACTTGTAAGTTACTCCACAGTTTTTCCACATGGCCTGCATGTAGTAGGACATAAAATTGGATCCCCTGTCAGAAATAACTTCCTTAGGAAAACCTACCCTGGTAAAAATACCAAGTAGGGCCTTAGCCTGAGCCGTAACAGTTCTCATAGGTATTGCTTCAGGATACCTAGCATCATGGTCTACTACACCCAGGTTTCCTGAAGATGTAGGAAGGTCTAAGGGACCAACAATGTCGATTCCTACCCTCTCAAAAGGGACCCCCACCACTGGGCGAGGCAATTCTTGGCTCCACTCTTGCCAGAGTTTTGATAAGTGCGACAGCTCCTACAGAATTTATCTACATCAGACCCCAATTTAGGCCAGTAGAAATATAAAGAGAGCCTTTCCTTGGTCTACTTAAAACTTAAGTGACCTGCCAAAGGTATCTCATGGGCTAACTGTAGGAACTGGAGTCTGCTTTCAAGAGGCACTACAAGTCTTCTGTAGTCCCCTGGGATAGACTCAGTCGGTTCACTGTAGAAGAGGCCATCTCCCCAGTACAACCGATGCTTCCCTGCTTCTTGCCCATCCAGCTGGGAAGCTGCCTGTTGGCGAAGACCTTCAAGAGTAGGACACTCTCTTTGACCTCTGCTGAAATCTGCCCTACAGGGTCCACCTTTTGCCAGTAAAGACTGCAGCCCAGGATGGTCTGCAGGATCCAGATCTCCAACAGGAGCAAGGTCCTCTTCCAGCTCGGATTCCTCAGCAGCTGATTCAACCACACAAGGTTGTTCCACACACTCCGCCTCAGCTGGTGGAGGAGTCAAAGGTGTGACTTTGGACAGTCCTCTCAGGGATGTCCTTGTTGGTAGCACAGGAGTGCTGGATGGTTTCTTCCTGGAGGTTTTAGGTTTCCCTTTCTCCTCTTTCTTCTTGGAAATTGCAGTCAGTAAGTCCTGTGGAATGGGAGTTATAGTTTCCTCTATAAGATCCTTTTGAGAGCCCCTTAAGGTACTCTCTCTGGGCTTCCTGGTCTGCTCCGGTTTCCTTTTGCTGGGAGGCATGGGGCTGCTTGATACAACTCCAAGAGTTTTTAAGTCATTCCCCAACAGGACTCTCCCAGGTACTTCACTCTGCACACTTGCAGGTATCTTGACAGTCATGTCATTTCACTGGAGGAGAGCTGGTAACTGTGGAAGCATTTGGACAGGGCCTCCAGCAAGCCTAGTTCGGAATTTGGGTGCCTTAGCAACATCCTCATCCTTGCAAAATGATTAATCAACTACAGTTATGCTGGCCCCAGTGTCTCTGATGGCAGGGGTCTCCTAACCATTCACAAGAACACTGTGTTTGTAATACTCTTTAGTATTGTCTGGAATGGAATTATAGACATTGAAGTTCTGTTCTTCCCACAGACCCAAAGATACTAAAGAAACACTGGTTGAGACTTTAATGGGCTCCTCAGCCAGTAAGTGAAAGTTTCCACTTGCCATTGGTACTTCATCATCTGGGGGAAGGCTAAGGAGACAGTGTGGACCCCTGAAGGTTTACCTTTACATTTGGGATCCCCTTTCACATGGTCAGTTGACCCACAAGGATAACATTTTCCAAATGTATTTATGAATGGGGGTTTGGTCTGACCTCCTTCTGGTTTAGCAGCAGAGAGTGCACTAGCCTGATTTGTTTTCCCATGTGGCTTACCCTTGTTATGTTTGTGGCACTCTTTTGGAATGGAGGTATTGGAATTATTTGTTATCTTTCTTGGGCTGCTTTCCCTCATCCTTCTTCTGAGTAGCCCCAGAATCCTTGTGAGTAGCCCTGTTGGCAACCCACAAGTCAGCAGCCTTTGGTAACTTCTTTGGATCAATTTCTTTAGTCAGCCAAGTGCTGTCTCAGCTCAGGAGAGCAAGCATCATAGATATATTCTAACATGAACAGATTTCTCATACCTTCATAAGTGTTAACTCTGTAACCCTTAACCCAACCATCTAAGCTTTTCAAACATTCACACACCCAGGTAGCCCAAGGGGTACTATCGTGCTTTTTGAGGGTTATAAACCTCTTAGGATACTGGGAAGGAGTTTTCCCAAACCTAGCTATCAAAGCTAGTTTCACATTTTCATACTCCATCCTGTCTGTTTCCCCCACCTCCATTACAGCATTAGTTGCAACCTTGGAGTAGCCTAGACAAAAGCCAAGTAATCTGCTAATTCCCTGATTGCCATAGTTATATTCAAAAGCAGCCAACCAATCCAAAATATCCAGCTTAACCTCATACATACTTACTGCATCTTTGGGCATGCAAGGCCTCTTAGGACTGGAAGACCTAGAAGACTCTGGGAGGGAACCATTCTCAAGAGCCAATTTCTTAATTTCAAGAGCATGTTGTAATTCCATTCCCCTTAGTTTAAGTTCTTGATGTTTACTTTTAGTTTGTGCTTGAAGCCTTTTGAATTCTAACTCAAGTCTCATCCTCTCAAGAGAGACAAACTCTTGACTCAGTACTGGACCTGGTACAGTCCCTGTGGCTAAAGGTTGAGGCCTAAGAGCAGGTAGAGGGTAAAGTGAGGCCTACATCTTGAGACTCCTCTGCCTCATCTAACTCCTCAATAACATTTGAGTTAGACTCTGAAACATTATCATCCTCCATCATTTTCCACATTTTCATCAAAAGTAGGTACATCAGACCTATTTCTTTGACATTCCAAAAATGTTTCTATCAATTCATTCTTTTTGCCTTTAACAGTGAGGTTCCTAGCTGTACACATTTCTCTCAGTTGATTAGCTGTTAAAATGACTAAGGTCTCCTGTCTGTAGCTTTCCATATTGGGCATGATAAAACAATTGCTTCTCTAGTGGTGCTTAGCCTTGTGAAGATTATTTGAACAAAAGTAAGAGCAGCACTCTAAATGTAACAACTATACTTTATCCTTACCACTTGCCACCAGTGTTAGCAGAATTACATGCAGTACCCTTTTGGAACAGTACACACAATTAAGGCTACAGCTGTAAGCACAATCTCACCTTTGGTACAAGCCTGTACTACACAGTTATGTGGTAGCAGTGGCTGAGCAGCCAGACTTATCTCGAGGGATGTGAGAAGTACAAGAAGTTACACAAAGGACTTACAATCACAGTAGTTCAAACACTTGCACAAGGTTTTTTGGTAAATATTTATTTACACATTTGGTTAGAAAACATTCCACCAGTAATAAGCAGCACAATAATCACACTTTCATACACTACAGTACTCAACCAATCAGTTTCTGAACACGTTAGGCTCCCCTGAAGTGGGAGCAAAATGGCACAAAGATAAAGGTTATAAGAATCCAAACACGTTTACTTTCATAGGCAGGGCAAATAGTTTCAGTTCAAGAGTCAATTCAATTCAATAGGCCTGGGCCAAAGTCAATGGTTCAGTGTCTTGGATAGGTTAGCACAGTTCTGGTAGTAAACGGTTAAGTGTTTGCCAATGTTCTTTCAAGTAGTTTGCAAGGAAAAGAGCTATATGTCGGATTAGGAATGAACAAGACTTCAAAGTTGGGAAAGTTTCTCAAACCTTTGCGCGGCAAGGGGATTTCTCTACCGCACTTGCACAGTATCTTATGGATGAAGAAAAGCTGTAGCTGTGGCAGTTGTTCCTGGCAGTTTCTGCAGATCTCACTGTTCCTGAGCTTCAGTCGTGGGGACAAGGAGGACGTCGGGAAGTTCCTGCACTGCCCAGGGAAGAAGCCACAAGCTTGGCTAAACGTCGGTTTTAAGGTGTGAGTGCCTCCACACACTGGTATCCTTCTTAATGGCTATCCTGTTTTCAACAGCTCTCTGATGAAAATTCACCCAGTATGGAGACGGTGTCCAGGTTGCTTGGGAGTTCATTGTTCCCACCAGCTCAAGGGAAGAAGTCGTCCTTGAAGGGGCTTCTCTGTCGAGGGAGTTTCAGGCAATTTGGACCTGCAGCAAGGCTTCATCGGGCATACCAACGGTCCAGGAGTTGCAGCAGTCGTCTTCCTTCAGCTCGTCTTCGGTTCTTTCGTTCCAGTGGCCGAGTCTGCCTTCCAAGTCCCAGAGACCTGCTTTTAAACAGTTTTCTCCCATTCATTCCAGCCTAGCTGTCACTCACCCAGCAGGGTGGCTGTCCTTGCCAGACAGTCAGCCAGCCAATCATGCCAGAGTGCATTCAGGTCTCCTAGGAGACTAAGCACAGGGAGTTTCGGGCACCTCCCTCACATCCTGTCCACCCCAGACACTGAGGCGCCAAAGGAGGGCTTCAGCACTGAAGCCTGCCAAAGGCCAAAGAACAATGGGACCAAACCTGGTTTGGCGCGCAGAGACAAACACTAGAAGGACCTTTCCAAAAAGAAACGGTGAAAAAAGATTACCGGAGTCTGTTTTTACAGAGGGGTGTTGGGCGCCATATTGAAAAACATAACTGACCCGCTTTTTAGCTACCAGTGTTTGCGGTCGGGAAAAATCATGGTAATTCGTTCTAAAACCACTCAGTGACGGGGGGGCTGGGATATCCCATGTGGAGGGGGCTGGGTGGGGTCACGGGTGATGGGGGGGGGTGGGGCTGGGGTATCCCATGTGGAGGGGGCTGCCTGCAGGGTAGGGTCACAGGTGATGGGGCTGGGGTATCCCATGTGGAGTTGGCTGCCTGCAGGGTGGCGTCACGGGTGATGGGGCTGGGGTATCCCGTCTGGATGGGGCTGCCTGCAGGGTGGGGTCATGGGTGATGGGGGCACGGGTATCTCATGTGGAAGGGGCTGCCTGCAGGGTGGGGTTACGGGTTATGGGGGCTAGGTATCCCATGTGGAGGGGGCTGCCTGCAGGGTGGTGTCACAGGTGATGGGGGCTGGGGTATCCTGTCTGGAGGGGCCTTCCTGTAGGGTGGGGTGATGGGGGCAGGGCTGGGGTCACGGGTGATGGGGGCTGGGGTGTAGGTATCTCATGTGGAGGGGGCTGCCTGCAGGGTGGGGTCACGGGTGAAGGGTGGTGTCACATCTGGAGGAGGCTGCATGCCACGGATTGCGAGAGTGTTGGGGCGCCATTTGGCTGGTGGTAGGCCATGCCTTGCGTGGGAGGGCACTCGTTATCTAGGGGGTGCGCACAGGGTTCATGTGGTGTTTTTGCCGATTACGCTGAGGTGCGGGTGGGGATAGCGAGCGGTTTTCACGCGATTACATTTGGGTGCGGAAGGGGGATTGCGTGGTGTTTTCGCCAGAATACGCTGGGGTGCAGACAGGGATTGCGAGGGGTTTTTGCACGATTACACTGGGATGCGGACGGGGATCGCAGGGTGTTTTCACATGATTACGCGGCCAGGGATTGTAAAGTGTTTTCGTGCGATTACACTGGGGAGTGGACAGGGATTGTGGGGTGTTTTCACGTGATTAGGCTGGGGTACAGACGGGGATCACAGGTGCTTTCGTGCGATTTTGCTGGGGTCTGGGCGAGTTTTGCAAGGTTTCTTCGTGTGATTTCACTGGGGTGCGGATAGGGATTCTGAGGGGTTTTTGCACGATTACAATGGGGTTTGGACGGTGATCGCCAATGTGTTTTTGCGCAATTACGCTGGGGTGCGCCCAGGGATTGCAAGGTGTTTTCACGCAATTACACTGGGGTGCAGATGGGGATCACAGGGTGTTTTCACACGATTTCGCTAGGGGGTCTGTATGCTGGACCAGGGATGGCGCTGAGGTTTGTGCCGTGTTAGACATTTAACTTGCTTTTTACTGTGCGTGGGGGCGTGTTGGAGCGTTACTCACGCAGTTTGCCGTTACTTGCGCCACAGCTACAGATGCCTCTGGAAATCCATGAATACAATTGCCACGCAAAGATTTCTCTGCACAATGGCAGGCGCCTTTTCTGCCCCAGATTCTATGAATCGCCCCATTATCTCACATACTAGAACCATCTCCAATGGAATCCAACTACCCTCATGACAATTTGACCTAGCTGCACACATACTACCTCTCTCACATTCACTGCACACTACTTCCAGCATTAGACTGCAGCTACCCACCACAAGAAATTCAGTATAGCTGCACACATACAGAGTGCACAAACGCACTATTTACTGCTCTGACGTCTCCAATGACCTAGTCTCCGGTTCCGCAGAGCCTTCAGCATACAGCAGATTGAGACCATACCAGTGGTGAATGGCGCTATATGAATGCCCAATAACATAACAGGTGATTGGCTGCCATCCAAATGGGGATTGCAATAGAAAATTGCCAACATGGCAACAGTCACCAAAGCTTTCTTGCAGTTTGACTTTGTTGTGTAGTTTGGTATCATCAGCGTATAATAGGCGGCTACTGATGATCTTTGCTGATGTTGTAAGGTATATGTTTAAACTACCAACTACGCCATCCACTATAGGTTGCCCTAGTTTTGCCAACTAGAAATGTCGATCCAGAATTAAGATACTGTACCTGCCTCTTATATTAGGAATCTCTTGAAATAGATGAAGGCCTTTGCTAGGGATGCTAGCTGCTGGATATCCGAAGCCACACAATCACATTCCTTTTTATCTCGTCCATAAAGAGGAAACATAATAACTTGTTAAAACTGTGCTGGGCGTTTTTAAACGGCATATTTGACCACTTTAGGTATTGTTGCATTTTACCTGCCTGCAGCAGCCATTCACAAGTTCCTTAACTGTCTTGGCATGTATCATTTTTTAAAGGTTGTTTTTAGTGTTTTACATTTTTTCATAAGTCCACTTTGTAATTTTCATGTCCGTCAAAGGGTTTAGGAACGACCTAAAGTGCATAGCCTGTCAGTGGAAGTGGGCCTCTGCTCTGTGTTTACTCACGCAATGCTTTCAGCATTATGTGACCAGATATATCCACGTCTGGATTCCCCTCTGCTTAACCGAGGGTGCTGCAGTTTTTGTCACCTACTGCTCTGTGCTTGCCATTTGGGTGACAGCCATTATAATGACTGGTGCTACATATCTGCAGTTTACTGCCCGACAGTGGAAACTCGTTTTTGGAGGGAATACTCGCACTGGGAAGGCTCATCTTGATGGGCATTTTCAGCTTGAGAAAGGGATTCCAAGGGTTTAGACAGTGATACACCCTCAGATTTTTCACATTACGTTACGTTCCCCAAGAAGGGGGTACACTATGAGGAAGCTGGTGAATAAAAACACTAACTTGAACTGTGATGCTGTACCACTGCTAAATTGGTATGGGTGAAACTAACCGTACCTGACAGAAGTGCATCTTTAGGTAGCATCTAACCAGGCATAGACTACAGTGATATAAACAGCATTACATGTATCTAGTACCCATTACAGTGGTCACCTTGACCAGTTACATTGCACAATTATATACCCACCCAACAAAATCTATAGAGACTTCAATTCTAACCACATACAGGCTGGGGATGGGTGGAAAAACCAGTTACTGGACCAAGTTCACACACTATTAATTACCTGAGAAGTCATTCAGACAATGGTCCTCATTGCAAGGTTGGCGGTAACCCACCGGTGCTACTGGGATATTACAAGTGGCGGCGGACCGGGATGTCAGGCGGCGGAAACGGTAAGTCCCCATTCCCATGGAGTGGGCTGCGACATGCAATGCATCATGCCCACATTGTGTTGGTAAGTGTCTGCGGCTAGGAAAGGCAGCACTCATACAAGGTTGAGCAGCGGTGATAAGGCGTTCAGATGTCAACCGTGCTCTGGGTGTCATCCTGGTTCCAAGGGAGTAGCTCAGCAATGGTGACAGATAGACCATTATGAGCTGGCCATCTATTAATGTCCAGGGCGATGGCCTGGCCCATGGAATTGGTGCTTGCCCTGCATGGCGTGTCCTCTCCCGCTCTGCACCATGTGGTCTATGCTGCTGTTCATGCATCTGCACCGGAATGTACAGCATGAGGTGCTGTAGTTACCGGTTGGTAACTGCAAATGCTTACATGGTGTTGGAAGTGGCGTGTTTTGGAGTCCATTGTGTGCACTTGTGGCTTCATTTCAATCACCCGTGTGCATTTATCTCGACCTTTTTAGTGGCGATAACTACACTGTTTTTTGGTGGAATTACTGGCAATTCTTGGTGGCATTTAGGTGGTTTTTCAATTTGTAATGTGGTGGAATTACCGTTTTGGTTCATGGCACTAATTCTACCAGTGGAATTACCACCTAAATGAAGAGCATAAAGTGTTATTAATTTGAGGTGACGAGGTAGCCAAATCCGAGACTGGGAACCAAGGTGCTGAGGCTCATTAGCAGTGAACCATACTGTGATGTGATGTTGTCCCAATCATCTTGTCTCACAGTTAGAGTGCTATTTTCAGTCAAAATGTTTACCTTCTCACATTCTTGCACCATTGTTTGGCCCATTAGCTGCTCTTTCCTTTAATGTAGGCCGTTTGAGTGGAAGGAGTCCTAGAGGCTCCGACCAAATATCACAGGCTCTGGCTAGCTAATGTTCTTATATTTGCCAATCGGTTTATAACCGTTCATTATGAATAGTAAGCTGAACTCATGAATGGAATGTTTATTTGCCTAAGAATGCTCGGGATATTGCATCATTAACACAATAACGTTGCGTTGTGAAAGATATTTGTTTTACACAATTGCATTTTAGGGGCAATTAGGGTAATATGACTAATTTCATGTCCCCAATATCCAGTCCCACGCCACAATTCTGGGTAAAAAAAACAAAAATGTATTTTAAAGAATTAAGTAAATCTAAGCAGTGTTATATGTTTAAAAAAGATTGGTCAGTAAAATGTACCTGCCTACATGAATCACACTAATATCAATTCACACAATCATTTATTTCCATAGTACTTCTATTGCTTGTCATTCTTAACTTTACAAACACATTTAACGAGAGTCATAATATTAATGTTTAATTGAATCAAAATACAGTCTTCATTTTCTCCAATGATACCCACCATTTACAGGTCCAAATGTGGTGCAGGGGATTATTACATGTTATGAGAAACTGGGAGGGTTATCAAGTCCTGCGCTCAAACCCTTTAAGTTATAAAGTCCAAAGAGAGGGCAATGATGCCAAGATCATTAAAGAGATAAGAATTCAAGAGTTCCAGAAATTCTTTTAATATGTGGAACAGCCGACACGTGTTTCGACCCCTGGTCGTTTTCAAGGCAGCAAAATGTTAAAAAAGGTCGAATGTTATTGTTGTTGATAACTTAATTCGTTGAAACCATTATCAGATAGGTGAAAAGCTGGTGTTCATCAATTAAGTAGATCTTATGTTTCTTAAAGTCTGGATTATTTGAAAACCAAAGTGTAATGAATATTCACTGACCAGTCTGTTCCTCTTCAACAGCCAAATGATATGTGGCTTAATAAATGCCCATAACAAAAATCACAGCTTTCAATAGCTTCACGCCTTCAGTTTTTTCATAAAGATTATGGGATTAATCTGTGTGAATCATGTAGGCAGGTACATTAAGTACCAAATACAGAGCTCTGTGGGAAGCTCCGTGGGAGGTTTTTTCTGCAGCCAACCATATTTTCAATGTTATTGATTTGGATCACAATATTCTATTGCTAAACTATCATAAGAGTGGTCAATAGCGCACATACTTTATACAATCCCACATCATACAGTTGCTGATTATTACATGTGTATGCAATCTTCTCTGAATGTGTGTGTAGCTTTTAGTGAACATATGTGTGCAGCTTCTAATCTATTTCTTTTCATTTACCTTCAGCTCTCCAAGTGTTAAGCTTGAGGTGAAATATTCTCCAGTAAAAGGTGCCATGTTAAATCATCCTTGTCCTTTCAGATTACACATAGGTCTGCCTATGAATTTCAAGATATCGCACTTCAGAGGTTTTACACTTTGCATGATTTACTCTGAATTGGATGAATTATCTGTGCTAATTTCTGTTTTGCAAACATCTAATTTATGACTTGACTCCCACCAACCTCAAATGTGCATGCTATCATGTTAGATAATAGTATTTCATGAGGACACTACAAATTGTGTGATGCATGAGCCAAGGATTTAATTTCGTATAATTCTACAAAAATAATCTGCATTCAGTTTGTGCAAAATGCTGTCTGTTTTAAATTGTGCTGCTTAATAACAAAATGCATTGGGTTTTAAGGAAATTACATCTCGATTAGTATTCAATTTAAATGGGAGACACAGGACAGCATATTTGACACTGCACCTGTGTATTTGTCACATTAGCATTCTCTCTTTGTCCCATGCCTCTGGATCCCAAGATCTTACCATGGTTTCTCCATAGGGATAATTTGGAGTTATCTCATGGCTCTACTTGCATTTTAAATATGGCTTCTTATTTCTGAGGAATCAGCTTGTGCCCTCAGTCTGGAGTTACTATCTCAGCAAGGTCATTTTCTATTGGCTGTCTGCAAGCCAGTTTCCAATATGTGCTGGCCATTTCTCTGAAAGAGCTTCTGTCTCGAGCCTGCCTGAGGGCCAGTCATCCAGATGATTTCAGCTCTGCTCAGCCACCTCCTTCCAGTTGCCGCCCACCTGACTCGTTGCCGCCGGACTGGTAACACTGTTTCCGTCGCCTCAGATCCCGCTGCCACCGGGACATTCCCTGCAGCCCAGGATATCAGTCAGCAGAAAGTTTAAGTCCCCATTCCCATGGGAATGAGGACACGGAAGCACTGGTGCTTCAGTGAAAAATGCGGGCGGATGCCATTATGCCCGGCAGGTCAGACCTGCCGGGCGCAACAGCCCCACCCGCAGAGTTGTAGGTTGGCGGCCCAGAAAGGGTGCTGGTACGGTGCGACCGGCACCCTTATTTCCAGACCGCCACCCTTGTAATGAGGCCCACCACCTTGAATTATGTAAGCATGTGAAAAATACTAAGCACAATTTAATAAAAATCTGTATGTTACAAAATGAATGCGTACCTGAATTGGGCACATTCGTCCACCAAACTATCAACCTCAAACATTCATCCTCATGTATACCTGAACAGTTATTCATAGACACATAGTGAGAGATGTTGTGGGGTACATTTACCAGCCCCAGCAGAAATTCCCTTCATCACAAAACCGCATTTCAGCATTCACCCAAGAATGGCTGCATTTTGTTCTCCTTCACGTGTATTTCACTTGAGTGCCATAAAATAAGGCAAACCCTCTCAGAATGGTATTGTTTTTCTTAATAAAGTCCCTGAAGAGCAAAGAATTCTGTCTCAAGTCCGCACGGCTAGGATTTACTTTTGAAAGGAACCAGCACACGCACGTCACTGCAAAAGAAAGCTACAGCTTGCCATAGTGTCAATTACCAAGAAACTATTTTCAGCACATATCGGTGCCCAGAAACTGACCATATCTTCAAAAGCCTTTTCAGAAAGTTAATGCAAAGGAAACTGTGTGGCAGAAACCGCATCTTCTGAAATTAACATGAGAAAAAGAGAACATGTGTAAATCTGCTTTTGCAAAGCAGGAAAATTACATATTGAAAATTAAATGTGAAATTATAACATGGCTCGCACAGAAACACATTTGTATATGTGGGTAGAGGGGCTGCAAAGCTTTGTATATTATGCTCTTTTCCCCCAAAATGACCACTCAACCTGGCTGAGGCCCAGGAATTCCTGTCAAATCAGTTTGGTATAAAAGTTAATTTTGCACTGTGAAGTGAACTGATGCTGCAAAGGCATGTTCTCTGTTCTTATGGGGCCAGACAGTGTGAAAATTACAGGCTCTACCAGACTGCCAGGCAGAACTGCTCCCAAGGAAAAAGGAAGGGGATGAAGCCCTGTGTTTTGCCTCTGAGGTGCGATTTCCTCTGCATTCATTCCCGGCACCCACTGGATGGCTTCAAAGGGGAGTCATGGAAACCCTTTGGTCAGGCTGCACCATGGGGAGACAGTTTGGCTGGGGGAGTGGAAGGACCGCCCACACAAGGGGCTAATCTGGCCTATTGATTTTAAAAACTGTTGTATATCAAGACATTTTGCCCAGCACCCCAAATAAGCAAGAATTCAATATCATGCTACTACTTTATGTGATTTTCGGACAAGCACAATGAGACCATGTGCATCTTTCTGGCACCTGGGGAATGGGAATGGCAGGAACAATGCATTTCTGTGTGAAGCATAAATGGCACAGGCATTAAACTTGGGGAAAAATGTGCCAAATACTAGTATGTATCTGTGGAGCCATATGCAGAATTTTAGATGTTATGTTTCTCCTGAAAATGACAAAATTATGCCAAAGGGCGATGCAACATCACACAGAATTGGCGTTCAGACTGGTCTATTCCTTGTGAAATATGGGATCTGCATTGCTTTTTATAATGGTGACTAGTGCAAATATGAAGTTTTGTCCCATAACTAATTTTTGTAAAAAGATTTGGCTTGTGAGACAAAGGGCGTCATAAAATGCACACACATAAAATGAGTTCACTTCCCCTGAACCAATCCGCCCAGAGGGAGGTGGGAGGACCAATAGGCTGGCCTATCCTAGGGTAGGACTAATGCCTGGGTACTTCCCTGCATATAGTACAATTCTATGATGTCACTCTGGCTATATAAGCAGGGGACAAAGAGACACAAGGGAGATTCAACATTCAAGATTCCAAGACTCCAAAACCAGATCCAGAGGGAGCTGAGTCCATCCAGGCAGGACCATCCAGATCCAGGCAGAACCACACATCTAGACCCAGGCATACCCAGAGAGAAAAGAGGAGAGGCCGCTGATCCCCTTTAGGAGAATCCATTGACCAGACCCTTTGCCCAGCTGACCCATTCCGGTGTCTACAGTGACCAGACCTTGCCCAGCTGTTCCCATCCAGGAGAGCCCAGCTGACCTATTAACCAGATCGCTTGACCCCGCTGCCCAGTGACCAGATCCTTGCCCCCGCTGTCCAGAGAACTCACTGGCTGTCCAAATGACCAACTCAAGCTTATCTTGTAAATATCATATCACCCAGTACCCAGAAACTGCATATCCAGCTCTTTTGACCCTTATATCCTATTAAAATCCCATAAAAACCGTAGTCAATTCCCAAATTGCAAGTATCATCTGTTTACCCTTTCCCTAGAAGAATCTGTGTTCGCCTATATCTATTAGCATATTTATTTTCTAATTCTTTCAGTTATCTGTGTAAATCCCTAGTACAATTTTGAAACAAATTTATTAATTCCCTTATAAAGATATCCACAGTGAGCTGGTTGCAATTCGAACTCAACCACCTCATGTCAAGAGCCTTTCTTTAACAATTATAGTCTTTAAAATATAGTCTCAGTGGGACCTGTCATTGTGCAACCAAAACCGAATTTTCCCATATATTGTGCTTTTCTGTAAATTCCGATTTGCCTTTTTCCCATAAAAAACCCACACATAATCCCATCAAGAATATTCCCTTTCCCTCAGAATCCTGTCTGTGCCTTTTTTTTCTCATTCCAAAAACCTATATCCGATTTTCACAGCTAAGCCCCTTTTCTTAGCTGCTGGTAGTTTTAAAGCCAGTGTAAAATAAGAAATTGCAATTCTGTCGCGTGTTTTCCTGTGGATTGTTTTCCTCCTGTAAATGTGTATTACATATGGCAAATAAGTACGCCGAGACTGAAGATTAGTGTTTGTCTGCTCCAGAAGCAACTTTTATTTTAATGTAACTTTCTTTTCTTAAAAGGTAAAAGGATACGTTTTCAACTTGGTCGACGTCTTCAACTGTAGGAAATAGCTTCCTGCCGCAGAACTGGACTCTTCAATTAATTCTTTAAGGAAAGTATTTTGCTTTATATCGCCTTGAAATATACAGTCTCTGTTTCTCACATTCAGTTCTGGTGCCTTTCTTTCTCCTTCTGAGTTGCTGTCCGTAGTGACTTTGGCATCTTGCTTGTTAATTTCTACAGTCCTTAACTTCCCTTAACAGTTTATAGTTCTTTTCCTCTTGTTCTCTTATCACTTTAGGAATTACGTTCTTTCTTGAGTTCTTCAAGCATTCAAGGACTGTGGCTCCTGTCTCTCATTCTCTCTCTCTCTGGTTCGTTCTCCACGCCTGGGCTTGGGAAGCTGTGTTCCCTCTTAAATGTGCTTTCCAGCATATCTGATGTCAGATTCTCCTCACTTTCATACGCCGGTCAATGGTATGAAGCTCGACTGTCTTTATTTCTCTGAGCCTCTCATAACACTGTGGCGCGGTTCAAAGCTCTGCTCCCAGCTGTGCTGACATGGACGAATTCGGCGGCTCTTGTACGTTTTCCTTCAGCGGCACTGCTATATGTAACTCGGCGTCTCCGAGTTTACTCCGCCCCTTTCTGCTTTGCTTTCCCCAGCCTTAGGTGGCACCTTTTCGCTCTTCCGCTGCCATTACAACGATCTTCGGATCGAGTGCGTCGGGAGGAGTTTTATTCCCACTATAACTGCAGCCACAAGTGGGTCGCTTCTCGGTCTCTCCCCGCTCCTTTATCCCGGGGATGGTTTTCCCTCTCACCTCGTAGGTGGCCGCTTTCTTTTCGGGGCACAGCCCTCGGTCGCCGCTTGCTTTACTCGGCAGGTCGCTTCATAACTTTCACGCAAATAACTGGTTAAAGCGCAACGGCGCAACTCATTTCCTTATTTAAATAAACTATGGGTTTCTTCGTTCCCTCAGGCGCTTTTTAGTAAGCCCAACTGTAACTGTCTTCGTCATTCTCCTCCAACTCTGTATCCTGGCAACCAGCAAAACAAAAGAGGGAAGACAACAGCTTGAGACCTTGACTTGATTGGCTTTAAGCCCTGTCAATTATCCCCTCCCAGCTGACAGGAATAGCTAACCCTTTGTCACCCTAACCTTTCGGTGCCCTGTTTAGCCTGGTATTGCCAGAGACAACATTGATGGGAGTTTCTCCTAGGCACTTCAGCGTGGATTCCTCACACCTCCCAAAATCCAAAATGGATGTTCTCACCTGTGTTGACGTTGCATTGGTGCCCTGCTCAGTAGCCTGTAACCTTCCTTGTCTCTTAAGTGCAGCCACACAAATTTCCGTCATAGCAATCCTACCGCAATTGTAAACTGAGATACAATTAACAATTGAAATCGGAGTTTCATTTTCTTTTCTGGCCTCCCTTCCTGGGGTGGTGGGTTGAATTTAAAAAACGATTTTCCCCTCTTCTTTCTGACTCCTTGCCACTGCTTTCCATCCACACAGAATTTAGTCAGTAGGTGTTTGGGGGAAGTGTTGCAGGGGGAGTGCATAACCTATGTGCCATCTGTGATTGTGAAGAAAAGTAATTTTGTTTCCATTTCTATTAAAGGTGTATGTATCTTATGTTAAAAGTTGAATTTACTGTCTTCTAAGACTCTGCATATGTATAGCCACACCGTGGTGGCTGCTGCCCCACATTTTTTTGGGATCTGATTTGTCATTTGAATTCTAAAAATAAATAAATATTTCATTGTTACACACCGGCCTGGTTCATGGTCCATTGCGACACAGGGTATTAAGGTGGGTTTAAGACGGGTTGGGTGCCTTCTCAAGAAAGAACCCTGGGTTCAAACAAAAATAAAAAGGCATATTTTTATTGTGCGCCACCTTCAGTGTCAGTGGAAGTCCCTGGCTGGAGTGTGCCGTGTCATAAAATGTGTTACAATGTTCTGCAACCCAGTTACACAGATCACACATCTAACACTGCTGGTGTAGACCCCAGCTGGCGCCAACCTTCACTTAGTTGTGCACCAATAATTGTCCACCTGCCGTTTCAAGCAATCTTGACGCCTATGGCCGTATTTTCACCACAAATGTGCCACAGAGCATAATCCTTCAGGTAGAACAAATACTGCCAACTCTAGTTTCGGCCTTCTGGTGTATAGTTGTTATGAGAACACCCGGCCTTCTTCAGGGCAGACACAAGCTGGTGGATGAATTATTCATGGACACAGTCGTGAGCATCACCACTGTGGAGTAATTTAACCATGGGAATCCGTAGGAGTACAGGAATCGAAACGGTCTCACCCATTCACTCGGGATCACGAAGGGACACACACCCCGGACCAAGTATGCATCTAACTTTGTTTCACCTTGAGACACAGATCAGACGTCGATCCCCACGTAGGCAAGCAATAGGATTCATGCATGCCGATAACACATGTTTTAAATCCACAAAAGACACGAAAGTAGGTGGCCTTTCCAAGGGCTTAGGTCACCTTGCCTTGCATGCTACAGTAGTCAATCCAGGCAATTGGCGAATATGTGTACTTAGACCAAGGGCATGCAAAGACCAAGTACTTTCCAGGTAGACCTGTCGAGGTGCTTGAGTCACCAGCAGCACTGTGCAAACATGGTCGAGCACAATCTAGCGTCTGTAGCAACTAATGCAGCAAATGGTTACAGTTTGTCGTTCCGGTGCTCACGCAGTTATTTGTACATCACATTTCACAGGGGCACCTTTTTCATTATGGCAGTGAGCAAAATGCGCAATCTAACAGGAAGCATAATTTTGTGAACCGGGCCTCTCTCGCTCTTTCATAAGGATTCTCTGATGGCAGTTCACTTTAGGTAATTAACCTTTGGCCCCAAAGTTATTACAGAATATACACACTTGATGGCATCGGCATGCTTCCAAAGTGCACATGGGAGCCACCATCATTGCAGCAACCATGCACAGTATTAGTTAAAACAGGAAAGTAAGAGAGTCCACCTTTTCCCAGCAAGCAAACGGGCATAAGGGCGAACGGCTGATCAGGTTAGAGAGTTCACAAATAACTTATAAATCAAAGGATCTTTAACCTTATGTATTAAAAGAGAATCAACAAAGTCGTAATCGATAAATAATAAAGCACACAATGTATTCGTATCCTTAATCATAAGAATCTTAAAATTATTGTAAAACAATGATCAATCTTACTTTACTTAATTTGAGATTTCAGATTTTTTATTTCATTTATGCACAGCTGAAAAGCCTTCATTATGAATTGAATATGCCTAGTAAATATACAAACAGGAAATTGTGAACTGCATGGGAAGCATGCTCCCCTGGGACTTAACCGGAACCTTTCTATTGTAATCCAAATGGTGAACCAAAAAACATTTACTTTGATATACTTTCTGTTTACTTTTGATGGCGATAGAGCAAATATCTGCTCCTCAATGACATTAGTTTTACTTTCTATTTACAGAAACCTCATGAATATTGCAAACTAATAACAGTACAGGACAATTAGGGTAAAAGATACTTAATGAAAATTACAAACCCACAGGCAGAAGTAAAGTATGGAATTACTGACATAAAGGAATGTTCCCATTGTTAAGGTGAAACATTAAAATGTTTTAGTTAAGCGAAAGCATGTAATTCAGAACCAAGAAATACTTAATGAGAATTAACTTTAATGTTTTTAGGTTTTATATGTGTTGTAGTTTCATCCACTTGGGGGCTCAACCCTTTTATTTTATGGTATGCATTTTATCGTCATGCATTGAAATATGAATATTTATTAATCATCAATGTTTTTATGCATACATATAAAGATAATGGGCCTCATTACAAGTTTGGCGGTAGCCTTGCCGGTAAAAAACCGGCAGGCTGCCGCCAAACTTGTGATTTTTTTCCGGCACCAGCAAATGGGCAATTACTGGGTCATTACGGCCCGCTGGAACCGGTGGGCCCATTTGCCGGCCCCAGAAAAAAATGCTCCCCATTCCCTTTGAGCCCTATAGGGCTCAATGGGAATGGGGAGGTCGGAGGCACCGGCACCATTCAGAATGGTGCCGGTGCATCCGACATGCTCTGCTTGCGGGTGCCAGTACGCCCGCAAGTCCTGGCGGGTGCGAAGGCACCCATGAGCAGAACTTGTAGTTTGCCAGTCCGATAACAATGGTACCCGAAAGCTTACCGGTACCGGACAGACCGTGGCACACAGGACAAAATAACCAGTCCAAATTTGACACTGTTCAAATAAGCTTGTTTTCAGACCTTCTTATTTGACAAACAGTTTTATTTGTATAATTTCAAATGATGTTCTACACATCTTGAACAGTAATCCATAAGTGTGTGTCAGTTGCATGTAAAGTTTAAAAATACAGTAGTTAAAACCAAATGATATATTTTTTACTCATATCAATTATTAGTCGGGTACTGTTTTACTGCACTTAATGAAGCTACAGGCATTCTCTGTTTGCATAGCCTATTTCAGCATGCATTAAAAAAATATTGCCATGATGGGTTGTTTTGTGATTTGTGAGTATTCCAAGTCATCGCTCCAAAACAGTTATTATTTAAATTCATAAAGTCAAACATTCACAAATGCATTTACCTTGCTGAAGCAAGAACAGGGAGGCAATATGGTAGTGTGCGAAAATAGAAGACCGCTCAAATCCCTGCTTCCTGTCCTTCCACTGGACTCTTTTGTGACCTCTGCAACTCTCTCTCACTCTCTATTCTCCCCTGTGGCCTGACTCACTCTGCAGGGCACACTCTGGATGTTCTGATCTCTTCGGACCTTGCGCTTTCCATCTCTCTCACCACTTCTCTCTCCTGGAGTGATCACTTTCTCCTTTCCTCCCATCTCACCCTCTCTAACCCTGAGGCCAAGCCAACTCCAGCACTGCCACCTACCTTCTCGTTTATCCGACCCATGAAGCGTGTGTCAGTTGATGCTTTTGCCACCACTTTCTCATCCCCCCGCCCCTTGGCTGACTCACACCCTGACACAGCCCTTTCCATGCTCCACTCTGTTATATCTGATACTCTCGATGTTCTTCCCCCGCCCCTGTCATGAAGATTCGCTTGAAACCCAAAGCGAAGTGCAACTCCTGGTACAAATCAGACTTTGTCACCCTTAAATGCAAGTGCAGGGTGGTTGAGAGGAAATGGCGTGCCTCTGGTACATCCTCTGACAAACTGGCCTACCTCCTGCTCCGGGGCAATACCGGCTCTGTCCGCACCAAGAAGAGAGCCCACATCCAAGCCCACATCCAAGCCTGCATCTCTGCGGCATCAAGCAACTCGGCCGAACTCTTTAAAATCTGCAAGGAGCTGGCCAATCCTACTTTAGTCTCTACCTCTCCTGTCCCCTCCCAGGCCCTCTGCACAGCCCTGGCTTCTCATTTCATCTCTAAAACTCAGGACATCCTGTCCTCTCTCTCTCTCTCTCTCTCTCTCTCTCTCTCTTCCCCTCCCCCTCCTCCCTCTACTCCCTGCTCTTCCTCTGGCCCTTCCTTGGCCACCGCTACTCCCTCCTTCTTTGCCTTTCCCCTGTTCTCCTCAGACAAGGTTTTTAGACCAGTCTGATCTATGAAAGTCTCATCAAAACAGGTTCACTCCTGTTTCTCCAAAACCATAAAGGACTACATTGACACCCTGGTGCCTGATCTGGCTGATTTCTGGAACTGCTCCTTTGCCACTGGAGTCTTCCCCTCCCCCCTGAAGCACTCCCTTGTGCACCCTCTTCTTATGAAACCCTCTGCCGACCCTTCCTGCCCAGCTAACTATCGTCCAATCTCCATCACTCCTTTCCTGGGAAAACCCCTGGAAAAGCTAGCCATCTCCCAGCTTAATCTTCACACTGAATCTGTTGGTTGTCTCCATGACCATCAGTCTGGCTTCAGAGCTGCCAGAAGCATGGAAGCATGGAAACCGCTCTCCTGAATATCCGTGAAGACCTGCTCTCCAACATCGACTCCAACACCCCCTTTGTCCTCATCTTACTTGATCTCTCGTCTGCCTTCTGCACCGTCTCTGTGATAACCTGGGTATCACTGATCAGGCCCTGGCTTGACTAACCTCCTTCCTCTCTGATCGACCCTCCCAGGTCCACCTTGGGTCCTTCCTCTCCTCTATCTCTACCTATGGTGTTCCCCAGAGTTGTAACCTCTCTCGCTGGCTGTTCAACCAATACCTGGCGCTTCTTGCCCACTGCATTGCTGCTCTCTGCCCCAACTTTGAGTGCTATGCTGATGACCCAACTAATTTTCAGGCTCCCTTCTGCCATCTCTTCTCCTTCTCTCATCTCTGATTGTCTGTCCGCCATCCAGGAAAGGTGTGCTGCCGATGATCTCTGCCTTAATTCCAGTAAGACTTAGATTCTCATCGGCACACCTGCTCCCTCCTTTCCTGTCACTCTTTGGCCGGCCTGGCCCTCTTCCTGCTCCCACCCGTGAGGCTAAAAACCATGGGGTCATCTTTGACTCCACACTTTCCTTCTCACCTCACATTTCTGACGTCTCTAAGAATTTTAACTATCAGCTGCACCTCCTCAGAGGTATTCTTCCTTTCCTCTCCTTCCCCCAGAAGCTCATTGTCTCCAGAGCTCTGGTTCTCTCTAGGCTGGACTACCACAACAACCTCTTTCTAAATCTGCCTGCCTCTACTCTGTGCCCTCTGCAACTCATCCAAAACAGGACTGCGAGACTTGCCTTGGCCTCAAGACCAGGGATCGTATCTCTCCAGGACTGAAATCTCTGCACTGGCTCCCAGTGGCGGCGAGGATTAAGTTCAAAACCCTCTTCATTGTCCACAAAGCCTTCTGGGGACTTGGACCTCAATACCTTCAACTCTCTCTTCCTAAATATCTTCCTTCTCAAGCTCTTCGCTCATCCGCCTCCAACTCCCTCAAGCTCAGTCACTTCTCCAAGCAGCTAGTTGGTGGGAGATCTTTCTTCTGCTGGGGCCTCCCTCTGGTACAGCCTCCCTGCCTCTCTGAAACTTGAGAACCATCTCCGGCTCTGGAAGCACCTCTTTGCTTATGCTTTCTCTCCTCCTCTCCCCTGCTGATCTCCTGGCTGAATCTGAAACTGCACTGGTTACCTGGCTACCCTCTGATCTCAGGCCAATGTCCCCTCCCTGCCAGTTGCACCCCTGCACTGCCCCCCTGCCAACTCTTGCACTCTGGGACTGTTTCTGTATCCCTACAGCCCCTACTAGCACTTGACGCCTGATGTCTGCACTTACCCTTGTACTTGCCACCAGCTGGCCGCACATTTATTTATTGTCTTTATTTATTTTACTGTTATTCTATGTACTGCATTGCCCCCTCCCCTTTCCCCCCACACTTGTTCCCCTTTCCCCTCCCAGTGAAAGCAAAAAGAAGATATTGAGGCCGAGTACCCCAAAAGGAAATACATCTGTTCTGTTCTGAATTGTGGTAATCAGGGTTTTTTCTCCCCCCGCAGGATTCTCATACTTAGGTGGCCTCTGTACCTAATACGCTCTCACTGTTCTGAACTGTGGTAATCAGGGTTTTTCTCCCCCCGCAGGATTCTCAAACTTAGGTGGCCTCTGTACCTAATACGCTCTCACTGTTCGGAATTGTGGTAATCAGGGTTTTTCTCCCCCCGCAGGATTCTCAAACTTAGTTGGCCTCTGTACCTAATATGCACTCATGCACTGGAGGTGCACTGTTCTGTAATGTGGTAAACTAGGGCTGGCCGCTCTCTCACGGCCTGCGTGCTCTCGTATTGTCTGTCCTCCTCCCCCACTCCCTCCTACTCCATGGTGCTCTCTATCTCGCCTATCTTCTCTAACTGCTTCTCTATTGACTACCCTGCTCTCCTCACTAAATCTGGTAGGAAAAAGTTTAAAAAGGACATCCTGGTCTCCAACCCAGGTCTCCCTATCGCTGACACCTACACTAGTGCCTGCTCCAAGGAAACTCTCACTGACATCCTCTTTTTCGTGCCTTCGCCTGACCTATGGACCCTTCATATGGTCTCTGTGCTCTCTCCTTTCTCCTCTTCTCCCATTAATGGTGGCACCCGTTGGGATGTCCTCTTGGCCTCCTTCCACTCCTCTAAGGCTATCATTAATGTCTACGCTAACGGGGCCGTCTTGGTCCAAGGCCCTCAAGCCAACCTTCACCTCTTTGACAGACGCTTCCCATGCCTCATTAACTTCCTTTCCTCTCCTGCTGTCCCCCCTCCTCTGTCCTCGGCTACCTTGCCTCTACCCTCCCTCCCTGCCCCCTCTCTTGCTCCTTCTTCTACACCTCCACAGGGCGTACCTCTGATCTGTACCCCAGCCCGGAAGTCCTTCAAGGATGGCAACCTTCTCCACATTGCCACTCTTAACTCTCGCTCTGCAATCAAGCATTCTTCTGATATCTGTCACCTTCTTGAGGAACTGGACCT
Organism: Ambystoma mexicanum; assembly: GCF_040938575.1. NCBI lineage: Eukaryota > Metazoa > Chordata > Amphibia > Caudata > Ambystomatidae > Ambystoma > Ambystoma mexicanum. The sequence continues at coordinate 1,045,843,763 of NC_090924.1, forward strand.
TGACGTCCTCGGTCTCACTGAGACATGGTTCACGGCCAGCTCTGTCACCAGCTTTGACACACTCCTACCTGACGGCTACAAGATCCTCTCCGTGCCCAGGCCCAACCGTGCAGGGGGGGGCGTGCAGCCCTTATCTTCCCTGAGTGGATTCTTGCCACTGTCACTCCTACGCAGTCATACTCCTCTTTTGAATGCCTTGTCTGCCGTCTCTCTCTCTCTCTCCTAGACATTCCCTTACCGTGGCTACTATCTATCGGCCACCTGGTCAAATCTCCTCCTTCCTCTCCGAGTGGGCTGACCTCTCCTCCTCACTCCTGTCCTCAACCACTCAACTCCTCTTTCTTGGTGACTTCAACATCCACTTGGATGTCTCCTGTCCCCCCACTTTCGTGACCTCTGCGACTCTCTCTCACTCTCTATTCTCCCGTCTGGGCCTACTCATTCTGCAGGGCACATTCTTGATGCTCTGATCTCTTCTGACCTTCCCCTCTCCGCCCCTCTCTCCACTCCTCTCTCCTGGAGTGATCACTTTCTCCTATCCTCCCACATCACCCTCCCTACCCCACTGACAAAGCCACCCTCACCACTGCCACCCATCTTCTCGGTCATCCGACCCATGAAGCGCGTGTCAGTTGAGGCTTTCGCTGCCACCTTCGCACCCCCCCCCTCCCCATTCGGCTGACTCTCACCCTGACACTGCCCTCTCCATGCTCCACTCTGCTATATCTGATACTCTTGATATCCTTGCCCCTGTCATGAGAATCCGCCTGAAGCCTAAAGCCAAATGTAACTCCTGGTATGACTCGGAGCTCGTTACCCTTAAACGCAAGTGCAGGGTGGCAGAGAGGAAATGGCGTGCTTCATGTTCATCATCTGACAAACTGGCCTGCCGCCTGCTCCAAAGGCAATACCGTCTCTCCGTTCTCTCCAAGAAGAGAGCCCTTATCCAAGCCCGCATCTCTGTGGCATCTAACAACTCGGCCGAACTCTTTAAAATCGGCAAGGAGCTTGCCAACCCTGCTGCAGTCTCTACCTCTCCTGTCCCCTCCCAAGCCCTCTGCACTGCACTTGCCTCTCACTTCATCTCTAAAACTCAGGACATCCTGTCCTCACTCTCCTCCTGTCACCTGCCTCCCTCTCTTCCTGGCTCTTCCTCTGGCCCTTCTACAGCCACCCCTCATCCCTCCTTCTCTGCCTTTCCCCTTTTCTCTGCTGATGAGGTTTCCAGACAAGTCCGATCTATGAAAGTCTCATCTAAACAGGTTCACCCCTGTTCCTCCAAAACTATCAAGGACCACATCGACGCCCTGGCTCCTGCCCTGGCTGACTTTTGCAACCACTCCTTCGCCTCTGGAGTCTTCCCATCCCCCCTTAAGCACTCCCTTGTGCACCCTCGTCTTAAGAAACCCTCTTCTGACCCCTCCTGCCCGGCTAACTATCGCCCAATCTCCATCACTCCCTTCCTGGGCAAGCTCCTGGAGAAACTGGCCATCTCCCAGCTTAACCTCCATGCTGAAGCTGTTGATAGTCTCCATGACCATCAATCTGGCTTCAGAGCGGCCAGAAGCACGGAAACTGCTCTCCTGAACATCCGTGAGGACCTACTCTTGATCCTTGACTCCAACACTCCGTGTGTTCTCATTCTGCTCGATCTCTCTTCTGCCTTTGACACTGTCAACCATGCCATCCTGCTCAACCGTCTCCGTGATAACCTGGGTATCACTGGTCAGGCTCTGGCGTGGTTGACCTCTTTCCTCTCCAATCGACCCTCAAAGGTCCAACTTGGGTCCTTCCTCTCTGACATCTTTTTCTCCACCTGTGGTGTCCCCCAGGGATCAGATCTCTCCCCCTGGCTGTTCAACCAGTACCTGGCACTCCTTGCCCACCGCATCGCCGCTCTCTGCCCCAACTTTCAGTGCTATGCGGACGATACCCAGCTCATTTTCAGGCTACCCTCAGCCTCCTCCTCTCCTTCCCTCATCTCTGACTGTCTGTCGGCTATCCAGGAATGGTGTGCTGCCAATGACCTCTGCCTTAATGCCAGTAAGACTGAGATTCTACTCATCGGCACACCCACTCCCTCCTTCCCTGCAGCTCTCTGGCTGGCCTCTCTTGGCCCTCTTCCTGCAGCTACCTGCACGGCAAAAAACCTCAGGGTTATCTTCGACTCCACACTCTCCTTCTCTCCTCATATATCTGACGTCTCTAAGAAGTCACACTACCAGCTGCACCTCCTCAGAGGTATTCTTCCCTTCCTCTCCTTCCCCCAGAAGCTCACTGTCTCACGAGCCCTGGTTCTCTCAAAGCTGGACTACTGTAACAGCCTCTATCTTAATCTGCCTGCCTCCACTCTCTGCCCTCTGCAACTCATCCAGAACAGAACAGAACTGCGAGAATTGTCCTTGGCCTTAAGCCCAGGGACCGTATCTCTCCAGGACTGAAGTCTCTACACTGGCTCCCAGTGGCTGCGAGGATAAAGTTCAAAACCCTCTGCATTGTCCACAAGGCCTTCTGGGGCCTGGGGCCTAAATACCTTCAACTCTCTCTTCCTAAATATCTTGGCTCATCCGTCTCCGAACTCCCTCAGGGTCAGCCGCTTCTCGAAGCAACGAGCTGGGGGTAGATCTCACTCCGTGGCAGCCTTCCTGCCTCCCTGAAACTTGAGGAGAACCATCTACGGTTCCGGAAGCACTTCAAAACCTTCCTCTTTGCTTCTGCTTTCTCCCTCCCTCTCCCCTGCTAATACTTCACTGAATCTGCACCGAATCTGCAACTGAGCCACTCTCGCCGACCTCGGTCCTGGGCTCAGCCACTCTGCACTTGCACTGCCTCGCTGGCAACCCCTGCACTGTGGGACTGTCTCTGTATCCCTACAGCCCCCGTTCCCAGCACTTGTCTGCACTTACCTTGCACTTGCCACCAGCTGGCCCTATTCATTTTATTATATATACTTACCTTGTACTGCACTTGCCCCCTCCCCTCCCCTTGCGCTTTCTCCCTTCCCCCTTCCCCTGCACTTGCGCGATCTGAATGACACCTGGCCTAGTAGGATCGTTTCTGTCTTCCCCCGTTTCCCCCTCCCTGCCTCGTCTCGCCTTGAAACACTTGAAACGCTTGTGTATAGGCGCGTTACAAATGCCATATCATATCATATCATCAAATGCGGGTTCAAAAGATACACCGATATTTATTCTACAACTAAACAATTTCAAAGGACAAAGCAACAGATAGCTATCGGGCCCTCAGTACAACACAGCGAATACCAGCCCTGTTCGGTGTGCGCAGTGAGTGGGACTGCACAATAGAATGGTTGTGCCTTTATACAGTGTATAATCTGATGTTCAGCCCACTTGCAGGTTAATGAATCTCGGATCTAGGGTTCATGCCGAGTTTGTTCCTAAATTATGCATCTATATCTTTAGGGGTTATCCTGAATACATTCGCCAACAAGTTACAATAGCAACAGTGCGTTTTCGGATTTCACATTGAGCCTTCGCACATATTTTATACAATCTAGTCAAACAATCTAGCCATCCGGTTCTGAAGTGCTACCAAGTTACAATAGCAACAGTGTGTTTTCGGATTTCACATTGAGCCTTCGCACATATTTTATACAATCTAGTCAAACAAGTGTTCACATTAAATGCTCGAACAGTATTGTGCATAATATATGTTCATGGATTAGTTTCGTTGGCACAGGTAATCCTTTACCACAGGTCAACGAAGGACAAGGTCTCATTACATGACCCTAACATTTGGCCTGCGGGCAGTTTATACATTAACTCACATGCAGAGGTCAAGACGATCATGTTACACGCAGAACAACACTGTCCACCATCTTAGAACACAGGGTGACTTTAGAGTGAAAACCTAAAGTGGCGGATGAACCTAAAATGGCAGCTAATACTGATCTAAGGTCAGGACCTTGCAACGCAGATTTCTTCGCAGAGTGACTGGGCTTAGGCCAATATATAATAAAGGAGGCATGATGTGATTTCCCGTTCGACAAACCCTCCTTTTGGCCTAAGCCAAGCGCTAAACTACTTCTAGTCACTTTACGAATAACTCGACGTCTCAACGTCCATACACCCTGAATCACCATCGGAGATATCTATTGCCATTAGATCGGTTACTAGGATTTCCTTCTGCACATATTCGTTGGAGTTCTTGTCTGGGGTGTATATCTTGCGTCCTAATGTACCCATCGCCTATGCGCAACATCCTCCTAACATCGAAGATATACCAGGAAGACACTGTATACAGCAGCAAAGAAACAACAGGATTCCTAAGATAATCGATAGACCGAAAGTAGCTTCCAACCCCAAGATCGCAAGGAGTTCCAGAACCAGGCGCTAAGATCCCTGTTCCCTTCAAGAACATGCACTTCTGAACTTAACACATGCAAATTCTGTATTGCCTTGAAAATAGCTGGGGAGGAGTCTGGCATGAAAACACAGCAAGTGGACCCCACTAATTTACACACCCCTCCATGTTCAGCCAGGATGACATCTAATGCCATCCGGTTCTGAAGTGCTGCCAACCTTATTGCTTTCTGTTCTAAAGTCATATTATAGAGTATGTCAGTGGTCCGTTCTCTCCAGCACTCTCGCTAGTCTCCTGATATCTTCAGAGTTCATTATTTGTCCCCACAATGGCACAAAGGATTTTGCTACATTGCTCAGAATTTGGGCTGAAGTGTCGCCATCCTCGTCCCGTCGTGGACGAGTCTTTGTGACTTCTACGGTACTGGCTATGAATACTCCGGGTAACAAGATCTCTAAATAACAAGTTCCCTGCCAATCCTTGGGTAGCCACGGGAATACTACATTACCGCAAACAAAGTAGACAGGTTCGCCTACATACAAAGGTCTGTCCTCCCCAGTCAAATTCGCAATGTTGGCGCAACCCTTAAAATCACCCATTGACTGAGTACCATTCCTCTGTAGGCAGAAAGAAACTGAATCGGGGCTGTGGTAGGAAGGAGGTGTGGCATCCTTATTGCCTATAGGAGCCATCTTAAAAGAGATCAAGTATTGAAAAGGACGAGACAGTCTATCAGAAGGCCTAATAGAAGCAACATTAGGCTTACTCCTATTTGAAAAGAGCGAGCATCGCAAGGGAGTCAGAACACGTTTTTCAAACTGATTCAAATTAGTCCCATCAAAGTTCCCTGAGATGCTATCGTTCCAGTGACCAAAGAATAGTGCTCTAAGAGAAGCATAGCAGGCAGTTGTCAAAGGTAGAGGATGAATATACCAACCTAGCCCCTTATCCCCGTGTTGTGGTAAATGCAAACAGACCCAACAGTTGGACTTATTAAAGATGGCATGTGTAGCATTCATGATGAGTAATGTGTTATTATGATATCTCTGTGCTGAGAGTCCCTAGGAGATAGTGTGCAGGTGCACGAAAGGAGTAGAAACGGTAGGTACATTTTCAGTCGGCAACAAATTCTCAAGCGGATGTACTTCTTCTAGATACCAGAAGCCTAAAACCAATTAACATTATCACAAAACAGCAGTACGTTTTCGGGGCCCAGACAGTTAAATGTTCATTTCCGTAACTGGTCACACAGTCTTTTCCCTTTTCCATACTAGCGGAAGCGGTTGCAGGCATTGTAGTCTTCAAATGAAAAAAACACCAATGTTATTTGCTGGCGACCTCCAGGCCGAGCTTCTTCTTAGTCCTTCCACAAACCCTAGCCAACAGAATCCCTTTTTCAAATAATTAATAGGGCCAGAAAGCAAGCCCTTGATGATGATCTTCTTCTCCTAGCGCACAGCTGAACCGTGCCGTAAGTCTATTTCCTTGGACGCAGATCGTACCTTGCGATCCCTGGTACTGATTGATCCGTGACCATGTCATCACTTCCCACTGGAAGCGGAGAATGAGCGGAAGCAAGATTAGAGGCGCAATTGGGGATCGCCTCTGGAAACAAAATGGTTGAAGAGTCGGGGGGTGGAATGGCTGTTTCCCCAGACCTCACAGGATCAGTCCCTGACACACTTTCGATGCCAGTTACTGCTTCGGGATCGTTGGTTGCGGTAATGGTGAGGGGTTCTGCTTCTTCTGTATCGTATGGCACTGGGTGTGGAATTTTTTTGGTGTGCGTCGCGCGTCGCATGGATCCAATTATTCCGGGCCTGACACTCGCACCGCCGTCTGTGTGACTAGTAGGACTTGGAAGGGGCCCCGCAAACGAGGTACAAGGCAAGACGATAGTTCGAAGGAATTTACGAGGACCCACTCCCCAGGTCGTATGCTGTGACCGGGGCCCTCGTATCGTACAGGTAAAGCCTCTCGCACCTGGTGAGAAATCAAATACAAGTTTTTAGTCAACTGGCTACAGTAATCTCAAAGTAGTACATTTTCAACATTTCTCAAGGAACGACATTTTGGAATGTTCCAGATATTAGCAGGGCTCCCCATTACCACCTCAAAGGGAGAGAGCCCAGTCTTAGTTTGAGGGGTTGTACGCATTGATAACAACACGATCGGTAAGGTGTCCGGCCATTTTAGTTTGGTGGCGGCACACGTCTTATCGAGCTTGTTTCTGATGATGCCGTTGTGTCTTTCCACTAGTCCGGCACTCTGAGCGTGTCTGGCCGAATGGAACCGTTTATCGATCTGTAATCCTGCGCATATCTGCAGAATTACAGCAGCGATAAAATGTGGACCATTGTCCGACCAGATGACTCTTGGTAGCCCGAATCTTGGGAAGTACTCCTTTAACATAGTCTTTGCAGTAGTCATGGCTGTAGCGTGTTTAACAGGAAAAGCCTCAACCCGTTTGCCGAAAGCACAGATGACAACTAACACGTACTTCAGATTATTACACCGTTCCATCTCAATTAAATCAAAGTGTATAACCTCGAAGGGGACGGAAGGTGGACCAAAACTTCCCCTAGGAGTTGACGTGCCCTTTCCCACATTATGCTGTAAACAGAACATGCATTCCTGAACAAAGCGCTCAGCTACCTTAGGGATTGTTTTCATTCACCCATATTTTTTCCAGCATTTTTAGGATTTTGCGTGCACATATATGTGTGGGACCATGAGCCATAACAACCATCATCATAATGTATGCGTCGGGAAGTAGCCACTTCCCTTCAACTCTGTCCACCCAACAACCATCATCATCAAGTTTCCCCAAGCCCTCAGCCCATTTCTTTGACTCTTCTAATGAGGCATCGGCTTGGATATCCCTTACGGAATCAATACCCACATCCATAGTACAGGCATTTGTGGCCTCCCTTGAAGTGTACATGTCTGGAGACAGATCAGTGGCAGTCTGTTTAGCTATCTGATCAGCAAAAGCATTCCCTTTTCCTACATTATCTACAATCTTTTGATGCGCTGCGCATTTTACGATAGCCAGCTGAGTAGGGAGTGCAAGCGCTTAGAGTAGCCGTACTATCAGGAAGCCATGCTGGATCTTTGTACCCTGTGAAGTTAAGAACCCTCTTTCTGACCAAAGTCTCCCAAAGTTGTGAACCACCCCAAAGGCATAGTGACTATCCGTGTATATATTCACGGTTAGCCCTTTGGAAAGTTCGCAAGCTCGGGTCAAAGCTATAATTTCTGCAGCCTGCGCGGAATTATGCGTGATTCTCTTGGTTTCCACGACCGTGCTCGATGTAGTGATTGCATAAGCAGCTGTGGATGTACCATCCGGAAGTTTGAAGCAGGTGCCATTGCAAAACAGCTCCCCTTGTGGACTGTTCAAAGGAGTACCTTTTAGATCAATTCTACCCTTTGTCTCTTGTTCGGTAGTGTAAAGACAATCGTGTGACTCTACGTCACTGCAAGCAGTACCTTGTGGGAAAGGTAAAATTTCAGCCGGATTAAGAATACAACAACTCTTAATTTGTATGTGTGGTGCAAACAATATCAATTCATATCTCGTCAACCGTGCGGAAGTGAGGTGTTGCGTTTGAGTTCTGTTCAGTAGAACATCCACAGAGTGAGGTACCATCAGGGTTAAAGCATGGCCTAGGACCATTCTCTCACTCTGTTTTACAGCAGCAGCAGTGACAGCTCGCAAACATCTTGGCAAAGCGCATGCTACAGGATCAAGGGCGGAAGAAAAGTAACCGCATGGCCTATTCTTCCCTTCATGTTCCTGCGTTAACACAGCCAAAGCACGTCCATCATATTAATGCACAAACAACACAAAGGCCTTTTCATAATTTTGTGTGCCCAAAACCGGTGCTGAGCGCAGTGCAGTCTTGAGCAAATCAAATGCACGCTGGTGCTCCATGTTCCACAGCAATGGCGAAGAAATGTCCTGCTTCGTCAGAGCCAACATCGGCTTAATCGTTAACAAAAAGTTGGGGATCCACTGCCTACAGTAAGAAGCCATTCCTATCAGGGCTCTAACTTCTTTCTGTGTATTTGGGACAGACATGCTAGAAATGAGTTTTATCCATTCAGGCGTCAATCTTCTTCCCTCCTTTGACAGGAGATAGCCTAAATAGTTGACCTCCTGACAACAATATTGAAATGTTTTAAGGGAAGCTTTATGCCCATGTTTAGCCAGGTGAATAAGCAACAACACAGTGTCCTCCTTACAAGCACTCTGAGTCAGCGGCTAAAAGCAAGGCATCAACATATTGAAGCAGTGTACAAGTAGAGGGCAACTCGAGGGTATCGAGCTGCTCTTCCAAAGCCCTACTGTAGATGCTAGGACTTTCTGTGTAACCTTGCGGTGCACGGTTGAATGTGAAGGAGCGTGCCCCTAAGGTGAACGCTAACAGGTATCTACTGTCCTTGTGTATAGGAATACTAAAGAAAGCATTCTTTACATCCACAACACTAAAGTGAGTAGCTGAAGCCGGGATCATAGTTAATATCGTCGTCACATCAGGCACAATTGGAAATTGTGGCGCGACTATCTTATTGATGGCACGTACATCAATTATGAAATGAAAAGGAATTGCATTATTGCCTTTTTTGTACACGGGTAAAATCGGACTATTGCACAAACTACCTGCAATTTCCTCAATCACCCCTCGATGCACAAAATCAGAGACTATGCATTTCAAAGCTTGCTCACCATCGACCGAGATCTTATACTGTGGAATACATGGCAGCTTCACTCCATGTTTCAAAACAATTTTAACAAACTCAATTTGAAAAAAACACTGACATCATTGTCGTCAATTGCCCATAAACACTCCGGAACATCACTAAATTCTGGCGGCAAAGGTCTGGTCAAGAATTGAGAGACAGAAAGTTGCTTTGGTGAAATCATCAAACGCACTCCATCAGAAGAACAATGAATTACCGCATTTAATTCCTTCAACAGATTCCACCCCAGCAAATTCTCTCCACAGTTCAAAGTTAAAAGGAATGGACAATGGTCCGTAAAGGGACCCAAAGAAATAGGTACCGGCAAAGAAACCAGACAAACAACTGGTGTGCCAGAAAACCCTACAGAAACATTGGTTTCCGCTGACAGTGGAATGTTTGGAACCCGAGAATGGTCAATGGAACACTTCTGTGCCCCTGTATCTATCAAAAATAGTTGTTTCCTATTTCCCACTATAATTTCAACTTAGGGACCTTTCTGATTAACGGGAATATGCGTTGGTTCCAAACCCTGCTTCGGGCAATCCTAACGAAACACAATGTCATTGAAAGGAAGTTCTTCAGAGAGGTAAGCAGCAGAAGGATGGTCAAAAATCTTTCTTGTATCCACACTTGGTGCCTGTTTATCCTGTGAACAAGGTTGCTGTGAATCTTGTGCAAACTGACCACTACCAGGCCCCCCTATACCTGGGCGACCTCTGGGTCATCTACCCATATTCCCAAATGTGTTATTTGACCTCTGTCGGAGGATCAGGCATTGTGCACGCGAAAGACCCTATTGCCTACAATAGGCACACTGGTTAATGTTTACTGGACCCAAAGGCACATTTCCTTGTGGAACTTACTGGCCTCTAATTTGTGAATTACCATCTCTCGGGCCTCTGACAATTTGCTGCAATAATACTTTTGTCTTCAAATCACCTTTCCTCTTTTCGACTCTTTCTTTTTCATGATTGACACAATTCTCATAGTACTGAGCCATGTGCAGTACTTCTGATTGAGACTTTGCTTGCCAAGCGCTCTCAGAAGAAAGAATTTGTGACTGGGTGTCAGGCAGCAATCCACGCACAAATGTGTCTACGAATATCTTTTCCCAGACGCCGTGCCTAAGTCTTGTCCACTGAAATCTGAGAATACCTGTTCGAACCGATTAAAGAACTTGGTAGCATCCTCAGACTTCCCTTGGACACAGGCAGTAAGCTTGTCCCAGATAATTCTCTTTTCTGGAATTATGGTTTTCAATTTCGCAATGATTCTGTCGGGTAAAGTTAGTATCACCTGAGGCGGTCTCTCGCCAGCTGGCCTTTCTCCATCGAGTCTAATTATGTTAGCCCATGTATCGCCTAACCCTGCTACGTCGTCCATAGTCCTAACCCGTTTCCACAAATCTACGGGCAGGAGTATGGGAAATAACAGATCAATATCACTTAAAGTGAATACTGAGGATTGCAAAACAGAGACTATTTCTTTATAGAACCCTGTGGGATTTTTCCTAATGTCGGGAATAGATTGTCTAATGGTGTTACCTCCTTTCTCGAAAACGGGATGTGAACAAACTGCGACAAATAGTGTGCAGGGATATCCTGAGCTGGCGTACCTGCTACAGCGTTAGCAGGGATCTCTACTTTTGGGACAAATGTCGGAGGAACCTCTCTCATAGGCAACTGAGCAGTAGGCAACTCAGAACTCTTCCTAAGCAACAGAGCCAAATCGAGCTCTAAAGCAGCCGAAGAAGTGTCAAATGAAAAAGCTCTCTTGTATATACTCAATAACTCTGCGGGACAACAAATCTTTCTTTTTACACAGTCATCCTGAAGATACTCTACCACTACCTGTATCACTTTCCTCTGCATTTCTAGCGTATACTGACTATACGTGTCATATACTTCAACAGGCATTATCAATGTGTCTGAGATCCATCTAATCGTGTCTTTCGTGCAAATTTGCATTTCCTCAGATATCGATTTACGACAAGGAAGGAATCGTTTCTGCACATACATAATGTCCAAACTATCTCCATATTCATCCTCATTCTGTAGCCTTTCCAACTCCTTTCTATACTCAAATAACCTCTCAACATGCTCTTGTACCTTCTCTGCAGTGTTTCTAGAAAACGGTAAAGTGTTGAGATCCCTCAACCCTTGTGGGAGATCTATATTGTTTAGCCTGCCCCACATTACACACAAATGAATCCCTAATCCCTCAATAAAAACATTTTTCTCAGGAAAATTGTCCATATTAGAAAGTGTGGCAAAAACATCAGCTTGATCACCCTTCTCCATACAATGCTTAGCCCACGCAATCAACTTGTGTTTCTTCTCTGGAGGTACAGGAGCAGGAGGAGGAATAACAGCAGGAAGAGGCAAACCAGCAGGAAGAGGAACGTACGAAGGTGGCGCAGTGGCACCAGGCCTTCGTTCATTTAACAATTTATCGATAAGTTCATCGGAAACATGAAAGTCTTTAGAAGGATACATTTTCTGGATACCAAGTGAGAAAGCCCTATCCATGTTCCTAGCTGACTCAGACTGTTTATCTTGGTCATATAACAACACTTTTTCGGTGTTCGTCTTATGACGGCGCACATGTTTTTTTCTACTCTTAAGCTGCTGTATAGCTTCTTTCTTCCAATTCTGTAATACGTCAAATGCTGCAGGTCTAGCCTTTTTCTTTTAATAAAATGGATTCTAAGTATTTAATACGAGGAATTTCAAAACTACCATTGATTGGCCACTGAAGTTCGGAAGCATGTCTAGTTTGTGCCAAATATCATTAAACACTATACTACCAATGCCATGCTTACAGTACATAGTACAAGCTGGCGACCCCTCCTGTGGCGCCAGATGGCTAAATTCCAAAGATTGTCACCGCGGAATAAAGCCCTGAAGCAGGCAGACAATTTCCCAGGCATATCAGAATACTAGTGTTACCTGGTCAATAATTGTACTTGCAAGAACAATACCCCAAAACAAATTATCAGGATACTTAAGAATCGGGTCACAACTCGCCTGATCAAGCCTAAGGAGGTCCGATCGGATTTCAAAGTTTTTCTAACAAATTTTACCTTGTGTTTGGTGATTTAAGCAAATCTGCCCGCCTCGATAAGTGGACCCTCGTCAAGATGCCGACTCGGACCGCATGCTCACCGTCCAGGGATCGGGCTGTGCAGCGCTGCTGAGGTGTTGCTTCTCATTCAGGAAAGGGGCCCCTTTTACACTGTCCGATCCCGGTCTGATAGCCGCGCCAACCTTGAACGAGCTGGCATCAATCTTGAGGGTCCCTATTCGGGTGCCATCTGTGAAAGCAAAAATAAGATATCGAGGCTGAGTACCCCAAAAGGAAATATACCAAACGCGGGTTCAAAAGATACACAGATCTTTATTCTACAACTGAACAGTTTCAAAGGACAAAGCAACAGATAGCTATCAGGCCCTCAGTACAACACAGCGAATACCAGCCCTGTTCGGTGTGTGCAGTGAGTGGGACTGTACAGTAGAATGGTTGTGCCTTTTATACAGTGTATAATGTGATGTTCAGCCCACTTGCAGTTCAATGATTCTCGGATCTAAGGTTAATGCTGTGTTCATTCCTAATGTATGCATCTATACCTTTAGGGGTTATCCTTAATACATTCGCCAACACAAGTTACAATAGCAACAGTATGTCTTCGGATTTCACATTGAGCCTTCGCACATATTTTATACAATCTAGTCAAACAAGTGTTCACATTAAATGCTCGAACAGTATTGTGCATAATATACGTTCATGGATTAGTTTCGTTGGCACAGGTAATCCTTTATCCACAGGTCAACGAAGGACAAGGTCTCATTACATGACCCTAACATTTGGCCTGTGGGCAGTTTATACATTAACTTACATGCAGAGGTCAAGACGACCATGTTACACGCAGAACAACACTGTCCACCATCTTAGAACACAGGGTGACTTTAGAGTGAGAACCTAAAATGGCGGCTAATACTGATCTAAGGTCAGGACCTTGCAATGCGGATTTCGTCGCAGAGTGACTGGACTTAGGCCAATATATAATAAAGGAGGAATGATATGATTTCCCGTTCAACGTCCCCTGCACTTGCGCGATCTCAATGTCACCTGGCCTAGTAGGTTCGTTGTCTCTGTCTTACCCTCCCTTGCTTCGTCACGCCTTGAAGCACTTGTGTATAGGCGCGTTATAAATATCATAACCAAAGTGTGTGATCCTAGGTAACTCATTGAATCTCATGGTACCCAACCTGTTAAAATGCCCAGTCCCTTAATCTTTCAAGGTTGTCAGCCACTAAAAGTGATTTAGTAGTCAGGGTAAGCTCTTCAGAAAGCATTAGCCTATAATGTTGCTTTGTGTACAATAATAGTGACTATTGATATTACGCACACCACAAAGTAATTTGTTTCTTTGCTTATTATAGGCAACACTTGAGAACCATTTCCCACTTCTAAGCTTATTATACGTACATATATGTGCACCTTTCTTATACCTTCAAATCAGTAGCCATGATCTATGATATGGAATGTGTACCTTCGTTGCTGCTTCCCATCTGTCTCAGTATCCAAGCTTCAGCACTTTTACATTCTCTGAGGTTAGGAATTTTCCGTGTCTGTGCTGGAGAATGTGTGCCATTTTTATATGTTTACTGATCTGTGGCCTCCCTGTATACTGACTGGAATGGAGGGCCCATGTACCTTTATGGTTCTACCTGAGAGGTACTGTGGAGAATGTGTGTGAACCAGAGTCCATTGAAGCCTAAAGGCTTTGAAACGTGGGAAATGATGTGTAGCGACTGGGGCTTGCATGGCTAAAGCCATGCTGATACTGGTTCTAGGCTGGTCGGTGCCGCACTGACTGGTCCTCACCAAATGTCTTCAGCTGACACTTCAACTGTGTCAGAGCCTTTGACTCCATCCATCACTAATTTTTATGGATCGAGTTATTCAAATTGAATGCTAACGCTTTTGTTTTTAGTAGGAGAGAAATAACACAGCTGTACTGTACAATGGCTTCTTTGCACCTCTTGTTGATCAAAAGCAGGTGTTGACATTTGCAGTTTTTATAAAGATATTACATTTGAGTGAACAGTGAGTTAATTCATTCTGGCCTTCAAATTCCATGCGTCCATTTAATGACAAACCCATGGGGCAAGGTACGATAGAAAGTTGTAATAACAGATGCACATTGAACAACTAAGGGCTATAATGCTGTTCTTCACATGAGTATGAGCTCAAACATATTTTTGCTTCATTGGTGAAAGGCAGAACAAGAGAAAATGGGCTGATATATATCCTGTAAATGCAGGAAGTTTCGTGTTGCATGGAAATGCATGGCATGGTCGCAGACGGGGCTTTTTCAAAATAATGACTGGTGGGAACAATATGTGATTGAAAGCAGTTCTTTTAATGGACAAAGGATGTGCATGATTTCTAAAGTGGATGGGCAAGGGGAGGTTCCATGGGCTAACAGAGTGACTTGGTAGTGTGTGCTTTTGAGTGTAATGTATCGGGCGCCAGAGGTGTCGGGTCCATTGAAAGGGTATATTTAAGGCCTTGGATACATTTTTATATATGGCTAATTTTCAAGATTGGGATTATTATAAACATGTAACTGTCTTCAACAGGTATTGCCTGTAGACATGTGTTTGGCTATCTTTAATAATCACTGTATTATTCAGGAACCCGTCAGTGTCAGCACTTCCGAATGGCCAAATACTCGCCCTGATGATGCTAGACCCAATAACGCTGGTTTGTACACTCATTGTACCAGTTATTTATAGCAACAGACAACAACTACAACTGTGAAATGTAGTTGAATAATTGACCAACATTCAAAGAAAAAAATGTAAAATGCATCGCATCCTGCCATCAGAATTGTCAATTAAAGACTGAAAGTGTGTTATTGTGCTTCTGTGGCGATAACCAAATGTATCTTTTTTATGAATGCCACAAAGCATACCAAGAGGACCCACATCTGGAATGTGAACCACGTTGGACTCATTCTGACACATGCCTGCCGAGACACCACAAACGTTTTTTCTATTATACTTTGCTATTCACAGAAAATGAGTTGGCCACTAGAAACAATGGTATAACATGGGTTCTATGTCCGTAGGTCTCGCGCAAAAGGTTGCACCGCGGATTGCAGCCCAAAAGGTCGCAATCCCTAAAATGCTACCTTTTGTGCGCTACCCTTTCCCTGCCGGGGTGCTGCCCTGAACCCTGGCTGCCAGTGCTTTAAGTGGGGTAAGAAATTGAGGGGGGGGCCTCGTTTGGGGGCGTGGCTTTCATTGTGGGCGTGGCCTAAAAGTGCACAAATCATAGTAAGGTGCGCAAACAAATATATAAATGTATGTGAGCATTTATATGTTTGTATGTGTACTACTATGGTGTGTGTACTTTTCAAGCCATATTTTATAAACATAGCAATGTTACATATTTCTATGTTTATAAAAGGTGGTTTGAAAAGTGCACAAACCATAGTAAGTTACGCACACTTGTGTGCTTACCTTACTATGGTTTGTGTACTTTTCAAGCCACCTTTTAGAAACATAGATATTTGTAACATGTTTCTATGTTTCTAAAAGATGGCTTGACACGTAAACAATTCAAGGCATCTTTTATAAAGCGTTGATGACGGACAAAACAAACCGCAAGGTGGCTTTGTCCGTCGACAAAGCTTTATAAAAGATGCCTTGAATTGTGCACGTTTCAAGCCGTCTTTTATAAACATAGAAATATTTCTACCTTTATAAAAGATGGCTTGAAACATACACAGTTCAAGGCATCTTTTATAAAGCTTTGCCGACGGAGAAAGGCACCTCGGGCTCTGTGATCTATCTGCTCAGAGCACATAGATCACTGAGCCCGAGGCGTCTTTCACCCTCTGCGAACCCGCGGGCTCCATGATTTAATCTGCATATTAGATCACGGAGCCCGCGGGGGTCAGTGACCTGGGGAGGGAAAACAAAGGGACAGTAACTTCCTCTGATGACCCTGATGAGGGGTCATCAGAGGGAGTTACACTAACTGACAGAAGTGCCGCCAGCCTCGGCGTCGCTGTGGCTGGCTGGCACTTCTGTCAGCTTGGCCAACATAATGACGGGCGCATCTCCCGTCGCGGCTGCGCTCGCGGCGGGATAATGCATCCCGCCAATGTTGTGTGGGACGGGGGCCCCGGCTGGGCCCCGGCTCAGCCCCACTTTCTGGAGACTGCCGGGGCCCGGCCCCGGCCCACTTAAAGCACTGCTGGCTGCTATACGCGCCCTTCCGCAGCATAGCACAGCGCGCTTTTGTGCGTGACCTTTTCTGTGCACAAGTTTCCGACGCTGCGCTCCACAGATTTCGATCGATAAAAGGATGTACTGATTTCTTACCTGTGCAGAATGATAATTGTCCTAGGTTTCTGATATTGAATGACCGCTTTTTATTAACAGTGAGCTTTAGTAATTGATGGACTCATTAATTGCTGAAACGCAAGTATAGTAAATGACTGTAGAGAACCACGCAGTCCCGTATGTGTGCAGCTTCTCTGTACAGTCAATATCATTTTTACATTGTATGACAGGATTGACCAGACAGCTTTCAACAAGGGCGCAGAGCCATCAACCCAGAACTCATATTTGTAATTAGATGATTTGCAGGCTGGTCTATCTCCATTGGGATATACGTTTGGGAAAATCGTGCTTATTTATTACCTCTTCTCAAACGCATACACTAATTATCATGTTCTTTTGTTGTCTTGTTGTGGAAGGTTTCTGTCAGATTTTCTGTAACACCGGAAAAAAAAGGTTATGCAGACCCTATCAAATTAATAATTTGCATATAATTGGCGTATGGTATGTATTTTTGCAGCCTCATTATCTCATGTTAAAGACGTTTTTTCCTCATTTGTGGATAATTTGACAGCGTTGTCGCAAATTCTTCTGAACCTCACAGCAGTTCTTGACAAGGTTGATCATTCAAGATGGATTCCCCATTGAGAATGCGTGGCAGGGATCTGGGGCATGACTTTGAAATGGTTGACAACATTGTCGGCAGGCAGTCATTGGAAAGCATTTCCGTGTTCAAGCTTTTCGAACACTCCCTCGCTCAACGTGTGTTCCCTCAGGATCGCCATCTCCTCCTACACATGCATTCTCTTGGGAATATCCCATTGAACATGCTCTCAGCGCAATACAGAGTTAAAATGAAATGCACGTAAATTAAGGGCTAACTTGAGTTGTTAGGTCATGAGATTAAAGTGATCATTTTATTTATTTTAGGAGTGTTATAATGTGATACATGCATACAAACGTTCTTCGGTGTTTTCAGAATGGCAGAAAGGGAATTGAACACAACTCAAGAAGCCAACAAGCACTGCTTATTGGTTGCTTCAAGGAGAGGAGCCTCTAATGGCTGCGAATCAGAACTACATTTTGGAGGCCATAATGGAACTAAAGTGTGAGAAATGTGCACATTCTGAGTATCTTTCTGGTGGTGATTGTTGATGTAAAATGAGCCTTGATTAATCAATATTAGGGCCGGTACCCACAAACATTTTCTAGCGGGACAAAATGTTCAGTTTGGTCTTTGTTTGGAGGCTACAATACTCGAAACTCCCCAAAACATTAAGAGCTCCATTTATCTTCTAAGTGCCCAAAAATAATGTGCTTTTCTAAAAAGCGTCGTCATCAAGTAAGACTGACATGACAGAATATGATTTAAGTGCCACATCATAACGAGTTTGGCAGTTCTACCCAATAAATGTACATTGCAAATGGTGCACTGTAAAGCACACAGACAAGTAACATTAGCAAGAAATGAAAGGGTGCAAAAATCAATTTGTGGGAGGTTTGTGAGTTCTCCCACAAGGAATAATCATGAAAAAGACACCGGGCCTCATTACGAGTTTATGGCAGTAAGTGGTAAAATTGGAAGTAATTGATTTTACCACTATGCCAAATTATGAGTGGAAGATTTACCTGCAGCAAAATCCTGGAGATAAACCTTGTCACTCAACGCCCCCAAATAATTCTGCAAAAAAATACACCATTGGGTCCTACGGACCCAAAATAAATGGGGATTTACACCACTACCACCAATTGTAATCAGGCGAAAAGTGTCAGTAACTCTAAATCTGTTTGTTGGCATTTCAGAGGATTTTCCTCTGAAATACCTCCAAACTCATAATGAGGCCCACTGTGCCAAAGTATAAAGTACTGTGAAAGAGTTACTCTGATGAAACATGTGGTTGTATTTTTAACAAGGAAACTATCTTTGCAAGAGTTGAAAATCTTAAGTTAAAACATTTTTAGAAAATCATTGTAATGCCATGCTTTTTAGGCACATTGGATACATCCATATGAGGAACTGATTGCTATTGGGTGACATTACTTTGGCATTTGAAGCTCAGCTTGGCACATGATTGTAAACCATGCATGTGCAAGGCTGTGGAGTACCTCACTCGTGGTAACTATTTGAGCTCGCTGGCTGAATAGCTCAGAAGTAAATCGCTTGCTTCTCATATGAAGCCAGTGATGGCACGCCCCGTACGCTGCCTGCCGCCAAATATAATACAACCTGCTAGGGAAAAAAGGCCAAGAGATTTCTTGCAAGGATAATAAGGTTAAATCCACAAGAAATAAGGATGCAATCAAAGAACTCTGCTACTCGAGAATGTTCTGGTCTAAATAAGTACAAACAGAAGCTTATAAGGCATCACAGCGTCATCACTGTACATTAAAAATCCAAGTGGGTGGTTGGTGAGACCCTATACATGGGCCTGCTCCATAGGGGATGCCAGACTACGATTGGTTCCTGTCTCGTCTGTATGTTTTCCCTCAACGTGGGGTCAGCTGGGCTCATCTCTCCAGGGACTGAATGTCAGGCTCTTCACATGTTGCTATTAGAGTTAATATTGTTCGACAATACTACTACATCATTATGGCATGCACCTGGGAAGCTGTGGGACTAGCATAGGGGGATGAACACGATCATGCTGACCCACACATTGTTTGCTCAGTTCATATCGCACTCTCTGCACCCACGGCTTCCATCCTCGTGTTGATCTATAATGTATTCCTCCCTGTATTTCATATTACAAAGGGTGCATTAATGGGATACGGTGAAATGGTCGTATTCGTTTAGATCTTTTATGCCCATTGATTTTATGGTTGGTGGTTTGAGGTCCCCTACTATCGTGGAATTCAGGGCTCCTGGACTGGGTCAGTGGTCGGTGCAAATACTCCTGGTGGGCTGGGTGGGATTTGGAGGTCTGCTGGTGGCCTGGCTGTGATGAATTTGCGCCACAAGGAGCCTGGTGCTGTCTCATGGCCTTGCAGTGCACATTCCTCTCTGGGATAACAAGTAATTGCAACAGTTAAGGAACAAAGGGATGTTTCTGTGAGAATTAGTAGTGCAGGTTCATCTTCCCTCAGCGTTTGGGCCTCTTCAGGTTTCCCTGCTGGGCCTATGTTTACCGCAAGGCCATGAAGTACTGAATATGCCTACCATAAATACAAAATGATGTTCCCTTATATGCTCGCAATAAATCCATACATTGCAATATTGTGTTTGTGCCTGGTTTCTTAGCACGGCTCTCCCCCCGTGGTACATCGCACGTCTGTCTATGGGACTCGCCTTACTCTAAAGCACCCTAGGGGTCTGGGAAATGTTCCTTTCCTTCCCAATTCAACCCCACCTTCGTTACTTCTAAATTAACTAATTCCTCTGCATACTTGCCTTTATTTTCCCTCCTCAACGCATCTTCATATGGTGGTGTTCCCTTTATCGGCATCAGTGCCCTACACAGATCCCACAGGCTTCCTCCCACTTGTGTATACTCTTAAGGAGTGCAAGTCAATTAGATACAGCCCCCATCCCCTGCCAAATCTACCCATACTTCTTTATAATTTTCAGGGTCAGCAGGAGGAACAATGATCATGTTGTACATCATGTCTACTTCATCTCCATAGGGCATGGGGGGGCCATGTGGGGGATAGGGTGGTCAGTTCAACTGAAAGCATCATAGCGCTATCAGGCACTGCTTTGGCACAACATCGGAGTCCCAGCTGGCAGATGCAAAAAAGACCCTGGGTGAACACAATGACAGGTACTAGCATCTTCACCAGTGCTCACAGCCAGGATGGGGCCCAACCGAATGCCATTGTAAAACAGTCCTACTCTTGGATGCCAGCTTCTTTTTTCATTTGGACCCCCAGGCCGTGACCTACAGCTATGCCGTGTGACGAGGACCCATTTTCTGCATCTTCAGAGGGCACGAACGTGCAACACAAACTCCCAATCTTTTTGAAAATGCCTCCTTCCATTTTGCAGTCAGCATATCCAGGATGCAATGGTTCTGCATCGTCATCAACCTCAGGGCACGCAGCTCAACCTTTATGATGTTGAACCCCTGCTCGGTGTCATTTACCAACTGGACCAGTTCCCAGCACACAATCTGCAGCCATTTGGCATTGGTTCATGCTTGTACACCGGGTAGCAAGAGCGATGCAAAGAAAGTTTCATCTGAGATAAACAGCTTGTGTTCTTCGGGTATCTCTTCAAGCAGTGTTCATGAGTCTTTGGATAGATAGTTTGAAGTTCTCTTTTTTCTTTGCAGTTTGTCATATTGGTTCTTCCTATGGAGGATGGGCAATTCTGGTGGTGGCAGTAAGTTTGGTTCTTCGACTGCTGGGGTCACTGTTGGTGTTTTGTCAGGCATTGGACCCCTTTTAGGTGTTCTTCTGGGACTAGTAGTACCGCTGACTTTAGTGTGGCCAGAAAATATTAGCCCCTCCATGATGGTGGGAGGTGCAAGGACGCTTGTTGGCCACACACCCAGTACTAGACCATCTCTGCTGCCGTGGCCCTCTTCAGGTCTGAAATCAGCAATGTTTTGTTGCATCGCTCATTGGAGCCGACAAAGACGGTTCCTTCGCTGTGGAAGCATAGCTCATAGTTCTCTTCTCAGTGCACTTTCATTGGCTTCTCCACTGCTGCAATCCATGTCAGTTTTGTGACGTGCTCTGTGCATATTTGTGCACATGTTCTTACCACAAATGCCACTGTATTTTCTTCATATCCCAGTATGCCTTCAGCTCCACAACTGAGCATCGTTTCCTGCCACTTGTTTATATTTTTCGCTCTGTCAGTCACTAATTATGGCTGTTGTAAGCAATTGATGTTTGTCATGTTGTTCTTGAATTTTAGGGCATCTGGATCGACATGTTTTAGCCGCACGCTATGTGCCTGAAAGGTGCCATTTAGTCTACATAGTGCAAAGTGAACCAGGCATTGTGCCTTTATAATTGGAACTTCCTGTGGTACTGGGTGCCCATGATGCGTGCGGTATCAATGAGCATACATAGCAACTACTGTTGGTCGTTCGTCTTCCCACCACACTCATATCCCAATACCAGCTGTTTGAGTGTTCGGGATGATAAATATCTTCAATAGCATACCAGACCTAGGACATGGTATGCATCATATTAAGGCCTAGGTGCTTGCCTTTTCATTCTATCATGGCGCGATATATACCTCTTTGGTGGTATGCCACTGCTAGCATTGGTACTACTGCTACTATTCGTGCTACACACGTTTTAACTGGAAAATAGTATTTCTAACATTTCGCTCATACACACACTCATTTGGGCATTGGTGTTACTTATTTGGGACGTATTGTACATATATACAGTTGTATTTAGCAGTTCTGTGGTATTGAGAGGTGTACTTTCATTCCCCACCCCCGCTTTTAGATAGCTTGCCCAGATAAAAGATGACCCCAAATAAATTCCCAACATAAACCTAAGTATGATGAACAGAATAGCAGTAAAATGCAAGCTATAATTATATGAATATCATCTGGTAGAACTAATAACATTTCTATCACTATGCAATGAATAATTTGATGTGGAGCGCTCTATTTTCTTACTCCTGTAAAGGGAACAAAAACGGGTGGAGGAGTTGGCGGGGAGGGGAGGGAAAGGGTGGGGATAGATATATATTATGTTTGTTTTTAGCAGCAATGCATGCTTGGTTGCTTGTACATGCACTTATATTAGCAGCGTTAAGCTATGTATAGTGAGGTAGATGTTTTTTTGTTTTAGGATACTGGTGAGGAATTCGGCGGTGCCTTTCGAATATCTGAGAGGTGTATCCAATATCGAAGCGCTTTCACCTTTACTGCGATAGGGGTGGAAATCACCACTTCATAAGGCCTGTGCAACCTAGGGTTGTTCCACTTGCGCACAAAACTCCTGACAGACCTAGCTTCCCCCAGCAACAATGGTTGGGTGGTCGTGGTTTCTGTGGTAGGTTGATCTGCAGTGCGTTTAAGATTGTCTGAGCGAGGTGGTGCGATCTATCGTGAGACGCATCTGATTGCACGTGTTAAATTCATTCATATCCCAATCCTGAATGTGGGTAATCCCCCCAGGTAGTTCCAGCTTGGAAGAGATCCATAACAATATTGATGTAATATGTGCAGATGTGCAGACTGGACAACGATAATGGGTCATGGCATCATCTTCCTTGGGGGGTTCTTAACGCAGGATGTATTGACATGGATAAATGTGCTAAGTATGGCTCTGTCAAAGCTGAAAGCTCAATGATGCTCAAAAAGGGAAATAGAAAGGGAAAGCAGTGGCTGAACTTTATGAAGGAATGGGAGATGATAATGCTAAATGGCAGAACAGGGGGAGACATGCCGGGCCAGAGCACATGGAGGGTAGATAAAAAGGCGGCAACCCTCGATAACTTTTTCAGCAGTAACAGCGGTACTGAAAAAGTAGAATCCATGACGGTAATGGACACAGAATATAGTGACCATTCGATCATTGAGTTGACTATTAGAATGCCAGAGAAAGAGATAAGAATGACAGGTGTAAGTAGGATAGGATCAAATGGTCTGGGAAAACATAGATAAGGTGTGTAACCAACGGCTACCTTGATTTGATATCTTTGGAACTTAGTGAATTGGACCTAGTAAATGCAAATACATTTGAAGAATGCTTAAAATTATACGACCTCCTATGCCTGGAAATTGGTACCAAGGGGTTTGGCTATTACGACCAAACAACACCAAAATCCCTTTGATGAAGCAATAAGGGATGCCAAACACGAAACGCGCAGAAATATTAGGTGGTTCAAAGTTGCTGAGGGCTCTGCTGCTGAGATGTACACAAAGATCAAAAAATGTAATCAGATCAGCCACCAGGGGATGCAGAGATGAACAGACCTCTTGGCGTTGCCCTGTCACTGTCGGGACAAAAAGGGTTCTGAGCCCCCCCCCTATGAACCCCTTCATTGAGCAGAGGACCCCATCCGGTGCCCCAACACCCTGAGCACAAACAGGTGAAGTTTGAAGCCATAACCTCAGGGAAATCAGAAGACACTGCAGACATCCCCAGAACCGGAGACGACAGCCATCTAGAGCTGTCCCTCAGCCACGGGACGAAACGGCTCAACACCGCAGTGGCCGTAAAAGGCTGTAAAAGGCACAGAGTGTCGACCCCTAGCCCCCCCTCCTTGCCGAGGCCCATTGGGATGCAGCTGGCCCTGGCCCCAGCCCCGGGATACACAGAAACCCCAGGCCACCCCTCAGCCAGAGGCCCAGTAATGCAGCTCTAGGAAGCCCCAGGATGTCAGCCCGTGTGGGGGGCACAGCGGGCATCACCCGAGGGCTGTATGGGGAAACCGCAACCTTCCCCCACACCGAGCCAGGGCGAGGGAAATGCTGGCCCTCCTGCCCCACGATAGATACAGGGAAGATGCACCAGCAAGGAGGGGACCCAGTGAAGACGCCTAAGGAGAAACTGATGGGCTTCAGGCTAGCCCACCAATCCAAGTGAGCAGCAGACACAGGGCCTAGGCAGGGCACAGATTCATCCAAACATCCATCAAGCAGAGGCCCCCCACAGGTGGAAGAGGGGATGAGAACCCCCAGCAATGAGAAGGAGAGAGACCCCTAAGTGGCTTTACAGGGAGGCACCCTGGGGCCTAAGGACAGACAAGCAGGTGGAAACTAACCCCTGGACGTTGTCCACACAACAGTCCCAAAGAAGGGTCCCCACCACCCACGGCAAACACCTCAGAAATTGGCGACCGTCTGGTAAGTACCAGCACACAACCCAAGGCCGCAACAGAGTGGTGAAGCAGGCCTGTGTTATCCAGAAGCATAACCTCTCTCCCACACAAGCCCAGACCACGACACCAGGCCGCCACTAACCCCGAACAGCTCAGGCGGGAATCGACTCAGCCACATGGGGGAAAATTGTATTTATGTCTAGATCAGTGGTGTCAAACCCCAAGGAGAATCACGGAAAGGACGGAGGGGAAGAATACTGCATCCCTGTATGGTGTCCTGGGTGGACTCATGGAGTTGGGGCAGGGGTGTGGACAGCGGTGAATGATACTTCCACTAGGGGGGTAAGGATCTGGGTGAAGGGGGTGGAGAGGTAGAGGTCTTTCTAAATAGATTGGGTAAAAGGGGGCTCAATGAGAAGAGCATCTTCAAGAATTGTCCCGGGGTGACCTGGCGCCGTGGTGGTTCAGTCAGGGGCCAGGAATGGGTGGAAGACCTGACTGGGTGCCCTGGAGGTTGGGGGGAATGCAAAGGGGAGTTGGGGAAGGCAGTTGTGGGAGGGGGGTCAGCGTGGGGCATTAGGGGGTGGGGGTAAGGGAGCCCGGAGAAAAGGAAGGTAGGGTTCTGTTAAGTGGTTGCGGGGAGTTGGGGTTTACAGTTGGCGTTCTGTGCTATGGCAAAGCCCATATTCTAGCCCGTAAGCAGTAGTGGCTAAATCAAGGGTCGAGGGTGGAACACATAAAAGACACACAAAAGGATCTAGTTTGCCAAATCCTAATGACTAACGCACTACCAGCTCTGGTGATGGGCTCTCTAAATGCTAGAGGGGTCAACTCTCTGACAAAGAGATCGCTCCTGGCCTGAGAATTCTACTGAGCCAAACTTGACTAGCTCTTTCACCAGGAATCCCATTGGGTGAGGGGAAAAGAACCAGCACTCTGAGGGGGGAGGATAGGGGAGGAACACCGAGCCTCGTTCACATCCAAATAGAGAGAAGTAGCCATTGTCATGGCAAATGGCCTGGGATTCGAGGCAAAAGCGACACTCGGGGATCTAGAAGGTTGCTACCTATTTGTTAATGGAGACATCAAGGGGAACCCATTGACACTGGGAGTGAACTACTGGCTGAACGAAGGCCAAATAACCTTTTGGGAAAGAGTTAGGGATAAGCTGCAACTTTTTACAGAGGGCCCCCTTATTCTAGGGGGGACTTTAACATGATAATGGACCCCGTTAGAGACAGGAAGAGACTGGGCTTACAGAGACCGTCTCAGCTAGAGGGGGCCACCTCTCGGAACTTCCATAAAGTTAATGGGGATTTGGGATTGGTAAACTCTCTGACCCCTCTGACAGCAGGGGATCCCCGCTTCGCATTCTATTCACGAGCCCATTGAATCCTTCTCAAGAATTGATCACATCCTGGTAGATGGCTCTTTGTTTAGTCACATTGAGGACTCCCGGGTAGACCCAGTACCTTGGTCTGACCATGACTTAGTGCGCATAGTGGTGGGAGACACCTGGGGGAGCCCACGGCCAGGGAGGTGGGAGTGTAATGACTCCCTCCTAAAAGATAAGGAAACTGCCCATACATTGCTCGCAGATATTATAGAATGTATGGAGCTCAACGATAATGGGGAGGTGGGCCCACACACCTTATGGGACACATTCAAGGACACCATCCGTGGACTTTTAATTTGGATAGGATCCAAAAAAAAAAAGGGAGAGGGAGACATGAAGACCTCCTTAAGGGAAGATCGCAGAGCTCCAACCGGGACGTGTCACGGGTCGCTCCATTTCCCTGGAAGAGACATGGTCACTGGTGGCTCATAAAGCACAGTTAAAAAAAGAACTCCTGCTGAACAAAACTGAGAGGACTACGACACCACTAGTATAGCGGCAGCTTTCAGATAATACTACAAACTATTATACAAGACAGAATTTGACGGCGACGAATCGCAAATAATAGAATTCCTGGCACAAGTACCCATTCCAGGCCTACCCAGGGAAACCACTCTTGATTTAGATGCTCCAATATCAGAGGAAGAGGTCATCCAGGCAATCAAATCAATGAAAGGGGGCACGACACTGGTCGAAGATGGGTTCTCGGTTAAATTATTTAAGCTTTACCAGTCCACCCTGGCTTTGTACCTGACAAGAGTCTTCAATGCAGTTCTGGAGGGTGGATATTGCCTGAGTCAATGATGGGGGCCATTATAGTGGTGCTCCCAAAAGAGGGTAAGGATCCGACACAATACAGATGTAAAAATCTTGGCAAAAGTGTTGGGGAAGAGAATTCAGGGAGTTATGCCGTCCCTGGTCCACAAGGACCAGGTTGGCTTCATCAGAGGCCGTCAAGGCTCAGACAACATTAGGAAGACACTAAATTTAATGCATTATGCCCAGGAGGTCGACCTTGATGCATATCTCCTCTCATTAGACTCAGAGAAGGTTTTTGACAAGGTGGACTGGAAGTATATGGCTATCCTCCTGTAGAAGAGGGGAACAGGGGAGAATATCCGGAAATGGGTGGGAGCACGTTATTGGGCGCTGCGTGTATGAGTCCAGGTCAATGGGAAATTGTCTGCCCACTTCCAGCTGACTAGAGGCATGAGACAGGGGTGCCCGCTGCCCCCCCCCCCCTACTGTATGCACTTACAATGGAGCTCCTGGCAATAACCATAAAAAAACATCAGGGAATACATGGTATCTAAAGGGGAGAAGTTGAGTTCAAACTTTCCTTACTTGCCAGATTGGGGAGCAAGGTATTCCGCAACACACATGTGTGGTCCGAGAGGGGTCTTGAAAGGGTGGGACAGTTGTTCGAGTAGGCGGGATTCTTGGATTATGGAGCGGTAATGACAACTGCCAATGACATACTTGGATATTTGGTGGACCCTCCCTCCTCGCTCCCATCACAGTTCGCTCTCATTGACACTTTTGGGGCCTTCTCAGACCTGCGAATCAACACATCAAAATCAGTAATAATGCCGATCCGGGCCACTGACCAGGGCTTCGATAGAAGAAACCATATGTTGGGAGTAAGAGTTGAGCAATCTGGGATTTCATACCTGAGGTTATGGATACCTACACATCTGGCAACACTCGCAGCGGTCAACTATGACCCTCACCTTAAGGCTATAAAAACTGACCTAAACCGCTGGGGCACACAAATACTCTTGTGGTATGGGCCAATGACAGCGTTGAAAATGCACATATTTCCGCGGCTCCTTTGTATATTGACGGCCCTACGCACGGAAATCCCAGAAGCTTATTTTAGCAACCTTCAACGTAGTGTGCAGAGGTTTGCCTGGCAGAATAAGACCCAGAGGATTAAAAGATCCACCCTCGCCCTCACAAGGGAAGAAGGGGGCTTCGGCCTCCGAGACTTTGCTCCCTTCTATAAAACATCCCAACTACGACTGATCCTGGAACATATGAGGGACGACCTGGGGACATATTGGACCTACTTAGAAGATATGGACACCCACCCGGTGAAAGTGAGGGACTTACTCTGGGCCCCATATAGGGAAATACCGAATAGGCTGAAGAACCACCCGTGTCTGGGGGTACTATGGGCTCTGTGGAGGGAAGGGAAAAGCACTAAGAGCTTATCCTCCTGGCCCTCAACAATGACCTTGTTGTGGGGCCCGGTTATCAGATTGGGGAGCGAGGTATTCCGCAACACACATGTATGGTCCGAGAGGGGTCTTGAAAGGGTGGGGCAGTTGTTCAGATAGGCGGCATTCTTGGATTATGGAGCGGTAACTACAAATTGAAATGCCCGATTACAACATTGGACAAAACACTAGACACTTCAGAGTCGAGAAGGGGAATAGTGTCAAGACTGTATAAGGTATTGATCACAGCAGAAAAGAAAGACAGGCAAACCTTTAAAAGATTCTGGGATGACTTGAAGGGAGAGGAGATCTCAGAGGAGGCCTGGGGGGAAAGATATAAAATTACGTTTTATGGGAATCTCTTCACGGCAGCCATGGAGCATAACTTCAAGGCCCTACAAGGATGGCACAGGGACCCACTGAGAATATCACAAATGTTTTCGGGGTCATCCCCGGTGGTCAGTCAAAAGGCTGAAAAATAATACCGAATGACAAAAATCTCAAAAAAAAAATCTCGAAAAAAAAAAAATCAAATTATTTATTTATTTATGTTTTTTTTGGGGTCAGGTAAGTAAAAAAAAGGGTTAAAATAAAAAAAATAGAAAAAAGGGGGGGCTGGGGAGGAACCCACCAATTTCGAAAAAAAACATCATAAAAAAAAATTCGATATTATTTTTTTCGGCCTTTTTTTTCGAGATTTTAAAGTTCGGTATTATCACTATAAACCGTCTTCCCCACTATGTCCCAGGGGATGTGGCGCAATAGGTTCGCAAGCACACGTGGTGGCACTGCCCGCGGCTTCAAGCATACTGGCGAGACCTCCAGGGCTGGATGTCAAAGGTTATAGATGACGTCCTCCCCCTTGACTCTCTCCAGATGCTGCTGGGGCTCCTCCGTTGGGATTCCGACATTTATAGATACCCGAGAATGTGGGAATCTATGTTCAGGACAGCTAGGGCCGCCGTAGCACAGAAATGGAAGAGCCAGTCACTGCCTAATAGAGGCAAATGGCTACAGAAACTAAGGGATATGGAAAAACGGACGGCAATGGTGAACGACCAGATAAGTGCCTTCATGGCAGACTGGGGCCTTGTGATAGGCCAGTGGGGATGGGATGTACATTAGCGGGGTGTGGGGAGAGCATTCCCACTGGAGGTTGTAGTGAAGGGAGAGGTGGGGGAGAGACAGTTGGGATAAATCAGAGAAATCTATGGGGAGATGGAGCTGGGAACCAGGGGGCCACCAACATAAGAGCACAAGGGAAGAGGGGGTATCACGAACAGTCCACCACCAGAAAGACACTGCCTCAAGCCAAATTCCACTACACCTCCTGTCTATGAGGTAAATCTTCACAGTGGCAGTGGAGATACAAGGCCTAGAAGACACATTGCACAGAACCACCTGTTGTTTTGCTGTAGCGGCGGGTGGGGGAGGTGGGAGGGAGAGGTTGAATTCAAAGATCCAATAATGCTTTGTTGTGATATGTAAAATTGGTTCCTTCAATTGAAATTCAAGTAAAAAAAAAATAATATTAAATCATAATACCGGTCCTGGCTTAAGAGATGAAGATATTTTCCAAACAACACAATGGGGCAACACATGCTTGAGGCATTACGAAGTAATTCAACCCGTACAATCTGGCAAAAGCTCTCAAAGGCCAAGAGGGATAGCCTTGAGAACACTGTGAACCCTGTTAGCGATGAAAAGTGTGCAGAATATATAGGTGCTTAGTCTAAGGCACCCCACCTGCAAAACCATGTCAAGTGTAGGAATGGGCTGTGGCACGTATCGATTGGCTTGGAAGAAATATATACAGCCATTTATGGGTTGAACATTTCTCAGGCTACGGGACCTAAAGGGCTATCTAATGTGGTATTAAAAAAAGACCCGGGTAATTGGGCCACAATTTTGAAACTTCTCTGTGATAGGGTCCGTAGTGCTAGGGAAATTGCAGCATCGTGGCAGCAAACAATATTGCTGCTCGTGTTTAAAAAGGGTGATAGAGAGTTACCCCGAAAATTACAGACTCCGCTCACTACTTGATGTAACCATCAAACTATTTAGCTCCTTTGTGCTGGCCGCACTGTTAAATTGGATCTCCACCTCAAATGTATTGCATCCAATGCAGACTGGTGTCAGGCCAGGGTCGGCCACAACCCACAACATTAGGTTAGATGAATTGATTCAGGAGGCTAAGGAAAAACTACGACCTATTGAGTATGTGGAACACTATCCCTATCTGGGCCTAGATTTTGACAACTGGGGGACTATCAGAACATCAGAAAGGCCAAAAAAAGAAAAGCGAACATTATGACTGTGGCTATTAGTAACGTTGCAAAGAGTACGGCAGGGTACTCGATCGAAGGCATTATTATGCTGTACAAGCAGAGTTTTTGCCCAGGCATACTGTATGGACTAGAAGCCCTAGTAATGAAAGATCTGAAATGTCTTGACATACTTGAGGGGTATTTCTGGTGAAAGATGTTGAATCTCCTGTCTTCTACCCCAATGGAATTCTTACGCCTTGAGTTGGGACTCGTTTCCCTTTGTAGTCAGGCAATGATGTGAAGAGGGAACCTGTATATTAAATCTAAAGTCAGTACACTTTGCCCCATGCTGAACATACTAGGAGCCCTCAGGACCCACCAATGTGCAGCAGAAGGAATGGAAACTGTTGTAACATAAATTAAGCTTGTTTTGCACTTATAAATTGGCAGCCTGATTTAAAAAAGGGCACGGGATTCCTGATGCTAAAATTCATTCTGAAAAAGAAAATTGAGCAATGGGACTGGATACATAATTACGACCATCTAAGCTCCCTGAATAGTTATTATAAGTATGTTGCCAGAATTACACATGTTTTCCTTAAACCAAAGATGTATCTGCTTCAGTCCCCGAGCCTGGTCGTCCGCAATTTGAACTTGCGATTAAGAATCAACCAACTGCCCTTGTGATGCAGGGGCCTTTCTTAAAAATACCCTATAACCAACGATTCTGCCGCTTGTGTAAAAACCAGGACAAACTGGAAATGGCTAGACAAGATTTTGCAGAATGTTGTAGGATTGGAACAGTTTACATGTGTCTGCTGGGCCAGTTTGCCAGTCACTATGACTCGATTAAATCTGAAGAATTCTGGGTCTATTGCATAAACATTGACATGGGGCCTCAATATCAATTTACTGGTTACAGAAACAAGGCTGCTGGTAAGCTCACAGGCACCCTTGTGAGTCTGCCTGCCGGAGCTGCTGTGCCCGACAGGTCTGACCCTGCCTGGCGCAGTGGCCACGATAGGCAGACCTGTAGAGGAGGAGCCAAGTACCCCCATTCCAACTGCCCCACTTTCAGTATCTGAAAAATGGGAACCGAAGTATGTGACGTATACAGAACAGTTGAACCAGCAAAGAGCAGTGCCTATAAGAATACCCATACTTAAGAGAATCTGGGAGGCAAGATACCCATTGAGGAAACCATACCTACATACAAGTTAATATGATGGCCATTTGAATGAAATCCCTGAAGAAGCAAAGAAGATGACGGATGAAGGTGAATGGTGATGTCATACAAAACCGAGTTGACACCCATAAAAGAGATAAACAGACCAGAGAATGCAGACAATCTATAAAATATTAAGATGCAGCAAGGATAAGTGACATCTTGGGATCAAGGTGAAGCTTATTCCACAGACCTGATGAAGATACTTAGTTTAAACGTGTACAGATGCTACAGAAATGCAAGCAGCAAGATAATCATGAAGCCAGCCACATGCTTTTAATAGATATATTGCGACAAGCGCCAATATATACATATATAGATACATATGGATCAGTAAAAGATGGATGATTCCACAACGTTATGAAGCAGTACTGAACAAAGCAAGAAGGCCTAATTTCAGTGTTGCAGTTAGGAAAAGCAATTGTATTAAACAGAATGAAAGCTCAGCTGAGGAGTTGACTGAGTCAAGAAAGCCAAGGTCTTATCAAACTGGAATGGGTTGAAATTGGATACAATTAGTGTGAAAGAACAGAGGCTACTCTTCGGAAAGGTCAAGCAAAAACAAAAGACATCATCGGACTATTGAAGAATAAAATCAAATACACAAAAAGCTTGATTTCATGGTGTCCAGTCATGTGGTAGAAGGAAGTTGGACGGTCAAGATGGTCACACCTAGGCACGGAGGCTGGTTGGTGCCCACACTCCCTGAAATTCTGAGAGCACAGTATAAACTCCAGGCCAATCTTCAAAGTACTAGTTGACACTGAACCATTGAGGTGATGATGGATTGCTACAGTAATTGGTGGGAAGCTAGTACTAAGACGATCTCATCCACACTTGGTTGTTCATCCTGCATCCTGCTAGGCATAGGTGGAAAAGGACTGACAGGGTTAGAAGCCAACCAATCGTAGAGGACCACGTAATAAAGGGTCCTATAGTTTGTGTAGCCAATGGGACGTCGTACATTTAGTGACGTTCATACTGGCCATTTTGAGGGGAGGGCTTAGTTGCCCCACCTGATGTTAATTATCCTACCACCTTCCTCCACTGTGCTATACAGATATAGAACTCTTACTTAGATATGCACCTAGATCCAATCACACCCTCTGTTAGGTTTTTCTAGTTTGCCACATAGGGTGACATTGGTAATGATGCAGTTCAAAATGTCCATGATGACTAATTGTGGGTATAAGAGCCCAGTTTTTTTATGACGTATTGAGAGTGAGAAGATCGAGCGATTGCTGATGTTCGTTGTGCTCCCCGCTTTATAGACTTGTTAATAAAACAGACTCACTTTGCCAAACTATTGAGTCGTCTTGATTATTGATGTATGGATCAAATCTGCATCCCCATCCATCTCCAGGGTATAGCTACTCATCTTAAAGGGTTGTTTGAGAGAACACCCAGCTCACTTGGTACCAGAGAAAGGATGGTTTGATAAGATAACCATTGGCCGTCGACATAAGTAAACTTTAGAGCCTCTGCAATATTGCACAACCTCTGCCCTTCGGCTGACAGGACGTGAAGCTCCCAGTAGATAGTGGATAGTTTAATCCCAAAATTCCTTGCAAGGACGGTTGGCGGGACCCCTAGTTTCTATAGGAACCCCTCCTACATCTACGCGAACGGATCGAAAAGCAGCTCGAAGAGGCGGTAACAAAGGCGGTGATCTGAGGGTCCGAAGAAGAAAACATGCGAATGGTGAGTAAATTGACTAAAAAGTGTGATAAAGGAATATATGTATAGCAAAATAGGAGAGTAACAGAGGGAGGTGGGATAAAATATAGCATAAGACTAAGAGTATAAAATACATGTATGTGGGAATTGAGATATTGACTTGAGTGTGGCCAAGCAATATAATATAAAGCATAATCGTGAGTGAGGCCACGATAAGAGAATACACCCTGTTCCTAGACTTTAAAGAGTGCTAGCAGAAACCTTTATCTAGAGTCCAATAAGTGGATGGCTTAGGAGACGGGATCGATTAAAGACGATACAGAAAGAGATAGGTTTAAGTTCCAATCAGAGCAATCTTAGAGGGTAAGACAAGTCTAAAATAGTAAATTGTGCAGAATACATGTGACCGGTCAAGTCTGTCTGTTTGTTTTATTTGATTAAAAGGTGTGATGACATCATAGCTAAAGGAAAAAATTGACGGTACAAAAGTACAAAGTTGTGTAAAAAGAAAGTGATTATTTTTTAAATTGTATTTTGATCGTTGTTTTTTAACAAGATTAAAGTCAAATTGTGATTGACGGGATTGGAGCTTGTGACGATTGGTGCTCGCTCATATTGTATTATTTTTATGAGATGCAATTTTAAAATCTGTGATTGAAAATAAACTAGCACTAAAACAAGTGAAGATAGACGAACTAAGAATGGAGGATGTTAGTCCATTAGTGCATCTTTGCAAGCCTCTGCCGAAACACGCGCCCAAACTTAGACAGTACAGTGCAGAATGGGTTAAAGGAACCACAGATAAAATGTTTATGCCATGGCCCCAAGGCGGATCATTATTGAGGGCAGTCCTGCAGCATATGACGACATATTTGCGTTCAGCAAACACGGGAAAGAAGCTAGAAAAGCACCTAGCGAGTTTAGAACTTTGGAAAATGTACCAACAAGAAAAGGAGGAGGAGCCTCCTTTAGATTGGATACTCAATCTATGCAAAGAGGGGGATGAAGAGCCTTCCGCTCCACCTGCTCCATCTGAAAGAAAAGACAAAGTTAAGAAAGACGATGGGTTAAACCCATTAAGGGAACTTAAAGCAGCGGCAGGATATAGCAATTCCTTATATGAGTCACCTACGCAAAGTAGTGACGAGAGTCCAGAGAAAGATGCTGAGAAAGAGGAAACCTCCAAAAGTCCAGCGGGACAAGGGAAGATGTGAAAAGGAGGGAAGTGATAGAGCAAGCACATCTCTAGATATAGGAAGAGAAATAAAAAGATGGAAAGGAGACAGAGATATAACTGATGAGATAGCGCTCTTACAGAACGAATGGATGGGAGGTCAGATTTTACATAAACTTGATGGTAAAGGGCATCGAGGATGTAAGACAAAGGGGAGGTCAAGACGGACAGGACAGAAAAGACGGAACGAGAAGAACGATTGAAAGATGACGGGCGAGAAGAACAGATAGAAAGAAACGAGAGCAATTATATCAAGATGAACAAGTTAAAAAACAAGAGAGAGCAGAAGAGCAAAGAAAACGTGACAATAAGCAAAGAACAGCAAATGATCAGGAGAGGCTAGAAAAGAAAAGAATAGAAGAAGAAGAGCAAAAGATAAGAGAGAAAAGAATAAAGAGATGGAAGGATGAAGAGATACGAAGGGCTAATGAAAGAAGGAATACAAAAAGGAAGGAAGAGGACAAAGTGAGAGAGGAAGCGAGAAAGCGTAGAGGATTTGATGAGGATAAGGAATATAAACGAAGGCAAAGAGCACGCAATCTCGAGTATTTGGAAAGGGAAGTAAGAAATCCTGATCCATTGGTAGAATGGGAAGATATAGAGCAATTTATTCCCAAATACAAGTCATTACCAGGCCCGTCTAGAGCAAATCTGGAAGACGAGTTTGACTCAAGAAGTATTGGGGAAGCGATCGATAAAGTATACCATGACATGAGAGCTCAGGGGAAGGGAGAAAATGATAGTCTTGAGAGCACTCAGTTGTATGACACCGCGGGAGCCTCATGTAGCATGAGACATAAGTAGCTGTCTTTAGACAGACTGACACTGAATAGAAATGAAGACGGGAGAAGTTGCACGAGTTGGGCACAGGCAATGTCAGACGAAGAGAGGGAAACATTTCAGGAGGAAGAGAGAGATAATGTTTGTGACCCCGAGCAATGTCTCTCTATGGCTAGGGGAGTAAAATGGTCAGATTTAAATGTATCTGAACCCAAGGCAACAGAGCCATTGACACAGTCGAACCGACCCAGGGAGCAACCCCACGGTGAGAGGGGGGTGTCTCCACCTTATGTAAGTAGGTTAAGATCATTGCCAGGAAAACGGCGATGTGGAAATATCACCCCGATGGTGGATAGACAAATGATGAGCGATGAGAATGAGTTTGGCGCTTCACAGTTCCCTTTGCTAGAAAAAGTAGGCACAAGGCCACAGCATATACCATGGCCTCAAATGGACAGAGATAATCTAAGGTGTAAACTCCCGATTTTGACATCCGGTGCTGGGAAATGGATACATGAGCTAGAAAAAAGGACGGGAGGAAAAACATTGGTTATAGGGGACTTTAAAGGTCTTCTCATCGTCATACTTGGTGAGAGAGCTGACAATGAATGTAAACGGCAGGATACCCTGGTGTGACTACAGTCAACACAGTGCATGATGGAGCGCCATTTAGCAATTGCAGAGCAGCAGTTTGGAAAGTACATCGAGTACAAAATCTGGACACATTCGATATGGGAGCTATAATGACAAAAAAGAGGAAAGAAGGAGAGCATCCTTTGCTTTACATTCAAAATTTCCAAGACGCCTGGGCGCTCGAAACTCATGAATCTTGGGGGAAATCTATACCTGTGTTCTATCATATATTATGCCAAGGGCTACCAGAGCAAGTGCAAAAACAGCTAAAGAAATTAGTGGATATAGAAGCTAAACCGTGGTCAGAAATTCAGTTGACCATTGCACATTACTGCAGACTTCTGCAGGGAAAGAATCACAATAAAGATGATACTTGAAAAGGCAAGGAGGCAAAATTGGTTCAGAAAAAACTGTCAAAGAGCGCCATTGATGGGGTAATGTTAACTAGTGCAGACGGATCCATTTCACAACAGATAACGAACATGCCACAGGTGAATAACCAAAGGCTGTTCGATCAAAGAAATAATGTATATGCTCCACGAGTAAGGGGTTTCCGGGGAAGAGGTAGAGAAGGTAATCAAGGGAATTGGCAGAATAATAGGGGAGGTTTCCAGAGCAATCAGGGTGGGTTTCAGGATATGCAAAATGGGCAGATGGGAAGACCACCGCCTATATGTTGGACCTGTGGAATGACAGGACATTTTGCTCGTGCATGGAGAAGTCAAGGCATGGTACAGAATGATCAGTTTTTAAGAGGGGGAATGTCAAAATCCACCTGCGGATTCGCAGCAGAATGGAGATGGATTTGCGCAAAATCATCAAACAGTGCAGCAGCAAGCACTAAGAGTGCAGCAAGGCTTGCAACCACAGCAGATGACAGGTAACCAACGGCATGGACAATCATAGCAGTCCCCTATGCAGCTCCAACAGAACACAGTTAAAGGACAGGTATTGATTCCTAGAGTAGGGAGCGTCACTGTTGATGGAGGAAATCATTTTACAAATAATGGGACAAGCCTGTACATGGAATAGGACCGTTCACTGGGAGACCTGATGTGCTCCATACTATCCGTGACACCAAACCCTCATGAGGAGCCAAGGGTGGAAAGAGCTGAGACCATTTTAAAAACAGCTAAGCCACACACGATAAAACAGTTTTTTGGGACTATGTACTTACGACAGAGCATGGGTCTTTGACTATAGCTCGTATACAAGGCCTCTTTACAGGCCTTGAAGAAAGCACAGGCAACGCAAGAAAAAATTGTGTGGACTGAGGCAATGGAAGAAGGGTTTGATGAATTGAAAAAAGCCATTTGTACGGCTCCAGTTTTAGGGATCCCCAATTATGCAGAGGAATTATTTTTATACTTGCATATAGATGGTACTTTTATGACAGCAGTGCTCATGCAGAGAACCACGTTTGGGTATAAGCCCATTGCATATTACAGTGGAATCTTAGACCCAGTGATGAGAGGCCATTTTCCATGCGAACAAAGTTTGGCAGCCGCCCCGTTTGCCATAGAGAAGGCTACAAGCATAGTGATGGGATGCTCTATGACGTTATTTGTTGAACATGCATTATTTGCCATTTTAGAAAAATCGAAAGGCACGTTGACTTCTCAAAGGTCTTCTGCCTTTGAGGTAGTTATATCAAATCCAGAAATCAAAATATTTTGATGTAAAATAGTGACTCCAGCTATGTTTATTGCTGAGCCAATCACGGAAGGAGAGCCCATACACGATTGCGCAAACTATGAAGAGTTCTATAATGAGTTCCCTAGGATAAAGGAGATTGCATTGGGAGGGGGAGAGATTGTTTTCATTGACAGTTCTTCCAGAATTGATCAAAATGACTGACAGAGATATACAGGCGCTGCTGTGGCAAAGCACCTGGCATATGGGGAGTTTTGTGTACTCGTTAGTATTCGACTACCAACTCGTTATTCAGTACAAGCTGCGGAATTATTGGCGTTGATACTCACGCTCGAGAATCACACAGACCAGGAGGTAGCAGTGTACAGCGACTCCCCCTATGTAACATCGATGGTGCACGCAGGATTAGCACGCTGTAAATGGAGGGTTACCCTCCGAATGGACGGCACGCCAGTGCAGCACGCAGCCTTATTGGATAAGCTCATTAAGGCATTACAACTCCCAGTGGGCATAGCAGTCATTAAATGCACAGCTCAAATGAAAGGAACAGATTTTATCTCACGCAGAAATCAAGCAGCAGACGCTAAAGCCAAGCGCATAGCAAATACAGATATAGGAATGATGAACATTGAAACATGTGATGTGAATGAAAGAATGACTGTAATGATGACGATGATTGATGGATATAACCATATGCCCATAACACAGATAGTGGAGATCCAGGGGGAGGCACCTCAAGAGGAAAACAATTTATGGACTTGAAGAGGGTGTGCTTTAAACCTCTCTGAAGCATTGTGGCGACAAGACAGCACTGGTAAACCAGTGATCCCTATAGCCTTATTAAGCGTGGCGCTCGAACAGCTACACTACCTAGCGCATACAACAAGGGATAATCTAGCTGCAACTATTGCTGAGAAGTGGTTTGTTCCAAATTTGATGGAGCATGCTGCATTTTTTATTAAAAACTGTATAGTTTGTCAACAGTTCACGGCTGGGCGCTAACTGCGCACAGTTAGCGGAGTCATTCCGAGACCTAATGGCCCTTTTCAGCACTTGCATATCGACTATGTCGACATGATACAAGTATGTAATGAATACAGATAATTAATTGTTGTGGTGTGTCCTTTCTTAAGATAGATAGAGGCAGGTCCATGTACACACCCAGACTCCACTTGCGCGGGCACATTTTGAGTGCAGGAAGTATTCCCTAGATGAGGAGTATGTGAAGTCATGAGGTCAGAGAATGGTCTTCATTTTGTTAACACAGTTTTTGAACAGATCAGCTTGTTGCTTGGTATAAAGCACACGTTTTC
Organism: Ambystoma mexicanum; assembly: GCF_040938575.1. Classification (NCBI taxonomy): domain Eukaryota; kingdom Metazoa; phylum Chordata; class Amphibia; order Caudata; family Ambystomatidae; genus Ambystoma; species Ambystoma mexicanum. Next base: position 1,045,882,319 of record NC_090924.1, read on the forward strand.
TTCGGCTTATCATCCACAAGGAAATGGGATCTGTGAGAGGCTTAACATCTTGCTTAAGGAAAGGATAGCCAAGTTGAAGCTTACTTTGAAGAACGAGTGGATGCATTGCCTACCACTGGCATGATATGCATTAAGGAACCAACCAGGTTCTGACCACCATCTTATGTCTCACGAAATTGTTACAGGAAGGCGAATGGGAACACCCCTAATGCCTCCATCCAGAGTAAGAAGCGATGCTCAGCAGACAGCAGAAGTGCTAGGATTCGAACTGCATAACTATTTGAACTGTATGACATGCAGTATTTCTGTCATTTCAGGACAGTTGCAGAGACGTTGGTGTAGGGCAGTACAGAACACAGAAGGAGATGCGTCAACAAACCAACCTCTAGAATTTCATATTCCCCAACTTTACCCCGGAGATGCGGTCCTAGTGTGAAACCACACAAGGAAAAAGTGGGACGAACCTAGCTTCAACGGTCCCTTTATCGTTGAAGACGTCATGCTGTCTGCTGTCAAATTGCAGGGCAGGCATGCTTGGATCTTTTTGGGAGACATAAAGATTTTCTCTGGAGAAACTCCTCTGCTTACACCCCACCGCAAAGAGACTACAAGCATCGGGGAAGAACCACAGCACGTGCAGACAAGATCTATGACGAGGAACAATGATGCATAACCTGACAAGTGGAAAGAATAAAGAACTTTTTTTTGGACTGTGGCTTATTTCTGTAACACTCTCTTTTCAGCAATTAATGAAAGGGTTAAAGCAAATAAATTCGAACACCCTGTACATCTTCGTTGCAGAGTAAAGGGAACATTTGCATTCATAAAGCCACAGTAGCTCATTGACTTTGGACTGACTGAGGCACACTCAAAGCCTTGATAAAAAGAGGAGTATGCCAGATTCTGATCGTGGATACAGCAATTGTAAAAGGATACAGTACACTGATTTGTTCCACGCTGAGTTCTTGTTTGGATCTACCTATGGTGTTACCCAGTGATGACCTTTCTAGGAACATACTCACTTATTTTGAGTTGGTGTTGCGCTTGTATTGTTCACTGGTGGGGAGAACTTGTTGCATTCCAGCTTTCCTTCAAGATCCTGACAATGAAAAAATTATAAGAAGATTGCTTACAGTCATCACTAAGCAATTCTTGCAGCTGCCAGAGTACAGTGAGAAAGATACAAATGCCCCTTTCAGAAGAACCAGCTCATAGACTAGTCAGTGTGGTGTTCTTTCGTCTAATTGAGGGGTACCCACATCTTGTCGGGAGGCACACTGATGTGTGCACTTTTCTGAGAGATCCAACAAACACTGAAAATCTGAATGTAATCTTGGAGGGCATTATCATTCAAGTGAGCATCTATTCTGAGCGAAATCACAGAGCAGTATAGACATTTTCCTTCAAGGGACAGATCGAGAAGTGCTGGTAAAAGACAAACTTTTTTCATGCTGACAGGGAAGCAACATGTCGCCTGGGCTGAAGCAGATTCCAGGCATTGACTGGGAGCTGTTCTACGTAGTGGAACATATATAAGACTTGCTGAAGTTGTTTTTCTTCATATTGAACATTTTCACCTCGAATGGTGAAAAAACTGGTTCCAGACATACAGAGAAAGGATATTCTTGTCATCCAGTGAGCAGACAACTGATAAATGATGAGGCACTGAATCAAGGCAGCAGCTTCTAGAAGCAAGTCATCATGCAGACCTATTAAAATACGTTTTTTTTCTTTCCTTAGGTAATCAAAGATGGGCAACCTCAGTAGCAACGTGGTTCTGCTCAACCAAGAACGACGCTCGTATTGCCCATGAAGTAGATGTTGCAAGATTACTTACCAATGCATATTCTGCACTTGCATTGTGTTTATAATCATACTGCTTTCACTGACTAAGAACTGAGTTTTACATAGGTACAAACGGAGCTCAGACTCCTGTGTATCTTCCTGAACGTGAGGAAACTGTATGTGTGGCAGCTAAAAGGCAGCCTAGACTCTATATAGTTATTCCTGTTCCAAGAGAGAAGGGTAAATTGCCTGAGCTTGAAATGGATGTTATTAGTAATAACTCACACACAACACCTGTCTAAGCGAATGTGTTTAAACACCAGAGACAGGGTCGGCAGATAAGGCAAGGTAAGGAGTTGATAAATGTTGAACCTACAGAAGTAATGCATGCCAAAACACCTGGTCCAGTGACAATTGATCCCCATAAACAGCTTCCCACCTTCACACGTTCTAGGTGTGTATAGTTGCAAATATTGCCTGAACTATGTCATTGAACATATTAGACAAAACAGTAAAGATTCACATATTTTAATCAATATATACAAAACTTTCAAATATTAAAAAACAAATTACATTAAAAAGACTTTGTGAAGTCGACCTTATAGGTCTAGCACAAACCAACCCATAGTTAGGCCAATATAGTCTCCTTGTCACAAAGTAATTGTGAGGTTAGTAGGGATGTGAGGCAAACATATCAATTAATTCAATCGTCCTCAAGTTTGTTTGTTTGTTTGTTTATTTGTAAAGCGCAAAGCCAGGCCCACGGGCAACCGGGCACATAATCTTACAGAGAATGATACAGTAAACTGTAAATGCACAGTAGAATTACAATACTACAGAGAATACAGATACAGTATATACACAGATTATATTACCGAAGGCAGGCAGATCTCAGCTAGGCGCCTCACTGAGTGTGAGAGAATAGCCACATTTTGGCGTTGTTCTTGAAGGTTTGGAATGACGGTTCAGCTCTGATGAGGGTGGTTAGAGTGTTCCAAAGTTTGGAGTCTAAGACTGGAAAGCTCACGCCTCCCGCTTTTTGGAGTTTGAATCTGGGCAGGGCAAGGCTGTGAGTTTGTGCCGATCTTATGGGACGAGCGGAGGTGTGGGGTGTGAGGCGGGAGGAGAGGTAGGGTGGGGCATTATTGTTCAGGCATTTGTGGGTCAAGGCTAGTGTCTTCAGGGCAATTCTTTGTTTTATCGGGAGCCAGCGTAGGTTAGATCTGACGGAGGAGATGTGGTCATGTCTAGGGATGTTTAAGGCTGCCCTTATGGCATTATTTTGAATGGTTTGCAATTTATTAAGGTTGGACTGACTGGTCCTGAGGTAGAGGGCGCTACAGTAGTCGATTTTACCCATAATCAATGTTCTAGTGAGGGTGATGCAATTCATAGGATTTAGGAAAGGTCTGCAGGCGGTGATAAGTTTGCAGGTATAGGCAGAAGCCGACCTTACTGCATTAGTTTGTCTGTTCAATGAGAGCGTGGAATCAAGGTAAACGCCTAAAGTTTTGGTATCTTTAGAGACCTTGATGTCGTTGCCGTCAATGATGAAAGACTTGTACGTTTGATTAAATTTGTTGAGGCAATGGCTGGATTCAAGTAGTAAGAGCTCAGTCTTATCATCGTTAAGGCAGAGTTCATGCTGTGCCATCCAGGCCTGGGTGACCAAATAGACATCATTCAGTGCTTTGGTGTCTATGGTGTGATCGCCCGTGATAGGAATGAGTATCTGGGTGTCGTCCACGTAATTTGTGTAGGAGACACCCAGATAGTCGAGCACATAGAAAAGGGGCTTGGTGAATACGTTATACAACGTAGGGGACACACAAGAGCCTTTGGGAACACCACAGTGGATGGGGGCGGGGTCAGCAGATGCTGTGGGTGAGAATACCCTCATGCATCTGTTGCCCAGGAAAGAATGGATCCAGGCATTGGCAGAATCGGAGAAGTGAGCCGCGGATTTAAGGTGTTGGCAGAGTATCTGGTGGTTGACCAAATCGTAGGCTGCCGAAAGGTCAAGGAGAAGGAGTAGAGCTAACTTCCTGTTATTCTTTAGTGTCTCCAACTGAGTTTTCAGATCAATCAGGGCTAATTCAGTGCCGTGTTTAGGACGGAAGCCTGATTGTCTTAGCCCCAGGAGATTGTTGGATTCAAGGTATTCTTGAATCTGCGGGTAGGCTGCACGGTCCAAGATCTTGAGCAGGAAAGGGACAGTCGTGATGGGTCTAAAGTTGGTTGGGCTGTTAGGGTCAAGGGAGGGTTTTTTCAGAAGAGGGATAAGCCATGCATCCTTTAGGTTGTCTGGGACTATACCCGACTTGAAGGTAGCATTTATGAATGCAGTGATAAACGGGGCTAAGTCATGCAATGCTTCCTTGATGATAGGAGCTGGGCAAGGGTCACCTTGACAGTTGGACGGTTTAAGGTTATTTATGATTTCTTCTACTTCAGAGGTGGTAAGCGGGGAGAAGGAGAAAGGTTTATGAGAGGGATTGGCTTGAGGCGTACTGGGAGATGGTGAGGTCAGTGGTTGGTCCAATTTTAGGGCTTTTTGTTTGTCGCGGATTTTGGTTTGGAGGGTGGCAATTTTGCCTAGGAGTGCTGTCTGTATGTTCATGCACCAGGTACTATCTTTGGTACACGGGTCGGGGGGCTGCAGGGGTCTCGAGTTCCTTAAGAATGTTGAATAATTCCTTGGTATTCGACTTGGCTGAGGCAATACGGTTGTTGTAAGAGTCCTTTTTGGCTTGCAGGATGGCTACTTTATAATTAAGGGTGGCTAGTAGAAGACCATCCTTATGAGTGTCAGAGGGGTGGCTTCTCCAACGTGACTCTGCAGTGCGTTTCTCTTTACGTAGTACTCTGAGTTGGGGAGTGAACCACGAGTTGAGGTGAGCTCGCTGTTTGGATTTCCTGAATTTAAGTGGGGCAATAGAGTTGATGGCTGCAAGCACTGACTGGTTGTATGTGTCAGCTAAGGTGTTTGGGTCCGAGAACGTGTCAAGAGCTTTGTTGAGGGCAGGCAAGATGAGGGGAAGTAGTTTTTCCCTGGTTATGTTTTTTTTATTTCTAGTGAGCGTGGCTGGGGCAACAGGAGGCGAGGGTAGGGAGGTTGCATAAATGCTAAATGTGATGATGTGGTGATCAGACCAGATACAAGGGGTATTAGGGAGAATGCTAAAATTGCAGTTGGTGTCACTGAGCCAGTCGAGGGACCGTCCTTTGATGTGAGTAGGTTCCTGTAAGTGGTGTGAGAAACCTAGCTCTGTTAGGGTGTTGGCAAGGCTGAGGGCAGCAGATCATTAGGGTCTTGGTGGCCTAGATTAAGGTCCCCAAGAATAATAGTTTGGGAGTTGGATTTAGCTTTGTCGAGCACTAGTGTAGAAATGACATCCACAAAGGATGTGGGTGGACCGGGTGGTCTGTAAATTAGGTGGATATTGATAGTTTGGTTGGCAGTAAGTTGGAGTTTCACAGACAGTAACTTTGCAGATTCCATCTTCATACTGGGGACAGTTCTAAGTCCTAGCGTATTTCTAAAGATAAATGCAACTCCTCCACCTCTTGAAGTGCGGTCACATCTAGCGATGGAGTAGTCTATGGGGATTGCCAGTGAAAGTGCAGGGCCTGATGCAGCGTGTAGCAGGTCTCTGAGATGGCGCTAAAGTCAAGTCCTTGGTCTTGATCAGGTCAGCAATGTCTAAGGCGTGTGCCGCTAGGGACCTTGAGTTGATCAGGGCGGCCTTGATAGAGCTGCTGTTGCTTTTATCCGGGAGGTTAGGATGATGGCAATGTGGCACAAGTGAGATGGACGTAGGTAAGGGCGGACTGATCATTAGGGTTTTTGGTAGTGGGCTTGAGTGCATAGGGTGACCCTTCTTACCCATGAGTCTAGAGCCTAGTCTTACATTTCTTAGGGCAGTAGAGCAAGGTTGGTTGGGAGTGGGTTTTTTGGCGAAGTGGTCAAGCCATAAGGCTGGAGCATTAAGGTAGATGTTGTGGTTCTGAGGTGCCAAGGTTGACGGTGTGTGGGCAGGGCTGCAGGTGGGAGTCATGGCTGTGGTGTGCAAGGTACTGAATGCCATTAAGTAGGTTGAAGCGAGGTAGAGTGTCCAAGTAGAAGGACACAAGAGAGGTAGTACTTGTAAAAGTGCGAATAGTGGCCTTAGGAGGTGCAGGCGAGGTAACATGTTACCAGCGTTAGGGTAGTCAGTGAACCTATAAGTGGTAGAGCGCATCAAAGTGGGGCAATACCGGTGCAGAGGGTAGCATTGGGACTGGGCCGGTCACTAGGGACCTAGGCTAGAATTGAGCACATCAGAGTAAATCAATGCAGAAGGCTAGATTCTAGCACAGCTAGATTCGAAACTCCAGCACATCAGGGTCAAACAATGCAAAATAAGGCACAGCTAAATTCGAAACTCCAGCACATCAGGGTCAAACAATGCAAAATAAGGCACAGCTAGATACAGGACGCAAATACCTCCAAAAGGTGGTGGGATGCGAGTGTCGCAGGCTGAGTCCGGTTGTGAGGCAGTGTGCTAAACAATGCGGGATACAGACCAAGTATATTCACGTGTGCGCGTGCCGCAATATGATAGGTACAGAGAGACAACTTCAAGTCTCGGGGGAGAAGGATATTGGGAGAGCCAATACGCTGTTGAATGCCTACTGTGTAATGGTAGGTGGTTGCTTGCCAGTGGTTTAGACGAGCGTACCGTGTAACATAATGTCCAGGCTATACGTGATCACGTACTGAAGATGAAGTTAGATGATCGTGGACTGCAAGATACACTTGTACCTCAGCATCGAGATGGAATAGGCAGCAGTGCAGAGCAATAGACAAAGAATGCGGCACGTTTTACGTGGTACACAGAGTAGCAGTCCAGCAGGCGATGATAGCGTGTTATCGTAAAGCCTATGCAAATTGAAACGTTGCATTGAAGAGGGTTCAGGATTGTACTTACATTTTATCAGCTGGGCCCATGTCTGGGACCCTCTCTGGCCCGACACGGAAAGGCACAACAGGTGGGTGCCTTATAATGCGTGCCTTCGAGTGTGTGCCGGCTGATGCTTTCCGGCTTGCAGAGGGGAGGAAGTCGTCCTCTCAGCCAATGGGAGGCAATGTGCAAGCGTTGCGGTTGCTAGGCAACCAGTAAACAACACAGCGCGGCGGCCATTTTAGAATGCTCCTCGTGCAGGGGCTGGCCTCGAAATTCAGCAGATGAGGTACGTTGCTGCAGCAGAGCAGATTCCTCGGCGGATTCTTGCAAATTCGTGCGTAGTTGCTGATGTAAGGGTCTAAGAACCCTTATGTCTCAGGAAGAGAGATTTCCAGTGCCGTGGGTGGCGATCACGATGTTGCTGCAAGTGGGGGGCTGGGCTCCTGCCCACCCGGACGATGAGCGTGGCTCAGGGGTTGTTATCTAATTATCCTTGACTACGTCAACACTAATAAATGTGTTTCTAGGTCCTACGGAACTATGACAGTCTGTAGCCGACTTGATCTGGTTTATGACGTCCACTGGACCCGTCTTCAGGACACTGTGTGATGACACAGATTGATTATGAATAGCCCATCATAACTTCACTCTCGACAATCTAAAAAACCAAAACGAAACCGTGTTGGTCACAACTTAAAAGAAACATCTAACGTTTTGTATCTATTTTTTGGCAAATGCAACTATCAACACTAACCTTATAATTCCTTTAATGGAGTCTGAGGCTTCATCTACAGTGGAGATGATAATATTTCTTGTTCAACTGGTGTCCTTGAGTAATAACTCACAAGAGACAAGGGAAGAAAGGGGTTTGAGTCTAGCGATTATGACCACAGCATTGCTTGAAAAGAACCATTCATGCTTTGACTATTAAAATATAACGTTGACACCCCATGAGTGGAAATCAATGAATTGCATTAATTTGAAAGTTTGCTAAATGCTATTAGGAGAAATGTTAGACATTATTGTTTATTTTATTTTTCACCCTATAGCCATATGATTACGGGGATTAAGACACCAGTTGAACAACAAATATTATCATCTCCACTGTAGATGAAGCGTCACACTCCATTAAAGGAATGATGAGGTTAGTGTTGATAGTTGCGTTTGCCAAAAAATAGATACAAAACGTTAGATGTTTCTTCTAAGTTGTGTCCAACACGGTTTCATTTTGTTTTTTTAGATTGTCAAGAGTGAATTTTCCCATATGAAGTGCTATTCATAATCAATCTGTGTCATCGCACAGTGTCCTGAAGACGGGTCCAGTGGACGTCGTAAACCAGATCAAGTCGGCTACAGACTGTCATAATTCCGTAGGACCTAGAAACACATTTCTTAGTGTTGACGTAGTCAAGGATAATTAGATAACAACATGAGGATGCATGAATTCATTGATATGTTTGCCTCACGTCCCTACTAATCTCACGATTACTTTGTGACAAGGAGACTATATTGGCCTAACTATGGGTTGGTTTGTGCTAGCCCTATAAGGTCGACTTCACAAAGTCTTTTTAATGTGATTTGTTTTTTTAATATTTGAACGTTTTGTATATATTGATTAAAATATGTAAATCTTTACTGCTTTGTCTAATGTATTGAATGACATAGTTTGGGCGATATTTGCAACTATACATACCTAGAATGTGTGAAGGTGGGAAGCTGTTTATGTGGATCTCTCTGTATACACATGAAGTATTTATCCTCCTCCACACAGCCCCCTAAAAATAGGACTACTAAACTCTATATTTTGTACCCCAGTGACAATTGACCCAAAAACTATTCCTAAAAGAAAGTCACATGGAGAGATTTTGAGAGACCTATTGATACCCAAATGGGCTGCTGAACAAATAAGACCATCCAAACTGACACGCACCCAAGAAGCACCTCTGGGTGTACCCCGACCACTGATGAATGTGCCTATGATTCCTCCAGAAAGGAGGAGCTACATGGATACACTTCATGACATGATCATGGAAGCTCACTTAAAAAGGATGAGATCAAAAAGAAGCACCGCTACAAATTAAATGATTACCTGGACAGTACTGCACACATGGGAAATAATATACGGTACCAACATATGAAAGAAGTTGGAAGAAGGACATTGAATGAGGAATGCTTCGTATGTGCACTCCTGCCATACAGTATGGGGAAATCAAAAATCTTCATAGCTATTGAAATAGATGTCCAGACAGCACATTGTGTTTTACCCCTAGCACTTTGCAAAACAAGAGGCCAGTTCATGGGAAGCAGTGCTTCTCTTAAGTGTCAACTGAAAAGACAGATCCAGATGAAGATGACTATATCCAAGATATAGAGACAATAAACAATGCAAAAACAAGGAGTATCGTAATTAGATACGAGAAACCGGGAGTGGAAGGGGCAGAAATCAGGAGAGATGTGAACAAAAAAGTGGAGACCGCAGGAAAATCTGCAGACGATATTCGAATATGGAAGAACAGAGGTCAGATGCAGATCTGAGGATCAGTATTATCACCAGATGGATGGGGAAAAGGAATGGTGATCTGCAGAGCCTGCATGGTAACTAATCGTCCTGAATCCACTATTTTGCATGTACAAGATGTATGCAAACCATTGTGGCCAAGACTTTCTAAAGTATTGACATGGGTCGAAGACAGAGAAGGACCCCTGCAAATAGTGCCTTTGGAAAGCTCAAAGTTGTGTTTCAGCGGGAATGGTACAAGAAAAGTTGGAGAAAATCCGAAGTGTGATCGTATCTTTGATTCATTAGGAATGGTGCATGGAACAGCAGTAATCGTGGATCATTATTGGGCTGGTGGATCCAAGGCCTACATCAGACTGCCTAAAGATTGCAGAGGAATCTGCACACTGGTGAATGTCCATGTCCTAGCGTTGGTGATTCCAAAAAGAGATCTGAACCTTGACAGTTTTCCAAAAGCAGATGCTCACCTGGGGAAGAAGAGATGTGTGGAACTTATAAAGAGGATGAAAAGGGAGAATAACTTTTCAGAAAAATCAACAAAGCCTTTGATGCTATTCCATATGAACACCGACTGTTCAGTCAGACGTCTTCAGTATTTTCATTAATCTTTCTACCAGCAGTCCAGGTTGGAGCAAATACCAAATGGTTACAGATAACCAGATGTGAATTGCTGCAGACAATCAATACTACCATAAAGGGATTTAATGCAATCAGAGATGAGATGAGAGCTATAAGACTGATGACCCTCCAGAACAGATATGTCTTGGACATGATCACAGCTATGGATGGAGGTGTTTGTGAAAAATCAGAGAATCATGTTGCACGTTCATACCTTCTCACGATGAAGAGAATGGTACCTTGGCAGAGGACATAGACATGCTGACGAAACTCCATGGCCAGATGATAGACGAAGTAGAAGACATTGCTGATGACATCTGGTTTGGAAATCTTTTCTCTTGGGTTCCACAATAGATGGCAGACATGTTCAAGTTCCTTGGAGCCCTTTTAGCATTGCTGATGCAATCTCACAGTGCAAGAACACAGCAAGGAAAGCAATAGGGATTAAGATCATGATCGATGTTGAACGAGGCTGCAAGCTCAAAGATTGGACTGATGAAGAAATCAGGGACTTTGTGAAGGCCAGCATTCATGCACCTGAGGGAACAAAGTTCCTGTATCCAAAGAACCATAGGAAATATGTGGGAAAATAGATATAGTGTAGTCCAAGTGGACAGTGCATGCTCATGCCATGGAATAAGGATGAGTGAATTATAGAACACAGGAGTTGTATACGTAACAAAACCCTTCAAGCACCAATGGTGAAACGCTTTCTAGAACAGAACCATTGAAGTGAGGATTTGAAATGGACAGTGCTATTAACCATAAAAGGCAATGACATAAGTAAAAAGAAAAAAATGTTGTCAGAAAAAGAACAGAGATTAATTTTCCAAACTAAGAGTGATCAAAGAGGATTAAACGAAGCCAAGGAATGGAATAAAATCTAACAATAAGTTCAAATTCTGTAGGTCCATTAACGACACAAGTCGACATTTATTAAGACTTCTCTAAATACGTCCCTCGTAATGTCTCATCTACATTAAACACCACTTTACAGCCTAAGGACATACAGTTTGCCCGTGAATAGCTATCTAACTAGCCAATATCTACTTTTAACTTCCATCCCAGTCCATAGCCTTATAAATACTAACGAGGCAAAACGGGTCTAGAGCTACGTGAGCACCATAATTACAGTTTCCTCTAAGCATAATCCTCACTATATTCAAGGATGAATATTCTAACCTCCTAACGGTTCTTTAATTAATAAATAGCACCAACATTTGACGCTTACCACCTAGTTATGAGGGTTACTAATTAAGAACTAAGCCACATCTAAAATTATGTTATAGTCACATTAATAAAGATATAAACACCCCCTTAGAAACTATTTGGGTGAAGGGTTTAGCATTAACTACGAGTACACGATACAACTTCGCTCGATTAGCCAGACCAAAAGTAATAACAACTAAAAACGGACTACGAACGCCTTATAATATCCCTCACTCAAGATGGCGACCGCGACTATGATCAGTACGGCACCTGGCAGAGTTTAAGACGGAAGCCGGAGGACGCGAGTGAAAGGACTAAAAAGAATAAGGTATTTTCCCCGTTCCCAGAAATAACTAACAGCAGCAAACTGAGAGTGATCTAAAACCGTGCGGATTACTCTGCATACAAATGTGAAATAACGCTGTTGTTTTCGCCGAGGTAAATAGACTTAAATATATTTATTCTCCATCCCCTTTAGTTTCACCTAGACACCATCCCATGCTGACAACTAATACACCTCCACAAGGAAGAGAGGTATGGAGGAAAAACACCATAGGAATATTACTGCCTAAGCTAGCGACATTTCGCTCAAGGTAAGCTTAATCAGACGCTAGACTTTAACTTAAGGTTTACCAACAGCCAAATTACCACTGTCTAAACTAGACCCTACCCATGGTTTCTTACAGGCACAATCCGGTTTCTAGCCACTCCACCTACCATGCAAAAGATATAAGATTCACCGCTCTAAAATAACTAAGATAATCAACTAATAAGGAATAACTCCATAAGGACATAGAGCCTCCTAACAAGAGGTAAGGTATAATTGCACTATCTTCATGCACTGTACTGTATGAGTCTAACTCCCATGTCAATAAGCCAACTAAATTATGCAAATTAAATTGGCAGGTTGTTTAATATTCAATAAAGAGGCAAGAACAGACCAAGAGGACAAAGTCCTGCTATATTCAGGAAATTACCTCCTAATGAGCTACTCGCCCTGACAAGACCAGGTAACTAATTAACCAAGCCATGTCTGATACAATGAAATTATCTTAGAAGAACAAGGAGTACTTACACCTCCCTTCTTTTTGTCTTTCTGTTTCATATCAACAGCTGCAGAAAGAACATTCATGTTTGTTATTTAACACCACCAACAGGAATGATTATCGAATGATATATGCATTTACAGCACTTCCTGCAGATGTTTTTACTGTAACTATTTTGATACAGTGACACTACTCCTGAAGAAAGTTCCGAGAAATATTAGAGAACTGAAACATGTTGAGTTTTCTCCATATAGTTTAGCACTTACTAGTTTGATGAAATAGTTACCCCACAACAGGGGCTTATGATCAGTGCAAGGCAGTAATAAATTTCCTGCAGAGATCACTTACACTATTAGCCAACTAGACATTTGCTATTAGATTGTATCTAAATCTACGTGTCACGACTAAATTGTCTGTTTTTAGACAGTGTGTTAATGTTTTACTATGTTAAGTGAATGGGATTGACCCACCGCCTTTTAAGTCTGAAATGTATTTTTTCTAAACTATTGAATATTAAAATATGACTTAATATGTACCACTTACAGCGTTGATTTAATGAATACTGACTGTAAGCTGTTGAAATGAGCTAACTACCTCTAATGTTTATAATAAGGATGAGCATGTGAAATCAGCCGGATGCCTGAAGGGAGTCATAAAGATGTTGATCCCTAAGAAGCATTGCTTCAAAATAGGATGTCTAGAGATAAAGGATTATGTGAGAGTGGTCGATGAATCACCCAGAGGGGGGAGTGTAGAGGAGGAGCCAAGTACCCCCACTCCAACTGCCCCACTTTCAGTATCTGAAAAATGGGAACTGAAGTATGTGACATATACAGAACAGTTGAACCATCAAAGAGCAGAGCTTGGGCTCTGTACAGTGCCTATACGAATACCCATACCTAAGAGAATCTGGGAGACAAAATACCCATTGAGGAAACCATACCTACATACAAGACAATATGATGGCCATTTGAATGAAATCGCTGAAGAAGCAAAGAAGATGACGGATAAAGGTGAATGGTGACGTTATACAAAACCAAATTGACACCCATATAAGGTATAAACAGACCAGAGAATGCAGGCAATCTATAAAATATTAAGATGAAGCAAGTATAAGTGAGATCTTTGGATCAAGGTGTGAAGAAGCTTATGCCACAGACTTGATGAAGATACTTAGTTTAAATGTGTACAGATGCTACAGAAACGCAAGCAGCAAAATAATCATGAAGCTAGCCACATGCTTTTAATAGATATATCACGGGAAGCGCCAATATATACATATATAGAAACATATGAATCAGTAAAGGATGGATGATTCCACTACGTTATGAAGCAGTACTGAACAAAGCAAGAAGGCCTCATTTCAGTGTTGCAGTTAAGAAAAGCAATTGAATTAAACAGAATAAAAGCTCAGCTAAAGAGTTGACTGAGCCAAGAAAGCCAAGGTCTTATCAAACTGGAATGGGTTGAAATTCGAAACAATTAGTGTAAAAGAACAGAGGCTCCTGTTCAGAAAGGTCAAGAAAAGACAAAAGACGTCATAGGACTATTGGAGAATAAAATCAAATACACAAAAAGCTCGATTTCATGGTGTCCAGTCACGTGGTAGAAGGAAGTTGGACAGTCGAGGTGGTCACACCTAGGCACGGAGACCGCTGGTGCCCACACTCCCTGAAATTCTGAGAGCACAGTACAAACTCCAGGCCAATCTTCAAAGCACTAATTGACACTGAACCATTGAGGTGATGATGGATTGCTACAGTAGTTGGTGGGAGGCTAGTGCTAAGACGAGCTCATCCGCACCTGGTTGTTCAGCCTGCGTGCTGCTAGACGTAGGTGGAAAAGTACTGACGGGGTTAGAAGCCAACCAATTGTAGAGGACCACGTAATTAGGGGTCCTATAGTTTGTGTAGCCAATGGGACGTTGTATGTTTAGTGACGTGCATATTGGCCATTTTGAGGGGATGGCTTAGTTGCCCAATCTGATGTTAATTATCCTACCACCACGTAGGATGATATTGGTAATGACGCAGGTCAAAACGTCTGTGATGACTAATTTTGGGTATAAGAGCCCAGTTTTTTAATGAAGTATTGAGAGTGAGAAGATCGAGCGATTGCTGATGTTCGTTGTGCTCTCCGTTTTATAGACTTGTTAATAAAACTGACTCACTTTGCCAAACTATTAAGTCATCTTGATTATTGATGTATGAATAAAATCTGCATCCCCATCCTTCTCCAGGGTATAGCTACTCTTCTTAAAGGGCTGTCTGAGAGAACACCCAGCTCACTTGGTAGCAGAGAAAGGATGGTTTGATAAGATAACTATCGGCTGTAGACATAAGTAAACTTTAGAGTCTCTGCAATATTGCACAACCTTTGCCATTCGGCTGACAGAACGTGAAGCTCCCCGTAGATAGTGGATAGTTTAATCCCAAAATTATTTGCAAGGATGGTTGATGGGACCCATAGTTTCTATAGGAACCCCTCCCACAACTACGGAAAGCGGATCGAAAAGCAACTCAAAGAGGCGGTAACAAAGGCGGTGATCCGAGGGTCTGAAGAAGAAAACATGTAAATGGTGAGTAAATTGACTAAAAAGTGTGGCAAAGGAATATATGTATAGCAAATAAGGAGAGTAACAGAGGGAGTTGGGATAAAATATAACATAAGAGTAAGAGTGTAAAATACATGTATATGGGAATTGAGATATTGACTTGAGTGTGGCCGAGCAATAAAATATAAAGCGTAATCGTGAGTGAGGCCATGATAAAATAATACACCCTGTTCCTAGACTTCAAAAAGTGCAAGCAGAAACCTTCATCTAGAGTCCCATAAGTGGATGGCTTAGGAGACGGGATCGATGAAAGACGATCCAGAAAGACATAGGTTTAAGTTCCAATCAGAGCAATTTTAGAGGGCAAGACAAGTCTAAAATAGTAGATCGTGCAAAATACATGTGACCGGTCAAGTCTGTCTGTTTTTTTTATGTGATTGAAAGGTGTGATGACGCCATAGCTGAAGGAAAAAATTCCCCGGTAGAAACGTGCGAAGTTGTGTAAAAAGAAAGGGATTATTTTTTAAATTGTATTTTGATGGTTGTGTTTTAGCAAGATTAAATTAAAATTGTGATTGACAGGATTGGAGCTTGCAACGATTCTTGCTCCCCCATTTTGTATTATTTTTGTGAGACGTAATTTTAAAATCTGAGATTGAAAATAAACGAGCGCTAAAACAAGTGAAGATGACGAATTAAGAATGGGGAATGTTACTTCATTAGTGCATCTTTGCAAGCAGCTGCCGAAACACGCGCCCAAACTTAGACAGTACAGTGCAGAATGTATTAAAGGAACCTTAGATAAAATGTTTATACCATGGCCCCAAGGCGGATCATTATCGAGTCTAGAACTATGGCAATTGTACCAACAAGAAAAGGAGGAGGAGCCTCCTTTAGATTGGATACACAATCTATGCAAAGAGTGGGGTGAAGAGGCTTCCGCTCCGCCCACCCCGTCTGAAACGAAAGAAGAAGTTATTAAAGACGATGAGCTATACCCATTAGGGGAACTTAAAGCTGCTGCGGGATATAGCAATCCCTTATGTAAGTCACCTATGCAAAGTAGTGACGAGAGTCCAGAGAAAGATGCTGAGAAAGTGGAAACCTACAAAGTCACCAGGGACAAGGGGAGACATGAAAAGGAGCGACATAATAGAGAAAGCACATCTGTAGATATAGGAAGAGAAATAAAAAGATGGAAAAGAGACAGAGATAAAACTGACGAGATAGCGCTCTGACAGAACAAATGGATGGGAGGTCAGATTTTACTTAAACTTGATGGTAAAGGCATCGAGGATGTTAGATAAAGGGGAGGTCAAGACGGACAGGATAGAAAAGACGGAAAGAGAAGAACGATTGAAAGATGAAGGGGCGAGAAGAAAAGCAAAGAACAGCCAATGAGCATGAGAGGCTAGAAAAGAAAAGAATAGGAGAAGAAGAGCAAAAGATAAGAGAGAAAAGAATAAAGAGACAGAAGGATGAAGAGATACGAAGGTCAAATGAAAGAAGGGATACAAAGAGGAAGGAAGAGGACAAAGTTAGAGAGGAAGCGAGAAAACGTAGAGAATTTGATGAGGATATGGAATATAAATGAAGGCAGAGAGCATGCGATCTCGAGTATTTGGAAAGGGAAGTAAGAAATCCCGATCCATTGGTAGAATGGTAGGTGGAATAGTGCAAATCTAGAAGACGAGTTTTACTCAAGAAGTATTGGAGAAGCGATCGATAAAGTATACCATGACATGAGAGCTCAGAAGGAAGCTCAGGGAAAGGGAAAAGATTATCGTCTCAAGAGCACTCCGTTGTATGACTCGGAGGAAGCCTCATGTAGCACGAGACATTAGAAGCTGTCTTTAGACAGACTGACTCTGAATAGAAATGAAGACGAGAGAAGTTGCATGAGTTGGGCACAGGCAATGTCAAACGAACAGAGAGATACCTTTCGGGTGAAGAGAGAGATCAAGTTCGTGACCACAAGGGATGTCTCTCTATGGATAGGGGAGTAAAATGGTCAGATTTAAATGTACCTGTACCCAAGGCATCAGAGCCATTGACACAGTCGAACCGACCCAGGGGGCAACCCCATGGTGCGAGGGGCGTGTCTCTGCTTTATGTAAGTAGGTAAAGATTATTTCCAGGAAGACAGTGATGTGGGAATATCACCCCGGCGGTGGATAGAAAATGATGAGAGATGAGAATGAGTTTGATGCTTTACAGTTCCCTTTGCTAGAAAAAGGAAGAACAAGGCCACAGTATATACCATGGCCTCAAATGGACAGAGATAATCTAAGGTCTAAACTCCCGATTTTGACTTCCGGTGCTGGGAAATGGATACATGAGCTAGAAAAGAGGACGGGAGGAAATACATTGGCTATAGGGGACATTAAAGGTCTTCTGATCGCCATACTTGGTGAGAGAGCCGACAATGTATGGACACGGGCAGGCTACCCTGGTGTGACTACAGTCAACCCTGTGCTTGATGGAGCGCCGTTTTACAATTACAGAGCAGCAGTTTGGAAAGTTCTTCGAGTACTATATCTGGACACGTCCGATATGGGAGCTATAATGACAAAAACGATGAAAGAAGGAGAGGATCCTTTGCTTTACATTCAAAATGTCCAAGATGCCTGGGCACTCGAAGCTCGTGAATCTTGGGGGAAATCTATACCTGTGTTCTATCATCTATTATGCCAAGGGCTGCCAGAGCAAGTGCAGAAGCAGCTAAAGAAATTAGTGGGTATAGATGCTAAACCATGGTCGGAAATTCAGTTGACTATTGCACATTACTGCAGACTTCTACAGGAAAAGAATCGCAAAAAAGATGATACTCGAAAAGGCAAGGAGGCAAAATTGGTTCAGAAAAAACTGTCCAAGTACGCCATTGAAGAGGCAATGTTAGCTAGTACAGACGGATCCATTTCACAACAATGAACATGCCACAGGCAAATAACCAAAGGCAGTTGGATCAAAGCAACAATGGATGTACTCCACGAGGAAGGGGTTTCCGAGGAAGAGGTTGGCAAGGTAATCAAGGGAATTGGCAGAATAATAGGGGAGGTTTTCAGAGCAATCAAGGTGGATTTCAGGATATGCAAAATGGGCAGCTGGGAAGACCACCACCTATATGTTAGACATGTGGAATGACAGGACATTTTGCTCGTTCATGTAGAAGTCAAGGCATGGTACAGAATGATCAAAGATATGAGGAAATTACACTAGCTTTGATCTAAAATGCAAAGTAGCCATCAAAGATTAAATTATCGTCTTCCCACGTTTCTTGTAACAGGATATCATATCTTCCAAGCTGGGATGACAAGACTATCAGGGTAATTCATGGAATAAATGTGCGCCGAAAAGGGAAGCGCAAGCATGAAAATCGCAGCGCATGCGTGGCAAAGCCGTGCACGCAGCCGTTCACTGATTCATGGAATGCGCTGCGCTTTAAAAACCAGGGATGTGCGCAAAATCCGTGGGTGGCGCACGTGGGGGCACATGTCACTAAACGGCATGCGCGACAGGGAAAGTGCACATCGTGTAGCGCACACAAGAAAAGTGGGCATAACACGGGTCGTAACACGCAGAATGGGGAACAACGCGTGAAAATGTGGGCATTACAGAGAAAATTCAGGAGGTAAATGCTCGCAACGCCGAGACGTGCGCTAACAACATGTATTCATGGAATCGAACAGGGGAAATCTGTGCGCCAAAAAAGACACGCTAATCCGGAAACACGTACACGAGCAGGAAGCAGGCGTAAGCGGCCCCACACAGCATAAAACTACGCGCAAACAACAAACAAGCTCATACGCTACAATGAATATACCGTTCCTTGTGGGACACCGCAGGAGGAGGAGGATAGCCAGGCCCCGCATTTCTTTACCTAGGACCAGCCTTTTTGGGATGCCTGATGACCAGGTGTACAGGTTTCCACCACACATAATCATAGAACTGGTCAGGGAGTGGGAGGATGCCCTCACCTCACCCACCCTGTGCTCCCAAGCACTGAGCCCCTTGGAAAAGCTGCTCAATGTACTGCACTTCTTGGCTATTGGGTAATTTCAGCAGACAAGTACCATAGTTGGGGGTGTCTCACAGGCCACGCAGTCACGCTGCCTAGACCAGGCGTTGGCTATCATGGCTGCACGGCCCTCAGTCCGCAGGCACATATATATGCCCAGAACACCTGCAGAAAGGCAGGCTGTCATCCAGGACATTTACGGGGTGGCACACTTCCTCAAAGTGCTAGGTGCCATTGATTACACCCATGTGGCTCTACGTCCTCCCAGGGCCACGGAGCACATCTATCGAAACCGTAAGCACTGGCATTCCATCAACTTGCAGGTTGTATGTGATGCCAAGGGAATCATCACCTCAGTATATGCCAACTATCCTGGGTCCTTCCATGATAGTTTCATATTCAGAATGTCACCCCTAAACCGGGACCTGGAAGATGGGCGGCATGGTGACACATGGCTAATAGGTGAGTATAAATGCCTCTGCACATGCATCCATGTCTGACACTGAGAAATGTGAAAACACCACTAATGACAACCATTGTCACCTCCCCAGGGGACAGTGCCTACCCTCTGAGCACCTCCATGATAACGCCAATTCGTAACCCCACCACACCACCCGAGGTAAGATACAACACAGCCCATATTGCAACCCGGGGCATAGTGGAGCGCACATTCGAAGTGCTCCAGTCATGCTTTCGCTCCCTTGACCGCTCTGGTGAGCAGCTGCTATATGCGCCCCCAGCAGTGTGCAGAATCATAGTGGCTTCATGTGTCCTGCACAACATTGCAACCCAACGGGGCGTGCCTGTGGACATAGGGTGTCTCCACATCCCCAACCACATGCACGGCCGCTGCGCATGGGAGGAGAAAGGGCACTTGGCGAGGCAGCCCGTACCCAGCTTGTGGCAAATTACTTCACCTAAAATTCCACCCCTGTGGAGTGCACACAGGCCAGGCACATACCAGCTGACAATCAATGATGATGACAAAAGGGACAGTCAACTGTCACAACCATACCAGCCTGAGATTGTTCACCTGGAAGTGCTACATGCTGTGCATCCCTAGCTGATTGCTGCATTTAGCCCAGTATTTGATTGCTGCATTTAGCCCAGTATTTAATTGCTGCATTTAGCCCAGTATTTGATTGCTGCATTTAGCCCAGTATTTGATTGCTGTATTTAGCCCAGTATTTGATTGCTGCATTTAGCCTAATATTTGATTGCTGCATTTAGCCTAATATTTGATTGCTGCATTTAGCCCAGTATTTGATTATTGTACTTAGCCTAATATTTGATTGCTGCATTTAGCCTAATATTTGATTGCTGCATTTAGCCTAATATTTAATTGCTGCATTCAGCCCAGTATTTAATGTTTAGTGTCAGACAAAGCCACACATTCATGCAGCATGAAGGAGTACCCCCTTGCAAAATACGACATCATAATATTTGATTGCTGCATTTAGCCTAATATTTGATTGCTGCATTTAGCCCAGTATTTGATTATTGTACTTAGCCTAATATTTGATTGCTGCATTTAGCCTAATATTTGATTGCTGCATTTAGCCTAATATTTAATTGCTGCATTCAGCCTCAGTATTTAATGTTTAGTGTCAGACAAAGCCACACATTCATGCAGCATGAAGGAGTACCCCCTTGCAAAATACGACATCAAAATAGTGGCATGTCACCCAACCCCTCCCCATCTCAGCTACCCAACACACCATGGCATGGCATGCAATGTGAAAGCAACCAAATGAATGCACAACACATGACACAAGTGTCACAAAGTGCACTGACCCAAATGGAAACAGGCCACAGATGATGTGCTCTCAGTAATGAATAAAAAACAACACACATGAACAAATACTTACCAGCAAGACAAAACATCAGTACAGGATCAAACAGTGGCAATATATGTCAGTAAAAATTAAAGTAGTGCAAGTGTCACAACCTGAGTAAGGTAGCAAATCGTCCGCTTCCAACTGCAGAGTGTTGCAGGTAGACAAATGTGTCCATATACTGCATACAACATGAACTGCATCTGCAAAGGGGACAGGCTTGTAAAGAAATGAAGAAGGTACATGTATATAAGTTAAAAGTAATGGATGTACAACCATATATAAATCCACCATGCAGTGGAGAATTGAACAACAATCCCCACTAGGGATGTATACACAGTTTTGACTACAGACTGCCCACACAATTTATGGGAGCCCAATGTCACTGTGTAAGTTACTGTCACTTGGTCACACCCTTTGCGAGCCCATGGAAAGGGGAAGCAAGAGGGGTGTGTGTGTCAGGAACCCAAGTTTCTAAATCAAAGATAGGACAAGCCTGCATGTGCCCAGCTGGAATACACAGTGGATGCCTACGGAGCCACACAAAGCAACACACTGTAAACAAAAAAGAAAATAAAAAATGGCCATGTCTGGACCAGAGGGGAGGAGGCCACCCAGGAGGGACGAGGTACAGGGTGCACCCCAACACCCACATGTGTGGATGTTGAGGAAAAAAAAACCTCCATGGGCTCATGGCCTACACCGCTACGCTACAGTGGGAGAACTGCTGTAGCTGTCATCACCCTCTGGTGCTACATCAGAAGGTGGGCGTGATATGGGAGGCAGACCACGCAAAGCCCTGGCATGCTCCTCCATGCCAGCAAGCATGCGGGTGTGAAAGGTTTGGTTCTGCAGGATGATGGTACGGAGATCCCCATGCAGCACCTCACGGGTAGCATGCATTTCTGCCTGCATGGCCTCGCGTGATGCCCGGATCTCCTGACGGGTTGCCTGGGGCTCAGCTGAGAGTGTGCGTGTCAGCTGCTCCAGCTGCTGTTCTGACCGTGTACTCCGGGACACCTCAAGTTCACACAGAGTATCTCTGAGGGAGCTGTGTTCTAACCTCAGGGTTTCCCTGTGGGCCTGTGACTCTGCAGATATGGCTGTGCACAGAGTCTCCAGTTGTCATGCATGCTGGACGTGGTCCTACCTCCTACGCTCGTAGAACAGCTAGACCGTTCTATTCCAAATGGCGGTTGTTCGATACGTTGCCGGGAAAACGACGTTTGCACTTTTCACGTCGCTAACTTCACGTCTATTCTGCTTCGTCACGTGAACTACGGCATTACGTATTTAAGCAGCGTGGAAACTTCACTCGCTGCTTCTGATCGAATCATTTGGCGTTGTGTAGCTGAACCTCCGGTCTGCATCCTTGCAGGTTACTACAGCTACTTTTTGGGCCTTCTATAGCGTGTTTTCCGCCACACGCTGATTCCTGGAGCTGTTTGGTTGCGTGTAAATCCACACGCGCACGTTTTCTTCAAACGCGGCTGGCCTGGGCTGCGTGAATCCTGTTCGCGTGTAAATCCACACGCGCACGCTATCTTCAAGCGCTGCTGGCCTGGGCTGCGTGAATCCTGTTCGCGTGTAAATCCACACGCGCACGCTATCTTCAAGCGCTGCTGGCCTGGGCTGCGTGATTCCTGTTCGCGTATAAATCCACACGCGCACGTTGTCTTCAAACGCGGCTGGCCTGGGCTGCGTGAATCCTGCTCACGTGTAAATCCACACGCGCACACTATCTTCTAGCGCTGCTGGCCTGGACTGCGTGAATCCTGCTCGCGTGTAAATCTACACGCGCACGCTATCTTCAAGCGCTGCTGGTCTGGGCTGCGTGAATCCTGTTCGCGTGTAAATCCACACGCGCACGCTATCTTCAAGCACTGCTGGCCTGGACTGCGTGAATCCTGCTCGTGTGTAAATCCACACGCGCACACTATCTTCAAGCGCTGCTGGCCTGGACTGCGTGAATCCTGCTCGCGTGTAAATTCCACACGCATATATATTGTCTTCAAACGCTGCTGGCCTGGACTGCGTGAATCCTAATCGCGTGTAAATCCACACGCACACGCTCTTTTCTTTGCGGCTGTACAGAACCGCGTGTACTTGTTTATACCTTAAAAGGAGCGCTATTTCCAACTCCTGCACCTGTGATATTAACAGAGGGATTGATTCATTTCTATACTTTACTCTACGTGGGAAGGAAGCTTTTCAAGGATAATTGGAAGGTGACAGTGAACAGTACTTTGGACGCTATCCTGTGGTGCATCAACCCGGTATCTAGCGTGAGCCTCGTTCCGTTCGGGATAAGTCTCCCTTACTAATCTTCCCTTCCTTGTCGTTTGTTCTACCTTGGATTCCTCAAGAGACTCTGCTGGATTCATCTGCCCTAGACTCAAGGTCAGTGTGTGCATTCATGACATTTTCTATTCCATCATACCCAGGTTGGGGCAGTTATTCATGATACTTTATTTTGTTCTAGGCTGACTTCCTATACCTTACCCACGCCCTATCCAGTGATCCATCACTCTGCCTGTTTTACCAGTCAGAGAGTTGTATCATTTGGAAGGTCTTAACTTGACTTCACAACTATCAAAACGCGTGAACAGGGATCCGGAAGACCCTACCACCTGTATCCTTTTGAGTACTGTATCCTTTTCAGTTAATACTTTGGTGCTCTCTGACACCAGTCCAGCCTGTCGCTCCCTGTTGGACGCCAACATGTTCTCCCTGTGTGAGTGGCAAATGTACTATGTTGCCTGCTGCTGGAGCTCCACCTACCTTTCAGGGGGGAGAATGGAAGTGGCCACCCTATCCATGGCCTGAGCCATCATTTCTAACGATGCCCAATGTTGTGCTGCTATAGTGTACATGCAGTTTTCCCACGCAGTATTGCATGGATACATCACTGGTTGGTCACTTCGACATGACAGAAGACAGAAGACAATTGTCATGTTCAACATTCAAACAGGGCCCCAAAATGATTGTGTGCAGGCCATGTGTAGGTGCACATTACTCAATCGGCATGATTGTTCAAATCATTCCCATAATAAGGTTCCCATAATAAGGTAAGAAATGTGGGCCATTGTTGGGTGTGTTCTATGACTGAAGTATGTCACATTTGGGGCAGTACAGCACAAACATGTGTGGTAAAAATGCTAATGATTTCATCAATCAGGAAGAATGAACAGGAAAACTGTATGAACAGTGTTGTGACAAGATGACAGTTGGAGGGCAAGTGCAGTTATCAGGTGCAAATTGTCAACTGCGGTCATAAGGGATACCGTGAAACCGAAGCCCAAGGGCAGGAAATGGCTTGGAGGGACCACATGGGTGACGCATAGCAGTCATGACTACACAGCCTCACCTGGCACTCAATCAGAACACATCACCCAAGCAACATACACATGGATTGCACACACAAGCATGGGCACTCACCGGACATTGCTTCAAGATCTGGTAGGTCTCCCAAGCCTTGGATCTAATCCTCTGTGATGAAGGCTCCAGCAATAGACTCATGTTTAGTGAGTTGTTCCTCCTCTGGTGGAGACCCACCGCCAGTCACCAGAGTAGAGGCATGTTTGGAAGCCAGCTTGTTCTTTGCTCTGCGTTTGAGGTCATTCCACCGCTTAGAGCAATCATCAGCTGTGCACCTCACAAATCCAAGGGAACTAATGTGGTCCGCGACGGTCTGCCTGTGGGCCCTACGTTGTGCAGTCGTAGTCTTGCACCCTGCAGTCACCCCCATTTCACAGCCATGGGCCGACATGTAGTGCGTCTAGTTCTGCATCATTGAAACTAGGCTTCCTTGACGTGCCGGAGTGGGTAGCCGTGTCTGGGGTCCCAGCCTGTACCGCAAGAGCACCCTTCTTCCTCTTGGAAGGTGGTGCGGACCCTGAGTGGCTTACGCCGCTCTGGTTTGTAGGGGCTGAAGTGCAGGTGGATTGGGCACTGTAAGTAGCCAAAGGCACAATGACAAAAGGTCTCACTGCAGGCATTGGCATTGCTGGGTGATGGCAGGACCAACCTCGGTGTGATGGATTTGGACTAACACTTTCCCGACTGGGAGACTCTGAGCTGGGGTGGATTGAGCTGCAGCTGCCCCTGCAGCCTCCTCACCCTGGCTACTTGGGGCAGCAGATGACATTGCTGCCCCAGATCCACGGGGCCTGTTGACAGCAACTTTCACCGCCACACGTGGCTTTGACTTGGTGACACGGAAGTCAGCCTGGGAGTCATCCTGTGCCAGTTCTGTTGACAATATGGGGTGTGTTAACAAGGGCTGAGCTGGTGTCAGCTACATCTCCCCGACCCATTGGGGGGGGGGCATAGGTGTCCCTGATTGGTCCTCCACACACTGGCCTCTTGGGTCACCCTGCACATCCTGGCCACGTCCCCTACCGTGCCCACCTCTTTGAGGTCGTCCACCTTTGCCTCCTTTACTACTTGGTCGCCTCCCAACCTTGGCACTGATGTTGTTGTGCGAATGGGAGGTGCAGTAAACAATTGTCCTGGGCAATTGGGGTAAAAGGGGTAGGGTACTAGATGGAATACGTATGCTAGTGCTCTAGCAAGGCTGCCTGTGACCCCTGGGGGAAGATGACGAGTCACGCAATGCTCAGGGACCCCGAAAACAAAATGTAACGTGCACGCGACCCCTGGTAGACCATGTGTGTGGAATAAAGAACCTGCACTACGCTGTGGCACCCAGAAACACAAAAAAAAGCGTACGCGTGGTACACGCAGGCTACAATGACCTCTGAATGGGTATGCAATACACGGGGGCGCAGTTTAAAAATACATGCGCGGCTCACCGTCTGCCTGGAAAAAGAACGTGAAAAAGACATGCGTGTGCGCGTAGGCAACACCCCCACCAAAAGAAGAATTGAACGCTGTCTGAGTATACAGGGAGTACGAACTGGAACCATTGTGAAGTAATCGCATGTGAACAGAAATACAAGATTCACCCGCTCGCTCTCCACAAAAAACACGTACAAGAAAATGGCATCCTACGCGTACCTTTTAACCCAGCTAACACGTGCAACATCACTTACGCGCGTACACACTAAGGGCCTTTCCTCCAATTACATGCAGTGACACCCAGACGCGCACTTTTTGCACGTGTAAAATGAACATGCACCCGTATTGAGGGAAACGCCCTTGCACTTCACATCACTGACGCGCTTACGCGCTAAGGGCCTTTCCTCAAATTACACGCTGACACACAGTTTTTTCACATGCCAAATCACTCCGTATCAAGCTGGCCACGCAACAACACACGGAAGACCACGCTCCTGCCCAGAAGGCCATTTTCCTGCCCACCAGAGCCACGAGCACGCTCCCACCTGCCATCTGCTGCTGCCTGCATGCCTACTGGCCACATGTCCTGCTATTTGGTGCCTGCACGTCAGCCATCTGCAGGGGTCCAGTTGCTGTGACCACCCCTGCTGGAACAGAGGACTCCCGACTAGTATGCCATCGCTCCACAGCCAAGCCCCAGGACCCAGTTGCCCACCCACACCTGCCTCTGGGGTTGTCATGTCAGACACAACACCATCTGGCACCACTGGCAACCCCCAGCCAGAGAGGCAGAGGGCTACCAGCTTCAGTGCCAATGAAGTTGGTATGCTGGTGGAGCGAGTCCTGGGGCAGTATGATGCCCTCTTTGGAAGTTTGCACGCCGACAATGAAGGACGGAAGAGGATCTGGATGGACATTGTGGCTGCCATCTACGTGGAGGGAGTGGCAGTCCACGACATTCAACATGTCCGGAAGGGCTGGGAGGACTTCAGGACCAGGACCCTCAACAAGGCCCAGTGCCTCTTGAAGGCAGCGGATGCTGAGGGGTGCTGGGTCTGCCTAACCAACAACCAGATGAGGGTCCTGGAATGTATACGCCCAGCGCTCCACCTCCAGGTCCTTGAGAGGCAGACCCGTCCGGAGTCGAGCGGTAAGTGTACATGCGTACTGATTGGACGCTGTGCATGTTGAGGTGTGGCAGGAGTGTGCAGGTTGCACATACGTCTTTGTAGGGGAATGTATTGATGTGTAAGTACAGGGACATGAGCCTGCCGCATGTGAGTCCTGTCATGTGTGAGACACATCGATGGCGTATGTGTTGGAAAGCATGCTGCCCGAATGCATGTGTGGGTGCACACATTTTACATTTCTGTGTATGTACTGTGGCATGGTTGTGGTGTCACACATGGATGCTGGTTCCACCTGCATGTATCTGCACTATGTACATGTGCATGTGTGTGTATTTGACAAGTGTGCAACTGTGATACACCATGGATGCATGTGACACTGACATGTAGGAGGGTGATTGCCAGATGTGACATGGATGGCGATGTTATCACTGCGACAGGTGGTGGAGATGTACAGATGCATGTATGTCTGGTGGCGTGTGTGCATGTGTTCTGCACTCCCCGTGTTGCATGTGACGTCAGGCTAACCTTCGGCTGCTCATGCTGTTGTTTGTGTATGGATGGTGTTGCCTGGTTCAACATTCCTGTTGATTTGCTCATGTGTGTGAGTTGAAATGATATGTGTGTTGGGGAGTGTGATGCCATGTCTGAAGTTTGACACTGCCACTCATGTGCAACTGTCATGTGTGTATCAGACCATTGTACAGTGCCCTGATGCCTGTGTTCTATCTCTCCCGGTCTGCAGCATCAACTGATGAAGAGGGCGGAGACGGTACTGTGGAGCAAAGCGGTAGGGATCGCACCGCCAGCCAGAGACGCAAGGCCCGGCTCCCCTCCCATGTTGTAATCTCCTCGGGGAGTGAGGTGTCTGGTGCCGTGTCCGTGGCCACAGCTGCCGAGGGTAGGTCCAAGAGGCGGAGGCCGGAGGTGGACCCGTCGGCAGCAGAAGGGGCAGCTGAGACCCCACAGGGTCCGATGGAGGAAGATGGCACAGAGTCATCCAGGTTAGTGGGGGGTTTGGTTGAGGAGGAGGCCGTGGAAGGGACACACACGGGGTCTGGAGGGGGGATTCCACTGGTGCTAGTGGTGCAGTCCAGGCACAGGGACAGGAGGCAGCACAGGCCGCCGCGGAGGTGCCTGTGTGTAATCCTGTCCCCGATCCTGTGACTGCATCATCCCGCACAAGCAGGGATGCGTTCGTCCAGACCCGTTTTCAGGGAGGGGATGAGCGCACAACAACTGGCCTTCCTCTCCCTGCGGATGTGGCAATCAGGGACCGGGTTGAGCCTGTCCTGGCTGGGATGGTGTGCGTCAACGGGGCATGCGAGATGACCTGCAGAGTTTTCGTGAAGACTCTGCATGTTATCTCGGATGCCTCTTTGACCGTGTCGACCTACTAGGACGGGTCACCAGTGCTGGATTCCTCTGTGTGCTGGACCTTGTACCGACCCCCTCCTCAACTGAACCCCCTATGCGCCAGTCGTCCTCGTGCCATCTTCCGGCCCAAGTATCACCTGGGTACCCTGTGGAGCTGCCTCTGACCCAGCGGCCAGGCTGGAGGAGGACACATCCCTGCCACAGTCGGGATTCAGAGGTCCAGCAGGGGCGGGCACCCCAACAACTGGACCACAGCAGGAGGAGGACGTGCAGTCATCAAGAGCCAGGGAACAGGCACAGCATCAGCAGGCTCAAGGCGGGAGTGATGATGGCTCGGGGCCATCAACATCATAGGGGCAGGCATCGGCCGGAGGGCAGGAGGCCCCTGGATTGGGATGTCTTCCGTGTGGCAGCGGTTGGGCCAGCAAATAGATTCAGAGCGGCGGCGGGTGGAAGAGGCACGGCTCACTATAGTCAGGGTGGAGAACTCCATGCGCAGGGCGCTGAGGCGGGCTGAGTGCCTTGAGGCATTTTGCAGAGAGTTGAAGGTGGACATGGCTTTATCTCTGCGAAACCTCGGGGCCATGGAGAAGGCCTGCCTCCAGGACGTGGAACGGGAGTTCGATGATGCCCTGGCCCAGGAAATCAACAAGTGAGCCGTAGGACTTGCCCACCGCCATTGTATATAGTTAATTAGTGTTAGGTTTCCTTTCTGTTTTTATTTAATTTGGGGCGCTTGGACAATGCCCCACCTTTTTGTACATAGTTGTTCATTAGGTAGGCTTCTTTGTAGGTTTCCTTTCAATGGTTGGGCTCATGGACCCTGGATTTGTACTTTGTATATAGTTCAACACTGGATTTCACTTCATTTAATTTTTTTTTTACCATGGATCAATGGATTAGTCTTATTTTTTCACTTTGGATTTGGTTTGACGGACAGACACGTTGGACCCATGTGCTTTTGGATTGATTTGGATTCTGCTTTCACACATTTTTTTTGAATATTTTGGACATGCAGCTTTTTCTTTATTATTTCCATTATTGTGTGATTTCATTTCATTCCCTTGCTTTTGTGTTTAATACATTTTTATTTCATGTTTCAATGTGTGGTATTCTCTCTTTGGTTTCATGCATGTCACGATGTGTGTTTTCTCATTCACTTGCACCCATTGTGTGTGTGTGACGGACATGTATTGATGTGCATACTTGCCATTTGGGATGTATCATGTGATGGGGATTTCAATGTGGGGTGGATGTAATACTTGGTTGTGTGTATGGACTGGTGTGGGGTGGGATTTGGGTGGCCATAAGGCCCATGATTGTGGATCGTGATGACGTGTTGGGGGGCCCTGACTCATGTTTCCCCCATGATTCAGGGCCTGCTGGCAGGTGCCTGTCACTGCTGGGTGGGTGAGTGGGTGGGGAAACATGAGTCAGGGCCTGCTGGCAGGTGCCTGTCACTGCTGGGTGGGTGGGGGTGCAGGGGGATATGAGTCAGGACCTGCTTGTAGGTGCCTGTCACTGCTGGGTGGGTGGGGTGTAGGGGGACATGAGTTGGGGCCTGCTGGCAGGTGCCTGTCACTGCTGGGTGGGTGGGGGTGCAGGGGAAGATGAGTCGGGGCCTGCTTGCAGGTGCCTGTCACTGCTGGGTGGGTGAGTGGGTGGGGGGACATGAGTCGGGGCCTGCTTGCAGGTGCCTGTCACTGCTGGGTGGGTGAGTGGATGGGAGGACATGAGTCAGGGCCTGCTGGCATGTGCCGGTCACTGCTGGGTGGGTGGGGGTACAGCGGGACATGAGTTGGGGCCTGCTGGCAGGTGCCCGTCAATGATGGGTGTGTGGGAGACATGTGTGAAGTCTCCCAGGTGCATGGTGCCATGCAGCCTGCCTGCGGGGCATGCCCAGGGGTGATGGGCTGCCTGCGGGGCATGGGGAGGAGGGTAGGGACACACCAGGGAGGGACCACACAGCCAAATGGCGTGTGTAACTCTCTGCGCACCCCTCAGAATACACGTACCCCTCTCGCGCTAGTGAAAACATGTGTAAAACTTCCTGCGCACCCCCGAAATATAGGTACCCCGCTCGCACAAAGCCTATCGCGTGTGATATTTCCTGTGCATCCCCAAAATACACGTACCCCGCTCGCACAAGTCCTGTTACGTGTGATACTTCCTGCGCACACCCGAAATACACGTACCCCACTCGCACAAGGCCTATCGCATGTGATATTTCCCGCGCACCCCCGAAATACACGTACCACGCTCGCACAAGGCCTATCGCATGTGATACTTCCCACGCACCCCCAAAATACACGTACCCAGCTCGCACAAGACTTATTGCGTGTGATACTTCCCAATGCACCCCCAAAATACACGTACCCCGCTTGCACAAGGCCTGTCGCGTGTGATACTTCCGGAACACACCCGAAATACACGTACCCTGCTCGCACAAGGCCTATCGCGTGTGATACTTCCCGCGCACCCCCAAAATACACGTACCCCACTCGCACAAGGCCTGTCGCGTGTGATACTTCCATTGCACCCCCCAAATACACTGTACCGGCCCTGTGAACTGGTGCAGGTTAGCGCGGCCCTTTGCGCTGCATTGGGGATTTCAATGCCTTTTCCTTGCGCAAGGGGCATTCTTGGGGGCGTAACTGCAAGCTGCGGGATGTTCTCTGCACCAGCGCTCAAAATAGCTTTGAAATTCCATGAATACGCGGTGGGCCAGAATGCTGTTTAGCGCACATGGCTGGCGCACGCTGGCGCACGCTCCCTCTCTGTGCTGCTCGCGTGCGCTGCCTCTGCGCTGAAATCTATGAATTACCCCGTATGCTATGTTTTCCTGTAGCCCCGCAATGTTCCAGGAAACAATAGAGAGAATTAAGGATATCGTTGCCTAGCAGTACGGCCCGTGATTGGCCCGCCTGCCTACTTCCGTGATTTGCCTTTGCCGGATGGCGAGAGCCGGCCCGCCCTCATCAAGGCCCGCCAAAATAAGGCCAGCGCTGTTTACAGCTTGTTTCCGCCGAGGCTGCCGTCTGCCAGTCCCCCTGGCCCAGCACAGTCTCATCTCCAAGGTAACTCGCAAGCCTCCCGCAACGTAATGACCCCACAATAGTTGCCTATGACTTTCACCACTCCAGTTAGCTGGGCGCCCTACGCAACGCCTCTCAAGAAAGTACCCTCACAGATATCCTCTCAGTTGTTGAAATTTAATTCGAACAATTAACTATTACCCTACCATTGCACTGGCAATGTAGGGACTATAATAACACTAACTACTTATCCCATGTCAC
Organism: Ambystoma mexicanum; assembly: GCF_040938575.1. NCBI lineage: Eukaryota > Metazoa > Chordata > Amphibia > Caudata > Ambystomatidae > Ambystoma > Ambystoma mexicanum. The sequence continues at coordinate 1,045,913,448 of NC_090924.1, forward strand.
AAGCAGATTTGCATTTTTTGCACTAAAGGTCCTTACTGGCCTTGCAGGGCCCCTTCTTTGTCACGATCTATGCTTGCTCCTGTTACTCCCATACTGCATTTTATCTCCAACTGTGCCTAGATTCTGCCTGACCTCCTCCGGCTCTTGTTCTCAGCCCTGCCAGCACTGCACAATTGTGCTTAATGTCTGTGTATCACTTAGCCATGGCATGACCACACGCGCTATGTTACATGCATCCTGCGGCTTCCAACCCTCCTGTACTGAGCCTTACTCGGGACGCCCACTCCCCACCTGCCCAGTCTACACTGGATGCTAGCCAGTATATTTGCTGACCTTCTTCTAACTTCCCACAATGATAATCCTCGCCCTCTGAAGGGCCCTAGTCTCCCCCACTAGCACCCCACTAACACAGCCATACTCCTGATCACTGTAGTCAGCCCAATATTTGATTGCTGCATTTAGCCCAGTATTTGATTGCTGCATTTAGCCCAGTATTTAATTGCTGCATTTAGCCCAGTATTTGATTGCTGCATTTAGCCCAGTATTTGATTGCTGTATTTAGCCCAGTATTTGATTGCTGCATTTAGCCTAATATTTGATTGCTGCATTTAGCCTAATATTTGATTGCTGCATTTAGCCCAGTATTTGATTATTGTACTTAGCCTAATATTTGATTGCTGCATTTAGCCTAATATTTGATTGCTGCATTTAGCCTAATATTTAATTGCTGCATTCAGCCCAGTATTTAATTGCTGCATTTAGCCCAGTATTTGATTGCTGCATTTAGCCCAGTATTTGATTGCTGCATCTAGCCTAATATGTGATTGCTGCATTTATCCTAATATTTGATTATTGTACTTAGCCTAATATTTGATTGCTGCATTTAGCCTAATATTTGATTGCTGCATCTACCCTATTATCTGAGCTTTCTACTTGATGGTTGTTCCTAGCCTACTTTGCCTAGCATCTAATTGCTGCATCCAGTCCATCCTCCCTACACATAGCCTACCCTGCCATTGCTAATACTCGATCAATGCAGGGAACAACAGGCCCCAGCCTAACCAGGAGTAACACTATGTACTCTTACATGTCTAACCTAGCCTTCCAAGTATCACTCTCAAATCTGATAATTATACTCATTACCACTGCCTGCATCACCATGCAAACCTTCCAGCCTTTCGAGGATCCAAGAGTCCACATACAGTCAATACTCACAACCCCTTGAATCTTAGCACAGAGGAACCATAGACTCCGGGCTCGACTTCCCAAAATATTCGAACCTTTTAAGAAATAAAACATCAACCTGGACCACCTTCGTCCGAAACTACCTCTACCTTTAGAAGCTACCGGCTCCCCCAGCCATAAACCTCATCCTAAAAGAAATAAGCCTACTGCCAAACTGCCGCCTATAGTACCACCAGAACCCGACCTAAAAGCTGCCCTAATTAATGCAAGATCGTTAGTCGCTCATGCTACAGATGTAGCGGACGTTATCCGGGAAAAGGACCTTGACTTCATCGCCATTACGGAATCGTGGCTCCACGATGCAGCAGGTCCTGCACTTACTCTAGCAGTCACAGACAATTATACGATCCTCAGAGCTGACAGACCAGATGCACATGGTGGAGGAATAGCGATTATCGCCAAAACTAATCTATCCATGAGAATCACCTTCACACCCAACCTTAAATCTTGTGAGTTTCCTTCCATCAAATTACCCATTGCCAATTCGCAAACATTAAACATCCATCTCCTCTACAGACCCCCAGGACCTATCAGCTCCTTTAACGAAGATATCACAACTGTTATCTCTGAGAAGCTAAAAAACTCCTCACAAACGTTAGTGCTAGGAGACTTCAACCTAGCTTAGAATGATATCAATGATCACCAGGCCACCACCGTAGCCAACACCTTAGCTGAACTAGGTTTCACGCACAAGGTGAATACTCCCACCCATGCCAAAGGGAGAACTCTTGATTGGATCGCCAGTCACAATTGTAACTCCTCCATAATAGCCATTACCCCCAAATATGGACGGACCACCATCTAATCTCTTTCACTATCAACACTAAAAGACCCATAGCTCCTACACCCCCCCCCAGCCATACCCACTCTAACTAGAAATAATAAAAATATCACGGCAGAGAATATCTTGCCCCATACCCTACCTAAACTCAACTCTTTACCAGAATACACTGATCCAAACCTTCTAGTGGAGGAATTCAATAATGCCATGACATTGCTCTTGACAGCGTTGCTCCACTTAAACTTAGGAATAGTAAACCTAGAAAGCACCTAAACGTTTGGTTTACCCCCCACCTAAAAAAATCTAAGACTACAAAAAAGAAAATGCCAAACAATATGGAACTTGCATCCTACCGCTGAAAATAAATCCAATCTAACAAACATCTCTAAGCAATACAAAAAGGACATCATCTTGGCCAAACAAGAAACATATAACAATAGGATTACCCAAGCCAATTCCAGCACGAAGGCGCTCTTCTCCATCCTAAAAGACCTGGAAACGCCTATCGCTGTACAGGATGACTCTATCAAAGACAAAATCTGGTGCACAGACATACAGCTGGCTCTCACCACCAAAGTATCCAACCTCCAATCCAAAATTGCCCTAAAGAAAGCCTCATTACCAGCCAAAACCCAAACCCCCGGGGACAAAATCCTTACACCCAAACCCAATGAATGTACCCAATTCAGCTTCTCTAAGGTCTCAGTAACTGAAGTAGAGAAAACTATTCTGGCTCTCAAACCATCCAATTGCAAAGGAGACCACTGCCCAGCACAATTGATCAAGGACGCTGCTAGAGATCTACCTCCCTTTATCACAAAACTCATCAATGCCTCCTTTAACTCAGGCATCATTCCACGTAACCTAAAGGAATCCTGGTTACTCCCCCCTATTGAAAAAACAAACACTGGACCCCAACATTCCCACAAACTACAGACCCATCACAGCAGTGCCCTTCTTACTAAAAATACTAGACAAGGTAGCTTACACCCAAATTCAGAATTTCCTCGAGGTGAACCAGCTCCTTGGCGTCCGCCAATCCAGCTTCCGACCTTTACATGGCACAGAGACTGCCCTTATTAATTTGAAGGCCCAAATAGACTTACTCAGAGACGAGGGCAAAGTAGCTCTCCTCCTCTTACTAGACCTCTCAGCCGCCTTCGACCTGGTGGACCACAAAGTCCTGTGCAATCACCTGGACTCGGCGGCCCACTTCTCAGGGGAGGCCATAGTCTGGAGACAATCATTCCTCAGTGACAGGACCATGAGGGTGTTCTCCCCTTCAGCGGCAGCAGACCCGATGCCCATCACCTGCGGAGTGCCCCTGGGATTCTGCGTCTCGCCAACACTTTACAACATCTTCACCAAGCCACTCTTTGACGATCTTGACAATCTGGGTATCACCTACACTAACTATGCAGATGATACCCAGATTCTCCTACCACTTACCGGGGATTATGGGGAAGATCTGGCTTTGTTGAACAGAGTCTATAGCATCGTTCAAGCATGGATGGCCAACCACGGCCTCTGCTTGAACGATGACAAAACAGAGCTTATCATCTTGGGCTCTGCAGCCCGCATCTCTAAACTCAACCGAAACTATTCTGCATTCATCATTGATGGGAACACTATTAAGGTCTCTCCTTTACCAAACAGGTGAATTCACTGGCCTCATCCACGGCCTATACATGCAAATTAATATGAGCCGCAAACAATTCCTATCAGAAGACAGCTGTCTTATCCTAGCTAGAGCCCTCATCCTATCAAAATTAGACTTTTGCAACTCCCTCTTTATAGGGACTTCCAAACAAATAATCAACAGAATACAAGTGCTCCAAAACAATGCACTTAGAGCGTCCCTAAGCATTCCGAGAAGAGCACATATTTCTGAAATAAGACGCAAACACAAATGGCTCTCTACCCAAGAAAAAATCAACCTTAAAGCTGCATCCCTCATCCTTATGTGCCTTAACAACAAAGCCCCCTACTACCTCATAGAACGATTTACTAGAAAAAAAACCCTACTAGACTCACTAGAACAGTCAGCCCCAACTCCCTTTTAGTGCCCAGATTTAAGCTAACCACTATCAGAGGTTCCGGGTTCCCTGTCAAGGCAGCTCTATTGTGGAACTCCCTACCCCAGGCACTTAGATCTGACCTAACATTCAATAATTTCAGAACAAACACTATAAAAAGGCTTACCGAAAATGCCACATAACGGGTACTCTCCCACCCACCACTACATGCATTTCACCTGTCATAGACTGACCTGTTACTAGGCAACGTTAGCTATATATTGAATGCGTGGCTGTGTTTTTCCTGTATTGTACATGCGTCACCCTGTGGAGCCAAGAATTTCCTGTTTTCTGTCATATGTTGTAACCGTAACCTTTTCTGCATCCAAGTTGTAAACTTCCTTGTCTTATGCGCCCTGCTACTCGAGGGTCCGGCGCGCACAACAAATAAACAAACAAATAAACAAGGACAACAGAGACTTCATTGCTTCTTGATTATTGTCCAATATTACAGATGTTTCAATCAGGGACATTTAGAACACTACAAAGGGAGCCTTTCTGCGTCTATCCTGATAAATTTGTGGTGTTTTTAGTCAATCAAGGAGCAAAGGGCAGTATATTCATTTTGACATGTTAAGCCCTCAGCTATATTTTCGTGCTCCAAGGTTAGTCTCCTGTCCTGATTGTCTCCATTCTTTTCTGTGGGGGCGACATTCTCATTAAATATGCAAAAATGTTCCCATGATTGATCAACGGTGGTCGCTTCGCTGTTGGATGAAACTTCTCCTAGCCCCGGATGTTCTTTGCTAGCGAGTCAGGCTTAAAAGGATAAAGGTGATCTAATGGGAGCAACCTGGTCACTTTCCTCTAAGTTGGGAGAGCTACATTTGATTGTAAGATATATGCTGCAACTTGCAAGTATACAAAGGTAATAGCTATACAGTCTCCCTTTATTGATTTTTCTGTGCAGCCCACCCATCGGGTGCGCCTAGCCATCAAAATGCCTTGTGGGTTTATTTATGGTCGGGTCTATCAAGTTCATGTTAATCCAATGCACATTTTCATTCATCAAGGAAGCCGTGGATTCCCAATTCCTTATCTTGATAGGTTCCACCCCCACTATTGTTTCTACCAATGGGGCTGTCTTTGGAGGCAAAGTCAAAGTGTCAATTGTATTTTGTATTTTAGCACTAAATGTTTCTTATGCATAATGTTCCCTTTAGTTAGATGAGTTATGGGTCTTTGCAGTCCATGTATGTCTGGTATGATACTCCCTCTCCTTCTGTATCTGGTGAATTATTGTTAATCTGTCAGAGTTCAGTGGTGGTTGAGACGTAAACGTCATAGAAGATGTAAAAGAAAAGATGTTTCATAGAAGTAATGTCTGTTTTTTTCTACTCTCGAAATGTCGCCCATTATATTTAAAAAGTTTAAAAGAGTAGATTTAAAATTCTTGATTAAATTCTACATTGACTGCATCTGCTCCTTCATAGCAACAGAGAATAGATCAATTAGGTTGTTTTTCTCAATGGTCATCTTCATTGCATTTTCCATAGTATCAATTTCTATGCCTGGAGGTGTTAGATGTAATTGATTTTGGTTTCCTTTGTTTATTTCGGGCAGAGATGTTGTGAGTGTCAATATACTAGATCCTGAGATCGTATATGCCAAATTGCTTCGACAGGGGTGGTTGCCTTCTTGGGCCTTTCTTGGGGGTAGTGTCTCTGGAGTATTGATTGAGGGGCACAGGGACCTAGTGTTATTTAAGTCACTCACTTATTGTGATTGACTAGCCCTTGTAGTCGCTAATGGGGTTATTGTAGTCGCTAATGGGACCAATGGCCACTGGTTTATTGGCAGGTGCTGATTGTTGGGGTTCTCCCTGATGGGATCTTCTGAATTTTTGATTAGGGCAGTTTTGTGATGTTGATAATGGATGCACCTTTATGGCTCTCATTTCTTGCTCCAGTATTTGGATTTTCTGGTCCAGTTTACCACAGATTTCTTGAATGTAGGAATCCCAAAATTGACTGCATTTGATTGGTTTGGGGTGGGGGGTTGCTTGCTTGGATTTTTTTGTGTCTCTTCCTTGTCCACCCTCCACAAGATTATTGGCCTTTCCTTTGCCCATTACAGCAATTCTCCTGACTGGTTCAAAGATTACGAGAACCGACAGTCACTAGCCTGAGCCAAGTCTAAAACAGTCCCCACCAAAATATGATTAGAATAAGTTCCAATAAAGTGCATTAGAATGGGCTCAAATTGGCTACAATTATATCCAATAGCTGGTTTACTATGTCTGGCTGTTTACAATATGTGGTTAACAACAAGTTTATAACCACCAACACAAAAAGTCAGAAATGGGAGTCTCTTGAGAAACTTGCTGGTTTAAAAAAAATAAAATAAAAAATGAGCTATCTCATTTCTCATTGGTTACTGACAGTCCTGCCCATACCTGTCTTTTCCATTCAACCTTTCCCCGCCAGCTCCTTACCGTCTTCTGTTGTTAACAGGAGGGGTGAGCGATGGTTTCCCAGAGGCTCCAACACTCCAATGATTTCCAACAAGTCCAGCCCCACTTCTCTCCTAATGCCACCAACGCTGTTGTCCACGGCTGAACCAATTGCTTTCCCAAATTCACTGGGTATCCTCTGCAAGGAACAGTGGGAAACAGCCTGCACTGGCCCTGCTTGGCTCCGATTGAGCGAGCATAGGAGTGTTTTGAAGGCAATCAATTCTCAGCACACCACACCGTCTCCAAAGCCCCTCCTCGGATGTCAGGGATCATGTGTCTGTAACGAGTGTCTACAGCATGTCCCAGTGATTAATTTGTAAAAGAATAATTGCCTGGGCTCAACATTTTTCTTTGGCAAGAGGTCAAGAAGGGGTTGAATACTTTTTAGCTTGGAATCTTGTGAGTTTGGTAGGGTAACAGAGCAAGATTCTTTGACACACACACAGAACAGGCAGATTTTGGGCAGCAGCTCTGCAATTTTCATTGACACAACCAGGCAAAGTATTTAGCACAGCAGCGCAAGCTTTGCATATGTAGAACACGTAAGCTTCTCAGTTTTTCACATGCACAAACACATAACAGGTCAACGTGAGTTTCTTGAATAGAGTAGGTCACAAAAGACCTCAGTAGAACAATATTTCCTCACACAGATCAGGTACATAATTGGACACAGTAGTGCACGTTTGTACAAATAGAGCACATCAACATTGGCAGTACAAGTAAATGTTTCCCTCACAAACATATCACTGTGGACTGCAGTATTGCAAGCTTTCCTCGCTGTCAGCCTCAAGACATTCCCTCAAGTAGAAAAGAGGCCTCTGGGATGCACTGGTGTAAGGCAACCTTCCCTCAATACTGACTGTATGAGCCACATAAGTTCAAGCATCCGTCATATAGAATAGATTGAATCAGCAGTGTAAGCTTTCATCAAATAGAATGGTTGCAGCATGGGCCTCGAACGTGTACACGTCCCTCACATGCAATGTATATAATATTGGCCCTAGCAGTTGAAGCTCCACTCACAAAGAACATAGGAATGGCTTCAGTAGTGCATGCTCCCCTTATGTAAAACAAACAGCATGGGTTTCCCAAGTGCAAATTCCCCTAAGAAAAACAGGCACAGCATGGGCCTCAGCAGTGCAATCTCACCTCACATATAACAGTCGCAGCATGGGCCTTGGTTGCACCTGCGCTCCTCATGTAGAATAGGCAAAGTATGGGCATCAGCAGTGCAATTGCACCCCACACCTAACAGTCAAGTATGGGCCTTGGCAGTGCCTGCTCCAGTCGTATAGTTTAGACATAGCAGGGGCCTTTGCAGTCCATGCTCCAATTACATAGAACATACATAGTGCTGTATGCAGTAGTCGTGCAAGCTCTGCTCATGTAGGAAAGTCATAGCATGGGCCTCCACAGTGCAGGTTTTCCTCTAATTTAATAGGCAAAGCATGTGTCTCAGCAGTACATTTTCTCCTCATGTGGAAAAGGCACATGATGGGTTTAAACAGCTGAAACGTACCCTCGTCATTCTTAATGCACATCATGGGCCTCTGCAGTGCTCCCATCATACATGCATGTCTGTGCAACCTCCCCAATCATTATGTTGGGTGTCCGCACTGCTAAATGATATTGAGTTATTATCCAGTCAAGGATGCACAATTAAACAAGAGTCGCATATTTATAGCTGGCATTTTCTTATTTATTATAACATAGCACAGGGGAACACATGGAATATGTGTCCAAAAAAACTACTGTAAACGTACCTATACAAACCACTTAATTTATCATAAACTAATTTTGTTAATGAATGCTCAATTCTTACCATAACAACCATATATAAGCCAGGGCAAATTAATTTCTGTTACCATACCAATGTACATCACGGAAAAAATGACTCATGACATGTATTTTTAAATATAAATGAGGCACATCCTTGTGAAAATATGCATGGGGAGACTGCTGGTATCATTACACGTACATTGCCTTTGCAATCGTTGCTCACAAGGACAGGGCTGTCAGAAGATGTGGTGAGGCCCGGGGCAAAAAATTTGGTGAGGCCCTCTTACAATTTTTTGCACTCGGCCAGCAGCGGCACCTCCGCAAACAGGAGACCCGAGAAATCTCCCCTTGAGTTTGTGTGCAGGATCCCAAATATGGTTTATTACTACAACTCCAAATCAACAACAGCAAAGTTAGATTTCTCTACTGAAGAAAGGTTCATGCCAGACTAACCTTTTTATCATATGAATAAATATATATAAGATGGCATGAGCTCTCCACTGCGCCACCTCCAATTCTCTGAGGGTCAGTCACTTTTCCAAGCAAAGAGTTGAAGGCAGATCTCTTTCTTCGGCTGGGGCCTCCCTCTGGAACAGCCTCCCTGCCTCGCTGAAACTTGAGGAGAACCATCTCCGGTTCCGGAAGCATCTCAAGACCTGTCTCTTTGTTTCTGCCTTCTCTATTCCTCTCCCTTGCTGATCACCTGCCTGATCCATGCACTGGTCACCTGGTTACGCTCTGAATTCGGGCCCAGGTCCCTGCCTGTCCTGTTGCAATCCCGCACTGCCTCTTGGCTCCCCTGCACTTGTGGTCTGTATCTGTAACCCTACAGTCCCCGCTCTTGCTCTTATTCTCCACCCGTTGGCTGCACTTATGAGTACCCACACTTGCCACCCGTTGGCTGCACTCTTGTTTCTCCTTTGTTCCTGCACTTCTGCATCCTACCCCACCCTCGGCACTTCTCCCATCCCCCCTTCCCTGCTCTTGCGCGATATGAATAACACAAGGCCTAGTAAGATCTGTGTTTTGTCCTACTCTTTTGTTTCTCCCTCCTTGCCTTGTCGCGCCTAGAAACACTTGTGTACAGGCACGTTATAAATGCCATATCATGTCATATCATTGAGGAGCACCCTGCCTCTGTGTGCGCATTAAAACACATATCATACACAGTGACAAATGATGTACAGTGAAGGCTGGTAAATTTCTGAACTTAAGAGGCTTAAATGTTTGTACCAATTAGGCAGGATCAACAGAGCACAGTGAGGGAGCCCAAAACAAACAATGGTTGCTTGAGGGGGGTTCTCACTCCCAAGAAAATGTTTGAAACATTGGGTTAAAAGTATGCATTTTACAGCACTTTCTTTGCAAAATTGGGTAGAAATCCATACAGTTTGCAATTGGTTTTGAATGGAAGCGCATGGAAATTCCCAATAGTTGCAAATCACAAATTGTGCATAGGAACATTTTCCAATACATTTCATGCCGCCTTTCCACGCGTGATATGCTAGTATAAAAATATATTCATGCTGGTTGTTCTAATTATGTCGATGTAGGCTGCATCAATATATGCCATTATTACCAGGTATGGACTCCCAGCCAGTAAAAATGCCATGCCCAGAAAGTATATCCAGGCTGACTGTGTACCATAAGTGTTATTACTGGCTAGATTGGCCTACATTCAATGTGGGCCAATTTAGCCAAGTAGTATGTTTACTTTAACCTTGATGCATAGTCCTGTGCATCAAAGGTAAAGCAATAAGAGCACTGGCAATGCTAACAGTTTGGGCATTTGTGTAGGCATGGGAAAGGCACTTCTGTATTGGTATTAGCTGGCCATTGATAGTGCCAGTGCAAAATGGTTTGAGTACCTGAGCAGCTAATAGCAGTGCCTGGTAAATGCCTAATACTTATACACAAGCCAAAACTGTTTGCTTTGCCAATGCTTATTTTTAAAAGAACTTCAGTGAAAGACATGCAGGGTGTTTTTAAATTGAGTGGCCAAAGGCAGACCTGATTAAGACATTTATATTACACCAGTTACGTGTTTAAAACTCCAATGAAGTCATGAACTCTCAAAAGATTCCTTTGAGGAAACACTTGCAGGCACATTGAGGGCAAAGTTTGATGGCAAGGCATGTTTAAAGCTAGCTCAAAGAGTTCCAGTGAGGAGGTGTTTTGGGTGGGGAGGGCAGGAACTGGGTGAGGATTGCCGTAGGGATTAGCATGGCCATGAGAAGTCATTTCACTGTTAGCACCTGCATTCATATCCATCCATTTTTAGGTAATTGCATGCTAGGGGAGTGATTAGAAGGGAAGTGGTGACATGAGACATCTCATTCTCACAGCAGTCCTTAAGTGTGACGTTTCAGAAATGAAGGCAAGAGGTAGCTGCTTTTAACATTGAAGCTTCACCAGAATAGTCTCATTCGAAATGTGGAAAGATGTTAGGTGCTCCCACAAAAGGAACTTTGCCCCTTCCTCACAGTCTCTGACGTTAGCGCCTCTCCCAACATTTGAAGTGTTAGTCCCCTTTCCCCCCTGACATTTTAGCCTAGGTGCACCTCTGATGCCATGAACCCACCCCTTAATGAAGTGGCCCCCAGGGCGGCTACATTTAGGGGTGATGCTGAACACACACTCACAAAAAACCCTTTCAACCATGCATTCATCCACCAGTTACACAACTCCATACATGCATGCATACATAAAACCAAACACAGCATTGACACAAACACCAACATGCACTCATACATTCATACATACACATATACATACTAATTTAATTTAAATACATATATACACTTTTAATTTAAAATAAAAACACTTAATTTACCTCCATGCACCCTTAAAAAGCATCCACGCAGCCGGCACGTAGACATGCTGCTTGACAAGAGAGAACTCCTCTCCCATCAATCAGCGGGATCACACTGACAACATGAACACACTGACTGACAAGAGAGAACTCCTCTCCCATCAGTCAGCGTGATCATGCTGACAACATGAACACACTGACTGACAAGAGAAAACCCCTCTCCTGTCAGTCAGCGTGGTCATGCTGAGCAACGTGAACACAACACCCCACCCACCTCCTTCAAGCCCACCATACCTGACTTCTCCTTCAGAGATGTCACTGAAACAGAAGTTATTAATCTTCTAATAAACCTCAAACCCTCCCCATGCAAAGGCGACATCTGCCCACCTAAACTAGTCAAAGACTGCGCAGACTGCCTTGCGCCGCTCCTCACGGCATTTATCAATGCGTCCTTCAAAACAGGCATCATCCCAGCCAACCTCAAAGAGGCTTGGGTCCGGCCTCTCCTAAAAAAACCGACTCTTGACCCCTCACAACCCAACAACTATAGACCCATAACCACCGTGCCATTCTTGCTGAAATTACTGGACAAAGCCGCACACTGCCAAATCCAACACTTTCTGGAAACCCACTCCATCCTCGGGACGAGACAATCGGGTTTCCGGAAAGGACATGGCACAGAAACAGCCCTGGTAGACCTGAAGAGTCAGATCACCCAAATCATGGACAAAGGCAAACCGGCTCTTCTGCTTCTTCTAGATCTCTCAGCCGCGTTTGACCTGGTTGATCACAAGATTCTCACCTCCCATCTCACACACTCAGCCAACTTCTCCAAAAAAGCAGCCGCCTGGATCACTTCCTTCCTCGAAGGTAGGGCCATGAAAGTTTTCTCGGACATCGCTAACGCCACACCCACAACAATCCACTGCGGGGTCCCTCAAGGTTCCTGCACTGCACCCACACTCTATAACTTGTTCACCAAGCCCCTCTTTGACAAACTTGACTCACACGGCATCACCTACACGAACTACGCGGACGACACACAAGTACTTCTTCCCCTCTCAGGCTCATACAACGAAGACGCAAAGGCACTCCACACCATCTATTCCATCATCAAGGCTTGGATGGCAATTAATGGCCTCTGCCTCAATGGGGATAAGACCGAAATCTTGATACTTGGCCAACAGAACACCCTGGACAAATTGGACAAACTGTACACCAACTTCTCAATTGACAACTCCATCATTCCCGTGTCCACAGCCGTCAAGACACTGGGAGTATACCTTGACTCCTCACTATCCATGACCAGACAAATCAGCGCTATCACTTCCGCATCCGCACACACTACCAAACTTATAAACGCCATTAAGCCTTACCTCTCTAAACCTAACTGCCTCTTCATAGCGAGGGCAACCATAGGAGCCAAATTGGACTACTGCAATGCTCTCCTAGCAGGCACATCAGCCAAAAACATAAATAGACTACAAATCACACAGAACAACGCTCTCCGGGCCGCTCTCAGTATCCCAAGAAGAGAGCATATCACCCAGGCCAGGCTCTCAGCCAAATGGCTCCCAGTCAAAGAACGGATCACCCTCAAAATCCTCACCCTCACTCACAAATGCCTCTCCTTCTCCGCCCCGTCCTATCTTTCAGACACCATCCTCAAACCTTCCTCCACACGTCCCACCAGGACGCAATACGCCAACCTACTCTGCACCCCACGCATCAAAAAAACCAAAGCCGGAGGTCTAGGTTTTCCCTACATTGCAGCACAGACATGGAACGCTCTCCCTTCAGACATCCGAACGGAAAACTCACTTCCCATCTTTCGCAGGAAATTGAAAACCTTGTTCCTTGCTAAATAACTAGCAAATTTCAGGAAGCCATGTAAATATACTGCCTTGCTATTGTATATATTTCCTATGTAATTTATGTATTGATTGTAACTACGGTCTCCTTTGCAACTAAGATTTCTGTAACAAGCGCCACGATGCTTCTGGGCTGATGTGCGCTCAACAAATTTGAATAAATAAGATCACGCTGACAACATGAACACACTGACTGACAAGAGAGAACTCCTCTCCCGTCAGTCAGCGTGATCACGCTGACAACATGAACACACTGACTGACAAGAGAGAACTCCTCTCCCATCAGTCAGCGTGATCATGCTGAGCAACGTGAACACACTGACTAATCAGAGAGAACTCCTCTCCCATCAGTCAGCGTGATCACGCTGACAACATGAACACACTGACTGACAAGAGAGAACTCCTCTCCCATCAGTCAGTGTGATCATGCTGACAACATGAACACACTGAACTCCTCTCCCATCAGTCAGCGTGATCACGCTGACAACATGAACACACTGACTGACAAGAGAGAACTCCTCTCCCATCAGTCAGCGTGGTCACGCTGAGCAACATGAACACACTGACAGTAGAGGAGTCCTCTCCCATCAGTCAGGGTGATCATGCTGACAACATGAACACAATGACTGACAAAAGAGAACTCCTCTCCCATCAGTCAGCGTTGTCACAACATGAACACACTGACTGACAAGAGAGAACTCCTCTCCTGTCAGTCAGCGTTGTCACGCTGACAACATGAACACACTGATTGACAAAGAGAGAACTCCTCTCCTGTCAGTCAACGTGATCATGCTGACAACATGAGCACACTGACTGACAGCAGAGGAGTCCTCTCTTGTCATTTAGCATGTCCACGTTGTCAGCTGAATAACGGGAGGCAGCAGAGCCCACCTCTGAGCCCTGCTGTCTCCCATTATGTTGCTGTTTGTTGCGGAGCCAAACGGCTTCGCAACAAACAGAAAAATCATTGCAGGGGCAGAGAGGAGACATCACAGTCCCCCATGTGAATAAAGAACACGGGAGACTGTGCTGCCTTCCACTTAGGAGAGGGGGCCACGAGGCCCCCAGCAGGTGGGAGGCCTGGGGCAGTTTGCCCCCCCTCGACCCCCCTCGTGACGGCCCTGCACAAGGAGCACAGATGAGCACCACAGATGTTTAACATTGAATGAATGCGAAAGTCAGAGGCCGACAGAGTAGCTTCTTATCAGAAGCCCAAAACAGAACTGCAGGGCCGAAATTAAGCACTGTCATGTTCTCAGCGGGAAATGCCCTCACCGTCCGTGCTTTAATAGTATACAGTACAGACATCAATTAAATGTGACTGCTCTCATGTGGCCATGTGATTTTCACTAAATTCTAGAAAGAAAACAGCTTTAAGAGCCCTGGATTTCTTTCGCTCCATGGTACTGCTCTTGCGACATCTGCCTGACCAGGGATCGCAAGAGGCCAGAGATACCAAAGAGCCAGACAAAAGGGAAGCAGCTCCTGCCTCTGGTGACCCTCAGATAGCACTGTCGGCCACATTTTGTTTCCGAGCTCTCTCACAGTGTGGCCACATTTTGTTTTTCATGTCTCTCACAGTGTGGCCTAACTGGCCTGGCCAACACTTCTTGCCCTCTGCTTCTACTGTCCTTGGATCTCTCACTGTAATGCCAACCTTTGTCCCTCAAAGTCTGGAGGCTTGTGCCCATTTTCATAGTTTGCTTTCAGCACTATTTTCTTCAATCTGAGCATTGGTTAGTTCAGGTCCTGTGGTTGGTCAGAGGATCTAATTCAGCCCTTACGGGCTGGCCCCCCCAATGCAAGGTCTCAAATTGCTTGTTCAGCTTTGGGATCAGGCACCAGTGCAATGGCAGCGGAGAAACCACCATTCCCAATGTCAATACTGCAAGTGATTCTGTTCTATTGTAGTTTGCATATGTGTATGATAGTCTTTTTTTCCTTCCTGCCATGGGGGTTCTCATCTGGCTCTGTGCCACAGTCCAAACCTGTCTTGTGCACCTTACGTGGATGGTTCGAGCCGAGCATTCTCTGCATATCCAGCACATAAGTTGTAATTTAAGCAAACTTTCCAGGTTCTGATTTTCTCAGGGTGTCTTCCCCCTAATATCCTTTTCCTCACAGTTTAATTGTATTGGAAAATTAAATCCATTCCTCGCGAGAGATATTTGAAGTGGTTGGACACTATTGTTTTATCCTTGTGGCGCGGGGTAGCTCTGGGGCATCCTGGATTTACCATTTCCAGCAGCTGCGTCATGTAGCTGATGGCTTCCCCTATCACCCAGAAATCCTCAGTTCCTCTGTATTGAGTCTGTACAATGTGCAATTTCTTACTCTATTTGTGTGAATCACATTACTTCTCCACTGGACAATGACGTACAAGACAACACCATTTCCCTTTCGCATATGCCTATCCATTCGTTGGGTTGTTTGCTGTATACTTGGTTGTATATATCCCGATTTACCATTGTTTTTTCTGACATACAAATCCTTGTCACTTGCAGGTCTTCCCTTAAATGTTGAAAAGTTTCTATAACGTTAGGAGGTTTCAGTTTTTATAGCACCAACATCATCCCACTGGGGAATTGTTTAACTCACACACAGTAGTGGGTGTCACATGCCATGGGTTCGGATGGCTTGATGAGCTGATGAAGTTGTATTCAATTCCTATGCAGTGTGAAACGATGTAATTTAAACCATGCTGAATATCTGGGTAGTTTGATGCCCTGTTTTGTACATGGGCATCGTGATACATCTTCACTTTATGATGCAGCATAACTGAAAGTGTTGTGATCTTTGCACTGTGACACTACATAAAAGTAGCATTGGAAAAGCCAACAGTTTTAGCTTCGGTATACGCAAAGACTAGGCATTTGCAAGGCACTTCCATAATGGTACTACCTAACCATAATATCATAACAGCTGGAAAATATTGTGAGTTCATGGGTATATGATGTTGGTGCCCGGAAAATGCCTATTGCATCTCTGTACACCAGCTAAAACTGTTGGCTTTGCCAGTGCTTGTTTTAGTTTCCCAACACTCGTGAGGAGGGTGTTGGTTGAAGCCCCCGACGATTCTAAGATTGTAGATCAGGGCAGAATCAAGCACACATGCCAGGTTTGGCACCTTGGCGGATGGGTTCAAGAGCGCATCACTGCTTTTTTAAAGTAAAAATTGAATTGCCCATTTCATATTTTATAACGTATGCTAATCCCACAGTTGCTGTGATTGGTGTCTCGGATCCTTATGCATCCTCTGGGCCTCTGACCTTTCACACCCAATCTCCCCTCCTCCAAACTCCCCAGCATCTGTCTTCCTTCCCACGCGGCTCCTGGCTGCATAGCACTTACCATACCATGCACTTCATCTGCGGCTCACCCTCAAGCACAGACACCACAGCACCTACCCCACTGTGCTCTTCCTTCCTGCACTTGCCTGTTCTGAATACTCACATGGGATAGTAGGTTCGCCGTTCCTTCCCCATCCGTAATTTCTTTTTTTTTTTGTGTGTATTTAATTGTACTGATATCCCATGTTCCCTCCCTGCTGCCCTTTGAATGCTTTGAAACCATGTATTTCCTGTATAAGCGCCTAACAAGTAAACAATTAATCAATAAATTCCACTTCTGATTTAAGCCTGGGCTTTCTTTTCATTTCTTTCAAGTGCGATTTTATTTCTCGAGTGTCTACATTTTGTACCAATTTAAATGTATGAATCCTACGGTTTCCATGCTCCAGTGGATTAAGAAGGATTCTTACTTTTATTGTCTCACGTTAATTCACGAGCAATTCTATCAAACAAAACCACCCACCAGCCCATATTCATCTAGATTGACACCATTTCAGTGACATAAAATGAAAAGAAACTTTTACAAATATAAAATATGCACTAAAGTGTTCTATGAACATTGCCTGCCGAATGAGCACGGCAGATATTCACATAGTGGGTATGAAAATGAAAGTAGGTAGAATGAGAGCTGGAGGAACCAGCCACGCATAGATGATGAACTGTGAGCAATCACATGGAAAGTTGCATCCTACTTGCAGGCCTCCCTCCAGGTATGAAATCATTTATTGGAGTGTGTGGAGATAACGGAAAACATGTGCACTCTGTAATGAAGGACACATGGGGTTTTATGTTCGTGGGGCATAACGTAAAGAAAATGCATACAAGCCTTGGCTTTTATGCCTGTTCCTTACGCTACCCCCATTTTTGGTCATTTGTATGGTGGAGAGGAGGGGAAGAAGGGAACTTGCGTTTCCGCTGCCCCTCTTCCTCTCCGCCATACAAATGCTCCAGCATACATGCTTGTAAGCTGCCTTTCACCCTTTACATTTGCAACCCACAGTGTAAAAATACCCAAGGCGGCAGAGACCCACTTACATTACAGTGTAAATGTAACAGGTCCGCACCTTCAAATTGCGGGGAACTCAAAAATGAGTCGCATGCTGTCTCATGTTACAATGGATGGGGCATTAAATGGAAGTGTAAAATTGAGGCCTAATGCTGATACGCCTCCATTTAATGCTCCATCCCATTTTCGTGTTGCGACATGGAAGAGGAATGGCACTGAGTGGCTGTAAGATTTCCACCATTCTGTCTTTCTTCATCTTGTTTGAGCACTTAGTTTTACCCCTGCATGACAATTTCATGTGCAATCTTTCAAAATTGTGTCCACTGCCGATGGACGAGCCCTTTCAAATGGATTGTGTGCTCCCACGTTTTCCTCATCTTAGATATCTTGTCTTCCAGCTTTGCTGCTTCTGAAAAAAAAATTCACCAGAGGGCGCTGTGCTCGGAGTTGTAGTCCCTCGAGGGCCGCTGTCGAGCGTCAACGTCATCCGCAGTATAAAGGGCTCGAACCTCGCCGGTTAGCCCAGTTCCGTTTTTTCCGACCGCTCTGCTTCGTGTCACAAAACGGCGCATCAGTCTTGTCGACGAAATGTCCTCTTCATCGACTCCATCCACACCCAAGACAGGTTTTAAAAAACGTCAAAAGTGTGGAAAAAAGATGTTGATTACAGACCCCCATGGTATTTGCCTTTGGTGTTTGGGCCCTGACCATCAGGTTGACGAATGTGGCTCCTGTCAGTCTATGACCCATAAGGCTCTTAAGGAACAGAAAGGTAAGCTGGCGGTGGGGGAGGAATCTTCTAAGTCTTCAATAAGACAAAGCGATTTGGCAGGGTCGAGCAGAAAGTCTCAACACGGGTCGAGGTGTTTCAGGTCTAAGAGTCGCTCAAGGAAATCCTCCTCTTCTTCGTCCAAAAAATCAAAGAAGTGACGACATAAATATTCTTTTTCTTCTTCTGACAGAAGGGTCGTCTCCTACCCTTCTAAGCACGGTTCCCCTGAAAAGTGGGAGGCCTTCAGGGGTTCGATGCTAAAAACGTTCGAGAAGGCGGCCCAGACCTCTCGGAAAAGCCGCGTGAAGATCATGCCCCTGCCCACTCCAAGAGTGACAGAGGGAGATCAAAGACCAGGCACGCAAAATCCGACAAAAAGTCGAGGGTGTCATCGAGGGAAAGCTCTTCGACACCGCATGAAAAAGTTTGAAACCACTGGTGCATAAATCGGGGGTGATGACTGACAAAATCGCGTCAGTATCGAAGTCGAATATCGACTCGACACAGCCTCCGATGACAACGTCGAGGCCGCTGTCGAAGATGGCGTCCATACCTCCCTCGACGACGTTGAGGCCTCCCTCGACAACATCGAAACCCCCTCTGAAACCAGCGTCGATTTCATCGACACCTTCGAAGCCTTTGTCGAGGCATTCTTTTCAATTCAATGCCAAAATCGATGCCTTTGTCGAAACCAAGATCAATGGCAGCCATTTCTCCACAGAAGATCTCCATCCACAACCCAGGCAAGAATTGTTTAGGTTTATGTCCTCAATTTACGAGGAGCAATCCTCTGAAGAGGATGTTACTTCAGCTGGGGTTAGTTTTGGAACTAAGGAGGTTCCTGAGGAGTTGATAGACACAAACTCTAAAATGGCTGATCTTTATGATTGCCTTCAGACAGCCAGTCGCCTAGATACTTCCCCTGAAGTAGAGTTTGAAAAGCCAGACACTGCAGATCATGCAGACTCTGGGTATAGAAACCTAATGGGAAGAGTCATGACTTCATGGAATGGAAAATAGCTTCCCCAAGGTTTGACCAAGATGACATGACAGACATCCTTAATGAGGGACCTCAAAGGGACCCTGTCCTCCCCTTTCATAGGTCTTTGAAAAAAAGGGTGATGGCAACTTCGGATATCCCAGAATCTGGGCCTGCAGTACATACAAAGTTTATAGGGAAGTACAGATCATCATCATCAGATCCTGAGTACCTGTCAAAGCATCCCTCATCAGAAAGCTTGGTGGTACAAGCTGCAAGATTCACTAGACAGTCAGCTTACCCTTCGATACCACCTGCTAGGGATGACAAAAAGGTTGATGACTGGGCCCGGAAAGTCTTTTCTTCAGGCAGTTTAGCCCTTAAATCTACAAATATAATTTGTAATCTGGCAAGGTTTACATACACCCTGTGGGACTGTATGACCTCAGCGGCTGAACACATCCCGGAGGGCCAGGAACGGGATTGTTTACTGGCAATAGTCAGAGATAAAAAGGAGGCTATGGAGGAATGCCTCCAGTCAGGACTGGACACTGCTGATAGTGTAAGCAGGTCCATGGCATCTAGCACGGTCCTATGTAGATTTGCATAGCTGAGGAAATCTGGCTTTGCACCTGACGTGCAATCCAGATTACTCAAAATGCCCTTTGACGGCTTGAGGCTGTTCGACAGCAAGGCAGATGAGAGCGTGGAGAAGCTGCAGACCTCTAAAGCAGCAGCTAAATTTCTCAGCACCACTATAAGGCAGCCTCAACAACACTCCAACGCAGGGTCATCTTCATGGAGGAGCAGTCCCTTTCGTTTCTACTCCTCTTTTGGAATAGGGAGGGGACAGGCCAATCAAAGAGGTCAACAGAGAAAATCCCCTCGTGGTGGAAGGTGCTAGATCGGCCCAAGCAGTGGCTACTACCTCCTCAGCCACTGCTGCAGCCTCTGCAAAGCCACTTTCAGGTCTTGACCCACAAGACCCCGGTGGGAGGCAGGATCACTCGGTATCTGAACGAATGGCAGGGAATTACATCAGATGTCTGGGCGCTAGAGATAGTGAGGAAACACAGTTCTTTCGACTGGGACGGATTTCATGGTCTGCAATACTTGTAGATCTCTCCCCTCTCCGTGTGGTGTAAATGCTCTCCATGGGGGGGTTGAGGCAGCCCGGAACCTGGAGCAAGAGTCTCGGGTGGTCCTGCGGGTCGCGCGCATAGTGTTGCAGGACCACCCGAGACGCACGCTGCTGTAGACGAATCACAGTGGGCACACATGTAGCTGCCCCCTACCTAGCCCTGATGAATGTGGCACACCCGCAGTGCTCCACAGAAACCGGTCGGCTACAGAACGACTAGACCTAGTCTAAACAGTCTGAAACAGTCCTCTTTGTTTTGCTAGAGATAGTGACCCATGGTTACCGCCTTCCGTTTCGACGAAGACCTCATGATCATCCACCAGGAACCAATTCTGTCAAAATTCCAGAGCCGCTCCTTGTGCAGGAGATTTTAGTCCAGCTGGAGAAAGGCGTAATAGAACATGTACCTGTAGCGGAGAGGAACAAGGGTTGGTACGCACCTTATTGACTCATTCCCAAGAAGGACGGAGGACTGAGACCCATCCTGGACTTAAGAAATTTGAACAAATTCCTCAGGAAGGACAAGTTCAAGATGGTGACCCTTTCTCAGATCCTTCAGGCTCTTTACCTTCAGGACTGGCTGGTTTCATTGGACCTTCAGGATGCTTACTTTCATGTGCTGATCCATCTCAAGCACAGAAAGTATCTGAGGTTCGCGGTTGGCGGTTCTCACTCTCAGTTTCGGGTTCTGCCATTTGGGATGTCCTCCGCCCAAGGGTTTTCACCAAGCTGATGGCTGTGGTGGCAGCGAGTCTCAGGAGAGGGGGATTCACGTCTACCCTTAGCTGGACGATTGGTTAATCAGGGCAAATTCACCTGGACGAGCCCTGGCACATCTGACCATGAACTGCCACTTCTTGCACAGACTGGGCTTCTCCCTCAAGTCACAAATGATTCCATGCCACAGACTCCAATTAATCGGAGCAGTCCTGGATACTTCCTCAGGGAAAGTCTCGGCCTCCAAAGTTAGAGCTCACCACATTCTGCAGGTGGTAGCAAAGTTTCAGAATGCCTAACATCTGCCGACCTTCGGTTTTCTGAGGTTGGTCGGCTTCATGGCATCCTGCATTTTTCTGGTGCTAGTGGCCAGATTGAGGTTGAGAACCCTTCAATGGACCCTCAGGACTCAATGGTCCCAGTTTTCAGGGGGTATGTCAGATCTTTTGCAAATTCCGGTCAGAGTGACCCAAGACCTTCTATGGTGGGCTTGCAGTGACAATATCCTCAGAGGAGAGATTTTTTGGCAACCTTTGCCGAAGATAACAGTAGTGACGGATGCCTCACTCACGGGGTGGAGAGCCCATACCAAAGGTCTGACAATAAGCGGTCGTTGGTCTCCATCGGAGTCCAAAATACACATCAACCTTTTGGAGCTGAGGGCAATCAGACTAGTGCTGAAGGCTTTTCTGCCCTCTGTATGAGGAAAGAATGTCCTGATAATGACGGACAACACAGTGGCCATGTACTACCTCAACAAGAGAGGAGGCGTAGGAGCACTACCACTGTGCAGAGAGGCAACGCAGCTCTGGTTCTGGATGCTCTGAGCTGGCAGAGCACAGTCTCCCACGAGTGGGAACTAGCTCAGGAAGTTGCCAACTAAGGAGGGTGTGAGGGATGAGTCAGTTCACTCCATTAATATTAAGGGTCTCTTCATAGGAACCAATTTTATAAATGATGGCATACAAATGTATTTATAATCCCTCTAGAAACATGCACTGAACTGACATTCTACTCTGTTTTTTCTCCAGAAGTTCTTCTTGTGAGAGTCTTCTCGAGGTATAACTGACTACACACACAGCGAGCTACGCACAATCGATCCTACCTACAGGGTGTGTCCAAAGACCAAAGATAAAAGTGCTATTGGCACTATAAAAGAGGTACTTTGAGTATTATTAGAGTTGCAACTCTTAAAGTGATAATTGGCTTAAAGATGAGATTGTCAAGATTGACCCAGCGTAATGACACTGATAGTAGAATACCTTCTATGTTTTTTGCTTCAGGAACTGAAATCACGAATTTATAGAACTTTCGGAAACAAATAGTATCATTGGCCCTGAAGATGGACTGGCGCAAAGTCCGAAACGCGTTGGCAATACATTGAAATATCCTGATGCTACTTTGGATTGGTGACTTTGAACCAAAGAACTTTATCATATTATTTGATTTTGTTATTATCACATACAGAGAAAAGGGACTTTGCAAATGCAAATTTATGTGCAAATCTATGCGTGAAACAAAACACTTACAAATTGTGAATGTACTAAAACAAATTTTGGGAGACAAACCAACTATGGTGGGACTTTGATTATGTTCACTAAAAAAGGTTTTGTAAAATTATACACTTTGGTTTATTAAAATAACCCACTTAGGGTTTTCTGACTCTCTATGGTGTAAATTATTGTATGAAGGAATTGTTTGTTACATTTTGTGAACTGAATTAAGTGCATGACAAACAATTAGTTGTCAAACTATAAGTTAACTAGAGGTTATACACCTATCTTAACTTCATTGAACATTTGTATTTTGAAATCCTAATATAAGCCTTTATAATAATACGCTAAACTTTGAACAGCAAGCAGTGGGACCTGTATTAGACCCCACATGCCGGCAACATTAATGTTTTTGGGATTGAACTCCCCTTGGAGTGCACTAAGGGTTGGCATGTTGCAATACATGCCCTCTTCCCTTAACTAGCTCAGGAAGTCCTTCAAGAGATCTTCATCCTTTGGGCAAACCCTCAAGTGGATCTGTTCATGGCCAGAAGTGAGATCAGTACTGCTCAATGGAATTTCCCCAGAGGAGCTCTGGGAGACGCGTTCATGTGGACTGGGAATTGCTGCTACTGTACGCGTTTCCTCCAGTCCCCGTCATTCCTCATGTAATCAGGAGGTTGAGAAAGTTCAGGAAAACCATTATCCTCATTGCCCCGGATTGGGCCAGGAGAATGTGGTACCTGGACCTTCTGGACATGTCCATCTGCCCTCCAATTCATCTTCCGCAAAGAGAGGATCTCCTCTCATAAAGGGAAGGTCAGGTTCTCCATCCAGAGGTCAAAACTCTCAGCCTTCACGTATGGCTTCAGAGAGGCTGAGGTATAAGGATTGGGACCTCCCAGATGATGTCATGGAGATTTTGCTTTCGGTCAGAAGGCCAGCAACAACGTCCTTGTACTGCTGTTGTTGGAACAAGTTTGGGAACTGGTGCAGGGACAAGAATATGGATCCATTCTTATGTAATACTCCTACAGTACTTTCTTTCCTTTTACACTTGCCCAATTTGGGGCTCCATGTTGGCACTATAAAAGGATACTTGGCAGCGCTATCCATTTTTAAGCGCTCCTCTGAAGAGGTTTCTTATTTTAAATGCCCTTAGTTACCCAATTTCTAAAAGGACTGACACAGGTGTACCGTCCAACACCTTTTCAGGTACCCATCTGGGATTTAAATTTAGTACTAAAATGTCTTATGTGTGTCCCCTTTGAGCCTTTACATTCTTGCTCATTAAGGCTCCTCACTTTGCATCAGCCCACAGCGGAAGCATGCTTATTGTTTTAGTTCACAGTTGAAGTGTTCTCACTAATTCAGCCTATCATTAAGCGTGCCTACTAAACTAGCCTACTGCTCACCTGCTCCTACTGAACTGAATCACTGCCTGTCCAGGGGCCACTGTAGTGTCCAATCTTTACCTTATCACTATCCTAGCCTTATCAAACATGCACACCATCATTTACAGCTTGAACACTCTCACCATCCTATTCACTACTAGTCTTCTTGGGCATTATGACTGGCTCCCTCCCCTTGGTGTTCTAGCCCCACCCAACCTAACCATAATGTCATTTGATTGCCCTCCAATCTCAGGCCAATCCAACTAATCAACTATACTGAGAATGCATGCAAGTATCCCTTGCACTATAAATCAAAGGAACTGTAGACTCTGATCTAGACTATCAAATCTGTACGAACCCCTCACGAGATCTCTCCCCCCCAATTAACAAAAGAATGAACAAAAACCTTCTCACCCATGAGAAGGGCATTAATGCCAATATGGCCAACCATAACCATGCTAGCCACACTATGGACCTCATTCCGAGTGGGGCGGTAAGGGATACCGGGCACCGGTAAGGAGACCGGTGCCGGTAATCCCTTACCGCCCTACTATGAGTTCCCTTAGCGGGTCCCTCCTTTAACGCCTGATCTGACCAGACGTTATGGACGGGACCCGTTAAGGGAATTCAGAGCCAATAACGGTACCACAATTTGCGGAACTGTTATTAGCGTCTTCCTCATTCCCATTAAGCCCTATGGGGGCTCAAATAGGAATGGGGAATGGCTTTTTCAGTGAGGACTTACCGGTACCGCAAAGGTCGGACTACACCGGTAAGTCCCCATTGAACCATACCGGTGCCGGACCCGTTATTGGAGGCAGTCATGGTGCAAATAGCACCATGACTACCTCCAATCTCGGAATGAGGCCCTATCGCTCCTATTTCGCATGACACCACGAATCAGCATATTAGGCACAAACTAACAACCCCTATCCTTGCCTCAGCCATTACCGAGGCTCACCTAATCAAAGGAGCTCTTATAAATGCTAGGTCCTTGGCTGCCCATGCATCGGACATCGCTGACCTTATACTGGCAGATAACTTGGACTTCCTGGCCATCTCTGAATCATGGCTACACTACATGATGCTGCAGGACCACTATTATCGCTAGCTGTCCCAGATGACTACACAATATCCAGACAGGACAGAGATAAAACACGGGGTGGACGAATTGCCATTATATCTAAAACAAGCCTCGCTCTGAGACCTGCTACCCCATAATTTTTTTTTTTTTTTTTAAAAAAGTTTATTGATTTTTCAACACAAACAACAATACAAACCAAACCGTAGTGCAATTAACAATATTACAATAAAGCATTTAATCATTAGTGCGCACTACCTCCCTGATCCCTCCCCCCTCGCGAGCCAGTTTCCATGTCACATTCCGTATCTGCCGCACATGAGCGGGCCTCGTTGTCATCCGACCCTCCCGAAGCCATCCCTGTCCCAAATATGCAAGATATCAAAGTCCTCCATGCCATCAAAGAGGCCAGTTCCTCCTCCCAAGACATACAACTCGCCTCCTGCCACACTGCTGTCTCGGCCTCCGCCCATTTCTGTAGGTCATTCCACCACACCTCAACCCGTGGCTTGCTACATTTTTTCCAGCCCATGGCTATTCTCCGTTTGGCCAGCACATACGCCAAGTCTTTCAGTTTACACACATGTTTCTGCTTCCTAGGTCTGGAAAACCCACCCAGCAGGCATGCCCAGGCGGTGTCTATGGCAAGCGTGACCCCTTTCTCTCCTAGCTTGCGCGCCACCTCCCTCCAGAACCCCTCGATCACTGGGCATGCCCAGAACATATGCGTCATGTCCGCATTTTCTTCGTCGCATTTAGGGCACGCCTGTCTGCCCGCATTCCGGAATTTGGATATCCGCAGTGGGGTCATATACGCTCTGTGCGTGACATATAGCTGTACCTGCTGCAGTCTGGCATTTCGAGATACTTTCCTGTGGTATCTTAGAGCCCGTTCCCACATCCCATCTCCCATCTGGGTCCCCACCTCGCACTCCCATTCCGATCGTAGGCCTGTCAATTCCTTCCCAACCTTCAACATCACCATCTCATACAACCTAGAGATCTCATGTCCCCCTTCCGTCGTGTCGTATATCCCTTCCAGCGTAACCTCCGATTCGTCTGCCAAGGTAAATTCAGGCCATAGTTCCCGAATTTTCCTCCCCAATCTGTGGTATGTTACATATTGGCCTCCATGTAATCCAACCTCCCCGCTAAGTTCCTCAAACGCTCTGATGGCACCCTCCTGCCACACATCACCCAATGTCACCAACCCCACAGATTCCCAATAGGTCCTAATAATCCCCCTCAGCTGTCCGTCTACCCCCGCCAGGGCAACTAGTGGAATCTGCGGAGAACACGGGAGTGGGTCTCCCATCAGTTTGCATGCTCGTCTCCACATCTTCCATCCCAGCCTCACCATCGCCGGGTACTTTCTCGTAACAGTTTCTGGCAACCAAATGACTTCCTTCAGGAAAAATGGGGCACAATCATGCCCGAATAATCTAAGTTCTGGGGTCTCTTCGTCGGAAAGCCATTTGGATACAAACTGTAGTTGGCTCGCTATGTAATAAGCCTCAAAGTTTGGGAGTCTAACTCCCCCTTTTTCATGAGAGTTCTGCAACTTCCAGAGTGCTACCCTGTTTCGAGTGCCATGCCACAGGAACTCTCTGCAAACCCCATTTATTTTAGCAAAAAAACCCTTAGGGATCATATATGGGATGTTACTAAAGTAGTGTAGCAGCCTAGGCAGAACCACCATTTTAATCATTGCTCCACGCCCCATCATCGCCAGGGGCAACTTCTGCCAGAAACTCATGCATGCGCGTATCTTCTCAACAGCCATCTCAGTGTTACACTTATGTTCTTTCTCTACCGTGTGGTAGACATCTATTCCCAGGTAACGAAACGTGTTAACTGCCCAGGGCACCTGTAGCACCGGCAGCCTCTCTATGGGGACACCCGTATAGCAGCCCAATGGGAAAATGTTCGACTTCTGGGGGTTGACCGCTATGCCTGACAACCTCGCATATCTCCCCATCACGTCCAGGATATACTGTAAATTCTCCTCCGGATGACTCAGGTACAATAACAAGTCGTCCGCATACAGGGATATCAGATGCTTTTCCCTCCCAATCTCAATACCCACAATGTCGTACTGCTGCCGCAGGTACAGTGCCAGGGGTTCCAGGGCCAGGATATACAGCATCGGGGACCAAGGACACCCCTGTCTAGTGCCTCTGCTGAGTTGCCATCTCTCGGATATGATTGCCCCCGTCCGGACCCTGGCCAGTGGAGCACTATACAGCAGCTCCGCCCATCTAACGTATCTTGGACCCAGTCCGTATTCTCTCAAGGCCGTCAGCAGCCACCCCCAATTAACCGAATCGAAGGCCTTTACAGCATCCAACGACACTATCGCCATTTCCCCGTCGCTAATGGATCCCATCTCTATCACCCGGTGGAGGCGTCTGTGGTTTTGGGTAATATTCCTCCCCGGGACATACCCTGTTTGGTCCGGGTGTACCAGTTTGCCTATCACCCTCCGCAGTCTGTTTGCCAGGACAGCCGTTAGTATCTTGCTGTCCTGATTCAGCATAGATACTGGCCTGTACGACCCACAACTATGCCTGGGTTTATTGGGCTTAGGGAGCGGTACAATGACCGCCTCTCTGAGCGATTCCGGCAACCTCCCCGTCTCGAACGCCTCATTGAGCATATCAAGCATCGGGGGGAGCACTTCCGCTCCAAAGGTTTTGTAAAATTCGCTGGGCAGGCCGTCCGTCCCTGGGGTCTTACTAGTGGGTAGTTGCCGGACAACCGCCTCCAACTCCTCCAATGTTATCGGGGCATCTAATTCCTCTCTTTCTTCCGTGCTTATCTTGGGCAGCCCAATATCTTGCAGGGTCTCCAGCATATCCTCCCGGTCACCGCCACCCGGATCCCCGTACAATTCCCTATAGTAATTCACAAATTGTTCGTTTATGCCCTCTTGGGTATCTATCTGCTTCCCATCCTCTCTAGTAATCGTCCTAATCGGGGGTCTCGGGGTTTCTTTCTTATATAGCCATGCCAGGAGACGGCCCGTTTTGTCTCCTCCCGCGTGTTGTCTCTCAATATATTTTTTATAGTTTAGGTTACAGAGCCTCCCCCAATGTTCCGTACACTGCTGTTGCAGTTTAAGCACCAGCTCGTTGTCTATGGGCTCGCTCTTCAACGCCCGTTCCAACTGGCTTTCTGCCCTCTGTAAATCAACCAGGACCCCATTCTGCAAGCCTTTCGATTTGGCAATCGCCACCCCTCGCATCACAACCTTAAAAGCCTCCCACAGAGTTCCCGCCGAATCAACGCTGCCAGTATTGGTATCGAAATAACTAGCTATTTCCTCCCGCATATCTTCCCTGAAAACCTGGTCTTTAAGCGCCTCTGCGCGCAGACGCCACGTCGGGATCCGCGCTCTGGGGCGGCCATATTGCCAACCCACCACCAATGGCGAGTGGTCCGATAGGACCCTCGCTTTATATTCCGCCCTGGACACCTCTGTCAAGACATCCGATGTGGCAAAGATATAATCAAGCCTGGTGTGCAACTGCTGCGGGGCCGAGTAGTGTGAGTACTGTCTCACATTGGGGTGCTTAGTCCTCCACACATCCTCGAGCTCGAAGTCTCGCAGCAGCGTCCGCAGCGCCCGGGCTGCCGGGGCGGGCCTAGTCACTTTATCGTCGGATCTATCCATCCCCGGCTCCAACACACAGTTAAAATCCCCTCCCCAGAACACCGCACTCCCAACACACCAGCTCAGGCTGGCACTCATAGTCCGATAGTACTCTGCCGTGCCCTGGTTCGGGGCATACGTGTTCACTACACACATCTCTTTATTCTCGATTGCCCCTCTTACCATAGCCAGGCGCCCCTCAGTATCCAAGATTTCCTGCCTCAGTTGAAACGGGACATGTGGCGCCACCCAGATCAGTACACCTCTGGCATAAGCCGAGTACGTGGATCCCACCACCGTTCCACCCCACTTTTTCTTTACCAGCTCCAGTTTATCTCGGGTCAAATGCGTTTCTTGCAACAATGCGATGTCTATCTTTTGCCTTCTCAAGTATAGCATGACTTTATTCCGTTTTAGATAGCTATTGAGACCCCTGACGTTCCATGTTAGCAATTTTAGCTCCCCCATAATTCACTGGTATCCTGCCCACTCCCCCCCAACCCACCCCGCTCATCCGTGCCGTCCAGATATCTCATCCAAAATGTACTCCCAGGGCTCGCGGTCAAACTTAAACTCCCCAACGCTATGTACACCCCAACTTTCCCCGCACCCCCCATTCCCCCCACCCGTCCCCCCAACACCCTCCCCAACTGTTGCCCAGCTCCACCTCGGGAACTCAGGCCCCCCCACATCTAGTTCTGGCTGTTACACACAGAGCCCAGTAGGGTAAAGTCGCCCTAACGGCCACTTAACTAAAAAACACTAAATGGGGGTGAATGGACTAGCCCCGAAAGGCTCCTTCGTATAACCACAGGTACGGTGCAAACAGTGCATTGATCATTCAGTTCCAGGCCCGACCTCCCCCGGCCATAACAGTAACTATATTCAAGTCCCATAGTCTTCTGGCTGCACTCTTTATCGTCGTAGCGCACTTAACTCTTATTGCCACCTTCATCAGCCTGGACCTCCGGCTCCTGGGGGCTGCCCTGCATGTCCAACCAACCCATGGCTTCCTCAGGCGACTCGAAAAACAAGGATCTGTTGTTGTGGATCACCTTCAATTTGGCCGGGTAGAGGAGCATATACTTCTTCCCCGCCTCTCTAAGTCTCCTTTTGACCGCTGCAAAGTTCATCCGACTCCTCTGCACCATCATGGTGTAGTCTGGGTAGGCCGTTATGGTGGCCTCCCCCCTCTTGATGGTTCCTCCTTTGCGAAAATGCTCCAAAATCCTCTCTCTGTCTCGGTAGTTAAGGATTTTGGCTATCATTGGCCTGGGCGGACCGCCCGGCGGAGGCCTCCTGGCCAATGCTCTATGCGCTCGCTCCACCGCAAAACCCTGCGACAGCACTCCCCCAGTGATCTCTTGGAGCAACATATTCTCAATGAAGTCCGTGGGGTTGTGACCCTCCAATCCTTCCGGGATGCCCACTACACGGATATTATTCCTCCGGGCGCGCCCTTCTGCTTCTTCGGCCCTGTTCTCCAGGTTGCGCACTTTCTGTTCCAAGACATGCAGGTCGGCCTTGTGTGAGGCGCAATCTGCCGTGTTGGCGCTCCCCTCCTTTTCCAGGCTCTCCGTGCGCTCCGACAGAGTCCTCACATCTTGTCGAAGTAGGTTCACCTCCTCCCGAACTTCTCCCACTTTGAGGTCAAGCACTGTTTTCAGGTCCGCCACCACCATTTCGAGCTTGGCTTCCCAAGCGGTTTTCAAATCCGCTTTCAATTCTGCGAGCGCAACTAACACGTCCTGATTTGGGCTAGCGGCGGCCATGCCGCCTGCAGATGGCTTCTCCTTGCTCCGAGCACTTTCTGGGCCTGGTGGTGTCTTGGTAAACTCATCCAATGTGGGTTGTTTCACTTTCTGTCTGACGGATTTATTCGCCATTCCACCACCACTGTATGTCGCGGGCCCGTACACTCCCGCCTCACCCCCACCCCGGGAGAGAGGAGCCCACCTTCCGCTCGCAATGGAGCGAGTCGCTTCTCCCGCACCAAGTGTACCTCCGCAGTCACTCCTTCCGCCACTCGACTGGGTCCCTACCAGCGAGTTCCTACACAATGTGGGCCCTCCGTCCCAAGGCTGCCGCTTGACCAGCACGCGATGCTCCGGCGCCCAAGGCGGGTGGTCAGCTCGGGTGGGTCCTAGTGCCGACCACTGACCGTCACTGTCCAAATCCCGTGATAAGTAATCGGTGCCCACCGAGACTCGCCGGTTCTCTCCCAGAGGCCATTCTCACACTTCACAGCTTACTTTGCCACCGATCACTACGAGAATGCCTCTTCATCGCCCCGCATGTATCTCCTCCGTTGTCCGGCATGGCCGCCATCTTCCCTCCGTCCGGGCCGTGACTCCCGGATCTTCGATCGCAATTTTTCTGTTGTTGCCGGGCTTACGAAGGATTCAGCTCCTCAATATTTATGCAGCATACATTCATGGACGGGTTCCTTCGTTCCTGACTCGCGAAAGTTAGTCTCAATGCACTTTTACACAGGATAAATGCAGGATCTTCAGGAGCTCTTCCAAGAGCGCGTCCTCTCACATGGCTTCCAAGCCACGCCCCTCTACCCCATAATTTATGCAATCTTGTGAAGTCCTCACTGTTAAACTCCCTCTAATCAACTCTCAGTCCCTCACTATCCACCTAATCTATAGACCTCCTGGCCCATTGGGAACATTTGAGGAAGATTTCTACAATCTGTTAACCAACAACCTGAAAACGACCACTCAACTACTAGTACTTGGTGACCTTAATCTAGGATTTAACGACCCGCTAGATAAAAACGCCTTAAACATAGCCAATATTTTGTCCGAACTCGGACTATCCCAAAAAATTAACAAACCTACCCACACCAAAGGGTGAACTCTGGACTGGGTGGCTGACTACAATCGCACAGCCAACATCACTTCTATCTCCCCGCAACTGTGGACGGACCACTTCCTCGTGTCTTTCACACTGTCCACCATTAGACCACTCCCACTGGTCACTCCAATTGCGCCACCTTGCTTCACAAGGAACAAAAAGAATATTACATTGGACAATGTAATCCCAGCCATTCTGCCAATCCTTAACTCTTTTGCAGACTACCTGGATCCAAGCACATTGGTCCCGGAGTATAATAAAGTTATGCTTACTACACTTGACAAAATTGCTCGACTCAAACTCAGACCTAGTAAGCACAAACTCCACTTAAACAAGTGGTTCACCCCCCAATTAAGGGACCTACGATTACTAAAGAGGAATAGTGAAACCACCTGGAGACTACTCTCGTCAGAAAACAACAGGGCCAAACTAACCAGAATATCAGCCCAATACAAAAAAGGAAATATGCCTGGCTAAACACAATTCCTACAACTAACGTATATCCAATGCCAATTCCAGTATGAAGGAATTGTTCACTATACTAAAGGAATTAGGGTCACCTATTCCCACACCTGATATCTGCATCAAAAATAAAACATGGCGCTCAGAAATCCAACAGGCACTTTCCAATAAAGTAACCACTCTACAGAACAAAATAGCAACAAAAAAAAGCCTCCCTCAACTTATTACCAGAGCTGAATAACTCCGCCCCCTGCTCCATTGAGACATCATCTGACCAACGGGCTAGATTCTACTTTACTAAAACAACTATACTTGAGGAAAAAGTTATTATGTCACTAAAACCCTCCAATTGCCAGTGTGACCTTTGCCCAGCACAGATTATAAAAGGCGCTGCAAGAGATCTTGCTCCTTTTATTTCCAAACTTGTCAATGCCTCATTCTCTTCTGGCATCATTCCCACCAACTTAAAACAATCTTGGGTGCTCCCATTGCTAAAGAAGCAAACATTAGACCCTTTAATTCCTACAAACTACCATCCCATCACGACGGTACCCTTCTTGCTCAAAATACTGGATAGGATCGCTTACACCCAGTTCCAAAAATATCTAGAATTTCACAATCTCCTGGGAGCAAGACAATCCGGCTTCCGTCCCCTGCATGGAACGGAAACTGCCCTCATCGATTTGAAATCCCAGATCGATGAGTTAAGAGACAAAGGCACATCGGCCCTCCTCCTTTTACTAGACCTCTCAGCCGCATTCCACCTCGTGGACCATAAGGTCCTATGCGGACACCTGGACTCTGCAGCCCATTTTTACACAGAGGCCATCAAATGGATAGAATCATTTCTGAGCGACAGAACCATGAGGGTCTTCTCCCCGTCAGCACCGGCTGACCCTATTCCAATCAGGTGCAGCATCCCTCAGGGCTCATGATTCTCCCCCACATTATACAATATATTCACCAAGCCCCTGTTTGATGATCTGGACCTTCTGGGTATCACCTACACTAACTATGCAGATGATACTCAGATTATTCTGCCACTTTCTGGGGATTATAACAAGGATTTGGCATTGGTGAATAGAGTGTATCTCATTATCCAGGCATGGATGGCTACCACGGTCTATGCCTGAATGATGACAACACTGAGCTCCTTATCTTGGGCACCCACTCTAACTTCAAGAAACTAGGCCAGGGGTATTCATCTTTACTATTGATGGCAACCTCATCAAGGTGGGCAAGGAGGTAAAGACCCTGGGCTTCTACCTTGACTCTACCCTCTACTTCGACAAACAGGTGAAATAAATGGACTCATTAGGACAGGCAAAACCTTTTTGGCGAATGATAATTGCATGATCTTAGCCAGAGTCTTGATTCTTTCTAGGCTAGATTATTGCAACACCCTTTACATTGGCGCCAATAAATCAATCATTCAGAGGATACAAATCCTCCAAATCCTCCAAAATAATGCCCTTAGAGCTGCACTTGGTGTCACCAGAAGATCACATTACTCTTACGTCCCATCCCCTTTCCTCCATACTTATGGGACATTCCTCCGTCCTGTGGGACGGGACCGGAGCACTTTGTAAAAGCATCAAATATTTTGCAAAAATGTTTAGTCCTTCCTCTCTTTCTATACTGGGTACAGCATGCGGCCGTAACCCTGCCCATCTTAGCTCCACCCCGCTCATCGCCCATCAGTCCTTTTCTCTGCTCGTTCGGGACTGGACGCACTTGCATCTGCAGAAGAATTTCTTCCTTTTTTCCTCCTCTCTGGCTCTCGCTAGTGACTGCGTAGTAGTCTGTCTATGTCGTTTAAGCTAGACTTTCCTAATCGTTCCTCGTGTCAGCGGCGCTTTGCGAGGGTGGATCCCCATCCTCTTTGTTTAGAGTGTTTGGGTCCCGATCACCGTTGGGACTCCTGTTTCTATTGTGATTCCCTTTCGGTCCGGGCACTTCAACATCGGTTAGAGCGGTGGGAGGAGGCGTTCCAGCGCACTCCTCCTACGCATTTTTAATCCTTCATCGACGAAAAGAAGACGCGCCTGGTAAGTACTTTACTTTTTAGAGCACCACAGCCGGGAGATGCCTTCCCGGGGTCTTTTCGGTCCAGGAGGAGCGCCGACCGCTCTGTCATCGGGGCTTTCCCTGAGGTGCCTTCTAAGCCTAAAAAGTGTACCAGAGTTTTCTCCAAGGGTCTCCGTAAGGGGCCTGTGGACACCGGAGTACACTCCGAGGCCCCTCCTGTGGGGGCTGCTTGTAGACCTAGTTCTACTGAGTCGTAGGGTACAGGAGCTCGCTCGGAGGCCTCCTTATTGGCTTCCCTCAAAAGTACCGGGGTGCACCCCGGGGCCTCGGCTGGGCTTGGTGATACCGAACGTATGTTCGAGGCCCGCTGTGGAAAGGCTTCTACCGGACTCGGGTCCGAGGTCCCTCGTATAGAGGCTAAGGCAACCAACAGTTCTGAGAGGCCTGAGAAGGCCTTATCGGTGAAAGGTGTTTCTCACCGTTCCCACACTTGTGGCGACGCCAGAACCGTTGAGGGGGTAAGGAGAGGTTTCGAACCGAAGTTCCTCCTTTACCGGCAGTGCCAAGGTCCTTCCTGTGAAGGCTAGTTTGGCTATTGGTATGTCGCAGAAACTTTCCAGGCTGCATAGTACCGGCTAGGCCGAGGTTCCTTGTGTAAAGGCTAAAATGAAGACCCCTGATCCACTGGTGGGAACTCCTGCCTCACTTCCACATGTGCCGCAGTTCCCCTCAGGTGACAGCACATGGGCGCTTCCCCTACAACTACGCCATCAGCCTCAGGTGTTGGGATTGGTTCTGTGGGTGAACATAAGGTTCCTCGTGCGCATCCGTTTCGTCCAGTTTACGACTGGAACGCTCAGATGCCCCGTCCGCACATCTCGCTGCCTGTGGGTTCATCACCCTTGATTTATGTGGACACCTCTGGGGATGGGCCTGCTTGGCAACCCTCCCCTCTGCGTCCCTGGAACTATCCCCCTCATGAGAGGCCTTCTCCGGCAGCTCCAAAGCTTTCTCCGGAGGCCGCTTTTTTCGGCAAGTTTCAGGTACTCATGTGTACCGACCCCATGTGAGAGTATTTCAAGGGTCTTTTTAGGGAGATATGCCCGCCTGCGCCTCCGACTCCACCCGCATCTCCGGTGGTTCTGCCGGCGCCGCCTTTAACTATGGTACCTCCCCCTACCCTTCCACCCTTGCCTCCGTTGTCCCCCGTGGACAAGGCGGTGCCCGACGTGGTTGAGCAGGACCCTGACCTGTCGGAGATGCGCAGGGCGATCAGTACAGCGAAGACCAGCCCCGCTCTATTAGAGCCTTTCACGACTGGGTGCTGGACATGATGTGTCTATTGGATGTTCCAGTGCCTGAGGCACCCGCTCCGCAGGAGGGTGTGCTTTCAGGGGTGTTCACCTTGTCTCCTTCGGAACGTACCGGTCTGTTCTTGCAGAAGGACGTATTTGGCCGAGGTCCGTAGAGTCTGGAGAAGCCACACTCTGGACTTTTCTTCAATAAGAAAATTGACGTGCGCTACAGGCTGGATTCTTCAGAAGAGGTGGCCCTAGCAGCTTGTCCGCCCCCCTCCTCCACGGTGGTGGCTGCGGCCACTTTACAGTCCAGGCCTGCAGCATCCTCTTCTACAATGGCTACTCAGGTCCTGGGGAAAGAGGACAAGCTCCTCGACTCCCTTGGGAGGAAGATTTTTGCTAACTCGGCCCTGCAGCTGCAGTAGGCCAATGCAGAACTGGTGTTAGCGGGGGCGAAAATGAAGATGTGGAAAGGTCTGGCGGAGTTCGAGGAGTTCATCCCGGTCATGAAGCTGGATGACTTTAAGGCGGGATTGTCAGATGCCAGGGTCTTGGCCCAGGATCTGCTTGAGGCCGCGGCTCATCACGTTGACACTTCGGCTCGGGATCTTATGCTTGGAGTGGATACCTCTCGGCAGGCTTGGTTGCATGCCACCAAGTTCTCAAAGGAGGTGCAGGACAAAGTGTTGGACCTGACGTTTGACGGTAAGGAGCTTTTTCATTCCTCAACGGATGTAGAGCTCACCAAAACGAAGGACAGCACCCAGACAGCCAAGTCCTGGTCTGTCCTGGATAAAACTTCTTTTAGGACCCAGAGACCGTTGTTGCAAAGACGGCCCTCCTCTGGTTTCAGGGGGTTTCTAGATCGGAAATCCCACAGAGTGGATGCCCCTTTGGGAAATTCCCGCCGGAAGCAGCAACAGACTCGGTTTTTCTCCTGCTCCTCAGCCTCCTCCTCGGGTTCAGGTGGTAACACCACCGAAAAACATGCCAAATGAGGGTTCTCTGCACTCGCACGAGACCCCGGTAAGAGGACTCATTGTGTCTCATTGGCAGGTGTGGCAGACCATCACCGGGGATCGGTGGGTCCTGTCTGTCGCTCTGGTGGGCTTCCGCTTACCCTTACCCCCTACCCTACACTTCAACCCTCCTTTCTAGCAGTCGGGGTCGTCCTCCCTCAAAGCTGAGGTTCAGACGTTGTTGGACCTCAGAGCTGTGGAACCTGTTCCCCTATGGGATCGAGGGGAGGGCTTCTACTCCTGACTGTTTACGGTGCCCAAACCCACCCAGGCTGGCCGGCGCACAATCCTAGACCTTTCCCAGTTCAATCTTTTCCTACCCCAAGAGAGATTCAAGATGATTACGCCTGGCTAGATAAGGTCCTCTTTGCAGATGGGCGATTGGCTCAGCGTGGTGGACCTTCAGGATGCATACATGCATATTCTGATCTGGAATCCACACAGGAGATATCTCTGTTTCTCTGTGGGAGAGGCGCACTTCCAGTTTCGAGTGCTTCCTTTTGGCCTCAGCTTGGCACTGTGTGTCTTTATGAAGATGATGTTGGTGATTGCGGCCTACCTTCATCTGCAGGGTATCCATGTGTATCCGTATTTGGACGACTGGCTCTTACGCAGCCCTTGCCCGTTGAAAGCCGCGTGCAATCTTCAGTCTCTCCTTCAGCTCCTGTACCATCTCGGGCTGACGGTGAACTGGCTCAAATCTTCCATGACGGTCTCTCAGGACTTGATTTTCCTAGGTTTTCGCTGGAACATGATTGACTGCAGAGTTTACCTGACCGGGACAGAATAGTGGATCAGTTGGCCACGTGTCAGATGTTTCCGCTGTCGGAGAGCATGTCTGACTGGTGGTTCCAGAGGATTCTGGGCCTCATGGCCTCGTGTGTTTTGGCTCTGCCTGCCGCTCGTCTCAAGATGAGGCGGACTCAGATGGCTCTTCAGAGTTCTTGGCGTCAGGCTGTGGATCCAGACTCCAAGTTGATATTGATTCCAGCTTCCATGAGAGCGGACCTGGAGTGGTTGTCGTCTCTCAACAACCTGTCAGTGGGTGCGGGTTTTCAGGACCAATCCCCGATGGTAACTGTCACGACAGACTCCTCCCTTCTGGGGTGAATAAGCACATAGGTTAGCCTCCCAACAGAAGATATGGTTTGTTATTTTCACCAGAATGTTGGGGTTACCCCTGTAGAAAAACTATCTTGTTATTTTCACAAACATGAACCAATTGTGATTGGTCCTCAAGAAATATATACAAAATATTTCATTGGGCATATGAAAGAACACATAGGTTAGCATACTGACAGAGGAAATAGTTTGTTGTTTTCACAAACATAAATCAATTATGAGTAGAACCTCATTGCCAGGTCAATTGTTTGACCAAGAGTACATTTACTCATTGCCAAAGAAACCGTTTTCCATTTGCAAGAATAAGTGCTTAACCCAGGAAAACTTTGTCAGTTGACCCAGGAAACATTTGCCAACACGTGTTACAACCTGCTAAGGTCTTCATCAGGGGAAAACATTATATTTCACTTTTCGAAAAAACTGATAACTTAGACAAAGTATCAAATCATTATTGGCAAAAATGGGTGTTTTGCAAAGAAAGACTGGGAAGAGAGAGAGGGGAGAAAAAACAGAGAAAACAATATGACAAATTAGTATTGAATGGTGTTTAATCTTATCTGTTTCCGTTTATGTGCATACAAGAAAAAAGTTAGTGAGCATTGAGTTTGGTGCTATTGAGTTGACGGTGTACCCATTTGGTAATTATTTTGTTTATTTGGAATCAGAACCATGTGGTGATGTAAAATGCCCCAGAACTGCAACGTGATGTCATTTTATAATCCCATTGGAATTGGAGTTGGTCATATGCTCTGTGAGTGATGCATTAATATAATGTTAGGTGTGCCCATTGGGGCCAAATTAATAGATATAATTTAATAGTTGTATGATCTTTTGATTAAGTAACGAAGACCTGTGTGCAGAATACATATGTCGTTTTCGTGGAACACATACTGGCACTTGGGACACCCAGTGCAGGGGCAGTGCCTCTACCCATACATGAGATAGGAATGATTACCTGACACGTAAATCTTTTCGCTCAATCTTCATTGGTTTGGAATATGCCCAATTTCTAGGAGTGTTCGGGCTAACTCGGAGTGTTTTTAATTGGTTGTCTCTTTCCAACCTGTAACATGAATATGCAAAATATTTGTCTACAGCGCCGTATACATGTTTGGGTTCGCTTGACCCTTGGCTGATCCCGGTCCCAAAACGAATATTAAATATCTTACCTGCAGGGATTGCAGGGAGATAATTGCGAATATAGTCAGTTTGATGTGAGTAGATTTGCCATGGGGTTACATTATCCTCAAGGCATTTATGTGAACAGTCTGAAAAGCAAACAATGATTTTTTCTCTCTAGAATACCAGCTTTATTGCCATTGGTTCGTGCCACCTCTCCAGAATAGCACCTCTACCACCTATTGTTGCCACCTCCAGACTAATACCTCTACCACCTGTTGTTGCCACCTGCTATAAAACCCTAACTCACCAGCTTCTTCTCCCCCTCTCTAATAAATCTCTCCCACCTCAGCATTCTCCCTTTCTCTCTGTTTGCCAACCACCTTCATATTCCAACATCCTGCTCTATCAACCAACAGTATCTGACTGTGGTCTCTGTATTTTATAGGGCTCTGATTTCACTCCCCTGGTTTGGATTCTCATTGTGTGTCTGCATGTGTATTCTGTAATTGGGGCAGGGCAGGAGTTGGTTGTTGCTCCTAATTTCATCTGGGCTTATTTTGGGCTTCAGGGGCCAGCCCAAGCCTTTAACTGACCTTGCCATAATCTGAGAATCCATTTTCTCCCACTGTTACTGCCTGTTATTCTCTGGAAATGATAAAGCTCCTCTGCTGTCCCAATGTGTGTGTCTGCACCTGGTAAAACCTCTGAGCATCGTTCTAGCACTCCTGAAGGACAAGAAATTATTAGTTGTCAGTATCTTCGAAAGCAAATGCTTGGTTGGTAGACAGTGGAGTCATGTATTTGTATCACCCATGAGTAAACATGATAGCATTGTATCCCGTGTGGGTTCTTGGGACATGCATCATGTTTCATAACGTTTTTGAAGTGACTATCTTTATACCATGGCAGGTCGTTTTTTGAAAATCATATTTTATTAAGTTTCGCATGCGTTATAAAATCACAGAGCATACTTAGAGATGGAATAACAAAAAAACAATTATTACATGTCCCCCGACCCTCCCCCCCTATCCCTCCCACCTCCAGTTCAAGTTCTCATTTGCTGCTTGCTTAACGGGTTCTCTGAGAGCATAGTGGTGCTGTTGTGATGTGTTACTTAGCACGCCAAAGTCATGAGCCTGGTTTCAGGAAGTTCGCAATTGAGTTAATAGGCAGCAGCCTATCACTCCCGGGAGAGGAGCCCCCGGCCAGGGTGTATCACATTAGGCGGGGCGCCTGTATTTATCAAAGAAGGGCAGCCATGTTTCTTCAATATTTGACTTCGTCTCGTCAAGTAGATGTGTAAGGAATTCCATATCGTAAATGGCCCGCACTTTGGTGACCCATGCTTTTTCCCCCGGCATTCCAGGGTTTTTCCATTTCTGTGCCAGACAGCACCTGGCCGCCACCAACATGATCTGTAGCATATGATCCTGGATGTCTTCCTGGCTATCTCCGGAGTGCATTCCAAAGAGGAGAAGCCAGGGGCAGGAAGATCGTTCAACCCCGTCAACCCCTTTGATCCAAGTTAACACCTCTCCCCAGTACTTTTGAACCACTGGGCACCCCCACCACATATGAACATAATCCCCCCTCACTGTCTTGCATTTCCAGCAATGTGGGCCATATCCCAGCCTCATTCTAGCAATCCTCTGTGGGGGTAATGCTATTGATGCAAAACCTTGAGGGCTTGGTGGCAATATTGGAGTGAGGCCGTGGATCTGTTGGCCCGCCTGCACATTTCCGCCCATCTTTCATCATCGATTTCCGCTTCCAGGTCCCTTTCCCATTGCGTGCGTGCCGGTGGTGGGTCTCTTGGGACGGAAAACAGGAAGAGTTTGTAGAGGCGAGATATTATCCTCTTAGAGCCCCTGTCAGAGAGGAGGAGTTTCTCGAAGTCTGTAAGGTCCCTCCTGAGGCTGTCCCCCCACGATGGTTCAGTGAGGACTCCCTTGAGTTGGAGATGACGGAAGGGGGACAGAGTACCTATTCCCAGGACCTCCTCCAAATCTCTCAGAGGT
The DNA here is from genome assembly GCF_040938575.1 of Ambystoma mexicanum. Classification (NCBI taxonomy): domain Eukaryota; kingdom Metazoa; phylum Chordata; class Amphibia; order Caudata; family Ambystomatidae; genus Ambystoma; species Ambystoma mexicanum. Next base: position 1,045,953,982 of record NC_090924.1, read on the forward strand.
AGGAACGTGCCCCCCACACAGAGGTGGCCAGTCCTGATAAGGCCGGCTTCAAACCACTTTTGGTTTGTGGCCAGTCCTGCTGGCTCTGCTATTTTAGCTAAGAAGGGGGGACCCAGATGCAGCTCAGTGGAGAGGGCCAGGTCGTGAGCCAGCGATAATAACCTCCCTCTTTCCACAAGGACCACAGTACTTTCAGGACTGGGTGTTTCAGGACACTTCTAGGGATGTTTTTCCTGGGGACCCAGAGCCATTCCTCCACTGTGACAGGCGCGAGAACCCTATTATCCATGGTCACCCATTGTTTTTCTGTAACTGGGGTAAAGTGGTCGGTCAAGATCCTCAGCTGGGAAGCCCTATGGTATGTTTCCAAGTCAGGGTATCCCACCCCGCCATCTTCCTTTGGCCTGGTCAGTACCTTGTAAGAGATCCTATGTTTTTTGCCCAACATGAGGAAGTTGAGAAGGACTCGCTTCATTTCCGTAAAGAATGTTTTGGGGATCAGCACCGGGAGCATTTGGAAGAGAAATAGGAACTTGGGGAGGATCACCATTTTTATAAGATTAAGGCGTGCCATCCAGGAGAGACCCAACCCTGCCCACCTTTCCGCATCTTTTCTGATTGTTGACCAAAGGGTGGGGAAGTTGGCCGAGTCATGCGTCACCTGGACCCCAGATACCGGAATCCCTCCTCCTGTTGAGTAAAGGGGAGCCCACTCACATAGGCTGCCTCTGGGTCTGGTAAGTTTCCCCCTATGAATGCCACCGACTTCTCAAGGTTGACCTTGTACCCTGACAGTTCCCCGTAATGGGAGAGACCCTGTAGCATCCTGGGGACCGTCTGGGATGGCTTTGTAATGTAGAGCAGGGCATCGTCTGCGAAAAGGCAGATTTTGCAATGTGCATCTCCTATCTGTACCCCCCTGATAGCCTCATCATTGCGGACCGTGATTGCCCATGGTTCCATTACAAGTGCATAAATTAAGGGGGACAGTGGGAAAACCTGTTGTGTGCCGTACTCGAGGGGGAACACTCTCGACTCTGTCCCATTTGCTACTACTCTGGCGGAAGGAGAGGAATAAAGCGCGGAAATCCAGCCAAGCCACCTCGGGCCCATGCCCATAGTCATGAAAACCTCCCCCATGAAAGCCCAACTGACCCTGTCGAAGGCTTTCTCCACGTCAAGGGCCAGTAGGAGTGCGCCCTCATCCCGCACCACCCTGGAGGTGAGCACGTGGAGAGTCTTCCGCATGTTATCAGAGCCCTGTCTATTTAAGACGAATCCCGCTTGGTCGGGATGTATCAGGCCAGGAAGGCAGCGTTCCAATCTGGAGGCCAGGATTCTTGCAAAGATTTTGGCGTCTAAGTTTAGGAGCGAGATAGGTCTATAGGACCCGCATTCCATCTGATCTTTGCCGGGTTTAGGTATTACAGTGATGAGGGCCTGTAAGAACGTCGGTGGAATTGAATCTCGGTTCCTGATTTGGTTAAATAATTTGGCTAGTGGCTTTAACAGGACAGATTGGGTCTGCTTATAGTAGTCGGCCGTATAGCTGTCACCCCCCGGTGCCTTTCCCGCTTTCAATCTCTTGATGGCACCCTCCACCTCCTCCTACGATATCTCCCCCTCCAAGGCCTCTAGCTCCGCTTCTTACAGCTTAGGCAGAGGGTGTTCTGCCAGGTAGGTACAAATGTCATCTAGTGATTCACCTACCTGTCTAGAGTAGAGTTTGCTATAGTAGTCGGCAAAACATTACACTATTTCCTCCCGGCCTCTATGGGTCCTGCCTTCCCCATCCCTGAGATGAGCAACTCCTCTCTCAGCTCTACAGCCTCAGGTTCTTTGTGCCAAGAGGGTCCCAACCCTATCTCCCCGTTCGTAATACCTTTGCTTGGTGTATCGCATTTTCTTAATGACTTCCCCTATAAGGACTATGTGGAGTTCCTGTCTTTTGCCTTGCATCTCCTCCAGGAGAGCCTCACGGTCCACCCCTGGGAGGCCCAGCCTGGCTCGCAGCCCGCCCAACTCTGCGCGGATTTTATTTTCAATTAGGCCCCTTTCCCGTTTACGCCTTGAACCTTCTGCGATAAGGAGGACTTTAAAGGTGGCTTTTGCAGCCTCCCATACCATTGACATATCGGTCTCACCAGTGTCATTTATCTCCAAGTAGGCCAACATTTCTTTCCTCATGAAGTCCCGAAATACAGGGTCCCTGAGGAGCGTGTTGTTTCATCGCCATCGGGAAGATCATGAGTAACGGGCAGAGACCAGTTGGCTAGAAGTAGTTTATGGTCGGACCATGTGATGGCTTTTACCTTTCGTTGTTCCACCACCCTATTCCCCTCTTTGGAAATCAACAAGAGATCGATTCTGGTGTAGGTGCAGTGCGGAGGTGAGAAAAAGGTGTATCCGCCCTGGCCTGGATGTGTTTTATGCCAGACGTCCACCGAATAGTGTTCCCTCAGAAGGGTTTGCAAGGCCAGGTTGTCTTTAGAGGTCCCCTTGGGTGCCCCCCGCTTCGCGGACCACCTGTCCAGATGGGGATCCGATATCAGGTTGAAATCCCCCCCCCAATATCATGGCTCCCTCTGCCCATTCGTCAATGAGATTAAAGATCTGGGTAAGGAAACAATTTTTGTCCCGAGTTGGGTGCGTATAAGGTGGCCAGGGTGATGCGTTTTCCCTCGTAGGTTCCTTTAATACCTAGGAATCGACTCCCAAAGCCCCTCTTGGTTTCTACTCCCGTGAGACAAAACGTCCTGCCAAGGAGAATGCCCACCCTTTCCTTTTTTGAGCTCCTGTGGGAGGCCCAGTAGTTACTACCAATCTCTTTCCCCTTTATATTCGACTCTTTTCCTTGCCTGTAGTGCGTTTCCTGTAGGAAAAGGACTGCCAGGCGTTGTTTGTGGAACACATTACTCGTAAGGGACCTTTTGTTCTAGGAGTTGAGGCCCTTGACATTCAGCGTGCCTATCTTCCCTTCAATCATTTTCGTCTTTCATTTTGTGCTCTGTAAACCCCTCTGAGTGTCCGCTACCTAGAACCCGTTGCAAGATCAGTGACCATGACTTGAGCTGGATTTCCACCTTCCCCTTAACCCCGTCAAAAGCTCCGTCGGGATTACGAAGACTGTGGAGGGACCTAAATCGGGCATTGGCATGGCGATTAAGCCTTGAGTGCCGTGCGTGTACTCATGTTGGGTCCCCCCGATCCGTAGAGGGGTGTCTGGTCTTCCAGAATTTGCGTGAACCTTTGACTTTCAGCTTCCCTTGAGAGGTGTCCGTACCCCGAGGGACATGACTGCGATCTCTGTAGTTTCCACTCTGGTCTCCAGATGATCCCGCGTGGTCCCCCGTAAGGTCATCTGTGGCCCTCTGAATGTCTGTTTCCGTGACTAGTTGGTATCTCTGGCCCTGCCATTCGTATGCCAGGTAGAATGGATGACCCCAGCGATATCATATTTCCTTTTCTTGTAGCCATCTGGTGATGGAGCTGCATTTCTTTCTCATCTGTAGTGTGAGGGCAGAGAGGTCTTGGTATATTGTAACTCTGGAATTCCCATGCTGAATGTCTCGCAGGGTTCTCGCCCTCTCCAGCACCCTAGCTTTGTCTCTATAGTAATGAAATCTTGCTAGGACCGAGCGTGGGCCCCTGCCTCCGCCGCCAGCCCGGTGGACCCTGTCGAGGAGAAGAGTTTCACCTGAGTCAGACCCCAGGACAATTCGGATGATGTCTTGGATTTTGCTTTCCAGTCCCACCGGGGTCTCTCCTTTGGTCTCTTCGAGGCAAAAATTCTCAAGTTGTTCCTCCTCTCACGGTTTTCCATATCATCAACCTTGAGCCGGAGATCTTCCTCGTGACGTTGCATTTCCTTGATTTTGGCATCCATTTTTGTTTCAAGGAGGTCCGTTGATACTTGATTACTCTCGACCCCCTCCATTCGGTCCTCTAATGTAGAAACCGTGGCCGTGAGATCAGCCAATTTGGCCCCCATGTCTGCGCTCATGCCTCTGATTTCCTTAAGGATCATTTGAATGTTACACTGCATGGCGTTTGTATCTGGGGGCTGTGCGGTGGTGGGGCCGGTTTCCATTGTGTGGTGTCCTGCGGTGAACTGGTATTTCGCAAGAGTTTCTCTCCAACTCATGGGGTGTCATTTGCCTTGGGATGTCGGGACCTCTCGGGGTGTCTTCTGGGAGGATCCTGGGGCCCCGAACCGCCACCCCCGTCGTTGTAGCTCGAATCCTTATGGTTATCTTTCAGATGGTGGAGCTGTATGCCAGCCTCTGAGCTCCGGTCTGTGGTGCACCACTGCAATTTTGCCAGGAGCGCAGCCTCCCTCGGTCCAGCCTTACGTCGCTGAGGTTCGCTGATCCACTATGGTGTTCCTCCCGGAGGGTCCGGGCGGGCCTTAGCAGGCGGCTCGAGGTTCGGAACTGGAGGCTCCACCACCCGGGGGTGGGTCTGGCCTGATTTACTTCCTTGTGTCCCCCTCGATATGGCGGGCCCCCTGTGCTGGAGTAGTGATCACAGGAGGGTGCTGGTGGGGGTGCGGATTCTAAAGCAGACCCCTGGACGTCGGGTGGTACTGTTTTTCACCTGGGGCAGCTACCATGTGGCGGTCTTGTGAGGCAGCACCCGTGGTGCGGGGCAGAGTGCAGCTGGTGAGCAGGGGCCCCAATATGGCTCTGCAGCGTAATGCGGAGCTGGAACCATGAGGCCCAGTGATCAGACCCCTTCAAGTGGAGCCCGTCCAGGCAGATGGGCAGGCTGAGAGGTGGGGGGCCCAGGTGCGCTCCCAGCGACGGCCTGAGCCTGTCCCCGGTGTCAGCACTTCACACATCGATTCCACATACCCTGGCCTTAGAAACAATAGATTTTAGCTTCAGGACAATTTCTGCATCCCATTATACGCATGTACAAATGACCAAAAATCTTTTGGATTTTACTTTAACACATAACCAATTCATTTTTAATGGTGAATACTTCTCACAAACCCAGGGTATAGCGATGGGCGCAAAATACGCCCCAAGTCTAGCCAATGTATTCATGGCATACTTTGAGGAGAAATACATTTTCAACAACAATCCCTTTCAACATAATATCATTCTTATCAATTTAATCACGTATTAGCCCAATTCTCTCGAAACTGGCCCACTGATAATAAAACTTACAATAAAACTTACACGCCCTTCCTTACGATCCGACTGCTATTCTCACTCACTTCCGGGACCCTTGATGCATCACGTGACCGGAAAAATTCGTCATGCTGCTATAGCAACGGCTAGTATTCGCTGATGCTTCAGTCTCAACCCGACTGCGCAAGAAGAGTGTACTCCAGCCGGTAAACTCCGACCTAAAACATGCCAGGCACGCTTTCACTCATAATTGCACAATGACTTTAACTTATACACACCTATACTTTTTATATTTTTTTCAGAATACGGCATGAATATATAATGGTAAACCATGTTGGACATTTGTAATGACTTGGAACAAAATTATTGACCATTCAGGTAACCTTACAAGTGAACCTTTTATTTAAGAGCTAAACTCGCTGTAGTATCTATATCTCGTATTTCAAAATTAAGTGAGGACCCTTGCAACTTTCAGGTTCACACCAAACTTTCTTGTCCCCTTAGGAAAATGATTTCCGGTCAACAACTAATTCTGGATTGCCAATGTGAATTACATTTTGACGCAAAAAGAAAACATATGATCTATAGACATTAGGCATAACTGCACTAAAGGTAATTTCACACCATATCTTATTTCTGAGATTTGCTCACGAAAGGCATGGCCTTTTCGACTTTTCTTTCCAGTCACGGCAACTTGTATGTATGGTGCTTTGACCGATACAAACTAAATATTCCCCTTGTTTTTTATCAATATGTGGAAAGTAAATACTATCACATTGGGAAATGCCAAATGTCGGTGTTTTGTTATATATAAGCTCCACAGTTGAATATTAAGAATTATACTAATTGCAAAATATATAGTTCATTTTGAAAATGTGAACTTATTTGGTCGAGTCCATTTTCCCAGTCATTAATACTTAATTACTCTTTTTCTTTTCTCCCTTTTGTGTTTCTTCATTACATGGTCTTCTCCTGTGTTTTCTCCACCCCTCCCCGCCTGTGTTTGTCCCCTCCCCAGACTCTCTCTGCCAACAAAGATTGTTGATTGAATATGTTAATTGCATCAACCATTATTAACTTCACGCCCTGATGACGACCTAGATAGGTTGAAACACATGTTGGCGAAAACAAGTTTCTTCTTTTTTTAATGCATATCTAGCACATATGTAAAGTGTGAACAAGTTCCTCTTATGCATCACCCTATTCTTTGGTTAAAATTGAAATGTAATGCAAATAATATCTTTGCCTTTTTGTTAAATTTGAAATACAGAAACCTTACTCTTTAAACACTTACCAGGTGTCTCTCTTACTTACTTCCTTATTTTCTAAAATCCCAACCTCTACCAAACCAATACCACATAGATGTGGCATATGTATGATTGAGCGCAGTCTGTGAGGTTAGCATCGTCTTAAGCTTTACTTCTATATAGGTGATAGTGGAAAATCAGCAGTCTAACCACACGGCTGCAGCTGGTTCTATCACTTTAAAATCAAAGCTAGTTTCTGTTACTTCAGTGGTGGCCACGTTTTCCACAAAAAATTATTAATGGGTTTTATAAACCTGGCAGTAGGCATGTAAGTACCCTATTTCAGATCTATGAAACTGGTTTCTCTATTGCTGTTGAGGGTTTTAAATTAGTTGCAACATGTGTCTTTAGGGCCTCTTGGAGAGAAAGCGGTTTGTTAGTAGAAAAACCTTTTCGGTTTCTCCAAACAGGAACTCGTGTTTCTCTAAAGAGGCTTTCGGATTCTCTCAGTTGAGGAGAGAATGTACATAAGTCATGCATTTAACTGGCTGCTGCCATATAACTGGGACCAAGGGAAGGTGACACAGTGGCCCACCCTATAGTGCCACAGGGCACATCATTAACTTTCTCAGGAACGCACCCAGCGCCCTTGTGTTATTGCTTTGGGTATCCCTGGACGAGGCAGGAGAGTTTGTTACACTTCCTGAACGGAAAGGATCTGCTCAAGAGGTCTAGGTAGAGGCAGGTGCAGTTGTGTGAATGTTCTTTAATAAGGACGTGCATCAGGGCATGAAGAGTGAGCATTGCATTAGGCACAACTGTAATATGTAAACACCGTTTACAGTGGCATTAAATATCAACTGATGGTTCATAGCTATGTGCCCTCCGCTGCCCCCGCTGCCAGGGTAACATCTAATAGTGGTACGAAGGAAGCATGTGCCATCCTACATTTCCAAGTCTGGAAATTTAGGTCAGTCTTCTACGGCCATGAAGTACTGCTTGGTGGTGTGAGAAAAAGGCACAATGACAGCCAGGCGCACCGGCTTCAGCTATCAGACCTGTGTGGCCTCAGTTGGCTCCCCCTTGTGCTGGAAAAGTTGGCATGATTGCCTATTCTAGCATGCAGTCAGGCATTGTCTCGATTTCAGGGTGGTGGTCAGCTGGCCGGAGCTAGGCGACAGTGCAAATCAAGATGCTCTGAAGACTCTCCTGCATGCCCATCACATTTGATGGGCATGCGGGAGAGATGAACCTCTATCCGTAATATCTGAGCATGTAGTATGTGTTTCGCTCACCTGGTATCCCCAGGGGCGTCTGGAAGGCTCTGAGATCTGGAACCCTGGATGCGTAGTTCCCCAGTGCTGAAAAATGAATCTTAGTTATTTGTAGGGTGAGCTAGCCGTCCTGCGTTTCTTGTGCATGGGCGCTTGACATTTATTGGCGAGTGCCCGAGTTGCTTCACTGGTGCAGTACGCCTTCCTTGGGCCCAGGCCTGCTGTGACCCCGAATCTGCTGGTAGGCAGGTAGGTTTGTTAATTGTAAGTCTTTGTTCTGTTTATGGTGGGAATTCGTTAATGTCTTTATCTCCTTCTTTTCAGGTGCGAAGGTCTTGATGCTGGCGTGCCGGATGGAGAGGCATGTTTTCTTGGTAAGAGAAAGGGCGAGGTGCAGCACCTTTATTGTCTTTTAAAGCTAACCTGTGTTTTCTTCTTCTTCTCCTCACAGGCCGTGGTGTTGCGAGTGGATGAGAGCGCGATGAAAAACAGGCCCCCGGAAACCGTTAAGGTAAGTGCAGCGCTGTGCGGTTGTTTAATATTGAAAGCGAACCTGAATAATTCTCTTTTCCTTTGCAGATGTTGCTGTGGTGCCGCTGATGGAAGCGTGGCGTAGCGCGATGGAATTTAGGTAAGACTGATGGAATTCAATGTTTTGGAAGCGCGCGTTCTAATATTGTTTTTCCCTTTCTCGTTATTGCAGGTCGCAATGTTCGAACAGCATCTGTGGTAGAGGTTCGCCGGAAGTCCTTAAGCTAGTACTCACAGGTGAGTGATGTTTCTTCTTCTCTCGGTTTCCACAGATTGCAGCCCAGTTGAGATGCCGAGTGCTGGACAGGGACGTCATTTGGGGTCAGCAGGGGTCGCAACTGCGACCCCTGAGGTTTCCTTAGCTACCGCTGGTGTCTTCCTTGCTACCCCTAAAAACAAAATGTAAAAAAAATGTTTTTCTTTTTTTTTTTTTACTTTGAAGCTCCTGGGCTGTGGCAGGTGCCATGTGGCTCTTTGTTTCTGGAGTGGCTAGAATTTATTTTGAGGCCTCTTAAAAAAAAAAAAAAAAAAAAGGGGGGGTTCCATTAGTGTAACACTGAGCAGTGACCTTAAATCAGAAAGAATAGGAATAACAAATTATTTGTCTTTCTGGAATTCTATACAATAATTGCTAGACTCATTAAAGTAGTGAAAGGTCATGTTCTATATATTCCCATGATGTTATTTTCGGGTTGGGGTCAAATGACATACTGCCTGTGATGTCATCAGAGGTCAAGGTTCATGTGATGTCACTTCCGCTACCCCTGGCATTTTGGTGAAATGACGTCCCTGGTGCTGGATGGTGTTTTCTCAGGTAAAACAGAATAATCTTGTTCTTGTTCTTGCAGGATTACAGGAAGATGCTGAAGACTAGGAGCTGGACACAGTGAGCGTCACGCTGCAGGTTGCAGAATAACTCGAAGCGTGTTCTGCAGTCAGTGTGTGGTTAATATAGCCCAGGTAAAGTAGTACCAGGGAAAGTAGTTCCAGGCCTGCCACACCCAAAACACTAGACCGTATGGCTTGGTTCTTAGAACTAGACTGTGCGGGTGCTTCCATGTTGGATTTAAAGGCCCATGTACATAAATGGGACCTAGTTTGAACAGCCCGTCCTTCCTACATATGAGCCTGGTGCCAAAGGCGCCAGGACTGGCTCCATGAGCCCTTTTGTAGTGGTTTTAAAGCCCTCTGGGTTCTGGTGGGAGCCTGCTTGCGGCACGACTTGTGCCCCCTCACAGTGGTCATGACAGTATGCGCTCTTGCAAAGCAGGTGCTGCTGAATGCCACATTGATAGCTTCAATGTACAATGCACAAGTCAGACCTCCCCAGTTCACACAGCTGCTGTTGTGGATGATGTAAAAAGCCCTGTAGCGATATCTGTTATTTGCTCCCTGCACGTTTAGGCACACTAGGTCTATTGACACTCAAGATGATTAATTTACCTCTTGCACTTATTCACAGACACTAAATATAATCACTTCCTTCCCACACAAAATGATGACACATTTTCTACGCAATCCACAAGTATTTTCTGTGGCCAGTCAAGTATCGCACACTGATTTACAACCATAAAAAGTAATCTCGAGGCTTTCACTACCTCCTACGAAGTGTGTAATGTTCCCCACCACAATCTGGCAGGCAATAGCATGTGTTTATGACATGCAAGATGGTCACTCTGATTCTCTCATCCCTACTACCAAAATGATATACTCGCAGTCACTGAATATAATCTACTTCCACAGAAATATAAGACTTTTTGTGTCAACAAGAATTTTCTCTTGATACAAAAAGAGAACACACTAACGTACGCCCACTGAATGTGCTCTCTGTTTGCAACTCTCAAGCATTTGTATGTTCATGAAAAGAGAGCACACTAAGTTACAAATATTGAATATACTCTTCACCGGCCTTCAAAGAATTAGAAGCCTTTTTCTATGCAAGCAGTTTAGATTTTTTTTGGCTAGGCACACTGAGTCCAAAAACAGAATGAAACAGGGAACTACACAAACGGTTCTTGTGGGTTCCGGGTTTGCGAAAACCCCACCTGCTCGTTGGAGCCGGGTCCGGCCCCAATGAGAGGGCAGACGTGCTGTGGATTAACCACGAATGGAGGCTTTCAGAAGAACACGGACATGTGGGTATAGAATGCAAGGGGTAACAAAGTCTGGGCTTTGGGTATGGAGCAGTATGATCGAAGGGAACACGCAGTGACTAAAAGTGAATGAACGGTTTGATTATTTGGATGTGGAGAATTTTTATGGCAATTTTTTCATTCTTTTTTCTTTCAATTTTAAGTTATACAGAGAATATAAAAGTGGAAGGAAAGAGAGCCTATCCCCGAAAGTGGATAGAAGGTGGCACTCACAGTGCACTGTCCTGACCAGTGCAGGAATATATAAATACAGAGACAAAGTAGGAGCCCCGTATAATTAGAGGGCTCGGGAACAAGTAGTGTTTGTTGTTTTAACTTGTTATTATAGCATGTTATTTGTAGTGTCCTTTTTATTCATATGGAGGAATCTGAGTAAGGGCAGGTATGGTGTGAATGAGAAGAGAGTAAGTGAGGAGTGGGAATATTCTAAGGGTAAGAAACACGCTTATTGTGTATATGTTTTGTTTTTATGTTTTGTTTTTATGCTGTAAAAAAGTGATTGTGTCCACTTCGTTTGACAGTGTAAAGACAGTTCTAACCTGCATGTGATGTTTATTGATTGACTGGCACTGTGGGCCCTAATGGTATAGACGGGCAGGAGGAACTCTTCATGAACATTTTTTGTGACACACACTTTAGATAAACGCCAAACCATGAGAAAAGGCACCTCACTATCCCATATAAGTAAAAGCCTACCCCTGTACAGTGACAAGATCAAAAAATACCACGGACAATGGGTGACAGAAACAAAAGGGGAAGGAATGCCCTACTCCTGGCCAGAGGAAGGGTCCTTCGACAAGGGTGCTTTATACCACATGTCCACCTATCTGACTGCTAAATACAAGGGAAAGCCCCTACAAAAAAGAAGAGAAATATTACATTTGTGGCAGATGTTTGAAGAAACACCTGTCCCAGAAAAAAAGAGAAACAGAATCACAAAATTTGACCACGGGTGACAGTAACAGGGGAAACAGTGAGAAGGGAGAAGGGGAACCAAAGAAAATGTACCCGTTACTAACACGACCAGCAGAGGGGTACTCAAATCCGACCTATATTTCATGGGGAAGTGCTCAAGCAAATGTGAGTACAGCACCGCACCCACCATATGACCCACCTACCACAACCCCCACCCACACAGGAGTAAGCGCAAGGGACATTGAAGTAGCACTGACCTCCACCTGTACGGAGTGAGCCAGATGACTCGTGGCGTGTGAGGCAGCGAGAAGATCAGAGAGTGGAGCCGGACCCCCGAGTACCTCTCCTCCCCCACATGCAAATGAGTGGAAGTGGGGAGTCTTTCTGTTTACGATTGATAGCACCCCCATAAGGGCTGTGCACGTTGAAAGGGAAGGGGAAGCGGACAGCTTGGGATATGAGAACGTGGGATCAGTAAGGGATGAGGATTACTGGAGTGACTTTGATGATGTGAAAGAAGGAGCAGTGGGAACGCTCCAGCAAGTACAGTTGACAACACCAAGGGTGGAAGGGATTGGCAGGGGAGGTTGAGAGAAAGGTTCGGGAGAATGGCCTTAGCAAAAAAGAAAGGGAGTGGAACAAAAGGTTGGAAAGTAAAATCGAAATAACAAATTCCCGTAATTAACAAAGGAGCAGGTCGGCCTCATTATGTACCATGGGCTCAGATGGACAAAAAAACAACCTCCTCAAATTCCTCCCCCGCTCACAGAGAGCACAGGAAAATTGATTTACGTCTTTGAAAAACACACTGCAGGGGTTCCCCTAGCTATAGGAGATATTAAGAGCTTGTTAGTGTCTGCCGTAGGAGATCTGTCAGAATCAGTGTGGGTGAAAGCAGGGTATCCGGGAGTAACTATAAGTAATATTTATTTATTTGATTTAATACATGCTTAGCCTTACGGCTTTATGTATACATAACAACAACAATTACAAAATACACATAGGCTATTACAAGAATTGCAATGGACACAATACATAATCACTTTATCTAAAATCATTAAGACAAAATTAGGATTAGAATTAAGAACATTAGGGGCACTAAAATCAGATGCTTAATAAAATACCCCTTTAGATAATACTTCTAACATTTCAATAAATGTCCAATAACATTTTACCATAAAACATATAAAATTCACGTCATCACCCTGCATAACATTAACCCAAATCATTGATAGATCGTCACAATCAAATTGATATTTAAAAACGCAATCTAATCATTGTTTAACTTTTACAATCCACCAACAAATGTCTAAGCTCTTCCAGTTCATGTTCTCCACATAAGCGACATTGCCTATTTAAGCATAGGATGCCGACTTTGCTGCTTTAGTTTCTAAGACATCACTTGAGTTAAACTTTAATAGGATCTAGTGATGAAATATTTGCGGGGAAGGGTTTGCTTTTATATACATGGGTGACAATATTCTTTCCGTTATATAGCACATAAAGGAATCACTGTTACTTAGGATAGACAACTGTATTGTGTTCTTTTCTTTACTATAATCATTGATTGAAGCTCAGAGCCAACACTTAAACTGAGAAATGTGGTTCAGATCCGGTTACTTTCATGCCTCTTCGACCATTTTTTATGAATAAATAGAATTTTACCAAGAGTACCCATTTTGTTACTCTGATCAATCCTCATGGATGCATGAACGTACGTCAATGCTATAGTTGCATTATCTAAATTACTTATTTTTTCATAGCACATGACTGTTTTGTGAATTAACTCTGCTTCAATCCCTTTGAGGTCGTATTCTAACAACAGATATTCAACTGAGATATTGGTTGGTAATCTAAAAAGTTTTCAAAGGATTTTAGCCTCGATTTTTTAAAATTTAGAATGAAAATTATGACCCCAAATTTCAAAACCATATTGTTATATGGGGGATATTTTGGCTGTATATAGCAGCGAGTTTGTGCAGAGTAACCAATGTTTTTACCAATAAAAAGACTTTATTGCCTTGACAGCACATTTCTTTTATTTCATTCCAATGATAGTTACAATACAATATTTTGTTAATATAAACATCCAAGTACTTATCGGTTTGAACTTGTTCTAACTCTAACCCAGTATAAGTCCAATTTAGGCATTTGGGTGTGGATCATTGGCCAGAGAACACCATGGTTTTACTCTTTTCAATATTAATGATCAAGTAGTTTTGCGTTGCATACTCACTTAGGGCTTTTAACAGAACTTGCAGGCCACTAGGAGTATGATCTAGTAACAGGAGGTCATCTGCTATGCTAACCAGTTTACAGTGATTGACCCAACCTTAACTGGACAACTCTGAGGCTTGGATAGTTGCAGGTGAAGGTCTGCTAGATACAAATTAAAAAGGGTAGCTGCAACAATGCATCTAACACCATGATTAGTCGAAATAGGTTGGGATGGTTTCCCTTGGGCATCTAGACGTATCCAAACAGAAGTTTCACTATATAAAAGCATTCGCATTTTTAGCAGTCCTGGGGGAATATTCCATAATGACAGTTTGCCCCATAATTTGTTGCGATTATCTGAATCAAAAGCGGCGCTAAAGTCAATATAGGCGCAGTAAACTTTAGTGTGACGACGCTTCCATCAGTATTCTATTGCTGATGTCAAGATTAAAATGTTATAAGAAGTAATACTCTTGCAAAGATTTTTGCTGGGAAATCGAGCATTGCTAAAAGACGATAACTTGAGGGTTGATTCCAGGCCCCTTTTTTGTATACAGGCCAAATGTTGCTTTTTTTCCAAGATTCCGGAACTTGACCATACCTTCCTATTTCACTAAATAGTAGGTGCAGCACATGCGCCCAAGTGGGAGCAGACATCTTCAGCAGACTATTGCAGACCCCGGGAATGGTGCTGGAATGGTTTAATTTCTCGATGATTATTGTGATATCCAATCACGTAGCTTTACGTTCCCACATGGTCACTGGTTACTCGACTATAACCTCATTGATGTCTACTGCACCTAGTGTTGATGCTATATATTGAATTCAAGCTGGTTCAGGCACAAAGTTAATGGCCAGTTCACATTTCATATTCCCATGTATCTCCTTCCAGATCTCATTATTATTGTTAGAAGTGGCAAGATGAGCAATTTCTAACCAAACCTCCCTCGCACAATTTATTTTATGCTGTTTTACCCATTGATTATGTTTTTTTATACATTTAATTTTGTAGCAACTTCAGTCGATACTTTACTACCAAGCAAAGGATAAATTACAGTTGCGTTGTTAATACGCATTTGTTGTTTTGCTTCAACGACTCTAGTCATAGTTCTGACGTGTATTAATTCTCTTATTTGAACTCTCATAAACGTATTTGTATTTCCTCTTCTTCAATAGGGTTTCAGATATTTTCCTCAACAAGGCAAATGCAGGTACTATTTTAGCATCACAGGTTAAAGGCTGCATCGCATACTGCTAAATAAATTCTGGAACCAGTTGTATTACCACCTCATTAGCTTTTTGCACGTTTTGCCCATTCCACTTAATCCGCTGTAATGCTTCATTTATGAAAATATTTCCGTTCTTATCAAATTCATGTGGCTGATCTGGAACAGCTAGGCAATGGAGTAGCACACACAAGGGGAAGTGATCACTCTCTTCACGCGGAGTTATACTCATGTCTTCAATTATCAACAATCCAGTGTAATTTGCAAAAACGTAATCAATGATAGATGCGCTGCTCTCTGAGACACGAGTGTAGGCCATGTGGCTATCCCCTGGACAGAGGCCATTTAACATATTGAAACCATATTGCTGCAATATATTCGCCCATGGTCTACCTTAGCGATTACATCCAACAGGGTTTGTGGGACCTGATGTTGTGACAACATTTAAATCTACATTTCTCAATCCAATTTTTGCATAAAAATTTCCCAACACCCATGTCGGGAAGCGTTGTGAATAGGTTCTCAACAGAAATGCTACTACTTCGATATTAGCCACAGTTGTGACATAGTTATGGGGGGTCATAAATATGAATCAGTAGAACCTTTAATTGTTTATTAGTTGGCATCACCGCTAGGATAGTGTTTGTGGATTCTTTCAGCGCAATAATCTCCCAGGGGTGGGCAACAGATATCAACAAACCGCACTTTGGGCATCCTTTTTACCCTATTTGGTACACAATTTGTATGTCTTCTGACATTATACCATGCAAAGGTACAACTCTATGGAAAATACAAAGAACCGCTGCTCGATTCAGTGGCGGTATTGATGCAAGATGAGAGACAGGTTGAATTTGTAGCGCTCTCTTAAGGCCCACATCTATGGTATCACGATAGGACGAACAGGATTAATAATATTGGATGTCCATAACTGATCCAGGGTGGGTTGACTCAGTGGGCAGGCGGTATGTTTAATCTCACTGTTACATCGTATATCTGGGCATACTGCTTTCGCTGTTTCACATGGGTCAGTACAGCCAATACTTTATGCAGGTGTATCTATAAGCACGATGACCAAAGGACATGTGATAACATCAGACCAATTTCCAAGTTCAGTGTTTGAATCATCACTGATAAGAATTTCAGGCTCTTTGCTCACATTGGCGTGTTCAACTTCATTAAAGTTGCAGACTTTCCTAGTTGCGTGACTTGATTTATTATATGTTGTATACAGTTTAGAGTACATACAGGCCTGGGCTACTGTTTTTGATTTGGCCTTTTTAGTGGTCTTAAGTTTACCTTTCCATTTTTTATGGGTCTTTGTGTCTAATTCTCTAGCAGGCTCTAATTTAAGGGATAATTGCAAGTTAGTTTTCTAGTTGCATAGTTTCTATTAGCGAATGATCCATAGATGTGCCTTGATCTTTTACTGTCTTACAATTTCGATTAATGCTCTTATGTAAGAGCAACAATTGAACGTCTATTTTTACCAGGGATTCACACTCTGCTACCAAAGTCGACAATAGGTTGTCTAAGGCCCAAAACATACCAGACCAGTTCATACTTGATGTACTTATATTATTGGTACCGTTGATAGGAGATTCATATAGTGCTTCACTGCCATCCTGAAGCCTTTTTATTTCCTGTTTGTTCATATACTTTTTTCAATGCTTTTACTCACAGTTTTATAATCCACCACATATTCACCCAGTTTATCATTCTGAAACACAAAAAAGGAACTTGGGTCGATATCTAGCTGACTCAGGGTGGAAGATACTTCTCTAATGTCGCCTAAGTATTCATCTACAGAAAGATCCATAGAGAGGTCAAGGATGTTAGTTATTTGAGGCAGAGGATGTTTCTCATTGATCTCATTTAACGCCTCATGTACCATGACAGTTACCTCTGTTTTAGCTGTTACAGTATTATTTAAAACACTCACATCTTCACAGCCGGACTATCAACCAATTCTAACTGGGGTGCTATCGCCAATGAGGTGGTTTTTCTGTGCTTAGAACCATATCATGATTTAACTCTGAAGTGCACCCATTTTTGTTAGCAGTGCTCGGCAGCAAGGGTTTACCAGACGATGATAATAATGGTTCATCCTTTATCGTAATTTTAGGCTGAGGTAATTGTTATTGTTTCTAAAAGTTTCTCTCTTGTACAACCCAAGGATACACTAAATTTGTCTATGATTTCCTTTGTTGTTATATCTTCATGAACACTTTCTAAGGGTTGAATTTTGGCAAAGAAAGAAGTCATTTTTTAAATGTAATTCACTTGCTATGCTTGGTTTACAAATAGTTTTAGGAGTGCACGTTCTACGACTCGTGCGTCTGGGAGGGGTCGGCCTACATACAATACTGCAATCTTGTGTTGTTGGCTTCCCACTCTCATACACACATACATTTGCTAGCACATTTATAGGTTCAGACATCGTTCCAATTTCACTCGTCAAGAGTCTATTTAACTACTCCGTTTCAGTGTAATCACTGGCAAACGAGCTTCAGAGGAACACCAGCTAACCGTGATTACTCTTGTGCACTAATATATATATATATATATATATATATATATATATATATATATATATATATATATATACATACAAGGAAGGGGCGTTTCAAAGAGATTTCACAATCCTTAATATTCAACCAAATAGTGCAAGCTGGTTCAAACTGGATCGCTATAAACACACACGTGCGAAGAAGTATCAATTGCACGTAATGTTGCACATAGTCTACTAGGAACTGGGGGTATGAGCGCTAGGTTAAACGCGCTAAATAGTCGGGAGAGTCTAAGTAGCCCAGAAATGACACAGTTTAATTTACAGTATTTGCTTCACTGTCGTACATTGTGCACATATAAAAGCCCTGTATCGCATAGAAGTAGGCGAATAGCGTTTGCCATGCCCCTGTTTCATGACTCCATTTTGTAATAGGCCGAGACCAGACTTGTTGATGGCCTGCAATGCGCGCTTCCCCAGTACACTCTCAGGCCGAAATCGGCACACCAAGCCTGCTCCCCTTGAGCCCTGTTCCCATGGAAGTCAATGTTCCTCCTGTCCTTTCAATGTTACAAATATCTAGTATTGCTTCCAAGAATGTGCCCTGCGCAGCGCGTGAGACAGTACCAGGCCACAGCCCGGTGTCCATCCATCTCCACTAAACTGCCACTGTGGGTCGTGGCAATGTGGTTTTCTTAAAGTGCTCTTTAAATCTTTCTCTCTAAATTCCAACAAGCAATGTGCTTTCTCAGACCCTCACAACTTTGGACTTTAGTACTTCCTTTGGGCCCAGTGACTTGCATCTGTCCTTTGAAGCCTGCTGTAACATGCTCTGTGTCTCACTCTGAACTGCTTTGTTCCAGCAAGGATTTTATCCTTGTCCTAGCTGCTACTTATTATTTTCATGTCCAACATTCAATGGGCATCTGCACCTCATACTCTCATCTCAGATTATTCTCAGTTCTTCTGCTCTGCATGGCAGGAGAACTTCTCTCACACTCTCCATCTTCTCACTGACATTACAACATACAACGGTCATGCTGAACCCAACTCCACATCATTCTGAGATACCTCCCTAAAAGTTGCTCAGTTGGCCATGGTGCTTTGTGCTGGACCATCTCATTGAATCATGAAAGGCAGACTCTAAGCATGATCTCTTGCTTTCAGCTCTAGTTAATACTTTACCTTAGATGCAGAATTTCTCTAAATGTCACACTGTATATTTCTCTTGATTGCAAATGTTATGGGATTTTCACTCCAACACTCAGAATCAAGGTTTTGTCTTCATTCCTGCACCTTCTATTTTTTGTATATGCTATGGGGGATATCTGTTCTAACTCCCAGAATAAAGCATTTCTCTTTCTTAACCCAGATTCTTTCTCTTGTCTCTAGTCTCTGGGATGGTTGCTCCAAACCCATGAAGCAGCATTTTCTTAATTCACACAATGTCTTGTCTGCTCTGTAAAGGCTATGAGAAGATTACTTCAACACCCCGAATGCAGTGTTTCCCTTCCTTCACATGGTTCCTTTCTTTTTCTGGAAATGCCTCAGCAGGTAGAATACTGCCTGGCATGCTGTTCAATGCTTTACTGCTCTCCTTGACACCAGATGACTTGTTTGTGGCTTTCTCTTTGCTTGAACTCTGCAAAACTATGAACTCAAGTGGGTCGGATTTCCCATGTCCTGGTCCTGCTTTATCATCAGCTCTTCCCTGCCTCTCACTTCGCTCTTGGTGTCTCTGGATCATCTTTCCACCTTTGGCTTCCGGACAGGGGGTTACCACACTAACTGCTACCTTCATCTTCACATCAGCTCTTCACACTCTCTTTGTTTAGTCGTGACTTCAGTAGCCATTGTGGCCCGATATCTACATCCTCCAGGAATGTGTTTCTACCCCCCATGCAGGTTGCGATACTTTTTCATACTGGTTGCTGAAGCAGGGACATGATATCAGCTACCTTATGGTTAAGACCTTCCCTCCAGAAAACAACTTTAGTGGCACTAGAAGGCCATTGCTACTGCTGAGTGCATCTTTCGTACGGTGAACACACCAAGAACCAAACAGCACTGGCGGAGGCCGAAACATGCATTGGGCACCATGATTCCTTGGATGCAGTGTTGATAGCCATGTAGCCATGCCAGGGATCTATCATTCAGCTGGCGAGGATCTGCCAGGTATCACTCTAAAATTTCCTCAAAAGAAGGAATGGACAAAAATGCAGAATTTGGCATTGGGAAAAAAAAGAAAACTGATAATGTCAAACAGAAGGAGTGGGGGTTGCAGAGGTGTCCCCTGCTCCCCTTCTATGACATTATGGGTTGAAGGGTTGTGGGGGTATCCGCCACTTCCATTACACGGAAAGCTAGAGACAATAAAGAAAAGAAAAAAAGGGACCCTGCAGCGTCAGTTGCCACCCATGATTGGGAGATGGGACTGACATTGCAGAGAGAAGCCCAACACAGGAGGGCGAATGCAGTTAAGTGCGGGTATCTGTGGAACGTTTGAAGGGGTAAAGGGGTGGTGGGAAGACGGGATTAGAGACTCGAAATGTTCGTAACGCAAACATTTCTGTTTCATTTTTTGAGCCGCAGTAAAATTCAACGAAAAATGTTTACATATATCCGATTTACCATAAAAGCCTTCTCTACTGATACCTCTTCAAAGCTATGCAAAGTCTTGTGCTAAGTCACAGCAGTTCTGCAGCCTGCGCAAGATAGTGTGCAGTATTTTTGTTTTGTTACTGGAGCAACGCTGCTGGGGATCTACCTATTATGCCTGGGAGCTTTGTCGGGTTCGGTGTGGTCGGCATTCCGCACACTGCTACTGGTCTGAATAAAAAAACATGGCCAGCGCAAATGCGCACACAAAGCCACAGCAGTTCTGCGGGTTTGCGGATTTGGATTAAGGACTCGGAGTGCCGCTGCTAATGGCTACCTGCAGCCCTTGTCTCCTTTCTGAAGCTACGTCCCGGTGACCCCGAGGAAGGTGAGCTGTGTGCTATAATAATTTTGAAGCAGGCCGCCCGTTGTCCTGTTGCTTGTCTCAGTGATTCTCATAGTAAACATTTGGTTTCTTGTTGAAATAGTAGCGAGTTGGAATTCATCCTGTGCCGCTGCCACCACTTTTCCTCTATCAATACTTGCACATGTACTATTTGAGAAGCGGTAACAAGATGTCTTTGTTACCGGCCAAACACTTGGCACCAATCACTGATCAGGAAATGTTAGTGGCCATTAATCTCCCTTTGCCTTTGTCTCCGGGAGAAGGCCCTTCTGGATCTAAAATGGCTCATGTTCTGACAAATTTTGTCTCTCTTCATGTTCCTTGTCATGAGGGACCCCATAAATGATCATCCGTTGCCATAGAACAGGGGAAAATAGCCACATTTTTCCATGTAACATCAACTACAACACCGCAGGCCTCATTAAGTAGTCACAAACGTATAAACCATGTCAGACCTCTAATGATCCTAGTCCTGCCATTACTACTGAGTCTCTCGCTCCTAACCTGGCTAATGTTCCATGAAGCCTGGCTCCCGACTCTTGCAATGACTCCCGTACTATGGACACCCCGGCATATTTATTTCCAATGGCACTATCAAACATGGATTCCTCAATTTCATCCTATGTTTTCTCCACCAGCGGAGGTGCCTCTGAGGAGACTTTCTGCAATACTTGGGCATTTGGACAACAGACAAGACGATATTTTGATAGAGATCAATCAAGTTTTCTGTGTACTGGTCTCCCTTTATGAATGAATTAAGACTAAAACTAAGATTCACTCTGCCTTGTTAGAATCCCTTCATTTTAAGTTTGAGAACATTTAAGCCCATAGTACTGTAAAGAATTCCTTTTTAACCAAAAACAAGATATAGCTGGTGAATGCCTTCCATCTTGAAGTGCCTGTATATCACTCAGCCGTTATCACCGGATGAACCTTCTCTTTCCTGTGCACCAGGAACATAATACTGACGAAGAGGGGGCCCTGTGTGTCGCTGGGCTGTATCGTCCCTTTCTGCACAAGCTGGGTGAGCTCTCATTGTGGAGTAGCTCTTGCTCTGCCTGAGACCGAAGCATGGAGCTTGGTCGTGCTACCTGGGAAGGGGGTTGCACGAACTCTAGGTGAAACCTGTAAGCAGTTTGTCGCACCCAGGCATCGCTGGCCAGTGTGCACCAGCTGCGCCAAAATTGTAATGTCCTCCCTCCTATTTGTCTGGAATTAACACACAAAACCCTAACACAGCTGAGCTGGGCCCACAGGGATGACACATGTGTGATCTCAATGTAATGTGGCTGTGATAACTACGAGAGATACTGGCCACCATAAACTTACTCAGGTATGGCGTATAGTTAAAATTTACCATGCCACCAGAATAGTATCAGATATGCAGTTTTAGGAACAGGAGTGCATATCTCAAATGCAGCCCCTGCGCTGCGGAGACTTGGCTGGCACTGCAGCTATCAAAGGGGCATCTGTAACCTCAAGACATGCTCTGTGGCACTGGGAGAGCAGGCACTACAAATCAGAATACTGATGCAGCAGGGCCCAAGTACACACTATGCTTTTGGCCCTGAGCTTATAAAAGGGGAATCTTAGCAGCAGATTTCCCTTTCAGAGATGGAATTACAGGTTCCATGTCATTTCATTGCGGGGATGACATTTCTCTGCTTTTTTCCAGCGGATATTATAACGAAAAAACTCATCCAATTTTTTATTTTTTATTTTGGGGGGGTTCCCCATCCCCTTTAATTTTGAATCTATTCCCGAACACCCACACTCCATATATTTTTTTTTCTGAACCCCCCCCTAAAAATGTCCATGATTTCTTTCGTTATAAAACCTGCAGCAAAAAACCCAGCGAAATTTCATCCCGCGATGAAAGGACGTTGTACCGGAATTACTTGCATCATTTTATTATTTAATACAAAAAAAACAGGGCTTTCACACCCTTGCCAGATGGCAATTCATCACAATTCCCTATTGGCATTTCAAGGGTTTAACACTTTATGGGGATTCACAACTGTCTGTTCTGTTCTTCCCATTTGTGAGAGCCCATTATATCACCATGCTGTATGCTTGTTTACAGCCGTGTTGACTCTACCAGTTATGGGCAACATGGGGGATGTATTCCCACTGGACAACACCATGGGGTGGGGGAACGTTAGGGGCAAGACAAACCTGATTACAATGTTGGTGGGGAGGTATAGGTTTATGGAGAGCACAAGAGTCCAGGAAATTAATTATGTGAGGGAAGTATCAGGGGTTAGATTCTGCCTATGATCCTAATGATGTAGCAAAGGTTTAGGAAGTGAAGGAGCGTTGTTCCTATGAATAAGATGGACTTTCTGGCGCCTGCAAAAAATCCCCCCACCTGCATAGCTGCCCCTGCACACAAGGCACCTGAATGAAAAGGATTCCCTCTGAACTGTGCTGCTTAAGGCAGCATTTGTGACACTTTAGGAACAATATGCAACTGTTATGGAAGATGGGTCAATCAGAGCCCTAGAGAAACCGTGGTGCAAAAACCATAATTTGGGCAACCTCACCAAATTCAAAGTTGCTTACTACTCTACCACCATTGGGGCATCCTCTGGACTGAATTCTCTCCTCTCCTTCCCAAGAGCTCCTAAAAATGATTGCCTTAAACCTACTTCTTGATACTACTGATATGATATAATTCCGGCCTCCATCATTGAACAGGCCCGGCCATCAAAGCGCTCCTAAGCATCATCAATGCCTCCCCCACAGAAGGATCATTGCCGGACACCCTCAAAACTGTTTTCATACAGCCTCTTTTGAAAAATACCCACCATTAACCTACCTCAGACTAAATCCATCCAAGACTGAATTTGTCCTCATCAGTCTGCCATCTAAAAAAACAACTTGTCCCACAATGGCTCAATTATATGCACCCAGAAGGATTTGATCCACAACTCTCAGACTCAGCAAAATCCTTAGGCTTCACCATTGACAGCATTCTGTCCTTCCTGAAACACGTAGCCCAAATAGCCTGGCTCAGAATCTCTACCCTTTTGAAAAATCAAACCCTTCATCCGCAGGGATTTCCGGACCATAGTGCAGGGCCTTGTGGTCTCGCACATCAATGGGGAAAATGCTCTCCTGACATGGCTCTCAGCTGCTCACTTAAAAGCAGTCCACCATGCTGCAGCACGTCTTATTATGGGAGCACAGACATTTCAATACATTTCCCCTATCCTACGCAAACTACATTGGCTTCCACTCCATACTGTTCAAGACTGCAGGTATCATCTACAAAGCAGTCATGAGTAGCACACCATTGTATCTGGTGACTAAGCTCCACATATCAGGTGGTACAGGTTACTCATGCAGCAAATCGACCAATCAGTTTAAATCACAACTTGCCTGCAAAGCGAGGACCCGCAAACAATCCTTCTCTTGTCATGCACCTACCTTTTGGAACAAGATCCCTGTGTTAGCTCGGAATGCCCCCACAATTCTCCAATTTTGCAACTCTCTCAAAACATGGCTCAATCAACAACACCTGACCAAGGACTCATGCTAATGGACGCACACACCGACACACAGACCTCACAGTACTGCGCTACTGTCAAAAGATGCCAGCCCAAATTCTGGCTTCCCACACAATGTACAGTGCTCCGCTGCACTTGAGCTTGCTCTGCCATTTAAACAATAAAGTTTAAAACAATTAGAAAATGCCTTAAAATGATCACGGGGCACTGGCTGTACTGGTCCAACTACAGGGGTCCATGTTCGCTATAGATTTACAATTAATCATGAGAAACCATCCCAGCATGAAGGGCCTATGACACTAAAGTGTACTTCAGCATTACATGACTTGCACCTCAGCAACCTCAAATGGCACTGGCAATTATCACAGTGCCCAAATCTTCTGAATGCCGTACCCGCCTGACCTGACTGTTGCGCCCCTCATTACACTCCTCATGGCATCTGTCCCCTTTAAATCATTGTTCGTGGTACCTGCCCATAGATTATACCAACACTGCATACTAGACATTGGCACCTGTGTGATACCTATCCATCTGCAAGCTCTTTCCCTGGTTGCTCACATTTGTACTATGGATTCCTCTCTCCCAAAAAGGTCATGTCAATTGACATTAATTAGCATTACTAAACATTTGAGAGTACATAGTTACCCTCGCTCATGCATAGAAAAGAGAGAATGGGTCTACAAACTGAGACTGTCGAAGTGTTTCTGACTATCATGCTGGTTGTTTTAGCTTCCCCACAGAATTAATATTTGTCCTAAAGATCTGCAATGAAAAGAAAATACCTACCTGTAACAGTCGAGCGAAAACCTGTCCTGCACACTAGGCGCATACAAGTTGCTGATTGAAAAGGTGTGAATCCACAGCTTTGAAAGAGACAGAAAGGTTAGATGGCATTCCATATCAGCCGGGCCCCTCAGTTAATATTAGAATAGCATGTAAGAAGGATATCACAGCAGTGATGGTGAGCTCTGAGACAACACACGCTGAACATTCCAGTCATGCGCAGCATCTTTCCTACCTCTTGTTGGGCAGAGAAGGTTGAGCACATACCTTCCAATTTATTCAGATTGGCCATTTTATAGTACCGACAGATCATGGATTGGATCAGCCTGGGTTTTCTTTGCTAAATGCATTGTGGGATGTTAAAAAGATAATCAGATAATAAGTAGTATTTTGATTGCAGAGAACGAAATGTCCATGATTGTCAAGGGCCACGACAGTGAGGTCATACGATGTATACAACCTCAGCAGCCAAGGCATGAGGCTAATTGCTTTACAAAAAGTATATCATCTTTGGCCCCTGTGTCTGCTATTTTCTTGTAGTACTGTACTTCAGCATGAGTAAACAAAAGCAACAAAATAAAATACAAAAAGACAATTCAAAAAGGCATTGGTGGAGTGTTACCAGAGGTAACGCACCGAGACCAAGGCTCTTGTATTGGGGCAAAAGGTGCATTGCATGCCAGATATTATTATACATTTCGATGCAAATTACGGTAGCAGGTATTAAATTACAAGATATGTCAATAGTAACCATAAATATTTATGGACAATGGTGCCTTTGCAAGTGTTCTCACAAGCTGGGCTCAGAGATCCAAGACCTTCAGAAAACACCAGAAGCATAGTAGAGCCTTCTTACCCATTAGCAGGCCTTAGACACCTTGAAGTCTTCTGAACAAACTATAAAGAATGCAAGCCTTTGTTATAGCCATTTTGTCTGTTATCATTGTTAACTGTACTGAATCATACCTAGGATTTAATTCGGTGTGTTGGCAATTTTTATTAATCCAGCATGCGGTCTTGTGAATATTCCCAGTTGTCAGGCTGGGAATCCTCGGTAAACGAAAAAACAGTTTCACTTTCACTTAAAAACTGTATTTTTCCTCTAAACCAATCACTGTCCTCTGGGTCATACTGCCCCCATCCAATGACAATTGTCTCCGTAAGTGCCTCCTCTGGCAGCCATCTTCAGATTTTTTTTCAGAGTCCTCGAGTTTGCTCCCCAAGCTATTTGTATGTTTTTTGTGGGTTTTTGACAGAAAAATGTCTATATTTTGTTTCAAAGAAGCCTGTGAGCTCTTTTCTTCATCTGCCGACAACAGGGATCCATTATCGGTGAAGGTCTGCGCCCCTCAAAGGCGAAGATCGTTGAAGATTCTACAAGGCCTTTGGCTTACTTCACGCCGTCCGACCATGGCGGAGGAGAAGAAGGAGGTAAGGTCTCTCATCAAGCCCTGCAAAATGAGTGCTACGGAATGTGTTTTTGGAGGACAAGCACCTGCA
Organism: Ambystoma mexicanum; assembly: GCF_040938575.1. Lineage (NCBI taxonomy): Eukaryota > Metazoa > Chordata > Amphibia > Caudata > Ambystomatidae > Ambystoma > Ambystoma mexicanum. Next base: position 1,045,979,982 of record NC_090924.1, read on the forward strand.
ATGCCTCTACTGCCTCCACCCGGACCACAAGGAGGTAGAATGCGAGATATGCCTCAGTTTCTCCAAGAAAACAATGAAGGACATGCGTAGTAGGCTGGCGGCCTGGCTTAACGACAAGGCCGCAGGCCCATGCTCCGAGCAGGGTCATGCCTCACCAGGACTGGGCGGTCCGAGGAGCAGGCTTCTAAGTCCTTTGAGAGCACCTCATTCGTGGGGGCCCAAGATTAAGGCCAAGAGACGCAGGTCCGAGTCCACCGGGTTCGCCGCGGAAGCGGGTCCCATAGTGCATAGGGAGCGATCAGTATCACAATTGCCAGCCTACCATCAAGCTCCTCTTCAAAGAGGAAGTCATCTACCCTGGCTAAAATATGTGAGAAATCTGAGAAGCCACAAACGGCAGAGAAAAAGGCCGAACAGCCCAAGCACGTTCAACTGGCACAGGCTAAGACCTCATCGGCGACCCCGTCGACGACTGCTACTGCCACGACAGCTAAGGGTGCTGATCCTGCGAGGGTAGCTCCCACGACTCAGAAAGTGTGCCTACCCCCAAGGCACGACACCGCCACAGTGACTTTGGCAAAGTCTGCAGGCACGCCAGAAGGGGTGAAACCGGCTCAGGCCACGGTTCAAGACCCTCAGGGGGGAAAATATGGGGGGCAAGGAGGCCCCAAAATAGCCCACCGAAGCCTGACATACATATGTCAGAGAACAAAGGGAAGTGGCCAGATATCTGATGTCATCTTTGATGTCCTGGGTGTTAGTCTTAGCCGTGCACAGTGGTGGCGCAAGTTATGGTTGCTTAGCTTACCATAACTGGTGAATTTCTGAGGGTTTTCAGCTTTACTTGTAACCATAACGTCCCTTTAACAAAGTTTTTTCAGTTAATTTTATAGGTTTTTATTGGTGCAACTTAAACATAACGTCTCTTAACAATGTTTTTTCAGTGAATTATATGGGTTTTTGCCAGTGCACGCTAATTTCCTGCAACTTACTAATATACTTAGCCCAAAATAGCAACATTTTTGTCCAATTTACAAAGTTTCACCTTAAAATTCTGCCATTTCCCACCTTCTAGCATCCTTTTAACACATCTATACACTTTTTGCAACTTTTTCCGTTTTTGCATTTGTCGACATCCGTGAACGTCTGATGTCATCGTAGACTTTCCAGTGTCATGTGACTACACGCAGGCGGAATGCTGACGTGGCCGCGAACAAGTCTGCACTTTGCGATCGGGTCCGTGCTTCGCAGACAGTTCGGGACTGCATTTCCTACTCATCTAGCAACTTTCAAGCTTAAAATGTACCCTTGCACAACTTCTACACCTATTCTTATTCATTATCCATTAACAATCTAGCACAGAGCACATACTTGGAAGAATATTGGTAAAACTGCTATTTATCTTAGAAAAATGGTATCAGCTATTGCCATCCCTCCACCACCACCAGCAGCAGCTGGAGGACCTACAAAACAACAGAAGCACAGTACTTCAAAAGACAATGAAGCGGACCAAGAAGATGAGGTAGAGGAAGTGCTTACCTCTTGCACCCAGAGAGAATCATGGGTGTGCCAGCTCTTTACCACTGTTGGGAATGTACAAAAGGCTAAAGCTACCAAAGTGAAATGCACTCGTCGCGGACTACCTGGACAGTACTCCTATAGGACCACCTCCATGCGCCGCCACACCAAATCCAACTACTGCAATTCTCTCAGAAAGGTTGTTCCTTTCTTTGCATGTACTAGGCTGTCTTCCCCCACCTCATCTTCCTCAACCAATACTGTAACCAAACATCATACTTCTATTGGACACAAAATCCCACCAGCTACCTTGCAAGTGATAAAACAGGCTGTTGATTCATATCTTTCGAAGCCAACAGTACTCTATATACTGTAACACACCACTCTGCAGGGGGGAGCAATTTCAAAATGCTTTTGAACCTGTAATCAAGGAGCATGAGAAACGCTGCCCCCTACCTTAATTGTAACACACACGCAACATCTTCCCCTGTCCATCTCACCTTTATATTACTGTTTGGTGCCTCTTCCCTCATTGCCCTCCCATCTTACTTTCTGACCTCTCTTGCAACGGGGGATGAAGGCCATTAGCACACCTGGTTGCCAAAGCAGTAACCCAGGGTGCTAAAAAAAAGGATTTTCCTTCCTACAGTGGGATGCGCCTGGCGTCCCGCTCTAGGAAGGAAAATCCTTTTCCAAGATGGCCACCATGAAAAGGGAAGGCGGGCTCCATACAGAGTCCTTCTTCCCTTTCCATGGCGGCCTGCAGGAGGCAAAGAGAAATAGCGAATGTGGCGGTGGCACCTGTCTCCGCCATAATAAAGTAAATTGGGGAATAAATGGGACAGAGAGTGGAGATGAAGATGGTGGCAGGGACAGCCGGCCGTCAGGCAGCTTGGAACGCAGGCTTATATCAGCGGTTCAAGCCTGCGCTCCTACCCACCTGATTGGCTGGCTCCCCCGCCGAGAGTGCTAATGTACATTAGAGAAAAATATATATTTTCTGTCCAAAATACTGTTATGCTGTTCTCTAGCATACTATAAGGACCATAATCGATTGACCGTTATAACTATCCACAGTTTCCACAGTCCCCTTTGCAGGACATGGATCATTTAAAGTCCCGGATGGCAGGTACACACCATCGCACAGGACAGCCCTTCTAACCTTTTTAGTTTTATATTTGTAACTCTCCCTCAAGGCTTCCTTTCAAACAGTCACACATCCATCCACTAATCACTTCCAAAAATTGTACCTATAACACTATGAACATATTAAGCTTCTACACACCAACTGCCACTTAACAATCTTTTACATTTCTTATGCATCTACATTTCCCTTACTTATACAAAGAAATGGTGTATAGGCTTCGGCCATGCCACATTCCCTAATGTGCAACTCAGAGTACACATTTGCGTTTGCCGAGGAACTGACTCACTACCCAGACACCAAATGTATATCACTAGTTTATCTACTTACATTCTTACACTTTCAAAAAATAAAACACAAGACATATTTCCAAAAACATGCTTTCAGGTCCTTGCTAATGTTCATCACGCAAGTTTCCTGTAGTCTAGCCCTATTGCTTTGGCCATGCCGCATTCCCCAATAATCAAATTACAGTACACAATTCTCCTTGCTGATGGCCAGGCCCATTGCCCAGACACCAAAGTTATATCATTGTTTTGTGTACTTACATTTTAAACTTTAAAAAAAGCACAGGTCATATTTGCAAAACCATGCTTTCCAGTTCTTGCTGACCCTCCTCGTGCATATATGCTGCAATCCCATCCAGAACTTCAACTTGTATCCACAAGCACATTTTTTTCCCTTTCAAACCTATCCTAATTGAAATTTATTTTACCACATAGTCGGGCCCTGGTGGCAATACCCACTTTAACCCCATTGCTGGTCCCTCATAGCCATGGTCAGTAGCCAGGTAATGGCCTTAGGCCATGATGCAGACAATCTGGCCACTGCCCAAGGCCACAGGCTATACCTCAGTGACCAAAGGTATATCACTATTTTTTGTGATATATATTATGACACTTTTCAAAAAATAAAACACGGACACATTTGCAAAACCATGCTTTCAGGTCCTTGCCAATGCTCCTGGCTGCAAATCCGCCCATGTTTTATTTTTCAAAAGTACCAAAATGTTTGTACATACAATAGTCATATACCTAAGCCCCCACTTGACAAAGTCCATTCAGACTTTGGACAAACATTCAAGGTTGGGCCTATAATCATTCTGAAAACCTTTGTCCACATTTGTCAAATGGCAACAAAATCAAAAAATGTTGAGACCCCTCTCTAATTTGGCCCCCTCTTGACAAAATCTCACCAAACGTTGCAAAAACATTCATATCTAGGTCCAAAATCATTTTGCAAATTTTTGTGCAGATTTGTCAAATGGCACCACATATATAATCCTTTAAATTATTTTGGGACCCCCCTCTAATTTTGTTCCTTCTTAACAATACAGCACCACACTTTGCAGAACCATTCAGAGTTAGGTCTAGAATGACATTCCAAAATGTCATGCAGTTCCATTGAGTGGTGCCAACGTTATAAGCCATTCAAAAACTTATTTTCACCAATCCTGTAATGCAGAAATAGGCATTGATGTTCCGGAACATCCGGACCGTTTGCGGACTTCGGGGATGAAAAAAAAACAGTTTTTTGGCTTCTTATGGCCATATCCCATCCCATCCTCATCACCCTTCACCTCCCCAGAGATTGTTTCATTAGTATGACAAGTGCAATGTTGTGCTTTTTAATATGTTCCACTGCGATGTATGCGGACAACGGTGCTGTCCGTGAATCCAACATGGCGGGCTCTTCCAGATATATGAAGCACCTCATGCTTTTCATCACCCAATCAGTGGGCATGTCCGAAAAGGGAAGTAATTCCGGCGACCGAACCCAGATATCACCAATGTCTTTGGACCTACTTTTTTGGTCATTTTAAAAAAGAATACTGAGCGGATTTACAGCAAATTTACAAAAGTGCGCTTTCGGGTTTAAGCCGCTGCTCCTGCCCCACATTTGGTGAAAATCCGTCCAGCGGTTTGGGCTTTAGGCATGAGCAACATTTGTTTTCCATTGAGTTTATGGGAAAAAAACACACATTTTGGGACCCACCTATAACTGTGCCCCCCCCTTAACAATACCTCAACAGACTTTGCAGAATCAATTTGATGGCGCCATGTACTCCTTTTGCAAAGTTTCTTGAGGATTCGTCCAGGGGGGCAAAGTTATAAGGCGCCCAAAAAGTGCTCTTCCTATGGGTCGAGCAATTTAACCCTAACTGCAGGGCCACTACCGCAGGCCCTGTACATTTCACTGAAAAAACATTGTTAAAGGGACTTTATGGTTAAGTTGCACTGGTAAAAACTTGTCAAATTCAGTGAAAAAACGTTAGTTGAAGGGACGTTATGGTTAAGCTCTACTAATAAAAAACCCATGAAATTCAGTGAAAAAAACTTTTGTTAATGGGATTTTATGGTCGCAAAGTAAAATTGAAAAAGACCCAGGAAATACGCCAGTTATGGTTTGCTATACAACCCTAATTAGCACCACTGCCATGAACTGCTAAGACTAACATCCAGGACATCAAAGCTGACATCACAAATGACATCGTCCATGACATCAGGATTTCAAAAGTTTTGGGACGCCCCTATGACTTTGCACCCCTTGATGAAACTGCCCGAAACTTTGCAAAATTATTCAGAGGTGGCTATATACTTTGTTTGCAAGGTTTCTTGCAAATTCGTCAAACGGTGCCAAATTGATAAGCCGCCCATAAACAGCTCTTCATGTGGGTTGAGCAACTTAACCATTTGATTATTTTACATAGGGCCTCATTACAAGGTTGGCGGCAAGGCAAAAATGATGCCGGTATGGTAATACCGGCATCGTTTACCGCTCCGGTGTATTCTGACCCGGCAACCCAGTATTAGCAGCATCCTAAATAATGGTGCCACTAATAGCGGCATGGGCGCATACTTCGGGGAGCAAATACTGGCATGCCGGTAATAGGGGACATCCGAACCCACGCGGGCATGCAAATACCGGCATCACGAAGCCGGTAATCACGGGCTGCACGATGCCGGCTATACAAGCATCGCGGACCTCCCGCAAACAGCAATCAGCATGCAAGGCAACTGCCACAGGTGCACACAATCCCCACAGGTGGAGTCAATGGAGGCTGGGCCAGTATAAAATGAGCACACCCACACACTACACCCCTTCCAACACCAAAATGCTACCACTAGCTGTTGCAATCATGGCTCTGGAGGACATGCCCATTCTGCTACAACTACAGCAAGAACAACAAAAACTGCAGCAGCAACAACAGGCAGCACAGAGGAGACGCAGGAGGAGAAGGAGGGTGAGACAGGCCCAGCAACTACCACCAGCGAGCCAGCAGTGCCTCATAGGCAACCACCAATCCCTCGCACCAGACCCAGCCATTTTATCCTAACCCCTGAGCAGATCCACACCCTGTACCAGTTGGACCGTGACACCATCACCCCCATAGTGGACATGATACAGAACGACATTGCCAGCCTCATAGAAATACGCACTGTCATCCCCCTGCTACTAAAGGTGGTGTCTGTGCTACACTTCCTGGCCACAGGCACCTACCAACACACAGTGGGCCAGCTGCATGGCATTCCACAGCCACTATTTTCACGCATGTTGAACCAAGTGCTGGATGCCCTCCTGAAGCACGCAAGCAGCCACATATCCCTACCACGGACTGCCCAGGAGATAGCCGACACCAAAGTAGGATTCCATGCACTGGAAGGCATGCCCAATTGTATTGGTGCCCTCGACTGTACCCATATGGAATTGGTAGTCCTCCATGCCATACATGCGGTGTACCGCAATCGCAAGCAATACCACTCCATCAATGTGCAAATGGTATGTGACTCCAGCAAGATCATCACACATTGCTGCGCCCGATTTGCCGGATCAACACATGATGCCATGGTACTGCGTAACTCCACGCTACCCCGTCACATTGAGCAACATGCTGGACCACGTACCTGGCTGCTTGGTGAGTTGCACAACTGTCCCATGGCAGTGCTTTGGGGTACTGATGTGTAGGGATGCATAGGGGGGGCATACTGCACCTGGGTGGCAATAGCCGGTGATTGGAGAATGCATGCAGAGCTAAGCACTCCTGACCTGAACATGGCCAAACGGAACATGACACATCACTGGGCCACATATCACAAATAATGCATATCGATGACAACAAGTAAGAGGCACAACCAGGCTACCATGGTGATGGCAAGCAAAGCATGAATGAACAGGATGGCAACTGTGGCAATGTGGTCAGTGTGACCATGCATAGTGAAGAATGAACAGCATGAATTGGAGGCTAAACATTGTTGCACTATCACAGCACATCTGCCTCAGCATGCATGATTACACCCTGCATCATCTATTGAACGCCATCCAGACTACCACACCTCATATCAGTTTAGAATGCATATAGGTGACAATTTTGCATACGTACAGGGCCATGTGCATGTCCACACCAAATAGCTGCCGCCATGACTGTGCTTCCTGAAGGTGCCAGCTCAGAGTGACACACACCTATTTGTATTTGCTTGCAGGTGACAGAGGATATCCCTTGAGGCCGTGGCAACTTACCCCTCTGCGGAACGTGCAGAACAGCCATGAAGAGGAGTACTTTTGTGTGCACACCCGCACCCGTGTTGTGATCGAGCAGACCTTTGGCCTGTTGAAGGTGCATTTCGGCTGCCTAAGCAGGTCTGGTGGTGGCAAAGATCACCATGGCCTGTGTCATGCTGCACAACATGTGCGTCCGGAGAAATGTACCACTGCCACCTGACATTGACATGAATGCCCCGGGTGAGGATGATGAGGATGGAGACGGAGGTGAAGTAGCCCCCGTGCTAGTACATGATGCATGGGATGGCCATGCAGTACGCCAAGCACAGATTCACGAATACTCCTGACCCACAGGGACTATGAAAGACATGTGTCAGTCAGACACTGGGCCAATGTTGACATGCACACAGGGAATGTTGGGAGTTGGGCACTGAACACCGTAACACATTACATGGATGCACACGAAAATAACAATGTCCAGCCTCCTACGTGTCTGACGCACTGGGCTGGTGCAGACAGATGAAGCTGGTGTGGAGGTAGTAGGTGAGTCTCTGGCAGGTTCCACACCTCCTGCAAGCCGTGGCCACTATGTATGGAGCAGTATTGAAGTCAGCACCTTTGTCACCGCCCCCAGGCAGTCCCTCATTAGCCGAGCCGATGCATTAACAGCGGCTGTGTTGGCTTTGATGGCCGCTGTGGTCCCCGCAATTTCTGTGGCAATACCCCGCCTGGTTTCCTCCCCGTCCGCTATGCACTGGCAGAGTAGGTCTAACATGGCCTCCTGTTGGGCCTCCACCATCGACAATCCTGCACCCAGGGTTTTGGAGGGGGCTGGAGTGGTGGGTTGTGCAGTCACGTGGACAACATTTTCGGGACTGTACTCCTCAGAGGTGGGTAGGATCACAGTCACGGAGGCAGGGATCAGCTTCACTGCAGGTGGGTGACTGCAGGTGTTGGGGCGAGGGGGTGGGCACGGGGATCGGGGTGGCCGGGCATGTCACCTCTGTGTCTCCCTCAGGCTCCACACTGGCATCAAGTTCTTCCCCAGTGGAGGCGGGTGCTTCCAGGGACTCCCCTTGGGCAGGTGTGGGTGTGGCCTGCTGGGTCAGTAGTGTGTCAGGTACACTGGCAGCAGGTGTTGCTGGCTGTGTCCCAGCTCGCACAGGCACACTGGCAGTGGCTGTGGCCTGCTTGCCTCCAGCGGAGGTGGTGGTGGTTGCCCTCTTCTTAGGGTGTGAGGTTGAAGGGGCCCCTGAGGGACCCTCATATGTGGAAACAAGGCACAGTCACCACACACGAATAGATACGCCAATCACGCGGTTCTGTTCCCAAAATCTAGGGTTTATTGCAATACAAAATAGTCCCAGTTGCCCAAGTGGTCCCACGCCCCGCGACGTGTGGACGTGTGTCTAACAGACCTCGGGGGACGCAAGAGAGTGCGAGACGTACATCAGTTACATATATACAAACGGAGCACCTTACAATCAGCAATGACACAGTATGACACATTCAATGCCGCCCTCAATTCATTTCCCTTTGAATTACAGGCGATGATTGACCATCGTGACAAGTATGACACCTTAGACCACCATATTTAGTAACAGTTTGCAATCTCCAGTTTTACAGACACCATTCTTTGTTTGCGAGAACACAGCATTTGTGTTTTTCATGGGCAAGCTGCGCGTAGGAGACTGGCACATACCAGGCCTCACTATCTCTAAGTTTCGATTCTCGCTCTAGAAATCAGCCCGCTCTCCGGGGCCTCACTGGGCTCAGAAAGGGGGGCCGTAAAGAAGATCATAATTCAACTCTTTAAACGCTAGTTTCGTACATTGCTATTCTTTCAGGAGACTCGCTGGCATTCGTGTACTGATTAAATGCCTTTCTCCCTGTCTTCAAGGATACGTGAGGGAGGTAATCGGGCATTTCTGTCTGGCTCTCCAGTGTAATGTTTCAACATGTTTCTTAGCCTTGCACCACTGAAGCAAAATAATATCTTCAGCAAAGCAGTTTTACATGAGGCAAAGTGGCAACGTTAGAGAGAGCAGAGAGAGAAAACAAAATGGAGATTCTGGTCATCTTAAAATGGCTTCACTCTAGTTGAACTAATAGCTACGTAATAACTAATGACTAATGAACATATATTCTTACACTGTAAATGAGGCGGTTGGTCTTCGGCCAACCAATTATCATTCATTTCCGGACCCTCAAGGGGTGTTTGGTTTTTCTGGACTGACAAACCCTCCTCTTGGCCATAAGCCAAATGTCTCATCCATACATTGCATCCTCCTCCGACCAAGTATTTGGATTAGATTCGAAATCTGATTCAAATTCGGACTCATGTACACTTGTTGTCTCCTCGTTATTATTATCAATATCAATTGCCATGAATTCTTTAATGGTTTCAGATTCGTTACTATGGCGGGTGCTTGGTTTAGTAATGTTTTTTCGTTTCATCATTTGTACACACTCTTCGCTAATTTCAGTACATATTATGGGGAGACAATGTATGCAACAACAACATGTCACGAATATTCCTAGGATTGTTACTAGGATTGCAAATAGTTTCCAGCCCCAGGATCGCAACACTTCCCAGAACCAGGAGCTTATGTTCAATCCCCAACCGCCTTCAGGGGGGTGAAGATCAGAACTTAACACATGCAATTTTCTTATCGCCTCAAAAATCGTGGGGGAGGAGTCACTTACAAATACGCAACATGCTGATCCCATGATTTTGCAAACACTGCCGCGATCAACTAAGATTATATCAAGGGCCATTCTATTTTGTAGTGACATTAATCTAATTCCATTTTCTTCAAGTGTCATATCATATAATATATCAGTGGTTCCATTTATTGTTTCTTCTCATATCCTAGACAGTCGTCTTATGTTATAAGAGTTTATCGCCTGGCCCCAAAATGGTATGAATGATTTTGCTATGTCCTGTACAATCAACCCGTCTTCAATATTACGGCGAGGTCATGACCTGGTCAATTTGGTTATGTCTGATGTTTTTAAAAGAAACACCCCAGGAAACAGAAATCCCAAATAACACGTACCTCCCCAGTTCCTAGGTAACCAAGGATATGCTTTTTCTCCACATATGAAATACACAGGATCTCCCACATATATTGGTTGCACTTCTTTATCAAGGAATGCTATATTCCTGCATCTGGTAAATGTTCCTACCTGGAAGAACCCTTTTTCTTTAAACAGAATGGGACAGAATGAGGGTTATAATTCACTGTTTATGAAGGGGGTTCCACATCCTTATTCCCCTGCGGGTTCATGTGGAACATGATCACAGAAGTTTTATAAGGTACAGACAATCTATCCTGTGGCATTATTGCTGGTGTAATTAATCGTCTTTTGTGGAACATGGAGCAACCCACCGGTTTCATAATCACTTCCTCGAGTTCATTCATATTTGTTTTATCTAGTTGACCAGTTTCACTTTCGTTCCATTTCCCATAATATAGGGCACTCAGAGAAGCATAACATGCAGAAGTTAAGGGCAGGGGCTGTACATACCATCCTATTCCCTGACCACCATGCTGCGGAGGGTGAAGACAAACCCAACAATTATTTTTTTGTAGGATTGAGTGTGTCATATTCATTATTAACAGCAATGTTTTGTTCCCATATCCTTCCATATGTTTCTCTTCCATTGGGGACAAGGTATATGAAATCACATGGACTGGGCTTTCCGTTGTGGAAATGTTCATCATAGGCAAAACTACTTCAAGAGGGTGCATTTTCTCTAGGTACCATAACGCTGTTATGGTCAACACTGGGGCTAATATACTCATTATGCACATTACTATGGGTAGACCCAGCATACAATTATTTTTATCATGACCTTTTTTCACCTTATTATGTACTACGTTTAACTCTCCATCAGCATTGGTGCAGGAGGGGGCATTCACTGGTTCCGACATTCCACTCTCGTTCTTCTTCTTCCGCTGTGCTCATCGTGAATATTGTTTGTTCTTGTGCTTCTCCGGATGTTGAAACAGTTCAATCAATGTCTACAGTTTTTTTCTCTTTGCCAGTTTGCTATCTGCCTGGATTGCTTTTTCACTTGGCAAGGCCTTCGTGCATTTTGCACATCGCTCTACTATTTCAGAGCAGTTGCCTTTGTACCACGTGCACCCCGCTTGTTCACTCGGATTCCTGACACATGGATTTAGCACAGAGGAGTTGCGTTTTGTGAGCTGTCTAACTTGCACAACTCTTATGCCACCATCCTCTAGGCCTCCAGTTCCCACTTCATCCGAAAATAGGAAACACAGGCAAGAAATTCACCAAGAGAAAGAAAATGTGATCACTCCTTCTTTCTGCTTCGCTGGTTGTACCGATTTGCTCCTGGTACCGTGTGATCAACAAATAGTGCGGGTGCACTTCCGGTCTCGAGCTTGGAGTCAGCCTGGGGCACAATGGCAGATGATGATGGGTGCCCAGGTATAATGCAGGTAGTGGCGCAACAGAAGATGGTGGGCGCCACAGAGGTATGCGCTTGATGTCGGCCAGCAGAGATGCAGCATCTGCTGGACAACGTTGAGGCACTCTTTGCTCTTCCTTTTCAGGCTTTGTTTCAGGATCAGGCAGTTTCTGTGGCAAGGGACTGGCAATAGCATTTTTCGTTTCTGGAACCGCTGCTATCTCTTTCTGGTCTTTGTCCCCATCAGTTGACGTGTCAAATGGCGATGGGACTTTCTTGGCGTGCGTGGCATGAATCCACGCCTTGCGTCCATCCACGCGCAATGCTGTCTGCGTGGTTAAAAGTACCTGGTAGGGCCCACGCCACCTGGGTGCTAGCAATGTTTTCCGCTCATAATTTCTGATGAGCACCCAGGTTCCGGGCTCTAATGCATGTCCTGGGCCAGTATACCGCACCGGTAATGCCTGCACCTGCTGATGATTCAAATGCAGTTTTTTTACTAACAAATGACAGTAAATGCTGAGTACAGGGTATTCTACCTCTCTCATTCTTTTAGGCTGAGGTGCGCACCACACATTCGCTGGTCTCCCCATTATGATCTCATAGGGGGAGAGCCCGGTTCTGGCCTGCACTGACATTCGCATGCACAGTAACGCTATTGGTAATGCATCTACCCAGCTTAATTTGCTACCTGCTATCTTACTGATTTTGGATTTCAAAATTCCGTTATGCCGTTCGATAAGACCGTCTGAACTCGGATGTCTCGAACAATGGAATCATTTATCGATCTGCAATCCTGCACAAATCTGCATTATCACTGCACCTACAAAGTGCGGACCATTGTCCGACCATATGACACGGGGCAGACCAAAGAGAGAGAAATACTCTTTTAGCATTACCTTCGCTAGGCTCATGGCTGTTGAATCTTTCAAGGGATATGCTTCTATCCATTTGCTGAATGCACATATGATCACCAGAACGTATTTCAGATGTTGGCATCTCTATGAAGTCAAAGTGAATCACTTCGAATGGCATAGAGGGAGGTCCGAAACTTCCTGTTGGAGTCACTGTTCCTTTTCCCACATTATGCTGTAGGCACGTGATGCAGTTTTGCACCAGCCTCTCGGCATTCTTTTTTATGAGTGGATTTTCCCAGACCGTGGCTAAATGTTGGACTATTTTCTTCGCACAGATGTGTATGGGACTGTGAGCCATTGTGACCATTGCGTTTACATAAGCATTCGGCAACATCCAATTCCCATTGTTTTTGTCCACCCAGCAACCCTCCAAATCCAGTTCTGCCGAGCCCTTGGCCCATCCCTGTATTTCGTCGGCGATAGCTTCCGCCTGCATTTCTTTAACAGTCACAATTCCATTTTCTATCATGCAGGGCACTTCCTCCGATTGTACTGTCAACATTTTTGTACTCAAATCAGAGGCAGTCTGTTTCGCAATCTTGTCTGCAAATGCGTTTCCTTCTCCCACTTTACATGTTACTTTTTTATGCGCCTCACATTTCACTATTGCCAGGTGTTTTGGACACGTAAGTGCAGACAGTAATCGCACAATCAGAGGGCCATGTTGAATTCTAGCCCCATGGGATGTTAAGAAACCTCTCTCGGCCCATAATCGGCCAAAATTATGAACTACGCCAAAGGCGTACTGGCTATCAGTATAGATATTTACGCTCAAGTTCTACGAAATTTCACAAGCTCTTGTTAAGGCAATTATCTCTGCTGCTTGGGCGGAGTTATAAGGAATTATTTTACTCTCCACAACACTTTTTAATGTCGTAACAGCATATGCGGCAGTTGATGTGCCGTCAGGTAGTTTAAAACAGGAGCCGTCACAAAACAGTTCCCCATCTGGTTCTTTGAGTGGTGTGTCACTCAAATCAATTCTCCCTTTTGTTTCTTCCTCAGTAACCATTGGGCAATCATGGGGAGGCAATTCAGTCCCACCACTGTTTTCCCCGGGGATTGGCATTAATTCTGCTGAATTCAAAGCGCTACACCTCATAATTTGGATGTTGGGCGCGAACAATACAATTTCATATCTAGTCAATCTAGCAGAGGTGAGGTGTTGCGTCTGTGTTCTATTGAGTAGAACATCTATGGCATGTGGCACCATCAAAATTAAGGTGTGCCCCAAAACCATCCCTTCTGTTTGTTTCACTGACGCAGCAGCCGCTGCAACAGCTCACAAACATTGTGGTAGTGTACGCTCTACAGGGTCCAGTGCAGAAGAAAAATAGCCGCACGGCCTATTTCTTCCACCTTGTTCCTGTGTTAAGACAGACAACGCGCATCCTTCGTTCTCATGCACAAATAGCCTAAAAACCTTTTCATAATTCGGTGTGCCCAAAACTGGAACAGAACTCAAAATGGTTTTTAGCAAATCAAATGCTTTCTGACATTCTTCATTCCACTGCAAAGGCATCACAGCATACTTTTTTGTTAATTCCACCATTGGTTTTACAATTAAAGTGAAGTTCATAACCCATTGACGGCAATAAGAAGCCATCCCTATTATCGCTCTCACACCGTGTTGTTGGAATAGGCATACCAGAAATACTCTTTATTCTCTCTGGTGTTAATCTTCTCCCTTCCTTTGAGAGTAGGTAACCCAAATAAGCTACTTCTTTCTGACAGTACTGGAATTTCTTTAGGCTTGCTTTATGGCCATCCGTGGCTAGATGAGTCAATAATAGAACAGTACCTTTTTTACATATCTCCTCCGTATCAGCATTGTAACAATACACAATCTGCTGGTAATTCTAACATGTCCAACTGCTCTTTCAACGCTCTACTGTATATGCTTGGACTTTCAGTATAGCCTTGTGGAATGCGTGTGAATGTGAATGATTGTCCTCCTAAAGTGCTTTCTCTGTGTACTGGAATGCTGAAGAAAGCGTTTTTCAAATCAATGTTTTTTTTTCTTTCTTTTTTTCTTTTTTTTTTGTATGGCTGTATTAAAACAACCTTTCAATAAACACATAATACATTTACAAAAATACATTTAAATTACACTTTTTTACAAAATTTCAAAAATTCATCACAGGCAATAATAAAAGGAACAATTGTGAACTAATAGCTATCTAGTCCATTGCTTTTTAGAACAATTCATTTAAGAAGCCAGTTGTTGCTAGTCTAATTGCCATTCGCCTTGCACCAACATTTTTTAGCCATAGCTCCTCAGGGTCAGTAATGGTCTGCTCTTTAAAACAGTGCAAGAAGTACTTACAGCGCATAGTAGACAATGCTGGACAAAAAGCGATGACATGCTTCAGTGTTTCAATAGAGGTACAGTCTTTATAAAATCGGCAAACATTCTCAAGCGTTTTTCAAATCAATAACACTAAAGTATTCTGCGAAGCAGGGATCATTGTCAAGATTGTAGTGACATCTGGCACTAACGGGAATTGGGGATCTACCACTTTTTCAGTGCACGTAGATCAATTATGAAACGGTACGGTACCTTGTTACCCCCTTTCTTGTATACGGGAAGAATGGGGCTGTTACATACACTACCTGTAATCTCTTCAATCACTCCCAATTTCACCAAATCAGAAACAATACTTTTCAATCCTTTTTCTCCTTCTGCTGAAATTTTATACTGCGGAATACGCGGTAGCGTTATTCCTTCTTTCAATGTAATTTTTACTGGCTCTATTTTCAAACATCCCACATCATTTTCATTCACGGTCCAAATACAAGTTTCCACTGTACTTAATTCTCCTGTTAAGGGTTCCGCCATAAATTCAGAAGTCGACATACGCTGGGGAGAAATAGTCAAAAATACCCCATCTGGTGTACAATGGATAAATGCACTCAGCTTTTTCAATAGGTTTAATCCTAAAAGATTTTCTCCACAATGCTTTGTTAAAATAAATGGACAATGTTCAGTAAAAGGCCCTATTGTCACTGCCACTGATTTGGACTCAGGGTTTATTACTGGGATACCTGCGAACCCTACTGAGATATTTTGGGGTAGCTGTCGCTCAGCAGTTCCTTCTCACATTTACAAACTTGCAACATGTTCAATTTCTCAGGGTTTGTGTCTCGCGGGCGCCCACTGACCTTTTTGTTGCCTTGACAGAGGTATGTCTGGAACCAAGTGATGATCTAACAAGCACTTTTGTGCCCCCGTATCTACGAGGAATCTATGCTCTTCATTCCCGATTTTCATCTCTATGTAGGGTCCTTTCTGATTCACAGGTATTGACACTGGTTCCGACCCCTGTCCTGGGCTGTCCTATTGGGGTAACAACACGCCATCCGATGTGTAGTCACCACTGTTATTATAGTATGCACCTGTCTGGTTATCAAAAATGTTCCCCCCTCTCCTCTATTTCCCGTTTGTACAACCTGCTGATTTTGACTTTGCGTAATTTGATTCGAAGCCTGGCCTTGATTCTGTGCACCATTCCCTTGATCATTCTGATGCTGCTGCATATGATTTCTGTTGTGACCATTTGTTCCCATGTACCCTCTGTGAGGCCTTTTCTGACTATATTCGCCTCTATTTTGCAAATGCGGACATTGTGCCTGCCAGTGTCCTTCCTCTTTGCAGTATGCACATTGATTTAATCCCAAAGGCCCTCAATGCATATTCGAATTTCCCCTACTCTGTGCATTTCCCCTTCCCCTGTGGTGTCCTGCTATCTGCTGGAGTAACACCACTACTATCGTCCGCAGAGCTTCTATTCTTATTTGCAAAGGATACTCATTGCATATCTCATTATCTCCCCTACCGAAGTCCTAGGGCTTGACATCCATCTCATCGTTTCCCGCACACACACCTGCAATCTTTGTCTATTAGCTATCTGTCCGGGTGGCTGCAAGGATTTCTGCATATACAGCCTTGACGCTCTCTTCCTGCCCCTCTCAATATTCCTTCTCCTATTCCCCGGTGTGGCGAGTACTTCAGAATACTCTTCATCCAATTCATTCTTTATTTCAAACAGTCGCTTCACATGCTCTTCTATTTCTTCATCTCTCCCTCTACAACGGGCTAATGCATTCAAATCCAACAATCGTTGCCGTGGTAACTTCCCAATTAACCTTTTCCATTGTCCTGACAAATATTCCCCCATGCATTCCAACAATACTTGTCTTTCGTTGTTTCTTCTGAAGTCATATAGGGACGCTAGCGTGGATACCTCATCATTATGGTCTATACACATTTTCGCCTGTTCTTGCAGCTCACGCTTTCTCTCCTTACTGATCGCGCTGCGAGTTACTCTTGTACATTCATTCTGCTCAATTCCACTCATGGGAGGGGCAGTCGGGACAGTGGCACCCTCTTGATCAGGAGGTGCAGAGGGGGTAATGAGAGCGGGATACATCTGCTGGGGCTGTGGTAATTGCGAAACACTCGGGGCTGGCTGGCTAGTGGGCAGTGCAGTGTCTGATGCAGTCTGTGGTTGTGCTGGTGTTGGGAGGGGCTAAGCAACGGGAGGGGGTTGAGCGGCAGCTACTGCCGTAGTCTTTTTGGTTACACTGCTCGGGCCATGTTTTATTTTAGTTAAGATTCTGTTTATTAATTCGTCCGATGAGTGTAGCTCTCTTTGTGGATATATTTTTTCTATGTTTAATTCATCAGGCCGTCTCGCCAAGCTATTACTCCACTCCTCCTCCTCCTTCTCCTCCTTCTCCTCAGCTTTCTCCGTCTTTGACTTATGCCTGCGCGCATGTTTCTATCCACTTCTAAATCGGAGCATTGCTTCCCTCCTACAGTCCCTAAGGATATCAAGTGCCCCAGGGCATGCTCTTTTACTTATCACCACCTTTTCCAGGTTATCTATACGTTCCATCTCAAAACTCCCATCCCTCGGCCACTGAAGATTTTCCTGTTTTCTGGTTTGCTTATGCCAAGTTTCACAAAACATTATCGCTCCCATACCATACTTTATGTATATATCATAAGCCGGCGTTCCTCCCGGAGGTGCTTCCTGGCCAGTTTCCAAAGATTGTTCACCGCAGCGGAAAAATCCTGTTAAGGTGGACAATACCCCAAGCATGTTTTAACCTTACCCTTGGCTAATGAAACTTACTCTGGGTGTTTGATTTTGCAAAATCAACTCTCAACCAATATCAGGATTACTTACGAATCGGGGCACGACTCACCTGATCAATGAATTTGTCTTTTCAAGACACAATTCGTCCATATACTGACGCAACCAATGACGTTGTGTCTGCGTATCTCGGCTCTGCCATGTTTCGGGACCCTCGTCTCCTTTCACTGGCCAGGGACGTCGATCAGGGATCAGCGGTGTGCAGATCTGCAGAAAGGAATCTCATCACTTATGCAGGGGCGCCCCCAACACCTCTCGATCCCGGCTCAATCGTTCCCGTCCTCGCTGTTCTTACCGCCTTCCTTATTTTGCAACGTACATGACGGAACAAGTGGGGGAGGGTCCCTGTTCGGGCGCCATCTTGAAGGGGCCCCTGAGGAACCCTTGGATGTGGAAACAAGGCACAGTCACCACACACGAATAGATGCACCAAACACAAGGTTCTGTTCCCAAAATCTAGGGTTTATTGCAATACAAAATAGTCCCAGATGGCCAAGTGGTCCCACGCCCCGCGACATGTGTCTAACAGACCTTGGGGGACGCAAGAGAGTGCGAGACATACATCAGTTACATATGTACAAACGGAGCACCTTACAATCAGCAATGGCACAGTATGACACTTTCGATGCCGCCCTCAATTCATTTCCCTTTGAATTAGAGGCGATGATTGACCATCGTGACAAGTATGACACCTTAGACCACCATATTTAGTAACAGTTTGCAATCTCCAGTTTTACAGACACCATTCTTTGTTTGCGAGAACACAGCGTTTCTGTTTTTCATGGGCAAGCTGCGCGTAGGAGACTGGCACATACCAGGGCTCACTATCTCTAAGTTTCGATTCTCGCTCTAGAAGTCAGCCCGCTCTCCGGGGCCTCACTGGGCTCAGAAAGGGGGGGCCGCAAAGAAGATCATAATTCAACTCTTTAAATGCTAGTTTCGTACATTGCTATTCTTTCAGGAGACTCGCTGGCATTCGTGTACTGATTAAATGCCTTGCTCTCTGTCTTCAAGGATACGTGAGGGAGGGAATTGGGCATTTCTGTCTGGCTCTCCAGCGTAATGTTTCAACATGTTTCTTAGCCTTGGAACATTGAAGCGAAATAATATCTACAGCAAAGCAGTTTTACATGAGGCAAAGTGGCAACGTTAGAGCGAGCAGAGAGAGAAAACAAAATGGCGATTCTGGTCATCTTAAAATGGCTTCACTCTAGTTGAACTAATAGCTACGTAATAACTAATGACTAATGAATATATATTCTTACACTGTAAATGAGGCGGTTGGTCTTCGGCCAACCAATTATCATTCATTTCCGGACCCTCAAGGGGTGTTTGGTTTTTCTGGACTGACAAGGTGGATGCCCTTGCGGTGGTCTCCTGGGTTGCTTCTTCCTCATCAGTGCCTGGGGGGGTATAAGAGATGCAGGGCATCAGTGATGGTGTGACATGGCAGAGGCATAAGATGGTGCTGTTCATTATTCATTTGATCATGCATTCATGTCTTACAGGTGTGTCACGAAGGGTATTCAGAGGGGGCATGTTAGCATTCACTGCATGGCAGGTGGCATGCCGTTGATTTGGGGTTTGTGTGATGTATCACATGGGCAAGGTCCAGGTGTGTTGGCTTTGTGTTGATTATGGGATTGACACTCAGCATGCATTTCAGTGTGGCAGCGTTTGGCCCGCCATCTGGACTTGGATATGGTCATGTTGGTGTTGGGACATGCATTGCCTTGCCTAGACTCTCTACCACTTCACTTGTGCTGCGTAATGTTCTCCCCTATAGGGATCTGCATGGTTACTCACCTCCTTCCGCAGTTGATGCCGCACCCATCTCCAGCTCGCATAATCCCTTGATGGACTCAGAACGGATGAATCTGCTAGCCGTCTCCTCCCAGGGCATCAATTTGGCAGGGGGGTGGGCACCCCCGCCTGTGGACATGGCCTCCCTCTGATTGCTGGCCATGATATTGCGTAACCTCAACCGGAGGTCATCCCACCGCTTCCTGCAGTCCCTCACACTACACGGGGTGGTACCTACGGCTGATACCTCGCGGGCTACCTCCTGCCAGATTTGCCTCTTTTGTTGCCGCACCTCCCCCTTCTTGTCGTGGGATTGGATTATGTCTGCATGTGCATCTAGAGTGTCCGCTAACATAGTCAGCTCTGCGTCTGAGTAACGCTGTTTCCGCAGCCGGGGGGTGGTCTTCCTGGTAGCCTTTGACATTCTCTATAGTTTTCCACTGTGCTCTCCAGTTATCGACTGGTGGTTCCGGAGGATTGCAATGGATTGTGTTTTTAAAGATGGCCGCCGGCCCATTTCCCGTTCCTGCGCGATGACGTTATTTCTGGGTCCGGTTTTGCCGACCCGGTATTAGCATGGTGGTATTACCGGGCCGGTATTTAGGGGTTGCTCCTAGGAGGTGCCGGTATCGGCGGGCCCCGTGATGCCGCTATCGGGGGTTAGTGGGCTTTTAGCGTCATGCCGGTATTTCCATTACCGGCATGGGGGTTCGCGTGTGCTCGCGCAATGATAATCACCCGCTATTAGCGGGTTCGTACGATCACGGACCTGCTCTTACCGGCATGCCGGTAATGAACCCATTTTTACCGGGCTACTCATAATGAGGCTCTATGATCCGCATAAAACATTGGTCGAGGGGGCTGCTGCAATGTAAAATAAATGAAACATGCCTGTTGCTGAAAACGTGGACTAGGCTTCTACAGTATCTTGCATCTTTATAAGGCATCATCAGTGCAGAGAGATAGCTTGAACGACTCTACAGCAGGGACAGAACTTCAGTGATACCGAAAATCACTTTGTTACGCCATAAAGTCTGCACAAACGTACAGAATCTGAGCTCTTTTTAGGTATTGGGCAGTATGTTGCAAAAGCGTATTTTGTCATTCAATATGAAAATGCTGTTTTTCATATTGCTGTAATATCAGTCATCGAAAGAGAGCGAACGACAAAACTTACAGGCAAAGAGATCGAGCAATGTTTAGTAATCTATTTAACCTTGGTGACCCAACAGAGTCCCTTTGTGGAAGATCACATTCTAGCAAGGAGGCACATCAAACATTTACTTTCACATCAGCTACTGAAAGTCGGGAAGCGACACACTTCAAGGGATGCTGGGAATTTTTTTCAGCATCCCAGAATATCTATTTGCATAAATTTGTATCTCAATGATCGTGCAGCTGTGTTGACACACTGAACATTTACTATTAACTCCAATTATCGGGATTACATTAATTCAGTTTTAATCAAGAACATAATTAAGGTCAATGGTGGCAATGATTTTAAGAACACTTTTCTTTTTTCCAACCAACATTTCCCAATATATTAATATGCAATGTCAGCACTGTTTACGGTGGCGTGAAATGCTCCCATTAGGCTTGTCAATGAGGCGCGTATTTATAATGAGGCCTAAAGCAGAGTACGTGGCACCTGCTCCACGCCGGTCAGTAGGGACTTCACTTCTGATCACCCAGCTGCACTCCTTATGAAACCCATTACTGATATCAATGGCGGTATTACGGTAGATTATGTGTTAAATATGCGCACGTGTGCAATATAGACACATGCTGTATTTAGGTCATAATATGCATAGAAAAAGCACATGCATATTACATAAACATCCTTGCACTGTGCAAAAATGGCGCAGTCGGATTTGTATGCTGTTTCCTGCGTGAATCAAAAATAAACTTTACCTCAAACAAACAGGGGTGGACTAGGAACGAAAAGAGGCCCTGAAAATCATTTTCAAAGAGGCCCCATATTGGACATTTTCAGCGAGCCCAGACATTTTCTTATGGGAAAATGTGTAAATACCACACAAAAGGGGCCCAGGGTGCACAGGCCTACCAGGAAATCTCCAGAGTTAACTATAGGCCACTCCACTCCTGGGTGCTTTAAATCCCTGAGATAGTGAATGCACTGAAGAAAACATTAACGGCCAGGCAACTTTGGACTCATGTTGTGCAATCTGAAGCATACAGTGCATGCGTACAATGTACGTGTAAAATTGTACACATCCATTTGATGTCATGCCTGATTTTCTTTCATGCATATGGCAGAAAGGGGTCATGGAACCTAATATCGGATTCCGTCTCCCCATTCTGTCCGCCATCCATATGCCACAGCATTTACGCCGGCATGACATATTCATGCTGGTGTAAATGATGTAGATTCCCATACAATCTGAATGGTTTTTAAGCCAGCAAAAAGCAGGCAGATTCTTTTTGAATCCATTTTAGATGCTGCCTGCCATGCATAAATATCAGGCAGTGCTTATTTGCACTGTGACATGCAAAAACAAAGGTGCACAGTCGATTACTCACACATTTACAACTTTGTTTTGCACTTTGTATTGCAAATGACTAAAGTGCACAGAGGGGACCTGTTTGCGCATAAAGCGTAAATGTAGGGGGCCCCATCTGTGCAATTATTGGGACTTTGAAAATGAGGCTCCCTTATTGCTTACAATAGGGCATTGGATACTTGACTATGACATTAGGTCCACTTAGATTAGACTCTTACACCAGACTTCTCCATCCTGATACTGTTACTATAGGCCCTCCGCCCCTTAATGTTTCAGGGAGTTTCCCCATAGCCCTGAAGGAGCTTTTTCTACCCCGCTCCATATATAAATAATACATACTTGTGCCACAAATGTTTTGTTGTATTCACACTGTGACAATGGTCATATCAGGTTCTACACACGGCAGCCCTTGCTCTCCGATACAGGCACAGATCATGATCACACATGGTAACATCCGTATCCCACACAAAGTCAGCACATTCAGCTTTTGGACCAGAAGGGAAACACCCTGTGTATTTGCACCACCTATAAGCCAAAACTATTGCATAAGAGTACAGATAGAGAGACATGGTATATGGGGAGGAACTCGCAGCCTGTAGGTGTTGTTTGGTTATGTGGCCACCCATTGACTGCCCGTGGCCTTGCTAATCTTTATGGCCTTTCCAACCCAGTTTCTGCCCCTCCCAGCCCAAAGTATCTCCTCACAGGAACTCTTCGAGCTTGCTTTAATCAAGCCTTACGATTAAACTTTGCATTTGAAGTCCCTGCCAGTGTTTTTTCAAAGCAGTCTTCTGAGAGTTAATGACTTAATTAGATATGTAAACCCACTACTGGTGTAATAATAACGTCTTACCCAGGTCTGCCTTTAGCCACTCGATTTATAAGCACTATGTGTGTCCTCCACTGAAGTCCTGTTAAAAACAAGCATTGGTAAAGCCAACAGTTTAAGCTTGTGTATATAACTATTAGGCTTTTGACAGGCACTGCTTTTAGATGCCCAGGTAAATGCCTTTCCCATGCCTACACAAAAGCCCAACCTGTTGGCATTGTCAATAATTGTTTATTTTGGCAAGACTCTGGTTAAATGTACGTTCAACCCTTGAGGTAACAACTCTCAAGTCAAAGGCTTCAGAAAGGATAAATGCCAAATAAAAGCCCCAGGTAAAAATATATTGTTCATGCCTTCGCCCTGAGGAAAGTTGCTTTCTTCAGAGCAAGACCTTGAGAAATTGCCTGGCGATCATTCATGTGAAGGGGTGCCCATTGTCCAAAAATATACAATTTCACGTTGCAACTCAGAAGAGAAACCGGTACCTACCTCACTCGATTTTCCAGCACCTGTAACCAAGCTGCATACACTAGGAATGTCATAGAAGGCACATTTTGGATTGAACACACAGTTCAAATGAAAAGTTCCTTTGTATCTCTTTGTTTAATCAAGTGTCTGCTTGCTTATCTTCCAGTCCACATTGATCCCGGCCCAGCCGGCTGCTGCAGCCTGCCCTGCTGACCTGCAGGGCAATGTGTATGTGCTCCAAAGAGGCCCTATGGGCCAAAGGCCTACCGGGGGATGTCCCGGTGTTCCGGTGGGGTAGTCCAGCCCTGCAAACAAATTACTCATTGTTCAAATTGCAAAAGTGGACAAATTGACCTTTTATTCCTTATTGGTTGAACAGAAAAACGATGAAGAATTGGTTTGAGTTTGTGTGCTACGTCCTCATGCTTAGCTCAAAATGGTATGTGATAGGGTCCTATCTAAATTTCGAGTAAAGCCTCTATGCTTGATTCCTGTCTAGCAGAAAATAAAAAGGGGAAAACCATTTCACTGCATTGCAAAAATCTTCCCGTAATATACATGCATAAAAATCTTTTTGCTCCTTTCTATAGTACCCAAGCATTTGCTCAATTGTAAGCACCCATTCACCCTTGAGATAATTTGGCCCCAGGCTACAGGACACCCACATAAATCCGTAACTGGCAACTAAGTAAAAGTCAAGGTTCTGATACAGGGAGTTTGTTACCTGGAAATGGCTCTCATGAGACCTAGGTAATGGCACATGCATAATGAAATAAATAAACCCTCAATGTCTCTAATTACAAGGTCTCCGGTTGCAAACCTGTTATTACGGTTATGTTGCTCAACCCATACGAAGAGCAGTTTTTGGGTAGCTCGCAACTTTGGCGCTGTTTGTTGAATCTTCACGAAAGTTCACAAAAAAAGTATATTGCCAGGTTAGAATTGTTTTGCGAAGTTTTGTGCAAATTCGTTTGGGGGAAAGTTATGAGGGGGTCCCAGAACCTTTGAAATCCAGATAGACATGAATGGAAATGTTGTTGCTCGCAGCTACAGCACAAACTGCTGGATGGATTGGCAAGAGGAGCGGTGGCATGGTCCCAAAAGCGTGCTTTTGCAAATTTGGTGTTAAACGGTACAATACATTTCTTTTTAAATGGTCAAACAGTAGGTAAAAAAAAGTTGGATATTTCCATCCGGTCTGTGAAGTCACTTCCTGGTTCGGTGTCCGCGGATGCCTCTAAGCCATTGATGTCAAATAGGCCCACTGATTAGTTGATGAAAAGCATCAGGTTCGTCCACAATATTTTAAAGGGTCGCCATGCTGTATCCGTGAACCAGTACCTTTGTCCGCGGACAGCGCAGTAGAAAATTGGTAGGAAAAATACATTTTGGGTTATTTTGAGGATGAGAGAGTCTCAGGGAAGGATGGGCAATGGAAAATACAGAAAAAAGGAAGGTGTAATGGGTGAAAAACGCCTGTGGGGTTTTCGTTGAGTCTGCTGTCTTTTTTACTATTCATGACTGATATGGACACGGACATGCATCCGTGGATTTCTTGGGGATTGGGGTGTGATGTTATATGCTCTAACAGTCATTTGTTTTAATTGTATGTTCATTTAATGAAACTAGTGAGTGTGGCTAATATTTATATGTGTGTTGTGAAGGCATCATAAAGCATCATAAAGCAAGACACTTAAAATTCTGTCTGTGTCTAAAACCTTACTATGCCCGTGCAACTAAAGCTAAACAATTAGTAGGGATTTCAATAATAAAAGAAATGGTGATCATCACAATGTTCTGAGCTTCTTCCAGCTCTTAGATTCCTGTTCAACTCCCCTTCTTCAAGTACATTCAAGAAAGTTCCACAAAAGTCTCAAGATTACCTTTCCATAATTCCTTGGGGTTCCCTTCCCCAAGTTCAAGGCAACACAGTTCCAAAAGAAAAAGGTCTTGAGGCTCGATCCTCAAGGCAATATTTGCAGCTCATCAAATCTCAGGTTCCTTTCCCCAAGAATTCAACGTATCAGCTTGTATAGGTTTCAATGTAATGTAATGTGAAAATAATTTATAAAGCGCACTTACACCGGCTAGGGCATAATGGCGCTAAGGAAAACCCAAGACTGAGGGAAGGGGCAATCTATACTGTGAAGAGGAAGGTTTTGAGAGCATGACGAACTTTAAGTGGTCATCCATGGCCCATAAAGAAACAGGTGTTGCATTAGTTTAGTTTGTTTATTTATAAAGCGTGTCCGAACCCTCAGGTAGCTGGGTGCATAATCATGTGCACAGCAGAGTTACATATCGTTACACGAACATCATAATACAACAGACAGAGCATACATTGGTCCAGGCTCTGGATGTTTACATACAAGAGTAGAATATACCGATAAGAGTATGTATAGAGAATAGGCACAAAATAGTTACAGTGGCGAGTGAGGACCGGGTTACAAATTGGTCCTGAATAGGCTGTAGATAGAGTAAACATTACTGGTTGCATTACAATGACATTGCAGGTAGAGAGCGGCGGCTGGCCGGTCGTGTCAGTGAGAGTCTAGATGTCTAGGCTAGTAGCCATGATTTTACCATGGCTCTGAATGGCCAGAACGCGGTTTCCGATCTAATTGTAGGAGGGAGGGTGTTCCAGCATTGTGCTGCGAGCACAGGGAAACTGGAGCCTCCTGCTGTTTTTAGGTTATAGTTAGGGATCTTTAGTTGGTGCAGGTAAGGAGGTCCGGTGGGTCTAATGGGGCAGTGTCTAGAGAATTTGTATGAAAGGTAACGTGGGGCAGTACGTGACAGGCACTTGTGGGTGATGACCAGGGTTCTTAGCTTAATTCTGTCACGGATCGGGAGCCAGTGGACTTCTTTGCTAACCGTGGATATGTGCGCCTTGCGCGGGAGGTTGAGGGCACATCTTAGTGCATTATTTTGCAGGATCTGGAGCCTGTTCAAGTTTTTTGTGGTAGTGCCTAAGTAGAGTGTGTTGCAATAGTCTAATTTAGACAATATCAGCGCTCTAGATAGGGTGAGGCAACTAGAGGTGGAGAGAAAAGGCCTGCAGGCATTGATCAATTTATTGGTGTATGAGGTAGTTGAGATGGTAGAGTTTATTTGTTTCTTTAGTGACAAGGTAGAGTCGAGGTATACACCTAGTGTTTTGACCTCTTTGGATACTTTTATGAGGTTGCCATCAATGGTAAAGGATTGGTACCTTTGGTCCAGTTTGTTGAGGCGAGCCTGGGAGCCTACTATAAGCAAATCTGTCTTATCGTCGTTTAGGCAAAGACTGTGTGTAGCCATCCATGCTTGGATTTCTAAGTAGATATCATTAAGCTTTGCAACATCTTCTTCATAGCTACCAGTGAGCGTGATGAGGACCTGGGTGTCGTCTGCATAATTAGTGTAGCTGACTGCCAGATCGTCAAGACGGTCAAATAGGAGCTTTGTGAAGATGTTGTAAAGTGTGGGAGAAATGCAAGAGCCTTGGGGCACTCCACATGTGATTGGGATAGGGTCCGCAGCCGCAGTTGGGCGAAGACTGCAGTCGACCTGTCAGACAGAAATGACTGGATCCACTTCGTGGCATTCTGAGAGAATGCAGCAGCTGAGGAGAGGTGTTGAGTGAGGATCTGATGGTCAACCAGATCAAAGGCAGCAGAGAGATCCAACAAGAGCAGGAACGCCAGTTTGCCCTTGTCTTTGGCATCATCCATTTGGATTTTTAGATCCAAAAGGGCAGTTTCAGTCCCGTGCCTTGGTCTAAAGCCAGATTGTCGCAGGCCTAGGAGGTTGTTGTCTTCCAAATGTTGTTGTATTTGGAGATAGGCTACCCTGTCCAAAATTTTGAGAAGAAATGGGACTGTGGTGATGGGCCTGTAGTTTGTGGGGATGTTGGGATCTAGATTAGGTTTTTTGAGCAGGGGTAGGACCCACGCTTCTTTAAGGTTGTGGGGGACCACTGAGTTTTTGAAGGAGGTGTTGATCAGAGAGGTGATGAGAGGGGCTAGCTCATTTGCACCGTCTTTGATGACAGATGCGGGACAAATGTCACCTTTGCAGTTGGATGGTTTGAGACTGGCGATTATCTTGATTACTTCCTCTTCTGTGACTGGTGAGAAGTGGAAGGAGGGGCAATTAAGGGTGGTGTGGTTAATTTTGCTGCTGGGGTTCTGCTTGGAGGCAAGGCTAGCTTTTTTTGCTTCTATCTTAGTTTGTAGGAGGGCAATTTTGTTAGCGAGGGCGAGCTGGATATTGTTACACCAGGCCTTGTCTTTGATGCAGTCCTCTTTAGGAGGCAATAGTGATTCAAGTTCTCTTAGTCTCTTAGTATAGAGAAAAGTTCTTTAGTGCCAGATTTGGCATTTTGTATTCTCAAGTTATAGATCTCTTTTTTAGCATTTAAAATGGCGGATTTGTAGGTGGAGGCAGCTGAAGCAAATTTGTCTTTAGTGGAGAGAGAAGGGGCTTTTCTCCAGCTAGTTTCTGCAGTTCTTTTAATATTGCGGAGAGCTTTTAATTCTGCTGAGAACCATTTGTTGGAGTGGGCAATAGGTTTGGCTTTTCGTTGTTTGAGAGGAGCAATCTGGTTGAGGGCTAGTTCTAAGGTATTGTTATAAAGGTCTAGTATGGTTGCTGGGTTGTTATTTTGCCTAGGTAGTTTAGCTTTACTGATAGGCACGAGAAGAGGTTTGAGGTTCTCTATAGTGATGTTGCGGTTATTTCTGGAGATTATTTGAGGTAGCTTAGTGGGTCGTGTGGTAGATGGTGAGGATCTAGGTAAAGAGAAGGTAATAAGGTGATGGTCAGTCCAAGCACAGGGAGTGATGTCAGTCAGTGAGAGGTTGCAATTGGCATCTGCAAGCTAATCCAAGGATCTTCCTTTTGTATGTGTAGGTTGATTAATGTGTTGGGTGAAGCCTAGATGAGTAATCGTGTCATTAAGGGAAGTGGCCTGGTTGTCATTGGGGTCACTGAGTCCCAAGTTGAAATCTCCCAGAATGATGATTTGGGATTTCGGTTTCAAATTGGTAGTGAGTAGGATAGAGATATCCTCTTCAAAGCTGGAGGTGGGTACTGGGGGTCTGTATATAATATGGAGCAGGATGGTTTGTGTGTCAGATAATGGGCCACAAAGAGGCAACTTGTAAGTGACTTCAATTCAGCACTCCAACTAAGTCAATGCCTAGTCTGGGAGGACGGACCGGACTAAGATGTGAATTCAATTGAGACCAAACATATGTTTTATAAAATTGCAATTTACAAAGTTTACCAAGCTGACAGAAATGTCAAACTTTAGGATTCTTAAAATGAAATATTCACCCACAATTTAAGACTAAGCTGGTCGCTGTGTGATGTTCTGAGACCAACCCCCGTAATTATTAATATTATAGCTGCAGTGTTGTTGCTAGGAACATAAGAACTTACGGTAATATGCTCAGAGAGGGTGTGTATGTCTGGGTAAAATTTGGTGCAGAACCAATTTTCGCAAACCCACCAAATTCGCGAATAAGTTGTCATTTCTGAACCCAAGCACGTAGGAACATGGGGCTTGAACAGAGACCTGCCTTAATTCATCTGTGAGGTGTACATGTATTCTCAACAACTTGTGTATCTGGGAAATATGTTTTTTATGAAAAATTGATTTTCTAAGTAAAAGCAAAGGGGAGTTTCTTCACTAGATTGTAAAACACAGCATCACTCTGACTCATTCTGACATGCTAATCCTTTCTCCAGTCAGGTCACATGGAATTCTCTAACCTATCAAATCCTTAGGGGGTTGGGCATGTAGAATCAGCCTCCCCATCCACTTTGAAAACACATAAAAAGAGACTGCTTAGGACAGGCGAGGACACACTCACTTTTCCACTTCAACTGATTCCTGCGAAGCACTCTGCCGGACCAGATCCAGACTCCTGTCTCCAGATTGATCCAGAGACCAGACTCTAGAACCAAGCTCCAGAATCCAGAACCTTGAAGCAAAGGCCTAATTCACAAGCTGAATCCTTCTCAGCAGGCCTCAGAACTTTAGCAACCTGATTCTCACATTCAACAGCCGGGCTGAGTTGTTCTATTCTAGCCAAGAACCCTGTGCTAGGACCGAGGTCCAGACCCAGAAATCAGCGCTGTATCCAGAACCCGTCAGACCCCGACCAGAGGCCGTGCTGTGAGCAGAACCAGTGCCTGAGACCGTCCAGTGGCGAGTGAAGTCCAAACCTGACCAGATCGGTGACGAGGCCCGTTTCCATTCCATTCCAAAACTAGGAGTGAGTATCTAGTCTAGAACTGTACAGATCTCTTAGTTTAAAGTAATCTTATCCCATACATTTCAACCTGTCCAGAACTGCATTTAGAATTTTGTGTCCATCCTGTGATTTCAAATCTATAAAAGTGCCTTCTGTCATTCTGAAATCTTGACTTTATTTCTGTAAATCTACCTCCACAACTCATGAATCATTGCTAGTGTTGACCTGGACCAATCCGAAGTAACTATCACTTATTCTTAATATCCCTTAGTGAATTGAAATCATTTTAGCATATTTTTCCATCCATTGCAATCACATTCCAAAGCGTTTTGACCTATGTTTTAAAATCATTCCTGTGTCTCTCTAAGCTTGCTGGGGGGAACTGGAATTGAACTGCATTCTTGATTGTATTCTTGAAACCTGTGTACCCTCCTTCCCATCTCATACTGCATAGTGGGGGGAGTGAGTAGTCACAGAGGAAAAAGTGACCATATTATCTTTTGATTGAAATCATATCAAGTTTATTTCTGTGTTGCATTCTTTCCCATTATTGCATTTCCTTGAATTACATAAAGTATTCTCTGCTACAGTATCTTCTATATTCATACTCCTAAGTGATTAAAGAGAGTGTCAATTTTGTAATATTACCCATTGTTGATTACCGTCCATTTTCATAACTGTGCTATTCAAATATTATTTTATTCATAAAAGTGTGATATATGTATATATATATATATATATATATATATATATATATATATATATATATATATATATATATATATATATTTATATATATAGAAAAACACATATAAATGGAGGGTTGTAACACTGCAAAAAACCCCACAAAATATGTCAGAAGTATTCCCAGCACTCAAGACCAAACCACCTTCTTACAAAAATACTTCGTTTTTATTCATTATAAAAACAAGCAACCAACTGTGCAAAATATGCAATAAAGGGTAGGTATACATCAAAACCTTCCCATGGCATACAGGTTTAAACAACACTCACCCCCCAGGGTGGAAAATCGCCACGCGTTCCGCCTGGATGTACCAGGCTTCCTCAGGCTGATCAAACTCCACATCCGTGTAAACACAACCCATTTAAAACTTAAGGAAAGCAACTCGAGCGAGCAGCTCCTCCCCCCTCTCATTGTCTCTGATCACGTGATCGCTAAATACCGCATCGCATACTAAGATGGCACATATTTTATGGCCATTGTATTGTGTTCATAGTGAACACAATGACTATATAGTCATTCTACTATGGTGGCCCGCTTGATGTAAGTTTCAATGCGGTATTTAGCGATCACGTGATCAGAGACAATGAGAGGGGGGAGGAGCTGCTCGCTCGAGTTGCTTTCCTTAAGTTTTAAATGGGTTGTGTTTACACGGATGTGGAGTTTGATCAGCCTGAGGAAGCCTGGTACATCCAGGCGGAACGCGTGGCGGTTTTCCACCCTGGGGGGTGAGTGTTGTTTAAACCTGTATGCCATGGGAAGGTTTTGATGTATACCTACCCTTTATTGCATATTTTGCACAGTTGGTTGCTTGTTTTTATAATGAATAAAAACGAAGTATTTTTGTAAGAAGGTGGTTTGGTCTTGAGTGCTGGGAATACTTCTGACATATTTTGTGGGGTTTTTTGCAGTGTTACAACCCTCCATTTATATGTGTTTTTCTATACATTAAGGAGCTCAGTCAAAGCTTCTTTTCCTAGCACCAGCTACGAGTTAGGCAGTGCACTAAATTTGGCTACTTTGTTTTTACATATATAGCCATTAGATGCCGCCTCCTATGGCTAAAGACACGGAGTCTTTGAAAATGAAAAAATTCATTTAACATTTCATCTGGCCATGGTGTAGCCCCCTGTTTTTCTTGAATGAAATTCCAGATTTATGGAGAGGAAACATAGGGTTTGGAGACATTTAATCTGGAACTGGGGAGACCGACTGAGCGCACCTCAGCCGCGTGGAGTGGAGTGAGAGTGTATGGAGAGGAGAGTGATTTTTTTCAGCTCCCACTTGCTCAGTTTTCTGCTTTTTTAACAGCACCTTTCTTGCAAACCAACCAAGATGGCAGATCAGGTTGAAGCAAAAAGACGAGCCGCTGCACAAATTCTTTTTAAACATGACAAAGCAGCCACAGCAGACGTGGCGGAAGGGAGCTTACCAGCAAGCCTAACTATACAGCAGAAACTAGACAAATTGGAAAAAATAAAGAAAAAGGAAATTTCAAAATGGTGGGAAGCGATGACGCTACAAACGTATTTGGAAGTCCGACGCATCCCAAGGGGTTTAAGAATTTTAACTATCCCCACGTTCGAGGACATTGATCCCAAACTAATAGAGGAATGGACAGAACACACCAATGAATGTTCATTCAAAATGATTGAGAGCCTTATCAAATATGCTAAAACTGACAGAGTCAAGCTGATAAAGGACATTGAGGAAATGGAAGAACAACTGTTTGCCTCTGAAGATGGGGACGAATGTAAGAAACGTATGCCAAGAGTGGATGAAAACCTTGAAAGATACGAAGGTGAAATAAGAATTAGAAAACAACAGAAATTCAAAAGAGATCGTTTGGATTATGAACATGGCAGAATATACACATTCGCTAAACGTTTCGATGCCCCGATTAGACAAAGACTTGAACAAATAGCAACAAATGTTCAACCGTCGGCTGTAATGTCAGTAGAACCTAGTAGTTCAGAAGTAGAGTCCTCGGATACAGATGGAGCCACCTCAAAAAGGTTAAATTTTTTAGAGGAATTCAAATTACTGCATCTGGACAGCAGGACAGACAAGAGGGGAAAGGGCCAATACTCCGGACAAGGAAGAGGTGCAGCCGGAAGAATAGGAAAAAGAGGACGAGGCGAGGATGCCAGCATAAGCAATGCACCAAACATGACTACACGATCTGGCAACAATCCGAGGGGGAGACCGAGAGGCAGGAAAACCTACAATTAAAGATTTTCAACATATCCTCTAGAAGACTTACACAAGATGAGAACTCGGTGTTATCCCTAGGCCTATCCTTCAGCCCTACACACCCCTATGACTATACATCTACGAGGGTGGATCTCTTCAAATTCCTGAGAAAATTAAAACTTACGAAGTTCTATGCAACAAAGGTCAGCGAAGGAACAAAAAATAGAGACACAATCAGTAGAGAGATATCTCCCCTCACGGACAAAGATATGACAAGCCTAGTATGTCTTGCGAAAATGGGATCACAATCTGAGTCAGAATGGAAGTTGGCGTCAACATTGGATGATATAACATTGGAAAGAGAATTTGGTATACCTACAGATATCACTTGCCCTAGCAAGTTCAAACCTAAATCTATTTTTTGCCCCAACATCATCTGTGGCCCGATTGACACTTTTGAAAGTTTGGTCATGAAAGATCTCAAGCAACTGCCGATGAAGATATCCCCATCATCTAGAAATCTCAACTACCGGCAATACAAGGCATTAGAGAACTTAAGAGACGATCACACCATAGTAATACGTCCCTCGGATAAAGGGGGTAGTATAGTGATTTTGGACAGTGATCAATACAATATGGAAGCAAAGAGGCAATTGAGTGTCACTAGCAATTATACACTGGTAGAAAACAGTGTATTATTGAGCACCAACTTATTATATTATTCAATGTTACGCAAGTGGTGTGATCTGGAATTGATCAGTGATGAGGAATACTGGTTTCTAAAAAAATCCATTTCCAGTTACCCCATTAATTTACTTTAATCCGAAGATACACAAGAGTTTAACCAATCCACCTGGTCGCCCTATAGTTTCTTCTATAGGGAGCCTTCTAGAAAATAGTTCCAAATTCCTAGATCACTTCCTACAACCATTTGTTACCAGTCTTAGTTCATATATACGAGATACTTCTGACCTGTTGACTAAAGTAGACAATGTCTATTGGGAACCACAATATATTTTGGTTTCCCTTGATGTTGTCTCGTTATACACATCTATTATACACAAAGCGGGCATTGAAGCTTGTAAATTCTATTTAGAATTTAGATCCATTAGTCATCGACAACACAACAAAATGCTGTTGGAAATGCTTCAGTTTTGCTTGGAGCATAATTATTTCTTACATGGTACTTCGATTTATAAACAAACTCAGGGTACAGCTATGGGGTCATGTATGGCCCCCACTTACGCTAATCTTTATTTGGGATGGTGGGAGACACAGATAGCTTGGAGAGAAGAGATGGAAGAATTTACTAAACACATAGTTGTCTGGTACCGATATATAGACGACCTGTTTATTATATGGGATGGTACCGAGACTCAGTTACATAACTATGTCCATATTCTTAACATTAACAATCTGAATTTGGAATTGACATGTGTACATAGCAAAAAAGAACTGATCTTTCTGGATGTGTTATTTACAGTGGAGAACAACTGCTTAACATCTAAGTTATTTAGAAAAGAAACAAGTTCGAATTCCACTCTGCATGCCAAGAGTCACCACCCTACCCCATTAATTAACTCAATCCCCTATGGAGAGTTCCTGAGGGCAAAAAGGGCATGTAGTAAAGAATTAGATTATCAGACAGAAGCTAAGCAGATTGGTAAAAGGTTTGTCAAACGAGGGTACAAGAAACATGTAATTACAAACTGCTTTAAGAAAGCAGAAGTTCCGAAAAGAACGGAATTGTTTGGAGTCCAAATTAGCAAAAAACCGGAGAAGATTAGATTTATAACAGGGTATAATCATCAAGCTACTAATGTTAAACGAATTATGAAGAAACATTGGAATGTGCTCCTGACAGATCCTGATCTTGAGAAGGTATTAGATAAAGCTCCCAATGTGACATACCGTAAAGCGCCAACTCTTAAAAGTATACTGTCACCTAGTATGGTGGTCACAGAAGTTACCAAGTCAGGCCATTTTTTGAAACAGGATTTGGGAGGTTTTCGTAAATGCGCGAACTGCAAAATGTGCAGCTTTGTATCTAAAACTCCATTTGTCAGTTCCAATGGTTTATCATGGAGATACAAACATAGAATCACATGTTTGACTAAGTTTATAGTATATGCCATTACCTGCACCTGTGGTCTTCATTATATTGGATCAACAATAGGTATGCTTAAGCTCAGGATTCTCCAACATTACAGAGCCATTAAGAATGGAGATACTACCAATCCTCTGACAGGACACTTCATAGAGAAACATGGTGGTAATGTGGAGGAAATGTCATTTGTTGGTCTTGCCCATGTCCCACAACACAGAAGACTGGGTAACCGAGAATTGAAACTTAGGCAATTAGAGGCAACCCTAATCTGTAAATTTGACACCTTAAGGCCTAATGGACTCAACACTGATTCAGAGATGTTTGTATTTCTCCAGTAGATTGGATGGATGTCTATGTAAATGTATGCAACAACAGGACCCTGGTTAGCTAGTTTGGTATATCCCCCTATTAATGTTGTTGTGGACAAGAGGGAATTACCTATTTTAGTGAGCAATGTGGTGCTGCTATTGCAGTACTATATTGCAATTCAAGATTCATTACATCAGTATTTGATCATCTAATGTGATGTTTGAGTTTGAATACTTTGAGCACTTGCACTTTGAATAGCT
Source organism: Ambystoma mexicanum (assembly GCF_040938575.1). NCBI lineage: Eukaryota > Metazoa > Chordata > Amphibia > Caudata > Ambystomatidae > Ambystoma > Ambystoma mexicanum. The sequence goes on from NC_090924.1 coordinate 1,046,015,136, forward strand.
TCTGTAAATATATTGTGACTTGCTGTATAGGATCATTAAGAGAATATTTCCCTTTTAGTATGTATTAGTCACGTTTAGCAACTATAACTACGGTGGTAAATACATGTCTCTTATATTAATCAGACCGAACATCTTAATGGATATGCACTTTCATAGATAAATACAATTGCAATGGAAATTATTCTGAGCATATGAAAGCCTTATACATAAGATTGTACTAAAAGAGATATAGTTCTTCTCCACTAGAGGGCACTATGTCCCACATCTATATAGGAGAGCTTTGGTGTTTTAAGAGTTTGTTGTTGTGCCGTCTTTGGCTTTTAGAGCAACACAAACCCAGGGACGTAATGGGTTAAACTCTTGTCAAGGTTGATAAAGTTTACCCATGGTATAGAAAGGTGCACTAGCGCAATCAAACACAAGTAAATGTTTAAAGAAATTCATAATTTTAATTAGGGAAATGCAACGTGGAGCGAGGAGTTTTCTGTCCCTTTACTCGCATACTAAGATGGCACATATTTTATGGCCATTGTATTGTGTTCATAGTGAACACAATGACTATATAGTCATTCTACTATGGTGGCCCGCTTGATGTAAGTTTCAATGCGGTATTTAGCGATCACGTGATCAGAGACAATGAGAGGGGGGAGGAGCTGCTCGCTCGAGTTGCTTTCCTTAAGTTTTAAATGGGTTGTGTTTACACGGATGTGGAGTTTGATCAGCCTGAGGAAGCCTGGTACATCCAGGCGGAACGCGTGGCGATTTTCCACCCTGGGGGGTGAGTGTTGTTTAAACCTGTATGCCATGGGAAGGTTTTGATGTATACCTACCCTTTATTGCATATTTTGCACAGTTGGTTGCTTGTTTTTATAATGAATAAAAACGAAGTATTTTTGTAAGAAGGTGGTTTGGTCTTGAGTGCTGGGAATACTTCTGACATATTTTGTGGGTTTTTTTGCAGTGTTACAACCCTCCATTTATATGTGTTTTTCTATACATTAAGGAGCTCAGTCAAAGCTTCTTTTCCTAGCACCAGCTACGAGTTAGGCAGTGCACTAAATTTGGCTACTTTGTTTTTACATATATATATATATATATATATATATATATATATATATATATATATATATATATATATATAGTTTAATTATTCAAATAAACCTTTTAATTTGCAAAACAAACCTACTTCTTGGTTCAGTGAGGTCAGGGGGATTGAAAGAGAGGGACATTATATAAGGGTTCATCATCCAGATTTAAGAACTTTTACATAAAAAAAATATATAAATAAGGGTTTCCATTGGGCATCCCAGTCTAGGCATTGACTTAGTTGGAGTGCTGAATTGAAGTCACTTACACACTGCCACCGAGAAATAGTGACCCCTCATGTGAGTCAACCTAAAACGGCAGACTGTGATCCTAAGAGATGAAGTGGAACACAGGTGCCGAGTGGGAGCGTAGGTTCGGAATTTGGCCCGTAGAAATTCGGGACCTTTGGCATAAAATGCACGATGGACCACACATAGGGCCGTAAATTTGAAGCATTTCGCTACAGGGAGTCAGTGCAGTTTAGCCAAGATAGGAGAGGCCTAACAAAACCTGGGGCCCCCAACGGCAAGTTTTGTTTTGCAGTACTTGAAGTCGCTGGAGAAGATACACTGCCTGGGCCAGATAGAGCGCATTGCAGTAGTCCAGGGAGACAGAGGTAAGAGACGATACCACCAAGCAGCGAAGGTGAGCGGGGAGGAATGGGAGGACTTTACGCAAGACACACAACTTGAAGTGAAATGACTGACAGACTGCACTAATCTGTGTCTGCATGGAGAGAGAATCAGAGTTTCACCCCCAGATTTTTGACCACCAGTGAGGGTGAGGGCAGTGGGCATTGGATGGAAGGGCAGTAGGCTGACGACCAGCCAAAAGAGGTCAAGGGGGATCCTACCACCAGAACATTAATTTTATTGCCATTAAGACAAATCCAGTTTCTGCTCATACAGGTTTGGATGCCGAGCAATCAGGAGCGGCAGTGCTCTGCTGAGGCCGAGGAGGAGGGGTCAAGCCCTACCAGAATGTGCATATCGTCTGCATAGGAAAAGCACCAAAACCCAAAAGAGTGAATAAGCTTCACCAAAGGACGAATGCAGAGATTAAAAAGGAGAGGCGAGAGCACAGAACCTTGGGGAACACCACAGTTGAGGGGTTTCGCCATAGATCCTAAAGGAGGGAGAGAGAGAATGGGAGCGACCTGTAAGAAAGGAAGCAAACCACTCCAAGAACAAGCCAGCGAGACCGGCCTCCAACAATTGCTCCAGCAAAATAGTGTAGTCAACAGTGTCGAAGGCGGCAGAGAGATCTTGCAGAATCAGGGCGGCAAGCCCCTCTGATTCCCGATCTGAACCAGATCATCAACCACCACAACTGCAGCCGACTCTGTTCCAGGACCAGGCCGGAATCTGGACTGGAAACAGTCAAGGCACCCAGAGTCCTCAAGGAATAAACAAGGAACAGGAGTAACTAAAGCTTCAAGGAACTTCATAGGAAACGAAAGAAGGAAGATCAGATGGAAATTAGAGCGAGTGGAAGGGTCAAGACCAGGTTTCTTGAGCAAGGGAAGAATAAGAGCATGCTTAAGAGAGTTAGGAATATGAGCTGATGTAGAGGAGCAGCTGCATGCCTCTGCAGGAAACCCTGCCCCCTATCTCCAATATGTTGGAGTCCTGAGATCATGCTGTGTGTGACACCAGAAGTTGTGCCAGTACCGCAATGTGTGTTAGAAAGAAGATACCCATTAAGACAACCGTACCAAATGTATCCTCAAAGCGATAACTTGAGGGAGGAACTCCCTGAAGGAGTATGAGAAGGAGCAGAGAAATTAAGGCAGTGACGTCATAGAAGAGTATGTACAATGTTCAGAGATACTGGCTGAAGAAGGTGTATCGATCCTAAAGAGCCTAATGACGAAGTAAACAATCAAGTGTACTTTTAAATACAAAAAAGGAGATTGCATGTGCATGAACTGCTGCAGAGAATCAACCGTTCAATAGTTGTACAGATGCTGAAACGCAAGTAGACTAAGTCATCATAGGAGCTGGCTATAAATAGTGAATAGAATGCCGGCGAAGCCGCCATTGTATAGAAGCTGGACATCGGTATCATGAATTTAGTAAACCAGGACACATGAAGAGGTAAGGGGAAACTGTGTCGCAGCCAGAATAAGCAGAACCGTGGAGCTGCATGGCGAGGTTGTCTGGCCTGGAGTCAAGACTGAAGCAGCCAAGGTCAGCTATCTTTTCTGGAAAGAAGCGAACATGCAAAGAATGAATCATCCCTTTTTAAGGTGCAAAGTATGAACGCCAGGAGTGCCAAGTTTAATTCATTTAAAGCATTTAAAACCTGAAAAATTGACCAAATTGTGGTCTCCTGTCACGTGAGCCAAGGATGAAAATATAGTTCGAACTTGGAGTCCCAGAACACGATAGTGAGTGCTCTCACACCCATATATTCTGAAGACAAGGATACTTTTGCAAGGCCAAGTTCAAAGACAATCTTCACTACAGAAGGCATGGGTGATGAGAGATGCCTGGCTAATTGGGTGGGGAGGTAGTTTCATGCCCCATCTCCTTGCACCTGGGTCTGGGCTTAAGTGCTGCTAAGTGAACTGAATGTTCCAGACATAGCACAAGCGTTCCACCCAATTAAATTAGTCCATACAACAAAGGATTTTATAGTTTGAAAACCGAAGAGAAACCATGTATCCAATGTTTCTGAAGATGACATCTTTTAGAGGTAGGCATATGTTGTTCACCTGACACTTTAGGCCTCACTGGCCCTTATTGCTTGGTTTTAAGAAAAGTAAACCCAATATGTGACACTTCATAAAACAATGACTATGAGGTTTATATCCAAATTAAGCAATACATTGTTGTTCTTCAGTTCTGTTTATGTATTAGCACACCAAACAGCTATGCTTCTTGTCTGTTGTTTGCCTCTGTAATTAACTGCATTCACACTTCTCACTGCTTTGGACATTGTCACTATAAACTTGTTTGATGATTATATTTAAAAATCAATCATGCTATTTTTAACATTTTTCTGAGAAAAAGAAATGTATACAAAGCTACATGAATAGCCAAAAAATAATAAAAAAGGCATATGTAGATAAATCTCAGAAGGTGGTTGGTTCTTTCCCTAGCAATAAGTATTGATTACCATTGTCTAGGGCATTCAGGAAGGTGTGAATCATGACTGCAAGAAGTTATTACAACCTGTAAATTTGCGAGGACAGGATTACCTCTTGTTTACAAACCTTACTCCTTAGCCCATTTTATCCTGTCCTATACAGGGCTGTCCCTTTTGATACTAGTCCATCTGACAGTGGGCAGGCAATCACAATCCTAGTTCCTATAGAAAGCATACTTAGATGTTCCCCTTAAGCCAATCCCGACCATTGATAGGTTTTTCATTATTTGCCATGTAGTATGACTCAACCTCTTACGTATTTTTGATATAAAAGCTTTGATTTGTGTGAAGATCGCTGAGAGAACCTGAGTGTCCGTCCATTGATGTTCGTTGTAAACTCCATGTTTTAGATAATTGTTAATAAAACAGTACTTTGCCATCTTCCTGAGTTGGTTTGGTTATTTGGATTTGGAGTTTTTCTGTGTGACCCCATTCATTACATGCACGTTCCTAAAGGTCACTAAACTCACGTGGTAGCGGTGTGGATGGTTCACAGATCCAAACTAGTTCAGCTTCAGGTTTTGGATGATCAAGCATCCTCCGCCATTAGCTTGAAGAACGCAGATATTCCTGTGGAGAGCCGCCGAATCGAAATCAACTTGCAAATACAATTGAAACAGTTGGCATGTCCCCTTTGAATAAATTCCTGCCCTGTTTCCATGGGCGCTCTGCGGACGGAAGGTGAAGTGGTCGGATTGAAGGGGGAGTCGATACCGAAGGCCTCGAGTCGATTAACGAATGGTGAGTAGAATAAGGGGAATGGCAAATAAAGAAACAAGATTGTGATCATTTTGGGTAACCAGGAAATATTGTGAAGATAAAGAGATACCGCCTAGGAATCTTATTTCAAGGGAATTAGAAGGAGACATTTCAAACTCTGGCGGGATTAGGGTAAAATATAAAAACACATGTTGTCAGGACCGCATAAGGTAATGTCTCAAAACCTGTATAAGGTAAAAAGAAAAGGCGAGGGAAGAGGTGATCACAGTGTTAGATGAAGTGTAATGTGTGACTAGTCTAAATGTTGTTTGTTGAGTAAAATATTGAGGAGCGGTAGAAATTGAAGAGTTGAAAAAGTAACAGTGAGTAAAGAAAAAGTGTAGTAAAATGATTGGCGCCAATCAAAAAAATAGATAGGCCATTGAAACAAGAGGAATGAGCAACGATTGATGGTGCCTGCTCATATTTGTTGTTTTAAAACGTTGGAAATAGTGATTTAAGTCAAGACAAAAGGTTTATTTAACGATTTGGTAAGTATAGACAGTCAATTGAGACTTGTCATTATGGGGGATACTCATCTCATGCACCTAATTAAGACACTGCCAAAACATATGCCCAAGCTCACACAGTACAGTGCAGAATGGGTGAAGGGCACAGCAGGTAAAATGTTCATGCCAAGGCCACAAGGGGGATCATTGTCAAGAGCAGTATTGCAACACATGACCACATAACTGCACGCTGCGTACACAGGAAAGAGATTAGAGAAAAGATTAGTGATTTTATAACTTTGGAAGATGTATCAAGAAGAAAGAAAAGATCCCCCACCTGAGGAATGGATGCTTAATCAGCCTAAGCAGGAAGGCGTTGAGCCCTCAGCTCCCCTTACTTTGCCTGAAGTTAAGAGTGTTGCTATGGAAGAGATAGGAGTATATCCTTTAAAGGAATTAAGAGCAGCAACGGGGTACAATAATCCGATATGTGAACCCCCCTCTTACAGTAGTGACAATAGTCCGGAAGAGAATAAAAGAAAGGAAGAGATTTATAAGTTCATACAAGACAAGGAAGGGTGAAAAGGTGAGCGGTCGAATTTGTCGACAGAGATACAAAGGGAGATTAAGAGATGGAAAGGAGGAAAAGATAAGGCTGATGAGGTAGCGCTTGTACAAAATGAATGGATGGGCCGACAGATGTTACTCAAGATAGATGGGAAAAGTATTGAGGAAGTTAGGCAAAGAGAAGATAAGGATGAACAAGAAATGAGGGATAAGGAACGAGAGAAGAGATTGAAAGAAGATTAGCAGAAAGGGAAAAGCACAGAGTGACGAGAATAGATATATCCGGAGGAACAATAGAAAATTGAGAGTGGGCAGGCGAACAGAGAAAGTATGATAATAGACAAAGAGTGATAGAAGAAAGGGACAGAAAGAAAAGAAAGAGAGAGGAGGAAGAAGCACAAAGACTAAGAGACAAATGATTACCGAGACGAAGAAAAGAAGAGGAAAGGAGAGAAGGAGGATGAAGAGGAGAAGAACGAAGGCAAGAGGAAGAAAGAATTGGAAGGGATGCAAGAAAGCGAAGGGAAGTAGATGAAGAAATAGAGCGAAAGAGGAGACAGCAAAGTTCAGAAACTAGTCATATGGGACAGTGTGGAAGAGATTCTTCCAATAAAGGAAGCAATGCCAGCAGTGTATAGAGGAGCACTAAAAGAAGAACGATTTGATGCAGAAAGCATTGGAGAAAGAATCGATAAGGTCTATAAACAGATAAGAAGAGATAGTGAGTATAGAGCTTGAGGGATCGATGATCGATCCCCAGTACCTCAATCATGATTTAAGGAGAGAAACCTGTTCAGCGATGAACGTCAGGCCTTGTCTTTGAGCAGACTGAACTCAGACAAGGTTGAGGGGGATGATAGTCACATTAGTTGGGGACTACACATGTTCAACGAGGAAAGAGAGTCCGGTCTTGGGGCAGAAGGAGGGAGCACGTGCACCCCTGAAGGAAGCCACAAATGCATAAGGAAGTGAGATGGGCGATCTGAAACAACCTAAAGATAGAACACCAGATCCCATAGCATATACTGACCGTCCCCAAGGACGATCGCATTGTGAGAAGGGCGAGTCTCCACCATATGTAAGCAGGTTCAGGTCATTACAGACAAGGAGATAGACAGGGACGATTAGCACTGCCATGGATAGACTAATAGTGGGATCCGACTATGGGATGGGGTTCATGCAGTTCCCCTTGTTAGAGAAGGGGGGAGCAAGGCAAGACTGCAATACATTCCATTGCCAGAGATGGACAAGGATACTTAAAATGCAAGCTCTCTAGTTTGACTTTGGGGCTGGGAAATGGATATACGAATTAGAGAAAATGACAGGAGGAAATATGTTGGCCATAGGGGGCATAAAAGGTCTCCTGGCAGCCATTCTTGGAGAGAGGGCTGATGGCATATGGAGGATATGATATGATATGGCATTTATAACATGCCTATACACAAGTGTTTCAAAGCGTGACGAGGCAAGGGAGAGGGAAAAGAGGGAAGGCAGATACAATAGTCTTACCAGGCCAGGTGACATTGAGATTGTGCATGTGCAGGAGTGGGGGGAAGGGGAAAGTGCAGGGGGGGGAAGCGGCAGTGCAATACATGGGATCAACAGTCAAATACATAAATAAATAAAATAAAAATAGTAGGTAATGTGCGGCCAGCTAGTGGCAAGTGCTGGGGTAAGTGCAGACATCAAGTGTCAAGAGCTGGTGGGGCCTGTAGGGATACATAAAACAGCCCCCAAGTGCATGGGCTAGCCCGGGAGGCAGTTCAGGTGTGCAGCTGGCGTGGGAAGGGACCTGGACCTGAGAACAGAGGGTAGCCAGGTGACCAGTGCAGTTTCAGTCCGGAATTCAGCATGGGTGAGGAGGAGAGAAAGCAGAAGCAAAGAGGAAGGTCTTGTGGTGCTTCTGGAACCGGAGATGGTTCTCCTTAAGTTTAATGGAAGCAGTTTTAGAGGGATGCCCCGGGCCGAAGAAAGAGATCTACCACCAACTCGTTGCTTGGAGATGCGGCTGACCGCGAGGGAGCTGGAGGCGGATGAGCGAAGAGCTTGAGAAGTAAGATTTTTAGGAAGAGAGAGTTGGAGGTATTGAGACCCCAGAAGGCCTTGTGGACAATGCACAGGGTTTTGAATTTAATCCTCGCAGCCACTGGGAGCCAGTGCAGAGATTTCAGTCCTGGAGGGATACGATCCCTGGGCTTGAGGCCAAGGACAAGTCTTGCAGTCCTGTTCTGGATGAGTTGCAGATGGCGGAGAGTAGAAGCAGACAGCTTTAGAAAGAGACTGTTGCAGTAGTCCAGCCTAGAGAGAACCAGAGATCTGGAGACAGTGAGCTTCTGGGGGATGGAGAGGAAAGGAAGAATACCTGAGGAGGTGCGGCTGGTAGTGTGACTTCTTAGAGACGTCAGAGATGTGAGGAGAGAGAGGAGTCAAACCCCGGGGTTTTTAGCCTCACAGGTGGGAGAAGGAAGAGGGCCAAGAGAGGCTGGCCAGAGAGCGACTGGAAAGGAGGGAGCAGGTGTGCAGATGAGGAGAATCTCAGTCTTACTGGCATTAAGGCAGAGATTGTTGGCGGCACACCACTTCTGGGACAGAGAGGCAGAGATGAGAGAAGGAGAAGAGTTGGCAGAAGGGAGCCTGAAAATGAGCTGAGTGTCATCCGCATAGCACTGAAAGTTGGGGCAGAGAGCGGCAATGCAGTGGGCAAGGAGTGCCAGGTATTGGTTGAACAGCCAAGGAGGGAGGTTAGACCCCTGAGAAACACCACAGGTAGAGATAGAGGAGAGGAAGGACACAAGTTGGACCTGAGAGGTTCGATCGGAGAGGAAAGAGGTGTGCCAAGCCAGGGCTTGTTTGGTGATACCTAGGTTATCACAGAGACAGTTGAGCAGGAATGCATGGTTGACCGGGTCAAAGGAAGAATAGAGATCAAGTAAGATGAGGACACAGGGGCTATTGGAGTCAAGGCTGGAAAGCAGTTCTTCACGGATGTTCAGGAGAGAGGTTATTGTGCTTCTGGCAGCTCTGAAGCCAGACTGATGGGAGATGGCCAGCTTTTCCAGGAGTTTGCCCTGGAAAGGAGTGATGGAGATTGAGCGCTAGTTGGCAGGGCAGGTGGGGTTGCTGAGGGTTTCTTAAGAAGAGGAGGCACTAGGGAGTGCTTCAGGGGGAAGGGAAGACTCCTGCGGTGAAGGAGTGGTTGCAGAATACAGCCAAAGCAGGAGCCAGGGTGTCAATGTGGTCCTTGACGGTTTTAGAGGAAAAGGGGAGAACCTGTTTTGATGAGACTTTCATATAACAGGCTTGTCTAGAAACCTTGTCTGGTGAGAACAGGGGGAATGCAGAGAAGGAGGGTGGCAACGGAAGGGCCAGAGGAAGAGAAGGGAGTAGAGGTAGGATGAGGAGAGAACGAGAGAGAGGACAGGAAGTCCTGAGTTTTAGAGATGAAATGAGAAGCCAGGGCCGTGCAGAGGGCCTGGTAGGGGACAGGTGAGGTAGAGACTGCAGCAGGATTGGCCAGTTCCTTGCTGATTTTAAAGAGTTAGGCCAATTAATTGGATTTCGCAGAGACACAGGCTTGGATGAGGGCTCTGTTCTTGGTGCGGACAGAGAGCCAGTATTACCTTTGGAGCAGGCGGCAGGCCAGTTTGTCAGAGGATGTATAGGAAGCACGCCATTTCCTCTCAGCCACACTGCACTTGCGTTTAAGGGTGATGAGTCTGAGTTGTACCAGGAATTGCACTTGGCTTTGGGCTTCAAACGGATCCTCATGACATGGGTAAGAGCATCACGAGTATGAGATATAGCAGAGTGGAGCATAGAAAGGGCTGTGTCAGGGTGTAAGTCAGCCGAAAGGGGAGGAGGCGGTGAGAAAGTGGTGGTGAAAGCCTCAACTGACACACGCTTCATGGGTCGGATAACCAAGAAGATAGGTGGCAGTGTTGGAGTTAGCTTGGCCTGAGTGGTGGAGAGAGGGAGCTGGGGGAAAAAGATCACTCCAGGAGAGAGGAGTGGTGAGAAGGATAGCAAGGAGAAGGTCTGTAGAGATCAGAACATCCGGACTGTGTCCTGCAGAGTGAGTCGGGCCAGAGGGGAGGATAGAGAGTGAGAGAGAGAGAGAGTCGCACAGGTCATGAAAGAGTCCAGAGGATGTTAAAGTCTCCAAGAAGGAGGAGTTGAGTGGTTGAGACCAGGAGGGAAGAGGAGAGTCCTGCCCACTCAGAGAAGAAAGAAGAGATCTGAACAAGTGGCTGATGGATGGTAGCCACAGTGGGGGAATGGCTAGGAGAGAGAGAGAGCATGCAGACGAGGCATTTGAAAGAGGAGTAGGCCTTCATAGGAATGACAGAGGCAGAAATCTACTCAGGGTAGATCAGGGCTGCACACCCTCCGGAACGATTGGACCTGGGCACAGAGAGGATTGTGTAGCCGTCTGGGAGGAGAGTGTCAAAGCTTGTGACAGAGCTGGCCATGAACCACGTCTCACTGAGACCAAGGATATCGAGGTCAAGTTCTTCGAGGAGGCGGCAGATATCAGAGGAGTGTTTGACAGCTGAGCGAGAGTTGGGAGTGGCAATATGGAGAAAGTTGCCATCCGTGAAAGACTCTGGGGAGGTGTACAAATTAGAGGTATGCCCTGCGGAGGTGTAGAAGAGCGGGACATTCAAGTGTGACTGCACAAAACACAGTGCATCTTGGAGTGCTGTTTAATAATTGTAGAACAGATTTTTGGAGGGCTCTCAGGTGCAATATCCTGACACATTAGATATGAGTGCAATTATGACACGTAAAATGAAGGAAGATGAAGACCCTATTGCTTACATTCAGGATATTCAGGAGAAATGGCATCTTGAAACTCGCAAGCTGTGGGAAAAGACTGTATTATTTTACCACAATGTATGTCAAGGGTTGTCTGAGCCAGTACAAAGGCAGATGAAAAAACAAGTGGGGATGAAAGCGAAGCCATGAGCTGAGATAGAGTTGACAATAGTACAGCATTGCTGGTTTTTACAAGAAAAGAATAAGAAGAAAGATGAGAATAGAAAGATTGAGGAAGCCAAGTTAATTCAGAAAAAAGCCATAGAAGGTGCGGTATTGACAAGCGTAGAAGGAATGGGCATGCAGGAAGCAATAGGTACATAGCAGGGGAATAATTCACACACGATGGACCAAGGTGGGTATGGGTTTATGCCATAAGGCAGAGGTATGGGCTATATGGGAAGAGGAGGCAGATTTCCAAATGTGGTTTTCAAAATATACAGAATGAGAAACAGAGTGCTCAGGGAGGATATAACCAAGGGGGGATTAACAGGAGGGTTCCCCCCAGTATGTTGGAATTGTGGAATGACAGGACATATTGCACAGATATGTGGGAGTCAAGGGAATGTACAAAATGGCCAATTCTCTAGAGGGGGCACAGCTTATCCTCCGCCATACAGCACACGGACCAGAGAGGTCTTTTCCCAAGATCACACATCTAATCATGTGCAAGTACTCCAAGTACAGCAGGTGAAACAGCAGTGACAAGCACACATGAATCCACCATAAGCACAGTCACAGCATGCCCCTATGCAGACACAGCAGTATGCGAATACAGGACAAATATTAACACCTAGAATAGGAGTTGTTACTGCGGTAGGAGGAAGCCCTTTCACAAGGACGGGGATGAGCTTGTATCCACAATAGGACAGCTCACAGGGCGACTTGATGTGTTCAGTACTATCTGTGCAGGAAGGAGGTCCCTCAAGGAGCTTGGAGGACCAGACCTAGGCACACTATGACAACAGAAATTGCTTACAAATTTCATTCCAAGTCACAAATTCAAGGAGTGTCAAGCTGTTTACTAAAGATAAGTAGCAAGTGCAAAGGTAAAAATGAAAGTGGTTACAATTCAGTTTGTGCTGTTACAAAATATCCCAGGTCATATATGCTAATGTACACAAGTGAAGAGCTTTATTTACGTCATAAGGGCCTGTGGTAGATTACTGGAAGCTCACCACCGGAAGAGCAAGAACTGTTGAAACGAAGGGGATATTCTTTATCCCCCACAAAAGCTTTATGGTGACAGCACAGCACTGGAAAGCCAGTGATGCCAGTAACTTTATTAAAAGTCACGCTTGAACAGCTGCATTACCCCACGCATGTAACTAGAGAAAGTCTTTCTGCCAGTATTGCAGAAGACTGGTACATTCCCAAATTGTTGGAACACGTTGCACTATTTATGGTGAATTGCATCGTGTGTCAAAGGTTTACTGCTGGGCATACACTGAGCACGATCAGAGGAGTAATACCTCGATCGAATGGTCTGTTTCAGCATTTACATATTGACTATGTCGATATGCTGCAGACATGTAATGGATATAGGTATCTGTTAGTGGTGGTGTGTCCCTTTTCTAGGTGGATCGAGGTGGGTCCGTGTACACACCCTGATGCCACATGCGCAGCAAAGTTTTTAGTGCGCAAAGTATTTCCGAGGTGGTGTGTGTGTGTGAAGTACTAATATCCGATAATGGGCCACATTTTGTCAATGAGCTATTCGAACAAATAGGGCTTTTATTAAATATTTAGGCACAATTTCTCATTTCACCCACACGCGAATGGGATTTGTCAGAGACTCCGTAACCTCCTCAAAGAGAGGATTGCCAAGTTTAAATTGACCTTGAAAAAGGGATGGCTGTCTTGCCTACCCGTGGCCTTATATGCCCTTTGGAATTAGCCTGGGTCGGACCACCACCTCACCCAGCAGGAATAGTAACAGGGCGTTGAATGAGAACGTCCCTTACACCTCCGTCTAGGATTAGGAGTGATGCCCAGAGTGTAGCAAAAACTTTAGGTGATGAGATGCATGATTATTTGACATGTATGACTACCAGTATTTCTTTCATTTCAGATCAGGTCAAGCATCAGGGGTACAGTCTAGGAACACGGCGGAAGACGATACTTCAGCAACCAATCCAAGTGAACTATTACTACCACCTAAGTTATATGTTGGGGACCCGATCCCGATCAAGAACTTTACTCCGGCATGAGCCTCCCTTTAATGGCCCATACTGTGTTGAAGAAATGTCCCCTTCAGCTGTTAAGGTTCAAGGAAGAAGAGCTTGACTGCATCTAAACGATATGAAGATTTATAAAGATGAGAGTCTCCCTCTTACTGTTGCCGATCCAGAAGCAAGACAAGAAGAAGAATTTCTGCATGTGCCAACCTGATCGATGACTAAGAAGAAGGACGATAAAGCAACAGGTGATTAACACATACTTTATTTGGACTGGAATTCAATAGACACTGCTTATATATATTTTAGCAGAGAGTGCAAGGACTTGCAGAGAATGAACTTTTAGAAATATATTGAAGCAGAGAATAAATGCATCAGAGTTATGCCTAAACGTCAGTTCTTGATCAGAAATTGGAAAAGAGATCAGGATCCAGATTCATTTTGTGGAGAATATTTGCTTTAAGTGATGGAAACACATGATAGCTGGCACCGTGACGTTCATCAGCTTGTGGTTGCTGTCTTTGTGTTCATACTTCAATCTTACCCTTGTTAGAAGAGATGTTAATATTCACACCAGGATCCTAAAAAGGATCCAGTGATAAGAACTCCTTTTTGCCAAAATTGAACAAATTGTACTGTTGCAGACATAAAAGAAACTTGATGATTGAACGAATTCAGCAAGCAGTAGGCTGGCGTGAAAAATGGTTGTCCGGGTTTCTATGCATACTTTATATTTGCATGATTGTTCTCGTTGTCTTTTTGTTCCTTATCTTTCACAGTTTCTGTCATCTTAATGTTTCTACCGAAGAAAGAGCTCTTATGATTCTCCCAACTATGAAAAGGAATAATGACAAATTCCATGATCTCTATAACTATATTGGGAGACATAAAAGAGATGCAGGGGAGATGAAGGGATGAATACATATATAGATAATACAGCTCACCTGGGGAATAACATATGGTATGAACACATGAAAAAGATGGGGGAAAGAGCATCTGACAAGAGTTGCTATGTGTGCTCTCTCATCCCCTATGCCATACAGTAAGGACTATCATTTCGAAGGAGGTTTCAGCACACAATGCAAAATCCCTCAGCCATCTTGCATCATGTACTACTCGAGGACAGATTCAAGAAAGTTGGGCGACCTTGCGATGGAGATCAAAATGGTTGTTTCCATGCCAGGATGACTAAATCAAGACCTTACAAGTGGAAAAGGAGACTGGATGGAAGAGAAAGATTCTTGTATATTCTGCTGCAGGACAGGATGAGGTGATCATTGAAGAAATAAAGAGAATGAATTGCCCTGATGTGACAGAAATAGCAGGATCACCTTGAAGTTGGGAACAAATTCAAATGTTTATCTATGGACGAGTGCATACCAAGAAAGGATGGGAAGAAGGAATGGTGTCCTGTGCAGCTCATCTACTGAAGGCGGACTACGTACAAGAAGTGCAGAAAGTGAATGATGGATGCTTAAAGTCATGGGCCATGAACTCTAAATTGTTGACATGGGTAGAAGATGAATCGGGCCCAGTAGCTGTAATCCCGTTGGTTAATACGACACTATTCTTCCGTAGACAATGAAAGAATCATGTGGGATATAACCAAGAATGCAAGACCACAATTGACGTCTCCAGAATGAGAGAAGGGACAGCCATCCTTATGGATCGATAATGGGCTTGTGGATCTAGAGCCTACATGAAGTTGGCCAAGGATTGGGTCGGAGTATGTTCGCTGGTACTCATCCATGTTCCAGCATTAGTGATTCCTCAGAGCGACCTAAACATTGGTGAATTTTCAAAGGTGGATGACCATTTGCGAAAGAGAACATCACTTGAACTCATACGGACAAAAAAAGAACATTATTTCTCAGCCAAATCAATAACAGTGAACTAGTCCTGAAGAACACAAGTTGTTCAGTAAGACTGCCATGATAATGACAGCTATATTCATGCCTGGAATTCAGACAGTGAATGCCAAAAGGTTGCAAATCACCAAATGGGAGCTTTTGCAGACAATCAATGCTACCAGAACGGGATTCAATGCCATTAAAGAAGAGCTGAGGGCCAAATGACTGATGATCCTCCTGAATAGATATGTCCTTGATATGATCACAGCAATGGAAGGATGAGTTTGCGCCACAATCATGCTATCATGCTGCACATGTATACCTTCTCACGATGACCAGAATGGTTCAGTTATTTGGGTTTGGAGTTATTCTGTGGGATCCCATCCATTACATGCACATTCCTAAAAGGCCCTAAACTCACTTACAAAAAGGATTCATTAACCGCTAACGTAAGAGGCTGTGCAATGTTAGGACTGATATCCTTAAGGATGCTAAGTGGAATGGGGTCAGCAGGGGAAGCTGATTTAAGTGAGAACACAGCTGCAATCATGTCAGACTCCTTGAAGGCAGGGAAAGTAGACCAGACAGAAAGGGGCAGGCGCAGGTCTTCAGGGCGGGCCGAAGGAGGGCAGAGGCCGGCAGCAGCAGAGATTTTCTGACAAATAATCACAATTTTGTCATCAAAGAAAGAAGACAGTGAGTCGCAGAGCTCTTGAGAGAGGGCTCACCCCCAAATTAATGGGTGGGGAGGAGAGAAAGTGGACTAGAGGAGTTTACTGGGGCTTCCACCTGAGCCACGAAAAATGCACATTTAGCTAGCACAATGGCTGCCTGATAGGAGGCCATGGCTTGACGAAGGGCCATGCGGGACGAATCACAGTACGACATACGCCACTTGCATTCGGCTTGCCTATTGGCAAGCCGAAGCTTGGCCAGGTCAGCTGAAAACCAAGGTTCAGAAGGCCGAGCACAGGTTTTACCGGCCTTAATGGGAGCCAATAAGTCTGCAGCAGCTGTCAGAGCAGCGGTAAAAGACTGAAGGTCCCCAGCAGCACCAGCTGACTGCTGCTGAATAATAGCTGCCACGAAGTCAGGGTGATTGACCCTCCCCCAGTGCCTTTTAGAGGGGCAGGGGAGAACTGGTGGGCAGGGGCAAGTAAGGGAGTTCACAGCGAACAGAATGATCTCATGATCTGACCAAAGACCGGGGAGGTGGGCAAATGGGTGACCAGTGCAGGGGGAGAATAAATAAGGTGGTGGGTAGTCCCCACAACCACCTGGGAGAGACTCAGCTCTTCCAACACAAAGATGAAGCGAGCCGCCGGGGCATCGGCAGGGTCATTGGGATGGAGATTGAAGTCACCTCGGACAACCAGTAACACCAGCTGAAGTCTAAGATTGGCCACAAGTGCCAGAAAATCAGCATGGAAGAGAGGGTCAGGTCCCGGGGGGCGGTAAATCAGAAGTGGTGGGTGCTGGTGGGGGAGATGAAAACACGCAGTAGCACCGCTTCCATATTTATAGTGTGCTGCAGAGGGAGAGCCGAACATATTAAATCACTGTGATAAAGCAGGGCGATCCCTATGCCCGCCCTAGGTGGGGGCCTGTCTAGATTAGGAATCTGATATTTGGAGGGTAGGACATGGGCCAAGCTAGGAGCCGAGGTAGCCTTAAGCCACGTTTCCATGACAAAGGCAAGAGCAGGATCATGTTCCTGAAGGACCGTGAAACAGTCAATGGTGGGCACGGCAAGGGACCGTGCGTTAAGCAGTGGATATTTAACCTGATGGTCCTTGAGAGTAGGAGGGCCCAGCTCTGGACAGTCCTCCCTATGCCAGTCTAAGGGGAAAGCTGTGTCAGGGGGCGCAAAGCGAATCAGGGAGGAACAGGAATAAGACAGGGAGCTAACGTTTGGAAGGGTCCATAGCCCGTCTGTAGCACGTATGGGTGCAGATGGGCCCGACTTTGGCCAGCTTTGGCCTAGCAAAGGCACTTCCGCTGCGCTCGTCCGCTGCGCTTCCGGGAAGCAGGCAACTTAAATCTGCACATCCTGACTGGCAGGGGCGAATCAGCCTACCGAGCCGAGTGGTAGGAAAGTAAGCTTCCGCCCAGTGCATGCATGTAAGAAATGAAAGACAGACTCCAACAAGGGAACGAGCCCTGTGTGAGCAAATAGGCCAGGCAACCTTACGCTGGCTGCAGCAAACGCTGTAACCAGTACAAGGAAACAAAAAAGTAATTAAATGAAAAGAACCAAAAATGATCAAACAAAATGTAATAATGGAAGTGGAAGCTGTATGCAAACAAAAAGTTAAATGTATAAAAAGTGCCCTGTCAGATGATGGAGTTCCAGAGAAACCGGCACCCCTTAAAGGAACTAAAATTAAATAAAGAAAAATATAAAAATAATTTACATGCAGCCGTGAGCATAACACGCATCAAGCTGAGCTGCAACTGTAGTCTCAGATTCCAAAGAATCCTTTCAAAGTTCAACATAAATCTATGTCCATTTGATCCTCCTTTTGGCTCGCCTCAGCAGTTTACTCACAGTGCTCCTTCTTGAGTTTACTTCACAATGGGCCTCATTACACGGAATGCGGTAAACCATGGTGCTATTAGCACCATGGTTGCCGCCGGTACCATACCGGTACCACCATGGAGGAAAGGGGACTTACCACCCCATTCCAAAGTTGGCGGGGCGGTAATTCCCCCTTTCTCCATGGCCCTTCCCCATTCCCATTTTTGCCCCATAGGGCTCAATGGGAATGGGGAAGGAGCTAATTACGGTACCGCAAATTGCGGTACCTTAATTAGCACCAAGGTCCCTTTGCGGGCCCCAACTTTAACGGCTGGTCTACACCAGCCGCTAAGGTCGATCCTGCAAAGGGACCTCGTAGTAAGGTGGTAAGGGTTTAATGTAATGAGGCCCAATGTCTTTGACTTTCACTGTTTAGGGCTCACTGGTCTAGGCGCAGTTGTCAGATCACACGCTCCACCCATCACAGATTGCGCAACCAGGCACACTAGGCTCTTCAGCAAACACACGTTCTTATGTGCTTGTCCCTGTGTACAGATTAACATTTAGGTTCTCCTTGTCGGCCTCTTAGCTTTGGGTGTAACGTTACACTCTCCTGGCTTCTCCTGTTTAGCCTCTTGGCTTTGTCACGTGTCACACACCTTTTGCCAGTATTTGGCTTTCCTGCACTGTGTCCATAAATAAAGTTCACTTTGTGGTGGTTCCGGCCCAATCAACTAGAAAGGTCTGAGGGTGTTTAAAGAGGTCAGGACCGTGCCCTCATAACAACTATACTACACCACAATAAAGTCCTGACACCTCTGGACTATTCCCTACAATGGTCTATGTCCACATAGGACCCCACCTGATGGAGTTTATTCAAAAGTGGAAACCAAATGTGAAAACCACAATCTGACATAAAATAGTTCAACGAGTTCACAATAATACTAGTGTATTTGTATTACAACCTCACACATCATTTTACAAACAAATTGTTTCTTTATTAAATAAATTAATTAAAAAAACCTATATGAATAAATTGGAGCATGTTATTTATACGTCATCAAAATAAAGTGACTGGTGCGAAGTAACCAGGAGTATAAAATTCTGAAATATATTTATACTAAGAACACCAATGGAAGGAACAATGGTCCTAAACAGATGACACTCAAATCTGCTAGTACTTGATAAAATCACACATCCATGTGTCTAGCATTAAACAGTTCTTATCATTGACAGAATCCTTATTTAAGGATCTTGAGTAGACAAACAATGTCCTATTCTAACTGTTTGCTAAGTGTAACAGTATTCATAATCCCGACATGTTTCATTCCTGTTTTAGTCATAAAAATAATGTAGAGAACTTCACTAGGGTAAAATCTTTGGTTTTCAATGTTCAGCATTATACCACCGGGTTTGCAATCTTGAGCTCTCCACCGGTGCTTTTTTGTTTTGTTTTGTAATTAAACAATGACCTTGGGAAATAGTACAAACAGCTGTCATTAGTGCTGCTATTTCGTTTAGTCAACAGCTACTCTACCATAACAATTTAATAACTATGGTGAGGCTTACTGCTATACTGTTCAATCGTTTCACCTATGTGGCAGGTAGGAGTATCTTCTGAATAGAAAACTGATCTATGAAATAAAGACAGGCAGAAAACACTCAGTTGTAACGGTGGGGGATGAAAAAAACGTGCTTACAAATATTTTAATAGTTACTTCAAATGAACGACAGAAATCAATAATTCTATTAAAAACAGAAACTTTCTAATTTATTTAAAAATAACTCAGAATGACCTGGTTATCTATACCCCTGTGATACGGTGCAGACAAGGTTTTATTCAAAACAATGGGATTCGTTCTCCCTATCAGTATGGTCTCGACCAGTTTCTAACGTGACGCTTAGGCCTTCTTTAGCACTTAGTCAATTAACATTGTAGTGCAGTGTTGTTATTATGCATCTATATTACCATCTATATTACCATTTGAAACGTAACAGGGTTGTCTTTCTTCAATGCACCTCTCATGTGTATAGGCAAAAACCGGTCACTCATTTTTCTAACTCTTAATGAACCATATGGATCTCATCAACTTCTGTAATGATTTGTTTCACCGTGGTGTTACTTCCACGTCCAGTTCAGCCAAAATTACTCCAGTCATTGAAATCATTGTAATACACAATAACCACTGCGTTACTTCACTCCCGTGGTTGGTGTGTAACAGATCTTGTAGATATCGAAACATTCTACAGCAAATACCGTAAGCACTATTTTACAAAATCTAACATACTCAAGAAACTGACTAGGGGAGGGAATCATCTACCTCTTATCGATTCATCCCACCATACACACAGACCGAGTTCACGTAACTCTGGTTCTGTGTTCGTAAACTGCTTACATGTTCGTGCCATTTTACTTGCTTTAAAATAATTTATAGGAGGCGGATCTACACCACTGGTATGTTAATTGCCACTAAACATTTACAGGGTAATTCATAGAATTTCGCAGAAAAGTGTCGCAAGCGGCTGGCGCAGAGTGTCCGCGTGCGATTGACTGCGCCAGGCACGTGCGCTAAAACCGATTTCCGCGCACAGCGTATTCATGGATTTCATGCTCCCAAACCAGCCGTGGCGCAGAGTATCGCAGCGACCCTGCAGCAGCGCCAGTAACGCCCCCAAGAACGCCCTCGCGCAAGGAAAAGCCATCAAAATCGCTAAATCATCGCAAAGGGCTGCGCTAACCCTGGACCAGTTTACAGGGCTGCCAAACAAGGAACGCAAAGCGGGTAACGTGCATATCAGGGGTACGCGTGAAGTTATAGACGCGATTAGCCAGGGTACGTGTATTACAGGGGTACGCGGGAAGTTTAACACGCGATTGGCCAGGGTACGTGTATTACAGGGGTACGCGTGAAGTTATACACGCGATTAGCCAGGCTACGTGTATTACAGGGGTACGCGGGAAGTTTAACACGCGATTGGCCAGGGTACGTGTATTACAGGGGTACGCGGGAAGTTTAACACGCGATTGGCCAGGGTACGTGTATTACAGGGGTATTCGGGAAGTTTAACACGCGATTGGCCAGGGTACGTGTATTACAGGGGTACGCGGGAACTTTAACACGCGATTAGCCAGGGTAAGTGTATTACAGGGGTACGCGGGAACTTTAACACGCGATTAGCCAGGGTACGTGTATTACAGGGGTACGCGGGAAGTTTAACACGCGATTGGCCAGGGTACGTGTATTACAGGGGTACGCGGGAAGTTTAACACGCGATTGGCCAGGGTACGTGTATTACAGGGGTATTCGGGAAGTTTAACACGCGATTGGCCAGGGTACGTGTATTACAGGGGTATTCGGGAAGTTTAACACGCGATTGGCCAGGGTAAGTGTATTACAGGGGTGCGTGGGAATCATCACACGCGATTAGGCTGGGTGGGTCCTCACAGGTGTTCCCTGTACACCCTCCACGGCCCCTGCAGGCAGCCTACAAAACAGGGGACTACCCTGCACACCTGCTCATGTCCCCCTGCACCCCCACCCCCCAGCAGTGCAGGGGCAGCCTCCACCAGGCCCCCACTCATGTCTCCCACCACCCCCACCCTCCCGCCACCAGGGGCAGCCTCCACCAGGCCCCCACTCATGTCCCCCTGCACCCCCACCCTCCACCAGGCCCCCACCCATGTCTCCCACCACCCACACCCCCCCGTCACCAGGGGCACTCTCCACCAAGCCCCCACCCATGTCTCCCACCACCCCCACCAGTGCAGGGGCACCCTCCACCAGGCCCCCACCCATGTCTCCCAACACCCCCACCCACCAGCACTGTGGGGCACGTGGCCAGCAGGCAGTCAGGCAGCAGCAGATGGCAGGTGGGAGCGTGCTCAGGGCTCTGGGGGGCAGTAATTTTGCCTCCTGGCCAGGAGCGTGGTCTCTCGTGTGTGAACGCGTGGACAGCCTGATAGGGAGTGAAATCCCACACGTCAGCAAAGGCCCTTAGCGCGTAAACCCGTCAACAGCATATGCGCGCCTATAGTCACCTGCACGTGCAGGAAATTGTTGCGTGACACGTCCCAGTGTCAAAGCGTGTGATTGGTGAAAATGGATCTACACGCAGAAGTGACAAAGCGTGTGATTGGTGAAAATGGATCTACACGCAGAAGTGACAAAGCGTGTGAATGGTGAAAATGGATCTACACGCAGAAGTGACAAAGCGTGTGATTGGTGAAAATGGATCTACACGCAGGAGTGACAAAGCGTGTGATTGGTGAACGTACACGCCGCGTAAGTGACGCTGTACGTGTGGGCCTGTATATAAGGTACATGTAGAACACCATTTCCTTGTACGTGCTTTTCGTGGAGAGCGAGTGGGTGAATTCTGTACTTCTTGTCGTTTCACACGCGATTTACTTCACGGCGTTTCCAGTTCGTATTCCCTGTTACCTCTGACAGCTTTTTCTCTATTTTTCTCTTTTACTGGTTTACCTGGGCTTGTTCCCTCAAACAGTGTCCCCTTCTACTGTTGTCCTGTCTTCTCAGACAGCGTACACATCTTCTTTTGGCGGGGGTTTAGCCAGCCAAACGCGCTCATTCTTCACGCTCTTTTACCTGGCAGACGGTGAGTCACGCACGTATCCAACTTCTGTGCTTGCCCCGTGTGTAGCCTACCCCTTCAGAGGTCATTCTAGGCTGCGTGTGACACGCATACGTTCATTCTTGTGTTACTGGGTGCCACAGCGTAGTGCAGGTTTTTCTTTCTGCACACGTGGTCTAGGAGGGGTTGCGTGCACGTCATCTCCCTTTTTTGGGCCTCCTGTGCGTTGCGTGACCCGTCATCTTTCCCCAGGGGT
Organism: Ambystoma mexicanum; assembly: GCF_040938575.1. Classification (NCBI taxonomy): domain Eukaryota; kingdom Metazoa; phylum Chordata; class Amphibia; order Caudata; family Ambystomatidae; genus Ambystoma; species Ambystoma mexicanum. The sequence continues at coordinate 1,046,037,356 of NC_090924.1, forward strand.
TACAATCAGCCGTGCTAGAGCACTAGGGTACAATTACCATCTGGTACCCAACCCCTTTGACCCCCAATTGCCCAGGACAATTGTCTACAGCCACTCCCATACGCACATTAATATCAGTGCCATGGCTGGGAGGCGAGGATTCCGTAAGGGTGGCAAAGGTGGAAGAGCCACAAGTGGTGGCCGTGGTGGATCCGGTATGGGACGTGGTCGTAACTTGCAGGGTGAGCCTGTCCCCCCATGTGTGGAGGACCAGTCAAGGGCACCCATCATCCCCCTCCTTCCCCCCCTCCCCCCCTCCCGTTGAGGCTGAAGTGGCTGACACCATCCATGCTCAGCCCTTGTTGGACCAGCCCATTGTGGCACCAGACCTGGCTGACTCCATGGCTGACTTCCAGGTCAGCAGGGCTACGACACGTGCGCTGGTGCACGTTGATGCCATCATGCCACGTGGATCTGGGGCAGCAAGGTCATCTGCTGCACCAAGGAGGCAGGGCGGAGTGGCTGCAGGGGCAGCTGCGGCTCTATCCACCCCAGCCCTCACACACCCAGCCAGGACAGTGTCGGTCCTAGTCCATGCTGCTGACATTCCCCCTGACACCATCACACTAGAGCCAATGCCTGCACCAACTCCCATGCTGAGTGTGCAATCCCACACTCCTGATACAGAGTCCACCAGGGCTCCTGCCCCTAGTGTCCAGAGCGGCGCAGGACACTCAGGATCACCACCACCTTCCAAGCGGAAGAGGAAGAGTGCTCGTCCGGCACAGGCTGATGCCCCAGATACGGCTACACAGTCCGGCCCGTCCAGGAAGCCCAGCTTCACGGATGACGAACTGAATGCACTTGTCGAGTATGTGTCCGGACATGACAACGAGATGGTCATTGTTGCAGGATCCAAGACCACACCTGCACAACGCCAGGCACACTGGCAGACCGTTGCGGACATCGTAAGTGCCCTTGGAATCGTGAGGCGCACAGCCAATGATTGCTATAAGCGCTGGAATGACCTAAAGCGCAGGGCAAAGAGTAAGCTGGCCTCAAGTCATGCCGCAACTCTAGTGACTGGAGGTGGGTCTCCAGTAGTAGACATGGAACTCACTCCACATGAGTCAGTCGCTGGGACCTACGTCACGGAGGAACAGATCCAAGGCGTGGGAGATCTGGCTGATTACGAGGCATTGTCCGGTGAGTGCACATGCATGTGTGTGTCATCCATGTGCATGGTGTGTGTGTGAGGGCTTCTGTTTGGGTGCCAGGTGAGAGTGTGTGCGCCTCAGTCGTATGGGTCAGCCATGTGCTTCATGCAATACTTCCTGCGCAGCTGCATTTGGCCATAGCAGTATCCCTTCTGCCAACAGTAGACATCTAGCACAACTGCACGCCAGTTGCCCTTGAAGTGTCACCTTGACACAACATATTTGCTTATTTTTCACTGTTCATTCAGTCAGTTTGTTTGCATTCCACCACTTTCACTAGGCATGTCGCTGTCCACTAGTCACATGTCTGACATGGCTATGGTAAAGTGGAGTGACTTTGTTACCTGGATATCATTTGTACACACATGTCCCTGTGCAATTTGACCATTTCAGACTGGCAGCTCCAGGTGAAAAATCTGACCTGTTAGAATCAGAAAAGCTATTACATGCGGGAACTGGACTGAATGAATAGGTGCTGCCCTCCTCTCCATCTTCACTCAATAGCAATGGTACATGCCATCTGTGTGATGGCATGTGTGTTTCACCTGCCAATCACAGGCCAATGTGTGATGCCACTGCCAGGCAGCATGCAGAAAATGTGTTCATCTTCCATCTTGGTGTCATCAGTGTGTGCCATTTGCCTGCACTTCATACGCAGTGAGGGTGCATGCATGGGAGGGTTTTAGTCATGTGGGACATGTGTCAATCAAGTACTGGTTCTCTTGCTTCTCAGCCCTCAATGTGTGCCATGGTGCTAATGCCTGTTTCCATTACTTTGTTTTCATGTCTTTGCAGGGGAAGACGCACCTGATACTGCTGGGGTTGTGGAGATGGCGCAGACCCAGGAGGTGTCCCAGGGCCGACCAACCACCAGTGAGGGACGTGGTGTGGTGGTGGGGGAGAACCCACAAGTGCTGCAGGTCGTGCTCTCAAGGGGTGTCTCTGGCTGCACCTCCCCCGAGCTGTACTCAGGTGTTGATTCGATTGAGACCTACGTGCCGTCGCAGGTGAGTGTTCCAGGGAGGGATTCTGTTCTGTCTCACCCACCTGCACCAGGGTCAGTACCCTCCATGGGGATGTCAGTGTTGGCAGCTACGCCTTCGGTGGTTACGGATGCAGGGTCACACTCCGCGACATCTGATCCTGTTCCTGGGCCAGCAGATCAGAGGGGGAATGCAGTCCTGCAGCCTCAGGCAGTGCCGGCACAGCAAGGCGCAGTTCGCCTTGCCCCAGACAGGTGTGGTGCCCGCCGACGTGGTGGCCGTACGCCACCCGGCAATACCGCATGGGAGCAATCCATTTACGGTATGGCTACCCAACAGGCTGCATCATCCGAGATGATGGCTCAGGCCATGGATAGGGTGGCCACTTCCATTGTCCCCCCAGAAAGGCTGATGGAGCGACTAGAGCAGGCAACCAACTCCATCTGCCAGTCACACAGGGAGGACATGTTGGGGTCCAACAGGGACAGGCGGGCGGCACTGGCGACTCTGCAGGAGGCCATCTCCATTGAGTCCCAGGGCCACAGGGAAGCCCTGAGGCAGGAGCTCCTACACCTCAGGACGACTCTTGTTGAGCTTGAGGCTTCAACACACCAAAGGACAGAACAGCAGCTGGAGCGTCTCACCCGTACGCTCTCAGCTGAGATGCAGGCAACGAGGGCGGAGGTCCGGGCATCCCGTGAGTTGTTGCATGGGGACCTCCGCACACTCATCCTCCAGAACCAGACCTACCACACCCGCATGCTTGCAGCCATGGAGGAGCAGACTAGGGCCTTGCGTGGGCTGCCTCCCATAGTGCAACCACCTCCGGATGCAGCTGCACAGGGTGATAATAGCGACAGCAGTGATACTCCAACAATAGGGTAGCCGTGTGGGCCATGAGCCCATGGAGGTGTTTTATCTTCCCAGGATCCACGCAGGTGGGTTCTGGTGTGCATCCTGTCCTCGGACCTCCTGGGTGGCCTCCCCAACCCCCCCGGGCCCATCAATGGCCATTTTTGATTGTTTCTTATTTTTATTTTTATTTTGATTTCTTTTATTCCCAATTTTTTTGGGACGATCTGTTGGCTTCGATGTGTTGGCTTCGATGTGTTGGCTTCGATGTGTTGGCTTCGATCTGTTGGCTTCGATCTGTTGGCTTCGATCTGTTGGCTTCGATCTGTTGGCTTCCGTGGTTCCTGTGGGCATACACTGCATTGTGGCTGGGCACATGCAGGCTTGTAATGTATTTGGTTCAGATGCTTGGGTTTGAGTCACACACACCCCTCCTGCTTCCCGTTTCCATGGGCTTGCAAAGGGTGTGCCCAAGTGACAGTGAATTACACAGTGACGTTGGACTCCCATGAGCTGTGTGGCCAGTCTGTAGTCAATACTGTGTATACATTCATAGTGCATATTGCTGTTGTGTTGTACACTGCATGTTGCATTGATGTGTAACTCTTCTTCTGTGTCTACCTCCCAATTTGCAGGTCCCTTCCTCAAGTCCACACAAGGACCTCTAGTCTGGCGATGGGGACCATGTTGGCAGCAGTGCACCTACAACTCTACATGGCGCCAACACTGCACAGTTGGTAGTGGTGGGAGTGCAGGCATTTCCAGGTGGTGAGACTACTAATATGTAACATTTTTGATGTCATGTTAATGGTACTACGTGCTCAAGTATGTTGTTGGTCCGGCATTGCTGTGAGCATTTCAGGTGTTGCAGGTTTCTAATAGTGCCACTGTACATAGTGAGAGTGATGTCATGTTGTGGGGATTACTTTGTTTACCTGCAATTAGCATGACATGGCACGGTGTGTCGTGTGGCAGTGCTGGGGTTGGGTTGGCTGACATGGCACTGTCCTTGTTGCATTTTGCAAGTGGGTATTCATTTTAGCTGCTTCAATGTGTAACTTCACAAAACTGCATTGGTGGTGTCTGTGTGGGTAGGGATGCACACATTGTGACACTTCCAGGTGAACAATCTCAGGCTGACATGGAATTCCCGGTTCATTCTCCAGACATTCAGGATCAGTGTCAGGTTGAGTCATCATTGATTGTCAGATGGAATGTGCCAGGGCAGTGTGCACTCCACAGGGGTGTGATTTCTATGTGAAGTAATTAGCCACTAGCTGTGTACGGGCTGCCTCCCCCCGTGCCCTTTCCCCTCCCATGCGCAGCGGCTGTGCATGTGGTTGGGGATGTGGGGCCACCACCATGTCCACGGCCAGGCCCCGGCGTGTTGCAACGTTGTGCAGGACACATGCTGCCACTATGATCCTGCACACTACTGGGGGAGCGTATAACAGCTGCCCGCCAGAACGGTCAAGGGAGCGAAAGCGTGACGTTAGCACTCCGAATGTGCGCTCCACTATGCCCCTGGTAGTAATGTGGGCTGTGTTATATCTTACCTGGGGTGGCGTGGTGGGGTTCCGAATTGGCGTCATCATGTGGGGGCTGAGAGGGTAGGCACTGTCCCCTGTGGAGGTGGGGATTGGTATCATTGGTGAGGTTGTGACCTTGCTCAGTATCCAACATGCATGCATGTGCAGTGGCATACATACTCACCAAGCAGCCATGTATCGCCATGCCGCCCAGCTTCTAGGTCCCGGTTTAGGGTGGACATTCGGTAAATGAAGCTGTCGTGGGTGGAGCCGGGATAGTTGGCATATACTGAGGTGATGATTCCCTTGGCATTACATGCTACCTGCACGTTGATGGAATGCCAGTGCTTGCGGTTCCTATAGATGTGCTCAGATGCCCTGGGGGGACGTAGAGCCACATGGGTGCAGTCGATGGCACCTAGCACTTTGGGGAATCGTGCCACTGCGTAAAAATCCAGGGCGGCAGCATGCCTTTCTGCAGGTGTTCTGGGCAGGTATATGTGCCTGCGGACTGATGGGCGTGCAGTCATGATGTTCAAGACCTGGTGTAGGCAGCGTGACTGGGTGGCCTGTGACACCCCACCCACTATGGCACTTGTCCGCTGAAATGATCCAGTGGCTAAGAAGTGCAGTACATTGAGGACCTTCTCCAGGGGGCTGAGTGCTTGGGAGCACAGGGTGGGTGATGTGAGGTCATCCTCCCACTCACTCACCAGGTCCAGTATGATGTGTGGTGGAAACCTGTACCTCCCATACACCTGGTCATCAGGCATCCCGAAAAGGCTGGTTCTGGGTGTGAATATTCTGGCCCTGACTATCCTCCTCCTCCTCCTTTGGTAGCCCACTGCCACTGCTGCTAGGAACGGTATGTTCATCCTGGCGTCTGAGCTTGTTATTGTTAAAGTCCGCAATTTATGCTTAGCGCGTGTTCTAGGCGAGCGTGTGACCCGCGCACCCCTGGAATCCAGTTCCCAGTCCAATAGCGTGTGGAAATTCACACGCACCACGGGATACAGCGTGTGACCCGCGCACCCCTGGAATCCAGTTCCCAGTCCAATAGCGTGTGGAAATTCACACGCACCACGGGATACAGCGTGTGACCCGCGCACCCCTGGAATCCAGTTCCCAGTCCAATAGCGTGTGGAAATTCACACGCACCACGGGATACAGCGTGTGACCCGCGCACCCCTGGAATCCAGTTCCCAGTCCAATAGCGTGTGGAAATTCACACGCACCACGTGATACAGGTTCGCTGACGTACTTGCGTGTGTAAGTGGCCGCGCACCCATTAAATACACGTACATAGGCCAATCGCGTGTACGCGCACTTTTGTCCAATTACACGCGATGACACTCTGACGTGCAGTATCTCCACGTGTGCCCCGTCATCACGTGCTGAGTGGGGAACACCCGTGCGGGGCACGTCACAGACGCGCTTACGCGGTGAGGGACTCTGGTCCAATAGAATCGCATATGCGTGCTGACGCGCTTACGCGCTAAGGGCCTTTCCTCGGATTTCACGCTGACGTGCAGGATTTTCACGTGCCAAATCACTCCGTATCAAGCTGGCCACGCGAAAACACACGGAAGCCCACACTCCTGCCCAGAAGGCCGAGTTACTGCCCCCCAGTGCCCCGAGCAGCCTCCCACGTGCCATCTGCTGCTGCCTGCCTGCCTGCTGCCACCGTGCCCTGCCATTTGGTGCCTGCACATCAGCCATCTGCAGGGGTCCAGTTGCTGTGTCCACCCCTGCTGGAACTGAAGACTCCCGACTGTTATTACATCGCTCCACAGCCCAGCCCCAGGACCCAGTTGCCCACCCACACCTGCCTCTGGGGTTGCCATGTCGGGCACTTCCACATCTGGCACCAGTGGCAACCCCAGGCCAGAGGGGCAGAGGGGCACCAGCTTCACTGTCACCGAAGTTGGTGTCCTGGTGGAGCATGTCCTGGGGCAGTATGATGCCCTCTTTGGATCGTCCCGCGCCAGCAAGGAAGGACGGCAGAGGATCTGGGCCGACTGTGTGGTTGCCATCAACGCGGAGGGGGTGGCAACCCGCGACGTCCTGAAGATCAAGAAGCGCTGGGAGGACTTGAGGTCCAGGACCCTTGTGAAGGCCCGGCGCCTCGTGGAGGGGGGCCGGGGCCGCATGAGTTCCATCCAGATGAGGGTCCTGGAACGCGTACGCCCAGCGCTCCACGCCCAGATCCTTGAGAGGGAGGCCCGTCTGGAGTTGAGCGGTAAGTGTCCATGCATTACTGTGTGAGACAGGGCATGTTGCGGTGTGCTGGTTCTATGATACTTGCCTGTATGTGTGCCATAGGCCATGTATGCATGTATGTGTGCAGGGACATCATGGTAATGCATGTGCGACCAGTGATGTGTGATGCACATGGTTGTTGCATGTGTTGAAATGCCGCATGGGGAGCCCTATTCAGATTTTGAACATGAGAGCATGCCAGTCTCTGTACCTGGACATGGGTGGGGGTGAGGGATGGGTGCTGATGCCAGGTACATATATGGTAGCCATGTCTGTGTGCCTGACCTGCGTGTCTGTGACTTGTGCATGCCATGGATGCATGACACATGTGTGTGACAATGCAGAGATTCAGTAAAGCAGCCAAATTACCCTTGTATCCGCTGTGTTTGGTGTGTTTGGGGCCAGATGGATGTGACTGAGGTGAAGTGTGTGCATGTGATGGGCATGAGGCATGATGCATGTGAGTTACATATCATTGAATGTTTCAAGAGTCCATTGGACATGCATGGAAATGTCCATGGCACGCACCATGCCTGTTACTGTGTGTGTTTTGCCTGGACTGACCCATGTGTTGTGGAGGGACATGATGAAAGTGTACTTTGACAGTGGTGCTCATCTGCTATTGCTTCCTGTCTAGGGGACCATTGTACAGTGCCCTGATGCTTGTGTTCTTTGTCTCCCTCTACGCAGCGGCTAGTGAAGAAGAGGGCGGAGACGGCGCTGTGGAGCAAGGCGGCGGGGATGCCCCCACGGCTGCAGCGGAAGGGGTGGGTGAGCCCCCACAGGGGCCTGCTACGGTGGGAGACGGTGAGGAGCCATCCAGGTTGGTGGTTTGCACAGAGGAGGAGGAGGCCGCCACTGGGGCACACATGGGGCCTGGTGGGGGCATCCCTGCTGGTGCAAGTGGTGCAGTCCAGGGCCAGGGGCAGGAGGCAGCACAGGTCACCGTGGAGGGGCCTGTGCATGTCGCTGTCCCTGACCCTGTGAGTGCACCACCATGCACCAGCCGGGATGCCCCGTCCCAGGCCTGTCCGCAGGTAGAGGGGATGTCCATGTCACCTGACTCCCCTCCACCTGCGGACGTGGGAACCCCTGGCCGTGCGGAGAAGGTCCTGATTGGGGTCGCGATGCGCACGGCTGTGATTCGTGATGCCGTGCGTGCTTCCCGGGAGGAGCACGCACGTCATCACGAAGTGCACCGTGCCGACGTGGCCCAATTGGGATCTGCCATGTTCGGGGGTTTCCTGCATGTGTTGGCCAATGTGGCGGCCCTCTCCTCCTCTGTGCAGGCTATCCACCAGTCGTTCTCCTTGCCATCTTCCAGCCCAGATGCCACCAGGGCCCCCTGTGGACCTGCCCCGACCAATGCAGCCAGCTCGGTGGGGATCCCATCCCTGCCACAGTCGGGAGTCAGAGATCCAGCAGGGGTGGACACCAGAGCAACTGGACCCCAGCAGATGGAGGATGTGACGGCATCATCGGGCAGGGCACGTGCACGACGGCGTCGGTGGTTTCCATCAGCCTGGATGCCGTCGTGCTGGCACAGGCAGTTGCGTCGGAGGCAGCAGCAGGCTCAACGTGGGAGGCATCATGGCTCGGGGCCATCAACATCAGGGGTGCAGGCATCGGCCGGAGGGCAGGAGAACCCTGGAATGGGAGTGGCTTCCGTGTGGGAGAGGTTGTGCCAGCGGATAGGTGCGGAGCGGCAGCGGGCAGAGGAGGAACGGCTCACGATGGTCAGGGCGGAGGACTCCATGCGGAGGGCGCTGACGCGGGCTGAGTGCCTCGAGGGTCTTCGCAGGGAGTTAGAGCTTGACACTGCGTTATCCCTGCGGGACCTCGGGGCCAGGGAACATGCCCGCCTCCAAGCCATTGACCAGGAGTTCGATGATGCCCTGGCCCATGACAACAACCAGTGAGCCGTCCGAATAGCCCGCTGCCTTTGTATATAGTTGTATAGTTAGGGTTAGGTTTCCTTTGTTTTTTTGCTTATTTTTTGGTTGCGATTGGACAATGCACCACTTTTTTGTATATAGTTCACTTTTTAGTTAGTAGTCAGTTAGGTTTAATTTGGTAGGGCTCATGGACCCAGGATGATCTTCTTAATTGGCTTATTTTAATTTTTCAGATTTTTTTCTTGGACATTCATCTTGTTTTGTTTGATTTGCTTTGTGTTTTATGGAATAATTAGCGCGGTGCAAGTGGCCAAAAACGTGCGATTCGCAGTGGAATAGCGAAAATCGCAGTGCAATTGCGAAAATCGCACGAAAAGCAGCGCACATCGATTCATGGAAGGCCGTGCGCGAGAAGACCATCGGATGTGCGATAAAAAAGTGCGCGGCGCACGTTGGCGCACAGGCCATCTAACTGCGTGCGCCAGGTCACAGCGAAAATCGCACAGGCCACAGCGAAAATCGCACATAGGGCGGGGCACGCAACAAAAGTAGGCGGAACACGGGGCGTAACACTCGGAATAGGGAACAACTTGCCAAAATGTGGGCGTCACGGTGGAAGTACAGGGCACAAGTGCGCGGAACGCCCACACGCTCGCCTACAACACGTATTCATGGAATAGAATAGGGCAAAAAAGCGCACGCTCAAACCAGCGCACAGGCACAAACACGACCGCCACAAGAAAGCAGGCGGTAGCGTCTTTGCGCCTGTAAGAAATGTGCGCCAAAAGGTGCCCCAACAAATAGCACCTATATACTGCCATGATGAATGTCCTATACTGTGGCCCTCCAGGACAAATGACGTGCAAAGGGGTACCCACAAACACGGACACCCGCTGACAAAAAATACTTGTGCGTGTATACCGGGGTGCGCGGGAAGTCTCACACGCGATTTGGCCGTGTACGTGGATTTCAGGGGTGCGCGGGAATTTCCACACGCGATTTGGCCGGGTACGTGGATTTCAGGGGTGCGCGGGAAGTTCCACACGCGATTTGGCCGGGTACGTGGATTTCAGGGGTGCGTGGGAAGTTCCACACGCGATTTGGCCTGGTATGTGGATTTCAGGGGTGCGCGGGAAGTTCCACACGCGATTTGTCAGGGTACATGAATTCCAGGGGTTTGCGGGAAGTTCCACACGCGATTTGTCAGAGTATGCGGATTACAGGGGTGCGCGGGAAGTTCCACACGCGATTTGGCCATGTACGTGGATTACAGGGGTGCGCGGGAAGTTCCACACGCGATGTGGCCGTGTACGTGGATTACAGGGGTACGCGGGAAGTTCCACACGCGATTTGGCCGTGTACGTGGATTACAGGGGTGCGCGGGAAGTTCCACACGCGATTTGTCAGGGTACGTGGATTTCAGGGGTGCGCGGGAAGTTCCACACGCGATTTGGCCGGGTATGTGGATTTCAGGGGTACGCGGGAAGTTCCACATGCGATTTGGCCGTGTACGTGGATTACAGGGGTGCGCGGGAAGTTCCACACGCGATTTAGCCGGGTACGTGGATTTCAGGGGTGCGCGGGAAGTTCCACACGCGATTTGGCTGGGCACGTGTATGACAGGGGTACGCGGGAAAATCTACACGCAATTTGGCTGTGTGCTCCCAGGTATTCCCTGTACACCCTCCACGGCCCCTGCAGGCAGCACACACCACAGGGGACTACCCTGCACACCTGCTCATGTCACCCAGCACCCCCACCCCCCAGCCACCAGGGGCAGCCTCCACCAGGTCCCCCCTCATGTCTACCACCACCTCCACCCCCCAGCCACCAGGGGCAGCCTCCACCAGGCCCCCACTCATGTCTCACACCACCCCCACCCCCCAGCCACCAGGGGCACCCACCACCAGGCCCCCACCCATGTCTCCCACCCCCCCAGCAGTGCAGGGGCACCCTCCACCAGGCCACCACTCATGTCTCCCACCACCCCCACCCCCCAGCCACAAGGGGCACCCACCACCAGGCCCCCACCCATGTCTCCCAGCCCCCCACCCCCCAGCAGTGCAGGGGCACCTGTAACGCTCACCTGATTCCCGTAGAGGCGCCGGTCTTGACTGGGCGTATACCGTATCTTCAAAGGTGATGTGTAACACACGGCTGGCTCTTTGGGCTGGACCTCTGTGCACTGTCTGTTTGACTCGAAGGGTGAGATGTCTGCAGATAGAAAATATGGGATTAATGAACTGGGTTATTGAATGTCTCTCTCTTCTTCCCTTTCTCTTCTCCTGTAGAACCCCGAAGGTTAACGCTCTCACCTTAGGTAAGTGAACGCCGTGCTCTCCATCTGCCTCGGGGCAGGGTGCTGTAACCAGTTTCTTCACTGGATAAGGGGAGCAGGCCTCTTGACTTCAGAGGACTGCTGTCCGTTGTTTACTGCACGAACGGTAAGTTTCGAGTAATTCTAATGTCTTTAAAGTCTTTAGTAATGATGTCTCTTGTTTTGCAGGGTTCCGGCGATGGTGGATGACGGGCTGAAGTGAGTTGAAGATGGAGCCCGTGTGATGAATAGAAGCGCCTGGAAGCACGTACGTAAGCGCTTGTTGCCTGCTTCACAATGCGCTCTAACTGTCTTTTTGTTTTGCAGGTACAAGTTCGGAGCGGCTGCAGGGTGCCGGAATACCCACTGGGTTAGATGTGGAAAGGAGTAATGGCACGTGAGTATTAAAGTTCCCCAATGTCTTTAAACGCACCTTGTTTTGTCTTTCAGATGCGGGATGCAGCGCTGAAGGCCTCCGGAGCGTGCGAAGAGTTGGTAAGCTTTTGTCTTTCAGATGCCGGAATGCAGTGTGAAGACCTCCGGAGCGCACGAAGAGTAGGTAAGCCTTTGTCTTTCAGAATGCAGCGCGAGGCGTTGGTGACAGCCGATGGCCCGGGTAAGTGAAGAGCTGTCACTGAAGACTGTAATGCTAACCTGTTCTTTCTTGTCTTTATAGGTGTTGCTGAAGACTGGATTCTGGATGGTAAGCCTTTTTCCTTAGGCCCAGGATCAGATGCAGAAGACACGATGAGCGTTCTGCTGCAGAGGATGCAGAATAACGCAAAGCAAGATTCATCCATCGGGTGTGGTTTAAATAGCTTCCTGTAGTGCTTAGGTGTCTCCTTCCACAGCCACGCCTAGGTAAGAAAAGAGTTCCTGCTTTCCAGAAGAGTTCCAGTGTTCTGAACCTAGGGAGTGGCTCCTGCCCCACCCAACAGGAAAAGTAGTTCCAAACAGAAGAGGATCAGAGGCTCAACTGGCAGGCAAGTAAGCAGCATGGTCTGCTGCAGGTAAGTCCACCCAAGCATTATGAGCCCGGCGCTTCCAGCGCTGGGACTGGGCATATTTATGAGCCTGGTGCCACTGGCGCCAGGACTAGGTCCAAAAGGTCCCAATTGGGACTGGTTGGCACTCAGAACCTGGGTTATGAATCTGCTTCCAAGGGAGTTGGGAAAACCCTGACCTTTTGGAAGCAGAGATCATGACAGTACCCCCCCTCAAGGCCCCTCCCAAACCGGGCTTCTCCGGGGGTTTTGGCTTGTCAGGAAATGTTCGGTGAAATCTTTTGATTAGGCGAGGAGCGTGGACATATTCAGCAGGTTCCCAGGATCTCTCTTGGGGGCCGTAGCCTTTCCAGTCAATTAGGTAAAATAGTTTGGATTTGGAGATCTTGGAGTCTAGAATGCTTTTGACTTCAAACTCGAGTTCCCCATCAACTAGGATAGGTTTTGGGGATTTAGTTAGTCGGGTTTGAGGTTGCACGGGTTTTAATAGAGAGACGTGGAAGACCGGATGTATGTTCATGTGCGGGGGCAAGTCCAACTTGACCGCTACTGGGTTTACTATGGTAGTGATGGAATAGGGACCAAGGTATATTGGGTTGAATGTGCGTGGCCCTTTTAGAGGTAGATATTTGGTGGATAACCAGACTTGATCCCCTACTCGATATTGAGGGGCTTCCTTCCGATGTTGATCTGCTCCTTTCTTGTATTGTTCTTTAGCCCTTTGAAGGTGAGAAACAGCTTCCTTAAAGGCTTGGGTGATTGTAGAATGCAGGTAGTCTACTGCTGGTGTTTCAAGATCTTGGAGGGGATCCAACTCCGAGGTTCGAGGGTGACTGCCGTACAAAAGAAAAAACAGGGTTTTCCCAGTTCCCGAATGGACAGAGTTATTGTAGGCATATTCGGCTATCCAAAGGATGTCTTTCCAAGTTTTTTCAGTTTGTTGCAGCATGCAGCGTAAATACTGTTCCAGAGTTTGATTGGTCCTCTCGGTTTGTCCGTCGGTCTGAGGGTGGTGACTGGTCGATAGTCTCACATCAATTTGAGCCGACCGACAGCAACTTCGCCAAAAATGAGAAATAAATTGACTACCTCGATCCGAAATTAGAACCGAAGGAAAACCGTGCAGTCGGACGATGTTTTCGAGAAATTCTCGGGCCAGAGTTGCTGCTGTTTGCAAGCCTTTGAGCGGAATGAAATGCGCCATCTTGGAGAATAAGTCCACGATTACTAGAATCGTATTGTATCCGGAGCATGGAGGTAGATCGGTGATGAAGTCCATAGAAAGCGTATGCCAAGGGCGAGGTGGGATGTCAATAGGGCGTAAGAGGCCTGCTGGTCTTTCCTTTTGACTCTTGTTTTGGGCGCATACTCCACAGGACATTATAAAGTCTCTGATATCTTTTTTCCAAGACGGCCACCAGAAGTAGCGCTTGATCTTTTCGGAGGTCTTGGCTATACCGGGATGTCCTTCCATTAAAGAATCGTGATAACAAGAGATTACTTCTTTCTGTAAATCTGTGCTGGGTAGGTATAATCGTTCTTGGAAATACAATAAGTTGTCCTTTACTGCAAAATCCTTTCCTTGCAGATGCCAATTCTGTATGTCTGCTGGAGTTACAAGTTGCCTGGCTTTATCCTTAACTTCCTCTATGGATTGTGTGGCGATTACACCCAGAATTCTTTGTTCGGGAATGATTGGTACAGGTTTAGGGTTGATCAAGTGTTCTTCCACTCCCATCCGAGAAAGGGTATCAGCTTTACCGTTTTTTGTACCAGGTCGATAGGTAATTATGAAGTCAAACTCGGCAAAGAATAATGCCCAACCGAGTTGTCTAGAGGATTGGGCTTTTGCGGTTTTCAAATATTGCAGGTTTCGGTGATCCTTAATCACAGTAACGGTGTGTCGGGCCCCCAGCAGATAATGCCGCCAAGCCTTAAAGGCAGACTTGATAGCCAGAAGTTCCTTGTCAGTAATCGTGTAATTGATTTCAGGAGGCGAGAATTTGCGGGACCAAAATGCCACGGGATGCAACTGATTGGTTACCGGGTCCTTTTGTGATAGAACTGCCCCCATGGCAAGGCTTGAAGCATCAGTTTCCACGATGTAGGGGAGTTCGGGGCAAGGGTGTTTTAAGATTGGTGCAGAGATAAATTTAGTCTTCAAATCGTGGAAAGCTTGTTCCGCCTCGGTAGACCATTCAAAACGTTTGTTTTTCTTTAACAAGGCAGAGATGGGCTGGACTATTCGAGAGAATTCGAGGATAAACCTGCGGTAAAAGTTAGCGAAGCCTAACATGCTTTGCACACCTTTTACGGAGGATGGTGATGGCCATTTGAGAACTGCATCGACCTTCTTTGAATCCATACGCACTCCGCCAGGTGATAATATGAATCCCAAGAATTCAACTTCAGTCACGTTGAAAACACATTTTTCCAACTTAGCGAAAAGTTTGTGTTGACGCAATCTTTCGAGGACCATTTTCACGTGTTTCCGATGTTCAGATTCCGATGAAGAAAAAACGAGGATGTCGTCAATTTAAACAACAACACACACATCTATGAGCTCTCTGAGGACATCGTTCATAAAATATTGAAAGGCGGCCGGGGCATTGCAAAGTCCGAAGGGCATGACCTGATATTCAAATAGCCCATACTTGGTGCGGAAGGCCGTCTTCCATTCATCGCCCTCTTTTACTCGTACCAAGTGGTAAGCTCCTCTAAGATCCAGCTTTGTATATATGCATGCTTTTCTGACCTGGTCCAGGAGTTCAGGGATCAAAGGTAACGGATTTCTATTCTTAACGGTGATCTGGTTCAGGGAGCGATAATCTATACAAGTTCTAAGGTCTCCTTCCTTTTTTGGAACGAAGAACAAAGCTGAAGAAGCAGGGGACTTGGAAGGACGAATAAACCCATTTGCCAGGTATTGATCCAGGTATTGTCGAAGGTGAAGGTTCTCAGGCTCAGTGAGGGCATAAATTCTACTACAAGGAGGAGTAGATCCAGGTATCAGGTCTATCTGGCAGTCATAAGACCTATGAGGAGGTAGAGAGTTAGCCTGATCCTTCCGGAAAACATCTTGGTATTCTAGGTATTCGGGAGGTAACTGGGGAGTCTCTGAAGAAATTGCTGCCAGTGCAACACCAGGTGGAGGGTGACAAGTAGAGACACATTCTGGAAACTGGACCGTTCTTGCTCGCCAATCGATCAGAGGATTGTGTTTCTCTAACCAAGGTATTCCTAGAATAATCTGAAACTGAGGGGCCTTGATCACATCGAACACGATCTTCTCATGGTGTCCATCTTGACTTATTAGCTTCACTTCTTGAGTGGTATGCGTTACTGGCCCGGAGGCTATCTCCGTACCATCCACCGTAGTAATGACGTCCTTTACAGCCTTGGGACAAAGAGTTAGATACATCCTCAAAACCATTTCATGATCCACATAATTGCCGATGGCACCGCTGTCGACGTAAGCTTCAATTGCATGTAATCGATCCGGATTATCAGGGCTAATGAGGAGCATAGGTATCACGAAATGCGAGGTCACGGAACTGGTTTTCACGCTCGGCAAGAGGACCTCTATTCTTGTCGGGCGAGGTCGTTTCCCTGCTCAGAGTTTGTAACTTTGGTAACTGCAGCTCCTACTGCCTTCTTAGCAGGTTTCACCGGACAGTCTCGAAGAAAGTGCCCTGAGTTTCCGCAATAGAGGCATAATTGCAACTGTTTTCTCCTTTCCCGCTCCTTTTGTGTTAGAGGACCTTTCAGACCCCCTATTTGCATGGGTTCCCCAGAGTCTACTCCTTTGGAAGGAGTTGGCGGTTTGGAAAATACTCGAGCATCAAACTTGGAACGATCGGCCTTCCTGTTCTGCAGTCTGTGATCTATTTGAACGACTAAGTCTATATAGTCCGAACAATCTTGTGGGGGATTCACTACTTGGGCTAACACATCTTTGAGCTCTCCACGTAGACCTCTATAAAACAGCGTAATCCTTTTCTCCTCAGGCCATTGAGTTTCCACTATCAGTCTGTTGAAAGACGCAATATAAGCCAAAAGGTCTTGATTACCTTGTCGCAACGAAAGAAGCTCATTGTCCAAGGCCTGCCCCTGTGAATGTCTTGCGAACAGTTTTTCCATACTGAGCTGAAAAGCTTGAAAATCATGGAGGACCGGATCATCTTGATTTACTAGAGGGATCGACCAGTCTGCCGCATTGCCACTAAGGTACGAAAGCACGAAAGCTACTTTAGCTTGATCAGTTGGAAAGGCTGCTGGCCGGCATAAGAAATGCAACCGGCACTGATTGATAAATACTGCAAACCTCTTTGGGTCACCAGAAAATCGTTCGGGCGGAGCCAGAGGTACATTCCCAGGTAGGTTGATCTGCACTGGATTCATAGAGGATGTAGAAGGAAGATTTCCCCCAGATGCGGGTAACGGGGTCTGTCCGGCTTGTGACTCTAGCAATTGTCTAGCGAGATCATCTGTTCGCTCCTTGGAAATAATCAGTTCCCTTCTTAGAGCGTTTGTTTCCGTCTGGCTGCATGCACTTCTGCCCTTAGTTCCCCAAGTAACTGGGCTAGTTGGTCGGTATCCGAGGTTTCCATAGCGCCTGGACGGGAGTTTTGTGGTAGGCTTTGCGTTCTGTAACGCTCACCTGATTCCCGTAGAGGCGCCGGTCTTGACTGGGCGTATACCGTATCTTCAAAGGTGATGTGTAACACACGGCTGGCTCTTTGGGCTGGACCTCTGTGCACTGTATGTTTGACTCGAAGGGTAAGATGTCTGCAGATAGAAAATATGGGATTAATGAACTGGGTTATTGAATGTCTCTCTCTTCTTCCCTTTCTCTTCTCCTGTAGAACCCCGAAGGTTAACGCTCTCACCTTAGGTAAGTGAACGCCGTGCTCTCCATCTGCCTCGGGGCAGGGTGCTGTAACCAGTTTCTTCACTGGATAAGGGGAGCAGGCCTCTTGACTTCAGAGGACTGCTGTCCGTCGTTTACTGCACGAACGGTAAGTTTCGAGTAATTCTAATGTCTTTAAAGTCTTTAATAATGATGTCTCTTGTTTTTCAGGGTTCCGGCGATGGTGGATGACGGGCTGAAGTGAGTTGAAGATGGAGCCCGTGTGATGAATAGAAGCGCCTGGAAGCACGTAAGTAAGCGCTTGTTGCCTGCTTCACGATGCGCTCTAACTGTCTTTTTATTTTGCAGGTACAAGTTCGGAGCGGCTGCAGGGTGCCGGAATACCCACTGGGTTAGATGTGGAAAGGAGTAATGGCACGTGAGTATTAAAGTTCCCCAATGTCTTTAAACGCACCTTGTTTTGTCTTTCAGATGCGGGATGCAGCGCCGAAGGCCTCCGGAGCGTGCGAAGAGTTGGTAAGCTTTTGTCTTTCAGATGCCGGAATGCAGTGTGAAGACCTCCGGAGCGCACGAAGAGTAGGTAAGCCTTTGTCTTTCAGAATGCAGCGCGAGGCGTTGGTGACAGCCGATGGCCCGGGTAAGTGAAGAGCTGTCACTGAAGACCGTAATGCTAACCTGTTCTTTCTTGTCTTTATAGGTGTTGCTGAAGACTGGATTCAGGATGGTAAGCCTTTTTCCTTAGGCCCAGGATCAGATGCAGAAGACACGATGAGCGTTCTGCTGCAGAGGATGCAGAATAACGCAAAGCAAGATTCATCCATCGGGTGTGGTTTAAATAGCTTCCTGTAGTGCTTAGGTGTCTCCTTCCACAGCCACGCCTAGGTAAGAAAAGAGTTCCTGCTTTCCAGAAGAGTTCCAGTGTTCTGAACCTAGGGAGTGGCTCCTGCCCCACCCAACAGGAAAAGTAGTTCCAAACAGAAGAGGATCAGAGGCTCAACTGGCAGGCAAGTAAGCAGCATGGTCTGCTGCAGGTAAGTCCACCCAAGCATTATGAGCCCGGCGCTTCCAACGCTGGGACTGGGCATATTTATGAGCCTGGTGCCACTGGCGCCAGGACTGGGTCCAAAAGGTCCCAATTGGGACTGGTTGGCACTCGGAACCTGGGTTATGAATCTGCTTCCAAGGGAGTTGGGAAAACCATGACCTTTTGGAAGCAGAGATCATGACAGCACCCTCCACCAGGCCAGCACCCATGTCTCCCACCACCCCCACCCCCCAGCAGTGCAGGGGCACCCTCCACCAGGCCCCCACCAATGTCTCCCACCACCCCCACCCCGCAGCAGTGCAGGGGCACCCTCCACCAGGCCCCCTCCCATGTCCCCTATCACCCCACCCAGCAGTGCAGGGGCACCCTCCACCAGGCCCCCACTCATGTCTCCCACCACCCCCACCCCCCAGCCAGCAGGGGCAGCCTCCACCAGGCCACCACTCTTGTCTCCCACCACCCCCACCCCCCAGCCACCAGGGGCAGCCTCCACCAGGCCCCCACCCATGTCCCCTATCACCACCACCCCCCAGCAGTGCAGGGCCAGCCTCCACCAGGCCCCCACTCATGTCTCCCACCACCCCCACCCCCCAGCAGTGCAGGGGCACCCTCCACCAGGCCCCCACTCATGTCTCCCACCACCCCCACCCCCCAGCAGTGCAGGGGCAGCCTCCACCAGGCCCCCACTCATGTCTCCCACCACCCCCACCCCCCAGCAGTGTAGGGGCACCCTCCACCAGGCCCCCACCCATGTCTCCCACCCCCCCCAGCCACCAGGGGCAGCCTCCACCAGGCCCCCACTCATGTCTCCCACCACCCCCACCCCCCAGCCAGCAGGGGCAGCCTCCACCAGGCCACCACTCTTGTCTCCCACCACCCCCACCCCCCAGCCACCAGGGGCAGCCTCCACCAGGCCCCCACCCATGTCCCCTATCACCACCACCCCCCAGCAGTGCAGGGGCAGCCTCCACCAGGCCCCCACTCATGTCTCCCGCCACCCCCACCCCCCAGCAGTGCAGGGGCACCCTCCACCAGGCCCCCACTCATGTCTCCCACCACCCCCACCCCCCAGCAGTGCAGGGGCAGCCTCCACCAGGCCCCCACTCATGTCTCCCACCACCCCCACCCCCCAGCAGTGCAGGGGCACCCTCCACCAGGCCCCCACCCATGTCTCCCACCCCCCCAGCCACCAGGGGCCGCCTCCACCAGGCCCCCACTCATGTCACCCACCACCCCCACCCCCCAGCCACCAGGGGCACCCACCACCAGGCCCCCACCCATGTCTCCCCCCCCCCCCCAGCAGTGCAGGGGCAGCCTCCACCAGGCCCCCACTCATGTCTCCCACCACCCCCACCCCCCAGCCACCAGGGGCAGCCTCCACCAGGCCCCCACTCATGTCTCCCACCACCCCCACCCCCCAGCCACCATGGGCAGCCTCCACCAGGTCCTCACAATCCCCAATCATGTGCATCATGGCCAGCCTCCACAGCCAAAAAGCCAACCAAGTAACCCATTCACCCACATGGAAAAGGAAATTACATGTTACACCCCCAATGTTCATAAAGCTAATGAACCCATGTCCGTCACACACAATGGTTGCAATTGAATGGGAAAACACCCAACATGACATGCATGAAAGCAATGAGATGATACCACACAGTGAAGTATGAAAACAAAATTGTATTAAAAAAATAAGAATGCAAATGAAATGAAACAAACTACAATGGGAATGAAAAAAAGATAAGCCGCATGTCTGTGTAAAAAAATAAAAACACCAAATCCTAATCCAAAAAAATGTAGTCCAAAGTCAAATGAAAAATAAAATCAATCCAATGAAGAACTATGTACAAAACATCCAAGGGTCCATGAGCCCAACTGAACAAAGGAAACCTACAAAAAACCCTAACTAAAATGCAACTATATACAAAAAGTGGAGCAGTGTCCGTCGACTCCAAATCATAAGAACAAACAAAGGAAACCTAAAACTAAAGAACTATATACAAAGGCGGCGGGCAAGTCCAGTGGCTCACTCCGTGGTGTTCCGGGCCAGGGCATCATCGAACTCCTGTTCGATGTCCCGGAGGCGGTCCTGTTCCATGGCCCCGAGGGTCCGCAGGGACGATGCCATGTCCTCCTCCAACCCCCTGCGGATTGCCTCGAGGCACTCGGCCCGCCTCAGGGCCCTCCGCATGGAGTTCTCCGCCCTGACCATTGTGAGCCGCGCCTCTTCCGCCCGCCGCCGCTCGGCACCTATGGCGTGGCCCAACCGCTGCCACACGGAAGACACTCTCTGTCCTGGGTCCTCCTGCCTTCCGGCCGATGCCTGGCCCTCCGATGTCGAAGGCCCCGAGCCTTCATGGCTCCCACCATGTTGCTGCTGCTGCTCTGCCTCTGCCCGTGCACTGCCTCCTGCTGCCTGCACATCCTCCGCCGGCTGGGGTGCAGTCGTAGATGTGGCCACCCCTGCTGGACGTCCGACTCCCGACTGTGGCAGGGATGCCTCCTCCACCAGCCTGGCCGCACCGTCAGAGGCAGCACCACAGGGCACCCAGGTGACTGATAGGTGGGAAGATGGCACAAAGGACGACTGGCGCGTAGGGGGTCCAGTTGAGGAGGGGGTCGGAGCAAGCCCCATCAGACGGAGGAATCCGGCCTGGGTGACCTGTCCCAGCAGGCTGACGTGGTCAACGAGCCATTCGAGATGACGTGCAGTCTCTCCATGAAAAGACTGCAGGTCACCTCGCATGGCCCGTTGACGCAACGCCACACCAGCCAGGACAGGCTCAACCCGGACCTGGATGGCCACGTCCGCAGGCAGAGGAAGGCCAGTTGACGTCAGCTCATCCCCTGCCTGAAAACGGGTCTGGAAGTAGGCATCCCTGCTGGTGCAAGATGATGCAGGGACAGGATCGGGGAAAGGATTGCATACAGGCACCTCTGCGGCGGCCTGTGCTGCCTCCTGTCCCTGGTCCTGCACTGCACCACTAGCACCAGTGGGATCCCCACCTCCAGACCCCGTCTCTGGTGCTTGCACGGCCTCCTCCTCCACCGAACCCCCCACCAACCTGGATGACTCCGTGCCATCTTCCCCTGTTGGGCCCTGTGGGGTCCCAGCTGCCCCTTCTGCTGCCGAGGAGTCCAACTCCAACCTCCGCCTCTTGGACCTCCCCGAGGCAGCTGCGGCCTGGGACGCGGCACCGGACTCCTCACTCCCCGACGAGATGACAAAACGGGAGGGGAGCCAGGCCTTGCGTCTCCGGCTGGCCGTGGGATCCCCGCCGCTGTGCTCCACAGCACCTTCTCCGCCCTCTTCATCAGTTGACGCTGCAGACAGGGAGAAACAAAACACAGGCATCAGGGCACTGTACAATGGACACATACACACATGACAGTTGCACATGAGTGGCATTGGCAAACCTCAGACATGTCATCACAATCCCCAACACACATGTCATTACAACTCGCACACATGAGCCATACCACAGCCATATCGCAACTGCCACCACCATCCCTACACATACAACTGCATGAGCAGCCAAAGGGGAGCCAGACATCACATGCAACACAGGAAGTGCACCACACATGTACACACACCACCACACTTGCATGCATGTGTACACCTCTGCCAAGTGTCGCACTGTTCAGACGGGCATCCATGTCACATCTGCCAATCAGGCTTCCACATACCGCTGTCACATGCATCCATGTTGCATCACTGTTGCACCCTTGTCAAATACACACACATGCACATGTACACAGTGCTCATACATGCAGCCGAAAACAACATACATGCGTGACATCACGGACATGTCTACTTACATACACATTCATCCAAACATGTGTGCACACAACTGCATTTGGCATGCAAGCCTACACACACAAGCACCATCCATGTCTCACACATTACAGCCCTCGCATGTGTCAGCCCCATGGCCCTGTACACCCCCACCCATACTCGACCCCATACAAACAGATGTGCAACCTGCACACTACCGAATAATCACCACACGCACTGCTCACAATCAGGATGCATGTACACTCACCGCTCGACTCCAGACGGGTCTGCTTCTCTAGGACCTGGACGTGGAGCGCTGGGGATATGCGTTCCAGGACCCTCATCTGTTCTTCCGACAAGTGGCCCCGGCGCCCCTTGGCATCCACTGCCTTCAAGAGGCGCCGGGCCTTGTTCAGGGTCGTGGACCTGAAGTCCTCCCAGCGCTTCCTGACATGTTGTAAGTCCCGGACTGCCACCCCCTCCGCGTTGATGGCAGTCACGATGTCAGTCCAGATCCGAGTCCGTCCTTCCTTGTCGGCGCGGGAACTTCCAAAGAGGGCATCATACTGCCCCAGGACTTGCTCCACCAGGACACCAACTTCGGTGGCACTGAAGCTGGTGCCCCTCTGCCTCTCTGGCCGGGGGTTGTCAGTGGTCACAGATGGTGTTTGCCCCGACATGACAACCCCAGAGGCAGGAGTGGGTGGGCAACTGGGTCCTGGGGCTGGGCTGTGGAGCGATGGAATCCCAATCTGGAGTCTTCAGTTCCAGCAGGGGTGGTCACAGCAACAGCACCCCTGGCTGATGTGCAGGCAGCAAATGGCAGTGCACGTGGGCAGCAGGTAGTCAGGCAGCAGCAGATGGCAGGTGGGAGCGTGCTCGGGGCTCTGCGGGGCAGTAGTTTGGCCTTCTGGGCAGGAGCGTGGTCTTCTGTGTGCTTACGCGTGGCCAGCTTGATACGGAGTGATTTGGCACGTGAAAATCCTGCACGTCAGCGTGAAAATCGAGGAAAGGCCCTTAGCGCGTAAGCGCGTCAGCACGCATACGCGATTCTATTGGACCAAAGGCCCTCAGTGTGTAAGCGCGTCAGCACGCATACGCGATTCTATTGGACCAAAGGCCCTCAGCGCGTAAGCGCGTCTGTGACGTGACCCGCACAGGTGTTTCCCACACAGCACGTGATGACAGAGCACACGTGGAAAGACTGCACGTCAGAGTGTCATCGCGTGTAATTGGACAGCACGTCAGAGTGTCATCGCGTGTAATTGGACAAAAGTGCGCGTACACGCAATTGGCCTATGTACGTGTATATCAGGGGTGCGCGGGCACTTACACACGCAAGTATGTCAGCGCACCTGTATCCCGGGGTGCGCAGGAATTTCCACACGCTATTGGACTGGGTACTGGATTTCAGGGGTGCGCGGGTCACACACTCGCCTACAACATGCGCAACGCATAAATTTGCGCGCTAACTAAATAACAAGCTCAGACCCAGGATGAACATACCGTTCCTAGCAGCAGTGGGCGTGGGCTACCAAAGGAGGAGGAGGAGGATAGTCAGGGCCAGAATATTCACACCCAGAACCAGCCTTTTCGGGATGCCTGATGACCAGGTGTATGGGAGGTACAGGTTTCCACCACACATAATACTGGACCTGGTGAGTGAGTGGGAGGATGACCTCACATCACCCACCCTGTGCTCCCAAGCACTCAGCCCCCTGGAGAAGGTCCTCAATGTACTGCACTTCTTAGCCACTGGATCATTTCAGCGGACAAGTGCCATAGTGGGTGGGGTATCACAGGCCACCCAGTCACGCTGCCTACACCAGGTCTTGAACATCATCACTGCACGCCCATCAGTCCGCAGGCACATATACCTGCCCAGAACACCTGCAGAAAGGCATGCTGCCACCCTGGATTTTTACGGTGTGGCACGATTCCCCAAAGTGCTAGGTGCCATCGACTGCACCCATGTGGCTCTACATCCCCCCAGGGCATCTGAGCACATATATAGGAACCGCAAGCACTGACATTCCATCAACGTGCAGGTAGTATGTAATGCCAAGGGAATCATCACCTCAGTATATGCCAACTATCCCGGCTCCACCCACGACAGCTTCATTTACCGAATGTCCACCCTAAGCCGGGACCTAGAAGCTGGGCGGCATGGCGATACATGGCTGCTTGGTGAGTATGAATGCCACTGCACATGCATGCATGTCAGATACTGAGCAAGGTCACAACCCCACCAATGATACCAATCGCCACCTCCACAGGGGACAGTGTCTACCCTCTCAGCCCCCACATGATGACGCCAATTCGGAACCCCACCACGCCACCCCAGGTAAGATATAACACAGCCCACATTACAACCCGGGGCATAGTGGAGCGCACATTCGGAGTGCTAAAGTCACGCTTTCGCTCCCTTGACCGTTCTGGCGGGCAGCTGTTGTACGCTCCCCCAGTAGTGTGCAGGATCATAGTGGCAGCATGTGTCCTGCACAACGTTGCAACATGCCGGGGCCTGGCCGTGGACATGGTGGTGGCCCCACATCCCCAACCACATGCACAGCCGCTGCGCATGGGAGGGGAAAGGGCACGGGGGAGGCAGCCCGTACACAGTTAGTGGCTAATTACTTCACATAGTAATCACACCCCTGTGGAGTGCACACTGCCCTGGCACATTCCATCTGACAATCAATGATGACTCAACCTGACACTGATCCTGAATGTCTGGAGAATCAACCGTGAAAACCATATTAGCCTGAGATTGTTCACCTGGAAGTGTTACAATGTGTGCATCCCTACCCACACAGACACCACCAACGCAGTTTTGTGAAGAAACACATCCAAGCAGCTAAAATGAATACCCACTTGCAAAATGGAACAAGAGGACAGTGCCATGTCAGCCAACCCATCCCCAGCACCGCCACACGACACACCGTGCCATGTCATGCCATTTGCAGGTAAACAAAGTAATCCCCACAACATGACACTAGTGTCACAATGTACAGTGTCCCTAATTTAAACTTGCAACACCTGAAATGCTCACAGTAATGCAGGACCAACAACAAACTTGAGCAGGTACTACCATTAATATGACATCACAAATGTAATAAATTAGTAGTCTCACCACCTGGAAATGCCTGCACTCCCACCACTACCAACTGTGCAGTGTTGGCGCCATGTAGAGTAGTAGGTGCACTGCTGCCAACATGGACCCCATCTCCAAACTAGAGGGCCTTGTGTAGACATGAGGAAGGGACCTGCAAATTGGGAGGTAGACACAGATGATGAGTTACACATCAATGCAACATGCAGTGTACAACACAACAGCAATATGCACTAGGAATGTATACACAGTATTGACTAGACTACCCACACATGTAGTGGGAGTCCAATGTCACCATGTACGTCAATGTCACTTGGGCACACCCTTTGCAAGCCCATGGAAACGGGAAGCAGGAGGGGTGTGTGTGACTCAAACCCAAGCATCTGAACCAAATACATGACAAGCCTGCATGTGCCCAGCCACAATGCAGCGTATGCCCACAGGAACCACGGAAGCCAACAAATTGTCCCAAAAAAATTGGGAAAAATAAATTTAAAAATAAAAATAAAAATAAAAATAAAAATCAAAATCAAAAATAAAAATCAAAAATGGCCATTGATGGGCCTGGGGGCGTTTGGAAGGCCACCCAGGAGGTCCGAGGACAGGGTGCACACCAAAACCCACCTGTGTGGATCCTGGAAAAAAAAACACCTCCATGGGCTCATGGCCCACACGGCTACCCTATTGTGGGAGTATCACTGCTGTCGCTATTATCACCCTGTGCAGCTGCATCCGGAGGTGGTTGCACTATGGGAGGCAGCCCACGCAAGGCCCTAGTCTGCTCCTCCATGGCTGCAAGCATGCGGGTGTGGTAGGTCTCGTTCTGGAGGATGAGTGTGCGGAAGTCCCCATGCAACAACTCACGGGATGCCCGGACCTCCGCCCTCGTTGCCTGCATCTCAGCTGAGAGCGTACGGGTGAGACGCTCCAGCTGCTGTTCTGTCCTTTGGTGTGTTGAAGCCTCAAGCTCAACAAGAGTCGTCCTGAGGTGAAGGAGCTCCTGCCTCAGGGCTTCCCTGTGGCCCTGGGACTCTATGGAGATGGCCTCCTGCAGAGTCGCCAGTGCCGCCCGCCTGTTCCTGTTGGACGCCAACATGTCCTCCCTGTGTGACTGGCAGATGGAGTCGGTTGCCTGCTGTAGTCGCTCCATCAGCCTTTCAGGGGGGACAATGGAAGTGGCCACCCTATCCATGGCCTGAGCCATCATCTCGGATGATGCTGCCTGTTGGGTTGCCATACCGTAAATGGATTGCTCCCATGCGGTATTGCCAGGTGGCGTACGGCCACCACGTCGGCGAGCACCACACCTGTCTGGGGCAAGGCGAACTGCGCCTTGCTGTGCCGGCACTGCCTGAGGTTGCAGGACTGCATTCCCCCTCTGATCTGCTGGCCCAGGAACAGGATCAGATGTCGCGGAGTGTGACCCTGCATCCGTAACCACCAAAGGCGTAGCTGCCAACACTGACATCCCCATTGAGGGTTCTGACCCTGGTGCAGGTGGGTGGGACAGAACAGAATCCCTCCCTGGAACACTCACCTGCGACGGCACGTAGGTCTCATCATCCGAATCAACACCTGAGTACAGCTCGGGGGAGGTGCAGCCAGAGACACCCCTTGAGAGCACGACCTGCAGCACTTGTGGGTTCTTACCCACCACCACACCACGTCCCGCACTGGTGGTTGGTCGGCCCTCGGACCCCTCCTGGGTCTGCACCATCTCCACAACCCCAGCAGTATCAGGTGCGTCTTCCCCTGCAAAGACATAAAAACAAAGAAATGGAAACAGGCATTAGCACCATGGCACACAATGGGCCTCATTACGACCCTGGCGCTAAGCGAAAAACGATGGCGGTAAATGCTTACCGCCATCGTTTTCCGCCAGGTCCGATCATGACCCGTGACCGTTAACTACGATGCCAATAGCGGCATCGTAGTTAACGCTGCCGCAAACTGCGCTAAGGGTGCGCGCACGCGACCGCCCACACCGTACTTAGCGCCATGGCGGAAAGGCACGCAAATGCCGACCCAAGCGGACATGCACCTAACGCCATCAATGAGGCCGCTAAGTACCTTACCGCCATGGTGCAAATAACGCCATCGCGAACCAACCGTAAAGGGCCAATTCAAGTGAATGCAGCTGCCACAGGTGCACAGAAACAGCACAGGTGAAGGCAATACAGACTCAGGGGAGTATAAAAAGAGCACACCCCACCCCTACCCACACCCAGTCACACTCCACAATGATGCCAATACGACTAGCAATGTTGGGGCTGGAGGACCTGATAGCAATGCATGTGCTACTACAACAGCAACAGCAACAACAACAACAACAGGCAGCACAGAGGAGACGCAGGAGGAGAAGGAGGGCAAGGCAGGCCCAGCAAGCCCCACCAGCACAGCCAGTGCCACCACGCAGGCAGCCCCCAATCCCACGCATCAGAGCCAATCCAAACAACCTCACTGCTGAGCAGATCCACACCCTGTACCGTTTGGACAGGGACACCATCACCGCCATCGTAGACATGACACACAACGACATCGTCAGCATGATAGAAAGTCCAACCGCCATCCCCCCCCTACTGAAGGTAGTGGCTGTACTCCACTTCCTGGCCACAGGCACCTACCAGCACACAGTGGGGCACCTGCATGGCATTTCACAACCATTATTCTCACAAACACTCATCCAAGTGCTCGATGCCCTCCTCAAGCACACAGACGACCACATCTCATTACCACGGACTGCCCAGGAGATTGCAAACACCAAAGTGGGTTTCCATGCACTAGCCAGCATACCCGGTTGCATTGGTGCCATCGACTGCACCCATGTGGAATTGGTGGTTCCACGTGCCATGGAGGTACCGTACCGCAACCGGAAACAGTTCCACTCTGTCAACGTGCAAATGGTCTGTGACTCCAACAAGATCATCACACATTGTTGTGCCCGATTCCCCGGATCAACCCATGATTCCATGGTCCTGAGGAACTCCACAATACCACGCTACATGGAGCGACATGCAGGCCCAAGATCCTGGCTACTCGGTGAGTGCGATGTCATGGAAGTGGGCATGGGAATGACGTACCAGTGCATACTCCACCTGGCTGAAAGGGGGGGGGGATGATGCATACTCCACCTGGCTGAAAGGGGGGGGGGTGATGCATACTCCACCTGGCTGAAAGGGGGGGGGGGATGATGCATACTCCACCTGGCTGAAAGGGGGGGGGGGATGATGCATACTCCACCTGGCTGTGAGTAACACAGAGAACGGATACAGAGGAAGGCCTCTCACAATGCACAAAACCCCTCTGCATACATAGGGTGATGGCATGCAAAACAGGCCATGGCAGCAATGAGCATATACTGGTTGCATAGTGTGAATCAATTAGTGCATGTAGAAGTGAGCCAAGGTAACAGTTCCATGCCAGCCATGGTGGGACATCATGTTCCTGATCAGACAACATGACTGACACATACATTCTCGCCTACATACAGGTGATGCAGCCTACCCCCTGAAGAGGTGGCTCCTCACGCCAGTCCGGAACCCGCAGAACCAGCACGAGGAGGACTACAACCGTGCACATACACGTACTCGTGTGGTCATAGAGCAGACATTCGGCCTCCTGAAGGCACGGTTCCGAAACCTCAGCAGGTCTGGTGGGGCACTCCTGTATGGCCATGAGAAGGTGGCAAAGATCGTCATGGCATGTGTCATGCTGCACAATATGTGCGTCAGACGGAATGTGCCCCTGCCCCCTGACGCAGAACTGCAACCACCTGACGATGAGGATGAGGATGAGGAGGGTGCAGAAGGGGCGCCACCACATGGAGGAGGCGATGCACAGGAGGGGCGTGCCATGTGCCAAAGTATCATCAACCACTGCTTCTAGCACACACGGCTGGTGTTCATCGCATGGAGACTGCACTTGGGGCACTGTGTGACTCTGGGGCATGCACACTGAGGACTGGACACCAATAAAGCACACATACGCAATGAAAATGTCCACACATTTCCTTTTTTGAAACGAAAAAAGTGTATTTGAACTATGAACTGTCGTGTCACACCCCCTCCCACCTCCCACCTCCCCCCTGCACACCCCAACACACCCCCTCCCACCTCCCACCTCCCCCCTGCACACACACCCCCCAAACTCCCCCCTTAACTCCCCAACACACCACCCCGCCACCCCCCTGCACACCCCAACACACCCACTCCCCCCTCCACCCTCCCCCCCCCCTGGAATCCCAACAAAGGTGTGAGTTGGTCTGTGCAGCAGTGTCAGTAGTAGGATTCCTACACTGTCCGGCCACTATTGGCAGCCCCCTCCACTGGCCCCCGGGGCACCCCTGCCTGTGCTGCGGAGGTTCCTCCCCGATCGGCGGATGGGGCTGCTCGGTGTCGAGCTGGCAACCGAGGAGGATCCTGCCTGCTCATTTGGACGCATGGCCCGTATTGTCTGCACAAGGTCAGTGATGGCGTGCCGCACAGCAGCTAGTTCCGCGCAGATGTCCTTTGTGGACGACTCTATAGCTGCCTTCACAGTCTCAGCACATTTCTCCATTGCTGCACTTGACCCCCCACATTCAGCAACATGTTCTTCGAGCAGCGAGGAAAGTTGCTGCTGCCGGGTGGCAATCGCCTCCAGAGAATGGTTGGAATTCTGGCCCATGGCTAATGGCAGTGGTATTCCCATTGGGCTGATCTGCCCCTGCAGCGGGGATGGAGTGGCTGGCCAATCGTCATCCTCTGGCTGACCCTGTGTGGCATCCGCATGCGGGCTGCTTAGGGACAGGTAGGGGGAATGAGGGTGGCCTGTGGGGCTTCTGACATCACTCTCCTCAAAGATCCCTGCTTCGCTATCGGAGGAGGCAGCAATGGCAGCAGTCTCCCCAATTGTGCTGCTTGCAGCAGAGGCTGTGGCTTCTGTGGGCATGATTGGTGTGATGTCTGCTGCTGCTGCTGCTGCTGTACTGCCTGCTGGGGTGGCTGTCTGTGCCCTGTCCTGTTTCCCTTGCATGGATTTTGCCTGCTGTGGTGTTTTCCTCGGGACGACAGAGGTGGAGGGTTGTGGCGTTGGCACAGTTGGCCTGGCCCTCTTGGTGGGTGTGGAGGCTGTGGTGTCCTCTTCCTCAAGGTCGGAATTTGAGCCTGTGGTGGGACAGAGGAGGGAGAGTGTTATTGATGGGTCTGCGGACATTGGCCGGGCATTGTGGCGACTGGCATCTCATCAGTTAGTACATGTGGCACATTTCATGCAGGGGAAAAAAGTTGTCTCCCTTTTGTGTGGAAGTAGCATGGAGGTATGTGGGTGCCTGCAGTTAGGGTGTGCGTGCTGCATGTGTACAGGGTGCAGATCGGATGTATCTGTGGGCAGTCTCCTGCTGATGTGTTGCATTCACACTATGGGCCAACATTGTACTTCACATGAATGGACTTAGGTGAGATTTGCATGCCTTGATTTGAGCCACCTACCTGCATCGCCCGATGTCGGGGCTCCTCTCTCCATTCCTCCTACTCCTTCAATGCTCTGCATTCCGATTGTGGAGGCACAGATTTCCTCCCATGGCTGCAATTTTATAGGGGACTCCGATCCTCCCCCAGTTGCCATTGCCAGGTTCATGTTGGCTGATAGTATGCTCCTGACTCTGAGCCGGAGATCGTCCCACCGCTTGCGGCACTGTTTGACATTGCGGGGTGTTGTTCCCACGGCACTGACCCGCTGAGCTGCCAGTGCCCATATGGCCTTCTTCTTGGATATGGCCGGTCTTGTCAGTTGGTTGGAGAATACCACTGCAGCGTTCTCCTGGAGGGTCTCCGCTAGAATGGTAAGCTCCTCTCTGGAGAAGCGGTCTTGCCGCTGGCGGTCACAGGCTTTTTTCAAAACTTTAGGCATCTTCCTGCAGGTAGAAGGTTGAAGCCGGTATTGGCGGGGTCTCAGGCTCGGATGTCCAGTGGTTTCGGAGGATGGCAATGGATTGTGTTTTTAAAGATGGCCGCCGTGCTCTTTCCCGTTCCGCCGCGGTGACGCTACTTCCGGTTCCGCTTATCTACGGTCACCGCTAATTGCGGTGACCGCTAACTACGGTCACCGCTATGTACGGCGGTGGCGGTGGTGCACCTTGCGCCGCATACGATGCCGGTAGGTGCCGTTTTGGGGGCATTACCGCCATGGCGCTGTTTACATTACCGCCATGGCGTAATGCTCGTGCGCGATGGGTCCTAATATGGCGCACTTTACGCCATCGTCCCACGGCGTTAACGTTCATTACGCCATGGCGGTAATGACGGCGGATTACCGCCAGGGTCGTAATGAGGCCCAATGAGGGCTGAGAAGCAAGAGAACCAGTACTTGATTGACACATGTCCCACATGACTAAAACCCTCCCATGCATGCACCCTCACTGCATATGAAGGGCAGGCAAATGGCACACACTGATGACACCAAGATGGAAGATGAACACATTTTCTGCATGCTGCCTGGCAGTGGCATCACACATTGGCCTGTGATTGCCAGGTGAAACACACATGCCATCACACAGATGGCATGTACCATTGCTATTGAGTGAAGATGGAGAGGAGGGCAGCACCTATTCATTCAGTCCAGTTCCCGCATGTAATAGCTTTTCTAATTCAAACAGGTCAGATTTTTCACCTCGAGCTGCCAGTCCAAAATGTTCCAATTGCACAGGGACATGTGTGAACAAATGATATCCAGGTAACAACGTCACTCCACTTTACCATAGCCATGTCAGACATGTGACTAGAGGACTGCGAAATGCCTAGTAAAAGTGGTGGAATGCAAACAATCTGCCTGAATGAACAGTGAAAAATAAGCAACAATGTTGTGGCAAGGTGACACTTCAAGGGCAACTGGCGTGCAGTTGGGCTAGATGTCTACTGTTGGCAGAAGGGATACTGCTATGGCCTAATGCAGCTGTTCAGGATGTATTGCATGAAGCACATGGCTGACCCATACGACTCAGGCGCACATACTCTCACCTGGCACACAAACAGAAGCCCTCACACACACACCATGCACATGGATGACACACACATGCATGTGCACTCACCGGACAATGCCTCGTAATCAGGCAGATCTCCCACGCCTTGGATCTGTTCCTCCGTGACGTAGGTCCCAGTGACTGACTCATGTGGAGTGAGTTCCATGTCTACTATTGGAGACCCACCTCCAGTCACTAGAGTTGCGGCATGACTTGAGGCCAGCTTACTCTTTGCCCTGCGCTTTAGGTCATTCCAGCGCTTATAGCAATCATTGGCTGTGCACCTCACGATTCCAAGGGCACTTACGATGTCCGCAACGGTCTGCTAGTGTGTCTGGCGTTGTGCAGGTGTGGTCTTGGATCCTGCAACAATGACCATCTCGTTATCATGTGTGGACACATACTTGACAAGTGCATTCAGTTCGGCATCCGTGACGCTGGGCTTCCTGGACGGGCCGGACTGTGTAGCCGTGTCTGGGGTATCAGCCTGTGCCGGACGAGCACTCTTCCTCTTCCGCTTGGAAGGTGGTGGTGATCCTGAGTGTCCTGCGCCGCTCTGGACACTAGGGGCAGGAGCCCTGGTGGACTCTGTATCAGGAGTGTGGGATTGCACACTCAGCATGGGAGTTGGTGCAGGCATTGGCTCAAGTGTAATGGTGTCAGGGGGAATGTCAGCAGGAAGGACTAGGACCGACACTGTCCTGGTTGGGTGTGTGAGAGCTGGGGTGGATGGAGCAGCAGCTGCCCCTGCAGCCTCTCCGCCCTGCCTACTTGGGGCAGCAGATGACCTTGCTGCCCCAGATGCACGTGGCATGATGACATCAACGTGCACCAGCGCACGTGTCATAGGCCTGCTGACCTGGAAGTCAGCCATGGAGTCAGCCAGGTCTGGTGCCACAATGGGCTGGTCCAACAAGGGCTGAGCATGGATGGTGTCAGCCACATCAGCCTCAACGGGAGGGGGGGGATTATGGGTGCCCTTGACTGGTCCTCCACACATGGGGGGACAGGCTCACCCTGCAAGTAACAACCACGTCCCCTACCGGATCCACCACAGCCACCACTTGTGGCTCTTCCACCTTTGCCACCCTTACGGAATCCTCGCCTCCCAGCCATGGCACTGATGTTAATGTGCGCATGGGAGTGGCTGTAAACTATTGTCCTGGGCAATTGGGGGTCAAATGGGTTGAGTACCAGATGGTAATTGTACCCTAGTGCTCTAGCAAGGCTGAATGTAACCCCTGGGGAAAGATGACGGGTCACGCAACACACAGGAGCCCCAAAAAAGGGAGATGACGTGCACGCAACCCCTCCTAGACCACGTGTGCAGAAAGAAAAACCTGCACTACGCTGTGGCACCCAGTAACACAAGAATGAAGGTATGCGTGTCACACGCAGCCTAGAATGACCTCTGAAGGGGTAGGCTACACACGGGGCAAGCACAGATGTTAGATACGTGCGTGACTCACCGTCTGCCAGGTAAAAGAGCGTGAAAAAGGAGCGCGTTTGGTTGGCAACACCCCCGCCAAAAGAAGATTTGTACGCTGTCTGAGGAGACAGGACAACAGTAGAAGGGAACACTGTTTGAGGGAACAGGCCCAGGTAAACCAGTAAAAGAGAAAAAAGAGAAAAAGCTGTCAGAGGTAACAGGGAATACGAACTTGAAACGCAGTGAAGTAAATTGTGTGTGAAACGACAAGAAGTACAGAATTCACCCACTCGCTCTCCATGAAAAGCACGTACAAGGAAATGGTGTTCTACACGTACCTTTTATACAGGCCCACAAGTCCAGCGTCACTTACGCGGCGTGTACGCGCTAGGGCCATTTCCACCAATTACACGCTTTGTCACTTCTGCGTGTAGGGCCATTTCCACCAATTACACGCTTTGTCACTGCCGCGTGTACGCGCTAGGCCCATTCCCACCAATTACACGCTTTGACACTCGGACGTGTCTTTCATTTTTTTCACACGCAACATTTTCACACGTGTGCCCAATTCAACGTGCACGTGACTTCATAGACGCGCATACGCTGGCGACGCGTTTACGCGCTGAGGGCCTTTGGTCCAATAGAATCGCGTAAGCGTGCTGACGCGCTTACGCGCTAAGGGCCTTTCCTCGATTTTCACGCTGACGTGCAGGATTTTCACGTGCCAAATCACTCCGTATCAAGCTGGCCACGCGTAAGCACACGGAAGACCACGCTCCTGCCCAGAAGACCGAACTACTGCCCCCCAGAGCCCCGAGCACGCTCCCACCTGCCATCTGCTGCTGCCTGACTGCCTGCTGCCCACGTGCACTGTCATTTGCTGCCTGCACATCAGCCAGGGGTGCTGTTGCTGTGACCACCCCTGCTGGAACTGAAGACTCCCGACTGGGATTCCATCGCTCCACAGCCCAGCCCCAGGACCCAGTTGCCCACCCACTCCTGCCTCTGGGGTTGTCATGTCGGGGCAAACACCATCTGTGACCACTGACAACCCCCGGCCAGAGAGGCAGAGGGGCACCAGCTTCAGTGCCACCAAAGTTGGTGTCCTGGTGGAGCAAGGCAGTATGATGCCCTCTTTGGAAGTTCCCGCGCCGACAAGGAAGGACGGACTCAGATCTGGACTGACATCGTGACTGCCATCAACGCGGAGGGGGTGGCAGTCCGGGACTTACAACATGTCAGGAAGCGCTGGGAGGACTTCAGGTCCAGGACCCTGAACAAGGCCCGGCGCCTCTTGAAGGCAGCGGATGCCAAGGGGCGCCGGGGCCACTTGTCGGAAGAACAGATGAGGGTCCTGGAACGCATATCCCCAGCGCTCCACGTCCAGGTCCTAGAGAAGCAGACCCGTCTGGAGTCGAGCGGTGAGTGTACATGCATCCTGATTGTGAGCAGTGCGTGTGGTGATTATTCGGTAGTGTGCAGGTTGCACATCTGTTTGTATGGGGTCGAGTATGGGTGGGGGTGTACAGGGCCGTGGGGCTGACACATGCGAGGGCTGTAATGTGTGAGACATGGATGGTGCTTGTGTGTGTAGGCTTGCATGCCAAATGCAGTTGTGTGTGCACACATGTTTGGATGAATGTGTATGTAAGTAGACATGTCCGTGATGTCACGCATGTATGTTGTTTTCGGCTGCATGTATGAGCACTGTGTACATGTGCATGTGTGTGTATTTGACAAGGGTGCAACAGTGATGCAACATGGATGCATGTGACAGCGGTATGTGGAAGCCTGATTGGCAGATGTGACATGGATGCCCGTCTGAACAGTGCGACACTTGGCAGAGGTGTACACATGCATGCAAGTGTGGTGGTGTGTGTACATGTGTGGTGCACTTCCTGTGTTGCATGTGATGTCTGGCTCCCCTTTGGCTGCTCATGCAGTTGTATGTGTAGGGATGGTGGTGGCAGTTGCGATATGGCTGTGGTATGGCTCATGTGTGCGAGTTGTAATGACATGTGTGTTGGGGATTGTGATGACATGTCTGAGGTTTGCCAATGCCACTCATGTGCAACTGTCATGTGTGTATGTGTCCATTGTACAGTGCCCTGATGCCTGTGTTTTGTTTCTCGCTGTCTGCAGCGTCAACTGATGAAGAGGGCGGAGAAGGTGCTGTGGAGCACAGCGGCGGGGATCCCACCGCCAGCCGGAGTCGCAAGGCCCGGCTCCCCTCCCGTGTTGTCATCTCGTCGGGGAGTGAGGAGTCCGGTGCCGCGTCCCAGGCCGCAGCTGCCGGGGGGAGGTCCAAGAGGCGGAGGTTGGAGTTGGACTCCTCGGCAGCAGAAGGGGCAGCTGGGACCCCACAGGGCCCAACAGGGGAAGATGGCACGGAGTCATCCAGGTTGGTGGGGGGTTCGGTGGAGGAGGAGGCCGTGCAAGCACCAGAGACGGGGTCTGGAGGTGGGGATCCCACTGGTGCTAGTGGTGCAGTGCAGGACCAGGGACAGGAGGCAGCACAGGCACCCGCGGAGGTGCCTGTGTGCAATCCTGTCCCCGATCCTGTCCCTGCATCATCTTGCACCAGCAGGGATGCCTACTTCCAGACCCGTTTTCAGGCAGGGGATGAGCTGACGTCAACTGGCCTTCCTCTGCCTGCGGACGTGGCCATCCAGGTCCGGGTTGAGCCTGTCCTGGCTGGTGTGGCGTTGCGTCAACGGGCCATGCGAGGTGACCTGCAGTCTTTTCATGGAGAGACTGCACGTCATCTCGAATGGCTCATTGACCACGTCAGCCTGCTGGGACAGGTCACCCAGGCCGGATTCCTCCGTCTGATGGGGCTTGCTCCGACCCCCTCCTCAACTGGACCCCCTACGCGCCAGTCGTCCTTTGTGCCATCTTCCCACCTATCAGTCACCTGGGTGCCCTGTGGTGCTGCCTCTGACGGTGCGGCCAGGCTGGTGGAGGAGGCATCCCTGCCACAGTCGGGAGTCGGACGTCCAGCAGGGGTGGCCACATCTACGACTGCACCCCAGCCGGCGGAGGATGTGCAGGCAGCAGGAGGCAGTGCACGGGAAGAGGCAGAGCAGCAGCAGCAACATGGTGGGAGCCATGAAGGCTCGGGGCCTTCGACATCGGAGGGGCAGGCATCGGGCGGAGGGCAGGAGGACCCAGGACAGAGAGTGTCTTCCGTGTGGCAGCGGTTGGGCCACGCCATAGGTGCGGAGCGGCGGCGGGCGGAAGAGGCGCGGCTCACAATGGTCAGGGCGGAGAACTCCATGCGGAGGGCCCTGAGGCGGTCCGAGTGCCTCGAGGCAATACGCAGGGGTTTGGAGGTGGACACGGCGTCGTCCCTGCGGACCCTCGGGGCCATGGAACAGGACCGCCTCCGGGACATCGAACAGGAGTTCGATGATGCCCTGGCCCGGAACACCACGGAGTGAGCCGCTGGACTTGCCCGCCGCCTTTGTATATAGTTCTTTAGTTTTAGGTTTCCTTTGTTTGTTCTTATGATTTGGAGTCGACGGACACTGCTCCACTTTTTGTATATAGTTGCATTTTAGTTAGGGTTTTTTGTAGGTTTCCTTTGTTCAGTTGGGCTCATGGACCCTTGGATGTTTTGTACATAGTTCTTCATTGGATTGATTTTATTTTTCATTTGACTTTGGACTACATTTTTTTGGATTAGGATTTGGTGTTTTTATTTTTTTACACGGACATGCGGCTTATCTTTTTTTCATTCCCATTGTAGTTTGTTTCATTTCATTTGCATTCTTATTTTTTTAATACAATTTTGTTTTCATACTTCACTGTGTGGTATCATCTCATTGCTTTCATGCATGTCATGTTGGGTGTTTTCCCATTCAATTGCAACCATTGTGTGTGACGGACATGGGTTCATTAGCTTTATGAACATTGGGGGTGTAACATGTAATTTCCTTTTCCATGTGGGTGAATGGGTTACTTGGTTGGGCTTTTTGGCTGTGGAGGCTGACCATGACGCACATGATTGGGGATTGTGAGGACCTGGTGGAGGCTGCCCATGGTGGCTGGGGGGTGGGGGTGGTGGGAGACATGAGTGGGGGCCTGGTGGAGGCTGCCCCTGGTGGCTGGGGGGTGGGGGTGGTGGGAGGCATGAGTGGGGGCCTGGTGGAGGCTGCCCCTGCACTGCTGGGGGGGGTGGGAGACATGGGTGGGGGCCTGGTGATGGGTGCCCCTGGTGGCTGGGGGGTGGGGGTGGGTGGGAGACATGAGTGGGGGCCTGGTGGGGGCTGCCCATGGTGGCTGGGGGGGTGGGGTGGGTGGGAGACATGAGTGGGGGCCTGGTGGAGGGTGCCCATGGTGGCTGGGGGGTGGGGGTGCAGGGGGACATGAGTGGGGGCCTGGTGGTGCTGCCCCTGCACTGCTGGGGGGTGGAGGTGGGTGGGAGACATGAGTGGGGGCCTGGTGGAGGCTTCCCCTGGATGCTGGGGGGTGGGGGTGGTGGGAGACATCAGTGGGGGCCTGGTGGAGGGTGCCCATGGTGGCTGGGGGGTGGGGTGGGTGGGAGACATGAGTGGGGGCCTGGTGGAGGCTGCCCCTGCACTGCTGGGGGGTGGGGGTGGGTGGGAGACATGAGTGGGGGCCTGGTGGAGGCTGCCCCTGGATGCTGGGGGTGGGGGGGGTTGGAGACATGAGTGGGGGCCTGGTGGGGGCTGCCCATGGTGGCTGGGGGGTGGGGGTGGGTGGGAGACATGAGTGGAGGCCTGGTGGAGGGTGCCCCTGCACTGCTGGGGGGCGGGGGGGTGTTGGAGACATGGGTGGGGGCCTGGTGGAGGGTGCACCTGCACTGCTGGGGGGTGGGGGTGGTGGGAGACATGAGTGGGGGCCTGGTGGAGGGTGCCCCTGCACTGCTGGGGGGTGGGGGGGTGGGCGACATGAGTGGGAGCCTGGTGGAGGGTGCCCCTGCACTGCTGGGGGGTGGGGGTGGTGGGAGACATGAGTGGGGGCCTGGTGGAGGGTGCCCCTGCACTGCTGGGGGGTGGGGGTGGTGGGAGACATGAGTGGTGGCCTGGTGGAGGCTGCCCCTGGTGGCTGGGGGGTGGGGGTGGTGGGAGACATGAGTGGTGGCCTGGTGGAGGCTGCCCCTACTGGCTGGGGGGTGGGGGTGGTGGGAGACATGAGTGGGGGCCTGGTGGAGGCTGCCCCTGGTGGCTGGGGGGTGGGGGTGGTGGGAGACATGAGTGGGGGCCTGGTGGAGGCTGCCCCTGCACTGCTGGGGGGGGTGGGAGACATGAGTGGGGGCCTGGTGGTGCTGCCCCTGCACTGCTGGGGAGTGGGGGGGTAGGAGACATGAGTGGGGGCCTGGTGGAGGGTGCCCCTGGTGGCTGGGGGGTGGGTGTGGTGGGAGACATGAGTGGGGGCCTGGTGGAGGGTGCCCCTGCACTGCTGGGGGGTGGTGGTGATAGGGGACATGGGTGGTGGCCTGGTGGAGCCTGCCCCTGGTGGCTGGGGGGTGGGGGTGGTGGGAGACATGAGTGGTGGCCTGGTGGAGGCTGCCCCTGCTGGCTGGGGGGTGGGGGTGGTGGGAGACATGAGTGGGGGCCTGGTGGAGGCTGCCCCTGCACTGCTAGGGGGTGGGGGTGGGTGGGAGACATGAGTGGGGGCCTGGTGGAGGCTGCCCCGGGATGCTGGGGGGTGGGGGTGGGTGGGAGACATGAGTGGGGGCCTGGTGGAGGCTGCCCCTGGATGCTGGGGGTAGGGGGGTGGGAGACATGAGTGGGGGCCTGGTGGTGTGCCCCTGCACTGCTGGGGGGGTGGGAGACATGAGTGGGGGCCTGGTGGAGGGTGCCCCTGCACTGCTGGGGGGTGGGGGTGGTGGGAGACATGAGTGGTGGCCTGGTGGAGGCTGCCCCTGGTGGCTCGGGGGTGGGGGTGGTGGGAGACATGAGTGGGGGCCTGGTGGAGGGTGCCCCTGCACTGCTGGAGGGTGGGGGTGGTGGGAGACATGAGTGGGGGCCTGGTGGAGGCTGCCCCTGCACTGCTGGGGGGGGTGGGAGACATGGGTGGGGGCCTGGTGGTGGGTGCCCCTGGTGGCTGGGGGGTGGGGGTGGTGGGAGACATGAGTGGTGGCCTGGTGGAGGGTGCCCCTGCACTGCTGGGGGGGGTGGGAGACATGGGTGGGGGCCTGGTGGTGGGTGCCCCTGGTGGCTGGGGGGTGGGGGGTGGTGGGAGACATGAGTGGGGGCCTGGTGGAGGGTGCCCCTGCACTGCTGGGGGGTGGGGGTGGTGGGAGACATGAGTGGGGGCC
Organism: Ambystoma mexicanum; assembly: GCF_040938575.1. NCBI lineage: Eukaryota > Metazoa > Chordata > Amphibia > Caudata > Ambystomatidae > Ambystoma > Ambystoma mexicanum. The sequence goes on from NC_090924.1 coordinate 1,046,076,905, forward strand.
TGGTAGAGGCTGCCCCTGCACTGCTGGGGGGTGGGGGTGGTGTGAGACATGGGTGGGGACCTGGTGGAGGGTACCCCTGCACTGCTGGGGGGTGGGGGTGGTGGGAGACATGGTTGGTGGCCTGGTGGAGGGTGCCCCTGCACTGCTGGGGGGTGGGAGGGTGGGAGACATGGGTGGGGGCCTGGTGGTGGGTGCCCCTGGTGGCTGGGGGTGGGGGTGGTGGGAGACATGAGTGGTGGCCTGGTGGAGGGTGCCCCTGCACTGCTGGGGAGGGTGGGAGACATGGGTGGGGGCCTGGTGGTGGGTGCCCCTGGTGGCTGGGGGGTGGGGGTGGTGGGAGACATGAGTGGTCGCCTGGTGGAGGGTGCCCCTGCACTGCTGGGGGGGGTGGGTGACATGGGTGGGGGCCTGGTGGTGGGTGCCCCTGGTGGCTGGGGGGTGGGGGTGGTGGGAGACATGAGTGGGGGCCTGGTGGAGGCTGCCCCTGGTGGCTGGGGGTGGGGGTGGTGGGAGACATGAGTGGGGGCCTGGTGGAGGGTGCCCCTGCACTGCTGGGGGGAGTGGTGATAGGGGACATGGGTGGGGGCCTGGTGGAGGCTGCCCCTGCACTGCTGGGGGGTGGGGGTGGTGGGAGACATGAGTGGGGGCCTGGTGGAGGGTGCCCCTGCTGGCTGGGGGGTGGGGGTGGTGGGAGACATGAGTGGGGGCCTGGTGGAGGCTGCCCTTGCACTGCTGGGGGGTGGTGGTGATAGGGGACATGGGTGGGGGCCTGGTGGAGGCTGCCCCTGCACTGCTGGGGCGTGGGGGTGGTGGGAGACATGAGTGGGGCCCTGGTGGAGGGTGCCCCTGCACTGCTGGGGGGTGGGGGTGGTGGGAGACATGAGTGGGGGCCTGGTGGAGGCTGCCCCTGCACTGCTGGGGGGTGGGGGTGGTGGGAGACATGAGTGGGGGCCTGGTGGAGGGTGCCCCTGCACTGCTGGGGGGTGGGGGTGGTGGGAGACATGAGTGGGGGCCTGGTGGAGGCTGCCCCTGGTGGCTGGGGGGTGGGGGTGGTGGGAGACATGAGTGGGGGCCTGGTGGAGGGTGCCCCTGCACTGCTGGGGGGTGGTGGTGATAGGGGACATGGGTGGTGGCCTGGTGGAGGCTGCCCCTGGTGGCTGGGGGGTGGGGGTGATGGGAGACATGAGTGGTGGCCTGGTGGAGGCTGCCCCTGCTGGCTGGGGAGTCGGGGTGGTGGGAGACATGAGTGGGGGCCTGGTGGAGGCTGCGCCTGCACTGCTGGGGGGTGGGGGTGGGTGGGAGACATGAGTGGGGGCCTGGTGGAGGCTGCCCCTGGATGCTGGGGGGTGGGGGTGGGTGGGAGACATGAGTGGGGGCCTGGTGGAGGCTGCCCCTGGATGCTGGGGGGTGGGGGGGTGGGAGACATGAGTGGGGGCCTGGTGGAGGCTGCCCCTGGTGGCTGGGGGGTGGGGGTGGTGGGAGACCTGAGTGGGGGCCTGGTGGAGGCTGCCCCTGCACTGCTGGGGGGGTGGGAGACATGGGTGGGGGCCTGGTGGTGCTGCCCCTGTACTGCTGGGGGGTGGGGGGGTGGGAGACATGAGTGGGGGCCTGGTGGAGGGTGCCCCTGGTGGCTGGGGGGTGGGGGGGTGGGAGACCTGAGTGGGGGCCTGGTGGAGGCTGCCCCTGCACTGCTGGGGGGGTGGGAGACATGGGTGGGGGCCTGGTGGTGCTGCCCCTGTACTGCTGGGGGGTGGGGGCGGTGGTAGACATGAGTGGGGGCCTGGTGGAGGGTGCCCCTGCACTGCTGGGGGGTGGGGGTGGGTGGGAGACATGAGTGGGGGCCTGGTGGGGGCTGCCCCTGGTGGCTGGGGGGTGGGGGTGGGTGTTAGACATGAGTGGAGGCCTGGTGGAGGGTGCCCATGGTGGCTGGGGGGTGGGGTGGGTGGGAGACATGAATGGGGGCCTGGTGGAGGCTGCCCCTGCACTGCTGGGGGGTGGGGGTGGGTGGGAGACATGAGTGGGGGCCTGGTGGCGGCTGCCCCTGGATGCTGGGGGGCTGGGGGGGGTGGGAGACATGAGTGGGGGCCTGGTGGGGGCTGCCCATGGTGGCTGGGGGGTGGGGGTGGGTGTTTGACATGAGTGGAGGCCTGGTGGAGGGTGCCCCTGCACTGCTGGGGGGTGGGGGGGTGGGAGACATGGGTGGGGGCCTGATGGAGGGTGCCCCTGCACTGCTGGGGGGTGGGGGTGGTGGGAGACATGAGTGGGGGCCTGGTGGAGGGTGCCCCTGCACTGCTGGGGGGTGGGGGGGTGGGAGACATGAGTGGTGGCCTGGTGGAGGCTGCCCCTGGTGGCGGGGGGTGGGGGTGGTGGGAGACATGAGTGGTGGCCTGGTGGAGGCTGCCCCTGCTGGCTGGGGGGTGGGGGTGGTGGGAGACATGAGTGGGGGCCTGGTGGAGGCTGCCCCTGGTGGCTGGGGGGTGGGGGTGGTGGGAGACCTATGTGGGGGCCTGGTGGAGGCTGCCCCTGCACTGCTGGGGGGGTGGGAGACATGGGTGGGGGCCTGGTGGTGCTGCCCCTGCACTGCTGGGGGGTGGGGGGTGGGAGACATGAGTGGGGGCCTGGTGGAGGGTGCCCCTGGTGGCTGGGGGGTGGGGGTGGTGGGAGACAAGAGTGGGGGCCTGGTGGAGGGTGCCCCTGCACTGCTGGGGGGTGGTGGTGATAGGGGACATGGGTGGTGGCCTGGTGGAGGCTGCCCCTGGTGGCTGGGGGGTGGTGGTGGTGGGAGACATGAGTGGTGGCCTGGTGGAGGCTGCCCCTGCTGGCTGGGGGGTGGGGTGGTGGGAGACATGAGTGGGGGCCTGGTGGAGGCTGCCCCTGCACTGCTGGGGGGTGGGTGGGAGACATGAGTGGGGGCTTGGTGGAGGCTGCCCCTGGATGCTGGGGTGTGGGGGTGGGTGGGAGACATGAGTGGGGGCCTGGTGGAGGCTGCCCCTGGATGCTGGGGGGTGGGGGAGGGTGTGAGACATGAGTGGGGGCCTGGTGGTGCTGCCCCTGCACTGCTGGGGGGTGGGGGGTGGGAGACATGAGTGGGGGCCTGGTGGAGGGTGCCTCTGCACTGCTGGGGGGTGGGGGTGGTGGGAGACATGAGTGGTGGCCTGGTGGAGGCTGCCCCTGGTGGCTGGGGGGTGGGGGTGGTGGGAGACATGAGTGGGGGCCTGGTGGAGGCTGCCCCTGCACTGCTGGGGGGGTGGGAGACATGGGTGGGGGCCTGGTGGTGGGTGCCCCTGGTGGCTGGGGGGTGGGGGTGGTGGGAGACATGAGTGGTGGCCTGGTGGAGGGCGCCCCTGCACTGCTGGGGGGGGTGGGAGACATGGGTGGGGGCCTGGTGGTGGGTGCCTCTGGTGGCTGGGGGGTGGGGGTGGTGGGAGACATGAGTGGGGGCCTGGTGGAGGGTGCCCCTGCACTGCTGGGGCGTGGGGGTGGTGGGAGACATGAGTGGGGGCCTGGTGGAGGCTGCCCCTGCACTGCTGGGGGGTGGGGGTGGTGTGAGACATGGGTGGGGGCCTGGTGGAGGGTGCCCCTGCACTGCTGGGGGGTGGGGGTGGTGGGAGACATGGTTGGTGGCCTGGTGGAGGGTGCCCCTGCACTGCTGGGGGGTGGGGGGTGGGAGACATGGGTGGGGGCCTGGTGGTGGGTGCCCCTGGTGGCTGGGGTGTGGGGGTGGTGGGAGACATGAGTAGTGGCCTGGTGGAGGGTGCCCCTGCACTGCTGGGGGGGTGGGAGACATGGGTGGGGGCCTGGTGGTGGGTGCCCCTGGTGGCTGGGGGGTGGGGGTGGTGGGAGACATGAGTGGTGGCCTGGTGGAGGGGGCCCCTGCACTGCTGAGTGGGGGTGGGAGACATGGGTGGGGGCCTGGTGGTGGGTGCCCCTGGTGGCTGGGGGGTGGGGGTGGTGGGAGACATGTGTGGGGGCCTGGTGGAAGCTGCCCCTGGATGCTGGGGGTGGGGGTGCAGGGGGACATGAGTGGGGGCCTGGTGGGGGCTGCCCATGGTGGCTGGGGGGTGGGGGTGGGTGGGAGACATGGGTGGGGGCCTGGTGGAGGGTGCCCCTGCACTGCTGGGGGGTGGGGGTTTTGGGAGACATGCATTGTTGATCAGTAGTGCAAGGTGACATGTGGGTTGGCTGGGGGGCATGCCCATGGTGGATGGGCTGCCTGCGGGACATGAGCAGGGGTGCAGGGTAGTCCCCCGTGGTGTGGGCTGCCTGCAGGGGCCGTGGAGGTTGTGGAGCGTACACCTAGGAGGACCCACACGGACAAATTCACGTGTAGTACTCCCCGGAACCCCTGAAATACACATACCCTGCTGAAATCGCGTGTGGAACTTCCCGCGCACCCCTGAAATACACGTACCCTGCTTGCACAGGGCCAATCTCGTGTGGAACTTCCCGCGTACCCCTGAAATACACGTACCCTGCTTGCACGGGGCCAATCGCCTGTGGAACTTCCCGCACACCCCTGAAATACACGTACCCTGCTCGCACTGGGACAATCGCGTGTGGAACTTCCCGCGCACCCCTGAAATACACGTACCCTGATGAAATCGCGTGTGGAACTTCCCGCGCACCCATGGAATACACGTACCCTGCTCCCACTGGCCCATTCGCGTGTGGAACTTCCCGCGCACCCCTGAAATACACGTACCCTGCTGAAATCGCGTGTGGAACTTCCCGCGCACCCATGGAATACACGTACCCTGCTCGCACTGGAACAATCGCGTGTGGAACTTCCCGCGCACCCCTGAAATACACGTACCCTGATGAAATCGCGTGTGGAACTTCCCGCGCACCCCTGAAATACACGTACCCTGCTTGCACGGGGCCAATCGTGTGTGGAACTTCCCGCGCACCGCTGAAATACACGTTCCCGCTTGGCGTTTGCTGTTTGCCAGCCCGGTGAACTGGTCCAGGGTTAGCGCAGCCCTTTGCGATGATTTAGCGATTTTGATGGCTTTTCTTTGCGCGAGGGCGTTCTTGGGGGCGTTACTGGCGCTGCTGCAGGGTCGCTGAGATTCTCTGCGCCACGGCTGGTTTGGGAGCCTAAAATCCATGAATACGCTGTGCACGGAAATCGGTTTTAGCGCACGTGCCTGGCGCAGACAATCGCACGCGGACACTCTGCGCCAGCCGCTTGCGACACTTTTCTGCGAAATTCTATGAATTACCCTGTAAGCGTTGTTCTTTGTTATACAATCTTTTTTTATTTGCCAATGCATTATCAAGTTGCAAAATCTGTAATAATATTGTACAATGTGAAATAATTGGGTGCATGGCCCATCACCAAGAAATGCCAGACTAGCGATGCAGTAAGTACCAGATTCTTGATACAGCTTCTATGTTCTATAATGCATATCTTAGCTTTCCTCTTAGGCATTCCAATATATACCTTCAGACTAGGGTACCAAATTGCCTAAATCACCATTCTGGAGTTACAATTAGTGAATTGGCGTTGTGCCCAAGGTCTCTTAAGGCCTAGGTCAACTTCTTCAACCTATTCGTAGCAGCACAACAACTGCACATTCTGCATGGTGTATGCCCCACGGGTCTAGGTAATCCCCATGATTCGGTAAGTGTTGTTTGAAAACCGCGTTGCTTTGACACATCGTTTTGTGTATCTAGATCTTTTAAGTTAGCCCCACGCTTGAACGTACACAATGGTTGTTCAAGTGGACATTCTTCCCCTTTAAGAATATGCCAATTCTTTTTAACAATTGTATTCACTTTTTTTTTACATTGAGTTAAATGTACTCACAAACACGATTCTGTTAGTGTTTTCTGTCTTCCCTTTATATTGCAACAAGGCTTCTCTATTATTATTCCGTGCCCGTTTCCGGGCCTTCGTTATGATGGAATTGGGATAGCCTATCTTTTTTAGTTTAGAGCCCAAAGTGGCCGCTTCTAGCTCAAAGGTCTCATTTACAAAACAGTTTTGTTTTAAAACGAAGGAACTGTCCCATTGGAAGGTTTTCCCTAGTAATGCTGGGATGGCATCTATCAAATTGAAGCAGAGAGTTCTTATCCGTCAGTTTATGAAATGGTCTCACTTTAAGCACCTTCTCATGGTCTTGTTCCGGCCCCTACATTTCTGTTGCACTCTTCGACATGTGCGCTCTTTCAGTTCGGCATTCGAAATGCTTAATTAAATTTGCTTCAAAATTTTCATTAATTTCGACATTAAATAGTATTTTTCCATTTATTCAGTATTCACAAGGTTACATTTATCAGACCCTTAATTGCGCTCTGCCCCTTCTAGATCACCCTTTTCCCACTTTTGTCTGGCAGGCTCACCAGTCTTTGCAATGTTCCACAACCTCTGCTTTTGCTGGACATATCCAGCTGCCTCTCCCACCTGTTACACAGCTCTGCGTGCACTTGCCGGTTTCCTCAATGTGGGCTGAGCAGCGATCTCCGGGCAGGTGAGCAGCCTGACCCACTGAAGCAGTTGCTTTGCTTCTGGTCCTCTCGTAGCCCTGCCTGCTCCCTCTCTCCGCTCTTCCCTGCTAAGCGCTCCACCCTCCAGGTTGCAGGTCTATCTCCTTCCCGCAGCGTGCCACACCTCCTGCTTCCCGCCAGCAGGTGCCTCCAGTCTCTTTCGTCTCCGACCTACTCGCCTTCTTATATTTTGTCTAAATGCCTTACCATAGTTAAGGAGACATGCTTAATCTCTACAATACTTTGCATGCCTCTTCCTCGTCTCAGTACCAGAGAGGTGAAATGGCCCACTAGTATTCATCCATCTTAGTTGCCTCTTCCTTGTCCAAGTACCATCATAGGTAAAGTGTGGGAATATGAGGGGACCTGCTTCACAATAGCCCATAAAGGCTGCGGGAGTGTTAGGTTGGTCTTCAATAGGGAAAGGGGATACCATGACTCGCCTGTGAGTACCCCACCCTCAATCCCCAAAGCCCCTCCACCCAAGTGATCCTCCCACACTTCTCCACCCCCAGGGTCAGAATCCAAATGTGATGGCCTTTCCCTGACCACCTCACTAGAAGTTCCAGGGGGAGTAGGAGTGAGGATACCCTCAGGTGTTTTACAAACCCTTCCCCAATGCATGTTGGATCGGGGTGCTCCACAGGGAAACCCTGAGAGGAAGTCTATGCTACCTTGCTCTTGGCCTTTCCAGTGTTCAACTGTGCAGCAATTTGGTTGAAGGTCCAAGAACCATTGCATTACCCGAGGGTTGGATTCCTTCCTCTGACTGATACAAACTAGAGGAGAGTGGCCTGTTATTAGGCGAAACTTAACAAGAGATAATACTTTGGGTGAATCATGGCCCACTTGATTGCCAGTGACTGAATAGTTTTTCTCTCTTGGGAAGAGCTTTCTGCTGATGTATATAATTAGATGTTCTAAACCATCATAGTTTTGCAGCACAACGGCTCCTAATCCCATTAAGGAAGCATCAGTCTGGAGGATGAATTCTTTGGAGAAATCTGCCACTTTCAAAATGGCATACGGCTTGTTTTAAGGTCGTATAGCAGATTTCATTTTCCTCTTCCTATCTGATCTTTTGGGGCTCAGCATTTTTCAATTTGTCTCAGTCTGGGTGTTTTGCTATAGAAATCGGGAATAAATCTGCGGCAGTACCTGATTAGTCCCAAAAAGTGCCTTGAATCTTTCGTAGTTTTTGGAGTGAGTGTATCGAGAACAGCTCTCACCTCTTGCTGTGGTTGGACAGTCCCATTACCCACATAAAAACCCTAATACTTTACCACAGATTGGGCCAGTTTGGACTTTTTGGGACTAGCAGTCATCCCTGCTTTTCTTAACACTGTCAGGATTGTGTAGAGGTCGTAGAAATGATCTCTCCATGTCCTGCTATGTATCACAATGTCATCTTTATAGGCTCTGCCAAATCCTGAGTAGGGTTGTAAGATTTTATGCATAAGTCTCTGGAATGTTGCAGGAACACCATGCATCCCAAAAGGCAGGACTTCCAAATGAAACAACCCTATGGGAGTGGCAAAGGCAGTTTTCCCTTGATCAGGCCATGCAAAGGAACTTACCAATACCCTTTTGTGAGATTTATCGTTGGAAGGTAGACAGTATTACCCAGCCGATCTATCAGATTGTCAATACAGAGCGCTGGGTAAGCATCAAAGGCCAAGATGGTATGCACCTTGCAAAAATCTATACAGAACCTCCAACTTCCATTGGGTTTTACCACCAACACAATGGGGGAGGACTAAGAGCTATTAGAAGGTTCTGTGATGTTAGCCTCTACCATGTTTTTAACTTCCTGAATGATGGTTTCTTTTCTAGACTCAGGTAACTGATAAGGTTTCAAGTGTACCATTTTGCCTACGGGAGTGCGGGTGTGATGATAAATACCCATAACTCCTTACAGGCTCTTCTCAAAACACATCAGGAAGTTGTGTAATAAGATCATACAAATCCTGTCTTTGATTGTTATTGAGGTCATGGGAAATTAAGGCTTTGCTTTCTGTGTCTTCGGGTAGAAGACAAGATAATATTATAGCCTGGGACTCTGAAGGATTATCCTTCCATTCCTTCAATAAATAGACATGGTAGACTTGGGTTTTATGACGGCGGTCAGTTTGTGAGATCTTATCATTACAGGGACCCATTTGTTCCAGTACCTCGTATGGTCCATGCCATCTGCGTACCAGCTTATTTTCAGAAGTAGGCAATATTACCAACACCTTCTGACCTATGGAAAAGGATCTCAAAGTAACATTTTTATCATAGGAGAACTTTTGTTGCTCCTGTGCTTTAATCATGTGAGTCTGGACTAAAGATCTACCAGCCATCATGTGTTATTTCAACCTATTTGCAATTTGGGAAAGCGGAATTGGGGCCTCTTCTCTCTCTTCCCATGTTTCTCTCAACATATCCAGGACATCCTTTGGTTCTCATCCATAAAGGAGTTCAAACAGGGAAAATCCTATTGAGGCCTGGGGGGGTTTCCGGACTGCAAACAAGGCCCAGGGTATCATTTGATCCCGGTTCTTACCATCCTGCTCAGCTAGCTTTTGTAGTATGGTTATGAGGGTTTTATTAAATCTTTCCACAAGGCCATCTGTCTGGGGATGATACACTTATGTTCTAATGGTAGTGATATGCAACAGTTGTTTAAACTACCCCCATAAGATTCCTCATAAAAGTAGACCCCTGGTCAGTCAATATCTCCTTTGGAAACCCTACTCGAGAGAAGAAAGGGAGTCAGTGTTTCTGAATTTGTTGTGTTGTGTTGCCTCTCAGGGGGAAGACCTCGGGATTACGTGTGGCTATATCTACTATAACTATAATATATTTGTTCCCCGGTTTGGAAGTTTCCAGGGGTCCCACAATGTCCATATCACTCTGTCCATATCACTCTGGGAAAAGGGAACCTCAATTATTGGTAATGGATTTAAGGGGACTGGTGGTAGTGTGCGTGTGTGAGTTTTCTGGGAGATTATGCACGCTTGAATGAAGTTTTTATATGTGCTTGAGTTTTGGACTGCCCCAGATGGACTCCTGTCAGATGTTAATGGGCTCTAAGACCACCTGCTTGTGACTTTTAGGGACACCTATTTGGGTTTTTACCAGGCCCTCTGAAGTGCTGTCTCCTCTATAAGGAAAACCATGTTTCAAAAAGACAAAATGTCCCCCTCTCTCACGACCCTCTAGCTCCAATATCACTTGAAAAAATGCTTCAGATAACCGGGGATTGTTTCTTTGGGCAAAAGCTAAGTCTGGAAGTGTCTCAGGCTCTTCCTCTTTAGTGCTTCTGGGTTCAGGGTTGAGAGTGCCATCAGATGTCTCATTGACCTTTCCAAAGCCTTGAGTTGCCCCATCTGTACTTTCCTTCCTGGATTATTTCTTCAGCCTAGGGAACACTGCTTTCTCAAGCACCCCTGGAGCGATTTTATCGCTCCAGGGGTCTTTTCCATGATTTTGTAGCAATACCTTAACATCACCTTGAAACTCTGGGTCTATTACTCCCGCTAATACATCAATTCTGAATCTCCATGCCAGCCCTGATTCGGGTGCTAATCTGATGTATGTATCATGGGGTGGAATTAGTATCAAATCAGTGGGTATCAGTCTTCTTGCCCCTGTAGAAATAGTTGTATCCCTGCTGCTTCCGATATCACACCCAATAGAGCCCTTGGAAGCTACTGAACGGTCTGATGCTATAGCACTTAGCTTTTCAAATCTTAGGATTCCCCAATTTATATCAGTTAAGCCTCATCCCACCTTTGACACCATTTGTGAAGGCATCATGAAGCAAGACAGACAACAGATTCAAAGTTCAAAATTCAATGGTTTATTAAATGAAATGTCAGCATGTTCATAGGCCTACCTTGCCCTATGCTAAGGTGGGATTTCCCTACCTGAATGAAACCGAAGGAAAATCTGAATCCGAAAGTTCAACTGAAAAGTCTGTCTGTGTCTAAAACCTATCCTTGCCCAAACAACTAAAGCAATGTGTAGGGATGTCAATAATAAAAGAAATGGTGATCAACACAAAGTTCAGAGGTTCTTCCAGTTCCAGGCTACCTCTTTAGCTCTCCTTCCCCAAGTTCAAGAAAGTTCCACAAAAGTCTAAAGCGTACCCTTCTCAACTTCAAACAGTTCCATAAAACCTTGAAGTTCCCTTTCCCAAGTACAACACAACACAGTTCCAAAAGAAAAGGGTATTGAGGCTCCGTCCTCAAGACAATATTTGCAGTTCATCAAGTCTCAGGGATCTGTTCCCCAAGACTCCAACGTAGCAACTAGTATAGGTTTCAACCTTTCAAAGTTCAACATAAATCTAGGTTCATTTGACCCTCCTTCTGGCTCGCCTCACCAGTTTACTCACAGTGCTCCTTCTTGAGTTTATTTCACAATGTCTTTGACCTCCACTGTTTAGGGTTCACTGGTCTAGGTGCAGTTGTCAGACCATATGGTCCACCCATCACAGGTCGCGCAACCAGGAACCCTAAGCCTCTTCCGCCCACACAGGTACTTCTGTGCTTGTCCCTGTGTATAGATTAACATTTAGTGTCTCCTTGTCGGCCTCTTAGCTGTGGGTTTAGCATTGCACTGCTGGCTTCTTCTGGTTAGCCTCTTGGCTTTGCCACACCATGTCACACACCGCTTAAAGATAGGAACGAGGATTGATCTTGTCCAACCAATAGGAATCTTTCCAGTGTGAATGATGTGTGTGAACATTACATTAAGGACCTTCGCCCAAACCAATGGTCTGCCTTTTAGTATGATATTCGGGATGCTGTCAGGGCCGGGGGCTCTTGATGATTTTGATTGCACAATCATTTTTACCAAATTCTTTTCACAAATATCAAGCTGTAAAACAGGCTGATTCCCGATGATAGAATGCTCACTGTTGTCCTGCCACACCAGACTGGATTCTAGTGGATGCTCTAAAGGGGTGTGAAATAGGTCCAGAACCTGTTTAGCCCATTGGTCTTGTGGTATGGGATTAAGCTCTCGAGGAGAGAAGAATTTTCTAAAATCATTATAAAACTGCCAGAATTTACGAGTATCGTGTGTTCTAGGCCAATAAAACAATTTTTGCCAATTCGCACTTCTAAGAGATGATTTATGTTGTTTCAGCCAGTTTTTATACTTCGTACCCACATTTTTCAGGGTGCTATGTCTCTCTTCAGGAGTAAATTCATAATGATTTCTGGTAGCAGCACGCTCCTTACGAAGTAATTTCTTTTGTTCTGCTATGATATGGTCGAAAGGGGCAGATTTGCTAAGCATATTATTCTGTCTTGGCCTCCATCTATTTGATAAAGATGATACTATAGTATTTACAAATAGGCCAAGATCCCAATCAGACCTTTCAAGTAAACGTGATGTTTTCCTCAGACCAACAAAGACCAACAAAGACGATTGCGGTTGACGTTTGAAGTAGCAGTGGAAGTACACATAGGGCCTCATTACACGGTAGGCGGTAAACCATGGTGCTATCAGCACTATGGTTGCCGCCGGTACCATACCGGTACCACCATGGAGGAAAGGGGAATTACCACCCCATTCCAAGGTTGGCGGGGCGGTAATTCCCCCTTTCTCTATGGCCCTTCCCCATTCCCATTTTTGCCCCATAGGGCATAATGGTAATGGGGAAGGAGCTAATTACGGTACCGCAAATTGCGGTACCGTAATTAGCACCAAGGTCCCTTTGCGGGTCCCAACTTTAATGGCTGGGCTACATAGCACATAATCGATGTATGATTTAAGAATACCGTTTGACCAGGTATAGATGGACGGATTACTACTACTAAAAGAGGGGATTCAAAATTTTAAATCAAAGGAATCTATTGTTTCAAACCATGAAGGGTGGCCGTAATGAACAGTGTCCATTCCCAAATGCAAGTCTCTTTTGTTAAAATCACCTGCCAACAAGACGACACTCAATGGGGATTGCTCACGCCATTGAATAATGACGTTGCATATCACATTTTGGTTATATTTCGTAATTAGGCCACCAGGGGGTCATAGATGTTAATAATTAGAATGTTCATTTCGGCTATAGAACCCGGCCCAAGACTTAGAACACCTATTAATGCATTTCTAGATTTATTTAGTTGAACTTGTTAAACTTAGATGACCCTTGGCCCCAATGGCCAACCCACCACCGGGACGCCCTTTCTTAGAGGGAGTAGCATTTATACATAGGGTATGAAAACCATCTATGAACAAAGACTTCGTACACCAGATTTCTTGAAATAAGAATATATCTATGGTTTCGAACAGTTTTTGACCATCAGGATGGTCTATAAAAGAGCGGTACCCCGCATATTCCAAGAAATGAATTTCAAACCAGTTGGGGCAAGTTCAGGTCAATTAGCCCCGCTGTATGAAGATACCTGCATCCACAATTCCTTTTGCTGGACGCTGACCATCGGCTTGAGTCTTTCTGTTTGAAGGGCATGAAGAGCATCACACTCAGAATTCTTAAATACAGAATGTTTAGTGGTGTGTGATTCATGAACTGTTGTGGGTAAAACGGGAGTTTTTACCTTCCTACAGACTATGAGTTAAAACCCGATTTTAAAAAGTGAATCTGCATGGGTTTTCATCATAGCCACAGTTAATGGGGAGGCAAACTCCACAAATGCCCAGTTGGTAGTACTATTCCAGTACGGCAGCTCAATTTTAAGAATATCTCTACACTGAATAATCTTCAAATAGCATATTTGCTTAGAAATGGAAAGAAGTGTAGATCTATTTAGGAAAGGACTAGAAGTCGTAGGAGAAATTTCCTCAAGAATAATCCAGGTATTTCTATCCTTTAGTACATCAGGAAGTATTGCCGGAGTTAAAGGTCTTGACACTATTTCTATTGGGTCAGATTTAAGTGTTGATTTTGTTTTGATAATTATAGCTCTTGTATCAACTACTCCTCTTTCCTTCAGATTTGTATCTTCCCCTACTGTTTCCACTCTTTATTTGGTACAGTGAGTTCGAGTGACTTATTTTGCTGCAATTTGTAAATACCAGACATACTAGGACCACGTAATTGGGCCTGTCGCAAAATGCACATCAGAATCACATTTTGTTGTCACAAAGTTCTTGGAGCTAGCTACTCCCTGTATGTTGAAGATTGTTGGTCTTGTCACCACTTCTGTATTTGCTGTTTCTGTGAAAAAGTAAATGGGAGGCTGGAGTTCTGTTGTACAGCGTTTGTTTTTTAACGCATTTCTCAATTCCTTTAGAGGGGATATTTGAACTTCGAAGTCCCAGCCGAGTGAGTTTGCTTTCCTGTTACGCCTAAATGGTGGTGGTGTGATATTATCATTACATGGAATGTATTTGGTTGCTTTGCACAAGCATCACAGTGAGTTATTCATTGTTCAGAGGCCGTTCCAAAACTATTCTTAACTACATTTTGCCCATTGATAGATTCAGAGACTTTCTTTGCAAATGCAGAGAAAAGATCAATCATTTGAAGCATTATCATCTTACTGGCCCATTGTTCCTCGAGGATAGTAGAAAGCATGGTGGATTGAGCGGCCGTCATCACATCCAATTTATCAAGATTGGACTGGCCAACAGTTGGTTGTGCCCCTATTTGATCTTCCAGAAGAATATGGTCTACTGAGTGAGAATCTGAGTCAGAGTCTGAGACAAAAGCAGCCATATTAGGGAAGCAGACATATTGGCCATATGTGATTCATCAAAAGAGCGTCCACCTTTTAATAGTTGTTCCCGACCCAGATTTACTACTAATTTTAGTAGTGAGTTATTGTTTTCGATGCCATCAGATAAGGAATGCACCGATTCCTCCTTAATAGAAACGGATGAGAGGCGTGGTGGGGGCGGCAGCTTTGAATCAACGAAGGCAGTGATAGCAGCCTGAGTTGGTGGAATATGTGAAGTAGCCTGAGCCAGGCTGTGTTTAGCGGCTCCTTTCTTAGCATTGCGTTTATTATTCATGTTCGCACTGCGCAATGTAGATTTACGAGGCATTTTGGAACTGCGTTAATGGTGAAAAAGAGGACCTGTTTTAGCCTTCTTATAACACACTTGTCAATATACTTCGTTCCAAGAAATCAAAAAGGCTGCTTATACCGCTGATCATGCATTGTACAGCCACAGTGGCCCCGGAAAAACAATTCAGCGATTTCACATGTGTTGGCCCGCTCAGGACATGCAGGAAACAAAGAGCAGTAGTCTCAGCTTGTGTCCCTTATCTAGGCATCCACAAGGGCTCCGAAACAAAAGCTCACCATTCGTCGTGTGTGCTATCACACCCGGCATTAACCGAGCGCAATCAAACAGTGAGATTGTAACAAGGGTAGGGGGAAGACGATTCAAAGGAAGAATTCCCACAGTCACCGTCACTCCCCTAAACTAGCCTAACAGTCAGCAATGAGACAGACTGCTAGCATGTTGGCTCATGAAAACGGTGATGAAGTGCCCCACTCAATACAGCTGCCAGACGAAAACCATGAATACATGTTTATACTGGTTGTATAAAGGCTTTTAGTCTGACGGGCACATAAACTGTGTAGAGATATCGCGAGAGCTCCCAATCTCGCGAGATCTCGACCGCGGCCACTAGGGCCGCCCCCGCGCGTTCGGCGCGCATTTTCGGGAGCAGCAAAGGACGTGTAAAGACGTCCTCTCCCGGCTCCTCCGAGATTTAGGCCCCGGGCTAAATAAAGTCATTTACAGCCTCCCAGCTGTAACCTCTTATCTTAGGAGCAAGCTAACTGAAGGGACTTGCCATCTACCCATCGTTAAGTGTTGAATTATGTCGAATGCTGAATAAAGGACATCACTGTTATCAAGAAGCCTCCTGTCATCATTGCAAGTATTATACTACATAAATTGGCAACGAGGATCACCACTACAACCCACGTGAAACATGCAAGGCGCGACACCACCTCCGCCCTTCCTACAAACTCCAGGTAAACCCGCCATCCCGTGGCCGCAATGGCAACCGCTATTTACGACATACGTAGAAGCAGTGGGCGGTGCGGGATTTTCGGCTGCTCGGCGCAGGGCAATGTTACTTAACGCCCTAGGGGTAGAAGGACAGAGGGTGTTTGGAAGTCTTACCCCGGGCCAGGTGGTTGGAGACAACGATGACGTATTTGAGGAAGCGGTAAGAAGAATCGTAAAAAGGTTCGCCAGTAAAGAGAACACGGTTCTCCACAGAATTCGTTTCTATAGTCGCAGACAGGAAGCCTCAGAACCCGTTGACGACTACATCACGAAGCTACGCGAATTGGCAGCGCTATGCAACTTTGGCGACAATGCTGAGAGTCTTATCTGCGACATGTTGGTGGTTCACACCAACAGCAGGAAAGTGCAGGATAAATTCATCATGGAGAAAGAACTGCTGTTAGAGAAAGCAGTGGAGATTGCCAGAGCAGTCGAGGAAACAGCTGGGAGGCGTAAAGAACTCACGGGAAGCCACAGCTCCACTGAAATACAAGCAGTGGCGTTTCGTCCGAAGAAAGAGAGACAAGCATCGAACATGAAAGAGGACAAAGGGGGCACGAGAGAACCACTGAAATGCCACAGGTGTACCAGCACGAAACATTTGGCGTTTGACAGGGAGTGTCCGGCCAGAGATAAGGAGTGCTCTATCTGCAGACGCATTGGCCATTTCTCAATTGTGTGTCGGTGGAGGAACAAGAAAGTTACAAATATCAACGTGAGTCGCAACTCGGAAAAAGAGTCGTCCTCGGAAGATGAAGGGAGACCCACCGTCATCATGGTGAACAGTACACGAGCCAGGAGAGAAAAACCCCATTGCATTATCAAAATTGACGGGATGGAAACAAAAGTCATGGCAGACTCTGGTTCCGACCTCACCATAATTCCCCTACGCACATACAAGGAAATGATGGGGATGGAAAAGGTTCAAGTGCTCACCACACGGCACAAACCCACGGTTTTTGGAGGTGCGTCAGTCGACCTTCTGGGCTATATCAATGGGAAGGTCGAGTTTAAAGGAAGGGAAACCACCACCAGAGTATATTTCAGCCAAGAGGGCCCAGCAGTATTAGGATGGGACGACCAAGATAAACTGAAAATCAAACTGGATCCCAGCACGGAAGATCAAGTACTTTCTGTCTGTGGGAGAAGCGTACCGATAGTCAAGAGCGATTATCCTGAACTTTTCTCGGAGGAGCCGGGGCATATCAAAGGCTTTGTTTACAAAATAATGCTTAAAAGGAATGCGGTCCCAGTCAAACATCGCGTGAGGCCAGTACCAGCAACCGCGAGAGACGCACTCAGGAGTCAATTGGACAAAATGAGGATGGATGGCGTCATTGAAGAAGTCGAAGCTTCTGAGTGGCTGAGCCCAGTTGTGCTCATAAAGAAACCCAACTCACCAGAGCTAAGGGTTTGCATTGACCTCCGCAGTGTAAACTTGGAAGTCATTACGGACAGTTATCCGCTACCGAGCATAAATGAACTGATTCTAATGATGAAAGAAGCAAAACTTTTCTCAAAATTGGATATGAGAAATGCATACCACCAAATACAATTGCACAAGGAATCCAAACCCCTCACAGCATTCATCACTCCGTTTGGCACTTATCAGTTTACCAAGATGCCTTTCGGCTTATCGTCGGCTGCATCGGCGTTTCAACGAATGATGGATGTCATACTACGAAAGGTCGAAAATGTGGCATATTTTCAGGATGACATCCTTGTCTATGCAAGGGATGAACAGACACACGATGCCGCACTGAGAACGGTTCTAACCAAGCTGCAAGAAGCTGGGGTGAGGTTACGCTACGAGAAGTGCGTATTCAAGGCGAAAGAAGTTGAGTACTTAGGGTACAAGATATCTGAGCAAGGGATAAGTCCCAAACAAAATTTACTGCAGGCCATAATAATGGCACCGGAACCCACCAGCAAGGAAGAAGTAAGGTCATTCCTCGGACTGGCGGAGTACTACGCAAAGTTTATTCCTAAATTCTCGGAAACCTCAGCACCCCTCCGCGAACTCCTCAAAAAGGGGTCGGAGTACTTGTGGCAAGAACCCCAAAAGTAGCCGTAGAAAGCATAAAAAGGCACATAATGGAAGCACCGTGCCTTCAACCATTTAACCCCGAGTGGAGTACTATCATCACCACAGACGCCAGTGCGTACGGATTGGGAGCTGTCCTAACGCAGAAGAAAGGTGACACAGAACATGTGGTAGCCTTTGCTTCGAAAGCCTTATCCTCGGCCGAACAGAATTATTCCACCATAGAGAAGGAAATGTTAGCATGTGCATGGGCGGTGGAACATTTCAGAACATACGTGTGGGGCACAAAATTTAGGTTGGTAACAGACCATAAACCCCTCATCCACATGCTCAGCCCAGGAGGCACCAAAGCGTCAACCCCCAGACTGGCACGCATAGCAGCCAAATTGCAGGAGTACACATTTGAGGTACAGCATATCTCAGGATGGAAGAATTCGCAGGAAGACTGCATGTCAAGATTACCTGAGGGTAAAGACAAGGCCACCACGTTTCTGCAAGAGGAATGCATCGTGGCATCCATCACAGATCTCAAAGCACCGGACTACTTAGAACTCAGCGAGAAGCATTGGGCCGAAGAAGATGCAAAGGACCCAACCATGGCGAGAATACGAGAATGGATCAGGGAAGGGTGGCCAAATGAAAAGGCGATGCCAGAAGGCATGAGGCCCTATTGGAAGGTAGCAGACGAGATATCAGAAATAGATGGCATTATATTGAAAACGGACCAGATAATCCCACCCGTAGGCATGAGAAGGACCATTCTCTGCAGAGCCCACGCGGGCCACCTAGGGAACACTATGACCCGTCGCAGAGTGAGAGAGGCCTACTGGTGGCCGTCCATGGATCAAGAGATTCGCACCATGATAGAGAGATGTCATGAATGCCTCAACAGCGACAAGCGCTTAAAGGTCAGACAGGTGCCTCTGATTCCCACAGAAGTACCAGAAGCGGTGTGGTCAAAAGTCGGCATAGACTTTATAGGACCCTTGGAGGCGATGACATCCGAACATCGCTATGGCATCGTACTAGTGGACTACTTATCAAAGTGGGTTGAGGCTGAGTTTGTCCCAAACATCACAACAGCGACAGTTATTGAAGTCCTCACGGAAATTTTTCAAAGGGAAGGACTCCCCAACAAAGTGGTAACGGACAATGGGGTGCAACTAGTTTCAAAGGACATGGAACAATTCCTGAGGAAGCACCACATACACCAGAAGAAAGCAGCGTTGTATCATCCTCAAGCCAACGGATTGGTAGAGAGAGCGAACAGGTTTATAAAAGGTGCCATCCAGCTAGCAACAGCTTCCGGAATGGACCCGCTCAAGACAACCAAAGAGGCCATAGCGGCCCACAGACTTACTCCTAACGGGATCACTCAAATATCTCCGTTCCGTATGTTAAGAGGGAGAAGAGCAGCTTCGACGCTTATACCACCATGGCTGACCAAAGTAAGGGAAGATGAAGAAGTAGACATGTCAGAGGTGGTGTGGAGAATCGAAAACAGCAAATCACGCATGAAAATGTGGAGTGACAGGAGAAGAAGAACCAAACAAGCGTCAGACATTAAAGAGGGAGATTGGATCAAAATCCGTCCACCGACAAAGGATCAGATCACGGGCTCTCGCTACAGCAGGCCAATAAAAGTGATCCACAGAGGAACCAACCACGTCCGCTCCGAAGACGGGCGCACGTGGAACCTGGAAAGAGTGGCCCTGTTCCAGAAGAGACAAGAGAGAGCAAGGACCCCGGAGAGATCAGAAGCGGAAGGAAGTATGGACTGCGAGAGAGAAGTAGAACGTGAGCCGGAGATTGACGACAGAGAAAGGGAGGAAACAGAGATGGAACCGGATGTACCCACAGCAGAACGAGAACTGGAACACCAGGATGCCCACAGTGAGAGAGGTGACCGGCCAAGAAGAGAACACAGAAGACCGGTGAGATACAATGACTATGTACTGCAATAAACTGCCTTTGCATTATCAGGGGGAGGTGTGTAGAGATATCGCGAGAGCTCCCAATCTCGCGAGATCTCGACCGCGGCCACTAGGCCGCCCCCGCGCGTTCGGCGCGCATTTTCGGGAGCAGCAAAGGACGTGTAAAGACGTCCTCTCCCGGCTCCTCCGAGATTTAGGCCCCGGCCTAAATAAAGTCATTTACGGCCTCCCAGCTGTAGCCTCTTATCTTAGGAGCAAGCTAACTGAAGGGACTTGCCATCTACCCATCGTTAAGTGTTGAATTATGTCGAATGCTGAATAAAGGACATCACTGTTATCAAGAAGCCTCCTGTCATCATTGCAAGTATTATACTACAAACTGCAATCTCAAAGGAAAAGAGCTCCACCAATTTAGCAGTTTTGAAACAGGCGAATAAATGAAATGACTTCATAGCTTTTTAGATCAGTTATGTAAAGTGTTTGTTGGAAAGGTGGCGCCTTATCCCAAAAGGAGCAATATGAAGCTTTGAGTGCGGGCAGACTTCCGTGTTGATGTAGTGAGTCCCAAGAGTCACAGGAGCCACAGGAACACGGAACACTCTGCAATTCACTCCACAGTCCGCGTCGCTGTAAGATGGGGTTTTAAAGTCAAACACATCACGCTTCAGTGGAAATGGGGGACAGACTTCCAGGAGTCCAACGAGGAAAGGCAGAAGGTAAAGTATTTCAGGCGCACGGAACACTCTGCAATTCACTCCACAGTCCGGTCGGCTGTAAAATGGGGTTTTAAAGTGAAGCACGTCACGCTTGAGTGGAAATGGGCGACAGACTTCCAGGAGTCCAACAAGGAAAGGCTGCAGGTAAAGTATTCCAGGCGCATGTAACATTCTGCAATTCACTCCACAGGAGTAATTAAAGATTGTTACTTTTGTGTTTTTGGTTCTCTGTGAATTTGTTAGACACCCGTTGGCGTATTCTAACTGTATAATCTTGTGAAAGTAGCATAGTGTATTAAGTAATTATAAAGTTGATATTGTGCTTTTAGTGTATTGTAGTTAATGAATGTAGTCGGTTCTGTTGAGTTATACGTAAAGTAGTTAAATTCCCATTGGTGTATTCTAACTGCATATTGTTGTAATTGTTAATTTTACATGTAATTTAATGAGTATATTTGGGTTTGAGGAATATTTTGTTAGATTTGCTGGTAACCTTTGTTTTTCAGTAACAGAAGTGCCATTACTTTCAAATGAGCCACTTCTTTTTTTGACATCTGTCTTATAGTGTCCTGAAGTGGTTATGGCACCAGGGTGGTATATTATGCCTACTGTTGTGAAGGTTTTCTTACTAAGAGATACTTGGCCGTGTGTAAAGATAGTGAGTTTACAGTTATTTTTAGTGCCATCTGCATTAAAATGACATATTGGCCCTGTGAATCGGTACAAAGTTTGTGGCTGAAAAGGTTTTCCCGAAAGAACATCGAAAAATATGGCAGGGGTAAGGGCATGTAAGGGGTAGGATGGGGCAGGGTATAGGGAATAAATAATAGAGATGGGGGTTGGGGTGGACCCCCCAAATAAAAAAAATCAAACTGTGATGCATTTTGTCTGCTTAATATTTTTGACAAAAATAACTGCGAAAAAAATGGGGATGAATGTATATCGAACCTATAAATCTATTTGTATGGTGGAGCGATTGTCTGAATTGCAAAAAGAGCATAATATGCGATGATTTGCATTTATGATATGATATGGCATTTATAATGTGTCTATACACAAGTGTTTCAAGGCGCAATGAGGCAAGGGAGGGGGAACAAAGGGAAGACAGACAACGATCTTACTAGGCCAGGTGACATTCAG
This sequence comes from Ambystoma mexicanum, assembly GCF_040938575.1. Lineage (NCBI taxonomy): Eukaryota > Metazoa > Chordata > Amphibia > Caudata > Ambystomatidae > Ambystoma > Ambystoma mexicanum. The sequence goes on from NC_090924.1 coordinate 1,046,098,210, forward strand.
ATTGCGCAAGTGAATGGGTAGGGGGAACAGGAAAAGTGTGTGGGGGAAGGGAGAGAGAAAAGTGCAGTACATGGGATCGTATAATAAATAAGATAAATAAAAACGGCCAGCTGGAGGCAAGGTAAGTGCAGACATAAGTGCTGGTAGGGGGACTGTAGGGATACAGAAAACAGTCCCCAGGTGCATGGATTGCCAGGGAGGCAGTGCAGGTGTGCAACTGGCGGGGCATGAGCCCGAAATCAGAAAGGATGGCCAGGTAACCAGTGCAGTTTCAGCCAGGAATTCAGCAGGGGAGAGGGGGAGAGAAAGCAGAAGAAAAGAAGAGGGTTTTGAGGTGCTTCCAGAACCGGAGATGGTTCTCCTCAAGTTTCAGGGAGGCAGGAAGGCTGTTCCAGAGGGAGGCCCCTGCCGAAGAGAGAGATCTACCACCAACTCGTTGCTTGGAGAAGCGACTGACCCTGAGGGAGTTGGAGGCGGATGAGCGAAGAGCTTGAAAAGGAAGATATTTAGGAAGAGAGAGTTTAAGGTATTGCGGCCCCAGGCCCCAGAAGGACTTGTGGACAATGCAGAGGGTTTTGAACTTAATCCTCGCAGCCACTGGGAGCCAGTGCAGAGATTTCCGTCTTGGAGAGATACGATCCCTGGGCTTGAGGCCAAGGACAAGTCTCGCAGTCCTGTTCTGGATAAGTTGCAGAGAGCAGAGAGTAGAGGCAGGCAGATTTAGATAGAGGCTGTTACAATAGTCCAGCCTAGATAGAACCAGGGCTCTGGAGGTAGTGAGCTTCTGGGGCAAGGAGAGGAAAGGAATAATACCTCTGAGGAGGTGCAGCTGGTAGTGTGACTTCTTAGAGACGTCAGAGATGTCAGGAGAGAAGGAGAATGTGGAGTCGAAGATGACCCCGAGGTTTTTAGCATTGCAGGTGAGAGCAGGAAGAAGGGCCAAGAGAGTCCAGCCAGAGAGCTGCAGGGAAGGAGGGAGTGGGTGTGCCGATGAGTAGAATCTCAGTCTTACTGGCATTAAGGCAGAGGCCATTGGCGGCACACCACTCCTGGAAAGCAGACAGACAGTCAGAGATGAGGGAAGGACAGGAGGAGGCCGAGGGTAGCATGAAAATTAGCTGGGTATCATCCACATAGCACTGAAATTTGGGGCAGTGAGTGGCGATGGGGTGGGCAAGGAGTGCCAGGTATTGGTTGAACAGCCAGGGAGAGAAGTGAGATCCCTGGGGGACACCACAGGTAGAGAAAAAGATATTGGAGAAGAAGGACCCAAGTTGGACCTGGGAGGGCTGGTCGGAAAGGAAAGAAGTCAGCCACGCCAGAGCGTGACCATTGATAGCCAGGTTCTCACAGAGACAGTTGTGCTGGATGGCATGGTTGACAGTGTCAAAGGCAGAAGAGAGATCAAGCAAGATGAGGACGCACGGGGTGTTAGAGTCAAGGTTGGAGTGCAGGTCTTCACAGATGTTCAAGAAAGCAGTTTCCGTGCTTCTGGCAGCTCTGAAGCCAGACTGATGGTCATGAAGATAACCAACAGATTCAGTGTGGAGATTAAGCTGGGAGATGGCCAGTCTCTCCAGGAGCTTGCCCAGGAAGGGAGTGATGGAGATTGGGTGATAGTTAGCCAGGCAGGAAGGGTCGGCAGAGGGTTTCTTGAGAAGAGGGTGAACAAGGGAGTGCTTCAGAGGGATGGGGGATGGGAAGACTCCAGTGACGAAGGAATGATTACAGAAATCAGCCAGGGCAGTAGCCAGGGAGTCAATGTGGTCCTTGATAGTTTTGGAGGAACAGGGGTGAATCTGTTTCGACAAGACTTTCATAGATCAGACTTGTCTAGATACCTTGTTTGCAGAGAAAAGGGGAAAGGCAGAGAATGAGGGAGGGGGTGGCTGCAGAAGGGCCAGAGGAAGAGCAGGGAATAGAAGGAGTGAGGTGATAGAAAGAGAGTGAGGACAGGAAGTCCTGAGTTTTTGAAATGAAGTGTGGCAGGATTGGCCAGTTCCTTGCAGATTTTAAAGAGTTCAGTCGAGTTGTTAGATGCCGCAAAGATGCAGGCTTGGATATGAGCTCTCTTCTTGGTGAGGACAGAGCCGGTATTGCCTTTGCAGCAGGCGGCAGGCCAGTTTGTCAGAGGATGAACATGAAGCACGCCATTTCCTCTCAGCCACCCTACACTTGTGTTTTAGGGTGATCAGGTCTGAGTCATACCAGAAGTTACACTTGGCTTTGGGCTTTGGGCTTCAGGCGGATTCTCATGACAGGGGCAAAGATATCAAGAGCATCAGATATAGATGAGTGGAGTGTGGAGAGGGCTGTGTCAGGGTGAGAGTCAGCCAAAGAGGGAGGAGGGGGCGAGAAGGTTGCGGCGAAAGCCTCACACGCGCTTCATGGGTCAGGTAACTGAGAATGTGGGTGGCAGTGATGGAGGTGGCTTGGCCTGAGGGGTAGGGAGGGTGAGGTGGAAGGATAGGAGAAAGTGATCACTCCAGGAGAGAGGAGTGGAGAGAGGGACAGAGAGGGAAAGGTCTGAGGAGATCAGAACATCGAGAGTGTGCCCTGCAGAATGAGTTGGACCAGAGGGGAGAATGGTGAGTGAGAGAGAGTCACAGAGGTTGTGAAAGAGTTCAGAGGGGGGACAGGAGGCATCCAGGTGGATGTTGAAGTCTCCAAGAAGGAGGAGTTGAGTGGTTGTGGCCAGAAGTGAGGAGGAGAGGTCCGCCCACTCAGAGGGGATGGAAGAAATCGGACCAGGTGGGTGATATATAGTAGCCACAGTAAGGGAATGGCTAGGGATGAGAGAGCCTGCAGACGAGGCATTCATAAGAGGAGTAGGTCTGCATAGGAGTGACAGAGGCAGGAATCCACTCAGGGAAGATTCGGGCAACACATTTTGCAGAAGGTGTTGAAATGGAATCACAATGTAGTAGAGATACATGCAGAAATCGCTCATTGGGGATGTGCTCCTGTGAAACATGGTTGCAAAGAGTTCATGTATATTTTGACGTGTATGGAATCTGGAAGATTTCATTTATAGGGATGTTATTTGTTTCTAGTACTTGCAATAAGTACAGTAGGAATTCTTGTGGATCTTGCTATGCTATGTGTTTATGGATAATTTAACCATTCCTGCACAGTACTGAAATGCCTGCCTTATTCCTGAGACACTGTATGTATAGTGTCAGGATTATTAATGGCATTTGTGTGTAGGACGAGCATTTGCAAACACAACTGGTCTGGGCCGATGAAATCCATTTTCTCTATAATTGGTGGCAATTGGGAGAGAAGATTGATTACTACATTTGCATGGCAATGTATTCCATTTGTGTTGATGAATTTAAATGGACCAGAGAATTTCGTCTCTGTTTCATATAATGATCCTGCATTGTTTTTTTTGGGGGGAGTTTTGGGGGGATTTTGGGGAGATCTGCTATGGTTTCTCTGTGTACTGTTTGTCTTTTTCTTTTTTTAGGTACAGGGTACATACCGAGATGCGAAGTGTACAGAGCATGCAGCGTGTTGTTTTCTAGGATGCAAGGAATGTCAATGTTGACTTTTTTTGCATCAAAGTTAACTAAGAACAAACCATTGAGTGTATGGATACACAACAGTGCATTACGTAACTCATACCTTCTTTGAATACCGTGCTGCCAATGTCAATATGTGCGTGGTTGAGGGTTTGACCTTGTGACTTGTGAATACTGACAGCATATGCAATTGACAGAGAGAAGTGTTCTCTGCGTATATACATATCTTTGAAAAGAAGCAAACATGTGGTCACGTGGGCATTGTTTTAGTTTCTGCAAGTTTGTCAAAACGGATGTTGACAAACTGGATATTGCCTGGAAACCAGCAACTGTTCCAATTGCTCCATTGACTAAACCTTGTTCTATGTCAAGGTTACATTTTAGTATGACTCTGCAGTTTAGACACAGAGTTAATAGTGTTTCTAATCCAAATGTGTTAGAGATAGATTTTTCTAGCCTATTCTGTAATTTGATTAGTAAATTCAGTCATCTGTACAGTTAATTTGGTCATTTGATTTTCAAGGTTATGCAATTTTTTGTTGCTGTTTTCGTCTTCATATTCCTTATGATTATTTTCATGTTTTTCTTCCCCTGTTCTACATTGTGGAGTACAATATATATCGATGTATTTGCCATTAGTAAATTCTTTATCAGTTATATCCTCTTTAGTGAAAAAACTGTTCCAGCCACTCAAGTGTGCTTGCCATTTCTATGAAAATATATGATGGATATTTTTAGTTATAGTAATAATGTTTAGAATAAGAAAGAAGGTATTGTTTATTAAGTTGTGAGACAATGTTCTGTTCTGTTAGATTATTGTACTCCAGTGCATGTGAGGTGTTAAAATGAATTGTTGACATAGTGTGCCTAGTTATGTGAAGTATTTGGTATAATCCTTAATAAAGTGTGATTATTTATAAATGTGTTTTCTATTGTGAAAGTTATCATTTTATATACATCTACATTTGGTGTGTATCAATTGTTGATAGTGTTGCTTCATGTAAAATGTTTGTATGAAAAGAAAACAAAAACTAATTATGTGTTGTCCCCTGTGATTTTCGGTAGTATAAATGCTACCTTTCCCCAGGTACATTCTCAAACTGACGATACTGTCTGTGGACATTATTTCTGTTTTATGGCAGTGGAGAATGATTTTTAGGTATAAAGATTAAATATAGAAATTAGGTAGATACAGGAAAGTAGGGAAGACTGGTAAAAACATATGAAATTCAGTGAAAAAACTTTAGTTAAAGGCACGTTATGGTTGCAAAGTAAAATCAAAAAACCCAAGAAATTCACCAGTTATGGTAAGGTATGCAACCATAACTAGTGCCACCACCATGCACTGGTAAGTCTAGCACCCATGAAATCAAAGATGACATCAGAAATGACATCATCAATTACATCAGATATCCTGGGAAATTATTTACCCTTAGTGATAGTGAATATTTTAAGCATGGGACTTCATGTGGTTATATTGCATTACATTCTTAGAACAGAAGGAGGGACTCCGGGGTATAATGCTACAAGGTCATCCCTGGTAACAATAAAGACAACTCTAAACCAACAGAGCTCGAGCATGTGTGTATAGGCCAGTGTTCATGATACAAGAAAGTAGCGCAACTTGAACCAAGATAAATAATTCAATTACCCTATTACCAATTTTCATAGAAAAATGCAATTTATTAGCATATTCAATACAGCCTTAAACACGTTATCATGAAATCTAGGCAAGTAAAAAATTCAGTATATCAAGTGACATGTGCAACTAAACTCTAACTTGATCATTCCTAGTAATTTGAGTGATCAATAAAGTAATTACTACATCAGTTTACCTAGACAACAAAACAAAAAAGATAGGTTTAAAACACAAACAAGACAAATCAATCACACTAAATAATGAGTCGTGCTAGGTACTAACACTTCATCTGTATGATGTCTAACACACAATTAGATCATGATGGTACACTCATTCGCATTAGGTGTGTAGATTAATAACCCAACATGTTTCTGTCCTCTCAATAGATAAAAATATATCGGGAAAATTTTTGGCGGCGAAAAGCCTTCTTTATTGTCAACAGCGACCCTATTTTCAGTTGTGTATAGTGATCGCCGTAAGTTACAGACCAACTTGTCTGGAATTGCAAAGCGTAGCTTCGTCAGTCCTTTAATGGTCTGATAAATCTGGTAAGCAGTGGAGAGTTATTCCTTCATATATACATCTCTTGTATAATTGAGTGTTGGTACATTTGTTAGGTGACAATATGAATCTGGAGGGGCAAATGAAGTTGGTCCTCGCACGTTCAAGGTAATCTGAACCGTTATGCATTTCAATCTCGTATTCAGTGATGCAGATCTTGTACAATGGAACTACATCTTGCGGGATGTGACGTTCAATCAGAGCTTTCACTGCTTTTGTGTACTCAGAAACCACTCCATCTGTATGGCCAACACAACCACTCATATTGCATTAAAAACATGATTCATATACTCTAAAGGTTCTTTATATGTAGATGTTAACCTTCTATTGTACTATTAAGTTACTTTCCTCAGGGTTTTTAGAGCTCATGATCACATACATGGGACAACAAGCTGGCCATAGACAGATAATACACGTGTTGTACTTCTTGATGCACTTTACTCTTAGTTTCATTTTCTGGTCATTATATTTGTTTCTTCCTTATAAAAGTGTCCTTGTATCTGCCTCAGATTTGTTTGCATTGATGCTGCACATATTATCTATATAGTAAACTGTGTATGTAGTAATTCTTGCATTGTTATTTTTTCATTCCAAGTTCAACATTAGTCAACATTCTGATAGGTTTGCAGTTATGATTTTAGTTGGTATGGTTGTGTAGAGGAGGAGCCAAAAGCTTCTACAGGAAGTCCCACCCCTAAATTGCCCATATGTTGGGAACCAGAAATAGTGACAAGCAAGACACCTGTAATGATGCCTATAACACGAGCAGCCTTTGAAGCAAAGAATCCATTAAGGAAACCATTATTTATGTATCCACAGAGAACTGACAGCCTCTTGGGAAAGATCCCAGAAGAGAACGCAAAGACGGATGAAAGACAAGGCTGGTGATGTCGTATGAATCAAAGTGACAAACCTCAGAGGAGATGACAGGAAAGAAGATGAATAGACCATATAGAATCTGATGACGAAGTAAGAATCGAGTAAACCTTCATATATGGGATGATGATAAAACATGTGAAGAGCACGGAAGAAACAGACAACCATTTTATAATTGTACAGATGCAGTAACGCAAGTAGAAAAAGTAACCAAATGCTGGCTATGTAGAGAATAGATTGCGGCGATGCGTCAAGGTATATATATGCATATATATATGCATAGGAATCAGGAGGTTCCACATCGTATTTGGGCAAACTGGACCCTGTGAATAGAAGAGCTGGAAAAGTGTGGCACAGCAAAGTAAGCCTGGTTGTGGATGGAAGAAGAATCAAAGAGGCCTACCTGGCCCAGTGTCAAGGGATGAGGCAGCCAAGAAACTCCTATTAAGGTGCGGCGGAAGGACATTGAGTGGTAAGTTTTATATATTATTAAATACAACAAGGAAGCTCAAAACATGGTCTCCAGTCTCTTGATCAGATGAAAATAGACTTTGGGCAGGATACACGGAGAACAGAAGATAAAGTCATACTCACACTCCCTTTTATTTCCAGGAGCCGTGATACTTTGTAAGGTCGAGTTCAAACGACTAGTCTCATTGCAGACAGCTTGAGTGATGATAGATGATGGGTTAATTGGGTGGGGAGGCATGACCAGGCCGGAACTACCCGCACCTGAAGTACTAACTTGCATGCTGCTAACGAGTGGAATATTCCAGAATGTTACAAGCGTGCCAACCAATTATAAGGGGCCACGTACCAAAGAGCCCTATAGTTTAGAGGTCCAATGAGACGTTGTGTATTTTATGACACTCACAATGACTTGCACACGTGGTGGGCAGAGATGTCCACCTGACAGTAGAGGCCCAATCACAACACCAACCCTCATAGAAAGTATATCCTCTGTTACCCAATCACAGACTTAAATATGTTTTCTCAGTTTACCACGTAGTGTGATATCAATAGTATATAAACATGTTTTTGTATGGTTTTTGCTGAGATTTTGCTGTCAGACATCCGATGACCTCCATTGTACTCCATGTTTTAGATAATTGTTATTAAAACAGACCAAGGGCCTCATTACGAGTTTGGAAACCGGGCTCCTTTTCCAGGTTCCTGCAATGGGGACTTATAGGGTCTTTCCGACATAGGAGGACCCAGTAAATCCTCCTTGCAGGAACCATTCCCCATTCCCTTTTGAGCCCCCATTATAAGTGTCACGTTGTTACCTCCCTCTTCCCCTTGCAGGACCCGGAAAGGATGCCTGGTTTCACCAAACCAGTTTCAGGGTAATCAAATTCATTTAGGGTGGTAGTGAAGGCCACATAGCTATCCAGTAATGGGTTGCTCATGGTTACAAAGGTATTAGGAATTGGTGGGGATGATAGTGAACTGTACAGTACACTAATCCAGAGATTCACTTAAGCTTTTGTGGGAAACATAACATTTCTTTATATCAGGGCTTCTGCCAGCTGGAAGGCCTTTTCAAGCAATTACCACTTTATGAAAGATTATATTTCCCAACCGGCTGACTTTTGTTGGTCAGCGTCTGCACAGCATCCATCAATTCCTACATGTGTTCCATGTGGGACTGTATCCTTTGGCATTGCAATCTATCAGTAATTAGTCTTACTATAGCTGATTTGCATTAGCGGGAGGTGAAGAGATAAGATTTTTCCCTGATGGATGCCATCATGTCTCCCAGTGAGAGTTCAGCACAGACAAATGAGGACCCAATTCAGAGGAAAACCATTCTCAAGAAGAAAAACTCCTAGTAGGCGTACTTGGTAGGTAGATTGAATCCACAGCAGGACTGTATACCACGATAAGAAAAGATGACACAGGTGTCTTTACTGTACTGGCCAATAAAATGGAGTTTGTTGCTTTATTTTTAATGGTTGTGCATGATCATTGACCTACTTTTATACACAAGGACTGTGAGGGGACCATGCCACAGGTCCAATTTCTGCTGTTCTACAATTATAATGTGAGGGATGTGTATTCTTTTGGAATTGGTAAATGCCACAAATTACACAGTAGGGCACAGTTAGGACATAGTTGTGGATTCTAGATGTTTACCAGTAGAGGAACACTTTTTTAAAGTACTAGAATAAAACATGGAAAGATGTGGTTGGTCATTAAACTGGAAGCAGTCTCCAGATTACAATTTGCGGCTGGGAGACATTGAATGTAATTGGTCAATAGACAGGAACCTCTAAACATGTATTTATTTCCTCTCACCAAATGAATTACTGATCCAATTAAATCAATTAGTAGGTTAGACCAATATAATGTAATCTTTGTTTTTTGTAGGGGAACCTGATTGTTGAGTCAAGTAAGCCAGAAATGTGCACGCACTAAACAATTCTTTAAATTAATTTAAAATCAAATATTGATCCATTTGCAGCCACGAGAGACCTTCCATTCAATTCAGATGGCCTTTTTTCAAACCCCCTTTTTTATCACCTGCCATTACAACATCATGAGTGTTGCCCAGCAAAAACCTTTGTAAAGATGTAGACACCATGGACTGGTTGTATACAGACTGGGGTTTCCTAACAGCCCATCTTGAATTTGGAATATCCTATAAAATTTAATTAGTACTCACACATCTTCCTTTCTCTAATAATCCTGTTTAGTTAAGGGAATGTTTACTGGATATCGATAGTATTGATAGAAATTACCAATAATGTGATTTTCCTTTTGAGCAGTAATCACATCTCCATCTGATACATATCTACTCCACTGGCCAATTAAAAATGTGATGGCTGCTAAAGCTCCTGTTTTTGCTAATTAGTAGGCCAAATCATTCCCTGTTTTGCCAAGACCCTATAACTTGGGTGGTCATGCATTTTCAGTATATTGTCAAGTAATGTGAGGTGACCAAATCATTAAAGGTTTCTATCAGCTGTCATAATGTCAAAGGTTTGTTGTTTAAACAAGGCACACCCCTGGACTTCCAACTTATACAACATTTCACAAATTCATTTCAGGCATAATTAGAGTTGGTAATTATAATCAGTTACTGAAGCTAATGGTACATGGTCCCGGGAGGATAGCTCAGTGGCAACGTGCTTGCCTTGGAAGCAAGATGACACGAAGCAACACAGGCTCATTCCCTGGGTCCGCGCTTAGAGATCTCTCGGTATTTAAGTTCATTATAAATATGCAACTAAGACAACAACAAAACATTCGTAACAGCGCCTTGATGCCCCTGGCTGTGTGAGTGCTTTAAAAATGCAAATAAAATAAAAAATATGGCCATGAGTATGGCTTGATGAATGGCCATTAACTGTGCCATATGACTATCCACCCATAAGTTTCCAAAGGGACAACCTGTTCTTCCTCACCATTCTCTTTGAGATTGTAAGAACATCTTTCCACATAAACCGTGGGCAGTCACTGGCAGGTGTTTTCAAAATACACTTTATGTGGCCAAATTAGACAAGCCAGCATATTTGTCGTCCTTTTTTAATATTATTATTTTATGTAGAAATATTCAGCACAGTCATGTATATCCACCAATACAAGCAGACTTGTTTTATGTTGCACCATTTCTCATCTATTTAGTAGTAATACCCATCACTTACACAATATTGTAGCCATTGGTAGAAGGCTTCAACTAGAAATTATTTCCACTAATTCAATTGATGGAAATTCTTCAATGCCCATTGTTGAGATGCCTATTAAAGAAACGTATTTTATAGTGGTTCTTTTACAATGAAGGAATGACACCAATCTAGCAATAACACAGCACATAAATAATAAAAAAAAATGTTGGCGATGAAAGGGTCGGCGATGAAAAGTACCACGACCAAAAATACGTTGGCGAAATCGCTTAAAACCATTAATATATAGGCTAGAAGACAATTTTGAGGATCATATGTCAAGCTAGAGGGTCTGATGTGCTGATGTGGAGAAGAATCCACTTATCTGGAACCTCAGCCCTAATTGGTTCAAATCCCATCAGCTAACTTAAGAAAAGTCTTTATGCAAAGCAGAATGAACCTAATTGCAATACTTACAGTCTGTGGTCCTAGGCTTGATATTGAATGAATACTGATGTTATCAGCTGGTACAAATGAAGGAAGATGTGAGAACCTGAAAGATCTGCAGGTAATACATCTGGGCAGATTTGGACATAGCAGAGACATGATAAAAACAAAGCAATTTGGAATTCATTGATTCTCAGGAACACTAGTATCTCTAACCATCGCAGAAAGTAAACTATGGCTCATCATAAAAGGAAGACTGTTTGATATATTGAATATAGAAGAGGTGTTAGGTTTTGATTGCTGCATACATTGTGGCAAACTCCAACACAGTTGTATTGTATTCAGCGTAGGGATTTTTGCTACATGCATGTACTTTTACATTGTATCTTTTGTGAGTTTATGGGTACATGAGTGGTTAGTTTTTGAAACAGAGCACTTGACAGGTGGCAATACAAGGTTGCATTACAGAACAGTGATTGCCACACAAGATGCAGACATGGAAACCAGGGGTTAAGTTATGCAAAACCATGAATTATCTACTTTTGATGGGATTTTACGTTATTTAAGACAGAGTCTGCTTTTTAAAGTTAGTTTTCTTGTTATATTAGTTCTCATACAATATCCTGATCTTTTTTATTTCCTATTATTAATTCTTTGTTCCTTTTTTTTCTTTATTATATTTCTCAGTCCAAGTTTTTCGACATTTATGTTTTCCGATGCATTTATTCAATATAGATTTGGTAACAATTGTCGTCTTACACATGGTGTTAAACAAACAGGTTCTTTCTGCTATGTAATGCATTTTCATGTTGTCATATTTGCATAACATTCTTATGGAATTACAGGCAGCTACACATCCGTATGGGTCACTCTATAAGGAAAGATGCATCAATGTGCTTACATTATAATGTAGTGGTGCCACGTGATGACATTGGTTAATGATATCAGCAACATCACCAAAATCTCGTTTTCTTGCGCTTTCTTGTGGCTATATGTATAACTATGAATTTAGCACATTTGCCTGTGTTTTGTAAGAAAAATATTTTTCATAGACACTCCTTTTGATCATTTTGAGAAGCAGACCTACTAGGTATAAGGAAACCTGCTTGCTGACATGAATCTTTTCTTTATATTTTTCAGCCTGATGGTACTATTTATAATGAAAGAGCATGCTTAGATAAGTGATTTTAAATGAGATTTACAGGGTAATTCATAGAAATTCGCACAAAAGAGGCGCACGCGACTGGCGCACAGCGTGCCCGTGCGAATGTCTGCGCCAGCCGCGTGCGCTAAAATCGATTTCCGCGCACAGCGTATTCATGGATTTTCGCATCCAAAACCAGCCGTGGCGCAGGGTGGCACAGCGACCCTGCAGCAGCGCCAGTTACGCCCCCAAGAACGCCCTCGCGCAAGGAAAAGCCTTCAAAAACCCAAATAATCGCGAAGGGCTGTGCTAACCCTGGACCAGTTCACAGGGTTGGCAAACAGCAAACGCCAAGCGGGGAACGTGTATTTCAGGGGTTCGCGGGAAGTTTCACACGCGATTGTCCTGTGTACGTGTGCATCAGGGGTGCGTGGGAAGTGTCACACGCAAAATCAGCAGGGTACGTGTATTTCAGGGGTGCGCGGGAAGTATCACACGCGATTCCAGCAGGGTACGTGTATTTCAGGGGTGCACAGGAAGTATCACACGCGATTCCAGCAGGGTACGTGTATTACAGGGGTGGGCGTGAAGTTCCACACGTGATTTCAGCAGGGTACGTGTATTTCAGGGGTGCGTGGGAAGTATCACACGCGATTCCAGCAGGGTACGTGTATTACAGGGGTGCACGGGAAGTTCCACACACGATTTCAGCAGGGTACGTGTATTTCAGGGGTGCGCGGGAAGTTCCACACGCGATTGGCCCTGTGCGAGCAGGGTACGTGTATTTCAGGGGTGCGCGGGAAGTTCCACACGCGATTTCAGCAGGGTACGTGTATTTCAGGGTTGCGCGGGAAGTTCCACACGCGATTTCAGCAGGGTACGTGTATTTTAGGGGTGCGCGGGAAGTTCCACACGCAATTTCAGCAGGGTACGTGTATTTCAGGGTTGCGCGGGAAGTTCCACACGCGATATCAGCAGGGTACGTGTATTTCATGGGTGCGCGGGAAGTTCCACATGCGATTTCAGCAGGGTACGTGTATTTCAGGGGTGCGCGGGAAGTTCCACACGCGATTTCAGCAGGGTAAGTGTATTTCAGGGGTTCTGGGGAGTACTACATGTGAATTGGCCGTGTGGGTCCTCCCAGGTGTTCGCTCTACAACCTCCACGGCCCCTGCAGGCAGCCCACACCACGGGGGACTACCCTGCACCCCTGCTCATGTCCCGCAGGCAACCCATTCACCATGGGCATGCCCCCCAGCCAACCCACATGTCACCTTGCACTACTGATCAACAATGCATGTCTCCCAGCACCCCCACCCCCCAGCAGTCAGGGGCACCCTCCACCAGGCCCCCACTCATGTCCCCTATTATCCCTACCCCCCAGCAGTGCAGGGGCAGCTTCCACCAGGCCCCCACTCATATCTCCCACCACCCCCACCCCCCAGCAGTGCAGGGGCAGCCTCCACCAGGCCCCCACTCATGTCCAACTCATGTTCCCCTGCACCCCCACCCCCAGCACTGTGGGGCACCTGCCAGCAGGCCCCCATTCATGTCCAACTCATGTTCCCCTGCACCCCCACCCCACAGCACTGTGGGGCACCTGCCAGCAGGCCCCCCACTCATGTCCAACTCATGTCCCCCTGCACCCCCACCCCCCAGCAGTGCAGGGGCAGCCTCCACCAGGCCCCCACTCATGTCTACCACCACCCCCACCCCCCAGCCACCAGGGGCAGCCTCCACCAGGCCCCCACTCATGTCCCCCTGCACCCCCACCCCCCAGCAGTGCAGGGGCAGCATCCACCAGACCCCACTCATGTCTACCACCCCCCCCACCCCCCAGCCACCAGGGGGAGCCTCCACCAGGCCCCCACCCATGTCTACTACCACCCCCACCCCCAGCCACCAGGGGCAGCCTCCTCCAGGCCCCCACTCATGTCCCCCTGCACCCCCACCCCCCAGCAGTCAGGGGCACCCTCCACCAGGCCCCCACTCATGTCCCCTATTACCCCCACCCCCCAGCAGTGCAGGGGCAGCCTCCACCAGGCCCCCACTCATATCTCCCACCACCCCCACCCCCCAGCAGTGCAGGGGCAGCCTCCACCAGGCCCCCACTCATGTCCCCTATTAACCCCACCCCCCAGCAGTGCAGGGGCAGCCTCCACCAGGCCCCCACTCATGTCTCCCACCACCCCCACACCCCAGCAGTGCAGGGGGAGCCTCCACCAGGCCCCCACCCATGTATACCACCACCCCCACCCCCCAGCCACCAGGGGCAGCCTCCACCAGGCCCCCACTCATGTCCCCTATTACCCCCACCCCCCAGCAGTGCAGGGGCAGCCTCCACCAGGCCCCCACTCATGTCCAACTCATGCTCCCCTGCACCCCCACCCCCCAGCAGTGCAGGGGCAGCCTCCACCAGGCTCCCACCCATGTCTACCACCACCCCCACCCCCCAGCCACCAGGGGCAGCCTCCACCAGGTCCCCACTCATGTCTCCCACCACCCCCACCCCTCAGCAGTGCAGGGGCAGCCTCCGCCAGGCCCCCACTCATATCTCCCACCACCCCCACCCCCCAGCAGTGCAGGGGCAGCCTCCACCAGGCCCCCACTCATGTCCCCTATTACCCCCACCCCCCAGCAGTGCAGGGGTAGCCTCCACCAGGCCCCCACTCATGTCCAACTCATGTTCCCCTGCACCCCCACCCCCCAGCAGTGCAGGGGCAGCCTCCACCAGGCCCCCACCCATGTCTACCACCACCCCCACCCCCCAGCCTGCAGGGGCAGCCTCCACCAGGCCCCCACCCATGTCTACCACCACCCCCACCCCCAGCCACCAGGGGCAGCCTCCACCAGGCCTCCACTCATGTCCCCTATTACCTCCACCCCCAGCAGTGCAGGGGCAGCCTCCACCAGGCCCCCACTCATGTCTCCCACCACCCCCACCCCCCAGCAGTGCAGGGGCAGCCTCCACCAGTCCCCTACTCATGTCTACCACCACCCCCATCCCCTAGCCACCAGGGGCAGCCTCCACCAGGCCCCCACTCATGTCTCCCACCACCCCACCCCCCACCAGTGCAGGGGAAGCCTCCACCAGGCCCCCACCCATGTCTACCACCACCCCCACCCCCCAGCCACCAGGGGCAGCCTCCACCAGGCCCCCACTCATGTCCCCTATTACCCCCACCCCCCAGCAGTGCAGGGGCAGCCTCCACCAGGCCCCCACTCATGTCTCCCTCCACCCCCACCCCCCCAGCAGTGCAGGGGCAGCCTCCACCAGGCCCACACTCATGCCTACCACCACCCCAACCCCCCAGCCACCAGGGGCAGCCTCCACCAGGCCCCCACTCATGTCTCCCACCACCCCCACCCCCCAGCAGTGCAGGGCCAGCCTCCACCAGGCCCCCACACATGTCTACCACCACCCCTACCCCCCAGCCACCAGGGGCAGCCTCCACCAGACCCCCACTCATGTCTCCCACCACCCCCACCCCCCAGCAGTGCAGGGGCAGCCTCCACCAGGCCCCCACTCATGTCCCCCTGCACCCCCACCCCCCAGCAGTGCAGGGGCAGCCTCCATCAGGCCCCCACCCATGTCTACCACCACCCCCACCCCCCAGCCACCAGGGGCAGCCTCCACCAGGCCCCCACTCATGTCTCCCACCACCCCCATCCCTCAGCAGTGCAGGGGCAGCCTCCACCAGGCCCCCACTCATGTCCCCCTGCACCCCCACCCCCCAGCAGTGCAGGGGCAGCCTCCACCAGGCCCCCACTCATGTCTCCCACCACCCCCACCCCCCAGCAGTGCAGGGGCAGCCTCCACCAGGCCCCCACCCATGTCTACCACCACCCCCACCCCCCAGCAGTGCAGGGGCAGCCTCCACCAGGCCCCCACTCATGTCCAACTCATGTTCCCCTGCACCCCCACCCTCAGCACTGTGGGGCACCTGCCAGCAGGTCCCCACTCATGTCCAACTCATGTTCCCCTGCACCCCCACCCCCCAGCACTGTGGGGCACCTGTCAGCAGGCCCCCACTCATGTCCAGCTCATGTTCCCCTGCACCCCCAACCCCCAGCACTGTGGGGGCACCTGCCAGAAGGCCCCCACTCATGTCCAACTCATGTTCCCCTGCACCCCCACCCCCCAGCACTGTGGGGCACCTGCCAGCAGGCCCCCACCCAT
Source organism: Ambystoma mexicanum (assembly GCF_040938575.1). Lineage (NCBI taxonomy): Eukaryota > Metazoa > Chordata > Amphibia > Caudata > Ambystomatidae > Ambystoma > Ambystoma mexicanum. The sequence goes on from NC_090924.1 coordinate 1,046,114,186, forward strand.
GTCCAACTCATGTTCCCCTGGACCCCCACCCCCCATCACTGTGGGGCACCTGCCAGCAGGCCCCCACTCATGTCCAACTCATGTTCCCCAGCCAACATGTCATCACAATCTAGATCCCCGGTCCCTATGGTCAGCCTCCAAATGCAAAACACCCAACCGAGTATTGCATCCACCCACTCAGAAATGGCAATAACATGATAGAACTGCAATTGCAAGTTTGGAAACGAACACATGTCCCTCACATACACCCAATGGGTGTCAGTGAATCTCAAAACCCATATCATGATATGCATGAAACCAATGAGATGATACTACACATTGAAGTTTGATCAAAAAATATGTATTAAAGAAAACATGAATTGAATCAAAAATAAACTAACAGAAATGGGAAAGAGTAAAAAGAAGCATGTCCATGAAAAAATGCAAAACCAAAAATCAGAATCCAAAGGAATGGTGTCCAAAGTCACAGTCCAGAAAAGAAAATCCAATGGGAAATTATAATTGAAAGCCATTGCTCCATGGGTAAATTGTAAAAAGAAAAGAAAATCCAACCGTGAACTATGTACAGGTGAACAAGCCAGGGTCCATGATCCCAACAAAAGAAATTAAACCTATCTAACAACACTACCTAATAAAAAATAACTATATACAAAAATGTGGCCCATTGTCCAAAAGGTCCAAAGAAAATGCAAAAACAAAGGAAACCTAACACTAACTACATAACTATTTACATGGGCAACGGGCTAGTCCAACGGCTCACTGGATGTTGTCATGGGCCAGGGCATCATCGAACTCCTGTTCAATGGCTTGGAGGCGGGCATGTTCCCTGGCCCAGAGGTCTCGCAGGGATAAAGCAGTGTCCATCTCCAACTCCCTGCGAAGACCCTCGAGGCACTCAGCCCGCCTCAGCGCCCTCCGCATGGAGTTCTCCGCCCTGACCATTGTGAGCCGTTCCTCCTCTGCCCGCTGCCGCTCCGCACCTATCTGCTGGCCCAACCACTCCCACACGGAAGCCACTCCCATTCCAGGGTTCTCCTGCACTCTGGCCGTTGCCTGCACCCCTGATGTTGATGGCCCCGAGCCATGATGCCTCCCACGTCGAGCCTGCCGCTGCCTCCGACGCAACTGCCTGTGCCAGCACGACGGCATCCAGGCTGATGGTATCCACCGACGCCGTCGTGCACGTGCCCTGCCCGATGATGCCGTCACATCCTCCATCTGCTGGGGTCCAGTTGCTGGTGTGTCCACCCCTGCTGGACCTCCGACTCCCGACTGTGGCAGGGATGGGATCCCCACCGAGCCGGCTGCATTGGTCAGGGCAGGTCCACAGGGGGCCCTGGTGGCATCTGGGCCGGATGACGGCATGGAGAACGACTGGTGCATAGTCTCCACAGAGGAGGAGAGGGTCGCCAGATTGGCCGACACATGTAGGAAACCCCCGACCATGGCCGTTCCCAACTGGGCCACGTCGGCACGGTGCTCTCCGTGATGACGTGCATGCTCCTCCCGGGAAGCACGCACCTCATCACGAATTGCACCTGTGCGTAACGCGACACCAATCAGGACCTTCTCCATACGGCCAGGGGTCCCCTCGTATGCAGGTGGAGGGGAGTCAGATGACATGGACATCCCCCCTACCTGCGGACGGGCCTGGGATGGGGCATCCCTGCTGGTGCATGGTGGTGCAGCCACAGTGTCAGGGCCTGTGACATGCACAGGCCCTTCCACTGCGACCTGTGCTGCCTCCTGCCCCTACCCCTGGACTGCAACACTTGCACCAGCAGGGATGCCCCCACCAGGCCCCATGTGCGCCTCAGTAGTGGCCTCCTCCTCCTCTGTGGAAACCACCAACCTGGATGGCTCCACCCCGTCTTCTGCCGTTGGAAGCCCCTGTGGGGGCTCACCCACCCCTTCCGCTGCAGCCATGGGGGCATCCCCGCCGCTTTGCTCCACAGAGCCGTCTACGCCCTCTTCTTCACGTGGCACTGTGTAGAGGGAGATATAGAACACAAGCATCAGGGTACTGTACAATGGTCCCCTAGACAGGAAGCAATAGCAGATGAGTGGCACTGTCAAAGACCACTTCCATCATGTCCCTCCACAACACATGGCTCAGTGCAGGTAAAACACATGCGGTAACAGGCATGGCGCATGCTATTGACATTAGCATACATGTCCAAGTGATTCTTGAAACATACACTGTTGTTTTGGAACTCACATGCATCATGTGCCATGCTTATCACATGCACACACTTCACCCTAGTTTCATCCATCTGGCCTCGTACACCACAGACACAGTGGATACAAGGATGACTAGGCTGCATCAGTGAACCTGAACATTGCGACAGACATGTGTCATGCATCCCTGGCATTCACAAGTCACAGACACGCAGATCAGACACACAGACATGGACAGCATACATGTACATGGCATCAGCACCCATCCCTCACCCATGTTCAGGAACAGAGACTGGCATGCTTTCATGTGGCCATTCCGCATAGGGCAACCCATGTTGCATTTGAACACATGCACCAGCCGTGTGGTTCACACATTACTGGTCTCACATGCATGACGTCCCTGCACACACACATGCATACATGGCCTATGTCACACATACAGGCAAGTAACAGACAATCAGCACACTGCGACATGCCCTGTCTCACACAGCAATGCTTGGCCACTTACCGCTCAACTCCAGACGGGTCTGCCTCTCAAGGATCTGGGCGTGGAGCGCTGGGCCTACGTTTTCCAGGACCCTCATCTGGATGGTACTCATGCGGCCCCGGCCCCCCTCCACGAGGCGCCGGGCCTTCAAGAGGGTCCTGGACCTGCAGTCATCCCAGCGCTTCTTGACATGTTGGTAGTCGCGGACTGCCACCCCCTCCGCGTTGATGGCAGTCACGATGTCCGTCCAGATCTGAGCCCGTCCTTCCTTGTTGGCGCGCTTACTTCCGAAGAAGGCATCATACTGCCCCAGGACTTGCTCCACCAGGACACCAACTTCGGTGGCAGTGAAGCTGGTGCCCCTCTGCCTCTCTGGCCGGGGGTTGCCAGTGGTGCCAGATGTTGCAGTGCCCGACATGGCAACCCCAGAGGCAGGAGTTGGTGGGCAACTGGTTCCTAGGGCTGGGCTGTGGAGCGATGGTATCCCAGTCGGGAGTCTTCTGTTCCAGCAGGGGTGGACACAGCAAATGGACCCCTGCAGATGGCTGATGTGCAGGCACAAAATGGCAGGGCACGGTGGCAGGAGGCAGGCAGGCAGGCAGGCAGCAGCAGATGGCTCGTGGGAGGCTGCTCGGGGCTCTGGGGGCAGTAATTCAGCCTTTTGAGCAGGAGCGTGGTCTTCCGTGTGCTTACGCGTGGCCAGCTTGATACGGAGTGATTTGGCACGTGAAAATCCTGCACGTCTGCGTGTAAATCGAGGAAAGGCCCTTAGCGCGTATGCATGTCAGCACGCATATGGGATTTCATTAGACCAAAGGCCCCTAGCGCGTGAGCGCGTCTGTGACATGAGGCGCGCGGGTGTTTCCCTCATTACACGTGATGACAGAGCATACGTGGATTTCCACCAATCGCGTGTGGAACTTCCTGCGCACCCCAGAAATACACGTACCCAGGCCAATCGTGTGTACGCTCACTTCCCTCCGATTACACGCGATGACACTCGGACGTGCAGTTTTACCACGTGTGCTCGCATATGCGATTTCATTGGCCTAAAGGCCACCATGCGCAGCTGTGACGTCACGCGCATGGCCGTAGAGAATGGCGCGTGTAAAAATGAAGATATACACGTCCGAGTGTCAAAGCGCGTAATTGGAGGAAATGGCCTCATTGCGTATGCGCGTCTGTGACGTGTGTATAAAAGGTACGTGTAGAACGCCATTTCATTGTACGTGCTTTTCGTGGAGAGCGAGTGGGTGAAATCTGTACTTCTTGTCGGTTCACACGCGATTTACTTCACAGCGTTTCCAGTTCGTACTCCCTGTTACCTCTGACAGCTTTTTCTCTTTTCCTCTTTTTCCTGGGCCTGTTTCCTCAAACAGCGTTCCCTACTACTGTTGTCCTGTCTCCTCAGACAGCGTACAATTCTTCTTTTGGCGGGGGTGTTGCCAACGCGCACACGCGCATATTTTTCACGCTTTTGTTCCTGGCGGACGGTGAGTCGCGCACGTATTTAACATCTGTGCTTGCCCCGTGTGTCGCGTACCCCTTCAGAGGTCATTCTAGGCTGCGTGTGACACGCATACGTTCATTCTTGTGTTCCTGGGTGCCACAGCGTAGTGCAGGTTTATTTTTCCATGCACGTGGTCTAGGAGGGGTTGCGTGCATCTTACTTCGCTTTTTTGGGATGCCTGTGCGTTGCATGACCCGTTATCTTTCCCCAGGGGTGACATACAGCCTTGCTAGAGCACTGGGGTACGATTACCATCTGGTACCCAACCCCTTTGACCCCCAATTGCCCAGGACAATAGTTCACATCGACTCCCATACGCACAATAACATCAGTGCCATGGCTGGGAGGCGAACAAGCCATAAGGGTGGCAAAGGTGGCCGAGCCCTAAGTGGTGGCCGTGGTGGATCCGGTAGGGGACGTGGCTGTGACTTGCAGGGTGCCTCTAGCCCCCCATGTGTGGAGGAGCAGTCAGGGACACCTATGCCCCCCCCCCGGTTGAGGTTACCGTGGCTGACACCATCCATGCTCAGCCCTTGTTGGACCAGCCCACTGTGGAACCAGACCTGGTACAGGGTGACTCCATGGCTGACTTCCAGGTCAGCAGGTCTAGGCCACGTGCGTCAGTGAACGTTGGTGTCATCAGGCCACGTGGATCAGGGGCAGCTAGGTCATCTGCTGCAACGCGTAGGCAGGCTGGGGAGGCTGCAGGGGCAGCTGCGGCTCCATCCACCCCACCTCTCACACACCCATCCAGGACAGTGTCGGTCCGAGTCCATCATGCTGACATTCCCCCTGACACCATCACACTTGAGATAATACCTGCACCAACTCCCATGCTGAGTGTGCAATCCCACGCTCCTGCCCCTAGTGTCCAGAGCGGCGCAGGACACTCTGGATCCCCACCACCTTCCAAGCGGAAGAGGAAGAGTGCTCGTCCAGTAGAGGCTGATACCCCAGACAGGGCTACACAATGAGGCCGAACTGAATGCACTTGTAGAGTATGTGTCCGAACATGACCGCGAAATGGTGATTGTTGCTGGATCCAAGAACACACCTGCACAACGTCAGGCACACTGGCAGACCATTGAGGACATCATAAGTGCCCTTGGAATCGTGAGGCGCACAGCTAATGAATGCTACAAGCGCTGGAATGACCTGAAGCGCAGGGCAAAGAATAAGCTGGCCTCAAGTCATGCCGCAACTCTAGTGACTGGAGGTGGGTCTCCAGCAGACGACATAGAACTCACTCCACATGAGCAGGTTGCTGGGACTTACGTCAGATCCAAGGCGTGGGAGGAGTGGCAGATTACGAGGCATTGTCTGGTGAGTGCACATGCATGTGTGTGTCATCCATGTGCATGGTGAGTGTGGGAGGGCTTCTCTTTGGGTGCCAGGGGAGGGTGTGTGTGCCTGAGTGGTTCGGCTCACCCATGTGCCTCTTCCTATACATTCTTGGCAACAGCATTTGGGTATAGCAGCATCCCTTCGGCCAACATTAGACATCCAGCCGACCACGCCAGTTGCCCTTGGAGTGTCATCTCGCCACAACACTGTTGCTTATTTACCTCTGTTTATTCAGGAAGATTGTTTGCATACCACCACTTTTACTCAGGATTTCTCAGTCCTATTGTCACATGTCTGACATGGCTATGGTACAGTGGACTGGCTCAGTTTCGTGGACATGTCCCTGTGCTATAGGACCATTTTTGACTGACAGCTGCAGGTTAAACATTTTAAACATTTGAACCATTACAATGAAAATAATCAATTATATGAACAAACTGGACTGAATGAACAATTAGTGACCTCCTCTCCCTCTTCACTTCATGGCTAGGGTGCATGCCATCTGTGTGATGGCATGTGTATTTGACCTGCCAATCACTGGCCAATGTGTGATGCCACTGCTAGGCAGCATGCAGCAAATGTGTTCATCTTCCATCTTGGTGTCATCAATGTGTGCCATCTGCCTCCCCATCACACGCAGTGACGGTGCATGCATGGGAGTGTTTTAGTCATGTGGGACATGTGTCAATCAAGTACTGTTTCTGTAGCCTCTCAGCCCTAATTGTGTGCCATAGTGCTAATGCCTGTTTCCATTTGTTTTCTTTTATGTCTTTGCAGGGGAAGACGCACTTGATACTGCTGGGGTTGTGGAGATGGTGCAGACCCAGGAGGGGTCTGAGGGCCGACCAACCACCAGTGAGGGACGTGGTGTGGTGGTGGGTGAGAACCCACAACTGCTGCAGGTCGTGCTCTCAAGGGGTGTCTCTGGCTGCACCTGCCCCGAGCTGTACTCAGGTGTTGATTCGGATGATGAGACCTACGTGCCGTCGCAGGTGAGTGTTCCTGGGAGGGATTCTGTTCTGTCCGACCCACCTGCACCAGGGTTAGAACCCTCAATGGGGATGTCAGTGTTGGCAGGTACGCCTTTGGTGGTTACGGATGCAGGGTCACACTCCGCGACAGCTGATCCTGTTCCTGGGCCAGCAGATCAGAGAGGGAATGCAGTCCTGCAGCCTCAGGCAGTGCCGGCACAGCAAGGCGCAGTTCGTCTTGCCCCAGGCAGATGTGGTGCCCGCCGACGTGGTGGCCGTACGCCACCTGGCAATACCGCATGGGAGCAATCCATTTACGGTATGGCAACCCAACAGGCAGCATCATCAGAGATGATGGCTCAGGCAATGGATAGGGTGGCCACTTCCATTGTCTCCCCCGAAAGGCTGATGGAGCGACTACAGTCACACAGGGAGGACATGTTGGCGTCCGACAGGGACAGGCGGGCGGCACTGGCGACTCTGCAGGAAGCCATCTCCATAGAGTCCCAGGGCCACAGGGAAGCCCTGAGGCTGGAACTCCTTCACCTCAGGACGACTCTTGTTGAGCTTGAGGCTTCAACAAACCGAAGGACAGAACAGCAGCTGGAGCATCTCACCCGTACGCTCTCAGCTGAGATGCAGGCAACTAGGGCGGAGGTCCGGGCATCCCGTGAGTTGTTGCATGGGGACCTCCGCACACTTATCCTCCAGAACGAGACCTACCACACCCGCATGCTTGCAGCCATGGAGGAACAGACTAGGGCTTTGCTTGGGCTGCCTCCCATAGTGCCACCCCCTCCAGATGCAGCTGCAGAGGGTGAGGATAGCGACAGCAGTGATACTCCCACAATAGGGTAGCCGTGTAGGCCATGAGCCCATGGAGGTGTTTTTCTTTCTCGCAAGATCCACACAGGTGGGTTTTGGTGTGCACCCTGTCCTCGGACCTCCTGGGTGGCCTCCCCAACCCCCCCGGGCCCATTAATGGCCATTTTTGATTTTTCTTTTTTTTTTTTTTTGGGACAGTGTGTTGCCTTTTGTGGCTCCCGTGGGCATACGCTGCATTGTGGCTGGGCACATGCAGGCTTGTCATGGATTTGGTTCAGATGCTTGGGTTTTTGTCACACACACCCCTCCTGCTTCCCGTTTCCATGGGCTTGCAAAGGGTGTGCCCAAGTGACATTGACGTACATGGTGACATTGGACTCCCATGAGCTGTGTGGGCAGTCTGTAGTCAATACTGTGTATACATTCATAGTGCATATTGTTGTTGTATTGTACACTGCATGGTGTATTGATATGTGCCTCTGCATCCATCTCATCCTCCATATTTGCAGGTCCATTCCTCATGTCTTCACAATGCGGTCCACCTTGGAACTGGAGTCCATGTTGTAAGCAGTGCACCTACACTCTTGCATGACGCTAACACTGTATACTTGGAAGTGTTCTGAGGGCTGTCATCATCAGGTGGTGAGGCTAGCTAATTTTAAAGTCTGTAATGTCATGTTTAAGGTAGGTTGGAGGTTGTGTAGGTGATTGGTATTCTTGGTAAGTATTTGGTAATGTGGGTTGTAGGTCCTGCATTACTGTGAGCATTTCATGTGTGGACATGTTTCCATAAGGGACACTGTAGCTGCTGACACTTGGGGCATGTTGTGGGGATTAATTTCTTTCCTCTCACATTGCATGACATGCCATGGTGTGTTGTGTGGCCGTGCCGGGGAGGGGGTGGGTGACATGGCAGTGTTTTCATGTAGTATTTTGCAAGTGGGTATTCATTTCTGCAGCATGGAAGTGTCTTTTCATGACACTGCATTGGTGGTGTTTGTGTAGGTAGGGATGCACACATTGTGACACTTCCACATGAACAATCTCGGGCTGCTATGGTTCTGACAGTTGACAGTCCCTTTGTTTGTCTTAATTGTCAGGTCGAGTCATCATTGCTTATCAGATGGTATGTGCCAGGCCTGTGTGCACTCCACTGGGGTGTGATTTCTATGTGACGTAATTAGCCACCAGCTGCGTACGGGCTGCCTCACCCCGTGCCCTCTCCCCTCCCATGCGCAGCGGGCGTGCATGTGGTTGGGGATGTGGGGGCACCACCATGTCCACGGCCAGGCCCCGGCGTGTTGCAACATTGTGCAGGACACATGCTGCCACTATGATCCTGCACACTACTGGGGGCGCATATAACAGCTGCCCGCCAGAACGGTCAGGGGAGCGAAAGCGTGACTTGAGCACTCTGAATGTGCGTTCCACTATGCCCCGGGTTGCAATATGGGCTGTGTTGTATCTTACCTCTGGAGGCGTGATGGGGTTCGGAATTGGCGTCATCATGTGGGTGCTCAGAGGGGAGGCACTGTCCCCTGGTGAGGAGGTGATGGGTATCATTAGTGGGGTAGTGACATAACTCTGCATCTGACATGCATGCATGTGCAGTGGCATTCATACTCACCAAGCAGCCATGTATCGCCATGCTGCCCAGCTTCTAGGTCCCGGCTTAGGGTAGACATTCGGTAAATGAAGCTGTCGTGGGTGGGCCCTGGATAGTTGGCATATACTGAGGTGATGATTCCCTTAGCATTACATACTACCTGCACGTTGATGGAATGCCAGTGCTTGCAGTTCCTATAGATGTGCTCAGATGCCCTGGGGGGACGTAGTGCCACATGGGTGCAGTCAATGGCACCTAGCATTTTGGGAATTGTGCCACACTGTAGAAATCGAGGGTGGCAGCCTGCCTTTCTGCAGGTGTCATGGGCAGGTATATGTGCCTACGGACTGATGGGTGTGCAGTGATAATGTTCAAGACCTGGTGTAGGCAGCGTGACTGCGTGGCCTGTGACACCCCACCCACTATGGCACTTGTCCGCTGAAATGATCCTGTGGCCAAGAAGTGCAGTACATTGAGGACCTTCTCCAGGGGGCTGATTGCTTGGGAGCACAGGGTGGGTGATGTGAGGTCATCCTCCCACTCACTGACCAGGTCCAGTATTACGTGTGGGGGAAACCTGTACCTCCCATACACCTGGTCATCAGGCATCCCAAAAAGGCTGGTTCTGGGTGTGAAAATTCGGGCCCTCACTATCCTCCTCCTCCTCCTTTGGTAACCCACGGCCACTGCTGCTAGGAATGGTATATTCATCCTGGCGTATGAGCTTGTTTGTTGTTTGTGCGCACTTTTATGCTGCGCGGGTCGATGTACGCCTGCTTCATGCTGGCGTAGGTGTCTCAGGATTGGACCATTTTTCGGCACGTCGTAGGCGAACTTGTGAATCTTCCCGCCCACCCCAGGAATACACGTAGCACGCTCTCACAGGCACAGTCGCAGGTAAATATTCCCGCCCACCCCTGGAATACATGTACCCCACTCTCACAGGCCCAATCACGTGTGGAAGTTCACGCGCACCCCGTAGTACACGTACCCAGGCCAATCGCGTGTGGGACTTCCTGCGCACCCCGAAGTTCACGTACCCAGGCTAATCGCATGTGGAAGTTCACGCGTACCCCGAAGTACACGTACCCAGGCCAATCGCGTGTGGAACTTCCCGCGCACCCCGTAGTACACGTACCCAGGAAAATCGCGTGTGGAAGTTCATGCGCACCCCGAAGTACACGTACCCAGGCTAATCACATGTGGAACTTCCCGCGCACCCCGAAGTGCACGTACCCAGGCAAATCGCACGGCTGGGGGGTGGGGGTGGTGGGAGACATGAGTGGGGGCCTGGTGGAGGCTGCCCCTGCACTGCTGGGGGGTGGGGGTCCAGGGGGACATGAGTGGGGGCCTGGTGGAGGTTGCCCCTGCACTGCTGGGGGGTGGGGGTGGTGGGAGACATGAGTGGGGGCCTGTTGGAGGCTGCCCCTGGTGGCTGAGGGGTGGGGGTGGTGGTAGACATGAGTGGGGGCCTGGTGAAGGCTGCCCCTGCACTGCTGGGGGGTGGGGGTTAATAGGGGACATGAGTGGGGGCCTGGTGGAGGCTGCCCCTGGTGGCTGGGGGGTGGGGGTGGTGGGAGACATGAGTGGGGGCCTGGTGGAGGCTGCCCCTGGTGACTGGGGGGTGAGGGTGGTGGGAGACAAGAGTGGGGGCCTGGTGGAGGCTGCCCTGCACTGCTGGGGGGTGGGGGTAATAGGGGACATGAGTGGGGGCCTGGTGGAGGCTGCCCCTTCACTGCTGGGGGGTGGGGGTGGTGGGAGACATGAGTGGGGCCCTGGTGGAGGCTACCCCTAGTGGCTGGGGGGTGGGGGTGGTGGTAGACATGAGTGGGGGCCTGGTGGAGGCTGCCCCTGCACTGCTGGGGGGTGGGGGTGGTGGGAGACATGAGTGGGGCCTGGTGGAGGGTGCCCCTGACTGCTGGGGGGTAGGGGGTGGTGGGAGACATGAGTGGGGGCCTGGTGGAGGCTGCCCCTGCACTGCTGGGGGGTGGGGGTGCAGGGGGACATGAGTGGGGGCCTGGTGGAGGCTGCCCCTGGTGGCTGGGGGGTGGGGGTGGTGGTAGACATGAGTGGGGGCATGGTGGAGGCTGCCCCTGCCCTGCTGGGGGGTGGGGGGAATAGGGGACATGAGTGGGGGCCTGGTGCAGGCTGCCCCTGGTGGCTGGGGGTTGGGGGTGGTGGGAGACATGAGTGGGGGCCTGGTGGAGGCTGCCCCTGGTGGCTGGGGGGTGGGGGTGGTGGTAGACATGAGTGGGGGCCTGGTGGAGGCTGCCCCTGCACTGCTGGGAGGTGGGGGTGGTGGGAGACATGAGTGGGGGCCTGGTGGAGGGTGCCCCTGACTGCTGGGGGGTTGGGGGTGGTGGGAGACATGAGTGGGGCCTGGTGGAGCTGCCCCTGCACTGCTGGGGGATGGGGGTGCAGGGGGACATGAGTGGGGGCCTGATGGAGGCTGCCCCTGCACTGCTGGGGGGTGGGGGTGGTGGGAGACATGAGTGGGGGCCTGGTGGAGGCTGCCCCTGGTGGCTGGGGGGTGGGGGTGGTGGTAGACATGAGTGGGGGCCTGGTGGAGGCTGCCCCTGCACTGCTGGGGGGTGGGGGTAATAAGGGACATGAGTGGGGGCCTGGTGGAGGCTGCCCCTGGTGGCTGGGTGGTGGGGGTGGTGGGAGACATGAGTGGGGGCCTGGTGGAGGCTGCCCCTGGTGGCTGGGGGGTGCGGGCGGTGGGAGACATGAGTGGGGGCCTGGTGGAGGCTGCCCCTGCGCTGCTGGGGGGTGGGGGTGGTGGGAGACATGAGTGGTGGCCTGGTGGAGGCTTCCCCTGGTGGCTGGGGGGTGGGGGTGGTGGTAGACATGAGTGGGGGCCTGGTGGAGGCTGCCCCTGCACTGCTGGGGGGTGGGGGTATTAGGGGACATGAGTGGGGGCCTGGTGGAGGCTGCCCCTGGTGGCTGGGGGGTGGGGGTGGTGGGAGACATGAGTGGGGGCCTGGTGGAGGCTGCCCCTGGTGGCTGGGGCGTGAGGGTGGTGGGAGACATGAGTTGGACATGAGTGGGGGCCTGGTGGAGGGTGCCCCTGGTGGCTGGGGGGTGGGGGTGGTGGGAGACATGAGTGGGAGCCTGGTGGAGGGTGCCCCTGCACTGCTGGGGGGTGGGGGTGGTGGTAGACCTGAGTGGGGGCCTGGTGGAGGCTGCCCCTGCAATGCTGGGGGGTGGGGGTGGTGGGAGACATGAGTGGGGGCCTAGTGGAGGCTGCCCCTGGTGGCTCGGGGGTGGGGGTGGTGGGTGACATGAGTGGGGGCCTGGTGGAGGTTGCCCCTGCACTGCTGCGGGGTGGGGGTAATAGGGGACATGAGTGGGGGCCTGGTGGAGGCTGCCCCTGGGGGGTGGGGGTGGTGGGAGACATGTGTGATCAGTAGTGCAAGGTGACATGTGGGTTGGCTGGTGGGCATGGCCATGGTGGATGGGTTGCCTGTGGGACATGAGCAGGGGTGCAGGGTAGTACCCTGTGGTGTGGGCTGCCTGCAGGGGCCGTGGAGGGTGTAGAGGGAACACCTGGGGGGACCATCATGGCCAAATCACATGTAGCATTCCCCGGCACCACCGAAATACACGTACCCTGCAGAAATCGCGTGTGAATCTTCCGCGCACATCGGAATACACGTACCCAGGCCAATCACGTGTGGAACTTCCCGCGCACCCCGAAGTACACGTACCCAGGCCAATCGCGTGTGGAACTTCCCGCGCACCCCCACCTAGCCAGGCCAATCGCATGTGGAACTTCCCGCGCACACGCTATTTTTCACACAGCGGGTGTCCGTGTTTGTCGGTGCCCCTTTGCACCTCATTTGTCCTAGAGGGCCACTGTATGGGCCATTCATCATGGCTGTATATGGGTGCTTTTTGTTAGAGCACATTTTGGCGCACATTTTTTTCAGTCGCATGAGCGCTACCGCCTGCTTTCTTGTGGCGTACTTGTTTGGCCCTGTGCGCTGATTTGCCCTATTCGATTCCATGAATACGGGTTGTAGGCGAGCGTGTGGGAGTTCCGCGCACTTGCCTCCTGTCCTTCCGCCGTGACGCCCATATTTTCACGCGTTGTTCCCCATTCCGAGTGTTACGCCCCGTGTTCCGCCTACTTTTGTGATGTGCGCCGCGCTATGTGCGATTTCGCAGTGGCCGTGGTGCACGCTGTTGGATGACCTGTGCGCCGGCGTGCGCGGCGCACATTTTTAGCGCACATCCAAATGATTTCTCACGCACGGACTTCCATGAATCGCTGTGCGCTGGTTTTCCTGCGATTTTCGCACTTGCACTGCGATTTTTGCACTTTTCCTGCGATTTGCACGTTTTGGCACCTCTGTGCGGGAATTTTCGGCGCACATTAATTCCATGAATCGACCCCATGGTTTATGTATTTTATTATCTTATTAAGAATCCTAGAATCTACGAAACCCGTATATAAAACATAATTCTCAAGATTAGCAAATTTATAATCCACATTCCTTTTCTTTAAAATGTCTTGTGCAGTTCCACTAATATCATGTCTAAGGGCTTAACAGTCTCAGCCAATTGTGGAAACAATTCTTGAATCTCCAATGTGGCCAGATAGGGAGTAGCATCTTCTTATCATGTTTTAAGAGCAATGTTCTGAGAATTAAGACCATTTCATGTTGTTACTTTCAGACATTTCCCTGATGAATTATTGAACTATATGAAATGCACTGGTGTTGGATGTTGTACTGCGTCGAGGTGGGAGTGTACCCATCTACTTATTTGTTCAAAACTAAATTCATGTTGAGCCAGTATATGCAAATAACATGTAAAACAAATGAACACTCAGTGTTTGTGTTCTATCTGTCTGTAAACATGAGTGGCGAGGGGTTGGGGCAGAGCGGTTGAGAATCAAAGGACACTGTGCTTTTACTAACCCTCAGGGGTTGGCAACTGGCAGCTCCTAAAAATATTCGGTTCACAACTTCCATCAAATGCAGCCTTCGGTTAAGTAAAACATTGCAAGGCCAAATACCCCCTTTGTTAGCCACAAAAGCATACACCCCACACACCCCGAGTAACAACTCCCATCAACCTCAACCAGTACAGTCAATGGTGAGGGATGGTGGTGGGAGAGAAGGTGGGAGCTGTAGGCAAATACTACTAGAAAGCCATGGTACAGTGTTCTGGAGGAGATCTGGCCAGTCCCCCACTAACATGAACCAAGCACCCCTAAAACTAAATACTTTACCTATATTGCTTGCAGCGAGCACTGTCTGTTCAAAGTGGGAGTTTAAGAGTGCTACCTATAATGAGGTTAGCTTGTGGTTAGTTGGATGTGTGCATATTCAGATTTAGCAGTAACGGGAGTCCCATTGGGAGATACACAGGGAAACAGCATGCTATACACCCAATTAACAGGATAATGATGTAGCCAAGTAAGAATGGCTGTACATATCAGGGAAGACCAAAATGGCATCAGTGTTCTGTAAGAGGCTGCTCTGTAGAGAGGCACTTTGCAATGACTTACACAGGAAATGAATGTAGTGTTGCTAGGGAGGGCATGCGATCTCCAACAAGTACAACACAGTGAAGAACTCTGGAAAGATAACAGTAAAGAAAGGACTACATTTGCGCCATTGCACATGTGCGCCTTACTGCCTTCTCCATCTTACATGATCCCTGAGTAGGCCCAGTATGTACCTGAACACCAAATGTACAGGGGAAGTACAGGCCATCATGTATATTTGTTATTTGCACCTGAGCCTGAAGGACACTGCCATAAAGTGTCCCTACGCAACATCATGAATGTGGTTGTTAAATGCTTTATGTAGGGGAACTTTCAGGTATCAACACAGGTGCATTGTTTCAAGAATACCCTTCAGAATGAATTTTGTAAATAAAAGTACCCCATCTGATTTGTCATTAACCCCACGTTTTCTCACTGTCCATTTATCGCTGTTAACGCATCTGGGCCTGCCAGAGTACTCTCCCAGGTGTACTATACATTGTCAGCGGCTGCTTGCTGAATTAATTGGAATTGAGGTCACTGGTACTGTACCCAAGGTGTTTCATGACCACACGAAGAACTGTGCTGTGCTCTACTGCTGAGTGAAGTCCCAACATAATGATTTAATTATTTTTTGTTTTTCAAAACATGTAATTAAGAATGGCTTTTCTAATGTGTTCATGGGACTACCTGCTCCCATGGCTTACAGCCTTATTCTGTTTGTCAGCCACAGAAAGAACTTTTTCATGTGGCCAGTTCTCCAACAGAACATGTTTTTGGATAGTAGTTCTGACCAAATCTTTGTATTGCAGCTCAAAAGACCAGCCTTGTTCATGGGTATATAAGCATATTCCTTCTACTTCTGAGAAATTATTTGAGTTAATATCGATTATTATATTCTGGGTGTTATGGGCAGAAAACCTGTTCACATATGGATCCACTTTTCCATAAACAATATTTGCCTCCATTATGACTTCAAAGATTACTACCCATCCTGGGGCATGCTTATCAATGTCATCTGTCAGGATGGTTATAGGGACCAGAAACCAGGCCAGGGTGTAAATGCTACTGACAATTCAATTCACTTAAGTGGAATTAACACAGGACAGGTCAAACTAACAAAATGGGATTCAGAATTATAACTCAAGAATTTAAGATTTAGGTGATCTGAGGTTATCCATAATCTGGGTGTGAGACAGCTTTTCACCCTTTGCCCTGCTCTCTCTTTCTGGGAGCCTCATTCGTTATCTTAAAGTGGGCTTAAGTTTGTTCCACAACCTGCTGCCTTGTTTCCCTCAGTGGCTTCGTTGCCTCTAGTTTTATGACCCTGGCCTGGGTGAGCAGCCTTTAAACTTTCTCCCGGCCCAGTAATGGTCCACACTGTAACCACCCCACCATCCCCGACCAGCTGGTAAAGTGAGACGCTAAGCAACCTATGATTTAACGTTTTTAGTACTGGAGATGTGCTGCAATCCTGGGTTCCTGATATGAAATAAGGCGCAGTACACCGGAAGGGGAGTTTTTTTTTACCCTTACAGGCTTGTATATAGAATAACAACGCAAACCTATCAACAGTTCGATTTTCTGTCATTCATGTCCAGCCCCATTCCTTATTTCCATTCAGTGTTTGTTAATCCATTTTTAAGAGTAAAGGATACCCTTCATAACAAAGCCCAATCTAGGTGAACTTTGAGCTAGTTCCTAATCTCAGATTTTTCTGGGTCCCATCCCTTCACAAAAACCCTCCCATTTTCCCAATGTACCTTTTGTTATAATCACATACCATTGGCAGCTGCAGGCTGTCCTTATTTTTCATGCCAATATCCCCTTTTGTCAGGCACTTTAAAGATACAGTAATTCCCTAAAGAACAGTGGCCCTCATTACGACCCTGGCGGAAAGTAACTGACATGACCGCCACAGCGTAAATAGCGTTTCCGCCATAGCACGATGGAGCAAAGTGCGGCTAATTCCGACCCATCGGGCACGAGCATAACGCCATGGCGGAAGTGCAAAGTCCGCGATGGCGGAAATGGCCCCAAAACGCCCCTTACCGCCGTCGTACGCCGCCCTAGGTGCAACTCCGCCACCCATCTTAGCGGTCACCGTAATGAGCGGGCAGCGCAAATTACGGTCACCGTAAATATACGGAAACGGAAGTAAAAACATGGGGCCGGAACGGGAAACAGCACGCCGTACACCTATAAAATCAGAATCCCAACACAACCATCAAAAATCCGACCCTGAGACACATCCCAACCCGTTAGCCACCACAGTGAAAAAAATAAATATGGGAAAAGCTGCTAAAAAAGCGTGCGATCGCAAGCGGCAGGTCCACTTCTCCCATGAGGAACTCACCGTGCTCACAGAGACCCTCCAGGAGAATGCTGCCATCGTCTTCTCGACGCAAATGACCAGGACGGCACTTGCGAACAAGAAGGCCATATGGGCCCTGGTGGCACAGCGGGTAAGTGCGGTGGGGACCGCACCCCGCACCCCACAGCAATGCAGAAAGCGATGGGACGACTTGCGGATACGCGTCCGGAGCATACTTTCGGCCAACCGAAACATTGCCACAGCCACCGGGGGAGGATCGGAATCACCCATCAAGTTGACCCCCTGGGAAGAAATCTGTGCCTCCACCATTGGAATGGAGAGCATAGAGGGAGTCGGAGGGATGGAGAAAGGAGTGCAGACATCCGAAGAATCAGGTAGGTGGCCCAAATAAAACAATGCTAAATCCACAATGTCCAATCATGTGAAGTACCATGTGTCCCCATAGTGCAATAGAAACACATGTCCAGGAGAACGTCCACATACATTGCCATGATAGCGCCCTTCAAAAGTCAGATCAAATACATAAATAAGTAAAAATCCTAAAAACACCCTCTACATGTGCAGCATGCACACCCTAACTGCAGGCTGCAAAATAACTGCATCCTCAATCCACACAAAAATGAGACCACCTCCAAGGCCCTGACCCAAATCACCCTCAGGTACCACCCCAATGCATGTGATACATTGCCATTCCAATTTCCACAGACCCATAAATAACGCTCGCCCTCCTTTACTCCACCACAGGGTCCGAATCAAACGACGAGCTACAGGACACCCCTACCAGCACACCTGCAAAGAGGGCCAAGACCAACGGCCAAAGACCCTCCACCTCAGCTGCACGGAACAAGACACGGCAGCAGCACAAATCAAGTGGCAGCACACTGGAGGGGACTTCAACAGGCACCCCAGCAGCCAGCATGTCCACAAAAGCAGCACCACAGGTCCCCCCAATGGATGCCACAGAAGGCACTGCTTCACTGTTGCAACTGTTAAACCTTGTAATGTAAAATCCATTGAAACTTCCTTAGACACAAAGTCCCAGAAAGCCACAAGTTCTGTGACAAGGAAGACGAGCAAGCAGTGTATTTGGAAGAAATGTACCTTGAGAACACTGTGCAGTATAGTTGTCACAAATGGAATCAGTTCGGGGGACTTTTTAATCCCCCAAATCACCTGGAGCTAGTGGAATGCGGATGGAGAGAGAAGGCAAATTGCAGAGTGTGCAGAGCGAGAAGCGTGACCTGTGGCAGAGGAAATCCTACAAAGGACTGTAGGAAGAGAAGCACACCAGAAATCAGCTGGTGGCATTCAGGGCCAGAGGAGAGAAGCTCCGGGAGAAAAGAAGCAGATGGTGCGCAGCAGAGCCATGTACGGAGACGCGGTGCTGCAAAGCTGCGCAGATCTTGGCAGTGAAGGCTGAAAGAGCCGAAGCAGAGAGCTAGCGGAACTTTGCCAATAAAGGGAAGCCGGCCCCTTGCAAGCACTTCTAAACTGCTGCACGAAGAACCAGTGATTCAGCCTTATAGCGAAGGGGGGCCCGGAACATGCGGATATGCTGGAAAGCATATTAAAAGTACTTTTGAATAGCGAGATAATAGAACTAAATGGAAAAGGTGAATGTGGTGCAATTTTCCTGACATGAGATGCTATTTGGAGTAAACCTGGGACCTGCATTGCCTAAGCAAAGACACATTGCCAAAAGAGCAACAGAGGCAAATGTGGTGCAATTCCCCTGACTTAAAGTCAGTTGAAGGAAACCTGGAACAAGCATATTCAAGAGTCAGGAGAGATTGTTGAAAGAAAAAGCTTGAACAAACCCTCAGATATCGTATGTCAGTTTGGGGGAAATTGGTACAAGTAACAGTTGAAGTCAACAAAAGGGTGCTTGTGAAGAAGCACAGTTGTTTGATACTGAAGGAGGAAGTTAATGTGCAGAGAATTTGGATAAGGATATCAGGTAGTGAAATCCTTTTCGACAAGGATACCTGGCAGGAGGGTACACCAAGGGATCTTAGTGAGTCAAAAGGGGGATATTCCTGGCAGGAGAGTAAACCAGGATATCAAGAGTTTTCGGTTGCTGAGTTTCCTGGCAGGGCTTGGGAACTCAATTTGAATTTGTATGCTGAAAAAAGACTTTGTCACATTAAGTTCTTGTTTCCTTTGAACATTTTGTCAACCAGAAACTTTGAAAAGACTTGCCTTTTGACAAACTTAAATCTCTGTTCTGAAAAAGGCATCTGTTTTGCCATCCAGAAAAGTAGTAAAGGCTTTTCTTTACCTTATTCAACCCAACACTGTGGAAAGATACTAAGTTGTATCATTCTGAAAGACTAGGAGAGACTTCCACTTTTCCAAATTAGTCTCATGAAAGGAACATTTATTTTTCATCTTGAGGAGAGTATTAGGTAAAAGAGACATGTGTAATGCCTTTAAGAGACAGGACTTTGACACAGAGCATTGTGAATAGTTTGCCTGAAAAAATCCAAGGAAAGAGAGCCGCCCTTGGATACAAGAAGTGTTTTTGTTAAAGTTATATGTTTGAGTTATTACACGTTTCTGTTGAGTTGAACTTTGAAACATTTACCTTAAACATTTTTTCTGTATGTATTAGTGTGAGGGTCCGATCGAGTTTGGACACAGGGTCATCCTGCTTTAGATTTAGTTTCATAGCAAGGGACACTCTTGTTAGGCTATAGAAAGTTAGGCCTTTATATGAACCCCTTTCTGGTAATAAAATGACTAATGTTGAGAATGATACCTTGTTGTGTCTGCCTCTCATTTCTGACCCCTCACATTTCTCTACAACATCTCCAATGATTCTAAGGCCCTCAGTATGACAGCAGTAGATGTTTTACAAGAATTATTACATGCAGTACTTACACTAATTGCTTGCAATACTTCTCAAAACCTGCCTAGTTACAAGATATCCACTGCTTTGCCAGTAAACTATGTGGAATTCCATACATATTGTATGTGGCACTTCTGGAGAGAAAAACAAGCATTTGTTTCAGTTTTTTTCTCTTTTAAGATTTCCACCCTCTTTCGGATAGAAATGGATTGTTTTTAAAAAGAAAATGTTTTTAAGCATATGGTTATATAAACACCGGTGTAGGTTACCGGACTGACAGAGTACAAGTTTGCGAGTCGGATGACCTGGCCGGCAGAATGGCGCCCGCTCGCAGACTTTGACAGAAGCACCGGCACTGTTGCATACGGTGCTGGTGCTCCCGTCCTCCCCATTCCCATTGAGTCCTATGGGACTCGAATGGAAATGGGGAGTTACATTTTCTGGCGCCTGGCTTCACTGATCGCCGGAGCTATAATGCCCCGGTGATTCCCTAAAGTCAGGTGCCGGAAAAAAAACACAACTCCGGCGGCAGCCTGGCGTTGTTACCAGCACGGCTACCGCCGGAGTTATGAGGCCCACTGTCTCAGCTATGCTCCCGGACTCCTTGCTTCTTACTGTTTTGGAACTTCACTGTCCAACTAACGCCGACCCACTGCACCGTACCTGAATTGCCTCTTCTTGCTGTTAAGTAAACCTCGCCGCTAGGCTAATACCGACCCACTGCACCGTACCTGGACTGCCTTTGCTTGCTGTTTGGAACCTTGCTGCCTGTCTTATACCAAACTTCTTTTGTTTACCGGATTGCTCCTTGACTCAGTACAGAGTCAGTGCGCAGACTAGAGACGCTTACCTGGTATATGTGCACTTTCCCCGTCGTTCAGGCATCCTTGTGCTTTCGGGAATCAGGTCCCACTAACATTCCCTATTCCTTCCGCGTACATTTCCTGGGCTGGAACACTTGGACCTTTATTCCCCATCCTGGTCTTCCGCTGTATGCTTTTACTGGAAAAACTCCTATTTCCCAGTGATTCTAATTTTGTCCCTGCTTTCTCACTAGTAGCTAATCCACTGTTCTGTTGCTCTAGTCATCCCAGACCTCCCAGGAGACTCCTTAGCCTACATCCACTTACCGGAAAAATAGACAGATAGCACCTCGCGTAAGAGAGTGACTCCTAAGTGAAGAGGTAAGCCACGCTCTTCTTACTGAGCATGCCTTATTCTATGTTGCATGCTTATCCCGCTAATTGTGTTCCTTTCTGTTTTATAGCTGGCATTTTTCGTGGTGATTCTGTCCTGCTCTTCCGATTAATTAACCCATCTTTTAGTATACATACCTAACAGAGGGGTGCATTGATAGGAAGAACTCCCTCCTGGTGAGGAGACCTAGACTAATGGTCTGGGGTCCATCCTAGATCAGCAGTCTGGGTTACCTTGTCTACCTAAAGTGAAATGGGGTTGGTGCGATAGGTTTTTCTTGGAAAAACACAACAGAAACGCATTCACACCAACCTCCACCCCACTTACATGATTCCCATTGCCTGGTCCACTTCAGCCCTGCGGTTCCGGATCCGTCCCTCTAATGCGGGTCAGAACCAACACTGCAGGGTCCCTTTCTCATCTTCTTTTTTTTCCCCCGCCTCCAACCCACCAAGGCTAATACATGCCAAACATGGGGGAGTGGGGGAAAACATCACACATCATGATCACTTCTTTCATCGAACATGAAGTTGATAAATCCAGTCCTATGTCATTGTTCCACCCACAGAGCCAGCGACTGGCTGTTGGAGTTGCATGTCCCTAGAACTCCTTCTGTAGAAATGAATTTCTTGAAGATGAAAACAAAGCCTCGCAATAGTACAAACAGCTGAAAACATGGTGCCAGATACTGTGTATGTTCCTGATGCTACTGAAAGCGTTACATACCTCAAGTTATATCTCATGCCTTCTATTTCCTACGGCTTCCCTGCCTTGCTGTTGATCTTTGCACATCACGGGCCACAACATAAAAAACAAGTGGGTAAAAGGAGGCAGTGAGAGACAATCCCAACATATTTTGTTACCTTTGCAAGTGTGTGTGTACCCTAACATTGTCCCTTCCAACATTTACGGGTTTCAATTTTTATATAGGTACTAATCTTATGTTATGTTTATGTTGTGTAAATAGTGACATGGACCATTTTACAAATATGCCATGCTGTTGGCATTAACTGATGCCTACTTTATCCAGGGGATGGGGGCATGGAAGGAGGGTGTGCAAATGTGTGGGCCTGCGAGAGAGAGAGAGAGAGAGAGAGAGAGAGAGAGAGAGAGAGAGAGAGAGAGAGAGAGAGAGAGAGAGAGAGAGAGAGAGAGAGAGAGAGAGAGAGAGAGAGAGAGAGAGAGAGAGAGAGAGAGAGAGAGAGAGAGAGAGAGAGAGAGAGAGAGAGAGAGAGAGAGAGAGAGAGAGAGAGAGAGAGAGAGAGAGAGAGAGAGAGAGAGAGAGAGAGAGAGAGAGAGAGAGAGAGAGAGAGAGAGAGAGAGAGAGAGAGAGAGAGAGAGAGAGAGAGAGAGAGAGAGAGAGAGAGAGAGAGGGCTTTGGGTGTAGAAGACTATGTTTTTGCATTTCATTGTGTCCGTGTGTATGTGTGTGTATTGTGAGTGTGTGTGTGAGTGTGTGTGTGTTGGGTGAGGCAGATTCTCTTGAATTAATGTTATTTTTTATTCTATTTTTGATCCCTCCTGCATTTTGATTGCGGTGGAAAATGTTGTGCGTTACACAACATTATTTTTTTTATTCTGTCTTATATCATTCCTTTGGTGTGGTCCCACTTGAAATACTGTACATTTCATTTGAATGCATATATTTCTTATTTTCTTGTCGATCTGGACTTACTGCGCATTAACAAATACATTTTGAAATTGTTTTGTTTAAGGGTGAATATCACAAGTTTGTCTTATTCGACTTTCAAAATGTTTTTCACGTCCACCAGTTCAGGGTCGATTTTATATGTAAACTAAAAGTTAAAGTCAAAGTGCACACGTATCAGGTATGTGTCCTGAAAGAATGTGTTTCTGTGCCTGTTGGAATCACAGTGCAATGTTATTAGGAGAGGAAAATGTATGAAACTCAATGATTTTGGTATGATTGTGAGGATCAGGCATGATCAGTAGTATACTAAATTTATTTTCATTTACAAGAAGAAATAACAATTTTTTAATTTTCAAATGCATAAATTAAATGAAAAACGTCACCAGTCATGGGTTAACTGTCCCATTGCGACCAAGCAGTTTGGGCTAGACTGGACCCCTTTTGGGGTGGGACCATGCCTGATTTGCATATGGTCTTTGCTCTTTCTGTAATGGCTTGGCAGGCGAAGAACGATGGTCTGGAGAGTTGCCCAGAGCAATGTCAGTGATTAAGATTAATTCAAAACCTTCCAGCCATCACTTCCTTTGTTTTGCTGATGTCACCCCAAGTGGGACGGTATGCCGAGACGTGGGTCCCGTGCCTGATGAATGTAGAAACTCAAGCTTCACCTCACTGATGACGCCCAAAAATGCTGAAACATGTCTGGGGTTGCGTGTGGTCTCATGCAGAAGGGATGTGACAAGCAGTTCAGGCTCTACTGCCCCTTTTGGGGTGGGACCAAGCTTGATTTGCATATGGTCTTTTTTTTTTTTTTACTTGAATTTAATCGAAAAGATTTTTATGATTTTTACAAGAACTATTTCTCCTTCTACAGATACGCCTCAGCGCGTTCATGCTTTGATCGTAGGAAGAAGGTTTCTCAGCTAAAAAGAGACTCCTAACTTTGTGTCTCCAAGATGTGTCACTTCTTTTATGTGACTTGAGTAGCGGAAAAATGTTTTGCGATGATCACATGATGTATGGCGTTGTCGCGACCCCTTCTCAACCAGGTATGATTGTGGTTTTATTTGCAATCATTTCGAAGGCCAGTTCTATCAGTTTCACCATTACGATGGTCCATCTCGTCCTCTCTCCCGATATTAACCGGTTCCATACTGCCTCTTCATCTAGGGTGCTTGCCCCTTGTATACAAGGTAAAAGGAATATGTCTCTGTGTGGCCGTGTGGCCGTGTCTTTGGGCATATCAGGACAAGGTGTTTCAACGTTTCCACTTCCTCTTTAACTTTGCATAGCCGGCAGCTGTTGTCCATCTTTGGAGTGCGAATTGCTAGGATTTGCTGAGTCATCAGGAGATTTAGTCTGGCTTTCAAAAATGTTCCTCGCATCTTTTTGTTCGGGAATTGTCTGCAGTAGTTTAATGGCGTTTTTACCTTTTTATACGTCGGGGGGAGATGGGTGAGTAACTTGTTGGTCCATAAGTTCAATTTTGGTTTTCACTCATTCAGGGTTTGTTTTCAGGTCTTCTTCTGTGCAGGCTATTTCGATCAACGTTTCTTGGATTGTGGCCGCCCATTTGTTGAGTGCTTTACAGGTGCCCTCTTTTAGTTCTTCTGCATTGTATATGGGTAATGAATCTGCCATTATGATTTTTCTGTAAAGCCTCATCTTGCTTTGCTCCACCGAGGCAGCGAGTGAAACTAGACCTAGTTCCCCTCTTATTGCTGACATGGAGGTCGACTTGGGCAAGCCCAGTACTGATTTCCACACGTGTCCTTCAAGTTTTTGCCATGTAGCTTTGGGACGTTAAAAAAAGCTTCCATTCCATATGTGATAGATGGCACCACCTTGGTCTTGTAGAATTTTATTGCAGGAATGATGGTCTTTCCCCTTCCTGTAATTGCTTGGCAGGTGTAGAATCATGGTCTGGAGTGTTGCCCAGAACAATGCAAGTGGTTAAGAATAATTGAAAACTTTCCAGTCATCACCTCCTTTAATTTGCCACTACCATCACTGCTCATGATGTCACTCCATATTGTGATTACACCTTGACATTGGATCTTCTGTTTGATTATTGGTTTTGGCACTTTTTGGCATAAGCCACATATTGGCAAAACATTGGTACTGTAAGAAAAAGGAGAAAGGTGAGTTTGAGAGCAGTGTATGGCATTGGTATGGCAACCTGCCGATGAGTGTCCGATGAAATGGCTGAAGCACCATCTGGTCCTTGACTCACTCACTGACGTCTGCTGGCCTGCTGCTCTTGCCGGGGAGCTGTGCACGCTCCGAAGTAGGAGCAACATGACTGCACTTAACTAGATGCCCATTATATTTGGATTTACTATGCAGCAATTCTTTTTTTCATTTAAACTCCTGTGGACTATGTTTAAAGTCTGGAGCGGAGTGATCTCTTGTACCATGTTGTGCCGTGGGTTGCTTCTGGTCAGGCTCTTAATATTTCAGAAAAGGCGAAAGTTGGGCCAGTATAATTCTTCAAAGGAGGTGGTTTGAGAGCACTAGGTAGGTGGTACCTGAGGTGGCAGGCATTTCTCCAAAGTGAAAACAGGAAGGAGGGAGCAGAAGCAGCCCCATCTTATGTTGAGGGTGAATACAAAGTTGTAATGGCGACGTTGTAGTTTTTTGTGGGCTTTTATTATTTCACTGTAAATTGCCATCAGCAAGCTTACAAGAGTGCGCTCTCCCAGTGTGAGGTCCCCCACCGGGAACATGGCATAAGATTGCTGCCCCATCCCCAAACTCAGTCTGCGGCCAGACGAAGCACTGCTGAAACAACATACAAAACAAAAATTTGGGTCAGAAGTTTTTGTTGCATGGGATTTAAAAAAGTCAGGAGAGGTACAAAGGATTTGGAAACGGGCTGGTGTTAAACCATGGGGACTGCCGAAGACCATACCCATGTGTCTGAGGAAGCAGCAGAGTCCCACTCCAGACAGGTATGTGTGTTGTGGTCAGCTTGAAGTTCCCCTCTCATGTATGTCCTAAAAGTGCATTCTTCTTGCAAGTCCTTTCCCCACTGGATCAACACCCCTCACATATAAGTGCACCTCTCCTCAAATAAATGTGCCAAAGGTGGTTGAAGTAGTGCTATTTCCATCTCATGAATGTGCCAGAGTTGGTATGAGGAATGCTCTATGCGTGTCAAGCAGAACTGTGTTATAATCATCTGCCCCGCGCTTTGTCGTTTGTAACGAGAAAAATAATGTGATGCTAAAACTAGATGTTTCGCATTTCGGAGCCACCTACTTGACCTTAAATCAGAACTCTGTGGACTCGGTTCCCTTTGAGCTGTGACAGGAGAAGGCGTTTGTCATCCAATAGATCAAGAAGGGTAGTGCTCAGAAAAGGAGTCTGCAGGTTCTCTGTTTTTGAATTCTCTTGGTGTTCAAATGTCCGTGCCACCATGGACGAACAGCTACATTCTATTTCATCAATCAACTTTCCGTGCAGAACACTCAACAAGGGGCATCCACTTTCTGCCATGAATTTCGTTATTTCGTTTTTAATCCATCTTAATTTAACAAACCCCGTTCATCTGTTAAATCGATTCAGTGCAGTATACTGGTATGCATTATTATGGGCAAAGCCATTTTCTATTGCATAATTTTTTTGTTGTCTACAAGATGGATAAAAAGGAGGTGCAGTAAAGGGGCAATGGTACTGCGGCACAGAGCGGATATCTGGGTGAAGATGTTGAGGAATGACCTAATTAAGGAGATTAATCTTCATCAATGACAGTAAAGGTCGGAAGCACCCTTTCCTGTAATAAAATGAAGGTGACGAGGGTGTAATGGAACTTAGGGAAGTTGGCATTTTTGCATGTTCAGAATGTGGCATTTCGTGCAGTACCGTTTTGAGGCAGAGATGAGTCAATAGAAAATCCCATATTGTCGATCAAGCAGTAACATCTGACTTTGGCTTGTTGGTTAGTATTAAGCAGTCTGCTTAATTAATGACTTAATTGCTGTTGTAAATGGCTACTGGAGTAATAAAAATGACTTAACCAAGTGTGGCTTCAGCCGCTTGAGTTCTCTTCTGTGCACTGAAATCCTGTTGCAAACATGCAGTGACAAAGCCAACAGTTTTGGTTTGAGGTATGTGTCATTAAGGACGTCACGCTTTACGACATAACGCTTTCCTGATAAGCTCTTCAGGTCCACCACTCTCTCTACCGCCAACCATGCTAGCCCCACTTTCTCTACCACCACCCACCCAACCAACCCCCACACTCTCTACCACCACCCACCCTACCCCACTCTCTTCGCCCAACCTACCCCTACCATCTTCCCCCACTTACTACCCCCAACCTCTCTACCACCAACCACCCACCCTACCCCCACTCTCTCTACCCCAACCACCCTACCCCCACTTTTTCTATCACCACCCACCCAACTCTCTCTACAACCCACAAACCCACCTCACCCAAACTCTATTCCCCTCTCATCCTTCCTGTCACACTTTTGCTTTATTTCTTACCCTCTCAACCTTTCTCACTCATGTTTCCTCTTGCTCATCATCTATTTTCCTTCCTTCTCATGCTCTGCACACCCACGCCCCTTACTGCATCCTCCTTTAACATGTTGCACTCTCTTCCTTGCAGCCTGGTGCCTATAAATGCATAATGCAAAGAACAACAGCAAACACCAAAGCTATTGGCATTACCAGTGCTTGTTTGCAATTGTTATGCTGTGTTTTATGTATTTTATTGTGTTGCCCCACACATTAATTTTAAAGTACCCTAACCAGTTGGGGTATCCCCCTTTTTCTTTAGCTTTCCTTGATTGTACAAGTCTTGCTTGGTGGATGCTGGTTTACTTGCATGTTTGATGCCATCTGTGCTGTCAGGAGCAGTTCATGGTGGGGACTGGGTTATGGTTGTTTTATTATGGCAGTGGAACAGTTAAGCTTTCTAAAGAAACCATGGCTTTCATTTTGTTTACATCTTGGGCTGCAGTCATTTCTCTTTAAGGTTTAAGAAATAATTTTCACTAAATTTCATTGGTATTTGAGGCCATCTAAACTATCACATTCATTAAGCCACACTGTTTTCAAGTACTTTCAATGATATACAAGATCATGTCTACAATACCCACTTGCATGGCTTGTGGCTAAGCACAGTGGTTACAATATAACCATTGAGGGTGTGTTTGCCACTCTCCCTGGCCAGTAGCCGCTTTGCCTGAGGCAGACTCTCCCCCCACACCCAGGTTTGACCACGCCACAAGAAGTGGCCACTGAACCTTTCCCCATACCAGACCCAGGGGCCACTATGCCTCCATTGCAGGTCTGTTGGCCACTGGCCATGGCTTGCAGGTAAGGTTGAGGAAGGCCCATTCAACATCTTCAACATTTTCAATAGTTCTGTAAACCCACAACCATTTACTTTTACAGTCCCTCCCTTCAACATGGCTACAGAAACGTGTTTAATTTTTTCATACCCAAAGCAGTTGAGTCTTTCTTTAACATCATACAGTATAAATAATATTGAAATCATTCCAATTCAGCCGAATATATCACAATGTCAATTGCTGTACATCATCAAGCGCTATCACCTGTGTGACAAGGCCTGACTTGTCAAGGGCGGGAGGAAGCCCTCACCACAATGTGCTCCCAAGGTGCCTGGATGAGAACAGGCCGCCTCCCAGACACTCCTTACCTGGAACGCTGGCAGCAGGGCTGTACCAGACCCTGGGTCTAACAGGGGAGCTGCTGCAGGAAATAGATGAACTGCAGTAGGACACCGGCTGTATCAGACAGGGAGACTGCATGAGAACCTCCTGACCAGAGAAGACTGCAATGCAGAGCCTTGAGGCACGTAGCTCCAGCGGAAAGTAGCCGCTGGAGCCTGTGCAGAAGGAAGGCATGGGGCCGCCTACGATGCTGCCGGCACAGCCCCAAAGGAGGAGTTATGAGGAAACGCGTCTCCAGGAAAAGGAGTACCAACTGGAGCCCATACACCCCTTAGAGGGGCCTCACTGCAATACCAGGGCCTTTTATCATTACATGAAGGGCTCTATGAAGGCCATAATGACCCCCACTAAACCCTCAGAGAGAAATATATAATAGGCCTACAAAAGGGCCTGAAGAGAGATTCTATGGACCCAAATGGGCACAGAAGGGGCCAGGGATTACAAGCACCTTTAAGCCTTCCCAATCCCTTCCCATGACACACACTTTCAAGGAAGGTAATCTAATGGATAAGGTATATGGCCAGTTCGGGTAGGGGAGGGGTATTTAAGTAGGTGCATGTGAATGAATATGGGTTAGTTGGGTGAGGACAAAGGTGTCTGTGGAGTAGATGTGGGTGAGTGTAAGCAGTGTGTAGAGTAGCGATCGAGTAAGAGTTAGTTGCAGTAGAGATAGTAGTAGTTGGCAGTATAAATAGTGATAATAGGGGTAGCAGAGTAGCAGAGTAGCAGAGGTGAGAGTAAGTGGTAGTAGTGGCAGGGGGTGAAGGATAAAATTGCAAGTGGAATAGGGAGTAGAGTAGTAGTTGGTAGTACAGGTGTTAGAGACATGGGGGTCAGTATGATGTAAGGGACATGTAGAAATATTAAGGGCATCCTGGTAAAAAACCAAAGAAATTCAGTGAAGAAACCTTGTTAAAGGGACGTTATGGTTAAGTTGCACAAATAAAAACATATCAAATTCAGTGAAAAACTTTGTTAAAGGAACGTTATGGTTAAGTTGCACTAATAAAAACATAACAAATTGAGTGGAAATGGTTTGTTAAAGGTATGTTATTATTACAAGTAAAACCGAAAAACCCCAGAAACTTGCCAGTTATGGTAAGGTAAGCAACCATAACTCATGCTACCACTGTGCATTGCTAATGAGTGTCACATTATTCCCATTAGCATTACACAAAATGTTGGAACAGGGGATAATGGCCCAGCCGACTAAGTTATCGGGCCAAGTGAAGCAAGGGCGAATAATGCAGGCACCGGGCCGTTATCCCCTGTTCCAGCCCCGGCACAGGGTATGAAGGCCATTAGCACGCCGTTGCCATCATGATAACCCGGGGTTAAAAAAAGATTTTTCAAAGATAGCCACCATGGCGGCCTGCGGGAGGCAAAGAGAAAGATCAGATGCAGCGGCGTCATGCGCCGCTGCCGAAATTAGGTAAGTAGGGGGTAGGAGGTGAAAGAAATAGCAAATGGGGGGAAGATGGTGGCTGGGAGAGCCGGTCCTCAGGAGGCTTGAAATGTGGGCATGTACCAGCGGTTCAAGCCCGCATTCCATGCCACCTGATTGGCTAGCTCGGCCACCCAGGGTGCTAATGGACAATTGTATACTAGAGAAAAAAGGAAAAGGACAGAAACAATTTTCTGTCCCAAATACCTTTCTCTGGCATACAATGAGAACCATAATCGATTAACTTTTATAACTATCCACGGACTCCACAGTTCCCTTTCCAAGCCATCTATCATTAAAACACTGGGACGGCACGTGGACCCCATCACACGGGGCAGACCTTCTACCCTTTTTAATGTTATATTTGTAACACTCCCTCAATGCCTGCTTTCAAACAGTCACAAATCCATCCACCAATTCCTTCAAAAAACTGTACATATAACCCATGAACATATTAAGCTGCCACACACCAATTGCCACTTAACAACTTGTACAAATCTTTTGCATCTGCATTTAGGATGCCAAGGCAGGACACCACTAACTAACTACTAGAGGAGAGGAGTCCCAACGGTGGGATGCATCTTAACCATAACATCCCTTTAACAATTTTTTCTTCTGTCAATTTAATAGGTTTTTATAAGTGAAAATGTTACATGGGGCTACATCACTGTATAAAAGTTGTTAATAATTCCTCTTTTCATATATATGCAAGA
Organism: Ambystoma mexicanum; assembly: GCF_040938575.1. Classification (NCBI taxonomy): domain Eukaryota; kingdom Metazoa; phylum Chordata; class Amphibia; order Caudata; family Ambystomatidae; genus Ambystoma; species Ambystoma mexicanum. Next base: position 1,046,144,497 of record NC_090924.1, read on the forward strand.
ACTGTAAACCTCCTTTTAAGAAACATATTTTTTGCAACAAATACTTATGTTTGTCATTATCAGCAGCACAGGCTGGGCATGGAAATCATTGTTCAATTGCCTACAGCATAAGGCTCCACCATGACCCCAGCCAAACCAAACCACCCCTATTATTCACTGCACCTACCCTGCATCCTATCTCGGTGTCCACTATACCCTAATGATGTAAAAAAATGGGCCAATGGCCATGGCTTCCAGCCATGGCCAGTCTCCAAATCCATTGGGCATCGGCTTCAGCCATGCTGCATTCCCCAATAAGCAAATCAGAGTACACATTGGCATTTGCCGAGAGCCAGGCCCACTACCCAGACACCAAATGTATATCACTAGTTTTTCTACTTACATTCTTACACTTTCAAAAAATAAAACACAAGACATATGTGGAAAATTGATTTTATTTGCCCATTAATTCGTACAATGTAACCTGCCAAAGTCCAACAATATAACCTGCCAAAGCCAGTACAATGTAACCTACCATTATAATTTAAACTGCTAAAAGCCATTTATGAAACTAAAATGAATAGGCTGCACTTTGAAATAGATATACCGCACACGATGCATAAAACCTGCTTGCTTTAACTAAATGAGTAAAATCTAAGTACTGTTGGCTGTGGACTCGGACTGGTCTGCTCTGTTCCTTGGATTTTCTTCGCAGCGCCGCCTTTGTCCTGCGCTGCACCGCGCCTTCGCCCCTGGACGCCGTGTGTACGGCTTGGAGCTTCTGAACGCCTGGAGGACGTCCCACTGTGTAACACACAGTTTGCCTGGCCCTCGTTTGTGGAAAGGAGGTTTTCCTCCCAGAGGAGGCCCCGCCCCTTTGGGTGACGCCCAGGAAGCCTCGTTAAAATACAGCCTCCTCGCGCACCCGCGCCGCGCACCTGCCAAGTACAATCTAAGTACTGTTGGCTGTGGACTCGGACTGGTCTGCTCTGTTCCTTGGATTTTCTTCGCAGCGCCGCCTTTGTCCTGCGCTGCACCGCGCCTTCGCCCCTGGACGCCGTGTGTACGGCTTGGAGCTTCTGAACGCCTGGAGGACGTCCCACTGTGTAACACACAGTTTGCCTGGCCCTCGTTTGTGGAAAGGAGGTGACTGTTTCATATGACCTGATTTGTCCCTGCCCATTGAATTGCCTACTTTCACCTGATTTGTTCCTTGGGAAAGGGCCTTGCCTCGTCACATTATCTCCTGCTGCCCTATTGATCCAACTGTATTTTTCTCTTTGCGTTGCCTTGGAGGTGTGGCTAACGCTCTCCCTCTGTGTTCCTCCTCCTTAGGTTTTCCTCCCAGAGGAGGCCCCGCCCCTTTGTGTTGGGTGACGCCCAGGAAGCCTCGTTAAAATACAGCCTCCTCGCGCACCCGCGCCGCGCACCTGCCAAGTACAATCTAAGTACTGTTGGCTGTTCGCGGTTCGCGGGGAGTGCGGAGGCGGCTCTCAGGCTTCCTGTAGTGTCCTGTATGATCTAGTGGCCCCGAGTGCTTTGACATCCTATTTTCACAGCTAAGTCCAATTTATTTGATACTTTTGTTGCAAACTTGTGTACTGTGGCCCAACAGCTGAAGTATTGGGGGGACTCACTGTTTTGGGGAGGTTCTCTGTGAGGGGCGCCCCCCACATGGTGCCCATGATTTAAACAAAAGTGCAACTACTTTGACAGTATTCTAATATGCTATTTCTATGTGCTTAGAGGCCATACTTACCTTCTGGCAACTCTCCTAGAGAATTTATAGAGGACACTTCTTGAAGTGTGGGTTTGCGCCAGTATAGTACTTGGCGCATTGTTGCTTGACATTACCCTTCGCCTTGGACAAAAAGGGGTGGGCTTTTCGGTTTGGTTTTGGGGTGTGTACAGCTCCTGAGTATGAGCCCGATCTTGAGAAGTGGTTGTAAAACCGGCTCTCCTCCGCAAGACCCCGCCCCTGTGTCCATCACTAACACTCTACCCACCTCTCTTCCTTTGTCTTCGGCAGCCCCTGCTCCTTCTCTACCCATGTCTAGCCTTCTGATAGAGAGAGGGGTGGGGCTGGGTCAGGTGGGATATAATGAGACTGCCACATTGGCTGTACCAACATTGGCCATCTTTCCATCTTCGAATGGTCCGCTGCCAGCAGTGGCTGTGTCAACTTTTTCAGTCCAAGACGCCAACGACTATGTTGGTGATGAGGGCGATGGGACCACCCATGGTCCTGATTCAGATTGTTCTTCTATACAAGGCCTTCGAGGCCTTCCTTGTCTCACTGACACGTCCATTTTGGCACCTACCATTGTCAGCGAATTAAGTAAAAGAGTGCGGCTCTCTTTAGGCCCTTCGTCTCCTGCATCGTCTGCTTTCCCATTTCGTGAACAAGTGCACTTTCACATCCCCCCAGAAACTAACAGCGAAAAAGATGGCGGCCATGCGACGGTTTCGTCGACCTTCCATCATAGGGTCTTGGAAGGGGAATCCGCTGCTCTCTTTGACAACATGCAGTTTGGCGACGAGATGTCGGTAGGGCCTTCTCCTGTAGGAGGGGTGGCCCCGTTTTCCCTGGTGAATGCAGAGGCAGACCTTGCAGCTCCAAAGGGAGAAGTTAGATCGGCCTCTACCCCAGAGGAATACTGCTCACATTCTCAGCTCAATGAACCCTTCAATTTTCCCGTAATTTCACGCATTCTCAATCTGCTGGATAAGGGGCATGAGCTGACACATTGCTCCTTAAGGGAGATGCAATCTTCATTATCTCTTATGAAAGATAAGATGGCCAGACTGGAAGGCTTTATCCTAGCCGAAGAACACTCCAGATCCTTCTATCTGGCCCACTTTGAAAAATTGTTGGAGAATGTCTCATATAGAGCACCTCAGCTCCCTATTTCTACTTTGACTCATACGCAAGGCTCGCAGACTGAGCCAGGAATGTGTTCTATAGTTTTTCCACAGACTCCCTATTCTCAGGTAGTGAAAGGGGTTAACCCGTTGATGATGGCGCATGCAAACCCGGAGGCCATAGACTTGGCGGAGGTTCTCAAACTCCAGCACGAACGTCTATTACAGGTGGAACAGCTTCTTTATAAGGTACCAGTAACCCAACAGCATTGGGACCTAACAGACTCCTCAAGAGAGGGATCCAATGTTACTCAAAGTCTTGCTGTTCCTTTGGATAGTCCCTCCGCCCTGACTGACATTATCGAGGCCCCGCCCAGTCCTGTATCGACGGTAGTCGACTTATGCTCGGACTTGGAGGAAGGACCTGTGGTGCATGAAGGCAGACATTTTATCTCACGTAAAGCAAGAAAGTCCTTCCTAAGAGCCCAAAAACGTCTAAACCTTACCAAGGCTGGTCAAAAGAAAGCCAAGTCTAATATACCACCTCCGGCCTGTGCCCAAACGATATTCGAATCTAAAGCAAACTTGGGTACGGGGACCAGCCACGATGATCTTGGCCTAACCCTCTGTGACCTTGATGAGGAAAGTAGGAAACATCTACAGGTTGCAGATTTGAAAAATGGGAATATACAGATCGCCCCTTGTGGCCCTCAAGGAACTTCCACGGTCAAGCTCCAATCACAGATACATTCCTTCTTTCCCCACATCCAACCTAGAAAGGCGAGCACGACGATGCTAGCTGAGGCTATAGTGACACCTGCTATGAGTCCAACCAGTGCTCCCTCACAGTCATTAAGGTCTTCGGCTGGTAAGGATGTAGTTCCCACTCCCTTAGCTCCCTTTGGTGCCGTAAGTGAAGATCGTGGTTGTCCTCCTCTTCCCTTAGAAGTATCTGGGGTTTCGGCGTCCCTGGGACGGCCTCCTAATGTGGAGGTTACGCACCTCACGCTTCCAGCGGTAGGCAAACCTATTTCTGACGTCTTGTCCTTCTCGCACACACCAAAGGACATGAAACGAATCCTTGGTTGGGCGAGTAATCCAGAGACAAATGGCCCTGCTCGTATAAACAGGTCATTTTTGATGAACTCATTCTTTCAAATTCCAGCTCTTAGGAACCTTTCATCTAAGGACCTAGAGTGGGTCAAATTGGCAACCCACAACAACCACAGAGCCCTCTGCAGAGTCCAATCGCAGATCATAACTAAAATGCTGTTGGACTTTGCTGAGGACTTTTATTCCATTGGTCTTACTCCATGCCTATTTCCGGATATGGACAGCGCATGGGCTTATCTTGACTGGGTACCTCCCACTTTGCCAGTAAGTTCAGTGGGGCTGGGTATAGACTCATCTGACTCTCAGGTTACCCAACTAGCACTCCAATTAGCATCGCTAACCCAAGCACTGAGTGGGCTAGCTTGGCTGGAACCCCTGATAAAAACAGCTGCAGCCATCAAAGGGCCCACTCCAGGCTCATAATTGGCCAGTCTGACTATTGCATCCTGGAATTGTTGTGGCTTGGGCAATCTGGTTGAATGGTATAAGCGGGTTGCTCCTGACCAGAAACCCGACATTTTATTTCTGCAGGAAACGATGAGCCTATCCGAGATTACTCTCGATGGGTACTCCAGTTTTTCTGTCCCAGCCAGCCGCACACTTGCAGGCCGTCCTTCCGGAGGTATCGCTGTTCTTATTAAAAATGGCCTAAAAGCAGTGGGTTCCATTCTGGATACCTCGAAATCATGCATTTTAGTGGAGCTGTCGTTTGAATCCACCAAGGTTGTGCCCCTGCTTCTAATGTCGTTGTATTGGAATCCCAAGTCCGCTTCTCTTCCTTTTCTTGTGGATGATCTTAACAGGTTGTTGGGTCATGCTTTAGTCTCCTGTCCCAACCATGAAATTGTGATTGGAGGCGATTTAAATTCATACCTCCAGTTTTCTAACACATTAGGATCTTCTACTTCCTTTTACGCCCAACAAGCTGTTCACAGAGGGTACCAATTGCTAAGCTTCTTTGAAAAATGGGGTATCTACCCAATTCACTTTGCACCTCATTCTCTACACACCTCATGGTCACGGGGCAATGCTTCATCCCTCATTGATTATGTCCTTGCATCTAAAGTGTGTTCTGGGCTGCTTGAACCAATTTTAATCTTAGACCTGGGCCTGAGCGACCACCACATGCTGTGCTCAGTTCTCCATATGGGGTGCGATGTCTATATGCCTTCTCCTCCTGTCTTTTTAGCGGCTCCTGACAGAACCACCATCTCTGTCAACTGGAATCCTGCCGTGTGTAGGAAATTGGTGTTCCTGGTGAATAGAGATCTCATATTAACCTATGACGACCTTATGTCGCTGGGGAATATTGAAAAAATCAACGAAAGAAACATCAATATGATTCAGTCACACCTACTATCTTTAGTGAAGGATGCTTTGGGTAAAGGTAGCCCCTTGGATGCCCATCCAAATTTGAATCAGATAGCAATTCTAAAAAAGCAAAAAAATCGGGAACTGGCTATCATAAGAAAAAAGGCCCTTAGCCCTGTTATCTATCATCGTGAAAAAAACTACATTATTGGGTGCTTCAAGCACCAAATAAAGTGTTTGCTCCAGGCTGCCTACACTCTCGCGAATCAACGTATGATTAGCCTACTCTGCAAAAAAAAAACTCGAGAGACATGGGCCATTTTAAGAAACCCCTCAGGTAAGGTGGATACCCGATCTGTGGCGACCATCTCGGGACCCGAATGGGAGAAGTATTTTTCTCAAAAATATGCCTTGCCTACTATCCATGTCATAATGGAGAGTAGGAATATGCACTTGCCCATGCCGCGAGTCTGTCCCTGGGACTTAAAAGACATCATATGGGCAATCTCCCAATTGAAGTTTTCCAAAGCAGCCGGCCCAGATGGGCTCCCCCCTTGCGTTCTAAAAGACGATCCTCACTTCTGGGCCAGTTACCTTCTTCCTTGCTACCAGCTGATCTACAAAACTGGCAATATTCCGGAATCATGGCTGATCGCCATAATTATTCCAATACATAAAAAGGGTGTATTAAATAACCCTTTAAACTTCAGGCCGATTGCCCTTATAGACACTGCTGCGAAAATTTTTGCACGTCTAATTCTATCAGAATTGGAAGGCTACATACATGAGTTAAAAATTCTCTCCAAAGCACAGGTTGGTTTCCGTAGAGCAATGGGCACTCAACTAAATGCCTCGATCCTAGCCCATCTCCTTCGGAATGCACATACCAAGTCCAATGGCACCATTTATATGGCAGCCTTGGACCTTTCAGCTGCATTTGATAATGTACTTCGTACTCGGCTTTGGCAAAAGGTGCTGGCTTATGGCATACCACCTCCACTAGTTGCATTAATTGCAGCACTACACCAGAACACATCTTACCGGGTCCGCATCAATGCGGAAGGGCTATTGACTGATAACATACCCACGTACATTGGTGTTAAACAAGGCTGCAACTTGGCAGCGGTCCTGTTCAATCTTTATCTTGCCGATATTGACGAGATCTGGCAGGGTTCTAACTCTTTTCCGGCTATATTGGGTTCTATGCGGCTCCATTGGCTAGCATTTGCCGATGACATCATAATATTCGATAGAGTGCCGTTTGGACTCCAAAACAAACTAAAACTGTTTGGCGAATATTGCAAGCTGAACAATATGACTATCAACTCACTTAAATCACACATATTGGTCTTTACTTCTAAAAAAAAACTTCCGAGATTCAACTTTACAATAAATGGTCAGACGATTTTGAGAAAAGAGGAGATCAACTACTTGGGCTACCACTTATCGAATGGGACGTCCGCTCACAAGTGGCGCTCAGTGTTGATTGCAAAGTTTAACCCACTTCTGGCCCAAATGAGAATCATTTTTACCAAATATTGTCGTTACTCCCTCTTGCCTCTTATACAATGCTACACTATGAAAATAGAGCCTATCCTGCTTTATGCAGTAGATATTTGCCTTCTGAACTTGGGGCCCCTTCTAAATATCCTACAGGGTAAACTCTGGAAGAAGATTTTGGGGCTTCCTGGTTACCTACCCAACGCCATAATTACACATGAATTGGGTCTATATCCACTAGAAGACAAATTTATTTGGAGGACGGTATCTGCATTTTCTAAAATGATTTCTCCTCCCCCAAACTCACTTTACGAGGACTTTCAGGAAATGTTAGCCGGCACGTGTCCAACTTCGATCACCATTGTGAAAGACATGATACAAGCGACTTTCATTTCCTTGAATATGACGCAGGATGACTTAATAAATACCCCTGCCAAAGTTAAAAGGCGTTTTTTCAAAAATGCCTGGGCTCGCAACTGTGATCGGATTGGAAGCTACTCTTCCTTCACCATATATGCCACCTTCAGACATGCAGTTGCTCCTCGGCTGCCATATATTTTGTGTTTTCCAGACAAAGTGGCAAGAAGGTACTATATGCGCTTCCGCATGGACCTTATCCAGACGGGGGCTCGTATTAGGAATTGGGATGGTTACAGGGCCTTGGCAAAATGGGAGGGATGTAGATTTTGCCTAAATACATCTGAGCCTGAAACCCTGGAACATCTTTTCATGTACTGTAACTTCTTTCTCAGGCACAGACAACGTTGCCTGGTTGCATATCTCACTTCGCTCTCTCTGTTTGAATGTCATCTTGTATGGCTGAGATGTATGCAGGGAAACTCTAACTCCATCATACTAGCAACTGTGAGACTTGTTGCAATAATAGAGGAGCAATTGTTGTCACTCAATCGGACCTTCTGGAGTGGGTAAATTTTGGATGTCTGAGATTTAGTTTTCTTTATGACCAATGGTATTTGCCAACTGTTTGTGGGAATATTTAAGTTGGTGGAGGGCCTCGATGCGACTCCATCATTGTCATGTTAGGTAGGTCAGGTTAGGTTTGATATCTGGTATCATAGATCTCCACTTGTGATTCTTGTGATCCTTGGGATTTTTGTTGATGTATTAAGAAATGTTTTAATGTTTAATGTTTTTATTATCTTTGGGCTGTGTAAGTATTGATTAATTATGCTGTTTTATGATATTTTTACATGATTTATATGTGCCATGTATTATTTGTCAAGGTGTAAATTAGTTTTTGCTACCAAAAAAAAAAAAAAAAAAAATAAAATAAATAAAAAAAAAAAAAAAAATAAATGAGTAAAAGTTCAAGGCATGAACTTTATAAAGCATTTGGATGTGATTTTTATAATTAGGTCATCACAGATGTGATGTGGTTCTGCTGACTTTGATCAAGATGTTGCCTTAAAGTAACTGCAAATTGCAAATGCTAAGCAGAAGTGACGCGCCTGACACAAACTTCCCTTTTCGCAAAGGAAAGCTGCTTGTGGTTTAAACGTTGAACTTGAACTCCCACACAGAAGCACCCATAAGTAATCACATGTTATTTTTGATGCAGCCGCTGTCATGAACTTATGATATGTCTGCTGACGTACATTACAGTATTTAATGTCTTGACACGTACAACAATTGTGCAGAGTTAGCATGATGAGATGATGAATCGACCAAGGGATGTCTAGAGCTTTGTGCACATAATTTCTGAAATGTAGGTATAGATGCGTGGCCATTTTGTATTGTCATTTGTCAGAGACTGCAAGGGCTTACTACTATGGTGGGTTTTCTGTCCCACTTAAGTGTAAATAAATGTGGTTTTGCCGGAAGGCAAACTTTGTAAATCTCTGTGTTGGAGTCTGAAAGATCTGTTGTGTTTCAGTATTTCCAGACAGGGCGAACCCAAACCTGCAGCATTGTAATATTGTTTACACATATATACAAAAACATGCTTTTATGTCCTTGCTAATGCTCACTGTGCAAGTGTGTTGTAATCTGGTCCATCACTTCAGGCTGCAACTGCAAGCAGAATATTTTTTTCCATTCAAACCTACCCCTTCGGCCATGCCACATGCCCCAATAACCAAATGACAGTACACACTTCCCCTTGCTGATGGCCAGACCCATTGCCCAGACACCAATGTTGTGTTTCTGTGCTGTGTACTTACATTTTACACTTTTGAAAAAAAAACACAGGACATATTTCAAAACCATGCTTTGAAGTTCTTGCTGACCCTCCTCATGCATATTTGCTGCAATCCCATCCAGCACTTCAACCTTTACCAATGAGCAGATTTTCTTTCCCATTCAAACCTATCCCAATTTCGAAAAAACTTTACCACATAGCTGGTGCCTGGGGGCCATGCCAACTTTAACCCCATTGCTGGTCCCTCGTGGTCATGGCCAGTAGCCAGATTGCCCGGTTTATGGGATTAAGCCATGACCCGAACAATCTGGCCGCTGCCCAAAAACTTTTGTCCACATTTGTCAAATGGCAACAAAGTTATAAGCATCTAAAAATGTTGAGCCTGCACCTAATTCTGCCCCCTCTTGACAAAATCCCACCAAACCTTGCAGAAATAGTCATATCCAGGGCTACAATCATTTTGCAAACATTTGTGCAGATTTGTCAAATGGCACCACATTTATAAGCCTTCAAAATATTTTGGGACCCCCTCTAATTTTGTTCCCTCTTCACAAAACAGCACCACACTTTGCAGAACAATTCAGAGTCAGGTCTAGAATGAAATTCCAAATTGTGTGCCTTTTCATTGAGTTGTGCCAAAGTAATGAACCACCCAAAAACTGGTTTTCACCAACCCTGTAATGCACATCACGTAGTCCTCTGGGTCAATCGGATGCCCGTTGGCGGACCGAACAGGGAAGTGAGTATGCAAACTGAACCCATATATTACTCATTTCTTTTTACCTAGTTTTTGGCTGTGTTAAAAAACAACTACTGGACAGATTTACATCACATTTACAAATCACGCTTTTGGGACGAAGCTGCCACATATTTGGTGAAAATCCATCCAGTGGTTTGGGCTTTAGGCATGAGCAAAATGTTGTTTCCATTGAGTCTATGGGAAAAACCATAAATGTTGGGACCCCCTTATAACTTTGCCCCCCACCCTGCACAAGTCTCACCAAAATCAATTTTACGGGGCCATATACTTTCTAAGCAAAGTTTCGTTAGAATTCATCCAGGAGCGGTTATAAGCCGCACAAGAAGTGCTCTTCCTTTGGGTTGAGAAACTTAACAAAAACTACAGGGCTGCTAACGCAGGCTTTGTAATATATTACAGTGCCTACAGTAGCGCCCCTGTAGTTATGGTTAAGATGCTCAGCTCATAGAGCACTTTTTGGGCAGCTTATAACTTTGCCTCCACTGGACGAATCCTCATCAAACTTTGCAAAATAAGTACATGGTCCCCTTGGAAGGGCAAAGTTATATGGGGGTCCCATAATTTGTGGACACATATTTACCAAATTTGCACCAGGAGCAGCGGCGTGGTCCCGAAAGCATACTTTTGTAAATTTGGTGTACATCTGTCCATTAGGTTTTTTTAAATGGCCAAAAAGTTGGTAAAAGGAAATTAGTGATATCTGGGTTCAGTCTGTGGACACACTTCCCGATTTGAGGTCTGTCGACACATCTGGGTCAATCAGGATGCGGTGTGCTGTCCATGAACATCATATGCACCTGCTGATTGGATGCTCAAAAGCATGAGGGGTGTCATATTTTACATACACGGTCGCCATGTTGGATCCGTGGACAACCGCCAGTGGCCGCGGATAGCACGGCGGGGGAAGTCTGGAAAACACATTTGGGATTATTTGGTGGTCAAAAGAGGGGCTGGAAAGGGTGGGGGGATAGAAGATAGTTGATATGGAGCTATTCTTATAGGTAAAAAATAGGGTTTGCAGGTGCTGCAGGCACACTGTCAATTCTTACTGTCGGCAGACATTATATGGATGGCAGGGGGTTCTGGGTGAGTTTTGTTATTTGAAGGTGTATTGTACATACTTTTTATATGGTTTAATTCAATTGTGGTGGTTGTGGCCAGTGGCCAGATTTTTGGGGACATGGCATGTAGGCAACATATAGTATAGTAACATGTGTACAGTTCATTTAGGTACTGTAGGGGGAGTATACAGTATGTGTAATATGGTGGAATTATATAATTAAAGTGTATATGTTATTTATGATTGTAGAACAATTGAGGATAGTGCTCCTTGATGCATCCTCCGGTTACATGATACCTTTAGCATTATGGACCGGGCACTGGACTGGCTGATCTGTTTTTCTCACTAACCCTCACTGCCCTTACCAGCAGCAACTCGGCTGTTTGTACTCCACCAGGTCACTCTGTACTTGCAATGACACACAGCTTTCCTTGAACTTCCCTGAACGTATTTCTTCTCCTTGTTTTTTATCCCTGATTGTTTGACCGCCATTGAGGCATTGTGTGCGGCTAAAAATCTCTGTATCAATGCTAGTAAGATGGAGATCTTTCTTATTGTAACACCTGTGCCCTGTTTCTCTCCTACCCTCTGGCCACTGTCGTTGGCCCTCTACTCTCACCATCCTCTGAGGGCAAAAACCTTGGGGTCATTTTTAAGCCCCCTCTCTGTTTTGCTACTTACATTTTCAAGTTTGCAAAGAAAGCCCATGCTTTTAGCTTCACCTCTTTACAGGCATTGCACCATTTCTCACCTTCCCCCAGAAGATAAAGGTCTGTAGAGCCCTGGCCCTGTGTAGGCTAGACTACTGCAACTGCCTCTTCCTTAACCTCCCCCTGTGTTGTTTTTGCTCCTTTCAGCTGATCTAGAATAGGACTGCAAGACTTATCCTTGGAATCAAGCCCAGGGATTGTATCACTGCAGCCCTAAAATGTGTACATTGCCTTCTGCTAATTGCTAGGATAAAATTTGAGATCCTTTGTATAAATGACAGGGCTTTCTGGGGCCTGGGACTAAAATATGTCAAACCTTGTTTACCTAAATACTGCCCTGCTACAGCCCTCCTCTGTTGTAACTTCAATACTCTGCTCGTCAAATGCTTTTTGAAACAGAGAGCAGGAGGCATGTCTCTCTCTTCGGCCGGTGCCTCTGTTTGGAACAGCCTTCCTGCTCGTCTTATACTTGAGTTGGACTTCCTTAAGTTCCTGAAAACGTCTGAAAACTCTGTTTTTGTGTTCCTATTTTACTTAATCCCTTCCCTGCTAATTTATACTGCTGCCACTAATACTGGTGGCCTTGTCCCTCATGAACCTCACAGGCTCTAGGCCCTATATCTAGTCAACACCAGTACACCCTCCCCGTCTCCTTCAGCACTGCCCTTGCGGTTCTACCACCTGGCAGCTGTGTACCACACCTTTGGTACGCCTCTGCGACAGCAGGTAGCTAGTGGTGTCCCACCTTGGCATGTGTTGGCAATTTCCTTCTAGGCACCTATCAGCACTTCGTTATCCGTACTCCATTTTGCCAAGTATGCACTTGTTTTACTGCACACTACATATGGTTATTTATAGCAGCAGTGTGTACATTTTGTTTGGATAAGCAAGCAAAATGCATATGCAAAAGATTTGTAGAACATTTTTAAGTGGCAGTCGATGTGTGTAAATGTAATATGTTGATAGGGTTACATGTAGAGTTTTCTTTAACTGATTGGTGAATTTATGTGTGACTGTTTGTAAGCCGTCAATGAGGGAGTGTTACAAACCTAACAGTAAAAAGGATAGAAGTGTTGTCTTCTGTGAGGGGGGGCACGTGCAATCTGTGTTTTTTAATAATGCATGGCATGGAGAGGGGAGTGCGCAGACCGCGGATAGTCATAAAGGTCCATGGATTATGCTCCTTATTGTATGCTAGAGAAAATTGTTTGGGACAGAAAATTGTTTCTGGGCATTTTACTCTTTCTTTAGTATATAATTGTTCATTATTTCCATTAGCATAGTATAAAATGCTAATAGGAAAGTTGTAGAATCGTATTGAGTCCAAGTACTTTACATAAAAATGTAAAGTACATGGAGTCTATAAGCTTATTTTTTTAGTTCTATTTTTCAACTGTGAATGGTGGTTCCTAAAGGAAGCTTGTTTGTGTTTTGTATGTTTTTATATATTGTTTGTTGCAGGAGAGGTTAGGAAGTAAGATGGGGGAGAAAAATAAGGGAAGGGATACCAACCACAGATATGGAAGGGCAGGTGGACAAGGGAAGATGGTGGGTGTGCGTTAAATCTAAGGTAGGGGGTCGTGTTTCTCATGCTCCTTGATTACAGCCTGAAAAGCACTTCAAAACTGCTCCCCTCTGAAGAGTGGTGTATTGCAGTATATACAGAGTACTGTTGTCTTGGAAAGATATGGATCAATAGCCTCTTGTATGGCTTGCAAGGTAGCTGGTGGGATGTTGTGCCCCCACAGAAGTAGCTGGTGTGGTAGTAGTATTGGTTGAGGAAGATGAGGTAGAGAAAGACAGAATACTGGTTCCTGAAAAAGATACAGCCTTTCTGAGAGCATTCCGGTGGTTGTATTTGGTGTGGCGGCACATAGAGGTGGTACCGTAGGACTACTGCCTGGGTTATCTGCAACTGAGCACAACATTGCACTCAGTGCATTTCACCTTGGTAGGCTTAGCCTTTGGTAAACCCTCAACGGTGATAAAGAACTGCCACACAAATGATTCTCTCTGGGTGCTGGAAGTAGGAATTTCCTCCACCTCATTTTCTTGGTCCTTTTCATTGTTTTATGCAATATTGTGCTTTTTCTGGTGTCTAGCCCCTCGAGCTGGTGTAGTGGTGGTGGTGGCTCCTGTGGAGGAGGAATGGCAATAGCTGATGCCATTTTTTAAGATAAATAGCAGTTCTGCTAATATTCTTCCAAGCATTTGATGTGTCCTAGATTGCAAATGGATAATCAGTAAAAAGAGATGTAGGAGCTGTGCAATGGTGCATTTTCAGTTTAAAACTTCCTAGATCAGAATTAAATGCAGTTACAAACTGTTCGCAAAGCACGGACCCATTTGCGAAGTGCAGACACATCATCATGCCACGCGCATGCACAAGGTCACATTACACTGTCTGCAAAGTCAGCGGTGACCTCAGACATCGGTAGAAAATGTGGCTACATTGGGGTAAGTATTACATTAGGAAGTTATAGCAAATTAGGGTGCACTGGTAACAACCCATAACATTCTGTGAGAATCTTTGTTAAAGGGGTGTTACGGTTAAGTTGCACTAATGAAAACCTATGAAATGCAGTGAAAAAACTTGGTTAAAGGGATGTTATGGTTAATTTGCACTAATAAAAACCTTCCCTCCCCATCTTACTTCCTGTCATCTCCTGAAAAAATAAATGTAATTAAAAAACACCAAAAAAAGGTTCCTTTAGGAACCACCTTTTGCAGTTAAAAAATAGAATTAAAGAATATATGCGTATAGACTCCATCTACTTTACATTTTTCAGTAAAGTAGTTAGACGCAATAAGATTCTCCAACATTACCATTAGCATTTTATACTATTCTAATGGAAATAATGAACAATAGTATACTAGAGAAAAAGAACAAAACACAGAAACAATTTTTTGTCCCAAATACTATTTTGTAGCATACAATAAGGACCATAATCCATGGCACTTTATGATTATCCCCTCTCTAGGCCATACTTTATTAAAAACCCAGATTGCACGCCCATACCATCGCACAAGACAGCCCTTATACCCTATTTACTATTATGTCTGTACCACTCCATCATTGCCTGCTTTGAAGCAGTCACACATTTATACACCAATTAGTTAAAAAAGACTCTACAGATAACCCTATCAGCATATTAAACTTCCACACAGCAAATGCCACTTACAAATGTTGTACACCTCTTTTCCATATACATTTCCTTTGCTTAGCCAAGAAAATGGTACACACTGCTGCTATAAATGAACATATGTATTGTGCAATGAAAGAAGTGCAAGAAGAGAAAGAGTAGGGATTACCAAGTGCGCATAGAAGCCCAGAAGGAACGTAAGAACACCTGCCAAAGTGGGAGGCCACTAACTACCTGCTACATTAAGTAGTTCATGATAGGTCTCCCGATCCTCCCTGACATCTTGTTACCAACATTATAAACACAACCACTTGTAGGGACTTTTCATAAAAATTAATTTAATATGTGATGTCATCAGTGATATCACCAATCACATTTGTGATGTCATCTTTGGTGTCCTGGGTGTTAGTCTTAGTAGCACACGGCGGTGGTGCAAGTTATGGTTGCCTAGTTTACCCTAACTGGTGAATTTCTGGGGGTTTTCGGTTTTACTTATATCCATAACGTCCCTTTAACAAAGTTTTTGGAATTAATTTCATAAGTTTTTATTAATGTAACTTACCCATAACGTCCCTTTAACAACATTTTTTCACTGATATATACAGATATATAGATAGAGGAAGAGGTCATTAACACTGAGCACTAAGCATTAAGCGCTTTATAGAAAAGGGCAAGTTACTCCTGCACAGTTATAATGCACTTTACAACGGTAGTATTTGTAGAACGGGGTGGGGGTTGGGCTCTAGAATGGAACCAACCTTGCTGAGCTCTGATAATGAGATTCCTTAATTTCTGTTGTTGCGGCAAGGTCACAGGCTGTGGTTGAGGTGTAGCCCACACCTCCTTTGTTTGGTCGAAAGACAGTTGGGTCGAAACACGTGTCGGCTGACCACATGGGACACTAAGAATCCCACCCTCACCATGTTTGGGTATAATCCAAGTAAATAAACAAACCTTCTACAAAGCAGCACTCTCCAAAAAAACACAAACCTGTGTGGAAAATATATTTTTTCATATAGTCACTAAGACAAGGTATCCAGGTCATTTTCGACTTTCTACAACTGTAGTATGTTGACATTAGTGAAACATGCAGATTGAAGTAGGAATGTCTACAGTTGTTTGGAGATCGATTAGAATTACCGAGCACTAAGCACTTTAAAAATAAGGGCAGATAATCCCTGTACAGGCACAAGGGACTTTATAACTGCAGCATATGAGCAAATATGCAGCTTGAAGTAGGAATGTTTACAGCTGTTTGACGGTATATTAGGATCAATGTGCGCTACGCACCAGCACGTTACAGATAAGGGCAGCTAATCTTAGTATAGGCACTATGAACTTTACAACTTCAGCATAGGAGCACTAGCAGCATACACAGATTACAGTAGTTATGTGGTTCTACAACAGCCGTCTATGTGGACAGCATTGAGAACATGGGAGTTGGTTACTGGCTTCATGCATTGCCTCGTGCATGGTATACATGCTCCATGCCCTGGAAATACTGTACAGTGCTTGACAGATGGATGAAGGATACTGTGATTTATGAAGGTTATCGGCTGCAATAACAAAAAACGTGCCTAATCATTTCAGTAAACAAAAACAAGTGGCCCAGAAATGTGATGCCATCACTTTTCGATGTCCTCTGTGTTAGTCTTAGCCGTGCACGGTGGTTGCGTGAGTTATGGTTGCTTAGCTTACCATAACTGGCACATTTCTGACGTTTTTCGGTTTTATTTGTATCATAACGTCCCTTTAACAACATTTTTTTCTGTGAATTTCATAGGTTTTTATTAGTGAAACGTAACCATAACGTCCCTTTAAAAAAAGTTTTTTCTGTGAATTTCCTAGGTTTTTATCAGTGCAACTTAACCATGAGGTCCCTTTCACAAAGTTTTTTCACTGAATTTCATAGGTTTTTACCAGTGCATGCTAATTTCCTACAACTTACTAATATCATACTTACCCCTATATAGCAACATTTTGTCCACTTTAAAAAGTTTCACACCTTCTAGCATCATTTTTAACACTTCTATACACTTTTTGCAACTTCTACCACAGTTTTTGTGTTCATCGACGTCTGCAAACGTCTTTGTCGACTTTAATACGTTTCACTCCTTCTAGCATCATTTTTAACACTTCTATACACTTTTTGCAACTTCTACCACAGTTTTGTGTTCATCGACGTCTGCAAACGTCTGACATCATCGCAGACTTTTTGGACAGTGTCACGTGACCTCGCACGCGTGTGTGGCATGATAATGTGTCAGCAAAATTGTCAGCACTTCGCGACCAAGTCCGTGCTTTGTGAACAGTTCGGAACTGCATTGTCTACTGATCTAGGAACTTTCAAGCTCAAAATGTACCCTTGCACATCCCCTACATCTATTCTTTTTCATTATCCATTAACAATCTAGCACAGAGCACATACTTAGAAGAATATCAGCAAAACTGTTATTTATCTTAAAAATGGCATCAGATATTGCCATCCATCCTCACTTCCCTGTGAAAATCCATCCAGCGATTTGGGCTGTAGGCGTGATTACAGGGCCTGCTGTAGCTGCCTGTAGTTATGGTTAAGTTGCTCAAGCTATAGGAAGAGCACTTTTTGGGGCAGCATATAATTTGGCCCCCCTGGAATGAATCCTCATGAAACTTTGGAAAACCATTATATGGCCCCGTCAGATTGCGCAAAGTTTGGTGAGGTTCCGTTAATATGGGGCAAAGATATAGGGGGATCACAAAATGTGTGTTTTATTCAATATATACAATGGAAAAAATATTTTGCCCATGCCTACAGCCCAAACCGCTGGACAGATTTTCACCAAATTTGCGGCAGGAACCGTGGCTTGGTCCCAAAAGGGTGCTTTTGTAAGTTTTGTGTAAATAATCTGTCCAGTAGTTTTTTTTAAATGACCAAAAAGTAAGTAAAAAAGAATTAGTGATATCTGGGTTTGGTATGTGGACTTACTTCCACGTTTGGTCTGTGGACAGGCTTCCCATTGGTCCAGGGGCCGACGTGATGTCCACGGACATCAGATGCGCCCGATCAGTGGATGGTGAAAAGCGTGAGGTTCATCATATTTTCTGAAACACCTGCCATGTTGGATTTGCAGACAGCGCCTGTTGTCTGCGAACATCGCGGTAAAACATATTAAAGAACATAATATTGCACTTGTCAAACTAATGAAACAATCTCTAGGGAGGTGAGGGGTGATGAGGATGGGATGGGATATGGGCATAAAAAGCCCAAAAATGTGTTTTTGTTCTCTGAAGTGCGTGAACAGTCCGGGGCAGTTATGTGGTGTTCACAGACATCTGAGATGTTCGGGGGCATCTATGATTATTTCTGCATTATAGGGTTGGGGAAAAGCAGTTTTTGGATTGCTTATAACTTTGGCACCACTCAATGAAACTGCATTCATTGTAGACCTGATTCTGAATGGCTTTTGCAAAGTTTGGTGGGATTTTGTCAACAGGGGGCAAAATTAGAGGGGGGGTGTCAACATTTTTGTATGGCTTATAACTTTTGTTGCCATTTGATGAATGTGGACAAAAGTTTTCAGAATGATTACAGACCCACTCCCGAATGTTTGTCCAAAATATGAATGGAATTTTGTCATGTGGGGGCTAAGTTATATTACTATTGTATGTAAATACATTTTGACCCTTTTGAAAAAATAAAACATGGGCGGATTCACGTAAGGAGCATTGGCAAGGACCTGAAAGCATGGTTTTGCAAATGTGTCTGTGTTTTATTTTTAGAAAAGTGTCATAATATAGATACAAAAATGTGTGATTTACCTTTGTATGTATTCATGTAACAGCGCCACGATGCCCCCGGGCTGACGTGCGGTTTAAATAAATCCGAATAAATAAATAAATAAATACATTTGGTGACTGAGGTATAGCTTGTGGCCATGGGCAGTGACCAGATTGTCATGGCCTAAAGCCATGACATGGACATTCTGGCTACTGGCCATGACTACGAGATACCAGCAATGAGGTTAAAGTGAGCATGGCCACCAGGGACTTGCTATGTGTAATGTTTTTTTAAAATTGGGATAGGTGTGAAAGGGAAAAAAATGTGCTTGTGGGTACAGGTTGAAGTGCTGGATGGGATTCAGCAAATAAGCATGAGGAGGGTCAGCAAGAACTGGAAAGCATGGTTTTGCAAATATGTCATTTTTTTAAAGTGTAAAATGTAAGTACGCAACACAATGATATAACATTTGTGTCTGGGCAATGGGCCTGACCGTCAGCAAAGAGAAATGTGTACTGTAATTTGCTTATTGGGGCATGTGGCATGGCCTGAAGTGGAAGGTTTGGATTGGAAAACATGTTCTGCTTGCGGTTACAGCCTGACGTGGTGGACTAGACTACAACAAACATGCGCAATGAGCATTAGCAAAGATCTGAAAGCATGTTTTTGGAAATATATCTTGTGTTTTATTTTTTGAAAGTGTACGAATCTAAGTAGAAATACTAGTGATACATTTGGTGTCTCGGTAGCGGGCCTGGTCCTCGGCAAACGCAAATGTGTACTCTGATTTGCTCATTGGGGAATGCGGCATAGCCGAAGCCTATGCAACATGGATTTCAAGACTGCCCATGGTTGCAAGCCATGAGCACTGGCCAATGGTTACATTATTAGGGTATAGTGGACACTGAGCTAGGATACACGTTAGGTTCAGTGAATAATAGGGGTGGTTTATTTTGGCTGGGGTCATGGTGGAGCCTTATGACGTAGGCAATTGAATGATGATTTACATCCCCAGCATGTGCTGCTGATAATGACAGACATAATCAGTGGTCGAAGTGGGAGGGAGGGGGTGGGAACAGTGCTCTACTTCTTTAAAAAAAAATGTTTTACTGTTCCTATACTTTCATTTGAAAAAGAAACAATTCCAGAATGGTTTACATTTAAAGTAAAAGTGTAGGAAGAAGTTGAAACTTGAACATTCCCTCAAGCGCCAGGTGTGTTTGTTTGGGGGTTTGGCATGCGTGTGGGAGGGGGCATTGCGATGGGGTTTGAGGGAGCGGGGGCAGGCCAGCAGGGAGCATAGCTCCACTACTTCTTTTCGTACAGTTCAAACACTAGACATAAGCATGTTGTGCAAAAAATATGTTTCTTAAAGCAGGTTTATAGTTCTTTCATATATCTGAAAAGAGGAATTATTAGTAACTTATATATAGTGATATAACACCATGAAACATTTTCACTTATAAAAACCTATTAAATTGACAGAAAAAACTTTGTTAACGGGATGTTATGGTTAAAATGCAGCCCACCTTTCGGACTCGTTTTACCTGTAGTTAACCAGTGGCGTCCCACCTTGGCATTTCTCTCCTGGGTTCTCATGAGAATTTGCCCATCCGTATTGCCCATTCTATTTATATACTTCTTTCACTGTACAATGCATTTTTGCATTTATAGGAGTATTGTGTACAATTGTTTTGTATAAGTAAGGGAAATGTAGATGCTAAAGATTTGTAAAAGATTGTGAAGTGGCAGTTGGTGTGTGGAATCTCAATATTAGGGTTATATTTACAGTTTTTGGAAGTGATTGGTGGATGGATGTGTGACTGTTTGAAAGGAGGTATTGAGGGAGTGTTACAAATATAGAATAAAAAGGGTAGAAAGTCTGCCCTGTGCACGTGCCATCTGCGTCGTTTGATGATCCATGGCATGGAAAGAGGACTGTGGAAACAGTGGATAGTTATAAAGGTCCATTAATTATGGTCCGTGTTGTATGCTAGAGAAAAGTATTTGTGACAGAAAATTGTTACTGTCATTTTATATTTTTCTCTAATATACAATTGTTCATTAGCATTCTAGGCTGGGTAGCCAGCCAATCAGGTGGGTAGTAATGCGGGCTTGAACTGCTGGTACAAGCCTGCGTTGTAAGCCAGCTGAAGGCCGGCTGTCCCTGCCGCCATCTTCCTCCCCACCCTCTGTCACCCCTGAATCCCCTGCTTACTTTATTTCGGCGGTGGCAGGTGCCACAAACGCATTTGCTCCTTCTCTTTGCCTCCCCGAGGCTGCCGTGGAAAGGGAAGAGGTGCTAGGTACGGTGCCCCTCCTTCCCTTTCAATGTTGATATGATATGATACTTTATTTATATAGCGCCTATACACAATGTGTTTCAAAGCACTTCAAGGCAAGGGAGGGAAGAGGGGAAAATACAATGACATTATTACAAAGCCATGAATAAAAGGATGTGACATTTTTTTGCTATCATACTAGGTCCGGGGACAATTCTGATAGAGTAAGTGCATAGAAAAAGTAAGGGTGAGCGGGAGGAGAGTGGGAGAAGGGAGAGGATAGGAGAACAGAGTGCAAAACAGTGAAAAAGAGCATAGAAGCAGAGGGGCGAGCGAATACAG
This sequence comes from Ambystoma mexicanum, assembly GCF_040938575.1. Classification (NCBI taxonomy): domain Eukaryota; kingdom Metazoa; phylum Chordata; class Amphibia; order Caudata; family Ambystomatidae; genus Ambystoma; species Ambystoma mexicanum. The sequence continues at coordinate 1,046,165,477 of NC_090924.1, forward strand.
TTGCAGAGGTCATTAAACACACATAATGTTGCAGGGTACAGAACATGTAAGCAAGGATTCAAGAGGACGATGAGCATGATTCAGCGTCACCCTGAGTACGAGATGCAGAGGAGGTCCAGCATGAGAAGGTGAAGCACCAAGAGTCAATGGGCCTCATTCCGAGATTGGAGGCAGTCATGGCGCTATTAGCGCCGTGACTGCCTCCAATAACGGTACCGAGTACGCCCTGGTTTAATGGGGACTTACCGGTCTATTCCGACCTATGCAGGACCGGTAAGTCCCCATTGAAAATGGCAATCCCCATTCCCATTTGAGCCCCCATGGGGAGGGTGCAAATAACAGCCCGATGCATGCCAAGGCCGTTATTTGCACCCTGGTCCCCTAACGGGAACCGTAAGGTACGTTTGGTTTGGAATAAGGCGCAAAGGGATTACTGGCACCGGTGTCCTTACCGGTGCCCGGTATCCTTTTGCGCCAAGGTCGGAATGAGGCCCAATGTGTCCATAAAGTCAAATCCATGCATTGGCAACAGGTCGGTGATGGTGAACCATAGTGAATCAAGACAACTCCTGCAGTGATTAGGTGTAGGGGGGTGGGGGAGGAAGAAGGGGAAAAGGGGAAAGCGGGAAAGAAGAGATCAGGCAAAGCAAGGGAGGGGTGGGGAGATGGATATCAAGGGGAACAGGGAGGGGGTGGGAGCACAACAGACTTAAGGGGGACCGGGGCAGGAGGGCCCAACAGACATCACGGGGGACCAGGGAGGGGGTGGGGGGCACAGCGGGCACATGGGCGACCAGGGGGCAGGCACAATGGACATCACGGAGGACCAGGGAGAGGGTGGGGGCACAACAGGCATCATGGGGGACCAGGGAGGAGGTGGGGGCACACCATACACCACGGGAGACCAGGTGGGGGGTGGGGGGTACAACAGACATCATAGGGGACCAGGGGGGGCACAATGGACATTATGGGGGACCTGGGAGGGGTTAGGGGTACAACAGACATCACAGGGGACAAGGGAGGGGGTGGGGGTACAACAGACATCACAGGGGCACAGGGGGGCTCAATGGACATCACGGGGAACCAGGGAGTGGTTGGGGGGAACAGCAGTCTTCATAGAGGATCAGGGGGCCACAATGAATATCACAGGGGACCAGGGAGGGGCTCGGGGGCAGCAGGCAGCATTCCGGTGGCAGACCGGGGGCAGACAGGGGCCTTTGTTGTGGGCCTTTGGTAGTAGTGTCTGGCTCTTGCCTCCCGGTTGCTATGATTGGCTTAAAAGCCAATTGCAACCAATGGGAGGGGGGAGCAAGGCCAGGCCAAGTCAGTAGGTCAGCTGAAAAAAAGGTGAGGCCATTTTGGAATGGCCACAAATGGCAGGTGTCATGATGCCTGCCCCCGGACATCAGGATCAAGTCCATCTGCCCAGGAAACAGGCATCCAAGCACCCACTGGGATTCCCACAATCCCAGTTAGGAGCTATATGGGTGCGGTCCTGGCGCCGTAGGTGCCAGGCTCATATTGTTAAACTTACCTCATGCAGACCATGCTGCAAGGAACTTAAGCATAGGCCATCGTGAGGCCTGGAAGGGATTACTTTACTTTAGGGTCTATTTTTTGCTTGGGTGTGGTTTTGGGACTTCTTACCTGGGACTACTTTGAAGGCTATTTAAACCACGCCCGATGAACAGCACACGCTTCGCGTTATTCTGCCTTCTGCAGCGTAACTCTCACCGTGCCTGCAAGCCGAGCATCCTGTCTTCAGCCACGCCCGCCTCGACTCCGGACCAGATCCTAGAAAGAAGTGAAAGAAGAAGGAAAAGTTAGAACAAGAACATTACCTTTGATCATCAGCAGTTCTCAGAGCTGCCGCACCATCGAATAGAGAAAAAGACTTAAAATTCAGACACGTCGCATCGCCAGCTGCAGCGCCGCGCCATACTCACCAGTCTTCACAGCATCACCACGACCTGGCGCAGCCTCCATCGCCTCGTCGCCGAAATCCTGGCATCTGAAAAGACAAAACAAATAACAAGGTGAGCCAATTGCCAACAAGGACAATCTTCTTTCACCGCAAGATACTTACTTGAGTTCATCACCCGAGGCATTCTTCTCCTGCACACCATTTCTTCTTACACCGCACCTGTAGAGAGACTAAAGTAATCAGTTAAATACATTTGGACCATTATTTTTCGCCAGACAGTTTGGGATATACAGACTCTTACCTAAGCGCTTCTGCTTCCAATGAGGTGATCATCCCTCGGCTCAAGCTGCAAGAAAAAAGGGAGAGAAGAGGGGCAAGAGTGAATAACAGACATTTTGAACTCTAAAGAACTATATGCTACTTACCTCGGAGTCATCAGTTGTCTGGAACTCGCCCAATTCCTTCAGACCAGTGAAGTAACTGGTTTTCTACGCGCCCCTGCCTTCCACGCAGGATGGAGAGCTCATCTTTTCAAACTATAAGGTGAGACCAGTGAAAGGGAATACAGGAGGTGTTCAGTGGGGAACAATTGAGTGCGTGTATCCTCTCGCCTATGGGTGGCTAATTCCCTTCTTCCTACCTTTAGGAGATTATTCTTACGGGTCAAGCAGACGAAACTAGGAGGGCCAGTCCAGTCAGCCATCACCGCACTACGACTCACGCTGGTCGAGTCCGTAGCAGTCCAGTTCCGTTTGACGCCCCTGTGGGGTCCAGGTGAGCGTTACAGAATGTGTAGCCTCTCTACAAACATCCTCCCGGGCGTCATGGAGACCTCTAAGACTGACCAATTAGCCCAACTACTAAGCGAACTTAGGGCAGAAGTGCATTCCGCCCGTCAAGAGACTAATGCTCTTAGGAGAGAACTAATTCTGTCCAAGGAACGTACGGATGTCCTTGCCAGGCAATTACTTCAAGCCCAAGCTGGGCACACGCCTTTACCTGGACTCGGGGGAGCTGCTGCTCCAGTTCCATCAAGCAACCCTGTGCATATAAACCTACCAGGAACAGTTCCTTTAGCACCACCAGACGCTTTGCAGGGGACCCAAAAAGGTTTGCTGTGTTTATGAACCAATGCCGCCTGCATTTTTTGTGTAGACCAGGAGCCTTTCCGAATGACCAAGCGAAGGTGGTCTTTGTATTATCATATCTTAGCGGCAGTGCTGCAGATTGGTCTAACCCATTAGTCAATCAGGATGACCCCATTCTTCGGGATTTCCAAGGTTTTCAACTAAGCATGGAAAAACTATTTGCCCGACATTCCCAAGGCCAGGTCTGGGATAACAAACCTTTGTCTTTACGGCAGGGTAACCAGGATTTGTTAACTTACATCGCAACTTTCAACAGATTGATAGTAGAAACCGGGTGGCCAGAGGTCAAATGAATTACATTATTTCATTGTGGTCTACGAGATGAACTAAAAGACGTTCTGGCACAAGTAGCGAACCCACCCCAAGATTGTGCAGAATACATAGATCTGGTGGTCCAGTTGGATCACAGACTTCAGAATCGTAAGGCGGATCGAGCCAGGTTAGAGAATCGTGTATTAGTAAGACCTAAAGACAATGTTATCCCCAAAGGAACTGATGTAGCTCAACCTATGCAAATTGGAGGGGTTAAAGGACCTTTAACTCAAAAAGAAAGGGAAAGGAGGCGACAGTTACAATTGTGTTTGTATTGTGGAACCTCGGGACACTTTTTACAGGATTGCCCAGTGAAACCACCCAAAAAGATGGTAGGAGCTGCTGACAAAAGCAATATAGAGTCTGAGTCGGGAAACGACCACGCCCGACAAGAGTAGAGGTCCGCTTGCCGAGCATGAAGAAGGACATTCAGGCCTTGCACCTAATTATACCAATGGTCCTTATTGATTTCAGGCAACCATCTCGTATGCACGGAGTGAAAGCATACATTGATAGCGGAGCAATAGGAAATTACATGGACCACGAATTGGCTACAAGGATGAACCTACCTCTTTGCAAAAAGACCACAACTGATGTCATTACCACTGTCGATGGGACTGATATTGCCTCCGGACCAGTGACTCATTCAACTTCGGAGATGACACTGTTGGGTCAAGATGGGTATCGAGAGAGCATTGTGTTTGACTTAATCAAGGCCCCCCAGTTCCAAATAATTCTGGGAATACCATGGTTGGAAAAGCATAACCCTTGTATTGAATGGCGAGAAAAGAGAGTGACCTTCCCGGATTGTGCACATACTTGTTACCCAGTAGAAACCTTGGACAAAGGCCTGGCCATGGTCGTGAACCCGATGACTCAGTTACCTCGGGAATATCTGGAATTTCAGGATGTTTTTCAGAAAGACCTCCACCTACGGCAATATCTGGATCAATACCTTGCTAATGGGTTCATTTGTCCATCCAAGTCTCCAGCAGCATCAGCTTTATTCTTCGTGCCAAAAAAGGAAGGTGACCTTAGGACTTGCATAGATTATCGTGCGTTAAACCAAATTACGGTAAACAACCGATACCCGCTGCCCCTGATCCCAGAATTACTGGACCAAGTAAAAGATGCCCGTATCTTCACTAAGTTAGACCTTAGAGGGGCATATCATCTGGTACGAGTTAAGAAAGGCGATGAATGGAAGACTGCCTTTCGCACCAAGTACGGATTGTTCGAATACCAGGTGATGCCTTTCGGGCTGTGCAATGCACTGGCAGCCTTCCAGTATTTTTGAACGATGTCCTTCATGAACTCATTGACGTCTGTGTTGTTGTATACATAGACGACATTTTAGTGTACTCCTCCTCAGAATCAGACCATGTGAAACATGTTTGTGCTGTCCTTGAAAAACTACGTAAGCATCGGCTATATGCAAAATTGGAAAAGTGCGTCTTCCACTCTACTGAAGTAGAATTCGTTGGATTTATCCTGACCCCAAATGGAGTTCAAATGGATTCACGAAAGATGGACGCTATCCTCAAGTGGCCTTCACCCACCTCAGTTAAAGGAGTACAAAGCATGCTTGGATTTGCTAATTTCTACCGCAGATATATTCCTGAATTCTCACATATTGTACACCCTATCACAGCCCTTTTGCGAAAGAATAAACGCTTCCTATGGACCGAAGAAGCAGAAAGGGCCTTCCAGAATCTAAAACAAAAATTCACTTATGCTCCCATTTTAAGGCATCCACGTCCTGAACTTCCATACGTTGTGTAAACTGACACATCCAGCTAAGCCATGGGGGCCGTTCTTTCTCAGAAGGATCCTGAGACTGGCCAACTTCATCCAGTTGCATTCTGGTCAAGAAAATTCTCAGCACCTGAACTAAACTATGCTGTTACCGACAAGGAGCTACTGGCCATCAAGTCAGCGTTTAGGGCTTGGCGGCATTATCTTCTCGGTGCTAGGCATACCATCACTGTAATCACTGATCACAGGAATTTGCAATACTTAAAGACAGCCAAGGCCCAATCATCACGTCAGCTTAGGTGGGCCTTATTCCTTGCAGAATTTGATTTCGTGATAACTTATTGACCAGGTTGTCGAAATGGCAAAGCTGATGCCCTATCCCATATCAGAATGGGAGAAGCATGTTCAAGCCCTGACCCAGTACCTATCATTTTGGAGAAAAGAATCCTTGGTATATCCACTCTACAAACTCTAGATGACGTCCATATTAAAATCCAACAACTGTTCGACCCAGCAGCATTACGAGACTTGTTAAACAAGGTCCAAGATTATTCAGTCATCGATGGTCTACCCTACTATCAAGGTTGTCTATTTCTACCAAACAAGGAACTACAGGGATTAGTTATCTGCAATTATCACGACGCTCTGATTGAAGGACACCCTGGAATCGCCAAGACTGAGGCCAAAATCAGAAGACAATTCTGGTGGCCGACTTGGCGTAAAATCATTTGTGTTGTCTTGCGGTATTTGTGCCCAAAACAAGTCCCAGAAGAAGAAACCAGCTGGTCTTTTACAACCCTTGGACATTCCACCTATGCCCTGACACACCTTATCCCTAGACTTTATTACTGACCTTCCCCCATGTAATGGATTTAACACCATTCTAGTTATAGTGGACCTTTTTTCCAAGATGGCTCATTTCATCCCCTTGAAGGGGCTACCTTCAACTTCAACCTTGGCTAAGGAATTTCTTGAAAATATTGTTCGAATACACGGATTCCCCTCCGTATTGGTTTCCGATCGAGGCAGCCAGTTTATTTCACAGTTTTGGAAAAAATGCTGTCAATTGGCCCAAATCGACGTGAGATTATCAACCAGCCACCATCCCCAGACCGATGGCCAGACGGAGAGGACCAATCAACCTCTTGAGCAATACCTACGTTGCATGTTACACCAAACCAAAGGCAATTGGAAGGAAATCTTGTGGATATCCGAATATGCATACAATAACTCTTTACATTCAGGAACTGGACAAAGCCCTTTTTATACCATATATGGGCGACATCCTTGGACCTCAGAACTCGACTCACCCCAACAATTAGAAATGCCCGCTGTAAACCATCTACACACCACTATTACACAAGCTTTTAAAAGAGCGACTGAACATTTGAAACAAGCTAAGGAAAGATACAAGAAGACTGCAGATCAACCCAGAAGCGAGGCTCCGCGATACCAGATAGGAGACCAAGTTTGGCTGGCTACAAAACACATACCTCTGAAAGGAACTCTGACCTTTAACCCTAGATATTTGGTACCTTACACTATTAAAGCCATTATCAATCCCGTGGCCGTTAAATTGGAGTTACCTTCAACTATGCGAATACACCCTGTCTTTCATGTTTCACTTCTGAAACCAGTACAACCTGGAACAAGACTCACCAAGCCACCTGATCCCATCCTAATAGACGGGGAACCCGAATTTGAAGTTAAAAATATTTTGGATTAAAAAATAGTCAAATCAAGGCTCTTTTATCTAGTTGACTGGAAGAGTTATGGGCCACAGGAAAGGTCCTGGGAACCGAGTGACTACATCCATGCACCAAGGTTGATAAGAAAATTCCATCGGAATTTCCCAGATAAACCCGGACCAGCGAGAAGAACAACCTTAGGAGGGGACTTGGGGCGGGGGAGTGCTGTCATGATGCCTGCGCCCGGACATCAGGATCAAGTCCATCTGCCCAGGAAACAGGCATCCAAGCACCCACTGGGATTCCCACAATCCCAGTTAGGAGCTATATGGGTGCGGTCCTGGCGCCGTAGGTGCCAGGCTCATATTGTTAAACTTACCTCATGCAGACCATGCTGCAAGGAAATTAAGCATAGGCCGTTGTGAGGCCTGGAAGGGATTACTTTTCTTTAGGGACTATTTTTTGCTTGTGTGTGGTTTTGGGACTTCTTACCTGGGACTACTTTGAAGGCTATTTAAAACACGCCCGATGAACAGCACACGCTTCGCGTTATTCTGCCTTCTGCAGCGTAACACTCACTGTGCCTGCAAGCCGAGCATCCTGTCTTCAGCCACGCCCGCCTCGACTCCGGACCAGATCCTAGAAAGAAGGGAAAGACGAAGGAAAAGTTAGAACAAGGACATTACCTTTGATCATCAGCAGTTCTCAGAGCTGCCACACCATCGAATAGAGAAAAAGACTTAAAATTCAAACGCGTCGCATCGCCAGCTGCAGCGCCGCGCCATACTGACCAGTCTTCACAGCATCACCACGACCCGGCGCAGCCTCCATCGTCTCATCACCGAAATCCTGGCATCTGAAAAGACAAAACAAATAACAAGGTGAGCCAATTGCCAACAAGGACAATCTTCTTTCACCGCAAGATACTTACTTGAGTTCATCGCCCGAGGCATTCTTCTCCTGCACACCATTTCTTCTTACACCGCACCTGTAGAGAGACTAAAGTAATCAGTTAAATACATTTGGACCATTATTTTTCGCCGGACAGTTTGGGAAATACAAACGGGGCTTAACAGTGCAGAGCCTTCGTTATCCGCTCTCGCTTTGCATGGGCCGATAATTTGGGCTGCTGGACCATTATCCCCCGTTCCAGCCCCTGCAATGGGGAATACATGCTACATTAATCCCATTAGCATAACACAAAATGATAATGGATTTTTTTTGTCCTATTTTTATACTGTGAGAGGTGCTTCCTAAAGGAACTTTTTTTTGCAGGAGCGGTCGGAAAGTAAGGTGAGGAAGGAAATGAGGGAAGAGGCACCAAGCAGTAACATGGAGGGGCAGTTGGACAAGGAAAGCTGTTGCCCGTGTGTTACATCTAATGTAGGGGGCAGTGTTTCTTATGCTCCTTGATTACAGCTTCAAAAGCCCTTCTAAATTGTTCCCCCCTTCAGAGTGGTGCGTTGTTGTATATACAGAGAACTGTTGTCTTCGAAAGATATGGATCAACAGCCTCTTTTATTGCTTGCAAGTTCGCCGGTGGGATTTTGTGTTCCACAGAAGTAGGCTGTGTGGTTACAGTACTGGTTGAGGAAGATGAGGTGGAGGAAGACAGCCTACTACTTGCTAAGAAAGGAACAAACTTTCTGAGAGAATTGCAGTGGTTAGATTTGGTGTGATGGTGCATGGAGGTGGTCCCATATGAGTGACTGAGTACAATGTTGCACTCAGTGCATTTCACTTTGGTAGCTTTATCCTTTGGTACATACCGAACAGTGGTAAAGATCTGCCACAACCATGATTCTCTGCAGATGCTAGAGGTAGGCACTTCCTCTACCTCATTGTCTTGGTCCTCTTCATTGTCTTTTGAAGTAATTTGCTTCTTTTGTTCTGTTGGTCCTCCGCTGGTGGTGGTGGCTCTTGGGGAGGAGGGATGGCAAAATAGCTAATGCCATTTTTAAGATAAATAGCAGGTTTGCTAATATTCTTTGAGGCATGTGCTCTGTGCTAGATTGTTAATGGATAAGTGTAGGAGATGTGCAAGGGAAAATTTTGAGCTTCAAAGTTGCTAGATCAGCAGAAAATGCAGTCCCAAACTGTCTGCAAAGCACGGACCCGATCACGATGCGCGGATGCATTCGCAGACACCTCATAATGAGGTCAAGTGATGCTGTCTGAAAAGTCTGCGATGATGTCAGACAGAAGAAAAAACTGTCGAAAAAGTTGCAAAAAGTCTATAGAGGTGTTAAAAATGATGCTAGAAGGTGGGAAAGAATTTTAAGGTGAGACTTTGCAAATTGGACAGAAATGTTGCTATATTGGGGTAAGTGTGATATAACTAAGTGGTAGGACATTAGCGTGCACTGGTAAAAACCTATGAAATTCAATGAAAAAACATTGTAAAAAGGGACATTATGGTTACAAGTAAAACCAAAAAGCCTCAGAAACAACGTTTTTTCATTGAATATATATATATTCACTGAAAAAACGTTATTAAAGGGACGTTATGGTTAAGTTTCACTAACAAAAACCCATGACAGTCATGAAAAGACGTTATGGTTACAAGTAAAACCGAAAAACCCTTCAAATTTGCCAGTTATGGTAAGCTAAGCAAGCATAACTCTCGCCACCTCTGTGCACTGCTATGACTAACACCCAGGACATTCACACGATCAGACCTTGTATTGTCATTCTCAAAAAATGACATTCCTGCAGCATATAAAAAAGTAGATACAGCTTTATTGACAAGCTGCCTTGATTCTTCCATTTGTGGACTGAAAAGGTTTGTTGGACATCTCCATGTTTACCTCTGATTTATTTCAGAATAAGTAATCTTGGCAGCAGGAAACAGTTCCATTAGGCTCTTAAAGAAATCCTTCAGGGTAACCTGCAAATACACTTGAGTGACATACCCCAAACTGGTTGAGGGTATAAACCAATCCTGGTTGAGGGTATGAAATGGTAGAAGACACCATTATGGCAAAAGAATCCCTTATAGAAAAAACATCCCCAACAAACTTTCAACCAAATGCTCCTTTTACCCAAACAAACCATCCAGTGTACAAATGGACATGCAGCTCAATGTGTAACATACTCAAGCAATCCTCTAAATCTTTACATTGTTTCCTCAATCACTATGTGAAACTTAAAGACAAAAGTAGAATGAAAATTGTACAAATCATGGCCCCCTGTCCAGTGCGCAGCCACACTGGTCTGAAAGGACATTCATTAGCCTGCACTTTGGGAACTGCTTTCAAAAGCACCTTCCATCACATCAAAATGTTAGTAACACACCATTCTGCAATATGGAATCTTGCGCTTAGACTATACTATGCAAAAAGTCCTGCTCTAGAACTGCATAATTTAAATAACCTTTTCCTACATGGAACAGCCAAAGAACTTCTTCAAGAAATAGAGCACATCCAAAGTAACTACTTTGGAACTGAAGTTGAATTAGATCATTCTGTATTTTAAGAAAACATTACCGAAAACCTCCTAAACACTAATGTCCTAACAAGTACATACAAAAAAGAATTAGCTACGTTTCAAAACACCTCTGCTGAAATACCAGACCAAGAATGTGTCTGTTGTTGCAGAGATTTTTTATAAAAAGAGCAGAAAAATAGTAGATATAACCACAAAATATAGGACAATGAGGAATCCCAATGGTTCCAATTAGCTTTATGACTAACAGCAGAAACTAAAAAAAAATAACTGACCCCTCAATAGTTTGCAAGTACTGCAACACAAAGCTTGACAATAACCAAATGCCATCACTTGCTTTCACTAATGACTTAGAAATGTTCCCACTTCCAAAAGCTCTCAAGCAACTTAACTTGTATGAGAGCACTTTAATACAAATAGTACACCCATTTCAAGCTATAACACTCCTTCAATCAAGATCTACCAAATTACCCCCATCCAAGTTACTAAAGGGCATCCGTGACAAAGTTGTACATTTGCCTTTATATCTCAAAGAACACGTAGAAATTCTAGTAGTACAGAGACCAATACATCAATCTTTGATTGTACTAGTTAATGGTGTACCGACAGAAGACAAACACATTTGGCAACAACTAGTCGACTTAAACAAAGTTAGACAAACCCTACAATATCTTAAAGAAAACAATGAATACTAGAAAGATATAAACATAAAAGAAACTAAAGAGAAACCACTCAAATTATTCAAGACTCATCAGCAACTGGCCAATTTGAATGTGTAGATCCTGTTACTGCCACCAGCATTTTAGACCACTATACAATTCACCCACTACACTCCAAAGACACCATTGACGATGCATTAGAAATATATCAAATGCATTTAGCCAAAGAATCTCCAATGAGCATAGGCGAAAAATATGTAGAAGCACGTTCTTTTCCTCTACTCTTTCCTACAGGAAAAGAAGGAAGATGAAAGATCCACACAAATTAGTGCATCAGAATATCACTATTTAGGAATGTATTCTGAAGACCCCAGATTCAAACAAAATGTTGAATACATTTTCCACCTCCTCTTCAAAAGTGAACTAGCAACTCTACTTTATGGAGGTGCACACACATTAAAAAGAGGCTATAACCTTTTAAAGATATGTGCTACTCAAATCCTTCAAAAAATAAAAGACAATTATGAAGTTTTGCTGTCATGTATCACAAATCTCTTCTCAACATGTGTGGTATAAAAGTACTGGTACTGAGGTCACATTGATGTATGTTGTATGCTAAGGAACCTAGGCCAACCCACATGGTTTGTTACTTTAAGTTGTGCAGAGTATGCATGGGATGACTTGCATGACTTCTTACACACTGCAAACCAAAATAAAGACGGAATAGATATAAAAATGTATCAAGGTACTTTCACCATTGCTTCATTGCCATGCTGCACTTTATCTGCAATAAAACTACCCCTCGACTCGGAGAAGTGCAACACTTCTATTGGAGAAAAGAATATCAATCCAGAGAAGCACCACACATCCACATGCTTTTGTGGATAAAAGATGCTTCTAAATTTGGCCATGATAGTGATGCCACTGTTTTAGATTTTATTGCAAACTACATTACCTGCAACATTCCTTATATTACCTGCTACATACACAAATCTTATGCTTCAAAAAACATAAGTGTGGCAAACACCGCAGGCATAGATATAAAAACAAAGGTAACTATTACTCCAAATGTCGCTTTGGATTCCCTAGACAAGTTTGCACAAAAGGACAAGTAAATAGCTTGATGTCTACTGTTAGACACAGCGTGAACTTCAAATCCCCTAAAAACACATACAACATTAAAAGGGACGAAGCATCCAAGTACATCAATGATTACAATGCAATCATTGCCCTCTTGTGGAATATAAACATAGACAAACAATACATTGCAGACAATTCCACTGAAGTTGCAGGATATGTCACCACCATAGCTGAGAAAACAGAGCTAAAAGACCTCTGGTATGACATATCATCTGACAAAACGCTATAACAAAAATTGTACAGTTTTGTTATAAAAATACTCTCCCATAGAGAATGCGGGCGATACGAATCTCCAGACCGTTTAATAGATACAGCTTTACATGGCAAATATGAACACATTGGTGGTCATTACGAGTATGGTGGTAGGGAGTTAACGGCACCGGTAAGGATGCGGTGGCATTAATTCCCTACCGCCATATTACGAGGTCCCTTAGTGGGTCCCAACAGGAACGGCTGGTCCAACCAGCCATTCTTAGCGGGACCTGTTAAGGGACCAGGGAGCAAATAACGGGCCCGCTATTAGCAGGCCCGTTATTTACTCCTTCCCCATTCCCATTTAGCCCTGTGGGGGCTCGAATGGAGAATGGTTTACTGAATGGGGATTTACTGGGTCCTCCAAGGTTGGAATGACCCGGTAAGTCCCCATTCAGTGACACCGGACCCGGGTTTGGAGGCAGCCATGGCGTTAATAGTGCCATGGCTGCCTCCAAACTCGTAATTACCCCCATTGTCTGGCTGAACCTTGGACCAGCTTCATCCTGAAAAAGAGTACAAAATCCTACCAAGAGATAGAAAACATAGCCACAAATGATCCCAAAAGACAGGACATTTTAAAAAAAACTATTTCATTGTACATAACACTCAAACAGAAGTACTGCTTTGGGAAACATGTGTCTGTATGACATTGCACAAAACTACACCTACAAAAACAATGTCACACCAAATGACACAACTGGTATATATTCAGTCTCAACTTGTGAAGGAAACCTAGTGAAACTCACCAAACCCAGTCTAATTAATAATTTAAAGTTATTGTGCAAATCTCCACAGCATAGAGAACTGTATTACATGGCCCTACTCCAACTTTTTAAACCTTGGAGAAAAGAAAAAGAATTATTAGGTGACTATGACGCATTTGAAGCTGCATTCAAAGCAAATGAAAGCAGTATAACAAATGATAATTTCAAACAATACAAACAAATGATGGACAATGAATGCCAACAGGAGGAAGAAATTAAAGCAGAAATAGACAGGAAGCCAAGAACCTACAGGAAGCCAAGAACCACTTGGAGATCCAGTCATTCGAACTGAAGCAGAAAAAGCCATGACTGAATTTGAAAATACCATGTGTCAAAATAAACAATCTGAGGAAGACTTATCAGTGCTCGAATCACATCTAAATGCTGAACAACTCACCATTTATCTAGAAGTCACTCAAGAAATTGAACATGGTTTTAATCATGAAACAAAAATCTGTAGCTGTCAAAATTATAAGCCTCTGCTCCTGTATGTAAGTGGCAAAGATGGTTCTGTTAAAATATTCTTAATTAAAATAACCATCACATTTCAACAAAACTTAACAAACAACAACCTTTCGGCTGTAGTAACTGCCCCACAGGTTTAGCTGCCTACAAAATAGAAGTTGTAACTTTACATCGACTACTGCTGCTCCCCGCAGAACACCAAAACAAATTAGAACATTATAAATTATCAGCAGAAGCTGCTACTGAAGTATGCATAATGCTAAAACAAATGAAAGTGTTCCTGAAAGATGAAGTAAGCATGGCTTCTAACCTCATGTTGTCTTTAATTCATCTCATAATGCAAGAAGTCCTAAAAACGAACTATGAAGAACTGTTTGGGGGAAAGCATTTATTTTTGGAGACCTCCTACAGTTAACTCCAGTGAAAGGTCAACCTATTTTCAAAACATTAGGATACAAACAATTCCGCAATACCTTTCGGCAGCATTGGAAATGTAAATCTCTGGGAACATTTTTGCTACAGAGAACTAACTCAAACCATGTGTCAGTCTGCAGACCTCACCTATGCTAGCATTTAAAAAAAGCATTAGAACTGGTCTGCTTAATAAAGATGCAAAATCTATCCTAAATAGTAGACTAATCCATGAGCTATATGGACGAAACACATCTGCTCCTGATGTCATGGAACATTTAACTCAACACAATCTAAAATGTATGTCCTTAATGCCAATACTTGCAAGCTGTAGTCAATTCAACAAGACAATATTGAAAAAAGAAATGCATGCATTTCAGCTCCACAGACAAACTAGAAGTGCGCGGCATGACACTTCCTATGTGTCAACAACCAACAGCACGACTAAATAGCTTAAAAAAATGTATCTCCAAAACAGCTGGATTAGAAAGAATATTGACTTTGTGTCTAAACTGCAGAATAATTCTAAAATGTAACCTTGACGTAGAACAAGGTTTAGTCAATGGAGCAATTGGTACAGTTGTTGGCTTCCAAACATATCCACATGACAACAAGATCTGTACCCATACAGTCCCCCATTCTTCTCTTGCACTTATCAGATATATCTTATATGACAAATCACACACTGACTTTGTCTGTTTATTATTTATTTATTGAATTTTTTTATTGCACTTATTTATTCTGTTCTCTCCTTTGTACCGCACATTCCATTTCTCCCCCTTCGTTGCACTTTCCCCCTTTTCCCTTTTCTGTGCACTTGCGTGTTCTTAATGTCACTGGCCCTAGTAAGATCGGTTGTTTTTATTATCCCTTGTTCCCCCCCCTTTGCTTGGTCGCTCTCTGAAACACATGTGTATGGGCGCGATATAAATAAAATATCATATCATATTATATCATGCTAATGTGACAATGAATCTTCTCTTTCAGTTGTCACCAACTGTTCACAACATTTACTTAAACGGTTTGGACCAGTTGTGTTTGCAAATGCTTGTCTTTCATAGAAATGCCACAGATAATCCTGACGTCTCAGGTATTAGGCAATAATTGGACTACTGTGCAGGAATGGTACCATTTACCATAAACACATAGGAAGATCCATAAGAATTCCTAATGTACTTACTAAAAGTACTGGAAACCAAAAACATCCCTATACATAAAATCTTGCAGATTTCATACACGTGGAAACATGCATGCACTTTCTGCAACCGTGGTTCACAAGACCACATCCCAAATGAACTATTTGTATATATATCCATACAAAATTCTGAATCCATTCCATTTCACCAGCTTCTGCAGAATGCAAATCATGGCATAATATGCTCTTTTTGCAAATAAACTCACATAGCCAATATGTCATACTAATGATTCTAAGGTACAATGCAGATGGTACCAAAATAACTGGAAGCTTACAGGCTTCACATATGGCCAAGTATCTCTTTGAAAGAAAACCCTCACAACAGTAGCTATAGTATAGCACACTGGTGCCACAACCACTTCAGGGCAATACACTGCATATGTCACAAAAAGAAGTGGTTGGTTTGAATGTAACAATACCTCAGTTACTCCAAAACATGGGTGACCAGCAAATTTAACAAATGCCTACTCAATATTCCTTCAACCCAAATTTTGTCACTAAACTATAGCACAATTAACACTTAGAATGCGCCAGCAGGCATCTAACTACATCCATAATACTACAATAGTACTTTTCCAAGTCAATCTAGTTAGAATACGCCAATAGGTATCTAACTATTTGAAAAATACCCTTCATTCCAAAACACTTCAAATACACCATCTCAATTCTTATACGACAAAACATCTTCTAGCCTCTAATGTAGTTATAATAAGCCAACAGGTATACAACTACTTCAAGCTTTCCCTTAATCACAACATGCTTCAAACAAACATACTATCACCCTTACAATCACATAACTGTAATCAGTTTTTTTATCCAGTGTGGATTTATTTTATTTTCCAATCACCCAATTATTATTTAATGTGAAAACAACAGCAGTGTGTCATACACTAATGTTGTACTAAACATAGTACTTAGAATGTATTGTGTTTACATAAAAGTGTATAAAACAACAGCTTTTAAACTATCCTGCTTAACAAACCAGAGATTCCAGTTTCATAACGCTATAAAACTAAGTAACCATAGTCATTATAATCAAATACTTATTCTATGGGCACTATCCTCAATTGTACTACAATCATAAGTACCATATACAGTTCAATGATATCATTCTTCCATATTACAAGCACTGTGTACTCCCACTGCATTACCTATAATCAGATCCTCCAGCTTATAGCGATTTTGCGATCCTGCAAAATGCCACGAAAATGGCCGTTTTGCGCAAGAACATTTTTTTTTTTTTTTACTAAAAAACATATCTGCAGAAACTACTGTTTAAAAAGAAATACTGCCAGGTTCTCAAAACTTTTGTTTTAATGCAAGAAATGAAATGCCTAACACATCTCATCACTTGCGCCCAAAGAAGAGCAGCCAAATCCACAAGGGACACCTGAATGGGCACATTTTATACGCACGCCCATTCAGATGGCCTTTTTCACCACCTTGAGCAAATCAGGGGGCGTTTATGCCAATTTAAAAGCGTATCCAACCTTTCCATGCAAGATGCACTTTTAAATGTGCAGAAATTGTAGGCAACCCAAGCGCATGGGATGTGGGGGTGCCTGAAACGCTGCTGTGTCGCTTGCATTTCTGTTCCTCAAACAGGATACAAATGTATTTTCGGGGCGCATTTTACAGTGCCAAGCCTCTGAAGGGCCTGTCCCTGTGAAAGTCGGTAGGAGCTTGCAGAACACTGTCGGGAGAGCTCTTCTATTCAAGGTACTACCCATTTTGACCAACAAAAATCGATTGAATGATACAATTTGACCTATTTGGGCCAGTACCATTTGATCAATTTTTATAAATACTTGTCCCCCGCTTCCTCAAAATTGGAGGCAGTGGACCAAAACTAAAAGAAAATAAGTAAAAAGGGGCCCTGCAGAGTCGGATTCGACCCACGCTAGAGAGACGGATCTGACACCGCAGGGTTGCAGGGGAAGCGGCAGTGAACATGCAGTTAAGTAGGGGAGGCTGTGCGGTGGTGAAAGGTACATTTTGGGTTGTTTGGCTGAAGTGCAAATCCATTTGCGCCAAAATTGACTATGGTCCATTCCGCAGCAAATAAATACACTTCGGTCAAACAACCCAGAACCCTGTTCAAGGCATCTGGCCAGCGCACAATTTGCACTACAGCTCAAGCCTGTGGAAATGTGCTAGTCACCTTTGAGAATAAGGTGACCTGCTCATTTCCAAAAATGGGTTGTCTAAAAATAGCATATCATCGGCTTTATTTTTAAATGCCCCATTTTTTGAGGATCTGGGTCAAAATCTACATTTAAAAAAATGAAATTGGGAAAGGATGGAGAGGGAGAGTGATGGGTGAGATGTGAAGTGATAAGCAAGAAAGCAGAGGGATAGCAGTGGGTCAGAGGAGAAAGAGGTGCACAAGAGAGCAGAGGAAGCATTGATGCGGTGGGCTAGTATTCTGAGAGCGAGCGGAGGTACAGAAAGTAGAGGGAGCGTGTGGTCAGTGAGTCAGAAAGCAGAGCGGAAGCGGATGGCCGGAAAGAGGCAGTGAGCTGCCGATTGGGGAAAAGGATGAGGGAAAAATGCAAAAGAATGGGAGAAAGGATACAACATGCAGAAGCAGCACAAAAGAATGAGGGACTGTATATTTCGGTAGGAATTGAGAGTGTAAGGTGTGAGTTGGGAGTATGATTTGGAGTGTGGCAGGGGCTGGGGAGTGCAAATTGTGACGACCGTGTGACATAGCACGTGAGTATTTGTATGACAGAGAAGTTCAGGAATGCAAGTTGTAATGGGGAGTTGGTGAGATGGGTGATGTGTGTTGGTGAGAGGTGTGTGGGTGCTTGTGGGATTGGAGAACATAGAAGGGGGACTATTTTCCGCATTACAACTGATAATGATCAATTTAGTTACTACTATTAAATAGGTATGGACATTAAACCAAAAATGTAGCCAAATCAAACACTGTTCTGCCAAGCCAGAGACATCTGGGACTCTTCCTATTAAATTAATACAAAAGATATATAATAATGATAACCTGGCTCTCTTGTAGCCTTGCATTCTGCCCCTTTCTTGCAATGTGGCAATCTTATACCCTCCAGTTAATAAAAAATGTCCTGCAAAAATCCCGCAATAAATAAAGATTTGTGCCGCAATATTTGCCATTTCATGCCGCAGAATTTGCCATTTCATGCTGCTAAATCCTGGAAGGTCTGTATAATTACTATACACATATTACTACCGTAGTGGTTGTGGCCAGTGGATATTTTGTTGGGTCCATGGCCTGTGGCCATGCCCCCCCAGAATCTGGCCTCTAGCTTCAACCACAACAATACAATTAACTATGTAAGAAGTACGTACCATACACTGTCAAGTAATACATTGCACCCTGACCCCCTTGCATGAAAATGATGCCCGCAGACACCGAAAATGACCGTGGACTTGTGGCAAACCCTTTTTTCACCTGTAAAAACAGCTCCACGTTACCTTCATTACACTTCCCAACCATTTATATGCTTTCTTTCAGCCATCAAATAACCCCAAATGTCTTTCCCAAGCTGTTCGTTCACTGTGCTGTCCTGTCCGCAAGCGACTGCAGTGTCTGAAGACAGCTACGACATCTGCCTGACCTTTTTCCATCTACAAAAATAGCCCCATATCATCGTTTTTCCACTTCCCCACCCTTCCCAGCCCCTCTTTCCACCACCAAATAGCCCAAAATATGTTTTCCAGATTTTTTCCCCAGCAGGCTATCCGCGGACACCATCGACTGTCCCCAGATCCAATAGGGTGGGCGTTTCCAAAAATATGACGCACCTCATGCTTTTTACCATCCAATCAGCGAGTGCATCTGATTTCCGCAGATCTCACATCTCCCTCTGGGCCAATCAGATGCCAGTCCATTGGCCAAACCCAGATATCACAGATTTTGTTTTACCTACTTTTTGGTTGTTTTAAAGAAACTACTGAACGGATTTACACATAATTTACAAAAGCACGCTTTTGGGACCAAGCCAATACTCCTGCAGCAGATTTGGTACAATCCGTCCAGAGGTTTGGGCTCTAGGCGTGAGGAATTTTTTTTTCCATAGTGTCTATGGGAACAACCACATATTGTGGGACCCCACTAAATTTTGCCCCCCTTAACGAAACCTCACCAAACTTCGAGAATCAATCTGACAGGGCCATATACTATTTTTGCAAAGTTTTATGAGTATTAGTCCATGGGGGTCATATCTATAAGGCGCGCAAAAAGTGCTCTTCCTATGGGTTGAGCTACTTAACCATAACTAAAGGGCCGCTACTGCAGGCCCTGTAATATATACACATATATATATATATATGTATATATACACACACACTGGATGCAAGTATACCTACCAACTATAGACCCTTCACCACCGTCCCTTTTCTACTTAAGATACTAGACCGTGCAGCTTATCTGCAGATTCCGAATTACCTAGAATCAAACCAACTCCTTGGCCTTAGACAATCAGGCTTTCGGCCTAAGCATGGAACGGAAACGGCTCTCATCGACCTTAAAACACAAATTGAGGTCCTAAAAGACAATGGTAAATTGGCATTATTACTACTCCTCGACTTATCGGTTCCTTTTGATTTGGTGAACCACCAAATCCTTTGCCATCACCTTAAAACGGCTGCCCACTTCTCAGACACAGCCACTACTTGGTTCAGATCCTTCTTGAACAACAGGTCAATGAGGGTCTTTTCCCCTTCTGCTTCTTCCGACTCATCACCAGTATTATGTGGGGTGCCACAAGGTTCTTGTGTTTTACCCACACTCTCCAATGTGTTCACAAAACCTCTTTTTGATATACTTGACTATCTGGGTGTCACCTAAACCAACTACGCCAATGACACTCATCCCTATCACGGGAGACCAGCCTGTGGACACTAAAGCATTAAATGATGTTTATCAAGTCATCCAGGCTTGGATGGCTCAACATGAGCTCTGTCTTAATGATGACAAGACAGAGCTCCTCATTTTAGGCTCCCAATACTGACTCAACAGACTAGACACATCATTCGGAGCTTTCAGCATCGATGGCAACACCATCAAGGTCTCCAAAGACACCAAAACATTAGGAATCTACCTTGATTCTACACTATCATTCAATAGACAAACTAATGCTGTCATCTCAGCATCCGCATACACATGCAAGCTCATCACTGCTTGCTGTGCCTTCCTCAGCACCGCCAACTGCACCATCCTTGCGAGAACACTGGTCATGTCCAAACTTGATTATTGTAACACACTTTACCTAGGGACAAGCCAGCACAATCTCAACAAACTTCAGATCATTCAAAATAATGCCATCAGGGCAGCCTTAAACCTCCCGAGATCCTTGCACATCTCTAACATCAGGAGAAGCATACACTGGC
Organism: Ambystoma mexicanum; assembly: GCF_040938575.1. Taxonomy (NCBI): domain Eukaryota; kingdom Metazoa; phylum Chordata; class Amphibia; order Caudata; family Ambystomatidae; genus Ambystoma; species Ambystoma mexicanum. Next base: position 1,046,186,007 of record NC_090924.1, read on the forward strand.
TATCAGTCACACAAAGAATTTCCCTTAAAACGCTTGCCCTCACACACAAATGTTTGAGCAATCAGGCCCCCTTCTACTTGGCCAATCGCTTTACTCATCACACCTCTACTCGACCATTGAGATCGGCCCAAGCTCACTGTCTCAATATACCTAGATATAAATTGCTGAAAGCAGGCGGGACGAGCTTCCCAGTTCTTGCTGCTAAACTCTGGAACTCACTTCCTATTTCCATGAGGACCGAACCGTCTGCCTCTTCATTTAAACGCAAAGTCAAGTTATGGAAGAAGCCTAATTATCTAATAACCTGCTTGTATAATACTGCGACTTCTTACATGCCTCTATGCAAACCTGCTTGTATAGACTTCCACCATTTGTTGATGTGTAACATTGTCAATGTATGCACACTATCACTGTAACCTGGGATATGTGCCCAGATGTGAATTTTGTAAATCTTTTGTTGTATGTATACCATGACTGTTACCTAAGATAAGCGCCCAGATGCCTTCTGGCCAGGCATGCTTTACAAATAAATAAAATACAAATACAAATAGAAAACATAACAGCCTTTCAATGGCAATAAATATGGTATCTAGTAATACCCTTAGCAGTAATACTGTGAATGCATTCCATTCTGCATTTGAATTCTTAATGAGGCCCCAGTAATGTGTGTATTATTTGGCTAAAAAGCAATAGACTATAATGGGACCTTGAGAAACCCTGGTGTAAAGTTACCATAGACTAGTCTTGGGATGTAACAGTTGGCTGTTTTTCCTCCTTGTTGTCATTAAAACCTTCAAGTTGGAGGTAAAGATTTGACTAAAATGCAGGAAGGATTTCACTTCATGATCAAGTAGTATGTTGTGCATGTGGTATTCCTTTGTGTTTCGAAATCTGATACTGTCCAAAAAGTGGGTGAGGGGGGGACATTAACATAGCAATTGAATGTGGTGTCACCAGAAATTAGCATACCAAGGTGCCCTCTGAAAGAAGTGGGTGGTTTCTGAAAAAAAGTGGGGGACTCCGTCTATCTGTGTGTACCCTCAACTTATTGGTTTTCAGTCATAAAGCCAAAACAAATATTTTATAAGTAGTATACTTTCTTCGCCTCTATGTTGGTAGCATGGCCTGAAGACCGGATATTCACTAGCAGGGCTCAAGCCAAGGGCACACGCGGGTGGACAGAGTCCACCCACTTTATTCAGAGGGTGGACGCAGTCCCCAGGTGTATTTTGGAGGTTGTATGTAAAATGAGAACATTTTACTGTCATCTTTGAATTCATGCCGATGTGGGAATTCAAAACGCAGGCCAGGCACTTCACCACTGCACCATATAACCTGATGAAAAATACAATACAACTGAAGTTTAAATGACATAGGGACTGGATGTTCAAGGGCAATCATTGGTATTGATTCTTGGAGTTTAAGACATACACACCTTTTAACATTTTCAAACATTATTAGAAGAAAATATCCTCTTTTTGGTGGGTGTTGTTTTATGGAAGTAAAATGCCCTTCATCCTGTGCAATGTGTAGGGTTATAGATAGCAAATTGAATGTCATCTTGATATGCTAATTTCTGGTGATATCCCACCCCACTGCTTAAGTTCAAGAGTCCCCCCACTTTATTTTAGGACTTGACCCCTGTTCACTAGAAAGATGTGAATCATCAGCTGCAGCATTCGAACAGCAATAGTACCGTAAGTCAAAAGAATAACTGTCTAAGCAAGGTTGCCTACAAGTGGCACAGCGAGTAGAGCGCCCGCTTTGACACCCGTGCAGAGCCTGTTAACGCAGGTTCGAATCCCGGCGGGGCCAAACTCAGCCTTTCATCCTTCCGAGGTCGATAAATGAGCACCACACACCGTGGGTAATAATAAGCAGCCCTCAGATACCTGAGGGTTTGTAGCGCTATATAAAAGCCTAATTATTATTATATGTACTTTAATAAACAAAGATAAGTAGTACAAATACTAATAGTGCATGCATGTAAGCAAAGCGCAGAGATAATTCTGGCTAGAGATATACAGAAAGGACACTGTGGCTAGTGTAGTGGAGGAGGGAAAAAGAAGCGCAGGCAAGAGTGAAAACAGAAATTATTACATACAAGCAATTTATAACGTAGGGTAATGGGTCCGAGCTAATTCCTATAGCCTAAGGTTAAAGCCTGTCGGTCAGAGGACCGAGACGAGTCTTGTAAGGTGGCTTTATTACACAATGAATGTACCTTATTATCATTCGGTTTCTCATTCGCCTCTATATGACTTTCGTGGCACTTATCCAAGTTCTGATGTATTAACAAGCAATACATTTGATAAAATGTAATGAATCTTACATATTATTTATGATCTCGATTTACTCGTTTTTATCTATGGATACTATGTGAATTTTTAACTAATTGAACAATCCAGTAAACTAACCATACACTATATACATTGTCATAGAAATATGTTGAGCAATGGGAGTATGACTTTAGTTTTATTCTCCCCATACTGCATGCAAAGTCACAACAGCATCATGTAGATTAATGTGAGCCTAACAAATCCCCCTTGGGTTTTAAAGTCATAGTCATTATTTCATAAAGCATGCAACATTATGCACCCTTCTCACTTCTGATCACTCCCTCCCATTTACATTTCTAAAGGGACAAAAGTCCCGTCAGTGCCTAATCACTCACATTGTAATGCTCTGTTGATACAGAGCAACGTGAGGACCCTCTGCTGCCTGGAGCTTCTAGGGACATTGGGGGTCATTACGAGTTAGGCGGTAAGGGGTTAACAGCACCAGTAAAGGTGCCGGAGCCGTCAACCCCTTACCGCCTCATTACGAGTTCTGCTTGCGGGACCTGCTAAGGCACCTGGTAAACCAGGCGTCCTTAGCGGGTCCGGCGAGCAGACCAGGGACCAGGTTGTTAGCACCCTCCCCATTCCCAATGAGCCCTATGGGGGCTCAAATGGGAATGGGGATGGGTTCCTTGAATGAGGAATTACCGGCCCCTCCAACGTCGGAATGGCCTGGTAATTCCTCATTCAAGGAACCCGGATCCAGTACCCGGCATGGGAGTAGCCATGCCGTTAATAGCGGCATGGTTACCTTCTAGCTCGTAATGACCCCCATTGTCTTAGCAGCAGGACACCTCTACCATTCGTAATGGATAAGGTGTCTTGTTGCCAGGACAATGAGCGTTCTGAGCAGGAATTGCTCAGCACACATTGTCCTGCCAGCGACACCTTTGCCATTGGGCACTCTCTTTGATGTGCCGAACGGGAGAGGTGCCCCAATGACAAATGTCCCAGTCTGGCTCTTAAAAGGTCCACGGGGGCAGCTTCCCCTTACCCCCTGCCTCTCCCGCTTGATACTCCACTGCTTGGACCCATTTGAACAGAGGAAAACATACCTTAATTTTAATCTTTCAGAATCTTGTAGAGAAACATCTATCAGCTCTTGCACATGTAAGGTGCCGTGCAGAACCCAAGTTTGGAGATATATGGCATTTAAAAATTGATACCAAGTATATTTGGTCACCCACTGCACTGCATTAACCGATGGCTGCTGCGTTTGAATGAAAGGAAAAATCAAGGGAATTGCTGACATTCCAGTGAATCTGTTCCTTTCGGCTGTGGCTTTATAGTTCAGCTACGACAAGTCAACTTAGCCCTAAATTTCAGGGATCAGGTAGTGATAAAGTCTTGTCTGTTCAATGAACATTGCGCCACTGTTTCCATGTGTTATTGTATATGTACATATAAAGGTTGTGTGCACACAGTGTATGTCAATGGAGGTGCTGAGTGCATTTGTGTGCGAGTGAGAGTGTATGCAAGCATAGGTGTTTTGACTTTTGTGTCTGAATGAATGATACATAATAATTTGTTTGGATGTTCTATTGGAATTAAGTTTGTGAATGTTATGTTGTGTCACTGGGTGCATGGCAGGCTGGCTGGAGAGGTGTGAGGGCCCAATTGTTTTTTAAAGATAGGCCACCCGTCTTATGAAAGTTATAACAGAGTGTCAGCAATGGACTCTTGTGGTGTAGTAGTCTAGTGATATCCTCAGGGATTTAGGCTGATTGACCGAGGTACAAAATCACAGCAAAATTGACCGTAGTCATTTTCGCTGCGAATATATTTTTACTTCGGTATAGAAAAACAAACCCATGTCCCCCCAAACCACCAGTACACCCATAAATTCCCCTACTTACCTTTTCTCCATCCGCCGCTCTCCTGTACCCTGCAGCGTCCGATCCATCCTTCTAACACAGGTCAGATCTGACGCTGCAGGGTCCCTTTTTCTTCTTTTTTTTGTTAGGTCCCCTGCCACCAATGCAGAGGAAGCGGTGGACACCCCCGTAACCCTCAAAGTAAAAAATATTGAACATGAGGGGCGGGGGACACCCCTGCAACCCCAGCTCTTCATGTTCGGTATCTTCGGCTTCAAACTAATCATGGTGACCGAATTAAGTCAACCAAATTTTATCGAACAATTTGGCCAAAGCGATCCCTAAGAGCCAGCAAGCACACCCCTGTGCCCACCAACATTTTCAGAAAAGTTACTCCACTGGTTGTGGCCTTATAAGCAGCTAAGAGGGCTGTAACCAAAGTGTCCCAAAGCATGTAGTTGAACCGCAGGGTGCCCCCTCCACCCCCACCTGTTTTAGAGTGAGCTCACTCTTGACAAGTTGTGGTTTCCAGGAACCGGAAGAAGAGAGACAAAACTCAAGTTAATCATACTATTGGACTACTTTCATAGGGGCTCCCACCAGTTATTTTTTGCCTTAAACTACGCTGTGGGCCCCTCACCATCACCATTAGAGCAATATATGTCCAGGCCCTTAACAGAACAATAGCACTTGGAGGAGCTCATCAACTCGACCCAGCCATTTTCAGTTTGCAATAACAACACTGGATCATCGGTTAGCAGAAGGAAGGGGACTTTAAAAGCTCCAATCTGGAGATAGGGTTGTTAACTGGAGCCAGGTGTCTAGGTCATTGATATGGTTGTTAAACAAAACAGGGAACATCCTTAGTGACCACCCCATTACTCCCATATCTCGCCTGTCATTTGGTATTCACATGTTCCAAATGAGGGACACCGGTTAGGTACCCAGCCCTTCATTGAGGAGTGCCTACCATGAAGTGTCCCTGTCCACTGAATTAATAGTGCCCCTCACGTTAATGAACCCCAGCTAGAGCCCATTCTAGATAGAAATACTCAGCCCTTATTAAAAGAGTCTTAGACCCTGCTCTATAATCCATGCCCGCTTCCTAAAGCCACCCTGTAGTGCTGCTGGAATTGAGACCTCATCTGCCCAGTTCCCAATTCTGGACAGGATCACATTGACAAAGATCTTGCTTATGGAATCAAGGAGCGAGTTGGGTTGATAATTCTCTTAAACTCCTGCCCCCCTTTTGAATATAACATTACATACCAAACAATGTCAGGTGTAATTAATTACAGAACAACTCTTATTTTACTTGTCTAATTTGCTCTTAGTAAAGTCAACTGTATCAAGAGAGCACACTCAACCAAGTGCAGAGTGACAAAACTACAGTGCACCCAGAACACTGCAGAAATACTGCTCTTAAACCTTAGACCAAATGACCACTTCTCTCCTGCACCTCCCTTTCCGACCATTACTTCAACATAGCTATTGAAAGGAACCTTGCCATCTGCAATAAACTTTCAACCCTCTTCCGCCCTGTCACTGACTGCCCCCAGTTGCCTCCACTACCCCCAACACACACCCTCTTCAGTTCCTTCTCTGCAATCTCAGTTCTGGAATTCTCAAGGCTTCGCTCCAATAGCCAAACCCGAGGATTCCCAGGAGATCCTTGCCTCCCGGCCCTCCTCAAAAACATTCTCTCCTCCACCTGCGCAGGCACTCTTGCCAAATCTATGATCAACCACTCACTAACAGCGGGATCTTCCCTCCAGCTTACAAAACCTTTTCACGTCAAACCACTAATAGAAAAGCCTTCTCTTGACCCCGTTCTCCCCTCTAATTACCAGACCATCCCTAACATCCACTAAATAGCCAAACTAATAGATTGCACCGCATACTCTCAGCTCAGTCTCTTCGCTGAATCTCAAAGCCTTCTTGACCCCGCCCATTCGTGCTTCCGATGCCTTCATGGAACTGAATCCTCCCTTTTCTCTACCTGGGATCAACTGAAAAGAACAGCAGACTCTGAAGGCTGCGCCACTCTCATTCTCCTCGACCTCTCAGGAGCCTTCGACACAATCAACCACTCCGTCCTCACAAACAGACTCTTAGATCTAGGCATCAGGAGCTCCGCCCTCCGATGTATCTCTTTGTTCCTCTCTAACCACTCCTAAATCATCTTTATCCATCCTTTCTCCTCTGCCTTCTGCCCAGTCCTCCACAAGGTCCCGTAGGGAATCTCCCTCTCTCCTCTTCAACTTCTACCTTTTGCCCCTCCCCACACTCATCTGCTCCCAAAGTCTCACCAGTTACAGCTAGGCTGATGACACTCAGATCATCCTCAAGATTCCCAACTCCCCCTCCTCACCTGCCTCTCAGATATTGACCTCCGGATCACGAACAACCTCCTGCTTCTCAACCCTGGAAAAACAGAAATCCTATCATGCTGCAAATCAGCTCTCTTTCCCCAATCTAACCCTTGGCCGCACTCACTAGGGCCTGTGCCCACTGCATCCTTCTCAGTCAAAAACCTGCACTTTCAGCTGGGACTTCACCCTCTCCCGTCACATCAATGCAGTCCCCAGATTATGCACCTCCCATCTCCACATTCTCAAGCAGATCTTTCCATAGCTCTCCTACACTGTACAATCATGGCCATCATCCTTGCATGCCTAAACTACTGCAACTCTCTCTACCTAGGCATGCCTGCATATCAACCCAGAAAGCTCCAACAGATCAGAGAACACATCAACCCCGCATTCCTGGCTTCCCACCAGCTGACGGGCCTCCTTCAAAGCCATGTGCATTACCCACCATGCCATCCACAAGAGAGGTCCCTCATTTCCTCATAACAAGATCCCATGCTACCGCCCCACTAAAATCCATAGCCCCCCTTTCAAGTTCCCCAGACTAGGAGGTGCCTGTTTCTCCATCCTTACACCCACCTTCTGTAACTCCCTCCGCCTTGCACTCTGTCTCACAGAGGATCATCTGGCCTTTAGGAAAACCCTCAAAACCTGGCTGTTCCCTCCCATATCTTGATTCGTGCATTCCCCCTGCCCACTCCCCTACCACTCCCACGCTAGGTTCATCCAGCAGCCACCCCCTGAACACTCCCTCCTGCATATCCCTATCTCAGCCACATGCCTTGTCTCTCCTTCATTTTCTGTGCACTGCCACCTCAAACCTGCCTTGGGCGCTGTCAACCCCATATCGAGGACTCAAGAATAATCCACAAACTTTCACATAAGGATTCTGACAGTGGGCCAGGTATTGCACTCACATGGCCTTGGAGGGTTGGCAATACATCGCACTTAAATTGCACCTTAGGAAAAACACTTGAACGATCCGGGAGGAAGACAATCAGGCACATCGGATCCCAATTTCGTATGCCCCACTGTGTGCAACTCTAAAGCACATGAGGGTGGGCCATGCCGCCTGTAAGAAAACAGGAAAGTTTGGTCTTGTTTGCACTAGAAGGAGCTAGGATGAGTATTATGTATTCTTTAGCACTTCAGCACTTAGATCGTCTTTGAAACGTAGCACTGCTCTTTGTACTGCTGGGATGGAAATTAGCCTATCCCACCCCCCTAGGCGCTTCCAGGTAAGGTGACCACTATATGAGGTGATATAACGTACACGGGGGGAGTAATCCACATTATTAGGTAATGTATAGAGGCACTGTAGTGCTTAGAGGTAGATGCCCGGCACTAGAAATCCATAGCCCATGACTCAATTTTGTATTAGGCCCAAAAAAGGATAAGATGATTCACGTTCTCTGCTCACTAGGCCTAATTCCTGCAAGACAGACTGACTCTGCAGAGCCCTGGTCCCACAGAAGTCCACTTCCCCGTCGAACCTCCAGTGTTGTGATTATTTAGTATCTTCCAAAGGAATGCGCCCCGTTAGAGAGTGAGACAACACTAGACTCCGCACAGCACCCATTCATCTCCACAAAACTGCCATTAGGCCTCCCCACCCAGCCAGGCCGGAGCCGGCCCCACCCCACTGATCCGACCGCCACAAGTGTCCCCAGAAGATCTAAGCGTGCACGGTTGTATTTCTTTCAAGCATGCAAACCCATCCCTTGTAACACGAGGTACAGGGAGGGATAGATTAAAGATCAAAACCCTCTGTGGAGATCTTGAGTGTGGAAGCTGCGGTATCAATGAAGCCCTGAATGTGTGGGTCAGTGTGACTGGATTTTATCCGCCCTTCCCCCAGCACCATTTCCTGTGCCGCCCAGGAGCCTGCCACAATGAGTTAAAATTCAGGCTTAGCATGTTTAGTTTAGACAGGAACAATGCATTAATGTGTGACCGGACCTACACCGCGAGCATGAGTGCAGCTGACCCACATGGACCCAGACTGACGGGAACAAACTAACCAATTACTGCCAGGCATCCCCTATGGGGAAGACTCATGCGTAGGGTGCCTCCAATCAGTGGCACCCATTTGTACTGTTTATTGTGACGCATGTGGGATTTTTAAGCCCCTGTGTGTAACTGAAAGAGTAAGAGCGCTCTCAAGAAGCAGAGTCCTTTGCTTATATTCGTATTCTGTACAATTAAACCTTGTTATCCTTGCAATGCTATATCCTGGCCTATTTCCCTAGCGGGTTGTCTTTATTCTGGATTGTGCGTAAAAAGGGACAGGCCTTCAGTACATAGATCGAACCCAGGTTGTCGACACTGTTGTTTGTACAGCTAGCCCATTTTCTCCCCTTGCACACCGCCCCTTAGCGGAAGGCACTGGCTCATTCCACACACCCTGCACTCACAAATATCACAAACACTACTGCACAAAGCCACTAGAATTAAGTTACCCATAACAACACATATTCGAACTGTAGCTTCTCACATAATTATCTATCTCCTTAAACACAACCAACCCCTGTTTAGTACATAGTTTACCTCTGCTGCGTCCATCCACATGCCATTCAGACATGAGTGACTACAGGGTCTTGGCCACCATCACTTAACTTTAATGGCTGAAATGTACACACGCATAATAGCACCTCCCAGCTTCTCCCAAATTTGGTCTCTGGTCTCTGTGGGTATTCAACCAACTGCGCAGTAAGTCCATAATTATGGTGAAAGGCTGTTAGGGAGAATTCTCCAAAATGGCTAATTTCCCTTACCTACTGAGTCCCTCCGCAGCTTTGCTGGATTTCTAGGATTTATTTTTTTCACCTGGTAAGAGTGTGAGCCTTTTTTCCCACTTCTAAATGTGTTTTGCCGTGTGTGTTTAACATTATTCGGTTCATAGACTGTGGAGCCCCACCTACTCCATAGGCATCATCTTTTTACTATGTGTTACACAGCACTTTCAGTGCAGTGACACAGGGTTGTCTTTTTCAGACTTCCCACTCAGACTCCATTTTTTGGGACTGACTACTGTCTCCCAGAACATGTAAAGTTACCATTGACTTTATTAGTCTCTTTAAATTCAAAGACCCAGTATAAACTATCTTACATAGAGTTCTGGAAAGGGTTAATAGTTGACCCTTTTTGTCTGTCACTCATGGAACATTGTTTCGTTCCCTTTTCATTGGCTGGTGGCAGTGTATCTTCCCGATTTTTCCTACTGAGGTTATTTTAAATAGCCTTGGTATTGTTTTAGGCTATCTTAGAAGCCTGGAACTTAAATCTGCTGGACCATATTTGTCTTAATTTGGTTCTGGCTGGGTTTATTCAACGTTTCTTTTTGTAAAGGTCTTTCTCGTGTTGTACTCTGCGCGCCAAACCAGGTTTGGTCCCTTTGTTCACCGACCTTTGGCGGGCGTCTGCACAGAAGCCCTCCTTAGGTGCCTGAAAGTCTGGGTAGGCAGGATGTGAGGGAGGGGTTTTAGGGCCCCTGCCATGAGTTCCCTTGGTAACCCAAGTCGCACTCCTGTTTGATTGGCTAGTTGACTGTCCCGCCAGGACAGCCACCCTTATTTATTTATTTATTTGGATTTATAAAGCGCCCAGCGGCCCGGAGGCATCGTGGCGCTGTTACAGGAGAGTCACTTGGAGCATGTTATACAGGTTATACAGGGTATACATTCGGTGCTGGTTACAACATTATTACAGGAGTAGATGTATACAACAGTATATGACATTGTAGAGAAGGTGTTACAGGTTACAGAGGGAAAGCGTTAGAGACAATGCATGACATAAGGTGGTCTAGTAGAACAGCTTTGTTTTTAGAGCTTTCCTAAAGGTTGTCAAGGATTCTTCTTTTCTTAGACTGAGTGGGAGTGAGTTCCAAGCTTTAGGGGCTAGAACCTCAAAGCTAGAGCCGCCTGCTTTAGCTCTGTTGAATGCAGGGACTGAGAGTTGGTGTGAATATTGGTCACGTTTCAGTATGTGGGCTGGTGATTGGTGTATTCTTTCCACTAGGGAAGCTGGGGCAGACTGGGCGATGCATCTGTGTGTGATGGTGAGGGCTTTAATATTATGCGTTCTTTGACCGGGAGCCAATGGGCATCTTTCCGTGCCTGGGAGATGTGCTCTCTCTTGGGTATACTGAGTGCGGCTCTGAGGGCACTGTTTTGTGCGATTTGTAATCTGTTGATGTTATTATTGGAGGTGCCTAGAAGTAGAATGTTGCAGTAGTCAAGTTTTGCACAAGATGTGGGCCTTGCGATGTTGAGGCAATTTTTATGAGATAGGTATGGTCTCACAGAGTTTATGATTTTTGATGGGAGCGCAACCGCTGATGAGATGGCGTTGACTTGCCTGTCCATTGATAGGGTGGAGTCCAGATATACTCCGAGTGTTTTGACTGTGTCTGAGGTTTTAATGATGGTGTCCTCGATGCTGAAAGAACTATAGTTGTTGTCTAGTTTTTTAACGCTTCTTTGGGGCCTACTAGCAGTATTTCGTTTTTTTCCCCATTTATGCATAGAGCATTTGCCCCCATCCAAGCCTGGATACGTGCATATGTGTCTTGGAGTGTCTTGAGTTCTTGCTCATAGTTATCTGTTAGAGTTAGGAGAATTTGGGTGTCATCGGCATAGTTTGTAAAGGCTATGCCGAAGTCTTCTAGGTCACTGAATAATGGGAGGGTGAAGAGGTTGTAGAGGGTGGAGGAGGTGCATGAGCCTTGTGGGACTCCGCAGCTGATAGGTGATGGCTGGGCGGATGCCTGGTCTGAGAAGACTCTCATTGTTCGACCGTCCAGAAAGGAGGTGATCCAGTCGGTGGCTTCTTGGGAGAAGTGTGCTGTGTTGGTGAGGTGTTTGCGCAGGATCTTATGGTCGATCAAATCAAAGGCCACCGAGAGATCTAGGAGTAGGAGTAGAGAGGTCTTGCCTTTGTCCATGGCTTCAAGTAGTTGGTTCTTGCTTCCCTCAAGAACTGCATTTGACCAACATTGGGGCAGTTAACAGATACTGTGGTTACCCTAGTGTTTTCTCAGTGCCCTCCCATCGGTTTGACCCCAGACCACCGCTGCTGAGAGCCTGAGCCTCCGGTTAAGTATGATCGCCATTCCTCCCTTTTTAATAGGTCCTGAGGACCAGAAGACTTGTCCAATTTGTGCCCCCGGATGCGCCTCTTTCCCGAATGCTGTTTGGGTTTTTTGTACTAGGAGTATGTCTAAATTGCCATTTTTAATTTCCTTCCCCAGTAGGGAGTGTTTTGTGGGGAAATTGAGGCCCTTCACATTCAGAGAGCCTATCTTGAGGACCCCTACCCGGCCTCCATTATCAGGGCGCACGCCATCAAAAGCCTTAACTTCCCTTCTCGACCACTCAGTGATGACAGGTACGATATCTCCCCTCCGTACCTCAGATCTGCCTTTCCATGCATAGATCCCTAAGTCCACCCGAACCCCCTCCCCGCTCCCTCCTGAACATTACCCTCTTTGAGACGCCCACCCTAAGGTGTGCCAGTAAGGAAGAGAACACCACTCGACCATTGACTCCAGTAACCCTGCACCTCCCCCCAGAGGGGATTATGCACTTTTGATCACCCCCAGTCCATTAATAGTTGGGTTCTTGTTCATCATTTCTCGTTCCCCCTCTCCTCACGGGGGTGGTGGGGATATTCTATTTGCCTCCTTGCATCTTCTTCTTTGTAGTGTAACGCTCACCTGATTCCCGTAGAGGCGCCGGTCTTGACTGGGCGTATACCGTATCTGCAAAGGTGATGTGTAACACACGGCTGGCTCTTTGGGCTGGACCTCTGTGCACTGTATGTCTGACTTGAAGGGTAAGATGTCTGCAGATAGAAAATATGGGATTAAGGAACTGGGTTATTGAATGTCTCTCTCTTCTTCCCTTTCTCTTCTCCTGTAGAACCCCAAAGGTTAACGCTCTCACCTTAGGTAAGTGAACGCCGTGCTCTCCATCTGCCTCAGGGCAGGGTGCTGTAACCAGTTTCTTCACTGGATAAGGGGAGCAGGCCTCTTGACTTCAGAGGACTGCTGTCCGTCGTTTACTGCACGAACGGTAAGTTTCGAGTAATTCTAATGTCTTTAAAGTCTTTAGTAATGATGTTTCTTGTTTTGCAGGGTTCCGGCGATGGCGGATGACGGGCTGAAGTGAGTTGAAGATGGAGCCCGTGTGATGAATAGAAGCGCCTGGAAGCACGTAAGTAAGCGCTTGTTGCCTGCTTCACGATGCGCTCTAACTGTCTTTTTATTTTGCAGGTACAAGTTCGGAGCGGCTGCAGGGTGCCGGAATACCCACTGGGTTAGATGTGGAAAGGAGTAATGGCACGTGAGTATTAAAGTTCCCCAATGTCTTTAAACGCACCTTGTTTTGTCTTTCAGATGCCGGAATGCAGTGTGAAGACCTCCGGAGCGCACGAAGAGTAGGTAAGCCTTTGTCTTTCAGATGCCGGAATGCAGCGCGAGGCGTTGGTGACAGCCGATGGACCAGGTAAGTGAAGAGCTGTCACTGAAGACCGTAATGCTAACCTGTTCTTTCTTGTCTTTATAGGTGTTGCTGAAGACTGGATTCAGGATGGTAAGCCTTTTTCCTTAGGCCCAGGATCAGATGCAGAAGACACGATGAGCGTTCTGCTGCAGAGGATGCAGAATAACGCAAAGCAAGATTCATCCATCGGGTGTGGTTTAAATAGCCTCCTGTAGTGCTTAGGTGTCTCCTTCCACAGCCACACCTAGGTAAGAAAAGAGTTCCTGCTTTCCAGAAGAGTTCCAGTGTTCTGAATCTAGGGAGTGGCTCCTGCCCCACCCAACAGGAAAAGTAGTTCCAAACAGAAGAGGATCAGAGGCTCAACTGGCAGGCAAGTAAGCAGCATGGTCTGCTGCAGGTAAGTCCACCCAAGCATTAAGAGCCCGGCGCTTCCATCGCTGGGACTGGGCATATTTATGAGCCTGGTGCCACTGGCGCCAGGACTGGGTCCAAAAGGTCCCAATTGGGACTGGTTGGCACTCAGAACCTGGGTTATGGATCTGCTTCCAAGGGAGTTGGGAAAACCCTGACCTTTTGGAAGCAGAGATCATGACAGTACCCCCCTCAAGGCCCCTCCCAAACCGGGCTTCTCCGGGGGTTTTGGCTTGTCAGGAAATGTTTGGTGAAATCTTTTGATTAGGCGAGGAGCGTGGACATATTCAGCAGGTTCCCAGGATCTCTCTTGGGGGCCGTAGCCTTTCCAGTCAATTAGGTAAAATAGTTTAGATTTGGAGATCTTGGAGTCCAGAATGCTTTTGACTTCAAACTCGAGTTCTCCATCAACTAGGATGGGTTTTGGAGATTTAGTTAGTCGGGTTTGAGGTTGCACGGGTTTTAATAGAGAGACGTGGAAGACCGGATGTATCTTCATGTGCGGGGGCAAGTCCAACTTGACCGCTACTGGGTTTACTATGGTAGTGATGGAATAGGGACCAAGGTATCTTGGGTTGAATGTGCGTGGCCCTTTTAGAGGTAGATATTTGGTGGATAACCAGACTTGATCCCCTACTTGATATTGAGGGGCTTCCTTCCGATGTTGATCTGCTCCTTTCTTGTATTGTTCTTTAGCCCTTTGAAGGTGGGAAACAGCTTCCTTAAAGGCTTGGGTGATTGTAGAATGCAGGTAGTCTACTGCTGGTGTTTCAAGATCTTGGAGGGGATCCAACTCCGAGGTTCGAGGGTGACTGCCGTACAAAAGAAAAAACGGGGTTTTCCCAGTTCCCGAATGGACAGAGTTATTGTAGGCATATTCGGCTATCCAAAGGATGTCTTTCCAAGTTTTTTCAGTTTGTTGCAGCATGCAGCGTAAATACTGTTCCAGAGTTTGATTGGTCCTCTCGGTTTGTCCGTCGGTCTGAGGGTGGTGACTGGTCGATAGTCTCACATCAATTTGAGCTGACCGACAGCAACTTCGCCAAAAATGAGAAATAAATTGACTACCTCGATCCGAAATTAGAACCGAAGGAAAACCGTGCAGTCGGACGATGTTTTCGAGAAATTCTCGGGCCAGAGTTGCTGCTGTTGGCAAGCCTTTGAGCGGAATGAAATGCGCCATCTTGGAGAATAAGTCCACGATTACTAGAATCGTATTGTATCCGGAGCATGGAGGTAGATCGGTGATGAAGTCCATAGAAAGCGTATGCCAAGGGCGAGGTGGGATGTCAATAGGGTGTAAGAGGCCTGCTGGTCTTTCCTTTTGACTCTTGTTTTGGGCGCATACTCCACAGGACATTATAAAGTCTCTGATATCTTTTTTCCAAGACGGCCACCAGAAGTAGCGCTTGATCTTTTCTGAGGTCTTGGCCATACCGGGATGTCCTTCCATTAAAGAATCGTGATAACAAGAGATTAATTTTTTCTGTAAATCTGTGCTGGGTAGGTATAATCGTTCTTGGAAATACAATAAGTTGTCCTTTACTGCAAAGTCCTTTCCCTGCAGATGCCAATTCTGTATGTCTGCTGGAGTTACAAGTTGCCTGGCCTTATCCTTAACTTCCTCTATGGATTCTGTGGCGATTACACCCAGAATTCTTTGTTCGGGAATGATTGGTACAGGTTTAGGGTTGATCAAGTGTTCTTCCACTCCCATCCGAGAAAGGGCATCAGCTTTACCGTTCTTTGTACCAGGTCGATAGGTAATTATGAAGTCAAACTCGGCAAAGAATAATGCCCAACGGAGTTGTCTAGAGGATTGGGCTTTTGCGGTTTTCAAATATTGCAGGTTTCGGTGATCCGTAATCACAGTAACGGTGTGTCGGGCCCCCAGCAGATAATGCTGCCAAGCCTTAAAGGCAGACTTGATAGCCAGAAGTTCCTTGTCAGTAATCGTGTAATTGATTTCAGGAGGCGAGAATTTGCGGGACCAAAATGCCACGGGATGCAACTGATTGGTTACCGGGTCCTTTTGTGATAGAACTGCCCCCATGGCAAGGCTTGAAGCATCAGTTTCCACGATGTAGGGGAGTTCGGGGCGAGGGTGTTTTAAGATTGGTGCAGAGATAAATTTAGTCTTCAAATCCTGGAAAGCTTGTTCCGCCTCGGTAGACCATTCAAAACGTTTGTTTTTCTTTAACAAGGCAGTGATGGGCTGGACTATTCGAGAGAATTCGGGGATAAACCTGCGGTAAAAGTTAGCGAAGCCTAACATGCTTTGCACACCTTTTACGGAGGATGGTGATGGCCATTTGAGAACTGCATCGACCTTCTTTGAATCCATACGCACTCCGCCAGGTGATAATATGAATCCCAAGAATTCAACTTCAGTTACGTTGAAAACACATTTTTCCAACTTAGCGAAAAGTTTGTGTTGACGCAATCTTTCGAGGACCATTTTCACGTGTTTCCGATGTTCAGATTCCGATGAAGAATAAACGAGGATGTCGTCAATGTAAACAACAACACACACATCTATGAGCTCTCTGAGGACATCGTTCATAAAATATTGAAAGGCCGCCGGGGCATTGCAAAGTCCGAAGGGCATGACCTGATATTCAAATAGTCCATACTTGGTGCGGAAGGCCGTCTTCCATTCATCGCCCTCTTTTACTCGTACCAAGTGGTAAGCTCCTCTAAGATCCAGCTTTGTATATATGCATGCTTTTCTGACTTGGTCCAGGAGTTCAGGGATCAAAGGTAACGGATATCTATTCTTAACGGTGATCTGGTTCAGGGAGCGATAATCTATACAAGTTCTAAGGTCTCCTTCCTTTTTTGGAACGAAGAACAAAGCTGAAGAAGCAGGGGACTTGGAAGGACGAATAAACCCATTTGCCAGGTATTGATCCAGGTATTGTCGAAGGTGAAGGTTCTCAGGCTCGGTGAGGGCATAAATTCTACTACAAGGAGGAGTAGATCCAGGTATCAAGTCTATCTGGCAGTCATAAGACCTATGAGGAGGTAGAGAGTTAGCCTGATCCTTCCGGAAAACATCTTGGTATTCTAGGTAATCGGGAGGTAACTGGGGAGTCTCTGAAGAAATTGCTGCCAGTGCAACATCAGGTGGAGGGTGACAAGTAGAGACACTTTCTGGAAACTGGACCGTTCTTGCTCGCCAATCGATCAGAGGATTGTGTTTCTCTAACCAAGGTATTCCTAGAATAATCTGAAACTGAGGGGCCTTGATCACATCGAACACGATCTTCTCATGGTGTCCATCTTGACTTACTAGCGTCACCTCTTGAGTGGTATGCGTTACTGGCCCGGAGGCTATCTCCGTACCATCCACCGTAGTAATGACGTCCTTTACAGCCTTGGGACAAAGAGTTAGATTCATCCTCAAAACCATTTCATGATCCACATAATTGCCGATGGCACCGCTGTCGACGTAAGCTTCAATTGCATGTAATCGATCCGGATTATCAGGGCTAATGAGGACCATAGGTATCACGAAATGCGAGGTCACGGAACTGGTTTTCACGCTCGGCAAGAGGACCTCTATTCTTGTCGGGCGAGGTCGTTTCCCTGCTCGGAGTTTGTAACTTTGGTAACTGCAGCTCCTACTGCCTTCTTGGCAGGTTTCACCGGACAGTCTCGAAGAAAGTGCCCTGAGTTTCCGCAATAGAGGCATAATTGCAACTGTTTTCTCCTTTCCCGCTCCTTTTGTGTTAGAGGACCTTTCAGACACCCTATTTGCATGGGTTCCCCGGGGTATACTCCTTTGGAAGGAGTTGGCGGTTTGAAAAAAAATACTCGAGCATCAAACTTGGAACGATCGGCCTTCCTGTTCTGCAGTCTGTGATCTATTTGAACGACTAAGTCTATATAGTCCGAACAATCTTGTGGGGGGTTCACTACTTGGGCTAACACATCTTTGAGCTCTCCACGTAGACCTCTATAAAACAGCGTAATCCTTTTGTCCTCAGGTCATTGAGTTTCCACTATCAGTCTGTTGAAAGACGCAATATAAGCCAAAAGGTCTTGATTACCTTGTCGCAACGAAAGAAGCTCATTGTCCAAGGCCTGCCCCTGTGAATGTCTTGCGAACAGTTTTTCCATACTGAGCTGAAAAGCTTGAAAATCATGGAGGACCGGATCATCTTGATTTACTAGAGGGATCGACCAGTCTGCCGCATTGCCACTAAGGTACGAAAGCACGAAAGCTACTTTAGCTTGATCAGTTGGAAAGGGTGCTGGCCGGCATAAGAAATGCAACCGGCACTGATTGATAAATACTGCAAACCTCTTTGGGTCACCAGAAAATCGTTCGGGCGGAGCCAGAGGTACATTCCCAGGTAGGTTGATCTGCACTGGATTCATAGAGGATGTAGAAGGAAGATTTCCCCCAGATGCGGGTAACGGGATCTGTCCGGCTTGTGACTGTAGCAATTGTCTAGCGAGATCATCTGTTCGCTCCTAGGAAATAATCAGTTCCCTTCTTAGAGCGTTCGTTTCCTGACGGGCTGCATGCACTTCTGCCCTTAGTTCCCCAAGTAACTGGGCTAGCTGGTCGGTATCCGAGGTTTCCATAGCGCCTGGACGGGAGTTTTATGGTAGGCTTTGCGTTCTGTAACGCTCACCTGATTCCCGTAGAGGCGCCGGTCTTGACTGGGCGTATACCGTATCTGCAAAGGTGATGTGTAACACACGGCTGGCTCTTTGGGCTGGACCTCTGTGCACTGTATGTCTGACTTGAAGGGTAAGATGTCTGCAGATAGAAAATATGGGATTAAGGAACTGGGTTATTGAATGTCTCTCTCTTCTTCCCTTTCTCTTCTCCTGTAGAACCCCAAAGGTTAACGCTCTCACCTTAGGTAAGTGAACGCCGTGCTCTCCATCTGCCTCGGGGCAGGGTGCTGTAACCAGTTTCTTCACTGGATAAGGGGAGCAGGCCTCTTGACTTCAGAGGACTGCTGTCCGTCGTTTACTGCACGAACGGTAAGTTTCGAGTAATTCTAATGTCTTTAAAGTCTTTAGTAATGATGTTTCTTGTTTTGCAGGGTTCCGGCGATGGCGGATGACGGGCTGAAGTGAGTTGAAGATGGAGCCCGTGTGATGAATAGAAGCGCCTGGAAGCACGTAAGTAAGCGCTTGTTGCCTGCTTCACGATGCGCTCTAACTGTCTTTTTATTTTGCAGGTACAAGTTCGGAGCGGCTGCAGGGTGCCGGAATACCCACTGGGTTAGATGTGGAAAGGAGTAATGGCACGTGAGTATTAAAGTTCCCCAATGTCTTTAAACGCACCTTGTTTTGTCTTTCAGATGCCGGAATGCAGTGTGAAGACCTCCGGAGCGCACGAAGAGTAGGTAAGCCTTTGTCTTTCAGATGCCGGAATGCAGCGCGAGGCGTTGGTGACAGCCGATGGACCAGGTAAGTGAAGAGCTGTCACTGAAGACCGTAATGCTAACCTGTTCTTTCTTGTCTTTATAGGTGTTGCTGAAGACTGGATTCAGGATGGTAAGCCTTTTTCCTTAGGCCCAGGATCAGATGCAGAAGACACGATGAGCGTTCTGCTGCAGAGGATGCAGAATAACGCAAAGCAAGATTCATCCATCGGGTGTGGTTTAAATAGCCTCCTGTAGTGCTTAGGTGTCTCCTTCCACAGCCACGCCTAGGTAAGAAAAGAGTTCCTGCTTTCCAGAAGAGTTCCAGTGTTCTGAATCTAGGGAGTGGCTCCTGCCCCACCCAACAGGAAAAGTAGTTCCAAACAGAAGAGGATCAGAGGCTCAACTGGCAGGCAAGTAAGCAGCATGGTCTGCTGCAGGTAAGTCCACCCAAGCATTATGAGCCCGGCGCTTCCAGCGCTGGGACTGGGCATATTTATGAGCCTGGTGCCACTGGCGCCAGGACTGGGTCCAAAAGGTCCCAATTGGGACTGGTTGGCACTCGGAACCTGGGTTATGGATCTGCTTCCAAGGGAGTTGGGAAAACCCTGACCTTTTGGAAGCAGAGATCATGACATGTAGCCTGAGGGCCTCTGGGCCCCCGCCTTTGTTCCAGGGGAGCTGCCACTGTTCCCTCCAGATCCCCTGTCCCCTCTTCACCTTTGATGACCTGGAGCACTTGGTGGGCCTCTTGTCTACTGGTCACTCAGTAGTCCACTTCTCCACTTTTGAATGTCAGGGTGAAGGGGAAGGACCACCGGTATTGGATGTCCTTGTCAGAGAGCCATTGCATGAGTGGACGGCAGTCTCTGTGACGGGTCAATGTCAGGGCTGAGAGGTCCTGAAACACCTTGATTGTGTCACCCTCATAGATGAACCACCCTAGGCGCTTTGCTTTTTCGAGAACTTCTATATTCTCCCTGTACCTGAGGAAGTGAATCACAATGGACCTCTGCCCCTTGCCCCCCTCCACCTCTGCCTCTGTGGGCCCTTTCCAGCTGGACCTCTTTGCCTCCTTTGAGAGGGAACAGTTGGTTTATCAGGCCCTGTGCCTTCCGTCCAACTTCAATCGCTGACTCCCCTTTCTGCTCACTCACTCCAAGGATTCATAGGGTGTCCGCTCATTTGGTCGAAAAAAAAAGATCGAATGACCATTTGGTCGAAATAAAATGGTCAAATATTTTTTTAATTTATTTATATATATATTTTTTATTTTTTTATTTATTTGATTTAGCTGTAAAAAAAAACAGCCTTTCAAAAAGAAGACACACAATAAAATATACATTATAAACGTTGACACGTTGCACAAAATGGAACATAGCAAGGAAATCAATCATTACATATGAATTTGTTACATTAGAAGAATAAAAATTGCAACATAAACCTTAATGAATATTAAAATTTCATTTGATTTTAGACTGCCTGATTTACATGCTCCCTGTAGTAATCACACTAAATTCTGCATTTTATTTATTTATATTTTTTTGTTTTGTTTGTTAAAAAAAAAATCATATATAAAAAGGGGGGTTGGGGGAAACCCCCCCAAAAAAAAATGTAAAAAAAAAAAAAAATGCGACCATTTGGATTTCGACCATTTGGTGTCGACCAAATGGTCATTCGACCATTTGGTTGTCGACCAAATGACTGGTAGCCGATTCATAGGTTATTGCGTCTCTCTCTGTTTTCCAAATCGTCTAGCTTCAGCTGTGTTTCTTGCTCCCTCATTTCTAGATCAGCCAGATGCACTTCATATTTCATATAGAGGACGTCCGCTTGCAGGTGGTTATTCTCCAGTACCTCCATTTTGTCCTCCAATTTGTCTACCCTGCCTTTGAGATCACAGATAGAAGCTTGTATGTCTGTTCTTATTGCTTTGATCTCGTGAAATATATCATTCAAGTTTTCTCTGGTCAAGGCAGGGGCAGGAGTGTCTACCCCTGTCGCCATCTCATTGGAGTTCAGGGGGTCACCCCTTGGGTGGTTCTTGAGGGTCTCTGAAAGCGCTGCAGGGACTGAATCCCTATATATTTCACATATAGAAGGCACAGTCCTTAGCTCTCCGTGTCTCAGCAAGGGCTAGGTGTCCTGACCTGGTCTTGTGTGTCTGTCTCTTAGTAGTTCTGAGGTCAGAGGCTGGTGCAGAGGCCCCTGTCGGGCTCGCTCAGGAGCTTTGGCAGCAGCCGCCCGTGTCACTTCAACTGCGTAGAGGGTACTTCGACTGCGCACCCGAGGTGTGGCCTTTCTCTAGTTGGGCTTGTTCCCCACTGCGGGTTAGCCTTCGTGAAAGATGCTTCTCCCCAGGGCCATCTACAGTCCAGATTCCAAGCTGTTCGCCAGGTGTGATTGATGGTGGCACTTGATTCCAAACAGGTGATGTCCCCTTCCACCACCTTGGTGGCCCCACATCCCTTTCTGCACCTAGGGGACTCCTAGGTCCTGCGCCTGCCCTCTGGTTCGAGGATGCGGGGGTCCTCAGCACTGGGTGTTGCTCAACTTCCTTTCCGTACTCTGCAGTGTTATATCTCGCCTCCTGGGGCTACTCACATTGTCTGTATAGGGCGGGACAATGCCAGAGCCTCACACTCGGGCATCCTCTGGTAGATGCTTCAGTTCTCCTCCTTCTGAGGGCACTGTGCCCCTGTTACTGGTTGGGCCGCCTTCCAATTGCTGCTTGGCGACCCCTGCTGGGTCCTCCAAGACAACGCTGGGGTCTCTGGGCTTCCCCCTGGGCGGACCAGCCTTCGTGGTCCCTCTCCCCACTGTATCGTGGGGTATGTGCTCCCTCGTTGTTTCATATATCCTGTCCCCTCTTTTATCTTCTATCTTTTTTCATTATTCATTTTCTCACCCCTCTTCTGCCCTGGGGAATGTTCAGTCACAGGCCCGACTGCACGTCCCAGGATCTAGTCTGCGGCCTCCTTCACTGGTGCGTAACTCTTGTCCTCCACGTGTTTCGATGGAAGATGGGGCCTTTGCGTGTTTGGAAGGCCTTCAGGCCAGGGCTGTTATGAGGGATCGTTTTAGATGGTCCCTGTGGCATAGGTGGCGGAGTATTGCCTCTATGTCTTTTTCTACTCCCAAAATGGCTCCCATTGTCCCATGTGCGCTTCCAGCTGCTCGGGTACTTCCTGATCTGATGGCTCCGCCCCTAGCTTCACAGACGCTTCTTCTACCTGCCTCTCGGGAACCACTCTGCGTTGCTTCTGTTTGTAATCAACGCTCGTAAGTTTGTTCCTTCTCTCTACCCGTTTCTTCTCCCTATTTAGTCCTCCATTGAAAGCCTCTCTTTGTCCTTTCTCAGAACGGGGGAGTCGTACCAGTCCATAGATCTCAATACCTGCCTTGATCCATTTTGTTATGAGCGCACGTCCTCCTACACTGAGGTAGGCAGATTTGTTTCTCTCCGACTGCATCCTCCGATCAGAACTACGCCAGAGTTAACTTCATCCTAGTCTCTTTTTAGAACACACGCCTTCTCCCTAAAACCCACCTACTATCGCCAAAGCCGAAAATATTAAAGAACTCTCCTTGTTCTTCAGGGTAAGGAAACATCCAGTTTCCATAGCAACGGATACTCATTTGATTCTAGACAGGTCTTACAAGTTTTCGTTCTTCTTTTCTTCAAGAACGCCACTCCACATTCAATGTCCATTGACATGCAGGAGACATCTGACCCCCCTCGCTAAAGGTATTGAATTCATTCTTGCCAATTGAGTCAATAAATATCCTTCCGCATTTTCGTGTGTTCCTACGGCAACCAGGAATGCCAACGAGCCGTGAAACAAGACTGTAGTCTAATTCCACATTCTTATCCCGTCTATCCTTTAGCGACACTTCGCTCCTAATCTTCTTCCTGTTAAATGGACCTCTGCAACTCTGAAGATTGATTTCTTTACTAATCGCTGTCCTCTGTAATGCAGTATTGGAGAGAGGGGGTCAGCCAACATTTCACCACTTCCTAGTGAAGATCTGCAGACACCAGCTGAAAGCTTGAAGACCCTTACATGACGAAGACATCCCAGGTTTTATTCCCCAGAGGGTTTCCCGGGGTT
This sequence comes from Ambystoma mexicanum, assembly GCF_040938575.1. Taxonomy (NCBI): domain Eukaryota; kingdom Metazoa; phylum Chordata; class Amphibia; order Caudata; family Ambystomatidae; genus Ambystoma; species Ambystoma mexicanum. The sequence continues at coordinate 1,046,208,939 of NC_090924.1, forward strand.
CCCTGCACCATCGCCCCATTTTTGGGACAGAGGGAGTAGGGTTTCCCGGGGGATTCTCACTACTTCAAATTGCCGCACCAAATCCAGGTTATTGTAATTCTACTGATAATGTTTCTAATTATTGAGATCTGCTACACAGATGATTAACAAGGGCGTGGTTCGGGAAGGGCCCCGGAGGGTGTTCGCCTCCCTATGTCTGGTGGGGAGTTATTGCCCCCCCAGGATCACTGTTTCCCCCTCTGGGTCCAGATCTCTCTTCCACTAATGTTCCCCTTTGTTCTCAGGGCCTTCCGCCAGGCCCTGCACCCCTGCGTGGCGTTTGGGCCACTCCTCCAACCTCACTTTCCACATCCCTCTGTGTCCCTGCCTCCCCTCCCTCGCCGGTCTCCTCACCTTCCCTGCGTGCTCACCGGTAGATTGTTTTGCTGTGGCTCTGAGGGGCGCTGCCATTCCTTGTGGTTGCCCCCACGGGAGACACAGTGGTCTCGCTGCAGGTGGTGGGGTGGCATCACCGGACACTTCTCTGCCTTGGGTCAGGAATCAGCTCCAGTCCCCTGCTCCCACTATGTGCCTTCGGCTGTGAGCCTGTCCCCTCACTCACTCGGGCGCGACACCCAGTCCAGTCTCTGCTGGCCGCTTCTGCAGCACACGTGAGTCCCATGGGCCAGGAACCCTGCCCCTGCCGCGCAGCCCGATAATGTTCAGGGGGCCGCCGGGGACCCAAGGCACACTCCAGTCTTCACTGCAGCCCCCACCGGGTCACGATGCCTCCAATGCCACTCTCCACAGAGAGGGATGCCCGGGCCCACTCTGCGCCAGGCACAGGGGCCGGGAGTCTCTCACTGGTCAGGGTTTAGGGCTCTACATGGCCCCCCAGGCCTCCGTCTCCCACATGGACTGGGGGGATCACTATTCACGACACCTCAAGGGGCGGGCGAGCCCCAGGGCAGCACCGGGCAGCCCACTCTCCACCGGGGGGAGAACAAAAGTTAGTAGGCCCAACGGCTCAGAGTGCAGTGGCGTCTGCTTGACAATGTTAAAATTGACAGCTAAAATGTGATTTGGAGGGTATCTAACTAAGTATAGGAGGAAGTAGAGGAGGAAGGGCTCAAAACCAGTTGGATTATCATTTTTAGGCCAATATACTAATACTATTACATGGTTACATGTCAAAATTGGATTTGCTCTTTAATGAGAATGGGTTATATGTGTCCTTCATTTTTCTTTTTTTCTTTTCTTTTTTGTCTTTTTGAGAAAAAAAATGAGAGGTTTCAAGGGGAAGATTATGGGCCTCATTACGACCCAGGCGGTAAGTTACCGCCTGGGCCGTGACTTTACCACCATGGCGTAAACTACGTTTACGCCATGGTGGTTGGTGGATTTACCGCCCCATTCCAACCTTGGCGGGGCGGTAAATCCCCATTTTCCCATTTTCCCTTCCCCATTCCCATTTTGCCCCATAGGGCATAATGGGAGTGGGGAAGGCGTTAATTACGCCACCGTAAATTACGGTGGCGTAATTAACATCAAGGTCCCTTAGCGCCATGGATTTTAACACCTGCTAAAAGCAGGTGTCAAAACCTCCATGGCGCTAAGGGACCTCGGAATCAGGCGGTAAGGGTCAGCGCTGTTTACGCCGCCGTAAAACCCTTACCGCCTGAATCGTAATGAGGCCCTATGTCATATTTTGCCATCCTAATGTATTAAAAAATATTTTTTATCTTTCGGTTAACACTGAGGTAACTCCCATTCCAGGAGAGTTGTTTGGGCCGGTCCAGTTTCTTCTACTGTGTAAGTTGAGAACCACTAATGCCCAAAACAAACTACTTAACACTCTTCAAGAGGATCTCCATATTTTCACCAGTTTTAATGGCTTGCCATGATAGAATGGAATCTGAACGGTCAGGCAATTGCCAGCTTGTAACACAATGAAGCTGTTAATTCTGCCTCAAATATTGAGCTCACATTCATAATGCTCCACTCTCCAAAACAAGAACATGTAACTCTGCTGGGGGTGTCTACTAATACATACAGCAGCCACCTTATTTTGTCAACATGACAGTTAAAGAATAATAACGTGCAATTCTGCAAAGAGTCTGCTGTAACTTAAAGGGGCTGTGCTTAACCGTGGCATACTGAATCCAAATATAATTGTGTGCCCCCAATGCCTGGTTTCATATGGTGGCTTGTGGGAATACACTGACATACTGGTTAAACTCCCTTTGAGTAAATTCATCATCAGCCTGGTTTCTAGGGACCCATTTAACTGTCATAATGTGTTCATTCACTGACAGTGTGCATCTTTCATCTGGGACTAAGTTTAGCCCAAAACATTACCCATTATTGCTAATGAGACAAAAACGGGCATGCCGTGCTCTATAGTTAATCAAAGAATATTTCCAGATTTCTTTCAATAAAGTAAGGGCAAGTATATTAGATACATGATCTAGATTTTTTTACAAGTGTTCTTTGACAAAAAAGAATGTTAATAACAATGCAATTAATATATGAACCAATCATAGTTAAGTGTATTCATTCATTCGTTCGTTCGTTCGTTCGTTCGTTCGTTCGTTCGTTCGTTCGTTCATTCATTCATTCAATGGGTTTCATTAAAGGGTAAACACGTCTTTCTTTAGATTAATCCTCTCTGCTCTGTTTCTGATGCATTTTGCGTAAATCTTATATCCTTCTTCAGGAAATAAATAAAAACCTATCTTCCTAAAAGGCAATTACATAAAAAGTCTGTTACTAACTCTTTCTAAACAACCAATACTCAGTTAATTTCCAATAACAAAACCATTCATCAGCAATAACCTCTTTTCCAGAATCTCTATTATAAATTGTCCAAGTTTTAACTGTATGGATCTACAACACGACAAAGGACCTGTAAATATTTCCTTTGTGAATTGATCGGTCAGAAAGAAATCAAAGAATGAAAAAAAGTTATACTGTTCTTACCCTCCATGGTAAATTGAATTATGTGGATATAGGTTTTTCCAACCAAACAGGCTCAATGGTAATTCAATGGGAGCTCTGTTGATCCAAAGATCTTATTTTTATGAAACAATGTCCCATCAATTTATGTAAAGGAAGATATTTTCACAAATATTCAGTTCCTTACACTTTCATTGCAGTGTAAATAACATCCCCTTGCAGTTTGTTTGTTTGTTTGTTTGTTTGTTTGTTTGTTTATTTATTTATTTATTTATTTATAATGCGCACCAGACCCGCAGGTAACAGGGCGCAGCAATACGAAGATGCAAAGCTTACAAAGGTTTACCCACACACCTTACAACCCGCTTTGTGGTTTGAAACAATGTATTTTCACATAAGTTGGCCATTTTAGTAGTCATACGTTTTCTGTATTTGTTTTACTTCTCCGTTTTACTATACAGTGTTACTCAGTAAGTCCAAACGTTAGCTAATTAGAAAATCTTTATACATCGAGTAAAAAATGTATAGCTACATTCATTAAAATTTGCAGTCAATGTTGCGTACCTGCAATCAATTACTGATAATAGCAGAACGCAAAATATACAAATAAACAGTTCATGTGTATAAACTCATATTTATAGTAAAAATGGGAAGTCCCAATCTATAAGCATCCCTTTGGGGTTCTTTGCATTCATGTTATCAATCCCGTAAATATTTCTCGTGGACAAAACAAAATGTATGTCCCCTCCTTTGTTTGACAAAGTAATTTGTCCAAAGATAAGAAAGGTATACTATGTTATGTTTTTCCATAATGAAATGTAAAGGAATTGGGGATCTTTCATTGTTTACATTGGATCAGTGCTCTGTCCAGCTTAAATTAGCCTTGCAGCTCATCATACTACCATAAAAAATATTGCATGGACATCTTATACCATGAATTATATTTATAGAGTCATATGGAAATGAATGATTCAGTAACATGTTTTAACCGGTACAAGGGTTGCAGATAGTATTACCTTTTATGATGTTATTGCAATGTTGACAATTATTACATGGCATAGTGTCCATTTTGAAGTTGAATGTGAGGTGTGTGTATATTGATTAGCTTTTACTAAATAATTCTTCAGTGCCTTTCCATTCCTGTAGGCAAATATCACAGGTCTTGGAAAGAATCTTTCAAGAGTTGGGTCTAATTTCACGATTTCCCAGTTCACTTTAATTATTTTCTTGATTCTTTCATTTTGCAGTGAAAATGTTGTAACATAAAAAAGTTCTGGAGATTGCTCTATTTCTTCTTTTCTAGTAATGTCATCTCTGTTTGTTGTACTTTTTCTTCAATAGAATTTACATCACTTGATTTGTACTTCCTCTATATAAACCTATTGCTTACCTCAGTTGTCTTTCGGACATATTCACTTTTACTTAAAATAATACATCTGTATCGCAAGAATTGGCTGAAAGGAAAGTTCTTTGTGGGCGAAGGCTTGTAGCCAGTAATATATTATTTATGTCTGTTGGTTTAGAATAAACTGTAGTATGTAATCTCCCTTGGTGTGAATGTGCTTCCACATCTAGGAATTGAATTGTTGTTAAACTATGTTGAGTAGCATATTTAATCATAGGGTGAATGCTGGTTATATACTCGAACAAAATCGAGTAATTTGTGTGATGGGCTATGCTAAATTCCCCAAATGTTGTCTTTGTGTTGACAGTAACATTTAAGTGACTTAATCCATCTTTGTATGGTCTCTAGATGTAGGATGTATGTGTTTGCATTGAGAGGGCCATTGCTGCCCCATTGCAGTTCCTAAGACCTGTATGAAAAAAACATCTAAAATCGTTGTTCATGAAAACTATTTTGATTAGAGGCAATAAAAACACTGTCTCAGCCTCACAATCATCTGTATTTGGTAATAACCATTCCATGGCAGCATACTCGTATAGAGGCTAGTGGCAGCTATACTAAATAGGATTTCTTGTTCTTGTATGTATCCAATTTTGTCAAGAAATGTCCTGTGTCTTTTACATATGGCTCACTTTTCTGTATAATGGGTTGGACTACTTTGTCAATGTATTGTGATATGGGTTTCCAAAGGCTGTTTGTAGCTGTGAATATAGGTCTGGCATGTCTGTTTATGAGTGCCATGGGGTTCTCATTAGGAATAATGGGTATTTTGTTTTGCATACGCTTTTGAGGTCCATACATCCAGGGATCTTACCCATGAGCACCAGAAAATTGTTTGAAGAATTCCAACCTGAAGTACAAACCATGTTCTGACACACTTATCAAATCCATGCTACTATTATTGTGTGTTCCACACACATTATTTGGTCTAACCAAAAACAAACCATTTTGGCTCAGCCCTCGCAGCCCCTTTGTTGAGTCTGGGAAGGCTTGTCATCTTCCCAAGAGAACAGAATATACCCACAGGGGGTTGGGAGGGGATCAGTGCTTCAAAATAAAGCCCTTCCATTACTATGGATAGGTCACATAAGAGTGCTAATTACTGGAGTCTGTTCAGTACATTGTAGACAGGGGAGATGGAGGATTTAGAGTAGCCCAGAATGAAATATACAAAGTGAAGCATCTCACCAGTTAAGACAAGATTGGATCCTTACAGAAGGCTTGAAATGGACCAATCTGCTGTTAAGAAATGAGCATATAATAGGGTGTAACACCCCCTTAAGATGAATCATCTTTGGACATCAGGAGAAAAAGGTTCACTGCAACTTTATTAGGGTACAGTGTGCCAAATGTCCTCTGCCATGGAGGTTAAGATAACAACCATTTGAGGTGAGCTGCTGTTTGGACAAGGCCTGCCTGCTACCTGAACATTGGTAACTTAAATCCTGCTCATCGAAAGTCCCAGTGCTCTCTGGCAACCTTCCAGGCAGGCAAGGGCAGCAGAAGGACTCACCATATCCCTGGAGGCCTTGAATAGGGTCCCCCATCCACTGCTGCAGACCTTCATTACATTGCTTAGAGCGTGTTGGACCAACTCAACTACTTCAGCTAATTTGAGCTGCTTACCACTACAGTACCACATTACATCACTGGGCCATGCTGAAATGACTCAACCCTCTCAGTGCTGACTCTGTCCATGGGGGACACCTGGGTCACCCGGCCAGATACTGATTAGAAGCAAAGGGAAGTCTGTCTCAATGCAGTCGAGCCATCCAAAGAAGAAGATAAAGGTACTCCTAGTGATTCTGTCCCTGTTGCATGGTTTTTAGAGCACACAATACAATTATTACTCCTCTCGTTATCTTTTAGAGACCTATCCTTTGAATTTAAAAATTGCTGCAGAGACTAATGCCTGTATACCACTGTCTTCACTTCCAAAATTCCCCCTTTCTTTCAAAAGTCTGCATATTCTGGGTCTTCCTGTGAAGGGGATAGTTGTCAGTGTGTTTAGTGTGTTTGTATTTTTAGTTTAATTAAAGACTCACACCCCTTTTGAAGAGTATTGCCTGCCCTCAGCCCATGCTAGCCTAAGAGGTGAAGGGTATGTGCCATTTATGTTGTGCCTGTTTCATCTTCACGACTGAGATCACTGCTGGTTTCGTAGTAGTGTAGGTCTGTGTTTCAACCTCTACTCATCCCTGTACTCCTGCAGAACAGTAATCATTCTGTCACACATGTATTTTGTTGGATGACATAACTTTCAGGGTGTCAAGGTGTGATGAAATGATTTCTTCTCTGAATGAGTACAAGGCGTAGTAGTGGCTAAACCCTCATATCACTGCCAGACCAACAGTGATCCCGAGCAATAGGGTGAAACAGGCATAGTCAAGAGATATAACTCTTTCACTTAGTGTTGTAACGTGGGTCGAGAGCAGGCTATACTTTTAAGAGGGGTTTGAATCTGATAACAGTAGCAACCAAAACAGCAATAGTACAACAGTCCAAAATAAAAGAATGTCAAATGAAGGTTCTGTAAATATATATATTCTTTAATGAAAAATACCAATACACAATATAACTGTACTAGAAAAACACTAACTAAAACCCTCCCTTGGTAATGTAGCAGGGGGTAAGGCAGGAAATTGCAAAAATGTCACTTATAGGATACGTTTTTCAGAAACACGTGAAAATGGGCGACTTATTAGTTTCCCAGGTCCCATAAGTAGTCCGGCAGGGCTGTATCTCACGAAAGTACCGTACTCTCTTTTTGGGTGGTTAAATGGCATCATGAATGCGAGGGAGCGTCAACCCGGTTCAGATGCAGCGATTCATGGGGATCAAATGGCAAGTTAATATCGAGTTGAATTCAAGCTGAAGGACCATGCTGTTCAACCCAGCATTCAAGTGGTGCAGTATGTGCTATTCAAGATGTGGCAGTTCAAAGAATTCAGTATCTGCAAACCTACTGTTTGAGCCAAAGCAGGTGGCACACTGGTGCGCAATGGTAGCAAACAGGTTTGATGAAGCAACACAGTGGGTGCATGTTCGAAGAACTGGCAAAGGCAGCACCGTGGGTCGGATCTATGTGATCACTGCGCCGCCCATAACTGCGACGGCCGAAATGCCGATGCCAGTAACGGCGCAGTGCAGTGATCATATAGATCACTGTGCCCGCTTCCCTGCCCTGCCTTTCCCTTCCCACCCTCGACCCCCAACTTACCTTTTACGGCGGCACACTTCTGTGTGTTTACCGTCTGCACTCTGCTATCCATCCGGCGTCAGCTCCTCCCACTAACGTGGGTTAAAGCTGACGCCGCAGGGTGCTTTTCTTTTTTTTCCTTTTTCCTTTCGTGTCCCCCGCTTACCAAAATGGACACCCCCGCAACCTCTGCTCGGCCGCAGTAAATGTCACCCTCATTTTGTGCACCCCCAAAGTCGCAGTAACTGTGGGGGCGCACATTTTTGTACGATTCCCCGTGGGTCCTGATGGTTCAAAGGCATTTCAGAAAGTTCGACTTGGATTATAGGATGATTTTAAGTGACAGAAAACAGGAAAACAGCTGCTCGGCTTAATCTGGTGATTTGAGTCCCAATCCAGCTGCTCAGTGTCAAGAGTAGTCCTTTTCCTCTTCACTACTAGTCTGGGGGGGTTAGCTGGCACATGCAGGAGTCCTTCACCACCAGTAAGGAAACTGGGTACCAGTGCAGCAGGCAGAGAGTACAGGACTTTTTCAAGCAGAAGGTCATCCCCATTGTTTCAGGGGATGGGTAAGGAGCAGAGCTTGCCTCTGCTTTGAAACACCTGTTCTCGCCATTGGCAGATGACTTTGGAAAGGGTTGATCTCTCAACAGACTCCAAATGAATTATTCTGTCCTTAAGAGTCCAAGGTGAAACAAGATAGGAGTGGGAGACCCCCTTCCTTCAAAAGGCAAAAGGCATTAAAGGCTTGAATGTAAGAAAGCATGTTTTAAGGGGGCCAATCCGTGTTAGGTACCAAGTGACCTTTGCCTTCTTTCATCATACCCAAAGTACTTTACATTGCAGAAAGTGTAGGAGACGAGAAGAGAAGTCCATAGAAAATTATGATGGAATAACCATTCTTCCAGCCCTTCTGCTCTGTCTGACTGTTCCACCTCTGCCACTTTCTATGAATGCAGCTTCAGGGGCCCTGTGGTAAGCAACACCCTATTGTCAGGCTGGGCCTTGTCTGGTGGGTGTGTATCTTTGAATCATGGTTCTCAGGAGTCCTCTTTCTGGGAGTTTCCTATACTGGGAAAACATAACTCAACCTCCAAAGTGATCAAAGAAGACACAGCCATCCTGGTTATTGCCCTGCTGGCTGAGCAGAAACAGTCAGTTTAGCTAGAATCCACATAGTCTTTCCTTGGGCTTCCAGAGTCCTTTGTGAGGATGTGGAGGATCAGGTCCTGGGGATTCGAATCCACAGATGTTGGACTGCCGATTGTGTGCCAATGCAGCTCTCTTTTGTCTCTGGTTGGTCGAATGGGGCATGAGATCAGTCAATGGCAGAGTAAATCCTGATATTCCGGGGCAGTAACCTTTAAGAACCACATGGGCTCTTCAACGATAGATTAATTCTGCATTTCAGCAAGACATTGACATTTGATATGTGATTTCAAAGTGATGAATGACTCCTCTAGTGACAACTTTCTCATCTCCCTGGGCTTATCCTGGCAGCGTCTTATGCTGCTCTTCTTTTCTTTAACGTACTTGGTCAAGCAGAATTATACCAGCAGTGTTAAATACTTTCAATATTCATCATGATTTCTTTGGGTCTAATTTGTTTCTGATTTTGTCCATTCAAGATGATTACACATCTGTTACTGAACTCATGGGGAAACTCTTGTATTTTTCTTTTTAGCAGAATATGCCACGTAAGCACTTGTCGGCTAGAGAATAGTTCAATAATGAATGAAATAGAGCTAAGTAGGCTTTGCTCTTTGCTTAAAGAGCAGGCGGGCCATCCAGCCTCGACATCATACATGCAAGATCTAACTATAGAGCAGTTATAGGAAGAATAAAGTCGAATTCGATCTTTCAGCCCGGGAGGACCTTGTTGAAGTTGCTTGTAATAAGGACTCTAAAAGGTTTTGGGAGTTCGTGACAACAGGTCCGCCACACGAAATGTCCATGTAAGGAAATGAGAGCATGGTGGAAGCCAGGGCCTGGGTCAATCACTATTTGAAACTTTATTAAGGGCCAAAACAAAGCGTTGACTCTGTCCTTTCAGATACTGCAATGTCTTTTACTCTGGAGGAAGTCATTCTTGCCATTTCTTAACAAACCCACAATCGAACATCAGGTCTGGATGCGGCACCGGCAGATCTTTTTCAGGATCTGGTACAAGTGTGGGCTCCTTTGCAAACAGTTTGCTTTAATGCCATTATTATGGCCAATGTAATAACCACTTTGTGGAAGGATGCTATTATCTTTCCAATCTTTAAGAAGGGCAATCAAGCGAGTCCTCCGTTTTATAGGCCAATTTCCCTTTTGGATACTTCCTTTAAAATCTTTGGTAGGGTGTTTTTGGCATGATTGGGGGATTGGATTGAAACAAATGGCATTCTCACTGATCCCCAGTTGAGTTTTAGACCTGGGGTGGGCACGAAGGACCAGGCCCTGAATCTATATCTGTTGGTGGCACATTCGTTGTTTGTTAAGATGTAGCCCATCTTTCTGGCTTTCATGGACCTGAGCACCTACTTCGATGAAGTAAACCGGGGAAAACTCAGGAGGGTGCTCAAGTTAATGGATTTCCCGATGGACCTTTTAACTATATTGCAGTCTATTCATACACATAACCGGCCATGTGTAAGAGGTAGGGAGAAAGGTCAGTGTGCTCTCTTTTTTGACGTAATCTTAAGAGTGGGATAAGGTTCCATCCTGGTCCCACTTCTGTTCACTCTATACATTAATGGCTTGGAGAAGGAACTTATAGAGACTAAGATCGACTATCCAAGATTGGGCCACAGGGCCTTTCCGGTCTTGACCATTGCGGACAATACTCTCATAATCGCCCGAACACCTGAGGCTCTGCAAAAGCTGATTTTAACATAGGCCCATTTTATGACTCATTTGGAGCTAATGGTTAACACATTAAAATCAGCAGTTATGGTAAGTACTAGCAGCCAAAAAATTGGAAGATGATCAAGATGTACTGTGAGGTGGAAGTCATCCCAAGGGTGCTGGCCTTTGACTATCTAGGAATGCAATTTTCATCTTCAATGACCAGGAAGGTTCATGTAGAGAAAAAATGCGTGTGAATGTGCCAGTCTTTGGGGAGTGTTTTCTCATTTATGTCTATGTGCCATGGTTGTCCTTTGAACATGAGCCTCCAAGTTTATTTTGCACAAACAAAGGAGACTGTTATTTGTGTAGAAATGCTTTGGGGCTATGTAAACATGCTAGAAATCCAAGTGACTGAGAACATGTTTCTCAAGAAGTTATTCGGCTTCCGTGTTCTGCATCCAAATATTCAGTGCGTTTGGAGTTGGGGATTTGCTTTTTGGAAGATGACTGGCATTTGCCCTTTCGTCTCATTGGCTATGAATTTGGCCTAACCCGAGAGTGTCCATCACACATTTTATAAACTGGGAAATCGTAAAGAAATCTATTCATGTGAGGATTTCCTGGTTGGGTTATGTTAAATCAAATCTGATCAAACATAACTCACTTGCACCTGTTGCACCATGCACTCTGTTGTCTACAGCTCTGTGAAATTCTTTCAATGAGAAATGTAGAGCTTATGTAATAGAACAACATGAGAGCAAGGAATTAAAGTTGCGAAGGTCACGCTGTCAAAAGATGGACGGAGAGGCCATAATAGAGGAAGGATGTGGAAGGGGAGTAAGGGAGAAGGAGAGTAAAGCATGATCAGAGAGATATATAGAAAGAGTAGAGACAGGGGAAGAGGGGTAGGAAGAGTTGAATATGAGGTCTAGAATGGAGCCAGAGGAGTGAGTAGGAGAAGAAGGAAGAGGGGAAAGGAGGTAGGAGTCAAGGATGGAGAAAAGGGGTGAGGAATGAAGGGAAGAAAGGAGGTGAAGATTAAAGTCGCTGAGTACAGTTAGAGGAAAGGGGAAGGGAGAGATGAGCGGGAGGAGGTGATTGAGGTCTTCGTAGAAAGAAGAGAGAGGGCCAGGTGGTCGATAAATGATTAGAAAGGAGATGGGATGAGGAGAGGAGAAAGATTTGTAAAGAAATTCGAAGGAAGGAAAGGAAGGAAGAGATGGTTGGGAGGTAGAGTAAAGGTATTTAGGGTGGAAGAGGAGGCCAATACCTCTGCCACTGCCAGTAGCACGAGAGATATGAGAGAAGGAGGATGAGGAGGTAGTTAGGGAGGCAGGGACAGTAGTGTTGTGGGGGGATCCAGGTTTCAGTTAGACATAGGAAATGAAGGTTGAGACGAAAGAACATGTCTAAAACGGCTGCAGTCTTGTTGCAGATGGATCTGGTGTTCCAGAGAGCAATGTTCATGTGGCTGGAGGGATGAGCAGTGGGGGGGTACAGAAGATTAGGACGGTGAGAGAGGGCAGGAAGAGTGGGGGAGGGGATTGAAGAGGGGACTGGGCATGAGGAGGAGGGAAAAGGAGAGTAGGAGAGAAAGGGGAAGGTGGGGTGAGGGAAAGAGGGGGGAGGGAAGTGAGGGTGGTGATAAAGAGTTTTGGCAGAACGCATAACAGAGGGATCAGGCGAGACGAGGAGCTGGGATGATCCGCCGATGTTAAGTTTTATGATGGTGAGAAAAGGGACCAAAGTAGCAACTCCTAGCTGAGCCCACGTTGGTGTTGGAGTGGGAGTAGGCTTAGCCGCAGAGGCAGTTTGGTAGGTAGTAGGCAGAGAGTCGGGGGTGCAAGATCAGGAGCAGGCTGCGAGGATTGGTTGGTCCCAAGCTGGGAAGGAGGTGGGAAGAGGCTCAGCTACAGAGAATGTATGGCGGGCGGTAGGCGAGGAGGGGTAGGGCAAGAGCTGGAGCAGTTTGCGTGTGTCTGGTTGAACCCGGTAAGAGTGGGTGGGGGTTCGGCAGCAGGTGCTGTGTGGTAGGGGTAAAGGAGGAGTTAGACTGGGTAGGATTTCGGGTCGTGAATGTATAATGAGTTGTCACGCTTTGATGAAGAAGCGGGAGGAGGCCCAGCAGCAGGGACTGTGCGAGAGGTGGATGGCAAGTGATTGGCAAGGTTGGCGGGTGGGTGGCAAGGTCCTGAACAACGAGGCAGTATCCGCGCCGGTAAGGAAGCCCAGTTGCAGTATCAGTACGGTGGGTGACAGGCACGGAGTCGGGCAAGGCCCGAACAGGAGACCTGGGTCGAACCCGTGCCGATGGGGAAGTGGGAGACGGTCCAGCTGCTGTCCCGACCCAAGACCAGGATGGTGGAGAGGGTCGTCGGGCATCTCAGTCCGTGGAGGAGGGCAGGAAGCTTCAGCGCAGTCCAGAGCGACCCGACCCAGAATCACGATGGTGGAGGGGGTCGACCAGCGTCTCAGTCCGTGGAGGAGGGCAGAAAGCTTCAGCGCAGTCCAGAGCCCCGCCCCAGCGACCAAGCAGGAAGAGGCCGCACTGGGGGCTGAGTAGGGAACGGCCGAAGGGGGCGGCGGGCGGCACGGCAGAGGAGGGCCGGAAGACCCAGCAGTCAGGAGAGCATAAGCAGGCGGCTGAGCGGGAGGGGCTGCACCAGGGGGCCTAGCTGCGAATAGCCGAGGGCCCCGCGGTGGTGCTGACGTGGGCAGAGGCTCTGTCGCAAGGCAGCCAAAGAGTCGAGACTGGACTGGGGTGTAGGATGCAGCGGCACCTGCCATTGCCAGATGGAAAGCCCTGAGCAATCAAGCCTGGACCGGGGTGCAGGAAGCAGCGGCACCCGCCACAGCGAGATGGGAGCCCAGAGCAGCAGAGGTGGCATGGAAGATACCACAGTCTGGAGAGCCCATGCCAGCCTGTGTGGAATGCAGCGGCACCCGCCGTTGCCAGATGGAAGCCCTAGGCAGTCAAGAGTGGGCTGGGGTGTAGGAAGCAGCGGTTCCCACCACTGCAGGTGGAAGCACCGGGCAGTAGAGGCGTGCAGGAGGACACTGTGGTCCGGAGAGCCCGTGCAGGCCACTGTGCGGGAAAAGGCTGCTCCGGGGGGCTGAGCTGGAACCTGCCGATGGGTGGCCTGCAGTGGTGTGGACGCCAGCAGCGGACCAGTCTCTGAGCTCAGACAGGGCAGGCGAGCTAGAAACAAAGGCTCCCGCTGTAGCTCGCAGGACACAGAGGACGGGCGGGCACAGAGGACCGGAGTGGTGTCGCCGACAATGGAGCAGGAAGAGGCCTCACCGAGGGGCAGAGCCAGGACCAGATGAAGGGAGGTCCGAATCTGGATTAAATCTCTGTCGGAGGGGCCCCCGGGCTCAAGGAGCAGGAACGGAGACAGGTAGGATGAAAAATTGCTGTTTTTATTGAATTATTTTGTGAATGATTCAGCCTGAAGTGAGGAGGTGCCAGATCAGGCAGCCGAGTTTCTGCGCCCCCTGCTGGTCGTTAAACAAATATCTTGTTTTAATGCCACAAAAATTACATTTAAACTGTTAAACTTTTGCATTCCTGTGTTTTCCAGTTGCAGAAATAAAAGTCTTAAAGTTTACTAATAAGAACGGTCTTTTGCCCCAGATGGGCTGACTTTGTCTTCCAAATAAGGGCAATTTTCAACGCACAGCCAACTGTCAGGCACTAGCCCTGTGTTGCCATGGATTTGTCTTTGAAGCTCTCCAGTTTGAGTTGAGGGGCGGTGCTGCTAAAAAGTCACACCTATGTGTCCCAGAAATCCATTGTACCAGGATGGAGCACTGCCACAGAGCCTGATGAGGGTGTGAGATGCTTCACCCTTGCCTATTCATCTGCCCCAGATGCTGGTACACTTGGGGGGAGGTAGATACTGTAGTCAGTCCTTTGAAGCCAGGGCCTAAAAAACCTGTCCTGCTGGTTTCACAGTAAATGTATTTATTTATTTATTTATTCTTTCCTGAACCAGAAAGCAAGACTGTTGGAATTAAATATCCTATATATGTTTTAAAACAAACCCCATCACATTTCTATGCAAGGACAGGGCCTTAATCTAACATTCCACTTTTAAACAGATATTTTCTTGTTTGTAAAAAAACACCATTTTACACGCAGTTAATTTTCCTTGGATGTCACTTTACAATGCTGCTTTTCCTGGTATCTTTATTCTGAGCATTTCCATGGACATTGTCGATTTCTACTGCACAGGAATCTGTTCAAAGCAAGGGTCCAATGAAACTGACATGAGCAAAGAGAGAGAGAGCTTCTTATGAAGGGTTTATCTGTGTCATTTTGTTGCAAAAAGGAAAGCATTTTGCATACAGCTTGAAGTGAAGTTCTTTGTTATTTCACAAATCCTACCTGACAGAGCATGTCATTCAAATAGAAATGCCCCCTTTTTGCTGGAGCACAACCTGAATATGGAGGGACCTAGCTGGGTCTCACTAGATCAGAACTGTGTACTGTTGAACAGATGAAAAAGAGCATCAGGGTGCAGTCATTTGAAAAGGCAGAATATGTTATATGTGGGCATCTCAAGTACCCTTGGAAATTCACCTGCCAAACGGTGATAGCGGTAAGCGGATTCCGATGTCCAGGGGGGCTGCATGTTAGCAGGATCTTTCGAGGGGGCTATTTGTGTTATACTGAACACTGTTTTCTATATAGGGTGTTTCTCCATTCCCTAACTATCATCTGGATGATTTAGTGAGTGTTTTGTACCTAGGATCATGGCTTTGTATTTGTGATCCAATGGACAGGGACGCTGTTGGTGTGTGCCATATGTAGCTTTATTTTTTTAAGGATTAGAAGGGAGCGGCTATTCCGCTATTGAGCACGGCCACATTTGGTTATTTGAAATACTAACACGTATGTTTGCACTCTTGTGTGTGGTCGGAGGGACAGAGTTACGGTGGTAAAGAATGGTGGTGACCCACTAGATTTTGTGGCTTTTTTGCAAAGACTTCAGAAGTCAAGGCCGAATATTGCTGGGCAAGTTAAACTCTAACTCTGCATTTGACTGCAACGCTGCGCACCCAGAAAGGGGTGCGCTGCGAATACTGTGTTGGTCTCTGGAGGGGGTAAAAAGATAAACGCGACCTGGTCTTTAGGTGAGAGGGATATCCCGCATCTGGAGTATGGTGGGAACCCTAAGGAGTGGCACGATACCAACACTGTGTGAGACCCAAAAATATCCCAAGAGGCAAAACAAAAGAGACAAATCTGAGAGGCATAACGCAATTATTGCAAGTGGGACTTTTGTGTTTACACAAACAATTAAGACC
Organism: Ambystoma mexicanum; assembly: GCF_040938575.1. Classification (NCBI taxonomy): domain Eukaryota; kingdom Metazoa; phylum Chordata; class Amphibia; order Caudata; family Ambystomatidae; genus Ambystoma; species Ambystoma mexicanum. The sequence goes on from NC_090924.1 coordinate 1,046,224,619, forward strand.
CCAATGACAAGCCCCCGTTCTCCCATAATGAACGATGAAGACATTAGGGACACATTGGGGGTGGGGGAGACAGAAAAGTGGGAATTAAGTGGAATTGATTTCCCGCCCCTGCCCAATGTTGTAAGTGATCGGATAAAGGCCCAAATGGAGTCTTTCAAGAAGATGGATCTCGTTGATGAGATTGCGCAGAAAAGTTTTCTAAGCATGCAAGAATTACCCGTAAGACCCTCAGCCTTAAACATGGATGACTCCATGCCCACCACACCCCAGCTGGACACGTCCCTTTTGGCGCCTGTGGTGTCTGCCGAACTGGATAGGAGGTGAGACTCTCAACGGGGCCCTCAACACCTGCAAGGGCTAGGGGAGGAGGTCTTGAAAATGTTCACTTACATAAATCCATTAAGGAAAGTAGGGAGAAGCTCTGCGAGTGCACTAAGGGCCCCACGATGGACCTGTTTGGTGGTAACGAAATGGGAGAACATATGGTAACTGTAAACAAATGTTCCAGTCCGACTCACCCTGTCCCTCCTGGGAGAGGAGAGTTTGAGGAAAGTATGCGCAACCAGTATAGCAAGGAAATTGAGGTAGATGATAACATGCTAGAACCAGAGTAATTTCCGGTATTAAGTAGAATCTTGAATCTTTTAGACAAAGGTCACGAAAGGACTCATGGGGAGTTACAGGAATTAAAATGCATGATGGTTGAATGCATAGACAAACTAAGTAGGCTGGAAGGGTTTGTACACGCCTTAAGCATAAAAGAAATCCCCCAAATCTCCCCAACAGAAAAAATGAGGACCCTCAATCAAGGCTCCCAAACAGGGAACAAATTATGTGCGAAAAAAGGGGAGTTAATTTGGGAAAATGTGAATGAATTAAAAAGACGGATATTAATTAATCAGGAAAAAATTTAAAAAGTGGAAAATCAAAATGAAAACAAATCTGGGAAATTGGAAAACACTACATTAATTACCTCAGAGCTGTCAGTAGGGAACAAGCTGGACAGCCCATCGGCACTTTTGGAAGTGATGGAAAATGAGGAAGTTAAAACGCAGGCTCAGAAGCAGAAAGCTGGGGGAGAATCAACCCAGGAAGAGGAGACCCCGTTTGTGTACGTCATCACACGAAGAGAAAAGAAAATGCGGGCAAGGGCTCTTAAAAAAAGAGCAAAGAGTGAGAAGGGAGCTAACTTAATGGAAGCCAAAAAACTTAAAAATCAACCTTCCCCCAAGATAAAAAACACCAACACAAATTTCAAAGACATATGTAGTCTATCAGTAGAGGCAGGACACTTAGACTTCACCCAGTTAAATGAAGAAAGCAAATTAGCTCTGGAAGTGAAGGAAGTGTCAGATAGACAAGGACAAATTAAGAAGGATGCCATAGACAGCATAGAAGGAAACATACTGGAGACAAATGGCAAGGAATATGGAGAAGCTAAGAATACCCTTTCAGAAGCTATGAACCACAAAGGAAAAACAGGTAAGGGCAATTCTAAATGTATAATAATTGAAACAAACAAGAAAAAAGAAACTAGGAAGTCAAATGGAAGCAAATTACAAGGATACAAGGAGGAAAGGAGTATCCAGCAATTTTATGGTATAAAAAATAAGCAAAAGTTAATAGTGGACAAGGTGCAGGAAACTGTAGAGAAAGTAGAAGTGGATAAAACAGCATTTCAGGCAGATGACAGCCTCAATAAATGCAGCAGTTCAAGGCAGCTCGAGGAAGCAGAACCAGAGGGAGGGCCCGAGACTGAAGCGATTAGCAGGAGTGTTCCATCCATGGTACCTAGCGAAGACATCAATAAACTGGTTCAAGAGGCACTCATTAAAATACTCCAAATTCCCTCCAATTCCGGCCACTCTCTACCACCTGGATTGCTATTATCTGATGAAAAAGGGCTCGAGGGAGAACTACACAGGTTAACAGTGGTTGAGAAAGTAGAAGAGATAGAAATAGAAAAAAAAACAGACTGATCAGAGACTAAATGCTCAAACAAACAAAGATGACCAAGATACTCGGGAGAGTGCACACAGACAAGGGCACTCCCTTATAACCACACAGGATAGTGGGAAGAATAGGAGAGAGGATTGAAAGGATGGGGGGACAACAATAAATAAACCCCGAAATGAGGGGATGGGCTTTGAAGAGAGGATACGGGAGATAGCCGAAATGTGGAATATAAAGCAGGATCTTGAACAAAACAGAGACTACAAATGTAATAAGGAATGGAAGAGGGACAACGAGAGAGGAGAAAACAGGGAGTGGGAGACTGGTGGACATTCGAGGGCAGAGGGACAAGACCCTTTGCTATCGTGCGCCTGGCCAGAAGATCAAAGAGATTGGAGGGAGCCGAAATTTGTGGATGACCCTAGTGTCATACTAAATTTTATGCTCACAATAGGAGGGCCTCCATCCTTAAATAGAGGACAGATCTTGTCACTGTTTAATGAGATACCCCGGCTCTCTCTAATTACATCAAGCGATATTAAGCTCATCGATTATATCCACCCAACAAGATACGACTGTGTCAGGATTGTGTTCTACTCCAGGGCTACATACAAACTTACCCTTACAGAAGGAGTGGCTCTGCAATGTTTTGGGTACGATATAGTGAACTTTAGCCAAGGTGCAAGGAAACTACAGGGAGGAGAGAGGGGAGGGCCCTCCAGAGAGTTGCAGATGAGAAATGACCGAGAAGGAGTAAGAGACAAGAATGCTCAGATACACCCTGATGAGGTGGCAGAGCTGAGATGGCTGGCTTCAACCTTGAGGGAATCCATATCCAAGATCGAAGGCATGAAAGATTCAATATAGAGTACCGTGAAACTTACACTCTTATCTTGGAACTCCAGAGGATCACGTGCTCTATTGTATTCTTTTAATACGTGCGCAGAACTCTTGACTCACTCGTTCCTATGTATACAAGAGACGTGGGCAGAGAGCGCAATTGTTTTGGATGGTTTTACTACTTTTCAGGAACCCGCCACAAAAAAATCTAAGGGGAGACCGTCGGGTGGGCTATTAATTGCGATTAAGAATAATATAGCTTTCAAAACTCAAAAAGAGTTCCACATAAATAAAGGGTGTTTAGCCGTCTTTGTGAAAATAGATCGCAAGAGTTCCCCTATGCTTCTATTAATTATAAACATCTACTGGCAACCCGAATGCGATCTAAAGGTATACATTGATGAAATAGATTCTGTAATCCCAGAATGTCACGATATGAATAAGGATTTACATACGATCTTGTCCGGGGATTTTAATTCTGAAATATGCCTAGAGGAAGACACAAAAGAATGTAGGTTTGGACGTCTGATCGGTGAAAGAATTGACCAGCGGAAATGTCACCAGGGGGATATATGGGCCCTCTTTTTGGGTGTGGTATGCAAGGTTTGAATTAACTTTTGGATGACTCCACAGACAATTCAACATGGTCTAATGGAAGATGGTCATCCACCATAAACTACATTTTTGTCTGTACGAACACATTTAACTTTGTCCATGATTTTGGCCTGCTGGACACAAAGGAAAGTGATCACAAAATGCTAAAAATGTCACTATTGGTAGATATGGAAATGGGAGAGGTACAAAAGTTGAAAATTCAGGTCACAGCGAATGTCCAATCGAACAGAATTTCTTGGCATAATACTAATATTGAGAAAGTTAATAAACTGTTCCAGGCCGACTTTCAAAATAATGTATATGCCGGGAAAAAAAAGATGTATTGTCATGATTCCTTTGAGAATTATGTTGTATCGGTAATCAGAGGAAAGGCTGGAATAAAGGAAAAGGCTAAAAGTAACGAACGACACAAACACACATACTCTGAAGAAATGAAAACACTCAAGCCGGGTAGAAATCGCGAAATTCGTGGATTCCGCAGTTGTCATGCAATCCCACTCACAGTGGTGGAAGCTCGGGAATTTCATGCAATAAAAAATAAATGGAAAAATAAGTTAAGATTTTTGCGTGCAAAGCTCTATCAGGGAGACACAGAATCTATGCTAAGCTCGTTGTGTAATGTAAATACCCGCAGATTTTGGATTTTGGTCAACAATGGAGGGCATGATCAAACTAAGTCCCAAACATCTTGTATAAACTCAGAGAAATGGGAAGGGCATTTCTCGAGTCTTTATTGCCCCCCCATTGCGGTATGGGTTGCCCCGTCAGTTATCGAAAATGCTACATGGGATATTCCATTTTGCGTAAAAGAAATACATCTTCTTCCAAATAGTTGGAGAATGTCTGGTTTTATACCAATTTACAAGAAAGGGGACAGGGTCCTTCCTACTAGTTATAGACCTATAACCCTGCTGGACGTTGACTCCAAAATATTTGCCAGCCTCGTTCTAGAGCATTTTCGGTGCTGGATGGACCAACATAAAATACTGTTGCCCCTTCAGTTTGGTTTTAGAAAGAACATGGGTACTGATGCAGGTGGTTTGTTAATTAACATTATGCAAAAAGCGGCGTGGACCCGTGGAAATCTTCCTATATATTTAGCATCAATCGATCTCACATCCGCTTTCAATCTAGTGGATAGAACAATTTGTGGAACAAATTAGCTAATCTCGAGATGCCTGCTTCGCTTCATTCAATTGTATATAACATGCATCAAAACTCTAGACTAAAGAATCATCTCAGCATGGAGGGAAATTTGTCACATAAAATCAATGTAACCAATGGTCTGCGGCAAGGATGCATATACGCCCCGACATTATTCAACTTATATTTTTCAGATCTGGGAGCGTGTTTCAGTAAGTTGGTCACAAACTCACCCAAAGTGGAGGGCTTCAAGGTACAGTGGACCGCCTACTCAGATGATGTAACTCTCTTTGATCACACCCCCATATGCCTCCAAAGACTTCTAACTGCATTTAAAGAATATATTCTCACTAATGCCCTTAAAATCAACTATTCTAAAAAAGTGATACTATGTTTGACCCACAAGAAAAATCAAAAAATAAATGCACTGTTCCTAAATCATGAGAAACTACCAACAAAGTCAGCAATAAGATACTTGGGATACCCAGTGTTTGTAAATAAGAATAAGGTAAACTTCCGGGCGTTACTGGAAGTGAAAATTGCCCCAATGAAAGCCCAATTATGTAAAATTGACGTGAAGTATGGTAAATTCTCATTAATACCGTGTATCCGCCTGTATAAAAATATATTAGTGCCCCATTTCTGCTATGGTCTAGAACGTGCTCCGCTATGGTGCAGAAAGGAGGTGGCTGTGTACGAATCCAAAATTATAAAATCTATGGTAAAATGTCTGCCGAAGTGTGTACCGTTGGTGGCAATTAGATATGAGCTTGGATTACACTCGATTAGAAGTACCATCGAATGGCGCAGAATGGCGCTATACAGGAAATTGCTAACCAGCAAAGATACCACTTTATATGACATCATCGGTAGGGGTATCAGGAGTGGTGCTCCCACATCTAATTATCTCAGGGACATGTTGGAAGAAGCAAACAATGTTCTTGACAACTTGGGGGTCCCTAGAGATATGCTTATTGCAAACCCCATGAAAGTAAAAAAACTATTGCTTCATGCTGACTGGAATTTAACAGTTCAAGAGGTCAAAATGTCTAAATTATATAATCACATTGCCTCTGATTGTAAAAAGATGGGGGAAGTGGAACCATACCTAATTAAATTTCCTGACAAAACGTGGAGGCAGGAATATATGCGATTCCGCTTTAATGTGTTGAGCACGGGACAAATACTTGACATTAGAAGTGGACAGAGTATTGGATCCTCCTTTTGTAAATTTTGTAAGCAAAGGGAGAATCTAGAGACTTTGCAGCATTTACTGACTGAGTGTGATGGTTTAAGGAGTGAACGCATCAGTCACTTTCGTAAATATGTTCCAAACACTGATTGCGTGGATCTGGACCTGCTGTGGCTCGACATGATGCACGGTAAACGAGTTAGGCTACAGATTGCCGTTGTCAGGTTCCTGAAGCACTATTGCTGTCTTTAAATTAATGTGCAAAAGAGGAAGCTGATTAAGTATTAAGTCCCCTTACCAAAAATTTGGAGCATCTTTGTTTCCTTGTGAGGGTGATTTACACCTCAGGTAAATGAATTCTTTTTAAATGTATTCTTTTAAATTGTATATTGATGTATTTATTATCAATTTGAAAATGAATCGAAAATGTATTGTGGCAAATGTGAATTTCTGTATGGAGAAATTATGTTTTATGTAGCCTTTGTAATACTATGTGTTGTTTTAAATCACAAAAAACTTTTGTAAACGTTACTATGTAACTATAAACACATTTTAAAAAAAAGTTTTGAGCTGGCAGCATAGCAGTGCTGCCTTTGAATCCTTTTCTTTGGTGCAATTGAAGAAAATACTAGCATCAATTCTCTGGGTGTTCCGTGTTTCATCTTGCCCCATGTGTGGCTGGTAAGACGGCACAGCCATCATTTTGGAGACTGCAAAGCGCAGTTTTAATGCAAGGCGATAGTGCTCAACAGATCCAGCGCAGCCATTCTGCTGGTGACTGCTGAGATGTAGTTTGGTGAGGTAGCAGAGTTCTGCTGGGCTGGTCAATGTATCGAGACAGTTTTCTCTGGCACAATCATGCAAGTCAGCCAGACCTTGCGCGAGGGGACTCTTCTTGTTTTGGCCATATCTGACCTCCACAAGAAAGCTTTCCATGGACAGAATCCAGGAAGTAATTCTGTAATTACTCACATTTCCTGCCCGGATTGTGTCGCTTTGGAGATATTATAAAGGCTGGTGTGGAGTCTCCACTATGATGTGTTCCCCCTGGATGAACAGGCAGTAATTTTTCAATGCCCACACCATTGCCAGGAGTGCCTTCTCATAATCATTGAATTTTTCCTCCGTAGAGAAAAGTCTTGCTTGCATAGCAGATTACTTTATTGACCTTTTCATACTTTTGAGATAATACTGCTGTCAAGCATGTATTCCAGAACCCTGTCTCCAAGATGATTTCCTTGTTTTTGACAGGGTAAGCTAGACAAGGTGCTTGTGAGAGACTTCTTTTGAGCTGTTTTACTGTCTCTGCTTGTTCTGGATCCCATTCCCACTTGACCCCCCCTTCAACAGATGGATCAGGGGTTTTGTGACTTCTCTGTAATCCTCAATGAACTTCCTACTGTTAGGGAGAATTCTCAGGAATGGCTAATTTCCCTTACCTATTGAGTCCCTTTGTAGTTTTGCTAGACTTCTAGGTTTTATTTTTTTCACCTGGTAAGAGTGTGAGCCCTTTTTTCCCACTCTTACATGTGTTTTGCTGTGTGTGTTTAACATCTTTGTGTTCATAGACTGTGGAGCCTCACCTACTCCACAGGCATCATTTTTGTACTGTTTGATACATAGCACCTTCAGTGCATTAAAACAGGGTTGTCTTTTAGACTTCCCAACTCAGACTCCATTTTCTGGGACTGACTACTGTCTCCCAGAACATGTAAAGTTGCCATTGACTTTATTAGTCTTTTTAAATCTACAGACTCAGTACAAACCATCTTACATGGAGTACTGGAAAGGGTTAATATTTATCCCTTTTTGTCTGTTTCTGTTGGAGCATTGTTTTGCTCCCTTTTCATCAAGACTTGGCCGTGGTAACTACCCTATTTTTCCTACCGCAGTTATCTTAAATAACCTTGGTATTGTTTTAGGCTATCTTGGTAGCCCCGAACTTAAACCCGCTAGACCATATACGTTTTTATACAGTTCCGGCTGGGTTTATTCGCCATTTCTTTTTCAAAATGTCTTTCTCGTGTTTTTCTCTGTGCGCCAAACCAGGTTTGGTTCCTTTGTTCACCGTCTCTTCGCGGGCTTCTACACAGAAGCCCTCCTTAGATCCCTGAAGGTCTGGGTAGGCAGGATGTGAGGGAGGGGCTTTAGGACCCCTGCCATGGGTTCCCTTGGTAACCCAAGTCGCACTAATTTTTGATTGGCTTGGTGACTGTCCGGCCAGGACAGCCACCCTGCTGTGTGATTGACAGCCAGGCTGTGTGAATGGGGGAAAACTCAATAAAAAGCAGGTCTCTGGGTCTGGAAAGGCAGAGTCACCATTGGAACGAAAGAACCGACGAGGAGCTGACGGAAGAGGACTCCTACCATCACTGAACCGCCCGGTGAAGCCCTGCTGCAGTTCCGAATCCTCGAACTCCAACGACAGAAAAGATCCTCCCAGAATCTTCTTCCTCTGGGCTGGTGGGACCAACCAGTTCACCTAAATTGCAAGCCAGGACTCCCTCCTCTGGTCGAATTCACTGTACAGAGCTACAGTGGGCTGGATATCCAGGAAGGTCGGACCCTGCTTGAGTTTTAAGGAACACACCTTTTATTAGTTGATTGGAGAATGCACACAGAGTTAATGACACCTGACCTGAACCTCCCAACCCCAACATGACACATCATTGACACACATCTGACCATTAACGCATATCAATGACCACATGTGAGACGCACGACCTGACCACCATGTGTATGTCAAGCAAAGCATGAATAAACAGGATTGCTACTGTGCCAATGTTGCTAGTGTGACCATGCACAGTGTAGAATATGCAGCATAATTGGGAGACTAAACATTGTTGTACAACCACAGTACAACCGCCTCAGCATGCATCATCTCACCCTGCATCATCTATTGAACGCCATCCAGACTACCACACCTCATAGCAGTATAGTATGCGTCTAGATAACATTTGTGCATAAGTACAGTGACATGTGCATGTCCCCACCAAATAGCTGCGGGCATGACTGTGCTTCCTGAAGGTGGCAGCTCAGAGTGACAACACCTATTTGTATTTGCTTGCAGGTGATGGAGGATATCCTTGAGGCCGTGGCTACTTACCCCTGTGCGGAACCCGCAGAACAGCCATGAAGAGGAGTACAATCGGGTTCACAACCGTATCCGTGTTGTTATTGAGCAGACCTTTGGCCTGTTGAAGGCGCGGTTCCGCTGCCTAAGCAGGTCTGGTTGAGCACTCCTTTATTGGCCTGAGAAGGTGGCAAAGATCACCATGCCCTGTGCCATGCTGCAAAACATGTGCGTCCGGAGAAATGTACCACTGCCACCTGACATTGACATGCATGCACCGGGTGAGGATGATGAGGATGGAGACGGAGGTGAAGCAGCACCCCTGCCAGTACGTGATGCACAGGATGGCCATGCAGTACGCCAATCACTGATTCACGAATACTTCTGAACCACAGGGACTATGATAGACATGTGTCAGTGACACACTGGGTCCATGTGGACATGCTCACGGGGAATGTTGGGAGTTGGGCACTGAACACCGTCATACATTAAATGGATATACACGAAATGAACAATGTCCAGGCATTGAATGTTTTCTCTCACAACGGGTGTATTGGTTCAAACTGCTAATATGTGACAACCCCCACCCCCCAAACCCCCAGTGAACTCCCAAACCCTCTCAGTAAACTACAAACCCCCCAGTGAACTCCCAAACCCCCCAGTCAACTACACCCCCCCAGTGAACTCCCAAACCCCCCACTAAACTACAAACCCCCAGTGAACTCCCAAAACCACCCAGTAAACTACAACCCCCCCACAGTGAACTCCCCCAAATGCTCCCATTCACCCCCAACACCATGTGAGACACTCCCATTGTCCTGCCACACTATTTGCGGGACTTCTTGCTTTGCGGGGGCAGCATTTCAGTGTGCCTCGCACTCCTTCTGGTAGGACGCACAGGGCTGATGGGGACAGAGGAAGCAGGTGTGGTGGCTGATGAGGAGTCGGTGGGGATTTCCATGCCTGCTGCAAGTCGTGGCCGCTGCACGTGCAGCAAGATTGATGTTAGTACCTGGGTGATAGCCCCCAGACAGTCCCTCATCAGCACTGCTGAAGCATTGACTGCGGCTGTGTTGGTTGTAATGGCGGCTGTGGTCCACGCTATGGCTGTGGCTATCTCCCACCTGGTGTCCTCGCCATCTGCTATGTATTGGCGCAGGAGCTCCAACATCGACTCCTGTCGGGCCTCCACCCTCACCAGCCGTGACTCAAGGCTGTTGGTGGGAGCAGGAGTGGTGGGTGGTGCTGTCACGGGGCCTGCATCTTCAGTGCTGTCCTCGGGGAAGGGGCTCAGGTCAGAGTCGTGCAGGCAGGGATCAGCACTGCTGTAGGTGAGTGAGGGCTGAGTTTGGGGAGGGGGGGTGGACACGGGGCTTGGGGTGCCTGGACAAGCCACATCCGTGACTCCTTCCTGGTCCACATTGTCCTCAAAGTCATCTTCAGTGGTGGCCAGTGCTTCTAGGGCCTCCCCTTCCACTGGTGTGGGTGTGGGCAGCTGGGTGGTGACGGTGTCAGGCGCACTGGCTGTAGGGGTGGGCTGTGAGGCTGACCCAGAGGTGGTGGTGTTGGTTGCCCTTTTCTGTGACCGGGACGTGGATGCCCTCGTGGTGGTGTCTTGGCTGGCATCTTCTCCATCGGTGCCTGGGGGGTAGAAGAGATGCAGTGCATCAGTGGTGTTACATGCCAGATGCATACTATGTTGCTGTGCAGTATTTCATTAATCATGCATTCATGTCTTACAGGTGTGTCACACAGGGTAGTCTGAGGGGGCATTTTGGCATTTGCTGCATGGCAGGTGGCATGCCGTTGTATTGGGGTTTGTGTGATGTATTACATGGGCACGGTCCATGTGTGTTGGCTGTGTGTTGGTTATGGGATTGGCACTCAGCATGCATTTCTGTCTGGCAGGGTTTGGCCCCCCATCTGGACTTGAACATGTTCATGTGGGTATTGGGACATGCATTGCCTTGCCTAGACTCTCTTCCACATCACTTGTGCTACGTCATGGTTTCCCCTACAGGGATCTGCAGGGTCACTCAACTCCTTCTGGTGATGTTGCCGCACCCATCTCCATCTCCCCAAATCCCTCGATGGACTCAGGATTTATAAAGGTGCTTGCCGCCTCCTCCCAGGTGGTCAGTTTGGCTGGAGAGTGTGGACCCCCGTCTGTGGCCATAGCCTCCCTCCTGTTGCTCGCAAGGATGTTGCGGACCCTGAGGCGGAGGTCATCCCACCTCTTCCTGCAATCCTTGACAAACCGTGGGGTGGTTCCAACAGTGTAGACCTTGCGGCTACCTCCTGCCAGATGTCCTTCTTCCACTGCTGCACCTAACGCTTCAGGTTCTGTGATTTGATCATGTCAGCACGTGCGGCAAGGGTGTCCGCAAGCATGTTTAATTCAGCTTCCGAAAAGCACTGTTTCTGCAGGCAGGAGGGTGGTCTTACGTGTTGCCTTAGACATTGTGAACGTATTGCCACTGAGCACTCCAGGAAACGGCCTGTTTCGGCGCATTTCCCGTTCCGATGCGATGACGTTACTTCCGGGTCCGGTATTACGAGCCCGGTATTAGCATGTTGTTATTACCGGGCGGTATTAAGGGGTTCCTCCTAGGCGGTGGCGGTATCAGCGGGTGCCTTGATGGCACTATCGGGGGGGTTGGAGGGCCTTTAGCGGCATGCCAGTATGGCCATTACCGGCATGGGGGTTCGCGCGTGCTCGCGCACTCGTAATCACCCGCTATTAGCGGCGTCATACGAGCATGGACCAGCTCGTACCTCCATGCCGGTAATGACCCCGTTTTTACCACGCTAGTCGTAATGAGGCCCACAGTCTATTAGGGGAGACAACCTGCGAAGGATGTCATTCCCTAATAGACAGGGCGTTCCCTCTGGAGTCATGACTATGACCGGGTGTTTCACCTTATGTCGCCAAATATTTATTTCCAGATCCGCAGTCCCCTCGACAGGAATTTCAGTCCTGTCGAAGTTCTGGAGTTGTCCAGCAAGAGGGGCAAGAGGGATTTGGTATCTCTCCCCCCTTCCTGAATTTAGCTGCTCAAAAAGACCTTTTAGACAGAAAAGTGGCTAGGGATCCAGTGTCTGCCAGTGCTGAAAATGCACATTGCCCTTGCACTTGAATGGGGGCATAGAATCTACCCTCCTTCTCCTCAAACGGGCAAAGGTAATGGGCATTTTGGGCAAGCTCGGTGGTCAATTTCTTTATTTTAGACTCCGACACAGTGGAGTTTTGGACAATTTTCCAAGCCGGAGTCTGGGAATCTGTAACAAAAAAACTTTGCATCCTGAATTTCAGAATCCCCTTTTTCCCTTAGCTCTGTGCTGCCCCCTCTTACCTGGTGACAGGCACTAGAACCAGTTTGTGGGGAGGATCCCTCCATTTGATAATTTTTTCTCAGGATGACAATTCTGGGGTTCAGGGATGGGTGACTCTGGATCAGTCCCCACACCCACCCAGTCTTCATTCAGAATTCTTGGGACCCATTTTTCTTTGGGAGGAATCCGCCCGTCCCTGAAGGAGAAGATTTTCTTGCCAGAATCCTCTAAGGATTCTTCCCCTTCAAACTGGAGGACACTAACTTTCTCCACAAAATGGGCCTTTTAAATTTCGTTATTTCTCCTACCCACCCTCTGTTCCCTGGGTTGCAGATTTTTGGTGGTAGATTTTAGTTCTGGTCCCTGGCTGTCCAGGGGCTTTTCACAGGTGAGGATGGAAGTTTTCTCTAGGGTTTTACACCCCCCTTCATCACGTGCCTCCTCCTCTGGAACCAGTGAGTTGTCAGGGGTTCTCTCTCAGTCATTGTTCTGGGGTGCCAGACCCTTGGTCTGTGTGGTTCTGAGCCACCATGTTCATCCGAGGGTTCTGCTGAGCCCTCAACACATGACTCAGATCGGGATACGTGTTCCGGCTGGTACTGGGGTCTTTGTTCAAACCTAGGTGGTTCACGGGAAGGGTAACTATCCCTTCTCCTAGAGTACCCTGGGTTTTGGCGATTACATGGGTAACCCTACTCCCTTGGCCTCCCCTCTTCTGGATCGGGTGGTCTGGATGCCTGAAAGTGGGGAAAGAAATGAGGGTTGTCCTGCAGGTTGGGGTTTGGTAGATACCGGAGAAAGAAACTTAACCCTGGATTTGGGGGATTACTGCCTTCCTGAGGGAAGTTAGGAGGGAAGTTTCCTGGGACAGTATTCACCTGGTTTGATCTCCCCCTTGGGCTGGGGGAGTCCATAGATACCCCAAGATCGGTTGGTTTCCCTTATATCTGGTACTGATGTAATCAGGAGAGTTAGGGGTCCCATTGATGGGGTAACCTCTCTTAATGCCACCTGTTGCTGAATGATCAAATGGCCTTCTTTGCCTCCGATTTTGCTGGTTTTGGGAAGGTGTGTTTTTAGGCCCACCCCCCATTTCTAGGTCGAAAATGGGGGCAACCTTCACCCCCGCCACCTTAGCAGCAGCAGGGGTGTTGGTTGGTTTGGGGTTTTTTATCTGTTTTTTATTTTCTGCAGGTTTTTGGACCTCATAGATCCGGGTAGCCTGCTCTATTACCCAGTCCAGGGATCATTTGTCATGAAAATACCTCACCAGCTGGGTCATTATGTATTTTGGGAGCGCATGAAAATAAGTGGTTATGAATTCTCTGGAATTAGTGCGCACCCTCCTGGTAGTTTGTGCAAAGGCGCGTTTTAGGTCCTGCTCAAATTCTCTTTTGGCCTGATATTCTCTGCATTGCAAATTTTAGGCCGCTTTAGCCTCCTGGGGGTTTCTGTGGTTTGAAAAGTGCTTCAAGATTGCCACCTTGTAGGTGGACCACTTGAATGGTTTTGATCTTCCAGCCCAACAAAGAAGCTGGAGTACTCCAGAGAGAATGTCCATTTGGCATAATCTATGCAATTCTGGCTAGCTTTGATGTGAAAAGTGTCCATAATCTGTTCATATAGTTCCAGATGCTCCCAGATAGAATATTCTGCATTTTTGTGGTACAGTGTTATGAAATTCCTGATAGCCTTAAAGGTGTCTTTCCCCATAGCTCTCTTTCGTTTATTTGCCTTCTTTTGCCGGGTCACCTGAGTCTAATCGCCCTCAGACTCTGAGCCACTATTGTTTGTGGTCCCCTCATGATCTTCTAGGCGCTCCCTGATTCTGTGAGCTTGTGAGGGGCTCACAGAATGGTGGGGCTTAGTTTCTTTTCCCCTGTGGTGCACAGGAGAGTAGTCTTCTGACTCCTCCCTGCTTCCAGGGTTGGCGGAGGAGCCCCCCCACTGCCCTGATTGGGTGGAGGTCTTCAGAATGCTCTTTTGGGGCCTCATTTCATGCTATTTGGAGATAGTGCTACTGCTGATTTAATTCCCTGAATTTCTCCTCATAGGAGGCTTCTTGGTCAGAGACTTCATCCATAATATTTTTGTATTTATACAGGAACTCCTGTCCATCCATTTTGGAGGGGCTCTGACCTATCTGTTGAAACATGCTAGGCCTATTTCAGTCTGACTGCCCCATGATACCCAGTTCTTGTGAACCAGCGCACATGAAGTCAGCAGTGCCTTGGGCATACAAATTGGTAAGTGGGTTTGAGGCCCTTAGTACAGAGGGCATCACACTGTGATCAGGGGTTTCCCTGAGCCTCTCTACTTGTTCAGGGTGCCTCAAGTTTGGATTTAGCCTGGCATATTCTTTCTCCACCCTCCCTAGTTTCTCCTTCTCAGCCCCTACCTCTTGACAGTAGGCAAAGGTCTGAGCCTATGTCGTGATGCCTACCCCCGGGCATCCGGATCAAGCCCATCAGCCCCGGGAGCAGGCATCCAGACATTTACAAAAACACCAGCAGCCCCAGCTAGGGGCTGTCTGGGTTCAGTCCTGGCACCGTAGGCACCAGGCTCATAATAAAAATCAGTCCTGGCGCCATAGGCGCCAGGCTCATAGACATTACTCACCTCATGCAGAGCATGCTGCAAATAAATCCAAGCCAACGTGAGGCCTGGATGGGACTATTTTACTACAGGGACTATTTTTTACTCAGGTGTGGTCCCGGGGGAACTTCTTTCCTGGGACTACTTTGGAGGCTATTTGAACCACGTCCAAACAGCAGCACATGCTTCGTGTTATTCTGCATCCAGCAGCGTGATTCTCACCGTGCCTGCAGCCAGCATCCAGTCTTCTGCCACGCCCGCGTGCCTGCAGCCAGCATCCAGTCTTCTGCCACGCCCGCCTCGAATCCGGAGCTCCTAGAATAAAGAGGAAGAAAAGGACAAGGTTAGAAAACGAACTTATTTCAAATTCCTCACCTGATTCCGGATCCATTTCATCTCCCGACCTGGAAAGTACATCAGTCCTGCACGCGCCGCTTCGCCAGCTCCAGCACAGCGCCATACTCACCAGTTCTCACAGCATCTTTCGATCTGGCACTGTCTCCATCATTTCTTCACCGTACTCCGGCACCTAGGGGCACAAGAATAACAAGGTGAGCCAAGGGAATCAACAAATACCTCTTACCACCATAGACTTACCTGATTTACCACCAGCAGTATTATTCTCCATATCTTCATATACCGCATCTGTAAAAAGGGAGAAAAACAACACCTTAACCATGCAATAGTTACCGGACAGCGTTGGGTAACACAGACTCTTACCTGAACGCCAGCAGCAGCTACGAGACCTCCTTCTCACGAACTCAGTTGCAACTTAAGGAAGGAAGGGGACAAGAGTGAACATCGGGCACATTGAACTCTTTGAACTTGATACTTACCAATCCCGCCTGGGACTTCAGAGTCAATGCTTACCGGAACTCTCCCAACGCCTTCAAACCAGTGAAGTAACTGGTATCTACGCGCCCCTGCAAGACACGCAGGATGGAGAGCTCATCTTTTACAAACATAAGGTGAGGTTACTAAGGGGATATCAGAGGTGATTAGTGGGGGAGAGCGAGAACAGTTGGGAGCCCATCACTAAAACCCACAGGTGGCTAATCCCTGTCTCCACTTGCAGGAAAATACTTCTTCGGGACCAGCAGACAAGACTAGGCGGGCCAGTCCAGACAGTCATCTCTGCACTATGCATCACATTGACGGAGACCGCAGCTGTCCGCGTCCGATCGACACCCCTGTGGGATCCAGGTGAGCATAACACCTATTGCTCCGCTATCAGGGCTTGACTGGCCTCCATGACCCGCTCTTGAACTGCCACCTGCTTGTGGAGTCCATTGTTCTCCTCACAGAGGGCCTCATTATCTCTTTGCGCTACCTGTGGGGTCGGGGAACACTGAGACAATTTCTGTTGCAGAGGGTGAACCTCCTTTTTCAGCACATTTAGAGCTTCTATGACCTGCTCTAACTCGAGTTCCATTTGTCTCCTATGTCCCATTCATTTTTCATTCTTCTTTTATGCCAGTCAGTCCCTGTAGGTCTGACTCCCTTCCCTGCAGATTGGTTTATAAATGGTACATTTCCTGGAATAGGGTCTCTTTCTCCTGATACAGACCGCCCCTTTGTTCAGCCAGGTCTTCCCTTTGTTGTGTTATGGTGCCTAATTTCTGGTGCTCTTCATCAAATTCTGATTGAAATTGAAGTTCTTTCATAATTCATTTATTACTTTCCTATTCCAATTTTTGATCTGATTCTGTAAAGTGACCATTTGCTCTGCGCAGACGTTATTGTTTCTCACTTGTTGTTTTATTTTCAGTTGACTCTCTCCCAAAGAGTCAACCTTTTCTTGACACTCCACTCTTAATGCATTTAATTGGGCCTCTTGGTCTGAATTATGTTGCTGTTGTAGAGCCAAGTCCTCTTTTAGCTGTTTGATGTAGTTCTCAACTTGGACCTCAGAATCTTGGCTCTTTTGTAATTTCCCTTCCACTAGTTTCCACTCATTCTGTATTTGAGTTAAGAGTTCAGTTTGTTTTTGCACAAGAGTTCTGTTTTCTTCAGATTTCTCTGCATACTCCTGTTAAGGGACTTCAATTCAGCACTCCAACTAAGTCAATGCCTGCTCTGGGATGCCCAAGGGAAGCCCTTATTTATATGTTTTTATGACAATTTCATAGATCTGGATGATGAACCCTTGTATAACGCCCCTCTCTTTGAATCCCCCTGACCTCACTGAGCCAAGAAGTAGGTTTGTTTTGCAAATTAAAAGATTTATTTTACAAATTGAACAATATATATATATATATATCACACTTTTAAAATAAATTAATATTTGATAGCACACTTTTGTAATCACTTAGGAGTTGGTATAGAAAGGATAAGGTAGCTGAGAATGCTTTTATGGTTTCAAGGAAAAACAATGATGGAAAGAATGCAGCACAGAAATAAACTGATATGGTTTCAACAAGAGAGAATATAATCACTTTTCCTCTTGTGGCAATTCACTCCCCCCCTATGCAGTATAAAGAGATGGAAGGAGAGCACACAATTTTCAGGAATATCATCAAGTGCAATACCAATTCAGTTCCCCCCTAGCAAGCTTGGAGCATAGGTATGTTTTTAAACACAGGCAAAAATACTTTAAATGTGATATGCAAAAAAGTGAAAATATGCTAAAAATGATTTTAATTCCCTATAGGAGATTCAGGGTAGGTGACAGCTACTTTGAATTAGTTCAGGTCAACACTAGCAATGATTCATGAGGGATTCTCAGGTTGAAAACAAATTTCAGCAGTTGAAAGCAAAAGCAGCTATTTTTTTTACAAGTGGTGAAATGAGCTAGTTGCAATTCGCAGCACTTTTTCTGAGTGCGTCGAGCGCGATTACGGAAAAACTACATGGAGTAGAAAGTCGGTTCTGGGTTTGTTGGAAAGCTCAGGATCTTAGCTTTAAAATGAAAGTCCTCGTTCCTAGCATACGCGGTTCCAAAGATACGGACAATTTTGTGGAGGTAGATTTTCAGAAATGGCATAATGATTCAGAATGGCAAGTGACACTTTCACAGGTTTGAAATCACAGAATGGACACACGATTTCTATGCAGTTCTAGGCAGGTTGAATTGGATGGGATAAGCTTATTTTAAACTAATAGATGACTATGCACAGTTCTGGCTGGGTACTCACACTATAAATTTGAATTAGGCCGTCAAGATCTGGTCAGGTTGGCTGCGGTTCTCTCGCCACAGGACGGTCTCTGGCACTGGTTCTGGTCACAGCGATCTGGTCTGGGTCTCTCTGGATACAGCACTGCTTTCTGGGTTCTGGCACAGGGTTCTGGTCACAGCGATCTGGTCTGGGTCTCTCTGGACACAGCACTGCTTTCTGGGTTCTGGCACAGGGTTCTAGCCAGAATCAAACAGCTCGCCCGGCTGTTGAATAGTTTGGTTAGGTGGCTGGATTCTGAGGCCTGCTGAGAAGGATTCAGCTTTTGGACTAGGCCTCTCTGCTGCAAGTTCTGAAGTCTGGATTCTAAGTTCTGTTTCTGGATTCTTCTGGATATTGTCTGGTCCGGCAAAATGCTTAGCAAGAAATCAGTTTGAAGTGGAAAGTGAATGTCCCTACCTGGATTTCAGTGGGTCTTTTTATGTCTTTTGAAATGGGTGTGTGCGTGGGCATAACTAAGCCTGCCCCTCACAACTTATCATTGGCCAAGTTGTCCTCTCTCCCTTGATTGGGGGAAGGAAATGGAGTGTCATCGTGATGAGGGAGGTTTATGGGTCAGAGGATCGTCCCCTTGTCAATTTGCACACAAATCTATTTTTGATCCAAATACATATTTATCTATGTACAATCTTTGTAATATTATATGTCCAGTTAACATATTTTCTGTAGCACCAAGTCATCCGATCCCTGTCTTTGTAAGATGTCGTGTCCACTTCTGACAGAATTCTGCCCTTTTCATCAAGAACACAACCTCTGATTCTTTCCAGAATTTACACAAATGTGAGCAAGGAATATGGGCGTCAGATGATGAAGCGTCAGATTTTTAACATACAGACATTCGGAGA
Organism: Ambystoma mexicanum; assembly: GCF_040938575.1. Lineage (NCBI taxonomy): Eukaryota > Metazoa > Chordata > Amphibia > Caudata > Ambystomatidae > Ambystoma > Ambystoma mexicanum. Next base: position 1,046,243,381 of record NC_090924.1, read on the forward strand.
AACACCCTATTTTCCGCTTCTATCCCCCAGAACATACCACAGAGTTCTAACACCTCTTAAAATGTGCACAGAAAAAATCACAGGAATTATGATATTATTTATATAATTTTGACAGTTATGTACTATGAATTATCCATCTTTTTAAAATTATGCTCTGGCCCAGATGGGTGTGGTTTAGTTTCCAAAGCACATGGGTGGATTTCTGTCTGTCCGCGCCTCCAGCTCAGGTGGCTCCCAGAAGCACTGCTCCTCCCAGTTTCTTCCAAGAGGAAGCCATTTACGACCCCCCTAATTTAACATTTGCCTGAGCCAAGGAAGGTTCATTGTTCTGTTTCCTTTGCAGTCCCAGGTGCCCCTCCTCTGATTCAATCAGAGAGGTGTGATCTCATTTTGGTGGTGCAGCAGAAGGGAGGCCAGGCCTGGGAATGGAGTTGCTGGGCAAGTTTACACTCCTATCGGGGGTAGTTGTCAGGCAGAATTCAATCTCCTTAAGCCAGGCTTCAGCTAAATGTCACTTTTGTTCCCAGTTTTTCTTCATTCAAATCAAACTTACAATTTTTACACATGCAGCTAGAACGCTGATTCTAAGTTCAAAACTATGACATTTAAACAGTTGCAACCTATGTGCCACTCAAAAGTAGGTCACTCATTTATTTTAAACATTTCGATTTTAGTGGCTTTAAATCCCATTTCACTTAAGCTGCTGACATCCACAGCTCAGCCAGTTTTGTTATAAACATTGTTTTAGGCTCTTCATCTTTACAGATTTTGTATGCACACAAGACTACATTCTGCCAAATGTCTGCTGGTGTTCAGTGAGATTTTTGAATATCTTGCAATGTTTGGAATAGGCATTTTGAGCTTGCATTTCAGAGAAACAAAGGTGATTTCAAAGTGCTTTTTGAGCTAACAGGCACTGCTGTTTTTCCTTTGGCACCACGTTTCACTCATGGCGCTTCTGGCCCATCACGCTCAAACTGGTGGGTGGCATGTCAGGCAACCATTTAGGTGTGCGCAAAACTGCACGGTTTTCCTGGATTCTGGCGCAAATGTGGGCTTTTCAGCCATCTTGGATTTTCTAAACCCACAGCACCAAATGTAGCCTAATAATTCAAACGTGGGTCAAGACACCGGACAATCCCAATGTGGAGATACATGTAGGCTGTAAATCGGACCATTTTAATCTGTTCTTCTTTAAGATTTGGAGTCATGTAGATCTGGCACAAAGCTTGATGTAACAGGCTACCGTCTTGCCACACATCCATGTCCATCGCGGTGACCTTCTTGCATCATTTCTCCTAGCCAGACCTAATCATCTTGCTGTGCCCATTACCCTGTAATAAATAGTTTATGCAGAAGGTGCTGCCTGGCCATGTTTATCTCTACTGTGGTCATTATGGAGATTGTTGTTTCTTTATTAATTTATTTATATAATGGTAACCTGTATACTGTTGATTTTTGTCTAGTTTGGGTTGATTTTAATTTATCTTTACACACAGGCCTGATAATTAGGGTCTATGTTTTGGGAAGGCGCTTCTACAGTCTAACAGAGTGTTCTAATCCCCAAAGTATAACTACCTTGAAGGTTAGCCTGTTGTGTTAAGCTGTCACGGGTGGCAACACTTTCTCAATCCCCGGCACAAGCCCCACTCTGTTAAGGATTCTCTTTCGGGCGTCACACACCAGATCAGGATTCCTGATACTGGCCTAGGCTGCAGCGCACAATTAAAACCTTTACTTTATTTACTAAGAATTCAGATTTAGAAGGCACCCAACCCACCCACACCCACCTTTACAAACACCCCGGGTCACAATGGACCATAAACCAGGCCAGTGGATAGTAATATAAGATTTATTTATTTTAAAATTCAAAGGAAATCAGACACATTTAATATAGGGAAGCAATCACCAGTGTGGTGATAATTTACACTGTAATGTAGAATGCACTTAGTTTTACCTTCCAATATAACATAATCAAAGGCCAAATGAATGAGAGCAATATTACTTTTTGAGTAGATAGCACCCCAGTTAAGATTTCCCCCTGTAACGCTCCCTCAAACCCTGATTAACTGAATTTTGGGTGGATAGGGAGGAGTAGCAAGTAGTCAGGCATACTAGGCAGCAAACAGAATTAAAATCCAATTTAAAAACCTTTGCAATTGCACAAAATAGCACTCGGAATTAGTAAATATTTATTTTCCATGTGCGGTTGAATGAATAATGTAGAAATGAGTATGGCTGTCTCAAAGAAGTCAGAACACTTATAAACGACAAGGCAAGGTACTAGCAATGGGCATACGATTCAGAAAATCAACTTTGGACGGAACACACATTGCAGCAAATCACACGTGGAGAAATTAACAGGCCGATTCATGGAATTAATGTGTGCCTAAAATTCCGGCGCAGAGGTGCCAAAACGTGCGAATCGCAGTGCAATTGCGAAAATCACAGGGAAACCAGCGCACATCGATTCATGGACGTCCGTGCGCGAGAAAAATATTGGATGTACGCTGAAAAAGTGCGCCTCGCACGCCGGCGCACAGGTCATCCAACGGCGTGCGCCACGGCCACAGCGAAATCGCACATAGCGCGGCGCACATAACAAAAGTAGGCGGAACACGGGGCGTAACACTCGGAATGGGGAACAACGCGTGAAAATATGGGCGTCACGGGGGAAGTACAGGAGGCAAATGCGCGGAACGCCCACACGCTCGCCTACAACTCGTATTCATGGAATCGAATAGGGCAAACCAGCGCTAGGACAAATGAGGTGCAAAGGGGTACCGACAAACACGGACACCCGCTGTGGGAAAAATAGCGTGTGCATGTATTTCGGGGTGCGCGGGACGTTCCACACGCGATTGGCCTGGGTACGTGTATTTCGGGGTGCGCGGGAAGTTCCACACGCGATTGTCCGTGGTACGTGTATTTCGGGGTACGTGTGAAGTTTCACATGCGATTTCAGCAGGATACGTGTATTCCAAGGTGCGCGGGAAGTTTCACATGCAAATTTGCAGGGTACCTGTATTTCGGTGTGCGCGTGAAGTTCCACACGCGATTTCAGCAGGGTACGTGTACTCCGGGTGCGCAGGAAATTCCACACGCGAATCCAGCAGCCTACATGTATTTTGGGGGTGCCGGGGAGTCCTACACGTGAATTGGCCGTGTGGGTCCTCCCAGCTGTTCCCTCTACACCCTCCAAGGCCCCTGCAGGCGGCCCACACCACAGGGGACTACCCTGCACCCCTGCACATGTCCCGCAGTCAGCCCATCCACCATGGCCATGCCCTCCAGCCAACCCACATGTCACCTTGCACTACTGCCCACCAACACATGTCTCCCAGCACTCCCACCCCCCAGCATCCAGGGGCACTCTCCACCAGGCCCCCACTCATGTCTCCCAGCACCCCCACCCCCCAGCATCCAGGGGCACCCTCCACCAGGCCCCCACTCATGTCTCCCTGCACCCCCAACCCCCAGCATCCAGGGGCACCCTCCACCAGGCCCCACTGATGTCCAACACATGTCCCCCTGCACCCCCACCCCCCAGCATCCAGGGGCACCCTCCACCAGGCCCCACTCATGTCCAACTCATGTCCCCCTGCACCCCCACCCCCCAGCAGTCAGGGGCACCTTCCACCAGGCCCCCACTCATGTCTCCCACCCCCTCCACCCCCCAGCACTGTGGGGCACCCTCCACCAGGCCCTCACTCATGTCTCCCAGCACCCCTACACCCCAGCATCCAGCGGCACCCTCCACCAGGCCCCCACTCATGTCTCCCTGCACCCCCACCCCTCAGCATCCAGGGGCACCCTCCACCAGGCCCCCACTCATGTCTCCCAGCACCTCCACCCCCAGCACCCAGGGGCACCCTCCACCAGGCCCACACTTATGTCTCCCTGCACCCCCACCCCCCAGCACTGTGGGGCACCCTCCACCAGGCCCCCACTCATGTCTCCCTGCACCCCCACTCCCCAGCATCCAGGGGCACCCTACACCAGGTCCCACTCATGTCCAACTCATGTCCCCCTGCACCCCCACCCCCCAGCATCCAGGGGCACCCTCCACCAGGCCCCCACTCCTGTCTCCCTGCACCCCAACCCCCCAGCATCCAGGGGAACCCTCCACCAGGCCCCCACTCATGTCTCCCAGCACCCCCACCCCCCAGCACCCAGGGGCACCCTCCACCAGGCCCCCACACCTGTCTCTCTGCACCCCCACCCCACAGCATCCAGGGGCACCCTCCACCAGGCCCCCACTCATGTCTCCCTGCACCCCCACCCCCCAGCAGTACGATTTTCCTGGGTACGTGTATTTCAGGGGTGCGCAGGTAGTCTTACATGGGATTTCATCAGGGTATGTGTATTATGGCTCCGCGTGAACTTCCACACGCGATATCAGCAGGGTACGTGTATTACGGGTCCGCGTGAACTTCCACACGCGATATCAGCAGGGTACGTGTATTACGGGTTTGCGTGAACTTCCACACGCAACTGGGCCTGGGAGAGTGGGGTACGTGTATTCTTGGGGTGGCCGGGAATATTCACTTGTGACTGGGCCTGGGAGAGCGTGTTACGTGTATTCCTGGGGTGGGCGGGAATATTCACTCGCGACTGGGCCTGGGAGAGCATGTTACGTGTATTCCTGGGGTGGGTGGGAAGATTTACACGGTCGCCTACAACGCGCCAAAAAAAAAGGTCCAATCCGGAAACACGTACGCCAGCATGAAGCAGGCGCACGACCCGCGCAGCATAAAAGTGTGCGCAAACAACAAACAAGCTCAGACGCCAGGATGAATATACCGTTTCTAGCAGCAGTGGCCATGGGATACTATAGGAGGAGGAGGAGGATAGTCAGGGCCAGAATCTTCACACCCAGAACCAGCCTTTTTGGTATGCCTGATGACCAGGTGTATGGGAGGTACAGGTTTCCACCTCACATAATACTTGACCTGGTGAGTGAGTGGGAGGATGACCTCACATCACCCACGCTGTGCTCCCAAGCACTCAGCCCCCTGGAGAAGGTCCTCAATGTACTGCACTTCTTGGCTACCAGATCATTTCAGCGGACAAGTGCCATAGTGGGGAGGTGTCACAGGCCACGCAGTCACGGTGCCTACACCAGGTGTTGGCCATCATCACTGCACGGCCATCAGTCCGCAGGCACGTTATACCTGCCCAGAACACCTGCAGAAAGGCAGGCTGTCAGCCAGGATTTCTACAGGGTGGCACAATTCCCCAAAGTGCTAGGTGCCATTGATTGCACTCATGTGGCTCTACGTCCCCCCAGGGCATCTGAGCATATCTATAGAAACCGCAAGCACTGGCATTCCATCAACGTCCAGGTAGTATGTGATGCCAAGGGAATCATTACCTCAGTATATGCCAACTATCCAGGGTCCACCCACGACAGCTTCATTTACAGGATGTCAACCCTAAACTGGGACATGGAAGCTGGGCGGCATGGCGATGCATGGCTGCTTGGTGAGTATAAATGCCACAGCACACGCATGCATGACAGATACAGAGTAATGTCACTACCCCACTAATGATCCGCATCACCACCTCCCCAGGGGACAGTGCCTACCCTCTGAGCACCCACATGATGACGCCAATTCGGAACCCCGTCACGCCTCCCGAGGTAAGATACAACACAGCCCATATTGCAACCCTGGGCATAGTGGAGCGCACATTCGGAGTGCTCAAGTCATGCTTTCGCTCCCTTGTGCGTTCTGGCGGGCAGCTGTTATACGCTTCCCCAGCATGTGTCCTGCACAATGTTGCAACACGCCGGGGCCGGGCTGTGGACATGGTGGTGGCCCCACATCCCCAACCACATGCACGCCCGCTGCGCATGGGAGGGGAAAGGGCACGGGGTGAGGCAGCCCGTACGCAGCTGGTGGCTAATTACTTCACATAGAAATCACACCCCTGTGGAGTGCACACAGCCCTGGCACATACCATCTGACAATCAATGATGACTCAATCTGACAATTCTGATGAATTAAGGATCAGTCAACTGTCAGAACCATAGCAGCCTCAGAATGTTCACCTGGAAGTGTCACAATGTGTGCATCCCTACCTACACAAACACCACCAATGCAGTGTCATCAAAAGACACACTTCTATGCAGCAAAAATGAATACCCACTTGCAAAATACAACATGCAACATGAGAACAGTGCCATGTCACCCAACCCCTCCCCGGCATCGCCACACAACACACGATGGCATGTCATGCTATGTGAGAGCAAACAAATTAATCCCCACAACATGACACAAGTGTCAAAAAGTACAGTGTCCCTAATGGAAACTGGCCACACATGAAATGCTCACAGTAATGCAGGACCAACAAAACACATTACCAAATATTTAGCAATAATACTAATCACCTACACAACCTCCAACCTACCATAAACATGACAGTACGGATTTAAAAAATTGGTAGTCTCACTACCTGATAATGCCAGCACTTCAAACACTTCCAACTGTACAGTGTTAGCGCCACGCAAAAATGTAGGTGCACTGCTTACAACATGGACTCCATTTCCAAAGTAAACTGCCTTGTGAAGACATGAGAAATGGACCTGCAAATTAGGAGGATGGGATGGATGCAGAGGCACATATCAATACACCATGCAGTGTACAATACCACAACAATATGCACTAGGAATGTATACACAGTATTGACTACAGACTACCCGCACATCAAATGGGAGTCCAACGTCACTGTGTAAGTCAATGTCACTTGGGCACACCCTTTGTAAGCCCATGAAAACGGGAAGCATGAGGGGTGTGTGTCACACAAACCCAAGCATCTAACCCAAATTCAGGACAAGCCTGCATGTGCCCAGCCACAATACAGTGTATGCCCACGGGAGCCACACAAGGCAACAAACTGTCAAAAAAATCAAAAATCAAAAATCAAAAATGGCCATGAATGGGCCAGGGGGGGTGGGGAAGGCCACCCAGGAGGTCCGTGGACAGGGTGCACACCAACACCCACCTGTGTGGATCTTGCAAGGAAAAAAACACCTCCTTGGGCTCATGGCCTGCACGGCTACCCTATTGTGAGAGATTTGCTGCTGTCTCTCTCCTCACCCTCTGCAGCTGCATCAGGAGGTGGTGGCACTATGGGAGGCAGCCCATGCAAAGCCCTAGTCTGGTCCTCCATGGCAGCAAGCATACAGGTGTGGAATGTCTGGTTCTGGAGGATAATCGTGCGGAGGTCCCCATGCAACAACTCACGGGATGCTCGGACCTCCTCCCTAGTTGCCTGCATCTCAGCTGAGAGCGTACGTGTGAGCCGCTCCAGCTGCTGTTCTGTCCTCGTGTCAGTTGAAGCCTCAAGCTCAACAAGAGTCACCCTGAGCTGACGGAGTTCCACCCTCAGGGCTTCCCTGTGGCCCTGGGACTCAATGGAAATGGCTTCCCGCAGAGTCTCCAGTGCCGGCCGTTTGTCCCTGTTGGACGCCAACATGTCCTCCCTGTGTGACTGGCAAATGGAGTCTGTTGCCTGCTGTAGTTGTTCCATCAGCCTTTCTTGGGGGACAATGGAAGTGGCCACCCTATCCATGGCCTGAGCCATCATCTCAGATGATGCTGCCTGTTGGTTTGCCATACCGTATATGGATTGCTCCCATGCGGTATTTCCAGGTGGCGTACACGTCGGCGGGCACCACACCTGTCTGGGGCAATGCAAACTGCGCCTTGCTGTGCCGGCACTGACTGAGGCTGCAGAACTGCATTCCCCCTCTGATCTGCTGGCCCAGGAACAGGATCAGATGTTGCGGAGTGTGACCCTGCATCCGTAACCACCAAAGGCGGACCTACCAACACTGACATCCCCATTGAGGGTTCTACCCCTGGTGCAGGTGGGTTGGACAGTACAGAATCCCTCCCAGAAACACTTACCTGCAACCGCACATAGGTCTCGTCATCCGAATCGACACCTGAATAGAGCTCGGGGGAGGTGCACCCAGAGACACCCCTTGAGGTAATGGTCTGCAGAAAGTGTGGGTTCTCACCCACCACCACACCACGTCCCTCACTGGTGCCCGGTCGGGCCTGAGACCCCTCCTGGGTCTGCACCATCTCCACAACCCCAGCAGTATCAAGTGCGTCATCCCCTGCAAAGACATGAAAGAAAAGAAATGGGAACAGGCATTAGCACCATGGCACAGAATTAGGGCTGAGAAGCAACAGAAACAGTACTTCATTGACACATGTCCCACATGACTATAACCCTCCAATGCATGCACCGTCACTGCGCATGAAGGGGAGGCAAATGGCACACATTGATGACACCAAGATGGAAGACCAACACATTTGCTGCATGCTGGCTAGCAGTGCCATCACACATTGGCCTGTGATTGGCATGTCCAATACACATACATGACACATGCCATCACACAGATGGCATGTACCATAGCCATGTCACACATGTGACAATAGGACTGAGAAATGCCTAGTGAAAGTGGTGGAATGCAAACAATCAGCCTGAATGAACACAGAATAATACACAACTATGTTGTGGCAAGATGACACTTCAAGGGCAACTGGCGTGAGGTTGGGCTGAATGTTTACTGTTGCCAGAAGGGATACTGCAATACCAAAATCCTGGTGCGCAGAATGTATTGGATGAAGCACATGGGTGACCCAAACCCTCAGACACACACACCCTCACCTGGCACTCAATCAGAAGTCCTCACACACACACCATGCACATGGATGACACACACATGCATGTGCACTCACCGGACAATGCCTCGTAATCTGGCAGGTCTCCCACGCCTTGGATCTGTCCTTCCGTGACGTAGGTCCCAGCAACATACTCATGTGGAGTGAGTTCAATGTCCTCTGCTGGAGACCCACCTCCAGTCACTAGAGTAGCGGCATTACTTGAGGCCAGCTTTTTTTTTGCCCTGCGCTTCAGGTCATTCCAGCGCTTGTAGCAATCATTAGCTGTGCGCCTCACAAATCCAAGGGCACTTATGATGTCCACGATGGTCTGCCAGTGTGCCAGACGTTGTGCAGGTGTGGTCTTGCATCCTGCAGTAATCACCATTTTGCTGTTATGTGCAGACACATACTCCACAAGTGCATCAAGTTCGGCCTGATTGAAGCTGGGCTTCTTTGGTGGGCCGGACTGTGTAGCTGTGTCTGGGGCATCAGCCTGTACTGGACGAGCACTCTTCCTCTTCTGCTTGGAAGGTGGTGGGGATCCTAAGTGTCCAACGCCGCTCTGGACACTGGGCAGGAGCCTCGGTGGACTGTGGACTAGGAGTGTGGGAATGAACACTCACCATGGGACTTGGTGTAGGCATTAGCTGAAGTGTGATGTAGTCAGGGGGAATGTCAGCAGGATGGACTGGGACCGACACTGTCCTGGCTGGGAAACTCAGAGCTGGGGTGGATGGAGCCGCAGCTGCCACTGCAGCCTCCCCACCCTGCCTACTCGGGGCAGCAGATGACATAGCTGCCTCTGATCCACGTGGCCTGGTGACACCAACGTGCACCGCCACACGTGGCCTAGACCTGCTGACCTGGAAGTCAGCCATGGAGTCACCCTGTGCCAGGTCTGGTGCCACAATGGGCTGGTCCAACAAGGGATGAGCAGGGATGGTGTCAGCCACGTTACCCTCAACCGGGGGGGGGGGGCATGGGTGTCCCTGACTGGTCACCCACACTTGGGGGACTAGGGGCACCCTGCAAGTCCCGGCCATGTCTCCTACCGTATCCACCACGGCCACCTCTTGAGGCTCGGCCACCTTTGCCACCCTTACCGCGTGCTCGCCTCCCAACCATGGCACTGATGTTGTTGTGCGTATGGGAGTTGCAGTAAACTATTGTCCTGGGCAATTGGGGGTGAAAGGGGTAGGGTACTAGATGGAATTCGTACCCTAGTGCTCTAGCAAGGCTATATGTGACCCCTGGGGGAAGATGACGGGTCACGCAATGCACAGGCACCCCAAAAAAGGGAGATAATGTGCACGCAACCCCTCCTAGACCACGTGCGTGGAAAAATAACCTGCACTATGCTGTGGCACCCAGAAACACAAAAATGAACGTATGCGTGTCACACGCAGCCTAGAATGGCCTCTGAAGGGGTACGCAACACACGGGGCAAGCACAGATGTTAAATACGTGCGTGACTCACCGTCTGCCTGGAAAAATCGCGTGAAAAAAACACGCGTGTGCGCGTTGGCAACACCCCCGCCAAAAGAAGAATTGTACGCTGTCTGAGGAGACAGGACAACAGAAGAAGTGAACGCTGTTTGAGGAAACAGGCCCAGGAAAAAGACAAAAAGAGAAAAAGCTGTCAGAGGCAACAGGGAGTACGAACTTGGAACGCCGTGAAGTAAATCGCGTATGAAAGGACAAGAAGTACCGATTTCACCCACTCGCTCTCCACAAAAAGCACGTACAAGGAAATGGCGTTCTACACGTACCTTTTAAACATGCCCACACGTCCAGCGTCACTTCCGCGTGTACGCGCTAAGGCCCTATCCTCCAATTACACGAGCTGACACTCTGACGTGCAGTTATTGGACGTGTAACATGCCCCCGTGTACAGGGAAACGCCCGCGCATGCATGTCACAGAGGCGCATTCACGCTGAGGCCCTTCCCACCAATTACAAGCTATGACACTCTGACGTGCTTATTTTTTCTACGCGCCATGGAAAACGCACGTGCGCGTAACGTCATACACTCTGGGGGCCTTTGGGCCAATGAATTTGCATACGTGTGCTGACGCGCTTACGCTCTAAGGCCCTTTCCTCGAATTACACGCAGACGTGCTGGATTTTCACGTGCCAAATCACTGCGTATCAAGCTGGCCAATGCGTAAGCACACAGAAGACCACGCTCCTGCCCAGAAGGCCGAATTACTGCCCCCCAGAGCCCCGAGCACGCTCCCACCTGCCATCTGCTGCTGCCTGATTGCCTACTGCCCACGTGCCCTGCCATTTGCTGCCTGCACATCAGCCAGGGGTGCTGTTGCTGTGACCACCCCTGCTGGAACCGAAGACTCCCGACAGGGATTCCATCGCTCCACAGACCAGCCCCAGGACCCAGTTGCCCACCCACTCCTGCGTCTGGGGTTGTCATGTCGGGCACTGCAACATCTGGCACCACTGGCAACCCCCGGCCAGAGAGGCAGAGGGGCACCAGCTTCACTGCCATCGAAGTTGGTGTCCTGGTGGAGCAAGTCCTGGGGCAGTATGATGCCCTCTTCGGAAGTTTGCGCGCCGACAAAGAAGGACGGACTCGGATCTGGACGGACATCGTGACTGCCATCAACGCGGAGGGGGTGGCAGTCCAACTATTCCATCATGTCAAGAAGCGCTGGGAGGACTTCAGGTCCAGGACCCTCAACAAGGCCCGGCGCCTCTTGAAGGCAGCGGATGCTAAGGGGCGCCGGGGCCACTTGTCGGACGATCAGATGAGGGTCCTGGAACGCATATCCCCAGCGCTCCACGTCCAGGTCCTTGAGAGGCAGACCCGTCTGGAGTCGAGCGGTAAGTGTACATGCATCATGATTGTAAGCTGTGCGTGTGCCAGTAGTGTGCAGGTTGCACATGTGTTTTTATGGGGCCAAGTATGGGGGGGGTGTACAGGGCCGTGAGGCTAACACATGCGTGGGCTCTCATGTGTGAGACATGGATGGTGCTTGTGTGTGTAGGCTTGCATGCCAAATGCAGATGTGTGGGCACACATGTTTGGATGTATGTGTATGTAACTAGGCATGTTCGTGATGTCACACATGGATGTTGGTTACAGCTGCATGTATAAGCACTGTGTACATGTGCATGTGTGTGTATTTGACAAGGGTGCAACAGTGATGCAACATGGATGCATGTGACAGTTGGATGTGGAAGCCTGATTGGCAGATGTGACATGGATGCCAATCTGCACACTGCCACAGTTGGCAGAGGTGTACACATTCATGCAAGTGTGGTGGTGTGTGTGCATGTGTAGTGCACTCCCTGTGTTGCATGTGATGTCTGGCTCACCTTTGCCTGCTCATGCTGCTGTATGTGTATGGATGGTGCTGGCTGTTGCAATATGGCTGTGTATGGCTCATGTGTGCGAGTTGAAATGACATGTGTGTTGGCGATTGTGATGCCATGTCTGAGGTTTCCCAATGCCACTCATGTACAACTGTCATGTGTGCATGTATTAATTGTACAGTGCCCTGATGCCTGTGTTTTATTTCTCCCTGTCTGCAGCGCCAAGTGATGAAGAGGGCGGAGAAGGTGCTGTGGAGCACAGGGGCAGGGATTGCACCGCCAGCCGGAGACGCAAGGCCCGGCTCCCCTCCCAGGTTGTCATCTCATCAGGGAGTGAGGAGTCCGGTGCCGCGTCCCAGGCTGCAGCTGCCGGGGGGAGGTCCAAGAGGCGGAGGTCGGAGTTGGACTCCTCGGCAGCAGAAGGGGCAGCTGGGACCCCACAGGGCCCAACGGGGGAAGATGGCACGGAGTCATCCAGGTTGGTGAGGGGTTTGGTGGAGGAGGAGGCCGTGCAAGCGACAGAGACGGGGTCTGGAGGTGGAGATTCCACTGGTGCTAGTGGTGCCGCTGCGGAGGTGCATGTGTGCAATCCTGTCCCTGATCCTGTCACTGCATCATCTTGCACCAGCAGGGATGCCTACATCCAGACCCGTTTTCAGGCAGGGGATGAGCTTACAACAACTGGCCTTCCTCTGCCTGCGGACGTGGCTATCTAGGTACGGGTTGAGCCTGTCCTGACTGGTGTTGTGTTGCGTCAACGGGCCATGCGAGGTGACCTGCAGTCTTTTCATGAGGAGACTGCACGTCATCTCGAATGGCTCGTTGACCGCGTCGGCCTACTGGGACAGGTCACCCATGCCTGATTCCTCCGTTTGCTGGAGCTTGTTCCGACCCCCTCCTCAACTAAACACCCTATGCGCCAGTCGTCCTCCATGCCATCTTTCCACCCATTTGTCACCTGGGTGCCCTGTGGAGCTGCCTCTAACGGTGCGGCCAGGCTGGTGGAGGACACATCCCTGCCACAGTCGGGAGTCGGACGTCCAGCAGGGGTGGCCACATCATCGACTGCACCCCGGCCGGTGGAGGATGTGCAGGCAGCAGGAGCCAGGGCACGGGCACAGGCACAGCAGCAGCAGCAACGAGGTGGGAGCCATGATGGCTCAGGGCCTTCGACATCGGAGGGGCAGGCATTGGCCGGAGGGCAGGAGGACCCAGGACGGGAAGTGTCTTCCGTGTGGCAGCGGTTGGGCCTCGCCGTAGATGCAGAGCGGCAGCGGGCGGAAGAGGCACGGCTCATGATGGTCAGGGCGGAGAACTCCATGCGGTGGTCCCTGAGGCGGGCCGAGTGCCTCGAGGCAATCCGAAGGGAGTTGGAGGAGAACATGTCGTCGGCTCTGCGGACCCTCGGGCCATGGAGGAGGACCGCCTCCGGGACATTGAGCAGGAGTTCAATGATGCCCTGGCCCAGAATATCCAGAAGTGAGCCGTCGGACTAGCCCACTGCCCTTGTAAATAGTTCTTTAGTGTTAAGTTTCCTTTCGGTTTTGTTTTGGGGCGCTTGGACAATGCCCCGACTTCTTGTATATAGTTCTTCATTAGGTATTATTTTATTTTATAGGTTTCATTTAAAGGATTGGGCACATGGACCCTGGATATTCACCTTGTACATAGTTTGACAGTGGATTTGGATTGTTGATTTTTTTTTCCCATGGATCAATGGTTTTTTCTTATTTTGGAACCTTGGATTTATTTTCTCAGACTGACACTTTGGAGACTTGCTTTTGGATTGCTTTTCATTTGGATTTCATGCATCTTTTTCATTTATTGGACATGCTGGATTTCATTTATTATTTCCATTTTTGTCTGTTCCATTTCATTGCCTTGCTTTTCTGTTTAATACATTATAATTTGGTACTTCAATGTGTGGTATTCTCTCTTTGGTTTCATGCATGTCACAATGTGTGTTCTATCATTCACATGCTGTCATTGTGTGGGTTTGACGGATATGTGTTGATGTGCAGACTAGCCATTTGGGATGCATCATGTGCTGGTGATTTCTTTGTGGGGTGGATGTCATACCTGGTGGTTTGTTCGGACTGGGGTGGCGTAGGCAGTGTATTGAGGGGGTATGGGGGCCATGATTATGGATCATCATGAGGTGTTGGGGGGACATGTATGGGGGCCTGCTGGCAGGTGTCCTGCACTGCTGGGGGGTGGGGTTGCTGGGAGACATGAGTGGGGGCCTGGTGGAGGGTGCCCCTGGATGCTGTGGGGTGCTGGTGCAGGGGGACAAGAGTGGGGGCCTGGTGGAGGGTGCCCCACAGTGCTGGGGGGTGGGGGTGCAGGGGGACATGAGTGGGGGCCTGGTGGAGGGTGCCCCACAGTGCTGGGGGGTGAGGGTGCAGGGGGACATGAGTTGGACATGAGTGGGGGCCTGGTGGAGGGTGCCCTTGGTGCTGGGGGGTGGGTGTGCAGGGAGACATGAGTGGGGGCCTGCTGGCAGGTGTCCCACAGTGCTGGGGGGTGGGGGTGCAGGGGGAATGAGTTGGACATGAGTGGGGGCCTGGTGGAGGGTGCCCCTGGATGCTGGGGGGTGGGTGTGCAGGGGGACATGAGTGGGGGCCTGGTGGAGGGTGCCCCTGGATGCTGGGGGTGGTGGTGCAGGGGGACATGAGTGGGGGCCTGGTGGAGGGTGCCCCACAGTGCTGGGGGATGGGAGTGCTGGGGGACATGAATTGGACCTGAGTGGGGGCCTGGTGGAGGGTGCCCCTGGATGCTGGGGGGTGGGTGTGCAGGGAGACATGGGTGGGGGCCTGGTGGAGGGTGCCCCTGGATGCTGGGGGGTGGTGGTGCAGGGGGACATGAGTGGGGGCCTGCTGGCAGGTGTCCCACAGTGCTGGGGGTGGGGGTGCTGGAAGATATGAGTGGGGGCTTGGTGGAGGGTGCCCCTGGATGCTGGGGGGTGGTGGTGCAGGGGGACATGAGTGGGGGCCTGCTGGCAGGTGTCCCACAGTGCTGGGGGATGGGGGTGCAGGGGGACATGAGTTGGACATGAGTGGGGGCCTGGTGGAGGGTGCCCCTGTATGCTGGGGGGTGGGTGTGCAGGGGGACATGAGTGGGGGCCTGGTGGAGGGTGCACCTGGATGCCTGGGGGTGGTGGTGCAAGGGGTCATGAGTGGGGGCCTGGTGGAGGGTGCCCCTGACTGCTGGGGGTGGGGATGCAGGGGGCATGAGTTGGACATGATTGGGGGCCTGGTGGAGGGTGCCCCTGGATGCTGGGGGTGGGGGTGCTAGGAGACATGTGTGGGGGCATGGTGGAGGGTGCTCTGCACTGCTGGGGGTGGGGGTGCTGGGAGACATGAGTGGGGGCCTGGTGGAGGATGCCCCTGACTGCTGGGGTGTGGGGGTACAGGGGGACATGAGTTGGACATGAGTGGGGGCCTGGTGGAGGGTGCCCCTGGATGCTGGGGGGTGGGGGTGCTGGGAGACATGTGTGGGAGCATGGTGGAGGGTGCCCTGCACTGCTGGGGGGTGGGGGTGCTGGGAGACATGAGTGGGGGCCTGGTGGAGGGTGCCCTTGACTGCTGGGGTGTGGGGGTGCAGGGGGACATGAGTTGGACATGAGTGGGAGCCTGGTGGAGGGTGCCCCTGGATGCTGGGGGGTGGGGGTGCTGGGAGACATGTGTGGGGGCATGGTGAAGGGTGCCCTGCACTGCTGGAGGGTGGGGGTGCTGGGAGACATGAGTGGGGGCCTGGTGGAGGGTGCCCCTGACTGCTGGGGGGTGGGGTGCAGGGGGACATGAGTTGGACATGAGTGGGGGCCTAGTGGAGGGTGCCCCTGGATGCTGGGCGGTGGGGGTGCTGGGAGACATGTGTGGGGGCCTGGTGGAGGGTGCCCTGCACTGCTGGGGGGTGGTGGTGCTGGGAGACATGAGTGGGGGCCTGGTGGAGGGCGCCCCTGGCTGCTGGGGTGTGGGGGTGCAGGGGGACATGAGTTGGACATGTGTGGGGGCCTGGTGGAGTGTGCCCCTGGATGCTGGGGGGTGGGGGTGCTGGGAGACATGTGTGGGGGCATGGTGGAGGGTGCCCTGCACTTCTGGGGGATGGGGGTGCTGGGAGACATGAGTGGGGGCCTGGTGGAGGGTGCCCCACAGTGCTGGGGGGTGGGGGTGCAGGGGGACATGAGTTGGACATGAGTGGGGGCTTGGTGGAGGGTACCCCTGGATGCTGGGGGGTGGGGGTGCAGGGAGACATGTGTGGGGGCCTGGTTGAGGGTGCCCCTGAATTCTGGGGGGTGGGGTGCAGGGAGACATGAGTTGGACATGAGTGGGGGCCTGCTGGCAGGTGCCCCACAGTGCTGGGGGGTGGGGGTGCTGGGAGACATGCGTTTTTGATCAGTAGTGCAAGGTGACATGTGGCTTGGCTGGGGGGCATGCCCATGGTGGATGGACTGCCTGCGGAACATGAGCAGGGGTACAGGGTAGTCACCTGTGGTGTGGGCTGCCTGCAGGGGCCATGGAGGGTGTAGAGGGAAACCCTGGGAGGACCCACACGGCCAATTCACGTGTAGTACTCCCCGCGCCCCCCTGAAATACACTTACCCTGCTGAATTTGCGTGTGAGACTTCCCGCGTACCCCTGGAACACACGTACCCAGGACAATCGCATGTGGAACTTCCCGCGCACCCCTGAAAGTCACATACCCTGCTGAATTCGCGTGTGAAACTTCACACGCACCCCTGAAATACACGTGCCCTGATGGAATCGCGTGTGAAACTTCCCGCGCACCCCAGAAATACACATACCCTGCTGAATTTGCGTGTGACACTTCCCGCGCACCCCTGTAATACATCTACCCAGGACAATCGCGTGTGGAACTTCGCGCGCACCCCTGAAATACACGTACCCTGCTGAATTTGCGTGTGTAACTTCCCACGCACCCCTGAAATACACGTGCCCTGATGGAATCGCGTGTGAAACTTCACACGCACCCCTGAAATACACGTACCCTGCTGAATTCGCGTGTGAAACTTCACGCGCACCCCTGGAACACACGTACCCAGGACAATCGCGTGTGGAACTTCCCGCGCACCACTGAAATACACGTACCCTGCTGAATTTGCGTGTGAAACTTCCCGCGCACCCCTGGAATACACGTACCCAGGACAATCGCATGTGGAACTTCCCGCACACCCCTGAAATACACATACCCTGCTGTATTCGCGTGTGAAACTTCCCACGCACCCCTGAAATACACGTGCTCTGATGGAATCGCATGTGAAACTTCACACGCACCCCTGAAATACACGTACCCAGGACAATCGTGTGTGAAACTTCCCGCGAACCCCTGAAATACACGTTCCCCGCTTGGCGTTTGCTGTTTGGCAGCCCTGTGAACTGGTCCAGGGTTAGCGCAGACATTTGCGATGAATGGGGATTTTGATGGCTTTTCCTTGCGCGAGGGCGTTCTTGGGGGCGTAACTGGCGCTGCTGCAGGGTCGCTGCGCCACTCTGCGCCACGGCTGGTTTTGGAGGCTAAAATCCATGAATACGCTGTGCGATGAAATGGATTTTATCGCACGCGGCTGGCGCAGTGTTTCGCACGGGGACACTGTGCGCCAGCCGTGTGCACCACTTTTGTGCGAAATTCTATGAATTACCCTGTCAATTGGCTAATTTTCATGGGTTTAAATGTCAAAACAGCTTTAAAAACGGGTGAAACAGACAAAATCGGAAAACAGATTTTTATGCTGAGGGACAAATGCGCACATCACAGGGATAATATGAAAGTGAAAAGGGAACTCTCAATGAATGACTGGATGAGATTCCTAACAGGAAAGGAAATTCGGTTTTAAAAGTGAAAGCAGTGGACAGGGAAAAATCGGTTGGGAAAGGAAAGAACAAGTTTCACTTAAACTAGATTTTAATGGCTAGAAAAGAGAAACACCACCCGTGAATAAGAAGGTTAAGCTGCAGTTGTAAGCCCTTCACGCTGTGTGCTTCTTTTAGGGAGAATTCATTTATTTAATCAAAATATTACTAAGGATTTACACAAGGACAGAAATTAGTTGAAAGAATGGCGCTAACACTTGGAGATCAAGGACAGGATGCACAAAGGATTCTGACAATTTTAAGGATTTCTGCTAAGGCAGATAGGGGATTTCTATCGGATTGGACCTAATACAAGTTAACGGAGCAAAGGATGCGGTTTGTGGTTGTTGGGGAAGGGAAATACTCGCAACAAGCACTTGAATGGGGTATTTTGGACAACGGACCGAGTTTCTGGACAGTGAGGCAATATCTGGTCACTGGTCACAGCGGCGTGCTCTCCTAGAAGAAAACGGCTGAGCAAAGGTCTGGTCATGGTACAGCAGCACCTCAGCTGGATAGAGCCGGTAGCAGGGCAAGCAGGCATCACTGGATAATCCCAATGAGGACTCAGCCACCTTTCCCCTTTCTCCATGAGGTATTGGGATTTTTAGTGGGGTTTTTCTGGAACAATGGTCCTGCCTGGATAGGGTCAGCTATGTTCTGGCCTGGCAGTGTAATCTGAAATCTTGCAGGGTGAATATGGAATATCTGGATGCGCAGGAGCTGGAAAATTCAGAAGATAGTGTCCTTTTTGTCTGTGAGCATCACCCTTTTATAAGGCGGGTGACATCACAGGATTTACTATGAGGGCAGACCTTTGGCTTGACATGCCTCTAACAACTGGATTGGTCAGAAGTTACTGTTACCGCCTTCCTGTCAGCCGGTTGGACTTCAGGGACATGACCTCAGTTTTATGGTGTATGCTTAAAATGCCCATGGCCCTCCCACAGTTATTTTTGGCAAAATCCGTTATGACATACATTTTTATATTTTTTTTTACAGTTGTGGCACTTTTGAAAATCACATCGACGAATGACATATTTCACCCAGCGCTCACCCAACTCCCAATTTTATACAGCATCATTTAGCCCTTCTCATAATCTTTCACAATTTTTGGTGGGAAATATTTCACTTAAAATTCTACAATTGTATATATGTGTACCTATTTTCACAGAGCATGTTTGCATTAAATTTCAAAGTTATACCATGTACACTTTTCCCATGAATTACAGTTTTCTGCCGTTTGCATCCCATACATGCTAGGGAAAGCCACAATATCTTGTTTTAATGCCACAAAAATTACATTTAAACTGTCAAACTTTTGCATTCCTGAGTTTTCCGGTTGCAGAAATAAAAGTCTTTAGGTTTATCAAATAAGAACAATCATTTGCCCCAGATGGGCCGGCTTGTCTTCCAAATAAGGGCATTTTTATTCAACCCACAACCAACTGTCAGGCACTAGCCCTGTGTTGCCACAGATTTGTCGTTGAAGCTCTCAGGTTTGAGTTGAGGGGAGGTGCTGCTAAAAAGTCACACCTATGTGTCCCGAAAATGCATTGTACCAGGCTGGAGCACTGCCACAGTATCTGATGAGGGTGTGAGATGCTTCACCCTTGCTTATTCATCTGCCCGAGATGCTGGTACACTTTGGGGGAGGTAGAGCCTGTAGTGAGTCCTGAAGCCAGGGCCTAAAAACCTGTCTTGCTGGTTTCACATTAAAACAAACATCTTTTTCTTTTTTCTTTCCTGAACCAGAAATCAAGACTGTTGGAATTAAATATCCTATATATGTTTTAAAACAAACCCCATCACATTTCTATGCAAGGACAGGGCCTTAATCGAACATTTCACTTTTAAACAGATATTTTCTTGTTTGTAAAAAAAAAAAAACATTTTACACGCAGTTAATTTTCCTTGGCTGTCACTTTACAATTCAGCTTTTCCTGGTATCTTTATTTTGAGCATTTCCATGGCCATAGTCAATTTCTACTACACAGGAACCTGTTCAAAGCGAGGGTCCAATGAAACTGACATGAGCAAAGAGAGAGAGAGCTTCTTATGTAGGGTTTACGTGTGTCATTTTGTTGCAAAAAGGAAACCGTTTTGCGCATGGCTTGAAGTGAAGCTCTTCGTTATTTTATAGATCTTGCCTGACACAGCCTGTCATTCAATGAGAAATGCCCCGTGTTTGCTGGAGCACAACCTGAATATGGAGGGACCAAGCTGGGTCTCACTGGATCAGAACTGTGTACTGTTGAACAGATGAAAAAGAGCATCAGGGTGCAGTCATTTTAAAAGGCAGAATATTTTCTTTCTCAGTGAAAACGTTTTTAGCTGGCAGCACAGCAGTGCTGCCTTTGAATTCTTTTCTTTGGTGCAATTGAAGAAAATACTGGCAGCAATTCTCGGGGTGTTCTGTGTTTCATCTTACCCCATTTGTGGCTGGTAAAACGGCACAACCAACATTTTAGAGACTGCAAAGTGCAGTTTTAATGCAAGGTGATAGTGCTCAACAGAGCCATCGCAGCCATTCTACTGGTAACTGCTGAGATGTAGTTTGGTGTGGTAGGGGAGTTCTGCTGGGCTGGTCAATGTACCCCACAATGCCTCCGGAAGGACGACCTCACACACTGTCTAGTGAGAGTATATAGTTCCATTTTCAGTCCCATATCTATTTTTGAGATCATCAGGGTGGTCTTGAAAATGAATGAACCCTGCAAATAATCCTGCCCATGACCGATAAACGATACAATGGTGTCATTGCAAGTTTCTCAGTGGGGGAAAATGCAGGTAAATGTTTTGGTGATACCACCACCAGCACTTTTCCTGCATGAGGAAACTACAAGTTTTCCGGGGGTGACTGATTTAACTCCAGCCAAGAGCTGGAGGTAAATCGGTCCTCAATGGCAAAAAACTGCTGGAATTACCAACACCGGTTATACCAGTGCCAGCAATTCTGGTAATTCCTGGTAAGTCCTATCAGACTCCATGGAACAAGGAATTACTGGCATTCCCGCCAACTATAATATCCTGGAAATACCAATATATCAGGTGGCAGGAATGCTAATTCTGTTTGGTGCTATCCTGCTGGTATTGATAGTAAGCTTCCTTTTCATTTGATGGTGCAGTAGTATGCCCAATTCAAAGCTTTTCATTTGAGCATGTCAGCTGAAGAGCAGGATTTGTGCCAAATGGATCCTGTACTCCTGCCAGCATTCTTCATCAGAACAAGGACTTTACTGAATAATGTTTTAGCTTGCCTGATTAGCATTTTAACAAAGTGAAGTTTGGCAGGATCAAATTAAACCAATGTGAGCTTAATGTTCCAAAACAGGTGTTTAAAGAACTAAAGATGGGTCGTGGGCAGTGTCAGTGGTCAAAGAGGGTGGCAATGGCAAGCAGTTGTTTTTTGTTTTTTTTAAATTTCAAACTTGGATTTTGTTATGTGTTTGCAAGGTCTGTAGGGCCTTATTATACGTTTGCTGGTCTTAAGTTAAAGTGCCGGTAGTAACGTTTACTGCCACTAGTTTGCCAGTGGGGTGGCCTGATTTACCTCCAGCTACCTCAGGCAAAAACACCCAGTATTACCGGCAATACAGGCATTCCCCCCATGGAGTCCTATGGAGAATTACTTACCATTGCTGGCACCTGGAATCTGCCAGTATTACCGGCAGATCAGGCACCTGGAATAGTACTACTGTTTTCCAGTATCCATGCAGCATTACTGCCAGGATATTAGCAAACATGTAATGAGGCCCTGTGTCTTAGTTTAGTTGACACAAAATGTGGGTGCTAGGTGGTGTGACTGTTCAAATCATTGAGCAATAGATAATGGTCAGACTAATAGAGGGGTAAACGGTAATAAGGTGAGAATACATTCGATGTGTAAACCACATCTAGACAGTGGCTGTCGTGATGAGCAGGGTTGGTAATCCATGGGGGAAGCTAGGATGAACATCACTGAAGAGAAGGCTTCTGACAGATTGGTATCTAGGCGATCTAACCAAATGATCAATTCAATAAAAATAAGTATGAAGTTGGCTTTTGGTTGAAAGACAGACAGAAGGGCAGACCATTCAGTTGTGGCTGATAAGGAGTTTGCCAACATGCTTTTAGAAAGTGCAAGTGAGTTTGGTTTGGATGGATGTTATAGTGAGGTGAGAGAGGAAGGCTAAGTCTACTACACCTTCATGTTTGGCACTGGTGATTAGGGAACAGTATGTATAAATGCTATGGGAGTATGTTGTAGAAGGATGTTTGCAATTGCCAGTGAACTGAGTCTCTGATATAGCAAATATGCTGATATTGAATTCTCACATGGAATGGGCATTATTGGCTGAGTGTTTAATGGCAGACTGCCAGCTGATTGAAGCAAAGTGGATACAACTGGGTTTCTTGGGAGATGGTTCAGAGTCAGGATGGTGGGAGTGGGAGTGATGGCAGGGATAAGATTAGGGGCGAGGCGACTTAGCAGTTTATTATTCGTTTAGGGGCAAGTCTGGTGGAGGTGGGAGTGGATGGTACACTCGAAGGGAGGGGCATTGAATCTTGGATAAAGATGTGGTTGTGGGTGCAGATGTCAGTCAGGTGACCAGTTTGTAGATGTCAGCCTAATGACAATCAGTGTTATTTGGGAGTGTGGCTTTAGATGTTATGATTATCCAGCAATTGGCAATGAAGGTCGCTGAGCTATAGTATTCTACCAGCTTTCAAGCAAAATCATGCATTCCACCTTACCTTTCTTCAACTCAAAGATATTATGTGTATTGTTGTTTGATCTGTATTGTTGTACTCTTTGTACTATTGTTTAATCTATATTGTTGTACTGTTTGTTCTTTTGTTTGATTTATATTAGCGACACCAATCTATCTTGCTGATGAGGCTCAAACCTAGATACTTTTAGCACATATCTATGTCCAGACTTGCTCTAACTAACCAAAATAACTTTGTTTTCTTGGCTTTTCAGAGTCATCCCACCCCTCCTAGGGTACACCTAACCTGTGCGTAGCCCTGGATAACATAAGTGACAGAAATATCGAGATGTGGAGATTGTTAGAGGTGTTCTTTGCTGTCATGCCTACTTGATGTCAAAGGGCCAATACATCGTGGTGGGTCTGGGGTACTCCCTACAACCATTAGACATGGCTGCTGAGCAGCCATATCTTCCAGACAGTAAGCATTGCAACCATAAAACCATGAAACTAAATCTGTATAGAGGAAGGAATTTATTTCATAATATATTTATTCAGTGTTCGGCTTTTATGAGGCACGGTTTTATAACATTTGGAAATGTCCTTCATGACTGTAAGCAAATGCAAATGACTAATAAATATGAAAGTGCAAATGGGGGCGGAAGGACGACCTCACACACAAAAAGGATGAAGAATATTGATCTTTTATATAATGAACTTACCAAATGTTCAAGCAATGATAAAACCTAATACTATTATCATTAACGTTATCGACCATTGCAGGCTGAAAACCTGAATCAGTGCTGGCACGATTCAGATCAGTGACCCACAAGTTTGCAAACTGCTCCTTCCAGCGATTTCATTTCTGGATAAGCTATCTCATAAGGAATATCACAAATATAAGCGAAACCTGGAAATGGATAAACTGCCTTCTGACTTAATTGCACGCAGAAGCTATTAAAATGGTCATCGAGTTTAAATAGTCTAAAGTGCTTGGCAATGAACACAAGTAGCTGAAATGTGCTGATGGATCATTATTTCATACAGGACTCCTGCTGCAAGAGAAACTATTCTCTTTCACTAAGTTCAAACAGTTTTTCCCACATAACCACCAGAAAAGGCAAAAAGGAACACCAATGTACTTTCATTTTTCACAGTCGCTCTACTTTGTCACAGTGCTTTTCCTTTGTCATAGACCTTCTACTTCATCACAGTTTTTCTACTTCATCACTGACCTTCATCATAGTGCTTATTCATCACTGTAATTCTTCTTCATCATCATGGCCCTTCTCCTTAATGACGGTCCTTCTCCTTCGTCCTAGTCCTTCCCCTACATCACTGTCCTTCACCTTTGTCACAGAAGTCCTTCATCACAGTCTTCTCCATTTATTCTCATATTTACTAATACACGCATCCTCTCTTGCTCCTTCATTCGTTAATCCATATTAATTCATCTACCACCCCTGCACCCTCTCTACACCTGGTCATGCCTCTGCCCCCACATATCCCCTATCTTCCTGAGTTTGCTTAACTGCATTTACTCAGAACATGTTTTTACCATTCAACAGCCAAAGCTAGTGGATTTCTCAGTGTTTGGTAAGCTTGTTTGCAGTGACTTGACCAAGTAGTATCTGTAACCATTTGTAAGAAAAGGTTGTGCTGGCCATTTCCATTCTGTGTTTTTGCCACTTTACAAAGAAAACCCAGACTGCTCCGACACATGCAGTATTTGTATGTTATGTTATTTGGCATTTATATAGCGCTCTATATATCATTGGTATGACCTATTCGAGAGAGTTAGGTGGCATAGGGTGCTTGGGAGCACCAGTTTTATGTGCAGTTGATGCAATTGCTTGGTGGTAGCGGCATCCTAGCATTAGGTGTGGTGGTATTGATGATCAGTTGAATGTGTGCAGTCCGGAGGGTGGACACCAAGACTGGGTTCTGGCTGCATTAGGCCTGCGTAGAATGCTTATGTGTGCAGCTAGGCCAGTTTGTCATGGGATGTAGCTGTATTTTATTAGACTGATGAGGTGTTCATGTGGTAATGTTTGTATGTTAGCAGCTAGGTCGAAACTGATCGAGGGGTGTAGCTGCACTCTTAGTGTGTGATGATGTAGAGTAGAGAGTAAGTATAGTGATATGGGAGGTGAGTGTTTGGGTGGAATTATGATCTAAGAAGTTTGTTACTCCGGATTTGAAGGGTGCGTTTGCTTAATAGTGACTTAATAAACGTATTCAGTGGCTTCATTGCTCAGGGTCACATTAAGCATTAGTCATCTGGTTGTCAGGGTTCAATCGCTTCAGTTGGTCATGGTCAGCATTACGGAAAGAGACACATTTTTAGAGCTTTGCGGAACGTCAAATAGTCTTGGGTGTGTCCAATATGTGGAGGGAGCGAATTCCACAGAGTTGGGGCCAAGGCTGAGAAGGCAGATCCTCTGATCCTGACAGAGTTAGAGGTTGGAATCACTAGAAGGAGGGCAGTGCTTGATTTTAGGGTGCAAGGATGGGAGGTATGGTTTTATCTTTTGTTATATGTACAATGGGTCGGTCTTGTGCACTGCACGGTGAGTGATGCATAGGGTCTTGAAGGTAGCCCTTTGTCCGACTGAGAGCCAGTGAAGGGTTCGGAGAGCTGGTGAGATGTGGTCTCTTTCACCCAGGGCAAGGAGCAGTTTTGTGGCAGCGTTTGGGCTCTTTGGAGTTTGTTTAGTTGGTATGCCAGAGCTCCTAGGTATAGGGAGTTGGCATAGTCCAGTCTCGACATCACAATAGACATAAATGCGACAAGTCTGCTTGGGTAGGAGAGGTAGGGAAAAATGCATCTGAGAAATTTGAGGTGGTAGTGACAGCATTTTGACATGTTGATCTGACGGGAGAGGGTTAGGCCTGAGTCCATATTACAGGCCAGATATTTCACTATATTGAAGGGGGGGGGGGCAGAGGGACGAGGACCACGAGAGCGGATGTGGTAGACGGGCAGAATTGCCACACACCATGATTTCAGTTTTATCAGGGTTCAAAAGGAGGTGGTTTATTGTCATCCATCGGTCAATATCGTGGAGACAGGCTTCAAGGTCGGGATGGGGGTTGGTGCCTGACTTGGGAATTCTTAGGATAATTTGGGTATCATCAGCATAGCTGCAACAGGAGATGTGCATGTGGATGATTCCTGGTAGAGTGGTCATATAGAGGTTGAACAGGAGAGCAAATAGACATGTGCCTTAGGGTACTCCAGTGTTCACCGAGCGAGCAGTTGAGAGAAACAGGGAGAGGAGGGTTATGTGTTTCCTGTTGCTGAGGAAGGAGGCTATCCATTTGAGAGGAGTGCCACAGATTCCTAGGGAGTGAAGGCAGTTAAGGAGGAGTCGAACGTAGGAAAATTGTGTGTTGGGGCAATGGGATCAGGAGGGGTTGGTGATGGGAGGGGGGAGAGGAAGGACAGTTAGGTGTTAAGGGATGTCGTCCTGTCAAGAGCAGTGTTGTAGAAGTGTAGGGAGAGGGAGTCGCAGAGTGTTTGTGTGGGGGTGGTTTGGGTAGAGGTGCAAGCAGGTTTGATGAATTCTGATATGATCATGTGAAGTTCTTTGCTGTGTTTGCCACAGTTGAGAATTTGTTTATTGTAATAGGCTTTTTTGGTCTTTTCGATTTCAGCTTTGTAGTTACGGTGGTGCATGGCGAACATGGATCTGCTGGGATCGGTTTTTGATGATCTCCATTTGTATTCAAGAGATTTATTTTGTTTTTGGCATTCCTGAGATGGGGTGTGAACCATTTGTGGGAGGGTCCGTTGCATGAGGAAACAGGGTACGAGGGGGTGAGAGGAATTAGTGAGTCTTTAAGCCAGGAGTCAAAGGAGTCGATGGTTAAGGGTCTATCGGAGGGGAGCATTGGAAGAGGACAAAGAAGCAGGGTTTCGGCTAGGTCGGGAAGGATCTTGACTTCGTTCCAGCATTTTAGATCCTGGGGGGGTATGAGGGGCTGTAGGAGGAGGGGGAGGAGTGTGGATAGAGAAAGGGGTGGCATAGTGGTTGGTCCAGATGAGTGGTTTGGGACGGATATATGAACTTGGTCATGGGAGCTGAAAATTGCATCAAGGGTGTGCCCACCTGAGTGGGTTGGACCAGTGGTATGAAGGGAGAGGTTGAGCGCATCAAGACTGTCAACCATTGGATGAGTCATGAGGTTGTTGGGAATATCGAACGGGACATTGAAGTCTCCAAGGGGTGTAAGAGAATGGTGGTTTACTTGAATGGTAGCTATTGAATCACAGAGGTTGTTGGTGAAATGTCTGTCATATCCAGGGGGTCTGTACATGAGTAGGAAGCTGTGGGAGAAAGTCAGTGGTAGTGAGAGTTTTAAAAGAAGGGATTCACAGGAGGCAATGCATGTCTGGGATTTGATGAGTGAGATGGAGAAATGAGGATTGAAGAGGACTGCCACGCCCCCACCTCTAGAGGGTATATTGCGGGTGATGAGCAATTAGCCAGGAGGGAATGCTTCATGTGCTACATGGACAAAGTCGTCGGGGAACCAGGTTTTGGTGATAAAAATTAGGTTGGGTTTGTAAGAGGATATGCGATCAAAGATGCTGTGTCTGTTTCTTGCTACGGAGCAGGAATTAAAAAGCATGCAAGTGACTTTGTGAGGGGATGTGGTTTTCATGGTGCTCATCGGAGTGGGAGCTTGAGGGACATGGGTGCCCAATAGGGTGGTGGGTGTTGTAGGAACATTCAGGGTGGTTGAGACAAGTCGAGGTGGGGTACGGGAGGGGCTGGGTGCCTGTGGAATTTGAGTGTCGGGTGAAAGGGTTATGTCGATGGGGGGCAGGAAGAGTAGGCGGGCAGAGGTAGGTATGTGAGAAACGAGGGGTGAGTCAAGGGGGTGTTTTAAGGGTGGTGAATGGATCAGTTGATATGAGGGGGTTTAGGCGGGTAGATTTTGGAATGCATCTGGAGGGTGCTGGGGGCTTAGGTGTACAGGATGAGAAGTCAAGAGAAAGGAGGTGGAAACTGGGGTGTGGGAGGGGAGAGGAGAGTCTATGGGGCTAGGTTAGGGAGGGTTTGGGAGGTGGGGGTGAATGAGATGGTGAGGAGTAGAGGGTCGAGGGAGAGGACCAGTTGCATTTCGTGGGTTTTGGTGCCATAGGGGTGTGAGAGAGGGTGGGGGAGTTAGAGAGGGAGGGAGATGACGCTACCGTTCGAGCAAGGGTGAGACACACTACTTTTAGAGAGGGCAAGGGATATGAAAGGGGTGGTTTGTTGGTGGGGGTTGAGTAGGGGTTAAATGGGAGGGAGAGAGTGGTGTGGGAGGTTGGTCAAGAGGGTGGTGAGTTCCCCCATTGTCAGCATGCTCCTCATTCCCATTGAGCCCTATAGGGGCTCAAATGGGGATGGTCCGGGTCTGGGTTCCCTGAATGGGGAAATACCGGGTCCTCCAAAGTCGGAATGGCCCGGTATTTCCCCATTCAAGGACCACGGACCCGGACGTAATGAGAGCCTTTATCCTAAAGTCAACGATTGCGAGAAGGCACTCTTGGCAACGGTGTGGGCATTGAAGAATTACCGTCCGTTCATCCGGGGGGACACATCATAGTGGAGACTCCCCACCAGCCTCTGCAATATCTTCAAAGTGACAGATTCCGGGACGGAAATGGGAGTAATTCCAGAATTACTTCCTGGATTCTGTCAATGCAAGGCTTTCCTGTGGAGGTCAGATATGGCCAAAACAAGAAGAGTACCCTCGCGCAAGTTCTGGCTGACTTGCATGATTGTGCCAGAGAAAACTGTCTTGAGGACGAAAGTCTTAAAATCCAGGACAACATGGAGGTGTACCTGAATTCCCCGCACAAAGTCTATGAAGAAGACAAGTGTGAGGGAATGCCCACTGTCTATGTGGGTGGGTGCTCCTACCATGTTGACAACAGCGGGGAAAAGGAACTAGTGGCCGGCGTGGGGAATGCCTGGGTGAATGATGCCCCAGGACCCTCCACTTGGCACAGAATCGGTCCCCATAGTAGTCAGGTGGCAGAGCTGATGGCAGTTCATCAGGCCATCCTCACTGCTGTCCAACAACAACGCCACGAACTGGTCATAATCACTGATTCAGATTATGTCCGGAATGGGTTCATGGAGCACCTGGTTAATTGGAAAACCAGAGGCATGCTATGTGCTAACAACAAACGACTAAAACATGGAAAACGATCCAGGGTCATTCTAAAGTAGAGGGACCAGACAAAACTGGAAATTACCTAGTTGATCAGCTTACCAAAACCAGAGCCATCCAAGGGGATCTACTTGAGATGGAGTCCCTGTTGGGGGAAATCCAGGTCACTGCTATCACTAGGTCCCAGTCAAATGCTCACAATGAACTCTCAACTGCCCAGTGGAGTAAGGAGACCCCAGAGCTCAAAAAGGGGATCCAGTCATTGGTAAGTTTTATCAACACATTCAGGACCCTGACAACTTTCCCCTGACGGATACCGATTACATTGGGAAGGAGGACCTCAGAGTGTTGATGAAATGTCAAAAAATGTTCTGAATCCAAGACGGTTTGTTGGTGAGGAGATCCATATCTTGCTGTGACCAGTGGGTGGTCCCTACCTCATTCCGAAGCCTGATGCTAAGTCACGCCCATGATGCGGCCACAGCCGGTCAGCAGGGGTTTCATACTACATTAGAAATCTTGCGAGAGGTTGCATACTGGCCACACATGGGACAGGACCTTGACCAATACTTGAAGGGGAGTCTTGTGTGTGCACAATTTCAGCCAACACCCCTCACACCGTGCTCCCCTCCAGAAGTGGGAGGTGACACTGCTTTGCCAGATTTACAAGTAGATCTCATCAGGCCCGTGATTTGCTCCTCTAGGGGGAACAAGTACATGTTAACCGTAACATGCTTGTTTACTAAATGGGTGGAATGCCTCCCGGCCTCAAATTGCAAGGCAGAAACAGCAGCTTCCCTGATGATCAATCACATCTTCTCACGTTTTGGACTACCCCAAAGGATTGAGTCAGACCGAGGTGGTCACTTCACCAGCGAAGTGATGACAAAGACGTGGGAGATAATTGGGGTAAGAAGGAAATTACACATTGCATACTGCTGTCCTCTAGTGGTGGAGTTGAGCGGTACAATAAAACCATTGTGAGCATATTAAAACAGTTTGTGGCAGACTCTAGGCCAAGTTGGGATATTCGATTACCCCTTGTCCTGATGGCCATCAGATCTACCCTTTCTTCTGCAACTAAAATATCTCCATTTGAGCTGATGACTGGATGAAGGATGGTGCTACCCCAGCATCTGCTCTATAGAACCCAAGAACAGACATTGATAAATGCCTCCACAACTCATGAGTATGTTGAGAATCTGAGAAAACACCATCCACATGCTTTTGCGTATGCTCAGCGGAATCTAGAAAGATCTGCAGACAGTATGACCTTAAGACAATCAAAAAGGAATATCAAGTAGGAGACAGGGTCTACTTGTACAATTTCCAAAGGAAACAAGCCAAGGAGTGCACATTTTTGCTGAGCTGGCGGGGACCTTTTGAAATTGAGGACCAAATCTCACCAGTCGCCTACAGAATCTGCATCCCCAAAGGAAATTTGACAGAAGGGGAAGAGAAGTGGGTCCACATAAACCAGCTAAAGAGTTGCCATCCCAGGCATGCTTTGCGGCGAATAGATGAGCCTACAGAAAACCCAGAGGGAGAGAATGATGAACCCTAGGAAATTGTTTAATTATTATTGAATACATGCGAGGAATATTTTAAATTGTCATTAAATACATGCTGGGAATATTGTAAATTGTCACTGAATGCATGTGTCTATCCCACTGCTGAAATCTCCATTCGAGCAGCAGTGGTACATTTTCATAACTGGGTTATTTTCTGTTTTCTAGTATTGGCACTAAGTATACTTAATCACCAAGGAGGACCTCCTCAGAGACCCAGGAGGAAAAACCAAAGAAATCCGGAGTGTCGCTCCACACAGGAAAAGAAAGCATGTTAGAAGATGGGGTATCGTTCCTATTCCAACCAGAGCCGGCTAGGAGAGTATGTCGCAACAATCAATGACGGGAGAAGAACCTACACCTGAAGAACTGATGTTCTTCACATGGACAGAAAGAAAAATCCCACGTGCCTGACTTCCCCATGACTGGAAGTCAAACCAAAGTCGGGAGGGGGCTTTTGTGGGATATTTTGACCGATGCCAATGTGCCCCACTGCACCACTTTACAAATGGGGAAAGAAACAGCCAAAAATGGATGTGCTAACCCCTGTGCGCGCAAAAACCTGCAAAACTGCGTGTGGGTCACAATCACAAAAGGCTGCTCACCCCTGCCACACAGTCAAAGTGGGGGTGAAAACAGAATTCTCACTGCAGGAACATGCCAGTGTGCTCTGTTCCATTCAACATGAAGCAAGTCTGCAGAATTGGGCTAAAAACCAAAAATGCCTTTAAAATGCAGCTTTGCCACCTTCAAAGTGCTGTTTTGGCGCTAGAGCCATTCATTGTCCAGTGAACCATTGAATTTAAAAGGGTTACAGATCACCCAGGTGGCTCAGAGAAGCCGGGTCTCACTGACTGACTGACAGCAGCTAAGAAATGTATTTCATGAAAAAGGCAGCCCAGCAACATTGTTTTCAGTTCCACGGGAAAAATGCGGCTAAAATGGCAACATGTAACAATTTCAGCTATGTAGAGAGAACTCCAATCAAAGGCTGGGTACATACATTCAGATTGCAGACAAATTCCAGCACTCAAGGACAGAAATAATGCTGTTTATTGATTCTTGCTCGTCACTTTTTCTGTTGTGCCACTCCCTTGCTACATCCTCTTGCACAGAGTTGCTCCCACTGCCAAACATTTGTTATGCAATGCGTGTACTGAACTTGGAACATACACCAAGTGTTTAAGGAAGGCTCCCCAATTGAGGGGACTTGTATGAAAGCGGTTAAATCTCTTTGCAACATCAAGGTTTTGATGCCCTTAACATCCTTGATGATGACTTTACTTGCCTCCTGTGCTTTCCTTGATCTCTTAGCAGCATTTGACACAGGAGACCACCAGACACCAGCCGACATTCCACATTTTCGCATGGGGGTCGGCAAGATCATCCCCAGCTGGTTCAAATGCTCCCTTGCTAACGCCACCAGCTTAACCAAATGTATTCCTCCATATCACCAACTCTACCTATCACCTCTGGAGTCCCACAAGGATCCATCCTCTCCCCGTGATCTTCAACCTCTACACAGAACTACTCAGAATTATCCCGGCTCCACCCAACATCCACCAATATGTAGATGATATGCAGCTCTACCTCAGGATATCCTCAATCAAAGATATCCACAGGCTCAAGGCCTGCCATACATGTATCCAGTCCTGAAAGCCCAGTGCTTACCTGACGTTCAACCCCTACAAGACTTAATTCCTACTGCTGACCAACAACACCAACCTGTCTGATATTCAAACCTGACTCTCTGCTATGAACATGGCGGGTTTCTTACCCGAGCTGGCCACCATTGCCAAGTCCCTAAGGTTTGACATCTTGTCTTGCTCCTTCTCCTGGACCTGTCGGCAGCCTTTGATCTTGTATCCCACGACATTCTCTACCACCACCTCTCCTCCACAGCCAACTTCTCTCAAGAAGCCACCACATGGATCACCTCCTTCCTCCAAGACAGGACCATGCAGGTCTTCTCTGACCTAGCCACGGCATCACCCTCCATCATGCTATGTGGGGTCCCCCAAGGCTCCTGCCTCTCCCCCACCCTCTATAACATCTTCACCCGCCCCCTCTTCCTTATCCTTGACGCCATGGGCATCTCTTATACCAACTACGCCGACGATACACAGATCCTTCTCACCCTGACAGGAGACTATGACACGGACTCTGCTATCCTTAACAACATCTACAACACAATCCAAATGTGGATGGCTATCAACGGCCTCTGCCTTAACTCCGACAAAACTGAGCTCCTACTCGTAGGCTCCCCTGACACCATCAAAAAACTCGACGCACAGTTTAGTCACTTCACTATTGACTCAATCAGGATCCCAGTACTAGACACAGTAAAAACACTAGGCGTCTACTTAGACTCCGACCTATCCATGACCAGACAAGTAAACGCCATTGCCTCCTCTGCTGCTTACCATGCAAAACTCCTTAACGCAATCAGACCTTATCTGTCAAAAGAAACATGCACTAACATAGCCAGGGCCATTACTGGCTCACAGCTTGATTATTGCAATAGTCTCTTCCTAGGGACCTCCAACAAAAACCTTGAAAAGCTCCAAGTAATACAGAACAATGCCCTGCGTGCTGCACAAGGCATTGCCAAGAGAGAGCACATCACCGCTGCCAGAAAAGCATCCCACTGGCTCCCCATAAAGGAAAGGATCTTATTCAAAGCTCTAAGCATCACCCACAAATGCGTCCATCTCGTCGCCCCAATGTACCTTTCCCTTAGGATCCTCCCGGTCTCCTCCGCAAGACCCACCTGGTCACCCTATGCCAGCATGCTCTCAGTACCCAGGGTAAAAAGAGCCAGAGCAGGGGGCTCTAGCTTCCCGTACCTCGCTGCCGTACACTGGAACACCCTCCCTAGCTCCTTGCGCTCTGAACCCTCACTGGCCGCCTTTCGGAAAGCCTTGAAAACGACCCTGTTCACCTAACAAACATATGCCTAGCCTTCATGAATGTTCATGTATGATGCATTACGTGGTATGACTCCACCTATATCTGATCACAGGTCACTGCCTCACTGTTAACCCAAGGCACAACCTGTACCCATTGTAACTAAGTTTTCCTTACAAGTAACAGTGCCACAATGCCCCCGGGCTGTCTGCGCGCTATATAAAGTCAAAAACCATTTTCTTCCACTTTTAGCAACTATACTAAAGCCAAAACTATTGGGGGGGGGGGGTAGTGCTGCGGTTGTGGGGTTTCCCATCTAGTCTGTGATAAAAAACCTGAGCAAAGAAAATGAGCAAAAAGAATTTGAACAGTTGTTTTCGAGCAATAGGCATACATCCTCTTGCTCTATTGTTAACCATATTTCACCTTTCCTGTATGTCAGGGAAGGTTGAACTTCTGATGCATGGGCTGTTTCCAGTGTGTGAATAACGTTTGCACAGTTTCTGCCACTGCTGCATCTGTCTGGTGAAGTAAGGAAGCAATGTGGAGGGGCCTTTTGAACAGTTTGTCAGAAATGGCCGATTTTAAATAACTTTGGCCTTTAATATTGGTTTAAATGCTCAGCTGTCCAGTGAACTAAAGCATGTTTTAGGAAACCTGGCTGAAGAACGTTTGCAATGTCTCTGTTCCAATTCCTTCAAACCAGGTAGACAGGGACGTTATTTCACCAAAATGCTAGGGGAGACATCACACAACCCTTGATCCCCCTGATTACATCACAGGAAGTGATGTAATTTGACCCAGCCCCCAAGTGACATCACAGGAAGTGATGGAAAACGACCTTGTGATTTTTTAGATGCATCTAGCACCCGTATTTCCAGGTGCTCTCATATCAACCAGATATAAGAACCGAGGCACAGAGGGAGGCGTGATTTGTCCCCGATTACACATTTGGGGAATGCCATTTGTTAGGCAGAATCCTGTGCAGTGCCCTTAGGGACCACTACACACAATTAAGACTACAGGTGGCAATACAAGTTTTACCTTTGGTACAAGCCTGTACTACTAGGTTAAAGTGGTAGCAGTAGCAGAGCAGTCAGGCTCATCTCAAGAGTATATGAGCAGTAGCAGGAATTACACAAAGGGACCACAATTACCGTGACACAAGCAAACACTGACTGAAGGTTTGATAAAAAATATAAGTACATTTATTTTTTGACCATTCGTTATAAACACAACACTTCTATTAATTCAAAATTACACGTAAAATACACTACAACCAACCAATTCACTTTCGTACACTCTAACTCAAGGTAAGTACCCTATGTTTTAACAGACCGGTGTTGTGAAACAAAAGACATTACCGGGAATACACTTGCGATCGTTTTTGACAGTAATGACAGTTCGGTCTTACTAAAGAAATGCGTATCCGCGGCAAGAAATGTTACCGGGGCAAAAACACACTTAGCACCTAAGTTAACCAGAGAGAGTTGGGGGCAGAAATCATAGGCAATACTTTTGTCAAGGCAGACAGAATCAGAGAACACTCATAGACAGAAATTCAAGAGTCAATAGGCCGGGCCAGTGTCAAGTGGAACCGGGTTCCTGTTGTCAAGGATCACACAGTCGGAAAGTTCGAGATTCAACGTTGCCAGGAGTACTTAGTTATTGTCAACAGAGGAAGCAAAAGTTATAAAAAGGAGGGAAAACAAGGGCAAGCCTTGGAGGCGAAGAAAAGGGGTTCACCCTAATTCTTCAAGCAGAACACAGTACCTTATTCAATGAAGAAGCTGGTGCCACGTCAGTTGTTCCTGGAGTTTCCTGCAGACCCACGGTTCCTGGGGCTTCGGTGTGAAGGAGGACGTCTGGAGGGGTCTGCACCACACAGAGATGAGGCTGGCAGCAGCGACGGTGAATAAAAGGTGCGCTCCTTAAAAACAGGAGAGGCTCTTCAGATGGCTATCCGGTACACTACAGCAGTGTGCAGCGATTTCGACCAAGAAGAGGATCCTCTGGCTGTGGAAGATGAGCTGGTTATCCCCACCAGGCTCAAGGGAAGAAGACTCCGGACTGGATCTTCTATGGTCGTCGAAGGGAAGGGATGGGGTAGTTGCAGCAGCCGTCGTCTTCTCCGCTTCTCTTCGGTTCCTTGTAGTTCTAGTGGTGACTCTGACTTCTAGCCCAAGAGACCTGCCTTTTATGCGAAAATCCCCCATTCACACAGCCTGGCTGTCAATCACGCAGCAGGGGTGTTGTCCAGCCCGGACAACCACCTCAGCCAATCATGGCAAAGTGCAACTTGGGTTTCCTAGGATACCCTGTGCAGGGGGTGACTACACCCCTCCCTCACATTCAGCCCTCCTAGACACCCAGGCGCCTAGAGGAGGGCTTCTTGGCAGAAGCCCGCCAAAAGACAGTGAACAAAGGAGGCAAACCTGGTTTGCTGCACAAAGTAAAACACAAGAAGGACTTTAACAAAAAGAAATGGTGACTAAACCCGACCAGAGCCAAAAGAAAGAACATTTGGTCAAGCGGGTTTATGTTCGAGGCTAATATAATAGCCTAAAACAATAGCACGTTTATATAGTATAATCACGGTAGAAAAG
The DNA here is from genome assembly GCF_040938575.1 of Ambystoma mexicanum. NCBI lineage: Eukaryota > Metazoa > Chordata > Amphibia > Caudata > Ambystomatidae > Ambystoma > Ambystoma mexicanum. The sequence goes on from NC_090924.1 coordinate 1,046,279,202, forward strand.
TTAGGGTAGATACCACTGCCACCAGCCAAGTCTAAATGTTAAAAGAGCGAAACAATGCTCTAGGAAGTACAGATAAAAAGGGATACGGAGTAACCCTTTCCAGTACTCCATGTAAAATGGGGTGTACTGGATCTGTCGTTAAATGACTAAGTAAAGTTAATGGCAACTTTACCCTTTTCTGGGGGAAAGTAGTCAGCCTCAGAAATGGAGTCAGTGGGAAGTCTAAAAGACAACCCTGTGTCACTGCACTGAAGGTGCTGTGTAACACACAAAAGAAGGGGGCTACTGAAGTGGTGTACTCCAGAGCCCACAGTCACAAAAACAGATGAAATACACATGGCAAAACATGGGTAAGAGTGGGGGAAAAGCTCACACTCTTACCAAGTGAAAAAAAAATAACTCCAAAAGTCCAACAAAGCTGCTGGGGGACTCACTAGGTGAGGGAAATTAGCCATAAAGTGAGAATTCTCCCTAACACCATTTTCCAGATTCGACGTGGGGTCTACATGTAAAACATACATAATGCAGTATTTCTGACAGGGTAAACAAAATATGTAACACAGGCTACAGTTAGTGTATGAAACATCTATAGATCAAAGGACACAGAAGTACGTGCTATCTGTGGCAATCTGTGGTATCAACAAAATTCCCTGGTTATCAATGTATATATGATTCAGCTACCACTACGATAGAAGAAACCTATTAGACTGCTCTGCGTGCACAGAGGGCAGTGCACCTGATAATGTTGTCATTGCTGCACACATATATTCATAGCACCAAACAGTTATTTAAATTTCAAAACACCCACGAGTTGCTTCTCACCCAAGGACTCTCTGGCAGACTTTAAGGCACGCACTGCACACTACCCCTTTGTAAGCCCTAGTGGTGCCCAATGGCGTAGCACAAAATTTGGCAGATCCCCTGTGAGCCATACTGTGGGGGTCCTCCCAAAGCTCCTTAACAAAGCACAGGGCACGCCACACACTGGGCCGGTCCAGACCACCACGTGTGTGCAATGTCCATGATGATTATACCACTGCAGGGGCATGCACTACTGCAAGTGAATGAAGTAAATATGTTTTTCAATCAAAGCTTAAATCTTTAATGTAACATAGAGAGAAGGGGGCAGTGCCTGGTCCACAAATATGCCAGCCACCAGTGGTGATTGGTGAATTGTTTTTTTAGAGGGTGTAAATATTTGCCACAAGGATGTGATTGCGACTCAGCATAGTGAGGAAGCCAGAACTAATGAAAATGGGTTGGGGGGCGGCAGGGGGATCTTCTCCCTCCCCAGAGTAAATGTTTTGAATAATGGGCTCAAATGGTGCATTACACAGCACACTTTCTGGGAAAATTTGGGTAAAAGTTGGGGTAAATCATGAAAAAAAGTACAATAGATGCAAGTCACCAAAAGTGCACAGGACATCATGCAAGTCTCTTCAATATATGCCAGTATAAAAATATGTGCAGTATTCCCATATAAAACCATACTTTTGTTCGCTTCAAGACGCTTCAAGACGTTTTTCTATAGTATCATTACTGGCACTGGGAATGAAACTGGCTTTGCCAATACATGCCAGTACTCCTATCTATGAACATACTCCCGTTGGTTTGCCCATTACAAGTGACATGTAACAATAGGAAAATCTGTCCAAACTGTTTCCAATGTAAACCAGTCTAGACCCATAAGAACACGTATCTTGCTTGATTCGTCATAGATGTTCAGTTAATAAAAAGTCATGCTACCGTGAAGAATATACAGGCCGCTTCACCAAAACATCAGTCTAGCGAGGTAACACTACTTATCATGCTTGCTTTTTTAAAGATGCTGAGTAATAAATGTCATGCCACAGTAAGCAATGGCTAGACTGACTGCAATCAAAAGGCCAGTCTAGCCAGGGAATGTCACACATGAAATTGTCTTTGCCCAGAAATACCAGTAAAACATGTAAAGGCAATAAGGGATGTGGCAAAAATGCTCCACTGATCCGCAGACTATCAGGGCCTTACACACATATGCATCTCCTTTCACCCACCGGTCACTCACCCATACATCTCCACTGGCACTCACACTGGATTCCCCACACAGGCACACACCAAACCACACCCAGAATATTCAAACACACATGTAGGCTCATTCATCCACCAGTCCCTCAATCATACACCTTTTCTTACCTCCATCCATTGCATTTTCTCTACAGGCACACACCCACTCAGAATATTCAAAAACACACCATCACATTCACACTCATTCACCCATACTCACACACAGATTTTGTTACATTCACTCATTGCATTCTCTACACAGGCACACACCCATCCACTCATTGCAGTCTCTACATAGGCACACACCCACTCACCCAGAACATTCAAAAACACACATCACATGGTTACCAGACATTTGGTCGAAAAAAATTGGTCGACCAGACAAATGGTCGAACCAATTTGGTCGAAAACCAAATGGTCGAATTTTTTTATTTTTTTATTTTAACCATTTTTTTTTTTTTTTGGGGGGGTCCCCCCAACCCCATTTTTTTCTCTAAAAACCCCTTTTTTTACAAAACGAAAACCCGAAAAATAAATATATAAATAAAAAAAAAAATTCGACCATTTGGTTTTCGACCAAATTGCGTCGACCAAATTGCAGTCGACCAGTTTTTTTTCGACCAATTGACTGGACACCACATCACATCACTTCCCATGCACCCACCAGTCACTCACACGTTCGCTTACATCCACTCATTCCATTCTCTACACAGGCACACACCCACCCACCCAGAACATTCAAAAACACAGATCACATTACATCACTTCTCATTCACCCACCAGTCACTCACACTTTCTCTTTCATCCACTCATTATATTCTCTACACAGGCACACACCCACCCACCCAGAACATTCAAAAACACACATTACATCACTTCTCATTCACCCACCAGTCACTCACACATTCTTTTCCATCCACTCATTGCATTCCCTATACAGGCACACACCCACCCACGCAAAACATTCTAAACACACATCACATCACTTCGCATTCACCCACCAGTCACTCACACCTTCTCTTACATCCACGCATTGCATTCTCTATACAGGCACATACCCACCCACCCAGAACACTCAAAAACACACACTACAACACATCACTTCTCATTCACCCACCCACCAGTCACTCACATCTTCTCTTATATCCACTCATTACATTGTCTACACAGGCACACATCCACCCACACAGTAATTTCAAAATCACACATCACATCAATTCTCATTCACCCAACAGTCACTCACAATTTCTCTTACATCCACTCATTACATTCTCTGTGCACATGCACACACCCACCCACCCACGCAGAACATTCAAAATATCACATCACATCACTTCTCATTCACGCACCGGTCACTCACACCTTCTCTTACATTCACTTGCTGCATTCTCTACCCAGGCACACACCCACCCACCCAGAACATTCAAAAACAAACATCACATCACTTCTCATTCACATACATAGATCTGACACGCACTTCACACATGCAAAACACACATCATATTGCACAAAAAAAGCCTTCTTACCTTTTTCTTGCAGCTTCGGTCTGTCCTTCCAGGCCCCCTGTTCTCCGTGCTGCTCACAAACAGAAACCAGGAAGCTGCAAGAGCTTTCTGGTTCCTGTATTTCAGCTGCAAGGAAGCCTGTGACATGTGCAACATGTCACGGTCAGCTCCAACCCCTACTTAGTGTCTCCCCGGCTTAGCTTTCACCGTGATGGGTGAGGACTGGGCCAAGGACCCATCAGACGTGGTGTGGCGGGACCCCAGCGCCGTGGGAGGGTCTGCTACACCAGGAGTACCCGGTTTAAAGTTTGGGTCGCTAGGAACCTGGCGACCCCCAAATGACGTCCCTGCAGGCAGAACCACAGCCCCATTTTCACATCCAGCACTATGGGTGGGGTGGCTCCTTGGTGATAATCATACTGGCTAAAGAACTTTCAACAGGCAGATTATTTGGGTAGCATATCACCTGCGTGTGGCTGGTGGAGGCAGTCCCACTCACCTGCTTGTGGCTGGTGAAGGTAGTTCCACTACTATCTTCTGAGGAAGGATTGCACAGGGGCAGCGTGTTTGTCATGGAAGCAAGACAACGCAGCGCAACACCGGTTCAAATCCCAATCCAGTGCATAGAAACCACTCTCTGTTTTTAAGCACGTTATAAAAGAACATTATCCTTCTTCAAAATCTCCATGATGCCAAAGGAATTGTCTCCACTTGGATTTGAATACATAGCCAAGTGAAGGGTATTTTTTGGCCATCTCTGATGCCTACAAAGAGAGTGTCAATGGGGCTACGACCATGACCAAGGTAGCAGAGTTGGTGGTAAAGCTACAGGCAGCCGCTAAAACCCTCTGCCTTATCACTGATTTGAGTGACAGTTTCTGCTACTCAGTTCTGTCAAGGCAAAACGGAGATTGGTGGAGGTATGTCAGAGGCAGAAATACTGCAATCAAAACTCAGAAGTACCTTCACCTCCAAATTGAGAAGCATGCAGATGGAGAGCCAGCAATGTCTACGGAAGAAAGCTTTTGCCTCCTTCTGAAACCTATATATAAGCATTTGGTGTATGTAGTATTTGCCTCTTTCTGTCCTTTCCTGCTGTAATTACTTTTTTATCTTCTCCGACCTTGACTATTGTTCTGCTATTTTCATTGGCTCTTACCTTACCCCTCTTCACTCAGTCACCAATTCTGCCATCTACTTTCTTTTCTCACTCCCTCCACTCCAGTCTTCTGTGTCCTCTTCTCTTCAATCTCACTCCTTCTCTGATTCACGTCTCCTATTCCATTTTCTTTGTATCGTCTTTAAATGCTATTACAAACTTGCACCCCCTGTCTTGCTGCTCTTTTTTCACCATAGTCCCCTCACTGTGCCATTCACCCATAGCATAATCTGTTATCTTCTGCTAAACCACCCTGAGCGCCTTCCGTTTCTGCTTGTTTCCCTTCTTGCTCCTAAAATCTGGAACTCCTGACATTTGCTCCTCACCCTCGCTTAAAACCCCACTTCTTTTTCCCTTTTTATCAATTATTAAGTGCATTATAGTTAGTGAGAAAAGCCTTTCACACTATATACAATTTTCAAAAACATACACTTCAGAAAATTCAAAATACATCAGTTCCTAACAAAAAAAAGCATTTAGATATGAAAAATATGTCAATTTTGTCAATTTCATCAAAGTTAAAAACAATAAAATGAACAATGATTCAGCTGAAATATATATATATATATATATATAATAAATTACATTACATTTAAAGGATAATGTATCCAAAAGTAAATAAAAGCCAAATCAAGTAAGGAGTGAATCGAGGTTTTTCTTTGCTCGGATCAAGATCTGGTAAGCCGCCGCTAGAGATTACTATGGATTTAGCCCCAAAAATAGATGCCCAAAACTGGTCAGTCCAGTAAGTGGGGAAATTAGCATAGCCTTTCTCATATTCCCAAGTCAGTGTGGGGCAGGCCTCCAGTATGTGACTGGTAGTTTTGATGTTTTGTTGACACCTCCTGCATGTATGTTCATCTAATGGAATACCTTTCCAGGCTCCCACATATTCTAAAACTGGAAGGATGTCCATACGTAAAAACATTGTAATTCGTATTAAAGCCGGGCAATGCAATTTTGTCAAATAAGTGTGCAGGTTTTCTTAAAACATGCCCTGGTGGGTATATAATACATACTGTCTCTTTTTAGCCAGTATAGAGATCGACTGCGCTCAGTCCCATTCGATTGTTTTCTTTTTTAGTTTTTGAGGGAATAGTGCTTGGTCTTGTACAGCAGGAAAGGACAGCTTAATCATATCTAGATGAGCTGTTATGGCAGCTACCAATTCCTTATGCGTTATATTTGTCGATTTCCAATTAGCATGGTCCACTGTCAAGCCCAATGGAGATCCTTTACCAACATTTTCTGTGTTAACTTTTATCAAAAACATGCACTTTGCCATTTTTCAGAGTGACATAAGGGATTGTAACCCAGTTCTAATCTTATTACTTCGACTTGTATAGCTCCCTATAGACCCAGCAGTGAGCGCAGTATTTTTGCCTCCAGCTTTTTCAGCCAGACAACCCCCTTCTCAGGAAGGACCTCTAGTGTGTATAGTATGCCCGGGGTTATGCATTCCTTGTATGCTTCCAGGTTTGCCTCAATAGATTGCCACCTACACCAATCTACACCCTCTTGATAGCCAGCCATTTACACTATGCCTTAGGTGGGAGAGTCTCAGAGTAAAACATGAGAGAGCTGGAGCACAAAGGGGGAGGTCTATGCAGCCCTTTCAAAACCCAGTTTGTTGGTAACTTAGAAAGTTGTTCGCGTTCAACCAGGCTGTTGGCATATCCAGCAGGAGGGAAGCAATATCCAGCAGGAGGGAAGCAAACATGTTTGCTCCTAAATCCAGCATTGCTAACAGTCTGTAGTTATTTGGGTCGAGACAAGAACCCTTATTGTGAACAGGGATGAGAATGGATTGTTTCCAGGAATGTAGAACCTTGCTAATCTTGATGAGGTAGAGGAAGAGCTTATGCATCATAGGAGCCCACAATTGGGGATTTTGCTTAGTAACTGCATTGGAAAGCCCGTCCGGGCCAGGGTCCCTTGTGGCTTTTGCTTTTGTTATCAGCCTGACCATGTCCTTTTCCTCAAGATGAGGCAGAATAGATTTACCCATGCTTGAGGCCAGTCTCCCAATACATCCCTGAAATATGAGATCCCCAAACCTCTTTTGTGGTGCTGCAAATTTCAAGAGCTGCATCTCCAGTACTACAATAATGCAGCAAATGCCAGATTTTTTTGGTGTCATTTGTTTTCATCAAGGTCTGGATCATCTTCCATTTAGCTGAGTCTGTGTCAAATTTATGGCTGCGGACCCAATTCTCATATTGGGTGCGGAGTACTATAACCTGTTTTCTTTTCACACTCGACCAATATTAGTTTCGGGAGGATAGCTCAGGGGCAACGTGCCTCCCCTCCTGATCTTACAGATAGCTGCATGTAAAACTCTCTTCCTCATACCGATGGTCAAGTCGTAAGGAACCACGGGCTTCTCAAACATTTATGTGCAAACAAATGTCTACATTTTGTCGGGCAGAAATTATTTGACATCCTCTCAAGATCCCAATTGCTGCTAGACAATAATTCCATGGGGGGGTTCAACCACTTCTGGACAAAGAGGAGTTTAGACTGTTGGTGTTTCTCTTGGTCCATACTACTCGATTTCCCTGGATGCTAACTGTAGTATTTACGTTAGGCTGCTCAAATCAGTCGTCAGAATAGAAAACTCTTTAAAATGAAGACTGATTGGAGCGTTAATAAATGCAAAATCAATAAAACTCCTCGATCATCCATTACTTGAAGTAATCACAGGGCACCTGTCGTTGCACTCGAGAGGGCATTAGTCAAACTCTGATAATAGATCCAGCCATCGGCCGCCTCTTTTTCTTTTTTGCGTCTTGGGCATCACTTCATTCGATTCAAAATTGAAGCCTCCGCACCCTCCCGGGTGCCCAGATTGTACCAAGACATTAACACATCATATACCACCTTCATTAGTTCATCTGTGATTCGGCCATCAAGGGGGGTCATAGAGAGTTGCAATCAAGTTTGTATTCTGTCAACCGAGAAATTAGGCAGTGTCGCACACAAGAAATTCGGGTCGCTTCTTACACCAGGCATTATTCTTAAGGAGAGGTCCAATTTTGCACCAATGCAGAGTTCTCCCTTCGGGCGCCCCCCCCCCAAGGGTGTGCCAAGAGAAAAACCAGAGAAAATCCATCCAGTTCAATCTCGGTCAAAGGCCAGGTCTCTTGTAATAGGAACAATTGTGCTTCCTGCAGCATTTCTTTTCAAGTTGGATGTTGCGAGAAGGAGTGATAACCCCAAGTGTTCCATGAGAGAGCAAACAATGGCAGGTCATTCATTGGCTTCCTTGGTCAGGGCAAGGCATATATAGGGGAAACCCGATGCCTTCCAGTCAAGGCGGGGCTGAAATGATCTCTGTAAACTGAGATATACTAAATGTTATGGCCCATTTCCACAAGGAATCATGCTAGTTGACTTCTTCTCATTGCATATAGTGGGGCAAATTGCTGGTTCCTATTCGGTTTTGGCTTAAAGAATAATATTTAAATACCCAGTATTTTGCAGGGCCAAAGAGCATGTACATATTCTTTCCACCACAAGTGGGGAAATGAAGTGGTCAGAACCCAATTTGTCACGCTGTAGCAATCTGGTAGTTTTATACATTTGAAATAACTGTCAGTGATTTATTCAGATTATGGGCATTTGTCAGGATTGCCGAGTCCATCTCATTGTTAGTCAGGTGATTGTTCAAGTTTAGTGAATTGTTTTGAAGAACACTCATCAATGTTGTAGGTTGTTTTAATTCAGATTTATTTGACTCAAAGTATCAGTAACGTTCGTACCCATTACTGATCTCAGGCCCACTAACGTGGAGTCACAGCATTCCGCCTCTTTGGTAAGCTCCAATAGAATGCCAGTATGAGACTGCACCCCTCCCTTCAATAGTTCGAAGATGTTGACAAGTGAATTTATTATGAAGTTTAGTGCTGTTAGGGTTGTTTCACTTGGGCCCTGTGGGGGTGGTGCATTATTTGATCTTTTGTGATTGGAATTGGGTTGTTTACATTGTTTGTGTCGTCTGGTACCAAGATATCATTTAGCTGGTCCAGTGAGTCTTGCAAGCACACCAGAGCCAATGTTATCATGATTGGGCACAAATATAGCTCCATTTGGTGTGCTTTATTCATTTCCATTCCAGAAGTGTTTATGTCTCTTATTTGCTGGCTAGAGACCAATACCTCTGTCTCACAGGCCACGCTGTCATCCAGAACCTGAACTGAAATATCAGGCTGTTGCTCCTACTGGGCCCTTTGAGAAGAAGTCAGATATTTTTCTTTTCATGGAGGTAGCCGACAGAGTGGACTCATTTCTGTTTTGAAAAGCTTGCTTGAGTTTTTTATTTGTCGGCAGGGGATAGGAGGCAACGTTCTAATTGTTTGCTTGTAACCTGTTACTTCCCCGCAGATGACAGTTTGCCATGGGTGTATGATGGAAATCGCCCTGCACTTCACCATCCCAGGCTATGTAACCAATGCCCATGGCCTTCGGGTCATTGCAGAGACTACCACTATGCGGCTTATAAATGCTGCTCATGCCGGCCGTATTACACCAGGCTTTGAATTTTGATAGTTTTTTTCCCCAGGACAGGCTAGACCGTCAATGTCTCTGCGGGCAAGTGTGACCACTGTCTCTCTACTGCTGCACCGCTGGTTCTGGCACTGATCCTGTAACTACGTCATGACTTGTGGAAGGGTTAGTGCTTTAGTCTGTTCACCGGCTTTTCATTAAGTTAGGCAGACCCCACCTCGCAGGTGAAACACACTTTCATGGATTTGAGCAGCACCACGACAGCCTCCAAAATTGACTGTGCTGCTGTTTCACTGTGGAGCTTTATAGGTATTTTTTTTTTTTTTTTCTTTACTTGTATATAATCAAAACAAAATTTGATTTTTACAAGAAATCACAACTCACAAATTTGATGCACACATATGAAATGTTACACGACAAGAGTTGAGACTAAATAGAATTTGGAAGAAAGAAAGAAAAAAAGTCGGCCAGAAGGACAAAAGAAATAAAATTTCTGCTAGACGGTGCTGCATGGACTGCCAGTCTCTGTTGCTAGTTTGATTGATGCCTCCAACATCTTTACTGCTGCAGTGGACCATTTGGTCTTTTCACCTGCTACCAGGCGACACCACCATGTGTCCTCCTCACGCAGAGATGTATTTTGCATTAGGGGTAGCAGAAAAGCTTCTCGCAGATGTGCTGTTTTCGTGCAGTTTAGGAGTAAATGTCTTACAGTTTCTACTTCTTGTGATTCTGGGCACAGTCTGCACATTTTTGACAAAGTTTTTGTCCGAATGGCTTTAATTTCTTGGGTTAAAATTAGATTCAGTCTTATTTTCATAAATGTTTTCTGCAGTCTCTTATCAGGAAATTTAATACAATAGTTCAGTGGCAAAGTGAGCTTATTTGTTGTCGGCGGTAAGTGGGCAAGTAGTTTGTTTGCCATTGCTGATTCACAAGTTTGAATCCAGTCTTCTTGAGCTATTTTTTTCTTTATCTTCTCAGGTTTTAACATTAAGTCCTCTGGCGTACAAGCTAACTCTGCCAGATTTTTTTGCAGTTCTTGCTCCCATTTGTTCAAGGCGGGGCAGTGGCCTTGAGTAAGTTCCCTGCGAATGGCCTTGACTAATGGTAGGGCGTCTGGTGAGATGATTTTTCGCAGTAGTCTTAACTGGCTTTGTTTCACAGCCGCTTTCAGCGATAGTAAGCCCAGTTCACGTCTAATAGCTGTAATTGACGTTGATTTTGGAAGACCCAAAACTGTTTTCCACAAATATCCTTCTAATTTAGACCATGTTGAATCTTGGAAATGTAGTGCCGCGTCCATAGCGTAAGTCATCGCAGGGACTACCTTTTGTTTGTAAAATTGGATCGCAGGCAATAAAGAACATTTTCCAAATTTCCGATCTACAAGCTTCGTCTGGGTAGTTAATGTTTTTATTTTTGGCCATAAGGCCAAGTGAATAGCCTTTTCTGAGCGTGTGTCGTCAAGCATTATTCCCAAATATTTTATGGAGGTTACAATTTCAATCTTCTTTTTATTCAAAAACCAGCGCTCACTGATGGACGATTTGTTTTTCCCCATATTCAGGATTTTAGATTTGGTGATGTTTATTTCCAGATCATTTCGCTCGATATACTTTGCCAAGTTGTCTAGTTGGCGCTGGAGCCCTATTTGGGTCTGATCTATTAGGATCAGATCGTCCGCGTAGAGTAGTCTAGATATTACGGTGTTTCCTACTCTTGGTGGAAAAGCTCTTACCGCTGGTTGAGTATATTGAAAGTCCCCCAAAAACGCGATGAAAAGTGCCGGGGCGAGAGGACATCCTTGCTTCACGCCACGTTCCGATGGGAATTGTTCGGTCAGCATGCCTTGTCTATTTAGACAAACTCTCAATTTTGTGTCTGTATGGAGAGCAATGATCGGTTCTAGGATTTCTCCCGGGCAGTTCCAATTTGATAATTTTAACCATAGCTTCCGTCGACTGATTTTGTCAAACGCTTGCGTTAAATCTATAAACGCTATGAAAACTTTTGGGGCACCGTTTTTCACATTTTCTTTTATGATATTTAATATCATAATGTTGATACTCGTACTTGCGTTTTTTACAAAGCCCGTTTGCAGTTCATCATAACAGGGCGCAGTTCTTGCCCATCTATGGAATCTGGTAAGTAAAAGGGTTGCGAATATCTTGCCCATAATGTCCAAGAGGGCTATAGGACGGTAGTTCGCTGGATTTTCTCTATTTCCCTTTTTAAAGACGGGCACTATCAATGCTTCCGTCCATGTTTTGGGAATTTGTTTCTTAGTCTGGCATTGATTGAATATTTTTGTTATCAAGTCTGCCCATTCCTGAGGATGTTGTTTTAGATCCATATTGGTTAGACCATCTGGCCCCGGTGCCCTAGATGTCTTCAGCTTCAATATGGTAGCCAGAATTTCTTGTTGATCTGCAAGGTGAACCCATGTTGACTTTATAGGAGGTGTAAAGCTTCCAGTAGTTTCAGGTATGGCTGCGAACTGGGCTACAAAAAAAGTTGTCCAGCTCGACTCCGATATTACATTTGCGATCTGATTTGTTGTCTCTCGGCTTTTGTTTTTAATCAGCGCCCAAAAATCTCTAGAGTTTTTTGACGTCAGCGTTTTTAGCATTTGTTCAGCGTCATTCTGATACATGACTCCTTTATGTTGCTTTAGCCATGTTTTGTATGTTTTTGCGGCTGCTATAGCAATTGCTTCATACTCAATATTGCCGGAAACTCTAGCCAGACGCCTCAATTTACGAACTTCTCTTCTTCTCAAAACCACTTGCTGATCATATTTGTGTGCCCTATTTTCGTTTGAGGAAGGAAGGTTTCTTTGCGCTTTTCTATAATTCACAAGAAATGGAATATAGTTTGGCCTGTTTTGCGCATATGCAGTGGTTTTTTCTTCGTTGTCAAATTTCTGCGAAATCTCCTTAATGTTTGCTGCTGTTAGTTTTATTCCTGAGGACTTGCGCGATACCTCCACGTCAAATGGATACATTTCTCTTGGAATATTAACTGACTCAAAAGTCATTGACAAAAGATTATGGTCACTGGCTTGAGTTCTGAGGACCTCGTAGGTTTCCACGAAAGATATTAAGGAATGTGAGATGAAAATATAGTCCAGCGTTGCGAAGGTGTCGAGCCGTTCCCAAGTTGGAATCGTTGGCAACTGGCCTCGGAGGGTTGCCACATTATGGAAGTTTCTCGAATCCATAAAATCAGACCATAGCACACCTCGTTCTCGAGATGTCGAAGAATGACTACTTAAGGGGGGTTGTTCACACCTGGCGTTCAAATCTCCGCAGATGACAATGTGGTCAGTAAGCAGTTCAATAGTGAATTTGTCTATGGTATCCGCGATGGCATTACAAAAATCGGTGCTCTTTGTTCTTTGCGGGTTCCAGTAGACATTTATAATGGCTAAATTGGATTTAGTTTGCTCTCGAGATGGCCTTTCTAGATGACGCCATTCCGTTAGTATGGCCAAAATACCATATGTTTCTGTCACTTTTTTTATAACCGAGATACCAGATCCTAATTTGACCGCGGTTAGAAGACCAGATGATGGTCTACCAAACATGCCCTTACTAGCAAGGGAGACACAGGTTTCGTATCCATCGATTGTGGGTTGTTCCATCAGCCAGGTTTCCTGGAGGCAGATGATATCAAACTGAGACAGGTCAAAAGCATCGGGTTTGGTCAGGTGTTCGTGGCCTCTCGTATTCCATGAGCACATGGATGTTTCCTTAGATTGCATATCTTGAAGGTGTTCAGCAGTTTTTCGGCGAGTCGGCGTCCCTAAACAATTTCGTTGTTATTTTTGTGAATTAGGATTTAACACCTTTTTCAGCCATCTCCATGGGCCTGTAGGTTCGCGTTTTTTGTTGTGGGACCGGTCAGAGGTTTGGTCAGACGACGATGCACGGCTGCGGTTTTTTCCCCATCTGTCGTTCATTCTTATGCTTTCTGTATGTTTTAACTTCTTATACTTTACATTTTCATTTATTGCGTTGTAGTTTGAATGTAATCTCTCTCTCCCAATATCTCCAACCTACTTGTACTTTTCCTCTCTTTTCTTGGCAGTATGGAGTACTGTATGCGTTTGTCGTCCAGGTTCTTTTTCCGTCAGATTTTGATGAGAACTCTCTTTCACATTCACTGATGTTGTAAGTTCCACAAGGGCAAAGCCCATCTCCTTTAAGGCGATCATCACGTCTTGGTTTAGATCTGTACTTGCAGCCTTTCTAACATGCAGGTATGCTTTAGCCTTCTTGTGTCTGTGATAAGGTTCGATCAACACCAAATCTGCAGTATCTAATGCTTTCAACTTTGGTATTTTGGCTAGGATATTTAGAATCGTCTTTCTGTTTAGGATTAGAAAGTTTTTTCCAGGCGTCAGTTGCTCCATCTTGAAAGTTCGTGTTTGCATAAGTCTCGTAGCCATAATTAATCCTGTCTGTGATTTTGTCGTTTTATGTTCATTTATGATCTTTTGCCTATTTACCGGGCTGTCCATTTTATCTGGATTTTGATTTTCTTTCTGATGAGTTGTCTTTGCTGAGTCCAAGGGGGCACTAACCACTTCTTTGTAGATATTGATTTTGGTGGTCTGAGTACCCAGTGTAGTCGTAACTAATTGGGATAGTTTTTGTTCCCCCTGAGCAACAATGCTTTTTTCTACGGTTTCTGTCTGCTCTTTATTTACGTCGATATCAGCTGGAGAATCATCGACTCCTTCATGGTCCATATGAACTGTTAGATCCATAAGTAACAAATTACTCGAAAGGTCAGTTGGAGATGTGACAGAATTATCTAATTCAATTATCGCTTCATCCTTCGTTGAGTTTTTGCAGGCTGGGCCTCCAGGTCTCGTCGAGGTTTTGAATGCTATCGCAGCTTTGGGAGCAATTAATTGCGTTGACTTTGTAAAGTTGAAAATAGCGGGAGTTTTGGACTTATCCTTATTTGTTTGTTCCTTTTGCCGTTTCGGGTCAGAATGGTAGGTTGTCTTGATAGGAGCGCCATTTGCGCCATTGGTTTTCAAATTTTTTGTTCCCAAGGTTGAAACATGCTTCGTTTGGGAATTTTGATTAGATTCTCCTGGACCATTTGTGTTAAATTTGCTTTCGATTAAGTTTATTAGTTGTATGAATTTTTCATCTTGATGTTTTTCCTTCTCGATATTTTGTTGAGTTAGCGCTGTTATAAAGCCCTCTAAAAAGGTTACTCTTGTATTTATTGAAGCTGAAAGTGTTAATGAGTCTTTCATTGAATCGTTTATTGACTCATATAACTTTACAAATGGTGCCAGACCCACTGTTATTGCTGACATAATCGTGAGAAGGTCCGGTTTTTTTGTTGGAGTCTCTTTGGACAGATTTCCCAAGGTATCACTAATTCTGCCATTTCTAACCGGAGTTGAGACATTAATTAAATGTTCATTTTGAGTTGGAGGTCTCCTAGAAGGGGAGTCAGTGTTATTCCTTGTTTGACCCCCCTGGGCTAATCCTGGTTGAAGTTGGACCTGTTGGGATAAAGTTCGATGTTCCCGACCACAAATCATGTTAACTGATGGTGTTAATAAGGCATTTCCTAGTTCAGGCCTTTCAGGATGGTGGAGAGGGACTTCAGCATCAAGCAGGCTAGTTTGAGCCACAGCTGAGCCTCTAGGCAGCAGGTTTTGGCCTTTGGTCATCTCCTTTGGATCAGTAGCGTTCAGTAAGCCCAAAACCGTAACTTGTGCACAGGTGGTCTTTTCCGAGATGGTTTGAGGTATAGATGGTGTAGGTTTTCTTTGATGCACGGCTATATTTACTGAGGGCGCTTCTAAAACTGCGTCCAGTATTTCAGCATCTGAAAGTTCCACCTCGGATTCGACTTTTCTTTTTGTTTGTTTAAGGAAAAAGTCTTTAAGGGAGTGAGTCGTTAGGGAATTTTGCGAAAGTAACTTTCCTGATTCTCCCTTTTGGGCTGATGGTCTAGAGCCTTTTTTTTGATGTTGACGTTCTTGAGACATAAGATCCCCTTGCTCTTTTAGGATCTTTTTTGTCAAGGCTCTTTTTTTCAGTAATGCCATTGCAATGTCTCTTTTTGACTGATAATATCATTTGCTGATAAGTTCGATGGACTATGTATTAAATCGCGTTCTAAATCCGGGTCCGCAAAATCATTTCCCCCTGAATTACAAAGGTTACTTTGTGTGTGAGGAGGCCGCAGAGAGACAGCCGAGGCAGCAGAGGGCGCCTCCAGAAATTCAGAACGCCTATTTAGCGCTTCTCTGTCTTGAGTTGAATGAGACAGAGCCGGTGTTGTACGGGAAAGAGCCTCTCCATCCGCGTCCCTTTCCGAACCATCTCCCACGGCTTGGACTAAGGAAGCACCAGACCCGGCCGCTTCCCGGTCCTTGTCGGTTCCTGCACCGTCCGGCTCGGCTCCCACGGGCGCCTCCACGAACCGAGAGCTGAGGTCGGCCTTGCGGCGTCCTTCGACACCGCGCGGCTCCACCCCACTCGCCACGGCGGAGGCCCGCGGATCACAGAGGAGCGGTCGCGAAAGAGAGCGAGCCTCCGGGAGTGCTGCCGCCGCTATCAAGGGAGGGCTTGTCGGACGTCGGAGCGAAGAAGTCTCTGCAGTGTGGACCACGGCCTCCTCCTCCTCAGGTAAAGGTTCGATCGCCCGCATTAAAAGCGGGGTTGAAGATTGAAATTGGGGGACTGGAAAGACTCGAGGGGATAAAGGTGTAGATGAGACGGGTGAGTCGCCCCCACTGCTATTGTCAATGCTCGGCTCAGAATCTCTATTTACTGCATCATCCTCTACGTCCTCGAAGTCAATGGTTGCGCCCCCTATAAGACAGGGCACCGTGTCACTTGGAAAGGGTGCCATTTGAGCAAGTGTAGTGAAAACTTTACTCTGTGTAGACATATTGGCGTTTAAGGTGGTACCATCTTTTATAGACCCCGCACTTAAACTTTCCCGGGGTCTATTCTGATTCTGTAATCGAACATATTTGCTCCTCAACACCCTACCTGAAGAACTTTTTTGTTCAGGCTGGGGTTGGGGAGAAGAGTTTTCCAAGATGGGTGAATTTTCAGTATTTGAGTCTGTCGCACTAGAGAGCAAAGGCAACGTTTTAGGGTCTATTTGCAATACCATGTCTCCTCACTAGACGGACTCTGGCGGTGCTCGTACCGCAGGGTGATTACAATACCACAGCCCGCGGCTCACCGTGGAACACCGGAGAACACTTTTCCTTCACTTCTCCTTCCGCTTCGCTTCGCTTTTGCCGTGCAAGGAGGCTTTGAAGGGTGAAAACGCACGTTGCACACTGGGAAAGCTGCTTAAAGAGGTAGCAGCCTGCAGCCTTTCTCAAACACCGGAGAACACTTTTCCTTCACTTCTCCTTCCGCTTCGCCAGGTATGGTAATTCAGGTCCTTGAATCTGCGCACTTCAGGCTTGAAGTGCACTACGCCAGAGGTTGCTAGACGGCTATATGCTTAGCTCTGTGGGTGCGTACAATCTGTTAGCACCTGGCAACAGTGCTCAAATACACTCTGCTAAGTGAAAGAGCACCCAGTACTTGAGTGAATGCACATATATTGCTGCCTCGAGAGCAGAAGAGATTGAACATGGGAGACCTGCGCCCAACATTTAGGCAGGTCCTTCCACAAGAGGGTCTTCAGTTTATACCACAATACAGTGCACCTCTCTCTGCACTTCGGATGTCACAAACTCACAATATTAAACCATACTGGACTTGAAGCTCTTCTTGGAGCTCTTCTAACCATAAGGTTGAATGTAGCAAACAGTGCTTCCTCCTCGCACTCTCAATATTTAACCAATAACACACACCTCAAAGGGTATCTGATTGAAACAACCCCACAGTCACTCTGTGTCGAGGGTAGGAGTCCTTATACAGTAGATGGTGTATGGCCCTCACCAACCTGATACTACAGGTCATGAACTCATAAACACCAAATACACTATAGCCCTCTAGTGCACAAAAATCATTACAGGCGTTGCAGCTTACCACAATAGACCGACCTTTGAACATCCTTACCACCACTCGATCTGCTCAAGCTGCTGGCCTCAAGCTGTTGCACACTCTAATGGACCACTGCACACTCTGAGCGGCCGGCTTCTCAGGGGCCACCAACTGAATCCAGGAGATACAGCACCCTTGCTTCACACATCACACTTACAGCTCACCCTCATCAATGAAAGTCCACAACAGTAGGGCACTGTAGTTTAGCCTGCCACCATAGCTTCACCGTAGCTTTCTCTTCTGCCAGGAAACAAAACTGCTTGAGGAAAGGACCTCTAAATGTCCAAACGTCCACCGCATTACACCGAAATTGATTATCAAGCCGCACCACAATAATAGTCGCATCCAACAATCATCCTTTGTATGAAAGCAAGTACTTTCAAGACATTCAAGACATTTTTCCCTAATACCTCCTGGAGGGAGGATGATCGAACCCCTTGTGGGTAAAAGGGAATTCCAACTTAAAATGTCGTGTGCCCTTGGTCCTAATTTTCCAGTTTGTCTCACCCAATCTAATATTCTAGTGATTTTTCCTGAAATACCGATTTTTGGTCTACTTTGTTCATCTGATATTGGTAGAGTGGCTTTACCGGACAGGTGCCACCTGGACACTAGTATCATCTATTTTAATTCTTGTCCTTTGCCAACAATCTTGCCTGCTAGCTTCGGGCTTTGAGATCTGACCCATTGTGTTGAAAGAGGGGGCCCTGTGGGTTCTCCGGAAAGCCTATGTATTGTGGTGTGCCCGCATAGGGACGAGATCAGAAGAGTAGGTAGGGTCGCTGATCAGGAGGATGTGGGGAATATCGGATGGGCAGCGGTTATGTCAACATTGTGGCGGAAACCAGGCCCATAACCAAACCAGAGTATTGGGTACAGGGAGTAGAGAGATAACCTTATGCCTTAAATCTTGGAGTACCCGTGGGAGCAGACATATATTTGCTAACCCCATTAGTATGGCTAATTTGAAAGAGGCAAACTGCATATGCTAGGAGACTTGGCTGACTAGCGCACCTGTGCTGGATGGTTACCAAGTGTTTACTCAATCAGCGAAACTTAGCACAGGGGGATAGCTTCTGGAGGATTATTAATTGCATTGGACATCCCTTTGGGATGACTGTGGCTGCCCTCAATGATCTTCCCTTTGGTGCTATGAGGGTGGCCCTTTGCTCTACGGATCTAGCATTGAATCTTTTTCTCATTAATATATAATGGCATAAGGGAATTGCTGAGATTACTTATTTTGTGAGGGCGGTCAGTGAGTGCATCACTGAGTGGTCATCTAGACACCCTTATGGCAAAATCATTGTAACAGGAGATGTTAATGTTAATTGCTTGTTTCAAGACTCGGTCTGGGAACTATGTGATTCCAAAGTAGATGCGTTGCCAATGACCCCCAAATGCCAAACACTGGTGTCTTGGCTTGGGTAATCTTGGGTTGCAGCCCCTTGTGGGTAAGCTATCTAGCCACTTAAATGAAACAGAAATGCACACTTGGAATAGAGGGAGTAGTTCTTCCACACCGGACTATATCTTCACTGATGATTATCTGTCTAAGTGTTGTTCTTCATACTCAGTGTTCAGAAATAACTAGAGTGATCATACTATCCTTACGGTGGCTTTCGATATTGTATTGATCAATAGAGAATATACTAGTTGGCTGCATTTAATTGCTAATTCTGCAGGTGATGCAGTCCGATGGCCCGATTTGAATGTTCATATCCTAAATCAAACTTTCAATGCCATTATGAAATCCACAACACTGGTTTGAAAAATGGATAACTTTAATGTGAAAGGAATCCAGAGCTTTATTTATGACCTGGTAAATGAGGTGCAATCTCACCCCTGCTCCAAGCCAGTTAGACCACTTAGATCTCTACATTGTTATAATGAAGACCTTGCTGCAGCTAAAACTAACATGAGGATGGATTTCAGGCAGCTGCGTGACACCATCGAAGATGGTATGGTAAGGTCTAGTCTTGCAAAAAAGATTAAGGAAAAGTATAAACACTACTGTAAATCAATTAAAGGAATGCTACTTCAGTAGGATGCCGAGACCATGCTTGGGCTGTTGATAAACTGCCTTGTGTGGGTGCCTTCTAGACACTAATTAATGGCCCGAATCCCAGTTTTGTTATGATGCAATTAAATCCTATCCTGGAGCTGGAATGGATCTCTTTCTTTGAAAATGTATTTGGATACCCAATAGTAATATTGGGGAAGACCCAGGCCTAAGCTTTCAGACATCTAACCACATATGGCAGCCGGAACTGGATATTAAAACAATCCATTTCCTCTTAAAAAGGTGTAAAAAATCTCGAGCACCAGGCCCGAATGGTCCAACCAACAACACCTTTAAGGCTGATCAAATGAACTGGTCTTATCTGCTGTACCTACAATTCGGCAGTATTATTCACACGGTAGTTACACCAGCCTCATGGAGTACAGCGCATGTGGTTCCGATTTTTAAATGTGGTAGTAGGTCCAATCCCAAAAACTATCAGCCGATTTCGCTTATTGACACAGACTGCAAGATCTTTTCTGCATTTCTCTTGATCCATTTGGAACAATGGGCATCTTCTGCTCATTGCTTAAACAAACTGCAGACAGGCTTTTGTAAGGGGCATTCAACCAACAAAAATGGCCTGGTTGTAAAATGTATTCAAGAAGCAGCTTGGTTGATGCCTGAGGCCTGTATCTATATGGCCTCAATCGATTTATCGGCTGCTTTCGACTGTGTCGATCGGAACCGATTATGGACTAAATTGGCTGGATGGGGCATGCCTGCAGGGCTTTTGAGGCTTGTCAATGGGTTTATGAAAATTGTTGAATCCAGATATAGCTAAATTAACAAGGCGATATTTCAAGGTGAATAGGCTTGAATCGGGGGCTGAGGCAGGGATGTGTGTTAGCCCCTTGGCTGTTCAATCAGTACGTGTCTGACGTTGCTGATTGTTTGGGAAAACGGGGTCCCATTGCTTCTAAGGTTGGCCAGTCGAGGATATCACGGCTGGCCTACGCTGACGACTTCTTGATCTTTGACCAAGCTAGGGTTGGCCTCCAAACGCTGTTGAAGGCAATTGCTGGGTACACTAGGGAGAATGGGCTTATTATCAATCCTAGGAAAACTAAAATCTTGTCTTTTTCGAGGAAAAGGCAGAAGAGCAGTACTACCTCCCGGCATGTTGAAGGCATAAACATCAAAAAGAGTCATAGTGTTGTATAACTGAGGTTTCATTTTGGGGCCCATATAGGCTTAAGACCCATTACTGATATTATCCTGAAAAAGGCAGCCCAGCTTCAGTGTCAGATCATGAAAGGCGTTCGAAAATATGGCAGATTTTCCATTAAGCCTAACCTTATGTTTTTTACAAAGGGAAAATTGTCCTAAAGTGATATATGGTTGGTACTATATAACAATTCCATATTTAAATTACTGGATAGGATTGAAGGTAAGCTGTGGAGAAAGATCGTCGGCATTTTGACTACTGTTCTGTAAATTAGCCTCACCTATTCCAGATTCCCTGTCTGAGACCCTTGGTGCTACCATTAACTGTAGAATTGCCTCTCAAGGCAACTCTAACTATTTGGCCCTGTTTGGGAGGAGATGTGAAGCTATTCTTCTTAGAAATGGCTCTGATTTTCGAGACCTTAATTTACAACCCAATGAAGGCCAAATGGGCCCTGTTTGACTTTGATTGGGCAACAACAACTGATGCACTCCATTCCTATTCATCTATGATACACTTATCAAATGAGCATAAATGCTGAGGATCTTTATCTACACTGCTTACTCAATTTTCTAATTGCTACCGTAAGGGGTCTCTACGTAGGCTATGTTAGAATTTGGTCCCTACTAAGGAGATCTTGTTCAGGAGAAGCTTAATCACAGATGCTGAGAGTTGTTGCAGAAGCTTGGAAACAATAAAGCACTTTGTCCTCACATGTGTGGCATTAACTCCATGTAGTTCTATGTATATGTATGTGGTGCCCCTTCTAAAATACAGTTTTGGCTGTAGTGATGAAACCATATGGCAACGATGCCTTAACATTCAAAATGTCCATGAAGGCTTAGCAGTATCGGGCTTCATTAAAAGCCTTAATTTGCTGTAAGATTTATGAGCTTATACTTTTGGATATTAATCCTGGTGTGTCTGTCTAGTAAGATTCATTTGCTGCAATTTTGCATATGATCTAGAACACTTTTAAAGATTTGTCATGAAATATGTTAGGAAGAATTCTCAGAAATGTGCTTAATTCCTCTCTACCATAGAGACCCCCAGCAACTTTGCTGGATTTTGAGGACTTGAATTTTTAACCCGGAGAGAGTGATACCCTTTTAACCACTCTCTCATGTATTCTTATGTGATTTTAAACTCTGTGTTCCTTTTGGTGGTGGAGTCTGACAAACTCCATAGGCATCATCTTTTACATTGTGTCCCACAGCATCTTTAGTGCTGTGGGACACAATGTAACAGGGCAGTCTTTCCAATTTCCCAAAGGTTTAAGTACCTTCTCTGGGATAAACTACTGTTTCCCAGAGCACTAAAGTGAAATTGACTTTACTTACATTTGTAACTCTCTAGACCCAGCACACACTATCATACAATAGGGTGCTGGAGGTGTTACTTAG
This sequence comes from Ambystoma mexicanum, assembly GCF_040938575.1. Lineage (NCBI taxonomy): Eukaryota > Metazoa > Chordata > Amphibia > Caudata > Ambystomatidae > Ambystoma > Ambystoma mexicanum. The sequence goes on from NC_090924.1 coordinate 1,046,301,105, forward strand.
TATCCCCTTTGGCTAGCTTCTCATGTAACATTTTTATGTAACCCTTTCCTCGATGAATGGCTGGTGGCAGTGGTTTACTTTTAACTACCATTGTGTGTTTTTAATGTGTGCTGCGTTCGCAGCCACAGTAAAGCACCCATAGGTGCTATTTTTGACAAAATGGCCCTGGTCTTCTTTTTTTGCCATTTCTTTGTGGAAAGGTCCTTCTTGAGATTTACTCTGCGTGCCAAACTAGGTTTGGTCCCTTTGTTCATTTTGCCTTTGGCGAGATTCACAAGTGAAGCCCGCCTCTGGCTCCAGGGTGTCTGGCCAGGACAGGAAGTGAGGGAGGTGCCTGAAACTCCCTGTGCTTAGTCTCCTAGCAGACAGGAATTCACGCTTAGGTGATTGGCTGGCTGACTGTGTGGCAAGGACAGGCACCCTGCTGGATGACTGACAGCTGAGCTGGAATGAATGGGAGAAACATGCATAAAGGGCGAGGCTTTTTGGCTTGGATGGCAGAGTCGACCACTGGACAAAGGAATCCATAGAATAACTTGAAGAGGATGCCTGCTACAACTCCTGGACCGGTGGTGGCCCGGTGAAGCCCTGCTGCTGATGAAACTCCAAATTCGTATCGACAGAGAAGCCACTGCAAGGATGACTTCTCTCTTTGAGTTGGTGGGACCAATCAACTCCAAAGTAAGCCACCTGGACATCCTCTCAGACCTGGTTGAAGTTCCACTGCAGTTGCTGCTGGAACCGAATAGCCAGAGAGAATAACACCAGATTGCATGCATTGCTTTTAAGCTGGCCAAGAGCACCAGGAAGATCCTTCAGACTCCCAGGAAGCCGGACTGGCCGAGCCTGAGGCCCCTCAACAGAGTGCGGGACCCCAAATGCAAGGAAAGCCCATTTCGACAGCCAGGAACTGCGGTGGTGCTATTTGCGGTAGACGCAGGGAGCTGAAACAACGAAGTGCCACTTGTTTGAAGATTGCCAGTTGTGGTCAATGACCATCCCATTACAGTGCAGGAGTCCCCAGATCTCCTCCCTTTTATTCCCAAGACTGAGGCCCAGGAACACCAGGATCTGCAGAGCTGTACAGGTCACCTGCTGCACTTTTCTTCAACCTAAAGGTACTGTAAAGTCAGAGAGAACTTACCTCTTATTGTGCTGCATTGCTTGTCCTCGTTGGAGACTTTTCTCGGTTGCCCTCGTAGAGTTGTTTGCAGCTTCTCTACCTCAGAAGCCTAATCCGCTTGTGGCCCTACTTTGATTTCTTCTATTCTACAAAGACTTTTTAAACATTGTGAAAGACTTTCTACTTATCTGCAAGAAGTGCTTTAGTTCACCTTGACTTTTGCTAACTTAATATTGGCTGGCCTGGCTCCCTGAATGACTATTCTCTCCTTTGCTTAGGTCTTTTGCCTTCCTTCCAGGAAAGGGTTAACTGACTTTGCTTTGAGAGGTTGTTTTGAAAGTACTTACCTGCTTAAGAATAACTGTGTGAATACTTGTTTTATTCTGAACTCTCTTTTCTTGAACACTCCTCTAAATGCAACAGTGATATATTAATGTCAACAGCACCCTAACTATTGATGTCACCTGAGGGTGTAGGTAGTGCTTGTATGCCATCCCAAATAGGTATTTACTGATCAAGAAAACTAAGAGTGTGTATTTTTGAAGAGTATTTGTGTGTTGCTTTATATTGCTCCCTTCTAAAGAAGGCTTATTTTAACTGACTGACAAATAAATTAATACATTGTTTAATCAAGTAACCTTGTGTGTAAGAGTTTATTTGAATACTTGTCACTGTGAATCTCTGTGTAACTCTCCTACAGCTCACATTGACCCCTCTTGAGATAATCCTGGCTACTCAACCACACTACCAACCCGTGTAGTACAGACGTATACCAAATGTTGGGTTCCTATTGCCAGGAGGTCAGGGTTGTTGTAATGCACCCAAAGGGTATGGCATGCAATATTGCCTAACAAAATATTTTTGTTGATGGTTTCATTTTATGTCATTTCTGTTTCTTTAAATGCTTTGTCCATTCTTATTTATGCAAGTTTGTAGTTTTATCTTGTTCCTGTTTTCTTCTTTTACAACTTGTTGGTAAAGGTTTAATTTAGACCAGATACAATCAAATAAAAAATAAACGAATATACCACCAGTGTGTTCATTCGTTTTCTTATTTTATACCTTTACTATAAAAAGTATTCAACTCTTTGATGAAAGCGCGATATTAAGCTCCCCAAAATAAACAAATAAAAATACAAAGTGGTTAGCATTATCCTAGAAAATCAGCCAACTCAGGGATGTCTGTATGTGTAGGATAGTGGGTGGGATTGTGGGAGGGGCATGACTAATGGTCATTATATCTAATTCTATCTGATATGATGACTTTTCCTAATTCTGTATGATAAATGCATTTTTAATCCTTCCTGACTTGCTTAATATTTCGAATCATGCCTCTGTTTTCTGGAGTGTGTGTGTGTGTGGGTGTGTGTGTGTGTGCGTGTGTGTGTGCGCGTGCGTGTGTGTGTGTGTATAACAGAGGATTAATTACATTTTACCTTGATATGAAAAGGCAGTCTAAAACATGTTGGTGAAACAGCAGCTTGTGAACATGTGCAACAGTCAAACAAAATATATTCCAATGGCCCTGTGCCAGTTCCTACATTGATACACCTGATAACCATCTATTGGCAATACTGCACTCTGTTTTAGAATGCTTGCCCGAAGAATTCTTCTTCAGACAATTCATTGTAAATCACAAAATAGTGTTTTTTTATAATTCATTGTGGAACCATTCAATTGCAGCAGTACTTTAATTGAGAATAATTCTTACTTCATTATGCAGATATTACAAACCATAGTGTACAAAAAACGTTTTCGTAATAAAGCACCATACAACTGTTATTTACTTAATCATGTCAATATGATCTCTTAACATCCATGTCACTCATTCAACATACTTCCACTACTACTCTCGCACCCAACATGTTTCATTCCTCTCATATGCAATTCAAAATATTTTTTGGTGAAATTCTTCAGGGGAACACTATACATCTATCTATCCACTGTTTTCTATAACACCACTCCAAACACCATCCCTTTATGTGGCTTCACGTGGTGTCTTCTTGGACACGTCTGCTGCCTTGCTTGACCTCTTGTCGGTGTTCTTTGCGCTTCAGCTTGTTCTCAGGTATACCCTACGGAAGTGACACATAAGAAGGTATTCATTACCTACTTACAACTCACATCATTTTAAATGCTGTTATTTACTGGCACTTTGAATTTGTGCATGGGAGATTAGTTCCCTGAAACTAAACTAGGTACTTTGTTGATTGCATTGTGTACACACTCACCTGCTATGAGTCTTGTGTAAACCCCGAGTCTTAGGGCGTGATGAGCTTCACTGCAACCTTCATTCTAATTTCTCAGTCAAAACTTCACCAGCTTAGCTTGGTGCATTTTGTTGCCTTTCTGACCGTTTTGCCATCCATCTCTCCCACTTAACGTCAGGTTGTTTTTGGGGTATATAAGTAGCCAAAAAAACTCTGTAAAAAAATGAAAAAAATAAAAAGGAAATATCAGATTTCCAGCAGATGGTAGGATAGACCATCACATTTCATGCAGAGATTGTTACGCTTTGGTCTCACCAACCCACGCCACTCTACTTGCCTCAGGGGGGATGCTAACCTCGGCACTCACCATTTTGGATCTCTGTGTAATGCTGCCTTCCGTGGAAATGTAGTCCCGACTTCTCGCTGTTCGTAGCGGCTTTGCGTGCTGTCTTACAGAACATGCATGTGAGTAGTTCAGGACACAGATGGAGGGGATGCTACAGTAAGTTAGGTTTGGTATTTGTGCAGGGTGGGAAAATGACCTTTGCTCTAAGGCATCTAAAATCCTTGCACTGGCCCTGTCTACATCCGAAGCTCTCTCAAAACAGACAACTCATTTGGGGAGTGGGAAAGAAGGTAGCGTTTGTGCCATATATGCTCATTTTAAGGTTAACTACAGAGTTTGTCAATAATGCTGCAGCATTTATTGTTGGTCAATTTTCTATTCATGCCCTTGCTTTTTGCTGCACACATCAAACCGACCAAACTGCTAGAGAAGTGTAAAGACAAAAAATATGTAACAGCACATTGCATTTTGCAAGTTTCAGAGATTTTTCTGCTCTGAGAGCAACATTCAAGCGATGCAAAAGAAGATACTGCTTGGCAAAGTGTTGCAGAGTGATGCTGGTACTAACATAAACATGGTGAAAGTTTTGTAAAGAAAATGGAGGATGTGATTTTACATTATTAAATACAAGTGCTTATCCTCTGCAAATACCAGGATATACAATTCAATGGCTATTCGATGCAGATGATTTGGTCCAACTGGACCAAACAGCAGTAGGACCACAGTGATTGTTGCAATACTTTGCAACAATATGCGCAGAAAAATAATCTGGCAGTTAACATCACTAAATGTATTGGTTTTAAATCTGCTAACGGTAAATGTAAACACATGTTTTCATGGAATCTGGATCAAGTCCCCTGGCACGTCGTAAATAATTACCATTATTTAGGTTTTAATGTGAGTAATGAAGCACATGATGGTGTAAATGCACCAGAATTTCGAAGGAAGGCAACTGTATTGGCAGCCTCAGGACTTGAACGAATTCCACAATGTCTCTAAGAAAGAACGTGTGTCACGTATACAACTAAGTAACAATATTGCTATCACCATCAAGCCAGCGAACAAAGGGGGAGCGACAGCCATAATGATACCTGTGACTTTGACCTAAAGGTGACCTCCAAAATAGAGAGAATTATCATCTTTTGCCTAATGACCCTTCTCCAATTTTGAAACAAATGATAATGGGGGTAGTGAATGAAGCAGTCAGCGAAGGATGCATTAGCTCCAAAGAAGCTGAATTTCTCTGCCCCCCTTTTCCAAAGATACTGTATTTCTATGATCTACCCAAGGTTCATAAAAGAATCCCTCCCCTGCCCGGTAGACCAATAGTAGTCGAAAGAATTCCCTCTTGGAAGTCGCAACTTGTCGACTTCTTTTTGAAGACAGAGGGTCCCAAGATGAAGTTGTATCTAAAAGATACAACAGAACTATTTAACTGGTTAAAGATCTGACCATTGATTCTGAAACGCAAATTATGGTAACACTCAATATAGAGTCACTCTATAAAAACATTCCACAAACGGAGACACTGTTGGTTGTGGACAAAATACTGGGAGAGAAAATACCCCCATTGGGATACCGCGGATACTGATCCTCCAATTGGCAGAAATTGGCTGACAAAAAAATAATGTTTGTACAAGAATAATTTCTATGAGCAACAATCTGGAATGGAGATGGCGTGACATTAGCCAATCTATATTTGTCACACTTCGAAACCACATATGTGTACAGCCTGACCAATCCCTTCAATCAGCACTACCAATATGGATCAGATGTATAGATGACATTTTCATCATATTTACTGGGGACCACATATATTTGAAGAATTTGTAAACTGGCTGAACACCAGGAACACCAGGAAGAGGTACTTGTTGTTTCCATATTCCATGAGCAACATGGTAGTCAGGGCCACAAATGGACATTAATCCACATCAGTGTATCGGAAGAATACTGACCGAAATTCACTTCTACAATGATATGGCATGAATGACAGAGAGTAGTTGAAGAGGAGAAGAGAACAAGAAAATCAAGATCAGTAATTCTTTTAGCACGCCCTAGCGTAACCTATGAAGATCCTAGAAGACAATTGATCTTTACTTTTACTGTTTCTTTTTCTACCAACTTTTAGACAAGCGACACACCAGCACAGCCTAGAATTAGTATACCAATAGGCAGGATTACTGAGACAATCACCATACCCTTGTGTCTCTTTAATTGTATGGATATGGAGGTTACCTTTTCTTCAAATTTTTCATGAATGTGGACTAAGTACACTAGACCCCCCCAAGTAGAACAAGTTGGTCTTTTTTAAGTATCAATTTATCTTGAAATACAACTGAAAAACTGTTTTTAGAAGCTTTTGCTCCCAGACTATTGGCCATTAAAGAATCCAAGGATTTGCCATAGAAAGTACTCTGGGTCCCAGATATTTTAAATGATAACTTTTCTTGCAAATGTGGGAGTGACCTTGAAAAGGTATTGTTATGGGATAAAAAAAATAATAAAAAAAGATCTGAGAAGACTAGCTGCACTTTGACTTTTCTTAACCTATCTCTGTTTAGATAGGTGGCGCACCAGCGCTCCCTAGGGCCAAGTGGGATTTGGTAGGGCAATTTGGCTGCTGTTTTCTGTCCTCCAGTTGATACCCCGGATATTTCATATCTTAAAACCAAATAATTTTATCATCACCACCCCCTCTGAATTACTGTTTGCACATGTTGTTTCTGCACATAATTGAAGTGTATATGGTTTCTGCCCAATTGTAGTGTGATAAAGTCCAGGGCATACTACTTTTAAGAAAGTATGTGGGATTATCTTTGGTGCACTCAATTAACTTTTACAAAATATTGTTATTCCAAGCCTTGTGTTTGGCGCTTGATGTAATCCCCTTTCATTATGGAATGTATTAGAAGGGATATACTGGAAAAAGGTGTTGCGCCTCCCTCAATGTGTTCCTGTGCAAATCATACAGTTTGAAATAGGTCTATTATCTATTAATGGTATAACTAAATGCAGAGTGCTGTCTTTTTATCGTAAATGTCTGATAGGTGACAGGAGAACATTGTACTCAGTGCTAGGGAGGTTTTTTACAACCTAAAGGTGATCCCTTTCGCTTGCAATGGGGAAAGGAGTGTTTGAAGTACATAGGTGATGCGGAAATAAGTAGTGAACTACTTTTGGCTAACCCTGGAGCATCAAAAAAAAAGGTTTGGGTGTGGGATTGGATCAACACAAGAAATCATTGTTCCCAATATAACACATCCATCAACTTTGTATGTAAAAATAAAGCCATAAATTAGCTGCCAAACTACCTGTGGAGATTTCCCAATGCATGCACTATTTATGAGATTTCTCTTTGACTTGTACCCTTACGAACAATGTGCTGGGGAGACGAGCAAAGTTGGCTAAAACAGCTCGGTATGTAGATGTTGTGAGGAGGTCGACAAGATAGAGATGCTAAGACACTTGATGGTTGATTGTTTAAAGTTGGAAGAGGTGAGAAAACTGATATTTGGGAATATTATATATCATTATAAACCCAGTGATAGAGATGCCTGGTGGAATATGCTTTTTAATGGTCAATATGTGAATATTGTTTTAGCTGTTACAAAGTTCTTAAATGTATACAGCCCTACCGATAAGGGGTGTGCTGGCCACTTTTACTCCCTAAAAATAGTTATATTCTCCCAAATAGTAAAACTAGGGAGTAAAAATACTCCCAACAAAAAAATAGGAAACAGTCATGTAGGACCTTGTGCTCTTGCTTTCATCCACACAGCTCCATGGATATGTTTGGACAATAGTGCACATAGTACCACAGGAAGAAACTACTATTATTACTGCCTGATTGAAAACATTTCCATTTTCCAGTTAAAACATTTAACTCGTTTATAAAATACTCCCATTGGCAATTGGACTTTACGCCCTAAAAATCATTTTACTCCAAACTTTAAAAAATAGGGAGTAAAATACCCCCACTTTAAAATCTTATCTAGAGCACTAGATGTATAGGTGTATAGGTAGAGATGGATTGCGAGAAGTGCATATTTAAACAAAAAATTATTTTATGCAATATTTTACTTTAAAAAAGTATTATTAGTCATCAACTTTGAAGGGTACATGAAGGTCCAGGGTAATGCTGGTTTGGTTTTTGTATTTTATGTGTTTTATGCGTGAAAGGTTTTTGTTAAACTATGGCACAATAATAAAAAAAATATTAGGTGTCTTCTTTAATTCAGCAAATAGATGCCCCATCCTGGACCAAAGGAAGGATTAATACAGGCACTGCAGGTGTGGCGATTGGCTCACAGAAATTGATAAATAAATCAACATGCCCATTGTTTTTAAAACGACATGCCATTAGATCAAGTAAATGGGCCTGACTCATTGGAAAAAGGGCTGCAAGACTTTAACATTGTGCACTCTACTCCTTTATTTAACAGCAGTCTGACAGGGCAGGACCTGTCACATAGCCCACATTTTTATCAATTTTAACATAAAAAAACAATGGCATCCAGTGCTAAAACACCCTCAACCTCTATTCTGAGTGCCTTGAATCTAGTTTTGAAATCACTATTAAAAGGTTTTGATCAACTGAGGCGTGAGGTAGATCAACATGGTATAACACTCGCTTGAGTGAACTCGATCTGTAATCAGCTGTTGTGAGCTCACAATGGCGCTCTTGAGGAGTAAAGTAAGGGTAGTGAATTTGGCTCACAGGAGCAGACTTCAATAGCTCAACTGGACATTGGGACTCATTCCAGCTGTGCCGGTATCCTGATAGTAGAGCCACCAGGATACCGACAAACATTGTTACTGTGTCTGGGAGCCGGTACGCCGGATTACAGGTGCCAGAGTAAATCCCCATTCATGGAGTCCCATATGACTGCATGAGGCGATGTTCGGATCGGAGTACATGGAACAGATTGGAGTGCGTGGAACGGATTGGAGTGCGTGGAGAGGACTGGAGTGCATGGAGCGGACTGGAGTGCATGGAACGGATTGGAGCGCATAGAATTGTGCAACTTACATGGAATGGTTCGGAATGCATAGAACGTTTGAAAGAGCATATAACCCATCATATCACATCACCACGCTTACTCTCTTCTTTACACCACCATTCAACTAGAACACAGAGATACTATGACACCATTCGGCATAGCTGTTCTCATACCAACATCTGCCTCATACTCCCCATCACTCTAACTAAACACTGCTGGTTACCCACCCCCCAGCCAGGTGTTCTCCTCAGGCCTAACGCAGCTACAATCGGTCTGGATGAATCCTACCAGAACAAACACATACTCTTGATCTCTCAACCACCACACCTACCGCTAAGAAACAGCTATTACACGCATACCACACCAGCTGCACACATATCCGGTGCTCACATGCACCTTGACTCTCTCTACTCTCTCTACTGACTCGAACTTTGGTTCCCAAGGGTGTTCAACCTACCAGCGCTTTCAGACCATACCAATCGTACATAAGGCGCTATATAAATGCAAAGTAACATAACATAACATAACATAACATGTGTGGTGATTACTGGTACCAGCAATGCTCGTGCCGGTAATTACATAATTTCATGCTGGTAGGGCACCTACCTTACCTCCATCTTCTAGCTGGAGGTAACCCAGGTGCCCCACCAGCATTCCCGTATTTGGCCGGTCCGGTAAAGTGCCGGTATCCATGAATACCAGCACTTTTATACCAGACTGGCCAACCTAAAATGAGGCCCATTGCCCCTAACAGTCTAGTCACATAATTGGTTGAGTATCTGCGAGTTAATGACGTTTTCTGCTCACCTATTGATTTTATTGAGGAAGTATGACTGGGGACCATAGCCTCTTCCAAGGGATCCCAGAATCAACAAATAGAAAAACAAACTAAATGAAATGGCAACAAAGAGGCATAAAAGAAAAAAGGCATCCTAAGAGAAAGCAAAGGAAACAAAATGTGACTATTTGAATGCCTCTGCTAGATTGTCAGAGGGATTAAATATGGCTCTAAATGAAAATGAATGGGGCCTCCTCAAATTAAAAGAGCCTGCCCCACGTAATAACCACCAACGTCAGAAAATAAAATGAACATGTCAAAGAGCACCTGGCACATCAGGATGCAGACTTTAGGGTGTTCTGTGGCACAAATCCAAAAGATCTGTTACTTCATGACAAACCTCACTTAGAATTTACATCTATCTTGGATGCAAAGAGAAGAAGGACCACCTCTCGTAAAAGGGCTCCCACAAAAGGGCCATGTTTACTGGATTTGACAAATAATAAATATGTCGATTCTGAAGCTAAAACGGGGCCAATAGACTACTTGTGTGCAGAAGAGTTCCTTCCCTGGCTTATCCTCTGTAAGAGTAGTGATCAGGTGCAGCCATCTCTAAGCAACAGGTATGGTCCTAGAAGTGTAGTAAACACATTACATCTCATCATAGGGAATATCTTTGAAGGGAAGTAATTCCATTGATTCTCACCTGGATTCTGGCCACCTTTGAAGTTATTCCCATTAGTTTTGATGTCCATAAAAGACATTTGTCTTGTTTAAGTCCTGCACCAAGAGGATTTAAGAATAGTTAAACTCCATCTAACTTCCACCCCAATAGCTCTGAGAATGGTGACCCGTTGCATAATTTTGCGTTTGATGGAACGCAGGTTGTGAATCAAGGGGATCTGGCAATGTGTGGTCAAATTAGACCCAGAACTATTTAACAACCTCTGAATTTCATGTCTTGCTAATCTTGGAAATTGGAGAGTGGTGGGAGATTGGAGATTGCTTCCCAAAGTGCGGGCAAACAACTTAAAGCAATTGTCCTGATTCAATCGAGAATACATTTCAAATTGTCTCCTGGAACTTAAGGAGGCAAACTCAAATTGTTGGCAATTTATCTCCTGAAAAATGGTTCACCTCATCATCTGTGGTTTTTAATGTAACAAACATGGCTTAATTCTATTGTATGGTTTGGTGAATATATTACGTACACAATACCAGCTGTTAAGGGACCACTTGGTCGTCCCAAAGGGGTTTTTATGATGGGGCGAAAACATAATTAAGTCACAAATATGTATGGACAATTAGTTGGGGAATAATATTTTAGCAATTTCCATTCACTATCTTAATTCAGATAAGGAGAAAGTGTGGAGAGTAATAGTAAATATGTGTGCCATCTTGAAACCAGAATGAAGGAAATGGGACAATTAAATGTTTAAACCAGGTTTTGGAATCTTGGATCTCTCTAATTCCAGGAGCACTGATTCTTTGTGGGCATGTCCATAATACAAGATGCACTGTCAAACTCGCCAGTGAAGAGTTGTTTAAAGCTCCAATCAACCATTTACCGGAGTATATAATGTTATAAACTAGAGGTAACAAACAGGGGAGTTATTGATGAGAATGTTTTAGTAACTGGAGGATGACAATGCTCAATAAGTGAGTAAAGTGGAATATGCCAGGCAACTATACCCGTTATGACCATACTTCTATGTCACCGATTGACTACGGGTTTGCAAATGTGCAGTTTTATGAAAATGACACTTCTCTTAATGGCATTATTATTAATTAAATGGTTATGCTACTATCACTGATTCTGAAGGGCTGTGATCATCTTAACTGGACAAACCTGGTCTTGGAACTTTAAATCACAACACATAATGCACTTCTACTGTTTGGTCAGATAAAAATGTATTTGCTTTTGCCAAATATATGACATTAATTATGCATAAAGATAATATATCTTATAGACAAAAGGGTGTGATAAATGTGGACATACAAGAATATGCAAGAAAAGTTAAAATCTGGACCCAGCATTTTGTTCCCGCTTCCCCGCATTACATTCTAATAGCCAGATCTGGAAAAACATATTGTTCTGATCTGGTAATCTGAGTCCAAGAAAAAAGACTTCTGTAAAGAACTGATCAAGTTACAACTAATTTTATAACTAAAATTATAAGCAGCAGCAATATAAGAAATGGCTAAAACATTAGAAAAAGACAGAGACCACTAGGCAATGGGACAAAGATTGCTAATCAAGATTCTTTGACCTTTCGGGCTATGATAAGCGCAAGCTAAATTAACTATGCCCCGTCTGGAATATCAATGGATCTCCTTCATTACAAACTCAAATAGGAATCCCAAATACAAGGCCAAGTGGCCCTCATTTTCTGCTCAAATTGTTGCTAGTGATTTTCCTCCTTTTCAATAAGAAATCAAGAGCCCCAGGGCTTGACAACCTAGTGAATATCGCTATTGTTCATCACAATGAATTATGGATGTCATTTGTTCATCTGCACTCCAATCAAATAGTGCTAAAAGGTTTAATCCCAGAATCTTGGAAAGAAGCACTTACTTTTCCAGTCTTTAAGAAAGATACAAAATCCGATCCTAGTGAAAATGTATAAATCGCATGATCGGATGCTCTGAGTAAAGCCTTTGTACGTTTAATGATGACCAGGCTTAATAAATGGGTAGTCACACATAATATCTCAATCGATGCACAAATTGGTTTCATGCCCAACAATGCATATCCTCATCATATTTAACTCTTTAGCTAAAAGAGCACTACTAAAAAATGAAACACCATTATTTGTTTCTTAGATGGATTTTAAAATAGTATTCCACACAGAATGCTAACAATGACTTCTGAACAAATTACAAAAAGGAGGATTGCCTACAATTTGGTATAAATACATTTATGGCTGCATGAGGACACCTCTTTAAGAATCAGAATGGATTCAGCAGGCAATTTTGCTAATAAAATTGGTATTTATTTAAGTTTTTGTTACGTGCTACATGCCCATGGGCCTCAGAGCGTGAAGAGAGCAGAGAAGTCAAAGGAGGAGGTTGGAAAAGGAAGAGAGAGATGTAATCTGCCTAGTTAAGGAGGAGGGTGTTTACTGTTCTCTTTAAGGCTGCCAGAGAGGAAGAGGATCTTATGCTGAGTGGGAGAGCACTCCATTCTCACGGTGCATGAGTTTCAAATCTTGTCCCGCCAAATGTTTCTTGACAATACCGTTGTAGTTTCAGGGCAAAGTTCTTGCTAGAGCTCACTGTTCGCGCCGATTGTCTCAAGAAAAGTCTATCAATCAGGTATTGTGGAGCAACTTGATTCTGGCATTTATAAGTGAGAGTTAGAATCTTATGCCTAATTCTTTGCATGATGGGTAACCAGTGTAGTACTCTTCTGAACGATGAAACATGATTGCATTTAGAAAGTCCTCAGATGGACTTAGCAGCTCCACTCTGGGTGGATTGCAATCCCTGCAAGTTTGCCTGAGATCTTCCAGTGAGCTGGCTATTGCAGTAGTCTAACCGGTAAATGATTAGTGCAGATGACAAAAGGGATCTATTTTTATGGAAAGAAATGGTTGGATTTGATGGAATAATTTGGTCATGTAGCCACATGACGAACGGATTTGAGAGACCTGTTGTTTCATGGATAGCTTGTGGTGAAAGATAACACCAAGAGTTTTCACAGATTTAATCACTGGAATCTGTGTACCAGCGATAGTTAAGTGGGAGTACAGCGTGTCAAGCTTTTTCAAGCGGGAACCAGATTCAACAATGAGGAGTTTCGTTTTCTCTTTATTCAGAGGGAATGGTTTAACCGCCATCCATTAATGGATTTCCGAGTAAACTCTATTCAGGACATTCGTGTCTATCGAGTGTGTCCCAGTAAGTTCAATTAGTACCTGGGTGTCATCAGTGTAATTAGTGAATTTAACACACAGTCTGTCAAGGAGACCGAGGAGAGGTCTGGTATAGATATTAAAAAGGATTGGAGAGAGGCAGGATCCCTAAGGTATTCGGAACCCCACCACACCACCCGAGGTAAGATACAACACAGCCCATGTTGCAACCTGGGGCATAGTGGAGCGCACATTCGGAGTGTTCAAGTCACGCTTTTGCTCCCTTGACCGCTCTGGTGGGAAGCTACTGTATGCGCCCCCAGTAGTGTGCAGGATCATAGTGGCAGCATGTGTCCTGCTCAACATTGCAACCCGGCGGGGTGTGGCGGTGGACATGGTGGTGCCCCCACATCCCAAACCACATGCACGGCCACTGCGTATGGAAGGTGAAAGGGCACGTGGTGAGGCAGCCCGTAACCAGTTAGTGGCAAATTACTTCACCTAAAATTCCACCCCTGCGGAGTGCACACAGCCCTGGCACATACCAGCTGACAATCAATGATGATGTCAAAAGGGACAGTCAACTGTCACAGCCATACCAGCCTGAGATTGTTCACCTGGAAGTGTTACATTGTGTGCATCCCTAGCTACTTAAAGACACCCAATGCTGTGTCACAAAAAGCCATACATTCATGCAGCATGTATGACTACCTCCTTGCAAAATACCACATCAGAATAGTGGCATATCACCCAAACCCTCCCCATCTCAGCTACCCAACACACCATGGCATGGCATGCAATGTGAAAGCAACCAAATGAATGCATAACACATGACACAAGTGTCACATAGTGCACTGTCCCAAAGACAATATGCTCCCAGTAATCAATCACAAATAGCACACATGAACAAATACTTACCAGCAACACAAAACAGCAGCACAGGATGAAACAGTGGCAATATATGACAGTATAAAATTAAAGTAGTGCAAGTCTCACAACCTGACTAAGGCAGCACATCGACCGCTTCCAACTGCAGAGTGTTGCTGTCAAGCAAATGTGTCAGTGTACTGCATACAACATGAACTGCATCTGCAAAGGAGACGGGCTTGGGAAGACATGAAGAATCTACATGTATATAAAGAGAAAGACATGGATGCACAAGCATATATCAATACTCCATGCAGTGTAGAATCCAACAACAATCCCCACTAGGGATGTGCACACAGTTTTGACTACAGACTGCCCACACAACTCATGGGAGCCCAATGTCACTGTGTAAGTTACTGTCACTTGGTCACACCCTTTGCAAACCCATGGAAAGGGGAAGCAGGAGGGGTGTGTGTGTCAGGAACCCAAGCATCTAACCCAAAGACAGGACAGCCCTGCATCTGCCCAGCTGGGATACACAGTGGATGCCCACGGGAGCCACACAAAGCAACACACTGTAAAAAGAAATATTTAAAAAAAATAAAAATAAAAAATGGCCATGTGTGGACCAGGGGGGGCACCCAGGAGGGATGAGGTACAGGGTGCACCCCAACACCCACATGCGTGGATGTTGAGAAAAAAAGAAATACCTCAATGGGCTCATGGCCTGCACGGCTATGCTACTGTGGGAGAACTGCCGTCGCTGTCATCACCCTCTGCTGCTACATCAGGAGGTGGCCGTGATATGGGAGGCAGCCCACGCAAAGCCCTGGTATGGACCTCCATGGCAGCAAGCATGCGGGTCTGGAAGGTTTGGTTCTGCAGTATGATGGTACGGAGATCCCCATGCAGCACCTCACGGGTAGCACGCATTTCTGCCTGCATGGCCTCGCGTGATGCCCGGATCTCTGCACGGGTTGCCTGGAGCTCAGCTGAGAGTGAACGTGTGAGCTGCTCCAGCTGCTGTTCTGACCTAAAATTCAGGGAAACCTCAGGTTCACACAGAGTATCTCTGAGGGACCTGTGTTCTAACCTCAGGGCTTCCATGTGGGCCTGGGACTCTGCAGATATGGCTGTGCGCAGAGTCTCCAGTCCAGCCCATTGGTCCCTGTTGGACGCCAACATGTCCTTCCTGTGTGAGTGGCAAATGGAGTCTGTTGCCTGCTGCTGGAGCTCCATCTGCCTTTCAGGGGGAAGAATGGAAATGGCCACCCTATCCATTGCCTGAGCCATCATTTCACATGATGCCCCCTGTTATGCTGCTATACTGTACATGGAGTTCTCCCACACAGTATTGCCTGGTGGCGCATGGCCACCGCCTTGGCGGGCACCACACCTGTTTGGGGCAAGGCAATCTGCACCTTGCTGTGCTGGCACTGCCTGAGGCTGCAGGACTGCATTCATCCTTTGATCTGCTATCCCAGGAACAGGAGCAAATATTGTGGAGTGTGACCCTGCATCTGTAACCGCCAAAGGCAGACTTTCCAACACTGAAATCCCCATAGAGGGGTCTACCCCCGGTTTAGGTGGGTTGGACAGAACAGCATCCCTGCCAGAAACACTCACCTGCGACGGCACATATGTCTCAATGTCTGATTCAGCACCTGATTCATAGAGGTCTGTGGAGGTGTACCCAGAGACACCCATGGACAGCATGGTCTATAGGACAAATGGGTTTTCACCCACCACCACCCCACATCCTCCAGTGGTGCCCGGTTGTGGCTGTGATTCCTCCTGGGTCTGCACCATCTCCTCCTCCTCAACAGCATCAAGTGCCTCTTCACCTGCAAAAACATGAAAGATAACAAATGGAAACAGGCATGAGCACCATAGCACACACATAGGCCTGACGAGGCAGAGATCCAGTACATAAATTACACATGTCCCACATGACAATAACCCTTGCATGCATGCACTGTCAATGAGTTGGAAGGGGAGGCAAAAAGCAGACACACACTGAGGACTCCAGCAACACATGGAAAAGCAACACATGTGCTGCATGCTGGATAGCACTGGCATCACACATTAGCCTGTGAGTGGCATGTCCAATACACATACAAGACACATGCCAAAACACAGATGGCACGTAGCATAGCCAGGGTACATTTGACAAGTACAGCCATGTGGTAGGAAATAGGTACTGTCACCCATCCATGTGAGATGGACATCATGAGATAAAACATAATAAATAATGTGACAAAACACGCAAGTGCCACACGCTGCAACAAATCCAGTGTTCACTGATGTAGTGATGGCAGGCAGATGGATACATCAATGCTTGGTGACTTCAACATGACGGAAGACAACAGTCATGTTCAACATTCAAACAGGGTCCACAAATGATTGTGTGCAGGCCATTACTCAATCAGCCTGAATGGTTAAATCATTCCCATAACAAGGTAAAAAATGTGGGCCATTGTGGGGTGTAATCTATGACATAAGTATGTTACATTAGTGGCAGTACAGCAAAAAAATGTGGGTAAAAATGGCAAGGATTGAAACAATCAGGCTGAATGAACAGGAAAACATTTTGAACAATGTTGTTGCAAGATGACAGTTGAAGGGCAACTGCAGTAATCTGGTGCAAATTGGCAACTGTGGTCAGAAGGGATACTGTCATACCCAAACACAATGCTGGGGAATGGTTTGGAGGGACCACACGGGTGACCCATACCAGTCATGACTACACAGCCTCACCTGGCACTCCATCAGAACACATCACCCAAGCAACATACACATGGATTGCACACACATGCATGGGCACTCACCGGATAATGCTTCAAGATCTGGTAGGTCTCCCATGCCTTGGATCTGATCCTCTGTGATGAAGCCTCCAGCGACAGACTCATGTTCAGTGAGTTGGTCGTCCTCTGGTGGAGACCCAGTCACCAGAGTAGAGGCATGATTAGAAGCCAGCTTGTTCTTTGCTCTGCGTTTCAGGTCATTCCACCGCTTAGAGCAATCATTAGCTGTGTGCTTCACGGATCCAAGGGAACTAATGCAGTCCGCGATGGTCTGCCGGTGGGCCCTACGTTGAGCAGTTGTAATCTTGCACCCTGCTGTCACTACCATTTCGCGGCTATGTGCCAACACATAGGCCACAAGTGCATCTAGTGCGGCGTCATTGAATCTAGGCTTCCTTGACGTGCCGGAGTGTGTAGCCGTGTCTGGGGTCCCAGCCTGTACTGCAAGAGCACCCTTTTTCTCCTTGGAAGGTGGTGCAGACCCTGAGTGGCTTACGCCTCTCTGGTTCGTAGGGGCAGAAGTGCAGGTGGACTGGGTACTGGAAGTTTCCAAAGGCACAATGACCAAAGGTCTCACTGCAGGCATTGGCTGTAGGGTGATGTTGGCAGGACCAACCTCAGTGTGATGGACTTGTACCGACACTGTCCCGGCTGGGAGGCTCGGAGCTGGGGTAGATTGAGCTGTAGCTGCCCCTGCAGCCTCCTCACCCTGGCTACTTGGGGCAGCAGATGAGATTGCTGCCCCAGATCCACGTGGCCTGGTGACAGCAACTTTCACCGCCACACGTGGCTTAGACTTGGTGACACGGAAGTCAGCCTCGGAGTCATCCTGTGCCGGTTAGTTGACAGTATGGGCCGGTTTAACAAGGACTGAGCTGGGATGGTGTCAGCTACATTTCCCCCAACCATTTGGGGGGCCAAAGGTGTCCCCGATTGGTCATCCACACAATGGCCTCTTGAGCCACTCTGCACATCCTGGCCACGTCCCCTACCGCGGCCACCTCTTTGAGCTCGGCAACCTTTGCCTCCCTTACTGCTTGGTCGCCTCCCAACCATGGCACTGATGTTGTTGTGCGTATGAGAGTTGCAGTTAACAATTGTCCTGGGCAATTGGGGTGAAAGGGGTAGGGTACTAGATGGAATTCGTACCCTAGTGCTCTAGCAAGGCTGTCTGTGACCCCTGGGGGAAGATGATGGGTCACTTAATGCACAGGCACCCCAAAAACAATATTTAATGGGCACGCAACCCCTGGTAGACCACGTGCGTGGAAAATGAACCCTCACAACGCTGTGACACCCAGAAACACAAAAATAAGCGTACGCGTGATACACACAGCCTACAATGACTTCTGAAAGGGTACGCGATACACGGGGGCATCCACAGTTGGAAAATACGTGCGCGACTCACTGCCTGGCTGGAAAAAGAATGTGAAAACACCCCCGCCAAAAGAAGAATTGAATGCTGTGTGAGTAAACAGGGAGTACGAACTGGAACCGCTGTGAAGAAATTGCGTGTGAACCGACAAGAAGTACAAGAATCACCTGCTCGCTCTCCATAAAAAGCACGTACAAGGAAATGGCGTCATACGTGTGCCTTTTGAGCCAGGCTACGCGTACGCGCATACGCGCTAAGGGCCTTTCTTCCAATTGCACTCTGATGTGTTGTTTTTCACATGCTGAAGCACTATGCACCCGTCAAGAGTGAAACGCCCGTGCGCATCACATCACTTACACGCTCTCGGATTATACGCATTAACACGCGGATGTGGGTAAACGCCTGTGCGCGTAACGTCACAGACACGTTTACGCACTAAGGGCCTTTCCTCGAATTACACGCTGACATGCACTTTTTTCACTTGCCAAATCACTCCGTTTCAAGCTGGCCACGCAACAACACACGGAAGACCACGCTCCTTCCCAGGAGGCCATTTTCCTGCCCCCAGTGCCCCGAGCATGCTCCCACCTGCCATCTGCTGCTGCCTGCCTGCCTGCTGCCCAAGTGCCCTGCTGTTTGGTGCCTGCACGTCAGCCATCTGCAGGGGTGCGGTTGCTGTGACCACCCCTGCTGGAACAGAAGACTCCCGACTGCTATACCATCGCTCCACAGCTCAGCCCCAGGACCCAGTCTCCCACCCACACCTGCCTCTGGGGTTGCCATGTCGGACACAACACCATCTGGCACCACTGGCATCCCCCAGCCAGAGAGGCGGAGGGCTACCAGCTTCAGTGCCAGTGAAGCTGGTATCCTGGTGTAGCGAGTCCTGGGGCAGACCTGGGGCCCTCTTTAGAAGTTCGCGCGCCGATAATGAAGGAAGGAAGAGGACCTGGATGGACATTGTGACAGCCATCAACGAGGAGGGGGTGGCAGTCCGTGACATTCAACACGTCCGGAAGCGCTGGGAGGACTTAAGGTCCAGGACCCTCAACAAGGCCCTGCGCCTCGTGAAGGCAGCAGATGGAGAGGGGTGCCGGGTCCGCCTTAGTAACATACAGATGAGGGTCCTGGAACACATACACCCAGCGCTCCACCGCCAGGTCTTTGAGAGGCAGACCCGTCTGGAGTCGCGCGGTAAGTGTACATGCCTACTGCTTGGAGGCTGTGCATGTTGAGGTGTGGCAGGAGTGTGCAGGTTTTACATATGTCTGTGTAGGGCCATGTATGCATGTGTATGTACAGGGAAAGTAGCCTGCCGCTTGTGAATCCTCTCATGTGTGAGACACATCTATGGTGTATGTGTTGGTAAGCATGCTTGGCAAATGCAGGTGTGGGTGCACACATTTTTGATTATCCGTGTATGTACTGTGGCATGGTTGTGCTGTCATACATGGATGCTGCTTCCACCTGCATGTATCAGAACTATGTACATTTGCATGTGTGTGTATTTGACAAGTGTGCAACTGTGATACACCATGGATGCATGTGACACTGACATGTAGGAGGATGATTGCCAGATGTGACATGGATGGGGATGTTATCACAGCGACAGGTGGTGGAGATGTACAGATGCATGTATGTCTGGTGGCGTGTGTGCATGTGTTCTGCACTCCCCATGTTGCATGTGACGTCAGGCTCACCTTTGGATGCTCATGCTGTTGTTTGTGTATGGATGCTGCTGCCTGGTGCAACAATCCTGTTGATGTGGCCATGCGTGTGAGTTGAAATGACATGTGTGTTGGGGAGTGTGATGCCATGTTTGAAGTTTGACACTGCCATTCATGTACAACTGTCATGTGTGTATCAGACCATTGTACAGTGCCCTGATGCCTGTGTTCTATCTCTCCCTGTCTGCAGCGTCAACTGATGAAGAGGGCGGAGACAGTGCTGTGGAGCAAAGGGGGAGGGATCGCACCGCCAGACAGAGACGCAAGGCCCAGCTCCCTTCCCATGTTGTCATGTCATCGGGGAGTGAGGAGTCTGGTGCCGCGTCTGTGGCCGCAGCTGCCGCGGGTACATCCAAGAGGCGGAGGTCGGAGGTGGATTCCTCAGCAGCAGAAGGGGCAGCTGAGACCCCACAGGGTTCGATGGAGGAAGATGGCCCGGAGTCATCCAGGTTGGTGGAGGGTTTGGTTGAGGAGGAGGCTGTGGAAGGGACACACATGGGGTCTGGAGGGGGGATTCCACTGGTGCTAGTGGTGCAGTCCAGGGGCAGGGACAGGAGGAAGCACAGGCCGCCGCAGAGGTACCTGTGTGTAATCCTGTCCCCGATCCTGTGACTGCATCATCCCGCACCAGCAGGGATGCCTACGTCCATACCCGTTTTCTGGGAGGGGATGCACGCACAACAACTGGCCTTCCTCTCCCTGCGGGCGTGGCAATCCGGGACCGGGTTGAGCCTGTCCTGGCTGGGATAGCGTTGCATCAATGGGGCATGCGAGTGACCTGCAGTGTTTTCGTGAAGACACTGCATGTCATCTCGGATGCCTCTTTGACCACGTTGACCTACTAGGATGGGTCACCAGTGCTGGATTCCTCCGTGTGCTGGACCTTCTTCCAACCCCCTCCTTACCTGAACCCCCTATGCGCCAGTCGTCCTCCGTGCCATATTCCGGCCCATGTAGCACCTGGGTACCCTGTGGAGCTGCCTCTGACCCAGCGGCCAGGCTGGTGGAGGACACATCCCTGCCACAGTCGGGAGTCGGACGTCAAGCAGGGGTGGCGACCCCAACAACTGCACCCCAGCCGGAGGAGGATGTGCAGGCAGGAAGAGGCAGGGCACAGCAGCAGCAGGCTCAAGGTGGGAACGATGATGGCTCGGGGCCATCAACATCAGAGGGGCAGCCATCGGCCGGAGGGCAGGAGGACCCCGGAATGGGAGTGTCTTCCGTGTGGCAGCAGTTGGGCCAGCGCATAGATGCAAAGCCGTGGCGGGCTGAACCGGCACGGCTCACTATGGACAGGGCTGAAAACTCCATGCGCAGGGCGCTGAGGCGGGCTGAGTGCCTCGAGGCAATTCGCAGGGAGTTGGAGGTGGAGAAGGCATTGTCTCTGCAAAACCTCGGGGACATGGAACAGGCCCGCCTCCAGGACATAGACAAGGAGTTCGATGATGCCCTCGCCCAGGAAATCCAAAAGTGAGACGTAGAACTTGCCCGCCGCCATTGTATATAGTTCGTAGTTTTAGGTTTCCTTTATGTTTTTCATTCATTTGGGGCACTTGGACTATGCCCCACCTTTTTGTATATAGTTCTTTATTAGGTCGTTTTTTTGGTAGGTTTATTTTCATTCGTTGGGCTCATGGACCCTGGATTACTTCTTTGTACATAGTTGAACAGTGGATTTCTCTATTATTATTTTTCTCACCATGGAACAATGGATTTTACTATTTACGTTTCCTTTGGATTTGCTTTGGTGGGCGGAGACTTTGGACACATTTTCATTTGGATTTCTTTGGATTCAACCTTCATAGTTTTTTTTGTGTTTTGGACATGCTGCATTTCATCTTTTAAAAAATATATATATATGTTTTCATTTCATTACATTCTTTTTGTGTTCAATACATTTTGGTTTATTACTTTAATGTGTGGTATTCTCTCATTGGTTTCATGCATGTCACGATGTAGGTTTTCACAATCACCGGCACCCATTATGTGTGTGTGACAGACATGTGTTGATGTACATACTTGCCATTTGGGTTGTATCATGTAATGGCCATTTCAATGTGGGGTGGATGGGATACTTGGTTGGGTCTTTGCACAGGGGTGGCGTGCGGTGGGATTTGGGGTCCATACGGCCCATGATTGTGGATCATGATGACGTGTTGGGGGGGACATGAGTCAGGGCCTGTCAATGCTGGGTGGGTGGGGGTGCAGGGGGACAAGAGTCGGGCCTGCTGGCAGGTGCCCGTCACTGCTGGGTGGGTGGGGGTTCAGGGGGACATGAGTTGGGGCCTGCTGGCAGGTGCCCGTCACTGCTGGGTGGGTGGGGGTGCAGGGGGACATGAGTCGGTGCTCACTGGTGCAAGGTGACATGTGGGCTGGCTGGGTGGCATGGGCTGGGTGGATATGCTGCCTGCGGGGCATGGCCAGGGGTGCATGGTAGTTCCCTGTGGTGTGGGCTGCCTGCAGGGCCTGGGAAGGGGGGAGAGGGCATACCTGGGAGGTCCCACACTGCCAAATCGCATGTCAAACTTCCTGCGAACCCCCAAGATACACGTACCCCGCTCGCACAAGGCCTATCGCGTGTGATTCTCCACACGCACCCCTCAGAATACACATACCCCACTCGCACAAGGCCTATCGCGTGTGATTCTCCACGCGCACCCCCGAAATACACGTACCCCGCTCGCACAAGGCCTATCGCATGTGATTCTCCACGCGCACCCCCCAAATACACGTACCCCACTCGCACAATGCCTATCATGTGTGATTCTCCACGCGCACCCCTCAGAATACACGTACCACGCTCCCCAAGGCCTATTGTGTGTTATTCTCCACGCGCACCCCTCAGAATACACATACCCCGCTCCCCAAGGCCTATCGCGTGTGATCCTCCACGCGCACCCCTCAGAATACACGTACCCCGCTCGCACAAGGCCTATCGCGTGTGATTCTCCATGCGCACCCCCGAAATACACATACCCCGCTCGCACAAGGCCTATCGCGTGTGAATCTCCATGCGCACCCCTCAGAAAACACCTACCCCGCTCGCACAAGGCCTATCGCGTGTGATTCTCCACACACACCCCTCAGAATACACGTACCCCACTCGCACAAGGCCTATCGCTTGTGATTCTCCACGCACACCCCTCAGAATACACGTACCCCGCTCCCCAAGGCTTATCGCATGTGATTCTCCACGTGCACCCCTCAGAATACACGTACCCCACTCGCACAAGGCCTATCGCGTGTGATTCTCCATGCGCACCCCCGAATTACACGTACCCCGCTCGCACAAGGCCCCCGCGCACCCCCGAAATGCACTGTCCCAGTCCTTTGTGAACTAGTGCAGGGTTAGCGCGTCCCGTTGTGCTGCATTCGGGATTTCAATGCCTTATCCTTGCGCAAGGGCGTTCTTGGGGGCGTAACTGGCGCTGCGGGATGTTCTCTGCGCCAGCGTTCAAAATGGCTTGGATATTCCATGAATACTCGGTGCGACAGAATACTGTTTGGCGCACACGGCTGGAGCACGCTGGTGCCCACTAGCTCTCTGCGCTGCCTCTGCACTGAAATATATGAATTACCCTGTTATTGTCTATGGGCCTCATTACGAGGTTGGAGGTAGCCTTGCTGGTAGAACCGGCAAGGCTACCTCCAAATTTGCATCCGAACCGGACCCGCGATGGGCAATTACCGGGCTATTCCGGCTTAGCCGGACCTGGAAGTTGCCCTTTTGCGGGTACCGGGCCTGGTACATCCCCATTCCCATTGAGCCCCATAGGGCTCAATGGGGATGGGGACGTCGGATACACCGGCACCGTTTACAACGGTGCCGGTACATCAGACTTGCTGTGCTCGCGGGTGCCTGTCAGCACGCCAGGTCTGACCTGGCGGGCAGTGCGGCACCCATGAGCACAGCTCGTAGTATGGCGGTAAGGTAGCAACGGTGCCGGTAGTGCTACCGGCACTGTTGTTACCTTACCGCCATACTTATAATGAGGCCCTATGCCAGGGGAGCCTGTAATGGGGATGAGGATCTGGGTGTCATCTGCATAGTTAATGTAGGTAACACTCAAATCATCGAGGTGGTGGAATAATAGCTTAGTGAAGATATTATATAGTGTAGGGGATATGCAAGATTCCTGTGGTACACCGCAGGAGACTGAGGCAGGTTCTGCTGAGGCAGTCGGCACGAAGACCCTCGTTGTCCTATCATCGAGGAAGGACTGTATCCATGTAGCGGCATTCGTGGAGAAAGAAGCTTCTAAAGTAAGGGGTTTGGTGAGTATTTTGTGATGGATTAGATCAAAGGCCACTGATAAATCCAGCAAGAGGAGAAAGGCCATGTTACTTATATCTTTTCATTCATCCATTTGGATTTTCAAGTCTAAGAGGGCTGATTCTGTGCCATTGGTTGGTCTGAAGCCTGATTGTCAAAGGCCTAAGAGATTGCTGTTCTCTAGGTGGCTTTGTATCTGTAAATAAGCTGCCTTGTCCAATATTTTCAATAAGAAAGCTACTGTGGTGATGTGCCTATAGTTTGTAGGGATGTTAGGGTCGAGGCTCGGTTTTTCGAGAAGCCGTAGGACCCATGCATCTTCTAAATTGGTCGGTACTGTGCATGTTTCAAAGGAGGCATTTATTAAGGAGGTGATGAACGGTGCAAGCTCCTTTGCCGCTTCTTTAATGACTGTCGCAGAGCAGATGTCTTCTTGGCATTTTGATGGTTTAAGGCTTGATATAATGCCTTCTACTTCCCTTTCAGTGACCGGGGCAAACTGGAATGGTCTGCAAAGTTTGGTAGGTAGGTTACGCGACTCAGAGAATTTTGGAACAGTTGGCAAGGTAAGCTTTTTTGATTCTATTTTGGTTTGAAGGAGAGAGATTTTGTCAAGTAGCGCATTTTGTATATTTGTGCACCAAGTCGTGTCTTTAGTACAAGATTCTATCGGTTGTGATCGAGATTCTAATTCTCTTAGGATGGTAAATAGCTGTTTAGGTCCTGCGTAAGCGTTCATAATTCTGTCATTATAGGTGTCACTTTTGATTTGTAAGATAGCCACTTTGTAATTATTGGAGGCCTTTATACATTTTCTTTGTTCAAGTCTGTAGGGTATTTTTTCCAAAGTGCTTCTGAGGTTCTTTTAGTGCTGTGTAAGGATTTCAGGTCAGAAGTGAACCATTTATTTCGGTGAGCTCATTGTTTGGCTTTATGCATTTTTAGAGGAGCTACTTTGTCGAAGGCCTGAAGTAAGGTATGATTACACAACTCCACAAGAGAGTATGGATCCATGCTCGTAAGCTTGGATTGGTTAGTGATGGGTTGTAATAATGGCAATAGCTTCTCAGCTATGGTATTGTGATTAATTCTGGAAAGTTGCTTGTGGAACTTGTGTAATGTCAAAATGTAGGCACTGGCTGTCCTGAATGGTGAAAGATATAACATGGTGGTCTGACCAGGCGCAGGGTGTGTTGGCAAGAATATTAATATCGCACTTTAGGTCCACTAGCCAGTTTAGAGTTCTACCTTTACTGTGCGTCAGGTTGGTGATGTGGTGAAAATAGCCGAGCTTGGTGTTTGTGCTGGCTGGTGTTGTTGTATTTGTATTGTCATCATTGATGTCATTAAGGCCTAAGTTAAGATCTCCCAGTAGCATGATTTGTGAGCCAGATTTAGTATTCCTAGTAAGGAGTGTGAGATGGTATCCGCGATTGATGATATTGGGCCTGGGGGTCTATTTATAAGGTGTATTAGTATGGTCTTTTTGTAAGTTAGGGGAAGTTTGACGGATAGAAATTCTCCTGAAGGGAGCCGTTGGTTAGGTAGTTCTCCAAGGCCTAACTGATTTTTGGCAATGAAGGCTACTCCACCGCCTCTAGAAACTTCTCTGTCTGCTCTAAGAATTATGTAGTTTTCGGGTATGGCTAGTGAAGTGGGAGAATGGAAGAACAGGCTCCCGCCCTTCCCCTCTCGCGCTTGGCCTAGAGGATCACGGCCCAGACACCCGCCACGAGAGGAGTTTGCCCATCTACTAGACGACCAAATACCCTGGTACAGGAACATACGGATGTGCCCACCAGCCTGCCCTGCACATGCCGACACCTGCGGCATGGATGGACTCGACTGAACCATCCAGCACTAAATCAACACGTCGTTAGAGATGCCATGACGACCTAGCCAACGGTTAGCACACATGTGCAAACATGCACACCGGACACTCCCACACCAATCCACACGAAGAATATACTCAGTGCTATGACGTAGGCGACAGACATACTCACGGACGTGCATCTTTATTATTTTCCACATAGGCTCTCAAAATGCAGAAACGCAAGACGCATAATGAACTTATCTAAAAAGGCTTGCTCACGCTTCTTCTAAGAACCATGTACCATAATGAAGAATATAACGGAGACACGATACTGAGGATAGAGCAATATGATACCGTAACCTAAAGCGCTCTGCATCAAACGGTTCCACCTATGCACCAGGCCCAAGTAGGCCGCAAGCAAAAGCTTCCATGAACATTGAATGAGCAAGAGCTCGGTTGCTGACCCTGCAGAATGAGCCCGGCGAAAGCACACCGCCAAGGGCACGATGTTGCAATCTCGCACGCCGCAAGCCAACGCCAAGGTCGCACCTGCAAGATAAACCAGGCACACAGTGGGAAAAACAATATTAATTTTGCTAAATTTTGCCTCAAACACGGTCCCACCTCACGTGACAAAGCCAAACCTGACAGGATGCCAAGCCCAGGAGGAAGCAGACGCCTGAATCCCACGTTTCAAGACACAGGCAGATACAATTAAAAGACTCATTGGACATCTGCAGCAGTGGGAGTAGTCGACCTCCCAACATATGAATAAATCCTCACATTGTTTACACCTACCCATAGTAAAACATTGTTGCAAATGACAGGTGCACCGCGAGCTGAGAACAGCGATAGTCTCAGACTGGGGGGCTCGCGAGCGGACCAATCAGAACATGGGGCTCTTATCACTGACGCCATTAACATTGACCAATCCTCAGAGGTCTTCATGTAACAATTTTCATGTATCAAATTGAAGGGATAGCCCAAGTATATCACCTGACTAACCCTCAACCACTAACATCGTTCTCTATATGTATGCTATACTAACCCTACCACTCGAGTAACCAATCCAGAGTGGAAATAGGTTTTTTGCTAAACTTTGTAAGGTGACGCAAGTAGCGCGTCATACTAAGGTAAAAAGGGCCTGCAAGCCCCACGATTGTGTGTGTGTCAGGACGGACGCGTACGATCCTTGACCCATCCCTGCCGTTTTGTCTAATAAACAGCAGAGTCACCTTGCTTCTTGCGTGTGTCTCATACTCTTTCTCTTTTGGGATATACGGGAGGAGTTGGGGCCTCCCTGCCCGGAGGTCTGCGGACGGCCCGGCCGACCCCGGCAGAATTTCCCCCCGACAAGTTCGAGGCACTGCTGAGATCTGTTTAAGATCTGCTTTTTTATTTTTACTTTTTTCCAGGTACTCCCGTTGCGAGGAGGCCCGGCGGCGCGGCCCCCTCTGCCGTTGCCCCCTTCTGAGGACTACAGGACCATCGCGGAACTGCGAGAAGACCGGACAGCGCAATCCGGATATTGGCCTTCGGGAGCCGGTTGAGAAGTATCCCGCCCGCGGTTGGCGAGTGTCCAGACGTGGTCCAGACGAGGGGAGGTGGCGAGCCGCTTGGAGGGGTGCACGCAGTCGAGCGGCCCCGCATCAAGAGAACTTGGTGAGCATGCCACACACAACAAGCAATGTGAAATTGTGAGGGAGGGGGGAGGAATTAAATACGGGAGGTGGGAGGTGTTGCACAGGTGCGCGGCGAGGGTTTGACAATTTAGTGTAGGTAATGAAATGAATGGTAGCCGAACGAGTGCGAGAGCAGTCGGCTACGTTACGCGAGAAAGGGAGGTGGAGCACGAAAACATCACGTGCGGCCGCTCGTAGACACTGATTGGCCTAGGTCGCGACTACGTGTAAGGGTGTGTGTGTGTGGTTTCCTACGATTTGGCATTTATTGATCAATGAGTAGATGAGGATCCCTATTGTTCGAGCAAGAAACTCGATAGGTAGATGACGTTTCCCTGTAGACGGTAGCTAGTTAGTTGCCCAATACGGAAGATAATTGGCTGGTTAAGCCCTCCTGTCGAGGGGCGTATCACACGCGAGGCGACGCAGCGTGCGCAGTCCGATTATATTATTGATTACCTTGTTCCAGGAGTGACAGGAAGACAGCTGTGAGGATTAACGGGGGTAGATTGCAAGTGTATTTTGGACTTAAAGAATATATGAAGAACTTACCAGTAGTTCGAAGAGATCGGTGACGTCACCAGTAGGGCTTTCATAGGATATCCCGAGCACAAGGCATCTTTCTTTCTGAGAGTGGTGGGGAAGAGAACTGTGGTAAGGGAGTGGAAACGGAGATAAACGGTAATGAGTTGATCGAGGAAGGGCGAAACGGGGGACGTGGCGGCGCACGGAGAACGCCGGCCACGGCAAGTGTAGAAGAAGGAGGAGGAGCAAGTGAAAATAGGACGACTGTATAAGAACGTCACAAGGGGTACGCAGCCGCAGGGGGCTACGTGCGCCTCGGCCGCAGGGGGCCGTAAGGGTGTCGTGTAAAGGACGAAAGACAGAAGAAAATATACAAATGTAAATACTATATTTTAATAATTTTCCTTAGCGGACTATCGCAATTCCCCAAACTTACGGGGCCAGGTAAAGATATAAGGCTGTATATTGTAAACTGCTAGTGAGATAACCGCTACCAAATAGGGGAAGGGTAACAAGTGGAGCGCTACTATGTCACACGGGACAGGATCGGGAGGGTGGGGGAACACCCTCACTACCCCACTACAACACATATGTACAACACTGTCACCCCATAGGGAGAAACTGATCAAGTATAGCATAGAATGGACACAGGGGACGGACAACAAAATGATAACACCATGGCCGCCTAATTGTAGCTTCGATCCATATACCCAACATTCACTATTAAACCATTTGCATAATACATACAAAGGGAAGAAGTTGACAAACCACGTGGAGTTGTTTAACTTATGGAGGATGTTCCAGGGGTCCCGACCAGGACAAAATGAAATGTTCACTGTGGGGGAAATACCGGAAGAAAAGGAGATTAAGGAGGAAGGAGAGAATGGGAAAAAGGGGAGTGAAGACCCAAAGAACACGGGGAACGGACAAGAGGGAGGAGAAAAGAATAATAACTCAAAAGAAAATGAAATAAAAAAGGAACAGAGCAACGATATACCCCTAGCAAAGGTAGTGAAAACAGAGGGAGGGGGGTTGTACTCTTTAAGAGAATTAGGAGAAATAGAAAGAGGACAGTTAAGGGCGGCTGAGGGGTACTCGAACCCGGCATACAGCCCGCCACCATATGTGGCTCATAAGAAGATGCCAGCAGGGGAGGGGAGGACAGGAGAAGAACAAACTGTGGAAATAGGACATGATGAGTGGGTAGCCGCGCAGATATTATTAAAATTACGAGGTTCATTAACAGGAGAAGAGAATGAGGTAGTAAGAAAAATAGACGAGGATAATACTAGGGAGAGTGGAATGACAGGGGAAGAGCTGTTACGTCAAAAGGAAGAGATTTTGGAGGAACGACTAGCAGAGTTAAGGGATGAGCAGAATGAACTGATCAAACAGCTCGAGAGGGAGGAAAGAGAGAGAGCGAGGGAAAGGAAAGAAGGTAAGAACAAATTGGAAAAGATAAGGGAACGAACTGAGGAGCAAAGGAAAGAAGCTGACAGGGTAAAAGCAGCAGCAGAAAGGGTATCAAGAGCAGTGCTACGAGAGAGGAAAAGGGAAGAAGAAGAGAAAGAAAAAGAAATGGCAATGTGGAAGAAGAGATTACTATCAGAAACGACTAAGAAATACGAAGAAGGGAGGGTGATAGAGAGTATATTAGAAAGGGAGAGGGTGAGAGGGGAAAGGAAGAAAGAGGATGAAAGGATATTGGAAAAGATGAGTAGTGAAGTAATGGAGGAATTAAAAAGGAAAAGGGAGGAAATTGGTAGAGAGATGGAGGAGAGAAATGAAGGGGAAAGAGAAGATAGGAGAAGGGAGAGTGAAGTAAGGGGGGATGTATATAGAGACACAGAAGTAGCAACAACATCAGCGCAAAGGGGAGCGGTTGATAAAGGAGAAAAGGGAGAACTGGACCTAATAGACTTAAAAACAGTAACAATCCAGGGGAAAAAGACAGAGTGGGGGGTGCAGTTTATGAATGACTTTTGTAGTGAGGAAGAAGAAGGAATGGAGAAGGAAGGAAGAAATAGTGAAAGGGAAAGCCTAGATAAACTATACACCACCCGGACCAATACAGACTCACCATGGATCTGTAGGAGAAAGGATGAACTGGAGAGAAGTGAGGAGGAAGAGCAAGGAATAGCGGAAAGACAGAGACATGAAACCACACTGTCATCATCACACCCTCTCCCATCCCACCCTACATGCTCAACCACCTCACGCTCATTACGTACAATAAAACTTGCGCCCTTCACAAACGAACTGACACCCTATGCATGTCGGCTTAGAGACCTCCCTAGACGCAGGCAGGAAGGACGAATACACACGCCCACATTAAATACAGGAAATGATGGAAGAAGGGGAAAAGATGGAGAAGAAAGAGTTACGAGCAGGGGAAATACGGACAAAATTGACGATGTAGGAGAGAGGGAAGAAGAGGAGGGGGGTGAGGACTCTATTTTATGGAACCCAAGGGGTAAAACGAGACACAACTTAATGCCACTTCTGGAGAGGGGAGGAGTTAGACCACAGTACGTCCCTTGGAAGCATACAGACAAAGAGAATATAAAGTGCAGGCTCCCATCATTAAGTGGAGGTGCGGGTAAATGGATATATGAAATGGAAAAACACACCGCAGGACAGAAACTGGCAGTGGGAGATGTAAAGGGCCTTCTAATTTCGATATTAGGGGATGCAGCGGATGACATTTGGAAGAGAGCGGGATTTCCTGGGGTAACAATAGCAAACACATCGCATGATGGGGCACCATTCGCAAACTGCAGACATGCACTATGGCAGGCATTGAGGGTACAGTACCCAGACACATCAGACATAGGAACAATTACCTCACGCAAGATGCGTGAGAACGAAGATTCTGTTGATTATATCCAGGAAATCCAAGAGAAGTGGTGCATGGAAACTAGAGAACAATGGGACAAAACACCAGCAATATTTTTTTATCATATACTAGTACAAAGGCTCCCAGAAGGAGTTCAGAAACAACTGAAGAAAGTAGTGGGAATGGAAGCAAAAGCATGGCCAGAAATACAACTGACAATAGTGCATCATTGTAGGGCATGTCAAGGAAAAATGAAACAAAAGGAAGAGGACAGGAAAACGGAAGAGGCTAAACTAGTACAGAAAAAACTTACTAAATGCACAATGGAAGGGGCACTAATAACTGCACCTACAACAATGACCCAAAGCCCCACACAAGTATTGGCTGCACAAGATCCCTCCCAAATACCACCCTTACAGACAATAACACAACAGGTGCCGCCACTCCAACCATACACGACCAACATGGGAGGAGGATACTCAATGCCAGGAGCTGGGTATTATAATTACAACAGGGGAAGAGGAGGAATTATGAGAGGGAGAGGATACAGATATAACACACAACAGCAGGTGGGAGGACTTGTCACGCACGTGTAGAGTAAGACCAGGTACACCATCATGGAGCGAACAGGGACAACCAAGGCCCACACAGGAACAGCAGGGCATACAGCAACAGCAGACGTTGCAACAGGGAAATGAACAGCAACAACTAATAACACAACAACAGCCACAGACATATTCACTGCCACAACAACAGGTAGCGATAACACAACAACCCCAAGCACAACAAACACAACTGGGTAGGGTGACGGTCCTGGGACACAACCCTTACACAGGAAATGGTCAATCGTTGTACCCTCAATAGGACAGCCCACAGACGGCCTTGGTGTGTCCCATCCTGTCGGTAACACCTAATAGTGCGGAGGAACCACGCATAGAGGTAACGATAGGTGACAAAAAATTATCATTCCTTGTTGACACCGGGGCGACCCGGTCTTGCATAAGGGAAGGTAAATTTAAGATGTCGGGCGAAGCCATGAACACCCAAGGATTCTCTGGGGCTAGAGGGTTGGTTCCTTTTACTGATAACATTCCCTTATCTATAGGAGATTATGACATGTCAGTCCCACTTTTATATTATAGTGCCTCGCCAGTAAATTTACTGGGGAGAGACATCATGAACAGGTTGAATATGACGATCTCCTTTACGGAGGACGGCATAATTTGCTCTACTCCAGGAATTAACATGCTCACAGCATGACAGATTATGCAAGCATACTGCGGACAGACAGCGATTAGGGCTGAGCCAGTAGATGGCGAACTCTTCCAGTACGGGACAGACATGGCATTTGCATGGATGCCAGGGATAGAGGGAAAGATCTGGAGGAGGCCAGCAGCCTATTTGTTCAGACCAGAAACACCAGTCAACGAACCAGAAGGAAAGGTGGTTCCAGTGGACATTGAGAGCATTATAGCAACAGCTGATTACAGTGCTGTACATGCCCAAGACAGAGAAGGAAGAGCATGGAGGGCAGTGATAGCTCTAGCAGAAGGATGTAGACTCACCCAGGTGTCAGATGAGAAGCTGTTCTCAGAAGAAAAGGAGGAAGGTGAAATGGTGTTTATGATGAGTGTGGAAATATGGCTAAGAGTGACGTACAAACAAGTTGCACAGAAAATGGCAATGGCACTTGAGGCACCCACATCCACCCCAGTTCCCTTCTTTGAGGAGGATATGGCTAAAGTACCCACATCATTATGGACTACTAGCCCCTATGACGTGGGGTGCATAAAAAGTATAGGGGGAGTAAGGATAAAATTGAAAAAAGGTGCAATACTCCCCAGAGTGAAACAGTACCCACTATCAAAAGAGGCAGATGAGGGCATATATGAAACCATAACGGCCCTTATAGATAATGGCATATTGGTCCCCTCAGAATCACCATGTAACACGGCTGTATACCCAGTGCGCAAGGCTAGAGGGGGGTCTTGGCGCTTCATACAGGATCTCAGGCCCTTGAACAACATAGTAGAAGCAGAATACCCCATAGCCGCAAACCCGGCCACAATATTGTGTGGCATTCCAGCAGAAGCATCACGATTTACAGTGATCGACCTTAAAAATGCTTTTTTCTCAATACCATTGCACCCAGACTCACAAGATCTGACAAGCTTCACTTACAGAAACACAAAGTGGAAACACACCAGATTGCCACAAGGGTACTGCGAATCACCCTCAATATTCAACAGAGTAATACAGATGGATTTGGGTAACATTGAAGTGGAAAGCACAGTGTTGCAGTATGTCGACGACATAATAATTTGCAGTACAAACGAAAGAACATGCAGAGAGGACTCATTAAAGATGCTGACAATATTGGCTGAAAAAGGTTACAAGGTAGACATGGAAAAGTTACAGTACTGTCAAGAACAGGTACTTTACATTGGTCAGCTCATATCCCAATATGGAAGAAAGATTGCACCACAAAGGGCACAGGCCATTTCAAAAACGCCAATGCCACAAACAGTGAGGGAACTGCAGCAGTTCCTGGGTCTGTGCAACTACTGTAGAGCATGGGTATTTGATTACAGCTCATACATAGGACCCCTGCTTGAGGCGTTAAAGGAAGCTAATAAAGGGGAGAAAAAGTTGGGGTGGACAATGGAAATGAAAGAGGCTTTTGATGAACTGAAAGATGCGATATCAACTGCTCCGGTACTGGCAACCCCAGACTATGAGCGACAATTCTTTATATTTTCACATTGCGACTCAGCAGTAATGAAAGCAGTGTTGGCTCAAAAAACAAGCATGGGCTACAAACCAGTAGCATTTTACAGCGGCCACTTAGATCCTGTGATGTTAGGTCATTTCCCTTGCGAACAAGGTCTCGCTGCAGCTGCTTTTGCGGTAGAAAAAGCATCAGCAATCACCATGGGGTGCCCTACTACACTGTTTGTGGAACATGCACTATTTGCAATATTGAATAAACCTAAGTCCACCCTAACCACGCAAAGGGCATCAGGTTATGAGATCATCTTATCCAGAGCTGAACTATCAATTGTTAGATGTAGCACGGTCAACCCTGCAAGGTTCCTAGCAGAAGTACTTGAGGAAGGAGATTATGCCCACGATTGTACGCAAATAACTGAAATGTACTCATGTACTAGAAAGATTGAAGAAAACGCACTAGAGGGAGGTGAGCTCCTGTTCATTGATGGGTCATCAACTATCGACCAAAGGGATGGTATAAGGAGGACTGGGGCAGCAGTGGTAAAAATGATGGAGGTACCGGTGTGTGTGGCAATGAAATGTGTACAACTACCACAGCATTACTCCGCTCAAGCAGCAGAATTAATTGCACTAATTTTGGCGTTGAAGGAAAGCTTTGACAAACGAGTGACCATATATTCCGACAGCGCATATGTTACGTCCACTGTCCACTCAGGGCTGTCGAAATGGAGAAGAAGAGGGTTTAGGAGAGCTGATGGCACTCCAGTGCAACATGCCCTCCTATTGGCTGAACTAATTGAAGTAATAAATGACCCCCAAGAATTAGCTTTGGTCAAATGCACCGCACACACCAATGGTGAAGATCATATTTCAAAAGGGAATGCAGCAGCAGACGCACATGCGAAGTATGCTGCATATTTTGGTGAGATATGGAACCCCCCAGAGTCAGAGAGAGGGAGAGGGAGGGGAATGGCTAAGGAGATGTTGATAAGAGAAGGGTACACCCATCTCCCAGCCACACAGATTATGGAGCTACAAGCGGCTGCACCAATGGCCGAAAAAGAAATATGGCTAAAAAGAGGATGCACAATGTCACCAACCGACGCACTATGGCGCCAGAGTGACACTGGGAAGATTGTAATACCACTGGCACTATTTAACACCGCCCTGAGCCAACTACACCACCCAGCCCACACAGGCAAGGAAGTTATTGCAGCACGAATTAGGGATGACTGGTTCTGCCCCAAGTTAAATTCTCATGTGTCAAATTTTATCAGCAATTGTCTCACATGTCAACAGTTTACGGCCGGTCACACTCTGAAGGTGATAAGAGGTACTATACCCCGGCCAGAGGGACCCTTCCGACATCTCCATATTGACTATGTTGATATGATCAACGAATGTCAAGGAAATAGGTATATGATTGTAGTAGTATGCCCATTCTCGAGGTGGATTGAAGCAGGGCCTTGTTCACACCCAGATGCATTCAGAGCAGCTAAATTCCTAGTGAGGGAGGTCTTCCCCAGGTGGGGAGTGTGCGAGGTACTGCGGTCAGACAATGGCCCACATTTCGCAAACGAAATGTTCCAGCACATCACATCCTTACTGAACATCAAGCATAAATTTGCATGTGCATACCACCCATAGGCCAACGGTATATGTGAACGCCTGAATGGCCTATTAAAGGAGGCAATTGCAAAAATACAGCAAACAACAAAGAAGAGTTGGTTGTATTGCCTTCCATTAGCCCTATTTGAGCTAAGGAATAGACCAGGTTCCGACCACCACCTCACCCCTCACGAGGTGGTTACCGGACGTCAAATGCGCCTTCCCCTAATGCCAACATCAAGAGCATTTACCGACAACGAGAGAACTGCAAATGTCCTTGGTGATGAAATGTACCAATATGTGTCTTCTTTGATTACTAGTGTAGTGTTTGTGTCTCAACAGCTCGAGCGCACGCGGGCGGGTCTAACAGCGATCAACAAGAAGACGCGGATAAAGAATTGGAAAAGGAAAGACTGTGCAAAGTTGCTAAAGGTGACCACGTACTACTTCGCAATTTCAACAGAAAGTGGAACAGCCCACGCTTCACTGGCCCCCATTTGGTAGAGGAGGTATCAACGAGAGCAGTAAAGCTACAGGACAAACGTGCCTGGAACCACCTACACGACGTAAAGATTTACAAACTCCAGACCCGCCCCAGCGCCACCGACAGGGCCACTGAAAGAACAACAACAGCGTCACCAACGGAGGAAGAGACTTCTACCGCAACTAACGGCCTAAGTGTCCCCATACCCTACCACCCCCCAGATTCCCCAGAGACAACTACTAGACAAGAAAGGGGTGATCCCCATACCGCCCACCCCATGGTTACACGATCAAAGAGTAAAGAGACTTCCGCCAGTTGAGCCCCAAACCCTCTGCCCATTGACCCCCTTCCCACTGTAGTAATAACTGAACTGAAGGACATTGTCTTGCACATATACACATGTAAACACCTGAATGTTCTCTTTCTTTTCTCTCGCACATGCAGGTACAGCGTATTATTGTACTACTAAGAAAATAGATATCTAACCAATTCACTGCCCAGGAGTAGATGGTACCCTCAGACGATAATTACCTGGAAGAATTGTCACACCAATTTGTATATGAAATAAAACGGCCAACGTACCTGAAAAGAAGGAGGGTACGTGTCTACCACACAGCATTCCTCTTGGCCATAGAACATTCAATGCCCCACCTCCAACCATACTTGCCTGCCCTAAGAGATAGATCGCTTAGATTGGCGTGGGAACAGCTCTTCGCCTGGGCACTGAATGACTACTTGATAGGGAGAGCTTAAAAACAACAACTAACACTAATAACAAGCATATTAAGAATTTTCAGGCGGGCAACTGTAACGTCGCAAGAATAAGCTGCCGGACTGCAGCAAGGTAAGAGCAAAATGCTGGTGAAATTAGCATCTGTAATAAAATTGATAGGGATTTTAATGATCACCGGGTTCTTGGCTGCCTCTGTATGGCAGTACAGCTATGCTATCGATATTATTGCTGTACCCAAACCTAATGCACCCCCACCCCCAGCTGCAACAGGTGTTACGTCAGGTGGTACTAGTAAAATCCCACACAAGAAAAATAGAGTTAAACGCAGCACATACTCAGATAATAAAGGTATTGACAACTACATACAAGATTCAGCACACATCTCAAACAACATATGGTACCAACACATGACCCACATAGGTAAACAGACAACAGAAGACAGCTGCTACGTTTGCTCATTAATTCCATACGCCATGAGCGCTTCTCGAACATTTGTTGCCACGGAGATAGATGAGAAAATAGCACGATGTATAATATACCTGGCACTGTTCCAGACGTAAGGAAGATTTCAAGGGACAGTGGTGCATCTGGTGTGGAAAACACGAGATACATATCCATATGAAAACAACTTCCTCAAGACTTATTTGAGTTACCACAAGAGCAGTTTACATGCTGAAGGATTCAAATACATAACAAGTGGTCCTGAAAAAGGAGAAACAAAGAAAGTAACACTGCAGTACCTACCATGTGATTGGTACGCCACTGAAGTCCCTGGTAAAAACGGATGTTGGGAAAGACCACTGGTGATAATAACAGGGAAGGTGTACATGAACAACAAATGGGACATAGGAGTGGTTGGCAGCAACATGGTAACAAGAGAAAATATTTAAACTATTGATGGACACAACCATAGATGTTGGATGACTTGGGTCAAGTACGTACCCATGCTCACGTGGATGGAGAAGGATGAAGACCCAATAACAATACTGCCGCTAACTGCGCCTAAGGTATGCTACCAACATAAAGGAGAAGTGGACGTAGGATACAACACCAACTGTGAAAGCGTGATGGAGTTACCTGAGGGGGGAGCAGGAACAGCAGTAGTAATGGACCATTACTGGGCCTGTGGAGACAAGGCATACCACACACTGCCCCCTCTGTGGAATGGTGTATGCACAATAGTACACGTTAATGTACCATCACTAGTGGTGCCCCAGAAACATGTGAATATGGCGAATTTCCACAAAATGGATGAAGGAAACAAGAGGAAGAAGAGATCTGCACAGCTTCAGAAGGGGCAAGAGAACAGGAACAATGGCAACAACACCGTCCTGAATAGGAAGAAAAGACAAGGAGAACCTCTGACAGGAAATTACCTGTGGGGAAGGTCGGAAACAGCACTCACTTCAATTCCGCCAGAACACAGACTATTCAGCAGAGCAGCAATGTTCTTCTCCTCAATAATACATCCAGGACTACAGGCTTACGCAAACGCAAAATGGCTCCAGATAACTAGGTGGGAACTAATGATGACAATTAACTCTACAGTGAATGGATTCAATGCAATAAAAGAGGAACTGCGAGCTGTGAGGATGGTAGCGCTTCAGAACAGATATGTACTGGACCTCCTCACAGCAATGGAAGGAGGAGTTTGCGCTAAGATAGGACAATCATGCTGCACATTCATCCCTGCCAACGATGCTGACAATGGTACACTGACAGAAGCAGTTTTACAATTGACCCAGATGCACTCAAAAATGATGGATGAAAGTAAAGGTGTGAAAAAGGATGAGAGCTGGTTTTCAATATTATGGTCATGGATGCCATCTTGGCTGTCAGATGGACTGAAGATTATAGTTGGATGTACTATTTTGGCTGGAGCTACACTGATCATAATAAGATTTTGGAAGGCCCGGAAGGCACGCACCACAGACGAGATGATCGAAATGGTTGGTATGCACCTCGTGATGCCAACAGATGACGGCAAACACACAGGCACAATCATAAAAGAGAGAGAGAAGTTGCGCAACCAGATCATCACCAACCACCTGGACCCACCATCTGTGAAGCTCGAAAACCCAAGAAACCCAAAGAGCTACATAGGGAAATGGGTATACTGCACTCCTGGAGGAACCTGTGAATATATGTATTGGTCATTTGAAGACCATGTTAACCACTATGGACATTTGGGAGGAATAACTAAAATATGGAGAGTAAGAGGAGATAAAGAAAAGGATATGTTTGTGGTCGACAAGTCGACCAGAGGGGGGACTGAAGTGGGAGAATGGAAGAACAGGCTCCCGCCCTTCCCCTCTCGCGCTTGGCCTAGAAGATCACGGCCCAGACACCCGCCACGAGAGGAGTTTGCCCATCTACCAGACGACCAAATACCCTGGTACAGGAACATACGGATGTGCCCACCAGCCTGCCCTGCACATGCCGACACCTGCGGCATGGATGGACTCGACTGAACCATCCAGCACTAAATCAACACGTCGTTAGAGATGCCATGACGACCTAGCCAACGGTTAGCACACCTGTGCAAACATGCACACCGGACACTCCCACACCAATCCACACGAAGAATATACTCAGTGCTATGACGTAGGCGACAGACATACTCACGGACGTGCATCTTTATTATTTTCCACATAGGCTCTCAAAATGCAGAAACGCAAGACGCATAATGAACTTATCTAAAAAGGCTTGCTCACGCTTCTTCTAAGAACCATGTACCATAATGAAGAATATAACGGAGACACGATACTGAGGATAGAGCAATATGATACCGTAACCTAAAGCGCTCTGCATCAAATGGTTCCACCTATGCACCAGGCCCAAGTAGGCCGCAAGCAAAAGCTTCCATGAACATTGAATGAGCAAGAGCTCGGTTGCTGACCCTGCAGAATGAGCCCGGCGAAAGCACACCGCCAAGGGCACGATGTTGCAATCTTGCACGCCGCAAGCCAACGCCAAGGTCGCACCTGCAAGATAAACCAGGCACACAGTGGGAAAAACAATATTAATTGTGCTAAATTTTGCCTCAAACACGGTCCCACCTCACGTGACAAAGCCAAACCTGACAGGATGCCAAGCCCAGGAGGAAGGAGACGCCTGAATCCCACGTTTCAAGACACAGGCAGATACAATTAAAAGACTCATTGGACATCTGCAGCAGTGGGAGTAGTCGACCTCCCAACATATGAATAAATCCTCACATTGTTTACACCTACCCATAGTAAAACATTGTTGCAAATGACAGGTGCACCGCGAGCTGAGAACAGCGATAGTCTCAGACTGGGGGGCTTGCGAGCGGACCAATCAGAACATGGGGCTCTTATCACTGACGCCATTAACATTGACCAATCCTCAGAGGTCTTCATGTAACAATTTTCATGTATCAAATTGAAGGGACAGCCCAAGTATATCACCTGACTAACCCTCAACCACTAACATCGTTCTCTATATGTATGCTATACTAACCCTACCACTCGAGTAACCAATCCAGAGTGGAAATAGGTTTTTTGCTAAACTTTGTAAGGTGACGCAAGTAGCGCGTCATACTAAGGTAAAAAGGGCCTGCGAGCCCCACGATTGTGTGTGTGTCAGGACGGACGCGTACG
Organism: Ambystoma mexicanum; assembly: GCF_040938575.1. Classification (NCBI taxonomy): domain Eukaryota; kingdom Metazoa; phylum Chordata; class Amphibia; order Caudata; family Ambystomatidae; genus Ambystoma; species Ambystoma mexicanum. Next base: position 1,046,341,496 of record NC_090924.1, read on the forward strand.
ATCCTTGACCCATCCCTGCCGTTTTGTCTAATAAACAGCAGAGTCACCTTGCTTCTTGCGTGTGTCTCATACTCTATCTCTTTTGGGATATACGGGAGGAGTTGGGGCCTCCCTGCCCAGAGGTCTGCGGACGGCCCGGCCAACCCCGGCAGAATTTCCCCCCGACACTAGTGATAGTGTTGGGCCTGCATGCCGAATGGAGCCAGGTTTCCGTAATAGCAAGTAAGTCTAGGTTTTTGGTTGCGATGAGATCAGCTATAACTAGCGCATGTGCCAGAAGTGATGTAGCGTTTATGTTTATGAAGGCACCTTTGACAGATGATGCATCTGGGTTGGAGGTCTCTGAGGTAAAGTGGGTATTGGTGGATGGAATACACTTATTTTTATGGTGGAAATGGCTGTCCCTTGTTATCCTGAAGGGGGTGTTCTTTGTACTTGGATGCGTTCTACTGTGGGCAGATCCTGCAGGCTGTTTTTTGGTGTAGAACCTAGTCTAGAGTTTCTAATGCTTACTGGACATGGTTGATTAGAGGTAGGTCGGGTTGCATAGAGCTGGATCCATTGTAGCAGTGTGAGCGGACAGTGACTACTTGCTATCGTTCCTTTTATACAGTTAGTTATAATCATATTGGACTGCAGAGCAGGTAGGAACTTGGTATGTAATATATTGTTGGAATAAGGTAATTAAGTAGTCATAGTTATGGTTACCTTGTTTAGGTTAGCCATGTGTGAGGTAATAATAAGCAGCCAAGATTATAAGTTTGAACTCTGCTAGGAGTGTTAGTGCTTATCAGAAGGGTATAGGGTACGAGGTGTATTCAATGCCATGCGCCAGGTACCTTCTCCAGGAGTGCAATTTACAGGTGCTTTGAGGCTACCAATGGATCATAAGTGTATAAGTGTATCTTAAGAGAAGCCATTCTAATGAATATACCCTTGGCACTTAGGACATCTGTGAGATAAATGTATTGTTTTTTTAAGAAATAGAATTTGTTTACAACCCTGAGATTTTCATGGAGATCAACCTAAATAATTTTAAATCAAAGGCAAAAGTTTGGGGCAGGTTCCAAATTGAACATCAATTCAACTTAACTATAGATTGTGGGAATTTAATAAATACTTTCCCTGTTATGGAACCAATCAAAACTAAATTAGGACGTACCCACTTAGAGAGATGAAACAGTTATTCATGAAATGTAGGTTGAACCTTTTGGAAACTTTAGAGATTGTGGAACCTCAATTATATTCCTCAAAACATATGTGCATGTATAGATTGTATAAAAATGAGTCAGCCATGGAAACTATTAAAACACATTGGCCCTCATTACGACCCAGGCGGTAAGGGGTTTACGCCGGCGTAAACATCGCCGACCCTTACCGCCTGAGTACGAGTTCCCTTAGCGCCATGGCGGATTTAACACCTGCTTTTAGCAGGTGTTAAAATCCATGGCGCTAAGGGACCTTGTTGTTAATTACGCCACCGTAATTTACGGTGGCGTAATTAACGCCTTCCCCACTCCCATTATGCCCTATGGGGCAAAAATGGGAATGGGGAAGGGTAAATGGGGATTGGGGACTTACCGCCCCGCCAAGGTCGGAATGGGGCGGTAAGTCCGCCAACCACCATGGCGGAGTTGGCAACTTAGCGCCATGGACCATGGTGCTAATAGCGCCATGGTCCTCCGCCAAGGTCCTAATGAGGCCCATTGGGCCTCATTACACGGTAGGCGGTGAGCCATGGCGCTATTAGCGCCATGGCTCATGCCGGTAAAATACCGGCACCGCCTTGGTGGAAAGGGGATTTACCGCCCCATTCCAAGGTTGGAGGGGCGGTAAATCCCCCTTCCACCATTGCCCTTCCCCATTCCCATTTCTGCCCCATAGGGCTCTATGGGAATGGGGAAGGCGCTAATTACGGCACCGCAATTTTGCTCCGAGGTCCCTTTGCGGGTTGGATTTTAACGCCTGCAAAAAGCAGGGGTTAAATCCCCCAACACGCAAAGGGATCTCGTAAGGCGGTAAGGATTTACCGGTACCGGTATTTTCCTTACGCCATCCGTGTAATGAGGCCCATAGGCCTTGTGTTTCTGACAAGTTTGTTTAAAGAAAGTTTATTTTAAAAAAATATGGTTATATTTGAATTACTGTGTTTGGCAGTATTAAAGAAGAAAAGGCATAATGCTCGCCTCCGGTCTTGTCATAGAATTGAACCCCTGCAAGAATCAAGCTTACTTGACTGCCATTCATGCAGCAACACCAACATGATTCTGCCTATAAGGTAGTTTCATCATGCTCAAATCTCTGAATAAATGTGATCATATACTTTAAAAACCAATGGACAATGGGCCTCATTACAAGGCTGGCGGTAATGTATTGAGGGCACGGCTGCCACTGGTAATGATTTTTTACCGGGTCCATGGAATGGGCAATTACCGGTCATGCCGACCTTGGCACACCCGTTAATTGCCAATTCCATGGACCCAGTAAAAATTAATCTCCATTCCCATTTTAGCCCAAAAGTTAATAACGGGCCCGTTGTTCGCTCCCTGGTCCCCTCGGGGGACCCGGAAAGGACATCTGGTTTTACCAGACGTCCTTTCCGGATCCCGCGAGGCAACCTCGTAATAGAGCAGAGTGGGTTTAACGGCACCGGCACCATTACCAGTGCCGTTAAACCCATTCCGACCGCCTCATAATAGGCCCAATGTTTCTGTTTCTGTGTTCAGCCTACAGTGCTGCTATTACAGATTTACCAAATTAACACCTCAGATTCAAGTCACTTGCTTGGTTTCTACAACATTATACTTTCCAGGGCTTTTCATATTTGATTGTTTAGATAAAGCCCATGCAATTTCTTTCAATGTAAAACCTATTTTGCTGGGAATATTACAATTTGTGCTTGATCCAAGCTGGTAATAGAATCGATTTCCTTTCTCGTTATTGAGATATTTGTGCTTTATGTGCCTAAGGAATGCTCTACCCAGGCACTATATTTTAGGTTTGCTATTATCTGGGTTTACACCCCTAGGTACAAATTGCTAAAATGTATGCAAGTTCTGTAGAGCTGTTGCCACTTTTATTCCTCCTGCCCTTCCATCATCTGCTATTTTCTGATAATTGCATAACAGCACATATGAAGCCTTTTTTTCCCTTAAAGTATTTCGATCATTTTGAATAATAATTCACTTTCTTTAAAAAGTGAATTCATAACATAGCCTCTTTGCACTTCTTAGTAATACGCCCACGGCTAAGGTTCTTCTGACCTGAATGATTTTTGTAATGAGTGTTTTCTTGTCTTTTAGTGTGATGGCAGCAACACCCTCCAGCACAATGCATAGGGAATCCCTTGGTTCCGAGGGACACATTTCTTGAGCAGTCCAATCCTTTGATGTAACTATCTGATATCACCAATGGGTGCTTCGATGTAATAGTATTTACAATGCTGGGATGGCATATTAAACACTTCTTCCTCCTCTATCCAAATCCAAGTCCTTCATTTCAGCTGGCTTCATTTTGGAATAATGTGTCTTCTTTATCTAGCATTCCATCCAACTCAAGGTTAAGATAAAAACCTGCCCCTAAAATGAGGAGCATATCCCTTTCTTCCATCATGATGTGAACCAGCCCTAATTATGCTTTCTTTATAGGAGGATGTTCCTTAATATTCTTAATGTTATTATAAAAATGTACCACATAAAAAAGATTTCTTCCCCGAATTGCCATGCCGACATTCAAGAGAGCTTTTTATCTGGGTCCCATAACTTGAACAATTTACACCAAAGAGTTTGCTACCCATGTTAATAACACCCAAGAGTTACATCTGCTTCAGTTTGATTTTGTCATTACAGTGTATGAGGAGAAAGCATCTATATTCGGGACAGCCCACATCCACGATTCCTGAATCAGGATAATAATGTACACAGTTATAAAATCCTTCCATACTGGATCCTCAGGTTTATTCTGCAATAATCCAAGGAAGAACCCTGAGTGCCTTTATATTCTTAGCCACTTGGTCCCCCCTATAGTTTGCTTCTTTGGTGGATCCCAGTATCAGTTACTCCTCCCTCATTGATGATACCATGTCCTCTTCTTCCACCCTGTTTGATTGCCCTCGTACAACAACGTGATTTGATTAATTTAAGGGATTATTTGCACTTCCCTTACTACATCAAAACCAGTTTAATAATTTCTGGGTAGTTTTTCAAAAGTGTTACCTCCAGCTGTTGGGTGGAGTTAAACATTGGTGCTAAAATATGAGGTATTTTACCTCACAATACATCTGTGATTAATGAATGGGATATTCTATGGATTGCTATCATATGCCTTGTATTAATATGTCCAGGCCCATGGACAATCCCTACAGATTAGGTGCTTTGTATGTGTGTATGTTTGTATGGGATTTTCTATAGCACAAACGTAGCTGTGAAGCAATGGAGCAAAGGGGAACGACTCAGGGGTTGCAAGTAGGATGCACGGATAGCAGAGGAGATTGGATGGGAGGGGAGAGTTGGGGAGTGGGCACTACAGAGGTTGTACAAAGAGTTGAGTAGAGAAATCAGTAATGGGCAAGATGTTCTTTGAAGATCAGGGTCTCGGGTCCTTCATGGAATGTTATTTCCAGAGACAAGGTGCACAGCAGAAAAAGGTCTGTTTTCTGGGTTTCACCTGTTGCCTTTATTTGTTTCCAGACAGGTGTCGTTGTGGGTTCTAGTGGTGCACTAGTCTCCAGAGATGGTGACTTTCTCAACCACGTAGAATGATGTTTTGGTTTTGACTGCATTATAGGTGATGCACACAATTTTAAACATTATGGGCCTCATCACGAGGCTAGCGGAAGCTGTCCCTGTAGTACAGGCACGGCTGCTGCCGGTAATGATTTTTGTCCGGCGCCCAAAAAAGGGCAATTACCGGGTCATTACGACCTTGCCGGACCTGGTAATTGCCCTTTTCTGGGCACCGGTAAAAATGATTCCACATTCCCATTTGACCCCTATAGGGCTCAATGGGAATGGGGAGGGTGGTAGCAATGGTACCGTTATTAACAGTACCATTGCTACCATCAAGTTCTGCTCGCGGGTACTGGTGAAACCTGGTGGCGGCAAGGGCACTCGCAAGCAGAACTCGTAGTATGGTGGTACAGTAGCAACGGTGGCGGTAGCGATACCGGTGCCTTTGTTGCCTCACCGCCATACTCGTAATGAGGCCCTATGTGTCCTTGAAGGGGGGGAGGGATGCAGTTCACTGAGGATGGATGGATGGAGTTGTTTTTCTTGGCTCATTTGCAACAGCAAAACTACATTGCTGTAGATGACGTATTTACCTATTATGTACAGTTTTTATGTATCTTTTAAAAATATATATATATTTTGTATTGCGCAATAAACATATATGTGAAATATGTTCAGTTTCGTACAAGGCTTCCAATCAATCATAAAGACAGAACAGAACAGCAGGCTACTAGACAGGGTAGGGGTAAGGGTAGGGCCTGGTGTCATTCACTCGTATTATGCTCTGTTGATTACAGATATAGGTCATGAAACGTCCCCCAAATCAATGTGTATTCTTCAGAAGATTTCCTCCTAGTGAAGGCAGACTTTTCCTTTTTATCATCCCTTGCATTGAATCCTCGAATTGTTGGGTTCTGATAGACAGCCAAGACTTCAGAATCCGTTTTCTCCCCCCACAATAAAGGCTCTACAATTATGTTTGCACTCCTAGAGAGTAGCTTGGACTGGGGGTGAGCCCAAGGATGTAGAGAAGTGGGGGATTCAGGACCATGCTGTTCACTGTTCGTTCCTCTGATGCATATCCTCCCAGTAGTAGACAACTATCCCAAAACATCAGAACATATGTAGCCTAGAAACGCTGGATTCTTTCCAATAGAAACATTCGTCTGATGAAAGAAGCTTGCTTTTCCACATTTTCCGGTGGGCCAAATAAGGTAATGTATACTGCGTAGCAGTGGCGTTATAAATCAACTTTCCTTTTCACCATATTTTGACACATCTATGCCCAACCCTGGTCTTGGATTCATGAGCCCTGATTTTCCTCTGACCTAAAAACTGGCACCATCCCATGTACGCCAGCTTAGCATTCTGCTGTTTAGCTTTATGGCAGGATTTTTCCATAGAGAGGATTCTTAAGTCCAAAAGTATCTTTCATCTCCATCTAAATTCCCAGCTCTCCATTCCGGGGTAACATTTGGGGGATCATGAGTGGGGTTGTAGCTATTAGTAGAGGCATGTTAATTGTTAACAGTTAGTCCAGTGGGATCAGCTCAACCAATTCTTTTTCTATCGCTGTCCATATGAGACTTGAGCTAGCACTGCAGACTTTTCATGGTATATACCATATGGTATTTCTTTATGCTAGGGAAACCCAAGCCTTCTTCCTTCACAGGGAAGTTAAGCGCCAGAACTATACAGTTTGTCATTGTTGTTTTCTACAATGTTTAGTCGATGTGAACCCACCACAAAATTTGCATTAAAAAAAAAAGAAAAGCAAACTCCCATGATGAGTGAAACATGTGGCACATGTAATTTACCAGCACTATGTGGAGTATTCCCCAGTGCAACTCAGCAAAACTGTAGCAACATAACAAAGAAATACAGTTTCACACACCTTGAGAAAATAATGTAGTTTGCCTAGATCAGTGGCAGTTTGTCCATAATGGCAGAGGGGGTGTCAACCCGCTAGAACCCTCACTCATTATGGAGGAGTTAACAGCCAGCCCATTGAAAACACTGTGCTCTCCCTCAGCTGCTTTTTGCATCTTAGGGGCCACTACTGGGCTGGCTTAAACTTTCAAAGGGAAACACAGTACCCTTTTAAAGTTTTTGTACCCCAGTATGCAATGCATGTCCTATGGACTATACAGGGACCAGGGTGTTGTGCTTCCCATGCTTTGAATGGCCCATTGGGGATCTGCATGTTTGTATGTGCGACGGAGTGTTCTTGTGCCTCCCACACATACATACATACATGTCTGGGCACCGTCAATGGAGTGCTCCGGCTGCAGTGCATATGTGCAGTAACCAGGAAGCTCTCTTTGCTATTCATGCACAGGAGCCAGTGCGTTTTCAGGGAAGCAGTCAGAAGGTTAAGGATTGGGGCAGAGGTAAGATTTAATTTAAAGTTATGTTTTATGTATGTATGCATTTAGGCTTGTGTAATGACAGAGAAAATGTATGAAGGTGGTTGCACGTGTGAACGAGCGAGTGCATGGTGTATAGGTGTGGGTTTGTATGAACTAGTGATTAGTATGAATATGTGTGCACATGTGTTTGTGCTGGGATGGGAATCTGATTTTGGCTGGAGGAGGGGTAGGGTTTGGGCACCAACAGCAATTTTTACTGTGTATTGTGACAAATCAAAGGTAGACGTCCCTTCTCCCCAAGGAGGAGCCTCCCCCTTTGAGACTAGGGAGATGAGTCCTCTCCACAAGACCCTCCCTACGGGTCTGGGCAAGTGGGGCTTCACTGGGAGAGACTCTCCCTTATGGGACAAGGACTCTCTTTCCTGTAAGGAACTCCCTAAGCCACTAAAACTATTTACAAACACAGGACTGATAGATACACCGACTACTGTACCCTATACTTGCTTGGCTGAAGTTAATGCTGGAACTCAGCAGCATCAAGACGAAAATGAGAATATCTCTTTAAGAGAACAGGCATTCTTAACTGGGACGAGTGGAGGAAGCTGGAGAGCCCGAGAGTTTCCTATGCAGGGGAAGTCCCCTTACGTGAGCACGCCTGAGGGAGGCAGACCAGAGAACAGTCGTGGAGACAGCACATTTTGAAGAGAGGCTGAACACTAGACTGAAATGCTGGAGGCCCAGCGCATTCGACAAATGGAGAACTGTTGTAGCACAGTAAAGCAAAGCCTTGCTGCAGGTGGTGGCGAGACCATGGTTCTACCATGGTGGGCAGGCTTCCCAACCAACCACATGAAGTGTTATGCTCACCTGGTCTCTGTGGATGCGTTGGGGCACGTTTCAGCCCTCCCTGAACTTGAATCACCCCATTCAGGCCTCTCCCTCAGTAGAAAAGCTGTGAGCGGTGTTACGTGGCGATACTGCTCCTGTGAATTATGGAAGATAAGCTCTCCATCCTGCTACTTCTGGCAGGGACGTGTTAAATGGGATCTAGTTCCTTCACTGATCCCTGATAAAGATAAGTCCAGTTCAGCTGTGACTATGCTTCGCCATATGATTGGTAAGTCTTTCTTGAGCTCTTGTGATGCTGTTTGTTCTGTTTAATGTCTTTACATGTTGCTTCTATTTATGCCCACAATAACGTCTCTCTTCTGTTTTCTTCCCTTAGATGGAAATGCGGCCTTAATGCACCCGTGAGACGCGAGATGCGGCCGGATGGAAGATGGATGCTACCGCAATGTTCGACAGCAGGTAAGTGATGGTTTAAGGAAAAGCGCGTAGTATGGCGAAGCGCAACCTCAAACTGACTGTTTTTTCAATGTATAACCTTGTCTTCTGTTTTTCCTTGCAGGCGCTGCTGTCGACGATGGAGCGTGTCGTGCTGCGGTGCCAAGATGAAGATTTCAGCATTCTGGAAAGTGTAAAGATGAATACTTGGTTCACCGAGTAGATGTACGTCTGTCTTGAGGATCGGGGCAGCTTAGATAGCTGAGATTGTGGGCATGCCCATTAGGGCCGACTTACCAGCCACACCCTGACACTCCTAGAGAGTGAGCATGTGCAAAGGCAATCCATTAGCAGCCACACCCAAGAATACACTTGGGGCTGCTTAATGGATGGAATGTTCAAGGTTAATGCATCATGCTTAATGGATGGAATGTTCAAGGTTAATGCATCTGAAGTGCTATGTCCATAATAAAAGCTTTTTGGTGTTAAATGGATGTTCTTGTTTACTTTTGTTCATGAACCTGGCACCAAAGGCGCCAAGACAGTGTCCACCCAGGTCTCCTGCGCATGCGACCCCTGCATGCCTGTGCCCCTGACTTCATGGCCATGACACCAAGACAATCCAAGTAGAAAACGGGACATGTGAGCAGCTTCTAAGTGGTAAAACCCATAGACGGTGAAAAGGAAGCAGAGAACGGGAAACCGATAAGCACAAAGGATGAGCGAGCCATTGGGAATTCATACAATTTCCCAACTGCCTCCTCCGTAAATGGACGAGGGCATGACAAAGAGAAGGAAGGAGAAACCCAGTACCGGAAAAGAGCACCCAAGCGAAGGCAAGTGCCGTGATGTTCCCCAGCCTGCAGAGAGGTAACAGGGAGAACTGGAGGGGTGGGATGACGCCTGGGCAACGGACAACGAGATGAGGAACGTGTTCTGGTACTCACAAGGAGTTACTGAATGTAAACCTATGCAATAGGAACTGAGAAGCAGGGGATTGAATAACCCTGACTGGGAAGTCTATGAAGGGTCCAAACCAGAACATAATAATAAAGGCAAAACACTATCGGGGTAATTCATAGATTTCAGCGCAGAGGTAGTGCACGCGAGCAGCGCAGAGACGGATTGTGCGCCAGCCGTGTGTGCCAGCCGTGTGCGCTAAACAGCATTCTGGCGCACTGCGTATTCATGGAATTCCCAAGCCATAATGAGCGCTGGCGCAGAGAACATCCCGCAGTGCCAGTTACGCCCCCAAGAACGCCCCTTGCACAAGGAAAAGCCATTGAAAGCCCCAATGCAGCGCAAAGGGCCGCGCTTACCCTGGACCAGCTTACAGGTCCACTACACTGCAATCACGCGAGCAGGGAACGTGTATTTCTGGGGTGCGCTGGAATTATCACACGCGACAAGGCTCGTGCAAGTGGGGTACGTGTATTTCGGGGGTGTGCGTGGAGAATCACACGCGATAGGCCTTGTGCGAGTGGGGTACGGGTATTTGGGGGGTGCTTGCGGAGAATCACACGTGTAGGCCCTGTGCGAGTGGGGTATGTGTATTTGGGGGTGCGGGTGGAGAATCACACGCGATAGGTCTTGGGGAACGGGGTAGTGTATTCTGAGGGGTGCGCGGGGAGAATCACAAGCGAAAGGCCTTGTGCGAGCGGGGTACGTGTATTTCTGGGGTGCGCATGAAGTTTCACACGCGATAGACCCTGTGCGAGTGGGGTACTTGCATTTCAGGGGGGCGCGTGGAGAATCACACATGATAGGCCATGGGGAGTGAGGTACGTGTATTCTGAGGGGTGCGTGTGAAGTTTCACATGTGATAGGCCCTGTGTGAGCGGGGTACGTGCATTTCGGGGGTGCGCGTGGAGAATCACATGCGATAGGCTTTGGGGAGAGGTGTACGTGTATTCTGAGGGGTGCGAGGGAAGAATCATGCGCGAAAGGCCTTTTGCGAGCGGGGTACGTGTATTTGGGGGTGTGTGGGTGGAGAATCACACGCAATAGGCCTTCAGGAGCGGGGTATGTGTATTCTAAGGGGTGCGCATGGAGAATCACACGCGATAGGCCTTGGGGAGCAGGGCACGTGTATTCTGAGGGGTGCGCATGGAGAATCACACGCGATAGGCCCTGTGCGAGCGGGCTACGTGTATTTGGGGGTGCGCGGGGAGTCTCACATGTGAATTGGCAGTGTGGGTCCTCCCAGGTGTGCCCTCTATCCCCTTGTCCCCCAGCACCCCCACCCATCCAGCATTGACGGGCACCTGGCAGCAGGCCCTGACTCTTGTCCCCAAGCACCCCCACCCATCCAGCATTGACGGGCTCCTGCCAGCAGCCCCCGACTCTTGTCCCCCAGCACCCCCACCCATCCAGCATTGACAGGCACCTGCCAGCAAGCCCCGTCTCTTGTCCCCCAGCACCCCCACCATCCAGCATTGACGGGCACCTGCCAGCAGGCCCCGACTCATGTCCCCCAGCACCCCCACCCATCCAGCATTGACGGGCACCTGCCAGCAGGCCTCGACTCTTGTCCCCCAGCACCCCCACCCATCCAGCATTGACGGACACCTGCCAGCAGGCCCCGACTCATGTCCCCCCCACCATGTCATAAAGATGCACATTCATGGGCCTCATGTCCACCAAAATACCACTGCACGCCACCCCAGTCTTGAGACCCAATCAAGTTTCCCATCCACCCCACACTGAAAGGCCTATTTCATGACACAAACCAAAAGTCAACTATGTACATCAACACATGTCTGTTACACACATACACCGGGTGCCAGTGATTGTGTAAACTCACATTGTGACATGCAGTAAACCAATTAGCGAATACCACACATGGAAGTAATAAATCAAAATGTATTTTGCACAAAATGAAGTAAATCGAATGAAAACATGAAAAATATTTTAAACAAGAAAAGAAATGCATGTCCAAAAATGAAAAAAATAAAAGAAGTCTCAATCCAAAGTAATCAAAAAGAAAGTTAGTCCAAACTCTCCGTCCACCAAAGCAAATCCAAATGAAACGTACATTTTAAAATCCATTGATCCATGGAGATTTAAAATAATTTTTTTGTCATGAATCCACAGTTCAACTATGTACAAAGATTGATTCCAGGGTCCAGGAGCCCAACGAATGAAATGAAACCTATCAAAAAAAACCTACCTAATGAAGAACTATATACAAAAACGTGGGGCATTGTCCAAGCGTCCCAAAACAAATAAAAACAGAAAGGAAACCTAACAATAACTAACTATATACAATGGCGGCGGGCAAGTCCTACTGCTCACTCTGTGATGTTCCGGGCCAGGGCATTATCGAACTCCATGTCGATGTCCCGGAGGCGGGCCTCTGCCCTGGCCCCGAGGTCTTGCAGGGATGCAGTCATGGCCTGTTCCAACTCCCTGCGAGTTGCCTCGAGGCACTCAGCCCGCCTCAACACTCGGCGCATGGAGAAGTCCGCCCTGACCATGGTGAGCCGTGCCTCTTCCGCCCACCGCCGCTCTGCATCTATCCACTGGCCCAATCGCAGCCACACGGAAGACATTCCCATTCCAGGGTCCTCCTGCCCTCTGGCCGATGCCTGCCCCTCTGATGTTGATGGCCCCGAGCCATCATCTCGCCCACCTTGAGCCTGCTGCTGCTGCTGTCCATGTACCCTGTCCGATGATGCCTGCACAGCCTCCATCTGCTGGTCTCCAGTTGGTGGGGTGTCCACCCCTGCTGGACCTCCGACTCCCGACTGTGGCAGGGATGGGATCTCCACCAAGCTGGCTGTGTTGGTCAGGCCAGGTCCACAGGGGACAGTAGGGAGAATGACTGGTGCATAGTCTCCACAGAGGGGGAGAGGTCCACCAGAGTGTGCGACACATGTAGGAAGTCTCCGACCATGGCCCCTCCCAACTGTGCCACGTTGTCACGCAGCTCTTCGTGATGGCATGCATGGTCCACCCAGGAAGCACGCACGTCATCACGAATGACATGCGTGCGCAATGCGACACCAATCAGGACAGAGCCCATACGGTCATGGGACTCCTCGTCCGCAGGTAGTGGAGAGCCAGATGATGTGGACCTCCCCCCTACCTGTGGATCGGCCTGGGACAGAGCATCCCTGCTGGTGCATGGTGGTGCAGTCACAGGGTCAGGGACAGTGACATGCACAGGCCCCTCAGCGGCGACCTGTACTGCCTCCTGCCCCTGGCCATGGACTGCACCACTTGCACCAGTGGTACTACCCCTACCAGGCCCCGTGTGCGGCTCAATAGCGGGCTCCTCATCCTCTGTGGAGACCACCAACCTGGATGTCTCTGCACCGTCTTCCGCCATTGAAAGTCCCTGTGGGGGCACACCCGGCCCTTCCGCTACAGCCGTAGTGGCAGATGCGGCACCAGTCCCCTCGCTCCCAGATGATGGAAATTCCTTGGATGGTGGCTGGGCGGTTCCCAGTCAATTGGTCGAAAACATTTGGTCGACAGGACAATTGGTCGACACCATTTGGTCGAATGCCAAATGGTCGAATTTTTTTTTTTTTTTTCACCCCTTTTTTTGGTTTTTTTTGGGGGGGTCCCCCCCCCCCAACCCCCTTTTTTTTCTTTTTTTTTTTTTTTCCACACGAAAACCCACAAAACACATATATAAAAAAAAAAAAAACATTCGACCATTTGGCATTCGACCAAATGGTGTCGACCAAATTGCAGTCGACCAGTTTGCTGTCGACCAATTGACTGGACACCTGGCTGGGCCTTGCGTCGCCGCCTGGTGGAGGCATCCCCGCCGCTTTGCTCCACAGCGCCGTCTCCGCCCTCTTCTTCACTCGATGCTGCGTAGAGGGAGACATAGAACACAAGCATCAGGGTACTGTACAATAGTCCCCTAGACAGGAAGCAATAACACATGAGTGGCACTGTCAAATGTCACTTCCATCCTGTCCCTCCACAACACATGGGTCAATGCAGGCAACACAAATACAGAAACAGGTACGGTGCATGCAATCAACATCAGCATCCATGTACAAGAGCCTCTATTGACATAAAGGTTTGGCTTCAAACTCACATGCATCATGGCTCATACTGATCCCATGCACACACATCACCGGAGGGTCATGCATCAGGGCTCGTACACCACAGACACAGTGGATACAGGGTGACTAGACTGCATAAGTGAATCAACACATCGTCACGGACATGTGTGATGCATCCATGGCGTTTCAAAGTCACACACACGCTTCTCAGACACACAGACATGTACACCATACACGTACATGAGAGCAGCACCCATCTCCCACCCCCCATCCATGTCCAAGAACAGAGACAGGCATGCACTCATGTGTGCATTCCGCATGCAGCTCACCATGTTGCATCGGAACACATGCACCATCCATGTGGTTCCTGCATGACTGGTCTCACATGCAGCACCATGATGTCCCTGCACACACACATCCATACATGGCCCATGTCACACATACAGGCAAGCAGCTGACTACCAGAACACTGCAACATGCCCTGTTTCACACAGCAATGCATGGCCACTTACAGCTCAACTCCAGACCGGTCTGCCTGTCAAGGGCCTGGGCGTGGAGCACTGGGCTGCGTTCCAGGACCCTCATCTGGATGTTGCTCAGGCTGACCCGGCACCCCTCTGCATCCTCTGCCTTCATGAGGCTCCGGGCCTTGCTGAGTGTCCTGGACCTGAAGTCCTCCCAGCGCTTCTGGACGTGCTTGATGTCGCGGGTTGCCACCCCCTCCGCGTGGATGGCAACCACTACGTCCTCCCAGATCCTCTCCTGTCCTTCCTTGTTGGCGCGCAATGGTGTGAAGAGGGCATCATAATGCCCCAGAACTTGCTCCACCAGGACACCAATTTCCATGTTGCTGAAGCTGGTGGCTTTCTGCCTCTCTGGCTGGGGGTCGCCAGTGGTCTCGGGTGGTGTTTGCCCCGACATGGCGACCCCCAAGGCAGGTGTGGGTGGGCAACTGAGTCCTGGAGCTGGGCTGTGGAGCAATGGTATCCCAGTCGGGAGTCTTCTGTTCCAGCAGGAGTGGACACAGCAACTGGACCCCTGCAGGTAGACTGGACCCCTGCAGATGGCTGACGTGCAGGCACCAAATAGCAGGGCACGTGGGCAGCAGGCAGGTAGCAGCAGATGGCAGGTGGGAGCGTGCTCGGGGCTCTGGGGGGGCAGGAAAATTGCCTTTTGGGCAGGAGCGTGGTCTTCCGTGTGTTGTCATGTGGCCAGCTTGATACGGAGTGATTTGGCACGTGAAAAAAGTGCATGTCAGCGTGTAAATCGAGGAAAGGACTTTAGCGCGCAAGCGCATTTGTGACGTTACGCGCGCGGGCATTTCCCTCGTAAGAGGTGCATAGTGATTCAGCACGTGAAAAAACATCATGTCCGCATGTCAATGCGTGTAATCCGAGGAAAGGGCCTACACGCGTAAGTGACGTGACGTGTGCAGACGTTTCCCTCAGCACGGGTTAAAGGTGAGTGGCTCCCGGCAGTTTGCTGTACGTGCCTTTCGTGGAGACCGATTTGTGTGTTGCTATTTCGTGTTGTTTCACGCACCATCACTACTTCACAGCGGATCAAGGACTTATCTCTTCTTTTGGCAGGGATATTGGCTACATTTTTTTTTCATTATCACGCTAGTCTGACGGTGAGTCGCACACGCTATTTTTCCTCCTGCTGGTGCCCCTGTGTATCGCGTACCCGTTTTCGAGGTCATAGTAGCCTGCGTGCCCCACGCGTACATGTTTTTCGTGTCCCTGGGTGCCACTGCGTACTGCGGGAGGTTCATTCCACACACGTGGGCTACCGGGGTGCGTGCACGGTTTTACTGCAGTTTTGGGGTGCCTGAGAGTTGTGTGACCAGTCACTTCATCACCGGGGTCACATACAGCCTTGCAGGTGCAGGGGTGCTTATAACATCTTGTATCCCACCCCCTTCACCCCAATTGCCCAGGACAATTGTCGTGTACACCTCCCATTGACACTTCTCCATCTTTGCCGGCACTACTCCATCTGTGCCATGGTTGGGAAGCCACCAAAGGTGAGGGGTGCCTCAGCTGGGCGTACTCCTCGTGGCGGGCTTGGTCAGGGCCGTGGCTGGGGTGACCAGGGAGTAGGGGGACTCCAGGGTGTCCAGGGTGGCTGCAGAGGGGGACGAGGCAGGGGTGCGACAGCTCGTGATGATGTTGTGCCACGTGTTGGTGTAGTCATGCCACCACCCCCTGCGGCTCCGGGAGATGCAGTACTTGCATCTGGCACTGGCGCCCATGTGACCCGGCAGTCCGTTTCATTGACTGCCATGGGCCCAAGCATAGTGGTAGCTGCAGGTGCAGCTGTGGACACCACCACCCAGGCTCAGGGTATGCCAGCGCAGGCTGCGTTGGCACTTGAAGAGTCCATGGAGGATTTCCAGCAGGTCAGGAGGAAGACCGTAGGTGCACACAGGGCTGCCCTGACTGAGACACGTGTCCCTGGGGTAGTGATGTCATCTGCTGCCCCGACCAGCCGGGTGTTGGCAAGTGCAGGGGCAGATGCAGCCAACAGCACCCTGGTTGTGAGTCTACCAACCAGGACAGTCGCAGTCAATGACCCTGGCACAGCGGTTGTTGCTGCGCAGGGTCCATTCCAGGGCACCCAGCAGCCAGTGACCCAAGTTAGGCCTTCGGTCGTCCTTCCACCTGCCACTCCCTTGCTTCAATCCTCCGGTGCCACTGGCCATACTGATCAGGGCGGCATTCGCCAGCCAGGGTCCGCACCACTATCCAAGAGGAGGAAGATTGCATCTGCAGCACAGGCTGGGACCCCAGACACAGCCACGGCCTCCTGCATGTTGTTAGGCAGAAACCTGTGCAGTTCCCTCTGGGACCACTGCAAAAGATTAAAACTACAGGTGTTTGGCAGTAAACCCACTTGGTAGCAGTCTGTACCACACAGATTCACTTGGTAGCTGTGGCTGAGCAGTCAGACTTCCCTCAAGAGGAGTTAGGCAGTATACAGAGTATTCACAATAGGTCAAGTAAATGCTGACCAGGAACACAATAAAACAAGTAAACGCTGACCAGGGGTTGGTGTAAAAGAGATCTAATTATTTATTTAAAACCACATCTAGAAAAACACACAGGCACTAATAGTAAGCAATTCAAAAACACGGTCACTAAAAGATATACACTCCCTTAAAAGAATATTAGACAAGTCTTAAGTAAAGCCCCACTTATTTTCAGACAGCGGTGAGTGCTTAACGTTGATGGCACTCTAATAGTTCATTTTTAAAGGGAGAGAAAAGCAGAGAATGAGTTGAAACATATCCCAACACTTTTACAAGAACATAACAAGAGAGGAAGGCAAAGTAAAACCGTGAAGTTAGAGTTCAGTAGGCCGGATCCACTTTAAGAGGATCAAACGAAATGTGTCCAAGGTCACACGGTTGCAGTGCACAAAAGTCTTGTAACGGTTCAAAAAGGAGTTGGAACAAAGAAAGGGACCAGTTAGAGGGTTAAGGCGGCCAGCCCAGTCCAGAAGGTTAAGGAGTTATTATTACCTTGCAGCAATCTTTAGAAAGGGAGGTCTGGCCGACGCGGTACCTTAAAGTGGTGAGAACACTCCAGGGGGGCAGTTGTTCCTGGCAGCGGATGCGTCAGTGCTTCGTCCGAGGGAAGAGAGGATCTTGTCGTGGGGGAAGACAGGAGTCAGTTGCACTGCCAGGGAAGAAACCAGCCACGGAGTTTCTCAGGTACAAGGAGCGGTCTGTTGATTCGCGGTTCAGTGGTGAGTGGCTATCCGGCCGCCGGGGTGCTTGGCACGGGCAGTTCGACCACAAACCAGTCTGGGGTGCGAAGAAGGAAGGTAAAACTGATTGTGCCCACCAGTCAGGGGAAGAAGCCTCTCCAGCCGGGAGATCTTCTCTGTCGTCGGGAAGTGGTGAGTCGGTTCCGCAGGGCTCCACCAGTGGTGTTGTCGTGGTAGGTTGGCTCAGCTTCTCCCTCGTCAGATTCTCAGGTCCTGTGGCGACTTCTGAATTTCCAGTCCCCAAAGCTCTGCTTTTATGCAGCATCCCGCCATTCACTCAGCCTAGCTGTCAATCAAACATGCTAAGTGGTGAGCCGGCCGGCTCACCACTTGGGCCAATCACACAAGAGTGCGACTTGAGTTACCAAGGTAACTCAGTCCAGGGTGCCTAAACCCCCTCCCACACCCCCTGTGGTACCCAGACAGAGGGGCACCACATTTGGAGGCTTCTGTGGAGAAGCCCGCCAAAAAGTGGAATAAAGGGCTCGACTTGGGTTGGAGTCACAGAAGAGAACACAAACGCCATTTTAGAATCGAGTCCTGGCAAAAAATACCAACCGGCGAATTAATATTAATTAAATAAACCGGCGGTATGTTCGAGGCTATGAGAATTAAATAATTAAACTTGGTAGCCCCGAACAATGGGAAAATCCCATAGGAAAATATTCGCGGTCGAATATAACAAGTAGTTTCCACTGCCACCAGTCAATACTCGATCAGGGGGGATGGAGACGTGACCCTCGGCTAACAGACCCCGGGGCCATCGAATTGCCCCGACCAGTACGTCCACAATATGATGGTCTGTACTGGTTTCTGTTAATGATTTGGGACTAGTAAAGCCAATAGTGACTTTACATGCCCTGGGAGACAGTAGTCAGTCCCAGGGTATGGAGTCTATGATGGGGTGTCACTATGACACCCCTGTGTTACTGCACGGAGGGTGCTGTGTAACACACATAGTAAAAACACATGAGACCCTATGGAGTAAAGGACCCCATAGCCCATAAAACACATTAGCAGTCAAAGGAACACCATAAATCATGTCCAAGAGTGGGAGAAAAAGAGGCTCACTCTTGGCAGGAGGAAAAAACAAACTCCAGAAATCCAGCAAAGCTGCTGGGGGACTCACTAGGTTAGGAAATTCAGCCTAAAGAGAGAATTCTCCCTAACACACGTCAAGGAAGAAAAGCCTTTCTGTGCGCAGGAACTGGACTCCCTTGTGGACTACGTGCGGGCCCACAGCCGTGACATGCTAGAGGGGCCAAATTGTAAAACTATGGCTGCCCATCGGAATACCCACTGGAAGCATGTCACGGATAATGTGAGTGCATTCGGCCATGAGGTGCGCACAGCTGCTAAGTGCAAGAAGCGTTGGAATGACCTCAAACGCAGCACTAATGCCAAGCGTGCCTCAAATTACAACATGACTCTCGTGACTGGCGGTGGGCCACCACCTGAGGAGGATGACCTCACTCTGCACGAGGCACTTGTTGCGGAGTTCCTACCAGAAGAATTGGTCGAAGGAGTGGGAGAGATGCAGGACTTTGATTCCCCGTCCAGTGAGTGTTGTTGCGTGTAGGTCCAGCCCATGTGTGGTTTGCCTGTGTGATGTGTTGTGCTTGACTGCCACTACATGCAATGTGTACATGGTTCTCATGTGCTAGTTATGAAATGCTTCACTGATGCGTGCATGCTGTGCAGGATGGTGGACATGTAGAGCAGACGGGGACTGTCCTCATCACCACACTTGCACCCTACTCACATGCTAGTCACCCAGATGCCTCTCCAGTCCATGTTCCAGCTCACTGGCCCTTCTTCATGTAGCCAGGGGTGTCTTTCCTCTCAGCACTGGGAATATGTCATTGCATGACTGACGTGCATGTGTCCTCTGCCTGCATGCGGGAACTTCATGTAGGCATGCCCCCTTGCTCCTCCACCATCCCTGCACCCCAATTACACCATTGCACTGGTGTGCATCATTTTTGAGTACTGCATTGGCCTGCTCAAGCCTCCTGTGCACATGCTGACTTCCACCAGCCAGCCTGCCAGACACATGCAGTGGGGTACATCCTCTGCCCTTCATGCAGGGTGTGTCACTTGGACTGTGCAGATGGCAGATGCTCCGCAGGGACATGAGTGCCCATTCATGCTCCATGTGCATTCCATGCATGCCCCTATGTGTCCTTGACTGGACGATCAGTGTAGTACGTGTCTTTGATGAGCAACATTTCATGGCATATCTTCAGCCATCCCATGCCCACTCTGGCCCAGTCCTGCATCACACACATGTTTAGGGTGTAACAGTCTGTGTGGGGCACAGTCCTCCCCCAGTTTCAGGCCCACTGATCTGTCCAACTGGTGTAGTGGGTTTTGCACACATGGGTGTACTACTGAGGGTTTCTCATGTGTCCTGCTTACTGTCCCATCATCATCTGCTGTGTTGTCAGTTGACTCAGTTGATGACATTGATGCTAGTCAACACTGTCTGCCAATACACAGGTCTCTGGTCACCCTTTTGCTACCATGCAAGGCATCCCTGCATTTTCACTTGGGTGGGGGGTTTGCTTGTAGCCATGCAACCCATTGCATGCACATTGCCCGTGATGCCTGAACTTGCCCATGCACTGCCTTCATGTTTTTTGATACACATCATGAAGTACTTGTACATGTAGATAGTGAGTAACGTACATATGTTCTGCACTGCATCAACCCACTTCTGAGCCATGTAACACCGTTCTACATGCGTACTCACTGGTGCAATGTCAAATTGACCAGGCATGCATGGCAGATTCTCTTTTGTGTGTGACATGTCTGCTTCATGTGTTGGCTGTATGTGTGATGTCCATGTGTGAGTGTGTTATGTGCTTCTAACATGTCTAGTAATGTTTTTTTCTCTCCACTTTTCAGATGATGACGCAATGGAGCCAGAGGATGGTGTTGTCATGCCAGGCACAGGGTTGTTATCACAACCGCAACCCGGCACAAGTGGGGGTCGTGGGGTGGTAGACCACGAGAACCCAGGTGTGCTACAGACCATCTTGTCTTTGGCTGGCAATGAGTCCAGCCCAGATGACCACTCTGACGACCATGTTGAGTTGGATGTGCATCAGGTCCATACATCAGGGGTGAGTGATTCTGATGTGGACACTCCTCTGTCCGCGACACCTGCACTGAGGGGCCAGATAGTGGTGGAACCTCCGCCTGTGGTGGATCAGGACACAGGGTCACCCTCCACACTAGTCGCTGATGTGCCTGGGGCATCACGTAGACAAGGGCATGTAGTCGTGCAGCTGTGGGCGGTGCCAACCCAACAAGGATGCCGGTCCTTGTGTCCTGTAGGTGTCAAGCCAAGCAACGTGGTGGCCGCGTGCCACCGAGGTATACTGAGTGGGAACAAGACATGACTGCCAATTCAGAATGTCTGGGGGAAGCACTTGATAACATCACTGTGAGCATGGAACGTGTGGCCCAATCCATGCTCCCCCCTGCTAGGCAGGTGCTTCTCCAGCGGCAGGCATTGCATTCCATGGCCCAATCGCTCAGGCTGGGCATGGCGGCCTCTGACAGGGCACGCCAGGCTGAAATGTCTCTGCGTCAAGCAATTACTGCTCACGCAGAGGCACACATGGAGGACCTGAGGGCTGAGTATGAGTCCCTTAGATCCACTCTGGGTGCCCTCTTGACATCCCAGAGGGTGCGGTCAGAGGAGAGGTTTCAGCAGCTTGAGCGCACCATCTCGGCTGAGCTACGTGCTTGCCGGGAGGTGCATCAGTTGTCCAGCCGGACCACACAGGAAGAACTCTGTGTTACATGTGTTACCTTGCAAGAGGAAGCACATGTATCACGGGAGGTTCTGCATGCAGACCTGCGTGTCATTGCCGCACAGAAACAGGCTCACCCGTCCGGCAGACTTGCTGCCGATGAGGGGCAAGCTGCGCCTAGGCGTGGTCAGGCTCCTTATCAGGATGAGACAGACTCGGACAACGAGATGTCTCCCACACAGGTCACGCTGTGCAAGCGTTGAGCCCATGGAGGTTTATTTTTTTGTCTCAACATCATCGCATGTGGGTGTTGAGGTGCACCCTGTACCTCCCCCCTTCTGGGTGCCTCCCCCCAGGTCGTATGTGGCCATTTTTGATTTTTGCTTTTAGTTTAGTTTGTTAATATTATCTATTTGATAGTTATTTTAATTAGGTTTTGTAGGTTGTTCATTGTTTAATTAGTTAATATAGTTTGATCTAGTTTAATATTGTTTGTCTATTGTGTATTCATGTGACAGTGTGGTGCTTTGTGGCTTTTGAAAGCATCCACTGTCTGTTCCAGCTGGGCCCTTCAAGCTTGTCTTGTGTATGTGTTTGCAGCTTGGGGTCCTGACTCACATAGGCCACTCCTGCTTCCCTTATCCATGGGCTCGCTAGGATGGTTTGGTGTTAAAAATTGTACACAAGGGCTTTGGACTTTCTTAATAACTGTGGTCTGTCTGCTGCTGTACTACTTGTGTTAACACCCCTAGTGGGTATTGGTTGCGTTTTATCCACCCCATGTCTGTAATCAATTTGGGTGAGTACGTGATTGATGTCTCCATTAATTGATGTGGCTTGTGATGTATGTTATTTTCTTGCCTGTATATGTGCTTGATGCACTTCATGCTTTAGAAGTAGCCTGCACCCTTGGCCTGTCAAATTGACACTGATGGTGGGAGGAGTTTGGATGTAGGTCTGTACCCTGGTCCAGTGACAACCAGCATGTAGACATACACACAGGGAACTTTCCACCCTTATTTATTTATTTGATGCCCTTTCTGCAGGAAGATGAGCCTCCAGACTACCTTTGCCAGCAGACACAGGGACGACTAATCCAGAAAACTCTCCACGTTTGGTGGTGCAGATGTGTGGATGTGGGCGCAAGCAGAAGCACAGGGCTTGTGCTCAGATGTCCGACAGAAGCAGACGTGTTTCCAGGAGCTCCTGGCAAGGTGAGCAACACAAGGGCCCCCGCCGCATACTACCTTCCACCAGGCCACTTGTACATGGATGCTTAGTAGCACCAGTGCTGGGGAGCTTTGCCAGGCATTGTTGGAGAAGCACACAGTACAGCTGTTATGCGTTGAGGGCCAAATGCCAAGTGGCTTTACATGTTGTCAGGGTCACACGCAGGGGCCATCAAACATATCCTGGAGTACCCCCTGCTCCATTGAAGCAGAGTAATTAGGGTAGTAGCGTTCCTAGCCAGAAACTGATACGGCACACAGGGACAACCAGCGAGGCTCAGACTCGTGGTGAGTGCATGTCATTTGCATGTGCAAATTGCCACGTGCACTACCTATTTAAATCTGCAGCAGCCAGAACACAACTTGTACTGAAGTTGCACCTTGCTATACGTGTCTAGCAGCTCACCCAGGGACCATTGTATCATGTGTGATTCTTGACCTATTGGTCTTCCATTTCCCGTGCAGCCACATGCGCCGGCCTTACTGCATTGACAGTGTATGTACCATTGGCGGGCCAAGCTAACGTATGGGTACATAGCAGCAGACAGGGGCGTTTGTTTGTGGAGAAGTCACTTACTTTGGGGCATGGATGGGGTTGTGTGTATGTGTTGTAAACACACATTCAGATTAGTAACTCACGCTCTCTTTGCAGCATTGAAGTGCTCCTGTTACCAGACCTGAGAGTGCACAGGCAGGAGGCCAGCACTCACCCCAGAGATAAGTCTCTCTTTGGCTTGCATTTGACTAATTTGATACAATGTGCATGATGAACATGTTTTCTCTAATTGAGTATGTGTTTTTGTGAATAGTTGTATTTTGCCTACTTTCCCTTGCAAATCCACATCCACTCTCCTGGCCCTCTTTCCGGTTATCCTAAATACCAATGCCTGTCCATGCAACATATCCCTGACCCTCCTTCCCCACCGGGGTCTCAGAGGCCTGTGTTAGTTTGACCTTGCAGGCGCCCAGACCACGGAGGGGGTGGTTGGTTCGTGCCACTCCTGCACCTGGACACCAGAGCTGTGACAGTACCCATCAGTTGTTGCATCATCATTGTATGTTATGTACTGTAAATAGTACCCATCCTGTTGGACCATTGCTCAACTGTGCTACCTTGGTTGTTCTATCCTTGTGCTTGTACATGTGCTTTGACATTTCCTGCTACTTCAAGTCATCTACTGGAGACTCTTCCAGGGTTTTTTCCCTGGTTTGTGGGTTTGCCTACTTGGAGTTCTCTGCGATTTGGCATTTTTGCCAGTCAAGGTGGCCTCTGAGGGGGCTGGACCGTATTTACACGCAAGCTGGAACATGCAGACCAAGAGGTGGGGTGATCCTGTAGCCAGGTAGACTTGATGGGAGAAGGCTACATACCCCAGAAACAGTTGTTCAGAACGTCACAGTGATGTGTAAGGGAGGCCCTTTTGTTGTTGGACAGTTGGCTTGGCCTAGTGTTTTGGGCACTCTGACATTGTAATTGTGGGGTACTATGTACATGATGTGTGTTTCTGCTCAATGCCTGTTCCTGTGTTGTCTTTACTTTTCAGGTGTCAGGGGATTGGTGTGGTTTGACATGCTGGGGTGTTCACATGGCCAATGTTCACATGTGATGTGTACAGGACACTGAGGGTCACTTGATTTCACATGGATATATTGAGTGCATGTCCCTAATGACACACACAGTTGCACAATGATCCACCACTCGTACATTCACCCTTCCATGTCCACAGGTGCACACAGATTGCATTCTCAGGCCCGCGGTGTCCATGCAGCCCATGATCTATTACCATTTGGGTACCCTGTACATGCGTCATTTGGTTGTAGATTTCTTTAGTCTCTTTCATGTGATGCTCAAGGTGTATCTGCAACACAATCAATGGCTGCTCAAAGTGCTGTGTGCTGAGCAGTGTGTTGCAGGAGACACAAACAGCACACGGGTTCGGGAGTCGGAATTTTGCCATGTCCAATGTGCATGTGAACGGGCATTCAGTGTTGTGTTCATGCTACGACTGTTGGAAAGCATTTGTGTCTGACTTTGTATGTGTGGGAGGTTGTTGGTCAGTCATTTCATCTGATTCCATGTCAGGCATCATTGTCTCATGCCAGTTTTCATTTATGACATGTCACTTTGTATATTATTGGTCATGTGTTGGCCTTTTGCTATTGCATGCCATGTCATGGTGTGACAGACAAGGGTGATGTGGTTTGGGAGGGTTTGGGTGACATACCAGGGATTGTGATGGACTGTTTTGCAGGGGGGTGTGAGACACTCTTTGCATGTGTTCCTTTTGGTCACACAGGATTGGTTATGTGTAAGTAGCTAGGGATGCACACAATGTAGCACTTCCGTGGCAACATTCTCAGGGTGGTAAGGTTGTGACAGTTGATTGTCTCTTTGTCATCATCGATTGTCACATGGTATGTGCCAGGACTGTGTGCACTCTGCAGGGGTGGGAGGTTAGGTGAAGAATGTGGCCACAAGATGGGTCCGGGCTGCCTCGCCACGTGCCCTGTCACCTCCCATGGGCAGCGCCTGTGCCTGTGGTTGGGGATGTGGGAGAACCACGATGTCCACCGGTACCTCCCGCCGTGTTGCAACATTGTGCAGGACACATGCTACCACAATGATCCTGCACACTTCTGGGGGTGCATATAGTAGCCCCTGGTTGCAATATGGGCATCATTGTATCTTACCTGGGGTGGTGTGGTGTGGTGGGGTTCCGGATTGGCGTCATCAGTGGTTGCTCAGAGGGTAGGCACTGTCCCCTGGGGAGGTGATAATATTTGAGATTAGGGTTTGGGTATTTGTCTGTGTGTGACTTGCATGCATGTGCACAGGCATTTGTACTCACCTAGGAGCCATGTGTCACCATGCTGCCCAGCTTCCAGGGCCCGGCTCAGGTTGGACATTCTGTATATGAAACTGTCATGGGTGGAGCCAGGGTAGTTTGCATAGACAGAGGTGATGATTGCTTTAGCATCGCATACAACCTGCACGTTGATGGAATGCCAGTGCTTGCGGTTTCGATAGATGTGCTCAGTGGCCCTAGGTGGACGTAGGGCCACATGGGTGCAAACTATGGCACTGAGCACTTTGGCGAAGTGTGCCACCCTGTAAAAGTCCCGGACCACGGCCTGCCTTTATGCGGGTTTTCTGGGCATGTATATGTGCCTGCGGACTGAGGGACGTGCAGTGATGATTGCCAACACCTGGTGTATGCAGCATGACTGCGTGGCCGGTGAGACCCCCCCACACTATGGCAGTGGTCCGCTGAAATGACCCAGTGGCCTAAAAATGCAGGACATTGAGCACCTTCTCCAAAGGGCTCAATGCTTGGGAGCACAGGGTGGGGGATGTAAGGTCATCTTCCCACACCCTGACAAGGTCTAGGATGATACGAGGTGGAAACCTACACCTGCCATAGACGTGGTCGTCAGGCATCCCAAAAAGGCTGGTCTGGGGAAAAAAATGTGGGCCTTGGCTATTCTCCTCCTCCTGCAGTGTCCCACGATCAGTGCTGCGAGAAATGGGGCATTCATCGTAGCTGTATATACGTGTTTTTTGTTTGCGTGCACATTTATACTGTGCGCAGGGACGCTTCCGCTTGCCTTCGTGTGGCGGACGCGTTGACGCCTATGCGCGTCTTTTTCCGTGCGCAGGTTTCCCGTATTCGAATCCATGAATACGGGTTGTTCGCGTGCGTGTGGGCGTTCCGTGTATTTCCCTGCAGTACTTCCCCAGTTATGCCTTCTTTTTCATGCGTTGTTCCCCATTCCGTTTGTTACGCCCCGTGTCTCGCCCCCTTTTTGGTGTGTGCGTGGACGTTGTGCACTTTCCCTCTGTGCGTCGCACACGGCGTTCGGGATGTTGCAATGACGTGTGTGCCCGTGTGTGCCACGCATGGGTTTGGCGCACATCGGTAGGGAAACACGTGCCGGGACTTCCATGAATCGCACACGTGTGCATGTGCCTGTTTTTTACGCTTGCGCCAGCTTGCGCCAAGATTTTCAGCGCATGTTTGTTCCATGAATCGGCCGGTATATGAGCAACAAGCTGCTAAGACAAGAAACTGTGACATAAAGTCTTGTAAGAGAGAATTACAGACAAACTTGTCAAATATAGTGTCGAAATAGAAAGTATATCGTGCCTCCTATTGTAATAAATATATTAATATTGGCCTGCGCCAAGCTGCTCGAAAGTCGCTTGCGAAATAAATCTGTGTTGGAAGGTCCTGACCTTAAATGCATGTAAGCCGCCATTTTAGGTCACACCGCCATTTTAGGATTTGTTGTGTAAAAGTCACCCTGTGAGCTAAAATGGTGGACAATGTCATTGCAGAATACAACATGGCCGTCTTGACCTCTGTACATAGCTGTAATTTGCCTGCAGGTCACTTGTTGAGGTCGTGAACTGAGACTTTGTCCTTCGTTGACCTATGTGTAGAAGGATTACTCATACAATGAAACTAATCCACGAGCATATGTTGAGGCAATGTATTCAAATACTGAACGAAGAACATCTGTTTAACTACATTTTATTAATGTTTAAGAAGGCCTGCATGGAAACCTTTAGAATACACAGTTAATGCATACGCTTGTTGAGACATGTATTAAAGGCAAACCAGTTATATGCGGTTATTTGAGACTTGGCACGAACCCTAGATCGGTGATGTATTAAAAGGAATATTAACCCGAAGTGGGGCTGGACATCGCGCCCACCAAATGTATAAAAAGCGAATGCATTCTAATGTACAGCATCTCCTACTGAACACATTGAACCACGCTGTAGTTCGTTGTGTTGAACTGAGGGCCGATAGCTATCTGATTTTGCTCTGTTTTTGTAACTGGATTCAGTATAAAATAAAGTACTTTGTATGTTCCTTTGTAACCCATGTTCGGTGTATTTCCTTTTGGGGTACTCAGCCTCGATATTTTATTTCTGTTTTCACAGTTGCCACAAGAATAGGGACCCTCAAGATTGATGCCAGATTGTTGAAGGTTGACGCACACTATCGGACCGGGATCGGACAGTGTGACATAAGGTGCCCCCTGAACGAGACGTGACACCTCAGCAGCGCTGCACGACCCGATCCTTGGACGATAAGCGTGTGGTCCGAGACAGCATCTTGACGAGGGTCCACTTATCGAGACGGGCAGATTTGCCGAAATCAACATACACAAGGTAAGATTAGTTAGGTAAGATTCTTACAAGTACCGATCGGTCCTCCTTAGGTTTGGTCAGGTGAGTCGTGATCTGATTCTTAATTTAACCCTGACAATTTGAATTTTGACGTATTGTATCTGCAGACACAATTATTGACCAGGTAACACCAAGAATTTGAGATATGCCTGGGAAATTGTCTACCTGCTTTAGGGCATTATTCCGCAGTGATAGACAATCTTTGGAATTTAGCCGCCCCGCACCACAGGAGGGGTCGCCGGCATGTACTATGTACTGTAAGCATGGCATTGGAAGTATAGTATTTAATGATATTTGGCACAGACAACCAGACATGCCTCCGAACTTCAGTGGCCAATCAATGGTAGTTTTGAGATCTCTCGTATTGAATATTTGGAGTCAGTCTTTTTAAAGAAAAAGGCTACACCTGCAGCATTTGATGTTTTGCAGAATTGGAAAAAATAAGCGTTTCAACAACTTAAAGGTAGAGAGAAACATGCACATTGTCATAAAACGAACGCTGAAAAAGCGTTTTTATATGACCAAGACAAACAGTCTGAGTCGACTAAAAATATGGATAGGGCTTTCTCACTTGGAATTCAGAAAATCTATCCTTCTAAAGATCTTCATATTTCTGATGAGTTTATTGACAAAATATTAAATGAACGAAGGCCTGGTGCCTCTGCGCCACCTCCGTATGTTCCTCTTCCCACTGCTGTACCTCTTCCTGCTGTTATTCCTGCTCTTCCTGCTCAACCTGCTGTTCCTATTCCTCCGGTTTTTGTCCCTCCACCTGCTCCTCCGCCTCTTTATTGCACCAGTTATAGTACCTCCATCGAATTTGCCTGCTCCCTCTCTTCCAAGTGGTCCTGAGCCGCTTGTAATCGATCGAGGTACAGGAACAAAAGTTGTCACTCGCAATACTGTACCGCCGGAGAAGAAACGTGAGTTAATTGCATGGGCTAAGCATTGTATGGAGAAGGATGATCAAGCTAGCTTTTTTGCCACACTTTGTAATACGGATAATTTTCCTGAAAAAAATGTTTTTATTGAAGGTTTAGGGATTCAACTATGTATAATGTGTAGAATATGAAATAATGCGGATGTTCCGCAAAGGTTAAGGGATCTAAACACTCTAGCGCTTTCTAGAGACACTGTGGAGAAGGTAAATGAGCATCTCGAGAGGTTATTTGGGTATAGAAAGGAGTTAGAAAAGTTACAGAATGAGGATGATGAAGAGGAAAATATGTATGTACAGAAACGGTTCCTTCCGTGTCGGAAATGCAAATTTGTGAGAAAGACGCGATTAGATGGATTTCAGACATATTGATAACTCCAGTTCAGGTATATGACACATATAGTGAATATACGTTAGAAATGCAGAGGAAAGTGATACAGGTAATGGTAGAATACCTGCAGGAGGAATGTGTGAAAAGGAAGATTAATTGTCCCACAGAGTTATTGAGCATTTATAAGAGAGCTTTTTTACTTGACACTTCTTCGACTGCTTTAGCGCTTGACTTGGCTCTGTTGCTTAGTGAGCGTTCGGAGTCACCTAGTTCTCAGTTGCTTATGAGAGAGGTTCCTCCGACATTTGTCCCGAAGGTTGAGGTTGTGGCCGATGCTGTAAATAATATAGTCGCTGTGAACATTCCTGCTTATTATGTATCGCAGTTCGTTCACGTCCCGTTCTCAAGACAGGAAGTGAATACTATTAGGCAATCTATTCCTGATATTAGGAAAAATCCAACAGGGTTCTATAAAGACATAGAATCCCCTTTGCAGTCCTCAGTGTTCACCTTAGGTGACATTGATTTGTTGTTTCCTGTACTCCTGCCAGTAGATTTATGGAAACAAGTTAGAACTATTGATAATGTACCCGGGTTGGGAGATACATGGGCGAATATAACTAGACTCGATGGGGAAAGGCCAGCTGGCAAAAGACCGCAACAGATGATATTAACTCTGCCTGATAGAATCGTTGCTAAATTAAAAACCATAATTCCCGAAAAGAGAATTATTTGGGACAAGCTTACGGCCTGTGTCCAAGTAAAGTCTGAAGGTGCTACCGAGTTCTTTAATCGGTTCGAACAGGTATTCTCGGATTTCAGTGGACAAGACTTAGGCACAGAGTCTGGGAAAAGATTATTTGTGGACAAATTTGTACGTGGATTGCTGCCTGACATCCAGTTACAAATTATGTCTTCTGAGAGAGCTTGGCAGCGAAATCACAATCAGAAGTACTGCACATGGCTCAGTACTATGAGAACCGTGTCAATAATGAAAAAGATAGGATTGAAAAATGGAAAGGCGATTTAAAAACTAAAGTGCTATTGCAGCAAATTGTTAGGGGCCCCAGAGGGGGTAGTTCTCAGGTTAGAGGTCAGTATGTCCTGCATGGGAATGTGCCCTTGAGTCCTGTGAACATTAACCAGTGCGCTTATTGTTGTCGAGAGGGTCATTGGTGAGCACAATGCCCCATCCTTCAACAAAGGTCGAATAATACATTTGGTAATATGGGTAGGCGATCCAGAGGTTGCCCGGGCGTAAGGAGCCCTGGTAGAGGTCAGTTTACACAGGACCCTCAGCAACCTGTTTCGCAGGACAATCAGACTCTGAGTGTGGACACCAGGAACATATTTGATCATCCTTTCGCTGCATATTTATCTGAAGAGCTTCCTTTTGATGATATTCTGTTTTGTTAGGATTGCTCGAAGCAGGGTTTGGAACCTACACCTATTCCCGTCAATCAGAAAGGTCCCTACGTTGAAATGGTGGTGGGAAATAGGAAACATCAGTTTTTGATAGACACTGAGCACAGAAGTGCTCCATTGATCATTCGCGGGTTCCAAACATTCCACTGTCAGGGCAAACCAATGTTTCTGTAGGGTTTTCTGGTACACCAGTTGTTTGTCTGGTTTCTATGCCGGTACCTATTTCTTTGGGTCCCTTTACAGACCAGTGTCCATTTCTGTTGACTTCGGATTATGGAGAGAACTTGCTGGGGTTGAATTTGTTAAAAGAATTGAATGCAGTGATTTATTGTTCTTCTGATGGAGTGCGCTTGACGATTTCACCACAGCATTTTTCTGCCTCGCAATTCTTGACTAGACCTCTGCCTCCAGAATTAATTAGTGTACCAGAGAGCTTGTGGGCTGTCGACGACAATGATGTCAGTGTTTTACAGATTGAGCCTGTCAAAATAGTTTTGAAACATGGAATTGAGCTGCCACGCATTCCCCAGTACAAGATTTCGGTTGAGGGCGAGCAAGCTTTGAAATGTATTGTTTCCGATTGTGTGCATCGCGGGGTGATTGAAGAAATTTCAGGAAGTTTGTGTAATAGTCCGATTTTACCTGTGTACAAGAAAGACGATAATGTAATTCCATTCCGTTTTATAACTGATTTACGTGCCATTAATAAAGTTGAGGCACCACAATTTCCAATTGTGCCTGATGTAACGACAATTCTAACCATGATTCCAGCTACTTACTTTAGTGTTGTGGACTTAAAGAATGCGTTCTTTAGTATTCCTATACACAAGGATAGTAGATATTTGTTCGCGTTCACCTTACGGGGACGCTCGTTTACATTTACTCGTGCACCTCAAGGGTACACAGAGAGTCCTAGTATTTATAGAAGGGCTTTGAAAGAACAACTTGATACCCTTGAATTGCCCTCTACCTGTACTTTGCTTCAGTATGTTGACGATTTGCTTCTAGCTGCTGACTCTGAGAGTGCCTGTAAGGAGGGCACTGTGTTATTACTTATTCATCTAGCTAAGCATGGTCACAAAGCTTCGCTTAAAAAAATTTCAATATTGTTGTCAGGAGGTCGCCTATTTAGGCTATCTCCTGTCAAAGGAGGGAAGAAGATTGACACCTGAAAGAATAAAACACATTTCTGGCATGTCTGTCCCAAATACACAGAAGGAAGTCAGGGCCTTGATAGGTATGGCTTCTTACTGTAGGTTGTGGATCCCGAATTTTTCCCTAGTGATCAAACCGATGTTGGCTTTGACGAAGAAGGGCTTTTCTTCACCATTGCCATGGAACGCGGTACACCAGCAGTCG
Organism: Ambystoma mexicanum; assembly: GCF_040938575.1. Classification (NCBI taxonomy): domain Eukaryota; kingdom Metazoa; phylum Chordata; class Amphibia; order Caudata; family Ambystomatidae; genus Ambystoma; species Ambystoma mexicanum. The sequence goes on from NC_090924.1 coordinate 1,046,372,910, forward strand.
TTTGACTTGCTTAAGACTGCATTATACTCTGCACCAGTTTTGGGCACACCAAACTATGAAAAGACCTTTGTGTTGTTTGTGCATGAATGTGATGGATGTGCTTTGGCTGTATTAACGCAGAAACATGGAGGGAAGAATAGGCCATGCAGTTACTATTCTTCTGCCCTTGATCCTGTAGCATGCGCTTTGCCAAGATGTTTGCGCGCTGTCGCTGCTGCTGCCGCGTCTGTAAAACAGAGTGAGGGAATGGTCCTAGGCCATGATCTAACCCTGATGGTGCCTCACTCTGTAGATGTTCTATTGAACCAAACTCAAACGCAACACCTCACTGCTGCATGGTTGACAAGATATGAGTTGATCTTGTTTGCTCATCACATTCAAATTAAGAGGTGGTGTGTCCTTAATCCGGCTGAACTCCTACCTTTTCCGCAAGATACTACTTGCGGCGATGAAGTACCACATGATTGTTTGTATACGACCGAACAAAAAAAAAAGGGTAGAATTGATTTGAAAGATACTCCTTTGGATAATCGGCAAGGAGAGCTGTTTTGTGACGGCTCCTGCTTTAAACCTCTGGATGGTACATCCACAGCTGCTTATGCAATCACTACATTGAGCACGGTTGTGGAAACTAAGAGAATCACGCATAATTCTGCGCAGGCCGCAGAGAATATAGCATTGACCCAAGCTTGTGAACTTTCCGAAGGGCTTGCAGTAAATATATATACTGATTGTCAGTATGCCTTTGGGGTGGTTCACAACTTTGGGAGACTTTGGTCAGAGAGAGAGGGTTCCAAACTTCGCATGGCACCAAAATTCAACATGGCTCCCTAATAGTACAACTACTCTCAGCGCTTGCGCTCCCTACTCAGTTAGCAGCTATGAAATGTGCAGCACATCGAAAGATTGTAGATGATATTGTAAAAGGGAATGCTTTCGCTGATCAGATAGCTAGACAAACTGTCACAGATCTCTTCACGGAGATGTATGTTTCAAGGGAGACTGTAGATGCCTATGTAATGGATGAGGGTGCTGGGTCTGTACGGGATATCCAAGCTGATGCCACAATGGAAGAGTCTAAGAGGTAGGCTGAAGGCTTGGGGAAACTTGATGATGATGGGTGTTGGGTGGACATGGTCGAAGGGAAATGGCTGTTACCTGACGCCTATGTCATGATGATGGTTGTCATGGCACACGGCCCTACACATGTTTATGCCCAGCAGGTTACGAAAATGTTAGAAAAAGTTTGGGCAAATGACAAGATTTCGAAAATTGCCCAGCGCTATGTCCAGATCTGCATGATTTGCCTACAACACAATGTGGGAAAGGGGACATCAACTCCAAGGGGAAGTTTTGGGCCACCTTCTGTCCCCTTCGAAGTTATTCACTTTGATTTCATTGAAATGGAACGATGCAACAATCTAAAGTATGTTCTCGTGGTCATTTGTGCCTTCAGTAAATGGGTTGAGGCTTTCCCTGTTAAAGATGCTACAGCCATGACCACTGCGAAAACCATGTTAAAAGAATACTTCCCCTGGTTCGGTTTGCCGAGAGTTATCTGGTCAGACAATGGTCCACATTTTGTCGCCGCTGTAATTCTACAGAAAAGTACAGCATTATGAATTGACAAACGGTTCCATTCGGCCAGACATGCTCAGAGCGCCAGACTAGTAGAAAGACACAACGAAATCATCAAGAACAAGGTCGCTAAGTCGTGTGCCGGCACCAAACTAAAATGGCCGGACGCCTTAACGATCAAAATGTCGAACTTTAAAGGATGTTGAAAATGTACTACTTTCAGATTATTGTAGCCAATTGACTAAAAACCTGTATTTGATTTATCACCAGGTACGAGAAGCTTTACCTGTGCGATACGAGGGCCCGGGCCACGACATACGGCCTGGGAGTTGGGTGCTCGTCAAATCATTTGAGCGCACCTCCTGCCTCGCTGGCGTGGGCCATTCCAAGTCCTGTTGGTCGCCCAGACAGCGGTGCGGGTCGCTGGACGAAAGAACTGGATCCACACGTCGCACATCAAGAAACTTCCTCACCCTGTGCCACATGCTATAGAAGAAACAGAACCCCTTGCTGATACTGCAACCAATGATCCCAAAGCAGTAAGCAGCACTGAGAGTGTGTCGGAGAATATCTCTGAGCCCGGGAGGCTTGGGGAAGCTGCCATTTTGTCTCCACACTCTCCACAAATTTTTCACCCGGAAACGGCTGTTTCAAATTCAGCCCCTCCACTTGCCTCGGACACGTTGCGTCCAGCAGGAAGTGACGACATATTGTTTCCAGATCAATCTCAGTACTAGGAAAAGTATGATGTAACCTACGACCACGAAGATAGACTTACGGCACGGTTTTGCTGTGCATCTGATAGACTTACGGCACAGTTTGGCTGTGCATTCGGAGAAGGAAAAGAGTCATTGAGGGCTTGCTTTTTGCCCAAATTTGAGAAAGGGGATTCTGTTGGCTGGGGTGGTGGAAGGACTAAGAAGTCGCTCGACCGGGAGGTCGCCAGCAACAAACTTTAGCGTGTTCGTTTGAAGACTACGATGCCCGCCACCGCTACCGCTCGTATGGGACTTGTAAATAAGGGGATGACCAACCGGGACAATGGACAAAATGCCTGGGCCCCGAAAACGTATTGCTGTATTCTTATAATGATGTTTATTTTTTTTTAATAGTTGCTGCCTTAGGATTATGGTACCTCGAGGAAACTCACTCTTTAGAACTTTTGTTGCCTACTGAAAGTGCACCCATTGTTCCTACTCCCTTTGTACATTTGCATACTTTATCCCCTTGGGATTCCCAGCACAGACAAAGGTACCACAATAACACTCTACTACTTATCATGAATGCTACACATGCCATTTTTAACAAATCCAACTGCTGGGTCTGCTCACATTTACCGCAACACGGGGATAAGGAGCTAGGTTGGTATATTCATCCTATACCATTGTCAACTGCTTGCTATGCTTCTCTTAGAGCACTGTTCTTTGGCCGATGGAATGATAGCATCTCAGGGAACTTTGATGGCACCAATTTGAATAGTTTTGAGAAACGTGTTTTGACTCCCCTGGAATGCTCACTTTTTGCAAATAGGAGTAAACCGAATGTTGGTTCTATTAGGCCTTCTGATAAACTGTCTCGTCCTTTCCAATCTTTAATTTCCTTTAAAATGGCTCCGATAGGCAATAAGGAAGCCATGCCTCCTTCTTACACTGTTAACTATAGCCCCGATTCAGTTTCTTTTTGCATACAGAGGAATGGAACTCAGTCAATGGGAAATTTTCTAGGTTGTGCCAACGTTGCAAATTTGACTGGGGAGAACAGACCTTTGTATGTAGGCGAACCTGTCTACTTTGTCTGCGGTAATGTAGCATTCCCATGGTTGCCCAGGGATTGGCAGGGAACCTGTTATTTAGGGATCCTGTTACCTGGGGTGTTTATAGCTAGTACAAAAGAAGTTTCGAAGGCTCGTCCACGGCGGGATGGGAATGGCGACACCCCAGCACAAGTGTTGGGAGATATAGCTAAATCAGTTGTGCCATTTTGGGGGCAGATAGCGAATTCAGAAGATATCAGAAAACTAGCGAGAGTACTGGAGAGAACCAACAACCGGACCACGGACATACTCTATAATATGACGTTAGAACAAAAGGCGATAAGATTAGTAGCACTTCAAAATCGAATGGCATTAGATGTCATTCTAGCTGAGCGTGGTGGAGTATGCAAATTAGTGTGGTCCGCTTGATGTGTTTTCGTACCAGATTCCTCCCCAACTATCTTCAAGGCAATACATAATCTGCACGTCCTTAGTTCCGAAGTGCATGTTGGGGAGGGAAAATGGGATTTGTGCGCTTGGTTCTGGGACTTCTTGCGATCTTGGGGTTGGAAGGTACTTTCGGTCTTATTAATTATTTTGGGAATCCTGTTGTTTCTTTGTTGCTGTATTCAGTGTCTGCCTGGTATGTGTTCGATGCTAGGGGGATGTTGCGCACAAGCGATAGGTTCGATAGGACATAAAGTGTATGCCCCAGATAAGACTTTCAAAGAATATGTATTGAAGGATATTTTAGCAAAAGACTTAATGGCAATAGATATTTCCGATAGTGATTCAGGGTGCACGGACAATGATGCATGGAGTTATTTGCAAGGAGATCCAAAGTAGATTTTAGCACTTGGCATAGGCCAAAAGGAGGGTTTGTCGAAATAGAAAGTATATCGTGCCTCCTATTGTAATAAATATATTAATATTGGCCTACGCCAAGCTGCTCGAAAGTCGCTTGCGAAAGAAATCTGTGTTACAAGGTTCTGACCTTAAATCCATGTAAGCCGCCATTTTAGGTCAAACCGCCATTGTAGGATTCGTTGTGTAAAAGTCACCCTGTGAGCTAAAATGGTGGACAATGTCATTGCAGAATACAACATGGCCGTCTTGACCTCTGTACATAGCTAATGTGTAATTTGCCTGCAGGCCACTTGTTGAGGTCGCGAACTGAGACCTTGTCCTTCGTTGACCTATGTGTCGAAGGATTACTTGTGCAATGAAACTAATCTACGAGCATATGTTGAGACAATGTATTCAAATACTGAACGAAGAACATCTGTTTAACTACATTGTATTAATGTTTAAGAAGGCCTGCATGGAAACCTTTAGAATACACAGTTAATGCATACGCTTGTTGATACATGTATTAAAGGCAAACCAGTTATATGTGGTTATTTGAGACTTGGCACAAACCCCAGATCGGTGATGTATTAAAAGGAATACTAACCCGAAGTGGGGCTCGGCATCGCGCCCACCAAATGTATAAAAAGCGAATGCATTCTAATGTACAGCGTCTCTCTCTGAACACACTGAGCCACGCTGGAGTTCGTTGTGTTGTACTGAGGGCTGATAGCTATCTGATTTTGCTCTGTTTTTGTAACTGGATTCAGTATAAAATAAAGTACTTTGTATGTTCCTTTGTAACCCGTGTTTGGTGTATTTCCTTTTGGGGTACTCAGCCTCGATATTTTATTTCTGTTTTCACAATAGAAAGTGGAGACAAAGAGGAAATCCATAGGTGGGGAAATAACCAAGCTCAGAGAGCCTGGATCAATAGGCTGTGGGTGGTTTAAAACCTCCAAGCAACAAGTGAGGCAGTATCACAAGGAAGGTTAGCATAAATACTTCTCTAAAGAGATATATCAAACCCAAGAATGCTGTAGATAAATTGCAAGAGATAAGAAGAGACTATCACTGAAGATCCAGCTAGATTACTAGCAACAAGATTAAAGACATTGATGCAAAGAGGCTGTCGGAAAAGACTGGTACAACAGGAAAATCGATCCAATCTCCTGAGATTTTTTAGGTTTTATGTTTCTTAGTGGTAGGGTCAGGGTAGAACTAGATTTGGACAGGTGGCTTTTCTTTGGGCTTCCAAATGACATACAAGCACCTTTAGTCCCTTTAGATGAGTAGGGAAACCTTTTAGAATAAGCGAGGCTAGGCTGTTCTCTTATCATTTAAATAAATGTAATTTGGGAATGCCCTCAAAGAGTCTGGTTCCTTTTTCTGGCCCGCCACAGTATCTATCATAGATTCCCAGTAAAAAATGCCATTGATAAAGCAAACAGGATAGGCGTTATTACGTGGCTAGACTGGCATTTTGGTGCAGCCAGTCTTGGCATTTCATACTTCTGGCATGAGATTTTATTACTGGGCATCTTTGATAAAGCAGGCATAAGTGATATTACGTGGCTAGGCTGGCATTTTGGTACAGCCAGTGTGGCCATTTCGTACTGTGGCATGACATTTTTTACTGGACATATACGATAAAACAAGCATAATGTGTTATTGTGAGGCTAGACTGGCATTTTGGTGCAGCCAGTTTGGACACGTTTTCATATTGTGGCATGGTATTTTTAATGTGGGATACTGCCATATTTGGCAAAAACAGCATGGATATGTTTTCTTAAAGTATCTTTACTGGCATTAGGCACTAAGCAAAGATGAGCATGTTCTAATATGGGAATACAGCATATATTGGTGCAGCCAGCATGGAAATGTATGGGTACAGCCATGTTGTAAATGGTTTTATACTAGCATATAACATGGGCAAAGGTATCATAAGAATGTGTTGGGGAAATGCTTGTGTGCACTGTTGGTAACTTGAATCTATTGGATTTAATCATGAGTTACTGTACAAAGCAGATAGCAAACTATCTGGCTTTTTACCCAAGTTTTCCCTTAAAATATGATGTAAAATGCACCATTTTAACCCATTATTCATGAAATTTTCTCGGTCGGACAACCCCCTCAGACGCCCCAACCAACACGCCCATTAGCTGTTTTGTGCTCTCTCACTACACTCCAGTCGCTCTGGCATATTTGTGGGAAATACTAACGCCTCTCCAATTTAAAAAAAATCACAAGCTGCCATTCTCTAGACTCACATGGAACTGTATTGCAATCTCTACAACTTAAACAGGAGAACAAGAATATCGTGTATGTTGCCTGCCACCTTCTGGTTTGAGTTAATTTCTTGTTCAAGGCCAAACACACACATTTTATTTCTATATCAAATAATACATACGCCCTCCAGACATATGGCCGTAGCAGACTTTATTGCACAGTCAGTGGCTCCCTTAATTGACTTACTGGACTATAAAATTGCCACCATCTCCATTTTCGAACAATAGCTCGATCCTATTGAGCAAACACACACTGCGCCTGCCTGCCTCCGAGCGCCAGGAATCGGCTTCAGAACGTAGCCTCTGCGCGATTTTAATTTCAACGTCTATTTGTAGCCAATAACAGCAAACCCACCGAGTCAACGTTATTTACCTGCTCCAGGCGAGTGTCCTTCGAAAGTTTTTGTTTTGTTTACCTCCTAACTTATTCATTTGAAGCACGTTTTGCGCGTGTCCTTCCGTAGCCCTGTCCCTCTATTCCTAGGACTGGTCAAGGTTGCCACGTTCAGTTTCACGCCGAAATATGAAAGATGTCTGTTGGCATATTATTCACTGGCACAACAGTACATCAAAAATGAGTAGCCCTAAAATAGAAGCGCCTATTCTAATTAATTATAATTATAATTAGTTTGGCAACCCCACTATGGACAGTGCCAAGGAACGCTTCCAGCGTACTAGTTAAGAAACTTTGTAATGACTGAAAGTCAGTTTAAGATGGCAGCCGTCTGCAGTACAGGGACACGGGATACCATGATGACTGTCAATTAGCCAAGAGTAGCATATATCATCCTGCGAGATGAGAACTAGGGTGCAGTGGGACCCACAGAGTCTCGCAAGGGAAGAAAGGCTCACACAACCTTTTTAAATATAAAACGGATGTGTCTCGAACACAGAAAGAATGTTGACTGTTTGTTTCAAGTAGCCCCACCGTACAAAAAATGCATTTCCTTTCCTTTATTAGGATAAGAACGATATGCATTCAGAGCAGCTAACTTAGAGGTATCCATTACGTGTCCGGCTCTTTTGCCTCGTTTTACGCCTTCAGTGGGTTAATGTATTTTCCTCTAGGTACAGGGAGCTAAGTGTCCCTGCTATGACAATCCCAATTTACTTAAGGAATATACAAAGCATGCATTGGAAATGCGTGCACATGCATTTCTAAACTGCTGCCTTGGCAGCTTCAGCTAGGCTATTCCCGCCAGGATCGGGCTGTTTTTCATAGGCTTGTTCTTCCGTTTTTATGCAAATGACGAGCTTGCATGATGGAATTCTGCTCTAGGGGGTCACAAGTAATGATCCTCGTAGTTAGGTATTTTGTGCTCAATCATGCATGTCCATCCCATTACACGGTTTTGCCTCATTAGTGTCGCTTTAGTGACACCGAGTGGAACAAAAACTATTGCTTTGAATGGCGGCAAATGAAACATATTTATGAATACACATTTGCTGGTGTGTTATGCCCTCGCGTTTGTATGTTTTTGGCATTCTGATTTGTTGCTAGACAGGGCGTTCTGTGCGTGCTGTAGTGCAGTTGGTTGCCTCTATTACCAAGTAGGTAGAAAGAATACCAAAGGCCCGAGGCTTGGCTGGATTGAGTATGTTTTGCTGAATTAGTTTCAATTGTGTGTCTGTTTTGTGTTAAACCCTTTAATGTTTGTTTTTATGTGCAATGGTATGAACTGTTCTTCGTTCTGTCCTTTGGTTATGGCATTGTGACGAACCATTGGTTTCTAAACCATCAATCAGCCCCACGCCTCTAACACATTAGAAGGGGTCCGAACAGATTGGAACAACAAGCAAATTATAAACGTCCTTGTCCAGTTTTGGTAACGTGGACGGAACAGTAGGCGCATGGCCTAAAAGTCGTGGATCGTTGTTTAGTTGCAACACAGCAAAAATACAAGTATTAGCCAATGATAAAAGGACTGTCCAGTGAAGGTTGTATCAAAAATATCTACTTTATTAATCACAACAGTCTAACAACACTATGAAATGCAGCCCACTCGGTAAAGGAATGCAGAGGACAAACAGTTTCAAAGAAGGAAAAGGGATGCACTCTGGATACTGACAGGAGGGTAGTTGGTATGGTAAATAACCACAACAGTTTGTTAAGGTTTCTTGGCTTCGGCATAAAGGGAGAAAATGGTCTTAAAACGTGTCCAGGGACTTCTGGGAAGGACCAGTTGACAGAACCACAATGTACCGTTGGCTGTAGATGTTCTTGGTGCTCGACAGGGTCGAGCCAGCTTTAGGGCACTTTACAGGCTTCTGGGACAGAGTTTGAGACGGGAGTCAGCTGTGGGTATCAGGCGGCAAGACGGTTCAGCGAGCGAAGCTGGACAAACGGCTGCAGGCTGGTCTATATGCTATTTATGTATTTATTTATATAGCGCACCTAACCCGAGGGTATCTGGGCGAGTTCTTGGTATCATTAGTTTCAACACAGAAGGAGTTTACAGTGCATTAATTGATAACAGATAGGTTGCAGTAGGTACATGGAGTTACAAAATGTGTTATGTTATGATAATCTAACTTGTAATGTGCACATTCACAATAGGCATCTTGGCTCGAGGTTGTGTTAAGGCAATAGGAGGAAAGGCTTTAACTCAAAAACTGGACTGAAATAATAATGTTTAGAGGGACCTATGAAATAAGAGGTGGCGGCTCGGGGTCCGAAATCCTCTTTGTGCTGATTGGCACTTCTGACGTACTGGTCGAGACGTCTTGGATGTCTTTAAGCGGCTACGGCTTGATGGCGCTCAGCGTTGCAGTCAGTTGCTGTTCGCGGAACCCGACTGGTTCGACAATGTCAAGTAAGGCGGACACCAGTTTGATGCTTTTTGAGGCACTTCTCCCAGCACTTTCAATGTGCTTGTACCGAACTATAAGGCGGACGGCCCAAAGCCGAGGAGTGTGTTGCAGGCAGCTGCCATGTCCTTGGTTGTAGGTTCAGAGACCTTCTGGCACTTCCTATCCAGGAAGCTTGCTGCAGAGCCTAGCAGGACACAGCTGGGTACCGGTTCTGGAGTGGCTGGAGGGTCCTCTGAGTGCTTTTTCTCCCTCAGTTCTCTTGGAGAAGTTAAGGGGAGGGATCTTGCTTTTGAATATCATGGGCTTCCTTCACTCGCAGAAGATGTAAGGCAGGCTGTACCTTCAGTCAGGGTGCAAGTTTGAGTTCTTCTTTCTTCTTGTAAAGTCTTCAGATGATCAGCCCTCACAGTGACTGATTAATTTATTTTATTTGCTGCACTTATGTATTTTGCATTTGTAAGGTGCTTGTACATCAAGTACATTGTGTATCAAAGCACCCACAGGACAACAGAGAGGGAACATGGGAATGTTATTTCACTATGTCTTGGCATTTGATAATGGTTTTTCTACCCAAACATGAATAAATGAACACATCAACTACAAATAGATGCATTTAACTGCCCGTGCTTGTTTCAGGCACTCTTTTAAAATTATGGGACCTCAACACTGGGGAATTGTTTGTGCATGTGTCATTTGTTATCCTTTGCAGCCAGGCCCCATGTGGGCCTGTTTGAAGTACCCCCTGTTGGAAAGATAATCGCCGTCACCAGCTGCAGGACCTAACAAAAAAGCAGGGCTGTGCCATGGAGCCTTTGTCAGTTAATCAGGCTGACCATGGCAGGGGGAAGTTTGGTCTCCTACTTCCGGGATGACATTGTGCCTTCCTTGGCTGTCACATTCCAACTCAATATGACAAAAGGTTAAAGGACCAGCTTAGGTCATCTGCATTTCAATGCTGGGAGCCTGGCTTGTGCTGGATGTCCATATCTAATCCCTGTAGGGATATGGCCCAGCGCAGATATTTAGGGCTCTCCCCTTGCATGGCCATTAACCATCTAAGAGGCCGGTGGTCAGTTTGGATTGTGAAGTGCGACCCGAAGATGTATGGTCTCACCTTCTTCACTGCCCACACAACCACGTAAGCTTCTTTTTCAATAACGGCCCAGTTCCTTTCCCTTGTCGTTAATTGCTTGCTAATGTAGGCAATATGTTGCTCTACCCCTTGAGAATTCAGCTCAGTTATCATTGCTCCAATCCCAAAATCACAGGCATCTATCTGGATAATTAACTCCTGACCATAGTTTGGCACTTTCAGAATTGGGGCACTGCATAATGCATCCTTCAAATCCTGAGGTTTAGAATGCTGACCTCTCTCGTGCTCTGTCTGCAAGCTGACTGTTCTGACTTGAGTGTCGTGTAGACCGTTGAAACCTCCGTCCTCAAGTGACGCACAGGGGAACTAAAAGAAACCCGCTGTGCGACCTTTGGGGCCACAGGTGGGAGATGTTACTTCACGGATCCACGGAACCTCTGGAACACCGATGCTGCTGTCAAAAAGAACGGTGTTAAGTACCAGGCAATTACAATATATATCACATTAACCTAAAAATCTGAATAGTCTTACCTATCTGGTGTTAGGAAAACCCAGGAAACCTAGGAGGGAGGTTCGAGACTCAGATGAGGCGGTCCCTAGAACAGTAGAACCGCAGGATAGTGTGGATGCAGGATAAGCCACCTGCAGTACTGAAGGCGTGACTTGAATCCCAAGAGGGAAATGGCGTAGGAGTTCAACAAGGTAACAAGGGATGATCCAAAGGCAAGTCAGAGTCGTGTCCAAAATCCAGCAACAGGTTAACAGTGCCAAACAAAGGTACAAAGGAGTATCCGAAGGAGTCTAAGATAGAGTTCCGAGGTCAGGGTAAACAGAAGCAAAACGTAATGCCAAACAGGGTCTGAAGACAGCTGAGAAGCAATGAGTGTTCCGTGTCTCAAGCCTTATGTACTGTGCGTTTCTGGGTCATGTGACGTTTCTGGGTCATGTGACGTCCACCAAGGTCACGTGAGGAACGCCACTCTGGATCACGTGATCGGCGTGGAGATGTAACGCCGCCCCTTCTGCTGTATGTTCTCCATGGTAATTGCCAGTGCAGGAAGGGTTGCAATCGAGCCCGTATACCATACCTGGTCCAGAGCTTTCAGTCCTTTGGGTTAACCGAATCACATGAGCCTCGTACCCTGGAGGAAGGTGTTGGGGAAATATGAGCAGTGTTCTGGTGTGCAGTGGATCGGTGTGCAGAGGATCACCTAACACTGACCTGCCAGCACCCTTCTGTGAGATCAAAGGTACTCAAGAACTTGGCAGCACCAAGTGTATCTGCCCAGGAAATAGGGTGAGCATCTGTCTTCATGAAAGAATTTAGCACCCTGTAGTTCACACAAAAGCGGACTTCAGTCTTACCACCACTGGTCTTTTGAGGGACCAGTACCACCGAGGTAGCCCAGGAGCTGTGGGATGGTTCTATCACTCCTAAGGACAACATCTTAGAAACATCCTTTTTAATGGTGTCCCTGACCTTATTGGACATGCAGTGAATCCTGCTTTTCACCGGCCTACTGTCTCCAGTGTCTACACCAATCTGCATGACCTGGAGTCAGCGAAAACAAACTGTCAAACTGCCCCAGTAAACAGCAACATGGGTCAGTTGCTATTTATTTATTTATTTATTTTTAATTCTTATAAAGTGTTACTCGCCCACGGGCCTCAAAGCGCACAATAGGTCTGTTGCAAGGTTGACACCTTCAACCGACCCATCTGTGGCTTCAGTGTGCAGGAGGTCTGGGAGGGGATCGGTCTCCTCCTCTGTCTCTCCATCTGTCACTAACTTCATGACCAAGTCATCCTAGCTATAATGGTATTTTAGCTGGTTGACATGAAAGACCCTGCACATCTGTTTAGGTCCTTTCACATCAATGAGATAATTTACCTCACTGACTTTTTCAAGCACACAGTAAGGCCCAGTCCACTTGCCCTGAGAGGCACTGGGTTTGACAGGCTCCATAATCCACACCCACTGGCCTGGAGAATAAGCTGGTCGTGCCAATACTCCATCAGCTCCTGACTGGCCCTTTGATTCTTTGTTGACTGTTCCATGTACTTTGTCATTCTTGACCGAAGGCCAAGTACATAGTCCACATTGCGTGTGGGGGATGAGGGGTTGCCCTCCCATCCCTCGCCCACTAGACTGAGGGGACCTCATACAGGGTGTCCAAACAGAAGCTCAAAGGGGGTTAAACCCTACTATATTATGTGGCACCTCCCTGTAGGTGAACAGTAGGCATGACAGGAGAATATCCCATTTTCTCCTCAGGTGCTCTTCCAAACCACCTATCATGCCTTTGAGGTTCCTGTTGAGCTGCTCAACATGCATGTTCGTTTTTTGGATGGAAGGATGTGCAGAACCGTTTGGTGACTCCACACTCTTCCCACATAGCCATATGAAGTTTGTTCCCCTGTCAGAAATGGCTTCCTTGGGGAAACCAACATGGGAGAATATCCCAATCAGAGCCTTCACAACCACTGGGGATTTGATGCTCCTCAGAGGGACATCTTCGGGGTACCTAGTGGCGTGGTCTACCACCACCAAGATGTATCTGTTCCCTGAGCTAGTTTGGGGATCTCAAGGTCCCACAATGTCCATGCCTATTCTCTCGAATGGCCGTCCAAACATGGGTAGTGGAATTATGAGGGCCTTTGTGGTACCACCTGACTTGCCAGAAGCTTGACAAGTCAGGCAGCACGGGACACATTCCTTAACTTTTACACCATACTTCGGCCGGTTAAAGTGCACAGACAGCCATTCCGATATCTTAGTCACTCTCAAGTAACCCGCTAAAGGAATCTAAGGAGCATAATCCAAAAGGAACTTTCGGTGGCAGTGGGGAATTACCAACCTTCTGGTGCCCTCACCCTTATAATCCTTTGGCTCACTGTACAGGAGTCCATCCTCCCAGTACACTTTGAACAGTCCAGGGGCCTCACCCGTAGCCTGCTCCTCCGCCTGCTTCCACAGCTCGCCAGAGTTGGACACTCTTTCTGGGCTTTAAAGAAGGCAGTCTGATCTGGGCCCCCAGCTGATGTAAACTCATCCAGCTTGGGCAGGTCCTTCCGATCTGAACTTACCTAGTCCTCCACCTCAGGTTCCTGCACTGCACCAGGCAACTCTGAAGTCACTGAGTCCCCTTCTACCAAAGTAGGGTCCTCAGTGGATACTGGCCTCCCTCTCCCAGTAGTAGGTGACGCAACAGTCTGTGGAACTGGACAAAGATCTACTGGACACGCTGGTCCCTCACACAAGCCCTCTGGAAGCACTCCTGGCCCTAAGGCCCTGCGAGTCTACAATCTGGCAGGCTATTTGGCCTTTCATCTGGTAGCCACTGTAACTTTGTCAGGGTCAGGAAGATCATTGCCCAACAGGCATGGAACAGGGATTGTACTGTATTTCAGAGAAATAAGAAAGTCTGACCTCGGTTGATTGAACACTGGTAGAAAGGCGGCAGCTTATAGAGACCGATTTTTAGGGTCTCAAAGTCAAGATAGGGAACTCTTAAGAGTGCTTACCCTGGCACACTGTGATGAGCATTTCATGGCAAATTGCACACATAGGGCCTCATTAAAATATGGCTGGATTTTCAGGCACAAATACCACTGGTAGTAGTTACTACCACTGTCACAGGTATCTACAAAATTGCTCTCCAACACAGGTTTATAGATATTGGTATTGCTGGAATACCACTGGCTGTATTACAGAAATACAACCTGCTGTAAGATTTTGTATTTTGTTTTAGTAGTGGTTCAAATTACTACTGTATATTTTCTAATTAGAAAATTGTTAATTCTGACTCTTGTATACATTACATGGGAAGGGCTCTGAGATGCCCACTTTTTCCGACCTTCCAATGATTTCATGACAACACCTTTTCCACAGTATTGAAGGGGAGCCCATGTGATTTTTTCTGTAAAGGTATTTTCTGATCTCAATACCTACTTGGGTTTAGATGAAAGAATGTATGATGCCCCTTTTCTGGACCAGTACCTAACAACATTTATTGATACATCATTTTAAGAATGTTCAGGGTACAATGTCTCGTGGGCATTTCCGATCAGTGTTACTGTTGGCATTAAATGCTACAAAAATGGTAGAAACTTGACTGTAATTATCTCAAAAGCATTAAATATGTTGATAGCTGGTACTTTCATTAGTGTGGTACATAATTGATATGTTACTTGATTTATATGCAGCATTTGACACCATCGATCATGAGATACTTTTGAAAATGTCTGTTCGAATGGGGATGAAAGGTGCTGTTTTAGCCTGGATCCATTCATTTTTATATTCAAGAAAGCAGTTGAAAGTTCTGCATCAACAAAGTTCTGATGCTGTTTTAGTCCCTTATGGGGTCCCTCAAGACTCTATTTTATCCCCAATGCTTTTGAATTAATATGGCATGTGACCCAAAAATAGAGAAATGCCATACAGTGTTTTCCTCTAACCTGGCTCGGCAGAAGCAGGCGAGGAGAGGGTTGGTGCTGTCACTGTGGAGCCGTGGACCTGCCATGGAGAGGGAATATCACTGCTGGGCTGGGCTTGCCTCTGCTGTGCTCCTCGCCTAGCACAGCCAGATGCCCTTCACCTACACCTGCATCAGAGTCCAGCCCGTGCTGCCTGCCATCTGATGGCCAAGACCAGGTCTCTACACCAGTGATTTCTGCAGCCTGGGAACAGGGAATTGCCTCAGGACTCTGGCTGATAGCACTTGGTTGGGGTGGTCCCTTGGTTCTTTCGTCATCGTGCCCGGTCTATAGCGGTCTGGAGGTGGGGCACCCCACCGGACCCTACTGTGTGCTACTTCGCCTATCATGCAGCGTGGGCATTGGGCTGGTTGGTGGTTGGGGATAGCTGTCGATGATGCACCTTTGATGATCTTTGGCCATGTGGGTGGTGTTGGGAGCAGAGGTGAAGGAGAAGGAGCCCAATATCTTTCGGGACTTAGTTGGATGCATGCACTGATATTCCATCCCATACCGTGCCTTTCAGAAGGAAGTATTTGAAGCGGACTGTCTTGGCTCTTGCAATCTGTATTTTTAGATTGTTAGACTTTGCCTCCCACGAATACTGCGTTTTGCATATTGAGGGTGGGATGGCGTTATTTTGTCCTGCAACATGCTGGTTTGCTAGTCTTTCACTATTTTGTTATTACGGACTACCATTGCATTTTATGTCTGTTTGGTCTTCATTGTCCTTTCTCACAAATTCGATTTTAGGTGTGTTTACATCCTGCATTGTTTGCTGCTGGTTAAAAAAAATTAACTTAGTTGTGTGTACACTCTGCAATTTGTGTGACTGCACTGACTGGCTACTTCCTCTGCCCTCTATTCTGGTTTGTTATCTGTCCCCTTGCCCTCTTTAGTTCTCATTATCTCTTCCCAGTCCTGTCTGTGTCTCCCTGTGTGTCTGCTCCCTCTGCCCTACTCCTCCCACGTACCTAAGCTGCTCTGCCTTAAGTGTACCACCCTCTGTGCTCCTCAATATGGCACTTTCTATCCCTCATATCTTCTCTAATTGCTTCTCTATCTCCTATCCTTCACCTCTCACTAAGGCTGGCAGGAAGAAACTCAGGAAGGACACAATGGGCTCCAACCCGGGCCTGCCTATCTCTGACACCTACGTCAGTGCTTCCACCAGAGAGACTCTCTCTGGCACCCTTTTTGTCATTCCTTCTTTCGACCTATGGACTCCTCATATGGTCCCTCTGCTCTCTTCTTACTCTTCCTCACACATAAATGGAGGCACCCGCTGGGAGGTCCGTCTTGTCTTCTTCTACACTTTCAGGGTCATCATAAATGTCTATCGAAATGGTACCATCTTGGTACAAGGGCCTGAACCCAACCTCTGAATTTTGTATAGACTTCTTCCTCACCTTATTAACTTTCCACTATCTCCTCACAGGCTCCCTTGCCATCTGTTTCTATGGCCGTCCAGGCTCCCTATCCAACTATACCCATCTTAGCTTCCCTGCCTCCTTCTAACCTCACTGCCTCTCTCACAATTGCTACTGATTCGCTTTCAACTGTACAGGCTCCCTAGCTTACATGGGTTCCATGTGTTAATATCCCTGCAAAAATATCACCATACAAAAATATTGCCATATTTTTTGTGGCAATATTAAGCCATGGAACCTGCGGAGGACACTCCGGCAACCCCCATAATGTTTTTAATGGAGCGGGGGACACCCCTGCAACCCCCGGTCCCGATAACCCCGTACATTTTTCCCAATAATAATATCGCCTATGGCCTTACCCCACGACCATATATATATATATGGCAATATTATTGGTGGGGATAATATTACCTGATACTCTTACATTCACTGGACTGACAGCCTCGTCAGCGTCTTCCACTCTGGTACCCCTGTCACCCATTGTCACTGCATCTGGGGCTCCCTTCCCTCCTGCTGCCCCCCCTACACTGGCTTCCTTGCCATCTGCTACTGTCCTTGCTCCCTTGCCTGCACTCTCCTCACTGACATCCCTGTCACCCTTGGCCCCTCTGCCTCCTCCTTCCTCTATCTCTCAGACACTCTAGTCCCCTTCACTACCCCTCCTAAGTCCTTCAAAAGTGGCAATCTCCCCCACGTTGCCACGCCTTATTCTCTGACATTTGCCATCTCCTTGAACTCCTGGACCTTGATGTTACTGCTCTTATTGAGACTTGGTTTAAGGACAGCTCTGTCACGAGTTCTGACACACTTCTCCTTGAAGGCTACAAGATACTCTCCGAACCCAGGCCCAACAGGCCAGGAGGTGGCGTAACCCTGATCTTTCCTGAGTGTATCCATGTTTCCATCATTCCCACTCAGGTCTACTCTTCCTTTGAATTCCTGGTCTGGAGGCTCTCCAGGCTCCCCCTCGCACCTGTCTCCTCTCTTACTCTGGCCAATTTATATCGGCTGCTGGGCCATTCCACTCTCTTCCTCTCGGAATGGTGCTGGGGGATCTTGACATCCATCTTGATATTTCCACAACCTTTGCAACTTTCTTTCTCTCTACGTTCTACCTTCTGGTCTGATGCACACCGCTGGCCACAACTTGGATGCTCTCAGCTCCACAGACATCCCTCTCTCTATCTCTCTCACTAATTCACTCTCCTGGACTGATCATTCTCTTCTCTCTTCTCACTTGAAGTTCTCTTCTCCTTTAGCACTGGCACACCCTGCACTGCCTCATGCCTCCGTGGCCATGCGACCCATGAAAAGAGTGTCAGTGGCTGCCTTTACCTCCACCTACTCTCCTCTGTCTACTCTTGCGGTTGAATCCCACCCTGATACAGCTTTGTCTAACTTTCACCTTTGATATGATATGATATGATAGTTTATTTATATAGCGTCTATACACAATGTGTTTCAAAGAGCTTCAAGGCAAGGGAGGGAACAAGGGAAAATACAATGACATTCTTACAGGCCATGAACAGTAAGGATGTGAAATTAACTACCATACTTGGCCTGACGACATTTCAGATAGTGCAAGAGCTAAGACATAGATAAGGAAGGGAGGGAGAGAGTGGGAAGGAAATGGAAAAAGCCTGACGACATTTCTGGTAGAGCCAGAGAAAAACAAAAGGTGAGGCAGAGAGGTGCAGAAAGGGAGGGGAGGAACAAAACAAGCAACTATCATACTAAGCCTGACAACGTTTCAGATAGTGCTGGAGGGAGGGGGGGACAGTAAGGGGATGGAGGATCGACAGACGAGGTTGCTATCATACTAGTCCAGGGACAATTCTGATAGAGTAAGTGCATATACGAAAGTAAGGGTAGGAGATAGGAAACGGGAGAGGGGAGGGGATGAGAGAACAGAGAGTAAGCAGTCAAAAAGAGTGGAGAAGCAAGAGAAGAGAGTGAATACAATTGCAGAAGTCATTAGTAACACATAATGTTGCATGCCAGGATACAAGATGAAGATGGTAACAGCATGATTCAGGGCCACCATGAGTACAAGATGCAAAGGAAGTCCAGCATGATGAGTAAGGGTGACGCACCGTGAATCAATGAAGTCCATAAAAATAAAATCCAGTATTGGCCACAAGACGGTGATGGTGAAACCAGAATGTATCAGGACAGACTCCTGTGTGCAGGAAGGGGAGGGGGGCACAAGGGAACAACATGGGAGGACCAGAGAGCGTGGGGATGGCCTGTGGGGACAGAGGGTGTAAAAACATGTTGGTGCATGCTTACCTGCTGTTTTAGCAAGGGTTCAGACACTAGATCCTCCTCCAACACCCTTGACACTCTTGCCCCTGTCTTGAGAGTCCAACTGAAGCCTGCCAAAAAGTGCAACTCTTGGTACGACTCCGATCTGGCTGCCCTTAAACGCATGTGCAGTGCAGAGGAACAGAAATGGGGATCTTCCGTTGCACCCTCTGAAAAAGTGGCCTGCCGCCTTCTTCAAAGGCAATATAGACTCTGCATCCGCTCCAGAACGCTCCAAGAAAAGAGCCTATATTCAACACACAGCCAAACATTTCAAAGTCTCCAAGGAACTGACCAACCCTACTGCAGCCGCACACCTTACTGCACCCACCCAGGCCATTTGCTCAGCCCTGGAGGCACACTTTACTGCCAAAACACAGGACATCTTGTGCTCTATTTCTTCTGAACTCCTCCTGCACCTACATCTCTTGGGCCCCCCTTTGGTGCCCCTACCCACCACCCTCCTCTTATCTCATCCCTCTCCCTGTCACAGCTGATGAGGTCTCTAAACAAGTCCAGTCCATGAAAACCTCTTTCAAACAGGTGGACCGCTGCCCCTCCAAAACCATCAAGGACAATATTGAGACTCTCGCTCCAGCCTTGGCCAACCTTTGCAAAATCTCCTTCACCACTGGAGTTTTCCCCACTTCTCTCAAGCACTTTCGTGTGCACCCTCTGCCAAAAAAACTCTGCCAACCCTTCTATTCTGGAAAACTATCGCCTGATCTCTATCACTCCTTTCCTGGGCAAACTCCTTGAGAAGTTGGCTATCTCTCAACTTACTCTTCACACTGAATATGTTGGTTGCCTCCATGACCATCAGTCTGGCTTTAGAGCATCCAGAGGCACAGAAACTGCTCTTCTGAACATATGTGATGATGTGCTCTCAAATCGTGACTCCAACTCCCCTTCTGTCCTCATTCTTCTTGACCTCTCTTCTGCTTTAGAAAGGGTAAACCACAACATCCTGATCTCCCGTCTCTGTGATACTCTGGGCTTCACAGATCTGGCCCTGGCATATCTTGCCTCCTTTCTCTCTTACACTCCTTCTCTCTTCTATCACTCTCTCTACTTGTGGTGTCCCCCAGGGATCCAACCTATACCCCTGGTTCTTCAATGTCTGCATGGTCCCCTTGGCCCACTGGATCTCTACCTTTACCTCTAACTTTCAGTGTTATGCAGATGACATGCAGTTCTCTTTCAGGCTACCTTCGGCCTCCTCCTCCTCGCTCATCCCCGACTGCCTGTCCACAATTCAGTCCTGGTGTGCTGCAAACGATCTCTGCCTCGATGCCAGTAAAACAGAGATTGTCCTTATTGGGACCCCTGCTTCCACGTTCCCCATTCTATTGGAGTGGGGACAAGGAAGCACCAGCACCTTTGTTAATGGTGCCAGTGCTTCCATGACGGCTTTGCCTACCATGACCGCTGTGCCCGGCAGAGTCAGACCTGTAGTGCACAGCGGTCTGGCAGGCAAACCCGTAGATTGCCGTTCCGGAAACAAGGGTGCCGTTGAGCTTACCAGCACTCTTATTTCCGGACCGAGCACAAGTTGACAGAAGCCAGTTGTTTTCATGTCCGCTCTGCATGAAATGCTCTGCTCCTGGTAAATTAAGAGTTAGCAAAGAAAAAAAGCCAATCAAGACAAGATCTCACAATGATTTATTCATATAAAAGTGGAGCCGCAAAATGGAGAAAAGCAGAAGGAAAACAGAAACATGGTGATCAACAAAAAGTGTTTTATTTTTTCTCTGTACAACCCAAACCATCTAGTATTGATGCTTCTACTGAGGAGTAACCACAATGCGAAAATGAGCACATTGAGGCTCATGCTGAATCCATAGAAGAGCTCACTGAGGGGTCATTTGCTTTTCCCACTTTATCTAGCAGAGGACATCTACAAACTGTGCTGAGCAGCATTCCCATGCACCAGGAGGAGAAGAGGATGACAACCAGGCTTCAGGAATATTGACAACAGCATCAGTGAGCATCGCATTTGCTTCCACAGATCCTGCACTATAACATGATCACAAATGAATTGTGGTACTATTGGATTAAAAAGGTTCGGCAGCCTGTCAAAACCTCAACAGCAATTTTACCAAGTCAACCCTTGTTTATGAACTTGGTGACAAAAAATCAGGCAAACAAAACAAGCAATAATTCAGAGACAAATAAAAAAGTTTTTTTAATCGTCATCACAAGGTTAAATTTACAGCTTTGTCTGCTGTTTATTTTCTAGTACTGATTCTTCATTCAGTACAACTGGTTTTAATTACTGGAAGCATGCATCTTGCCACATTTATGAACATGAACATGAACACATAAAAAGTGCATGTTAACACTTTGGAAACGTCAAAAGGAAACTGGCTGCATTGACTTAGAATTAGCTGAACAGTTAAAAACGTGGACAAACGTACTGGCAGGATGTGCTTAAAAGAGTTGTAACAGTTGTAAAGTTCATTTCATTGCAGAGTCTAGCATTCCGAGGAGATAATCAAATTATAGGATCACAGCACAATGGAAATTATTCCAGGATTTTGGAGCTGATCAGCCAATTTGACCCTTTGCTGGACGAACACATACAAAAATATGGAAATGCAGGTAAGGGAAATCCCTCCTATCGATCAGCAAATATGTGTGAGGAATTCATCACACTGATGGGCAAAAAGCTTTTCTCTGAAATTATTTCAGAACTGAGAGAAGCAAAGTATTATTCACTTAGCGTGAACTCCACTCCAGATGTGTGTCACATCGATCAGTTGACTTTTACAATGTGATATGTAAAGGATGATTCACCAAAGGAGAGATTTCTGGAGTTTCCCCAAATTCATGGCCATGGAGCAGAGTACCATGCAGATGTTGTCATCCCGAGGGACAAGTATCCCCATATCAGATTGTCGTGGCCAGTCATATGATAATGCATCCAATATGGCAGGACAGTACTCGTGCTTGCAGGTAAGGATAAAAGAGAACAACACATTTGCTGTTTATGCTCCCTGTGTAGAACATTCCTTGATTCTAGTTGGTGTCAAGGCTGTTGAGTGCAGCATGCAGATAGTTTCTTATTTTGGCTTTGTTCAACATTTATACACATTGGTTTCTGCTTCCACTCATCACTGGAATGTGTTGGTGTCTTCTGTAGGCGCAGCTCATAAGGTTGTGAAGCGCTTGTCTGACACTAGATGGTCAGATGCAGTCAATGCTCTGTGTGATGAATTTCTGAATGTCAACAATTGGAGCATTATACATTTGAAAAAAAAAAGCCATGTCAATTTCATGTATTTACACTAAAATAAAAAATGATACGCTTGGTACTGCTTTTCCCAAATCTATAAATTGCATTGAGAATATTCCTCTCTATGATGGTGACAAATTGCAGTGGGAAGCGCTCATTTTCAAAATTGAAACTGATAAAAAGTGAGCTTCAAAATCGTATGCTTCAAGACAGACTGAATTCTTTGGCTCTGTTAAGCATTGAGTCTGAAATGGTCTACATTGTGTCTTTTTTCGTTTTTCATATATTATTGCGGTGGTGTACCACGTTTGATCGGCCCCAACTTATTCTGAAGGCATGCAGATGACTTATTGCGCCTTGGTGTCAGATATATATATATATATATTTCTGAGGCTTGTGGAATCTGCTTAGATCACATGCTGTGCATAGGCTGACATCTAGTGGAAGCTGCGGAGCATTACAGTTTGTTTTTCGAAACTCGAAAATGGGCGTCGACACAGGGCGTGCCAGTAATACTATCCCTAGTGTGAAGTCCACTGTACCCAAGATCCCTCACGCGAAATTGAAATGGTTCAAGATATAAATAATGATTTTGCAATAAAAGTCAAGGATCCTCAGATTGTTTTTTTCCGCCATACTGGTCGGAAGCATTTTGCGGAGTCCCCTGGCCTTAGCCATACTTTTGCTAAAATATTGATTAATTTACATCCTTTCCCCATCCCAACGTCGAACTTCGACACTCGATGCCGGCTTGGAGAAGAAATCGACCGTCGGCTGCTGCACAACGGATTTGAGCCTCGGAAGGCCTCTGGCCTCGGCCCGGGCCTCGGAAGGCCTCTGGCCTCGGCCCGGGCCTTGGAAGGCCTCTGGCCTCGGCCCTGCAAGTAGGGAGAGTGGGGGGTTGGACATACTCTACACTCTTGGTATATAGGTATACCTTATACATTTCCTACACTTACCAGCCCGCTGCCTCAAGGTGCGTATGGAGGGTACCCCTTTTCAATTCTGCCCCAAGTGCAATCGCAAATACCCTTGGGTCGACAGGCACGCCACGTGCAATCTCTGCTTGCCGAGGGGCCACCCCAAAGCGAACTGCAGAGCGTGTAGTAGGTTTAAACCTAAGACACTTAAGGACCGTTCGACGAAGCGTTGGGCCCACCACGCCAGGCAGGTGGCCATGGCACCGGAGGGCGCCTTCAGCGATGGCAGCGATGCCGTGCTTTCGGACGGCGAGGGCATTACAGCGTCGAAAGACAGCGAGCGCAGGTCCCCGACCTCGGAAGGTCGTCCGACAGGGCGGCTATGGGGAGGACCCCCGGCGACACAAGCGCTTCACACACCATTCACACAAAACACACGAAGTCCAACCAAGACTCGACAACGTTGAGTTCTCGGAAAGAGGCACAAACAGAATGGTCCGAATCAGTGTCCTCTGGGCGTTCTCGATCGAGATCACCGCATGACTCCAGGCAATCATCCACTCTTGCCAAGAGTGCCTCGCTCCCTAGGCTAACAGAAGTTTGATCGCCGGAGGACGAAGACGACTTCCACCCCCAGGCCGCTCTCCAGGAGTCAGAGCCCGCAGACAAGATCAGCGCGGCCCCACGTTCGAAGGACAGGGACTCTACCCCCGATCCTCGACGCCAGGCGTCGAAAACCTCCGGAGCCACAAAGGGACAGGGAAAACACTTTTCCACTCCCGGGGAGGGAGGAAACAGCAGAAGAAGCAGCCTCTGCACTCTTCCACACCTGTGATACACTCCACTCCTCCTAAACAGACAGACAAGACCAGGTCTGCTGATATTTCTAAAACCAGCAAATCTACTCAAGATAAATCTCCTAGACTTTCTGAGAGAGTCATTTCCAGTTCCAAAAAATGGTGGAGTGATGACATAGATAGGGTCATGTCAAGGATGTCTTCTTTGGCAGACTTTTACAATAAAAATCCAGACCATTTCCTTTCATATAATCCACAAGGGGGTACGCCCTCTTGCTCTAATGATCCTATCCCCCCGAGTAAGAAGCCCCAGTTTGAGACACTGATGAGGTCTACAGACCCCTTCGAGGTACAACCATACTCACGGCCATACTCACTGTATCAAGGAGAGACTTCCTTTGGTGAGGAACAAGATTTTGGCATGGTAGAAGAGCAAACCGGGACGGGCTACTATGGGGATGATGAGGACCAAGAAGAGGAAGAGGAAGACCCTGAAACCTACAGAGTAGATTCCCCGGCAGAGAAGGAAGCCCCGGTTACCGACTCCCCTGTCGATAACCAACCCCTCCTGAACGAGGTTCTCGCACGAGCAGCAGAACATTTCCATATTGACACCCACGGTGTCCAGGAAGAGATCGACTTCGCCGAGGAGTTAGTGGGAGAAAGGAGGCCTGTTGCCCAGACCATCCCTATCCTTAAGTTTATTCGGCAAAGAATAGACCCGTCCCTGGTAAACCCGAACCTCACCAGTGCAGTCAATCCCAGAGTTGAAAAACGTTTCAGGGCAGCCCAGTCTGACCCTCTCTATATAAGAGGACATCTGAAGCCAGACTCCCTAGTTGTCACTAACACTCGTAAGAGGGCTGGAACACCCTTGTCATCGTCCGAAGCTCCTCCAGACAAGGAGAGCAAAAAACTATATGGTTTCGGCAGGAAAGTAGCCTCAACGTCCGCCTATCAGGCAAGGATTGCAAACTCCACCACCCTGTTGGCCAGCTACAACTGCCATCAGTGGGAAGAAGTCGCGGCACTCATAGCCTCTGCACCAGAACCCTTAAAGGGCCAGTTAGCATGAATTTCCGCAGAGGGTAGAGCCGTGTCTGGTTGCATTTTAAAGGCAACTTTTGACGCCGCGGACAACGCAGGCAGATTGATAGCAGAAGGTACTGTTATCAAGAGACATGCATGGTTATGGCAGTCTGGTTTTAAGGCAGAAACCCAGGCATCATTGTTGGACAAACCGGTGGAAGCCGATCTGTTGTTTGGTAAGGCGGTCGAGGACGCGCTGAAGAATGCCAAGGACGAATACGAGACACTCAAGTCCCTTGGCCAGTTAACCAATAAACCCCCTAACCAGAGAGGGAATAGTCATTTTCGTCGCCCACACGGCCAAAATTCCCAGAGAGGATCAAACTATTCCCAGGGGCAGGGTACACAGTGGAACAACAACAGCCAACAGTCTACCCAGGGTTACGGCAGGGGTAATAGGAGAGGACGTGGTAAAGGCAGAGGCAGCCCCAGTAAAGGAGGCGGCACGCCTCCACCAAAGCAGTGACGCTCAGTTCAGGGTCCCTTCTCACGCAACCCCAGTAGGGGGACGCATTTCCAACTTCACCCAGGTTTGGGAAGGGATCACATCAGACAGATGGGTGCTGTCAACAGTATCCGCAGGGTACTGTATAGAACTACTGCAGCGTCCTCGGAACCATCCTCCACGACAAAGAGTACACTCTTTAGAACATCAGAAGATTCTCCTCGAGGAGATCGCCAATCTGCTAGCAAAGGACGCGATATTTCCATGTTCCCAGCGCACAGAAGGTACTTGTGCTTCAAGGTGGACAGTCAGCACTACCAGTTCAAGGTACTGCCCTTCGGGATAGCTTCGGCACCAAAGGTATTCACCAAGGTACTGGCGGTGGCGGCTGCACACCTACGCAGGGAGGCAAACCCGGTGTACCCTTATCTGGACGACTGGCTCATAACGGGGTAAACCCCAGTAATTTTCAGAACAAACATTCAAAGGACTATCAACCTCCTCCACGAATTAGGCTTCTCAATCAACGAGAAAAAGTCAAGCCTGGTGCCAAGCACCTCCAAACAGTTACTAGGAGCAATCCTAGATACTCAAGAGGGGTTGACATTTCCTTCAGAGGAAAGAATTCGGAATATACTACTGCAAATTCCGCAATATCAGTCCGGTCACCAAATAACGGTACGCAAAGCAATGCGTTTGCTGGGCATGATGGCGTCATGTATTTACCTGGTCCCCCACGTGCGCCTGCGCATGCGTCCCATGCATGAATGGTTGGCGAAACAGTGGTCTCAGGCAAGTGGTCAGTGCGACGATCTAGTGGTCGTTTCGCCAACACTAGTACAAAGCCTTCACTGGTGGACAAGAGAGAATCTTGCACAGGGAAAACCCTTTTACGATTCCGAAGTACAGGCAGTAGTCACTACCGATGCATGTCTGACAGGGTGGGGAGCTCACCATCTCCAACACACAGCTCAGCGTCTCTGGTCTCCCTCAGTGGCCAAGAACCACATCAACCTGCTATAGCTTCTGGCAGTTTCAGAGCGCTCCAAGCGTTCGAGCCCCACCTACTAAACCTGTCAGTGCAAATCCGGACGGACAGCACAACAGCCATGTTCTACCTGAACAAGCAAGGAGGGACTTGTTCGCCAAATCTGTCCAAGCTTGCCCAGAAAATCTGGATATGGGCACTCAGACGGAACATCTTCCTGTCATCACAACATGTTCCAGGGGAGCTCAATTCCCTAGCGGATGCTCTGAGCAGAGAATCCCTCCCAGAGGAACACAAATGGGTTCTACACAGAGAGGTCGTAGAAGATATCTTCTCTCAGTGGGGTTTCCCCACTATAGACTTATTCACCACAAACGAAAACAGACAATGCCCAGGATTTACATCCAGGTTCCCACAACCAGACTCCCAGGGGAACGCCCTTTGGATGAACTGGTCAGGGATGTTTGCGTACGCTTTTCCACCAACTCCTCTCATCAGGAAGGTGGTCAACAAGATGAACAGAGAGTCGACGACGCTCGTCCTAGTTGCTCCCATGTGGGCAAGACAACCGTGGTTCCCACACCTACGCAGGATGGCGGTGTGCGAGCCCATCAAACTTCCAGCCTGGTACAACCTACTGTCCCAGCACCAAGGTCAAACAGTGCATCAGCAACCCAACTCAATGAACCTGGCAGCATGGCTCCTGAGGTCATAGATTTTGGACATCTCAATTTACCACAGAGGTGTATGGACATCCTAAAGGAATCTAGGAAACCAAACACAAGGCACTGTTACTTTGACAAGTGGAAGAGATTCGTTATCTGGTGCCAGAGTAGACAAATCAACCCAGTTGATTGCACTCCTTCCACTATTGTTACATACATGCTCCACCTGCTAGATGCAGGGTTGGTTTTTAACTCACTGAAAGTACACCTGGCAGCCCTGTCGGCATACACCACTTCCCATAACAAGGTCTCGTGGTGGAAAGTACCAGTAGTTAAAGCCTTCATGGAAGGAGTAAAGAGACTTCACCCTCCTATTTCAAACCCACCACCAGGGTGGGACCTTAATGTGGTGCTATCTAAGCTCATGGGCCCCCCTTTCGCATAAAAGCAGTCTCAAACACCTGACTTATAAAACGGCCTTCTTAGTAGCTATTACTTCTATAAGAAGGGTCAGTGAAATTCAGGCTGTGTCAGTGCAGGATCCCTTCTTTACTGTCCATAAAGACAAACTGGTTTTACGCACACACCCTAGGTTCTCACCTAAGTTTATATCTAAATTCCACGTAAACCAGTCCATCCAGCTTCCGGCTTTTTTCCAGGACCCTCAAAGCTCGGTGGAGGTGAAACTACACACCCTAGATGTGCGTAGGGTGGTCCTCTACTATGTAAATAAAACCAGACCGCTAAGGAAAACAGATCAACTGTTTGTCTCCGTAGCTACAGGCAGAGAGGGGGATCGCGTCTCTAAAGGTGCCATCTCGAAGTGGATTATTAACTGTATCCAGCTGTGTTACTCACTCTCTGAAAGAACTCTGCCTTTCACGCCAAGAGCCCACTCTACTAGAGGCAATGGGGCCACTCTGGCTTTCATTGCAAATGTACCCCTTGACACCATTTGCAAAGCAGCTACTTGGAGCTCTATTCACACTTTTACTCAGCATTACTGCATTGACACCCATTCCAAGGCAGATACACAAGTGGGACAAGCGGTTCTAAGACACTTATTTGCTCATGACCCTTCTCACATCCCACCTCCTTCTTCAGGTACTGTCATGATCTCTGCTTCCAAAAGGTCAGGGTTTTCCCAACTCCCTTGGAAGCAGATCCATAACCCAGGTTCTGAGTGCCAACCAGTCCCAATTGGGACCTTTTGGACCCAGTCCTGGCGCCAGTGGCACCAGGCTCATAAATATGCCCAGTCCCAGCGCTGGAAGCGCCGGGCTCATAATGCTTGGGTGGACTTACCTGCAGCAGACCATGCTGCTTACTTGCCTGCCAGTTGAGCCTCTGATCCTCTTCTGTTTGGAACTACTTTTCCTGTTGGGTGGGGCAGGAGCCACTCCCTAGATTCAGAACACTGGAACTCTTCTGGAAAGCAGGAACTCTTTTCTTACCTAGGCGTGGCTGTGGAAGGAGACACCTAAGCACTACAGGAGGCTATTTAATCCACACCCGATGGATGAATCTTGCTTTGCGTTATTCTGCATCCTCTGCAGCAGAACGCTCATCGTGTCTTCTGCATCTGATCCTGGGCCTAAGGAAAAAGGCTTACCATCCTGAATCCAGTCTTCAGCAACACCTATAAAGACAAGAAAGAACAGGTTAGCATTACGGTCTTCAGTGACAGCTCTTCACTTACCTGGTCCATCGGCTGTCACCAACACCTCGCGCTGCATTCCGGCATCTGAAAGACAAAGGCTTACCTACTCTTCGTGCGCTCCGGAGGTCTTCACACTGCATTCCGGCATCTGAAAGACAAAAGCTTACCAACTCTTCGCATGCTCCGGAGGCCTTCGGCGCTGCATCCCGCATCTGAAAGTCAAAACAAGGTGCGTTTAAAGACATTGGGGAACTTTAATACTCACGTGCCATTACTCCTTCCCACGCTGAACCCAGTGGGTATTCCGGCACCCTGCAGCCGCTCCGAACTTGTACCTGCAAAATAAGTTAGAGCGCATCGTGAAGCAGGCAACAAGCGCTTACTTACGTGCTTCCAGGCGCTTCTATTCATCACACGGGCTCCATCTTCAACTCACTTCAGCCCGTCATCCGCCATCGCCGGAACCCTGCAAAACAAGAAACATCATTACTAAAGACTTTAAAGACATTAGAATTACTCGAAACTTACCGTTCGTGCAGTAAACGACGGACAGCAGTCCTCTGAAGTTCAAGAGGCCTGCTCCCCTTATCCAGTGAAGAAACTGGTTACAGCACCCAGCCCCGAGGCAGATGGAGAGCACAGCGTTCACTTACCTAAGGTGAGAGCGTTAACCTTTGGGGTTCTACAGGAGAAGAGAAAGGGAAGAAGAGAGAGACATTCAATAACCCAGTTCCTTAATCCCATATTTTCTATCTGCAGACATCTTACCCTTCGAGTCAGTCATACAGTGCCCAGAGGTCCAGCCCAAAGAGCCAGCCGTGTGTTACACATCACCTTTGAAGATACGGTATACGCCCAGTCAAGACCGGCGCCTCTACGGGAATCAGGTGAGCGTTACAGGTACTGCTCGCTAATCTATGCACAGCATGTGATCGAAGCAGATTCCACAAGCCTCCGAAGGGATACATTACTCACCGTAATCGTATTTCTGATGCTTGTATCTGCTTAGATTCACATGCGACCCACCCTTCCTCCCCTCTGAGAGAAGGCGCATGGTTGCTTGTAGTCTTACCTTTCTATCTATCTGCTTGGATTATCTGTACTCACGCTACTCCTCATGCTACCTCATGTCAGGAAAAATACAATCTGAGGATCCTAGACGCGTGGGGGATCTTGGGTACAGTGGACGTCACACTAGGGATAGTATTACTGGCACGCCCTGTGTCGACGCCCATTTTCGAGTTTCGAAAAACAAACTGTAATACTCCGCAGCTTCCACTAGATGTCGGCCTATGCACAGCATGTGAATCTAAGCAGATACAAGCATCAGAAATACGATTACGGTGAGTAATGTATCCCATATGCACTCTATATGTAGAATTTCTTCGAACATTTCCATTATATTAACTTCACGAAGGCCCAATTCAAATTTTTCAATGGATTAATGGGAGATGGTTTGTACTGTGTTTATTTTAGCGTGATTCTTAATGTATTATTAACCTATTTTGTATTCAAAAGTAAATAGCATCAAAAATCAACGAATGATTGAACTGAAAATAAACCATTTAGTAGAAATGTATTCATGTAATTGTTTTAGTTGTTTTGTATAGAAATAGAGCATATTTGTAAGAACTGGTTTTAGAATTTCAAAAATAGAATTATGATTTATATGACCTTGGTGTTAATATTTAAGAGATCTGGTGGGGCTTGCTGTGTAATATGCAGCTGCCCCCCAAAAAGGGATAATCATAACCTGCCTACTAATATTGGCTAAATGCAGTTTGGAAACAAAGACAGAATACAATGCAATAAGAGATGAAATATGTGTGTGTGTTTAGATTTTTTCTGCCTGCCTAATGGTTTCCAACTTCACTAGTATTCAAAGTTTCCTGTTTTCTTATGAATAGGCCAGTGGCAAGGTTTTTGGCCTGTACAATTCATTTAGTGGATGAATGTTTTCATCAATTCTTTTTGCAGCTAAACATTATTACATGAAGTAGTTCTCAACAATACAGTTGTGCAAAATAATTGAGAAGCGTAACCCCATTTGTACAGTGTATATTACTTGTTACGTACATTCATTTGGAGCATAACAAACACACATAGCCACATTTGTTAACATTATTAAAGGCTAATAAAAGTACATTTAGTAAAAAAATAAAGATGCATAGCTACATTTGCAGGCATTTATTCACACATATGGTGCATGATGTAGGTGGAGTAGAAGTAGAGGCATGCATACAATGCATGCACCTTCAAAATAAGCCTGTCTAATGCTTTCTCCTGGTGACTGTCATTGGATGTTTGCTGTTTGAGAGATGGCTTTTAAGAGCACAACATTCAGTGAAGTGCTGTTTGCCTGCCTATTGCGCTGGGTGGCGCGGTACATATCACATATGCTAGAGAGGGCTGGAAGGGCATACCCCTCCCCAAAAGGAAGGTATTCTGTAAGAAGGTCATCCCCAAGATGAACGAGAGAACTGGCAACAAAAACCCCAATCCAGGCCTTTCTTCAGTAGGATAATAAGTTGCAATGGAGGGAGACCTGTTTATGAGCGTTTATATGCAGGTACTGGAAGCTGTAAAATCCAAGCCTTTCACAAGAGCAGAAGTTGGCACTAAGTGAGATCAAGTTCATTGTGAAATATGAGCCTCATTATGAGGTGGGCGGTAACCCGGGTTGCCGCTGACCTAAAAAAAACAGATCTGCCGCCTGACTGCCGCCTGACTTCCCGGTGCCGCTTGGACATTACAAGTACCGGTGGAGCGGGAAGTCAGGCAGGGGATTCAGTAAGTCCCCATTCCAGTGGAGTCCTATAGGATTCCACTGGAATGGGGACTCGGAAGCACTGGCACCATTGCTAACGGTGCCAGAGCTTCTGTGAAAAGTCTGCTTGCAGGGGCCGTTGCACCTGGCAGGTCGGACCCTGGCGGGTGCAACAGCCCCTGAAGGCAGACTTGTAATGTGGCAGTACAGAAACAAGGGTGCCGATGACCCTACCAGCAACCTTGTATCCAGACTGCAACACTCGGAATGATGCCTATGTGTCTCATTTCACTTTAACTTACTTCTAACTGAACTTTGAAAGCTAAACTCTAAAAACTAAACCCGAACTCTGCCTAAATTCTAACTGTAAAAACTCTAAATTCAAAATAATTGAGAGTCCAAACTAACTGTAAACTCTCAAATACACTATATACTAAACTACACAAGATAGTATATATACATGTTTCATTTTTTCCAATGGAAATAGTAGTGGCAGCCAGGAAATTCCAACTGCATGGGAAAGTCATGCACTGTAAAGTAAACCTCCAGATGACCAATCGGATAAAAAACAAACCTCTAAGGAAAAAAGTGTGGCACACCTCTTTGCAAGGAAAACAAGATTTATTTTGTGTACAAAAAGGAAAAAGGTAACAGAGGGTGCCGCCGAACCCAACTGCCACAAAGTTCGTACTGGGTTATATCAATGAACGCAAGTTGCTAAATAGCAAAACATTGTCACTCGTGATTCAAACAGTGTACAGTGTTATCCGACCACCCTCATTGGCTACCACCTACACACATACTACCAGTCTCCTATAGACCCTTAATCGATTGGCCACATCTTCTGGTCCTGCCCTCTAACATGTGGTTGTACTCTGCTACCTGATTGGCGGGTTACAAGATATGTTACTCTATCCACAGGCCTAATCACAAGGCGTGTACCTGTTCGTTAGCATGAGCTCAGTGGACACTCTAAAGGTAAAATTGGCCCTTCATAATAAATAAAAGCTTCTCTTGATCCCCGACATACAGTCACCCCCATCATGTCTCCCCGTCGCAGGGCTTCATTTGTTGGCCTCACCTCATGCTTCTCATAGTACAAATAACAGGATGCTTTTCTCCTACTCCCCCTTATCAGCTGCCCCTCCTGGGCCTCTTGGAGACCTCACTAATCAGCCACATTGTGAAGGATTTAGGTGTCTGTTTCATGGGCATCTGGCAGTTCAAAAGAGACAGTCATTATTCTCCGGGCACTAGTGCCATACATCTATACCAGGCCTTTGGCAGCTCGAAACTTCTGCCCTGGCTCCCATGGGTTTGTCCTTCGAGACTGGCGCAGCCCTGCCCGTGCTTGGCTATACACATTCCTTTCTGCTTTTGCAGGCCTGCAACAGGAGACAACCGTTTTTTAACTATCAGGCGTAAATGCGTCAACGTTTGTTTCCCTGCTGGGGCTTGGGATGGGAAACTGATTCAGGAACTCATTGCCATGTTACGGTGATCTTTCACCATGGCTTGTGGCAGACTAGGTCTCATTTTAAATATGGCGGGGCTTCATTATTATTCGCGTCAGGGACCATAGCCTACGTATACATTGTTATAGACCATATTTCACCTATCATACTTTAATATCACTCATGCCCTATACTGGGGCCTACCTGCGTTTCCATGACTATTGGAAGACACTACATTTGTTAGTCCCATGTTGCATGCTCCAACCCCCTTCAGTCGCACAAATGCATGTTCCTTGTTAAATTTTCCTCAATCTAAATCATTTGGGAAGACTTGGGATCTGAACATGCATACCACCAGCACCAAAGAAAATGTGCACGTGTTTGTAAATTGTACCAAAAGAAGAGACAACAGCCTAAAGTGACCCCACTCTCCATCCTACAATGTAGCAGCAGCACCAAACATCTGCTTAGACTGCCACCACCACTGTTGAAAAAAATAAAAAATGAAGTTTCAGGATCTCCAAAACCACCTAGACCAGATAGAGGCCACAATTGGACTCTTTGAGGAGAGGAGAGACAGTGTATCCACAGGGGGTGGCCTTTTATCATTTCCATTTCCCTTGTTCCATTTTTCCCTCTTAAATATATTTTTAATGTCTAGTTATTTGGGACAGAACAGTGGACACTATTTCTTTCCTTTTGCTTTAACATTTGAGTTGCTGCTATGTGATAATTAGCAGTTTTTATTTATTATCTTTGTAATAGAAATGTTTTTGGATCCCATTAAGACATTTGCACACTGAAGCCACTAAACTAATGTCACAGTGTCAAGGTGAATGCTGTCAGGATGTATGGGTGGCATATGGCCTAAGTCACATGGGCGATGGGGCTGTAGTGGTGGTGTATGTTGGTTTCTTCTTCTTCTTCTTCTTCTTCTTCTTCTTCTTCTTCTTCTTCTTCTTCTTCTTCTTCTTCTTCTTCTTCTTCTTCTTCTTCTTCTTCTTCTTCTCCAATATTTTCCATTTGTGAAGTAAGAACTTACATAACATTTCCATGGCTGTACAACGCCACTGAGAATATTATGTGAACTACATAACTTTGGGTAGAGTGCAGTGTGCATTCAAGAAATATATTATATATAAAAAATATAGAGGCAACTGATCTAAATATAAAACCTTTCTATTGAAAATACAGTACACTAGAGAGCCTTCATTGAATCTTCCTGTTGGAAGAATAAATGCATACGCACAACTTCACATAATTTGTCTTCTTTGTGCAGGGTGGCTGATAGGAAATGGCATGCCTCTGGTATATCTTCTGACAAACTGGCCTGCTGCCTGCTCCAAAGGCATTACCGGCTCTCTGTCCTATGATCCAGCCATTACGGCATTGATTGCTTTGTGAAAACCAAACTACTCCACTATTCTGATTTTCTTGCTGTGATAACTAATAAGGCCATCCTTCAGGACACTACAGAATCCTTTTTGATGACATTTGTTCTTGCTTTGAAGAAGACCTGCGTGTCGAGTGTCGGCTGTTTATGCTCTAATTAAACCTATCAAATACTTGATATTGCACTTACCAGTATTACTTTAATGGTGCAAAGCGCATTACCATCCCATCCTCCACTAGCATACTTTATACTTGTACCAACCAGGGTGGATTGGTTGGTGGGATTTGAGTGATTGCTGCTTGCACCTACCTGACTTATTTAGTCTACTCATTCACAAATTTGTGCAACTACAATCTAATTAGTTATCACCAGCGCACGGATAGCCTAGTTCAAATCCACCTCTCAATACATACATAATCTCTGTATTACCATGCACAAATCAAGCATTTCTTAAAATGTAAATGCTCTAGATGTCACAATTATAATTTCTGGGGAAGGAATAACTCACACATATGTGTTGAATTAATATGGATGGTAACATTACTACTATCTCTCCCATGTCACCAGCATCACCCAGGCTGAGTGATGCAGCAAACACAAGCAGTAATAGTGGGTAAATGTGCCATTTTTTGCATTGTCCTCATTTAGGTCAGCAGCAGGAACATGATCAACTTCTGCAGATGTACGTGCTCAAATCCTCATCTCTTGCAACAGCAGCTTTACAGGATAGGAAGTGCTGGTTCATCTTCAGCATCATCAGGATTCCTACATATGTGAGTGACAGAGATGACCTGCAGTCTCTGATGAAGGCCCCAAATGCACTAAAACACATAAAGAGTTGTCTTTGATGGGAGAGCATACAAGGTATTGTATTGCAAGCCTGCTTAGCATTGTCCACTACTCCATTCTTCTGTTTCAATAAAGTAAATGCTTGACACATAAGGTCACACACACACACACACACACACACACAAGGTCTCCCCAATTAATTTAATGCAGGGCAAGGGAGCAATGGGAATCAACCAAAAGTCAACAAGCAAAATGCCGGTCCCATGCAACCATTCAATTGAATAATTCTGGGCTGCAAGCAGCTAATAGAAAAAAAAATGACTTTAATGTATAAATCCGAACACTATTTAAAAACAAGCCAATGTACTCAACCAGTACATGTTATTCAAATCAAGACCCTCACCCTACGTGCATCATCAATACTTCAATCAGACCTAAACACTCCTACGCATATCTAAATATATAAACAAACACAACTTGAATAAATAGAAAAATTAACAAGCCAAAAGAAGACAGTAACCATTCCGGTTCAAGGCCAAAATATCGGAACCAATGACTTTTATGAACCTGTGGTGACTAAACCTGCCTATCGGGTACTTCAGTTAACAATGACAAGATGTATTGGGCAAAAATCATAAATCCTTTAAACACCGGCCAACTCGAGTTTCAGCTTGGAGGTTAATACATGTTCATGGAACCTCTGCCTTCACCATGGCCAAGCAAATGCACTTCTTCTAGGGAACCAGGTTCAAAGCGCTAAAAACATAGTTCAGATTTTTGTGGCATTGAAATGTTACAGTGCATTCTATAGAACAGTTGCAACTGGTAATTCAGAGAATTGTGAGCCGATGAGCAACCTATTGAAATTAATGTGACCCTGCGTCTTAATCCATGTGCTGTGACAATCAGTGTGCAACATATACAAAAAGCATAATATTGAGTTTTTCCACAGGGCAACCCACTGTGTAATACAAAGAAAGTCAAAATCAAGAATCAAAAGAACCATCCTTTGACTCAAAGGAAAAGGACCTAGTTGTTGGTCTACATGTGGACGTAGATCGAATTATGATACGGGATGGGGGTAGTAGGCCCTTAAGGTGAAGTAGTCCCGTGAAGTTTCGGCAGGAAGCCTTCTTCATAGGCCTCAACTGGGTCTCCCTGGACAGAAGTCAGGTGTCACACTTCTTCCAGTGTTGGAAAAAACAAATTGCAGGGGATGTCAGAACCCGTGGAACTTGTGGAGGTGACTCCTTAAGAATAGTATGGCGACTAGTATTCTGGATGCACTGTGCTGCCAGGTGGGGAACTGGTAAAGGTGCTGGTCTATGCAGGGTAAGTTGTAGACCAGAAGCTGGTGCCTGGATGTAGGTGGTAAAATCCAAGTTATCATGGAGAAGACATGCAGGCCAGTGTGGTAGTAGGCAGTCCGTGAATTATCCTGTCAATCAGGTTGTGTATGTCTCCAGGACCCTGAAAAACTGAGCTGGTGCGAATGAATCACACAGGTCGCGGGCTCCGAGTCAACAGCTGAACATGCGCACAGGCCCTGGGAACAGGTCCAGACAGCAACGTGCTGCCACACCTGTTTTGAAATACGATAACGAGCACTCGGCACTTTGCACTGCTCAACGTGCATCCACCAATTTGGAAGCCTTACCTCTGTGCCTAGGGACACGAACGGCTTCCACAAAGGGTGTCTTCATCCACAGACGCCCATACAGATCCTCAAGCTAGGCAGTGTTTCTCCTAACAGCCAGCTTTCTGTACAAAGATGCTTCCAGGACACCCATTCTGAATAAGGAACTCATGACTGCTGCCCTGAGGAAGGCAGAACCAACTACCCACTGTATTCTGGTTTTCTTTCCTGCCGAAACGCAAGTCTCGTGATGGGCTCATAGATCTCTGGAATATTTCCAGGATATTAGACTTTTTCCATTGCTTTAAATTATTCTTGTTTCCCCCACTGCGTTGAATCAATTTATGACATTTTCTTCATTAATACAAAAATAACTATGTGCCAATAATATTTTTTATTTATTACAAATATGTCTTTGAATGTTTGATGTTGTTTTTGTTTTTTTGTAATACACATGTTTATTTACTTTGCTTACTAAATTGAATACAGAATGATTTAATATTCTAGTTTGTGTCGTTTCGATCCCTCTGTCAATCGGTTTGAATGCGATTGGTTTCAACTAAATAAATAAACAACTTTACTCCAGAATATAAATTCATTTTCTGGATAGATAGAGGTTGACATTGAGTGGATATCTTAACTATTTAACCCAGTCCCTCTCCTTTGGCACAGCAACAACCCCGCCCTTTTTTTTGTTCATATTAAAGTACAAAATGGCAAGGAATGGTGTTTATTTATTCCTTCAAGTTTAACGTAATTAATTTGCTCTGGGTGTGTAGAAAATTGAAAACACATCCCTTTTTAATGTCTACTGGTTTCAGTGGAGTGAAATCATTTGTATCACCTTCATCAGGACCAGGGGTCACTGGTCATTGCCGACCCCCTATGATTTGTCTGCCACTTTTTGGGACACAATGCTAGCTTCGTACCACACTCGGTGCTCTCTGAAGGGTACACAAAATAAGTTGGTTGTTTTCTCTCTCTTTTGTGTTGACATTTTCTGATTGGGTATCAGAGAGGAATGTCCAGCCCTAACAGGGCCCATTTTTTGGGTAATTGGGTTCAGAGTCAGCAGCACGTCATGTTTCTAGACAGTGGCTGTTGTGGATTCCTGAATGACTGGGATGTTTCGACCACAAACTGTGCCACACTGCTGGTTTTCTTGAAGTTGTCTTTATTGTACCAGCTGGTGCCTTTGGAGACTTGACATTGAGGCCTCTCCAGAAATTGAATCACTAGATTAATTAGTTGATTGATTGATTGATTGATTGGTCTGCCTATCTGAACAGAGAAGAAACAAAATATACATGCATGTGTTTACATTTACATTTACTTGTTTACATTTGTAGTATTCAAGGAATGCTCGAGGATATACAAATGTTATGGATTGTTCATATCCTATATATATATATATATATATATATTATTTAGGAGATCTGTGTATTGGGATCTGAGCAGCAATATTTACCCCCAGAACCGGCTACAATCCATGTAGGGAAGGTAAACAATGTCTCTGGATGGCCATTGGTCCCAACTGGAATGACTGTTTTTGCAGCCCTTCTAACTCACACTGAAATCCTGAGGCTGTCTGAGTGAGTAAATATGGTCCAGTGTTACAAGCATGTCAATGTAAGGAGGAGTGTTGTGAAAAATTAAATGAACACCCAGATCAGGGTGTAGAAGTGATTCAAGCAGACAACCCTTTTATCACAGACATAATTGTCAAATATAAAGATACTAGCAGGTGTACCCGTGATTCGCACAGTAATTTGTACTTCAGTCCTAGTTTGAAGTTTATTTAATGAACAAATATAGATGATGATGTCGCATGGTTGTTTGCGTCACTGCCTGTATGTTTACTAAGTGAAACTTAATGAAAAGAGGTTAAAAAAAAAAAACAATGTGTGAAGGTGACCATGTGTTGTTCCTTATGCTGAGTATGATCAGTCTACTACCGTGTTCGAGAAATATATTGTGTGGAGAGCTATGGGGAGTTTCATTTGTTCCCACCAGCCCCCTTTGCCTACAGCCATCATTGATGTACTTTTATCCCTGAACCAATGCTTATTTGTAGACAATATTGTTAGTCTTTTCTGAAAGTGCTAATGTGAATACATTGGGCCTGATTACGACCCTAGCGGTAGGGGGTTAACGGCACCGGTAGAGCTGCCGGTGCTGTTAACCCCCTACCACCTCATTACGAGGTCTACTTGCGGGTCCCGCTAAGGAAGCCTGGTAAAACCAGGCATCCTTAGTGAGTCCCGCGAGCAGGTCAGGATGCTAACATCCTCCCCATTCCCATTGAGCCCTATGGGGGCTCAAATGGGAATGGGGATGTACCGGGTCCGGGTCCCTTGAATGGGAAAATACCGAGCCCTCCAAGGTCAGAATGGCCCGGTATTTCCCCATTCAGGGAACCCGGGTTTGGGGGTAGCCATGTCCTTATTAAGGGCATAGTTACCACCAAACTCTTAATGATGCCCATTGTCTTTGTTTCTCACTCTGCATCAAGACACAGAAAGCTGACCATGAGAAAAGTATGAATCCTGTATACCAAGAGCCGTATGGCAGGATAAATTGTATTTGTAAATTGTAATGGATTATTCATAACACACTTAATAACCAGAGGTTTCTAAGCGCGGGCCCAGGGATCGAACCTGTGTTTTTCCATGACTTCTTGTTTCCAAGATGAGCATGTTGCCCTTGATCTGTCCTCCCAAGATTTAAGCATTGCAGACCACCTAAAAAAAGAAATTAGAAAAATGTATATTTGATACTTTTGACATTGTCAACACCATGTAACCTAGCCAGAAGACACATTTCAGGTTCGTAGCTTATTGGGAAGTATACTGAACATTTTGAACAGACACACACACACACACACACACATATCAACATATGGTAAGTGTTACAGACTGCTTAAAAAAATGAAAAATGGATATCTTGTACTTTTTTACATTATCTACACCATGTACTTTTTTACATTATCTACACCATGGTAACTTCCCACATGCCATATTTCATGTTTGTAGGATGTTGGGAAGTATGCTGAACATTTCGAACAGACACACACACATTTTCCCTTTTATATACAGAGAGAAGTTATATCCTTTTTTATGTTCCAAAAATTACATTTGATTTAAAATTTAAAAAAAAAATGCTGGTACAGTCACTGTTGTTATTTGAACCTTTACTCATTTTTCATTGGGTTATTTGGAAAGAATAAAATAGGAGTGTACCAGAGTGTACCATCTTGGATTGATAATCTTCTATCAGAAAATAGTCTATGCAATTATTCTTGTTTTGATAATGTACTTTGCTTGGTAAGACAGGTGTAACAGATTTTCTAAGAATAAAATATGTACACTAAGTGATCATTAGAAATCTACATTCTAAAATGTTAAAATGGGCCAGTTTACAATATTGGCACGTTTAATATTTTATAGTTTTTTAAATATATGCGTCTGAAAACAAATCACAGCCCCTCCCCCCACAGTCTTTTTTTTCCCTCAGGCCGCACAGCTGTCAACAATGGCTGGGGTGGCGATTAGCAAAAACACACCGGAAAACGCAACCCTGATCCACATAAAGACACAGAGACACACCGTGAGACAACGATTGATGAATAGAGAGACAAAGAAAGGGAGAGAGCACAGAGAGAGTGGGAATGAGAGCGAGTGAGAGAACAGGCTAGATTGGTGTATGAAAAGCTGGGAACCACAGGTTGTTGCTAAATGTGTTCACCAATGGATTAAACCGTATGCCTATGAATCCGACAAAGATATGGCAATGGTTGTATGAAAACCAAAATTGACAAATTACTGATAGTGCCAAATTCATGAATGTGTGTATATTGTGCATCACTTTAAATTTTACATAGATTGACACTGTCAGGATTTGTTTAATTGTTTCTTAATTTTGATGTAGCAATCACTGCATACTCTTGTGCTGTTTTCCTCTGCCAATGCCATCCTCCCTTGTGATTCTTGACAATATGCAATCAAGTCCACAAATGTACACATTAATTTGAGTAAAATGAAGGAATATTCAAGATGGATAAAATCATTAAAGTGAATCATGAAAAATACCACAGAGATAAAACAACTCATATTGATCAGAAATAATAATAAAGATGAATAGATAATGATGAAAAATAACTTGTATTAGAACAGTAATCATAATGATCATAAAACATAATCACAGTGAATCAAAATAATGCTATGAACTCATAAAATAAGCCACATGGACAAAAACAGTATTGATTAGAAGAAACAATAACCAAAAACCAAACAACACTGTATTAATTCATGAAAAATAGCACATTGACAAAAATTATAAAAAATTGTAATTCATGAGTAATACCACAGTGACACAAACACCTTACTATTGGTAGAAATAATAATAATGAAAGTGAAACAAATGATAAATAAATATTGATGAATACAATAAATAGGTTTAATGCATAAAATATACTACATTGCCCAAATCAATGAATATTGACCAGAAATATTAACACTGAAGAAGAATACAAATAATCATAATAAATCATGACCAATACCACAGTAACATCAAATTAATATTGTTATTGTCATTCGCACCATGGGAGGGTCGTTCACCCAATCAGGTGGCTGGAACAGCAGGCGAGAGCACACTGTGTACCGCTTGTTGTTTCCAGCCACCCGAGGCCCTTGTCTGGGTGGTGCCATCTTGATTGTGGGGTGGCAGCAGGTAGCCTCACCCTGTTGACTCCCTACCCTCCTCCACACCCCAAAACAAAACATGCCCAGTCCCTACCCTCCTTCCTCCCAGTCCACTTACCTGCTAGAATGGAGCTTTGTGCTCTGCTGCCGGTGCTCCTCCCACCTGCAGCTGCCACCATAAAAATGGAATAGGGAGCAAGTCCCTTTTCCTATGGTGGAGGACTTCTTGTTTTTATTTATTTTGATGGAAGATTGGACTCACACAATACCCGCACAGTCCACCTCCTGTCAAACAAACCAAAATCAAACCATTTGCACCCTGGATGAACCCTGGGGTGCGAATGGCTATCACCCCCTTGTCGGGGGCAGACATGACTGGTAACATCCCACAGCCTTCGCAAAGACTCAGGGCCTCATTCCGAGATTGCTGGTAGTCATGGCGCTATTTGCGCCATGACTGCCTCCAATAACAGATCCGGCACTGGTTTTGTTCAATGGGGACTTACCGGTGTAGTCCGACCCTGGCGGGACCGGTAAGTCCCCATTGAACAAACCATTCCCCATTCCAGCCCCCATAGGGCTCAATGGGAATGGCGCTATTAACTGGCTAGCGACTTGCAAGCCCGTTATAAGCGCCCTGGTCCCTTAGCGGGACCCGTAAGGGATGTATGGTCGGACCACATGCCCCTTATGGTCCCCGCCAAGGGGCCTTGGAATAGGGCAGTAAGGGATTACCGGCACCGGTCTCCTTACCGGTGCCCGGTATCCCTTACCGCCCACCTTGTAATGAGCCCCTCAGACTGCCCATGTCTGCCCCCCAACACAGGATTTATTGCCATAGTAACAATAATTAGCGGTGAAAGTAAAGAAATGCAGTAATTCCTGAAAAGCACCACAGTGATACAAAAAGTGTATAGAAATAATAAAAATGGGGAATAAATACATTGTGGTAATTCATGAAAAATATCACAGTGCCCCCAAACTAAAATAAGCAAGGAAATAAATATATGTTTACAAAATATTAATGCATGAAAGATAAAATATTAGAAACACAAAATAAATGTAACCATATTCACAGTTATTGTTGAAAATAACCAATAAAGAATGAATAATTAATAATAAATGGAAAACACACCATAGGCTTTGTTATACATTAGGTACATAAATTCTTTGGCAGTCAAATTCTGAAAATAAAAATCATTACAAAGTGTAAAACTGCAAATGCATTTGTATTCTTATGCATTTCTAGAAAAGTGTACAATTAAAATAAAATGTAAATGGAGAACATTATTTTCTTTTATAGGGATACAACATTCCCAAAATGTAAAAGAAATGTATTATTTTTTAATTAATATATTTAATTTTGTACTTTACTCAGAAATCTCCTGCCCATGTTCAGTAAATGGAAGGAAAAATAAATGGACTGACAGTTTCTAGGATGCCAGCCACTGCAGAAAAAAATTGCTAAACAAGCAAAATGGATTCCAATTCTATTAGCTCCAACTCAGAATTCCCCATCACCTCTTCCCTCACCCAGGCCCAGTCTGCCATTGCCCATTCACCTCCACAACAATTCTCTTGAACTGGGCTTCCTTCTTCCCTCCTGGCTGATCCTTTCCTGCCAAAGAATTTGGAAAAGAAAAATCTTTCAAAAGATGGATTTCAGGCATTTCAATGTGCCTGCAGAAAACTTTGCATTTTGGTGAAGTTTGTCTGAAACTTTGCAAAGTGTGTGAAGGTGAATTCAGGCAGTTTTGCACAGCCTTAATAATAATGAAAAAAACAAATCGGGATTGGGTGCACCAGTCACACTTGACATGATGCAACTGTATATGCACTTCTTATTTGGCTAATTTCATTATCACTTCATGGTACACAGAAAATGCTAATAGCAAGTTACTAATACAAATAAGTAAAGCATTGTGTGAGGGGTCAGCAATGAGAGGCAGACACAAAGATTAATATTCTCAACTTTAGTCATGTTTATTAAAAGAAAATGGGTTTGGAAAAAGGCCTATATAGCCCTGACCAAAAGAGAATATTCCTATCTATGAAACTAAAAGTAAAGCAAATTGACCCTGTGTCCAAAATGCATCTGACCATCACACCAATATACAAAAGCAAAAGGTACAATAGAATTTTTGTTTTCACTTCAACCAAATTGTGCAAAACCATACACATGCAATTTCAACAAAACAATCTATGTTTAGCTTTCCTTCCCCTGAACTGTTTAAAAAAAAGGTATTTAGAAATACTCTTTTTCACCCAAGTTCCATTAAAGGTAATGAAAATGTCTCTTGTGCATGTATTCTTATTCGGATGTTCAAGTAAATGTTATTTCTATAATACAAGTTCAAATTTATTGACAAAAAGTCTTTTATGGTATTATGGCTAGCAAAGCAAAATGTTCACTTTCAACAAATGATTGATATAAATCCTTTTCAACAAACATTGAATTTCCTGGTTTAATCTCCTGCCAGGAACTCCTCAATTGAACAGATATCCTAGTTTACTCTAGTGCCAGGGATATCTCCTTCTTGGTCCTTGTAGATCCCTTGTATACAATCCTGCCAGGTATTTTGTCAAAAAAAATGTATTTCCTGATGTATATCTTGTATCACGTTTGTTTGCAATATTCACTTTCTTTTTTAAATTATCACATATTTGTATTTCTTTAATGATTAAGCTTTAACTTTAGTAAAACTTATTCCAACTTTCCTCATACTGATATCTCATGCATGGGGTTGTGCTCTAATCCTGTCTGTCAAAGTCTTTCTTAATATTGATTGGCTCTTGGCAATGCTTGTTTCAAGTTTTCCCAAATTGACATTTCACATAAGGAGAATTATACAACTTTTGCTCTTGTACTTCTTTAAAATCTTTTGACTCTTGGTAATGTGGTTTCCCAAATTGACATCCCATGAAAGGGGAATTTTATCACCTTTGCTCTTGT
The DNA here is from genome assembly GCF_040938575.1 of Ambystoma mexicanum. Lineage (NCBI taxonomy): Eukaryota > Metazoa > Chordata > Amphibia > Caudata > Ambystomatidae > Ambystoma > Ambystoma mexicanum. The sequence goes on from NC_090924.1 coordinate 1,046,416,980, forward strand.
ACTTTAAATCTATTTGGTGGGTATTCAAAACCTTCACTTAAATGTCATGTTCCTGTCGGAACACCCCAGAGTTACCACCAGCAAAGGGCCAACTCACTGGTATCTCCCTGCATTTATGTCTCGTGGCACGCTGTAGCTGCAATGTTTTACTTTGGGTATGACATCTGCAGCCTGTCAAACCCTTTCTCAGGTCTTCCACCGGCTTTGTGGTTCCTCACCGATTCGGTTGCTGCTCTCTGGTTTGACAGCACCGTGGAAAACCCGTCTGGGACCATAGGTTTCTTCGCTGCATTTCCCTGGAGCCTGTCAGTCTCCAGGGATTCTTTCGCCACTCTGGTACATCGGATTGACAAGTGGCAGTCCAGGATCATCTCTCTCCTTCAGCCAGGTTCACTGCTGTGTGTCTGAGTTTTCTCTGTGGTGCCACTTACTGCTCCACCTATTCTGTAGCCTGATCCAACCACTCCATCTTCTCTCACCTGCAGGTGATTCTTGGATTTAAATTTCCCATGCAGTTGATTGATTGAATAACAACTAGACTGCATGTTACTCTTGTTACTGTTGATCCTCTTCTTCGTCCCAGTACTTAAAGCATCTGGGAATTGCAGTCCAAAGTATTTTCATAGTGATTTAAGTTCTTTTGTTGAGCACTTTTGTCTGCATAACAATAATCATAAACATCAGATATGAAATGGGTTTTAGAGAGGTTATGCACATATGAAGAATGAATTAAGTTCTGTTTAACAGAAGTAGGTCTTAAGTCCTTACAATTGAAGGGTTCTGAATAATGACAGCAGCCCATCAGAAACTTTGGGATTAGGGTTTCTTCTTCACAGACAAGGGAAGAATACTGGGTTTCCCCTGTCGGAGCTATCAACTCCCTCCGACAGTTTTCTCCTCCTACATAATCCTCTGTTCTGACACCACCCCCAGGGTCAGAATCAGGTAGCAGCTTCCTTTCCCTGCCATGCGGAAAGAGATCACCACTGGGGAATTAGAGATTACTCCAGAGGATTCATCACAATTGTCATTAAGTAACATGATTGGACAAAGGAAACAAGAGAAGCTGAGTTTTCAATAGTTACCAATGGGGATGAAAGGTTAAAGTTAAAATACAACTAGGCAAATAAATGAAAACGTGAGTAATTGAGTTGAAGAAAAAAAATACAAGGAGGGATATAAAGAGCTACCGAAGATGGTCGAGATGGAGGAGAACAATTCAATGGATCCATTTAAAAATAACATAGAAGATGCAAAACCAAAACCAAGAATAGAATGGGAGTTCATAGATTGAACTGACAAAGGTGGTTTAAAATAGTAAATGTGGTTTCATAGGAAGTGAACAGTGGTGGTCAAGATGAAAGATGCACAATGTAAGAATATAGCTTCACTTGTTTGGAAAGATAAAAGGGAGAACACCTTTTGATTGTTGTATTAATAACAGTGACAAATAAAGATGACTAATCTTAAATAGTTCCGGGAGGGGGTATAGCTTAAACTGCCCTGTCAATGAGGAGGCTCAAAAAGGGGACTTTACCACACTCTATAGCCCCCACTCCAAGCCTGCACAGAGCTGGAGGCCACCATCCTCTCCCACTGGAGCACAGGTAAGTGTGCCCTCCCCAGCATCCCCTTCCACTGCACCCAGCCTCCCTTTTCACATTTCCTCACCCCCAGCTCTGACCTCACTTACCTGTGCTTATCTGTCCTTCTCCTGCACCTGCAGCACTAGACCACATTTCATGATGGCCATCTTCTTTGTTTTTTTAATCCAGTTGTGAAACGATGATGTTGTTTCACCAAAGAATATATTAGGACCCCTGTCCAATGGACCGGGTACTAATAGCAATAAGCCCCCCACTAGGGCGGGCATTAGCACTTCAAGTAATGCCCAGGGCCTTTAACTATGGGCCTCGGGCATTACCTGAAGCGGTAGAGCCCCTCCCCCACCTAGGGGCTTATTGCTTAAGTAGGAAGCACTGAAAGAGTAAATAAACACCATGGACATTACATTTGGAGAATGAGAGGTAAAGGAAAATATAGTGGAAGAGAACAGAGGCAGGGTCTGGACAGATGTGTGGCTGAGAATCAGAGAGGATAAGTATTTCCGTTTGTTAGATATTAAATGGCAAGACCCATTAAGCATACATTATTGTACTACTGTTATATTTGTTTCCTATTTGTTCCCCTTGTTATTGCCTCCACTCCAACAGTAATTTTGCTTTTCACCCAGACTTGATATTGTCAGTAGCAAGTTTTATCGAAGGGTATTTAACGCAGTTGGAGATATTATTTATTAATAGGTATAGTTAAGGCTTAGTCAGATGTTTTATGCGAAGTAATTTATATTAAAGTTATACGGATTTAAATGTATGTTTCAATCTAGATTTCATCAAACGAAATATCATATTTACCAGAATGAAGATGAAGTTTTAATCTGATTCACTGTATATTGAATTTCACTCTGTATATATCATGTACTCCTGACAGATATTAATCAAGCTCATTCTCTAGGACATCTGAGCCATTTATTTCCTTAACTTGGACTAATGTAATTGGGTGCTCCATGTCAAGTAGATGTTCTGCATCTTCATGTTTCAAATATATTATGTCTACAGTAAAACACATGTATATTAGTACTGGTACATTTTGGAGCTACTTCTCGATAGAGGATCTGTTCATAATCAAGTAGATTGTTCTGTTTTCCTTCGAGATTACATTCAGGGGGTAATTTATAGAATTTCGTGCACAAGCGGCGCACGCGACTGGCGCACAGAGTGTGCGTGCAAATGTCTGTGCCAGCCGCATGCGTTAAAATCGATTTCCGCGCACAGCGTATTCATGGATTTTAGCCTCCAAAACCAGCCGTGGCACAGAGTGGTGCAGCGACCCTGCAGCAGCGCCAGTTACGCCCCCAAGAACGCCCTCGCGCAAGGAAAAGCCTTTAAAATCCCCAATCCAGCGTAAAGGGCTGCCCTAACCATGGACCAGTTTTCAGGGCTGCCAAGCAGCAAACGGCAAGTGGGGAACGTGTATTACTGGGGTTTGCGTGAAGTTTCACACGCGATAGGCCGTGTGCGAGCGAGGTACATGTATAACTGGGTTTCGCGGGAAGTTTCACACGAGATTGGAGCAGGGTACGTGTATTACGGGGGTTCGTGGGAAGTTTCACACGTGAAAGGGCCTGTGCGAGTGGGGTACGTGTATAACTGGGGTTCGCGGGAAGTTTCATACGGGATTGGAGCAGGGTACGTGTATTACTAGGGTTCGCGGGAAGTTTCACACGCGATAGGCCCTGTGCGAGCGGGGTACAAGTATTACTGGGGTTCGCAGGAAGTTTCACACGTGATAGGCCCTGTGCGAGCGGGGTACGTGTATTACTGTGGTTCTCGGGAAGTTTCACACGCGATTTCAGCAGGGTATGTGTATTTCGGGGGTGCGCGGGAAGTTTCACATGCAAAAGGGCCTGTGCGAGTGAGGTATGTGTATAACTGGGGTTTGCGGGAAGTCTCACACGCGATTTCAGCAGGGTATGTGTATTTCGGGGGTGCGCAGGAAGTTTCACACGCGAAAGGGCCTGTGCGAGTGGGGTACGTGTATTACTGGGGTTCGCAGGAAGTCTCACACGCAATTTGAGCAGGGTACGTGTATTTCGGGGGTGTGCAGAAAGTTTCACACGTGATTTTGCTTTCAGAGTGGTGTACTGAATTTCGGGGGTGCGCAGGGAGTCCTACACGTGAATTGGCAGTGTGGGTCCTCCCAGGTGTTCCAACTACACACCCCACGCCCCCTGCAGGCAGCCCACACCACAGGGGACTACCCTGCACCCCTGGTCATGTCCCGCAGGCAGCCCATCTAGCATGGGCATGCCCCCCAGCCAAGCCACATGTCAGCTTGCACTACTGATCACCCACTCATGTCCCTTTGCACCCCCACCCCCCAGCAGTCAGGGGCACCTGCCAGTAGGCCCCCACTCATGTCCCACTCATGTCCCTTTGTACCCCCACCCCCCAGCAGTCAGGGGCACCTGCCAGCAGGCCCCCACTCATGTCCCTTTGCACCCCCAACCCCCAGCAGTCAGGGGCACCTGCCAGCAGGCCCCCACTCATGTCCCTTTGCACCCCCAGCCCCCAGCAGTCAGGGGCACCTGCCAGCAGGCCCCCACTCATGTCCCACTCATGTCCCCCCCTACACGAAATAAAGATGCACAGTCATGGCCCACTTCTACACCAAAAATTACCACATCACGCCACCCCATTCTTGAGATTCAATGATTTCCCAATCCACCCCACACTGACATGCCTATCTCAAGACACAAACCAAAACTCAACTATGTACATCAACACATGTCCATCACACACATACACTGGTTGGCATTGCCTGTGTAAACCCACAATTTCACATGCATCAACCCAATGAGCAAATCCCACACATGGAACTAAAATATGAAAATGTATTATGTATATAAATAAATAAATGAAATGAAAGCATACCAAAATATCAAACATGAAATGAAAAGCATGTGAAAAAGATGAAAGAATGAAAATGATAAGCAATGCAAAAAAATTTGAAAGAAAAACAGTCCAAACTCTCCCTCCACCAACGCAAATGCAAAAAAAGGTAAAAAAAGATATCCATTGTTTCATGTTCATAATGATAAATAAAAATGCGAAATCAATCCATAGTCCAACTATTTACAATACATTGTCCTGAAAAAAAAACATTACTCCATGTCCATAATGAAAAAAACAAGCAAATGAATCCATGATGTAACTATATACAATCCATTGTCCAAAATAAAAATCCATTAATCCATGTGCAAAAATCCCAAAAATAAATCAATCCATTGTCCAACGATGTAAAGGGTCCATGAGCCCAACTAAACAAATAAAACCTACCTAAGAAACTACCTAAAAATATAACTATATACAAATGTGTGTGGCATTGTCCATTGACCACGAATAAAAGGAAAACGAAAAGGAAACCTAACTCTAAAAACTATTTACAATGGCAACGGGCTAGTCCGATGGCTCACTTTTGGATGTCCCGTGCCAGGGCATCATCGAACTCCTGCTAAATGTCCTGGAGGCGGTCCTCTTCCATGGCCCAGAGGGTTCGCAGGGACGACAACATGTTCTCCTCCAACTCCCTGCGAATTGCCTTGAGGCACTCGGCCCGCCTCAGGGCCCTCCGCATGGTGTTCTCCGCCCTGACCATCGTGAGCTGTGCCTCTTCTTCCCGCTGCCGCTCCACATCTATTGCATGGCCTAACCGCTGCCACACGGAAGACACTTCCAGTCTTGGGTCCTCCTGCCCTCTGGCCGATGCCTGCCCCTCCGATGATGAAGGCCCCGAGCCATCATGGCTCCCACCATGTTACTGCCGCTGCTGTGCCTCTGCCTGTGCCCTGGCTCTTGCTGCCTGCACATCCTCCTCCTGCTGGGGTGCAGTTGTTGATGTGGCCACCCCTGCTGGACGTCCGACTCCCAACTGTGGCAGGGATGTGTCCTCCACCAGCCTGGCTGCAGGGTCAGACGCAGCTCCACAGGGTACAGGTGATACATGGGTGGGAAGATGGAATGGAGTACGACTGGCGCATAGGGGGTTCAGTTGAGGAGGGGGTCAGAACAAGGTCCAGCAAACGGAGGAATCCGGCCCTGGTGAGCTGTCCCAGTAGGTCAATGCGGTCAACGAGCCATTCGAGATGACGTGCAGTCTCCTCATGAAAAGACTGCCGGTCACCTCACATGGCCCGTTGACGCAACGCCACCCCACCCAGGACATGCTCAACCCGGTCCCGGATAGCCACGTCCGCAGGGAGAGGAAGGCCAGTTATTGTAAGCGGATCCCCTCCCTGAAAATGGGTCTGGACATAGGCATCCCTGCTGGTGCGGGATGATGCAGTCACAGGATCGGGGACAGGATTACACTGTAGCGGTGGCCTGTGCTGCCTCCTGTCCCTGCACTGCACCACTAGCACCAGTGGAATCCCCACCTCCAGGCCCCGTGTCTGTCCCTTGCACGGCCTCCTCCTCCACCAAACCCCCCACCAACCTGGATGACTCTGTGCCACCTTCCTCCGTCGGATCCTGTGGGGTCTCAGCTGCCCCTTCTGCTGCCGAGGAGTCCAACTCCGACCTCTGCCTCTTCGATCTTTCCTCGGCAGCTGCGGCCTGGGACGCGGCACCGGACTCCTCACTCCCCGACAAAATGACAACTTGGGACGGGAGCCGGGCCTTGCGTCTCCGGCTGGCGGGATGATCCCTGCCGCTGTGCTCCACAGCACCCTCTCCGCCCTCTTCTTCAGTTGACGCTGCAGACAGGGAGAGATAAAACACAGGCATCAGGGCGCTGTACAATGGACTGATACACACATGAAAGTTGCACATGAGTGGCATTGTTTAACTACAGACACAGCATCACACTCCACGACACACATGTCATTTTAACTCACACAGATGAACATTTCAACAGCAATATTGCACCAGGCAGCACCATCCATACACATACAACAGCATGAACAGCCAAAGGTGAAGCAATTAGCCACCAGCTGTGTATGGGCTGCCTCACCCCGTGCCCTTTCCCCTCCCATGCGCAGCAGCCGTGCATGTGGTTGGGGATGTGGGGGCACCACCATGTCCACGGGCAGGCCCCGGCGTGTTGCAACGTTGTGCAGGAAACATGCTGCCACTATGATCCTGCACACTACTGGGGGAGCGTATAACAGCTGCCCGCCAGAACGGTCAAGGGAGCGAATGCGTGACTTGAGCACTCCAAATGTGCGCTCCACTATGTCCCGGGTTGCAATGTGGGCTGTGTTGTATCTTACCTCGGGTGGCGTGGTGGGGTTCCGAATTGGCGTCATCATGTGGGTGCTCACAGGGTAGGCACTGTCCCCTGGGGAGGTGGTGATGGGTATCATTAGTGGGGTTGTGACATTACTCAGTATCTGACATGCATGCATGCGCTGTGGCATTTATACTCACCGAGCAGCCATGTATTGCCATGCCGCCCAGCTTCTAGGTCCCGGTTTAGGGTTGACATTCTGTAAATAAAACTGTCGTGGGTGGACCCTGGATAGTTGGCATATACTGAGTTGATGATTCCCTTGGCATCACATACTACCTGGACGTTGATGGAATGCCAGTGCTTGCGGTTTCTATAGATGTGCTCTGATGCCCTGGGGGGACGTAGAGCCACATGGGTGCAATCAATGGTACCTACGACTTTGGGGAATTGTGCAACCCCATAGAAATCCCGGACGGCAGCCTGCCTTTCTGCAGGTGTTCTGGGCAGGTATATGTGCCTGCGGACTGATGGGCGTGCAGTCATGATGGCCAAGACCTGGTGTAGGCAGCGTGACTGAGTGGCCTGTGACACCCCCCCCCCCACTATAGCACTTGTCCGCTGAAATGATCCAGTGGCCAAGAAGTGCAGTACATTGAGGACCTTCTCCAGGGGTCTGAGTGCTTGGGAGCACAGGGTGGGTGATGTGAACTCATCTTCCCACTCACTCACCAGGTTGAGTGTTATGTGAGGTGGAAACCTGTACCTCCCATACACTGGTCATCAGGCATCCCAAAAAGGCTGGTTCTGGGTGTGAACATTCTGGGCCTGACTATCCTCCTCCTCCTCCTGTGGTATCCCATGACCACTGATGCTAGGAACGGTATATTCATCCTGGCGTCTGAGCTTGTTTGTTTGCGTGCACTTTTATGCTGCGTGGGTCCACGTACGCCTGCTTCCTGCTGGCGTACGTGTTTCCGGATTAGCGCATCTTTTTTGGCGCACGCGTTAGCCCCGTTCAAATCCATGAATATGTGTTTTGAACATGCGTGTGGGCGTTCCGCGCATTTGCCTTCTGTACTTCCCCCGTGACGCCCACATTTTCACGCGTTGTTCCCCATTCCGCATGTCACGCCCTCTGTTCCTCCTACTTTTGTTGTGTGCGCCACGCTATGTGCGATTTCGCTGTGCGCATAGCGCACGCTGTTTGGAGACGTGTGCGCCATCGTGCGCCACGCAGAATTTTGGCGCACATCCCGGGATTTACTGGCGCACGGTCTCCCATGAATTGCTGTGCGCGGGTTTCACTGCGATTTTCGCACTGGCACTGCGATTGGCACGCTTTCGCACGCTTGCGCTGAAAATTTCAGCGCACATTAATTCCATGAATCGGCCAGTCAATGTTTCCCCTGTGGATTCCAGATTATGTTGAATGAAGTTTGTTATGGCTCTTCGAATAATCAGCAAAGTGCCCATCCGAATATTGAAATAATATGCTTTTTGCTGCCATTTCAAATATTCCTGTAACCCTTGAGTGATATATGTTTATGTTAGCCATGGTTTTCTCCTAAGGCGTTTCTTAAACTATTACATGTATTTCCTCCCAGATGCTGTATAGGGGCTACTTCAAATAGTTCAATCTCTCTCCACATGGTGTTATTGCATTGTATTTTCCTCTCTTTATTCAGCCCAGGAAAGATGAACATTTTGATATAAATACATGTTTAAGGCAGCCCCATATAATCTGCAATTGACTAAATCCAATATTTATTTCTAACAATTATTGACTTGTAATACTTCGTTTTCAAAACCTCAACTGCTTAAACGTTTTATCCTGATTCCATCTATGCATTTTTACTTTTGTTTTATTTAGAACAATCTCAAGATTAATAATACTATGGCCTGACGAGTGAATAGGATAAGAAGCAAGTTGAATATGATTGTAACGCTTTTACTTATTAAAAAAAACAATCTAGACTGATTGTATTTTGGTGAAAATAGAAAACTCTTCTTTTTAAGGATTAACTTTGCTACAACAATCATCTACATTAATGTCTGAGATGATTCCAATGAGAGCATCACAGATCTGTCAATGCTAGTCCCTATTAGATTCCTGTGATAATTGAACTATCTTAGGTGAGAGAGGTAAGTTAAAATTTCCATGAATTCTGTATGGCACTTTGAATAATGCCAGTTGCTCCTTACATTCAAAATATGGACATGGGGTCATCTTAATTTAGGCCATACCAAAGGAATCATTTACTGTAATCCTAATTGTCCGCCATCTTCCCTATTTTCACTTTTTCTTCAGATTTCAGGTTTTGTGTTTCAATAATGCAACACCAGGAATGGTCAAATATTAAACGAGGTTATTTGGCTGCAGAAATGGAATTGTATAACATTTTTGGGTTATGTTTGTCTCTGCAATACCATGAAGGTTTTTTCAAATCTACTGGGTCCCACTTGAAGCATCCGGATGCCTGGCTTTGCACAGTGTTTGCACAGTGCGATTTCTAAGCTTGATTAGACATTGTAGTCAGGGCAGGTAATTGCACCGGTCGAGCTGCCTAGGAGATGCAGCACATGAATATTATATTTAGAAACATTGATTGTTGATTGCAGTAATGGGTTTTTAAGCATACATATGAACATATGAACATCTTTCACCTATGTGTGAAGTACTATTAATACAAAGCAACACATCCTGCTTTCTAATTGTGTGTTTGTAGATCTTTCATTGAAATGTTGCTCTTCAGTATGCAGAATGTTTCTTCAAACCAACTGGATCACACTTTAAGACGCCTGGCACTAATGTTAGTGCAAAAACAAAACATGGCACATTGTTGTGTGAGGAACGTTTGCCCTCTTAGCATGCCTTTCCAACACTGCTAGAATTCTTTTCAATGAGGATCATTATGCGACTTTGCTTGACTTTGATTCGTTGTACTGCAGATGAGGTGGTCGGAATTCCTTGCATTCTCTTGCTGAATGTGATGGAGTTTAAAGTGAGGAATCTTCCTTTCTTCTTTGAGAAAGAAATGTTCTACACAGCATCAAAGCTTTCTTTGCAAAAATTGCCTTCAGTTATTTATAAATTGCTTTGTTATAAGATTTGATATAAAGTTTAGTAGTTGCCTGTACTGTGCCATCTAATTTCATAACAGTAAAATCAAAGCAGAAGCCCTTTACATTAGTGTTCTCTGGTAAAAACTCAAATAATGTTTTATTTCTGTGGTTTGAATGTAAGTGTTATTCCTTGTATTTCCCCATAACAGCCCTTGAATCCTTCCCAGTCTGTTGCCATTTTTGAGCAGCCTGACATTGTGGAAGACTTGCAAGTCTGACCCCTCCACCCTAACCCCCATGCAGTGTCACTGCATACAGAAGGATAGAAACCTGGCTCTTCCATAGCACACCCTGCATAGAGCGCTCATTGTATATATGTTTTCATTATAGATGGGTATGTATTATTATACGTTGACATTCTACTTCCAGGCAAGGCACTACACTACCTCACTGTGAACAAAAATAAAATCTACCATGACATGATAGGGAACGTTCTTAAAAAGAACCTTTTTGAAATCAAGGTGCTAGGTATTTTCAGTGTTACTCTATTGCTTTGACCACTCCAATCTATTCTTGATTAAGCCACTTTTGGGACAGGCTTCAATACCTAAGAATGAATGTTTTGGAGTTTGAACTGGGGTACAACATATAGAGATACCAGGCAAATAAGCCACAAAGCTTTGAGTATTGGATGAGCACACACATGCCTACATAATCACATTGTGTACTAACTTACAATTCTTCAAATCTGCCTTTGAAGCACGTGCGAATTATCGCAACACATGAGGACATATCCTCCTCCTGTCTTTTGCAGAACTATTGGCCACTCAACAGAACTGATATGCACACATGCTTTTTGTTAGGAAAGATTTTCTTTTTGATGCCTTCCCTCCAAAAACATCTATGGAGCCCGACAACGTTTTGCTTTTTGCTTTTTTCATAAATTTGGTCTGGCTTTCGAAGCTAATTAAAGCATATTTGTTTAACTTGCTTAGCTCACATGTTTTGGAGGCACTGATCAGTCCCTCTGGCTATCAGTGCAGGAAGACTCTGTACCCACACAAAATTATATGTTGTTTTTAAGCTGCACGCATCAGCTTACAGAGGCCTGCGGCAACAGTCTTTGTATCCATTGTTCCTTTAGAAACATGATGTCTCCATGACAGGCTGGTCGCAGTGGGTATTTTTCTACCATGGTGTTTATTTTTCTCACATGCACGTTGCCTTTTTACCGCAGTGCCATTTACAGTACCATGTACTCTAAAATGGTTGTGCTGTATATTATTTCACCTGTCATTTGGCCTTTTTTCTGCCCTGACGGGTCCAGAATCACCATATATGGAACTCCCTTTTCCAGGCAAAGCCTTGACTTTCTCTGGCAAAGTTGCAGTATGTGTGTGTGGCCAGATGTGGGGGCAGGGACTGTCTGGACGTAATACACATCTTGATCAAGCTGTGTCTGTTGCTGGGCCGATTTGGTGGCCAGGGGGTGTCCATGTGCCTTGAAACACTTGTGTACAGGCGCGTTATAAATGCCACATCATATGATCTCACATCATGATTGGACAGCCCCTGCTAGAGAGAAAAAAATTATCTGTCCCACGACTCGAAAAAACAGGACTGGATGGCATTCTCAAGCATGGCCGCTTGAAACTTTAGAGCTCTGGAATCAGAAGTGTGCAATTAAGTGGTTCTGTAAGTGCTGCTTATAAGCCACAGCTATTGGCAAGGGAAGTGAAGGTAGGTGAGAGACAGGATGTGAGAGGGACACACACATGCTGTGGGTATTGTCTGAATCCGAATCCACCCATTGACCACTCACGGGCATGCTAGTTAGTCCCTATAACAATTCTCAACCACTTGCTGCGCCCCCATCTAAAACACCCTTCCCCACTATCTCTGTGAGCTAGCTATTTGCTTTTAAAGGGAAGCTTTCGTTTTTCCAAGCAGTCCTCTGAAAGATAATGGAATATTTGCAACTATAGACTGACTTCTGGTATAATAAAAATGTTTCCACCAAGTGTGCCTTTGGACACTTGATTTATAAACGATATGTGTATCCTTGAATCAGTTCTGTGTACTGATTGTATATTAATAACACAGCATTGGCAAAGCTAATAGTTCTAGTTCTTGTATAGCAGAGGTTGCCAAACGGTCGATCGCGGGCGACTAGTAGCTCGCCTGAGCCTCTTCAGTCGCCCGCGCTGGAAATACTGAAAAAGAAACACTTTTAAGTTAAATTATTCAATGCTGTGTTTTTGAGGTTATTTTCCTTGATCAGGATCCGAACCCTGGTTGTCTCAATTGCAGCAGGGAGCTTGACTGCTGTGCCACATGGAACTGCTTGCAATTTCCCTGACAGATGTCAATATCACGTTCTGCTTCTGCAGGCCACGCAAGCTGCTCTTGTTTGCCAGAGATGTCAGAGGGGTTGGGGCAGGATCAGGATCATTGTGACCACGCAATGAAAATATCACAGTAGCACTGCTGCTCGCCTGGAAATGATCAAAATAATATTTAAAAAATAGTGCAATTTCTTTCATGTGGTATCTTTCCAAATTCCACACTGTCCATTTCCACTTTAAATCACTTCCATGACACAGGTACACCCACTTTTAGTACATTAAGCGATCCATAGACACGCTGTACAGTAGAAGCCTACCAGGGTAGCTCAGCAGGTTGACAGACCGATGCTGAGATGTTATATATTCAAACGAAATGCTGTATCATATCATATAAGTGTTTTAAGGCGCGACGAGGCAAGAGAGGGAGAACAGAGAGAAGACAGACAAGGATCCTACTAGGCCAGGTGTCATTCAGATTGTGCAAGTGCATGTGAAGGGGGAAGGAGGAAAGTACGGGGGCGAGGGGAAGGGGACAGTGCAGTACATGGGATAATAAATAACAATCAGTAGTGTCCGGCCAGCTGGTGGCAAGTGCAACGGTAGTGCAGACATCAGGTGTCAAGTGCTAGTGGTGGAACTGTAGGGGTACAGAACAGTCCCTAAGTGTGGGGGGTTGGCAGGAAGGCAGTGCAGGTCTGCGACGAGAGCAGGGGGGGTTGCCAGGTGACCCGTGCAGGTGACCAGTGCAGTTTCAGTATCGGCCAGGAAGTCAGCAGGGGAGAGGAGGAGAAAAGGCAGAAGCAAAGAGAAAGGTTTTGAGGCGCTTACAGAACCGGAGATGATTCTCCTCAAGTATCAGGGAGACGGGGAGGCTGTTCCAGAGGGAGGCCCCAGCCGAGGAAAGAGATCTACCACCAAATTGTTGCTTGGAGAAGCGACTGACCCTGAGGGAGTTTGAGGCGGATGAGCGAAGAGCTCGAGAAGGAAGATATTTTGGAAGAGAGAGCTGAATTTTGGAAGAGAGAGCTGAAGGTATTGAGGCCCCAGGGCTCAGGCCCCAGAAGGCCTTGTGGACCATACAGAGGGTTTTGAACTTAATCCTCACAGCCACTGGGAGCCAGTGCAGAGATTTCAGTCCTGGAGAGATACGATCCCCGGGCTTGAGGCCAAGGACAAGTCTGACGTTCCTGTTCTGGATGAGTTGCAGAGGGCAGAGAGTAGAAGGCGGCATATTTAGAAAGAGGCTGTTGCAATAGTCCAGCCTAGAGAGAACCAGAGCTCTGGAGACATTGAGCACCTGGGGAAGGAGAGGAAAGTAAGAATGCCTCTGAGGAGGTGCAGCTGGTAATGTGACTTCTTGGAGATTTCGGAGATGTGAGGAGAGAAGGAGAGTGTGGAGTCGAAGATGACCCCAAGGTTTTTAGCCTCACAGGTGGGAGCAGGAGGAGGGCCAAGGCAAGCCGGCCAGAGAATGACAGGAAAGGAGGGAGCAGGTGTGCCGATGAGGAGAATCTCGGTCTTACTGGCATTAAGGCAGAGATCATTGGCAGCACACCACTCCTGGGTGGCGGACAGGCAGTCAGGGAGGAGGGAGGGAGGGAGAAGAAGTGGCTGAGGGTAGCCTGAAAATGAGCCGAGGTTCCTCCGCATAGCACTGGAATCATAGAAAACGTGCTATAAAATGTGTTTGGCCAGGGTATGGGTTGTGCTGGTTGCTTGCTTATGTTCAGTATGGAGGTGGGGATATTTCTGCCCCTGCAGTGAAAATCAAAGGTTGGCCCCCATGAACCCACAGTTTAATTTCCTAAAAACTGCTGGCAGCACAACAGAAGCATTTATTTGCAATTAATCAGTTTGACATGCATATAACATCTTTATAAATATAACCTGTGCTAAAACACAGACAGAGGGGCACACAAATAACAGAGTATGTGTGGTGTTTGACAAAAAAAAAAACATTTCAACCAAAACTAGTGAACGCAAGCAGCATTTTTCAATTTGGATTTTTTTTTTTTTTTTATGGAAGTGTGAAATGCGCATTTGGAAAACAATAGTGTGCCTAACATGTAGAAAGCCTGCATAAAACGCAAAGGAAGGGCACAAAAATTACAGCATATTTGTGTGGTAGTCCAACAAATATGTGTCTTTTTGAGACAGCTACTAATAAATAATATTGCAACAAAGAGGTTTTTGAAGTTCTTAATATAATCGTGAAGGCATATGTTATTCCATCTGTTTATAGAGAGGAAATATTTGGGCCAAATAATATTGGTAAAAATGTAGAGGTTTATAAATATCCCCACCCGGATATCGCCCGCTAGTAGCTCTCCACTGTTGGCCTCCACTACAAGTAGCTCTAGCTAACGTAAAGGTTGGAGACCCCTGTTGTATAGGCATTAGATAGGCATTTGTCAGGCACTGATATAATATGCCGAGGTGCTAACACTTTGCCAGATGTTGCCATTTTTATGGTCTCATAGCACCATTGTGACTGTGCCTGTAAAATGTCTCTCCGATGCCTAAATAAAAGCCAAAACTATTGGCTTTGTCAATGATGGTTTAGATTTGACTTTGATGTTTGGGGTTTAGGGCTTGGTACTTCCGCTTTAGTCATTAAGGGGCTGATTCATGGAATTCGTGTGCCGAAAAACGGGGATTTGTATGCCATTCTGCCCGCAAATCCCCATTTGTTAAACAGGGATTTGCGGGCACAAATTCCATGAATCAGCCCCTAAATCTTTACCTATATGTAACAAAGCTAAATTCATCCAAAGTTGCCCAGGAGACCATCATCCTTTTGTTACCTGACTTCTCTGTAAATTCTTAGAGATTATTAATGAGAATAATTAAAGCTTATCTTCTGTTGTCCACTTCTCTGAGACAACCAGATGCTGGGATTTTACTGAAAAGCTTCCCAGTAGGGGCTTCGTTATATGTGTTTCTCTTCTAAATAAATACAACTAGCCTGTCTTTTTGACCATGTTTGTTGCTCTAGATGCACTATGAAGTAATGTTTCACCCTAAATTTGAATCACATTTAAGTCTTTCATATTAAAGTATGGAATGCAAGCCTATATAAAGGGCACATTTTCTCTTCTTGTATATCCCTTACAGGGTAAATGCCCTGGTGTTGACTCACAATTTTTAGATAAATGACGGATAGGTGTTTGAAAGATGATTGGGTGGAGGTCCCCCACCCCGCCACTTTTGTAATTTTAGTAGTTTTTTTAGCATCATAAGTGCTGAAGCCATCATGACACGCAACAGAAGTCTGTCTCTCCTCACATTCTTCTCTTTCTTTACCTGCTGATTTAACTACTGATTTGAGCTGTCGAGTCCTGTGAAGACCCAGCAAGCGTTTTAGTTTCTTCAACTCCAGAAACCTCATTTGCTAAACTTGTGGCCTCGGTCAGCGAGGAGGAAAAAGAGAATTCTTGTTCAAAACTATAGGTAGGGGGTTGTCCGGTGCCTAAAATACTTTTGAAATCCTACCAGCTCTTCAAGTGTGTCCCACCTATGCCTGCTTTTCCTGCTCCCTCTGTCTGTCCAGCACCTTTCTTGTGAGTGCACAATTTGTAAACAATATATTTTTAAAGAAGTAACAGGACTGCGTTATATAGAAAGTATTTGTACAATCAGTCATGACATACCAGCCCTGATCCTTTTATAGTGCCATAGTCTGAAGTTTCAAAACGGACACTGGAGCTCATGTTGAGCTGTGCGTAACTTAAATGAAAGACATAAAAGCCTTGTGTAAGGGTTTTACGCCTTTCATTTACGTCACGCCCCAGTTTCGTTCATTTGTATGCCAGAGAGCAAGGGCAGATCGTAAATTATGATTTTGACGCCTCCTTCCTCTCCACCATAGAAATAGACCAGCATCTCAGTGATGTTGAAAATACTAGGCGTTCCTATGGAGTCTGCCACTGTTTTGCACCATAGTCCGTTTGCACGGCAGAGTGCAAAATGAAAGGGTGGCATACCAGGGTCTATGCTGCCTTTTTCCACTCCCCTTTTGCACTCCACCATGCACACAAGGAAAATTGGGTGGCGTAAACCCGTTTACACAAAGGTTTCAATGTAACATGTCCTTGCCGCCTAATTACCGGGACTCTGAAAAAGAGCCCCACATTAAGCAATGTGCATATAAG
Organism: Ambystoma mexicanum; assembly: GCF_040938575.1. Taxonomy (NCBI): domain Eukaryota; kingdom Metazoa; phylum Chordata; class Amphibia; order Caudata; family Ambystomatidae; genus Ambystoma; species Ambystoma mexicanum. The sequence goes on from NC_090924.1 coordinate 1,046,433,328, forward strand.
TAAATGTATGCATAACTGGTAAGGATTGCTTGTATCAAACCTAGCGGCAAACATGTGTTCAAATTGCAAAGGCTCCATACATGATGAACGAAGATGACACTCATTATTTAATTCACTGAACTTGTAAATGCAGCGAATGATATGCAGCATACATTTTGTTGGGAAACCTATACTATTTAATGTTTCTACTGGAAAACATAAACAGTTAACATTCGGTTAAGCGTTCAGCAATTATAAATAATTATAAAATGAAGTGAAATATCACCATTGGATTGCTGTAATGTAGGCCCTTCTGTGGTGACACGTAGGATAGCTAGCTGGCTGGATTCAGGCAGTGAACATCCACCAACAGTATCAGCATCTCTTCCTTTGCAACTGGGACAATTTCTGCACAAAAGCCAACACTAACATTACTAACTTTGTCAATGTCTGTTTGCGTGTGCCTGGGGCATAATATTTCACAGGTTGGCAGCTAGCCACTGCTTTCAGTGACCATGTTCTTTTCCCAGGTGCACCAGGCAGGCAACTCGGATTTTGGGTGCCCGTCAACCAACAGTCTACCGGAGCCATTGGGGAGAGAACATGGTGATAAGCTGTGGATGTCCACTACTAGTTTGTATAGTAAAAGCAACCCATGTCCAGGTGCTCAAAAAAAGGAACACAAATTAACTTGAAAGGTAAAAAAATGTGGAGTGTGGTCTGCTTTCATGGGAGTTCCTATTAAATCAGAGTATTTTTGGGGATGGTTCTGCATGCAGCATTCAGTTGGTGATTCTCTCTTGAGTACAGGAGTACCACCCCTTAAAAGTGTGTGTATTGGATGTGGGGGTATACATTGTTGTGTTGTACCATGTTGGAGAGCACGGCATGTTATATTCTGGTCACACATCTTGGCATGTAGCATGCCCCTCGGTTATTTGTTATTCCATTTTATCAGGCCAAATCGAAAATGCTTAAAACAGATTACCAGCCTCATATCTCAAATTATTATGTGTCATTAATGGAGTGGTTCAAGACAGAAGACATATCAGAACTGAAATATAAATTGGCACAGCCATGCTATGGTTTATCTCTATTTAATTAAAGGTTCCTGTAAGCTTCTGAAAATGTGGGAACTTGTATGGTAACTGACTTTGGCAATGTGACGTATTGCCTGCATATTGGTCTACGCAAAATCATTAAGACCTACAATCTGCAGGCACAACACAATGGCCCCGTTTTATCGCAAACACAGGCAACATTACCCAGATACAGCCAACAGTGCATGCATTCACAATGAATAAATCACTTTTACCAACCATAGGCAAGGGCTGACAAACAGAAGTGATTTGCAAAGTGTACTGAGACGAGCAGTTAAGACATGCACAAAGATAACAGTATTGGCAAAATCACATATTTGTGGTGTGCTCTTTGGAGAGCGTGCTTTGTAGACCTACTCTAGGATTGTCCTTGTGTAGTTTTCCCGTTGGCAACTGTTCTTGATTTGGACATGCGCCAATGGCAGTGGTCCCGCCCTCATTTGTGATGCAATGTATAAATAAATATATGTCCTCAGGAAAGTGGGGGGACATCCTCTCATGTGGGGATCGGCCCATCAAGCACCTGTTTGTGTGTGTGCACACCTAGTTATAAGGACAAGCTGAAGAGTGAGGAATGCATTAAGTGATACAGTAAAGACAAATAAAGCATACTCATGAATCAGGGTAAAATACTACTTTATTTTTACAAGGAAGCAATCCACATAGTAGACCTCAACATGCATAACATTTCGTCATTAGAGAAAAACATTTCTAAATCTTAAGACTCCTAACTGCCAATAATGCCACGGTATGCAGCAATATTTTGTTTTTCCTCATTCAAACGTCTTATTGGCAACCTCATTTCAAGCAACAATGAGGAAATGTACTGTACAAGGAATGCAACTCATTGACTCCCAGTGAAAACCGAGGCCATCAATCCTATGTAGATGCAGTGGAAAAGTACTTGAAGATTACATTCCATATCCAACACTTGTCATTCGGTGGTGTTTATGGTCAGCGCACAATCCTTGGTAATTCCATTGTTCTTCCGAAGAACTCTGACAGAGATCTAGGAACATTTTCGGTACAACACTATGGTTGGTTTAAAAGAGGGTCATCATTTAAGGGGTTTTAATCTCGGTTTACAAAGCCTTGATAGATGGGTGGTTATCTTGATTAACTTGAGGACAAACATGCTTCCGCTGGCTGTTGTGATTAAAAAGCAAGATTATATTTCATCCCTTGGGGACAAATGTTTTGTGACGCGACAACTACGCAAGATCTCACGCTTTTCCTCTTCTTTTGTCCAGCTTATGCCTTAGTATCTCTTAAATATTTTGTGATGGACTGGTGTTATTCAGGCTTGGGCATCTTCATATTATCTATTGTCTTTCCCAAGTAGGCACATAGTATCTGCTATGATTAGTATTCTGCGCAAGCACTTTTAGTCAGGAAACATAAGCTAACGACCGTGGCAACCTTTCACTACTACTATTACTTGACCTCTCTGTGTCATTTGATCTCATGAACCATGAGATCTTGTGTCAGACCCTCACCTCCTTGGCCCACTTTCTCATAGGAAGCGGCCAAATGGGTTGTCTCCTTCCTGGCCGACAGAAGTTCTCAAGTCTTCGCTGATGACACCGCCACTACCCCCACACCTATTCCTTGCAGAGTACCCCAAGGTTTGTGTGTTTCCCGCACACTCTACAACAGGTACACCAGGCCGCTGTTGAACCACCTGGACTCCCTCAGCATATCATATACAAACTACGCCATTGATACACAAATCCTTATTCCTCTCACCAGAATAGTGTGTTCAACATGTTTGTTTTAATCAGTTAGCTGTGATTGAACAATACAGTATGTATGACTACCTTATCAATGAAGATACTGTTGTGTACGTCTCTGGTGTGCAAATTGAGAAGGAAGAATTAGAATCTGATTCCTGTTTTGTAAATTACTCCATTAACATACGTGTTGAAACAAATATATATCTCCCACTGATGTTATGTTACAAAGAAAGTTGCTTTCCACTGCTGCCACTTAAACCAATGAAACAAATGCCCTCAACTCTGCCATCACTGATCCCCCTTCGACCTCCTACCTCCAAAGCCACGCCTATGCTTCCTGGTCCAATGAGTGCTCGACAGCTGGCATAAGCACTGTCAGACAGAGCTGATGACGTGCCCCCGATGCTTTTGCCCCTTTGGCCTGTATTGGGAGCACGATGTAGCACGATATGTGACTCCTTTGTGTTGGTGGTGGGTTATGAGCGGAGTACGAAACAACTAATCTCATGTATGACATACCCTGTCTTGCTGGTTTGGTGACAGATCTTTTGGAGGCAAGGTTCATTGGGGTCTATACGCCTATATTTTCCACTATGGGGTGACTAGTATCATCGGTGAACCGCTCACATTAGAGCAGGAAAATATCACGCAGCACCCACTTGCACATACAATATTATTGGTTGAGATATTAATGTATGTGTTTGCATGTGGAATATGCTGTAGGGTTAGGACTGATAGAGAATTGCCCAGAAATGTTACACTATATTAAACTTTTATTAAAAAAAATATCCTTCAATATTGCCACTACAATGTACTGGAATTATCTGGCTACAACAATTTCACTTTGTGTTTTTCACAATCTCATTTCATAGCCGGCATACCCCAATCCTTTTTGTAGCTGCTTCATCACAGGGGGAATGCAGCCATAAAGCACACTCACTGCTGGAAAATAAGGCACAAGATTCACCAGAAACTCTGTTGTGCTGTTTCATGGGCACATTTGGACTAAAAGCAGCAGGATTCATGCACATTTAGATATGTATGTGAAAGGATGTAGGGAGTATTTCACAATCTCCATTTATTTATTTTCTATATTTTATTGTTTAAAGCACAGACGAGAGCAGTGGAGCGCTGTAGAGGCTGTGCGTAGCCAGTGTTTGGGATGCCATATTCTAACAGGGATGCACTACTGTGAGGTCTGTACGACGGTCTGTACATTCATTGGGATTGGTCCTTGGACAGATATTGTTTAAAAAGCCATGTTTTTAAAGATTTGCGAAATTGGAGAGTAGTGGGGGCATTCCGAGCCAATACGGGGATGGAATTTCAGAGGGTGAGTGTGTGACGAATGTGGATTGTTTGCAGATCCTCTTTAAGGATGAGTTGTGTTTGGAGCCGGTTAGTCAGTTTGCTGTATGAGGAGCGTGTGCCACCAGATATTTGGAGCTTAGCCGCCAAGTATGCTGGTGTGCTATTCGTGACTGCTTTGTAGATGACACATGGAGTATTGAACAGTATCCTGGCATAGACAGGAAGCCAATGTAGTTCACATAGGACAGGTGTAATTCAGTCAAATTGTCCTTGCACACCTAATCAAAAGTGCAGCAGCACGGTGGACTGCTTTTAGGACAGATAAGTGAGCAGCTGGGAGCCCTGTAAGGGGGGCATTTCCCTCATTGATGTGTGAGACCACAAGGAGCGGCACTACTGTCCATAAGTCTTGTGGCGGGATACATGGTTTGATTTTGAAAAGGGCAGAGATTTGGGGTCAGGCTGTCTGGGCCTTCATTGCTATACGTTTATGGAAGCACAGGCTGGTGTCAATGGTGAAGCCTAATGATTTTGATGAATCATAGAGATACATCTTTGAGCCATTGTTCGACAAGTTGTTATTTAGAGGGGACCGATGAGGATACATTTGGTCTTGGATTGGTAATGTTTGAGGTAGACAGTCGACAACCAGGAGTGGACGAAGGTTGCGTAATCATGGCGATGACTGATTTCCTGTGGAATTTTTACTCTCATCAACTGAGTTTTTGTGGATAGCTATATCGGGATCTTTGAGGAGGGTCCCACAGGCTTCATGTAAAGGTCAAAATGTATTGGTGAGAATATGGAGCCTTGGGGAACTCTGCAGGAAGCTGGGAGTCTGTTAGAACTGAAATTGGAAGGGGGCGTGGCTTGATTCCGAGATGATGGCTGCCTGAATGCACACCTCCATCCCACAACATCTCTTCAAGAATGCCCTCTGCGTTCATCTAACACTTTACTTAAGCTAATTCATTCCTAACGGCTCCACTCCACATTACGTGTCGAGCAATACCTTTCTTCATTGTTTTTTTTACAAATTCGGTGCACCAGAGCTATCGAACTCTGTAGTTGCAGCTGTCTCATCGAGGAGCCGACACAGCTGAGGAGAGACACGGCAGCTGACGCTGGGAAATACTGGGAGTCTCGGGAATTGAGCCTCTTGCCTACGCCATCGGCTGGACAAATATCATAAGGCACAGATTAAAGCGGAAAACTATTTTATCACTACTTTCATCAACTGCTTATATCGTGGTGAGAATTGTTTTTAATTTAAATGTGTTAATTGATAAAGTAGTGACAGAATCAGATATCATTACATTTCTACAAATGCATTCAGTATCACGTTATATCAACCATTAACGAAGTACTGAACATTCTACATCATGTCCTACGAGCCCAAAGCATTCAACATACACCTTAAATGTAGCAGTCCAAGGTGTGGAATTAAAAGTCTTTACACTTGTTCACTCCACAGGTGCGGGCAGCCAGATTAATAACAGTGAGACAGACACCTTAAATGTACCAGTCCAAGGTGTGGAATTAAATGTCTTTACACCTGTTCACAACCACAGCTGCGGGCAGCCAGATTAATGAGAGTGATACAGATCAACGTCTCTGTATCTAGTCTAGTTCCTGCTAGGGGCTAGCATCTGGTGTTCGGCAAACTAATTCCCATGTGTCTCCCATAATGGTCGGCGCAGTCAGGAGTATTCATCAGTTCATTTAACATTTGTCCGCAATCCATACTACTATCTGCCTCTGCATCTACAGGGGCCTGATCCCTGAGTAACTCCTTCACTGCCATCCCCCATCAGTAGTGTGAGAATTCTTTACATTCTTTTTTTAAATTATTTTTACTGTACCGTCTGGTGGTTCTGTCCTGCATTTCCTGAAGTCTGGTACAGTTATACACCTGACTGGGACATTACTTTTGTCACCACTGTGAATACCACCACAGACTTTCCATTGGCCCAAACCCTATTTTCTCTAAATATTACAACAGCTTGTTTAGGTGCACATGATGGCATTAGGAAAAGGCGGACAAAGGCCTGCACATTCTAACAAAGACTCCCAGCCAGCTTCATCCCCAGCCACACCAAAAAGGGCCAAGAGTGACTCTCCTCCTCCATCTAACTAATCTCACCCTAACATGGAGCCATTATTGCAGGAGATAAGGTCTTTAAAACCCTTCATTGAAACTAGCAATCTGAAATTGCAACAACTTGAGGAAAAATGGCATTCATTTGAAGACAGAATGGAAGAAGTGGAAAAAAGGGTAGGCTTGGTGGAAGACCTCTCTCCTAGAGTACTGTCAATCGAAAGCACCGTGAAAGAACTCCAGAGGCATAATGAAGAGCTTGAAAATCATGGGGTAAGAAACAATCTCCATATCTCAGGCCTCCCTGAAGGATGTGAATGTAAAGATGCCATTGTTTTCCTGCAGAAAATGTTTAAGGTACTTCTCCATATTCCACCTGACATAGTCCTCAACATTCAACAGGTGCACATAATTGGGCCTCTAAAACCTGATCATTCACACCATCCCATGTACTCTTATTTTTTTTATTATTGAAATACACTCAGCTGCAGTTCATTATACCCAAGGCAAAAGAAAAAAATACTCTTAACTAGCAAGGCAACAGGATCTACATTTCTCAAGATGTTGCTCAAAAGACTGCACTGCGATGGAAAGAGTTCCTCTCTTTTTGCCCTGACCTTAAAAAACTCAACATCAGATATAGGGCCTCATTACACGGTAGGCGGTAAGGGTTTACCGGTACCGGTAAGTGCACCGGTACCGGTAAACCCTTACCGCCTTACTACGAGGTCCCTTTGTGGGACCCGACCTTAACGGCTGGTTTTACCAGCCGTTAAGGAACAGGCCCGCAAAGGGACCTTGGTGCTAATTACGGTACCGTAATTTGCGGTACCGTAATTACCTCCTTCCCCATTCCCATTGAGCCCTATGGGGGAAAAAATGGGAATGCGGAAGTGCCTTGGTGAATGGGGAATTACCGCCCCCGCTCACCTTGGAGTAGGGCGGTAATTCCGCCATCCACCAAGGCGGACACGGTAAAATACCGGCGGCAACCATGGCGCTAATAGCGCCATGGTTACCGCCTACCATGTAATGAGGCCCATAGTCTTTTTCATCCCTGCTTCAAAGTCACACATAATGGAAGAACAGCTGTCTTCGATGACCCTGCAGATCTCAAATCCTTCATAAGATCTCTGAAAGCAGACAATGTGGATACCTTGTTACCACCTATGCCTACTACCACCGGCACTGCCTCGTTCCTGTTTTACGCAACGGCTATTGACTCTATGTTACAGAGGGGTTATTTTATTTTATTGGGCCTTTGCGCATGGGTTTTGGAAGTCCCCACAGGTTTCTGAGGTATACAATAACTTGTGTGGTACACACTTCATAGTGTTTGAACATACTTTGAACCCTTTATTTCATATTTTTTTTATATAAAACATGTTATTCACACTAGTTAATTCACGCGGTGCTTATTCAATTTTGTTTCATAGATATCAATATTACACAGGTTGTTTCACTTTGTGTATTCTTTTGTGACATTAATTGTGACTTTTCTGGTGATTTCTGGTGTGTTATTTGTTTCTTAATTACAATGAACATTGGAGCCAACATTTCTCTGCACGTGCTGCTGTTTCGCCCTTCCTTGGGCTTTCTCAAGGCACATTTTTCGCTTAATGTTGTGTGTCATTTTTGTGCTCCCACTTTACATTTCAGTGCATAGATTTCAAATGGGTGACACACATCAATGTTATATAGACTTGTAAATATATGCATTGGATTGTTTCTCATATATTCTTTTTCATTTGGGAGATAGAAAACTTCAGCGGATCTCTCACATATTAAAAATAACACTGGTACTAAAGTTACTAACTCCAATGAGATTCTGGATGTCTTTAAATCATTTTTCTCTAATATTTACTCACCAGATGCTACTATCACCCCTGATTACTTGCACTCTTTCTTTCAGAACATTAATAGAGACTCTTATCCCAAAGTGGATCTCAGTAGTTTTGAATGCCAAATCTCTACTCATGAAATCAATCAGACAATCAGAGAGCTCAAGACAGGTAAAGCACCTGGTGCATATGGCCTCTCTACTGAGTTCTTTCACCATGTTTCCAATATCCTATCCCGCATACTCAAATCACTCTTCACCTACTTCGTTAACAATAACTGTTCATCTGGATCATTTGCAGATGCCACCCTGGTCTTCGTTCCTAAAGCTCGAAAAGACTCTGATCTCCCTAATAATTACAGGCCCATCTACCTAATAAACATTCAATGCAAGATATTTGCAAGAATACTTGCTAAGAGAATCAAATCTTACCTCCCCAAACGTATTAAAGCTGATCAGGTTGGCTACGTAAAGGGAAGAAACATCTTGTCAAACGCAAGACTTTTACTCAATGCAATTCACCTCATTGCAAAAAATGAAGCAGACAAATAAGGTTACGCTGCCATTGCACTTGACGCTGAAAAAACCTTTGACCGGGTTAGCTGGGAATCCTTGTTCCAATCTTTGAGATGACATAGTTGTGGGGAGGGGTTCATCTCATTGTTAAACTTTTATATTCCAGTCCCAAATCCTCTATCTTTATCAACAGTCAATCATCTTCCTATTTTCCCCTTAAAAGGGGCAGCAGACAAGGCTGCCCTCTATCACCCATTTTATATGTATTATCTCTTCAACCTTTATTACAATGTATTAGAAGTGATACTCAAATCCCTGGTGTAACGTCTGGTAGTCAAGAATTCAAAATTGTGACATATGGTGACGATATTCTCATCCTCTTAAAAAAAACAAAAGATCACATACCATCATTACTTTCAGTCTTAAATGAATTCTCTTTAGATTTTGGATATAAAATAAATAAGGACAAGCCAGAGATTCTTACCTTTCAACTCATTCTGTCTCAAACATGAAACATGTTTGGCTTTAAGTGGTGGGACACCTCACTTAAATATCTTCGTCTCCACTACACCCCCTCCACCAAGAATACTATTAAACTCAACTCTGCTTGTCTCCTCCATAGACATAAGGAACTTACCTCTCTCTAGTCTCCTTTATATATATCTTGGTGGGGGCGTGTCCAAACTATTAAGATGATGCTTACACCCATTATTCTTTACTACCTACAAATTCTTCCAATCCCACTTCACATATCTTTTTTTCTTCTATTAACTCTATCCTACTAAATTTCCTATGAGGCATGGGAAAAAATAAGAACATTGCTATCAACAAACTACCACTAGGCATTTCTTGGTAAACAATCAACCATCTGGCTCACTTCCACTGAAACCAAAGACCTCCATTCCTGGTTTGTTCTTAAAAAATAATTAATTGCCCCTATCAAAACTCAAGATTTGATAAATGTGTTTGGATCTTTCTCCTCTAAGCTGATCAGCCCGATCAAAGCTGCCGTCTCTTCCCTCCATACCTTTATCTTCACTTCATTTTCCACGCTGAGTCTTAAGCTTACTTTTTCACCTTTCTTATGAAACAACAAGCACATCACATTCAATGGTAAGTCATTCTTTAGAAAGTCCTGGATTGACTGGGGTATCAGATTCATCCATCAAATGTATCACCCTACAGGCTTGGAATCCTTTCAAGATCTCAAATGAAAATTCTCACTACCCTCATCAGACTTTGGCTTTTATAACACACTTTTTAATGCATGCCTCAATAGTTTTGATCATTTTACTCAAAATGAACTAATTCCCAACCCCACAAGAATCCTGTCCAGGACCATTAATAATATCAAAGCAGCCCAACTGTATAAATCATTAGGTGCTAGAGACACCCCAAATGATAGATGGTCTATCCAAGTTCAATGGGAAGCAGATTGTGGGGAACAGTTTGATGACACAACCTGGGAATTACTCTGGACTGGAATCTATTTTTCTTTCTACACAGAGCCTTCTTACCCCATACGTCTGTTCAAAAGTAGATTTGGCACTGATGGACGCTGTTGGACTAATGGTTATATATGTGGATCCTATAGTGATATGTTCTTCCTATGCCCCTTTGTTCATTTTTCTTGCGTGACGTATGGTCTCTCCTGAATATCATTTTCAAAATCAATCACCCCCTAACCTTCAGGAACATACTCCCAGGTAGTATAGCCCTTGAAACGAAAGGGACACATTCCACCTTCGGTCTCTATGACTTATTTATTTTAATCGCCATCAAACTCATAGCTACCAATTGCAAGGATTCTAAAAACCTTTCAGTCTAGGGTTGGTGGAATAATGTTTGTCACACTCACAGATTGGAACACTGCATAGCCGTACATCCTGATGTTAGAGCCAGGCATGATCTTAAATCGAATGTTTTTAATGAATATGTATCATTTCACAATATGGTTCATGAACTTTTAAAGCTTCCATGTTTCAAAGGATGTTCACATGTTTACTCCAATCTTTGTTACCCACTTTATGAATTTAGCAAATGCTCCCCCTTCCCCTCTCTCCTTTCGTACCCTGTCCATCTTTGTACACCTCCCCAACCCCCCTGTCTGTTCATCATTTATCATCTTAGGCTGATTCGATCATCAATGTCCTAACCATAATATCATTACCACACTGTTTTAATTGTTCCACTGTCAAGTTACACTTTTTTCCATAGCAATGTTATGCTATCTCATTTCCAAGTTATCAGTTTATGGAAAATCACCCTTGTATAGATTTTATCATCTGTCTCATTGTACTCTTTTTCAAATGCTTAATTAGAATCATGAAACAAAAAAAACAGAACTGAAATTGGAACAGGAATTGGATAAAAAAAGGAACGTTTAAACCAAGAATAACAGAAATGTGTAAAACTTTGAAAGAAATTTGCATACTAATTTGGGGCAGACCAGAAAAAGCGCAGTGTGGTCTGAGTGTTCCAGTGACTGCAGCATTGTTTCGAGGAGAAGTAGTCATTGTGCAGTTTCTGTGGAGGAGGTGCTTAACTGTTAAACAATCCATGCCATAGTAGAGCATGCCAGAGTGTGGTCTGAGTGTTTCAGTGACTACAGACTGCTGCGCTGTATCGAGGAGAAGTAGCCTTTCTGCAGTCTTGGTGGAGGAGGTTCTTAACTGTTAAACAGTCTGTGCCATAGTGGAGTGTGGGGGAGTGTGTCTGAGTGCTTGCGGTGTTCCATGGCTCCGTGGGGCAGAGGAGTCACTGATTGGAGAGATTTGTACAACTGAATAATTCCTTCGGATGCCGCTGTAGCAGCTCCTTGCTTCTATCTTTGTAATTGTGGCAAATTCCGGCCCTTTGAGTGGTCAAAGTTTGATACAACACATCTCCATGCAAAAAAAGGTAAGTGATTGTTACTTTTATCTTGTCCAATCGGTACTGTTATTAGCATTGCAAATGGCCACGACTGCTCCATTTCTGGCTAGTAATTTAAGTAATTGTTATACCTGCTTGATTGCACCACAAGAGATGAGCTTTGAAATAGCTTTAAAAGAGCTTCAAAAGACTTTTGGTGTTATTCTGGTCGGCATTGGGGTTGCCAGGCTGATGCACGGAAACCTTCTGTAATTTATTTTTGCAACATTTTTTAACACTCTCGACAATTACTCTGGAGATCTGTTTCTCTCAAGATTCTACCACTTTGATACAATTGCAGCGGCTGCAAGAAGCAAGGAATTAACCAGCATGGATTTGGTTAATATTCACGATCTTAATATAAACAAACCAAACACGGAAAAGCTGATACCTGTTTGTTTTTACCTGCTCAATCTCAATCAGTCATAAAAAAAACACCACAAACGAAACTAAAATCACATTTGCAGCCAAATTGACAGAAAATCTTTGTGCTATAAGGCAAACGTGTACCCTTTAACCTCTAGATTTACCAACTCATTTCAATTCAGGGTTGCCCAACCGAATGGGTGGAGGGCCCCCGGACATAACATATCTATCCGAGGATAGGGGGCAGATGATTGATGGTCCACATTTGGATTCAGACTTACTGACTGCTACTTGCATTACTTCTGTCAAGGTGCATGCAGCTGACGATCCATACATAGGGGAATCTAGAGCCAAGACTGTTCTGAGTGCACCATGTTCTCCAACTTCTACTCAAAACAAACTTGAGGGCTCTATCATTTTGGACCAATCTTTCCTACGATTGTGTAGGGACATGGGAGACCTGAACAATAGCAACACTAGTGGGCCCGCTGATATCACAATCAAATTGTCTGCTTTGGTGCAAAACTCAACACAGTCTGCCGGGTGCAAATGAAAATTAGCACTAAGACCATATATCACCAATGGATTAAACTCACATGATTTTTTCACACCGTGAAATATCCAGAACAGGCGATATTCCAATATTTTACCCAATTTAGACTCTTTGGGACCATCATCAATATCTGCTCTTCACTTGGTGCTGGAGTCTTTACTCTGGCTTTATGACAACATCAAGGAATTGGTTCAGGACCATTCCTTTCAAATGACTGTCAACTGGGCAAATTACGGAATACAAGAGCAAAAAGGCAACGACAAGAACAAAAGAAGAAATCAAAAAATATGCCTGCCCAAAACAGCAAGAGAAGGATATTGTCACTAATGTTCCTGAGGTCCATGTTTATGGTGGAGGAACTCACCAATGCATCTACTCAGGAAATGTGTGGCTCGTCATCTCTAGTACCAATGGGCTCACTGAATCAAGGAGAGCAACCACTGGTCCCTGCACTGGGGAATAAAATAAAACAACAAAAAGTTGCATCATTTTTAGCACCATCTTCCCAGGCATTGGAACGCTACACAGCTCAACACACCTCAGAGTTACCGATAGCAGCTATCTAGCGAATCAAGAATTGTCGACTAAGGATACAAAGATGTCAAACAGTCCTACTACTAAATCAATTGGATGGGCAAACATCACTCACATCAATGGGTATATATTCATGAAAAGGAACAAAGATCTTGAGCCGTTTCAAGCAATACCATATTTGCAACCCCTGCGTTCTGGTAACAGTAATCACCTGATATGACACTTTTATTTCAACCTGGTTACCTAATTGGTCCTTGAAGAGCAAAAAGCATTAAGATCTCTTGTCTTCGATCTCTAGGAGGTAAACAATGAGGCAGAAGCAAGGATCTTCTAAATGCCACATAATACAAAGTTAATGCCAACGAATAACGACCAATGACAAGGAACAACTGTCCGAGAACCTACTACAATTCAACCCAAGGGTTCACTACTGGGTCGAATCAGGATTGGTCATGGTTGGAGGACGCGCTTAAGATGTTTGTGAATTCTAGACCAGTACAACAACAGCTTTAACCGCCACAATTTATCTTTAATTTCTTGGAATGTCTGTGGATATAGTAAACTAGACAAGTTTTCGAACCTGACAAACTAATATTTGGATACACATATTTTACTTTTGCAAGAAACTGTGTCCCACTTCAATTTAGAGGTTCACCTTCGCTAAACCAGCTTTCAGAGGTATCACAGGTCAACGTTCAGGAGGCCTTGCAATTGCTATCGATCTAGTCCTGAAGCCCAAGTTTGAGGAAATTGTAACATCTCGTGATGGTCTATTAGCGAGTATCTAAAACATTAGAAAATCTCAACTTGCTCACGCTGGTTGCCAATTTATACTGGAACCCTCAAAAGATGACATCCATCCGCATGCAAGAGAGGTTGGCTAACTTAATGACTAAGTGGCTCAACCTAGGACACCCCCCCCCAATATCATCATCGATAGAGCTTTCAACGGCAGTTGTGCAGAGGGGGTTAAATTGAACAACAATGAAGCAGTCCCTGTTGCCGCTTTCAGGGAATCCAACTGTACAAGGTCAACAATTGGACAGCTTCATGCCTAACTGTGGCCTACAACTGACCCTACCCATGAGCACATTTGCTGAAGGGGTGGTGTCATGGTGAAGAGGTTCATCGTCTTCTTGGATAGACTATATATATACTTCTAACTATCTGCATTCTTTGTGTGGTCCTCTGGTAATTCATAAACTGGGATTTAGCGACCAATTAGCCTTACACCTTAGACTGGACATGGACGTCAAAATTCACACCACTTCTCATCTATTGGTGCCACTCTCTATTGACAGGGGAAGGTTTAACTGTGAAGTGAAAATTGACTTCCTGTTGCGACTACCTAGCAATCCAGCAAAAAATGATGAGACTAAAAGATCAAAGAGGAGGCAACAGCCTGAATCCTTTTAAGAATGACAGCTTCAATACTACTATATTTCAAAATCTAAAACGTGGAACTTGTAAGCATAGCGTCCAGATGCCTCCGGCTTGTTGTGCGTTACAAATAAATAAACTAAATTAAACTAAACTAAACTAAAAATGCTGCCAGACAAAGTCAAGCTGCGACTCCCCAAGTCACAACCCCACATATATGATAGTAGAATAGCAGAGGCTAAAAACCTCAATAGAAGATGCCTAAGGAACTTCCACACAAACCATCTGACGATGGAAGCTTTTACACTGGGAAAGCAATGAATTTTTTTGTGTAATAGGAATGTTGTCAAAAATCTCAAGACTCAATTACACATCAAAGGCAACCAAAATATTCTCGAAATGTTAAAACACTGCAACACTGCCAAATTTTTGGCTACAGTTGGGACCAAGCTAGGTCTATGGTTCCTTCAGAGGATATTCGGTCGATGGAACCTTTGGAGCCAGAGAGCCTTTCCTTGAGGAGAGAAGGATTTGCTACAGGCCATCTCAAAGGCTAAGGCATCCAGTGCACCTGGCCTGATTTCCTGGCACTTGTTCTACTGAAGAGCCTCTCTCAGGCCTTGGTGGGACCATTGGGAGTACTATTCTTCTCCATTTTTGTCACTCACATCGTTCCTCCCTCCTGCCACGAATCAATCATTATCTTTAAAAAGGGCCTGATGAACGATCCAAACAACTACAGGCCACGCCAAGATGCAGCCAGCAAAATATTCTCTTCTCTGCATTTGCGAGATCTGAATCATTCGCTAGTTCATCTGGGAGTGATACATATTTTCCAGGTGGATTTTAGAGCAGGTATGGGCACAGTCCTCAAGGCTACAGTCATGGGTCACTTACTGGAGTTGGTGAAAAATGAGGCCTCTGGTACTATCTATATAGACCCCCTTGATATGAGCAGTGCATTTGACAGAGTACATAGATCTCTCTTGTGGAAAAAGCTGCTTAGATGGTCTGTTGCTTTGCAACAAGTCCAATTAATGGCTAATCTGCACAGAAACACAACCATTAAGATTAGGCTGATGAAAGAGGGTGGGGTTCAGGCCAGTTCCTTTGTGGGCCTTAGACTGGGTTGTGTCTTGGCACCCGCCCTCTCCAATGTCTGCGTCAGTGATCTACAAAAGCTGTGCAGATGCAACCACCTTTCCAGTTAAACTGGGTCATGTAAAGCTTAATTGCTTAACATGTTCCAACAACCTGGTTTTCGCAATAGGCCTCCAAAGAAAGCTAAACCTATTTTTTGCCTACTCTATCAAGAATAATCTCATGATCAATTGGGAGAAATCCAAGATCGTTATCTTCTCAAACCAAACCAAACCTAAAGTGATGCTTTGGAAGGTGGGCGAACATAGCTTGGAGAGGGTATCATCGATTCATTATCTAGGATACAATCTTACGAATACCCATTTTCGGACAGCATGTAAGAACAGCCTTTGAGTGAAATCTAGGCCTTTGATCTGTCAGATGAAAAGGTTAATCTTATATTTCTGTACATTATCCCTTCTTCCTGTAACTAAATACTACTTAGCCAAAGTGGAACCATCAATTCTGTACGGTTTCGACGTGACTATCATTGATTTGAGTATATACCTAAACAATATTCAGGGTGTAGTTTGGAAAAACACCTTAGGCCTCTCGAAATCGGTCCCAAATGGAATTATCAGGCATGAGCTGGGTCTGATTTCACTTCAGGACTGGGTCCAATGGAGGAAACTGTCTAATTATACAAAAATGATTTGTCCACCTGACAACTCTTTATTTGAGGACCTGTGCGAATTATTAGCAAATCAGTCATTAGAATCGTTAAATTTGTTCAGAGCCAAATGTAAGATCATCATGGAGGCCATTAACTCCACAAAAGAAGAATTAATCTCGAGGCCATCTGCTACCGAAAAATAACTTTTCAATATGGATTTGTGTGCGGCATTCAATGGCCTATCTCACTACAAGACCTATATCGATTATGCGTAATTCCCCAGGAAAAGGGAGACCTTCCCCAAATGTGTCTATTTGTTTCCTTGCAGTAAAATTTGAGTACTGTATTTGCGCTTCCGATTTAACCAGCTCCCCACACTGGAATGGGTGCACAGCTTGAACTCTGCGGTTGGGTCAAGGTTACATTGTAGATTGTGCAAAGTATTGGTGCTAAAACTCGTGGTGTTTGCAAAATGTCTCCTGTTTTAGCACTCACCTCATTAGAGGCACACAGATATGTACCACCAGTGTTATTCCAGGGGACATGAGTAAGCAGTACAGCAGGGATTACAGAGGAGACGCAGGAGGAGGAGGGTGAGACCGCCCCAGCAAATCCCACCAGTGCAGGTAGTGGTTCCCCACAGGCAGCCACCAATTCCTCGCATAAGGGCCAGTCCAATCAACTTAACCCCAGCACAGATCCAAACCCTGTACTGCCTGGACAGGAACACGATCACCACCATAGTGGATCTAATACATGAAGACTTGGTCAGCCTGATCAACATCCGCACCGCCATCCCCCCTCTTCTGAAGGTGGTGTCTGTGCTCCACTTCCTGGCCACAGGCACCTACCAGCACACAGTGGGGCAGCTGCATGGCACCTCACAACCATGTTTCTCCGGTGTGCTAAACCAGGTGCTGGATGCACTCCTAAAGCATGCAAGGGCCCACATATCCCTACCCTGGACAGAACAGGAGGTGAATGACACCAAAATTGCATTTCATGCACTGGCAAGCATGCCCAATGTCATTGGTGCCCTCAACTGCACCCACGTGGAGTTGGTAGTCCCGTATGCCACGGAGGTGGTGTACCGCAATCGGAAGCTATACCACTCCATCAATGTGCAGATGGTGTGTGATGCCAGCAAGATTATAACACCTTGCTGTGCCAGATTCCCAGGATCCACGCATGATGTAATGGTGCTGCATAACTCCTCGCTACCTCGTTATATGGAATGAGATGCTGCACGACGTGCCTGGCTGCTGGGTGAGTCTGCTCTCTGGGCCATGGGAGTGTATCGTTGGGGGGGGGACATGCATATGCAACTTGTCTGCCCTCTGGGCCATGGGAGTGTATCGTGGGGGGGGGACATGCATTTGCAGCCTGTCTGCCCTCTGGGCCATGGGAGTGACTTCAATGGGGTGTCTGGACACTGTGCATGCTGCCAAACAACATGCCCATATTCTTTTTTTTTATTTTTATTTTTGTCGGCAGAGGTTCACAAGGCACATAGGTCAAGGCAACAAATAATTAAATCAAGCATAGCATAAAACATCGTAATGGTTACAGAATACAGTTCCAACAGTGGATATAGAGCATCAGCAATATAGAAATACACAGCAAAAATCACGGTGCACGGGTAGAGACCGGAGATAAGCTGGAACCGGGCGTGTTCTCACTTTGATTGTTGAGATATGTATTAAATTCGCTCCAGATGTTCCTGGGGCGAGATTGGGCGGGCAGCATTGTCAGGTATTCCTCCTCACAGTTCCGCGACCATGTGAGCATACCCAGCCATTTCTGAGAGGCCGGTGGGAAGGAGCGCCTCCAGTTCTGAAGTATACATTTTTGGCAATCATGCAGCTTATATTCAAAAACTTTTTCAAACGCTTAGTTTCATCAGACCCCCAGACTCCAAACAGAACCGCCAAAGGATCGGATCAATTACAGTTTCAGTTACCGCACTCAGTGTATGGAGGACACTGTCCCAGAAACCGGACAATTTGTTACAGGTCCAGAACATATGCAAGTGATCAGCATCCACCGCCCTACAGCACGGGCAGAGGTGCACCTCGGAGCGAGCAAACCCCGATGTCCTGCGTGGTGTATAGTAAAGCCTATTGAGGAGCTTGTATTGCATGGCACGAAAACGGAAATTAAGAGACACTTTTTGTGTGTGGCAGCACATATCCTCCCACAATTCATCAGAAATGTCTAGACCCAGTTCAGCCGACCATCCGTCGCGCGCCCTAAGAGTAGGAATGGGGATGATATCTAGTAGGATCTGATACAGTGAAGAGACGACGCCGCGTGCATCGCCCGAGTTGGCGATGTAGGCTATCGCCAGGTTGTCTGGGGGCTCATCCGTAAAGGAGGGCCACATGGTGCGGAACGCGGCGCGAAGCCTGTAGTATTGGAGAGTCTCTAGGGGAGATCTGATGTGCCCCGGTCTCCAAGTCTGGGGGCCTATGAATTTGCCCTTGGGATAGAAGTTGGACAGGGCCTGATACCCCAGCGCACCCCAGTGTCGCGACAAAGAGGTATCAGGTGTGGGCTCCAGGCCCGGAAAGGCCCACACAGGAAGCCATTTGTAATATGGGGAGGGCCCACTTGTCGAGTGTAGCAGACGTGACCAGGCATACAGGGTTGCATCAATGGGGTCAACAGGGGGATCAGATGTGTAGCGTCGATGTAATATCAGGGACATTAAGTTGATACCAGCGGAGGCAAGCCGTTCCAGTTTGACATGTGGGCGCACTGGGGAACCCGGGTACCAATGAGTAGCATGCTGGACCTGGGCCGCGATCCAGTATAGTTCCAGGTCCGGAGCAGCAATACCACCCCGTTTGTATGA
This sequence comes from Ambystoma mexicanum, assembly GCF_040938575.1. Taxonomy (NCBI): domain Eukaryota; kingdom Metazoa; phylum Chordata; class Amphibia; order Caudata; family Ambystomatidae; genus Ambystoma; species Ambystoma mexicanum. The sequence goes on from NC_090924.1 coordinate 1,046,452,258, forward strand.
AAGTGCCATGTCAGTCCACTTCTTGCGCACCGCACCGGAGTGCCAGAGAAATTGCGCGCAGAGCTTATGCAATTTAGTGAAGTAAGCCCTCCCGGGCCATATAGGAATGTTGCAAAAGGTGTATAAGAGCTTGGGGAGCAAGATCATTTTAATAAGGGATAGACAACCAGCGACGGACAACGGGAGGGTGCCCCAACGCGAAATTTTGGTCTCAACTGTTTGTGCTACAGCTGAGTAGTTATCGGCAAGCAGGGTGGGCTTAGTGAGGGACATCTGCACCCCAAGGTATCTCACACCCCCAAGGGCCCAGTGCAGGGGATACTCGGTAGTGGGCTGCAGGGTAGCTTTAGTGAGCGGGAAAATCTCCAATTTGGAATAATTAATCTTAAATCCGGAGTGGGTGCCAATCCGGGTGATGTCTCTCAGTATGGGATCCAGATGGGTTGTGGGATCTCTGACGTATAATAGGACATCGTCAGCATATAGGGATATTATTTCATGATCGTCAACCAATCGTACTCCTTTACGCGCGTGCCGTGCTCGGATAAAGTCCGCCATCGGTTCTATCACCAATGCGAAAAGGATCGGGGAGAAGGGGCAGCCCTGTCTGGTGCCTCTGAATAGAGTGAACATCTCGGCTGTTAGTGAGTTGACTCGTACCCGCGCAACGAGGGAAGTGTACAAGAGTTTAATGAACCCTATCATGTTAAGGCCGACGCCCATTGTTTCGAGGACCAGCCACATATATTTCCAGGAGACCATGTCAAAGGCCTTCTGAGCATCCAGCGTAACCGCTACGGCCTGGACTTCTTGGTCAATACGGGACATGACATTAAATAGTCTCCTGATGTTATGGGAGGTGGACCTACCAGGGACAAAGCCTGCTTGGCCATCTTGTACCAAATGCGTCATGATGGGCAGAAAGCGGTTAGCAATGATCTTAGCAAAGATCTTTGTATCTAGGTTCATGAGGGAGAGAGGTATATAGGACCCGCACTCGTCCTCAGGTTTACCTGGTTTGAGCAGTACCGTAATGGCCGCTTCCCGCATGGAAGGGGGAAGGATAGTGGCTCGGAGTGCCTCATTCCATACCTCCAACAGCCGGGGGGCCAGGATAGCCACGTGCTCTCGCTAGAAGTCCGCCGTGAGGCCGTCAGGTCCCGTCGCCTTGCCTATGGGCAAGTCTGAGATAGCCGATACTATCTCGTCTAGCGTGAACGGGGTATCCAGCTGGTCTCGGGTCTGTGGGGAAATTTCCGTGGTGGGGATCTTGTCAAGGAGTTCTCGCATATGTTGTTCAGTGTGCTCTACGGGCTGGGAATAAAGGGATCTATAGAACTCGGTGAATATATCAAGTATTCGATGGTCCGCCCATTGAGCGTCACCGTTTTGATCTTTTATGGAAGTGATCTGCGTGTGGCCCAGTTCCCCCCTCACAAGTGTTGCAAGTGTCTTGCCGGGGCTGTCCCCCTCTCCATATTTCCTAGCGGCCTGCGGGCGGCTGAAATAATGAACTTCGCTGGTCGCTAAAGTGTTGAACACCTGGAGCTCGTCAGAGATTTGGGCCAGAGTAGTGGGGTCAGACCCGGAGGAGCAACATTGCTCCAACCTTTTCAGTTTGGCCTCAGATCGTCCAAGGGTGGCCCTAATAGCTTTCAACACCCCTGCCTCTCGGGAAATAGACATGCCCCTAATGTAAGCCTTAAATGCCTCCCATCTGACCGCGGCGGTCGTGTCTTGAAGAGAGTTAAGCTCAAAGAAGGACTCAATGTCCGCTAAAATCTCAGATTTAAACACAATGTCTTTTAGAGCTTCGGACTTAAAGCATCAGGTGCAGAGTGTTGGGATGGGAATTCCCAGCCCTAAGGACAGTATGATCGGAGAATGATCTGAGAATGTGCGGGGCAAAATGCGTGTATCCTCCACCCTACCCATAGCCTCTCTCGAGACCAAAAACAGATCTATCCTGGACGAACTATCATGTACAGAAGAGTAATAAGTGTAGTCCCGCTGCTGGAGGTGAAGTGTTCTCAAGGCGTCGCAAATATTGAGCGACTGCATGTGGCCATGCAGCCTGCGCGCCACGCCAGACAGGGCTCTGGGTGTAGTGGCAGTTCTGTCCAGGGCAGTGTCCAGTATAAGGTTCAGGTCCCCCCCATATGATCTGCACCCCCATGAAGCCCAGCAGTATGGTAGTTACAGTGTCAAAGAATTCCGGAGAGTCTACATTGGGACATTAAGTGTTAAACAGCAAGTACTCTTTATTGACCAGTGTGCAGTGTATTATAACATAACGACCCTCAGGATCAACATAGCTTTTATGCAGCACAAACTTACTTGATTTGTGGATCATTGTGAGAACGCCCCTAGATTGTGTGGAGTAAGAAGTAAAGAACCTGGCAGAACCCCATGATGGGGCAACAGCTCTCGGAATGAGGCCATCGCCGTGTGACTCTTGTAAAAGCAATATCTTGCAGTTGTGTCTGTTAGCATATGCAACAATCTTGCGGGCCTTAGTGTGGTTGCTCAGCCCCCGAATGTTCGAGGACATTATGACTGTAGCCATGTCAGAGGTAGGTATCTACAGCCACAGTACCCATAAATCAGTGAACATCCCAGCTCCCGTGATGGTATGAGCTCCCAGAGTTGGAACAGCAAGTGGGGATGGGGCCCTTCAGCATGCGCGTCGCGAAACCTTGTGTGCCTTTTTGTAAAACAACCCCTTTCCCACCCCCCACCCTCACCACTAACCAGGGATCAGCAGTGTAAAGATCGTCCCCCTCTAACATCTCACAGTTGGGCCGTACCCAACCTGGCCCAATTTTCCCTGAGGCCCAACTGGGGCAAACACACACCAAAAACATTAGAAAAAACAGTGTAATCGCAATGGGGTGCGCCGTTGCCGTGAACCCAAATAGCTCAGTTGCAAAATGAGCAGTGGTGGCGGACTCGCGGCGCAGGCCCCGCCCGCTAAGCGGGTAATCGGGGACCGCACACGAGCCCCTGCGGTCCTGAAATAGACCAAAACAGTTTCGACAGTCAAAAATCGTACATCCCCGCATCTCAAATGCGGGGAACGGGGTATATAACTGAGAGATTAAGGACCTGAACGATAGGAGAACAGAAATTGAGGTAGGACAACAGAACAGTGTGAGACCAGCTCTGTGGAGTGCGTTGTAAGGATGTGTGCACAAACGCTGCAGCCTGCAAGGACTGCAGGGGCAGAGCGTCACAGTAAACAGAGCAGTCTTACCAGTACCACAGTGCAGATTGAGTAAACAAGTCCAATAAGTGTCCACAGTCCGTGCCAATCACAGTTAAGTAGCGTCCACTCAGCCTTCTCCAGAGCCCTGAAGCGGTATTTGCATCTCGATGAATTTCACCGCCTCGTCCGGGACTGTGAAAAAGTACAATTTGCCATTATGAGTGAGCTTGAGACGAGCCGGGAATAAGATGGGGTACGGTACATTGTGTTCCCTTTTTTTTTCTTGACGCCAAGAAATTGGCGTCTCTCCTGCTGCACTGCCACAGAAAAGTCTAGGAAGATCCTGATGATATGAGTCTCCAGTCGCAGCTCCCCTTTCTCCTGCGACAGGCGAAGAATGAGGTCCCTGTCACGATAATTAAGAATCTTGGCTATAATGGGTCTGGGGATGTCGCCAGGTCGGGGTCGCGGGGCAAGGGCCCGGTGAGCCCACTCCACCGTGAAGTAAGGGGAAAGGTCTGGATCCCCCAGCAAATCTTTGAATAGTTGTTCGACTGCATCTTCCATGCGCCCCTTCAGGGCAGTTTCAGGGACCCCAATGTTGCGAAGATTGTTTCTGCGGGAGCGGGACTACAAGTCATCGCATTTTGCTTTAACACTCTTCATGTTGCGCGATAAGGTGGCTACTGTGTCCTGAAGTACGTGTATCGCATCTTCATTAGTGGAGATCCGGCTCTCGGCCTCAGTGATTCTCGATCCAGCCTGGTCTACCCGGGTCTTGAACGAGGTGACATTCGCGTTGATATCGTCAAGCTTTTCATGAAAGGAGGCAAAGTTCTTAGCCATTGATTCCATCATGGCGGTGAGGTCCGGAACCGCCACCCCTGGATTAGGGTCGTTGTCAAGTTCTTCCTGCGGAGGCGACGTGTGGCCCACCTCCGGTCGAGGGACCGTCTTAGTGAATTTGTCCCTAGCACCCCCTTTAGCAGCTCCTTTGGAGCGACTCGACATGGCCGGAACCAGAGGGCACGACAAAGCTCAGTCGATGAAGCCAGTGAGTCGGGTATGGAAGAGATCCCGTGAGGGCACGATAGCAGTCCCCGTCGGCTTGCGCCAGGCAGCCCAGCCCAGGCCCCCCGCGGTCGCAGATGGGGCACCGGCGCGCCTCGGTCATCAGCGGCCTAGGCCCCTAGCGGAAAGGACCGTCCGGCGGGACCCGGGCAGGAGCGAGCCGGCCCACGAGTGTAGTGTGTACCCCAGGTGCCAGAGGCAGAGCAGCCAGCAGCGAGTCCAATGGGGGACACCCGGTCAGGTCGCGATGAGAGCAGGGCCCAGTGTAGGCCCAATGGCAGCGAGGCACGGCGGGACAAGGATCTCCAGTTCTGAGAGTCCGATTTCTCCCAGAACTCGACGTGCGGATAGAGTTCGATGGCCACAGTGCAGGGATCGTAGCAGGTACACAGGATCGAAGGCAGAACCGCAGATGTCAACGGATAAGAGGAGGCTGGGCACGGAGCTCTCACGCTAGGCAGCCATCTTGCAGGCTGCTCAACAGCGCCCCCCTACAGTCAACAACATGCCCATATTCATACAAATAAGATGCATGACAAAGAAAATGGAGGCTGACATATTCGGTCCGCACACCAATGTGGAAATGTCAGAGTTACAATCAGCACACACCCCTGTGAAAAACACATGTGACAAGGATGTCTCAAATTGGAGCCATTAAGTATTTAACAACACCTACATTGGTGAGAATGGTGGGGGAATCACCCACAGCACATGAGTACCAGCATGCATGTCGATACCCTGCAACATCCAAGGAACACATCCATACACTGGGGGACCTTGCCAACAATCATATTGTGCCCATGTGACTGGTGTGAAGACGTTGAGTGACATGTGTATGGCATCAACAATTATCCATAAGCATGAAAGACTAGACAAGCTGTATCACGTTGGGCATTTGCCTAATGCATCAAACATTGCCCAACATGCATTTGGTCTCATCCCCTGCCACACAACCCCCACATGTGTCTACATCATGGACCTTGTCACTTCATCTGGGTGGTTGGTGAATCCAATGCCAAGGCCCCTAAGTCATGTACGTCACCCAAGACCAGCACCACAGAGTGCCAAGTTGTGTACAGGGCAGCTAGTTGAGCAGATGTGAAGTGAATAGCTGCCATTCACAATATACTGCATATGAGCATGAACGATGTACAGGTTGAGCACAAATGGAACAGAAGAAATACACTTACACATACCTTGTTGTGCTCAGTAGGGCAATAATGTACCTTTCATCAACTGACAGGCAGCAACCACGCCCTAACCGGATGTCCAGCCTCTCTGGGGTGTCCATGGTAATGGAAGTCCCTCCTTACCGGATGTCCCTGTGCTCTAGTGACGTCATGTGTTGTGTTCAGGGGTGTGTAGGCGTAGGAAAGGGCATTTCCCGGAAGTGATGTCATGGGTGAGCTATGATTTTGGGGGCTAGGCGTGGCCCAGCAGGGATGGTGACATCACGGGCGTGTCCCTGGAGTTTCCCCTAAGGCCTAACTTAATAGTGACATCATGCAATGTGTTCGGGAAGTGCAGGCGTAGGAAAGGACTTTTCCCGGAAGTGATGTCGTGGGTGAGCTAATATTTTGGGGCAAGGCATGGCCCAGCAGGGATGGTGACATCACGGGCGTGTCCCTGTAGTTTCCCCTAAGGCCTAACTTAATAGTGACATCATGTGTTGTGTTCAGGGGTATATAGGCATAGGTAAGGGCGTTTCCCGGTGGTGATGTCGTGGGTGAGCTAATATTTTGTGGCTAGGCGTGGCCCAGCAGGGATGGTGACATCACGGGCGTGGCCCTGTAGTTTCCCCTAAGGCCTAACTTAATAGCCACATCATGTGTTGTCTTCAGGGGTGTGTAGGCGTAGGTAAGAGCGTTTCCCGGTGGTGATGTCGTGGGTGAGCTAATATTTTGGGGCTGGGAGTGGCCCAGCAGGGATGGTGACATCACGGGCATGTCCCTGTAGTTTCCCCTAAGGCCTAACTTAATAGTGACATCATGCGTTGTGTTGGGGGAAGGGCAGGCATAGGAAAGGGCGTTTTCCATCCGTGATGTTGTGGAGTGAGCTATGATTTTGGGCTAGGCGTGGCCCAGCAGGGATTGTGACATCCCGAGTGTGTCAAGGTCCAGGGCTCTGGTTAGATGATGTAGGTATGAAGTTGTGATGTCAGGGGGCAGGCCGGGGGGCGTTGTGAGGGTGATGTAGTTATTCTCCCTCCCATAGGGGCGAAGTGTGGTGTATATATAGAGAAGGAGCTCTGGAGAGAGGTAGACAGCGTTCTTGGAGTCTGACTGTACTATTTGCATAACGCTAGCAATACCCCTGAATCATGATGCGTTACAGCTACTACTCTAAGAATACCATAGGGAAAGACACCTGCAACACCGCTGAAAAGTCTGATAGTCCTAGAAGTCCGACAACAATAATTCCTGTAGCTGATGAGGAATCGCAATGCCCCACTGGTAGTGGGATGGTGTATGATGATGAGTTGAGCCAGGGCATTTTTTTAATGAATCTTGGTGATATGACACCTCCTGATTCTTACCCTTTTAAAGATGTTGATGGTGTAGAGGCTGGTATAATGGATGCAGACTATACAGAGGCCGATCTGAAGCCTATGGACGAATCTATGAAGACTTTTGAAGAGCCCTTGAATGCGGATCTGGAGGTTTTGGACAAGCTGTTTCCAGAGGTGGCCATGACCCCAGAGTTGGAAACAAGTCCCGATGAAGATAGGCTGTTTATGGAGACAGCTGATGCTGTGGAGGTCGGATTGTCTATGGATGCCGCTGTTGCTATGGAGGCGGAAACAGAGGGACCTGTTCTGTGCAATTTGGTATGTAGGAAAAGGGTGTGTTTGTGTGCACTTTGTGTGTAAAAAAAAATATATATTGAAGAGTTACATTTCTTTCTTTTTTGAATTGCAGAAAACGGCAGATAAAGTTGACGGCACTGAAAGTCAGCGGTCTTTATTTAATACCGTCAATTTTTACTGTGTGTGCTGTTCAAAAATGATCGAAAGTCCAGCAACACAAGCCCGTAATAAGTGTAAGAAGTGTGTTTGTTTAAAACGCTTTGAAAGTTCTGATGAAGAAGAGGAAACTATGACTTTTTTGGAAACATCAGCTGTTCAGGCTTTTGCGGCCTGTGTTGTGAAAGTATGCTTGAAGCGTGATTATTACCGCTGGTGCTATGACATAAATGCGATGACCCGCAACAGGATGCTCAGGACTGTTTACTTCCGAATTATCTCGCTAGAGCAATACGTCGGATATGTTTTATGTTGAATTCATATAAAGCTTTTCAGTTGCTTAAAGCTGTGTATAAAGGCATGGGCATGCGCGTACATGCTAGCGTGGAGAGTGTTTATCTAAAACATGGATAGAAATATACCATTGCCACAATCCTGAGAAAAAATTGAGATCTTTAGAAACAGGATAGCCCGTTTAATGGATAAAGATTTTTGTGACCTATACACTTTTGGGAATCCCCTGAAGCCTTGTGTAGCACGCCAGAAACTGTTTTAAAGAGAGAAGAAATATCCAGAGTTTGTTTTTTATATGTGTATATTTGTTTCTAGGATAAGATTTCTGAAGGGCCAGCAAGGCAAGTGGATCGTAAACTGAAACCTGGCCTTGTATGTGCGGAAAAACTGTTATACGCTATGCTGAAACAGCGGATATCGGAAATTGCCCCAGATACCCTGAAATATCTACAGATACCTACCCCCCGACCAGAGCCATTTTGTAAAAGTTTGATGTGTATAGGTAACATATGTACCAACACTTGGCTCCCGGTATTAGATGAATACTGCCATCTGTACAAATATGATATGGGTTCTTTATACCTACACCCTAGAGAGGTATTACATCAGCTTTTGGAGCAATTGTATGAACATTACTTTAGCATTAAAGGATATGTTTTACAGGACCGCGAATTGTATGAACTTTTAAATGCCTCAAGTGTTTTATGCATACAGAGTTATATGTGGGGGGAACGGGGGATTTTGTATAATGCTATTTATAAGGCTGCAGAAAAAATATCAGAAAGGGTGACGTTGTGTCAGATGCTATATGTATAAGAGTTGTAATAAAATCATCTTTCACCCATTATGCCTTTGTTTATTTTTTGAAGTGTTTCAGCATTGAACATCTCTTATTGAAGCATGCATGAAAGCTATTATGATGAAAGCGGCGTTGGCAGTTATGGGGGTGTTGATGCTCTTTATAAAAAACTACAACCTGACAAGAAACCTATCACACGCGGAGGTGTTAAGGAGTGCTTATCTGGTGAAGAGGCATATAGTCTTCATAAAAATGCTAGAAAACGTTTTAAAAGAAGAAGAACCATGGTTTCCCAAATAGACCAACAGTGGCAGTGTGATTTAATAGATATGCGGCCTTATGGGAAGATGAACGATGAGGCGCAGTACATCCTGACGGTTATTGATATTTTATCAAAATACGCCTTTGCTGAAGTTTTGAGGGATAAGACCAGATCAAGAGTGACTGCCGCTTTCAAACATGTTTTTAGCAAAGGCCAACGGATGCCGGCAAGTAGTTTTTAAATAGACCCTTCCAAAATCTTTTAAAACAACATAATGTGTATCATTTTATAACGTATAAGGCTGCTATTGTTGAATGCTTTAATAGAACGTTAAAATCTAAGTTTTGGAGATTTTTTACAGTAAAAAATATACATCGTTATGTGGACGTATTACAATGTTTTATAGAGGTGTACAACGATAGCTATCATCGATCTATCAAAATGACTCCAAATTCTGTAACGTCTGAAAATTCCCTAACCGTTTGGAAAAACCTGTATGCTGACATGATAGCGAAGAAGGTCAAGAAACCATTGTTTCGAGTGGGGGGCCCATGTCCGTGTTTCCAAGCTTAAAGGTGTCTTTACAAAGGGGTATCAGCAATCAATCATTTACTGATGAAATATTTATAGTGACCAAAGTGTCTGTGAAAGAGGGGGTTTACATCTACCAGTAGGTTGATTATGATGGTAAGGGTGTGAGCAGTAATTTTTACACCTAAGAGTTACAGAAGGTCACCAATGAGCCCCAATGCTTTTATAGGATTGAACAAATTCTTCAGAGTAAAGGTAAAGGAAATAAAAAACAAAGTCTGGTAAAATGGACAGGGTGGCTGGAGAAATTTAACAGTTGGGTTAGCACTTCATCTCTAAAGGATCTACAAAGCAAAGGCGCTCCCTGAAAAGATGGAAAGCAGTGGATTTTATATCACTTTACCCAGTAACGCTTCTCTAGATACATTCCCCTACAATGAAATATCAAATTATTGTGTTAAAAAGGCCAAACCCGTTGATATACAAGGATTGTGGGAAGCGGGTCTAATGGAGATTCAATACCCCCATACCTGGGTAATATATTAAACCTGATTATATACCGGTTTCTAAGAGTCATTTTGACACCATCAATATACAGATAAGGGATGATCAGGGGGAGTTGGTGTCATTTAAATACGGGAAGGTACTAGTGAAACTACACCTCTGTCCTAGGAGAGAAAAAGACGTTTATAGGGATTATTACCGCCAAAAAGCTGGTTATGGCAATCAACCTTACTTTCAAGGGCTATGCCATTTCTACGAAAGGGGATTGAAATTAGCAAAACCACATGTGAAAACAGCAGCTACAAATATTGCTAAGGATGTGGTGTCTACGGCTACAACCTCCATTGCAAATCATTTTAACCAGCCACCGCAAGAGGGTTCTGGTCTGGTTTATGTGAACAAAAACACAAACAAAAGAAAAAGGAAAACATCGCACAGATGGGGGCCTCTAGGGCTGCATAAAAAACCAGGATCAGCAACGAAAACAGCTCAGAAGAGAAAAAGAACTCACAAGAACAGATCGACCAAGAAAAATAAAACTTGCCCCGGCATCAATATTTTCTAAAAGATGGCGTTTATCCATTGTGCATCGGGGGAGTGTGTCAAATCTGAACTCGATCTGTTTGGTGTACCCCCGACACAAACTAGCATCGAAAACAGCTTTTTCATGGAAGTGGCTCCCCTTGCTGCACTATCTACGCTAGCGCCTATAGAGTTTTACATATCAGGCTCAACAGAGATGTATTTGGACTTAAATGACACGTTACTTTATCTCACTTGTAAAATAACAAAGGCTGATGTATCAGCTATCCCAGCAACGGCTAAAGTTGCTACGATTGCTTACCCCATGGCTACCCTCTTTAATAAGGTGGATATTACTCTAGGCGACAGTCTGATTACACAGAGCGACAACATGTACGCCTATAGGGCCTATATAGAAAGCATTTTGAACTACAGCAATGACGCTTTGGACACTCAACTTACAGCAGGGCTTTTCTACAAGGATACAGCAGGCCATATGGAGGATTATGTTCTAGGTGGGGCTAATACTGGGTTTATAAAAAGAGCGGCACATGCCACAGGGAGCAGAAATTTTGATTTACTAGGGCGTCTACACTCCAATCTATTTTTCCACGAGAAACTAATGGTGAACTGCGTTGATCTGGAAATTAAACTTTCTAGAAATAAAGATGCTTTTTGCCTCAACAGCGATGATGCTGAAGCTTACAAGCTGATTATAGTATCAGCTAGTTTATTTATTAAAAGGGTGAATGTGCCACCCACTGTCAGATTAGCTCATGCTGATGCTCTACAAGTATTAAACTTAAAATATCTGGTGGAGCGGACATCTTTGAAAATCTTCAGTGTTCCAGTGGGTAGCCGTGTCGCAAGGCAAGATAACTTATTCCTTGGGCGGTTACCGAAAATAATCATCATTGGTTTTGTGGACAACACAGCTTTTTCTGGGGCGTACGCCAGCAACCCTTTTAATTTTAAACATTACAACATCAACTACGCAGCTCTTTTTAAAGACAGGGTTGTTATACCGTCTAAAGCCTACAGCCCCAGTTTTGAACAAAAAAATACAATTATGGAGTATTTGGGACTTGTCTCCATCAGCGGTAAACACTTGCATGATAAAGGTTTTGTAATACCCTGTGACGATTATGATGGGGGTTATACTCTGCTAGCTTTTGATTTGAGACCAGATAATACATCAACCGGACATTATAATCTTATTAGGAATGGTAATCTACGCATAGAGGTACGCTTTGCTGCAAATTTACCCAACACTGTGAATCTAATTATTATGGCTCTATTTGACTCGGTTATGGAACTGAGCAATCAATTACAAGTATTATACAACATGTAATGGATACTTACCAGATCAAACGTTTTCTAAGTAAAGACAAACACGCTAAGAAAACATTCAAGGGTGTGTATTCATGTGATAACCTTCCAAGAGCCATAACTAATGAGCAACCCATTAGTCTTGTGGCGAACACTGATCCCCAAGATCAGGAAGGCACCCATTGAATAGGTATGTTTATAAACAAGGATACAATAAACGTCTTTGACAGTCTGGGGTGTTTCCCAAGCCACCCCATATACAGAGGCGCAATACTGGACTATGTGAATGATATAGCTCATGTCATACATTATAATAGAACACCTGTGCAACATCCTAAAGCCATCACGTGTGGACAGCACTCCTGCTACTTTGTATCTAACATGTCTGAGAAACACTCTCTGATAAGGGTTATGCAGACCTATTCACTGGATCTCCGGCAAAATGATGTCGTGGTTACTGCTTTTGTGAATAAGAACAGCTTTCGGAGATCCCCTGTAAATGTTTTTGATCGTTGGCAAAAATGTATCCTTGTTACTAAACCTTAAAATTGTGTACACATAAATAAACACAATTTATTTTTAATTGAAACAGTCTTTTTTGTCTTATTTTTCATTTATTTTATATTTTATAAGCATGTTAGACATGATCGAAATGATTAGACGTAACGCATTTGAAAGTATGAATAATGTTTTTATTTTAATTATAGTCATTTTTTTTATAAAATGGAAAGCTAATATTATTTTAAAAAAATCATATACATGTATATACATATTTTACAACGGTTAAAGAATTGTGTTAAAGAAAAAAGAGGTTACACGTTAAACCAAGAGGCGCATTTGCTGGATTTATTATTTTTTTCTTTTTTTTATTGGCATTTCAGATGATTCAATAGCTGATGTTAAGAGTTTGATCTCAGAGTCTTTTGAATTTTCCAACAGTTTGCGATGTCTCATATTTCCAATTAAGGTTGCGGGCAGGTTCACATTGGCAGCTGCTTGCATAAACAGGTCCCACCCTCGAGGTTTTGTGTGTCTTCCAAAAGCCTGAAGATTGGTAATGCTGCAAACTAAATCGTGAACATTTGATCCTTTAACAACCGTTCCTTTATAAACAAATTCTCCCTTGTTGTTCCATGTTGCCACATTTTTTTCACTTCCCATTTTGTTCATCAAATGTTCTGCATTTTTCCGATAACGGGGGTTAATAGTGTCCAGAACTTCCATTGAAATAGGATCCAGGGCAGAGGTAGATAGGGAGGGTTTAGAGCTAATTGCAGGGTCTTTGGGGGTTATGTACAACATCAGTTTATTTTTCTCATTTTCGGCCTGTCTTAAGTATGTTAAGTATTTTTGTAGAATAGTTGAATAGTGCCCCACCTTATCATAGTGTGATAAATCATGCCGTTTTAAAACCACTTGCATTTCAGAGTCAAACCTTAAAGTGGCTGATTTTCGGATATATCTGCTTCTTCCCGATTCGGAGTACTTATACCCTCCAACTGGCGTTTGTCAACCAAATACATCTTTTGGGAATGCTCCATTAACTACCCTCTAAAAGCCTAGTAATCAGAGACAATGCCAAACCTAGTAGCGCGCCTATAAAACCCCCAGATTGTTTTAAAAGCTTTCTCTTGGTTTTTATAGACCTCTTGTTACTCAGCTTTTTAAGGAGGTGTTTTTTCTTTTTTAAAGCGCCTAGCTGCCGGGTGGATAACGGAACGTTACCCTTTATAGTGTTGAAGGCAATCTCTGCTATAGCCGAAACTAGATCATCAGAGGCTGAGCACAAAATGGCCTTTCATTGTTGGGGTGGAGCTCTTACTAGCATTTTAAGAAGAGCAAAGTTCCTACGTATACGGGCCGTCATGGTAGCTGGTCGTCGTCGCTAATGAGGAAAGATTGTTTTTCACCAGGGTTTTCTAGACGTCTTTTGTACGTAAACCACTGGTATATCCGGAGGGAAAACACTGGCCCTCAATCTGTAGTCTTCTAAAGTGTTTATTTTTAGATCCACCAAGAGGTAACCGTAAGGTTTTAAGGTAGCGTCTTCAAAAGCCTCCATAAAAAAAACGGTATTACCTGGGTACATTTGTCTCGCTGGGACGGTTAATTGGTGTTTATCTCTAGGGTTTTTAAACAACACTATATAACTGGCATTTAATGTTATTGAGTGGTTGCCCTTTCCGCGGTAGAATACATTTTGAACAATGTAACAATGCTAAGGTTTCGATGATGTGAGTATTGTGTAAATGCTTTTTCGATTTCCGAGCTATGCCCTCCTTCCATCATAAGATCATCTACAATAATCATATTTGTATTTTGTAAACAGCTCTACTGTAGCTTTCACAAAGTGCCATATTTCATGAATCCTACCCAACCGGTATCCTTTCTGCAAGGCCACTTGTAGCTCAACAGTGCACCAGGTACCAGTAATAGATCGTTCCTCATCACAGTGTGTGCATTTTTCAGTTTGTTTTGTAGTGGCACAAGTCATACATAGCGTGAACATTAGTTTTCCAGAAACTCTTTGAGGGAACACTGGAAAATAAAGTTTTTTAGGTGGGTACACATGACATTTAATCAACCCAAAATATTGTTTAACATCTCCAAAATCTTTATAGATGATTTGGGGGTGCCCTAATGGGTATGGTTTTGAATTGTTAACAAAGGGGTAGAGACTGGTATAGTCCAAGTAATGTATCTTTTCACCAGGAGCTATCTTGTGGTAAAGTTGAACAGCATTAGTCCTTCCCCCAAAAAGAGCATCACGGGTTTCTATGGGTTCTGGTAGATTTGTTTGTTTCAAAAAACCGTTTAGCCCCTCATCATTTTTTAGCATATCTATCTATTCATGCTCCCAAAGTGTAATAACGCGCAAACCCCTGTTTTCAAGAAAATTCTTTTTTAAAAGGGTTCTTCTATGTAGATGGTCATTAGTACAGCCCATCATGGTGTTATAGTCATTTTCCTTATAGCAGCTTGGACACCCATGAAACAAACAACCATTAAATCCGTAGGCCAATTCTTCCCCATTTAGACACGCAAAACCATCTAAAAAATAGGGACCAATCTTTTTTTCCCCTCCACGCAGGGCATGTTGCATAGGTGCACCTTCTTGACGGGACATATACATCAACCACTGTATGGAAGGGGTAGAAAAGCGTTTTTGTTTTCCATGGTACAAGTCGATTGGCACAAGGGCTATTGTTTCAAGCTCTAGAAACAGTTGCTTGTATATATGCATACACATGCTAGCTAGTGTGATAAAAGTGGATGGATCTACATACGTCACATATTTTAACTCCTCAGGAGTATCGGGTTTCAAAATGTGCTCCTTTTGTGTTAGCTCAATTATACTGTTTCTAAAAATGTTACAGACTGTTCTCAAAATATTGACATCTTCACGACAATACCTTTTTAGCTCCCTCTTAAAATCAAAAACATCTTTACGGGCCTCTGAGTACCATTTTAGAAATGCCTCCTTTTCTTCAGACATCATACATTTTGAACCATAGCACTCCACAGGGGGAATAGGCCCCACATAGATTTGATTCAGCTGGGTATTAAAAAAATGTGGAACATAACCTATCGACCCTGGAAATCCAAAAGCTTCAGGCAACTTACTTAACTTCGTAGGGAAGACATTCAAGGTGTCAATAAACCGAATTTTAAAGTCTATTACCTCTAGAAGTTTTAGTTTTGCACCTTGCATTATTAGTTTGACTTCTACTCGTTCTTTAATCATTTCATGTATCAAGAAGAAAGAATCATACCCTTAACTGTTGTGTGCCAAAAAACTATACCCCCTAAATTTTTGATCCAAGAAATTAGTAATAAAACGTTAAATGCAGTCTATACCATAAAAGGACCACGTCTAATCACCCGCCAAATGTTTGGCATAAACATAATTTGGGATATGTATGCCTGTCTCTTGCATGTACTCTATATCAAACACAATGTAATCCGCGGTTTTAGCCACATCTTATGGAATAGTCATGTAACACAAATGGTCCTCCAATGAAACAACTTCAATTTTACACCTAGGACAAATCTTACCACGGCATTCATGATTAGCTTTTATAAAGCAACCGCATGTAACACAGTCTGTTTTCAAATAGCATTGAGCTAAAACCTGCGCTGCTTTCTCAATGTGTTTTTCAAGGCAGCATTCTTTAGACCGTGCAAAGGTTTTACACTTGGGACATTTAAACTTAGATTCGTCCATCACAAGACACCCGTCTCTTTGACACATGTGACAATGAAATCTACATTTGTGAGACATTCGATTGTTGTATATATGACAACAAAAAGGGCATAAATTCTGTACCCCTAGAAAACCTTGTTGATTTAAAATACCGTACTAGTGTTTCTCATGATGTAAAAGGTAGACAGTGGCCCTCATTACGACCCAGGCGGTAAGTTACCGCCTGGGCCGTGACTTTACCACCATGGCGTAAACTATGTTTACGCCATGGTGGTTGGCGGACTTACCGCCCCATTCCGACCTTGGCGGGGCGGTAAGTCCCCAATCCCCATTTACCCTTCCCCATTCCCATTTTTGCCCCATAGGGCATAATGGGAGTGGGGAAGGCGTTAATTACGCCACCGTAAATTACGGTGGCGTAATTAACTCCATGGTCCCTTAGCGCCATGGATTTTAACACCTGCTAAAAGCAGGTGTTAAGTCCGCCATGGCGCTAAGGGACCTCGTACTCAGGCGGTAAGGGTCGGCGCTGTTTACGGCGCCGTAAACCCCTTACCGCCTGAGTTGTAATGAGGGCCAGTGTTTTTATTAAAAGTGTCACTCTGGGGAAAATATTTCCAAATCCGGTCTTCATTATACAAAATTTTGATCGGCAGCCCAAAGTAATCTTCAAATAAACACACTCCATTAAATCCAACCATGACATTCGGGGGTATACCCAGAGTGTGGTGGACCTCTAAAGCCTTTCTTTGTATGTAACCGTCAGTAACAGATCTAGGCTCCAGCAGACCTCTGATACTGGCAGCCATACATATATTTAAGTCCCCATAGTTAAAATCCAAAAGCCAATGCTTCGTCTTAGATACAACAATACTGTAGAGTGTTTTCTTTAAAGGCCTGTACACGCGGCCCTCTCTAGATCTAACAATCACAGTTACAATTCTGAAGGGCTCCGTTACAAGAAGCTCCACCTTACTTTATAGTAAACGGCCAATGTTTTCCTAAAACTCTAAAACATCAAACACCTGGCGATGGGATTGTCTGGTAAAAAGAGGTCTGTTTAAAGTAGAACTGTCTAAACGGATCTGGACAAAGTCATTAGGACCAGCTGATTCCAAAATGTGGGAAACAAGCCTCTCAACCGATTCTGTTATCAGTAATAGTGCGTGACCTGTTGAGGTTATCCGATCTAGATTCACAAAACGAAAAACTTCATAGTATTCAACACTTTTATATTTTGGTATATCATGATGGTATGTTCTCAAACTCTGTAAAAAAAACAGTTTCTGTATCAGACGTGTCAGGTGTATTTGGAGCGTGAAACTCTAAACCTTTCTTTGCGCGGCAGCTAATGATAGCTTTTGCTTTTTTTAAACGTTTCAAAAACATTTTCTTCTGCCATCTAGAGCAAAGCTATTTTAAACGCAAGGCCTCTGTACCTTTTACAGGTAAATGTGGTATGTCTACAGGCTGAGGGGGTGTATGCACATCTTCCAAACTATGCCCTGTGGTGCTAGGGGGGGTTATTACGGCTACACCATTTGTAGACTTCAAAGACCTAGCCCAGTCCTTAATGCGGTTATGGGGGTTGTCAACTGTTTCGTAGCAATGCTAGCTTTATTTTTTAAAGGCTGCTTTTTATAGTCTAGAGCCAATTCATTGGTTTTAGATTTCATGTTGAAAAAAAGGTGTTTGGCCTTACAAACACGTCTACGTATATCAATGAAAGCTTTTTTAGTACACTTATGCTTTAATCTATACCTCTGGCGTCATAGGTTTACTTTCTTATGAAAAGCTGGTAAATGTTTTCCTTTTTTACTATTTAATACATTTAACTCAAATAACCGCTTTGCAGCGCCACCCCTTTTATAGCCGGGAACCGTCACCCTGTCAGCTGGCATGTTAACATGTTTAAAGGTATGTAGGTCAGACAATGGTTTATTATCAGTCTTGTTAAAATTGATCACTGCACACACCTGTTTGTTTACACCATTTGGCCCTGTGCTTGAATTATCTAGCAGCTTGGGGGGGATCATTTAACCTACAAATAACAGAGGCATATACAAATTCTTCACAATCTAATTTTATATGGGAGTCTAAGTTAACTATAACAGGCTCTTTTACAGGGGAATTTACAATAGGCTCTTTTACAGGGGAGTCTATCATTATTATAACAGTTGCAGAAGCAGGGGCTGTTGGTATATATGGTACCAATGAGCCCTGTTTTAAATTTTGGGAAATATCAGCATACCGCTCCCTGTTGGGGATTGTGGGTGAATACGAATGGGGTGGTGTATGGTCTCCACAATCCAGAGACCTCTGCCTAACGGTGTCCGGTATTGGGTCTAAAGCAGGAGAATCTCCAAGAGGTTCTTTTATAGGGGAGTCTATCATTATTATAACAGTTTCAGAATCAGGGGCTATTGGTACACCTGGTATCACCGAGGCCTGTTCTAAATTTTGGGGAATATCAACATACCTCTCACGGTTGGGGATTGTGGGTGAATAAGTATGGGGCGGTGTACAGTATCCATAATCCATAGACCGCGCCCTAGCGACGGCAGGTGTTTTGTCTAAAGGGGTTCCAGCCTTTCTTTAAAGATGAAAACACATGAGGTGGGGTAATCTCGCCACAACCTATACTCTCCAGCCGCAAACTATCAGCTAATGGATCTATAGGTGTTTTAGCCTTTACCTGGGACCGTGTATTTTTATCAAAGCTAACAGACCGGGGCTGAGGGTCATCCGCCGGGGTGACCTGAATACTTCGAGCTTCAGAGTTAGTAACATTTAAAACATGTTGAACCCCTTTAAACCGTACATCTTTTTTCAAACTTAATTACGTCTTTTTTTCTTTAAAATATTTTGGAGGCCCACACATTCTTCATAACCCCCATCTGTTGTTGTGTCACAGTGTTCTGTGTAGGGCTGACCTGTTTTCTTCACACGTGTCGTTGGTGGGACCGCAAAGGTCGTAAGCACAACACTAGACCCTAAAAAGAAACAATTAAAAAATTAGATACATAATTACAAACTAAAAGCAAAAGCCTATTCCTTATAAACATACACCATCCTAAAACCTAATACATGTTTCCTTTTAAAACATCCAAAACCCATAAAAACCTTTAATAAAATACGCCCTAGATACCTTTATAAACCTTAAAGCTGCAAAAATAGTTTGTAAGCAAACACAAATAACATAGCATGCGTACTGTCCCCTGAATAGGTCCTTTTCAAAATCCCCTCAAAACGCTCTAAGGTCTGGCCTGTTTTTTTCACATGATCCGCTGCCTGGCCTCGAGAGGTAGCATGCGCTAAGCCTTTAGCCTTCTGCACAACACTAGGCCCTAAAAAAATTACCATAACATAATTAAATACATATTTACAAAACTAGAATCATGAGTCACATTCCTTGTAACCATACAACATCGTAAACCCTAATAAATGTTTCCTTCTAAACCATCCAAATACCATTAACAAAATAAAAAACCTATAATAAAATACACCCTAGATACCTTTTATAAACCTTAAAGCTGCAAAACTATTTAGTTAGCAAACTTAAATAACATACCGTGTGTATCTGTCTCCAAACGCTTCCTTTTGAGAAATGTTCTGTTCGGCCCACCAATTGTAAATCTATATAATAAACATTATAGCATAAATCCAAACGTACATAACACACACACAGACACACGCACACACACACCCACACAATAAAATAAAAATATGTATAGTTACCCAACTATAGCATTCATATGTTTTCTCTTCTTTGAAGCCTTTTTGCCATAGGCATGGTCTACTGTAATGTTCATACAAAAGCATATATTTTAATTCCTATGTCATTACACCTTAAATCCTGATGCCCTAATGCTCCAGGTGTTCAAAGAAAAACAACACTGTAAAATATGATTTACAAAATACCTTTTCTATGTCTTTACACAATATAATAGCCACCCCACAACCCTATGCAAACTAAAAATGCCCTTTAAAGGTTTCACCAGCCCCTTTAAATCAAACCCATGTTAAACATACATGGTTCTACTACCGTTTAAAAAATCATATTTCTGCTCCGCTTCAAAAATTAAAGAGACATATTTTTCATAAAATCCAATCATCTTGTATCCAAAATGATTCACCTTAAAAGGTTTCGTAGTCCCTGTCCATTTATACATTGCTGTACAATATTTATTTACGGTGTCCTGTTCAAAGAAAGAAATCCATATTATAGATTGGCTAGACCAATACCTCTTCTTTTTTTTTACATAGTGCGAGTCACCAGACCCATGTTAAACAACCTTATTACTTCTAAAGTGTCGTATTGCTGCTGGGTTTTTTTGTTCATTCATTTCTAGAATAAAAATATATATATTTTTTTGTAATAGGCTCAAATAATCTTCTGTCCACCCCTAGATTCAAATCCCTCAAATTCACGAGTCTAAAACATTTACTGCCTGGATCCTTAAGAAAAAAGCTCAAAGTCCTTTACGCTCCACCGTTGGTCTAACTAATCAATATCAGAGATTACCTATACAAATACCTTTTACAGAGCGCCTGAGCAACAAACACATGTTAAACAGTGAAATTACCTTCTAAAGCTCAGACTTCCTGATTTTTTGCAGCATCTAGTGTAGCTTTATTAATTGGCCATAAACTCCTATTCCGCCCCTAAATACAACTCTTTTGGTTTTGCAGACCCTCCTACGTTTACATTGCCTTTTTTTTTATTCACAGGACTCTTTTTCAAACATCGTAAACACCTTTCAACTGTAACATTAATTCAACACTTATGAAACAAAATACACATACCCTTATCTAATATTTTTTTAAGTCAATTTCATTGTAAAAGGACGGCGCTTCGTATCTCTAAATAAAAGGAATCAATAATTATACAACTTAAAGCATTTTAAAACATAAAAAAAAAGAAAATGCACTAACTTTGTTTCCAAATTCCATGGCCCTTTCTTTTAAAAGATAGGCGTAGAAGTGTAAAAAGAAAACAGCGCTTCCCTGTTACTGTTATATTTATATACTAGCCTGTTTAATATTTAGCCAGTCACCCCACATTATAACCATTTACATAAAAATGTATATCGTCAGAGACACGCACCTAGTCTCTTACAACTGCCAACGTGGCCTTTTCCAAATGGTACACGTACACTCTACAAATGTATACAACGACACAGCTTAAAATTCCATGCTCCAATCAAAACGAAAGTAATGCTTGTGTTCCAAACATGAGCCAAATGCTACACATCAGAGCGCGTCCGAAATATTGATCATTCCCACAACGTCACAAAGCTTCTATAAATACCCCAGTTAACTCTATAATGCCAGGCTGTTCCTTCCATAAAGCACCAAACTTTTGCCACACATTTTACCACAAAACAGCTCAACATTTATTACTTTTAAACTTTTTATTTTACCCTGCTTATTTTCTAAACAAAAACACACACACACACGCACACGCACACACACACATACACACACACACACACCTTTTAACACCCTATACCAAAACGTACACATTATGGAAATATATTTATCAATTAAAAAAAAAGCTCCACAGCCTACCCAAGCATATGGTCAGACCATGCACACTAGCGCAGACTCCAAGGGCGCCATCTACCTCTCTCCAGAGCTCCTTCTCTATATATACACCACACTGCGCCCCTATGGGAGGGAGAATAACTACATCACTCCCACAACGCCCCCTGGCCTGCCCTCCTGACATTACAACTTCATACCTACATCATCTCCCCAGAGCCCTGGACCTTGACACAGTCGGGATGTCACAATCCCTGCTGGGCCACGCCTAGCCCAAAATCATAGCTCACTCCACGACATCACAGCCGGGAAACGCCATTTCCTGCGCCTGCCCTTCCCCCAACACAACGCATAATGTCACTATTAAGTTAGGCCTTAGGGGAAACTACAGGGACAAGCCCGTGATGTCACCATCCCTGCTGGGCCACACCTAGCCCCAAAATATTAGCTCACCCACGACATCACCACCGGGAAACGCCCTTACCTATGCCTACACACCCCTGAACACAACACACGATGTCACTATTAAGTTAGGCTTTAGGGGGAAACTACAGGGACACGCCCGTGATGTCACCATCCCTGCTGGGCCACGCCTAGTCCAAAAATATTAGCTCACCCACGACATCACCACCGGGAAACACCCTTACCTTTGCCTACACACCCCTGAACACAACACATGATGTCACTATTAAGTTAGGCCTTAGGGGGAAACTATAGGTCCACGCCCGTGATGTCACCATCCCTGCTGGGCCATGCCTAGTCCCAAAATATTAGCTCACCCACGACATCACCACCGGGAAACACCCTTACCTATGCCTACACACCCCTGAACACAACACATGATGTCACTATTAAGTTAGGCCTTAGGGGAAACTACAGGGACACGCCCGTGATGTCACCATCCCTGCTGGGCCACGCCTAGTCCCAAAATATTAGCTCACCCACGACATCACCACTGGGAAACACCCTTACCTATGCCTACACACCCCTGAACACAACACATGATGTCACTATTAAGTTAGGCCTTAGAGGAAACTCCAGGGACATGCCCGTGATGTCACCATCCCTGCTGGGCCATGCCTAGCCCCCAAAATCATAGCTCACCCACGACATCACTTCCAGGAAACGCCCTTTCCTACGCCTACACACACCTGAACACAACGCATGATGTCACTACAGCACAGGGACATCCGGTAAGGAGGGACTTCCATTACCATGGACACCCCAGAGAGGCGGGAAATCCGGTTAGGGCGTGGTTACTGCCTGTCAGTTGATAAAAGGTACATTATTGCACTACTGCGCTCCCATGCAGGTGATGCTGGCTATCCCCTGAAGCAGTGGCTCCTCACCCCTGTCTGGAATCCGCAGAACAGGCACGAAGAGGACTACAATCGTGCCCATACACGCATTCGTGTGGTCATAGAGCAGACCTTTTGCCTGCTGAAGGCACGGTTTAGCTGCCTTAGCAGCTCGGGTGGCGCACTCATTTACGGACCTGAGAAGTTGGGCAAGATCATGATGGTATGTGCCATGCTGCACAACATGTGCATCCAGTGGAACGTTCCTCTGCCACCTGACATGGAGGAGCCACCACAAGGTGAAGATGAAGATGAGAAAGGAGAAGATGTTGCACATCGGCCAGGCCGCGATGCACATGAAGGACGTGCTGTGCGCATATCATTGATAAGCCATGGTTTCTAAAGCACTGCTATGCAGAGGGTGACATGGATGTGGGACCCAGGGCACTGTGACAGGGGGAATATGGGCACTGGGTTTAGGGATGAATTTGCACCTTACACTGTCATTCAATAAATTGACACATGCTGAAGAAGCAATGTCCACTCATGTGATTTTTTTTTTTACACAACAGGTGTATTGTGCAGATGGTATTTACAACATAAATGAACCCCACAACCCCTACACCCTCCCTCCTCCCCCTCCCTCCCAACTCCCCCACACACTCCCTCCCCCTCCATCCCAACATACCACCTACACCCTCCCCCCTACACCCTCCCCCAACACACCCACAGTCCAAGTGCACAACATATGTCCAGATGCACTGCCAGTGAGCACGTGCAGGGTTCCCCTGCTACTGCCGGCCCCTCTTTGGAGGAGTGGGTTGCATATCAGTGCGCCGCATGCTGCGCAGGGACCTGCTCACAGGGCTGGTCTGCATATAGCTGGCAGGTGTGGCAGACAACGAAGTTGATGGCTGTGGCTCGGATGCCGCAGGATGCTGCAGCTCCATGGTGTTGGGCATTCTCGAAAGGATCTGGGCCACAGTGGCAAAGCCCTCATGGACCCGCCTGTAATTTCTGTTAACGGCGTTGATGATGGCCACATTGTTGTCCCTCATTGCACGGCATGTTGCCGCACCATCGGCAACATATTGCTTAATGAGTTCGTACATTTCCTGTTGCCGGCCCTCCATCCTTGACAAACGTCCCTCGAGGTCCCGTATTGCGGTGGAGGTGGATGGTTCATTGGCTGGTGATGTGGGCAATACGGGGCTGTCCTCTGATGTAGGCCTCTCTTCATGTCTGCCCTCGCCTTCAGGCTCGTGCTGAGGGTTGCCCTTTGGGGTGGCCTGTGGGGTGTCCGGCGGGCTGTGCATTTGTACAACATCCCCCAACAAGTTGCTTCCCTCATGGGTGTAGTCTTCGTTGCCCTCTTCCTCATCGGCACTTTGTGGTGTGCATGCAGCTGACTCCCCAACAAAACTATTGGCTGCCGACTGTTAGCCCACATGCTCGGCCTCTGCAGATGTGGGTTCGTCCTGTGAGACGTGTGTCTCCAGGGGTGCAGGGGCAGGTGTTTGCTGGTCATGTGTTGGGGCTGTGCAGCTGGTTGGGCACTGGTGTGTGCCTTGTGTCACACTTGGACCAACCTTGAGCCCCTGGATGTGGATGGCCTGGTGCCATCGTCCTGACCACTGGAAGTTTTGGCTGGTCCCCTGGGCTGTGCACTAGCATCATGCCCGTTGCTGTCTGCATCCTTGCCTGTGGGGGACAGAGAAAGGCAGGCATCAGTGATCGGAGTACTTGCATCACGCATGCATTAGTGTTTGTGCAGTTTGTGTCATGTGGATCGTTGCATGCTTGTTGTGGCGGACACAGTGCATGCAAGATTGGTGGGGGTAGTATTGGCATCCCTCAGGTGTTGACATGTTTAGCATGGTGTCTGCTGTGTGGCCTACAGGTGTGTAGTGGCTTGCATGCTGTGTGACATGTGCTGTTGTTCTGTGTATCGGGTGTGTATTAGGTGTAGGAGCGGCATGCAGCATGCAATTAGATGTGACAGTGGTGGGGCTAGCATCTAGACAGGGATGTGTGAATGTGTGTATGATGGGCCATGTAGTGGCTTTCATTAGATTCACATGTGTTGTACAACATTGTACTTTAGATGTCAGATGTTTGAGGGGACTTGTGTTGTGCACAAAGGGTCACTGACATTCATCTGCCGATGATGGGACTCCATACTCCGCTCCGCCTACTCCTTCGGGTATATCGTCATTTCATCGCTGCACTTTTCATCGCGGGGTTTTTTGCCGTGATTTTTTTTTCGTAAAAAAAAAACATCAAATTTTTTGGGGGGGTACATTTTTAAAAAAATGAGTTTGGGTGTTCGGGATGTAAAAAAAAGAAAAAAAAGAAAAAAAAGAAAGAGGGGTTTGGGGGGGGTTTACCCCCCCACCAAAAAAAAAAACACAATGTTTTTTTCGGAAAGAAAATCGCGGCAAAAAACCCTGCGATGAAAAGTGCGGCGATGAAATCACGTAGAACCCTCCGTCGATGCCCTCCATATTGATTGTGGAGCTGCACGTCTCTTCCCACCTTGTTAACTTTATGGGGGAGTGTGCACCACCGCCTGTTGCCAGCCCCTGGCTGAGAATGGCTGACAGAATGTTGCGTACTCGCAGGCGCAGGTCATCCCACTGCTTTTTGCAGTCCTTAATAGTGCATGTGGTGGTGCCAACCGCACTGACCTTTCTTGCTACATCCTCCCATATCTGTTTTTTCCTTAGCTGTGCTGGATGCCTCAGGTCAGCACAAAATACAATGTCGGCCTCATCGCTAAATCTCGGTTTACGCAGGCGAGCTGCACCGTTCTTGGTTGCTTTGGACATCCTCCTCCAGGAGTGTTTGTGAATTTGCCTGTACAGGTCCTGTCTGCAGAGGAATGCAATGGATTGTGTTTTTGAAGGTGGCCGCCGGAGCATTTCCCGTTCCTGCGCGATGATGTTACTTCCGGTTCTGGTAGTTACAAACCCGGTAATAACGCTTATGGTATTAGCTGTACTGTTATGTAGGGGATGTCGATGGAGGAGGAGGTATCAGCGCATTTCTTGATGCCGCTATCAGGGGGTTTGTGGGTCGTTACCGGCATGGCTGTACTTCTGTTACCGGCATGCCAGTACGAGCGTGCACGAGGACTCGTAATCAGTCACTATTTGCGGCATCAAGGCTACTCGGACACTTTCATACCGGCATGCCGGTAATGACACATTTTTACCTCCAAACTCGTAATGAGGCCCAATGTGTTGTTAAGGGTGTGAGGTTGTTTGTTGGGGCAAATAGTGGGCTCTGTGGTGTTTGCCCCACATTTCACTATTGCACTGAATAGGAAATTGGTGAAAAGTTTAAAAATGACATTATCCCTTATCCAAACTTACTATCTATAAATGCTTTTCAATCATATTCGGTAGGTGAATTTGAAATGAATATTCTGCACTGAAAAATGTACGTGGTGAATTATCTGCAATGACATCATAGTATACTGTTCACACGTTCTTTGCTAAAGGTTCAGAATGACAGGTGGTCACAATCTTAGCCCCTGTTACCTTATTGAACTCACTGACCATGGTGTCTGCTAAAGTTAAGGTGATATGGAGCAGAAAACATGTTTGACTCTGGCAGGGCCCCACGCTGTGGGCAGGGCAAGCTTAATGCACCACCTCCTCTGCTTGCACACCTCTGCTTGCATTTACCTTCAACTCTCCCTTCCTAAATATCTTCCTTCTCGAGCACTTCGCTCTTCCGCCTCCAACTCCCTCAGGGTCAGCCGCTTCTCCAAGCAATCTCTCTCCGCAGCAGAGGCCTCCCTCTGGAACAGCCTTCCTGCCTCCCTGAAACTTGAGGAGAACCATCTCCGGTTCCGGAAGCACCTCAAAACCTTCCTCTTTGCTTCTGCTTTCTCTCTCCCTCTCCCCTGCTAAATCACTGAAACTGTACTGAATCAGCAACTGGGCCACTCACCAATCTCGGTCCATGGCCCAGCCACTCTCCCCTGCACTGCCTTCCTGGCAACCCCTGCACTGCGGGACTGTCTCTGTATCCCTACAGCCCCCCTTCCCAGCACTTGTCTGTACTTATCTTGCACTTGCTACCAGCTGGCCCTTATTATTTATCCTGTTCATTACTAACCCTGTACTGCACTTTCCCCTCTCCCTTTCCTCCTTGCACTTTTCCCGTCCCCCCCTACCCATGCACTTGCGCGATCTGAATGACACCTGGCCTAGTAGGATCATTGTCTGTCTCCCCGTGTTCCCCTTCCCTGACTCGTCACGCCTTGAAACACTTGTGTATAGGCGCGTTACAAATGCCATATCATATCATATCATATCACGCAGGTCAGCGGGCCCCCCTGAACAGGTTTTTACTCATAGTTGGCAACTGGGAAAAAGTCAGAACAGAGTAGTCCTGATTCCACTCTTGCAGCACATTCCTGACAGTAGTGCAATGGGTGACTCAAACTCTTGCTTGACAGGCAGGTAGCTCCATTTTTGATTTATGGCTTAATTACAGCTTTGGTGCTAAAACACATAGGGCCTCATTACGAGGTTGGCGGAATGGGTTTACTGGCACCGGTAATGGTGCCGGTAAACCCGTTCTGCCCTATTACGAGGTTCCCTTCCGGGACCCGCACAGAACATCTGGTCAGACCAGACGTCCTTTGCGGGTCCCGCAAGGGGACCAAGGAGCTAATAACGGGCCCGCTATTAGCTCCATCCCCATTCCCATTGAGCCCTATAGGGGCTCAAATGTAAATGGGGATTGGTTTTGTAAATGAGGAATTAATGGGTCCTCCAAGGTTGGAATGACCTGGTAATTCCTCATTCACAGAACCCGGACCCAAACACGATTTTGGATGCAGCCATGGCGCTAATAGCACCATGGCTACCTCCAAACTCGTAATGAGGCCCATGGTATTTGCAAATTACCTCCTATTTTAGCATTCACCTCATTAGAGGCACGTATATATGGACCTCACAGTACCTTGTCAACAAATGGGAGAAAATAAGGGCACATAATGCAAAGTAATTAACGTAGTTAAAAGATAGAAATTAAGCAATGGTCAGATTGTGGTATAGATGGGGCTGATCTGAGGATGATAACGAGTTTCAAAACATTGTTGAATTTGCAAGTGAAGAATCATAGTTAAGTGGGACCCAGGTAGATTGGACCATGTGAAGGGAACAGATGTGGGAAGGGTGAGTAGTTTGTAGTTGATAACAGCCATGTTATTGCAGTGAGTAGGAAATAAAGTGATGGCAACATCGCTTAGCTGTAAAAGACGTTGGGTCATTACGAGTTTGGAGGTAGCCATGGCGCTCTTAGCGCCATGGCTACCTCCAAACTCATGTCTGGGTCCGGGTTCTCTGAATGGGGACTTACCGGGTCATTCCAACCTTGGAGGACCCGGTAAGTACTCATTCAGAAAACCATTCCCCATTCCCATTCGAGCCCCCATAGGGCTCAATGGGAATGGGGAGGGAGCTAATAACGGGCCCGTAAATTACGGGCCCGTTATTAGCTCTCTGGTCCCTTA
Source organism: Ambystoma mexicanum (assembly GCF_040938575.1). NCBI lineage: Eukaryota > Metazoa > Chordata > Amphibia > Caudata > Ambystomatidae > Ambystoma > Ambystoma mexicanum. Next base: position 1,046,480,313 of record NC_090924.1, read on the forward strand.
GCGGCTCCCACTAAGGACGGCTGGTTTTACCAGCCGGCCTTAGTGGAACCCGCTAAGGGACCTCGGAATGCGGCGGTAAGGGGTTAACGGCACCGGCATCCTTACCGGTGCTGTTAACCCCTTACCGCTGCACTCGTATTGTTTGAAGCTTTCGCTAATTGTACCACAGATACTGTGTACATCGCTTGGAAGCAGCATGGCCCAGAGAAAAGGTCCACACGACACAAAAGGGGAGAGATTATTAGCACACGGTTGTCAATTTTTAGGAAGGCTCCGATGTTGTTTGACAAGCAGAGTTTTCATCTCTTCCCTGAAGTGCAGGTGTGAGTGGGCCTGTCTAACAGGACCAAGTATGATTCTCGACAGGCCATGGGCATCAAAGGAGGATGTTTTTATTGTTTTCTTTTTTTGCAGTTCTCAGTTTCCATCTGGTAATGGCATGGCTTTGTTTGCTACTTTGCTCTCCAGAGATGGTGAGTTATTCTGAAAAGTAAGAATGAGGTGTTGATTGCAGTTGTGCTAGTCAAGCATTTCCATTTGAATTTTATACTTTTCTTATTATCTTTGCCATCACCATTTGACCAGTTTCACAGAAGGCAAAGACAAGGTTACTCCCTTTTCAACTAATCAACGACTCCTTGACTTTTACCAAAATGCATTCCTACAGCTATGCAGTCCAATGGAATAATTGGATGAAGAAATTGAAGAAATAGAATGATCCATCAATGGAATGGATAATCCCCATATGTGCCCTGCATCAGCTGCCCACTAACAGGTGCACCCACGCACCATATGACACCTCTCTCTCTACTGACCTGAACTACGGTTCCCTGAGGGCGTTCAACCACCAGCGCTTTGAGGTCATACCAATGACATATAGAGCGCTATATAAATGCCACATAACATAACATAACATAACATAACATAACTTAGGTGAGACTAACACTGACCAAAGTCTATGGGATTCATTACAAGTATGCCAGTCTAGAAAGAGCAGTGCCAGTAGCACCGTACCAGCACCATTTTCCGGACTGGCACATTCAGAGTGGAAAGTGCAGAAACACCATCACTGCAAAGTGACACTCACGGTGCTACCGCACCTGGTAAATAGTTGTTGGATGTGCCTGAATTACCGGCACGGCAGTAGTACGGGCACATTCAGAGTCCCGGCCTACACGGAAATGTGCCTAACATATCCGTGGTGTGATCAGTGCCCTTGCCGGTGTTAAGGCCAGCCTCTACAGCTGAATCACCATCACTGCTGTCAGAGGCATGGGAGTCGGACTGTTGGGGTGCGGGTGGTGCATGTCCCCATGGCATTCCACATGTGTGTGTCTGTGGCACTGCAGGTACTGCCAGGTGGTCCGTCGCAGCTGGGGGGCTGGCACAGGGCCTGCCTGGGTCACAGGGGCAGGTGGTGTATCCTCTGGGGCTGCCTGGGTCACAGGGGCAGCAGGGGCGGTCGGCACATGGGCTGCCTGGGTCACAGGGGTAGCTGGTTTATCTGCCGGGCTGCCTTGGTCACGGGAGATGCTGGGGGGGCTGGCACAGGGGCTGCCTGGGTCACAGGGGTAGCTGGTGTATCCGCCGGGGCTGCATGGTGCACGGTAGCGGTGGTCATTTGCACATTGGCAGATGTGGTGCCACAGGACATTGGCATGTGTTGTGATGTGCCCTTGCATGTCCACTGGCCCTCAATGGCTCAGGTTGGCCACCGTCCGTGTGAGATGATGTACCTGTGGGGGAATGAAAGGCATGATGTCCATGACCTGCCTGTCTAACAATTGTACAGTTACATGCAACATGGGGATTGTGCACAATTACATTGTGGGGAAATGCAATGCTGCATGGTATGTCAAACTCATGCGTGTGTTGTGTGGCCACAGCTGCAGGTACTATGCAAGTGGCACATGAAACACAGCTCTGATGGGACTGCTGACTTGCGTTTGGCTGTTTGGCTGTGGGTGGTGGCATGCCGGTCTGCCCTTGTGCAGATAGTTGGGATGTGTTACAGGGGCTGTTTGGGGAGTGCGTGCCTGGAGTCAATGTGTGACCTAGTTGCATTCACAGGATGTGTGTGGGGTTTTCATGGTAGGGCTGGCAGGGTCATGTAAGGGACATGCACTCCCCATTGGGTGGGTGGGTGCCCATGTGAGGGCCTAACAGTGTTGTGCTGAGGTGGCGGTGGCAGCATGGCAGACATGCACTACTCGTGGCCAGGATGCACAGTGACGCGTGGTCAACGTGTACATACATGTGTGTATGGGTGTCCCTGCAGGGGAGTGGGTGAGATGCAACATGTAGGTGACACTGGGCCTCATTATGGATCTGGTGTTAACCCTGCCAGTGCATGTTCATCTCTGCCTCACTGAAGTGTTGCTTGCGCTGGCGGGTTTGGGGAATCCTGGCTGACGAGGTTCAGGCAATCAGAAGGTGTGGATGGCTTCAGGTACAGGGAGATTGCAGTGGATTTAGATATTTGTAATTGCTGCCGGGCTCTTTACGGTTCCGGTGATAAGTTATTTTCAGTTTCGGTGTTTCCAGCTCCGTGCCCTCAGTGCTGTTATGTCCAGCATGCATGCGGTGGAGGCGGATGCACCTCCAACATTGGTGGTGGTACATCCGTCTTCACCAGTGTTACCGTGATGGTGGTGGCACCGGTTCCGCAGATAGGGGATGCGCACAGCCGACAAGGCAGACTCCTCCCTTGTTTCCGGTGCCCCGCGGTGGCAGAACCGGTGCCACTGCCATCACGGAAACAATGGTTTTCTGTTTTTTTCGACACACTCGGAATAAGGCCCTATATCAGAGGAACTGCATAGATATACATTATAGATAGTTAAAGGGGCATATAGTGATGAACCTGTTGCACAAGTCACTAAAATAATATTTCAAGTGAACATTAAAAAGTATCTGCTCCGGGTGATCATGAAAATGGATCTCAATGCCCCATAGATCCCAAAAATGTATAAAGGCAAAGAATGCACAATCACTTTGCACTGATAGTGTTGAGTTAGCAACAAATAAATGTATGAACCAGCCAACATGTGTTTCGACTTTCACAGTCTTCTTCTAGGCTATACAGTTTACCAAGAGCCAGCGTTATACACAAAACACCCAAGTAGTGATCAGAGCAGTATAGTCAAGAAATATACAGTTGTACAAACAGGGCAACCAGTTCAGGGGTAGAAAAAAAGGGGTGGGGGTTTGTTTCCAGGTGACAACGAGATAAAAAATGTCCAGTTTTTATACAAATATAGAAATGACAAGACACCGCACTCATTGTGCCTTTCGAGGGGAACAACACAATAAAGCAATTTAGATTGTAATTGTGATCCAAAAAGCAATTGCCAGTTACTAGGAAAACATAAAGAGAAAAATAACCAATTTGGTGGAGTGAGAGGGGAGGGAGAAGAAAGGGAGGAGGAATGTGGGGGGAACACAAGAGAAAAGATTAACTGTTATACGATGATACAATATCTGCTCGTAACTAATAGTGACGCATCTGAGCTATTGCCAAGTCCCATAGTGAGTATACACACGCATACTTAGAAATGTGCCCATATGCCAGTACAACTTTGGGCGTACCCTGGTATCCTTCAAGAAAAGTTTTTCCCGGTTTCTGGGGGAGTATAGGATTGTGTTGCTAAATAGGCCCTGCTTAGTTGATGTGGCAGGTGATTTGGGGTGCGCCCACATATTTGTAAATATGCAAAATTATGCAGCAAGGAAATGTTACAGCGAAACCTACCAATGTATGTTCTACTGATATGATATCATATGATATGGCATTTATTATGCGCCTGTACACAAGTGTTTCTAGACGTGACAAGACAAGGAGGGGGAAACAGAAGGAGAACAAAACAACGATCTTACTAAGCCTTGTGTCATTCAGATCGTGCAAGCGCAGGGAATGGGAGAAGTACAAAAAAGTGGAGCCAGTAGGTGGCTCATAAGTGCAGAGAGAGGGGACTGTAGGGTTACAGATACAGACGGCAAGTGCTGGGGGAGCCAAGAGGCAGTGTGAGGTGAACTGGACAGCAGGGACCTGGGCCCAAGTTCAGAGGGTGGCCAGGTGACCACTGCATGGAACAGACAGGCCATCAGCAGGGGAGAGGAAGACAAAAAGCGGAAGCGAAGAGGAAGGTCTTGAGTTGCTTCAGGAACTGAAGATGGTTCTGCTCAAGTTTGAGAGAGGTAGGGAGCCTGTTCGAGAGGGAGGCCCAAGCTGAAGAAAGAGATCTGCCCACAAATCTCTGGACAATGCAGAAGGTCCAGAACTTGATCCTTGCAACCATTGGGAGCCAATGAAAAGATTATAGAGCTAAAGAGATACGATCACTGGGCTTGAGGCCAAGGACAAGTCTTGTAGTCCTGTTCTGGATACGTTGTAGAGGACGGAGAGTAAAGGCAGGCAGAGACTGTTGAAGTAGTACAGTGTTGAGAGGACCAGAGCTCTGGAGACAGTGAGCTTCTGGGGGAAAGTGAGGAAAGGGAAAATGCCTCTGAGGAGGTGCAGCTGATAGTTTGATTTCTTGTGATGAGAGAAGGAGAAGGTGGGGTTGAAGATGACCCCAAGGCTCTTAGCCTCACAGGTAGGAGCAGGAAGAGGATGCAGAGTGGGCGTCTAGAGAGAGAGAGAGAGAGAGAGGAAAGGAGGGAGCTTGTGCTCCAATGAGGAGAATCTCTGTCTGACTGGCATTGAGGCAGAGATTATTGGCGGCCCACCACACTTGAATTACAGACAGTCAGGAATGAGAGAAGGAGTGGAGGTGGCCGAAGGGAGCCTGAAAGAGAGCTGGGTGTCATCTGCATAACACTGAAAGTTGGAGCAGAGAGCAGTGATGCGTTGGGTGAGAGGTGCCAGGTATTGGTTGAACAACCAGGGAGAGAGGTTAGACCCCTAGGGAACACCATGGGTATATCTTCTTATTTTCTTTTTTCTTTTATCTCTTTATACACCATCCCGTGACAAATCTGAATAGATTCTAGAGAGAATAAAAAATAAAAAACAAAAAACAACCATTTAAGAAAATATATACAAAACACTGCCTATTCACAACTCTTCATACAATCTCCCACATTCCCATTATTTCATTTTGAAGAACATTTACCCAAATGTTTCTTACCGGTACACTGACTGGAGGTTTTCTCCATCCTAAACCAAATTTGCAGTATAAACCTTAATTATCTGCAGAGACATAAAATAAAATTGGGAATTAGCCTCTCATTCTGAACTGAGGAGCTATACTAATGCAATCACCAAAAGGCATTCAGCAAGAGTCACTAACCTCTTCTATATATATATGTATATGCATCCAGAATCACTTGCGATACAGAATTTGTGGTCTATGTTTTGAATTGCCCTTGCAATATGTGGTATGTGGGCAGTACAAAGGGTAAATTGAAGCTGAGAATGCTGCAACGCATAAGAGCCATAAGAAATGTTGATCCCAACTATCCGATGGCTCTGCATTTTCAGTCTCAACATGAAGGTACATTGGAGGGCTTTTCCTTCTTTGGTATTCGGACAGTGCCTAAATCACCCAGAGGTGGTAACCGGGAGTTAATGTTGAGACAACTTGAAACTAGGTCCATTCTCGACCTTGAAACAAAAAAACCCAGGGGCCACAATCTTGATGAAGAGTTATATACGTTTTTAGGTACCAATTAAGTATACTTCGTGAATTTTCTTGCACCTTTTTGCAATACTAGGTACCTGCAATGTTCAAGAGTGACCCCTTGTGTGTTTAATATTTGAATACTTTTCCATTCCGGTCCACACTCCTATGTATTAATGTACATTAACTCTTCTTTCTTCTTTTTTATTGATGCATCTTACAGGTTCTTTCTCCAAATGATTGTGAAGCATATCTTGCATATGATTGTTTTTAACAAGATTTTTAGGAGGGTATTTTCTATTGATATTTATCACTTTGATCAATATTTTTGTATAGCTTGGTTTTAGGCTTCTTAATTGCTTTTTTACTCTGTCCCCATATCTCATTTTTTTGCCTCGCATTGTTTCATTGTCGATTGATTATTTGTAGCTTGGTATGTAGTCTTTTTAAGGTAATAATTTCCCAGTGATGTTATCTTCCTTGCTGGGCTCATCGAGCAGAAAGGGTCTTGAGGATTTTTTTATAGGGAATAGTTTACCATTCATGGTAGGCAATTTTAAGTAAAGTTTTTTGCACTTGCACTTTATTGGGGATACATTTGTTGTCTACTTTACAGCCGTCCATGGATGCACGTTTTTTTGTTCCAGTGGCATTGTTATTTTATCTATTTGTGAGATATATATATTTATTGACTTTCATTCTTTTATCTATTTGATTGTCAAATTGTATTATGTTACTTAGTATATGCACCACACATTTAGGAACATATTTGTGCATCCATGGTCGTAGAGCACTGTGCATTTTATCATTGCTGTTGTCTGGACATTTTTCTCCTTTAAACTTTTTCCCTACCTTGCTGCTAAATATTATGCATTTTAACAACTGCTGCTATTGCACTAAGCACTTTAAATTTGCTGCTAAAGCACTTAGCACTTTACATTGCTGCTAAAGCACTAAGCACTTTATATTGTCTCAAGACTGCATTATTAAGTTCGATTTGTATTACACCTCGCATATGTATGCGTAAACTTAGACCTACATGACTATATATCTTTGTTTATTCGAGACTAACGTTGGACACTTAGAATGGCTATATTTTGTCTAGTGAACACATCATGTTGTGGGGATGCTTGGACAGCGTTGAGGTAATGGCTGTTTCAGACGTTATAACGTGGACAGACCTACAAGGCAGGGCTCGTCATTTTTGGCGGTTGCTCTAGAATGGCATTATTTTTTGACTTTATTTTATCTTGGGTACCAGCCTTTGTTGACAGAAATACCATTGGAAAACACACGTTTATTTTGAACGATGTGTATTTATATATATTTATTTATCCTTTTTTAAATATATTTTTCCTTTGACACTCGTTATGTACCTGAGGCTTTCTTTTTGCCATTTTCCTCCACAGTCCTCGCAGCCAGCACATCTGTGCAATTGTTGCTATATTCTTCATCATATAATATTTGGCTGATGTATTGACACTTACGGTGTGTTTTTATTTTACTTAATACACTGCAAGTTGCAGTGCCTTAAATGTTCTAAGATGGCTGCCATGTGTTCAGCATTTTGTACCACCTCGTGAATGGGGACATTCTATGCACTTGTATCATAGAGGTTTTTAAAGCATATATATGAAGTCCTTCTTCCATGAAACAACCCTACCTACGTGAACAAGCGGTCAGTGTACCGCAAAATGCGTCGTTTTGTAACCAGGCTTTCCCTTTTTGCTGCACCTTTTTATTAATAAAGAAACATTTGTGCTGCCAGGATTTGCTGTCATGCCTTTTCCTTGCTGAGACTGGATTTCGTTTCTCAGCTGCTCTTGGGAGTGCAATCCATCGAATTTTGCCCTGTCCTAGGGCATTTTTTTCCTTTTTTGAAGAAAAAAAAATATATATATATATATATATATATATATTTCTCCTTTTCTTTTTCTGGCCGTCGGATCTACTTCAAAAGGGATGGTTTACCCACACCTTCTCTCATGTAGTTTCTATTTGCATCTGTGCAGATAAAACACACACATAAGCTAATGCCTTGTTTTGAAAAAAGTTTGTCACTTTAAAAAGAGACTCAAGCGTTCTAAGTCGTAATTCTAAACAAGTACAAGAGTATCACATATAATGATGTGTTACGCGGATCTTCCATCCATCTACAACCAAAATCTCTACATCCACAAATAGTCAAAACCAGAGCAGCATCTGTTGTGTTCTCTGTATATGCCACAAAGTGCTGCGTATCTTAACATGCTACGTGTGCTTGTTCCACTTACCTCTTTGATGCTCATTTAAAGTCGGAAAACAATCCGTTCGGGGGCCATTCGTCATGTGTTAAATAGCGTTCCTATCTAGGCAAGCAAGGCAGGATCATTTCGTAAATCCAATGTCTTTTTTACCAAAATATACTGGTAGCTGTTGTAATCTGTATTTGGACAGAACGAGAGTCATATACTGCCTCCTTGCGTGCTCTATGGTAAAAAGTCTTAGAGGCCATAGAAAGAGGACTGTGTTGAACTGGGTGCACATCTAAAGACCCAGGGCCTGATTCATGGAACGTTTTCCTATGGGATTGCGCCATTGTAAAACACTTTGCTGTGTTGCAGTGCCCCCAGTGTTGCAGTGCTAGAGCAATAGAAAGAGGACTAATTATGTGAAATTAGAGACACAATGGGCCTCATTATGAGTTTGGAGGTAGCTTGGTGCTATGAGCACCATGGCTGCCTCCAAACTGGGATCCATTACCGGGTTCCTGCAATGGGACTTACTTGGTCATTCTGACATAGGAGGACCCGGTAAGTCCTCCTTGCAGGAACCATTCCCATTTGAGCCTCCATAGGGCTCAATGGGAATGGGGAGGGAGGTAACAACGGGCACATTACAAGTGTCCAGTTGTTACCTCCCTCTTCCCCTTGCAGGACCCGGAAAAGATGTCTGGTTTTACCAGACGTCTGATCCGGGTCCCGCAAAGGGAACCTCGTAATCAGCCCTGACGGAATGAAGGGGGCCGGTCCCGTACCGGCCCCCTTCATTCCTTCAGCGCCAGGATCGTAATGAGGCCCAGTGCCTTTATATACATGTACTCACATGCAGGGCAACGCAGGCCAGTTGAAACCAAAAAGTGTCAATTCGGTATTGCCGCTATCTTGGACTGTATAAGAAACAGTATAAGGAAAAGAGAAGAGATTTCCACTGGTTGAGGGATATAGACTCCTGCAACCATGTGCCAAACCAAAGTCCTATACAAATGTATGTATGGATTCTAAATGCGAGCTATCATGACGCTATAGCTGTTATATTTAGAGATCATTTAGCAAAGACCAAAAAGGTATTCCATATAAAAGTATTGATTAACCTATCCATAGGAGTAGTGTTCCCATATTGTATTATTTATAGGCATTGAAACCATTCTGCATGTTGGTTTAATCCATTTTGATAATTCTAGGCATGGTACATCCACCATTGTTCCCTCTGAGGCAATCTGATGGGTTATTACGTCCATCACTTCCCCATATGTGATCAATTGCCCACCATTTAAGTTCTTCACATCTATGATTTTCTTCAATGAAGTGGGCTACCAAATGTGATGTAATGTTCTTAGTACGGATCTTTGACTTATGCTCAGTAATTCTCTGTTTGATGTTCTCTAGAGGTTTTTCCTATATACGTTCTGTTGCATGGACACCTTATCGCATATATGACATTTTTGCTATTTCAAGTTGTCTGGTGTTTCAAGACCCACGTTTTGTGATTAATTAAAACTGAAGTGCAGGTCGAAGTGGAACTACACTAACAGCTCCCGCAGGGAAAATGGACAATAACGGGTTCTAAACCCCATAGGGTAGTGATAGTCAGTGATTTCTTTCCTATGGATCCCCTGTCTGCTCTCGAAATCCAATCCTTCAGGTTTCATTTCTTTCCAATACAGCTTCTTTCACAAAGACATATTTTCAGCATCTGTAGATTTAAAAATACTGGTTGTTATTCGTGTAACGGAAATAAACACAGTGCAAAGCCAACATTTGTTTTGTGCCTTATCTGTGACAAGATGTGCTTTTCATCACAGATTGTAAAATGTTAAATTTTAATAAAAGTTGCAGGATGCTTTCTGGTACTTGGAAATATTTATCTTGGCCCTTGTCAGTTACGTAAGACATACATTCTGATTGTAGATGGGCTACAAAGATTGCAAATTCCCTCACACGTCATTTTTCAGATGTTGGGCGCAGGCCGCAGTTCACATGTTTGTTTTTAAACTGGCTCTTTTCTTTCTTGTCATACATACCATCGCGTAGATTTCCGTACACGTTCATGTGCTGCTATAAATTAAGTGGATAAATCAAAATATCATCTGAATAAATGATTACAAAACGGTTCATCAAATCAGAAATAAAAGAATGCTTAAACTATGATAAAGAAAAATGGCAAGTACAATCCCATCTACCTTGCAGCTTGAGTGACATGCAATGCAGGAGGGGGTAACAATGTAATAAATGCATGTCTGGAATGCGCCCTGCATATGCAGGACCCACCAGCGCACCCCTAAATTGACAGGCCACAATACAAAGGGGTAGCACAGACTTGAGATGTAGCAGTCACTGAGCAGGATTTTGCAACCTCAACTGAACATACACACACAATGCAATAAAGGTATGAGGATGCAACACCCCCAACCCAAACCCCATGTGCAATGGCAGTGCATTATCAGAAGGGCCACCTAGGGTCACCAAATGTATGTCCTCAGGCAACCCCAGAAGCACAGGCAGGCCTGAAGATGACATGTGGCAACAACAAAGACCAAGGCAGAGGTACACACACAGGAAACAATACAGTCCAGTTATGCACATGTAGCGGTGCCTATCGAATGATACGCACATAACTCGAATTGGAAGCCCAGGCACACACACACTAGGTGCACGCTATGGGGGTCAGGCTAAGATCAGGTGCAGGGCCCACGAAGTACAAAGCTGCACATGGCATGGGCGTGAGATGTGGCACCCAAAGACTATCCCATACATGGATTGACACAAAGCCAAACATCTACTGAGGGACACACACCATCATGATCGACTGACCACCTGCAATTGCAACTCAGACTCCCATCAGATACTATACATGGGAGGAATTCACAGGACCAACCCCCCACCCCCTCCTCCCGGCATGCCACTCTCTCAGTTAGATACCTAGAACAATGTGAGTGGTGGCCCTGAGCTGTGGCTATGTTTTACCATGTCACTCTGGATAAACCCTGAGCAGCGCAATGCTCATGCAAGGACTGGAATGTGGAACAGTGTAGCACAACATGAAATGGGACATGCATGTGCAGACTGTCTCTTTCAATGCCACCATTACGGACAATGCCATTACCAATCTACAGTACTCACACCTGTGTCTCTCCACCTTGTAGGTGACTCAGGATACACACTGCTCCTATGGCTGATTACTCCTCTGAGAAATTCTCAGATGCCTCCAGGAAGTGACGTACAACTGGGCCCATGTGAGGAACAGGCTGGTGATTGGGCAGATCTTTGGCCTCCTGGAGGCCCGATTCAGGTGCCTTCACAGGTCTGGGAGTGCGCTCATGTACAGGCCATAAAAGGTGGGACAGATTGTATTGGTCTGTACAATGTTGCACAATATCTGCAGCAGGCAGCAACATACTCCTACCCCCAGATCTGGATATTCCTCCCCCAGAGGATGATGATGCTGTGCCAGTCGATCACATGCACCCGCGCACTTAGAGCATTGAGGCTAGGGATGGACGCATAACCCGTGAAGAACACAATAAGAACTTTTTCTAAATTTCCCCTCCACTCAGCACTTCCCTTGCACCTTACTGTATATCATGCACAATCACAGTAAACACGTTTGAAAAAATTGAATGTCCTGTCATTGATTCAAGTAGAAAGAATGTATTTGGAAGAAACGTGAATGCACCCATACCCTGTAACTCCATCCCCAATTGTTCCCCTGCAACCCTCCACCAAAGATCCTCCTCCTTCCCTCCCCAAATGCCCCCTCTCCAAACACACCCCTCATCCCTCTCCAAACACACACAGTGGAGCACCCAGTCAGTGTAATTGTCACAGACATGGGGCTTTTGGCAGACTCTTGTGTGGGACATAGTCTCTGTAACCGGCTCCTTGGGCTGTCTTGCTGGGGGGAGCCCTCAGTGGTGGTCATGGATATGGATGGGTCTAACCCCTTGGCCTGCATTTTATCCAGGTAGAGTTGGACGACATGTTTCAGGACCTCTACCATGGCGGGGGTGATCTTGTTCCACTCCCTCCCTCTTCATGCAAGTGTAAGGAGGGTGGCAGTGGCACGGCCTTAGGACTTGGCATGCCTGCAGATGGAGGCCTGCTCAGATTCCCTCATGAGTCGCATCTCGTGTAGCTGTTCTTGTGTTATCACAGTGAGTCCTCCCATCTGGACCTCTATTGCATGCAGGTGTGCATATATGCAATGGAGGCTGTGCAGTGGTAATGGTGGGGGGCTATGGATTGATGTGGGGCTTTAACAAGCTGAGCTATATGTGGTGTTGTTGTAATCCTCCTCCTCTTACTCAGTGGAAATTCCACTACAATGGCCTAGTGGCTGCCCATGGTAGTGTGGAGGGCCAAAGAAGGGACAGTGGGGCCACTGACTACAGGTGTGGTGGTTGTAGCAGTGGGTGGCAGTGGTGGAGATGGTGCCAGTGGTGGCAATGGTGGTGATGATGATGGCGATGAACTGGTGGTGGAGCTGATGGTTGCTGCGACATGGCAGTTGTACTGCCCTGCTGCCTGAGCCTACTTGCCTTTGCACGTCTGCCTGCAGCTGCTCGGCCTGATGACGATCCCGGGGCATCACTATCGGAGTACTGTGTGAGTGTTGCGAAGAGATGAGCATGCTGTTAGTATTCTGGTTGTCATGACTGGGGGATTGTATTACATTCATCCACATTGTGTGTGTACTGCTCTTGTCATGAGGCTTCTCTGCTCTGTTGGCTCTGATGGGTGCATCTACATGTCGGTGGTGCGAGTGCACATTGCATGTTGGTCTGCCAAGGGGGCCTGTTGTTGTGTATGTGTGGGCCTATGATTCATGTACTGTCCTCCCTTGGCACACATGTGTAGGGATGTACACATTGGCAACAGTGCTTGTGCAAGGCTACTTCTACCCGCATCCCCTTGCATTTGTCTTTGATAAGGCCATTTTCTGTGACTGGCATGTGTTTGACTTTCTCCTTGGGGATGCATGTATTTGGATGCAGAATAGCATTTACATGGGGGGTTTTTGTACTTACCACCATCATCTTGGTACCTGGCTCCTGCCTCTGCCCTCTAACACCCTCTATGCCCTCCAAGTGAAGGATGGAGCTACACCTTTCCTCCCAGAGCATGAGGTAGAGGGGTGCCACAGTTGCTTCTCCTGTGGCTGAGGATTCCCTTCTGTGGGTGGTGATGATTTTGTGCACCATCAGACGCAGGTCGTCCCAGCGCTTGTGGCAGTCCCTAGTTGTGCTAGGGACAGTCCCCACTACTGTCGCACTGTACACAACCTCTTGCTATATGGCGTTCTTCCGCTGTTTACTGGTTTTGCGGTATCCAGCCCCAGCTCATTAGCATGCTGGACAACTGTGTCCACCAATGCTGTCAGTTCTGCCTCAGAGAACTTGGGTTTCCTGATGCGGACATCAGGGGCACGTGCCTTCTTTTTCTGTGACATGTTTTGTACCTACTTTCGCACTGAATGGCAACAGGAAATGAGAGATTGAGAGTGGATTGTGTTTTTCAAGATGGCCACTGGAGATCTTCCCATTTCATCAGTGATTCTTTTTCCACTGCCGGTACTTCCGTCATCCGAAACTCTGGTGCTGGTGATTGCGGAACTTTGAATGCCGGTATCAGTGTTAGTGGCACATATTTGCTGGTAATACAGGCTGATTGCTGTGGACGCTGGTAATACAGTGATGCCGGTATTACCATTTTCGGAAGGGGGTGGACACGTGCCCAAGGACTTGTAATGTGCCGATATTTCCAGCAGTCACTCTGCCTGAAATGATAATTCAGGCGTTTTACTGAACTCATAATAAGGCCCATTACCTCCAAATTCCAGTACTTATTTTTGTGGTTACCCCTTAATTAAAGAAATCGTCATCCAACTTTGATTGCCCTGCCCCTTTTGCCACTGGAAGTATACTCACCTCACATATTCCCTAATCCCCTATTTAAACCTGTCCTCTCTTCCAGCCTGCAGTACCTTCTAAGAGCAGGGCTTAAGGAGCAACTTGAGAAATGTTCCCTACCAGAGCAGACCCGTGCGGCTAGGGTAGTGTCGGGAGGTGTGAACATCCCTTCTCGAAGGCTGCAGTTGAGGCAGTCAGGGGGGAAGGGAAAAGGACCTTGCAAGTTCCAGGAAGAATAGTCGGATGGTTGATGGATCTGTAAAAAAATAAGCCTAGAAGGAAACATCGCTCCACATCAGAGCTAAGAGAAGGAGCAGCCAACATGATCAGAATCTGCAGGGACCATGAAAACACCTGTGCTTCCAGGAAAAGTGACACGTATAATTAGGAGGAATGTGCAGCATTTGTTTGTAGGAGAGAAAAGAAAAAGGACAGGACATTTACATGCAGGCCTTATTCTAGTACAGGGTCACTGCAAAGGTAAAAAGAATCACCTTGATATATGAATAATAATCGAATGGATTGGGGCTGCACAGCACTTTCTTTCAGTGAACGATATTTAGGGGAAACATGGACTAGGTTGCCTGCATGGTGTATCCAATCTGTGTTTTTCATGCTGCACCTGTGAACCTAAGGATGCTACAGCCCTTCGGATCTCACACTCATTTTGCTGGGGAACTAATCTTGGAGGCAGCACCTTGAGATAGGAGTGGCAATACATATCCTCTGCTTCAAAGAGTTTTCTATTAGGAAATTGGGTGATAACATTTAGGGTTGACTGATCCCCATTGTTATCACTTCTCTCCTCTCTCTATGAAAGGCTGGATCATCTCCCAATTGGAGTGATCCAGGCTGTTTGGATTTAGGCTTGGAAAGAGTGGTAACCCCAATCCTGAGAAAATCTATTGGTCATGCCCTGAGAGAGGATTGGCCCTAGGAGCTACTCCCACTCAAATAGAATATTGACTGGCATCCATGGGTTGCCAATCTGCTCTATCCTGAGGAGAAAAGGAAATCTGACATGGGGCACTGGACTTGAACACTTGTATAAGGGAGAGTGGACAGTGCTGCTCCTGAGCCTCATGAGCTTCATATCTCAGCATATGATGGTTGGTCCAGGTTGAGAGGAGAGCATGGAGACAGGGAGGACACTGTCTGAAGCACCCCCTGAGAACAAGAAGAAGTGGTAAACTCAAAGAAAAGGGAACCTAATCATCACTAGGAGGGGTATAGTGTAGTAGTAGTAGCAGCAGTAGTAGTAGTAGTAGTAGTAGTAGTAGTAGTAGTAGTATCGGATCTGGGAGATCCAGAGTCACACATAGGCGACATGGCTGGGCCACTGGGATATTCAGGACAGATGCAATTGTCCAGATACTTACTAGGATTCAGTATGTACCATGTTGTACATGGAAGAAGATATTCCAGTACCAATGGCTCCTGATGTTGCTGACATTAAGACACTGACCCAGTAGTGGGTTAGCTCCCATTTTTCATTTGAGTGCGTCCCATCCAAAAATGCCTTTTAAGATTCCTATAAGAACTTGTAGGATTTTTGTTACAATAATAACAACTTTAATAACACCGCAGTACTCATATAAAATCTTATAAGTTTGAAGTAGGACTAGTGTAAAATCTTGTAGATTATACTCTACATAAAAAAAATGTAAATGTTCGCTTGTTCAAAATCTTAAATCTCCGAAGGTTCTTCACTGATTGCTTTGAAATTTTGACAGAATGTTGCATTTGAATATGCGCTAGTTTTTATATACCTACTACATATAGATGTCACACCTGTGACAGGTAAAAACATGTTTTCTGGGAAAAACAGCGCCATCTGTTGGACGTAAAAGCGACACACGCTATACTAAATATTTTACGATTCCATTTCAATGTTTCCGATTTAGAATGGCTCAAATAGGTGCCGAGGAAGCAGCAGAGCGACATGCAGCCAGACTTGAGGATGCACGGTTGCGAGCACGCCGATCGTGCGCATCGCATTTAAGAATGTATGAATTTGGCTGATGAGTGCAGCAACTGCCAAGAGCTATAATGCTCATGGCAGAGCGCTGAGGAACACTAACTGAGCTAAGTATCATTCCATGCGGTGTTTATCCTCCAGCAGGCAAGGTAGCACAATGCAAACTCTGACCCATGAAGAAGGATAAGCGGGGGCACAAAATGCGGACTACAAGCAAAGAGGGAATGGAACTGCACTCTCTGCCTCCACCACTGGCACCACTGAGAGGGGGAAAGACTATATAACTGACTCCTGGATTATTGGGGGGGCAAGTGGAGGGGGGTTGTTTTGAGCTTTCTCTTTTCTTTCTTTTCCATTTAACCAGACTGAGCCACAGCAACACGTGGCTGGGGAAAGCTAGTAAGTAATATATATGCAGATTTATTTAATCCTGTAGGCCTATACTGGCATCAATCACAAAATCAGATTCACCATTTGTGTCACAATTTCTGGTGAATTGGGTATTTTCTGTCTGTTGTTGTCTCAGGGAGATCGAATCCGGTGCGAAGTGTTGGCGTTCAGTTGTGTCACGGAGCAACAGCTGATTGATCAAGGCAGTCTGTACATTGATTTGTTGTCTAGTGTCTCATATAATCTGGTGAGGGATAAAAGAGCAGTGTTCCTTGCTGTTAGAGTTAATCCGAAGGATGGCATTAAGCTGACTTTTGGAGGCATCGGTTGTTGGATTTGCCAATTCTGCACTTGTTTTCTCGGTGTGGGATTTGCCAATGAAATGGATAAGGCGATGAACCGTCAAACATAATTGAAGATTGCGACAAGTTAAGAGTGCAGTAAAGGGGGAGAGAGATGTCTGAATGAGGAGCAATAATCAGAGTTTCTGAATTTACTAAGAATGAGTTCAGTTACTCTATTGTATTTACTTCATTATTATGCTTTTCCGTGTGTATATCACGAAAGGGTAATGAGTTCTACTTGTGCCTGTCTTTCCGCGTCCTGTATTAGGTTCACTGTGCTAGGTTTGCAATGGATGAGCACAGCCATGTGAACTTCAAACAGTTCTTGGGCCTTGTCAGGGTCAAAAAATCTCAATTTGGTTGGTGAGGATTTGTTATTAACAAGCATTTCACATTGATTGTCGGGAAGCCGGTGCTTGTCTCTTCGAACCCTGCTGACATTAAGGAGTTGGGCAAGGTAGTTATGTCTGTAGAGGAGGAGCCAAAAGCCTCCACCGGAAGTCCCGCCCCTAACTTGCCTATCTGTTGAGAACCAGAAATAGTGACAAAGGCGACACCTGTAATGATGCCTATAACACGAGCAGCATGTGATGCAAAGTATCCATTAAGGAAACCATTTTTTATGTATCCATGGAAAGCTGACAGCCTCTTGGGAAAGATCCCTGAAGAACATATGAAGACGGATGAAAGAAGGGGCTGGTGATGTCACATAAAGCAAAGTGACACACCTCAGAAGAGATTATAAGACAGAAGGTGGATAGACCATATAGAATCTAATGGCGAAATTAAGAATCAAGTAAACTTTCATATGCGGAATGAAGATTACACGTGTCGCTATTTAGCCAATAGATTGCGGTGATGCGCCAAGGTGTATATATGCATTGGAGTCTGGAAGTACCACGCTTTAGCAAACTGAAAACCCTGTGAATAGAAGGACTTGAAGTGTGGCGCAGCAGAATAAGCCTGGCTGGAGATGGAAGGAGAATCGAGAAGGTTTGCCTGTCCCACTGTCAAGGACTGGGCCAGCCAAGAAGCTGGTTATCTATCATAGAAAGATACAATGAACGAGAAGGCGAGAGCTGAGCTCATATTAAGGTGTGGCAGAAGGAATTTTCCATTGGGGTGGCAGGTTTTATTCATTAAATGGTAGTAAGCACTACGAAGGAGCTCAAAACGTGGTCTCCAGTCACATGGTCAGATGAAAATAGACTTTGGGCAAGCTCCCCCGAGACCGGAAGATAAGGTCATGCTCATACTAACTTTTATTCCCAGGAGCAGTGATACTTACAAGGCCAAGTTCAAAAGACTATTCTCATGGCAGACAGCTCGAGTAATGATAGATGATGGGCTGGGTAG
The DNA here is from genome assembly GCF_040938575.1 of Ambystoma mexicanum. Lineage (NCBI taxonomy): Eukaryota > Metazoa > Chordata > Amphibia > Caudata > Ambystomatidae > Ambystoma > Ambystoma mexicanum. The sequence continues at coordinate 1,046,498,169 of NC_090924.1, forward strand.
GCATGGTCAAGTCAGACCCACCAGCACCTGGGGAACCAGCTTGCATGCTGCTAACGAGTGGAATATTCCAGAATGGTACAGCATGCCAACCAATTATAAAGGGACAAGTACCAAAGAGCCTTATAGTTTAGAGATCCAATAAGACGTTGTGTATTTGATGACACTCACAATGGCTTGCACTAGGGGTGGGCAGAGTCCACCTGACAATAGAGACCCAATCAAATCACCAAACCCCATAGAAAGTATACCTAAATGTTTCCCATTACCCTAACAACAACCCTGCATACGTTGTCTTAGTTTGCCACGTAGTGTGACGTCAATGGTAACAAGGTTTTGGTATATAGGTGTGTTTTTTATAAAATATTCTGAGATCTTACTGTCAGACATCCTATGATGTCCATTGTACTCCCTGTTTTAGATCATTGTTATTAAAACAGACCAAGTCTTTTGCAAACTTCCTGAGTCAGTTTTACTATTGATGTTAGAGTCATTTCTCCATCCCCATCCACCCTGTAGAATGTTACCTCGTCTTAAAGGGCCTTCAGGTTCATGTCAATAACAGCCTTCTCATCAATTTGTATGCTGTGCACTAGTGAAACTGTTATGTATCAAGGATATTCCGTTGCATTTAGCGCGGGATGGGTTGCTTAAATTAGGAGAACAAAGAGACGTGTTCGATGACGTGCGGTTGTGGGAATGCTTGTGGCTATATTTATATGTGCAGCGGCTTCACTTGAGTTCTTTTTTAATAAATTTATTTTGGCAATTTGTTTGGGAGGAGGCATAGCAGATTTTAAGGTGCTTATGCCTGTTGACATGGCGTTGAATAGATGTAGATATTCGTTCAGAGCTTCTGCTTGTGAACTAACAGAACAATCACTATGTATGCAAATTCTTACTTTCAAAGCAAACAAGCTTTGCGGGAAACAACAGGGTGCTTACAGCTGTATTGCTGCACTGCTAAACAGCTAAACATCAATTCACAGTAGTATTTCCAAGGAGGCGCATGCGCAGATGCGCTCACATATCCAATATATGGTTCATGGGAAATGTGGGCGGAGCTTAGGAGCCCCTCTGAAGTAAAATGCCAATGGCTCAGTTTGTTGAGCTTAAAGATGAAAGAAAGAAAGATTGTAAAGTAAAGGTTAGGTTTCTGAAAGTAATCAGCAATAGTCTCCTTTTGCTGAGAATGCAGTCCGGGCCGTAAGGCAGCGAAACAGCACTTCACAGTAGCACTTCCACAGATGCGCATGCTCCCAAGATATGGCTGATGGGAAATGTGGGCCGAGCTTAGGATCACCTCTGAAGTAAAATGCCAAAAGCTCAGTTCGTTGTGCCACAATGTTTCCTTTTGCTGAGAATGCAGTCCAGGCAGGAAGGCAGCAACCAGCACTTCACAGTAGCACTTCCACAGATATATATATATATATATATATATATATATATATATATATATATATATATATATATATATGTGTGTGTACTGCACATTTTTGAGATAAATATTACATATTGGAAGTTAATGGAGTAGTGCTAGATGGTTGTATACAAAATTGAACATCAGGCTAACACTAGAGTACATATATGCCTAGAGTGAACTAATGTTACAACATGTCCGCCGTGCTAATGCATATATTTCTGTAAGGTTTCATTAAGAAATCCTTAATTTATCTCTACACTAACCATACATGGATGTGCACACAGAGCTAAATTTGCAGTGAGCACTAGAGATTCCCAGAAAAGGAAACATTGTGAAAGCGTTTTGGAAAAACACCACATGAAGTCATCTACACGAGGTAAGACAGAATTAGGTCGGTCAGGGGAAAAGACGTTATTACTTCTTTAGCTGCTATATTCAGCTGACACACACAGGAAAACACAACTGAAACTAACCGCAGGGATTCTATATTTTACCTGTTGGGAGAAAACGGTTTAGTCAGTTGATTTGATCACTGGAGAACACTTCAGTAGAGAGAAGCTGTGGTCTCTGAATATTACAATATGTTTGAGACACAAGTGATAAACAAGTATCAAATGATTAGCTAGTGAGATAAGGGCAAGTTAATGCATTACACAACTTGAAGTGGTAGCATGCAGTTTTTCAATGGAACTTAAGTTTCGTTTGTTATTGTACGAGGCTGCAGCCAGAAGTGCAATTAATGATGGAGGATGTGACTCTGGTTGTCCAGATAACCAATGAGTTTCGAGCAGGAAGAGTTATCAATTGATGAAAGATTTTGAAATGCACAAGAGGATTGATTGAAAGTATTTCAGCTAGAGGGATTTATTTATGCATATCTGTTTGATTTTGTTTAAGCCACCTGAAGACGATCCGTACGATTGAAACACGTACATGTCATGGACAACATTATTTCAATGCTGTCCTAGCTGTTGGATTTGAAACAATAAAGATACAAATGGGCGTCATTACGAGTTTGCTGGTACAGTAACAATGGTACCCGTAAGCTTGCCGGTACCGTTGTTACCGTACTGGCAAACTACGAGTTCTGCTTGCGGGTGCCTTTGCAGCCACAAGGTCTGACCTGGTGGCCGTACCGTCACCCACGAGAAGAACATGACGGTACCACCCTCCCCTTTCCCACTGAGCCCCATGAGGCTCAAATGGGAATGGGGAAGAATTTTTTCTGGCTCCCCGAAAAGGGCAATTACCGGGTTCGGCAAGGTCGTAATGACCCGGTAATTGCCCTTTTCTAGGCGCCGGTAAAAAATGAATACCAGTGACAGCTGTGCCTGTATTATAGGCACATCTACCGCCAGCCTCGTAATGAGGCCTAAATATGTTCAAAATTACAAATTACTGATTACTGAATATTGGAAAATTTGAGGTGGCTGCTGTGGGGTTTTACGCGGGTCCCCAAACCGCGTAATAAGGCACGCGGGAGCCGGGGATTTGTGCAACCTTTTTATTTTCTCCTTCAACCAGAACTGTCCTTTTTCTGTCCCGCCCCCTCCCTAGCCCAACGTCACTTCCCTATCCGGGAACTGAGACCGCAACGGCGGTCTGCCCACACAACGATGTGGGCGGGCTGCATAGCCCTGCTTAACGATCCGACATCTCCCCCCTTTTTAAACAACCACATGTCTCTTTGTAACTTACTCCATTTCTTCTATGAGTCTCTGGGGCTTGAAGCGACTTCTCTGAGGGCGACCTCTGCTGCCCGGTGTGTGCTCATCCTGACCCGGGGGTGGTGACCTGTCCTCACCTTCTGAGGACTCACTCTCCTCCACGTAATACCTGTCAAGGGCGATGTCATCTTCCCTGTCAGCTTCTTGATGTAAGGTATTATCCGTGTAGCGCCTCTTGGGTTTGAAATACGATATGTTTCTGGTAACGGAGGACTGGTCGGTCCTCTGGGCCGTGATCATTGTACCTTTCTTTTGCGTGACCGTCAGCGGTTCCGGTGCAAACGTGGCGTCCTCCTTGCGCTGTTTTGGTTGCCGTAGCCACACTTGGTCTCCCAATTCCACATTCGACTCCTGTGCTTTTCTTTTGTGATCCGCCATGTCCTTCATTTTGGCTTTGGCGGTGTCATCCTTGTTTCTGGCCTCTGTTTCCAGGGGCGTGGCTTCGGCTGTGCGGGCATCCTCTGGCAGTCGTGTCTGTACTGGCCTGCGGAACATCAGGTCAGCGGGGCAGACGCCCGTTGTACTGTGGGGGGTGTGGCGATAGTCCCTGAGAAACTGATACAGTGCTTGTTCAAAAGGTTTGTGGAGGATGGTCGCTATTTGCAGAGTTCTCTTGATGTTGGCCATGAACCTCTCAACCATTCCATTGGCCTGAGGCCATCGCGGGGTTATCTTCCTATGGTGGAAGCCCATATACTTCGCGAAGTTTTCGAAGTCTGTGCTCATGAATGGCGCTCCGTTGTCAGATTTGATGATCCTTGGTATTCCATATGTGGACAGCATGCGATCTAGTGCCGGGATGACGCTAGTTGCTGCTGTGCTATCAACGATCTGTGCGTCCGGGAATCGTGAGTGTTCATCTATTAGCACTAACACATATGTGCCATTTCTTAGGGGTCCAAAGAAGTCCACCGCCAGTTCTTCCCATACCTTTTTCGGTAGTGGCGACATGTGGAGTGGGTTTGGGTGCGGGGGCGGTGCTACCTGTGCGCACGTTGTGCATTGACCTATGATTTCCTCAACCATCGAGTCCAGTTTGGGGAACCACACTTTTTCCCTCAGTAGTCTCTTGGTGGCCACCACTCCCCGGTGGCTTTCGTGTGCTACTTGGATCGTTCTGGTGCGTAGCGATTTCGGAAGGAGTACTTTGCACCCTTTGAGTATTACTTGATCGTCGACGATGGAAAGTTCGTCCCGGACATGGTCTATTAGTTTGACGTCTGCTCGGACCTCTTCCGACTCGTGCTGCGCCTGTTGACGCATGTGCGCCCTTCTGTCTGCTTGTATGCAGTGTCGCACGATGCGTAGAGCCGGATCTTGTTCCGAGTGTGCAATGATGTCTCCCCAACTGACTGGTAGTGGTTGTAGATGATGCACTACGTAATTGAGATATTCGTCAGCGATGGATGGGCGTGGTGTGGCCGGGCCGATCGGGTGACGTGATAGATAGTCCACGGGATTGTCTTCTTTTCCCGGCCTGTGCTTGATAACGAATTTGTAATCCTGCAGTCTTAGGCCCCATCTGGCTATTCTGGGCGGCATCCGTGATTTGGGGTCTCCATATATTGTGATCAGTGCCTGGTGGTCGGTGATGATGGTGAACTCCTTGCCATATACGAACAGATGAAAATACTCGCATGTCCATACCACCGCTAGGCTCTCCTTTTCCGCTTGTGAGTAGGCTTGTTCTGTCGGGGTTAAGCTCCTACTGGCGTATGCGACCACGAATATGTTTGTCGGTTCCAGGGGGTCAACTTGCGTTAGCATGGCTCCCAGACCCACGGGGCTGGCATCCACTATCACTTCGGTGTGTCTTTTGGCGTCGTAGTACGCCATGTCCTCGGCTTTGGAGATGGCATCACGGATCGCCTCGAATGCCTTTTGACAGTCCGTGGACCAGGTGTATGGTTGATCCTTGCGCGTTAGGAGGCGCAGCGGGTTACTGATGGTTGCGTAGTCCTTTAGGTATCTGGAGCAGTAGCTGGCCAGTCCTAAGAAAGATCGAAGTTCCGTCGTGTTCGTTGGGGGAGTAGCTGAGTTGAGTGCCGCCACTTTATCCGGGTCTGGTCGCATCCCTTTGTCGGAAAATATGTGGCCGAAAAATCGTAGAGAGCCTTTCCCGAACTCGCATTTGATTTTGTTGAGCGTTAGTCCTGCCTCTTGCAGTGCAGCGCACACTCTGTGGAGAGCAGTGTCGTGCTCTTCCTGTGTCTTTCCAAAAACGAGGACGTCGTCGGAGTAGTTCAGGCAGTTGGGCACGTGCCTGATGACTCTGTGTATTTCCTCCTGGAATATTTCTGCGGCGGAGGATATCCCGAAGCTAAGTCTCTTATATTGAAATAAACCCAGGTGTGTAACAAATGTCGTGATGTACCTGGATCCGGGCTCGATCTCTATCTGATGATAGCCTTTGGTGAGGTCTAGTTTCGAGAAGACCTGGGCCCCGTGGAGCAGGTGTATCATGTCCGTAATTCTGGGCGCCTGGTGTCTTTCCCTTTCGATGGCCACGTTGGCCCTCCTCATGTCGACACACAGGCGTATGGATCCGTCCGGTGATTTCTTGGGGACGGGGACGATGGGGGATACCCATGGAGTGGGTCCTGAGACAGGTTCAATAACGTTGAGTTTAATCAGTTTGTCCAGCTCCTCCTCGACCTGGTGTTGTATGTTTATCGGAATGCCCCTGTAGTGTTGGGCTACGGGCGGTATCTTCGGGTTTATGTGCAACTGTACCTTGCGATGCTTTAGTTTTCCTAGGCCTTTGAATAGGTTGGGGAATGTTTGCTCGATGGCATCCGGTCTGGCAAAGTATTTATGGGCCATTAACTGATATAGGATATGCACTAAACCCATCTCAACGGCAGTCTTGAAACTGAGAATGCACCCGCTATTGGCTTCCGTCTTCAAGATGTGTAGCGTGATTTTTGCGGCGTGCGATTTGTGCACGCACCATGCTGATATGGTTCCTTTGCATGGCAGCGGGGTCGTGGCACCGTAGGGGTATATGTCCACTGTCGCCTTTCGGATTTTTGGGGGGCTGGGGAGCGAGTTTTACGCCTGTTCACTTATGATATTAACAGTTGCCCCCGTGTCTATGAGGAATTCTAACGGTGTGTTGTTTACTTGAAGCTGGAGCGTTGGGCTGTGCTGGGTGGCTGTGGCGTTGTTGAGAGCCCACACATATCCTTTTTTCCGTTGATCATCCTCTGATGATTGGGATTCACTGCCTGATGGGGATCTCATCTCGATGTACCGGACGAACCGTCTTCTTTGCGATCGCCTTGATCCGTCCGGGGGCCTTCTGTCGTCTCTGGTGTATGCGCTCCTTCGTGGTTTTTCTTCTCTCCTGGGTCCTGGCTGGTCTTCCTCACCTCTGCCTGCTGGTGGGCTGTGTCGCGAGCTTCTCCTTCTCTCTAGGTGTCTCATTTTGCTGGGTCCCTGCCCCGGTGGATTCTTGCATACGGCTCTGTAGTGGTCCATTCCGCCACATGCGGCGCACTTTTGTCCAAGTGCAGGGCAGTCTCCCGCGTGCGGATACTCGAATCCGCATCTGTAGCACGTGGCGTCCGTTCCTTTCCCACTCTGTGGGGGGGCCGTGTATAGTTTATTGATGGACTCAGCGGTCGGTGGCGGGTGTTGAATAGTGACCTTGCCTAGACTGTCGAGTTGCGACTCCACTGCTGCTTCCATCCTGGCAAGTGCAAGGATTTCCTCTAGGGACCTTTGTTTCTGGAGAAGCTGTTTCCTGAATGGCTGTGAGATGCAGCCTGCTATAACTTGAGATCTTAACGCCTCATCATTAGAGTACTTGTGGAACTCACAGTACTTTAGCTTGATGCGTAGGCGCATCACGAAATTGTCGAGGGATTCCCCTTTCTCCTGTCGCGTGGTGTGAAAGACGTGGCGCTCGTAGTCAATGTTTGTATGGGGCGTGAAGTATTCCGATAATTTTCCATGTAGTTCCGCATAGGTGACGGTGTCTACGTTCATCAGTTCGCCTGCGATGTCCCTGACAGCGGGGCCTACTGTCATGAAGAGGGTGTTTTTCAGCATTGCGTTGTCTGTCAGCCCTATTGCCCCAGTGTAGAATTTGAAATCCCTGAGCCATATGACCCATCTGGGTCCTAGGTTAGAAGTGTCTCGCACATCAAATGGGCCCGGTAGTGGTAGGTTATGGGCAGCCGTACCTGAAGTCGGTGCCTGTTGATTTCCATCGTTCGCTGCTCCCGAACCATCTGACGAGGAGGCTACGGGGCTTGCTGGGCCTGACATGGTCGCTGTGACGGTCGCGCCGTGTGGCAATGTGCCGCCTCTTTTCTGGCTGTAGCTTGCCCTTGCGATCCTCACGGGCTGGTGCGTGCCGGCGGTGCCTTGTGGCGATGGGTAGCCTCTTTGCCGGCTCTGGCGTGGCTGGTGCGTGTGCCGGCCTTGTTGGTGTCGAGTTCAGAAATTTTTTTTTTTTTTTTTTTTTCTTGAGGCCCCCCTCTGGGCCTCCCGCCGATCGCGTGTGGAAGTGGGGGAGGGGGGCGGGACCCTGGCGACTTGCCTCCGGGCCTGCGCGTGCTTTTGCAGGCGCCTCCGCACCCGCTCCCTCACGGCTCCTAATGCTGCGGCCGCCCGTGCCTGCGGCCTCGCAGCTGGCAATGGGAGGTGCGCCGACGCGCCACGCCGCTCGACTGCGGACCTCCGCGGAGCTTCTATGGCGTTGCGCCGATGCGCCTCACCCGCTCTCCTGCGGGTTCGTGAGATCCTCGTCGCCAGTTGTGGGGTTTTACGCGGGTCCCCGAACCGCGTAATAAGGCACGCGGGAGCCGGGGATTTGTGCGACCTTTTTATTTTCTCCTTCAACCCGAACTGCCCTTTTTCTGTCACGCCCCCTCCCCAGCCCAACGTCACTTCCCTATCCGGGAACTGAGACCGCAACGGCGGTCTTCCCACACAACGATGTGGGCGGGCTGCATAGCCCTGCTTAACGATCCGACAGCTGCACACCAAAATAAGCAAATTAGTTTCACTGTACAGCTAGTTGACACTGCTGTTCAACAGAAAACTAAGGAGCCTGTGACTGTTAGGAATCTGAAGGAGCAAGAACCTTTAATATTAATTGGAGAAAAACTGTTTTCTCCATGTTGTATTATTTAAGTAGCATAACAGATGTTAAATATCATTTTAGCACTTGTTCAATCAATTGAATCACGGATTGACATTCTCCATGAGCCCCTGCTAAAGGTAAGTCTTGTCCTGCAAACAACGGGTTCCCGTCAAGTACACCAGCTGGCACAGCGATACATATACTCGAAGGTAATGGGGGTAAGCTTAAATTGAGAAAAAAGAATTGACCTCAGATGTTCTAGAAGAAACACATGTACAGATATGGGCCTCATTACGACCCAGGCGGTAAGTTACCGCCTGGGCCGTGACTTTACCACCATGGCGTAAACTACGTTTACGCCATGGTGGTTGGCGGACTTACCGCCCCATTCCGACCTTGGCGGGGCGGTAAGTCCCCAATCCCCATTTACCCTTCCCCATTCCCATTTTTGCCCCATAGGGCATAATGGGAGTGGGGAAGGCGTTAATTACGCCACCGTAAATTACGGTGGCGTAATTAACTCCATGGTCCCTTAGCGCCATGGATTTTAACACCTGCTAAAAGCAGGTGTTAAATCCGCCATGGCGCTAAGGGACCTCGTACTCAGGCGGTAAGGGTCGGCGCTGTTTACGCTGCCGTAAACCCCTTCCGCCTGGGTCGTAATGAGGCAGTTAGCACATTCTGTATCAGTTTGTGGGGGATGGAAATGTAGGAGCCCTAGAGCGGATTGCTTCGAGGTGGAACAGTTAGACAGTCGCCCTTCCTCACTGTTCACCTATTCCTTTCTTATGCTAATATACATTCTCCCCATTCTACCTACACCTAACATTGAATAACAATGTGTGACCAGAAAAGGGACAGTGGCTGGTTATTAAGCATACTAAAAGGAGCAGTTAACAAATATTCACTGGCTCTTTTTATGCATATTCTTTAAGATAGTCAAATCCATTTTTAATAAAAATGGTTCAGTGGTAAATGGGAAATATAGATTCTTCTTGCGAGCAAGCCAAGACAAATGTTTGCATTTGTGAAGTCATTCATGGCTGAAAAAAGGAAAGAAGTGCCATTGATCAATTTCAGAGTGCCATGAATGGGCAGCCGTGATAACAATGCCGTGTATATGCATGGTACACGTATTTGCATATGTTGTCTTTGATTCGCTTCGTATTTCACATGTTTGACGCACTGGAGAATGATTTAGTGCATGATAAATGTGAGTGTGCGTAAGATGATACATGCAATCTTTACGGTTTTCTTTTTTTTTGCCAGGTTATAGAATGCAAAGGAATACAATACGTGTGGAAAATGACAAAACCCTCACTGTTATCGTGTCAACTCTCCGTGTGACTGAAGTAGCTAAATATGGAAAGGATACAATGAAATATTAGCGCGGAAGGCAATACCAAAGTAAACAGATTTCCATGACTACAATTGTGCACAGGTAAGCCTGTCTTGCATTCGATTCTCACTCTTCCCATGGTCTACCCATCTATGCAATTCACCTAATTATTTTTGGCTACTCCCTTTTACTGCCAGTTTTCATAAAGCGTTTCCATTTTGAATCAACTTTCAACCACATCGATATTACCTTTACAAGAACAAAAATGGTCTTCTTTTAGTAATTTCAATTCAAAGGTACTTTTTTAGTTGCTCCCCGAGACTACCCAACAACACGAGCTACTGTTGTGAAGTATGAGCATCAGTGGCGACTGCTATCATAGGGCGCCTGGCGCCGCCCCCCAGAAAGAGGAGAAGCTAAAAGACATTGGGCCTCATTAGGACCCAGGCGGTAAGGGGTTTACGCCGGCGTAAACCATGGCGCCCCTTACCGCCTGAGTACGAGTTCCCTTAGCGCCATGGTGATTTTAACGCCTGCTTTTAGCAGGCGTTAAAATCCATGGCGTTAAGGGACCTTGTTGTTAATTACGCCACCGTAATTTACGGTGGCGTAATTAACGGCTTCCCCACTCCCATTATGCCCTATGGGGCCAGAAATGGGAATGGGGAAGGGTAAATGGGGATTGGGGACTTACCGCCCCGCCAACCTCGGAATGGGGCGGTAAGTCCGCCAACCCCCATGGCGGAGTTGGCAGCTTAGCGCCATGGACCATGGTGCTAATAGCGCCATGGTCCTCCGCCAAGGTCCTAATGAGGGCCATTCAATCAGAGAAGATGCATTTCCTTTGCCAACAGCGTGGGGGCGCTGTGGCAAGGCAACAATACCACCAGTGTGTATAACTAACAATAAGGGCAGGGCCCGGCTTTCACAGCGGGGCGCGTCCCGTTTTACTCTTCTTTTTTCAATAGTAGAGTGCGTGGAGCTCAATGCTCCACGCACTCTACGTAAGCCCCTTTAATTAGCAGGCTGGCGGGGCGCTTCAGGGGTGGCCCCGCCAGTATAAACTGTGTGCAAACAGCGCACTAAAGAAATGAAATTCCCTCCCTTTTTTTGGGGATGACACGAACACGACGAGTCACGACTGTTTCTGTTTGGGCCCGCGTAGTGTAACACCACGCGACCCCAGTCAGCACTGAACGACGTGTAGGCCAGGGCCTACACCTCTTTCATTCAGTGTTGCTGACTGCTGTCAACTTGGGGCCTTGTGTCTGTCCCACTCCCTGGGGCCTTGGTGGTAGTGGGCCTGGACCCAAGGGCCTTGGGCCACGGACCGTAATAAAGCAAGGCCCAGGCAGGCGTGCTGCTGCCCGTAGGAATCTCCAAAATGTGCCGTTTTATATTTTCGGAATTTGTCGACAAGAAATGCCGAAAATATAAAATTGCACAAGTCAGAACCCAGGGAGAGCCCGGCAGTGCTGGTGGCCAGGCCTAGCATGATGTGGGAGGGGTCGCGGATGTCTGGAACCCTGCTCTGAGAGGGAGATTTCACCAGAGAAATCGGGAGAAGGGATTTTTCCCATAGGATTCCATTCGGGATTTACTTATTTTAGGCGGGAGACCGTGGAAAATAGCACTATTTTTAATTTTAAAAAATCAGGAAGATTCACATGTTTGTTATCCTTCTCCTGTGCCTGCATCATGGGAACTATATTTCCTTTTAGCCATGCTGAGGAGGAGGGTAGCCTCTCCACTCCAATCCGTGGGCAAAACCTTCCGTGCTGCACAGTACAGACGACCTGCTGACTGTAGGCCCCAAGTTCTGAAAGGCCTCATGGGAGGGCTTGTGCTGCCTCCCCTATATGTCTCAGTCAGAGGCCCACGTCAGATCCAGGCCTCGCCCCCACTGCAAAGGGGCTTGGCTGCTAGGACTGCAGAACCGCCTGGCCGGCCCTCACTGCACCTCACTCCTCTGAAGCTCTGCTAATGCACCTCTTGGGGCCGAACTGCAAACCTGGAAAGCTCCTCATCTCCCCAGACTAGGTGTGCAGGCCTGTGTGGGGTTCCTAATGGTCAGGCCGATGTTGGGGGTGCAGGGACCCCACTGGAGCCTCTCCTTCGCTGGCACACCAGTGCACTCAATACTCCTGCAGTTGCACAGGAGCTCAGCTGCTGGCAACGGCAGTATCACCCAGCCTGTCCCTACCACCACTCACTTCTCTGCCACCCCACCTCCAGTGGTCAGACCCCACCCGAGCCACTCTTAGCCTGCCTCACCTCCTGGGCCACCGGTGCACTAGGTTCTCCACCGGCTGCGACATGCCCAGGACACCATCTTGTTGCTTTGCGGTGGGCGCCCACTCGGTCCGGCATCTATGCTCTTGCCACCGGGGTCCAATAGCAGGACAGAACCACCTTACACCTCTCGCTCCCGCCCCCCGCTGCCAGGCAGGCATTGCAGCCATTTGGTGATGGGGAACCAGCAGGAAGGGGACCGCACTCCGGAGCCCGTGGATTAAGCCCCTGCCATGATCTGCATCCCAGCCATGCCCCTGGAGTTGTACATTATTATATATGTTGAGAACTTTCTCATACATGTCTCCATATATTCGTCCCATGTGCAGCCCTAGACAAAATAGATTGTACGGAAAGTTCAGCAAATGTGGATTCCATCGGGATCCTGTAACCTTTTCGGCTTACATTCTCTCGCCTCTGGATTTTAATGTCGCTTGCTTTTTGAGCAGCCTGCCCCACATCTGTAAAAACCTTTCAGCGGTTCTAATGGTTGGCCAATTGTTATGACCTTACTAGTCCATTGACTGAAGGGATTCGCATTGCATGGTCCGTTGCAGCTCAAGATGTATTTCAGAAGGTAACGCACATTTTCTCTATTCTGCTCTGGGCATTTTCCCTTTGTAAAGCCAGGCAACGACTGTTCCAAGGAGAGCGGCACAATGTGCCAAACTGGATCATTATGCCCAGTTGCTACTCTGGCCGGAAGAATGCCTTTAAGGATTGGGTATATCATTGCCAAAAACAGCCAAAGTGTTCTGTCAGGCCGAGAGGAAGCCATCACAGCCTGGGCTCCCCACTCCCCCAGACCAGCTTCCCATTCTGGACAGCAATTAGTGACTTTCCAAACTTTTCATATGTATATGTATGTTAATGACAGGCAATGAACTGGAGATGAAGAGCCCCCCAACACAGGCCGATCTCTTCAGCACATCAAAAGGCGCACAAAGGCGGCCGTAAAAAAGTCCGCCATCGCCGAGCCCTCACTTTTGTGAGTTGAATTAGTTCTGCGAGCAATGAACCTGATCTGTTTCCCGGCCAGGGCAAGTCTGGTGAGTTTGCTGTGAGCCATCATTAGCACAAGAGGGATTTGTGAAGATAATTGACTGACGTGGATACTGCTGCCTGTCACAACAGTGGCAAGGGCCTGCGCGCACTTTGGGCCTCATTAGGACCCTGGCGGAGAGGGTTTTACGCCAGCGTAGTGCATGGCGTACCTCTCCGCCATACTACGAGTTCCCGTAGCGCCATGGCGGCCTTTTCCGGCTGGTTTTACCAGGCGGAGAAAACCATGGCGCTACGGGACCTCGTTGTTAATTACGCCACCGTATTTTACGGTGGCGTAATTAACTCCTTCCCCACTCCCATTATACCCTATGGGGCAAAAATGGGAATGGGGAAGGGTAAAATGGGGAATGGGGATTCACCGCTCCGCCAAGGTCGGAATGGGGCGGTGAATCCGCCAACCCCCATGGCGCTATCGGCGGCTTTCCGCCATGCTTCGCGGTGCATTTAGCACCGCGAAATCCGCCTGGGTCGTAATGAGGCCCTTTAAGAGTTGTGTGTCCCACTTGTTTATACTTTTCCACACGTTTCTGAGTAATAATGAAATTCGCTCCTCCAGAAAAGAAAACTGTGTATTGAAAAAATGTGTTTGGTTTTTAAACGTGCCTGCATTTTCTATCTGTATTGGGAGAAAAAAAAAGGCAAGGGCCCTCATTACAAGTCAGGCGGTGGACCATGGTGCTATTAGCACCATGGTCCAAGCCGGATTCCGCCATGGTGGATGGCGGAATTACCGCCCCATTCCAAGGTGAGTGGGGCGGTAATTCCCCATTCACCATTTGCCCTTCCCCATTCCCATTTTTGCCCCATAGGGCATATTGGGGATGGGGAAGGCACTAATTACGGCACTGTAAATTACGGTGCCGTAATTAGCACCAAGGTCGCTTAGCGCCTTGGACTTTAACGCCTGCAAAAAGCAGGCGTTAAAGTGTGAATCAGGCGTTAAGGGTGAACGGCGCCGACGGCGCCGTTAAACCCTTAACGCCTGACTTGTAATGAGGGCCGTTTTGATCTGAAAAAAAATGATCTGAAAAAAAATTGTAGTGGCTCACAACAGAGGTAAAAAAATAAATACCTTTATCAGGTGTTCTACAAGCGAGAATGTGATAGTCGTCCATTGAGTGAGGTCGCATTATGCAACAACTCAATGGCCCTCATTACGACTTCGGCGTTAACCAATGGCGCTAATAGCGCCATGGTTAACGCTGGTAACTTACTGATTCCGCCAATGGTAAATGGGGAATTACCACCCCATTCCAACGTTGGCGGGGCATAATTCCCCATTTACCATTGGCCCTTCCCCATTCCCATTTTTGCCCCATAGGGCTCAATGGGACTGGGAAAGGCGGTAATTACGGTACCGCAAATTGCGGTACCGTAATTACCTCGAAAGTCCCTTTGCGGGTCCCTACTTTAACGGCTGGTCCAAACCAGCCGTTAAGGTCGGGAGCCGCAAAGGGACCTCGTAATCAGGCGTTAAGGGTTTAACGGCGCCGACACCTTTTACTGCGCCGTTAACCCCTTAACGCCAGGGTCGTAATGAGGGCCAATATATCTATAGGAACATATAAACGCACTTTTCCTCATACGTGTACACAATGCATAGGACAATAGCAGCTGTTCCCATTCTAAGTAAATGGCCAGGGCGACACACTCCGGCCCAATGCAAGGCAAAGTGACAAGGGATCGGATTGCAAGTACTGCTTTGGTGCTGTGTACTCGTGCAATCGTTGGATAATGTGGCACTGGTACCTCGATATTTATGAGTGATATTTGCACTTATTGGCTTGTGGAGCATTGGCATTTCCAGTGACTGGCCAATTTTTTTGATGTCACATTGATCAAGCCAGTTGGTGTAAAAGGCAGTTACGAATTGCCTAGTTGTTTGGCAGGAGCAATTTATGTAAAATGGCCCCTGGCAGGGGTGTTGCTAGGTCTGGAAAGGATCTGGGGCTATGCTAATGTCGGGACTGTCTCATGGCTAGCTAGCCTTTTTGGTTACAGCCCCTGGGCTTCCCTTCTACCTGGTGCTACAACCAAAAATCCCAGGGCTATAGCGCCCTCACCCCCTCCCCCAGCAACGCCGCTGGTCCCTGGATAGCAGAGGGAGAGAGCTGTTGAAACACTTTTGTACCGAACGTGGGCAATTATGCGCTGATATTTTGCAAACAGTGGTCTAAATGGGCAGGAGAGGTTGGAAGTGGTGCTCCTCTACTCATTTAAATAAGTTTGACTGTTCCTATACTTTTATTTTTAAAAGAACCCATTCCGAAATAGTTTCATTTTAAAATAAAAGTGTGGGAAGAAGTTGAAACTTGCACTTCATTGCACTGCACTGAACTTTCCCTTAAACAGCAGGTGGGTTTGTTTCTGGGAGGGGTGCGACAATGGGGTTTGCTGGGAGGGGTGTCTGGGGGGCAACCACCAGGGAACATAGTCACACTACTTCTTTTCGTACACTTTGACCACTGGTTGCAAAGAGCGTTTTGCAGGACCAGTACAAACGGTAATGTTTGCCATCATTGCAAGTGACATTTTTCACTGGCCCGGCTGCACAAAAATGGCCGGCACCTGTGCAATGTATGTGCCCTAGCCATCCAGCTTTAATCTGACATCAGTGTATCTTGGGACTGCTTCTTCAAGGGCCTTGCAGTGAAAATCACAGTTCACGAAACTACAAGAAGGCCAAACCCTGCTGGCCGGATCAGAGAAAAGTTGCAGGAGCGCAAATGCATTTTGCACATGACACTAGGGGCCTGATTCATGGAAGTGTTTTATAATGGTGCGAACCCATAGGAAAACGTTCCATGAATCAGGCCCTTGATGTCTGATTTACAAAACCCTTTTTTCAATGGTGCAATACGAATGATAAATGCTAGATAGAAACTTACACTGTATGCACAAGGCCAAAATGTTGGCTTTGTCAATGCTTGTGTTTGAACAGGATCTCAGTGGCTTTGCCAATGCGGTTTTTAACAGGACTTCAGCGAAGGACACGAGGAGTGCTTATAAATCGGGTGCCTGAAGGGCTGCAGCAAGTTCATTTTGTAATGTGAGCTCTGCAAAGTGCACTTTTAAAACCCCAGAACAAAAACATTACAAAAATGTATATATTGCAGCGTTATACAACTGATGACTGGCACATGGTGGTAGATGCTGGTACTTTCTTTACACATTGTACTAATGATTATTCTGGTGCAGCTTCAATGTTACAAGCAGTTAACTCTCTCTCCTTCATGTGTGAAAACCATTTTAATACTGCTCTGAGCCAATGTTCCTTTTCTCAGATCAGTCTCT
Source organism: Ambystoma mexicanum (assembly GCF_040938575.1). Taxonomy (NCBI): domain Eukaryota; kingdom Metazoa; phylum Chordata; class Amphibia; order Caudata; family Ambystomatidae; genus Ambystoma; species Ambystoma mexicanum. The sequence continues at coordinate 1,046,514,398 of NC_090924.1, forward strand.
TGCCTTCTCTTTACAGACCATCAGCAACACCTTACATGAACAAATCCAACCAGTGCAGGTTAACTGTGAAACTCAAAACATCGGACTTCAACCTCCACAGTGCACCTTCCGGGATTTGGAATTCCCATAGCCTGCGAAGGAGTTCATTTCAGTGACCATTCTCCAGAACGACAAGTCGGTGAGCTAGCATGAGTGTTTTGTAGGGTTTGGTGCTCAGGGCACTCCAACTTCTGTTCATCTGTAGTAAAGAAGGCACACAGCTATCTTGTTTAAATATTTTTTTAAAAGAAGCCCATGCTTGTGGGGATCAATGAGGTGGGGGAAAATTCGATGAACAGTACAGACTACAGAATGGCATCTATGACTAGCTGAGAGACTAGCATGTGAAAATGGAAAGTCACACATTTAATGCAAAAAGGCCTGCTTATGGTTCAACGGAAGCAAACCTGTCCATTTGGAAACTGTTTTTCGAAGGAAAGTATTGGGTGGTGGTTCCCAATTATCTCATGATGTCCTGGTATCTTCCAGTTGAATTGTATACAGTAATTTGTTTTACCGCTGAAAAATCCCACAGGCTTTCAAACATCAGAATACCTTCTTTCTAATCTTCACCATTGCTCCCACAGTGCTTGGGAGGGGTTGGGGTCGTGTAATGCAGTCAGAAAAATCACCCCACATTGTAAACAACGTTTTTTTAGAACAGTATTAACAGAACAAACTTGCCCCATTTCTTCCATAAGTATTCATTTGCCAAACAAGCTGCAATACGTACTGTGTGGCTGGTATCACATTTGCTAATGGTCATGTGTGTTAACTCATGATTAGATAACATCGGCAATTATACCCAACTGTACTGGTCGATGATAAGTACAGCAGAGTTGTGTATAATGGCAGATGTTATCTGTGTCTAGTACCAACAAATTATACTTATGTGTTATTAAAGAGCATACCTAACAATGAATACATGATCCCATATGCATATACATATACATGTACATAATCATTTTGCTTATTAACAGGTGTCACTCTTGCCGTAAATGAATTCAGTGGACCCATTGCTCTCAAAACCATTTTCGGGACTCGCACACAGTGAAAAACTGAAGGTGAAAAGACTAGGGCCTGATCGGCCAGATTTAAAAATTGAACAGTCCACAAAAGATAGGGGAAAGGCTTACACACGCACATTTTCCATGGTGTGGTATGAAAAGAAGACATGTCTCACTGGTAGCATTGCTAAGCGGTCTTTGTTCTGCTTCCCCTGCCTGCTGTTTGGAGGTGAAATGGCCTGGACAAAAACAGGAGCTACTGACTTAGAGCATTTGTCAGAAAAAAGCAAGAGACATGAATCGTGCAAACCTCATATTGAGAATATATTACAGCTGCGCATGTTGGGAAGTGTAAACATTGCAACACAGTTGGATAATGCCTATCGCCGGAGCGTGATGAAGCATAATGAGGATGTGGATAAAAACCGATACATCTTGTCAAAGTTAATCGACTGTGTACGTTTTTGTGATGCGTTTGAATTGGCTTTACGTGACCATGATGAAACTGAAGATTCTCTGAATCCTGGTGTATTTAGAGGCGTGGTGGATTTTTTATCCAGCATAGACAGTGCAATGGAACTACATTTAAAAAATTCAACAGTATTCAAGGGCACTTCAAAAACAATTCAGAATGAGCTGCTGGATGCATGCTCACGGTCACCAGAGAGATCATTGTGGAGCAGTTAAAATGCACAGATTATGTGGCTATTCCGGCAGACGATACAACTGATGTTTCCACTAAGACTCAGTCTGTGCTAGTCTATCGCTACATTGATGAACGATATAGAATTGTTGAAAGGTTTAATGGATTTACTCATCTGAAAGACTCTCGTGTGCAGACCATTGCTACTGCCATAATGGAAATGGACAAAGTATTCCCTGAAGATTGCCACAAAAAAGTAATTGCGCAAACAGATGATGGTGCAAGTGTAATGAGGGGGGTGTCTGGTGCAGTCCAAAAGAAAGTAGCTGAAGTGTATCCAAGTGCACATTATGTACATTGCTATGCACATCAGCTTAACCTCATCATTGAACAAGCTTCTTCCAAAATCTCAGAAGCTCACATTTTCTTTAGTGATATCTCTGGCTTCTGTGCATTTTTTTCTTGTTCTCCAAAAAGAACCGAAGTTCTAGATGAGGTATCAGATAAAAGACTTCCAAAACCATCTCACACTCGCTGGAGCTACCATATTCGGATAGTAGAAGCTATATATCAGCACAGGGAAGCACTCCATAGATGCTTTGAGATCATTGAAAAACGGACTGATTTTGAGGGGGGTTACTGTGTGTGAGGCCCGGGGATTCATTCAAACTCTGAAAGAGAAGGAGTTCCTTTTCTTCCTTTTTTTGTTCAGTGACATAATGCCCCATTTTGACATTCTATATAACTAGCTTCAGAAGCGAGACATTGACTCTGTGTATGTGCAGAAAGCTACTGCAACTTTTATCAAGTGCATTGGCAGAGTACCTGAAAGCACTGACAATCTGACCAGCTTCAGAAGCGAGACATTGACTCTGTGTATGTGCAGAAAGCTACTGCAACTTTTATCAAGTGCATTGGCAGAGTACCTGAAAGCACTGACAATCTGGAAGCTAAACTTCCATCAGAGGCAACTTTTGCAAGTCACAATGTAAATATGAACACTTTGAATCGTTTGGCTAAAGAAGTATGTGATATTATAGTTACACAAGCCCAAGAAAGCTTTGCATTTACTAACCACTTGGAGGGGGCCAAATTGTTGCAGAGTGACCTATTTCAAACACATGGACAGTCTTTTCCCAATGATGCACTGAATGCAACTGTCCAAGCGTAACCCATGTTAAACAAGGAAAGACTGCGCACTGAGCTTTCATTTGTTTATGAGAGACCAGAATTCTGTAGTTCAAGTGGGGCAATTTCTTTATTAAAATTGTTCATCGAAAACAATCGCAAAGAAGTATTTAGTGAGTCAATGCAGTTATTCAAAATTCTGATTACTACACCCATGACAACAGCTGAGTCTGAGCGCTGTTTCTCCACCCTGAAGCGAGTTAAAACATTCTTGAGAAACACATTGACTGCGGATCGTCTGAATGCTTTGACCATGCTGTCCATGGAAAAAGAACTAATTCAAGAGATCCCTGACTTCAATAGACGGACTATTGATAAATTTGCCTCTCTGAAAAATAGACGTGCACAATTTGTGTACAAACTTTGAAAATGATTGACCAGTAAATGTTCTGTTACAACAAGCTATATGCAGTTATTTTGTGGGTTACCTTGAATTATTTGTTTCAATGGCCTTACATGTTAGGATTTTGTGTAAGGTTGCAGTGATCTATTTGACAGAATAGTGAGAAATGTGAAGTTTGTATTGATGTTATGGTTGTTGGTTGATAATAAAGCACTCAACATAATAAACTTAGTAAACTATTTCTGTTGCATTTTTCTCCATGCAATATGTATGTTCTATTTCTGAGACCTGTGAATTCCACATGTTTCAACTTTGAGCAACTGAAGCAATGGCAACCCACTGAGGCAGACAGCCATTAGAGGTAGGACAAATGTTGCATTAAATAAGTGGTTAAAAATTAAAGTAATATAGTTTCCCCTTTCAGCAAATGCCTAAAATCCCACCTTAGTAAGAGGATGAATGCATGTGAATGCCAGTAACAGCATGACAAACATGTTTCAATCATTACTGACTATATAATGAATTTCCTTATGCATACACCATAGTACCAGCTATTCTCAATGCAAGCTGCTGTAAAATACACCATCACACTTGCACACGTAAGAATAGTATACCACCATTAATATGTAAAACCTAATGCTTTTTTCATATTTCAGTGGGTTTTTAGGACAGTAAATTGCACATTTTGTAGGCCATTTTTCCAAAAATTTCACAGGGGGAGAACCCCTGCCCGCACCCCCCTTGGGGGGTGTGGGCTCGCGCGCTACGCGTGGTCGCTACTTAATTCACCCTGGGAAATGTACGCCCCACCAGCTTTCAAACTCACCTGCCGCCACTGATGAGCAGCCTGAGTATCATATAAGAGTATCATCCTGGGCTTCATTATAAGTCTTGCGGTCCGTAAATAAGGATGCCGGTAGCAATGTACAGGCACCCTTTCCAGACCGCCAGAATACGAGTATGCCTGCAGGGGCTGCTGCTTCTGGCAGGTCTGACCTCCACCGACCCCTACAGGCATGCTTTTAACGGAAGACCCGGCACCGTTAGCAACAGTGTCGGTGCTTCCGTGTCGCCATTCCTGTGGAGTCCGGGACTCCACGGGAATGGGAACTTAGGGCCTCATTACACGGATGGCGGTGAACCATGGCGCAATTAGCGCCATGGTTCATGCCGGTAAAATACCGGCACCGTCTTGGTGGAAAGGGGAATTACCGCCCTATTCCAAGGTTGGCGGGGCGGTAATTCCCCCTTCCACCATTGCCCTTCCCCATTCCCATTTTTGCCCCATAGGGCTCTATGGGAATGGGGAAGGCGCTAATTACGGTACCGCAAATTGCAGTACCGTAATTAGCTCCCTGGCCCCTTTGCGGGTTGGTTTTTAACTCCTGCAAAAAGCAGGCGTTAAATTCCCCAACCCGCGAAGGGACCTCGTAGTAAGGCGGTAAGGGTTTACCGGTACCGGTAAAATACCGGTACCGGTAAACCCTTACCGCCATCCGTGTAATGAGGCCCTTAGACTTTCTGCCGCCTGACATCCCAGACTGCCAGGATCTCAGGGTTACCGCCAACCTTTTAATGAGACCCAATGACTTAGTAACATCACAGATACTTCGATGTTATTTACTGTTTTACTTTTTTGTGATCTTCTCTTTACATAGTGATGAACTCATCACTTCCCAGTCCTGATCGTTCGAGCAGTCATAGGAAACATTCCATTGTCTTATGTCAGGATCAGCCCCTCTAGAGCTCCACCTCCCTCACCATTGGGGGTCCTTCACCCGAATGCCTCGACCCCTGTCCAGTTTACTTGTAAAGGTTTACAAAAAGTCGAAGAACCTCTTCAAGCACCGTGGGGTTTCCCAAGTTCTCTTAATCCCAATGTAAAGGTCCCCAGTGCTTCCAAGCATTCACTAGACGGCCCAAAATTGGAGATCTGGTATCTCATTACCCAATAGGTCTAAAACGACAATGAATAGACAGCAGAAAAGCCCTGATTTGCATAAAGTGTCATCATTGCCTCTTATAGGCAATTTAACAGCATGTGAGCAGGGTTTGCACCCAGCTTAGATGCTTGCCTTCTGGGTTCGACCCAGACTCATCACCTTTTATCCTGCAACTTCCTGAATACTGGAAGAAGATCCTGCACCTCCTTGAAGCCTCCCCTAGACCTGGAAAAATACTTTGGCCATTGCTGGAGATCTCCTAGAACGTTCACGCCATAACAGGACCCTTGTATTTGCTGCACTTCTGTATTCCTGAGAATCTACATGGCTGAAAATGGCTCCCTGGGGTACTGAGGTTCCATAGTTCCCTGCTGGTTCAACCTGGATTGTATTGCACACTGTTCTTGGCTGTATCTGACTATGGACGATAACTTGGAATATGCTCCCTCGGATACTGATCTCCCATAGTTCTCCATTTCTCCATCTTGGCTTGAATTCCTCAATGGATGTGATGTACTTATTGAACTGGAACCTTGAGCCTGTGAAGGATTGCCATCTGGAATTGGTGTGAAGTTCTAGATTTATTTTCTTCTTTTTGTTGATAAAATGATGCTAATAGCCAAACACCCCTCTCATTAAAATCATTCCTAAAGCATAGTGTGCACGTGTGCCCTGCTGCATCATATCTGGATCTGCAGCTACTATCATCTGGTGGCACAGAGCAGGTTCAGTGGTCACTAGTGTTCTATTTGATAGAGGCTGCAACAGAAAATTCACTGCATTGCAGAGGCTTTAAATCTGCACCTTTTTTCCAAACCCATAACAATTATGATAAGCTATTGCCATGTGGCAGAATAAGCAGAAAATATATGGCATACCCAGGTTTGAGCTATGGTGGCTGGTAGTTCACATAGTTATTAAAAACACATCTGATTTGTGGCACACCAGTGATACATGAACAATAACATAACATAGCCCTTTGATCTCAGAACAACTCCAGAAGGCAATGTGGATTCTAGGCTCCTAAGTGCCTGCATTCCAGTGAATAGTTGAAATGACAGGACGCATGACTTTGTTGACACTATGGTAGGATGGGTAACTCCTCCCTGCCAGGCTTAGTAGCTCACAATAGGAGATCACTTCGGAGCCTGGCTTGAACGACTCAATTCCATATCAAAGGCCTGCCTCGCATTAGGGGGCTGCACAGCAGAGAGCCTTTGAAGCTGCAGACTACTAAAGGGGCTGAGGTAGGCCAGTCAGAGAGCACAAGTGGGCTTGAGGAAGGACACATTCATTTTGATTTTCTGACTGCTTTTCTCTCCTTCCTGCAGAACAAAACATTCTGGGTATAACATCAGGGGATAGAGGTCTCAGGAATTGGGAACGAACTCCTAAAAGCAGGCTTGCTTTCATACAATCCCCTGTGGCCTTTTACCTATAAATGAGGGGTCTGCCACCTCTTTTTTGATTCATTCTTGGAAGACCTGGCTTTACCTTTGGCAGATGGCTTTGGAAAGGGCTGCTCTACCAATAGGGTTAAACTGAAGTCTTGAAGGTCATCAGGAAGACTTCAGTTAAACCCTATTGGTAGAGCAGCCCTTTCCAAAGCCATCTGCCAAAGGTAAAGTCAGGTTTTCTTGTGCAGAATACAGCTCTACTCCCTACCCAACCCAAAGGCACATCGGGGTTGAATTTTCTGAGGACTAATGCTTAACATTCTGCTAGCAAACATCCATAGGCAAGAAGAGCACTGATTGAAAAGGACTCACATTTCCCTCAATCCCACTGCAGTAAGACTCACAGAATCTAGAGGCCTAAAGCAGTCAAGTCTGGTATGTTCATCAAACAAAACTCTTTAAACCATACTCGAACCATGGTTGCTGCTTTTGAAGCACCAGGGCCTGAGGTTCTGCCTTTGGCAATCACCTTCAAACTTCGAACCACTGTTGTTGCATCATCGAACTGGCTGCATGAACATCACGCCAAGAGAGCCTGGTCACCTGTCTGGTTTCAGTATCAGCTCATCATGCAGACAGCTTCAAACTGCTGCATCATCGAACCAAGCTGTGAACTGCTAGGCTTTGCATCACAGCTCAATTCAAACTGCTGAAGCATCACGTCAGTCATTGACTCAAATCAGTGGTACCCGTCGTTTCAAACCACACTCGATCTTTGAACCACTCGCCATTCCACTTTCTCCATCTCATCTGGCCAGCTCAGAGGCAACTACTTATTTCTGTCAGGATCTTCCTTCTTTCAATACTCCTTTGTTTGTCTCATCTTGTATTTTTGCTCTCCCGTCTGATTCTGCATTTTCTGCTGTCTCTGTGCACAATGCAGCATCTTCTCTCTCTTCTTCTCTTTCTACCTCTCTTGATATTCTCTATCCTGCTTCCTCTTTTTCCCTTCTTATAAATCTCCTCAGCCTTGGTTTTCATCTCATGTCCACTCAATGCGGCAAGTTCTTTGTCATCTTGAGTGTATTTGGTGCAAATCCCTATCTGAGCCTGACTCTAGCCCTCATTACGACCCTGGCATTGGACCATGGTGCTAATAGCCGTAACTTACCGACTCCTCCATGGCGGAATGGGGAATTACCGCCCCATTCCGAGGTTGGCGGAGCGGTAATTCCCCATGCCGCCATGGCCCTTCCCCATTCCCATTTTTGCCCCATAGGGCTCAATGGAAATGGGGAAGGCGCTAAGTAAATGGGGAAGGCGCTAAGTACGGTGCCGCAAATTGCGGCACCGTACTTAGCACCAAGGTCCCTTTGCGGGTTGGATTTTAACGCCTGCAAAAAGCAGGTGTTAAAATCGCCAACCCGCAAAGGGACCTCGTAATCAGGCGTTAAGGGGTTAACGGCGCTGCCACCTTTTACGGCGCCGTTAACCCCTTAACACCAGGGTTGTAATGAGGGCCTCTGTCTTTTTCATCCTGTCATTCTCTTTACAATGAGGTTCTTCTCTCAGCTAAACGTGTCTATTATTCCGATCTTTTGCATTCTCAGTCTGCTCACCCTCAATGATTCTTTCAATCTCTTTCTCATTTACTTACACCTCCCACCCCTGATCATTCACTTCACTCTACTCTCACTGCCTCTGATTTTGCAACTTTATTTCCTTCTAATGTTGCTTGTATTCGTGCTGCTATTGTTCCGTCTTCTTATCTCCCGACACTTATCTCCCAACTCGGTTATCTCCTCCTTTTTTCCTATTACCAATTCTGAAACGTCTTCTCTTCTAGCTCGCTGTCATCCTACTGGTTCTCCTTCTGATTCTATTCCCTCTTGTTTATTACCTAAAGTTTATCCGTCTCTTGCCTCCTATGTTACTACTCTCTTTAATATCTCTCTTCCTTTAAGCATGCTGCTATCCTTCCTATTCTGAAGGAAGCATCACTTGATCCTTCTTCTACCCTCTAATTTCCATACAATTTCTCTTCTTCCTTACCTCTCTAAACTAATTGAAAGAGTAGTCTATTCGCATATTGTGTGACTCCTTGCTCTCTGCTTGCTATACTAAACATTATTTTCTTCCTATACTATTGGATCTTTCCATGGCATTTGACACTGTTGATCATACTCTACTCTTATCTTGCCTTTCTTCACTTGGTTTTGCCGACTGTGCTCTTGTCTGGTGTCGCTCTTATCTCTCTAATTGCACTTACTCTGTTACCTAGGCAGGTTCTTCTTCTAATACTGTACTTCTTCTTCACAGTGTTGTTCAAGGCTCTGTGCTTGGTCCTTTTTTGTTTTCTCTCTACACTTCTCCTCTTGCTGCGGTTATCACATCCTTTGGGATCTCGCATCATTTTTATGCTGATGACACACAACTTTGTGTTTCCTTTTCCTCGTTCTCATCTGCTATTCATGATAATGTAAATTCCTCTTCGCTCGCAATCAAGTCTTGGATGTCTGGCCACTTTCTTGTTCTGAACGCGACCAAAACCGACGTTCTGTTCTTTCCTGCCACCAATATTGCTGCGTCTTTCCCCCTTTTCTCTTTTTCCCCCTTCATTGTTACCTTGCTCTAGTGCTGCTCGTAACCTCGGTCTTTATCTCAACACTGCTCTATCCCTTTCTCATCCTATTTCTACTATTTCTCACTCTTGTCATTTTCATCTTTTTAATATTCAGAAAGCTCATCCTTTCCTGACCTTTGGTGCTACTAGACTTCTTAGTTCTTCTCTTTTCTTCACACCTTCTCTATTGCTCCAATATTCTCTTTAGTCTTCCTATTTCTCATTTAGCTCCACTTAAATCTGTTTTCAATGCTTCTATTCACCTGCTGTATTTGTTATTCCCTCGTGATTCTATCTCTCAATCTCTTTCCTCGCTTGGTTAGCTTTCCTTCTACTCTTGTCTCAAATGTAACTTTCTTTGCATTGCATTTAAATCCCTTTATGGTCTTGCTCCTAGTTATTTTTCATCTGTGGCATCATTTTATTCTCCCACTAGTTCTCTTTGTTCTCAGTCTCAATTTTTATTATCTTGCCCTCTTCCTCCATGTGCCAAATCACGATTTAGTTCCATTTCCCTTTGTGCTCCTTTACACTGGAACTCTTTCTTACTCTCTTTGTTCCATTACCTCTTATTACGTACTTCCTTGAAGAGTCTTCTTCTTATGTCCTAAATCTCACTTTGTAAATTTTGTATCGTTAATCTGCATTTTATTGTTCTGTGTTTTACTCTTTTATATAGATTTTTGCTGTAAAGCGCCCTATACATCTCAAATAAATACAAATACAAATACAAATACACTCTTTGGTTATCCATCAGCCTTCAATTTTTGACACCACAATCAAACTGCACAGAACACCACTGGAACACGAATCAACTCTGACTCACTGCCTGTGATCAACATTAAGCACTGCCTTCGAACCCAGTACGACCTGCAAGCATCACATCCAGAAGCTTGGTATGACCTAATAGAACTGTCTAAGAACTGGAATCAGGTTCGATTAAGAACTCCTGTCGCCTTGGTCAATTTTTGAGGCCATAGAGACTGGTTAAGAACCTGGTTGCTAGAAGATATCCTCTGAGTAACATTATTGCACTTTTTGCTTTTTACCTCCCATCTAAGGTATCTAGAATGTTTACATGTATTGTATTTGTTCCACATTTTCTGTCTTAATTTACAGGGGTGGGTACGTGCTTCTAATAATTTTTCAATTGATTTGATTAATTTAAAGTACATACATTTTTATAGGAACTTGATTGGACATTCCTTTATTCTGGAATTGTTCTACTATTGCTGTTTGGGTTGCTATTGTCTTACATTTTCATTCCTTCAAAGAATTTAGCATTGTCTCTGCTTGCATTACAATGAAAGGTGAAGTAGTTAACTCTTTAGCTGTGTCTGTTTTACTCCTATCATCATGAACTCTGTTAGCTTGTAAAAGTATTAGGTCTGAGTAGAAGGTTTAGCCACTACTCATTCCTGCATTCCAGCAGACCAGAAGTCATTATGTCACAGGGGGACTATTTGAACTCTGTACTTGTTAACCTCTGCACTCGTTAGACACAGGGCTTGTTGAACACTGAGCTGTGGGAGCTCAACGCTTGGACTCTAGACTGTTGGAACTCTGAATCCTGTGTGCTGGATTCTACAGAATTCCAGTTAACTTGTGTATCCTTTGCATTGTAATAATAGATCAATGCACCCTAAACTGTGAATAAATGTGTAAGACCCTATGTTCCACTGTTGTGTTTTTCTTGTGGACTGTGATTTAACAGTTTAATGTGAAATACCAGTATTGTTTGATTTTATACGTTTGCATGTCATATTGTAATCTAGTATATGTTATAATGCAATCTTTCCTAAACACTTTGGGCCTCATTACACAGTAGGCAGTGAGCCATGGCGCTATTAGCGCCATGGCTCATGCCGGTAAAATACCGGCACCGCCTTGGCGGAAAGGGGATTTAGCACCCTATTCCAAGGTTGGAGGGGCGGTAAATCCCCCTTCCACCATTGCCCTTCCCCATTCCCATTTCTGCCCCATAGGGCTCTATGGGAATGGGGAAGGCGCTAATTACGGCACCGCAATTTTGCGGTGCCGTAATTAGCTCCGAGGTCCCTTAGCGGGTTGGATTTTAACGCCTGCAAAAAGCAGGCGTTAAATCCCCCAACCCGCAAAGGGACCTCGTAGTAAGGCGGTAAGGATTTACCGGTACCGGTATTTTAACGGTACCGGTAAATCCTTACCGCCATCCGTGTAATGAGGCCCTTAGTCTGAGTCCCAGTACTCAGTCGCGGTCGTCTGTGGTATTACCAAGAGATCTGCTTGATACTCAGGGTGAGTTTTGACAGAAAGCCAAGTCCACTAATGCACTTTTCCCATGCACCATGTGCTCACCCACACAAAAACAATGTGTTGGGGGGAACTGTAGATCCTTGGAAGTTGTTTTATTTTATTTATTTTAATGATATATAGTTAAACAGTTGAAAAACAAAATGGTGAACATTTCAGAAAAGATACAATATTTACAGGCCCAGAGAACACCCTTGCCAAAAGACATCAATTCGGCTAGGGGGTTGTTTGAAGAAATTCATTTTAGGACGACTTTATTATCCATTTAGAATTAACTCACTGTACCTCTTACTATGACAGAGAGGTAAGCTGTGGAGACAAGGGGCCTCATTACACGGTAGGCGGTGAGCCATGGCGCTATTAGCGCCATGGTTCATACCGGTAATTTACCGGTACCGCCTTGGTGGAAAGGGGAATTACCGCCCTACTCCAAGGTTGGCGGGACGGTAATTCCCCCTTCCACCATTGCCCTTCCCCATTCCCATTTTTGCCCCATAGGGCTCTATGGGAATGGGGAAGGCGCTAATTACGGTACTGCAAATTGCGGTACCGTAATTAGCTCCACTGGTCCCTTTGCGGGTTGGTTTTTAACGCCTGCAAAAAGCAGGCGTTTAATTCCCCAACCCGCAAAGGAACCTCGTAGTAAGGCGGTAAGGATTTACCGGTACAGGTAAAATACCGGTACCGGTAAACCCTTACCGCCTACCGTGTAATGAGGCCCAAGGACTTTTCAGAATGATGTTTAACTTAAAATCTTTTTACCATTACTCTGCAAGCCGCCTGCCTTCACTGATGGCTCCTATAAAGTGGATTTCCTTATTTCATATTTCACAGGTCCTTGGCAGGGCCTCTGATTCAAAACTATGACCCCCATCTTGGATACTTGGAATGATTTTAAGGGTAAATTGGTCCAAATTTTCAATTTCCATACATTTGCCCAGATTTTCAATGAGGAACTTTCAATTCTGAAACAAGGTAATAGTTTGACACACATGCCACATTTCAATCAGCAAGTGGATGAAACAGGTTGGACTGCCGTAAACAATCATCTTTATTTCGTGTGAGTTGGAGCAAAGAGCTCGAATACTTGCTTCAAATTGATCCAGATGCCACTGAGTATGAAGACAGGATAAAACTTGCACTACTCAAGGACCTCCATCTGACTGACTGAATGGAAGGTGGACAGTGAATAATAATCACTACATGAACATCTTTAAGGTTCACCAAATCTCCCAGATCTCCATGAAACTGAAGATCCAGTACCTATTGAGACTGGTGGTATAAGTGGGCCATTACGCCACCAGGAAAGGGGCAAAACATGGAAAGCAGTCTTGATCTGTTTTGTATAAGTAATGATTGTTTCTTAAATTAATGTGCATCCAAGCTGTCCATTTGTAAAAAAGAAATGAGCTCCCAGTCATATACGGTTTCCCACAAACGTGTGAACACTCTTCAATCTGGAGTTACTCAATAAATCAGGTCATCTGATGTTTTTAGATTATACATTTACAGTTTTTTATCTTGTTGATTCCTGGTGTGCTGAATTGCCATCTACCAAGGGTGTGAAAGCACTCTCTTTGGTGATTTGTATTGAATAATACAATGATGCTGTCAATTCCATCTATGAAAGGGTAATCTACTGATTAAATTCCCCTTCATAAACTCTGTGCCAAGAGCACAGTGTGTACCTGTGCCCTGCTGCATTAGTAACCTGGTCCGTAGCGCCTGCTCCACCGGTGGCACAGAGAAGTTTGAAGGTCACAAGTGCCCATTTGACAGCTACAGTGACAGCCAAATCTCTTCACCGCAGGGGATGCATTGAAGATATGCACCCTTGTACCAAAGCTATTATGATTTTAAGTAGCCCATGCTGGTGGCAGGGTAAACTTTAAATATAAGCTATACTTGAGTTAAGGCATGGTGCATGGCACTGCTCCTAATCATAGCTGCACCATCCAATGTGATATCACACATGTGTCAGCTCCTGTGAGCCAGTGAGCCACCTCAGCTGTGAAAAGTGTTGTGTATTCTGGCCAGACAGGCTGATTCTGCCAAGTGTAATGCTATATGAGCAAGTGACAGGACAGAAGGCTGAATGGCCATGTCTCTTCTGTGATCCCTTTGTGAGGGTAGGTACGCCTTCTCCCAGAGACAGTCACACAACAGGCAGCTGTCTTGGGCCCAGGCATAAAAGTAGCAAACCCATTCAAAGGTAGTAACTTCACACCAGGGGGCTTCATACCTAAAAGCCTTTGATCCTATTGAGAAAGAAAGCGGAGAGTGATAGTGTGCTCTGTACAGTTGGGGAATGATTCCCCCATCTTGTTTCTCTCTGATTCTCTCTGATTCTCTCTCTCCTTCCTGTCCATTCCAATTCCTCTAGAGCAAATCACTTTGCGTGTGAGGTCAGATGGGTAAAGTCCACTTCTTCCAAGAATAGGGATTAGACCCGTAAAAGAGGCTAGCTTTAGTCCAATCTCTGGTGGGTGTTTACCTTTAAAAGAAGGGGTCTCAAACCACTTCTTGGAATCACCTTAGAATCAACTTTTGGACTTCAATCCTTGAAGAAGACTTCATTTGGACCCTGCTGGGTGAGCAGTCCTTTCCAGAGTTCTCCAGTTGTGAGGTGGAGGCTGGTGTTCCAACGCAGAGGTGAGTTCCGCCCCCCAACCATCCCCAGGGACCATTGGGGTTGAACCTGCTTCTGCAACAAGACCTCACTCTGCCAGACATAGCAGGACCCAGGACCTCACCCTGTTGAATGACACCTGCAGTTGCGTACCAGCCTCCCCTGTGTGTGGGAGCCCAACAACAAGATCCATCTTGTCCCTGTGTCCCTGGAGCAGGAATCACAGTAACCTGAGCAGCGACCTGCTTCTGGAGAAAGACCTGCCTCTCTGACAGCCACAGTGGTTCCCAGGGCATCACTGTTTTGAAGGACCCCTACAGTCGTGTGCCAGCATCCCCCATGTTTGGGAGCCTGAGAAAATGACTCCTCTTATCCCTGAGACCCTAGATTGGTACTCACAGCATCCCAGTTTTTCACAGATAAACAGCCGTGTTTCCGTTTGACATATTTAAGCCACCAAGACCCGCCGTTGCTGTCTTTTTCACTCTCCCGATCTTCAAATTCTTAAACTGCACCAAAAAGTCTGGTTTGGCACTTCTAAACCACCAAGAACTGCAAAAAGGTACTTTTGACTGCTAACTAGCCACACAGTCCAGCTCTGGGCCCTAGAGTTTGGTTAGGTCACTAATTCCCTGTTTGCATCTAAGAGACATACTCTTTTTAAAGAACCTTATGGGTTTTACTTGCCTTACACATCTGATTCATTTCCCAGAGTGCTGCATTGTGCTATATTAGCTTATTCTGTGTTCATTCCTCAGGTGTGGGTTTTGTGTAGTGTTGAATTAAGTATATATATTTTTATGAAACCTTAGTAGGGTTTTCTTTTATTTTGGACTGTTATACTTCACTGTTTGGGTTGCCACTCAACCACATTCACACCCTTCTTGAGGGTAAAGCCTCCCCTCAGCTCATGTTACCATAACAGGCGAAGGTGGTACATCTCTTACCTGTGCCTGTTTTACCTTTATGATTGTGTTGGATCTTGGTTTGTAGCAGTGTGTGGGCTGAGTGGGCATTTTAGTTTCTACTCATCCTTGTACTTCTGCAGGGCATATTCCAATTTGTTACACTGGTGGGCAGCAGCTGGGATTTGGAACAGGCAGTGCCTACAGCCTAGTAAGCCAAAATACAAATGCACATTTAAGGTTAGTTTCACTGCAAAGGCATTTTTATTGCATAATGGAACTTGACATGAGCTCTGCAGCCACCCTGTCAGTAGATGAACTGCAGGAGCTATGTCAAGTTACGCGTCTCCCATGTGGCAGTCAGGTGAAGATGACTGAACTGCGGAAAAGCCTCTAAGCTTCTAAGGAAGCTAGGGTGCTGGAAGCTTCCCCAGACAACAACAGCACTGCTGAGCCTCCAGCTAAAGATCCAATTTCTCTATATGGCATAGACATGCATGGGGAGGGTGACAGTGATGGAGCTTCCCACCATTTCTCCCAGGGAACAGGTAACATACAGTCCCAGAGCTCCCACTAGTTTCAGGCCTCGGTCAAATCCCATGCCTAAGCAAGGTCAGGGGTTTCCATTAGGCCCTGGGTGAAGCCACCTAGGGTACACATAACTTATAGGAAACTCCTCCTAGAAGAAAGGAGGATGGCTTTAGAAGCAGAAGGATGCAGCTGGCTTGGAGAGGCAGAAGGACTATGTACAACTATGGAACAAATTAGAGTACCAGAGGGAAGAGAAAATGACTTCCATTGGGGATGGAAGTACCTCTAGCAGTGGTAGTCAAGGGCATCCTAAGTGTCACATCCCCAAGGACATGTTTCCTCCTTATGATGTGGGGAGGGATGTCATTGATTGGTTTGAGGGCCTGGCACTTCCCTTCATCATGTGGCAGTGGTGGAGGAGTTGTGGGGCGCAGCCCTTATGTGCCATCTACAGATAGTTGGAGCCAATGTAATTCTTCAGTTAGCTCGTGAGGAGAGGGCCATTTATTATGAAAATGAATACTGGCATCCTCGGGAAGTTCTGCAAAAAGAATAGTAGTACCTTCCTTAAACAAGCATTGGCAAAGCTAACAGTTTTGGCTTGTGTAGAATTCTTAGGCATTTGCCAGGCACCGCTATTAGATGCCCATGTGCATGCACCATTTTGCAACTACTACCGTCAACGGGCAGTTAATACCACTACGGCAGTTCCTTGCAAGTGCCTTTACAATGCCTACTCGAAAGCCCAAACTCTACCAATGCTTGTTGTATTTATTGTCTTCTATCTAACCACATCATCATGTGAGTAGCAAACCTTCATGCAGGGCAGTTTCTAGCCAATGTGATGCCCGGCGTGCAACACTAGAATGCGCCCCTCCCGCCCCCGACTGGCTCACATCACTCTCACAATTCACCTCTGTGTCATGCAACAGAACCCCTCAATATCAATAAATAATTGCTATATAAATGAAGCGTGTTTCATTACACTGTAATTCAAGTACTTCACAGAAGAAATCTAATGTGAAAACACAGCTGTTGCTGCCCAAGTAAATGTTTTTTCTGCCTTCTGCTCTGAGGGAAAGCCTTGCCTGAATGCAGTTTCAAACTGTTCATACTGGCACACTGCGGTGTGACCAGCCTGCCGGGGTCTGAGGGCCCAATGACCCTGTGTTGCAGGTGTTCTGTTTCTTACCACCTCACTTGTATTTCATTAGGGGCAATACTAGACTAACGATATGCATTATTTTCTGATAGAAGGTTATCATTACGAGATGGACAGTCTGGTACACTTGTATTGCACTCTTTCTATGAGAGTGGGAAAGGGAACAAATAGCACCAATGAGGGTTCATGTATGCTTTGCATTGAATCACAGAGCATTGCAGGAATATAACGGTGATGAGAGATCTCGATATTTGATATACAATTCTGTGATAATAGGATTGTATCTGTGAATCTCTAAATTCATCACAGACGCATTGGCTTAGTGCTCACATCACGGTTCAAAACACTCATTAAAACGTTTGAAACAATGAACCATACATATTTATTCAAACAGCTTAAGTTTGTGGATAACATCAGCCACTCAAATGGGGTACAAAGGCTATTTTGCTTCTTGTAATGAGACTATTCTAGTGCAGCTTTCATGGTAAAAGCAGTTCACTTTCTCCTTTAAGTCTGAAAACACCCACTTAAGGACTGCTGTGATAATGAGCTGTCTCCTATCCTTCCTACCCTTCCAATCACTCACCTGGCATGCAAGTACTATCCCCACAACAACATTTCAATTGCCTAAAAATGTATGCATATGAATACAGGTGCCAACAATGAGTCGGAGGCTCTGAATTCGTTTTATTAGCAGTCTAACATTACTAAAACCAAGTCAGAGCGGGTGGCGGCATCGGGACTCCCAATGCCACCACCCACTCCGACTTTGTTTCAGTAGCGTTAGAAAGCTAATATAACGAGTTTAAATTCAAGGCTCTAAACTCATTATGTTAGCTTTCTAACATTACAAACCCAAAGTCAGAGCGGGTGACAGCATTGGTAATACCAATGCCACCTCCCACTCTGACTTTGTTTCAGTAGCGTTAGAAAGCTAATATGAGTTTAAAGCTGAGGCTCTAAACTCGTTATATTAGGTTTCTAACATTTCAAACACAAAGGGCCTCATTACGAGTATGGAGGTAACCATGCCCTTAATAAGGGCATGGCTGCCTCCATACCGAGTTCCAGCTCCGGGTTCTGTGAATGAGGAATTACTGGGTTAACCCAACCTTGGAGGACCCGGTAATTCCTCATTCACAAAATGGGCCCGTCATTAGCTCCTTAGTCCCCTTGCGGGACCCGGAAAGGATGTCTGGTTTTACGAGGGCCCCACTAGGGGACCTCGTAATGAGGCATCCCGTAATGAACGGTGCCGGTCCCATACCGGCACCCTTCATTATGGGAGCGCCATGGCCGTAATGCGGCCCAAAGTCAGATCGGGTGACGGCATCAGGAATACCAATCAGTGTTGCCAGGTTGGAAAAAAAAAACAAGTTGAATGATCCTTCAAAACAAGCCCAAAACAAGCTGACTCCCATGTGAATAAGCTGAAAAAACAAGCACACACCTAAAATGGTGCGGATAAGTCACAAATGTCAGAATCGCCATACTAAATCATAAACATACTGAAAGGACATAGACATGCAGCCTCATTACGACCCTGGCGCTAATGGGTTAACGGTGCCGTAAAAGGCTGCGGCGCCGTTAACCCATTAGCGCCTTACTACGAGGCCCCTTTGAGGGACCCGACCTAAACGGCTGGTCTAGACCAGCCGTTAAAGTAGGGACTCGCAAAGGGACCTTGGTGCTAAGTATGGTACCCAATTTGCGGTACCGTACTTAGCGCCTTCCCCAGTCCCATTGAGCCCTATGGGGCAAAAATGGGAATGGGAAAGGGCCAATATTCAATGGCGAATTACCGCCCGCCAACCTTGGAATGGGGTGGTAATTCCCCATTGAACATTGGCGGACCATGGTTTAGCGCCAGTATCGTAATGAGGGCCATAGTATGTTACAACAACAAAAAAAGACTTTATTTAATCTTGATGTTTTTGGCACTGTCTCCTCCTCTGTCCTTGCAGTCTGCCATTACTTTGGCATTTTATGGGAAATCAGTGTCTTAGGTTTAGTTCTTGTGATCTGCACCTCCGTGGGCATTTTATTGTGAATTATTGTCTCAAGTTCAGTTCTGTGATCCTTGTCCCCTTTGGCAGTTGTTTGGCCAAACAACTCTCTTGTCTGTCAGTCATCTGTCACGTCATGTCTCTGGTCTTCTGGTCATCTGGCTCGTTACCTCTCTGGTCCGCCGCTCATCTGGTCCTCTGGCACGTCCCCTCCTGGTCATTGTCCCGGTAGTCACTGGTAAATATGTCAGGGGAAGTGAAACAAAACATCACCTGCTTCCTCCTCCATGTTGTTTTGCTCTCCAGTTGTGTAGATGTGCTGATTAAAACGCTTCAGCATGTCACATAGTTTGGGGATAGCAGAAATATCTATGTTCGTGAGTCAGGCTCAAGAAAAAGACATGGGCACTCACCCAGGCATTAAAGGAGGGACCCGCAAAGGGACCTCGGAATAGGGCGCAAAGGGATTACCGGCACCGGTGTCATTAGCGGTGCCCAGTATCCTTTTGCGCCCAGGTCGTAATGACCCCCTTGTCTTTGGTAGTGGGAATGTTAATGAAACTGGGGCATGGTCAGAAATGAAAATTGTGTGTTTATATCTCCCTCTCTCTAATTCTGGGTGCACAAGCCGGAAGTCAATAGTATATCTATTCTTGAGAACATTTTATGACGACCAGAATGGAAGGCATATTGTCGATCCAGGGGGAGCTGATGTCTCCAAAAATCTTGCAGATTACATTCTTATATTCTTGTTTAAAGCACATAGCAATTATTATGAGGGAGGAGAAAAATGTGATCATATGCTTGCACACCGTCTCAAAGTAATGGAAAATGAAAAATCTATTAACGCAATTGAAGGCTTGACGGGGGTTATAACACTTGAGCCGACTCAAATCAACAGGGAATTCAGAGAATATTATACCAAATTATACACTTCAGAAGTACGGATGATCGCATATATAGAAAGCTGCAACCTAAATAGAGTAAAGTTAGAGTAAAGGATGAATTTGGAGAAGGATCTGAACATAGATGAATTTAAGAAGGCTGTTTGTCACCTAAACTCAGGCAGAATTATTCAAAATCATGCTGGATGAGGTATTCACTCTGATGTGAGCTATGCTGCAGTCCTCTCAGAGAAAAGGTGTTCTTCCACCAACCACTCGGCATGCCACCATCTCATTCTTTTTGAAACAAGGGAAGCCTTCAGTGAAATTGAGCAGATACAGGCCGATATATCTGATTAATACAGATAATAATATCCTCGCAAAGGCTATAGCAATGAGACTGGAAATAATATTGCTGGAGATAATTGGTCAAGAACAAACAAGCTTTGTTAAAGGGAGACATACATCCGAAAACATGTGCAGACTGATCCTAATCCTGTGTGAAATCAGAAAGTTACGAACAGAAGTGGCAGTATTCTCACTGGACACTGAAAAAGTGTTTGATCTCATTGAATGGGAATACCTCAAAGTGACCTTAGTGGGTGTTGGATTGGGAGAAAATGTACTTGGTTGGATTAAATTGCTACACTCAAAACCAATGGCAAGTATAAATAAAAACGGATTTACATCAGAAAGCTTTGAACTGGGCAGAGGAACAAGCCAGGCTTGTCCACTTTCGCCTCTGCTGTTTGCCCCTGCAATGGAGCCATTGGCAGTAAAGATCAGAAGAGATCAGATGATTCGATGATTTGAGGGGTTCAATTTGGAGAGGCCTTGTAAAAACTATGGCTGTATGCTGAGGATATGCTGACAATATGCTACTGGTATTTATTTATTTATTTATTTATTTATTGCATTTATTACTCGCCCAAACCCTTGGGTACCACGGCGATGTTACAGACAGCTTGGTTAAAACATTACTTAGAAATTGCCAATCGGGCGCAGTGCATGTGAATACAAAATAATCATACACGAAGACATTTAATGCAGGGCTTCAGTACAGTGATATTTCCTGAAGCATGGAAGGGGATTTTAGTCTTGGTTAAATAGCCACGTTTTCAGGGATTTCTTGAAGCCTGAGAACGTTTGCTCATTTTTGATGGGGAGGGGAAGAGTGTTCCAATATGTGGGTGCGAGGTATTGGAAATTACTGCCTCCTGCCTTGGTTGTCTTGTAGCGGGGGATGGCTAGGAGTAGTTGACTGTTAGATCTGAGGGGCCTCTTTGATACTTTTTTGGTGATGGCGTGGTTGAGGTAGATGGGGACACAAGAGTGGATGCATTTGAATGTGACGCACAGGGCTTTGAATGTGACCCTGGCTTTGATGGGGAGCCAGTGATGGTTTCTTCTAATATTTGAGATGTGATCTGACTTCCTTAATCCAAGGGCCGCCCGAAGGGCTTTATTTTGAATAAGCTGTAGTTTGTTTAGATTGGCTTTTGAGGTACCCAGGTAGAGTACGTTGCAGTAGTCGAGCCTGGATAAGATTACAGCTCTTGCCAGCGTGATACAGTTGGTGGGTGTCAAGAATTGGCGACTGAGAGCAATAAGTTTTGCGGTGTAGGAGGTAGAGGAAGAGAGGGCGTTAATGTGCTTGGTCATGGTGAGGTTGGCATCTAGGTAGACACCTAGTGTTTTTACTTGTTTGAGTACTGATATGTTTGTGCCATCGATGTTGATGGATGAGTAATCAGCATGTAATGCTTCTATTTTGGATTGGGAGCCCACAATGAGAACCTCAGTCTTCTCATCATTGAGACAGAGGCTATTTAGTGCCATCCAATTTTGGATTATGGCATATATTTTGTTGATAGTGTCGGTGTCTTGAGTGTAGTCTCCCGATAAAGGGATGAGGATCTGGGTGTCATCTGCAAAGTTGGTGTAGATGACACCCATGTCGTCTAGCGCTGAGAAGAGGAGTTTAGTGTATGCATTGTATAATGTTGGTGCGAGACAGGAACCTTGGGGGACACCAATGGGTACTATGGTGGGGTTGGCGGCTTCTTTACCTATGGCGACCCTGGAGGTGCGGTCAGCAAGAAAAGATTTGATCCAGGTAGTAGCTTCGGTGGAGAAGTTGAAGTCTTTCGCTAGTGTGGCGCACAGTTTATTATGGTCTACTAAATCAAACGCTGCGGAGAGATCGAGTAGGAGGAGGATGCAGAGTTTTCCTGAGTCTCTGATGGTATCCATCTGGATTTTTAAGTCAAGGAGTGCCGTTTCTGTGCTATGGTTGGGGCGGAAGCCTGATTGCCTCGTGCCAAGGAGGTGGTTTTGTTCAAGGTGAGTTTGGACTTGGTTGTATGCTAATTTATCCAATATTTTGAGGAGAAATGGGACAGTTGTTATTGGCCTGTAATTGGTGGGCACAGTAGGGTCTAGGGTAGGTTTTTTCAGGAGAGGGGTGACCCAGGCTTCTTTGATGCTAGCTGATACTAGGTTAGTATTGAAGGATGCGTTCACGAAGTTGGTGATAATGGGGGTGAGGGTGTGGGCGCAGGATTTGACTACTGATGCGGGGACAGAATCTCCTTTGCAGTTGGAGGCTTTAAGATTGGCAATGGTGTCAAACACTACATTTTGGGATACTGGTGTGAAGTGGAATGGGGAGCTGGTGAATTCCTGATGTGGTCGATTTAGATTAAGGAGGGCAGGTTTGTTGGCTAGTGATTGTTTTTTGGATGTGATTTTTATTTGGAGTAGTTCAATTTTGGCTGTTAGTGCGTCTTGAATAGTGGTGCACCATTCCTTGCTGGGGATGGTTGGGTTTATGGCTGGGGTAGGGTTTTCCAATTCTTTTAGAATGGCAAATAGTTCCTTGGTATCTGAGGTCGCATTGCTGATCCTATTATTATACGCATTAGATTTGTAGGTAATAGTAGCTGTTTTATAGGTTTTGTTTATTTCTTGGTAGGCTTTTTCTGCCTCTGCAGTAGGATGCTTTCTGTAGGCATGTTCACACGCGCGTTTGGTTCTTCTGAGGGCGATAAGATCATCATTAAACCAGAAGCTAGATCGCTTGTCTGAGCGTTTTGCCTTGGTGGTGAGCGGTGCTATAGCATTAATGGTTGCAGTGAGGCAGTTGTGATATATGCCTGCTAGGAGACAGGGGTTGTCACTAGTGATCGAGGTAGAATCTAGGATTTTTGAAAGAGGAGGCGTGAGGTTTTCTGGCGTGAGTTTGCGGGCGTTTCTAGTTTCATAGGTAATCATGGTTTTAGGTTTCTTTTGTGTGGGTTCGGAGGGATTGATTGTAAATACAATGTTATGGTGATCGGTCCAAGTAAGAGGGGAGATGGCCTCAATGGTTATGGGGGTATTAAGGGAGAGGATCCAGTCAAGAGTCCTGCCTTTGATATGTGTGGGTGCATTAACTAGTTGGCTGAAGCCCATGTCCTCCAGGGTGGAGTGAAGTGATTCTGCTTTGGCATCTTGGCTGTCATTGAAACCTAGGTTAAGGTCACCCAGGATGATGTATTTTGAGCTAGGTTTTATTAGTGGAGCTAATAGCAACGGAATTTCAGTCTCTGGGTGGTTGTTGGGGCTAGGTGCTCTATAAATTACTATTAAATTAATCGTAGTTTTAGCATTTATGGGAAATTTTACGAGTAATGTTTCATACCCTTCAATACTTTCAATGGGACAAGATCTAAGCTGTAATTTAGTCTTGACTATTATAGCAACACCGCCTCCTTGTGAGTGGGTCCTATCTGTTCTAAATATGGTGTAGTCGGATGGGATTGCCAGAGTTAGTAGTGGACCTGATGCTTGATGGAGCCAGGACTCTGTGACTACTAGTATGTCGAGCTGTGATTCCATAATGAGGTCGTGAACTTCTATAGCATGCGCCCCTAAGGAGCGGGCATTGATAAGCGCTCCTTTAAAGGTGGATAGTAATTTATTGGGGGTGTCCGGGGCTGGTTTGGAAGTGGTGTTGGGTTTCTGGCTAGGAGTATGGTTTTGATGAGGGGGAAGTACTCTGGGCCTAATTTGTTTGGGAGGTGTGTGTTCATATTTGACTGGGTTGGGGTGGTTGAAAGTACGAGACCTTAATCGGAAGTGTCTTGCTGCACCTGTCATGGGGTTAGAGAATTTTTCAGTATGGCTGTGGTGAGGTGACTCTGCAGTGGGCAATACGTGTGAGATTGGATCAGGGCTGATAGCATGATGCTTGATGGTATTCAGATAGGTCCTAGGGGTAAGACTTGCGCTGTTTGGGAATGGGGGAGTAGAGGGAAGGAACGGTGTAGGACATGGGATAGGGTGATGCCGGGGGCATGCCGGCTTGCTGAGACCGTTGTTATGGGGCCAGTAGTAGTGGCCCAAGCAGGGTGTTGCAAGAAATAGACACATCGGTCCAGGCGATTATGGATCAAATCAATGAGTACTCCGGATACAAGATAAGCTGGTCAAAATCTGAAGCAATGCCGGCTTTACAGGCTTGTACCAGTCTACGGCTAAGTAATTACGCCTTCGGTTGGTGCCTGGAGAAAATGTGATACCTGTGAATTTGGCTGACAAAGGAAGTAGATTGTATGATGGATGTTAATTTGCATCACGCCACTGAAAGCCTGAAAAATGACCTGCGTAGATGGAATGAACTGAAGTTGAGCTTATGGGGGACAGTAAACGCAATCAAGATGACGTCAGCACCTTGTATTAATTATATTCTAAGTATGATTCCGATGGTGGCAAAAAGAAGATAATGGGGAATGGAGAGCATGATACAGTCATTCTTATGGGATGGGAAACAGTCTCGCCGGAAGATATGGTAATTACAAACTTCAACGGAAAACGGTGGATTAACTTCCATTCATTGAAAATTCAACAGACATTTGGACACAAGATGAAACTAGCAGGTATACACCACTGGCCCCAAGGGCAATACTGACATCGGAAGATGAACATGGTTGCAAATCATATGCGCCAACAAAATTCCTAAGAGCATGCTGGAAAGGTCTTTTGAGGCTAAGCAAGAAAGAAGACACCTGCTCCAAGTACTTGTCGGTGTGGCTTAACCCGTAGTTTAAGTTGGAAGGAAGGACTTTCTTTTGGACAAATTGGTTTTTGAGTGGAATTCAATGGCTGGGCGACCCTTTTTGAAGGGAACACATGGATCTCTTTTGGCAGACTGACTTCCGAAAAGGGTGTAAAAGATTGCACTTTTGGGGAATATCGAAGATTGAAGAGGGCAGTGGCGGACGAATCCCTGAGGAAGGCAAAGATTGGATGGATTGGTTGCGAGAATTCAAGATCAATGGTCACATCGCATCAAAAGTATGTAAACAATTGGCACAATATAACCTAGCTGATGGAAATTTATTGGACAAATGGTCAGAAGTGTTGGACACAGAAATGAGTGTGGGAAGATGGAACAACATATGTAGGAATGTGAGTTTGACATTATTAAATCTAGGAGAAAGAGCGAGATGAATTAAGATATTGAACAGAGTGTACTGGACACCACAAAAACTGTATGAAAGGGGACTATTGGATTCAGAAGCATGCTGAAGGTGCAAACACAGAGTGGGGTCGTTTCAGCATATGATGTGGGAGTGTAACATTCTAAAGAATTTCTGGGAAGGTGTTACCTTGACAATGAATAAAGTATTAATGGTTGATGTGGAATAAGATTTTACAAGTATAGTACTGGGGGAGGAGGAGTTGATAGCGGACTTGTCTTTTCCGCAAAGGAAGAGTGAATTAATGCCTTCAGTCTCTGCATGGTTGTTAGACTTACAGAAAATGTCTAGGTTAGAGAGGGGGATCATGTATAGGAATAAGAAAATGAATCTATTTGAACAAATTTGGGAAAGATTATTGGATTTGTAATCCTTGATCTGATATATTGCAACAACTTGACAGCTATTGTATTGCATATACTGCAATGTGTTTATGTGTGATATAATGTGTTAATGTAACTTATAGTGGTAATATAGGAATGTTTAATACATATGTAAATACAAAAATTAAGAAAATACACAGGCAAAATGTACTGAAACCTTTCCTTCACACCACCCAACCTCTAACACACCAAGGCACAGGGAGATATTGTACTCTAGAAAATATGCATGCATTCTCTACCATCTATTTATATATGTTTTATATAGTGCCTCACACCCACAGGCCTCAGGGTGCTGACAAGAATAACAAAAAGCACAAAGGTATTATGCAGGACACAGACAGTAGATCACGAGCCCTTCCATCTTGTTCACTCCATCCCCCTCACATAAAGCACAAAATAACATCACATATAATTTGTGGCACTTGCTCTTAACTTTCAATGAGAAGGCTGTGATATGGGAGATGAAGCCGTGTTTTCAAGGAGGAACGCTGGTTTGTCTGGAAGAAAGCAGCCAAAATAGTTAACAATTTTAGATCGGGGTCTAGCCTAATAATGTGGTAGTTTTTGCGAAAGATTTCTCTTACTATGTTGCTGTCTTTGGAGTACTGTGTGATTTGTGTTCTGTTCTATCATGGGACATATTCTGGGCTAGGTTCGAAGTTGATTGATCCCAACTGGTGTCCTTTATTTCTCAGTATGAAATTAAGAGTCATGGGCTCTTAATTGCCCACATATGCTGCCAGGCTATCTAACTTTTTTTTACTCCGGGTATAGCTTCTAGTATAGGTCGAGCCAAGGGAGGTTTGGTCTGCTGGATAAGGAAAAATGTAGATGTAGCTTTTCCAGGATCTACTTGCTCAATACAGATTCAGATTTTTAGGAGTAGCACAGATGTACCTGTTTTGAAAAAAAATATCTATATAATAGTTGTAATGTCTTTTGGATGGTGCTGATAAGGAAAGAACAGTGGAAGCATTTGATGCATGTATTTCTTTTTTTTTGTTTAATAATCTTTATTGAGATTATAGGAGGTTATGAACAATAAATAGTAATAACAAAGCAACAACAACAGGCAACAATTTCTATAGATACGCTATGGGGTCAGCACCTTCGCAACCCTCAGGCAGACCGGAGATGCGCAGGTTATTGTGCCTACTTCTTTTTTCCAACTCTTCATTGTGTTGTGAAGGTCGTTGACTGTTTTTTCTAGAAGCACAACCCTTGGAGAAACATCCTCAACAAAACCAACCCTTCTCTCCATTTCTTCCATTCTATTTTCAAAGCCCTTCCACCTATCATCCAATTGCTGAAGTTTGTGATTAGTAGTTTCAACGAAAGGCTTCAAAGCTCTGATTTCTTGCAAAATATTCTCAATGGCTAGAACAGCAAGGGCAAGTGGAGGAGGTGAGTAACTCTTAGGTCTTTTCAGGTTGGTCGAGGGAAGGGTTGGAGTCCTTATAACAGTCAGCGTTTCAGGATTATTCTTACCGGTGGCCATATTAGCAAAAGGTACCAGATAGGAGTCAGCTAGATTGAGGATAGCTTAGTCAGAAAGGTGCAGGCTGAGACAAAGATATTGAAGTGTTCCAAATAGAGGCCTGCACACTCAATACTGCAAAGGACAACGTTGAAAAATTGCTCAGTATCCAAAGGCAAGACCCAAAGTATCTGAAACAGTCCAAAAGCAGAGGAGAAGCGGAAATGCCAGGCTTCAGAATTTCAGAATTGCTGATTTATTGAGCCTCCAGGGCACCCCTCTGCACTAGCATGCAAGCATCTACGTTCCTGTTTAGCCCTCCCTGCACCTGCCTCTCCATCTGCCCCCTCCCCCTGTGATTAGTCTGTTCTGCCCGTGTTAGTTACCCATCGAGTTCCATAAGACCAGAAACCTGCAGTGAGCCTCTTCGTGCTCTAGTTCACAGACAAATCATCACTGTGGCCTCTGGGACCTTAGAAGTAGGTTTCCTGTGGTTTATTGGGCCTCAAATGCATCCCTTAGCACTAGCATGCAAGCATCTCCCTTCCTGTTTAGCCTTCCCTGCTCCCACCTCTCCGCTTGCCCCCTCCCCCTGTGATTAGTCCGTTCTGCCTGTGTTAGTTAGCCATTGAGGTCTGCAAGGCCTGAAACCTGCAGTGAGCCGCCTTTTGCTACAGCTCGCTGGCTAATCACCACTGCGGCCTCTGGGCCCTTAGAAGAACGTTTCCCATGGTTTATTGGGCCTCCAGGGCACCCCTTTGCACTAGCATTCAACCATCTCCCTTCCTTTGTAGTACCCCCGCCTCTCCACCCACCACCTCCCTCTGTGATTGGTCCGTTCTCCCATGTTAGTTACCCATCAAGGTCTGTAAGACCCAAAACCTGCAATGAGCCTCCTTTTGCTCTGGTTTGCAGGCAAATCACCACTGCAGCGATTGGGCCCTTAGAAGTACGTTTCCATGACTTATTGGGCCTCCAGAGCACCCCTCTACACTAGCGTTCAAGCATCTCCATTCCTGTTTAGCCCTCCCTGCTCCCGCCTCTCTGCCAGGTCGGTTCTGCCCATGTTAGTTACCCATCTAGGTACGTAAGACTCGAAATATGCAGTGAACCTCCTTTTGCTCCGGCTCGCAGCCAAATCACCACTACGGCCTCTGGGCCTTTAGAAGTAAGTTTCCTGTGGTTTATTGGGCCTCCGGGGCACCCCTTTGCACTAGCATGCAAGCATCTCCTTTCCTGTTTAGCCATCCCTGCTCCCACCTCCCCGCCCGCCCCTCCCCCTGTGATTGGTCATAGCTCAAGCAGAGGCCCTAAGCCCGCCACTGGTTGGTGCCTTTTCCCCATTTCAGATACCTCACTAGGGCAACCTATGCCCTAGGCAGCCCTCGGGTAAGGGCCCCAACGCAACGGGCAGCTCCCACAGAAGCATCTCCATATTGTGTCTACAGGTGTCAGCAGGAGAAGCAGGAAGGCACCCTCTAAAAATATTAACAGCCAACACTGCCACTTAACCTTCAATCCTCATATACATATATTACCATAACAAACCACTGTGCCCCCACTGCCTGGACTCCACTCTGCGCTGAGCTCAAGCAGCTGGAAAGCAGTTCTGAGCACTTAGTACTCGGTTGTTCAGGCTAGCCCTGCCTATGCCTCAAGCAGCAGCCAACAAGCTACTTTGCTCCCACCTCCACGCATCTGGATGACCGCCAAGGCATACCACCTGTTAACAGCAGAATCAGCACCGCACAGTATCCACACGTACCTGTAGGGGACCAGACAGCCGTCAACCAGCATCAACGGACAAGGTAGGGACAAATACTGGTACCAATAGCTACATTATCGTTCACCCCATCCTAAACCACAAACATCTGCAATAATTACACCAACCACCAACCCTACACACCCAGGACCTCTGGGAAATCCAGTGTAAATTCAGACCTAACAAATTACATTTATATGTCGGTTAAACTGTCAAACCTTGGCCTTTTTCCCACTGTCTAGGAATCTCAAATCTAGGTGTGTTCTCTCATGTCTGCCATTTTGTGAAACATAAGCTTTTTCCCACTATCTAGGAATATCAGATCTAGGTGTATTTTCTCATGCATTAGCGCGATCTATACACTTGTGTATAGGCGTGTTATAAATGCCATATGATATCATGTCTGCTATTTTGTGAAACCTAGGCCTTTCTTCCACTGTCTAGGAATCTCAAATCTAGGCGTATTTTCTCATGTCTGCCATTTTGTTAAACCTAGGCCTTTTTCCACTATCTAGGAAGCTCAAATCGAGGTGTGTTCTCTCATGTCTGCCATTTTGTGAAACATAGGCCTTTTTCCGACTGTCTAGGAATCTCAAATCTAGGTTTGTTTTCTCATGTCTGCCATTTTGAGAAACATAGGCTTTTTCTCACTAACTAGGAATATCAAATCTAGGTGTATTTTCTCATGTCTGCCATTTTGTTAAACCTAGGCCTTTTTTACACTATCTAGGAAGCTCAAATCGAGGTGTGTTCTCTCATGTGTGCCATTTTGTGAAACATAGGCCTTTTTCTGACTGTCTAGGAATCTCAAATCTAGGTGTGTTTTCTCATGTCTGCCATTTTGTGAAACATAGGCTTTTTCCCACAGTCTAGGAATTTCATATATGAGTGTGTGGTTTTTCAACTGACTGCCATATGCAAAAGATAGGCCCCCCTTTCACCCAGGAAGACCCAGCAAGCACTGAAAGCAAAGTACCGATAGCCAGGTCATTGCCCAAGTTAACTAAGAACCAGTCACCATCTGCACATATCCAACTGCGGTCCACACCTCTAACGCATAGTACCACACCAGAGCCCCACCTAAACAGACCTCCATAGATAGAGGAACACCAGAAACTAACCAGAAATTTGGACAACCACCCATAGAAGACATTCAGCTATCACATCCCAAGAGAATAAGAGTTGAATCCAACCAAACAACACAAGCCCCTACCGGCGGGCAACCACCTCTGTAACCTCAATACCCTAACAATCCTTCTACCAAAGATCACAAAATGCCCAGACACAGAGCTGGATGCCGCTAAAGAGAATATGAACAAGGAACAAACCGAACAGAGACACACCCTTGCCCCCCTCCAGTAGAAACTGCCTCGAATACAGAATGCACCCCAAAAAACACTACAGCCGACAGAACTAATAACAAGAGAAGAGAAAAATCGTTATATTTTACACCGTACCTCGCAACAATCTCAACACATCAACAGACCAACAGCATGTCATGGTCATGAAGTCAGGGGCACAGGCATGCAGGGGTCGCATGCACAGGAGACCTGGGTGGACAAGGCTCATGAACAAAAGTAAACAAGAACATCAATTTAACACCAAAAAGCTTTTATTATGGACATAGCACTTCAGATGCATTAACCATGAACATTCCATCCATTAAGCACGATGCATTAACCATGAACATTCCATGCATTAAGCAGCCCCAAGTGTATTATTGGGTGTGGCTGCTAATGGATTACCTTCGCACGTTCTCACTCTCTAGGAGTGGCAGGGTGTGGCTGATAAGCGGCCCTAATGTGCGTGCCCACGATCTCAGGTATATAAACTGCCCCGAACCTCAAGACAGATGCTTTGCGTTATTCTGCACTTGCAAGCAGCATAACGCTCACCGTCGCCTGAGGTCAGCCTACCTTTGATGATCCTGCTTCCTGGACATCCTGCTTCCTGCCAGCATACTTACCAACTGGGGGAAGCTGTTCTTACCTGTATATCGCTTTGACGAACCAAGTATTCATCTTTACACTTTCCGGAACGCCGAAAGGCTGCATTTCCATCTAAGGAAAAGAAACAGAAGGGAGACATTATTGCGGGCATAAATAGGAGCAACATATAAAGACATTAAAAAGAACGAACAGCATCACAAGAGCTCAAAAAAGACTTACCAATCATACAGAGAAGCATAGTCGCAGCTGGAATGGACTAATCCTTATCAGGGATCAGTGAAGGAACTAGATCCCATTCAACGCGCCCCTGCCAGAAGTAGCAGGATGGAGAGCTTATCTTCCATAATTCACAGGTGAGCTTTATGGGCCGGCATATCCTCACAGAAACCGTACTTTGGGGTGAAGGGTTCGAGAGGTATAACAATCACAGATTGGTGCACTCACACACTCTTATCTCCACACAGGTGCAGTATCACCACGTACCACCACTGACAGCTTTTCTACTGAAGGAGAGGCCTGAAGGTGGTTATTCAAGTTCAGGGAGGGCTGCAACCATGCCCCAACACCTTGGCAGAGACCAGGTGAGCATAACAGTACGCAAAGCCTCTAATACTTTCTGCCTGGGTGTCATGGAAGCTTCAGAAACAGATCAGTTAGCCCTCTGACAAGGGAATTATGGGCTGAAGTACATGCTTCAAGACAGGAAACCAATGCATTACGGAGGGATCTTATTGTAACTCAAGAAAGAACTGACAAATTGGCAAGACAAATGCTACAAGCACAAGCAGGACAGGTTCCACTGCCTTGAGTGACGCATTATTCTCATTCTTCAACACCACAACAATCAACACCGGTTCAGGTGTTTCTTCCAGCAGCAGTGCCTCTATCCCCTTCCAAACGCTTCATCGCCGACCCAAACAAGTTTGCTGTATTTATGAACCAATGTCGCCTTCATTTCTTGTGCAGAGCAGGAGCCGTTCCTAATGACCAAGCCAAAGTGGCGTTTGTACTCTCGTATTTAGGAGGTAGTGCCGCGGACTGGTCTATACATTTGGTAAATCAAGATGACCCTTTACTCCGGAACTTTGGAAATTTCCAACATGAGATGGAGAAATTGTTAGCCCGTCATACTCAAGGACAAGCTCTTGACAATGAGTTTTTGTTACTCAGACAAGGGAGTCAAGATCTATTAACCTATATTGCAACCTTCAATCGTCTCATAGCCCAGACCAACTTGCCAGAAGAGAAGAGGACTACACTCTTTTACCAAGGGTTACGTGGAGAACTTAAGGATGTGTTGGCGCAAGTGGTGAATCCCCCTGAAAGGTGTGCGGACTACATAGACTTGACGGTGCAACTCGATCATAGGTTGCAGAATCGGAAAATGGAAAAAGCTAGATCAGAGGGATGGTCAGTTTACGTATGACCTAGTGAGAATCAGACTAAACCACATGAACAGTCTGAGCCAATGCAATTTGGTGGATTACGAAGTCCCTTTACCAAAGCAGAAAGGGAAAAATAAGACAACAACAGCTTTGCTTATATTGTGGACAAGCAGGTCACTTCCTCTGTGACTGCCCGGTAAAACCACCCAAGAAAATGGTTGGGGCAACAGACTAAACTGATGAAGAAGAAGAACAGAACTCTGGAAATGCCAATGCCGGGCAAGTGTGGAAGTCCGCTTGTTGAGCATGAAAAAGGAATCCGTACAGACTCCACATCTAGTCCTTCCAGCGCTTTTGGTGAATTTCAAGCAACCATCGAAAATACATGCCTTGGAGGCATTTATTGATTGTGGAGCTGTGGGTAACTACATTGACCAAGATTTGGCTCTCCGAATAGGCCTTCGTCTCCGTCAGAAGCAGAAATCAGAAAACGTCACTGCTGTGGATGGTTCTCAGCTATCATCCGGCCCGGTGACACAATACACAGAGAAAGTCAAGCTTCTGTGTCAGGAGGGGCATCAAGAGGACATTACTTTTGATCTCATCGGTGCTCCACAGTTCCAGATGATATTGGGAATGCCCTGGCTGGAGACCCACAATCCTAGGATCAACTGGCGAAAATGAGTTCTGACATTTCCTCATGATTGTGCCGACACATGTTACAAAAAAGATGACATCAATCCGAACCCGAAGAAAGGAATCGTGTTGGGCCTCATCAGCTCTTTACCGCTTGAATACCAAGATTAGCAGGATGGCTTCAAAAAAGAGCAAGCCAACATTCTGCCCCCGCACAGACCCTACGATTGTCAAATAGATCTTGTACCCGGAGCCCAGATCCCTTGCAGCCAAATTTACGCTCTGACAGAACAGGAACATCAGCATCTTAGAACTTTCCTGGATCAGTACCTGGTGAACTGTTTCATTCGCCCGTCCAAGTCACCTGCCTTCTTGCCCTTATTCTTCGTGCCTAAAAAGGAGGGGGGATTTAAGAACTTGTATCACCTATAGAGCCATCAATCAGATCACAGTAAAAATTCGATATCCTTTATCACTTATACCAGAGCTCCTGGACCAAGTGAAACATGCTCAAATCTACACAAAACTGGATTTAAGAGGAGCATGCCATCTTGTAAGAGTAAAAGAGGGAGACGAGTGGAAAACGGCCTTCCTCTTTGAATACCAGGCCATGCCCTTCGGGCTATGCAATGCCCCCGCGGCGTTCCAATTCTTTATGAATGATCTACTCTGTGAACTACTGGTCGTTTGCACTCTTGTTTACATTGACAACATTCTTATCTACTCAAATTCCATGGAAGAACATGTAGGCCATGTCCGGGCAGTCTTAGAGAAGCTTCGACAACACCAATTGTATGCCAGATTGGAAAAATGTTTTTTCCATGTAACCGAGGTCGAGTTTCTCGGTTTCCTGCTCACACCACAAGGCGTACATATGGATACACAAAAGGTAGATGCAATCCTCCAATGTCCCTCACCAACATCCACGAAAGGAGTTCAAAGGCAAGTGATGGTTTCGGATTCGCCAACTTTTACCGTCGGTTTATACCTGGGTTTTCACAAATTGTACATCCAATTACCTCCTTGTTAAAGAAAAATCAAAAGTTCCATTGGTCGACAGAAGCTGAAGAAGCCTTCCAGAAGTTGAAACTAGCATTCACTACAGCACCAGTCCTTCGACACCCATGACCAGACCTACCTTACATAGTTTAGACAGATGCTTCAAAAATAGCAATGGGAGCTGTATTGTCACAACGAGACCCTGAAACAGGACAACTACACCCCGTCACATTCTGGTCCCGCAAATTTTCAGCCCCGAGTTGAACTATGCAATCACAGATAAGGAATATTATTGCAGCTGGCTATTAAAGCAGCATTCAAGGCCTGGAGACATTACCTTCTTGGGGCGAGACATATGGTCACTGTCATCACGGACCACCGTAACTTGCAATACTTGAAAACCGCCAAAGCACAATCCTCGCATCAACTTTGTTGGGCTCTCTTTTTCGCTGAATACGATTTTATTATCACTTATAGACCTGGAGTACGCAATGGGAAAGCAGACGCTCTATCACGCATGAGCGAAGAAAAAGAGGCTTTTACAGCATCCGACCCCGTGGCCATAATTCCTGAGGGAAGGATTCAAACCAGAATAGCTGCCACCACGTGTGCGGAGGACCAAAGAACCAGTTTTCAATCCCCGATGGATCAATCAACACAACAGGAATGGCTGTTAAAAGGTGACCAGTACACCATCGAAGACAATCTACCGTATTTAGAAGGAGAATTATATGTCCAAGAACAAGAACTGCAAAAGCAAATCATCACAAATTACCACAATTCATTATTGTAAGGACACCCAGGAATAGCCAAAACTCAGGCTAAGGTAAAACAAAACTACTGGTGGCCAACCTGGTGAAAAGACATCGCCCAATTTATTGAAACCTGCAGTGTCTGTGCACAACACAAGTCTCAGAAACAGAACCCCGCTGGCTTACTACATCCCTTAACAGTACCGCCAGCACCTGGGCATACCCTGTCGATGGACTTCATCACGGATCTTCCACCCTGCAATGGATACAACACTATATTAGTCGTTGTGGATTTATTCTCCAAAATGGCCCATTTCATCCCTCTGAAGGGACTCCCAACTGTGTCAACTCTCGCTTCTGTGTTCCTAGAGCAAATTGTTCGATTGCATGGATTTCCATCAATATTAGTATATGATCTTGGAACGTAATTTGTTTTTGCCTTTTGGAGAAAGTGTTGTCGATTGCCAAAATTGATCTCCGGTTGTCCATAAGCCATCACCCTCAAATTGATGGGCAAACTGAACAAACCAACCAAACTTTAGAGCAATATCTCAGGTGTATGTTGCAACAGTCCGAGGATTCTTGGAAAAATATACCCTGGATAGCTGATTATGCATAGAACAACTCAGTTCACACAAGCACAAGGCAAACTCCATTCTACACTGTGCACAGAAGACATCCGAGGACATCAGTATTTGATCCACCCGATACCCTTGAAATGTCAGCCATAAATAATTTGCATAAAACCATCACTCTGGTTCTTAAGAAGGCGACAGAGCATCTGACCAAGTCTAAGGAAAGACAAAAACTGTTGGCTGATCGACATCGGAAGGAAGCTCCCACCTCCCAGATTGGAGAAAAGGTGTGGTTAGCATCCAAATATATTCCCCTGAAGGGGCCAAGAACTTTCCGCCCAAGATACCTGGGCCCCGTTACTATAAAGTCCATAATCAATCCTGTTACCATGAAATTGCAGTTACCATCTCACATGAAAATTCACCCCATATTTCATGTCTCTCTCCTCAAACCAATGAAGTCCAATACACGGCTTATTTCTCCGCCAGAGCCCGAAGTAATAGATGGAGAACCAGAAATGGACTCCGAGGTGGTTCGATCAGAATTGTATTACCTAATTGACTGGAAAGGTTACGGACCTCAAGATCGAACTTGGGAACCCAGTGAACACGTCCATGCTCTGCATTTAATCCGACAGTTCCATCTCAATAATTCCACCAAACCAAGACTGGGTGGAGAACCACCCTTGAGAGGCGCCTTGAGGGGGAGTGCTGTCATGGTCATGAAGTCAGGGGCACAGCCATGCAGGGGTCGCATGCACAGGAGACCTGGGTGGACACTGTCCTGGCACCTTTGGCGCCAGGCTCATGAACAAAAGTATACAAGAACATCCATTTAACACCAAAAAGCTTTTATTATGGACATAGCACTTCAGATGCATTAACCTTGAACATTCCATCCATTAAGCAGGATGTATTAACCTTGAACATTCGATCCATTAAGCAACCCCAAGTGTATTCTTGGTTGTGGCTGCTAATGGTTTGCCTTCGCACATGCTCACTCTCTAGAAGTGGCAGGGTGTGCCTGGTAAGCCGGCCCTAATGGCGTGCCAATGATCACAGCTATATAAGCTGCCCCGATCCTCAAGGCAGATGCTTCGTGTTATTCTGCACTTACAAGCAGCATAACGCTCACTGTCGCCTGAGGTCAGACTTACCTTTGAAGATCCTGCTTCCTGGACATCCTGCTTCCTGACAGTATACTTACGAGCTGGGGGAAGCTGTTCTTACCTGTACATCTCTCCGGCGAACCAAGTATTCATCTTTACACTTTCCGGAACGCCGAAATGTTCATCTTGGCACCGCAGCACGGCACGCTCAATCGTCGACAGCAGCGCCTGCAAAGAAAAACAGAAGACAAGGTTAGACATCGAATAAACAGTCCGTTTAAGGTTGCGCTTCACCATACTTTGCACTTTTCCTTAAACCATCACTTGCCTGCTGTTGAACTTTGCGGTAGCATACATCTTCCATCGGGCCGCGTCTCACAGCTGCATTGAGGCCGCATAAATAGGAGCAAGATATAAAGACATTAAACAGAACGAACAGCATCACAAGAGCTCAAAAAAGACTTACCAATCATAAGGAGAAGCCTAGTCACAGCTGGACTGGACTAATCCTTATCAGAGATCAGTGAAGGAACTAGATCCCATTTTATGCACCCCTGCCAGAAGTAGCAGTACGGAGAGCTTATCTTCCATAATTCACAGGTTAGCTTTATGGGCCGGTGTATGCTCACAGAAACCGTACTTTGGGGTGAAGGGTTCGAGAGGTACAACAATCACAGATTGGCGCACTCACACACTCTTATCTCCACGCAGGAGCAGTATCACCATGTACCACCGCTCACAGCTTTTCTACTGAGGGAGAGGCCTGAAGGGGTGATTCAAGTTCAGGGAGGGCTGCAACCATGCTCCAACGCCTCCACAGAGACCAGGTGCGCATAACACACCACCAACAGATCAAAATATACAGATTACCAACTGGAAAACAAAATTACCCACAAAAAAGAAGAGCGGACCTCAGAATAGAAAGGTATGAAACCAAAAGTCATCACTCCATTCCTCACTCCATACATCACAAAAACACAAGGGCACCACCAGCAACCCCATCAAAAAACATAGAAGACGATGAAACAAGAAGAATTCATCAACCCAACCATCAACCTTACAGACCGCCTTAATGACAAAACCGATTCCACGAATCACCCACCGATCTATGACAACACTGAAGCACTCCAAATAAACAACCATAAAACAAAACAAGGACCAAATAAAAAACCTAACCACATCAAAAAGATCAATTGCAATCTAATAAATGGCAGAACAATGTCCAAACATGCCACAGAAATGTACGACCTCCTGTACGACAGTGGTATCAACATCTTATTCATAACTGAAACATGGCTAGACGACAACCACAAAATCACACTCCATAACTGCCTCCCCGACAACTTCAAGTGCTCACAAGCAAACAGGAAAAACAGAAGAGGAGGAGGACTAGTGATAGCATACAAGGAACACCTGAAAATGGAAGCTGAAGATCTGCTAATCATCGAAAAACTGCAAATCTCTAGTACTCCGCCTAAGAGCAAACTCAAAGACAACCCTCAAATTGATCCTGGTATACAGACCACCAACATATGATGCAACCTTCATGGATGCCTTCACTGAAGCCATCACCAACCTAACCATAGAGCAGGAACACCTGATAATCCTCAAAGACTTCAACATCTTGTTTGATGAAGAAACTGCTAACACAGAATAATCACTAGCCAAACAACTGAGGACAATGAAACTGCATCAGCTATTCAGAGGAGTGACTCACACAGCAGGACATAAACTGGACACAATATTCGCCAACAAAAACCTCCTCACCACGGCGCCACCAATGCAGATACTCTGGGGTGACCATCTTATCATAGCTTTCGTGATCATGGTTGCCACAACAACATCCAAACAACCAGACAAACTGCTGACTATCATGAAAAGAAACTGGAGGTCCATTAAAAATAGCAACCTAGTAGACCGACTGGAAACAAACAAACCACCAGCAATGACTCTGGATGCAGCTGACTTTGACAGAAAAACAGAACTACTGTACAAATGGATCACCAGAACAATAAACGAGAACTCAAAGGAAAAATCTTTCACCCCATTGCTGAAAAGAGCAGCAGCAAAATGGTTCACCCCGTTACTCAGCGCCATGAAAAGAAAAAACAGGAAGCTTAAACTAGAACAGAGGAAAATCTGATTAATCCAACAACACATCCAAAAAGGAAATCCATAAGGCCAAAAAGAAATACTATGACAACAGAATCACCAAAGCCGCCAACACCCAAAACGATTTGTTTAAAACCATAAACAAAATGAGAAACCCCTCTGGCTGCAGCAAAACACCAATACCTTCGTTGAAATTATGCAACAACCTCGCTAACCACTTCAAAAACAAAATCAGGACCATCCAACAAATCATACAAAGCAGACCAAGCAACTGCAACATGCAACCTACCCAGCCTTCCGAGGATCTCCAGAACAAACTCTGAATCTCCCCCCAAATATCAGCTGAGAGATTTGTCCCCCAGATATACACAAATCAATCCTCACACAAGGAACACTCATGGAATACTACAGAAAAGTTTTCATCCAATCACTCTAAACAGCGAAAGTACTGAGATCATTCAAATCAGCACACATCAAGCCGCTCCTCAAGGAAACAGCAGAAAATGTGGAGGACATACCCAGCAAAACTACTTGAAACATACTGCAGAGGAGCAGTGACATGCCTCTGCAGGAAATCCCGCCCCCCTACCTCCTATATGTTGGAAGTCTGTGATCGTGCCGTGTTTGACACTAGCAGTTGTGCCAATACCGCAGAGTATATTAGACAGAAGATACCCTTTCAGACAACCCTATCGAATGTATCCCCAAAGGGACGACAGTCTGAGGAAGGAACTCCCTGAAGGATTATGAAAAAGAGCAAAAAGAGAAGCTAGTGACGTCACACGAGACATGTGCGACGTCCCAAGATATTGGCTGAAGAGGATGCATGGATCCTACTGAAACTAATGACGTAGTAAAGAGTCAAGTGAACTTTTAAATACAAAAAAGAAGATTACACATGCACGAAGTGCTGCAGAGAATCAACTGTTCAATAATTGTACAGACGCTGAAACGCAAAATAGACTAAGTCATCATAGAAGCTGGTGATATGTAGTGAATAGAATGCAGGCGAAGCTGCCACTGTATAGAAGCTGGAGATCGTATAATGAATTTTAGTAAGCCAGAACCCATGAAGAAGAAAGGGAGAATTGTGTTGCAGCAAGAATAAGCTGAAATAGTGCAGCTGCATGTCGAGGCTGTCTGGCCTGGTATCAAAACTGAAGCAGCCAGGGTTAGCTATCTATTCTTGAAATCTATTCTACGTCACTTCTGATGTATTTGTAGTATAAAGTCTATGTTTTGTGAAAAGATCGCAGAGAGAAATCGAGCAAATGTCCGTTGACACTCCTTTTAAATAATTGATAATAAAACGATACTTTTCCGTCTTCCAGAGTTGGTTTGGTTATTTGGACTCAGAGTTATTCTGTGAACCCATCCATTGCACGCACGTTACTAAAGGACCCTAAGCTCAATATGTGTATAGAATAACACAAGAATTCATAGAAGAACACCTACTCCTGGATAAAGCACAAGTAGGCTTCAGGGCAATGAGTGGAATGGAAACGGCACTTCTCTCAATCTGGGACAATCTTAAGATTAATGCAGACTCGGACAAAAGCTCAGCTCTAATACTCTTCAGAATTTGACACAGTCAACCATGCCACCCTAATCAGGAGATTGAAAGAAATAGAACTCACCAACCTAGCCCTACGATGGATAAAATCCTTCCTAACAAACTGAACAGAAACTGTACACATCAAACCTTTCAAACCAATGCCAAGAGACTCCACTTGCAGAGTACCACTAGGATCCTCCGTATCACCATTGTTTTTCAACATATACCTAGCACCACCAATACATCTCATTAAAAAAGATGGACTCACATGCTACAACTACACTGATGATACACAAATCATCTACAAAATACAAGATACACAGGAAGGGAACACAACACTGCTAGACTGCCTACAAGAACTCTA
This sequence comes from Ambystoma mexicanum, assembly GCF_040938575.1. Lineage (NCBI taxonomy): Eukaryota > Metazoa > Chordata > Amphibia > Caudata > Ambystomatidae > Ambystoma > Ambystoma mexicanum. The sequence continues at coordinate 1,046,554,570 of NC_090924.1, forward strand.
TGGCTGGATGAACACCAACAGCCTCAAACGCAACCCGGCCAAAACAGAAATAATGATCATATCCAAAAGCTGAGAAAACAACCACTACATCCCATGGACAACGAAACTTGGAACAGCACTGACTCTGTTGATGAAAGTAAAAAACCTGGGAGTTTTAATGGACAACAAACTCTTGAGCCACAAGTAAATGCCATAATCAAGAAATGTTTCTTCCTCCTTCGTGCGGTAAAAAGGATTCTACCATTCCTTTCCTTCACCCACAAAACACTCACCATCATCGCACTCATCATGTTCAGAGTAGACTATCCCAACAGCCTATACCTAGGAATGACAGAACAACTATTAAAGAAACTTCAGCATATCCAAATGCAGCGGCCAGACTCCTTCTCAAACTACCACGAAGAGAACACATTACCCCAGTACCGAAAATGCTATACTAGTTACTAATAAAACAACCAATAAAGTTCAAAACAATGTGCATAACGCACAGAACAATACATGGCCAAGGAGCAGAGTTCCTAAAGGAGAAAATGACCATCTACGATCCGGCAGGACCACTCCTATCAAGCAATGACATGCGCTTAGAAACAAAACCATACAATAAAAAGACATTTGGAGGATCATCTTTCTCTCACCTAGCAGCAATAACTTGTAATTACCTACCAAAAAACATATGCAACACAAGGGATCATTTGGAATTCAGGAAACTACTCAAAACTTGGCTCGTTACTCTACAACCAGAAGGAAACGACCAGGAAGCCTGCACCCAACGAGAAACAAGAATCTAAAGGAGTAACCCATGACCCTAAGTTAATCTCTCCTAACCGGAGTGTGGGGGGAGGTCACCTGAACAACCCTTGCCCGCATAGGAAACATAGGTAGGCAAGGGCCCCAAAGGTCAGGTAGGGAGTGGTCAGAACCCTCTATCCCAATCAATGCAAATCCAGGGCAGGGAAGACCCCAACATCAGCCAGGTAGACATACCACTAGGATAACACAGAGGAAAACAGCCGATCCCCAACACACCAACCAAACCCAGACAGACAAACTTCAATACCAAACACACAGGATAATCATGGATGTTAAGCACAGAAATGCAAAGACAAAGAGGTATGGAAAACCTGCTAACCCAACTCTAAAACCTCAACTTTCCGCACACACTTCCCATATAGAAACTCAAACAACCACATCTCTGCACAGCAATACGCACATACTTAACCACACTGCAACAACAGACAAACAACACATAATCCCTCACAACAGCACATGGGAAGTCGCACCGACCGAACACTGGACTTAGGCTCAGCGAACAGTGCAAACTGCCAACATGGAAATCACAACTCTCACTTTCCATTTCCCACTACGCCCTACTAAACCCCCGAGAGTCACCCCTGTTAAGTGACTTCAATTCAGTACTCCAACTAAGTCAGTGTCTAGTCTGGGATGCCCAATGAAAGCCCTTATTTATATATTTTTATGACAAGTTCATAGATCTGGATGATAAACCCTTGTATAACGCCCCTCTCTTTGAATCCCCCTGACCTCACTGAGCCAAGAAGTAGGTTTGCTTTGCAAATTAAAAGATTTATTGAAAATTAAACAAAATATATATCACACTTTTATGAATAAATTAATATTTGATAGCACACCTATGAATATGACCGTGATCAACAGCGGATAATATTACACTAGCACACTTCTTTAATTACTTAGGAGTTGGTATAGAAAGGATAAGGTAGCTGAAAATATGTTATGGTTTCAAGGAAATGCAATGATGGAAAAGAATGCAGCACAGGGATAAACTGATATGGTTTCAACAAGAGATAATAGGATCACTTTTTCCCTTGTGGCAATTCACTCCCCCCCTATGCAATATAAAGAGATGGAAGGAGAGCACACAATATTCAGGAATATAATCAAATGCAATACCAATTCAGTTCCCCCCTAGCAAGCTTAGAGCAACCGGTATGCTTTTAAACAGGCAAAAATACCTTTACATGTGATTAGCAAAGAAGTGAAAAATATGCTAAAAATTATTTTAATTCCCTATAGGAGATTCAGGGTAGGTGACAGCTACTTTGAATTAGTTCAGGTCAACACTAGCAATGATTCATGAGGGATTATCAGGTTGAAAACGAATTTCAGCAATGGAAGCAAAAGACAGCTATTTTTGACAGGTGAAGAAGTTGAGTCAAATTGCAATTCGCAGCACTTTTTCCGAGTGCATCGAGCGCGATTATAGAAAAACTATAAGGAAAGCTGAGGATCTTAGCTTTAAGATGACAGTTAAATCTTGTTCCTAGCACGTATGGTTCAAAAGATATGGACGATTTTGTGGAGGTAGATTTCAGAAATGAAATAAAGCTCAGAATGACAAATGACACTTTCACAGCTTTGAAATCACAGAATGAACACACAATTTCTATGCAGTTCTAAATAGGTTGAAATGGTTTGAATTAGATTATTTTAAACTAAGAGATTGGTTTTGCACAGCTCTGGCTGGATACTCACTCCTAATTTTGGAAGGAATGGGCCTCGTCACAGACCTGGTCAACAGGTTTAGCTGCGGTTCTCTCTGCTCTGCTGGTCTGGATCTCTGGTTCTGGCAAAAGTTCTTGGCACTGCACAGCGGTCTGGTCTGGGTCTGGTCTTCTATTGGCACTGCACGGCGATCTGGATACAGCTCTGCTTTCTAGGTTCTGGCACAGGGTTCTAGCCAGAATCAAACAGCTCGCCCGGCTGTTGAATATCAGGTTGCAAAAGATTTTGAGGCCTGCTGAAAAGGATTCAGCTTGTGGATTGGCCCCTGTGCTTTAAGTTCTGGAGTCTAAATTCTGGATCTCAGGATCTATCTGGATTTGAAGTATGGAGTCTGGTTTTCTAAGTTCTGGTCCCTGGATATTGCCTGAATTTGAAGTCGTCCGTCAAAGTGCTTCGCAAGAAATCAGTTTGAAGTGGGCCGTGAATCTCTACCTGGGTCTCAGTGGGTCTTTTTATGCCTTTTGAAAGTGGGTGGGAAGTTCTGACTTTCTATGCCCAACCCTCTGAGGATCCTGATAGGCTATAGCATTATCTGTCGCCTGACTGGGGAACTGAATTGTGAGTCATCCGGTATCCTTTTTATGGCATACAGAAAGAACACTCCCCTTGTCACTTTGCACACAAATCTATTTTTGACTTAAATGCATATTTATCTATGTACAATTTTTCTAATATTATATGTCCAGTTAACATATTTTCTGTAGCGCCAAACCATCTGATCCCTGTCTTTGTAAGATGTTGTTCACTTCTGACAGAATTCTGCCCTTTTCATCCAGAACACAACCTCTAAACTTTTCCAGAATTTACACAAGTGTGCGCAAGGAATATGGGCATCAGATGATGAAGTGTCAGATTTTTAACATACATACATTTGGAGTGATACCCTATTTTCTGCTACTACCCCCCAGAACATACCACAGAGTCCTAACACCTCTTAAAATGTGCACAGAAAAATCACAGGAATCATGATATTATTGATATAATTTCGACAATTATGTACTATGAATTATCCATCTTTCTAAAATTATGCTCTGGCCTAGAGGGGTGTGGTTTCCCAAAGCACATGGGGGAATTTCTGGTTTGTCCACTTCCTCCAAGCTCAGCTGGCTCACAGAGGCAGTGACCCTCCCATTTCCTTCCAAGAGGAAGCCATTTACGACCCCCTGATTTAGAAATTGCTTGGAGCTTGGTTGGGGGTCTTTGCAGATGATGTTGAAGTTGTGGGCAGCGAGCCAGTCTATAGTTCTGCCTTTCTGATGGGTAGGTAGAGTGTTAAGTTGAGTTTATTTGTGTTCAGAGAGGGCGTTAGCAAGGGAGGACGCAGGAATGTCCTGAGGATCATTATATCCCAGATTAAAGTCGCCTAGAATCATATTTTGGGAAAGAGGTTTGGATTTCTCTGCTATGAGGGAGGTAATGTCTTCCTCGAAGGTACTTTTGGGACCTGGGGGTCTGTATATTAGTTCCAGGGTGATAGTATTCTTAGGGGTAGTTTGTATTTTAATGGAAAGGTGCTTGCATGATTTTAGTGGAAGGGAGGTAACAGATCTAATGTCAAGCGAGGATTTGAATATGAAAGCTACACCTCCTCTGCGAGCATTAGGTCTGTCGGCCCTGAGGATGGAGTAATTATCAGGAACCGCAAGGGTTAGATAAGGACCTGCTGTAGCATGAAGCCATGTTTCTGTGGTGGCAAGGAAGTCGAGATCTGCTGAGCGGATGATGTCGGCAATTTCGGTGGGGTGAGCAACAAGGGATCTGACATTAAGTAAGGCTCCTTTTAGTGACACGGTGTTCGCATTGGTGTTCTTGTTGGTGGCTTTAGTCATAGGAATTGTAGGCACTTTGCTGGGTAGGGTGTGAAGTCTGCAGCCTAGTCTATTGTTGCGGGTGGTGAGGTTAGGGTTGGCTGTGAGGCGATGTTCTGGTACTTTGGAGGAGTTCTGGTTGATGTCGGTGTAGATATCTTTCGTAACGCCAAGGGGGCTGGGTGGAAGGTTGTCTGAAGTGATGCTAATTTTAGCGGTGTGGTATGAAGGGGCACTGTGGGGGAATGGAGGCAAGGTGGGCAGAAAAGGTGTGGGGCAGACGATGGGGTGGTGTCTAGGGCAGCCGAGCTTGGCTAGACCATTACTGAGTGGGATGTAGCTGTTTCTAATGCATTGCCTGAAGTTGGGCATGACACAGAAGGGGAACATGATGATGATGATGATGAGCCAGGCGGGCAAAGTTGAGAGGCAATGTTAGTTGGGACGTGACGCTAAGGGGGGGTGCTAAATACTGTTGGCTGGGCTCATGCATGTAAGCACCATGGGCAGTTACAGGCGATTAGGCGTATACGGGTACAGCTTAGTCTATGTTTTTAACAGGGTAGACAGATTAAGTTATACTAGTGGTCTAACAAGTAACTACTTCTGGTGTACAAGGGGCATGCACAGATAGGCAGGTTTCATTTTGTTAAAGCAGTGCAAGACGTAGGCTGAAATCGGCTTAGCTAGTATGGTGCAGTAGCGGGCTACTATAAATTTGCAAAATACAACCATCTAGATTCGAATTTGGTACAGTCTGGCAAAAAAGCTTATCGCTAGAACATTCTTAAAGCGGGCTAAATTTGTTTTCAATGCAGGCAGGTTGAAAGAGAAAGACATTCATGGGTACTAGGCCTAAGTAATGCAAGCATATGGATCAAGGTAGCATGAGCATATGATGAAATGAGCATAGGCGCCAGGTACTTGGCGATAGACACGGGGCAATTCCCTCAACGATTACAATCGCGGCTTAGTGTGGAAGAATAGTGCACTGTGCATGATGGGACAGGGCCGGTCGTGGTGCACACAGCATTTCTCAGAAAAATGTACCTTATGAAGTTTTTTCCAAGCAGAGTGACCGGCCGACGACTGGGAAGGCATGGCCAGGCAGAGACAGGTCAGAGGCCTTAGTGCAGGCCTTGGTGCTGTGGCCGGCTGCGCCTCCCGCCTTGCCAAAAGGCTGCTTATTAATGCGGATGGGCCAAACGGCAGGTCTCAGGCTTGGAAGTGCCTATTCCAGGAAGTAGGCAGGTCCATTAGAATCGGTCGGCCATCTTGGAATGGAGGCCGCGGATCGTAGTAGAATGCTGTAATCACACACACGGCAAGGTGATTACACACGATTGCGGGCTTTGCAACAGCTGATTGCTGTATGCTGCAGGCAGAATATTCCTGCGCGATCGAGGGGGCGCTTTGACAAGGAATTCTGCAGTCTATCATCATATGATATCATCAAAATCCTGACAGCTGACGAGGACATTGATGAACTCAAAACCGAGAGAATACATAGAGCCGGCAGCCCACCTGGTGGCCCAAGGTCGGTCCTCGCCAGATTTCATAGATATCAGGACAGAGCTAAGATGCTGACCAAGGCCAGGTCCGAGGGCTCTCTTACTCTTAGAGGGGCGCAAATCACCATCTTCCAGGACTTATCCTCACTTACCCTGGTCCTGCGACGTCTCCGCAGTCCTCTAACAAAATGGCTAAAAGACCAAGGCACGAGATATAGATGGGGATATCCCTTCTCCCTCACGTTTGAACATGGAAGCAGGAGGATAATACTCCGTTCGGAGGAAGAGATTCGCGAATGCATCACAGACCTCCCTGGAACAGGCCCAAAAGAAGGAACACGAGGGGACCCGGTACAGGACAGACCTAGATGGGAACTCCAGGGCCCAAAAAGAAAAAGAGTCAAGGGATCCAGAAAATATCGGCGACCCAACGACATGCCAGACAGTAACAAATGACACCGCCCATTCAAGTTCCAAGTTCCAAATTTCGTAGTTACTTACCTTGATTTCGCTGCATGCTGTCTTATCATCACCCCGGAATCCAGCACACTCCAGCGCCTGGACCCGAACTGCAACGTGCTAGCAGCCTGGAACACAGGGATGAGCAGCTGGTAGAAAATTAACCTGGAAGCCGCATGTATCATTACACATATCATTCCTCAATGCAAGTTGTTGTTGTGTATTATAATGTTATCTATTCTAAAGTGTTAGAAGGGGGGGCTCAAATGTTATTATGGTAATAGTAGTAATCGGGGTTGTGCGGTTACGACCCTCACTGGTGGTCCGATAGTAGACCGGCTCTAAACACCCAGTCCAACCCGGACGCCACCGAACCAAGATCCAAACCCTCATTGAATTAGAGATGAGTCAAGAGACAGAACCGAGGGTTACAGGTATTATGTTTAATACCCTAAAAGGGGGGAAGGGGGAAGGGAGGCGGAATCACACTACTTCCACCGTGGCAATTTCCTGCAATGGGCAGCGCGACATGAAGACCGACTTCAATGAACATAGCACTGATCCACGGTCATGACAAATCGAGTGACAGGCATGGCATTCTCAAAATTGGCACGCTGAATGTCAAGGGGCTTAACTCCCCTACCAAAAGGTCACTAGTGTCCAGAGAGTTTAAGAGGGCAAAACTAGATATACTTTTCTTACAAGAAACCCAATACAGCAAAGGAGATGAGAGGAAGGTCCTATACACCAAACTAGGCTCGGAACACTGGGGCTCCGGCCTCCTAAAGAAAGCGGGAGTTGGCATCCTAATCAACAAAATGATCCGATTTGAACTCCTAAAGTCCTGGATGGATGTGAGTGGTAGAGCGCTAGTATTAGTGGGCAAGATACAAGGCACTGTCATCACTCTTGCGTCAGTGTACGCACCCAACACAGGACAGTCTAGATTCCTACAACAAATAATCCCGAAAGTCATGAACAAAGCAGAGGGAAAACTAATACTAGGCGTGATCTTAACACGTGGATGGATCCAAGCCAGGATAGGCAAGCAGGCAATCCTCCCACGTCCCCCCCATCGGGCCCCGGCCGCCCACCGGCCGCGGACATGATGGATGGCTACAATCTCACCGACGCATGGAGACATATGAACCCCAACCGAAGGTGTCTGTATCCAGACAGAGATAAGAATTGGGATATGATTTTCAAATAGTGTTGCTATTAGAGATCAAAGGAACAAGTGGTGTTGTGGTGTGCAATATATCAATATTCACTATTATAGTGGAAGCAACACTATAGGCCTCATTACACGGAAGGCGGTAATGGTTAACGGCCACCGTTAATGGTAACGGTGACCGTTAACCATTACCGCCTTACTACGAGGTCCCTTAGCGGGTTGGTGCTTTAACGCCTGCTTTTTCCAGGCGTTAAAAACCAACCCGCTAAGGGACCTCGGAGCTAATTACGTCACCGCAAAATTGCGGTGCCGTAATTAGCGCCTTCCCCATTCCCATAGAGCCCTATGGGGCAGAAATGGGAATGGGGAAGGGCAATGGCGGAAGGGGGATTTACCGCCCCACCAACCTTGGAATGGGGCGGTAAATCCCCTTTCCGCCAAGGCGGTGCCGGTATTTACCGGCATGAGCCATGGCGCTAATAGCGCCATGGCTCACCGCCTTCCGTGTAATGAGGCCCTATAGCCAGTGAACCTATGAGTGAGACTTTTATGAAGATCATACACTAAGAAGGAAATCACTCTGAAGGGCTCACAATTTTGAAAGGTTTACTGACTGGCAATTTTGAGAGGTTAGGCAATACAAGATTACATGAGATCCCACATTGGTTAAGGAGTGGATTTGTGCCAACTCTGAAATGTCTGCATTTGAACACTTTCTTTTCCAGTTCTTATTGTGAACTAAAACAATCTAATTTTATAAAACTGACTTGGAAAATACACACATCGCATTACCAAACATGACCATTTATAGAAACAAAATATTATAGACGGGTTTTACACAAAATGGGAATGATTCTAGCTTCATTCTCTCCATCATCAAGGGAAGTATATAAGTACCAGCATACCAATCGATGTGATTTAACATATTTAATCTGGGGTTTTCTTTTGTATTTTAAAGCTTTAAATACTTCCAAAACAATGGCCTGTGACATTGTTATTTAGAAACATGCATAGAAATCTTTGACTTTTACCAAAAAGCAAACCGTTTTTTGTGTCAAACGAGCAGACCTTAAAATGTGCTTGCCCGAGGCCTGCAACATCTGGTCTGCTCTCTTCTGTCTACCACCCCATCTAGTCAAATGGCCTACATAAGAAGAAAGATCAAGTAATGGGCTAAACAATGCCACTGCATGCAAGAAGGCAAACCTCACATAAAACAGCACAGTAATGTAAAGGATATTAGATTTGACAAGGATCACTGTATCGTCTCCTGACAAAGCCAGGATACAAGCATGAACGCTTTTGATCCACAGGCTTGAATTTGGATAGTTATTCACCTCTTGAACTAACAGTTTATGCTCATCGTTGGAGGTGATTGGCTAGGTTTTACAACACCCCATCTGAACAAACCAAGGTCTAGACCTTCATCATGCAGATGATATGTTAGTTTTTATAGCAACTCGTATCTGGTGCAGGTACATAACTAATAATAGCACCTGTTGTCCTTTAAAACCAAGTACATATGCAGGTAGGTTTATAAACTTCAAACATAGGAAAGGCTCAGCCAGCTATGCTATAATGTGCTATTCTAATCTTGCATATGAACACATGCATATGAACACATATCTCTGCAATGGGTGCTTGACACACTGAGCTAACTTCTAAACGATTGTGGCATTCAGTTTATCAATATGCATTTCAACTTTAGCTATTGCACATGATAAATACAATTCCCACAGGAAGGAAAGAATGCCACAGATTTGTGACGTTAAGAACACACAAACTATGTATACCACAGAGAACATAGAAGGCATTACATGATGAATTGATCACAGCAGAATGTATTTGTCAAAACAGACAGGCAATTGGCTTAGAACCTCAGCAGTATGCCATAAAATATCCTAACATGTGCAATTTAAGTCTGGTGAACAATGGAATCTTTATTCTTTATATCAGGCAGCCTTGTGGGGCCCCCCTTCAAGGTGGGGGCCCTGGGCAAGTGCCCATTTTTCCCTCCCATAAAAACGCCTCTGGCCTCTGCACTTCATTTTGCATGGCTTGCACACAGCTGCACAGGCCTTTGCCTATTCCTTTCCCACAGAAAGGGAGGAATACTTCCCTAGCCAAGAGGGACCTGCACAAAAAAAGGGCTCACTACTATTGCATTTATCCACTCCTCGATCCTGCCACAAGGTAAGAGCCAATGGCATCCGCTCCATCAGCCTCTTCCTTATTTATTTTATCGCTTATAGTGCGAACCTAGCTCCAGAGCAGCTGAGCACTTTACCACATGTAAAAGCCAGTGTTGGGCCTGACAATTCTGGGCACTAGCACGGTACTGTTTGAGGACGGGCAGAAAAAGTTGGATTTAATTGTGCAGGAGGTTTTTTCGTGTAATGTGGAACTGGAGGATGCTGGAGGATGGTGATGGTGTTCTGATGCTGCAGCGGGATAGAGTTCCAGAGGGTTGGAACATGGCAGGAGAAGGACAGTTTACAGGATATGTTTGATTCCAAATCTTTGATGGATTTTCTAGAGGAAGCACAAGAATAAATGTTGATGATTCAAGCAGTTTTTAATTGGATCCTAGTGGCGAGGGGAAGCCATTGAAGCACATGTTTGAAGTGAGAGATGTGGTTGCATCGATCACCAACACCACCACGCTCAGTTCATCCTTGTCACCTCAACATGAGACAGGATTAAAGTGATCCTACATTTTAAAAAAAGAAGAAAATGGAGACCGCACTCAAACCATAATGTAAAGTGCTGAGAAAAAAAGACAATACTATTAGTTAAGAAAACGTTTTTTTAGCACAGGTGTGTAGTTGAAAAAGAATATGCACAAATACCACAAATCAAAAGCAACACATGTGTCTGGATGTAAACCATTCAGAACTCAACCGAACACTGTATGGCAAAGTCAAAAAACATTGACAATTGTACATTTCTTTAGACGAGATTTACATTGATATTAACACGAACATTCTCCCACTCAAAAAAGCGTACTTAAGACAAATAAGAATATATAAAACATATTAATCACTTTTGTGATGTTAGTAAATGTAAGATGCAAGATGCTTCCATTTTAGTAGAAGGCAACCAACATTTTAAAACATAAACCAAAGCATATGTTTCTCTTGTCGCCCATTGAACACCTAAAAAAGGACCTAGAAAATTAACAGAACGTGGTTCCGGATCAAGTCTCATTTTCAGGAGTGCATCTTTTTTCAGTTCCTAAAATGTTTAAAAACACACAAAGGATATTTTATAATTCACCTCTTTCATAATAAGCCACTCTAGAACTGAAGGAGTGGAAATTTAAGAGCACTAACCACCTGATACAATCTGTCATTCCTCACATGTTGATTGTATAGAGAAAGTATAAGCAATCCTGTCTTCAAAAACACATGATCAGTGTAAAAAGAACAACACCGCTAAGTGTATACCGTCCATACTCACTGTAAGTGGTTACCAAGCCCCCATAATTCACACATTGCTTACCTCACAGTTAACTGTCCTCACACGAGTCCTAGTTGTTGACAAAAGGGCCGAATCTTTCCTCGCTCCAATTTTGTGTTCCCAGATACATACTTGCCAACATTCTGTGGCCAAGAAGATGTTGGATTTTTCAAGTTTCAAAAATATTACTTTGCATAACAATACATGACAGGAAAATACAAAACATACATTGAAAAGATGTTCAAAATGTATAATTCTGAATGTTAAGTTAACAATGAATTCAATTACTTAACTGCACAGAAGGTAATCACACAGAGCTGGTAGGCAACGTTGGCCACTGCTCTATAGCAGCCGGCGCAATACATATGTATTCCTGCAGTGCAAGATGAATAACTGAACAACATGGAGACTGATACCCTCCTCAGTCTGATATGCAGATGCTGCGTGATGGTGGTACGCTCTGCCACTTGCCTTCGCTGGTGGTTCACCTAAGGCCTGTACCGGCCAGAGTGCAGGGCAGAGTCGCATAAATGCCAACCCTCCCGATTTAGGCAGGAGACTCCCAATTTTGCTAGCAAAAATGTTGTAATTTTTTACTGCCTCCCTCCTAAAACAATTCTAACGCCTATGCGTTCTAATAGGGAAATTCAGCTCTCCCGATTACTCTGAAAGAATCTCCCTCCAAGCTGCTCCAAAATGTTGGCATGTATGGAGTCGGGTAGCTGCCAGGTCACTGGATTGGTCTGAGCCCATTACTCAGAGTAATCTCTTACCCATCCACCCACCACACAGACAGACTAATGTGTTGCATGCTTTGTCCTGGGCCGGTCTCAAGCAGCCTGCCTTAAAGTCACATAAATGACCTGCCCCTGTAAAAAGCAGTAGGATCTGTCACCCAAATCTGTAGGTGGTAGGACTGCTTAAAAAGCAGTAGCCTACTGCGTAAATCAGTAGGGTTTGCAAGTATGCAGATAAGAAGCGACATGCAAGAGAAGTAAAAAAACAATAACTAATATTATTGCCTAGTCATGTGTACGGTGAGACCAAAAAGGACCAGCCGTCTTGGTGGCAGAGCAAAAGTAAGTCCTCATGCTTACTGTAATGAACCCCGAGATCCGTTTTACAATTCACAGGTTGAGCCGTGGGAGCCGGGGTTCGCCTCTTGTGTAGTTTAAAAGGATTGCGTGAGCATCACGTGACCGGGAGAGAGTAAATTACACTTGCCTCCCAACATGCAAAAGTGTCTGCCATCTTGGAATGATGTTACTACCATAAAATCAATCATCCAAAGGATCAAAGTAAAGATGCAATAAAGTCTCCCCAAAGGAAGCAATGCAACTATGCCTGTTTGGTTGCCATACGTGTATAACCAGCAAAACTCTCCATTTAAAACAAAAAGCATGACTTTCTGTAGAAGTCATGTATAACTGTAATGTTAATGTCAAGAAGCTCCATGTTTCACCCAAAAATGTAAATAAGCACTAGAACGCTGGCAGGATTGCACTATCAAGCATACTCTCGAGTAAGTCACAGCCCTGACTTGGGTGTCCCTTCTGTGAAGTTGGGGCTGCCACAGTCAAAGGCCAGTGACATCGGGTACTGTGCTGATTCTATTCCATTTATTGGTACAATACCAAAAGAGTAATAACTGCACTACACAGTATAATACTATATGCCACTGTGTGTGTGTCTCAATGGGGAATGGGAAGCCATCGATACGGCTGGCTAGGAAGAACGCTTATCAGACCATTCACACACTAGAGGAAATCTCATATCAAACAATTCAGATCGAAATCTATATTCATACCCTTAGAGACCAGACAGGACAATAAATGGATGCAATGCATTTCACGCTGTTGCAACCTTTATAAAATGTTGCCGCCCCAAACAGCAGAGACAGTAACTTGTTCCAACACAACAAGCTGGGTGCAGCATGTTGTTTTTCTTGAAAGTGTAATACCACAAGAGATTTTGGATCCTTATTCTGTATCTGAGATTTATGTACGGTCCACCTTAATTTAACACGTCTAGTGATAAGTTGAACAAATTAAAGCAATTCGAAGCCATTGACTCGTAAATAGGACTGTATATAACTTTATGTTACATCCAAGTGAGTGTTTTGATCCATTACCCCGATGGATCATTGGAGGGTCCCGATCGGCTTAGAACAACACTTTGAAAAAACTGTTGTATCCATGACCCAAGAGGAAGATAAGGTTTCCTGTACAATCGACACTAGGTTCCATGAAGGATTGACTCTATTACTCCTAACATCACTCAGACACTTGTGACTGCTCTGAAGAAGGCTGAATCATTGAACAGTGTGACTGTCCACAGCCGAAAATTAAGTCGGCATTTGGTATTATTCGTGGCATAAATCATGTAAAAATGTTTGCCAATTTAACTGAGGCGGATTTATGTAACACCCTTATCCAGAAAAATAGAGTTAGCATGAAAACTGTCCTAATATGATTTCGTTTTTTTTTCAAAGTAGTCCTTTAATAATGTCTTTGGATCTATATACACAATGTTGTTTGGTATGTTTTTGGTGATGGTTTTCACTGCTTTCGCTTTTGTGTATTATCTATCATCAATTTTTGTCTAAATTGATTACTGATGTGTTCTAGTACGTTTAAAAAGATATATATTTTCTATGAAATTTCTATTGACACATTGACTACATTTTGCATTGAACTTGCCTTGATCTTTAAGTGTTTTATTGAACGCTTCCAAGAATGGATTGGCCACATAATAAATAGTTTCGAGGTCCATGCCTTGTGATTGTATTTGCGGGTGCCTGCAATGAGGCGAGGTGCAGCATGGAGGATAGCCTTGAGAGGTGCCAGAGGCATGGCAGGAAGTCAGATAAAGAGGACATTGCCCCCCCTTTGATTTGATTTTGCAGAGTGTGTCGCTCAGTAGACAGACTGATTGGGCTTTCTTGGCTATGTTCAAACAGGAAGGAGAGGCTGCTGTCTTCAATGAAGCCTAGGGATCTGGCTGAATCTGAGTTGCCTCCTCTTGCTGAGCCACCTCCTCCTACTGCCCGCTTCCTAATACTCCTCATACATCTCATCTCCTCTCCTCGTCCACCTACTCCTGTTTCACCACCACATGTACTTCCTGCTGCCATTCATCCACCTCTTAATGTAGCGTGTCCTGCTTACCTTCAGATCCTGCCTCCTCATTTTCCTCCTCCAGATGCTCCTCATCTGCATCTTCAGGTTCCCTCTCCTAATACAACCTGCATCACGGCCTCCTTCTTTTCCACCTTATGTTGCTGACACTGCTTCTTGCCCGAAGATGATATGCTGCCAAAGAGATCTACTTGATCTGGAACACTTGTGGGGGTGGAGGAGCATTTGGGGAAAGGTTCCACAAGGAGTGTCCGGGGGTAGAATGGCTTTCGCAGCAGGTTTCTCTTGTTTCAATTTTTGGGGTGGTGTAAGTAAAAGGGAATCAAACAGATTGTCACAAAAGGTTTGGGAAAGTGCTGTTTTACCTTTTTTGAGGGATGGAAAGAGAAAGGTTGAGGGAAAGGAATAAAAACAACAATCACAGTGGGCTTTGCAAAGAGTAATGTTTTGTTTTTTTACCTCCACGTAAATGGAGTCAAAAACAATCAATCATATAGGGCTTCATTATGGGTTTTTCATAGAGGAGTCAGACTTTAGGGAACTTCACAAAACAATGAAAATGCACAAAAATTGTCATAATCAGGAAATGGAATCTGAAATAGACAGGCAAACAAAAGTCAAGCACAACCCACGGGGAGCCAGCAAAGAGCTGAGCCTTTTATCGGCCCCCAGAATAAAAGTCTCCCTTTGGCCCACTGAAGCTCTGTGGAGCCTCCAGGGATTGCCATTAGCCGGGTGATGCATGTCCCACAGATTTCTGGCGCGGTTTAGGGCTGCCGAGATTCCCCACATTATCTTGCGGCGCCGGAAATGCCGAATATAGTCGGCTCATCACAAGAGATTGGTTTGGTCAGTGTGCGCCCGCGATGACCTTTGAAATAAATGAGTTGCGTGGAACTAGAAAGAGCAATAAATGAGCAGCAAAGAACCAAAGCCACTGAAGTGGTCCTTTATCAGCAAGAATCTTATGTTATCACTGAAGAGAGGGAACCAGTGGAGGTTCAGCGTGCGGTACATTTATGATTTACACAGGTCTAAACATGTATGTTTTAATAAATGGCCCTTTTTGAAGGGCAAGCATTTATAATAATGTAAACTGGTTCATACTTTAGATTTGAGCAGGCAAGTTGCCCTCCTCAAAGGACAGCCTCATGTGCACAGTGTAAACAGTGTGGCAATTAAGAGTGGACACGAAGCTAATGCTGCCATCGTGAGGGCGATAATGGGGCACTTAAGAGGTTAGCAGAGATTATCTGGCACCCTGTAGGTATTTTAAATTAACATATTCTCCAGGTTTCTATAATTAACTGACATGGACACCTCAGAAGTGCGGCACAGACACAGGCAAGGATACCGAGCTGTGTTCCTCTCGCTGCTTAGGAGGCACGTATCTGCTCAGCACAGGCCCCAAGTGTCAGTTAAGAAGTTGATAACATCAAATGTCCTTTGGGATTTCATTTATGACAATCACCTCCAGCAGGTCCTCCTCATCTGTTCCTCGACAGGGTGATTGATTTTCCCTCCTCGGCATGCAAGGCGGCCCGGCAGCCTGCCACTTCATTAAGAACCCCCATCCCTCGCTGAAAGGCATTAACCTTCTTTTAAGCATATTTGTTTGTTATTCTGCAGCACCTTGGAATTCCAATCATCCCGAGCTAGATGTGTGACTAGCAGGCAGCATGGAGGAGGCCCAGGCCCGCGCGTTCATGATACGTTTGATCTCTATTACTAAGGGGGCAGGCGGCGGTGGCAGACGTGATGAATGTCGTGCTGGATTCCCGGGTGCTGTGAGGGTAGCAGAGGTATGTCGAACATGAGGCGTGCAGAAGATTGATAGTTTAGAAAGCAGCAGTTCACATGGCGACCTGCTCGCGTACATTACATACACTGTTTCTTTAGGCTGGTACAATGTGAACATGGTAGAGATTAGGGGCGGGGAGGGACGCGGGGGTGCGGGGTAGTGGGGTCGGGGGGAGGGGAGTTCTAGGACGCAGCAGACGTGTATGACTGCACAGCTCATTGGCCGGAAAAACATCACATGTGACCAAGCAAGCAGGGGATGGCAAAGCAGAATGGTACTTTGCCATGAGAGGCTAAAGCCCTTGCAACACCCCTAGTACAGATCCATAGTACGATCCGTAACGTGGTTACAGATCAGTATAAGACACCCCACATAAAGCGCTGCATAATAGAGTGCAGTGAAACAAGTCTGTATACGAAGTTAAAGCCTATCCAGCTAGTAAATACAGTTTTACTGAGGAAATGAAACACATATTATCATTCCGGTGCCGTGATCACGAATAGCATAGGTGAATGTCCATGTTTTTAGAATATGCATGCGTCCCACATTGCTGAGCTTGTTGAAGTCTGGTTAGTCCTGCTGCCAGTCCTGCTGTGTGACTCCCTGCACCTCTTTTTTTTAGAGATGCCTAGGAGCAGCAGGTTTAATGGTGAGGAGTTGAACTGCTGCATCCGGTTTGTGGGCAGGTACAGGCCCAGGATTCTGGAGAAATGATCATAATTAGTATTATGGTATTCATTGAGCGCAGACCTAGCTTTGAGAAGCAACTGAGCGCTTTAGAGAGGTATACAACAGCACACATGCATAAGGGTGCGTTATTCAGAGGTAACAGCAGAACAGATATACAGCAGGGGATAGGATAGAGAGTAGCACAGAGGAGGGGTACAGCTGTTTCGGATGGCGGGGGCATTAGGGGAAAGCGGGCTCTAGTGAGTCAGGTCATGCGAGGGGCGACGTGATGGCCTAGGTGTTGAAGAGGAGAGATGCCTTGAAGAGGAGGATCTGAAGTAGTTCTTTTCTGAATTTAAGGAGCGTGGGGGCGAGTCTGATGCTGACAGGGAGGAGGTTCCATAGCCTTGGGGCATAGGCAGAGAAGGCTTGTTTTCTGAGCCTTTCCTTTTTGCAGCAGCGGATTTCAAGTGTGCACTTGTCCAGGATTCTGGTGGTGCACTGTCCACCAGAGATACTGAGTTTCTCCATGAGGAAGCCGGGTGACTTGCGGGCGCATGCCTTATAGATGATGCAGCAAGACTTTATGGTGATTCGTGCATGCAGTGGGAGCTAGTGAAGGTCGATGTGGGCAAGGGTAATGTGGTTGTATCTGCATAGACCCTTGATGAGGCATGCAGCCGTATGTAGGACACTTCTCAGGGGCACAAGGGCAGACAATGGGAGGCCTTCGAGGAGTGCATTGCCACCATCCCGGTAGGATAGGACCAGTGCTTGAATAGTGGATCTAAAGCTCTCCAGAGGGAGAAATGGCTTGCCTTTCTGCAGGAGGGAGAGCTGATACCAAGCTGTCTGAGTTTTCTTAGCTATGTGTGTCTTGAAGGAGAAGTGTTTGTCGATGTGGAACCTGAGGGACTTGGCGCAGAAAGTGAACTTGGGTTTAAAGCCCTCAGAGTTCATAGTTGATAGACAGGTCTCTATGTCTGGGTGTTCGGTGTTGTTGGTGAGGAGTAGGACTACTGATTTGGAGGGGTTGAGCTTCAAGTATGCACTGGAAATCCAAGAGTGGATCAATGAGAGGCAGGTTTTGAGCCTAAGGATATCCTTGATATAGTCTATCTGAGGTATAGCTGTGTGTCGTCAGCGTATTGGTGGATGTGGATGTTGTGTGGAGTTAGGGGGGCTCCCAGTGATTCCATGTATAGATTGAAGATCCCTACATTGCAACACTGTGGGACGCCACAGGTGACGGGTAGCATTGCTGATCTGGAGGGGTCCATATGAACAAACTGCTGGCGGTTGGTGAGCTAGAACTTGAACCAGTGTAGGACAAGGTTGCTGATCTCCATGCACCGAGGTAGGGTGCCGGTATGAGCCTATTAGTCTACTGTGTCGAAAGAGGCCAAGAGGTCAAGTAGAAGCAGGAGGAGGGAGTGGCCGTCCTCAAGGATGTTGATGGTGTCGTCGACCACCTGTATGGTTGCTATCTCCAGTTTCTTAATATGGACATACTTGGCAATTGTCACACTTGTATATTTGTGGGTGACATGTACCACGATTTTTTGCTGAGAAATGCAACGGGCTCAACATGTTTTTAAAATGTTTCGGTTTGCGAAAGGTCAGACAGGGTGTACTATCCAAATTATAAATTAGATCTGTATCCAGTTGTAGAATGTTCCAATTTCTTGTTAGAATTTTTTGCAGATTATTTGAATATTCATGCTTTGTTTCCGAAATTGTTTTAATTATCAGCCAAATTTGGAAAAAAGGTAAAAAAGTAAGTCTAAAAAAAGTGTAAGTATACCGAGACAATACAAATATTATTTTAGGAAGCTACAAACAATTGTATGATTGAACAAAAGGTTTTATTTTTAACATTGAATAATTACCATTGGCAAACAATGCATTTGTTTTCAAAGCAGTCAGATATAAATCGCGCAAATGCGCTTATATAAAAAAAAAATCTATTTCAATTTGATGCAGCGACAGAATTGGAAGAAAACTCAGTGTTCAGTATGGGAACTGCGCTCACAATAAAGACACGTATCCCAACACAATATGGATGACACATGATGACACGGCCATGCTCAACGTGCGTGGCAGCATCATCATGCTACTGTTGAATACGCCCATTTTAGATTTCCGGAGGCAATCGAACTGCGAGGAAACCAGCGTTTTTTGGGGAAACCGCTTTAACCTAAGGTAAAATACAATTCGAAATGCTATAGTTTTGACATGTCTGGATTCTAGCTTTATTGTTTTCAAAAGAAAGAAGTTCTTTGGAATGATAGAATTTATATCTACGCATATCCTTATTTTCTGTAGTGAAACCGCCCCAATTTAAGGGGGCAACTCAGACTTATAGAACAACAAACTAACTAACAGAACAGAATGAGAGGGATCATACTAGATACAATCCTTTAAGAGATAAAAACTACAAAATTGCAGTAAGTAAATTTAAAAAACCTTTTTTCGATATAAGATATAAATCAACCCAGAAACTATATACTTACACAAGGTTTATTGTAATTGTTTGTTAGGCGGAAACCTGTGCAGTTCCCTCTGGGACCACTGCAAAAGATTTAGGACTACAGGTGTTTGGCAGTAAACCCACTTGGTAGCAGTCTGCACCACACAGATTCACTGTTGGTAGCTGTGGCTGAGCAGTCAGACTTCTCTCAAGAAGAGTTAAGCAGTATGTGGAGTATACAAGATAGGGCAATTCTTCACAGTAAGACAAGCAAACACGCAACGAGGCTCAGTGTAAAGATATTAAGGTATTTATTTATAACGAAACATCTATCAACAACACTATGGCACTATCACGGCAAACAAATCAAACACAATTACTCTACGAAGAAGAAACGATCAATCCCCCTAGCAATATTTCGACAAGTCTAGGTTTTACCGGCACCACTTATTTACAGACAGAGGTGTATGCCTCAACCTAGATGGCACTCTAATATTAGTTAGGACGGGAGAGAAAAATAGGCAGGTTATGAAAGCAACACAGTTCAATACTTCACGGGAAAAAAAATGCAAGGCAAGAAGGCAAGAATCACAATAGATCATAAAGTTCAGAGGCCAGGCCCACTCGGAGAGAGGCAAGGCGATCTGTCCCAAAAGTCTCTAGTGGAAATGCGTTCGAGTCTTTGTGGCAAAATGTTATCGGCAGATTGAACCAGTTCAGAACAATACGGGAGAAAGCTTGGAGGCGACCCAACGGAAAGGAGAGGATTAAGACACCTCACTCGAACCGATCGAAAGGGAAGCCAGGCGGACACGGTGCCTTGTTGTGGAGGGCAGCTCCGGCGGGGGCAGTTGTTCCTGGTGGTGGATGCCCGTCGGGTCTTTGCCAAGAGTAGAGATGTTCTCGTCGTCGAAGAAAAGTGAAGTCCGGTGCACCACCAGGGAAGAGACCAGCCGCGGAGTGCTCCGTCACAAGGCACCACCTTTCGGTCGCGGTACAGGGGTAGTGGCTATCCGGTTGCCGAGGTGCTCTGCACGGGCAATTCGACAACTGCGTCCTGAGGCGAATAAAAAGCAAAGGGGACTGGTTGTTCCCACCAGTCAAGGGAAGAGACTCTCCGGCAGGGAGATCTCCTCTGTCGTCGGGAAGTGGTGAGTCGGTTCCGCAGGGCTCCACCGGAGGTGTCGTCGTGCAGGTCAGCTCAGCGTTACCCTCGTCGGATTCTCAGGTCCTGTGGCGACTTCTGAAGAACCAGTCCCAAAAGCCCTGCTTTTATGCAGAAAACCCCCATTCATTCAGCCTAGCTGTCAATCAACACATGCTAAGTGGTGAGCGGGAGGCTCACCACTTGGGCCAATCACTCCAGAGTGCAACCGGAGTTGGCAAGGCAACTCGGTCCAGGGTGCCTAAACCCCTTCCCACACCGCTGTGGTAACCCAGACAGAATGGCACTACTTTGGAGGGTCTCTGTACAGAGCCTGCCAAAAGTGGAACAAAGGGCTCAACCTTTGGTTTAGGAGTCACAGAGACGAACACAGACGTCATTTTAAAAAACCGAGTTCTGGCAGAAAATACCTTCCGATAGACTTATTTACGATAAGTAGACCGGGGGTACGTTAGAGATTAACGAGGAAAAGTATCAATCTCCAACAATGGGACGAATCCCATAGGGTTATGTTCGGGGTCGAACATAACAAGTAGTTTCCACTGCCACCAGCCAAAACTCGACGAGGGGGGACGGGACAGTGCCCCCTCGAGTAACAGATCCAGGAGTAATCAAATTACCCCTACTAGTACGTCCACAATAAGATGGTTTGTACTAGTTCTGTTAGTAAATTTAGGTCTAGTAAAGCCAATGGTGACTTTACATGCCCGGGGAGACAGGAGTCAGTCCCTGGGTATGGAGTCTATGGTGGGTGTCCGCTAGGATGCCCCGGTGCTACGGCACGTAGGGTGCGGTGTAACACACATAGAAAAACATATGAGACCCTATGGAGTAAAAGACCCCATAGCCCATGGAACACATTGACATTCAAAGGAATTAAACACATACATGTCCAAGAGCGGGAGAAAAGAGTCCCACTCTTGGCAGGATGGAAAAAAAACAAACTCCAGAAATCCAGCAAAGGTGCTGGGGGACTCACTAGGTTAGGAAATTCAGCCTAAACAGAGAATTCTCTCTAACACTCGCCCCCCCAGACTAAGGGACAGGAGGATTTAATCCACTTCTGGATGAATCTCATACCTTTAGTCGGTGACATACATCCTAGAGAGACCATCAGCATTTTGGTGGTGACACCCTGACCTGTGCTCAATGGTGAAATCAAAGGTTTTCCTTTGTAAGCTATATGACCTACAAACCCTTTGAGGAACATCAGTCTTTTTAAGTTTATAGGGGATCTGGTTGACCAGTCCCTCAGAAGTTGATACAACTACTGAACCTATGATAGGCTTTTTCAAGGAGTCCTTATAAAGAAACTCCTTAGATCCAGAGGGGCCTCCAGAGGTCTTCCCTACCTCTCTGTTGAGAGAAGGTTTAGTTTTAGGCCTCTTGGTTGGAGGGGATGGAGATAAGCAAGGTGCATGCTTCTCCTTCCTCTGAGATCTTACTTTACCTACTTTAGGAGTTTCCCCCTTAAGTCTAGGAATTGGGTTGGAGTCTTCTGTGGAAGGCCCCACAGTCTGAAGGTTTTTGGCCTTAGACTTTTCTTTTCTGGTTTTCCACCAGCACTGAGAATTCCCAGTTCTCTTAGGCCTAGTTAGGGGCCCAGTTGGTCTATCCGCCTTTTCCTCAAAAGCAGGGGGAGTCACAGACTCTATAACTGGGGGGACAATGATGGAGCTTGGTTGGGGCTCCCATTTCCCTAACATGTTAGCCTGAAATTTGCTTGGGTCAGAGGTCAATTTACCAACACCAGGGCTTGTAGTGGGGTTCTCAGTAGAGGTTCCCACAGGCTTAGAGAGGTTCCTTAAGGTGGCCTCTCTAGCCAATTTGGTTTGGTTCTGGGTCTCCATACTGGGAGGCCTGGGGGTGCTGGATACTACTCCTAGAGTTTTTAGATCATTCCCCAACAGGACTCTCCCAGGCACCTCAGTCTGAACACTGACAGGAATCAACACTGTCATGTCATTACACTGAATGAGGGCTGGTAGAATTGGAACCATTTGGACAGGGCCTCCAGACATCTTAGCGGGACCTTTGGGTGCCTTAGCAACATCCTCAGGCCTGAAAAAGCTTTCATCCACTACTGTTCTGCTGGCCCCAGAGTCTCGCCTGGCAGGAGTATCCTGGCCATTGACAAGAACACTGTCCACATAATAACATTTGGAGTTTTCTGGTATAGAGTCGTACACACTCCTATTCTGATTACTAACCAGGTCCATCGACTCTACCGATACACGTGCTTGAAGAACCCACGGTTCGTCAGCAAAGACTTCAAAGTGAGCACTAGTCGTTTGGACTTCCTCCTCAGGAGTGAAGGCTAAGGAGGCTGTGCTGATCCCAGTAGGTTTACCCTTACATTTTGGATCTCCTTTGATGTGGTCAGTTGCCCCACAGAGATAGCATGTTCCAAATGCTCTCTGGAATGGTGGCTTGTTCTGACCTCCTTCTGGTTTGTGGCCAGAAGGAACACTATTCTGTTGTGGTCTTCCCTGGGGTTTACCCTGGTTATTTTGTTGTTTGGGACCCTCTTTGGGTTGGGAGGTATTAGAATTCTCTTGTGAGTCTTTGTTAGGGTGCTTTCCCTCATCCTTTTTCTGAGTAGCCCCAGAATCCTTATGAGTAGCCCTGTTGGCAACCCATAAGTCAGCAGCCTTAGCTAGCGTCCGGGAATCCAATTCCTTCGAATCAGCCAAGTGCTGTCTAAGCTCAGGAGAACAGGCATCATAAATAGACTCTAAAATAAAAAGATTCCTCATACCCTCATAAGTGTTCACTTTGTAACCCTTAATCCATCCCTCTAAGTTTTTCAACCCTTCACTCACCCAGGTAGCCCAAGGGGTACCATCATGCTTTTTGAGGGTTCTAAACCTCTTAAGATACTGGGAAGGGGTCTTCCCGAATATAGCTATCAAAGCCAGTTTCACACTTTCGTAATCCGTCTTATCCGCCTCCCCCAACTCCATTACCACATCAGTCGCAACAGGAGGGAGCCTAGAGAACAACCAGGGAAGTAAATCATTCCCGGTGATGTCCTGGAGCCCATGATTGTATTCAAACAGTTTCAACCAATCCAACACATTCAATCTCGGTTCATACATACCCACTAATTCCTTTGGCATCCGGGGTCTTTTGGGACTGGAGCTCCTAGAGGAACCAGAGGAGAGAGAAGCATTTTCCATAGACAACTTTTTCATCTCTAACTCCTGATTAAGTTCTATTTCTCTGAGTCTTAACTCAGCTTGCTTCTGCTCAGCCTGGGCATTCATCCGTCTGAACTCGAGCTCTTGGTTTCGTTCAGATTGAGCCAAGAACCGTTTGTATTCTAATTCGAGCTTCATTTTTTCAAGTTCAAAATAAGCAGGGTTACTTGTGGGACCTGGTATGGGCCCCGTAGGCACAGCTGGTAAGGCAGGTAGAGGAGCAGGGGAGACAGTTTCGTTAGCCTCTCCTTCCTCTTCAGCCTCTTCATCGCTATCATCAGA
Source organism: Ambystoma mexicanum (assembly GCF_040938575.1). NCBI lineage: Eukaryota > Metazoa > Chordata > Amphibia > Caudata > Ambystomatidae > Ambystoma > Ambystoma mexicanum. The sequence continues at coordinate 1,046,578,246 of NC_090924.1, forward strand.
ATTACGATTTAGATCAACACCATCACTGTTATCTACATTTGCTGGAGAGATCGGTTCCTCTGAACCAGTACCCAGACTTTGGTTCGCCAGCAATCTCTCTATTAGTTCTAACTTCTTGCCTCTTACAGGAAGATTCTCTTGCCTACAGAGAGCTCGCAAACTCTCAGTATTTTCACCTGACAAGGACTCTTGACTGTAAGTTTCCATCGCAGACATGTTTCTGAAAGTTGCTTTTTAGTGCTACGCTTTGTGGTTAGTTATCCTAAAGTGTCGAAAAGCACTCTAAACTGTATACTCGATACAAATCCCACCGCTGTACACCAGTGTTAGGCGGAAACCTGTGCAGTTCCCTCTGGGACCACTGCAAAAGATGTAGGACTACAGGTGTTTGGCAGTAAACCCACTTGGTAGCAGTCTGCACCACACAGATTCACTGTTGGTAGCTGTGGCTGAGCAGTCAGACTTCTCTCAAGAAGAGTTAAGCAGTATGTGGAGTATACAAGATAGGGCAATTCTTCACAGTAAAACAAGCAAACACGCAACGAGGCTCAGTGTAAAGATATTAAGGTATTTATTTATAACGAAACATCTATCAACAACACTATGGCACTATCACGGCAAACAAATCAAACACAATTACTCTACGAAGAAGAAACGATCAATCCCCCTAGCAATATTTCGACAAGTCTAGGTTTTACCAGCACCACTTATTTACAGACAGAGGTGTATGCCTCAACCTAGATGGCACTCTAATATTAGTTAGGCGGGAGAGAAAAATAGGCAGGTTATGAAAGCAACACAGTTCAATACTTCACGGGAAAAAAAATGCAAGGCAAGAATCACAATAGATCATAAAGTTCAGAGGCCAGGCCCACTCGGAGAGAGGCAAGGTGATATGTCCCAAAAGTCTCTAGTGGAAATGCGTTCGAGTCTTTGTGGCAAAATGTTATCGGCAGATTGAACCACTTCAGAACAATACGGGAGAAAGCTTCGAGGCGACCCAACGGAAAGGAGAGGATTAAGACACCTCACTCGAACCGATCGAAAGGGAAGCCAGGCGGACATGGTACCTTGTTGTGGAGGGCAGCTCCGGCGGGGGCAGTTGTTCCTGGTGGTGGATGCACGTCGGGTCTTTGCCAAGAGTAGAGATGTTCTCGTCGTCGAAGAAAAGTGAAGTCCGGTGCACCACCAGGGAAGAGACCAGCCGCGGAGTGCTCTGTCACAAGGCACCACCTTTTGGTCGCGGTACAGGGGTAGTGGCTATCCGGTTGCCGAGGTGCTCTGCACGGGCAATTCGACCACTGCGTCCTGAGGCGAATAAAAAGCAAAGGGGACTGGTTGTTCCCACCAGTCAAGGGAAGAGACTCTCCGGCAGGGAGATCTCCTCTGTCGTCGGGAAGTGGTGAGTCGGTTCCGCAGGGCTCCACCGGAGGTGTCGTCGTGCAGGTCGGCTCAGCATTACCCTCGTCGGATTCTTAGGTCCTGTGGCGACTTCTGAAGATCCAGTCCCAAAAGTCCTGCTTTTATGCAGAAAACCCCCATTCATTCAGCCTAGCTGTCAATCAACACATGGTAAGTGGTGAGCGGGGAGGCTCACCACTTGGGCCAATCACTCCAGAGTGCGACCGTAGTTGGCAAGGCAACTCGGTCCAGGGTGCCTAAACCCCCTCCCACACCCCTGTGGTAACCCAGACAGAATGGCACCACTTTGGAGGGTCTCTGTACAGAGCCCGCCAAAAGTGGAACAAAGGGCTCAACTGTAACGCTCACCTGACTACCACGGAGGCGCTGGCCTGGTTCGCGCTGCTGTGACCTCTTCTAAGGTGATGCGCAGGGTTCGGAAGACGGACTGGACCGGGCCCCCAAATCTGTCTTGTCTGGCTCGCAGAAGTATCCTTCTATAGGCGAAAATAGGGGATTAACTGTCTGCGGGGTAATGCAATCAGCCTCCCACTTTCCCCTCTCACCCTCCTCGAAACCCTTCTGTGATTCCTTGTAGCGTCTCACCTTAGGGTCTGGAAGGACGAGCTCTCCATCCTGCTTCTGATGCAGGGGCGCGTTGGTATCCAGTTACTTCACTGGATTTTCGGATTGGTGAGAACCAAACTTGCTTGGCTTCTAGGTAAGTTTTTTGATAAGAGGTTCCCCTTGTGTCCATGCATTAATGTACTAATGCTAGTGTCTTTTTCCCCAAAGGGGCCGGGGTACGGAATGCCGGGGAACAGGCACCGACCCGAGATGAGAGGTGAAATCCTTGTAGAAATCAGGTAAGTCTTTAATGAGCGTTTTTTGGTAATGTCTTTTCATTCGCTCATTAACGCTGATGTCTCTTTTTCCCCTTAGGGGCCGGGGTCCGGAAATGCCAGGATGCGGCGTGGACCCGAAATGAAGAGGCAATGAATCAACAGGTAAGTCTTAACATGGAGATTTAGCTTTCCTTATTCCCTTCTCTCTCTCACCTTTTGTTCTGGTCTTTTTCTCCCTAGGCGCTGGGGCGTGACTGCGAATCCGGATGATCGCTGCTGAACATGGAGGCGCCCAGTAAAGGTGAGTGGAATGCGGCGCTGCAGCGATCGACGCGATGAGCTTTTAAATAAAAGTCTTCCTTTTCAGGATTGTCAGCGAGATGTCTCCGGGATGCGGATTTAGCAGGTAAGGACTTTTCCTTCTTCTGTTCTCTTCTTCTCTTCCTTTGCAGGTGATCCAGGATGCTGGCAGGCGTGGCAGAAGTCAGGATGCAGGAGCAGACACGGTGAGTGTCCATCTGCTAGATGCAGAACAACGCGAAGCACGTGTGGCTGTTCGGGTGGGGTTTAAATAGCCTTGGAAGAAGTTCCAGGTATGTATCCTTCCTCCAATCAGGTATGTATCCTTCCCTGACCACGCCCGGATGGTAAATTAGTCCCACAGGTAAAGTAGTTCCTTTCAGGCCTCAAGGAGGCCGGGATCCTGCAGCATGGTCTGCATCAGGTAAGTGCACCCAAGCACATCCATAATGAGCCTGGCGCTTATGGCGCCAGGACTGATGTCTTTTATGAGCCTGGCACCATAGGCGCCAGGACACTGTCCAAAGGGCTCCTATATGGGGTTGCTGGGTCCTTCTTTGGGGACTGGATGTCCGCTTTCGGGGACGCAGGGCTTGAACCGGCTCCCCGGGAGCGGGCATCATGACAGCACTCCCCCCCAAGGCCCCTCCCAAGGTTGTTCCCTCCGGGGGTTTTGGTTTGTCTGGGAAGAGTCGGTGGAATTTCCTGACTAATCGAGGTGCATGCACATGGTCGCTGGGTTCCCACGACCTCTCCTGAGGTCCGTACCCCTTCCAATCAATTAGGTAGAATAGTTTTGACCTAAACATTTTTGAGTCTAAAATGTTCTTCACTTCGAATTCGGGCTCCCCATCTATTAGAATAGGTTCTGGAGGTTTGAGTAGTCGGGTTCCGGGTACCACTGGTTTTAGAAGTGACACATGAAAAACAGGGTGAATTTGCATACTAGCTGGTAAATCAAGTTTAACAGCCACTGGGTTAATTATTGCCGTAATAGAATAAGGTCCCAGATATTTTGGGTTAAAAGTTCGAGGCCCTTTGAGTGGTAAATGTCTGGTAGCTAACCACACTTGATCCCCAATCTGATACGGAGGTGCTTCACTCCGATGTAGATCAGCATTCTCCTTGTATTTTCTCTTGGCTTGTTGTAAATGCGTAGTTGCCTCTTTGAACGCTTGGGTAATTGTAGAATGCAGATGTTCTACTGCAGGCATTCCGAGGTTCTGAGGTGAGTCAAGGTTTGAGGTTCGAGGGTGATGCCCAAACAAAGTATAAAAAGGACTGTGGCCAGTTCCAGAGTGTACCGAATTATTATATGCGTATTCGGCTATCCAATGAATGTCTTTCCAGTTGCTTTCAGATTGCTGTAACATACACCGTAAGTATTGCTCAAGGGTCTGATTTGTCCTCTCGGTCTGACCATCGGTCTGAGGGTGGTGACTGGTCGATAATCGTACGTCCATCTGCGCCATTTGACAACATTTGCGCCAGAAGTGGGAAATGAATTGGCTTCCCCGGTCAGAGATTAATATAGATGGGAATCCATGTAGCCGAACAATATTTTCGAGGAATTCTTTGGCTAAAACAGAAGCTGAAGGTAAACCTTTCAAAGGAATAAAGTGGGCCATTTTGGAAAACAAATCCACAATTACCAGAATAGTAGTGTACCCCGAACAAGGAGGCAGGTCCATAATAAAATCCATTGATAGGGTGTGCCAGGGTGCTGGCGGTATGTCTAGAGGTTGAAGGAGACCGGCTGGTCTTTTCTTTTGACTTTTATTTTGGGCGCAAACACCACAGGACATCACAAAAGATTTAACATCTTTTCGCCAAGAGGGCCACCAAAATTGTCGTTTCACCTTTTCCTCTGTCTTGGCAATACCGGGGTGTCCCTCTATTAATGCATCATGATAACCGGAAATAACTAGTTCGTGTAATTCCTTATGTGGCAGGAATAAGCGTCCTTGAAAATAAGGTAAACCATTATCTACGGTAAAGTCTGATCCCTTTTGTATCCAATCCTGTAAGGTTGTAGGGTCCAGGTATTGTTTCACTCTGGCTTGAATGTCTTCAAGCGTCTGTAACGAAGTCATGCCTAGAATTCTCTGTTCGGGAATTATTGGTACTGGTTCTGAGTTTGTATCAGATTCTCCCATTCCAATTCGGGATAAGGCGTCTGCTTTGCCATTCTTGTAGCCAGGTCGATAGGTAATCACGAAATCAAATTCAGCGAAAAACAAAGCCCATCGGAGCTGCCGTGATGACTGAGCCTTGGCGGTTTTCAAATACTGTAAATTCCGGTGATCAGTGATCACTGTGATGGTATGTCGAGCGCCAAGCAGATAATGCCACCAGGCTTTAAAAGCGGACTTAGTGGCTAACAGTTCTTTGTCCGTGATTGCATAATTAACCTCGGGTGCCGAGAATTTTCTGGACCAAAATGCTACGGGATGCAGTTGGTTGGTTTCGGGATCTCTTTGGGACAGGACAGCTCCCATGGCTAGGCTGGATGCCTCAGTCTCGACGACATAAGGGAGATCTGGACGCGGGTGTTTCAATATAGGTGCGGAGGTAAACTTAGCTTTTAAATCCTGAAAGGCCTGCTCGGCTTCTTCAGACCATTCAAAACATTTATTTTTCCTCAAGAGTGCAGTAATGGGTTGTACCACGCGTGAAATTCCGGGATAAACCTGGAATAGAAATTGGCAAAGACGAGCATGCTTTGAACCCCTTTTACAGAGCTAGGTGATGGCCATTTGAAGATGGCATCCACTTTTCTTGAGTCCATTCGGACTACTTTGGGTGTCAGGATGAAACCTAGAAACTCGACTTCTGTGGTATGGAAAACACATTTCTCCAATTTAGCAAATAGTTTGTGTTGGCGCCGTTTTTCAAGTACTGCCCTGACGTGTTTTCTGTGATCAGATTCCGAAGAGGAGTACACCAGAATGTCATCGATATATACGACAACACAAACATCGATGAGTTCCCGAAAGACATCATTTATTAAGTATTGGAAGGCAGCCGGCGCGTTACACAATCCGAAAGGCATCACCTGGTACTCGAATAATCCGTATTTAGTACGGAAGGCAGTTTTCCATTCGTCGCCTTCTTTAACTCGTACCAGATGATAAGCCCCCCAGAGATCTAACTTGGTGTATACGCAAGCGTCCTTCACCTGGTCAAGGAGTTCAGGGATCAGAGGCAGAGGATAACGGTTTTTAACCGTTATCTGGTTCAATGCGCGTTAATCGATACAAGTTCTAAGGTCGCCTTCTTTTTTGGGCACGAAGAACAAAGCCGAGGATGCCGGGGACTTTGACGGGCGAATAAAACCATTAGCTAGGTATTGATCCAAATATTGTCTCAAATGCAGATTCTCAGGTTCGGTAAGGGCAAAAATCGTGCTACAAGGGGGTTGTGCACCGGGCACCAGATCGATTTGGCAATCGTACGATCTGTGAGGAGGTAACGTGTTGGCCTGTTCCTTTTGGAAGACGTCCTGAAAGTCTTGGTATTCCGGAGGTAGTTGCATGGGGGCAGAGGTTACAGATGCTAGATTAATCTTCAGGTTTTCTGGGTAGCAGGTTTGTGTACAATCCGGGAAGGTTATTCTCTTAGCTCGCCAATCAATTCGAGGATTATGTGTCTCTAACCAAGGGATTCCAAGAATAACCTGAAACTGTGGAGCCTTGATTACATCAAACACAACACCCTCCCGATGGCCGTCGGGACCTATAACAGTCACCTCAGTAGTGGAATGTGTTACCGGTCCAGAGGCAATTTCAGTTCCATCGACTGTGGTGATGACATCTTTGCTGGTTTTAGGACAGAGAGGGAGGTTAATCCTAGAGACCAATTCACGATCCACATAGTTTCCAATAGCCCCACTATCGATGTATGCCTTTATTGCATGCAACCGCTTAGGCTGTTCTGGATCTACTAGAACCATTGGCACAATGAAATGCGAGGTCTGAGAGTTAGTTTTCAAGCTCGGCAAGCGGACCCCTACACTTGTCGGGCGGAGTCGTTTCCCGAAACAGAGTCTTCATGGTTTTTATCAGCGGCTCCTACCGCCTTTCGGGCGGTTTTGCCGGGCAATCTCGTAGAAAGTGTCCAGAATTCCCACAATAAAGACATAATTTTAACTGCCGCCTCCTTTCACGTTCCTTTTCAGTTAAGGGTCCTTTAACCCCTCCAATTTGCATAGGCTCAGAGACATCAACTCCCTTGGGATTAGCATGGGTCTTGAGCAACACCCGGGTTTCAAACCTGGACCGATCTGCTTTTCTGTTTTGAAGTCTGTGATCCAATTGGACCACTAAGCCTATATACTCTGTGCATTCTTGGGGCGGATTTACCACTTGGGCCAAGACATCTTTAAGTTCTCCGCGTAGGCCTCGATAAAACAACGTGACTCTTTTATCCTCTGGCCATCCCGTTTCCACAATTAGTCTATTAAAGGTTCCAATATAGGATAGGAGGTCCTGATTGCCCTGTCGCAGGGATAGAAGTTCGTCATCCAGAGCCTGCCCCTGAGAGTGTCGAGCAAATAACCTTTCCATGCTTGCTTGAAACCTTTGAAAATCACGGAGAATCGGGTCATCTTGAGTAACCAGTGGAACTGACCAATCGGCAGTGCAGCCGCTGAGATATGACAATACAAAGGCTACCTTGGTCTGATCATTAGGGAAGGCCCCAGGTCTGCATAGGAAGTGCAAACGACACTGATTCATGAATACGGCGCATCGTTTGGGGTCCCCAGCAAAGCGTTCGGGTGGGGCCAGCGGCATGTTTCCAGGTAGATTAATCTGCACAGGGTTACTGGAAACCACAGGAGCGGGGTTCCCTCCGGAACCGGGTAGAGGGGTTTGCCCAGCTTGACCTTGCAAAAGCTGTCTGGCCAGGTCATCAGTTCTTTCCTTTGATATTATTAATTCCTTCCTGAGGGCATTAGTCTCTTGACGAGCGGCATGTACTTCGGCCCGTAATTCCCCCAGTAATTGGGCCAACTGATCAGTCTCAGAACTTTCCATAGCGCCTGGGTGGGAATTTGTAGGAAGGCTTCGCGTTCTGTAACGCTCACCTGACTCCCACGGAGGCGCTGGCCTGGTTCGCGCTGCTGTGACCTCTTCTAAGGTGATGCGCAGGGTTCGGAAGACGGACTGGACCGGGCCCCCAAATCTGGCTTGTCTGGCTCGCAGAAGTATCTTTCTGTAGGCGAAAATAGGGGATTAACTGTCTGCGGGGTAATGCAATCAGCCTCCCACTTTCCCCTCTCACCCTCCTCGAAACCCTTCTGTGATTCCTCGTAGCGTCTCACCTTAGGGTCTGGAAGGACGAGCTCTCCATCCTGCTTCTGATGCAGGGGCGCGTTGGTATCCAGTTACTTCACTGGATTTTCGGATTGGTGAGAACCAAACTTGCTTGGCTTCTAGGTAAGTTTTTTGATAAGAGGTTCCCCTTGTGTCCATGCATTAATGTACTAATGCTAGTGTCTTTTTCCCCATAGGGGCCGGGGTACGGAATGCCGGGGAACAGGCACCGACCCGAGATGAGAGGTGAAATCCTTGTAGAAATCAGGTAAGTCTTTAATGAGCATTTTTTGGTAATGTCTTTTCATTCGCTCATTAACGCTGATGTCTCTTTTTCCCCTTAGGGGCCGGGGTCCGGAAATGCCAGGATGCGGCGCGGACCCGAAATGAAGAGGGAATGAATCAACAGGTAAGTCTTAACATGGAGATTTAGCTTTCCTTATTCCCTTCTCTCTCTCACCTTTTGTTCTGGTCTTTTTCTCCCTAGGCGCTGGGGCGTGACTGCGAATCCGGATGATCGCTGCTGAACATGGAGGCGCCCAGTAAAGGTGAGTGGAATGCGGCGCTGCAGCGATCGACGCGATGAGCTTTTAAATAAAAGTCTTCCTTTTTCAGGATTGTCGGCGAGATGTCTCCGGGTTGCGGTATTTAGCAGGTAAGGACTTTTCCTTCTTCTGTTCTCTTCTTCTCTTCCTTTGCAGGTGATCCAGGATGCTGGCAGGCGTGGCAGAAGTCAGGATGCAGGAGCAGACACGGTGAGCGTCCAGCTGCTAGATGCAGAACAACGCGAAGCACGTGTGGCTGTTCGGGTGGGGTTTAAATAGCCTTGGAAGAAGTTCCAGGTATGTATCCTTCCTCCAATCAGGTATGTATCCTTCCCCGACCACGCCCGGATGGTAAATTAGTCCCACAGGTAAAGTAGTTCCTTTCAGGCCTCAAGGAGGCCGGGATCCTGCAGCATGGTCTGCATCAGGTAAGTGCACCCAAGCACATCCATAATGAGCCTGGCGCCTATGGCGCCAGGACTGATGTCTTTTATGAGCCTGGCGCCATAGGCGCCAGGACACTGTCCAAAGGGCCCCTATATGGGGTTGCTGGGTCCTTCCTTGGGGACTGGATGTCCGCTTTCGGGGACGCAGGGCTTGAACCGGCTCCCCGGGAGTCGGCATCATGACATCAACCTTTGGTTTAGGAGTCACAGAGACGAACACAGACGTCATTTTAAAAAACCGAGTTCTGGCAGAAAATACCATCCGATTGACTTATTTACGATAAGTAGACCGGTGTACGTTAGAGATTAACGAGGAAAAGTATCAATCTCCAACAATGGGACGAATCCCATAGGGTTATGTTCGGGGTCGAACATAACAAGTAGTTTCCACTGCCACCAGCCAAAACTCGACGAGGGGGGACGGGACAGTGCCCCCTCGAGTAACAGATCCAGGAGTAATCGAATTACCCCTACTAGTACGTCCACAATAAGATGGTTTGTACTAGTTCTGTTAGTAAATTTAGGTCTAGTAAAGCCAATGGTGACTTTACATGCCGCGGGAGACAGTAGTCAGTCCCCGGGTATGGAGTCTATGGTGGGTGTCCGCTAGGACGCCCCGGTGCTACGGCACGTAGGGTGCGGTGTAACACACATAGAAAAACATATGAGACCCTATGGAGTAAAAGACCCCATAGCCCATGGAACACTTTGACATTCAAAGGAATTACACACATACATGTCCAAGAGCGGGAGAAAAGAGTGCCACTCTTGGCAGGATGGAAAAAAACAAACTCCAGAAATCCAGCAAAGCTTCTGGGGGACTCACTAGGTTAGGAAATTCAGCCTAAACAGAGAATTCTCCCTAACATTGTTTTGTTCTAGGTTACTTATGTTAGGACTCCATTTCTAACCCTCCTGATGAACCATCTGAATACAAGATGGAGAAATACGTGTTGAGGGAATTGAATACGCATTATTGATAAACTAAGAGGACCAAATAAGTACTATTGAAATATTGATGAACTCGTAATCATAATCAAAAAATAAAAAATAAATTAATGTATTTGGCGCAAAAAATCGATCGGATCCTTCATTCTTTGTTTTCTAACAATATAGTAGGTACTGGTCAGCCTCAGCACCATTAGGATCTGACATTGCTGCCGAACCAGATAATTAAAATACAAATCTTTCTGAATTATAAGACACAACTTGTGAAAGGTATTCGCCAATGGCTGTTAAAGGCTGAGTACACCCATCAACTATGGTTGCTGTCTCCATGCTGCATCTGGGTCTGAAACCGGATTGGTAGGTGTGGAGGAGATTGTTGGTGTCGATGTGTTGCTGCAGTTGTGTGACTTCCGCTTTCTCGATGATAGCACCAAGTGAGGGTAGATTGGTGGGAAGGTGCCTTGAGTTAAGGTGATATTGATGATCTCCAGGTAGGGAAGGCGAGCTTTGCGGGGAGAGTCTTGATGGATGCTGGGTGGATGTTGTCTGTATATGATGTGACTTTGAGGGTGGCCAGAGTTTCTAGCAGGTCCTCTCTCGAGAGTGTCTTGAATGTTGTCCAGGTGTGGAGATCTCATGAGGAGCGACATGAGGTGGGTCTGTGGATGCAGAGCTGGTGTCTATGTGCTGGCGAATCTTTCTGATTTTGTCAATGTTAATGTTAATGGACGGTGTTGATGGTAGTGGATTTTTTGATGGAGTGTGGTATGGCAGGGGTGTGAAGTGGGTTGACACAGTGCTTGTCTGCTTTTATTGGAGACTTCTGCTATGGTGTTCTGATAGTAGGAAGTCCTGGTTGTTTTGATTAATTTTCAGTGGGCTGCTCGGAGTTCCTTCAGGAGTGCCAGGTCGGATGCAGTCCTGGAGCGGCACCGGGTTTTCTCTTGTTTCCTGATTACTCTTTTGCTGAGGTTGAGTCTATGCATGTAATTTTGGCCTCAGGGAATTCTGGTAGCTGTAGTCAATGCTGGTAGCCAGGAACCAACTCCCCTCCAATTGCACAATATAAATCCCACAGTGGGGGGGAGGGGGAAAACCAGCATTATGGCTCTCCTAAGTGGGGCATGGGTCACCCCGGTGCTGCCCCTCTGGAGCTCAGGACTCCCAAATCAATTTTTAGAAAAAAGGTGGGGTGAGGCGCGCACTCTAGTTCCCAGCTTTGTGTAGCTGGCTACCAGCATTGACTACAGCTACCAGAATTCACTGAGGCCAAAATCGGTACTTATCAGCAACACCTGAACAGACTGCCTCCCTGAAGATTGCAAGAGGCATGAATGCGCTTGGAGGAGAAGAGCAACTGAACTGCAGAAGAAACACGAAGCTGGGAACTAGCGTGCGCACCTCAACCGCCCTTTTTTCTGAGTCCTTGCATATACCTGGGTGCTGATGGTTTCGGTTTGCAGGTGCGTTGTTTCAGTGGCACATGCCAGTCGATGGTGGCTGGAGGGTGTCATTGAGTGCTTCCAGTAATGCGTTGCAGTTTGGTTGGGGGTGTTTGGTCCATGTAAGGTCCATGTAAGGTGGCAAGGTCTTCTGTGAGGGTTTCCACTCAGAAGTTCTTGAAGGACCTGAAGGTTTGTCTGATGGGGTTCTGCTGGGAGTGCTTGACTGGGATGGTGTGCAGGATGTTAAAAGGCATGGCTAGGTCGTGAGACCAGTCAAGCATGAGAGGAGAGCTGTAGTGGAGGGAAGACAGTACAGTGATGATTAGGTTGAGGATGCTATCTTTCTCGTGTTTTGAGTCTTTCGTGTGTTGTGTGAGGCTCAGGGTATCAAGAAGGCAGAGGAGAGCTTCCTTCATTGGTTTGCAGGCCTTGTTGCCTGGGAGGTTGAAGTCACCTAGGAAGATGATGTTGGTGTGTGTGAGGGTCATAGCGGTGACCAGGCCGGTGAAATCTCAGATGAAGGCGGTGTTGGGTTTTGGTGGTCTGTAGATGAGATGGAAGGTGACTGTAACCGCTGGGGAGAGTGGGAAGTGGCAGAAAAGGGCTTCAAAGGAGCCGATGTTGTCAACGTCAGGTCTGGTGCAGGGCCTCAAGGTCTTGTGGATGACTGCAAGGTCTCTGCCTGTCTTGTTTGGCCAGTCTCTATGTTGGATGCTGTAGCCGTCGGAGACAAGGACGTCTGGGATGTGTTTGGAGGTGGGTGTCAGCCAGATCTCAGTGATTAAGATAGCTTCAAGGTTGTATGTAGTGATGAGGTTGACGATGTCTGCTGCATGGATGGTAGAGACAGAAAAGTAAGCTTGGAAAATGAATTTGAATAGAGGCAATCACTCCTGAAAGGGGTCTTATTTATCTATTTATTTATATGGTTTTATTACACGTGACAACCCGACAGGAATTAGGGCATGAACACATAATATACACAGAACAAAACAGGTTACACCGAGCCTAGAGTGGTATGACAATGTAAGGATATGTTGATAACTGTTCAAACAGATGCGTTTTCAATCCTTTTTAAAATGAAGCCAGGTTACAATGTAAACGTAGGTTCATTGGAAGCATATTCCAAGGCGAGGGTGCACTATACTGGAATTATTTCCTATTTGCTTTCATCCCTTTTGGTCGTGGACAGATTAGCAGCATAGTGTTGCTTGAATGTAATGGTTTAGCTGGTTGGTAGGTAGTGATTATTTTTCTTTAGGTACTCTGGGGCAGTTTATGAGTGAGGTCCGCTATTTTAAAATGGATTCTGCCTTTGACAAGAAGCCAAAGAAGATTCCTTCGTTGTGAGGTAATATGTTCACCGCAAGGCACTTGTCTTATAATGCACGCAGCATTATTTTGAACCACTTGTTGGGTGTGTAAATTCTTTTTAGAAGCACCTCCTAATAGGGAATTACAATACTCCATCCTCGAGTGAATGGTGGCCCTAGCCAAAGTTTCACAATTTTTCTCAGAGATCAAAGAACTAATTTTGCTAAGAAGTTTCAAAATATATTGTGTGTCATTGGTAATGTTGTTCACTTGTGCATCTGTGCTAACATTACAATCAAAAACTGTGCCTAGTGTTTTAACTTTGACTCAGTTTTGATAACACATCCATCAAGCATACATTCAGTGTATCTTTGATCTAGATTGGATCTCTGTGAGGGTGACCCGAAAAGCAACAACTCTGATTTAGCATCATTCAGACACATCTAGTGTTCTAATGTCCACTGTTTTACAGTTTTACAGACATAATTCAATTTCACAGAATGCTGTTCATAGTTTCCGTCCAAACTCAGCAGAAGCTGGAGTATCATCAGCATAATTGGTAAAACCGATATAAAAATCATCCAATAGATCACACAGAGGCTTAATATAGAGATTGAAAAGGGTGGGGGACAAACATGCCCTGTGTGGTACTCCAAAAGAGATTGGAGCATAATCTGTCAGAGCATCCCCCCAGTGGAGAGCTGACACTCTTTCAGACAGACATTAGTGGATCATTTGATAGCCCCAGGGGAGAATTTTCCTGGTCTTTTCCAAGGCTGCCATTAGTGTGTCATGATCCATTAAGTCAAAAGCCGCTGGTAAGTCCAAAAGGACCAACAGGCGAAATCCTCCAGAATCCACAATGTTCAACATGTCTGACTGTAGGTCCACAAGAGCATTTTCGGTACTAAAGGGGGGCCTAAAGCCTGACTGTTTCCGATGAAGAACACTGTGGTATTCCAGAAAATCTTGGAATTGTTTCATGGTGACTTTATCGGGAATTTTCAGAAAAAATAGGGTGTTTGTTATCGGTCCAAGATTGGTTATGTCATTGGGGTCTTTCCCACTTTTTCGGCCAAAGGTGTAACCATAACTCCCTTTACACATCTGGGTATCGCTTCATAGCTAAAGGAGGAATTAATAAATCACATGAGAAATGGGCAAAAGATGTTTGCATTTGCGATAATTATCTTGGATGGACGATTGTCCCCCGAGCAGGATGTGGGATGCATGCTTTTCATAATTTCCAGAAGTCCTGGCATATATATATCTTGCAAAGTAACGTCCTGTATTCCCACCTCCATGATTCCGGAAGGATCACTAATCTTGTCACAAGTATTCGTAGGCCTAAGCTTATCTTTATGGCTGCTGCTACAGGCATTTTAATTTTGTCTCTGGCCAAAAGGACTTTATCAGTAAAGGCTTTTTGGATTTTAGTAGAGTCCTCTTTAGGAGGCGTTATTGAAATTGTCTGTTGTTTTGGGTTTTGAATTTTCTTTAAAATTCGAAATAGTTCTTTCATTCTGTTATTGGCCTTAATGATTTGATTCTTGTAAAACGCTTTCTTTGCATTGTATATAGCATTTTTATAGGTTTTCTTTAGTTCATTGCAGACTTTCCTATGCAGGTCAGAGTTTGTCTTATTGACGTTCAGCCTGCCTTTTTACTCTCTTGATTTCTTTTAAATCTCAGCATTTTGGTCATAGATTGCTCAAAGACTTTAATTGGGAGTGTCATGCCGCCGAGTTCCTGGCATCTATGGAGCCGCTGGCGACGCAGAACTTAGTCCCGTCCGCCAGCAGCTTTCTGTCACGCCCCCTATTTCCTGGTTTCACTTTCCTTCTGCTCTCATTGGTTGAGCGCTCCGCGGCCCGGTGTTTTAACCAGCCACTTCCGGGTCACGGACGCGTCGGAACGCTTCCGGTTTCGTCCCGTTAGCCCTGAGTTGCTTGCTCCCTGTCGCTCTCTTCCTGGGTTACTTGCTTTTTTCACCGGTCGGGTCCTCGCGCCCAGTCCGGCTCCCCCTCTGTTCATCCTTCGTGCCTCCACTGGTTCTGCCTGCCTTTCTCTTGCTCCCTTGGCTTTGCTTCACTCGCCCACCTCCTCTGCCCTCCTTCCAATTTGCTTACCCTCCTTCCTTCCCATCTTCACTTACCGCCTTTCTTCCTCTTGACTGTTCCGCTTGCTCCGTCCTCCTGTTTTCCTTCTTCCTCTCGCTCAGCTCCATCCCTTCTGTGTACCAGTTCCCTGCCTTGTCCATTGGATTTGCTCTCGCCTACCACTCGGATAGTTTGCTGTGATCTCCCGTGTACCAGACTCCTGCCTGTTCCCTGGGCTGCCTTTGCTTTGCAATAACACAGGGGTTTTTTGTGCCAAAGGGCTTTTTACCCTCCTGGTCGTTCCTGGGGGAGGGGCCCCTTGGTCTCCCTTCTTGGGGGGCACGGTGGCTTCCTCCCGGGGTCGTCCCTATCTACATAAAAAAAGGTGCGATCACGAAGAAAGGAAAATAAGGGTTCTTGGAAGGAAGAAGAAGGTGAGGAGTCGGGGGAGATCTCGGAATCTACACTGTCGGACGAAGATATCACCGACCCCGGTGACAGTTTGCGACGCCCAAAAGAGATGACCACCCCACAGCAGGTACAAGAACTCGTAGCCGCTGTACAAAGTCTAAATTTGGAGATGCAGAACCTTAAGACAGCTAACGCCACCCTACAACAGCGTCTGACGGACAGGGAAAGACCTTCAACCGATTTACCTCCACTTCCCCTAGTATCAGGGAAGTTCGATGGTTCCCCTAAAAGGGTTAAGGAGTTCCTGGACGCATGCAATCTTCATTTTTCCTTTCGTCCTCAGACCTTTGCCTCAGACCACGCCAAGGTGGGGTTCATGATCACCCACATGACCGGGAATGCCCTGGCTTGGGCTACCCCTCTAGTAAACCAGACAGACCCGGTTTTACAGGACTACAATGCCTTTAAGGCTCTGATTCAACAAAGCTTTCTGCGAACAGAGAGTACCTACTTGGCCTCGGAGGACCTCCTTGACATCCGTCAGGGGAATTCTGATATGACATACATCACTGCTTTCAAACAGGTGGCAGCTGAGGCAGGTTGGCAGGAACAGGCCCAGTATGCCATATTTCGGCGAGGTTTAAGGGAGGAATTGGAGGACGAACTAGCCCGGATAGAAAGACTGGTGTCTTTTGCCGAACTCCTGACAGCTGCCCTCCGAATTGACTTCAGAATGACGGAAAGACGTCAAGAAAGGAAGAAGACCAGATTAAGTGTACCCCCTCTCTTGGAGACTCACTCACCCGCGTCAGTGCCCTTCCAACGGACCGCTAAGGAAGAACCTATGCAGATCGGAACCACCAGAGCCCCACTCACACCTGAAGAAAGGAAACTGCGCAGGGAGAGTTCCCTGTGTATGTACTGCGGGTCTTCCTCACATCTATTAAGAGATTGTCCAGAAGTACCGCCCAGAAGGTCGGGAAACGCTCGCCCTCGGTAAACATTGGGACGCATTACCGAGGGGCTGCTCTTAGTCCCTACGCGCCTCTTTCTGTATCCTCTACAGAAACGTCTGAGGACTCCCGGTGGATGGTGCTCACAGTTTCTCTCAGAGTGGGCACCAAGGAAGTAACCACTTTAGCTCTACTCGACTGTGGAACAGCAGGGAACTTCATGGATAGCCATTGGGCAGAACAACATGGAGTGAAAAGGATAGCCAAACAAGAAGATCAAAAGGTGGAAGGGGTTGATGGAGAACCTTTGAGCTCGGGTTTGATCACTCACACCACAGAAGCACTCACTTTGTCCATCCAACAACATATCGAAAGCATCACATTCAATATCATCAGGGCTGCTCACTTCCCTCTAATCCTGGGTATCTGTTGGCTACGCAGACACAAGCCCAGTATTGACTGGTCTAGAAACTTACTTAGTTTTCAGCCCTCACTATGCAAATCGGAATGCTTGCCAGAACCAAGATTTGAGACCGTCAAGACCACAAATAGCTGCGAGGTCAGAACAGTACACTGTCTCCCACACTACCTGAAGGAGTTCAGTGAGGTAGCAACTGAAAAGATACCCGTCGAGCTCCCTCCGCACCGGCCTGAAGACTGTTGTATAGATCTCACCCCAGGAGCACTGGTACCCTTCGGTAGGATGCTTCCACTGTCTATGGAAGAGAAACAATACCTCTGAACGTATTTGGACAGCAACATGGAAAACGGGCTCATAAGGCCTTCAAAGTCCCCCGCAGGGGCATCCTTGTTCTTCATCTCAAAAAAAGATTCAAAGGAGTCGAGGCCGTGTATAGATTATCGCGGTCTAAACAAGGTCACCATAAAAGACCGGTATCCTATGCCAATGATCACCGATATCCTACAAGCTGTACAGGGTGCCACCATCTTCACCAAACTCGACCTGAGGAATGCTTATCACCTACTCCGGGTGCAGAAAGGAGACGAATGGAAGACAGCATTCCGGACTCCTTTCAGACTTTTCGAGTACCAGGTAATGCCGTTTGGGTTGGGAAACGCCCCGTCGGTATTCCAACGGTTTATGGACAGACTATTCTCCGATCTCCTGTGCCAAACCATATTGGTATACTTAGATGACATTCTGATCTACTCCTGCACTGCTGAAGACCACGTGGAACATGTCAGGGAGGTATTCAGAAGGCTTCAGAGAAATCATTTGTCTGTTAAACTCGCCAAATGTGTATTTTCAGCCTCCTCCATTCCTTATTTAGGATACATACTGTCCGACCACGGTATCTCCATGGATCCAAACAAAGTGTCTTCCATCATTGAATGGCCTTCACCCACCTCAGTCAAAGAGATACAGAAATTTCTGGGGTTAGCAAACTTCTACCGGAGATGTATCCCTAATTTCTCTCAAAAGATACTACCCATCACCTCTCTTTTAAAGAAGTCTGCAACTCCATTCAAATGGTCAGCAGAGGCGGAAGACAGTTTTGGGAATCTTAAGGAAGCCTTCTGTTCTGCACCCATCCTACAACAACCAAACCAACATCTACCCTTCATTCTAGAGCCAGACGCTTCATCAGCCGCAATAGGGGCTGTACTTCTTCAAGAAATCCAGGGTACAGAACATCCGGTGGCTTATTTCTCAAAGACCCTAAACACCAGTCAAAGGAACTACTCGGTCATAGAACGAGAGCTGCTAGCCATGAAGGCGGCCTGTGTAGAATGGCGCCATCTGCTTCAAGGAGGAAGGTTCCCGTTCACCATTCGGACCGATCACAAGAACTTGCAGGTTCTCAAACAGTTTGAGTGCTACAACATTCGACAGGCCCGATGGGCTCACTTCTTCGCTCAATTCGAATTCCACATAACTTAAATCCAAGTGAATGTTGTAGCCGATTCTCTCTCCCGCCTGTGTGATTACATGCCAGAGACAGATACGCCTCTTGAACGGATGTTTCCCCAGTCCAGGACTATCGGAGTTGTTTCTAAATTCCTTCAGCAGGTACAGGAGGACTCTGGAGGTTGCTTTGAGGTGGAAAGACATTCTAAGGATCTGGCCTATGAAATCAGGAACGGCCTTTACCTTGTCGGAGGAAAACTCTATCTACCCACACCGGCTTTCCGCAAGACGACACTTACCTGGTGTCATGACTCCAAACTTGCAGGACACAGGGGTGTGGCTGGCACTCTCGAATACCTTCAAAGACATTTCTACTGGCCTACGATGAGAAGGGATGTAGATCGGTATGTTCAGTCATGTATCGTCTGTCTGCGGAATAAGTCATCCCGTCAACGACCAATCGGTCTATTGGAACCAAGTGCTGTACCAAAGGGTCCTTGGAGCACGATTTCTACGGATTTTATAGTGGATTTGCCCCTGTCTCAAGGAGGCACCTGTGTCATGGTGGTAGTGGATTAATTTACCAAATTGGCTCACTTCTCCCCATTGCCTGGTGTTCCCACTGCAGCCAAGATGGCGGAAGTGTTTCTCCAAGACATATTCCGGTTACACGGTATGCCTAACAAAATAATTTCAGACCGGGGTAGTCAGTACACCTCCCGGTTCTGGAAGGCACTGTGTGTCAGACTAGGTATCGAAAGAGCTCTCACCTCTGGATTCCATCCGCAATCCAATGGGCAAACCGAACGCCTGAACGGAACCCTGGAACAGTACTTAAGGTGCTTCATCAACTCCCAACAGGACAACTGGTGCACGCTACTCCCTCTAGCAGAATTCTCCTACAATAACTCCACACATACCGCTCTGGGGTTTAGTCCTTTTTTCGGTACTGATGGTTTTCACCCTCGCTCCATTCTTCCTGTCTCGGGCCTCTCTACTAGCGTACCATCGGTAGATTCTTCGCTCTCCCTCCTTAGAGAGACACACAAGAAGGTAGAGGAAGGCCTTAAGTCAGCCCAAGCTCAGTATTGCATTCAAGCCAACAAACACCGTAGACCTGTACCAGGATGGGATGTGGGTACCAGGGTAATGCTCTCCACTAGGTATTTACCTCGTTGGGTCCATCCCTCCAAGCTATCTCCCAAGTACCTAGGGCCATACAAGATCATACAGAAGATTAACCCTGTGGCCTTTTGCTTGAAATTACCCAACAACCTCAAAAGGGTCCACCCTGTTTTCCATGCCTCTCAACTCAAGTCATTTCATGCTGACACTTGGGCACGTCAGGTTAGACAGGCCCTGATTCCTCAGGGTTCTACTCGGGCAGAATATGAGGTCGCCCAACTCTGTGACTCCAGGTATCATAGAGGCAGGCTGGAATATTTGGTTAAATGGAAGGGCTACCCTTCATCGGAAAACTCTTGGGAACCCACCACACACATTAACGCTCCTGCCTTACTTCGCAAGTACCACTTCTTTCATCCAGGGAAACCAGGGGGAGGATCTTATAGGACGGGGCATACTGTCATGCCGCCGAGTTCCTGACGTCTATGGAGCCGCTGGCGACGCGGAACTTAGTCCCGTCCGCCAGCAGCTTTCTGTCACGCCCCCTATTTCCTGGTTTCACTTTCCTTCTGTTCTCATTGGTTGAGCGCTCCGCGGCCCGGTGTTTTAACCAGCCACTTCCGAGTCACGGACGCGTCGCAACGCTTCCGGTTTCGTCCCGTTAGCCCTGAGTTGCTTGCTCCCTGTCGCTCTCTTCCTGGGTTACTCGCTTTTTTCGCCGGTCGGGTCCTCGCGCCCAGTCCGGCTCCCCCTCTGTTCATCCTTCATGCCTCCGCTGGTTCTGCCAGCCTTTCTCTCGCTCCCTTGGCTTTGCTTCACTCGCCCGCCTCCTCTGCCCTCCCTCCAACTTGCTTACCCTCCTTCCTTCCCATCTTCACTTACTGCCGTTCTTCCTCTTGACTGTTCCGCTTGCTCCGCCCTCCTGTTTTCCTTCTTCCTCTCGCTCAGCTCCATCCCTTCTGTGTACCAGTTCCCTGCCTTGTCCATTGGATTTGCTCTCGCCTACCACTCGGATAGTTTGCTGTGATCTCCCGTGTACCAGACTCCTGCCTGTTCCCCTGGACTGCCTTTGCTTACCGTTTAGTTACTTCCACTTCTAGCCTCGTGTACCAGTTCCTCGGACTGCTTACTGGACTGCCTGTGTCCTAGGGGGTTCACTCCCACGTGTTGCCTCCAGACACTTTCCACCAGCTCTCACCCTTCAAGGATTCCTGGTTCCACTCCTCCAAAGCACCCGTCAATAACTCAGGGGTTTTTTGTGCCTAAGGGCTTTTTCCCCTCGTGCTTGTTTCCGGGGACGCGCCCTTGGTCTCCCTTCTTGGGGGGCACAGTGGCTTCCTCCCGGGGTCGTCCCTATCTACATAAAAAAAAGGTGCGATCACGAAGAAAGGAAAAGAAGGGTTCTTGGAAGGAAGAAGAAGGTGAGGAGTCGGGGGAGGGGGAGATCTCGGAATCTACACTGTCGGACGAAGATATCACCGACCCCGGTGACAGGGAGCTCTGGTTTATCTCCATCCGATGTACGTTCCATCACTGAGGCTAAAACATTTATCAGGTCCATTTCAGAGACCTTTTTATAATTTCTGTCATGGTTTTTCTTTAGTGTAGCATGGGCTATAGCCAGTTTATGTTTACCAAATGGTTGAAACCAAATGGCACCGTGATGTGACCATATACAGGGCTTGGTCTCTGTAATCACCACTCACATATTTTTGGAGGCGATCCAATCTGGAATTCTGCCTTTCGAATGAGTAAGCTCTGTTTAAAATATCAAATTCAGCACTCTTCAAGAAGTGCTCAAGTTGCATCGCCTCTTGGTCTCTGGAGAGCAGATACACCTGTTAAAATCACCCAGAAGTATTGTGGCACTTCCCATTTTGTTTAAAGGCTGCAGAATGTGGGTTAACTCCTCATTAACATTTGGCATATTATTAGGGGGTCTGTACAGCAACAAAAGATTTAGACAATTTGATGGATCTAATTTTATTTTTAGTTGCAACATCTCACATCCACCGCAGGTACTCGTGACCTGATAGAAAGGTAACTCTTTCCTCGTGATAATGGCTACACCTAAAGAGTTAGTGCGGTTACTGGAGAAGACTATATAATTCTCTGGTACCACTATCTCCAAAACAGGTCAAGGTCATGTTTGAGAACAAAATCATGTACATCTATTGTGTGCGCATTTAAAGATCTTCTGTTGAGTAGTGCAACTTTAAATTTACAATGGTTTTGGATCTTATCAGACATAGCCAAATGTGTACACTTTGTTCCAATTACCAGTTCAAAGTTACTTTTAATGTTCTCTTGACTATCGAATCTCCATAGAGTAGTATTGTTAGCAGTAGGAGCTTTTGGGCTGATGCACTGTTGAAAATTACTCCATCTTCAATCCCTAAATGTAAGGTGTCCACCCTTGATAATATAATATTATAACTATTTCTGTAACAGCTTTGTGGGTGGTGTGAGAAACCTGAGGGTATTCTCCCAAGTAGACTTTGTGAATCCCTTATTCAGGTGGCCAGTGAAGGGCTGGCGCGTTTAGATCCCAACCCTGTGGGTGGACAAGCGAAGGAGGATCACCTGGATAGGGGAGCCCGGGGTTTATGCTCAGGGGAATACCCCAGGGGAGACGTGGTACTATATCAAAGAAAGGGAAGAGAAAGGCAAGGTCCTCAAGGCTTTTGGGGGCTGTATCAACTCGACCTCCCTTCCACCCAATGAATCTCATTTTCTTGAATCCACCATCCCTCTGCAACTGGTGTATCCATTAGACACCATGTTGCACTTAGAAACCACATTCCACAGAATCCCTGTTTCCTTGTTTCCTACCTGAATACTCCCAGCCATTCTTCTTCAGGTCCCCTTGTTTATTCTTTGCAGAACCCCTGATCTATCTTGACAAAACCGTACCAATCCCATTCCTCTGATTAGCGTTCCCACAAATCCCTCTGTTTATTTTCCGACAATAATCCTGGTCATTCCAGTATGTTCCACACACCCTACAAATCTCACCTTTTCAAACTTATCAAAGCCCCTCACATGAGAACTATAATCCCATACAAGAAAAATTGGGTTTATTTAATTTGAAGTTGCTCCAGCAGGCGACTCCTTCCAATCCCTTGTGTGAATTGATTGTTGAAAAAACATTAGTTAGGATATTATTGTCATCCAAATAGTCACAGGTCACTGGATTTGGATGGATACTAAGCCCATACCGTCCGCACAATAACAGAAAACATGGAAAAACTCCAGGACTCAGCGCCAGTGTAGAATTAGATTGTTTAATTGCACAATCTGTTTGCACATTCTTATGTGCGTATGACAACAAAAAAGCCCTCTACTCGATTACGCGTTTTGGCTCCCACAAGCCTTTATCAAATCAGGGCCAGTAGCAGAAAAATCCGTACGAACATTGTCTGAAACACAGTTATAGGGACAAATCCCAAGGTAGATATTTGTTCTGCTCTGTAGTCTCTCGCGTCGGCTGCTCGAACATTCGAGCAGCCGACGCGAGAGACTACAGAGCAGAACAAATATCTACCTTGGGATTTGTCCCTATAACTGTGTTTCAGACAATGTTCGTACGGATTTTTCTGCGACTGGCCCTGATTTGATAAAGGCTCGTGGGAGCCAAAACGCGTAATCGAGTAGAGGGCTTTTTTGTTGTCATACGCACATAAGAATGTGCAAACAGATTGTGCCATTAAACAATCTAATTCTACACTAGCGCTGAGTCCTGGAGTTTTTCCATGTTTTCTATAATCCCAGACAACACCTCTTCCTCTCTATACCCCATAGGATATTCAAACACTCTAACTTCCCCCCTTTCCGACACGAACACCTGCACAGCATCAGATTGTAGTAAAACGGAGTGAAAATGTATGGATTTCGCTTCTGTGGCTGGCAGAACAGAATTTCACCATTTTGCTCAGTACTATCCATTACAACATTGCAGGATTAGAAGAACCATGAGCCTCTTTTCCATATCATCTGTTGGATGCTAGGGACATTATTGTCATAGACATTACTTGCAAGATGGCTTTTTCAGGCTCAGATGTACAGGGAGAAAAAAGCTATCTAGAGGAATATTTTATCAAGTGAAATCTTTTCAAGTATTTAACTAAATAACTGAAAATGTTTACTTAAAAAGTGTTTAATGTCCAACATTACTTATCCACCCAATTTATAGGCTGACTGGAATCAGTTTCTATTTGGATGGTTTTAAGCTAAATGATGGGTGAGTATGCACGGAATATCACCTCTTTCCAAGTTAAGGCTCTAGTCTCAAAATATATGTTCATATTCTACAGTTGTATATCTAGGAGAGGAAGCACGATTAGTAATTTTATTTCTTTTGTTGACAGCTTTACAGTACCCCTTCGAGAGAAGCCACCTGCCCACAATCCTCTCTAAAAAGTGCCCGTGCCAGAGCGCTCGAAATGACCATTTCTGTGATATGTCAACGCATAACTGCGTTGCATGCAGCTGCGAAGTGTGCACACAAACATTCCACTGCAGCACGTAAAGAAAAATAATTGAAAGAAGCACTGATCACGGGCCACATTGTGAGAGGGGGACACCTGCTTCACCAAACAGGTACTGAGCCATCAGCAGTCAACTGCCACAATTGGAAGTTTGAGACATTTGCAGACTGTTGAATTCTATGCTTCTAGAAAATGGAGATAGGGGTGTGTGTAGCACACTAAAAAGATGGCTTTTTGACCGAGAAAGTGCTTTTGCTCAAGATCACACAGTACAAGTGCCTGGATTTTACGACACAACTCGTGCTTTTTGCCACTTAGACACCCTTTTCTTTAAAACATGAAACTTGTTGTTAGAGCCATTTTACAGCTGAGGGATTGAATGCTCCCTCGTGTGATGTGATGCCGCACACTGCATAATACACACACAAAATCAATATGCACAGGATGAAGAAACCAATTGATACAACGAGTCAATATTTGTTTCATTTGAATGTCACGTTGATTTCTATTTTCATGGCAGACAGCTTGCCACCAAACACCGCTGCTAAACACTGCGCCTATGCCCAAACCCTGTCCATGCATCCCATCCTGTCCATACAACCAAGCAATGCACACACTTGTGAACAAACACACGCACCCACACTGTCCATACATTAAACAATATCTATGCTCCCATTCAATGTCCATAATTGGACATGTGATGTCAATATCTGCCAAAAGGATGAAGTACATGGGCATATGATGGTAATGACCATTCCTACACACCATTTGAGGGAATTACAAAAAACAAGCCCATACATTCCTTTGCGCAGGTAAACACGTTCCTGAAGAATTGTTCAGCACTTTCCATTGCCATAGGCCACAAAGCAAAACCATTGATCATTGTTACTCGTTCAATTTTTGGCCAATTTGAAGTTTTTTAGTCATTGAACTGATGTAAACATTGCCCATAAGTGTCGAAACATTATAATATCACTTCTAGTATGCTACAGGTTACCAGATGATACCATAACACTGGGGTCACTCAACTGTAGTCCTGGGTTATTTCTTTCTCTTTAGTCCATTTTATTGAACTGACCCAAGACTAGAAATCACGGAATACAATGAAACTGATGAAGTAGCAAAAGCCCCGGTCTGAGACACAGTCTTCTTTGTGATAGGCACCTGGCAAAATTACCATAGTGTCTTCACTTGAGAACCAGATTCAATTCAACTAAATATTATCAGAGAACAACAAGCCATTGAAATGTGCCCAAATTTCCTATGGACTAGCAGACCAACATTCTGCGATTCAATGCATAGAGCAGGCTCTGCACTGCGCGTGGGCATCGTGACTTCACTTGCTCACACTTCCTGAAATCAAGTGTAAACGTTTTCAAGTAGCAACATGTTGCAAGGGCCTATGTTCGGGACAGATAATCCACAGGATTAGGTGTTGTGGATGTTTAAAGTATACATAGGTTATAATTTCTGGATAATAATTGGTTCTTGGAAACATAAAGAAATATTTTCTTTCCCGGTTCTCAAACCGTTGTAACTTTGATAATGCGTTCCATCCTGGGCCAGATTACCAAAGATTTACACTGGTGCTAAAAAGTGAGCAAATGCTTTGATAATACAAAATGGAGCAAACAAATTTTGTCACAATCTATGTTATTTAAAAATGTTTGCAAGCGGGTAAAAATGAATCCGGCTGTTTTTTTTGTATAATGTTTGCTGCTTTACATACAACAAAACCTGTCTGCTACAATTCTGTTGATGTCACTCAGCACACATCATAAATAAAACAGCCTTCTCCAATCATTCCCATGTGAAAACATGTTAGATAATACCGATTGGGGCTGAACCTTTTTTCACCATTTTCTATTAACAAAGCAGCAACACTGGCGATAAATTCATTTGCTCTGCTCATTGCAAATCGTTGAAAATCTGGCCCCAGGCTGTATAGAGGACTATTGCCACAAAACAATAATTGCAAAAAATTATATTTCTCACTAATCAGTTAAACATTTTTCAGTTGAAAAGTCTGACAGAGATGAACACGCACCACAGCCAGCCATAGGGGTTAAGTTCCATTCCACTTTCTGTTCTCCCCACCTGGATGTATAGTGTTGTTTTCCACTGTAAAATATAAATACTTTTATTAATGTGAACTAGTGTTTACCCTGAGATGGGAACACAATGATAAACATTGTATTTAATTTTTGCCATACTTGATTTGTTTGTGAGTCACGGCGGAACTCACACACAGCATGACGGATGATGCAGAAACTAACAGAGTCGGGCAGGAACAGCAGGGTGAGAGCAGGACCCACGGTCCAGGGAAGGGTGCAATGGTGGAGGGTGCACTGGGGCTCCTGGATGCTGGCCATCTAGGCCCTTTGTTTTCCATTTAGACAGAATGGATGGCTGAGTGGCGGCATTGAAATTACCTTAATATATAATGTGTAGCATTTTATAGTACGCTTTCAAAGGTATGTTTTAAACTGTTTAACATATTAAAACATGATCATCTAAAAGATTTATAAAAACATGACATGAAATTCAATTCGAAGTCTACTAAAATTAATAAAATGGTTAGGATGTATACTCAAATGCACCATATTTATAATTTGTTGTATCATGTTTTGAACCATTTGTACTAATTGAAAACGGTTTGACCAAGTTGAAACAAAAAGTAAGTGTAAAACAGTTCACATTTGAAGAACTTTCTAAAATAGTATACTACATTAGTTTACACTTTTTCACACTTGATACAGACTATTTTTATAATTGGTTAATTTTTTGTTTGTGTGCCTTAATGTTAATGTTAATCAACCATTCTCTAAATATTTGTTGCAAATGTATATGGGGATTGTGGTGGATACATTAAAAGGAAACAAAAGGGAGTGATTGAAGAGAATGGCAATCGGTAATGGAATGGAATATCAAACGTGACAGACAAAACCTGAAAGCTGAAAAATTCTATTGACTGTGGCAGCTTCCAGGGTGATTTTACCTGTATAACAGCTATGCATGATATGGTTTCCAAAATAGTTTACAAATATGTTTGAGTTAGCTCAAGTGAGAGGCTTGTGAATGTGAGCTACCTGGATGGAGCCTTCCCATATCTTCCAGCAAAGTCTGGCAGCCCAGGCAATTTCTCAGGGTGACATACATTTACCAATACATAGATATACGTTCTTTAACATTTGTATGCTGTCTTGCTAAACCTAGTCTACTGCATAGCATATATAGACTTTCTTACCTACAGGTAGCCCACTCACTTAATAAAGATTCACTTTCTTGAGAAACCTAACAAAAAGCATTCCTGCTAAAACATGCTGCAGGCAACAAACAACCCCTCTCCAAGAAGACCAACAGCGTGGCACGCTCTGGAATCAAACCCACCCAATTCTTTGGCCGTGGTCTACATGATGCACCCACTAGTAGCTAACCGGAGAGCCAGCGAAGGTCGAATGCTGCAAGCAAGACCTCAACTAATTTCAGTCAAGGGGAAAGAAAGTGCCTCTTCTGGCTGGTGCTGCCATGGGAGATGCAACGTCAAGTGGTGCTTTGGAATCACAAGAAGGCCATGTACTTGAAACAAGACCATGCACTTTCTTCTAGTAGAAGTGGATACGGTGATGATGGTAAGGAAAAGTGAATGAAGCCATTCATCGACATCGCCCATTCTGGTAATGATATGATATGATAGGTTATTTATAATGCGCTTAATACCCAGAGGTTTCTAAGTGCGGCCCCAGGGATCAAACCTGCATTGCTCCGTGTCGTCTTGCTTCCAAGGCGAGCACGTTGCCACTGAGCTATCCTCCCGAGACCGGGATGACTGTGGTCCTGTACAAACTCTGGTAAAAATTTACAGATTTCTCTAGTGTTGATGATGATGACGATGATGCTGTTATTAGAGCTGTACATGTGATTGCAACTTGTATGTCTGATCAAAGGGAGTTTACAATAAAGGAGGCAGTGTCTGTTATACCAATACATTAAAATATTTTACCCAAGGAAAATTCATTAAGCTACAGTAGGGAAAGTAGTATGCATTAGGCTAGAAACATAGTACCAGCAACAAAGAGTAGTCTCCAAGTGGCCACAGGTTGTCTATAAAATCTATGAGCCACACAACCAAAATAGGTCTGTTACTGACTTTTTTTTACTATCAGAAAGGCATAATTTCTGGTATGCAATTTTCTGTAACTAACAGCAACAATGAATATATTGCAGTCGGCACAATCTGCAAAGAACATGATGGGCACACATGATTAGGGATCCTGGAAGGGGGTGTGGGGGCGCGAGCATCCCCATGACAGGAAGAATCCTCATGCGTAATGATTTACCCCACCCAATCCTGTCACTCTTTATTTAGAATGTGTTCAAGAACAGGGGTGGACTGGGAACTAAAAGAGGCTCTGGAAATAATGTTCGAAGGGGCCCCATGTCACACTTTTTCAACAAGCCCAACTCTTTTCCTATGAGAACATCTGGAAATAAAATAGGTTACAACACAAAAGAGGCACAGGGTGCAAAGGTCTACAGGCCGGTCCACCCCTTGTACAAGAGGGGCATTCCTGTTTTAGTTTGGTGACACCCAGAAGGCTTATAGGTGTTTATCTCACCTTTCAACTATCTTGCAAATCAAACAATAGAGATCAATCATGCGGTTCTTGTCAACCTGCCCTGCCAGGGAATAGAAAATCAGTGCTTAAGAGCTTTACATGAAGAGCCCAATAATTGTGTCCCGGTGGTAAATAATGTGTATTCTTGAAAGAAACAAATAGATGAAAGTTTTAACTTCAAATCAAAAAGTAAAAAGGCAACAAAAAATAAATCACATTAAAAAAAGAAAGGAATAGGTCAATATTTTTTTTTAAAAAAAGAAATACGCATATGATAGACCTTGTCCAGTCTTTGTTCAACTCGGGTAGTTACGGTTTCCACGTAATCAACCTGAAGTTGCATTGGCTGAAGTTCAACATTCTGTTAGTTCAGTTTTGTGTTTTTAACAAGTGCTCAAAAAATCATTGTGGGTCTTTCAGGTGTAGAGGCACTAGTGGGCGTTACAACTAATGCCAGGTGAGATTCTTGTTTCCATTTTCTCAGGGGGTGACATCAGACTTCTGACCTGTCTGTGCTGCTGTACAATACTGTGTGATCTTGTGCTGAAGCTCCTCTTTCCCCAGGTTAGGTGGTGCTGTTTGATAGCACTTCTCCCCCACTTCTCCCTCTCGGAGATCCTGCGGCTGCAACCCATACAGATTCATAAGAGATGCGATGGGAAGAGATTCTTAAGAGAAAGATAGTACACAGTAACAAGTCTGCACATTTTCAGCACGGTGTGTGTGTGCTAGCAGGAGACACACAGGACATCGAGTGTAACATTTGAACTCTCCTGGTGCTACAACTTTACCACCACTACCAGGGAGCAGCAGATGGCCCCATCTCTCGGTAGGAATTACACTCCTTTCCTCCCACTCTTGCTTTCTCCCAATTAACTGCTGTCAATTGTCACTAAATACACCCCAGACATATACATATATAAAACGATGCCATTTAAAAAGAACCATTTGCAACAGTATACAAAAACAGTTACAAAGTTTAATAAAGATGCATACAGTTGGAGGTTGTTATGGAAGGCTGCAGAGTTAAAACAAGTTTTTAAAAAGTTAAAGTGATAAAAGAGCCAAAAGGAGTGCACACATTTTAAAGTTAACCAACGTAAAACGATTTCAAATGAAAAACTACTTTGACATTTCACTTGCTCTTTTTAGACGCAAGTAAAATGTCAATTGCAGTGTAGGAGCATTCAATTTGCAAGGAGCAGTGTGAACACGGCGTGAGTGGAACACCTGCATTATAATCATATTGCATGTTAGTCTGTTATCAGCCCTCTGGGAGAAGCAAAGAAGGCCAAATGAAATGCAGCACCGGTGTAGAGACACATTTAAGGTGTAGTGGAAACTTCTGTTACTAGGTAGAGGTTTCATTCAGCAGCAGGCAGGATCAATGCCAAGGCAAACTGAAGGTGTAGTACAACATTCTGCTCCAAAGTGGCATTTTCATTCCGCTGCAGAACAACATTCTTATACCCATCGTCCATAATTCAAAACAAATTGCCAACATTCATCATTATAGAAGCCATGTGAACACTCTACACATTTTGAAAATCCCATTTTCAGGAATAAAGAATTTGTATTCTTCCTGCAAATGAAACAATCTTAAATAACTATTATATAAACCAATGTTCAAGGGGGGCGATGTTGCGCAGCGACAGGAATGGCTGAGGCCTGAAAGCGCTCACATATCCTAGTGAAAATATCCTGATCCCTGGGGACGAAATCCCCACCAAACATCAAAAACAGAGAGCCAGGACCCCTGTGGAGTCCTAGAAGATGTCCTCACTCCTGGCGCCGCCGCTGACCGCGCTACGGCCCTGAACCGTGTGCTCCATACTGTGAACCGGTGGGCAGGTGCGCTGAGCCATAACAGAGGAGATGACCACAGTCGGAGATATGAGGCGCTGAATATCTGACCTCTGCAGACCGCCCGGACCGGCGATCCCCTATGTCACCCCCTGTTTGCTGCCCGGGGGGCTGCATCCTTCGGGATGAGACTCGTGGCAAGCGAGGTGCAGAGCTCTGAGGCGGAGAGCGCCGGACGCCCCGGAACAACCACCCACACTATTGTACCCTGATACAGAGGCACGCAGTTCCCGACCAGTCCATCAAGGCAACCCTGCCGTCCTGCTTCTGCCCTGGAGCAATGGAAAATCGCAGATGGACCACGGCACAGGGCCCATGGTGGTCCGGACCTGGTGCCTTGCGCACCGACTGTTATGGAGAATTCTCAAGAATGTACTCATTTCCCTTACCTTTTGAGACCCCCAGCAACTTTGCTGGATTTCTAGGATTTGATTTTTTTTACCTGGGAAGAGTGTGCACTTTTTTCCCACTCTCCCATGTATTTTGATGTGTGTTTTACTTTTGTGTTCTTTGATTATGGAGTTTTAAAACAACTCCATAGGCATCATCTTTTTCTGTGTGTCACACAGCACCTTCAGTGCAGTGGCGGAGGGATGTCTTTCAGACTTCCCAAGGTTTAAATACCTTCTCTGGGACTGGCTTCTGTCTCCCAGAGCATGTAAAGTTAAATTGACTTTAGTAGTCTCTTTAAATTTACAGACCCAGCACACACGATCTTCCTATAGAGTGCTGGAAGGGTTGCCTAGCATCCCCTCAGTCAAAACACTCATGTAACAGTCAAATGTTACCCTTTCCTAATTTAAATGGCTGATGGCAGTGGTTTAGGTCAAACAACCATGATTTTTTCTGACCGCGAACAACAGTAGCTAAAAATCGGGTCAGCCATCTTTTTCAATATGGCACCGACTCTGGTCGACTTTTTTCGCCATTTCTTTTAGGAAAGGTCCTTCTTGTGTTTGTCTCTGCGTGCCAAAACAGGTTTGGTCCCTTTGTTCATTGGCCTTTGGCGGGCTTAAGTGCTGAAGCCCCCCTCTGGTGCCTGAGTTTCTGGGGTGGACAGGATGTGAGGGAGGTGCCCGGAACTCCATGTGCTTAGTCTCCTAGGAGACCTGAATGCACTCTGGCATGATTGGCCGGCTGGCTGTCCGCAAGGATAAGCCACCCTGCTGTGTGATTGACAGCCAGGCTGGAATAAATGGGGGGAAAACGGTTTAAAAGCAGGTTGTTACATTGAATGTAACGGGTAGTATAGATTACTCTGGAGCCTCAGGTGACACAGGTAGCTTTACTGGGTTCGTAAGTTACAGGTAAGTACATTAGGAGTAACTATAGTATACATAAGACAAGATCATAGGGGAGAAGCATCCACTGGTCCCCCTGTGCTCAAGCTACAGTTCCCAACTGACTCTCTGGAATCCCAGAGGCTTTACATAATAACATTCTACACATAGCCACCACTTCATGCTCAACACTCTATGCTCAGACACACACACCAGAAGCAACCAGATAAGGTAAAACCCAACACAGGTCTCTGGGACTTGGAAAGCAGAGTCGACCACTGGAATAAAAGAACCGAAGATGAGCTGAAGGATGAGGACTGCTGCAACTCCTGGACGACCAGTGAAGCCCTGCTGCAGGTCCGAATTGCCTGAAACTCCATAGACAGAGAAGCCCTTCAAGGTTAACTTCTTCCTTTCAGTTTGATGGGAACAACCAACTCGTAGGCCGCCTGGACACCGTCCCCTCCTGGTCGAATTTTCTGCAGAGTGCTGTGGAAAACCAGATAACCAGTGGGAAGGATGCCAGTTTGTGGTCTTTAAGGCACTCACACCTTAAACCAACATTTTGCCAAGCTTATGGCCTCTTTTCTGGGCAGTGCAGGAACCTCCCGACGTCCTCCTTCTTGTCCCCACGACTGAAGCTCAGGATCAGTGAGATCTGCTCGAACTGACAGGAACAACTGCCTCAGCTACAGCTCTTCTTCATTTTAAAGGTACTGTGCAAACGGTCCAGAAATATTTTTGGCCACGGTGAAAGTTTGTGAAACTTTCCCAACTTCGAAGGCTATTCCTTCCCTAAACATCCGTCTAACTTTTCGTCTGAACAAATTCTTCTAAGATTCGTGGCAAAAACTTAACTGTTTACTACCAGAACTGTGCTATCATATACAAAGACTCTGAACCATTGACTTTGACCCAGGCCTATGAAATGAATTGCTGGTTGTAGTTTACTGAAACCCTTTGCCCTGCCTATGAAAGTATTTGTGCTGTTGATTCTTATAATGTTGTCTTTTTACCCATTTTTTAAGTATCTGAAGTGCCATTTTGCTCCCACTTCAGGGGAGCTGAACTTTTTCAGTAACTTATTGGTTGTGTATTTGTAGTATATTAGTATATGATATTGAGTTGCGCTTGCTAGTGTAATGTTTTCAAACTGACTGTGTAAATAAATGTATATTCTTTTACCCAGAAACCTTGAGTAAGTGTTTGTTTGAATCACTGTATTGGTTGGCCCTTTATGTAACTTGTTCTACTGCTCACTCAACTCTTGAAATAAGTTTGGCTGCTCAGCCACTGCTACCACATTACTGTGCAGTACAGGGTGGTACCAAAGGTGAAATTGTACTGACACTTGTAGTCTTAATTACATGTAGTTTTCCCCAAGGGTACTGCATGTGATTCTGCCTAGCACCGGCCAGGAGCCTTGCAGTGCACCACTGGAGAACGGGCGCCCAATCTTACAGCGGCGTGGATAGGGTGAGTGCTCAGCATTTGTGGACAGCCTCTTCAGACACCGCCAGACCACTCCAGATTACTGCCTGGCAGGGGTCTACATCCCTCCCCTATTCTCACAAGGGAGACTCCCTGATTAGTTCCCACCATCTTACCCTAGCCCCTCGCCAGGCTCACATCCTGGGGGCACTCTCCAATAGGGTCTAACCCTAGAGCAGATGGGACAAATAAGTCACCCACCAAGTGCTGCAGTGACAAATAAAACTAGGCCGGCTGGGTCTCCCTCTGAGGGGTGCAGATCAAGACTCTGACCCAGATATACATGACCCAGGTGCCCCACTCCTCAGGGTTGCGGGGCACAGGCGCGAGTACCAACCCAGTGCGATTTGGAACTACCACCTTCTTGGAAAACCATACCACACGTGGATCACCTTGCAAAAAACATTATGGTTAACCCAAAAAGACAGGCAAAAACAGATCAATATGCGAGAAATTATCCTCCATCCGCCTCCTCCCCTGCTCCGTACCCCTTTCAGCTCGACGTTGCGCCTTTAAACCAGACACTGATGGCACTGGAAAATAGCACTGATAAAATGGGCACGAAAATTGACTCGCTCACCTGCAAGGTCAACATATCTGCGGTACAGATAGATAAGCTGTGTAACTGCATGACAGAGGTTGAGACTAGAATCGGGGATAATGAGGACAAAATATCCGTCCTGTAAAGAAAAGTTACCCACCTACAACAAAATAGCAGCAAAAAATGATGACCTTGAAGGTCGATCTCGGCGTAACAATAACACATTCTAGGGGTTCAAGAGTCCACCCCCATAGAACAAATGGAGCAATTTGTGGACAAGCTGCTAATGGACGATCCCTGTGGGACCCTCCTGATCTCGAAAATGTTCTTAGTGGAACACACAAACCACTCCCTGGCGACCAGACCCCCCCCAGGGGAACCACAGCACCCCAATATTGCACACATTTTCCACTATCGCGATAGAGACTTCCTCTTTAAAGCAGCCAGGGAGCGGGGCGAACTTCGATGGGGCTCAGCAACAATCTGCCTCTTTTCTGACTTTAGCCCAAAGGTGCAGGAACAAAGGGAGACCTTTCAAACCGCTAAAAATATTCTGAGACGCAAAGGCGTCCACTATACAAAGCTGTTTCCAGATAAACTTTGCCTGGTACACAACAGAACAACAGTCTTTTTAACCACCCTGGAAGCAGCGGAGTGATTTGCGATTGAACAACCAACCCCCCACCCCATGGCTCCCGGGGCACTCTCCCTGATGGCATGTGTCCTTGCTCTTTGTTTCTTTTTTCTTCGTCCATTCCAATGGAGCTTGTTGGTCACCTCTAATGCCCCGATCCCGCAGACACTGCAGAGGTTTTGTGTTTCAGCTGTTGTTTAAGCTGTGTTGATAATGGGGATCAAGGTGGTAGGTTGTGGTTTCTGGCGTGGGTGGGTGTGGGAGTTGGGTTAATTAATGGAGGGGAAATGAGTGGGGGGAGCAAACCTGAATGTTTGTTGTACTTTTTTGGGGGGAGTAGTAGGGGTGGGTGGTTCATGCATAATGTGCCTACACGGTTGTACATTTTACTCATGGATTCATACATTTTATGAACATGTGCTTTGCTGGAGGATGAGACTAACCAAAACACACAGGTCATGACACGATATTTCATTGACTATCCCTAACACTGGGGACCATGGTGGGTGAATTGCTGAATGTAATATCCTGGAACATAAGAGGGATCACCAATAACAAAAAAAATGTGAATGGTGGTGAACCATGCTATAATACACACAGTTAATGTGCTCTGCTTACAAGAGACACACCTCCCCATTGATGGCCCACTCCTTCTCGCCAGGGGTTCAGGGTTACACAGATATGGTTCCTCATACTCTTCACAGTCCAGGGGGGTTGCGATATATATACACCAGTCTTTGAAATACCGATTGCATGACAAAATATACGTCCCAGAGGGCCGTTACATTTTCCTTGCTGGGGAATGTTCAGGGTTTAGAAGCCCCCTCCTTAATGTTTATGCTTATAATGTGGACTCTCCTGAATTTTTCCAGGACTGTGCAGCAACGATCCATAAATTCTCTGCTTAGAAAGGAATATGGGTGGCCGATTTTAATTTTGCTCTATCCCTGGACTTAGACCGATCAATAACAACGCAAACCACTTTATCCAAGGCTGCCACTGCTTGGGGGGGAGATAGCCAAATCATTCGGGATGGTTGATGTGTGGAGACACCTCTACTCTAACAAAAGGGAGTTTTCATTCTATTCAGGGGCTCATAGAAGCGGCTCTAGGATAGACTAGATAATGTTAACTGCCCCACTGGCTGGGTCCACGTAATCTGTCATGATGCTGCCCAGGACGCTCTCTGACCCATCCCCAGTAGTCGCCTCCATTACTGTCCCCGATACAGATTTACACCCCCCATGGTGGCGCTTCCATCCCGGCGCTCTAGAAGACGGGGCATTTCAGGCTGGGGTCCAAAAAGACATCCTGAAATATTTTCTAATTAACACATACTTGGTCCCGGCCTCTAGGACGGTCTGGAAGGCCTTTAAGGTCTATATAAGAGGCTGCTGCATTTCCAGGGAGGGGGGTTTCTCAAGTCCTTGAGGGTCTCCCTTTGCAGCTTGGAGAATGACATTAAGGACCAGGAACGTAAACAAAGCTTGGGGAGGGATCCACAGACTGACAGACTGAGAAAACGCTGTCCTGTAAGAGAATTGAACATCTGGAGGTGGCGAGCAGGGAGGATAGGTTCCTAGGGGACCTGATTCTGGCCACAAAATATGCTGAGGGTGGTATACCCAGTCGCACCCTAGCTTGGGTGATTCGCATGGATAAGGCTCGAGAGGTCACTTATGTCACTGGGTGGTGAGATCAATAAGGTCTTCAGGGACTATTATAATACATTACATTCGTCACAATCAAAGGCTTCCCCAGAAGAAATCACGGCATAGCTATACCGAGTCGCCCTAGGTTGGTTGTACATGCAGACCTAATGAATACTCCTCCAACTGTAGATGAAATTAGTAGAGTCATTCGAGTTCTCCCTTGCGGTAAAGTCCCCGGCCAAGACGGCATTTCTGCCGAATGCTACAAAGAATACGTCAGTATAATAGACCCACATCTTAGGCATATGTATGAAACCTATATGTCAGCGGGCCTATTCCCCGTATCCACCAGGATGGCAGTGGTTACTCTTCTCCCAAAACCTGACAAAGATCCTACCAACTGCGCGTCCTATAGACGCTTGTCACTTATAAATACATATAATAAAATGTTTGTAAAATCAATAGCAGATAGACTCCTCCCCCATTAAAATGCCCTGGTCCATCCTGACCAGGCAGGGTTTATCCCAGGAAGGTCTACACAAAACAACCTGAGGCAGCTGTTCACACTAATGCACAACGTGAATGATGATGTACCCATAGTAGCCGCGGCCTTGGATGCAGAAAAGGCCTTTGACTCTGTTGAGTGGCCTTTCCTGTTC
Source organism: Ambystoma mexicanum (assembly GCF_040938575.1). Classification (NCBI taxonomy): domain Eukaryota; kingdom Metazoa; phylum Chordata; class Amphibia; order Caudata; family Ambystomatidae; genus Ambystoma; species Ambystoma mexicanum. The sequence continues at coordinate 1,046,614,489 of NC_090924.1, forward strand.
GAAATACTTCATAGAACTGGTCTGGGACTCCCGTGTATACTGTGGATACAACAGCCTTATTCCGCCCCTCATGCCGCGGTATTGTAAAATCAGCTGATCTCAGATAGCATATTCCCAACTAGAGGTACAAGACAAGGCTGCCCGCTCTCCCCTATCCTTTTTGCACTGAGGTCGAACCCCTTGCATGCGCCATCAGAGAGTTCCACTCACATAGAGGGATGCGGGTACTCTCACACACATCAATCATATCCCTACATGCTGATGATATACTGTTGTATATAAAAAACTCAAAACAAAATCCACAAACCCTGGTGCACGAAATACATTTGGAGGATTTTCAGGGTTGCGAATCAATTGGTCCATGTCGGAAATTCTACCCATAACTACTCCAGCACTCCTGACAGATGTTGGTACAGACTTCCGGTGGTGCACAAGGGAATGAGGTATTTAGGCAGAAAAGTCCACTTCTCCATCCACACTCTTTAAGGACAATTATCTCTTGGCCCATGAACATCTGGAGCGCAGGGTCGCAATCTGGATCTGTCTGCCCCTATCACAAGCCGCACGGATAGTACTGACCAAGATGATAATCGTCCCCAAGATGTTATCTATTTTTAATAACGTCCCATTAATCCTGCCTACCTGGCTCTGCAAACGCACCCGATCTTTGCTCACTAACTTAGTATGGGCGGGGGGACAGGCAGGGATCGCACTGGATACATTGACCCTACCATACACTGCAGGAGGTCTTGACTACCCCGAACTAAATGGTTATTATCTCGCCTCCCAGATACAATACGCTGTATGGTGGTGGCACCCTACGGTGGACCTACCACATATTAAACTTGAGAGAGCCCCAGCCCGACCATATGACCTGAACCTTTCACTCTGACTATGCATTGTATGCAGTCCAGGGACCCCCTCTCACTCCCTGGACGATTTGGTTCAGGATGGAGAGTTTATTCAGTGGGAGGAACTCAAGAGACGAGGTCCCTGGACCCCTGTCACCATGTTGTTACATTTTAGATTATGAGAAACCCTCCGTGGCATCTGGGATGGGTTTCCCAGGGCACCTCCTCTCTCACCGCTGACTCAGTTTGTGACTAACCCTACTGCATTGAGTGGGGTGGTCTCAGCACTATATAAGCTTATCAATCCCTGTGGCTAACCCCTTCCCCCCCCCCCGGAACATTTAGGGCTAGATGGGACAGGGCATTGGATACACCTCCAACGGAGATTCTGTGGTAGGTAATCTGTGGGATGACCAGACCTATTACTCAACTTCACAAGTACTATCCTAAGAGAGCATCCACCTGCCCCAGATGTTATTTTGACCGGCTGATTATATGCACATGGTGTGGGAATGTCGTTATATGCAAATATGCAATATAAGGAGCCATGGGCATGATGGTCCCTGATTGCCCACGCAACTCCCCAATGACATGGCTGCTTGCCTTTTTTGACATCCCGTGGAGGGCTGAAAGAAAACTTCTAGCAATGGCATTGGTGGTAGCAAGGTCATTGATAGCTAAGACATGTAAAAGGATTAGAACCCCTTCACTGCAGGAGTGGGTCCACATGCTGAAAATGTGTGAACACTGAGAATCATCATACAGGAACTCACTCCATCACCGGAACTAGATTCTTGGACGACTGGCCCCCTTTCAGGACATATCTCCACAATATAGAAAACGCTTCAAATGATCCGATACGACTCGCACCACACCTGGCAAATGGTACGTCTCTCAGTTAGCAATAAGGTGTATGTATTTGTTTCACTATACCCACGTTTAACCTTGATCTGTATGACTACTGTATTTATGTACGCACCAGTTTTGGAAGTTAAGTGTGGGATGGGGCATGGGACCTTGTTAGTAATGAGGCTAAAAAGAGATTTAAAAAAATATAAGTCTACGATCAGGACCAAAAATTATTCACACCAACTTCAACAAACCAACCTTGTGTTATCACCACTTCATTCTTTCACATCCATGAAAGTAGTCAAGCAATGAATATCACCCTGACCAGTACACATGCTAGCTTATTTAGTCAAAGCATGTAAAAAAAATATATGCCTGCAATTGAACAAAGAAGAAATCACCATGATATATATCATGTCAATTAAAAAAAATAATATCACCCTGTTGCGAATGGTATTCATAGATTTACCCAACAGCTTGGTAATTCACATAAGATTATATTGTAACATGACACAGTGACTTCAAGTTAATTTGCCAAAGATTAGTCAGAGGGAGGAGAATGTTAGAGCAGTTTAGTGAACAGGCTTTAGTTAAGAGTGAGGTAGCACATTAATAGGATTTAGTTGAGGTAGAAATAGAACATTAAAATAGGCTTTAGTTGAAGAACAGGATATAGAATGTAGGCAGTGCTCCAGATAAGATTTGGAATTGGTTGCATTTTAGTCCCCATTTTTTATAGTTGGGAGCACAATTATTTTTTAGGGAGTAAACATGTAAGTTCAATTTCCAATGAGGGTATTTTATAAGTAAAAATATGTTTTAACTGGAAAAAGGAAATGTTTTTGTAATAATTATTTCTAGTGCACATAAAAAGTAAAAAAAAATGTACTTTGTCCAATCAGGCCGCCATAATAGTAGTGTCTTCCTATACTACTACGTGCACTACTGGTTCAAACATATACATGGAGCTGTGTGTGTGAACTGCAGGGGTGCAAGGCTCTAAGTGGCTGTTTCCTAATTTTATTGGGAGTATTTCTACTCCCTATTATAATTTTTGGGGATCATTTGCCTTATTTTAGGAAGTAAAAGTGGTCTTAACACCCCTCATCTCTAGGGCTGAATGTAGGAGAGGGACATAAATAATAATAATTTAGCATTTATATAGCTCTACGAACCCTCAGATATCTCAGCGCTACTTATTATTACCCATGGTGTGTGGTGCTCATTTATCTACCTTGGAAGGATGAAAGGCTGAGTTTTGGCCCTTCTGGGATTACAAACTGGCGTCAGAAGGCTCTGCACAGATGTCAAAGCAGTGCTCTACTTGCTGCGCTATCAGACCGAACATAAAGAGAACAACAATAGGATTTAGTTAAGGGAGAGATCGAAAAATGAAAAAGGATAAGGCAATCTTTTTACTTCTGCTGACTCTGCTACATACCAGTGAGTGACTACCTCGCATTACATAAGCAGATGACTTTTCTTTTCAAAGCAGGGAGAAGAACAACACTAGAATTCATTTTAGGCAAGTCTGTATTCAGCAGATTCAAGGGACTGTGCTAACATTTTGTTGCCAGAAAAAAAGCTCAGATGCCGTATGAACGTCTTATAATTCCTTAAAAGAAACCATGCGATTGGATTTGGTGGTTGTGAATATGTTATCTTCTTGTCACCAGAGAAAATACTATTTACATAGAAAAGTAAAATAATTCTGATAGACAGGATATTTTATTTAGTGACTATAATTGATTGAGCCATTTTAGTACTAGGGATACTAGGGAGGAGAGAATCATATTGACTGACCATCTTGTATGACATAAACACACTTTATTTTTACTTTTTTAAAATATTTATTGGTTTCAAAGTCAAACAACAAAGTTCATAAAACAAAAAAACAACCTTTAACATTAATCCAACATTATTCCTATGCATATAAAATCCACACATTCATATCAGAATCAAAATCCCTGCCTGATCCGCAAATTAAAAATTCCTTTCTTGGAGACACAAACGAGTAAAATACCTTTTCAAAATTATCCAATCATTCACATCACCGGCCTCTCAAAAACAAACCTAATGCTTGCTCACTCCGTCAATGGACAGCTCACCATCCTACCGTTCCTGTCAGTCGTCAACAAAACACTTACCCTCATCGCTTTGGTCATGTCCAGAGTAGATTATGCCAATAGCCTATACCTTGGTATGCCTGAACGACTTCTAAAAAAACTACAATGCATACAAAATGCGGCAGCCAGACTCCTTCTCAAACTACCCGGAAGAGAACTCATCACACCCGTGCTAAAAATACTACATTGGCTACCAATAAATAAAGTTCAAATCAAGGTGCATCGCGCACAGAGCAATACACAAACAAGGCGCAGAATTCCTGAGAGATAAACTACACCTACACCAGCCGACAAGAACGCTCAGATCAAGCAACGACATCTGCCTGGAACCAAAACCCTATAACAGAGGAAAACTCTGAGGATCCTCTTTCTCTCACCAGGCATCGAAAACCTGGAATTACCTACCAAAGAATATATACAGAACACAAGAAACCACCTAGTATTCAGGAAACTCCTCAAATCATGGCTCTTCACAGTGTAACTACAACACAGACGCACAAGAATGCCCACACTGCTAAACAACGATGAATAAAGATACTGATCTTGGTCGCTACCAAAACAAACAGACACAAACAAAACCCAAGGAACGGACCCCATGACAAACCATAAAACATTCTGAGAAATAGCCACAAAAAGAGAACACTAAAGACTGAACACATACTCAGACCAAGACGAATGCACTTAGATGACTCATCCACTCATCCACAGCTTCCCGGCCTGTACCACATCCAAACTTCCGGCAGTCACATTTAGATTGACAGTATGGTAAGAGGAGACCAAACACCTACTCCGACACCCAAGGAGGAAAATAGACACCCAACCCCACAATAATTAGCTCATTAGAATTACAGTATACAGAGTCCTCTAGAACAGAACAGGGAGCGTGTCGCACCTAAGAATCTAAATCTCTGCCAGGCTTCGGCTCTTTCTCCCTATACAGGACGGACCCACTAATCTAGCTGTCCTTTAGGATTGCTCTTAACTAACAGGACTCGCAAACCTAGCAACTTCTCAACAAGCGGGACTCAGAAAATCAAGGCATTCACCCCTACTGTGATGATTAGCTGCTGCCATGACTCCTACCCCTCATGTTCCCAGCCCTCCAAGATGTCAGGCTGGAGCCAGGCCACGATCACCTACATGGCCCTCAAGGGCCTCTCCATCCCTCCAAAAACCGACTTGGAGTCAGACTTGGCACTTGTGGCACCCGACTCACTCACTCCCATAGGATAACATTGGGGATTGGACTTGTAGTGCATTGATGGGGACAAGACGGATGCCCCCACATATTTCGGTTCCCAGAACTGCATGTGCAGTCTAGTCTTTTGGGTGTGGTTCAGCCCAGAGACACCTGGGATACCCAGAGACTATTTAAGCCATGTCCAGGCTGAGAAACATGCTTTGTGTTTTCTGCACCTGCAGCGTGACACTCACTGTGTTCGGATCGGTCTCCAGTAGGCCTGCATCTTTCTTCTGCGCTCAGCTCCTGCAAGAACAAGAACACCGTTAGGAACAGCCTTACCTTGCGGTGCTTCTGCCCATCATTCATCGCTCCTTCTGTTCTGCGGGCATCTTCGGCGGTGTCATTCTCATCCCAGCACGCCGCTTCCTAAGGAAAAGGGAAAAGAACAGAAAAAAGGCATTAGTAAGCATTCAGCAAATCTTCCCTTATTTTTAAAGCCTATATGAGCTACAAACGCTTACCTGAATTACAGCCGCTCTGGGGGAACCCTGTCTCCGGAACTTCTCATCCAGCTGCAAGAGGGAAAATATACTCGAGGTTAGCGTGGAAACATCTAGAGGCGCCGCACACCGCGCTTACTCACCGCATTTCTTCTTCATGACCGGCATCCATGCTGAAAACGTCACGGCACCTAAAAGACACCGAAAAATAACTCAGTTCAATACAAATACGAAAGGGTTGCATCGGGCATCGCACTCTCACTCACCTTCAGCGGTACTCATCTCAGCAGCACGTCGCCATCCCCGGACGCCGGCCATCATCTAAGGAAGGAAAGGAACGACGTTAGAGAACTGTTCAAAAGACTCATTATACTTACCTGTCAGACTCTTGCCAGTGAAGTAACTAGGCAGCAACGAGCCTGCATCAATCAACGCGCCCCTGCGCTGAAAGCAGGACGGAGAGCACACTTTCCAAGAAAACAAGTTGAGCTCTGGAGCAAAGGGAAGGGTTGGACCCCGGGGAAAAAGGGGTTCAAGCACACAGAGACAATAGGGAGTTAAACTCTACCAATCCTGTGTTTCAGGCCCAGTCTCCAGTCGAGTAGACTCCAGGGAAGGGTTCGAGGTCGTAAGAGGTCAGAACAGGCTGAGTAACGTCCCCGTGGATACCAGGTGGCGTTACAGAACACAAAGCCTCACATCAAAATCCACCTGGGCGTCATGGAAACGTCGAAAACCGACCAGTTAGCCCACATGTTGTGGCAGTTACGTTCCGAAGTACATGCAGCCAGGCAGGAGACCAACACCCTGAGGGGAGAGCTCATAGTAGCCAAAGAACGCACTGATGATTTAAGCCAGCAACTTCTCCAGTCACAAGCAGGGCATGCACCATTGCCGGGAAGCGTGCCCTCGATGCCAGCACCATCAGCCAATCCCGTTCAGATAGCCCTTCCTGGGGCAGTTCCTTGGCCACGCCTGAATGATTTACGGGGGATCCCAAGAGGTTTGCAACGTTCATGAACCAGTGCCGCCTGCACTTCCTTTGTAGACCAGGGGCCTTTCCAAATGACCAATCACGGGTCGCTTTTGTGCTATCCTACCTGAGTGGTAGCGCCGCGGACTGGTCTGTACCCTTTGTGACCCAAGATGATCCTTTGCTGCATGACTTCAGTGGCTTTCAGCAGGAGATGGAAAAGCTGTTCGCCCGTCGTACTCATGGGCAGGCATTAGACAACGAACCTCTGCCCCTACGCCAAGGGAATCAAGACCTATTAACATACACAGCCACGTTCAATAGACTCGTAGTTGAAGCAGAATGGCCAGTGGAGAAGAGAACCACGTTATTTCATCGGGAGTTGCGGGCGGAGCTCAAGGATGTTCTCGCACAAGTAGTGAACCCCCCGAAAAACTGCGCAGAATTCATTGACCTTGTTGTTCAACTGAATCATAGGTTGCAGGACCGAAGAGCAGATCGAACCAGACCGGACCCTCGCCCTATATATGTGCGTTCAAAGGACAATATTGCCCGCACAATGGAAGGTTCAGGAGAACCAATGCAAATCGGGGGGGGTCAGATCCCCCTTGACTAAAGTGGAAAGGGATAAAAGGAGACAGCAGCAGTTATATCTGTACTGTGGAAGGTCAGGTCATTTCCTTAAAGTATGCCCTGTGAAGCCACCGAGGAGGATGGTAGGGGCCACGGACAAGGAAGATACCATCAAGGAATCGGAAAACTCCCCAGCCCAGCAAGTGTAGGGGTCCACTTGTCGAGCGAAGAAAGTGAACTACAGACCTCCCATTTTGCACTATCTGTGGTCTTGATCAATCACCAACAACCATCTCGGATGCACGCAGTAAGAGCGTACATTGACAGTGGAGCCTTTGGGAATTACATCGACCAGGATCTTGCGGCAAAGATGGGGCTTCCGTTACGCCCTAAATCAACCTCCGACACTGTTATCACTGTCGATGGCACGGAAATAGCTTCTGGTCCAGTATCCCAATGCACTGCAGCTTTAACCCTTCTGTGCCAGGATGGACACCAAGAATCTATCGTTTTCGACCTCATTAAGGCACCACAGGTCTGGTTGATTTTGGGAATGCCATGGTTGGTAACTCACAATCCTCGAATCGATTGGCGAGCAAAAGAATTGGCCTTTCCCGAGACTTGCGCCCACACATGTTATCGCCAAGAAAAACAACCAATAGACACCAGAACCCCCACGCTTGTGACTGTGGCAATCGGCACCCTACAAGTGAATACCAGGACTTTCAAGATGTCTTTCAGAAAGAATAGGCTAATACCCTGCCACCGCATAGACCATACGATTGCCAAATCGACCTGATACCCGGCGCACAAATCCCTTGTGGGCGAATTTACGCACTCACAGAACCAGAAAACCAGCACCTGAAGGCCCATCTTGACCAATACCTGGCCAACGGGTTCATCCGTCCCTCGAAGTCTCCAGCAGCCAGTCCTCTATTCTTCGTACCGAAACAGGAGGGGGACTTGAGAACGTGCAACGACTATCGCGCACTGAACCAGATTACTGTAAAAAAACACTAACCCCTGCCATTGATCACTGAATTCCTTGATCAAGTCAAAGATGCCCAAATCTACACAAAACTAGACCTGAGGGGGTCATATCACCTTGTTCGCGTAAAACAAGGGGACGAATTGAAAACCGCTTTTCGCACCAAATACGGCTTGTACGAATATCAAGTAATGCCCTTTGGCCTTTGCAACGCGCCTGCAGCATTTCAATACTTCATGAACGATGTCCTACCGGAATTGATTGATGTCTGTGCTCTAGTGTACATCGACGATATTCTAGTATATTCCGCATCAAAGCAGGACCACGTTAAACACGTCCGATCCTTTTTGTAGAAATTCCGTCAACACCAGCTCTACGCCAAGCTCGAAAAGTGCTCATTCCACGTCTCCGAGGTGGAATTCCTGGGCTTTATTCTCAGCCCGAATGGAATCCAAATGGATGTACACAAGGTAGATGCTATCCTGAACTGGCCATCCCCAAATTCATTCAAGGGGGTTCAAAGTATGCTGGGTTTTGCAAACTTCTACCGCCGGTTCATCCCAGGATTTTCGCAAATCGTGCATCCCATCACGTCATTGCTAAGGAGAAGCAACAAAATGTTCCAGTGGACAACAGAAGCCGACTAAGCTTTCCAGGAACTCAAAGCAAGATTCACATCTGCCCCAATCTTACGCCACCCTCGCCCTGATCTCCCATACCTGGTGGAAACGGATGCCTCAAGCATGGCTATGGGAGCCGTCCTCTCACAAAAGGACCCCGAAACGGGCCAGTTACACCCTGTTGCCTTCTGGTCGTGTAAATTCACACTCCCTGAACTCAATTACACTATCACAGACAAAGAACTCCTGGCCATTAAGTCAGCCTTTAAGGCATGGCGGCACTACCTCTTGGGCGCCAGACACACAATCACCGTAATAACTGACCACCGGAACCTCACGACTCTCTCACGACAACTACGTTGGGCTCTTTTTTTTGCTGAATATGACTACGTGATTACATTTCGACCAGGGGTGAAAAACGGGAAGGCCGATGCCCTTTCCCGTATGGGAGTGGAAGAGCAAGGGCATCAGACCCCTGACCCAATAGCAATCATCCCAAGTGACAAGCTCCTAGTAATCACAGCAACCATAACTCAGAAAGAATTACATGAAGAAATCCAAAAGCTGATGAGTCCAGAGCAATTACAAGCGTGGAGTGCACAAGGAGAACATTACATGATAAAAGATCAGTTGTCCTACTTCAGGAATCCTTTATTCTTACCAAACCAAGAACTACGAGAACAAGTCATGTCTGGTTATCATGATTCCTTGATCGAGGGCCACCCCGGAATCGCTAAAACCCTAGCCAAGGTAAAACAAAATTATTGGTGGCCCACGTGGCGTAAAGACATTATCCAATTCATCCTATCTTGTGGAGTGTGTGCTCAAAACAAGTCATCCAAGGAGAAACCGGCTGGGCTATTACAACCATTGGAAATCCCACCAGCACCCTGGCACACGTTGTCCCTCGATTTTATTACTGACTTACCACCCAGTCAAGGGTTTAACACTATTCTTGTGGTCGTGGACCTATTTTCAAAAATGGCACATTTCATTCCTCTTAAGGGGCTCCCAAATGCTTCCACTCTGGCAAAGATATTTCTTGAAGGCATCGTACGGCTCCATGGGTTTCCTTCAGTTTTAGTCTCAGACCAAGGTACTCAATTTGTATCTAACGTCTGGAGAAAATGCTGCTCTATGGCCCAGATTGACATCCGGCTATCCACCAGTCACCATCCCCAAACGGATGGTCAAACTGAGAGGAAAAATCAGACGCTCGAGCAGTATCTGCGTTGCATGTTACACCAAGCTGAAGGAAGCTGTTTCGACCTATTATGGATAGCTGAATATGCTTATAATAATTCCCTACACACCAGCACTGGGCATACACCCTTTTATACCATGTATGACAGGCACCCACGTACTTCTGAGTTGGACGTTCCTACAACCCTGGAAATGCCAGCAGTCAAAACCACCTGGCACACGACCATTTCTCAAACCTTTAAAAGGGCAGCTGAACACCTACTTCAAGCTAAGAATCACCAAAAGAGGTTTGCTGATCAAAACCGAGCAAAGGCCCCCAACTACCAAGTGGGAGACAAAGTCTGGCTGGCGTCTAAACACTTGTCCATTAAAGGAACCCGAACTTTCCGTCCAAGATACCTGGGTCCATTCACCGTCACCTCCATGATGAATCCTGTGGTGGTCAGACTAGCTTTGCCGTCAAACATGCAGATTCATCCTGTGTTCCACGTGTCTCTCCTTAAACCTGTGCAACCTGGGACCCGGGTAGCAACGCCACCGCAGCAAGTAGTAGTCGCCGGGGAGCCAGAATTCAAAGTCAAGAACATCCTGGATTCAAAGTACGTCAGATCCAAATTATACTACTTAGTAGACTGGAAGGGGTATGGTCCACAAGACAGGACATGGGAGCCTTGTGAGTACATCCATGCACCTCGCTTGCTTAAACGATTTCATCAAAACCATCCAAACAAACCAGGACCAGACAGAAGAGCCACCTTGAGAGGGGCCTTGGGGGGAGTGCTGTTATGATTCCTGCCCCTCATGTCCCCAGCCCTCCTAGATGTCACGATCACCTACATGGCCCTAAAGGGCCTCTCCATCCCTCCAAAGACCCACTTGGAGTCAGACTTGGCGCTTGTGTCACTAGACTCACTCACTCCCATAGGATAACATTGGGGATTGGTCTTGTAGTGCATTGATGGGGACAAGATGGATGCCCCCACATATTTCGGTTCCCAGAACTGCATGTGCAGTCTAGTCTTTTGGGTGTGGTTCAGCCCAGAGACACCTGGGATACCCAGAGACTATTTAAGCCATGCCCAGGCTGAGAAACATGCTTTGTGTTTTCTGCATCTGCAGCGTGACACTCACTGTGTTCGGATCGGTCTCCAGTAGGCCTGCTTCTTTCTTCTGCGCTCAGCTCCTGCAAGAACAAGAACACCGTTAGGAACAGCCTTACCTTGCGGCGCTTCTGCCCATCATTCATCGCTCCTTCTGTTCTGCGGGCATCTTCGGCGGTATCATTCTCATCCCAGCACGCCGCTTCGTAAGGAAAAGGGAAAAGAACAGAAAAAAGGCATTAGTAAGCATTCAGCAAATCTTCGCTTATTTTTAAAGACGGTATGAGTGTCAAACGCTTACCTGAATCCCAGCCGCTCTGTCTCCGGAACTTCTCATCCATCTGCAAGAGGGAAAATACACTCCAGGTTAGCGTGGAAACATCTAGAGGCGCCCCATACCGCGCTTACTCACCGCATTTCTTCTTCATAACCGGCACCCATGCTGAAAATGTCGCAGCACCTAAAAGACACAGAAAAAGAATTCAGTTCAAGACAAATACAAAAGGGTCGCATCGCGCATCGCGCTCTTACTCACCTTCAGCGCTACTCATCTCAGCAGCACGTCGCCTCCCCCGGACGCCGGCCATCATCTAAGGAAGGAAAGGAATGAAGTTAGAGAACTGTTCAAAAGACTCATTATACTTAGCTGTCAGACTCTTGCCAGTGAAGTAACTAGGCAGCAACGAGCCCGCATCAATCAACGCGCCCCTGCGCTGAAGGCAGGATGGAGAGCACACTTTCCAGGAAAACAAGGTGAGCTGTGGATCAAAGGGAAGGGTTGGACCCCGGGGAAGAAGGGGTTCAAGCACACAGAGACAATAGGGAGTTAAACTCTACCAATCCTGTGTTTCAGGCCCAGTCTCCAGTCGAGTAGACTCCAGGGAAGGGTTTGAGTTCGTAAGAGGATGAGTGATGTCCCCGTGGATACCAGGTGAGCGTTACAGCTGCATAACATACAACCCACTAACCAAAAAAGCTCACTTTTTATACATACTTAACTCACTCACAAACACAACCACCTCTCGCACCGCAAGCCACATTCACTTCACCACACCGCAACAACACATAAACTGCACCAACAGCACACCAGGGCTGACATCGCTCTCATATTCGCACCAAAGCTCAGCGCACGGTGTATACCGAGATGAAGCTGCCAACAGAACACCACTCCTCTCACTATCCTATTCCCTCTTCACACTACTAACCCATCCCGCCTTCTCCCTTGCAGATCCGCCAGAGCGCCTAGATTCAAAATAGCAAAGGGAACCGTCACAGAGTCCATGGCACACTTCCTATATAAAGGGATAGTTTTTCATAAGGCCATTGACTCCAGTGACAGTAGTCTGAGTTCATATATAATAGCACAGGATGGCAAGATATTTGGGAGGCCCAACACCTTCCTCCAAAACTAACCCTCCAGCTTCTCCCACCACAAGCATGATAAATGGGGGGAGGATTCCGCTTAAATGTGGCCCACCTTTTGCTTAGAACAGGAGATTGTTGGAATTAATGTAAATTTCCGAAAGTTACGGTGAGATTCTTGCTTGGTTGGGTAGCGTTACCAATCTCGACTGCAGATTTAGGAGTTGGTCCATCTCATTACGGTTCTTATTTATCCTGACTCCCAGATATACCATAGAATCAACTGTGTTCAACGGAATCCCATCCACCCACCAATCGAATTTTTTGATCTTCTTCAATGTAGCCAACTTCATGATCAAAATTTGGGATTTAGCAGTATTGATTTTCATACCATTTACATTTAGATAGACTTCAAAAGCTCCCAATCTCCTCTCAAACCCAATCTGAGTTTGGTCTAAAAAGACCAAATCATCAGCGAAGAGAATCCACGGCAGCTCCTCTCCATTTATCTTAGGTGGGAAAGCTCTTAACGTTTCCTGTAAATCAGCCAAATCAGCTATTTAAAGGCAAAAAAGCCAGGGCGCCAAAACCCCCGAAATGTGTGTTTTTTTTGCGAGAGTAAGCCCTTAGCTGATAAAAAACGAATTCTAACAGAGGTGTCTGTGTACTAGGCTTCCATAGCCTCCATCAGGTCCAAAGGGCAGCCCAAAGCATGTCATTTGTCCCACAGTTTCTTTCTGACAACACCGTCAAAGGCCTGCTCGATGTCCATGAAGGCCAGAAAGAGAGTTTTCCCCTCTTCAAAAGCTCTTTCTTTTAATAGGTTGACAATAAAGAGATTTAGGGCAGTTCCCACCCCCTTAACAAATCCCCATTGTCGGGGATCCAAAACCTCAATCTTTTCGCCCCAATTACTTAAATCCCTTAATAAGAACGTGGCAAAGAGTTTGCCAATAGAGTCCCAAAAGGCAATAGGGCAATAGTTTTGAGGCTCTGCCCTATTGCCCTTTTTAAAAATGTGAACAATATTAGCCTCCCTCCATGATGCTGGGATCTTTTTATTTTTCATTATTTGGGAAAACATGATTACCAATAGTTTCGCCCACTGTTCTTTATTTCCCTTTAATTCTTGGTTCGAGAGGCCCTCAGGCACGGCTGTTCGAAAGGCACTGAGCTTTCCAATCATCATGGTGGCATCGTGCTTATCAAAGGCAAAATCCCATGTGAGCAAACACGGTTCCTTTACCCCGTTTAATTTCCATCCTGGCTCAGCAAATAGACTTGAGTAATGCTGAATCCAGTCACTCTCCGTAACCATTGCCAATGCCTTAGCTTGGCGAAATACCCCACCATTATCAATGATATCCCAGATATTTTTTGAACTTTTGGAGCAAACCGCTCTAAGTGTGGCCTCTGCATCATTCTGAGCACGTATTATTCTCGAGCTCTTGCACCAGTTTCTATAAACCTGGCATGTTTCCCTTATCCGTTCAGTTTTATACTCTAACTCATCTCTTCCAATCTTTTTTATCGTCGTCATTCTGAACAATCTCTTTCTCTTCACCACCTCTGGATCATATACATGATTATGTAACCAATTTGTTTGGGACCTTATATCACCCTTCCTAGAGAAGTCCTTCGGGAGATCCAAGTAGTCAATGTGTAGAGGATCTTCTCTAATCTGGACCTGATATTGACTACTAACTTTAGAGCCCTCCTGCAGTTTTAATATTAGACAAATTCCACAAGAATTAGCTCAACCTGATCTATCATTTTCAGGAGTACTCCCGCTGTCCATCCAGAGATATGTATGGCCAACAAATCATCGTAACTAAATTTCTGTGGAAGGACCGAGAAATTCTGAATCCTCTCTTTCAAATTGTTGGAGACAAAACAATAATCTACGCAAGATTGTAGCTCACCACATTTCCAAGTTGGACGACCCGGGATATCTCCTTCAGTCTGGACATTTAACATATACATTTCTCTGATCTTCATACTAGACATCCATACACCTTTTCTTTCATTCCATTCACTCCTTTTTAACAACCGACCAGTTTTATCCAACAGTCTAACATTTAAATCACTGCAAAACACAATCTTTGCCCCTTCCCATCTGGATAGTGCTTTGCTGAGGCAATTTGTTATAAAGTCCATAAATGTTATTTCTTTAACCATTTTTACTCACCAATATACATTTATGACAATCAGTGATAAATCAGAGGAATCAGTCTTTTGCTTCAAGAAAAGGATCTGCACGTAAGGGTTTGGACAGCTAACATCTACCGCTGACCAACCTGAGTCTATCTTAATCAATGCCAAAAGGCCCACAAAGGGACGGCCCAATAGGCCCTTTGGCGCAGGATTCAAAAAAGCCAGCTAGCCATCACATTGAGGAAGTATCCTTAACCAGATTCCTTGAAATAATAGAATGGCGAATAGATCCAAATCCAGAACTTTTTCAGTAAAGATAAATACACGCACTTTATAACTCTCCTCAGAATGTGGTGAATGAAATATCCCAGGAACGCTTGGAAGCAGCCATGAGAATACATTCACTAGCAGTAAATCACTATGATACCTTTAAATGGCCAGACCAAATGCTTGGTGATTTTGAAGTTGTGGATAACAATTCAAAGAATCTCTTTTAGGCGAGAGAGTGCATTCAATTATTGTGAGTGCATTTCTTCTTGTAGCCAGAGAAAATACATGTTGCAGAGAAAGCTTTTTAATTTTGCTAGGCAGGTGGAGATTATAGTCAGTGGCAGAGACTGAGCCTGGGCCATTTCAGTACTGTGACAAAGAATACGTCAGTATAATAGCCCCACATCTTAGCCATATGTATGAAACCTATATGTCAGCGGGCCTATTCCCTGAATCCACAAGGACGGCAGTGGTTACTCTTCTCCCAAAACCTGACAAAGATGCTACCAACTGCGTCCTATAGACGCTTGTCACTTATAAATACATATAATAAAATGTTTGTAAAATCAATAGCAGATAGACTCCTCCCCCATATGAATGGCCTGGTCCATCCTGACCAGGCAGGGTTTATCCCAGGCAGGTCTACACAAAACAACCTGAGGCAGCTGTTCACACTAATGCACAAAGTGAATGATGATGTACCCATGGTAGCCGCGGCCTTGGATGCAGAAAAGGCCTTTGACTCTGTTGAGTGGCCTTTCCTGTTCGAAATACTTCGTAGAACTGGTCTGGGACTCCAGTATATACAGTGAATACAACTGCCTTATTCTGCCCCTGATTCCGCGGTATTGTAAAATCAGCTGATCTCAGATAGCATATTCCCAACTAGAGGTACTAGACAAGGCTGCCCGCTCTCCCCTATCCTTTTTGCACTGACGGTCGAACCCCTTGCATGCGCCATCAGAGAGCTCCACTCACATAGAGGGATGCGGGTACTCTCACACACATCAATCATATCCCTATATACTGATGATATACTGTTGTATATAAAAAACTCAAAACAAAATCCACAACCCCTGGTGCAGGAAATACATTCAGAGGATTTTCAGGGTTGCAAATCAATTGGTCCAAGTTGGAAATTCTACCCATAACTACTACAGCACTCCCGACAGATGTTGCTACAGACTTCCGGTGGTGCCCAAGGGAATGAGGTATTTAGGCAGAAAAGTCCACTTCTCCATCCACACTCTTTAAGGACAATTATATCTTGGCCCATGAACATCTGGAGCGCAGGGTCGCCATCTGGATCTGTCTGCCCCTATCACAAGCTGCACGAATAGC
Source organism: Ambystoma mexicanum (assembly GCF_040938575.1). Lineage (NCBI taxonomy): Eukaryota > Metazoa > Chordata > Amphibia > Caudata > Ambystomatidae > Ambystoma > Ambystoma mexicanum. The sequence continues at coordinate 1,046,630,582 of NC_090924.1, forward strand.
ACTGGCCAAGATGATAATCGTCCCCAAGATGTTATGTATTCATAATAACGTCCCACTAGTCCCGCCTACCTGGTTCTGCAAAAGCACCTGATCTTTGCTCACTAACTTAGTATGGGCGGGGGGACAGGCAAGGATCTCACTGGATACATTGACCCTACCATACACTGCAGGAGGTCTTGACTACCCCGAACTATATGGTTATTATCTCGCCTCCCAGATACAATATGCTGTATGGTGGTGGCACCCCACGGTGGACCTGCCACATATTAAACTTGAGAGAGCCAAAGCCCGACCATATGACCTGAAGGGCATGCTTTAGGGAACCCCTAGGCATACCACAGGAGTGAGAGTCGACCTATTGATGTCACCCGATGGGCATGGGATCAGGCCACCTCCAGTACCAATAAGGGTAGAACCTTTCACTCTGACTATGCACTGTATGCAGTCCAGGGGCTCCCACTCACTCAGGAGCAGATTTACAGAACACAGTTTGAGAAATTAGGTATTCACTCCCTGGACGATTTGGTTCTGGATGGAGAGTTTATTCAGTGGGAGGAACTCAAGAGACGAGGCCCCTGACCCCTGTCACCATGTTGTTACATTTTAGATTATGAGAAACCCTCCATGGCATCTGGGATGGGTTTCCCCAGGCACCTCCTCTCTCACTGCTAACTCAGTTTGTGACTAACCCAACTGCATTGAGTGGGGTGGTCTCAGCACTATATAAGCTTATCAATCCCTGTGGCCAATCCCTTTCCCCCCCAGAACATTTAAGGCTAGATGGGACAGGGCATTGGATACACCACCAACGGAGACTCTGTGGCATGTAATCTGTGGGATGACCAGACCTATTAATCGACTTCACAAGTACTATCCTGAGAGAGCGCTCACCTGCCCCAGATGTCATTTTGACCGGCTGATTATATGCATATGGTGTGATAATGTCGTTATATGCAAATATGCAAAATAAGGAGCCATGGGCATGATGGTCCCTGATTGCCCACACAACTCCCCAATGACATGGCTGCTTGCCTTTTTTGACATCCCGGGGAGGGCTGAAAGGAAACTTCTAGCAATGGCATTGGTGGTAGCAAGGTCATTGATAGCTAAGACACGGATTAGAACCCCTTCACTGCAGGAGTGGGTCCACATGCTGAAAATGTGTGAACACTGAGAATCATCATACAGGAACTCGCTCCATCACCGGAACTAGATTCTTGGACGACTGGCCCCCTTTCAGGACATAAGTCCACAATATAGAAAACGCCTCATCATCTGGCCCCAGCCAGAGGACACTTACTTGAAAGGACAATTATCAAATGATCCAATACGACTCGCACCGCACCTGGCAAATGGTACGTCCCTCAATTAGAAATAAGGTGTATGTATTTGTTTCACCATACCCACGTTTAGCATTAATCTGTATGACTACTGTATTTAAGTACGTACCAGTTTTAGGAAGTTAAGGGTGGGATGGGGCATGGAACCTCGTTAGAAATGAGGCTGTTATTGTATGCTATTGTTGTGGAAAACCCTTTTAATAAAGAGATTTAAAAAACAAAATGTAAGTCTACGTTCAGGACCAAAAATTATTCACACCAACTTCAACAAACCAACCTCGTGTTATCACCACTTCATTCTTTCACATTCATGAAAGTAGTCAAGCAATGAATATCACCCTGACCAGTACACATGCTAGCTTATTTAGTCAAAGCATGTAAAAAAAATATATGCCTGCAATTGAACAAAGAAGAAATCACCATGATATATATCATGTCAATTAAAAAAAATAATATCACCCTGTTGCGAATGGTATTCATAGATTTACCCAACAGCTTGGTAATTCACATAAGATTATATTGTAACATGACACAGTGACTTCAAGTTAATTTGCCAAAGATTAGTCAGAGGGAGGAGAATGTTAGAGCAGTTTAGTGAACAGGCTTTAGTTAAGAGTGAGGTAGCACATTAATAGGATTTATTTGAGGTAGAAATAGAACATTAAAATAGGCTTTAGTTGAAGAACAGGATATAGAATGTAGGCAGTGCTCCAGATAAGATTTGGAATTGGGAGTATTTTAGTGCCCATTTTTTAAAGTTGGGAGCACAATTTTTTTTAGGGAGTAAACATGTAAGTTCAATTTCCAATGAGGGTATTTTATAAGTAAAAATATGTTTTAACTGGAAAACGGAAATGTGTTTGTAATAATTATTTCTAGTGCACATAAAAAGTAAAAAAATGTTTACTTTGTCCAATCAGGCAGCCATAATAGTAGTTTCTTCCTATACTACTATGTGCACTACTGGTTCAAACATATCCATGGAGCTGTGTGTGTGAATTGCAGGGGTGCAAGGCTCTAAGTGGCTGTTTCCTAATTTTGTTGGGAGTATTTCTACTCCCTATTATAATTTTTGGGGATCATTTGCCTTATTTTAGGAAGTAAAAGTGGTCTTAACACCCCTCATCTCTAGGGCTGAATGTAGGAGAGGGACATAAATAATAATAATTTAGCATTTATATAGCTCTAAGATCCCTCAGATATCTCAGCGCTACTTATTATTACCCATGGTGTGTGGTGCTCATTTATCTACCTTGGAAGGATGAAAGGCGGAGTTTTGGCCCTGCTGGGATTCAAACTGGCGTCAGAAGGCTCTGCACAGATGTCAAAGCAGTGCTCTACTTGCTGCGCTATCAGACCGAACATAAAGAGAACAACAATAGGATTTAGTTAAGGGAGAGATCGAAAAATGAAAAAGGATAAGACAATCTTTTTACTTCCGCTGACTCTGCTACATACGAGTGAGTGACTACCTCGCATTACATAAGCAGATGACTTTTCTTTTCAAAGAAGGGAGAAGAACAACACTAGAATTCATTTTAGGCAAGTCTGTATTCAGCAGATGCAAGGGATTGTGGTAACATTTTGTTGCCGGAAAAAATGCCAGATGCCGTATGAACGTCTTATAATTCCTTAAAAGAACCCATGCGATTGGATTTGATGGTTGTGAATATGTTATCTTCTTGTCACCAGAGAAAATACTATTTGAATAGAAAAGTAAAATAATTCTGATAGACAGGATATTTTATTTAGTGACTATAATTGATTGAGCCATTTTAGTACTAGGGATACTAGGGAGGAGAGAATCATATTGACTGACCATCTTGTATTGTTATTGTTATTGTTATTTTGCACTTATATAGCGCCTTATATACCATTGGTATGGTCTGAAGGCGCTGGTAGGTTGAACGCCCTTGGGAACCGAAGTTCAGATCAGTAGAGAGAGTAGGGAGAGTCAAAAGGTGCGTGTGAGCACCGGATATGTGTGCAGCTTGTGCGGTACACGTGTAATAGCTGCTTCTTATCGGTAGGTGTGGTGGTTGAGAGATCAGGAGAATGTGTTCGTTCTGGCAGGATTTATCCGGAACGGATGTGGCTGCGTTAGGCCTGAGGAAAACGCCTGGCTGGGGGTGTGGGACCAGCAGTGTTTACATAGAGTGATGTGGAGTAAGCGGTGGATGTTCGTATGAGAACAGTTATACCGAATGGTGTCATAGTATCTCTGTGTTCTAGTTGAGTGGTGATGTAAGGAGAGAGTAAGCATGGGGTGTGGTGTGACGGGTTATATGGTCTTTCAGTGTGCAAACTTCTAAATGCAACTTTCCCAGAGAGGGAACTGGGCGAACTTCTAAGTACAATTTTCCATACAGAGTCTAATGGGAACACTTCTAAATTCATTTCATCAGAGAAGGTATTGGACTCGTATCCGCAGTCATCCGCCCTCTGCAGTCATCCGTCCTCCGCAGTCATCCGTCCTCCACAGTCATCCGCCCTCGGCAGTCATCCGCCCTCGGCAGTCATCCGCCCTCCGCAGTCGTCCGCCCTCCGCAGTCGTCCGCCCTCTGCAGTCGTCCGCCCTCCACAGTCGTCCGCCCTCCACAGTCATCCGCACTCCACAGTCATCCGCACTCCACAGTCATCCGCCCTCTACAGTCATCCGCCCTCTACAGTCATCCGCCCTCCATAGTCATCCGCCCTCCATAGTCATCCGCCTTCCACGGTCAACCGCCATCCACACTCATCTTCCAAAGGTATCTGCCCTCCACAGTCGTCCGCCCTCCACAGTTATCCGCCCCCCACAGTTATCCGCCCTCCACAGTCATCCGCCCTCCACAGTCATCCGCCCTCCACGGTCATCCGCCTTGCACAGTCATCCGCCCTCCGCGGTCATCCGCCCTCTATGGTCATCCGCCTTCCACACTCATCTTCCACAGGCATCCGCCCTCCACACACATCTTCCCCAGGCAACCGCCCTCCACAGTCTTCCGCCATCCATACCCTTTTTCCAGAGGCATTCGCCTTTTTTTTTCTTTTTTTTTTTTTTTTTTTTACATTTGGTTTTGCTTTGGGTGCTTCGCTGGGTCAGTGTTATTTTGATGATGCTAGAATGGAACCGGTTGGTTTTAGGGAAAGAGCCAGGTTTTCAGTAGTTTGCGGAAAGCTGTTAGATCCTCGGTTAGCCTGATGTGGGGTGGGAGAGAGTTCCACAGGGTTGGGGCTAGGGCTGAGAATGATGCTCCGCCTAACCTGACTGAGTTTGTTTTAGGAATTACTAGGAGGCCGGCTGTGCTTGATCTGAGGGTGCGAGTGGGGTGATAAGCTATTAGTTTTTCTTGAAGATATTGTGGTCCAGTTTTATGTACTGCTCGATGGGTGAGGCATAAGGTTTTGAAAGCTACCCTACGGGCTACTGGAAGCCAGTGGAGTGTCTTGAGGGCTGGGGATACGTGGTCTCTTGGACCAAGCGCAAGTAGCACTTTGGCCGCCGCGTTTTGTGCTCTTTGAAGTTTGTTCATTTGGTAGGCATGGATTCCGAGGTATAGGGGGTTGCCGTAGTCCAGCCGTGATATGACGATTGATTGTACCGCAGAGACTCTGTTAGGAAATGATAGATATGGAAAGATGCGCCTAAGGTTTTTGAGGTGGTAGTGGCAGGACTTTGAGACATTGTTGACTTGGCGCGAGAGTGTTAGGTCAGAGTCTAGGGTGCATCCAAGATTTTTCATTGTGTTGGAGGGTATCGGTGAGTTGCCCATGGCGGTTGGCCAGGGTAGAGGGTGCGGGAGAAGATCTGGGTTGCCGCACACCATGATTTCTGTTTTGGAGGGGTTTAACAGGAGGTGGTTTTGGGTCATCCAGCGTTCAATGTTAAGGAGGCAGGATGCCAGGTCAGGTCTTGAGTTAGGATTCGTGTTCAAGAATTTTAGAATTAGTTGTGTGTCATCGGCGTAATTGTAACATAGGATGTTGTGTGCACGAATTATCGGTGGGAGGGTGATCAGGTAGAGATTGAAGAGGAGGGCAGATAGACACGCTCCTTGTGGGACTCCTGTGTCGACTGGTCGGGCTTGGGAGGTAAAGTTGGAGAGTGTCGTTATTTGGTGCCTGTCCTTGAGGAATGAGGCTATCCATTTGAGGGCGGTTCCACGTATTCCTAGGGAGTGGAGGCGATCAAGGAGTATTGAGTGATTGATCGTGTCAAAGGCGGCTGATAGGTCGAGAAGGATTAGTGCGGCGCATCCCGCGGAGTCAGCAGTCATTTTAAGGTCGTCCCAGATAGAGGTTAGGGTGGTTTCAGTTCCGTGACAAGTTCTGAAGCCTGATTGGGCGGGGTCTAGGAGTTTGTTGGCTTCAACAAAGGCGTTAAATTGAGAGTAGGCGGTTCGGTCAATGAGTTTGGCGAGGAACCTGGTGTTTGATATGGGGCGGTAGTTTTTGGGCTCAAGCGGGTCGAGCGAGGGTTTTTTAATCAGGGGTTTGACGTGCGCCAATTTGAATGCGTCTGGAAAGGTACCGGAAGAGAGGGAAGCATTTATGATGGATCTTGCGTGTTCTCCTGCACAGGTGGAGGCAAAGATTTCTTTAAGGGTAGTGGCAGGGCATGGGTCCAATGGTGATCCGGATGGTTTGCGGGCAGATAGGAGTTTGAGAAACTGTTCTGTTGTTAATGGACTGAAGGAGTCGAACGTTGGTTGCGTGGAGGTTGTAGCTGATGGGTTGGGTGGTAAGGGCTGAGGATTGTCTAGTGGCTGTAAGAGTGCTAGTTTGGAGGTTAGAGTATTTGTCCTTTCTATAGCAGTGGAGTAGAAGTGGAGGGAGAGTGAGTCACAGAGTGATTGCGATGCGGTCGGGATGGTTGTGTTACAAGCTGGGTTGGTGAATTCGGAGATAATTTTGTGGAGTTCTTTGCTTGGGTTTTTGCAGTTTAGGATTCGGGAGTTGTAGTGGGCCTTTTTTGTTTTCCGGATTTCGGCTTTGTACCGATACAGGTGTCGGGCTAAGGTGGTCCTGCTCTCATGGGTTTTCTCTTTATGCCATTTGCGTTCTAGGTGTTTGTATAGTCGTTTAGTGGTCTTCAGCTCGGGAGTGAACCATCTGGGGAAAGGGCCACGGCATGACATAAACACACTTTATTTTTACTTTTTTAAAATATTTATTGGTTTCAAAGTCAAACAACAAAGTTCATAAAACAAAAAAAACAACCTTTAACATTAATCCAACATTATTCCTATGCATATAAAATCCACACATTCATATCAGAATCAAAATCCCTGCCTGATCCCCAAATTAAAAATTCCTTTTTTGGAGACACAAATGAGTAAATACCTTCTCAAGATTATCCAATCATTCACATCACCGGCCTCTCAACAACAAAACTAATGCTTGCTCGCTCCGTCAATGGACAGCTCACCATCCTACCGTTCCTGTCATTCGCCAACAAAACACTTACCCTTATTGCTTTGGTAATTTCATGTCCAGAGTAGATTATGCCAATAGCCTATACTTGGGTATGCCTGAACGACTTCTAAAAAAACTACAATGCATACAAAATGTGGCAGCCACACTCCTTCTCAAACTACCCGGAAAAGAATTCATCACACCCGTGCTAAAAATACTACATTGGCTACCAATAAAACAGCAAATAAAGGTCAAATCAATGTGCATCACGCACAGAGCAATACACAAACAAGGCGCAGAATTCCTGAGAGATAAACTATGCCTACACCAGCCGACAAGAACGCTCAGATCAAGCAACATCTGCCTGGGACCAAACCCTATAACAGAAGAAAACTCAGAGGATCCTCTTTCTCTCACCAGGCACCGAAAACCTGTAATGACCTACCAAAGAATATACGTAACACAAGAAATCACCTAGTATTCAGGAAACTCCTCAAATCCTGGCTCTTCACAGCATAACTACAACACCGACGCACAAGAATGCCCACACCGCTAAAAAACGATGAATACAGATACTGATCTTGGTCGCTACCAAAAAAAACAGACACCAACAAAACCCAATGAACGGACCCCATGACAAACCATAAAACATTATGAGAAATAGCCACAAAAGGATGACACTAAAGACTGAACACATACTCAGACCAAGACGAATGCACTTAGAAGACTCATCCACAGCTTCCTGGCCTGTACCACATCCAAACTTCCGGTAGAAACATTGAGATTGACAGCATGGTAAGAGGAGACCAAACACCTGCTCCGACACCCAAGGAGGAGAATAGACAACCAACCCCACGATGATTAGCTCATTAGAATTACAACAATATAAAGAGTCCCCTAAACAGAACAGGGAGCGTGTCGCACCTAAGAACCTAAATCTCTGCCATGCGTCGGCCCTTTCTCCCTATACAAGACGGACCCACAAATCTAGCTGTCCTTTAGGATTGCTCTTAATTAACAGGACTCGCAAACCTAGCTATTTCTCACCAGCGGGACTCCCAAAATCAAGGCATTCACCCCAACTGTGATGATTAGCTGCATAACATACAACCCACTAACCAAAAAAGCTCACTTTTTATACATACTTAACTCACTCACAAACACAACCACCTCTCGCACTGCAAGCCGCATTCACTTCACCACCCCACAACAATACATAAACTGTACCAACAGCACACAAGGGCTGACATCGCTCTCATATTCGCACCAAAGCTCAGCGCACAGTGTATACCGAGATGAAGCTGACAACAGAACATCACTCCTCTCACTATCCTACTCCCTCTTCACACTACAAACCCATCCCGCCTTCTCCCTTGCAAATCCGCAACACAGCGCCTAGATTCAAAATAGCAAAGGGCACCGTCACAGAGTCCATGGCACACTTCCTATACAAAGGGATTGTTTTCAATAAGGCCATTGACTCCAGTGACAGTAGTCTGAGTTCATATCTAATAGCACAGGATGGCGAGATATTTGGGAGACCCAACACCTTCCTCCAAAACTGACCCTCCAGCTTCTCCCACCACAAGCATGATAAATTGAGGGAGGATTCCACTCTATAAGTTAAAATGTGGCCCACCTTTTGCTTAGAACAGGAGATTGTTGGAATTAATGTAAATTTAACAAAGTTACGGTGAGAGTCTTGCTTGGTTGGGTAGCGTTACCAATCTCGACTGCAGATATAGGAGTTGGTCCATCTCTTTACGGTTCTTATTTATCCTGACACCCAGATATACCATAGAATCAACTGTGTTCAACGGAGTCCCATCCATGTGATTTAGCAGTATTGATTTTCATACCATTTACATTTAGATAGACTTCAAAAGCTCCCAATCTCCTCTGAAACCCAATCTGAGTTTGGTCTAAAAAGACCAAATCATCAGCGAAGAGAATCCACGGCACCTCCTCTCCATTTATCTTAGGTGGGAAAGCTCTTAACATTTCCTGTGAATCAGCCAAATCAGCTATATAAAGGCAAAAAAGCAAGGGCGCCAAAACCCCCGAAATGTGTAGATTTTTTGCGACAGTAAGCCCTGAGCTGATAAAAAACGAATTCTAACAGAGGTGTCTGTGTACTAGGCTTCCATAGCCTCCACCAGGTCCCTGCTCAATGTCCATGAAGGCCAGAAAGAGAGTTTTCCCCTCTTCAAAAGCTCTTTCTTTTAATAGGTTGATAATAAAGAGATTTAGGGCAGTTCCCACCCCCTTAACAAATCCCCATTGTCGGGGATCCAAAACCCCAATCTTTTTGGCCCAATTACTTAAATCCCTTAATAAGACAGTGGCAAAGAGTTTGCCAAGAGTCCAAAAAGGCAATAGGGCAATAGTTTTGAGGCTCTGCCCTATTGCCCTTTTTAAAAATTGGAACAATATTAGCCTCCCTCCATGATGCTGGGATCTTTTTATTTTTCATTATTTAGAAAAACATGATTACCAATAGTTTCGCCCACTGTTCTTTATTTTCCTTTAATTCTTGGCTCGAGAGGCCAATTTCCATCCTGGCTCAGCAAATAGACTTGAGTAATGCTGAATCCAGTCACTCTCCGTAACCATCGCCAATGCCTTAGCTTGGCGAAATACCCCACCATTATCAATGAGCTCCCAGATATTTTTGGAACTTTTGGAGCAAACCGCTCTAAGTGTGGCCTCTGCATCATTCTGATCACGTATTATTCTTGAGGTTTTTGCACCAGTTTCTATAAACCTGGCGTGTTTCCCTTATCCGTTCAGTTTTATACTCTAACTCATCTCTTCCAAATCTTTTTTATCGTCATTCTGATCAATCTCTTTCTCTTCACCACCTCTGGATCATATACATGATTATGCAACCAATTTGTTTGGGACCTTTGATCACCCTTCCTAGAGAAGTCCTTCGGGAGATCCAAGTAGTCAATGTGTAGGGGATCTTCTCTAAGCTGGACCTGATATTGACTGCTAACTTTAGAGCCCTCCTGCGGTTTTATTATTGGACGAATTCACAAGAATTAGCTCAACCTGATCTATCATTTTCAGGAGTACTCCCGCCGTTCATCCAGAGATATGTATGGCCAACAAATTATGCTAACTAAATTTCTGTGGAAGGACCGAGAAATTCTGAATCCTCTCTTTCAAATTGTTGGAGACAAAACAGTAATCTACGCAAGATTGTAGCTCACCACATTTCCAAGTTGGATGACCCAGGATATCTCCCTCAGTCTGGGCATTCAACATATACATTTCTCTGATCTTCATACTAGACATCCATACACCTTCTCTTTCATTCCATTCACTCCTTTTTAACAACCGACCAGTTTTATCCAACAGGCTAACATTTAAATCACTGCATAACACAATCTTTGCCCCTTCCCATCTGGACAGTGCTTTGTTATTATAGAGTCCATAAATGTTATTTTGTTCCCCATTTTTACTTGCCAATATACATTTATGAGAATCAGCGATACATCAGAGGAATCAGTCTTTTGCTTCAAGAAAAGGATCTGCACGTAAGGGTTTGGGCAGCTAACATCTACCGCTCACCGACCTGAGTCTATCTTAATCAATGCCAAAAGGCCCACAAAGGGACGGCCCAATAGGCCCTTTGGCGCAGGATTTTAAAAAGTCAGCCAGCCATCACATTGAGGAAGTTTCCTCAACCAGATTTCTTGAAATAATAGAATGGCAAATAGATCCAAATCCGGAACATTTTCAGTAGAGATAAATAAACACACTTTATAACTCTCCTCAGAATGTGGGAAAGAGTATCCCAGGAACGCTTGGAAGCAGCCATGAGAATACATTTGCTAGCAGTAAATCATTATGCTACCTTTAAGTGGCAAGACCAAATGCTTGGTGATTTTGAAGTTGTGGGTAACAATTCAAAGAATCTCTTTTAGGCGAGAGAGTGCATTCAATTATTGTGAGTGCATTTTCTTTTTGTAGCCAGAGAAAATACATGTTGCAGAGAAAGTGTTTTAATTTTGGTAGGCAGGTGGAGATTATAGTCAGTGGCAGAGACTGAGCCTAGGCCATTTCAGTACTGTGACAGAACTGGGTAATTTGTCCCTTTCCCGATGAGGGAGCCACCCCTTTTGAGGCTAGGGAGAAGATCCCACTCAGCAAGAGGCTCTCTAGGGGTTGGGCAAGCAGGACCTTTATTGGGAGTGATTCCCCTTTTGGGGACAAGGAGGCCCTGTGAAATCTGGACTCTCCTCCTATATGCTGGCCACAAAAGTTAATACCTTTCATTTTTTTTTGACACCTCTGCTGAACCCTCTTCAGACTTGATCTCTTATAATCAGAAGAATGTTACCTCTCGTAAATTGTTAAGGCCTTCTTGTTTCTCTAGAGTGGCCAGAGTCACAAGGAAACCAATAAGAATGCTGTAGGCCACGAAAGCCATATTGAAAAGTCTCATCAGGAGAAAGGGACACAAACCCCTTTCGGGATAGGCAGGAGATGCCCAGGGGTTAGAGGATCTGTGAACAATAGAAGAAAAGGCCAAAGTGTTTAGAGACACAACGAAACCACGTTAAACGCTGAAAGCCTAGAGAGCTATATTGAAGGGTCCCATCAGGAGAAAGGTATGCAAACCCCACTGAACACAGACAGGAGAAGCCCAGGGTTTGGAGAAACCATGAACAGCCTGCACAAGTGCAGAGGTGTCCTGAGGGACAGAAGCACTGATACTAATGCTGAAAGCCATAGCAGTGGATTGAAGACCATAACACCCAAGCTATCCTGGAGCATGAAGGCTTGAGTATGCAAGTTGGAACTTAAGTTACAGCAGATTTGGAGGAGGCAAGTTTGAGCATCCCATTGTATACATGCCTTGAAACCTTTGTTGAACTGAGTGATCGTTCTTTTGAAGATTTCAGCACCTTTTCGTTAGCTGAGCGACTTTGCAACAAGAAGAACAGAGAAAGACTTAGACTTTGACCTTTGTTTTGATTTCTTCATTTGAAAAGCTGTACTGGTGACTGTGATGCTGGAAATGCATCGGAGGGACAGGGCCTCCGTATCCTTGTCCTTTACTGCCTTTTATCCTGTGTTCTGTCGTGTTTTCTGTGCAGGAGTTCCTGTGGGACTCCTGGTGGTGCAGTTCTCTCTTTTGGTTTGGAGTACAGACCCATGAGATACCCTTATGGCACCCATGGATGCGGGTACAACCCTGTGCCCCAGTGTATGTTTTTGGGCCCCTGTGTGTGGCCCACAGAGCAGGGTATGGGCTGGTAGTAGCACCATGCTGAATTTGACAGATGCTCTGAATATCCTCCATTTTGGGATACACAGGCCCTGCCATTGGAATCCGTTGATTCCTGATAGGAAACAAGATGGCTCTTGTGGCCTATTGCTTTCTATTGCCTGTTACCTTGTTTTCCCAAAGTCCTGGGAAGCCCTGACTCTGTCCCTTCCCCATGACTGGTTGTTGGGTGGAAGTTCCATATGTGGTGTTGTTGTGAAGTCCAGGCCAGAGTGGCTGGAGCCTTCCCAGTTACTGTATGTTGTGGGTACACCCTTTGGGTGGGACCTGGGTGAATGGAGTGTGTGACGAATACGCATTCTGTGTTGTGGATATCTAGTATCTGGTGTTTGCCACAATGACTGAGACAGCCCTGCCCGAAACTGGTATGAATGCAGTGTGGAGTGTTGAATGGCTGGGTACTTGTTCCAATACGCATGACTTGTTGTGAGTGTCTGGAGAGAAGTGAATGGCCTGAATGCACTATGCACCTGATTGGATGCCTGCCTGCATGAATGCCCTTCTGACCGATTGGTTGCCTGAGTGTGACCCAGCAGTATACTGGGAGATCAACTATTATATCTGGGGGCCTCTCACTGCTAGAATTCGTGTTCAGAAGCTGAAGAGAAACTGGAGTTGAAACTGAAGCTTAACCTTGAAGCCCTGCTGGACGAGAAGTCTTGCTGTTGCTCTACTTCATCAATCTGAAAGCTGCTGTGTCTCCAAGGACTGACCCAGAGATGACTTGGTAAGGTGCCCTCTTGCCGAGCTGCGAGGGACCATCATGCACCAGCTGATCTTTGTCAAAGCTCCCTGGTAGACAGACCTACGGCAGGCTGCTGACCGGAGACGGGGACTGCCACGGAATACCAAAGAGAAGCACCTGGACTGTTGTCTGCCACCGTCGACGACCACCGTCGCCGACAGGAGCCGCCGTTCTCCTGTTGCCTAAGAACTTTCGATTCACGGACGTGCTCATCCGCACCGTGGCCCGCCTTATCCTGCCGGAGAAGGCCAGGCCGTCGACGCACCGAGGAGCATCCACCGGTGGGATTCCCGCCACCTAAAGACCACAGAGAAACAGACTGGACGCCCTTGCTGGGCCACAGTTCTTCAAACTCTTTGCGGTCCAGAACAATCGATATCTAGGTGTCCCGCATGCCTCTTCCTTGCAGGACGTTTACGCTTCCCCGTCGACGAGCACCACCATAGTTCACTGTGTTCATCGCCGGATGTTCGACGACCTGTGGCTCCTGCCTTAAAGGGTGAGCACTCAAGAAGGGCCGTCGATTTCCCGACGAGGAACTCTACAACACCAGCTACTTTGGGATTGCTGAACTATTGGAAAGATTCTTGTAAACAATATATGGACTGAGCTTGTGATATATCTTTATTCTACAGGTTGCCCAGGTGGGGGGATCTCCACACAGAACTGTGTCTAACAGTAGAGGCCAGTATTCTGCCTATTGTTCTCATCATCTTGCTTTCCTCTTATATCTATTGTTGGTTTCCTTTACAAACTGATTTGTGTGACATTTAACCGTACAGTTGATGCACTTTAATGAGATCTAATAGTAATAGTGGTACCACGTAGAACTGTATATTTGCCATTGTAGATAACCGAGCAAAAAGGGAGTTATCGTGATATTGTACATAACCTTGAACATTAATTATATAAAGACTGTGTTTTAACTAATGCAGTGTGTGGACATTCCTTTGTGGGTGCTTGGGGACTGTCTCCTGGGGAAAACACTTGATCTAAAAAGTATCTACCATAGACAGGGGCAGCCAGGAGGCATGTACGATCTCCAGTGTGACAACCATTTGCTCTCATTTGGTTTTCTTTTTTTCCTCTGGTGGTAGGGCCAGTTAGTTGAACAGTTTACGACAGAGGACTGATATTTGTCTTACTTGACTTCCTGACGAGCACCTTAATTTATGCTGGTAGGAAGGGAACTGCTTAACAACAGGGATAGACGGGTGTTTTATCTCCATTTTATATAAACTTAGAGTAAACCAGGCCCTCTGGGCCGAGTTTTACTTCTGGTTCGCCCCAGTACTCAGGAGGAAAGAATAGCCTGATCCATGAACACAAATGCAAAAGACATTTAGCGACAGTGCGAGAAGAAGAATGACACAACATTGTCTGTTGGAAGCCCAGAGATAACAGTGGCGAAAACCAGTCTTCCATCTTTTAGTGGTCAGACCAAATATATGTAGGTTGCAATTTTGTGAGTAACACATCTTAGGATTCTTTTTAGGAAAGATAGTACATGTTGTGGCTATAAGTGAGTGCACTGCGTATTTGTGGTGAAGGAAAACACTATTTGCAGAGAAAATGTTTTGAAGATCATGTAAATTAAAAGGAATTATATGCAGTGTCTGTCAGTGGCTTCCCCTTTTTTTAGTGTTATCAAAGCGAGAATCCCAGTGTCTGGAAATCATGCATGACAAACACATATGACATTTCTTATCTGGGGGGAGTAGAACATAATAGAATTGTTTTTAGGCAGACAGAATAATAGTTCTTAGAAATCGTTGCTAGCAAGGGGAAGATTGCATTCAGTATCTATACATCATTGCACCATCTTTTACCTGCCAGGCAAAATACTTTTCACAAGCAGTCGATACCAAATTATAGTATTAGTTTGCATACAAGGGTGTATTCAGTTTCCGATTGTAACTTAGGATGACATCTTTTTATGGCGGCCAGACCTACCACTAGTTGGAGAGAAAGATGTATAATTCTTAGGCAGGAAGTGACTACTTTCCTTGTGTGTAAATAAGTGTTTAATCTGGTCATGGTCAAACAAAATATTGATCACATTCAGTGACTCCTAATCAGTGCATCTTCTATTAGTATTGGTAGTCAGACCAAATATCTGTTACAAGCAGTACATTTGCAAATAATAAATCTTAGACATATTTGTAGACATAAAACTTCGTTTGGTGAATGTAATTACGCGCATTGTCATTTTGTGGCTAAAACAAATACTAGTTGCAGAGAAAAAGTCTTATTGTTAATAAGCAGGGGGAGATTACAATCAATTGCTGTAAATCAGTGAATCCTATTTTTAGTAGTTATACCAGGTAATTGTCAAAATAATATATTTTGACCTAGGGTCAATTCTTTAGTAGAAAATAGCCTGTCACCCTTTGCCTATAAGAAATAGCATTTCAACAGGCGGAAGTCATGTTCATTCAATGAAGCATTCATCAAAGCAATACAGATGCATTGTGATTTCAGAAAATATAGGATCTGACAAAGCAATATTATAGTACATAGTGTTGCTAGGCACTGTATCCAAGCCAACCGTAGACTTGTATTTACAAATTTATTGTGCAACAGTTACACACACACACCCACCTGAGGTTAGTTACATTTTAAGGGTGTTACATTAAGTTTTCTGAACACACATTAGAACATCTTTCTAAGGAAGGATGTTACAGCTTAAATTCAAATGCTGCAGAGCGACAAGAACTGGTTAAATCGCAACTGTATTATTTTTGTTAACACATAAGCTGTGGTTATGCTTTCTGAAGGGTTCTATCACCTTTGCCGGAAAGCTAGGAAGTAGAGACATGGATTTGGAGATGTTGCAGGCAATTATTGCTCAGTCCCTATAGCATGAAACAGAGTGATTTGAGCTTGCACAGACACATCACTCAACAAGGCCATATTTGAAATCCTTTAATATGAATGCTCAATCCCTTTTTTAATATACAAAACAGAGGAGATAAACACTGACCAGCCCCCCAATTTGACTATCTTGATTACTGGCGTTTCTTTCATAGCCGTCTGGTGCAAGTCCTGCATTTGAGCGTAATTATGACTAAAAGTCATAAGTCAATGTAAACGAGAAAATAGCCTAAAAACCCATTCTGAAAACCTTCATATCCCAAACATATTTTATTTCTAATTCAACAAAATCAGCTCTCAGAGCAAGAAGCCATAAATAAGGTAAAATAATGACTTAGAAAATTCCTTAACATTCCTTCTTGCTAAATTGCATGTCCCTTCATAATTCCATCTTTTCAGCCTTGACGTGGAGCCAAAACAAACTAAGTCTTAGTAAGGCACTTGGTTCTACAATTTGAGGACTCTAGAACTGCACCAGTCATTCCAAGATGTCAGATGTGACAGAATGATATTTAGTGAGGGTAGTATAGCCCAAGCTTTTCTGATTTCTATCAACAAAAAATGACGCAGGTAATTCTGTTTCTGAAAGGGAGGCATGCTAATCAGATCCACTTTCAAAATTCTCCATGCCAAAACTATAGTGCAAACATAGTCCTTGCGCTAACCAGTCTACTTACATGTACAGCTCTGCAGTGGTACAGAGCATGTTCAAATGTCGCCTGTACATCCCTGAAAGCTGCTGGTTCACGAACTCACTGCAGACGGAGGTGGCATTCTATCTGGCGGCACCTTTTATCTAAATTCTGATAATTGTATGTCTTAGACAGTTTGGTGTCATGTACATCTTTAAATAGAAGCCATTCCTGTTGGTGGCATGTCACTGCTAAGGACACACAATTAGTCATGCACATAGATTTTATATCCCACCATTGGCAGCTCTATAAGCACTAGGAGGAGGAGGCCGAGTGTAGCCTGAAAGAGAGCTGCGTGTCATCCCCATAACACTGAAAGTTAGAGGTAAAGGTAGAGATCCTGTGGGCCAGGGGGGCCATGCAGATATTGAAGAACCAGGAGCGGCGGTTAGATCTCTCGGGAACACCACAAGTAAAGAGAGTGGTAGAGAAGAGAAAGGGTCGAGTTCCACCTAGGAGGGCCGGTGAGAGAGAAAGGAGGTGAGCCATGCCAGGGCCCGATTTGTGATGCCCAGGGCCTCACGGAGACGGGCAATCAGGATGTTGTGGTTTCCATGAAGACATGCTCTCAAATCTTGACTCTAACTCTCCCTCTGTCCTCATTCTTCTCGATCTCTCTTCTGCTTTTGATACGGTAAACCACAATGTCAGCAAGGTCAATGCAGGAATGTGAGCACAGCTAAATTCGATTTTAGAGCCACAGCAAGGTCAATGCAAGAATGTGAGCACAGCAAAATTTGATTTTAGAGCCACAGCAAGGTCAATGTAGGAATGTGAGCACAGCTAAATGTGATTTGTGGTGAACAGGCATGGTAGTACAATATGCCACATTACACAGGGGTGTAGATAGTGGAAATGAGAAGGCCAGGAAGGATGAAAAGTGTTATGAAGAAAATAAAGAAGGTGCCTTCTGAAATAGATTATAGCAACAGCCCACACTTACGTGGTAGCTGAGGGTGGGGATTCCATGACCCCAGGCTGCCTGGTTGAGGTACCCAGCCTCAAGATGCATATCAATGGTTTGAGGAGGAGTGGAGAGGCCCAGCCAGGACTGGACAGTGCCTTAGATGTGGGTCTTACTCTCTGCTTGGAGAAGCGTTTGACAATCAGAGAGTAAGAGGAGCAGAGGGCTCTAGCAGGGTAGTATTTAGGAAGGGAACATTGGTGATAGCGTGGTCCCAGTCCCCAGAAAGCCTTGTGGATGATGCAAAGGGTCTTGAATTTGATCCTTGCAGCCACCGGGAGCCAGTGGAGAGATTTTAGGGCTGGAGAGATACAGTCCTTGGGCTTGAGACCCAGGATAAGTTTTGCTGCCCTATTATGGATTAGCTGGAGGGGGGTAGGGAGGAAAGGGGGAGATTGGGAAAGAGGCTGTTGCAGTAGTCCAGCCGAGAGAGGCCCAGAGCTCTGGAGATATTGAGCTTCTAGGGGAAGGTGAGGAAAGGGAGAATGCCTCTGAGGAGGTGAACCTGGAAGTGGGCCTTCTTGTTAAGGTCCATGATGTGAGGGTTGAAGGAGAGAGCAGAGTCAAAGATGACCTAAAGCCTAAAGCTTATTGGCCTCACAGGATGGTGGGGGTAGAGGGCCCAGAGAGGGTGGCCAAAGGGTAGGAGAAAATGAGGGCACAGGTGTGCACATGAGAAGGATCTCTGTATTACTAGCATTAAGACAGATCTTTAGCTGCACACATGCCTGAATGGGAGACAGACAATCAGAGATGAGAGAGGAGTAATAGGAGGTAGTAGAAGGACATTTCTTTTTTGTTTTATTTTTTTTAATTTGCATTTATTTGTAAAGCGCTCACACAGCCCAGGGGCACTGAGGCGCTGTTACAGGAATATGTCGCTTAGTTGCGTATTTATAACATGCTTAATACCCAGAGATTTCTAAGCGCGGACCCGGGGATTGAACCTGTGTTGCTTCTTGTCATCTTGTTTCCAAGGCGAGCACGTTGCCGCTCAGCTATCCTCCTGGGAGGTTTGAAGGAAAGCTGTGTGTCATCAACATAGCACTGGAAATGAGGAGAGAAGGAGGAGATCCGGTGAGCAAGAGGGGCGAGACAGATTTTGAATAGCCATGGCGATAGGAGTGAGCCCTGGGGAGTCCACAGGTAGAAAGTGTGATGGTGCAGGAGAGGGGGCCCAGTTGCAACTGGTAAGGGCGATTAGTGAGGAAAGAGATCAGCCAATTCAGTGCCTGGTCAGTGATGCCGAGGGTATCACAGAGTCTTTTTTATGAGGCTAGAATTTTATTTTTAAATTTCTTTATTGGCATTTTTCATGTTTACACTATCAGTTTGTCACATTGCCTCATTTACGTTTGCATACAGTTTATAACAATAACAAAAATATTAAAAAGGAAACAAGAAAAAAAAAAACAACATTAACTATCTCGTGTGATTGATAACAGAGGTCTGTGTGGACAATTTCCGTGTAGGGAAGTGTCAGAGCGGCAAGGGGGAAGCGAAGAGGGGGTGGTCCCATCTCAGGTCTTGGGAGTGTGCCACCATGAGTGCCATATCGGATTGTGAGTTCCATTGGGATGTGGGTGAGTTTGTTCATGGGGGCTTATCGTCAGAGGGATGAAACATGCTCCACACCAACTCTTTCCAGGCGTCTAGCGCCAAACTTGAGTCCTCAGTGGACCTGCAGCACTGTCCTCCCAGGCCTTGGTTTCGGCACCCACCCAGTGCTCTAGTTCTCTGTAACATGTTTTGTATTGTGGGCATATGGGGCATTTCCAGGCCATTGCAATGGTCCTCTTGGCCAGCACACATGCGATATCCATAAGCCTCATTGTATGTTTGGATTTGGCTAGTCTGGGATAGGTTCCCAAAAGGCATTCTTTGGGGGACCACTCGTACCTGGACATGCCTACTCTCTTGCAGGCCCGTTCTACCTCAGCCCAGAGACGTTGTACCTTTGCACATTCCCATAGCATATGTAAGAGGTCTGCCTTGTCGGCTTTACACCAAGTGCAGTTGGGTCGGGTTTGTTTGGTGAACTTCGCCATCTTGTATGGGGTTAGGTATGACCGGTATAGTACATTCAGCTGTATTAGTCGAAACCTGGAATTCCTGGACACCTCTTTGGGAATGGCCAGTGCCCTATCCCACTTCTTATCTGTTATCACTAATCCAAGATCTTCCTCCCACCTGGATTTCAATTTGGCGCTGCGGGGATTGGGAATGTCATTTAGATGGCTGTATAGTTGGGACACCGGTCTCCAGTCCTCTCCAAGGTTATACAACAATGTCGTGAAAGGGCCTGCTTTAGGTTCTTCAGGCCAGGTTCCCCATTTAATGTGTGCCACGCTGTGGATTTTTTGGTACCATAAAAATTGACCGCTGGGTATGTCATCCTCAGCTTGTAGCGAGGCAAATTCCGGATAAGTGCCCTCTGTGTATAAGTCTCCACGGGTATAAACTCCCTTTCTCTCCCAAAGTCTGACGGTCATCAGATCAGCGTTGGTTTTGCATAGATCTGAGATCATTGGAATTTCCGGAGAGTAAGAAAATTCTAAGTGCAAGAGTGCCTTGGACCTGTGCCATATTTTTCTTCCCGGTGTTGCTATTGAGGGTACTTCGTTCAGGAGTTGTTTGGGTGCCCAGATAAGTTCCTTTAATTTTATTGGGGAAATCATGTTCTGTAGTATAGTAGTTTCGGACGTAATTTCATCCGCTAGCCATTTGGCTATGAAGCTAAGTTGGGCCGCCAGGTAGTATTTCTCTAGGTTTGGAAGTTGTATTACCCCTTGTCAATATAGTAAGGTCAGTGTGGATAGTGCCATCCTGGGCCTGCCCTTCCCCCATAGGAATTCCCGGAATAATGACTCCATCAAGCAGAAGAAGGGTGTCCTAATATAGCAGTGGACATTTTGAAATCCATAGAGGAATCTGGGGAGTACGATCATTTTAATGATTGATGCTCTGCCCATCATGGATAGTGGGAGCCTAGACCAGAAGCCCATTGATCTGCGGAGGTTAGGGAGTGCTGCCTTAGTGTTGTGCTCATGCATCAATTCGGGGGTGTGCATTATGTTGACCCCAAGATATCAGAATGCAGTTAGTTGCCATTGTATTCCCACCGAAGGGAGGTCTTCCGCGCTCTTGCCCCTCAAGTCTGCCAAAGGAAATAGGCAGGACTTTTGTCTACTGAACTGTATTCCCGAGATCTTGGCGTAGTTATCTAGAACTTCTAGTATGGTTGGCACATTAAGATGTGGATCCCTCATATATAGGAGGACATCATCCGCATATAAAGATATTATATGGTTTACTCTGCCCAACCGTATGCCCGTGTCAAAAAATTGCTTCCTAAAGTAAATGGCAATGGGTTTCATCCTAATATGTAAAGCATGGTGGATAGCGGGCATCCATGCCTGGTGCCCCTGCAAATGTCCCATGCCTCCGAGACACACCTCCCGGACTTCACCCTTGCCCTCGGCTTGGTATAGAGCACTTTGACCCATCTAATGAACCGTCTTCCAAAACGTCTAAGGACCGCTACCAACCATTCCCAATAGATAGAGTCAAATGCCTTTATGGCATCTAAGGATAGCAGTGCATACGATCCTCCATTTAGGTTTGTCTGGGCTATAACGTGTTGAAGTCTACGAAGGTTCAAGGTGGTGTTGCGACCTGGTATGAAGCTGCTTTGATCCTTGTGCACTATTTCACCTATTGATCTGGAGAGCCTTTTGGCCAGCACTGTGGTTCGTATTTTTATGTCATAATTGAGCATTGCTAGGGGGCGGTAGGAGTCACACTCTTCTGCTGGTTTATGGGGTTTGAGCATTGGGACCACTAGTGTCTCTCTCATGCTCTCGGGCAGAATCCCTCGTTCGTATGCCTCTTGGAAGACCTTATGCAATAGTGGTGTTAGAGATGATTCATAGGTTTTGTAGAACTCTGAAGGTAACCCACCATTGCCGGGGGCTTTGCAAGTGGCCAATGATTTAATAGCCTCAGTTATGTCCCCCGTGGTGATGTCTGCGTCTAGGGCTTCCCTCATTGTGGGAGATATTCTAGGTAGCTCTATCTCGTCTAGCGTGTCTGTGATCGTGTCCGAGGGTACCTGAGTATCGTGTGAGTACAACTGGGCATAGAAGAGTTTAAAGGTTTCATTAATGGTTTGTTGGGTTTGGTGTAGGATGCCATTGTCATCTTTCAATGCGGTGGTTAGGTGTCTGGGATATTCTTTCTTGCAGAGCCAAGTCAGTAGGCGACTAGGTTTATCTGCTTTGTTATGAGCCCTGGTGGTTCTAGCGGTGTAATCAAAGTTAGCCAGTCTGTTCCAAGCCTCTCTACATCCATCCCTAAGCGATCTGAGTTTGTCTTCTCCCTGTTGGGCGTCCGGGGTGTGGATTCTAACTTCTCAATTTCTACTTCCCATTGCTCTAGCTCTGTCTGTAGCGATTTCCTGATGCCCCCTGCCTTTGCTATGATTTCTCCTCACATTACCACTTTTAGGGCGTCCCATACTGTACCTAAGTGGTCCACACTTCCCATGCTTACCTCAATGTTACTCTCTAGGGACTCTCTGAGATCTTCTCTCAATGCCTGGTCTTTTAGGGCTTCAGTAGGCATTCTCCACATAGGTATGGGGGGTCTAGGGCCAGTGGTGGCCCATTCCACCAGTAGGGGTGAATGGTCCGATATAGTTCTCCCCAACTATTGGGCACCTTCTATTTGGTGTAGGTGTTCCCTACTGATGAAAACATAATCTAGTCTAGTGTATAGACCATGTGAGGATGAGAAATAGGAGTAGCCCCTCTCTCCCGGATGTAACTCTCTGCAGGTGTCTATTAACTCCAAACGCTCCATCATGGTATTCAACGCGGTTGTGGCCCCCATCAGGCCATTTAGGGGGGGTTAGAACCTGTCTATTTCTGGGTTGCTCACACAGTTAAAGTCTCTTCCCCAAATGGAGAAGCCGCTCCTGTATTGCGCGATTCTGGTATGTCGGGATATTGTTGTTGGGGAGGTATGAGTTCACAATGCATAGTTCCATTTGTTCGACACTACCACATAGTATCACAAACCTGCCCTCTGGGTCCTTCTCAGATTTGGTTACCCGGAAGGGGAGTTGGGGGTTGATCCATGTAAACACCCCCCTGGCATACTTAGAGTAGGTGGCCCCAAGCCCCTGCCCGCCCCAGTGTTCCTGCAATTTAGCCATGGATTCCTCTGTGCAGTGAGTTTCTTGTATCAGAGCTATTCTGACTTTTTTCCTGCGTAGGTAGGATTTGATTCTGTTCCTGCAGAGATAAGTGCCTAAACCCCGCACATTTCATGTTATCACTTTGATATGAAATTAAATGAAATGAAATGATAGGTTATTTATAACACGCTTAATACCCAGAGGTTTCTAAGCGCGGACCCGGGGATCGAACCAGGATGCTCCATGTCATCTTGCTTCTAAGGCAAGCATGTGGCCGCTGAGCTATCCTCCCAAGACAAAGGGTGGCCATGGCAATTCCAGAGTAAGTTTCAGGGCTGTTTGGCCGTCATCATCAACAGCCATAGTGGTGTCCAGGTGACGGTGTCGTCTCGCTGCCCAGCAATCCGTTCCCATCAGGCCTACCCCCTTTCCCAGTTACCCCCCCAAAAATTTGCATTGTTACTCGGAGACATTGTGACTATATTAACCTTCTTTCTAATGGGTAATGAAACAAGAATTAACAACCAGTAACTGCTCCCAGCAGTTGCTTCCAACAGGCAACGCTCGGGAGCTCCCGCGTCTTCCTGTCCGCTCCGGGTCATCCGACGAGGGTAATGTGCCGGCAGCTGGCCTGCACAAGTTCCAATGGTGTGGGCTATAGCGAACCGCATGTGTGTGGTTCCATGAGCTCCTGTCTGTTTTTATGACTGATGGCATCACAGTGGTAGATGGTCATAAGTGACCTATATCATATATTCATGTAATGTCACCTGGTAGTTCATATGAAGCTTGCTATCCTCTTATCTTGCTTCAGCTCGGGTTGTGGGTTCCTCTTCTCCGG
This sequence comes from Ambystoma mexicanum, assembly GCF_040938575.1. NCBI lineage: Eukaryota > Metazoa > Chordata > Amphibia > Caudata > Ambystomatidae > Ambystoma > Ambystoma mexicanum. The sequence continues at coordinate 1,046,653,931 of NC_090924.1, forward strand.
CTAGATTATTATGCTCCAGCCACATATTTGCTGCTGCTGGGGTCTCCAGAAATATTGTCTTTCCCTTATATATCACCTTAAGGTGCGATGGATAGAGCAGCATATATTTGAGGTTAAGTTTCCGTAGCCTCGCCTTCACTGGTACAAAAGAATTCCTTGCGCGTTGCACCATGGGAGTATAATCTGGATACATGACAATCCTGGAGTTGTTCCGTTTGATCTCTCCTCCTTCCCTTGAGAACTTTAGTATTGTTTCTCTGTCGCGGAAGTTTAAGATCTTCGTGATTATTGGGCGTGGGTGAGAACTAGGTGTGGGTCGTTTTTGAAGAGATCTGTGGGCCCATTCCACAGAGAATCCCTGGGAGTGTTTCCCGGCCCCAATCTCCTGTTGTAGCATGGTCTCCACAAATTCGGTTGCTTTCAGATCTGAGGTGCTCTCGACAGTGTCCTGCAGATTGGCTTCTGCCGTGGTCACTCTCTCCGCCAGGTTGCAGGCGTCCTGGCGCATTAACTGCATGTCCAACTTGACCTCCTCAATTTTGGTGTCAATAATAGCTTGCAGTACTTGTGCGTCTTTAGGATTGTCATCAGGGGTGAGTGATTCCTTGTCTGTGGTGGCGTCATTTTTTGGTTATTGTTTGGGCCTGGCCGCTGTGAATGAGTCCATTATTGATGATTTGGGTTTATTCTTGGAGGGGGACATCTCTGTTGGGGTCTCCTGGGGCGTCATGGTATCACCCACCTGGGTGTGATGTTGCTACGATGTGGCGTGTGCAGGGGTGTGCGGCAAACCTATACTGTTGTCAGCCTCAATCTTGTGTGAGTATGAGAGTCCCCCGTGGAATTGGCACTCCTCTCCTTAGGGTTCCGAAAATAGGTTGGAGGGGTCTGCTCACTTTCTTTGACTGTCTTTGATGCTGGTTGTTTGTGGTGTGAGCTGTCCACTCCATTCTTTCTGGTGTCTGCTGGCTCCAGGCTTCCAGCTTCCTATGTGCTTGATTGTTTAGTGCACGACATGTCCCCTGTCTGCTGTGCTAAAGTTTTTGGATTTGGTATGTGTTTGGGGCCCTGAAGCTGTGCGCCCGGAGTCGGCGGTGTTTGCCGGGGGGCCATCTCCTCTCACCTTCTCAGTCCGCTGTCGGTGACCCCATCTCTGTTCTCTCCCATTGGGTCTGGGTGCCCCTTCCCTTGCGTTTAGCCACCACCCTTGTGACTGTGCTTTTAGAGTTGTTCCCCTCTGGAGGAATGTGCTCGGTGGCCCCCTTCTCCTATCCCCTTTGATCGGGGATTCCTTAGGGTTTTCCCTGTTCTCTGCGCTTGCAGGGCTCTTTGCCTGATGATCCCCTCGCAGCGCCATTCTCTGTCAATGCTACCTGATCTTCGAGGGTTGTCTCCTCGACGGTTGCGGGGCCCAAGCTGTCCTTACAGCCTCATACGCTGCTCTTAGGGTTCTCCGTGGGGCTTGGTGCACACTCCTGGAGTCTGGTGCCATAGAGTCTGCCCTTTTATTCCTGGAGGTCTATCCCCCATTCATGTCTCTGCGGGGCCTCTCTCTTGACACGGGGAGACGTTGCGTGATCTGCTGGGTTCGTGTGTAGCCCAGCAGAGTGGGTCCCCATGCGGGCTGCTTATGGGTATTTTCGGGTGGGTCGGAGCGGGATCCTTGCTCTCATTGTACTTTCCCGCCTCAAGCTCAAGACTTCGGCACTTATTAGGGCCGCGGTGCTGCGTACCTTAATTTGAATGTCGGGTACTCAGATCCTCCGCCAGCGTCTGGGAGTCGGTTGAGGGGCTTGCCTTGCCGCTCCTTTCGGTGGGCGCACAAGTCTTCTCTCTTGGTCTCACACGCTGGATGGCAGGCGCATCCAGGAGGGAGGAGCTGGTTCTCTCCTCTCTCCGGCATGTCCCCTTGATCTGCCGATGCTGCCAGGGATGCGACGTTCCCTGCAATTGTTCACTCGCATGGGAAGGGTAAGCAAATCCACCCTCAAATTTGCGTCCGAATCTGGCCACTGGCGTGGGAGCAGCTCCCGTTCATTCCTCCGCCCTGCTCAGCACCTAGTACGTCGCCGATCAGGTTCCGCGATTGCAAGCGAGGGTGGAGTTCATTCCAGCAGTCGACGATTGAGTTTCCTGGGTCCGATTTCGGTTGGGAAAGCACCAGAAGACTGGGGGAATAGTTCTGGCAAATGATGGTATGTTTTATGGCGACAAACAAGTGGGTTAACCGCTGCAGAAAGGATTGATTGTAGGATCCGGGACAGGAGCTCCGAGGAGCTGCTCCTTCATTCCATGCACGCTAGCCAGGCCCCTTTTATGAGGCTAGAAGAATTGTTGACCGTGTCAAATTCGCAGGAGAGGTCATGGAGAATGAGAACAGCGGGAGAGTTAGAGTTGAGGTTTGAGAGCATGACTTCACGGGTGTTCAGGAGAGCAGTGTCTGTGCCTCTTGATGCCCTGAATCCAGATTGATGGTCATGGAGGCAACCAACAAGTTCAGTATGGAGGGTCATTTGGAGGAGGACCAGCTTCTCCAAGAGTTTACCCTGGAAGGGGGTAGTGGCAATAGGGTGATAGTTAGCCGGACAGGGTGGGTCAACAGATATTTGTTTTAAGAGAAGGTGCACAACAGAGTGCTTGAGGGATAGAGGGAAAAAGCCAGTGAAGAAGGAGTGGTTGCAGAAGTCAGTGGGAGCCGGTGCAAGAGAGATGTTGTCCTTAATGGTTCTAGAGCATCAGGGGAGCACCTGTTTGGAGGAGACCTTCATTGAGCGGACAACTTTAGAGACCTCATCCGGTGGGGGGTTGAGGGAGGAGAGTGTGGGGAGTGGAAGGAGGGGAGCAACGGAGGCAGGGGAGCAGGAGTGGGTGTGGCAATGGGGGTGGAGAAGATTGAAGATAGGATGACCTGAGTTTTAGATGAGAAATGGGAGTACAATGCAGTCCAGAGAGCCTGGGAGGAAAGGAGAGAGGTGGAGACTTCAGTTGGATTGGCGAGTTCCTTGCATATTTTGAAAAGTTTAGCCGTGTTATTAGTGGCTCCAGAGATGCGGGCTTGAATGTGGGTGCCTCTTCCTGGAGCAAATAGAGAAACGATATTGCCTTTGGAACAGTGGTAGGCCAGTTTGTTAGAGGTTAAGGCCAAGGTCTGACACTTCCATTCAGCACTTATGTTTCAGAGATGCTAGATCGGAATCGCACCAGCCTTTACTCCTGGAGGAAGGTTTTAGGCAGATCACCATGACAGGGGCAAGAATATCGAGGGTGTTAGAGATGGAGAGGTGCAGGTTGGCATTGACAGAGTGAGAGGGAGAGTCATGGCCAGGAGTGGGGGTGTGAAGGTGGACGAAAAAGCTGCAACTGACACTCGCTTCATCGGTCGAATGATGGCGAAGGAGGCCGGCAGTGCTAGAGGTGGTCCAAGGGGCCCCAAGCGGGTGGAGAGGAGAGAGATTAGACCAGAAGATGGGGGTGGTGACCGGGATGTCACCAGAGATGAGGGCATCCAGGTGTGTCCTGTTCAGTGGGTTGGGACAGAAGGAGAAATAGGGAAAGAGAGGGAGTCACAGAGGGCACAGAACTGTGAGGTGGCTGATTCAAGGGAGTCAAGGTGAATATTGAAATCACTAGGGAAGGGGAGTTTGGAGGAAGAGGCCGAGAGAGAGGAGGTAAGGTTGGCCCATTCAGAGAGGAAGAGAGGGGGCCTGTAGATGGTATTGAGGGTGAGAGAGAGAGTAGGCGAGACCCCAAGCCTACAGACGAGGCATTCAAAAGAGGAGTAGGATTGAGTAGGTATGATAGAAGCTGGGTCAAAGTCTTCAAAAAGGAAACAGATGTCAGAGGAGTGTTTCATGGCAGAATGAGCATTCAAAGTAGCTCAGTGAAGCTGATTGCCACCTTTGAACGTTTTCCGTGGGGGGGGGGCGTGGTACTCCCATCGATGGAGGTGGAGAGGTAAGAGGAGAGGAGTAAGAAGGGGTTGCAGGAGACGAGAGGAAGTTTAAGCGAGAGGGCAGGCGCGTGTCATGAAAGACAAGAGTAGGTTGAGAACCTTGGGCCATGATAGTGCCATTGTGATAGATGCATCCAGAAGAATCAAGGTATGCCAATAGAATTTCCCATCTAGTGCCCCCATTCATGGGTGAGGAGGAGAAAGGGTAGAGAGTGGAGACCAGGATGGAGTCCATAGGTCTGGGGAGGGGACAGAAAAGAGATGTCATTGATAGTCTGTCTGAAAGTGGCATAGGTGTCATTGATAGGTAGCCCTGGGTTAGTGGCCAGGAGCACTTTTGTGAGAAGGGGAGGATATGTGATAGAATAGCAGTTAGAATAGATAGGGGAGATTGAGTGCCATGTAGGTGGTGCGGTTGGAAGAGAGATGACAGGGATGTTGCACAGTGCACGGATGACTCACTGGTTGGTCTAGCAGTCAAGCAGGCACAGTAGAAGCAGGTACTTATAGCAAGAGAAATTACAATGTAGCAGAGGTATGAATACGCATCTGTGTGGGTGCTGAAGACAGCAGGAAAATAAACAGTATGCAGGTACTAAAACACAGCTGAATTCAATTTTCCTAAATGAGCACAACATGCAACAGAAAAAAGCAATCAGTGCGTCGGAATACAGCACAGCAGTATGAATGTTCCAAGGGTGAAAGGCTCCTAGAATCGGAGAGAATAGTCATAAAGTGGAGTGAATCAAAATTGGCATTTTATGAGGTGGAGAAGAAATACATCAAATAACAGGTGGGGGTGGTAGAGGAGAGACGACAGACACGTAGATGAAGGCTTGGTGGAGGCTGGTGGGCAGCCAAAGGTGGATGGGCACAGGTGAGGGAATTTAGCCCGGTGGCTAAAACTCAGTAAGAAGAAGAGGGTTCACTAAGGGGCTCTGTTCGGGAGTGGGTGAAGGTCCTGGGAGATTGGGAGGGAAAAACTTTGTGACTAAGTGCCTAGATGCCCCAAGGGCAGGGGGTAGGGCGATCAAGTATCTTTCAGAAGCTCTGAAGTATCAAGAACGGAAATGTCTGTGTCCATTGATTTTTCTTTTTCATTTTCCAGGTCACAGGGGATACATGATACATCGACAAATGGAGGGGGGACACTCTAGTGCCAGACACAGCCAGACAGGGAGAGATCTGGCCCTTAGATGGAGGCCTATTGAGAGGGCCGGCGATCGCCTGCCGGCTCTGGGGAATCTCCAACAGTAATGAGGATGCCCAGCCAATCAGGGCTGCAGGCGGACGTCACACGGCATGATCAAATCAGCTGTTCTTGAAGACCATGTGGGGGGCCATAATGCAGAGGACTTGCTGGTCTGCAAAATGCTGCACAATGCTGCCACCCTCTGTGGGGAAAGTGCAGACGGGCAAGATAGAGTTGCACCCAGCAGTGAATCAAAAAGAAATAGGCACGGGAACAATGCACACTAAATAGGTCAGCCGTTGAGGGGGCCGGCGATCACCTACCGGCTCTGGTGAATCTCCAGCAGCAATGAGGATTCCCAGCCAATCAGGACAGCAGACGGGCGTCATGCGGCATGATCAAATCAGCTGTTCTCGAAAACCGTACAGGTGGCCATCATGTCAAGGCCTCGCCAGTCTGCACATTGCTACAAAATGCGGGCACCCTCTGGGGGGAAACTGCGGGAGTATAGAGGAGGAGAATAATTCCCCATATTAAAAGGTAAGAGATTAGTTGAGCAGTATGGCATGGGGCCTGGCAAGGGGAGAAAGGTTGATTCCAACATCTTCTCTTCGGCGAGAATTGGTTAAGTGGGCTTATAGTGGCCATTTAAGTAAGAGTCTAACCAAACCGAGGTTAAGGGCAAGGTTTTGGTTGCCGGGGATGACAATGGCATTGAAAACCACTGACTGCTTTATACAACCCAAAAGACAATGGTCTAGTCGAATGTACCAACGATATAATTAAGGAGATCATTCAGTTAGCATTTGCCAATAGGTTTGAATGGATGAAAAGCATGCACAAAAATAGGGCCTTCAGAGATACTCCTCATGCTATGATGGGAGTTACTCCATTTGAGAAAATGAGGGGCAGGAAAATGCAATTGGAGTTGTTTCCATGTTGGAGAGAATTTGGCAGAAAAGGCCCCATGAGATACAGCGCAATGACACAAATTATGTAAGTTTGGATGGGCTGCGGGTGAGAGCGGTGTTGGGAACCTGCCTGATTGCCCACAAAGGAAGTGAATTGAGGAGAATGGGGTTGCTCTCACACTGCGCACACAAATAAAATATCAAACACAGTTGCTTTTGTTGTTGGTTTTAATCAAAACCGTTGCAGCCTGACACGTGTTTCGAGCTTCCCGCTCTTCCACTGAGGCTTGGTCTTGGCTTCTTGGTAAGCTGAGTACGTGAGTTAAAGTATCTAGATTAAAGAGGGTAGAAATCAGCCGTGGGCTCCACAATTACTTGCAGTTGCAGGAGTATCTTCATAAATAAATTATTTTTTGTGCAGCGTATTCGCCGCCAAGTGAGAAACAGGCTCCTGTGATGGGAGGCGATGGAGTATGGACCAGATAGTCATTGTGATGCACCCTGAATTAAAGAAAAGCACAAGTGTGGATAGACACAAAAGAAGGACTGGTGATTGGTACAAGGATGGATCCATGCTAAGTGGTGAAAAAGATGATTAGGTCATGGCACGGGGGTGCAGATGGTATTCACGATAAAGACACATGGGAAGATGCAAGGCATAGCAGTGAAAACCTGGGAAGTACGATATCTGTGTGAAGACCTTATAGTTGGGAGGGTCATGTAGTGTATGAGTAGGAATATTCCTATTCACATTGTTGTGTGAGCTTCATTATCTGTCTAGATCATATAGGCTGTTTATTCATGCACGTTTTCATATTGTTTGCCATTTTGGTGACTACTGCATCCAATTACCTTATCTGCCTAGTTTTCCAGTCTGTGGATTTCATGCTAGTTCTTTTTCTTCTTATTGTTTTTCCTGCATTAATTGTATATTCATATCAGTACTTACGTGTTATGCGTAAGAGGGAAATTTGTTGTATCCGTACGGTGCACGTGATGACAGCCAACGTTCTACTTTGGAATTTCATTTCGTGCAACTGTTGTTTTTGACAGTTGGGCAGTTTCCCTCACTGCCTGAGGTCGGACCTGCGAGGGGTCTTTGTTTACGAAATAAATCTGCTATATTATATTCTCCTTATTGTGGTCTCCCTCTTTGTATTACAACAGTTTGCTTTCCCAGGGTTCTCCTAGCTTGTGTAAGACACACTATTATATTGTGGGTAGCATTTCAATATTGAAGTAGTGGTTTCTTGCCTGCTTTGAGGACAACTGTTGTAAGTATGATTCCAGGAGGCAGCAGGGAAGATCACTCAAGTCCATTTATTAAGTTGTAACAAGGAGGTAGCACAGGATCAGGACTGAGCCCAGCAGGGGACCCACTGGCACCCACCACCCAGTCTTACATCTTCAACTGCCTGGGCTGAAACACAGTTCACATACAAACATTCCAGATACACAGTGAACATCCCACAGCCATGCATCCAAGGGATCACGATATAACACACCTCCCTTCTTTTATAAAACCAAAATATATGAATCATGTACTGGCAGGATCTCAGTACCTAAATCCAACTGCAGCCAGCATGCCCAAATTACATTAAAACCTCCTAAACGAACCCAAGTAAACCGAACACCTCCCATCCAAGACTGCCACTCTTGGACCTTGATCCTGCTATGACCAGGCACTAACTTGCCACATCCAATGGGCTACAAACGCTGTAAATCCCAACCAACAATACAGAAATAAAACCCCTTTTACCCAAGTCCTCCATCCCCAGGTCTCGAGCACAAAACCACCATCAAGGGTGCACACACCCTGAACTCGGGCCCTACCGCAAAAGAGGCAGAAACAAGTAACCAAGAAATGTACCTGGTACAATAGGTGTACACAAACACAATCAGATAAACAAAAAGATAAACCCAGAACTTCACCATCTCCGCACTCAAAGGAACAAAGCACACGCACCACACACACACCCATCTCCCCCTGAGGGAGACCACTGAGACATGCTCAAATATACAGATGCGATGGCAAAACACCACACAAATAATCACTCTTCCATACTCCATGCAGAGAACAAACCTCAAAACCCTATCCTAAACCACTGGCCAGGCAGCTCAGGATCCAACACAGTCAGTCTAACCAAGTAAGACAAAACAACCCTCCAATCTTATAGTCTTAACATGGACTGTTAGGCAGAATGATATGCAGTACCCTTTGGGAACACCACACACAATTAGGACTACAAGTGACAGTACAAATTCACCTTTGGTACAAGCCTGTACTACACAATAAAGTGGTACCGATGGCCGAGCAGCCAGACTTATATCGAGAGTAAGTAAGCAGTATCAATAGTTACACAAAGGACAGCAATTACTATAATTCAAACAAACACTGACTCAAGGTTTCTGAGTAAAATAATATACGTTTATTTACACATCAGTTGTAAAACATTTCACTAAAGTAAAGCAGTTGAAAAATCACACTCTTAATACACCACACCACTCCCAATAGATTCTGTACAAGTTAAACTCAAAACAAAGTGTGAGCAAAATGGCACTCCAGCAATTTAAAAATGGAGAGAAAAACAAAGTTAGACTAAAATTAAGCAGCACCAACAGGTAAGTTAGCAGGGCAATCTAGAAAGAGGAATTACAGTGATGGAATCGACACAAAAAGGCTTAGGGCCAAAGTCAATAGGACAAAAGTCTTTTGCTTAAGATCACACAGTTCAGGGTAGTTTGTGGTTAAGTCTTTGCCAAGAGTTACAGACGAAGTTGGTCAGCAGAAAAGTTAGTTTAAAGAGTAGAGAAGGAGAAGCCCTCGTATTGGGGAAGGTTTCACACACCTTCACTGTGGCTGGACGAAACGAACAACCGGATTTGCACAGTAACTTTAAATGAAGAAGAAGTTGTACCTGAGGTGGACGTTCCTGGCAGTTCCTGCAGGCTCACGGTTCCTGAAGCGACTGTCGGACTGACATGAAGTAGGAAGACTGGAGGGTCCTGCACTGCCCAGGGAAGAAGCCAGCAGCAGAGCAAAGCAATGAATGAAAGGTGCGCTCCTTAAAACCCAAGCAGGGTCCAACCTTTCTGGCTATCCGGTTCACTGTAGCTCTGTACAGCAAATTCGACCAGAGGAGGGAGTCCTGGCTTGCATTTTCGGTGAACTGGTCAGTCCCACCAGCTCAGGTGAAGAAGATTCCTGGTAGATCTCCTCTGTCATTGGAGTCTGAAGATTCCGACCTGCAGCAGGGCTTCACCGGGCGGTTCAGTCGTTGTAGGGGTCCTCTTCCATCAGCTCCTCGTCGGTTCTTTCATTCCAGTGGTAACTTTGCCTTTCCAATCCCAGAGACCTGCTTTTTATGGAGTTTTCCCCCATTCACACAGCCTGGCTGTCAATCACACAGCAGGGTGGCTGTCCTGGCGGGACATTCACCTAGCCAATCAAACAGGAGTGCGACTTGGGTTACCAGGTCCTTAAACCTCTCCTTCACATCCTGCCTACCCAGACTTTCAGGCGCCTAAGGAGGGCTTCTGTGTAGAAGCCCGCGAAAAGACGGTGAACATAGGAACCAAACCTGCTTTGGCGCGTTGAGTAAAACATGAGAAAGACATTTTCAAAGAGAGATGGCGAATAAACACAGCCGGAACCGTATAAAAAAGTATATGGTATAGCGGGTTTAAGTTCGAGGCTACGTAGATAGCCTAAAACACTAGGGTGTAGGTTTATTTAAGATAACCGCAGTAGGAAAAATAGGGTAGTTACCACTGCCACCAGCCACCTCTTGATGAAAAGGGAGCGAAACATTGCTCCAAGAGAAACAAACAAAAAGGGATAAGTATTAACCCTTTCCAGTACTCTATGTAAGATAGTTTGTACTGGGTCTGTGGATTTCAAAAGACTAATAAAGTTAATGGTAACTTTACATGTTCTGGGAGACAGTAGTCAGTCCCAGAAAATTGAATCTGATTTGGGAAGTCTAAAAGACAACCCTGTGTCAATGCACTGAAGGTGCTGTGTAAAACACAGTAATAAGATGATGCCTATGGAGTAGGTGAGGCTCCACAGTCTATGAACACAAGGACATGTTAAACACACAAAGCAAAGCACATGTAAGAGTGGGGAAAAAAGGCTCACACTCCTACCAAGTGAAAAAATAAATCCTAGAAATCCAGCAAAGCTACTGAGGGACTCAGTAGGTAAGGGACATTAGCCATTCTGGAGAATTCTCCCTAACACTCGCATACCCCCCCCCAGATTAGGGGACAGGAGGATCTAATTCACTGACGGATGAATCTCTACCTCTAGTCGGTTAAAAACATCCTAGAGAGACCATCAGCATTTTGGCGGTGACATACTGCTCTGTGCTCAATGGTGAAATCAATCCCCTGCAGGTAGATTGACCATCTTAAAAGTTTTGGGGGTTCTCCTTTCATTTGCATTAACCATCTCAAGGGTTGGTGGTCTGTCTGAATTACAAAAGTAGATCCATACAAGTATGGTCTAAACTACTTCAGAGACCACACAATGGCAAAAGATTCATGCTCTATGGTTGCCCACCTTGTTTCTGGTTCCTTCAGTTTCCTACTAATGAAGCAAATGGGGTGCTCCCTACCTTTCTCATCCAGTTGACTAAGGAATGCACCTATACCTGTATTGGATGCATCAGTCTGCACAATGAAGGGTTGGTGATAATTAGGAGCGCTTAGGACTGGAGCTTGACAAAGGGCTGTATTCAGGTTTTCAAAGGCTTGAGTGCACTCCTCATTCCATCTAACCTTTTTATGGATTTTTGGAGAGGAGATCACATTCAAGGGAGAAGCTATGGTCCCATAGTTTTCTATGAAATTCCTGTAGTACCCAGTGAGACCTAGGGAAGCTCTCACTTTGGTATGAGTAGTATGGGTATGCCCAGTTTTGTACAGCTTGTACTTTGCTAGGCAATGGCCTTATTTTACCTCCTCCTACCTCATGACTAAGGTAGACCACTTCGCTCTGACCAATTTGACATTTGCTTGCCTTTATGGTCAGATGGGCATGCTGAAGAGCCTGCAAAACATATCCTAAGTGATCAACATGTTCTTTCCACGTAGGGCTGAACACTGCAATGTCATCCAAGTATGCCATGCAGAAGTCCTCCATCCCATTCAGAACCTGATTGACCATCCTTTGGAATGCAGCAGGTGCATTCTTTAATCCAAAAGGCATAACCGTTAACTGGTAGAGGCCTGCTGGGGTTGAGAATGCAGTTTTCTCCTTGGCATGGTCTGTCAGGGCTATTTGCCAATAGCCTGACGTCAGATCAAATGTACTGAGGTACTTGGCTGAACCAAGTCTATCCACCAGTTCATCTGTCCTTGGCAAAGGATCGGCATCAGTCTTAGTGACTGCATTTAGAGCTCTATAGTCCACACAAAATCTCAACTCCTTGGATCCTGCCTTTGGTATAAGAACAACTGGGCTAGACCAGGGGCTGGTAGAGGGCTCTATAAGCCCGAGATAAAGCATCTTGTTGACCTCTCATTTGATGTGGGATTTCACATGTTCTGACATTCTGTAACCTCTGCTTTTCACAGGTAAACAGTCACCAGTGAGAATATCATGCTGGCCCCAAGGGGTCAAGCCTGGTGATAGTGAAAACAGGGAGGCAAGCTGATTTTACTGAATTGTGCACTCCTCCTGTTGTTCAGAAATCAGTTGAGAAGAGAGATTCACTCCTTCTATTTTCTCATCCAAAGGTTGGCCTCTGAGGAGGTCAGGTAGAGGCTCACTCTCCTCCTCCTCTTGAGCTGAAGCTAGAAGCAAAGCTCCTAGTTCTGGTCTCAAGACATATGTCTTCAAACGGTTGGAGTGAAAGACTTTGGGAGCCTCCTTAGGTCTGCCTAAGTTTGCCCACAAACTTGAAGGGTCCTATCCATTTGTCCTATAAGGCCTTCTGCCTTGTTGGCACCATAACTAATACAAGCTGGTCTTCAGTAAACTCAACCATGCTGGCCTTCTGGTCATGCCAATGTTTGACCAGAGCCTGGCCTGCTTTTAAGTTACCACTAGCTTCTGCCAGCATGTGTGACATTCTCCTCCGGAGAACTATCACATAGTCAGTCACTCTGACTGGCTTGGGGGAAGGCGCACTCTCCAACCCCTCCTTGTTCAGGGCCAATGGACCTCTGACTGGATGGCCCTCGAGAAGTTCAAAGGGACTGTATCCAACTCCCTCCTGAGGGACCTCTCTATAAGCAAAGAGAAGGCATGGCAGTAGAAGGTCCCACTTTTTTTAAGGGGTTCCTCTAAAGCACCTATCATGCTCTTCATAGTATGATTAAACCTCTCTACCAGTCCGTTTGTTTGTGTATGGTAGACTGTAGAGAACTTGTAAGTGACACCACCGTTTTCCCACATGGCTTGCATGTAGTGGGACATAAAATCAGATCCCCTGTCGGATATAACTTCCTTAGGAAACCCTACTCTGGTAAAAATTCCAAGTAGAGCCTTAGCCACAGCCTGAGTTGTAACAGTTCTCATAGGTATGGCTTCTGGGTATCTTGTAGCATGGTCTTCTACAACCAGGAGAAACCTTTTCCCTGAAGATTTTGGAGGGTCAAGGGGGCCAACAAAGTTGATGCCCACCCTCTCAAAAGGAACTCCCACCACTGGGAGAGTCACCAGTTGTGCCACATTCTTGGCTCCACTCTTTCCAGAGGTTTGGCAAGTGTGACAGCTCCTGCAGAATTTGTCAACTTCTTGGGCCAGTAGAAGTATAAGGAGAGCCTCTCCCTGGTCTTTTTGAAGCTCAAATGACCAGCCAAAGGTATCTCATGGGCCAACTGTAGGAACTGGAGTCTGTTAGCAAGGGGTACTACAATTATTTTGCAGTCCCCAGGGATAGACTCTGTTGGTTCACTGTAGAAGAGGCCATCTTCCCAGCTTAACCTATGCTTTCCAACTTCTTGCCCATCAGGTTGGTTAGCAGCCTGTTGTTGAAGACCCTCGAGAGTAGGACACTCTCTTTGTTCTCTGCTGAAGTCTACCCTGTTGGGTCCACCTTCTGCCAGTAAAGACTGCAGCTCAGGATGGTCAACAGGGTCAAGATCTCAAACCAAAACAGTGTCTTCTTCCAGATCTGACATCCTGCCTACCCAGACTTTCAGATCTGGCTCAACCACACAAGGTTGTACCTCACACACTACCTCAACAGGTGGAGGGATCACAGGTGTGATCTTAGAAAAACTTGGGGATGTCCTTGTTGGTAGCACAGGGGTGCTGTCTGACTTTTTCCTTGAGGTCTTGGGTTTCCCCTTTGCCTCTTTCTTTCCAGAAATAGTAGTGAACAACTCCTGTGGAGTGGGGTGATAGTTTCCTCTATCAAATCTTCTGGTGAGCCTCTCAAGGCCCTCTCCCTTGCAGGCCTAGTGAGCTCCTGTCTCCTCTTACTGGGAGATCTGCGGGTACTTGACACAACTCCAAGAGTTTTCAGGTTGTTACCCAGCAGAACTCTCCCAGGAACTTCACTCTGCACACTAACAGGTATTTTGACAGTCATATCATTACACTGGAAGAGAGCTGGTAACTGGGGAAGCATTTGTACAGGGCCTCCAGCTAACTTTGCGAGGCGTTTGGGGGCCTTAGCAACATCCTTCACCTTCAAAATGATTTATCCATCACAGTTATGCTAGCTCCAGTGTCTCGGATGGCAGGGTCTCCTGTCCATTTACAAGAACACTATCTTTATAATACTCTTTAGTATTATCTGGGATGGAATTATAGACATTTAGGTTATGTTGTTCCCACAAGCCCAGGGACACTAAAGAAACACTAGCTGAGACTATCTTGGGTTCATCAGCCAGTATGTGAAAGTTTCCACTTGCCATAGGTACTTCTTCCTTTGGGTAGAAGGCTAAGGAGACAGCATGGACCCCTGAAGGTTTACCCTTACATCTGGGATGCCCCTTCACATGGTCAGTTGACCAACAAGCATAACATTTCCCAAATGTCTTGATGAATGGGGGTTTGTTCTGACCTCCATCTGGTTATGGTCCAGGTGGTGCACTTGCCTGATTCCGTTTTCCCTGTGGTTTACCCTTATGTTGCTGTTTGTGGCCCTCTTTTGGATTGGAGGTATTATAATTCTCCTTGTTATCTTTCTTTGGCTGCTTTCCCTCATCCTCCTTCTGAGTTGCCCCGGAATCCTTGTGAGTAGCCCTGTTGGCAACCCACAAGTCGGCAGCCTTAGCTAACTTCTTTGGGTCTATCTCCTTAGAATCAGCCAAGAGTTGTCTGAGCTCAGGAGAGCAGGCATCATCAATTGACTAAAACATAACAAGACTTCTCATACCTTCATAAGTGTTTACTCTGTAACCCTTAATCCACCATGTAAGTTTTTCAAACAGTCACACACCCAGGTAGCCCAAGGGGTACCATCATGCTTTTTGAGGGCCCTAAACCTCTTAAGGCACTGGGAAGGGGTCTTCCCAAATCTAGCAATTAAAGCTAGCTTCACACACTCATAATCCATCCTATCCACCTCCCCCACCTCCATCACAACATCAGATGCAAAAGTGGGTAGCCTAGAGAAGAGCCAGGGAAGCAAATGATTCCCTGTAAGACCTTGAATCCTATGGTTATATTCAAACATTGCCAACCAATCCACAATATCAAGCTTAACCTCATACATACCCACAATTTCTTTAGGCAAGCGGGGTCTCTTAGGACTGGAAGACCTAGAAGACTCTGGGAGAGAAGCATTTTAAAGAGATAACATTTTCATTTGTAGTTCATGATTCAACTCCATTTCTCTGAACTTAAGTTCAGTTTGAGCATTTAAACGTTTGAATTCCAATTCAAGCCTCATCTTTTCTAGAGCAATGAATTCAGGACTGAGTGTAAGACCTGGCGGGGTCCCAGTGGACAAAGGTTGAGGTTGTTGAGCAGATAAGGGAGCAGTGGGGCCTACATTATGAGACACATCTACTTCCTCTAACTCATCAATAATAGACACATTATCATCCTCATTATTTTCCACATTTGCTGAGAGGTCAGGTATTTCAGACACACCCTCCAGACTTTGTTTCTCTAACAACCTTTCACTCAATTCAGACCTTTTCCCTTTAACTGAGAGATTACTTTCCCTACACATATTTTTTAAATAATGCACAGTGTAACTAAGGAGGGTCTCCTGACTGTAGCTTTCCATATCAGACATGATTAATATTGCTTTTTAGTGATGTTTAGCCTAGTGGTTAGTTGATCCAAGGTAATAGCAGCACTCTAAGTGTAATCACTATACTTGATCCTCACTGCTGTACACCAGTGTTAGGCAGAATTATATGCAGTACCCTTTGGGAACACCACACACAATTAGGACTACAAGTGACAGTACAAATTCACCTTTGGTACAAGCCTGTACTACACAGTAAAGTGGTAGCGATGGCTGAGCAGCCAGACCTATCTCAAGAGCAAGTGAGCAGAATCAATAGTTACACAAAGGACAGCAATTACTATGATTCAAACAAACACTGACTCAAGGTTTCAGAGTAAAATAATATACATTTATTTACACATCAGTTGTAAACATTTTCACTAAAGTAAAGCAGTTCAAAAATCACACTCTTAATACACCACACCACTCCCAATAGATTCTGGACAAGTTAAACTCAAAACAAAGTGTGAGCAAAATGGCACTCCAGCAATTTAAAAAGGGAGGGAAAAACAAAGTTAGACTACAATTGAGCAGTACCATCAGGTAAGTAAGCAGGGAAATCTAGAAAGAGGAACTACAGTGATGGAATCAAATCAAAAAGGCTTAGGATCAAAGTCAATAGGACAAAAGTCTTTTGCTCAAGATCACACAGTTCAGGGTAGTTTGTGGTTAAGTCTTTGCCAAGAGTTCCGGACGAAGTTGGTCATCAGAAAAGTTAGTTTAAAGAGTAGAGAAGGACACGCCCTCGGATTGGCGAAAGGTTTCACACACCTTCACTGTGGCTGGACGAAACGAACAACCGGATTTGCACAGTACCTTTAAATGAAGAAGAATCTGTAGCTGAGGCGGACGTTCCTGGCAGTTCCTGCAGGCTCACGGTTCCTGAAGCGACTGTCGGACTGACATGAAGAAGGAAGACTGGAGGGTCATGCACTGCCCAGGGAAGAAGCCAGCAGCAGAGCAAAGCAACAAATAAAAGGTGCGCTCCTTAAAACCCTTAAAAATCCTTAAAAATCTGACCTTCCTGGCTATCCGGTTCACTGTAGCTCTGTACAGCAAATTCGACCAGAGGAGGGAGTCCTGGCTTGCAGTTTGGGTGAACTGGTTGGTCCCACCAGCTCAGGGGAAGAAGATTCCTGGTAGATCTCCTCTGTCGTTGGAGTCTGAAGATTCCGACCTGCAGCAGGGCTTCACCGGGAGGTTCAGTCGTTGTAGGGGTCCTCTTCCATCAGCTCCTCATCGGCTCTTTTGTTCCAATGGCGACTCTGCCTTTCCAATCCCAGAGACCTGCTTTTTATGCAGTTTTCCCCCATTCACACAGCCTGGCTGTCAATCACACAGCAGGGTGGCTGTCCTGGCGGGACAGTCACTTAGCCAATCAAACAGGAGTGCGACTTGGGTTACCAAGGGAACCGATGGCAGGGGTCCTAAAACGCCTCCCTCACATCCTGCCTACCCAGACTTTCAGGTGCCTAAGGAGGGCTTCTGTGTAGAAGCCCGCGAAAAGACCGTGAACATAGGAACCAAACCTGGTTTGGCGCGCAGAGTAAAACACGAGAAAGACCTTTTCAAAAAGAAATGGTGAAAAAACCCTGCCGGAACCATATAAAAACGTACATGGTCTAGCGGGTTTAAGTTCGAGGCTACCAAGATAGCCTAAAACACTACTAGGGTTATTTTAGATAACCGCGGTAGGAAAAATAGGGTAGTTTACACTACTGAAGTTGCTGTGTAACACACAGTAAAAAGATGATGCCTATGGAGTAGGTGAGGCTCCACAGTCTATGAATACAAGGAAATGTTAAACACACACAGCAAAACACATGTAAGAGTGAGAAAAAAGACTCACACTCTTACCAGGTGAAAAAATAAATCTTACAAATCCAGCAAAGCTGCTGAGGGACTCTGTAGGTAAGGGAAATTAGCCATTCTGGAGAATTCTCCCTAACATGGGCACACACTGTACAAAACTGCTCAGCCTACAACCGTATCACCTAGCAGAAATCTTTTGGCGTGTCCTCTCCACGGAAGAAGGACCTACACAAACCTACCAAGAGGTATAAGAGAGCTCACTATCAGGGTTTCCTGCAATACCAGGCTTTTCCCACACCTTCACCGCGGCTGGACAAAACGAACAACCGGATTTGCACAATACCTTTAAATGAAGAAGCTGTAGCTGAGGCAGACGTTCCTGGCAGTTCCTGCAGGCTCACAGTTCTCAGTCAAAGTGACTGAGATGGACAACGATCGGGGAAGAGCAGCATGAACAACAACAAAAAATTTCAAACAGGGCTCAAACCACATTCTAACCTCATACAATAACCAGCACTAAACTTGCCTTAACACCAGAGGACCAGCTGACCAAATAAACTTCGGTTGACAAAACTAACTCAAGCTCTGTGAACTGTACAGGTCATTTTACATCACAAATACACAAATTACGTGACATCCACTCCAAGCAAGAGGCAAGCCTGTAAGCAGGAAAAAAAAAACACATCATAAATCCTGCTGAAAACACCTGTGATAACTGCAGTGACAAAAATCACACACATTTCCCAAAATTCCACAACAAAATAAAGTGTGGGAGGTATCCAAACCCACACACGAGGCTTAGGATCCTAACACACATTATAGACTTGTCAAAACCCAAATTCAAGGTAAAAAAAGAAAACCTTAATACTCTTGCCGGCATATCATTCACTCAAGAAATCAAACAAACTCCTGACCATCTGCTTACAAGCAGATAACATGCATGCATCACAACAGGCATTCATGTCATGTTGGCTAACTGATAACTATGTCTTATATTGTGTTTAGCCGCACACAATAACATATAAGCCATAAAAAAATCAGTGATGTCTTACAAGTCCATGTGGTATTAACCAGATTAACCTAAAAATCCTCAAAAAGTTAAAATCTAACAAGAGTCTAGTCACACAACCAAAGAGCCAGCATTCAATCAAATCCTCCAAATATCATAGATAGACATTCAAACAATCCAGACAAACATTCAAATGGACAAGACATTTTCCTAAAATATAAATAATGCCTAAATGTCTGTGCTGCAATAATAACAATTCTAATCCTGAAATGTCTCAGTAAATGTTAAAATACCTACACACAATGAAAACATTAAGGGGGTAATTCATAGAATTTAGTGCACAAGTGGCGCACGCGGCTGGCGCACAGTGTGCGCGTGCGAATCTCTGCGCCAGCCGCATGCGCTAAAATCCATTTCCGCGCACAGCGTTTTCATGGATTTTAGCTACCAAAACAGCGAGCCGGCAGCAGCGCCATTTATGCCCCCAAAAACACCCCTCACGCAGGGAAAAGCCATCAAAATCCCCAATCCAGCGCAAAGGGCTGCGCTAACCCTGTACCAGCACGGCAAGCGGGGAACGTGTATTACTGGGGTTCGTGGGAAGTTTCACATGCGATTGGCCCTGTGCAAGTGGGGTATGTGTATTACTGGGGTTCGCGGGAAGTTTCCCACGCGAAAGGGCCTGTGCGAGTGGGGTACATGTATTACTGGGGTTTGTGGGAAGTTTCACACGCAAAAGGGCCTGTGCGAGTGGGGTACGTGTATTACTGGGGTTCGCGGTAAGTTTCACATGCGAAAGGGCCTGTGCGAGTGGGGTACGTGTATTACTGGGGTTCGCGGGAAGTTTCACACGCGAGAGGGCCTGTGCGAGTGGGGTATGTGCATTACTGGGGTTTGCGGGAATTTTCACACGCGAAAGGGCATGTGCGAGTGGGGTACGTGTATTACTGGGGTTCGCGGGAAGTTTCACATGCGAAAGGGCCTGTGCGAGTGGGGTACGTGTATTATTGAGGTTTGCGGGAAGTTTCACACGTGAAAGGGCGTGTGCGAGTGGGGTATGTGTATTACTGGGGTTCGCCGGAGGTTTCACACGCGAAAGGGCCTGTGCGAGTGGGGTACGTGTATTACTGGGGTTCGCGGGAAGTCTCACACACGATTTGAGCAGGGTATGTGTATTCCTCCCAGGTGTTCCCACTACACCCTCCACGGCCCCTGCAGGCAGCCCACACAACAGGGGAGTACCCTGCACCCCTGGTCATGTCCCGCAGGCAGCCCATCCACCATGGGCATGCCCCCCAACCAAACCACTTGTCAGCTTGCACTACTGATCACCAACTCATGTCCCCCAGGACTCCCCCAGCCAGCAGGCACCCACTCATGTCCCACTCATGTCTGCCTGAACCCCCGCCCCCCAGCAGTGCGGGGCACCTGCCAGCAGGCCCCCACTCATGTACCCCTGCACCCCCACCCCCCAGCAGTGCAGGGCACCTGCCAGCAGGCCCCCACTCATGTCCCACTCTTGTCCCGCAGCGCCCCCCGCCCCAGCAGTGCAGGGCACCTGCCAGCAGGTCCCCACTCATGTCCCACTCATGTCCCCCGACACCCGTCCCGGCAGTGCGGGGCACCTGCCAGCAGGCCCCCACTCATGTCCCCCTGCACCCCCACCCCCCAGCAGTACAGGGCACCTGCCAGCAGGCCCCCACTCATGTCCCCCTGCACCCCCACCCCCCCGAAGTGCAGGGCACATGCCAGCAGGCCCACACTCATGTCCCACTCATGTCCCCCTGCCCCCACCTCATGACGATCCTCAATAATGGCCCTTATGGCCAGCCTCCCCAGCCCAAAGACCCAACCAAGTACTGCATCCACCCACATAGAAAAGGCAATTACATGATACAACCCTAAAGGCAAGTATGTAAATGAACACATGTCCGTCAAACACACACAATGGGTGCAAGTGAATGTGAAAACCCATATCATGACATGCATGAAACCAATGAGATAATACCACACATCGAAGTATGAAGAAAAAAATGTATTAAACACAACATGAATGTAATTAAAAGAAAACACACAACAATGGGAATAATTAAAGACATGCTACATGTCCGTAAAAGAATAAAAAACAAGAAATCATAATCCAAAGAAATCCAAATGAAATGGTGTCCAAAGTCGCAGTCCAACAAAGCAAATCCAAGGGAAAAAAGAAAGTGAAATCCATTGCTCCATGGTGAAAATAAAAAAAAATGAGAATAATCCAATGGTGAACTATGTACAAATGAACAATCCAGGGTCCATGAGCCCAACTGATGAAATGAAACCTACCAAAAATACTACCTAATAAAAAACTATATACAAAAATGTGGTGCATTGTCCAAGCGCAACCAAAATAAAAAAGAAAAGGAAAGGAAACCTAACACTATCTAACTATATACAATGGCGGCGGGCAAGTCCTGAGGCTCACTCTGTGGTGTCCCGGGCCCCAAGGTCTCGCAGGGAGGCACTCATGGCCTGTTCCAACTCCCTGCAAGTCGCCTCGAGGCACTCTGACCGCCTCAACGCCCGATGCATGGAGAACTCCGCCCTGACCACGGTGAGCCGCGCCTCTTCCACCCACCGACGCTCCGCATCTATGTGCTGGCCCAACCGCAGCCACATGGAAGACACATCCATTCCAGGGTCCTCCTGCCCTCTGGCCGATGCCTGCCCCCCTGATGTCGATGGCCCCGAGCCATCATTGCTCCCACCTAGAGCCTGCTCCTGCTGCTGCTGCTGTCCATGTGCCCTGTCCGATGATGCCTGCACATCCTCCATCAGCTGGTCTCCAGTTGTGGTGTCCACCCCTGCTGGACCGCCGACTCCCGACTGTGGTAGGGATGGAATCTCCACCAAGCTGGCTGTGTTGGTCAGGCCAGGTCCACAGGGGACCCTGGTGGAATCTGGGCCGGAAGACAGCAGGGAGAACGACTGGCGCATAGTCTCCACAGAGGAGGAGAGGTCCGCCAGAGTGCGCGTCACATGCAGGAACCCACCAACCAGGGCCCCTCCCAACAGTGCCACGTTTCGACGCTGCTCGTCGTGATGGCGTGCGTTCTCTGCCCAGGAAGAATGCACGTCATCACGAATGTCATGTGTGCGCAACGCAACACCAATCAGGACGGAGGCCATACGTTCATGGGACCCCTCGTCCGCAGGTAGTGAAGAGGCAGATGACATGGCACTCTCCCCTACCTGCGGACGGGCCTGGGACGGGGCCTCCCTGCTGGTGCATGGTAGTGCAGTCACAGGGTCAAGGACAGGGACATGCACAGGCCCCTCCGCAGTGACCTGTGCTGCCTCCTGACCCTGGCCCTGGACTGCACCACTTGCACCAGTGGTACTACCCCTACCAGGCCCCATATGCGGCTCAGTAGCAGGCTCCTCCTCTGTGGAGACCACCAACCTGGATGTCTCTGTACCGTCTTCTGCCATTGCAAGCCCCTGTGGGGGCTCACCCGGCCCTTCCTCCACAGCCGTAGTGGTAGACGCGGCACCAGCCCCCTCACTCCCGGATGATGGCAAGTCCTGGGAGGGTGGCTGGGCCTTGCGTCGCCGCCCAGTGGAGGCATCCCCGCCGCTTGGCTCCACAGCGCCGTCTCCGCCCTCTTCTTCACTTGATGCTGCGTAGAGGGAGATATAGAACACAAGCATCAGGGTACAGTACAATATTCCCCTAGATAGGAAGCAATAACACATGAGTGGCAGTGTCTAACGTCACTTCCATCCTGTCCCTCCACAACCCATGGGTGAATGCACGCAACACACATGCATAAACAGGCATGGCGCCTGCAATCAACATCAGAATCCATGTACATGGGCCTCTATTAATCAAAATGTTGCCTTCAAACTCACATGCATCCTGGCTCACGCTGATCCCATGCACACACATCACCGGAGGGTCATGCATCATGCCTTGTACACCACAGACACAGTGGATAGACACAGTGCATACAACAGTGACCGCACTGCATGAGTGAATCTACACATCATCACGGACATGTGCCATGAATCCATGGTTTATCAAAGTCACAGACACACTTCTCAGACACACACACATGTGCACCATACATGTACATGACAGCAGCACCCATCCCTCACACCCCCACCATGTGTAAGAACAGACACTGGCATGCTTTCATGTGTGCATTTGTCATACAGCTCCCCATGTAGCATTGGAACTCGTGCACCAACCATGTGATTCGCACATTACTGGTCTCACCTGCATGACCATGATGTCCCTGCACACACACATCCATACATGGCCCATGTCACACATACAGGCAAGTATCAGACTACCAGCACACTGCAACATGCCCTGTCTCGCACACCAATGCTTGGCCACTTACCGGTCAACTCCAGACGGGTCTTCCTCTGAAGGATCTGGGCGTGGAGCGCTGGGCATACGTGTTCCAGGACCCTCATCTGGATGTCACTCATGCTGACCCGGTCCCCCTCCGCGAGGCGCCGGGCCTTGTGGAGGGTCCTGGACCTGAAGTCCTCCCAGCACTTCTTCACGTGCTTGATGTTGCGGGTTGCCACCCCCTCCGTGTTGATGGCAACCACTACGTTGTCCCAGATCCTCTCCCGTCCTTCCTTGTTGGCGCGTGATGTTCCGAAGAGGGCATCATAATGCCCCAGGACATGCTCCACCAGGACACCAACTTCCTTCACACTGAAGCTGGTGGCCCTCTGCCTCTCTGGCTGGGGGTTGCCAGTGGTCTCAGATGGTGTTTGCCCCGACATGGCGACCCCCGAGGCAGGCGTGGGTGGGCAACTGGGTCCTGGGGCTGGGCTGTGGAGCGATGCTATCCCAGTCGGGAGTCTTCTGTTCCAGCATAGGTGGACACAGCAACTGGAACCCTGGCTGACGTGCAGGCACCAAATAGCAGGGCACGTGGGCAGCAGGCAGTCAGGCAGCAGC
The DNA here is from genome assembly GCF_040938575.1 of Ambystoma mexicanum. Lineage (NCBI taxonomy): Eukaryota > Metazoa > Chordata > Amphibia > Caudata > Ambystomatidae > Ambystoma > Ambystoma mexicanum. The sequence continues at coordinate 1,046,676,967 of NC_090924.1, forward strand.
AGATGGCAGGTGGGAGCGTGCTCGGGGGTCTGGGGGGCAGGAAAATGGCCTTCAGGGCAGGAGCGTGGTCTTCCGTGTGTGTACGCATGGCCAGCTTGATACGGAGTGAATTGGCAGGTGCAAAAAGTGCACGTCAGTGTGAAATCCAAGGAAAGGCCCTTAGAGCGTAAGCGCGTCTGTGAGGTATCGCGCACGGGCGTTACCCTGGCACGGGTTGAAGTTCCCACGTGGCTTTCCATTGCTCTGTACGTGCTTTTCGTGGGGTGCGGGCGTGTGTTTTCCAGCCGTTGGGGTTCACACGCTATTACTTCACAGCGGGTGGGTGTTGGCTACGCGTTCTTCTACACACAAGGCAGAAGGTGAGTGGTATCCCACTCGCACAGGGCCAATCGCGTGTAAAACTTCCCACGAACCCCAGGAATACACGTACCCCACTCACACAGGGCCAATCCCATGTAAAACTTCCCGCGAACCCCAGTAATACACGTACCCCACTCGCACAGGGCCCTTTCGCACGTAAAACTTCCCGCGAACCCCATTAATACACGTACCCCACTCGCACAGGGCCTTTTCGCGTGTAAAACTTCCCACGAACCCCAGTAATACACGTATCCCACTCGCACAGGGCCAATCGTGTGTAAAACTAGCCGCGAACCCCAGTAATACACGTACCCCACTCGCACAGGGCCCTTTCACGTGTAGAACTTCCCGCGAACCCCAGTAATACACGTACCCCACTCGCACAGGGCCAATCCCGTGTGAAACTTCCTGCGAACCCCAGGAATACACGTACCTCACTCGCACAGGGCCAATCGCATGTAAAACTTCCCACGAACCCCAGTAATACACGTACCCACTCGCACAGCGCCCTTTCACGTGTAAAACTTTCCGTGAACCGCAGTAATACACGTACTCCACTCGCACAGGGCTCTTTCGTGTGTAAAACTTCCTGCGAACCACAGTAATACACGTACCCCACTCGCACAGGGCCAATCGCGTGTGAAACTTCCCGCGAACCCCAGGAATACACGTACCCCACTCGCACGGGGCCAATAGCGTGTAAAACTTTCCCCGAACCCCAGTAATACACGTACCCCACTCGCACAGGGCCCTTTCGCGTGTAAAACTTCCTGCGAACCCCAGTAATACACATACCCCACTCGCACAGGACCCTTTCGCGTGTAAAACTTCCTGCGAACCCCAGTAATACACGTACCCCAGTCGCACAGGGCCCTTTCGCGTGTAAAACCTCCCGCGCACCCCCGAAATACACGCACACGCTATTTTTCACACAGCGGGTGTCATGTTCATCGCGTACCCCTTTTTTTTACGGCCATACTGGCCTGCCTGTTGATCGCGTACGTTTTTTTTGGGCTCCTGGCTGCCACACCATACTACGTGTGTCATTTTTGCACGCACGTGGGCTACTGGGGGGCGCTTGTCTCTTTTTCTTCTTTTTATGGGGTGCCTGTGTGTTGCGTGCACGTCATTTATCCCAGGGGGCCACAGTATGGGACATTCATCATAGCTGTATATACGTGCTTTTTATTTGTGCATACTTTTGTAATGCGCAGGGACGCTACCGCCTGCCTTCGTGTGGCGGACGTGTTTAGGCCTGTGCGTGTCTTTGCCCGTGCGCGGGTTTGCCCTATTCGATTCCATGAATACGTGTGGATCGCGTGCGTGTGGGCGTTCCGTGTACTTCCCAGCAGTACTTCCCCAGTTACGCCTTCTTTTTCACACGTTGTTCCCCATTCTGCGTGTTACGCCCCGTGTCCCGCCCCGTGTCCCGCCCCCTTTTTGGTGTGTGCGCAGACGTTGTGCGCTTTCCCTGTGCGCGTCATGCACGGCGTTTGAGCTGTTGCAATGACGTGTGCGCCTGTGTGCGCCACGCTCGGGTTTGGCGCACATCCCAAGGAAAACACGCGAAGGGACTTCCATGAATCGCACGCTGTTTTTTCATGCTTGCGCCTGCTTGCGCCAATATTTTCGGTGCACGTTTGTTCCATGAATCGGCCCCTAAATAACATCACCATGCATATTTCAGAACACACACGCTGATGTAGTTTCCAGTTTTCACTCTTTCTCCCTCATATAAAAGCCTGCCGCACGGAAGAGAAATACAGCCATCTCCCATTGACCGCCCCCACCTCTTGTGGACACAGCATGTGAAATATTACCTTACATAATAACCACAGACACCATTGTAAAGTATTTGAAAATACAAGGTCACAGTTTTATTTGGAGCAACATAAAAATGGAACGTCCCAGCCACATACTAAAGTAATATACATTTCCAGGATGACCTGTGTCATTCCCTGTCTGCACGGGGGCATAAGCAGACATACGCTTCTGGTTCTGACTGCCAGTGTAAACATTCTCGGGACCACTGACATCAGATGCTGTAGCCTCAACTGCCCTGGAGGGGAGTCAGTACCCGTCACTTGGATTTGGCTCGAGCCCGGCTATTTCTGAACCGCTCACGGCCGCAGCGTCAAAACTCATCTCTGGATAGGACCGCCCGACACTCCGCCTGCAACAGAAAAAGACAATTAGATACTGCTGGAAAACATAGCCATAAAAAACACAATGCCCAATACCCCTGGACAAATTATCAACTAAATCTTAACAGTTGGAATGGATGTACATCACTTGGTCATGCGAACACCTCACCAAGCAATGGATTGCCCTATAATACAGATTGCACCAATTAATACTGAAAACATCCTCAATTTCACAATTTTCAATTTAGGCTACCCAACGAAAGGTGAGGGAGGGTGTGGATCACAAGGTGGGGGGACTGCTGAACAAAAAACTGTACTGCTGCAGCCCCCATCTTATAAGTGTCCCCCAAGAGCCTGCGACCGGATGTGAGGTCCTGGGGTCGCCTCTTGAGCCTCAAAGGGGAGCATTAGTAGAGTGTGACCAATGTCGGAATAGGGCGGCCAGAGAGGCAGTCTACTATGTAGGCTATCCCTCTAGTGCCCCTTACGGGGGCCATCAGCCTCTCATCGGGGCGATCCCCCATTGACCGCACCCCATTTTGTGGACACAGCATGTCAAATATTCCCTTACATAATAACCCGAGACACCATTGCAAAGTATTTGGAAACACAAGGTCACAGTTTTATTTGGAGCAACATAAAAATGGGACGGTCCCAGCCACATACTAAAGTAATATACATTTCCAGGATGACCTGTGTCATTCCCTGTCTGTACTGGGGGATAAGTGGACATACGCTTCTGGTTCTGACTGCCAGTCAGTAAACATTCTCGGGACCACTGACATCAGATGCTGTAGCCTCAACTGCCCTGGAGGGGACTCAGTGCCCATCATTTGGATGTGGCTTGAGTCCAGCCATTCCTGAACCGCTCACGGCTGAAGCCGCAACGTCAAAACTCATCTCTGGCTAGGACCGCCCGACACCCTGTCAGGCTTTGGGGGTGGCTTCCCACTGCCCCCAATGCCCCACACATCTATGCCATAATCACCAGAACCTCTTATCTGCAGCCAGCCCTTCTCAATGCCACTTGTATTGCCGTGAGTAAGACATTAATTCCCTTATCAGTCATATGTACACCGTCTGCAGAAAAATGCGATGGGAGGGAATTCAAACAGCAATGTCCAATGAAACCAAGACCCTCAGATTTTATGAATTTCTCCACACTCTTATTCAAGCGCCTCCTAGATTTCTCCATCCCTTCCTGGGAAAGGATGCCATGCCAGAGCTGCCTCGTGGCAATATCTGACCAAAATATGTCAGTGCCAAGTAGCTCCTGACCCACTATGTGCAGGAACACCTGGACCTCGGCCAGCAAGCGACCCCGACCCAAATTGGCAAGGTCATTACCGCCCAGATGGATCACCATCCTTCTAGGTGCGGGCTTCCACTGCAGCTGCCAATGTATTGTGGGTAACAAAGAGTGCCACCTCATCCCGGGTGTACCCAGCCATATCACCCTCGTCCCCCGAAATCCCAAGGGGGGGCCTACTTTCCATTGCAAGGCCTTTTTCTCTGCCCGTGTTATAAAGGAATGACCAATCATCCAAACTGCATCATCGGTTGGTACAAATCATAAGTGTCATCAAAATCACTTTGCTCCTGTTCTATTTGTTAGAAAGAACTACAAGAGCTGTACCGGGCAGCTGTCCTTCAGTGGGGACCCATGCATCTCTATACTTTTACCGTTACATAACTGGTTTTACATTTACTCAACTTAATCATGACCTGTAACCTTGCTGAAAAAGTAAACGTCCTTTAAAGCAATGGCCCTACCTTATGTGTCTCTCTTTGAGGCCGAGACCAACTCGCTAATCCTAAAAGCCCAGAAAAAAGCCCATGCAAAGGCGAGCCTAAATAGGGACAGTTCATATGCATTGAACACACTCCGGCCAAGGCAGCCAGCAACCTTATCAGTAAATCGAATTCAATTGGCTTTCCCTCCCAATTTGCAATAAAAAGCCACTGCTGCTAGGTGAGCTGTTGCCCAGCTTTTAGTCTTTCCTTCCGTATGCGCCCACGCAAACAAATGCGCGGACCTGTTCTTCCAAAGTGTGCTAAGTATATTGCAATGCCACAGTTACCCTCAGGAACCTACCGTAGCTCTGCTGATACCTGAATATGATGCCTGGTGTGAGTGATCGCTCCCCCCAATTCACAGAGCGCCCTGTCCACACTACCAACTGCCACCACTCCTTCTGAAACTGCGCTCCTCTCAGCTTAGCTGCTGGATGGGCCATCCAAAACTTGGTCCACTGAAATGGAGAAAGAGCGTCAGCAGCGACATTCACAGTGCCCTGCACATGCCAGGCTCTATACTCAATTTACTGTATAAGCACACCTCGACCAATCTCCTCAGCAGGCTAAGTACCGCAGGGCACGAGGCAGACTGAAGATTAATGGCTTACACCACAGCCTTGTTGTCGGACCAGAAACATAACCTCTTGTTACCTAACTCCTTTGGCCATAACATGAGTGCTACCACAATGGGAAACAACTCCACCACCTAGATGTTTCTTGTCATACCCTTTTTGTGCAATTGCTGCAGCCAGCGCTGAGCACACAACTCCTGCCCCAAGATAATGACAAATCCTTTACTGCTCGCAGCATCTGAATACATTTGTAACTCAACACTAGTCTCCCAGGGCGTCCTCTGAATCTGAACCCTTTTGAAGCTCTGCAAGAATGTGAGCCACATTCTCAAGTCATCTTCAAGGCCTGCACTGAGGCGGATGTGGTGGTGTTTTTGGGAGACCCCTGCAGTTGACCTATCTAACCTGCATGCAAACACCCTGCTCGCCGGGATTACCTTGGCAGTAAAATTAAGCTTTCCCAAGAGTTGCTGAATTTATTCTAGGATGGTCCTTTCCTTAGCCAAGTTGTTAAGAATCTCTGCTGCCAATCCCTTGATATTTTCCTTTGGCAACCTGCAAGTGCCTTCCTTAGTATCAATTTCTATGCCCAAAAAAGTTAAAACCTTGCAAGAGCCCTGCGTCTTCTCTGAGGTCAATGGTATGCCCATCTTGTTCATCAAGTTTTGAAAGAAAGACAGCTCGAGGGCGCTGTCCTCAGACCCATTCCAGCCAGAAAACATAAAATCATCTAGGTAGTGGACGATGCCCCCCTATGTTCCTTCCTATGGGCTGCCCATTCCAAAATGGTGCTAAATGCCTCAAACTGTGCGCAAGACACTGAGCAACCCATAGGCATGCATTTGTCGACATAAATGCTGCCCTCCCGTTGTAATCCCAGTAAATGAAAGCTGTCTGGGTGTACTGGCAAAAAGCGGAAAGCCAATTCAATGTCTACCTTGGCCAACAGTGCCTTCTTGCCCATGCCGGCCACCACAACCATGTCTTGATCAAAAGCAGCATAGTGCACTGAGCAGTACTCCGGACTGACCCAGTCATTCACTGACTCACCTCTGGGGTATGACAGGTGATGAATTAACCTGAACTTTCCTGATTCCTTTTTGGGCACTGTACCTAGAAGTGATACTATGAAATTGCAAAAGGGGGTGGTGGGGAAAGGGACCAGCAATCCTCCCCAACTCGAGTTCCTTACATATTTTCTTCCCCACAACTAGGGGTCAGGGAGCCCTCGTAGGGGATGTGGAATCCCTCCATAAATCCCCCAGACAGTAAATCCCTCTCATACTGCTTAGGACTTTCATTCGAATACTCCTGTAACACATGTAAATCGATGGGGGAGGGACCCTTGACCTGTAGGCCACTACTGGCCTTCTTTACGCTAGCCCCTGCCGCCACCTTCAGTTTTGATGCATTTCACCACTGGGTGGCTGCCGCCGCATTTTGCGCTCTCATGCGAATACCTGCACTTGGGACACAAGTGCAGTTCCATTTGTTGAATGAATGGCATGGGTAAACACCTGCTTTTTGATCTTCAGAAGGTCTTCCTGAGCCAGCATTGTTGGACCCCTGGTCATTTCCCCCTGTCCCTGGGAGCCATTGTGAAAGGGCCACCCATTTGCCTTCTGGTTGTGGTCGTACTTACCATACCAAGACCTTCTGGAATCTCTGTGTGCCTCATTCAACAGACTGCTGGCCCTCTCTCTGGCTCCCATGAAGGAAACCCATCCCTCCATGTCTTTCTGATCCCAAGTCATTTTGGGAATCAAGGCAATTTTTTTTTCTAAAGTCCATATCGTTAGCAATCCAACCAGATGAGCCATATTTCTTCTGCTCATTCACAATTGTCTCCCTATATTTCCACAAAGCTGGCCGATGCTCGGGAAATTTTTTCAACCATACTGCTGTCAACAAGGAAATATATTTTCCTCAGCTTGCATTTTCTTGTCATCCTCTTTGCTGATAGTTATGTAAGGGCCTGCAGTCTCAGCTGCCAAAAAGGAGAATATATCGAAATTCTCCCTTGTCCAAATATGCTCTTTCACCTGAAGAGGGATGTGGCACGCCAAAGAGGATCTGCCCGAGAGCATGGGGGAAATGGTGAGAAGTGGTGCGGTGGACCCTGCGTGCGCTGCCCCTTCATCTAATGAACCCTGCTGCACAGGCCCTGTGGGTGTCGGGGCCAGATCAGGTAAGCCAGACACGACCGTGTCCCTTTGACTAAGTGTGGGGAAGGTGCTACAAGCTGAGGCTGCTGGTGCGATCTCTACTCGTTTGTTCAGAGGCCTTTCCCAATGGATCTCCCAGACTCCCTTTGCTACCTGGCCAGTGCCCGCTGTGGGGGGGGAGGGTGCTTCCACCTCCCCTGAACATCCTCACCCTCAGCATTCCCTCTAATGCCATACCAAATGTTTCAGTTTCCAACACATTGCCAGTCGGGAGTACAAGGGCTGCACACTTTGCAGCCCCCTGAGCTGGAAGGGCTGCTGGTGCCAAAGCCAATGCACCCGTACCATCCAAAGCACTGCCATCTATGGCAGGCTTCTCTGCCATGTGTAACTGCACTGGTTGTAACTGCTCGCTACCTACTTGAGCTAAAACAAACTCTTGGAACCCCGCCTGCAGTTTCTTACCCCTGGGTTGACGCTTCCTTTTAGCAGGTTGACCATTGGGGGTGCCACGCTCAGCAGAGGGGTATCGGTCATGGGGGGGCACATCTGACTGCATCATCGTCGTCGCTCCCACTGGGGCTGTTGGGAACCTCCTCGATACTATGGAACATGTCCTGTGATCCTTCGATAGACATGCCGACCTGTGGTAATGGGTACAAACCTAAAAATTAATACACTAAGGGCTGCCTTCACAAGAGGCTGCAGCTACCATTGGCCCTATTTAAATGACCAGAACACGCTCCAACATGCACTTCAATTTCTATTCACCGGCATTTATGCCTTACCAACCTTCTTCTGGTCTTTCCTGGCAAAGTAAAGAAGCCTTACGTGCCGCTTCACCACCCACAGTAGTTGACCTGTATGTAGTACATAAGACATCTCCTGTTAATGCACAAACTCTCCTAATGAGTGCCACCTCACGGTAGTACAGACGAAAGTTCAAAATTAATAATAAATATGGCGATTCATAGTCCCTCTAACCTAGATCATCTATTTATGCAAGCAACAGGGCCAGTTTGCCAATGCTGGGATCGACCCAGTAGATCACACGCACGTATATAACAGCGAGGTCTCCCTCCGCTGATCTATCAACCACCCCTCCCTCCCATATTATACCGTGTGCTGGGGTTAGCTGAGGCGGAACCAGTGTTGTAGAAAAAATCCTCCTCAAAACTTTGCAACAAATTAAATCTTATGGTTGTGGTCCAATTAACAAAGGTACATGCCGTTCATACTGTAGTCGGCCAATTAAATCCCCCCCAAGACCTTTGCATTTGTTGCACTGTAATCTTCCATGTAATGTTTTCAAAATGGGATAACAAAGCAACGAACGCAGAATGCTCTGGTGTGTGAGGGGGGCGCAGGGAATTGCATCTTTCCTGTAAGGCCAGGTGTTCCCTGACTAACAACCCTCCTTACACAAAAGCGATAGTCATGGCACGTATGCCACATAAATGGAAACGTATAGCAGGACACCCACGCCCATGTGCTGTTAAATCCATCAGCTTGCAAGCCGTAAACACAAACATCCTCTAGACGACCATAGCCTGGATGCCGCATATGAAGTACAGTCCCCAGCAATCACATTCTAAACGTGTTTTAACACTGAAAGGCACAGAGGCCACAAATGCACACACATTCCAGGAGACCATGGTCGGGGGGCGCGTATAAATAATGCATAATGCAGCGTCCGCATTGGGTACACTGCGAGCATTGAATTGCGCGGTCCACATTAACCGGCTACGTGGGCCATACATTATGGCAAACCAAGGCCCTGATGGAGCATATGCATTACATTACACAGTGACCATATTGAAATGCGCGGTCACACAATGGACAGCTCGGAGGCCGTAAACACCCACCTATTCTGGGTAGCCATGTCCTTGCGGGCACATGTAGAGTACATAGCCCAGCGGCGGCATAGTAAAAACGCCATTCCGCTTTGGCAGCTCGGATGAAGCAACCACCCACATTTTCTGTAGGACCGTTGCCCGTAGGCCGCATATGAAGCTTGTGCACGGTAGCTGACAGTGGCTCGGTGGGCGTACTACAACAAGCATGTCCTAAAATCCAACGGCTCGAAGGCCGCAAGGGCCTAGCATCCATCACTGCCGCTAAACCCGTCCCAGTATTGCATCTTTCCATACTCTTTGCTCAAGTAAGCCCCACGGCTCGGCAGCTGTTAAATTAGAATCCACCAGAAACTCATGTGTGAAGCAATATAAGCAAATGTGCCGTAAATTACAATACGCAAGATGGCGGCAGCGTATAAACCACTGCACCGCCATTCACCTCTCAAAAGTACAGCATCCCTCACAACGTTTTGTTTCAATTAACACAACGGCTCAGAGGCCAGTTTAAATTAAAATATCAGACACAAACTCCTACTTGAAGCATACAAAATTCCCATCAGGCCAGAACCTCAACATAACAGCAACACTAAACATGAGCCAATTATTAGGTGACCCGCGGTGGCCACTGCTGGCACCAACATCCTGCATACCTACAGATCCTTGTTCGCAATGCTCCTGCGACCTCAATACGACCGAATACCGAATACTCTAGCGATGCATCGACTACCACTTCGCAATCATAATGCAAACGGGGGGCTGCTGAAGAAGAGACTGTCCTGCTGCAGCCCTGCCTCATAAGCGTCCCCCAAGCACCTGTGACCGAATGGCAGGCCCTATGGGACACCTTTTCCACCTCGAAGGGGAGGAAGAGTAGAGTATGATCAACCCCGGCGTGGGGCGCCCGCAGGGGCAGCCAGCTATGTAGGCTGTCCCTCTAGTGCCCCCTACGGGGGGCGGTCAGTCTCTGAGATGTTCCAAAGGTCACTATACCCTTCAGTGACACAGTCGCCCATCATTTTCCAGCAGATCGTAGTAAAAGCAGAGCTCCTGCAAGCCCAACGGTCACAACAACCTCTCAGCTCTTGCATGCCCAACCCCCACTCCCCCATGCACCAAACATCTGGGCAACGCAATCTCTTTCCTTGGCAGCCCTCATTACTGAGGATGCTAAACAAAGGTGGGGCCCATGTTACTCATCTGCTTGGACTCTCCTGTACTTAATAGTGGCTCTGTGTGCAATAAGCTCATTCGTTCCTCTTCTATTTCCGTGAGCGCAGTGCAAGAGATCCTTCACCCTTGGCTGTACATGCAGCCCTCAACCTGACAATTATTTCCTTGATCAGCAGGCACCAGAGGTGCACTATGGTACCTCTCTCTTTCCTCTTTTGGCGTGCAACTCCTGAACAGAGTTTCACTCTCATATTCAGTAGGGTTTCACCAGAGGGATTTAATACTCAGTGTCCCTCTCTTGTCTCTTTGCTTGCCCTGGGTAGATCTCTGCTGTGTATCTTCTGCCAGCTCTATGGCTTGGTAGGCCCCCTGTGTGCACTCGGGCACACTTTTGCCCCTTTAAACTTGCCCAGGGTGGTGGGATAGAACTTCTGGGGGCAGTGAGTCTCCTCTATATTCTACTGCACCCCCCGCAGCAGTTTAATTTCTACTCCTGTACCTTCACAGACTCTTCTTTCCTTGCTTCCCATGTTTGGGTCTGGAGTTGTAAGTATGACTCCAGGAGGCAACGGGTAACATAACTCAAGTTGCATTCATCAAGTTGTCACAAGCAGGTAGCTCAGGATCAGGGCTGAACTCCAAAGGGGACTCACTGGCTCCCACCACCCAGGCTCCCTTCCTCATCACCAGTGTTGTAAGTGTGTCTCCAGCATGCAGCAGGTAAGATCACTCAAATTACATTTATTAGGATGTAACAAGTAGGTATCTCAGGATCAGGGATGAGCCTGAAGGGGACCCACTGGTACCCACTGCCCAGTCTTACATCTTCAACTGCCTGGGCTAGAACACAGTTCACATACAAACATTCCAGAAACACAATACAATCAACATTCTCTCGGTGATATCACACAGCCATGCATCCAAGGGATCAGGATATAACCACAACCTATCTTAGTTTTACAATGAGTGTCACCTTTCATTACACCAGGGAAGGTGCTTGGGCTTTTCTGTTTGGTTTATGGGTTTCGATTGTTTTTCAACAATTAAGTGGTGATTCCCTGATTTATGAGATATGCAATTATTTCAGTCTAAAAGTGCACATTTCAGTATCCTGTGAACTGGTAGATACACTTAAGTCCTGCAGTATGTGTTGCTTTCAATATCAACGTGGCAATATTCCGCTTGAAATTCAATTGTTTCAATCTTTCTGCAAAAAGTCACCTTGTCAATGGTGGTATCTCTATGTAGGTGCCATCCCTGAAATAATGTCATTGGGCAGCTAGGATGCTCACCCCATTGTGATGTACAGCCATATTTAAACTGCCATTATGCACATTTGCTATTCAAAAGGCAAGTGCGGTTTGCTAATCTGCATATGGAGACACAAATTGTTCTTGTGAATATTTTTCATTGCACATTAACAGATCTCCAGATTTGCCTACAGTAGATTTTGAAAACAAGAGGTTTTCAATGCAAACATCTTTGAAAGTGAGCCTCTAAATACTAAATTGAAAACAAGTCCAGAATAAATGTAGGGGAAACAGCCGTGAAAGGTGCAATTTCCCCATGTCCATAAAAGTCGGGTCCTATGTGGTTCTCTGTATTTTAATGCACATTTCAAGTGGAGACCTTAATCATGACAATGGGCCTCATTCCGAGTATGGCGGTAAGGGATAGCGGCCACCGCTAACGAGAGCGGTGGCGGTAATCCCTTACCGCCATACTCCGAGTTCCCTTTGCGCCATGGAGGTTTTAACACCTGCTTTTAGCAGGTGCTAAAAACCATGGCGCTAAGGGACCTTGATGTCCCTTAATTTACGGTGGCGTAATTAACGCCTTCCCCACTCCCATTATGCCCTATGGGGCAAGAATGGGAATGGGGAAGGGTAAATGGGGATTGGGGAATTACCGCCCCGCCAACCTTGGAATGGGGCGGTAATTCCGCCATCCACCAAGGCGCTGCCGGTACGGGTACGGCGTCAACCAAGGCGTTAATAGCGCCATTGGTTAGCGCCGTACTCGGAATGAGGCCCATTGTTCCATATACGTTATAGGATGCACATGATAATTATAACCATGAAAGCCACTTGTTATAGCCTACTGGGATCCAGGCCTCACTAATAATTTCATATATCTGGCACAACTGGCTGGAATGAATATATTTCAATATGTGTAAGGTCGACAATGCAGTGCTTACTATATGTCCATTATTCTTTGTTGCTGTATAGAACCAAACACATAATGTACATGTAGCTACCTTCCTCAAAGCCCATGGGGAGGAAATCCATTGTCAGTCAGAGAGAGATGAATTACATTGCAGTACACCAACATTCTGGAATATCAGCAAGACTGAGGCTTATTGTTAATATGTAAGGATAAAATAAGCACAAATAGCAAGAATAAGATTTGCACTGTGGAGAACCCCACTGCAAAGAAGCCTAAGCAAATGGAAGACAATCCCGGACCAAATGATATCTACTCCTTTTTACTAAAGATGTCGCAAGATGTGGGAGAGATGAAGATGACTCTGAATGACTTGCCGTTGAAGGGGAATCCCTTAGAAAATAGAATATATAGAATATCAGTAAGTAGAAAAGGATACAAGGGAGATGGCTTCTGAAATCTCTGATAGCTGCAGAGCTTACAATGAACTGAAAAGTGAAATGAGCATAGCTATGGCAAAGAATATGGAGTTAGAGATGAAGAGGAGAAATCATAACCTACGTATAGTAGGTCTAGAGGAGAAAGAGGAATCTGGAAAAGACATTAATACATTTGTAATTCCAATACTGTCAGAGGTATCTGGCTGAGGAATCACCAGCTAATCAGAGCTGGAATTTACCTACAGAGTTGGGAAGATAGCACAAGACTGTCCTCGGCATATTACAAGGGTCCTAACAAAGGTCAATGTAAAGAAGAAGATTTTGAAGGCTGCCAGGGAGAAGGATAGTGCTTTATATAAGAATACGTCTATTGCAGTGTTCCTGGATTTTCCAACACATTTGGTGGAAAGGCGTAGGGCCTTCAATAAAGTTAAGACATTGGCTAAGGACAAAATATTAAGATAATAAGATGCTAAAACTGCAATTTTAAAAATGTTTTTTACCAAATGGAAAAAGGAGCACAGAAGAGCCCACAGAGGCTTTGGGATGGGTGAAAGAAATTCAAACAACTCTGACATGTAGATATCTTGCACCCCAAGACCCCTTGGTAATGTTCATTCATACTTGCCATTCAGTATTAGTACTTTAGTTACTGTAAAGTTAGCACTGCCTCATCATGACAGTTAAACAATTTAATGGTGTTGAGCTAGTTGATATGGGTCCCACGGGTAAAGAGAATTTGAATTACGCGCGCCATATTGGTGGCTGGGGTGACAGTGATGTTGACATAATGTGACAATTTAGCATGAATCCAGTGTAGCTAATTGGAATGATATATGCATTATTTTTCGTGTGGTTGGTGTTTTAGTTGATATATTTTCGAATTGGATGTATGCAGCAAGATACATGTCAAAACTGTGGATACAATATAAACGCAATATAGATGTGTCAGGCCACAAAGCACTTAACAATCAGGCAGCCAGGGCTCTACATTTGCAGACAAGGTAGGAGATTTGCAATGGGAAAATCGGTGTGAGGGGATGCGGTAGTCCTGAACATACATGTATAGTACCCATCATGGGGGTCTCTAGGGAAATAGGTTGTGGGCAGCATGAATACACAGATCTGTTTTGCTGCAGAGTTCTCTGATAAGTTAGGAATTGTGCTGACTGAAAACCTGGTTTGGGCAATTGAACTCTGTGTGACTGAGAAACTAGTTTTACAAGGTTGGGGAAAGACAGCAGCAGCTGCGATGAATATCAGATGGTCAGTTTCGGGCTGGCCTTTTTTATGGCCTAGGTGCATTGTGAAGGGGAGATGCAATCTCGGTAAGTATATAGGAGTCTGTTATTGAATCACTGGATGATTCGTGCCACCTGGTAGCGCTGGATTTTAGGGCTGGACAATTAAACCTGATGCGGGTTGCTTGCAGGGAAAGGAGCACCGATAGGGTTTTCAATAGAGTTGCCAAGGTGTGGGTTGGGCCCATATGGGCTGCAATGGTAAGTGACATAGTTTAGAATTAAATGTGGGCAATAAAATCAGCAACAATAGATCAAAAGGAAATGTGTTTACCCTCCTCCTCTTCACATCAATGGTATTTTCATAGAAAAGCTCTGTGCGTCACAAGTAGGGGTAAAGGTTTCTAACCAGATGGAACCTGTGATAATTGAAATTGTTTGTAAATTGTGTAAACTGTGTAACTAGGAGCCGAGGCTATGACCAAATATGGAAAGGCCCTAGAGAGGGTTGTAGTGTAAATATGAAACATGCAATTGTAAGTTAAAGAGGATGGTGCTTAGATAATGATCCAATAAGAAGTGTGGGAACTGAAGGGAATATGGTTACATTGTATAGGTTTAACCAGTCATGTGTGGGGGGTTGACTCTGCAACAAAACCTTTGGGAGTGTTTTATCTGTTGCAGATTGTATGAAATGTGTGTTCTTTGTGTGGTTCATGGAGACAGGTTAGTTTGACACTTTGATGTCATTTAAAACTCCCGGCCATTTGTAAAATAAACTTGCTTACAGACAAAGTGTGTTCGTACTCCTTAAGGGTGGGGCTTCTTTTAGTTATGGTGATCAAAAGGCCCACTCCTACATTTGGCATTCCTCGGTGGACTGCTGGCTCTCCGAGACATTAGGGGTCTCCGGTCTGCCTAGCTTGGCTGCGGAGCTTCTCTGCAGGGACCAGTCTTCATGCTCGACAAGGATGAGGGCTACAGGTACCATATTGGATAAAAGCCTGTCTGCACTCTTCCCCCCACCACCGTGGAGGTGTGGTACCGTGGCCCGGCTGCGTGGTCCAGATTAAAGGAGCACTACGTTGGAGCGCTTTGGGATTCACTTTCATGAGAGTGTATCTTTGCTAGGTAAAGCAAGAGGGTAACGGGGAGTAGAAATAAGGGGTCCTTTTCTACTTTGTATTCTTGAATAGGGCAAGATAGGTGTGTATAAGGTTAGATAAGGTCAAGTAGGTTGGAAGAGTGTTTTTGGAGGAGTGAATTAATTGTTCTGTGTCGTAAGCTTTTACCTAGTTTGTTATTTTAGAGGTGTGGTCTCCTGCACCTCCATTGTAAGGATAGTATTGATACCCTTCAGGTTGCTTGTCTGGATGGCAGGAGCCCTTGCCTTAGGGTGAGGTGGCATTTTATGGTAAGACCACCTGTAGATACCTTTGGGAACCCCTTACTTTGTATTGATTGTGCGGACCAGCCTAGTGAAGGGTATCTTCCTGCAGTCAGGAAAAGACAGCACTGTAGTCGAGAGTGTTGTACTAGTAAAGAAGAGATAGATAGTGGTGTTGTAGTGGCAAACATTGCACTCCATTTTATGCTTGAGTAAAGGAGAACTCTCAAAGAAGTAAAGAGGATTTTTGACCGGCGTGTGTTTTGATAAATATGCTGTCTTTAGTGTATGTCTGAGGAGTGTCTGATTATCGAGACGGTTGTGGTGAAGGCAAGTAAGGAGAGTGAGTGTGGGAATTTTTCTTTTTTTAAGAAAGGGGAAAGGAAAAGGGGATTTGCTGTGGGTAGTGATTGTTGTGGGTTTGGTTCTTGGGGTTTATATTATGATTATTTAATAAGATTTTGAGTTACATTGGTCTTGAGTATGGAGACTCCATTGAATCATTTATGTCAGGTGCTCCCCAGATATAAGGTGAAGATTTGAAAATACCATTGAGAATGGTTGAGGGAAACGAAAGGCAACATAATTAATTCCTGGCCTAATGAAGGGTCTTATGATAAGGTATGTTGGAGAACCTGCATACTTTCCAAGTAACTAAGTATAAAAGTTCGAAATTGGAGAATAGATTGAATATCTTGGAGTTATGGAGGTTGTATGAGAAGGACGGGAAGATCTATGAAATTAAAGGAGTGGACAAGAAAGGAGGGTGTACGAGTTTCTTCTGCACCGCCCCCAAATGGGTGCTATCCTTTGTCGCCCGCAGAAGGATATACCAAACCTGAGTTTGAACCTCCATACTCTCTGGTAACCACTCTGGCAGTTACAAGAAAGACAGGAGTGACGTCTCTGTCAGCTCCAATCTTCAAAAGATGGGACCAAGCGGGGAGCAGGAGGATAATACCTTCTTTAGTAAAAGTTATTGATGGGTCTCAAATGGAAGGTGGAATGAGAAAAGTCTATTCAACATTTAGACCAGCACTGAAATTGGAGCTGAAGGAACAAGAGCAGGAGAGAACTGTAAGAACAAGGAGCGATGAAGAGTTCAGAAGGGAGGAGGTGCCCCACCACTAGAATAGAAGATAGATTGCAGATGGGGGTAGAGAGGCTGGAACAACGAAAACGGGAAGAAGCAGTAAAGTTAGCGGAGCATGAAGTAATGCGGTTACAACAGAACAGGAGTAAAGAACAGGGAGAAGGTAACAGGCAAGTGAAGGAGGTCGAGGAAGGGAGTTAAAGGAAAGGTCAGATCCTCGTTAGGTTAGTTAGATCAGTTATAAAGGGAGTACATGTGGATTTGAAGGAAGGATGTACAAGAACAAGGAGAAAGAGAAGCGGCATGCTAAAGCAGTGTCGAATATGCTTCCACCCCCTCCCCCCAGAAAGATTAAGGAATGTGGTACTAGGGAGAGAGGAGGAAGAGGATGAATGGGAAACAGATGATGAGCAGTGAGGACAATAGGTAGTAGTTGTGCCTCCCAGTAATCAGGGAAATCACACCATGGGGCCTTCGGACCGTGGCTGTAGGGAGAGGCCGAGGACGGATGGCAAAAGCCCCAGTAAAGGTAGGGGTAACTCAATTTCCACTACTCCAGAAGGGTCAGGGGAAGGCGTACTATGTCCCGTGGTTACAAATGGACCGGAATAGTGTAATGAAGACGCTTCCTTTGCTCACTGCACAGGTGGGGGAGTGGATTTATGCTTTGGAAAAAGAAAGCACCAGTATCATGTTAGCATTTGGGGACATGAAAAGCCTTTTCACTGCCTTGATGGGGGAACGGGCAGATGAGCTTTGGAAAAAGGGGGATATCCAAGGGTTCAATTGAACACAAAACCCCATGAAGGAGCGGCCTTTAATAATTATAGAGCAGAGGTTTGGGGAGCATTGAGAATGATCAATGATGTACACCGATATGCCCAATATAAACTCTATCTTTGCAAATAAAATGAACTTAGATGAGGATCCTACCACCCATATTCAATTAATTCAAGAAATGTGGAGGGCAGAGACAGGAGAAGCATGGGACAAGAATGTGGCTATGTTCTACCACCTGTTAAAAAAGGGACTCCCCAAAGAAATCCAGCACGACCTGGATAAAGTGGTAGGAATAGAGGCCAAAAGTTGGCAAGAGATTCAAGCACACATTGTGCATTTTTGTAAAAGGCGGCAGGAGAGGGAAAGCATAGAGCAAGCACAAAAGGCTGAGGCCAAGTTGGTTCAGAAAAAGCTGGCAAAGATCTGTTTAGAAGGAGCAATAATAATGAGCTCCACAGAGGGACAGCCGAGACAATCAGGACAGCAGGGACAAATGGAAACCGGAATGGGACAAGGATGGATGGATGGGTACGTACCTGGACCGAGACCAATGAGACTGTTTACATGGGGTAGGGGTGGATTTTCACAGGGTGGTGGGTCATTTGGTGGGTGTGGAGGGATGGGGCCCCGGTTTAATGGGCCGATGGGAGGAGGTTATGGAGGGTATGGAGTGCAGTGTTGGGCATGTGGAAGAATGGGACACATTGCACGGGACCGTCTAAGCCGGACGCAGTTTTTCAATGCAGGCACCCCACAAATGAATCCCCTAACTTTGTCATACGCCCCAAGCTCTCCCACCCACTGTATCAGCCCAGGCACCAGTAAAGGCTAGGGATAAAAGCCATCTACCCCACAGGTCACCCACTGCACCGGAGCAGGTGTGTTCGGAGGAAATCCTTTTTCGGCTCCTGGTGCTCATATGTACCAGGAATAGGAGAGCCCACAGGGATCTCTGATGTTTCCAGCTCTATCGGTTACTACTGATCTGGAAGAGGAACCTCTGACAGGAGTAAAGGTAGGTGAACAGACGTTTTCATTTATGATCGATACAGGGGCTACAAAATCATGCATCAAAGAAGGTGATTTTCAGCTTTCAGGCAAAATGATGGACACACAGGGATTTTCTGGGGCTTTCCTGTGGGTTACTTACACCGACGATCTGTGTATCAAGGTAGGATAAGCACATTTTATCTGCTCCCTTGTTATACTGTAAGAGAACCTCGACAAATATCTTGGAAAGGGACCACCTGAAAAAGCTTCATATGTTGGTAATGTGTTCGATTATTTTTTCAAAAGACGACATAGTATGGGATTGTACCCGGTGAGAGAAGCAGTGCTTTACCCACGTATTACAGTGATAGCACGACCATGGGGATGCCAGTGCATTCAACATTGTGTCTGTATGGTGTGATGATAGTGTTGAGTTGGGTCCCGGAAATAAATGATAGAACATGGCGTAAACCTCTTGAATTTTAGTTTTGGCCTGCTGAGTCACAGGAGATAGCGCCAAGGACTATTATTGCCATTCTTTTAGAACCAGTGGTTGGCAAGAAGGACAGGGTGATTATATCAGGCGCCGATGAGGAAGGAGGCGAATGGCGCACAGTGTTGTGTATCGATCCAACCTCATTGTTAAGAGATGTGTCCAATGAGCAATTGTTTGAGGATGCAGAAGACACAGGAGAGGTGATCTTTGAGATTGGGGTGCCTGGCCAGGTAATGATAGAGCAAAGGGAAGTACCACAGACTATGCTTGTTCTTAGGAAAACATTGCCATATTGGACGGAGGATTTGGAGAAAGTGCCGGATCACTTGTGGACCAGCAATCATCATAATATGGGGTTGTTGAAAAGTGCAGGAGAAGTACAGATTAAATGAACATCAGGACCAATATTGCCACGTTTTAGGCAATACCCCAGGTCTAGGGAGGCAGAAAAACTGATTATTTTAGACCATTATGGCATTGTTAAAACAAGACATTATACAACCATCTGTATCCCCATGTAATACGGCCATCTAGCCTTTGAAGAAAGCAAAAGGGTCCAGTTGGGAGACCACTAGGGAGCGGGGATGGCAATGGCTGCCTGAAGCTCGGCTCCATAAACCAGGGGGATTAAAGAGATGAATTAGAGCTTTTCCCAAATACAGAAAGCGGGGATACTGGAGGCCAGGAAGTCGGAGGGAAGGAGGAAGGCAAGGGGATCGAAAAAACAGACAGGAGAACCAGTGATGGGCTGCCAAATCGAAAAAGAGTGGCGCCTGCGCCGCTGCTTGATGAAGTCAGCAGTCCGCCGCAGGCACAAAACAAGAAGGAAGGGGGGAGGTGCAGCATCACGGCCAGCGAGGTGGAGGCCCCCGGCAAAGAAGGAGGGAGGTGCCGCAGTGCCGTGCCGGACCGGCGACCTGTCCAGTGGAAACAGGAGTGAGTGCTGTGACCTGGGGCAGAGAGCGGGTGAGCGAGCGGGAGGAACCCAGAAGAGGAGGCCCAGAGCCAAAATTGAGCAGATGCCAGCGGCTCTCCCAGTCGAGGTGAGGTCCCTCGCAGCAACCCCTCAGCAGTGAATCAAGAGAAGGCAGGGGGAAGTGGTCAAAGCAGGATCTCGAGGAATGGACAGGAAGCAGATTAAGAGATAAGAGGCGCCCCGGCACTCAAGACCGCATAGAGCCCAGCAGAACAGGCAAGGAGAGGCATCAGCTCTCACATTGGGGCCCCCCCCACCAGAACAGCACAAAATGGGGTACCCAAAACAGGTGGAGGAGTGGAGAGACTTGAATAAGCACCCCCCTAATTAAAAACAGCACTGACACCAGCAGGGGCCATAATGGGAGGCACAAGGAGCCGGATGTCTCCCCCACAGAGCTACCAAACAGGGTGTGCTAACATGCGCCCACAAAGTCAGGCAGGGCAAGCCTCACCACTGCAATAACAGAAAAGGGATAAACCTCCACTGAAAAAATTGAAGGCAGCAATGCCCACTCCATAGTACATTGTTACACTGCACGACCAGCAGGAGGAGTAGGGGGAAGTCCAGGAAGGGGTGAGCTCACGCAGCGAGAGCTAATAGAGCCATCGCCAAAGCTCTCCCGGGAAGCCCTAACCTACAAAAAAACGGGAGAAGTATGGGGGGAGAGACGAGACAAGATCACCAAAGAAGAGCCGCAGAGTGCTACAGCCACCCAAACCCCCCACTTAGCAGTGAGCGGTTAAATAAGGAAGGAGCAACACCTCGAGCCAGGCCCACAAGCAAAACGAATAGGGCCACCAAGATCGGTGACATAACGCACGCACCCTCTGTATAAGCCTCATAGAAAAGGAGGTCTAAGCAGAAACACCCCACAAGGGGTACACTAAACCCTCCTCAATCCGAACAGCAACAACGGCACGTGTGGAAGCAAGACTCTGGGGGTCAGAACCGGGCCATCAGTGAAAGTTCTGTGGAATAACAAACTAAGCACCATCATAGGGTCACGAGAGGGAGAGAGGTGGCCGATGCAAGGCCTCTCCCCAAGAGGACTGGAAGTGCTACAGGAGGGAAGAGGTCCACCAAGCGAGGGGCCGCCCCAACCCAGGCCCAAGTATGAACAACGCATCCACCAAAGAAGACATAGCAGGGGTAATGGCGGAAATAAGAGCCCTGCGCATGGACATTCAAACATCCATCACATTATTGCAAGGAAAAGTGGAAAAAATAGAAGGAAAAATGGAAAACCTGGAGCACAACCAGGTCAATGCGGAACTTGTGGAAATTAAATTGAATGGGAGAATGACAGACATTGAGCTAAGAGAAGAAGAGCTCACCCTGAAAGTAGCCGACCTGGAAAACAGAGAAAAGAGATCGAACATATGGATAACTGGCCTGGAGGAGTCCGATGGAGAGACCCCACCCCAGGTCGAGAAGAAGGTGCAGGACATTGTGAACCTCCTCTTTCAAGTGGACAGAGGTAAGAAGTGCAGATGAAAGAGTCCACAGAGGTGGGAGAGCGTTCAGTGGTGGATCACAATCCGTAGTGGTGAAATTCCTGCAATACAAAGAAAAATCTGAAATTCTTCTCAGGGCCAAGGATTAAAGGTCAAAATGTATCAAGATCTGTCAGGCTTCACCCTAGGGTGCAGGAGGGAGTGTTGGCCACTCACCACATGGCTTACAGAGAAAGGAATATGATATAGGTTGGGGTACCCCTTCGCACTGAAGTTTGAGGTTAAGGGAGAAGATTATAGAGTCACCACACCAGAAGAATCAAAGCAAGTCCTGCAGCTCCTAACGGAAACACAGAAACAAGGGGCCCACTCCCCTAGGACATTGCAAACCGAAGTTTGACCCCAGAGGCACAAAAGAAGCAAAGCAGGAAGGAAGTACGTGAAACTGAGCTCCCTGTCACCATCAAAACTGCCCAACTGCCCTGACCCAGAGGGGGACACCAAGGCAACCTCCCAAAAAGGCCCCAGGAGGTAAAGGGGAAAGGCAAAGGGAAGGAATTAAAGATCCGCTGATAATGGGAAGCTCTTAACTTAGTGGCCCTCAGTTGAAAGAGGGAGTCTCAGCTCAAGGAACCACGGGTTGGGTCCACGACCGTGGGTATGTTCTGTTAGACATGTTTTTAGTTACTAAGGGAGGGGGGAAGGGAGACACATTTGGGAACAACCAAAAGAAAGAGAGGGATCAGAGAGACACGGATGGGGAACAGGAGAGCCTAAAGAGGGAGGAATGGAGCGCATGGAACCAACCCAAGAATGAAAGAAAAAGTAAGTCAGACAAAAGCAAGCAGCCTCCTGAGGGTAGGCTTACTAAAGGTCAAGGGTATGAACTCCCCCACCAAAAGGTCATTGGTGATGCAGAAATTTGAGAGATCATCGCTCGACATGCTCTTCATACAAGAAACTAGACTGAAAGCAGGGGAGGATAGACCACTGTGGGGAAGGGGAGTGGGACAAGGGTACTGGGTCTCATCGGCACAGAAAAAAGGAGGGCTAGGACTAATAATAAACAAGCAGGTCCGGTTGTTGAACCCCAGGGTCCACTCATTGATGGAAGGTAGGCTCCTATTGGTGCAGAGAAGCTGGGAGGGAACCCGGGTCACCCTAGCGGGAGTATACACCCCCAACCAGGGACAGAGCACTTTCAATAAAGAGGCCCTCACCACCATCATAGCAAAATATAGAGGGGTAACCATAATAGGAGGTGATTTTAACAATTGGGCAGATCCAAAAATGGATAGACAAACGACAAAAGCAGAGCAAAATGGGCCATCACTGAGGGGAGAAAGATACAAGAAAAGCCTGGCAAACAGGGGCCTTCAAAATTTCTGGAGGGCCCAGCACCCTGACAATAAGGGATACACATTTGTATCTAGTGTCCACCGAACCTTCACTAGAATTGACTATTTACTAATCAGTAGGGAGCACCAGTCGCGAATAAGGGAGAGCTCAATCTGAGCAGTGGTGTGGTCAGACCATGATGTGGTGACCATGAACCTTGAGATCGAGGGCATAGGCGGAGGGGACTCCAAGTGGGGCTGCAATGCGCACCTTTGACGAGACAAACTCTTTGCCAGGTAACTCAATGTAGCAATTGAAGAATACTTCCTGATCAATGACAACAGGGAGGTAGGTGGTACTACACTACGGGAGGCTAGGAAAGCCACATGGAGGGGCGTCTAATGAGGGAAGGAGCCAAGAAAAACGGGAGCGGAGGCTACAGGAGGAAAAATTGGGCAGAGAAATTAAAATTCTAGAAGACAGATTACACTCCCAGGGGTCCTATCGGGAGGAACACCTGATAAGACTTAAACAAAAAAGGGATCAGTTGAGCGCACTGGTAGTAGGGGACACCATACGCAAAGAAAAACTCTTAAAGCAAAAATGTGATGTGAAAGGAGACACGGTGGATAAAATCCTGGCCTCCAGATTGAGTGAGTCAGGGAGAGGGAAGGAGACTGGGCCACATCCCCGGGTGAGATAGCCAACCACTTTGCCAAATATTATGAGGAGCTTTATACAACTGAAGGTTCCACTGAGAAAATAGAGTTACAAGAATACATTGCAGGGGTAACACTACTGACCCAAGCGGAATGAGCTTTCCTGGAGTCCCGATTCACCCCCAAAGAAATAAACGCCGCGATGAATAGGCTACCACAGGGAGGGGCGACAGGGTAGGATGGCTACACAATGGGATTTTACAAGAGATTTTCAGACACCCTGGCCCCCCCACATGACCAAATTATTCAACCACATTCAGGAGTCGGTTGAAGCACCTCCTTCATTCACAAAAGCACATATAGTAGTCATCCCCAAAGCTGGGAAGGACACTACCAGCTGGAAAACATACTGCCCGATAACCCTTCTAAACACAGACGCAAAGATTTACACGAGAGCACTGGCCACCCGCATGGAAGGAATCATGCCCCACCTGATCCACCCGGACCAGGTGGGCTTTATAAAAGGGATACAGGGGGCAGACGCCATATGCAAGACCTTGGATATCATGGAAAACTCAAGGGCGAAAGGGGTAGGACAATCTCTGCTCAGTTCGGACTCGGAGAATGCCGGTGATCGAGTGGAATGGGAGTACCTCTGGGACACACTGGAGAGCATGGGCTTTGGGGAGCGGTTAAAAAAAGGGATTTGAGCATTATACGAGGCCACCATGGGAAGGCAGCCTTAATGCAGTTAAAATGGCAATCCTTCCCAAGGTCCTCTATCACTACCAAATGCTCCCAATAGAAATCCCAGGGACCCACTTCACCGAACTAAAAGGCAAAATCACCAAGTTCCTTTGGCAAGGGTAGAAGAAACGGATAGCTTATAACACCCTAACGCGAGACAAGGAGGATGTGGGAGTGGGCCTTCCAGACTGTTATACGTACTATCGTGCAGCACAGCCTATGGCCCTGGTGACGCACCTCAGAGGAGCCAAAAATAAGCAGTGTGTAGAAATAGAAAATCTACCTATTGAGACCAGTAACACTGGGGGAGTGGCTTTAGTCGCCAAAATTAGCATTCCCAGGTAAAGCCATTAATCACAAGAGGCTAGGCCCGCTCCTGAATCTCTGGTGGAACAAAGGCTAAATGAAGGGACACACAACGTGGCCTTCGCCCATGAGTCACATCTGCCCCCCCATCAGAAACGAGATCCAAGATCCACTGCACTTCTAGGCTTGGTACAAAGCTGGACTGTAAAGGGTGGGACAGATGATAAAAAGCGACTCATACTTCTCCCCTCAGGAACTAGAAGCAGGGCTAAAAATCAAACCCATAGGAGCCTTTCAATTCCTACAACTGAAGGGAGTACTGACATCCCCAAAATGGAAGGATAAACTAAGAGAGACCTAACATCACTAGAAAAGATTTTGAGTGAAACCACAGCATCGAGGGGCCTCATCTCCCAGATATACAAAACCCTCCTGAACAATCAAGCTAACACAAACAAAGCCCTCAGGAAGCTGTGGGAGAAGGATCTGGGCCACCCGTTGCACAAAGATCCTTGGAAATGCCTTTGCAAATATGTCCATCTCAGCCAAGTATAAACTGCATGGCCTAAAACTCCTGCATAGGTGGCAATACGACCCCAAGCACCTCTCCAAAATGTTTAAAAAATCAAGCCCACTATGTCGGAGAGGATGCGACGAACAAGCAGATGATTGGCACATGTGGTGGTCCTGCCCTAGAGCACAGGAATTCTGGAAGGAGGTTCTGGCCTGGATAAAAAACATAGATGGAGTGGAACGTAACTGCAACCCTGGACTAGTCCTATTTGGACTGGAAGAACTGGAGGGCCGATGGTCGCGGTTCCCGCACATGCTACATTTCCTGCTACTGGCAGCAGGAGTATGCCTAATGATAAGGTGGAAATCACAGACCCTCCCATCAAAAAGAACAGAAGGCCAGAGAAATTTACGAGATGGATAACATTACAGGTGCGCTCCATGACCTCACCGTGGGCAGACAAATGGAATGCTTACCCTTCCTCAACATATACAAGTAATCCACTCCCGTGCCCCGCTCCTGTGCGCTCACTGACTCATTTGAAATCCACGCTCAACAAATGAGATCTTCGACTCGTCTTGTCTCTCCGGGGGGAGAGCGGAAGAGGGGAAGGGGGATTAAGGGACTGCACTGTTTGAACGGACACACGTAAAATTTATATCACAGATCTCAGTTATGGTACATGTCATGTGCACTGTTTATTTTCAAAATGCTTAATAAGGTAAGATTTTTTTAAAAAAGGGGTCCAGTTTGAGGATGGTCACGATTTGCGACCTCTGAACAACATTCTCTGTAACATCCCTACTGGATCAATCCATTTTACAGTAATTGATTTTAAAAATGCCTTTATCTTGGTCACCTTACACCCTGATTCCCAGTACTTCACAGCGTTAACATATTGTTGGCAGAGATTTGAGCACTCAAGTTTACCCCAGGGGTATTGTGAATCCCGAGTGTTTTTAACAGGGTCATTCAAATGGATTTGGGAAACTTACAAGTGCCCAGTACTGTAATTCAGTACATGGATGACTTGTTGGTCTGTAGTGCTTCAGAGGAGCAGTGTCGAGGAGACACAGTCAAGCTCATCACCCAGCTCGCAGAGAAGGGGTACAAAACTGAAAAAGATAAATTGCATTATTGCCAGACGGAGGTAGTATATTTGGGTCAAGTAAATTCATCTGCAGGGAGAAAGGTGATGCCTGAGAGAGCTACCGCAGTTCAGTATATGCCTCAGTCAGTTACGGTAAAATAGATGCAGCAGTTTTTGGGGCTCTGTAACTATTGTAGGTCCTGGATTTTTGACTACTCTAGTTAAACGAGGCCCCTAGTTCAAGCGCTCAAGGAAGCGAGGTACTCTTTGTTGATGGGTCATCAACAATTGATCAGGGCACTGGTGAGAGGCACACATGGGTGGCTGTTGTAGGTCTTGTGGAGGGGGAACACCGGGTTGGAGTGGAAAAATGACTGCCTTTGCATTACCCTATGCAAGCTGCAGAACTAGTGGTACTCAACGAGGCACCAGAGATGAGTACGGGGAAGTCAGTCACTATCTACTCTGACTCTGCATATGTCACCTCCACGGTACATTCTGGGATATCTAGATGGAAGAAAAGAGGGTTCAAAAGATCTGATGGGACACAAGTCCAGCATGTCGCACTGCTATCCCAACTAATCGAAGGGCTAACACTGCCCTTAGAGGTAGAAATAGTGATGTGCGCGGCGCATACTAATAGGACTGATTTAATAGCACTTGGTAATGATGCTGCAGACAGAACAGCAAAGTAAGCAGCATATTTGCCCTTTTCAGAAACTCCAAAAATGTAAATGGCGTCCCAACTGGTACAATTGCCAGTCCAATATACTGCAGTCCCTTTGCTTCAAATAGTAAAAATGCAGGGAAAGGCACATCCAGAGGAGAAGGGGCTATGCGCAAAGAGGGGATGTATGCTCTCGCCTACAGACTTGTTGTGTAGACAGAAGTTGACAGGGAAGGTTGCAATGCCCATAGAACTGCTTCTTGTTGATCTAAAGTAACTACATTACCCTTCACATATGTCTGAGACCAAATAGCAACAGAACTCCAAGAGTAGTGGTTTATACTAAACATTCATGAACAGATAAGTAGGTTCATAGGGAATTGTATCATTTGTAAAGAATTCAATTCCAGTAACACCATGAAAGTAGTAGAGAGGTAATTCCCATCCTTCAGGTCCTTTCAGAGAACTGCACATTGACTGTGTTGATATGATACAGAAGTGTAATAACTTCAGGTATTTGATTGTAATTGTATGTTCATTTTCCTGATGGCTTGACGTTGGTCCCCGCATGCACCCTGATGCAAAATAGTCAGTTACATTTCTGGTGAGGGAGTTATTTCCACGGCGGGGAATATGTGAGGTCCTGAAATCAGATAGCGGGACCCATTTTTTAATGCATTGTTTGCCGAGATTACATCCCTTCTGGGGATCAAGCACAGGTTGTGCTTGGTGTAACACTCACAAGCCACCATGATAGTGGAAAGGCTTAATGGTTTGCTTAAAATGCAGTTGTCTAAATTATGTAGTGAATTACGAAAAAGTTGGTTATACCATCTTCCGTTTGCCCTGTTTTACTTACAAAATAAGCCAGGGAAAGGCTACCACCTCAGCCTTCATGAGGTGATGACGGGCATAGATTTCATACACCACTCTCAACTGCACTCACAAGTTCAGATGCACATTAGTCAGCAGAGATTCTTGGAGAGGAGTTTGGGGGAATATCGCTGGGCCTTGACTAACAGCGTTAAGATTGTGTCTTCACAGTTTACAGCATCACATCAGCAAACAATGGGAAAAGACAGAAAGGAACAAGAAGATCAACAGCAACCGTTGCTACTCCCTGAGGACTCAATCTACGTAGCTCCATTGATCGCCACTGGAATGAACGGCATTTCATTGGGCGTCATCGAACGATCTTTGCTAAATCGACTGCAGTCGAAGTGGAGGGAAACCAAACTTGGATCCATGTCCATGACGTAAGAAGGAATACCGGAGTCCCTCCACTGACACCTGGGAAAGATCAGTCCTGAAAAGATAAGTGTGCCCTAAGGAGACACAGTTCAGGGGAAGGAGATCGAGAATTGTTTTTCAGACCGTAAAGCAAAAGAATGATATGACATGATATGGCATATATAGCGTGCCTATACACAAGTGTTTCTATGAATGCATTTAAAAATGTGTATGAAAATGTGTAGTTCTATTTCTCTCTTGATTTCTGTGGTATATTTTCTCAATAGTAGGAATGTAAATGGGTCTGAGTTATCAAGTACTATGGATACAGCAGAAAAATTATTAAGAGCGCAACAAGACCTTGAAATAGTTTTTGTAAATAATGATGATGATGTAAATTTAGGAATAGTAAATGAGGCACACGGCTTCACATCAGATAATTTGTGGTATCATTATATGAAGAGTGTGGGGAGAGAGAGAGTGACAGAGTCATATTATATTTGCTCTCTTATCCCCCATGCTTCTGGTGTCCCTAGATTATTCATTCCCGACAAGGTAGAGGTAGCGGAAGCACGTTGTCTAGTACACCTAGCCTTGTCCAGGGTCCGGGGACAGTTTCAGGGGCAATCTTTAGCAGCTTCTACCCTTTCCGTCGAAGAAGAATGTTTGCCAGCAGAGGGAAAAAAACAGAAGGATGTCCGTTGCATGCAAAGGATACAGTTCAATCTTGAAGGACTAATTATCATGAACAATAAATGGGAGCAAGGGGTGAAGAGCTGCAGAGCTGGAATATTGGTTCCCGAAGACGGGGTGGCACAAATAAACCGAGTGTTTGGAAGTGTATGTACAAAGTATGTGAACTTTTTAACATGGCCCAAGGAGTCAGAGAAACCTGTTAAAATCTAGTTACTTGCACATTTTTCTCTGTCTTTTAAGGGCGATGGCACAGTTTCTGTGGGCACAAATCGAAACTGCAACATCACGCTTTGCATTGTTGATCTGGCTGAACAATTTCGACTTATCTAGCTGGGTAGAAATTGTCTTTACTTCCCTTTTGGCCCCTGGCTTACAAACTTTAGCGAACTCGAAGTGGTTACAAATTGTTCACTATGAATTATTACTATTTATGAATTCCTCTGAATCAGCATTTAGTGCAATTAAGGAAGAACGCAGGCCCTTGAGGCTTGTAACATTGCAGAATCTGTATATCCTCGACCTCCTAGCGGCTATGGAGGGCAGGGTTTGCCCGGGGTACTTCCCAATGATTTGGACAATGGGACTCTAGCCCGAACGATTGCCGCATTGAACAACCTGAGGGGGGCCATGAAAAGGGAGGCGGGAATTGCTGATGACTCTTTTTTTGGACTGCCTTCATGGATGAGCATAGCTATCAACACTGCCATAACCATTTTTGTCTTTTTCTTTTTAAATGATCTTTTGTTCCTGTCAACTATGTCTGTGGTGCTGCTCTGCCCAAATGCCTAGAGCCGCAGCTATGATGGCCGTGACCCTGTATAAGGCTAGGGTCACTGGTATTCCATCTCACATGGGTACTCAGACTGATTCTGAAATAAATGCAAGCGTAGTCTTGTGTCCTCCACCAGGTTGGGGTGAATGGGCAGATTGTGGAATTGGTGGAAGGGCGAATTGGGATTGTACAGCGGAGGAGCATGGGTGCAAGGGGACTAGTATGAGAGATGGCTGTACGTTTCATTCCACCGAGAAGGTGAGATTGATGAGCTAGAAATTGGTTTGTTAGTTAATGTATTAACTAAAGGGGGGAATGTGGGGTAGTTGATAAGGGCCCCATGGGTAAAGAGAAGTTTGAATTGCACGTGCCATATTGGTGGCTGGGGTGACAGAGATGTTGACATAATGTGGTATTTAGCATGAATTCAGTGTAGCTAATGGGAATGAGATATGCATTCTTTTTAGTGTTGTTTGTGTTTTAGTTGATGCATTTTCGAATTGCATGTACACAGCAAGATAAATGTCAAAACTGCAGATATCATATAAATGCAATATAGGTGTGACAGGCCCCATAGCACTTAACAACCAGGCAGCAAGGTGCTCTACATGTGCATACGAGGTAGGAGATTTTCTATGGGAAGATCCGTGTGTGGAGATGCTGTAGTTATGAACATACATTTATAGGTACACATAAATGGGGGCCTCTAGGGAAATAGGTTTTGGGCAGCATGAATATACAGATCTGTTATGCAGAGTTCTCTGATAAGTTAGACATTGTGCTGGCTGAAATCCTGGTTTGGGCAATTGAACTACGTGTGACTGAGAAACTAGATTTGCAAGGTTGGGTAAAGACAGCAGCAGCTGCGATAAATATCAGATGGTCAGTTTCGGTCAGCCCTTTTTTATAGCCAGGGTGCACTGTGAAGGGAAGATGCAATCTCTGTAAGTATATAGGAGTCTGTCATTAAATCACAGAAGGATTCCGGCCATCTGGTAGGGCTGGATTTTAGGGCCGGACAATTAAACCTGATGCGGGTTGCTTGCATGGAAAGGGGCACCGATAGATCATGGGTTTTCAATAGAGGTGTCAAGGTGTGGGTGGGACCATGTGGGCTGAAATGATAAGTCGCATAGTTTAGAATGAAATGTGTGCACCAACATGTTTGGGTGATAAAACATGCAACAATAGATCAAAACGACATTGGTTTACTCTCCTCCTCTTCACATCAATAGTATTTTCATAGAATAGCCGTGGGCGTCACAAGTAGGGTTAAAGGTTTCTAACAAGATGGAACCTGTGATAATTGAGATTGTTTGTAAGTTGTGTAAACTGTGTAACCAAATATGAGGCTATGACTAAATATGGAAAGGGGTGAAGTATAAATATGAAACATGCAATTATAAGTTAAAGAGGATGGTGCTTAGATGAATGTATCCAGTAAGAAGTGTGGGAACTGAAGGGAATATGGTTACATTGTTTAGGTTTAACCAATCATGTGTAGGGTGTTGACTCTGTAACAAAACCTTTGGGAGTGTTTTAACTGTTGCAACTTCTATACAAATATATCAAACCTAAAAGTGTCCCCTATCCGTGTTTGTGCATTTCAAAAGTAAATCACTCAGTTGTGCCACTCCACTACTCAATGAGTACAGTCTTGTTCCTCCCTTGTCATTGCTTCTAACGTCAAGCAATTAAGGACAAGGGAACTATAAGAGAACTTCCCACACTTCTTATGCATATATTGCCTAAATCATATAACAGAAAAACAAACTTAAGCCAGACATACAAATATATTTTTATAATATTTTGCGTGTATGAGACAATTGAAAAATAGAAGAAAAAAAATGAAAATCAATCAAGAAAAACATACAGTACAGCAACAATTATTCACAATTACTTATACATGAGATGTAAATGAAAAATCACATTAATCTTATGATATTGAGATCAATAATTCTCCTAAATCATATCAGCTGTAACTCATTGTGCGACTTATTATTTCAGAAAGCAAGGGAAGAAACCATTTTGCATACTAACATATGCTTCTAAAGTGCGCACATGCCCAGAGTCACAAGTCCATTGTGTTTTTACCAGGGGTCTCTACACTATCCTCCTAGTCCATATGATATATGGAGTCTGGGACTTGGGGGGACATGGCCAAGAGCTCATGGTGAGAGGAGGCTGATCTGCCGAGCTCCGGCCGAGGCGCCGTTTCCCAATCCTTTTCGCCGGTTTTGAGACTTTCCCTGAACGTGCAACACGGTTCCGAGGGTGGAGAAAACGAAATGCTGCGCGGTCACACCAAATTTCGCCCAGATCCAGCCCCGTGTAATCCAGAAACCCACTCGAACTCTCCCCCCCACCTCCGGCCGCATCCAAGATGGCCGCCGTATATTGTGGCCAGCGCTGCCCGCTGGCTTGAGGCGAGCCACCCCCACTGACACCGCCAGAGAAAGCGGAATCGCGCCCGACACGGCAAGGACCGCCGAGCTTCACTGGCCAGAGCGGGTACAGGCGACCCGACACGGAGCCGCACTGAGAGGCGTGTCGATACTCCGCCGAAAAGACGGAGAGAGGTGACTGAGGTCCCTTGCTCCCAGACCCAAACCTGAGCCCCGCCCGCAGCACAGGAGGTTGGCGGGCCGAGGAAAATAGAATCGGAGGAGCAGCGGAGGCGAAGCAGACCGGAAGCGAGAGAGCGGGCCGTGTCCCCCCCACAACCTGGGAGTCACTCTGCCTCGAGGAGACAAGACCGGAGGCATATGAGGTGAGGAGGGCTGTGGGGCCACTTAAGTGCTACTGCGACCAACAATATGGCCCCACCAGAAGCTGCCCTGGGGCACATCGACCCTCACCCAGCCCCCTTCGGCAAACCCATCTTAATCCAATTCCCCGCTGAAAGCCCCAGCCATCCACAGCGGGGCCTCCATAACAGGGGACCAACCCGGCACACCGACCCACGGTGTCACTGGGTTGATCCCACCAATCTTGCACCACCTGAAGCTCTCTACCCTAACTGACATCCAGGACCCCAATCCATTGCCCTCAGTGCCTGGAACCACATCACCATGTCCTCCAGGAACAAAGAGAAACCGTCCACACTGGATACCTTTGTCACCACCAAGACTCTAGCTCCACCTCACCCCTCCACTCCTGAAATAGCACAAGCGAGGGAAACAGAATCCAACGCCCAAGTGCTGGAAGCCATAGCCTCACTGCGAACACATATAGACTCCAAAATAGATGAGTTTAAATCCGACATGCAACTCATGCGTCAGGATGCCAGGAACCTAACGGAGAGGGTGACAAACGCTGAAGCAACTATAAGGGAAACATCAGACGACACTGCTAATCTGAAGGCTAGGGTGGTAGACCTAGAGAGGAAATTGATCACGCTCGAAGCGAGATCTGAAGACACAGAGGGACCGGCCAGACGGGGCAATATCCGAATATTGGGGGTTCCGGAGGGGACCGAGGGCCCCAACCCTACAGCCTACATAGAAGCCCTTCTACAGCAAGAGATAGGCGCTGGACAACTAACGCAAGGCTTCGCAGTGGAGAGGGGATACAGGTCCCTCCAGAAAAAAAACCCAACTGGCTCGCACCCACGCCCTATAATTGCCAAAATACTCAATTTTCAGGACAGAGAAAAGATCCTAAAGTACTCCAGAGAGGGCGGGACCATTGAACGTGGAAATTCAAGAATAACCATCTACCCAGACTACACCCCCAAAGTCCAAAGAGAGCGCAACTCTTTCGTGCCAATCAAAGCAAGACTCCGACAATTGAACCTGAAATATATGCTGCTCTACCCCTCCAGATTGAAGGTCATATATAAAGGACATGCGATATTCCTTGAGACTCCAGCAGCCTCCAATATGTGGATTGAAGACAACAATCTGGCGGATGGTAAGGATGCTCACCCTGAAGATGACTGAAACAAGGCGAGAGACGAAACAGGGGAAAAATTAACCAATCCAATCTCATGCCCCTCCCGGAAGGAACAAATGCTAGAAGAAAACCAGAAGGTAACCTACATACCAGTTTGCTAAATGGAAACGGCCCTCGCTCGGCCCCCCACTGGGCGCAAGGCGCAACCCCCACTGACAGACTAGGAAAGGCCAGCTCCCCCAGTCCTTGCTCGCGCCCAACGCCCAGACGGGTCCAAACGGCACGGGAGTGCCTGAGCACCGCATGGAAATTGCAGTTGCTGGGTGCACCAGTTACAGTTGTGTTATCAGTTTCTTTTGTTACACAGTCTCCAAATTGCTAACACCAATTATAAACGGAACAAGTCGACCCCGAGAACCTAGATCCGGCAGGCTCAGAAAAACAAACCAGAAGCCCCCCAGCTGGCAATATGGACCCCACCACTACGAGAAATGGGGCAGTGAAAGTGATACCACCATATCACCTAGATGGAGGCACAACTCAAAGTTATGACAAGGAAGGTAAGGGGTATGGGATCTTACCCCAGAAGAAACAGGATTCAATCCTACCCACGCAGGAAAAAAGTCTCCATAGCGATGCTGCAAGAAACTCATATGACAGCGGAGTCCTCCTCCAAACTGTCGGAACGATGGGGAGGAACAGGCAGAGGGGCATCCTACTCCAAATATGCAAGGGGAGTATTCACATGGGTGAGCCCGAGTGTCCCATTCCGCTTACTGGGGCTAGAAACGGACAGTGAGGGCAGGAATCTAATAATGTGGGGGACCATAGAAAACATTGAGATATGTCTTGTGAACTCTTACTTCCCCGCTCACGGAATACCTTCACACCTCAAGACATTATGTGCCAAGATAGCTCACCATAGATCTG
Organism: Ambystoma mexicanum; assembly: GCF_040938575.1. Classification (NCBI taxonomy): domain Eukaryota; kingdom Metazoa; phylum Chordata; class Amphibia; order Caudata; family Ambystomatidae; genus Ambystoma; species Ambystoma mexicanum. The sequence continues at coordinate 1,046,710,897 of NC_090924.1, forward strand.
GAACCTTCATCTGGGGAGGAGACCCCAATTGTGTCAGCAACGGAACCATCGACAGGTCCGTACCCCCCTGTCCTCAAACAACGCTGCATCCAAGGTGCTGAACGACGCCCTGGAACATCTCGACCTGGTGGACATCTGGTGAAAACACCATCCCACCGGGAGGAACTATTCCTACTACTCAGCCCCACACAGGGTCCACACGAGAATAGATTACCTATTCGTCGACAGGGAACAAATCCTTATGGCAGACACCGCAGAATACCTCGGCAGATCAATTTTAGACCATTCACCTCTGATCATGCACTGGAAACTCAGGGGGCCCAGACCACCAATCCCGACATGGAGGATGCCCACCGCAACCCTCACAGACCAAGAAATTAGAGAAAACCTCGGCATCAGACTAGAAGACTACGTAGATGACAACAAGGGCTCAGTAACAAGCTGGAGCACACTATGGGAAGCCATGAAGGTGGTGACCCGAGGCGAAGTAATTGCAAGATCAGGAGGCGTCCGCAAACAACTGAAGAGGGAACTAGAGGCCAAAGAAGCAGAAGTTACGCAAATCGAGACCTGCTCTGATCCCACTCCTGAGGAAGAGGCAAGGCTGCAGGAAATCCATGAGGACTGCAAAGTGGCCTGGGACAGACTAGCCAAATTTGACTTCGAGACCTACACTGCCCGAGCACATAACGAAGCAGATAAACCTTGCAGGCTGCTGGCGTGGTTATGCAAGCGTGAACACCCAAGACACCTCCCGACCGAGATCACAGACGAAGATGGGAAGACACACAAAACACAACAGGACAACAGGACATTAACAACGCAAGCTATATTCCCATGACAACCAAATACCCAGAGAAGAAATCATAGAAACTCTCGAAGAGATAGATCTACCGAAACTCAATGCCGAACAAAGAGAGGCACTAGAACTAGAGATAACCTTAGAAGATGTGTCAGTTGCGATCAGATCATTATCCACATGCAAGGCCCCCGGCAGCGACAGCCTCCTGCCAGAATTCTATAAAGCGTACGAAGCAACCCTCACCCCGATACTACGTGAAGTCTTCCTCGAAGCATTCGAAAATGGCATCCTGCCCAATACAATGAAGGAAACGATCATCATCCCTATGCTTAAACCAGATAAACCACCAGACAACTGCGATTACTACCGCCCACTGGCATTGCTGAACTACGACAGCAAAATCCTGACCACCATACTAGCCAAGAGACTGGCACGGGTGGTGGGAACTCTAATACACAATGACCAAAATGGCTTTGTCCCAGGACGCAACACCACGTCCAATCTAAGAAGACTACAACACATTATGTCAGAAACCAGCATGAGAGACGAAGATCTGGCAGTTCTATCGCTCGATGCCATTAAAGCCTTCGACTCCATATTCTGGGAATGGCTGGTCGAGGTACTGAGAAAATTCGGCTTCGGCGAGGGATTTGTGAGATGGGTTAGGGTGCTCTACAACTCACCCGTGGCTAGAGTGAAAACAGGAGGATTAATGTCGAAACCCTGGGCGACGAGGCACCAGGCAAGGATGTCCACTATCAGCGATGTTGTACATATTGGGGCTGGAACTGGTCGCTATATACTTCAGAAAACAGTACTTCGACGCGGGCATAAAACTGGGCAACGAATACTCCATAATATCATTATATGCAGATGATGTGCTTTTATACTTAAGGGATCCGCAACTCAACGTACAGGTAGCCCTGGACATCCTAGACAATCATGCAAAGTACTCAGCGATCAAGTTCAGCAAGAAGAAGTCCTGCGTCTTCCCACTGGCCAGATTCAGAGATGTAAAGAAGGAGGACCTGCCAGAAGTCGGGATACAATGGCAACCCGACACATTCCGATACTTGGGAGTCAACACCCAACATACCCCGGAACTCACACATCAACACAACACGGAAGCCGTAACGAAGGGGCTGCGCAAGTCCATGAAATTCTGGTTGAAGCTACCACTCTCGATGATGGGCAGGGCGGCCATCACCAAAATGATAATTCTACCCCGTTTCCTGTACCACTTCGTAAACATTTGCCACTACATCACACCACCCTTTTTTAAGAAACTGGAAGCACTACTCAAGGAGTTCCTCTGGGGGCCAACAAGACAAAGGCTATCTTTATCCACTCTCACACTGCCCTACAAGGTGGGCGGGGTACAGCTTCCCGATCTCCAGATGTATTACTTAGCGGCACAGCTCGCCCATGTGTCGAAGTGGCTACAGGATGAAACCACAGCGGAGACAGTCTTGCTATGCCAAACACCCTCCCCGTTGTTCCCTAAGGAGACACTCTGGAACCCGCTCAATCAATCACAAAAAGTACCCATGATTATAAAATTAGGCAGTCAAATATGGTCTAAAACTTGCTCGTTGAGGCGCTCCAAGCACCCTTATTCCCCCAACACTCCCATACTGGCTGACGTTTGCAGAACTCGAGCAGATCTGGGGAAAATGGGAAAGAGCCGGGATCTATACATGGGGAGACATGTTTGAAGATGGGGAATTCAGAGACTACGAGTCACTACAGGCAAATGAAGGACTACCTAATGGCCAGTTCTTGTGGTATCTCAGGATCAAACAGATTGCTAAGAAGAAATGGGGTGAATGGCCAGAGGAACCCATCGCAGACCCCCTACTACAAGAAATGCATGATCTCATGGATGGTTGGAAACCAGTGTCCCGACTATACAGCCGTCTGATGGACAAACCTAACCCCAGAAGCGAGACACTCAAGGAGAAATGGGAGAAAGATTTGGGAGCCACGCTGTCGGATGAAGAATGGGAGAGAGTGCTAATATACCCCAAGGAAGTTTCCAGAAACACTAGATTCAGGCAGATTCAGTTGAATGTGCTCTACAGGATTTACATGACCCTCCAGAGAGTAGCCAACTTTAACAAACAGGTATCACCAACCTGTCCCTGGTGTGGCAGAGACAAGGCCGATCTGATGCACATGTTCTGGACCTGCATCAGAGCAACAACCTTTTGGTCCAAGGTGAGGCAGACCTGCATCGAAGCAGGATTAACCAGATACACGTGGTCCCCCAAGGAATGCTTACTGGGCACCCACCCTATTGTGCCCAAACACCAGCACACATTTAAACTAATGGACATCGCCTGCATACTAGCAAAGAGGTCCATAGCAATGGCATGGAAGTCCCCAAGGGGCCCGAGACACGAAATATGGATCAGGGAGCTGGAAAGATGGACAGAAGCTGAAACCAGGGCCTGGCAAGACGGTGCTAACACAGGAATAGAGGAAACGAACGACACACTTGAATCATGGAAGGCCCTCCTGCGCGACATTTCCTTCGCTGCTGATCACAAACCACCATGACTTCACCCCCTCCACTGATTTAGCCTTGGAGATGGAAGCCCGCCTGAACACCCAAAACTGACTGGGATAAGCCCTAAGCGAATTATGAACTGCTGGCCTGATGGATAAGTAACCTGCCCCGAAGGTCTCTGGGGGTCGCCATGAAAAATGCAGAAGACTGTCTTTGTTGGCTGTTGTTCAGTTATTTGTTTGTTACTTGTTGAACAGTTTTAAAAAATAAGAAAAATGTGGCATTATCAACTCTCGTGTAACCCAACAGAGTTTAATTGCAATTGTATGAGATGAGGCAATAAAAAATATGTTTAAAAAAAATGGAGTCTGACACTTGGACTTACAAGATATCTTTGTATTGCCTACGTGTAAAAGTCAAAGTCACACACTGTGTGGGAACTGGCGTTCTTTGTCCTCAGCAGTTCCCTTAGTGTGCTCACGTTGCGGCGGGTTATGTAAGAATTTACAACCACCTTCTTCAGGGCGTCCTGTTGGTAGACCCTGTTATGAATTTAGAAAAGAGGTAGTGTGAGTAGTTCTCAAACTATAATGCTAGTAAGAACTCAGCATATACGTAATTAATTATTAGGACTCAAGTTACCGGCTATATTTCACATGAGTCAGAAACTGGATCCCAAGGTCCGTGGGCCATTACGGAATGGGAAGACCAAAAGTTAAGTGCTCTGTGGTCTTTGCAAGATACAGCCAGGATTCATGCAGCATAGTGTGCTGATCAGATCTGCAGGTGGGGTGCCGGCAGTTCTGTTTGTATGATTCTGTATAAGGGTGGACAGAGAAAAAAGAAGTAGAATGTCATTCATTTTCTAGGTTCCTGGTATGTGTGTGAATGACTTCAAGAAATAATGATCCGTGCAGTGCAATTTAAATTATTTCACATTTTAAAAAGATTTATATTCACCTTGGCCTCAAACAGCTCAGGCTGGCAGATAGCATTTTGCTGTCACACTGGGTGTACCCAAAGTGAAAGACCTCCTCTGTGCGTCGGTCTCCTTAGTGTGTGTCCATATCTGCATATATAAAAAGGCAACTCTCAGTGGAGTTATACTTCTCAAGTTGTCTAAAGTGTAGAATATATCTAGCCAGGACCAAATTGGTGTGTGACTGCATTCAGGGAATCTGTGGGGGCCAGGGAAGTGCAGGAACATGCTTCTCACCAGATACTGCGTGTTGTGTATACATTTATACATGCTGGCTCTATCCCACACTCTCTATTGCCCTACGTCTCCCCATAGTGTGATTGAGTACGTAGCAATTCTTTAAGAGCCCTCAGCCGTGTGTAGTTTGTACCCGTATCCTAATATATAGAGTTAGTGTGGTCCCTGTGTGTGGGCTCGCTGGTTCCCATCATTTCTCTGTCACCGACTCACCTTAATTGCAGCCGTGTGCTATCTTGCATACGAGGCTCCCGTGTCTGAGTTCCACGTCCTCCGACCTTGGCCGATCTCGCTTACGTTCTGCTTCCGGGAAGCCAGAGCATAGTTATGGAGACTGCGTGTCCCATATCTCATGCCTATTGAGTCAGAGGAACGCTGCGGATTGACGTAGTCGATCCGTTGTGCAGTTACTGGCTGTGTGCGTTGTCATGGAGCCCGTCAACACCAGCCATCCCTTTTCCATGTTTCTGGTCCTGCAAACCCGGAAGAGCGTAGTTCCGTTCTATTAACATGCAATGAAAGCTGAATCATTGCGAACTTATATACCGTGTCATCTCACTGTAAAATGGATAGGGGGCGCGCTGCAGATTGGCGTAGTCAGTCTGTTATACGGTAACTGGCTATATATGTTGTTATGTATCCCGACAACCCTCGCCGTTCTTGTTCCATGTTGGGGTGCCTGCGAAACTGGAGGAGCGTACTTTCATTCTTTTTACAGGTAGTGCAAGATGAATCATTATGAGCTTGTATTTTGTGTCACCTAACTATGAAGTAGAGACACGCTATTGATTGACATAATCAATCCGTAATTCAATCACTGGCTCTGTGCATTTTCATGTGTTCAGAAAACTAACTATGCCCTTGAAGGAACATCGGCGCTCAGGTAAGACTATGGTATCAGTGCTGATTGAGTTAATTTCTTATTCAAACTTGGATTAATGGGGTGTTAGCTTCAGGTGTGTAACCAGGGCTAGAGCTTTATTGGTATATGCTCTTTGCTCCATAACTAGGAGTATACTAGATGACAGTGCCCCTTGATCTGTTAAATGCACAGATAATCAGTTTAACCAATTTCAAACCATTCTGCATAAAGACACTGAATAGTCATCCGAGTCAATGAAGTGGGTTGAAAAAATTAATTGAGGCCATGTTGGTACGCGTCCAAGCAGTGTATCCATCTGAATTCCCTATGTAGTAGACTCTTGGATGTATCCAGTCCACCTTTCACTCTCTCCAAGACACACCATACCACATCATTTGGGGTATGTCTAGCTTCCAAATAGTGTGTCACCAAAGGTGCTGTCAAGATTTTTCACCTTATCCGAGATCAGTGTTCTGATATCCTCAGGTGTATAGCACGTGAGGTCTGGCCGACATATCTCAGACCACACGGGCACTGTATGCAGTAGATCACATTCTCACGTTTGCAATTAGTGAGGTCCTTCAAAAACCATTCACGTTGGCCTATTTTGAAGGATTTCAATTTGATAGTAAACTTACATGCCACACAGTTGCCACATGGAAAGTGTCCTTGCATCGGTTGCAGAGTTCTTTGTGCCTTATGTCTCAAGTCTGGATGAAAGAGAGAATGCACCAGATATTCTTTAATGTTTTTGCCTCCTTTGTATGCAAATCGGGGTGGTGGATCATCCAGTAAATTGAGCCTGGCTATGTGCCAATGGTGCAGGATAGCTTTCTTCATCTGTGATGTATGTGTCCCATGGGTAATTCCACATGTCAAACGGTCTTCACTTTCAGTGTTCATTATGTCTAGGGGTTGAAGCAGAATATCCCTGTTTGTATTGAGGGCTCTTTTTTCCACTCGGTCTAGTAGTGGTTTGGGGTATCCCCTAGTCCTTAGTCTGGTGGAGAGGTCCATAGAATGATTTTTTAAATCTTCTTTGGAAGTACAATTCCTCCATACCCGTAGGAATTGACCATATGGTAAATTCGCTTTTGTATGATTTGGATGATTGTTAGCATGGTATCGTAAATTATTGCGATCTGTGGGTTTGCGATGCAGTACACATTCCAGGACTCCATCTTTGTGTCTAATAATCAGATCCAAGAATGGAACTTTATTGATGCTGTGTTCTATAGTGAACTGAATGTCTGGATTGCATGTATTCAACCACTCCCAGGATTGTAGCAGGGGGGTCAGTTCTCCCATCCATATGAAAATGACATCATCAATATACCTGTACCCGGAACTGATCTGGTTGTGCCACTGATTTAGGCGCGAGAACACGTATTGTTCTTCAAAGTTGGCCATATATAGTATCGCCATGCTGGGGGCAAAGGCAGCCCCCATCGCAGTCCCCTTAGTTTGCATGTAAATTTGCCCATCAAATGTAAAAAAGTTTTTTCTTAGGGCTATGGACATTAATTTATTAACTTGTATACAATGCATGTTCTTTGTGTGGTTCGGGGAGACAGCTTAGTTTGACTCTTTGTTGTCATCTAACCCCGGCCAGCCATTTGTACAATAAACTTGCTTTACGGACAAGCGTGTACATACTCTTTAAGAGTGGGCCTGCTTTTAGTTACAGCGATGAAAAGGCCCATTTCTACAATGGTTCACAGGACTATAAACAAACAGAGGTAGTCATGGACTATGGAACCAGCAGAATGATCCAAGGTCCTCACCCTAAGCCTCGGATATGTGGCATCACCGCACTTTACATTGAGGCATGACATGGTCAGGAAAAGAGAGTTCCTTTACTCTGATGCATGGAGCGATGCGATGGACACACGTCTTCACATCAACGGAGGGCACAGAATTCACTTTGTGAGGCCTTCGCTCACCGAAGATGGAGCTTGATGTTTAAGAAAACTAGACTGGGGCCAAGAAGATTATGAATGTTTTTTCTTTCGAATGACCAACATAGGGGGTTGGGGTTTAGGTTGTCTAGGATGTGGATACAATGTCTAGTTTGATGAAGGGTAGATACTACCCTAGAAATGTTCTATGCATATCAATAATAATAGTCATAGGTTGAATGGTTTAAATACATGGATAAACATAGATACACAAGTTTTCGCAATAGGCTTTGGAGGAAAGGAAAAAAAGACATAGTAAGAACCTACATGTTTTGAGTGCTGCAGTGTGTTGTAACTTACACAGGTTTGGGGAGCATAGTTTTACTGGTGACCTTCTCTAAACAGACTCTGTACTTTTATAATATTGTTCTAGGGAATCCCACACAATTGATAAACGTATAGGTATTGTGAGGAATCTGAGGGCATCCTCACTTCTTCCTCTAAGATACCCTCCCCCCAGGCAGCCAAGGAAAGGCTGTTATTATTGGATCCTGACCCTGGGGGTGGATATGAGAGGGAGGATAACCTGGGTGGAGGAGAGTTGGAGGGAGGAGGTGAGACAAGGTATCCCCCTTTTTCCTCTCTTAATGTCCCCTCAGTCCCCCAGAACTTTGTAGACTATTGCAGGCCAGAGCCTTATTAGATTAATGTATCCAATAAGAAGTGTGGGAAATGACACTCATTCATACATACACCACTTTAGTACTGGGATGAGGAAGAAGCAACAACAAGAGACAAAAGACTCTAGAACCAACAATGTGCAGTCTAGTAGTCAGAGAACCAATCATCTTGGCCGGACATTTAAATACCCGCAACACAGCAAGAGAAGAGAGAATGGTTTCAGATATGACTGTGGATGCGTGCAGACCAAGTATTCCTAGGAAGTTGTGCGGAAGGAAGTACTGGTGTGGTGGAGCGAGGAGGCACGCTGTCGAGAGCTGTGGCAAGGAAGCAGGGTGCAGGTATGCTGAGAGCAGAAAGGCAGTTCAGGGGAGTTTGCAGGTGCGTGCAAGCCAAGGGAGGCTTACCGAAGCTCTAATCTGAGATGCTGGGAGAAGTAGCGACCGCGGAAGTCAGAAGGTGCTGGAGAAAGCGAAAGCAAAACAGACCACACTGTAACGGGTGCTACTGTTCACTGCAAGAGAAACCAAAGGTGCTCAGAGAGACTGGGCGAGTCTCGTGATTGGGGAAAGGGACAATGGGGCATATTGGAGGCGGCCTGTGTATGAAAATAGCAGAAAGTGAAAAGCTAAAGCAAAGATGCAAATGATATTTCATGTATATCCAAGCACTTTCTGAATACCGATCCGAATGAAAGTAAATGTCACGTATAATCAAGCACTTTTGAAGACCGATCCAAATGGAAGCAAGCAGCTTGAATACGGATCTGAATGAAAGCAGTTTTTGTTGTAAACCTCTCAACATTCAGTAACTGTGAACTTTACAAGAACAAGCATTGGCCAAAGCCATATGAAGGAACTGTGTGTTTTTAAAGAACAAGCATTAGCTAGAGACGTAGGAACTATACTACAGAAGTGTGTGTTTCAAGAACAACCTGTAATGGCAAAAACCACAAGAATAGGGGAAGATATACACTAACAAGGGAAGATACAATATCAAGAGGATGTGAAATGAGCTTGAACTAAACATCACCGTGAAGCTAAAAAAATGACAACTTGCAGGTGAAGGAGAAACCAGGTAGGTGTATCAGTTGAGTGACCTGTAAACCCCTTTTTGAGAGACTTTGTGAACTGCCTTAAATCATGGGGAAGGGAGATCTTTTCCAACCCAAAGCTGGAAGAAACTTGGAATTGTTATTAGAACACTTCTGATTTTGATGCTGATATCCCTACAGAGGTATATACTAGATGTGAGGGTAAGTGTAGGTTTTTACACAGCCTAACATTTACTTTGGACATCCTGATATGAACTATCCTTAGTTTTGTTTAGGTAGTGAAATCCCACCTTAGTATAGTGCAAGTTAGACCTTTTTTCCAACCCTCTTTTGATTCAATAAAAGTGCAAAGAGAAAACCTGAATTCATCTGTCTGTGTCTACTTCATGATACCTTCACAAATGGTGTCAAAATGGGATGCGGCTCCACGGATACAAGTTGGGGAACCCTAAAGTTTGAGAAATTGAGTCCCATAGCATCCAACCCCTCAGTAGCCATGAAAGGCTCTATCGGGTTTGATATTTGCAGCAGTAGAGAAGACATTATTCCCCCAGGTGCTAAAAGATTAATACCTACTGATTTAGTATTGATTCCACCCCCACACACACATACATCAGACTGGCTCCCGAGTCATGGTTAGCATGGAAATGTGGGATTGATGTATTAGGAGGGGTCATAGACCCAGCCTTTAGAGGAGATATTACTCTAAAGGCTGTTGGATAATTACTCTAAACTCTAATTACTACAAAACCATGGGAAAGCCAGATCCATCAAGAGGATACAATTGTACAGGGGGTGCTTGAAAGAGCAATGTTCCGTAGGGCACAGGAAGTGGCCAGGAAAGAAGTAACTGATCAGGCTACCCAAGGATTCAGGGAGGCTGATGAAACATCTGATACCCTTATTAGACCCAAACCCAGAAGCGTCATGGAAGAAGAACCGGAAACACTTCCCGACCTAGCCTTTGCCCAAAGGAATGACCCACTCTTAGCGGAAGCCTTCGTACAAATCACACCAGAACCAGAAGACTGTGAGAGAGGAGGACCCTTTTTCTTTTCAAATCATAGGCTGATGTTACGGGGAGAAACCACTCTAGAGGGCCTGATTAGAACACAACTAGTCATCCCCAAGAGTCACAAGCAAGTGGTCCTAGAAATAGTCCATTCCCATCTGAAAGGCGGCCATTTAGTACAGACAAAAACCCAGGTACAAGTCCTCAATAAATTCTGCTGGCCAATAACACATGCAGATATGAAGACCTTTGTACAGTTTTGTGCGATCTGCCAAAAAAAAGAGTGCCCACATGCCACCACCAGCACCCTTACAACGGCTGCCAATTATTGAAGTATTGTTTTCTAGAATTGGCATGGACATTGTAGGACGCCATGAAACATCTAAGTTAGGGAACAAATACATACTGGTAATAGCGTACTATGCCACCCAGTATCCTGAAGTCTTCCCCCTGAGAGCTAATACCACCCAACAAATCCTCAAACACCTACTGCCCTTCTTTTCAAGAGTAGATTTTCCAAAAGAAATCTTAACAAATCAGGGCTCTACTTTTATGAGCAAACTCATGGGCGGAGGTAAACAGTTATTATATACTACCTTAAGAACTTCAAGTCTATCACCCACAAACAGATGGCTTGGTAGAAAGGTATAAAGGGGAAGTTTGCTCAGAAATGTTAATGTCCCAATCGATCTGGAATGTATTTTTAGGCATACTGTAATCAATCTTAAAACAATTTCCTATGTGTCTTACCTTAGTTTCCCTGAAATTTACACATGCAAAAACAATGGGTTGGGCGCCACCATCTTGTGGTAATCTTATCCGTTGATACATCGCCCTAAATTCAAGTGCCCTCACACCAACAATAAAGATGGCCCGCCCCTCAAACTGACATCACTTGTCCAAACAATATGCTCCACCTATTTTCATGATGTTCATGGCCAGCATAGCCAAACGTACCCTGTCATCGCCCACACCATAACGTTACCTAACACAGAACTTGGAAGATAAGTACACACATCCTCTCACAGCATTTCTTTTGAAGAAAACAACAATAGTCTGCAATCTAACAAGTACTTTTATTTTTCACATAACGCTCAAAATAGAAGATTATGTCCACAAACAAAATGCATATCTTTAATCAATAGAAGTTATTGCCAGCGAACATTGCATGCTTCAAATGTCTTATATAATTTCCTCATGAAACGCTGATTGAGTTCAGCGATCGATGAAACCCCATGTTTCATTTCTTCTATGTTCCTTGTGTCCTTGTGTTACATCGCCAATGTTTGATGAACCCACATGGTGTTACATTAGTCAGAAGATAAGGAGTTGTTTCACTTTCAAACGAAACGCCTTCACATCAGCTTGTTTTCACAACATAAATGCTGACAGGTTGCTCCTCATTGCTGCTACCTCTTAAGGACAGATTGATCCTTGGCGATCTTTCCACATAATGGTTATCAAAAAAGCGCTGTTGACGATTATCGTCCAATGCTGGTTGAAGAATTCATCAGATGGGAGCCAGAAACTATGGCATGCGCAGAACGGTAGAATATAGCTATGTAAATGACAGAATAAAATAATATATTTCATTTGCCGTTTTATAATCGAATATACACATTAAAATATGTTAGCTAACAAATTACGTTGTAATTCAGTACCAGACGAAAACAAATGAGCAACACCCACACCACACGGAATAAACACAGAGATGTCAAGATGGGGGAGTAGGTCACACCACAACGTGCAGGGAAGTGCATGGAAGTAGGCAGACCACCGAATGGGAGGGAGACCCAGGTGCACCTGTTTCCCATAGCAGCCCCTGTCTGAAACTAAGGACAGAGATAGGGCATTATAATTGAAGTGGAAAGAGTAGCTATTGAACAGATAACTCCCGGGGCCCAGGGGCCCTAAGGCACAGGGAAAAGGTTCTGCCCCCCCACCTAAACGGTGCCCAGGGATGTGATGGTGGCGGCACACTGGGATATGCCTCTTGACAAAGTGGTGTACGCATCATTAGCCTGAACACAGGTTGTAGGTGCATGTGTTGGAGGAGTCATCACCACAATATAGGCCACCAAACAACCCACAACTCTGCACAAAATATATGATTGCAAAAGGTACCACAAACCGCAAGTGCAGCACTTGGGCGGTTATAGCGCATGGTATAAATATTCTTCCACATAACATAACGTATAGTGTGCATTCTTTTTGTCAAAAAGTACATTCGTCATCAAGCGCACAGGACACATGCCATTTTCGATCGCCAAAATATAATGTAAAGTTACGCTTACATAATTTCCGGGTGTTCCATTCACTCGATGTCAAGAAGAACAACCACTCCAGACAACAGATCCCAGTAATAGAAACTGAAGTTTCGTATGTCCACTTACAATTTAGTCAATGTTATCATCTCTTTGTGAATATTCGACACATTGTGTCCTTCGAACTGTTAGTACGTTTCATTCAAGCACAAATAACAATGCCTGCCTGTAATCAGTGATCTAAGCCAGAGAGGGGTAGGTTAAGTTTTGGAGAAAGAATGCCACAAAAAAGATAGACAACCTTAGACCTTGCTTCTGATGCGTGGTTTAGAAAACTAAGGACAGTTAACAACTGTGATTTACAATATGTGCCTCAACAGAAGAGCGCTAACACACCAAAAAGTTATGTATTGCTGTTACTCCTGGGGCTATCTCTGCACTGTAAGAATAGGGGATCCCCCTTCTCACTCGTCCCACACTCTTTCATGGCCCAAATGATACCCCTACGCGTAGTTTCCTACAAATCTACCAACCTTCATTACTAAGTCCCTGTTTCACCCTTGATTTGTTTGTTCGCTACTTCCATTTCTGGCATATATTGTATGCCTCTCACTATAATCAATAGATCACTATAGTCATGCTCACTTGCACACCTGAAGCAGCCCTGTGTACCATCAGGCTATACTGGGTGAGATTGCATGCTCACACTACATACGTCTACTGTCTGTTTATTCTCATGTCAAGTAGCCACACGCACCACGAGTTGAGGCTTTAAAACACTGTGTACTCATACCTATTGTGTCTCTATCCTTTTGCTACACTTGAAGTGACAATTTCTGCCAGACGGGAATTCAATGGGGTGTATTTATCTAATTTTTATTTAATTTTATTGGGCATTTGTAAGGCGCTTTAGGCAGCAGAATTGTGTTTCCAAGCACCACAATGCTAGATGGGAACGGAACATGGGAAATAATAACAATGGCAAAACAGTAATATACTGTTGCTTTCCTTCTAGGCCTTGTGGCATTTGCCCGTGCAAGTGCATTGTGGAGAAGTGCTGGTTAAGGGGTGGAAGGAGGAGCAGAGGGGTGGACAAGTGCTGGAGGAGGGCCAAGGGGGGAAGTGCTAAGGGGAGCCAAGGAGGAGATCCTCGGGCTCAGTGCGAGTACGGGTGGCTCTCATGGGTGGTATGCGAGCCATCAAGCAGGGGACAGCAGGGTAGTGAAGTGGGGTGGAGGGGTGCTGGTGTTGACTGGGAGGATGGTCCTGGGATCCTGTTATATTCATCATGATCAGGCAGCAACCGGTCACAACGGCAGTGGGGTGATAAGCGGTGAAGCGAAAGAGGGATGATGCAAAAGATGCGAAAGAGGGCCCTGTGGATGATGAAGAGGGTCTTTAATTTGATCCTTGCAGCCACGGGGAGGCAGTGCTGAGATCCTAGGGCTAGACATATGCAGTACATGGGCTTGAGGGCAAGGATACATCTTGCAGCCCTATTCTGGATTAGCTGGAGGCAGCGAAGGGAGGAAAGAGGGAGATTGAGAAAGAGGCTGTTGCAGTAGTCCAGCCTGGAGAGGACGAGAGCTCCGGAGACATTGAGTTTCTGGTAGAAGATGAGAAGAATTCCTATGAGGAGGTGGAGCTGGAAGTGGGACTTCTTGGTAAGGTCCATAATGTGAGGGGTCAGGGAGAGAGCGGAGTCGAAGATGGCCCTGAATGTTTGTGCCTCACAAGATGGTTGGGGCAGAGGGCCCAAAGAGGGTGGGCAGAGGGTAGGAGGAAAAGAGGGCACAAGTATCCTGATCAGGCAATTAGGAACATAGGCCTTTGTTCGATTACAATCAGAATGTGCGCATCTGGGATGCCATCCTTTTCACCACTTTCCAAGGCCCTTTTTGAAAACGTTTACTCTAAGAGGAACGCACCTCCACTTCGTACAGATAAAAAAATAAATGTATCGGTTGTACTTATTCCTTCTGCACCGCCATATCCATTGATGACATTCCACACGGTTCCCTATGCTTCCATGATTAGAAATATGCATCAAGGTTTAAAACAATGGGCCATATGTATGTACAATAATTGCCAAGTGCACTGAGTGTTTTTAGCTCAGTTGTTCATGGGTGGTCCCCATAGATGCAATTACCATCAAGTGCATGACCACAACTTCTTCTTGTGTATCGTGTAACATGAATGGTAAATAAAAATGATCTGCTATGTACATGTGAATCAAACCAGGGCAAGATGTGTGTAATGTGCTTATGCAACTAACGGTGTTTCAAGGTGCCACAATACCAACAAGGGGGGGTGGCAGTTTCAGACAATGGAGAAAGATAACAATAGCGTTCCTTCCTATTAGGTCATTTGAAATTTGGCTAGTGCAAGTGAATTAATAAGAAGTGCAAGGAAGAGGTTTGGGTGTGAGTTCCAGTTTGCTAAATGCAGAGTTCTAGTGTGGGAAGGGAAGTGCACGGTAAAGAGGAGAGCATGGAGGTGAAAGGGGTGGGAGGATGGAGTTGGGAGAGACGGCAACAGGGGCTAGGTGACTGCTAAGGGTAGGGCATGAGCGCAAGTACCAGGGATTGCATCGGTTGCAGGGCATGAGGGTCAACCAGAGGGGCCCATTCTGATAGACAAGAGTACTTCCCATCTGTTGCTACTATTAATGGGAGACAAAGAGAAATGGGTGAGGACAGAGACCATGTGGGTAGTCCATATGTCCAGAAAGGGAGCAACAAAGAGGATGTCTGTGACAGTTTGCCTGGAAGCAGCATTGACGTTGGTGTCAGCGATGGGCAGGCCGGGCAGAGATTATTCTGTATTCACGATAAATTTGAACAATGTCAATATTACATCTTGCTTCTGTTGTATTGTGAATATTCAAAGATGTGATCACATTATTTACAGATAATTTTTGATTTGTAGTAATGAACATTTTACACAGACTTTTTAAAATGATTTAGAGAATCGAAAAGCATTTGTCTCAAGAATTTCAATCCATAAAAAACGTTTCCTTAAAGACAGATTCTTCATATAATCACATTGACATTTTAGGTTTTATGCAATGACAGAGGAAAAGCAATATAAAGAAAGGAAAGGTAAAATTAAACCATGTATACATATTTAACATCATTAAAATGCCAAAAATAAATTTTAAAAAATGCATTATCGAACATTAACATTGCAAGTGTTATGCCATTACATTATTTTTTTAATCAATACAGTGTCCAAACATTGGGTAACATATTGAAACTTGCTTGTGAAAAATGTGTGAAGACAGCTACAAATCATTTAAATCTGGAAGTCATCCTCTCAACAAGTTCACGTTTTGGAGGACAACACTCTTTTGCAATGTTGTGTGGTATAGTCCGGGCACTGGAAACAATATCTGGAGTCATTCCATGTGTATGGATGGCCAGCACATTCAATGTCAGATCTTTCACAAATTCAAAATACATTTCCTGGAATGTTGGCTTGGCCTCCCACTGTTTGCTTCATTTTGTAAACGCCAAGAGGTAACAAAGCATCCCGGAAGTTCCTGCAGTTCTTGCTTGTTCCCTCCCAATGTTCTCCTTGTGCGCAAGTATAGCCAGTCTTGCTCTGGCCTGCATACCGTCTGGGCCAAAATGCAACCCTTTTGGCTTGTACTTTAGGCACACATTATGGTACACCTCCAAATCTCCAGTGTGGCAGAATTCGGTGAGTCCCTTCAGGTCTCTTGAAAACATTTTTTGCCGTACACAATTTTCTCCAGTCCTGCGTGAGAAGCGGAACCCGACACCAACTACTTCTTTTTACGCTCCTGTTCCCTAGCCAAAAGTACATGTCCACATTTGTGGAAATGTTCGTTTTTTCTTCAAGGGTGTATGTTGGTACAATGGTGCATTCATGAATGCCACTTTTCAAGTAGAATTTCTACAGATCCATTACAAGTTTTTGAGTTCCACGAAAGATGGTTGCTGATAGACTGAGAACACTTTAAAATGTTTCTGAACCCTTTTTTACTAGCAACTGTAATTATTTAGAAATGTATTACTTTCGCATTGTCTTTTCTATTCCAATGTGCCTGTCAGTGGCTATGAGATCTATTTGCTCTGGATTCCAGAAGTTCGACTGATGTAATGAAACCTTCTTTCTCTATGGCAACAGACAATGTACATTCAGACAATTGCACGATGACCGAACTCACTTTTCTTTTACTTTCCATGTCTTGAAAGTGGTAAGTGCAGTATTTAGCGGAAAATCCTGGACTGTCACACTGTCCATCGCCAGCAAGCATGACCCTTTTCCCAGCAAGTGTACTGTTAATTGATATCTGTTTGTGTTTCCAGGCCTGGCTAATAGCTGGGAACAAGAAAAACTTCTGATATGCGTAGTACTGTGTTTTAGCAAGGAACTCAAGTACCACAAATTGAAAGAAATTTGACATTTTACATTGCAACTTTTTGCAATGCAGCAATGATCCGTGGTTACTTTCCATAGCTCGCTGGTGGCATTAAAATTCATGTTCCGCCCACTGGACATCTGCATCACGACTCTGAATCTTAACTGGACCATGCTATACCTCAGAAAGTAGTTGCTCCATAGTGACATCCGTTTGGCAAGCAACATCATTAGTTTCTGTTGTTGTCTAAGTCTGTAAGCTCCTCTTCCTCCATGGCCTCTAACAGAGTGAAATAAAAACATGCTCAATGTATAGCACATATACAGAAGATACCTTTTACCAACTAAAAACATAATATCAGCAAATTATCTACTTAAAACCCTCTCCTAAAGAACCTGGTTGGTTCTTTACCCTTGTTTTCTTTATTTGCTTTGAAACAGTGGACTTCGATATGCAGACCAAAAGACCAAGCTGGGAAAAAGCATGTTTACAATGTATAAAACCAGCAAATTTCTTTTCCACTTAAAGAAACAAATTTACATATCCATAAATAGAAGCTACTTTACATATGTAAAACATTGCAACATATTAAAAAGGACAATGCCAATCAGATGTGTGGATAAATATTTCAGATTATGTTATGCATACCTCTGGTCTATGTGTCTCTTCAATTTTGACTGCTTCAGTTGTACATTCCTTGGACAAAAAATGAATTGAAAGAAAATAAATTGTGAAGCATATTTAAATGTACAATCTTTGATCTCACAAAGTTCTTCTCAACAAAGCTATTTTACTTCATTGTCGACCAGAAATGTTAAGGTTAGTCATTGTAAAACAATTTGAAAATTCTTAGCATGATAACTTCGAACATTTGGAATGTGTGACTTTTTCAACATATATATTTTCCATTTCACCTAATAACCTTCCATGATGTCACATGGAGTTGATGTGATATCATCCTGCAAAAAATAGTAATTACAATGTTTGCCTCCCAAATTAGTTTGCGCTGTAATGTTTTCTTTTTAATGGATTCAGCTTTGGGTAGGAAGTTTAATGTTATTGACAAAAACTGAAAACTTTCAAACAGTAAAAGGTTGCATGCATTTCAATTTCATAGTATTTCATTGGGGAGGTTTTACTTTCATTGTTGCATGTCTTTGGGCGATCAATACAACAAGGTTTTCAATTCAATTTTTTGCACTTTTCTAACAGTGTCGTACATTTTGTGAAAAATAAAACACTTATGTTAATTTCAAAGCAGATAAAGTAGTTCCACAGCTACCGATGTAACGCATAACTCATACTCCGGACTGGTTTGAAATGAGGACGCGATTGTCGTCGAAGTTCCAGCATCCCCCATAACATAGAAATTGTTTTAATAAGGATGTGCAAAATTAAAAAGAAAACATCAGATGCAGATGATGGTCCATACTGAGAGACGCCCCTAAACAAAATTTTGTGTAAATAACTAATGTTACACATAATAATCTTCAATATGTTCCAATTCGAAGTAGGCCTCATGCTTGTATTGGTCAGTTGCATATAAAGGATTAGTATAAAATAATTACTTGATAGGTGAGTGGTGTTGCTGTTGACTCCTGAATAGTGATGGACGATGAATCTTGCACCTTTATTTTATGTTTATAATCAGAAACAGTGCTATTGAAAAGGTTCATTAGTATTATAAATTTGATCACATCCAACACTCAAAAACATTACTATGTGCATGTGACTTGGTCTCACTATTGGGATTATCGACATATTTGTGGTTTCCTCATTGGTGAAGGTCTGTACTTCTATCAGTGAGCACTATGTAAAGAAAGACAAGTTAACCAACACATACAAACATTAAGCAAGAGTGGGGATAGATAAAGTGGTCTAAAGTGAACATTTTTAAAAGTACAGTACTTGTGTAATATAACATCGATGTAAATATTCCCCAAAAAGTCAAAAAACGGTAATCATTTTACCTTTTCCCCAGACTAATTCATTGGATTGCGAGATCATTTAGAAGACATATGCATAGAGAGCATACTTTTTATATGCCTACATACATAACAAATACTTGGTCCACTACTCACCACAGCCAGCCTGTGCTGAAATTTAGTTGGAACTGCATTGGGAAGTAATTTGTGAAGACGCCTGGGGCAACGCTTTTTAGTGTAGTGTGATGCTTCGTACATATCGTCTGAGAAGTGCATGCTGCAGAAGCAGCATTGATTGCCCCTCACGTCTTCCAATACATCCTTGGCTCTATTTTCAATCTTGGACAATGGAAATTCACAATTAGAAAGCCATCTTTGCATTAAATCAAAATCCTTTGGGAATACATGCAGGTCTGTGCCAGGACTTTTGACATGGATCACAGTAGAGCAATCAAAAACGATACACAACAATCACATAGCTTTGTTTGTAAACTTTTTAAAAATTAAACTCTGTAACCTTGTCTAATTATCGCAGCAATATTAGTCAGAACTCAATGTTATACCGCAAATTGAAATGTATTACTAGTCCATTCAATAAACTTTGAGCCACCAAAAGAAAACATGCGTTGAAAACATGGACTACGAAACATTACATTCTGGTACAATGTGCTAATTCCAGAGATAAAAATACATAAAACCTTCCATAATGGGGAACTCTTTGAGATAAATTAAAATGAGAATATGGTGTACATTGGGTATAAATCATTACAAACTTTCAGCAATACAAACATCGATGAAACTACAGAATGAAATAGTTGACCAACCCTTAATTGGACGTACAGATGTGCCGACTGAGCAAGCCTCGAAACAAGTAGATTGATGGCGAAATACCTTGTGGATTGAAGAGATGTTCCCTAGTGAACCATCAAGGTGTTTATAAAGGCTTAAAAAGGTGGGAGTGTATGAATGTGTGACATGTTCGTTGACACCCACCAAGCCTCAATGCCAATGTTTGACATCCTCATACCCATGCACCAAACCCCCTATGGAGTGCACCGTCATAGGTACAAACTGCCATTGATACTGGAGGGGAATGGATGGGTGCAAGGTGAGCGCAATAGGCTGGAACGATGTTCAAGGTACACATTCATATGTTGATTGTAGGGACGGGGTCTTCAAAGGGGTGTCTGGAGACACCGGGTCTGGGGAGGCCATGTTGACAATGGCCTCCCCAGTGCAGTGCAGTAAACCCCTTTGAGGTGTACAGGGCATTTGGCACCTTGAGCGTCCCCATGCACCCAGCCCCCTCGGGAGCATGCGGTCATAGGTGCGAACTGTCATTGATACTGGAGGGAGATGGATGGGAGCGAGGCGAGCGCAAATGGGCAGAAACAATGTTCAAGGAATACATACATGTGTTGATTGCAAGAACATGGTCTTCAAAGGGGAGTCTGGGGACACTGGGTCTGGGGAGGCCATGCGGACAATGGCTGCACTGCGGTAAACCCCTTTGAGGTGTAAAGGGCATTTGGCACCTTGAGCATCCCCATGCACCCATGCCACTCGGGAGCGCATGGTCATAGGTGCGAACTGCCTTTGATACTGGAGAGGGATGGATGGGTGCGAGGCGAGCACAAATGGCCAGAAACATTGTTCAAGGGATAAATACATATGTTAATTGCAGGGACGGGATCTTCAAAGGGGAGTCTGGAGACACTGGGTCTGGGGAGGCCATGTGGACAATGGTCGCAGTGCGGTAGAACCCTTTGAGGTGTACAGGGTGTTTGGCATGTTGAGCGTCCCCATGCACTCAGCCCCCTTGGGAGCACAGAGTCATAGGTGCGAACTGCCATTGATATTGGATGGGGATGGATGGGTGCGAGGCGAGCGCATTAGGCCCGGAACAATGTTCACGGGATACATACATATTTTGATTGCAGGGATGGGGCCTTCAAAGGGCACTCTGGAGGCACCGGTTCTGGGGAGGCCATGTGGACAATAGTTGCAGTGTGGTAAACCCCTTTGAGGTGTACAGGGTGTTTGGCACCTTGAGCATCCCCATCCACCCAGCCCCCTCAGGAGCATATGGTCATAGGTGCGAACTACCATTGATACTGGAGGGGGATGGATTGGTGCGATGCGAGCGCAATATGCCCTGAATAATGT
Organism: Ambystoma mexicanum; assembly: GCF_040938575.1. Classification (NCBI taxonomy): domain Eukaryota; kingdom Metazoa; phylum Chordata; class Amphibia; order Caudata; family Ambystomatidae; genus Ambystoma; species Ambystoma mexicanum. Next base: position 1,046,731,673 of record NC_090924.1, read on the forward strand.
TCCAATGATACATACATCTGTTGATTGCAGGGACAGGGTCTTCAAAAGGGAGTCTGGAGAGGCCATGTGGACAATGGTCACAGTGTGGTAGACCCCTTCGTGGTCTACAGGCTGTTTTGTACATTGAGCGTCCCCATCCACTCAGCCCCTCGGGAGCGCACAGTCGTAGGTGCGAACTGCCATTGATACAGGAGGGGGATGGATGGCCGCGAGGCGAGCACATTAGTGCCGGAACAATGTTCAAGGGATAAAAACATATGTTGATTGCAGGGGCAGGGTCTTCAAAGGGGAGTCTTGAAACACAGGGTCTGCAGAGGCTATGTGGACAATGGTCGCAGTGCGGTTGACCCCTTTGAGTTGTACAGGGTGTTTGGCACCTTGAGTATCCCCATGCACCCAGCCCTCTCGGGAGTGCACAGTCATATGGGCGAACTGCCATCGATACTGAATGGGGATGGATGGGCATGAGGAGAACACTAAACGCCACCTAACTTCCTTCATGAACCTCCTGGACAGTTGGACGTTATGCTGACTTACTGAACAATTCAAAGAACTATTCATATTAACTCTTTTTTTTAATTTACTTTGGTAATTTAGATGGAGCAAACAAACTACAAATTGTATTGATGCGGTTGCGGGACTGTGTGTAAAAATCCCTTGTACTGTCCGTTGTCACTGGGGAATTTCGCACAAATGGCTCGAATGACATGGCGGGTATTGATATGAAATGCTATGATAATTATATGATAAGATTATATGATATGGCACTTATAACGCGCCTATACACAAGTGTTTCACGGTGTGACAAGGCAATGGAGGGGGAACAGAGGGAAGTCAGAGACAACGATCTTACTAGGCTAGGTGATATTGAGATTGTGCAAGTGCGGGGGAGAGGGAAGTGGAAAAGTGCGAGGGAAAAGGGGGAAGGGCAGTGCAGTGCATAGGATAAACAGTAACAAAATTAAAACAATAAATAAGAAGTGCGGCCAGCTGGTGACAAGTGCAAGGGTAAGTGTAGACATCAGGTGTCAAGTGTTGTTAGGGGGCTGTAGGAATACAGAAACAGCCCCAGAGTTCAAGAGTTGTAAGGGGGACAGTGCAGGTGTGCAACTGGTGGGGAGAGGACCTGAGCACGGGAACAGAGGGTAGCCAGGTGACCAGTGCAGTTTCAGCTTCGGCCCGGAGTTCAGCAGGGGAGAGGAGGAGAGAAAATAGAAGCAAAGAGGAAGGTCATGAAGTGCTTCCGGAACCGGAGATGGGTCTCCTCAAGTTTCAGAGAGGTAAGGAGGCTGTTCCTAAGGGAGACCCCAGCCGACGAAAGAGGTCTGCCACCAACTCGTTGCTTGGAGAAGCGACTGACCCTGTGGGAGTTGGAGGCGGATGAGCGAAGAACTCAAGAAGGAAGATATTTAGGAAGAGAGAGCTGAAGGTATTGAGGTCCAAGGCTCCAGAATACCTTGTGGACAATGTAGAGGGTTTTGAACTTAATCCTCGCCGCCACTGGGAGCCAGTGCAGAGATTTCAGTCCTGGAGAGATACGATCCCTGGGCTGGAAACCAAAGACAAGTCTCGCAATCCTGTTTTGAATGAGTTGCAGAGGGCAGAGAGTAGAGACAGGCAGATTTAGAAAGAGGCTGTTGCAGTAGTCCAGCCTAGAGAGAACCAGAGCTCTGGAGACAGTGAGCTTCAGGGGAAGGAGAAGAAAGGAAGAATACCTCTGAGGAGGTGCAGCTGGTAGTGTGACTTCTTAGAGACGCCAGAGATGTGAGGAGAGAAGGAGAGTGTGAAGTCGAAGATGACCCGAGGTTTTCAGCCTCACAGGTGGGAGCAGGAAGAGGGCCAAGAGAGGCCAGCCAGTGAGTGGCAAGAAAGGAGGGAGCAGACGTGCCGATGAGTAGAATCTCAGTCCTACTGGCATTAAGGCAGAGATCATTGGCGGCACACCACTCCTGGATAGCAGACAGACAGTCAGAGATGAGAGAAGGAGAAGAGGTGGCTGAAGGGAGCCTGGAAACGAGCGGCTAAAAGCTGACTTCTTATGCATGCATGAACGTTTAGAAGCCAGTTACACCCAGAAATATGTTAACACTCCACGGACCAAAGAGAGAACTGCCCGATCAAATTGTCTTTGAGGGAACTTATGCCCCAATGTCCGGTTCGAGAGCAACCGCAGAGTCGAACCTTGGCAAATACAAACTCGAGACCACAAGTATCCAAACTACAAGTAGATCCTGAAGTTGAATCACAACAAAGCTCTCAAAGCAAGACACAAGAAATTCACGTGAAAGAAAATACACCAGCACTGTCGAAAACGCTGTCATCGACAAGTCAAATGGAAAAAGAGGCAAAAATGAAGGGAAATCGGTCATCAGCTCTGCGAGTGTGCAGATTCACAACAACGTACTTGCAGCAACCTCAATAGCTTTATTACCCTTCATGAAGCTCTATGACACTATCAATGACTCAATCCAAGACCAAAGCTCACTCTTAGTAACGATCTATAACAAGCCGTTGACCTTAGAAAAACTCTTTGAAAACCTCACGCACAGACTGGACTATGAAACTGAAACATCCAGACAATGGCAAGCTCGAATACACGAGCTAACGAAGCATGACGCCTGTGAAAAGTCTGACTTAATTGAAGCAGTGATTGAATGCACCAAGTGGCTCAGACATGATGTATCTACATGACCAGCGTGCAACGCTTACATATGCAATTGCCAAAGAGAGGTGGAGAAAACGAACTTGCCACCAAGTGATAAACCCTCATTGGATAATAAAATGGCAGTAAAACTTTGCCTGATGCCACTGACCACAGTTTCCAAGAAACTTACAATGCCTAACGAAGGAAACAACGTCTCGATGAACTCGCATGTTACAGAAAAACACGCAATTGTCATTGAGGGCTCTCATGTCAAGAATGCTGGAGCTGGCACCGACATAATCGCGATGAAGCCAAGCAATGAAGTTCAGAGAACCACAATTCCAGTTGGAAACAAAAACATCAAACTTGGCATGTTGAACCAAGAAAATCAGATGCCAACAAATAAAGCCTCATTTGGAATCTTCACTGGAGCTGCTCTATCGATATCGAAGCCAGCTGATCCAAACTCCTCTGTAAAAGACCAAGACAACAAGCCATCCCGAAAAATTATCCGAAAACCAGCAGCAAAAAGAGCATGAACAAGTAATGTGAAAAAACTCATCAGGAAACCCCGAATTGGGCTATTTGACCGCAATGACAAAGTAAGAAAAAGAACCACCAAGTTGGCCCAATCACAAACAGTGCCCCTTGTGTCCCAAGTGACCGATAACCCCAACAAAAGACAGAGAATTGAAATAGCAGTTTCAGACACTGTAAACTCTGATGCCTCGATCGACTTATACGAATATTCAACCTACTCCATAGAAGAAGAAGTAGAAATTGTGGTGGAATTGGATAATTCAAATGGCAAAAAATGAGGCTTTCATGAAATATGGCCAGAAGGTCTGAAATTCCCAAAAACATCACCTAAGGAACGTTTCAAAGAAGTGGAACCTAACAAACCTGCGAGATCGAACGCTGAATCACGTACCAAAGAGAGTAGACACGGAGAAAAACAAGTCCTGTAACCAAGAAAAGACGTCAGGCACACAAATTCCCAGATATCTTCCAAATTAAATCCAAGACAAACAACAGGACAACTGCTAAAAGAAAGACACACAGCAAAAAGGTCAGTGACCAGACAAACCTCAAACTCCAAAAATGGAACCTTTAAAATACAATTGGAGTACATCTTAGAAGAAAAAACGAGGTACACTTAAATAGAAACAACACAATGAAGCTTCTACACGGCATTCCAGCACTTCGGACCATAAGATAGGACGATATCCCAATCATAGAATATAAAACTGAATCTCATTCAGATTGGGTGATCTTGCACATCAGATCCAAGTTTATCGCAAAAACCACAATGGAAGCCAGGGAGGACTTCATATTCTTTGGGTTCGATGTTGAACTGCACAGCGATCAAGCTGACACATTTATAGCAGAACTACGACTGCAGACTACTCCCATTTCACACGAACAAAGACGACAAGAACTATGGAATCGATTCAATGATCTCTCAGGTTCCACTGAAAAATTCTCAACACGTCCGTCACAACGATGATCATCATAGTCAACATTAGCATAAAAAAATGGATCCAATGAAGCTCACCTTTTGACTTCCTGGAATACCCGTGGATTCACCCATCTGTTTCACGATGAATCTCCGATAAACAACGATCATTTCATAGTTTGCCTCCAAGCGACATGGCTGCTAACAACTCCAACACGCGATGGTTACTCAATTTACCAAAATGTGGCAGGTAAAAACCTATTTGGGTGACCATACTCAGGTTTAATTATCATGGTCAAACACAACAACAACTGGAAAGTGATTCTAATCCAAATTTATTCACACAAGTCACAATTTTAGAAGAAAGTAATTTGAATTTATCAAACCCAAAACAGTTAATAATTATAAACCTGTATTGGAACCCAGCAATGATCTCCCAAAATGAATTCATCTTAACAGTAACCAATCAAATTGATAACGGAGTACTGACCTTTGAGGATCCACTCATCGTAATATGTGAAGATCTAAACTTCTCATGGTTTAATGACGCAAATGAACTGATCACTGCAAGAGATTACCATCAGTCAGCAAATCAGATAAACCGTGGTCAACGTTGGTCAGACGAGATGGCCCTGCGACACTGCAAAATGCTGAATGGTTGTATCAGAGGGGTCATCCCAGCCGCAAAAACATGGCATAGTGGCTCCATCACTAAGACACTTGACTACATCTGGACCTCGAAAAATTTACTAAGTAAAATCACCAAACTAACAACAGCAAAAACAACTAAAGTGATCATGATCCATTACTGTTATCTTGGTGGTGGCCTAATGAAAACAACCCTGTAAGATACAACCCTACATTGGCCATCAACAACGGAAATAACAGACTTTGAATAAATGCAAACCAAATAACAAACTTGACATCTAAAATGGTTAGCAGTAACGGAAATGGCTTTGGAGTGAACTATGAACCGTTACTGCATCAATTTAAAACTAGAATCACTGGTAATAAAATCGAGATATTGGCACCAAAACACACACACAGTATTACTGCCACAGAAGCCAAAAAAGAATGAGCTTGCGACCTCCGATTTCTAAGAAAATCCGAAATCAAGAATCATAGAGAATTGGTAAGAAAGCATCACCAGCGTTATCGAAACTGGCTCAAATCCTTCAACCAGATTCGGGATCGAGATCAAGCCGAAAAAAATGTTGCGACTGATCCTGTCAAAGGATAGCAGAAATATATGGGAATTAATAAACACAGAGCATCTAAAGCAACCTTTTTCCATTTCAAACGGAGTATCTGCAGCAAACTGGGTCAAACACGTCTCGACTATTTTTGCGTCCAAAGTACCCACTGAAATGCCATCCTACCATCAGACAACATGGATATGGTCTGTGTTAGAAACACAAGACACCATAGAAAAGGCCATCCAAAAATTAAAAAATTCAAGAGCTCCAGGCCCTGATGGCATTTCCAACATGACACTCAAACAAAACAAATTGCAATGGGCCTCCTTCATCAAGTCATTGTTCGATCAGATTGCGAGGACGAAATCACTTCCTGACTCATGGCGAAAAGCACTAGATTGTACCGATATTTAAAAAGGGCGATCGAGATGATCCAGCAAACTATCGTCCGATTGCCCTTCTCGATACCATGGGAAAAGTGTTTGCTACATTTTTGCAAGAAAGACTGGCAAAATGGGCCAAAGCTGCAGCAGTGACAGATAACCAGCAAACCGGATTTACCAAATGAGTAAACTGGAAGCCCTGAAAAATAGTAAGCAACTGCTTCTTGCATTTATTGACCTAAAACAGGCCTTTAACACTATCAACAGGCAGTCCTTATGGAGTAATTTGAAGGCCTGGGCATGTCCAGATAACATACTGCAGCCGATAATGGGCTTATACTCAAACACCTCGATAAGGGTAAGGCTAAATAATCAAGGAGACCTAACTAAAGAAATACGAAATGAAAGGGGAGTGAAACAGGGATGCCCATTAGCGGCACTCCTGTTTAAACTCTTCATTGCTGATTTACCAAAGGCCTTAATGCAACCCAGGTCCTTTCCTCCAAAAGTCAATGGCGAGCAAATCAGTTGGATGGTTTACGCGATGACATCGTGCTTTTACACAAATAGGCCTACAAAGACTACCGACAGCATTACAATGCTACCTGTTGGAAAACAACTTAGAAATAAATGTACACAAATCAAAGATAATATCTGTTGGTTGAAAACTACAACTGCGATCCAAGAAGTTTATCTGGAAGGTGAACAATGAACCCTTGCAACAAACTGACAGAATATGTTATATGGGAGTCATCTTTAACACCTCAATACGGGAATGGGGCTGGAAGCAAGACCTGCTGTCAAGAATGCAGATGTTTGCCTTACAAGGGGCCAAACTCCATGCCAAGTTTGGGAAATTCACACTGTCTCCAGTACTAACATTCTATCTGCAAAAAGTGGTCCCCACAATAAGGTTTGGCAGTCAAGCAGGATGCAACATCAATGCACAATTTTGGGACCAACTAGAAGCAAGGATTTGGCGTAAAGTGTTAAAGCTCCCACAAAACATATCAATAATTGCCATTCGCCATGAGTTAAGCATTGAATCACTATATGGCACTGTCCTATGGAAATCCATAATGATCCTGCTTAAGATGCGAATTGACCCCACAGTGAAACCTTACGAAATTCTAAGAGTGAAACCAACGTACTTCTTGCAGGATCTCCTTAGAACCTGGAAAAAGAAGTTACTAAAGTTACTAAAGGAGGCAGAGATACCTTTACAATAAGTGGTACTCATGTCACAAGTCGCAAAAAAACGGTTTCATAGATGGAATTGGATTGTTAACTAAGCAAAATGCACAGAATTGAGGACAGGGTGTGATTTCAGCCCATCGCTGCACGAAGTCGGTGTCCTTCCAAAATACCTGTGTAAATTTCCATCTCATTGCCATCGCGATCAGTTCATCAGAGTGCGATTGAACCTCTACAAAACTAAAGAGATATTGACCCTGAAGTGTGACAGTAGCACAACCGATAATATATGCCGCTTTTGTAACCATGCAGTTGAGTCCGTAAAACATCCGGTGATTAGCTGCTCAGCAATTTCTACCCTACGCACGTTACACATTGGGCAATATGCACCCAAGAATGACAACATGGAGAAGTGGTGGAGTTACCTGATTTCTGGTGTAAACCAGCAACTGACATGCAGAGTCATAAACTTTATGGACAAAATTATGCTCGACTGTACCAAATCATAAATCAATTAGATGTCGAAGTAGAACTATGGTAAATGTGTAACTTGTGTAAATTGTGATAAAAAGTTTGTTTTCTTTTTCAAAACTAAGTCACATAATAAAAAAATAAAATAAATTACTTCATTCCTAGTGCATTAAAGATATTATTCATTGTTCCTGTCACCCCATTTGTTAGGCAGAAACCTGTGCAGTTCCCTTAGGGACCACTGCAAAAAGGTTAGGACTACAGGAGTTAGCAGTAAACCCAATTGGTAGCAGTCTGCACCACCCAGATTTACCTGGTAGCTGTGGCTGAGCAGTCAGACTTCTCTCAAGAAGAGTTAGGCAGTATACAGAGCATACACAATAGGGCAGGTACACACAGTAGAACAAGCAAACACTGATCAGAGCTTTGGTGTAAAAGATATATAATTATTTATTTAAAAACACATCTAAGAAAACACACTGGCACTAATCTCAAGCAAGTTCAAAAACAGTTACTAAAGTACATATACTCCCTTAAGAGAATATTAGACAAGTCTTAAGTAAAGCCCCATTTATTTTCAGACAACGGTGAGCGCTTAACGCAGATGGCACTCTAATAATTCGGTTTAAAAGGGAGAGAAAGGCAAAGCATAAATTGAAACAGATCCCAACACTTTCAAAAGAAAACAGCAAGAGAGGAAGGCAGAATCAAACCGTGAAGTTAGAGTTCAGAAAGCCGGATCCACTTTAAGAGGATCAGAACTAAATGTGTCCAAGGTCACACGGTTGAAAAGTGCACAAAAGTCTCAAAAAGGTTCAGAAAGAAGTTGGACCAAAAGAAAGGGACCAGTTAGATGGTCAAGAGGCCAGCCCAGTTTAGAAGGTTAAGGATTTACTGTCACCTTGTAGCAATCTATAGAAAGGGAGGCCAGGCGGACACAGTACCTTGAAATGGTGAGAACACTCCAGCGGGGGCAGTTGTTCCTGGCAGCGGTTGCGAGTTGGTGCTTCGTCCGGCAGAAAAGAAGATCTCGTCGGGGAGGAAAGCAGGGGGTCGTTGTATTGCCAGGGAAGAAACCAGCCGCAGAGTTTCTCGATTCAAAGGAGTGGCCCTTTTATTTGCGGTTCAGTGGTAAGTGGCTATCCGGTTGCCGGGGTGCTTGGCACGGGCAATTCGACCACTAGACGTCCTGCTAGGCGAAAAGGAAAGCGAACTGGTTGTCCCCACCAGCTCAAGGGGAAGAGACTCTCCGGCAAGCAGATCTCCTCTGTCGTCGGGAAGTGCGAGACGGTTCAGCAGGGCTCCACCGGTGGTGTCGTCATTGCAGGTCGGCTCAGCTTCTCCCTCTTCGGATTCTCAGGTCCTGTGGCGACTTCTGAAGTTCCAGTCCCAAAAGCCCTGCTTTTATGCAAGAAACCCCCATTCATTCAGCCTAGCTGTCAATCAAACATGCTAAGTGGTGAGCCGTCCGGCTCACCACTTGGGCCAATCACACAAGAGTGCGACTTGAGTTGCCAAGGCAACTCAGTCCAGGGTGCCTAAACCCCCTCCCACACCCCCTGTGGTACCCAGACAGAGTGGTACCACTTTTGGAGGCTTCTGTGGAGAAGCCCGCCAAAAAGTGGAACAAAGGGCTCCACTTGGGTTGGAGTCACAGAAGAGAACACAAATGCCATTTTAGAATCGAGTTCTGGCAAAAAATACCAACCGGTGAATTAATATTAAATAAATAACCCGGCGGTATTTTCTAGGCTATAGGAATTAAATAATTAAAATTGGTAGCCTCGAACAATGGGAAAATCCCATAGAGATATATTCGCGGTCGAATATAAAAAGTAGTATCCACTGCCACCAGCCAAAACTCGATCAGGGGGGACGGAGCCGTGCCCCCTCGAATAACAGACCACGGGGCAATCAAATTGCCCCGACCAGTACGTCCACAATATGATGGTTTGTACTGGTTTCTGTTCATAATTTGGGACTAGCAAAGACAATGGTGACTTTACATGCCCTGGGAGACAGTAGTCAGTCCCAGGGTATGGAGTCTATGGTGGGGTGTCACTATGACACCCCTGTGTCACTGCACTGAGGGTGCTGTGTAACACACATAGTAAAAACACATGAGACCCTATGGAGTAAAAGACCCCATAGCCCACAAAACACATTGGGCCTCATTACGACCCAGGCGGTAAGGGGTTTACGGCAGCGTAAACAGCGCCGACCCTTACCGCCTGAGTACGAGGTCCCTTAGCACCATGGAGCTTTTAACACCTGCTTTTAGCAGGTGTTAAAATCCATGGCGCTAAGGGACCATGGAGTTAATTACGCCACCGTAATTTACGGTGGCGTAATTAACGCCTTCCCCACTCCCATTATGCCCTATGGGGCAAAAATGGGAATGGGGAAGGGTAAATGGGGATTGGGGACTTACCGCCCCGCCGACCTCGGAATGGGGCGGTAAGTCCGCCTACCACCATGGCGTAAACGTAGTTTACGCCATGGTGGTAAAGTCACGGCCCAGGCGGTAACTTACCGTCTGGGTCGTAATGAGGCCCATTAACAGTCAAAGGAACCCCTCAAATCATGTCCAAGAGTGGGAGGAAAAGAGACTCACTCTTGACAGGAGAAAAAAACAAACTCCAGAAATCCAGCAAAGCTGCTGGGGGATTCACTAGGTTAGGAAATTCAGCCTAAACAGAGAATTCTCCCTAACACCATTGGTGATTGTTGTTACCTATTAAAAATATATTGTGATTTTAAATTCTAAATAAATAAACAAATAATTACCTTTACAACTAGCTTGTGTAACCTGGGGGGGTATTTTGAGGAGGGTGTGATATGAGTGGTATATCATTCAGAATATTAAACTTATAGATAAAAAGGGTTTCATTTGTGCACTACATGCTGGGCGAGACTTGGGTGTGTGCCTGATTGAAATCACTTACAGACACAACAGACACAACACTGCCATTGTATCTTCATGGACAAGCAAACTTGTTAAATATGTTAAACAATATTGTCATATTTGGCATATGAACTGGGCACGAACCCTAGCATGTAAATTATTAGTTTGGAGAGGGGCTGGACAATGATTGGAAAAATGTAAAAAAGAGCTTGCATTAAGATGTCCAGCACACTCACCCCTCACGGTGTATGCTGGTACACACTGCGAGGTCTTGGGAGCCAGATAGCTATCTGTTTTGCTTTTTATTCGGTACAGAAATAAAGATACCTGTATCTTTTGACCCGTGATTGGCGTATTTAATTTTGTGGTACTAAGCCTCGATATTTCTTTGGTCTTTCGGATGGCGCCTGACTAGGGACCCTCAAGATTGATGTCACCTTGCTGAAAAGAAAACGCGGCTATCGGACCGGGATCGGAGAGTGAGAAAAGGGGGCCCCTTGGTATGAGATGCAACACCTCGACAGTACTGCACGATCCGATCCCTGGACAGTTAGTAAGCGGTTTGAGAGGGCATCTTGAAGAGGGTCCCCATATCGAGGCGGGCTCTTTGCCGAAATCACCAACCATGAGGATCCTTTGTAATCCGATCGTACCTCCTTAATCTTTGAAATCAGGTGAGTCGTGCCCCGATTCCTAAGAATCCTGATATTGGTTGCAGATTTGTTCTCCTGAGTACAAACGATGCCAGGTAACACCAGTAATCTGACATGCCTGGGAAATTGTCTGCCTGTTTCAGGGGTTTATTCTGCAGAGACAGACAATCTTCGGGACGAGGTCAACCGGCACCACCTGTTGACTCACCAGCTTGTTTAATGTACTGTAAGTACAGCCTCAATACTATTGTATTTAACAATATTTGGCACAGACAAACTAGACATGCTTCCGAATTTCAGTGCCCAGTTCATGGTAGTTTTGAAATTGCCTGTATAGAGTATTTAGAGTCTATATTGTTGAAGAAAAAGGCTAGGCCTGCAGCATTGGATGTAATTAAGGATTGGACAAAGGAAGCTATGCAGCAACTTAAGAGTAAAGAGAAACACGCATGTCGACATATGTCTAATACTGAAAAAGAATTTTTCTATGATCAACAGAAACAATCAGAATCTATTAGAAGTATGGATAGGGCTTTTCAACTTAGAGTACAGAAAATATATCTGTCTCAGGATTTTCATACCTCAGACGAGCTGATCAATAAACTATTGAATGAGCGTAGGACTGTTGCCACTACACCACCTCATTATGTGACTCTCCCTGTTGTTTTACCTCTTCCAGCTGTAGCACCTCCTGCCATTGCTGTTCCTTTTCCTCCTGTTTTTGCTCCTCTTCCTGTTGTAATTTCCCCTTCTGCATCCTTGCCCTTACCGACAGTTGCCGTTCCCTTAATTCCATCTTCACCGCCAGCGGTAGTGACTCCACTGCCTATTGCACAAGATTTGTCTAAACTTTCTTTTCCCAGTGGTTCTGCTCCACTTGTAGCGATTGAAGGGGCGAATGCTGATTCAAGAATAGTGACTCGCAGTACAGTATCTAAAGCTAGAAAAAGAGAATTGTATGCATGGGCTAAGAAATATATAGAAGAAGGTGAAAAATCAGCTGTCTTAACTGCAATTTCTGACCAAGAAAGTATTCCCGAACAGAATATTTTGATAGAGGGGGTGGGAATGCATTTGGCTGATGTTTGGAGTGATTTGATGGACATGAATGTCCCACAGAGGTTGAGGGATTTGAATGTTCTAACTCGCTCAAGGGACACTGCAGAGAAAGTACATGAGCATGTTGAGAGGGTATTTGAGTTTAAGAGGGAGTTAGATCGGTTACAGAATGATGAAATAGATTGTAATAGATTGGAAGCCTCATTTGTACAGAAACATTTTTTTCCTTCATGTAAACCAATGAGTGAAGAGATGCGTATTTGCACAAGAGATGCACTTAGATGGATTTCGACTGTTTCAATTTTTCCCATTGAAGTATATGACACGTTTAGTCAGTATGCTCCGGCTATGCAAAGGAAAGTGTTACAAGTAATGGTAGAGTACCTACAGGATGAGTTTATGAAGAAAAAGGTTTCTTGTCCCGCAGATTTGATGGTCATTTATAAGAGAGCATTTTTGCCCGATACTGCTTTGGCTACTTTGTCACTCAATTTAGCTTTGTTGCTTAGTGAACGATCAGAATTGCCTACTTCTCAATTGCCTATGAGGGAGGTTCCTCCGACATTTGTTCCTAAAGTAGAAATTCCAGCTAATGCTTCAACAGGCGCAGCAACCACTACTAGTGAAGCTCATTATGTCTCACAGTTTGTTCATGTCCCATTTACGAGACAGGAAGTGAATACCATTAGACAAACGATTCCAGATAGCAGGAAAAATCCAACAGGATTTTATAAAGAAATTAAATCTGTCTTGCATTTGTCAGTTTTCACACTAGGTGATATAGATTTGATGTTCCCTGTGATCCTACCTGCTGATTTATTGAAACAGATTAGAACTGTAGATGATCAAGCAGGACTGGGTGACACATGGGTTAACTTGGTACGGATAGATGGAGAAAGGAATGCTGGTGAGAAACCGCCACAGGTGATACTGACACTGCCAGACAGAATAGTAACTAAATTGAAAACTTTGGTTCCAGAGAGTAGAATAGTTTGGGACAAGCTTACAGGTTGCATCCAGGGGAAATCTGAGGATGCTACCAAATGTTTAAATCGGTTCGAACAAGTGTTTTCAGATTTCAGCGGTCAGGACTTAAATACTGAGTCAGGGAAAAGGCTTTTTGTAGACACATTTGTGCGTGGATTGCCTGATATCTAATCACAAATGATTACTTCTGAAAGTGCCTGGCAAGCTAAATCGCAGTCTGAAGTATTGCATATGGCTCAGTATTACGGGAATAGTGTCAATAATGAAAAAGAGAAGATAGAAAAGAAAAAGGGAGACTTGAAAATAAATGTTTTGTTGAAACAAATAGTAAGAGAAACTAGAGGTGGGAATACACTGTTTAGAGGTCAATTTGCACCACAGAGTAATGCACAAATGGGTCCAGTACACATGAACCAATGTGCCTATTGCAGACAAGAAGGTCATTGGGGAGCACAATGCCCGATCCTTCAGCAGCAATCGAATAACACGTATGGTACCATGGGTAGACGATACAGAGGCTGTCCTGGGATAGGGGGTCCTGGTAGAAGTCAGTTTGCTCAGAATTAACAGTCGTTTTCACATGATAGTCAGCATAGTGTTAATAATGGGAACATTTTTGATAATCCTTCGACTGTCTATTTTTCTGAAGATCTTGCATTTGATGATGTACTGTTCCATTAAGACAGCCCAAAGCAGAGTCTGGATCCAGTACGTATTCCCGTCGATCAGAAGGGCCTTACGTTGAGATGAGTGTGGGGAATAGGAAGCATCTATTTTTGATAGATACAGGAGCACAGAAGTGTTCCGTTGATCATTCACGGGTTCCATATAATCCACTGTTAGGGCAGAACAACATTTCTGTAGGGTTCTCTGGTACGCCAAGGGTTAGTCCGGTTCCTCAGCCAGTACCGATTTCACTGGGACCATTCACTGATTCATGTCCATTTCTTTCAACAACAAATTGTGGCGAACATTTGTTGGGGTTGAATCTGTTGAAAGAATTGAATACTGTAATTTACTGTTCTCCGGATGGAGTGCATTTAACGATTTCACCTCAACGAACTTCTGTTTCACAATTCTTGACTAGGCTTTTACCGACTGATTTGGATAAGGTTCCGCATGTTTATGGGTGGTTGATGATAATGACGATGGTATTTTGCAAATTGAGCCTGTTAGAATTGTGTTGAAACCAAGTGTTAAACTACCACGTATTCCACAGTATAAGATTTCTGTTGATGATGAACAAACTTTAAAGAGTATAGTTTCTGATTTTGTACAACGAGGATTGATTGAGGCAATTGCAGGAGGTTTGTTTAATAGTCCGATTCTACCGGTGTATAAGAAAGGGGATAATGCAATTCCTTTCAGTTTGATTATTGATTTGCGTGCTATTAATACGATTGATGCTCCAAAACTTGGAGGGGACTGTGTTGCTGCTTATTCATCTAGCAGAACATGGGCATAAGGCTTCATTAAAAAAGTTTCAATATTGATGACAGCAGGTCGCTTATTTAGGCTATCTCCTGCAAAAGGAGGGGAGAAGACTGACACCTGAACGGATAAAAAGTATCTCTAGCATGTCTGTCCCAAATACACAGAGAGAGGTCAGAACCTTGATAGGCATGGCTTCATACTGTAGACACTGGATCCCTAACTTTTCATTAATGATAAAACCAAATGGCATTGACAAAGAAGGGCATTTCTTTGCCTTACCGTGGAATATGGATTGCCAGAAAGTTTTTGATCTGCTCAAGGTTGCATTGTGTTCAGCACCGGTTTTGGGCACATCAAATTACAACAAGGCCTTTATTTTGTATGTGCATGAATGTGATGCATGCGCTTTGGCTGTGTTAATGCAGGAACATGGGGGAAAGAATAGACTGTGTGATTATTTCTCCTCCACGCTTGACCCTGATGCATGCGCTTTGCCGAGATGTTTCAGAGCTGTTGCTGCTGCCGCTGCATCTGTAAAACAAAATGAGGGTATGGTTCTGGGTCACTCCTTAACCGTGATGGTACCTCACTCTGTAGATGTTCTATTAAACAGAACGCAAACGCAACATCTCACATCAGCATGATTAACAAGATACGAGCTGATTCTATTTGCACCGCATATCCAAATTAAGAGATGTTGCACATTGAATCCAGCCAAACTATTGCCTCTTCCGCAAGATTGCAGTGACAAAATGTCACATGACTGCCTCTATACCACAGAACAAGAGATTAAGGGCAGAATTGATCTAAGTGATACACTGTTAAAATATCCACAAGGGGAGCTGTTTTGCGATGGCTCCTGCTTCAAACTCCCGGATGGTACATCCACTGCTGCTTGCACAATAACTACATTAAGCACTATTGTGGAAACCAAAATAATTCTGCATAACTCCGCGTAGGCCGCAGAGATTACTGCATTGACTTGAGCTTGTGAACTTTCCGAAGGGCTTAGTGTGAATATATTTACGACAGTCAGTATGCCTTTGGGGTGTTTCACAACTTCGGTCTTGACCTCGGATGGAACTAAGATACAACATGGTACCCTGATAGTTCAGCTACTTTCAGCACTTGTGCTTCCCACTAAGTTAGCAATAATGAAGTGCGCAGCACACCAGAATGTAAGAGATGATGTGCAGAGAGGAAATGCTTTTGCTGACAGAATAGCCAAACAGACTGCCACCGATTTGCATTCCAAAATGTATATAACGAAAGAGGTCACTAACACTTGTGTGATAGATGTAGGAATTGGCTGCATAAAAGACATTCAGACTGATGCCATTCCAGACAAACTTAAACAGTGGGCTCAGGGTTCAGCAAGTTTAGACGATGAAGGTTGTTGGGTAGATAATGGAAAACAAAAATGGATGCTGCCTGATGCTTATGGCACCACTATGGTTACGATGGCTCATGGTCCAATTCACATATGTGCTAAAAAGATTTATAAATTGTTAGAACCTGTCTGGGTCAACGCAAATATCTTGAAAACTGCTGAGCGTTTTGTCCAAAATTGCATGGTATGCTTACAGCATAATGTTGGGAAAGGTACATCGACACAGAGGGGTAGTTTTTTGCTGTCAGAATTATGAATATGTTCTAGTAGTTATTTGCGCTTTCAGTAAATGGGTCAAAGCTTTTCCTCTATAAGATGCCACAGCAATGACGATGGCGAAAACCATGCTGCAGGAATATTTTCCTAAGTTTGGTTTGCCGAGAATCATTTGGTCGGACAATGGTCCACATTTTATTGCTGCTGTTATCCTGCAAGTATGCGCAGGATTGCAGATCGATAAAAGGTTCCATTAGGCCAGACACGCTCAAAGTGGCAGACTTGTAGAACGCCATAACGGTATACTAAAGAATAAGATTGCCAAAGTCTGTGCAAATAGCAATTTGAAATGGCCAGATGCCTTACCAATAGCTCTATTGTCCATGAGAATGACTGCACAAGGAAAGACAGGGCTCTCTCCCTATGAAATAATAATGGGGAGACTAGCCAATATTTGGAATGTACCTAAACCCAAGCTGCTAAAAGATGTAGAGCATTTGCTCCTTTCTGAGTACTGTGCCCAGTTAACTCAAAACTTGTAGTTGATTTATCAACAGGTGCGAGAAGCCCTCCCAGTAAAGTACGAGGGTCCAGGTCATTGACTCCGACCTGGGGACTGGGTGCTCATAAAATCATTTGAAAGAGCCTCTTGTCTAGCACCTCGCTGGAGAGGACCGCACCAAGTCCTCTTGGCCACACAGACCGCTGTACAAGTGGAAGGGAAACAACACTGGAGCCACACAATGCACATCAAGAAGATTCCTTTTCCTCTGCCCCATGACAAAGGTGAAGAGAAGGAGATTGTTCACTTTGATACTCATCACAAGCCTGTTTTGTCTACCGAAATCCTTTCTGAGCCCGCGGGGCCTGGGGAGACCGCTGCTTTGTCTTCAAGTTCTTCTTTGGATCTTTCTCCATCATTGAGCTTCCTTCAGGAAGTGATGACACTCTGTTCGCAGATCACACCGTACCTGGAGTCTTGAGGTACGATCTGCGTCCGAGACACTAGACTTTCAGCACAGCATAGGCTGTGCCCACAAGGAATCATTGTTGAGCCAGTCCCTTGTCGCTTTTTTGCTGAAAAATGAATAAGAGGCAGGGACCGGCAAAGTTACCTTCAAGCAAGATAGGCCACGTGGTCAGGAGCCACCAATGGATGAACTAAAAGAGCCTAACGGAGAGGCTTTTAAACGTACTCTGAGAAACAATGTCCTTCCCTAAATCCACTTGTTTGGAGCAAGCTATTGGTCTCATTGCTGATAAAGAATCTGTTCATTGAAGACCATGGTCCTTGAGGACCCACTGTTTTTTAATCATAGTACTGGTCTGTTTCATAGTTATATTTGCGTTTGGGTTATGGTACATAGAAAGGGTGCATCCACTTGATAAACTGCTACCCATTGGAATAATATCCACTGTGTCTCCACCTTTCGTGCATCTGCCCAATCTTCATTCTCAAGACTCCCAACATAGATAGGGTTATCATAATAACACTCTCCTAATGATCATGAATGCGACCCATGCGATTCTGAACAGAACAAATTGCTGGGTGTGTTCACATTTGCCACAACATGGGGAGAAGGGACAGGACTGGTATATTCATCCTCTTCCTTTAACTACTGCATGCTATGCCTCGCTCAGGGCACTATTGTTTGGTCGTTCGAATGATAGTATTTCTGGGAACTTTGATGGGACTAATTTGAATGAATTTGAAAAGCGGGTCTTAACACCTCTGGGATGTTCTCTCTTTGCGAATAGAAGCAAACTCAATGTTGCTTCTATTAGGCCTTCTGATAGACTCTCTAAACCTTTTCAATCACTGATTTCCTTCAAGATGGCTCCCGTACGCAACCGGGATGCCATGCTTCCTTCCTATACTATTAATCATAGCCCCAACTCTGTTTCTTTCTGTATACAAAGGGAAGGTTCTCAGCCAATGGGTACATTCGAGGGTTGTACTAACATTGCAAATCTAACCAGTGAGGACAGACCTTTGTACGTAGGAGACCCTGTTTACTTTGTTTGTGGCAATGAGGCCCATCCTTGGTTACCCAGAGATTGGCAGGTTACTTGTTACTTGGTTATCTTATTACCAGGGGTATATGTGGCTACCACCACTGAAGTTTCTAGAGCTCGTCCAAGGCGGGATGAGAATGGTGACACTCCTTCACAAGTCATGGGTGATGTAGCAAGATCCTATGCGCCATTTTGGGGACAGATAATGAACTCGGTGTTGGAAAAGACCATCAATAGGACCACTGATATTCTGTACAACATGACGTTGGAGCAAAAGTCAATTAGATTAGTGTCCCTCCAAAACATGATGGTGTTAGACGTCATCCTAGCTGAGCCTGGTGGGGTATGCAATTGACTCTTCCCCTACCATATTCAAGGCAATACAAAATCTACATACCTTGAGGACTGAAGTACATGTCCCAGAGGGAAACTGGAATCTTAATGCTTGGTTCTGGAACTTACTACGATCATGGGGTTGGAAATTCTTTGCAGTCCTAACCATTTCTATTGTTGTGTTGTTGTGTACAACGTCTCCCTGCCATATGTACGCCCAAGGAAACTGCTAATGTCTTAGTAATGAAGGATATTACTATCCAGGAACTCATGGCGATTGACATCTCTGAAGAATGTGATTCAGGATGTACGGACATTGAGGCGTGGGTTTTTCAATAAACCGAATGTTTGGGTAATGCTCTTGGCTTAGGCCAAAAGGAGGGTTTGTTAAACTGTATTCGCATAATACCACCTTGTCATGAATATTGGCCTAAACCCATTTGCGTTGCACAGAAAACCGCATTTGAAATCCTCCGATTTCTGATCAACTTCGCCGCCATTTTAAGAACTATCCACCATTTTGATTTTAACTCTTGCTTTGTGTCCTAAAATGGTGGACTGTGTTTTCAACTACAGCCGAGCCGAATGACCTTTGAGTTACGTCAACAGTAAGGCTGACCGAGAGCAGACTGTTTGTTCTGTGCAAAGAAACCTTGCGACTCGTATGAACTGCAATCCAAGTGTTGTCTACACTCACAAGCCTCATCCTCATCTAAACAACGAGACAATGTAGAGCAAACTCAAACTGTGTGCTTTGGCTGTAATATATTGTGTTCTTTCTTGAAACTAGGCTTACTATGTGCCGGAGACCCAACACTGCCATTTTATCTTCATGGACAAGCAAACTTGTTACATAAGACAAAAGGGTGGTTTGCCTGATATTTGCACACAAAAACACAATTCAAGCTGAATTTAGCATGAGTTTTAATTGAGGAATTCTTGAACAGCCTCACACATGTTTCGAGCTAAGAGGCTCGTCATCAGAGGCTGATAATTCTGTACATCGTTATACAAAGATTCAGATCATCAAATCAAGCAAGGATCAACATAATTGAACACAATGAGTTAACATTAATTTAACAAAAAACGCAAATCCAGTCAAAGGGTTACATGTGTGGCAAGACCTGCAGAATAATGATTCATAAGATGAACAGACAGAATATTTAGCAGAAGCAAGAAAAGTAATGTCTCTCCAACTCAATGGACATACTGAAAAAGCCATAGTTGAATAATAATTTACATTGTGTTTCTTGTGAGGTGGGTCAGCCTGACTGAGAAATTAATTTGGAAATTAGAGTATTATTAATTATAGTACATATAGGGAGAAAAAAAGAAAAAGGAATTTCTTCTGTTTTAAAGAGAAATTACTAGAAGTATAAATGCTTACCAATGTATTGGATCATATTCCAGATCATAAATAATGTGAGCTCCACTGTGGGAGAAACACAGTCAAAACCCACTTAGGATAGCTATTAGGTAATTTCAACAGATTAAGCACTACAGCAACCGTGCAAAATAATAACTGAAAAAGACGTACCTAAATATATACTGCTTCCATTGCGTAGAAGTGCCTGCATATCAAGTAAAAGAAGGCGAATTGCACAGAGAAAGATGGAGAGGGCAGAAGAAAGAGACACAGACCAATTACTAAGTGATGCTACATAATGAAGATTGATTGGTCACATGCGTAGCCCCTCAGACTGATTGTAAGGTCTAGGGGCTTGCGCGAAAGACCCGCAATCACCGGCGTCTCCGCCAATGTGAACTGGAGCTAAGGCTCCACGGTTCAAAGCCGCCGTAAATAGACATTGCGGCGCTCGTGCCAAAGCTAGAGCGTACGCAACGTTTGTATAACTGGCTCTTAAGGGCCGCCATGTTAGAATTGTATTTACTCGCCAATACCGTGCTCGTTGCCCTGCACTTACAGTTCACCAACAATCGGGGATTGGAAAAAATAAGAGTTAACTGATAATTATATAGTTGGTGCGATCTGTAACATATGTGATTTGAGTTTAAGTCTAAAACCAAATTTAAGGAAATTCACTGATAGTTAGAATGGAGGTATAATTAATAAAATAAGAAGAGCAATTTGATAGGAGCCATTAGCGGCTGTGAAGTAATTAATTAGTATTAGCTTAAATATACGTGATGACAGAGTCATGCATCTGTAGCCCTGAAAAGAAGGGAAGATAGTGGAAGGGCACCAAGTCTGGCCCTATGCATATAGGAGTCCAAAATACATGCTATGATTTCCCTGGGTGGTAACCTTGTTCACTTGTGTCCGAAAACCAAAATCTTTGGTAAGTCACATATCTAAATAATGATTTGGCAAGAAAAAATCCTTATGTATAAAGGATGATGATAACATGTACATGGAGCAGGAGAGACAACTTTGCATGCAAGAGACATTTACATGGCCAGATTTGACTATTGATTAGTTCCTTGAGGTGATATGTGTGATTTATATCTATCAGAGGAACACAGATAGTTCATGGTCAGTGTTAAGGCCATGTGAGACCGTGCGATACTGGCAAATAAGTCTAGCTTCCAGTTGTCTCAATTTCAGGACTAGGTTGCCACCACGTTGAGGCAACGTAACTTTTACCATACTCACAAATCTGATATTGGACTTATCATCAAGTTGATGTTCTTTTTGCCAGTTCTTTTTGCCAGTGTGTTTCCAGTGGGTATTTGGAGTCCTGATTAGAGATAGTGGACAAATGTTCCCGTATTCTTATCTTTAATGGTCTGATAGTACTGCCAATATAGCGCTTGCCGCATACACATAAAATGCAATAAACACAGAATTTCGAGTTGCAATTAATGAAGGAATTGATTCGGTATGAACCCAATTTGTCAAAGTCTATTGTACTGGTTACTAGTGCATAATCGCACATCGAACAGCTACCACATCTGTGGAAACCATGACTAGTAGTTTGGCTTAGCCAAGTCTTAGCTGTTTGTTCATTAGCCATGAAGGATGGTGATAAGATATTTTTTAAATTAGCTGCTTTACTGAAAATGAAACTAGGTTGAGAGTCTAGCCAGGGTGTGGTATCATGATCAAGTTTAAGTAAATGCCAGTGTTTTTTAATAACATTGTACACATCTTAACTATCTGCATTGAACCTTGTAATAAATTGAAGTTTCTTACTGTAAGGTACATTCACTTTGGTTTTGGGGGTGAGCAGTTCGGTTCTCTTCAGACTAATGACTGATGCTTCAGCTTTTTTAACAACATTCTTAGCATAGCCTCTTGACAGAAATTGTCTACATATGAATTGGCATTCCTCTTGAAAATCAACATTGTTCGAACAATTCCTTCTGGCTCTAATAAATTCACCCTTCGGTATGTTACGAATGACAGACTTCTTGTGACAGCTAGAAGCATGCAACACAGAATTCACTGCTGTTCCTTTACGGAATGTTTTTGTTACAAGCATATTGTTAATTATGCTAATTGTAAGATCTAAAAAATGTATACTGGTGTGACGGTATTCATGAGTAAATTGAATTCCCCATCTGTTGGTATTCAAAAATGAAACAAAGCATTCAAACAATCCACTGTGCCTGTCCATACCAAAAGAACATCGTCAATGTTGCGCTTCCAAATATGAATATGTTGTACGAAGGGGTTGTTAACAACTGCAAGTTGTTGTTCAAAGTGATGCATGAAGATATTGGCGAGAGCCGGGGCGTAGCTCGCGCCCATCGCAACACCGATAAATATGTTAAGCAATATTGTCATATTTTTCATATGAACTGGGCACAAACCCTAGCATGTAAATTATTAGTTTGAAGAGGGGCTGGACAATGACTGGAAAAATGTATAAAAGAGCTTGCATTAAGATGCACTCTCACACCTCACTGTGTCTGCTGGTACACACTGCTAGGTGTTAGGAGCCAGATAGCTATCTGTTTTGCTTTGAATGCTGTACAGAAATAAAGATACTTGTATCTTTCGACCCGTGATTGGCGTATTTCATTTTGTGGTCCTAAGCCTTGATATTTCTTTGGTCTTTCAGGTCTACTAATCAAACAACACAATAGGCAATCCTCAGCACAGCTATTGTGCAACGGACCAGGATGACAGACATTGCATCCTAAACCATGCCCATACCAGGCTTTTCGTCCTGGCTTTAAAGCCCCACTCCAAGACCGTACCCAGGCATCAATTTTCAACCCCTTAGATTACAGATGTCACCAAATTACTATAACGGCTGTATGATGGCCAACTGGTAAATTAATAACATTATGCAGACTCAGCAGCATGGAAACGCGCATGCGTCTCACAATGTCCCTATAGGTGCCTGACCATGGGTTACGCATGCGCATTGGTGCCACAACCTGGATACCAAACCAGCACACATGCGCACAGTCGCTACTGACTCATAGGAAATGCGCATATAGAGATATCCCAAACATGGTATCCTTCTCCAGACCTAATCAGGATACATACAAGGACAGACACAGCTCTGATTGGTAAGCGGACCGACGCGACTTATGCGCTGCAATTCCAACTGGCTGCACAACCCTTTTCCCCTTCTTTCCCATGCCAAACAGTGGCAGTCTGCATATTAGCAGACCCGCTGAGCAATGGCAGGCTTACTGGCCCACGTTATTGTTGGACAGCAGAATGTCCTACATTTTCATCACGCCCCACGAGAAGGCAAATGCCACTGGGCGCTCTTCCCGCATGATACCCCGCACACAACACGAGAACCCACTATCACTCTTGTCAATCAGTCTCCAGCACTACTCACACGCCAACCTGCGCCCCCATCTCAATTACAAATGATGTGCTATGTGCAATTTATACAGCCTCAGTGGTCACTGCACGTCATGATCATGAAGTCAGGGGCACAGGCATGCAGGGGTCACATGCAGAGGTGACCTTGGTGGAAAGGCGCCAGGCTCATGAACAAAAGTAAACAAGAACATCCATTTAACACCAAAAAGCTTTTATTATGGACATAGCACTTCAGATGCATTAACTTTGAACATTCCATCCATTAAGCAGGATGAATTAACCTTGAACATTCCATCCATTAAGCAGCCCCAAGTGTATTCTTGGGTGTGGCTGCTAATGGATTTCCTTTTGCACGTGCTCACTCTCTAGGAGTGGCAGGGTGCGGCTGGTAAATCGGCCCTAATGGGCCTGCCCATGATCTCAGCTATATAAACTGCCCCGATCCTCAAGACAGACGCTTCGCGTTATTCTGCACTTGCAAGCAGTGTAACGCTCACTGTCGCCTGAGGTCAGACTTACCTTTGAAGATCCTGCTTCCTGGACATCCTGCTTCCTGCCAGCATACTTACCAACTGAGGGAAGCTGGTCTTACCTGTACATCCCTTCGGCGAACCAAGTATTCATCTTTACACTTTCCGGAATGCCCAAATCTTCAGCTTGGCACCGCAGCACGACACGCTACATCGTCGACAGCAGCGCCTGCAAGGAAAAACAGAGACAAGGGTAGACATCGAAAAAACAGTCAGTTTAAGGTTGCACTTCACCATACTTCACGCTTTTCCTTAAACCATCACTTAACTGCTGTAGAACATTGAGGTAGCATCCATTTCCATCCGGCTGCGTCTCGCGTCTCACAGCTGCATTAAAGCCGCATTTCCATCTAAGGGAAGAAAACAGAAGATGAGACATTATTGTGGGCATAAATAGGAGCAACATATAAATACATTAAACCGAACGAACAGCATCACAAGAGCTCAAGAAAGACTTACCAATCATAAGGAGAAGCATAGTCACAGCTGGACTGGACTAATCCATATCAGGGATCAGTGACGGAACTAGATCCCATTCGACGCGCCCCTGCCAGAAGTAGCAGGACGTAGAGCTTATCTTCCATAATTCACAGGTGAGCTTTATGGGCCGGCTTATGCTCACAGAAACCGTACTTTGTGGTGAATGGTTCGAGAGGTACAACAATCACAGATTGGCGCACTCATACACTCTTATCTTCACGCAGGAGCAGTATCACCACACACTACCGCTCACAGCTTTTCTACTGAGGTAGAGGCTTGAAGGGGTGATTCAAGTTCAGGGAGGGCTGGAACCGTGCCCCAACACCTCAGCAGAGACCAGGTGAGCGTTACAGAACGCGAAGCCTCTAATACTCTCTTTCTGGGCGTTATGGAAACTTCAGAAACAGATCAGTTAGCCCTCTTACTAGGGGAATTAAGGGCTGAAGTAAATGCTTCAAGACAGGAAACCAATGCATTACGGAGGGATCTTATTGTAACTTGGAAAGAACTGATTAATTGGCAAGACAAATGCTACAAGCACAAGCAGGACAGGTTCCACTGCCTGGAGTGACCCATTCTTCTCATTCCTCCACACCACAACAATCAACACCAGTTCAGGTGGTTCTTCCAGGAGCAGTGCCTCTAGCCCCTCCCGAACGCTTCATCGGCGACCCAAAAAAGTTTGCTGTATTTATGAACTAATGTCACCTTCATTTCTTGTGCAGACCAGGAGCCTTTCCTAATGACCAAGCCAAGGTGGCGTTTGTGCCCTCGTATTTAGGAGGTAGTGCGGCGGACTAGTCTATACCTTTGGTAAATCAAGACGACCCTTTACTCCTGAACTTTGGGAATTTCCAACATGAGATGGAGAAATTGTTTGCCCGTCATACTCAAGCACAAGCTCTTGACAACGAGTTGTCATTTCAATGCATGCTCGGATTAATAACTGGTAATCTTCATTACTCCTAGTCTTACTCCTCCTCATCCCGGTACTTACCTTTGAGTATGTTCCGTGCTCACTGGAACTCTTCTCTTTTAAAGCCCTCCACTGGCTGCTCCTTCCCTCCCAGGAGGTTTAACTTCCCAACCAACCAGCCCACGGCAGTAATCCAAAACCTGGGCATGGGAACCTTCCTCGCCCCAGTACGGAAGGGAAGTCTGTCCGTACTGGGGCGAGGAAGAGTAAGACTAGTATGGTATGGTATAGTATGGTAATGTTTATTTGTAAAGCACCTATACCCAAAGCATGTGTTCCAAAGCACTCAAGGAGGGAGGGGACAATGGGAAAAAGCAACAGTCATTCAGATACTTGAATTTCTGAACGATACAAATCTGCACAGGCAGAGTAAGTGCATATAATACAATTAACAGTGTAGATGACAGCAAATAGGTCTGACGACGATTCTGCAGTTTATCCAAGTGCACTGAGGTGCCACCATGCAAGGAGGGGACAAGGGAAGACAGATAGACGAATCTTCAAGGCATGGTACGTTCAGATCATGCAAGTGCAAGACAGTACAGGAGAGGGGAGGTGGGTGGAGGAGGACAAGTGCAGGGGGGACGGGGAGTACAAGTGCACCCAGTCAGTAAGAAGCTGAGGTAAATGCTGAGAGATGGCACTCTCATGGGTCATTTACCAAGTGCAGTAATGATGAGGCAGGTGTGAGGCCCAGAGGCAAGTGCAAGAGGACTGGCGAGGGTGCCCGAGACCTGTGGACGCTGAGGTACACCTGGCGGCCAGTCAACAAACTGTGCGGAAAAGGAGAGAGAGAGGGATGGAGCAGAGAGAGAGGTTAGCAGGGTATAGGGATAGAGAAGGAAGAGGAGAAGAGGAATGTCTTAAGGAGTTTCCAGAACTTAAGGAGATCAGGCTCAAGACGGAGGGCAGCAGGGAGGCTATTCCATAGGCAGGCTCCTGCTGACGCTAAAGATCTCCCTCCAAATCTCTGCTTGGAGAACCGGCTCCCTCGCAGAAGGTTGGAGGTAGATGAGCGTAGGGCTCTGGAAGGACAGTATTTAGGTAGGCACTGTTGCAGATAGGTAGGTCCCATGCCCCAGAAAGCCTTGTGGACAATGCCGAGGGTCTTGAACTTGATCCTTCCAGACACATGGAGCCAGTGGAGGGATTTCAGCACCAGAGAGATGTGGTCCGTGGGCTTGAGGCCAATGATAAGTCTTGCATTTATTTTCTGGATGAGTTGCAGAGGGCCCAGAGCAGAGGCAGGGAGGTTGAGAAAGAGGGTATTGCAGTAGTCCAGCCTTGAGAGAACCAGGGCTATGGAGACAGTGAGTCACTGGGGGAAGGTGAGAAAAGGAAAAGTATCACTGAGGAGGTGCAGCTGGTAGTTGGACTTTTAAGAGATGTCCGAAATGTGAGTGACGAAGGAGAGAGTGCAGTCAAAGATAACCCCAAGGTGTTTTGCCTCACAGGTGGGTGCAGGTGCAGGACTAAGGGAGGCTGACCAGAAAGAGAGTGGGAACATGGGAGCAGGAGTCCTGATGTGAACGATCTCAGTCTTGCTGGCAAGGAGGCAGAGGTAGTTTGCAGCACACCATGTCTTAATTGCAGACAGACAGTCAGATATGAGAAAGGTATAAAAGGTTGCTCACGGTAGCCTGAAGGAGAGTTGCATGTCATCAGCATAACACTGGAAGTTAGAGATGAAAGTGACAATCACACATGCCAGCGCAGCCATGTAGACGTTTAAGAACCAGGGGGCTAAGTTAGAACCCTGGGAAACACCACAGGTTGAAAGAGTGATAGTAGAAAGAAAGGACCCAAGTTCCACCTGGGATGGACGGTCGGAAAGGAATGAGGTTACCCACGCCAGAGAACTGACCTGTGATTCCCAGGGTGTCACAGAGACGTGCAATCAGGATGTTGTGGTTTACCATGTCAAAGGCAGAGAAGAGGTCAAGAAGAAAGAGGACAGAGGGGTGTTAGTGTTGAGATTTAAGAGCAGGTCTTCACAGGTATTCAGAAGAGCGGGTTACGTTCCTCTGGATGCTTTAAAGCCAGACTGATGGTCGTGGAGGCAACCAGCAGATTCAGTGTTGAGGGTGAGCTGAGAGATAGCCAGCTTCTCTAAGAGTTTGTCCAGGAAGGGGATGATGGAGATAGGGCGGTAGTTTGCCAGAATGGAGGGGTCGGCAGAGGGTTTCTTAAGCAGAGGGTGCACAATGGAGTGCTTAAGAGAAGATGGGAAAACTCCAGTGGCAAAAGAGAGATTGCAGAGATCAGCCAAGGCTGGAGCAAGAGAGTCAATGTTGTATTTAATGGTTTTGGAGGGGCAGGGGTCCACCTGTTTGGATGAGGCCGTCATACATTGGACTTGTCTGGCGACCTCATCAGGTGTAAAGGGATTGAGAGAAGAGAGGAGAAGTGGTAGAGTGGCAAAGGGAGGCTCCAGAAGTGTTGGTGTAGGATGTGGTGTGGAAGTGAGAGAGAAAAGGATGCCTTGGGTTTTTTCAGTGAAGTGTGCAGCCAGGGCCGAGCAAAGGTCCTGGAGGGTGTGACAGAGGATGAGGAGGAGGGGGAATATTGAAGATTACCAGTAACTAATCTGAGTATTACCTCCACGTCCTGCATTCTCATCCTGGTACTTACCTTTGAGTTGTACCAAAACAGAAACAGGAAGGACTCTCATGCCCACCAAAAAAGACAAAGACACCAAGGGTAATGCGAAACCCACCCAACACCAATTTATTCAAGATACAGCAAAAAGCCAAAGGCATGCTGACCATGACTCCTATCACCACCTCAACCAGACACAGCCTCAGGAACACCCACACCAAAGGAAGTAGACTGGAGCCCCTCCACGTTGAGGTGGTAATGCAGAATGAATGTATTAGGGGTAGCCCATGTGGAAACTCGGCAAATATCCAACAAAGGTAGCCCCTGCAGGAGTGCCCAGGAGACGGTCACCCCTCTTGTGGACCAACCCTGGACCCAAACTGCAGTACAGAGGCCCACAGACTCATGTAATCAAAGATTTAATCCACCGGCAAATCGTTGGAATGGAAGCCTGGCAACCACAGCCCCCTGCCCCCTGATCAGTGAGACAAAAGGACTCTCTCTGGGACAGATAATGTAAGACCGCCTGCTTGGCATCCAGACAATGCCAAGCCTCCTCCTTAGGAGAGGACGGAGCAAGAAAGAAAGCCGAGATAACCACTTCCTGAGACCGATAGAACCAAGAGGCGACCTTGGGCACAAACGAGGGGTCACAGCCCAGCACCAAAGCCTCCTCCTGGAGCACTAGAAACAGTGGCCTACGCAAGAAGGCCCTGATTTCCCCCAAATGCTGAGCCAAAGTAATGGCAATCAGGAAGGTAGTCTTCAGCTTCAACTATTTCATCTCCACCTCCTCCTGGGGCTAAAATGGAGGCTTCTGCAATATGGAAAGGACCAAAGGAAGATCCCACGGGGAACCTAAACTGGGCCCAAAGGATGAGTACCTGCTTCCCCTTTCAAGAGCATTGAGACCAGAGCCTCACACCCTACTGGAGAGGGCCAGGAAACCTGGAAAGCCCGAATGGCAGACCACTGAGAACAGAAAGTAGAGACCACCTACCCCCACTCTGCCCCTTCATGAAGAAATTGCAAAATGTCTGCAAGGCCACACTCCAGTGCCAGGACACACTTCAGGTAACACCAAGCCAGAAAATTAGTCCAATGACGGTCAGAGGACTTAAGTGTAGAGGACTGACGCGCCCTCTGAACTATCCCAGCCATTTCAGCTGAAAGGCCTAATGCCAGGGGATCCCTCCTCTCCATTTCCAGAACCCACAACGGATGAGAGAGGAGAAGGGGGACATTGACCACCCGCAATGGAGACGGCTACCTAAGCAACACCCAAGGAGAAGGTAACTGCATCTGCAGAAGGCCTGGAACCACCCCCCCTGAGGCCAGTAAGGGATCAACAGGATGAACACGCACAGAGATTATCGGATTGTGCTGATGACCTGCAGAATCAGGGAATTTGGAGGAAAGGCATAAAGAAGCTCTGGGGGCCAAGTCAAAGGAAGAGCATCCCCCCAAGCCCTGGGGGGCAGTGTCCCCAAGTAAAAACCAGGAAAGTTGAGATTTGCAGGGGGATGCATATAGGTCCATCCATGGATGCCCGAACAACCGACACACTTCCTGAAAAACCTTGGGATGAAGAGAAATCTCCCCTGTGACCGGAAACACCCTGCTGAGCTGGTCCGCAGTCACATTGTCCACCCCCTGGATATGGACCACTCTCAAGGAGACCAGTTGTGCCATGGCCCAGGTCCAAATGGACAAAGCCAGATCCTCCAGAGAGCGGGACCCTGTACCCCCAGATGGTTGATGTAAGCCAAAGCTGAGGGGTTGTCTGTCCGTTCCAGAACATCCTTCCTCTGGATCGAAGACCTGAAGACCACCAAAGTCCTTATAACACCTGTCAACTCGTTCCAATTGGAGGAGGCCAGCTTGAAATGAGCATGGAACATACTCAAAGGTAAGTACTGGGAAGAGGAAGAGGGACATGGAGGTAATCTCTTATTCATTCAAATGGATGTTATATTAATTTCAATATATATTATGTTCACTACAATGTGTGTCATATTCATTTCAATGGGTTTAATATTCATTCCATTGCATGTCCTATTCACTTCAACATGCGTCATATTCATTTCAATGGGTGTCATATTTATTTCAATGCATGTATTATTCATTCCAATGCATGGCATATTCATTCCAATGCATGTCTTATTCATTCCATTGCATGTCCTATTCACTTCATTGTGTGTCATATTCACTTCAACGTGTGTCATATTCATTTCAATGGGTGTCATATTTATTTCAATGCATGTCCTATTCATTTCACTGCATGTCTTATTCATTCCAATGCATGTTATATTCACTTCAATGTGTGTCATATTCATTTCAATGGGTGTCATATTCATTCCTATGCATGTTATAGTCACTTCAACGTGTGTCATATTCATTTCAATTGGTGTCATATTCATTTCATTGCATGCCCAATACACTTCAACGTGTGTC
This sequence comes from Ambystoma mexicanum, assembly GCF_040938575.1. Taxonomy (NCBI): domain Eukaryota; kingdom Metazoa; phylum Chordata; class Amphibia; order Caudata; family Ambystomatidae; genus Ambystoma; species Ambystoma mexicanum. The sequence goes on from NC_090924.1 coordinate 1,046,761,798, forward strand.
ATATTTATTTCAATCAGTGTCATATTTATTTCAATGGATCAGCGCTTTAGAGTAAAGTGCTATATAAGCAAAATAAATACAAATACAAATGTCCTACTCATTCTCATGCATGGTTTATTAATTTCAATGCATGTTATATTCACTTCAATCTGAGTCATATTTATTTCAATGGGTGTCATATTCATTCTATTGCATGTCCTATTAACTTCAAAGTGTGTCATATTCACTTCAACGTGTGTCATATTCATTTCAAATGGTGTCATATTCATCCCATTGCATGTCCTATTCACTAAACGTGTGTCATATTCATTTCAATGGGTGTCATATTTACTTCAACGTGTGTCATATTCATTTCAATGGGTGTCATATTCATTCCAATGCATGTTATATTCACTTTAAGGTGTGTCATATTCATTTAAATGGGTTTCATATTCATTCCATTGCATGTCCTATTCACTTCAACTTGTGTCGTATTCATTTCAATGGGTGTAATTATTCATTCCATTGCATGTCCTATTCACTTCAACATGTGCCATATTTATTTCAACATGTGTCATTTTAATTTCAATGGGTGTCATATTCATTCCATTGCATGTCATATTCACTTCAACGTGTGTCATATTAATTTCAATGGGTGTCATATTTACTTCAACGTGTGTCATATTCATTTCAATGGGTGTCATATTCATTCCATTGCATATCGTATTCACTTCAACATGTGTCATATTAATTTCGATGCATGTCTTATTCACTGAATTTCAGTGTATGTCATACTCATTTCAATACATGTCGTACTCATTTCAATACATGTTATACTCATTTCGATACATATTATAGTCATCTCAATGTATGCCTTACTCATTTCATTGCATGTTGTATTCATTTCAATATGTCACATTCTCAAAGGTGTAATTTTGACCTGAACAGCTTCCCATAAAATGGTGTCTCTGAAATTACTGCTTTAGTTAAGTGGCAATGGCATACTGAAAGAAACTCTGCATCAAAGAGCAGCACATTGCAGTGGGTTGGGTTATATTCTTTTACAACACTGCAATGCAACAAAAAAGTGACTAAAACATCAAAACATCAATCCATATGGACACAAGAGGAATTCTTACAAGAAGAATTCAAACCCCCTCTCGCAAACCAACATATTTGCACTATCTTCTTCAAAATAGCCTAGACCATAGCACAGATTTCACCACAACATACTCTTTCAGCATCAGACAGCAGCCATCTGACCACAGGGCCACTCTACAAACTGCTTTGCAAACTTTGGAAGAGAGATAACGTGTTTTAGAGCAGACCCGAACAGGGTCATAGAAGATGCAGTGAGTCATGTTTCCCTCTGTAAGACAGTAAGAGCAGCTCCATCTACATACTTATAATACACAAAGAAAATAAAATGCTTTTCATCGTCTCTTTCATATGTCGCTCCAAAATATGGCAATTTTACATCCGATAAGAACACATTACAAAACTCACAGACCACACAGACACCTATCACACATGCCAGATTCTTTCTGGATCCTATTCTGCTTCTTCTCTACTAGATACCAAGATGGTATAGGTGCTGGAAGGCCAAACTTGGTCTTACCTATACTTTGGAAAAGAACAGGTGTAACTAAAGCTGCAAAGCCTTGTCCTACCGGCTAAATTGCACTAAAGATTAGAAAGGTTAAGGATGAGAACACTACAGGTTATCAAAACAGCTGTACATGCAACAGGGAACAAAGGAAATGCACTGCAATTAATTGTAGCTCAGTGAAGCATACAAGAAAAGCAGTCCACAACTGAAAGACGTGGCCCAGCATTAATGTACTTATAGGACTGGGATAAATTGTCATCTGGCAAGGGTGTAGGAGCCTTGACTTTTTTGATTATTATTAGTAAACAAAATAATGCACTTAATTCCATTTCAGGAAGGGGAATCTGCTGATCAGATGTCCCATGCCAAAACCTCCATGCCAAAGAACATAGTGTACACCTGTCCACTGCTGTCTCAGTAATCCAACGGCAGCACTTGCCCTACATGGGCACCAAGCAGGTTCAGGTCACAGGTGTCCTCTTGACAGCTGTAGTGACAGTCAAGTCTCTGCAGCACAGGGGCCGCATTTAAGATTTGCACCCTGTTTGAGGGGCCGCTGTTGCGTGCACCGAACATGGCCGCCTGAGCTGAGAGCTCTGGTCCTCTAGAAATCTGAAATCCTTCGGTGAATTCATCGTAGCTGGAGCCACATTGCATACGTTCTGGTCCAAAATACTGATGACCCGACACCTGCAGAGTATGCCGTTAAGGTTGTGCAGGGTTACAACTGTATGAGTTGGAGGCGGGAGGAGCTGCTAGACGCGAACTGGCATCCAGATCTGTGAGATAGCTGCGCCACACCACGGATTTGCATCCTGCCCTGGGCCGAGAGGTGGGAGTAGCGTCCCCACTGTGTCAACTGTGCTCACCCCTGGGATTGCAGTCCTCTGAACTACATGGCTAACAGATCATCATTTGGCCTGCAGCTTCCGACAGGCTGAGGAAAGCTGCTAAATACCAGTGCCTGCAGCTGAGCTCCAAAGACGCCACCGCAGGGGAGGTCATGGTCGGCAGGAAGGTGAAACCTGCTTGGCCACCCGGCGGCGGGACAGTGCCGTGGCAGGGCCACCCCCGACACTGCCGCTTGTACACCAGCTTGCCCCGCCCCCACAACCGTAGTCCGGCGGGAGTTGGGTGCTGCTCTCGTGATCAGCCCTCTGCAGCTAAGCCTCATACCCGATTTGTTTGAGGCGCCTACACTCCTCCCCCTTATCACGACCTCTGTGCCTCGTAAGCAGACTGCAGAAAACAGACTGAGATTGTGGCTGATGGTCCGGCTGGGGAGGAGAGGCAGCTACTGGGGGGCTACCAGGGCACACAACTCCACCTGGTTTCTTCGTCGAGTTGTTCCCAAGTGCTGGTCGGAGCTGCGTGCCATTACACATGATACAGGGAAGGACACAGTACATCCAAATAAGGTGCCGGTGAACACAGTCTGCGTGGTGTGGTATGGAGGCGCCTTTTGGGGGAAAAACATTGGAAAATTAGGTCAGTACAGACTGAATCTACCTTGAACTATGAACTGCACATTCTGAGAATGTATACATGCTTCCTTGCTACACTAATCACCTGGAAGCTACGTCCCCATGCCTACAGAGTAGCGCTCCATAATCCTTGGCTTACACTCCCCTCCGCCCACATACCCAGCTGGAGTTGGAGCCGGTGAGCACGACGGTGAGAGGCCCGGTGGATCTATCCCACGTCTCGTCCCCGGCAGGCTAGTCCTAGGAGTGCTGCACCTCATAAACGGATGCACGTTGTGGTAAGCAACCCATCCGTTAACAGACCCGGTAAGCGTGACCGACTCACCATTTGAAGTGCTGTTGCCAGGGACTATGTGTGGAGGGCTCCCCAGAGAACAGCGTAACTTTTACAACTTCGAGGCCTCCGACAGAAGCACTGCGACACTGGTGCCTGGGCTGATCCGTGTGTTACACGTGCTGTGAACACAGGGTGGCAGGGGGACTACGCACTCACATACATCGAGCCCCTAATTTGGAATCTTAGACTAAAATAGGTTATTGCTGCTGAGTTGGTGCTTGCTCTGTGCTACGTGTTTACAGACGGTCCCCTGATACAGAGCATACTTGGGGTGGGCTGTGGTCCAATACTCAGACATCGTGAAACCTCTGGACGCCATAAGGGAGCTGATACAGCCAGAATTGTGAAATCAACACTTAGACAAAGTGAACGGTACGTGGAAGCTGTCATATACCGGATTGCCAAATACGATTGGAAACAAATTTGAGTCTGTGAATCACTCATTAAGTGACTCGAGCTTTGCCTCTTGATTATTCCTGGCCACACTTCAGTGGGCTGAAATTGGGCTGAGATCCGCAAAGTGGCGTAAACCTTGTCTGCCGTCATCAGTATTATTCGTCACCTGGGGAATACGAAGCAGACATACACAGCACCACGACTAGAGGTTCATCTGTGCTGATCGGTGGCCCATTCACAAGTGTGAGGACAGGTTGACACACGGTGTGAACTCTAGGTGAAAACTCTGCACAGTTGAATGTAACCCTGCATTCTGGCAATCCTGCAGAACAACTCTTTAGAGCCCGGAGAGTCACACCCAATAGATGCTGGAGGACTTCAAGGCTGCTGCCCTGACATATTCTTCTTGGTAAGGGCTCAGGTGGCCAACATTACCCTTGTTCTCTCCCAGAGCTGGAATCAACACACTCACTGTGGGTGACATCGAACAGGGAGGTTTTCTCTTCTCTCAGTCTGCGACCAACTTGATTCCCCTCCTCGCGCTTGGAACAGACAGGCGGCCACCGACAGGTCATGACGAAAAGAACTGGTGCGAGGAAAAAGGGCCCAATGGACTCCTTCATGAATTCCCAAACTCATACTCCAACGAAGATCCCCACCAACTCCTCCTGATCCTGATGAAACCACATCCGAAACTGCCAGAGATGACCGGTTGTTGGCCACAATGCAGAGTGGATTCCTGGCGGTGAATGTAAAACTTGATGATATTGTGGCTACCATAGGTTCCCTAAAAGCAAGGGTGGATAAAGAAAGTGCCCGTGTCACAGAGGCAGAAGGTTGCATAAGTCACAACGAGGACATGGTGGCCAGACACGGTCAAGACATAGCACAACTTAAAGGAGAAATGTCAAAGCTGCATGGGAAATGTGAATATTTGGAATTGAGATCTCGCAGAAACAATGTTCGTATAGTTGGGTGTGTCAGAAATTATTTGTAAAGGCCCAATGGAACGCCCTGTGGAAAATCTGCTGAAATCACTATTTGGCACGGAACAACTGTCAGAGCACTTCCTAGTTGAGAGATCACACCGTACTCTGGCCCCTGCTCCTCGACCTGGGGCACCGCCCCGCACAATAAGAGCATGTCTCCTTAACTACAGGGACAGAGACGCTATCCTGAGACTGGCCAGGGGGAAAGGAACACTGCATCACAAAGACAACAATATGCACATCTAACCTGACTTCGCGTCCAGCGTCCAGGCTCAGAGAAGATCTTACGAAAACGTGAAGAGGCGGCTTTGTATCCGTCGAATCCCTTATGCACTTATATTCCCAGCTAAAATGAGATTGCAACACGGAGGTAGAGCACACCTTTTTGATACCCCTGCAGCTGCAATGGCGTATGTGGAGGAACACATTCCTTTACCCCCCCCGTGGAACATGGGTGTGACCAGAACTTACAACCTTAACCAGGAGATGACAGGAGAGGCCCAGCGGATTGACAACTGGCTATGTTGATATCCTTTGAATTGCTGTGTGTAGAAACTGAATGTTGGTGGTACTCACCACAATTTTATTGTCTGGGGGATCGCTCACTCCTCGGTCGACGGCCACAATGCCACAATATGTGTACCTCAGGAAGAATCCAAAAATGTTATTGGGTTCATCATCCAGTTGGGAGGGATGATGTGGGTGTGGGGAGGGGGCGAGAAGTTTACAGGTTAATGTCTTTGGGGGGAAGAAGGGAACCCTGGAGATGCCAACTTTGGCAACTGGCGTTGAAGTAAAGTTATTGAAAATTTGTGGTCACGTCACTATGCGCTACACCAGATTGGGAAAGGCGATAAAACTCCTGGTTTGTTTATTAACAGATGAATGGCACATAACACTAAACCAATATCTGGGCTAAAACGGAAGCTCCTTACTTGGAATGTCTGTGGGCGCAATAAACAAGTGAAATCTAGGAAAGTCGGAGCTTACATTGCTAGACACCACCCTCATATTGTTATGCTACAAGGGACACATGCAATGCATAATGTTAATACTGGCATCCTACAGCAATGGGGAAAACAGAGATATCACACTGAATATTCGACACAGAATCGAGGAGTGCTCACATTGATACACCCCTCGCTAGGTTTCAATTATGAGAAAAGTTAAATTGATCCACAAGGTCGGCATGTAATAGTGTGGGGCAGGGTGGCGGGAGAGGGGATGGTCCTTGTCAATACATATGGCTCCAATGTGGACGATCCTGATTTTTATGTAAAAGTAATTAATGAAATTGGCATAGTGGATGATGCATGTATATTATGGCGAGGAGATTTTAATACCATACTTGATATATCTCTAGACCGATCCTCTATTAAACACAGGGGGCTCACCAGTGCGGCCACAGTGTTACATCAGGCTTAAGTGCAATTATCCCTCACTGACGTTTGTAGAACGCTGTACCCACCGGAGAGGTAGTATTTGTTCTATTCCTCAGTACATGACACAGAGTCAATGATTTACTATTGGTTTATCTCAATTCATCTGGCAAACGTGGTCGATCGCTGTGACTTACACCCCCGCACCCTCTCTGATCACTCCCCAATCTCATTGGAGATAACACTGCGAAACATCAAGGCACCTGCCAGAAGATGGACGATGCCCCCAGACATACTCAAAGACCCAAATGTAGCAGAATCACTCCACATTGAAATGTAAGAATTTTTTAAAATAAATAAAGGGTCTGTAGATAAATACGCAATGCTATGGGAAACCTTTAAGGTATGGTAAGGGGGGCCATAATGTCAAAACTACAGGTCTCCTGAAAACTGTCAGATCAGAACTGGCGGACACAGAGAAACGCCTGTAAGATCTAGAGAGTGATTACAGTAAGACACATGAAAAGGTAACCCTTGCTAAAATCAGTGGCCTATTGCAGAAATGTAATGAGTTAGCGGCCAGGGAATTACAATATATGCTATCCCCCATTAGAGCACGAAGATATGGCAAATGAAACAAAGAAGGTCACTCCCTAGCAAATCTTCCGAAAAGCGAAAGACACCACTCGCCCATTTCTAGCATTTTGGCAGGGAACGGTGAGGTCATAAATAGTGAAGAAGGGATCAATGGAGAATTCGCTAGGTTTAAACTGAGTTATATGGGAACCAGAACACACGCCCTGTGCTAGAAATTAGAAACTACTTAGATGGGATCACGCTACCATCCCTCCCAGTAGAAGACGCTCTTGTCTGTGACCAACCAACAACAAGTGAGGAAATTGCAGAAGCGATTAAATCACTGACATCTGGTAGGGCCCCAGGGTCAGACGGCTTAGGTGCAGAATTATATAAAGAGTACTATGCTGAACTTGCCCCTATATTGACTCTTGTATGGGAGGAAGCAATGACAAGCGGATCATTGCCAAAGACGATGAGGGAAGCTATCGTCACAGTGTTACTGAAACCAAGACACCCGTCCCATGAAATGTCCTCTTACAGGCCATTATCCCTGATCAACTCTGACGCGAAAATATATGCTAAAGTGATTGCCACCAGACTGCTTCCCAATATGACCAAGCTGGATCAGTGTGGCTTTATCCCCACTAGATCCACGGCGCTAAATCTACGAAGATTATTTCGAGTTATGGCCCAGATTAAGCCAGAGGCGCAGGCCGCAGTTATTTCACTCGATGCCAAAAAGGATTTCGACTCTGTGTCCTGGTCATATCGGTTTGCTGTACTTGAGAAATTTGGGATAGGTCCATACTTTGTTCGATGTGTCAAATTACTGTACACCTCAGCTGGGGCAAGTGTTCTCACCAACCACACGATCTCCAACACTTTTGAATTGGGTAGAGGCACAAGGCAGGGCTGCCCGTTCTCCCCCATTCTCTTTGCCTTGACGATAGAACCTGTGACTGCGGTTGTGAGACAGACAGGAGCGGAGGGGGATCAGAATGGCCGGTATTACACAGTCCATATCTTTGTACGCAGACAATACACTGCTGTACATTTGTGAGCCAGATAACAACCTGGGTCCCATACCTGAAGTCATGAATGAGTTTGCAGACTATTCAGGATACAAAATAAATAGATCAAAATCCGAAATCCTCCTGCTACCAGCTGTCTGGTTAATACATATGGGGGGGTCATTACGACCCAGGCGCTAATTGCGCCAACTTTACCAATATGGTGTAAACTATGTTTACACCATGGTGGATGGCGGATTTATCGCCCCATTCCAAGGTGAGTGGGGCGGTAAATCCCCATTTCCCATTTTCCCTTCCCCATTCCCATTTTTGCCCCATAGGGCATAATGGGAGTGGGGAAGGCGCTAATTACGCCACCGTAAATTACGGTGGCGTAATTAGCATCATGGCAGGTTAGCGCCATGGATTTTAACGGCTGCTAAAAGCAGCCGTTAAAATCAGAATCAGGCGTTAAGGGTTAACAACGGCGTTAACCCTTAACGCCTGGGTCGTAATGAGGCCCATGGCCTCCGGTGGTCACCTACAGGCATACGACATCTGGGGATCAATGTAACCGGGAATAGTACATCCTTATATATCGATAATTATGAACAGCTCCTCCAAACGGTCGCGGCCAAGCTCCATCTATGGGCCAGGCTCCTCATCTCACTGATTGGCCGGGTGGCAGTACTCAAAATGGTAGTTCTTCCTAAGCTATTGTACGTATCTAGCAATGTTCCAATCTGGCCGCGTAAACCGTTCTTTGATAATTTACGATCCATGGTGACAAGGTTCATATGGGACGGGGGAACACCTAGGATTAAGTGGGGGAAATTGGTTGAGCCATATGAGATGGGGGGTCTGGCAGGGCCAGATTTTGAGTTGTATTACTTGACGGCTCAGGCGCAGTACGCTAAATATTGGCAGGATCCAGCAGACACTGCACCCCACATCCCAATAGAGCGCCATTCAGTACGCCTGACAGACCTACGCGCCGTGGTCTTTACTATACGCCACAAAGATACTTGCAGGTTTGACCCAGTCAGCACCACGGTTCATTCATGGACCATGATCTGTAAAAGGTTAAAAATAGATACACCATATGATCCGGATGCCCCGTTGTGGAAATTCCCAGGGATCAAGCCGACTTATGATGATGACATACAAGGAACATGGGACCCTAATGGTGAAATCAAGAAGAAGGAAATGTTCATGAATAATACATTTTTTATATTAGAGGACTTTGCCAACATGGTGGGGGGCGGACAGCTTGCAATCCTACAGTATCACCGCATGAAGTCCGCGTTTAGAGACAAATGGCCACTATTCCCAGATGAACCCACTACACACGAATGCTTCCAGTCCCTATATTCGCAAACCGGAACCGGGGTTTCTAAGTTATACACTATTATACAATCATATACGCCATTATTAAACACAGTTAGGGCCACGTGGGAGGCAGATATGGGGAGTGTCATTGATGATGAAAAATTGTAAGTATATTGTTTGTTGTCGAAAAGGGTCTCAATGAACGCAGGTCTTTGCTTAATTCAATTTAAAGTATTAAATAAATTACACTACACCCCGGCCAAAATGGCCAAATTTACAAACACTGTATCTGGAGATTGTCAAAAATGTGGACATCCCTCTGCGGATTCATTTCACGTGCCCCCTAATCACTGGGTTTTGGAGGGAGGTGGCTGAGATACTTGAAGATGTTACACAGATACCGGCCGAACTCACACCCCAGAAATATTTGTTTGGTGACATAGGGAATAGGGAGGAGGTGACTAGAAGATTATTTAAGGTTACTTGTGTAGTAGCCAAGCAATGCATACTGCAGAACTGGACAAGTCCACATGCACCTCGTATAGACCATTTTCTCTGAGAGCTCACTTATGTGAATGAGTGTGAGGAACAATATGTCATGACACTACCCAGGATTAATCGACCAAAAGATATTTGGACTACGTTCAGAATTTACCTTTGTGATATGTTACCGGATGAGGATAGCCCACTGAGGACTAAAGCCTCAGTTGGAAAAATACAAGAATAATACTGTGTAGAGTGAATGCTTATTTTTACTGAATATTGATCTACTATTGATTATGTGTTGTAGATGTGACGTGACGCACAATCAATAAAGTTTTTTTTAAAATGTGCACCCTGTTCCAAAATGTGCATACCTCTGAGGATTCTGTCCTGGTGGCATGTTAAACTGTACAAATAAGTGAACCCTAAATTCGGGTATGGTGGCCAGCATCTCTCATAGCTAGCCCAACCACATTTAATTAATATCGCTCATGAGGTCACAGCTGCCCACTTGACAGCTGCAGTGATAGCCAAGTCTCTGCAGCTCTTGGGCTTTATTTAAGAATATGCACTATGTATCAAAACTATGATGATCATATGTAGCCCATGATTTTGGCAGGTTAAACTCTAAAATAAAGCAGTGCCTGAGTTAAGGCATGGTGTATGGCACTAATAATCATTGCACCCACATTCAATGTGATATCATACATGTGTCAGCCCTGTGGGCACAGTTCAGCTGTGGAAGGGTTATGTGTATTTGTTCCAGACAAGGCTCCCCTTGCCCACTAGCATGACTGTAGGCTTGCAGGATTGCCTCTATGTGTTACTTTGGAGGGCAGGTAACACCCTTTCCTCAGGGACAGTCACAACACAGGAAGCTGACCTGGGAAGAGGAATCAAAGGGCATACTCATTCACAAAAGGCGAGGCCTCACACCAGATTGTCAGGGAGATATCTGTACAGTGGAGGAACACCTCCACCATCTTGTTTCTCTCTGCCTCTCTCTCTCCTTCCTGCCCCCTGCACTTCCTCTAGACCAAAGCACTTTGAGTGTGATGTCAGAAGGGCAATGTCCACTCATTTCAAGAACAGGGGTTAGGCCACTGAGGCAGGCTAGATTTAGTCCGATCACAGGTGGGCTTTTACCTTTAAAAGAAGGAGTCTCCCACCACTTCCTTGAATCAAAGCCAGGAAGAGGTTTTTGCTGGACCCTGCAGAGGGAGCAGTGGTGAACTCTGCTGCTCAACCAAGACCTACATCTCTGCCAGCCACCCTGTTGCCTAGGACCTCACCTTGTTGCAGGTTCCCTGAAGTTGTGAACCAGCCTCCCTGTGTTTGGGAGCCCAGGAAAAGGACTACCCTTGGCCCTTGAGACCCTGGAGTGGCATGTGAAGCTCCTGAAAGACTGAACAGCCAAGATCCCTGTGTTTTTGATGCCGACCCACTGTGAGCAGTCATTCCAGCATGTTCCATCCCGAGGGAACCTCCAGGACCCTTCAAAGCTGCCCATGGTGTACATCGTTCTCTGAACCTCCATTTGCTGTTCGACTCCATTCGCCGCTGCATTGTGCCAGCTGAACTGTGTTGTTGCCTCGGCTCGAGTCAATGAAGTATTGCTGCCGTGCCTTTCTCGGGTAACCTTTGACGAACCAGAGACTTCATCGCCACTCCTGTAAGATGCACAACCCAACCCTCTTGTCTCCTGAACAGCAACCTCCAATTCTCTGCATCAAATCAACTCACCTGCACATCCTGGTACCAGCCCCACTGCTTTTGATCCTCAACCACCGAACCAATCCTGGTGACCACCCACCCGCACAGCTCAAGTAGATGCTTTGACACTGCAGCTACCTTCCGTTTGACGCCGACTTGATACAGGCATTTGAAAAGACCATTGCAGAAGCCTAGTTTGACGCTGTTCAAGACCTTTTCTAATGTATTATTGACAAATATCTGCCCCCTAGTCCATCTTTTGGCCCTAGAGACTTAATAGTTAACTGTAATCGTTTTTGCAACCTCAAGAACATACCCATTGAACATTGTGGTCTTTTAATGCCATTTCTCCCCCTGTCTCATTACCCAGAGTGGTGCATTTATTCTATCTTTGCATATTCTGTGTGCATTCTAAAGGGGTGGGTTTTGAAAGTGTTTTCTAGTTAGTTACTTGTGTACATGGCGTGTTTGTTAAGGTATATATTTTTATAGAAACTTGATTGGATAGTCCTTTCTTTTGGACTGCTATACTTCTCTGTTTGAGTTGCTAGTGAACCACATTCACACCCCTCATGAGAGTATAGCCTTCCCGCGGCCAATGTTACGACAAATGGAAAAGGCGGTATATCTCGTAACAGTGCCTCTTTTCCCTTTATGATTGTGTTGGCTCTTGGTTTCTAGAATTGTGAGGGCTGAGTGGGTGCTTTAGCCTCTACTCATCCTTTTACTCCTGCAGGGCAGAAGTCATTTCGTCACATTGATGGGCAGTGGTTGGGATTTGGAACAGACTGTATCTGCAGCCAAAATAACAGTGTACATTTACTATTAGATTCACTGTCAAGGCATATTTTTTAAGTGTACAATGGAACTTGATGTGAGCTCCTCAGCCACCTTGTCAGGAGGTTAACTGCAAGCGCTTTGTCAAGCAATGGGTCTTCCCAGTGGCAGAAAGGTAAAGACTGAACTGAGGAAGAGTCTCTAAACTTTTAAGGAAGCAAGGGGGCTGGAAGATTCCATGGAGGCCAGCAGCAGTAATGAGTCTCCAGCTCAACATCCCATTTCTCTGAGGGATGTGGGGGGGTGGAAATGGGTGGGGAAGATGACAGTGATGACATCACCCACCATTTCTCCTAGAGAGCAGGTAGCATAGTCTCCTAGAGTTCCAAGAGTTCCCAAGCCAAAGCCAGATCCCAAACATCTGTAAGGACAAAGGTTTCAGTAACGTTCTGGTTTAGCTAACGTGGAGCAGATGTAACTGAACGGGAATTCTTCCTTGAGGGAAAGAAGTGGAGCAGAGAGGTACAGAAGCAGAAAGATGTTGCTGCTCTAGAGGAGCAAAAGCAGGAAGCTGCTGTCGGACTAGAAGAGCAGAAACAGCGGGACGTTGTGCTTGTGCGTAAGATTGAGATAGAGCAGCAAATGGAAGAAAGGAGGTCTTCCAACGCGGAAGGGAGTAACTCCAGTGGTGGCACCCAAGGGAAGCCTAGGCGCTACATCCCCAAGGAAATAGATCCTCCTTATGCACTGGGGAAGGACATCATTGAATAGTTTGAGGGACTGGAGCATGTCTTGTGAAAGTAAAGCTGCGGATGCAGCCCTTTTGGGCCTTCTACTGACGGCTCATACTGATGTGATTACTGAGTTGGTACCTTAGGAGCGGCCCATTTATGAGAAAATGAAGGTTGCTGAGCTCAGGAAGTTCAGCAAGACCCCTGAGCAGTATCTCAAGAGCTTTAGAAAGCTCACTAAGAAAGAAGGACAAGCCTTTGAACCATTTGCGCATCAATCCTTTAAATATGTGAATGGATGGGTTACGGGTAACTAAGTTGACACATTAGAGGGCATGTTCAATTTTATCGCATGGGAAAATATTCTTAATAATTGTGAAATTAAGTTAAACTAGTATCTAGTGGACATGTGTATCCAGATGCAAGGGAGCTTGCAAAGGCTGCTGACAGGTATGTGAGCATGTGAGTCCAGAAGAGTTCTCAGGCAACTACATCTAAACCAGATGATAAGGCAATTGCTGAAAGTAAACAGGAGGGCATGAGCACAAGCTCTCACACCCCTGCCAAGAAAGGACCCCAAAAGCATGACGGTAAATCCCTGACAAATGGTTAATCAGCACTCTCAGAAAGAAGGACTGCGGGAACCCCTAGCACTGGGGCAACTATGTCCACAGCCCCAAGAGTCTGCTTTCTACATGGAGACATGATACATAGGAGAGGGGATCCTGCTTGCAAGGATAGGCCCAAGCAAACCGTAGTTACTGCTAACCTCAAGGAGGAAGAGACAATTGGGCATCATAGATGATGAATTCCCTCTAGGCCAGGGGTTGGCCGAATGCACCCTAATATCGCTATGGGGGGAAAGGTACTGGATCTCCAACCGAAGCCCTGGTTTCAGCTAGGCACTGCTGATGCTGCCTAGTCCAGCTCTGGAGTCCATGGGGGACCTTCTCCTACAAGAGAGGACATACTTTCCACTCGAAAGTTGACTGCTGACCGCACCTGGTGTCGTCCCAAACCACATAGCCCAAGTAGATGCTTCAACACCACAGCTACCTTCTGTTTGGCCCGACTTAATGCCAGCTTGCCGCTGAACCATCACATCTGCCACATCCTTGAACCAAAGAGAACCTGCAAACGATGCAGAGAAGTCTGGTTCAACAACATTGAATCACCAAGACATTTGCAAAGGTATTATTGACTGATATCTGCCCCCTGGTCTAGTTTTGAGTTCTAGAGATTAGATAGGTCATTTTAATCCATTTTACAAACTCAATATATACCTTTTTCGACCATTGTGGTCTTTTAATTGCCTTGTCTCCCCTGTCTCATTACCCAGAGTGCTGCATTGTTTCTATCTTTGCATATTCGCTTTTCATTCTACAAGGGTGGGTTTTTACAGTGTTTTCTAGATAGTCATTATTGTACATGGTTTGTCTTATTTAAGTATATATTTTTATAGAACCTTGATTTGACATTCCTTTATTTGGACTGTTATGCTTCGCTGTTTGGGTTTCTACTGAATCACATTCACAACCCTGTTGTGAGTGCAGCCATCCCTCTGGCCATGTTACCACAAATGAAGGAGGTAAATTGCTTAACTGTGCCTGTTTTACCTTTATAATTGTGTTGGCTCTTGGTTTGTAGAGGTGCGAAGGCTGAGTGGGCGCTTTAGCCTCTGCTCATCCTTGTACTCTGCAGGGCAGAAGACAATTCAGCAGAATGCCAAAGACAGCCACTTGGACCTCTGCCTGCCAAACCTCCTCCCAGAGCTTGAAGGATGGGATTTCTCAAGGCCCCAGTTCTGAAGATTCTGGATTATGTTCAGGAGTTCATCGTACAGACAGACGCTTATGAATTCGGAATTGGTGCAGCGTTACCACGGCTAAACTCGTAGGTGGTAAAGCAACCTTGTGTGTATCTTAGTAGGAGCTTGGCCAAGCGAGAGTGCAACTGGGCCAAGAATGAAAATGAGGCTTTTATGCTTGTTTTGGTGGTTTGTAAACTGAAACGCTACATTTTTGGGTATCATGTTACCATCCAAATGGAACACAGAACTCTGAGGTGTCCTATGGCTATGCAGAGTGAGAATTCCAAGTTGTTTCATTAGTGATTGGACATGGACATCCAACACAAACCTGGATCTCAGAACTCTAATGCATATGGCCTAAGTAGAAACATTTGCCATGAGGATGAGCCAGACCTCTAGAAGGGTGAGTCTTAACCTTTTTTGCTGGGTGTGTGTGAGGAATTGCCATCTGGCAAGGGTATAGGAGCCCTGGCCTTTTTAATTTATATTAGTAAATTAAATAATGCGTGTAATTCCATTTCAAAAAGGGAAATCTGTTGATAAAATTTCCCTTTCATAAAACTCCATGGCAAAAACATAGTGTAGACCTGTGCACTTCTGCCTCCGTAATCTGATATCAGCATCTGCCCACAGTGGCATTGAGCAGGTTCAGATAACAAGTATCCACATGACAGCTGCATTGGCAGCCAAGTCCCTGCAGCGCTGGGGCTGCATTTAAGATATACACCCCTGTTCCAAAAACTGCATAACTCTAAGGATTCTGTCCTGGTGGTAAATTAAGCTGTAAAAATAAGCCATATGCCATATGGTGGCAGGCATCTCTCATAGTTATTTATCCCAGCCACATTCAATCAAAATCACACACGTATCAGCCCGGTGGGCCTAGATGAAATGTGGAAGGGTTATGTGTATTTGTTCCAGACAAAGCTCCCTCTGCCCACTGGTAGGACTGAACCCTTGCAAGATTACCTCTCTTTGTTTCTTGTAAGGGCAGGTAAAACCCTTTCCCCAGGGACAGACACTCCACAGGACGCTGGTCTGGCAACAGGAATCAAAGAATCAAAATTGGACATTCCTTTATTTTGGATTATTATACTTTGCAGTTTGCGTTGCCAATTAACCACATTCACACCCCTTTTGAGAGGATATCCTTCTGTGGACCCAGGTTACCACAAGGGTCAAAGGGGGTATATCTCTTAACTGTGCCTGTTTTACCTTTTTGATTGTGTTTGCTCTTGGTTTGTAGAAGTGTGAGGGCTGAGAGGGGACTTTAGCCTCTACTCATCCTTGTACTCCTGCAGAGCAGAAGTCAATTTGTCAAAAGGAGCTAAAGCAAACTCAGTTATTTTAACAACAGACTATTGAAGAGGCCTCCTACAATGTAAAAAAGCCAGAACAAAATGTGTACAGTACAGGAGCAAATGAAGAACAACTCCATCTGCCCTTCACACTCGAAGATACCTAATGTGAAAGCGCTCATGAAAATGCCCCTACCTAAACAAACTGCCAATAACAAAGTAGACCTGATCGGATAAAGGTACTAATACATTTAATTGGATCCCTGTGCACATTGGAGCCATAACAAATACATCTGATTGGATGCATGCAGACCAGGAAAGAAAAAGAAAAGGCAAATAGCTGTATTGTTATATGTATCCAAAAGCTTACACTACAGGATTATCAGGGCCACGCGTAGTTTTGGCATCTTTCAGCAAATATATATATATATATGCTTATGTTTTAAAGATGCTGCCTCACCACAAAGAGAGTACTTTGATCATGTAATTCTAAAAAGAAATTGCTGCAAGCTACAGTTAATTATGGGAATTGAGGTCAGGACCCTAATAAAGAGGTAGTGAACTCTTTAAACTGCTTTAAGACCTACCTGCCTTTTGATTTTGGTCCATTTTGGAGTGGTTTCTGTGATAATATTGCCAACACCATTGCTACAGATAGGAAGAGTGCCAAGAAGCAGTCTTTGTGGTCAGTGACAACTGGAAATGCTGTGGCATATAATTGTCAAGGCACTACATTTTTATTCCTGTTGTGTTATTGGGATGTAATCGAATAGTGGCTTGTTTAAAGGCATGGTCTAGTAAAAAATGTTATTTAAAAAATAGATAGGCAACATAAAAATAAAATACTAGCATTCTCTTTTTTTAAACTTCCTACGTAAAATTTTGAACTATTCAAGCTCAAAATTCGCAAAAGCAAGCACATGGGCACATCCATTTTGTGAAATGGATGCCTTCCTGTGCTGGCTTTTGCTTTTGCGGCACTAATGAAGGAAAAGCCAGCCAGCTGTAGTAAACAAAAGCTACCGCTGGGTGGCTTTTCCTTCATTAGGGATGTACGCAGAGGACGGGGACCGGAGACCAGAGCAGGAAAGCTGCAGCTGAATCTCGGTAAGTGCTATTTATTTAAAGAAAAAATAAGCATTAGCTGCGTTTTTTTCCCTAAGTTTTCCGGGCTGGAGGAGCTCCCCCGTGGGGAGCCCGAGATCCCCAAATGGGAAAGCAGATTCAGGAACAAACACAACGCGGTTGTGTTGGAAAACGCTGCGTTTTTTCTTTCCGAGTTTCTCAGGCTCCTCCGAGCCGGAGGAGCCTGAGAAACTCGGAAAGAAAAAACGCAGCGTTTTCCAACACAATAACGTTGTATTTATGTTTGCGGTCGCTTCAAAAGCGACCGCAAACATGAATACAGCGTTTTTGAAGCTGCGGTTTTATTTCTACGTTTTCTGGGCTCCTCCAGCCTGGAAAACTTAGAAAAAAAACGCAGCTAGTGCTTATTTGTTTTTAAATAAATAGCACTTACCGAGATTCAGCTGCAGCTTTCCTGCTCGGCTCTCTGCCCTTTAAATGGGCTTCGCTGTGGATGAATAGCAGACTTTGTGTTGTGAATTTATACCATGTGATAAGAGGCCACAATCCTGTATTTTAATTGCTAATTGAGGGCACTTGCTTAATTATGAAATACATGTTTATTGACTTTCGCAGATCCAATAATGGGCGTGGAAGGGTCATCCAATGAATGATGTCATCACACGTCTCTCCTCACAACATGACATCATTTAACAAAGGGACTGCCTGGAATCCTAATGTAAGTGCATTGTTTTCAGAGAAATTGGTTTTTCTTTTCACTAGATCGAGACTTAAAAGTAGACCTATTTGTAAAAGGCGGGCATTTTTGTAGCAGCCAGGCATTCACTATACAGTTGGTCTGGAAATGTGTGCAGTGTCAGTGAAGCCTTAAAGCCTTTCGTTGTGTCCTTCCGTACCCCGGGAAGCAGAGTCACACGATCACCAAATGGTTAATGGCCTGAGTACTTACTGGATATCATCAATACTCTTTACCCAAGTGCACATCTTCCTCTTCTCAGCCCTCTTTTACTATTAAGAGCGGGACTAGCTCACACAGAAATATGCACCTTTCGCTGACAAGTTAGTATGATAGAACATAACTTTCTTTATTGCAGCCCGGCCTAAACAGAATGCCCCGCCATTAAGTGCATGTGCTATGACGAGCACAAGCCATTCTTTCTCATGTTAACCGGTTGTCCTCGGAGCACACCCCAAATGTCAAACACGTTTTTAGGCCACCCCCATGCTTTTCAGAGATGCACACTTGTATTTTAAATAGTGATAGTGCCGTGATGTAAACATTTTTAAAATGTTTATATTTCTGGTATGTAGCTGCTTTCATAGCGTTTAGGCCACAATCTGCCACGAGAGCAAGAATGGGAAGTAAAAGGGAAGGCAGCAAATGTATGTAGCATCATTAAGTTGCATGATTAGTGCTTATGCAGATTCATGACGCCCCCCCCCAAAGGACTGTAATAAAAGACAGCGAGGGGGCGGCATGCTGTTATTTAGCTGTGATGTTCTCTTATAATCTACATTATTTCTCAGTGGTGGCCTCAGGAGGAGACCTTTTAATCAGATTTGTGGGATGCTTCGAGGAAAAATCAAGAGGGGAGCGTCAAAAGGGATCTCCTATCTTGGGCTTCCTGGGTTCAAAGTCTGCCCCTATGCTTTCTGGGAGGCGCATTGCCATTGCGTGCTGCAAATGCCATGGTACCCTCAAGTAAAAAAACACATTTGAGCAGAACCTCTCAAGTTTTTTAAATTCGTTACATAATCGACTTCCCTCTGTGGCATAGTGTAGAGATGTAGCCTTAGGAAATGTGACGTAGTGCTTAGGCATTACGTCAGAATTTTACCTTTGTCATGTCGCAGGCTCGATCTCTGCCTCGCGCCCGTGGTGTTTACTTCCGAGTGGCTGCGGTGCAATGCAGAGGCGGAGTAGCAGTTGGATGCATGGGTGAGCGGCTCTGTGCGGGCCTGTTCAAATAAACTAGAGTTGGCACTTACCCCGCAGTCCTCGATTTCTTTACATCATGGTGACAAGGATGGGCTACTGTGCTCTCTAGAACGGGCCCGCACACGAGGAGTGAAGCGATACTGTCCCGTTTGCCGCAGGCACTGTTGGCGCATTATAAGGTGGCCGTAGGCTGCTGCTTTCCGCGATCTTCATGGACCGACGCGCCTTTCCTAATTGGCAGTGCTGAGGTGCTGGCGACCGCCCCCTGCAAAGGATCGCGGGGAGGTACGAGTGCGTGGGACACACTTCAGCACTCGACTCCGCCCCCTCTCCCCTCCCTTCTTCAGACAGTGCAGCAGTATAACTGGAGGTGAGGCGAAGGGGCAGTGGGAGGAACCAGGAAGTGAGGAGGCAGCCTTCCTTCAAGGCCATATCTGTTAACCCTTCAGGACTCGTGTGGGAAACAGTGCAGCTCCATTGACTGTTAAAGACTCGTATACACAGGAGCAGCTGTAAGGCCAACCCTCAGCAGATAAATAGCGGACATATACTGTTATGGAACTCAGGATTCAAATGGTTCCATAGTGACTGGCTAGACCCTCAAGGAAAAAAAAAGAAGTTTTTTTTCTCTTATCTATTCTATATATATATAAGCAAAGTGTAACACTGTGAAGTGCAAGAAAACAGGTGTTAAATGGAAGCCTGCACTTCCAATGGCCAATAGTCTGCTTGAAGAGACAGTGTCCAGTTGTTTTGCTTTGGTGGCAATTTTAAAGCCGTCTAAACATCGACTATGTCTGCAGCAACCATGGTTGCACCCCCTCCATTCCTGCCTGAAGCAGGAGTACCTATTATTAGGTGGGATAGGTGGAAAAAACTACTTGACACATACCTAGTTGCAATAGGAGGAGAAAATCTGCTCCAGCAAGAAAAGAGGCCATTCTTTTACACAACTTGGGTGCTGAAGGGCGCAGTGTATACCTTGTCCTTCTTACCCACCGCAAGAAGGACAAGGTGAAATGGATACTTATGCCATAACTGAAGGCAAATTAACAATTCACTTTGAACCTAAAAAGAACATTACGTTCGAGAGACACACATTTTTGAAAAGAATGCAGGAACCCCAAGAGCAAGTCGAGAATTTTGTGGCTACCCTGAGAACACTGAGCCACTCCTGTGATTTTGGCACGCTTGCTGGCTCACTGATAAGGGACCAGCTAGTCCGTTGTACCAATAGTTTTAAAATTCAAGAGAAGTTGCTGTCTAGTGACCTGCAATTGGAGGCAGCGTTTGAAATGGCACGGAGCATGGAACAAACCAGCAAGTATATGTTGAACATGAGAGCTGATAAGCCAGGGGCTGAGGTGGCAGCAATAAGAAATTCAAACCCAAGGAAACCAAATGTACTCAGAGAAGTGAAGTACTTTAAGTGCGGCAGCAACCGCCATGTAGCATCACGTATGTTTTGCCCAGCAAGGAACATTAACTGCCTGAAATGCAAAAAAAGGGGACACTTCGCAAGGGTCTGCAAGGAACCTGGGCAGGTCAACAATGTGGAAGCGGGAATGCCTGAACAGGAAGAGAGTCATGTCTTTCAATTCCAAAATAAACATGTATTGGAGGTTGCCGAACTGTATCCCAAAGGCAAAGGACCGACAGATGTATTCCTCATTCAAGGCAGGGTCGTGACCATGAAAGTTGATAGTTGCTCACCATGGACCCTCATTTCGAAGAATTTGAAAGATGTGTCCAAGGGAAAGTTGAGCAATTAGAAGAACATAAAATTTAACCCTATGCCTATGGGAACGTTAAGATCAACATACTGGGAACATTTCAAGCTTCCATTAAATATAAAGGTCGCAGCTGTGAGGCTGAAGTATACGTCATACAAGAAAGGTCCTCCCTACTAGGGTGGGCAGAACAGAGGAAGTTGGGCATAAGGATACAGGCCAATGCGGAGTACCCCATTGCTATTGCTGAAGTAAAGGACAAGTGGGAACAGGAGTACCCCAGAGTACTCTTTGAAGACCTAGGGAGGCTGAAAGGATTTCAGCACGAGATAGTATTGAAGAAAGGAGCTGAGCCAAAGGTCCACAAAGTCAGACACGTGCCGCACCAATTTCATGAGAAAGTGAAACAAGAAATACACAAGCTGTTACAAGGAGGCATCATTGAAAGAGTAGACAGTTCTGAATGGCTTTCACCGGTAGTGGTAGCAGCTAAATCAAATGCTGAGATCAGGCTATGCGTAGACTTAAGAGATCTTAATAGAAACATTGTGGTTGAAAAGCACCCTCTTCCTAACATTGGAGAGAAACTTGCTACGCTTGAAGGAGCTTCCATATTTTCAGTGATTGACCTATGCCAGGCCTATCACCAGGTGCCACTACTTGAAGGAAGCCAGGCTCTGACAGCGTTTATAACACCTTAGGGAACTTTCAAATATTGCAGAATGCCTTTTGGATTGGCACCGGCAGCTGCCGTGTTCCAAAAAGTCATGGAGACTGTACTAGAAGGAGTGCACGACGTAGTAGTATTCCAAGATGACATTTTAATACATGCTAACTCGGAGGAAGAACATGATGTGATCCTATCCCAAGTATTAGGAAGACTAGATAAAGCGGGACTGACTGTGAGGAGGAGCAAATGTAAAATTAAGATGGATAGTGTGGAGTTTCTGGGGCATGTTATTGATAAAAATGGGGTGAAACCTAAAGAGACCCTAGTAGAAGCGATTAGGAAAGCACCGAGGCCGGGTAGCAAAGAGCAACTGAGATCGTTTCTAGGTCTTGCTGAATATTATCATAAATTTGTCCAAGACTTTGCTAGTATGTCCACACCATTAAGAGTTCTTTTGAGCAAAGGAGTGAAGTTCAAATGGAGCAAAGAGTGTGAGAGAGCATTTGACAAAATCAAGGAAGCGATAATGGGGCACCCTCAATAGGGAAGTTCCTACCACATGAGAAGTGTGTTCTCCTTGTGGATGTGAGTGGTGTGGGTTTGGGGGCATCCCTATTGCAGTATGATAAAGAGAATGTGGAAAGGGTCATTGCTTTTGCTTCGGGCTCCTTGAAGGGTGCTGAGGTTAATTACTCAGTTATTGAGAGAGAAACATTAGCAATGTTCTGAGCCATCCAACACTTTAAGTATTTCTTGTGGGGAAGAAAATTTGTGGTGAGGTCTGACCATAAACCCATGGTCCAGTTGTTTGACAGCTCCAGGTGGACAATGGGTTCGCCAAGGATCAACAGGTGGGGTTTAGGGCAGCAAATGTACAATTTCGAGGTAAGTTACCTGCCGGGGAAGAGAAACGTGGTTGCAGACTACCGGTCTAGAGTTCCTGTATGTGAAGAGGGTGCAGCAGAGCAGGATATGTTGGAGGAGATGGTTGTAGCTGAGCTTGAGTGTGCTGTAACACAGGAGATGTGGAGGCAGGAGCAACAGAAAGATGAGATCATGAAGTTGGTAATGTGTTGGACAGTTGAAGGGTGGCCAGAAAAAAATAACCTACATAAAACATTTTCAATTTGGTGGGAAATTAAAGATGAGCTGTATTTGAGGAATGGCAAATTGTGGACAGTCTTGCGTGCCACCGGAGGGAATCAGAAGAACGTTGGTAGAACTGGCACACCAAGGTCATCCTGGTGAGGGTGCGATGAAAAGAAAATTGGGGCATTGTTATTGGTGGCCTGGCATAGACCGTATGGCAGAAATGGAAGTTAAGAATTGCCTGAGTTGTCAGTCCAGTGGTAAAATTGTATGTGAAACTCTGCTTATACCGCACACCATTCCGGGACAATCATGGGTAAAATTGACAGTAGATATAATGGGCCGCATTGGGTGGTTAGGAGAAGGTTTCAAATTCCTACTGGTATTGGTAGATTTCCACTCTAAGTGGATTGAGTGGGAACCAGTCAGAGAGGTGACAGCGAGTGACTTGATTCAGTAGCTGGAAGGTTTTTTTTTTAGAGGAGTTCCTTCTGAATTGGTGTCAGACAATGGGGTACCGTTTGTGTCATCCAGAATGAGAACATTTTTGGAGAGTTATGGCATAGAGCACACAAGAACAGCATTATACCAGCCCAGAGTGAATGGGCTAGTGGAGAGAGTAAATAGGTATTTGAAGGGAGGTATCCAGATGACGTTGCGTATGAAACAACCTTGGAGGGAGGTGCTGAAACATGTTACGTGGAGTTATGTAACGACTCCACATTCTACAACAGGAATTGCTCCTTTCGTGTCTCTCAAGGGGAGAGAGCCCGGTACAAAACCCTGCCCAGGTTGGCTTGGGATGGCAAAAACAGTAAAGGTCGATAGGGAAAGGATAATGAGATTGATCGAAGAAGGGCAGGCTAGGAACAAAGAACACTTTGATGTCAGGAAAAATGTAAAAGAAAGAGAGTGGAAGGTTGGCGAGGAAGTTTTTATAAAAAATCCCCGGTATGTGGAAAAGTGTATTGAAAGCAAATATTTGGGACCAATGAGAATATCTGCTGTCGGGAATGGAGTGGTCATTTTGGAGGGAGGTGAAGTGTGGTCGAAAGGGAGGCTGGCGATAAACAATGAGGTGCAAGGTGTTGAAATGGATAGAATGATAGAGGACGACATGAAGGACAATAATGGGCTGACCGACAGTCCTCTGTATGTTGTGGGGGTTGATCGGAAGAAGAAAGATAATTTGTGCAAGGAAGAATGAACAAAAAAGGGGAGAGTGATCAAGAAACCTGTTGTGGCTTGGAGACTATGTACACTGAATTAACAAGGTTCGTATTCTAAGATTGTGTACTATGTTCATTTAGTTCTTGTTAGAGTTTTAAGGTATGTTCTGTGTGTTAAGAGGGGAGATATTTAGAGATGTAGCCTTAGGCAATGTGACGTAGTGCTTAGGCATTACGTCAGAATTTTACCTTGGTCATGTCGCAGGCTCGGTCTCTGCCTCGCGCCCGTGGTGTTTACTTTCGAGTGGCTGCGGCGCGAGGCAGAGGTGGAGTAGCGGTTGGATGCATGGGTGAGCGGCTCTGTGCGGGCCTGTTCAAATAAACTAGAGTTGGCACTTACCCCGCAGTCCTCAATTTCTTTACACATAGTTCTAGTCGGGCAGCGTTATTTACGCTCTGTTTTCCAGCCACTGATGTGTGCTTATTTTTTGTTTTGGCAAATTTTGATGGCACTTCTACCACAAAATTGCCTAAACCATTGTTACAGAAGAGATAGAGGGAACATGAGTTCTGAACTGAGACTATATGGTTGGCATAGCAAAGGGTAATATACAATGAGAAGTAACAATATATGCACCATTCAGCAGTTTTGTAAAAAGAAAGTCAGGCGCCTGGCTTTCCATTTCCCAGCCACAGTTATTTCATATTATGCTACTGCTCTGCTCTCCTTCCTTGTAATTCCCTTTAAAACTTTGCATCCTCCACCTTGCACCCTGGTACCTATAAATGCAAAATGCAAGTAACTTCAGTAAACGTCAGAACTATTGGCATTGCCAATGCTTGTTTCTTTGTGGAGCAGTAAAATATATTCCTCAGTGCTCATAGTGGTGTCATTTAGATCAACATTTGGAAAGCGAGAGGGTGGCATTGGAATTGTAGCATTGATATAATAAGGCATTTATAACGCGCCTATATGCAATTGTTTCATTGCTTCAGTCTACAGGACATACAAACAGACGAAGAGAGGAAAAATTAAAAATGTACAGGGAAGCCAGGGAGACTTGGCATTAATAATGGATTAGGTCACTGTGATGTGCGGTGGGAATTGCTTCATTTATTTTTCATTGCTTTAGCGTGATCTTGTGACAGACGTCTTAGTACATTCAGCGACAATGGGGAAGAATCTTTCTGTAACATTCTGTATAAGTGCGATTTAATGCAGCCGTGTCACAAATCACCTTCTTTTGCCGTTTCATTCAGTTCAGCGCCTTGCACTATGGCTGCTGTACTTGACAAAGTAATTGACTTTAAGCTGCAACAGCGTTTTCACACTTTATCAAAATGCTGTTGTTTTCCGACAATGTCGGTTGGTTCATTACTTGTCTCAAATGGTGTCCTAAGCACTTGAGATTGAAATACTAAAAGCGATTGGAGATTGGGGAGGAACCACAGCTCCATTCCAACACGCATACATTGTTCAGAGGAGAATTGCCTAGTATTTCGGTGCTGGACTGCCCCTGGGCAGGACAAAGGGCCTCATTACGACCCAGGCGGACTTCGCGGTGCTAAATGCACCGCGAAGCATGGCGGAAAGCCGCCGATAGCGCCATGGGGGTTGGCGGATTTACCGCCCCATTCCGACCTCGGCGGAGCGGTAAATCCCCAATCCCCATTCTGCCCTTCCCCATTCCCATTTTCGCCCCATAGGGTATAATGGGAGTGGGGAAGGAGTTAATTACGCCACCGTAAAATACGGTGGCGTAATTAACAACGAGGTCCCGTAGCGCCATGGTTTTCTCCGGCTGGTAAAACCAGGCGGAGAAAACCTCCATGGCGCTACGGGAACTCGTAGTATGGCGGAGAGGTACGCCATGCACTACGCTGGCGTAATACCCTCTCCGCCAGGGTCCTAATGAGGCCCAAAGACTGATATGCAGGGAAATTTCTTCTCTGTGAAAGAGACAGTGAGCTAAAGACTTGGTAGAGTCTCTCCCTGGGGTTACTCACCCAAGAACAGGTCCTTGGGCTGTGTTCGTGCTGGTAGAGAGATTCCCAGACCCCCCCCTTGTTTTGCAAATAAAAAGGGGTCTTGCATAGATTTCCAAATGCACCACACAATGCACATAAAACAGAAAAAGGCATTGTGATTTTTATGGGCAACATTACCACATGCGATAAGTAGGCAGTAATTGGAAGAGTCAGCATGATTCCGAGTCTTCCCCATTTTGGAGTTTCATAGGACTCATGGCTCTCGCCGGATCCGAGATTTGGCATCAGATCTCTAGCCAGATCTCGGGATCCGGCTTGCCTCTGCCTCAGTTTTACAAAGGTAGCGGGCGCCCCTCTCTCGCAAGAACAGACATGATAACCTGTTCAGTGGTTATTAACCACTTGAGAGTTCGCAGCCACTGCTTTTACTCACTGTGCCTTTCACAGATGGGTAATATCCATTTGCATATCAGTCTTTGTCCTGCCCAGGGGCAGTCCAGCACCGAAATACAATGGCAATTCCAATCTGAACGAGAGTACCAACAGCAACCCCATACACGTGTTTCACCCTTGTTGGGGATCATCAGTGAGGTGAAGCTGATGCCTCTCTAAGCACAGTGAGAGGGAGACCACGTCTGGTTGCCCCCAGGAGACCTAGGGTTACCAATCCCAGGTTCCTTAAAAAATAGCTTTACAAAGGTAGCGGGCGCCCCTCTCTCGCAAGAACAGACATGATAACCTGTTCAGTGGTTATTAACCACTTGAGAGTTCGCAGCCACTGCTTTTACTCACTGTGCCTTTCACAGATGGGTAATATCCATTTGCATATCAGTCTTTGTCCTGCCCAGGGGCAGTCCAGCACCGAAATACAATGGCAATTCCAATCTGAACGAGAGTACCAACAGCAACCCCATACACGTGTTTCACCCTTGTTGGGGATCATCAGTGAGGTGAAGCTGATGCCTCTCTAAGCACAGTGAGAGGGAGACCACGTCTGGTTGCCCCCAGGAGACCTAGGGTTACCAATCCCAGGTTCCTTAAAAAATAGTTTTACAAAGGTAGCGGGCGCCCCTCTCTCGCAAGAACAGACATGATAACCTGTTCAGTGGTTATTAACCACTTGAGAGTTCGCAGCCACTGCTTTTACTCACTGTGCCTTTCACAGATGGGTAATATCCATTTGCATATCAGTCTTTGTCCTGCCCAGGGGCAGTCCAGCACCGAAATACAATGGCAATTCCAATCTGAACGAGAGTACCAACAGCAACCCCATACACGTGTTTCACCCTTGTTGGGGATCATCAGTGAGGTGAAGCTGATGCCTCTCTAAGCACAGTGAGAGGGAGACCACGTCTGGTTGCCCCCAGGAGACCTAGGGTTACCAATCCCAGGTTCCTTAAAAAATAGTTTTACAAAGGTAGCGGGCGCCCCTCTCTCGCAAGAACAGACATGATAACCTGTTCAGTGGTTATTAACCACTTGAGAGTTCGCAGCCACTGCTTTTACTCACTGTGCCTTTCACAGATGGGTAATATCCATTTGCATATCAGTCTTTGTCCTGCCCAGGGGCAGTCCAGCACCGAAATACAATGGCAATTCCAATCTGAACGAGAGTACCAACAGCAACCCCATACACGTGTTTCACCCTTGTTGGGGATCATCAGTGAGGTGAAGCTGATGCCTCTCTAAGCACAGTGAGAGGGAGACCACGTCTGGTTGCCCCCAGGAGACCTAGGGTTACCAATCCCAGGTTCCTTAAAAAATAGTTTTACAAAGGTAGCGGGCGCCCCTCTCTCGCAAGAACAGACATGATAACCTGTTCAGTGGTTATTAACCACTTGAGAGTTCGCAGCCACTGCTTTTACTCACTGTGCCTTTCACAGATGGGTAATATTCATTTGCATATCAGTCTTTGTCCTGCCCAGGGGCAGTCCAGCACCGAAATACAATGGCAATTCCAATCTGAACGAGAGTACCAACAGCAACCCCATACACGTGTTTCACCCTTGTTGGGGATCATCAGTGAGGTGAAGCTGATGCCTCTCTAAGCACAGTGAGAGGGAGACCACGTCTGGTTGCCCCCAGGAGACCTAGGGTTACCAATCCCAGGTTCCTTAAAAAATAGTTTTACAAAGGTAGCGGGCGCCCCTCTCTCGCAAGAACAGACATGATAACCTGTTCAGTGGTTATTAACCACTTGAGAGTTCGCAGCCACTGCTTTTACTCACTGTGCCTTTCACAGATGGGTAATATCCATTTGCATATCAGTCTTTGTCCTGCCCAGGGGCAGTCCAGCACCGAAATACAATGGCAATTCCAATCTGAACGAGAGTACCAACAGCAACCCCATACACGTGTTTCACCCTTGTTGGGGATCATCAGTGAGGTGAAGCTGATGCCTCTCTAAGCACAGTGAGAGGGAGACCACGTCTGGTTGCCCCCAGGAGACCTAGGGTTACCAATCCCAGGTTCCTTAAAAAATAGTTTTACAAAGGTAGCGGGCGCCCCTCTCTCGCAAGAACAGACATGATAACCTGTTCAGTGGTTATTAACCACTTGAGAGTTCGCAGCCACTGCTTTTACTCACTGTGCCTTTCACAGATGGGTAATATCCATTTGCATATCAGTCTTTGTCCTGCCCAGGGGCAGTCCAGCACCGAAATACAATGGCAATTCCAATCTGAACGAGAGTACCAACAGCAACCCCATACACGTGTTTCACCCTTGTTGGGGATCATTAGTGAGGTGAAGCTGATGCCTCTCTAAGCACAGTGAGAGGGAGACCACGTCTGGTTGCCCCCAGGAGACCTAGGGTTACCAATCCCAGGTTCCTTAAAAAATAGTTTTACAAAGGTAGCGGGCGCCCTTCTCTCGCAAGAACAGACATGATAACCTGTTCAGTGGTTATTAACCACTTGAGAGTTCGCAGCCACTGCTTTTACTCACTGTGCCTTTCACAGATGGGTAATATCCATTTGCATATCAGTCTTTGTCCTGCCCAGGGGCAGTCCAGCACCGAAATACAATGGCAATTCCAATCTGAACGAGAGTACCAACAGCAACCCCATACACGTGTTTCACCCTTGTTGGGGATCATCAGTGAGGTGAAGCTGATGCCTCTCTAAGCACAGTGAGAGGGAGACCACGTCTGGTTGCCCCCCAGGAGACCTAGGGTTACCAATCCCAGGTTCCTTAAAAAATAGTTTTACAAAGGTAGCGGGCGCCCCTCTCTCGCAAGAACAGACATGATAACCTGTTCAGTGGTTATTAACCACTTGAGAGTTCGCAGCCACTGCTTTTACTCACTGTGCCTTTCACAGATGGGTAATATCCATTTGCATATCAGTCTTTGTCCTGCCCAGGGGCAGTCCAGCACCGAAATACAATGGCAATTCCAATCTGAACGAGAGTACCAACAGCAACCCCATACACGTGTTTCACCCTTGTTGGGGATCATCAGTGAGGTGAAGCTGATGCCTCTCTAAGCACAGTGAGAGGGAGACCACGTCTGGTTGCCCCCAGGAGACCTAGGGTTACCAATCCCAGGTTCCTTAAAAAATAGTTTTACAAAGGTAGCGGGCGCCCCTCTCTTGCAAGAACAGACATGATAACCTGTTCAGTGGTTATTAACCACTTGAGAGTTCGCAGCCACTGCTTTTACTCACTGTGCCTTTCACAGATGGGTAATATCCATTTGCATATCAGTCTTTGTCCTGCCCAGGGGCAGTCCAGCACCGAAATACAATGGCAATTCCAATCTGAACGAGAGTACCAACAGCAACCCCATACACGTGTTTCACCCTTGTTGGGGATCATCAGTGAGGTGAAGCTGATGCCTCTCTAAGCACAGTGAGAGGGAGACCACGTCTGGTTGCCCCCAGGAGACCTAGGGTTACCAATCCCAGGTTCCTTAAAAAATAGTTTTACAAAGGTAGCGGGCGCCCCTCTCTCGCAAGAACAGACATGATAACCTGTTCAGTGGTTATTAACCACTTGAGAGTTCGCAGCCACTGCTTTTACTCACTGTGCCTTTCACAGATGGGTAATATCCATTTGCATATCAGTCTTTGTCCTGCCCAGGGGCAGTCCAGCACCGAAATACAATGGCAATTCCAATCTGAACGAGAGTACCAACAGCAACCCCATACACGTGTTTCACCCTTGTTGGGGATCATCAGTGAGGTGAAGCTGATGCCTCTCTAAGCACAGTGAGAGGGAGACCACGTCTGGTTGCCCCCAGGAGACCTAGGGTTACCAATCCCAGGTTCCTTAAAAAATAGTTTTACAAAGGTAGCGGGCGCCCCTCTCTCGCAAGAACAGACATGATAACCTGTTCAGTGGTTATTAACCACTTGAGAGTTCGCAGCCACTGCTTTTACTCACTGTGCCTTTCACAGATGGGTAATATCCATTTGCATATCAGTCTTTGTCCTGCCCAGGGGCAGTCCAGCACCGAAATACAATGGCAATTCCAATCTGAACGAGAGTACCAACAGCAACCCCATACACGTGTTTCACCCTTGTTGGGGATCATCAGTGAGGTGAAGCTGATGCCTCTCTAAGCACAGTGAGAGGGAGACCACGTCTGGTTGCCCCCAGGAGACCTAGGGTTACCAATCCCAGGTTCCTTAAAAAATAGTTTTACAAAGGTAGCGGGCGCCCCTCTCTCGCAAGAACAGACATGATAACCTGTTCAGTGGTTATTAACCACTTGAGAGTTCGCAGCCACTGCTTTTACTCACTGTGCCTTTCACAGATGGGTAATATCCATTTGCATATCAGTCTTTGTCCTGCCCAGGGGCAGTCCAGCACCGAAATACAATGGCAATTCCAATCTGAACGAGAGTACCAACAGCAACCCCATACACGTGTTTCACCCTTGTTGGGGATCATCAGTGAGGTGAAGCTGATGCCTCTCTAAGCACAGTGAGAGGGAGACCACGTCTGGTTGCCCCCAGGAGACCTAGGGTTACCAATCCCAGGTTCCTTAAAAAATAGTTTTACAAAGGTAGCGGGCGCCCCTCTCTCGCAAGAACAGACATGATAACCTGTTCAGTGGTTATTAACCACTTGAGAGTTCGCAGCCACTGCTTTTACTCACTGTGCCTTTCACAGATGGGTAATATCCATTTGCATATCAGTCTTTGTCCTGCCCAGGGGCAGTCCAGCACCGAAATACAATGGCAATTCCAATCTGAACGAGAGTACCAACAGCAACCCCATACACGTGTTTCACCCTTGTTGGGGATCATCAGTGAGGTGAAGCTGATGCCTCTCTAAGCACAGTGAGAGGGAGACCATGTCTGGTTGCCCCCAGGAGACCTAGGGTTACCAATCCCAGGTTCCTTAAAAAATAGTTTTACAAAGGTAGCGGGCGCCCCTCTCTCGCAAGAACAGACATGATAACCTGTTCAGTGGTTATTAACCACTTGAGAGTTCGCAGCCACTGCTTTTACTCACTGTGCCTTTCACAGATGGGTAATATCCATTTGCATATCAGTCTTTGTCCTGCCCAGGGGCAGTCCAGCACCGAAATACAATGGCAATTCCAATCTGAACGAGAGTACCAACAGCAACCCCATACACGTGTTTCACCCTTGTTGGGGATCATCAGTGAGGTGAAGCTGATGCCTCTCTAAGCACAGTGAGAGGGAGACCACGTCTGGTTGCCCCCAGGAGACCTAGGGTTACCAATCCCAGGTTCCTTAAAAAATAGTTTTACAAAGGTAGCGGGCGCCCCTCTCTCGCAAGAACAGACATGATAACCTGTTCAGTGGTTATTAACCACTTGAGAGTTCGCAGCCACTGCTTTTACTCACTGTGCCTTTCACAGATGGGTAATATCCATTTGCATATCAGTCTTTGTCCTGCCCAGGGGCAGTCCAGCACCGAAATACAATGGCAATTCCAATCTGAACGAGAGTACCAACAGCAACCCCATACACGTGTTTCACCCTTGTTGGGGATCATCAGTGAGGTGAAGCTGATGCCTCTCTAAGCACAGTGAGAGGGAGACCACGTCTGGTAACCCTAGGTCTCCTGGGGGCAACCAGACGTGGTCTCCCTCTCACTGTGCTTAGAGAGGCATCAGCTTCACCTCACTGATGATCCCCAACAAGGGTGAAACACGTGTATGGGGTTGCTGGTGGTACTCTCGTTCAGATTGGAATTGCCATTGTATTTCGGTGCTGGACTGCCCCTGGGCAGGACAAAGACTGATATGCAAATGGATATTTCCCATCTGTGAAAGGCACAGTGGGTAAAAGCAGTGGCTGCGAACTCTCAAGTGGTTAATAACCACTGAACAGGTTATCATGTCTGTTCTTGCGAGAGAGGGGCGCCCGCTACCTTTGTAAAGCTATTTGTTAAGGAACCTGGGATTGGTAACCCTAGGTCTCCTGGGGGCAACCAGACGTGGTCTCCCTCTCACTGTGCTTAGAGAGGCATCAGCTTCACCTCACTGATGATCCCCAACAAGGGTGAAACACGTGTATGGGGTTGCTGGTGGTACTCTCGTTCAGATTGGAATTGCCATTGTATTTCGGTGCTGGACTGCCCCTGGGCAGGACAAAGACTGATATGCAAATGGATATTTCCCATCTGTGAAAGGCACAGTGGGTAAAAGCAGTGGCTGCGAACTCTCAAGTGGTTAATAACCACTGAACAGGTTATCATGTCTGTTCTTGCGAGAGAGGGGCGCCCGCTACCTTTGTAAAGCTATTTGTTAAGGAACCTGGGATTGGTAACCCTAGGTCTCCTGGGGGCAACCAGACGTGGTCTCCCTCTCACTGTGCTTAGAGAGGCATCAGCTTCACCTCACTGATGATCCCCAACAAGGGTGAAACACGTGTATGGGGTTGCTGGTGGTACTCTCGTTCAGATTGGAATTGCCATTGTATTTCGGTGCTGGACTGCCCCTGGGCAGGACAAAGACTGATATGCAAATGGATATTTCCCATCTGTGAAAGGCACAGTGGGTAAAAGCAGTGGCTGCGAACTCTCAAGTGGTTAATAACCACTGAACAGGTTATCATGTCTGTTTTTGAGAGAGAGGGGCGCCCGCTACCTTTGTAAAGCTATTTGTTAAGGAACCTGGGATTGGTAACCCTAGGTCTCCTGGGGGCAACCAGACGTGGTCTCCCTCTCACTGTGCTTAGAGAGGCATCAGCTTCACCTCACTGATGATCCCCAACAAGGGTGAAACACGTGTATGGGGTTGCTGGTGGTACTCTCGTTCAGATTGGAATTGCCATTGTATTTCGGTGCTGGACTGCCCCTGGGCAGGACAAAGACTGATATGCAAATGGATATTTCCCATCTGTGAAAGGCACAGTGGGTAAAAGCAGTGGCTGCGAACTCTCAAGTGGTTAATAACCACTGAACAGGTTATCATGTCTGTTCTTGCGAGAGAGGGGCGCCCGCTACCTTTGTAAAACTATTTTTTAAGGAACCTGGGATTGGTAACCCTAGGTCTCCTGGGGGCAACCAGACGTGGTCTCCCTCTCACTGTGCTTAGAGAGGCATCAGCTTCACCTCACTGATGATCCCCAACAAGGGTGAAACACGTGTATGGGGTTGCTGGTGGTACTCTCGTTCAGATTGGAATTGCCATTGTATTTCGGTGCTGGACTGCCCCTGGGCAGGACAAAGACTGATATGCAAATGGATATTTCCCATCTGTGAAAGGCACAGTGGGTAAAAGCAGTGGCTGCGAACTCTCAAGTGGTTAATAACCACTGAACAGGTTATCATGTCTGTTCTTGCGAGAGAGGGGCGCCCGCTACCTTTGTAAAGCTATTTGTTAAGGAACCTGGGATTGGTAACCCTAGGTCTCCTGGGGGCAACCAGACGTGGTCTCCCTCTCACTGTGCTTAGAGAGGCATCAGCTTCACCTCACTGATGATCCCCAACAAGGGTGAAACACGTGTATGGGGTTGCTGGTGGTACTCTCGTTCAGATTGGAATTGCCATTGTATTTCGGTGCTGGACTGCCCCTGGGCAGGACAAAGACTGATATGCAAATGGATATTTCCCATCTGTGAAAGGCACAGTGGGTAAAAGCAGTGGCTGCGAACTCTCAAGTGGTTAATAACCACTGAACAGGTTATCATGTCTGTTTTTGCGAGAGAGGGGCGCCCGCTACCTTTGTAAAGCTATTTGTTAAGGAACCTGGGATTGGTAACCCTAGGTCTCCTGGGGGCAACCAGACGTGGTCTCCCTCTCACTGTGCTTAGAGAGGCATCAGCTTCACCTCACTGATGATCCCCAACAAGGGTGAAACACGTGTATGGGGTTGCTGGTGGTACTCTCGTTCAGATTGGAATTGCCATTGTATTTCGGTGCTGGACTGCCCCTGGGCAGGACAAAGACTGATATGCAAATGGATATTTCCCATCTGTGAAAGGCACAGTGGGTAAAAGCAGTGGCTGCGAACTCTCAAGTGGTTAATAACCACTGAACAGGTTATCATGTCTGTTCTTGCGAGAGAGGGGCGCCCGCTACCTTTGTAAAGCTATTTGCCTCTGCCTCAGCCCCAGCAAAAATCCCACACAACGCCCTGTGTGAGATTTTTTGGTGGGCCCAAGTCCGGGTGGGGGTGGCGGGGGCGAACAAAACGTTTCTCAATGTGCATATGAAAGAATTAGGCCTCCCTGGGCCACACACAATATAAGAATAGCAGAGGGCTCAGTTGATGATAGTGTTCCTGTCAGTTGAGCCCCCTGCAATTCTTGTAGTGTGTGTGGCTGGCGCCCTGCTCTTTCCCTATTGCAAATAAAGGGTGCATTGCCTCCAGCTCAGTGTCATGCAACATGAAGTATTGGTACTATACTTTAAGTTTGCATGCCATGAGCTGTAGGCATGGCGCCTGTTATTTGCTGCAGGGGGAAGGGTTTGAGGGGGGCAGAACTCATGGGGCTATCTCCAGCCCTGTTTACAATAGATGCAGGAATCCCATGAGCTATTTTAGCACAGTTGCAGCCTGTGAGTTGCAGGTTAACACCAGCCTCTGCAGCAGGTGCATGAACTCCTTGGCTCCACCACAGCAATTTTACTGTGATTGATACCGTTCCCAGTGTTGACACTTAAGCTCAAGACCACACAAAATTGTCATCAAAGCACATGTCTCATATTTGGATATTTTGTTTTCCAGGGAATATTGTACTATAGATTGCTGGGTTTAAAAGGTGAACACTTTTTATATTAAGCAGCATGACAGAAATTGCACCATTTTAAAACTATTATTTTGAACATTTCATTTGAGCAGAGTTCAACTACCAGCTCCACCCCCTCTCAGCTCCACCTACTCAAAACCCTGCCTCCAAACTCCGCCCCCACCCCATCCCTTGTGGGATCCCCCTTCAAATTTTTTCCATTTCCACCACTGACCTCATACAAACGTGGGCGGAAACTAAGTGTTTCAGTAATGAAACTCGTAGTTTGATAAAGCGGTAAAACATCCGTTATTCTAAAGGATTGATGATGTATCTTCTATGAAGAAGTGATCCTAAATCCATCACTTGTACAAAGCTCAAGTTGCGGGTACTGTTAAGACAGATTTTTGACCTTTGACCATGTGGGCAGAGGTTCAGAAGGACAGCCTAGTTTCTTGGAACAGGGTAACCTTCTGAACAAGCCAGACCAATCAAGGTAGCATTGGCGGCGGTCAAGACTAGGTCTCAGGAGGGGTGAGGGTGACTGAAAGACCTCAATGAGCACACAGAGTAAAGGACACTTACAAATCACCCCCAGTCAGGTGTATATATATTAAAAATACAAATATATTTATTTCAAGGCCTTTGAGTTTCAACACAGAAATATAATCACAGTAATACTTCTAAGCCGACACAATCCTATCAATATACACATACACAAGACCAATGGGGTCTAAAGGGTTAATGCACGAAATGGGTCCACAACCTAAAAAGGGAAGGAAGCAGGTAGTGCAAATAGTCTTTAGGCCCTTCTGCATCAAACACAATCCTAACTGAAAGGCAGTCCAATCCCTAAGAAGTGGAGCCTATAGCTCAAATGTACTTGCAATGCTGGAGCACGCGGTAATCCAGATGGACAAAATGGGGTCTCTTGAAGGGTCTGTAGCAGCTCAGGAAGGTGGGTGAGGTGATGCAGAATAAGTTCCCACCATTCGTGGAGGGTCTCCCAACAGGGCAGAGCAGGTTCCAGAGTTCCAGAATAGTTTGCTAGTTCGCACTAGCAGTGGAAAGGCGCTAGGGGCCAATGGTAAGGGTTGCAATTACTCACTGACCCCTTGTGCACTCCGGACCAAACTTCGGCAGTCAAGTCCACTTCGTTTGCAGGTTCAATGCGGCAATCTCGCAGATCTGCGGCTTTCAGCGACAAAGTTACAGTGTTGATTCCCAAACGGGAGAGTGGTGATTTCTCCGCACCTGGTGGATGGATAATGCCAGTTCCGCTGTAGCAGGATTCAGGGCACAGAGGGGCACAGCTGCAATGAACTTGCAAAGTTCGTCACCACGGCTGGATGACACGGTAACTGCGTATACTCTGGTTCGGGCGCACTCAATTCACTCCAGCCCTGGGAACGTCAAGTGTACGAAATTCAGTGTGACAGTGCCGTGAACACATAGCTTGAGATGTACCAAGTTTCAAGGGCCTCCTCCAAACAGCAGCAGTATCAGGTCAAAGGTCCTGCACAAGCTGGTCAGCCCACTGGTTGACCCAGGGACACTTCCGAAAAGGATTTCTTGCAGGTTTTGATGAAGGTACCGAGAACAGTTGGTCCCGCTATTCTAATGGTCGAAGCGTCTTCACAGACCCTCTAGGATGACCAGATGCAAAGGGGTCCAGTGGGATGACAGCAGGCTCAGGGTGCCAAACCTGCCAGCGGGTCACCAGCGGTTCCTCGACTCAGCTTCTTAGTTTCAGGATACTTGGATCCTATCTTCCCTTCAGTGAGAGCTCCAGAGATCGACATGGTATGGGTGTTTGGAGCCTTCTCTTATCCAAAATCTCCTTCTCACCAAAACGAAGAGGACGCACTCGGCGATCTGCTCACATACAGGCATACCATACGTGGACCAATCATGGACCACAGTGGTCCCAGGCATTCACAGCACACCAGACTCTCTGGCACCCAGGATGAGTATTGTAACTAGACAGTCCAGCCCACATCCTGGGGGCGCACACTCAAGGCATGCAGAAGCCCACGAAAGCTTGGTGCTTTGTGGGAAAATGCATGCCCAAATAAGGACTGACCCGGGTCGGCTCGACCTGGAGATGGTGAAGGGGCAAGATGGCCAAAGGACAGGACTTAGAACCTTGTGGCATGGCCATTTTGAAGCCAGGCCACCTAACTGTGCCAAACACGGGAACTGCGGTTTACCTGGCAGGAAAGTGTTAAAAATACACGAAAGATAAGCTTCCACCAGCCCTGTCCAAGGCACATCTGCACTTCTCCTACACAATCCTTCGAAAGTAACTAGGGCCTTTAGAAATGACAGAAAGACCCAATTGCACTATACTGGAAGGTACATTGTGCACTTGGAACATGTTGAAGAAAAGCTGCAACATTGACAAGGACTAAGGGAAACATAGGGCCTCATTACACGGAAGGCGGTAAGGGTTAACGGTCACCGGTAAGGGTACCGGTGACCGTTAACCCTTACCGCCTTACTATGAGGTCCCTTTGCAGGACCCGACCTTAACGGCTGGTGTAGACCAGCCGTTAAAGTTAGGACCCACAAAGGGACCTTGATGCTAATTACGGTATCGCAATTTGCGGTACCGTAATTAGCTCCTTCCCCATTCCCATTATGCCCTATGGGGCAAAAATGGGAATGGGGAAGGGCCATGGAGAAAGGGGGAATTACCGCCCCGCCAACCTTGGAATGGGGTGGTAATTCCCCTTTCCTCCATGGTGGTACCGGTATGGTACCGGCGGCAACCATGGTGCTAATAGCACCATAGTTTACCGTCTACCCTGTAATTAGGCCCATAGTCTCCCAGTACTGACTGTCTTTAAGGGCATGTCAGTTTCCCCATAACAAAGTGAATGAAAAGCCCAGAGGAGTGCAGCAGAAGGCTGTGCTCCTCTGGCAAAGTTAGACTATGGTGTTTAAACAAAGCAAAAAGTTGAGGTGTGCACAACTGGAGGGACAATTACACATAGGGCCTCATTACACGGATAGCGGAGAACCATGGCTCTATTAGCGCCATGGTTCATGCCGGTAAAATACCGGCACCGCCTTGGCGGAAAGGGGAATTACCGCCCCATTCCAAGGTTGGCGGGGTGGTAATTCCCCCTTCCACCATTGCCCTTCCCCATTCCCATTTTTAGCCCATAGGGCTTAATGGGAATGCAAAAAGCAGGCGTTAGTAGGCAAAGGGACCTCGTAGTAAGGCGGTAAGGATTTACCGGTACCAGTATTTTACCGGTACTGGTAAATCCTTACCGCCATCCGTGTAATGAGGCCCATAGAATGGATAGCTTTCCTAACACTCGCCCCTCCCAGACCAAAAACAGTGGGAATTAATCCTCCCGTGGATGAGCCTCATGCTCAGGTCGGTTAAACCTGGACAACCCATCAGCATTGCTATGTTGGACACCTCGCCTATGCTCAATAGTGAAGTCGAAGCCTTGAAGGCTTATGGACCAGTGAGCAACTTTGGATTCTCTCCCTTCATGTTCATTAGTCACCTTAAGGGCTTATGGTCAGTTTGCCCAGTGAAGTGGGTACCATAGAGGTAGGGCCACAGCTTCCTTAGGGCCCACACACCAGAGAAACATTCTTTCTCTACTGTGGACCATCTGAACTCTCTTTCCTTAAGCTGGCGACTAATGAAGCCAATAGGGTGTTCCTTACCCTTTTCATCTACTTGTGATAGTACAGCTCCTATCCCAATGTCAGAGGCATCTGTCTGCACAATAAAAGATCTTTGGTAATCAGGGGCCCTGGGAACAGGGGCCTGGCACAAGGAGTGGCCTTCCCACACTCTTCAGACCAAGTTACCTTCTTGGGTTGCTTAGGAGTTGTGAGAGCAGTCAGGGGGGTAGCTATGGTGCCATAGTCTACCAGGAAGTTTATGTAGTACCCAGTGAGTCCTAAAAAGGCTCTCACTTGGGTTTGAGGAATGGGGGTAAGCCAGTCTTGTACTGCTTGTAATTTACTGGGTAGATGCTGTAGCCTCCCTCCACCTACTTCATGTCCAAGGTAGACCACTGAACCTTGTCCAATCTGGTGCTTACTGGCCTTTATGGCCAAGTGGGCCTTGTGAAGAGCCTGCAACACAATCCTAGGGTGTTTCACATGATCCTCCCAGGTGGCACTGAAAACTGCGATATCATCCAGAAGACAGAATTCATCCAACTCATTAAGGATATGATTCACAAGCCTCTGGAAAGTGGCAGGGGCATTCTCAACCCAAAAGGCATTACCCTGAACTGTTAAAGACCCTCTGGTGTTGAGAAAGCTGTCTTCTCCTTGGCATGTTCTGCAAGGGCTATTTGCCAATAGTCTGCAGTGAGGTTAAATGTGCTGAGGTATTTGGAAGCACCCAAAGTATCCACCAGCCCATCTGTTCTAGGCAAGGGGTGTGCATCTGTCTTGGTGACAGCATTCAGAGCCCTGTAATTCACACAGAATGCCTGTCTTTGGAACCAAAACCACAGGGCTGGACCAAGGACTACTGGAGGGTTGAATAACCCCAAGATCCAACATTTTGTTGACCTCTGTCTTAATGTAAGACCTTACTTTGTCTGACATCCTTCATCCCCTACTTGTGGTAGGTACACTATCTCCTGTGTCAATGTCATGTCTACACCACGGTGTCAAACCAGGAGATTGTGAGGACAAGGGGGAACATTGCCTCAGCAGATATTTCAACTCAGCATGTGGATCAGCAGTCAGATGAGGGGCCAATTGGACACCCTCAGTTGAGCTATCTGAAGGACTGCCCTGGAACAGGTCAGGGAGAGGTTCTAACTCATCCTCATCAACATCTGAAGCCAGCAGCAGTGCAGTGATTTCAACTCTTGGGATGAAAGCCTTCAGTCTATTTACATGGAACACTTTTGGAGCCTGACCAGCTCTTCCAAGGTCCACTAAATAGTTGACCTCACCCAGTGACTCCACCACTGTGTAAGGGCCTGACCATCTGTCCTGTAAAACTACTTCCTTATAGGATTGATGATCAAGATTTGCTGACATGGTGTGAAACTGAGGAAGGCAGACTTCTGGTCATACCAATGTTTCTGGGAACTGGGAGTGGTACCAGTGGAGCTTGGATTGTTGTGCCACTTTTTCCAGATAACTGGCAGGTGGCACAACCCTTGCAGTACCTTCTACTTGCACCCCCATCTTGGGCCACTAGAAATGCATGGATTACCTTTGCTGGTTCTCTTGATGCCAAGGTGACCAGCAAGGGGCACTTCATGTACCAGCTGCAGGAGGAAGGGTCTTGCAGCAAGGGGAACCACCAACCTCCTATGGTCTCCTTCTGTAGACTCTGTAGGCTCACTGTAGAGGAGCCTACCTTCCCAAAAAATCATATGCTTCCCAGGAGGTTCACCCTCATGGTGGGAG
This sequence comes from Ambystoma mexicanum, assembly GCF_040938575.1. NCBI lineage: Eukaryota > Metazoa > Chordata > Amphibia > Caudata > Ambystomatidae > Ambystoma > Ambystoma mexicanum. Next base: position 1,046,801,934 of record NC_090924.1, read on the forward strand.
CAGGCCTGTCTCCTTAGGCCTTCCAGTGATGGGCACTCACATTGGCCCTTACTGAATTCAATCATGTCAGGGCCACCTTCTACTAACAAGTCTTGTAGTTCAAGATGGTCATTGGGATCAAACACTTCAGGTAACCCTCTACCTCGTCAGGTCCAGGTATTTGACCAGCTACCTCCGCCTCAGTGGTAGGTGAGTTAGGGGGAATGTTTTCTTTCCCTCTTCTGTCTTTCTGGACTCCTTTAGCCTTGGGTTTCCCCTTTGGCTTGGGCAAGTCAGTGGACTTTGCCAGTGCAGCCCTTGTTTGTGACCTTGTGCAGGGTCTCTCTGCTGTGCCCCCCACAAATCCTAAAGCTCTGAGATCATTCCCCAGCGAGACCTTTCCTGGAACATCTCTCTGAATTCTCACTGTAATCCTGACCACTGTACCATTTATATTAAGATTTACAGCCATAACTGGGAACTTGAGAGGTGGGCCATCAGCCAAATTAGTGGGTAACAGAGGAGCTCTGGCAACTTCCTCTGTGTCTGCTTATAATTCATTACAGTTCTGCTGCACCCACTATCCCTAAGGGCAGGAGTATCTACTCCATTAATTAGCACAGTGTCCTTAAAGTAGTGCTTGGTATTATCAGGAATCCTAGCATAAGCCTCTGAAACTTTAGGCTCCCAGGAACCCAGAGAAACTAAAACTACCTCAGAATCTATCTCACTGGGGAAGGAGTCTGAGGAAAATAATGCCCCTGTAATCTCTTCTTCCTCTTAGGAGGACAAGGCCAGATTAGCAGAGTGGACCCCCAAGGTTTTGACCTTACATCTGGGGCCCCCCCTTCACATGGTCACTTGCTCCACAAGCCAAACAAGATCCACTGGACCTTGGGACATAGGGAGGCTTACCAGAGTTCTGGTTTGGAGGATAACCTCCACTACCCTGTGTGTTCCCTTGTGACTTACCATTAAATTTCTTTTTGTGCTTCTTTTTGGGGGATGTTTTATCAGAACCCCCACCCTCCTTATCTTTGGACTTGTACCCCACCTCCTGCTTACCAGGATGAGTCTTGTCCTTATGGGATACTCTATGTGACACCCCAAAATCTGCTGCTATGGCCAGCTTCTTAGGATCTAACTCCTTTTAATCTGCCAAATGCTGCTTAAACTCAGGAGAACAAGATGCAAAAATATGTTCAAGCATGACAAGACATATCATACCCTCAAAGGTGGAGTCCTTATAGCCTTCAACCCAGTCAGTCAAGTTCTTTAAAGAATCAGTCGCATATGACACACAAGTACTTCCTTCTTTCTTTTTGTACTCTCTAAACCTCTTCAAGTATTGGACAGAAGTCTTCCCAAACTTTAAGATGAGAGTTTGCTTCAACATTGCAAAATCTACTCTTTCAGTTTCAGGGTAGTCTGCTGAGCAACCATGCAATCTTATCAACATTTACAACCTCTTGAACTTCACATGCATACTCAAATCCATTCAATCCATGTCATTTTTCTCATCATACATGCTGAGCAGATCTTTAGGAAATCTTGGATGAGAGGAAGACCCAGACCCATGTCCAGATCCTTTGGATCCCTTTGAAACATTAATCTTGGCCAGTTCCAACTGGTGATCCCTGTCCTTTTTTTCTGCCTGCTCTACTTTCAGCTTAGCCATGTGAAATTCAAGCTCCTTCTGCCTAAACAGCAGCTCTTGCTTCTTGAATTCCAGCATGGCCTCAGCATCAGAGCGTGCAGAGGAAACATTGGACATTACATCATCCAGGTCTGCATGGGCACCTTGGATGAAGGCAGCGACAGAAGAACAAGTTATTTACCAACTGTAACGTTCTTTCGATTGGATGTTCCTCCCACATATTCCTCTTCTTAGATGTATCCTTACCTTCAGCTTTGCTGGTTCAGAGTTTTTTCTCTCTCCACTAGAGGGCGCTCCACTGAAGGCCACGGCGTCCATGTCCCTCGGCAGCATCCGTCGAGCACTCATACTCATACATATCTAAACATATATAAATTTTGTAAAGACCCTAGACTCACACATGAATTGATAATGTCTAATGCATATAGATCACTATTCTTTCATAAAACCTCCAACATTACATCAGTACACAGACACGAAATGACAATACATTACAACATCAAAAAATAAACGAGTCATGAAACCACATATTCCCGACATGTGACATGTTTCAGTTCTACAGGCCCTTGAATGGCTGAACCTTCTTCAGGGGAAACAATTATTATTCTTTAAAATTCCTTCAACACCGTGCGATAGGGGTCCAAAAGACATCCACCAACGGATGTCATAAAACCTATAACAGAAAGAGAGGGAAAACCTTATGATTCTAGAGATACCAACTCAGTACTCTAAATACTACCTTCACCAAATGAAATAGAAACTACCAAAACAGTGTGAAAGAGCCACCAGCCGTCACCATGACAGAAAAAAGCCAAAAGTCTAATGGTGTACCCTTGAACAGAAAATTAATGTTCACATATGAAGCGCCAACCATTGCTACTTCATCCAATGCAATCCATTAATTTATAAGTTCGCCTAGCCCATTAAATGAGGCTAACAATTAACTATTTGGTGCATATGTCACCACGTGAATCTTGCAAAGTGGAAAACAGAGACATCAAATGATAGTATAATGTGGAAGCAAATCCTTTGACAGGTGACAGCCTGTTACTCATTCATACATGTCTAAAAAGACTGAGTACCTGTTATATATTCAGGGCAATCAAGCTTTCAAAGGCGGTGTTTTTCAGTTCAGCACCTTTTCATAACCACCCGGACAGGAGTCTGCGATGCAATTAGTCTGTGGGCAACAATAAGAAAAACAATCATAAGTGAACCCACATAGGAGAGAGATGTATTCCTGTAAACATCACCAAAGATCACATGGGAAAAATACCTGCTACAAATAGCAGATAAGGTACAGGGTCCAGAAGTGTGTATTCAAATGGCTGGAAGTCCCATCATCCGGCCAGAAACATTCATCACATAACAGCAACCGCCACACTTTCATCAAAATTATGTAATTACAGCTATTTTATGCCTCATGCCTTTCAATCAATCGGTATTTCACCGCCTCACTCAATTCAAGGACCAAATGACAAGCGTTGCAGCTTAATCCATGAGAATTACGTTGAAAACACCACACCAACAAAACAACAGCTGTGTCTGTTTTCAGTATGTCTATTTATGACGCCCATACAGAATCCCACCACAAAGGCTGAGGTAAGGTACAATACTGCCCATGTAGCGACTAGTGGCATAGTGGAGCGCACATTCAGACTGTTTCAGTCATGTTTCCTCTTCCTTGACTACTCTGGTGGTGTGTTGCTATATGGGCCACCAGTTGTGTGCAGGATCATTGTAGCAGCATGTGTCCTGCACAATGTCGCCACACAGCGTGGCGTCCCAGTGGACATGCAGGTGGGCCACTGCCCCCACCCAAAGGGCACATGGAGAGGCTGCACGTACGCAGCTGGTGCAATACTACTTTAACTAAAATCCTGCCCCTGTGGAGTGCACACGATCAAACCACATCCCAGGTGCCATTCAATGATGACCATGGGCCAATCCTCCGTGCCCACAAAAACACCCTGAGAATGTCTCCCAGGGAGAGCAAAATTGTGTGCATCCATTAGACATAAAAGAACATGGACAAACGTGTGGGCAAATGAAAGACACGCAAGCAGGAGTATACCACCAACACCACGGTAAGCATGGAGTGAAACCATTCCAGAGATACAAAAACAACACTAATGCCCCAAAAAATATTACCCAAAATATGGGTTGCCACAGATAAATTAATCAACTTGCCAACTATCAATTCTGAGCAGCTAGGCATTCATGGACTCCAAAAGTATCATTTCCACAAATCCCCATAAGCCCAATGAAATAGGGTTGCACACTTGTGTGAAAATGTGCATGACAGGCATAAACATATTCTTGTTGCTGTGAGCACGAAATCAGTGGTGTACGGATCCACATGTGACATACATACAGCCAATATGGAGACAATGCACCCCATATTAAAAGAAAACACTGAACAGGACACAATTGACAAGTGAGACAAAGTGTTTGCAATCACGGATGCTGCAAGTAATGTAGCCATTCTATAGGAAAATCAACAGTGAGCCATGACCATAAGCTGCATGGCACTGCACTATTCACCAACATGGTCACAGCAGCTGCAAAGAACAGTGTGCATGTAGTACACCAAAAACAACACAGCACAATAAACTAACTCTCTGACGACTGTCACTTGTACAACAACTGCACTGCGTGTAGACACCAAAGCACACACGAGACAACAAGTAGTAAGGCATGGTGCTATCTTGAAGCCAATTCACCCATGCAAGGAAAGCCCTGGATCTACAATGTGTGTTACATAACAAAAGACAAGTTCACTGGCCAACCCATTCCCTGACCGCAACATTGCATATAATACTCATTCATATCAAAGTATGCACATCCTACCTGTTTCCTTTGCATGCATACGACTGCAAGTATCCCCTCAATCCCATCACCCATCATACCATGACAAATGGATCTGCCAAGAAAGACAAATCAATGTGAGCGCAGCCAACACATCCATGCCCCCAAACATACAGCAACATGTGCCGTCCTGAACGGCATGCAAAAAATGCAAACAACAACTCACATGCCGATCAACAACATGTGTCCTGGCACATATGCATCCAGAGCTACACACTACATGCAAAGCCAACACACAAAACACACACACTGACAAACACCCACCCACAACCCACACACTACCTGAATCCCTGAGTGCCATGCAGTGAATGGCCAGGTCAAACCTACCCCATTATCAAGCTTATGGCTCATACTGAACGCATGCATCTGGCAACAGTCAGCATGACAATGATAGGACTCACAAAAAGTAGATCACTGAGATGAATAAAAGTCTGGATCACCCGGGCAGAATTTCCTATGCCATGAGATGGCATGCCATCATCAGCATAGTACTGGGACAGTGCGGTGAATACTGGCAGGGGAGCCGATGATGCAAAGCCCAAGAACGTCTGAACGCAAATACTCAACAATCGCACTGAAGACAGGATCTTGCACAAGACAGCACTTCACAGAGGCAGATGTCAGACCTCGGCTGGGCACCAAGGTAAATGGCATGAAACACACAAGCAGACATGACAAAGCAATGAAAAGGAAATGCCGAGTTCACTCTGACTGGATTGAATCGGGTCAAATGTGCATTAAATAGATGGCAGCATTGACATGCGTCCAACAGCTGTCAACATGCTGCTGTAATCCTCATGCCGTACCATGCATGGCAAACAACAAACTCTGCTCAATGTAGTGTGCCTGGTGTCTGTTGGCAACATAGCATCCCAAACATGTGCCTCAATGGTGTCATGTGTGTGGATTAGTCTTTGGACCGCAAACTAAGAATGGACAACCCTGACCAAAAAAGGCTAAATAGTGTCCTCTGTGTACATCAATCAATCTTTGAGAATCATTAGATGGGATGCCGTGTCTCAGGCAACGCACATGTGAAAGGTGCAAGGAAACAAACACCACCACAACCATCAACATGTATCACAGCCCACAAACAGCTGGCACGGCCACCCTCTGGACAACTCACCAAAAAAGGCCCTTCAGAGATCACCCATCCACAACTACAATCCCACAACCTCAAAATGTAAATACATGCATTGCAACAACTCAAAGACAGTGGATATACATGACAACCATTTAGGGAACTAGCAAACAGGCATAGACCACCCAGTGCAGAAGGACCACCGGGTGCAAGAGGGAAACAGGACAAAGATTGAGAATTGCCTAGGAGTGGCTTGGGGAGAGAGAGAGAGAGAGAGAGAGAGAGAGAGAGAGAGAGAGAGAGAAAGAAAATAATATAATAGGTACATGTGTAGGGTCAATCACTAGCCCAATCTCACAGACACCAAGGCAAAAACCCACCATGGCATGCATATCACATGACCCATGTACCCCACTTCCACACAACTAAGGCACTGAAAGCATATACCCATACCCTACATCAACAAACATATATCCCTGTTGGACAACACAACAAATGGACATGCAGCTGGTCATTCACCCCCAACACACCACACATCCTGAGTGAGACTGCCCCAGTAAGTGTGCATGGATTCCAGGGCACATGTGCAACTCACACCAGGACAACAGATACATTCAAGTGGTGGGACATGGAGGATGGCAGACATGCATGCAACTACATTGTGTAAATGCAATGAACACCCATAGATTGTGGCAGTCAACATGAATAAGAAATTAAAAACGGAAACCAACTAATACACTCCAGTGATGATAACCAACAGTACAAAAGCATGTACAAAAAGACACCACACTTGGTAACACAGAAGGAGTCAGTCAGGGGTACACATGTACATAATGGTCCAAACCAGCATGCATGAAGTATGACAAACATGTCCTGTGGAGTCAATACACACAAATGTCCACAACAGAGTCACCAGAGCCCATGTCATGAAGCGCTGCAGTGTATGTAGTGCATACATGCCTATCATTGTGAATGGGACATGTCAACCAGTGGCCTGTCTAGGCGGGACATGTAAGCGGAGAAGGAAGTGGATTTGGAATTGGCCCCAGTCAAAGAGTAGTTTGCACAGGGGAAACACCTGCAGGGCACAGTATGAAATATAGGGACTGGGGGTGTAGAAGGGTGGCAGTAATGAGACATCGCCACATTCAGTGAGCCAAGCGTTGGAGAACAGAAACACCCAGAGTGCAGATGCACCAATAATGCGTGTGGCCAAGCAGTACGTGCATCCACACTGAACGAAACACTGACAATGAGGAATGTGACAATAGCGCTGCACAATCACTTCCAAACGTGGTTAATATCACAAGTGCATCCATGGAAACAAAGCACTGGGTTAGAAGTGCTAATGCACATACACACATGCATTAGCACAGACATTCACTGTGACACAAGGTGAACACCACCAGCTGCTCAAGATGTGTACTGCATGTAGAAACTATGGGGAACAATACGCAGGCAGAACATGCCAGACAGTGCACGTGCTTACCTGCTGACTGAGCTAGCATGATGTGAGTCCCACATCACCTCCGCCGGGAACTGTGCCTCAAAATGCGTGACAGGAGGTCCAGTGCTTGGCAGTGGGCATGGGGAGTAGGGACATCAAAGGGTGCAGGGTGTCTCCCCCAGGAGTGCAGTCACTGCCTCATTCCGGAGCACTGTAACAACATGGGACAAGGCATTGGAACAGCCATAGCACAGTACCATTCACACAGCACACATCTGTCAATATTCCCTCAACCCAATGTTACCTGCACATGCCATCCTGTCCACCACGATGCAACCATGCCAGTTGATGTCACTGTGAATGGATGCATGTCCTGAATACATCATGGCCTTGAGAGGGCAAGCGAGCAACTCAAAGAAAATGGAAAAAAAATAAAACATTCCAGCTTGGAAAGGGATAAACAAAAACACATGCCAACATATTGACAGGGTTCTTGAAATAAAATAAAAAAGTGTTCATGGCAAAGCAAGGGACCCAATTAAAAATATAAGAAACATTATCCATCATGGACAGGGTGTCCACCCAGGAAGTGGGAGGGGCAGGGTGCATGTCAGTGTCCACTCAAAATGAATGCACCAGCACAGTTAGGTTGGTGAGGTCTGTATGCATTGCATCATGGAAGGCAACAGAGTTTTTATGTGCACCCACCTGTGATGCACGGAGTTCCTCTGAGATTGACTTGCAGAAGGCAACCACCTCATTGTGGATCAGTCTCCTTGTGGTTGCTTGTTCTGCATGGAGGCAAGCCATCTGGGCTTCCATCTCAAGCCTCAAGGCCTCTATGTGTGCCTGAGTGTCTGCATGCAGGGAAGCATGCAGGCACTCCAGACACTCCAGATCAGCCCGTTGGCCCTTGATGTTGGCCTCCATGTGCAGTCTGTTGGAGCAGCATGAAGATGACCTGAAGCTGTTGCTCTACCCGCGGTGCTCGTTGACTGGCTGCCAATGCCTCCAATGCTGCCAATGCTTCTACCGAACAGAGCTGCAGGTACTTGAGAGGTTCTATCTGGACCTCCACTCCCAGCACTTGGCCTGGAAAAGTTGTCTGGATGCCACTGGTGAGTACCCATGTGGGGTAATGCTCTACAAGGCATGTGTGTCATGCATGTTTGCAGATGCCACATCCTGTTTGTATCTTGTGTGTGTTGTGAGTCGTAGCTGATTGCTGAATCATGCCAATGGGAGACATTTGTTGCATCTTACAATCAGCATTTGTGTGTTGATTGATCAATGGCGCATCCATGGCTTGTTGTTGGGCACATGCAGTGTTTGTGCATGGAGCACGAGCTTGCACGTGACACATATGGCAGGCTGTGTTGTGGGCATGTGATTGACGTGCATGATGTCCGAGTCTAGGGCCTCATTCCGAGGCTGGCGTAAAGGGATTACCGGCACTGGTAAGGACACTGGTGCCGGTATTCCCTTTGCGCCCTATTCCGAGGTCCCTTTGTGGGTCCTGCTAAGGCCACCTGATTTTACCACATGGCCTTAGCGGGAGCCGCAAAGTGTCCAGGGAGCAAATAACGGTACCGCAAATTGCAGTACCGTTATTTGCACCTTCCCCATTCCAATTGAGCCCTCTGGGGGCCCCCTCTGGGGGCTCAATGGGAATGGGGAATGGTATTTTCAATGGGGACTTACCGGTCCCGCAAAGGTCCGACTAGACCGGTAAGTCCCCATTGAATGAGGGCAGACTCAGTACCATTATTGAAGGCAGCCATGGCACTATTAGCGCCATGGCTACCTCCAATCTTGGAATGAGGGCATGTGTTGCAGTACTGCCAGTGCATACATGCAGGCACATCTGATAGTGGTGACACAGGTGCTTGGATGCCTGTGTGTGTGCAGTTCATGCATTGATGCCTCCAAGATTGGGATGTGTCATGTCATTCCACTGGATTTGTGGCACAAGTGTATGAGTTTCCATTCAATATTTGTATGCATGGCCAACTTAAATGTGCAATTAGTTCACAGATAAGTGTGGCAGTAAATGCTGCTTGCTTGCAGTTCATGCTGCTGCATGTGGACATTTATAACTGTGTTTGGGTGTGCAGGTGCCGTGGTGCTGTCCCCATGACCATGTGTGCATGTCGCTCATGTGTTGGTTGGTCAGTGGTATGTTGGCGTTGCCTGTTTGTGGTGATGTATTGTTGTGTACTGTACAATGTGCTTAGTTCAGATGGGCATGGGTCATGACTGCGATTACGCCTTCACATTACACTTATGCAACATTTGCACTGCAGTTTCTCAGGGCAAATGCATGTGTGTGTACATTGTGTGGGTCTCAGTTTATGGATGTGACATGATGCGTGACTTGCTATGTTTTGTGTATGCCAGACATCCATGGACGACGACTGATGTCAATGTTTTGTCTCCAATTGTTCTACAGTTGCTGCAGCTTGTAGAGAGGGCAGAGGCATTGTTGTGGAGCTAAGTGGCAGGGACAAGACCACCAGACGTAAGCACAGACCCCTGACGCCCAACTTGACTCCACCTTATCAGAGTGTGAGTCGGCTGGGGGTGAGCATGTTCCATCGGGTGGAGCTGCTGGGGGTACGTCCCAGGAGGTTGTTGTGGTGGGGGACTCCTCAGTGGCTGTGAGCCGGGGTGCAGGGACAGAGGGTCCATCCAGGGAGGAAGGCTCTCTGGAGTCATTCAGGGAGATGGAGGTGGTGGTGGAGGAGGAGGACAATGAAGGCCAGCAAACAGGATTGGGTGGGGACATCCAGGAAGGGGTTCGGGCTGCACCCCTGGGACAGGAGGATGTGCAGTGCACCATGGAGGGGTCTGACCATCCTTCTGTCCCTGATCCATCTGATGAATCTGGGATCAACATCATGGATACCTCCACCCAGGCCGGGCCCGCCTTTCGGGCCCGGGTGGTCACCCCTGAGCTTTCACATGCCCTGCTGGCTGGGATAGCGAAGCGGGTCGGCATGATCCTTGAATGTGAGGGTGATTCATGAGGCGCTCTCAGATCATCCCGGATCATTGTCTGGCTCCCTGTCCCGGCTGGCACATGCATTGCTCTCGGGCGCTATCTGTACACTGCTGCATTCAGCTGCCACCTCCTCCACTGACTCCTCTGTGCCTCAGTAGTCCTCTGGGGGCCTTCTTTGTCGGTTCCCATCACGGCCTCCTCTACTCCTATCCTGCCGACACCGCCCAGTCTGGTGGTCAGCACGTCCCTGCCTAAGGTGGAAGTCCCGGGAAGTACAGTGGAGGTGGTTGCTGTGCCTGCCAAGGCACCTACGCAGGAACATACATGAGTGGGGCAGCTGGCACAGGACAGTACTGGTACTGTACCCCCCATTGTCCAACATCCAGATGGTGGGGGGTGCATGCGCAGGGTACGCTTGACCAGGCAGCAGCAATATGGGAGTGTCTATGGGCACTCTTTGCTACATCGAAAGACGAGCTCCACAGCGAGGATCAGTCACCTGGCAGGATGAGCGTCGCCGCTTCCAGGAAATGGTGTGCTTCCAGATGGTGTTGTATCTGCAGCCGATGGCGGAGAGGGAGCGGGGTAGGGTGGCAGAGGTTGCCTGGGCTAGGGCAGAGGCGGTGAAGAGAAGGGCACAGAGGCAGGTTGAGATCCTAGAAGAGGTTTGTTAGGCGGAAACCTGTGCAGTTCCCTCTGGGACCACTGCAAAAGATTTAGGACTACAGGCGTTTGGCGGTGAACCCAGTTGGTAGCAGTCTGCACCACACAGATTCACTTGGTAGCTGTGGCTGAGCAGTCAGACTTCTCTCAAGAAAAGTTGAGCAGTATGTGGAGCATACAAAATAGGGCAATTCTTCGCAGCAAGACAAGCAACCACGCAACAAGGCTTAGTGTAAAGATATTAAGGTATTTATTTATAATCCAAACATCTATGAAAAACACTATGGCACTATCACGGCAAACAAATCAAACACAATTACTCTACGAAGAAGAAAACGATCAATCCCCCTAGCAATATTTCGACATGTCTAGGTTCTACTGGTACCACTTATTTTCAGACAGAGGTGTATACCTCAACCTAGATGACACTCTAATATTAGTTAGGACGGGAGAGAAAAAGATAGGCAGGTTATGAAATCAACACAGTTCAATCCTTCGCGGATAAAATGCAAGGCAGGAAGGCAAGAATCACAATAGATCATCAAGTTCAGAGGCCAGGCCCACTCGGAGAGAGGCAAGGCGCGATGTCCCAAAATGTCTCTAGGGTAGATGCATTCAAGTCTTTGTAGCAAATTGTTATCGGCAGATTGAACCAGTTCAGAACAATAAATGAGAACCGCTTTGAGGCGACCCAACAGAACGGAGAGGATTAAGACACCTCACTCGAACCGATCGAAAGGGAAGCCAGGCGGACACGGTACCTTGTTGTGGAGGGCAGCTCCGGCGGGGGCAGTTGTTCCTGGTGGTGGATGCACATCGGGTCTTTGCCAAGAGTAGAGATGATCTCGTCGTCGAAGATAAGTGAAGTCCGGTGCACCACCAGGGAAGAGACCAGCCGCGGAGTGCTCCGTCACAAGGCACCACCTTTTGGTCGCGGTACAGGGGTAGTGGCTATCCGGTTGCCGAGATGCTCTGCACGGGCAATTCGACCACTGCGTCCTGAGGCGAATAAAAAGCAAAGGGGACTGGTTGTTCCCACCAGCCAGGGGAAGAGACTCTCCGGCAGGGAGATCTCCTCTGTCGTCGGGTAGTGGTGAGTCGGTTCCGCAGGGCTCCACCGGAGGTGTCGTCGTGCAGGTCGGATCAGCGTTACCCTCGTCGGATTCTTAGGTCCTGTGGCGACTTCTGAAGATCCAGTCCCAAAAGCGCTGCTTTTATGCAGAAAACCCCCATTCATTCAGCTTAGCTGTCAATCAACACATGCTAAGTGGTGAGCGGGAAGGCTCACCACTTGGGCCAATCACTCCAGAGCGCGACCGGAGTTGGCAAGGCAACTTGGTCCAGGGTGCCTAAACCCCCTCCCACACCCCTGTGGTAACCCAGACAGAATGGCACCACTGTGGAGGGTCTCTGTCCAGAGGCCCGCCAAAAGTGGAACAAAGGGCTCAACCTTTGGTTTAGGAGTCACAGAGACGAACACAGACGCCATTTTAAAAACCGAGTTCTGGCAGAAAAAACCATCCGAGAAACTTATTTAAGATAAGGATACCGGTGGTACGTTAGAGATTTAACGAGAAAAAAAGGGTCAATCTCCAACACTGGGACGAATCCCATAGGGTTATGTTCAGGGTCAAACATAACAAGTAGTTTCCACTGCCACCAGCCAAAACTCGACGAGGGGGGACGGGACAGTGCCCCCTCGAGTAACAGATCTAGGAGTAATTGAATTACCCCTACTAGTACGTCCACAATAAAATGGTTTGTACTAGTTCTGTTAGTAAATTTAGGTCTAGTAAAACCAATGGTGACTTTACATGCCCGGGGAGACAGTAGTCAGTCCCCGGGTATGGAGTAAATGGTGGGGGTCCGCTAAGACGCCCCAGTGTTACGGCACGTAGGGTGCGGTGTAACACACATAGAAAAACATATGAGACCCTATGGAGTAAAAGACCCCATAGCCCATCGAACACATTGACATTTCAAAGGAATTACACACATACATGTCCAAGAGTCGGAGAAAAGAGTCTCACTCTTGGCAGGATGGAAAAAAACAAACTCCAGAAATCCAGCAAAGCTGCTGGGGGACTCACTAGGTTAGGAAATTCAGCCTAAACAGAGAATTCTCCCTAACAAGGTTTGCATAGATGCAGGGGTGGTGGAGAGGAGGATGAGGGACAGCCTGCATGCCATCCAGGACAGGACAATGGCTCACTTCCAAGTGGAGGATGAAGATTGTGACTCTGCCCTGGCAAACTTAATGGACGAGTATTGAGCCTGCTGCCCTTGTAAATAGTTACTTTGTCTTTTGGGATTTTCAGCTTTCCCCTTGGACATGTCCCCCTTTCCACATAGTAGTTTTGTATAGTGTATATATTGGTGATATAGTTTATCATTATTCAACACACGATTGCTGTCTCTTTGTAAGTGGGCAGCATGTGGTTTTCTTTCATTTTGCTATGTATTTGTTCTCTGACTCTCAGGTGGGCTGTGGGCATGACTGGTGGTGTGGCATAGGCTCTTCAGTCATGCGGGGGGGGGGGGTTTACCTACCAATGCATTGACAACAACCAACACACTTCAACACATCAGATTCGATAAAGTGTGTGCTCTCAAGTCATGCTACTCATCTGCCACTGTGAATCTTCTTCATTGCATCTGAGTTTGGGAATATGTGGCTATACACATCACCCATCTGCTTGGGTCACACACTCTCAGACTTCTTTCACATCGTCCCAGTCCATACATGTTCACATTACGTTACTTGCAGGGCTTCTGGTTGCTGTGCTTTCTGTCTTCAGTTCCTTGATTCATTCAGTGTTGTTTGTGAATGTGCACTGACATTACATGTGATTCTGTCCCATCAGTGAGGCCTTGGTGTTCTCTCAAACTGGATCATTCACGTACTTTGATGCCATTGCAATGGCACATGTGGACAATGATACATCACATTGCTTCACTTTTCTTTTCTGTGTGACTTGTACATGGTGTCCTCACTGTGTAGCAGCTGCTGATCTCTGTGGTCCTGTTTCTGTGCCACTGGTTGTGCTGTACCATGATGCCCTGTGATGGCCTACGTATATGGATTTGGGATCAGTGCACCAGTGTGCTTCATTTTGGTGGCAGGGTAGCCGAGTTGAGGTGAGTTGCTGTTCAATATTGCACTGTTATGGGGGTGATGTGGCAGGACAAGGCTGAGTTGGTGTCAGGGTCAAGGGGGCTGGTGGGTGGTGTGAGGGGTGCCTGGGATACTGTTGAAGGTGAGGGGGGCAGGTGGGTTGTGTGAAGGATGTCTGGAGTAGTATCAGGGGTGCGGGCCTGGGGGGTCATTTCAGGACATGAGGAGGCTGCCTGGGGTAGTGTCAGAGCTGAGGCAAGTGTGGGGAGGGAGGAGTAGTGATAGGGTGCTGCCTGGGGTAGTGTTGGAGCCGAGGGCAGTGCAGAGAGGGGAGTGTACTGTCAGGGGACTGCCTGTGGTAGTGTTGGCGGTGAGGGTGGTGTGGGGAAGGTGGAGTACTGTGAGGGTGCTGTATGGGGTAGTGTCAGAGTTGAGAGGGGCTCATTTCACCATTAAGCTGGGGGGGTTTTCCTTGATCACGTATTAATCTCTCACTCTGCGCTTGTAGGTATGGATTGTGGACATTTATACACAGCGTTATACTCAATTTTTTACTGAAATACAAAATGCAGTTATTTGATTCAGTTTTCCGTTGAACTTTACATGCTTATTTCACAGGCAGACTGCATATAGATTATTTGACCTCAGTTTTTGAGCATCCCCAAATACAGCGACTCTCAACTGTCACATACAGGTAGGGTCTTGTCCCTTGCCGTATATCATACTTACACAGCTTTTTTCTTATGATGGTATATCGAGCAGTGGTAGAGTGGTATTCACACACAACTTGTGTGATTATTTTCATTTCTTTAGGTGCCAGACCTTTCATTGCGGCACGGTAGAACACAGCTTTTGTTGAGAGAATTTCTACCGTAGACCACAGTGTATCATTATGATTTTGTTTGATTTAGAGAAGTGTACAAAGGGTCAGACACTGAGTTTCTGTTTCATATTATGTATGTATACAACTGCCCTGAAGATGGACTCTTTAGTCTGAAATGCATCTGCATTGGTCTCTGCATCTAAGCAACGAAAATAAAAAAAGAGCACCATATTTATAATTTTGAAGAATATGTTTATATATTGACTATGCAGTAGTATTCACTACAACCCAGGTGTCTGCAGGTCTGGTGAAGGATATCACCAGACATTGTTTTTCTTCAGTTACTTCCTTGATTTTGTGTATATCAGGTTTTCTGGAGGACACCTATAAGATTGAGTTATTTGAGAATACCAGCCATAAACATAAGTGGTGCCCACCCCATTCTTCTATTCTCTTTTGTTCTTTTTTACAGTACACAGGGGTGGAGGCACATCTTCCAATATGTCATACGAAGACATTTCCAATATCACGAATAAGCATGCAGACACACTCAGATTTACATCCAATGAAGCACAGGCCATTTTAAATTTTATTAAAGACACAGGACACAGTACAAGTGGCTCTGACCCAGCAAAGATAATTAAACTAGAATACCTAGTTAGAAAAGAGAAACCTAGGAAACTGCATGCCTCAGCATTAACTAAATACCATTGTGTCCAAAGAATACCCAGGGGACTACGTATGCCATTGAGTCCTACCTTGAGAAAGGAAAACAAAGATTTTGTTAGAAAGTTGGAGAATATTTTGAACAAGTGTTCATTAGACTTGACACTCTTGAGTATTCAGGAACTCTCTAACCTGCTTAACCTCATCTCCATGGAGATAGAGGAAATCAAGATAGAACCTACCACATCCGTCAGTGAAGAGGAAATAAACAAGACTCTTGAAGATTGTCAGGGGTCCACTAATTAGTTCATGATAAAAACCACATACTCAAAAAATGGAGCACAAACCGGGCAAGAAGCAACGCTGTTTAATACAGCTGGGTGAGTACAAATCGAACAGAACAGTGGATTAAATCTGATCGAGAGGCTGACATCTGAATGATTATGAACAGCAGTTTTATAACAAGAAATACAATAGCCGCAAGTCAGGAGAAACGCTTGCAAGTTGGAGGATTTGTTTTTTCTTTGCTTCCCATGTATTTGGTTGGTTTGCAATCTCCTCTTCCTCCTCGATAGTTACATTAATTAGTGAAAGCGTCATTAGAGCAAACAGTTCAATAGTTTCCCATCACCTCACCTCCCCATGTGGTACCACATTTTATTCACAACCCACCCCACAACATCTTGTTATTAATGAAGCCACATTTGCGCTGACCGCCAGAACGTTAATGTACTGCCATTGGTCAGCACATTGAGATGGGACACAAGGCACCCTGCAGCTGGTGGGAAAGGAGACATTCACATAATACCTGTTAGATAATGACCTTTGCATACTCTGTGGTAGATACTTTGAGGACTGGCCCCCTCGTCAGAGTTTAGGAACTTACAATCTGATTGGTCCTCCCAGGAACGCCACTCCGCCCAGTGTACCTTTTTCCACTGCCGCCTGCCCATAGGTATCAGCAGTAATTTGACCAGCACACTGGTACAGAGCCACCATCCCCACTACCATGCAAGGCGGCTTATTTGGCTGACCGCCCTGCAGTTACCTCACTCAGCTCTGGTTGTCTTAATTCTCATTAAGCCTCCTCCTCTGAGCATATTGAGCCTCCCCCCCCTTTGCACATCCTTGTCGTTGTGGCCACGTGTTCAAAATTGAAAAGTTCCCAGATCCAGCTCGCTCTGGGGGATTTCCCACTATGCGGATTTGTGATTGTGCTATTTTTGTCCCTCCCCTCCTTTAGCTAATCATAGAGCAATGTGTTGGTCCAAGTTTACATTCAATGTATTTTTATCCCCCACCATTCCCGGTGAATTCCTTTCTACAGTGTGTCTATGGCTCAGAGTATCTGTTTTATTCCCCATGTGGCCACCCCCACTGTGCATCTTCTTTACTACCTTAGTTGGTAGGAGCGTGCCCCTATCTGGCGCTGAATTAGCACCTTCAACACAAAGACATCAATCAAAAATTGGAGTGCTACAAAGTTGGGCTGGAGAACAAGAAGTTATGCAAATTTAAACAAGATCCTTTTGATTACCATAACAACAAAGTATATACATGGATGCACCGATATAGAAACCAAGGTCTGAAATTTCGTCACAACAGCTTTACGGATCATTCCAGTTCAGATTTAGACATGCACACACATGTGGCTACAGGAGGGGCAGCGACACAAAAAGATGCAAGGGAAGAAACATTAGTGGCCGGCACAGGCACATCAAGCAGATCCAGAGAGAGCACAACCATATCTCGCAGACAACCTTTTTTAGAAGAAAAGGACCAGGAGGGGAAGAAGGAACAGGCAGAGCAAAGAAAACACAAATCAGGTATCTGAGCAGGAGAACCTAATTGTGAATCTATCTGATAGAACTCTCAGTAACTCAGAAATACAGATCCTACAGAAAGGATACTACTTTGTCCCCTAAGTATGGCACCAATCTCTTTAACACCAAGGTGAACATATTTAAATGTATTCACAAACTGAACCTCAAGACATACTTTGCCAATGAAGACATGGACAGATCACTGGCTGAGAGAGTATATCTTCTGAGTTTCTTTGTTGTTTAAGGCAGGTCTGCATTTCTGTTTCAGGTGTGACAAGTTAATTAGCTCTGAGGATTCTGGTACTTGTATTTTTCGCACTTGATTTTGCTGGCAGGTGACTGGAAACAACTCCCTCCATAGCACAAATCTTCCCCTTGATGGGGGGAGGGGGAAAGCCATGGTTGTGGCTCTCCAATATAAGGCATGATGGCCCTGCTGCACTGCCTTGTGAGCTCGGGACTCCTCGAACAATGTTTAAAGATGTGAAGGCAGGCACTCTGTTACCAGTCTTTAGCTTCTCCTCCTAACGGACGTTTTCATGACTTCATCAATCTTCAGGGAGGCTGAGTTTCTTTGTTTTTTCAGGCGGGTCTGCATTTCTGTTTCAGGTGTGACAAGTTAATTAGCTCTGAGGATTCTGGTACTTGTATTTTTCTCACTTGATTTTACTGGCAGGTGACTGGAAACAACTCCCTCCATAGCACAAATGTTCCAGGAGTCCCGGACTCAAAAGGCTGCAGCACCAGGGCGACCATGCCTTACAATGGAGAGCCACAATGATGGCTTTCCCCCTTCCCCTATCGGGGGTAAAATTTGTGCTATGGAGGGAGTTGTTTCCAGTCACCTGCAAGAGAAATGAAATGCGAAAAATACAAGTACCAGAATCCTTAGAGACACTAAAGTCAATTAACTTGCTACACCTGAAGAGGAAATGAAGACATGCCTGAAAAGGAAAAGAAACACAGCCTCCCTGAAGATTGATGGAGTCATGAAAACGTGCGTTTGGAGGAGAAGTCAATGCAGGAAAACTTGACTGGCAACAGAGTGTGTGGCCTGTTACTATTTCTTAACAATTATGTTCCCGGAGTCCCGGGCTCAAAAGGCTGCATCACCAGGGCGACCATGCCTTCCAATGGAGAGCCACAATCATGGCCTTTCCCCTCCCCCTATCGGGGGTAAAATTTGTGCTATGGAGGGAGCTGTTTCCAGTCACCTGCAAGAGAAATGAAATGCGAAAAATACAAGTACCAGAATCCTTAGAGACACTAAAGTCAATTAACTTGCTACACCTGAAAAGGAAATGAAGACATGCTTGAAAAGGAAAAGAAACATAGCCTCCCTGAAGATTGATGGAGTCATGAAAAAGTGTGTTTGGAGGAGAATTCAATGCAGGAAAACATTGACTGGCAACAGAGTGCGTGGCCTGTTACTATTTTTCAAACCCAAAAGTGACTATGTACCCCCACTACCTCATTGCTCAATAGAAAAGGGGAGGGTGCTAACAACGGGCCCGTTAATAACGGGCCCGTTGTTAGCGCCATGGTCTGCTTGCGGGTCCCGCGGGCAGACCTCGGAATGAGGCAGTAAGGGGTTGACAGCTCCGGCACCTTTACCGGTGCTGTTAACCCCTTACCGCCAAGGTCGTAATGACCTCCAAGGTATCTTACAACCCCTAGGGGTGTGCATTGATACCATGATGCAACCCATTATTCAGACGTATCCAACTTACATAAAGGACACTACAGATATTTTTGAACAAACTCAATACCATACAGATCGACAAGGACGACATACTAATTAGCATCAATGTATGCCATATGTATACTTCCATTCCCCATAACTTGGGGATGCAGGCAGTAGAGTGGATACTGCTCAAGCAAAATCAAGTAGGGGATTTTAAAGAATGCATCACGATCATACTAGAGTTCTGTTAGGGAGAATTCTCATTTTATGGCTAATGTCCCTTACCTATAGAGTCCCCCAGCAGCTTTGCTGGATTTGAAGGGTTTGTTTTTTTCTCCTGCTAAGAGTGAAACTCTTTTTCCCACTCTTAGGCATTTTTGCTATGTGTGTTCTTGGCTATTTTTGTGTTTAATGTCTATGGGATTGTCTCAACCCCATAGGAACCATCTTTATTCACATGTGTTACACAGCACCCTCCATGCAGTGACACAGGGGTGTCGTACCGAACCCCAAACATAGACTCCATACCCTGGGACTGACTACTGTCTCCCAGGGCCTGTAAAGTCCCAATTTACTTTACTAGTCAATTTTTATGAACTAAATCAGTACAAACCATCTTACTATGGAGATACTGGAAAGGGTTAATAGTTTTCTCATTACGTTTGTTTTCGAGAGGGTACTGTACAGTCCCTCATTCAAAAGTTTCTGGCTGGTGGCAGTGGTTACTACCATAAATATTCAAACGCAAATATTTGCCTATGGGATTTTCCCATTGTTCGAGGCTACCACATTTTCTGACAGCCTCTAACATACCGCCGGTGTATTTTAATATTAACTTTACTCCGGTAGGTTTTATTTGCCAGAACTTTAATATAACTCATGTCTTTCTCTAAACTCCTAACCCAGGTCGGGGATCCTTTGTTCGTCCTTTTGGGGGGCTTCTGCCGAGAAGCCCTCCTTTCGGCGCCACTGAGTCTGGGATGGGTCCGTTGTGTGGGAGGGGGAGTAGGACCCCTAAACAGGGTTGCCTCAGCAACCCATGTCGCACTATATCCTGATAGGCTGGAGGGTCTCCCGCCAAGATGACCACTCCACTATGTCAGTGACAGCTAGGCTGTATGAATGGGGATCTTTTTGCAAAAAAGCAGGGTCCTGAGGACTGGAAGAGCAATAGGTCGCCACTGGAACTAAGATGCCGAAGAGGAGAGAAGCCAAAGACATCTGCAATGACTGAACCACCGGTGAAGCCCTGCTGCAGCGTCTCACCACTTTTCTCCACACGACGAGAGAAGATCTTCATCTGCAAGAGCCTTCTTCCCTTGAGTTGGTGGGGCCAACCAGTTTGCCAATCGCCTTCTCGGAACTGCCTTGGTCGAATCTCCCGTACCCTGTACTCAGAGGCCGGATAGCCAGGTACCAGTCCACCCGGACCGCGATTTAAAGGAGCGTACCTTTTATTCATCAGGCAGCATCGCGGCTGGTTTCATCCCTAGGTAGTGCAGTAACTCGAACCTTCCTCCACGACGAGAGCCTCTCTTCCTCTGCTGGATCAGCCAAACTGCACTTCTTCATTTTAAAGGTACATTGTTCCGCCAGGCCGCCCTTTCTTCGTGGTAGCACTAAAGGTGTTTTAAATCCTTTACCTACCTGTTGGGTTGGCCGCTTCTCTCTCTTAACATTGTCTTTCAACTTCTGCATCCACCTTTTCAAAATCGTTAACCAAAGACTTGACTGCAGCTACAAGAACATTTTGTTCCTGGGCCCTTGCCCTGTACCACTGACTTTGGCACAGGCCTACTGACTCTGGCTACATTTGTTAAAACTGCCTTCTTTAGACTGATTCTCAACTACAACTGCGTTGGTGCACCTACTTCTTATAACTACCCTTTTCCTCCCCTTTCTAAACCTTGTGAAATGCCATTTTGCTCAGTTTTCATTTAAGTATTGCCTATACTGATGCACCTGTCTTGCTTAATCTGGTTCACAAACTTATGGGAAGTGTTTCTAGGCTGTGTAGGAAGCTATTTCTCTATAACTTGTGCTTTCCCTCCCTTGTGAGAAATTAATAGAGTATCCCTTGTGTGTGGTTTTCACTGTGCCAATTTGCTCAGTTTTCACTCTGGTTCACTTGGTCTACAATTTAACTAGGGAGTGTGTATATTTTTTCTCTGACTTATTTAACTTGCTTGATGACTGTGATACCTGTGTTTTATTAGAAGTGTATAAAATAAATATATATCTACTTTTTAATACAAAGCTTTGGTCAGTGTTTCCTTGTGCCATAGTACTGTAGGCCTATTGTGTAAACCCTGAATACTGCTCATCTCCCTCTTGAGATAAGTTTGACTGTTCAGCCACAGCTACCAACTAAATCTTTGTGGCACAGACTGATACCAAAGGGGATTTATTGCTCTCACCGGTAGTCTTAATCTTCTGTAGTGCTCCCTAAGGGAACTGCACAGGATTCTGCCTAACAAGTTCATAGCTTAGAACTCCTACTTTGAACATAATACTATGGAGCGGAGGTGGTGCAGGGTTGGTCTGCTTTGGAGTGGAGTGTGGAGCAGTATTTTCTGTTTTTATCAATTGGAGGCACGGCTATCAAGCCCTGAATGCTCTGCTGTGACTTTAAAAACTGCTAAATTTGCGGAACGTGGAGCGGAAGTAGTGCAGAGGTGGTCTGCTGTAGTCAGCTGAGGGGACGCGTGGGACAAGGTAAGTTTTCCTTAATATCTCAGTACACGTTGCCCCTGGTTTACTGCACTTGCTGCCTACTCCTAACTGTCGGAATCAAAGACAGGAGCTGGAGCCCCACACAGCAATAAAAATCCTGGTCCCTTTTTTAGTCTGGCGCTGACCCGTGGAGGTCGCCTGCTTCAAGCAATTCTCAACGGTCCACTTTTCGTACAGCAAAGCCCTGACAAATGTTTAAACCGACACTGTGCAGCGCAATGGCTCGAGCGACACGGCCGGCCAAATGTAGGATCCGCTCTATGCCACGCCAGAAAGTTTCCAATAATATTAAAAAAAAGGCATACAACAAGAAACCTGTCTACAAACTTACTTTTCATCCAATGAAATGTCAATTCGAAACTCCTCCAGCGACTAAATTGAAGACTTATTCTCACAATCCATCGATAACAACGCATTACTAAAAATGGTTGCCAACTTGCAGCGAGCTTTGCTTGGTGGCAAAATAGACCTCCCAATGGAAACATGTCACGTAATTCCATAGACATAGATCTATCATACTTGCCAGATCTCTCCACATTGGCTCCACCTTCTCCCTCTTCTTCCATTTCTACAACAGGCAATGAGGGTCAGGGAAATAGTACATCAGCACCCAATTCAGAAGCTGACACAACTACTAACTTCCTAACGGGTAGCCTGTCTTCACTTCATGACACAAGAGACACCCTCATATTACAAATCGAAAAAGTGGCTACGGAACAAGCCTGTATTAAAACTATATTGTCCCAAACAACACCACCGCCTGCGTCTAAAGTCTTAAAAACTCACTGCTGTGTTTCTATGCTCGGCAAGCAATTACCACCCATTGCAACAAGTACCATAAGGACATCGTCCATTAAAGCAGGAAATAAACTTAATTTAATTAACAGACCTAATGAACTTTAAACAAATGCTTTTGCCCCTTGCCCTTACATACTTTCAATGCAAAAATCTGCGTCTGACGGAAAATGGGACTTTGAAGAAGTATTTATTCCCGTCACTCCCCCTCTGATGGCCCTTCAACCTAGCCCCATTGGGACTCTGAAGACACCAAAGCAGGTATACGTTAAGCCGCCTCCCCCTACTCAGTTAGTGACAAAGACCCAGAACTTGCCCCAGTCATACAAGCCCCGGCAGAACTTGCCCCAATCATACGAGCCCCGGTGGCGAAAGGGAAAACTTTCGGCTCCCAGAAACAACAGGAAAAACTATTTGTAACAAACTGGCAAACAGCGAGACAAGACAAGTGATCCCGGAGGGCCCCAAACTCAGTTCAATATTTTGCAGCCTACTAAGTGTACGTCCACACGGGCAAAAGCTGTGACGTTCACAAACAAACCGGAATGTCAACATGCTGCCACTCAAACTCGAAAAACGGCTCAAGAGACTTGAATAAATTGGTTAACAGTTTTCACAGGGCCATTGACCTGCACATATACGAGTCCCCTGTCGTAAACAGAGTCTAAGAACCCACAACAATCAATGCGCAAGCCATCGAACTCGTCTTGCACGCCCTACCGCTGGAAAAACTGGTCATTCTGGAAGAGCTTGCATCGACTCACTCTAGCCCGTTCATGAACCACCCTTACCTCCTGGCTATTTCCAGTAAATTCCACAGCTTGCACTCTTGAGCTCGCCTCGAATTACCCTACATGGGCAGTTCTTCTAGTTGGGCGCTAATCGAATTTTCATCTCCGCTAATAGTGTCCTTGCTCAAATCCTACATGGCGGTCCTAACCGATCTTGGCCTGTCACTCATTATCTGCCGCAAAGCTAAACAGAAGGAGGCACTGGGGGTCGCACAAAAAACATGTAAAACTGACGCTCCAATACTAAGCAGAAACAAATCAGAAAGAACCACCCTGCGGGACTTACTCACAACTATGGAACAGGCTAAGATTGATGAACAAGCAGCCTTTTTCTAGCAGCCGGAACACTTAGCTAAAGGGGCAAATTGACTTCATATACTGGATTACAAATTGGATATCATGGAACACGTGCGGCTTCCACTGATTCCCCGCTCACCCTGGGGGCCCCGAGACCATCATAGCTAACAATGTGTTTATGTTGCAGGAAACTTGGTGCTCTCAACCATTCAGCATAAATGGGTTTCAAACAATACAGAACCCTGCACTTCCTTCTAGCAGAGTTCGTGCCAACAGGGGCCTTGCTATATGCGCTAGACTAGCACACAAACTCCTGCATTTTACCAGCAAAATGTTGTCACCTTAAGTTCTTTCTGCAATTTTTCAGGCGGCAAACAAAAAAACAGCACACACTCTCCGCAACTCGACAAAGAAGATCCTCCTTAAAAGATTGGTCACGTGCTATAAAAACTGGTTGAAGCTCCATAAAAAATCCACAAACACATTAAATTTGCTGTTATTGTCCACTTGGCTAAGAACTAATGACTCCCGTAAATTCTAGTCTAATTTTAACAAACTTCGTAAATCACTAATGCCACTGGACATAAACCCTATATCGGAAGCAGCGTGGCTTGAATTCATAGATGTGTTATATAAGGATGCCACTCAGAAAGAAAACCTTGGCCCCAGAGCAACCTGAAAATGCCTCCAAATGACTTTGACTTCGAGGAAGACACACTAGCCCACACAATGAAACCTCGAAAGAGCACGCATGCCCCGGGACCCGACAGTATTCCAAACATCATCATGAAAGTTGATCCCACTCTCTGAGCAAAAATATTAGCTACCTTATACAGAGACATTCAGCTCTCAGGTGAGATTCCTTCCAGCTAGCGAAGATCGGATCTGGTGCCGATATTTAAGCAGGGCGACCGATTGGACCCGTCCAACTATCGCCTCCTCGCCATGCTGGACATGAGCCAAAAGATCTTTGCAACTGTATTACTCAAAGCCTCACCAGATGGGCGGAAAAAACAGCGCTCCTAAACATCTGCCAAACTGGTTTCAGAAAATCGTACAATACACTAACATATGCACACTCGACTTCCTTATGGCAGATACAGCTCAACTACAAAAGCAGCCTCTGTTCTGCTGCCTCGTTGACTTAAGCAAAGCGTTTGACCTCATCCCTAGGGATCTAATGTGGGAAAAATTAACTAGTTGGGGCATAAAACCACTGTTACTACATTACATAAAACTGTTATACACTAACACAGAGATCTCAGTTTGCTTAAATACAGCCGTTGCCCAGACGCCTTACCGCCAAACTAATCGTGGGCTTAAACAAGGCTGTGTGTTTGCTCCTACATTGTATAATTTGTTCACTGCCAACCTCGCTCTAGCCATACAGAAAGCTATGAACTTTTAACCTAAAATAAACGGCACACATATCCCATGGTTAGCCTACGCCGACAACATTATACTCATCGACGAGACACAAATAGGCTTACAAAGATCGTTGGACCAACTAGCTGAGTATGCCAGGAAAAACTAAATGATCACAAAAATAAGTAAGACCAAGACCATTCTCTCAGAAGGAGCACAAAAAGCGTCAGAGGGGAAAAGTGGAGTCTAAACGGCATCCGTCTGGGAAATGTTAAAGAGTACACTTATCTTGGCTTCCCCATCAGTGTAAATCCAACAGCTGCTTACTATGGTAAAAAAGTCATAGCCAAAACCTGGAAAAAATGGCTAGAAGTCAGACATTATGTCATACATCAGGGCAGCTACAACATTGGAGGCCTACTGGAGATCTACCGAACATGCATTACACCCAGCTTACCATATGCACTTGCAGTGCTTCCATCTCACCTGATAGCATAGCTTGACAGGGTAGAAGGCAAAATATTACGCACATTGATAAACGTTCCTAAATCAGTGCCGGTCGAGTCTTTAAGACTGGAATACGGCCTAACTTTGCTGAGGACAAGCTGGTCTATCCAAAGATCTCTGCTCTATTTCAAACTTCTGCCCACTAGCCCCACTTCTAACTCCTTGCTGAAACTCCTGGGAAAAAATATAACTTCAGAAAACCCAAATGTTTTCATTAAAGAACTTAAATCGTCTGCCATGGCACATCTTGAGGGCTTAGCTCTCGGTATGGACATCATTAACACTGACCCCAAATACGAAAAAGACAACTAAAATTAAATCGGCCAAATGGGACATAATAAAAAACATCGAAAGACTACAGGGGATCAGAAGAAACAACGGGTATTCCCATCTGATTTTATCTCGTAAGCCACGCTCGTATCTAACTAAGCTATGCTCACAGGAACTCAAACGCTTTGTAATACGTCTCTGTCTAAATCACCTCCCCACCATGGAGCACATTGGTCCTTGGAAAAATATACAGCTGGAAAAACACAGTTTTCGCCTGTGCCACGAGTATGTGGAGACTGCCAGACATCTGCTGACCAAATGTACGCTTTTTAAACCACTCTATCATAAAGTGTATGGGAGTTTTGTCAGTAACATTGAGGACGTCCCCCATGACCAATTTTGGTCCACTTTGTTTGGAGCTGAGTCCATTGTTACTATAGCAGTGGAATGAAATACTGAAATTGTTTTTAAAAAACCTATGAACTGGATAAATCCTAACAAATACATTTTATATATTATCTTTTTTTAAACATGAAATGTACTAAAATTCCTTATTTTTACTATACAATTATTCATGCTTTTAATGTCTTTTCCCCAGTATTAAATGTGCTTAAAACTTTGTATGTAGAAACTAAATGCACATTAAGAAAGATATTACACAAAAAAGAAGACAGTACTAGGTTTTATCTGCAAACAAATGGTACAGCTACTGGGCCACTATGGCTCCAGCCTATGCTAATTCTTTTAAGTTGAAGTTTGAATACAATCACATCATTAATCACCCAGTATGGCATAGGTATATATGGTACTGGGGTCGTTAGATTGATGACATTTTCTTAATATGGAATGACACTTATCCTCTTTCCATGCTTAGGAGTTTACCTTACAGCCAACTATTACATGTTAAACGAATAGTGAACACTGTTCATGAGTACAAACAAGAATTAGACAAAATGAGTGGCACATTTAAGGGAAGAGGCTATTCGGACGATGAACTACCAGACGCAAGAAACAACGTTGAGGGCAAGGAACGTTCCGTCTTCCTTATCCCCCAAAACACCTGCAAACTTCGAACAGAAACCTCTGGTATTTGTCAGAAAATACAGTGTTCAGTCCATTAAGATCATGAAATATATATTGCAGTACTGGCCCCTACTGAGTTGTGACAAGAAATTGCAAAATGTATTCACATAAACTCCTTTTTGTCTTTCAGAGGAGTAGCAATTTGAGAGATCTGATGTTGAAAACGAAACCCAAAAACCATAATACACAGAATCTCAAGAATAGAAGAACATTTCCTTGCTTATCGTGCAACAGCTGCAATAACATCATCAAGGGAGACTTTGTCACACATCCCAGAACAGGGGAGAAGATAAAACTAAAAGACTATTCCACATGCAATTCGCAGAATGTAATATACTCTATAAAATGCTCATGTGGCCTTCTCTATATAGGCCAGACGAGCCGTAAAGCTTGTGTGCTTTGGAATAAACACAAGTCAAATAGTAGAAAATGCAACCAATATTCAGCTGTATCTAGATATTTCCAGGCACATAAACAACAACTCTCACAGATAAGATTTCAGATTCTTGAAGTAGTGAACACCACAGACCTAAGAGTCAGTATTAACAAGAATCTGGAACAGGGTTTTACTGGATAGGCAAACTAGACACAGTTTTTCCCAAAAGGTCTCAATGAAGAACGGAATCTATTTGGTGTTCTGCAGTAAGACATATAGAGATCAACTTGTTCACTCATGAAACATTATTTCTATTCTCATACCTACATCAGGTAGACATTCTGATCTATTTATGAGGGAAAAGTCTTAGTTGCTGAATCAGGGCCATCCCAGTCTTCATTTATTACAAAGTTCAGAGTCCTAATAGGAAGAATATTTCAGTTTTGTACACTTCTCAGTCGAGGAACACCCTGCTTTATGATATCCATCTACTGCCTCTCTTTTCACTAAACACACAATGGCTACGGCATGTAAACAAATGTACAACATTTAGGAAACTTATAATGTATTGTTTTCATGATTGAATATGCTAATTTGTATTGCACAAATTGTTTGTCAATAAAACACAGAGAAATTGCTGCATGTGATTTAGCACATAACGTGCAGTACTTGTAAAACCATTGTGTAAACCTGCAACGATTGTGTAACTTTGCAAGCCCTATTGCCCTGCACTTACTGTAGAATATGAAAAACTGCTAGTACATATATGTATGATTTTTGTTTGTTTTGTTTGTTTGTTGGTTTTTGTTTATTTATTTGTATTGCGCACCTTGCCCTGAGGCATCTGGGTGCATAATTTGAGGGGAGTGGTTACAAAGGTTACAGACATTCAAAAAGAACTTTCCACCGGGAAAGGGTACATCTTAATAATACAAAATACAGAATTTAAGAGAAAAACAAGATATAAAACAACAGCACTTAAGAGAAAAACAGGATATAAAACAACAGGAATGTAGATGGTTACAAGAGAAATTCCTGGGAGTTATGGTATACTACAACATATGCCAAAACAATCAGAGTATCTGGATACAGTATGGGAGGGTAGGAAGGGGATGTGCAAGTCCCGCCTTCCCGTAGGAGTCCCACGTGGTTTAGGACGAAAATGCTGAAGCATCAAGTTCATGGAGCCAAAGTTTGTTTTTGTTTTTAAAGGAGTGTACAGAAGGTTGTGTTCTGAGAGTGTTGGGTAAGGTGTTCCAAAGTTTGGCCGCGAGGACTGAGCAACTCGATCCCCCGGCTGTCTGAAGCTTGTAGCTAGGTATAGTCAGTGTGTGTACCTGGGCAGACCTCAGAGGTCTGGTTGCGGTGTGCCGCATGAAGCGATTGGTCAAGTATGCAGGTGCCAGGTTATTCTGGGCCTTGTGTGTTAGAGCAAGGGCTTTGAGAGATATGCGACGTGGAACAGGGAGCCAGTGTGTTTGCGTCTTGTGTCAGAGATGTGTGAATTCCTCAGGACGTTGAGGGAGGCCCAGATGGCATTGTTCTGAGTGGCCTGTAACTTATCCAAGTTTCTTTGGCTAGTCCCTAAGTAGAGTGCATTACAGTAATCAATTTTGGACATGATGAGAGTTCTAGCGAGGATAATACAATTGTCGGTTGTCAGGAAGGATCTGCAGGCGGTGATGAGTTTGCAGGTGTAGGCCGAAGCCGAAACAACAGCATTCATTTGTCTGTTAAGAGACAGTGTCGTGTCTAGGTAGATGACAAGTGTTTTTGTAACGTTGGACACTTTGATAATGTTCCCGTCAATAGTGAAAGATTTGTATTCTGGGTCAAGTTTGGTGAGTTTGGTGGGGAAGCCTAGGATAAGTAGCTCTGTTTTTTCATCATTAAGGCAGAGCCCATGATGGGCCATCCAGGCCTGGATGACTGTGTAGACTACATTGAGTGCTTTAGAATCGGTTACATAGTCGCCAGTGATAGGGATTAGTATCTGGGTGTCATCCGCATAGTTGATGTAAGAGACACCCAGATAGTCAAGTATATCAAAGAGCGGTTTAGTAAACACATTGTACAGTGTTGGAGATACGCAGGACATGAGCTGGTTCAGCTGAGGCAAGAGGTGAGAAACTCCTCATGGTTCTCTTAGCCAAGAAGGAGCTAATTCAAGATGTGGCTGCGTCTGAGAAGTGGGCAGCTATTTTAAGGTGGTGGCATATGATTTGATGATCAACCAAATCAAAAGCTGCTGAAAGATCAAGAAGAAGTAGGAGGGCCTGCTTGCCCTTGTCTTTCAGATCCTCAATTTGTGTTTTTAAATCAATCAAGGCTGTCTCCGTCCCATGTCTGGGTCGGAAACCTGATTGTCTGAGACCAAATAGATTATTTGTTTCAAAGTAATCCTGGATTTGAAGATAAGCCGCCCGGTCCAAGATGTTAAGTAAGTAAGGTACCGTGGTGATGGGCCTGTAATTGGATGGGTTACTCGGGTCAAGTGTGGGTTTTTAGATTAAAGGGATGATCCACGCATTGTTAAGGTTATCTGGGACAATACCAGATTCAAATGAGGCATTTATGAAGGTGGTGATGAAGGGTGCGAGATCGTGTGCGGCCTCCTTGTTTGTGAAAAAAGCAATATTGACCTTTATATGATTTGTATTTGACATTAAGCTCAATTATATTTGCCCAATCCATTTGAAAAAATTCTTTTTGACCACACCAGATCGTTAATAAAGTTCTTTTTGGTCCAGAGCTATAAGTTGTAATATAGATTCCATCTTCTTAACATAACACTTAATTGACACAGGGTATTCCTTCATCACCATATCGTGGAAATCTTGATACAACGAATTAGGCAGGGGATGTAACATTTTTACATAATTCATGAGCTTTCTCCACCAAAATTTAGACGCCAAAGAATTCAGCCCTAGTTCATGGATGATTAATGAATTTGGTAGTGAATTTGGTAAACCCAAAACAGCTTTCAAGATTTTACCTTGCAACTTATTAAGTATCTTTGTTAAATCTGATATTGTGCGGCCTCCTTGATGATGGGGGCAGGGCAGGAATCCCCTTGGCAATTAGATAGCTTGAGCTTCTTAATAATATTTTCAACTTCTTCGATAGAGAGAGGTGCGAAGCTGAATGGTTTGAAGGAGTGTTTAGGCATGGGGATGTTGTACGACGGGGAGGTTGCCTGCCGAATCTGAGAGGTGGCTTCTTTTAGCGTTGATTTTAGCTTGAAGCGTGGCGATTTTGTCTAAAAGTGCCTTTTGGATGTTGGTACACCAGGCAGTGTCAGGGGTGCACCTATCGGGAGGGGCTACTGGAGACTCTAGTTCCTTGAGGATCTTAAAGAGTTCCTTTGTGTTTGATTGTGCTAGCAGTATCCGTTTGTTGTACACATCTTTTTTAGCGGCTAGTATGGCTTCTTTGTAGGTAGAGGAGGCAATGGTTAGGTTGTTTTTATTAACTAGAGATCATATGCTTTTCCAATGTGCCTCAGCTTTTCTTTTTTCTTTGTGCAGGTCTCGGAGATGTGGGGTGAACCAGGTATTGAGGTGGAGGCGAGGTTTTTGTTTGCGCAGCTTAAGTGGTGCAATGGTATTAAGGGCTTTTAACATGGCATGATTATAGGTATCTACTAGGACTGTGGGGTTGGAGCAAGTGGTTGAAGCGATGTTAAGCAGTGGGAGGATCAGTGGGAGAAGTTTCTCTACCGTGATACCTTCTTCTTATTGCGAGTGTGGATCAGTGGGGCGAGGTTCGGTTTAGCTGTTCGTGGGTTGGAGCTAATAGACAAAATTATTTTATGATGATCAGAACAAAAGCAGGGGGTCACAGAGATCATGTTACGCGAGCAGTTCAGGTCAGAGACCCAGTCAAGAGTGCTACCCTTGATGTGGGTAGTCTCTCTGATGTGTTGGGTGAGGCCGAAGTCGGTTAGTGTGCTTGCTAAATCAACAGCTTTAGTATCGTTCAAATCTTGGTAACCTAGATTGAAATTGCAAAGTAGTAGGATTTGTGAGTTGGGCTTGGTACTAGTGGTGAGGATGGATGAGATGTCCTCAGAGAACGAGGAGATGGGACCTGGGGGCCTATAGACGAGATGCACTGTGGCAGTATGATTAGGTGAGATAGGTAATTTAATGGAGAGTAGTTCAGCGGAAGGGATCCGTAGGCTAGGGACTGTTCTAAGTTGAAGTGAGCTCTTGAAAATGAAGGCTAATTCTCCACCCTTGCTTTGATTGGTGTCCCTGTCACACCTGATAATAGGGTAGTTGTCTGGGATAGCCAAGGACAGGGCAGGGCCTGCTGCTGCATGCAGCCAGGTTTCTGTAATGGCTAGGAAGCCTACATTTTCGGTTATGATGAAGTCAGCGATATCTAAGGCATGAGCAGGGAGGGAGCGAGCATTGATGAACGCACCTTTGACCTTGATGTCCCCAGAGGAGCTGAAGCAATTTTGTTAAGAGTTAACGCAGTGACCCTATTGTTAGGCGCTGGCGATTTGTTATTGGAGGTGTGGTCCTGATGATAGGACAGATGGTGACTTCTGGAAGCTAATCCCTGGCTTGGGTGGCACACGGTTTTGCTATTTTCATCAAAATGCAGAAGACCGCATCGGGACCCTGTTTCTGTATTATATGCCACTCATTTGAGTACGTCTTTTGCTTAGGATATCCACCCATTTTCTCCATTGGAACTAACATACAGTGGAGATGTTATTCAATTATAAATATTGCAAAATAAATTAATTAGGTATTTTTCTGTATTCAAGTCATTTGCACCGCACCATGCTATTAGCTGTTCAAAACACACAGAGACAATTTGAGACATTACACAGTATATAAAGGGTAAGAGTTGCACTATTTGATGGAACCAGATGTAGTTGTGCTTTCATGCACGTTCGTCTGTCCATTTCTTTTGAAAAGTGTAAACAGCATTATGTGCGATTTTCTCATATTTCTAATCATTCT
Source organism: Ambystoma mexicanum (assembly GCF_040938575.1). Classification (NCBI taxonomy): domain Eukaryota; kingdom Metazoa; phylum Chordata; class Amphibia; order Caudata; family Ambystomatidae; genus Ambystoma; species Ambystoma mexicanum. Next base: position 1,046,833,937 of record NC_090924.1, read on the forward strand.
GCCATCAATGTTCTAACTCTGACATTCAATTATTTTTTCATGCTGTTCAGCAGTATTACACAACTACAGGGTATCAGTATGCATACATGGCAACAATCTAATATGACTAGATCATCATGCTCATATCCCTATGCACTAATGGCCGTTGGCAATAGTGTGCGAAGAACACACCACTTAGAAAATTTACTAATTTTTTATGGCTGGTTTAACCAACAATGTATAAGTGAAAGAACAGATACATTTTCTAAGACCCTATCAGTCACAGTTAGTATCCGCCGGCGAGGGGGGCACTGTTGCACAGCTTACTAAGATGGCCGCCGCCTGACAAGCGCCGGCAATGGCACATCAACATCTGCTGAAAATCCTGCCACCCTTCGCCTGAACCTACCCGGGGACCAAGGGAACTGGTTGCTGTACAGTCCTGACACATTCTGGTGGAATGTCGAATTAAAAGGTGCTGCTGGACCGCAGCCGCAATCACGATGAGGCCTCAAACCCGCACACCGGACGTGTGGAGGAGGGGCGACCTGCCTGGGCGTCTGAACCGGAGAGCGAAGCTACAGAGGAGCGCGCAGTCCGGCCCTGACGAGCTAAGACTATGAGTGACTAAGCTCGCTGGGAGGTGCAGAGCCCCGCTAATGGTGGCGGACAACAAAGCAACCCGGGGCCCCTGACGCTGATCCCTCGTGCTCGCGGCTGTTTCCGCCTGGCCCGTGATGGCTGCCTGAGCGACGGCCTTACGGGGGCGACCCGCGGACTGCAGGTGAGCAGCAACCGCTGGTGCTTTCAGAGCGGGGGGATGCCAGCGTGGCCGCGCACCCCCCTATACAGTACCGTGATAAACACTGGAGCACTCCAGTTTGTGATGGGACCACCCTCGCCGGGGGCCAACAACAACGACAGTACCCCGGGGCCTGGTGCTACGAGGTGGGGGATCATCCCACAGTCACGCTGCCTGATTTAAAGGAACACATCCAGCCATACCCTTGAGGCGCACCTGGGGCAACATTAGACACGGCCCAGAAATATTTCATCTGTGCATCGCCCTGGCACATTGCTGCGACATAGATGCCCTTGATAGTCCTTTGTGACCACAACTCTCTTCAGTAACCAGTGGGCCACACTCCAAACTGCTCGCTCACGCCTTGTCATGGTCACAGCGTGGCAGTAAGTGGTAGGGGGCACTCCTCCAATTCTACGGAAACATCTCATATGAAGAGCCCCAACGCACCACTAGTGCTGGGCGGCCATAGGGCGAACGTCTGGGAGTCCCCTCAAGGCCACAGTACACACGATAGTCACCTGCCGTGGGGGGTGCTCCTGCCTGAACATTAAGGCCGCTCAGAGAGCTCTGCCGGGGAAGGCCGCAGGTCCAGAGCATACAGCATCAGCCCCCCTACAGACACCAAGAGAGATATACAGCACTACAGGTGCAGCTGGCCCACACCTCGGCCGCAATAAAGGATCTGGACGCATGACTCCCACTCCCATTACTCGCTGTAGACCTGCACCTCCACAGTCACTTATAAATGTGAAACTGATGGGACCATCTATGTGCAGCAGATACACGGAGGTCGCTGTCGGGCACAACTTGTCCCTGAAGAGTGGGGGCAGTCGAGACAGAACCAACAATACCTTGAGTTGATCATCCTGAGTTCGCCACCACATTAATTAACATTCAACGGGAGCCCCTACACACAGTGGTGACCACAGAACGACCGGAAAGTGGCGATACTGCATCACTGCAACCCCAATAAAATGAGGCAGCGCACAGCCGGTGGGGGATCCCCCCTGCACTAGAATGGTCAATCCTAAAAAGCAAGCAAGGATGGACCAGTTTGCTTGCTCTGAAACACCACAACCTGCATCCACCACTGAACAAGAACAGGTGACGGCCCAAGTGGAAGTATCTGCCTTAAATCAAACACTGCTGGCTCTGAAAGTAGTACTGATAACCTGTGGGCCAAGATAGACGCTCTCACTTGCAAAGTGGATATTTCTGCAATTCAAATAGATACATTATGTGGGCGCATGACAGAGGCGGAACAGAGGATAGGGAAGAACGAAAACAAGGTCTCCTCTCTGCAGCGTGAGGTGGCTACTCTGCAACAGTTGGTGAAAAAAGTGGTGGCCAAGAATGAGGACTTAGAGGGGCGCTCAAGAAGAAATAACATACGTATTTAGGGCGTCCCGGAGTCAGCGCACATAGACAACATGGATAAATGTGTGGAACAACTCCTGATTGACATCCTCAATAGCCCTCCACTGTATATGCTGGAACAAACGCACCGATCACTGGCGACGAAATCACTGCCTGGGGCTCCAGAGTGCCCTATAATAGCCAGGATTTTCTTATAAGGAGACTGAGATGTCATTCTCCGAGCAGCTTGAGAGAAGATAGAATTGAAGTGGGGTAGCTCCTTGATAAGACTCTTCCCAGACTTCATCCCTGCAGTTCAGGATCAATGGAAAACATTCCAAGCTGCAAAAAATATGCTGCGAGAAAAAGACATAAGATATTCTATGATGTTCCCAGCTAAGCTACAAGTACAGCACAATGGCTCGACAATGTTCTTCACCACCCTGATTTCACCATGATATCCTTTAACCGAGAGTGTTACAATGGAACTAAGGTTCGGACCTAGCTGTTAAGGTGCCTGGGGCACTAGTTGGTGGGTATGGTGCATCAGATTCTAGCCGTTGCCAAATGGAGCCCATTAGCAGCCCACAGTGCCCAAGGCTCCGCACACACTGCGAAATTGTTAAGTTATGTTAATGGGGGAACGTCTTCGAAGGGGGAGGCTAGGGAGCTGGTAGGTTACTGTTTCTGGTGTGGGAGGATGCAGGGTGTGGGGGGGCAATGCTCGAGCTTTCCAGCCCAATCTTGATAGTAAGCACAGACACCAACGATAGTATAATGACCTGCAGGAAGTACAAAAAAATCACCACTCGCCAGCAAGTTCGGTATCACTGCATGACCGCATCCCCCAGGCCACAGCCTCGGCCGCTGGACCATCACAAGTATTATGGCTGTACCTGTAGCGGGGGCACATCCAGGGGGTACACTTTCCATAATGTCCTGGAACATGAGGGGACAAACTAACCAGAAGAAGCCTCATAGCGAATTACAGCAGAAACCATAAGGCTAACATACTATGCCTACAAGGGACAAACCTAACCCGTGGCACGCCCCTTCCCAAACTGGCGGGTTGGGCCAATCACAGATACGATTCCTCCTTCACTTCACACTCTAGAGGGGTTGCTACCTATATACATGGCAATCTACAATACTGATTACACGAGCAGATCAAAGATGAAGAGGGGCAATATTTAATGTTAGCAGGGGAGCTACCCAGTATCAAACTTTTACTCATAAATATATATGCCCCCAACACAGACAACCCAGGATTCTTCTATCAATGTACCAGACATACCCACAGGTTCCCAGGATACAAGATCATATGGGCGGGTGACTTTAACCTAGCTCTCACTCTGGGCATGGACAGATCTATAACTTCTCAGCAGACTCTTCCACAAGCTGGTAGGGTGCGGGCATCCATCTCAGCATACCACGACTTACACAATGTTTGGTGGGTCAGATGCCCGGACGTAAGAGATTATACATTTTTGTCTGGGGTACACTACAATTCATCTAGGATCGACTATATCATGGTCTCCACCCCTATTGTTAGAAAGGTGACAGAAAGTGTTGTACTCCCCCGGACCCTATCTGACCATTCACCTGTTCTGGTCCGCCTCTCTGACCTTGCGAGCCCCCCCTGCCCATCTCCGGTGGCTGTTCAGAGCTTCGGCTCTGGAGGAAGTAGCATTCTGAGCAGAAATAGGCCAAGACAAACTGACATATTTCCAGACTAACGTAGGGTCAGTGCCCGACCCAGGCACTGCTTGGGAGGCTTTCAAGGTCTATGTTAGTGGGTGCTGCATCTCTAAAGAGGGGGGGTGCTGAAGGCCCTACGTAGATCCATGAGGATACTGGAGTACGCTATTCGGGAACTAGAGAACAAACGTGGTGCCTCAGACACCCCCCGAGATACACCGAGAACTGAAGTCGCATAGAGAGGAGCTCATGCAGCTAGCGGCAAGGCAGGAGAGGTTCCTAGGTGACCCAATACTGGCGCAGAGATACAGGGAGGGGGACCACCCAAATCAAACACTAGCCTGGGCCATTAGACGGGAACAACAGTCCACCTCCATAGCGGAGGTAGTGGAATGGAATGGAGCCTCCACAAAGGACCTACAGGGGATTAATAACAAATTCCGGAAGTTCTACTCCCGATTGAACACATCGCGGTACGATTGCAGACATGACGAATTGATCCAATATTTAGACGAAATAGCACTGGGCTGGTTAGATCAGGACCAGGGGGGCACTGAATGCACCAATTTCTTAAGATGAGATCTGTAAAGCAATAAAAGCGCTCACCAGCGGCAAAGCCCCCGGATTGGACGGAGTAACGGCCGAGTTCTATAAAGCGTATATAGATTTGATAGTTCCCCATCTACTTAGCATGTACGAGGGAGCTCTGGTGCGAGGCACCCTCCGGAATCTACCAGATCCACGCTGGTGACTGTGCTCCCAAAACTGGGCAAAGATCCTCGACAAGTGGCATCATACAGGCCAGGCCACACTCGCTAATCAACACTGACAATAATTCTGGCCAGGATATTAACAGAACACCTGCTCCCACATATGCCAGCACTGGTCCTTCGTGACCAAGCTGCATTCAGTCCTGGCCGGTCCACCCAGAACAATTTGAGATGCCTTTTCACCCTGTTGCAAAATGTGAATCCAGAGAGGTCCCAATGGTGATAGCAGCCCTAGACGCCGAGAAGGCCTTTGTCTCTGTCGAATGGCCCTTCCTTTTTGAGGTACTACGGAGGTCCGGACTCGGCCACACATATATTCACTGGGTAAGACTATTATACACAGCCCCCAGAGCAGCAATATACAAGAATGGCATGATCTCCAAATATATTTACCTTTCACGGGGCACCCGCCAGGGTTGTCCCTTCTCCCTGATCCTTTTTGCCCTCGCGATGGAACCCCTGGCTTGTCACATCCGCGAAATGCACGCACAACGTGGGATTTGCATAAACTCAACACTGACCACCATATCTTTATACACCAATGATATTCTTCTCTATGTCAAATAGAGCATGCAGAATTGAACTCCTATAACTGAAGAGGTGACGAGATTCAGTGAATTATCCAGACTCAGAATAAACTGGAATAAGGCAGAAGTCCTCCCTCTAACTCCAGACGTGCAGCAATCGGATGTAGGCGATGACTTCTGTTGGTGCCCCGAAGGGCTACACTATCTAGGGATCATGGTCTTCATTAAAGCTGATGCCTTATATGAGGATAACTACATTAAAGTAGTGGATATCCTGGAGCAGAGAGTCCACCTCCATAGCGGAGGTAGTGGAATGGAATGGAGCCTCCACAAAGGACCTACAGGGGATTAATAACAAATTCCGGAAGTTCTACTCCCGATTGAACACATCGCGGTACGATTGCAGACATGACGAATTGATCCAATATTTAGACGAAATAGCACTGGGCTGGTTATATCAGGACCAGGGGGGCACTGAATGCACCAATTTCTTAAGATGAGATCTGTAAAGCAATAAAAGCGCTCACCAGCGGCAAAGCCCCCGGATTGGACGGAGTAACGGCCGAGTTCTATAAAGCGTATATAGATTTGATAGTTCCCCATCTACTTAGCATGTACGAGGGAGCTCTGGTGCGAGGCACCCTCCGGAATCTACCAGATCCACGCTGGTGACTGTGCTCCCAAAACTGGGCAAAGATCCTCGACAAGTGGCATCATACAGGCCAGGCCACACTCGCTAATCAACACTGACAATAATTCTGGCCAGGATATTAACAGAACACCTGCTCCCACATATGCCAGCACTGGTCCTTCGTGACCAGGCTGCATTCAGTCCTGGCCGGTCCACCCAGAACAATTTGAGATGCCTTTTCACCCTGTTGCAAAATGTGAATCCAGAGGTCCCAATGGTGATAGCAGCCCTAGACGCCGAGAAGGCCTTTGTCTCTGTCGAATGGCCCTTCCTTTTTGAGGTACTACGGAGGTCCGGACTCGGCCACACATATATTCACTGGGTAAGACTATTATACACAGCCCCCAGAGCAGCAATATACAAGAATGGCATGATCTCCAAATATATTTACCTTTCACGGGGCACCCGCCAGGGTTGTCCCTTCTCCCTGATCCTTTTTGCCCTCGCGATGGAACCCCTGGCTTGTCACATCCGCGAAATGCACGCACAACGTGGGATTTGCATAAACTCAACACTGACCACCATATCTTTATACACCAATGATATTCTTCTCTATGTCAAATAGAGCATGCAGAATTGAACTCCTATAACTGAAGAGGTGACGAGATTCAGTGAATTATCCAGACTCAGAATAAACTGGAATAAGGCAGAAGTCCTCCCTCTAACTCCAGACGTGCAGCAATCGGATGTAGGCGATGACTTCTGTTGGTGCCCCGAAGGGCTACACTATCTAGGGATCATGGTCTTCATTAAAGCTGATGCCTTATATGAGGATAACTACATTAAAGTAGTGGAAATCCTGGAGCAGAGAGTGGACTCATGGATACTGCTCCCTATTTCCCAGGCCGCCCGTATCGCCTTAGCTAAAATGGTCACATTACACAAACTCCTATACATCTTTAATAATGTGCCAATATGGCCCCCTGCCCTTTACTGGAATCACATCAGTAAAATGATGATAAGATTGGTATGGGCCGGTAAACAACCCTGGATAGTGTACGATACACTAGCGGGTACAAATGAGCATGGAGGCCTGGAATTCTCCCGATTTACACTTATATTATCTGGCAGCGCACCTACAATATATAGGGGGTTGGAACCCCCCAGTCCCTGAGTCCCCACACTCCCTATTGGCAAAGGCAATCACCAACCCTAATGCCCTGATTAGTATGATCTGGGGCAACAGAGACCCTGTCCCGAGGAACCAGATCCAACCTCTCGCAGTGACCAGTAAAGTGTGGGAACAGGTACATCAATTAGTAGAAACCGCCCCCCACTACCACCCTAAACTACCGATCTACAATATGGTTGGCATCCCGCTCACACACGAAAGATCCTGGGGAACACGTCCAAGCACTGGGGGGTACAAACCCTGGGAGACCTGGTTCAGGATGGTTGTTTTGTACAATGGGAAGAACTGCGATCTAGGGGTGACCATGATGCTGTGACTTTGCTCCAATATTATAGACTCAGAGGGATTCTAAAAACCAAATGGCCTGACTTTCCCCCGGGCCCCAGCCCTCCAGCAAATCGGTCTCAACCATCTATAAGATGATTAGAAACGGGAGAGGGGTGAAGAGACAAACATACAAGAACACATGGGAGGCCTCCCTGGGTGGCCCACTGAGCGAGGTTCAATGGAAACTTATCTGTTTGCAAACCCACTATTTGTCATTAAACACTAGACACAGATTGATCCACTATAAACTAATTCATCAGATCTACTACTCCCTCCCTAAAGCTAAGCAGGATCTATCCGGAGAGCTCTGCGGCGTGTAAAAAATGTGGTGAAGAGCTTGCAGACTTTATTCATATAGCATGGTCGTGTCCCCACATTAGGTCCTACTACGAGAACATTGAGGAGGCAATGACCGAGATGCTGCCCACGGCACTGACATACACACCGGCCCTATGGCTCCTTGCACTGATAGAGGAGGGTCCCACACGGAAAAGAAACTGTTGGGAATGGCCTCTGGGATAGCCAGATACCTGGTGGCAAGGAAGTGGGGGAAAACAGTTCCCCCCACTTTTAAGAACTGGCTGTAGAACATGAGTCTGTGTGAATTTAGGGAAACCAGTACGCCCTAATGTTCCCAATCACCAGCCGCTCGTTTGACTATTGGCCTCCCTTTCGTCAATACCAACTGGAAGCCACTTGGACGGCTCAGTCCCCAGGAGATAGTGCATGATGCCCGGCATAGGTGGGTTGGGAAGTGTCCAGCACAAGCCGGGATGGCTGTGTCCAAGCATTACAACTAGATATCTATGAACTTGTCTGAAGTGATGCCAGCAACGGCGATGAAAAAACACAGATTCTGGTCTCATTATAAAGTGGTTCGGGCTGGGTAGTGGGGACGGAAGGGTATAGAGGGTAAAAGTTGGGGATCTGTTGATTATTTTTTCTGTGTTACATGAAAATCAATAAAGAAAGTTTGGAAAAAAAAGTATCAGCCGGCGAGTGGTAGAAGGGCACTTCACAACACTTTGCTTTCTTGCAACCCACTACAATGACCAGAAGTCAATGCAGTTCTGTATACAGAACTCCATCAATCTTCACCCTGAGCCATAATTGCCCAGACACGAGACAACGTCTCTACATGCATTTCCTGCATTCGCGTCGGTTACCATAGTAACCACAGCAGCTTGTTCAAAATTTAGTGACTGAGAGTCAGCCCACGCTGCGGTCTCTATACTCACACGGCAGGAGCGAATCCCGGTAAGAACAGGACCTATATTTATGCCATCTACCAGGGGCTGCCCGGGACTTGTTAATCCTTACAGCGTCTTGTATAATAAAGACGCGGATGCTGGCGGGTTGATTTGACTTTATTCAGACATGCCATACAACTAATTTGTTCCCGTGTTTTTCCTTGATGTCACTACCCAGCCCGCCCCCAAGTCCCACACAGGACTACATTACCCAGCCTCCCGGATACTACTATATTTAGGTCGTACACACTAGATCTAGCAGTTTATAAAGTATACACGATAGTGTCAGTTTGCAAATTCTTTAATCTTTTCATTTTAATGCAGATGTTCGGACATTGGCAGCACTCGCCACGCCAGTGACTCTGAGGTTTATTGCACCTCTGCCATTTCACCATTAAGCTGGGAGGTTTTCCCTGACCACGTATTAATCTCTCACTCTACGCTTGTAGATAAGGATTGTGGACATTTATACACAGTTAGCGGCATACTCCATGTTTTACTGAAATACAAAATACAGTAATTTGATTCAGTGTTCCCTTGAACTTGACAAGCTCATTTCACAGGCAGACTGCATATAGATTTTTTGAGCTCAGCTTTTAAGCATCCCTGAACACAGCCACTTCTCAACTGTCAGATACAGGTAGGATCCTGTGCATTTCCCTTTATCATACTTACACAGCTTTTTTCTCATGATGATATATCAAGCAGTGATAGAGTGGTATTTCACACACAACTTTATTGTCATTTCTCTAGGTGCCAGACCATTCATTGCGACACAGAAACGACACAGCTTTTGTTGAGGGGAGTCTTACTGTAGACCACAGTGTATCATTATGATTTTGTTTGATTTAGAGAAGAGTACAAAGGATCAGACAGTGAGTTTCTGTTTCATATTATTTATTTATAGAACATGCCCTGAAGATGGACTCTTTAATCCGAAATGCATTGGCATTGGTGTCTGTATCTAAGAAATGAAAATAAAAAGAACAGCACCATATTTATGATTTTGAAGATTTTGTTTTCTTTGTTCCTTTCTAATAAGTAATGTATTATATATAATGACTATGCAGTAGTATTTACTACACCCCAGGTGTATGCAGGTCTGGTGAATGATATCACCACACATTGCTTTTCTCCATAAAGCAGTCTTCTTATTCTATAAAATAGGTCAGCCTGATATAGAGCTCCATTCCGAGACACAGTGTAATCCTCAAATAGTTCAATAGTGAAACTGATTAGATTCTTTTGGTTACTGACAAAATGAGTATTCACGTAATGCCCACAATTGTGCAACTGTACAGCACATTTGCCCCGGTAAATTGAAAATGCAAACTCTGCACTATTCTTTTTTTCCCTAAAACATGATGGTATGATGGAAGTTCAGGCGAGGACTCGTGACATCTTGTGGGTAGTCCTCAGAGAAATGCCATTTTCTGTGCCATCACACTGATTGCAAACGCAGACTGGTCATTTCTCCAGCCTGCAGTGAACGGGAAAGCTAGATCCACGGTTATGGTTCTGTTACGCTGATGTCTGGCGTTCCAGTGTGGTGTGCGGTACATTGGCACATGCTGTTTGTCTGTATTCAAGTTTCTTTAAACACAAAAGGGAAATAGCCCCAGTGACATTTGCAGCTTCTTGAAAGTAATGGTGAGTGAACAGAGGGCAGTATTGAGATTTTGCATGAGGGTTCTGGCCATCTCAAGTTGTACATTCACAAAATGAGCAATTGTGAGGTCACTGATAACAGACTTATTGTATACTCTTTTGACTCCCAGGCTCAAATATGGGAATCTGTTTCCCCACCCTAATGGATGACAGACAGAATACCCATGTTGGATGAGTGAACTGTACATACCTAGAGTTTCCAATCTTCAAATGCCTTCATGGCTCAGCTAATTCCTACCTTTCCTCACTTGTTTCCTTCTATCTTCCTTTGCGTACACTTTACTTGCAATCTATTTTTTCTTGTGGTCCGTCGCCCTCCCTGTGCTGCCTCTCGCTTTTACTCCTTCTCCCTCCTAGCCCCAAAACACTGAATGCTCTCCCTCTGTCTCTTCGGTCTTTACCTAGTCTTCCTCTCTTGAAATCTATACCTAAAGATCACCTAAGTTCTCCATGATCTGTTTTACTGATACACTTTTTTACAGTTATTGTTTCGTTTGTAAAGCATTTAGCCGTTAGGCAGTATATAAATGAAATCAAAATATAAAAACAAATACAAATTCAATTTTAATCAATATATGATGTGAATGTGTTGTTGAGATCAAGAAAAGAAGGGGTTGAGCTCATAATGGCACATATTTGAATGATGCCTACTTAGACCCTGCACACACATGCAGGGTTGCAGACACAAAGAAATTGCCCTGGAAAAGTGAGTCATGTTTACTCATCTACATATGCAATTAGACCTTTTTAAAAAAATGTATTATTGTGTCATAGCCGAACCGCGCCTTTTCACATATAACAAAACACGTAAAAAAGAAGAAAGAAAAAAAAACAAAAAGCAATATTTTGATAAAATTCTAATACAATTTACACAGTTTCTAGACAAAGAGAAACAGATAAAAGGAATTAAAAAAACAATAATTGACATCCATGATCACTCATTAGTCATTAGTCCTAATTTAAACTCCAATTTGAGATCACATATTTCTTGGAGTCACACTTCCAATTCATAATTCAGCCCTATCTACAGCTAAAAATAGTAATGGAACCGTTACATGACTGTTAGTGTATCTTAAAGGCAACGTGAAAATGGACATGTGAGTCAAGTAAAGGGGAGTGAAAGGTAAAAGGAATATTCTAACTCGACAAAGTCTATAGAAGGCCAAGAGCCTGGAGGAGATTCACTACTTGGGTCGTTAGTATGTTATATTATGTTATAAAGATTTCACTACCGCCGCAAGGCATCTTGGTGCTAGGAAACTACAATACGGTCCATATCATTCTGTTCTAGAATAGAAATGTTTTCAGAGACCGTCTCTATTCCAGATGATCCGTGATCTGTTTTAATGCAGCTGGCAGGGCATTCCACAATCTGGCCGCTGCCACCGAGAATGCTTGGCCCCACCATCATAGCATGCCTATAGGCGGGAATCACCAGAAGGCCAGATGTCTGTGAGCGCCAATCGCATATCGGACAGTGGCGAACACATTTTTCTTGCAAAAATCCAGCCCAAAGACCCAGCAGGGCCCGGTGAACCAGACACAGTGATTTGAAGTCAATGTGCTCGGACAACAGAAGCCAATGCAAGCATCGAAGGGTGGGGGTGATATGGGCTCCAAAGGGGGAGCCAGTGGCCCTCTGTGCTGCCAGGTATTGCAGCCGCCGTAGTCGCTGGATCAGGCCCTTTGGCTGGGCTAGATAAAGTGAGTTACAATAGTCTATTTGACTAAGGATAAGGGCAGCTACCACTGTTGGACAAAGATGGGGAGCAATGAAAGGGAGTACCTTAAGCAAAATCCTAAATTGGAAATGGCCCAATTTACAAACTTCTGTCACTTGCTGATTCATGGACAGGGTGGCAGAAAAAGTCACCCCCAGATTTTTTACTACAGAAGCAGGAGTAGGGAGCGACAATGGCCAGAAAGAAAGCACCCAGAGTGATAGCCCCGCCGGTGCATCCACAACCAACACATCCGTCTTGTCCCTGTTGAGCGTCAGCCAGTTATGGGTCATCCAGACCCCCACTGCCTCCGGGCACCGACTCAAGTACGATGACTACTCTGCATGGTCAAGATCTAAACGGACCAGTGTGTGTCATCGGCATATGAATAGCACCTGAGGCTGTAAGAGAGGATGAGATGCAGAAGAGGCTGAATATAGACATTAAAAAGTATCAGGGACAAGGCGGAACCCTTCGGAACACCACAGGAAAGTGAAGAGGGGGAAGAGAGGAATGGAGGCAAACTGATTGTCTGGCCCCTGACAGCTAGGAAGGACATAAACCAGTCCAGGACAGTACCCCAGAGGCCGGCAGAAAATAGCCGACAGATCTAATAATATCAGGGCCCCGACACTGCCTTTATCAACCAGTCTGGCAATGTTGTCCATCACTGAAACCAGGTCACTCTCCATGCCCCGGCCAGGCCGGAAACATGACTGAAAGGTGTCAAGGAATCCAAAAGACTCAAGAAAAGAGACAGATGGGAAGACATGCGTGCTTCTAATAACTTCATGAAGAAAGGCACAAGAGAAATAGGCCAGAAACTAGAGGGAAGTGCAGGGTTACTTTTTAAGCAGTGGTTAACCATAGCCCGGCCGGAATAAAGCCTTTCTGACAAGAGACATTGGGCCTCATTACGACCAAGGCGGAATGGGTTTAACGGCGCAGGGAAAGGTGCCGGCGCCGTTATACCCATTCTGCTCCATTACGAGATCCCCTTGCGGGACCCGCTCTGGACGTCTGGTCAGACCAGACGTCCTTTGTGGGTCCCGCGAGGGGCCAGGGAACTAACAACGGGCCCGTTATTAACTGGCCCTTTGTTAGATCCCTCCCCATTCCCTATGAGCCCTCTGGGGGATCAAATGGGAATGGGGATGGGTACATTGAATGAGGAATTACCCGGTCCTCCAAGGTTGGAATGGCCCGGTAATTCCTCATTCAAGGAACCCGAACCCGGACCCGAGTTTGGAGGCAAACTCGTAATGAGGCCCATTGACTTCTTTGCAGATCCAAGGTAACATGCCAGAGGAAATGTCCTTAAGGATCATTAGAGGAACAGGGTCAGAGGGGGATGCTGACTTCAGGCGCTCAATGGCCTTGCTGATAATCTCTTCAGAGAAAAAGGGAAACTGTGCCCCATTAGACGGGGCGCAAAATTTATCTCCTCCCAGGGTTTGGTCAGGAGATCACTGTCAACAGGACTAGCCTGAATATTAGACCAAAACTTGCTGGTAAAGAAATTAAACAGTTTGTTGCAGAGTTCCTGAGTTGGAATCATTGGGTTGGCCGAGTCTGATACCGAAGAGAGTGTTTTTACCACTGCAAAATGCTCTCTGGGTTGGCTAAGTGCCTTATCAATCTTGTGAGACGGAAAAGCTTTTTTGGTTTCCCTAATTAATGCTTGATAGTCCCTAGTACACTGTTTAAAGGCTATTTTTTTGGCCTCTCCATAGGCAGCGTGCCATTTTCGCTCTGCTTGCTTCAGGACAAGGCGACCAGCCTTAAGCTCAGCAGAGAACCATGGTTCTGATGGACGCTTGTGCTTCTGAACGCTGTTCAAAGGAGCAACTATTTCTGCTGCTCTTTGCAGGCAGCTGGTAAGCACCGAAAAGTTTACTACTGGCGTAGAGCTATAGCTAGTATTAACCAGGCCAGCCAGGGTCCCCAAGTCTGCGTCACACCACTTCCGTTGTAGAGCCTTAGGTAAGGGAATCTTAGGAGGAGGCCTAGGGAGTTGAAACTGAAAAGAGACCAGATAATAATCTGACCATAGGATAGGTTCAAAGGATAGAATCCTCAGATTGTCAAGTTTTGCGGACAGTAGATCTAATATGTTGCTCAATCTACGAGTAGTTTCTTCTACAATTTGATTAAGACCCATATCTAACATACCATCATGTAACTGGCTAATACTTGGAGGTCGTAGGGAGTTAAATTTGACATTGAAATCACCTAAAATCACAAGACGGCAAATTTTACCTGTAGCTCTGCAACAAGGTTCACACATGGATCAAGAAACGCAGTAGCCAACCCAGGGGGTCTATAACAGACCACAAAATGCCAAAAGAGGAGGCCGAGGCCACAATCGTACCAACAGTGCCTCCATAGGAACTAGATGGTCCAAGTTAATCCGTACCACCTTATAGTTAGCTTTAAAGATTATCCCCATCCATCAGCCAGGAAGCGCAGAGGGACAGTCAAGACAGAGTATCGTATACTCAGGCGGAAGGACTTGCACTAGTGTGGGTGCTGAGGAATCTGTCAACCAGGTTTCCCTCAGAAATAGAAAATCCGGTGAGCGATTGCTCAACAAGGTGTTAATGGAGAGTGCATGCGCCTGCAAAGATCTAGTATTCAAAAGCATAGCGCACATATCACAGTCAACATCCACGTGTTTAGGGCTGATAAGAGGCACATTACCGTGGTAGGTGGTGCCCGATCCTGAATGGTTTTACAGAATACTGGGGTCCCGGCCCGTCCTTGGCCCGGACAGGCACAGTCAGGCTTGACTTTAGTGTGACTTGCTCTGTCGGTTGAGCCTTCCACCTAAGGGGCACATACTATTACCTTAGCCAATCCGCTGTCTTGCCTGATAGAAGTAAACGGCAGACTCAGGAAGTCAGTGCATGCGAAGAATGAAAAGAAAGCAACAGCAGCATCCAAGCCGAGCCTTGCAGTGTCCGGAGGCCAGGCCCCCTCAGCCAGCAATTCTGGCTACAAGGACATTAAAAATAATTAAAATAAAAGAGACTAATAAATAACTTTAAAATTATAGTGCATGCGAGCGCAGAAGAGGCCAGTCATGCGCCAAAGCAGCAGGAAGGCCTGTTTCCCTAAAAGGAACAGAAAATTAGGTTTTCAATGTAAAACAAATCAAGAATTAAAAGGCAGGAGCTCAGAGCACTGTACCTGAAGTATTCAGCGTGCTGCTAACACTGCAGGAGACTAAGCTCCTTGGTGGCCAATCGCTGTCTTCCCTGATAGAGGTAGAAGGCAGACTCAGGAAGTCAGTGCATGCAAAGAATGAAAAGAAAGCAACAGCAGAATCCGAGCCGAGCCTCAGAGTGCCCTGAGGCCAGGCACCCTCAGCCAGCAATTCTAGCTAAAAGTACATTTAAAATAATTAAAATAAAAGAGTAAAATAAATAATTTTAAAATGATAGTGCGTGCGAGTAAAGAAGCGCCCAGTGATGTGATCAAGGCAGCAGGAGGTCCCGTTGCCTAAAAGGAACAGAAAATTATGTTTTCAGTGTAAAACAAATCAAGAATAAAAAGGCAGGAGCTCAGAGCTCAGAGCACCGCACCTGAAGTATCCCGTGGCCAGCTATCAACCTCTCTGAGAACATTTATGACAATAACTGCTCTTCCTTCCCCTTGAATTGGCCCAGGAATTTTACCCTCAGATTGCATCTGTCCTTGCACTCAGTCAGGATATAGTCTGGAGGCCCAGAGCTAAACATTGCGGACACCTTCTCTGGAGATCTTGAGCTTTATCACAATAGAATAGTACTTCCCCTGGTTAGAGAAGGTTCAGTCATGCTCTTAAGAAGGCACATCTCACACTCCAGCTAGTTGTTTTTCTCAGATACATGGGCAGGTAGCCACTTTTTTGTCATTGAAAGAGATTTATGCATGTTGTCAATTGTGTCGATCCAATCTGTAAGTTTCATTAAAGCCTTCACCTTCATTGGATTGGCCGAAAGAGTCTCCATGTCACTTTCACATGCAATCAATATACCCCACACTAGGAACTTTAACTTGAAAGGAATGCTGAGGGGCGCTGAGCCAAACGCCCACCAATGTCTTCATAAAGTGAGCTAGCTTTAGGAGTCAGGATCAGTCTAAACTGTGAGGCCAGTCTGCAGAGACTGAAGGCCTAGCTCATATCTTAGGCTTGGCATTGGCAAACTATGTGGAAAGTCCAATACCCTCTTCCATATTTGACCCTCTAATGTAGGCCAATTCATCTTCCAAAACTGTGGATTTACCTTCATCCCATAAAGAATTGTAGGAACAACCTTGCCAGTAAAGAACCTAATGAGGGCCAATATTTAAAACTTGCTAAATGTGGCTGAGATTTTACACATATGTGCTGTTAATTGTGCAACCTTTCCACCAGAACCCAACTGGGCCTGAGTGAATGAAGGGGATCCACAGAGAGCAAAACTCAAATCTGCTACTTCTTTCACGGCTGGTATTTTGTGATCTCCCAGTGACCACTTGAAATTGATCCGACATCCAGGCCTCCTGAACATCATTATCTTGGACTTTGCTGGGTTAATTGAGTCATTGGCCAAAGCATAATTGCCCAAGAGTTCAGGAGGCGCTGCAGACCGATGGCAGTGTGGTCCAGGAGGATGATGTCATCGGCATAGGCCAACCACCTGATAGGCCGAAGGCCTATCTTTGGTCTAGCCAACGCTGATGAATCCAGTGCTCCCCCCAGAACTGCCAGATATAAATTCAAGAGGAGTGGTGCCACCATGCCAACATGCCTCACTCCCCTCTATACCGCTACCGCCTCGGATTCATGTACCACTGCATCCCGCCTTACCCTCAGGAAGATTCCTTCATGTACACTGGACAATATGGCCAAAAGGGGCCTTGCAATCCCCTCAACTTGCTAATTTACCCGACAGCCGATTCCTATTTACTGTGCTAAAAGCTCTGCATAAATCTATCCAGGCTCCGAAAAGCAGGGGAGCCCTATTATCCTACAATCCTTCACCCAAGATTTCGAAGACTGTCTCATTCAAGCTCGTTGAAAGCCCTTTCCGGTAGCCTGTCTGGAATCTTAAGAAGATGTTATTTTGACTTTCCCACCGTTCCAAGTCTCCCAACAACAGCCCTTCAAATATTTTACTTACAACATCAAGGTGGGAGATTGGGCGATAGTTCACTGGTTCCGTACGGTCTCCCCCCTTGAGAATTGCTATTACTATTGATGTTTTCCAGAATGGCATGAATATTTTTTCTTTTAAGATGTTACGGAATAGGCAAGCCAACAACCTTGACCACATACCCACGTCTCCCTTCAGGACCTGATAAGTCAAACCATTTGGGCCAGCCGCCCTCGAGGAAGATGCCTTACAAATTAGTTCAGTCATACTACTTTCAGAGCAGTCCATTTCAGATGGCAAATCAGGTATCCTGAATCTGGATTTTATCTGAACCTTTTTGTAGAGTTGTGCAAACCGGTTACACCAGTTTGCCTCTCAGACTGCGTCCCCCTGAAGGCTAGCCTGCAGGGATGATCTCTTGTTTAACAGGCCCCAGAAATTACCCATGTACTTATTTAGCAGTGCAATGAGCATCGATTCTCTGTCTTTTTGAAGGTGGAGAACTCTCTCCCCCCGTGACCAATTCCTATAATTTTTCGTCAGCAGGCCTCCTCATTTTTTATATTCAATGGTTTCAAGCTGTTCGGCCCCCAAGTCCTGCACCGCTCTTCGTAGTTCCTGTTTCCTTGCTCAGGTCGCCTCATTAAACACATGGACATGACCTAGGTGCAGTGTTGAGCCGGTCTGACCCAGGCGGACTAATGCGCACAGGATATATAGAAAGTTCCCCGGCCTACAGCCATTCATCAAAATGTGCTCACTCTCTTCATCACTGTCCCTCAGCAGCCCACTATTCAGATTTATTCTGTCCCTTGTGTATTATACCAGTCTGTTCCCACCATTGATGACTACTACTAGTTGCTGAAAACCCTGCCGATTCTCATAGTTTTCCCTCAACATAGTTGCCTCCAGGAGGCTGTGATCATTACTCCCTGCCTCCATGACCTGAAGGTTATAACAACTCTCAAAAATACTGGGGTAAGAAAAACATGATCAATGACTGAACTTGCCGCTCCCCTTCTCCAGGTCGGTGATGGGGTGGTACGTCCACCTCTATCGCTCCATTTGCCATTTGCAGATTCAGCAGTCAATCTTTTGGCCCCAATCCCTATTGCTGTGGTGGCATATCTATGCATGGGGAATTAAGATCACCTGCCAGAAGAATATTTGCGCTTGGGTAATCTATACTTACCCTTGTCATTACTTCTGTCAGTAATTCCAAGAATGTTGTAAGATCGGAGCTAATGGAGTTCCAGTATATATTAATGACACTCAGTGAGGAGCCCTGAGGTCTCCCCAAAGCTTCCAATTTTGCTGCCAAAATTCATTTTGAAGGGAATTGGCTCCAAATCTGTGAATACTGATTTCCGAACGGTGATGGTCAAACCCCCCAAGGGGGCTTGTAAATCATCTTCTAAGGCACCACTCCAAAGGTTGTAGTAGTTGTAGGCCATAGGAGGCATACAAAAACAGCTAGTGTATGTCGCGGCTACGGCTTGATAATAAATGTGTATGTCCAAGTTCATACCACGCTCCTGCAAATTTTTTAAATTTGAAATACAAAATAAGAATTCCCAGCCTTCATTCTGAGAGTCTGTACTCCACAGATGACTGATCCTAGGCCTAAACATGGCTCAAAGGGCAGAGCCCCGCAGTCGCCATGTGAAAATCCTACCCACGGCTCAAAGGGCAGAGCCCCACAGTCACTGTGAATGCAACCTGCGCACGGCTCAAAGGGCAATGTCCAGCAATCACCATGCTCAACACCTACGCACGGCTCAAAAGGCAATGCCCAACAGTCACCGTGCACAAAGCCTATCCACAAACAAATATTCCAACATGTCGGCTATGTAGCGTTCCCAGATCAAACTGATGATGCAATATGTGGTCAGGTAATCCCTCCAGACTTCTTCCCCGGAGCATGGCTCAATTGGCTTTCTTTTTGGCTTTTATTTTATTGTGTAATATTAAACAACCTTATGCCCCTGACTCCTTACTTGATGTCTGTTAAGCACTGTCTGATATCAAGACCAGCGATCAGTCGCATTCAGGCATGTTCAACAGACCGGTGTATCAAAACCCATTTTACTTTGTGTTGTAAATTAATTGTATCCTCCTTTATTTACTTCCTTAGTTCAATTCTACTTAGCATGATGTTATTTATTACATAGAGAGCATAATTGGATGACACCCAACTGCTGTGCCATGTGGATCGCTGTTACCCCTCCTACAATTATTCTGATGTACCTGTCATCAGTTGGTGCTCCCGCTGCTCCACCACAGACCACCGCAGACCACTTAACTTTCCGTTTTCCGCTCCGAGTTTCGCAGTAGGAATGAGTTTTAAAGTGAGGCACTGCTGCTTGTTCCTCCAAAGCCACAACAAATGGAAAGAGACAAAATGATGCAACCACCGCAGACCACTTAACGTTCCATTTATAAAGAGAAGTCCAGACACTTTGCGCTTAGGGATGTGTATTGATAGTTTCTAAATAAACAATATATAAATTGAACCACGATTAATGCATGAAAACATGATTTCTTTTAAGTATTTAATATATTGGTATATCAGGTTTCATGATATAAGTTATACGGTGCTCAAATAACCTAACCTATTTAAATAATTACACAGTAAATTTCATAGATATATCGATACTCAGAGTCTGAATTCATACAGTAAATGTCATGGCCTATCTGAACAGGCAACAGTCACAAACCAACACTAACTGATTAGACAGCACGTGCCTGTGTTTCGCCCTCCTGGGCTTTGTCTAGGTATCATCCAAAGTTATACACATGCTCTACAAATCAATTCAACATGAATATGTTCGAAGAAAGTTATCTGCTATACAGAACGATGGGAGAAGTGAGAAGGGGATAGAGAAAAAGAAAAAAAAGAAAAAAGGAAAAGAGAAAAAACCTCATTAGATTTTTAATGACCAAAATCTAAAACACACAAATGCTTGACTTCCAACGTTATACCATTCATACTTTACGTTATTACACTAATATTTTAATGTAATAGTTTGGGGAAATTGGGTTGTTTGGGAACCAATAGTCCATACCAGTTTTGCTGCACCTAAAAACAAAGGGGCTTTCTCAATCAGTTATCCTTATTTATTATTAGCTGTTTAAGAATAGATCCTTACCAATCCTAAACCTACAGGCTAAACTATCGCTGTCTGAATATCTATCTTTTTCTAAATTGCAGTCAGAGAGCAAAGTACTAGGGTTTTACCTGTAATCACTAATGGTCCCCCTTCAAGAGTGTTTTTTTATTGTACAAATTATGGGGGAGACAAAGACACTGGAGACAAACAAGAGAACAATGGGTAAGAGGGGGGAATATTACACCAATAAAAGTCCAGTCTGCAACATCATGAGTGCTGATATGAATACAGATCTGAATATGATTATATGAAGAGGATGATGTGCATAGTATGCATCAATAGGTTCATGAACCATGTGTAGAAGCAGTGAAGCAATTTAAATATTATCAATTAGCATTATATTTGGAAATAGAGTCTAGCACTTTAGCCATGCAATGTTCCATTCTTTGTATATGACAAACATTGTTTCACCATCAAGAGTTCTTCCAATTAGTAGTTATAAGCTTGAAAGCAATGCATATAAAGAGATCATACATTTCTCTTTTTGAAGTTTGCATGTCATAACAAATAATAGCAATGTTACCTAAAGCAATATTAACAAAGGAAAGAGGAACATCAATCTTAAAAAATAGTTTTAGGTGTTTCCAGACATCCTGCCAAAATGAAAAGACAAGAGGACAACTAAAAAACATATGCTCATATGAGGCTGGGGCATAACCACAGGTTCAACAGTTGTCATTTAGACCCTTGTTAGATTTGGCGTGTTTGACAGGTGTAAGGAAAGCCCTATGAATGAAAAAGAGAAAGTGTTGTGTAATGTTGGCAGAGACGGAGGTGTTTCTGACTTTGGAGAATATTAAGGACCATATGTGTTCATCGAGGGCAAAGCCAAAGTCCCTTTCCCATAGCATACATATAGAAAGTGGTAAATTATTGGTGTTCAGTGCAGAGCAAATGTTAGAAGCCCTAAGGCTAGGTGAAGTGGTTAGTTGTATCAACCTTGGGGCGTCCGGTGAAAGAATGCTGTTTGAGAAACGATGAAGAGTGTCAAGACAAGCGTTGACCAATTCATTATAAAAGTGAAAATCAGTGTTAGGGATAGAATACAAATGTCACATTTGTAGAAAGGGTAAGATAGTGGCGCCATTGATAATTTGTTGAATAAATCTAACACCATTTTTAAGCCAAGATTTATGGTTCAAAGTCCTATTATTGATGACAATATTTTTGTTGTGCCAAATCAAGGGAGATAGGTCTTTATTTGGGGTTTTGTTATGGGGAAAAACAAATGCCTTAAGAGCAGCAGTAGTGGTTTTAATAGGATCAGATATGGCCAATGAGGAACAGTTGAACCGGTATATAAGATCAACTGGATCATACGGATGAACCATATTCTCTTCCAATCTAGACCAGGACAGGGTATCGACTTTAAGGAAGAGTTAAACCAGTATTGAGATTGTTTCACAAGGAAGGCCGAGTGATAGAGTTTGTAGTCAGGGTACTTAACACCCCCTTGGTCATAAGAGGCTTTTAATTTGGCTATTGCAATCCTTTTACATTTGCCAGGGCCCCAACAGGAATCTAATAAAACAGAATAAATAGATTTTTAAAAAGACAGTGGGAGGGAGATCGGGAGAAATTGAAGCTAGTATAGGATAATGGGAGAGAGCATCATTTTTATTGTATCCAGCCTGCCCCACGAGGATAGGTAGAGGGGGGACAATTTTGACGCAAGATCTTTGAGTTTGTTAAGTAATATTTTCATATTAAGTTTAATGGTGCCAACTATCGTGGGAGAAAAATGTATGCCTAAGTATTTAATAGAATCCTTGCACCATGTTAAGCCAAAGGAGTCTAGCTCATGTTTGAGACAATAAGAGTTAATGGGGAGAATTTCCAATTTTTCTTTGTTGAGTTTATATCCAGAAACCAGGCTGAATTGGTGTAGCATATCAAGTAAATGGGAAAGGTGGTGTTTTGGATTTTTAACAAAAATGAGAACATCATCAGCATAGGTGGTGATTTTACACTGTGTAGATCCTTTTGTTATTCCGGGTAAAAGCCTTGTGAGATCTGATGAGTTCGAATAGGGGTTCCAACGTGAGGATGCACAGAATTGGTGAGAGGGGGCAGCCTTGTCACGTTCCTCTGAGAAGAGGGAAGAAGGAGGAGGTTTGGCCATTCATACAAATTGATTATGTGGGGGCAAGAATAGAGCAATCTGACTAACGAAATACATTTTTCACCACAACCATGCCAGAGGAGAGATTGAAACATGAAGTCCCAACTAACACGGTTGAATGCTTTTTGGGCATCAAGGGCAATAGCAGCATACCCCTGCCTGTCCCTTTTGTCTTTGGAGACAATATGGATGACAACTAGGAAGAGTCTGGCATTGAAGGAGTGATTTCGAACTTTAACATAACCAACTTGATCAGACTTAATCATAGCAGGGAGGGAGGCTTCTATTCTATTGGCAAGAATGTTATCGAATATTTTGCATTCTACATTGATGAGGGATATTGGATGATAATTGCTAGGAAATGAGGGATCTTTATCTGTTTTCGGGAAAAGTATAAGGAGAGATTCAGTGAAAGAGTCAGAAGATAATTTGTGTGCAGCAAAGTAAGAGAATAGGGACATTAGTTTGGGAGCAAGAGAATGAGCAAGAGAATTAAAGAATTCAGCCGAGAAGCCATCTGGCCAGGGGCCTTATTTCTACTCAAACCTCTGATTGCTTGAGTAATGTCAGAAAGTGTGATATCTTTGGCGGCTAACTGGGAAAGATTAATCTTAGGATAAGATGATCTATTCATTTTTAATAGGAAAGATTTGATATTTTCAGTGGGTATTGGGGAATCAGGAGTGTATAGATGTTCATAAAATGTTTTAAAGCAATCGAGAATGTCCTTGGGATGATTATATAAATTGCCGGAGGAATCTTTTATGTGGGAGACAAACGACCTTTCTGTCTTAGTTTTCAGATATGATGCTAATGATTTCCCTGCCTTGTTAGAGGTTTGATACATTTTAGTTTTATATTTAAGTATGGTCCCTGCTGCTAAATCAGTTAATATCTTATTTATCTGGCAGCGAAGTGACATTACAGGATGAAGATTGACAGTGTTTGGATTTTGATAATATTTGCGCTCTAGAGATGTAAGTTGAGAATAGAGATCTTCAAGGTGTTTTTTCCGCATTTTTTTCCTTCCCTGAATATACCATAATGTGACACCTAAGCGCAGCCTTCAAAGCATACCAGTTGTTTGCTACATTAGTATCATCATCAGTGTTATACTCGTAATATTGTTGTAAAAAGGTTTGGACTAAGGAGATAAATTGTT
This sequence comes from Ambystoma mexicanum, assembly GCF_040938575.1. NCBI lineage: Eukaryota > Metazoa > Chordata > Amphibia > Caudata > Ambystomatidae > Ambystoma > Ambystoma mexicanum. The sequence continues at coordinate 1,046,857,435 of NC_090924.1, forward strand.
TGTCCTGTAATAAGTAATTATTAAGTTTCCACCATGGGGATGGTCGACTTTTATCATCAAACACAAAGGACATACTAACCGAGGCATAGTCGGATACGAGAATATTAGAAATAATTGAGTCAACAATAGTGCCTGCAAAGATTTTAGGGGTAAAAATATAATCAAGGCGGGATAGCGTATTGTGAGGGAGAGAACGAAAAGTAAAATCGAGTTGTGTGGGATGTGAAGGTCTCCATGAGTCTATTAAGCCAGATTCAGAAATACACCCTAGAAAAGATTTGTAAGATCTGGACGTTTTAAACATACAGCTGGATTTTCTGTCTAGAAACGAGTCCATAACCTGATTCATATCACCACACATAATTAAATTGACACAATTGTTTGTTAGAATAATCTTTTAGATTGATGTCCAAAACATCGGGTCTGGTTCAGTGGGACCATATACATTCAAGATTAAGATTTGGATAGAGTCATGAGCTTGACCCATGCCCAGCGACCATCTGTTTCCACATCTTTATCTAAGACTTTATAGGATAATTTCTTACTAAGAAAAATTGCAACACCATTCTTCTTGGCTACAGCAGGACTTGCAATAACCTCCTTAACCCATAATGTTTTAAATTTCATCGCTTCTATAGAGGATAGATGCTTTTCTTGCAAGCAAACCACTGATGGTTTGGATTTGTTTAAATGGGCTAGAATTTTACACCTCTTCATGAGGTCATTACATCCCTTGATGTTCCAAGTGATACATTTAAATGACATGTGAACACATAGTTATCAGTATAGAAAGCATTTCATAAAACCATATGCCAGTATCACAGAAGTGGACAAATTCATATGTCCAGCACTCAAGGGAGAGACATATAATGAAAACACAAAAGGAAACAGGGAAAGGGAGGGGGGGTCTGCTATAAGGTGATCCAAAGTGAGGCAAGCAGAAGGGAGAGAACATATAGATCAAAACCCTTAGGATCCTCAGCCCTAAGCACAGACTTAATCGGCCAGGAAACTGGAGAAAAAAGGGGGAGAAAAGTAGCAGGCCCTGTTGGCACCAACCGGGCTGTCCTGGAAAAAGAGAAACAGTGCCCGGGGAAAGAGGGGCACTACATCAGCAACTGTCCCCTTCAAGTTAAATGGGATTGTTTATGAACGGCATTCAATAAGGAACATAAATAGAAACAAAGGCTTGCTCAGAGTAAGTATGCAGTAAAAGAGCTCATGAACCAGCAGAGGTTGAAGGGTTCTCTGGAGAGGATGTATCCATACTTTCAGTCTTGATGGAACGTGTGGAAGCTCTCAGGTTGGTTGGATAATCAAACATGGCCAAGTGACCATTGTGTTTGACTTTAAATGAACAAGGGTGATATAGGCCATACCGGATGTCAGGGCTTTAAGTGGGCCGGGGCCAGCCGGGGCTGGGCCCCGGCAGGCTCCGAAATTTCGTTTTGAAGCGGGGCCCTGCCGGGGCCCACTAATCTCCCCTGGCAGCCCCGGCCACTACACGAAAAGGCATTTTTTTTCTACAGCCTGAAGCTCTCGCTCGTGTGGGAGAGCTTCAGACGTAAGAAAAAAATGCCTTTTAGCCATAATGGTGGTGCCGCACCTGAGAGGCATCTCTTTAAGCAAGAGATGCCCGTGGGCCGGCACTACCATTATGGAGAAAACATGAGGCCACTGGAAGCAGAGGTCTTGTTTTCCTAATTCTGAAACTCCCGCGTATTCGCGGGAGTTTCAGACCACGGGAAAACGGCCTCAGCTTCCAGTGGCCTCACCCTTTCAGCCTTAATGGTGACGCAGCCCCTGCCCAGCTGGCTAGGGCCGACGCCACCATTAAGGCTGAATAGGCGAGGGCTTCCCCCTGCCAGGCAAGCCGTTTGAACATAAATGCAGAGATCAGCACCCTCTCCGCCATGGGGAGAGGGTGCTGATCTCTACAAACGGCAGCCTGGCAGGGGTGCCAGTAGCCCATTGAGCCGGGGCTCGTCAAGGGGGCGTGGCCTGACGGGCCAGCAGGACCCCCGCCGTTAGGCCACGCCCCCTTGATGAGCCCCGGCTCATTTTGTAGTGCCACTTAAGGCACTGCCGGATGTTAAGTTGTTTCAGAGCTGGAGGAAAAGATAAGAATTCCTTCCTACGTAGGGCAGTCATTTTAGCCACATCCTGATAAATGAATAATTTGCTTCCATGCCAGAGTAGATTTTTTTTTCCTTGACAGATGTCATAATACGTTGAAGTTGTGTACATTCAAGCAGGTAAAAGATAAGAGCTCGAGGAGGGGAGCAAGAAGATTCCGAGGCATTCCGTTGACCAACTCGATTAGCTTGCTGAATATTAAACTGGGTATCCGAAGTTAAATGAAGGATGGCAGGTAGTAGCTTCTCTAGAAAAGAGATTGGATCTGCTTGCTTACATCCCTCTGGCAAGCCAGAGCCACGCAGGTTGTTGCGTCTACTCCTGTTTTCTAAGTCCTTGTGTGTCTTTGAAAGTTTTTGACAGATTTTTCCAACATAGCAACCCTAGGGGATAAATCTTCTGCAATCCCAACCCATTTCTCCACCTCTTCTATTCGATCTTTGAAGCACTTCCATCGGTCATCTAACTGTTGCAGCTTTAGATTTGTGGTGTCAATGAAGGGCCGCAAAGCTCTGATTTCTGATAAAATTATTTTCAGGGTAGGATCTGATGTGTTAAGTGGTGGAGGCGAATCACTTTTGGGCCTTTTAAGATTTGTGGAAGAAGGCGTGGAATCTTTTGTGGCAGGGGTGATTTTCAGGTTGATTTTGTTAGAAGCCATTTCACCAGTATGTTTTGGCAGTTTTGATACTTAGGAGCATAACTTATGCCAAAGATGCAGTTAGTAGAGTGAGTTACAGCAGGGTACAAATAATTAACAAAGAGGACCCTGCAGATCCTACTGAAAATGGTAGTACTAAGGATGCTTAGAGTGGACGTAGTATATTTTTAGTAGCTGCCATTGATTTGTGTCCTTAATCTTAATACTCCTTACTGTGCAAGGTGATCAATGCCGACAAAGTAAATATGACACTGATAGTGATAGGACCACTGCAAGTGTGACGTATAGAATTATATTGAGGTGAAGTCAGGTGAGATAGGCTTAAACAGTTCAGCTGAGCCCGGAGGACAAAGACAGTCCTTATGTTTATAGTAATACTCTTGCTGACTGAAGAAAGCCAATTAATAGGGTCCAGTTGTATTAAAGTAGAGCATCAATTTGTGTATTAGAAGAGGCTAAAACCTGTTGCAGACGATGAAAATAGCGTGGGTTAGCAAGCTCACCTGATAGCCTTCCTCCGTATCATATACATGCAGTGTATGGGTGTCTGTACTGGCTTTCTTTTCCCTTTTTCTTTTTCTTTTAAGTTCACAGTTGCAAAGAAAGCCGGGTATAAAGATCCTTGGCGGTGTATGTAAAACACAAAATTAAAGCTAAATATTCGCCTCAGCCATGTGTAGGCGGTGCTCTGTTGAGGGAGGAGCCACACGTAGGCCACACAGCCGTGCGTCACCGCAGGAAGAGACGCCGACCCTCTCCTTATGCGAGGCAGACACGCAAAGAGCCTGCAGACGTTTAGACAGTGTCACACATCTCCCGAAGTGTAGATATCGTGGAATGGATCCAAAAACTCGAAATCCTCAGCGGAGGCCGGCGCAGAGCCACAGGTGCTAATGTTAGTGTAAAGCAACACAAGAAAGAATGTAAAAAATGCCTTAATTAATTACGAAGGTGACGCAGCCGATGAGTCAGGCGGCCATCTTCCTTGGCGCCACACCACGCCCCCCGCAAGAACTCTTCTTAATCTTTTGTCTTCAATGTAAAATTGTTTCCTTGACAATTCTCAATAAAAGATTGCTAAGAAGGAATATGAAAGATCATTAATTGCTTCAGAATGGAGGACATTTGCATGCGACATTTCCAGAAACCACAGTTATATTTGTATCTGATTTGAATTGGTTTTATCTATACCTGGCTATATTAGGTTTTACCTGTGAGCCTTGGTAGTTCCCCTTGATGCTGATATTTTCTGGTATAAATATTTCAAAGGTTGCTCTTGGTCTTTAATTTTCAATATAATTCCTGGGAGGAGGTATGTGCAGTTATTAGCTACTCTATAAATATGGCACGTTGTTGTGCAATATTCAAAAGAGTTCAAACCAAATTCTAACTATACTTGATTGGTATTTCAAAATTGTTTCCTCCTGAGGATTTTAGTTTTCACAGGGCAAATATTTTGTTACTGCTCTTAGTTCATGATGCTAAGAGAAAGAATATATATAGCAAAATATATAATTTGCCTGATATATATTCCAGCACTAAGTTGTGCGCACATTCAAAAGAAGAGTTTCAGCAGAGATTTTCTCAGTACCTGATTAGCTGAAGAAAGCTGATCCTGGTCCTCAGGTATTCTGGTATTAGATATGTGGAACACAACAGAGAAAAGACTACCCCTACAAGAAAATTGGGACAAGATGCATCAGATGACTTACAAAGGACATATATAATTAATTGGAGTGAAACATATACGGCCAAGCCATAGACTTGGGGATCATGAAAAAACACTGGAAAGAGGAGGCAATTCATTAATTTATTAATGGTAAATGGAAGCCAAACCTTCTATGCAGTACACAAACTTTGTCATGCATGTTGGTATTAGCTTTTGCCTGGATTGGTGCGGATGACAGGGGGCCAGTCAAAAAATAAACTAATGGCTTCTGTTTTAAAACAGATTGTTCTTTGGTGTGTTTTTACATGACAAACAAGAGCTGCTTAGCACATGGAAGATTCAGACACACGAATTAACCACTAGAGTCTGTCTGGATAGGAATACATCACCACACATTTCTAGGGCCCACTACCCCTATATGTTCTAAGTGAAACCCCCCCTGGCAAATGTCACCAGGAAGGCGATTTTTGTTTTCCTGACTCCCAAAAAGCGTTCCCTGCATATTCTCGGACTAGTGGTATTTACTATTTTAAACTCCAGTGCTAGAATATTTGGGGAAAGTGTTTAATTGTAGCCAGGGACAAATTTGATTAAATATCGCCCAGCCATACTGTGCTAAAATGGCATAATTGAACTGCTACAGCTTTGGCGCGTGGGAATAACATAATCTGGCTCTGCTTATGTAGCTCAACATGATTGAATGTGGCACTGCTCTCCTAACTCGGCATATCAAAATCTGGGTACTGTTTTGGTTGACAGAACATCATTAAATCTGTTACTGCTTTGCTACCTGGCAAAGCTTTGCTCACTGGCATATTCAGAGCTGGCACTTCTGGGGCTTCAGGGCTTAAAAGAATCTAGCTCTGATGTGTTAACGGTATGTGGGAAACTAGAATGACAGTGTGTGTGACAAATAGCCCTTACCTAGATGGGGAAAAGAATGTAAACAAAATCCCAGTACTTAGTACTTTTTGCAGCACATTTACCCCGTGGCATTCCGACTCATGTTTTCAAAGAAAGAATGGCCACCAGACTTTTTTGACACCTTTCTTTCTCCTTCCACATGGCAACGAAAACAGCCCAAAGTAATGCTGGGGAAATGGGTAGAGGTGAAAGCCCCAAAACCATTTGAGACCTGGAAAAAGAGGATGGACACCCTCGACCAATGGGAAGCAAGCACATGGTGCACACAAAAAAGGATGCAACACTCAGTGGGAAAATGTCTGTTGAGAAGCAAAGAGGAAGTTGCATGAACCAGACACAGCACAAGACCACTTATAGTGGGAGAAAACATGCCAGGTGATGGCTCTGTCAGTAACACTCGCATGGAATCCGTCTGGCCTGAGAAAACCCAGAAAATGATAGAAGTACGTTAAAAAGACATCCATGATGAAGCTAACATTATTTGATTGACTTTTGTTTGACAATTTTAACATGCTATTTAAAGATAATAAAGAGCACTAGTCTGGCAACACCAAGAAGCTGGTCAAAGTCTCTGAAGAATGCTTACCTGGCAGAGCCAATAGGCTGGAGAAATACTTTGAAGAACATTATATTGTATTTGATAAATGCTTGCTTGCAAAGTCAAGATAGTTGTGAAACTATTTGAAGAATGCTTGCCTGAAAAAAGGCAGGAGGCTTGTGAAGGTGTCTGTGGAACATGTACCTGATAAAATCAAGACCTTCGTGACAGCCTCTAAGCAGCAGTGCTTGACAAAGCCCAAGAGGTTGACAAGAGACTAGGAGTTACAGCTGCATGAACGACAAAAGGTTGCAAAGTGCCACTAGGAGACCACTAGATGATAAAGGGCAGAGGATGGTGTGAAGGATCCCTTTAAGACAACGCCGATAGGGGGCAGTGGTGAGACCCAGACAAGATGTGAGGAAACCAGCTATTACGCTGCCAACTTTTTTATTATTAAATGTTCTATTTGTCTCCTTTTTAGTCAAGTAGAGAAAATATAAACTTCCCAAATTAAGAGCTTTGCTATTGATGGCGATTGTCCACATGTGCTAACAAGGCTGAGAAGGATTGCCACCTAGCAAAGTTGTAAAAGCCCTAGCTTTTTTGATTATTATTAATAGTAAAATGAAGTGCGAAATCTATCTCAGAAAGAGTGGCCTGCTAACCAGGCCCCCTTTTCACAAAAATCTATGCCAAAGGCATACTGTACACATGCACCCCACTGCACCATTCTACGGACAGAGCTACAGCACCTGCTCTCAAGTGGCACAAGGCAGGTTCAAAGGTCACATGTGACCTTTTGACAGCTGTTGGAACACAAAGAACCTGCAGGCAGAGGCTGCATTAACTCTGATGTAGATTATCAGGTATTACCCAAATTGTTTGTTTACAATTGTTCGAATGAACAATTGACCGAATTTAAAGGGTCACAATTGACCTTTTCACAATTGACCGAATATATATGTATATATATATATATATATATATATATATATATATATATATATATATATATATATATATATATATATATCTCGGTTTGGTAATATATATATATATATATATATATATATATATATATATATATATATATATGGGTGTTGGGGGGGTTTGGCGTTGGGTGGGGGGTTGTGGGGGGTTTCCCCCCACATATATGGTACAATTGACCTTCACAATTCGGTCAATTGTGAAAAGGTCAATTGTCATTCGAACAGTTGTAAAACGAACAATTCGTATATAACCGATTATCATTAACCTAGATATGTCCGTCTGGTAGCAGGTTAAACTACAAAAATATACTGATTTCGGAATGGTGACTGATAGAAACATGATTATCAAATTGGAATCATAATAGTGTCAACCATGTGAGTTCGGACCAGGCACTGTGCATGCAAGGCAGCCTGACTGAATTCCAGTAAATAAGACAAAAGACAGGATGCCTGCCACTGTCAACTCTCTGGGAGGATGGGCAATTCCTCCTTAGCAAGCCCAGTTACTTTCACCGGGAGATCTCCTCAGCGCATGGCATCAGAGAGCCACTTCCATATCAAAGGCCTCACATGAGAGGAATGCTCACAAAAAACCTTTGCCTATGTGGGCATGAGAATGGGTGGGGTTAGGGTAGTCAGAGAGCAAAAGGAGGCTTGAAGAAGGTCTGGGATTCTCTCTCCTTCCAGTCCCTCCACTTTCTACAGAACAAGGCACTCTGGGTATGAGATTAGGAGGAAGAGTCACTTGTCTCAAGGACAAAGAATTAAAGCAGACTTGCTTTCATTAAACCCACTGTGACCATTTACCTAAAAAATAAGGGGTAGCCCACTCCTTCTAAGATTCAATGTTGGACCTCAGGAAGATCCTGCTGGGAAAGTAGTATTTTACACAGCCCTCTGTCAGGGGTGTAGACAAGTGCTTCAAGTGCTACAAATCCTGTGGGCACATTGAGGATGACTTTGCTGAGGACCACGACCAAAACTCCAAATGCTAGGACAGCGGTGATTGCAAAGGATTCACCTTGTCCTGGAGCCCACAGCAGTTTGCTTCACAGCATTCAGAGAAGCCAGAGCAGCCAGCAGGGATGTTGATTTACCAAAATGCCAGGGATAGCGGAGGTGACATCACACACCGGATGAGATCACAGGAAGTGATTTCACATAACCTTTCACCCAATGGCATCAGTTCCTCTTTAATCTCAGTGACATCACAGGAAGTGGCTTGCAGGCATAAAAAAAAGTATGGAAACATACAATTTTTAAAATACCAAACAGGTACTAAAGCAGACAAGAATATTTTAGATACCAACCACATTTTCACAAGGGTCCTGCATTCATATGCCATGGATGGGGACATGATATAAAGGGTACTACCAATAGAATCAACATAAGCTTGGGCACCTATAGATATGCCACTTCAGTATTGTTTGGCCAGTTGCTTCCATATTATGCCAATTATAGCTGCATGTCAGGTGTTGTCATTTTATGTTAAGTAGAGCTCCGACATTGCCAGTTGCTGTGATAATACAATATCCACAAGTCCAATAGACACAAGTTACCAGCAGTGCACAGGAGGATTAATGCTTTAATTAACCATAATGATTTGTTATTTATATAGTGCTTTCGCCAAAGCACTATGCATAATACATATTTGTATACAATTATCTTCCCAACCAAAGTTGGCACTAATTTATCAACCTCAGAAGAATGAAAGGCTGAGATGGCCTTGCTGAGATTCGAACCTGCGACCTGCAGATCACAGATAGATCGCAGGAGCAAGTACTCAACCTGCTGAGCTATCTTACCACTTTGCTATTAAAAATGCAATGCCACAATAAGTAAACATGTAAAAACTGGATGCACAATGTAGACCAGACACGTAATAACACTTATTATGTTTGCTGCAGCCTTGACTTTGCACAGTAAAAAAATGCCATGATGGCACAGTAAGACATACCAAGAATGGCTGCACCAAAATGCCACTCTAACCGCCTAATAACACTCAGCATGCTTACTTAATCATAGATGCCCAGAAAAATATACAATGCCACTTTAAGGAAAGGTTAGGCTGGTTGCACCCAAATGGTAGTCTAGCCAGGAAATTACATATATCATGATTGCTTTATAAGAAACGCCCTGTACAAAGTGTCCAGCCACAGAAAGAAGTGGATAGACTAGCTGCGCCAAAATGCTATTCAAACCACGTAATAATAATTATGATGCTTACTTTATTATAGATGCTCAGTAAGAATGTCATGCCACAGTAAGAAATGACTAGACTGGCTTTACCAAAAAGCCATTCTAACCACTAATAACACATATCATTCCTGCTTCATCATGTAGGCCCATTATGTTTTAGCGCACCTCCCCCCTACCCCACCATTCCCACAACACCCCCTCTCCCTCACACTCTCCTCCAACCACCAACATCAGCTCCTCTGCCTGGCATTCCCTCCATGTCCCTTTTTCTTGTCCCAGTACCTATGTGAGGCAAGGTGCTTCATAGGCAAGTGCTGGGAAGAGGAAAAGTAGGACTAGGAGTAATGAAAATTACCAGTAAGTAATCGAGGCATTGAACACAAGCACACACATTCACAAACCAGTCACTTGCTAATTTACACATGCTTCCACTGACCATGCACTCACACGCACACCCAGCCACCCATACATCATGCACTCACTCATCCACACACTACATAATATCAATATAAACACACCTTAAAATAATACATGTTCTTACCATTTCCCTGCATCCGTTTCTCCGAGGAACTCTTCAGCAGGCAGGCCTCTGACTGTCATGCTCCACCCACGAAAGGAACCAGTTCCCATTCCTGTCATGCACAGAGCAGAGGAACCAGAGGCCTCCATGTCCTGGGGGTGGCTTGAATTTAAAAAATAAACATTTTTTTTTTTAAATCACTTTGACTGACTTCAAAAAGACTCTGAGCCCCTGCCCAGGACATACGGTTTCTCTGTCTCTGCAGCCCCTAAGGAGGGGTCGCAAAGACAGTGCCAGAGGTCATACAGGAGTTGCCAAGGGTTGGGGTTGTGACCCCCGGTGACCCCCAAATGACGTCCTTGGCAGCCTGGTCTTCTGCTTTCATCACTCAAACCACTTCAAACTGAATTTGTACTATGCTCACTGCTTTTAAAGTGCCAGGACATCCTGTGCTGCCTTTGGCACTTGTCTCTGAACTTCGAACTGCTGCTTGCATCCATCGCACTGGTTCAGTGCAGCATCACCCCAGCAGATAATGTAACCTGCCCAGCTCGAGCACCAGCGCACCGTACAGATGACTTTAAACTGCTGCGTTTTTTAACCAAACATTGAACCACCAGGTCTGCTTATCACGGCTCGACTTGCTTCATTCATTGACCAAAACTGAGGTACTCAGCGTTTCAAACAACACTCAATCATCAAACTGCTCCTGGTGATGCATCAAATTTTAATGCTCGATGTTGCCTTCAGAGAGCGCCACACGAACCAGACTTGACCCTGACTAGCTGACTGGATTCAACACAACCCGTTGCCTTTGTACCCGGTTTGACCCCCAAGCATCGCATCTCGAAGCCTAGTCCAGGCCAGACAAACTGGCTGAGAACTAAAATCACATACTATTGAGGCCCCAGTCCTTTTGGTCCATTTTTGGGGGCTTAGTGACTGGTTACAGCCCTGGTTACATCTTATTAGTGAACCAGTTCCTTTGAGTGAAAATTGTTGCATTCTTGTCTTTTTCCTCCCTGCCTACACATACTTGTTCTGCATTTCACAGGGGTGTATTTATATAGTGTTTTTAATAGTTAGTCATTCAGTCGTATGACTGATGTGTTTAATTAAAGTATTTATCTTTTTATAGAACTTTGATTGCAAATTCTTTTATTTTGGAAGATGTGTACTGTTGCTATTTGGATTTTTATTGTCTCACATTCATACTCTTAACAGAGTATAGCCTTCCCTTGGGAAATGCTACCACAAAAAGCAAAGAAGGTATATTGCTTGGCTGTACCTGTTTTACCTTTTATGATTGGAATCACTGTTGGTTTGTAGAAGAGTGAGGGCTGAGAAGGCGGTTTAGCCAATGCTCATTTGTGTACTCCTGCAAGGCAGTAGTCATTTTATCCCATTGGTGGCAGTTCTGGGATTTGATACAGACTGCACCTGCAGCTTGGTCTTCCAAAATAAAGGTTTGTGCAATCAAAGTTGGAAACACTAATTGACATTTTTGTTACTATGGAACTGGACATGAGCGTTGATCATGATCAGGGGTTGAGAGCCAGTACCCTCCATGAGCTCAGTCAAGAGCGGCTTGACTAAGGCTCTTGAGGAACCAGGCTTTTGAGAAAGCTAATGGGGTGGTGGGTTAACAATTGTCCAGTAGTGCTCTTATACCCATTTCTCTGGGGGGCATGGAAATGGAGTGGGCCAGAAATGGTGGTTTGCAAAACTGGCAGGTTACAGAAAGGGACAGTTATGGCGGTCTCCACAGTTCTTACCAAAGGGTGGGTAGGGTGGTCTCCTGGAGGTCCCTGAGCTCCCACAGGATTCAGGAATCACTTGAGTCCTGTGCTTCTGTAAGGTCCAAAGGTTCCATTAGGTCACAGGTGAGTTGCACTGTGGACCAGCTACTCCCAAAGGACTTGGTTCAGCCGTATGTGGAGAGGGAAGACATCTTTGATTGGTTTGAGGCACTGGAACTTGCCTTCCAACTTCAATAAGTAGAAGAAGAGTTATGGGGAGCAGCCCCTGTGAGCCGTCTGCCAACAGCTGGTACTGATGCAATCAGTTGACAGAGCCCATGTATACCAAAATGAAGGGCACTATCTTCAGGAATTTATGCAAACTCCAGAACATTACCTCAGGAGCTTTAAAGAGCTCACCAAAGAGGGAAGTCAAAGATTTTAGGCATTTGCACATCAGTCCTTAATGTATCTATTTCTATGTATTTCTAGAGCGCCAAAGCCCTAGGCATCCAGGCGCTACATTGAATGAAAACAAGCGAACACAGAATAAAACAAGACAAAAGAATAGTAAGAAGGTCTGCCTATGCAAATAGTCCAATTTTCTAAAGGTTTCTTGAAGGTGAGATGATTATTTTCTTTCCGCAGGTGCTCTGGGAGCTCATTCCAGGCCTGTGCGATCAGAGAGGGGAAGGACCACTCATTCCCCCGAGTTCTTTTGAACCTTTGGACAATTAAACTGTGTGCACCAGAGGACGTCATGCTTCTAACTGGCTTATATAACTCAAATTACTCCTTCAGGTAGCACGGTGCAATCAGAAACAGACACTTATGGCCTAGCGTGAGTATCGTAAACTGCACTCTGGCTACCACAGGGAGCCAATGAAGTTCCCTGCGGGCCGTGGATACCAGGTCTCTACGTACAATGTTGTACACTACACGTACAGCATAATTTTGAAGCTTCTGAAGCTTGTTCATACATTCCTTGCTTGCTCCCCCAAAGCATTGAGTTGCAGTAATCGAGCCGCGGTAGAATGATAGTCCTAACCAACTTTACACGATTTGTCTCAGTAACCAGAGGGCAGATCTGTCTAAATGGTAGTTGGAATCTTTGACTATATAGTTAACGTGAGCGTCCACATTGAGCGAGGCCTCCATGAATGTGCTAAGAGTTTTTTGACCGTATTGGTCACAGGAATATTGCCTCCGTCAATACAGAAGCTCTTATATTCCTTGCTTAGGCCGTTATGGGCATCATTAGACCCGTACACCATGAGCTCAGTTTTAGTAGCATTTAGGTAAAGACAGTTAGAGGACATCCAACCTTTGATGAGCGTGTAGATTTTATTTAGCTTTTCCTGGTAAATTGCATAATCTCCACTCAGTTCCATAGAGAGCTGGAAATCATCTGCATAATTGGCAAAAAATACCCCCAGTCTCTCTATTTCATCACACAATGGTTGGATGTAAGAATTAAAAAGAGAAGGGGATAAGCAAGGCTCTTGTGGAGTGCCACACAGGATTGGCTCAAGGTCAGGTGAAACATCTCTCCAACATGGGTCACAGGTAGCACATTTGACACTTTGAAGGCATGTATAATTTGGTTGCATGTGGGAATATCCTTAAACATTGTGGGATGAAGTACATGAACTTACGCCAGCATTGTGTGGTCATCTGATTTCTTTTTTTTTTTATAACTCTATTTATTGAGTTTAAACAACACAACTTAAAGGAACAAACATGGATGAGACATGAATCATCGGTATGCATAGGATGAAGACAGCATGGCAATAATAACAACTAGCATGAGCCCCCCGGGTCAAGGGCCGCGGGACGTCAATAGGTCGAGGCCGGCAAACAGTGTCAACAGTACTACCAATGTACCCCCACCCGCTGGTCTCAGTGGAGATCTAGCCATTTTCCCCATATTTTTTCAAATTTACGGGGGCAGTTATAAATCCGGCGCTCTGTGGCTGCGCACCTGTCCAGTTCGTTACTCCAGCGGTTTAGACTCAGTGGGTCGGCGGATCCCCAATTGGCTGCGATAAGTCTTTTGCTTGCCCCCAACGCAATTGCCAGAAACAGTTTCTCATATTTAGATAGATCTACTTCCCCCCCGATGCCCAAGAGTATCATCTTGGGATCCCTAGGGATTGGTGTCGCCAGAGCGGCTGAGATTGTGTTAATACAGTCCACCCAGAAGACCTGTATCACCCGGCAGTCCCATATCATATGGTAGAAGGTGGCGAGTTCGTTTTTGCATCGAATGCAAGTCCCGTCTTCTATTCCACACCATCTGGCCATTACGGCGCGTGAGTGGTATGAGCGATGGAGGATCCTCAACTGTATTAGTCTGAGCTTGGATTCTATGCCAATTTCCCTGGGGAACATTAGTGCTTCCACCCAATCTTCAGGTTCCAGGGTTCCTACGTCCCTTTCCCACTTTGCTTTGAGCCCGTCAAGCTGTGCCGCCCCGAATGAGTTAAGGGCCTGATAGAGGGTGGAGGTGACCTTAGAGGAGATGCGCTGCGGGAGAACATTGGTCTCAATGGGAGAGCAGGGGGGTATGATCGTCATGTCAGGGAATTGGGTGCGGATGGCGTGGGTCAGTTGCACATGCCGAAACCGGTCCATGGGTGCAAGGTCGAATTGTTCTCGCATAGTTTCAAAGCCCAGGATGTGCCCCCCTTGTATCACATGTGCTAGTGTGTGTATTCCCTTTGCTTGCCAGTGATCAAAGGAGCCCATTTTCACTATTTCCGGGAGGAGCACGTTGTGCCATATGGGTTGTGTCAATGTTGGCTGTCCTTTCCAGCCGATTAGCTTGTGCGCGTCCCGCCAGGCTCGCCGGATGTGGTGGGTCATTTTGGGCAGCGCTGGGAGTTGATCGTGGGTGGCATAGAGGATTTGCAGCGGTGTTAATGGGGCCATAGTCTCCAGTTCAATGCGGGTGTGCGGTAGTGTGTGGTCTGCATGCATCCAATCATTCACCACCCCTATCTGTGTGGCCAGGTAATAAGTGCGTATGCAGGGTAACCCTTCCTCCCATACTGATCTCTGGAGCGTATCAAGGGCGATCCTGGATTGTTTCCCACCCCATAGCAGTGTGCGCAGGTTCTTGTCAATGAGTGCGAAGGTTTCTCGAGGGATGGGGAATGGGGCATTCTGGAGGACATATAACAGTCTGGGGAGGGTCATCATTTTGAATAGTGCGGCGCGGCCCATTAGCGACAGAGGGAGTGATTGCCAGTGGGGGGTGTCTCTATTAAACCGCTCAATTACTGGTTGAAGGTTAAGTTGGAGGAACCTTTCGAGTGTCGGATCAAGCCGTATACCGAGGTATTTAAGTTCCCTAATAGAGACGTGGTATGGACAGGTCTCCGGGATCGCAGGCTCGCCACCCTGAATCGGGAAGAAGATGGTTTTGGCATCATTGACCTTTAGGCCCGCAAAGCACTGATATTCTCTGAGGATGAGGGAGACAGCCGGGCACGAGATGCTCGGGTTACTGAGGTATATGAGCAGGTCATCCGCATAGAGCGAGAGGCGATCTTCTCCCCCTCCTGGCCAAGCAAAACCGGTCCAGTTGGTGCTAGCTCTAAGTTCAATTGCTAGCGGTTCGATGGCCAGGAGGAAGAGGAGTGGAGATAGCGGGCATCCCTGTCTCGTACCCCGACCCAAGGGGAACGATTTTGAGGATCTGCCGTTCACCCTCACCGTGGCCTCCGGGGATGCATATAGAAGTTTAACCCATGATATAAATGTCTGCCCCAGGTTCATCCTAGCCATGATCTCCCACAGGGCATCCCATCCCACAGAGTCAAACGCCTTCTCAAAGTCCACCGCCAGGAGGGCGAGTGGGGCTGGTATTTCCTTTGCCCTGGACAGTGCCAACTGGACTCTGCGTAAGTTCATTCGGGTTGATTTATTGGGCATGAAGCCGCATTGGTCTGGGTGGACGACGGTCTTAATAACCTGCAGTAGTCTGTTAGCAAGTGTTCTGGCGAGGACCTTTGCTTCGCCGTTAATCAGGGATATTGGGCGGTAGGAGGCGCATTCGTCCGGAGGCTTCCCAGGCTTGTGTATAACTACTATGCATGCCTTCCTGAGGTCTGGGGGGAGTGCTCCTAGTTCTCTGCTGCGTAGGAACATGCGGTGCATGTGGGTAGTTAGCATGCCACCAAGGTATTTCCATGTCTCTGTCGGGAACCCATTGGGGCCCGGGGTTTTCCCGGGTTGGAGCTGTGCCAGCGCCTCTTGCACCTCGGTATCAGTGATGTCCGCATTCAGGAGATCCGATTGGTGCTGGGGGAGCATCGGGATCTCGATTCGGTCGAGGTATCGTGAGGGTTCAATTGACGGGTTCCCGGTGGGTGGGGAATAGAGATGTTTGTAGTAGGCGGCGAATGCCTCCACTATGTCAGAATCCTCTGTCAACAGTGTTTCATCCTGAGATCTGATGGCCCTTACGTGTCCCCTGCTTTGTTCGCGTCTCTCCAACCAGGCCAGAGTCTTGTTAGCTTTGTCGCCCCGTTCATATATTTGGCTCCAGACTAATTGGTGCGCAGTCCGTGCGTTATCTAGTCATAGATTACTAAGGGCGTCTTGTGCCGTGAGCATCGCCTCCTTTGCTTCTTGGGTGCTTTGAATTAGGATTTGTCGTTCACACTCCAAGACGCGTGCTTCTGCTTCTCTGACCTCCCGGACTTGACGTTGTTGGTAGGCGTAGACCGCTGAGATAGCCTCCCCCCGAAGGACTGTCTTGTACGCCTCCCAGATCGAGATCGGGCAGTCCACGGAGCCCTCGTTGAGTTCAAAGTATTCCACAGTCTTTTTTTCCAGCTCCTCAGCAATTTCCGGGAGACGCAGATGATATGTGTTTAGGCGCCAATTACGATCTGGGCGGCGGCAGGAGTTTTTGATGGTTAGAAGGAGCGGAGAGTGGTCTGAAATTCCCCTCGCGAGGAATTCACGCTGTGGTCTATGTTGCGGGGGACGAAAGCATAATCAATCCTGGAGAACGATTTATGGACACCCGAATATAAGGAAAAGCCTGTCTCGTCTCCATGAAGTGAGCGCCATCTGTCCGTTAGTCCCATGGCCTCGGCGAATGCAGCGAGCGGTGTGGAGGTGGGGCGTGTTCCAGATCTCCTATGGGTTCTATCGGCTGCGATGTCCATAACTTCATTAAAGTCCCCTCCAATCACCCACGCATCGGCTTCTTCTGCCAGGAGCAAACACTGTAGTTCGGAGAGCAGTTCTTTCGTCCGCGTGGGGGGGGCATAAATTGCTGCCAGGCCCCATTTCTCACCCCAGATGTCCGCTAGCAACACTACATAGCGGCCCCGTGGGGTCTATCCTGGCCTTCCTAACCTGGAGAGGGATACGCTTGTGAATGAGTATCATTGTGCCCCTGGCACCTTTCGTGAATCGGGCATGGTAAGTGTGCGAGTAGTTGGATCTTTTGAAGAAGTTGGTGTTTGTGCCTATCAAGTGTGTTTCGTTTAAGAGGGCAATGTCCGGCGAATGTCGGTTCAGGTACTGGAGTACCAGTCTGCGCTTTATGCTGGAGCCGAGGCCGTTGACGTTCCAGGACAGTATGGTTACCTTGTTGGGGTGCATCTTATCTGCGTGAGTCCTTCTGGTAGGGCGTCTGGCAGGATGAGTGGCATTTGCACTTTTTTGGGGGCGTGTGTCGGTATCTTCTTAGGGGAGACCTCCAGGGGCCTTTCCGTACTGAAATGCCTGATGACCGGCAGACCATCGCGTCCACAGTCCCGACCAAGGAGAGTGCATGTTTACCCTGCTTACATTCGTCTGCTTCCAGCCTTTTTGTCTCGTGAATACGTTTCCTTGGGTCCCCAAAACTCCCCCCACCCTGTACTTCCCCCCCAACTGGGAGCACCTGTCGCCCAAACATTAAACTTTAAACTTATAACTTGGTGAACTGCAACTTCCTGGTGGTAACCACTGCGGGATCACCCGACTGCGCTTGGGACTGCGGTGCCTAGACGGTGGCGGCCGCAATAATGTAGTTGCCGTGGTATCCCGTGGCGAGTTCAGTTCTATGGTGCCCAGACCTCATCCGTTCCCTGTGGT
This sequence comes from Ambystoma mexicanum, assembly GCF_040938575.1. Classification (NCBI taxonomy): domain Eukaryota; kingdom Metazoa; phylum Chordata; class Amphibia; order Caudata; family Ambystomatidae; genus Ambystoma; species Ambystoma mexicanum. The sequence goes on from NC_090924.1 coordinate 1,046,874,912, forward strand.
ATTTCTGGGGGAGCGCTGTGGCGATTCGGTTTCCGAGACTGTCTGAGTGTGGGGTGGCGAGTTCTGCCCAGGTCCGGGTTTGCGAACAGACGGTCCAGAGGGCGGGCGTCGGGCCGCAGGCCCATTGAGGATTTGCGTTTCAAGCCAGTCCCATGCTTCTTTGGGGTTGTGAAATAGGTGGGTTGTGCCCTCATGGTGGACCTTGAGCATCGCTGGGAAGAAGAGAGCGAACTTGATTGATAAGGAGTGGAGTTTCTTCTTGACAGAATCAAACGATTGGCGGGCCTTTTGGACCTCTTTAGTATAGTCCGGGTAGAACCCCATTTTGTAGCCATTGTATGTGATTGGACCGGAGGCCCGTGCCATCTGCAGGATAGCGTCTCGGTCCCGATAGTTGAGGAGACGTGCAATTATTGTTCTGGGCGGGGCTCCTGGGGCAGGTCAACCGGTGGGTACCCTGTGTGCTCTTTCGATAGAGAAGAATTTCGACAGTTTCCTGGGGGCGAAGATGTGGGTCAGCCAGTCTTCTAGGAAAAGTTCGACACTGGGGCCTTCCTCTTTTTCCGGGATCCCGAGGATCCTGAGGTTATTGCGACGTGCCCTGCCCTCACTGTCTTCGGCTCGGTATTCAAGTTGGTTGACTTTTTGGGCAATTATGGCAAGTTGTTGCTCCAACTGGCGGACGTTATCTTCTGTGTCCGACACTCTTTGTTCCGCTTCTCCGACCCTGGACGATAAGTTACGGAGATCTTGGCGTAGGAGAGATACTTCCGTGGAGACCCCGCCTATTTTGAGTTCCAGCGATGTTCTCGAGTCCCCAATTGCCTTCATTACATCATTCAGGGAGAGTTTGGGGGTCCTGAGTTTCTTCCCTGTTGCCTGGTTCCACCAGGCTGTGTGTCTCCTGTCGCGAGGGGGCCTCCACAGTGTAGAGGTCCATTTTACTCTGCAGGGTCTGCCGCTTGGCCTTGTCTTTGCCCATGTCCAGGGCAGTAGTTTGTGTGTTAATTTAGGCCCGGGTGGATCGCGTGGATGTCCCTCAGGGATTGTCGTGGAGGCCAAGTTGGGGTGGGCTTGTCAGGCGTCTATCTGTTGCCCCTCTGTCCTTGATCCTGAGCCCCGGTGATGCTATGTAGGTTGCTGAGAGCCAGCCCCCTGTTCTGGCATGCTCGATGGAGGGTCCGGAGTTTACTGGGGGGGGTTGTCTGTAGTTCACCGTGCGTGATCCCTCCAGGAGTTATTCCCCCTTTGTGGGGTGTACGACCAGTGGTTTATGCCAATGGGGCGGTATGGGCCTTTGCTCCCTCTGCAGTCACGCCCCGAGGATGGTCAGTCCGCTAGGCTTTTGGGGAGTAGATGCTTATTGGGGAGGGGGGTGTGCCTTCAGTCCCCGCTGCTCCTCACTGTTGTTGTCTTGGAGTGTGCCGCCTCCCTCATGCTGGTCCCTGTCCCGCAATTCGCCGGATTAGGGTGGGGGAGGTTGCCCGTATCCTGCTGTTGCTGCTGGGGGGAGCGCGGCCTTGCGTTGCCTGCGCCGTCACTCCACCCCAGGTGCCTCTGCCTCGCTGATGGGGGGGGGAATTTGTGTGGCCCAGTCCAGCAAGTGTTTTTCCCCCTCCGGCAACGGGGAGCGCGCTCAGCCCCCGTATGCCAGCTCCTCCGCGGGCGTGTCTGCCGCACCGCCGGGGGACACTGGAGAGGCGCGGGACACTGTCCAGTTGTTCGCGGGGTTGGCGGTCGGGGCTGCGCGTGCCTTGTGGTGTCCCCAGGCTTCTCTCCTTCCCCACTGCTTCCAGCCTCAGGTGTCTCGACGCTCGGGGGTGGGGGGAGCCTGTTCTGGTGCCTCCGAGGGGCCGCTCCGTGCTGCCAGCTCCCAGCCGCCAGGGGATCAAGTTGCGCGGGATGCCAGCCGCTGTCGTGCCGCAATTCGGTGCCGCTTCTGGTCGCCACCTCGGATTCCAACGGTAGTCCGCAGGCGTGCCCTCGCCAATCGTGATCCGGTGGTGGTTCGCTCCCCGGGGGGCCAAGGCCGCGGCCGCTCGAGGGGGGAGGGGCGGAGCAGCTGCTCACGTCCGTCCGGCAATGGAGGCAGGAATCACGCCGACGGACTCCAGGGCGTTTCTCATGATCCCGGGTCTGATTCTACCCCGGATTGCAGGGTTCGCCGCCTGGATAGGTGGGCTGCCTCTGTGTTGCCCGAGGTCGGGCGTTTTCAAGCGATTACAGGCTTTTTTTTTAAGGATATGTTGTCGCAGCCGCCGGGAGCTGATGCCTTTAGCTCCTCATGCGCGGCTCGCGCATGCGCAGTCCCATCTAATTTCTTAATGGTGAGACATCCTACAAAGGGATAATGGTGTGAGACATTGTGTGTTTCTCACCTATATTGGTAATTAATGTCAGGTATTTATTATCAGGTTTTATATATGTTATCAGTTGTTATCCCGCAGTTCGCCATGTTTGCGGGATTTAGGGCCTGATTTTATCCTTGCCCCCTCCCTTCTCTGATGTTATTCTGCTGGCTATCATACAGAACAATGTGGCATGTATACCATCACATTTCGCGCTTTGCTTATATGCCCAAACACGTTCTTACATTCAAAGGCATTGCCAAGCGTTTTATCCTCTGCTGTTCACGGTTTCCAAGTGGCAGCAGCCACCTTGGAATCCGTACTTTTTCCATATGTAGTCACATGACCTGGATGGCTACTCCTGCGTGACAATGTTTTTGTTACTGATTTCCGTTATTTTTCTACTTTTTTAATCACTGTGCTATCTCCGCTATGTGTATAGATGTAGATTCAATGAAACGCAATAGACTGCCCATCTTCTGATGGCTACTCCCATCTCCTGCACACCTATCTGTACTGAAGATAACCTATCAGTCAAAACTTTATAGAGATAATATGCTTAAATATTCAATGTAGTTTCTCTAAGACACGTTTTGTCAGTTTAAAACAAGCACAATTTATTAATAAATTCTTAAATAAGAGATGACTCTCATGGTTCATCTATTACATCTGCCAAATTACATTTTTTGTCATAAGTTTTAAATTACAATTTTTGCATCACGACAGAATTCAACATTCATTGTACATTTACATATGCATTACAAAGTATATGTGAGTTTCTAAAATACATTTCTTAATCATAAATGCTCTATGCGTTTCGAGAGATGACTCTTCCTCAGGAGCAGTAATTTGTGCCAAATTTTCATCAATTATCAATATTCAATTATTCCAACATTTTCTTGTTTTTGTTTTTGAAAACCATAGTTACACCACATTTTTCGTTCACTGTCTTTCGTTCCAGTGTGAAGTAATGGGTACTCGTCCTCTGTTAATGCGAAAAAGGTACGGTATTCTTATAATGCAGAATGAACTTATATTAGAATTCTGTAAAAGTGGGCTGTAGAGCAAAGTAAGATGTTAATAATTTAAATAAGTTCTTTACCTTAAGGAGTTCTATGTATGTTCTAGATGAATGATGGACGCTTGGGTCTCATCTGTTCTATGTCCATACAGTTTCTGCCGTATTTTTCTTTCCTGTAATATGTATGCAGAGTTCAGATAGGGGCTACACCCCTTTCTTTTGGGCTATTACAGCTAAGAAGATCTTACTTACAAGCTGGTCAAAGAGTTCTTCTGGCCATCCTCAGTGCGGTTACCATGTCTATTCTTACCTTATGTGTCGGATTTCATACGTGATCCACCTGTTTAAGGAGGATGGGTTATATTAGGGAATTGTGTCTGTTGTTCACCCCAAATGCAAGGCAGACAATCCATCTTGGATCTATATAATATAATATGCATCTATCCGACACACACCGTTTTACCTGGTAGTGTTTCACGTGAACGCAGCGGGTTGGTCTCTAACAGTAGGTCCTAGCTTTCACTTTCGCTCGTTCCGTGCTCGTGACTCTCTCTGTAAAGAAAGTTAAATGTGTCGTGGTTAGGAGTGATACCCTAGTTCTAAGTGTTTCCTAATCTCTCTCATTCTTTCTGCTGAAAAGTGGGCACTTACTCGTCCTGTACGGCATTCGCTTCAGGAGTCCCTGTCTCCACTGTTGTGTTAAGTGCGAGCGTGTTGCCAAGCAACGTTTTTCTACGGACGTGCCATTACGTTACACGTGACCTCTCAGTGTGATTGTGGAAATTGTAGTCTTACTTAAAAATGTTAGGGCCTCATTACAAGTATGGATGTCGCCATGCCGCTATTAGCGACATGGCTACCCCCATACCGGGTACCGGGTCCCCGGAATGGGGAAGTACCGGGCCATTCCGACCTTGGAGGGCCCAGTAATTCCCCTTCCCGGGAACCCAGACCCGGTACATCCCCATTTCCTTTCGCGCCCCATATGGCTCAATGGGAATGGGGAGGATGCAAACAACGGGCCCGCAAATGATGGGCCCCTTGTTTGAATCCTGGTCTGCTCGCGGGACCCGCTGAGGACACCTGGTAAAACCAGGCATCCTTAGCGGGTCCCGCGAGGAGACCTCGTAATGTGGCGGTAGAGGGATAACGGGGCCGGCATCTCTACTGGCCCCGTTAACCCTCTACTGCATGCCTCGTAATGAGGGCCTTAGTCTTTTAGGAGATGATTCATGCTGTTATCTACGTTTAGGACATTGTTTAATGGTTCAAAGAGACTGGTTAGAGGAACTCCCTGTTAAATATATGTTGGCTATGTTGGTAATAATATTATTAATTCAAAGAAACGTATGCAATCAGCTACCTGTTAAGTATATGTTGACTGTGTGGGTAATAACAGTATAGTTCAATATAATTTCAACCGTGGATTCATTTAAGGAAGTGGTCAAGTTCCCATTATTTCACAAAGGTGATTCAATTAGGCTATTTTCTTTCTCATTCACATTGGTGCTTAGGTCTACATTTTGCGAACTCAATCTCAATTATTCACAATCTCTATTAACATATCATCAACTGTATGCGGGCAACATGTTTTAACCCATTTCCACTAATTTTTACTATTGACTCATTGATGTTACATTGGTCAATCTCGATCTTATATTTGTGTATAGTTGTTGAGTTACTCAAGGGTCATAAGAATCATGGAAATCATAAAAATATATTCAGTGAGAATTTTCGTTCATCCCACGCAGTTCCAAAGCTTCTAATTTGTATATCCAAAACATTTCCCTGCGAGATAGTATCTGTTGCAAGTTGCCACCTCTTGGTGGTTTGGTCACTTTCTCCAACAAAACAAATCTTAGTTGTGAAATTGTATGGTGTTTATTCATAAAATGCCTTGCTACTGGCGATTTGGCATTTTTTGTACGGATGTTGGACTTCTGCTCTGAGATTCTGTCCTTCACTTTCCTTGTGGTCTGTCCTACATAGTACATAGTACTGTCCACATGGGCAGATCTGTGCGTATATTACCAGTTTGCTTTCACATCTAGCATACTCTCATAATTCAATTTTTTGGCCTGTGTGGCAGTGGCAACAATTTAGACACAGGAATGTCCCTTTCTTGGGTTTTGCAAGGAAGAGTTGGTTGTTCGTTTCTATACTTTCAGCATTTACCAATGTATCTCGCAGGTTCCTCCCCCGTGTGTAAGCCATCAGTGGCATTTTTGGAAATAGCATGCTAAATTGGGGATCCAATATCGTAATTTTCCAGTTTTTTGTGAGCATTCTTTTGATTTGTGGGCTTTGTTGTGTGTATTCTGATAAATATATCAGAGGATGTTCTTCCTTAGTGTGGTTTGGTTAAGGTCTTAGTAAGTCTGACCTATTTTTCATTCTATACTTCGTAACTGCTTCCGTCACAATTGTATCTGGGAAGCCCCTTTCTTAAAATCGATTGATTTGATCTTGTTCGGCTGTATGGTAGGCTCTGTCATCTGAGACTATGCGTCTGATCCATAAAAGTTGACTGAGTGGAAGATTATTTTTAAGATGTTGCGGGTGATGACTTGTGTAGTAGAGACTATTGTTGACATCTGCTGTTTTTCTGAAGATGGTGGTTTGTAGTTTGTTATCTTTTGGAATAATTTTAACATCAAGAAAGTGTATTTCTGGTGTACTGATTTCTAAGGTGAATTTGATTTTTGCGTTACATCCTTTTAGGAAGTCTACGAAGGAAGCAAGTTCACTAGCTGCTCCTTTCCAGACGCCAAAAATATCATCACTGTGTCTTTTCCACATGGCCAATTTACTTGACCATGTGGAATTCTCCAGAATATGACGAATTTCAAAATAGAACATAAAAATGTTAGTATATTTATTTATTTATTTTATTATTAATATGTTATAGCTTATTATAAGCTTTTCACATGACATAAAAAATACATTTAAGAGAGAAAAATTGATCATTTAAAATAAATACTAGTATATTAAATTAATGAAAAAATAGTGGTATAAGAAACAAAATAAGCAGAAGAGGAAAAGAGAATTGAGAATAAGAAACGAGTAACATTCAGAATTCAAAGTTAAGAGGATATATGAATGTATCCATGATCCACCAGTGAATGAGTATTAATTCTTTTACATGTTCAAGACTTCAAGTCCAGAGAGCAATTGCTGATGGGAAATTTATAAACTGTTTTTTCCTAATAAAAACATTCCCGAAATAGAAAAATGAAAAGAAGGAGAACATCCATGAATTGGCAGTTTGCTATATGTTTATGCCCAATGATTTCTCAACAGTCATCCAAACATTGTACATAGCAATGTATAATTTCATTCCTTTTCCCCTTGCATTAACGGCTCTTTGCCAGAATTCATTGCTGCCAATGTGTTCCAGGTTATGGACAAAATCTGTGTAAAATGTTATGTAGACCTTTATCATAGCGACACATCTAGTAAGAACATGTTTGCCCGTTTCAGTTTCCGTTCTGTCCTTACACAACCTGCAGAAACGTTCAGGTAAGGGGAGATTGTTCTTAATCCCACTTATGGCCAGTACAGGCAACTGATCGATCCTTAACAAAAGAATGAATTGTCGTAGCCGTGGCGAAGGGCATAGATTCAGATATGGCAATGGTTTCTTAAGAGTGTAATTCATGAATTGCACAAATTTATAGCGCTTTAGATTTTCCAAGTGCGCAAAATTGCTGATCCAATCGTGTAATTCAGATTTCTTGGCTAGCGCTCTCAGCACAGGAGTGGAGACCACTTGTTGTTTTTGGGTCCAGCCAATCTCTTCAAGATATTTAACGATGTTCTTTTTCATAAAAGAATATGAAGATGCTTTGTTGATTTCGCAATGAATCGCTACTAACAATAAATTGGCTGTATCAGGTGTTGCTTTTAGATATAATTCGGCTCTTTTCCTGAGTACAAGAGACTTCCAGGAAATAAGGCCGAGCTCTAATCTAAGAATGGCCATTGGGATACAGCCCGGGAGACCGAGTATTTTTTTCCAAAATTTTCCTTCGAGGGTTTGAAGCCAGTCAAGGTCTATCAATTGCAATGCCTCCAGGCCATAGATTATCATTGGTGTTAAGACCTGAAGGTACAGTTGGCGTGCTGCCCAGATGGTATAGCCACAATAAGATGTAGAAAAACGATAAATAAGTGCTGTTACTTGGGCAGCTCTAGTGATTCTGATTTGTTTGCAAATGGTATAGTGTCCCGTGGGCTCAACCTCGACACCCAGATATCTATAATATGGGGTATATTTGATTGTCGTCCCATATATGTTTAGACCAATTCTTGCAGTCTTCTTGGAACTGAACATTACCATCTGTGTTTTGTTTAGATTAATAGCCAGCCCATTCGATTGAGTATAGGACCATAGTGCCTCAGCTGATCTACGAATGCCGCTAATGGTGTGGTCCAAGATAACTAAATCGTCAGCATATGCTAGCACTACACAGTGGGTGGATCCAATCTTAGGGGGGCAGTTATTTTCCAATGATAGTACTTTAGGTATATCATGAACAAACAGGTTGTACAGTATTGGTGCCGTAACACATCCTTGTTTCACGCCACAGTTTTGGTTGATCTTATTAGTCATATTCCCTTTAGCGTCCAGCTTCAGGGAAACTGTGGTATTGTAGTGCAATAACTTGAGGTAATGTAGTATTTCTTTAAGACATCCCAATTTTTCAAGTTTGGCCCATAGTAGTTCCCTGGGGACTAGATCAAAGGCGGACTTGAAATCTATGAACAAGGCGTATAAAGGTGGATTGCCTGATGTTCTGGCCTTGTTACAAAGAATATCCATTACTACCAGGTTGTGTGTAGTAGAATATCCGCTTCTAAATCCACATTGGAAACAGTCAAGAATCTTTTCTCTGTCTGCCCATGTTTGGAGTTCCTGGAGAAGATATGCTGCAAATAACTTGCCCGTGCAGTCCAGCATAGAAAGTAGACGATAATTACCAGGATCTGTGCGGTCGCCTCTCTTATATATAGGAATCAAGATTGCTGTCTGCCAGGATTCGGGGATTTGGCCTTCCTTCAGAATCTTTTTAAAGAGGATCTCGAGTACCTCTGCCCAGTACTCCGGGTTGCTCTTTAATACGGCATTTGCTAAGCCATTGGGTCCCGGAGCTCTTGAGGATTTGAGCTTTTTTATCCTAATTATCAGAGATTCGACTGACACTTTAAATGGGATCGAAGGTAGATCCAGGGGCATCCTCTCCTGTGACTTTGCCTGGTCCGTGCCGTTCCGAGTTTTCAGGAATTCTTCCCATTGGCTTATGCCGATTGAATTGGTTAAGGGGATACTGGTATCACCACGAGCCATGCTCAGTAATCCCCATATGTTTCGGGAGTTCCCCGTACATAGTGTTTGAACTGTTGTTTGCCATTTAAGCAATTTTGTTGCATAGCGTTTCTGCTTTAGCCATGTTCTATAGGCATTTTTCAGCTTCTTACTTAGAGACAGATAATTGCACGATGTAATGGAAGCTTTACGTAATTTCCTCAGGTCAGCTCTTAGAGTTCGTTTGGCATCTCTAATTTCGATATCGAATGTATTAGTGGTCTTGGCCTCAGGGGCCCGCATATTTGTTTTAGTCGCTGCATAGGTGTTTGAGAATGCTGCGATCCATTCTTCAATCTCCTTGCTGGTCATGGCCAAGAGTTCTGTGTGGCACAGGTTGGGATAGTTGATTGTATGTTCTGTGGCTCGTTTAATGTTGTTGTCAGACTACCTTATCTTGGAGAGAGCATGGTTCGTCTTCAACTCACCAGTAGGTTTATGCGATGTAACTTGAGTAATATAATTGAAAGAGAGTGTAAGAGTCGCGTGGTCGCTCCAATCATTGTCCTTGATCTTCATATCTGTGACCCAGGTGGTCATGGTGGGACTTGCGTACATGTAGTCCAATGTACTACTAGATATAGAGTTTCCCCATGTTGGTTTTCCCGGATAGTCACTAATGGTTCTACCGTTTATAATTCAAAGTTCCATGACTTAAAGAAGTTAAACCACAGCTGTCCCTCCATGTTTACACTTCCATGTTTCAATTTACCTATTTTCTTCAGCAAGGGGTTGTTACTGATGCTCGGCTCACCAATTAAGTGGCAATTAAAGTCACCAACAAAGATTACCATATTTTTCTTCGGCTCCGTCAGCCAGTTGATCAACAAGTCGTGGCAAGCTTCCTGGATAATCTCGTTCTGAGAAGATTCAGGTGGGTTATATATATTAACCAGGAGAACATGTTCAGTTTTATCTTTGCCAGGGAGCTCCAGTTCCACTGCTAATACAAATTCGTCCATTTTCGTGTGAATGCGGATAGATCTTAGCGGATGCAAGATGCCAATTAATAGGCCTCCGTATGGTCTTCCCCTTAGTCCCTTTTTTGCTAATTCCTGGTGTATAGTGTACCCATTTAGCAGGGCTCGGGAGGTAAGCCACGTCTCTTGTAAGCATATGCAGGTATGGCCTATTAATAAGGGGATTGAGCCATCAGGCGATAGTAGATGGCTGAATCCCCGGCAATTCCAAGAAATAATGGTTTGATCTCATTGATTTGATGTTGTTCCTAGTAGGGACTCTATTAGCCATTTGAGAACCTTCTGTATGTCTACCAACTGTACAGAGTCATCTTTAGGTGGCTGTGCTATGGTCCTTTCTTCTATAATTGGACTTGGCATCTGGGTCGGCCACTGTGGATCAGTGATGTTAGGATCAGCATCTATTTCCAGATCAACTTCCCTCAGATTGGTTTTAAAATTACGTAGCAGTTCTCCAGTGGCTAAGAATTTACAATGAAGGGCCGATGTGCTTGAGTTCGTCACTTCCAATGGTTCGACAAATACAAAGTCCTCAGATCGTAGCACTCTCAGCTGCGGAATGGTATGCAATCTGGTCATCAATGCTGATCTGGTAATCCAATCGTGGTTACTAGATTGATTAAGATTTTTAATCAGGCAGATTCTTCCGCCTCTAGGTACCATAAGATTGCCCTTGTCCTCAACTGGTGATGCTGTTATTAATTGAGGCTCGTTGGTCAGAGGTATTGAGATAGCTGATATATTGTTTGTGTTATTCTGGGATACGTTTGTATCCTGTTCTTTTTCGCATAGAGATGATTCTGGTACTAGTGCCACTGTTAATTTAGAGGTATTGCATTTGTCATTAATAAGCCAGCTAGTGAGCTTCCCTTCTTTTACTGCAATACGCTTACGTGCCCGTGCCGCTCTCCGTTTAACTTTCCTCTGACCTTTTTTGGGAGTGCTACCTACTGTTGGCCTCGAGATTTCCTCCACTGTCTCTGCTGTGTCTGGTAGTATAATTGTTGCCATTTGACGCTTTCTTCTTCCAATCGCCTTTTTTGTCAGGCGTCTCTGTTTACGTGAGAGGTAGATTTCCGAGTTATTGGTAGTATTTGGGTCCTGGGTCCCAGAGTCAGAGCCATTGTGCGTGTTAGTATTAATGAGTTCCGGCTGGGTCTCCTTTGGAATGTTTTTCTCGGTATCGCCTGTTGCGATTGCGAGGGTAACGTCTAGTATCTTCCCGCACATCTTCAATAGTATGTTTAATGCAAATTGTAAAGATGCGACAGATGCTTGCAAATCCCCCAGGCTCGTAGTGCCTTCTCTGTGGTCGCTGTTGTTTTCGGATTCCTGCGAGTCTAAATGAACATCCAGGTTGGGGGAAGCGGATAATCTATCTAACGCTTCCCGTTGTGAGGTTATCGTCTGGTGTTGGTAACTATTGATTTGATTACTTGTATTGCTTCGCGGTAGCGGAGTCATGGCTCTCTGCATGGACAGACAGAGGTCTAGCAGTGAGTTATTGTCAATTATACTCTCCCCTAGGCACACTGAGTTGTTCGTTCTGCTGTGAATGCTCGGCTCCTTCTCCTCGCTTAGCAATGGACTTGTGGTATTTGGAGTAGGCGGAGGTGGAAAAAAATCAGTAATAATTCCTCTTTCCTTCGGAACCGGTTTCGTACCCTTACCCTTATTCGGCCCTGTGGTAGAGGTTCTGCCCTTCTGATTCCGAAGGTTGTATCTCCTGGCAGAACACTTCTTGACAGTTAGCATAGTGATACCGTTCCTTCGCTTCCTTGTCGGGTCAGGGTAAAGGGGGAATGAACCGTGGGCAATATATCCAGTAAAATTGCCTTTTGCTGGTAGTATGTAATGCTCCCTTGGCACTTTCAAAAACGTTGGGAATCACGAGCAGGGTATCTTAGGGGTATTAGAGCAATTCCTCAGGTAATTAGCGCCGTTAGTATAAGGGCACAAATAGAGCTTTCAATCAGTATGCACAACAATTGTGTCCTAGGTTCAATCAAATATCCAAAGATTTTGTTTGAGCAAACTCACATCCACTCTCAGCCGTGTGGATTACCTGCAATCCCCACCAGTAGGCTGGTTCATGGGTATTTAGAGAGCTCAACCTCACCCATTTATTAGAGTTAAGCTGCGCCCAGCCATTAGTATACAAACACACGGATTATGCTCCAACTAAGCACTCCTCCCAGCTGTGTGTAGGTTGGAGCCAAATCACACTCCTTGAAACAGGTGCCCCGAAGGCACACACAACCTGATTGATATCCCTATCAGGCAGATTGACTCAAACGCTGGTGAGGCACAGCCTCACAGATTAACTTTCACCGCCCTCCTTGGGCCACTAAAAACTCACCAGCTCAGTGCCGCTCAGCTTCCACCTTAGCCACCTTATTCAGGTACGTCCGCTCAGAACTCTCACGATGTGGCAGCCGAGGCAGACATAGGAGGCACGCTTATAGGTAGAGGCTAGAAAACCGGGGCCGAGGAAAATCAGGGTTACGATGCGGGGCCCGACTTCCAATTCCCGATTCCCGATTCAATGAAGTGTCCCGCGGCTCGCAGCTCGCAGCTCCTTTCAATCCGCAGCCATAGTACGAGAGATCTGAGAAAAGGACCCAGCACACACGTGACCATCAAACCATCACTGCAATAGCACAAAGAACGTACGTACTGCAGCCGCTTCCGATAGATGGGGCCATTGCCGAGCCCATGGATGTTCCTGAGATTTGAAGATAGTATTGTCCACAGAATCTGAAATAATTATTATAGAGCATCATTTTGGCAAATTCAATTGCAAATACTTTGTTTGAGGCAAAGTAATCCTCCTTCAGAAGGATCCATTCCAAAGCTTTCAAGCCCTCTTCATGGGGTATGGATGTGTATAATGACTGTAAGTCAAGAGTGAATAACGTCCAGCGTTCCTCCATCATTTTGATGTTGTCAAGTGTATTCAGAAAGTGTGTCATATCTCGTAAATATGTTGAAGATGCCTGTACTATTGGTTGCAGTAATCTGTCCAGATATTTAGACAGGGGATTAAAAATACTGTCTGTGGCTGCAACTGTAGGTCTAAATAACCAAGTTACTCACCGTAGTGACCACCTTATTCCTAGTCCATAGTCCCCTTTCCTCCATACTTATGGTACATTCCTCCGTCCTGTGGGACGGGGCCAGAGCACTTTGAAAAAGCATCAAAATTTTGCAAACATTTTAGTCCTTCCTCTCTTTCTACGTGGGGTATGGCACGTGGCCGTAGCCCCGCCCATCTCAGCTCCGCCCCGCGCATCGCCTATCAGTCCTTTTCTATCGCCAGGTCAAAGACCTTTAAGCAATACAGAGGAACCTTATTAGAGGGGACGGCGGGCGGGCGTATGGAGGAAAGGGGACTATGGACTAGGAGTAAGGTGGTCACTAAGATAAGTAACCTGGTTATACTCCTACGTCCCGTCCCCTTTCCTCCATACTTATGGAAGATTCCCAAGCGCAGGAACTATGGGTGGATGGAAAAAAACCCTCACTGAAAAAGGTTCTTCAGCACAGCCTGACCAAACTGAGCATCAGATCTGGAGCTCAGGTCTAAACAATAATGTTTACAAAAATCTGATGGGGAGGCCCAAGTAGCCGCCTTTGCGATGGTCTCCCAGGGAACATATTTCTGAAAGGCAACTGCGGCTGCCTTGCCCCGCACCAGTTGTGCATGAATACCTTTAGGAGGCTGCAGTCCTTGGACGGTGTAAGATTCCGTAATGCAGGCAGCGATCCATCTGGCGATAGTCGCCTTAGAGGCCTGCTTACCTTGTGGATTACCAAAGGTTACCAACAGTTGAGAAAAGCTCCTAAATTTGGATGTTCTGTCAAGATAGAATTTAAGAGCCCTTCTAACATCCAGGCAATGCAGAACCATTTCTGCCTCTGAAGCGGGGTTCGAAAAAAAAAAACGGCAGGGAGATTAACTGGTTCAGATGGAAATCAAAGACCTCCTTTGGCTGGAAAGCAAGGTTTGTACGTAGGATCACCTTATTCTTGTGAAAAACCAAGAAGGGATGCTGCACCGACAAAACCTGGAGCTCACTCACACGCCTTGCTGAAGTAACGGCAACCAAAAAGGACACCTTCCACGACAGGTGTTCAAGGTCCACCGTGGCCATTGGTTCGAAGGGTTTATGGCACAACGCCGTAAGGACCACATTGAGATCCCACCCCGGGTGCGGTTTACGAACCGGGGGATAAAGGCGCATCAAACCTCCAAAATGTCTCTTAACCACTGGATGTGACAGGGAGTAAGAGCATTGGTCCGCCGATAGGTAGGCTGATACCGCCGAAAGATAAGTTCTGCATGACAGAACATGAATGCCCGACTCTGCTAGGTGGGATACAAAGGACAGCACAGTGTCCTTGGCAAAAAAAGATATATTTTTTTAACTGACTGTGGGCGGCCCTCAATCTTTTCAGCCCTTTTTTCATCCCATCGCTGGACAGAGGAAGCTGGTTTTATTGGGAGAGGAGGGGATTCCAATAGTTAATTCTTTGCACATGGACCTTAGTGAAATGAATCCCTTATGTAAGCGCAGGGTAAAATGGGCCAAGCATGATCCAGTGGCCACACAGTCTAAGGCAGTTCAACCCAATAGGGAGCATATTGCATATATTCAATCTCCCAATACAGAACCGAGGGCAAACATTCTCGCATGACAAAAAATATGGTAATCCCTTGCAGATGTATTCCAACAGGGTTTCAAATCTGGTAAAAACAATATGCACAGTGGTTTAAGGAAACATGCAGGCTAGCACAGAATAAACTGAAGGGGATTTTGCAGGATAGGGTGAGCACCAGAAGAGAGGTAATCAATGTGAGGGCATAATACAAAAGTACCCTGGCTTTTAGAAAAAACTCCCTTGATAATCAGGCATGGGAATAACTCCTTTTGGCTGTTTTGTCCAGGGAGTCTAGAACAAAATTGGGAATTTGTAGTGGAAAGACTGGCTTTAAGAAGGGCAAGACCCATAGAGAGAATAATGTGAGTGCCAAGGCTTGGGTAGACCATTTGAGTCCTTATTCAAAGGTCAGGTAGTTAGATTTAGTTAGATTTCAGGATGGGGAGAAGAGCTCTACACTCCGTTTAACTCTTGGGGAGGTGCAAACCGCAATTAATCGACAGCTACATAACCGGGCACCTGGCCCGTATGCGATTCCTGGAGACTTATTCAGGGAGGAAATAGAATTGTGGGCCCCACTTTTGACGAAGTGTTTTGACTCTTATTTGGAACTGGAGGAATACCTCTAGTCCTGGAAAAATGCAATAATCTATTCAATCTTTAAAAAGGGAGACCCAGGAAATCCACTTTCCTAAAGGCCCATTTCCCTATTGGATACATATTTTAAGATTTTTGGACGCGCAGTACTGGAGCACCTCGAGCAATGGATCTCTGATACTGGGGTGCTTTCAAATATTCAATATGGTTTCCAGCCCGGCTTGGGGACATGTGACCAATCGCTTAATCTGTATCTAGCGGGAGCATCCTCTATTTTTCTGAGGGGAGGACATTGTATTTGCTTTTTATGGACATGAGCACAGCATTTGATGAAGTAGATAGAGCTACCTTGTGGCAGCTGTTCAGGTCCATGGGGTGTCCAGGAGAGCTGGCCAAAGGACTGCAGATTATCCACAAGGACACTAGTGCATGTGTGAGATTTGGGGAACAGGGCCGATGTACAGGTTATTTTGAGGTGGCTTTAGGACTGTGTCAAGGTTGCGTGGTGGCCCCTGTGTTGTTTGCCCTCTATATCAATGGTCTATATAGGGCATTGGTTGAATCAAATGCTGATTTTCTAAGGATGGGCACATTGTCTCTGCCTGTCTTGGCTTATGCCAACGATACAGTCCTGATTGCTCATACTCCAGTCACTCTGCAACACCTTATAGACACTTACACTGCTTTTATGTCAAATCTTAAATTATCGGTGAACTGATTATTTGGGCGTTAATTTTAGTGAAAATTGGCTGGGGGCATCATACATAGAGAAGCCATGCTCCAAAATGAAACAGGCCTTGGGGGGTCTGCCACGCTTTAGGAGCATGTGCTCAGGTCAGCAAATTAAAATTATCTTGGAAGTCTACAGAGCACAAACTAAGGTTGCAATAAATTATGGTGCAGCACTTTGAGGCAATGAGAAAATTACACCTATCGAAATAATAGAGAATGCCTTGTTTAAAGAACGACTTGGTTTACCCAGCCCGGCACCAAATTATGCCATTCTGGTCAAATCCAAGAGCTGGCTTAATGCATGTGATTATTAACAACCTTATTGTGAGTTTGTTGTGGCACAAAATTCCATGGCTGAACTTCCATTATCAGTGTTTATTACAGCTGAAGGCCCTGAGTCTGCAGTCCCAGATGGCACTTTTAACTTCTGCTATTGCAAAAAAATGTAAACAGCTGTTTATTTCCATTGTGTCGACCAATAGGGAAACATCTGGCTTCAAGTGGAATCAAATAGAAAGCATTTGCTTATTTCTGGTTTAGAAGGCATTCAGCCCTATCTTTTGCATAGCAACAAGACAATAGCACACTGGGCACGGTGGGATATATTGACCCACTCAACAGCATTGCCTCACATCACCAAGCTGCATTTGCACAAGAAAAGCAACCTGGCTGCGCTGGCTCCTGTGCGCACCAGGACCTCAAAACTGCGTTCTGGCAGCAACAAAAGATGGCTGCACCATCCTGCCTAGCACACTTCAGGCAAGATGGAACAAAGGGATACACTGAATAAGTATGCCAATGTGTTCTGAGACATACATATGGAATGAAGTGGAAAGGCAGCACTGCTTTGCTGCATAACCCAAAAATCCCCTTCAAAATGAAACATTTCACCCTTTAAAAAATGTTGTTTTGACGCTAATTCCACGTGTTCATTTCGAAACCACTGTGATTAAAAAGGCCCTCTCATGTCATTCACTGTGCTTTAACAAAACCAGGCATAATTCCTGAGTGACAGGCCTAGTCAAACCAACTTCGAGAGAAATCAATAAGCAACTTCACTTTCATTTGCACGGGAACATGCATTTATTTCTTTCCAAAAAGTATCCAGGCTCAGCAGTTCAAATAGACTTTAACTCTCTGAGCCAGGTCAGTCTCAAATGTATCTATGCTTTAGATAAAACTCCTGCATTTAAGGAAATGACTACAGCTGCAAATACAGTTTGGGCATCTAAGGGAGCTGCCAAACTGAATTAAAGAAAGAAATGCTAGCAGTTTTTCACACATGTGGAGAAATGGGCTTTGCTGACTGAAGGAAAAAAAAGGGCTGTTTAAAAAGAAATTGTTGATGAAAGCCTGCTTACTTAGCAATGTAAATGGGTTATGTTAGTGGTGATAATACACACATAGGCTTCTTTCACAGGTTTGTTTTAATTCAGACCCACAGTAAGAAATTAAAGCATTTAAAACACATGGGCTGGATTTGCAAGCTCTCAGAAAAACCAGTCATTCCATTTGCCAGCCATGAAACTTCCCCATGGAAGGGAGACACACCATAAATCCAGGACATGTAAGTGAAAATTGCCAGCTTGAAAAGGTTTGAATGGGCCAGGACAATGAATGTTCACATGCTCGTCAGACATTCGTCTGTTCTCCAGGCTAGGACAATAGCAGTGCTGGGACACTCACCTGTCAAGTGTGAGGGGGCAATAAAACCTTCAATTAAGATGAGAAACCCCCACTTTGCCCTGAAGGAAATGTCAGTTGACAGCAGTTGAAATTAAAGAAAAAAAAATGACCCAACACAGGAACTGCCTTTTGGTGCCAAAGACTATTTTATAAAAAAACTTTAAAGACTTTTATTTCTGCAGCAAGAATTAGTAAAAATGTAAAAAGTCAGCAATTTCAAATCTAATTTTATGGGCTTTCTTTTAAAACTTGGTAGAACTCATTGCCGCATGGGGAACAGAAGTTACAAAATAGGACAAATTACAAGGAAAGTATTAATGTTGCGAACATAACATTTTGTGCACACATCCCTGGGGATAATGCACATCTGTGTATAAAGTTACTGAATTTTAGGCTGAATCTTTAATGTTTAAAATTACCAAAATGTATCAGAAAGGTCGCACAGACTGGAGGATTGGACTGATCTGTGCTGCACATAATATGTAACCGGGATATATAATTTGTTACAAGATTGCAATTATAGAAATGTATGTTTTTTGCAAAATCAGATTTTAAGTAAATTAAATGTGGGAGATGGTGGACATTGTGAAAGTCACCTCATAAACCTGACATCATCCCCTTGGAAATCCAACCAACTGAGAGTGAGGCAGAGACTAGCACCCTTGTCCAATCCCTTTGTTAGCGGTGTTTTGTGAAGCCTGCCCCAGTCATATACTTGGATGATGTACTAGGCATTATAAATAAGGGTCCCTGACAAGAGACACACTTCCTGATTCCTGTGCTGCATTCCTGTACCCGGCATCTTTCAGATCCAGTCCCCAACTACAAGGCTAAGCATTGCTGATCCTACCCCAGGGTCCACTGTAAAACCCAAGCATTGCTGATCCTGCTCCAGCAAGGCCTCAAATTCTGAAAACCACTAACATTCCCATTAACAAGTGGAAAACTGTGGTACCTTTGGCATCCTGATCCAGCTTGGCTTGCTGCCCCTTACTGGATGCTGCTGCCATCCTGCTACACTGATGACCCATATTATCCAGTGACCAGAATTGCCAGTCCAGAAGTGCTACCTGGTAACCAGAACTGCAAAGCTGATCTTATCCCGCTGATTTTGTCCGGCTGTGACCAGAACTCTGACTGTCCCAAAATCCTAAACTAAAGTGGACTGTGGGTATCAATAGGAACCATAGAAAACCATAGTATACCTTGCATTGCCTTGTCCTTCGTTCCCCTCTCTTAGTCATCAAGTCATCCTATCCTTACCCTGATAACTTGTAATACCGTCAGAATCATTCTTGCAACCCTGCCGTTGATTTCTAGTCCTAGCGCCATCTCTTTAGTAATTTGTCTTGTAAATCCTAAACTATTAATCCTATTTCGAGTGGTTGGACTGGTTCTGCCGGGCCGAGCACTAGGGAGCTAGTGTTGAATTTGCGAATCAACCCTGGAGCCTACGGTGTCCCTCTTTGGTAGTCTAGCCTGAATCCTCTAGTGTAGAGTAAAACTGTACTTGTCAAAACTGATTTCTTTTCATTTTTCACACCTTCATTTTTTCAAAGTGCACCTTCTTAGATCTTGCATAAGGCTATCACTTTACCAGCTAGAGACATAATTTCAATTCCATATTGTACCTATGATCTATAGCTACACCACAACACTGCATTGATATTTACAATATTTCAGCCGTTTTTATTAAAAAATGTTTTGGTAATTTCAGGCCGGAATTACAAAATTTGCTAAATTTCCAGCGTGTCATTTGCTGCAATCTGTTTGAAACCTGCCACTCAATTTCGACTGTATGCTCTTGGTTATCCATTGCCTGTGATTGTTAGTACTTGTAGATTGTTGCTGTAGTGAGGAATATTATTTGTTTCAAAGTTTTTACACACATTCATTAATTCATTCATCCATTTTCCAAGTGTCATTTTTAGCATTGCCAGAGTTTAAAATCTGTTTTTCTCTTTTGTTTGGGGAGGTAAGGTCGGCTTTCAATTCTGTTTTCCATTGGTCATTCCTGATTACCTGCTGCTTCTGTTTATACATGTAGATTTGATTATTTGTGGGTTGAGGAAACCTTGCAGGGGGAAATTCTAACTCAAGTGCTATCTTTCCCCATATCAAAAAGTGCTCCTATTTCCTGGTGTTTTGTAGATGTGTCAATAGAAGGTTAAACTAAGTGCTTTTCTTATATTCCAATTGTTATTATCACCCCATTGGTGATTGCAGCCCCATATTAAAAATTGTATGATTTCTTTTGAATTTAAAAATAAATAAATAAATATTACATTTTATCACCCAGCCTGGTTCATAGTCCATTGTGACCCGGGGTATTTGAAAAGGGGGTGTGATATGAGTGGTGTACCATCTCAATATTGAATCTAACATAAAAACATAAGCATTTCAATCACGTGTTGCATACTAGGCCGAGACCAAGGTGTGCGTCGTCTGATTGAAATCTTTAACAGCACAGACTAGGGCTCGCTTTAATTTATTATGGCTCAGGGTGAGAACTAAAAACTGGTCGAGTGTTGAGCAATCTACAGTCTGCCGGGGGTGCAATGGGCCAGAAGATCTTTTGCACTTTGTTGTATTTTGCCCTTTTTATCAGGCCATTAGAAAGAGGACCATTGTCCCACTACTTAAAAATGTGGGTTTACTGAAGCCAGACCTGCACTGATATTTTTGTTGCAAGCAGAATCTACCCCAGTTGCATGTGGCTGCTTAGAATTCCTGAGAAAACCTTGGTATGGATGAAAATAAATGCCTGAGGCTAACATTTTTAAATTTGTATTTTCTTTTCCAATTCTATTACCTTTCAGAAATTCTGTATACTGTGATTTTAATCGGTCCGTTGATTTCACTGTTGTGGATATTGCTGTACTGATTTATTTAACTGATTAAACTTTGATGATGATGACTAGCAAGAGAGTGAACTGGAGAGGTGTCATTGTTGCATCAAAGGAAATCATGGCTTTTTACTGGTGTGCACTTCAGCAGGACACGCATTTTAACTATTCCCCTTCACTGCTGGGCAGTGCATGCCTGTTTATTATCAAGGCAAACCCATTGTAACGCCACCCTTCCCGCGGTACTAGGTATTTCAGTGTTACTCCTAAAGCATGAATAAAGTGCAAAGAACAGGGATTCGGAGGTGCACAACAGGTGGTGGTGCTGTCAGGGCAGTTGCTCTGAGAACCAGAAGGAGAAAGTGATTGGTTATAAGTGCTCCATATGGCAGTTGAAATGTTTATCCAAAGTATCCCAAACACTGTCCAGTTTTACATTCCTCACTCTGGAAACAGGTTACCATGTTCATCACAGGTCTCAAAATGTGCATTGGTCAATGGCCATTGTCTAGTGATAATTTCACTCTTAGCAAGTAAGGGTGAGTGGTGTACATGTAGAAAATTGAGAGGTAAGTGAATTGGAATGCTTGGATAGAGGCTTACAACTTGAAATGTGTACCCTGTTTTATCAAAACAGTGAACCCAAGATTGTTTAGGAACTGTGAAGGTTGTGTTTGTGTAAATCTGACAAAGTTCAAGTTGCAAAAGCTGAGCAACCCTTTTAGGCCAGGGAAATTCCTTGGCAATAGTATTGTAAGCAATGAGTCCAAGGAATACCAACAGAGACATAAGAAAGCTACTCATAAAAGTCAAGTTTTGTTCTGGGCATACATTTATCTCAGTGTTTCTCTCTATATTGTTTGTTTATACACAATTTTTTGTTCCAGCAACAACAGTTTGTCACCGGCCGGTTGACAGTTGCTTTATTGCCTTGCACTATACACACTGATATTAATGTTACATATTATCCATTCGTGTATGAAATGTATATCATATTACAGTAATTTAGTAACTATATTTTTCCTAGTATATTGGAACAATGATATGTGATGCTACTTCCTGTTTTGTAAAGGGGTGAAAGGTTGTGTCTCATCACACACGTCCTGTGATGTCATGCGTGGGTGTGGTCAAATGACATCATTTCCTGTGATGTCATCAGGGGGCCTAGGGTCATGTGATGTCACTTCCGCCACACCTGGCCTTTTGGTGAAATTACATCCCTGCTGCCTTTACTGATCTCTGATGTACATTCATGCTAATGATTATCTGTATGGAGAGTAAACAGACCCAGGAATGTGGAGTTTGTTAGATTCCTGTGCATTGCAGCATAGTCAGAAGGCTCCTGAAAAGTGGCTCTGCAAACGCCTGCGGTAGTGCACTATCTTCTAGCTTCAATAGAAATGAGTCTGCCTGGTGTACGCAAACCCTAAATCTGTGTGTTTAGGGAATCTAACCTACATGTAGGTTGATGCTGTGGAAATTCAAAGAATGCGTGCTTCAATCTAAATTGCATTAGAGGGCAAGTGTCAGACACATTTTCTAGCTAATGCAACTTTCTGCTCTCAATGCACTAACCGCCTCTGCCTTTCATTTCGAGCTCCCAACTGTTGCAGCTTGCCAGTATAAAAGAGGTTGCTGTGAACCTCATTCAAAGGCGCCGGCAGTGACAGTAGTCGCCTGTGAGAAAGTACAACCTGACATCCAACCCTGGCGATCACCAAGGACAAAAGAGCATCATTTTCAAGCGGGAGAAAGATAAGTAATTTCATTCGCAACACGCAGCTCCGCAATTAAAGCCCACACAGTCGGCAAGACAAGTAATGCCATTAGCAGCACGCAGCTCTGCAATTAAGGCACACAGAGACTGAACGATAAGAGAGATAAGACACAACAGTAGCGACGGCGATACACACTTTTCCAGAAGTATGTTCGGGTGAAAATGACCTGATTCTGTCCTCAAATACAAAGAAGTAGTTTAGAAAACGTGTGTGTATTAAAAGAGGAATGCGATGAAATAAACCTGAATTTGTTCATATTGTTTCACAGAGCGAAATCATGTGGAATAGCTTACCATAAATGTATTATGACAAGTGGAAAACTGCACTTAGACACTCGAGGATTGGTTCACAAAGGCTTGTACTAAAACAAACGAGCAAATGCTCGGAGCATTTCCCATTTGCTGCTGATACCTAATACATTATTTACAAAGCCTAAAACTCGACACTCCCTTGAGATGCCTGGAGCATCTTTGCAATGCTTACTTGCCAATGCGAATCATATAGGCGTTCTCAAGGGCTTCTCAGAGGGGCTGCTGACATATCCAGGTTTGCTCCAGTTGTAGCGTATATCAAGCAAGATTGAGGTAGTAGGTGGGGTGCAAATCTGCGGTTAGTACATAGTGTCTATAATGTAAGACACTCCTTTCCCCTGTACACCAATTATAACTGTACATACAGTCAACAATTTACCAAATGGTAGTTTTAATTCATGTACAAAATCAGAAAGTACATGTTCACACATACATATACTTTAATTCCATGTCAACTTTCGTAAGTGTTTCACTAGAAAAATACAATTTTAACTCAATAACAAACACAGGTATGGTATACAAAAAATATTATATAAAGAAGATAAATGCTCAATCCGAAGACTATGCTTCTCTGGCCCAATGTGTTTTGGGGGAAGGGGGGGTGAACCCCTTCTTCAGGAGCGGCACAATTTCTGAAATCACATATATAAAGGATCCATGCCAGGCCCTTACTTTCATCGATTATGCAATAATAGTTTCAAATATGCTATTAGACCATAACAGGTGTACCTGCACCATATATTGATTTTTTTACCAACCTTAATAGTGTCCTCCATCTTATTCTCCAAACACCAGTGCCATTTAAATATGCTATTAGATTGTCCCGAGGTTGGCAATCCCGACTTGTGTGTTAGTCACAAGCACTAACAATATGCTATAGTAGTTAACTTGAATATTGAAGAAAAGAGTGACTCTTCTCAACCTGTGATGAATGTATTGTCAAATTACACATACATTTGGCCTGGTTTCAAGGCACCAGTATCAAGTAAACCTAAGTAAAAAATCAAGTAAAGCCAAAACTGGTTAAGCCATCCTTGTACCTTACTGTTGCACAAATATATTAAAGCCATAGCACTCTTTCCCTACCTGCAGTCACAGGCAGACATCTAGGCGCTGCCAAGTAGATAAGGTATGATTCAGTATGTCGCAATGAGCCTCCAAGTTCCTTCTGCAATCAACCTTCCTGTCCTTCACTTTCCAGCTGCCCTGTAACAACATACTATATTAAGTGGACCCTCATATAGCGAACATTCTGCAATTCCTTTTCACTTCTACTGAAATCTGAGGTTCTCAGGAGCATCTTCTGATTTCCTTCAGTACACATCGTTGTGACTCTGATATAATAGTGTAGGATATGAGCACAAGCATTTCGGTGCTCCCAAAAGTGAAACCATCTGCCCAACCTTACATTATATCTTCTATATAAATAAAAGAAAGAGCACTGACTGACTGACTCATCAACGCCCAGCTCAAAACGTTTAACCTAGAAACCTGAAATTTGGAAGGTACATTGTTTACATGACGTAGACACCAACTAAGGAAGGATTTCTGGAAATTACAAACCTAAGGAGATAAAAAGGGGGTGCATTTTTGACTGACTCATCAACGCCCAGCTCAAACCATTTATCTTAGGAACATGAAATTTGGAAGGTACATTGTTTTCATGACATAGGCACCCACCCAAGGAAGGATTTTGAAAATTCTGTCCCAAAGGGCATGAAAGGGTGGCAGCAATGTTTTTTAATGAGATACTTATATTTAAAAAAACAAAAACTAAAGATGTTAAAGACATGACAATTGGTATTTAGATTCTTTTTCAAACATAAAGAAACACGTAATTTACCATTTTCCAAAAATACAGTTAAGGGAGGCAGTAGAAAAGGAAGGTGAATTGTTTTTAAGGCTACCCACATCTCACAAACTGAAGATATTAGAAAAGTAAAAATTCACATTTTAAATCTTCATTATAAAGTATGTTTCTGAAGTGCTTCGTATTTGAGAGCACAATTGTCATACCTTCCAACCGAGCTACAGTCGTCAATTTCCTAGCAGACCTCACATCCAAAATGTACCCTGCTATAAAAAAATTGAATGGAGAAATCTACAGAATGGTCATGTAAGCGTGCCATTTTTATGCGAAAGAACAGTATGGCTGCTGTAATCAATAAGATACTTATTAATTGTTTCAGTGGAGTCCAAATGGAGTACAAATCTGTAAACTCAGTGGCTCAAAGGGATTAAACAGTTCATGAACACTTTAAATACTTCTGATCTTCCTGAACACAAACTTCTTCACAAAGTGGGAGCAGCTGTCATATTATTGCGGAACCTCAACCCACTTAAGCTCTGTAATGGCACCACATTGCTAGTGAAAGCTTTCCACAGAATGTGATAGAGGCTACGGTGCTAACTGGTTCTGGCCAGGCGGAGTCCTTGTTCATATCACAAATACCTCTTATACCTTCAGAATATCAATTTGAAATCAAAAGACTTCCGTTGCCCTTAAAGGTTTGTTTCACCATGACCATCAACAAATCTCAAAGACAGATTTTAAAGGTAGCAGGTATTGACCTAAGGGAAGACTGCTTCTCGCATGGGCAGTTTTGCGTGGCCTGTTCCAGAGTGAGCTCACCTAAATCTCTGGTAAAACTAGAACCTGAATGGAGAACAACTATTGTACCAAATCCTAAAATCCATAAGAGCGAAGCCATAGGCAACAGCTACAATATAAATATATATATATATAATAACTGAAAAACTTTAGCTAAAGTGTACTTAAGTTGAGCAGATTTAAAGCAGAAAAACCCTTGAAATTCAGTGGATGTCGGAAGTCATGACCAGCTTAACTCGGCGTGTTCCAGTTGCAAAGCCCATGAGTGTTAGGAAAAGTTTGCATGCAGTACCCTCTGTGACCACTACACACAACTATGACTACAGGTGTAAGCAAAACCAATCTTTGGTATAAGTCTGTACCACACAGTTTTTGGTAGTGAGCTGAGCAGCCAGGCTTATCTCAAGAGGGAATGTGAGCTTGTAAGGGTGTTACACAGAGGTCTACAATCACATATACACTTACACTCAAGGTTTCTTGGTAAAACACTTCTTAATGTATTACACAGTCAGTCAGAAAACATTCACTAAAGGAGGCAATCAATATCACATACAAATATACTACAGTACCTCACACTATCAGGTTCCGCAACATTTAAACTACTTTGAAGGAGGAGCACAGTCAGTCAGAAAACATTCACTAAAGGAGGCAATCAATATCACATACAAATATACTACAGTACCTCACACTATCAGGTTCCGCAACATTTAAACTACTTTGAAGGAGGAGCAAAATGGCATTCAGTGCATTTGAAGTAGGAGCAAAAGGGCACAAGATAATAAAACGAATATTACAGTTACTCTTAAACAGTGCAAATAGTTTGAGTTCACCAGAGGAGTTGATTCAATGTAATAGGTAGGCCAAAGTCAATGGACTAGAGTCTTGTATAGGTAAAAACGGTTCTGGTAGTCAAACGGAAAAGTCTTTGCCACGGTTCTCAGAAGTAGTTCATAGAAGAAAGATTCATATGTCGGGTCACAAGCTGACTAGGCCTGCAAGTTGCCAAAGTTTCACGCACTTTTGCAGCGAGAGGTAAGTTCTCTCGGTCGGGTTTCCACAGTACCTTGTATTAAAGAAAAAGATGCAGCTGAAGACTTCTGTTCCTGGCAGTCCCTGCAGATCTCGCTGTTCCTGAGCCTCGGTCGTGGGGACAAGAGGGAGGACGTCGGGGGACTCCTGCACTGCACGGGGGCTGGTCACAAAGCTGGCAAATTGGCAAATCTACAATTCCGGTAGCTGTCGTCAAGCACACAAACTGGTGTCTTTCTACCTGGCAATTCAGTTTCCTGCAGCACTCTGAGGAAAATACAACCAGCTCCGGGAATGGTGTCCAGGTGGCTTATGAGTTGATTGGTCCCACCAACTCAAAGAGAGAAGTCCTCCTTGAAGGGCTTCTCTGTCGAGATTTGGACCTGCAGCAGGGCTTCACCAGGCAAAGCAACGGTCCAGGTGTTGCAGCAGCTATCCTCATCCAGTTCGTCTTTGGTTCTTTCGTTCCAGTGGTCAACTCTGCCTGCCAAGCCAAGAGACTCACCTTTTAAACAGTTTTATTCCAATTCATTCCAGGCTAGCTGACACTCACCCAGCGGGGTGGCTGACCTTGCCGGACAGTCAGCCAGCCAATCACTCCAGAGTACATTTGGTTCTCCTAGGCGACTAAGCACAGGGAATTTCATGCACCTCCCTCACTTCCTGCCCACCCCAGACAATCGGGCACCAGAGGCGGTCTTCAGTCCTGAAACCCATCAAAGGCGTAGGAACAAAGGGACCAAACCTGGTTTGGCGTGCAGAGACAAACTCTAGAAGGACCTTTCCAAAAAGAAATGGTAAAAACAGAACACCGGGACCTGTTTAAACAAATGGGGCTCATATGCTATCTTGAAAAACATGGCTCCCGTGATTTCTAGCTACCAATGTTCGCCATCGGGAAAAATCATGGTAGTTCATTGTAAAACCACTGCCTCCACCATTTTGAGAGGAAAGGGTAGAATTTGACTGCTACATGAGTTCCTAGACATAGGGGATACTAGGTAACCCCTCTGGAAGATAGTGTGTGCCGGGTCTAGGAATTTGAAAAGACTAGTAAAGTCAATTTAACTTTATATTCTCTCGGAAACAGTAGTTTATCGCAGAGAAGGTGTTTAAACCTTCGGGCAGCCTAAAAGGCTTCCCTGTGTCACTGCACTGAGGGTGCTGTGTGCCACACATGAAAAGAGGATGCCTATGGAGTTGTCTAAAACTCCATAATCAAAGAACTCAAGAATAAAACACACATTAAAATACATGAGAGAGTGGGTGAAACAGCTCACAGTCTCTCCAGGTAAAAAATTAAGTCCTCAAAATCCAGCAATGTTGCTGGGGGTCTCTAAGGTGACGGGAATTAGCACAATTTTGAGAATTCTCCCTAACACTGAGCACATACATATTATAAGTGAAGGGAGTCACAATGACACACACAATGGTATTATGGGGGACATAGCAATATGGGAGACGGGAATGCATCCTGCTAAGCTGGTCATGAATTCCCACATCCACTGAATTTCAATGGCTTTGTTGTGTTAAATCTGCTCAACTTAACAACACTTTAACTAAAGATTCTTCAGAACACTACCTTTCCTTCCCACTCACTAGCCATTGCCTTGGCCCATGACCATTGGCCCTGCCTTTGGCCGTGGTCCCTTTACATGTTGCACTAATAGCTTTCTTCCGCTCCCACTAGCCATGGCCTTTGGTCATGCTGAGTGCCCACCAACTGTTGGCCAGTCATGGGTGAAGATCTGATAGATCCTCTAAAACAGGAGGCAGCATAGCCCTCATCTTAAAAAAAAAAACTCACTATCAGAGCCACGCACACCAACGTCATCCCCTACTGCGAATCCCTACTCGCCTAGCGACTCCATCACCATCCTCCTTATCTACCACCCTCCTGGCACCAGCACTGCCTTTGAGGATAATTTACTTCAAAGCATCTTCTCCTCCATCAACCCCAACTCAAAATGTGTAATGTTTGGGTACCTCAATCTAGGTCTGAACGATCCAGCAGACTCACTCGCCACTAGCGTAGCTTCTGCATTGAACCAAGCTGGCTTCACGGAATGATCCCTCAAGCCCACTCATGACCAAGGCTACACCCTTGAATGGATCAGCAACCTCAATTGCAACATCTCCACTTCTGTCACCTCCTCTTGCCCATGGTCTGACCACCACACCATTGCCTTCAAAATCTTCCCTTCAGAACACCCCAGACCAGCGCACCCTGCTAAACCTGAAGGTACAGCCCGGTGCACAAAAAACCTCAACAACACTAACCTTGTCCCGTTACTTGCCACCCTAGCTCACGGCCATCCTCAGTGACAGGTCCAGCACCTCTGGTCGACATCTAAAAGCTAACCATTGGTCAGGCAGTCGACACGCTTGCCTCACATAAACCTCGGAAAGCCAACCCCTCACTAAAAAAAATGCTTGGTTCAATCCTGAGCTCCTTGAAGCCTGTGGCAAAAAGTGCCTCTGAGCTAGCCTGAAAAAAAAGTATTTGTTTCCAAATCCCTCTTCTCCTCCCTCGCTAAAGACTACAGAAGGGAAATCCACGCTGCCAAAGCCTGCAGCTACAATGCCAGAATCAGTAATGCCAAATTTATCTCCCGGGAACTTTTCACAAACCTCCAGGAGCTAGAGACCCCTCCTCAGCCAGACCTGAAAGTGGACAGCGCTTGGTGCAACAAAATTCAAGACGCCCTCACTGGAAAAGTCGATTCCTCAAAGAAAAAATCGTCTCCAAACAACTTGCTATGCTGGCCAAACCACCTCCACCCGCAGCACCCAGTGCCCTACCAGCTCATACTTGTACCCCATTCAACCCTGTCTCAGTCACCGATGTCACAAAGATCATCAAGAGTCTCAAACCTTCACATTGGAAAGGTGACTCTTGCCCAGCTCCAATCATCAAAGAATGTGCCAAGACACTTACTCCCTTCATCACAGCCATTATTAATGGTTCCTTCTCCACCACCTCAGTGCCAACTTTCCAAAGGAAGCGTGGTCGTACCGCTACTCAAGAAACCATCTCTCAACCCTGCCATACCTACAAACTATCACCACATTACTATGGTACCTTACCTCCTGAAGGTCCATGTAGCCTACATCTAGGTTCAACAGTATCTCGAGGAGAATAATATCTTGGGCATTCGCCAATCAGGATTCCACCCCAAGCACGGAACCGAAACTGCCCTACTTGACTTGAAAATTCTACATAATGCAATCAAGGACACTGGCACACCTGCCCTCCTGATGATGCTGCACCTCTCCGCAGCTTTTGATCAGCTAGAACACCAAACCCTCTGGTCACAACTTGCCTCGACAGCTAACCTCTCCCCATCAGCCAACAATTGGATTAGGTCTTTCCTAGCTGACAGAGCTTCACGAGTCTTCATCAATGACTTTGCCAACGCACCTACTCCTGTCACCTGTGGAGTCCCCCAAGGCTTCTGCCTCTCCCCAACCCTCCACAACATTTTTACAAAACCCCTCTTCGACCACCTTGATCTACTTGGCATATGTTATACAAACTATGCTGCTGACACACAGCTCCTTATTCCCTTTTCCGGCTCATACGCTCAGGACTGAGCCACCATTAACTCAGTGTTTGAAGTCATACAAAATTGGATGAATTCTCACCTATTCTGCCTCAATGACGATAAAACCGAAATCCTCATGGTCGGCTCCGACTCCACACTATGACTCTAACGTTGACTTTTCACGACAAGTGAACTCGCTCACCTCATCAGCGTCCTACACTGCCAAACTGCTACATGCCAGCAGGCCCTTTCTCTCCACCCCCAACTGCCCCTCCATTGCAAGTGCCATCGCAGGAGCCAAGCTTGACTATTGCAACACCTTATTTACTGGTACTTCCGAGCACAATTTAATAAACTTCAAACGATCAAGAACAATGCTCTCCGAGTGGCCATTGGTCTCTCAAAATCTGACTACATTTCACAGGCTAGGAGAAATGCTCACTGACTGCCCTTCCGAGGATTAAATTCAAAACACTGCACCTGCTCCATGGATGTCTCTCCAACACAGCACTGAACTACCTCTCAGGTTGTGTGCATAACTTCTCCCCCGCCCGTCCTCTTAGATCTGCTAACTCTCACATCCTTAAGATCCCCAACTTGAATTGCCTCTCGGTGGGGGGTAAGAGCTTCCCTGTCATGGCTGCCAAATTCTGGAACAATCACCCTACAGCAACCCAGAAAGGAACTGGCCTACTGGACCTTCCACAGAAACTTAAAGACCTAGCTTTTCAACTAACTCTGCTCCTCTTAAAACTCATTACCCTTCCTATTATATTTCCCCCACACCTTCCCCTCCTTTTTCTTTTTCCGTCAATGTAACCAGCGCCTAAATACCTGAGGGTTTTCGTGTGTTGTACTAAATGCAATGAATTTATAAATAAATAACTGTCCTTCTGCCACAGCCCCTTTACATGTTTCCTCAAAAGCATGTCCAGTGGGACTGGACATGTTTACCAGTCCCACTAGCCATGGCCTTCAGCTGTGGCCACTCTACATATTTGTCCAATGGGTTTCCTAAATGGGCCAACTAGGTTTCTTTGGGCACACAAGCTATAGCCATTTGCCATGGCTCCTTGACATATTGCCCACTAGGTTTCATTGGGACCCATTAGCCATGGCATTTAGCCATGTCACTTTCCATATTGCACCATTCGGTTCCCTAAATTAATCCAGAAGCCATTGCCTTTGGCCACACCCTTACCACCCACTTCACTGTAGCTGTAAAATTCCCCTTTTTATGTCTTAATCTCATTTTCTTAGCTCTCAAAGACATTTCCTCCATAACTGCGGATATCAATGTATTACAGATAATGGCAGTTATCCATAAATGCACACAAATAACTGTGTTTATCAGTCAAACGAGTGCACATTATGAAATTCTTCCCTGCCCTCCCATACACTCACCAAGTGCTCTCCTCCTCATGCCATGCCCCGCACACCCATTAAGTCTGTTTTCCCACTCTAGTCCTCACCCACCGCCTCAACACTCGGCCTATTGTCTGATGCACCGCCATTCCTGATCTAGTTTTCTATCATAAGAATGGTGCTGGATAACCTTGGTTATGCTAAAATGTTCAAGCTCTGAACTTAGTACCCACGCCCCCCCCCACTTGCCCAAATTTGAATCATTTCCTCTTTCCCTCTCCCCACCTCTAGCCTGATGTCATTTCATCATTTTTCCTTCTCCAAATAGCATTTTTTCATTTTTCATTTTTGGATAACCCCGATTATACCTGTTATAACCCTGGTTATTTCTCGCATCAAGCAAAAAAATGCAACTTTTTAATTTCTGAAAAACCTTGCTGATGCATTCTGTTATGTTAAGCTCATTTGTATAGCGCATGGTCACCGTAGAGTATCTTGGCGCTGGATAGAGGAGAGCCTAGTCAAGAAGCCAACATGCCAGCAAGAAAGTAGCTTAGAATAGGAACGTTTTAACCGTTTTCCTAAAGGCTAAGTAGTTAGAGAAATTTTTTTTATGGCCAATGAAAGTTTATTCCACAAATCAGCAGCTGCTATAGAGAAGGCTCGTCCACCGATCCGAGTACGTTTGTAAGTGGGGACTATCAGCAGCTCTGTGGAGGCAGAGCGCAATGTCCGGTGAGGGACAAAGCAAGTAAATTTAGCCTGGATGTGTTCTGCGCCTTGCACATGGAGAGCACAATGCACAATGCCTTAAACTTGACTTGTTGAGAATGAGGACCTTAGGTTGTGCCAAATAGAGAGAATTACAATAGTCTATCAGTGAGATTACCATAGCTGCCACCACAGGGGAACGCAGAGGTACGGGAATCATGGGGAGCACCTTTTTAAGTGTTTTGAAATGAAGAAGTCCAGATTGACATACAGCTGTAACTTGCTTATCCATGGACAAGGTATCAGATAGTATTACACCTAGGTTCTTCACCTTGACCACTGGGAAAGGAAGAGGACCCAGAGAAAAGGGCCAGAAGGAAGACACCCAAAGTTTAGGGTCAGGGGGACATCCCACCACCAGCACCTCAGTCTTGTCTCCGTTCAATTTGGGCCAATTGACGTCTATCCACTCACCCACGGCCGCCAGGGACCGCCGCAGGCACAACGACACCTCAGCCTGATCAAGATCTAATCGGATCAGGATCTAAGTGTCGTTGGCATACGAGTAGCACCTGACAACAAGGGAGCGGATGAGACACACAAGGGCCCAAATATAGATGTTAAAAAGGATCAGAGACATAGAGGAGCCTTGCGATACTCGAGATGACAGGGCGCGGAAAGATAGGGAGGCACCGCGAGTGTCTGGGAACGATCTGCCAGAAATTAAATGAAATGAACCAGGCTAGGACCTGCCCAGATATTCCCATCTGGGCAAGGCGGGATAGCAGGATGGGCTGGTCAACCGTATCGAATGCTGCTGACAGATCTAACAGAATTAGGGCATCCACTACCCCAACTAGCCTGGCCATGTCATCCTGGATGGCGACCAAGACACTCTCTGCGCCTCTACCAGGACGGAACCCAGATTGAGCAGAGTCAAGCCGACATGAGGACTCAGGAAATGTGTATAGTAAGGGTGACACCAGTGATTCTAGCAGTTTAGAGAAAAAAGGAAGAAGAGAAATAGGACAGATATTAGACAAGGTGGCAGGGCCCAAAGAGGGCTTCTTGAGGAGAGGGATCACCCTAGCGGCTTTTAATTCTAGAGGCACCATCCCAGACTGACAAGAGTTGTTGATAGCCACCATAATCTCTCCAAGGAGGTCTAGGGACATTTGTTTTATAACAGTGAGACAGCATCTGAAGGAGAACAGGATTTAATTTTAAGAATAGCAGTCAGAACAGATTCTTCAAAGAATCTGGTGAAAACTGACCATTGCGTCAGGGTGATTGAGGTCTGCAGGGGAGAGGGGTGATTTTCCATAGAAAGGGGGTGGTGGCTGAATTAGAGATGTTCTGGCGGATAGTATTAATCTTCGCGATAAAATACTGGGATCTCTCCCAGCATTGCACAATTCCTGGGTCGGATTAACTTTAGAAGTCAGTTTTTCAGATGAAGAAAGTGACTTAACTGCAGAAAAAAGAGCTCTAGATTGACATAGAGAAGATTCAATTTTTTCAGTAATATACTCTGCTTTGGCTGCTTTAATGGTTAATGAGTATTCTATAGAATTGGCCTTCTAAAGTCATTTCTGGGTGGGATCTTAGGCCTTGTCTTAGTTTAAGCCAGACAGCCTTTAGGAGGTCCGAAAACCAGGGCTCTGATGGCAGCCTGCGGGGTTGGCCCAATCGTAGGTGAGCTACTACATCTGCAGCCTCCAGTAGAGCCTGAGAAAGGAGCGAGAACGAGGCTATAGGTGCTAACCTGCTTTTGGCACTAACTGATGACACCATACTTGTGGTGTCTGCCAGGCGCCATGAGCGCTGCTAGACTTTAGCTATCGAAGTCTTAGGCATCTGCCCAGGTGCTTCAAGCATTCAGGATACCAAGAAATGGTCCGTCCATAGAATAGGTTCTACAGACTGAATGGTCAGTAGAGAGTAGTTAGTAAAAATCAGGTCTAACGTATTGCCTAACTTGTGCGTAGGTTTATTCACAAGTTGATGTAATTCCAAATCGTGCAGACTGTCAAAAAATGAGTTAACCACCAGAGGTCTAGGTTGGTTACATTTCATATTAAAGTCTCCTAAAACAGTCAGGTGGGTATATTGAACCTGAAGGTTAGCCAATAGGTCGGGAAAGCCCTCGAGGAAGTTGCCATAGGGGCCTGGCCGGCGAAATACCAGCAATAAATGGCAAGTCAGCACAGAAGAGATAATCCATCTGACCAGGAGAGCTTCCCCATGGGTAGCTTGTGAGAGCAGTTCAGTTGGGTAATATCCAGATTTTCTTTGTGGATAATCGGAATCCCACCGCCATGATGGGGGGGCTGCCAGTCTGTGTGAATAATAGAATAGTCAACTGGGATGGCCTGCACAAGAGACGGGGCGGAGGTGGCCTGCAGCATTGTCTCAATGAGGCATAAAAGGGCAGGGCGATAGGAGAGACCATACTTCATCCGCATGGGCGGGGAGGAAACGAGTATTAAGCAACAGCAAGGGAAAAGAAAATAGACCTAACTGCCTCTATTGGCAGGGATTGAGGGGGGAGTATCCATTCCACCAAAGGAGAATGACACCAGCCCATCGGGAACGTAATGGTGGCAGGGGCAAGTGCAAGTAAATGAGCCCTGGAATAGCGAGGGCAGCGACGCGCCTCAGCTGCCGGCATGCCTGCTGCACCCGTCTGATGCACGGGCGCTCATACCACCACATAAGTGAGAGAGCTAGGAAGGAGGGGAGGCAAGGCCCGCCTCCTCGCAGCAATGGAAAGAGGACTTACCGCGAATACGGCATCCTAAATGATTAAAATGTTTCAGTAACACTCTAAGCACATAGTAAAACAATGGTTCCCCCAAAACTCTAACAAACCAGGACAGTAATAAAAACACAGCAATGAGCTAAAAATACAGCCGCACTCAGCTGTAGCTCGAGAGGCTTTATAATGGTGGCTCTGATGGGCACTCCTCACCTCAGGTGACACATATGTAGCTATCATTTTGGGAGAAGGCGGCACACCCTTCTCTGTCAAATATTTTATCAACTACTGGACGGAATAACCCCAGATACCCCAGAAATGTTATTAGCCTCTCTGCTGCAAAGCACCAAGACTGATATAAAGGTTTGAAGGTGCAGAGGGCACCCCTTTCTATGTTGGAAATTTTAAAAACTACTGGATGGACATACCCCAAACTAGTAAAATAAATTAAGTAAACTCCTTGTGCCCAAATTGTTTCTTATTTGGTCCAAATGTTCCAAGCGTTTTTCACACTGCTGGTGTTAAAAAACTGTACTTTTTCTCAATGGAAACATGAATTACAGAGTCTAATAACGTTCTCAACATCAGAAAGAGACTCAGCACCTTTCTGTTTATTTAGTCACTCCTAGGAGAACACTGATTGTTTTGATCAACGGCGCTTAAATGGCATGGCCATAGGCGCTGTATCTATGATTAGGTTTCTGTATTACCAACAACACTCAAATATAATGTTTTGTTTAGATGAGTACATCCTTTAATACATTAAGTGGTTCATGATAGGTCTCCCAATCACCCTGACATCTTGCTACCAGTATTATAAACAAAATCCTTTGTAGGGACTTTTCATCAACATTAATTTCATATGTGATGTCATCAGTGATGTCATCAATACAATGTGTGATGTCATCCTTGATGTCCTGGGTGTTAGTCTTAGCAGTGCACGGTGGTGGCGCAAATTATGGTTGCTTAGCTTACTATAACTGGTGAATTTCTGGGGGATTTCGGTTTCATTTGTAAATATAATCTCCCTTTAACAATGTTTTTTCACGGAATTTCATAGATTTATATTAGTGCAACTTAGCCATAACATCCCTTTAACAACGTTGTTTCTGTGAATTTCATAGGTTTTTATGAGTGAAAATGTTTCATGGTGTTACATCACTGTATATAGATTATTAATAATGCCTCTTTTCACATATATGAAAGAACTATACTGCTCCTTTAATAAACATATTTCAGTGTCCACTATACCATAATAATGTAACCAATGGCCAGTGCTCATGGCTTGCAACCATGGCCAGTCCACCACACAGGCACCAAATGTACATCATTGATATTGATATTTTATTTCTATCGTGCTCGTTCATGTATTTCATAGCGCAACAAGGCAAGGGAGGGAAACAGGGGAGAACAAAACAGCAATCTTACCAGTCCCAGTGACATTGAGAACGTGCAAGTGCATGGGAGAGGGGGAGGGGAAAAGTGCATGGAAGGGGGGAGAAGTGGAAAGTGTGAAGCAGAGTAGAAACAGATAAATAACAATAAATACATAAATAATAAACGCAACCAACAGTGGTAGTGCAGCCAGCAATTTGCAAGTGCTAGGTTTAAGGCAGCAGACAAGGTAGGTCTGAAAAGGGCAGGAAGAAAAGGGGGGGCTGTATGGGTACAGATACAGACCTCAGTGCAAGGGGTGGCCCGGAGGCAATGCGGGAGGGTGGCAGGGTGAGCAGGTACCTGGGCCCGGAGGAAAGAGAGTGGCCAGGTGCATGGTGCCAAGAGAGAACAGATCAGCAGGGGAGAGGGGGAGCGAAGGCAGAAGAAAAGAGGAAGGTCTTGAGGTGCTTCCAGAACCGGAGATGGTTCTCCTCAAGTTTTAGAGTGGCAGGGAGGCTGTTCCAGAGGTAGGCCCCAACCGAAGACAGAGATCTACCCCCAGCTCGTTTTTTTGAAAAACGACTGACCCTGGCGGAGTTAGAGGTAGAGGAGAGAAGAGCTCGAGAGGGGAGGTATTTGCGGAGGGATAGCTGAAGGTATTTTGGACCCAGACCCCAGAAAGCCTTGTGGACAATGCAGAGGGTTTTGAATTTAATCCTTGCATCCACTGGGAGACAATGGAGAGATTTCAGAGCTGGCAGATACAATCCCAGGGCTTGAGGCCAAGGACAAGTCTCACAGTCCTGTTCTGGATTAGTTGCTGCAGAGGGCTGAGAGTAGAGACAGGTAGACTTAGAAGGAGGCTGTTACAATAGTCCAACCTAGAGAGAACCAGAGCTTGGGATACCATGAGCTTCTGGGGGAAGGAGAGGAAAAGTCTAGTACCTCTGAGGAGGTGCAGTAGGAAGTTTGACTTTTTAGAGACCTCAGAGATGTGGGCAGAGAAGGAAAGGGTGGAGTCAAAGATGACCCTGAGGTTATTAACCTCGCAGGTGGGGGTAGTAGGAGGGCCAAGGGAAGCCGACCAGAGAGTGAGGGAAAGGATGGTGAATGGTGTGCCGATGAGGAGGATCTCGATCTTGCTGGCATTCAGACAAAGATCATTGGCGGCACACCAATTTTGAATGGCAGTTAGGCAAATTAGAGATGAAAGAGGGAGAGGAGGTGGCCAAGGGCAGCCTGAAAATGAGTTGAGTATCATCAGCGTGGCACTGGACATTTGAGCAGAAAATGGTAACGAAGTGGGCGAGAGTTGCCAGGTATTGGTTGAAAAGCCAGGGCGAGAGGTTAGACCCCTGAGGAACACCACAGGCATAGAGGAAGATAGATGATAGGAAGGACCCAAGTTGGACCTGCGAAGGTCAATCAGAGAGTAAAGAGGTCCGCCAGGCCAGAACCTCATCAATTATTGTTAGTCATTAGTTGTTCTACTTATATTCTTAAACTTTGGAAAAATAAAACAAAAGACATATTTCTAAAAATATGCCTTCAGGTCCTTGCTAATGCTTGTCACGCAGGTTTGTTGTAATCTGGTCCACCACTTCAGGCTGTAACTGTAAGCAGAATATGTTTTCCCATTCAAACCTACCACTTTGGCCATGCCGCATGCCCCAATAAGCAAATTACAGTACACATTTCTCCTTGCTGACGGCCAGGCCCATTACCCAGACACCAAGGTAATTTCACTGTGTTGTGTAGTTCCGATTTATAACACAGGACATATTTGTAAAACCATGCTTTACATTTCTTGCTGACCCGCCTCGTGCATATTTGCTGCAATCCCATCCAGCACTCCACCTCTACCCACAAGCACATTTTGTTTCCCTTTCAAACCTATTCCAATTTAAAAAAACTTTACCACATAGCCATTCCCTGGTGGACATGGCCACTTTAACCCCATTGGTCGTCCCTCGTGGTCATGGCCAGTAGCCAGATTAACCGGGTCATGACCTTATGCCATGACCTGATGGAAACAAATATTTGTTCACGCCCACAGCCCAAACCGCTGGATCCTTTTTTTAAATGGCCAAAAGGTAGGTCAACAAAAATGAGTGATATCTGGGTTCAGTCTGTAGGCGGGCCTCCCATTGGACCAGAGGGTAGTGTGATGTCTGCTGACATCAGACGTGCCTGCTGATTGTATGGCGAAAAGCGTGGGTTGCGTCATGTTTTCTGAAATGGCTGCCATGTTATATCCCTGGATAATCACAGCTGACCGTGGACATTGTGGTGGGGAAAATGTCTGGAAAACACATTTAGAGTTATTTGGTGGGTGAAAGAGGGTTTGGAAAGGTTAAGGAAGTGGAATAAAGATGATATGGAGCTGTTTCTATAGCTAGAAAATAGCTGGAAAATAGGGTTGGCAGATGCCGCTGAGTCCACGGTCAGTTTCAATGTCAGCAGACATCATTTTGATTGCAGGGGGTTCAGGGTGAGCTTTTTGAGTTGATGGTATATTGTAGGTTATATGGTTAATTGTATTGTGGTGGTGGTGGTAAGTGGTCAGATTCTGGGGGTCATGGCCATAGTCCATGGCCCCAAGAATCTGTCCACTGGCCACAACACCCACAGAAGTTATACGTGCATAGTAATTATAGGTAATGTAGTAGGAGTATGGCCAGAATCACCACAGTAGTAATATTTGTGTAGTAATTATAGGTAATGAAGTGGGAGTATAAAGTGTTTGTAATATGGTGGAATGATATAATTGCACTGAACATGGTGCTTATGAGTGTAGCACAATTGAGGATAGTGCTTATAGAATATGTATTTGATTATATCTGATATGGTTCCTTAGTTCCATAGTGTTATGAATCTGGAATCTCTGGTTCATTTTCTGTGGAGAAAAAAAAACTGTATTATTTGTCAAGCGGGATGGTTTAAAAGCTTTAAAACATCTTATGGGATAAACTATAGCTGTGGGGCTGCCCCCAAGAGATACTAGAGCCAATAAAGCTGTTGTATTCGAATACCAACATCCAAATCAGATTGTCCAGAGAAGGTCTAGTAACAAAAACGATTCAAACATGGCATGCACTTAGACAGGGCAGGGGGTGCCCCTGGCGGCTGCCTTATTTAACTTGTTCACATCAGACTTCGAAGCAAATATATATACACCAACTATGAATCCCCCGAAATTGAACGTAACCATCCTCTCCTGCATGATGCATGCCGATGACATCGTGATCCTGGCAAAAACACTGTGAGGACTACAAATTGCATTGAATAATCTTCAAAAATACATGGACCAAAATCAACTTGAAATAAACGCTAACAAAACCAAAATCATGACACTGATGCAGGAACATGGTAAAAGAAAGAACAAACACTCTTTCTTTCTGCAAAAACAAAAACTTGCTCAAGTTGAAACCATCAAAAACCTTGGAGTGTGGATTAATCAATCTCAAGTAGAGAAGGATTGGGCAGAACACCTTAAATCTAAAGCTCACTCACTGGCGCGACAAGGACTCATTCTTCATAAGAAATTTGGCAAATTTTCCCTTAAGCCACTGATATCATTCTGCAGGCAGAAGGTGGCAGCAATTCTGACCTATGGTGGCGAGACTACAATCAACATAGACTCTCAAATTTTGCAAAAATTGGAGGGGATATTTTGGAGAAAGGTGTTATCCCTACCATCATCAATACCCATGCCTCACATCAGATATGAACTTGCTCTGCAATCACTACAATCCATCATTACATGGAAGCAATTAGATCTTTACAGGAAACTGATAATGACGTTCACATACCTGCGTTAGAGATACTCTGTTCAAAACAAGAAATGACCAACAGGGCTGCTCAAATAACATGGAAAAACTTTGTAAATAACAAAAGAATAGAAGCAGAGATACCCATGGATATGTTTATCCAGAGACCTCAAAAAGCCAAACTAAAGCTAGCAAGAAATGATTGGATAACTACACAACACCTTAAAAGTCGATACAAGCTCGATATCCCATGCAAAGGTGAAATATGAGCTCTAAATCAGTTAGCAAATTATCTCAATCTCTTTCCAGGATGAAGGATTTGCGATAACTTCATGAGATTGCATTTTAAGTATACTTCCAACACAAGAAATGATGGAAAAAAGGAACCAGATACAGGAAAATGAACAGTCTTGTCGGTTTTGTAGAAAGACAGGCATGATTCAATGCATCTACCATATCATAATGCAATGTCCAGCGCTGACTCAGAAACGTCTTCTATTCAGTGATATGTATCTTAATCCAATGATACAGTTAAACAACAGCAAATGATGGGCACAAATTCTCCTGGGTAACAATAGAAAATTAGTATTGACTATTATTCAATTCTGGTCCGATATTATCAAAGATACAGGAAATGATTACATTGAAATAAAGTCTCAAAATACATGAACAGATGTAAAGAAAATTTAACCTCTATGAACTATTAATTTCCGAGCAAAGAACAATTCAAAACCTTCAAATGTAAATATATGTCTGTACACAATATAAACATGCCTAAATGTAAGGTTTAAGATACAAACCAAAACATTTTAATTTTTAAAAAAAGCTTTCATAGTTTTGAATTTTACATATACATTTACCTTTTCAGACCCGCTTAAATAGTACATTATATGTACTATGTTTGGTACAACATTAGTGTATGTCACACTGCTGTTTATATTGACATTAAATGATCATTGGGAACAAAAATCCAAACTGGATTAAAAAAAACCTGATTACAATTATGGAAGTGTCATAGTATGTTTGTTTGAAGTATGTTGTGATTAAGGGAATGCTTAAAATAGTTAGATACCTGTTGGCATATTCTAACTACATTAGAGTTCAGAAGATGTTTTATTGTATAAGAATTGTGATGGCGTATTTGAAGTGTTTTGGAATGAAGGGTATTTTTTAAAGTAGTTTGATACCTGTTAGCGTATTTTAACTATGTTGTCTTTTAAAAGTACTAATGTAGTGTTATGGATGTAGTTAGCGTATTCTAGTTGTTCATTGTGGTATAGTTTAGTGACTAAATTTAGGTGAAGGAATATTAAGAGGCAAAGATGGAGATGTCCAACAAATGGTTTCAGTCCACAAATGGAAGATCAAGGCAGCTTGTCAATAAAGCTGTATGTGCTTTTTTATATTCTGATAGATTGTCATCTTTTGAGAATGACAATATAAGGTCTGATGGTGTGAATTGTTTTTGTGAAGATGGAGTTCATTTCACTGACGTCAGAAATGCAATTCTTCTTTACAATGTTAGGAATGCATTGAAAATGTTTCTGTAAGAAAGTTATAGAGTGTACAATACTACTGTAAATAAATGCAAAAAAAAGTTTAAAAAAAGGTGTTTGCCTACAAACCCCCCCAAAATGGTTCTTTTCATAGCCATCACTAAAGAATAAATAACTGAAATTGAGTTTACACATCCCCGACCCCTTTGATTGGATGCGACGTACACGGACAACACATGCCACAGCCAGGTCTTTTGAGGATGCCTGGCATGGAAAGGGGTCTGCCGAGACCATGGACCACCATGGATATCCGCGGACATCGGGGGATCAGTCAATCAGGTTTTCTGGGTGTGGTTGAACAGGAAGAGAGGGTAGGAGTTTTGTTAGTAGGAGTTGTGAGAGTACTGAAAATGGATATGGCTATGTGTTTGAGAAGACAGTGTGTTGATTTTGGGGGATGCTGGGTCCATTGTTTGAAGGTCTATGTCAAGCAGTGTGGATTTGTTTTTGAACATGAAGTTTCATGGTATGGGGTGCGAGAGATGAAGTGGGTGGACTTGCTCCCATTTTGTAAAAATATGGTTGAATTGAAGCATTCAGACAATATTATTCTTCATTGTGGAGGAAACAGTTTGGGTTATGTGACTGGAATTTAATAGCAGTTTGCAACAAAGGAGTCATTGGTAAAGTTGAAGGAAATGTTCCCAAATTTGTTATTTTTTCTCATGTTGCTCAGAGACAGATGTGGATGCGTTCGAGTTTATTTGGTTTGCAAATGGAAAAAGCGAGACACATCGAGAATAAAGCTGTGTGTACATTTCTGAGAGATGTTAGCATGACATATTTTCATAGTGAGAACATTAAATTTGATATTGCTAACAGTTTTCGGAGAGATGGAGTCCAACTAACTGATGTGGGTAATCAGATTTTTATGGGAAGCATTCCAAATGCTTTGAAGTTGTAAGAAGAAATAATTAAGGTCAGTAAAATGTTTCTTAGTTCAGTTTATAAAACCAAAAATTAAAAAAATATATAAAAGCCAAAAAAACAAAAAAGTTATTGATTTATATGATTAGAATTTTGCCACCATATTCCTGCAATTTTTTCTGATGTCCCTGAACTACCACGCTATTCGCAGACTATGCAGGCTGCGTAGGGGCCTGTGACTTTTTTCTCACTTCTGTTTTTTAACTGTGAAAGGTGGCTCCTAAAGAAACCTTTTTTGTGTTTTTTTGTTTTTTATTTTTAAAGCTTTTTTGAAGGAAAGGAAGCAAAGGGGCATCAACCACAGAGATGGGGGTGTCGCAGTACATGCAGAACACTGTGACCCACTGTGTTAGGACTGGTAGGCTCCGCTGGTCCCTCTGGCGTCACTGGAGACGAATTGGGGTAGTTCTAAAAAGGACTCCCAACATGGCGCCCTTGCATGAAAACAGTGTTCCGGGTTCCCTCCATTCTATGTGTCTGGCTCCACCCCTTTTCTTCAGCCACGCAGTTATGAGTCTCTGCCTGCAGTCGGTCCTCGCATCGCTACTCTCTATAGGAGACGCATCGTAAGTACGCTTACTAGGATTCTGTTGTTCTACTCCTGCTCATGGTGCTTCACCCTTCTAACCTTCTGATTTCTTTTAGTCCACTCACTCGGACCTCCAGGATTCCTCTCTCACCTTTATTCCCAGAGCCGGCATTTCCTGGGTCTCGGCGTCACTGCTAGGCAACGGTATGGACTTGCCTTCATTTTCAGAAGTATTACGAGTTGTAACACTCGAAGCCTCATGATTTTATTCTTGTCCCCAGCACTACAGCTCTTTATCTGACGAACACCCAATCCACTGCATTCCAACTGACAACATTCGGCAGAGCTCTGGGCTCTCATTCGGGTGCTTAGGAACGATACAGTGTTGCTTTTCCTCCAACTGCATTGCCACGTCTACATTATACCGTACTTTAACTCTGCTCTTCTTTCTAGCCTGTCATGGTCACAATCCCAGTCAGGACGCCCTTGAATGTACCCGAGGGAATTATTATTTCCATGTTAGAAGTCAGCCTTCGGAAGGTCAGAGATTTTCCCGCTCTTCCACTCTGGTCCCTCGGTAGGAGTTTGTAGTTTAATATCCCTATTCCTCCTCACAGACCTCCAAGATCTTAAAAGCCAACCCCCATCTACAACATAGGAGACGAGCAGCATTCTAGGTATTCCAAATACTGAACACTTAAAACATCAACCCTTCAGCCTACCTGCCTTTGCTAATTACCCTCTCTTTCTTTACTAGGGAGCCATCATTGAAGAGACAGCCATCCGGAATCACTGAACAAACACTCCCTGTGCTACTCCTCAGAAGGCAGCATCCAACCAGGGTTTTCTTACCCATAGAGTTTCCCTGCGGGTACTGGGTTTCCCATTTCTGTCTTTTAAGCACGGGGAGGGGCGCAGGACTCATAGGGGTATTTCTTTATAGCAGCACATTGCGACATCTGGTCCAGGTTAGTGGAGTTATTATTGTTAATTGTGTTATAACATTCACGGTTTTAACAGTTGTAACAGTTAGTGATGCCCACA
The DNA here is from genome assembly GCF_040938575.1 of Ambystoma mexicanum. Taxonomy (NCBI): domain Eukaryota; kingdom Metazoa; phylum Chordata; class Amphibia; order Caudata; family Ambystomatidae; genus Ambystoma; species Ambystoma mexicanum. Next base: position 1,046,918,460 of record NC_090924.1, read on the forward strand.
AACTCTCTACTACTATGGACCAGATACAACAGCTAGTTTAGGAAGTACAATCTTTAGCCCTTGAGGTGCAGCGCTTAAAACAGGATAATGCAGTCCTTCACCAGCAGATGGGAAGAGCCATGCATAACTCTGAATTTCCTCCCGGTCCCTTGTCTGGGGGGTAAATTCAAGGGCAATCCCCAAAAACTTTCTGGATTCCTCTACAGTTCAGTTTGCTTTTAAGGGGTTGTTTTTTCCTCCAAACCTTGACAAATAGGGGAATATGATTTCCCATTTGTCTGGACCTGCTATGGCATGGACAACAACCTTGGTCACCACTAATAACCCTATCCTGGATTCATAGCCCACCTTCACACAGTCTCAAAACTATGTTTGGAAGACAGGAGATTACTGTCTCCTCTCAGGAACAGTTACTAGAGTTTCGACAAGGTGCCCAGGATCTTCTGGCCTATATTACATGTTTCATGCAAATGGCGGCCAATACCGCCTAGCCTGTTGACGCACTCATTAACCTGTTCAGACGAGGGCTATCTGAGATTTTAAAAGATGACGTTTCCCATGTCCCTAGGCCAGCTATCTTGAGGAAATTATTGCATTGACCATGCAGTTGGACTACCGCTTACAAGAGCACCATTGTGAAAAACAGAAGTATCGAAACCCCTGTTCGTTGTCTGAGCCTTTATCGGTTCCGACATGTCAGTGTCTTGTGACGAATCAATGCAGTTCGGGGTTGCCCGAGGTCCTTTGACGCCGGAGGAACGGATACATAGACGAAGCAATGGGATTTGCATGTATTGCGGGTCCAAGGACCACCTAGTAAATGCCTGTCCTGTTGCTCCCCCCGTAGATCGGGAAACGCCGAAGCCCAGTCATATGGGGAACCACGATACGGGACACATCGTCAGGTTCCACGACACCAGATACTCTTACCCTGGAATACGACAATTCCAGTTCACCCATAGTAGTGCTACTGATATCCTTTAAGTCGGGGTCTATGGTTATAGCAAATGTACAGGCTGTGGTTGACAGTGGAGCAGCAGGTCATTTTGTGGATGACCGTTGGATTCTGAATCAGGGTCTTCCCTGAATTACTAAAGAGGTTTCCATCCCAGTGGAAAGCGTTGACAGTAGCCCTCTGTTTGGCAAAGTTTAAATGCAGTACCCACTGGGAATACTACAAACAACTATGACTATAGGTATAGGCAACCCAACCTTTGGTATAAGCTTGTACTACACAGTTTTGGTAGCGTGTTGAGCAGCCAGGCTTATACCAAGAGGGGAAATGTGAGCAGTGGTAGAGTTAAACAAAGATTCACAGTTACAGGTATTCAAATAAACTCTTACACTCAAGGTTTCTTGCGTAAACAATTATTCATTTATTTATCAGTTAGTTATAAAACCTTCTTTAGAAGGACGCAATAGAATAGTAACACACAAATACACTTCAATACTGTACACTCTGAGTTTCTGAATCAGAAAAGACCCTTTTGGGATGGTCCACAGACAGAACCAACACCCACAGGTGACTTCAATAACAAGGGTGCTGGGGACATTAATATCTTACTGTTGGCATTCAGAGCACTCTTAAAAGTTGGTAAAAGGAAAAGGTTATTAGAACACAAGAGACCACAAATATTCCTAAGCAGGTAAGTACTTTTAGATTATATAAGAAGAGTCATACAATTCAATAGGCAATTCAATGGGCAAAAGTCTTGGATAGCATGAAGCACTTGTGGTAAGTAAATGGAAAAGTCTTGGCACAAGTTCTTAGGAATCTTTGATGAAAAGAAGAATCAAATGTAGGGCCACAAGCTGATTAGACTTGTGAGTTGCAGAAGTTACAAGCACTTCCAAAGTAAGAGTTAAGTTCTCTTAGACCTGCTTTTACAGTACCTTAGTAAAGAAGAAAAGATGCAGCTGATGACTTCTGTTCCTGTGCAGCTATGCAGATCTCGCTGTTTCTGGGCCTCAGTCGTGGGGACAAGAGGAAGGATGTCGGGGGACTCCAGCAGTGTACTGGGACTGTCAAAACTAGCAACTGGCAAACTTCACTTCCAGTTGCTGTTTCGCGTTTCAGCTTCTCGTGACTACCACAAATATCAACAACATGATTCTTGGCTGTCAATATGGACTGTCCTTGCTTCTGGGGTCCCACACTCTGCTGAGGAGGATCAGGCTATGTCAGCCCTGCTTCCTGGGAGTCCCGAGGATCTTCCAAAAGCTTTAGGCCAGCTTAAAAGCAACACACACAATGTGGTGTTCCTCTCCCTGGCTCTACAGTTTCCAGCAGTAACTCTGTGCAAATTCAACAAGCTCCGAGATGGATGTCCAGGTGGCTTACTTTGGAGTTGATTCATCCCACCAACTCAAAGGGAGAAGTTGTCCTTGTAGGGGCTTCTCTGTCGATGCAAACTTGGCAAGTTGGCACTGCATCAGGGCTTCACTGTACAAACCAATGGTCCAACCATTTGCAGTAGGCGTCCTCTTCAAGCTCTTCTTCGGTTCCTTCATCCAGTGGTCGACTCTGCCTTCCAAGCCAAAAGACTCACCTTTTATTCAGTTCTCTCCCATTCATTTCCAGCTTAGCTGTCACTCACCCAGCAAGGTGGCTGTCGTTGCCGGACAGTCAGCCAGCCAATCACCACAGCATGCATTTGGGTCTCCTAGGAAACTAAGCACAGGGCGTTTCGGGCACCTCCCTCACTTCTTGCCTACCCCAGACACTCAGGAGCCAGAGGTGGGTTTCACTGAGAAACACAGCCAAAGGTGAAATGAACAAAGAGACCAAACCTGGTTTGGTGCACAGAGAAAATCTCTAGAAGGACCTTTCCACAAAGACATGGCAAATAAAGGAGACCAGGGACCATTTTGTCAAAGATGGCTCTGCTCCATTTTGAGAAAGATGGCTCCTGCGGTTGCTCTACCGGAGGCTGCGAACAGCCGTGGTAAATGGAAACCATGGTAGTTCAAAACGAAACCACTGCCACCAGCCATTCAGTGAGGAAAGGGTAACACATAAATATGTTACATGAGCAGATAGAAACAGGGGATACTAAGTAATTCCTCCAGCACTCAATTGTAAGATAGGGTGTGCTGGGTCTAGCAAGTTACAACGCTAAAGTCAATTTCACTTTACTTCTCTGGGAAACAGTAGTTCATCTCAGAGAAGGTATTTAAACCTTGAGAAATCTGGATGACTTCCCTGTGTCACTGAACTGAAGGTGCTTTGTGGCACAATTGTAAAAGATGATGCCAATGGGGTTTGTTAGACTCCATAACCAAATGAAACACAGTGTAGAAAATCACATTAAAATACATGAGAGAGTGGGAAAAAGGGTCTCCAGGTTAAAAAAAATCAAGTCCTCAAAATCTAGCAAAGTTGCTGGGGGTCTCTAAGGTGGAGGGAATTAGTACATTTTTGAGAATTCTCCCTAACACCCTCTAACCTCAGGCCCTATCAAGGAACAGACACTTCCTATTCCGATGATGGTGACTGCCCACCTTGAAACCATCACGTTTGATTTAATCAGAACCACTCATTACCCAGTGATATTAGGACTTCCCTGGCTTCAGTTGCATAACTCTTATCTTAACTGGGCAGCGGGTAACATCTTTTTGGGTTCAGAACTCTGCCTCACTCAGTGTCTTGCTCAGGGAGCTATTGGGTTTGTCACCGCTTTGACTGGTATATCAGTCCCCTCTGACAATCCCAAGGTTCTCAATCATGTCCTGGAAATCCCTCAACACTATTTACTGTATCAGGAGGTCTTCACTAAAGTCCAGTATTCAGAACTGCCTCCACATCGCCGATACAACTGTGCTATCCCACTAGTATCTGACCAACCGGTGCCATTCGGGCGACTGTATATCCTGTTCGCCCGAGAAAAAGAAGTGTTAAAAGAATACCTCCACGACAACCTGCAGAATATCCTTATCGCAGAATCCACTTCTCCTGCAGGGGCTTCATTATTTTTTATTACGAAAAAGGACACAGACGAGCTGCTTTCTTGTATCGACTTTCGAGGACTCAATAAAATCACCATTCCTGATTGGTACCTGATGCCCTTGATCCCAGATATACTGGAAGCAGTCAAGGGTTCAAGGATCTACACAAAGCTGGACCTACGAGGGGCATACCACCTCATCCGGATCAAGGCTGGGGAAGAGTGGAAAATGGCTTTTCGAACACCCTTTGGGCATTTCGAGTACCGTGTGATGCCCTTTGGTCTCCCGAATGCTCCTGCTATTTTCCAATGCTTCATGGACCACATCTTCCCGGACATCCTTTTACACTACATGATCCTATATCTAGATGATATCCTGATTTTTTCTTCATCAGAGTCCAAACACATTCATAACGTGCAGGAGGTTCTTTGGCGTCTTCACCGAGAACATTTAAACTGTAAACTCGAAAAATGCGAGTTCCACCAAAGTCAAGTCCAGTATCTGGGATATGTGGTGTCCACCCATGGTGTATCGATGGATCCACCTAAGGTAGCTGGAGTGGTTGACTGGCCTTCCCCAACATCGGTGAAAGATATACAATGCTTCTTGGGCTTTGCAAACCTTTATAGGAAGTTAATTTCAGGTTTTTCTGATCTGATCCGGCCTCTTACGATGCTCCTCAAGAAAGGAACACCTTTTGTATGGAGTAACGAAACACAAGGATCCTTTGAGGCTTTGAAAGTCCAGTTTACTCAAGCACCCATTTTGATCACTCCTGACCAAGGAAAAAGGTACATTGTTGAAACCCACTACGCACTGGGAACCGTTCTCTAACAGGAGACTGAACAGGGGCGAAGAATGTCCGGTTGCGTATCTGTCAAAAACCCTAACTCCTGCTGAACTGAACTATTCTGTTTTGGAGAAGGAATTGCTAGCAATCAAAAAAGCCTTTGAAGAGTTGAGGCACTTACTATTGGGTGCTGCACACCCAGTGGAGGTGCAGACTGATCACCATAACTTCAAAGCACTTCAATATGCGCAGACCCGGAATAGCCGACAGGCTTGTTGGGCTCATTTTTTCTCTCCCTGCAATATGTATTTACATTTATCCCTGGAAGGGTCAATCTACGTGCTGACGCTTTATTATGAATAGAACACTTGTTTCCCAAAGCCGTATCTATTTACACCATTTCGAACCTTTCACAATACATTGCAGAGGGCAAACTAATACAAGAACCCGAAATCCAGCCAGACCATATGAAGTTTCACCTGAACAAGAACCAAGGCTTATATTTTCACAAAGACCAAGTCTATTTACCATCCGGGAATCTTAGGAAAGGGATACTGTATATGTGTCATGAGACCCAGGCAGCAAGGCACAGAGGAGTGTGCAAACCTTTGGAGTTGATTCAGAGGCTTTTTTGGTGGTCTTCCCTGACAAACTATACCAGAGATTATGTACCTGCTGTGTCGTTTGTCTTCAGTCCAAAGTAGCTTGCAGACCCCCTTTAGCTAATCTGGTGAGGATGACAATTCCGGATTGTCCGTGGCAAATTATTTCCACTGACTTTATTGTTGAGCTACAGCCCTCAGGTGGGTGGACACACCACTGTGATGGTGGTGGTTGATTACTTTACAAAAACGGCCCACTGTTGCCTTTGTCTGGAGTTCCCACCACAGCTCGGATGGCACGCATTTTTATAGAACTGATATTTTCTTGTCATGGGCTACCAGACACTATAGTTTTAGACAGAGGTCTCAGATTACCTCTCGTTACTGGCAGCAGGTGTGTTCCATTCTGGATATCAAGCAGATATTGAATTCTGGTTTTCATCCTCAGACCAATGGTCAGACAGAGAGGTTGAACCAGACTTTGGAAGGGTACCTGCGCTGTTTCATTTTCTCTGCCCAAGACAATTGGTCCGACCTACTTCCATTGGCTGAATTCGGCTACAATAACGCGTACCATACAGCTTTGAAATATAGCACGTTTTATTCTACCTACGGATACCATTCGGCATGTTTCTCTTCAGTACCACCTGCGGCCTCCCACTTCCCGGCTGTAGATGATCTGATTCACCAGGTTCAGGTTGGGCACCGTCGGGTGTGGACTTTGCTGTTATTGGCCAAGACAGGGCCAAGCATTTTGTGGATCGTCATTGCACACCATCTCATTTGCTGGTTCCAGGGAATAAGGTTTGGTTGGCCTCCCAATTTCTGCCACGACATTTGATACCCTTGAAACTGGCTCCATGTTATTTTTGACCTTTCACCATTCTCCAGCTGAAGGGACCTGCTACTGTCCGGCTCCTTCTTCCTCTGTCTTGGTGCAGGATACATCCTGTATTTCATATGTCTCAAATCAAACCGGACGTTCCAGACAGCTTTGGTCATGCTACTTGGGCCTGTCCTCTCCTGGTGGGCACGGACACGGGTTCGGAATTTGAGGTGTCAGGTGTTTGTGATTCTCGATACTTTCATGGCACCCTCCAGTACCTGATTGATTGAAAGGGGTATTTCCCCGCTGATTGTTCCTGGGAGGCAGCTTCAGATGTTCATGCCGCTAGGTTGGTGCACCACTTCCCTCGCCTTTGTCCTGGTAAACTAGAGGGTCCTCCCCTTCGGAGGGGTCATACAGCTAGGACTGGTAGGCTCAGCTGGTCCCTCTGGCATCTCTGGAGACGGATTGGGGTAGTTCTCTATAGGATTCCCAACATGGCGCCCTTGTGTGAAAACAGTGTTCTAGCTTCCCTCCATTCTACGTGTCTGGCTCTGCCCCCTTTTCTTCAGTCAAGCAGTCATGAGGATGTGCCTGCAGTCGGTCCTCGCGTCGCTACTCCCTATAGGAGATGCATCTTAAGGATTTTGTTGTTCTACTTTTGCTCATGGTTCTTCACCCTTCTAACGTTCTTATTTCTCTGACCTCCTTGATTCCTCTCTCCCCTTCATTCCTGGAGCCGACATTAACTGGGACTCTGCGCATTGCTAGGCAACGGTACGGACCCGCCTTAATTTTCTGTAGTGTCACGAGTTGTAACACACAAAGTCACATAATTCTGTTCTTGTCCCCAGCACTACTTCTTTCCAAAGGTTATTTCTGCGAGGCTGCTAGCTACAGCTCTTTATCTGACGAACACCCAATCTACTACGTTCCAACTGACAACATTCAGCAGAGCTCTGGGCTCGCATTTGGGTGCTTAGCAACGGTACAGCGTTGCTTTTCCTCCAACTGCATTGTCACATCTATGCTATACCGTACTTTAATTCTGCTCTTCTTTCTAGCCTGTCATGGTCACAATCCAGGTCACGACGCCCTCGCGTGTACCTGAGAGAATTATTATTTCCATATTAGCAGTCGGCCTTCTGAAGGTAGGAGATTTTCCCTTTCTTCCACTCTGGTCCGAAGGTAGGAGTTGGTAGTTTAATTTCCCTATTCCTCCTCACAGACCTTCAAGATTTTGACAGCCAACCCCCACCTACAACATAGGAGACAAACAGCATTCTAGGTATTCCAAATACTGAACAATTTAGACATCAGCCCTTCAGCATACCTGCCTCTGCTAATTACCCTATCTTACTTTGCTAGGGAGTCATCATTGAAGAGACAGCCGTCCAGAATCATTGAACAAATACTCCCCGCACTACTCATCAGGATTTTCTTCCCCAGAGGGTTTCCCTGTGGGAACTGGGTTTCACATTTCGGTCTTTTCAGAACGGGGGGCGCAGGACTCATAGGGGCATTTCTCTATAGCAGCACATCGCAACATCTAGTCCAGGTTAGTGGAGTTATTACTGTTAATTGTTGTGTTATAGCATTCACGGTTTTAACAGTTGTAACATAAGGATCTACAGCATCCCGGAAAGCCTGCAAGGCAGCCCGTGGGATACACTTCCCCAAAGGAGTACCATGTGTGCTGGCAGGAGCCGTTGAGGAAGATGGCACAGAGAAAGATAGCCTGCACCTCCCTTTGAAAGGAACAGCCTTTCTCAGTACAACCGGGTGGCTACAATGGACGTGGCAGTGCAATGATGTGCCCCTGTTATACGTAAACTGAGTTTCACCCACACTCAATGCATTCAACATGGGCAGCCTTTGCCTTCATGAACCCACCCATGGTCATAAAGAACAGCCACACGCAGGAGACACTCCGTGTGCTGGAGGAAGGCACTTCCTCTACCTCATCTTCATCTTCCTCTGGATCCTCCTCTACATCATCGCACCTATTCCCATGCCCAGGCCCTCCAGATGGTTTTGGTGGTGGTGGTGGTTGAAGAGGAGGAATGTCCATAGCAGATGTCATGATGGTCTTCACAGATTTGCAAAGCAGCAATGCAGCAAAGCAGGTGCTCTCTCTCAGATAGCCAGATTGAGAATGAGGAAAAGTAATGGGTTGGTCCCTTCAGAGGTACTGTCCATGGACAGTTGTCCTGCCCGTGGACACCCGAGTCAAAAACAGGCATTGAAAAGTTGTAAAAAGTTAGCAGGTCAATCAATAATGGATCTGGGATGTGTGGAAGCGTAAAGTTTCAGCTTGAAACAACCTAAATTGGCAGAAAATGCACTTTTAAACTGTCTGTGGGAGCAGACACCATTCACAGACATGCCATTGCTGACTTTTTTTCTCACTTATATTTTGTAACTGTGAAAGGTGGCTCTTAAAGAAACTTTTTTTGTGTGTTTTTTGTTTTATATTTTTTAAAGCCTTTCAGTTTTTTTGCAGGAGAGGCAGGTAAGGTGGGGAAGGGAAGGGGGAAAGGGCCCAATCCACAGAGACGCGGGCAGGTGGACATGGGAAGATGCTGGTCGTGTCTTAAATTTAAGGTAGGTGGCAGTGTTTTTTGTGCTTCTTGACAACTGCCTCAAAAGTACTTCAAAACTGCTCCCCCTGCAGAGTGGAGTGTCGCAGTACATGCAGAACACAGTGACCCTCGAAAGGTAAGGATCTACAGCATCCTGTATCTCCTGTGAGGCGGCCGGTGGGATCCTCTGCCCCAAAGGAGTACCCTGTGGGCTGGCAGGAGTGGTTGAGGAAGATGGCACAGAGAAAGATAGCCTGCTCCTCCCTGAGAAAGGCACACACTTTCTCAGTGCAACCTGGTGGTTAGTATGGACGTGGCAGCGCATTGATGTGGTCCTGAAGGAGTAGTGCTGCTGTTATCCATGACTGAGTTTCACCCCACACTCAATGCATTCAACATGGGCAGCCTTCACACACGGTCTTAAAGAACCGCCACACGCAGGACACACTCCGGGTGCTGGAAGTAGGCATTTCCTTTACCTCATCTTCGTCTGCCTCTGGATCCTCCTCTACATCATCACACCTGATCCCCTTTCCAGGCCCTCCAGATGGTGATGGTGGTTGTTGGTGAGGAGGAATGCCCATAGCAGATGCCATGATGTTCTTCACAGATTTGCAAAGCAGCAATGCAGCAAAGCAGGTGCTCTCTCCTGGATAGCCAGTTTGAGAATGGGTTGGTCCCTTCAGAGGTACTGTCCATGGACGGTTGTGTAGTCCAGGGACAACCAAGTAAAAAATAGGCCTTGAAAAGTTGTAAAATGTTGCCAGATCAATCAAGAATGGGTCTGGGATTTGTGGAAGGGTAAGGTTTCAGCTTGAAACACCTTAGATTGGCAGAAAATGCACTTTTGAACTGTTTGCAGCAGCAGACACCATTTGCAGACATGCCATAACGTTGCACGGGTGCGGTCAGTTGATGATGTCCGGCGATATCTGCGCCCTTGATGGAAGTCTGCAGACATCCATTGGACGAGAGACGCAGAGTGCATGAGCATGGATCTCGTAGAACAGGCGCAGTGTGCGTTGACTAATTAAAAGTGCATAATGCGAAAACAGACAGGTTCGGATACCGTGCCTGTCCAGGGGCACCTCCATTTTGAGTGCAGACAGCCGTGGGTCAGCGGACTCAAAATTGGGATTTTAGAGAAAAAAAAGAAATAGCACACAATGGGCCTCATTACACGGTAGGCGGTAAGGGAATACCGTTACCGGTAACGAAATACCGGTAACTGTATTTTCCCAAGCTGATCACGACCCGGACCCACCGCTATTAGTGGACCCGTAAAGTACGGCGCCACCAATAGCAGCGTGGCCGCTTGCGCGCGACCCCCACACCGTAAACAGCGCCATGGCGCAAATAGCACGCAATCACAACCCATGCGTACACGGCAATACCGGCATCCCAAAGACCCAAAAAGCATGTACCGGCATGGCGCTAATAACAGCATCGAAAACCACACGTTAAGAGTCCTGAGCAGTGTTCCCATCTGCCCATCTGCCCCAGGTGGACACAACCAGCACAGGTGGAGTCAATGGAGACAGCCAGCACCAAAGAGCACACCACACCCCTTCCCACAGCAAGATGGTCCCAACACCAGCAGCATGACATAGGCCTGCGTACATGACTGCAGTGCAGCACCAACAACAACAGGCAGCACCGAAGAGACGTAGGAGTAGGAGGAGGAGGCCGAGACCTGCGCAGTAAGCACCACCGGGGCACCCAGAAACACCACAAGGGCAGCCAACAAACCCCCGGAATCAAGGCGAAGATGACCATGGTATGTGTAAGGCACAACTAAATGTGCATCTGATAGAATGTGCCCATGGCACCATGCAAACACCAGATGAGCATGATGTGGATGTGGATGAGTATTGTCGAAATGCCCAGCCCGGACATGCAAGAGGCGATGGCATGGCGGGACAGGATCCGCGTCAGCATCGGAATCAGGAATAGCATCAGGAACAAAGGTGGAATATCATGCATGGAGAGACGTGCATTGTTGCCCTTGTGGCCGTCTTGAGGCCCACAAAGGGCCCTCTCCCAAAGAAAATCACACATACACAATGATGGAGACCATGCCTGTTTTTCAACTGCAGAAGAGTGTATTTTGAACATAACGTGTACAGAAAGTGCATAACCCCAACTGTGTAAACACCCTCCCGCCCCTCCCCCCACAACACCCCCAAATACACCCTCCCCCCCTCCCCCCACAACACCCCCGAATACACCTCCCCCCCCTCCCCCCACAACACCCCCGAATACACCCTCCCCCCTCCCCCCACAACACCCCCGAATACACCCTCCCCCCCCTCCCCCCACAACACTCCCACGTGAGTTCCAAGGCGTGAACATGTCCTTCCCCAAATGTGGCCGATATTCCTTGTTGGCCCTATTTGTTCGCTCCTTCTTCGGGCGTTTGCGATGGTGTGCGCCTGAGGTTGCGCATAGAGCGGCGTAGGGGGCTTGTCTGCCGCGAACTCCCAGAGGAGGCTGGGCCTGTTTCCTCCTGGGTAGAGAGTGGACATCTGCGCTCAATCGCCTCCGCAATGCGGATCATGGCCTGCCTGAGTTGCCCCATCTCATTGCATATGCGGTTGGTGCATGCCTCCATGGCCTCCCTCGTCTGGCGTGCGAATGCACCAATGTCCTCCCTCAGGTGCCCTGTCTCTGCCACATGTTGACCTACCAGACCAGCCATTTCGGTCTGCCTCTGGTAGATGGCTAATAGGTCAAGTTCCTCGTTGTCTGCCGGTGGAATGGCTGATGCGCCTGGATCAATAGCACTGGCATCAGGCGTAGGTTCCAGGGGGCTCCATGACACATCATGTGTGTGGGCGGGCGATCCGCCTTGGCTGAACGGACCTGGTGAAAACATTGGGGATGCGAGTAAGTGGCGTGTGGGGATGGGGCTCTGACTCAGATCCTCATTCACCGGTGCTTCCTCCGCATCGGAAAGTGGCCCAGTGGCTGCTGCCTCACCCGTAGAGCTGGTGGCAGCAGAGTGCACTCCCTCCATGCTGCCTTCAATTGATGGGAGACACACTCCCGTGGTTGCCACAACAGCGGCAGGCATGGCCTCTGGCTGCGTGGCACTGCTGCTCCTACTGCCTTTGTCCCGGTCACTACTCTTGGGTCCCCTAGAGGATGTTGCGTGGTCCCCGGTGGCATCCCTCCTGGCTTTTTTCATGGGTGTGGGAGTGGGTGCTGACGTGCGTGGCTCCTCATTTTCCGTGTGTGATCCTGCAGGGGTGATAAGAAGGGTAAATCATCATCTATGGGTCTACCTGCATTATGGCAGATGTATACGTCATGCAGTTTGATGCATTTTGGGGTCATCATTGTGGAGGCATGGAATGGGGATGTTGGCTGGCTCATGCATGATTGGCCCTGTGTTGGTGGGTATGTGATGATGCATGCATGTCTGTTTGTGGCTGGATCCACGGCATTCATATGGACACATGATTGTGGGACCCCTCACCCTTCACTGCGCATTTGTGGGTGCATACACTCACCTCCATCCGATGAAACGGCCACGCCATGCTCCATATCGCCGACCCCCTCTATCGACTCGACTCCTATTGTGGAGGCACATATCTCCTCCCACTCCTTCATCTTCAAGGGGGACTCTGCGCCACCTCCTGTGGCCATTGCCATGTTGCGGTTCACAGATAAAATGTTGCGCACACGCACCCGGAGGTCGTCCCACCTTTTGCGGCATTCCCTGACACTCCGGGTGGTGGTGCCCACCGCACTGACTTTTAGCGCGACTTCGGCCCAGATGGCCTTCTTCTTAAGGAGGGCCTCCCGCCGCATATCGTTAACAAATACTACTCCTGCATTTGCAGCAAGTGTGGTGGTCAGCATCATTAGTTCCTCATTAGTGAACTTTTCTTTGCGCTGGCGATCAGCAGTTTTTTTAAGCGCCTTCGGCATCCTCGAGCTACCCGGTATGGTTCCTGGTCAGAGTTGCCTGGATATATGTCCTGGATGCAGAGGATGGCAATGGATTGTGTTTTTGAAGATGGCCACTGTGCTCTTTCCCGTTCCTGTGCGACGACGTAATTTCCGGTTCCGCTTTTTAACGGTGTGCGGTAATGGCGGTGTCCGCTATTTACGGGTAGCGGGAGGGCAGAGGCGCTATCTGCGGTTTTGCGGGCGCCGGTAAGGGGCTTTTTGGGGTATTTAGCGGCAGGGCGGAACGGTCATTTACGGCATGGTGCTATGCTCGTGTCCGCGTACTCGTGATGGGACGCTATTAGCGGCCTCTTGCGAGGGCGGACGCGCTAATGGCGCCATGCCGTAAAATTCCGATTTTTACCGCCTACCGTGTAATGAGGCCCAATGATATACAACATATTTATAGTATAAAAATACATGTATTCATGAAAGGGTTGGGGTATCTGAATGTGAAACATAAATAGGAGAATTAGGAATTTCTGTACAATAATGATGAGGGGAGGAAGGGAATGAGGTTTCATCAAAGAGTCTTTGATTAAATTGTTCAGAATTTGATGGGGATGATTGCTGGGGATAAGGGGGCAGGTGCAAGAAGGACAGTGATAGGGAACATTTTAAAGACATGATTTTTCACATATTGTAAAAGTTCTTTAAAATCATTACTTGGTTCATCCAATTTTGTAGACAAGTTCATGATTTGATTATGTACCGATGGAGATAGGGCTTCTATTTGTGATTCTTGGAATTGTGTATAATTAAACTGGAGCGTGGTTTCTTCGTGAACACTATGTAATGTAAAATTATTTTAGTGAGGTCTATACAAATTACACTATTTGTTTACATTAAAATTGTATACCATTGAAAATGTTATCGTCACTCATTTATTCTTTTGGGAAGTCCTCCCCTAACCACTTTAGTGTGTTTGCCATTTCTGTGAAAAAAGTGCTTCTGTCTTATAACAAATGTTTATATAATGAATCTTATAATAGAGAAATAAATACAATGCAGTTACCATTTAGTGAGAATTTGTTTTCCAATAAGACACCTGGTTGTTTCTGGATTCATAGAGTTCTACTGAGGAGATTATATGAAGTGTAGAGTTATGGTTTCTGATTGGTACATTCCATTATAATGTGTGCTAAATAAAAAAAGAATTCCAATTTTTTGAAGTAATTGTAGAAAAAGGTATATTTGTGTGTTATGTACATCTGTTTGATGCGGGGACTGCACACGTCTCTTACTTGCGCCACAATTGAATTTCACAGTTTTGAACACTTGGTCGTAAAATTTTATTTGTTGATGGCCCTTATTGATTACACGTGTTTCGGCACACTCCTAGTGCCTTCCTCAGATCAGGGCAATGTCTATTTACCATCCACTGATTTATCAGCTACAAATAACGTGATAGATGGCTGAGTCCCATCAGACTCCAAACGATTTCTTAAAATTTCAATTTTACTGCATCACGCGTGATGAAATTCAATTGTGGCGCAAGTAAGAGACGTGTGCAGTCCCCGAGTCTTTTTACAACCGGAGTGGGGGAACTCTTTGTCTCCGGTTTTTCTGCACACACCATTACGACACTACCGAATTCGGTATATAGATCTCAAGTCGCGGAGGTCTAAGAGTGATTTACCCAAAAAAGTTCCCTACAACAAATTATACATCTGTTTGATGGTTGATGGGTATAACTTTTTTGGCCTCCAAGCTCAAGGGCAACGTGCTCACATTGGAAGACGACACAGAGCAACACAGGTTCGATCTCCAGGACCACACTTAGAAACCTCTTGGTATTAAGCGTGTTATAAATAATCTATAACATATTATATGATTCCAGGCTTTGTGAATGCTGTCTGACGTCCACGGACTACCAACCGGTCCACGGATCCCATATCTGGCACATTGGGGGTGAGTATCATAATAGAGAAATAAATACAATGCACTTACTATTTAGTGAGAATTTGTTTTCCAATAAGCACCTGGTGTGTCTCGATCTGTATGCAGAGTTCTACTGAGGAGATTATGGGGTCGATTCATGGAAATAATGTGCGCCGAAAATTCACGCGCAGAGGTGCCAAAACGTGCGAATCGCAGTAAAAGTGCGAAAATCGCAGTGCAAGTGCGAAAATCGCAGGGAAACCAGCGCACATCGATTCATGGAAGTCCGTGCGCGAGAAAAACATTTGATTTGCGCTAAAAATGTGCGCCGCGCACGCCGGTGCACAGGTCATCCAACAGCGTGCGCCACGGCCACTGCGAAATCGCACATAGCGCGGCACACATCACAAAAGTAGGCGGAACACGGGGCGTAAAACGTGGAATGGGGAACAACGCGTGAAAATATGGGCGTCACGGGGGAAGTACAGGAGGCAAGTGCGCAGAACGCCCACACGCTCGCCTACAACCCATACTCATTCAATCGAATAGGGCAAACCAGCGCACAGTCATAGACGCGCCCATGGCCAAACAAGTACGCCACAAGAAAGCAGACGGTAGCGCCCCTGCGACTGAAAAAAATGTGTGCCAAAATGTGCGCTAACAAAAAGCACCCATATACAGCCATGATGAATGGGCCATACAGTGGCCCTCTAGGACAAATGAGGTGCAAAGGGGCACTGACAAACATGGACACCCGCTGTGTGAAAAATAGCGTGTGCGCGTGTTCCTGGGTGCGCAGGAAGTTCCACTCGCGATTGGCCTGGGTACGTGTACTTCGGGGTGCGCGGGAAGTTCCACACGCGATTAGCCTGGGTACGTGATACTACTGGGTGCGCGGGAAGTTCCACAGGTGATTGGCCCGGGTAGGTGGGGGTGCGCGGGAAGTTCCACACGCGATTGGCCTGGGTACGTGTACTTCGGGGTGCGTGGGAAGTTTCACACGCGATTGGCCTGGGTACGTGTACTACGGGGTGTGCGGGAAGTTCCACACGCGATTGGCCTGGGTAGGTGGGGGTGCGTGGGAAGTTCCACACGCGATTGGCCTGGGTACGTGTACTTCGGGGTGCGCAGGAAGTTCCACACGCGATTGGCCTCGGTACGTGTACTACGGGGTGCGCGGGAAGCTCCACACGCAATTGGCCTGGGTAGGTGGGGGTGCGCGGGAAGTTCCACACGCGATTGGCCTGGGTACGTGTATTCCGAGGTGCGCGGGAAGATTCACACGCGATTTCAGGAGGGTACATGTATTTCGGTGGTGCCGGGGAATGCTACACGCGATTTGGCCATGTGGGTCCTCCCAGGTGTTCCCTCTACATCCTCCACGGCCCCTGCAGGCAGCCCACACCACAGGGTACTACCTTGCACCCCTGCTCATGTCCCAAAGGCCACCCATCCACCATGGCCATGCCCACCAGCCAACCCACATGTCACCTTGCACTACTGATCACCAACACATGTCTCCCATCACCCCCACCCGTCAGCCACCAAGGGCAGCCTCCACCAGGCCCCCACTCATGTCTCCCACCACCCCCTCCCCCCAGCAGTGCAGGGGCAGCCTCCACCAGGCCACCACTCATGTCCCCTATCGCCCCCACCCCCCAGCCACCAGGGGCAGCCTCCACCAGGCCCCCACTCATGTCTCCCATCACCCCCACCCCCCAGCAGTGCAGGGGCAGCCTCCACCAGGCCCCCATACATGTCCCGCTGCACCCCCAGCCCCCAGCCACCAGGGGCAGCATCCACCAGGCCCCCACTCATGTCTACCACCACCCCCACCCCCCAGCCACCAGGGGCAGCCTCCACCAGGCCCCCACCCATGTCTCCCATCACCCCTACCCCCCAGCCACCAGGGGCAGCCTCCACCAGGCCCCCACTCATGTCCAACTCATGTCTCCCTGCACCCCCACCACCCAGCCACCAGGGCCAGCCTCCACCAAGCTCCCACACATTTCCCCTACCACCCCCACCCCCCAGCCACCAGGGGCAGCCTCTACCAGGCCCCCACTCATGTCTCCCATCACCCCCACCCCCCAGCCACCAGGGGCAACCTCCACCAGGCCTCCACTCATGTCTCCCATCACCCCCACCCCCCAGCAGTGCAGGGGCAGCCTCCACCAGGCCCCCACCCATGTCTACCACCACCCCCACCACCCAGCCACCAGGGGCAGCCTCCACCAGGCACCCACCCATGTCTACCACCACCCCCACCCCCCAGCCACCAGGGGCAGCCTCCACCAGGTCCCCACTCATGTCTACCACCACCCCCACCCCTCAGCCACAAGGGGCAGCCTCCACCAGGCCCCAACCCATGTCTCCCATCACCCCCACCCCCCAGCCACCAGGGGCAGCCTCCACCAGGCCCCCACTCATGTCCAACTCATGTCTCCCTGCACCCCCACCCCCCAGCCACCAGGGACAGCCTCCACCAGGCCCCCACCCATGTCTACCACCACCCCCACCCCCCCAGCCACCAGGGGCAGCCTCCACCAGGCCCCCACTCATGTCACCCATCACCCCCAACCCTCAGCAGTGCAGGGGCAGCCTCCACCAGGCCCCCACCCATGTCTACCACCACCCCCACCCCACAGCCATCAGGGGCAGCCTCCACCAGGCCCCCACTCATGTTTCCCATCACCCCCACCCCCCAGCAGTGCAGGGGCCGCCTCCACCAGGCCCCCACCCATGTCTACCACCATCCCCACCCCCCAGCAGTGCAGGGGCAGCCTCCACCAGACCCCCACTCATGTCTACCACCACCCCCACCCCCCAGCAGTGCAGGGGCAGCCTCCACCAGGCCCCCACTCATGTCCCCTATCACCCACACCCCCAGCCACCAGGGGCAGCCTCCACCATGACCCCACCCATGTCTACCACCACCCCCCCCAGCAGTGCAGGGGCAGCCTCCACCAGGCCCCCACTCATGTCTACCACCACCCCACCCCCAGCAGTGCAGGGGCAGCCTCCACCAGGCCCCCACTCATGTCCCTTATCACCCAACCCCCCAGCCACCAGGGGCAGCCTCCACCAGGCCCCCACCCATGTCTCCCATCACCCCCACCCCCCTGCCACCAGGGGCAGCCTCCACCAGGCTCACATACATTTCCTCCTGCACCCACACCCCCCAGCCACCAGGGGCAGCCTCCACCAGGCCCCCACCCATGTCTACCCCCACCCCCACCCCCCAGCCACCAGTGGCAGCCTCCACCAGGCCCCCACTCATGTCTACCACCACCCCCACACCCCAGCCACCAGGGGCAGCCTCCACCAGGCCCCCACTCATGTCCCCTATCACCCACACCCCCAGCCACCAGGGGCAGCCTCCACCATGACCCCACCCATGTCTACCACCACCCCCACCCCCCAGCAGTGCAGGGGCAGCCTCCACCAGGCCCCCACTCATGTCCCCTATCACCCCCACCCGCCAGCCACCAGGGGCAGCCTCCACCAGGCCCCCACCCATGTCTCCCATCACCCCCACCCCCCTGCCACCAGGGGCAGCCTCCACCAGGCTCACATACATTTCCCCCTGCACCCACACCCCCCAGCCACCAGGGGCAGCCTCCACCAGGCCCCCACCCATGTCTACCACCACCCCCACCCCCCAGCCACCAGTGACAGCCTCCACCAGGCCCCCACTCATGTCTACCACCATCCCCACACCCCAGCCACCAGGGGCAGCCTCCACCAGGCCCCCACCCATGTCTCCCATCACCCCCACCCCCCAGCCACCAGGGGCAGCCTCCACCAGGCCCCCACTCATGTCCAACTCATGTCTCCCTGCACCCCCACCCCCCAGCCACCAGGGGCAGCCTCCACAAGGCCCCCACCCATGTCTCCCATCACTCCCACCCCCCAGCCACCAGGGGCAGCCTCCACCAGGCCCCACTCATGTCTCCCATCACCCCCACTCCCCAGCAGTACAGGGGCAGCCTCCACCAGGCCCCCACCCATGTCTACCACCACCCCCACCCCCCAGCCACCAGGGGCAGCCTCCACCAGGCCCCCACTCATGTCTCCCATAACCCCCACCCCCCAGCAGTGCAGGGGCAGCCTCCACCAGGCCCCCACCCATGTCTACCACCACCCCCACCCCCCAGCAGTGCAGGGGCAGCCTTCACCAGGCCCCCACTCATGTTCCCTATCACCCCCACCCCCCAGCCACCAGGGGCAGCCTCCACCAGGCCCCTGCCCATGTGTACCACCACCCCCACCCCCCAGCAGTGCAGGGACAGCCTCCACCAGGCCCCCACTCATGTCTACCACCACCCCCACCCCCCAGCAGTGCAGGGGCAGCCTCCACCAGGCCCCCACTCATGTCCCCTATCACCCCCACCCCCCAGCCACCAGGGGCAGCCTCCACCAGGCTCACACACATTTCCCCCTGCACCCCCACCCCCCAGCCACCAGGGGCAGCCTCCACCAGGCCCCCACTCATGACCAACTCATGTCTCCCTGCACCCCCAGACACCAGGGGCAGCCTCCACCAGGCCCCCACCCATGTCTCCCATCACCCCCACCCCCCAGCCACCAGGGCCAGCCTCCACCAGGCCCCCACCCATTGTCTCCCATCACCCCCACCCCCCAGCCATGCGATTTGCCTGGGTACGTGTACTTCGGGGTGCGCAGGAAGTTCCACGCACGATTGGCCTGGGTACGTGTACTTCGGGGTGAGCGGGAAGTTCCACATGCGATTGGCCTGGGTACGTGTACTTCGGGGTGCGCGGGAAGTTCCACACGCGATTGGCCTGGGTACGTGTACTACGGGGTGCGCGGGAAGTTCCACACGCAATTGGCCTGGGTACGTGTACTTCGGGGTGCGCGTGAACTTCCACACGCGATTGGCCTGGGTACGTGTACTACGGGGTTCCTGGGAGGTTCGACACGCGATTGGCCTGGGTACGTTTACTTCGGGGTGCGTGTGAACTTCCACACGCGACTGGGCCTGTGAGAGTGGGGTACATGTATTCCAGGGGTGGGCGGGAATATTTACCCGCGACTGGGCCTGGGAGAGCGTGCTACGTGTATTCCTGGGGTGGGCGGGAAGATTCACACGTTCGCCTACGACGTGCCGAAAAATAAATGGTCCAATCCTGAAACACGTACGCCAGCATGAAGCAGGCGTACGTCGACCCGCGCAGCATAAAAGTGCGCGCAAACAATAAACAAGCTCATACGCCAGGATGAATATACCGTTCTTAGTAGCAGTGGCCGCTGGTTAACAAAGGAGGAGGAGGAGGAGGATAGTGAGGGCCCGAATTTTCACTCCCAGAACCAGCCTTTTTGGGATGCCTGATGACCAGGTGTATGGGAGGTACAGGTTTCCACCACACATAATACTGGACCTGGTCAGTGAGTGGGAGGATGACCTCACATCACCCACCCTGTGCTCCCAAGCACTCAGCCCCCTGGAGAAGGTCCTCAATGTACTGCACTTCTTGGCCACAGGATCATTTCAGCGGACAAGTGCCATAGTGGGTGGAGTGTCACAGGCCACGCAGTCACGCTGCCTACACCAGGTCTTGAACATCATCACTGCACGCCCATCAGTCCGTAGGCACATATACCTGCCCAGGACACCTGCAGAAAGGCAGGCTGCCACCCACGATTTCTACGGTGTGGCACAATTCCCAAAGGTGCTAGGTGCCATTGACTGCACCCATGTGGCACTACGTCCACCCAGGGCATCTGAGCACATCTATAGGAACCGCAAGCACTGGCATTTCATCAACGTGCAGGTAGTATGTAATGCTAAGGGAATCATCACCTCAGTATATGCCAACTATCCAGGGTCCACCCACGACAGCTTCATTTACCGAATGTCTACCCTAAGCCGGGACCTAGAAGCTGGGCGGCATGGCGATACATGGCTGCTTGGTGAGTATGAATGCCACTGCACATGCATGCATGTCAGATGCAGAGTTATGTCACTACCCCACTAATGATACCCATCACCTCCTCACCAGGGGACAGTGCCTACCCTCTGAGCACCCACATGATGACGCCAATTCGTAACCCCATCACGCCTCCCGAGGGAAGATACAACACAGCCCATATTGCAACCCGGGGCATAGTGGAGTGCACATTCGGAGTGCTCAAGTCACGCTTTCGCTCCCTTGACCGTTCTGGCGGGCAGCTGTTATATGCGCCCCCAGTTGTGTGCAGGATCATAGTGGCAGCATGTGTCCTCCACAATGTTGCAACACGCCGTGGCCTGGCTGTGGACATGGTGGTGCCCCCACATCCCCAACCACATGCACGCCCGCTGCGCATGGGAGGGGAGAGGGCACGGGGTGAGGCAGCCCGTACGCAGCTGGTGGCTAATTGCTTCAAATAGAAATCACACCCCAGTGGAGTGCACACAGGCCTGGCACATACCATCTCATAAGCAATGATGACTCGACCTGACAATTAAGACGAACAAAGGGACAGTCAACTGTCAGAACCATAGCAGCCTGAGATTGTTCATGTGGAAGTGTCACAATGTGTGCATCCCTACCTACACAACACCACCAATGGAGTGTCATCAAAAGACACTTCCATGCTGCAGAAATGAATACCCACTCGCAAAATACTACATGAAAACAGTGCCATGTCACCCAACCCCTCCCCGGCACGGCCACACAACACACCATGGCATGTCATGCAATGTGAGAGGAAAGAAATTAACCCCCACAACATGCCCCAAGTGTTACCAGCTACAGTGTCCCTAATGGAAACATGTCCACACATGAAATGCTCACAGTAATGCAGGACCTACAACCTACATTACCAAATACTTACCAAGAATACCAATCACCTACACAACCTCCAACCTACTTTAAACATGACATTACAGACTTAAAGATTTGTAAGCCTCACCACCTGATGATGACAGGCCTCCGAACACTTCCAAGTATACAGTGTTAGCGCCACGCAAGAGTGTAGGTGCACTGCTTACAACATGGACTCCAGTTCCAAGGTGGACCGCATTGTGAAGACATGAGGAATGGACCTGCAAATTAGGAGGATGAGATGGATGCAGAGGCACATATCAATACACCATGCAGTGTACAATACAACAACAATATGCACTATGAATGTATACACAGTATTGACTACAGACTGCCCACACAGCTCATGGGAGTCCACTGTCACCATGTACGTCAATGTCACTTGCGCACACCCTTTGCAAGCCCATGGAAACGGGAAGCAGGAGGGGTGTGTGTGACAAAAACCCAAGCATCTGAACCAAATCCATGACAAGCCTGCATGTTCCCAGCCACAATGCAGCGTATGCCCACGGGAGCCACACAAGGCAACACACTGTCCCAAAAAAAAAAAATTCAAAAATGCCCATTAATGGGGCCGGGGGGGTGGGGGAGGCCACCCAGGAGGTCCGAGGACAGGGTGCACACCAAAACCCACCTGTGTGGATCTTGCGAAAAAAAAACACCTCCATGGGCTCATGGCCTACACGGCTACCCTATTGTGGGAGTATCACTGCTGTCGCTCTCCTCACCCTCTGCAGCTGCATCAGGAGGTGGTGGCACTATGGGAGGCAGCCCACGCAAAGCCCTAGTCTGTTCCTCCATGGCTGCAAGCATGCAGGTGTGGTAGGTCTCGTTCTGGAGGATAAGTGTGCGGAGGTCCCCATGCAACAACTCACGGGATGCCCGGACCTCCGCCCTAGTTGCCTGCATCTCAGCTGAGAGCATACGGGTGAGATGCTCCAGCCTCTGTTCTGTCCTTCGGTTTGTTGAAGCCTCAAGCTCAACAAGAGTCGTCCTGAGGTGAAGGAGTTCCAGCCTCAGGGCTTGCCTGTGGCCCTGGGACTCTATGGAGATGGCTTCCTGCAGAGTCGCCAGTGCCGCCCGCCTGTCCCTGTCGGACACCAACATGTCCTCCCTGTGTGACTGGCAGATGGAGTCGGTTGCCTGCTGTAGTCGCTCCATCAGCCTTTCGGGGGGGACAATGGAAGTGGCCACCCTATCCATGGCCTGAGCCATCATCTCTGATGATGCTGCCTGTTGGGTTGCCATACCGTATATGGATTGCTCCCATGCGGTATTGCCAGGTGGCGGACGGCCACCACATCGGCGGGCACCACACCTGTCTGGGGCAAGGCGAACTGCGCCTTGCTGTGCCGGCACTGCCTGAGGCTGCAGGACTGCATTCCCCCTCTGATCTACTGGCCCAGGAACAGGATCAGATGTCGCGGAGTGTGACCCTGCATCCGTAACCACCAAAGGCGTACCTGCCAACACTGACATCCCCATTGAGGGTTCTAACCCTGGTGCAGGTGGGTCGGACAGAACAGAATCCTTCCCAGGAACACTCACCTGCGACGGCACATAGGTCTCATCATCCGAATCGACACCTGAATACAGCTCGGGGGAGGTGCAGCCAGAGACACCCCTTGAGAGCACGACCTGCAACAGTTGTGGGTTCTCACCCACCAGCACACCACGTCCCTCACTGGTGGTCGGTCGGCCCTCAGACCCCTCCTGGGTCTGCACCATCTCCACAACCCCAGCAGTATCAAGTGCGTCATCCCCTGCAAAGACATAAAAGAAAACAAATGGAAACAGGCATTAGCACTATGGCACACAATTAGGGCTGAGAGGCTACAGAAACAGTACTTGATTGACACATGTCCCACATGACTAAAACACTCCCATGCATGCACCGTCACTGCGTGTGATGGGGAGGCAGATGGCACACATTGATGACACCAAGATGGAAGATGAACACATTTGCTGCATGCTGCCTAGCAGTGGCATCACACATTGGCCAGTGATTGGCAGGTCAAATACACATGCCATCACACAGATGGCATGTACCCTAGCCATGAAGTGAAGAGGGAGAGGAGGTCACCAATTGTTCATTCAGTCCAGTTTGCTCATATAATTGATTATTTTCATTGAAATGGTTCAAATGTTTAACCTGCAGCTGCCAGTCCAAAATGGTCCTATAGCACAGGGACATGTCTAAACTAATCATGTCCAGGAAACTAAGCCAGTCCACTGTACCATAGCCATGTCAGACATGTGACAATAGGACTGAGAAATCCAGAGTAAAAGTGGTGGTATGCAAACAATCTGCCTGAATAAACAGAGGTAAATAAGCAACAATGTTGTGGCAAGATGACACTCCAAGGGCAACTGGCGTGGTGTTGGGCTGGATGTCTAATGCTGGCAGAAGGGATGCTGCTATACCCAAATGCTGGTGCCAAGAATGTATAGGAAGAGGCACATGGGTGACCCGAACCACTCAGGCACACACACCCTCACACACCCTCACCTGGCACCCAAACAGAAGCCCTCCCACATACACCATGCACATGGATGACACACACATGCATGTGCACTCACCGGACAATGCCTCGTAATCTTCCAGTTCTCCCACGCCTTGGATCTGTTCCTCCGTGTCGTAGGTCCCAGCAACCTGCTCATGTGGAGTGAGTTCTATGTCCTCTGCTGGAGACCCACCTCCAGTCACTAGAGTTGCGGCATGACTTGAGGCCAGCTTATCCTTTGCCCTGCGCTTCAGGTCATTCCAGCGCTTGTAGCATTCATTAGCTGTGCGCCTCACGATTCCAAGGGCACTTATGACGTCCGCAATGGTCTGCCAGTGTGCCTGACGTTGTGCAGGTGTGGTCTTGGATCCTGCAACAATCACCATTTCGTGGTCATGTGCGGACACATACTCTACAAGTGCATTCAGTTCGGCCTCATTGAAGCTGGGCTTCCTTGACGGGCCGGACTGTGTAGCCGTGTCTGGGGCATCAGCCTCTACTGGACGAGCACTCTTCCTCTTCCGCTTGGAAGGTGGTGGGGATCCTGAGTGTCCTACGCCGCTCTGGACACTAGGGGCAGGAGCGTGGGATTGCATACTCAGCATGGGAGTTGGTGCAGGCATTAGCTCAAGTGTGATGGTGTCAGGAGGAATGTCAGCATGATGGACTTGGATCGTCACTGTCCTGGCTGGTTGTGTGAGAGGTGGGGTGGATGGAGCCGCAGCTGCCCCTGCAGCCTCCCCAGCCTGCCTACGCGGGGCAGCAGATGACCTAGCTGCCCCTGATCCACGTGGCCTGATGACACCAATGTTCACCGGCGCACGTGGCCTAGACCTGCTAATCCTGAAAGTCAGCCATGGAGTCACCCTGTGCCAGGTCTGGTTCCACAGTGGGCTGGTCCAACAAGGGCTGAGCATGGATGGTGTCAGCCACGTTAACCTCAACCAGGGGGGGGGGCATGGGTGTCCCTGACTGCTCCTCCACACATGGGGGGCTAGGGGCACCCTGCAAGTCACGGCCACGTCCCCTACTGGATCCACCACGGCCACCACTTGGGGCTCGGCCACCTTTGCCACCCTTATGGCTTGGTCGCCTCCCAGCCATGGCACTGATGTTATTGTGCATATGGGAGTCGATGTGAACTATTGTCCTGGGCAATTGGGGGTCAAAGGGGTTGGGTACCAGATGGTAATCGTACCCTGGTGCTCTAGCAAGGATGTATGTCACCCCTGGGGAAAGATGACGGATCACGCAACGCACAGGCACCCCAAAAAGGGAAGTAAGGTGCACGCAACCCCTCCTAGACCACGTGCGTGGAAAAATAAACCTGCACTATGCTGTGGCACCCAGAAACACAAGAATGAACGTATGCGTGTCACACGCAGCCTAGAATGACCTCTGAAGGGGTACACGACACACGGGGCAAGCGCAGATATTAAATACGTGCGCGACTCACCGTCTGCCAGGAACAAAAGCGTGAAAAATATGCGCGTGTGCGCTTTGGCAACACCCCCGCCAAAAGAAGAATTGTACGCTGTCTGAGGAGACAGGACAACAGTAGAAGGGAACGCTGTTTGAGGAAACAGGCCCAGGAAAAAGAGGAAAAGAGAAAAAGCTGTCAGAGGTAACAGGGAGTACGAACTGGAAACGACGTGAAGTAAATCGCGTGTGAACCGACAAGAAGTACAGATTTCACCCACTCGCTCTCCACGAAAAGCACGTACAAGGAAATGGCGTTCTACACGTACCTTTTATACACACGTCACAGACGTGCATACGCGATGAGGCCATTTCCACCAATTAGGCGCTTTGACACTCGGATGTGTATCTCTTCATTTTTACACGCGCCATTCTCTATGGCCATGCGCGTGACGTCACAGCTGCGCATGGTGGCCTTTGGGCCAATGAAATCGCATATGCGAGCACACGTGGTAAAACTGCACGTCCAAGTGTCATCGCGTGTAATCGGAGGGAAGTGAGCGTACACGCGATTGGCCTGGGTACGTGTATTTCTGGGGTGCGCAGGAAGTTCCACACGCCATTGGTGGAAATCCACATGTGCTCTGTCATCACGTGTAATGAGGGAAACACCCGCGCGCGTCACGTCACAGACGTGCTTACGCGCTAAGGGCCTTTGGTCCAATGAAATCGCATATGCATGCTGACGTGCATATGCGCTAAGGGCCTTTCCTCGATTTACACGCAGACGTGCAGGATTTTCACGTGCCAAATCACTCCGTATCAAGCTGGCCACGCGTAAGCACACGGAAGACCACGCTCCTGCCCAGAAGGGCGAATTACTGCCCCCCAGAGCCCCGAGCACGCTCCCACCTGCCATCTGCTGCTGCCTGACTGCCTGCTGCCCACGTGCCCTACCATTTGCTGCCTGCACATCAGCCAGGGGTGCTGCTGCTGTGACCACCCCTGCTGGAACCGACGACTCCCGACTGGGATTCCATCGCTCCACAGCCCAGCCCCAGGACCCAGTTGCCCACCCACTCCTGCCTCTGGGGTTGTCATGTCGGGCACTGCAACATCTGGCACCACTGACAACCCCCGGCCAGAGAGGCAGAGGGGCACCAGCTTCAGTGCCAGGGAAGTTGGTGTCCTGGTGGAGCAAGTCCTGGGGCAGTATGATGCCCTCTACGGAAGTGTGCGTGCCGACAAGGAAGGACGGACTCGGATCTGGACGGACATCGTGACTGCCATCAACGCGGAGGGGGTGGCAGTCCGCGACTTCCAACATGTCAAGAAGCGCTGGGAGGACTTCAGGTCCAGGACCCTGAACAAGGCCCGGCGCCTCTTGAAGGCAACGGATGCTAAGGGGCGCCGGGGCCACTTGCCGGAAGATCAGATGAGGGTCCTGGAACGCATATCCCCAGCGCTCCACGTCCTGGTCCTTGAGAGGCAGACCCGTCTGGAGTCGAGCGGTAAGTGTACATGCATCATGATTGTAAGCTGTGCGTGTGGCGATGTGCCAGTAGTGTGCCGGTTGCACATCTGTTTGTATGGGGCCGAGTATGGGTGGGGGTGTACAGGGCCGTGAGGCTAACACATGCGAGGGCTGTCATGTGTGAGACATGGATGGTGCTTGTGTGTGTGTAGGCTTGCATGCCAAATGCAGTTGTGTGGGCACACGTGTTTGGATGAATGTGTATGTAAGTGGACATGTTCGTGATGTCACGCATGTATGTTGTTTTCAGCTGCATGTATCAGCACTGTGTACATGTGCATGTGTGTGTATTTGACAAGGGTGCAACAGTGATGCAACATGGATGCATGTGACAGCGGGATGTGGAAGCCTGATTGGCAGATGTGACATGGATGCCCATCGGAACACTGTGACAGTTGGCTGAGGTGTACACATGCATGCAAGTGTGGTGGTGTGCGTGCATGTGTAGTGCACTCCCTGTGTTTCATGTGATGTCTGGCACACCTTTGCCTGCTCATGCTGTTGTATGTGTATGGATGGTGCTGGCAGTTGCGATGTGGCTGTGGTATGGCTCATGTGTGCAAGTTGAAATGACATGTGTGTTGCCGATTGTGATGCCATATCTGAGGTTTGCCAATGCCACTCATGTGCAACTGTCATGTGTGTATGTGTCCATTGTACAGTGCCCTGATGCCTGTGTTTAATTTCTCCCTGTCTGCAGCGTCAACTGATGAAGAGGGCGGAGAAGGTGCTGTGGAGCACAGCGGCGGGGATCGCACCGCCAGCCGGAGACGCAAGGCCCTACAAGGCCCTGCTCCCCTCCCAGGTTGTGATCTCGTCGGGGAGTGAGGAGTCCGGTGCGGGCAGAGGCGCAGCAGCAGCAGCAGCAACGTGGTGGGAGCCATGATGGCTCGGGGCCTTCCACATCGGAGGGGCAGGCATCGGCCGGAGGGCAGGAGGACCCAGGACGGGAAGTGTCTTCCGTGTGGCAGCGGTTGGGCCACGCCATAGATGCGGAGCGGCAGCGGGCGGAAGAGGCACGGCTCACGATGGTCAGGGCGGAGAACTCCACGCAGAGGGCCCTGAGGCGTGCCGAGTGCCTCGAGGCAATCCGCAGGGAGTTTGGGGGGAACATGTGGACGGCCCTGCGGACCCTCTGGGCCATGGAGGAGGAGCGCCTCCGGGACATTGAGCAGGAGTTCGATGATGCCCTGGTGTAATTAGATAGATTTCATTTCTTCGGTTGGGATCATGGACCCTGGATAGTTATCTGTACATAGTTGACTTTTGGATTTTCAATTTTTATTATGATTTCACCATGGAGCAATGGTTTTTGATTTTAATTTTCCATTGGATTTACTTTTGTGGACTGTGACTTTGGACACCTTTCCTTTGCATTATGATTTGTGGTTTAGCATTATTTCACGGACCTGCTGTTGTTTTTTTTTTAAATTTCTATTATTGTTTGTTTCTTTTTTATTAAATTTATGTTGCTTTTAATACATATTTTTTCTTCAAAGTTCAATGTGTAGTATCATCGCATTGGTTTCATGCATATCGTGATATGGGTTTTGACATTCACTGACACCCATTGGGTGTATGTGAGGGACATGTGTTCATTTCCAAACTTGCAATTGGGCTTCTGTCATGTTTTTGCCATTTCTAAGTGGGTGGATGCAATACTCGGGTGGGTGTTTGCCGTTTGGAGGCTGACCATAAGGGCCAGGGATCTACATTGTGGTGACATGTTGGCTGGGAGACATGAGTGGGGGCCTGGTGGAGGATGCCCCTGGTGGCTGGGCGGTGGAGGTGCAGGGGGACATGTGTGGGAGCCTGTTGAAGGCTGCCCCTGGTGGCTGGGGGTGGGGGTGGTGGTAGATATAGGTGGGGGCCTGGTGGAGGCTGCCCCTGCACTTCTGGGGGGTGGGGGGTCATAGGGGACATGAGTGGGGGCCTGGTGGAGGCTGTCCCTGGTGGCTGGGGGGTGGGGGTGCAGGGAGACATGAGTTGGACATGAGTGGGGGCCTGGTGGAGGCTGTCCCTGCACTGCTGGGGGGTGGGGGTGATGGGAGACATGAGTGGGGGCCTGGTGGTGGCTGGGGGGTGGGGGTGCAGGGAGACATGAGTGGGGGCCTGGTGGAGGCTGCCCCGGGTGGCTGGGGGGTGGGGGTGCAGGGAGACATGAGTTGGACATGAGTGGGGGCCTGGTGGAGGCTGCCCCTGCACTGCTGGGGGGTGGGGGTGATGGGAGACATGAGTGGGGGCCTGGTGGTGGCTGCCCCTGCACTGCTGGGGGGTGGGGGTGATGGGAGACTTGAGTGGGGGCCTGGTGGAGGCTGCTGCTGGTGGCTGGGGGGTGGGGGTGGTGGTATACATGGGTGGGGGCCTGGTGGAAGCTGCCCCTGCACTGCTGGGGGGTGGGGGTGATGGGAGACATGAGTGGGGGCCTGGTGGATGCTGCCCCTGGTGGCTGGGGGGTGGGGGTGCAGGGAGACATGAGTTGGACATGAGTGGGGGCCTGGTGGAGGCTGCCCCTGCACTGCTGGGGGGTGGGGGTGATGGGAGACATGAATGGGGGCCTGGTGGCGGCTGCCGCTGCACTGCTGGGGGGTGGGGGTGGTGGTAGACATGAGTGGGGGCCTGGTGGAGGCTTCCCCTGGTGGCTGGGGGGGTGGGGGTGCAGGGAGACATGAGTTGGACATGAGTGGTGGCCTGGTGGAGGCTGCCCCTGCACTGCTGGGGGGTGGGGGTGATGGGAGACATGAGTGGGGGCCTGGTGGTGGCTGCCCCTGCACTGCTGGGGGGTGGGGGTGGTGGTAGACATGAGTGGGGGCCTGGTGGAGGCTGCCCCTGGTGGCTGGGGGGTGGGGGTGCAGCGAGACATGAGTTGGACATGAGTGGGGGCCTGGTGGAGGCTGCCCCTGGTGGCTGGGGGGTGGGGGTGCAGGGAGACATGAGTTGGACATGAGTGGGGGCCTGGTGGAGGCTGCCCCTGCACTGCTGGAGGGTGGGGGTGATGGGAGACATGGTTGGGGGCCTGGTGGTGGCTGCCCCTGCACTGCTGGGGGGTGGGGGTGATGGGAGACATGAGTGGGGGCCTGATGGAGGCTGCCCCTGGTGGCTGGGGGGTGGGAGTGGTGGTAGACATGGGTGGGGGCCTGGTGGAGGCTGCCCCTGCACTGCTGGGGGGTGGGGGTGATGGGAGACATGAGTGGGGGCCTGGTGGAGGCTGCCCCTGGTGGCTGGGGGGTGCAGGGAGACATGAGTTGGACATGAGTGGGGGCCTGGTGGAGGCTGCCCATGCACTGCCGGGGGGTGGGGGTGGTGGTAGACATGAGTGGGGGCCTGGTGGAGGCTGCCCCTGGTGGCTGGGGGGTGGGGGTGCAGGGAGACATGAGTTGGACATGAGTGGGGGCCTGGTGGAGGCTGCCCCGGGTGGCTGGGGGGTGGGGGTGCAGGGAGACATGAGTTGGACATGAGTGGGGGCCTGGTGGAGGCTGCCCCTGCACTGCTCGGGGGTGGGGGTGATGGGAGACATGAGTGGGGGCCTGGTGGTGGCTGCCCCTGCACTGCTGGGGGGTGGGGGTGATGGGGAACATGATTGGGGGCCTGGTGGAGGCTGCCCCTAGTGGCTGGGGGGGTGGGGGTGCAGGGAGACATGAGTTGGACATGAGTGGGGGCCTGGTGGAGGCTGCCCCGGGTGGCTGGGGGTTGGGGGTGCAGGGAGACATGAGTTGGACATGAGTGGGGGCCTGGTGGAGGCTGCCCCTGCACTGCTCGGGGGTGGGGGTGATGGGAGACATGAGTGGGGGCCTGGTGGTGGCTGCCCCTGCACTGCTCGGGGGTGGGGGTGATGGGAGACATGAGTGGGGGCCTGGTGGTGGCTGCCCCTGCACTGCTGGGGGGTGGGGGTGATGGGAGACATGAGTGGGGGCCTGGTGGATGCTGCCCCTGGTGGCTGGGGGGTGGGGGTGCAGGGAGACATGAGTTGGACATGAGTGGGGGCCTGGTGGAGGCTGCCCCTGCACTGCTGGGGGGTGGGGGTGATGGGAGACATGAATGGGGGCCTGGTGGTGGCTGCCCCTGCACTGCTGGGGGGTGGGGGTGGTGGTAGACATGAGTGGGGGCCTGGTGGAGGCTTCCCCTGGTGGCTGGGGGGTGGGGGTGCAGGGAGACATGAGTTGGACATGAGTGGTGGCCTGGTGGAGGCTGCCCCTGCACTGCTAGGGGGTGGGGGTGATGGGAGACATGAGTGGGGGCCTGGTGGTGGCTGCCCCTGCACTGCTGGGGGGTGGGGGTGGTGGTAGACATGAGTGGGGGCCTGGTGGAGGCTGCCCCTGGTGGCTGGGGGGTGGGGGTGCAGGGAGACATGAGTTGGACATGAGTGGGGGCCTGGTGGTGGCTGCCCCTGCACTGCTGGGGGGTGGGGGTGATGGGAGACATGAGTGGGGGCCTGATGGAGGCTGCCCCTGGTGGCTGGGGGTGGTGGTAGACATGGGTGGGGGCCTGGTGGAGGCTGCCCCTGCACTGCCCGGGGGTGGGGGTGATGGGAGACATGAGTGGGGGCCTGGTGGAGGCTGCCCCTGGTGGCTGGGGGGTGCAGGGAGACATGAGTTGGACATGAGTGGGGGCCTGGTGGAGGCTGCCCCTGCACTGCTGGGGGGTGGGGGCGATGGGAGACATGAGTGGGTCCTGGTGGTGGCTGCCCCTGCACTGCTGGGGGGTGGGGGTGGTGGTAGACATGAGTGGGGGCCAGGTGGAGGTTGCCCCTGGTGGCTGGGGGTGGGGGTGCAGGGAGACATGAGTTGGACATGAGTGGGGGCCTGGTGGAGGCTGCCCCTGGTGGCTGGGGGTGGGGGTGCAGGGAGACATGAGTTGGACATGAGTGGGGGCCTGGTGGAGGCTGCCTCTGCACTGCTGGGGTGTGGGGGTGATGGGAGACATGAGTGGGGGCCTGGTTGTGGCTGCCCCTGCAAAGCTGGGGGGTAGGGGTGATGGGAGACATGAGTGGGGGCCTGGTGGAGGCTGCCCCTGGTGGCTGGGGGTGGGGGTGGTGGTAGACATGGGTGGGGGCCTGGTGGAGGCTGCCCCTGCACTGCTGGGGGGTGGGGGTGATGGGAGACATGAGTGGGGGCCTGGTGGAGGCTGCCCCTGGTGGCTGGGGGGTGGGGGTGCAGGGAGATATGAGTTGGACATGAGTGGGGGCCTGGTGGAGGCTGCCCCTGCACTGCTGGAGGGTGGGGGTGATGGGAGACATGAGTGGGGGCCTGGTGGAGGCTGCCCCTGCACTGCTGGGGGGTGGGGGTGGTGGTAGACATGAGTGGGGGCCTGATGGTGGCTGCCCCTGCACTGCTGGGGGGTGGGGGTGGTGGTAGACATGGGTGGGGGCCTGGTGGAGGCTGCCCCTGCACTGGTGTGGGGTGGGGGTGATGGGAGACATGAGTGGGGGCCTGGTGGAGGCTGCCCCTGCACTGCTGGGGGGTGGGGGTGGTGGTAGACATGAGTGGGGGCCTGGTGGAGGCTGCCCCTGCACTGCTGGGGGGTGGGGGTGCAGGGGGACATGTGTGGGAGCCTGGTGGAGGCTGCCCCTGGTGGCTGGGGGGTGGGGGTGGTGGTAGACATGGGTGGGGGCCTGGTGGAGGCTGCCCCTGCACTGCTGGGGGGTGGGGGTTATAGGGGACATGAGTGGGGGCCTGGTGGAGGCTGCCCCTGGTGGCTGGGGGGTGGGGGTGCAGGGGGACATGTGTGGGAGCCTGGTGGAGGCTGCCCCTGGTGGCTGGGGGGTGGGGGTGGTGGTAGACATGAGTGGGGGCCTGGTGAAGGCTGCCCCTGCACTGCTGGGGGGTGGGGGTTATAGGGGACATGAGTGGGGGCCTGGTGGAGGCTGCCCCTGGTGGCTGGGGGGTGGGAGTGCAGGGGAACATGTGTGGGAGCCTGGTGGAGGCTGCCTCTGGTGGCTGGGGGGTGGGGGTGGTGGTAGACATGAGTGGGGGCCTGGTGGAGGCTGCCCCTGGTGGCTGGGGGGTGGGGGCGCAGGGGGACATGTGTGGGAGCCTGGTGGAGGCTGCCCCTGGTGGCTGGGGGGTGGGGGTGGTGGTAGACATGAGTGGGGGCCTGGTGGAGGCTGCCCCTGGTGGCTGGGGGGTGGGGGTGCAGGGAGACATGAGTTGGACATGAGTGGGGGCCTGGTAGAGGCTGCCCCTGCACTGCTGGGGGGTGGGGGTGATGGGAGACATGAGTGGGGGCCTGGTGGAGGCTGCCCCTGCACTGCTGGGGGCTGGGGGTCATAGGGGACATGAGTGGGGGCCTGGTGGAGGCTGTCCCTGGTGGCTGGGGGGTGGGGGTGCAGGGAGACATGAGTTGGACATGAGTGGGGGCCTGGTGGAGGCTGCCCCTGCACTGCTGGGGGGTGGGGGTGATGGGAGACATGAGTGTGGTCTGCTGAAGGCTGCCCCTGCACTGCTGGGGGGTGGGGGTGGAGGTAGACATGAGTGGGGGCCTGGTGGAGGCTGCCCCTGCACTGCTGGGTGGTGGGGGTGATAGGCGACATGAGTGGGTGCCTGGTGGAGGCTGCCCCTGGTGGCTGGGGGGTGGGGGTGCAGGGAGACATCAGTTGGACATGAGTGGGGGCCTGGTGGAGGCTGCCCCTGCACTACTGGGGGGTGGGGGTGATGGGAGACATGAGTGAGCGCCTGGTGGAGGCTGCCCCTGGTGGCTGGGGGGTGGGGGTGCAGGGAGACATGAGTTGGACATGAGTGGGGGCCTGGTGGAGGCTGCCCCGGGTGGTTGGGGGTGGGGGTGCAGGGAGACATGAGTTGGACATGAGTGGGGGCCTGGTGGAGGCTGCCCCTGCACTGCTCGGGGGTGGGGGTGATGGGAGACATGAGTGGGGGCCTGGTGGTGGCTGCCCCTGCACTGCTGGGGGGTGAGGGTGATGGGAGACATGAGTGGGGGCCTGGTGGAGGCTGCCGCTGGTGTCTGGGGGGTGGGGGTGGTGGTATACATGGGTGGGGGCCTGGTGGAAGCTGCCCCTGCACTGCTGGGGGGTGGGGGTGATGGGAGAAATGAGTGGGGGCCTGGTGGATGCTGCCCCTGGTGGCTGGGGGTGCAGGGAGACATGAGTTGGACATGAGTGGGGGCCTGGTGGAGGCTGCCCCTGCGCTGCTGGGGGGTGGGGGTGATGGGAGACATGAATGGGGGCCTGGTGGTGGCTGCCCCTGCACTGCTGGGGGGTGGGGGTGGTGGTAGAAATGAGTGGGGGCCTGGTGGAGGCTTCCCCTGGTGGCTGGGGGGTGGGGGTGCAGGGAGACATGAGTTGGACATGAGTGGGGGCCTGATGGAGGCTGCCCCTGGTGGCTGGGGGGTGGGGGTGGTGGTAGACATGGGTGGGGGCCTGGTGGAGGCTGCCCCTGCACTGCTGGGGGGTGGGGGTGATGGGAGACATGAGTGGGGGCCTGGCGGAGGCTGCCCCTGGTGGCTGGGGGGTGCAGGGAGACATGAGTTGGACATGAGTGGGGGCCTGGTGGAGGCTGCCCCTGCACTGCTGGGGGGTGGGGGTGATGGGAGACATGAGTGGGGGCCTGGTGGTGGCTGCCCCTGCACTGCTGGGGGGTGGGGGTGGTGGTAGACATGAGTGGGGGCCAGGTGGAGGGTGCCCCTGGTGGCTGGGGGTGGGGGTGCAGGGAGACATGAGTTGGATATGAGTGGGGGCCTGGTGGAGGCTGCCCCTGGTGGCTGGGGGTGGGGGTGCAGGGAGACATGAGTTGGACATGAGTGGGGGCCTGGTGGAGGCTGCCTCTGCACTTCTGGGGTGTGGGGGTGATGGGAGACATGAGTGGGGGCCTGGTTGTGGCTGCCCCTGCAAAGCTGGGGGGTAGGGGTGATGGGAGACATGAGTGGGGGCCTGGTGGAGGCTGCCCCTGGTGGCTGGGGGTGGGGGTGGTGGTAGACATGGGTGGGGGCCTGGTGGAGGCTGCCCCTGCACTGCTGGGGGGTGGGGGTGATGGGAGACATGAGTGGGGGCCTGGTGGAGGCTGCCCCTGGTGGCTGGGGGGTGGGGGTGCAGGGAGATATGAGTTGGACATGAGTGGGGGCCTGGTGGAGGCTGCCCCTGCACTGCTGGGGGGTGGGGGTGATGGGAGACATGAGTGGGGGCCTGGTGGAGGCTGCCCCTGCACTGCTGGGGGGTGGCGGTGGTGGTAGACATGAGTGGGGGCCTGATGGTGGCTGCCCCTGCACTGCTGGGGGGTGGGGGTGGTGGTAGACATGGGTGGGGGCCTGGTGGAGGCTGCCCCTGCACTGCTGTGGGGTGGGGGTGATGGGAGACATGAGTGGGGGCCTGGTGGAGGCTGCCCCTGCACTGCTGTGGGGTGGGGGTGGTGGTAGACATGAGTGGGGGCCTGGTGGAGGATGCCCCTGCACTGCTGGGGGGTGGGGGTTATAGGGGACATGAGTGGGGGCCTGGTGGAGGCTGCCCCTGGTGGCTGGGGGGTGGGGGTGCAGGGGGACATGTGTGGGAGCCTGGTGGAGGCTGCCCCTGGTGGCTGGGGGGTGGGGTGGTGGTAGACATGGGTGGGGGCCTGGTGGAGGCTGCCCCTGCACTGCTGGGGGGTGGGGGTCATAGGGGACATGAGTGGGGGCCTGGTGGAGGCTGCCCCTGGTGGCTGGGGGGTGGGGGTGCAGGGAGACATGAGTTGGACATGAGTGGGGGCCTGGTAGAGGCTGCCCCTGCTCTGCTGGGGGGTGGGGGTGATGGGAGACATGAGTGGGGGCCTGGTGGAGGCTGCCCCTGCACTGCTGGGGGCTGGGGGTCATAGGGGACATGAGTGGGGGCCTGGTGGAGGCTGTCCCTGGTGGCTGAGGGGTGGGGGTGCAGGGAGACATGAGTTGGACATGAGTGGGGGCCTGGTGGAGGCTGCCCCTGCACTGCTGGGGGGTGGGGGTAATGGGAGACATGAGTGTGGTCTGCTGAAGGCTGCCCCTGCACTGCTGGGGGGGTGGGGGTGGAGGTAGACATGAGTGGGGGCCTGGTGGTGGCTGCCCCTGCACTGCTGGGGGGTGGGTTGGTGGTAGACATGGGTGCGGGCCTGGTGGAGGCTGCCCCTGCACTGCTGGGGGGTGGGGGTGTTAGGCGACATGAGTGGGTGCCTGCTGGAGGCTGCCCCTGGTGGCTGGGGGGTGGGGGTGCAGGGAGACATCAGTTGGACATGAGTGGGGGCCTGGTGGAGGCTGCCCCTGCACTGCTGGGGGGTGGGGGTGATGGGAGACATGAGTGAGGGCCTGGTAGTGGCTGCCCCTGCACTGCTGGGGGGTGGGGGTGGTGGGAGACATGAGTGGGGGCCTGGTGGAGGCTGTCCCTGCACTGCTGGGGGGTGGGGGTGATGGGAGACATGGTTGGGGGCCTGGTGGAGGCTGCACCTGGTGGCTGGCCGGTGGGGGTGGTGGTAGACATGGGTGGGGGCCTGGTGGAGGCTGCCCCTGCACTGCTGTGGGGTGGGGGTGATGGGAGACATGAGTGGGGGCCTGGTTGTGGCTGCCCCTGCAAAGCTGGGGGGTAGGGGTGATGGGAGACATGAGTGGGGGCCTGGTGGAGGCTGCCCCTGGTGGCTGGGGGTGGGGGTGGTGGTAGACATGGGTGGGGGCCTGGTGGAGGCTGCCCCTGCACTGCTGGGGAGTGGGGGTGATGGGAGACATGAGTGGGGGCCTGGTGGAGGCTGCCCCTGGTGGCTGGGGGGTGGGGGTGCAGGGAGACATGAGTTGGACATGAGTGGGGGCCTGGTGGAGGCTGCCCCTGCACTGCTGGGTGGTGGGGGTCATAGGGTAATGAGTGGGGGCCAGGTGGAGGCTGCCCCTGGTGACTGGGGGGCTCGTGGTGCAGGGAGATATGAGTTGGACATGAGTGGGGGCCTGGTGGAGGCTGCCCCTGCACTGCTGGGGGGTGGGGGTGATGGGAGACATGAGTGGGGGCCTGGTGGAGGCTGCCCCTGCACTGCTGGGGGGTGGGGGTGGTGGTAGACATGAGTGGGGGCCTGATGGTGGCTGCCCCTGCACTGCTGGGGGGTGGGGGTGGTGGTAGACATGGGTGGGGGCCTGGTGGAGGCTGCCCCTGCAATGCTGTGGGGTGGGGGTGATGGGAGACATGAGTGGGGGCCTGGTGGAGGCTGCCCCTGCACTGCTGGGGGATGGGGGTGGTGGTAGACATGAGTGGGGGCCTGGTGGAGGCTGCCCCTGCACTGCTGGGGGGTGGGGGTGATAGGGGACATGAGTGGGGGCCTGGTGGAAGCTGCCCCTGGTGGCTGGGGGGTGGGGGTGCAGGGGGACATGTGTGGGAGCCTGGTGGAGGCTTCCCCTGGTGGCTGGGGGTGGGGGTGGTGGTAGACATGGGTGGGGGCCTGGTGGAGGCTGCCCCTGCACTGCTGGGGGGTGGGGGTCATAGGGGACATGAGTGGGGGCCTGGTGGAGGCTGCCCCTGGTGGCTGGGGGGTGGGGGTGCAGGGAGACATGGTTTGGACATGAGTGGGGGCCTGGTAGAGGCTGCCCCTGGTGGCTGGGGGGTGGGGGTGGTGGTAGACATGGGTGGGGCCCTGGTGGAGGCTGCCCCTGCACTGCTGGGGGGTGGGGGTGATGGGAGACATGAGTGGGGGCCTGGTGGAGGCTGCCCCTGGTGGCTGGGGGGTGCAGGGAGACATTAGTTGGACATGAGTGGGGGCCTGGTGGAGGCTGCCCCTGCACTGCCGGGGGGTGGGGGTGGTGGTAGACATGAGTGGGGGCCTGGAGGAGGCTGCCCCTTGTGGCTGGGGGGTGGGGGTGCAGGGAGACATGAGTTGGACATGAGTGGGGGCCTGGTGGAGGCTGCCCCGGGTGGCTGGGGGGTGGGGGTGCAGGGAGACATGAGTTGGACATGAGTGGGGGCCTGGTGGAGGCTGCCCCTGCACTGCTGGGTTGGTGGGGGTGATAGGGGACATGAGTGGGGGCCAGGTGGAGGCTGCCCCTGGTGGCTGGGGGTGGGGGTGCAGGGAGATATGAGTTGGACATGAGCGGGGGCCTGGTGGAGGCTGCCCCTGCACTGCTGGGGGGGTGGGGGTGATGGGAGACATGAGTCGGGGCCTGGTGGAGGCTGCCCCTGCACTGCTGGGGGGTGGGGGTGGTGGTAGACATGAGTGGGGGCCTGATGGTGGCTGCCCCTGCACTGCTGGGGGGTGGGGGTGGTGGTAGACATGGGTGGGGGCCTGGTGGAGGCTGCCCCTGCACTGCTGTGGGGTGGGGGTGATGGGAGACATGAGTGGGGGCCTGGTGGAGGCTGCCCCTGCACTGCTGGGGGGTGGGGGTGGTGGTAGACATGAGTGGGGGCCTGGTGGAGGCTGCCCCTGGTGGCTGGGGGGTGGGGGTGCAGGGGGACATGTGTGGGAGTCTGGTGGAGGCTGCCCCTTGTGGCTGGGGGGTGGTGGTAGACATGGGTGGGGGCCTGGTGGAGGCTGCCCCTGCACTGCTGGGGGGTGGGGGTCATAGGGGACATGAGTGGGGGCCTGGTGGAGGCTGCCCCTGGTGGCTGGGGGGTGGGGGTGCAGGGAGACATGAGTTGGACATGAGTGGGGGCCTGGTAGAGGCTGCCCCTGCACTGCTGGGGGGTGGGGGTGATGGGAGACATGAGTGGGGGCCTGGTGGAGGCTGCCCCTGCACTGCTGGGGACTGAGGGTCATAGGGGACATGAGTGGGGGCCTGGTGGAGGCTGTCCCTAGTGGCTGGGGGGTGGGGGTGCAGGGAGACATGAGTTGGACATGAGTGGGGGCCTGGTGGAGGCTGCCCCTGCACTGCTGGGGGGTGGGGGTGAAGGTAGACATGAGTGGGGGCCTGGTGGTGGCTGCCCCTGCACTGCTGGGGGGTGGGGGTGGTGGTAGACATGGGTGGGGGCCTGGTGGAGGCTGCCCCTGCACTGCTGGGGGGTGGGGGTGATAGGCGACATGAGTGGGTGCCTGGTGGAGGCTGCCCCTGCACTGCTGGGGGGTGGGGGTGATGGGAGACATGAGTGAGGGCCTGGTAGTGGCTGCCCCTGCACTGCTGGGGGGTGGGGGTGGTGGGAGACATGAGTGGGGGCCTGTTGGAGGCTGTCCCTGCACTGCTGGGGGGTGGGGGTGATGGGAGACATGGTTGGGGGCCTGGTGGAGGCTGCACCTGGTGGCTGGCCGGTGGGGGTGGTGGTAGACATGGGTGGGGGCCTGGTGGAGGCTGCCCCTGCACTGCTGTGGGGTGGGGGTGATGGGAGACATGGGTGGGGGCCTGGTTGTGGCTGCCCCTGCAAAGCTGGGGGGTAGGGGTGATGGGAGACATGAGTGGGGGCCTGGTGGAGGCTGCCCCTGGTGGCTGGGGGTGGGGGTGGTGGTAGACATGGGTGGGGGCCTGGTGGAGGCTGCCCCTGCACTGCTGGGGAGTGGGGGTGATGGGAGACATGAGTGGGGGCCTGGTGGAGGCTGCCCCTGGTGGCTGGGGGGTGGGGGTGCAGGGAGACATGAGTTGGACATGAGTGGGGGCCTGGTGGAGGCTGCCCCTGCACTGCTGGGGGGTGGGGGTCATAGGGGACATGAGTGGGGGCCAGGTTGAGGCTGCCCCTAGTGACTGGGGGTGGGGGTGCAGGGAGATATGAGTTGGACATGAGTGGGGGCCTGGTGGAGGCTGCCCCTGCACTGCTGGGGGGTGGGGGTGATGGGAGACATGAGTGGGGGCCTGGTGGAGGCTGCCCCTGCACTGCTGGGGGGTGGGGGTGGTGGTAGACATGAGTGGGGGCCTGATGGTGGCTGCCCCTGCACTGCTGGGGGGTGGGGGTGGTGGTAGACATGGGTGGGGGCCTGGTGGAGGCTGCCCCTGCACTGCTGTGGGGTGGGGGTGATGGGGAGACATGAGTGGGGGCCTGGTGGAGGCTACCCCTGCACTGCTGGGGGATGGGGGTGGTGGTAGACATGAGTGTGGGCCTGGTGGAGGCTGCCCCTGCACTGCTGGGGGGTGGGGGTGATAGGGACATGAGTGGGGGCCTGGTGGAGGCTGCCCCTGGTGGCTGGGGGGTGGGGGGGCAGGGGGACATGTGTGGGAGCCTGGTGGAGGCTTCCCCTGGTGGCTGGGGGTGGGGGTGGTGGTAGACATGGGCGGGGGCCTGGTGGAGGCTGCCCCTGCACTGCTGGGGGGTGGGGGTCATAGGGGACATGAGTGGGGGCCTGGTGGAGGCTGCCCCTGGTGGCTGGGGGGTGGGGGTGCAGGGAGACATGAGTTGGACATGAGTGGAGCCTGGTAGAGGCTGCCCCTGCACTGCTGGGGGGTGGGGGTGATGGGAGACATGAGTGGGGGCCTGGTGGAGGCTGCCCCTGCACTGCTGGGGGGTGGGGGTCATAGGGGACATGAGTGGGGGCCTGGTGGAGGCTGTCCCCTGGTGGCTGGGGGGTGGGGGTGCAGGGAGACATGAGTTGGACATGAGTGGGGGCCTGGTGGAGGCTGCCCCTGCACTGCTGGGGGGTGGGGGTGATGGGAGACATGAGTGGGGTCTGCTGAAGGCTGCCCCTGCACTGCTGGAGGGGTGGGGGTGGAGGTAGACATGAGTGGGGGCCTGGTGGTGGCTGCCCCTGCACTGCTGGGGGTGGGGGTGGTGGTAGACATGGGTGGGGGCCTGGTGGAGGCTGCCCCTGCACTGCTGGGGGGTGGGGGTGATGGGGGACATGAGTGGGTGCCTTGTGGAGGCTGCCCCTGGTGGCTGGGGAGTGGGGGTGCAGGGAGACATCAGTTGGACATGAGTGGGGGCCTGGTGGAGGCTGCCCCTGCACTGCTGGGGGGTGGGGGTGATGGGAGACATGAGTGAGGGCCTGGTAGTGGCTGCCCCTGCACTGCTGGGGGGGTGGGGG
Source organism: Ambystoma mexicanum (assembly GCF_040938575.1). Taxonomy (NCBI): domain Eukaryota; kingdom Metazoa; phylum Chordata; class Amphibia; order Caudata; family Ambystomatidae; genus Ambystoma; species Ambystoma mexicanum. The sequence continues at coordinate 1,046,959,189 of NC_090924.1, forward strand.
TGGTGGGATACATGAGTGGGGGCCTGGTGGAGGCTGTCCCTGCACTGCTGGGGGGTGGGGGTGATGGGAGACATGGTTGGGGGCCTGGTGGAGGCTGCACCTGGTGGCTGGGGGGTGGGGGTGGTGGTAGACATGGGTGGGTGCCTGGTGGAGGCTGCCCTTGCACTGCTGTGGGGTGGGGGTGATGGGAGACATGAGTGGGGGCCTGGTGGAGGCTGCCCCTGCACTGCTGGGGGGTGGGGGTGATAGGGGACATGAGTGGGGGCCTGGTGGAGGCTGCCCTTGGTGGCTGGGGGGTGGGGGTGCCGGGAGACATGAGTTGGACATGAGTGGGGGCCTGGTGGAGGCTGCCCCTGTGTTAGGGAGAATTCTCTGTTTAGGCTGAATTTCCTAACCTAGTGAGTCCCCCAGCAGCTTTGCTGGATTTCTGGAGTTTGTTTTTTTTTCCATCCTGCCAAGAGTGAGACTCTTTTCTCCCACTCTTGGACATGTATGTGTGTAATTCCTTTGAAATGTCAATGTGTTTGATGGGCTATGGGGTCTTTTACTCCGTAGGGTCTCATGTTTTTCTATGTGTGTTACACCGCACCCTACGTGTCGTAACATGGGGGCGCCCTAGCGGGTCCCCCACCATAGACTCCATACCCGGGGACTGACTACTGTCTCCCCGGGCATGTAAAGTCACCATTGGCTTTACTAGACCTAAATTTACTAACAGAACTAGTACCAACCATCTTATTGTGGACGTACTAGTAGGGGTAATTCGATTATTCCTTGATCTGTTACTCGAGGGGGCACTGTCCCGTCCCCCCTCGTCGAGTTTTGGCTGGTGGCAGTGGAAACTACTTGTTATGTTCGACCCCGAACATAACCCTATGGGATTCGTCCCATTGTTGGAGATTGATACTTTTTCTCATTTATCTCTGACGTACCACCGATCTACTTATCTTAAATAAGTTTATCGAGTGGTATTTTCTGCCAGAACTCGGTTTTAAAATGGCGTCTGTGTTCGTCTCTGTGACTCCTAAACCAAAGGTTGAGCCCTTTGTTCCACTTTTGGCGGGCCTCTGTACAGAGACCCTCCAAAGTGGTGACATTCTGTCTGGGTTACTTCAGGGGTGTTGGAGCGGGTTTAGGCACCCTGGACCGAGTTGCCTTGCCAACTCAGGTCGCACTTGTTAGACGGAAACCTGTGCAGTTCCCTCTGGGACCACTGCAAAAGATTTAGGACTACAGGCGTTGGCGGTGAACCCACTTGGTAGCAGTCTGTACCACACAGATTCACTTGGTAGCTGTGGCTGAGCAGTCAGACTTCTCTCAAGAAAAGTTGAGCAGTATGTGGAGTATACAAAATAGGGCAATTCTTCACAGCAAGACAAGCAAACACGCAACAAGGCTTAGTGTAAAGATATTTAGGTATTTATTTATAACAAAATGTCTATGAAAAACACTAAAGCAAATCACGGCAAACAAATCAAACACAATTACTCTACGAAGCAGAAAACGATCAATCCCCCTAGCAAAATATCGACAACTCTAGGTTCTACCGGTACCACTTATTTTCAGACAGAGGTGTATACCTCAACCTAGATGGCACTCGAATATTAGTTAGGATGGGAGAGAAAAAGATAGGCAGGTTATGAAGTCAACACAGTTCAACCCTATGCGGGTAAAATGCAAGGCAGGAAGGCAAGAATCACCATAGATCGTAAAGTTCAGAGGCCAGGCCCACTCGGAGAGAGGCAAGGCGCGATGTCCAAAAAATCTCTAGTGGAGATGCATTCAAGTCTTTATAGCAAATTGTTATTGGCAGGTTGAACCAGTTCAGAACAAAGAATGAGTAAAGCTTGGAGGCGACCCAGCGGAACGGAGAGGATTAAGACACCTCACTCGAACCGAACGAAAGGGAAGCCAGGCGGACACGGTACCTTGTTGTGGAGGGCAGCTCCGACGGGGGCAGTTGTTCCTGGTGGTGGATGCACGTTGGGTCTTTGCCAAGAGTAGAGATGATCTCGTCGTCGAAGGAAAGTGAAGTCCGGTGCACCACCGGGGAAGAGACCAGCCGTGGAGTGCTCCGTCACAAGGCACCACCTTTTGGTCGCGGTACAGGGGTAGTGGCTATCCGGTTGCCGAGGTGCTCTGCACGGGCAATTTGACCACTACGTCCTGAGGCGAATAAAAAGCAAAGGGGACTGGTTGTTCCCACCAGTCAGGGGAAGAGACTCTCCGGCAGGGAGATCTCCTCTGTCGTCGGGAAGTGGTGAGTCGGTTCCGCAGGGCTCCACCGGAGGTGTCGTCGTGCAGGTTGGCTCAGCGTTACCCTCGTCGGATTCTTAGGTCCTGTGGCGACTTCTGAAGATCCAGTCCCAAAAGCCCTGCTTTTATGCAGACGACCCCCATTCATTCAGCCTAGCTGTCAATCAACACATGCTAAGTGGTGAGCGGGAAGGCTCACCACCTGGGCCAATCACTCCAGAGTGCGACCTGAGTTGGCAAGGCAACTCGGTCCAGGGTGCCTAAACCCCCTCCCACACCCCTGAGGTAACCCAGACAGAATGGCACCACTTTGGAGGGTCTCTGTACAGAGGCCCGCCAAAAGTGGAACAAAGGGCTCAACCTTTGGTTTAGGAGTCACAGAGACGAACACAGACGCCATTTTAAAACCGAGTTCTGGCAGAAAATACCACTTGATAAACTTATTTAAGATAAGTAGATCGGTGGTACGTCAGAGATAAATGAGAAAAAGTATCAATCTCCAACAATGGGACAAATCCCATAGGGTTATGCTCGGGATCGAACATAACAAGTAGTTTCCACTGCCACCAGCCAAAACTCGACGAGGGGGGACGGGACAGTGCCCCCTCGAGTAACAGATCCAGGAGTAATCGAATTACCCCTACTAGTACGTCCACAATAAGATGGTTGGTACTAGTTCTGTTAGTAAATTTAGGTCTAGTAAAGCCAATGGCGACTTTACATGCCCGGGGAGACAGTAGTTAGTCCCCGGGTATGGAGTCTATGGTGGGGGACCCGCTAGGGCGCCCCCGTGTTACGACACGTAGGGTGCGGTGTAACACACATAGAAAAACATATGAGACCTTACGGAGTAAAAGACCCCATAGCCCATCAAACACATTGACATTTCAAAGGAATTACACACATACATGTCCAAGAGTGGGAGAAAAGAGTCTCACTCTTGGCAGGATGGAAAAAAACAAACTCCAGAAATCCAGCAAAGCTGCTGGGGGACTCACTAGGTTAGGAAATTCAGCCTAAACAGAGAATTCTCCCTAACAGCACTCTGGAGTGATTGGCCCAGGTGGTGAGCCTTGCCGCTCACCACTTAGCATGTGTTGATTGACAGCTAGGCTGAATGAATGGGGGTCGTCTGCATAAAAGCAGGGCTTTTGGGACTGGATCTGAAGAGGTCGCCACAGGACCTAAGAAACCGACGAGGGTAACGCTGAGCCGACCTGCAACGACGACACCTCCGGTGGAGCCCTGCTGAGCCGACTCACCACTTCCCGACGACAGAGGAGATCTCCCTGCCGGAGAGTCTCTTTCCCTGACTGGTGGGAACAACCAGTCCCCTTTGCTTTTTATTCACCTCAGGACGCAGTGGTCGAATTGCCCGTGCAGAGCACCTCAGCAACCGGATAGCCACTACCCCTGTACCGCGACCAAAAGGTGGTGCCTTGTGACAGAGCACTCCGCGGCTGGTCTCTTCCCTGGTGGTGCACCGGACTTCACTTTCCTTCGACGATGAGATCATCTCTACTCTTGGCAAAGACCCAACGTGCATCCACCACCAGGAACAACTGCCCCTGCCGGAGCTGCCCTCCACAACAAGGTACCGTGTCCGCCTGGCTTCCCTTTCGTTCGGTTCGAGTGAGGTGTCTTAATCCTCTCCGTTCCGCTGGGTCGCCTCCAAGCTTTGCTCATTCTTTGTTCTGAACTGGTTCAACCTGCCGATAACAATTTGCTATAAAGACTTGAATGCATCTCCACTAGAGATTTTTTGGACATTGCGCCTTGCCTCTCTCCGAGTGGGCCTGGCCTCTGAGCTTTACGAACTATGGTGATTCTTGCCTTCCTGCCTTGCATTTTACCCGCATAGGATTGAACTGTGTTGACTTCATAACCCGCCTATCTTTTTCTCTCCCGTCCTAACTAATATTCGAGTATCATCTAGGTTGAGGTATACACCTCTGTCTGAAAATAAGTGGTACCGGTAGAACCTAGAGTTGTCGATATTTTGCTAGGGGGATTGATCGTTTCCTACTTCGTAGAGTAATTGTGTTTGATTTGCTTGCCGTGATTTGCTTTAGTGTTTTTCATAGACATTTTGTTATAAATAAATACCTTAATATCTTTACACTAAGCCTCGTTGCGTGTTTGCTTGTCTTGCTGTGAAGAATTGCCCTATTTTGTATACTCCACATACTGCTCAACTTTTCTTGAGAGAAGTTTGACTGCTCAGCCACAGCTACCAAGTGAATCTGTGTGGTACAGACTGCTACCAAGCGGGTTTACTGCCAAATACCTGTAGTCCTAAATCTTTTGCAGTGGTCCCAGAGGGAACTGCACAGGTTTCCGCCTAACACTGGTGTACAGCGGTGGGATTTGTATCGAGTATACAGTTTAGAGTGCTTTTCGACACTGTAGGATAACTAACCCCAAAACTTTGCACAAAAAGCAACTTTCAAAAAACATGTCTACGATGGAAACTTACAGTCAAGAGTCTTTGTCAGGCGAAAATACTGAGAGTCTGTGAACTCTCTGTAGGCAAGAGAATCTTTCTGTAAGAGGCAAGAAGTTAGAACTAATAGAGAGATTGCTGGTGAACCAAAGTCTGGGTACTGGTTCAGAGGAACCAATCTCCCCAGCGAATGTAGACGACAGTAATGGTGTTGATCTGAATCGTAATTCTGATAATAGCGATGAAGAGGCTAACAAAACTGTCTCCCCCGCTCCTCTACCTGCCTTACCAGCTGTGCCTACGGGGCCCATACCAGGTCCCACAAGTAACCCTGCTTATTTTGAACTTGAAAAAATGAAGCTTGAATTAGAATATAAACGGTTCTTGGCTCAATCTGAACGAAACCAAGAGCTCGAGTTCAGACGGATGAATGCTCAGGCTGAGCAGAAGCAAGCTGAGTTAAGACTCAGAGAAATAGAACTTAATCACGAGTTAGAAATGAAAAAGTTGTCTCTGGAAAATGCTTCTCTCTCCTCTGGTTCCTCTGGGAGCTCCAGTCCCAAAAGACCCCGGATGCCGAAGGAATTAGTGGGCATGTATGAACCGAGATTGGATGTGTTGGATTGGTTGAAACTGTTTGAATACAATCATGGGCTCCAGGACATCACCGGGAATGCGTTGCTTCCCTGGTTGTTCTCTAGGCTCCCTCCTGTTGCGACTGATGTGGTAATGGAGTTGGGGGAGGCGGATAAGACGGATTACGAAAGTGTGAAACTAGCTTTGATAGCTAGATTCGGGAAGACCCATTCCCAGTATGTTAAGAGGTTTAGAACCCTCAAAAAGCATGATGGTACCCCTTGGGCTACCTGGGTGAGTGAAGGGTTGAAAAACTTAGAGGGATGGATTAAGGGTTACAAAGTGAACACTTATGAGGGTATGAGAAATCTTTTTATGTTGGAGTCTATTTATGATGCCTGTTCTCCTGAGCTCAGACAGCACTTGGCTGATTCGAAGGAATTGCATTCCAGGGCACTAGCTAAGGCTGCTGACTTGTGGGTTGCCAACAGGGCTACTCATAAGGATTCTGGGGCAACTCAGAAAAAGGATGAGGGAAAACAGCCAAAAATAGACTCAAAAGAGAATTCGAATAACTCACATTCCAAAGAGGGCCCCAAACAAAACCAGAAGGGTAAGCCACCGGGAAAACGACAGCAGAATAGTGTGTCTTCTGGTGCCAAACCGGAAGGAGGTCAGAACAAGCCACCATTCCAGAAAGCATTCTGTAAATGCTTTGTTTGTGGCTCGACTGACCACGTGAAAGGAGATCCCAGGTGTAAGGGTAAACCTCCAGGGGTCCAGCTTGTCTCCTTAGCCTTCGCTCCATAGGAGGAAGTCCAAATGGCAAGTGGAAACTTTCTACTGCTAGCTGACGAGCCCATTGGAGTCTCAGCCAGCGTTTCTTTAGTATCTCTGGGGTTGTGGGAACAACAGAATTTAGATGTCTATAATTCTATCCCCGATAATACTAAAGAGTATTATAAGGACAGTGTCCAGGTGAATGGTCAGGAGACTCCTGCCATTAGGGACACTGGGGCCAGCATAACTGTGGTGGATAAATCGTTTTTTCAGGCTGAGGATGTTGCTAAGGCACCCAAACGCCTCACCAAGTTAGCTGGAGGGCCTGTGCAGATGCTTCCCCAATTACCAGTTCTCATCCAGTGTAACAACATAAATGTGAAGATACCTGTCCGCATACAGAGTGAGGTACCAGGACGCGTACTGTTGGGTAACGATTTGAAAACTCTCTGAGTTGTATCGCATACTCCCAGACCTCCTAGTAAACGGTTACAGGAGCTAACCAGACCCGCACGAGAGAGGACCATGCGCGGTACTCTCCAGGAGATGATGAAGAAAGAAATCACTCCTGCTCCACTGGAATTGTCGGCCGCTGTCTCCAAGAAATCAGAAGCGAAGGGGAAACCTAAGACTTCTATCCCGAAACCAGCCGCCAGCATTCCAGTGCAGCCGACACGGACTTCCCCGCGGTTGTCCAACATCACACCCGTAACTCCACCTCCAGCCGAGGCTGAGAGGGAGGTACAACCCTGCGTGGTAGAATTAGACTCTGAGGAAGAGCTAATGGAAGGCCAGGAACTCATTGGAGATCTGGATCCTGTTGACCATCCTGAGCTGCAGTCTTTACTGGCAGAAGGTGGACCCAGCAGGGCAGACTTCAGTAAGGGACAGAGAGAATGTCCAACTCTGGAAGGTCTTCGCCATCAGGCAGAAGCTCAGGCTGAAGGGCAAGTGCCTGTGAAATACAGGTTGCACTGGGAAGATGGCCTCTTCTACAGTGAACCGACCGAGTCTGCACCTGGAGACTACAAACTCCTTGTAGTACCCCAAGAGAACAGACCACAGTTCTTGCAGTTAGCCCACAAAATTCCTTTGGCTGGTCACTTGAGTTTCAAGAAGACTAAGGAAAGGCTCTCGCTCTACTTCTATTGGCCAAAGATGGGGGCCGAAGTAGAAAAACACTGCAGGAGCTGCCACACCTGCCAGATCTCTGGTAAGGTTGGATCCAAGAACGTGGCACCGTTAGTGCCTCTCCCGGTTGTGGGAGTCCCATTTGAGAGAGTAGGGATTGACATCGTTGGTCCCCTTGATCCTCCAACCTCCTCAGGCAACAGGTTTATACTTGTTGTAGTAGACCATGCTACTAGGTATCCTGAGGCAATTCCTATGAGGACTGTTACAGCTCCGGCTGTGGCTAAGGCCCTCCTTGGTATTTTTACCAGGGTCGGGTTTCCTAAGGAAGTAATCTCTGACAGGGGGTCAAACTTTATGTCCCACTACATGAAAGCCATGTGGAAAACCTGCGGAGTAACTTACAAGTTCTCAACGGCTTACCACCCACAAACCAATGGGTTGGTAGAACGGTTCAACCGAACCATGAAGAGCATGATAGGTGCTCTAGAGGAACCCCTTAAGCGTAAGTGGGACCTTCTATTGCCATGCCTTCTCTTTGCTTATAGAGAGGTCCCTCAGGAGGGAGTAGGTTACTCTCCCTTCGGACTACTCTATGGTCATCCCGTCAGAGGTCCATTGGCCCTGATTAAGGAGGGATTGGAGAGTGCTCCTTCCCCCAAGCCAGTCAGAGTGACTGACTACGTGATAGGTCTCCGGAGGAGAATGTCGCACATGATGACGGAAGCAAGCGATAACTTGAAAGGTGGACAAGCATTGGTCAAGCACTGGCACGATCAAAAGGCTAACATGGTTGAGTTCGCTCAAGACCAGCTCGTTCTCGTTATGATCCCAACAAGGCAGAGGGCCTTGCAAGATAAATGGATGGGACCCTACCGAGTAGTGGGTAAACTCGGAGAGGTTAACTATCTGGTGGACTTGGGCAATCCCAAGGAGGCTCCGACAGTCTTTCACACCAACCGACTTAAAGCGTATGTCTCACGACCTGATGTAGGAGCGTTGCTTCTAGCATCATCCGAGGAAGAAGAAGAGAGTGAAGCTCTTTCGGATCTCCTCAGAGGCTTACCCTTAGATGAAAAAATTGAAGGAGTGAATCTCTCCTCCAATCTGACACCCGAGCAACAAGAAGAGTGCAAATCTATGTTGAATCAGTTTGCCTCTCTGTTTTCGCTTTCACCAGGCTTGACCCCTTAGGGCCAGCACGACATACTCACTGGTGACTGTCTGCCGGTCAAAAGCAGAGGATACCGCATGTCAGAAAACGTACGAACCCACATCAAAGGTGAGGTCAGCAAGATGCTTGATCTCGGGGTAATAGAGCCCTCTACTAGTCCATGGTCTAGCCCAGTTGTGTTAGTACCAAACGCCGGATCTAAAGAACTTAGATTCTACGTGGATTATCGAGCTCTTAATTCAGTCACCACGACTGATGCCCACCCTTTGCCAAGAACAGATGAGTTGGTGGATAAACTTGGCGCCGCCAAGTTCCTCAGCACATTTGACTTGACGGCAGGCTATTGGCAAATAGCCCTGACAGACCATGCCAAGGAGAAAACTGCATTTTCTACCCCCGTTGGCTTATACCAGTTTAAGGTAATGCCTTTCGGACTGAAGAATGCACCTGCTACGTTTGAACGGATGGTAAACCAGGTTCTGAATGGGATGGAGGACTTCTGCATGGCATACTTGGATGACATCGCAGTGTTCAGCAATTCCTGGGAAGAACATGTAATCCACCTGAGAGATGATTTGCAGGCTCTTGGACGAGCCAATCTGACCATAAAGGCAAGTAAATGCCAAATTGGATAGAGTAAGGTAGTCTATCTTGGGCATGAGGTAGGCAGTGGAGAAATAAGGCCTTTGCTCAGTAAGAATGAAGCTGTGCAAAATTGGACAACACCGACTACTCAAACCCAGGTGAGAGCCTTCCTAGGCCTCACTGGGTTTTACAGGAATTTCATAGAGAACTATGGGACCATAGCTTCTCCACTGAATGTCATCTCCTCGCCCAAATTTCCTAAAAAGGTTAAATGGAACGAAGAGTGCAATCAGGCTTTTGAAAACATGAAACAGGCTCTTTGCCAAGCCCCAGTACTCAGAGCTCCTGATTACCGCCAACACTTCATTGTGCAGACAGACGCTTCCAATGTAGGGATAGGTGCCGTACTCAGTCAACTGGATGGGAAAGGTAGGGAGCACCCCGTTTGCTTCATCAGCCGCAAGCTGAAGGATCCTGAAACAAGGTGGGCAACAATCGAAAGAGAGTGCTTTGCTATCGTGTGGGCTCGTAAGAAGTTTAGGCCGTACTTGTATGGTTCTACTTTTGTTATTCAGACTGACCACCAACCCTTGAGATGGTTAATGCAAATGAAAGGGGAAAACCCAAAACTATTGAGATGGTCGATCTGCCTGCAAGGGTTTGATTTCACCATTGAGCACAGGTCAGGGTGTCACCACCAAAATGCTGATGGTCTCTCTAGGATGTATGTCATCGACTAGAGGTATGAGATTCATCCAGGAGTGGATTCAATCCTCCTGTCCCTTAGTCTGGGGGGGGGGGCGAGTGTTAGGGAGAATTCTCTGTTTAGGCTGAATTTCCTAACCTAGTGAGTCCCCCAGCAGCTTTGCTGGATTTCTGGAGTTTGTTTTTTTCCATCCTGCCAAGAGTGAGACTCTTTTCTCCCACTCTTGGACATGTATGTGTGTAATTCCTTTGAAATGTCAATGTGTTCGATGGGCTATGGGGTCTTTTACTCCGTAGGGTCTCATATGTTTTTCTATGTGTGTTACACCGCACCCTATGTGTCGTAACACGGGGGCGCCCTAGCGGGTCCCCCACCATAGACTCCATACCCGGGGACTGACTACTGTCTCCCCGGGCATGTAAAGTCACCATTGGCTTTACTAGACCTAAATTTACTAACAGAACTAGTACCAACCATCTTATTGTGGACGTACTAGTAGGGGTAATTCGATTACTCCTGGATCTGTTACTCGAGGGGGCACTCTCCCGTCCCCCCTCGTCGAGTTTTGGCTGGTGGCAGTGGAAACTACTTGTTCTGTTCGACCCCGAATATAACCCTATGGGATTCGTCCCATTGTTGGAGATTGATACTTTTTCTCATTTATCTCTGACGTACCACCGATCTACTTATCTTAAATAAGTTTATCGAGTGGTATTTTCTGCCAGAACTCGGTTTTAAAATGGCATCTGTGTTCGTCTCTGTGACTCCTAAACCAAAGGTTGAGCCCTTTGTTCCACTTTTGGCGGGCCTCTGTACAGAGACCCTCCAAAGTGGTGCCATTCTGTCTGGGTTACCTCAGGGGTGTGGGAGGGGGTTTAGGTACCCTGGACCGAGTTGCCTTGCCAACTCAGGTCGCACTCTGGAGTGATTGGCCCAGGTGGTGAGCCTTCCCGCTCACCACTTAGCATGTGTTGATTGACAGCTAGGCTGAATGAATGGGGGTCGTCTGCATAAAAGCAGGGCTTTTGGGACTGGATCTTCAGAAGTCGCCACAGGACCTAAGAATCCGAGGGTAACGCTGAGCCGACCTGCAACGACGACACCTCCGGTGGAGCCCTGCTGAGCCGACTCACCACTTCCCGACGACAGAGGAGATCTCCCTGCCGGAGAGTCTCTTCCCCTGACTGGTGGGAAAAACCAGTCCCCTTTGCTTTTTATTCGCCTCAGGATGCAGTGGTCGAATTGCCCGTGCAGAGCACCTCGGCAACCGGATAGCCACTACCCCTGAACCGCGACCAAAAGGTGGTGCCTTGTGACGGAGCACTCCGCGGCTTGTCTCTTCCCTGGTGGTGCACCGGACTTCATTTTCTTCGACGACGAGATCATCTCTACTCTTGGCAAAGACCCGACGTGCATCCAGCACCAGGAACAACTGCCCCCGCCGGAGCTGCCCTCCACAACAAGGTACCGTGTCCGCCTGGCTTCCCTTTCGATCGGTTCGAGTGAGGTGTCTTAATCCTCTCCGTTCCGTTGGGTCGCCTCCAAGCTTTTCTCATTCTTTGTTCTGAACTGGTTCAATCTACCGATAACAATTTGCGATACAGACTTGAATGCATCTCCACTAGAGACTTTTTGGGACATCGCGCCTTGCCTCTCTCCGAGTGGGCCTGGCCTCTGAACTTTACGATCTATTGTGATTCTTGCCTTCCGGCCTTGCATTTTATCCGCTAGGATCGAACTGTGTTGATTTCATAACCTGCCTATCTTTTTCTCTCCCGTCCTAACTAATATTCAAGTGTCATCTGGGTTGAGGTATACAATAAGTGGTACCGGTAGAACCTAGAGTTGTCGATATTGCTAGGGGGATTGATTGTCTACTTCGTAGAGTAATTGTGTTTGATTTGTTTGCCGTGATTTGCCTTAGTGTTTTTCACTAAGCCTCGCTGCGTGTTTGCTTGTCTTGCTGTGAAGAATTGCCCTATCTTGTATACTCCACATACTGCTCAACTTTTCTTGAGAGAAGTCTGACTGCTCAGCCACAGCTACCACGTGAATCTGTGTGGTGCAGACTGCTACCAAGTAGGTTCACCGCCAACGCCTGTAGTCCTAAATCTTTTGCAGTGGTCCCATAGGGAACTGCACAGGTTTCCGCCTAACACTGGGGGGTGGGGGTGATAGGGGACATGAGTGGGGACCTGGTGGAGGCTGCCCCTGGTGGCTGGGGAGTGGGGGTGCAGGGAGACATGAGTTGGACATGAGTGGGGGCCTGGTGGAGGCTGCCCCTGCACTGCTGGGGGGTGGGGGTGATGGGAGACATGAGTGGGGGCCTGGTGGTGGCTGCCCCTGCACTGCTGGGGGGTGGGGGTGGTGGGAGACATGAGTGGGGGCCTGGTGGAGGCTGCCCCTGCACTGCTGGGGGTGGGGTGATGGGAGACATGAGTGGGGGCCTGGTGGAGGCTGCCCCTGGTGGCTGGGGGCTGGGGGTGATGGGAGACATGGGTGGGGGCCTGGTGGAGGCTGCCCCTGGTGGCTGGGGGTGCAGGGGGACATGCGTTGGTGGGCAGTAGTGCAAGGTGACATTTGGGTTGGCTGGGGGGCATGGCCATGGTGGATGGGGTGCCTGCAGGACATGTGCAGGGTAGGCCCCTGTGGTGTGGGCCACCTGCAGGGGCCGTGGAGAGTGTAGAAGGAACACCTGGGAGGACCCATATGTGCAATTCACGTGTGGTGCTCCCCGCGCACCCCTGTAATACACATACCCTGATGGAATCGCGTGTGATACTTCCCGTGCACCCCTGGAATACACGTACCCTGCTGTTTTTGCATGTGATACTTCCCGCGCACCCCTGGAATACACGTATCCTGATGGAATCGCGTGTGATACTTCCCGCGCACCCCTAAGATACACGTACCCTGCTGCTTTTGCGTGTGATACTTCCTGCGCACCGCTGAAATACACGTACCCTGCTGTTTTTGCGTGCGATACTTCCCGCGCACCCTTGGAATACACGTACCCTGATGGAATCGCGTGTAATACTTCCCGCGCACCTCTGAGATACACGTACCCTGCTGCTTTTGCATGTGATACTTCCCGTGCACCCCGGAATACACGTACCCTGCTGTTTTTGCGTGTGATACTTCCCGCGCACCCCTGGAATACACGTACCCTGATGGAATCGCGTGTGATACTTCCCGCGCACCCCTGAGATACACGTACCCTGCTGCTTTTGCGTGTGATACTTCCCGCGCACCCCTGAAATACACGTACCCTGCTGCTTTCGCGTGTGATACTGTTAGGCGGAAACCTGTGCAGTTCCCTCTGGGACCACTGCAAAAGATTTAGGACTACAGGTGTTTGGCAGTAAACCCACTTGGTAGCAGTCTGTACCACACAGATTCACTTGGTAGCTGTGGCTGAGCAGTCAGACTTCTCTCAAGAAGAGTTAAGCAGTATGTGGAGTATACCATATAGGGCAATTCTTCACAGTAAAACAAGCAAACACGCAACAAGGCTTAGTGTAAAGATACTAAGGTATTTATTTATAACGGAACATATATAGAAAACACTATGGCCCTCATTACGACCCTGGCGGAAAGGGGTTTACGCCGGCGTAAACCATGGCGCCCCTTTCCGCCTGAGTACGAGTTCCCTTAGCGCCATGGTGATTTTAACGCCTGCTTTTAGCAGGCGTTAAAATCCATGGCGCTAAGGGACCTTGTTGTTAATTACGCCACCGTAATTTACGGTGGCGTAATTAACGCCTTCCCCACTCCCATTATACCCTATGGGGCAAAAATGGGAATGGGGAAGGGTAAATGGGGATTGGGGACTTACCGCCCCGCCAAGGTCGGAATGAGGCGGTAAGTCCGCCAACCACATGGCGGAGTTGGCAGCTTAGCGCCATGGACCATGGTGCAAATAGCACCATGGTTCTCCGCCAAGGTCGTAATGAGGGCCTATGGCACTATCACGGCAAACACTTCAATTACAATTACTCTACGAAGAAGAAACGATCAATCCCCCTAACAATATTTCGACAAGTCTAGGTTCTACCAGCATCACTTATTTGCAGACAGAGGTGTATGCCTCAACCTAGATGGCACTCTAATATTAGTTAGGACGGGAGAGAAAAATAAGCAAGTTACGAAATCAACACAGTTCAATACTTCACGGGAAAAATGCAAGGCAAGAAGGCAAGAACCACAATAGATCATAAAGTTCAGAGGCCAGGCCCACTCGGAGAGAGGCAAGGCGATATGTCCCAAAAAGTCTCTTAGTGGAAATGCGTTCGAGTCTTTGTAGCAAATTGTTATCGGCAGATTGAACCAGTTCAGAACAATACGTGAGAAAGCTTGGAGGCGTCCCAACGGAAAGGCGAGGATTAAGACACCTCACTCGATCCGGCAGAAAGGGAAGCCAGGCGGACACGGTACCTTGTTTGTGGAGAGACAGCTCCGGCGGGGGCAGTTGTTCCTGGTGGTGGATGCACGTCGGGTCTTTGCCAAGAGTACAGATGATCTCGTCGTCGAAGAAAAGTGAAGTCCGGTGCACCACCAGGGAAGAGACCAGCCGCGGAGTGCTCTGTCACAAGGCACCACCTTTTGGTCGCGGTACAGGGGTAGTGGCTATCCAGTTGCCGGGGTGCTCTGCACGGGCAATTCGACCACTGCATCTTGAGGCGAAGAAAAAGCAAAGGCGACTGGTTGTTCCCACCAGTCAGGGGAAGAGACTCTCCGGCAGGGAGATCTCCTCTGTCGTCGGGAAGTGGTGAGTCGGTTCCGCAGGGCTCCACCGGGAGTGTCGTCGTGCAGGTCGGCTCAGCGTTACCCTCGTCAGATTCTTAGGTCCTGTGGCGACTTCTGAAGATCCAGTCCCAAAAGCCCTGCTTTTATGCAGAAAACCCCCATTCATTCAGCCTAGCTGTCAATCAACACTCGCTAAGTGGTGAGCGGGGAGGCTCACCACTTGGGCCAATCACACCAGAGTGCGACCGGAGTTGGCAAGGCAACTCGGTCCAGGGTCCCTAAACCCCCTCCCACACCCCTGTGGTAACCCAGACAGAATGGCACCACTTTGGAGGGTCTCTGTACAGAGGCCTGCCAAAAGTGGAACAAAGGGCTCAACCTTTGGTTTAGGAGTCACAGAGACGAACACAGACGCCATTTTAAAAACCGAGTTCTGGCAGAAAATACCATCCGATAAACTCATTTAAGATAAGTAGACCGGTGGTACGTTAGAGATTAACGAGGAAAAGTATCAATCTCCAACAATGGGACGAGTCCCATAGGGTTATGTTCGGGGTCGAACATAACAAGTAGTTTCCACTGCCACCAGACAAAATTCGACGAGGGGGGACGGGACAGTGCCCCCTCGAGTAACAGACCCAGGAGTAATCGAATTACCCCTACTAGCACGTCCACAATAAGATGGTTTGTACTAGTTCTGTTAGTAAATTTAGGTCTAGTAAAGCCAATGGTGACTTTACATGCCCGGGGAGACAGTAGTCAGTCCCCGGGTATGGAGTCTATGGTGGAAGTCCGCTAGGACGCCCCAGTGTTACGGCACGTAGGGTGCGGTGTAACACACATAGAAAAACATATGAGACCCTATGGAGTAAAAGACCCCATAGCCCATAGAACACATTGACATTCAAAGGAATTACACACATTCATGTCCAAGAGTGGGAGGAAAAGAGTCTCACTCTTGGCAGGATGGAAAAAAACAAACTCCAGAAATCCAGAAAAGCTGCTGGGGGAGTCACTAGGTTAGGAAATTCAGCCTAAACAGAGAATTCTCCCTAACACTCGCCCCCCCCCCAGACTAAGGGACAGGAGGATTTAATCTACTCCTGGATGAATCTCATACCTCTAGTCGATGACATACATCCTAGAGAGACCATCAGCATTTTGGTGGTGACATCCTGACCTGTGCTCAATGGTGAAATCAAACACTTGCAGGCAGATCGACCATCTCAATAGTTTTGGGTTTTCCCCTTTCATTTGCATTAACCATCTCAACGGTTGATGGTCAGTCTGAATGACAAAAGTAGAACCATACAAGTACGGCCTAAACTTCTTCAGAGCCCACACGATAGCAAAGCACTCTCTTTCGATTGTTGCCCACCTTGTTTCAGGATCCTTCAGCTTGCGGCTGATGAAGCAAACGGGGTGCTCCCTACCTTTCCCATCCAGTTGACTGAGTACGGCACCTATCCCTACATTGGAAGCGTCTGTCTGCACAATGAAGTGTTGGCAGTAATCAGGAGCTCTGAGTACTGGGGCTTGGCAAAGAGCCTTTTTCAGGTTTTCAAAAGCCTGATTGCACTCCTCGTTCCATTTAACCTTTTTAGGAAATTTGGGCGAGGAGATGACATTCAGTGGAGAAGCTATGGTCCCATAGTTCTCTATGAAATTCCTGCAATACCCAGTGAGGCCTAGGAAGGCTCTCACTTGGGTTTGAGTAGTAGGTGTTGTCCAATTTTGCACAGCTTCAATCTTACTGAGCAAAGGCCTTATTTCTCCACCTCCTACCTCATGTCCAATATAGACTACCTTACTCTGTCCAATTTGGCATTTACTCGCCTTTATGGTCAGATTGGCTAGTCCAAGAGCCAGCAAAACATCTCTCAGGTGGGTTACATGTTCTTCCCAGGAATTGCTGAACACTGCGATGTCATCCAAGTATGCCATGCAGAAGTCCTCCATCCCATTCAGAACCTGGTTTACCATCCGTTGAAACGTAGCAGGTGCATTCTTCAATCCGAAAGGCATTACCTTAAACATTACCCCCAACGGGGGTAGATAATGCAGTTTTCTCCTTGGCATGGTCTGTCAGGGCTATTTGCCAATAGCCTGACGTCAAGTCAAATGTGCTGAGGAACTTGGCGGTGCCAGGTTTATCCACCAACTCATCTGTTCTTGGCAAAGGGTGGGCATCAGTCTTGGTGACTGCATTAAGAGCTCTATAATCCACGCAGAATCTAAGTTCTTTAGATCCGGCCTTTGGTACTAACACAACTGGGCTAGACCATGGACTAGTAGAGGGCTCTATTACCCCGAGATCAAGCATCTTGCTGACCTCCCCTTTGATGTGGGTTCGTACGTTTTCTGACATTCTGTATCCTCTGCTTTTGACTGGCAGACAGTCACCAGTGAGTATGTCATGCTGGCCCCAAGGGGTCAAGCCTGGTGAAAGCGAGAACAGAGAGGCAAACTGATTCAACATGGATTTGCACTCTTCTTGTTGCTCGGGTTTTAGATTGGAGGAGAGATTTACTCCTTCAATTTGTTCGTCTAAAGGTAACCCTCTGAGGAGATCCAGAAGAGCTTCACTCTCTTCTTCTTCCTCGGATGATGCTAGAAGCAACGCTCCTACATCAGGTCGTGAGACATACGCTTTGAGGCGGTTGGTGTGGAAGACGGCCGGAGCCTCCTTGGGATTGCCCAAGTCCACCAGATAGTTAACCCCTCCGAGTTTACCCACAACTCTGAAGGGTCCCATCCATTTATCTTGCAAGGTCCTCTGCCTTGTTGGGATCATAACGAGAACGAGCTGGTCTTGAGTGAACTCAACCATGTTAGCCTTTTGATCGTGCCAGTGCTTGACCAATGCTTGTCCAGCTTTCAAGTTATCGCTTGCTTCCGTCATCATGTGCGACATTCTCCTCCGGAGACCTATCACATAGTCAGTCACTCTGACTGGCTTGGGGGAAGGAGCACTCTCCAACCCCTCCTTAATCAGGGGCAATGGACCTCTGACGGGATGACCATAGAGTAGTTCGAAGGGAGAGTAACCTACTCCCTCCTGAGGGACTTCTCTATAAGCAAAGAGAAGGCATGGCAGTAGAAGGTCCCACTTACGCTTAAGGGGTTCTTCTAAAGCACCTATCATGCTCTTCATGGTTCGGTTGAACCGTTCTACCAACCCATTGGTTTGTGGGTGGTAAGCTGTTGAGAACTTGTAAGTAACTCCACAGGCTTTCCACATGGCTTTCATGTAGTGGGACATAAAGTTTGACCCCCTGTCAGAGATTACTTCCTTAGGAAACCCGACCCTAGTAAAAATACCAAGGAGGGCCTTAGCCACAGCCGGAGCTGTAACAGTCCTCATAGGAATTGCCTCAGGATACCTAGTAGCATGGTCTACTACAACAAGTATAAACCTGTTGCCTGAGGAGGTTGGAGGATCAAGGGGACCAACAATGTCAATCCCTACTCTCTCAAACGGGACTCCCACAACTGGGAGAGGCACTAAAGGTGCCACATTCTTGGAGCCAACCTTACCAGAGGTCTGGCAGGTGTGGCAGCTCCTGCAGTGTTTTTCTACTTCGGCCCCCCTCTTTGGCCAATAGAAGTAGAGAGAGAGCCTTTCCTTAGTCTTCTTGAAACTCAAGTGACCAGCCAAAGGAATCTCGTGGGCTAACTGTGGTCTGTTCTCTTGGGGTACTACAAGTCGTTTGTAGTCTCCAGGTGCAGACTCAGTCGGTTCACTGTAGAAGAGGCCATCATCCCAGTGCAACCTGTATTTCCCAGGCTCTTGCCCTTCAGCCTGAGTTTCTGCCTGGTGGCGAAGACCTTCCAGAGTTGGACATTCTCTCTGTCCCTTACTGAAGTCTGCCCTGCTGGGTCCACCTTCTGCCAGTAAAGACTGCAGCTCAGGATGGTCAACAGGATCCAGATCTCCAATGAGTTCCTGGCCTTCCATTAGCTCTTCCTCAGAGTCTAATTCTACCACACAGGGTTGTACCTCCCTCTCAGCCTCAGCTGGAGGTGGAGTTACGGGTGTAACTTTGGACAACCACGGGAAAGTCCGTGTTGGCTGCACTGAAATGCTGGCTGCTGGTTTCGGGATAGAAGTCTTAGGTTTCCCTTTCGCTTGTGATTTCTTGGAGACAGCTGCCGACAATTCTAGTGGAGCAGGAGTGATTTCTTTCTTCATCATCTCCTGGAGAGTACCCCGCATGGTTCTCTCTCTTGCGGGTCTGGTTAGCTCCTGTAACCGTTTACTAGGAGGTCTGGGAGTATGCGATACAACTCCGAGAGTTTTCAAATCGTTACCCAACAGTACGCGTCCTGGTACCTCACTCTGTATGCTGACAGGGATCTTCACAGTCATGTCGTTACAGTGGATGAGAACTGGTAATTGGGGAAGCATCTGCACAGGCCCTCCAGCTAACTTGGTGAGGCGTTTGGGTGCCTTAGCAACATCCTCAGCCTGAAAAAACAATTTATCCACCACAGTTATGCTGGCCCCAGTGCCCCTAATGGCAGGAGTCTCCTGACCATTCACCTGGACACTGTCCTTATAATACTCTTTAGTATTATCGGGGATAGAATTATAGACATCTAAATTCTGTTGTTCCCACAACCCCAGAGATACTAAAGAAACGCTGGCTGAGACTCCAATGGGTTCGTCAGCTAGCAGTAGAAAGTTTCCACTTGCCATTTGGACTTCCTCCTCTGGAGCGAAGGCTAAGGAGACAAGCTGGACCCCTGAAGGTTTACCCTTACATCTGGGATCTCCTTTCACGTGGTCAGTCGAGCCACAAACAAAGCATTTACCGAATGCTTTCTGGAATGGCGGCTTGTTCTGACCTCCTTCCGGTTTGGCACCAGAAGACACACTATTCTGCTGTGGTTTTCCCGGTGGCTTACCCTTCTGGTTTTGTTTGGGGCCCTCTTTGGAATTTGGGTTATTCGAATTCTCTTTTGAGTCTTTTTTAGGCTGTTTTCCCTCATCCTTTTTCTGACTTGCCCCAGAATCCTTATGAGTAGCCCTGTTAGCAACCCATAAATCAGCAGCCCTAGCTAGCGTCCGGGAATCCAATTGCTTCGAATCAGTCAAGTGCTGTCTGAGCTCAGGAGAACAGGCATCATAAATCGACTCCAACTTAAAAAGATTCTTCATACCCTCATAAGTGTTCACTTTGTAACCCTTAATCCATCCCTCTAAGTTTTTCAACCCTTCACTCACCCAGGTAGCCCAAGGGGTACCATCATGCTTTTTGAGGGTTCTAAACCTCTTAAGATACTGGGAAGGGGTCTTCCCGAATCTAGCTATCAAAACTAGTTTTACACTTTCGTAATCCTTCTTATCCGCCTCCCCCAACTCCATTACCACATCAGTCGCAGCAGGAGGGAGCCTAGAGAACAACCAGGGAAGTAAATCATTCCCGGTGATGTCCTGGAGCCCATGATTGTACTCAAACAGTTTTAACCAATCCAACACATCCAATTTCGGTTCATACATACCCACTGATTCCTTCGGCATCCAGAGTCTTTTGGGACTGGAGCTCCTAGAGGAACCAGAGGAGAGAGAAGCATTTTCTATAGACAACTTTTTCATCTCTAACTCGTGATTAAGTTCTATTTCTCTGAGTCTTAACTCAGCTTGCTTCTGCTCAGTCTGGGCATTCATCCGTCTGAACTCGAGCTCTTGGTTTCGTTCAGATTGAGCCAAGAACCGTTTGTATTCTAATTCGAGCTTCATTTTTTCAAGTTCAAAATAAGCAGGGTTACTTGTGGGACCTGGTATGGGCCCCGTAGGTACAGCTGGTAAGGCAGATAGAGGAGCAGGGGAGACAGTTTTGTTAGCCTCTCCGTCCTCGTCAGCCTCTTCATCGCTATCATCAGAATTACGATTTAGATCAACACCATCAATGTTACCTACAGTTGCTGGAGAAATTGGTTCCTCTGAACCAGTACCCAGACTTTGGTTCGCCAGCAATCTCTCTATTAGTTCTAACTTCTTGCCTCTTACAGAAAGATTCTCTTGCCTACAGAGAGCTCGCAAACTCTCAGTATTTTCACCTGACAAGGATTCTTGACTGTAAGTTTCCATCGTAGACATGTTTTTGAAAGTTGCTTTTTAGTGCTAAGCTTCGTGGTTAGTTATCTTAAAGTGTCGAAAAGCACTCTAAACTGTATACTCGATACAAATCCCACCGCTGTACACCAGTGTTAGGCGGAAACCTGTGCAGTTCCCTCTGGGACCACTGAAAAAAAGATTTAGGACTACAGGTGTTTGGCAGTAAACCCACTTGGTAGCAGTCTGTACCACACAGATTCACTTGGTAGCTGTGGCTGAGCAGTCAGACTTCTCTCAAGAAGAGTTAAGCAGTATGTGGAGTATACTATATAGGGCAATTCTTCACAGTAAGACAAGCAAACACGCAACAAGGCTTAGTGTAAAGATATTAAGGTATTTATTTATAACGGAACATCTATAGAAAACACTATGGCACTATCACGGCAAACACTTCAATTACAATTACTCTACGAAGAAGAAACGATCAATCCCCCTAACAATATTTCGACAAGTCTAGGTTCTACCAGCATCACTTATTTGCAGACAGAGGTGTATGCCTCAACCTAGATGGCACTCTAATATTAGTTAGGACCGGAGAGAAAAATAAGCAGGTTACGAAATCAACACAGTTCAATACTTCACGGGAAAAATGCAAGGCAAGAAGGCAAGAACCACAATAGATCATAAAGTTCAGAGGCCAGGCCCACTCGGAGAGAGGCAAGGCGATATGTCCCAAAAAGTCTCTTAGTGGAAATGCGTTCGAGTCTTTGTAGCAAATTGTTATCGGCAGATTGAACCAGTTCAGAACAATACATGAGAAAGCTTGGAGGCGACCCAACGGAAAGGCGAGGATTAAGACACCTCACTCGATCCGGCAGAAAGGGAAGCCAGGCGGACACGGTACCTTGTTTGTGGAGAGACAGCTCCGGCGGGGGCAGTTGTTCCTGGTGGTGGATGCACGTCGGGTCTTTGCCAAGAGTACAGATGATCTCGTCGTCGAAGAAAAGTGAAGTCCGGTGCACCACCAGGGAAGAGACCAGCCGCGGAGTGCTCCGTCACAAGGCACCACCTTTTGGTCGCGGAACAGGGGTAGTGGCTATCCAGTTGCCTGGGTGCTCTGCACGGGCAATTCGACCTCTGCATCCTGAGGCGAAGAAAAAGCAAAGGCGACTGGTTGTTTCCACCAGTCAGGGGAATGACTCTCCGGCAGGGAGATCTCCTCTGTCGTCGGGAAGTGGTGAGTCGGTTCCGCAGGGCTCCACCGGGAGTGTCGTCGTGCAGGTCGGCTCAGCGTTACCCTCGTCAGATTCTTAGGTCCTGTGGCGACTTCTGAAGATCCAGTCCCAACAGCCCTGCTTTTATGCAGAAAACCCCCATTCATTCAGCCTAGCTGTCAATCAACACTCGCTAAGTGGTGAGCGGGGAGGCTCACCACTTGGGCCAATCACACCAGAGTGCGACCGGAGTTGGCAAGGCAACTTGGTCCAGGGTGCCTAAACCCCCTCCCACACCCCTGTGGTAACCCAGACAGAATGGCACCACTTTGGAGGGTCTCTGTACAGAGGCCCGCCAAAAGTGGAACAAAGGGCTCAACCTTTGGTTTAGGAGTCACAGAGACGAACACAGACGCCATTTTAAAAACCGAGTTCTGGCAGAAAATACCATCCGATAAACTTATTTAAGATAAGTAGACCGGTGGTACGTTAGAGATTAACGAGGAAAAGTATCAATCTCCAACAATGGGACGAGTCCCATAGGCTTGTGTTCGGGGTCGAACATAACAAGTAGTTTCCACTGCCACCAGCCAAAGCTTGACGAGGGGGGACGGGACAGTGCCCCCTCGAGTAACAGACCCAGGAGTAATCGAATTACCCCTACTAGCACGTCCACAATAAGATGGTTTGTACTAGTTCTGTTAGTAAATTTAGGTCTAGTAAAGCCAATGGTGACTTTACATGCCCGGGGAGACAGTAGTCAGTCCCCGGGTATGGAGTCTATGGTGGAGGTCCGCTAGGACGCCCCAGTGTTACGGCACGTAGGGTGCGGTGTAACACACATAGAAAAACATATGAGACCCTATGGAGTAAAAGACCCCATAGCCCATAGAACACATTGACATTCAAAGGAATTACACACATTCATGTCCAAGAGTGGGAGGAAAATAGTCTCACTCTTGGCAGGATGGAAAAAAACAAAGTCCAGAAATCCAGCAAAGCTGCTGGGGGACTCACTAGGTTAGGAAATTCAGCCTAAACAGAGAATTCTCCCTAACAGATACTTCCCGCGCACCCCTGAAATACACGTACCCTGCTGCTTTTGCGTGTGTTACTTCCAACGCACCCCTGATGCACACGTACACAGGACAATCGCGTGTGGAACTTCCCGCGAACCACTGAAATACACGTTCCCCGCTTGGCGTTTGCTGTTTGCCAGCCATCTGAACTGGTCCAGGGTTAGGGCAGCCCTTTGCGATTATTTGGGGATTTTAAAGGCTTTTCCTTGCGCGAGGGCGTTCTTGGGGGCATAACTGGCGCTGCTGCAGGGTCGCTGCGCCACGCTGCGCCACGGCTGGTTTTGGATGCGAAAATCCATGAATACGCTGTGCGCGGAAATCGATTTTAGCGCACGCGGCTGGCGCAGACATTCGCACGGGCACGCTGTGCGCTTGCCGCGTGCGCCGCTTTTGTGCGAATTTCTATGAATTACCCTGTATATGAAGTGTACAGTTATGGTTTCTGATTGGTACATTCTATTATATTGTGTGCTAAATAAAAAAAATAATTAGGATTTTTTGAAGTAATTGTAGAAAAATATATATTTGTGTGTCGTAAACATTAGTAATGATGTTATGTACATCTGTTTGATGGTTGATGGGTACAACTTTTTGGGCCTCCCCTATGATTCTCGGCTTTTTGAATGCTGTCTGATGTCCGCGTACTACCGCACTGTCCGCCAACTCCATATCTGCCACATTGGAGTTGAGTATCATACAAGGAACTTTTAGCAGATTAAGGGTGCACTAGTAAAAACCTATAAAATTAACTGAAAAAACGTTGTTAAAGGGACGTTATGGTTAAGTTGCACTAATAAAAACCCATGAAATTCACTGAAAAAACGTTGTTAAGGGGACGTTATGGTTAAGTTGAACTAATAAAAACCCATGAAATTCACTGAAAAAAGGTTATTTCTGCGAGGCTGCCAGCTACAGCTCTTTATCTGACGAACACCCAATCTACTACGTTCCAACTGACAACATTCAGCAGAGCTCTGGTCTCGCATTTTGGTGCTTAGCAACGGTACAGCGTTGCTTTTCCTCCAACTGCATTGTCACATCTACGCTATACCGTACTTTAATTCTGCTCTTCTTTCTAGCCTGTCATGGTCACAATCCAGGTCACGACGCCCTCGCGTGTACCTGAGAGAATTATTATTTCCATATTAGCAGTCGGCCTTCCGAAGGTAGGAGATTTTCCCTTTCTTCCACTCTGGTCCGAAGGTAGGAGTTGGTAGTTTAATTTCCCTATTCCTCCTCACAGACCTTCAAGATTTTGACAGCCAACCCCCACCTACAACATAGGAGACAAACAGCATTCTAGGTATTCCAAATACTGAACAATTTAGACATCAACCCTTCAGCATACCTGCCTCTGCTAATCACCCTATCTTAATTTGCTAGGGAGTGTAAGGATATTTGGCGTGTTACAGCACAGAGTACAGCACTACTGCACAGGTAGCATTTTTCTTTTGATGCAGCACAACCACATGGTTGTGGTGCATTGCTGTATGTGTTGCCAGAGTAACATGGACATATAAGTAAAGACAGGCTATTCAGTCAAAAACGATTTTTACATATAAGATGCAAATCTATTTTTACAGTTAAAAGCACACATGTGCACATTCAAAATGCACACTATTTTTCACCTGAAATGCCTATGTTGCAAGAGACACATTTGAAAATTAATAACTAACCTTATTAATAACTAACCTGACTAATAAAACTTCATTTAACATAACCCACTAATAAAAATGTGTCTCCACTGCAGAATTAGGCCTACTCTGAAAGTGAACTTTTAAACGCACATTCTTTTTTCTCTGCTGCCCTGTCCACATAACTACAGGAAGCAAAGAGCTCGAAGGAACAGGAAATCAGTTTTTTACAATTTTTACTGTAGAAATGAGCCATTGTGTAGTGAGGGAGGAGATGACATGATTGATTCTGATTGGAGCAGCGTCATAGCAAGTATCATGCTAGAGGCTGTGATTAGAGTTTTGCTGGGGAAGCTTGAGGAGAGGGGGAGCAATCGAGATCTTGCAGAGCAGGGAGAAAGACCTGTTTCCTGGCTGAAGCATTCCTGCTGCAAAAGCTGAGAATTCCAGGCAATAACCCCGGTTTGAGAACGGCAGACGCTTGTTTTCACTGGGGTTTATCTTCAAGGGAGCCAAATTCAGAAAGAGAATAGCCGGAGAAAACTCATGCTGAACAGATAAGGTAATTACAGAAGTGTGGAAGCTGTGCGAAAGTGTGCGAAACTGTTCAGTCAGTGTATTCGAGGGAGTCCCAGTCCCTTATCAGCATATTTAATGTTACCAATTGAATATATTCTCGCAGCTCTCTGTTCATTTTATCACAAATAATGTTGTACCATTTCATTTATTTCTGTAAAAAAAGGTTAAACTGTGTTTAAAGGAAATTTATATAATACAAAAATATCTGAAAACAGATAGCTAGTGTGTATTATTTCTCTCTTTCATTTTGCATGGGAAAAGGTTTAAACGTGGGTAGATTTTTAAACAGTGCAATTGTCATCTTAAAACAGATGTGTGCATGATTATATTCAGTATGGACCAACCAACCACGCAAATTATCGCGCACATTATCTAAATAGGTCTGAATTCTGAAATAATGCAATGTATTATTGTTATGTGTGACCCAATATGAATACAGAGAGTGGTTATTGCTAAAGGTATTTTGGCGGTAAGAAAATACCGCAAAGCCCCAAATATCCACAAAATACCCAACATATTTATGGTGCGTTGCAGGCCGGGAAAGTGATCATAGAGTACCTACTGGGTGTGGCAAGCGTGTCTCACACTGCCATTTGCACATTAAAGGGAACCCATTTTACAATAGCAGTGTGCAACTAAAAACGAATTTCAGAATGTCACAAAGGGAAACCACATTTTCAGACCTAGTGCAATATTTAGAGGCAAAGTTGTTTGCACATGGGACGTGGTCGTCGAACAGCACCTTAGAATGGCGTGACCGCATTCAGGGTGAGGTGCAGAAAGAAAAACTAGACAATATTTTTGCAGAAGGCAGCATAATTCAGGTCTGCCTTACAGGATTATTGAATGCAGCCGATAAAAGTGCAGAGAAAGACTGTTTAATACGGCTATGCGGCAAAATATGGTTTATTTTGAATAAGTCCCTGCGAATGCAGGAGAATGATACCCAGATAATTAACAGGTTAAAGACTGAATTAGATGGGGCAAGTAAAAATCAGGAAATGTTAAGAGCAGAATTGGATGTATGCCAAAAAGACATGCAATTAAAATGCAGAGACTTTGATGCTCAGTTATCCAAAAGCAAGAAACAATTTGAGGATAGTGAGCAAGAATTGGTACACTTAAAAGCCTTAGTGGACCACATTAGACAGGATAAAGATGAGGTTGTTTCAGAAATGCAGATTTTACAAAAAGAACTTTGTGAAAAAGAATGTGATCTCCAGAGTGCAGAACAAGAAATTATTAAAATGATTCAAGAAAGAGACAAGAGAAATAAAGAGTTCAATGAATGCCAAATGCAAATGTGCGACATGCAGGAGGTGATTAATAAGATGAGTGATGAAAACAACTATTTGCAAAATGAAGCAAACAGACACCTTAAAAAGTGTAAGGACTTAGAACAGCAAATGTGCATTCCCAGGTCCCAGGAGAGGCGGCAGGGTACCACATTCAATGGAGTGGAGGTGAATTCTAGCTCTGCCCAAAGAGCTAGTGCTCCAGTGACTGGGCCGGTGAGTGAACTTGGTTGCAGCGCCCTTCGGGGATTTGATACTCCCATTGGGGGCAGCCACCAATCTCATACACCTGAAAACAGGATTGAATCACAAAATAGTGCAATTCCATGCATTGCAACAAGTAGCCCCATAAAAATAATGAAATCCATTAAAGCCCTGATCAAACCATTTAAAAAGGGAGGTGAATGCTGCATTGAGTATCACTTAGAAGCAGTGCATGACATTTTTAAAGCACTCCAGATACCTAAGGAACAGTACACACAATATTTTCATTTAACTTTAGATGCCCCGACGGCCAGCATCATAAGGGGATTAAATGAACAGCAGAATATGACCTGGTTGGAGTTTGAAAAATAAATTAGGCGTCATTTTTCTCCTTTTCAGTCATTGCAGGAGGCAAAGAAAGTCGCTTACACAATTACTGCTGGACCTAATACATCCCCTCGCCAATTTTTACAAGACTTAAAAAGAGCATTTTCTCGCTTTGATGTATCTTTTGACCCAAATTCCAATGAGTTTAAAACTGCATACTTCTATGGGCTACAGAAAGACATCATATCCCAATTGGTCCCTGCATTTGACCATAACAAGTCCCTTGAATGGATTGTACATCAAAGCACAAAACTATATGAGGTACTCTATTGTCAGGGTAGAGAAAGTGATAAAATGAAAGATACTAGACCTAAATCTAAAGAACCCTCAGCCACAGTAATGGAAATCAGGTCAGCCAAAATGTCCCTTGAGTCTGCTCAAAGCCAAGGTAAAAATAATGTGACACCTGAACAAAGGGGTAATCAACAAAGATCGCCATTTCCTGTTCCAATGTTCTAATCACATGATCCTAGTAATAGAGAGAGCTACATCAGCCCTGGGTATTTAGGGGACAGACCCCGGGTAGGATATCGGCCTGATATGGCAGGTATGAACAATAACCAGAGACAAAATCAAGATCAAAGAAATGATGGTCCCTACCAATCATTGGGGACACAGAGCAGATTTGATCCCAACACCATGATATATGGTAATCAGGATAGACCCCGATATGTGGATCGATTTACTGATAATGGAAATCAACATAGGGGCCAGTACCCACAATCTGAGAGACAGGACATGAGACAAAATGTGAACTACAATCCACGTCAGTACAATGATTCCCCACCAGGGGACTATAATCAAAGGATGGGTGCAACCCGCTCCCCTCCACAAATGAATTAAGAGTTCAGAAACCATCCCAACCGACATCAATCACCTGAGAGGTATCAGAATAGATCCAATCAGAGGGAAAACAACCAATATCGACCTAGGCCACAGAAAGAGGATTCTAGAGAGATGGAAAGGTTCCAGTGCCTTGAGGCCCAAGTGAAAATGTTAGCTGAGCAAATAGGAAAGCTCTATACAGCGCAAAAACAACCTTCCAAAGAGGGGGCTGATGACCATAGCAATGACCGGGGGGCTTCCGAAAAGTGACTAAGTACTCATGATAACTGCAGTGCCAAAATGACAGATTGCTCTGATATAATTTTGCATAACGACTCTGAGATGCCTAATGGATTAAAAATGAAACTGCCAGTAAATGAACTTGTGACAGAAAGTGCAAATACTTCTAAAAAAGAGGTACGGTTTAACCTAGAGCTAAATAAAACAGTAAAGATTTGCACAAATGAAAAAGAAACATTAGGAATTCCAAAAGAACAAAGGGACAGATTTAAGAAAAATGACTCATGCATGGGGAATACCAGTGAACAGGGAGTAAGTGGGGATGCTATAGCTCCTTCCCTGGGCAAGCAAAACAATGACCAAACACAGACAGAAAAAGGAAATACTCAAAAGGAGGGTACAAGTCAATCACCTGAAGAATTCTTTGAGCCACATATTTTTGAAGAGGCTGAAAGGGCTGGTATCACACTAAATGATCACAAATGCACAGAATTAAAAAATGACAAATTGCTGAATGATGTTGTTACACATGTTCAGTTGGAAGGTTGTAATGTGGTCTCTGATGTTACCCAGATGGATGGGCGAACAGTGGCCACACTCCAAAAAACCTCTGATCATGGAGAAATGAATAAAGTCTCTCGCGCAGAAATGGGTAAAAAGGAGGGAAAAATGTCTTTCCATTTACCAATGTGCTTAGCCAAAAGTGAAAAAGACTTGAGAAAGGTGAGCCCTGAAATCAGTAAGAATTCACACTTCTTATGTGTATTAGAGGAAGTTGAGGACAGATATTATGTACCCATCACTGTAGAAGAAAAATGCCACACCTTTGCTATGATTGACACTGGCGCACAGGCCACAATTATGTCCAAGGAGCTGGTAAAGAGTATCAATGAAGGGAGACCCCCACAGAGTCAGATCACAGTGAAGGAAAATCAAGGTCCAGTGCATACTTTAATGGGGAGGAGGTGCCCATCATAGGTGTAACTGAGGTTGACATAAAAATAGGAAAGCACAGAATGAAACAAGAGGTATTGATCACATCTATTTGTGAAATTCCATTTCTGATGGGGACAGATTGCCTGAAAAGATTGTCTCCTCTCATAGATGAGGTGAATGGAGTGCTATGGTTCTTAACCAAAAAACCATTGAGGCCTAAGAAACTAAAATCACAAAACAGCAATATAAATGAATGTCACACCGTTGCCAAAACAAATGATGCTGTGGAGGTATATCTCCAGAATAGCTGCATACCTAGTGTCACTGTTATATTAATGTGTCAAGACAAAATGCAGAGCGACAATGAAAAACTACCTGTACAAATATACTTGGACCCAAGGAAAAATTGGCAGACTGCCATAGATGAGCACACATTACGTTTTTATTTAAAAGAGAAAACATGCAAACAGAATATTGCTCCTAAAACAGATTCAGAAAAACACATTACCACTCTGGCAGAAATACACATGGAAGATGAGCAACCATGGGTTCATGTTGGTATAAATGACTATTTTAAAACAATAAAAGCCACTTTAGCGCTTGTACATGAAAGGAGTTTCATTAATGAGAAATTGTTGCAAAAAATAATGGAGAGGGAAGAAATCCCGAAATTTAGGATTAAAAACCAATATGTTTCTGGGTTGGACAGTCCAGACTTTGAAAACCGAATTGCAGGCAGATGCATGCTTAAAATTACATTGGGCAGAAAACAATTTACCATAATGTATGGATAGTGAGTGGAGCACAAAATGAATTTTACATGGGCAATGACATCATGCACAGAATGTGTATGGTGTTAGATTTCTTTAATCAAAAAATATGGTCACGCCTAGGTGGTCCGGCACCTGAATTTGAAGACAAAAGAAGGGCTTATCATTGTGCACAACTGGTTCCTTATGCAATCGAATTACAAATGAGGAAAGATACTATTATTCCTGCATTTACAAAACAGTTTGCAATAACACTGAAATGCAAACATGGACAGCAGATGAAAGGCTCTGATGCATTTGTATGCCTAAATGAATCCATAAAACAGCAAGGCCTGTATTATGAATACATTCCATTGGTAGACATTGGTGAAGGATCTGTAAAAATTATGGTAAATAATAAAGGTTGTCAGGATATTCATTTAGAGGAAAACTCCCCATTAGGAATGGCCATACAAAAATCACATTATATGGCAGATTTAAATAACATGGTGATTGGAAATATCCCTGAAAAGTATGTAGATGCCAAGGGTGAGTTGCCAGAACACCTGGACTCTCAGCCCAAAGGAATATTTAAAATTCATTCTGTGTATCCTTATGATTCAAATGAGACAGTGTGCTGCCATCAAGAGGATTGCATAATATTTAATTTAAATGAAAATGAAACAGAAAATCAGCCCATTGAAGTGGAAGCTGATATGCCAAAATATTTTAAAGTGGCAGCTTTACAAAAAGACACAGCCACACAGTTAGAGGAAAGCGCCGAGATTCCCTTACCAGAAGATTTTCCAGAATTTTCCAAAATGGTAGAATAGCAGATCTCCTTAGCGGATGCGTGTGAAAGCAATGAGGATAGGGACAATCTAAGGGAGATATTTAT
The DNA here is from genome assembly GCF_040938575.1 of Ambystoma mexicanum. Lineage (NCBI taxonomy): Eukaryota > Metazoa > Chordata > Amphibia > Caudata > Ambystomatidae > Ambystoma > Ambystoma mexicanum. The sequence goes on from NC_090924.1 coordinate 1,046,989,687, forward strand.
GGAGTTTAAGGATGCATTTGCAAAAGATGCTTATGATTGTGGTTTAACTGATTTATATGTGGCCACACTACCAGAAGGGTGTAGCAGAAATCCAGTGTTTGTACGCCAGTATAGAATACCGCTGGCATGTTTAGAATCATTGGCAGAGATTATTAAAAATTTGGAATCGCGGGGAATCATCAGGCCCATTCATAGCACATCCAATACACCTATTTTAGGTGTGTTAAAGCCAAATGGTCAATGGCGGCTATGTGCAGACTTGAGAGAGTTAAATAAAAGAGTACCAGTATCTAGATGGCCACTGCCATTCATTGATCAGGGCCTAGTTCAGGTACATGGTTCAAATGTATTTACCACATTAGATCTCACCTCTGGATATTGGTGCGTGCCATTGGCAGAGGAGATACAACATTTATTTTCCTTTACATTTGACAGGACTCAATACGCCTGGCTTAGAGCTCCATTCGGGTACATCAATAGTGGGAGTGAATTTGGCATATTTTTGAGAAAGGCCATGCCGGATGCAGCGGAAAGAGGAACAATAGTTTACGTGGACGATGTCCTGATAAAAAATGAAAGCCTGAAAAGCCATTTTGATGAAATAAGACATGTACTTGACCAATTGCAGAAAGCAGGCGCCAAAGTATCTTTGCAAAAAGCACAATGGTGCAAGAAAAAAGTGAACTTTCTAGGGCATGAAGTGACTGAACATGGGCTAAATCCACAAAAGAAGAAAATAGAGGCCATACAAAGATTGAAAGATCCTAAAAATGTGAAAGGAGTAAAAAGTTTATTAGGGATGACAGGCTATAACAGAACGTTCATTGAAAATTATGCAGAAATCACTCAACCATTGACTAAACTGCTTAAACTGAATACTCTCTGGAAATGGGAAAAAGAGCAGTCTGATGCAGTGGCTAAATTATAGGAATGTCTTGTAAAGGCACCATGTTTAGCATACCCCATAAAGGACAGGGATTTCTTTATAGAAATAGGTTTTTCTGAACATTGTATGTCAGCAGTGTTATCACAAAAACACGATTTGAATCACAAAACCATTGCCTATGCAAGTAAGGCATTTTCCCAAGTTGAAATGAAATTTAATGAATGTGAAAAGGCCCTATTAACCACTGTGTGGGCGCTACAACATTTCCGCCCCATTGTTCAGGGAGAAAAGGTGATTATTGAAACAAATCATCAACCTTTGCAATTTTTAGAGAGTAAAAGAATTAGATCAGGTAATCTATCGCGGTCCAGAATCACTTCATGGACGCTGGCATTACAAGGTTTTCCCGTAGAAGTGAGATATGGACGAAATAAAAAGAACCCAATTGCTCAAGGGTTAGCTGGCTTACATGACTGCACAGCTGAACAAATACCAAATGAAATGGAAGTGGAAACTAGTTTGCAGGAATTTGAACAATCACCACACAAAGCTTTTGATGAAAAAACATGCAAGGATTTGCCAACTGTATATGTGGATGGTTGTGCTTTTCACATTGAAAATGACAGTAATAAACAATTAGTGGCAGGAATAGGAAATGTCTGGTTGAAATGTGAAGGCGTCCCTAGTATAGGGATGAGGATTGGAGCTAGGAGCAGTCAGGTGGCGGAATTGGCAGCCATTTATAAAGCAATTGCTACTGCAGTTGATAAAAAGTTCAGTGAAATTGTTCTGGTGACTGATTCTGACTATGCACGGAATAGCTTTGTGGAGTATTTGACTGGTTGGAAAGCAAGAGACATGGTTACATACAACAAAAAGCAACTTAAACATGGAAAAATGATACAAGCCATAGACAAATTGGTGTCAGAGAATAATTTAACAATATACTGGAGAAAAATTTGTGGGCATTTAAAAACACCAGGAGAGGATAAGGAGGGAAATGATAAGGCAGACCACCTGGCTAAGATTGGGGCTGTGATGGAAGAATTGCTACCTATTGATTATTTAATGGGTGAAATACAAATTGATGCAGTAACACGTTCTAAAGCACCAAAGGAGGTAGATCAACCAGTGGTACAGTGGAGTCATGACACGCCAGATCAAGGTTTGATTGAGGCACAAAAGAAGGATCGAATTTTGGGAATCTATTATAATCATTTGATAGATCCTGAACAAAATCCTTTAACAGAAAATGATTGTATGGGAAAAGAAGAGTTGAGGGTGCTATTAAAGAAGAAAACACAAATTAGATTACAGGATGGATTCATGATTAGAGAGTCCATAACAGGACAAATACAGTGGGTGGTACCCCTTTCATTCAGAGGGCTAATGCTACACCATGCACATGATGCCATAACTGCAGGCCATAGAGGTTCACAAAAAACATTAGAAATACTAAAAGATTATGCTTACTGGCCACATATGTCCCAAGATGTGGAATTATATAGTAGAGGATGTCTATTATGTGCCCAATTTAAACCTGCTTCACCAATGCATAGAGCACAATAAATGAAAAGAGGCCTAACTCTCCCATGGTCAGATTTGCAAATAGACTATGTAGGTCCTTTAAAAAGGTCGAGCAGGGGAAACCGTTATATTTTAAGTGTGGTATGTTTGATGTCGAAGTGGATTGAATGCATTCCTGCACCAGATTGTAGTGCGCAAACAGCAGTCACATTGCTGGTGAACCATGTGTTCTCAAGGTTTGGGTTGCCACAAAGAATTGAGTCAGACAGAGGAAGTCATTTCACAAGTACTCTAATGAGTAAGGTATGGCAAATACTAGGTGTGAAAAGGAAACTACATATCGCATATCGGGCAGCGTCTTCAGGTACAGTTGAAAGGAGCATTATTTGTTTTAGTTAGTTGTTTTATTTTATTGTTTTTAATTGACTTGTAAAATCGAAACTTAGAGTAATGCCACTTCCACTGAGAAGGCAAATGTAGAACATTTTGTAAACTAATGAACTCAGATGAATACTGTGTTGATTGCAACTTTTTCATTGATGCACATGAATATTCATTTTGTTGGATTGCTATATTGTGAAAAGAAGAAAAAGAACAAGTTGTTTTAAGGAATTGGCTTGGATCGTAGCCAAGTTCTAAAAACAAAAGGGGGGTATGTAAGGATATTTGGCGTGTTGCAGCACAGAGTACAGCACTACTGCACAGGTAGCATTTTTTTTGATGCAGCACCACCACATGGGTGTGGTGCATTGCTATATGTGTTGCCAGAGTAACATGGACATATAAGTAAAGACAGGCTATTCAGTCAAAAGCGATTTTTACATATAAGATGCAAATCTATTTTTACAGTTAAAAGCACACATGTGCACATTCAAAATGCACACTATTTGTCACCTGAAATGCCTATGTTGCAAGAGACACATTTGAAAATTAATAACTAACCTTATTAATAACTAACCTGACTAATAAAACTTCATTAAACATAACCCACTAATAAAAATGTGTCTCCACTGCAGAATTAGGCCTACTCTGAATGTGAACTTTTAAACGGACATTCATTTTTTTTTCTCTGCTGCCCTGTCCACATAACTACAGGAAGCAAAGAGCTCGAAGGAACAGGAAATCAGTTTGTTACAATTTTTACTGTAGAAATGAGCCATTGTGTAGTGAGGGAGGAGATGACATGATTGATTCTGATTGGAGCAGCGTCATAGCAAGTATCATGCTAGAGGCTGTGATTAGAGTTTTGCTGGGGAAGCTTGAGGAGAGGGGGAGCAATCGAGATCTTGCAGAGCTGGGAGAAGGACCTGTTTCCTGGCTGAAGCATTCCTGCTGCAAAAGCTGAGAATTCCAGGCAATAACCCTGGTTTGAGAACGGCAGACGCTTGTTTTCACTGGGGTTAATCTTCAAGGGAGCCAAATTCAGAAAGAGAATAGCCGGAGAAAACTCATGCTGAACAGATAAGGTAATTACAGAAGTGTGGGAGCTGTGCGAAAGTGTGCGAAACTGTTCAGTCAGTGTATTCGAGGGAGTCCCAGTCCCTTATCAGCATATTTAATGTTACCAATTGAATATATTCTCGCAGCTCTCTGTTCATTTTATCACAAATAATGTTGTACCATTTCATTTATTTCTGTAAAAAAAGGTTAAACTGTGTTTAAAGGAAATTTCTATAATACAAAAATATCTGAAAACAGATAGCTAGTGTGTATTATTTCTCTCTTTCATTTTGCATGGGAAAAGGTTTAAACGTGGGTAGATTTTTAAACAGTGCAATTGTCATTTTAAAACAGATGTGTGCATGATTATATTCAGTATGGACAGTTGTGAGTGACTGTTTGTAGCATAGCTTGTTGGAGGTACATGAGCCAACGGGAAGAGAGACTCTCTGGACATAGTTCCATACCGTATATAAGGTAGTGGAAATTACCACAAAAATACCACAATAGCCCATGGTGGCACACAACACTAACACTGAAAATGTGGTATCCCTAAAATGTAGGCCTGAGGTCTCTCTAGTGATCAAGAACAATTTAGATAAAAAACAAGGGATGTTGGATATTGGGGCCACAAATAAACCAACCACTATAACAACCAACCACGCAAATTATCTTGCACATTATCTAAATAGGTCTGAATTCTGAAATAATGCAATGTATTATTGTTATGTGTGAGCCAATATGAATACAGAGAGTGGTTATTGCTAAAGGTATTTTGGCGGTAAGAAAATACCGCAAAGCCCCAAATATCCACAAAATACCCAACAGGAGTCATCATTGAAGAGACAGCCGTCCAGAATCACTGAACAAATACTCCCCGCACTACTCCTCAGGATTTTCTTCCCCAGAGGGTTTCCCTGTGGGACTTGGGTTTCACATTTCGGTCTTTTCAGAACGGGGGGCGCAGGACTCATAGGGGCATTTCTCTATAGCAGCACATCGCAACATCTAGTCCAGGTTAGTGGAGTTATTAATGTTAATTGTTGTGTTATAGCATTAACGGTTTTAACAGTTGTAACATAAGGATCTACAGCATCCCGGAAAGCCTGTAAGGCAGCCCGTGGGATACTCTTCCCCAAAGGAGTACCATGTGTGCTGGCAGGAGCTGTTGAGGAAGATGGCACAGAGAAAGATAGCCTGCACCTCCCTTTGAAAGGAACAGCCTTTCTCAGTACAACCGGGTGGCTACAATGGACGTGGCGGTGCAATGATGTGGCACTGAAGGAGTAGTGCCCCTGTTATACGTAACTGAGTTTCAGCCACACTCAATGCATTCAACATGGGCAGCCTTTGCCTTCATGAACCCACCAATGGTCATAAAGAACAGCCACACGCAGGAGACACTGCGCGTGCTGGAGGTAGGCACTTCCTCTACCTCATCTTCATCTTCCTTTGGATCCTCCTCTACATCATCACACCTATTCCCATGCCCAGGCCCTCCAGATGGTTTTGGTGGTGGTGGTGGTTGAAGAGGAGGAATGTCCATAGCAGATGTCATGATGGTCTACACAGATTTGCAAAGCAGCAATGCAGCAAAGCAGGTGCTCTCTCTCAGATAGCCAGATTGAGAATGAGGAAAAGTAATGGGTTGGTCCCTTCAGAGGTACTGTCCATGAACAGTTGTCCTGCCCGTGGACACCCGAGTCAAAAACAGGCCTTGAAAAGTTGTAAAAAGTTAGCAGATCAATCAATAATGGATCTGGGATGTGTGGAAGCGTAAAGTTTCAGCTTGAAACACCCTAAATTGGCAGAAAATGCACTTTTAAACTGTCTGTGGGAGCAGACACCATTCACAGACATGCCATTGCTGACTTTTTTCTCACTTATATTTTGTAACTGTGAAAGGTGGCTCTTAAAGAAACTTTTTTTGTGTGTTTTTTGTTTTATATTTTTTAAAGCCTTTCAGTTTTTTTGCAGGAGAGGCAGGTAAGGTGGGGAAGGGAAGGGGGGAAAGGGCACAATCCACAGAGACGTGGGCAGGTGGACATGGGAAGATGCTGGTCGTGTCTTAAATTTAAGGTAGGGGGCAGTGTTTTTTGTGCTTCTTGACAACTGCCTCAAAAGCACTTCAAAACTGCTCCCCCTGCAGAGTGGAGTGTCGCAGTACATGCAGAACACGGTGACCCTCGAAAGGTAAGGATCTACAGCATCCTGTATGTCCTGTGAGGCGGCCGGTGGGATCCTCTGCCCCAAAGGAGTACCCTGTGGGCTGGCAGGAGTGGCTGATGAAGATGGCACAGAGAAAGATAGCCTGCTCCTCCCTGAGAAAGGCACACACTTTCTCAGTGCAACCTGGTGGTTAGTATGGACGTGGCAGCGCATTGATGTGGTCCCGAAGGAGTAGTGCTGCTGTTATCCATGACTGAGTTTCACCCCACACTCAATGCATTCAACATGGGCAGCCTTCACACACGGTCTTAAAGAACCGCCACATGCAGGACACACTCCGGGTGCTGGAAGTAGGCATTTCCTTTACCTCATCTTCGTCTGCCTCTGGATCCTCCTCTACATCATCACACCTGATGCCCTTTCCAGGCCCTCCAGATGGTGATGGTGGTTGTTGGTGAGGAGGAATGCCCATAGCAGATGCCATGATGTTCTTCACAGATTTGCAAAGCAGCAATGCAGCAAAGCAGGTGCTCTCTCCTGGATAGCCAGATTGAGAATGGGTTGGTCCCTTCAGAGGTACTGTCCATGGACGGTTGTGTAGTCCAGGGACAACCAAGTAAAAAATAGGTCTTGAAAAGTTGTAAAAAGTTGCCAGATCAATCAAGAATGGGTCTGGGATTTGTGGAAGGGTAAGGTTTCAGCTTGAAACACCCTAGATTGGCAGAAAATGCACTTTTGAACTGTTTGCAGCAGCAGACACCATTTGCAAACATGCCATAATGTTGCACGGGTGCGGTCAGTTGATGATGTCCGGCAATGTCTGCGCCCTTGATGGAAGTCTGCAGACAACCATTGGACGAGAGACGCAGAGTGCATGAGCATGGATCTCGTAGAACAGGCGCAGTGTGCGTTGACTAATTAAAAGTGCATAATGCGAAAACAGACAGGTTCGGATACCATGCCTGTCCAGGGGCACCTCCATTTTGAGTGCAGACAGCCGTAGGTCAGCGGACTCAAAATTGGGGTTTTAGAGAAAAAAAAGAAATAGCACACAATGATATACAACATATTTATAGTATAAAAATACATGTATTCATGAAAGGGTTGGGCTATCTGAATGGGAAACATAAATAGGAGAATTAGGAATTTCTGTACAATAATGATGAGGGGAGGAAGGGAATGAGGTTTCATCAAAGAGTCTTTGATTAAATTGTTCAGAATTTGATGGGGATGATTGCTGGGGATAAGGGGGCAGGTGCAAGAAGGACAGTGATAGGGAACATTTTAAAGACATGATTTTTCACATATTGTAAAAGTTCTTTAAAATCATTACTTAGTTCATCCAATTTTGTAGACAAGTTCATGATTTGATTATGTACAGTTGGAGATAGGGCTTCTATTTGTGATTCTTGGAATTGTGTATAATTAAACTGGAGCATGGTTTCTTCGTGAACACTATGTAATGTAAAATTATTTTAGTGAGGTCTATACAAATTACACTATTTGTTTACATTAAAATTGTATACCATTGAAAATGTTATCGTCACTCATTTATTCTTTTGTGAAGTCCTCCTCTAACCACTTTATTGTGTTTGCCATTTCTGTGAAAAAAGTGCTTCTGTCTTATAACAAATGTTTATATAATGAATCTTATAATAGAGAAATAAATACAATGCAGTTACCATTTAGTCAGAATTTGTTTTCCAATAAGACACATGGTGTTTCTGGATTCATAGAGTTCTACTGAGGAGATTATATGAAGTGTAGAGTTATGGTTTCTGCTTGGTACATTCCATTAAAATGTGTGCTAAATAAAAAACGAATTCCAATTTTTTGAAGTAATTGTAGAAAAGGGTATATTTGTGTGTTGTAAACATTAGTAATGATGTTATGTACATCTGTTTGATGGTTGATGGGTATACCTGTTTTGGCCTCGCAGCTCAGGGGCAACGTGCTCACATTGGAAGACGACACAGAGCAACACAGGTTCGGTCTCCAGGACCACACTTAGAAACCTCTTGGTATTAAGCGTGTTATAAATAATCTATAACATATTATATGATTCCAGACTTTGTGAATGCTGTCTGACGTCCACGGACTACCAACCGGTCCATGGATCCCATATCTGGCACATTGGGGGTGAGTATCATAATAGAGAAATAAATACAATGCACTTACTATTTAGTGAGAATTTGTTTTCCAATAAGCACCTGGTGTGTCTCGATCTGTATGCAGAGTTCTACTGAGGAGATTATAAGAAGTGTACAGTTATGGTTTCTGATTGGTACATTCTATTATATTGTGTGCTAAATAAAAAAAATAATTAGGTTTTTTTGAAGTAATTGTAGAAAAAGATATATTTGTGTGTCGTAAACATTAGTAATGATGTTATGTACATCTGTTTGATGGTTGATGGGTACAACTTTTTGGGCCTCCCCTATGATTCTCGGCTTTTTTAATGCTGTCTGACGTCCGCGGACTACCGCACTGTCCGCCAACTCCATATCTGCCACATTGGAGTTGAGTATCATACAAGGAACTTTTAGCAGATTAAGGGTGCACTAGTAAAAACCTATAAAATTCACTGGAAAAACGTTGTTAAAGGGACGTTATGGTTAAGTTGCACTAATAAAAACCCATGAAATTCACTGAAAAAACATTGTTAAGGGGACGTTATGGTTAAGTTGAACTAATAAAAACCCATGAAATTCACTGAAAAAAGGTTTTTTCTGCGAGGCTGCCAGCGACAGCTCTTTATCTGACGAACACCCAATCTACTACGTTCCAACTGACAACATTCAGCAGAGCACTGGGCTCGCATTTCGGTGCTTAGCAATGGTACAGCGTTGCTTTTCCTCCAACTGCATTGTCACATCTACGCTATACCGTACTTTAATTCTGCTCTTCTTTCTAGCCTGTCATGGTCACAATCCAGGTCACGACGCCCTCGCGTGTACCTGAGAGAATTATTATTTCCATATTAGCAGTCGGCCTTCTGAAGGTAGGAGATTTTCCCTTTCTTCCACTCTGGTCCGAAGGTAGGAGTTGGTAGTTTAATTTCCCTATTCCTCCTCACAGACCTTCAAGATTTTGACAGCCAACCCCCACCTGCACATAGGAGACAAACAGCATTCTAGGTATTCCAAATACTGAACAATTTAGACATCAACCCTTCAGCATACCTGCCTCTGCTAATTACCCTATCTTACTTTGCTAGGGAGTCATCATTGAAGAGACAGCCGTCCAGAATCACTGAACAAATACTCCCCGCACTACTCCTCAGTATTTTCTTCCCCAGAGGGTTTCCCTGTGGGAACTGGGTTTCACATTTCGGTCTTTTCAGAACGGGGGGCACATGACTCATAGGGGCATTTCTCTATAGCGGCACATCGCAACATCTAGTCCAGGTTAGTAGAGTTATTACTGTTAATTGTTGTGTTATAGCATTCACGGTTTTAACAATTGTAACATAAGGATCTACAGCATCCCGGAAAGCCTGCAAGACAGCCCGTGGGATACTCTTCCCCAAAGGAGTACCATGTGTGCTGGCAGGAGCCGTTGAGGAAGATGGCACAGAGAAAGATAGCCTGCACCTCCCTTTGAAAGGAACAGCCTTTCTCAGTACAACCGGGTGGCTACAATGGACGTGGCGGTGTAATGATGTGGCACTGAAGGAGTAGTTCCCCTGTTATACGTAACTGAGTTTCAACCACACTCAATGCATTCAACATGGCCAGCCTTTGCCTTCCTGAACCCACCCATGGTCATAAAGAACAGCCAACCGCAGGAGACACTTCGCGTGCTGGAGGTAGGCACTTCCTCTACCTCATCTTCATCTTCCTCTGGATCCTCCTCTACATCATCGCACCTATTCCCATGCCCAGGCCCTCCAGATGGTTTTGGTGGTGGTGGTGGTTGAAGAGGAGGAATGTCCATAGCAGATGTCATGATGGTCTTCACAGATTTTCAAAGCAGCAATGCAGCAAAGCAGGTGCTCTCTCTCAGATAGCCAGATTGAGAATGAGGAAAAGTAATGGGTTGGTCCCTTCAGCGGTACTGTCCATGAACAGTTGTCCTGCCCGTGGACACCCGAGTCAAAAACAGGCCTTGAAAAGTTGTAAAAAGTTAGCAGATCAATCAATAATGGATCTGGGATGTGTGGAAGCGTAAAGTTTCAGCTTGAAACACCCTAAATTGGCAGAACATGCACTTTTAAACTGTCTGTGGGAGCAGACACCATTCACAGAAATGCCATTGCTGACTTTTTTTCTCACTTATATTTTGTAACTGTGAAAGGTGGCTCTTAAAGAAACTTTTTTGTGTGTTTTTTGTTTTATATTTTTTTAAAGCCTTTCAGTTTTTTTGCAGGAGAGGCAGGTAAGGTGGGGAAGGGAAGGGGGGAAAGGGCACAATCCACAGAGACGCGGGCAGGTGGACATGGGAAGATGCTGGTCGTGTCTTAAATTTAAGGTAGGGGGCAGTGTTTTTTGTGCTTCTTGACAACTGCCTCAAAAGCACTTCAAAACTGCTCCCCCTGCAGAGTGGAGTGTCGCAGTACATGCAGAACACGGTGACCCTCGAAAGGTAAGGATCTACAGCATCCTGTGTGTCCTGTGAGGCGGCCGGTGGGATCCTCTGCCCCAAAGGAGTACCCTGTGGGCTGGCAGGAGTGGTTGAGGAAGATGGCACAGAGAAAGATAGCCTGCTCCTCCCTGAGAAAGGCACACACTTTCTCAGTGCAACCTGGTGGTTAGTATGGACGTGGCAGCCCATTGATGTGGTCCCGAAGGAGTAGTGCTGCTGTTATCCATGACTGAGTTTCACCCCACACTCAATGCATTCAACATGGGCAGCCTTCACACACGGTCTTAAAGAACCGCCACACGCAGGACACACTCCGGGTGCTGGAAGCAGGCATTTCCTTTACCTCATCTTCGTCTGCCTCTGGATCCTCCTCTACATCATCACACCTGATCCCCTTTCCAGGCCCGCCAGATGGTGATGGTGGTTGTTGGTGAGGAGGAATGCCCATAGCAGATGCCATGATGTTCTTCACAGATTTGCAAAGCAGCAATGCAGCAAAGCAGGTGCTCTCTCCTGGATAGCCAGATTGAGAATGGGTTGGTCCCTTCAGAGGTACTGTCCATGGACGGTTGTGTAGTCCAGGGACAACCAAGTAAAAAATAGGCCTTGAAAAGTTGTAAAAAGTTGCCAGATCAATCAAGAATGGGTCTGGGATTTGTGGAAGGGTAAGGTTTCAGCTTGAAACACCCTAGATTAGCAGAAAATGCACTTTTGAACTGTTTGCAGCAGCAGACATGCCATAACGTTGCACGGGTGTGGTCAGTTGATGATGTCCGGCGATGTATGCGCCCTTGATGGAAGTCTGCAGACATCCATTGGACGAGAGACGCAGAGTGCATGAGCATGGATCTCGTAGAACAGGCGCAGTGTGCGTTGACTAATTAAAAGTGCATAATGCGAAAACAGACAGGATTGGATACCGTGCCTGTCCAGGGGCATCTCCATTTTGAGTGCAGACAGCCGTGGGTCAGCGGACTCAAAATTGGAGTTTTAGAGAAAAAAAAGAAATAGCACAAAATGTTATACAACATATTTATAGTATAAAAATACATGTATTCATGAAAGGGTTGGGGTATCTGAATGGGAAACATAAATAGGAGAATTAGGAATTTCTGTACAATAATGATGAGGGGAGGAAGGGAATGAGGCTTCATCAAAGAGTCTTTGATTAAATTGTTCAGAATTTGATGGGATGATTGCTGGGGATAAGGGGGCAGGTGCAAGAAGGACAGTGATTGGGAACATTTTAAAGACATGATTTTTCACATATTGTAAAAGTTCTTTAAAATCATTACTTAGTTCATCCAATTTTGTAGACAAGGTTATGATTTGATTATGTACAGTTGGAGATAGGGCTTCTATTTGTGATTCTTGGAATTGTGTATAATTAAACTGGAGCGTGGTTTCTTCGTGAACACTATGTAATGTAAAATTATTTTAGTGAGGTCTATACAAATTACACTATTTGTTTACATTAAAATTGTATACCATTGAAAATGTTATCGTCACTCATTTATTCTTTTGGGAAGTCCTCCCCTAACCACTTTAGTGTGTTTGCCATTTCTGTGAAAAAAGTGCTTCTGTCTTATAACAAATGTTTATATAATGAATCTTATAATAGAGAAATAAATACAATGCAGTTACCATTTAGTGAGAATTTGTTTTCCAATAAGACACCTGGTGTTTCTGGATTCATAGAGTTCTACTGAGGAGATTATATGAAGTGTAGAGTTTTGGTTTCTGATTGGTACATTCCATTATAATGTGTGCTAAATAAAAAACGAATTCCAATTTTTTGAAGTAATTGTAGAAAAGGGTATATTTGTGTGTTGTAAACATTAGTAATGATGTTATGTACATCTGTTTGATGGTTGATGGGTATACCTGTTTTGGCCTCGCAGCTCAGGGGCAACGTGCTCACATTGGAAGACGACACAGAGCAACACAGGTTCGGTCTCCAGGACCACACTTAGAAACCTCTTGGTATTAAGCGTGTTATAAATAATCTATAACATATTATATGATTCCAGGCTTTGTGAATGCTGTCTGACGTCCACGGACTACCAACCGTCCACGGATCCCATATCTGGCACATTGGAGGTGAGTATCATGATAGAGAAATAAATACAATGCACTTACTATTTAGTCAGAATTTGTTTTCCAATAAGCACCTGGTGTGTCTCGATCTGTATGCAGAGTTCTACTGAGGTGATTATATGAAGTGTACAGTTATGGTTTCTGATTGGTACATTCTATTATATTGTGTGCTAAATAAAAAAAATAATTAGGATTTTTTGAAGTAATTGTAGAAAAAGATATATTTGTGTGTCGTAAACATTAGTGATGATGTTATGTACATCTGTTTGATGGTTGATGGGTACAACTTTTTGGGCCTCCCCTATGATTCTCGGCTTTTTGAATGCTGTCTGACGTCCGCGGACTACCGCACTGTCCGCCAACTCCATATCTGCCACATTGGAGTTGAGTATCATACAAGGAACTTTTAGCAGATTAAGGGTGCACAAGTGAAAACCTATAAAATTCACTGAAAAAACGTTGTTAAAGGGACGTTATGGTTAAGTTGCACTAATAAAAACCCATGAAATTCACTGAAAAAACGTTTTTAAGGGGACGTTATGGTTAAGTTGAACTAATTAAAACCCATGAGAATTCACTGAAAAAACGTTGTTAATGGGAGGTCATGGTTAAGTTGCTCTAACAAAAATCCATGAAATTCAATCAAAAACATTGTTAAAGAAAAGTTATGGTTACAAGTAAAACTGAAAAACCCTTTAAATTTGCCAGTTATGGTAAGCCAAGCATCCATAACTCATGCCAACTCTGTGCACTGCTAAGACTTACACCCAGGACATCAAAGATGACATTCACTGACATATATATCTCATCTAGGGAGGACAGCCCAGGGGCAACGCGCTTGCCTGGGAGGCAAGACCACGCTTAGCAGCACAGGTTCAATCCCCGTGTCTGCGCTTAGAAACCTCTGGGTATGAAGCACGTTATAAATAATCCATTACAATTTGCAATCTATGCCACGTGGTTTTGTTCAATGATACAGACAATTTTAAAAATCAAAAAGTGTTACATATATAGACATTATCCTTGTTGTATGTTTTTCAGGCACTTTTCCTTTCATGAATACATGTATTTTTTTATACTATAAATATGATTTGTTTTCACATGTAAATGCCTGTGATATTAAGACTTTTACTATCACCCTTTCCCCCTTTTCAATATATATTAAAACACATTAAAGTAATTTTGTAAACTGCATATTGTACTAGTCTATTTTTACAGGACTATGCTGCATTACTAACATCAGAGTGAGTCTGCAGGTCCAGAAACTTGAGACACGACCTTCCTTTTATATACTCTCCCAAAAGGAACAGTTCAACTCAACCTGTTACATTCCTTCTACAAAAAAGCCCAAACAACCATACGCATGTTTCAGCCTCCGTGGCCCTTATCATTGATATGTGGCTTGGGTCTCTGACACAGAAGGCTTGTGTCTAAGGTCTTGGCATACATGCCTAACTCAGGATGAGAAATAAAACACAAATGAATAATGGCTTTAAGGAATAAAATAAATCCCAACCAAACATTGCTCTTGACAACCATCCAAACCATCATTTTACAGCCTGCAGTGTCATTACAGCAGGACACATACAATACGCAAGTCAGGTTTGGTCCATCTTGGGCACTGGCCGACCACTAATTATTGACATACATCCCTGAGCACTTGTTCGTCAGCTAAAACATATTTCAATATTTATGTCTCCTTAACTAAATGTTCATTAAAATTGTACCTCTGTCACAACTGCACTAACAACCTTCTGCCACTGCGTACAAGACTTGTCATGCACTCCAATTGCATGCCTCTTATTTATAACCTTTCAGACCAAACTTCCTTGATCTCTTTGCAGAAACCTCAAGAAATCTTGATGAAGTTCATTTCGATCGAAACATCTGAATTTTTGGGTGATTTGTAATTTGTCTGAAGTACTTTCACCAGGCTTAGTACTTGCATCATTTGAAGCCCTTACGTCTCTGGATGATACTGCTGACTTCCACATATAATCTTGAAACATAAACCTTTGGTGTCAAACTCCCATACTTAAATTATATTGTGCAGAATTTTAACTGGCAAAATGAGGCCTTCTCGTTTAACACTATGAAGGCTGTTAACATACTTATTCAGGATGAAGGTTCTCCTTATAAAACTTTGCTTGCCAGCCATTTACCTCTATTTTCATGTTGTGGACTACTAAAATAAGCACTATTTTGGCCTTTGGTAATAGATAATACATATAGTGACATGGCGGTTGGGTGGTTTTGGGGTGGGGTTGGTGTGAGGCACAATGGCTCTATTTGTATGTGCTCCAGGTTACTCCTTTCAGTGTCTGCCTTATGAGAGTGTTGGAAGGATGTCACTGGGCTGCTGTGGGGAAGGGATGAGGGGAGGAGTTGCAAAGTGTTAGGATGGGTGTGGGGAGAACGTGTGGAGAGGTTAACCCCTTAACCACCAGGCTATTATGCACGTCTATGCAAAAAGGACGAGCATACTCGTCTGAGTCGATTTGATTATGTTTCTTAGGTTCATTTCTTTATTGTTAAGTGCATGTTTTAGATGTCCCTTAATCAAATTTCCCAAACGCCAGAAACATTCCAGGTCCTCTGAGGAAGATTAAAATCCTCTTAATTGCTGAGGGTTTTATTGTGCTGTATGCTGTGTTTCTTTTCGCTTTGTAAAGAAAAACACTTTCCATTGACATTGAGCATTGATATTGGCACACAAAACTCAGCATTGTGCTAGTCCAATTTGAAAGCGCGCCAGGCATTTTCTATGGCCCTTGGAAGTGTTTGCCGTGGGAGTAGAGTTCTGTGTTTGGTGTTCGTCCAGATGATGGTATCATTCATGTCTTATTGGTCTTCAACGAGCGTGAGATGGAATTGCAGTAGTTTTGTTCTCCAGTTTGCAAGGATCCATGACATTGCAATGATGTATGCTTGTTTTATTTAGTGGCCTCATCTTAGAGGAGGCATTGCCAATGGATGACATGATTGGGTGGGAGGAGAAACATCATGGACATGAACAGCATATCTTTGATATTGGAAGATCAGTTGAGGGTCAGGAACTGCAGGAGACGTACGAGCAGTTGCTCAATAACACCACTGAGAAGGAAACTGAGTTATGGGGGTAAAGAGCAAGATGTGCAGGAGGAAGCAAAGCATCCTTTGAATGAAGATATTCATTTATTTTGGTATCTCTTTATATGCTTCTGTGCCAGCTCAACCCTTTCCGAAGACATATGGCCCGCCCCTGGTTATGTTACCACACGATGAAAAGGAGATTCATCTGTTGGGTTGTTCCTGTTTCGTATGATTGGTTTCAATGTTTGGTCTAGCAGTAGTGTGGGGCTGACCAGCTATTTTATCTACTATTCTTCCTTATAATCCAGCAGTGCAGAAGACATTTCTTCACAACTATTGTTTATGGAATGTTTGTCATTTGTGTCCATCATCCCTTAAGAGAGTGAAAATATGAAGAGGGTGGGGATGTGGTTTTCTGATTTGACAGAGACAGTTTAGTAGGCTTAACCAAAGACATAACAGCACAGTTCAGACATTACCAAAGATAGAATATATGAAATTTGGCAATGTTACAGTCATACCTGCATTGCCTGCAATGTGTCCAAGGGCACTGAGAAAGCACTGGCTCTCCTCGTCTCCTTCTGTGGCACAAAATGAAATGGGCCAGGAGAAAAGGCACAGATGTCACAGTTGTACATGGCACTGGCAGATACATAGGGAATAGACACGTATTAGTCATATGCTTGCCAGACTTTTACCAAAGAGAAAATCTATGCAATTGTACAGAACAAGTATGGCAGGCATTCTTGCATTGACTGTGATGTATCGGAGGGCACAACAGTAAAGGCACGAAAGCACTGGCTCCCTGTCCCATTCTGTGGACAATAAATTATGAGTCACGAGCAAAAGGCCCAGTTGTCACATTTGGATATGGCATCGGCACATACATGGTAAGAAGCCTAGACCTTAAACAGACAGATATTAGCCAAATACTTGTTCAGACTTTTACCAAAGAGAAAGTGTGAGGGTTTGACAACACAACTTTTGCAGGAACACCTGCATTATTCACGTCCAACGCCGACCACAGAAAACTGTCTCTCTGTCTAGTCCTGTGGTCAGGAAATTAAGTGAGCCTCAAAGAAAAGGCACAGTTGCCACATCTGGATATGACACTGGTACATACATGCAAATAGAGAGATATTAGCCATATGCTTGTTCCAACTTTTACCAAAGAGATCATCTATGCTATTCACCAACACACCCATGGCAGGCTTACTGACATTAGTTGCAATGTGTAAGAGGGCACAGAAAAAGCTCTGGTGCTCCAGTGTTCCACCTTCAGAACGGAAATGAAGGGAAAACTGAGATATAGAAAAGTACACGCCCAGTTGTATGACACTTATGACCTTACGATAATGATCGATATTACATTTACTGGCCTATGCTGATGTTTAAAGTAAAGAGCATTGGTAAAGCAGTAGTAAGTAATGTCTTTGTCAGTCTGCAATGGCCATTCTTTGTGCATTCCATGATTCCTACATCTCTGCACTGAAGCGTTGGCTGCATATATGGTAAATGGCCTCTTATATATAATACTATTTCATTAGTACATCTATCCATTCATCTAGTTGAATAGCCAGCTGAGTAGCCGTTGTTGGATTAGTCAAATATCTTTGGGGAAAATGTGCAGTGGGGTGCCTGGCTTATTGGTAAGGTTAGTGTTTGAAAGCCAGTGCCAATGCAAGATGGCATTTAACTAGCAAAAGCAAAATCTCCAATTTAAAAAAACAAAAGACATATATTAAAGTAACCACTCTCCTTCTTCCAGCTCTCTCCAAAGGTATTCCTGCTTCTGTTCAAGCCACCATCTTCCTTCTTCCTCACTCCTACACTGGCTTGCCGGGAATATAGGTTTCTTTAGTGTCTTGACCCATCGTTCTAGCCTGTCTTTGGGATAAGGGAATGCAGTTGAGCAGATTTGATGTTGAGGTGCTTGGGATTCGTAGTTCTCTAGGCCTGAGCAGGTCTCCAGTGTCTGCTTGAATGCAGCTCAAGCACTAAATCTACTATACCGGAGTTCCTGTGTCCTACATTAGGTAGATGGTATGTACTTTGCTTGCCAGTTCCTCAGCCTAACTCATGACCCACCTTTTAAGATTTTAGGAGCCATTTCTGCACCTGCACAGGGGGGCACTGAGTGTGCAGGCACTACCAGATCGGCAGGACAGCTGCTCCCGAATCCTCTGTACTGGTTCCCTTGACACAGGGGAGAGTAGATCTTAAAGGGCCAGTGTTGAGTCAGGGTGCCCTCTGACTGTTCTCAGGGGCTTCCTCGGGGAGGCCAAACTTGACAGTGAGCATAATTAGATCATAAGTCACACCTTTTTACTTAACTCTTATGGGAGATGTAGTCTCCATTTAACTGATGTTCAGGGGGGACGCCTGCCTATAAAGTAAATTCGCTGGCAGCTCTAAGAGCCAAGCAAGAGACTTTGTTTCATATACCATACATCACCTCCTAGGTAATGCATCCACTATTATTGCAGGTCTTGGAATTACATGGCCTGCTGTAGCGGCCATGTAGTTATGGTTACGTTGCTAAACCCATAGGAAGAGCACTTTCTGGGTGGCTTATAACTTCGCTCCCCTGGATGAATCCTCACCAAACTTTGCAAAAAAAAGTATATGGCCCACTCTGAATTTCTTTGCAAAGTTTGGTGAGGTTTGGTCAAGGGTGGGGGGGGAAGCTATATGGGGCTCCCAAAATGTCTTAGTTTTCCTTAGACAGAATGGAGAAAAATGTTTGCTCACGCCTACAGCCCAAACTGCTGGATGGATTTTCACCAAATTTGCGACAGGAGCAGCGGCTTGGTCCCAAAAGCCTGCTTTTGTAAATTTGGTGAAAGTCCGTCCAGTAGTTTTTTTAAAATGAGCAAATAGTGATATCTATGTCCGCTCCACAGCCACACTTCCCTGTTTGCTCTGCGGACAGGACACCGATTGGATAATGGGCTTGTGTCGTGTCTGTGGACACGTGACGCGTTCGCTGATCAGTTGGGGTGAAGCGTGAGGTGCATCTCATTCATTTGATGCGCCTGCCACATTGGATCTGCAGACATCTTCGGATAGCGCGGCGTGGAAGTGAATATAAATCCAATTGTGGGGAGTGTGTTGGTGTGTAGGAGTGCTTGGAGAGGGTGGGGCAGTAAGAGATGGGTCAAATTATGTATTTGTTTAGGTGGGAGAAGGCCGTGATGTGTTTGCGGTGTCTGCTGTCACTGCAGTTGTCTGTGGACACACTGAACACTGGGCGCACTACTGGCTATTTTACTTTACTATGATGTTGGTTTTGGGTCGTTAATAGAGCATTGGGTGAAGAGGGTATGTATTGAAGAGTGTGTGCATTGGTTGTAATTATTATTTTAGAATGTTAATTGAAGTGGATAGGCATGCACCCAAGACTCTAGGCCCTGGCCACAATCACCGCAGCATAATACACCAATGCTACCAAACATTTTGACTGTGGTATGTGGGCTGCTTAGGGGATATGTTTTAAAAAATGTGAGTACAGATTGGCAGTAGTATAACAGTTTTTATAGGTAGTGAGATGATGTGTGTTAGTTTGCTTGTTGGATTGTGTTCAGAATGTTGGTATTGAGGACTGTAGGCATTTTGGGTTGTATTTATTGGTGAGATGTTCCTTTGCATGGTTGTGTTATGTTGCGGTGTTTGTGAGTCCAATCATTATATACTTACTGTTTTCTTTGTTGAGGCTGTATGTAGAGTTTTGGCCTGGCCATGAAGTCAAGATTGTAGTGTGTGGCAACAAACACTGCAGCATAAGATACCCATGGAAGAAAACATTTTGGATTGTGGTCTGTGGTCAGGTGTTTGCTTGAATGGGTGTGTTATGCTGTGGTGTTTGTGAGTCCAATCATTATATACTAACTGTTTGACTTTTTGTGGTGGTATGCAGTTTTCTCATGACATGGGTAGTTGGAGCAGACATTTTTTTTCAATCACTGCGATAAAAGAAAAAATCACATGTGAAGGTAGTTTATAATGAGTATTGCATTGCATAGTAGACATTTTTGTATTTTGTCGACCTTCATAGTTAGTACTTTAGAAGTACTATAGTTCAAACCAATGTACTGTGCAATTTGATCAGTTCCTGTGTTTGTTTATTAAATCATTGGGTCTGTGGGAAAAAATCCATGCTGGATTAAACAAAAAAAACTTTCTACGTTGTGGTACAATATATTTTTTACATTAATTTCAGTAGGAGGAATTGAATAGGTGTATGGTTTTTGATTTGGAAGTGGTGGTAATATTGTTGCAATCAGATAGCAGTTGGTGTATTCTATCTGTTTATTTCTTTTTCCATTTTAGTGGTATTCATTTATCTGTTGGCTTGTTGCAGATTTTTGGGGCAGTTGGACACCTACTGGCATATTCTGTTTATTTCTTGTTTCATTTTAGTGGTACTCATTTATCTGTTTGCTTGTTGCAGAATCTTGGGGCAGTTAGATACCTGTTGGCATATTCTAACTGTTTATTTCTTGTTTCATTTTAGTGGTATTCATTTATCTGTTTGCTTGTTGCAGAATCTTGGGGCAGTTAGATACCTATTGGCGTATTCTAACTGTTCATATTTTGAAGTTGAAGTTTTGTTTATGTTCATACACATATTAGTTATTACATTTTGGTTTTAAGAATATTAAGCAAGCATTTACAAGATTTGTTGGTAATCACTGTTGTAGAGTAATGGTAGTATCATTACATTCGAACCATCCACAATTCTTTTTTATATATGCAGTGTAGTGACCTGCATTGGTTGTGGTTCCTGCGTGGTAGATTATACCTATTGTTGTAATGGTTTTCTTACCAAGTGATACTTGACCATGTGTGAATCCAGTCAGCTTACAGTTGTTTCTGGTACCATCTGCATTGTAACGTAAAAGCATTACTATTACATATTTACTATGTGTATTTATTTGTAAGGTGGAGCGATTAGGTGAATTGCAGGCAGCACATAATCTGCTATGGTTTGCATTTTGAACAAGTTGCTGAAATGGAATGGATTCACAATTAGGTATGGACACATATTCGAAGAGTTCATTAGGAACTTCTTATTGTGCTACATGGCTGCAAAGAGTGAATGTATGTTTCCACATGTATGAAAACTGGAAGATTTCATTTATAGGTATGTTTTTGTTTTCTAGTACTTGTAGTAAGTACATTAGAAATTCTTGTGGATCTTCTTGTGTGTTTATAGTGAATGTGATCATTCCAGCACAGTAGTCCAATTTCGGCCTTATTCCAGAAACACTGTAAGTGTTGTCAGGATTGTTGGTTGCATTTCTATGAAGGACTAACATTTGCAAACACAATTGGTCTGTCCCGTGTAAGTAAATGTTGTCAATAATTGGTGGCAATTGGAATAGAATATTGATTGCTACATTTGCGTAGCAATTTACACCAGTTGTATTTGAAAATTTGAATGGACGTGACAATTCTAGTTTGAGACTGAAGACGTTTTCTTTTACAAAGTTTTGCGGAACAGGATAGGTTTTTAGATGGGGGCGTAGAGTGAACACAGTCTATTGTATTCTAGAATGCAAGGAATATCAGCATTTACTTTACTTGCATCAAAGTTGATTAGAAATAGTCCGTCAAGTGTACGTAAGCATGATAGTGCTACATAGCTCATGCCTTCTTTAAAGAATGTGCTACCAATATCTATCAATGCTTTATCTAGGCTAAGACCTTGTGATTTGTGAATGGTGACTGCGTATGCTAGAGTTAGAGAAAATGGTTCTCTGCATACATACATGTCTTTGAAAAGAAGGAAGCGGGCTGGTGAGCATCCTATCCTTTTAACTTCTGATAGTTTGTCAAAGAGAATATTGACAAACTGAATGTTGTTGTCACGTGGGCATGTTTGAAAGCCAACAACTGTACCAAGTGCTCCATTAACTAGTCCTTGGTCCACATCAAGGTTACGTTTAAGCATTACTCTACAGTTTAAAGATAATTTTAATATTTTCTACAAACCAGCTGTGTTAGAGATACAGTTTTCTAAGGTATTTAGCCTTGTTGTGGCTTGTTGACACGTGGGTAGTGTCATACCATGTACGTCCAGTTTGTCTGTGGAGCACATTTGAAGTATGGGTTGCATTTCTTTTATTTAACATTGTTTCATTAAATTTTGAACAGCTTGCAAGAGCTGGCATCAAGTACATACAGTTGACATTTGTGTGTGCTAATTGTTCCATGACATCAGTCTCACATGAGTTATGGCCGTAAAGTACATTGATGTGCCTGGTTTTCAATATAGATTGTGCTTCTTGAGATAGTACACCAACTCTAAAACTTTTTAAAATGTTGGCGTATGTGAAGTCTGCAGACAGACACATGTATTCAGTTAATTCTCTGTATTCGAAATGTTGCCAAAGGTTGACATTTCCTATGCTGCCAAGAGTTTTACGGCATAGTTTGTTCCCTAAGGTTTTAAAAATAGGTTCACCTTTAAATGGTGTTAATTGAAGAAGATCTCCGAAAACTATAATGCGTTTTCCTCCAAAGAGTTCTTCATAGTCTGTTTTCAGGACCTCTTGTAATCTGAGGTGAATGAAGGCTATCATCAGATTGGAAAGCATGCTTCCCTCATCTATTAGCAGCATTTTTCATTTGTTTGAAAACTCTACGTAGTTCCATTGCAGCTTCTGCAGAAAGGTTTTAACAGTCTAATTTGTTTTGGTGTTCTACTGGAAGGAGAAGTAATTGGTGTAAAGTGACGACGCCCATGTTGTAGGCAGATAAACCTGTGGGGGCAGTTACAACAGCTGACAGTTTGTTGTTTGTCAATTGTTGGAGGAACTTGCTGATGATTTTGATTAAGAACATTTTGCCTGAACCACCCTGACCACTCACGTATAGCAGTATAGGTTTGTCGTCTTGACAAGTACAATTTTTACTTTCATGCTGCACACCATGTTCAATTTGTTTTGTTACTTCTTGAAAAATGGTACGCTGCTCATTGTTTAGTTGTGATTTAGTGCCGCAGCTGCTGTGCTGTAGTAACGGGAACTAGGAGTTAAACATGGCTCAATCTGACGTATATCTTGGATTTTTGAAGGTGGTTCGTGAAGACTGGCGTTTGCTTAGTCTGCAGTCCCCAGCAAGACAGGTGGGAGGCCGGCGTGGTTGGGGGAAGTGGGTTTGCCAAGCCCCGAAGCCCTAGCGTGAGGTGCTGGTGGGCAGCCTTGCGCTTTTCGCCTGCAACTTTACGCTCCCTACCAGGAGCCGCGAGGCTTCCACCGCAGCATCTTCCTCTTCTGCTGCCGTCGTCCAGGTTGTCACCGACCCGGCGAGTCATCGCCTTTGCACATTTTCAGAAATCAGCTACCACGGAAGAATGACACTTACTCTTACAGTCCACCACCAGACACAGCACCTCCAAAGGGGTCTTCCAGCATCCTGAAACAGAAATCTGGAGCCCATCTGTGCAGAGTTTGTGGCTGTCTCGCGCCAAAGGCATGCTCTAAATGCCACTTTGCTCACTACTGTTGTAAACCTCATCAGATTGTGGACTGGAAATTGGGACATATACAGGTGTGCAGTGTCCAGCTGGAGTTGTCTGAAGCTGCAATCCCAGATGACAGCTTTCTTTTCCCGGAATATGAGATTCTAATCGAGCCTGAGCTGAAATCTAAAGGTGAAAGTGAACAGGAGGCCGATGCGGATGATGAAGAGAATGATCCAGGATCAGGCATGGGTATAATGGGTGCAGTGGTTGAATGTGAAGATAGTTGTGATTTTAGTAGAGCAAAGTCTTCTGTAGATTGCTCATTGCCTCATTTGATATTAGTGGCTGTCCAAGTAGTTCTTGGCTTCCTGTTACAGAAGATTGACTACTGTCAGGAGTGTCCACATCTAGTTGCTCCTGGAGTTCTTCTTCTTGTTGCTGATCCTTGTTCAACATTGTTTTGTTCTGTGTAAATTTTATGCTTGTTATAGTGCTTTCATTTGATTTGAAAGAATCTACATAGGAGTCATAGGTATCTAGTAAATCTTCTTCTTTTCTCCATGGTTTAAAAAGTTGTAGCAGGGACATGTAATACATTTATTTATGTTGAGGAGTTTTTAATGACAATTTGATATGATTAATTAAGCTTTGTTTGGTAAGTTTCACTAAACTGCCTTCACAATTTTCCACTGTGTATCTGCCTTTCTTCTCATCTGGTTTAATATTATTTTTGTGAGTGAAGTTTTGGGCTATGTGGTATAGACACATTGTTTCCACTGTTTGGGTAGTATGTGTCTAGTAAATTGTTTTTCAAAATGTCTTGGCTGTTGGGATCATTTTTGGCTATTGTTTATATGTCGTCATATGATTTCTGAACTCTTTTTCTAGATTTAGCTGGATCAAGGCTTAGCCATACTATATTTTCAGATTTTCCATACAAGGCAGTACCGGTTAAACAGTCTGCAGCTTCATGGCAGCCACATTCTCTAAGAGAGAGCATTTGTATGCCTAAGCTGTACAATTTCTGTGATGGTGTTTTGTCAGATGATATGTCATCCCAGAGGTCTTGGAGCTCTGTTTTTCCTGCTTTGGTTAACTAGGATGTGATATATTGTGCAACTGCAGTGGAATAGTGTGCAATGTACTGCACATCTATATTTGCATTCCATAGGAGGGCAATGATTGCATTGTAATCATTGATGTATTTTGATCCTTTTGTTCTTTTTATGTAATATGTGTTCTTAGGTGATTTACCTTTGGCACTATGTCTAACTGAAGACATGAAGTTGTTTACTTGACCTGTTGTTGAAACTGGTCTAGGGAAACCAAAGCCACATTTGTTGTAGTATTTCCCTTTGTTTTTATATTTGTGACGACAACACTTCCCACATTTGTGTCTTTTAAATTGTAAGATTTGTGCATGAAGGTCACTATGTCTCGTTTGTGAAGGGATTTCACAAGTGAAATATTTTTGGATGAACTGCAAAACAGTGGCATCACTGTCCTGACCAAATTTAGGAGCATCTTTAATACACAAAAGCATGTGGATGTGTGGTGCTCCTCTGGCTTGGTATTCCTTTATCCAAAAGAAGTGTTGCACTTCTCAGAGGGGAGGAACAGTTTTATTACAAATGAAGTGTAGCATAGCAATGAAGCGATGTTGGAAATATCTTGATACATTTACAGGATCTAGAGAGCAGAGTTCTCCTCATGTTTTTATATATATATTTGTTTTGTTTTTGTTTGCTATGCGTAGGAAATCGTGTAAATCCTCCCATGGATAATCTGCACAACTTAATGTCACAAACCAAGTGGGTGGGCCAAGGTTTCTTATCATACATCTACGTGACATCAGAACCAGGATTCTTTTGTACCACGCATGTTGAAAATGGGTACCTGATTTCAATGTGTGTGCAGATTTGCTAGTTCACTTTCAAAGAGAAGGTGGAATGTGTATTCAAAGTTTTGTCTGAATCTGGGGTCTTCAGAATACATTCGTAAAGAGCAGTATTCTGGTGCTGTTATTTGTGTGGGTCTATCATTGTTCCTTCCTCCTTTTCCAGTTGGAAAGAGTAGAGGAAAGGCACGTGCTTCTATACTTTTTTCCCATATGCTGATTGGAGATCCTTTGGCTTGTCGCATTTGGTACGTTTCCAGTGCCTCATCTATGGTGTCTTTAGAGTGTAATGGGTGAATTGTATAATGGTCTAAAATATTGGATTCTGTAGCAGGATCTAGTAGTTGAAATTGACCATTTTCTGATGAGTCTTGAATTATTTCAGTGGTTTCCCTAAGGTTTTCTTCAATATTTCTTTCTTTGTAGTATTCATTGGCCCTCATTCCGAGGTTGGAGGTAAGTACAGGTACTTTCCGGCATGGCGGAAAGTACGAGACCGACCTCGTAACAGACCACTAATTGCGGCCCATTACGACCTTGCGGGCACAAGCTTTTGCGCCATGCCGGAAAAGTACCTAGCGGCATGCCGCTAAATGACCCGTAAAACCCCCTACCGGCATGCTGTGAGACGTACTTTACAACACCGCCACGGAAGCAGCAGTAATTTACGGTTGCCGTAATTTAAGGTCACCGTAAAATAAAGGATCCGGAAATTATGTCATCTCACAGGAAGGGGAAGGAGCGCAGCGGCCATTCCGAGGTTGAAGTAAAGGGAAAAACGATGCCGGTAAAGGATTACCGACATCGCTTACCGCTACGGGCCATTCCGACCGGTCAGACCGCTATTTACGGCACTGTAATCTACGATGCTGTAAATACCGGTCTTGGGTCGCGTGTGCCCCACCATGCTGAAATTAGAGGCATGGCGTAAACCGGAGCTGATCACAAGTATGGAGCACACGTAAATAACGGCCTCATTAAGGCCGTAAAGTATCTTACGGGCATGGAGTACACACAGGCATCTCAGAGAAGGAGTAAAGAACCCTGAGCAGTTGTCCACAGAGCCACAGGTGCACACAATCAGCACAGGTGGAGGCAATGGAGTGTGCCAGAGCACAAAAGGATCACACCCACACACCACACCCCCTCCCACACCAAGAAAAGACCAATAGTGGTAGCAGCACATGAGGCAGGAGGCCCTGCCAGCAAAGTCACAACCACTAGAACTACACCAAAAACACCAGACCTCCCAACTGAGGAGACACAGGAGAGAAGGAGGGGGAGACAGGCCCAGCATGCAGCACCAGTGCAGCCTCCGCCAACCCCCCAGCAGCCCCCATTCCCACGCAGCAGGTCCTGTACCTCAAGGAAACCCCTGAGCAGACACACACCCCCTACCCGCTAGAATGTGACAGCCTCACCACCATAATTTGGTGGCGAAATTACTAGATAAGTGAGCAGCATACAAATACACACCACTCTCCCGGCACAATTGAAGGTGGTGCCTGTGCCCCACGCCCATGCCGCAGGCACCTATCAGCACACAGTTGGACCCATGCATGGCATGTCACAACCGTCCAGTACACGGACGCAGAACGAAGTGCTGGAGCACCTCCTCAGGCACGCGAGGGGCTAGAAATCCCTAACCAGGACTACCCAGGAGATATACGACACAAAAGTTGGCCCCCATGCATTGGCAGGCATGCCAAATGACATGGGTGCCCCTGACAGCACCCACGTGGATTAGGTTGACCTGCATGGCATGCATGTGGCGGATCACAACCGCAAGCAATACCATTCCCCCAATGTGCAGAGGAAAGAAAGGCAAGCAAGAACAGTTCTCCTACATGACAGTCCAGACACTTACCTAAATTGGCTACACATGCAGGTGTTGGCGGCTGTCCCATGACACCATGATACGGACCCCTGTCATAAACCCACAGACCAGGCCCAGGGAGCCCTATTATAATGGCCATACCCGTGCATGCGTGGAGATGAAGCAGCCACCTGGCTTGCATAAGGCTCATATGAGTTGCCGAAGCTGGACTGGTGGGGGACCCATCTACTGCAATGTGCTGTCCAAGACCACCATGTCATGTGTACAGCTCAACAAATTGTGCATCCCTTGGAATGTGGCTCTGTCCCCTGACATGGGACTTCTAGTACCAGATGAAGATTGAGTGAAGGAGGAGGAGGAAGGGGCAAGACACCATCATGGAGGCGGTGCATGGGAGGGACATGTCGTGTGGCTTACAACGTTTGGAAATAATAACCAAAACACAAGGCAGCAGAGGCCGGCATTATATGGGCACACAGGGCCCTGGGTGTGTATATAATTGTAGACCATGCACTGGCCCTCATTACCACCCTGGCAGAAAGCGACTGACCGGACCTCCACAGCGTAAATAGCATTTCCGCCATTGCACGATGGAGCAAAGTGCGGCCCATTCCGACCCATCGGGCACGAGCACCACGCCATGGCGGAAGTGCAAAGTCCGCGATGGCGGAAATGACCCCAAAACGGCCCACACCGCCGCCGTACGGCGCCCTAGGTGCAATACCGCCACCCATTTTAGCGGACACCGCAGTGAGCGCCAACCGGAAAGTACGGCGACCGTAAATATACGGAAACGGAAGTAAAAACATGGGCCCGGAACGGGAAACAACACCCCGTACACCTATAAAACCACAAAACACACACAACCACTAAAAACACCACCCTGAGACACATCCCAACCCGTCATCCACCCTAGTGAAACCAAGAAAAATGGGAAAAGTAGCGAAGAAAGCATGCGACCGCAAGCGGCAGGTCCACTTCTCCCGTGAGGTACTCACCGTGCTAACAGAGACCCTCCAGGAGAATGCCGCCGCCGTCTTCTCCACGCAAATGACCAGAATGGCACTTGCGAACAAGAAGGCCATATGGGCCCTGGTGGCACAGCGGGTAAGTGCGGTGGGGACCGCACCCCGCAACCCACAGCAATGCAGGAAGCGGTGGGACGACCTGCGGATACGCGTCCGTAGCATACTTTCTGCCAACCGCAACATTGCCACAGCCACCGGGGGAGGGTCGGAATCACCCATCAAGCTGACCCCCTGGGAAGAAATCTGTGCCTCCACCATTGGAATGGAGAGCATAGAGGGAGTCGGAGGGATGGAGAAAGGAGTGCAGACACCCGGAGAATCAGGTAGGTGGCCCAAATAAAACAATGCCAAAACCACAATGTACAATCATGTGAAGTACCACGTGCCCACATAGTGCAACAGAAACACATGGCCAGGAGAACGTCCACACACATTGGCCTGATAGCGCACTTTAAAACCACAATAAATACATAAATAATTAAAAACCCCTAAAACACCCACTACACGTGCAGCAGGCACACCCTAACTGCAGGCTGCCAAACAACTGCACCCTCACTCCACACACAAATGAAAGCACCTCCAAGGCCCCGACCCAAATCACCCTCAGGTACCACCCCAATGCATGTGATACATTGCCATTCCAATTCCCACAGACCCATTAATAACGCTCGCCCTCCTTTACTCCACCACAGGGTCCGATCCAAACGACGAGCTCCAGGACACCCCTACCAGCACACCTGCAAAGAGGGCCAAGACCGACGGCCAAACACCCTCCACCTCAGCTGCACGGATCAAGACACGGCAGCAGCACATATCAAGTGGCAGCACACAGGAGGGAACATCAACAGGCACCCCAGCAGCCAGCATGCCCACAACAGCACCACCACAGGTCCCCCCAATGGATGCCACAGAAGGTACTGCCTCTGGTGGCAGCAGCACCATAGGTGACACCCCATTAATGGCAGCATGCTCCGACACAGAAGACGGGGATGTCGAAGTCAGATCCATCCATGACCTGTCCCAATCCCCCTGTCTGTTCCATCCCGTACACCATGAGGATACCACGCAGGGGCACCCACAAGACGACGACTGGCCATCCCCCACAAGCCCTGTGGCAGGGCAACATGAGGCGAACAGCCCCTCTGTGATACCACCGCAAATGGCCATGGCCCAGCAGAGGCAACAGTCCCTCGACCAGTTAATCGTGCAACAGCAGCAACTGGCCACGCTCCTCAAGGACCATGCCGATGGATGTGGGGGCACCAAGGCAGACATAGAAACATCAACTGAGACACTTAGGGCACAAATCGAGAGTAGCACCGAGAGCCTGAGAGTCCAAATGGAGAGTAGCACCGAGAGCCTGAGAGTCCAAATGGAGAGTAGCACCGAGAGCCTGAGAGTCCAAATGGAGAGAAGCACCGAGAGCCTGAGGGGGGAACTGCATGCGACGTCCAAAGACGTATGTGCCGAACTTGCCGCAGTGCGCCGTGTGCTCACTGAGCTCTAACAAACCCTTAGGGACATGCATGGACGTGAGCAGGCAGAGACATCATCCGTTGCAAGTTCCGTCCAGGGCAGCCCCCAACGTAGATCTGGGAGGAACCTGCGCTCCACAGGCAGGGGTGCCCCTGATACCCGCAGAGGGGGCTTGCAATAGCGACTGCCCACTGACAATGAGCATCTTTGGACACTGGTGTTCGGGGGGGAGGTAGGAGGGTGGAGGGGGTGTGTTGGGCTCACTTGGGTGGCGGGTCGATAGGGTGTTCAACATGATATCACATATGCCATAAACAATGCACGATCAAACAATGAGATGTGTGGACAATGATCTTTGTGTACTAGGCCATCATAGGCGTACAGTCCATATTGTGCATGTACCAGACACACACAGTGCCACGAGTCCCGTGTCCATGTATCAGCCACCAGGCGTGAGT
Source organism: Ambystoma mexicanum (assembly GCF_040938575.1). Lineage (NCBI taxonomy): Eukaryota > Metazoa > Chordata > Amphibia > Caudata > Ambystomatidae > Ambystoma > Ambystoma mexicanum. Next base: position 1,047,019,626 of record NC_090924.1, read on the forward strand.
GCTAGAAGCATGCATCTATGAGATGCTGACGAATTTCACGGCCCTCCTGTGCCTCGCAGACTCCTTGAGGTGCTGCCACATCCCCACCCTCATCATGACCATCTTCAGGTGCTTGCAGTTCTGCGTCAGGGGGCATGGGCACATTTCTACGTACGCACATGTTGTGGAGCATGACACATGCCATCACCATCTTTGCAACCTTCTCATGGCGGTACAGGAGTGCCCCGCCAGACCTGCTGAGGCACCGGAAACGGGTCTTCAGTAGGCCGAATGCCTGTTCAATGACTACACGGGTACGTGAGTGGGCATGGTTGTAGTCCTCCTCATGCTGGTCCCGTGGGTTCCGGACTGGTGTGAGGAGCCATCTCTTCAGTGGATATCCGGCATCACCTGTATGTGGACGATAAATGAATTATGTGGAATGCCATTGCTACGTACGCACCCCCCCCCCTTCCTGCCAGGTCATTGCCGCATCACATACCCCACATCATCATGCATGAAATGAGACTCACCGAGTAGCCAGGATCTGTTCCCTGCGTGTCGCTCCATGTAGCGTGGTATTGTAGAATTCCTCAAGACCATGGAATCATGGGTTGATCCAGGGAATCGGGCACAACAATGTGTAATGATCCTGTTGGAGTCACACACCATTTGTACATTCAGTGAATGAAATTGTTTTCGGTTGCGGTACTGGGCCTCCATGGCATGTGGGACGACCAATTCCACATGGGTGCAGTCGATGGCACCAATGCAACCCGGTATGCCGGCAAGTGCATGGAATCCCACTTTTGTGTTGGTAATTTCCTGCTCCGAGCGTGGTAGAGAGATGTAGTCGTCTGCGTGCTGCAGGAGGGCATCGAGCACTTGCAATAGTGTCCGTGAGAACAGTGGCTGAGAAATGCCATGCAACTGTCCGACTGTGTGCTGGTAGGTGCCTGTGGCCAGGAAGTGGAGTACAGACACCACCTTCAGTAGGGGTGGGATGGCGGTTGGGCTATCTATCATGCTGACAAGGTCAGCCTGTGTCATGTCCACAATGGCGGCTATGGTGTCCCGGTCCAAACGGTAGAGGGTGTGGATCTGCTCATCAGTGAGGTTGAACGGATGTGCTCGGAGGCGTGGGATTGCGGGCTGCCTGCGTGGTGGTAGTGGCTGTGCTGGCGGCCCTTGCTGGCCCTGCCTTGCCCTCCTCCTCCTCCTGCGTCTCCTCCGTGCGGCCGGTTGTAGTTGGTGTTCGTCTTCTTCTTGGAGTTGGAGTACTTGCAGTGCTATCAGGTCCCCCAGGGCCAACATCGCGAGTCCTGCCGGTAGCATTTCGGAGTGGTTGTGGGAGGAGACTGGGCGTGCAATTTATGTGTTTTCAGGCTGTATGGCCTCCACCTGTGGTGATTCATTCCACCTGTGCAAGCTGCTCTCCCCTTTGGGCGAGCACGTCCCGCACACAACGCTGCAATTCGAGGAAAGGCATCTTGCTATTACAATCATGTATTAGTACCCGATGGCCGTGTAACATTGGTTGATATGTTCATTCGGCTATGGTCCCATTGTTTCACATGCATTCTTTGCAGTCGCGAACAGACTTGTGAAGGGTCAGTGGAACGTAGTACTCGAGTAACGGTGGGCCCTCATGCATCACTGTACCGAGTTGCACCGACGGGCGGGGCGTCCCATTTGTGGGTGAAGGCAGTTGCCATTTTCACACACAGCCGCACTAGATGGATTAATTTGTGATTTCAAGCGGCCACAGATGCCTTTTCGACGTGATGTTGCAAATGGGGAATTCGAAGGGCGGCGCTTTCGGTCTTCAGCTAGCGGCGAGGAGATGCCCACAGGTCTGACTGCAAATATAACGTTCTATTGTTCAGTGTCCTTGGGACAGGGGCCATGGCGAGGATGCAATGATTGATATGAATAGTTTGGGATGCGCAATAGCGAAGTGGATGATGAGGCCGGACGTTCCCAAATACATGTTACTTCACAACACTGGAATTACGGGCTGGGGCACAGTGGATTTTGCAGGCTGCATAACGCACAGACTCAATGGAATTCTCACATGTTATGTGAGTATGGTAACAGGCGTTCTCGTTACGGGATGAGGGAATGATGAATGGATGCATGGGCAGATAATTTGATACGGTGTTTGCCATGTACAGGGCTTCTTGGAATCTGTCCGCCTCCCCTGCGCTATGTGATGCAGGGCTGCCATAGTGGGACCATCGTCTATCTGGCCTTGTTGAGCCCTCCCTGTCTCGACGCGCCTTCAGACACTTGTGTCCATGCACGTTACCAATCCCATCTGATGGATTCTGTTTTCACAGACGCATGCACAGGTACACTCGTTTGTGATGGTGTTTTCACCTCGATATGGATAGTTATGAGTCGCAAGTGGTTTTGGGGTGGTGATGATCCTTTGGAGTGGGCTAGCATGCATATGGCTGTGGATCTAGTGTGATCATTGTAGTGAGTTGTTCGAATGTAGTTCTGATGGCCATTCTTTTCTTTTTCTTTTCTTTTGGTTGACAGGTATCTCCTCCCCTTTTGCCACTGCCATCTGTATGCCACTCCTGCAGATGGGTTTTACTCCCGACACCTGCTGCTTCGTGTTAATCAGTGGAGCAGCATTACGATCTTATGGGACGATCGCCAATGGGCCACATGCCCTTACCCAGTACTAGTGGCTCGGAGCAACATTTCGGCCTTTCAGCTGGACTAGTGCCTCCCTATTGGGACGGCCCTGCGGTTCTAGGCGCTTCCATGTTGCCTTTTCGTACGAGAATGTAGCCCCTGTGTACCATGAAGGAACAGGGCGTCACACAAGAAGTAGCTGGTCATTTGTTGCGGATGCAGCCCACAATGGTGAAATGTGTTTTGGAGTTCATGGCCTAATGGCTGTATGGGCTTGGTGAATTTGTTGTGCATTAAATTTCTATTCTGATATGGGCCGTGTAGCGTTCTTCTTTGCAAGTGATGTGGCATATTCCTATTTGGGGAACGATGAATTGTGAGGAGATCTGCATTGGGTTCCAGCTTCGGAGTATAGTTGCGTGGTACTGTGCTGGGCGCGTTTGCCTACGAAGCCCAGTGAGGTCAGGGGTGAGGGCTGCCAATATGACTGTTTGGATGATGTCATGCTCAGGGGCGGGGATTAGGTTTTGTGTAACAGATGCCGGTCAGCCAGGTGGATTGGTGGAATGATGTGATTATCGGAATGTTGCATGGTCACAGGTGCCTGTGTTTGCGTGCGTTTCTTGGTGGGAGACTGGGGTCATGTCCATTGGTATAGCTTCTGTATTCGTGCCATCTGTGCCCTGCAGCTCCCATTGGCCCCTCTTGTGGTTCTTTTGTTTGTTGGCATGCATGGGCGACTTGTACATTTCACTGGTTGCATTGTGACTTCGTTGCACCTACGGGGAGTTGTACTATGTGGCCAGGGAGCGGTGTACAGGCACTCAGTGGGGCCGTTTACGGTTGATTCGCGATGCCGTACTTCTCACCATGGCGGAATGGTACTTTCCGCCGTGCTTGATGGCGTTAGGTACATGTCCGCTAGGGTCGGAATTCGCGTACCCTTGCGCCATGGTGCTAATTATGGTTTGGCATCGCGCGCGCGCGCGTACTTGGTGCAGTTAGCGTTGGCGTTCACTACGGTGTCGGTAATGGCATCGTACTTTACGGTGACGGGTCATAGTCGCACCGAGCGCTATTCGATGGCGGTATTGCATTTCCGCCATCGTTTTTCGCTTTCCACCAGGGTCGTAATGAGGGCCACTGTCAGACGTCATGATACACATGCTGAATGATGAATGTCCACACAGGTTAAACTTTGCAACTCCAAAGGTGTATTTAAATTTTGAATGGATGAGTGTAAACAATCCCTCCACCCGCCCAACCACCTCCCCCCAACTCCACAACAAACCCCCCCCACCTCCCCCCTCCCCCCAACTCCACAACAAACCCTCACCCCCCTGGCCCCCCCCCCCAACTCCACAACAAACCCTCACCACACTCCCCTCCCCCCCCCCCCAACTCCACAACAGTACTCCAATGTAGTACATTAAGGCCACATGTGGCAGCAATGTTGATTAATGCATGCTCCCGGCGCCGCATGGAACACAGAGTGCGTCACGGAGGAGTTGCCGGTGTGTCACGACTGGATGTGGGCGTGTCCTCCTGCTGATGCTGCGGATTGGAATGTGCAGCCTCAAGGGCATCAGCTATGCGTCCTAGGACGTCACACAACCTGTTAGTGCTCTCAGTGACTGCCTGACGCATTTCCCGGAGTTCATTTAGCCATTCCACCCTGGCCTGGCGGTTGTCCTCCATGAACACAGTGATGAGGTCAGTCAGCTGAGTTTCACGACGTGCATCAGATGATGGGTGTTCATCACTGGAGTGACTTGGTCCTACGTGCTCTGGCATGGACTGGACTGGTGAATTTGGGCCACGATCATTGTATCCCTGTGTGTATGTTGGACCACTACGGCCAGTTGTTTCAGGATCCCCAGATCTGCATGAAGCCAAGGGGACATTGTTGGGGTCCGGGGTGTGGACTGTGGGATAAAACTCCTCCTTGGACGCCCCACAGATGGATGAAGGGCTGTCCACATTCTCCTCGGGGCCCGTAGCTGCAACCTCCCCAGCAATACTAGACTCTGCCGACGTTGGGGTGTCCATTGTGGTATGTGCCGATGCTGGGAGGGATTGGGGTGGTGCAGCCTCTATTGACCTTTCAGGAGCCGGGGTGGGTGTATTTTTCGGTGCTGGAATGCACCGGACCCTGCCACTGCCCATGGAGGTGGTTGGACGGCTTGTCTGTGGCTCACCGCTGTCATGATCAGTGCCTGTGGGGGTAGAAGAGAGGGCCAACATGAGTGATTGTATGATGTCCCAATAGCATACATGGCTGCATTCACATTTCAGTCATTTGGGGTTTGTGGCCTTTTGGGTGTAGCAACAGCAGTGGTACATGTGCATGAGTATGATAAGTATGCAGGTTTCGGAGTGACTCATCCTGGCCTGGTAATGTGCAGTCTGGCTGGCACACTGCCGAATCTGCTGCACAGTGTGCATGATGGGATGTGCAAGTTAGTGCACTATGGTTGATGTGCGTTATGTACTTGCACTTGGCCCTTGATTGCGTGGCATTTGGCTCTGCATTAGTTGGATCGGGGGAAGGCAACATGACAAGGTGCCTTTTATGGCCCTTGGGAGAGTATACATCATGCAAATGCCATTGGCAGTGTTGACTTTGGACACTCACCTCCTTCGGCAGACGACATTGCCCCACAGTCCATCTCGCTGATGCCCTCAATCGATTCGGTCCCGATCAATGCAGCACATGTCTCCTCCCATGGCTCGAGTCTCAATGGGGAACTTGGGCCCCCTCCAGTCTGCATTGCCTGACTCCGGTTGGCGGAGAGGAGGCCCTGCACCCACACCCCCAAGTCATCCCACCGCTTGCGGCAGTCCTTGGGGGTGTGGGGGGTGGTGCCTACTGCGCTCACCCTCTGGGCGATTTGTGCCCAGATGTTTTTTTTACGGATTACTGACTCTCTCCGCATGTCGGGGCTGAACACAACGTCAGCGTGCTCTGCCAGGTAGTCCACCATGGCCTGCAGCTCTTCAGGGCTGAATCTCTTCTTGCAGAGCCGGTCCGCAGACTTCTTTGGGGCTTTTGGCATAGTTCCTGGGTGTGTTTTGCACGTGAAGGTGTTTGGTTGTTGTCAAGTTTTGCAGTGCAGTAACTGCAAAGTATTAAGGGGTCAGTAATTTTCTATTTGCATTCTGATATAAGATAGAGAGCTAATTGGAACCACTTGGAATCTTCATTGTCTTCTATTTTGTACGTTATGTCTACAGTTTTTGTGCTATTTTAATAAAAAGTCCTGCAGCAACACACACACACATGTTTTGGTACTTCAGCAGACTGTAAACTTTTAGTATTTTTTTTTGTATGTGTGTAGTAGGAGGTTGTCATCTGTAAAGTTGTTGCTAGTCTGTTGTAAAGCTATTGCATTTTGTAAGTGGCTTTCACTTCCAAAATATTTTCTCTGAATATGCTCTATTTCTTCGAGCAGTTATTTGGCTGTACCATGCAGAAGATTGTTATTTAAATTGGCTAGTGGTAAAGCAGGGCTTTTATGGCATAGTACAATTTCTTATAGTTGAATGGTGTGTTGATATCATTTTGATATGGTGGAAGGTGCTTTTGCAACTAGGTCCAGAAATGTAGGCTAAAGAATATCCTTGTAGTACTGTGTATTTGCACACTGGACAGGAGTCCATACTTTGTAATTGTTTCATTTTGAATTAGTCTTTGCCTTTCACATAGTGATTGAGGAACTGGCGTACAAATATGAAAGATTCTTTGGCTATGTTACACATTGATGTGCACGCCCATTTGTAGATTGGACGAATTGGTGCAGTGGAATGGAGAGTTGATACTAAGTTTTCTGGGGATATTTTTGTGAGCAGCGTTTCTTGTTCCATAATAGTATTCTTAAGTTTTTCATACCCTTGTCCACCGCTATGTATGGCAATTGGGCTTATTTGCTTTTGTTTGTATGCTTCTTCATTGAAATATGGTTCTGTGCTGGTGGTGTGAGTCCATTCACCTCCACAGATGTTTGCGAAGCTATCTTTGTTGATATTCCGTATATTTAGAAGACTTTTTTGTAGTTTAGTGCTTAGTTCTGTTAATGGTTTCATTCTGTTTAAAATTAAAATTAATTATTTCCTTTTGAGGATTGCCTGTCTATGAGAGCTTCTATGATTAATTTTCTATGGTAGGTTTTAAGGGTTGTGCGTGATTTCTCTCCTGTTTTTATAAGGTTCTGAAGGCCTCTGTGGCGTTACATTTTTTGTAAAATAATTTTCTTGGTATGTTTACATGCGGCTACTTCGAGATTTATAAGTGCAGTATTAACACTAGTGGTAGCTGCAGTCTTGTTAATCACTTTCTGTTTCGTTCTACATTTTGAAAGAGGAGGCAAAGTTTCTTTACGGGAAGCTGGTTTTGTTTCCTTAGTGAAGGTATTAGCTGTTTTGTCTGAACTTTTTGTACAAATTCTGCTAGAGGTGGATGCTTATTTTGGACACTTTTATTTTGATTTTGTCGACTTGTGCGTTGCTTTCTACAGAGTTGGTTTTTGGTAGGCATTCTTTGGGGTCTGTTGGAGAAAAAAAGAAAGTGCGGGTTGGGATTTTGTGCAGTGTATGTGTGTCTTTGTGCATGTGTGTCTTAGTATGATGGTAAGCATGTATGTAGAGGTGTGTGATTGTGCAATGGGCTGCTACTTCAGGTTGGGAAGGCTATTCTCATATTTGTGTGTTAATATACTAGTGTTCAGATGACAATACAAAGTATGCAGCTGCTGAGGGGCAAGCTGTAATATTGAATCTAATGCTGCAGTCTTAATACAATTGTTTGTTCTACAATATTAGAAGTCTACAGTGTTTGAGAAACAGTTTGAAAATTATGGCAGTATTGCACTTATTTTTTTTTTTAGAAAGCTTTATTTTTGGTTTGCATGTCACATCACACTCGCTGCAATTCTCATCTACATTACAAGTATATATATTACAAAGTGATATCCCACATCCCCCCTCGATTTCTTACATCAGGTGTGTATATTCGCACATATGTATAATGTAAAAATTACATTTGGGTAGCAGCTTGGTGAGCTGTATCATTCGTACTTTCGCTATCTGAGTTTTCCATGTCTGGCGGGTCATCATCTAGGTATGCTCTGAACAAGGCGCAAATGTCTTTTGGTTTGCATGGTGCAGGCACCGATTTATAGTGATAATATCGAATGCAAAAATGTCGAAAGTCATAATTTCGAAAAAATAATATCGAAAAAAAAAGAATTTCTTTTTCACTATGTTTTTTATTCGAAAAGTGGGGGTTCCCTCAACCCCCTTTTTTGTTTTTTTTTGTTTTTACCTTTCTTTTTTACTTGCGAAACCCCCAAAAAAATATATAAATAAAAAAATAAAGAATTAGATTTTTTTTCGACATTATTTTTTCGAAATTCTTGTCTTTCGACATTTTTTTTCGATATTATGACTGAACACCGCAGGCACCAGTCCTACATAGTTTTCTTCATATTAATTTACATAAGTCAAGGCTGTGAGGAAATGTTCTATGGTAGGGGCATGGCTGCTCTTCCATTTCTGAAGGATGCATTTCTTTGCTACTATGCAGGCGACATTAAATATTCTCCTCTTTTTTTCCGGGACCTTTCCAATGTCGCTGAACAGGTATTTTGGAGGGTTGAGGTGTGCAGGGATTTGTGTCATTTCCTCCAGGATGTTAGCCACTGCGTGCCAGAATCCAGCTATCTGGGGACAGGCCCAATACATATGGAAAGTCCGCACAGGGAATGTGGCATTTCGGACATCGTATTATAGAACTTTGCCATTTTTGCTGGAGTAAAATGTAGCTTGTTCAGGAACTTGAATTGTATTAGTCTTAGGCCTGCGTTTAGTGAGATCTTCTTAGACAGGAGGCAGTATCAGGATCATTTCCCCGTCTCAATTGTTATGCCCATGCCCTTTTCCCACGACGTCTTAATGTTGTTCAGTGATTTCGTGTGTGCTTGGATTACATTGTAAAGTTTGGATATCCCGGTGCCCGCCTGTGAATATGTCCGGGGGGTTCATCTGGGAATGTTGGCCACCGTTTCTTGAACGCCGCTTTCATATGGTGGAATTGTAGAGTGACCAGTTGGTTTCTCCCTACCGTGTCTGCGAAATCTTCTGGGGTTACGAATATACCATTTGGAAACATAGTTTTCATTTAAGATCATATTCTGGGATCCAGTTTTTCTGAATGCCGATATCGTACATTGGTTTAATACCTGGGAAATTCCAGAGCGGGGCCTGGGGGTCATATGGGGGTATCTATGCGGAGCCGCTTGCTAATTGCGGCCCAAGCTGCAACTGTGCAGGAAGCAGGATCGAATTTACTGTCGTCTTTATGGCATTTTGCAAATATTATGGATCTCAGATCAGTTGGGCGGACCAAATGCCGCTCGATAGGTATATGTGGTGTTCTATCCGAGGGGTCTTGCCAGTACTTAGCGTAATGTGCCTGTGCCACATAATAGTACAGTTCGAAGTTCGGGGGAGGCAAAGCCTCCCATTTCGTAGGGTTCAACCAACTTGTCCCATTTCATCCTGTTTGCTCCTCCGTTCCACACGAAAGTGGTAGCCATGGACTGCAGATTGTCAAAGAAGGATTTGCCCGGCCATATAGGTACATTACAAAAAATGTATAGGAGCTTAGGGAGTACTGTCATCTTAAGTACCGCTATTCGGCCAGCGAGGGATATGGGGAGTCTAGTCCAAATTTGAAGTTTGGAGTGTATCATTTGTAGTGTGGATTCGTAGTTGTCTATATAGAGGGAGGTTTTGTCTCGGGAGACCAGGATACCCACGTACCTAATATAGTCGGGAGCCCACGATAAACCATGTGTGTGTGTGGGGCAAGTAGTAGCTCATGTTAACGGGAATATTTCAGATTTGGCGGTGTTGATTTTGTAGCCTGAATGTGTGGTGAAGTCGCTTATCACGTCCAGTATAGGGGATAGGTTTTTTCTGGTTCTCGAATATATAGCAATGTGTCGTCTGCATATAGTGAGATGGCTTGGCATACACAGGCCATTTTTATACCCCTCAGGTCTTGCTCGGCTCTAATTGCAGCTGCCACTGGTTCTATCGTAAGGGCAAAAAGGATGGGGGAGAAAGGTCATCCCTGCCTGGTGCTTCTGCGTAAAGTGAAATGGCTGTATAGGGTTCGATTGGTTAGGACTCTGGCTTTGGGTGAGGAGTAAAGAAGTTTGCATCACGCTATCAGGTATGGGCCGAATCCGAAATTGTGAAGGACCTCGAACATATACAGCCATGAAACCGAGTCAAACGCTTTCTCGGCGTCGAGTGATATGGCTGCTGCTTGTGCCTCCGGCTTGATCTGTGCCAGAATGCTAAATAGTCTGCGCAAGTTTATGGCCGTGGATCTCGTTGGGCTGAATCCGCACTGATCGGGATGTATTAAGGTGGTCATTTTGGGAAACAGTCTAGTGGCCAGTACCTTTGCATAGATTTTGGCGTCTGTATTAATCAAGGACAGGGGGCGGTAGGAGGAACGTTCATGGGATGGGCGTCTGGGTTTCAGTAGCACCATAATGACTGCATCTGACATGGTGTCTGGGAGTGAACCAGCATTCATTGCCTCTTCCCATATGAGGGTTAGTATCGGGGCGAGTATTGAGAAGTATGCCTTGTATAGGTCAGCATTCAGACCGTCAGGCCCGCTGCTAAAGATTTAATCGCCTCAGCAATTTCATTGCTCGTTATTGACTGTTCAAGTGCCCAGTTGTCTTCTAATGATAGCCTGGGGAGAGCGATCTTACTCAAGTATGTCTTTATATCATCTTGTGTGCATCTGTCGTGATTGGCATAGAGGTTTTTGTAGTATTCTGCAAATTCTGAGTTTATTTCCTCCTCCCCGTGTACGACTATTCCCTCCTCTGTCAGAATGCTTGTGATTGGGGTATGGTTATAGTTGTTTTGTAGTATGCGTGTCAGGTGGTGTCCCGCTCTGTTGCCCTCCCCGTATCTACGTGCCCTGATTGAGGTGGCCATGTATTGTTCTTTGGTAGCTAAGTCGTTGAAAGTTTGGAGGTGTGAGTTAAAATCGGCCAGCGTGTGCTTGTCGTGAGATATACTGTAGTCAGTCTCAAGTGCTTTCAGGAGTATTTCGGTATTATCCAATTTGGTTCTAACGGATCTAAGGTGACCAGCCATTTTGGACATCAAGTTGCCCCGTACCCATACCTTAAATGTTTCCCATACGGTTGCCCAGTTGTCTACGGAACCTTTGTTCAGTTGGAAGAATTCTTCAATCTCGGTGTGTAGTGCCTCTACTACATTCGGGTCTTTTAATATGTTGGGGGGCATCCTCCATCGCTGTGCTGAGCGTTTGATGTCAGGAAACGATACTTTGAGAATGACCGGGGAATGGTCCGAGAGTGTGTGGGGGAGGATTTCGCAACTCTCGATTAAGTTGATCAGAGGGGACGAGATGAGCAAGTAGTCTATTCTGGATTCAGTGTCATGGACTGAGAAATAGAACGTGTATTGTCTATCTGTTGGATGGATTCCTCTCCAGGCATCGGTCAGGGTTAGTTCCTCTTGAGCTTGGTGTATAATGTTAGCCGCTTTAGTGAGAGCTCTAGGTTTACTTGAGGACCTGTCTAATGTGGTATCAAGGATAGTGTTGAGGTCCCCTCCCCACAAGACCCAAACGTCCGCTGTCGGGCCAATTTCATCAAGGAGATGTATGTAAAACTCTGGGTCGTCTAGATTTGGACCATATGTGTTGACCAATATGAGTTTTTCGCCTGCCACGGTGCCGCAGATCACGACATATCTACCCTGTGGGTCGATTTTGCTTTTTTCGGTGGAGAACCCCAGTGAGGGGTATATTAACGTGATGACACCTCTGTTCTGGGAGGAATATTCCGTGTAATGTCTATTGCTGCCCCATTGTCGCAAGATACTATCGCTGGTACCTTTTAATGCATGAGTTTCTTGGAGCATGGCGATGTGTGGATGGTGCCTGTTGATATACGCCCCTACTTTGCTGACTTTCGCCCTATTGTTCAACCCACAAATGTTCCAAGTAAGCATTCTGAGTTTTAGCCCCATGGATGGCCTTGTTTTTTGCGCCATTTCTGTGAATCACAATAAAGCTTGGAAGGGTGGGTTTTCTCATAGAGGAGGGCAGCGAGTGGACCAGTGAGTGCAATTTTAACGATAAACAACCCAGTTGAACTCTGTGCCTGATGCCCAACTGGGGCCTTCTGAGGCATTAACCTTGTTCTTGAACAATAGAACAGTCCCGTGTTACCTGTACTCACTCCACCCACACCATCGTGCCCAACTTGATGATGATCCCTTTTTACTAACTTGTGGATATTCCCAAAGAAGGGGACGAGTGTGGCAACTCCGCTTCGTAGTCGAGCGCATCTCATCCGGCTGTATTCAAGGATGGGAAGCAGGGATGCTTCCTTCCTCTGCTTTACTTCCAACAATTCCGGTAGCAAGCAGGATCCAGATAGAACTGTGGTTGGTCCTTGGGACTTGTGATTCAGGCCTATACTGGTTGCTGCAGATCGTTCTGATCGAATTCCTGTCTCCCAGGCGGGAGGGGTAATGAGGCTTCCATGTAGGCCAGAGCCGCTGTAGGAGTTTCAAAGAAGTGTGCTCTTCGACCGTGCTGTATACGGAGCTTTGTCAGAAAAAGAAGGGCGTAGGGGACCTGTCTCAGTCGTAGCTGGCGCTTGATAGTTTCATAGAATCGTCTTTGGGTTTGGACTCCTGCAGAAAAGTCCGGAACATGTGAATGTTGTCATTACCGAACCTCAGGGGTCCCTTCTCTCTTGCAAGCTTTAAGACGGCGTCCCTATCCCTGTAATTCAGCAGTTTGGCAATAACCATGCAGGGAGGGGCTCCTGGCCTGGGCAGAGGAGCGAGAGAGCGATGTGCTCGCTCAACCAAAAACTGAGGTGAGAATGCATCTTCCCCAAGGAGGGACTTCAAGAGGTCTTTGATTCGAGATTCCATTGGGCCTTTGCAGAAGGACTCCGAAACACTGACTATTTGGATGTTGTTCCGTCTCGATCGAGATTCCAAGTCGTCACACTTGTCTCGGAGTTTATTCATTTCCCCTTTTAGGAGTGATATATCTTGAGTGTTTTGCAGAGTCAAGTCTTCGTTCGCACCAATTCTGTTTTCAGTCTCTGTGATTCTGGCACTTTCTTTGTCCACTCGGGCTTTGAGCGAGTCTATTGTTGAAACAATGTCATCGAGCTTGACATTGATAGCCAGGAACCCATTTTGTACCGTGGTTAATAGGTGATCAAATTTCGTATCTTCCGTCGCTGAGGATGAGGCAGGTGACCGGGCTTTCGGGAGGCGACTGTGAGCTCGTGAAGGAGTCCATAGGTCCCGTCTTTCTGCTTTTGCCCACATTTTCTCCGGGCATTGTTAAAGTGTTTATGCGGCCTGTGCCAGTTAATGTGGTGAGGATGTTTGATGAGGTGAGGTAGGAGATGGTTCTGGAGGGATGTGGACCCAGCCGGGGACCAGGTGGTCAATAGTGCGTCTGCGATGCCAGATATCTTGCAGTAATGCTTTCCGTCATTTTCACAGGCCAATGCTCTTCAAAACTGGGCTGCCCGGATTTTCGCGGTGTGGCAGGTTGGCAACAGGTACAGAGTTGCCCAGGCTAAAGTATGGGGTACTCCAGAGGAAGTCAGCAGTGCTTGCCTGGGTCTGTATCCAGGTATACCTGACTTGGGCCACAAAAAAATATGCTGAGTGGACTGTGTCTTCCCACGTTTATATGAGTTCCAGAACTGCGTTGTTCCAGGGTAGGAGTATGCTATCTGTGCGTTCTGCTGTGGGATGATTTGCTGAAATCGGGGTGCAGGCCAGCCCTCAGTCTGGAGTGCGAAGGGGTACGTTTGTTCCAGGCCCATAGTTTACCGTCCAGGATTATATGGTCAGGCTCCCTTGAGGGATGGTAGCAGGGGTTATGTTGTAGCCTCGAATTTGCCCGTGGGTTCCTATCTGCTGTTTTCATGTGTGACTGGGACCAAGGGGGAGTGGGCTCTCCCCTTCCACCTCCCAACGTTTGAATCGGGTGCGGCGTGTTATGGAGAAGCGCCTCTCTCCTGGTGTTAGTCCCTGCAATCCGATTGCATGTGACAGCTCAACTCCCACTTTGTTGCCGTGCACGGGCCCCTTCACTCCCCCGTACCTTCCCGCCAACCGGCTCAGTATCGCTGTTAGGTACGCCCAACCCGGGCTGCTGGACCGTCGCCGAAGGTATGTTCCAGTATCCAGTGGGGTCCCGGCCCATGTATCGTGCCCCGTTGTTTATTTGTTCGTGTCAGCCTCTGGCCTGATTGAAAGGGAGGAGGAGGTGCCGTGTCCCGGTCTCTGCTAGTCAATGCACTGGCGTTGACTACTCCTTTCCCAGGGTCGTGAAGCGCTGCCACCGTCCCAGTCTCCGGCAGTGCACAGTACGCGGCACATGAGGAGCAGTGCTCCGGAGAAGAGCAGGTATGTCCCGGCTCTGGGGCTGCAGGGGCAGGGGAGCCGGGGGAGAGTCTCACTCCGCTCACAACATGCAGGGGTGTATGCGAAGCAGGCCGCCCAGAGCAAGTCGGGGTACAGGATATCCTCGAGTATGGGTGCGGTATCGTTCAGCGTCTGCCACCCGCCAACACCGCTCCGACCATGAATGGGCCCGGATGCGACCAGGAGCAGCGGCTCTCACGTGGATTCCTATGGAGCCAAGGAGCGGCTCGGGTCTTTAACCTCTGGACCCGCCTCAGTTTCTTAGTGTAGAGTGCCCGTTTTTGATCGCTCTTTCGCCTGCAGGGCGAGGAAGATCTTAGGGAACAGCGTAGATGGTTTTCGCAGTTCAAAGCACTCTTGAAATAGGTTATAAATTAAACAGGATTCATGCCGAAGAGGAGCTCTATACTCAAGTGGCCATCTTTTTGCGCAACAATGCCCCCTTTCTCTATTGCACTTACTTTTTTGGACGGAAAGAGTAAGTTTCTTCTGAGTTCTGGTTCGTACTTCTGGCGCTGCTGCTTTTCAGGAGAGTGGTCTTCACTGCAATTGTGAAAGCAAGAAGTTAGTAAATATGTGTGTTAATAGCACTGTTGTTAATGTAGACATGAATTTGTTTGTTTTTGCAATAGTAGTGCTTTCTGATAACTGTGCATAGCATGTAGATACACTTTCCTTTGTCTATGTGCATTCTGTATATTTTACTTAGAATCTGTCAGTTGAACGTGCCTTAGAAATGATTACAATAGTAAGCACACAGAGCACACTTGGCTTTTTAAGGCAGCGTTATTGGATGTTAGGAGATAGGAGAAATAACTGTATGCTTTTCTTGCTATTTATACATGGTAAATGGCAGGAACTGTGGGGAAAAGCATGCAATATATGCATTTGTGAAGGTGTGCAAAATAAAGCAGAAGGATTTGATGGGTTCAGCAGCTTATTACTCTCCAAGATAGTTGTAGGGGAGAAGGTTCAAATAAGAAAACCTGGAGAAGTGACAAAGGGACAATGCAAGTTTACCAGACTGCAGGTGATTAGCAAACTACTGGGGGATCCTGTGGTGCTTGGAGATGGGAGAGTCTAAAATAAAGTAAGGGTTGCAATGAAGGGTCTGGTGCTTGCATTGCAGACTGAAGGGAAGGGGGAGATGTTGTATGTGTTGGTTAACTACACTGTTTGTACATAGTTGTACATGATGTGATAGACATGACTGCACCTGTGCATAGTTGAATGCTGTTGTATATTCTAGAACGGAATGGGCAACCAGCTGGAATAAGAGAGCTGTCTAGATTGGAAGAGCAGTTCTGGAGGCAGTGGTGCTGTTTCAGCTGGGAGCCTTTCAAATGATATTGGCTATCGTGTGCATGAATAAAGATGCATGTACTCATCCTGCCTGCGTGTCACTTCATAACACAGTACAAACCCTTCTCCCGCAATTATACTGTTATATCTTCCATCTTTTTACATGAAATGACACTTTGTTAGACAGCTGTGTGTGTTGTGTCTAATTACTATTATAATCATTCCTAAAGGAAGTTCAAATGATAGATTGTATGTTAAATATCCAGAATGTATAGACAGGAAATTGTATGTACATCATATGCACTGTAATGCATTAAATACTATTATGGTTGAAATGTCGATAAATAGGTGACAGTGGTTGCACAAATGGCAGAATGAATTAAGAAAATAACAGTTTGCATATTACATTTAGTAATATGGGTAAATAAAACGTTGGAGGGCAGACAGCTTTTTTTTTACACGTTATACAGGGTAAGTGGCAGTTACCCTGTTTACATGCATTCATATAAGAGCTGTACATGTATTGTGCAGAAAATATTCATACCTGTATTTTGTGTTCATGCATGTGGATGTGCCTGAATTTGCAAGCAGAAATCTTGGAGAATTGTATGGTAGTTGTTGCTGTAGGTGCTTTGCAATCACAGCACAATTGTACGCAGAGTGATCAAAAATACATCTAAAGTGCTGAACTGCGATGATGGAGTCAGATGTAGAGTTGTTGGATGTGATTGGTGGATGGTTGTGTGACTGCTTAACAGTAGCCAATGAGGGAATGGTGTAGAGAGTGAAGTGGAAAGGGTAGAAGGGCTGCCCCAGTGTTACGCGCTCCGTGGACACCGCAGGTGTTCGCGGACAGGGTGTGCCCCATCCGGGGCTTGTGAGCATGAAATGGGGGCGCATTTTGAGGATTAACCAATCAGGTGTTGAGGTTCTGCTTTGTATTGAGAAAGGTCGTGTGCATTGAAGATGGCAGAGGTGGAGAAATTCAGGGTGTTGGTGGTTGGAGATATGTTTGTGAATGGTTTGGAGCAGTATGCTAAATTTAGGTATGTGGCCAACAATTTGGACATAAAATGAGTGGAGGTGGTGTGGAACAATGTGCCTGGTTTAAATTTTCAGGCAATGCTAGAAGTTTGTCAGGATATGGCTAGATTTAATATTCCCTATGTAGTTGTCCTGCACTGTGGTGCTTTGCATTTGAGCTATGTCAGTGCCCCTACTTTGTTGCAAGATCTGGAAAACTTGGTTCAGGCAGTCATGAAAATACTTCCAAATGCCAAGGTTATTTTTTTTGCTTTGGTACCTAGGGCAGTATGGGACAATAGTTCTGTAGTTCTGTTTTTTCTCCTCAGCAAAATGTTGCTAGGTGTTTAATTAACCAAGGCATGTTTGCTTTTATGATTAGAGCTGGTGTGTTCTTTTGCAATAATGACAACATTGATTCTGGTAATGTTGTTTAGTCTAAATAAGATGGCATGTCTTCTTCTTTTACGGGAAATGCCATGCTGTTTTGGAACATAAGCCTTGCTTTGGAGAAGCTAATGTGAAGATATTTGGAGGAAAATAAGGAGAAAAAAAAAACAAGAAAATGTACAAAATAAAAGGTGTTTCTGAAGCATCTTTAAAAAAAACTAAAAAAGGCTCTTTTCAGAGCCAACCTCAAAGGGGAAATGGGGCACATGAATTAAATTTTCATTCCCCACGCTCAGATTTTACGATTTGTCCACGGACAATGCGGTTGTCCGCGGACAGCACATATTACATACAGGGATTTTGAGGATGAGAGGCATGCAAAGGAAACTTAGCAGGGCAAGCGATTGGTCAATAAGGCATTTCTTACAAGAGAGAGAACGAATTGAAAACTGTGCAGCTCCCGTGTCCTGGAAGCCTCTGTGCCTGTGCCTAGAGTAAGCGCTGGGAGTTTCCTTCACTCGCGCTACCACCCGCAGGCAGTTGCAGGCAACTACTCAGCTTCCTGGAGGAGGCGGAGTTTTGTGACTCACGTGACCGCTCACGTGACATCCTCTGCCACAAAAGCAGAGACAGCGCACCCTCGCGGCGTTGAGCCCGATAGGAGTAGAGGGCGTTGGCTGTTGTGCGGCTGTTAGGCGCTGGTGGCGTACTATCAAGTCGGGAGTCCGTGATCACTGATAAAGACATGGCCGCTAGGGCAGTAAGACCAAATAGAAAAACTGAGACCAGCGAATCCCCCCCAGAAGAAGAAGAAGGTAGGTGCCTGAGAAGCATGAAAACGACCCAAAAACAACAGGGAAGCACCTCAAGGGGTCATGAGATAACACCGACACATAGTCCAAAGAGAAACGAAAATGACAAAATCAGTGATTGGGGTCTGCAAGACAAGGGTGGCCAACAGACTTTACATCAGACTTGGGCTCCGCAACCAGAACAAAATGTACAAATACAACAAACAGACCCCTCAAACTCATTGCTGTCTCCAATAGGGGTGTTTCCGCAAAATGCAAGGAAAAAACCACAACCGCAGCCATCGCCACCATTGCAACTACTACCCGAGCTCGATCCGGACCCCGTTGTGGAGCAGGTCGCGATGGACCTGGGTGACCAGCGCAGGGATTCCTCGGCCGAGACACCGGGGACTCACAGAGCCGGCCCCTTAGCTACGAGTGTGGTGGAGAACGGCCAGGAAGGCGGGGGAGGGGTGGACGCCGTTGAGATCACAAAACACGCACCATCCGGCGAGTCTAGCCGAGCACCTCCCAGCACGGGCCATCAGGGGGAGTTGACGTTGGGCCAAATCCAAGTGGTGGCGGCAATCCACGCAGAGGCAGAAGACAGCACAGACGACAAGGACAATCAAATAGACATGGAAGGAGTTCTTACGGCCAGTGAAGGCAGTAAAACAACTAACAGCAAAAAAAGGCAAAGGCAATTGGTTAAAATTACCACAAAAAGAAATAAGGGTGGTAAACATCTCAACAAAAATAGGACAACAACAAATGAAAAAAACCCAATGACAAACTACTTCACGTCTCGATCTAACACAAAAGGGATAAATAGACATCACATGGAGCTATCAGACATGGAGATACTCGATGCTTTAAATGAATGTTTACCCCCTTTCAAACTACGAAGGTTAGACTGTAAAAAGAGTGGAAAACCAGGAACGAAGGACGTTTTACCATTGGAGGAGAAAGAGGGCTCATGGAATCAGTTAGAAGAAAGAGAAAGTGAAGAGCCCGCAACACTTAAGACACTTCTCCACCCAACGGCCTTGCACGAAATAGAGACACTCAATGGCGACCTGCATCTACAAATCAACACAAAAACAACAGAAGAAAGGGAGAAACGGGACAACTTAAGGGCCAGGGAACAGGAGAAACCAAAATACCAACAGGAAAGGGAAAGTCTATTTGAAAAACCAGGTACCGGTGAGAAAGAAGAAACCTTGGGTGGTACACAAACAGGGATGGATAAGATAAATAAAACACTGCGGGAAATAGATACTACACTAGTTTCAAATTTGGAGAAAGGAGATACATCTGAATCAGACAATATAACATCTACAAATCCACTTCTGGAGCCCGACCCGATAGTAAACGACGAGACTATACGGGAACGACATCTGAGCAAAACGGAGGAAAACACACACTCAGTTGATCAACCAATCCCGTCCAAAGCGCCGACTCCAGTTCAGGCCCAAATGAAAAAACACGGACAGAATCACCATCAAAACCAGTGGGGCCATGAACCACTTAGTCCTCGACCAGATACGACGGAACATCGAAGTCGCTTACTTGACACTGTTGCACCATCACAAAATCTGGGGGGAAACAAGACAACAATTATAATTGACGCCCCTTTAAGGAGAACTTCAACGCAGCAATATTCTTCGAGCTCAGCGGAACACTTAAACAAAAAGACTGACCTACTTTCCATCATGTCATCTGTAAATATAGCACTCGCTCCATTCATGAAGCTCTATGAAGCCATCGCCGACTCACTGAAGGATCACACCAGCATCCAAGCAATGATGTACAGCAAAGTCATCTTTTTAGAAGCATATATCATGGCTTTAGAAGCCAGGAAAAAAAACAACCAAGAAGAGAACCAAGATACATCAGCCATGCCCAACCAAATATGTGGGAAAGATGAGGCTCACGCAACGAAGACAAAAACTATAGAAACTCAAACAATTATCACGATAGACTTAACAGAGAGCAAATCATCCACAGAAAAAGTCACTAAAGTAGTTCAGATGAATACCCGTCTAGGACAATCAGAGTGTACACTGAACTCAAACAAACCAGAAATCACAATTGAAGTACCTGGAGACCAACTTCAGGGAGGAGAAATTGTTCAAAAAAAAAAAGAGGGAACAAAATCGTTACCTAAGCTGCCTAAGACACGTACAGAATCAGTAGAGGCGATTTTTCAAGTCTTTAAGCGGCCTGCAAGCCACAAAGATAAAGTACGCATGGAGGAGAACTTAGATATAAATATAGAACCCATGAACAAACAGGAAAACTCGGAAACGAATAAGACAGCACCACCGAAGATAACTTATGACTTTCTGGAAAACGATGAACTAATGAACCTGAGTCAATACGTGTCAGAAGACTCTACCTCAGATTCAAGCCCAAAGAAAACCTCCAAAAGTCTGTATTCACAATTGGCCGGTAAAAGCAATAAAGCAGACAACAAAGCAGAGGTAAACTCACAATGGACCGAACAACGCCAAAAACAAAAATTGGTAAAGACACGTAGCAGAGACAAAAACGAAATCAAGGTCACTGAAACGGTGAGACAAAAAATTCTGAAACAAATGATGGATACAAAAAAGGAGAGAGAAAGGGCGAGATCAAGAACACCAGATCAACGGAGTGGCAGAACTCTAAAGAAGGTAGACCACTATTCCCGCGCAAGACAAGAGGCCCGCGAGGGAGAACGCTCAAATCTAACACAGCAAGTCGATTTTCAGTATCGCCAAGATGAGCAAGAGAGCGAAAGCAAAAACTTAAGAGGATATACGCCAACGAGCAAGGACATGAAATATAAACATGACAAACGAGGGAAAAATGAAAAGAACATCACAACTTCATCACGTGGCTACGGAGAACTGAGTCCACAGCATAGAGACAGGACCAAGTGGCCCAACCCAAAGCCTAGGAAATGGGACCAAGCGAAATGGCAGATTAAAATAACGCAAGTAGAAGAAAATGAGGACAAGGTAACACTAAACAGAAATTCGGTATTAAAGTTGTTCAAATACATCCGAAACCTAAAATATATCAAATCAGAAGATTTATTAGTGGTAGAACCAAGTCATAGAAACACCAAGGCCAGAACTTACCTGCATATAGCGTCAACGAAGTTAAAAAACACCCTCCTTGAAAATAAAAGAGAACTAGAAAACATGGGATACGACTTAAGGGTGTACCAAGTGACGCAGACAAAGCAAAAACACGACAACAATGATAGGAAGAGGAAAGAATCTCCAGATAAAAACTTAAATAAACAGAGTAACTCCAACTTACAAACAAAGAAAAGTTACACAAGTTTCGAAGTTAAGGAAAAGACGGAAGAAATGAAAAAGCGAGAAGGTCAAAAATCATTGAAGTTAAAGGAAAACATCCAATATGGAAGAAACCGGACAGAAGACAAGAGACTTAGCCATAGTGACATGGAAATATCCTCGCGAAAACAGGAACGAAAACAAGAAGATCCAAGAAACATTCACAGAGCCAGGGAAACAGCGACTCGCAGGGAACAAAATCAGGAGCAACAACAAAAAAAAACTGAGAGCGAACCTTCACAAAAATGTGCCCCAATGAAAGGAATATGGTCCTGGCTGCCAAAAGCACTAACAGAAAAGAAGCAAAAATAGCAGTTTCCTGGAGTCGAGCACATTCAACGAGGGAAATGCAAGGGAGGAGAACAGAAGCAGACAATAAAAATGTGCTCGTGGAATACGAGAGGACATCTTCACCTCCTATCGGCTAGCGACATGACTTTAGGAGCATATGATTTAATATGCCTCCAAGAAACCTGGCTGTGTGAACCACCCTCTGCGAGGATTCGATTTAATCTTGGCACCCGCAAATAAGGGCCGTCTGGGAAGACCATCTTCAGGGCTCCTGATCGCCTGCAAAAATGGAAGTGGGATCACACTAGACGAGACATTGATTAGTAACCTGGAAATACTGATGGTGAAAGCCTCATGGACTCGCAAGACAAATAACAAAGAAAGCTATGGAAAAACACCATTAATTATAGCAAACATCTACTGGAATCCAGCATCTACAGAAACAACTACCTTCCTGGAGAAAATTGAAGAAGCACTGGATATAGCCATGGCGGAACACTTAGTAAACCACTTCATGATCTGCGGAGATCTAAACGCAATATGCTCTACAGATCCAGAGAAAGGAAGCAGTCAAGTAAACAGACAGCGGGGAGAACAGCGCGGAATACTATGGACCCGTCTGATGAAATCAAGAAATCTGCACAACTTACAAGAAGCCTTCCCTGACCCAAAGCATCTGCCAACATGGGAAAGAAATAATTCAAAGGCAACAATAGATTACATGTTCGTCACAGAACCGATCTTGGCTATAACAAAAGACTTTGGAATAATTAGAACAAGGGCCAGTGATCACAATTTGCTCTCAACTTCTTGGGAGGCATCTAGCCCCCCGAATGACTACATGAAAGCCGATATCATAGTCAACGGACAAGGAAATCGATTAAAACTATCAAAGGAGCACATTGTGGAACTAGAAAATCGATTTAATTCCATGACGGAAACAGCGGAGGAGAACAAAACTAACTATATCCCTCTTCTAACAAAGTACAAAAAAACTACATTTGTAAAAAAATTTGGTGGAAACCCACCAAAACATGTGTTCGATAAACCTTTGGTGGAGAAACGCCGCATCCTTCGCAAAATCCAACGAAGAGCAAAAATTAATGATACACCGGCAGCATACGAAGAAGCAGCGGCGGCAGCAAAGCACTACAAAGCCTGGGTTAGAGAACACAGGTTAAAACTCTACCAACAAGACTCGGAAAACATCTTGAAAATGATTAGTGGGAGAAACACAAGAGAATTCTGGAGCACCTTGAGAGCCACGACGGACGTTCAAGAAAAATCATTAATAAATGAGGTGGGAGAAACAACATGGGTAAAACACTTTGAAACAATGTACTTGGCTCCAACGAAACCCTCCAGCGAACCCGCTGGACACGAGCAAGGCCCATGGCTAAAAGTAGACGACTCCGAGGAGATCCGACTAAAGATATCAAGTCTAAAGAACTCAAGAGCCCCGGGGCCCGACGGGGTCACAAATGTGGACTTAAAAACAAATCCCGATGAGTGGGCAAGCCTTCTGAGTAAAATCTTCAGAAAATGTGCGGATTTGAGAACTATACCGTCGTCCTGGAAATCAGCAACAGTGGTACCCATTTTCAAAAAAGGTGACAAAAAGAATCCAATGAACTATAGACCAATTGCGCTCCTCGATGTCATAGGGAAAGTGTTTGGAGCAATGTTACTAGACCACTTTAAGCGATGGGCAGCAAAAGCTCCTTGTGAAGACCCATTTCAAACGGGATTTAAGAAAAACATGGGCACGACGGCCAATATTCTACTCCTTTCTGTCCTGAAAAATAAAGTCCTGGAAGGGGGCCCTAGCATCTTTGTGGCTTTCATCGACTTGACCCAGGCCTTTGATCGTATAGACAGGGCAAGGCTCTGGTCTAAACTGGAGGAATGGGACTGTCCTGCACCCTTGCTGAACCCAATTAAGGCACTATACACAGACACCAGCATGCGGATCCGTTTGGACCAAAACGGCTTATTATCAAACCAGATACCAACAGCTAGAGGTGTGAAACAGGGGTGTCCACTGGCCCCGGCCTTATTCTTAGCATTTATTGGTGATATAAATGGCTCAGACACAACTATACGATCTTTTCCACCGAAAATTTGTAAAACACCAATAACGAGGCTCTTATATGCGGACGACCTAGTACTTTTGGACCACACTCCCGTGGGACTACAGCGACAAATGGCAAGTCTGCAGAAGTATATGCAAGAAAACCGGCTAGAAATCAACATCAAAAAAACCAAATTGCTGAGATTCGGGAAGGCGACTAGAAAAAGCAAAGGACCGAGCTTAAATCTGGAGGGCGAACCAATTGATACAGTCTTGGTCTTTAAATACCTAGGAGTCACATTAGACAGTACAAAACAAGACAAAGCCATGCAAATAGCACTAACAACGAAAGTAAACCTAATGGCAGCCCAAGCCAGGGCAATAGATAGAAAGTTTGGCAGATACTCGCTGATACCAGTGCGAGAATTTTACAAGAAAAAAGTTATGCCAACTCTATCATATGGAGGCGATGCCATGATAAACCTGCCTTTAGATATCTGGACAAAAATGGAGTCAAAGTTTTGGAGAAAAGTCCTCATGCTGCCTAATTCAACATCAGGTGCCTCGATTCGTAAAGAGCTCAGCTTGCCGTCCCTTAAAAGCTCTGTCGAACAGGCAAAATTGATGCTTTATAGGAAATGTCGGATGGCGGAGCCTTCATCAATTTACAATTTGATAAATCAGGAACTCGAACGAACCAATACTGGAAGCCTAATGAAATGGAAAAACGACAACATCCAGGCGTTGGAACAAATTCAGGAGAACGAAGAAACACTAACCACCAACCCGAAATTAGTCCTTAAAAAACTAAGAGAATACGATTGGATACGAACTCTGGAAATTGCAGAAAAAAACAAGTTAACCGCACATCTGCCTCCAAACGTAAAAAGACTAAACGAACTACAAGAATTCATCAAAAAATTCCCTTGTAGGAAGGGGAGAGACATGTTACTACGTGCTCGCCTCAATCTCTTGCCAACAAACGAGATCTTGGCAATAAGAGGCAAATCTGAATCCAATTTCTGTCGTTTTTGCAATATACAAGAAATAGAGTCAATACGTCATTTATTGCTAAAATGTGCTGCAAACCAACAAGTAAGAAGCCGTTACCTGAGACATATTTTTTCGGACTTTACTATAGCTGACGAAGACACTTGTTGGGCTCGCTTAATGGGAGGAGACAAGACAAAATGGCAGATAGCTACGTACAAAATACTAGAATCACTAAATCTGCCACGGGCATAGTCCGCGAGGACGGCACATTTTAAGCAATATTTTAAAGCAACACTTTTAGCGACAGCACCAGCTTTATGCGAATTTTACGACAAAAAATCATTTTTGTAAAAATCTGTTGATTAAATACAAAAAAAAAAAAAAAAAAAAAAAAAAAATAAGGTTTACTGGGTGTGATATGTAAGGAGAGACTTTGTCAGAAAGTCTTTTTCATGAGAGGAGAGCAGATAGCTATGGCTATGTCTTTCAGAAAACAGATAGTCTGGATTTTGGGAGACTCGTAGATAAATTGGTTGGAGGTGCATGCAGATCGCTCTGGAGGGCTGCAAATCTTGGATTCCCTCATGTGGAAGTGCACTGCCATGGAGTGTGTGGAATAAAGTAGCTGGATTTGGTACCTCTTTGTGCTACTTTGGTGACAGAGCGTCACCCAGACATTATTATTATTCATTGGGGAAGGAACAGTTTAGGACGTGTCTCTGGAATCTCTTTGCAATTTGCAATGAAAGAAGGACTTGGGAAAGTCACGGACATGTTTCCAAACTCCGGAGTAATCTTTTCTCGTATAGCGCAGAGACAAATGTGGCTGTGTTTTCTTCATTTGGTCCACAAATGGAGAAAGTGAGGCGCAATGTAAACAAGGCTGCTTGTGCCTTTTTGAGAGATGTTGGCATGTCCTCTTTTCACAATGAAAATATTATGTTTCGTAGTACACACAATTTTTGCAGAGATGGAGTACATCTTACTTATGCTGGCAATCAGATTTTTCTGTGAAATATACAAAATGCGTTGCACCCCTTTTTGGAATTATAGCAATCCATTTTGCAGTAGGTGTTGACCATTTGAAGTTTTTGAAACACAAAAAAACCACAAAAAGGCTCTTTTCAGAGCTACCACTTCCTCCCAGAGAAAAGTGCAATTGTTCTGATAGGGCAGAACCCCAAAATGTTTAGATGTCCGCGGACTGTCTGCAGACTTTTAAAAATGCACAGGGCCCTGCAGCATTTCATTGACACTTCTATTTTTGAACTGTGAAAGGCGGCTCTGAAAAGAGCCTTTTTTATTTTGGTTTTTGTTGTTTTGCATTTGTTTTTGGATTTTCAGACATGACACATAAGAGAAGGAAGGGAAGGGAGGGTAAGGAAGGGGCACCGACCATAGGGATAAGAAAGGGCAGATGGAGAGAGGAAGATGTAGGGTGAGCCTTATTCAGGTAGTGGGCAGTCCTTCTCCTGCTCCCAGATAGCAGCCTCGAAAGCACTTTGAAGGATCTCCCCTGTGCAGAGTACTGCATTGCAGTACATACACAATACTGTAACCCTCGAAAGGTAAGGGTCAACAGCATCATGTATGGCCTGCTAGGCAGCTGGAGGTATGCGCTGCCCTACAGGAGTGTCTCTTGTGGTGGCAGGAGCGGAAACAGAGGATGCTGCAGGGGAACTCAACCTACACCGTTTATCGCAAGGTACAACCTTACGACTAACACCACCATGGAACGACCTTAGGTGTCGCTTCATTGAGGTAGTACCGTAGCTGTACAAACCCGGTTTGCCATGACTCAGCACTAACCGGCACTGAGTTCAGCGCACCTTGTTTGCACAAGCTTTCAGTACTCCATCAAGAGTGGCAAACAACCTCCACACCCAAGATGCACGGTGAGTGCTAGTAGTAGGGACTTCCACTACCTCGTCCTCGTCATCCTCTTCATCCTTCTCTGCATCCTCACTCCTGTTCCCCTCTGCAGGCCCGTGGTGGTGGTGGAGGCGGTGGGGATGATGCAGAGACAGAAATAGCAGCAGAAGGAGCCATGGATGCCATCAGGACAGCTGTCAGGAATTTTCCAAAAGTAGCAAAAGCAGGTTCACCAAGGATCAATGTCCAGCAATGCTCTGTCTTGCTCGGAAATCAAAAAGTAGAATGAGGATTAGCTCTGGGGTGTGGCCTTTGATAGGGGTGTTGGTGTGCGCTTCACCAAAAACAGGTTAAAAAACTATGTAGATCGCTAGGGACATTGTCTGGGACATGTGCAAGGGTGAACTTTCACAGTAAAATACTTTGGATTGCTCAAAAAAGCACTTTTTTGGTGCCTGGGGGCCCGGACAGTGTTCGCGAACAAGGACCCACGCTTAGCGTGGGTGCGGTCAAATGATGATGTTGCGGACACGTTCGCGAATGGGACGGGTGTCCGTAGGACACCAAATGTGCGGGGTCGGGTGTACGCATGCGTGCAGGTGTTATACAGACAGTGTTCATGTCCCAGAACTAATTAGAAGTGTGACACACGTGCAGCGGACAGTTACGGACAGGCACGATGTTCGTAGGACCCAAGGGTGTGATACGCATGCATGCGGGTGTTCTATGGACAGTGTTCAGGTCCCCAAACAAATGTGCATCACAACTTTGCGGACAGGCAGACGGGTTATGTGTTATACAGACATATTAATTCTGGTTGCAGCAATGCGAACAGGGGGTATGTTCTTAGGACTCTTTATTTTGAATAGTTGAGGACATGCGGATGGATTTAGTCTCCTGCAGACAACCCCATTTTGATTGTGGACAGTGCAAACAGGTATTGTGTCCTTAGGACAACCCTATTTTGGTTAATTGTAGACATGCAGACATTTTATGTGTCCTAAGGACACCTCCATTTTGACTACGGACAGTACGAGCAGGTATAATGTCCTTAGGACACCCCCATTTTGGTTAATTGCGGACATCCCGGAAACCCGTGCCGTCCGTGGACACCCTAACTGCATTTTTTTTAAAACAAGACACAGAGGCATATAGTAACAGCACACATAATATTTTACTATTGCATAAAAATATAAAAATTATGAAAGAGAGGGAGAAGCAGAAATTGATAAAAATACAATGTACATAACCTAACTGATTATCTTCATGCACAGAAATGATTGCTATGCTTCAAAGCTGCTACTTCCCCTATGTATAAGTATCACATGATGTGACTGGACCCTAAGGAAAGTAGTGTGAGTACAATGTTTCCTCCACACAAACCATCAACTCTCTACAAAACCTCCACCTCACAACCTCTCATAACTCCCTCAACCAGGACACTCCTGAACATACACAGGACAAGCGCCATACTACCACTTCTAAAAACACAGCTACTACGTCTAATAGTATAGATAGTCCCAAAATCAAGGGAGCCTTGATCAACGCTAGATCACTAGTAGCTCATGCTACAGAAATTGCAGAGCTCATCCTTATAGAAGACCTTATAGAAGACCTTGACTTCCTTGCAATCACCGAGACCTGGCTACACCCAGCAGCAGAGGAGGGGGTGTCGCCATCATCCATAAGTGCAGTCTTACCATGAGACTAGCTATCTCTACCAATGCCCTCTCACGTGAAACACTAGCAGTCAAAATTCCAATCACTAATACCCAAACCCTTAATATCTATCTGATCGACCGCCCACCAGGCCCCATCGGCACCTTCGATGAAGACCTCAACTCTATTCTATCCAGCAACCTCAAAAGCTCCACTCAAGTTCTCACCTTGGGAGACTTTAACTTGGGTTATAACGACCCGGAAGACCATTCGGCTAGCACTATAGTTAACACTCTTACTGAATTAGGCTTTGTGCAAAGATGCACGGCACCCACGCACTCGAAAGGTAGAACACTTGATTGGGTGGCCGACTACAATTGCCTAGCGAATATCACAAATATCTCTCCCCTAGCCTGGACTGACCACCACTTGGTATTATTCATGCTTTCTACTGATAGACCTCCAACCCCGCCGACCACTAAGGCCCCACCCATTCTCACTAGAAACAAGAAGAACATGACATCGGAAAGGCTCCTCCCAAACCTTCTCTCCACACTCAACTCACTTCCTGACAACCTGGACCCAGAGTCCCTGGTTGAAGAATACAACAAGATTATGACCACCTCGCTGGACTGCATCGCTCCCCTTAAACTTAGATCTAGTAAACCAAAAACGCACCTCAACAAATGGTACACACCATTCCTCAAACACCTAAGGCAGCAAAAAAGAAACTGCGAGGCCATTTGGAAAAAAACCCTGTCAATCTCTAACAAAGTCAAACTCTCCAAACTAGCTGCACTTTACAAAAAAGAAATCTACCTAGCCAAACGAGCCTCCTTTGACTCCCGCATATCCCAAGCTAAATCCAACATGAAAGAACTCTTCTCCATCCTTATAGAAACCCCTAAAGCTCCCCTTGACCCCTGTACAAAAGATAAAAACTGGTGCTCAGAAATTCAAAGTGCCTTAGTGCACAAGATCACAATCCTTCAAAGCAAAATCTCCAGCAAAAGAGCCTCCTTGAATGACACCCTCCCATCAAAAAATCCGGACAAGCTCATGCCTACAGATCTCACCCGCTTCCAGTTTTCCAAAGTCAACATACTCGAAGTTGAAAAAATTATCCTGTCCTTGAAACCTACTAATTGCCAAGGAGACCTGTGCCCTCCACAGCTCATCAAAGACGCTGCCCGCGACCTCTCCCCGTTCATTACAAAATTGATTAATGCCTCCTTCACCACTGGCTCCATCCCCACCAACTTAAAACAATCCTGGGTACTCCCATTACTGAAAAAACCCACACTTGACCCAGCCATACCTACAAATTACCATCCCATAACGACTGTTCCCTTTCTACTAAAAATCTTGGATAAGGTTGCCTATGTACAAATACAGAAGCACCTGGAAGAGCACAACCTCCTAGGATCTAAACAATCTGGGTTCCGTCCCCAACACGGGACCGAAACTGCACTTATTGACTTGAAAGCGGAGATTGATATGCTCAGAGACAATGGGCAGGCTGCCCTACTCCTCCTCCTTGACTTATCTACAGCTTTTGATTTGGTCGATCATTCTGTCCTATGCTCACACCT
Organism: Ambystoma mexicanum; assembly: GCF_040938575.1. Lineage (NCBI taxonomy): Eukaryota > Metazoa > Chordata > Amphibia > Caudata > Ambystomatidae > Ambystoma > Ambystoma mexicanum. The sequence goes on from NC_090924.1 coordinate 1,047,049,108, forward strand.
CCACACTTCAGCTCACTTTTCCACTGAGGCCATCACCTGGATCACATCCTTCCTTAACGGCAGGACCATGAGGGTCTTCTCGCCTACGGCGGCAGCAGATCCCATACCCATCACTTGCGGGGTACCTCAGGGCTCCTGTGTCTCCCCTACACTATACAACATATCTACCAAGCCCAAGGATCATCTCGGTATCACCTACACTAACTATGCAGATGATACCCAGATCCCCCTTCCGCTTTCTGGAGATTATGAAAAGGATTTGGCCTTGTTAAATAGAGTGTATATCATCATTCAGGCATGGATGGCTACGCATGGACTATGCCTGAATGATGATAAAACAGAACCTATCATCCTAGGTTCCACATTCAGCCTAAAGAAACTTGGCCCGGTCTATAACTCCTTCACGATTGATGGGAACAACATCAAAGTCGGTCAGGAGGTCAAAACATTGGGATGCAACCTGGACGTCAATTTTTCTTTCAAAAGACAAGTGAGCTCCCTTGCATCTTCCATGGCCTATACGTGTAAATTAATCCGCGCAGCTAAACCTTTCCTGTCGGACACTAGCTGCCTGACTCTCGCCAGAGCCCTCATACTGTCTCGCCTCGACTACTGCAACGCCCTTTACCTGGGATCCTCCAAGGCCACCACCAGAAAACTGCAAACCCTCCAGAACAACACTCTCAGAGCAGCTCTGGGCATCTCCAGAAGAGAACACATTACAGGACTTAGCCAACAGAAGAACTGGCTTTCCACCAGAGATAAATTCTCTTAAAAACGGCATCACTCACCCATAAGTCTCTTAATAATGCTGCCCCAACTTACCTGATTACCAGATTCCACAGACAGTCCTCCTTAAGACCCGTCAGAATTGCATACAAAGACTGTTTAACCATTCCCAACTACAAACGTGCCACCATAGGGGGCAACGGTTTTCAGGTAAAAGCAGCCACACTATGGAATTCCCTGCCTCCAAACCTTAGAGCGGACTTGCCCTATCAGAACTTCCGCTCCAAGGTAATCTCCTGGCTGAAATTGGAGGCCCACTAAGACAATGAAGTGCCCAGCGCCACCTGCACACTTTTGTAACCACGTGTGCTTCCTGCATATATGTATATAACGGCCTGCTGGCTTCACTGCTGCTATGTATATAACTTTGGTGTTCTGTATTCTTGTACTATGTATATTCTGTATATTCTTTGTGTATTGTAACCAAGCTTCGAAAATTCTTGTAAAGGCTGCGCCCCGATGCCCCCGGGTACGTTCGCGCATTATAAATAATAAAACAAACAAACAAACAATATATACAAATATGAGCATATTCAGGGAAAGTACAGTAATCCAAAAACAGCAGAACTATCAGAAAGTGTTGATAACCTTACTGATTATCTTCATGCACAGAAGGATTGCTGTCTTTCAAGCCTGTGTCTTCCCCTATGTATATGTTTCATATGATGTGACTGGACGCTAAGGGAATTACTGTAAGAACATATTTGAAGGGTAAGTCTACAAATATAGTACCTTTTGAATGTTTAGTTCCTGACTGTTACTGAAGAAAACCATGTGGCCTAGATATGTCAGTAAAGGAAAAAAGAGGGAGCCAGAAATGTGATGTCATCAGTGATGTCATCAATGACATTTGTGATGTCATCTTTGATATACTGGGTGTTAGTCTTAGTAATGCATGGTGGTGGCACGAGTTATGGTTGCTTAGCTTACCATAACTGGTGAATTTCAGGGGGTTTCGGTTTTACTTGTAACCATAGCGACCCTTTAACACATGTTTTCACTGAATTACATCGGTTTTTAGTAGCGCAACTTAACCATAATGTCCCATTAACAACGTGTTTTCACTGAATATAGGTTATATAAATATTATATTGAGCCAAGAAATACACCCAACAAGTCTGAAAGCTATTCCCACACTGCACCAACCATAGTCACTGTGAAATCCTATGCTCTGTTCCAGCTTAAATCATCATGCCAGGGTCAAATCTTTCTACTTAGAGCATAGCTTTTTCTTCATCAAAACCTAATGTAAAATAACAAAGCAGCCCCTATCACAGGAAGTAAGGGTGTGGCATAAGAAAATCAGAGGAGGCTGTTCCACCACGAGCCAGATTACTGAAAAATACCAGAAGTGCAAAGGCATTTTGCTCATGTGCAAATGGCTTTTGGATAGGTGCAATTACATTGATCCATGTGCAATTGAATCTATGCTGCATTTGCGCAAGTGCTAGTGCAATTGTGCATGCACAGTCATCATTTGCACATCCTCAAAATGTATTTACGCTCTTGCAATATTTAGGCAATCCTGCAAAAAATTATCATTCTGAATTGGGACCACATTACCTCGGCAACACAAAAGAAGTATATGAATGACACAGGGCCAGAAGCACATGTTTTCTTAATTACTTGAAAACCCTCTTCTGCTTGCACTACGAAATGGATCTCTCTTGCCATATTTTGCTTTTCTAATATACAAGTAATCGAGCATTGTAGATGCCATACAGACGTTTATAGGACTCACAAGTATTCCACACGTTGTTTCTTTTCACACATTACAGTCTCATGGTTACATAACGATCATACTTGACTTGTATGCTCCCTGCCAGAGGATGAATACATATAAATAACACCCAAATACCACACATGCCTCAGGTCATATGTGATCAACTGACAGTTGACTTCACAATATATTTTTTGACTCATGTTTTTCATCCTTAGTTCGCTGCTATCAGACAAATATGTGAAGATATTTAATGAAGGTGCAAATAAATCATCTTGCAGCCATACTCCATCTAATTTGGACGTGGCTCTCTGATCTTCCCAAAGCTGTTGTGTTTCCTGGTACGCATGAATAGTGTAGTAATCACATATGGATTACTCTCCCTAGGGACTACACCATTCTAAAGCAGGGGCTCCAACCTGTGTTAGAAAGAGCTATTTGTAGTTAATGGCCATTACGAGGTAGTTACTGGTGAGAGTCACTGGGGCAGTGATGTCCTTGAGTATGTACCAAGATTTATTTGGGTGCTTTGTTTGATCTTTATATACAAAAGGAACAACATATGCATTTACCAAGATACCAATACCTTGAAAAACATCTGTATTTTTTATTTTTATTTTAAAAATATTTTAAACTTGTTTATCTAGCGGCTGTTAAGGTAGCTCAGAGGGTTCAGCACTCATGGCTACAATCTGTGTGTGATCTGTAGGTCGCAAGTTTGAATCTCAGAAAGGCCAACTCAGCCTTTCATCCTTCAGAGGTTGATAAATCAGTACCAACTCCATAAGTGCTATATAAATAACATATCATTATTTAGTTATTTTTTGTTTGCAGCTGTCTCCTAAAAATTGTCAAGCATATCAGAATGTAGGAAACCAATCGAGGCATTGAATGTGAAGGCCGACACTGCATGGTATCCACCAGTGCTCAGTAGTTTGGTGTGTAGGTTGAAACAGCAACAGCAGTCTGAGGATGTCAGACGGGATCAAAGTTTTGATTTCTGGAATTACATGTCTGAAAAAGGCAGATTTGCATAGAGAGGCAAACACACTGGCTGACACTGGAGATACCCTCTCTGCCATAGCGTTTGCACCTAATTTCACGCTTGATATGGCAGACATAAATTCAGGACAATTTTTATTTATTTATTTATTAGATATACTTTTAGCCTAAAAGGCTTTGTATAACATAGAAACATACAACATGTATAGGTAATCAATGCTAGAGCTAAAATTACACAATTCTAAGATATAACATCCAATGCACATTAAAATACATCTTTCAATACATTTTAAAATCGCCACAATCTTAACATAAAAAATAACAAAGTAATATATTAAATTAGTATTATTACCTCTCATAAAAGACATCCATAATTCAGTTGTGTGCGTCATGTCAATTGCATTATTAAAAGATTTAAAAGATTTTGTTCTAATCGCAGTCAGGCTTTCACAATTCATGATTAAGTGATAAAGTGACTCAGAAACATTGTTGCCACATAGGCAACATTTCCTCTTTTCATGTGGGATACCTGTAATGTCGCCTTTGGTTGCCAGTGCTTCCGTCCTATTGAATTTCATTAGAAGATAAGTACGAAAAGTGCTAGTGCTAGGATATGCCACAATATATTTTGGGGCGTGATTCTAGTTAGATACTCTTCGAGATATGGACCACTATTTGACTTTGAGGCAATATTGGTTACATTTTGCTCATTCCAAGACTCAAACACTTTCTTTTTTATGTCCCTTTTTTGAGCAGCGATTGTTAGCATTCCCGGAGTGCTCCCAGGCAACCATTTCTATAAGATCTTTGCAAGTAGCCAAGAGTACCAACAAGCATATTGCCTTCTAAGCAAAGATACGCTTGCACGTATGGTGCAATAATTGCATCATTTGCTAGGGTAACCACCTTTTCGTAAGTCAATACACATTGGCAAGTATAGGCGCACCAAATGCCTTTGATGGCTAACTCCAAATACAGGTATTCTACACTGAGATTGTGTGGTAACCGGAATAACTTCCTCAAAAGTTTGGCCTCAAATGCCACCATGCGTTTGACAAAAGAGTGACCCCATATCTCAGCAGCGTATAGGATCATTGACTGTATTTTAGCCAAATAGATATTTACAACCGAAGTGACAGAGTAGCCACTATTTCGACCAATAAAGGCACTCAAGGCATTCGTGGACACAATACACCGATTCTGAAGTGCTGACCATTGGGATTCCCATGTGAGCTTCTCGTCTACAATAATACCAAGATATTTGTATGATGTAACTTGTTCCAATTTTTTTTAGGCCAAATTCCACAAATATCTCTTAGGTCTACGTTTTTTTTTAGAAAATACCATAATTTTGCTTTTATCAATATTGATGATCAGACCATTGGCGGCAGAATAAGCCACCAGGGAATCAAGCATATGCTGAAGACCGGCTGGTGTATAATCCAGTATCAACAGGTCGTCCGCATAAGCGAGCCACCCAACAATCACACCATTTACTTTCACAGGATTGGCATTGGTTAGATTAAAGGCGTTCATCATATCGGACAAGAAGAGGTTGAAGAAGATTGCCGCTTTCATGCACCCCTGTTTCACCCCACAACAAGTTGCCATCTTTTTCGATAACCTGCCAGCAGCATTGGGTCTTATTCTTACCGAGGTATCTGTATGAAGCAACATCAACATCTGCAAAAGACCTTGTGGAATTCCCCAAGAGTTAAGTATTTGCCACAATTTATTGCGTAGAATAGTATCAAATGCGGCAGAGACATCTATGTAGGCACAATATACGTCTAGATGCCGTTTGGCCCAAGCATGCTCAATTGCAGATGTTAATATCAATAGGTTATGCGTAGTGCTATCACAAAAACCTATTTGATTTGATGGTAAAATATTAGAAGCGGCAATCCATATATTCAATTCTTTGAGCAGAACCTTGGTGAAGATCTTGGAGGAAACATCAAGCATTGCTAGCATTCTAAAATTAGCCGGGTTGTCCCAGGATCCTTTTTTATGTACTGTTAGAATATGGCTTGTTTGCCACGATGGGGGAATCACACCCAACCTACCAACTTGTTCAAATAACAAAAATAATGCCTCACCCCATAGAACTGGTTGTTTTTTAATGACTAGGTTGCAGACACCATCAGGGCCTGCCACCCGGGAATTTTTCAGTTTGTCAATGATCCTAACAATATCGGTTCCAGATACATTGGAATCCCATGTGGCATCCGGCAATGGGAGAATGTTGATGGACAGTTCAATTTTACCCAATGTATCTTTAATGTATAGGGCCCATGTATCCTCAGAAATACAGTTAATGGACAGATCACGTTATTTATGTTTTCTAAGGAGATGCCAGACACCTTGGTTGTTATTAGACAGAGCCATTGTTGCAATTTTTTTCCATAAATCTATTTCAGTTTCCCTTTTATGTAGCTTAACCCACTTTTTGTAATCTGTTTTAAGTGTTTTAATGTGACATGCAACAGCCTGGACAGATAATGTTGGATCAGTTGTCTTCACTACCATTCTAATTGCATTACGAAGGTGCTCTTTTGCTACTCTAATTATATTGTCATTGCCCATCCTACGAGGTAACACAATATTAGTCCGTTCTCCAGCAGATTTATAGGTTCTACGTTCACACACATGCTCCCGGATATTCTGCATACGTAGAATAAATTTGGAAAGAATTTGGCTCGCAGACTTTAAACCCTAGGCCCCATCCTTAATAAACTCAGGTAACAGAACAGATACAACATGGGTGACAGTCTCAAGGTTACGACTATACCAAACTATTCTGTTTTTACCTTCATTCACCTGGATCATCCTATTTTCATCATGGTTGGTTCCAACATCACATTTACCTGGGAATACATAAAAAAGGCAAAGTGGAAGGTGATCACTTTCTTCAGGTTCCACAATACTCATATCCCTTATAGAGTGGAGGCCCAAGTTGTTAGTTAAGATATAATCAAGGATGGCTGCTGATCTTCCTTCAACCCTGGTATATTTCATTGTGGCATCGCCTGGAATGAGTCGATTTAGTTTTACTAGACCATGGCTATTGGTGAGATTAGCCGATTTATAGCCTTGCCTGTTAGATTCCTGGACGGTTGCTGATCTCATCAGTCCATCATTCGTTTTAAGGTTATTGCTGAGGTCACCAATTTTAGCATTCAAGTCACCTAGTAGCCAGATTGAATAGCGATGACTATACATAGTTAAGACAGCATCTACAGTACGCACATTTTCAATAGTATGGACCATATTGGGGGGATCGTATACATTAATAACTATTACGACTTCCAATAGCCAAGTTAGTTTTGCGACTAACACGTGTTGGGTGGACAGAGGGAGCTTTACAATCTTCCATGGTGATTGGTCAGATATCAACAATACCCCTTTTGGATGGCCAAGAGGGCCCTTAGTGGCTACCTGGTGTACGGTACTTCTATCGTCTAGTTGGATCTCAGAGGACAACCAAGTTTCTTGGAGTGCAACAATTTTAAAAATTGACAGGTGTTCGATAAGGCCCTCCGCCTCAAATAAATGTGAGTATCCTCTTGTGTTCCACAAATATAAAAGTTGTAAAGAGTGCAGTCAATTGCGGGACTCTGCAAAATGGGATTTGAATGTCAGTGGTAACCATTGCCAGTATCCTTCAGGAATGTTGTCTGTGCCACTATTACCCACATTCATTGCAGGGGGATTTCTTGTAAGAGGAACAGGTGGATTTAACCGATGGGTTGCTGGGCCTTTCCCACAATTCACCATTGGCTCATGTTCCTACAATTTTTAAAATCTCAGCCATATGACTCTCTGCACACTTCACAATTGCATCGTCTGTGAAAGTACGTTTACTTTTCATCAAATTAGCAACTTTTGAGGATGCCTCTCTAACAGCATGTGCATTGTAGCGTTTAGTTTACCTACTTTTTAGCATGTTTGGGAACATTATTATCTTTTTTCACACTGTAACTCGGCACCGTAGATTATAGATGCACATTTTCTTTTTATGAAAAAATAATTGGTTTGTGTTGTGTATGGCTTGCCTAGGCAAGAAGGAATGTTGTGATGTCATGTGAAGTGTTGATGCCTGAATGTGAGAATGTGTGGGTGAAGGTTCTAACCCAGGCAGTTGGTAAGCCCCCTGCCTGGGTGATGGGCTGCCAGTGCTATACACAATTTATATGTAACTTAAGTAACTGCTTGTAAAGTATCTTGAAGAGCTGGTAATAAACCTTACAAGTCATCTTGGGACAGATCCGGATAGTGGTTCTGGATGGGCAAGAATGCTTCCACAGTACGGCGTGGGACAGATCCGGATAGCGGTGTTGGTGATTTTCGAGAAGCCGGCAAGATTTAATTTTTTATTTTTAAATGGTGGAATGTGACGTTTATAAGGTGTATCCTTTTATCTTGAGTATCGGTGTGGTTAACAGACAAAGGAAATATTCTATTTGAAATGTGCAATGTTGAGTACGCCTAGATTTTGAGCAATAATGTAGATAGCTAGGGAATTCCAAATGTATGCCAAGGTTACTTTAGTTGAGAGTTTGGATCAACTGTAGACGGGTGCCTGAATGGACGGTTTGGATGGTTTCGGATGTGTAGTGGCATTAAAAGTTTGCGCTTAACTTTCATTGAGGATTTGCAGCTTTTAGGTTGCTTGGATGCGCCATGTACTTTTAGCTTAAATTAAAATGTTTGGTATGCTGCAAAGTGGGTATGGCAGGCATTGTTACATATGCATGTAGACTTCACCATTTCGAGGCTTTGCAGGGGATGTTGCTAGGATGCAACATGGACACCTTGATTGAAAAAACAAAATACAAGTTTGGATTAGGGCACATGACAAAGGATGTCTTAGTCTTGGAGTAGGCACCAACAAAATGTAATTGGTACATTGTAACATGAAGTATGTGTAAACAGGTGACTGATGTATGCTTCTCCGTCATATCATGGGAGATAAGTCGAACTAGGGGTAGCGCCTCTGGTTTGTTATTTAGTATGGGTGTGGATGAATATATCAAAAGGTAGTCTAGGAGGTATCACTTATGTTGCTTGGTAAGCTTGGAGGAAGCATGTGCCAGGTGTATGAGTGTGGTTGCGCTGACGGTACATGTGTACCAGGTTAGCATGTATGACATCTGTTGGTGAGTGCCGTACCTATTAGTTTGGTTTCACTGATGATGTGCTAATTACCAGGTCAGTGCAGGTAGTGATGTGGTAACAGGGAGGTAGCGCCCCCTGTCAGAGTATGGGCGTGATGGTGGTTGAAGTCACGCAAGGTCAAAGGTATGCCTGCTATGGGTGGTAGCGCCACCAGTTAGAGTGTGGGTGTGACTGTGGTTTGAGTCACGCAGGGGCATATGTTCTGGAAGGTAGTGCCCCTAGTTAAAGTCAGGGCGTGACTGTGGTTGAAGTCACGCACGGTCACACATGTGCTTTGTGCTTAGTGGTTTTCAGACCACTTTTTTTTGTTTTCTTGCACATAGACAGCTGCCATTTACAGTACTGTGTGTGCTATTACAACTCCTTCCATCTTTATCAGGGTTCTGAGGTGTTCCAATTTTTTTGGTTGATGGGTTTGGCGGGTCTGGCCAGTGCATCGGGTGTTTCGTGAGTTGAAAAGTGAAGTGCACAGGTTGTGGTGCATGCCCTGGTGATCTGAGTCCGCGTGAATGATTGGTGTGTGTGAGAGGAGATGGGTTGTGAAGGTTCTGTGTGTGTTCGTGCCAATGCAAAGGGGGGAGATGTGTTGTGTGGCGCTTCGGTTGTGTGTGGTGTGCCAATGCAAAGGGGGGAGATGTGTTGTGTATGGCTTGCCTAGGCAAGAAGGAATGTTGTGATGTCATGTGGAGTGTTAATGCCTGAATTTGAGAATAGGTGGGTGAAGGTTCTAAACCAGGCAGTTGGTAAGCCCCCTGCCTGGGTGATGGGATGCCAGTGTTATTGTCCTATATGCAACTTATATGTAACTTAAGTAACTGCTTGTAAGGTATCTTGAAGAGCTGGTAATCAACCTTGCAAGTCATCTTAAGAAGGCTGGAGGCTGCTTATTTATAGAGCCCCACTTTGGATGGAAATGGTACATCTTTTGCCTTTTGTTGGATAGTGCGTCTCATCAGCATCTAGGATTTCAACAAGAGTAGTTTATTTTTTTCCTTTTGGGCTGCATGTGGAAACTTAATCAGAGGAGTATTTCAATCAACATGTAATACAGTTTTGAAAAAATTCAGTATATGCCTCGTTCTAATTTGGCATTTTAGCGCATCCCCAATTCATGCAAATTACTCACATGCCATGTCACAGAATTCAGCCGAGGAAAAGTAAGCCATTGCCTACTTTGTTGACTACCCTTAAATGTTTTTATGTCAAAATGATTGGCAAGATTAAACAAATAAACATGTGGAAACCATGTGATAAAGTTTCATGCAAAAAAGTGTCAATCAAATCAATAAAATAACATTCGGTTGTATAGCGATTACCTGAAATGTGCACAACTTGTTTAACAACCAAACTAGACACCATAAGAATCATTATATTAACATTATTTTAGCAAAGAGAGTCTTATTCATAATGTGTGGTGACCTGACAGCTGTCTGCCCTTTATGAAGGAGGCAGTATCACAGAGAACAGTTTATAGGATTGCTGCCTCTCCCTGCAGGAATCATGCAGGTCAATTTGGTGCATGACCAATGGCCCAAGGCTGGTTTGCACATACAACCCTCTCAGACATGTTGAGGGCTCAAGAATCACAAAAATTTAAATGACAATGATGACATATTGTTTGCAATGGCATCAACATGTTTTTACAATGTCAGTGATGGAATGTTCCATTTGTTAGAGAATTACTTGCTATAGTAATGTTTATTTATATAGCGCCTATACACAGGAAAGTGTTTCAAAGCGCTCAAGGAGGGTGGGAACATGGGGATCAAAACAACAGTCACTCAGAGCCCTTGAATTTCTGAGATGATAAAGGTCTGTATAGGCAGATTAAGAGCAGATGGTACATTTAACAGTTTAGATACAGCAAATGTGTCTAGCGGTGATTCTGCATCTTTTTCAAGTGCAAATTAAGGGGTGAAGTCAAGGGAGAACAGAAAGAACGATCTTCAGGCAGGGCTGTACACAGATCGTGCAAGTACTGGCAGGGCAAGGGAGGGGCAGTGGACCAAGTGCACGCAGTCGGTAGGAACTGGTGAAGTGCAAAGAGAGAAACCCTCAAGGATTTATTACAAGTGCAGTGAGGGAGGTGAAGGGTCCTGAGGCAAGTGCAGAAGGACTGGTAGGGGTGTCTGGGACCTCTGAGACTCTGAGGTGCACCAGGTGGCCAGTCAGTAAGCTATATGGAAAGGAGGGAGAGAAGGAAGGGCAGAGAACATAACAATATCAGGCTCAAGACATAGGGTTGCTGGGAGGCTGTTCCAGAGGGAGGCTCCTGCTGAGGAAAGGGATCTCCCACCAAATCTCTGCTTACAGATCCGGGTCACTCGCAGAAGGTTGGAGGTAGATGAGCAGAGTGCTCGAGAGGCACAGTATTTAGGAAGGCAGCGTTGAAGGTTAGTGGGTGCCAGGCCCCAGAAAGCCTTGTGGACAATGCAGAGGGTCTTGAATTTGATCCTTGCAGCCACTGGGAGCCAGTGAAGGGATTTAATGTGGTCCCTGGGCTAGAGGCCAAGGATAAATCTTGTGGTTCTGTTCTGGATCCGGCTGCAGAGGGCACAGGGCAAAAGCAGGGTGGTTGAGGAAGAGGCTGTTGCAACAGTCCAGCCTTCAGAGAACCAGGGCTCTGGAGACAGTGAGCCTCTGGGGGAAAGTGAGAAAAGGTGGAGTGCCTCTGAGAAGGTGTAGTTGATAGTTAGATTTATTTATTACAATTACTTGTAAATTGTAGGGCGTTTTGCCCAATTTTTAGCAAAAACAGTGCTCGAAAAATGCATCATTTTAACCCAGTATTAAAAGGCAGAAAATCCCCTGTCCGAATTTGAACATATGCATACAGGTTTCCTACAGATCTCTGTAGATCTCCCATTTTGCGCACATAGTCAAAGGGGATCAACCCTATTCATTGTTTACCCATCCCATGCTCTCTTCAGTCTTCTCGCCTATATCCACCATACTATTTTGTACAGTGCTCTGTTACTTAGTAACTCGGTTTAAGCTATATTAATCCTATACATATCAAAATGTATACATAAAAAACATTGCTCACTTTTCTCATCCAATTTAGTTTATTCATACTCTTGTTTCATAAACCATAGGCTGAAACAGAACTCTCAAATCATGTTTTTTAGTTATGGCATTAATAGTGCATGCCATTTTACATTCCTGTTTAGTTTTATAAATGTAAGTGGACAACCACCAGAATGAAGTGCACCTATTCGATTTCAATATTTTCTTAAATGTAAAATTGCGGTTCCAGCTTGATTTCCTGTATTGGGACACACACAAAGGGGGGGCGCCTACATAATACAGCAAATTCATCTTAACTTTTAATATGATTGGGGTGCTACAGCCTTTAAAACAAAGAACACAGTATCTTCAACTAAAGAGAATTCACGGTGTGAACAGCAACACGTATCGCTGGCTGCATATATTTTCTTGCAAGCTGAGTAGAGTCTGATTAGATAGATACACTAGTCAGTTGTCCTATCTGGTTGATTTGTTCATCCCCACAACTTGCCACCTCTATGTACAAGATATAAAATTGAGTAACATAGAATGAGTTTTACCATCCATAGACAGTGATCTGAACAATTCCTTGTGGTACATGAGATGTGTAACGTGTGGTTGGTTCTAGGTTTGTTAGTTCATTAGAACCAGATGTTTTATTGTGGTACAAAAATAAGAAAACATTGACAATTCTGTACACTAACCTCACGGTGTGATTAGTTCTATATATGGGACGTCCATGAAAATTGGCAAAGGGACAGTATCCATATTGTTTGTTGTGATACAAACTGTTTTTTTACAAAAATAATGAATTATCAAACTGTTTTTGAACAGATTTCTGGTGAGTGTGCGTAGGATTTATTCAATCGTCGCACAGAGCATAGCTCAAGGCCAGTAAAACAGTACATTTTTCAAAGGACTTTCCCACTGGAGAACATTATTGTAAATCAGGCCCCATGTTTTCATTGTTACCACCATACTCATATAAAGGCGCATAGCATCTTGGGACCTCTTGCGATAAACTAAGTGTCATTCTGCGGGATTTGCTTAAAAGGCGAAGGGGCTGGCTTCTGAACTACTAGGGGCACCTTTGTAGTATCAATAGTATTAATAGGGCATTAGAAGTTTCAAAGTGTCTCTACCCTTCTCTTGCTCCACCCAGCTTCACCAGAACATTGAAGGCAATTACGATGCCAGAGAAGTATCTAGCAGGCAGACAGAAGGACCTGCCTCTTTGGTTGCTAAGTAATTCCTTTTCCCTTTAGTTGGCTCCCAGGTGCATAGGTGATAGCTGTCGTCGATAATATTGTTAAACTTTTGCTTCCACACTGCTTAGTTCAGCTGCTTCTGTTTACCCATCACTTGCTCTTAACTCGGCTTTTAGAATCGGCTTGGTATAGCCCAACCTACAGGTAGATAGAAGGAGCTCGCTCACTGGTTGGTATAGACATCCAGCTTCCTTTTGTTGGCTCTCAGGTGCATAGGTGATAGCTGGTGCCCATAATCGTGTTATATTTTTCCACAATGCTTAGTTCAGTTGCTCTGCTTACCTGCCACTTGCTCCTAACTCAGCTTTTAGAATCTGCTTTGAATATCGCAACCTACAGGTAGATAGGACCTCACTGGATGGTTGTCATAGAGGTCCATTTCCCTTTAGTTGGCTCACAGGTGCATAGGTGATAGCTGGTATGCATAATCGTGTTACATGTTTGTTGCCACACTGCTGAGTTCAGTTGTTTCTGCTAAACCACCATTTGCTTCAGCTTTTAGAATTTAAGTGTAATAGCGCAACCTACATGTAGTTAAAAGGAGCTGGCTCGACGGTTGGTAGAGAGCTCCATGTTCCTTTTTTGGCTCCTAGGAATATTACTTATAGCTGGTATCCACAATTGCATTTCCTGTTTGGTGCTACACTGCTGAGTTTGCGGCTTCTGTTCATCCACCACTTAGTCGCAACTCAGCTTTTAGAATATGCTTGGAATAGCCCATCATATATGAATCACTACCTGGATATTCCCCTTTGTATGTGCTCCTTGTAGATGGAGGTTGAGGAGACTTTCCCTTGGAAACAGCCCTGGAAAGGGATTCTTCCCACGGAATCCATGCATGCATGTAGAGTATACTCATGTGCGCACAACCGAGTTGGTATGGTTAATGAATATTAGCACATGGAAATTGTTATTGACCTCCTCCCAGTCAATCAGAATGTTTAGAGTGTAATCAATAACTACTGTTATTGACTGTGTTCTGAACATTCTATCTTCAAAAGCATACAGGGCAACAACTGCCCTGAAAATTAGCTAAAGATCTACCGCAAGCCCTGGTAAGCTACCATGAGGCATGTTCTCTCTTCCTCTCCATGACACTACCTTTGGTGAAACTTTGCCATGCTTCTTCACGCACTTTCTCCTAATCCCACATAGCATGAGTCATCACCACCTTGTTTCATATGCCTCTGAATGCCTGCCTTTCCAAACGTTTCTTCAAATGCACACTCCATCTATGTTGCTATTTTCGTTTTGTGTGATCAGAGTACCTTGTATCAAAAACCGAAATTAGGTGCCCTTACATCTGTTTTGTGTGATTTGATTGCTATTCCCAGTGCATCTGTTTTCTTGCTTCCCTTGGCTACTAGCCCGCCTAATGAGTTTGTGCCCGTACTGTGCAGCCCCTCCTCTTTCTTCCTCCTATCCTCTTCCACCCCATGGCACTCACCATATCCTCTATATTTCCTTTTTTTTGTTGTAAATTTGGTTTTATTAGTTTTACAGATACAAGTCATGCAAAGAAAGGATGCATTTAAGTACACAATTAACTATCTCGTAATGGAGAAGCGAACCCTTAAAATTCGATGTATTTAGTGTCTGTCCTGCAAACACCTTCTTCATACATAGGGTTTGTGCAAAAACATGACCTTGCCCCCTCCCCTTTCTCGCCCCCTCCCCCCTGGTCAGAACCTGTATTGCAGGTCGAGCAGCGTTCATCGTGTGGCGAGCAGCGTCAGTGTTCAATGCCGAAATTGCGTTGGTTATGAGAGTGTCTGTTGCAGAGCTCAACTTATACGTTGCCTAGGTCAATTCTTGTCCCTCTATCGCCGTGGTAGGAGTATTGTTATGAGATAAGCCGGTGGGCAGGTATATACTTTTATATTCCATCCATAAGATTTCAGTCTGAGGTAATTTTCCATGTAACGATGCTATTATATGTTCCATTATGCATATATTATTGGAAACATGGATCCATTCATTTTTCGTGGGGGTTGTAGCCGCTTTCCACCTCATTACTAGTGTTGCCCTAGCGGCTAATAGCAATTGTGGTGCTAGATCCTTGATCTTGACCCAGTCATCCTCATCTTTATCGAGGCCAAACAATATGAGGTAGGGAGTAGGTGTTCTGTCGATACCGTCGACTTCTTTGATCCAGCCCAGGACCTCCGACCAGTTGTATTCTGGGACATCCCCACCACATGTGCCAATAGTCCGCTCTGTTTCCGCATCCACGCCAGCATTCCGGGCTCATAGTCTGAAACATTTTAGATAATCTGACTGGATCATATTGCCATCTATGCAATAATTTGATTGCATGGCGTTTGTATTGATTTGAAATGGATATCCGTGTGGCTGCCTGGCATATGGTATCCCATAGGTCTGGAGTGAACTGTTCGGAGAAATCTGTTTCCCATCTGCTTTTCAATGAGTCCGTGTTCAACCCCTCCCCTTCTATCAGTGTTTTGTACATATCAGATATTAGGCCTTTCATTACAATTCTTGAGTCCAGTATTTTCTCAAAAGGGGTGAGTTCTCTCATTAATTTGGGTTTCCACGTGGCTCTTGTCAAAACCCCTTTTATCAGCAAGTATTGAAAGGTGGATAATGGGCCTATTCCGAGGGCTTTGGTTAGTTCAGGGAGAGAGATGAAGGAGTCTTTCCGTTGGAGTTGCCCTACTCTCTCTAATCCAGCCTCATACCATGATTGGAACCTTCCGACTTCTGGGATGTGGTCGTTGATTCCTGGGGACCATAAGTGGCTGAGGGGAGCCGGCCAGGTAGTGATGTTTTGCATGTTTTTGCCATGTGTCCAGATGTCCCAAATGGTCATTAGTATCGGGTGGACTTTGAGTTTTCTACAAATTCTTTTTTTAGGTGCCCATAACCATTCAGATACTGTGGCTGGTGTAAAATAATGGTTGTCCATATTGACCCACTGGGTGTCTGTTTGGTTACGGAGGTGTGGAATCAATACCCTAAGTTGGGCGGCTTCGTAATATTTTTGAAAATTGGGTAGCCCAACTCGACCTTTATCTTTTGGGAGTGTTAGGGTCTTATATGGAATTCTCGCTTTTTTCCCTTGCCATAGGAATTAGAGCATGGCCCTTTTGATCTCAGTAAAAAAGCTTTTTGGAATCCTTATGGGCATCGCTTGGAAAGGATATAGGAACCGGGGCAGGGATATCATCTTAATTGCATTAAGCCGGCCTAACCAGGATATTGTGAGCTTGTCCCATCTTGTCATGTCTAACCTAAATTGTTTCCTTAGGGGAGGGAAGTTTGCTTCAAATAAGTCACTTAGATTCTTCGTTATTTGTATCCCCAGGTATTGTAGTTGTGAGTGTTCGATATTGAGACCGAATGGGGAGAATCTGATGGTATTCTTGTCTTTTTGGCCTTGGAGGGGAAAGAGTGTGGACTTTGTCTTGTTTATTTTGAACCCTGAGAGTTTACCATATTCTATCATTCTAAGAGCTCAGGGGATGGAGACGGAGGGGTTCATGATGCGGAGGAGGATGTCATCTGCGTAGAGGGCAATTTTGTATTCTGTTGTCCCCAGTCGAATACCTTCTAGTGTGGAGTCTGCCCTTATTGCGATTGCCAGGGGCTCTAAGGAGAGGGCAAAGAGAATCGCCGAGAGGGGGCATCCTTGTCGGGTTACACGCTGCAGGTTGAACCAGCGTGAGTATTCCCCGTTCACAAAGATAGATGCCTTGGGGTCTGTATAAACTGCGTGTATCGCTCTCCTAAATCTATTGCCCATTCCCACCTTTCAGAGTACTGCTTCAAAGAACCCCCATTCCACCCTATCAAAGGCCTTTTCAGCATCGATGGAAAGCAGGGCCGGGTCATTCTCCATGGTCTGGGATGCGTGGATCAGGTGTAATGTTTTGCGGATTGTGTCTGCCCCTTGTCTGCCCAGTATGAACCCAACATGATCGGAGTGTATAAGTTGAGGAATGAGGGTTTCGAGCCTCGCTGCCAAGATTCTGGCGTATATCTTTGCGTCAAGGTTGAGTAGGGAGATGGAGCGGTATGAGGAACATTTCGGTGGATCCCTCCCAGCCTTGGGGATAACAGTGATCAATGCCTTGGTAAAGGAGTCTGGGGATTTCCCTGTGTCCATTATTTCATTGAAGAGGAGTGTCAGGAAGGGGGCCAGCACGGTGATGAAAGTTTTATAAAATCCGGCGGTGTAGCTGTCTTCGCCCGGGGACTTGCCCAATGTTAATCTTTTTATGGCGGCTTGGACCTCTAGTTCCGTAATAGGGGATTCTAGTGATTCGACCTCTAAATCAGGAATACCGGGTACATCTATTGAGGACAGATAGGACTCTGTCTGTGATCGCTCAGGGTCTACCTCAGAAGAATATAAAGTTTCATAAAAGTCGGCAAAATGTTCTGGGATGGTGGTGTGGGCGTGTGATGTGGGGGAGGTATCGTCTTTAATTTCTAATACTCCTCGCTCCGCTCTTTGTTCTTGCAGCCTGGTGGCGAGAGGTGCGTCGGCCTTATCGCCCTTCTCGTAGAATCTTTGTTTTAAAAATCTTAGTTTATGCACGACCTGTTCATGCTCCAATAGTTTCAGTTCGTTTTTTTTCTCTCTGGCTTTGTTCATCTTCTGAGGATCCACTTCTTTGCCTATTTTGGGTGTGCGTTCTAATTGGCAAATTTCAGTTCGGAGCCTTTGTTCAATAAGATTACATTCTCTCTTCTTTGATGAGCCTTCCCTTATTAAGATCCTCCTCCAGGTGGCCTTTCCGGCCTCCCACACTGTTTGGATACCTCTCCTTTGTCGTTTGTTTTGAAGAATTTGGAGATTTCTGTCTCCATTTCAGTTCTGAAAACGACATCCCTCCAAAGGCTCTCGTTGCAGCGCCATTTCCCACTCTTTTTAGGTAGGTCGGCCCACCGAATGTCTGTGAGGACCATGTCATGGTCGGACCAAGTGATCAGGGTTATCTTTGCCTGTGATGTTACTTCAGAGAGCTCTCTGAAGAGATACATGTAATCTATGCGGGTGTATGTATTATGGGGAGCAGAATAGAAACTGTAGCCTTGTTCTTCCGGATGAAGAGCTCTCTATGCATCTACCATGTTATACAGTTCCATCATATGAGCTAACTCAGTCGGTTCAGATCTATTCTGATGAGCCGTGGTAGGGTTCCCAGGATTCCAGTCTGTGGCCGGGTTCGCCCATTGATTGAAATCCCCCCCCAAGATGATGTGCCCGGTGGCTTCAAGTAGTATCTTAGGGATTGTTCTGGAGAGAAATCTAGACTGGCCTGTGTTCGGAGCGTACAAGGTGGCAATTGTGACGTTCAGATTACCAAGTTGCCCATTTACTAACATTGCTCGTCCTTCAACGTCTGACCATGTCTTGGTCATCACAAAATCTATACCTTTTCTAATGAGGATTCCCACCCCTCCCTTTCTGAGTGGGCCAGAGCCCCAAAATTCAGTTCCCACTCGTTTCCCAAGGATCCGTCGTTCATCTCCTTTTATGTATTTTGTTTCCTGGAGTAGAAGAATATCTAATCCGCTTCTACGACATTCTCTGGCTACAAGGGACCGTTTCGTCGGTGAGTTGAGCCCTTTAACATTGAATGTTCCAACGCTTAAGGAGACCGGTTCCCTTATATTAATGTTCGTAGCCATAGTTCTTTCTCGCTGGGAGTTGTCTCTTTGTATACACTCGGCGATGCTCTATGCTCACGAGCCGCACGCGGAATTGGCTGTTGTGGTTCATTATGTTTGCTGCTCTGACCTTCTTTGTTTCCTTAACTTTTCCCTCCCCCTTCCCCCCTTCTTCCTCCTTCCTAATTGATGGCGTCTGGTCGAGCCCGGTCGGTTGTCCCAGGTCGACATCAGACCACTTCCGGGGGTCGTTACTTCACGCCCCCGACGAGAATAAGTCATCGTAGTCCAGAGTGAGCCCCCTGGTGGTTCCCCCCTAATTGTCTTCATTAGAGTCCAGGGAATGTGTGTGCATTAGTGCATCCATATCACACCATTTACATACTTTGATTGGAATTGTCTTACCGGTATCACCTGGTGTCAGTTGTCCGTTTCTGGGGAGAGATTGCCCCTCCTGAATTTTCGTGACCCCTTCACTCTCCTTCTCCGGGGGCCTTGGAGTCGCCATTCTCTTCCTTCCTTATTTGTCGCTTCTTGACTAGCATCTTCTCCTTGTGTCCCTAAGAGGTCAGATATGCACGATTTTATCTCATTCTCCGACCGCAGTCTGAATCTGGTCCCCTCGTATTGGAACATGAGGGAGAAGGGGTAACCCCATCTATATCGAACGTTCTTTTCCTTGAGCATCTTCGTCAGAGGTCCGCACATTTTTCTGAGGGCTAGGGTCAAGGAGGAGAGATCTTGGTAAATGGAGATGTGTGCTCCGCACAGCGTAATCTTCTCGCTCATTCTGGCTTTCTCAAAAATTCTAGCTTTGTCCCTGAATCAGTGAAATCGGGCGAGGACTGAGCGTGGTCCACTCGCTGGGCCTCCTGATATATGAATTTGTTCGGTTACCGGTTCATCCACCTCATCATCCGTTGTCAGAAGTTTGATGATGTTGTGAAGTGTCTCCTTAAGGTCCGCTTCCGTTTTCCCCTCTCTCTCCGGAATACCAAAAATGTGTATATTATTCCTCCTTTCTCTGTTCTCCAAATCATCGAGTTTAAGTTTAAACTCGTATTCACGTCGTTCCAGTTCCGTCATTCTTTGGTCGAGTTGCCCTTCCAGTGTGTCAATGGAGGCCTGATAGTTTTCAACTCCATCGAGTCTGTCCTCCATGCTATCAAGCCGTTGAGTGATCCTATCTATTTTGCCACCTATATTTGTTCCCAGGTTCTTAATCTCCCCCAGTGGGGCGGCTATGTCTCCTTTTGTAGCTGCAGCCAGATCTTCTCCTGTAGTGGTGCAGTTTGCCATCTTGGCGTCAGCGGTTGTAAGCAAGGTGGGGTTGCAGGCGAAGTGAGCTAGTTTATGCTTAGTACTCAGACAGATCACAGATGGTGGGCCTGGGAAGAAACTGCGTGCGCTGTGATAATCCACGCCTCACTTGATCTAGGTGGATGATGACGGCCTACTCCCTCGAGTTGCGCTGCGGGTAGCTTGCGGATGGGGCGGCGTAAGTTCTTATGTGGGCCTGGGGTGGTGCCGTGGGCAGGCGGGGAGTCGTGCTGGGCAGTCGGCTCCGAGGGGGGGGTAGGCGCTGTCCCGTCGGTTCTGATTATGAATTCTGCCTCTGGTGGGGTTCGCGCACCTTTTTTGGCCTAGACAACTCCGTTGTTGGGTTCACCCGGGAAGTCGCAGATCTGTGAGGGCTCCACTCAGCAGTTTTCCCCAATGTCACTCCATCACAAATTGGTATGTTCGCGATCCGCAGTTCACTCCTTCGTGCAGCACTTATTCGTGCTCACCGTGTAGGTTGGTTGATCTCACGTCCTTGTGTGATGGTGTTTCACTCCGGGAGCCGAACACACGCCTTCCGGGCCTTCTAACGGTGAGACACACGCAGTTGGTTTCGATTTCCACGTGCCTCAGAGGCCCCGAGTTTCTCTTGCGTTTTCTGAGGCCGTGGAGGGCCGATTTACATCGGGATTTTTCCTTGGGGTGGGGGGGACGTTCACACGGCGAAATCCCGTATTTGTTCAGCGGGGGGGTTCCAAAAGACGTGGGCTCATTACATATTCCGAGGTGCTGGTTACGGAGCTCACAGAGAGAGCATGCTGATCTCTGCACCCCCTTGTGGCCGTTCTCTCCTCTATATTTTCTAACTGCTATGCTATCACCTACCCTCCCTCTCTCACAAGGTCTTGAAGAAAAAAGCTTTAAAATGATATCCTGATCACTAACCCTGGCCAACCTATCGCGGACACCTATGTCAGCACAACTACCAGACAGATATTCACTGATATCCTCTTTTATGTCCCCTCTCCGGACTTATGATGGACTCCTCATCTCATTTCCTCACTCTCTCCTCTCACATCTTCAACCGTTAATGGTGGCACTAGATGGGAAGTACTCTTGGCGGGCTTCTCATCATCCAGGTGTATCATCAACGTCTATCATACTGACACTATCTTAATTCAGGGTCCTCAACCCAATCTCTTCCTCTTTGACTGGTGCCTGCTGTCCCTCGTTAACTTCCTTCCCACACCTGCTACTCTTCTTTCACTCTCTCTGTCCCCCCTCCTCTGACTGGTGTACCGCGCCGCTGTACCCCTCCTCAGAAAACCTTCAAAGGTGGTGACCTCTTGCATCTAGCCACGCCGCTTAACGCTCGCTCTGCCATCAAACACTCTGACATCTGCCTCCTATTTGAGGATCTTGACCTTGATATCCTTTCTCTTATCGAGACGTGGTTCAATGCCAGCTCAGTCACTGCCTTTGACTCCCTTCTCCCTGATTGCTATAAGATCATCTCCAAGCCTTGCCCTAACTGTGCTGGCAGTGGGGTTGCTCTGATCTTCCCTGAGTGGGTCCCTTCCTCCCTCATACCCACCCAGCCTTCCTCTTCCTTTGAGAGCATTGATTGCAAGCTGGTCATCAATCCCACCTCCTCTCTGACCATTGCCACTATCTACAGCCCAACTGGCTCTCTCTACCACCCTGTTCTTCTCTGAATGGGCTTATATCTCCTCGTCTCTCTTTGCACCTTGCTCTACCTCTCCATTCTCCCTTCTGGTCCTACCCACTTGGCTGGGTACCCTATTGATGCCTTCATACACACTGATCTTCCACTCAACCTCCACTGATCACCCCACTCTCCTGGTCTGACCATTCTAGATCAGTCTTTAAAGAAGAGGCTTGGCACAATACATTTTAAAACAGGTTTGTGAGGGAAGGTTTGAAGGTGATTACGGTGCAAAGGATGATGTTTTATCTGTACTATTAGGAACCATGTCTCTTAAAAATGATCGGTTTCGTTCCCATTCCCCTCAATCTTTGTTACCTTCTTTTGTTTTACCGACCCCAAGAGCTTTTAAAGAAGTATCGACAGATACACGATTACATGATATGGTTATGACACAACCAGCTATGTCTGCTATCAGTACCACCCTCATGAGCTTGTGTAAGCTATTTGAATCTCTAGATACAAAGGTCTCTCATCAATCTAAACAGTTTGACGATTTAATGAAATGGTTGTCGGTTCATTATGTCTCTGTTGCTGCCAAAAACATCACCTCGCCAAGTAAGCAAAGTATGACCGATCCCGCGCAACAACGCGAGGATCTAATAACATCTTTATCACCAGCAGCCAAATCTGCCCATACTGCTAATGCACCCATTGCTGGATTTTGTGCCCTTCCTTTGATTCCTGGTATCATTTGCCCATGTGAGGCTTCCTATGACATAACATCAGCACCTCAAAAATGTTCTGCACAGACACAAAACCAGATTCCATTAGATAACAAAATACCCAGTCCAGCTCTGACAAGATCTGATATTAGAAAAAATGGTCTGGGCCGCAGTCATCTGGACGCCTTGAACGTTCGGAACCCAAAGGTCATGCCAAAAAAACCCTTGGCACTAAAAAAGACCAAAAACATGGTTGGTCTGAAACAAACCAAAAAAACATTGAATTCCTTTTTTAAAGCCCTGGGTAAGTCGACAGCGCACCAAGAAAGGGAAATTGTACCCCCAGGGCCTCCCCATGTCTTGACACACACCACTAAGAACGCACCAGTTCCGGGGAGAGATGTCGAGAGCTGGTCAATGAAACTCCAACAGAGTGAGCAACCCCACGTTTTGCCTTTCACCTTTACAAACGTGCCGGCCTCGGGGAGTGCCCCCTTAGACTTTCAACCATCGAAGAAGGCTGCTCAGGAGTATCCTTTGAACTTTGGACAGAGTAGGCCGATGACACACCAACAGACGGAGATACCGTTTACAGCAAACAAGATCCTCAAGTCATCACTTCCAATGCCGGCCATGCTGTCAGAAGAACATTTGTTGACCTCCACGGCACATTCTAAACAGCCGTCTTTAATTGCGACAAAAGATATTCTATCTCCTTTGTCCCAATTAATATCTGCCATAGACCGGAATATAGAGGCTGACAGACAACTGGTGACATTAAAAGCACAAAATGAAGCATATCATAGACTTTTTGTGCCCGAAGGTGTCCCAAACACAAGAGAGCCAAGTCAGACCATCATACCTCTTCATAGAGATTCCTTAAGCTCCTCTACTACTAATGGGCCGCTGATAAACATGGACTCTAATATTACTGATTTCGGCCACCAAAAGAAAGCCAAAATGCCAGTTCCCCCAGCTGATCTGGTTCCTTCTTTACAGTTGCATACTCTCAAACAACAAATAGATGCTTATCTGGCCAATAGTTTAGCTCAAGCACAAAATGCTTTGAGGTCATCGACAGCAGCTGCTGAAACTCAACATCCCTTGCAGCCTTCTATAAGTCAACACCCAACCAGTGTATGTGTTCATGGAAATCATGAGTCTAATCATCCTGATATGCCCCACTCACAGTGGGCTCCAGAGAAAAATTCGAGTCAGATAATATCACGTCACTTACATCCACGGCGTGCTTCCTTTTTCACACTCATTCTCAAATGTAGAGAGGGAAATTTTCCCAGCTATGATTTAAATCGCAATAGCGTTCTCAACATTTTTAGAGATATTGAGGATTTGAAAAAGGTGGCATCACATGATATTGACCAAATTGAATTTGTTTCTGACTTAACAAATTCAATTGTGAGGCTATGGATACCATCTGCTCTAGTTCATGATGCCATCTGGCAATGTAAAATGTCATTATTCAGTATGGGTTTTCTCCTTGCAGAAGATCCAGCTAAGGAGCGCTTGCCAATTCAACAGCTTAGGCATAAACCCAATATATACAGTGGCGCTCAACGTCCTTCGGGTAATGTACAGAATGATGATATTTCCTACCTGTAACCATCAACGTCAGAAGTGACAGAGGTCGCTTATTTTCTGAGTTGGAACACAAGAGGACACTCTCACTTACCCTCTACTTTTGCACAATTTTCCGTCAAATATCATCTAATTGCCTTACAAGAAACCTGGCTAACCGCCTGTCCTGTTTGGGATGGCTATGAAATTTTCCTTCTTCCTGCCAAGTCTAGCAAAGGCCGTCCTTCATCAGGCTTATTAGTGGGGGTACATCATGCCAGTGGTTTTTGCATTGCCCCGTGGGCCTCAGTTGATATCCAGATTCAGTTGGTCCTCATCTGGGATCATTCTCAAGAATTAGCACTCATAAATGTTTATCGCAATCCGTCCATGATGGATGATGAGGTTTTTTTTGAAGGTATGAATAAAATGCTTAACCTTATATTAACTAGGAAATCTGTATCCCACATTATTGTTGCGGGGGACCTTAACTTGGATTGTCGAGATTTACTAACACCTTCTTCAGTGGCCTTAAAATGGACAACTCTGATGACTGAAAGGAACCTACATAGATTAAATGGCTCCATAAAGGGTGACACTCAATCTCACTACACCTGGCATCGAGGTTCAACCACGAGCACTCTAGATTATATATACACAAACTCTTTTCTGTTTCAAAGAGCGCAAGAGCTCACCATTTTTCCACATCCTAATAGTGATCATTGTCTTTTAATTGTGAAATTTGCATGGACATTTGAACATGAATCCCATCGCCAGGTCCATCGTGACGTAGCATCTATTAACACGGCACAAAATCGTCTCAGATGGACCTCGCAGAAATTACATTCATTCATGTTCACTCTAGAAGCAAATGATTGGCATACCAACGGGGTATCTTATAATGATCTGTTAAAGCCCCACAGACAAAACATCACGATCTTATGCCATAATCGCATTTATCATTCACATACTTTTGATCCTGTAATCAAGAAATTAAAAGCTGAATATAGGAACATTAAGAAACAGATTATTGCTCAACATGGTCCATTTTGTTATCAGCTATTAAAGACTGCCAAATGCCGCTATAAAAACTGGCTCAAACAGAGGAAATCCTTACAGTTTCACCATGACAGTGTCTCTTGGCTCGGTGCAGTGAGGAATAAAAATGCGGCACAGATGTGGCAAATGCTGAATAATGCTAAAATCAACTTACAGGGAGACGCTCAGATCAACGGCGTCACCGAAAAAGAATGGATCTCACACTTCTCGACATTATATGCTGATCCGATCTATGACAAATTGCTTTATACATCAGCTTCCCGATCACCCTGGCAACTTTGTTTGTCAGAAGATTTGATTCTAGCTTCCCTCAAACAAATCAGTTCATCGAAAGCCCAAGGACCAGATGGGTTGTCTAACTATATGTTTAAGTCTTCCCCACATGAATGGGCTCGTATTTTGTTTCTAATTTTTAATAAAGTTCTGGTCATCCGCAAAATTCCTGCTTCTTGGAAGACCTCGATCATCATCCCCATTTTCAAGAAGGGCGACCGTACCATCCCTGCCAATTATCGGCCGATCGCACTTCTTGATGCTCCGGGGAAGGTATTCGCAAAGATTGTTTTGGCTGAATTCAATGCGTGGACTTGCCGTGCTCAGCTGCGTGATCCAAATCAAACGGGATTCGTAGCGGGCATGGGCACATCCATAAACTTATTTACTCTCAATGCCATCAAATTACATTGCATTCACCAAAAGCAAACCGTTTATTTTGCTTTTATTGATCTCAATTCAGCTTTCGATTCAGTTAGTCGGGTGCTTCTGTTGGCCAAATTGCACAGAGATCAGTGTCCCGAGACATTGTTAGACATCATACACCAGTTCCATTACAATACTTCAATTACAGTTCGTCTAACTTTAGACGGTATGTTATCTGGAAAAATTCCTACATCACGAGGCCTAAAGCAAGGTTGTTTATTGGCATCTGCCATTTTTAATTATTTCATTCAAGATTTAAGATTTGATTTAGTGAAAACCATTTCAGATTCACCGAAATTGAATGGTTACACAATTCAGTCCCTCCTCTACGCTGATGATTTGGTTTTGGTTTCAAAGACTCAAGTAGGGCTCCAACGACTTTTGGATACATTTTACTCTTATACTGTGCATAATGAACTTAAAGTCAATTTTACAAAAACTCAAATTGTGGCTGTTTGTCCAAAAAGGCGTTGTTTCTCTTCTTATATTTGGCACATGAACCAAGTTCAGATTAGCAGAGTGCCCTCATATACTTATTTGGGAATTGTATTTGAGAATGTACAATCTCCCGCAAGTCATCTGGCACGTTTGGCATGCAGGCTAACTGGCTTCATATCTCAGGCAACTATTTTAATGCACAAATTTGGCAAATTTTCAGTCCTTCCTGCATGGCAGTTCTGGACTGCAAAAATAGTCCCGGCCCTACTGTATGGCTTGGAAACCTTTCAAGAAATTTCACCCAAGCATTTGGCCAAATGGGAAGCGCGTTATTGGCGTCACATTTTGCATCTGCCTAACTGTATCCCGGTGAGTTGGCTGAGATATGAGCTTGGCCTGATTTCATTACATGCTATCCTGAATTGGCACAAATGTGCCTTTTTTAGAAAATGCATTATGTCAACCACATCACGAATTTTGCTGCAATATTTATCATCTTATATGTTTTCAACAAATCACGAGTTTGTTAAGACATGGCTAATGTCTGTCTATGTGGTACTAATCAAAGCCGAAGTATCCATTGAGCTATTAATTTGCAATCCAGACACAGCCAAAAGCAAAATTTATGCCATAGACTGGATTACAACTCGACAGAGTTGTCTTATGTATCAGGATGCTGACGCTAATAGATTTCCCCATAAGAAAATGCGAACCCTGCCTTCATATTTAGTACGTTGCCCTTCTCCGAATTACCGTCATCATATTCTAAAATTACGTTTCAATTTATGGGGCACCAGAGAACTACTCTATAAAAGGAATCAACTGCAGGGAGTTGGACATTTTTGTCGTTTTTGCACAACTTACAACACTCCCGAAACCATGAGGCATCTTATCACAGAATGCACAGTTCTGCGTCCCCTGCGCGAAATTTATTTTGCGCGACATTGCAACTACCTCCAACTTGCTACACAAGAGTTGTCATGGTTTCTTGTTTTGGGCTCGGGATATCAGTCATTACAAATTGCAACTGTTAATTTTCTTTTGAGTTTAAAGTTGGAACCGATAGTGACTTTTGAGTCAGTATAAGTTAGTGAAATAATAAGTCATGAATTTATCAAATAACAATGAAATGTATTTTTCTTGTGTAATGTAATTATGATATGTTTGTCGGTTGTGTTCTATTTATTGGTTTTATTGTCCTTTTTTCTAAATACAATTGGATTATGTATATTTGAAAGGTTGATTAATTTCAACTATAACAAATAAAAAAAAAATAAAAAAAAAATATGTTATATTTAACTGATATTTAAAAAATGTTGAGTACCATGTAAGTTGCTTATGTATTATGTTTATGGAGAAATCTGAATAACATTTTTAAAGAAGACCATTCTCTCCTCTCATCTCACCTGGACCCTCTCAGTCCTCTGACCACGCCTCCCACAGCCCTGCCAACCTCGTTAATGAACATCCACCCAATGAAACCAGTATCAGCTGCTGCTTTAAGATCTACCTTCATCCCCCATCTCCCCCACATGCAGACTCCAACTCTTACTCTACTCTGAACAACCTCCATCTCACCATCACCTATACCCTTGACATTCTTGCCCCAGTCATGAGGATCTGCCTGAAATAGGCCTCCAAGCATAACACCTGGTACGACTTTGTACTTGCAGCCTTGAAACTCAAGTGCAGAGCTACGGACTGGAAGTGGCAGACCTCAGGCTCACCCTCTGACAAATGGCCTGTTCCCTTCTCCAATGGCAATACAGTCTCTCCATCCACTCCAGGAAAAGAGCCCACATCCAGGCTTGTGTCTCTGGTGCATCCAACAACACGGCTGAACTCTTTAAAATCTGCATGGAACTAGCCCACCCTTCCGCAGGCTTCTTCTCACCTCTTCCCTCCCAGACCCTCTGCAACGCACTGGCCACACACTTCACTGCAAAAACTCAGGACATCCTGTGAACCCTCTCTCTCTCCCTCCCTTTCTCCTACCCCTCCACCCCCTGCCTCCCATGGCTTCCCATCCCCCTGCCTTTCTCTCCCCCTTCTCTCCTATCACACCTGATGAGGTCACCAGAGTCACCCACTCTATGAAGGCCTCCTCCAAACAGGTCTACCCCTCGTCCTCCAGAACCATTAAGGACAACATTGGCTCTCTTGCCCCTGCACCTGCTGATTTCTGAAACAAATTTCTTGCTACTATATCTTTCCCCTCCTCCCTCGAGCACTGCCTTGTACGCCCCCTCGTGAAAAAACCTTCTGCCGACCCCTCTTGACCAGCCAACTACCACCCCATGCCCATCACCCCATTCCTTGGGAAACTCTTGCAGGAGCTGGTCTTCCCCAACTGACCCGGCACACTGAACTTGTTGGTTTCCTGCACTACCATCAATCTGGATTCTGGGCATCCAGAGGCACATAAACTGCTCTTCTGGACACCTGTGAGGAACTGTTCGCATCACTTGACTTGACATCTGGTGAGTTTTTCTCATTCTACTTGATCTCTCCTCTGCATTTGATATGGTCAACCACTCGATCCTCAGATAACAGCTCCACGATACCCTAGATATCTCGGAGCGGGCACTCAACTGGTTAACCGCCTTCCTCAATGACCATCCATCCCAGGTTATTCTGCGCTTTTTCTCCTCCCTCACCTCCATCTCCACCTGCAGCTTCCCCCAGGGCTCCAACCTTTCTCCCTGGCTCTTTAACACCTATCTTGCCCCGCTTGCACACCTCTTTTGCATATTCTCCTCCAACTTCCAGGGTTATGCATATGACACACAACTCTTCTTTAAACTTCCCACTGACCCTCTCCTTACTTCCTCCATCATTCCTGATTGCCTATCTGCCATCCAGTCCTGGTGAACGTCCAATAATATATGCCTCAAAGTCAGCAAACTGAGATCCTTCCTATTGGGACTCCTGCTCTCTCTTTCTTCCCCTAACTCTGGCCATCTTCTATGGACTCCCCCCTTCTCCTTTATCTGAAGCCATAAACCTTGGAATCATCTTTGACTCCTCTATTTCCTTCCTTCCTCACATTCAGGGCCTTTCCAAGAAGGCCCTCTTTCAACTTCAACTCCACAAAGGAATTCTTCCTTTCCTCACTTTCCCCCAGAAGGTCAATGTCTCTAGAGCTCTTGTTCTCTCTAGGCTAGACTACTGCAATAGCTTTTTCCTTAATCTACCCTATTCTTCTCTACGACCCCTACAGTTAATCCAGAATAGGGCTGCAATACTTATCCTTGGCCTCAAGCCCAGGGACTGCATCTCTCCAGCCCCAAAACCTATCCATTGGCTCCCAGTTGCTGAAAGGATCAAATTCAAATCCCTCTGCATCATCCATAAGTCTGTCTGTGGCTGGGGACCACACTATCTACAATTGGCTCTCGCTAAATACTCTCCTTCTAGATCTTTACACTCCTCCGGCACCAAGTCTGTGTGTCAAGCACTTTGCTAAACAACAAGCTGGGGGACATTCTCTTTCCTCTGCAGGCTCCTTCCTATGGAAGAGCTTCCCCCTTCCTCTTCATCTTGAGCTGGATCTCAACAAATTCTGTAAGCTCCTCAAGACCTTCCTTTTCATCTCCTCCTTCCCTCCCTCCCTCCTCTGCTAAAACCCACAGTTACTCTGATTAGTGACCAGGGCCCTTATGTGTCCTCCAGGGTCCTGGCCTCCCACACCCAATCGCCTTCAGCCTCCGCCCGCTCCCAGCACTTGCCTTGGCACCCACTGGCCTATGCCATCGCAGGCCTGCACTAACTTATTTATTGGCAGCTGACCACTTATCAGCTGCTCACTCCCTAGCACTTCCCTCCTGTAACCTAGCACTTACACCCCATTCCCTCTCTGCACTTGGTCGTTCTGAATGCTCACAAGGCCTTATAGGTCAGCCTCTATCTTTCATTGCTTACTTGTTTTCATTCTCATGTTCCTTCCCTGCGGCCCTCTGGGTGCTTTGAAACACAATTTACTTGATGTATAAGCGCCTTACAAATGCACAATAATTAAATAAAACAATGCAGTTTCCAGGGAAGTTATTTCTTTTCAAAATGATATTTCCTTTCAGAGAAGCTTTTTTTTGCTGCAACATCCTATTTAACACATAAAAGAGAAAGCCAAGACATGGGGAAATGTTTTCCCTTCCTCATAAACAGTTTACTTTTAAATTACACCAAATGTATGCTCTTGTTAAACCTGTTTCAGTTAAACCAAATTTGCAAATAAAATGCTTAATTTATGAGTGAAACTGTTATTTCAATGTTACCAAATGAAATATGTAATTTACTAATTCAGTAGCCCATATACTTTATCCAGTATTAATGTTTTACTTCACCGCCAAAACTCCTAAACATGTATAGCTACTAACACTATGGGCCTCACTCCAACTTTGGATGTAACCACGCCGCTATTTGCGGCATGGCTGCCTCCAAAATCGTTCCGACTCCGCCCTGGTGAATGGAGTAATTACCGGTCCATTCCAAGGTTGGAGAGACCGGTAATTCCCCATTCACCAGGGCCCTTCCCCATTCCCATTTGAGCCCCCATAGGGCTCAATGGGAATGGGGAAGGCGCTAATAACGGTACTGTAAATTACGGTACCGTTATTAGCACTAAAGTCTCTTTGCGGGTCCCGTCCTTAACCCCTGCTAAAAGCAGGCGTTAAGGAAGGACTCGCAAAGGGAACTCGTAGTAGGGCGGTAAGGGTTTAACGGCACCGGTCTCATTACCGGTGACCGTTAACCCTCACCGCCCTACTCGGAATGAGGCCCTATGTGTTAATAGCCTTATAGACCTTGGAATGGGTCATTATCGTTTAGGATAATAACCCTTCCCCAATTTACGGCCTAGACCTTGCCTAAGGCTCCTTCCTGTGAGGCTAAGAACCTTGGTGTCATCTTCGACTCCACCTTCTCCTTCTCTCCTCAAATCTCTGACATCTCTAAGAGGTCACACCTTCAGCTGCTCCTCCTCAGAGGTATTCTGCCTTTTCTCACTTTCCCCCAGAAGCTCACTCTCCTAGAGCCCTGGCCCTCTCCAGGCTGGACTATTGCAAGAGCCTCTTTCTAAATCTGTCTGTCTCTACTCTTCAACCTTTACAACTCATCCAGAACAGGACTGCAAGACTTTTCCTTGGCCTCAAGCCCAGGGATTGTATCTCTCCAGCTCTGAAATCTCTGCACTGGCTCCCTGTGGCTGAAAGGATCAAATGCAAGACCCTTTGCATCGTCCACAAGGCTTTCTGGGGCCTGGGACCGCACTACCTCCAACTTTCTCTTCCTAAAAATCTTCCTTCTCGAGCTCTCTGCTCATCCACCAATTCTCTGAGGGTCAGATCTCTTTCCTTGGCTGGGACCTCCCTCTGGAACAGCCTCCCTACCTGTCTGAAACTTGAGCAGAACCACCTCCTGTTCCGGAAGCAACTCAAGACCTTCCTTTTCAATTCTGCTTTCTCTCTTCCTCTCCACTGCAAATGTGGATAGCTCTGCACACTGGTCACCTGACCAACCCTAAACTCAGACACAGGCTCCTGAATATCCAGTTGCCCTTGCACTGCCTCTGGGCTCCCTCAGCACTTAAGGGTCTGTATCAGTAACCCTACAGTCTCTTCTCTTTGCACTTAAGAGCCATCCTCTGGCAGCACTTCTCCTCACCCACAGCCCCCTTGGCACTTCTCCCTTCCCCTCTACCCGCACTTGCGCAATCTGAATGACACAAGGCCTCATAAGATTGTTGTTTGTGCTCCTTCTGTTTAGCCCTCCTTGTTTTGTCGCGCCTAGAAACACTTGTGTACAGGCGTGTTATAAATGACTTATCATATCATAATATCATATCATAGTAAAAAATGTGTATCTTCTGAAAAGGCACACAGCGAAAACAGCTAATTAAGATTCAAGTGGGTGTTGTTGAAGTGTCATTTAATTATTGGGGAAAAATCTGTCTAGTAGTTTTTCTCCGTCCGAGAAAAAAACTTGTATATATGTCCCATTTTGTATTGCAGCACTGAGTTTTTTTTATAGAAATGACAAGTTTTCATTTAATGTTTTACTGAATGTGAGCCATTACTGTGCTAATACTGCAGGAACCACAGCATGTGTCTACATTTTGGTTCTCAAGTTTCTTTTCTTCCTCCTTTTTTTTTTTATCAACCGAGTTATGTTATGAAGTATTAAGCATAATATCATGTTATCAAATAGCAGAAGTTTAAATTCATTTTTATAAATTGCCAATCTAATCTTTCATCTTTGAAAGGTTGCCAGGCATTTATAAAAGTATTCGACTGAAGACGAATATCTGATTTATAGCTAACGTTCAAACAAATACGTATCTTAAAAGGTGATCCTTGATATACCTCTATAGCGTAAACCCGTAAATCAGCCAAACTGTTTCTATCTTTCCATGGAGTCGTATTGTGCTTTCTTACGGCGTTGCATCCAAAGATTATAAACATTTAAACCACTTGTTCAAATTACACGGTTGTTTCTGAGCGTTGGGTAACCAAAATGAGAGTGCTTAGATGTATGCAGACTTTTCGTAAAATGTGGTTATGAAGGACATTAAAATGATGTAAGCCTCGGGAGCAGAAAGCACTCCCGCGAAGATGCACAGGAAAAAATACAATATGGTATTTTTATACATGACAACTGTTATTATATTTCAAGTATATATAGAGGAAAATCATATTGCAGTCGATTTCTGTGCTTCAGTGTGTCAAGCGCACAGGAAATAACTGTGATTTGGACGACAAATTGTAAAAAGCAGCATGTGGCATGGACTTCAGTAATACAAAGCTGCGACCAATGCCTTGTCTCCCCAGAAACAACAGGCGTGCAATTAAGTCCATCAGCGTTGCCATTCAGAGCAGGTTACACAGTGCAGACACTTCACAAAAGAGTAATAATAATAATCAGACATCAATTTCATATTTTCTTATAATCAATACTCTTGTTTTCACAGCATCTTCATACAATGGATTTCACTTTTGAACATTCGAAATGTCCCCTTTTGTAGAACTAATTGCTTCTATAAAACATTCTCTCAGTGAGCATATGTATTTGACCCTTATAATGCAAGCAGCCCACAGTGCCGATTGTGATTCACCTGAAAATGTTTTTTTCTTTTGTTCTGCCTTTTGTTTCTACTTTTACATCTCATGCACACCGTGTTCTCATCAATTGACAGATTAGGGAGTTGATGTGCCAAGTGAAATGTTTGCTAAGTAGGAACGAGCGGGCTAAGACAAAGCACACACACGCCAACTGTCTGATTACTATACAAAGTCTAAAGATTTTTAGCTGTACACAATTAACACACAGTACATGGCGATCACTTATCATGCACCCCCTACCCCAAAAAACACAAGAAAACAAATTATTGCACATAGAAGTATGTTTATTGAAAATGTTTAGGACGTGCCATGTTTTCTATCAGGCAATATGTTACATATTAAAATACAAATGATCTATCTATCTATCTATCTATCTATTGCTATTTATAAATATATGTATATGACAGTGAGGCAGTCGCTGTACATGTTGCACCAATAGGTTTCATTGGGCCCAATAGCCATGGCCTCAGGCAATAGCCACTGTCCACCATCTTTCACTGTTTCCTCTTTACATGTTGCACCAATACGTTTCTTTGGGGCCCACTAGCCATGACCTTTGGCACAGAGATCCAGTTCCCCCTGCCTCGGAGATGTGATCACTGCAGGTGTAAAACGATCTTTTCTTTCCCTCTCTCCCCACTCACCAAGAGCCCCCTTCTCTTTCCATGGTCCCCTACACCCCTCAATTGCCTCTTTTCCTCCCTGCTATCTCCTAGCCATTACCCCATATCACTGTTTGGTTCGTGTTATTAATTTTCTTCTTTGAGATGGAATTGATTGAAATGTGAGTGCTAAATTTCTGGGGTTTTGTTGCGTTAAATCTCTTCACTGTAGCTCTCTCTTAACAGATGTTTTCACTGAATTCAAGGGTTTTGATATACATTTGTTTCCTCAGGGCCCACTAGCCATAGCCTTCTGTCGTGGATGTTGGGCAGCGGATATCTAATTTGATATTGAGTAATGGGCACATTTGCTGATAGGAACCACCAGATAAACTATACATTTTAAGGGAACTATGTATATATTTATTTACAGATTAAAGATTTGTTGACTTCTTGAAACACTTTAACCACAATCCACCATTGATCATCAGTGGTCATTTCTTGGAGTAGGAGGCAAGGTTAACATCGACCATGCTGGGTGTTTTGGTGATGGGCAGTATATGACCTTGTAAGGTTGGCAACAATCAAATTTGTTTCACATATTTTGGTTGAACCACAGTTTATGCATTGTTTGAGTTGGACATGATTAATAATGGAATATGGGGGAATCTCTAGTCAATCAACCACAAGTGTAAGCACCTAGCCTTATGAATACAGGTAATCCATTTATTAATAATTCTAGTTATTAAGGTTGGTCTAGCATATTAATATGCATCAGAGAGCATCACAGTATGTCTTTACAAATATATTCATAGGGCACTTTGGCAAGTTTAAATCCCGGTTGTGTCCTCTTGCTGATGTTAATAATTTGTCGAAAGATGAGAGTTGGTACAAAGTTACAACTTACCAATAGTCTCTGAACGGTAAATATAGTGAGACATTTCATTATCCCAATTGGGACAAAGTGAGGTGGCACCAGTTAGGTTACAGATGGCGGTACTTTTATCAAATGTCACTTTGATTGTGACCAATACTAATCTCAGTTGTATCTGCATGCCCAACAAGATGATTGGCATAGTCAAGGATCATGAGTTGGTTTTAGTAGGGTCAGTCTTTAGGTGCAATGGAGGTGGACGCATGATCACAATGTATCTTGAGGATTTTTACAATATATAAGTACACAGGGATGAGCACTAGTTTTGTTAGTGCTGTCTACTTGTGCAATGAAATAGTTAAAACAAGTCAATTCATTATTGTATCCATGTATCTTCTTCCCCTTTCCTCCTCACAATGGTTACCCCTTGTGGTTAACATTGAATCCACATATGGATACATCATCTTACATGACATGTAATTACTAAACAATTGGTAATGCATGAAACATTATATCTTGTATGCATCATGTTTATACATTTGGATTGATCTATTGCGACATCAAGCCCCGAGGAAGACCTGAGTGTTCAGGTTGAAACACATGTTGGCTACCCAGTAAAGAGACATACACCAACAATTTGTGAGTCATCTATGATTTCGAATGCATTCTTTATGAAAGGCCACTTAATATTGATTAGGGTGTAGGGTTTTGGTCTCAGAGTCTAGTTGCTGTTGTACCTGTGATGACCTTGTGCTGGTGTCATTTGGTGGGACCACTGCAGGCTGATCACCCTCCACTATAATAGAGAAGCTAGGTAGAACACATTGGCCTTAGCTCGATGGACTAATAGCCCACACTTAGTCACTAATTTAGACAAGTAATAACACTTATCATATTTGATTTACCCTTGGTGTCCAGTAGAGAATATCATGCCACAGTAGGAAAATATATTCAGACTGGTTACGTCTCTCACTTATTTAATTTGTACTACCATAATGCCCAGAATGCAATGCCATGATGCTGTAAGAAAAGATAACCGACTGATTGCAACAACATAGGCCAGTCCAGCCACGTAATAACACTTACCATGTTTGCTTTCACCATG
This sequence comes from Ambystoma mexicanum, assembly GCF_040938575.1. Taxonomy (NCBI): domain Eukaryota; kingdom Metazoa; phylum Chordata; class Amphibia; order Caudata; family Ambystomatidae; genus Ambystoma; species Ambystoma mexicanum. The sequence goes on from NC_090924.1 coordinate 1,047,084,847, forward strand.
ATGCTCGGTGACAAATGCCTAGATATACTGAGAAAACATAACAAGATTGGCAGCACCAGAATAGTTCAGTCTAGCAATGCAATAACAGTTATCATGTTTGCTTTACCTTTGATGCCCAGTAAAAAAAACACCATGCCACAGTTAGAAAATATGACCACACTGGATTTACCAATGTAAGCCAGTCTAGCCATGTAATTACACTTATTATGTTTGGTTTACCCATGATGGCTAATCTGCTTTGACCAGCTGCACAAATGTAGTCATCCTCCACTCAAATCAGAGGTCTGCATCCTGGTACACATGCAAGCAATGAAGTACATGCAGTCATTCAGCATTCATACACATATACTCATACACCCATACAACATCTATACACTTTCTTGCACCTATGCACCATACAACATTCTCTCTGTCAATCATACCTGCAACCAGACAGTAAACACATATTCATTCATATGCAGCCAAACATGCATACACAAATACATACATTAAATCCTCTTTTGCTTACTTGGAGCCTCAGACCATGATCTGCGTCTCCTGAGGGGTCTGCAATGGATCTCTTGCTCCTGGGCAGCATGAACCGGAACCAGAAAGTAGGAAGCGCTTCCTGTTTTCTGCACATGAGCGGAGCAGCCAGAGCGGTCTCAACACCATGGGCAGTCAGAATGTGTTAAGCAAAACACAACTGGCTTTGCAAGGCCCATTGGACATTCGTGCTGGGGTACTAGAACTGTCAAAGGAAAACCTTGTTTCCCTTTGACAGTTAAAGCCAGCACAGAAGTACTGCCTTGGCTCCTTGCTGCAGCTGAAGGAGCACTCCATTTTTCACTGGGCTACCTTTGGCTTCTCCATACCAGGTGGTGCGTTGTTGTCCCACTGTCCATTATAGATGAACTGCCCCTGTCCTGATCCCTATTGAAAGCAGGACATGATACCAGGTTTTGTCACACTTGAAATAGCATCTTTCAGCAAGATGGAGCTACAACGATAGACTCAGACCCCGGGATAGGAGCAGACCCAGAAAGAGAGCAAGACTCTGGGAGGGATCCAGAAAGAGCAAGACCTGGAAACAGGAAAAGTGAAAACCATGTAAGGGGACCAAGCTAGGGAGAGAATATGTCCCTGAGTGGGGACAGAGAGGAGGAGAGGCAGATCCTCAGAAAAAGTACTCAGAAGCTAACTGGGCACTATATTTTAGGCCATGGTTGGAGCAAAACAAAATAAAAGCTGCTAAGGACAAAGCACAGCCCACTGCAGGCATTGTCTTAGCCCTGACTAATGTCCAGGATCAAGTAACCCAGGTTAGTGAATGTCAGAGTAGGGCATTCTCTCCACAGAATGTAGCATGTCCTTGCTATAAAATTGTTAAACAATGCCCTTGCTCTAACCTCTATAATAAGCAATGTTATTCCATTGTTGTTCTTTTCATTGTGTAAGACTCTGTGATGCTCTTCTAAAGTGTGTCAAAGCTTAATTACAAATAACACGTGTGCACAACTGACACACCAAACAACAAAATCCTGACACTAAGGGGGTAATTCATAGAATTCAGCGCACAAGTGGCGCACACGGCTGGTGCACAGTGTGCGCGTGCGACAGTCTGCGCCAGCCGCGTGCGCCAAAATCCATTTCCGCACACAGCGTATTCATGGATTTTAACACCCTGTCACGCTTACCGGGAGACCGGGGTTCACTGTTCGCGCTCCCCCTCCCTGGCGCCTCTACCCGCGCTTTCGCGCTTGGGGAGGCGCCGGGGGGAGAGCTTCAGGGACATGGGCGGCAGCTCCTCGGCGCTTGCGTCGGGGACCGAGATTACGGTCTCGCGCATGCGCCGTGAGGCGGTCGCCCAGGCTTGGAGCAGCTTGCTGCTCAAGCCTCATTCTGGGCCCGCCGGCGCCTGGCAACCATCTGGCTTGCGCTCCAGGCCTCGCAGGCGCCGGCGGCCCATAAAGGGAGAAGCGCGGTCGGGAACAGATCGCGTCTCAACGCGTTCTGTTCCGGATCGTGTTCTCGCCTTCTCCCGCTCTGCCAGTCAGTTCCTGCCCTGTTCCCTGCTCCTACTTACCTTATCCTTTTGCCCACTGCCGGCCAATTCCCCTTTGGCCAAGTCTCTTCCTGGGTTATTTCCCTTGGTCCAGCTTCCTACTCTCCTGGTTCCCTTCCTTGTCCGTGCTGGTCCCCCTGCCTGATTTCTTCCTCTCCACCTCTTGGCCTGGCCTATTTCCTGTGATTTTCTCCTGCGCTACCTGGGACTCTCTACTCCTCAGCTCCCACTGCCAGCTACGGGTGTGGCCTCCCACACCTTTGGACTCTCTACTCCTCAGCACTCACTGCCAGCTACGGGTGTGGCCTCCCACACCTTTGGACTCTCTACTCCTCAGCGCTCACTGCCAGCTACGGGTGTGGCCTCCCACACCTTTGGACTCTCTACTCCTCAGCACCCATTGCCAGCTACGGGTGTGGCCTCCCACACCTTTGGACTCTCAACTCCTCGGCACCATTTGCCAGCTACGGGAGTGGCCTTCCCACTACTTGGGATTCTCCACTTCTAAGGACTTCCTGTGCTCACCCATCTCAGTTCATCGGAGTCTCGCCTCTTCAAGGATTCCCTCCTACCACTTCTTCTGTCAACACTGTGCAGATCTGTCATCACTGGAACCAGGTTGTGGCATTGGGAATCGGTCCATCTTTCACCCAGTTCCCACTCAGGGTGGAGGAGAGGCTGGTTGCTTGTGTCACCAAGTCTTCTTGTCAGTCTGGCTGCCCCGTCGAGACCAACCAGAAATACAGGTACGCAGCATTCCCGTGATTCTCATCTTAACAGATTGAGACGCCTACCTTCCGATTTGGAAATGGAGGACACACAGGACCTGCGGAGTGAGATGCAAGCCCTCAGAGCAGAGATGACAGCCCTACATCAAGAAAATCAAGTCCTACGTCAGATGGTAACCCAGGGGACAGGAGGTGCTCCGCAGGCCGAAAGTTCATTGGCCCATACTGCCCCAATCAGGTTCGATGGAGACCCGCGTCGAGTGGCGGAATTTTGCAACCACTGTCGTATCCATTTCCTTTTCAGGTCTACCTATTTCAATAATGATAAGGCCAAGATCGGATATATCTTGGGAAATTTAACCGGAAATGCCCTTGCTTGGGCGACACCTTTTGTGGCTACTAACAGCCCCATTCTTAATGATTTTGCTGCTTTCGAGAAGGCATTTCTGGAGGTCTTTCAGACACCTAACCTGGCTGCCGCTGCGCAGAATCTGTTAATGGACATCAAACAGGGCAGCTCAGACATAATAACATACATCAGTCGCTTCCGCCTGCTGGCTACGGATTCGCAATGGCCCGAAGTTACGCAAAGGACCTTGTTTCGCCGGGGGCTGAGGGAGGAATACAAGGACGAACTACTTCACATCTCTGAACCTGAGAGTCTCCAACTCTTAATTAATCAGGTGCTTTGCATAGACCAGAGACTAACCGAACGAAAGACTGAGAGACGGCGGCTAGAGAGAGTCGCTCCCAGAACAGCTAGTCTTCCCGCCAGGGCCTTTGGTTCGACAGAATCTGGACCAGAACCTATGCAGTTGGGTGCCGTGAGAGGGCCGCTATCAGGGGAAGAAAGAAGGAGGAGAAGAACATTACGATTATGTCTGTATTGTGGAGCTGCCGGACACTATTTGGGAATGTGTCCTTTACGGCCACAGAAGAAGAAGTCGGGAAACTAGAGGACCTGTCGTGTGGAGGAGAGGCAACGTCAGGTCTCGCCCCTTTTTCAGACCTTTCCGCCTTTTGCTCGATTCTTCTTCCCATGCAACCAGCTGTTCTACTAACCTTGAGGATTCAGATTCAACTGCCCGGCCGGACGCTTGAAGTTTTTGGGTTGTTGGATAGTGGAGCATCAGGCAATTACATCGATGAGGATTTTGCTAGCACTCACAAGATTCCTCTTTTGCCCAGACACTCAGTCCTTCCTGTGGAGGTTATCGATGGTACTCCTTTATCCTCTGGACCGGTTCGTCTGCACACTGTCGGATTAAGTCTTAGGATCGCCGATCACGTGGAGAGGCTTGCTTTGGACGTCATCAGGTCACCTACTTACAAGTTGGTCTTGGGGTTACCTTGGCTCCAGCATCACAATCCAGTTATTAATTGGAGGACTCATACCTTGACCTTCTCCTCCACCTCTTGTACCTCGAGATGCAGCTTGCCTGTCCAGACTCTGGTTTCTTCAACTGAATTGGAACTCCGAGACAAGGGGACTCGCCTTTGTTCCACATTGCTGATTCCTCCTGAATATGCCGACTACGAACAAGTGTTTGCCGAACCAAGTAACATACCCCTGCCACCTCATCGGTCGTTCGATTGTGCCATAGAACTGTCTCCTGGAGTTGAGATTCCGCATGGCAGGCTGTACGCGTTGTCTCGGGAGGAGAGACAAGTACTACAGGATTACTTATCGGACTGCTTGAGTAAGGGGTACATCGTACCATCCAAGTCTCCCGCTGGATTTCCTCTGTTTTTCGTAAAGAAAATGGAAGGTTCTTTAAGACCCTGTGTGGATTACCGGCTATTAAACGATATTACCATCAAGGACCGGTACCCACTACCGCTGATTCGAAGTATCCTAGAGACCTTACATCAGGCTCAGATTTTTACTAAACTAGATCTTCGAGGGGCATATCATCTGGTCCGAATCAAGAGTGGAGATGAATGGAAGACGGCGTTTAAGACTCCTTTTGGGCATTTCGAATACAGGGTTATGCCTTTTGGTCTGTGCAATGCCCCTGCGATCTTCCAACGGCTCATGGATCATATCTTTGGGGACATAATTGGAATCTCTGTCTGGATCTATCTGGATGACATCTTAATCTTTTCCCGATCAAAGGAGGAACACATAAGTCATGTACGAGAGGTCCTCGATCGGCTGCTTCATAATCATCTGTTTGCCAAGGCGGAGAAGTGTTCCTTCCATCAATCCAGGATTGAATTCCTAGGGTTTGTAATAAGTCAGTCCGGTATTGAGATGGATTCCAAGAAGGTTCAGGCCATTCAAGAATGGCAGCAGCCTCATGACGTAAGGTCACTGCAACGCTTCTTAGGATTTGCCAACTTTTACAGGCAATTCATTCCACGCTTCTCTGAGATCACCGCACCTCTTACTAGATTGACAAGCAGCAAGATAGTTTTTCTGTGGGACTCTTCCGCTTCACAAGCCTTTGATGCCTTGAAATCAGCCTTTATGGCTGCTCCGATCTTACGCCACCCACAGGATGACTTGCCCTTCATCGTTGAAGCAGACGCTTCGGACTTTGCTGTTGGTGCTGTACTGTTACAAAAGGATCCCGCTACTTCAGTCGAACATCCCGTGGCTTACTTCTCCCGCAAGCTGAATCCCAGTGAGAGGAACTATGCAGTTATTGAGAAGGAGTTATTGGCCATCAAGATAGCTTTCGAGGAATGGAGACACCATCTGTTGGGAGCCCGTTTCTCGGTTGAGGTCCGCACAGATCACCGTAACCTGCAGTATTTACGCTCCTTACAATGTCGGACACCCAGACAGGCTCGGTGGGCCTTCTTCTTTTCTCCGTTTGTGTTCCATATTACTTACATCTCCGGATCCTCGAATGTAAGAGCAGATGCCTTGTCTCGATCCTTGGAGAGAGAGAAGAATGAAGACAACTCCAGCCAGATTCAACCTCTGATCCCTTCTCATCGTTTTCTATCGACTGTATCGCCACTCTTACAGTCAATATCAGACGCCACCCGGTCTGATTCTTGGAGGTCAGTTTTGCTCCAACGACCCTCAATATCTGAAAGTCATGGCCTCTTATTCTTTCAGAAGAGACTATACATCCCTAAAGGGGAGATTCGTAATGGCATTCTGCATGGAGTCCACGATTCCCCCATTGGAGGTCATCGTGGGATTCGTGCAACGCAAGAGTTACTATCACGACAGTTTTGGTGGCCTGGCTGGGCTGAGGAGGTTCGGAAATATGTACAGGCCTGTCCCATCTGTGCCCAATCCAAGGTTCCCAGACAACATCCTTTAGGGCTACTTTCTCCTACTGAATTGCCGCCATACCCTTGGCACTCAATTGCTACCGACTTTATTGTCGATCTTCCTCCTTCTGCAGGACATACTTGTATTATGGTCGTAGTGGACTGTTTTACAAAATATGCCCATTTCATTCCCTTTAAAAAGATACCCACTGCGGTCCAGATGGCCACTGCTTTTCTTCACGAAATCTACCGTTTACATGGTCTTCCTGAGAAGATCATTTCTGATCGAGGGTCTCAGTTTCTCTCTTCCTTTTGGGGTAAAGTTTGTGGTCATCTCGGCATTCATAGAGCCTTAAGCTCGGGTTATCATCCACAGTCCAATGGTCTCACGGAGAGAACGAACCAGACCTTGGAAGCCTACCTCCGTAGTTTTGCTAATGCCACACAAACCAATTGGAGTACCTATTTAGACCTAGCTGAGGTCTCCTACAATAATTCTTTTCATTCGGCCATCGGGACCAGCCCCTTTCATTGCTCTATGGGACAACATCCCAAGCTGATCCCTTTCCACCCCGTACCAACCAGTACGGTTCCTTCCGCCGACACCTTGGTCTCCACAATCCAACGGCAGCATGAATTGGCACGTACCTCTTTGACGGCCGCTCGTGACCGCATGAAGGCTCAGGCTGACCGTGGGAGACGGATGGAACCGGATTTCCAGGTTGGTGACAGGGTTTGGCTGTCCTCTAGGAATCTGCCTCTCCGCAACCTGCCCGTTAAATTGGCTCCCCGGTACTTTGGCCCATTTAGGATTGTTAAACGCCTATCCTCTGTAGCTTTTCGTCTCCAGCTACCTCGTTCATGGCATGTTCATCCTGTTTTCCATGTCTCCCTCCTGAAACCCTATGTGGTGGATCCTTATGGTCGTTCCAGTGTTTGTCCGGCCCCTGTTCTGGTACAGGGGGTTCCGGAATTCGAGGTTCAGGAGATCTGTGATGCCCGCTATCGCAGGGGGGTGCTCCATTTCCTGGTGGATTGGAAGGGGTACCCGGCCTGTGATCGCACTTGGGAACCCTCTCGGCATGTGCACGCTCCGCTCCTTGTGCGCGAGTTCTATCGTCGGTTTCCCTGGAAGCCTGGGGCCCCGGATCTTCCTAGGAGGGGGTATAGTGTCACGCTTACCGGGAGACCGGGGTTCACTGTTCACGCTCCCCCTCCCTGGCACCTCTACCCGCGCTTTCGCGCTTGGGGAGGCGCCGGGGGGAGAGCTTCAGGGACATGGGCGGCAGCTCCTCGGCGCTTGCGTCGGGGACCGAGATTACGGTCTCGCGCATGCGCCGTGAGGCGGTCGCCCAGGCTTGGAGCAGCTTGCTGCTCAAGCCTCATTCTGGGCCCGCCGGCGCCTGGCAACCATCTGGCTTGCGCTCCAGGCTTCGCAGGCGCCGGCGGCCCATAAAGGGAGAAGCGCGGTCGGGAACAGATCGCGTCTCAACGCGTTCTGTTCCGGATCGTGTTCTCGCCTTCTCCCGCTCTGCCAGTCAGTTCCTGCCCTGTTCCCTGCTCCTACTTACCTTATCCTTTTGCCCACTGCCGGCCAATTCCCCTTTGGCCAAGTCTCTTCCTGGGTTATTTCCCTTGGTCCAGCTTCCTACTCTCCTGGTTCCCTTCCTTGTCCGTGCTGGTCCCCCTGCCTGATTTCTTCCTCTCCACCTCTTGGCCTGGCCTATTTCCTGTGATTTTCTCCTGCGCTACCTGGGACTCTCTACTCCTCAGCTCCCACTGCCAGCTACGGGTGTGGCCTCCCACACCTTTGGACTCTCTACTCCTCAGCACTCACTGCCAGCTACGGGTGTGGCCTCCCACACCTTTGGACTCTCTACTCCTCAGCACTCACTGCCAGCTACGGGTGTGGCCTCCCACACCTTTGGACTCTCTACTCCTCAGCACCCATTGCCAGCTACGGGTGTGGCCTCCCACACCTTTGGACTCTCAACTCCTCGGCACCATTTGCCAGCTACGGGAGTGGCCTTCCCACTACTTGGGATTCTCCACTTCTAAGGACTTCCTGTGCTCACCCATCTCAGTTCATCGGAGTCTCGCCTCTTCAAGGATTCCCTCCTACCACTTCTTCTGTCAACACTGTGCAGATCTGTCATCACTGGAACCAGGTTGTGGCATTGGGAATCGGTCCATCTTTCACCCAGTTCCCACTCAGGGTGGAGGAGAGGCTGGTTGCTTGTGTCACCAAGTCTTCTTGTCAGTCTGGCTGCCCCGTCGAGACCAACCAGAAATACAGGTACGCAGCATTCCCGTGATTCTCATCTTAACACACCCATTACCAGCCGTGGCGCAGAGTGGCGCAGCGACCCTGCAGCAGTGCCAGTTATGCCCCCAACCCCTCCCTGTACGCCATGTACAGCGCACACATCCCGTACATGGCGCACAGGCCAGTGGACCAGCATACAGGCCCCCTGTGCGAGCAGGCTACGTGTATTTCGGGGATGTGCGGGAAGTTTCACACGCGATTGGCCCTGTGTGAGTGGGGTACGTGTATTTAGGGGCTGCGTGGGATGTTTCACACGCGATTGGCCCTGTGCGGGCAGGTTACGTGTATTTCGGGGGTGCGCAGGAAGTTTCACACGCGATTGGCCCTGTGCGAGCGGGGTACGTGTATTACGGGGGGTGCGCGGGAAGTTTCACACACGATTGGCCCTTTGTAAGCGGGGTACGTGTATTTCAGGGGTGCGCGGGAAGTTCCACATGCGATTGGCCCTATGCGAGCGGGGTACGTGTATTTCGGGGGTGCGCGGGGAGTTTCACCCGCGATTGGCCCTGTGCGAGCGGGGAACGTGTATTTCGGGGGTGCGCAGGAAGTTTCACACGCGATTGGCCCTGTGCGAGCGGGGTACATGTATTTCAGGGGTACGCGGGAAGTTTCACATGCGATTGGCCCTGTGCAAGAGGGGTACATGTATTTCGGGGGTGCGCAGGAAGTTTCACATGCGATTGGCCCTGTGCGAGCGGGGTACGTGTATTTCAGGGGTGCGCAGGAAGTTTCACACGCGATTGGCCCTGTGCAAGCAGAGTACGTGTATTTCAGGGGTGCGCGGGAAGTTCCACATGCGATTGGCCCTATGCGAGCGGGGTACGTGTATTTGGGGGTGCGCGGGAAGTTTCACCCGCGATTGGCCCTGTGCGAGCGGGGTACGTGTATTTCGGGGTGCGCAGGAAGTTTCACACGCGATTGGCCCTGTGCGAGCGGGGTACATGTATTTCGGGGTACGCGGGAAGTTTCACACGCGATTGGCCCTGTGCAAGAGGGGTACATGTATTTCGGGGGTGCGCAGGAAGTTTCACACGCCATTGGCCCTGTGCGAGCGGGGTACGTGTATTTCGGGGGTGCGTGGGAAGTTTCACATGTGATTGGCCCTGTGCGAGTGGGGTACGTGTATTTCGGGGCTGCACGTGAAGTTTCACACGCGTTTGGCCCTGTGCGAGCGGGGTACGTGTATTTTGGGGGTGCGCGTGAAGTTACATACACCATTGGCCCAGTGCGAGCGGGTACGTGTATTTCGGGGGTGCGCTGGAAGTTTCATACGCCATTGGCCCTGTGCGAGCGGGGTACGTGTATTTCGGGGGTGCGCAGGAAGTTTCACACGCGATTGGCCCTGTGCAAGTGGGGTACATGTATTTCGGGGGTGCGTGGGAAGTTTCACACGTGATTGGCCCTCTGCGGGCGGGGTACGTGTATTTCGGGGGTGCGCGGTAAGTTTCACACGCAATTGGCCCTGTGCGAGTGGGGTACGTGTATTTTGGGGGGTGCGTGGGAAGTTTCACACGCGATTGGCCCTGTGCAAGCGGGGTACGTGTATTTCGGGGGTGCGCGGGAAGTTCCACATGCGATTGGCCCTATGTGAGCAGGGTACGTGTATTTCGGAAGTGCACGGGAAGTTTCACACCCGATTGGCCCTGTGCGAGCGGGGTACGTGTATTTCGGGGGTGCGCGGGAAGTTTCACACGCGATTTGCCCTGTGCGAGCGGGGTACGTGTATTTCGGGGGTACGCGGGAAGTTTCACACGCGATTAGCCCTGTGCGAGCGGGGTACATGTATTTCGGGGGTGCGCAGGAAGTTTCACACGCGATTGGCCCTGTGCGAGTGGGGTACATGTATTTCGGGGGTGTGTGGGAAGTTTCACACGCGACTGGCCCTGTGCGAGCGAGGTACGTGTATTTCGGGTGTGTGCAGGAAGTTTCACACGCGATTGGCCCTGTGCGAGCGGGGTACGTGTATTTCGGGGGTGCGCGGGAAGTTTCCCATGCGATTGGCCCTCTGCGAGCGGGGTATGTGTATTTCGGGGGTGCGTGGGAAGTTTCACATGCGATTGGCCCTGTGCGAGCGGGGTACGTGTATTTCGGGGGTGCGTGGGAAGTTTCACATGTGATTGGCCCTGTGCGAGTGGGGTACGTGTATTTCGGGGCTGCATGGGAAGTTTCACACGCGTTTGTCCCTGTGCGAGCAGGGTACGTGTATTTCGGGGGTGCGTGGGAAGTTTCACACACCATTGGCCCTGTGAGAGCGGGTACGTGCATTTCAGGGGTGCGCAGGAAGTTTCATATGCCATTGGCCCTGTGCGAGCGGGGTACGTGTATTTCGGGGGTGCGCGGGAAGTTTCACACGCGATTGGCCCTGTGCGAGCGGGGTACGTGTATTTCGGGGGTACGCGGGAAGTTTCACACGCGATTAGCCCTGTGCGAGCGGGGTACATGTATTTCGGGGGTGCGCAGGAAGTTTCACACGCGATTGGCCCTGTGCGAGTGGGGTACATGTATTTCGGGGGTGTGTGGGAAGTTTCACACGCGACTGGCCCTGTGCGAGCGAGGTACGTGTATTTCGGGTGTGTGTGGGAAGTTTCACACGCGATTGGCCCTGTGCGAGCGGGGTACGTGTATTTCGGGGGTGCGCGGGAAGTTTCCCATGCGATTGGCCCTCTGCGAGCGGGGTATGTGTATTTCGGGGGTGCGTGGGAAGTTTCACATGCGATTGGCCCTGTGCGAGCGGGGTACATGTATTTCGGGGGTGCGTGGGAAGTTTCACATGTGATTGGCCCTGTGCGAGTGGGGTACGTGTATTTCGGGGCTGCATGGGAAGTTTCACACGCGTTTGTCCCTGTGCGAGTGGGGTACGTGTATTTCGGGGGTGCGTGGGAAGTTTCACACACCATTGGCCCTGTGAGAGCGGGTACGTGCATTTCAGGGGTGCGCAGGAAGTTTCATATGCCATTGGCCCTGTGCGAGCGGGGTACATGTATTTCGCGGGTGCGCAGGAAGTTTCACATGCGATTGGCCCTGTGCGAGCAGGGTACGTGTATTTCGGGGGTGTACGGGAAGTTTCACATGCCTTTGGCCCTGTGCGAGCGGGTTACGTGTATTTCGGGGGTGCGTGGGAAGTTTCACACACCATTGGCCCTGTGCGAGTGGGTACGTGTATTTCGGGGGTGCGCGGGAAGTTTCACATGCCATTGGCCCTGTGCGAGCGGGGTCCGTGTATTTCGGGGGTGCGTGGGAAGTTTCACACGCGATTTGGCTGTCAGAGCGGGGTACGTGTATCCAGTGGGGTGCGTGGGGAGTCCCACACGTGAATTGGCAGTGTGGATCCTCCCAGGTGTGCCCTCTACCCCCTCCACGGCCCCTGCAGGCAGCCCACACCACAGGGGACTACCCAGCACCCCTGGTCATGTCCCGCACGCAGCCCATCTACCATGGGCATGCCCCCCAGCCAGCCCACATGTCACCTTGCACTAGTGATCACCAACTCCCAGCATCCCCACCGCCCAGCAGTGAGCCTCAGGCCCTGACTCATGTCCCCCAGCACCCCCACCCCCCAGCAGTGAGCCTCAGGCCCTGACTCATGTCCCCCAGCACCCCCACCCCCCAGCAGTGAGCCTCAGGCCCCGACTCATGTCCCCCAGCACCTCCACCCACCCAGCAGTGAGGGGCACCTGCCAGCAGGCCCCGACTCATGTCCCCCCCCACATGAAATAAAGATGCACAATCATGGCCCACATCTCCACCAAAATACCGCAGCACGCCACCCCAGTCTTGAGACGCAATGATTTCCCAATCCACCCCACACTGACATGCCTATCTCAAGACACAAACCAAAAGTCAACTATGTACATCAACACATGTCCGTCACACACACACACACTGGTTGGCATTGATTGTGTAAACCCACATTTTCACATGCATGAACTCAAAGAGCGAATTACACACATGGAAGTAAAATATCAAAATGTATTATGGACAAAAATAAAGCAATGAAATGAAAGCATAAAAAATTGCAAACATGAAATTAAAAGCATGTCCAAAAGATGAGTACATGAAAAGTATAACCAATCCAAAGAAATCCAAAAGAAAAATAGTCAAAACTCTCCCTCCACCAAAGCAAATCCAAAGGAATCGTAAAAAGTAAAATCCATTAATCCATGGTGAAATCCAAAGTAAAAGTTCCAATAAATCCATTGTCCAAGTATGTATAATCAATTGTCAAGGGTCCATGAGCCCAACGACAGAACAGAAACCTATGAAAAAAACGACCTAATAAAAAAACTATATACAAACGTGTGGGGCAAAGTCCAAACACCCCAAAATAAATGAAAACGAAAATGAAACCTAACACTAACAACTATATACAATGGCGGTGGGCTAGTCCGACGGCTCACTTTCCGATTTCCCGGGCCAGGGCATCATCAAACTCCTGCTCAATGTCCCGGAGGCGGTCCTCTTCCATGGCCTTGAGGGTTCGCAGGGACAATGCCATGTTGGACTCCGACTCCCTGCGAATAGCCTCGAGGCCCTCCCCCGCCTCAGTGCCCTCCGCATGGAGTTCTCCGCCCTGACCATTGTGAGCCGCGCCTCTTCTGCCCACCACCGCTCCGCATCTATACACTGGCCCAACCACAGCCACACGGAAGACACACCCATACCAGGGTCCTCCTGCCCTCTGGCCGATGCCTGCCCCTCTGAGGTCGATGGCCCCCAGCCATCATTGCTCCCACCTAGAGCCTGCTGCTGCTGTCCATGTGCCCTGTCCGATGATGCCTGCACATCCTCCATCAGCTGGTCTCCAGTTTTTGTGGTGTCCACCCCTGCTGGACCGCCGACTCCCGACTGTGGCAGGGATGGGATCTCCACCAAGCTGGCTGTGTTGGTCAGGCCAGGTCCTCAGGGGGCCCTGATGGAATATGGGCCGGAAGACGGCAGGGAGAACGACTGGCGCATAGTCTCCACAGAGGAGGAGAGGTCCACCAGAGTGCGCGACACATGTAGGAACCCACTCACCAGGGCCCCTCCCAACAGTGCCACGTCGCGACGCTGCTCTTCGTGATGGTGTGCGTGCTCCACCCCGGAAGCACGCACGTCATCACGAATATCACACGTGCGCAACGCGACACCAATCAGGACGGAGCCCATACGTTCATGGGACCCCTCGTCTGCAGGTAATGGAGAGGCAGATGACGTGGCACTCTCCCCTACCTGCGGACGGGCCTGGGACGGGGCATCCCTGCTGGTGCATGGTGGTGCAGTCACAGGGTCAAGGACAGCGACATGCACAGGCCCCTCCGCGGAGACCTGTGCTGCCTCCTGACCCTGGACTGCACACTTGCACCCGTGGTACTACCCCTACCAGGCCCCATGTGCGGCTCAGTAGCGGGCTCCCCCTCCTCTGTGGAGACCACCAATCTGGATGTCTCCACACCGTCTTCCGCCATTGCAAGCACCTGTGGGGGCTCACCCGGCCCTTCTGCTACAGCCGTAGTGGCAGACGCGGCACCAGTCCCCTCGCTCCCGGATGATGGCAATTCCTGGGAGGGTGGCCGTGCCTTGCGTCGCTGCCCGGTGGAGGCATCCCCGCAGCTTGGCTTCACAGCGCCGTCTCCGCCCTCTTCTTCACTTGACGCTGCATAGAGGGAGACAGAACACAAGCATCAGGGTACAGTACAATATTCCCCTACACAGGAAGCAATAACACATGAGTGGCACTGTCAAATGTCACTTCCATCCTGTCCCTCCACAATACATGGGTGAATGCACTCAACACACATGCAGAAACAGGCACGGCGCCTGCTATCAACATCAGCATCCATGTACAAGGGCATCTTTTAACCAAAATGTTGCCTTCAAACTCACATGCATCATGGCTCACACTGATCCCATGCACACACATCATCAGAGGGTCATGCATCATGGCTTGTACACCACAGACACAGTGGATAGACACAGTGGATACAACGGTGACCGCACTGCATGAGTGAATCTACACATCATCACGGACATGTGTCATGCATCCATGGCGTTTCAAAGTCACACACACACTTCTCAGACACACACACATGTGCACCATACATGTAAATGAGAGCAGCATCCATCCCTCACCCCCCCCCTCCATGTCCAAGAACAGAGACTGGCATGCATTCATGTGTGCATTCCGCATACAGCTCCCCATGTTGCATTGGAACACATGCACCATCCATGTGGTTCACATATTACTGGTCTCACATGCATGACCATGATGTCCCTGCACACACACATCCATACATGGCCTATGTCACACATAGAGGCAAGTATCAGACTACCAGCACACTGCAACATGCACTGTCTCACACAGCAATGCTTGGCCACTTACAGCTCAACTCCAGACGAGTCTGCCTCCGAAGGATCTGGGCGTGGAGCGCTGGGCCTACGCGTTCCAGGACCCTCATCTGGATGTTGCTCATGCTGACCCAGCACCCCTCTGCATCCTCTGCCTTCGCGAGGCGCCAGGCCTTGTAGAGGATCCTGGACCTGAAGTCCTCCCAGAGCTTCCGGACGTGCTTGATGTCGCGGGTTGCCACCCCCTCTGCGTTGATGGCAACCACTGCATCCTCCCAGATCCTCTCCCATCCTTCCTTGTTGGCGCGTGATGTTCCGAAGAGGGCATCATAATGCCCCAGGACATGCTCCACCAGGACACCAACTTCCTTCTCACTAAAGCTGGTGGCCCTCTGCCTCTCTGGCTGGGGGTCGCCAGTGGTCTCAGATGGTGTTTGCCCCGACATGGCGACCCCCGAGGCAGGCGTGGGTGGGCAACTTGGTCCTGTGGCTGGGCTGTGGAGCGATGGTATCTCAGTCGGGAGTCTTCTGTTCCAGCAGGGGTGGACACAGCAACTGGACCCCTGCAGATGGCTGACGTGCAGGCACCAACTAGCAGGGCACGTGGGCAGCAGGCAGGCAGCAGCAGATGGCTGGTGGGAGCGTGCTCGGAGCTCTTGGGGGCAGG
This sequence comes from Ambystoma mexicanum, assembly GCF_040938575.1. Lineage (NCBI taxonomy): Eukaryota > Metazoa > Chordata > Amphibia > Caudata > Ambystomatidae > Ambystoma > Ambystoma mexicanum. Next base: position 1,047,100,170 of record NC_090924.1, read on the forward strand.
AAAATGGCCTTTTGGGCAGGAGCGTGGTCTTCTGTGTGTTTTCGCGTGGCCAGCTTGATACGGAGTGATTTTGCATGTGAAAAAAGTGCACGTCAGCGTGAAATCCGAGGAAAGGGCCTTAGCGCATATGCGCGCAAGTGACGTTACACGCACGGGCGCTCCCCACAACACGGGTGCATTGTGAATCAGCATGTGAGAAAACTGCATGTCACCGTGCTATTGGAGGAAAGGCCTTAGCGCGTAAGTGACGTTGCACGTGTGGGCTTGCTTAAAAGGTACGAGTATCACGCTATTTTCTTGTACGTGCTTTTTGTGGAGAGCGAGCAGGTGTTTCTTGTACTTCTTGTCGGTTCACACGCGATTACTTCACAACGTTTCCAGTTCGTACTCCCTGTTTCCTCAGACTGCGTTCTTTTCTTCTTTTGGCGGGGGTGTTGCCAACGCGCACATGCGTGTCTTTTTCACGTTCTTTTACAAGGCAGACGGTGAGTCGCACATGTATTTTCCAACTGTGGTTGCCCCCGTGTGTCGCGTACCCCTTCAGAGGTCATTGTAGGCTGCGTGTAACACGCGTACGCTTATTTTTGTGTTTCTGGGTGCACAGCGTAGTGTGGGTTTATTTTTCCACGCACGTGGTCAACCAGGGTTTGCGTGCACGTGTACATTTGTTTTTGGGGTGCGTTGCGTGACCCGTCATCTTCCCCCAGGGGTCACATACAGCATTGCTAGTGCACTAGGGTATAAATTCCATCTAGTACCCTACCCCTTTCACCCCAATTGCCCAGGACAATTGTTTACTGCAACTCCCATATGCACAACAATATCAGTGCCATGGTTGGGAGGCGACCAAGCAGTAAGGGAGGCAAAGGTGGCCGACCTCCAAAAGGTGGGCGTGGTCGGCGCGGTAGGGGACGTGGCCAGGATTTGCAGGGTGCCCCTAGAGCCCAGTATGTGGAGGACCAATCGGGGCCACCTATGCCCCCCCCCAATGGTTGTGGGAAACGTAGCTGACACCATCCCAGCTCAGCCCTTGTTGGACCAGCCCATTTTGTCACCTGAACCGGCACAGGATGACTCCCAGGCTAACTTCCAGGTCAGCAATTCTAATCCACGTGTGGCGGTAAAAGTTGCTGTCACCAGGCCACGTGGATCTGGAGCAGCAATGTCATCTGCTGCCCCAAGTAGCCAGGGTGGGGAGGCTGCAGGGGCAGCTGCAGCTCAATCCACCCCAGCTCTGAGTCTCCCAGCTGGGACAACGTCAGTCCAGGTCCATGACACTGACGTTGGCCCTGCCAACATCACCCTGCAGCCAATGCCTGCACCAAGACCTATGGTCATTGTGCCTTTACAGGCTTCTAGTACCCAGTCCACCTGCGCTTCTGCCCCTACTGACCAGAGCGGCGTAAGCCACTCAGGTTCCGCACCACCTTACAAGAAGAAGAAGATGGGTGCTCTTGCACTACAGGCTGAGACCCCAGACACGGCTACACACTCCGGCACGTCAAGGAAGCCTAGCTTCAATGACCACAAACTTGATGCACTTGTGGCCTATGTGTTGGCACATAGCCGCTAAATGTTAGTGACTGCAGGCTGTAAGACTACGACTGCTCAACGTAGGGCCCACTGGCAGACCATCGTGGACCACATTAGTGCCCTTGGATTTGTGAGGCGAACAGCTGATAATTGCTACAAGCGGTGGAATGACCTTAAACGCAGAGCAAAGAACAAGCTGGCTTCCAATCATGCCTCTACTCTGGTGACTGGCGGTGGATCTCCACCAGAGGATAACCAACTCACTGAACATGAGTCTGTTGCTGGAACCTTAGTCACAGAGGAACAGATCCAAGGCGTGGGAGACCTACCAGATTATGAGGCACTGTCCAGTGAGTGCCCATGCAAGTGTGTGTAATCCACGTGTATGTTTCTTGGGTGATGTGTAATGATTGAGTGCCAGGTGAGGGTGTGTACTTCTGAGTGGTATGGGTCACCCATGTGCTTCCTCCAAACCGTTCACCGGCCTTGGGTTTGGGTATTGACCGAAACACGTGTCTGGGGATGCTGTTGGTACTCTTGTTCAGAGAATTGCCTAGCATTTCGGTGCTGGACTGCCCCAGGGAAGGACAAAGACTGATATGTTTGGGATATTTCTTCTCTGTGAAAGATAGTGAGCTAAAGACTCTGGGTAAGTCTCTCGTAACCAGGACTAATGTCTGGCAGAGGGACTCCCAGGACCCCCCTTGTTAATTTGCATATTTAAGTAACTTTGGGTCTCACCCTAAGTCACTAGCGGAATCCAGACGTGGACCCCTTGCTCACTACTCTTAGAGAGGCACAGCTCCTCGCTACTGATGAGGTCCAACCAGACCGAAACACGTGTCTGGGGATGCTGTTGGTATTCTTGTTCAGAGGAGAATTGCCTAGCATTTTGGTGCTGGACTTCCACAGGCAGGACAAAGACTGATATGTTTGGGATATTTCTTCTCTGTGAAAGATAGTGAGCTAAAGACTCTGGGTAAGTCTCTCGTAACCAGGACTAATGTCTGGCAGAGGGACTCCCAGGACCCCCCCCCCTTGTTAATTTGGGTTTGTGTATGACAGTATCCCTTCTGACCACAGAGCCAATTAGCGCCACATTACTGCAGTTGCCCTTGAACTGTCATCTTGCAACAATATTGTTCTGATTTTCCAGTGTTCATTCAGCCTGATTGTTTCAATCCTCCCATTTTTGCAACACATTTTTCTGCCCTAAGGTCACATATGTGACATGCTTCTGTCATAGATTACAACCCACATTGGCCCACATGTATTACCTTGTTATGGGAATGATTTGACCATTCAGGCTGATTGAGTAAGGGCCTGCTCACATTAATTTTTGGGGCCTGTTTGAATAGGGAACATGATTGTTTTTTCCTGTCATGTTGAAGTGATCAACCATTGATGTATCCATCTGCCTGCCATCACTGTATTATTGCACACTGGATGTGTTGCAGTGTGTGGCACATGCATATTTTGTCACACTATTTTGCATTTTTCATCTCATCATGTCCATCTCACATGGATGGGTGACAGTACTCATTCACTGACATATGGCTGCACTTGTCAAATGTACCATGGATATGCTACGTGCCATTTGTGTGCTGGCATGTGTCATGTATGTGGATTGCCCATGCCACTCACAGGCTAATCTGTGATGCCAGTGCTGTCCAGCATGCAGCACATGTGTTGCTTTTCCATCTTGGAGTCCTCAGTGTCTGCTTTTTGCCTCCCCTTCCAACTCATTGACAGTGCATGCATGCCATTCCATCTTGGAGTTCTCAGTGTCTGCTTTTTGCCTCCCCTTCCAACTCATTGACAGTGCATGCATGCCAGGGTTATAGTTGTGTGGGACATGTGTTATTCATGTACTGGATCTCTGTCTTGTCAGGCCTATGTGTGTGCTATGGTGCTCATGCCTGTTTCCATTTGTTGTCTTTCATGTTTTTGCAGGTGATGACGCACTTGATGCTGTTGAGGTGGAGGAGATGGTGCAGACCCAGGAGGAATCTCAGCCACGACCGGGCACCAGTGGAGGACGTGGTGTGGTGGTGGGTGAAAACCCTATCCTCCTGCAGACCATGCTGTCCACGGGTGTCTCTGTGTGCACCTCCCCAGACCTCTATGATTCAGGTGCTGAATCGGACAGTGGGACTTATGTGCTGTCGCAGTTGAGTGTTTCTGGCAGGGATGCTGTTCTGTCCAACCCACCTGCACCGGGGATAGGGCCCTCTATGGGGATATCAGTGTTGGTAACTCCACCTTTGGCGGTTACGGATTCAGGGTCACACTCCACTACATCTGATCCTGTTCTTGGGCCAGCAGATCAGAGGGGGAATGCAGTCCTGCAGCCTCAGGCAGTGCCAGCACAGCAAGGTGCAGATCGCCTTGCCCCAAACAGGTGTGGTGCCTGCCGACGCGGTGGCCGTACGCCACCAGGCAATACTGTATGGGAAAACTCCATTTACAGTATAGCAGCACAACAGGGAACATCAGTTTAAATGATGGCTCAGGCAATGGAGAGGGTGGCCACTTCCATTCTCCCCCCTGAAAGGCAGATGGAGCAAAACAGCAGGCAACAGACTCCATTTGCGAATCACACAGGGAAGACATGTTGGCGTCCAACAGGGACCGACGGGTGGCACTGGAGACTCTGCACGAAGCCATATCTGTAGAGTCACAGGGCCACAGGGAAGCCCTGAGGTTAGAACTCCATTTCCTCAGGGACACTCTGGGTGAACTTGAGGCTATCTGAAATTTTAGGTCAGAACAGCAGCTGGAGCAGCTCACACGTTCGCTCTCAGCTGAGCTGCAGGCAACTCGTGAGGAGATCCGGGCATCACGCGAGGCCATGCGTGCAGAAATGCAGGCAACCCGCAAGGTGCTGCATGGGGATCTCCGTAATATCATCCTCCAGAACCAGACCATCCACACCCGCATGCTTGCTGCCACGGAGGACCATACTAGGGCTTTGCGTCGGCTGCCTCCCATAGCACCGCCACCTCCTGATGTAGCAGCAGAGGGTGAAGCGAGCGACAGCAGTTCTCCCACATTGGCGTAGCCGTGCAGGCCATGAGCCCATGGAGGTATTTTTTTCCCGCAACATCCACGCAAGTGGGTGTTGGGGTGCACCCTGTCCTCGAACCTCCTGGGTGGCCTCCCACCTACCCCCTGGTCCACACATGGCCATTTTTGATGTTTGTATTTTTTTTTTATTTTTTTTTTACAGAGTGTTGCCTTGTGTGGCTCCTGTGGGCATCCACTGTGTATTCCAGCTGGGCACATGCAGGCTTCTCCTGTCTTTAGGTGAGATGCTTGGGTTCGTGACATACACATCCCTCCCGCTTCCCCTTTCCATGGGCTTGCAAAGGGTGTGACCAAGTGACAGTGACTTACACAGTGACATTGGGCTCCCATGAGCTGTGTGGGCAGTCTCTAGTCCAAACTTTGTGGACATCCCTAGTGGGGAATGTTGTTTTATTGAACACTGCATGGTGTATTCATATGTGCTTGTGCATCCATGTCTTCCTCCTTATTCACATGTACCTTCTTCATGTCTTCACAAGGCCGTCTCCTTTGCAGATGCAGTTCATGTTGTATGCAGTACACTGACACATTTGCCTGACAGCAACACTCTGCAGTTGGAAGGGGTTGATGTGCTGGCTTATTCAGGTTGTAAGACTTGCACTACTTTGATTTTGTACTGTCATATTTTGCCACTGTTTCATCCTGTGTTGCTGTATTGTGTTGCTTGTAAGTATTTGTTCATGTGTGCTGTTTGTTATTGATTACTGGGAGCATATTGTCTGTGGCCTGTTTCCATTTGGGACAGTGCACTTTATGACACTTGTGTCATGTGTTGTGCATTCATTTGGTTGCTTTCACATTGCATGACATGCCATGGTGTGTTGGGTAGCTGAGATGGGGAGGGGTTTGGTGACATGGCACTATTTTCATGCTGTATTTTGCAAGGGGGCAGTAATTCATGCAGCATAAATGTGTGTCTTTTTGTGACACAGCATTGGTTGTCTTTCAGTAGGTAGGGATGCACACAATATAACACTTCCAGGTGACCAATCTCAGGCTGGTATGGTTGTGACAGTTGACTGTCCCTTATGTCATCATCATTGATTGTCAGGTGGTATGTGCCAGGGCTGTGTGCACTCCACAGAGGTGTGATTTTAGGTGAAGTAATTAGTCACCAGCTGCGTACGGGCTGCCTCACCACGTGCCCTTACCTCTCCCATGCGCAGTGGCTGTGCATGTGGTTGGGGATGTGGGGGCACCACCATGTCCACCTGCAGGCCCCGGCGTGTTGCAACGTTGTGCAGGACACATGCTGCCACTATGATCCTGCACACTACTGGGGGTGCGTATAGCAGCTGCCCACCAGAGCGGTCAAGGGAGGGAAAGCGTGACTTGAGCACTCCGAATGTGCGCTCCACTATGCCCTGGGTTGCAATATGGGATGTGTTGTATCTTACCTCGGGTGGTGTGGTGGGGTTCCGAATTGGCATCATCATGTGGGTGCTCAGAGGGTAGGCACTGTCCCCTGGGGAGGTGATGATGGGTATCATTAGTGGGGTTGTGACATTACTCAATATCTGACATGCATGCATGTGCAGAGGCATTTATACTCACCAAGCAGCCATGTATCGCCATGCCGCCCAGCTTCTAGGTCCCGGTTTAGGGGTGACATTCTGAAAATGAAACTGTCATGGGTGGACCCTGGATAGGTGGCATATACTGAGGTGATGATTGCCTTGGCATCACATACTGCCTGCACGTTGATGGAATCCCAGTGCTTGCGGTTTCTATAGATGTGCTCAGTTGCCCTGGGAGAACATAGAGCCACATGGGTGCAATCAATGGCACCTAGCACTTTGGGGAAGTGTGCCACCCCGTAAAGGTCCTGGACGGCAGCCTGCCTTTCTGCAGGTGTTCTGGGCATGTATATGTGCCTGCAGACTGAAGAGCGTGCAGTCATGATGGCCAAAGCCTGGTGTAGGCAGTGTGACTGCGTGGCCTGTGACACCCCCCCCACTATGGCTCTTGTCCGCTGAAATGAACCAGTGGCCAATAAGTGCAGTACATTGAGCACCTTTTCCAAGGGGTTCAGTGCTTGGGAGCAGCGGGTGGGTGATGTGAGGTCATCCTCCCACTCACTCACCAGGTCGAGTATTATGTGTGGTGGGAACCTGTACCTCCCATACACCTGGTCATCAGGCATCCCAAAAAGGCTGGTTCTGGGTGTAAAAATTCTGGGCCTGGCTATCCTCCTCCTGTGGTATCCCACGACCACTACTGCGAGGAATGGTATATTGATCGTAGCGTCTGAGCTTGTTTGCTGTTTGCGTGCACTTTTATGGTGCGCAGGGCCGTGTACGACCTGCTTGCTGCTGGCGTACATGTTTCCGGATTAGCGTGTCTTTTTTGGCGCACGCATTTCCCCTGTTCAATTCCATGAATACGTGTTGTGGGCGTGCGTGTGGGCGTTCTGCGCCTTTACCTCCTGTACTTCCCCTGTAACGCCCACATTTTCACATGTTGTTCCCCATGCCGTGTGTTACGCCCCGTGTTCCACCAACTTTTGTTGTGTGCGCCGCGCTATGTGTGCTTTCACTGTGCGCGTAACGCAAGCCGTTTGATGACGTGTGGGCCCGCATGCGCCACGCACGATTTTAGCGCACATCCCAGGATTTACACATGCACGGACTTCCATGAATCGATGTGCGTGGCTTTCGCACGCTGGCGCTGCGATTTGTGGCGCACATTAATTCCATGAATCGGCCTGTGAATATCTTTGCTAATAAAATGTATGCAGTCTAAACCTTTTTCCATGTTTGGGGCATTGCACCTGCATCCCAATCCTGCCCCATTTAGATAATTCATTCATTAATATCACTTCCCTTTATGAATGGAGGCTGTTGTTAACATGGTGCAAGCTGTTGAGATAACATTTGGACACATTTGGTTAAGTCGCTAAGGTATCCGTGACATTCATCCCCCAGAATATCAGCTGTGTTGTGGGCATCAGAGGCTGTGTGTGCAGGTGTGTGTGGTATGTGCAACCTCCTGCCTGTCCCAATCTCGTGAGGGGTCAAGTGATGTTCTTTCCCTGGCTGATTTCTGAGGCTAAAGAGGGCGAGGAGAGACAGTGGAGCCAATTCCTCCCCAAAGAGCGACATATTTTTGTTGTTTTAATAATCCATTAAGATGCTCTACAAGGCTGTTGGCTTGCAGGTGGTAAACTGAACACAGTTTGTGTTTTATTCCTAATAGGAATATCATTTCTTTGAACAGCTTGTTAAAAAGTTAATACTCCCCAGTGAAGAAATAATTCACATACCAAAAATGTACCTGCCGATTTGGCATCAGGGTGGGCACACTGTCCTACTTCAAGCCAACGTGAGAATGGGCACACCACAACAATCAAATAACAATAGCTACTGCACCTGATAACCATGTTATCATAATCAATGTGAATCTCTTGAAAGAAAGGGCCTTTAGGGATGGGGTAATGTTCCTTTTAACATTCTGAGGGTATGGCCTGTGCTGTAGAGGTAGTAGGTAGTATAACTAGCTACAAAGTAGTCCACGTGCTCCTGGAGATTGGGGACAAACCAGTCCGCATACATTTCTGCAGCAGTATGTTGCTTAGATATATGTGTAGGATACTGTAACTGCTCAAAGGTAACTGCAAGCAGCTCCTGAGGTTACTACTTGACCTGTAATAATTTGTTGCCAAATTAGGTCCGTAGGTGAAAGTGAACATCCTGTTTTGACCCACAAATCCTTCTGTTCATGTGGAGCTCATCCCTGCAATTCCAATATATGTGTTAAGGGGATTGTATTGTACAGTGCTGATAACTGCACCTGCTCGAATACTACATCAGGGTATGCTTTGACATCTGGTATTTTTATGTAGGCTGCTTCTTTTATTGCATTGTCCGCTGTGTCATTACCATGAGAAATTGGGCCTGCATTATGTGTATTGGCCGTACATTTTACCACGGCAACTGCTGAGGGACCAGTCAATGCCTCAATGAATCGCCCTAAAAATGCTACATGTTGCACAGGGGTTCCATATGATTTTTAAAACCTCTCCTGCGCCATTTTGACAAATCCTGAATGAACGGTGAAAGTAACATATGCTGAGTCTGAATAAATGATAACTAAAGTACCTTTTGACATTTCTAATGCTTCTATGGGTGCTATGAGTTCCTCGGCTTCTGCAGAATAATGTGCAGACAATCTCTTTTTTATCATGACCTCGTACTCCCCATCTACAAGGCACACCACTGCTGCACCAGTGTGTCTCTGCCCCGTCTCCGGATCGATCGTCTATAAACCATCAACGAAAAGCACCTCTCCCTCCTAAAGTGCATCCTCCCTGATCTTTGTTATGTCATCTTCAGGGCCTTGTATTCTATACAATCAGGCACATCCTCATCGGGCTGTATGCATTCTGCAATGAATGTTGCTCTTTTTACTGTGCAACACCAGACAATGTGAATGAAACAGTTGGACAATATTACCTCGTCGCCAGATGCTCTCTGTGTGGTGATGGTGGATTTGGATGTCTCTAAAATAGCAGAAACTGTGGGCTCTACATATAGTGTCACCGAGTCCCATGATAATTGTTGAACATCTTTCTATACCAAAGGCTGCTGCTGCTAGAGCCTGCTGGTGAAGTAAATGACACTGCATCACTGGATCGAAACGTCCACTATAGTAAGCCAGGGGGTGGTGTCCTATTCATGTGTGCTGTTTGAGGACAGCTGTCATTACTTGGCCATTAGAATGAGAGAACAGGAGAAATTCCTTTGCATAATCTGGGGCTGCTAACACTGGAGCATTGCTGCTCACATTTTAGAGTTCCTGAAAAGATGTGATCATATCTCCTATCCAGGTGAGCGTTCCCTTAACCTTCTGTGATTCAAGGGCTTGGTGTTACTCGAGTAATCAAAAATCCCTGACCTACAATAATTACATAGCCCTAGAAACTGTTGCATTTCTTTGATAGTTGTTAGCTGTGTAGTCTTTTGTACTGCTACTGCTGCTCTCTCTGGTGTCACTCTCCTTATTATTTGCCCTAGGTATGCTACCTCTTTCTGGCAATAATGCATTTTTTCTTTGTCTACTTTGTATCCCTTCTCTGCAAGTAATGTCAAAAGTGTCACTGAATCTTTCCTGCATGGTTCTTCTGTAGTGCTACAGACCACAAGGTAATCTACATATTGAATCATTGTACTCGTTACTTGTATGTTACCTACATTGATTTGTTATACTAGGTTAAAAATATAAATGCTCAGGACTCACATAACCGCTGAGATATTGTATGGTGTTGAACCATGATTTATAGAGTGCAGCAAGACCAGAAAGGTATCAAGGCGCTGAAGAGGAGAGTGGGGCTGGAAAGTCAAGGACTAGAACATGAAGGTTTTAAGTGATTTTCAGAAGGAGGTGAAGTCAGAAATACTAGGAATCTGTACAGGGAGGGCATTCCACAGTGTAGGGGCAAGTACGGTGAAGGTCCTTCCTCCAGCATGAGCCCGCTGAAATCAAGGGATGATCAGCAATGATTGTTTGGCCGAGCGGATGGGTCTGCTCGGTTGGTAGGGTGTGAGTCTGGACTGAAGAAACTCAGCCCCAGTGAAGTGGATGGCACAGTGAACAGTACACAAGATTTTAACTTTAACTCGGCTCCTAACAGTGAGCCAGTGAAGACGGCGAATGAGATCATGAGAGCGAGCCAGTCTGGGGGCATCCAGGGCAAGGCGAGCTGCTGAGTTTTGAAGGATCTGAAGACTTTGAAACAGGGCCTCAGGTTGACCAAGATACATACCATTACAGTAGTCTATTGATCCCATAATGGAATTGGTCACAATTTTGATCTGGAGTCAGTCGGAAGAAAGAGAAGAACCTTCTTGAGCACACTGCCTGTCTTTAAGCTTTGCAACGCCTGTTTGGCAGACTGCTGAAATTTGAGCTTTTCTGGATCCAGAGGACATGATTTTAATTCTGAGGCTCTTGACTGGTGGAGAAGGTTCGGGGCATGGGCCAAAGGAAGTGGGCCAGTAGTCAGAGGTCTTTGCCTCCAGGAAGTAAATTCTGTGATATATTGTGATTCTGGGTGCAAGGAAATGGAGAATAATGCATTCTTGAGATCTATTAAAGTAAAGTGTGTTGCTCCAGTATGTATGTGGCAAGAAATCGCAGCAAAGCTGGACACCACTGGGAATTCTGCCTATACAATATTGTTCAACAGGCGTAAGTCCTGCACCATCCCCCAGGATGAACCCTTTGCTTTTCTCACAGGGTACATGACCATGTTGCATAGGAATTCAGATGGCTGTATTATGCCATTGCCACAATGCTAAAATGGCTTCATAGATCCCCTCATCTGCTTCCCTTGACATGGTGTATTGTCTTACTTGGGTAACACTACACCTTGCTTCACCTCGACGTGGACTGACCATATCATCTTCAATCCCTACATCATGGGGGTTGCTAGTCCACAGGGTACTGGGTACTTTCTCCATATCCGCCTGTAAAAGTGATGGTGATGTTTTAGCAAAGAGCATAGTATGTCACACCTTGCTGTGTTGTAGCATAATTTGGCAGTGTATGCAAATCTCAAAAATCATGTCTTCGGTATCCTTAAACAGCTGTTCCTCAGACACCTCTGTTTTGCGTGGATGCACAAACCTGTGCACCATTCTTCCCCTTCCTTGTCTGTTCCCATAAGAACTGTTTTTGTATGTGATCACTGCTTCCAAATCTAATGTAATGATTCCACCTGGGGTACGTTCTGGAGCAACAGCTGACCTGAATAGAAACTCCACGGGCACACGTAACGTCCTATCCTTAATTCATGGCACCCTTCCTAGTAACTCTGTCACACAATAAAAAAACAAAGCTGGATGTAAGGGCACTCTTCTTTTGGCACTGTCACTATAAAGCACTCGTATGATGGTGGCAGCCCTAGCATGGTGTACACCTGGTATTGAGCACACTATACCTGCTGGTCCTGCTATCAATTCGAAAAACAATGTCTCCTCCACTTCATTGATCTGTGCATATCACTGTGCTATGACCCTCCCTTCATCCCTTGCTCCCTCCCGCTAGCTCCTCTTCAGTTTTCTTCAGCACTGTTTCCAATTCTCTCTGCACCCTATTCTCGACTTCCAAAATCAATGGGTCCCATGTTGTGTCATTGTGCCCTACTGGAGTTCCCATCCTGGGCTTGGTGGGGGCAGGGTGAGCATTGAGAGGGATCAGTAATTTGAGACTCCAGACTATGTTTAGTTTTCTCAAGGTTTGATATTTTATTTAAAACCAAAATGAACAATAAACCCTAACTACACCTACTCTACCAGAGGATTCCCTACCTAGTCTTGGATCTAAGGGAAAGCTTTCTTGCATTCACAATTCTAACCTTCACACTAAACAACATATATATATATATATATATATATATATATATTTAAAGAAAGAAAAAACAACATAAATGAAAGGTTACCAAACAACCAGTGTTTTGGATGACTTCTACTGTTCTGCGAAGATCTTGCTCCCCAAGGATTTTCTCAAAGTCAATTCTTCCAAGGAAACAAAAAGTCTTGAAAAGTCTGAAGAAATGAAAGTTTGCACAAATAGAAATGCACTGGTAACAATTCATCTTCGCTTGATGAAAAGATTCCGCTTTTCAGTTCCACAAAGAAAATAACAGCACCATGGGATTCCTGTACAGCCTTCTTCCAGGAAAAGAATGAACAAAGTTGAAGACAAAAGTAACACGTCTGCTTAACAACTCTGCTCACTGGTATAACAGGGGCCCCTGCAGGACCCACTGTGTGTGGGCCCCACCTCTACATGTTCTGGGGAAAGCCCCTTGGACTAAATAAAACAAAATTTAAAAAAAGGATTTTTTTGTCACTCTGCCATCAGAAAGAAATAATTTCTGTTACAGAGTAACAGAAATAATTTCTTTCTGATGGCAGAGTGACCACAAAAAGAAAACATTTGTTTTGAAGCCCGAGGGCTCCCCCCATCCCATGACATGGAAGCATCTGGGCTGGAAGCCTCCATGTCACGGGCTGGGGGAGCTCTATGACTTCAAAAATAAATTGTTTCTGTTTGAAGTCACTCTGCCTTCATGAAAGAATCATTTCCATTATGGTTCGGTCCATAACGGAAATAATTTCTTTATGAAGTCGGAGTGACTTCAAAAAGAAAGCATTTCTTTCTGAAGTAATAGGGCTCCCCTCAAACCCATGACGTGTGCGTGTGTGAGCGTATGTTAAAGGTGCACACTTAAATATATAGGTGGCTGCCTGTGTGAGTGTATGGTGAAAGGGTGCACAATTAAATGTATAGGTGGCTGGGTGTGTGTGTTGAGTGTATGGTGAAAGGGTGCACACTTAAATGTATGGGTGGCTGCCTGGGTGTGCCTGAGTGATGAACGGGTGCACACTTAAATATATAGGTGGCTGTCTGTGTGAATGTATGGTGACAGGGTGCACACTTACATGTATGGGTGGCTGCCAGGGTGTGCCTGTATTGTGAAAGGGTGCACACTTAAATGAATGGGTGGCTTCCAGGGTGTGCCTTTTTGGTGAAAGGGTACTATGAGGAACTCATGGTGGCAACAAGTAAGACAAACACAAGTGATCACAGTTCAAGGGTGTTTATTGAACAATGAATGCAGGGTGGAAAAACGCCTAATCTAAACCTAAATCTAAGATGGGAGCAAGCGTTGACCATCAAATAAAAAATAAGGCTGCCTAGTGGTGGTGTGTCAAATAATAAGGACCTATTCTAAAACACCTATTGCCAAACCTTACACTGATACAAAAAGTGTGTGGGATAGTGTTATGATGTTTTACACTTTCAGAATGTACATGGCTCCATTGGAACGCCCACGCGTTTCCACGTTCTCCACTGGGAATGTGCACAGCCATTCCAGCTCTGGCGGTCCTTGCCTCCGGGGGCCTCATATAAAGCTCTTGTTCAAGCTTTCTTGGTGTCGTGCTTCTTTACTACAATTGGCGACGAGGCACCCTAAAGAACCCTAGAGAAATGAACTCACCCGTCTGTGCGATGAGAACATTATCCAGCCCATAGAAAGCTCTGAATGGCTCGCCCTGATTGTCTTAGTAAAAAAAAACGACAATTCCATAAGAATGTGTATCGATTTGAGGGACCTGAACAAAAACATATTGATCGACAGGCACCCTCTCCCCAACATATCTGAGCTTCTCTCAACCATGAAACCAGCAAATTACTCAAGCACCCTGGACCTCTCCTCCGCATATCACCAAATTGCCATGGAGGAGAACTCAAAAGCCCTCACGACCTTTGTTACACCATTGGGAGCGTTCATGTTTAACAGAATGCCCTTTGGACTCGCTTCGGCAGCGGCGGTGTTCCAGAGGTTAATGTCAAACCTATTCGGAGGCCTTGATGGAGTATAATGTTTTCAAGATGACATCCTCATATCAGCGAAAACAGAAGAGGAGCATGATGCTAAACTTATGGGTGTCCTACAAGTGATCCAAAAAAGTGGTCTCACCCTTAAGTTGGAGAAATGCAACATAAAGTGTAATCAAGTTTCCTACCTCGGCCATTCCATTGATGCCAGAGGCATCAGTCTCAAGAAGAAACTCATGGACACCATATTGAACCTTGCCGAACCCGAAAATAAAGATCAGTTGAGAAGTTCCTTGGCTTGACGGAGTATTACTCCAAATTTGTGAGTAATTATGCCAACAAAACAAAAAACATGAGTAACTTCATGAAGAAGATGACCAAGTTCAACTGGTCCACAGAGTGTAGGAACGGATTTGTAGAACTCAAATCCGACATCAATCAAGCTCCAGCCCTAAGCATGTTTGACTATAAAGCCAAGACAATTGTATCCGTAGATGCCAGTAAAATCGGCTTGGTGGGGTCCTGGAACAACAACAGAATGGAAACACTGTGACCATCGCCTTTGCATCAAGGGTACTAAGAGGTGCTGAGTTGAACTATTCCACCATCGAGAGGGAGGCCCTAGCTGTCAAATGGATTCTACAACACTTCAGGAACCTAATCTGGGGTCTGCCCATTCTACTCAAGACAGACCACAAACCCTTGGTGAATGTTCTTCAATCCAAAACTCATCACCTTATGTCACCAAGGATTAGACATTGGTTCCTTGATATCATGCAATACAATCTTCAAGTATGTTACACCCCTGGTCCACAAAACCAAGTAGCCGATTGCCTCTCTAGGTTGCCGGCCAGCCAGGACACCCAAGAAATTGAGACTGAAATTCCTGATGAGGACATCATAGCCGTCATCAACCCCGCCATTCTCACAGATGAATGGAAAAACATCACCAACAGTGACTTAGAACAACAAGAAATCAGGAGAGCCGTAGCCAATGACTGGGCAGGAGTTGGGCAAAGCTTGGTGGACTTAGAACCTTTCAAGGAAGAAATATCCATGGACAAAAAACACATCTATAGAGGCAACAGAGTAATTCCGGCTGTGGCACTTAGGAAGAGACTACTTGATTTGGCACACAAGGGGCACCTGGGGAGGAGCTTGACAAAAAATAGGGTGAGGAACAACTATTGGTGGCCCAACATGTGGAAAGAAGCAGAAGAAGTAGTCAAAAATTGCTCCGCCTGCACCACCAGTGACAAATCAAAGGTGTTAAGGAAGACTCCCCTTCAACCTATAGAGCCCCCAAGAAACATGTGGTCAAAACTTGCAATAGACATCATGGGCCCTTTTGAAAACCTAGAGGCAGTGAGAATATTCATTATTGTGATCATTGATTATACCTCCAAATGGACTGAATGGGGGGTAGTAGAAACGAGTGTAACCACAAAAAAGTCACAGATTTCCTAACCGATATCTTCAACAGAGAGGGTGACCCCAAGGATTTGGTCTCGGACAACGGGTCCCAGTTTACATCATCAGAATTTCAAGAGTTCCTCAGAAACAGATCCATCAACCATGTCACAACGTCCCTGTACCACCCGATCTCCAATGGACTGGTGGAAAGGATTAGTAGACTTGTGAAGAGTGTGGTCCAACTAGCCACAGCGAACGTCCTTCCATGGAGGGATACCCTCAAGAAAGCCTTATATTCATACAGAACAACTCCACACACCACCACCAACGTGGAGCCCTTTACCATGATGTGGGGCAGAGTTGCACGCAACCAACTGAGGCCAGCATGGATTTTCATGGATGCCGGTGAGGCAAGAATAGACATGGACCAAATTCGGAAGACGGTGAAAGAGAAGCAAGAACAATACAAAACATATTATGATTCAAGGAATGGAGTTAAAGAAATATCCATTCAAGAAGGAGACTGGGTTTGTGTCAAAGAACCAAAAAAACCACTCAAGGGCGAATCCAGCTTCAGGTCTCCACAAAGAGTCACACGTTGTCAAGTAAAATCCGTCATATTGGACGATGGAAAGAGATGGTCTGGAGATGATCTTGTGAAAATAACCAATGATATCTGCAGACCCAGCACATCCAAAGACATTAACTGTGGCACGCTATCAATAAAAGACCCCATTTCGGATGGCACGTCATACCACAGGCACATGGAAGATGATGAGCTCTATTTCGACAACGATGAAGCCTCAGTCGGGAGGTTGTCGAAAAGAAATCGGAAGACTATCCGAAATTTCAACAGCGACTACATCTACTATTCACCAGCATCTGCCACACAAATGTTCTATATATTTACCCATTAGCTCTCTCTTTCCTCCTCTCGTGTTCCCTCCCCACCCCTCCTTTCGTCCCTTTCTTTCCTAAAGGTAAGGAGATGTTATGATGTTTTACACTTTCAGAATGTACATGGCTCCATTGGAACGCCCGCGCGTTTCCACGTTCTCCCCTGGGAATGTGCACAGCCATTCCAGCTCTGGCGGTCCTTGCCTCCGGGGGCCTCATATAAAGCTCTTGTTCAAGCTTTCTTGGTGTCGTGCTTCTTTACTACAGATAGCTTTCAAGAAAAAGAAAGAAGTGTTCTCAAATAATACGTCAGGATGCAGTAGCTCGGGTCTCCCTTTCCCATGTTTTGGGGTAAGATGGGAGATTGGAGCACAGCACACGCTCAAGATTTCTTAGCACAAGCCAATAGTTCCATTTCAGCTAGCACCGTAGACACTCGAGCTGTCTTACCACGACCCGATTGTTCTGTTCCAGCTGTCAGGGCCTTTGATGGCCAAGTCTTGTTTCCTTTGAAAGTCTCTTGCCTTCGAGGTCCTGACGTGTTCAAATAACCAAACCAAAATGTTCCTTTAACCAAACAAATGTTCTTTAGGGTGATAAGGGTTCACCCCTGGGTCCCCTGCTTCTGGGCGCTGACCCCTCTCATTTCTTAGCCACTGCTCATGTAGCATGATGGCTTCACCCTTGGGTACCCTCTTCTGGGCACTGACACCTCTCAATTCGTATAACCACAATTTATATATCAGCTCTTTTCTCAATGAACTTTAGATGTTAGCTTCACCCCTGGATCTCCCTTGTTCGGGCTCGGACCCCTCTTGACTGCCAGTACTCGAGCGATAGCTTCAACCCAGGATCTCCCTCGTTTGGGCTCAGACCCTTCTCAAATCTCAGCCTCCCTCCTCCAGGTTCACTATGGCCGTCTCTTCACTTTAGAGGGATTCAGTTCCCTTGTTTTCTCAATGGCCCTCATTACAAGTCAGGCGTTAAGGGTTTAACGGCGCCGTCAGCGCCGTTAACCCTTAACGCCTGATTCACACTTTAACGCCTGCTTTTTGCAGGCGTTAAAGTCCAAGGCGCTAAGCCACCTTGGTGCTAATTACGGCACCGTAATTTACGGTGCCGTAATTAGCGCCTTCCCCATCCCCATTATGCCCTATGGGGCAAAAATGGGAATGGGGAAGGGCAAAATGTGAATGGCAAATTACCGCCCCACTCACCTTGGAATGGGGCGGTAATTCCGCAATCCACCATGGCGGAATCCGGCATGGACCATGGTGCTAATAGCACCATGGTCCACCGCCTGACTTGTAATGAGGGCTAAAGACTCCCCCCAAACCAGAGGCCCTTAAAATAGCACTACTTAACACAAGGTCCCTCAACAAACATGCACAAAATGTTCACGATTATATCCTCGAAGAAAATTTAGATATCCTCTTCCTTACCGAGACCTGGCTACAAGAACCTACCGGTCCAACTATAAGCACAGCTGTCCCTACTAATTACATCATTCACTTTGAAAATAGGACAATAGGAAAGGGAGGCGGAGTCGCCATAATAGTCAGACAAAACATACACCTTTTCCCCTCGCCCATTCAATGCCCGGGGTGCGAAGTCCTCCATCTCAAATTCGCCCCCTCCCAAAACAACTGCATCAACTTCATTGTAATTTATAGACCTCCATCACTCATATCAGACTTTAACGATGATCTCTGCCATATTCTTAACAACCTCAAAGGAAAGAATACAGGCACACTCCTCCTGGGTGACCTCAATAGATGGAGGGGAAACCCTACCGACAAAGAGGCTATTAGCCTAGAAAAAAATCTTTCTAACATTAGCTATTCGATTGCCAACAATGGTCCCACTATCGGTTCCAACAACCAACTTGATTGGATTGTTTCCAATAATGTAGACCTTACTGTAACTAACACACAACCCTGTATCTGGAGCGATCATTACAAAATCGAAGCCACACTATCCCTGCCTTCCAAAAAAACCTATTCCGACAATCTACCCAAAATTACCCAGAGCAGAAACCTCAAGAAAATCACGCCAGATATGCTTTCGAGGGGGATCTCACACATCATGGATAACACCACAGAAAACGACCCCTGTGACACTATCATCACCACCTATAACAACTACTTTCAAGATCTCCTAGACAAGTATGCCCCACTGAAAAACAAACTAGTGCGCCCCAATCTCAACCACCAAAGCTGGTACACTACGGAACTAGGCACCCTAAAGACTATCAAAAGGAAACTTGAAAGACAGTGGCTCAAAAACCCTACAGCACCCAATAAAGACACATGGAAGAAATCGGACACTCAGTACAGAAATAAAATTAAAGAAACAAAGAAAAACTTTTATAACGAGCAAATTTCAGGTGCATCCAACTCCACAGGAAAGCTATTTCAAATCTTAAAAACCTTCGAAAAACCACCCACTCTTACCCCTCCTTTCCAGCCATCTCTGCTGGACTGCGAAAAGGTCCAAACTGCTTTTTCTCAAAAGATCCTAAAAGCTAGAGACACTATCTTAAATTGCAACACCACTGACATTCCATTGACTCACATCAAAACTGATCCTGAGATTAAAGTATTCAAATTCCAATTCACACCAATAACACCAGAAATCATGGCGGAGACTCTCTCTAACATGAATTGCACTTCATGCCCTGAAAACATACTGCCCCCCAAGTTTATCCTAGATAACATAGACGTTTTTTCACCCTATCTTTGCCGTATGACAAACTCGTCCTTTAGAGACCAGACCGTCCCTACTAGCCTAAAAACTGTCACAGTCACACCATTGGTTAAAAAACCCGGCCTTGACCAGCAAAATCCAGCCAATCTCCGCCCTATCACGAACTGCAACTTTTTGTTGAAAGTTCTTGATAAAGTGGCCACCCAACAACTACAAGAGTACGTGGACAAGCACGATCTGTTACATCCCCAGCAATCAGGATTTCGAAGTGCACACAGCACGGAATCAGCATTACTTGACCTTCAATCCAAGATGCTAGAAATTCTGGATGGAGGCAAGGCTGGCCTGCTTGTTCTATTAGACCTCTCGGCGGCGTTCGACCTATTAGACCACGGTAAACTCCGTGAGGCCCTGGGAAAAGCAGGTAACTGTGCCGAGGAAGCTATTAATTGGATATCCTCTTTTTTGAATGACAGAAAATCCAAAATCACATGGGGTGGACACTCCTCTGGCACGAATCCAGTGGATTGCGGTGTCCCACAAGGTGCAAGTTTCTCCCCTCTCTTATTCAATCTTTATATCCGTTGCCTCTGCGCCCTCCTCTCACAGTTGGGTATTTACTTTACCAACTTCGCAGATGATACCCAACTGATTATAGAACTCAGTGGAGACCACATCACAGACAACAACAGACTCTCAGGAATCTATAATACTATAGAAAGCTGGATGAAAGCCCACTGGATGTGTCTGAATAGTTCTAAAACTGAACTCATGACTTTCGGATCTTCAAAAGCCCTATCCAATTTAGGCCCAGCCTACTCATCTTTTACTATTAAGGACTCCAACATCCTGGTCTCTAATAAGGTGAAAACACTTGGCATATACCTACAATCCTCATTAGGAGCAGATGCTCAGGTCACTTTTCTCAAAAAAAACTGTCAATACTATCAGAGACTACTACACCGTATTAGGCCGTATCTTAATGCCACAAATTGCGCCACTATTGCTAGAGCAACGATTTTGTCC
Source organism: Ambystoma mexicanum (assembly GCF_040938575.1). Taxonomy (NCBI): domain Eukaryota; kingdom Metazoa; phylum Chordata; class Amphibia; order Caudata; family Ambystomatidae; genus Ambystoma; species Ambystoma mexicanum. The sequence goes on from NC_090924.1 coordinate 1,047,120,177, forward strand.
CGACTGGACTATGGGAATGCGCTGATGCTCGGTTCAAGTAACTCCTGCATTAAACAATGCCAAATAATCCAAAACAATGCCGTTAGAACCATCACCGGGAAGTCCAAGCGTGAGCACATTACCCATGAACGCAGAGGCCTTCACTGGCTCGCCATTGAGGAGCGCATTAAATTTAAATCCTTGACACTGGTCCACCGCTGTCTTTATGGCACGGCCCCCACATACCTAGAGAAGGAATTTCGCTGGTACGAACCAAGCCGCTGTCTTAGATCAGCAAAAAAAGGGCTACTCAAAGTTAGCCATACTAAAGTCAAAGCTAATGGACTCGGGAGAGCTTTCCCTACCAAAGCTACAGCACTCTGGAACGAGTTGCCTGACAATCTCAGATGTGAAAGTAGGTACTTGCTATTTAGGAAGCAGCTGAAAACGTTACTTTTTCGGTAAGCCGTTACATATTCAGCACGGACTCCCTTGAGTCCCCCGTCCTTTCTTTTTTATGTTGTCCTGTGATTTGTCCTTTCGTGTGCTTGTCGCGCCCTGATGCTTGCGAGCTCCGGCGCGTTACAAATATATAAATAAATAAAATAAATAAATAAATGTCTTTTCAAACAGTTCATAGTGGACATCCCTAGGCCAGGTTCACATGTGTCAACACACTGTTTCTTGGGACTTTAGACTTTGCCCCTCTTCTCTGGCATCCCTCGTTCGGGTACGCTCTTGCCGTCTCTTTTACACAGTTCAATATCGCTGGGATTCACGTCCCTTTCTTTCACACAGATTGTAGATCAAAGTCTTCCGATTGTACAGGGATTTTGTTTGACCCTCTGTATGACCACTTTGACATATTTCGGCAGCTTTCCTATGGCCTTCCGGTATCTATAGTTTCTATAGTTTCGCTCACATGGGAATCGGTTTTGCTCTGCAGCTGGTTTCCCCTTAACACTTTTTACAGTTCATTCACAGTTCATTGAACTTGGTTCAAACTTAGCACTTTGCGCTTCTCATTCAACACAGCCCGGTTGTTATCGGTTCTACTCCTCAACTCACCAGCTGTGATGAACTGCTTCGCTTTCGTCTTCACTGGAGTCAAGGCCGTTATCACATTTGCGCGAGCTTCCCTCGCTCCTCCTTATCGGCATAAGCTTTCCCTGTGTACCATTGACATCTGCTTCAAGACACTTGCGCTATTGTTTGCAGTCATGTCCTCTTCCACAAAGGTTTCGCAGGCCTGGGATGAAAATGGCAAGGGTGCTTCTCTCCTAGCCACCCTCTCGATTTCCGCTGCCTTTCTCCTTGTCTTGAACTGCTGTGCCTGGTTAGTCATCTTGTCGTGCTGTCTGCCATGCTCACCTTGCTTGTATTGTGCTCTTTTGTTCCACCTTTTATCCATGTGGGGAATGGAAAGTGCTGTCAGGTGTGTTTAATTCGGGTTAATTGCCTGATTTTGCCTGACGCTGGGGTTGGGAATGTCAAGTAGACAGATTTTACATTAGTCCATTGTCTTGGATGTGCAAAGGTGTTTGTGTCAGAAAAGGGGGGGGTTATAGTTTGTACATGTTCTGCGTGGTAGCATGGGGAGAAGGTGTTATCAGAATTGATAGTCTTCGTGTTGCAACTGGGAGGGGTTAGAGTGTCAGAGTATCCTATGGGATGGGATAGGGAAGGTTTTTGAAATGAAAGAAAATGACTGGGAGGGAGAACAGAACATAGGGGATTGTGGGAATTGTAGTATTTTTTCTGAGCAGGTTGGGAGTGCAAAAAGCATAATCAGAGGGACGGGAAGAAGAATGATTGGGAGTATTCGGCTAGGGAACCGGAAAACAAGGATTCTGAGAGAGGCTGTTTTTGATTGTAATGGGGTTCGTGCTCCTAGGGTTTTTATCAGATATGAAGGGGGTGTAGGGTCGGGAGAGGAGAGATCTAATGGGAGGAAGGAAGGCAGATGTTATACAGCCTATGAAGATTTCAAGGATCTCGCTGTCCTCTCCTTCTCTGGTACAATACTGCTTCTCCCTTGGGTTATTCCCTCAAGTATAACCCTGGGCTTCCCCATCCCAGTGAGCCTTTCTCATTCTTTCACCTCTAGAGTTGGGTTTTGAGCAGATCAGCCCTTCGTTGGCCAACTGAATAAGGGTTTCTCGAGGTTCGCTCTGTGAGATACCCTCAGGTCTTTCACAGTACACACTTAAATAATGGGTGGCTAGGTGTTTCCGTGTGTGTGTGTATGGTGAATGACGTGTGTGCTTGTGTTCAGTGGCGCAATGAATGCTACATTTCAGGGGGGTGCTAACTTCACGGGAGGTGGGGAGGAGCAAACTTATTTGTGTGGGGCATCTAACTTCTTTATGCATTATAATGCGACTATTCTAGTGCAGCTTCAATGTTACAAGTAGTTAACTCTCTCCTCTAAGTCTATGGACTGCTATGAGAATAAGCAGTTTCCTGTCCCCTCTCTACCCTTCCAATCACTTCCCTTGCATGCAAGTACTAAACCCACATCAAAATTTCAATTACCTAAAAAATTATGCATTTGAATGCTGGTACTAACAGTGAAATGCTTTATGTTAGTAAGTCCTGGGCCTTTGTTAACAGCGAAACCCAGGTGCCGTTTAACATCTGTGTCCTGTTCTATCCGGCAACGGCTCTGTAGGTCAACCAGGTCCAGTCTACATAACCCTAAATTTCAAGGGGGTTTGGTGGGGGGTGGCAGGGCTAAAGCCCAGTCGACTCAATGGTGTTGCACCACTATGTGTGTTTAATCCCCTGGTTGCTTATTGGTAATCTTCACTACTCAATGTCCTGTTCTTCCTTGTCCCAGTACTGTATATGAGTATGAGACACTTTGATTCATACACAAGTACTGGGATGAGCTAGAGGGACATGGAGGCAATGCCTGGCTCAGTTACTTGTAATCTTTGTTACTCCTAGTCCCACTCTTCCACATCCCAGTACTTACTTATGAGGCAAGGAGACTCGTACATAAGAACTGGGACAAGGTAAAGGGACATGGAGGTAATTCTGGGCCGATAAGCTGATTTTGGAGGTTGGGGCAGGAAGTGGGAGTAAGAGGGGATCTGTGGGGGGGGCGGGCTGGGGTGAGATGGGGATTGTGCAATAAATCATAACGGTCATTCATGTCCAGGCTAAGCAGGCATGATATGTGCTATTAGTGGCTAGAGAGGCCTTTTGGTGAAGCCAGTCTAGTCATATCTTAGTTTGGCTTGACTTTTTTTTACCTGGGTATCTCTGATAAAGCCGTCCTTCTATGTGTAATCACCTGGCTAGACTGGCATGTGGGTTCTGCCAGTCTAGCTGTTTCTTACTGCAGTGTTGTATATTTTTCTGGGCATCTGTGATAAAATTACCATGATAATTGTTATTACTTTGACTGGCATTTTGGTGAAACCAGTCTACGTATGTCTAAATGTGGCCTGGCATGCTTTACTGTGATATGTTATTACATGTCTAGACTGGTCTACATTGTGCAGTCAGTTGGACATGTTTTCATTGTGTCATGGCATTTTTTAATAACAAAGCATTATATTAATTAAAGCATTAACGTTTCTGTGCACTGTTGGTGACTTGCATGCATTGGATGTTTGGATTAGTGTTACCCTACAAAACAATTGCAAACTCTCTTGCCCTTTAACACATTTTTCTCAAAATGTTTGCTGTATAATGCATTAAAACACATATTTATATCTTTCTCCTAATGCACTGTGCAGCATACCCCTGCAGCAGCAGGTTTGTACGTATTGCACACGCGTTGTAATCTAGACCGGCCCAGAGAGTGGCGCGACCCGTGATTTGTTGCTGAGTTGGCAGGGGGGGGGATAAGCATGGCTCACAGGGTTCCCCCCAAATTTTATGTTAGGCCGCTGCTTCTGCTTCTACTACAGTCAACTACTACAGTTCTGACAATGGTATTGGCGACACAGTGCAAACTATTGAAACAAATAGGGTTAGGCACCTTCCACAAGACTTTGTTGATCTCTGCAGGTTGGCAAGGCACCTTGTGTGTCAAGAGAGGGTAGACTCTTTGCGTTTCATTGCACCTTGAAGCTACCAACCACAGTTTTACTGCTAATACTATAATTGTAAAAATATTAGGCAACTTCAACAAGACTTCTTTGACCTTTACAGGTTGGCATGGTACTCTTCTCTTTTGTGTGATAATAGACGGCAGCCTTTTTGCCTTTCTTTCCATCTTGCAGCTACCACCAAAATCTGCTTTAGCTTTCAGACTGTTTTTGTTCTTACCTTAAAGAGTCTTAGCTCAACAGTTTTTAAAGGTGTTGATTTGAACAAGTACCCGGCTCCCTTCCCCAGCTTCATTTACACTGTTTCTCCAGTGGTTATCCCAAAGCTTCAGTGCCACTCATTAAGTCTTGGACAGCGATTGTGACCCCCATGTTAAAGGTCTCTGAAGTAACAATAGCTTCAGCAACTTCCAAACAACAGTGTTCAGTTCTTAGATGGGCTGGATATGCTTCAATAGGGTTTGGTCTATTAGCTTGGGTAACACTTGTTTTTTGCTATTGTTCAACCACTTCTACAACTTCAGGTTCATTGTTTAGAGTGTTACAAGAGTCATTTATCTTATCAAATCAAAATTAAGCACACATGATTTCTGCTACTTCAAAAGCTGTGCATCCCCACCTTTCGGTGAGCTTATATACTCCAAGGTTTTCGGGAAACAATGTCTCACCCACAACCTCTACAGATGTTAATACTGTGCTTGTAACATTTCAGGAAAGTCAATTAGAACTCATTAGGTTTACTGACAACACTCTGTGTTAACAGGAGCCACGCGACCACTCAGCATAGATTTATACTTAACAATGGGAAAAGAAAGTGCTTCACTGCACATGGGTGTTTCAGCTTTGATTATCTAATTATGTGTTACATTTCCCTTGTTAAATGAACTTCCAACATCTATGAACAACTTTAGCTGGCTTGAATATATACGCGAGTGACAATAAGCTGGCTACAGTTACCCGCAAGGGATTTTGGTTGAATACGGAGCTTCTCATTCTGGACTCCACAATCACTGCAAATGCATGCCGCTTCTGCTTCCCGCCTTGGTTTCTTCTACTGCTACTGCTGCAGTTACTCTTGGCACCGACACCCCTCTGATACATGGGTGTCACCGATCTGTCTTCATCAAAGAAGAGACTTCTACTCTCCACTTTCCCTTGGCTTGCCTCTGCATGCAGGCCTTGGTGGATGCACGACTTCAGCTCTACAATACTGCCTGTTTCTTCCAGTCCCTTCCAATGCTGCCACACCTAAACAGGGTTTGTGAGCACAGAACTAACTCAGCGTCTGCAGGTGAAATCTGGCCTTCTTCTGCTCTGGCGTTCTTTCTGTGGTCACACTTTCTGCCAGCCTCGTGTTCTACTTCATCTGCTTCTGCAACTGCCAACCTTCCAACTCATGCTCCAGCTTCTTTCTAGTGCTCCTCTCTGCATTAGCCTTTTATGCCCCTCAGGTGATATGATATGATAGGTTATTTATAACGTGCTTAATACCCAGAGGTTTCTAAGTGCGGACCCGGGGATCGAACCTGTGTTGCTCGGTGTCGTCTTGCTTCCAAGGCTAGCACGTTGCCACTGAGCTATCCTCCCGAGACTGGGTTAATTGGTTAATTGGTTTCAGGTACAGGCCCTTAGAACTAATTGCCTGACCCTGCCAGAACATATTAGGCTTGCATGCCCGACCTGCTCTCCTGCATGTCTCGTTAGCCCTCTTCTTCTAAACAGTACCTACGGGAATCTGGGACATACAGTCCATTGTAGAAAGTTTCAATTTCTCTACATCTTTAAAAGGATTAAGTAGAGATTTTCCTTCCTTGATATTTTCAAAATAGGAGTTAAAATGTTTAACCTTTTTAGAGACAGATGGGGCAGAAAAACTCACAGATTCACTGTTCCTGTTGGCATACCTTCAGCATTGTGGAGGATATGAATTTTTAGGGGTATAAAGGATATCTTCTTTACGCCAGACACCTTTTTACCCTTAGTACAAGGCTGAGATATATCAAAATGGAAATAAATCAATTCCTCCTCTAAGTCTGGGTTACAAGTATTTTTCTCCCAGTATAAGTACTGTATCTCACCCTGCGAAATCTCCCTGCTTCCCTGGGCTTGGTCTCCACCCAGGTGATCCTCCGGCAGTACACCACTCCCAGGAAGTGTCTGCCCTCTCCTGGCCATCTTGGAAGAGACTTTAGGCAGGATTCTAGTTCGGGATCTACAGAATTCTCCACAGTATACTGTGGGTTGGTGTATCGCGCATCAGGCTATAAAGGAAAGCACCCATAATGGGGCAGGGTGGTAGGGGTGACAATGTGTGTTTGTGCTGGTTCTATTCAGTTCTTTCTGGGGCATTCTCTAAATCTTGAAACATTTTCCACAATTCAAGTATGTCCTGTCTACTTTTTAACTTTGTTTCTTTATATTTTAAGGCCAAATAAGTATACATGTGTTCAAGGATAGATTTATCGTTCATGCCCTCCTCAGGACAAGATTTAAACATCTTTCCTTCGGCATCTTCGGGAACCTGAACCCATTCACGATGATACTTCAAAATGTTTTCCGTGTACCGTAGCAGTGCTGCATACATATGTTCTAACGAGTACTTGTACTCCTTCTCAAATCCAAGCTTATTTAAAGCTCTTGGTGTACCGATCACTGTTCCAGCAGCGTATTACTCCAAAAAAACAATGCCCCAACAAACCCCTCCCTCTCCCCACAATCCAAAATCTAAAATCCTGCCTCTTTAAAAACACTTATATTCACACACTCACCACACCACATCCCCTATTAACACATCTAAATAACCATCGTCCCACACAAAACATTTCTGTTTACGCAACTATTTAACAAATCAACCAATAAAGACACAGTTATTTACACAATGGTGTAGACCATTCTTCTGTCTCCTACTCTTGGGATGAGGATAGTCAACCCTCCTCAAACCCCCTTTTATAGGATGGAGGGATAGCAGGTCCTTTCTCTACACGACTGTCTCCCCAATTGCAGTACTTTCCTCTTCTAAGATGAGATATTCCATCTAAATTCTTCTTCTTTATAACTACTACACTACTATGACGTCATCTTTCCCCATGATGGGGGAGATCCACCATCCTACGACTCAAAGGTAACATATTGTCACCACATGGCCTTTTCTTCAATCATACACACTCAAACTACAACTATCACCCCCCTTTTGTTTTTCCAGCAAGTGTACACTCACGTTCTAAACATTCTTCTGAGCTCCTCGGATGCAGTGTCCTCCTCCAGTTGCCTGCATGATTGGGCACTGCACCCTACTCCAAGGTTCAGGCAGGCCTTCTGGCAACACAGTGCCTGCAGACCTCTTGAGAGTGTGCATATGGACTGGTCACTGCCTGCAGGTATCACAACCCAGCATATGTAGCAGGAGAGCTCCCAGTTTCACAGAGGATCTGGAATCTAATCGGGGCACCAAATTCTATAGGGTATCCCTAAAAGCAATCAATAAAAAAACACTCCAAAGGGGGTCAATAATAAGTGCACATTTTCCAAGGAATACAAAGTGTATATATGCAAAATACAGCCAGGAATATCAATTTTTATAGCGGGAACTGCTAATTAGCCTAAACAAAGCATATAAGATACAACATAATCCCACGTTCCCCATTGGCTAACACCTATACAAAAATCTAAACATCCCCTGTAGTTCATTACCCCATTGGTCATGCATATCTAAATACAATGCCTTACAGATAACTTAATTGTGCAGTCAGCAGAAAACACTGTGATGTGATTGGTCCATTAAACTCAGGTAAATTGTTACAATAATGTACTCTCCTTATTAGTCATGACAACTTGTGCATATCCCAGAGAGGACCCATTACCTCTTGCGACTCCCAAATGCGAACAAGTTGCACCCCTAGCATGCCTCCTACTCTCTCTTGGGAACCAGGTGCTTTGTAAAAAAGACAGTCAATGCACCACTCTTGGGAATGGATTTCTCGTATGTATTTGCTTTATTTGATCATACACCTGTAATTCAAATGGTCTGGCCCCTTTTCAGTGGGTGCACTATTACTCCACCCCTAGCTTGACATCTTGGTAGTACCCTACTCCAGGCCCTGTTCTCATAAGATTCGTCCTTCAGAGCTGCAGCACTAATCTAATCATCAGAAACAAACATTTTGTTCCCAGCTCCAGTGAGCTGATCGGCCTGACACAATTAACTGCTACCTCTGCTGAGCGTCTCCCTTCTTTCCTAACCTTCATCATTCGCTGGGGGAATGATGCATACGTTCTAATTAAATGAACAGAGCAAAAGCTGCAACGGGCTGCCCAATTCTACCAGAAGCTGCAACTTCTAACAAGGCCTAATCCAACATTGCAAAACTCTTGCCACCACTGCACACATTCCTTATGTTACTACAGCACATAATTTACCCTGTCTCGCTGCTGGACACTTCAACTGCCCTTTTACCAGCAACAAAAATCTGCACTCAATATAGCATGTCCTTCATCCAACCAAAGTACAACAGAAGTCCCTACTACTAGCTACAAAACTATTAAACAACGCCCTTGCTCTAACCTCTAAATATAGTAAGCATTGTTATTACATTGTTGCTCCTTCTTTCATTGTGTAAGGCTCTGTGATGCTCTACAAAAGTACGTCAAAGCTTAACTACAAATAACACATGTGCAGAACTGCCAAACCAAACAACAAACTACTGACACTAAATGACCAGCTCTCTTTGCCAATACAATGTACACAGCCTAAACCTTTTTCCACGGTGGGGCGTTGCACCTGCATCCCAATACAGGAGAAAATTCAAAGGGAAGGAGACTGAAATGCGGGTTTTAAAACCTACATTCAGTGAGGCAGAGCTCCACGTCCTTGCTAAAGAGTTGGTTAGCTATACCTATGAGCTTTTTTGGGTACAGCAAATGTAAAACAACTGTTCAAAGGAAGAACGCAATCTGGACAGACATATGTCAAGGTGGTAGCTGTTGGCATTGCACCTGAGACAATGAAGACCGTTACAAGAGATGGAATGGCCTGAAGCCTAGGGTGACGACTCGAATTTCCATACCTGTGGGAGACAGCTGCTGTAGGAGGTGGCACAGTCACGTCACTTATTCTCAAAGGCCAGCAATGTCCTCCACATGGCTGGCATAGAGTTATTTGGAGGAGCCAGGGTTAAAGCAGGCAGTCAACCTGATCTTCATGAAAAGGAATGTCATCTCTGCGATGAGAATGCCCAGAGATGGTACACTTGGGAAATCAGATGGCTACAATGGAGAGTCCAAGCCCATGCCCAAAGGGTCATGGGACTTATGCTGGGACAACAAAATACATGTTCCACTCATTCATGGACATGATCGTAAGGATAGAAATGTAGCATTGCGTCCATGGAAATGAGCCATCATGCAGACTGGAGATGCATCAATCAACACAAGCCCTGTCTCTATGAGCAACTGAAACACCCTGTGCCCACATAAATCATAGAAGCCCCAAAATAATTGAACCTGCATTGCCAATAACTGGCCAGACCCATGTCATTGTCATAAGAGCAAGGGATTTGCTGATAAGCGTCATCATACATGGCAAGCCATGTGATCATGTCTCATTGCCCTGGTTCAATCTTGCAAGCTTTGTGTGTGGCCCATGACAAAACACACTGTCCATGATGGTACAGTACCATGCTGACTCCTCTCAGCAAACTACAAGGTGCACATGTCACCTAAAACCATGAGACACAAAATTACATTGTCACACTCAGCAAGGTGTGTGCACATCAGAGGGGCTTCATAACAAAGTCAGAATAGTCATCTCCGTGTATGTGAATCCATCCATCTCCCAATTGATTTTGGTCAGCATTGTTCAAAAGGAATTAGTTTTTTTCTACCATATGTGTTTGTGTTGTTTAACATACGTTTATTGGGTTTTTTGACCTTTAAGAACAAATCAGAAACATTTCGTATGGAAGGAAAACTTCAATTTAACAATATTAAAAGAAGAACATGTGTAGCTAAAACCACTTATTCAACATTTGCAGACAAAAACCAAGGGGAGCAAAGGTTTGCAACCATGCACACGTATCCATCATTGACCTTATAAGTGATTCCTTCCTTCTAGGCCCTATTTCTTTGTAGCCATGCCCTATGTATATGTAATGAGAGGTTTCAAAGACAAATTGAGGCGACAAACATTGTCTTAGGAAGCTCATAGCAATGGGCCTCAAGTACAGGCTCCTCAAACAGTGGGTCTCTTTGCAAATAAGCAAGAAATTCAATGTATTTTCTATAAAGGATCCACACATAGGACACAAATCTGAAAGAGATCTCCGCCATGTCATAGTATGTGAGGCTACTGGCAAAAACACCAAGCCTGAATCGTATATAAAGAGATTTCTCGAACAGTGATGAGATAATATACCCTAATTCCATCCTATATTCTAGATGTTCCATACCAGGATTCGGCTTAATACCATTGACTATCAGGTTCTCATACATTCTTGTTTTCATATTGATTTTAAGAGTGTTAACATCTCAGGCAAAAAAGAAACTGAGGTTTGTCCCGTGTGTCAAACAAATGCAGTTGGAGAAGACTTGTTTTTACATGTGGTAACCAAGTCAAGCTGTTACCCCCTTCTAAGTTCATTAGATGGGAGAATGCATTCCTAAATGTTTTTAGGTTGTGTGTAAGCAGTGTGTTTGGTGGAGCAGTGGAGAAGAGGTCTTGGTTGTGGGAACTCCGATTTATCACCAGTGTTTGAAGGATTTGCTATAGTCCACTTTTTGTCTCGCTGAACTAAGGATTTTCCAATAAACACACTGCGCATGTGTTTGGTGTTCGGTGGTGGTGACCATAGACCAATTGGTAAGAACACTGCTCTAATTCATCTTATTAACACAATTTGCTAATGGGCAGAGTTTCTATTTTACACTGGTGAGGATTGCTGACAAACAGCTGACTGTACTAGGGTGATACGACCCCCTGAAAGACCCTTCTTGTGTATACAACTATTTTCGTCCAAGTTCCCAATACCTCATATGCATGGCATTGGAGCTAAATACACGTGCTCTATAATGCTGTGCTGAAGTTTCTATGAGGTGTAAGTGGAAGAGTTAATTAGAGTCGACGTGATAGGTGTACAGATTGCTCTGCTTTCTATGATACTTGCTACCTGGATAAGGGGCAAGTCCCTTTTGAAATCCTCAAAATCTCCATTGAATATTTACATCCACGGAAGATATTTACTACCTACCCCTTCTGGTGACTTCTGATTGTAATCTCTGAGCCACTTGGGGGAACTGAGAGTGAATACTTTCTTTCTCAGGTTTCTGCTGCCATGCTATCCATTTGGTGACTGTTAATCTTTGAGCCATTTGGGTATTTATGTAATATCCGTACCTTTTGACTCATACTACCTTGTACCCCATGTTCTGACTGCGGATATAATCTTTGAGCCATTTGGGTGTGCTACTGTGAGGTATAAGTTGTAGCCTTTAATTTGTACCCGTGTTTTCTACAATGAAACTTTTCAGTAAATTGAAAGTGAATAAAAAGAAGGGGTCGGCAATCGTACTGTGGATACTGGAGAAGTGAGTACTCAAATGATGACCATGAAGGAAAATAAGATCACTGACTTCTTCCCCGGGCAACAGGTTGTGGCTGAAATACACAAGGAGCCTGCTTCTCATGTTGTCACTCCTAACAAGGCTGCCTCCACCTCGGCTGAATTTGACAATAACAATTTGCTGTTGAACTTATGCTACACTTTGGAAGGCCACATCTCCAATATGGAGCGTGCACGACTGCCCGAAGCAACAGTATTTAATTCTAGTGCTCCTAATACAGAGCCATGTGTTCCAATTAATGTATCTGTAAATGCTAACATAACTGACTCTGAGATATTGTCTTGCTCGCCTTGTTTGACTGGCCTGGCTGACGGTACTATTGGTCTAAGTTCCGAAAGAAAAAGGCACTTAACGCTGCTTGATAATCATGAGTGTGCGAACTGTACTTTTAGTAATAAGTTCAAAGAACTATATGCGTACTCTCACCAACTAGAGCCCTTCTCTCACCATTGCGGGATCCACGATCTGGAGCTGCTTGATCACCATCTACCGTGCATTAGCTGTAACCTGTATCGCCTCCCATCCTCACCCTGCCCCTCACTCTTCATGGTGCCGACTAATCCGACATTGAGAAGGTGAGGCTATCTGTATTGAGGCACAACTACTCTGCTGTGCTGTCTATCTTCAGCGACATTACTTTTACCATCCGCCTTTGTCCGAAATCTCTGCATGATCTGCAAATGGCTGGCGCAACACGGCCCCAGAACGAGGCTGTTTGAGCATTGCCTAGCGACCACAACTGTTCTTTAATCTGCCAATCCGCTGGCAGGCAGAAGCCGGCCTACAGCATAAGGCCCAAGAAAAGGCCCTGTTTGCCCCTATTTGCCCCTGTTTGCCCCTGTTCTCCTTTGTGTGCCATTCGAACCTTATGTCCAGGTGAGCGCTACCCGTCTTGCCACCTAATTCTGCTCCACAGACCTTTGTCCCCAATTCACTCACTCATCAAAGGGTTACGTAGTTCCTCGACTCTCAGTGCTGAAGACATTGCCAGCCTGGGGCCACAGCCGCTATCATAGTACTCCCTGCCATCATCTTATTAGGCAACCTCTGACACTCTGCTCCCATATGATATACGGCTCCTATTATTTGCATTTGCCTGTGTATCCTCTGTCGTCGGATGACACAGCCTAAGGTTCCTTAAGCCTATGAAATTCCCGAACCGACATTGCAACCGAATACACCACGATCCTCAAACGCCTTCTGTTATCAAACTTACTGCTACACGGCAAGCAACACTTTGTCCCGATAACCTACACTTGCCGCACCCAGCCACCCAGCTCGCCAACCGTCCTTGTTCGCAAGTAATCTATGACCTGCTGCCCCTATGTACTCTCTGTAATTCACTGTGCAAATCGCTTGCCGCCCAACATACCTTACTGTGGACCTCATCACGAGTCTGTTGGTAACCCTTAAATGTGGCAGTAGCGCTATTACCGCCTCATTTAAGGGTTCGCCAGATCATGGCTTTGGCGGATTTCCCCCAGCTCTGAACTGGGGGGAAATACACAGCAAAATTGCCAATTTTCGGTGCTATTACCGCCGGCGGGAAATCTGCCAGCGGTAATAGCGCACATTTTCCCCATTGGGTCCAATGGGGAGTGAGGAATTCCCCAATGGGCCCAATGGGGAATGGGAAATAACCCTTCCGCCAAACCCGTGATCCGGCGCTAATAGCGCCAGGGGGTTTGGCGGTACGGCTATTAGCGCCGGATCACCGCCCAACTCGTGATGAGGCCCTATGTCTTACAGCGATGTCCTTAAGCCGTATTCTCAGCACGTTTCTATTTTCTGCATTATTAGTATGTGCTATTCAGCCACCAACCAGTCTTGTTTCTTTAACCCTCTCTTATATGCATTTTCAATGCGTGCTATTTAGCATTATCAATATGCTGTATTTTGCCCATAGCCAGCCAACCATCATCAGTTAGCCTTGTCTCTTCAGCACTTTCGTGAGTGTACTACCATTTCGTGGTAATTAGCCCTCCTTGTACGCATTTTCAACATGTGTTATTTAGCATTCTCATTACGCTGTACTTAGCCTTATCACTATACTGCTGTATGTGTGCATTATCATTACGCTTTATTTAGCCTATCACTATACTGCTGTATGTGTGAATTATCATTACACTGTATTTAGCCTATCACTATACTGCTGTATGTGTGCATTATCATTACACTGTATTTAGCCTATCACTATACTGCTGCTGTATGTGTGCATTATCATTACGCTTTACTTAGCCTTATCACTATACTGCTGTATGTGTGCATTATCATTACACTGTATTTAGCCTATAACTATACTGCTGTATGTGTGCATTATCATTACGCTTTACTTATCCTTATCACTATACTGCTGTATGTGTGCATTATCATTACGCTTTACTTAGCCTTATCACTATACTGCTGTATGTGTGCATTATCATTACGTATTACTTAGCATTTTCATTATGCTGCATTTAACCCACAGCCAGCCAAGCCTCCACTCTGTACAACATTGCTACGTGTTATTTAGCCGCAGCTAGTTGTGTTTTTTAGCCTACGTGTCATTGCGCAGCAATCTCAGTGTCAACCCTAGTGTCCATTCTAGTATCCTCACTCTGTGGAAATACTTGGCCAGTGTGATACTGTTCACCATCACATCTAGACCTGTACATCGCCACCATGGCATAACTATGCAGAGTCACGCTCACTATGGCCTCCATCCTCCCATTGTTCCAGTCCATCACACCCACCTACTTCCTACCCAACCTCTCCACACATATATCCCCCTCCACCCCCGCTGATACCCATCAGACTGTGACACCGATAGCAGCTCTCTCAGCCCTATGGATTGTTTCAATCACTTCGTTCTACCACCTATGCTGCTGATACCTTGCCTTCTCAAAATCAGAAATCAAAGACTAGGCTCTTGCATCCCTAACCTCAAAACTATCACCAAGCCCGCAAGACAGACCTCCACTTCTAAAACTACGCCAACTCAACCCACCTCCACTCTGGTTGAGACTACAGAGCCTAACAACACCAGTTCACCTCGCCCTACTATCAAAAGTGCACTCATTAACGCGCGGTCACTGGTTGCGCACGCACTCGACACTTCTGACCTAATCTCCACTAATCACCTTGATTTCCTCACTATCACCGAAACCAGGCTGCACCAGGCAGCTGGCCCAGCCTTGACCCTGGCACTCCCAGAAGGCTTCTCCATCATCAGGTCAGACATAGATTCGGGCAAAGGAGGAGGAGTAGCTTTCATAGCCAAAACACACGTTGGTTAGAGTTGTGCCTCCCGTCCCTTTCCAATCAGCTGAACTCTTATCAGTTAAAGTCCCCATCTCAGCAACCCAAACGCTCCTACTCCATCTAATATACCGTCCATCCGGCCCTGTCTCCTCATTTGAGGAAGAGACCACAGATCTATTGACACATTATACTAAGCCTGGCTCCCAAATCATCCTGCTAGGTGACTTCAACTTAGGCCTAAATGCCCCTAACGACTCCAACGCCACCTCACTGGAAAATGCCATTTCCCAATTGGGTTTTAAACACTGCATCCTGGGTCCAACCCACAACAAGAGTTGAATGCTGGACTGGCTGGCAGATATTAACTGCTCTACCACCATCCTCCAGAATGTACTCATTGCATGGTCTGACCATCATTGTATCTGCTTTGCCATTCAACTGACAGCAGCCACCAACCTGAGCCCCACCATCGCCCCTCAAATGCTAGCCAGAAACAACCGCAACATTACCTTACACAACTTACGCCTGCTACGCCACGCCATCCTTGACCCGCCCGACTTCAAGGATTGGGACTCGAACAATCTGGTTGACCTCTACAACGTCACCCTAAAATCTGCTTTAGACAAAGTTGCCCCCATCAAACTACAAAAAGCTAAACCAGTAGCTCATCTCAATAAATGGTTCACGGCTGAACTAAGAACAGTCCGTAATGTTAAGAGAGTGGCAGAAACCCTGTGGAGGAAATCACCCTCTCCCGCCAACAAGTCTAATTTCACATCAGCTGTTGCTGCTTACAAACTAGCCATCATTAATACCAAAAAGGAGACCTACAACAACAGAATCCTAAATGCCAAATCTGGCTCCAAGGAACTCTTCATCATCTTGAGGGAACTAGAGTCCCCAGCGCCACAATCAGAGGCCTGCGCCAAGGACACAGCGTGGTGCGCTAATATACAGAAGGCCCTTTCTGACAAAATCTCTATGCTGCAAGCCAATATAGAGAAAAAGAAAACTTGTCTGGCCAACAGCTCCAATACAAACACCCTGCTGGACTTGCACCCCCCCTACTTGCCCACCTTCTTTTTCTCACCAGTCAATCCTAAGGAAGTGGAAAACATCATCCTCAGCCACAAACCTTCAAGATGCCAGGGCCACTTCTGCCCTGCCACTGTCATCAAGGAAGGCGCAAAAGACCTGGCCCCATTCATTGCCAACATGATCAACACTTCATTCAACACTGGCTCAGTCCCAAACAACCTCAAGGAAGCTTGGGTTATGCCCCTCCTTAAAAAACCAAATCTAGATCCCAACATCCCAACTAATTATAGGCCCATCACTACTGTCCTGTTCCTCCTAAAAATACTGGACAGAGTGGCCTATCTACAAATCCGAAAACATTTGGAGGACAACAACCTACTCGGTTTTCGCCAATCTGGCTTCAGACCGAGACATGGCACAGGAACGGCTCCTTTGGACTTAAAAATCCAAATGGACGAGTCTAAAGATAAAGGCAAGCTTGCCATACTTTTGCTGCTAGACCTCTCCGCAGCCTTCGATCTTGTTGATCACCAGATCCTCACAGAACATTTAACCACAGCTGCCGCCTTTTTTCCCCAATCACAACAAACTGGATCCAGTCATTCCTCTCAAACCGTACTACTAGAGTCTTCGCACCTTCAGCCTCAGCTGTACCAGTCCCCATTACCTGTGGAGTTCCCCAGGATTCTTGCGTCTCCCCGAGGCTCTACAATATATTCACTAAGCTTCTCTTTGACCGTCTTGACAACATGGGTGTCACCTTTACAAACTACGCCGATCCCAAGTTCTCATTATGCTCACTGGCTGCTATGAGAAGGATTCCAACCTCATCAATGAAATTTACCAGGAAATACAGGTTTGGATGGCTGCCCATAGCTTGTGTATCAATGATGACAAGACAGAGCTCTTGATCATTGGGACCCACGCGCAATTAAACAAACTTGACCCCCGCTACATATCATTCAACATTGACGGTATCACCATTAAGGTTGCCCAGGAGGTCAAGACCCTCAGAGTTTATTTAGATTCCACCCTCTCACTCAAGAAACAAGTGAGCACCACTGCCTCCACTACTGCCTACACCAATAAAGTTATTAATGCTAGCAAATCCTACCTGTCCCCTAACAGTTGCATTACACTAGCTAGGGCCCTAGTCTTATCTAAGCTAGATTATTGCAAGTATTTATTGTTAGGTTCCTCAGAGCGAAACCTCAACAGACTACAGGTCCTACAGGACAACACCCTGAGGGCAGCGTTCAGCATACCCAGGACCTTCCACATCTCAAGCTTCTGACGGGACTCTCACTGGCTCCCAATTCACAACATAATCGTGCGCTGCACTCTTGCTATCACGCACAAATGCCTCTCTAATACTGCACCAAAATACCTGTCTGACTAATTTTCCAGAAATCAACCAGCTAGACCCACCAGATATATATACTCTCACTGTCTCAGCATCCCGAAGTTTAACCAAAAAACTGCTGGAGGAGCTAGCTTCCCAGTCCTGGCTGCCAAATGTTGGAACTCCCTCCCGCTCCCGATCAGAACTAAACAATATTTCTGGTCCTTCAGAGACAAAGTAAAGACTTGGCTGACAAACAAGGCCTGTTAACAGCCACCTAAACACTCTTGCGCTACGGACCCTCTGTTACCTTCAGCAACTCTCTTTTGAGCACTTACCTGTATTAGCCTGTATTAACATGTATGCCGCCGAACTTGTAACCCTTGTCGACCTGACAATTTGTATTCCTGTATGTCATCTCTGAATGTCTTGTAACCATGTACTAAGTTCACACGCCCAGTTATCCCAGGGTTAGGTGCGCTTTACAAATAAACTAAACTAAACGAAACTAAACAATATTGCTACAAGCTTTGCGTTGAAAATTATGTTGAAATTGTCTCCCAACATAGCATGTGAGGTTGAGAAGAATGCTATGATGCTGAAAGCTATGTGGAAAGGTCATACTCTGGGTGGTCCCGTGGAACACCAGACAGATATGTAATTCCAATGTGCAACCAAAAATTAAGCAGGCTGTTTCGAACCCACAAACCTGTAATCTACAATAGTTGAGATTCTGGCAGGGAGTGATCATGAGGGATCGATCAGTGCCTTTTGTCAAATAGAGAATTGAGAAGGATGCATCTGACTTGATGGTAAAACTACTTTCGGAGATGGGGGCTAGTAATAAAACTTATCTCCAGGTAGCCCAAAACACGCAACGTCTATCTAAACGGGCAAGAAAGAAGGTGGCCAGAAGAGCAAAAAGGGTGGCCCTAAAAACTGGCAACCTTACAACTTGGCTTCTTGGGTCATCATTACAAAATGGCAAGGCCAATCTGCCATCTAAAGTACCACAAGTCACAGAGGATGACTCCAGTACAAGCTCCACTGATCATACTAATACTACTCTTGAGAGTAGCATTATCTCTGTCAAAATACCTGTGCATAAAGTTACTAGGAGAGGCTGTTGGACGAGGGTGAGGCCTTGCGTAACTATCAATCCTAAGGTGACTAAGGAAGGGTAAACTCTTACTCCTAAGAGCCCTTTAGGACAAGGTAGCAATACTCAGAGGCGGATGGGGATGCAGAAGTTACTCAAACATCAATAATCAAAACGACTCAGGAAGCTTTGCAAAGTGCGTTTCTGTTTTAATATCAATTATCTAAAACAGGGAGCACAACGGGCATTATCCAACACCACACAGTTCGATCTCGAAACATTTCATAAAAAATAGTTCTTTTATAACAAAAACCTGTCACTACTAACGCAATACTACGTGGTAAATTACAACATTTATGAGTACCTGTGGTTGGCTCTCAGTGAACATCTAAGTATACGTTCTATAAAGCCACTGGTTATGATTGGGTACCTAAGTCAGGTGGGGATCAGAACCCACCCCCAATAACTGGTAATTATTGTCGTCACTAAATACATGATGATTAATTGGTTCTTCAAACTATAGGGATCTTCATAACACAACCCACTATGATTGGTTTGGCACCCTTCTACCCCTCTAGAATATTCTATGCGCTAGCAGCACGCAGCCTACCTATCCCAGGTGCATGGAAGCTCGGCGAGATCATGCTCCCCTCCAATTAACCCACTATCTTTCAACACTCCTACAGTCTATCAGACAATTAAGCTTTTGAACTTGGCCTTGTAACTGTTGACCTCCTCTGGGAAATAAAGGGCGTATATAGCTTCACTCTGTCTTCTAGTTTTGGCACAGCCTGACCCAAGCTATTTCGATCTAACCCATGTGACTCGGGGACCACTCTTTTTGAGCCATTTGCAGCATTTAGTCCTATTAAATGATGAACTGTAGAGACCTTTAGTGTTTTTTCATGCTGCTTCAAACAGAAGAGGGTTCCTTTCTCACATTCGCTGTAGCCTTCTTGACAGGCATCAGTTTCACTGTGGTCTTTATCTTCTTGGTTCTGGGCCAGCCCAATCTTTCTGAAACTTGCCTCACCATCAGTATTTTCCAACTGCGCCACTCAGTTGAAAGTCTTTTTCTTGTTCATGAAGTTTCAAAGGCCTGTTAAAATGTGTTGTGTAACATCCGGGTTATATACTTTCCTATGCATATATATTGGTGCATCGGCGCAATCTAATTCACTACATAGCCATTCAACCTCTAGATATCTCAGCTCCTTTTTCATGTGATGTCATCAGGCTCCTCTTAATGTTCAAATGCACATTTCTACTGTTACTTCATCCAAAAGAATGCTATTTCTCCGTGCATTTAGGTAGGGTTTTCTCACTGGATATCTTGTCTCAAAGGTTCTCTGCGGTATTGGTATACTAACTGGAACTGCACATGTCGTCATCTCTGGTTCCCAACATACAGGCAACATAGGGGCGGAGCTTGGAGTGAGGATGCCTGACTCCTCTACAAGGGGGTGATCAGGTTAGAAATAAAAACTGTCATCTCCCTAAGAGATCGTTTACCATCTCTGATGTCTCTAATAAGAGAAACAAAACCTATAAACAGAAGTAAGCTTCTTGAGATTCTTAATTCACAACTTGCATTGAGGATCGTTAAAAGTGGAGATTTTAAGTTTGTGGAACAATGCTCAAACTCAGTAACTAAGGTCCACTGTTTCTCAGAAGCAGAGGTTGCACTTATTTGAGATTCTACATCTGAGCTAAAAAATGAATGGCTACAATGTGGATGGTGGATATGTGATGGATGAATATGTGTGATGTAAGGGAATAAATAATGATGAGGTTGGCCAACAGGTTAGATCTAAAACTCCCTCCAGCAAAGAGGTCCCAGTGAAGTCACATTGGGAATGGCTTTGTTTGTTTCTACCACCAATAACCAATTCCAAATGAGGTAATTTAACTATAATCTCTTGGAGCACACGTGGCCATAACTCCTTTTTGGGCCCTCTGGTTCTTATAGTCTACTGGATAAAGCTGAAATTATATTTTTACAGGAGGCTTGGCTCCTCCACTGTACCCTTTTTGATGTCTGCACAGCCTGTTTTAATCATGCAAAAAAAGGTGACAAGGGTAGGCCATATGGAGGATTGGCCATTTTGGTTAGGAACAATATGCACTCTACTAAATGTAACCTGTCGACTGGCAAATTTAATGTTCTCATGGTTGAAATACAGCTGGTGGGGAATTTTAAAATCTTGCTGGTCAATATATATGATCCCCCGGGGATGGTTATACTCTGGATATTCAATTGAACATCTTTGAATGTATAACTGACAAATATGCTGTGTGCGGAAATGTCAATGTTATTGTAGGGGGAGATATTAATGCGAATATTATTGGAGTTAATCATCAGACCAGTACTAATGTCCACTCACTTAGTCGCAGCCATTTAAAAACGGAGAGGTGGTAAACATTTTTTTCTGATGTTGAACTGCAAGTGGCTAATGATTTTGGTAACACTAAGACATATACTGGTACTACATGGTTCAATGAGTTATATTCTTCTAACCTGGACAATATGTGCCTGAGTGACAAGCTATTCAACCTACTAGCCAACTTTCAAATTCTTTGTAACTCCTTTAGTGATCATGCAATGCTGGCTTGCACTCTCGTATTAGAGAAAAAGGAGTGACAGGTCTATGATAAGATTGGTGAAGTAGTTGTAACAATTAAAGGTAACAGATTAAGCTGGTCTCATAGGAATTTGGCCAAGGCTAGTGCCTGGAGCTGAGGACTACATGCAGAATATATGTCTAAGCTTACTGCTGAAGAGATCATTGGCTGGATATCGTCCTGTATGTACAGTATGATGCCAATGGGGAAAAAACGTCTTCCCGCTTAAGAATGAATCACATAACCAGAGTCCATTCGATATGGTAATATGCAGTGAAAATAAAAAATCGTGAAGAGAACCAAGAGCGAGAGATCACAGCAACTTTCCCCCTGACGTCCTTGGCATTGAGAAGCGTAAGATAAAAAATACATACAGGAATTGGGTTCGTAGATATCGGGCCTCTGATAATAACGTTAATAGGCAAAATATAGTACGGATATTACTAGATGGGGACACCAAAAATATCTGGGCCAACTTTAAGTCGGTTTCCAATAGTGGTAAGCACAAACTTATCTGTAGCATTCATAGTACAATATGAGTGAAAATTCTCTCTAATAAGTTTAAAGGGGAGGTAACCTGCCTTGACAAAAAAACCTATCTCTAACTTAATAATAAATTGAAATGATAGCATTGCTATTATTAAGGAATTGAAATACTCCAGAGCCCGCAGCCCTGATGGCCTGTGTTATGTTATTATAAAGGAAAACCCTGAAATCTGGCCAGATATTCTTGTAACAATCTTTGGCGAGATAGTCAACATCGGTGTGATCCCTAACTCGTGGAGTACATCTAACATCATCCCGGTGTTTAAAAATGGCCAATGTAATCTGCCGGAGAACTATCGTCTATTGGCCATCACTGATGTGCCTAGTAAAATCTTTTGCACTCTGATCCTTAATGAAGTCAATGCCTGGATATCCAGAGAGAACATCCTCAACAGAGCTCAGACTGCGTTCCAAAAGGAATGTTCCACGAATGATAACATCTTTCTGGTGAACACTCTTATTGAACAAGCCAATTGTTGCAATGATCTCCCCCTGTACCTGCTATTCGTGACCTTCTCTTCTGCGTTTGACATGGTCAACAGAACCAAATTATGGGTAAAATTGGAAAGGATGGGCATGCCAGAACACTTCCTTTATGCGTATAAGATGATGTACAAATACAATACGTCTAGGGTCAGGCTGAATAATCAATTCTGATGTCTGGTCTGATTTCGGTAAGGAAAGGTGTCAGGCAGGGGTGTGCCTCAGCACCGATATTGTTCAACTGGTTTAGGGCCGACTTCAGGGACATCTTTATTGACAAACAGAATGCATTTAAAAAAATTGGAAAAAACAAAGTAGGGTGGATTGGCTATACCGACAATTTCATTATATTTGATAACACTTACATGGGTATCTGCCATAGTGCTAGGGCTGTTTGTGCTTATGCTGAGCTAAATGGTCTGGAAATAAATCTTGGGAAAACCCAATCTATGGCTGTGGATCGGAAGTGCTGTAAAAAGACTACTATACCCTGCCCTTTGGGTAACATCGAAAGGGTTGCTTGGTACAAGTATCTGGGCCATGAGGTAATTTCAGGAAAAACAACAAACGAGTTGATACATCAAAATAAGAGAACTAAGGTATTGTCAACTATGGGTGCTGTTATGTCTTTCTCAAAGCGGACTGCTGGTTATAGTCTTCTCAGTATTCTTAACATATACAAACAAAAATTATCTGCAGCATTTTTGTATGCGCTAGATATAATGGAAGGGCTTATTTGAAAAAGAATACTAGGATTAACAAACTATACACCGATTGAAGCAGTCAGACTGGAGATGGGACTGATCTCTTTGTCTGCCCTTATCGAGTTTAACAGAGCTAAGCTGTTTATTAAGATCAAATACGCTGGACCTAGTTACCTCTTGTTCATTCTTCAATCATCATTGGAGTGTGGGAATAGCTCTGTACTGCATAGATTTAGGGAAACCAACAAGCAATTCTTTGAAAAATTAGGCTGGTCACACTATTGGGAGCATGGAGAAGGAGCCATGCTTAAGTCACTCAAAAATTGTGTGGAGAAATGGAGCTGGGTGAAGAGCCATGAGAAGGTTGCTTGTTTGAGGTCCTTGAAATTCTTCCCTAGGATGTTCTTTATGTACAAACAGCCTCAAATGTATCTAAAGCTATTGCCCTCTTTGGCCACACGTAGAATATTTTTGAAGATTAGACTAAACCACCTGAATATTCTAGAGATCAGGAGTGCCTGGATGTGTATTCTGGTAGAAGAAAGGCTGTGCAGAATTTGTCTTGATAGGCATACAGTTTAGTCTCCCAGACATGTCCTGACAAGCTGTCCAACCATGATACCTGTATATGAATGCTATTTTACTAAATATGTGGAAAATCTTGAATGCATCACCAGTGAACTATTCTGGCTTAGGTGTTTGTTGGGCTATATTAGAAAACCACAAAAGAGAAACTGCACACCCTTACTTAAACACAACAACGCTTTCCGTCGAAACCGAAGAAGGGAACATTCCCTTGTCTAAACTGTAGTCAATGTAACAATATACAGAAAGGCCCACTAATAAGACACCCATATACAGGTCAGAAAATCAACCTACAACACTATGCCACCTGTGAAAGTAAATGTGCAATATAAGGATTGATTTGCCCATGTGGCAAATATTATGTTGGCCAAACATTAAGGCGAGTGAAAGACCGTATTTCGGAACATAAATCGAACATCAGAACGGGAAATTTGAAATCACCGGTCACTAGACACTTCAGAGATCAATACCACACAATTTCACAACTGAAGTTTGTGGTCCTGGAGACAATAACACGACCAGCAAGAGGAGGGAATTTACATGAAATATTGTCCCGCAGAGAGATGTTTTGGCTTCATAAGTTAGATGCCCTAGATCCCAGAGGTATGAATGAGGAATTTTCCTTGAGTGTGTTCTTATAAATAGTAGTGGCAGGAACATGCATCACCCGACTATATGAGCACGCTATGTTTACAAAAATGCACATACCAGGTTTATAAAAATGTACAACTGATACCAAGATAGCAAGAAAGTGAATTTATCAATTGGGAATGTTGGGAAATGATTGTAAACTATCAGAGATGTGAGACAACAATTGTATCTACATAAATGTAAATGACGTTGTGAAATTATGGAAAGAAGATCTACATTCAAATTACGATATGTAACATGAGTCGAGCCACTATTTAGTAACTGCTCTCTGACATCATCTACAAACATGAATTGGTTAATAGCCAACAATTATGTTCTCAAATAATAATTACCGGTCGATACATTGCATTCTGCTATAGGGAACTCAGAACCATAAATACAATATACTATGTGATCTGGACACATATAAGTATCTTTGAATATAAGATTGCCATCGCAGCTCTAGTACGAGTCTGTTAATATTTTCTTTAACCCGAAAATAATGATAAATTACAATATACAGAATGGGCACTACAACTCCCAGAACCTTATGGTATCAGGTGAATGACATCACATGATAATATAAGGATATGTTGCTAGGCAACCGCTTTCGCTCTGTGAAAGCAGGAAGAGAAACACTTGCGATCAGCACGAACCCACGTATAGGTAAAAATTATGACTTTTCCATAATTGGAATATTACGGAGTAAATTATGTAAAGACTGCACGTTGACACATATTATTACTAACTCAGAAAGAAATCCCGAAACGAAAATGCACAAGCGGATCGACCGTGATTGGCGGTGCACCGTGAAAGCAGGAAGAGAAACACTTGCGGGCAGCGCGTCCACATTCACAGGTAAAAGTTATGATCCTTCTATAATCAGAGAATTACAGAGCAAATAATAGAAGGACTGCACACTGACACATATTATTACCAACTTAGATAGAAATCCCAAAACGAACACAGACAAGTACGAACATCGACCGTGACTCGTGGTGTACTTCTGAATGGTGAGTCTTTTTCACCATATTTGAGAACTTATATAGAATGCACACTGCCCACAGATTTGCATCGAATGGTGGAGTGAACAGTAATTACAACACACATACTTACCTCTTTAGGAAATCATTTTTCGAGCTTCCAAGCTTCCATATACCTGAGATCGTTCGTGACATCATGCAACAATATGCAGGTAGGAACGGTGCTTATGCTAGATAGAATTATCAACACAACTATCTAACTAAACAGATTATTAACACAAATATTAATACTATTTGCAGAACATCAAAGAATTAATAATTACGCTGTAACATGACGTTTCCATAATTCCACAACTGTCAAAACCGTAAGGGATGATAGGGGATCGACCCCCTCTCCCGAACCACAGAAGCCGAATAGATCGACCCTCCCACCGTGGTTAGCACAGGCGTCTGAATAGTAATATAACAGATAACCACGTGGCAGCCAATGGGAGGAAGGAGGATTTAGGGAAAGGGTGTGGACTGACAAAGGAAAGGAGGGGAGATAACATACAATTCACAATTCCTACGTACACCTTATCACCAGTCTGTATCCCTGATCCTGAACACCACCTGCTACAGACTCACAAGAACTTCAGAACATGCATATAAACATAATAGCTTAACATAGTACACCAGCTTTGACATGAACACATATAAGCAGTAAGCAGTGTGACACAAACAAGGGAACTGCTCCCATCTGAGATAGACATGAACGCATGGCCCGAAGGGCAGGCAAACAACATAACGACATAAAACGCAGCAAATGAGGATAGAACTCTGAACTCTGCATTCAGAGAATGATTCCCATGGTCCGGGCTAGTTGCACAGTTATTTGGATACTCTGAGCATGAAAACGTGAGTTCCTGGTAATGATATATATATGTAGATATATCTGAATACAAACACTGTCAAGGCAAAGGTCTATTGCCAATCATAGACCCAAGAGTGAGCGTAGCGTCCATGTACTACGTCTCTACAAACTTAAACACTTCCAACAAGGAATGGAACTTGACACCCTTGTGGAATAAACATGTAACAGAAAACACCAGCACTTATCTTGTTGTCCGGGTGCCTCGTGAGCGCACCCGGACTTCCAGTAGTAGCGCCTTCAACCTCAGTGAATGCGACGTCCACTGGCGAGGAAACCACCAGTGCAGGAATCATCCCATCATGTAGCAAGGGTTCCGTGTGTTCGGTTACAAACCATGTCTCCACGCGAATTACTCCCGCGGACCGCAGTGTGACTCCAAGCAAAATGACGATCTCTCCTGCATCCTTCCTCCGAGAGCGAAACGCTGTGACCGCTCGTGCTGTATAATCAACAATTATCAGCACCCTTGCACGGGCGGCTGGCGGTTTAGTAAATGCCCCAATTACCTGCAGCTGGCTAGTGGCAGGAGTCTGAACAACTACATTCGCCCCCAAGCCTACTGGGCACTGTAGTTTTCGACTCATTTCTTCAGATATAGCCGTCTGGTCTTGCCCCAGTTCGTATTTCTGACAACAACGGAATGATCACCTCAAGACACAAAGAAAGACACTTGAAAAATAATGTTGTTTTGATAACAAAGTTTTACAAAGAGCATAATTTTGTTTAATTGTTTGAAAATCATTTGTTGCTCCTGAAGAAGAGAGGTAAACTCTCGAAACGCGTAGAGCGCTTGAAGACTTGGTAAATTTATTGGGAAGTGTCACTACCAACGTCTATGTTTAATTTTGATCACTTAGTGATTTGAACTCTTGTGTACATATATACAATTTTCTATGAAAACCATATAAATATAAAAATGCAATAATTTCTTTTTGAACAATTATTTGAATAAACTTGTGAAATTGAAATTTCCTTTTTTAATGAACTTGTGAAATTGAAATTCCTTTGAACAGTTGCTATAGTCGAAATATCAACTTCTAAAGCTTAACGGTGACAAACAATTGAAATTGGTTAAATATCATTTGGACACGTTTTCCAATACTAAATGGTGTGCAGGGGACGGGAGTTCCTATTACCTTTTGCTTTTAGCACCTTAAAGTTCATACTGTAACCCCACTCTCTCTCTCGTCAGCGAGCGTGCCGTACAATCCCAGCTGCAAACAAGTTTGAAGAAGCTTGTCACAAACACAAAGGTATCCACATGCACAATGTAAACCCTATACATTACACCAGGGTTCTTTCACAGACTGCACCAAAATGCTACCACACTAGTAACTTCCATCATGTTAGCGCACCCCCCTCGTACTTATCATATGTCCGGGAGCCCCACAGGACTACCCCGATGAAGAATGCTGTGCAGAATGGCAGACCCAGTGGAATCACCGCCTCCTGGCCCAATGTCCTCTTTCCTGTAGTCCGCCGAGGTGCCGTAACGGACGGCGAGCAGGGAACTCTGACTTCATCTAACCAGCCACACCTAGTGCACAAAATAATCTGCACCTGCCCCCACGCCATTGCCGGCTGATAAACTGATCCAAATAACGTTCAGCTGGCAACGCGCGCGTAAACCAAGAACTACATTTTGTTCGTAAGGCTGCTGGGAATTGCAGTTCCAGCCTCCCGTTAGCTTCATATTTACTTTAGCGAGTGAACTGCAGCACCCCACGTCTCCCCCTGCCCCTATTCCTGACAGCCTTATTTGTCAGAGCTATTTTAAAAGTTTGAGTTCAAGCCTATACTACATCACGATATTCTGTATTAGAGGAACTTATATTAAGTGTTCTTATATATTGTATGGGATTGATCTTAATCGATGTTTTCTTTATTATTGTTCTTTCTTTGTTTGTATGTACGTATGTACATTTGGACTCTTTTATTCTCTGTAAATGAAATGATTGCCTAATTCTTTTAAGTTTCATGATATACATGTATAAACTTTGTTACATAGATTTGTGTTAAGTACATATATTTGTGTTAAAGTTTTCTATATACACAATAACAAAAATGTTTTAAACCTTGACCATTCCAAACTCTAACTCAGTATAATACTGATTTAAGTGAAATGTGTGCCACAACTTGGTTATTGTCAAGTTCCAGATTGACCAGGGCCGAAGGAGCAGATACAGGTAAGAGCAACAATTTCTTCAGGAATTTGTTTTCGCAAGTACTCAACCTAGAGATGATGACACATCTCCACAATTCAGAAACATAGAGGAGCGTAGGTATTACTTGTTTGTGGAATAAGTCCAAGGCGGAAGAAACTGTGCCTCTAGCATGTTTAGAAAAAAATGATAAAATACCACCAAAATATTTGCCTAATGAAAGTGCTGATTTAGTTACCTGTGCCTTCCATCCCATAGATTCCTCAAAACGCAAAGGGTAATCAAAATGAGTAACCTATTTGGTGAAGAGTTACACGTATGCAGCCTTAATGTCTTCCCTTTAGCACAGGGGGGGTTAAAAACCATCACTTTGGATTTAGTGATGTTCAAAGTCAAGTGCAACTGAGAACATTTAAGATTAAATATAGACAAAGCATTCCTTAAACTCTGAGGGGTGGTAGCCAAGAGGACATCATCATCTGCATAAAACAATGCAGGATATTTGTCGGAAGCCACCCTAGGACAATCCTGGCACCCACTCATCAGTGCATCAATGATCTCTTGTACATAAACATTGAATAAGAGGGGTGCCAGGACACAACCCTGCCTTACACCAACATTCACCCCAATATCATGGGTCTGCTCGCCAGCCAGATCATAAGCAAACATTAGCTTTATTGGCAGAATACAATGAGAGTATAATGGACACCAAATCAGGGGGACCTTTACGATCTATCAAGATCTGCCATAGGGCCTCTATTGAGACTGAGTCAAATGCTGTTTTTATGTCCAGGAAGTCATGTATAAATACATTCTCTTATGTACAGTACACTTTCCAATATTCAAAAAAAGTAAAATAAACAATGATCAATTGTGCCCTTGTTGGACCTAAACCTGGCTTGCAGGTCACTTATTACTTCTTCACAATCAGCCCACTCATGTAGATGGTTAAGTATACATTTTCCAAAATGTTTGCCAGGACCGTTCAAGAGGGAAATAGGGCGGTAGTTGGCAGGGATGTCTTTGCCCGCCTTTTATATATTGGCAGAATTGTCACTTTGCGCCAAGTTTCAGTAATTGTGCCATGACGCAAGGTAGCATAATACAACCTACACAGCACAGGTATCCATATCGCTACCTCAACTTTAAAGAGGTCTGCAGGGATCAAATCAGGGCCAGCCGCCTTTGAGAAACCTGAAGGTGTCTCCCTCGCTAGTCCCCGAAGATCGGTCATCCACATGTCCAGGACTCTGTCATCGCTATTGGATCCAGTTCCTGGGGGTGGACCAGTGAGGGAGGATCACCTGGATGGGGGGCCTTGGGGAGTGGAAGTGGGACACTGATGGGTGAGACTTGGTATCCTCCTTCTTTTGACACCTTTTCCCCCTCCTACCATGTAGGATATTCTGAAACACTACTCCCACCCTTTAACACACCACAGACAACGGACAAACACCCGAGCCATTTACCTAACATGTCCCAAAACAAGGGTCAGGCATGGTCAAGCAATTGACCAGAATCAAACAAACCTGATGGCCCTTTCCCTTCCTCACAGGGATAAAAGGTGGAGCATGAAAGCACACTACGAGTATTGCAGACCGCACAACGATACAGCTATCCAGGCACGGCAGTTCAAGAGGAGGAGAAAGGTGGTGAATAGCGAGCAGCTGATAAGGAGCAACACAACCTTGTCCTTTTCGACCCACAACTGTGAAACCTGTCCAGAAAGAATCGTAAGACCGTGGACAATAGCTCAAGTATGTTGCAGCAGATGTCAACGGTACACAGAGTGTGCC
Source organism: Ambystoma mexicanum (assembly GCF_040938575.1). Taxonomy (NCBI): domain Eukaryota; kingdom Metazoa; phylum Chordata; class Amphibia; order Caudata; family Ambystomatidae; genus Ambystoma; species Ambystoma mexicanum. The sequence continues at coordinate 1,047,149,974 of NC_090924.1, forward strand.
TCGCTGATAAGCAGGACTGAGGGAGGCACCTGCTACTGTGGTACTGGCGTTGACTCCAGATATGCTGAAAAGCTAAGTGGTTCATCACAGCTGGTGAGTCGAGGGGAGAAGCGATAAAAATCAAACTGTGTTGAATGAAAGCCGCAAAATAGCAAAGTAAGGGAACTTAAAAGAACTGATAAAATAAAGGGGAGACCAGCTGCAGAGGTATCGAGCACCACGTGGGTGCTTATTTAAGAGACTCTGGTCAATTCCGTGTCTGTGGAAACTGTGAATACCAGAAGGCCTTGGGAAGGCCACAAAGGAACAGTCAAAGTGGTCATACAGGGGTCTTGCAAAATCCTCTGTACATTCGAAAGACTTTGACCGACAGTGAAGGGCATGGTAGACAAAGTTGGCAACAGTAAACCCAACCGACGGATGCTGACAAAAAGGGGCAAAGCCTGAAATCCTTATAAACAGTATGTTGACAGAAGTGAACCCGATCGAGAGATGTCCACAGTGATCTTTTAGTAAAAGTTGGCAAGAGAGAAGCCAGCAGAGGGACGCCAGCAGAAAGGGATGAAGCCTGAAGAATTGTTAAAAAAGACATTAAGATTCATGAATCAAGGAAAAGCCATAGTGAACCCAAAAGCGGGATGCTGAAGATTGAGAAGGGTCTGCACCCAGAAGAGGGGGACCGAGGGCTGTACCATTATCACCCTAACTACTGTATAAAAGGAACATGTTGGTTTGTTATTTTCTGACCCTCGAAGGCAAGAAACATTTTGCAGGAAAGGGGACTTGGCCATTGAGGTTCTTGAAGGTTGCGGGCGGAACTGTCATCCGATGCTGGGGAAGCCCCAGAAGCGTGCTGTGCTCAGAGGTTTCACCTTCTCCTGTGCTTAAAACGTGGGGAAGGGAGACCCCGACTACTGCATCCTGACACATTATTTGTGAACACTTCTTTCTTTCTTATTAATCCTATCATTTCACGCCTTAAAACACTTGTGTATAGGGTCGTCACATATGCCATAACATGTCATATCATATCCCACACTCTTTTTTGTAATTAGTGTAAGGACTGGCAATAAGTTTTTCTTAGTATAGGCCCTTTTATTTGACACAACCCCACTAGGACTGCCTTATTTTCCTTTGATGCTTGAAGCTTGCCCGCATCTTAAATTTAGGTTTAGATTAGGCATTTATCTCACCCTTGAAATGTGATCACTTGTGTCTGTTTTTACTGTTGCCACCATGAGTTCCTTACAAATAGTGTCAGGAGTGGGAAGTGACTCAATTGAAACAACTCGGGGAACCCTACAATTTCAAAAACTTAGTCAGAGAGCCTCTAACCCTTCCATTGCCACCAATGAATCAATAGGGTTTGATATATGTAGCAGTATGGAAGCTATTAATCCCCCTGGGAAAAGTGGAATGATTCCTACCGACTTCGTTTTGATACCCCCTCCAGGGTGTTACATCCGATTAGCCCCAAAATCTGGCTTAGCATGGAAGTTCGGGATAGATGTCTTAGCAGGCATTATTGATCCTGACTTCTGGGAAGATGTGAAGGTTCTCTTACAAAATCATGGTGAAACCCCTTTTGAGGTACGTCGGGGATCCGATTGCTCAGGGATTTTTGCAAAGAGCTTATTCCCACAATTTTTTAGAAAGCGAACCAGAGAAAACAGGAAGAGGTGACTTAGGCTTTGGGGCAGCTGATAAATCTCTTAACATAGACAAAAGGAAGGGGGAAGAACCCATCATCTATCCCGACCTAACGTTTGCCCAGCGAAATGATCCAGCCAGTGGACGAAGTGAACGAAAAAAAAGTGGAACTATGTTCCATTCTGGCCTGCACCGCTCCCCACAGACCCAGCCCCCTCCCATGCACAATAAAACCCCCAAAACACATGTGCCTGCTCTTTAAGGAAACATCCTGTGCAGTGCACTGAAAGTGCAAGTTCGAACCTCTTCCTATACTTTTATTTTAAAACTAAACCGTTCCAGAACGGTTTCTTTTTAAAATAAAAGTATAGGAACGGTAAAACTTTATTAAAAGAAGTAGAGGAGCACCGCTCCCAACCGCTCCCGCCCACTTCGACCACTGGATCCAGCCCTCGCTGAAGCTTTTTTACAAGCAATTCTGGAAGAAGAAGGCAGAGAGAAGGGATGTCCCTTTTTCTTCTTAAAACAAGGGTTACTCTACAGAAGAGAAACATCCACCGAAGGTTTGGTAAAAACCCAATTGGTAATATCCAAGAAAAAGGTTGTGCTAGAGATCGCGCATTTCCATTTTACCAGGGGGCATCTAGGACCATTTAAACACAGGCGCATATTAGTAGGAAATTTTATTGCCTGTGTATCCACGCTGATATAAAAACTTTCATTCAGACATGTGAAGTACATCAAAAGACCTGCACGCACATGCCATTACCTGCCCCTCTAAACCCATTACCGACCATAGGAGTCCCCTTTTCAAGCGTTGGCATGGACATAATAGGACCTCTAGAGGCATCTAACTGGCCAATAGGTAAGCCCTGGTGATCGTAGATTATGCAACATGATATCCCCACCATGAAATAACACCACCCAGTCAGTGCTTAATTTGTAAAAAAATAAGTGCCAGTGCCCATAAAATCTTGCCCCCATAATGCCGGCCCCGGAGCCAGCGGGCAACGCTGCAGTGCGGGCCGCCCGGGTCAGTTCAGTGGGATAGACATTTGCCAGGTACTGCCATAATGGTGGTACCTGGCCATAAGATGGCAATAGCTGGGTAATGGTGTGAGTACCTGTGTTGGTAATCATTTATCGACCTCAGAAGGATGAAAGGCTGAGATGGCCTTGCTGGGGATTAGAAGCTGCAACCTGCAGATCACACACACATCGCAGCAGTGAGCGCTCAACCGACTGAGCTATCATATCGGCTATAGTAAAATTAGTAATTATTCTGTAATGGATACCATTAAACTACTAACTGAGATTTAACAGCAGACCAGTTAAGTTCATCTGCAGGTCTGGTGAAAAGTTGGCGCATGCCAAGCCTGCATGCATTTACTTTCAGGCTTCAGAGGTTGGCAAAATAGGGAAAGCAGCGCACTCACATGACCTCCCATACTCTGAGCACTACTTCATACATACAAAGAAACATGTTGGGCGGGCTGGTGAAAGGATTGTAACACGATCCTTCAGGCTGCGTGCAAAACTATTTTTTTCCAGTCAGATAAACTGTTCTGTAACTGTCCAACAGCATGGACTCAAAAACTGTTATCTTATTGAAACCTTCACTTCTTTGCAACTAGTAATTCATGAAAATAAAGACTTGTTTTTGCTTAAACGTTCCTCTTTAGAGGAGCCCAGGTAATACTACAGCTTTTTCCTGTTTGTGTCCGTTATTTATTATTTATTGGGCTTATCTGTGTACTCCTGTGTTTATAGAGAGTAAAAGTGGCTTGTGTACTTCTTTTCTGTAGGGCTGGCACCATCCCTGACAGTTCAGCTCCAGTTCAGAGCCACAGAACAAGGACTTATGGATATGCAAATAAGCAGGAAAGCATGCATTGTTTGCTCAATGTTGTGCCGCGCTATTTTAGGCATCGCTTCATCAGCCCAAGACTGGCAGCTTTCAAGGATGTAACTACCACATGTGCACTTGACCCACATGGGCGATAACAAGGTTGAAGCCAGCAACTTTTAACTTCTCGACGCCGTTACAGTAGGCGTTATGATATAGCATGATATAGTAGTTAATGGGGAGCTGGACAGGGAATGGAGTAGTCTTTATTTACTGAGTGGCATCGAGTACTCAAGATGGGGGGGGGAGACTGGGGGTAACAATCAGAAAGCGCGCCTGCTCTGATATTTGATGGCAAGAAAGCATTATAGTAACCTATGCAATGGAGGCGGGCGGAGCAGTCACTGGTTGGACAACCCACACAATTTGGGTGCATTTTAGAAAAAAAACATGGCAGAAGTGTAAAATATTAGCGCTAAACCCAGCATCAGAAACTCGCCTACTACCGCGGGCCCTCGGTGGACTGAAAGCCGGGGCAGCGCCAGGTTACACACACCATTTGTTGCAATAAGCCTCCCGCCCGAGCACCTCCTCTGCCACACAGACCCCCGTTTGTTCTTCTGGATAAGCCCGGCCCGGCCCTGCCTCAGGGAGCCCCGCATTGCAGGAAAGCTGAAAGACGGCGGAGGTAATAAGGGGCTGAGAGGGTCACAGCCCAGCCCCCCCCCCCCCGGCCCTCCCCCTCATGGGCCTGGGGCGTAGTCATAGCCCCTCAGTGGGGACTGCATGTGGGAGAGTGGGGTGCAGGGGGGATGGGTCCGTGCTGTAACAGGAGAGCTCTCCCCAGCATGGACCTCCCTGGGAGCTGCAGTCTCAGGAATGCCGAGGTCCGGCCCGGAGAGGAGATGTGTGTGAAGGGTTAATAGAGTCTCGCTTCCTGCCACTCGCCAGCCCGTCGCCCCTGTCAGCGTGCTTAAGCCCCCACTCACAGGACCTCACAGAACCAGCTCCCCAGCGGTCTCACAACCTTCCCGAGACCGTGCACTCAAACACAAACCCCATCACCTCCCAGAGGACTGGGAACCAAAACAGGCCCTGGAAATAATGTTCAAAGTGGCCCCATAAGCCGAAATTGTTCGTTCTCAATCCACAATGAGAGTTTAAAATGAGGAGCTGTAATGCTCAAGGATGTTTGCAGGTTCCGGAATTGGCATCAAGTAACTGAAAATGACTTTTTTTTTACTACGACGTTAAATTAATTATTTTGCGTTAGATATTCCTTAAACGAGTAATTACCATTCTGTAATGCAGGCCAGGCTCGGCTTTTGGTGATAGGAGCTCTAAGTGGGTTTCCTGTTTATAAAGCCAGACACCAACAGTGAGGTGCTGTCTGTGCCCTTGGCTGCTTCCCTTTTATGAGGCAAAGAGCGTGCTGCTATCAAAGACCCATCCTGGACCTGCACTGTGAGAAAAAGAGCCAGTGGGAGCAAGGTGGCAGAGCTGCTCACTCGCAGTTCACGCGACCCACCCCCACCCACAACAATTTGTTTTGGAGAGAGCACACTGCCTGAGCTGGCCTGCCTCCTGACTGTCACCACGCAGGCCGGCCGGGCAGGTGGCTGGAACACTGACAGCAGAGCCTCATTCATCACAGAAAGTTAGCACTTAATTGTTAACTTTCTTTGATGAATGCCTCTATCTCTGCAGCAAGCTGTGATTAAGGGCAGCTGCAGTGGGAGTTCTGGTGCCGAAAAAACAGTGCCGGTGTTGGGGACCAGCAACCACTGGCACAAATTAAGCACTGCACCCAGTAAATCCTTAAGCATCTTCTAACGTATTTCTCCAGGGTTGGCTTTCCCAAAGAAATACTAACAGACCAAGGCTCAAATGTTATGAGTAAACGTATGTCCAAAGTCAAAGAGGTACTCCATATTACCACCTTGTGAACTTCTGTGTACCACTCGGAGACCGATGGCCTGGTAGAAAGATTCAATAGGGCCCTAAAATTAATTCAATGGAAATTAGTAGACAAGGACAGGAAAGACTGGCACTGAATGATCCCATGGGCATTATTTGCCATGAGGAAACCCCCCCAGGCTTCCACAGGTTTCTCTCCTTTTGCATTGCTCTACGGATGAGAACCCAGAGATGTCTTGGACATGCTCTGGGAAACTTTGGACGAACCAAAGGAGGACCTCGTTCCAATCTGGCAAACCACCATTCGAATTGAAGAACACATGAAAATGGTCTGAGACTTAGTTACCTCTACCTCTCTCAGGCCCCCTTTGGCCGCCTCTCCCTCTACTCTACCATTTTCCTCCATCTCTCTCTCTCGATGTTTCGAGACATGTTTGATCTATGAAAGTTTTGCCTAAACAGGTGCTCCCCTGCTCTTCCAGAACCATCAATGAACACATTGACACCCCTGCTCCAGCCTTGGACAATTTCTGTAATAACTCTTTCACCACTGGATCTTTCCCCTCTCTCCTCAAGCACTCCCTTGTACACCCCCTACTAAAAAAAGCCTTCTGCCGATCTTACTGGTTCGGCAAACTATTGTGTGATTTCTGCCACCCCTTTCCTGGGCAAACTCTTGGAAAAGTTGCCCATCTCCCAGCTTACTCTCCACACTGAATCTGTTGGTTGCCTCCATGACATCAGTCTGGCTTCAGAGCAGCCAGAGGCATGGAAGCTGCCCTCTTGAACACCCGTGAAGATCTGCTATCTATTCTTTACTCCAGCTCTCCTTTTGTCTTCATCCTCAACCTTTCTTCTGTTTTTGACATGATCAATCACTCCACTCTGATCAATCGACTTTGTGAGAGCCTGGGCTTCACGGTTCAGGCTCTGGCATGGTTGAGCTATTTTCTCTTGGCCCGAACCCTCCCAGGTCAAACTTTGGTCCTTCCTCTCACCACCACTCTCTCTACATGTGGTATGCCCCAGGGCTCCATTCTCTCACCCTGGATCTTCAATGTCTTTCTGGCCCCTTTGGCCCACCTGATCTCCACCTTCTACTCCAACTTTTATTATTTTGTGGATGACACTCAGCTCGCCTTCAGGCCACCTCTCCTTCCTCACTCATTCCTGACTTTCTATCCGCGATTCAGAATTGTTGCTCCTCCAACGATCTCTGCATTAATGCAAGTAAGAGAGAGATCCTTCTCATTGGGACCTCTGCTCCCTCTTTCCCTCTCTCACTCTGGCTTCCTTCCTTGGGCGCCCTACCCTCACCTTCCTGTGAGGCAAGACATCTTTGTGTCTTCATCGTCTCCACTCTCTCCTTCTCTCCTCAAATCAAGGATATTGCCAAGAAGGCCCACTTCCAGCTGCATCTTCTCAGAGATATTCTACCTTTTCTCAAAGTCCCCCAGAAGCTCACTGTCTCCTGAGCTCTGGTTCTCTCCAGGCTGGACTACTGCAACAGCCTCTTTCTCAATCTGCCTGCCTCTACTCTGCGCTGCCTGCAACTAATCTAGAACAGGACTGCATGACTTATCCTTCAACTCAAGACCAGAGACCATATCTTTACAGCCCTCAAATCTCTCCACTGGCTCCCGGTGCCTGCAAGGATCAAGTTCAAGACCCTCTGCATCGTCCACAGGGCATTCTGAGGGTGGGGCCCACCTATATCCTACTCTCACTGCCTAAGTGCCTTCCTTCTCAAGCCCTTTGCTCATTTACCTCCAACTCTATAAGAGTCAGACACTTCTCCAGAGAAGAGAGTAGGGGGTAGATCTCTCACCTCTGCAGGTGCCTCCCTCTGGAATGGCCTCCCTGCCCCTCTCAGACTTGAGCCGGACCACCTGAATTTCCGGAAGCAGCTCAAGGATCCTCCTTTTCTCATCTGCTCTCTCTTTCTTACACTCCTGCTAACCTTCCTGTCTGATGTGCCGACTGGCTGTTTGGTACCCTCAGAGACTCATTGGGTACCAAGCTCCTCTATGACCAGTCCTCCTTGCTCTGTCGCCTGGCCTACTGTGCACTTAGGAGCTGTAATATATAACCTCTGCAGGCCCCCCTGCCGACTTGCACTTACCCTGAGACACACTGCCCTTATAGCACTTACCAATAGCTTCACCGGCCCTGACAGCACTTCCCTCTACCCTCTCCCTTGCACTTCCCCCACACCCTCCACCTGCATCTCTCAGTGTCACACTTGCACGATTTGAATGTCACAACGCTTAGTGTGATTGTTTGTCTTGTCCTCCCTATGTCTCCTCTCTCTTGTCTTGTGGCACATAGACACACTTGTGTACAAGCATGTTATAAATGCAATATGATAGCATATCAGTCAAACTTTTATTCAGCATAAACACCTTTCAACGTGGCAACTACAAGACATGAAGAACACTAACAGAATCGATGTATAATCTCAGTGCAACATGAACGATACACAAATAAAGCTAACTAACATAGAAACCAGAGCATAATAGGGAAGCCATCTTCTTTAAAATGGATGCAACAGCGTGATTTCAAATAGGCCAAGGCCAAAAGACTTCGAGAAAACTCAAAAAGCTGAATCCAAAGAAGTACAGAGCTATGCAGAGCTCAGATGGTAGTTGGCAATTATAGCCAAGGTTAGAATGGGATAGGGAGGATGAGAGTGGCAGAATGAAGGAATGAGATAGCAGTTCTCAAGACGCAAGCAGGGTGCTCCCAAATTCATTAAAGGTTCATAAGAATGCAACTATCCTTTGTTTACCAGGTGCACTAGAATAGCAAGCCAACAAACTCCATGAAGAATTAATGAAGTGTGTCGCTGGTGAAAACAGAAAACACAACACACACGTTAAAATTAGCTGAAATCCCAATAAATAGGAGCTAATTCCATTTAATTCACAGTCTTCCAACACGTGACTTATAATTGGAGAACACTGGCTATTTACTATCCGCCAGCATAAGATAGGACACCTACAAGACTCCCTAAAAGTACACACAGACATAAGCTGCCTTGCAAGGTCAAGTGCAAAGTAATTCTTCAGTGTCATGACCTGTGGATGAGTGATGGTATCTTCTTTAAATGAAGAAAGAACAGTCCATTGACCTCTCTTCCCATGCACCCTGTCTGGCTCATATCTTGACAACCTGTGAAGCGTCCATAGTTGGTTAGTACGATGACAAACTTTCAAAATCTGTAGGACCATGCTGCCATCAAATCATAGGCCAACCAATCCCCTAATGAAGAGATGAGATAGTTTCATATTTATCGAAATAAGAATGGTCTCAGGTGGGGCCATTAGATAGGCCGAACCCAATTAAATGCTTAACCCCTATGTGATCTATATGTAGCCACATCTCTTAACAAATCCCTGTAGGTTTTGTAAAATTGTGATGATGTTATGACACCATGTATGATGCGTTCAAGGTACTTAATGAGCTGCTTTGTATTTACTCACTGAGAGCTCTGAGGTTTTAAAGCTTGTATGCTGTCCCTTCTTTATACATTCTATAGGCGAAGGCTACTACTATTGGATATTCTTTAGTTAATAACTCCTCCAAGGTCATCGTACTAAAAAATATTACACTTCATTCTACTACCTTATTGGTTGGCACCATGCTCCTGTAGCCAACCTGGTGGACCAAATCCTAATTGATTGGTAGTTTGCTCAACTGACCGTGGCCACTTTAACATGATCCTAGGATGTGTGGTAAGGAAGGTGAGATGAATGGAGTGCTATAATTCAATTTGAAAAGATGACTCCCTTCCCATTCCCAGGCCTGAGACCTTTATCTGCCAATTTGTTCATGCCCTTGGCGCTGTCCCTATTTTTGGCTGCATCACGCAAATAGCAGGTGCGCTGTCTAGTTAAGCCAGGAATAAATGATCTTTGTTCCGATCACGTGGTAGGGGACCACTGCACAGAACTCATTTTCGTATATTCATTGAGTTTTCTGCTATTCTAACCCATGTTCCATGCTCTGTGTGTTTACCTATTAAGTGGCTGCTTAGCACAGAAGCTATTTGCACATGAGGATCAAGGCTATCTGTATTTTCATAATGCTAACATTAGCAACTAATTAACTTTTAGAGTTGCATGCTGTGCACTTCTGGGAAATGTTACCTACTGGTTTTGATTCCCTTTTGGGGACCCCTTGATTACTGGGACATCGTGAGGCTTGGGACTGTGTACAAAGCTGCTTGATTTCAGGATTCAGTATTTCAGAATAAAGGCCTTTCAGAGTTCTGTCTAAAATGGCGGTACTCTGGTTCAATCTCCACCATCTTAATGTTATTTGTGTCTCATTCGTTGCATGCTGCCCTACGTTTGTACCCTACCCATGTATGCTGCAACCTGCTTCTACCTATGCTCATCTCTATGTTATTTGTGTAACCCTATGTGGGTATGCTGCAGCCTCCTAAGCTTGTGAGTCTACTCCACTTCTTCGATCTCCTTGTGAGGCGCAACCTATTCTACTTTATGGTGGTTGCCTTATCTCTAAAGTTTAAACTGGCTGTTTACAGGTCACTTGTGACACTTTTGCTCTCAGCAATTTCAAACCTTGCACTGTTATTATATTTCTATGACTGACTGCTAGTTTTAATAATAAAGTTACCAACGCACCACATCATAATGAAGCTGTAATCGGTACTAAGTGCAGGGGCTCAGAAATAAGTGCCAGGGCTGAGCCCTGCCAAGCCCCCCAACGAATTAAAGACTGGTGTTCTGTTATGCCTCATTCCTTGCACTTTTACTGCAGGACCGGTAACAACATTCCCGTAATATGTCATTGCATCATTAGCCAAGTAGCACTGCTTAAATGCAGTGCTGCTGTCCAACTCCCTCAGAACAGCATGTGGAACATGGCCCATCAAAGTATGACTGAAATTGTGGTTGAACGCTGCGTTGCAGGTTTCAGAGACAAATACATACCGTGGTATGTTATTTCTCTATCCAATAAAATTACGGGGCAGTGCACTAGTTGTTACTGTATGTAAAAGTGCCCTCTGATGGACTGCCTGATATTTGTTTTATATAAATTACTTTCTTGCAGTATTTACACCTTTTGGGTGGAAAATATGTGGGCTTTACAAACCGGCATAGCCAGTAGATTGTTCAATCTGTCACTCACTTCACTCCTGCTTATGCTTGCCAGTACGCCATTGCTTGACGAGAACTGCTTCTTGTCTCTGCATGCTTAATGCTGCTGTGGGAAACACACCTCTTGCCTAGCACCATGTTTCCTTGCATTCACGGTTCAGTGGGCGCTGACCAACCTCCTCAGAGTCACTCCACTATCTGCCTCATGTTAGTGCCACATAGGGTGGGCCCACCTCCCTGCAGTCAGTCTTGCTTTCCCACCAGTCTAACCACACCTCTTGATTTAGTAATTTGTGTCTGTTGCACCTCTTTCCGCTTTTCCCAGCGGTACCAAGAACTATAATACAGCTCTTACTCATGGGCTAAACTGACCCTAAACTCCCAAAGCATGCATTAAAACCCTTGCCCTGGTTGGGCAATAACTTGGGCTTCCGGGCTATTATGGGCCGATGTAGTCTACCTGGGAGCGCTATAAAGCTTAATCACTGCACTGTATGCTATGTTAAAGGTTCTTATACCGCACACTGTTGCCACCTGCGTGGTCTCTTGGCACTCTGGCGGATCTGTAAGGCAAAGAGGGCAGGGGAGGGGGTGGTTAGTAGGATTGAGCAGGAAAAAGAGCAAGATAGCTGTGATGTGCTGTTGGCAGCTTCAGTTCAGATACACCGCTCACTGAGCGTGGGGGTGATTTTCGGTTGGTGGCCGCCATGTGGTGTTGGGCGAGATTATGTGTGATTTGTTTCATTGTTGTGTATAGTGCAGAGTTTGAGAGGTGTATGCCGAAGGGTGAGTTTTTAGTACGGTTTGTTAGTGGCAGTACCTTTGCTATCCCCACTGTTCTATGCAATCCATATCCCTTCCCCTGTCAATCATTCTAGAGTGTTGTAATTACCGCCCCCACATTTACGCCATGGTGGTTGGCGGACTTACCGCCCCATTCCGACCTTGGCGGGGCGGTAAGTCCCCAATCCCCATTTACCGATCTGGTAGTGCAATTGGATCATCGACTACAGAATCGGAAAGCCGATCGATCCAGATTTGAAACCCGACCTTTTTCAAGGCCACAAAGTTCTACGAAAGGAACTGATTCCGTGGAACCCATGCAAATAGGGGGTGTAAAAGGACCTTTAACCCAAAAGGAGAGGGAAAGAAGGAGACAACTGCAATTATGCCTCTATTGCGGAAACTCAGGGCACTTTCTTCGAGATTGTCCAGTGAAGCCCAAGAAGAAGATAGTAGGGGCGTCTGATAAGGGTACCGAGAATTCTGAGCCGGGAAACGACCTCGCCCGGCAAGTGTAGAGGTCCGCTTGCCGAGCGTTAAAACCAGTTCTTTGACCTCGCATTTCATCATGCCCATGGTCCTCGTGAGTCCTGAACAACCTAATCATATGCATGCCATTAAAGCATACATTGATAGTGGCGCAATCGGGAATTACTTGGACTGTGAGCTGGCCGCCAGGATGAATCTATCTCTTTGTCCATAGACGGTGAAAGACGTCATTACGACCGTGGATGTGTCATGATCTCTGCTTCCAAAAGGTCAGGGTTTTCCCAACTCCCTTGGAAGCAGATCCATAACCCAGGTTCCGAGTGCCAACCAGTCCCAATTGGGACCTTTTGGACCCATTCCTGGCGCCAGTGGCACCAGGCTCATAAATATGCCCAGTCCCAGCGCTGGAAGCGCCGGGCTCATAATGCTTGGGTGGACTTACCTTCACCAGACCATGCTGCTTACTTGCCTGCCAGTTGAGCCTCTGATCCTCTTCTGTTTGGAACTACTTTTCCTGTTGGGTGGGGCTGGAGCCACTCCCTAGATTCAGAACACTGGAACTCTTCTGGAAGGCAGGAACTCTTTTCTTACCAGGAACTCTTTTCTTACTTAGGCGTGGCTGTGGAAGGAGACACCTAAGCACTACAGGAGGCTATTTAAACCACACCCGGTGGATGAATCTTGCTTTGCGTTATTCTGCAACCTCTGCAGCAGAACGCTCATCGTGTCTTCTGCATCCGGTCCTGGGCCTAAGGAAAAAGGCTTACCATCCTGAATCCATTCTTCAGCAACACCTATAAAGACAAGAAAGAACAGGTTAGCATTCCGGCATCTGAAAGGCAAAGGCTTATCATCCTGAATCCAGTCTTCAGCAACACCTATAAAGACAAGAAAGAACAGGTTAGCATTCCGGCATCTGAAAGGCAAAGGCTTACCTACTCTTCGTATGCTCCGGAGGCCTTCGGCGCTGCATCCCGCATCTGAAAGACAAAACAAGGTGCGTTTAAAGACATTGGGGAACTTTAATACTCACGTGCCATTACTCCTTTCCACATCTAATCCAGTGGGTATTCCGGCACCCTGCAGCCGCTCCGAACTCGTACCTGCAAAATAAAAAGACAGTTAGAGCGCATAGTGAAGCAGGCAACAAGCGCTTACTTACGTGCTTCCAGGCGCTTCTATTCATCACACGGGCTCCATCTTCAACTCACTTCAGCCCGTCATCCGCCATCGCCGGAACCCTGCAAAACAAGAGACATCATTACTAAAGACTTTAAAGACATTTGAATGACTCGAAACTTACCGTTCGTGCAGTAAACGACGGACAGCAGTCCTCTGAAGTCAAGAGGCCTGCGCTACCTATCCAGTGAAGAAACTGGTTACAGCACCCTGCCCCGAGGCAGATGGAGAGCTCGGCATTCACTTACCTAAGGTGAGAGCGTTAACCTTTGGGGGTCTACAGGAGAGGAGAAGAGGAAAGAGATAGGGACACCCCAATAACCCCAGTTCATTAACCCCATATTTTCTATCTGCAGACATCTTACTCTACACGTCAGGCATACAGTGCACAGAGGTCCAGCCCAAAGAGCCAACCGGGTGCTACACATCACCTTTGAAGATACGGTAGTCGCCCAGTCAAGACCGGCGCCTCTGCGAGAATCAGGTGAGCGTTACAGAACGCAAAGCCTACCGCAAAACTCTCGCCCAGGCGCTATGGAAACCTCGGATACTGACCCCCTAGCCCGGTTACTTGGGGAACTAAGGGCAGAAGTGCATGCAGCTCGCCAGGAAACGAATGCTCTAAGAAGGGAACTAATTATTTCCAAGGAGAGAACAGACAATCTTGCTAGACAAGTGCTACAGTCACAAGCCGGACAGACCCCGTTACCCGCATCAGGGGCAAATCTTCCTTCAACATCCTCTATGAATCCAGTGCAGATCAACCTACCTGGGAATGTACCTCTGGCTCCGCCCGAACGATTTTCTGGTGACCCAAAGAGGTTTGCAGTATTTATCAATCAGTGCCGGTTGCACTTCTTATGCTGGCCAGCAGCCTTTCCAACTGATCAAGCAAAAGTAGCTTTTGTACTTTCGTACCTTAGTGGCAATGCGGCAGACTGGTTGATCCCTCTAGTTAATCAAGATGATCCGGTTCTCCATGATTTTCAAGCCTTTCAGCTTAGTATGGAAAAACTGTTCGCAAGACATTCACAGGGGCAGGCCTTGGACAATGAGCTTCTTTCGTTGCGACAGGGTAATCAAGACCTTTTGGCTTATATTGCATCTTTCAATAGACTAATAGTGGAAACTCAATGGCCTGAGGACAAAAGGATTACGCTGTTTTATAGAGGTCTACGTGGAGAGCTCAAAGACGTTTTAGCCCAAGTAGTGAATCCCCCACAAGACTGTTCGGATTATATAGACTTGGTCGTTCAAATAGATCACAGGCTGCAGAACAGGAAGGCCGATCGTTCCAAGTTTGATGCTCGAGTATTTTCCAAACCGCCAACTCCTTCCAAAGGAGTAGACTCCGGGGAACCCATGCAAATAGGGGGTCTGAAAGGTCCTCTAACACAAAGGGAGCGGGAAAGGAGGAAACAGTTGCAATTATGCCTATATTGCAGAAACTCAGGGCACTTTCTTCGAGACTGTCCGGTGAAACCTGCCAAGAAGGCAGTAGGAGCTTACCACTTGGTACGAGTAAAAGAGGGCGATGAATGGAAGACGGCCTTCCGCACCAAGTATGGGCTATTTGAATATCAGGTCATGCCCTTCGGACTTTGCAATGCCCCGGCCGCCTTTCAATATTTTATGAACGATGTCCTCAGAGAGCTCATAGATGTATGTGTTGTTGTTTACATTGACGACATCCTCGTTTATTCTTCATCGGAATCTGAACATCGGAAACACGTGAAAATGGTCCTCGAAAGATTACGTCAACACAAACTTTTCGCTAAGTTGGAAAAATGTGTTTTCAACGTGACTGAAGTTGAATTCTTGGGATTCATATTATCACCTGGCGGAGTGCGTATGGATTCAAAGAAGGTCGATGCAGTTCTCAAATGGCCATCACCATCCTCCGTAAAAGGTGTGCAAAGCATGTTAGGCTTCGCTAACTTTTACCGCAGGTTTATCCCCGAATTCTCTCGAATAGTCCAGCCCATCACTGCCTTGTTAAAGAAAAACAAACGTTTTGAATGGTCTACCGAGGCGGAACAAGCTTTCCAGGATTTGAAGACTAAATTTATCTCTGCACCAATCTTAAAACACCCTCGCCCCGAACTCCCCTACATCGTGGAAACTGATGCTTCAAGCCTTGCCATGGGGGCAGTTCTATCACAAAAGGACCCCGTAACCAATCAGTTGCATCCCGTGGCATTTTGGTCCCGCAAATTCTCGCCTCCTGAAATCAATTACACGATTACTGACAAGGAACTTCTGGCTATCAAGTCTGCCTTTAAGGCTTGGCGGCATTATTTGCTGGGGGCCCGACACACCGTTACTGTGATTACGGATCACCGAAACCTGCAATATTTGAAGACCGCAAAAGCCCAATCCTCTAGACAACTCCGTTGGGCATTATTCTTTGCCGAGTTTGACTTCATAATTACCTATCGACCTGGTACAAAGAATGGTAAAGCCGATGCCCTTTCTCGGATGGGAGTGGAAGAACACTTGGTCAACCCTAAACCTGTACCAATCATTCCCGAACAAAGAATTCTGGGTGTAATCGCCACAGAATCCATAGAGGAAGTTAAGGATAAAGCCAGGCAACTTGTAACTCCAGCAGACATACAGAATTGGCATCTGCAGGGAAAGGACTTTGCAGTAAAGGACAACTTATTGTATTTCCAAGGACGATTATACCTACCCAGCACAGATTTACAGAAAAAAGTAATCTCTTGTTATCACGACTCTTTAATGGAAGGTCATCCCGGTATAGCCAAGACCTCAGAAAAGATCAAGCGCTACTTCTGGTGGCCGTCTTGGAAAAAAGATATCAGAGACTTTATAATGTCCTGTGGAGTATGCGCCCAAAACAAGAGTCAAAAGGAAAGACCAGCAGGCCTCTTACGCCCTATTGACATCCCACCTCGCCCTTGGCATACGCTTTCTATGGACTTCATCACCGATCTACCTCCATGCTCCGGATACAATACGATTCTAGTAATCGTGGACTTATTCTCCAAGATGGCGCATTTCATTCCGCTCAAAGGCTTGCCAACAGCAGCAACTCTGGCCCGAGAATTTCTCGAAAACATCGTCCGACTGCACGGTTTTCCTTCGGTTCTAATTTCGGATCGAGGTAGTCAATTTATTTCTCATTTTTGGCGAAGTTGCTGTCGGTCGGCTCAAATTGATGTGAGACTATCGACCAGTCACCACCCTCAGACCGACGGACAAACCGAGAGGACCAATCAAACTCTGGAACAGTATTTACGCTGCATGCTGCAACAAACTGAAAAAACTTGGAAAGATATCCTTTGGATAGCCGAGTATGCCTACAATAACTCTGTCCATTCGGGAACTGGGAAAACCCCGTTTTTTCTTTTGTACGGCAGTCACCCTCGAACCTCGGAGTTGGATCCCCTCCAAGATCTTGAAACACCAGCAGTAGACTACCTGCATTCTACAATCACCCAAGCCTTTAAGGAAGCTGTTTCTCACCTTCAAAGGGCCAAGGAACAATACAAGAAAGGAGCAGATCAACATCGGAAGGAAGCCCCTCACTATCAAGTAGGGGATCAAGTCTGGTTATCCACCAAATATCTATCTCTAAAGGGACCACGCACCTTTAACCCAAGATACCTGGGACCCTACTCTATTACTGCCATAATAAATCCAGTAGCGGTCAAGTTGGATTTACCCCATCGCATGAAAATGCACCCAGTCTTCCATGTTTCACTACTAAAACCTGTTCAACCAGAAACCCGATTGACTAAATCCCCTGAACCTATCCTAGTTGACGGAGAACTTGAGTTTGAAATCAAAAATATCCTGGATTCCAAGATCTCCAAATCAAAACTACACTACCTGATTGACTGGAAAGGCTACGGCCCCCAAGAAAGATCTTGGGAACCTGCAGAACATGTACACGCACCCCGACTAATCAAGAAATTTCATCGGACATTTCCTAACAAACCAAGACCTCCGGAGAAGTCAACCTTGGGAGGGGCCTTGAGGGGGGGTGCTGTCACGATCCCTGCTTCCAAGGGGTCAGGACTTGCCCCACGACCTTGGAAGCAGGCCCATGACTCTGATCCCAGGAACCAGCCAGTCCCTATAGGGACCCTCTGGACCTTGTCCTGGCGCCAGTGGCGCCAGGCTCATGATGATGACTGGTCCCGGCACAGGAAGCGCCGGGCTCATATTAGATAAGAGTGCTTGGTGGACCTACCTGTAGCAGACCATGCTGCTTACTTACCAGCTAACTGGTCTCCTGATCCTTCTCTGCCGGGAACTACTTTTTCTATCTGGGTGGAGCAGGAGCCACTCCCTGGAAGCAGAACACAGGAACTCTTCTAGAAATCTGGAACTCTTTTCTTACCTGGGTGGGGCCGTGGAAGGAGACGCCTAAGCACTACAGAAGGCTATTTAAACCACACCCGATTGGTTTCACGTGCTTCGCGTTATTCTGCATCTGCAGCAGGACGCTCACCGTGTCAGCTCCAGGAAACCTCCAGCTCCAGATCCTGTGAACACGAAATAACCTGCTGGAATCCAATCTTCAGTATTCTTCAGTCTTCTGCAGCTCCTGCAAAACAAAGGCACAGGTTAGGCTAAAGTAAAGGCAGTGAATCTACTTACCTTATCCAACGGCAGCATCCAAGGCGCCTTTTTCTGCCTTTCTCTTCCGGCATCCGACATCTGCAAAGAGAGAGAACTTCGGTCAGTAATATTCAACTACAAGTTCTGCTTACCTGTGTTACGCCCGTTCCAACTCAGCTCGTGCTGCATTCCGGCACCTGCAAGGCAAGATACATCGGTTAGTAACGCTTAGTTACAAGACTGCTTACCCGTCGCTTTCAATCTGTTCGCGCTGCACCTCAGCACCTGCAAAGACAAAGGAGACATTACGGAGCATCCTCCAGCGCTAGTGCAGTCTTTCTACTTACGTGCCAATAGAAGGATAATCTTCATCGTCACAGCATCTGAAAAGGGAAAGACATAGGCCCTCATTACGACCCTGGCGGAAAGTGACTGACCGGACCGCCACAGCGTAAATAGCGTTTCCGCCATTGCACGAAGGAGCAAAGTGCGGCCCATTCCGACCCATCGGGCACGAGCACCACGGCATGGCGGAAGTGCAAAGTCCGCGATGGCGGAAATGACCCCAAAACGGCCCACACCGCCGCCGTACGGCGCCCTAGGTGCAATACCGCCACCCATCACAGCGGACACCGCAGTGTGCGCCTACCGGAAATTACGGTGACCGGAAATATACGGAAACGGAAGTTAAAACATGGGCCCGGAACGGGAAACATCCCGCCGTACACCTATAAAACCACTAAAACCACACAACCACTAAAATCACTACCCTGAGACACACCCCAACCCGTCATCCACCCTAGCGAAACCAAGAAAAATGGGAAAAGTAGCGAAGAAAGCGTGCGACCGCAAGCGGCAGGTCCACTTCTCCCGTGAGGAACTCACCGTGCTAACAGAGACCCTCCAGGAGAATGCTGCCGTCGTCTTCTGCACGCAAATGACCAGGACGGCACTTGCAAACAAGAAGGCCATATGGGCTCTGGTGGCACAGCGGGTAAGTGCGGTGGGGACCGCACCCCGCACCCCACAGCAATGCCGTAAGCGATGGGACGACCTGCGGATACGCGTCCGCAGCATACTCTCTGCCAACCGCAACATTGCCACAGCCACCGGGGGAGGTCCTGAATCACCCATCAAGTTGACCCCCTGGGAAGAAATCTGTGCCTCCACCATCGGAATGGAGAGCATAGAGGGAGTCGGAGGGATGGAGAAAGGAGTGCAGACATCCGAAGATTCAGGTAGGTGGGCCAAATAAAACAATGCCAAATCCACAAAGTCCATCCATGTGAAGTACCATGCGTCCACATAGTGCAACAGAAACACATGTCCAGGAGAACGTCCACACACATCGGCCTGATAGCGCACGTTAAAACCCAGAATAAATACATAAATAATTAAAAACCCCTAAAACACGCACTACACGTGCAGCAGGCACACCCTAACTGCAGGCTGCCAAACAACTGCACCCTCACTCCACACACAAATGAAAGCACCTCCAAGGCCCCGACCCAAATCACCCTCAGGTACCACCCCAATGCATGTGATACAATGCCATTCCAATTCCCACAGACCCATCAATAACCCTCGCCCTCCTTTACTCCACCACAGGGTCCGATCCAAACGACGAGCTTCAGGACACCCCTACCAGCACACCTGCAAAGAGGGCCAAGACCAACGGCCAAAGACCCTCCACCTCAGCTGCACGCATCAAGACACGGCAGCAGCACAAATCAGGTGGCAGCACAGAGGAGGGAACATCAACAGGCACCCCAGCAGCCAGCATGCCCACAACACCACCACCACAGGTCCCCCCAACGGATGCCACAGAAGGCACTGCCTCCGGTGGCAGCAGCACCATAGGGGACACCCCATTGATGGCAGCATGCTCCGACACAGAAGACGGGGATGTCGAAGTCAGATCCATCCATGACCTGTCCCAATCCCCCTGTCTGTCCCATCCCGTACAACATGAGGATACCACGCAGGGGCACCCACAAGACGACGACTGGCCATCCCCCACAAGCCCTGTGGCAAGGCAACATGAGGACAACAGCCCCTCTGTTACACCCCCGCAAATGGCCATGGCCCAGCAGAGGCAACAGTCCCTCGACCAGTTAATCGTGCAACAGCAGCAACTGGCCACGCTCCTCAAGGACCATGCCGATGAATGTGGGGGCACTAAGGCAGACATAGAAACATCAACTGAGACACTTAGGGCAGAAATGGAGAGAGGTACAGAGACACTAAGGGCACAAATGGAGAGAAGCACCGAGAGCCTGAGGGGGGAACTGCATGCGACGTCCAAGGACGTATGTGCCGAACTTGCCGCAGTGCGCCGTGTGCTCACTGAGCTCTCGCAAACCCTTAGGGACATGCATGGACGTGAGCAGGCAGAGACATCATCCGTTGCAAGTTCCGTCCAGGGCAGCCCCCAACGTAGATCTGGGAGGAACCTGCGCTCCACAGGCAGGGGTGCCCCTGATACCCGCAGAGGGGGCTTGCAATAGCGACTGCCCACTGACAATGAGCATCTTTGGACACTGGTGTTCGGGGGGGAGGTAGGAGGGTGGAGGGGGTGTGTTGGGCTCACTTGGGTGGCGGGTCGATAGGGTGTACAACATGATATCACATATGCCATAAAAAGTGCACGATCAACCAATGAGATGTGTGGACATTGATCTTTGTGTACTAGGCCATCATAGGCGTACAGTCCATATTGTGCATGTCCCAGACACACACAGTGCCACGAGTCCCGTGTCCATGTATCAGCCACCAGGCGTGAGTGCTAGAAGCATACATCAATGAGATGCTGACGAATGTCACGGCCCTCCGGTGCCTCGCAGACTCCTTGAGGTGCTGCCACATCCCCACCCTCATCATGACCATCATCAGGTGCTTGCAGTTCTGCGTCAGGGGGCATGGGCACATTTCTACGTACGCACATGTTGTGGAGCATGACACATGCCATCACCATCTTTGCAACCTTCACATGGCGGTACAGGAGTGCCCCGCCAGACCTGCTGAGGCAGCGGAAACGACCCTTCAGTAGGCCGAATGCCTGTTCAATGACTACACGGGTACGTGAGTGGGCATGGTTGTAGTCCTCCTCATGCTGGTCCCGTGGGTTCCGGACTGGTGTGAGGAGCCATCTCTTCAGTGGATATCCAGCATCACCTGTATGTGGACGAGAAACGTATGATGTGGAATGCCATTGCTACGTACGCACCCCCCCCCCTTCCTGCCAGGTCATTGCCGAATCACATACCCCACATTATCATGCATGTAATGAGACTCACCGAGTAGCCAGGATCTGTTCCCTGCGTGTCGCTCCATGTAGCGTGGTATTGTAGAGTTCCTCAAGACCATAGAATCATGGGTTGATCCAGGGAATCGGGCACAACAATGTGTAATGATCCTGTTGGAGTCACACACCATTTGTACATTCAGAGAATGAAATTGTTTTCGGTTGCGGTACTGGGCCTCCATGGCATGTGGGACGACCAATTCCACATGGGTGCAGTCGATGGCACCAATGCAACCCGGTATGCCGGCAAGTGCATGGAATCCCACTTTTGTGTTGGTAATTTCCTGCTCCGAGCGTGGTAGGGAGATGTAGTCGTCTGCGTGCTGCAGGAGGGCATCGAGCACTTGCAATAGTGTCCGTGAGAACAGTGGCTGAGAAATGCCATGCAACTGTCCGACTGTGTGCTGGTAGGTGCCTGTGGCCAGGAAGTGGAGTACAGACACCACCTTCAGTAGGGGTGGGATGGCGGTTGGGCTATCTATCATGCTGACAAGGTCAGCCTGTGTCATGTCCACAATGGCGGCTATGGTGTCCCGGTCCAGACGGTAGAGGGTGTGGATCTGCTCATCAGTGAGGTTGAACGGATGTGCTCGGAGGCGTGGGATTGCGGGCTGCCTGCGTGGTGGTAGTGGCTGTGCTGGCGGCCCTTGCTGGCCCTGCCTTGGCCTCCTCCTCCTCCTGCGTCTCCTCCGTGCGGCCGGTTGTAGTTGGTGTTCGTCTTCTTCTTGGAGTTGGAGTACTTGCAGTGCTATCAGGTCCCCCAGGGCCAACATCGCGAGTCCTGCCGGTAGCATTTCGGTGTGGTTGTGGGAGGAGACTGGCTGTGCAATTTATGTGTTTTCAGGCTGAATGGCCTCCACCTGTGGTGATTCATTCCACCTGTGCAAACTGCTCTCCCCTTTGGCCGAGCACGTCCCGCGCACAACGCTGCAATTCGTGGAATGGCATCTTGCTATTGCAATCATGTATTTGTACCCGATGGCCGTGTAACATTGGTTGATATGTTCATTCTGCTGTGGTCCCATTGTTTCACATACTATCTGTGCAGTCGCGAACAGAGTTGTGAAGGGTCAGTGGAACGTAGTACTCGAGTAACGGTGGGCCCTCATTCATCACTGTACCGAGTTGCAACGACGGGCGGGGCGTCCCATTCGTGGGTGAAGGCAGTTGCCATTTTCACACACAGCCGCACTCGATGGATTAATTAGTGTTTTCAA
Organism: Ambystoma mexicanum; assembly: GCF_040938575.1. Taxonomy (NCBI): domain Eukaryota; kingdom Metazoa; phylum Chordata; class Amphibia; order Caudata; family Ambystomatidae; genus Ambystoma; species Ambystoma mexicanum. Next base: position 1,047,172,075 of record NC_090924.1, read on the forward strand.
ACGGCCACAGATGCCTCTTCGACGTGATGTTGCAAATGAGGAATTCGAAGGGCGGCGCTTTCGGTTTTCAGCTAGCGGCGAGGAAATGCCCACAGGTCTGACTGCAAATATAACGTTCTATTGTTCAATGTCCTTGAGACAGGGGCCATGGCGAGAATGCAATGATTGATATGAATGGTTTGGGATGCGCAATAGCGACGTGGGCGATGAGGCCGGACGTTCCCAAATACATGTTACTTCACTACACTGGAATTACGGGCTGGGGCACTGTGGATTTTGCAGGCTGCATAACGCACAGACTCAATGGATATTTCTAATGTTATGTGAGTAAATATTCAGGCGTTTTAATCCTGGGATGAGGGAATGATGAATGGATGCATGGGCAGGTGATTTGATACAGAGTTTGCCATGTACAGGGCTTCTTGGGATCTATCCGCCTCCCCTACGCTATGTGATGCAGGGCTGCCATAGTGGGACCATCGTCTATCTGGCCTTGTTGAGCCCTCCCTGTCTCGACGCGCCCTCAGACACTTGTGTCCATGCACGTTACCAATCCCATCAGATGGATTCTGTTTTCACAGGCGCATGCACAGGTACACTCGTTTGTGATGGTGTTTACACCTCGATATAGATAGTTATGAGTCGCAAGTGGTTTTTGGGTGGTGATGGACCTTTGGAGTGGGCTAGCATGCATGTGGCTGTGGATTTAGTGTGATCATTGCAGTGAGTTGTTGGAATGTAGTACTGATGGCCATTCTGTTCTTTTTCTTTTCTTTTGGTTGACAGGTATCTCCTCCCCTTTTGCCACTGCCATCTGTATGCCACTCCTGCAGATGGGTTTTACTCCCGACACCTGCTGCTTCGTGTTAATCAGTGGAGCAGCATTACGATCTTATGGGACGATCGCCAATGGGCCACATGCCCTTACGCAGTACTGGTGGCTCGGAGCAACATTTCGGCCTTTCAGCTGGACTAGTGCCTCCCCATTGGGACGGCCCTGCGGTTCTGTGCGCTTCCATGTTGCCTTTTCGTACGTGAATGTGGCTCTGTGTACCATGAGGGAACAGGGCGTCACACAAGTAGTGGCTGGTCATTTCTTGCGGATGCAGCCCACAATGGTGAAATGTGTTTTGGAGTTCATGGCCTGATGGCTGTATGGGCTTGGTGATTTTGATGTGCATTAAATTTCTATTCTGATTTGGCCCGTGTAGCGTTCTTCTTTGCAAGTGATGTGGCATATGCCTATTTGGGGGGCGATGTATTGTGAGGAGATCTGCACTGGGTTCCAGCTTCGGAGTTTAGTTGCGTGGTACTGTACTGGGCGCGTTTGCCTACGAAGCCCGTGAGGTCAGGGATGGGGGCTGCCAATATGACAGTTTGAATGTTGTCATGCTCAGGGGCGGGGGATTGGGTTTTGTGTAACAGATGCCGGTCAGCCAGGTGGACTGGTGGAATGATGTGATTTTCGGAATATTGCTGGTCACAGGTGCCTGTGTTTGCGTGCGTTTCTTGGTGGGGGACTGTGGTCATGTCCATTGGGATGGCTTCTGTATTCGTGCCATCTGTGCCCTGCAGCTCCCATTGGCCCCTGTTGTGTTTCTTTTGTTCGTTGGCATGCATGGGTGACTTGTACATTTCACTGGTTGCATTGTGACTTCATTGCACCTACGGGGAGTTGTACTTTGTGGGCAGGGAGCGGTGTACGGGCACTCAGTGGGGCCGTTTACGGTTGATTCGCGATGCCGTACTTCTCACCATGGCGGAATGGTGCATTCCGCCATGCTTGATGGCGTTAGGTACATGTCCGCTAGGGTCGGAATTGGCGTACCCTTGCGCCATGGTGGTGTTTACGGTTTGGCATGGCGCGCGCGCGCGTGCTTGGTGCAGTTAGCGTTGGCGTTCACTACGGTGTCGCTAATGGCATCGTACTTTGCGGTGACGGGTCATAGTCGCACCGAGCGCTATTCGATGGCGGTATTGCATTTCCGCCATCGTTTTCCGAATTCCGCCAGGGTCGTAATGAGGGCCATAGACTTTACAGACTTAAGACTTTTGAAAGAGAAGAGAAGAGAACAATGCAAAAGGAACTTTAATACTTACAAGGCACGCTCGTGCATTAACGGCGTCTTCGCTCTCAGCAAATCCTCTGCTATCAAGAGGCAGAGCTCGCATCCAGTGAAGCAACTGGATCCAGCGCCCCTGCACAAGACGCAGGATGGAGAGCCCGGCATTTACCTATATAAGGTAAGCGCAATATCAACCCAGTTCCACGGGGAAAGAAAGGGCGAGAGGGGCTAGGAACTTTCCGAACCTTCCAAACACTAATACCTTGGTTTACCCTTGCAGACATCTCACTCTTCAGCTTAAACTGTCGGTGGGAAGGGGGCCCAGTCCGGGAGCAAAACGAACCCTGCGTCTAACACTGAAGACAGTATCCTCGCCAGATCAAGACCTGCGCCTCCGGGGGAACCAGGTGAGCGTTACAGTGGGGGGCTGAGTAGAACGAGTAAGCCCTGTCAGTGGGGTGCAGATCTCGGCAGATGTCAACTAAGTGCAAGTTCTCGACCGCATTGCGGAGGGCACGGTAGGCAGGGCTGTTGGGGATGCGCAGTGTTATGGATCTATCTGTTTCTTCATTCATCACACAGTTGAAGTCTCCCCCCCATAAGAAGGTGTCCTCCCTGTGGTGTGTGATTTTGGCGCATAGCTGCTTGAGGTGGGAGGGTATACCATGTTGGGGGAAGTATGAGTTGACGATGCATAATCGGGAGTTTTCTAACATGCCCCACACTATCATGTACCTTCCTTCTTCATCCGTCTCCATCCCCATCTGGTGAAATGGTGTGTCAGGACTCACCCAAGTGTATACGTCTTGTGCGTACCTCGAGTAGGAGGAGCCACTGCCCTGACCGCCCCAGTAGTCCACTAGTTTGTCCTTGATGTCGGATGTGAGGTGCGTTTCCTGCAAGAGGGCAAACAATACCTTCTTCCTTTTCAGGTAGGAATGTATGCGATTTTTCCGCAAGTAGGATCCCATCCCTCTGACGTTCCATGTGATTATTTTGAAGCGTGTTGCCATCGTTTGACTTCGTTTGTAGATGTGGGAGGCTTCACGCCTATTCCGTGGATTGGTCGTCCATTGCTAGGTATTGTGCTTCGTTCCGTTTGCATGAGATGATAGGCTTCAGCTTCTGGCCTTTGGTCCGCTGTGGATTGGTGGATGATCTTCATGAGGAGGGCAGTCATTACAGAAACTAAACAAAAATAACTATAACTGGTGCACCCAGCTTCTGCCTCAGGGGTGCAGTGCTCGGGTGCTCTCGTGCTGTCTGTCCCCATCCGGGTTTCTGGCACAAGTGGGTTTGTACTGGCATCTGGCCAGCACTGGTCATTCGTGGGTTCGTGCTGTGTACTCATGGGCGGGAGGCCGGGTGGGCCCCATAGTCTTTTTGTGTTCTCTATGTAGTTTCCATGGTGGTGTTATGCTTTCTTGTGATAGTATCCAGTGCAGGTTCGAGGGTGGCAATGTCCAGGCGTCGATCTGTCTCCCCATGTATGCTCTGGTTCAGTTCTCATGGGTGGGTTTGGAGGGGACCTCGGCCAGGTTACTGTGTTCCAGCCACATGACGGCTGCGGCCGGAGATTCCAAGAATATCGCTCGTCCTTTGTGGATCACTTTTAGTCTGGAGGGATACAGCAGCATATATTTTAGGTTTAGTTTTTTCAATCTGGCTTTAATTGGGATGAAAGAATTCCTCGCTCTCTGCACTGACTGTGTGTAATCAGGGTAAATGGTAATTTTCGAGTTGTCCCGCTCTATCTCTCCGCCTTCTCTTGAGAATTTTAGGATCACTTTGCGGTCCTGGAAGTTGAGGACCTTCGCTATGATGGGGCGAGGAAAGGAGCCGGGAGGGGGTTTCTTCTGGAGCGATCTGTGAGCCCTTTCTATGGCAAAGCCTTGGGAGAGTTTACCCGCCCCAATTTACTGCTGTATTAGGGATTCTATGTAGGCCGTCGGGTATGTGATTTCGGCTCCCTCAGGAATGCCCAGTATCCTAATGTTGTTGCGCCTAGCGCGGCCCTCTGCTTCCTCTGATCTTGCCTCCAAGTAGCTCACCTTTCTCTGAAGGTCCGCCACCTCTGCTTTGAGGTCTTGTGTGTCCTCGGCGATGTCCTTCTGGGTGGTTTCTATGTTGGTGACACGTTCCGTCAGATTACGGGCATCTTGTCTTGTGAGTTGGATGTCAGCCTTCACTTCGCCAATTTTTGTGTCAATAAACGTTCTTAAGGCAGCGATCGCCTCGAGTACTTGGTTGTCCTTGGTGCATTCCCCTGGGCTGGTCTGTGCAGCTGTGCTTTTAGGTGTGGACTGGGCGATCGGGTGGGGTTTTGGGGTGACAAAAGGATCCATAGTGACATTCTTGGCCCTGCCCATTGAAGTAGACATTGCAGGATCTCTGGTCCCCTTTGTTTGATGTAGGTGTCTGGTCGGCCTCATTCAGGGTGTGTGGTTGTGTGGCTCTCCCCAGCCCGCTCTCTGTTTGGCTTGCGGGGGCACCCGATGTTGTTTTAGTGCAGATGGTCAGAACTGTGTTGGGAGGGCGCCTCAGCAGGTTGATTCGCCTGTCGGGTCGACCCTGCTTTGTTTGTTCGCAGGCGAGGGCCGACTCGCGGAGGGTGGGCAGGCCCTTGTTATGTTCGTCGGGATGAAGTTTCGGGCCTAACTGGGGGCGTCTTCGGTGTCTCCTGTACTGGTTCCGGAGCGCGGCCCCCTGTGTGTTGTTGCGGTGGGCCTCGAGTGCCAGGAGGCATTTGTTGCCTGATATCACAGTCCAGGGGGAGCTGTGGGTCTCCGAGGTCCCCCTCAGCCTCTCTCTGATTTTAATTCGGAGGGGTACCGCTAAGGATCTCCACTCCAGGGCCCGCTCCAGTGGTTCCGGTGTCGGAAAAAAGTGCCGCGGCCGGGGGACGGCGCGGGTCTCAGCGGGTGATCCCCGGACTCGGCGGGAGCAGCTCTGTGCGCCGTCCGCCCCGAGCGCTCGGGATGCAAGGTAGGGAGTCTCACTGGGAGAGTCCCGGGCCTCTCAGTGATTTTCCGCCGGGCTGCGCAGCACGGTTAAGCTGGTCCCGCTGCTTCGCTAGTTTCTCTCGATCGGCGGTGAGCGTAAAAGCTTGGCTGGTCCCGGGGAGTGAAGCTTCGCCAGCCCTCCTACAGGGTTCAGGCTCTCCAGGGTATCGAAGCCGCCATTTTGTGTGCGCCGCTCAGGGAAGGGGGGAGCTGGGCCGAAGCGCCAGATCGGGGACCCGGGCTCTGATTTTCGTCAGGATCAGCTGCGGAGCACAGGTCTTCGCCTCAGCTTCGGTTGGGTTGTCGGATGGACAGCACAGCGGGCTTGAAACACCAAATTCAGGATCGGACTACAGGGCTTGGCCGGAGCTCGAAAGTTACGCGTCCTCACTCCATGAGCACCAGGCCACGCCCCAATGCTCTGAGTAAGTGCAGGCAGCGCAGCTCTGGGAAGTGCAAGAAGAACAATGGACCGTAGGGTTACAGTTACAGCCCCTAAGTGCGTGGTAGGCCTGGGGGCAGTGCAAGGGTGATTGATAAAGAAAGAGCCTGGTACTCAGTGAGACTCTGAGGGTAGCCAAGCAACCAGTAGGTACAGCAGACAGGTAAGGAAGGTAGTTCAGTAGGCGAGGGAAAGATAGAAAGCAGAGGGGAAGAGGAAGGTTTTGAGCTGCTTCTGGAACATCAGGTGGTCCGGCTCAAATTTGAGAGGGGCGGGGAGGCCATTCTAGAGGGTGGCATATACGTCCACTCTCTGCCTGGAGAAGTGTCTAACCCTTAGAGAGTTGGATGTAGCTGAGCAAAGGTCTCGAGAAGGAAGGTATTTTGGAAGAGAGGGTTGGATGTAGTGCGGGCCCTGGCCCCAGAACGCCTTGTTGACAATGAAAAGGGTCTTGAACTTGATCCTTGCAGCCACCAGGAGCCAGTGGAGAGATTTCAGGGCTGGAGAGATACGATCCATGGGCTTGAGGCCAAGGATAAGTCTTGCAGTCCTGTTCTGGATTAGTTGCAGAGTGCAGAGAATAGAGGAAGGCAGAATGAGAAAGCGGCTGTTGCAGTAGTCCAGCCTAGAGAGAAACCCATGGCTCGGTATACAGTCAGCTTCTCGGGCAACGTGAGAAATGGAACAGTCCCTTTGAGGAGGTGCACCTAGTAGTGGGACTTCTTGGAGACGTTTGAGATGTGAGGAGAGAAAGAGAGATTGGAGTCAAAGATGACACCAAGATGTTTGGCCTTGCAGGAAGGCAAAGGAAGAGGGCCCAAGGTGGGCAGCCAGAGTAGGTGATGGAAAGCAGGTGCAGGGGTCCCAATGAGAAGGATCTCAATCTTACTGCCATTAAGGCAGAGATTGTTGGAGGCACACCAATCCTGAATCATGGATAGACATGGATAGACAGTCAGGAATGAGCGAGAGATGAGAGGAGGCCGAGAAGAGACTGAAGGAAAGCTGAGCGTCATCCCCATAACGCTGAAGGTTCGAGGAAAAGGTAGAGATCTGGTGGGCCAAAGGGGCCAGGCAGAGGTTGAAAAACCAGGATGAGAGGATAGAGCCCTGGGAAGATACATGTAGAGAGAGAGAGCTGGTGGAGGTAAAGGGACCAAGTTGGACCTGGGAGGGCCGGTCCAAGAGGAAGGAAGTCAACCACTCCAGGGCCTGATCCTTGATGCCCAGGTTCTCACAATCTATTGATCAGGATGACGTGGTTGACCGTGTTGAAAGCAAAGGGAAGAAGATCAGTTTCCGTGCCTCTGGTAGCTCTGAAGCCAGACTGATGGTCATGGAGACATCCAACAGATTCAGTGTGGAGAGTAAGCTGCCAGCCTTTACAAGAATTTGCCCATGAAAGGTGTAATGTGGATTCAGCGATAGTTTGTCGAGCAGGTAGGATAAACAGACTGCTTCTTGAGGAGGGGTTGTACGACGGAGTGCTTAAGGGGAGAGGGTAAAGTTCCAGTGGCAAAAGAATGATTACAGAAATCATCCAAGGCTGGAGCGAAGGTGTCAAGATGGTCCTTGATGTTCCGGATAAGCAGGGGAGTACCTGTTTGGATGACACTTTCATAGATCAGACTTGTCTAGAAACCTCGTCAGGTGTTTTCCGAGAGAAAGAGGAGAAAGGAGGAGGAGAGGGAGAGATGGCCAAAGGGGAGCCGAGAGAGGAAGAGGCAGAGGAAGAGGAGATAGAGGACAGGATGACCTGAGTTTTAGTGGAAAAATGAGAGGCCAGAGTCATACAGAATACGTGGGAGGGAACAGGAGAGGTAGAGACTGCAACAAGATTGTCCATTTCGTTGCAGATTTGAAAGAATTCGGCCATGTTGTTAAAGGCCGCAGAGATGCAGGCTTGAATGTGTGCTCTCTTCTTGGACATTATAATTTAAAATCAAGATCAAGACCCTCTGTATCATTGACAATGCTTTGTGGGTCCTGGGGCCACGCTATCTCAAACCGTGTCTCCCTATATACTACCCTGCTAGAGCCCTCTGCTCCTCTTTTTTTCTGCTTGTCAAACGCTTTTTGAAACAGAGAGTGGGAGTCATGTCTCTCTCTTCGGCCGGTGCTTCTCTATTGAACAGCCTTCCTGCTCCTCTTGGACTTGAGCTGGACTTCCTTAAGTTCTGAAAACTTATCAAAACTCTGCTTTTCTCTTCTGTTTCACTCAATCCCTTCCCTGCTAACTCATACCATTGCCACTGAGACTGGTGGTTTGGTCCCTCATGAACCTCTAAGGTTCCAGGCCCTATATCTAGTCGACACCAGTACACTGCACCCTCTTCGCCACTGACCTTGCGGGTCTCCCATCTGGCGGCTGTGTACCCCACCCTTGGGACTTCTTTCCCCCAGCAGTTAGCCAGTGGCCTCCCACCTTGGCATCCCTTGGCACTTTCCTTCTGGGCTCCTATGAGCAGTTGGCAATCCCTACTCCCTCTTCCATTCATGCACTTCTCTTATTGCACAATGTATATGTGCATTTATATCAGCAGTGTGTACACTTTTGTTGTTTAAGGGAAATGCAAATGTAATATATTTGTAGAACATTCGGTGGAAGTTGGTGTGTGGAGGTTTAATATGTTGATAGTGTTATATGTAGAGTTTTAGGAAGTGATTAGTGGATAGATGTGTGACTGTTTGAAAGCAGGCGACAAGGGAGTGTTCTAAACATAACAGTATAAAAGGTAGAAGGGCTGTCCATTTCGATGGTGTGCTTATGCAATCCTGGTCTTTTAATGATGCATGGCCTGAAAAGGGGACTGCGGAGAGCGCTGATAGTCATGAAGGTCTAGGGATTATGGTCCTTTTTGTATGTTAGAGAAAAGTATTTGGGGCAGAAAATAGTTTCTGTGCTCTTGTCTTTTTCTCTAGTATACAATTGTCCATTATTTCCAGGCCAGGAAGTAAGATGGGGGAGGGAAATGAGGGAAGGGGCACCCATCACAGATACAGAGGGACAGGTGGACAGGGGATGATGTTGGGCGTGCGTTGAATCTAAGGTAGGGGGCAGTGTTTCTCATGCTCCTTGATTACAGCCTCGAAAACACTACAAAACTGATCCCCCTGCAGAGTGGTGTGTTGCAGTATATACAGAGTAATGTTGTCTTGGAAAGATATGGATCAACAGCCTCTTTTATGACTTGCAAGGTAGCTGATGGGATTTTCTGCTCCACAGGAGTAGCCTTTGTGGTGGCAGTAGCGGTTGAGGAAGATGAGGTAGAGGAAGACAGCCTACTACTTTCTCAGAAAGGAACAGCCTTTCTCAGAGTACCTGGGTAGTGTGAACAGGCGTGGCAGCACATGGAGGTGGTACCAAAAGAGTACTGCCCGTTTTGTCCCCGACTGAGTACTCAATGCGTTCACAATGGGGAGCTTGAGCCTTTGGTACCCCTTGCACGGTCTTAAAGAACTGCCACACACATTTGTGATGTCATATTTGATGTCCTGGGTGTTAGTCTTAGCAGTGCATGGTGGTGGCACGAGTTATGGTTGCATAGCTTACTTCAACTGGCACATTTCTGTGGGTTTTCGGTTTTACTTGTAACCATAACGTCCCTTTAACAAAGTTTTTTCACTGAATTGTATAGGTTTTGATTAGTGCAACTTAACCATAACATCCCTTTAACAAAGTTTTTTCAGTGAATAAATATATATGTAGGTTAATAAAACGCACTGGGCCTCATTACGAGTACAGCGGTAGGGGGTTAATGGCACTGGTAAGGATGCCGGTGCCGTTAACCCCCTACCATTGCATTCCGAGGTCCCTTAGCGGGTCCCGCTAAGGCCGGCTGGTTTTACCAGCCGCCCTTAGCGGGACCCGCTAAGGGACAGGGATCTAATAACGGGCATTCTATTTGCGGACCCGTTATTAGCTCCTTCCCCATTCCCATTGAGCCCTATGGGGGCTCGAACGGGAATGGAGAATGGTTTTCAGAATGGGGCCTTACTGGGTCATCCAAGGTTGGAATGACCCGGCATGTCCCCATTCCGACTACCCGGACACGGGTTTGGAGGCAGCCATGGCGATAATAGCTCCATGGCTGCCTCGAAACTCGTAATGACCCCCACTCTCTGCAAAATAACGAACTATGAAAAACATTACTCAAAACCCACCCCTGAGGAGGAAAGAACAGAGAATAAGCAAAGCACTATGCGTCATGAATCAGGGATGTAAGGTAAGTAATAACCACAAAATTCTTTAAAAAATATATATGTTTTTTGGATGCAAAAAGTAAATTAGTGACCTAACCAGTCTCTAAGGCCCAAAACTAGACATAGGATAAGTAAATAATCATTAGTACCGTCTTGCGGTTCTTGGCAGTTTGACGCCATTGAACTCGGCTTCGAGAAGTGATGTAATCATGCTTGTTTCGGGTATGTTTGATTGTGTGTGCCCAAGCGGCAAGCAGGCGACAAGCAGGTTTGAATGTGGTAGCTCTGTGCTGTTCAAATGTGGTTTATGAAGAAGCAATTTGGCGCGCTCACAAGGATCTGTTCGAGGTCGAGCCAGGTCGAGTCATGTTGCAAACAATGGCAGGAATTGATGAGTGATATTCGAGTTGGCAAGCAGCTATTGTCAAAATGGTGATCCTGTTGCTTTGATGTGCATTTCAGCGAAGCAGCAGTTCGAGGGTGAGTCGGGTCAAGTCATGGCGTAACCCCTAGTTCGAGTCGGGTAGTGACTCTCCAGCAGTTGGAGTCAGTCAGGTGTCGAACGGTTTATTCCAGCCTAGCAGGTGACGGGCTCAGTGAAGGCATGATGCAACATCGAGTGGGCTTAAGATGCAGAAACCCTTTCGAAGGTTCGAAGGAGTGCCGAAAAGCAGCACAGACAGGATCCCTCAGCAGAAAACGTGGCTCGATGTCAGTTCAATCATCATCGAGGTGGCAGCATGGGGAGCCTTAGATGATTGTTTCCTCCATATGCTCTGAGACCCACTTCAGGGGCTCAAGGACAGGATGATTCCATACAAAGTCTGCTCTCCCAGCTTTAAGAGATTTTGCTGCAGAGTGGCAGGTCCCAGTGCACAGCAAGAGTAATCCCCAATGTGCCCTCTGATTGAGTAGACAGCAGAACTTTCCTTTGCCTTGGACTGCTCTTTCTTCACATCAGTGGTTGAGAGCTTTGGAAAGAGGTCATGTGAATCCTTTCCAGGTTATGTTCTAGAGGGAATAAAAGAAGTGGCGTGAGACCACTTCCTTTATAGGTAGAAGGCTACAGATCACTGAACTAAAGCTAGTCTGTTTTAGAGGTCGAATCCCTGTTCTTGAAAGGTGTGGACTTTGCCCTTCTGACATCATACCCAACGTGCTTTGTGATAAAGGAAATGGAGGAGATGGCAAGGAGAGGCAGAGAATTTGAGTGGTATAAAACTACATAGGGTATACCTCAAGCCTGTACCCCACCACGGAAGTCTTTCAAATGTGGTAATCTGCTCCATGTTGCTACTCTCAACTCTTGTTCTGCTGTCAAATACTCCTCTGACATCTGTCACCTCCTGAAAGAACTGAACCTAGATGTCCTTGCTCTCACCAAGACATGGTTTATGGCCAGTTCTGTCTCGAATTTTGACACTCTCCTCCCTGTATGCTACAAGGTCCTCTCTGAACCCAAAACCAACCGTCCTGGAGGTGAAGTAGCCCTGATCTTTCTGGAGTGGGTGCGAGCCTCTGTCATCCTCCTTTGAAGGCCTGGTCTGCTGGCTCTCTATCCCTCCTGGCCTCTCTCTAACTGTGGGCACCATTTTCAGGTCACTTGGCCAGGTCGACCTCTTCCTCTCTGAATGGGCCGACCTCTCCTCTTCTCTCCTTGCGCTACTTCTCAACTTCTCCTCAGAGATCTCAACATCCACCTGGATGCTTCTAATCCCTGCTCTGGGCATTTCCGCAACCTCTGCGACACTCTCTCTTTTCATTCTGCTCTCTGGCCTGAAACAGTCTGTCCGATACCTCAGATGTTCTCATTGTCATGATGCCTACCCACGGGCATCAGGACAAGGCCCTCAGCTCCGGGAGCAGGCATCCAGACATTTGTTTAAACCTCAGCAGCCCCGGCTAGGGGCTGTCTGGGTTCAGTCCTGGAGCCTTAGGCGCCAGGCTCATCATAGAAATCAGGTCTGGCGCCATAGGCGCCAGGCTCATAGACTTTACTTACCTGATGCAGATCATGCTGCAAAAGAGTCCAAGCCTACATGAGGCCTGGATGGGACTATTTTGTCACAGGGACTATTTTTTACTCGGGCGTGGCTCTAGGGAACTTCTTACCTGGAACTACTTTGGAGGCTATTTAAACCACACCCGAACAGCAGCACATGCTTCGTGTTATTCTGCATCCAGCAGCGTGACGCTCACCGTGCCTGCAGCCAGCATCCAGTCTTCTGCCACGCCCGCTTGCCTGCAGCCAGCATCCAGTCTTCTGCCACGCCCGCCTCGAATCCAGAGCTCCTAGAATAAAGAAGAAGAAAAGGACAAGGTTAGAAAATGAACTTATTTCAAATTCCTCACCTAATTCCGGAACCATTTCATCTCCGGACCTGGAAAGTACATCTGTCCTGCACGTGTCGCTTCGCCAGCTCCAGCATGGCGCCATACTCACCAGTTCTCACAGCATCTTTCGATCTGGCACTGTCTACATCATTTCTTTGCCGTAATCCGGCACCTAGGGGGCACAAGAAAAAACAAGGTGAGCCAAGGGAATCAACAAATACAACCTCTTACCACCATAGATTTACCACCGGCGGTATTATTCCATAACTCTCCACATTTTCATATGCCGCATCTGTAAAGAGGGAGAAAAACAACACGTTAACGCATGCAATAGTTACCGGACAGCGTTGGGTAACACAGACTCTTACCTGAACGCCAGCAGCAGCTACGAGACCTTCTTCTCACGAACTCAGTTGCAACTTAAGGAAGGAAGGGGACAAGAGTGAACATCGGCACATTGAACTCTTTGAACTTGATACTTACCAATCCCGCCAGGGACTTCAGAGTCAATACTTACCGGAACTCTCCCAACACCTTCAAACCAGTGAAGTAACTGGTATCTACACGCCCCTGCAAGACACGCAGGATGGAGAGCTCATCTTTAATGAACATAAGGTGAGGTTACTAAGGGGATATCGGAAGTGATTAGTGGGGGAGAGCGAGAACAGTTGGGAGGCCATCACCAAAACCCACAGGTGGTTAATCCCTGTCTCCAATTGCAGGAAAATACTTCTTCGTGTCCAGCAGACAAGACTAGGCGGGCCAGTCCAGACAGTCATCTCTGCACTACGCCTCACGTTGAAGGAGACCGCAGCTGTCCGGGTCCGATCGACACCCTTCTGGGGTCCAGGTGAGCATAACACTCATCACATCAGACATCTTCCTCTTACCACTTCACTCTCTTGCACTGACCACTTTCTACTCTCCTCTCATCTGAACCTCGCTATCACTCAGGCAAAGTTCTCCCCCCAGGACTGCCACTACCTTCTTGGTCAATCGGTCCAAGAAGCGTGTGTCAGTGGATGCCTTTGCCTCTACTTTCTCTGCTCTTCCTACTCCTGCGACTGACTCACACTCTGACACATCCCTTTCTAGTCTGCATCTTTCTATTTCCAATACCCTGGACATCTTAACCTTGTCATGAGAATCCAGCTGAAGCCTACCTCCAAGTGCAACTCTTGGTATGATTCCGACCTCACCACCCTGAAACACAAGTGCAAGGTGGCTGAGAGGAAGTGGAGGACATCGGGCGCATCCTCTGACAAACTGGCCTGCCGCCTGCTCCAAAGACATTACAGACTCTCTGTCCTGTCAAAGAAGAGAGACCACATCGAAGCCCATGTCTTGTCAGCCTCTAGGAGCACAGCCAAACTCTTTAAAATCTTTAAGGATCTGGCCAATCCTTCTGCAGTCTCCACCTCTTCTGTTCCATCCCAGGCCCTCTGTACAGCTCTGGCTTCCCGCTTCACCTCTAAAACTCAGGACATCCTTTCCTCTCTCTTCTCTTCCTCTCCTTCTTCTCTTGGTCCCCCTCTTGTTGCTCCCTTGCCTCCTCCTTTCTCCTCTTTCTCTCGGACTACACTTGCTGATGTTTCGAGACAAATTCGATCTATGAAAGTATCATCCAATCAAGTTCTCCCCTGCTCCTCCAGAACCACAAATCACCATATTGACACCCTCACTCGAGCCTTAGCCAATTTCTGCAATCACTCTTTTGCCACTGGAACTTTCCCCTCTCTCCTCAAGCACTCCCTTGTGCACTCCGTCCCTAAAAAGCCTTCTGCCGATCCTACCTCGCCGGCAAATTATCACCCGAATGCCATTATTCCTTTCCTGGGCAAATTCTGGCAAAAGCTGGCCATCTCCCAGCTCACTCTCCAAAACAAATCTGTTGGCTGTCTCCGTGACCATCAGTCTGGCTTCAGAGCAGCCAGCAGCACGGAAGCTGCTCTCTTGAACACCAGTGAAGACCTGCTCACTAATCTCGATTCAAGCCTTCCTTCTGTCTTCATCCTCCTGGACCTTTCCTCTGCATTTGACAAAGCCAATCAAGCCATCCTGATCAATCGACTCCGTGAGAACCTGGGCATCACAGATCAGGTCCTGGAGTGGTTGACCTCCTTTTTCCTGGACAAACCGTCCCAGGTCCAAGTTTGGTCCTTTCTCTCCACCTCCTCTCTCTACACATGTGGTGTTCCCTAAGACTCTAACCTCTCACTCTGGCTCTTCAATGTCTAGTTGGCCCCTTTGGCCCAACTGATAGCGACCTTCTCCTCTAACTTTCAGTGTTATGCGGTTAACACTCAACTCTCTTTCATGGTACCCTCAGCCTCGTCTCCGCTCTCTCTCATTCCTGGCAGTCAAGATTGGTGCACCTCGAACAATCTCTGACTTAATGCCACTAGTACGGAGATCCTTCTCATTGGGATCCCTGCTCCCGCTTTCCCTCTCTCACTCTGGCTGCCCTCCCTGAGCCCTCTTACTTCTCCTTCTTGTGAGGTAAAAAGCATGTTGTCATCTTTGACTCCACTCTCTCCTTCTCTCCTCACATCACAGACATGTCCAAAAAGGCCCACTGCCAGCTGCACCTCCTCAGAGGTATTCTACCTTTTGTCACTTTTTTCAATCTCCCTTCCTCTACTCTCTGCCTTCTGCAACAAATCCAGGACTGGACTGCAATTCTTATGCTTGGCCTCAAGTCCAGGGACCGTATCTCTCCAACCCTGAAATCTCTACACCGGCTCCCATTGACTACAAGGATCAGGTTCAAGACCCTCTACATGGTCCATAACGCCTTCTGGGGCCGGGGCCCGCACTACATCCAACTCTCTCTTCCAAAATACCTTCCTTCTTGAGCCCTTCGCTCAGCTACCTCCAACTCGCTGAGGGTCAGATGCTTAACCAGGCAATGAGTGGGGGTAGATTTCTCTCCTATGCAGGTGCTTCTCTCTGGAATGGCCTCCCTGTCCCACTCAAACTTGATCTGGACCACCTGAAGTTTCAAAAGCAGCTCAAGACCTTCCCATTCTCCTCTGCTTTCTCTCTCTCACCCTGCTGACTTACCTGTCTGCTGCACCAACTGGTTGCCTGGTACCATCAGAATCTCACTGGGTAGCAGGCTTCTCCTGATCAGTCTACCCTGCACTGTTCCATGGCCTCCGAGAAGTTAAGGGCTGTATCTGTTACTGCTACAGCCCCTGGCTCCTTGCACTACTAAGAGCCGTGCTTCCCTGGCTGCACTTACTCAGAGCAATATTGCCCTGATGGCACTTTCCCTCTCTCTACCACTCCTGCCTCCTTTTCCACACACCCTGCATGATCTGAATGACACAAGGCCTAGTAAGATTGATTGTCTTGTCCTCCCTCTGTCTTCCTCCCTTGTCTTGTTGCGCCTAGAAGCACTTGTGTACAGGCTTGTTATAAATGACTTATCATATCACATCATATCATATCCTCGTAGTGCAATGTCTATGCATGTACTTGTACTGGGGCTTGTACATCAGAGATACTTGTGGTACATGGTTGAACATGAGTTGCATGATACATTCAATTGCTCACATGCAATTCAGGACTCCCCAGTTAACACAGCAAGTCCCGGTGTATGAGTTAAAGGACCACCAACAGCATTCCTCCTCCTGCGTCTTGCTGGTTTGTCACCTTCCTCGCGATCTCTCCTGCACCCTCCCAGCAAAATCAGTTGAGCATGACTGCCCTCGGGGATTCACTGCTCATCATACTCCTCCATCCAGCTGTCACTGAATGGAATGCATTTTAGCCTCTTGCCTGAGGTGCCACAAGTGATGGACACTGACTGGTGCATCACACAAGATTCTACATCTCTGCTCCTAACTCCCAGCAAAATCAGGTGAGCATGTCTCTCCCACAGTCTGCTCTCAGGGATTCATGGCTTCTTCTGCACCTGCTTTTATGTGTCACCTGATGGGACAAGTCTCATTCACTCACCTCAAGAGGAGTACACTGACTTGTGTTTCACCTGCCTCTGCAAATCTTTCCTATACCCTTCCACCAAAATCAGGTGTCTATCTTTCAAGCTTCTCTCAGGGATTTGCTGCTTCTAACATTCCTCCTCCCAGGTTAACCAATAGTATGTGTCCTGTCTATTTTTTTCAAAAGATTAACACTGACTGGTGTGTCATCTGCCTCTGCCAATCCCTAGTGATGGTAGTTGTGGTGTTCCCCCAATTCAAATCACTGAATGCATTACACAGAGCAGTGTAAACAATCCAACCATAAATCTAACTCTTGGTGGGACTCTTTGAGGAAAAGTGGAGGATGTACCTCCTGCATAATGCTGAAGGTGAACCCTCCACTTTTCCTCCATAAAATCGGCAGAATTAACACTCGTAATTCCACCAGTGGTAATTCTGTCAAAAATCCCCAATGGAGTGCTATGGACTCCAGAAAACTGGTGTTTATACCATCTACCACCACATGTAATCCTGTGGTAAATCCACAGGTCCAAATGGTGGTAAATGTAAATCCATTTGGTGGTATCTCAGAGGATTTACCTCTGAAATAATTCCAAGCTTTTAATATAGTATTTTCCCTGCTTAGTATCAGAAAGAGTTAGGCTTTCTCTCTAAGCTGGTGGTGGTGTACAGTGAACCCATCCACTTCAGTACTTTTGACATGATGAAAATGCTTCCAAGTCAACTTTACAAAGCACGGATTCCTGAAGATTACTTTTGAAATTAAAAGAGAAGATTCAACAAACGATATTACGAGTTTGGTGGTGCATTAAAGAAGTGGCAGTAATGCTGTTACTGGCACATTTCTGGTGGTAACAGAATTAATGATACTTTTACTGCAATGCAACATTCTGAGTGTTGAAGTAAAGTGGCAGATTTATCTCCAGCAAAAAGTTAGAGGTAAATCCTCCACCTTACCTCCAATAATTGGTAGATTTGACGTGTGGAATTACTGCTTATGTCAAATCCACCAATTATTTTCATGAAGTCCTATGGACTCCAAAAATGGGGATTTACATCGCCATATTGCCACTCAGAAACCTGTGGTAATGCCTAGGGAGCAAGTGGTGGTAATGGAAAACGAGTTTGACGATAAATCTGCAGATTATCAACCCTCAAGAATGAAGTGAGCCAAATATTAAATCTTTGTGAACTCTTCGATCTTCCCTTCTCTCCCTTCTCTCAAGATTACACACCCTTAGGGCTTGCTCTGAGGATGTTTTATAACTGCATTGGAACATATAAGATGAGATATAATGCTCTTTCCCATGTTCCTTTTGAGCCACATAATGAGAACATTTCACATAAGTAGGGTTTAGAGAATTCAATATAGAAAGTCCCTCCTTCTCCATATGATAAATCAAAAATGACCATATTAGCAAAAGGGGCCTTTTGCGCCTCTTTCATCATAGATTTTTTATTACCATTTTTGATATTGGCATTATTTGTATAGGGGGGATAGCACATATGAGCATACGTCCCAAGTTTGAAACAAGACTGTAACCCTGATCTAAGAATTTTAGAGCAATTACTGAACAATTACTGAGATTTTCTCCACAGAGACGCCATCCATTCATTCTCTGTGCACTATTTTATTATTTATTTATTTATTTACTTAACCATTTATGTATTTATATTTTTTGGTGACCACTGTGTGCTAATCTGGTGTCTGTCTAGTGTTTGTATTGGCTTCTGAGGCCGTTTTTCTATGCTGGGTTGCATCCAAAGGGTGCAGTCTGTGGGGTGTAGTCCTTTGTTTGTGTCTGGCCTTTTCAAAGTCCCACACACCCCCTCCAACCCGCCCTGATTGGTACATTCACCTGGTCATAACTGACCTTCCCAGGGCAGACCTCTGCCCGGCAGCCCCTGCGGCTAAGGACCCCAAGGCAAAGGGCGGCTCCTGCAATGGCGACTCCAGAAAGTGTCTGCAGGTGTCCGCAGGGGAAGCCAGTGAAGCCAGCAGTGAACAGACACCAACAAAACTGTAAGTGTGGCATGGGTGGGGTGTAGAGCAATTACTCTATTCCAGAAAGCCCCTGCCACTCTACCTTACCTTTCCATAATGTAAACTGCCATAGACTTACACCATGCACACCTAGAGAGATTTGACCACCAAGCTAAAACCATTCAAGGCTGGACTTTAAATGTTGTCCTGCATAACATACTAACATGTCCCACATTTAGATGGAATTTGCGAATGGTAGCATGTGCCACACTTAGATGGAATTGTAAATGATAGCATGTACCACATCTAGACAGATTTATGGTTGGTAGCATACCCCACACTTAGATAGAATTGTAAATGATAGCTTGTGCCACACTTAGATAGAATTGCGAATGGCAGCATGTGCCAAACTTAGATAGAATTGTGCATGATATCATGAAACACACTTAGATTGAATTGTAAATGATGCCATGTACCTCATCCAGACAGAACTATGATTGGTAGCATATCCCTCACTTTGCTGGTACTGTATATGATAGATAGAATTGTGAGGGATGGCATGTGCCGCACCTGAAAGGAACTGTGAATGATAGCATGTGCCACACTTTGATTGAATTGTGAATGATAGCATGAACCACACTTAGATGAAATTGCAAATGATAGCATGTGCCACATCTAGTTAGAATTATGATTGCTAGCATATAGCTCACTTAGTTGGAATTGTAAATGATAGCATGTGGCATACTTAGATGGAATTGCAAATGGTTGCATGTGCCATACTTAGATGAAATTGCAAATGATAGCATGTGCCTCATCTAGATAGAATTATGAGTGGTAGCATTATCTCACAATTAGGTGGAATTAGTTGGAATTTTAAATGATAGCATGTGCCACTCTTAGATGGAATTGTTAATGATAGCATTGTGCCTCATCTAGATAGAATTAGGATTGTAGCATATCCCTCACTTAGTTGGAATTGTGAATGATATCATGTCCCACACTTGGATGGAATTGTGAATGGTAGCATGCACCACCCTTAGAGCATGCACCACCCTTAGATGGAAAGGTGAATGATAGCATCTGCCTCATCTATATAAAATTATGAGTGGTAGCATTATCCCACAATTAGTTGGAATTATAAATGATAGCATGTGCCACTCTTAGATGGATTTGTAAATGATAGCATGTGCCACTCTTAGATGGAATTGTTAATGATAGCATTGTGCCTCATCTAGATAGAATTAAGATTGTAGCATATCCCTCACTTAGTTGGAATTGTGAATGATATCTTGTCCCACACTTGGATGGAATTGCGAATGGTAGCATGCGCCACACTTAGAGGGAATGGTGAATGATAGCATGTGCCTCATCTAGATAGAATTATGATTGTAGCATAGCCCTCACTTAGTTGGAATTGTGAATGATAGCCTATCCCGCACTTAGATAGACTTGTGAATGATATCATGTCTCACACTTATTGTTGAACTTAGAAATTGTGCCTAATGTACGCCCCCCGTCCTGCTCTCATGCTTGATCGCAGGCGCTTCACTGATAACCAACATATCACACTACTATGCTTATTCTCCCTTATGCACCATCATTCAACTAGAACACAGCTGTACTATGACACATTTGGTCTAGCTGTTCTCATAATGACATGACCCCACGAACGCCACATCATCCTAATAAAACACAGCTAGCTGAGCACTTTACGGCTATCTTAAGTGTCTCCTCAGGCCTAACGCAGCCAGAACTTAGTCTGGGTGTCCACCCTCCAGACTGAACACATCTAACTGATTTCCTCAACATCACACCTACCTCTAAGAAGCAGCTATCATGCAACAACCACACCGGCTGCACACATTTCCGGTGCACCCATGCACCATACCACACTCTCTCTCTCTACTGACTGAAATGCGGTTCCAGAGGTCATTCAACCATCCAGCGATTTGAGAGCATACCAATGATACATAAGGCGCTATAAAATGCCAAATAACATAACATAACTAGGTTTTATCTCAATGTGTGTAAATACGTATTCTTGTATGGTAGTAGTCATCTGGCTAGACTCATGCGTTCCCCGGTCCTTTTGTGAATACTCTCCAGTGTTGTTTTCCCATTCACGTTTTCATTCTGTCAGGATGCATGTCCAGACCATCGCCCCTCCTAGACAATTTAGAATGCAAAAAATATAATAGAATATGGAAATGAGCACAGGGTGGTGCAGGGGGGGTGTCATGGGTAGGGGTAATGGGCTGGAGTAGGAAATCATGAACTGGAAAGTTAGTTAGTAGAGTTGTAATGGCATTTTTTAGGTTATAGCATATATACACAACAATCATAACACAAACTAACATTGCATGTACGAGTAGGCCTGAATCCTCGTAGGCCATGTTCTCACAGAAAACACAGAACAACAAGGTCTTATTCCTCGCCCCATCATTGCTTCCCGGTTCCCAGGTGTGGCAGAGAACACACATATGCCCCCAGATCAGTCAGGCCTCTGAACTAATTAGGTAAGAATGTGTGCAACCGAAGAATTGAAGGGCTGCAGCGTGGTACACAAGTCGTATTCCTGAGAGCAAAGGCAGACATCTCAAGAAACCAAAATATGAACCAAGATTTAAGGCATTAGCGCCCCCCAGAATGATGGTCACTCTAGTTGGACGCTAGGCTCACTCTCAGGTAGGGTAACTGATAACATGGGACACAAGCAAACAACATAATCAGTGTTTGTGTCAAGGAGATCTAAGAATAATGCCCATACTGTGGGGATGACAGGGGCAACAAGTGTCTGGGATGAGAAAAGGGCTGCTTTGTCTGCAAGGACCAGGCTACCTCCAAGAGGCCCATTGGCTTCACATTGATAACCAGGCGCATGCCATGTGGTTAGGATAAAAGGTAGGGTGGTGCCAGCTGATGTTAAA
This sequence comes from Ambystoma mexicanum, assembly GCF_040938575.1. Classification (NCBI taxonomy): domain Eukaryota; kingdom Metazoa; phylum Chordata; class Amphibia; order Caudata; family Ambystomatidae; genus Ambystoma; species Ambystoma mexicanum. Next base: position 1,047,192,983 of record NC_090924.1, read on the forward strand.
CAATTGCTTTACAGCATTACATGATGGACAAGGACGCCATCCATGTGTGGTGAAGATGAGTGAGAAGTCAGCGGAACCAAATGGAGAATGGGCTATATGTAATCATTAGCATTTATATAGGCGGTAGCCAATGAGGGTGCGGGATTAACACTGTATATCAATTATGTCATGAGTGACGATTTGTGTGTTTATAACCTGAATCTTGTATGGAAGACGTCCGAGAGCTCTGTGGCTCAGTTGCCTTTTTTATTTTGTGTACAAAATAAAACTCTGGTCTTTTTCAAAAGCGGGTACACCAAGTCTTTTTCCCTAGCGGGTTGTATTTTCTTGGTCTGATTGCTGTGAGTTGCCCTACAATTCTCTGCAAAGGGCTCACAATATGCTGTACTAGCCAAAGGAGTTAGGGCAGGTCTGCTACATCATTCTGACTCCATTTCATATTCTCTTTGCCAATATCATGCATGCTCAACATTGATGGTGTAGGGTAATTGTAACCTTGTAATCTAATAGCAACTCTTATTTCTGTCTCTTATCGTTCTGGATGCCCAGAGTGGGTAAACAAACCCTTAGTGACATTTAACGAAACCTATTGTACATCAGCCCTGCATTTTTGATGTATGAAAAGGAGTGTGGGAGCCTCTCTAACAGGGCCATCTAAATAACTTTTGGGGCCTGGGGCATGGACACCTTTGGGGGCCCCCATCCACCGGACCAAAGGAACTAAGGGACAGGGGTGGACTGGCCTATAGGGAACTCTGGAGATTTCCCGGTGGGACTCTGCAATCTGTGCCACTTTTGTGTGGTAATTCCAAATGTTCTCATAGGAAAATCATTGGGCTCGCTGAAAATGTGCCATAAGGGGCCATGTTGAACTTTATTTACAGGGCCTCTTTTGGTCCCGAGTAATCATTTCCAGGGCCTCTTATAGTTCTCAGTCCACCCCTGCTAAGGGATCTAGAATATCTGGTTGCGCCCCCACACCTCCCTCATCATGATCATAAGCCATAGCTTGATATGCTGCCTCACAGAGATCAAAATAAGCATGATAAACTCCCTTTCAGTCTCCTTACCTTCTTCATTTTTACTGTAATCAGAATAATAAACAAGTAGCATTTTGAGGGCAACAATATCAGTCCACAGTAATGGTACTTTTGTTCTAGCATAGGTACAGGAAACATTTCATCAATAGCAGCCACGAGTAAGGTATACCGTACAAACTATGACTGCAGGACACATTGGGTCTCATTACGAGGTGGACAGTAAGGGTTAACAGGCACCGGTAAAGAGACCGGTGCCGGTAAACCCTTACCGCCATATTCCGAGGTCCCTTAGCGGGAGCCGCTAAGAGACCAGGGAGCTAATAACGGACCAGCTATTAGCGGGCCCGTTATTAGCTCCATCTTCATTCCCATTGAGCCCTATGGGGGCTCGAATGGGAATGGGGAATGGTTCTTGGAATGGGGACTTACCGGGTGCAATATATCAATGCTCACTCTGAATATAGAGGAAGTAACATTATACATAGCCAGTGACACTATAAGCGAGTCTTTTTTAAAGATCATAAACTGAGAACAAAATCACGCTGAATGGCTGACCATTTTGAAATATTTAGGCATTGGCAATTTTGACATGTGATGCAATACAAGATTAAATGAATTTTTACATGTGATGCAATACAAGATTAAATGAGATGCCCAGGATCACACATTGGTTAAGAGGAGAAGCTGGGGTTCACGCCAACTTCTGCACTTTACCACTTTCTTTTCTAGTTCTTACCCTGAACTAGCATAATCCCATTTTACAGAACTGTCTTGGAAAATACGCAAATCACATAACCCAACAAACATTTTTTAAACAAAATGGCATAAAGCATATTATGCAAAATGGCAATAGTTCTAGCTTCATGGTCTCCATCATCAAGGGAAGTATAGAAGTATCAGCATATTAATTGAAGTGATCTTAAAAGATGTCATATAGGTTTCTCTTTTGTATTTTAAAGCTTTAAATGCCACCAGTATGTGAGAATAATGAAATAAGATGTGTCCATGAACACTGTATAGATTGCTTGCAAAGCCAGGATGCAAGCATGAATACTTTGGTTCCATGGGCTGGCATTTTTATACATAATTACCTCTCTGGACTAACACTTTATTTTCATCATTATATGTGCCTGCCTAGGTTTTACAACTCCCAAATTGAACAAACCAATTTCTAGACCTTCACCATACTGATACTGTTTCTATAGCAACTGCAGTATGTGCATGTACATTGGTGAGGATAACACCTGGTCTGCTGAAAATCAAAGTACATATTCATGCAGGCTTATCAACTTCATACATTGGAAAGGCGGAGTCGTCCTGGCTGGAATTTGGTATTGCAATGTTGCATGTGAGCTCAGATCTCTGTAATGAGTGCTTAAAACACTGAGCTGTCCTCTGAACCATTGCGACACTCAAATATATTAATATCCATTTCAACTTTGGCTATTGCACTTGATCAATATAATCACCACAGAAAGATGAGAATGATATAGGCGTTCTGCCGCACAAAATATGTGTACAAAAAGCAAACATAGAAAGAATTACGCAATGTAAATATCAGAGAAGAATGTACTTGTCAACAACAGACAGACAATAGGTTTGGAGCCATAACAGCACGCCATATAAAATCCTGACATGTGATGTTTAATTTTGGTGACTAATGGAAACTGACTCCTTATCAGGCTGCCTTCTGGGGCCCCCTCCAAGGTAGGGGCCCCCAGGGTAACTGCCCCTTTTGCCCACCCGTAAAGACGTCTCTGCCCTCTACTGAGAACGAACATGGTTCAAATACCCTGTTCTGTGGAATTTCTTCCACTCAATACCCATACAATGGGGAGGGCATGATGGGGTCTACAACCACGTTTTAGCTCACAGCACCCTTCACAGAGGAGAAATACCCATTTGCATATGTAGAGGGGCTCCCACACTACTTTTTGAATTTGTAAAACTTTGAAGGTTTGAAGGTTTATAAATTGTGTATTGCGCCCCATTTACATTACATTTCTTTATTCAGGTTTGTTATGTAGAATGCTTTTTATCATTCTTGGACCCCCTTATTGTTCTCTGAGCAAGTCTTACAATCCCCTGGATTTGGACAGGATTTAAAACAAGAGGGTGCATCTACTCATCAAACAACAATGGTGAGAGGGGAGAATCTTGAGGGACACCACAAGTAATAGGTCTAAAAGATGTAGGGTGCCAAGAAAACCTCTCTGTGTTGGGTTAGTTAAAAAGAATATAAACCATTTACTTGCTGACTCTGATAATCCAAAGTCATGTGAGATACTCTATTAACCATATCTTCTTTATTTATTTAATGTGATACAGTTTTATCATAAAACTTTACACATAATACAATGTACAGACAAAACTAACAGCAAAAAAATGAATACATTCAATCAGCAATTGATTGATCATACATTTCATGATTCAATCATTTCATTTAACCTTATTTTAACATCCATTTAATTCAACCAATAACACATAAGGCATATAAAGCGTACACAATCATATAAAAAAGTAATTAGAAACAAAAAGCTTGAAGAAATTCAAATACTCGCAGAAAACTCTAGTGTGTTTCCAGAAAAAAAGACATTCAAAACAATTTGAACAGAAGCCAAGAGGCCAAACCATCAAATCTGCAATATTCAAACGAATAGGAGCAATATTCTAACGAATAGACCCAATATTCAAGGTGGAAATTCAGTGTGAAGCCCACTTACTACAATTAAGTAAGGATATCTTACTAAGAGGGGCGGCACGATTTGCTATTCGACAGGATTTATACACTTTCCACTATCCTCCATATCCTGTATAACGCCATGTGTAGCCCTTTGTTTTTGGTGTTAAGACATTGGGCCTCATTACGACCCTGGCGGTAAGTGAAAAAAGATGCCGGTAAAGGATTACCAGCATCCCTTACCGCTAGGGCAGATTATGAACCGAGATAGCGCTATCAGCGGCACCGTAATCAACGGTGCCGCTAACGGCGCCAAGGGCGCGGGCACGCGACCTCCCACGCCGTAAATACCGGCATGGCACAAAATGGGGATGAGTAAGAGTCAAGCGGACATGCTCTTAACACCCTTGTGAAGGCCGTAAAGTACCATACCGCCATTGTGCTAATACCGCCATCGCGGACCAACCGTAAACGGGAATGTGCAGTATTCCAAAGTGACACAGGTGCACATAATCAGCACAGGTGGAGGCAATACAGATTGGCCAAGCACAAAAGGAGCACACCCCACCCCTTCCCACACCCAGTCACACTTCACAATGATCCCAATAGGACTAGCAATGTTGGGGCTGGAGGACCTGATTGCAATGGAAATGCTACAACAACAACAACAACAAGCACAACAGGCAGCACAGAGGAGACGCAGGAGGAGAAGGAAGGCCAGCAAGCCCCACCAGCACAGCCAATGCCACCACGCAGGCAGCCCCCATTCCCACGCATCAGAGCCAGTCCATTCAACCTCACCGCTGAGCAGATCCACACCCTGTACCATTTGGACCGGGACACCATCACCACCATCGTGGACATGATACACAACAACATTGTCAGCATGATTGAAACACGCACCGCCACCCCCCCCTACTGAACGTAGTGTCCGTGCTCCACTTCCTTGCCACAGGCACCTATCAGCACACAGTGGGGCACTTGAATGGCATTTCACAACCATTATTCTCATGTACGCTGAACCAAGTGCTTGATGCCCTCCTCAAGCACACAGACGACCACATTACTTTACCACGGTCTGCCCAGGAGATCTCAAACACCAAAGTTGGTTTCCATGCACTGGCTGGCATACCTGGTTGCATTGGTGCCATTGACTGCACCCATGTGGAATTGGTGGTCCCACATGCCATTGAGGTAGCGTACCGCAACCGTAAGCTATACCACTCAATCAATGTGTAAATGATATGTGACTCGAACAGGATCATCACACATTGTTATGCCCGATTCCCCGGATCAACACATGATTCACTGGTCCTGCGGAACTCCAGAATACCACGCTACATGGAGCGACATGCAGCGCAGAGATTCTGGCTACTCGGTGAGTCACATGTCATGGCCATGGTAATGTGAAGTGTGTAGGTGATTGAGGTAAAGATGCATACTCTACCTGGCTGATATTGGGGGGGAGAGATGCATACTCTACCTGGCTGATATTGGGGGGGGAGAGATGCATACTCTACCTGGCTGATATTGGGGGGGAGAGATGCATACTCTAGCTGGCTGATATTGGGGGGGGGGAGAGATGCATACTCTACCTGGCTGATATTGGGGGGGAGATGCATACTCTACCTGGCTGCGAGTACCAGAGGGAATGGTGCAAGCTCATACCCCAAAGCAGGCCAGACTTGAGCTCAAACTTGACCACATAATACGAGATGTAAGCACCCCTACTATGTGAATGAAGCTGTGTCCCAACCATTCCACAGCCATCTGCATGTCCACTATACCAAATCAGACCGCATCCACCCTCAACGAAATGCAGCTACATGCAATGACTTCAGCCAATACACAGCACCAAACACCATCTACTGAAAAGCCTGTCCCCCATCACTGTGTAAAAAGGAGTCACATGACGTTAAAAAACATCAAATACACCACTACACTGACACAGAGGCCCACCTAAATAGCACAACACCTACTGAATTGCTCAGAGATATCATCATGAGGCTGACAGCAATGGTGCCAGGATGAAAGCATTGATATCACTGGACATCTGCCAGATCACCAAAACAATAATTGTGGACTAACACAGTGCATGGGCACTCACAAGGTACTGGACCCCCCTGCGCACACTAGTTGATGGCATGCAAAACAGTCTATAAGAGGAATACACATATAGCAGTCACATCGTGTGACTCCATTCAGGCATTCAAATGGGCTTCAAAGTAAGAGAGGAATGCATGCCATGGTGTCACTTGATGAGGTAAAATCTGATGTTATGACTAACACGTACATTGTTGCCCACATACAGGTGATGCAGGCTATCCCTTGAAGAGATGGCTCCTCACCCCAGTTCGGAACCCACAAAATCGGCACGAGGAGGACTACAATTGTGCACATACACGAACCCGTGTGGTGATTGAGCAGACATTTGGCCTCTTGAAGGCACGGTTTCAGTGCCTCAGCAGGTCTGGTGGGGCACTCCTGTATGGTCATGAGAAGGTTGCAAAGATCATCATGGCATGTGTAATGCTACACAATATGTGCATCAGGCGGAATGTGCCCCTGCCCCCTGACGCTGAACTTCAACCACCTGACGAAGAGGATGAGGAGGGTGGGGATGGTGCAGTACCTCAGGGAGGAAGCGATGCACAGGAGGGACATGCCATGCGTCAGACTCTGATTAACCAATGCTTCTAGCACACATGGACGGGGCTTGTCACATGGTGATGGCACTTGGGACACTGGGTGTGTCTGGGACATGCACACTGTGGACTGTTCAACAATAAAGCACACGTACGCAATGAACAATGTCCACACGTGATTTGTGCATAACCAAAAAGTGTATTGAAATAGAAAATTTAAGTGAACACACCCACACCCCCCTTCCCCCTCAACTCCCCAACACACCCACTCCCACTTCCCCCCTCAACTCCCCCCCCCACTGCGACATTTAACAATTCGGCCGAACTCTTTAAAATCTGCAAAGAGCTGGCCAACCCTGCTGCAGTATCTACCTCTCCTGTCCCCTCCCAGGCCCTCTGTACGGCACTGGCCTCCCACTTCATTTAAAAAACTCAGGACATCCTGTCCTCACTCTCCTCCTATCACCTCCCCCCCTCTATTCCCTGCCCGTCCTCTGGTCCTTCTGCAGCCACCCCTCCTCTCCCCTTCTCTGCCTTTCCCCTTTTTTCTGCTGACAAGGTTTCGGGACAAGTCCGATCTATGAAAGTCTCATCAAAACAGGTCCACCCCTGTTCCTCCAAAACTATCAAGGACCACATCGACTCCTTGGCTCCTGCCCTTGCTGACTTCTGCAACCACTCCTTCGCCTCTGGAGTCTTCCCATCCCCTCTCAAGCACTCCCTTGTGCACCCCCTTCTTAAGAAACCCTCTTCCGACCCTTCCTGCCCAGCTAACTATCGCCCAATCTCTATCACTCCCTTCCTGGGCAAGCTCCTGGAGAAACTGGCCATCTCCCAGCTTAATCTCCATGCTGAATCTGTTGGTATTTGTATTTGTATTTATTTTATTTGTATAGCGCAGACCAGGCCCGGAGGCTACCGGGCGCATTCCTTAAGGCAATAGTTACATAAGTTGCATAGAGTGATAATATATCAAACAATAAATATGGCATAGAAATAGACATAGGTAGGTAGTACAACGATACATGGATTGTCAAGTAGTACTTCCTTACATAGGTTATTGCAACACGTTTTCAGAATGAAGCTTAGGCATTGGAGGAGGCGAGCCAACATTTGGCTCTATGTTTGAAAAGGTTGAGGGAGGGGAGGTTTCTGATAGTCAAGGGGACAATATTCCACAGTTTGGCTGCCAGGACTGGGAAGCTAGAACCACCAGCTGTTTGGAGCTTGTATCTAGGTATCAGTAGGCTCTGGTTCAGGGTAGATCTAAGTGAGCGAACTGGAGTGTACAGCGTGAATCGTGAGGAGAGATAAGTGGGGGCCAGATTGTTCATGCATTTGTAGGTAAGGGCAAGCGATTTTAGTGAGATCCTTTGGGTGACTGACAACCAATGAAGGTTCTTCCTGGTATCCGAAATGTGTGCAGATCTGGGGATATTGAGGGCTGCCCTGATGGCATTATTTTGTATGATTTGGAGCTTGTCTAGGTTACCCTGATTAATGCCCTGGTACAATGCATTGCAATAGTCAAGTTTAGACATGACCAGGGTCCTAGCAAGGGTAGTGCAGTTGTGCGAGGAGAGGAAAGGGCGACATGCTGTGATCAGCTTGCAGGTATAGGTGGCGGCGGCCGCAACTGCATTAGTTTGTCTGTGAAGGGAGAGGGTGGAGTCGAGGTAGATTCCAAGCGTTTTTGTGTCTTTGGAGACTTTTATTATATTTCCATTGATGTTAAAGGAACTGAACATAGGGTTCAGCTTGTTTAGTCTTTGCTGAGTACCTAGGATGAGGAGCTCTGTCTTGTCGTCATTGAGACAGAGCTCATGTTGGGCCATCCATGTTTGAATGACATGGTAAACATCATTCAAGGCTTTTGAGTCTAATGTGTAATCACCCGTGATGGGGATGAGTATCTGGGTGTCATCAGCATAATTTGTGTAGGTGACACCCAGATAGTCAAGCACATCAAATAAGGGTTTAGTAAATACATTGTAAAGGGTAGGGGATACACACGATCCTTGGGGGACTCCGCACGGGACTGGTGCAGGGTCAGCCGCGGAGGTGGGCGAGAATACCCTCATCTGTCTGTCATCCAGGAAGGATTGAATCCAGTTTGTGGCCATGTCGGAGAAGTGAGCTGCAGTTTTCAGGTGGTGACAGAGGATTTGGTGATCAACCAGATCAAAGGCAGCAGATAAGTCTAATAGTAGTAACAGGGCTAGTTTACCTTTGTCTTTGAGATCCTCAATTTGGGTCTTGAGATCGAGGAGGGCTGTCTCCGTACCGTGCTTCGGTCTGAAGCTGGATTGTCTCGTGCCTAATAGGTTGTTTGATTCCAGATAGTTCTGTATCTGAAGATAGGCTGCTCTATCTAAGATCTTTAGCAGAAATGGGACCATTGTGATGGGTCTATAATTGGTTGGAACCTCCGGGTCTAAGGTGGGTTTTTTTAGGAGAGGGATAACCCAAGCATCCTTTAGGTTATTGGGGACCACTCCCGATTGAAAGGAGGCGTTGATGAAAGAGGTGATAAAAGGAGCGAGGTCATGAGCCGACTCCTTAATGATCGGGGCTGGACAGGTGTCCCCTTGGCAGTTTGAGGGTTTTAAATTGCAGATGATTTTTTAAACCTCCAGAATGGTGAGTGGTGTGAAGCTGAACGGCACCGGGGAGTCAAGGGTTGTTATTTTAGGTGGCCTGGTATTGCTAAATGTAGGGGTGTGGAGGGTATTTTGTTTGGCGTTGATTTTGGATTACAAGGTGGATATTTTGTTGAGAAGGGCATTTTGTATATTGTTGCACCAGGTGCTGTCCTTGGTGCACGTGTCCGGGGCAAGTGAGGGAGATTCTAGCTCTTTAAGGATTTTGAATAATTCTCTAGTGTTCGATTCTGCCTGGGATATTCGTGCGTTGTATGTCTCCTTTTTGGCTTGTAATATGGCCTCCTTGTAATTAAGAGAGGTGATTAGAAGGGAGGCTTTATTGGCAGCACTGGGGTGGCTTTTCCAAAGGGCTTCAGCCTTGCGCTTTTCTTTGCGCAGCGCGTTGAGCTGCGGGGTGAACCAGGTGTTCAGGTGGGACTGTTGTTTGGCTTTACGGATTTTTAGTGGAGCTAGGCTCACATTGGCATTGGTCATTAGGCTGTTATAAGTGTCTACTAGGACAGTGGGGTTCTTATCCTTCTGCTGTGCAGCAAGAGTGTTCAAGCAAGGGAGGATAAGAGGAAGCAGTTTCTCCCTGGTGATATCTTTTTTATTTCTGGTAGGTATAGCGGGGGCTATGGTAGGTATGGGCTGGGGGTTGGTGGCTGGCAGGAGGAAGGTAATAACATGATGGTCCGACCAGGCGCAAGCATCATTAGAGGTGACATTGGTGTTACAGTTAAGGTCGGCTAGCCAGTCGAGCGTTCTTCCTTTGATGTGTGTAGGATCACGGTAGCCTTCATGACCATCAGTCTGGCTTCAGAGCCGCCAGAAGCACGGAAACTGCTCTCCTGAACATCCGTGAGGATCTACTCTCGAACCTTGACTCTAACATTCCATGTGTTCTCATTTTGCTTGATCTCTCTTCTGCCTTTGATACTGTCAACCATACCATCCTGCTCAACCGTCTCTGTGATAACCTGGGTATCACTGGTCAGGCTCTGGCTTGGCTGACCTCTTTCCTCTCAAATCGACCCTCCCAGGTACAACTGGGGTCTTTCCTCTCTGACATCTTTTTCTCTACCTGTGGTGTCGCCCGGGGTTCTAACTTCTCTCCCTGGCTGTTCAACCAGTATCTGGCACTTCTTGCAATCCGCATCTCTGCTCTCTGCCCCAACTTTCAGTGCTATGCGGATGATACCCAGCTCATTTTCAGGCTACCCTCGGCCTCCTCTTCTCCTTCCCTCATCTCTGACTGTCTTTCTGCTATCCAGGAACTGTGTGCCGCCAACGACCTCTGCCTTAATGCCAGTAAGACTGAGATTCTACTCATCGGCACACCCACTCCCTCCTTCCCTGCAGCTCTCTGGCCGGCCTCTCTTGGCCCTCTTCCTGCTCCTACCTGCAAGGCAAAAAACCTCGGGGTCATCTTTGACTCCACACTCTCCTTCTCTCCTCACATTTCTGACATTTCTAAGAAGTCACACTATCAGCTGCACCTCCTCAGAGGTAGCCTTACTTTCCTCTCCTTCCCCCAGAAGCTCACTGTCTCCAGAGCCCTGGTTCTCCCGAAGCTGGACTACTGTAACAGCTTCTATCTAAATCTGCCTGCCTCTACTCTCCACCCGCTGCAACTCATCCAGAACAGGACTGCAAGACTTGTCTTTGGCCTCAAGCCCAGGGACCGTATCTCTCCAGGACTGAAATCGCTACACTGGCTCCCTGTGGCTGTGAGGATTAAGTTCAAAACCTTCTGCATTGTCCACAAGGCCTTCTGGGGCCTTGGGCCAAAATACCTTCAACTCTCTCTTCCTAAATATCTTCCTGCTCGAGCTCTTTGCTCATCCGCCTCCAACTCCCTCAGGGTCAGCCGCTTCTCCAAGCAACGAGCTGGCGGGAGATCTCTCTCCGCAGCAGGGGCCTCCCTCTGGAACAGCATTCCTGCCTCCCTGAAACTTGAGGAGAACCATCTCCGGTTCCGGAAGCACCTCAAAACCTTCCTCTTTGCTTCTGCTTTCTCTCCCCCTCTTCCCTGCTAAATCACTGAAACTGTACTGAATCAGCAACTGGGCCACTCACCAATCTCGGTCCTTGGCCCAGCCACTCTCACCTGCACGGCCTCCCTGGCAACCCCTGCACTGTGGGACTGTCTCTGTATCCCTACAGCCCCCCTTCCCACTTATACTGCACTTGCCACCAGCTGGCCCTTATTATTTATCTTTTATTTTACTAATCACTTTGTACTGCACTTTCCCCTCTCCCTTTCCCCCTTGCACGTTTCCCGTCCCCTCTACCCATGCACTTGCGCGATCTGAATGACACCTGGCCTAATAGGATCGTTTGTCTGTCTCCCCTTGTTCCCCCCTCCCTGCCTCGTTGCACCTTGAAACACTTGTGTATAGGCGCGTTACAAATGCCATATCATATCATATCATATCATAACTCCCAAAAACATGTTGTGGATGCCTGTTCTCAAGTGCCTCATGTGGGATTGTTCCACATGGTGGCCTCTATTGGCACCCCCCTCTCCCGGCACCCGGTGCACCCCTGTCTGTACGCCGCAGGTTCCTGCCCGATCTATGGATGGGGCTGGTTCGGGTAGAACTGGCAGCCGAGGAGGAACTGGGATGCTCACAAGGACGCATGTCCCTCAAAGTTTAAACAAGCTCTGAGAGTACGTGCCGCACCGCGGCTAGTTCAGCACAAATATCCTTGGAAGTGGATTCTATGGCTGCCTTTACAGTTTCTGCACAATCGCGCATTTTCCTCCTTGCGCTGGCGCATTCTGCCACATACTGTGCCAAGAGGGAGGACAGTTGTTCTTGCCGCATGATGATTTCATGCATCGGGTTCTGTGTTATTTGGCCTGTGGATGCTGCTACTGGCATGTCCATTGAGCTGCGCCCCTCCTGGACATCTGCCACTGGGCATGGAGTGGTCGGCCATGAGTCATCAGGATATTGCTCCTGTGTGCCATTGTCATGCTGGCTGCATGGGGACAGGTAGGGGGAATGAAGGGGGGAATGGGGGGACCCACAACAACATCAACATCCCCTTCTTCATTGTCTGAACTGGCAGCGGTGGCAGCAGTCTCCCCAATCGTGCTACTTCCTGCAGACCCAGTGCCTTCAGTAGACACCACTGGGCAGATGGTTGTCGTTGGTGGTGCCGTAGTGCCTGACTTGCTGCACATCAGTGCCGTGGACTGTGATGTGCTTGTTGATTTTGGCTGCTGTGGGGTTTGATTTTTGCACCAGAGGTGGAGGGACGGTGTTTTGGGTCTTCAGACCTGGCCTTCTTGGCAGGTGTAGTGCCAGTGTCTCCGTCGGCACTGTCCGAATGAGAGCCTGTGGTAGACCAAAGAAGGGAAAGGGTTAGTGATGGGTCTGCGGACATTGAGCAGGCATTGAGATGGCTGCATTCATTTTGATTACTAGATGGTGCACGTTGACATACAGGTTGTCTCCCTCTTAGGTGGTAGAGGCATGGAGGCATGTGGGTGGCTACAGAAAGGGTGTGCATAATGCATGTGTACAAGGTGGAGGTCAGCACTGCCTGTAGGCAGTCTTCTGCCAATGTGTCATGTTGACCCTGTTAGGCATCATTGCACTCCCCAAAAATCTGGTCTTGAGTGAGTTTTGCATGGCTGGATTTAAGGCATCTACCTGCGTCGCCTGATGTCAGGGCTCCTCTTTCCATATCTCCGACCCCCTCTATGCTCTCTGTGCCTATGGTTGCGGCACATATCTCCTCCCACGGCTGCATTTTGAAGGGCGAATCAGCTCCTCCGCCAGTCTCCATCCCCAGATTTCTATTTGCTGACACTATACTCCTGACGCAGAGACGTAGATCGTCCCACCTTTTTCTGCACTGTCTTGCATTTCGGGGTGTTGTGCCAACTGCACTGACCCTCTGGGCTACCATGGCCCATATGGCCTTCTTCCTCATGATCGCCGGTCTGTTCATCTCTGTTGAGAATACTACATCGGCATGCTCTTGTAGGGTTTCAGCCAACATATTTAGCTCCTCCCTAGAAAAGCGCTCCTGCCGCAGCCGATCTCTGTTTTTTTTCAGAACTTTAGGCATTCTGATTGATGGGTGTAGGAGAAGGTTTGTAGAGGTTGTGGGGGTCAGGTGTTCGCTGGTTGAAGAGGATGGCAATGGATTGCGTTTTTAAAGATGGCCGCTGTGCTCTTTCCCGTCCCTGTGCAGTGATGCAACTTCCGGATCCGCTTATTTGCGGTCACCGCTAATTGCGGTTCCCGCTATTTGCGGTTACCGCTATTAGCGGTAACTGCTAATATCGATAGCTAGGGTGGCGGACGTGCTATTTGCATGGCATACGATGCCGGTAAGTGGCGTTTCTAGGACTTTACCGGCATGGCAGTGATTACATTACCGGCATGGCGCAATGGTCGTGCCCGAGATGTCGTAATGTGCCGCTTTTAGCGGTATCTGGCCAGCACGGACACGTTAATTGCGCCATGCCGGTAATGACCGTTATTTACCGCCAGGGTCATAATGAGGGCCATTGCCTCCAAAAGGAGAGCTCCTTAATCATGTCCCTTTGATCCACATATTTGCCCAGATGATACATGTATACTGCCCCGAGCCTAGGTTTAGGTAGGGTTTAGCCTTCTTAAATGTATATGATTCTTCTGCAATGAACGTATAGCTTTTCAATAGGCTCAAATTTGAAATATTCACTTTCAAGTGTCATAGGCCAGTACGTCTGCTAAGTGAGTGCCTCATACGCAGGGGTCTCCTCCCCACTTAGGCAACCATCTAATGTCTTGAAAAAATATATTCATGCTGTTACCAAAAAGAGATCCCCCCCAAATTCTACGCTCAGTAATGGCCATGCTTGTCAGTTGCGGGTTAGAAGAGCCTTACATACATTAAGGCTCGTTTTTTTTAAAACCACTGATTTTAGTGACATAACACTCAGTTCCAGTTTGAGTATATCCATGCGAACGCAGTTAGGCAAACCTAATATCTTCCGCCAAACCCTTCCCTCCAACAATTGGAGCCATTAAAAATCCATTCCCATTAGAGCCTCCAAACCATACATCATTGCCGAAACCAGGCATTGAATATACAATTGTCTGGTACCAAATAAGGAGTATCCTCCCCTTTTCTTATTAAACTGCCCAATGAGTGCCGTCAATTGTGCTGCCTTTCTTTTACACATCTCAATGCAAGTCTTATATCCTGAGGATGCATCAATTTCCACCCTGAGGATGCATCAATTTCCACCCCTAGATATTTATATATAGGGACATATGGAATTTCGATATCCTGTACATACAATCCAGGTCTAGCCACATTTTTAGCAGAGAAATGCATCACAGATGTTTTACCTCTATTAATGGTCAAGCCATTGGAGTCTGCAAATACCCGTAGTGCTTCTGCCGAACGCTGGATGCCGCTAAAAAGGTGATCTAATAACACTAGGCCATCTGTGCAGGCCAGAACCCTACAGTGTGAATTACCAATTTTAGGCAGACAGTTATGCATCGACATAAAAAAAGCTGGTAGATCTGACATGAACAGATTATATATACACCTCTGTTCTGCTCTACCTGCTCAGCCATAGACCCCTAGGTGTCCAATCTCAAAGACAGTGTTTTTTTGATGGAGCAGCTTTAGATAGTACAGAATTTCAAAGGCACACCCGAAACGCTCCAGCTTGTACCACAGTCAATCCCTACATACTGTGTTGAATGCCGCTTTAAAGACTATGAACAATGCATATAACGAAGGATTGTTACTGCCATACGTCTGCGTTATCAGGAAATACATCACTAAAATATTATGAGATGTAGAGTAATATGGTCTAAACCCGCATTGGAATTGATCTAGGATACCACTACGCTCCACCCACCCTTGAAGTTCATTCAGGAGTAGTGAAGCAAATAGTTTCCCCAAGCATTTTAGCATTGAGAGGAGACAGTAATTACTAGGGTCTGCTCTATAACCCTTCTTTAATACAGGTATCAAGATGGCAGTTTGTCCAGGATTTTTAGTAAGGAGGCCCAAAAAGGTGTGTTATGCTTCAAGATCACATTGGCTAGTCCATTAGGACCAGGTGCTCTTGAAGATTTAAGGTTCTTAATCTTATTAGTTATGATTTCATCACTAACGACAAACGGAGCACACAGAGGCTTAGGTTCTGCCAATGTCGCTGGAGACCTAGGACAATTGAAATTTCGTTTGGCAAGAAAGGTAACCCACTCATGCGCTCTGATCGGGTTAATCAATGGGAGCTCCCTACTCCCCTTAGCCTCCCCCAGTAGGGTCCAGATACTCCAGGAGTTACCTCCACACAGTGTGGTCGCCATCTGTTGCCAAGCTGAGTCTCTGCCCGAAGACCTCCACTGCTTTAGCCAATTGCGATATGCATTTTTTAGTCTCCTTACCTCCTGTAAGTGCATAATTAAGGGAAGATTTGCTGATTTTGTTCTCCGAAGGTCAGCACGGAGTTTACGCTTTATATCTTTTATCATTCTGTCATAAGTTGTATATGGCTTATGCTCACTGACTGCCATTCTGATTTTGGATGTAGCATGAGAGCCAGAGAATGACAATATTCATGCTGCAATGTCATTCGGGGACATGTTTTGGAAAGCCTGATATACAGGAAAAGTCAAGCTGAGCGTAGCTCTTTTAGTATTATTATTTTTCTCAGAACAGACTATTCAAGTGGCAGAGTGATTGGTTAATAACTCCCACCGAAATCCAAGACAATTCAATATCCAGGCCATTGAAACTAAGGATCAAAGCCTTATGATCACTCCATATATTACAGCTAACTTTGAAATCAATAACCTTCAAGGCCATCATATAGCTGGTAAATATATAATCAAGAGTGGCAGATGCCCCACCCCTTCTCCAGGTATAGTTCCCTGGACTGTCGCTTTTGGAGCGACTGTTCAAAATCTGCAGTTCCCAGCAATCAAAAAATGTAACCAGTAAATGCCCTCCTGATCTGATTTGTGTTGCTTCATAATACTTCTAGCTAATAGTGCAGGGTTATCAGAGGTACCCTCACCACCTGCACAGTGACAATTGAAATCTCTGCCTACAATGATGTATTTGTCCGCTGAGTTGTCAGCCCAAGTGACTAACAGCTCCTATAATTCCGGCTGCAAATGTTGTCTGAGTGCTGTCTCAGGCGCATTGTACCATGTTGACCAGCAATAATTTACCAGAGCAGGCTTTAGTGGGAAAGCTCACTTCTACTGCTAATAAGTTATCATGTTTCATAGATGTAATCTCAGTTCACTTTAAGGAGTTCTTAACACCGGTCAGGGCACCCCCTAAAGGTCAACCTTTAGGCCCTTTCAGAGCCAGAGATTGATGGATTATATACCCATCTATGTGGACCAGGATAGTCGACCAGGTTCCCTGCAAAAGAAAAAATGTATGCTGTACAATGTAAGAAAGAGAAACAGAAGAAGATAGAAAATGCTTAAAACCACAAGTATTCCAGCTAATTAAAGTACAATCTCCTTTCTCAGATAAAGCTAAAGGTAAAGAATCAGCCAGCCATTTTAACAACATCTGGATATCTGATAGCAGGACTTTGTCTTTGGTAGTAAGTGAGGGCAACGTGCCTGTGCCTCAGGGACCCTCACCATTGTTAATTGGTAAAAGTCCTTTTGCTCAGGGTCAGCATCCAGCTCAACCCCCACTGCCAGCAATGCGTCATGATATTTACAAAGTAGTTGCACAGTAGCTAAATGTTTACAATGAATGGCTGAAACATTAGCATTGTTCCCCTTCAAAGGTTTGAACAACCCAAAGTCCTCCGAAAGCAAAAACTGGCAGCTGAGGAATCGAATGGAGATGTGTAAGGATTGCCGATCTTGGGAGCTATTTATTTCGCATTTTCTGATTGATGTTCTTAATTGTACACATTTTACTCTCAGGGTTAATAGCAGCCATGCGCACCGCTTCAGCCTATACCTCTTTTTGTTTCGGTACCCCAGAAGAATCCTTTTACGAGGCCTGTTAGGAGTGGAATAAGTTGCCAGAGATATTCCCAAAGGTCTGGATGTATTAAAATCCTGTCAGTCAAGGGAGACATTAGTGTTCTGATGATCTCGATTAGCATTAGTAGTTCCCTCTTCTTTATCTTGAATAATCCAGCGTGCTCCTGTGTTTTCTGCAACAAGTAGCTTTTTTTTTCCAGGCCTGCTTTGACTTCTTTGGAGGGAAGTGGGGGGAGGGGTGGTCTCAGGCAGTGTGTTAACTAGTTTGCAGGGTACAGCACGGTCAGCTGCTTGTTTAGCTAGTCTGCACTGTTGCCTAGAATAAAAGACTGCTGAGGTTTTTAGAGTGATCTGATCTGCCAGGAAGGGGATTCTTAGCTATATCAGAGGGGCAAAGGGAGTTTTCATGAATCCGGCCAGATAGTTTAAGGAGAATTTTCAGTGCAAAATGATTCAAAGTCATAAATGACTTTATTTCAACCAATAGGTCTCCACTATTGCGCAAGGCTTCAAGAGATGTCAAGTACTCAACTTCCACAGCCCCGAGCCTATAATTAAATTAGGTGATGCTGATAAGTGCGTATCAGGCAGCGTGAGCGCAAAACTATCCACGGCATGAGTCACCTGCGCACTTGCCAACAGGCGGGCTCCATTTTGTATGGGTGGGTTTTCAGTTGCAGAGACCATGGTTTTTTGTATAGAGAAGCAAAGTTGAAGCAAAGAGTTGTTGTCAATATCCCCAAAGTTCAAAGAGCTGTGCGCAATTGATCCATTGTGGGGTGAGCGCTCGATAGTCTGCTGCGGGAATAAACCTTTTGTTGTCTCTCTCTCACTGGGAAAAAAAAACTGGGATGATACCTCTTTGCACCGGAGGAGTCCCCGTAGTTTGTGCTGGGGGTTTACCATGTTTATCCCGCTTTTCACTCTGCTATAATGTCAGAGCAGCGGATTCCCAGTTTCTGTCCTTCCGCAGATTGTAACTGCCCTTTTGAGGTTTCCTATCCAGAGGCAGAGCTGGGGGAGGGGGGTGGCTGAGGGGGCTATAGCCCTGGGTCCTTTGGTTGTAGCCCCAGATAGAAGCTCAGGATCTACAACCAAAAGACTAGCTAGCCCCGAGTCCTGACTGTCCCGACATTAGTGTAGCCGCAGATCTTTTCCAGACCTAGCAACACCCCTGGTGGAGGCATTATCTTATTTGGAAATTACTCCCACCAGGGGAGGCTGTATATCAGGGGAGGCTGTATATAAATATTAGAGCACACCACACACAATTGTCAGGCTGCGGGCTATGGCGCCAGATTATAGCGTCACACTCCCTAACCTGTATTCAATTGATAGATTTTCAGGCTGTGATTTCAGTCAGGCTCCCCATTGCTGTACAATCAATAACACAGATAAGCCGATATGCGTATGGCGCCAGTTAAATCCCACTGTTAATCAGTAATTTAGTCTGTGTACCTGTAAAGCCGGTTCAGCTCCTGGCTGCGGTACCAGGTCAGTTCGTCCCAACAAGGGAGGCTAAGCAGAATTGCCCGTTATCCCAGAAGCCCGCAAACACTATATTAACCATATGAAAGGTTGTGGAGAGGTCAAGCATAACAAGCAACAAAAATTACCATAATTAGCAGTTGATAAAATATCGTCTCAGAGTGCAATCAAGGCAGTCTTAGTGCTATGGTCGGTAGACATCTGGCAACCCACTGGTTTCGACAAAATATTAAAGCTGTCTTGTAATTACTTGTTCCAGTATTCCAGACATCCGTGGGAGACCAGCAATGGGACGGTAATTGACCAGGATATATGTGTCCAGTGAGGGCTTTTGTGTCACTATAGACTCTTTAAGCATTTGGGGAACAGCTCCTTCCATAAAGTATTTATTAATGAACTCCACAATTTGGATGGTTATTAGCTCTGCAGAATTGCTGGCAACCAAGGCCCGTAAATAGTCCTCTGGCCTACAAGTAGGCTGTAGAGCTTTAAGCAGAGGCAGAATGTCTGCTGCAGTGACAGGATCAAATCGAAATGAAGAAGAAGGGACCGTAGGGCTGTGTCTGGCCTGACATTCCTGATTCAATTTATGACTGTAAATATGTTGTAACACCAGAGCACTTTTCAGGGAAAAAATGAATTTAGTGCGTCTGTGTGTTCAAGAGAAGCGGAAAGCAATGATTGTCTGCAAGATGGATTAAGAAAAGATTACAAAATTTGAAATAGATGACATGGTTTGTATAAGCTTTAATAGGTAATTTCCCTAAATCCAGATTTCACCAGATTTTGTTTTTCTCCATCTTTTTTCTGCTTCACATTAGGAACGTTGAGTTGGTTAAGTGAGGGAGAGAACCAATGAGATTACACTTTCCTACTTTTAATGTTTCTCAGAGGAGCTATGGTGTTAGAGAGGTTAATAAAAGATTCTTTGAAACTTGAAGAAAAAATCCTAAGTCAGATTGCCATTACTATACATTAGACAGTCAGATATATTATTCTTAAAGTGCACCGACTGCAGTTCCTTGTGAACGTGGCAACCTTAAACTGATGAGGGCAGTTTTATTACTACTTATGAGATAATAAGAATTGATTTAAAACTTTTTAATAAAATGAACAGTCCATGAAACCTGATTTGTAGAGTCATAGATAAACAAAAGATCTCTGAAAAGAACTAGATCTAAACAATGTCCTTTCACATGAGATTGTTCATTGGTAACATCTAGTAAAGTCTTGTGAAACAAGAATGTCTTTAAGTTTAATTGCTTCTGCATTATCAGCACAATCCATCCAGATATTAAAATAAATCACCTACCAACACAAAGTGCTTAAAGGAAAGAGCCTGAGAGGCTAGATAGAGATCCCCGTTATCAAAGAAATGATTAGCTGGACCTGGTGGACGATGGCAGAGTAAAATTCTGATCATTCAGATACCGATCAAAGTAAAAGGTAGGAATAAGAAATCATAGGTATCATCCTAAGGATCAAAGCTAAGTGCTGAAATATTAAAAACATTTCTAAAGAAAACAGCTACGTCTTCCCCTTTTTTCACTGGGTGGTTTGACCATTTAATACAAACATTGGGAGGGGCGAGAGATTAAATGAAAGATATGCTATCATCGGTAAAGCAGGTTTCTGTAATAAAAATTAAATCCAAACTGGTTCTTGAATATAATATGAGATAATAGTCACATTCGCAATTGCTGCGCGTGAGTTAACAAGAGCACAATTCAAGCATAGACAAGAGACAGCATCCAAGGAAGCGGTCAGATAAGGTAGGTGCCACCAGTATCTATAACATGTTGGGATCCACTGTGGGCTAACTTTCCCTTATATTGGGTGCAGGGGGACTGGCATGTACTAGGGTCGTCTGGCACCCTAGCTATAACACATTCTGAGTTACTTTAGCTTGTCTCTGGGAGGATGGTCCATGACATTATCTAAGGTAAGGCTCTGTTTCCAACAAAGGGAGGACATAATGACACAAAGCATACAAAAAGAAAAATGTAAGTTAAATATTACATACCCTACTCACAACACCAAAGAAACAAAAGGAAAACATGGCACCCCCAGCTTTTCCCAAAGTGCCCCTGTCTTGACCTTGCATTCTCTTTTTGTGGGGAGACTCCCATACTCCATTTTACTCCCACCCCAGTCTTCTTGCTGGACCACTCATGTATTTACTCTCGTGCTCACTCAGAGATCATCCTTCTAATTCCACAGCATTTTTCCTCCTGCCCTACCATCTCCTGAGCTACTCCAGAGGATGACGTATAGGCATAACTGGCCAGAATTCACGTGGCTCGATGTTAACACTGGTGTTAACTTCTGCTTTTACTTTGCATTTTCATTGGGATTTTATTGTGTTCTGCTTTATTGGTGCACACATTATTTCTGCTACATATTTCTGCAATGTCTCACAGATATTTTATCAATGATCAAATTTTTCATTTATTGATAGATTCACATTTGTTTTTAATTTAGCTTTATTACTTTTATTTTATCACTGATTGGTGATTTGGTAATTTCGAAGTTTCATTAGAGGGACTTACTTCGTTGTTTGAATTTTAATTATTGTATTCAGATCATGTGAGGTGAAAACAGGTGTTCCAAGGCAGAGGTAAGCTCTGTCCCTTAAGCATCCCCACCAACCAATGTGGGTGAACGGCTGCTGGAACAAGATCTGTATCTCTGCCAGTCACACTACTTCCCAGGAGCTCAGCATGCTGACGCACCCCTGAGGGTGTGTGCCAGCCTCCACTGTGTTTGAAAGCCCTAGAAAACGACTCTTGTACCTGAGACTCTGGAGTGGGTCTCACAGCACCTGAGAGCCAAAACAGCCAGGCTATAAGGGGATTGTTAGTGTTTTTTATTAGTTTGTCATTTAAATTTGATAAAAGTCTTGTATTTTTGTAATGAAACCTTGGACGTTTATTTATATTGGTACCACAATACTATTGTTATTTGAATGCTTCTTGGCCTGCTCTTGAAAAGTATAGCCTACCCTCAGTCCATGCTTACTTAAAAAGTCAAAGGAAGTGTGCCTGATTCACCTTTATGTTTGAGATCACTGCTGGTTTAGTGATAGTGTGATGCTGTGTAGGACTTTAAAAAGCAATGCTTATCCCTGTACTCTCATTAGTCATTATGTCACATAGAGCTGATCAAAGCAGGAACAATTGCAGGAGTTTTAGTTTTGCATAAACCATCCTGTCCCTACTTAGCAGAGTGTTGGTAGCTACCACATCACCAGTGGACTACATGTGTCCACTCCTGAATCAGTCTAAAGGCTATTAGATGTTCTGCTGAGATTATGCTTTTCTGTGCTTCTTTGATTTGTCATTCTCGAGCTTTCAGTGAATTTCCAGGAAATTATTAAAAGCAATCATGTTCTTATTCATTCTAATTTGCAAGAATCTGGCAGAATTCTGTGAAATGTGTTTTAGGCTCTGGACCTATTTTTGTTTTCCTTTTTCTCTTCTTCTAATTGCATGTAATGGAGAAAATTAGGTGCGTTTTTTTCTTTACTTTCATTGATGTTGTTAAGTTATTTTAAGCATTTAGCCTAGCAGCGAGTTGTTCTGAACATTTCATTATGTCATCATTTTTCCAATGAAAATGTTCTTGGATGTGGGGACGTTTTTTGTGGGTGATTCAGCAAGGAGTTATCAAGGTCCTTTCTAAAAATGTAAAGCCAAATCTTTCTCAGAGGAGCTATGGTGTTAGAGAGGTTAATAAAAGATTCTTGGAAACTCGAAGAAAAAATCCTAAATCAGATTGCCATTACTATACATTAGACATTCAGATATATTATTCTTAAAGTGCACCGACTGCAGTTCCTTGTGAACGTGGCAACCTTAAACTGATGAGGGCAGTTTTATTACTACTTATGAGATAATAAGAATTGATTTAAAACTTTTTAATAAAATGAACAGTCCATGAAACCTGATTCGTAGAGTCATAGATAAACAAAAGACCTATGAAAAGAACTAGATCTAAACAATGTCCTTTCACATGAGATTGTTCATTGGTAAAACTAGTAAAGTCTTGTGAAACAAGAATGTCTTTAAGTTTAATTGCTTCTGCATTATCAGCACAATCCATCCAGATATTAAAATAAATCACCTACCAACACAAAGTGCTTAAAAGAGAGAGCCTGAGAGGCTAGATAGAGATCCCCGTTATCCAAGAAATGATTAGCTGGACCTGGTGGACGATGGCAGAGTAAAATTCTGATCATTCAGATACCGTTCAAAGTAAAAGGTAGGAATAAGAAATCATAGGTATCATCCTAAGGATCAAAGCTAAGTGCTGAAATATTAAAAACATTTCTAAAGAAATCAGCTACGTCTTCCCCTTTTTTCACTGGGTGGTATGACCATTTAATACAAACATTGGGAGGGGCGAGAGTTTTCAAGGTCCTTTCTAAAAATGTAAAGCCTTTTCTAATGAACATAATACATATTTTGAATAGGTTTAAAGACACTTGTTGATTGTCTCAGCAGAGAGGCAAGAATTGACTGGCCGCGCGGTCTTTTCTCCCCTTTAACCATCAATGACTTGATGGTTGCCAGTTCCAGTGCTTCTTGGCTTGGCTGCTACACCTTTAGTATCCATCCCTAACCATTGTAGATATATATGTATGGCACGGTACTTACATTTTTCAATGGGACTGTAATACGCCTAAGGGTACGTTACTGTTACATCAGAATTGAAATAATGTATCAAAGTCAAGAAAAGCATGTCCAAGAAGCACTGCTGTATATTAGCTGGCACCTACCAGCATTGTCCTGCATAGCTGCCATATGGTTTATTTGGACAGTGTCCTCAATTTTGCTAACGTTGTAATGGAATGAGACTGACAATTAAACTCCTCTATTCCCATTTCTAGGCAGGCATGCTACCCACTGGTGGGCAGTGAGAGAATCTTGCTTTGCTGTATGAGAAATCCAGCTATAACCCTAACAATCTGACCACGTTTAGGACTATTTCATGCCTCATGTCAGATACTTGATTAACAATGCCCTATAAATACCAGCTTTTCAGAGGCAACAGTCTACTTATAAATCGACTCTATAAATCTGCTTCTGCTGATTGTCATATAGGAGCAGAGACAGTCACAAGTCTGTGCTCACACTGCTCCTTCCTACTGGTCTACCAGAAGCACCACCCTGTTGGCATATGTTACTCTGTCAATTTGGTGCACCTATTTTTAATCTACATGTCCAAAACTCGAATCCTGATCAATTAGCTGGGTAGGTTAATACTCCTGTTACAAATATATGTCATTAGAATGGAGGTCATGGTTATGTATGCCAGCTATGCCCACATTGCCTTCCACTTACCTTACTGTTTACCTGTCGCAATGAAGATTACACCTGCTAATAGCCCAGGGAGTCTTGATTCTATTAAATACAAGGAGGCAAGCATTATGCTTCATCTTCATTTATTTTCTGTCTCCAGCAGTTTCAACAATAAACAATTTTTTTAACCATTTGTTTTGTTTTTACTTTTTTCAGTCAAACAACTACATTTCCC
Source organism: Ambystoma mexicanum (assembly GCF_040938575.1). Lineage (NCBI taxonomy): Eukaryota > Metazoa > Chordata > Amphibia > Caudata > Ambystomatidae > Ambystoma > Ambystoma mexicanum. The sequence goes on from NC_090924.1 coordinate 1,047,217,007, forward strand.
CTTTGCCCCACGGCCACTGTAGTCCCAATGTCCTGGTCACAGTCCTTCCTCTTCCTGTTCTCTCCCTCTTCTTGAATGCTCTCAACTGCACTCCAACTTGAACTAAACTTTGAAACTAGTCCAAACATGATCTCTGTGATTTCCATTGTCCTGTTCTACAAATCATCAGCAATAAACTGGCGGTCTTGCTCTCAAACAGCTTGTGTATCCTCATAACTTGAGTCAATTGTTCTTCTTTTCATCTCCTGATGGAAAGATACTATAAATCATATTAGGGAGGTGGATACACATCCTATTTCAGGAGAAAACTTATTGTGAGTACATTGTTATGCTTTTACATTAAGTAATGCTCGCCTCCTTGTCTTTAATAGAATCAAGACTACCTGCGCTATTAGCAGTGGTAATCTTCATTCTATGTCAAGACAGAGGCAAGCATTATGCTTGTTCAAAGCTCATCATAACTGTCTTTACCATTGACTGAACAGGGTGAAATAGAAAGTTCTAAAAGTAGTATCTCTTGCCCAGTCGGCTGCCCACAGAATTTCTTGCAACATAGCACCCTGTGCTACCGCTTTCGAAGCCATCACGTCCCTAATGGAGTGCGATACAAATGTAGTCATATCTATACCTGTTAATTGCATCACTTCTCTCACCCATCTTGCTATGGTGGCTGTCGCTACTGCCTTGTGAGGCTTTCTGCGCGCTATTAGCAATTGTGTCGTCCCCATCGACCTCATCTCTGCTGTCCTGTTCGTATTCTTTTACACAAGCAGCAACACACCATTTGGGATGCTCCTGCAGATAGGGGTACACTATTGTCGTTGAATCTGTCTTAGTCCTTCTAACTAGGGAGAAGTTTACACCTTCTGATCCGTACACCTTCCTATTCACATCTAGGGTTCTGACATCTGCTACTCTCTGACATGACACTAGGCATAAAAGCATTACCAGCTTCCCTGATGACAATTGCTTCAATTAGCGATATCTGTTCCCTGGCCAACTGGCTAGTAATCTCAGTACTAATGAAACGTCCCATACTGCATAATATTTTGGCTTTGGCGGTTTCCTAAACCTAATTCCCTTGAGTAGTCTAACTACCGCAACATTCTCTTCTACCGGTAATCCTTCTAAGGGTATGTGTGCGGATCAGTACACTCCAATTGTTCTATATGCTTTCCCGTCTTGGAGTAGTTCCACTAGGAAATTCAATATCTCTACTAAAGGGGCTGAAACATGATGAAGACTTCTCCCTTTGCACCATCGCGACCATCTATTCCAAGCTGTGTCATAGCTCCTTCTAGTCAAAGGCACCCACGACTCTGCGATGAGGCTAGCAGCTTGCGTCGAAATTCCAGGGAGATTCCAGCGTCTCCTGCTATCATACACACCATCGGCGGAAGGGTCCCCCTCACTCTCAGAGGATGATAGGACCCAACTGGGTCTGTGAAAAGGCTGTCTCCTGGGGGCAGTACTCTCGGGTAGTCTGTCACCAGCTCCAAGAATGCGGAGAACCATGCTTGTGACTTCCAGATCGGGGCTACCATTATCATTGTCGCTCTCTCTCTGCAAACTTTCATTAACACTCTGTTCATCATAACAAACGGTGGGAAAGCGTAGTGCGTCTCTCCTCTCCAATCTTGGACAAAAGGCATCTACGCCTGCTGTTGTCAGATCTAGTCTCCAGCAGAAGTATTTTCTCTTTTGCGCTTTCAGTCTGGACGCAAACAGATCTATGTGCATTGTACCAGCGAACCAGGGAGATATTCCACTACTACTGAGGTCCCTGATTCCAGGCAGAAGTGCCTGAAGTCTTTGGCTAGTTCCGCTAATAATTTGGACTTCGTCCCTCCTAAACGATTGATGTATCTGACTGCTGATATGTTGTCCATCTTCAACAGGATACACAAATTCACTCTGTCTTTCGTAAAGGCCCTGATCGGAAACGATCGGCTAATAACTCCAGACAGTTGATGTGTAGCTTGAGTGCTTCTGTACTACACTTGCCCCCACTCTCTAGCTGCCCACAGTGAGCTCCCCAGCCTGCTCTGCTTGCACCTGACTCTATCACCAGGTCAGGCTGGTCGCCGAATATGGCTTTCCCGTTCCAGGCGTCCATTTTCCGTAGCCACCATTCTAGCTCTGTTTTTGAATCTATGTCTAGAGGCACTAGCTGATGGTATTGCAGGCCCTGCTATAAGTGTTATTTCTTCAGCTGTTGAAGGGCTCGACAATGCTGGGGCCCTGGAAATATCGCTTTGATTGATGTTGCTAGTAGACCCACCACTCCCGATATTGTCCGCAGAGAGATTACACTTTTGCTGGGGCAAGTCCTTATTTCTCTTTTTATATCTCTTATCTTTCTGGCTGGTAATTCTAGTGTCACCTTCCTGGTGTCTATGACAAACCCTAGAAATTCTATCCTCCTCGCTAGTGTCACTTACGATTTCTCTTGATTCACTAGAAATCCTAGAGACGTTAGGAGGTCTATTAGCCAGCTTCTCTGGTATTGTGGCGTGTCTCTGCTGCTTGCTGCTTGCCATCAGCAGGATGTCATCCAGATATATTATCATCCTTATTCCGTTCTCTCTGATTGCCGAAGCGATCGGCCTTATCAGTTTCGTGAATGCCCATGATGCTGAGGCTAGCCCAAACGGCATTGTCGCTAATTGCCAGAATTGGCCACCCCAGTCGAACGCTATGAAGGGGCGATCTTCCTTTTGAACTGGAAACGTGAGATATGTGTCCTTCAGGTATCTCTGAGCTGATGGATTCCTTCCATCTTGAAGTGACGATAAATCACCCAGCTGTTTGTGTCTCTCAAATTTATCATGGGCCTTACTTTGTCTTTCCTGTGCACCAGGAACATGTTGCTTATGAACTTTGGGGTTCTGCTGCAGGGCTCTATTGCTCTTTTGAGTGCTAAGCTTTGCAGCTCTGCGTGTAGGGTTTCCTTCTCTACTTGCGCTGAGTGTAAGGGACGAGGGCGGTGGGATCGTGTGGGTGTTTGTGTAAATTCTAGCTGCAGTCCTCTGACAGTCTGCAGTACCCAGGCATCGCTGGAAAGCGCACGCCAATTCTCCCAACATTTCAATGTTCTCCTCCCTACTGGGGGATAAGTGTGCTTTCTCACCTGAGGGGAAGTTCTGTCCTCTTTCCTGTCTTCTGCCTCACCTTCCTCTCGGGAAGCGTCCTCTCCGGGGGAAGGAAAGCGTCTTGCTGCCGGTTCTCCCAATATTGGGCCCTGTTGTTCTGAGGCCTTCTTGTGGCTTGGTAGCGACCGGTTGCTTGGCCTCGGTACCGACCAGTCCCGGCAAAAACTCTTCTGGGTAATATTTTCTTTATTTAATCTTCAGCCATCTCTAAGGAGGTCCTTCCTGAAGATCTCCCCGAATAGCAGTCCCTGGGCTGTTTCCCCGCCTCGTAAGACGGTAGATTGCCTAGTGTGAGATCTATCTTAAGGAGCAGTCCTCTTCTGCGCTCAGATGATATGGTGCCATTGGCGTTGCTAGTAGGCATACTCCCCTCTGCGCCCAGTTAGCGAGGACCTCCGGGTCCACTTCTTCCCCTGTATCTCTTGCTCGTTCAGCTAAATCCATGACCTTTGTGAGGGGACCCGCCAGATCGAGCACATTTTCCTGGCTACTTCTCCAGGATCTGTCTATCACTTTTCTGTGATCTCTGGAAGTCTTCGTAACAAAGGCCTACATCTTCGGATCGAGCTCCGGTGCTTCTGCTACCTTCCCCGGTAGTTCAGGTTTGGGGCAATCTGCCTGCATCTCTGTCTTGCCTCTTTCTCTAAGGCTTTATATAACCTTTGGGTTTAGTAACCCTGGTGATGGCAACACTTATGAGGATTTAGGGTTTTGGATGTCCTCTGGCTCGAACATATCAGAGATTCCCTCTTCATCCACTGTGTTGTTGAGTTTCCTCACCTTTTTCTTAGGTGGGGGCTGTACCTCCTCTTCCTCCCCTTTATTGGTCTTGTCCTGAGAGGATCACGGGGTCCCTGTGGGCTCCTCTTCGAAGTCTTGTCCTTTATTGCCCATGTTATCTTCCCCTGGGTTGGTGGTCGTGAGGCTCGGCACTCCTGACTTGTGCATGAATGCGTCTTGCATTCTTATGAATGCGTTGGTAGCCTCCAGGGCCTTCGGTTCCTCCCCTTCTGGATGACCCAGGGGGTCAGAAGAGTTCTTTCTCTTCCGGGTCTTCTTACGCCCCTGTGGGTCCTCTAGCGTGACTCTCGTGGATGTGCTTTGTTTGGTTATTTTGCTCATCTCCTTCTGGCTCAGGTATGTTTCAATAGTTTCTAGCCTTTCCTGTAGGGATCTCACCCCTTGAGCCACTGCCTCTATTATTGAATCTGCCAGCACTTTCTTTTAAGCTATAGGCCATATCCTCTGAGTAGGCTGCCTCTTGCTCCTCTTCGCTCCACTCAAATTCTGGCATTCTCTCTGTACTGTGCAGTGCCTTGTAATACCTGATCAGGCGTTGTGGCACGCCGCATAGATCACTGTGGTTTAGATTGAGGCTGCATCTTGTGTCCTGAGCAGGCTTCTGTATAATGCCCTTGTGTCCCTGCTGATCAGCCTGCTACTGGCTGTGGGATCTCAGCGTAATTTCTGCTGTTATTGGGGCTTTGATGTTCACTATCCGCTCTGCGGGTGTAGCGCACGTTCTAAAGTGATCTTCATCTTCTCAGAGTATGTGTTCGTTCTCCGGTGTAAATGCATAAACTAACAGCCGTATGAGCACTAATTTCTGTGTGGGGGCCCCTCCTTTCGAAGGGAAGTGGCTCCTCACTCCATAGTGAGCTCCTCCCTCTGATTTACGCTAATGTTGCGCATGGTCACACTCCGTGAGCTTGGCTCTGCCCCTACGGGGGGGTGCTTGCCTGCACTCACGCTGACTGTGCAATCCCTGCTCCTCCTCCCTGCTCCTCCTTCCCAAGGGAAGGATATGATATGATATGGCATTTGTAACGAGCCTATACACAAGTGTTTCAAGGCGCGACGAGGCGGGGGGGACAAGGGGAGACAGACAACGATTTTACTAGGCCAGGTGTCATTCAGATCGCGCAAGTGCAAAGGGTAGAGGGAAAGGGAAAAGTGCAAGGGGGAAAGGGAGAGGGGAAAGTGCAGTACAGGGTTAATAGCATACAGCAAACAGGATAAATAACAAGGGCCAGCTGGTGGCAAGTGCGAAGTAAGTGCAGACAAGTGCTGGGAAGGGGGGCTGTAGGGATACAGACACAGTCCCGTAGTGCAGGGGTTGCCATGGAGGTAGTGCAGGGGAGAGTGGCTGGGCCAAGGACCGAGAACGGTGAGTGGCCCAGTTGCAGATTCAGTGCAGTTTCAGTAGTATTAGCAGGGGAGAGGGGGAGAGAAAGCGGAGGCAAAGAGGAAGTTTTTGAGGTGCTTCCGGAACCGGAGATGGTTCTCCTCAAGTTTCAGGGAGGCAGGAAGGCTGTTCCAGAGGGAGGCCCCTGCAGCGGAGAGAGATCTGCCCCCAACTCGTTGTTTGGAGAAACGGCTGACCATGAGGGAGTTGGAGGCGGATGAGCGAAGAGCTCGAGAAGGAAGATATTTAGGAAGAGAGAGTTGAAGGTATTTTGGCCCAAGGCCCTAGACGGCCTTGTGGACAATGCAGAGGGTTTTGAACTTGATCCTCGCAGTCACTGGGAGCCAGTGCAGTGATTTCAGTCCTGGAGAGATAAGGTCCCTGGGCTTGAGGCCAAGGACAAGTCTCGCAGTCCTGTTCTGGATGAGTTGCAAAGGGCGGAGAGTAGAGGCGGGCAGATTTAGATAGAGGCTGTTACAGTAGTCCAGCTTCGAGAGAACCAGGGCTCTAGTGGCAGGGAGTTGATGTATGTGTGTCTGAAAGAGGTTGGCTAGCACCTAGTGTGCCGAAAATGTGTCACGGGGCCGCCGAATCCGATGTGACTGCTCAAACCAATATAATTACGAAATTGTGTCGCACGCTCACAAATCCTCTCAAATCATAATACGTGTGCTGCGCAGGCTATCACAATGTACAATCTGCTTCTCTAGCATGCTGTATATGGCTATATAGGCAGAATTTACGCAGCTACTGATTAAGGCTACTTATCTGCATGCAGAGCAGGAAAGACGAGGGAAAGAACAGGAAGAGGAAGGACTAGAACCATGTGACCAGGATATTGGGACTACAGTGGGCCTGGGAAAAACATTTTTGGTTGAAAAAAGTGATAAAAACAAAATGTTCCAAAAATGGTTTATTGTTGAAACTGCTGGAGACAGGAAATAAATGAAGATGAAGCATAATGCTTGCCTCTGTCTTGACACAGAATCAGACTCCCAAATCTCACCGCCACAAACCTCCCAATCCCCACGCAAGCCTTCCTGCCTGCTTTTTTTGCTCCTTTATCCTCATGGCTCCTAACCCCCCTGAAATTAACGACATTACAACAGTGTCTGGATTTAAAAGTGTCATGAACACTGCAGTCGTTTTACTATGTTTTTCATTGCGCACATTTTTTAACCAACAATATTTTACTGATTTTCTCCCTATTCTATTGCCACAAAATGCAGGGGTGTTTGGGTAAGGCAATATGGGGTGGTGGTAAATTGTGGGTGGGTGTAACTGGTTGGGGATGGGGGATGTGAATCCACAGTGAAAAAAGGCACAGCAAAAAAACACAGAACTTCTTCTTTCCCGGAGCGAAGACCCATTAGTGCCAACACCCCCCACCAACCATCAACACTTGATTGCACAGCTTTTTATGTGTGCCATTACCACTACTGAAAATGAATTAAAATTAATGTAAACAAATATTGACACTATGGCAATGCGTATCATGCGGCAGTGCAACTAACAAAGAACTATTCATGAACCATACTCAAATATCAAAGCATCATCAATGAAGTGACCCTTTAGACAATACGATGACAAGAATATGTAGTCTCTGTATTCAAACACATAACGATATTTACAATGACAATTCAATAAAAAGGAGCAACGCAAATATATGCACAGCAATTCGAGACAAGTGTTAATTAAAATAAGTTATTCAGAGTATTTGCTCATTGACATTTGCTAATGTGTAAAGTTATACTTTGCATGTCGTAACCATTCCGAAAGGCCCTGAAAAAGCACATGCTCACTGTCCACCTTTGATGGTATGGAAGCGCAAAACACATGTAGGTCAAACGCACACATTTGTATTTGTTTAATTAAAATAGTATTTAATTAGGGCTCTCAGCAGAGTTGTAGTTTTTTGCTGTGCAAGACCCAGGTAACCCTGGTATTGGATGGTGCCTAGAGAAAAGAAAATCCTATTGCTATTTTAGTTAAATTCGTTTATTTGCAATAAGCATCTATTCAAATGGCAATAAGATGCACAAAATACAAGGCAACGTATATGACTACAGTGCTTTCATTATTTTTTATTTGTTTGCCCAATCTCAATGTTTGGAATATGTTTGAAATATGAATTCATAAGCACAACATATGTTTTGCCTTAGAATTTGGAAATTCTACAGAGCAAATGATTGAGTTTCTATTATTAGCGAAGGAAGACACACCCGAATCTGCAAACTGTAGAGCATTAGCATTAATGAAGATGCATTGAAAGACTGTCTTCTGATCAACCATTTAAAGTTGTCACTGCACCACTCAACAACATCAGCTTTACTGTAATATGTGCAATTTTGTGACAGTGTAACAGTTTGCAAGACACCCAGCACTGGGACTGTTACAGTCATTAATAAGCCCTTCATGCAGAGCAATAACTCTAAATAGCTCTAACTTATGTACTTAAGACATTTTCCACATTATATGGGGATAGTAAAACGGAGCACACTATTTTATTACAGGCACTTATTAAGAAGATGGAAAATGCCCCCAATGAATCAAAACTAAGGTCCTTACTGAATATAGAACCGGGTGTGGGAAAATCGGATCTTTCTCAAGCTATTGCAATGCTACAGAGTTATTTTGTTTCCCAAAATATGCAAAGATCCCCGGGAAAAGAGTCTGGGGAAAATGTGTCTGTCGCAAATTTTTTGCCTCCACAGGAGAAAGTGGTGGTGGGTTAGCTAGAGGGTACTACTAATAAAAATCCCCCTGAAATAACACCAACAGGGGTATGTAGAAAATCAGTAAAAAAAGTCTATTAGTCCGGGTGGAGGAAGGAAATCCAAAATTATGAAATCTTGAAATAACAACAAGAGAGCTTCTCATACGTTTTTGAGAAACTTAACTATTTTAACTATTTACGAAGCTTTTAAACTGACTGGTAGCCCCACAAGATAGGCTATGGGTCGGCAATCTTCTGCAAAAAACGTATTGGATCTGGAAGAGATGGATAGCTTGGTGGGGAATATTAGTGACCGTGCTATTGTGCTGATGGACAAAGTGGAAACACAGCACTGAGCAACTGAGAACAATTGTTTGTTGATTGGGAGGGGGGTGAGTGCTGATTTGGTGCAAGCGAGTGTGTCAACTGGAAGTACCCCGGCAACCTAAACTGATTGGGAGGGTGTAAGTGTTGGTGAAAATACTCATATTTCTAAAAATCAAAAGAATGGCAATGTGGGTAGCTTATCGGCACTTGTTGGCATGTGTGCCGGTTTGAATGGTGAGGATGGGACAATGAAACCCTGTGTTAAGGTGTGGAAATCGATTGGCATACAAACAGAACATAATGACACTGAAATACAAAATCGGAAAGATAATGGAATAGGTTCTAGAGTGCCTATGGTAATATACAAGGAGAACCCGAAAAATGATTGGGCTTGTGAATGCAGTCACAATGTGCCCTCTACTTCAGGTTGTGAAAAAAGGAGGTCAGTTGGAATTCATGCAGTTCAGAGTAGTTACTTCCAGAACATTAAGGATATTGCGGAGACCCTGCAAGTTTCTCAAAATATTTATGAAGAGCCAGTAATGGATTTCTTTATTTCAGGCGGTGACACTAAGAATCAATTTAAGGCTGTAAAAAATCAAGAAGATGGGTTCCCTGTGGGACAGGGTTTGGACTGCAACAGAGATGGTGGAACGGCTGCTTGGATTGCACCATTCCTGGTTTTTAGTGTATTGAAGGGAGCCTTGAATTCAGCCCAGTAGGAATGTAGTAGGTAGGCACAGAATAACCAGATGGATTCCATTGAGCAGATCAATAGAGGGTGTGACACGACTACAAGTGTTTTGATTTGAGCCAGCGGCTTTGAGATACGAGATGGTGCAGAGAATGGGAGGAGGTTGGGAATCACCCAGTTGAGAGATCCAGAAAGGTAAAGTCAGAGTGAGGCCAAACTGAAGAGAGAACAAAGACCTTATAGGATTTTGGTAGAAAGACTATTTCAAGATGGTAAGCAGTTAACACTGAATCATAGCCATATTTTGGCCTCCTTTACCTAGGTGCAAATCTCAGGGCAATATCAACAAAAGATAATGAAAGAATGGAGTTTATTGACTGCACTCAAAATTATGTGGTCATGCTAGATATTAAGCCTAGGATTGTCTTCGATACCATCATTAGAGAATATGTGCCTTTGAGACAGGTGGGATTTGATGCCATCAAATATATGCCAAGGGAATACTCTCCAGCTGCTCAAGGAGGTCCAATGGTTGGGGGAACATGCTTGCAAAACTTTCATATAACAGTCCCGCAGGTTGAAAGAGGTGAGAGGGAGGTAAATAGAAGTCAGTGCAGTGAGAAAGAAACAAGAGCTAATCTCGACTGGTCCTGGGTGACAGGAGCATTGGTGTCCTCTTCTAGACATCTGTACCGGCATCCCTGTATTTAGGGCTAACTCTATATTTACCACACTCTAGAGGACACAAACAATTGTTCCCAAATTCTAAGTTGATTTAACCCCTGTAGGTCTACAGTGTCTGATTAGAGGGTTTGTGGGTTATGCTTCAATAAACTTACTTAGAAAGAATGATGGGAAAACAAAAATGTTACGGCAGGCCAGAGGTATAAATGGGAGCAACCTTTGCCCCAGTAGTGGTCAACTTGTACATGGCACAATACGAAATGGACCACGTCAACTCCAACTCAAACCCCTACAAAGACAAAATAGTAGTATGGCGTCGATACATCAATGACGTGCTGTTGATATGGGACGGCACGGACACCGATTTGACTCTATTCCACCAATGGCTCAGTCAATGTAACAGACATATTAAATTCACCATGCAATGGGACGATCACACCATTGATTTTCTGGATTTCATATATACGACACTTTGAAGACAGAGCTATATCGGAAAGCAATGGACCGCAACAGCTTATTTCACTTTTCCAGGTACCACCCCATTGGATTAAAATACAACCCACTTTATGGCCAATTCTTAAGGATTAGGAGAAATTGTTTGGACAAAGCCACGTATAACACATATGCTGAGAACCTACAGAAAAGACTATTGGATAGGGGGTACCCCAAAAAATCCATAAAATGCATCATGAAGAGAGCAGCCAATACTAACAGAGAAATCAGTCTTACTCCAAAAACGAAAAAGCCACTGAACAGATTGGTGTGTGCAAATACCTATAGCCCACTCAGGAATCTAATCAAGAGTACTGTCAGTAAACACTGGCACTTGATTAAGAATACAGGAAGTTTGGCAAGAAAACCGCAACCGAAAGGAGAATCTAGTACACACATATAGTGTGTCCACACAAGCTCCTACAACTCTTTGGAACCTACCCCCAGTTAAGGGTCATTACAAATGCAGACACTGTGTAGCATGTAACTTCACTGAGACCAAAAAAGTGTTCAACCATGAGAACGTTCAGTGGGAACTTGCAGAACACACCAACTGCAACAGCAGGATAGTCATTTACATCATTGAGTGTCCCTGCAGCCTGTTATATGTTGGAAAACCCATCAGAGCAGTGAAGCAACAGATTTTAGAACATAGATCATGCATAAAGAATGAGGTGGCAGAAAAGCCCTTAGTGGAACACCACGCCGCTTGTAAACACACGGATATAGACCTAAAGTGTTTCGTGCTACAGAAGATGGCCTCCCAAAAAAGAGGTGTAGATGTCAACAAGACACTCATAAAAGTAGAACAAAGATGGGTGCACCGCCTGGACACAGTAAGAGATGGCCTCAACATCACAGTTGAGTGGAAACCCTTCATGGGCACCTAGGTGCATTACAATCATTCAATAACAGTGACTACACAGGGAGTGTACCATGAGAAATATTTCAGCAACAGTCACGTGAACCATAATGGACAACTCAGTACATATACTCTCCAACTGTGCCTCGTTGAAATAAGCTGGTGTCAGAAGCGCCCACTAGCACCTAGATGAACATATCCAGATGGGGTCTGGTTTAGCTAATCATCCACCAAGAATACTGACTCACAAGGTGCTTTTCCTGTAAAGTCCAATGTATCATGGTTTGAAATGTCTGAAGCCCTTACACCTGATGTTCATCTCTATGTTCATGTTTTGTGATTCAAGGCCAATCCATGTACAGACAGTAGCGGGAGAAGTCTAATGTCTATCAAGAACGTATACTCATTGGATGTCCTCTATTGTAAAATACAATTCAATATTTGTAAACCTGGCATCCCAAAAATGCAATAATGTCATATCGAAATCTGTGCAAGAATGCATGTGTTCACCTGTTTTTAACTATCAATTAATTCGATTAAGTATGCTATATGAGCCCTAATAGACTGGGTTAAACTAGCACTAACATATACACCCACAATGGTGCACCAGACTAAGCCTGACATGAGATCGCTCCAATATGGCTACCATACACATAAGGAGGGCTTCTATACAAAGCCGTCATATACACAAAAGCGTTACCAAGGTAACACAAATGCTCGGTGTCCTACCGATCGAGGCGTTTACTTTCTTTCTTGTTCAAGTTTTATAAAACTTGTTATGTTTACCCATGATCGTGACAAAAGTGAAGTTGCGAATAGTAGTGTTGCACTAGTCTTTCCCCACAGAGTATTCCAGCTCGGTTTTAAACAGTTTTCAAAAAGGCTGCATGCACATAATGCTACTATGACAACGGTGCACAGCGTTACTCTTCACAGTAAGTGGAGCAGCTACGCCGCTGCACACATGTGCGGGCAGTTACACTAGCTTTCTCCGACATTGTATTTCAGCAATGCCAGGTAAGGGTCCACACAGCCCCGGTCTAGCACGTGCACTTTGGCAGAAGCACCTTGGCACAAGCACCACTACAGTGAAAGGCCGGGAATTTTTTCACTGTCCCCCATAACCATGCAGATAGGATTGGGCCCTCTGTTTCACCACAGTCCGAGATAATCCAGGGGTTTCGGGTTGATAAACAAACCTTTATTTTTGTTTTTTTTAAAACACATTTTATTGATTTTGCATGTTAAAGAAACTTTACGTTACACATTAAAAACCCGAAACATTGTAAGACCTTACGTCAAACACGGTCCCTAGAAACCTTTCGTAAATTCTCACGCGTGCAACAAAGTGGGACATGAAAAGTCTTTCGCCGCTTACACAGAGTATTTATCAGATTGTACCTGTTCACCCCCACCCAACGTCCGACACACGATTAGTTGCATTGTTCATTGCGCATCCTCCCATTTTTGCCATATTTTGTCCGCTTTCCTCGGACATCCTCTCACTGTGTACACTCTACGTTCCATTATCAGACATATGTATACATCAGTGACCCATTGTTCATATAGCGGGCCTATTGCAGAGCCCCATAGCTTTGCAAAGTTTCGTTTGATTATGGCTGTGGTTGTTGAGACAAATTGTTTCTCATGTCTGGACAGATCCCCCTCATCCCCTATCCCGAGAAGTAGCAGTTTCGGATCTCAGTGTATTTCCTTCCCCAGCACACGCGAGAGTTCGTCACAGCCCTGCCGCCAGTACTGTTGGATGTTAGTGCGTTCCCACAGTATGTGGAAGAAAGTGCCTTACTCCCTATTGCAGCGAAGACTAAGTGGGCTATCACCCTTTCCCCATCTACATAGTGCCACTCTCGGGTAATATATTCTATGGAGTATTTTAAACTGTATAAGTCTGAGTCTAGCAGAGATTGCTATTTCACGGGGAAACATCAGGGCTATCACCCAAACTTCCATTTCAATAACCCCGACATCTCTCTCCCATTTCGATTTCAGATACAGGAGTTCTGTGGTGTCAAATAAGGTAATGACGTTATACATTATCGATGTAGTCTTAGTCAATCCTTGCCTGGACTATGTTCCTTTCAAGAGGAGTGCTTTCAGGCATATTCGCTAGCTCCGGGAGGTGGGGTTGTAGTTCGTGATGTGATTGTGTGTAGTGGTAGTGTTCAGTAAGTGGAAGGTGAAAGCGGGACACCAGGGCTTTAAAGGCACCAGTACGCCATCACTGAAGATGTCTCCAACTGTTTTGATCCCAAGGACCCTCCACATGTGCCAGCTCAGGAGCTTTTTACTTCAGGAAGATTTATGTTTCGCCATAGTGATTGTAGTGGGGTGATTTTTGTGTCCCAATCCATGTATTCATGTGCTGCTCTCCATACCAGTGCAATATGTGTCAACATGGTTTGGAGGGATGCCCGGTGTGTTTCCCTATACAGATGTTCAAGTTGGGACCTGCTTCGTTCATCTATGTTTGCAGCCCTAATGTGTGGCATTGATTCGTCTCCGTGCAGAAAGTCATTTACCCTTACCATCTGGGCGGCCCAGTAGTATGACTGTAGGCGTGGGAGTCCTATTCCACCCTCCCATATGGAACGTTGGAGGGTGCATAGTGCAATGGGGGGGGCGTCCATTGCACAACAGTAGCTTTCTAAGTATGCAATACATTTTTGGGAATTCCTTCGGCGGAACCTGTAGCGGGGAGTTTTGCAATACATATAGGAAGCAGGGAAGGCCCATCATCTTGAAAAGGGCCGCCCTTCCTAGCAGGGTCAGTGGGAGCAGGACCCAGTGTCAGACATCTTCTGTGAACCTTGCCATGATTGGGTGGAGGTTGTTAACCACGTAATCGCTGAGCTTGTTTATGATTTGTATTCAGAGGTACCGAAATTGATCTAGTTCAATACCATACGGGCAGTTCTCTGGCCTCGTAAAGTTTGTCCTATCTATTGGAAATAGTATTGATTTTGCCCAGTTCACTCGTAGTCCACTAAATGTGCCATAGCTACTTAGTAGGTCCGTTACTGTGGGGCAGGAGGTGTGCAGGTCTTTCAAGTAATTAGCAGATCATCCGCATATAGAGAAACTTTATCTTCCCAATCTTCCGCCCAGATAAAAATGACTCCAAGCTGTTGATGCTCGTAGCAGTATCGCCAGCGGTTCTATGGCCAAGGCAAAGATCATTGCGGACAGGGGGCATCCTTGTCTGGTCCCTTTCCCCAATTTAAAGGGTGTCGAGGGCCACCCATTTACTCTTATTTCCGCCTTGGGGGAGTCATACAGGAGTTGCATCCAGCTCATGTACTGCGGACCAAAACCCATACGGCACATTATTTCCCATATTGCCTCCCATTGCACAGAGTCAAATGCTTTTTCAAAGTCAATAGCAAGGCTAGGGGGCCCTGTGTGGTGGCTGCTCTTTCCAGTGCTGAGTGCAGCCTGTGGATGTTCATGCGGGTGGACCTCTGTGGCATAAAGCCACATTGGTCCGGGTGTATCAGCGTCGTTATCACGCATTGTAGTCAATTGGCAAGCACCTTTGCCAAGATTTTGGTCTCACCGTTGATGAGTGAAATTGGTCTATAAGAACCACATCGGTGGTTTGTCCGCTTTGGGGATCACTAATATTGTGGCCCTCTGAAGATCCGCAGGGAGACAGCCCTGGGTTTTGGATTGTGAGAACATTCACAGTAAGTGCAGGGCAATCTCATTTATTCCCAGTTTGCGCCACAGTTCTATCAGGAAACCGTTTGGCCCAGGTGTCTTCCCTGCTTGGAGTTCTGACATGGCTGTTGCCAGTTCTTTCTCCATAAAGTCTTTATCTAAAAGGGTCTGCTCATCTGGCTTGAGGGAGGGAAAGGTGATCTCATTTAGTATGGAGATGTCAATCAGGGCTGTGGGAGGTTTATACAGGTCTGCATAGTAGACGGCGAAGCCTTCAGCTATGTCCTGATCAGTTAGCAGTGGTTCTGGAACTTCTGTTCTGATCATCCGAACATGTCGACTACCCTCCTCTCTCTTTTCCAACCATGCCAACATTTTGCCCGCCTTATCTCCAGTCTCATATATTCTGGCCCGCATCTTTCTGTGGGCCTGTTTGGCACAGTCTAGTGCCACATTTTGGAGGCGTTTTTGGGCTAGCATCAGTGAGCGATGGGTTTCGGGCTCCTCAAGGATCAGATGGATTGCCTTGGCGTGTGTGACTTGCTGTTCAGCCTCAATCAGATCTCGTTGGTGCCTTTTCTGGTGTGCTGGGGTCCAAGAGATGATCTTGCCCAGCAGCACTGGTTTGTACGCCTCCGACAGCACTCCCAGGTCTTCCACTGATCCGGTGTTTATCTATAAGTACGTTGTTGTTGCTAGGCGTGCCTGTTCTATTAGTTCTGGGTAGCCCAGATAATAGTTGTTCAAGCGCCACGTGGGCGGGGGTGTGGTCTGTTTGTATTCAGTTCAATCAGTAGGGGGGAATGGTCCGATATGCCTTGGGGTAGTAAGGTTGCCGTGACTGCCCTGTGTATGTCTAGTGCCGAGAGGAAGAAATAATCCAGTCACGATAATGAGGCATGTACCCCTGAGTGAAAAGAGTATTCCCTCTCACATGGGTGTAGATTCCGCCACACATCGCGCAGCCCTAATGCAGCAGTGAATGTAGCAAGTTTAGTGCGGGTGGCTGGATCTCTCCCTCTCAGGTGTGTACGGTCCATTACTACCTCCATTACTTCATTGAAGTTCCCGCCTATTATCATGAGATTGGATCCATCCTAGAGATTAGCGGCATGATGTCATCTCTCAGTGCGGGCAGCAGCACTGGGGGTGAGTACACCACCAGCATAGCATAATGACCCAGTGATGTACACAAATCTGCCACTGGCGTCCTGTGTCACATCTGTAAGGGTGAAAGGCAGTTTTTTGTGTACTAGTATGAGCACGCCTCGGGGACCCATGGTAAAGCCAGCGTGTATAGCCAGCTTATAGTTGGTGCGCCTGAATAAGGTGCACGTGGTCCCTGCCAGGTGTGTGTCGGTCAGGAAGTCCAAGAACTGAGTGACCAGCCATCTTTTGACCCCCCCATCCAGCCCGTTAACGTTCCAGGGCAGGAAACGTAGGGTTCTAAAATCTTCTGCAGGGGGGGCATTCAGTATGGGAGTTGGGGTGATGTGCGTATTCTCCCGCATTGCTCGCGGGTGTAGTGTCGGTTGGTTTGTGGTGCGCAGGGCATTTACAGGATATGTATGCGTTCACTTCCAGACCCAGCAACTAACATAAACATTAACAGTTAACCAACCCTTTCCCCACCCTATACTCTGCCCAACTCAAAGCATCTGTCGCCCGAACATTTAATAACTACTGATGTCAGCCAGGACAGCTGAAAATCAGGCAAACAAAATCCTTATTGAGTGTTGTGCACTTAAGGCAGTCTGCAGGGGGAGGGAAGTGGCACCCTCTTAGCAGCCGCCATATTGTCTTCCATCTACATTTAGCCTGTAACATTGCGACCCATGTACACCATCTCTAATCTATTATGATAGTGGGGGCATATCACCTCTTAGGTGGTCGACCCCTTCATTATGTGGGTTTACTTCTGGTTGTTGTATCGGTGGTGGCACTCTCTCTTGCCTGGCCCGTGGGTTCCTTTGTCTGCTATTTCTCAATGTTCTCCAGTGGCACTTGTTACAGTACATGCTTAGTTACATAGACATGGGTAATATATATATACACAATTACAATAGATATATTACATTTCTGGTTATAATACAGTATGCATGGCATGGTATAATATGCATGGCATGGGTGGAGGAGGCGGACATAGTACTAATTGAGGAATGTGGACTTGAGGTTGTTGCGGAAGGCATAGATGGATGTTTCGGCTCTAATGGTGGCAGGGAGAGAGTTCCAAAGTTGTGGTGCAATGTATGAGAAGCCTAGGCCTCCAGCATTCACTCTCTTGATGCGTGGTATGTGTAGCTGGTTGGTGTACTGAGCTCTAATAGGGCTGGTGGAGGTGGTCCTTGATATTGCTTCAGATAGGTATGTAGGAGCAGTGTTGTAGAGGCATCTGTGAGGATTGTCAGCGTAATTCGGTCTTTGACCTGAAGCCACCGTGCTGAGCGTCTGGCTTGTGATATATGGTCCTTTCTGGGGATGCTCATAGCGGCTCTGAGGGCGTTGTTTTGTGTGATTTGCAGTCTGTGGATGTTTTTGGCAGACGTGCCAGCTAGGAGAGCGTTACAGTAGTCAAGTTTAGCGCCTATAGTTGCTCTAGCTACGGCCACACAGTTGGGGGCGGATAGGTAGGGTTTAATGGCGTTGATTAGTTTAGTGCTGAATGCTGAAGCAGAGGCTATGGCGCTGACTTGTTTGTTATTTGATAAGTTTGCGTCAATGTGAACACCTAGGGTCTTGACGGACAAAGATACAGATATGGTGG
This sequence comes from Ambystoma mexicanum, assembly GCF_040938575.1. Taxonomy (NCBI): domain Eukaryota; kingdom Metazoa; phylum Chordata; class Amphibia; order Caudata; family Ambystomatidae; genus Ambystoma; species Ambystoma mexicanum. The sequence continues at coordinate 1,047,234,561 of NC_090924.1, forward strand.
AATTGTCAATGTTGAAGTTGGCGTATTGGGGGCTTAGCTTCGATATTGTGTTTTTTTGCCCAAGAATGAGGATTTCAGTCTTTTCTCCGTTGAGACAGAGGCCATTGATTGCCATCCATGCTTGGATTGTAGCATAGATATTTCTGAGGTTAGTGGCGTCTTGGTTGTAGAGTCCAGTTAAGGGTCTGAGTACTTGAGTTTCGTCTGCGTAGTTGGTATAGGCCACACCAATGGAATCAAGTAAGTCGGAAAGGGGTTTTGTGAAGAGGTTATAGAGGGTGGGGGCTGTACAGGAACCTTGGGGGACACCGCAGTTTATAGTGGTGGGGTCTGCGTTTGCTGTGTCGGAGTAGACCTTCATGGCTCTTCCTTCGAGGAAGGAGGTGATCCAGGAAGCTGCTTGTTTGGAGAAATGGGCTGCATGAGTTAGGTGGGTGGTAAGTGTTTGGTGATCTATCAGGTCAAAAGCAGCTGATAGATCAAGGAGGAGGAGCCGGGCCGGTTTGCCTTTGTCCATGATTTGTGTAATTTGGTTTTTTAGGTCTAATAAGGCGGATTCTGTTCCATGGCCGACCCGGAAACCAGATTGCCTTTTGCCTAGTATGGAGATAGCTTCTATGTATGACTGGATCTGGTTGTGAGCTGCTTTGTCCAGAATTTTAAGGAGGAATGGCACTGTCGTTATCGGTCTGCAGTTGTTGGGATGCGCTGGGTCAAGAGTGGCTTTTTTTAGAAGTGGCCTCACCCAGGCTTCCATGAGATTATCCTGGACCGTTCATGTTTGGACAGATGTGTTGATGAATGCAGTAATCAATGGAGCTAAGTCATAAGTGCATTCCTTGATGATTTTGGGAGGGCAGATGTCTGCTTTGCAGAGAGATGGTTTGAGCTTTTTGATGAGGTTAAGGACCTCAGGTTCAGTGACATCTCTGAAGGCGAATCGCGTGTGATTAAAATTGTTACGTTTGTCTTGTGTAGGGCGGTTGGTTTTTTGGTTTGGGAGGGCCTAATAGTGGTTTTGTATTTTCTTCTGGAGGAGTTTTATTTTGTCAAGCATGGCGGTCTGAATGCTAGCGCACCAGGCTTTGTCTTTCGTTATCTCGTCTGCCGCAGCCAGTGGTGTAACTAGTTCATTGAAGATTGCGAATAATTCTTTGGCTTGGGAGTTAGCCTTGGAGATCCTATCAGTGAAGGAGTTAGATTTTGCTGTTAAGATGGCTTTTTTGTATTGGAGTGCTAGCTTTTTAAAAATGCTCTTGTTTAGGTCACTGTGATCTTATTGCCAGTTTTTAGAGCCTGGCGCTTTTGTGCTCGGATGGTTTGGAGTTTGTCCGAGAACCAGGAGTTACAGTGAAATGATTTTTTCCTGAATCTTAGCTAGTGTCATGCCCAGTACTCTGTCCGGTGCTCATGTTTGTGGTGATGGGCGACGGTGGCCGTGAGTATTGTTCTTGTGGGCTGGTGGGCTTGCTATGACTTGCAATTCGCTGCCTGTACTGTTCCCCTCTATATGTCCAGTTGCACCTCACTTCCGTCAATGCTGGGAGTCGTTGCAGCAGTGTCTCGGCACCTCGGCCATCACCAGTTCATTGGTTCTTTTGTAGAAGACCCACTGCACATTTACCGGGGTACGGATACCTATTGTTCACAGTGCGGCACTGTTCACGACAGCTTCGCGTAGTACAGTGTTTCCACGGGTGCAGTTTGGTTGTGGATGTCACTTGTGTTTTTATTTGGGGGGGGGGTATGGACCCACATTTTGCATGGGGATGGTACCCACAGTGTTGGTGTGCCGTCTCAAGCTCAGGTGCTCCAGTCGCTCTTTTCCCCAGGATCTGTGCCAGGAGTGTATTGAAAGTAGCACAGTTTCACTTGGGCAGTATCACCATATGCGCCCAGGGACTCAGCTCCGCCGCAGTAGTGTGTCAGGCCTGGGTGTCTTCTAGCTTGCAGTAGTTATCCCCACAGAGGTGTGGCCTCAGTATCTAGCGTAGACTGCAGGCGTCTGTGTCTCACGCACACTGGGTTCAACATGCACGCAGGACTAGGTGGGGGCAGGGGGCTTCCCTTTGTGCCTGGGGTTGATTATCTTTCCCACGAAACTGCAGTTTATTTCAGGGGCATCTGGCGTACTCGCGGGCCACCTACCTCTAGGTGAATTGTGCACACGTCGCCTCTGGGCAGGGTTCATTGTTTCTGTTCCGCTTCAATGAGATGCGAGGGGACATCACATGAAACAGACGCTGCGGGGTGACCATGGGTGACCGCAGGTCTGTGTATCGCTCCTCGTTGGTGTGGCTGGACGGTGTCGGGTCGCGGATCACCCCAGAGGGCCCTCTTTGTGTGTTTCCATGTTTGCATTGTCCTACGCCGCTCCTCAGTATGCTTCCTGTAAAGGGGCACCTCGATCGCTCATCTCGGGGGCTTGAAAGGCAGGGCAGCCTGGGGGTGCTTCTCTCCAGGTACCGATGCAGCTGATCGGGTGCCTTCACCCACCAGTCTCAGAGTTCGGTGTCTGCTTTCTCAGGGGGCTTTGCAGGGCCGCCCTCGGTGTCTCTCTTGACTATGGCCGCGCACTCGACCCAAGCAGGCAGCACTGTGTCACAGGGTGTTACTGCGGCTTGCAGGTTTTTCGTGCATGTCCAACCACAGCTTCCTGTTTTGTATTGGGTCTTTTCGCTGGGTCTCTACCTATTCATCTGTGTTCTCTGCTTTTCCGGCTTAGCGCATAGTGCGCAGCCATCTTATCCGTTCAACTTTGCAGTCCCGGGTGTTTCATTCTGCAGTTTAAAACTTGGTTCAGCGACCTTCTTTGAAGTTCGTTCGGCTTGTGTGCATTCTTGCAGCCCTTATCCTTCAATCGAAGCGGTTTCCGTCATGGATTTGTGCGGATTGCAGGGTGTTTATGCAGGATGTTTTTGGCAGCCGCTGGAGCTCCGGGGATTCACATCTGCATAGCTTTGCTGCTGGCCACGCCCGACCAACAAACCTTTGACCACTTTAATTTGGCATTCACCTCTAACACCACATCAATGGCACAATTTGTGCCGCGATCACTGTGACCACAAACTCCACACCGATTATGGTACAGTGGCGTTGGGTTGGCACATGTGCATAACAGCATGCAAACTCTTGAAAATTAAACAAACAGACCGCTATCTTGATAATCTGGGATAGGACACCATGGGAATCGCCTCACTAATTAGCATATTGAGCCGAAATAAGTATTATTTTCCGATAATGTATTCTCATAATGATGCCTGAATGAACTCAGGTCGCACTGATGCATATACATATCGCCTACCCTCTATAGTAATCTGACAAATACTCACGCAAGCGCAGCAGCGTACACGATTACCTCCACCATATACCGAGAAGGGGATCATCCAATATTCTGCCGTGATCAATACACAGGGTAAGATTTGTCCCAGTAACAAACCAATCACTAGTTCAACTCCACTCAGAGTACTAGCCCACATTTTCTGTCACATGGGCAACACAATAGTTGTCTTCACAGATTCGTAGCACAATTTACACCTGTCCTCAATGGGTATCATAGACCCATAACCACTTCCACTGTTCACTCATAGGAACACTGAGAGCAAGAAAGATCAGCATGGCGACATCTTCTGCCCCATAAGTCGAAGTGGTTTTTGAAAACACTGCGTGAAAATACAAGAACATGGTAAGAATTACTATTTCCCTCCTTTTGGAGGAAGATACCTCCTTTTTTCAATAAATATGCATTAAATGCAATTTGTAAATTATTCAAATCAGTATCCGAACGAATACACTCTCACACATCCATCTCTGTTCATTCCTTGATAGAGAGAAATAGGACTCCGTTATCCAACCCTTCCTCTCCATCCTGATGAAGACCACCCATCTCTCAGCAGCACAGATCAGCTCTTAATTGGCCGAAACAAGTTTGTTTTGACATCCCCTCCCCAGTGTTAAATGTCATTACTGCAAATGTTGTAATGTGATTTACATTGTCTTTTTATGTTCAATCTGATCACTGTGATCCTGAAGTGCTGTACAGGACTGTTTTTGTTTTTTTTAAATGTATGTCCAGGCTTGGACAAATATTAATGTATCATGTTAGTATATTGTATCTTCACTAATGTATGTCCTGTCAGAATTTTGTTTCAAAACTTATGTATGCATTTAAGCATTTGGTAAAAACTAAAACGTATGTTATCCAACCTCAAAGAATGGCATTCATCATATGAATTGAATGATTATTCACTGCATTCGGTCACCCTGATCATTTGCTTTTTTCAAATAGGTAACAGAAGGCTGAAGATAGTGGATAGCCTGATGGCTTTCCACTTCTGACCCGACCTAACAAGAAACAAAGGAAGGTTTATTTTAAACCAATACGCCATGATCCATGGAATTATTTGCGTAGGAAATAGGGGACTTGCGCGTCAAACTGCAGGCGCAATCATGTTCGTCGATTCATGGGATTGAATGCGTGGTACATTTCCAGGACTTGCGTGGAATTTGCACAGGCTTGGCATGTCTCTGCGAGCCGATGAGCGCCTTGTGCCAGAGACTACGCAGACCATGGGCATGGCTTGCGCAGAGGGCTGGGAAGGGGGTGGAACACAGAAAATGGTGGAGAACATGTGAAAACGTGGGTGTTAGAAGGGACAGCAACCATTCAGTCCCCCGCATGCCCACAATTGCGCCAAATGACATGTATTCACAGAACCACCCATGCAGCCTCTCGGCAGAGGAATTACCACGCAAATCCCTTGATCTATACACCACCTGAAGGCAAGCGTACAGAAAATTGTGCATAGGATTCACCGTGCAGAGGTGGGATCAAATGTTGGATTTAGGTGTATGTGCATGCTGACGGGGTTCGGGTCTAACTTCGGGAAGCACGTACACAGTGTAGCAGGGTGCAGGAATGGTTTACAGGGATTTGCACGCAGATTTTCCCGAGTTACAAAGTATCATACGCATGTTGTCGGGTGCTGGTAACAGTTACGCGGGATGTTGTGCAGGATCCCCAATCTGCAGGTCTGCTTACGGGGGACCCCATGCACCAGGTTGAGTTGAGTATGCAAATGTAGCTATTCTAGGGGTTTATCCTTTGCATGGGGGCATGTGGGAGCCTTGCGGGTGCGACCTGCGAATACAGTTAATTTGCGCAATAGATTCCATGAACACACAGGGCGCACATTTTTTATTCTGCGGGAAGGCTAACGCAGTGTCGTTCTCGGCGTGCAGCAAATGCAGCAGAAATGCACACTTTTCCATGAATGCGGTTCAATGTTTTCCCCCTGATTGTACAAAATGAAGATCTTAAAACGCGAATACTGTACATTTTCTCTGGTGCCACACATTACGTACTGTGAGAGGAAGATTATTTTCCTGTCCAGTGGTTCGCTGGGAATTTGTTAGAATTAGATAAAGGGGCTGATTCATGGAATTATTTGTGCCGAAAAACGGGGATTTGTGCGCCATTCTGCCCCCAAATCCCCATTCATTCATGCCATTTCTTTTATACAGAGTGAACATTTGTGGTTAAGGATGTTAGGGATTAATTGTTGCAATGGGAATAGGGCTAAAGTGGAAGGCTATGTACGTATTAATTTACGTGAAGACTGTGAAGACTGTGGCCCTGATTCATGGAAAAGTGCACAGGGATCCTGCAAAGCCTGCGTCCCGAGAACGACTCATGAAATTGTTCCCGCAAAGTAGGCCTATCCGGAAGTCACGGTCAGAACGCCGCGACACGCCCCCAAGCAAAGCTAAACAGCCACATTTACCTACCTTTGTGGCCTCCTCTAGTGCAAGCATACACACCACATGAAAAATGCATATGGTTCCCCACAACCAAGCCAGCACCTCAGCAACACTGCGTGGGGTCCCCCTGTAACTGCAAACGGCACCATGAGAGTATGAATACCGTTTCCGGTAACTCATGTCATATTTTGGTCAAACTGCATGCAAACCTCTATAAACCGGTCCTGTACCCCACTACACTATATAAGTGCACCCCTAAGTCCGATCGGAACCTCTCTGCATGCACGCACCCCTAAATGCGACATGCAAACTCACCTCTGCCCCATCAATCCTATGCGCAAGTGTCTGTATGCCTGTCTTTCCGTGGCGGAAAGATGGAGGGCTTTGTGTGGGCATTTCGTAGGTGCGATGTTGCACGGTCACATCCATGAATATAGTTTTTCACGCTCATTTGTGGGTGTGCTATGGACTGCCTCCAGCCTGTCCCTTGTAACACCAACGTTTTCATTTGTTCTTCCTCATTTTGCGGGTTTTATCCCCTACTCAGTCCCTGTGAGTCTCACGCAAGGCACTTGATCGATCGCAGAGCCGTGCCGAACATGCGCAAAGTCCATGCAAAGTAATAAAAGTGCTCCGCAGATGATTCCATGAATTGACAAACAGGGTTTTGTGTGCGGTTTGGCGCACAAAGTCCCTATTTACTGCGCAATATATTCCATGAATCAGGCCCTGTGTACAATTGTGAATATTTGAGATGGGGATTTTTCACTTTGTATTTTTCTTTGCTTTTAATATAATGAAAGTATGTTTTAAAATGTTTAAAATGAATTGAAAAATATGTTGTGGAAAGTGCTACTATAATTTTAGAATGATAAATTGTTAAGGTTGAAATACGGTTAAGGTTGAAATACGCTTTAGCCAATAAACAATTAATAAAAGTGTGTGCTGAGTGTTTCGAGCTGCCAGTTTCTTTTTGGATTATTGTCTGCAGTCTTTCTACACCATCTATCCTTGGAGGTGGTCTGGATATGGTCCTTTCACTATAAACACTCCTCTCCCTAACAGAGCGTCTGCGGAGTGTGCACTGGGTGTTCCGTGTTCAGTGCTTTGGTGGCAAAACACAGACTCCTGTTGCAGAAACCGTTCTTGGCCCCCTGCAGTAAAGTCCACTTACCGAACCTCTGTGGATGCAGTATTGTGTATATATAAGTTGTTACAGTTCACATACAGTTTATATAACAGAGGGCTCTCTGTCCCTTGACATTTTGTTGCCTTGACCATCAACATTCATTGTCCCAGTCAAATAACGTGTTTTGCTCTGCACTGAATTTTCTTCTAGAGAGAAGCCCGGAAACGGGACTTCGATTCCCTGCCCTTTATTAAGTGCACATTGACTGTCGGCTGGGGCTGTCAATTCATCCTTTGAACCATGTGTTAAACTTTTTGCCCTTCATTAAGTACACGGTAACCGTTGGGTGGAGCTGTTTAAAATCTGTGCCCTTCATTAAGTACAGAGTGAATGATGCATGGGGCTGTTGCTTCATCTTTTGAATCGTGTTTTAAACCCTTTGCCCTTTGTTAAGTGCACAGTAATTGAAATGGTGGCATTTTTCTCATTACCATGGGAATTGTGGAATTGTGGCATTTTTTCTCCCTCTCCAGTGCAGTGTGAGCAAGTGCCTTCCAACATCCAGGCACTTGCTCCTGCACCCGCATGTACTCTATGTGGATCAAAATCCACTATAAAGATGGGCGCCGCCATCCCCTACTCGAACCCTACCTTCGGGAGCATCGAGGAACCATGAGACAAAATCCAGCCAGCTGATAGGCTGATGCCCACAACTAATTACAGCACCCAGCTGAGCCGGGAGGCAAAGCCGGGCCCTCTACAAAGGCCTGAGTTCAAGGCCCCTGTATCTCCCTGTCTACCCTGGCTGCCACCCCGCTTCACCCCCATATGGTCAGAGGTCCAAGACTCCTGCATTCATCAAGACCAATGAAATAGGACTCCTAGTAGCCCTCCCACCATGCGCTTGACCACCTTGGTGCTACCCCCATTGGTTCAGATGCCCACGATCACCCGGGGCACATGAGGGCCCCAAGTATTCGTACGGCTCTCTATGGCACTCTGCCAAAACCCACTTACTGCCTACCCAGCCTCCGGATACGAGCTGCACACCGCTGCACCTTTTCCCCCACCACCAACAAACCCACAATGCTAGCCACCGCGACCTATCTTCCCCACACAGGTATTGCCACCCTCTATGAGGCAAAAAACATTATCTGCTCCATTAACCCCCTACTGTTGACTCCCACACAATGAGCACAGCTGCTGAACCATTCGGGCATCTGCTATGCCTCTCCTACAAGCCGCAGGCTCCTTGCTGGCACCCTTGACAATGTTAATCTCCAGGAACTGCACAATCACGCATATTGGGCCGCACAGCGGAACTCCTTAGAACTCCCACACCTCGCTCTTACTTACTGCAACACCCTGTAACCGAATAATATCCTCTCACCCCCAGACCCTCCTTAATGCGCCTATTGCCATTAAGATATTCAAAATCTGTATGTGCTCGGTTGCTGCCTGCTTTCACCTGCCCATGCCGCAATTCGAATCGAATCTGTATGTGGCCAGTTGCTGCCTGTTTTCACCTGCCCATGCCTCAATTCGAAGGGTATGCCGTCTGACCCTCCAATGCCTGCCCTGGCTCTCCCTGCCCCTCCTCTTACCACCGTACCCAACCCTATCTGCCAGCACTCTCCCTTTTTCTATCCTCCATGCTTGCTCCTGGTTGCTTGAATTTCTTCGGCTTTACCTCTGCTCACCATACTCTTCCGATTCTCAGTCTACCCCTACTTATATTCTGTCCCTGCCTTGATTCTCTTCTCCTCTCCTCAGTCAATGTTCTTACACTATCATAAATGTCATCAGGCCTAGTACGATAGTCTATTGTTTGTTCCTCACCTTCCCCCCATCCTTCCCTCATTTTTGTTCAATGCTCTTGCAATATCTGAAATGTCATCAGGCCTAGTATGATAGTCTATTCTTTGTCCCTCACCTTCCTTGCCCTCCTCATGCTTCCCTAATTTTTTGGTCAATGCTCTTCCACTATCTGAAATGTTGTCTGGCCTAGTACAAGAGTTTTTATTTGCCCATTCTTAATGTCTCAAGGCCTTGTAAGAATGCCATTGTATTTTACCCTTGTACCCTCCCCCGCCTTGAAGTTCTTTGGAACATGTGTGTATATGCGCTATATAAATAAAATATCATTTCATATAATAACCTACTAGGCATCTGCCAATCAGGCTTCAGACCCAGACACATCACTGAATCTGCCCTCTTTGACCTAAAGATCCAGCTTGACCACATTAGAGACAACATGGAGCTTGCCATCATCCTCTTATTAGACCTCTCAGCAGCCTTTCATTTGGTGGATCATGCAATTCTCTGCCAACACCTCACCACAACCTTCAACCTCTCACCTGAAGCAACATTATGGATCTAATCCTTTCTATCTGGCTGATCCACTAGGCACCAAAGTAGCTGCCCCCATCCCTGTTATCCACGGCATCCCCCAAGGCTCCTGACCCTCCCCCACCTTATACAATATGTACACCAAGCCCCTCTTTGACCACCTATACAGCCTCAACATAACATACACCAACTTTGCCGATGACACGCAGTTCCTTCTCAGAATCACCTGCAACCATGAGGTAGACTCTGCCAACATTAACTGCATCTTCAGCATCATCCAGGCAGGAATGGCCACCCACCATCTTTGTCTGAACAATGATAAAACAGAGCTCCTTATCGTGGGCTCCTCCCACCAACTCAAGCACCTCAGTCCTGCTTTCACCTCCTCCTGCATCGACGTAAACACTCTCCCTGCATCCGCCTACGTCAAAGCACTAGGCATTTACCTTGATGGAGAACTAAACATGCAGAAACATGTTAAAGCAATCACCTCTTGTAATGCTTACCCCACTAAATCAATCAACCTCTCCAGAAAATTCCTCACCCCTAAAAACAGCCTCACCCTAGCTAGGGTCATCAGAGGTAGTAAACTGGATTATTGCAATGCCACCCTAACAGGTACTTTAACCAAAAAACAATGACAAACTCCAATTGTTCTGAAATAACACACTCACAGCAGTCTGGGGCCTGAAACTCTCTGATCATATCTCCTAAATCTGATGAGAGGTTGAGTCCATGGACCGTACGACTGTGAGTACGGTTACCGCCGATCTCATAATAAGGCCCATAGTCATATCCATTTTGAGTGCTCTCAAAACTCCTGAAAACAAAACACCTGCTACCTCCTCTTCCTGTACACCACACCCAGTAAACCTGATTGGTTAATCCCCACAGTCCCCTTTCCATACCAGCATCCTTAAAAGACCCAGATGTGCACATGCCGTCTTCAGACTACCATGGTGTCCACAGACACTGCATTCACTGAAAGGGGTGGGGGAATTTAAACTCAATTGTAGTTATTTATTCTTTAGTAGTAGCCTTTTTTTTCTACTTTTTTTGGGTTTGTTAACAAACACCTTTTTTTTTTGCTTTTATGTACAGTAGAACTAGTCACTGTACCCCCTCCAGTAAAATTGTCTTACACAAACTTTTTCAATGCCATCCTAATATTGTAAAGAAAAATAGCATTTCTGACATCAGTAAAATGAACTCCATCTTCACAAAAAATGGACCCCATCAGACCTTATATTGTCATTGTCAAAAGATGACATTCCTGCAGAATATGCAGAATATAAAAAAAGCAGATACAGCTTTATTGACAAACTGACTCAATTATTTTATTTCTGGACTCAATGATTGCCTCTGATTCATTTCAGAAAAAATGATCTTTGCTGAAGGAAACAGTTCCATTAGGCTTTTCAAGACGTCCTTCAGAGCAACCATAAATTAGTCTTAGAGTAACATTACTATAATACATTAGAGTAACATATCCCAAACTGTCCCCTCCACAATGCACAATTACAATGTACGGACATCAAAAATGAGCCATCCTCTGACAACATGAGAACAAGCTTGCCGAGTTTATGCCACAAACTGCATGCCACAAAACTTCCACTTCTGCCAATCCAATACTTCCAAAGATGCCATGATTTTCAGCATACACCTTCAATGACTGAATTGAAGAATCTCCCAACATCCACACACCATAGCCATCTTCACTACACACAACACCTACTATCCTAACTTCCTGTAAACCCCAACCAGAACACCTCATTGGCTTATCCCCACAGTCCCTTTTCCATGCCAGGCATCCTAAAAAGATTTGGATGTGGCACATGCCAGGCCAAGAAAAAACCTTTATAGAAAATAACCCCCAACATTCTTTCAACCAAATGTTCCTTTCACCCAAACAAACCGTTCAGTCTACAAATGGACATGTAGCGCAGTGTGTAACATAAGGCAACAATCGTTCAAATGTTTACAACAATTCCTCAATCACTACAAGAAGCTAAAAGACAAAAGTAGAATGAAAACTTTACAATCCATGGACTCCTGTCCAGTACTCAGCCACACTGGTCTCCAAAGACATTCATTAGCCTGCAGTTTAGGAACTGCTTGCAAAAACACCTTCCACTACATCAAAATGTTAGCAACATACCATTCCACTATAGGGAATTTTGTGCGTAGACTATACTATGGAAAAAATACTGCTCTAGAACTACACAATTCAAATAACATTCCCCTACACGGAACAGCCGAAGAACTTCTTAAAAAAATAGAGCACATCCAAAGTAAGTACAGAATTCAGCTGATAGGTTGTCGGAAGCGGCTGCCTTTGTGTTGTTTGATGGGCACGGCAGTGCGGCTTGATGACTGAGTATGTGTACGTGCGGAAGGTCCCTTTGTCTAATCTTAGCAGAGGGTTAGCGTTTGCCGACAGAGGCCAAGGCCGCTGTGTTGAGGCGGCTGATGCGGCTTGGAATTCCACAGAATCTCACAGTCACGGTCTACGGTAACGCGCCTGGGGAAGAAAGGAGCTGTGAGTTTGCTAGTCTGCCTGTGAAAACTAGCGAAGTGAAGTGAGTAGGGTGGTAGCTGGGTGCCTCCTCCTTTCCCTGCATTGCCGTAGTAGCGGTAAGGTGGTAAGAAAGCAGGGTTTTTATGTCTCCACTCCAGCTGAATTAGCTGAATAATCAGTGCGTGGAGGTGGGGTGTGTCTCACTTTTACATTTACCCCTTTTGGTTTACTGGTCATCTGGTCGCCTGGCCTCCTAATTGTGACTGTGCGCTTATTAGTCTATGAGCAACGAGGTTTCTGATTTGATATACTGTGAGATATTTCTGACATCTCTGAAATCAGTTGAAAGGGTCGCAGAGGGAAGTCATCCACTATAAGGCCCTTCACTCTAGTGCGAGGAAGTGCAAGACCTGCAATTGGGGGGGGTCTATTAGACATAACTGGTTGACCGAACTTGGACTAAGGCTGGTGAAACAACGATAGCACTGAGTGAAAGGGTGCCATCAGGCCCAATCTGGGCTGTGCTGGTGTTATTTTCACCCTATTTCTAAGAGTGCCTAGGGGAGTGTCCCATAGTGCACTTTACCACAATAAAGTAAATTAAAAAGAATGATTTTCTTTACACTGGTCAATCCACTGATTTAGAATGCCTTTGGGGAAAATACCCCCACAAAGTAAATATAATTTACGTAAGACGTGGTAACAACTAGATGCAGATGCCCTGCAGAGCAAGGAGACGAGAAGCTTAAAGGAAAATAACAAGAAGAATGCCAAAAAGTCCATCCTCTCTGGCCAAGGAACAATTACTGGCTTCTTTCCTCTGAGCTCCATTCCAGAAATTAATTCCACGATTATCGAGGAACCTGTACTTCCGGGTTCTGGTGTAGGAGACCCATTGAGCTCTTCAAACTTTGATGACATTGACCACATTTCGTTGTTAGAACTATGTCTGAGCATACAGAGAGGGATGACTCCACTGATCCTCAGGCTGTCTGGAGACAACGGTTTGACACAGGGTATTCATCCATTGGGTTCACCTGTTAGTGCTCTGGGCCATTCAGTTCCTATAAGTAGATTGTCTGCCTCCCCAAATATGGTAATGGTCTCAATGGAGAATGCGCTGGATACGGAGGAAGAAGACTTCACCTTTCCGTTTCCTGGGGCAAATGAAATAGCAGAGATTCAATCTTCAATGGCTTCTTTTCAATTTGCCCTAAAGATATTGCTCCAAATGACAGGGCACATTTTAGCAAATACTAATTCACTGACTACGGCCCTGGTATATGCAAATAACAAGGAAATGGAGGCTGAAGTAAATCTAACTGAAGACATTGATATCACAGATGAGATTAATAATATACAAGATAATGAAGCCTCTGTAATTATTGCCCAGAGTAAGGTGGTCTTCTACTCCCAAAAGCAGTGCAAAATGGCGAGGAAGGCGTAAAAGATCAGGAAAACCATCATGCCGGTCTCTGTAGAGCTAGAATCAGCGACAGTCGGTAACCACTCAAAATAAGCCAAAAAAGGGCGGCCAGAGCCAAGAAAACTAATAATTCCATAGATGGTTGTTTGACCAGCTAGTTGATAACTGATCAAGACAAGAAGAAAGAGAGGCTCGAAGAGGTGGATCGACCAGGGAGGGATGAACAGAGGGTAGAGGAAGGATGGATACCTACCTCAGGAGAATTGGAAGAACAGGTAGAAGAGTGGGAACAATTTGAGACAGAAGATCAACTGGAGGAGGAAAGACAACTTTTGAGCACTGATAAATCTTCCCAACCACCGCAAACCACTACAGGAGTCAATAATCCATCAATGAAGTCGGGAAAGCTCGGAATTGATATCTCGGCCAATAGAATCTGTTTGATTAAGAACCTATATAAAAACGGTAAAAGCAGATGGCTGCCCCAATCTGAGTTCTTGATTTGACTGCACTCAGTGCCTGAACTACATGTTTTGAAGTCTGATGACGTCCAGTTTGTGGAGCCACTGAAAGGCCCGAATCCCTGTGTCTCCGCTCTGCATTGTAAATGTATATCTACTGCCCAGATGATTAGGAAATATCGGGAGGAGCTGTGGCAGTGGATGTTGAAATCGATGCAGATCTGGAAAAACCGTTGGACTGTCCCATTGTACCCAAGGGAAAGAAGGTGGAAGTGGCAGATGTCCAACTTGTACTAAAATGGTTGGCGGAATACCTACCTGAGGTGCTAACTAAACATTGAAATGTATCACTACTATCTTGGAACTGCAGAGGGTTTGCACATCTATTGTCCACGGAGGGTTCAGTAAAATTTGTTGTAAAACATAGTCTCATATGTCTTCAAGAGACTTGGGCAATGGACACCTTGCGATTGGATGGCTATGTGATCTATCAAGCCTTTGCTAAAAGGGGTGAAAAAGGGAGACCTTTTGGAGGGCTGCTTATAGGGGTGACTAGTTTCTTAATTTCGAGGCGGATTATCTGCAATCAAGAGAACAATTTGATGGCAGTAGAGGTTGAGTATGGGCTCAAGGGAAAAGGGGGAAAATTACTGCTGGTAAACTTATATAATCCTCCCCAAGACTTGTTTAGTGATTTACTGCAAGAAGCACTGCACAAGCTATTAGCCTCCTGGTCAGTCATTTCTGGAAACTCGGTGGTAGTTGTAGTGGGCGATTTCAACTGCCACATGACTGAAGAGGGAGGGAGACACTCATAGAATTCTAAGCTAAGGGAGAAATGCTTACTGACTCATACTAACATTGATAGTGAGGGGCCGAGATGGCTCCATTTGTTTGAAGAATGGGACTTAGAAATGCTGAACGGTTATACTTTGAGTGATCATCCCGGGAGGCATACTTGGTCCAATGGGTCTTCTTTTAGTACACTAGATTACATATTTATGTGCCCTAAAATGCTGCTGGGTGTAGAGGATATGATAGTCACTTTGAATAAATGGAGCGACCATTCAGCACTCCGGTGTGTAGTAAGTGTCCCACAGGGAGAACCTGAGAAAAGTAATTTGGGTACAGTATATGTTGACAAAGCAGGTACAAGCATAAGGTGGTCTGCCAAGAACATAAATCAGACGGCCGAAGCTCTTGCAATTGAGAGTTGGCCGTATTTACCAGATTTTAACAGCATGTCCATTGATTTAATAGAACATTGGATTGCTGTTTATTCTAGCACTCATGCATCTGCCCCTCCACGGCAGATGATCAAACCTGAGGGTGAGATACTCCCATTCAATAAAAAGATTAGAGATGCCAAGAGAGACCTTAGAAGGGACTTGCGTGTCGACAAGAAAAAGCTGGGCCTCACAGATGAACTATGGGTTGCTGCTAGGAAAATTAAAAATAAATACAGAGCTAATATCAAGAATATAAAATATGCTCAAAGAACTCAGGCCCATCAGAAATTAGTACAGACCATCTGAGCTAAAACACCTGCAGTATTTGGTACCTTCTAGGTGAAGCTAGGGTGGCTGTAAATGGTCAAATGGCTAATCCTATAAATGCTGTGGAATGGGAAAAATTCTTGGAGAATCATAATGCCATCATGCAGATTGATGAGATATATCCATCGACTGTTCCAATACTAATTGTACCTTTAGACATATCTTACTTGCCATAATCAGTAAAATAAAGACTCTAAAATCATCTAGAGCCGCGGGACCTTATGGTCTGGCTAATATAGTCCTCAAAAGTCAGCCTGAATTCTGGGCCCGCTTATTGTATTATTGTATTATTATAAAAAAATATTACAGTAGAAAAACTGATCCCGCTCATTCTTCCTACACTGAGCCGACTCCAAGACTCTAATCCCTATGACCTCGTAGAAGGCTATAACAACACCATGCACATAGCCTTAGACGCCATTGCACCATTGAAACTTAGAAAATCCAAACCAAAAAAGCACCTCAACCAATGGTTCTCCAGGCATCTTAAAAGCCTTAGATTGGAAAAAAGTAAACTGGAACAAGTCTGGAGACAATCTCCGACTGATCACAACAAACTATTGCTTAACAAAATAACAACCAACTATAAAAAAGAAATCATAGCGGCCAAACAAGAATCCTATAACCAGAGAATCTCACAATCCAACTCCAGCTCCAGAGAATTATTTACTATCCTGAAAGAATTGGAAACCCCGGTAACAATCCCAGATACTTGCGTTAAAAACAAACAATGGTGCAGCAGTGTCCAAAATGCACTAAACAACAAAGTCACTGGCCTTCAAACAAAAATTAAAAATAAGAAAGACTCCCTCACCAATCTTACCAACCCCATCAACGCCCACTCGAGCCCTCCACCCTCACACCACACACCCAACACTGCTCGCTTCAGCTTTTCCAAAGTCTCTTCTCTCGAAGTAGAAAAAATCATTCTTGGCCTTAAACCCTCCAACTGCAAAGGCGACCTCTGCCCCCCACAAATCATTAAAGACGCGGCAAGAGACCTCTCGCTATTCATCACCAGACTCATCAATGCCTCTTTTTCCTCAGGAACAGTCCCCAGTAACCTTAAAGAGTCCTGGGTCCTCCCTCTCCTCAAAAAACCCTCCCTCGACCCGTCCATCCCAACCAACTACAGACCGATTACCACCGTCCCATTCCTGCTCAAGATACTAGACAAGACAGCATACCAACAAATCCAAAGGTATCTTGAAACAAACCACCTTCTAGGAATAAGACAATCCGGCTTCAGACCCCAACATGGAACTGAAACCGCCCTGATAGATCTGAAAGCCCAAATAGACGTCCTTAGAGATAACGGGAAAACTGCACTACTACTCCTGTTAGATCTCTCCGCGGCATTTGACCTAGTTGACCATAAAATCCTATGTAATCATTTAGACTCAGCTGCCCACTTTTCACAAGAAGCCATCAGTTGGATTGAGTCATTCCTCAACAACAGATCCATGCGGGTCTTCTCATACTCTGCCGCCGCCGAACCCATCCCCATTACGTGTGGAGTCCCACAGGGCTCGTGCGTCTCCCCCACTCTGTACAACGTGTTCACGAAGCCCCTGTTTGATGATCTAGATGGCCTGGGTATCACCTACACTAACTACGCCGATGATACACAGATCCTCATCCCGTTGACGGTAGATTACAACCAGGATTTGGCCTTGGTGAACAAGGTGTATCTCATCATCCAGGCATGGATGGCTTCGCACAGTCTATGCCTGAATGATGACACAACTGAACTCATCATCCTTGGTTCCACTTCCAACCTAACCAAACTCGACCACAACTATGCCAACTTCATCATAGATGGGAACCTAATCAAGGTTTCCAAAGAAGTAAAAACCCTAGGAATATACCTCGACTCCTCCCTAACCTTCCACAAACAGGTTAGCTCGATGGCATCCTCTACGGCCTACACATGTACGCTCATAAGAGCAGCCAAACCCTTCCTCTCCACCCACAGCTGTACTACACTAGCCATTGGTATTATCCAAACTGGACTATTGTAACGCCCTCTACATAGGAGCCACCAAGCAAATCACCAACAAAATTCAGACGCTACAAAACAACGCTCTTAGGGCAGCGCACAATATTCCCAGGAGGGAACACATTTCCAATATCAGGAAATCCCATAACTGGCTCAGCACAACAGACAAAATCCTGCTTAAAGTAGCATCGCTCACCCACAAATGCCTGAATAATGCTGCCCCAAGCTATCTGGCAGACAGAATATGCAAACACACCCCCATCAGACCCACCAGAACCTCCAATGCTAATCTGCTCACTGTCCCCAGGTTTAAACGCACCAAAATGGGTGGCAACAGCTTCCAGGTGAAAGCACCTCAACACTGGAACTCCTTACCACCATCGCTCAGAACTCCCCAACCTTACTCACTTTTTAGACGCAACTACATCCATTGGTTTAAGAACACGAACCACTAACACCTCTAACACCACACGGCTGCTCTCCGCGTTGCATGCTTTAAGTGAATCTGTAAATTTGTAATACTAAATTTGTAAATATTTGTAATTCTTTAAATATATTTACTGCATTCTCTCCTGCCAAACTGTACACATGTTCCTTCATTGTCACACTGTAATTATGTAATGTAAAGTATAAGAAACATGTAAGCAAGCTTTGAATCACCTTGCTGCTCATGCGCCCTCATACCCTCGGGTCTGGTGCGCAATACAAATGAATAAACTAAACTAAACTAAACTAAATTGGCCTTATTGTTTGAGAAGATCATGGCACAGGGGAAGATTCCTAGTTCTTGGAAGACAGCCGTGCTGATCCCTGTATTTAAAAAAGGTAACCGGCTCGACCCGAATAATTACAGATTACTGTCTGTGCTGGACACGACAGGCACATTATTTGCGTCCCTGCTACTTAATGAGTTGCAGGTATGGAGCAACAAGGCTAATATTTTGTCCAAATTCCAATGTGGATTCAGAAGAGGCTACTCAACTTGCCACAATCTTATGGTCATGGATTTACTGAGCTCTAGTGCACATAGATGGGTAAACCGCCGCTATATGCACTCTACATTGATTTCAAAGCAGCCTTTTATTCGGTCCCTAGAGGACGGTTATGGTCTAAATTAGACGCCCTGGGTTGCCCTGATGGTATATTGTATTACCTCAGACTGCTGCACTATAAGACCTCAGTTAGGTTGAAATTAGATCAGGAGGGGCATCTGACTGGAAAAGTGCAGCAGAATGGGGAGGTGAAACAGGGATGAGTCACCGCCCCTCTGGTGTACAACCTCTATGTCCACGACATACTGGTGGCTATAGCTGCTGCTAGAAATTGCCCTCCAAAAATTGGGGAGGCTGTTTGTTCTGTCTTGGCATATGCAGACGATCTGGTCATCTTTGATCACACCATCAGCGGACTGCGCAGATCTGCCACGACACTTTGGGAATACGCCTCTTGTAATGGACTCACCATTAACCTTGATAAAACCAAGGTATTGAGATGTACCAGTAAATGAGTCTCTCATGTCAATCTCATGGTGGGCAATGTCAAGATCTCATATGCACCACCATATCGCTATTTGGGAATTGACTTTGAGCCCAGTGGTGAATATGTGGCGTGTAAACATTCCCATACTGCACGTGCAGCGCAAGTAACAGCTTTAATTGCCAGTTTTACAAACAAGCAGGGAGGCTTTACGCTATGGGGTACGTGCCAAGTTCATATGCAAGTATTTATCCCTATGATGACCTATGGCCTAGAAGCACTTTTTGACATAGATCTTAGTTGGCTTCAGGTCATCAAAGGGAAATTATGGTGGCGTGTCCTTCGCTTAGCACCGGGATTCCCTATGGCCATTATATGTTTGGAACTGGGAGTGCCCTCGCTGTATGCCATCGTCATGAAAAAGAGACTAGGGTTTTTCCTGAAGATGTGTAGTGGAATAGACAACCCACTACTAACAACAGTATAGCAGGAATTATGCAAGAAACAAAATCCCTGCTCTCCATCTGTGAAGATGACAAAATATCTAGCTGACATTGGCTGGTCTTGGCATGGAGGGGTGTACTCAAGTTTGGTACAGAATGCACTGAATAAGCGTGTTGAAATGTGTGATTGGCTGGAGAACTTTGCCCACCTCAGCACGCTGAAAAGTTATCAATTTGTACAATATAGGTTATACTCTTTCATGAAACCACAGGCTTATCTCAATCTTTGCCCCTCTAAAAGGTTGTGACGCTTTATACTTCTACTCAGGATGGATCAGCTTCCGACCTTGATGGTCACGGGTAGAAGAGAGCATATCCCAAGGGATCAATGGATTTGTAGGGTATGTGAAGCTACCAATGTATTAGAAACAGCTAGACATTTACTAATCCAATGTGGTAGCATGATAGATATAATTCCCCATTATATCGGGAAATACATCCATGACCTGGCAACAATCAATGATTCAACCTTTTGGCACCATTGCATCAACTCCGAGAGTTTGCCGACGCTGACTGCCTTTTATAATATCTGGCTAAGGATTGAAGAAATATTGGGGATTAAGATTTGAACAGCAAGTGGAAAATAGTGTGTGGACCATCAAACTATAGATCCTTGCGTACACCTTGTGAAGTGGTAGACTAAGGACTATGCATCCAATTGATTCAAGGCTGCATAGACACCTGCCCTGATCTTGTCTGATTTGACATTAGTACTATATTCGGTGATCCTCAGTGTTTTGATGATCTGATGAGCATTTTATTTTTTTATTTTGTGCTCATTTGTATAAATAAGGTGCAAGATTAATCTGGTATGTTTGCTTCTCATCTGTTTCTTTCTATACTTTTATACTCTATATTTTATACTTTTGTACTTTTACTTTTTTCTTTTCTGTTCTTGACTTCTTCATCATTACAAATGTTACATCTGAATGTGATATGTATCTTTTAGGATTGCTTGTTTGCTGTATTTTTATGCCCTATTGTATGTTGTATTATGTTATTTGATTTTAGGACTTTAGAATATGAATATGTTTAAGTTTAGATTATGTGTAAAGTTTATTACGTAAACTGTATCACATTAAATAAATATATATATAAAGTAAGTACTTTTGAACTGAAGTTGTCTTAGACAATTCAGTAACTTCGGAAAACATTAGCAAAAACCTCACACATGCCAAAACATACAAAAAAGAAATAGTTAAGTTTCAAAACACATCTGCTGAAATATCACACCAAGTATGTGTCTGTTGTTGGAGAACTTTTTATAAAAAAAGACCACATAAACAGTAGATATGGCCTACAAAATAGAAGACCATGAAGAACAGAAATGGTTCCAATTAGCTCTAGGCAGAAAATAAATACAAAATAACTCACCCCTCAACATTTTGCACGTACTGCAACATAAAGCTTGACAAATGCCACCACATGCTATCACTAATAATTTAGAAATATTCCCACTGCCAAAGGCACTCCACCAACTTAACTTATACGAGAGCATTAGAATCCAAACAATACACCCATTTCAAGCTATAATACTCCTTCAGCTGAAAACAACCACATTACCTCCATCTGAGTTACAGCATCCGTGGCAAAGTAGTATATTTGCCATTAAATCCTAAAGAAAATGTAGAAACTCTAGAAGTGCAACGACCAATAAATAGATCAATCTTTGATTATACTAGTTAAAGGTTACCAACAAAAGACAAATGAATTTGGTAACAACTAGTTGACTTGAACAAAGTTAGACAAGCCCTACAATATCTAAAAGAAAACAATGAATACTACAAAAATATAAACATAGATGAAAACCTGAAAGAAACAACCCAAATAATTCAAAATTCATCAGCAACAGTAGATCCTGTTACTGCAGCCACCATTCTAGACGAGTATAGAATTCACCCAATACACTCCAAAGACACCATTGAAGATGCATTAGAAACATATCAAATGCGTCAAGCCGAAGCATCCCCAATCAGCACATGGTAAAAAAGTGTAGAAGAATGTTCTTTTCCTCTACTCTTTCCGACAGGAAAAGGAAGAACATATAATGAAAGGTCCAAACAAATTAGTGCATCAGCATATTGCTCTTCACAAATGTATTCTGAAGACCTCAGATGCAGACAAAATGTAGAATACATTGTCCACCTCCTGTTTGAAAGTGAACTAGCAACTCTGTTATTGAGTGGCACTCACATTGAAAACAGGCTATCATTTTTTTAACAATTCCACTACTCAACTGCCTAAAAACATGAAGTTTTACAATCAAGTATCACAAATCTGTTGGCAAACATTTGTGGTACAAAATAATACTGGTTCCGACATCATGCTGATATACCTTGTATGCTAACGAACCTAGGCCCACCCACATGGTTTGTTAGAGTGCAGAGTACGCATGGGATGACTTGCACAATTTCTTATGCACTGCAAACCAAAATAAAAATAGAATAGATATAAAAACAGCAGGAGACTTCTGTTCTCTTGACCCAGTCAATGTATCAAGGTACTTTCACCATCGCTTCATTGCCATTCTGAACCTCATCTGCAATAAAAGTACCTCTACGCTCAGAAAAGTGCAACACATCTTTTGGAGAAAAGAATATCAATCCAGAGGAACACCACACATCCACATGCTCTGTGGATAAAAGATGCTTCCAAATTTGGTCATGACAGTGACACCACTGTTTTACAGTTTATTGAAAAATACATTACGTGCAACATCGCTTACAGATAGTGACCTAAGCACACAAGTCTTATGCTTTAAAAAACATATGTGTGGCAAATACTGCTGTCGTAGATATAAAAACAAAGCTAAATACTATAACACATGTTGCTTTGGCTTCCCTAGACCCGTTTCCAAAAAACGCCAAGTAAACAGCTTCATGTCTTCTGTTAGACACAGCGTAAAAGGCAAATCCCCTAAAAACACTTACAACATTAAAAGGGATGAATCATCCAAGTACATCAATGATTACAATGAAATCATTGCCCTCTTGTGGAATGCAAATATAAACCTACAATATATTGTAGACAATTCCACTTCAGTTGCAAGATATTTCACAGCATGTCTCACCAAAGCTGAAAAAATAGAGCTAAAAGACTTTTGGCATGACATATCATCTGACAAAACAATATCACAAAAATGATACAGCTTCAGTATAAAAATGCTCTCCCACAGAGAATGTGTGTGCTACGAGGCTGCAGACCATTTAACAAGTAAAGCCTTATATGGCAAATCAGAACACACTGGGCCTCATTACGACCCTGGCGGAACAGGTTAAACGGCGCCGTAAAAGGCGGCGGCACCGTTCAAGCCGTTCCGCCACATTACGAGGTCCCCTCGCGGGACACGTTAAGCACACCTGGGAAAACCAGCCGTGCATACCGGGTCCCGCGAGGGGAAGAGGGAGCAAACAATGGGCCATCTCGTAATGGCTCGTTGTTTACTCCCTCTCCCATTCCCATTCAGCCCTCTGGGGGTTGAAATGGGAATGGGGATGAACCGTGTCCGTGTCCTCGAGTGAGGAATTACCGGGCCATCCGAACTCAGAATGGTCCGGTAAGTCCTCATTCCGAGGACACGGACACGGATGCGGTTTTGCCGGCAGCCATGCCGCAAATTGCGGAATGGCTACCGGCATAACTTGTAATGAGGGCCATTGTCTGGCTAAACCTTGGCCCAGCTTCATCGTGAAAAAGAGTACTAAAATCCTACCAAGAGATAGAAACAGTAGCCACAAATGGTCCCAACAGCCAGGACATTTTAAAAAACAAATTAATTTACATATGCTACCCAAACAGAAGTACTGCTTTGGAAAACATGTGCTTGTGCGACATAGCCCAAAACTACTCCTACAAAAACAATGTCACACCAGACAACTGCCAAATATTTAGTCTCAACTTGTGAAGCAAACCTAGTCAAATGTACCAAGCCCAGCCTACCTAATAATATAATGTTATCATTTAAATCTTGGCAACATAAAGAACTGTATTACATGGCCCTACTGAAACTTTTTAAACCTTGTATGGAAAAAAAAAAAATATTAGGTGACTATGACAATTTGAAACTGCATTCAAAGCAAATTAAAGCAGTATAACAAATGCATTTCAAATAATACAGAGACATATTGGATGATGAATGCCAACAAGAGAAATAAATTGAAGTTCAACTAGATAAAGACACTCCTGAGGGCAGTCAACCTTATCTTACAAGAAGCCAAGAACCACTTGGAAGCAGAAATATCCATGACTGAGGTAGAAATACCATATGTCAATATAAACAATCGGAAGAAGACTTGTCAGTGCTCAAATCACATCTAAATGTATAACAACTCACCATTTATCTGGAAGTCATTGAAGAAATTGAAAATTGTTTCAAACATGAAACTAAAACATGTAGCTGTAAACATTATAACCCTCTGCTCCTGTATGTAAGTGGTGAAGCTGGTTCTGATAAAACATTCTTAATTTAAATAATCAGCACATTTCTACAAACCCTAACACCCAACAACCTCTCAGCTGTTGTTACACCCTCACAGGTTTAGCTACCTACAACATAGGAGCTTTGACTTTACACTGACTACTCCTACTACCAGTAGAACACCAACATAAATTAGATTACTATAAATTATCAGCAGAGGTTGTTACTGAAGTACGCAGAATTCTGAAACAAATGAAACTGCTCCTAATAGATTAGGTAAGCATGGTTTCCAGCCTCATGTTGGCTTTAATTCACCTCAGAATGCAAGAAGTGATGAAAACCGACTACGAAGAAATGTTTGGAAGAAAACATGTTACTGCTTTCAGAGACCTCCTACAGTTCACACCAGTAATTGGTCATCCTGTTTTCAAAAATGTAGGACACACAATGCTGCAACACACTCCGCAGCATTGGAAATGTTAATCTCTTGCAAAATGTTCAGTACAGAGAATTAACTCAAAACATGCGTCAGTCTGCAGACCTCACCTATGCTAACATTTTAAAAAGAATTAGAACTGGTCTGCTTACAAAAGATGCAAAATCCATTTTAAATACTAGACCAATCCATGAGCTATATTGGCAAAACACATCTGCTCCTGATGTCATGGAAAAATGAACTCAACACAATCTAAAATGCATGTCCTTAATGCTAACCCTTGCAAGCTGTAGTGAATTCAAAGAGACAATGGGCCTCATTAGGACCCAGGCGTTAAGGGGTTAACGGCGCTGTAAAAGGTGTCAGCGCCGTTAAACCCTTATCGCCTTACTACGAGGTCCCTTTGCGGGACCCGACCTTAACGGCTGGTCTAGACCAGCCGTTAAAGTAGGGGCCCGCAAAGGGACTCTCGAGGTAAGTACGGTACCGCAAATCTGCCATGGCGGACTCCGGCATCGACCATGGTGCTAATAGCACCATGGTTTTCTGCCGGAGTCCTAATAAGGGCCAATGTTCAAAAAAGAAATACAACCCATACTGCATACCAGCTCCACAGACACACTAGAAGTGCACAGCATGACACTCCCTATGTGTCAACAAGCAACCACACAACTAAATACCATAGAAAAACCTACCTCCAACACAGCTCGATTGGAGACAAAACTAACTGTGCCTAAACAGCAGAGTAATTCTAAAAAGTAACCTTGATGTGGAACAAGGGTTAGTTAATGGAGCAATTGGTACAGTTGTTGACTTCCAAACATATCCACATGACAACAACATTCAGTTTGTCAACATCCACTTTCACAAACTTGCACAAGTTAAAATAATTGCCCGCACAATAGCATGTTTACTTCTTTTCAAAGACAAGTACGTACGCAGAGAAATGTTTTCTCTATCTCTTGCATATGCTGTCACTATCAAACATTGCAAGGTCTAAACCTAGATCATGCATTGATTGATATTGGCAGCACAGTTTTCAAAGAAGGAATGAACTATGTATTACTTTCATGTCTGTGTACACTCAATGGTCTATTCCAAGTTAACTTTGATGCATAAAAAAGTGAACACTGACATTCGTTGCTATGTGAACTGTACACCCCATCTAGATATTTAACCTGTACCTCAAAAAATGAAACCTTTAAAACCAACTCCTTCTCCATCAAATAATACAACCACAAAACTGTCTACTACAAACTCAACTGCACATCCACCCGAAAAAAGAGACAAATATCTCTTCTCCAATAAAATCTGCAGGCCCATCAAACGATGCAGACACACAACTCTCTGGTACATCTAAATTCTGCAACATAATTGGAGTAAATTGCTATGCAAATGTAACAATAAATCTTCTATTCCAACTGCCATCAATTGTGCACAACATTTACTTAAACGGCTCAGACCAGTTGTGTTTGCAAATGCTCGTCCTGCATAGAAATCCCACAAATAATCCTGAGAGCACTTAAAATAACTCAGGTATAAGGCAAGAATTTGACTACTGTGCAGGAATGGTAAAATGTATCATAAACACACGAGAAGACCCTCAAGAATTCCTAATTTATTTACTGCAAGTACTGGAAACCAAAAACATCCCGTTAAATTAAATATTCCAGATTTCATACACATGGAAACATCCATGCAATCTATGTAACCATGTTTCACAGGAACACACCCCTAATGAATGATTTGTGTATGTATCCATAACAAATAGTGAATCCATTCCATTTCACCAGCTTCTGCAGAATGCAAATCATGACATGTTATGCCATTTTGCAATTCAAACAATTTTTCCAGTACGCAAATCATCTCATATGGCCAATATGGCATACTAATGCTTCTTGGGTACAATCCAGATGGTACCAAAAATAAGAATAAGCTTACTAGCTTTACACATAGCCAAGTATCTCTTGGCAAGAAAACCTTCCCAACGTAGGTATAATATACCACACTGGTGCCACAACCACTTCAGGGCACTATACTGCATATGTCAAAAAATTAAGTTGTTGGTCTGAATGTAATGACATATATGTTACTCCAAAACATAGGATACCAGCAAATCTAACAAATGTCTACTTAATATTCCTTCAACTCAAATTTACTCACTAAACTGTATCACAATAAACAGCTAGAATTGACCAACAGGTATCTAACTACATCCATGATATTCCACCTTCTTTCTCTCCACATGTAGTGTTCTCCAGTGCTCTAACCTTGCACCTTGGTATTTCATCGTTTACTCGGCACCCTGGCCTATCTCATCTCTACCTTCTATTCTAACTTTCAGCATTATGCAGATGACATTCAACTCTCCTTCAGGCTCCCCTCTGCCTCCTCTCCTCTCTCACTCATTCACGACTGTCTATCCGCATTTCAGGAATGGCATGCCTCTAATGATCTCTGCCTGAATGCCAGTAAGACTGAGATCCTTCTCATTGGGATTCCGGCTCCTGCATTCCCTCTTTCACTCTGGCCAGCCTTCCTGGGCCCCCTACCTGCGCCTTCCTGCAAGGCGAAAAACCTTGGTGTCATCTTCGATTCCACCCTCTCCTTCTCTCCTCACATCACAAACGTCTCTAAGAGGTCCGACTACCAGCTGCACCTCCTCAGAGGTATTATTCTGTTTCTCAGTTACCCCCAGAAGCTCACTGTCTCCAGAGCCTTGGTTATCTCTAGGCTGGACTACTGAAAAAGCCTCTTTCTTAATCTGCCTGCCTCTCCTCTTCGTCCTCTGCAACTAGTCCAGAACTGGACTGTGAGACTTGTCCTTGGCCTCAAGTCCAGGGATTGTATCTCACCAGCCCCAAAATCTCACCACTAGCTCCCGGTTGCTGCAAGGATCAAGTAAAAGACCCTCTGCATTGTACACATGTCTTTCTGGGGACGAGGACTGCACTACATCCAACTCTCTCTTCCTAAGCACCTCCCTTCTTGAGATCTTTGCTCATCCACCTCCAACTCTCCGAGGGTCAGATGCTTCTCCAGGCAGAGAGTGGGGAGTAGATCTCTCTCCTCGGCTGGTGCCTCCTCCTGCAACATCCTCTCTTCCTCTCTCAAACTTGAGCCTCAGGTTCCGGAATGAACTCAAGACCTTTTGCTTCTGCTTTCTCTCTCTCTTCCCCCTGCTGGTGCTCCTATCTGCATAAACAAATGTGTGTACCCTTACTGATAATGCTCCTATCTGCTGCACTAACTGATTACCTGGCCTCCCTCTGAACCTTTCGGGGACTAGGCTCCTTCATGACCAGAAGCCCCATGCCCTGCATCTGGGACTACCGTGCACTACGGGCTGTATCTGCAACCCTACAGTGCCTGCCTCCCTGCACTTACTTAGAACGCTTGCACTTGCACAATCTGAATGACTGAAGGCCTACGATGATCATTTTCTTTGTTACCCTTTATCATCACCTTCCTTGTCTTCTCATGCCTAGAAACACATGTGTACAGGTGTGCTATAAATGACATATTATATCATATCATATCATATCATATCATATCATACATTAGTACTTTCAAAAGTCAAGATAGTTAGAATATGCCAACAGGTATCTAACTACTGAAAAAATACCCTTTATTTGCAATACTTTTCAAATAAGCCATCAGAATTCTTTTTACTGGAATGTATCTAACTACTTTAAACATTCCATTAATAACTACACACTGCAAAAACACATACTATTCTACCTACCTTCCATTTTTACATCTATGGAAACGTTATATAGATGACGTTATTTTGATCTGGACTGGTACACAAGATCTCCTTCTAGAATTTGTTTCTTGTTTGAACAATAATGAATGGGGCTTACAATTAACCTCAATTTACAGTCAATCTCACATTGACTTTCTGGACCTTTCCATTAACTTAACCCCTGATGGTCTTAACACTAAAACTTTTCGCAAATCCACTTGTGTAAATGCAACGCTACATGCAGAAATCTGCCCCAAACAACCTGTCATAGCGAACATTCCCAAAGGGGAGTTTATTCGCGCTAAGAGAAATTGCTCCCAATTGCAGGATTTGATCTAGAAAGTACCTTGATCAAAACACGTTTTTTGAACAGAGGATATCGTAAAACTTGTGTTGATAAAGCCTCGCCTACAGTACGCCAGCTGAAGAGAGAGGATTTGTTAGTGACTAAAATCCGGGCTAAGTTACCGGCTACTCAAAAAATTAGGTTGATTACCAGGTACAATTCTGATAGCCATAATATCCATAATATTCTGAGGAAACATTGACACTGATATAGCCAATTGGCTGGACACTAATGCTAGTGTTACTTGCAGTAAAGGCGAATCGCTCAAAAATAAATTGTGTCCTTCATTTATGAGTATGCCAAGTCCGTCCACGACTTGGCTGCACTCTGCTAGAGTCCAAGGCTTCCACAAATGTGGAGGTTGCAACATGTGCAAATTTACATTTGAAACATCAGTAGTCCCTTTTGGGCCACGAGGGGATCGTGAAACTAAGTCATTCATCAACTGTAATTCTAAATTCGTAGTGTACTGCATTATTTGCATCTTTGGCCTCAAATAGATTACCATCGGTCCTCTCAAGATTAGGATTCGGGAACATCTGGCTACAATTGGTAGCCAGGATGCGAAATATCCCCTTGGCAAAAGTCACACCAAATGGATTGCAAGGAAGATATTCAGTTTGTGGGGCTATGTAAAGTATCATTGCCCCCCAGGGGTGGTAACCTAACATTGAAATTACACCAATTGGAAGCTAAACTAATAAGCAAATATCGTACTGTATATTCTGGATTAAATTCTGATCATGAGTTTGCCACCTTTCTTTAAATCATTCTGTATATACTATTCCCTTTTTGATGGGTGCCCTCGATTTACCTCAGTGTATGTGGTTCTTGCTTTTATATTATTGTTATGACTGTTAACAGTGCACTCTCGACCAGTGCCCAGATTGGCAAGTGGGGGTTGTTCTCCCATTTAAATTCATGATCCGGAGGTTCAATTTGAACGTGATCTCCAGTCTAAATGAAATTTTAGGGCTTACCCTCATTGATCCATTAGCGCAGAGTCAATATTGGGTTGAATCAATTTTTATCAATTAATATGAGCTTTCTCCTGCTTAATGGGCCCCTTGAATTTTGTGTTTATCTATTTAATTATTATTGAATTGGCATCATGTCTTATTTTGAATTGGGTTGTGCATTGTTTTAGGGTTTCCTGCCCTCTGTTATTTGCACGGGTGAATGCGATTCAGTTCAGGGGTTTTTCCTTTCTTAGTTGAGTTCTCACTCACCTAACATGGCGGCCCTTTCGGTTCACTATGTGATTACATCTACGCTTGACTATACACTGCCTCCTATTGGAGTTCATGTGTATATTTAGTCCTACCTTGATCTCGCGGTTCCCGCACTGGAATCCCAGCAGACATAATTTCACAGTCACTAAGGTAAGACGTTCTTTCATGCTCCCTTGCTTCCATCACACATGCAGAGCATCCAATTGAACAATTTCTGTGCGCATCTATTATGTAATTCTACTCCGTGCGATGGCATGTTTGAGTAATTCCCTCTGTTAATCGGATAATTGGAAATTATTGGTATTTTAAGTTACTGTACTTGTTGCACAGTACATGGTACTGATCCCGTTTTTTCTTTGTTTTGTTTTTTCTAACTTCAGCCTTTCCGCAATTGCGAGGTCTATTGAGGTATGCAATTATTTTTTTTTAAATTACTTATTCATATCCTTTTTTCTTTGGTTACCTAAGTCTTGTGACTTATAGTTTGGGTCATTATTTTGCAGACTCAATTTCTGGCATTGTCGCCTTTTATATTGTGAAGTCCATTAGCTGAAGCTAAGGTAATTATCCAAGACACAGTTCTGCTTTTATAATACAAGTCTTATATTTCCATGACTTCGTAAACTTTATGGTTTCTGATTGTGCTGCTACAGTCACCCAACAATCTCTAATTATGTATCATTAATTCTTTTACATGTTTCCCTTGGCTATTCAACAATCATCAATCAATCAAATTCTACAATTTGGGGTATTTCATTTGTTTTTTCATCCTTATATATACATTGGTCAATTTTCGTGTAAATTGTTGTCATGTACCTTGCCACACTACCCCCTATTTGTCCCTGTGTGTTATGCCTTTCTGCTTTTCAAATTGCAAATTCTTTGGTTGAATTTTTGTTTGTGATTACTTAAAATACTTTGCTAATAATTTATGTTTCCCAAGCCTCAGATGAAGAGCTGTCTCAAGCTCGAAACACGTGTCAGGCTTCAAATAAATTCTTTGGAAACCATTCCTCAATCTGTACACCTTCCTTGCGCAGAGAGAATGGGACTTACTCATGTTTTACTATCACACTTACACTGACATAATTGAAGTTGTTTTTTTTTTATCAACTATGGATTTTTTTACAATGATTATTGAAGTCAATACAATAACAATGCACCACACACTAATGTTGTACCAAACATAGTACATAGAATGTACTGTTTATGAGGGTCAGAAAAAGTCAATGTATATGTACAATTGCAAGCTATTAAACCTTTTCAAACATCCTGCATAACAAATTATACTGGTCTTTTCTCATAGGAAACAATCCAGAGATTCCAGGTTGACTACTTGATACAACTAAGTAACAGTACCAAGTGTAAACAAATACATATTCCATAACCACTATCCACAATTCTACTACAAACAAAAATACCACATACTTTCTACTCCGCATACAACACCTAAAATTACTATACGCATATTACTATAGTGTGTGGGGCCAGTGGCCAGATTCTTGGGGGCATGTCCATTGGACACTGGCCACAACCATCACAAAATAATTAAACCCTATAACACGTACATACAATACACCTGCAAATAACAAGACTCACCCAGAACCCTCCAATCCAAATGATGTCTGCAGACAGTAAAATAGACTGCGGACTCGGGGGCACCTGCACACCAATAGAAACAGCTACATATCAACTGTAATTTACTCTCCCACCCTTTCCAGGCCCACTTTTGGGCACTATATAACCACAAATGTGTTTTCCCGAAATGTTTCTTACTGCGCTGTCTGTGGACAAATGCAGTGGGCAGCGGATTCAAAATGGCGACCATTTCAAATAAGCACCTCCTGTTTTTGAACATCCAATCAGCATGCTTCTTTGAGTTTGTGGACACCAAGCCGCCTCCTGATTGGCCCAGAGGCATGCATGGACTCCAAATCAGGAAATTAGTTTGCGGACTTGACCCAGATATCACTAATTGTTTTTAGTTACTTATTGGCCATTTAAAAAAAAAAAACTACTGAATGGATTTACACCAATTTTTGCAAAAACACGCTGTTAGGACCAGTGTGCTGTAGGTGTGAACATCTTTTTTTAAAAAAAACAGCCAAAAAGTAGGTAAAAATAAAATAGCGATATTTGGGTCTGGTCTGCTGACTCACTTCTCAGTTCAGTCCGCGGTCAGGCTTCCGATTGGCCCAGGGGCTGTTGTGATGTCCGCAGACATTTACTGATTATTCTAATGTTTTGCCAGAACCAGCTTCCCTACTTACATACAGGAGCAGAGGTTTATAATTATTACAGCTACACATTTTAGTTTCATGTTTAAAACCATGGTCAATGCCTTCAGTGACATCTAGAAAATGGTGAGTTGTTCATCATTTAGCTGTGATTTGAGCACTGACAAGTCTCCTTCAGATTGTTTAGATTGATATGTGGTATGTTCTACCTCAGTCATGGCTATTTCTGCTTCAGTTTGAATGGGTGGTTCTCCACGTGGTTCTTGGCTTCTTGTAAGAGAAGTTTAACTGCCTTCACGAGTGTCATTATCTAGTAGAGCTTCAATTTCTTCCTCTTGTTGGCGTTCATTGTCCAACATTTGTTTGTATTGTTTAAAATTGACATTTGATATACTGCTGTTATTTGAATTAAATACAGCTTCAGGTGAGTTATGGTCACTTAAGAATTCTTCTACTTTTCTCCAAGGTTTGAAAATGTGTAGTAGGACCATGTAATAAAGTACTCTATGTTGCAGAGTTTTAAATGATAACTTTATATGGTTAATTGGGCTGGGTTTGGTACGTTTTACTAGGCTTCCGTCACAAGCTGTGACTGAATATTTGCCAGTTGTCTCATCTGGTGTGACACTGTTTTTGTAGGAGTAGTTTTAGGCTATGTCATACAGGCACAGGCTTTCCAAAGCAGTACTTCTGTTTGGGTAGTATGTGTCAATTACATTGTTTTGGTTTACATGTCCTGGCTGTTGGGATCATTTGTGGTTATTGTTTCTATCTGTTGGTACGACTTGAATACCCTTTTCGTGATGAAGCTGGACCAAGGTATAGCCAGATAATGTTTTCAGATTTCCCATATGAGTGTGTACCTTTTAAATGGTCTGCAGCTTCATAGCACCCACATTCTCTATGGAAGAGCATTTTTAGACCGAAGCTGTACAATTTTTGTGATAGTATTTTGTCAGATGATATGTCATCCCAGAGGTTATTTAGCTCTGTCTTCTCAGCTTTGGTGATTCTCAGCTTTGGTGAAAAAACACGTTTTTTGAACAGAGGATATCGTAAAACTTGTGTTGATAAAGCATCGCCTACAGTACGCCAGCTGAAGAGAGAGGATTTGTTAGTGACTAAAATCCGGGCTAAATTACCGGCTACTCAAAAAATTAGGTTGATTACCAGGTACAATTCTGATAGCCATAATATCCATAATATTCTGAGGAAACATTGACACTGACATACCTTGCAAATGCATTGGGATTGTCTGCAATATATTGAATGTCTATATTTGCATTCCACAAAAGGGCAATGATTGCATTGTAATTGTTGATGTACTTGACTGGTTTGTCCCTTTTAATGTTGTATGTGTGTTTAGGGGATTTTAAATTTACAATGGGTCTAACAGAATACATCAAGTTTTTTACCTGTTCCTTTGTGCAAACTGGTCTAGGGAAGCCAAAGCAACATTGGTGTAGTATTTACCTTTGTTTTTATATCGACATCAGCAGTATTTGCCACACTTCACTTTAATGGCCAAATTTGGGAGCATCTTTTATTCACAAAAGCATGTGGATGTGTGGTGCTCTTCTGGATTGATATACTGTTCTCCAAAAGAAGGGTTCCACTTCGCTGAGTGGAGGGGTTATTTTATTGCATATGAAGTGCAGCATGGCAATGAAGTGATGTTGAAAGTAGCTTGATGCATTAACAGAGTGACAACGAAGCCAGTATTCTTTTGCATCACACATGTTTGCCAAGAGATTTCTGAAACTTGACTACAATACAACCTCTTTGTTTTTTTCTTTTGAAGCAGTTGAGTAGCAGACATGTTTAAAACATTAGAGCCTGTTTTTAATGTATGCACGACCCCATGACATAGAGTTGCTAGTTCACTTTCAAACAGGAGGTGGAAATTGTATTCTACAATTGTCTGAATCTGGGGTCTTCAGAATAAATTCGTAAAGAGCGATAGTCTGATACACTAATTTGTGTGTATCTTGCATCATATCTTCCTCCTTTTCCTGTAGGAAATAACTAGACTTGGCTTTTGAATATCCAAAACAAACTGATTGTCCATTCAATAAGAAGGAAAGGCATCGACAGAGAAACAAGAAAGACGGTATCAGTGAGTATATTGTGTCAAAATAAAAATAAAAATAAAAAAATCAGGATAAAATAATAACAATATAAAAGAAGCAATAGCAATCTATATTAATGCTATTCTTTTACAGGGAAGAGTGAAACTTTCTATGACAAATTGGAAGCCCGTGGATTGCAGGGACGAACCCGCTGGAACTGCCCACTATTGGGGTAAGTATATATACATAGACAAAGGGTATCCTACATAGGATTTTGCTATTGAGTTTGGGTGGCATATTTATTAGAGCTGTCAATATTTCATATTTGTAGGGAAGATCTGATTGGCCGGATTCTAACCTATTAATGAAAATTGGATTTATTCTGAACTTCTGGATCACCCTCGCAAATTGAAAGGTGGAGGTGAGACAGAGCACATGACCATTAACACGTCATTTTTTCTGAGCCATTAAGAGGATCATATGAAATAAGAGCGATGACACAATAGAGAGATGACTATGGTTTTATTTATGTTTTTAGGTGATGTGGATCACCCTACCATGTGATACAGGATATAGTGAGAATCCTGTTTTCTGTCCTAAAGAAGGTTGAATGACTATGGGACTCTAATTGAGAAGTCCAATGACAACTGAAATACGTGTAGACATATAACTGTAGGTATAAGGACATACAGTGTTGTTTTACCTAATGAATAGCCAAAGGGAAACAAAGAAAATGGAGTATTGTTAATCACAGTGACCTGTACAAATCGTCACTTTTTGTAGAGTGTGAGGAAGAAAGGGAAGTGAATGAATGGTGGAAATTTGTTGTGAGTGAGCCCTATGTATTGCTTATTTTTATGGAATTGCACTGATGAAATTGTATAAATTATATATGTCAATCGATTTACTTTTTAATGAAATGAACAATTGTTGAAATTGATTTTGTACTACAATAATTGGTTTATCAATATATATGAAAAGATAAACCGGATTTAAGGTGTCATCTCTCATCCACTGGTCCACTGTTGTTTTTGTAGGGAAAGAGAAGAGGAAAAGAGAGTGCTTCTGCACTTTTTTCCCATATGCTCATTGGGGATCCTTTGGCTTGACTCATTTGCTATGTTTCTAATGCATCTTCCATGGTGTCTTTGGAGTACAGTGAATGAATTGTATACTGGTCTAAAGTTTTGGCTGCAATAACAGGATCTACACCTTCAAATTGGCAAGTTTGTTGTAAATCTTGAATTATTTAGTTGGTTTCTCTTATATTTTCCTCTATGCTTATATCTTTGTAGTATTCATTGTTTTCTTTGAGATATCGTAGGGCTTGTATAACTTTGTTTAAGTCAACTAGTTGTTGCCAAATGTGTTTTCTTTTGTTGGAACAGCATTAACTAGTACAATCAAAGATTGATCCATTGGCCTTTGTACTCCAAGGGTTTCTACATCTTCTTTAAGATCTAATGGCAAATATATTACTTTGCCACTAATGCCTTTAGTAACTCAAATGGAGGCAATTTGGCTGTTTTCAGTTGAAGGTGTATTTTAGCTTGGAATGGGTGTACTGTTTGGATTATAATGCTCTCATACAAGTTATGTTGTTGGAGAGCTTTTGGAAGTGGGCATATTTCTAAGTTATTATAGCACGTGTTGTCATTTGGTTATTGTCAACCTTTGCAATATATTCAAACTATTGAGGGGGTCAGTTATTTTGTATTTATTTCTGTTGTTAGATGTAAAGCTAATTGCAACCATTGAGATTCCTCATTGTCCTCTATTTTGTAGGCCATATCTACCATTTTTTATAAAAATGTTCTGTGACAACAGACACATACTTTACTTTGTCTGGCATTTCAGCAGATGTGTTTTGAAGTGTAGTTATTTCTTTTTGTATGTGTGTGTAAGGAGATTATAATGTTAAACCGTTCTCTGCGCACACCACAAGTTTTATGAGAGCATTAGTGTAATCACACCTTACAAATTAGATTAATGCAATGAATGCAGTGGAGTCGATTAGTGTTCAAATTGTAGTGTTTAATTGGCATAAACATGATCCATCCGACATGTGTTTTGAGCACTGGTCTTTCCCAAGGCTGGTATTAGTAACAAATCAATAGTAAAACATGTCAAAATAAGACTAAGATTGTTACAAAGCTGGGTGTAAACATACCGATATCAGGTAAGGGAGCTCGGCAGAAAAAGAAGCAAAAACAAGAGACATCACTATAGTTGCCGTTGACATGAATCTCTAGGTACAAAATAATATTTAAGTATCAAAAATACCTTGTTTGGTGTGTAACTATAACACACCATGCAAAGCAAGGATTTGGTAAGCACCCAAAATACTAAGAGTCACAAGATGTTTCAACACCAAAATTGGTAATTGCGTGAGTATAATATCGGGTAACATTGTCACACCTATGCATTTGTCCCACTGGCCCTGCAAGCTGTTAGTGCTGTGATAGTATTTTTACATAAAGAGATTAATGTGCATTTCTTGGGTTAGTGATGGCACGCAATATTCTGCTGTGAATCAGATCCAAAACACTCACCAATGATTTACTGATTTGGTACTTGAAAATGTTGTATCTTTGCCAAACCTAGAGACAGTATAACTCACAACAAATTGCTAATCTGTGCAACAATATAGGGCATTGCTATGCTAAGCAGTGGAACATCTGGAATAGTGGCACCATGCCACAGAAAGTGCACTGTATAGTAATTGTCCTGGTAAAAGGTATGTTAAGTGTTTTAAAGTGAACAATTTAAAATATCTCAGAATGGGCACTCCATCAGTAACAACTTGTCATAAGCAATATAAACTGTCTAGCATGATGAATGTTATGTATATCAAGTTAGATGATAACACACATGTGGAACAAGTACGCACCTAAAACCCTTCAGGTCATGTAATGGGTTTTAGGAATACCAACAGAGGGATCGATATAATCTAAATAGAAAGGCACTGAGTATACATTTATATCTTTTACCCTAGAACTGAATTTGGCTCACAGATAACAAACGCTGGGAAACCATCATGGGGAATGCTTTGTTTACATGATGACATCACGTCCAGAATTTGCGCATGACATCACTCGCACGCTCTATTTACTGAAATTTCCAGATGGTTCCCGCGAGTAGAAAACATGTAGATCGCTGTGCTGGAGCTCTAGAAGGGAAGATCGCAAATAGGTAAGCAGCAACTATATTATTCTATCTGATATTAAGGTATATCTGGACAAGTGCAAACTAGTTTATAATGATGTCATTTTATACAAGGACAGTTTAAATGTACACAACATGGGGGGCTACAACACAATGTAGTGTGTGGGTCGTGATTAGAGTTGTCATAACAAAATATCAACTATGCTGCCAGTCATTCAGCCAAAGTATAAGCTGGTATATCAGGCCGATATCAGTTGTGAATATTAAGCATAATGATGGCCATTATTTTGGCATGGCTAAGATGATATACCCTATGCCCCCCTGAGTGATTACACTGTCCTGGAGAGAGAAAATACCCACCAGTCACCTAGTACTATCTGAACTCAACCAGAACAGTATAGTGGTAAATCCACGTCTTATATTTATCGGAATCACGTAAGAGAAAGTATTGGGTGTTTGAACCAGACTTCATGTTGGCTTACCATGAACAATGAATCATCATTATGACTATTTCGGGCTAAAGATAAATGAGAACATGAATGACCGGTTATGCTAACCATAAGACATGATGGGTGCATACACACTGGGTAAGTGTTTGCAGACTTAGTCCTCACTTATGGGGGAGAGGGCCCAAAACTGATAAAGGAGCCAAACATAATACTCATATCTCTATTGGTTATTTCAGAGCTCCCATCCAATCAATCATTTTGTGAGTGTTTTGTACCCAATTCACAGCAGAATATTGCATGGGGTCACTAACCCAAGGAATGCACATTAATCTCATTATGTAAAAATACCAGCACAGCACTTAAAGCTTGCAGGGCCAGTCGGACCCATGTATGGGTTTGACAATGTTACACAATATTGCACACACTCAATTACCAATTTTGGTGTTGAATAGGGCCTCATTACACGGATGGCGGTAAGGATTTACCGGTACTGGTAAATTACTGGTACTGGTAAATCCTTACCACCTTACTACGAGGTCCCTTTGCGGGTTGGGGGATTTAACGCCTGCTATTTGCAGGCATTAAAATCCAACCCGCAAAGGGACCTCGGCGCTAATTACGGCACCGCAAAATTGCGGTGCCGTAATTAGCGCCTTCCCCATTCCCATAGAGCCCTATGGGGCAGAAATGGGAATGGGGAAGGGCAATGGTGGAAGGGGGATTTACCGCCCCTCTAACATTGGAATGAGGCGGTAAATCCCCTTTCTACCAAGGCGGTGCCGGAATTTTACCGGCATGAGCCATGGCGCTAATAGCTAATAGCGCCATGGCTCACCGCTACTGTGTAATGACGCCCTACGTTTTTTGGATGCTTACCAAATCCACACTTTGCATGGTATGTTATAGTTAAACACCCAACTAAGTATGTTGATGCTTAAACATTATTTTGTACCTAGAGTTGCATGTCAAATGAAACTAAAGTGATGTCTCTTGTTTTTGCCAGTCTCCCTTACCTGATATCGGCATGTATACACGCATTTTTCTAACCTTCTTAATCGTATTTTGACATGTTTTACTATTGATTTGTTACTTATACCAGCCTTGAAAAAGGCCAATGGTTGAAACATGTGTCGGCTGGTTTGGGTTATACCAATTAAATACTACAATTTGTAGACTAATTGACTGCACTGTAATTACACTAATACACTTATAAAACATTTGGTGACCACAGATAACTGGTTTAACGTTATAATCTGTAACTTTCTATAGAGTCTAGGGTAAGACCCAACTTTACCAGCTCTGCAGCACACTTCAGCAATACTCCAAAAATATTTTTGAGCCTGAGCGCACTCACAAGCAGGTTGCCCAAACAATCTTTTGTGTTCGAAAGGAGGTTGGTGTTTGTGAGGTTTTCGCTAATGGTTTCCAAAGTTCATGAATTTTCCAAGTCCACTTCAGTCCCAAAATATTTACTTTGGATGTGCTTTATTTCTCGAAGGAGTTCTTTGGCTGTTCCATGTAGGAGAACGTTATTTAAATTTTACAGTTCTAGAGCAGAACTTTTTGCACAGTACAGTCCATGCACAAGATTTTGGATAGTGGAATGTTGTTTTGCTAACATTATGATGTGGTGGAAGGTGCTTTTACAAGCAGTTCCTGAAATGCAGGCTAATGAATGTCCTCGCAGTCACATGCGGATGCGCACTAGGCAGGAGTCCATGGTTTGTGAAGTTTTCTTTCTACTTTTGTTTTTTAGTTTCTCCTAGTAATTCAGGAATTGTGGTAAAGATTTGAAGGATAGTTGGCGTACGTTACATATTGAGCTGCATGCCCATTTGTTTGGGCAAAGGAACATATGGTTTAAAGTTTGTTGGCAAAATTTTTTCTGTAAGAGTTTCTTTTGCCATAATGGTGTATCCTACCATTTCATAGCCTCATCCATTGTTGTCTATTGCAATTGGGTTTTTCATGTTTACACACCTCTTCATTGAAATATGGTTCTGTGCTGCTTTTGTGAATCGACTCACCTTCACAGAAGTTTGAAAAGATTTCTATATTGAGATCGCACATGTTTAGAAGTACTTTTTGTAATGTATTGATTAACTTAGTTAGTGGTTGTGTTCTGTTTAAAATGAATATAAATACATTTTTCTTTAGCAGAAATGTGCTGTCAATTAGAGCTTTGAGAATTTGTTTTCTGCGGTAATAATGGTACATCCAAACTTCTTAGCTGTCTTTATAAGATTGTGAAGAACTCTATGGTGGAAAATGTTTTGGAATGCTTTACTGTGGCTATGTTAACATTGGCAGATAAAGTATTGTGTTCATTAGTAGATCTGCTCTTGTTTGTGCATCTTTTTTTACTTTTCGTTTTTGCAAGAGGGGCTTTACTTTTTTATTGGTTGCTGGTTTAGTTTTGTTGAGTTGAGCGAGGTTACTAGTTGCTCTGTTTTAATGTTTTCTATACATTGTTTTAGAGGTGGATGACTGCTTTTATTTGTATTTGCTCTATTTTTTCTTTGTTTTCTACCAAGTTGTTTTTTAGTAGACATTATGTTCTGTCTGATAGGAAAAAAGAAAGCTTGAGTTTGAAAATTGTGGAATGTATATGCATTTTTTATGCATGGGTGTGTGGGTGTGATTGTAAAGATTAAAAGAGTGCTGTGTGTTTATGTAGTGGGATGATAGGTGTGCCGTGGAAGGTTGTGAGAGAAAGAGACTGTATAGGTGTGATGGCTTAGGTTAGTGAATAAAGTAGTGGTGGTGTGATTGTATAAGTAGGGTCATTATGATGTGTCATGGAAAATGGTAGTTATAATGGTCTGATTTAGTACATAGGTATGAGGGTTGTGCAGGTGTAATTGAAAAGGAGTGAGGAAGTGTGTGTATGTGTGCTAATGTGTGTTAGTGATTTGGAATGCAATTAGGAGTATGGGATAGTAAGGAAGTGAAATTGTGGTATAGAAGTTGATGAGAGATGGATGTGTTTTTATGTATTAATGAATGGGTGAAGTTTTTAATAAAGAGCAATGTTCAGATGGGAATAGAAACAGTTTGGATGTTGCAATATAATGAGTAAGAGTGAAGTACAATATTGTTGAGTAGAAAATACTACTCTATGCTAATATATAGTGAAAGTACATTGTTACAATTTGAGAGATATACATGCTATATTAATGTACTTAGATGATCTTAGATGACTCTGTCGATTTTGAGCTGGGCAAAATACAAACCAAGGAGTCAATGTTGTGGCTGTGCTGCTGAATTCCATTCAAGAGAAGTGTCCTTATCTTGTTTAATGCCACTGAGTTCATTCTCACTTCATGGGAAACTGTGTCGTAGAGGTGAATGAAGGATTGCAACACTATTTCTAGTGCTGCAAAATAACTCACGCCCGCATGCAAAGTGCCATG
This sequence comes from Ambystoma mexicanum, assembly GCF_040938575.1. NCBI lineage: Eukaryota > Metazoa > Chordata > Amphibia > Caudata > Ambystomatidae > Ambystoma > Ambystoma mexicanum. The sequence goes on from NC_090924.1 coordinate 1,047,275,247, forward strand.
ATAACTTGACCCGTCACCTTGAAACGATATAAAGGCTTGATTCCTTGTCACAGAAATATCATTAGGAATACAAGTTACATTTATAAGTGTGTCCGTGATTACTTCACCAAATGCATCTTGATTTCTGAATAAGCCCTGGTGCATACTAAGACACTCCTGTATACTCTCTATTGCTTGAATTTAATTTTCCAAACTCACACAAGCATCAACAATTGATGTGTTCATGTCATGTTCCACTTGGGATAGAACTGGACCATATATATCGCAGTCAATAGTGCTCGTATTGGTTGCTATCGACCGAGTATTGTCCAAAATCATCCCCCCTCTTGAGTAGCCTGAGAAAATGTTTTCTGTGGCGTCAAGGTAAAAAAAGAGGACATTGTCCCCTTATCTGTACAAGCCGCGGTGGTCTTTTGTTGTTGTAGAGATGTAGCAATGTCAGGATCAAGTGGAGTGACGTCTTTGCTCCTGAGATGGTATCTTATATTTTTTTCCTGCATTGATCAAAGGGAATTTCTCTGCAGTCTCCAAAAATAATGGGCAAACTCAATGTTAAAAATGTTCCGATTAGACCCCAACCAATGGCTTTAATAAACCGTATCTAGAGATATGGGTAAAAGGGCAGAATGAACATTGATTTTACACACGAAAATACTGACCGATATTACATTCACCATTCACAAGAACTCCGATTGCCATGTGATTAAAACACACAAACTTGCAACGCTCCTCTCGGTAAAATGCACCATAGAAAAGGTTGAAATGCCGGTGGCAGTGGAAGTTGTGGCTCCCCGTGCAGTCCGCACATATTGCAGAGACTGCACCACTCTGCCCCACTCCGCTCTGCCTCCTGAGAACAGCCAGCAAAGACAGACTAACGAAAAGCATGGAAAAGCCACAGGACTGCAGAGACTGCACCACTCTGCCCTACTCCGCTCTGATTCGCTTCACAGACTGTCAGCGATTTCGAAGGAGAGTCCACCTTCTGAGAACAGATAGCAAAGACAGACCGCCAAAAAGCAGAAAAAAGCCACAGGACTGCAGAGACTGCGCCACTCTGCCCCACTCCGCTCTGCTTTGTGATTTTGAATGAGAGACCACCTCTTAGGAACAGCCAGCAAAGGCAGACCAATGAATAGCCAGGAAAATCCACAGAATTGCAGACACTGCACCGCTATGCCCCACTCCACCATACAATTATTTAAAATAATAGGCAAACACCTATTAAATACCCTTTATTTCAATACATGAATATTTTGTACAAACTATACGAACTATCCTAGATATGTAATTACAATACTTCTTTTACAATCTGTGTGATTTTTTTGGCCACCTGTACACATAAGAAATTAAAGACAACATATACTTCACATTTCTAACTTTTCTTTCTTAAATTCATTGGGACTCATTACGACTATGTCGGTAGTCGTGCCGGTAAAACCGGCACTGCTGCCGCTAGAGTTGTCTTTTTAACCAGTGCCCAGGAATGGGCAATTACCGGGTCATTACGGCCCCACCAGACCCAGTAATTGCCCATTCCCGGGCGCCGGTAAAAAATGCTCCCCTTTTCCATTGAGCCCCATAGGGTTCAAAGGGAATGGGGAGGCCAGATGCACCGGCACCATTCTGACTGGTGCCGGTGCATCCGACATGGTCTCTGCTCGCGGGTGCCAGTCCGCCCGTCAGGTCAGACCTGGCGGGCGGTAAGGCACCCACGAGCAGAACTCACAATTTGCCGGTACGGTAACAACGGTACCAGCAAGTTTACCGGTACTTTTGTTACTGTACCGGAAAACTTGTAATGAGGCCTATTACGTTTGTAATGCTTCCATTACACAGAGGCTTGAATATAACTGCAGAATACATTCATGAACTTGTTAACCAAATAGCAAACTGCAATTTTGAAGTACCTCAGACACTCCACAAACTAGTGGTTACACTGTGCAGTGTTCCTCAAGCTGTTACAGCACGTATCCAGGGAAGTTGTTTACCTTCAGTGACAGTAAGAATTTTAAGAGGACTTGATCGGGTCATACTGCATTGAAAACATGATACACATACTCTAAAGGTGCAGTATATGTAGACCTTAACCTTGTGCTATGATCTTAAGTTACTTTCCTTACGGTTTGCCCTGAGGTCATGGTGCACATACATGGAACCATAAGCAGTCACAAGAAAAAATATACAATTTTTATACATGATGATGGACTCTAACCTTAGTTTTATTTTATTGTCATTGTCTTTGTTTAGTCCTTATTAGAGTTTTCTTCAATGTACCTTAGGTTTGCATGCAGTGATGTTCTACATATACTCTGTATACTAAAATGTGTGTTTAGTAGTCCTTGTATTGTAAGCTGCTGATTCCAAGTTTAACATTAGTCAAGATTATATCTGGCTAAACATACCAGATTAAGCATACTCTACTTCTATGAACCATGCTGCAGCCATTGTGTATGTTTATCTATTATCATATTGCTGTAGTGACAACAAAACCTCAGTAGAATGTTTCTGTTTCACTGAATACGTTTTGTGATACATGGAGTAGTTCATTAGAGGCCTGCCGATCACCCTTCACTTATTGCTAGCAACACTCTAAACAGGACACCTCTTAGGGTCTTTCCATCAGGATTGTTACAGAGCAGTAGTAATGTGATATGCAATGTCATCAGTCATGTCATCAATTATACCATTAGTGATGCCATCTTTGATGTCCTGAGTGTTAGCCTTAACAGTGAAAGGCGATGGCGTGAGTCAGGGTTGCAAAACTTACCATAACTGGCAAATTGCTTTGGTTTTGCAACCATAATAGCCATTTAACAAAGTTTTACCAATGAATTGCATAGGTTTTTATTGGTCAACTTAACCATAACGTCCCTTTAACAAACATTTTTTGCTGAATTTCAATGTTTTTTTATTGTGAAAATGTTTCATGAATTTACAGCACTGTATATAAATTATTAATAATTCCTCTTTTAACTTATATGAAAGGCTTATAAACCTCCTATAGCAAACATATTTTTGCAGCGCATAAAAGTCATGATTGAATTTCCTAGAGCAGGAGGCTCGACAATGACCCCAGCATTCCACCCTTGTTATCCTATCCACTGCACCTAACCTGCATCCTTGTACAGTGTCCACTATACCCCCATAATGCAACCAATGGGCAGTGTTCATGGCGTGCAGCTATGGCCAGTGTCCACAATACATGGAGAAAGGGTTTCAACCATGCTCCAGGCCCCAATAAGCAAATCAGAGTAGACCTTTTTCCTTGCTGGGGTCAAGCCCACTGCCCAGGCACCAAAGTTATATCACTATTTTGTGTACCTACATTTTAACACTTTTCTGAAAATAAAACACAGGACAGATTTGCAAAAGCATGCTTTAAGGTCTTTGTCAATTCTCGTAACACAAGTTTGCTGGAAATACATTCAGTAATTTGGGCTGTAGCCACAAGCAGAATTTGTTTTCCCATTCAAGCCTATCCTAATTTCAAAGATGTTGGGCCCCCTACATTTTTGCCCCTTCTTGACAAAACCCCTTCGAAATTCAAAGTTGGGTCTCTAATCATTTTGGGACTATTTGAGATTCGTCAAACAGCACCAAAGTCATAAGCCATCCATAAATTGTTGGAGCCCCGCTCCAATTTTGCCCACTCTACGCGCAACAGCCTCAATCTTCACAAGAACATTCAAAGTTCGGTCTATATTATTTTTGTACAATTTCATGTAATTTCGTTGAATGGTGTCAAAGTTATAAACCGTCCACAAATTGCTCTTCAGCGACACTGTGATGCACACATATGCATGGATGTCCTTGCGCATTTGTCAAGTTCTCTAAAAATTATAGCAATGTCCCCAAACATCTGCAATGTTCACGGGCATCCAAGAAGGAAAAACACCAGACTGTTGGCTTTTTCTGGACATATACTCATCATCCCACATCTCCCCAGAGTTTGTTTCATTTGTTTGATAAGTTTAATTTTGCAATTTTGCATATGTTTTTACTGCAGTGTTCGCAGACTACATGCACAGTTCTCAGATCCAACATGACGGCCATTTCAAATGTTTTGACACACCTCAAATTTCTCAATTTACTAATCAGCAGCCATGTACGATGTCTGTGAAAAGTTACACAGCTCCCTGATTGGTCCACAGGCGTCTGTGGACATCGAACTAGGAAGTGAGTCAGCAGACCAGAGATATCACACATTTTTGTACCTACTTTTTGGGCATTTTACTGGATGGATTAACACTCTTGCAGGACTAGGCGGCCGCTCTTCATGTATTTTAGGTGCAAATCCATCCAGCTGCTTGGGCTATAGCATCGATCAAAATTTTTTTCCATTCGTGTCTATCGAGATTTCAAAGGTTTGGAACTCCTCCAAAAATATTTCCCGCCTTAATGAAACTGCAGCAAACATTGCGAAACAATTCAGGTTTATATTTTGTACCCACCATTTCATGAAGATATCGTCGACCGGCGCTAAAGTTATAAGCCGCCCAAAAAATGATCTCCCTATGGAAAGGACAACTTAACCATAACTATAGGGTCACTATCATGGAATTGCAGAGAATCGTAAGTCCTCCTTTTTAATTCTACCCTGTATTCATGTATGATATATATGTTGTGAGTGCAATGGTTCAATAACATACTTAAGACACACCCATCATCTCTAGGAGCCCTACATCATGCCTGTCTTTATGACCATGTCATAGTGATTGGGTACTATATGAAACAGAACCTTGAAAATAATGGCAGTCAGCATTGGAGAATGTGACGCTGTGCTTAATATAAGATGACTATACCTGTGAGGCTATAATGAAATTGATTACAATTGGCATGGGATGGCAGCACCTTGAGATGAGGCTATATTTAGCATATGGCAAATATAATTAGCGTGGGAAGCAATATCTGGCAAGTAACTTGATACATGAGGCTTGATACATGAGGCAGATAGGAAATACCAGAATTCGGCATTTTAAACTGTTAGGTTTTACTTTTACTACTGTGTATATTTGTATTGTGTGATTTTAATTGCACCTTTTAAGGCTGCTACCCAGCACTCTTTCTTAGCAACTATTACACAGGTCATTAGGCTGTAATTTGCAGTAAATACAGTATGGCTTGAATCAGGGGAGCTCCCTCTCCTCTGCACGCACGCGAGTTACCTAGAAACTTCAATCCCCAGCAGGATTGTAATTTCCGGAAGTGCTTTTGAATTGAAACCCGGCACGGACGGGTTGAGGCAGTCTGTGGTAGTCAGCAGATAGGCGCGGTAGTGCAGTAAGTGTTCTTATATTCTATATCTTCTATCCATAGTTTAGTCCTGACTAATGGGTATAAAAGAGGTACTAGAGACTATTGCCATGGCAAGGGAACAGTCCCTGGCAAGGTCCCACAATTTTGAGAAAACGCAGGTCCCGGGGAAAGTCACAATATTGGCAACAAGGAACAGTGATGTAGAGACTGAGGGTAATGTCATGGCCAGGATGTTCACTTGTTGGGACCCAGATAAGGGGGGAATTAGAGGGCCATGTGAGGAAACAGCCTCCAAGGCAGCGATACAGGCTACAAATACTGTGTTCTTACAGAAGCCTGACCTACATATAGGTAAGGTGACAGTAGTGCCATCTGGGGTCGATACGGTCAATTACATGATTAGGAGCAAAGTTAGAACCCCTCGGGTATACCCAATAGCTGCAAACAAAATGGGGTCCAACACACCCATCCATGCAGCAGTTAAGTACGCTGGGACCAGGGTAAACAAGAATACCTCAGTAGATGGTCTGACTAAGCAGCATGATTCAAAGGTGTTAGAATTATGCCTTTTGGATACACGTTCTCTTAGCAAGCATGCCACTAATATTCATGACCTTATCCTTGAGGAAGATTTGGATATGTTATTGCTAACAAAGACATGGGTTAAGGACCCCATGGGCCCGGCTTGCGACAAAGCCATCCCAGAAGGGTACATAATATATCACCAGAACAGGGACAGCGGAGTCAGAGGGGGAGTTGCTATAATAGCAAGAGAGTCGATTAGTCTGTTCAAGGCATCATTGGCATGTATTGGCTGTGAATTCCTCCACCTTAAATACACACCCACTCCCAAAGAATGCATTCATTTTATCGTAATCTATAGGCGGGGGGCCTGGTTTCAGACTTCTGCACTGAAATCACACAACAGTTGAATAACCTGAAATCAACCAACACAGCCACATTATTGGTTGGGGACTTCAAAAGGTGGCGTGGAAACCCCCTGTATAAGGATGCAATCCTGCTTGAGAAAACCATGAAAAATATTGATTGCTTATTCCAAAATAGAGAACCCACAACGGCAAAAGGTAACCAGTTGGACTGGATTGTGATGTAAAATCGTAACATCCAGAACCTGCTAACACAGCCGTGTATTTGGTTGGATCATTTCACAGTCACATTTGAATTACACCTGCGTGAGCAACCAAAACCAACTCACAGCCCCCACAGTAGGGTACAGAGTAGGAACTTTAAAGGCCTCGGTCCAGATCAGCTGGAACAATGCCTAATAAGGATTGCGTACAAATTGGAGACTCATGCGATAAAATGCTGAAGCAATTTACCAACCAAATACAAGAAGTTGTGCAGCAATATACACCCCTCAAATCTAAAATGGTTAGGAAGGATAATAGCCAGCACAACAGCTGATTCCACAGCAAGTTTTGTGAGCTTAAAACTGAGAAAAGAAGATTGGAAAGGATCGGGCAAAAAGATCCGTCGACAGACAATAATGAATGTTGGAATTGCGTAAATACTAAATACAGGGAAAGCATTAGAGAGGGCCAATCGAATTATTATAACGAGCTGATAGAAGCTACACCAAATTCAACAAGTAAACTCTTTGACATTCTCAACTCGGTGGAAAAACCTAAAGTATTGCCCCTCCCCCCATATATTCCAACCGAGGAGGACTGTGAATTGGTGCAAAGGGCATTCCTTGATAAAATACAGAAAGCCAGAGAGGCTATCATATTGGCTAGAGAGGCTTCTAAGGAGACCTGTATACCTGTAGCAGGAGAACTGTGGCAGAAAGAATCAGCTAACTTCAACTACCAACCCATCTCAGAAGAAGAGATGATTAAAGTGTTGGCCAAAATGAAACCCTCTTCCTGCGCAGAAAGCTTAATTCTCCCTAAAATAATCTTGGACAAAAAGGAATTATTCTCCCTTGTACTGACAAAAAAAATGAATGCATCTTTCCAAGATGGCATGGTCCCTCAGGGCAGAAAGAATGTTACCATAACGCCCTTGGTTAAGAAACCGGGCTTAGATCCTTTGGACCCTGGTTACCTGCGTCCCATAACCAACACCAATTGTATCCTGAAAATCATGGATAAAATAGCAACAAATCAACTTCAAGCACATGTTGAAGCTAATAACATCCTGCATGAGCAACAGTCAGGTTTCCGTGCAGAACATAGCATGGAGGCCGTGATGCTCGACTTGCAGACATGTATGCTATCCATACTAGATAAAGGCAAGTCAGGGATGCTAATGCTTCTAGATCTAAGTGCCACATTCGATCTAGTGGACCACCAGCTACTACAGCAGGTCTTGGAGAAAATGGCGGGATGCTTTAAGATGGCTCTGCCCTGGTTGACATCATTCCTGGTAGATCGAGTAGCAAGAGTTCACTGGAGAGAAGTTCTTCAAGGCAGCTCACATAAGCGCAGGGGTCCCACAGGGAGCTAGCCTATCCCCTCTACTTTTTTTAATCTTTTTATGAAATGCTTATGTGAACTATTTCACCAATTACCCAGACAATAAACAGCTGGTGCTGGGGTTAGAGGGGGACTATCTAAAAGACATGGCTAAGATGGTGGCAATTTATGGCATTATTGATAAGTGAATGGAGGGCAATTGGATGTGCTTGAACAGCAAAAGAAACTAGCAGATGATATTTGGCTCACGCCAAGCAAGAGCCAAGTTAAGAGTAGAATATGAGTTATTTCTTATCAAAGACTTGTCTATCAAGGTAGTTGCTCAGATTAAAACTCTAGGGATGAAGATGGAGGTGTCCCTGGGCATAGAGGCTCAGGCGAACTACGTCCATAAAAATAACACCTATTATTTGTGTCTCCTGAGATGCATCTGCTTCCTCCGAAGTGAGAAGAATTTGGCCACCATTGCCCGGGCCATTATCCTGTCGTGGTTGGACAATGGCAACTCTTTGAGGTTGGGTGCCACTCAGAAAGGCATTGAAAGATGCCACATAATGTAGAACAACACAGTACATGTGGTCAAAGGGATTAATAGAAGAGACCATGTGACCGAAGGAAGGAGAGCATTACATTGGCTCAGGATTGAGGACAGGATCCTCTTTAAATCGATGACACTAGTACACCGATGCCTACATGCCGTGGTACTGACGTACCTCAGAAATAAGTTCAAAAGATACATACCCAAAAGGCCACTGAGGTCTGAAGTGCATGGTAGGCTACAGGTGCCCTTGGTCATTCGAGTGACTGCTGCAGAGAAATCTTTCCCTGTGCGGTGTGGGCTGCACAGCAGTGGAACACGCTTCCACTGACTATTCACCTAGAACCAAACGATAGAATCCTGTTTAAGTAATTTCCACGTATACAGAAGGGATGCAGGATCTTTATGGCTAAGTCTGTCTTCGTCTCCTGGTTTTATGTTATTGCGCCCTGATGCCTGCGGGCTTTTGCCGCATTACAAACACAAAGATTAAATAAATTAAATGAAATGTACTGGCATGCAAAGGCTGTGTTCCAGACATGCGATGGCTCTGCTTTGTGCAGCCCTGACATATCAAACCATACACTTAGTGTGCTGTAGTAACAATTCATCTGACCATTCTTGTGTATATTGTAGTTTGTGCGTGAGTGATGTAACTTTCTATGGTGCCATGAGTTATATAATGTCAGTTACGCTATGCCAAGCGTTTTGGTCAATTGATGTCCAATAGTAGTCAGGGTCTGAATCTGTGTTTTCCTAAAGACTGCAGATGTATGGCTCAGAGCAAGTGCAACGGCTATCTTGCTAAAGACAGCAACTCTAGTCCTGTAATAACTGGCTGGGCATAGATCAGACTAGCTAACATACCACTCTTGCAAGGCATAATTCTGAAAAATCAACAATGGAATTAAAAGGTTTTTAGATTTCATTAGAAAAAAAATGTTGTGTACGTTCTGGTTTGAAGAGGTGATTTTTAAATGACAATCTTGCATTAATGGCTTGCGCTGCTCAGTCACTAACACAACTGGAAGTACAACCTGAACTTTCTCTGTGTCAATCTGACCTTACTGTTATAGCAAGAAAACATAGTAATAGTTTAATTATAAGAAAATTATAAAAAGAATATGAAAATTGCAGTCTTTCTGGGTCACAATTTGATCGGTCCATTGCTCGGCTACAAATGATATGTCAGATGTTATTTCTAACAAATACGGCAAGTTCAGAATATGTCCTTCAAAGTAAGCTCTGTGAAGAAAAAGGACACGGGTGCTTTTAAAGACTACTCAGAGGGGCATTACCCTCCTAGAACTCACCCTATATCCAACATTTTGTAGACACAATAATGGGAATAGGGCGAGAACACCATAACATGGAACTCTGGGAAATACTAACCAAGGAGTCAATTTAAGGGGAGCTTAAACATACCTGCCCAGTGCCAAATAACGTGACTTGTGTCTACTCCTACTGTACTGCTGCATGCTCATTAGTTCCACCCTCAACCACTAAGGCTGCCGCTAAGCTGGTGCTGAGCTCCTGTGAGAGTAGGCTGACTTTGCAGGTCTTCCTGAATGAGAATGCAATGGCTAGCATTCGCAGCAGAGATGGCATGTTTGCACATGTTCAGGTCTATATTCTTGCACGGTCAAGGGAAAGGGCAGAACATATAAGAGAGAAAGACAATGTGTATATTGGTGTGTGTGTGTGGGTGTGTGTAGGTGTGTGTTTTTGTGTGTGTGTGTGTGTGTGTGTGTGTATGAGAGAGCAAGAAAGAGTTTGTTAAGGACATTTCATAATAAAAGGCTCCTGTTTGTCCCAAAAAATACCTCTGCTCTACCTCTCATCTACACTCCTCAAATGCCAGTCTTTTCCTCTATATATGTTTATCTTTCAAACTTTGAACCATCTCTTTAGTTTTCATCTGGACTGTTTCCTGTTCTGTAGGTGATGGCTCATCAATGGCAACTGTAGGATGTTTTCATCGACAACATCTAGGTCAGGGGAGTTTTCCACCCACCCCAAATCAGGTGCGCACAATTTGTATTTATTTAATAAAGTTCTTTTTATGAACCTGGGAACCCAATGTAACTATATTGATTCCCTTCAGCACCCATCCAGTTTTACAACAAGACACACACACCCTGGCAAAGGTCTATTTATTAATACAAAATAGAAATAATGAAATCAATTTAAATATAAACATAATATGCACTTATGCAATCCCAATGTCAATGGTTACTACAATGAAAAGCGATTCATACACTTCTCACTTGAACGGTCGAAACGGGATTAACTTGAAAGCAATCTTTTAAAGCACAGACAACCCTATATGTGCATTTAATGTGTATAGAACATCCTGCCTATTTAGGTCTCTCTACTTCTCCTTTATTGAAAATGAATGCATTCCACCTTATCCTATGGGCATGTCAGAATTTCAAACAGCATTCTAGAAAACTCAATTTAAAGACAGGCTACTTGACCTTCCTACATGTAAATCACCCCTAGAGATGAAAATGTATGTTTAAAAAGTATGCAACTTAAAGTTTGGAAATGTTTAGCAATTAGCAACATTTTCTCCTTATTCTTGAGTGGTTCATCGCCAGTAACAGAACTCTGCTTGGTGATGTAATGAGGGCATGACGTCAATTATAATATTTTTCTAGGTATGCACACAGTGCAACATCCATTTAGTTCCCTAAATATTCTGTGCTTGCGCATTACACAGAGAAAGACCCAGGAAATTTGCACAAAACAACATAGCATAGGATCTATTTCATCAAATCTATAATGACAGGAGCACATTTGCTTCTAAAATATTTACTAATTTCCTAGGATGTACAGCCAATTTATATACCTCCCACCCCTGAGTACTTTTACAAATAAAAAATGCTGGGATTTAATCTATTACCTTTTAGAGAGCAGTACCCTTCAGTCATTATATTTCCTTGTAACTTTATACATACATAAAATGGCTTTTGGCTGTCTGACAGCCAGGCAGGCACTCTCTTATGATTGATTCCATTCCACCCCTCAAAGAAACAGGTGGCCATCAGAACGCAAGATGGGGTTAGCTTCCCTCCTCCACAGCCTGCTTTCCCACTTTCTGTGTTGGGCCTGTCTGTTGTCTTTTCCACTGAAGAAGGCCTGGATCATTAATGTCAGGCAGGCCTCTCTTACAGAGTTCTGCTGTAATCCAAAAAGGGGTCCGAAATGAAAGAAATCTATTCCATTCTTCTTTCTGTTGATGTATATTCTCATTTCTGTCCTTCTTCCTATAAATCTGTCAGTCAATCAGTTAGAGAGTGTGCAAGTCAATCCACAGAATCTATGGGTTTCAACTATTTTTGGATTTGAAACCCCTCGCCTCCCTTTAGAGGTGGATATCATTTCTTTAACCTAATTGGTCAGTGTATGAGATTGGATAAGGTTCCAAAAGTGAAATCACAATAAACCACCGGCTTTGTAATCATTGGGAACATTAATGATGAGGCCAGTCTAATGGGAGCAACTTCTACACCCAGTTTCCCTCCAATTTGATGTGATGTCATCATGGGCAATTCTACATTCAAAATTGTGCTTTTCTGAACATCATGTTCCTCAAATGTGATTACGTTACTAATACATTAATCAGATTGCTTTCATTCAGATTAACCCAATGATGTCATTCTGCTTTCGGCACGACATGTGATATGCATGTGAAAGATTTCTTTGGTTTTTCTTCTAATGGTTTCACACACACGTGTATTTCCTGTGTCAGAATAATGTGCTTACCAGCACAGACTCTAGGATTTATGAATCAATGATGTGCAACCTTTCTGCACAAATAATGCACATTTGCCTAATATGCATAATTAAACAATTATCAAGAAACTATATTTTTAAATACAGCTCATAGAGCTTTTCACTCTCAACAATTTAGAAACAAAGGAAGCCTCTACAACATTTCCTTTAAGAGTTATAAACCAAAATATGATTAAATATGTAACATTTAAATAGGTTGCTCTTTCCATTTAAATGTAGTGGGCTGAATTAAATATTAATGGTATTGATGGTAAATATTAATGGGTCGGCAGGATAGTTCAGGAACATCTTAAAGGCAAGACAATGCAGAGTAACAAGTTTCAAATCCTGGTCCTGTGCTTAAAGAATGGTCTCCAGTATTAAGCACGTTACAGAAGATTAATGGTGAGAGGTCAGAAATGTGAAGCAGACAACTTGGTAAAGGCTTTTCACAAGAGGCCTTATTATTAACCTAAAAGGGAGTGATAAACGCCTCGCTTTCCCTAACCTTATGTGGATCTCCCTATCTAGGAAACTGAGACTAATGGAAAACACTCTAATGAAAGGAATCTGTCCCTCGCACATATACATACATCAAAATCATAAAGGTTAAGATATGGCACTTCAGATTTGGCAGAAATAACAGTTGTATTTGACATAAACCTAGTAACTGTACATACATGCAACTTGGGTCAGATCCCCTCACCCATATCCAATGCAGGATTTCCAAAAATATAAGAATGTTCCTCTTGTAGCCAGCATCTGCTCACAAAGATCCTCTTATTCCAAAAAGTCTTTCACTTGGCTTTAACACATGTTCCATTAAACAACAAAGTATTTACCTCTCCACTTGTATTCAATAGTTTAACACGTCTTTTTCTTGAGAAAACAAAGGATTTCACAACTCCTCTGTATCAACAACCATGTTTCTTCAGGATGATTTCACCACTATTCATAAAATACATAAATGGCTTTGCCACTTCTTCTTCTTCTCATTCTCCAACCACAATGCTGTACTTCAATGATTTCTTCCTGGTCTACTAACCTGGTAGGATTAACACTACAAGTGAGTTTCCTGGAATACGGGCCTGCCAGCACGAAACTCCTAACACTACCACAAGTAGTGCGGTTTGCTTGAAACATTTAGAAAAGTCTTTGGGCCTCATTACACGGACGGCGGTGGAGCAAGGTGCTATTAGCACCTTGGTCCATGCCGGTAAAATACAAGTAAAATCAAAGGTTGGTGGGGCGGTAATTCCCCCTTCCCCCATTGCCCTTCCCCATTCCCATTTTTGTCCCATAGGGAATAATGGGAATGGGGAAGGTGCTAATTACGGCACCGCAAATTGCTCCCTGGTCCCTTTGCGGGTTGGTTTTAACGCCTGCAGAAAGCAGTCGTTAAATTCTCCAGCCCGCAAAGGGACCTCGTAGTAAGGCGGTAAGGGTTAACGGTCACCGGTACCATTAACGGTGACCGTTAACCCTTACCGCCGTCCATGTAATGAGGCCCTTTGACTTTAATAACAGCACATGCACATTTGTTTCACTGTTTCATTTGCCACATGCAATGCAGGTTATGCTCCTTTCCCCCTTGATCCTTGATACTTTCTACTAGGAGGGACTTTCTATTGCCACTCTCGACTTCCACATTTCACATCAAATAACTGCTGACAATGTCTCTTTATTACACTTGCCCCTTCTTGACTTAGGCAATCCCTCTGAGGATAATGGTTACAATCTTTGTGCAATTATGTTCTCTTGTTATTTTCCCCATGCTGGCTCTTAGCTTGCATCAGTATTGCCCCATCTTTGTTTTGGCAATATTCTTGGCTTTGGCAATAACGATTATAACCTCTTTTTTCTTCTCCCTTTTCAAAGTTATTATTGAGCCAATGTGACCTTCTTACATTCGTTCAATATTCAAAATTAATATCAGCGGCCATCGGTCGACTACGGAGTGTTACAGGATTACCCCACAAAGGTAAACTCAACGGTTTCTTCATAAGCATCCGCTCGATTCGCTGTCACTGCCAGTTTTGCTTTTTCTGTGGCTTTCTACACAGCTGACTGTTTGAGTTATTTTCCGGTGGCCCAGGACAGTCAGGAAAGGAGTTTCTCTCACTCACCAGGCACCAGATAAAGGCACGCATTAAGGAGAGCCTCTCTCTCCATGGGGAAAGACTGCTAGAACACTGCTTCCCACTGCGCTACCTCAGCACTTCAGGATATTAATCTCGGAGACCATCGCAGGGCCAACAACCACTTCCAAGACAGCAGCATCTTTGGTGTCTCCCACACTCTGCTTCTCTGGCTGCATCTGCGGCTGGGATCTCTGGCCACTGCTCCATCTTCTGGTTCTAATGGCCTGCACCCGAGGGGGCTTTAAATATTCAAAATACCCACCCAGTTGTGAGTCGCTAGAACCTCTAGGCTGCACATTGCATTTTATTGCCTTTGAATCCCTCTTCCTTGAAGTCCCCAATGGTCTGAACTCTTTTTGCTTCACAAATACAACCTTCAACTTTATTGGATTTAAAACTGTTTATTAAATATATCCCTAGGGAAGGGGTTTAGATGGGTCAATGGTTGGTTCAGACTGATCACAATGGTTTTCACTACCAGCAAGGGGGTAGGTTTGAGAAGGGAAGCCTTACGCTGACAGCAAGCCATTAAATATTCTGACATCATAGAAATATCCCCTTCTGAAGAAGATAAATACAGTGTTTTTTCCAACAGAGCCATCCTATTCCCGAAGGACCTTCTCCTCCCAAATGATCCTCCCAGCTAATACCACCCCAAAGGTTAGGATCAGGTACTGGCTGCCTACCACTGCGCAACTGGGAGGAGACGTTAGGCAGAGGTTCTGTGAGGACTCTGGAGGATTCAGCACATTAAAGAATTATTTACAGTTCCTGGCCTGATCACAGCCACGTGGTATCAGTTCCCTTTGAAACTGAAAGCTGGGCCATTTATGACTCCAGGGAACCAGTATAAGAAAGATCCTTGAAGCACAGGACTGGCAGGCCTATTTATGACCCATTCCCGCCCGCTTTTGTGATTCCATCATCTGCCTGCCCATTGTGTCAGACATATCTGCAAATTCTCCTGGCTGATGGGAAGATGTGATTATTTGAGAGGAGACCACAGCTCAGAATCTATTTGTTGTACTTTGAGGCCCCATTTGGGTAAGCTCAATGACAAATTGGGTTGTTAATAAGCAGCATTTGTTTTGCTAGGCAAGGCATGGCTTCTGAGAACAAAAGGTCCATTTGGTTCTTTGATCCAGGCAGTGTCAAAGTTGTATGGTCCATCAACCACACCTCAATGTCATTTCCTTGAAGCAAGCTATCCCCCTCCCAGGTAGCTGTTGGGGGAATTAATGCAATGCTGCTGTCCAGGACATGTTGCTGGCTTTATTCACCATTGAAACATTTAAAGTCTTAGGCATTCTACACTTCCACACTACAATTGACACTTTAAAATGGACAACATAACATTTTTGCAATCAGACTCCTTTCAAAACCACATATATTTCATGTCTCTGTAAACATGAAAACAGCTACAATGCAGGCCTTGATTCAGTTTTGAGTCTCCTATGAAATGCTGTGCTTTTCATCTCAGATTGGACCGTTTGCCAATTAACAAAAGATTGTTGGGTTCTTCCATGTAACTGAAAAATGTCTTTTTGTACCTTGCCATTTGCTTTGGACATATTCTCTTGTTATAGATGGCCTACTAACATTGCACATTTTATTGAATATGTCTTTTTCAAAAGCTGTGTGCAGTTTGCAGCTTACATTTTTGTTTTTAAATTCACCACTGTTTTCTGCATTCTTTTCTTCATTGTAGATTTCCTTATATAACACAATTCCATATTGTGCATTGGCTCAATCTATACCATCTGTGAAGAAATGTCATCTGCGCTGGTGTTCAAGGCCAAGCTCATTTTGGATTTTTACTTTATGAAATGATTCTATTATTTTCTTAAAATGTTAGCTCTGACAACCAGGCTTCACTTTCTAAATGATCAATGCTGAAAATGTGTAGTATACATTTTCTCTGTGCAGGACCCTGTCTATTCACATAGCAGCAACTACCATGCAGTTTGACAATATGGCAGCCGTAAGATGTATATCCCTGAAATAATTCCTGCTGGAATGCAAACTATTTAAACAGCCATGTGACACCTTTTACTTTACCTCTGCGCAACCACGATTAAAATTATATATAATGGTGTATCCTCAAGGTCTAGTGACAGTTTGCTTAAATATACATATACTGCTGTATCCAGTTTAATCGTGTTGCCTATGTGGAAAATACAGTCATACAATTACAGAACCATCCAAAATCATTTTATTATCAACTGGTTCCCGGTGACTACTGCAAATGGCAGAGATTTTGTTTATCAGTGGCTGGGCAAGGGGCTTCACTCAAAAGAGAGGGTGAGCCCAGGCCAAAATGGCTTTTGTTCTCGTCTGAAAAGGCTTAACACCTACCCGACAGAACAGGGTATGCCCCCACAGGGTGGGGAGGATGAATATGGTTTCAAGTGGTCCTTGACTGAACAAAAGGAATACAATCACACAACAGGTCACTCAGTAAAAAAACTCAAAACGTGGGGAGAATCTACCTGTGGGGAAATCTCTATATCACAGCAGTGGATGGATATAACCTTTGTCATTAGCTCCAATCCTAGTTCTAAACTCAGCCAGTCCCTAAACAAAATCTCTACTGTCACTGTAACCCGCTGTCCCTAGGTCACACTGCATAATAGGGATAGCCGGAGGGAGAAAGTCCCTATCACTAAACTAAACTAAAAAATATATATTTAAAAAAGCTTGTTGCACCGAACAAGAGCAGTTTCAAACTGAAACTGTTAAACGGATACAGTCAGGAAGGGGTACTTCTTCAACTTTTATTCTACCTTTTTTCTGAGTGTGTACCACATCTTAAATTAAAAAGTACCACTTGGCGGTACTGTCCTCTTGTAGCACCTCTTGTGGTTTGTGAGTTCACAACAACGTATCCCACATATTTTGAAAGGATGCATGATGGTCCGTCAACCAGTTCCCGTGATCTAACATGCACTTTGATGTCACCTTCTTCAGGACCCAAAACGGAGATCGACTCCACGTCATCTCTTAAGCCTCTTTGGGTGCCGCAGGAATTTATTAACTCCCACTCTCTGTTTTCAATGAACCTACAAGGGACCAGAACGAAAAAAGACATCATTTTAACCTTTAACTAGTTAAGCTGCTCATATCTGAGAGGATAGCTCAGAGACAACACATTTTTCTTGGAAGCAAGACAATGCATAGTAACACAAGTTCGAATCCCAGTCTTGCGCTTAGAAACAGTGTAGAGCACTTTTATGGACTTACCCGCCTTCCAGCTATTGTGTCAGAAGGGGTGACTCCAATTTTTCAGCATAGCTTTGCAAGTCCTACTGCTTGTCACTGTCCTGAGTGTCATCAGATGCCTGTGATCCTCGCAGGAACTGTACAGGATCCACCAGCAGCCTACAATGCAAATGCATACTGCAAATGCAACAACTTACCTCGAGTAAGTCGAACAGCCCCAATATTCCACCACCCACTGACACCAACCTAGGCTTTACTTTTAAAATGGTCACACCATTAGAAGTACAAAGAATTATACCCTCCTTAAAACCGTCCAACTGTAAAGGGGACAGCTGCTCTGCCCAAATCATAAAAGACGCAGCCAGAGATCTATCCCCCTTCATCACCAAACAAATAAACCTATCCTTCGCCACCAACTCAGTCCCTAGTAATTTGAAACAATCATGGGTTCTCCCCTTACTAAAAAAACAATCACTAGACCCTTCCATACCCACTAACTACAGACCTATCACTACAGTCCCATTCTTGTTAAAAATCCTTGACAGAGTTGCCTACCTGCAAATTCAGGAATACCTTGAGACAAAGCAACTGGTAGGGATACGTCAATCTGGTTTTAGACCTCAACATGGAACAGAAACTGCCCTTTTTGACCTCAAAAGTCAGATTGATGATATCAAAGACAAAGGCAACGTTACCCTACTACTCCTTTTAGACCTGTCAGCAGCCTTCGACCTGGTCGACCATAAAATCTTGTGCAACCACCTATCCTCCGCTGCTCAATTCTCCTCCTCTGCTGTCATGTGGTTACAATCCTTCTTGGCTAACAGAATGTCACAACTTAGCGGGAGGGATAAACACTCTTGAGGCCGATTGGTTAACAGATTTCTTTTATTCAGTTCAACTCTCAACTGGCACTTAAAGAAAAATGGGAAAAAGGAAGTCTCTTTAGAATTTCGGGGTCGGTGGCGAGTTTTTCTAGCAAAAGGGGTTTTCGCAGCAATATACAGTCTCAGTTCTTAGAGGGGCTCTCTGTTCGTTCCCAGCTTATACGTTGGGTCAGTGGGTTCGTACCCCGTTACCCCCAAATTCCCGATATGGACTCTCCTCATACGCCGAGCGCCTCACCGTCTTTCTGCTGTATTTTCGTTCGTATCAACTCCTCGGCCACTCGGGTAATTCTCTTCCTGATTTCTCTTGTCCCCTCGATCAGCTGTTGCAGCGGCGTGTGCTGCCCCTCCGGCTCCTCGGTCGGGTACTCCCTCGCTCAGCCGCGCACCAGCCGTTCGCTTACACGTAGCGTTGCATCTTCTCGGGAATTCCCCGGCCAGCCGCTCGTCATCGGGATTTCTTCCCCAAACTCCTCCCACACGAGGGGGGGCCCCGCGGCTAGGTGCCCTCTCGCCCCCTCTTTTCACAACCAGGTGCGACGCAACTTATGGATTTCGGCAACGTGCCTCCTCCTCATCAAACTGGGCACAACCGGTGCCGGAACAACTTTTCTCAACCGGATTTTCTTAGGGCTTTCAGTACGCCCATTCATAAGACGGTTCCTCCTCTTCTGCATTCGGTCCCTGTTCAAAAACAAACCACAACAACGCCAGGATTAGAGAAAAGCCCTTTACTTCTTTCCCCTCCTCCGATTGGCTCTTAATCACCGTCAATCAATTCACTCCCTCCCTGGTGACATCACCCTATTGTCCTCTGCTTGCTGTGATGCCGGGCCACTCCAGAGTCTCCAATGGTCCAATCCTTCACTACATCACAGACCCCCTCTTCCGGGCTCTTACGTTCGGGAAGAGCATGCATCCTAGAAAGGAAATCTGCTTGTGTCATTCCACGGCCAGGTCGATGTATCGTCTTGAAGGAATATGGCTGAAGGGATAGAAACCACCTCAATACTCGAGGATTCGTATCTTTGTTTCTAGAGAGCCACACTAGAGGAGCGTGATCCGTCACCAATGTGAATGATCTTCCTAACAAATAGTACTTTAGGGCTTCTATTGCCCACTTTACCACCAGACACTCTTTCTCGATGGTGGCATATCCCATCTCGTTGGGTAACAGTTTACGACTTATAAACAGGATTGGTCTCTCCTTGTCTCCATCGTTCTGAAACAGGACGGCCCCCAGACCATAACCTGAGGCATCCGTATGTAGGAAGAATGGCATTTGGAAATCTGGACATTTTAACACTGCTTCATTCGAGAGGGCATTCTTTAGCCCCTCAAAAGCTTTCTCGGTTTTCTCATTTCTCCACTCCCTTTGACGGGGGGCCGTGGACTTTAACAGATCAGTCAAGGGAGCCGCAATTGTTGAAAAATGTGGGATAAAACGTCGGTAATAACCTACAAATCCTAGAAATGCTCTCACTTGTCGAGCATTTACTGGAAATTGCAAACGCTGGATGGCCTCTAGTTTTTCCTTCTGGGGCTTAATTAGTCCTTGACCCACCTGGTACCCCAGGTATTTCGTGTGGAAATTGGCCAGGTGAGATTTCTTTGGATTAATGTGTAGTCCGGCATTTCGTAGTGTGCGCAGGATGGCCCGTAAATGACTCAGATGTTCTGTCCAACTCTGGCTGTAGACAATGATGTCATCTAAGTATGCTCCCACATAACCTTCATGACCCTTTATTAGAAAGTTCATCAGTCTTTGGAACGTAGCCGGAGCCCCATGAAGGCCAAATGGCAGCACAGTAAATTGATATAAGCCGGTGGGAGAAGCAAAAGCAGTCTTTTCTTTATCCGCTGGATTCAAAGGGATCTGCCAGTAACCCTTGGTTAGATCTATCGTTGTCAGGTATTCGGCTTCCCCTAGTCTCTCCAGAAGTTCTTCAATACGCGGCATGGGATATGCGTCAAATTTTGATATTTCGTTCAGCTTTCGAAAATCTAGGCAGAACCTCGATGTCCCATCTGCTTTGGGTACGAGGACTGGGGGAGAGCACCATTCACTATAAGACGGCTCGATTACCCCCAATTTGAGCATTTCTTGTATTTCTTGGTTCACCGCCTGGACCTTCGCTTCGGGAATCCTGTATGGGCGAAGTCGGACCTTGACTCCCGGGTCGGTTTGGATCTGATGACAAGTTAGCGTGGTTCTCCCGGGAAGTGACGAGAATATTTCTGCATACTCTCCCACCAAGTTCGACAACTCATTCTTCTGGCTAGTAGTCAACTCCGGATTAATGTTCAATGCCTCCTTGCCTATTTCTTCCCCACTGTTAGGCATACTTTCCTCCGTCATCTCCTCCACGTTGATCATGGTTATGGTTGGCACCGAATCGACCCACTTTTTTAACATATTGATGTGGTAGGTCTGTAGCTGTATCTTCCTCTCAGGTTGATGAACCCGGTACGTTACGGGACCCAAGACTTCTTCGATGGTATAAGGTCCCCTCCAGGAGGCTAACATTTTGTTCTCTGAGGTGGGTAGGAGAACTAAAACTCTGTCTCCCACTTGGAAACTTCTCATGCGAGTCTTTTGGTTATAGTAATGCTCCTGGTTGAGTTGAGCTTGTAGAAGATGACTTTGTGCAACTGCCTGAAGTTTCTCCACCCTCTCCTTCAATTGTAAGGCATATTCGGTCAGCGTAATCTCTGAGCTGGGTTGTTCCTCCCAGTTTTCTCGTAAGATATCTAATAAAGTTCTCACCGGCCTGCCAAACAAGAGTTCGAATGGCGCAAAACCTGTCGAAGACTGTGGTGTATTCCTTAAGGCCATCAGAATCCAAGGGATTAGTCTGTCCCAATTCCGTTCTCCGGGCAACATGGTTTTCCTTAGCATTAGTTTTATAGTTTGGTTGTACCTCTCCACTAGACCATCTGTTTGTGGGTGGTATACTGCTGTCTTAATCTGTTCTATGTGGAGGGTGTCACACACCTGTTTTAACACGGCCGACATAAAATTGGTGCCTCTATCTGTTACGATTTCTTTGGGGATGCCGACTCTTGTAATAAAGGGGACCAAGACGTCACAGACTTGTTGCGCATTAATGGATCGTAAAGAAAAAGCCTCTGGGTATCGAGTTGCATAATCTACGATTACCAATAGGTATTTGTGACCTCTGCTTGTAGGATCTAGTGGACCCACTATGTCCATCCCGATCCGATGAAACGGTTCCAGTATTAAGGGCATCGTTTGTAACGGTACTTTTCGGACATTAGCTTTGTTCTTTTTTTGACACTCAGGACACTGTTGGCAGAAGCGTGTCACTTGCCCATATACCCCTGGCCAAAAAAACCTAGCGAGTATCTTCTTGGTAGTTTTTTCCACTCCGAGATGACCTTCCCCTAACTGGACATGTGCCACTTCCAGCACGGACCTGGTATATTTGTTGGGTACCAGCAGTTGTCGAACTTCTCCTTCGGTGGGGTCGGTGACCACCCTATAGTACAACCCTTTGTCTTTGATGAAGTAGGGCCCTTTCCCACTTGTCGTTTCTCCTACTGACGTTCTAGCATTTTTTAATAGGGGATCAAGTTCCTGTGCAGAACGGAAACTGTCCCCCTGATCCTCCATAGTCCAATCTACTGCTACAGGATACATGTTTCGCGCAACCCATTCTCGTTTCTCTCTTCGCTTCTCTACTCGACTCTTCCTCTGTTTGTTTGATTCTGATGTGATCTCTTGGTGGTGGAAGGGCGGCTCTTTCAACCACCCTCTCTCAATTTTCTGGATAATGCGTGATAGGTCTGGTACATCGGATCCGACTAACAGGGGCTCCGGAAGCACCGGCATCACAGCTGCTCGTATCCCTATCTCTTCCCCGACTAACTTGAAATGAATTTTTTTAGTTGGGTATCTTTTGACATCCTCATGCACGCAGCGTATCCGTACAGTCTCATTCGTCTCTGGCATACCACCTACCAGTTCCGGGTTGACAGCAGTCTGTAGGCTTCCCGAATCTATCATGGCTCTGGTAGGTCGGCCCTCCACTTCTGCCTTGCACACATAGGGATAAGAAGGCTTCGTTCCGAAACCCGCCTCAGCTTGGTTACTTTCCTTGGCGACCTCCAGTGTCCCCACCTCCATAGGTTCGGTTTTTCCTCTCTTGGGACATAGTCGGGCTAGATGTCCCCATTCTGCGCACTCGAAACACTGGGGTCCCCGGGCACCGAGGCTAGGGGGTCTGGGACTTACTCAGGTCAGAAATCCTTCACTGGGAGGTCGAGTCTTTAGTACCTCCCAGTCGGGTTTTCGGAGCATTGAGTTCGGCCACCTTGAACTGCCAGAGAGTTTCGGGCCAGTACCGGGGTTTCCCCCATCCCCTTCTGGACGGCTGGATAGGTTAATAGCTTCCCCTGGCCCACCTTCTGATATGCGGAAGCTATATTCACCGCTTCGACCAGAGATGGTTTATGATGTTGCCGTACCCATCTCTGGATCGGTAGGGGTAGGGCCTCGAGGAATTGTTCCAGCACTATCTTCTCCGACATCTCATGGGCGGTGGAGGTGGTTGTCTGCAACCACTTGTCCCCTATTTCTTTCACCCTGTAATACAGCTGGCGAGGAGTCTCCTCGGGAAATAGTCGAGTCTCTCGGAATTTAATTCGGTAGGCCTCTTCATCATGACCTAACCTCTCCAGGACCGCCCGCTTCATTTCTCCATATGGGGTGTCCCCGGCGGGGTTGGCTGCTTGGTATGCGCTTTGCATCTCCCCCGTCATTAGGGGAGCCACATAATGACACCACCAGTCTATAGGCCACTGGGCATTCCGAGCCACTCTCTCAAAGTTCACAAAGAAGTGAGCCGGATCTTCCCCTGAAGTAAATTTCTGTAGCACAGAGGTAGGCACCTGCGTATGGCTCCTCGAACCGGTTGTTTCCATCAGTTGAGCTTGCTGAAGCTGCAAGGCTTGCTGGAACGCCTGCCGATCGGCCTGTGCTTGCTGTCCCTGCATTTGGAGTGCTTGTTGTAACAACTGTTGTCCTTCGGCCAATGATTTGATCAGCTCCTCCATGGTCCTTGTTTATCCCACCGCTGCCACCAAATGTCACAATTTAGCGGGAGGGATAAACACTCTTGAGCCGATTGGTTAACAGATTTATTTTATTCAGTTCAACTCTAAACTGGCACTTAAAGAAAAATGGGAAAAAGGAAGTCTCTTTAGAATTTCGGGGTCGGTGGCGAGTTTTTCTAGCAAAAGGGGTTTTCACAGCTATATACAGTCTCAGTTCTCAGAGGGGCTCTCTGTTCGTTCCCAGCTTATACGTTGGGTCAGTGGGTTTGTACCCCGTTACCCCCAAATTCCCGATATGGACTCTCCTTATACGCCGAGCGCCTCACCGTCTTTCTGCTGTATTTTCGTTCGTATCAACACCTCGGCCACTCGGGTAATTCTCTTCCTGATTTCTCTTGTCCCCTCGATCAGCTGTTGCAGCGGCGTGTGCTGCCCCTCCGGCTCCTCGGTCGGGTACTCCCTCGCTCAGCCGCGCACCAGCCGTTCGCTTAAACGTAGCGTTGCATCTTCTCGGGGATTCCCCGGCCAGCCGCTCGTCATCGGGATTTCTTCCCCAAACTCCTCCCACACGAGGGAGGGCCCCGCGGCTAGGTGCCCTCTCGCCCCCTCTTTTCACAACCAGGTGCGACGCAACTTATGGATTTCGGCAACGTGCCTCCTCCTCATCAAACTGGGCACAACCGGTGCCGGAACAACTTTTCTCAACCGGATTTTCTTAGGGCTTTCAGTACGCCCATTCATAAGACGGTTCCTCCTCTTCTGCATTCGGTCCCTGTTCAAAAACAAACCACAACAACGCCAGGATTAGAGAAAAGCCCTTTACTTCTTTCCCCTCCTCCGATTGGCTCTTAATCACTGTGAATCAATTCACTCCCTCCCTGGTGACATCACCCTATTGTCCTCTGCTTGCTGTGATGCCGGGCCACTCCAGAGTCTCCAATGGTCCAATCCTTCACTGCATCACACAGAACCATGAGGGTTTTTTCACCAGTAGCGGCAGCGGACCCCACCCCATTACATGTGGTGTCCCTCAAGGTTCTTGTGTATCGCCCACTTTGTACAATATATTTACAAAGCCACTCTTTGATAAACTGGACCATCTGGGTGTCACCTACACCAATTATGCTGATGACACCCAGATACTCCTCACCCTCACAGGCAACTACAATGCTGATGTCATCCGGATTAACGGCATCTTTACCATCATTCAGGCCTGGATGGCCATACACGGCATCTGAATGATGAGAAAACCAAACTTCTCCTTACTGGCTCACCCAATAACCTTCTGAAACTCAACCACAACTATAATAGTATCATCATCGATGGCAATACTATCCCCATCGTTAAAAGCGTGAAAACCCTCAGCTTTTATCTTGATGCCAACACTAACCTTGCTAGACAACTGAACATGACCGCCTCAGCCACCGCTTATACCGGTAAGCTGATCAGGGCTTGCAGACCTTTCCTGTCCTCTAGCAACTGTCTCAGGCTGGCTAGGGCCCTTATACAGTCCAAACTAGACTACTGCAACAGCCTATACCTAGGTGCAAACCAATCTATCATCTCATATAAATGGCTCTCCATAAAAAAAAAAATGACCTAAAAACCATTTGCCTCACTTACAAAGCCCTAAACCATCTAGCTCCTCCTTATCTCACCAATAAATTTACCATGAAACCCGCGGCTAGAATCACCAGGTCCTTGAACACTCTTTGCCTAACCGTGCCCAGATTCTCCCTAAAAAAAGCTGGAGGATCCAGCTTCACGGTCCTTGCCTCCCAACTCTGAATACCTTACCTCTCAATATTAAATCTATTGAGTCCTTTCAGTCATTTAGAAAACAATTAATTACCTCGTTACTGAACAGAATGTAGCATTTCCCTCTTCTGCTCTTCTATTCTCGATGCTACTGACTTACGAATAAACTGTATAATTGTAAACTATGTATTGTACCTTGTAACCTGTACCAAAGCGCCCTTTTACCTCTGGGTCCGGAGCGCTATACTAAATAAAAGAAAGAAACAAACAAACAAACAAACAAACATATCGTTATAATCGTTTATGCTTACAGAGGAAAAAGTAGTTAGCATTGTTGTGAGCCAGAATTATATATTGCCATCAAGGCTGCAATAGCGTACTGTCCATTAGCAGCACTGCAGATGTGTCACCGGATAATGGGAAATGTCCCCAAAACTACTTGCATGGAAATGGCTCAAAGTGCACATACTAGTTTTGTATAAGTCTGTGCTGCTCGAGCTCATCGTACTAATTGCCGATAGTTGGGGGCCTGAGCTGGACGTGAGAGGATGACCGCTGGGTCTGTCCATTGATGTCTACAGGTCTACCTGTCTACTTACCTTTTAATTACATGCAAGTAACTGGACAAATGTACCTATGTATAATAAAGCATCCTGGATTACCTTTATGGTTCCACAGCTGGTCTGTGTACTAATTAAGTGAGCCACAGCTTACATTTTAACAGACACCATGTGAATTAGAAGTGTCATCCAAAATGTTTACGACCAAGTATCACAGCGCCTATGCATGCGCTGTGTAGAGCCATATTTCACAAAGCACATTAGCCCCTAAATCCAGTCATTGTACACAATCACACCTATGTGGACCTGTCAAAAAGATTTTTGTAAAATATTATACGGCCCTTTTCAGAGGGACAAGTATTTGAGCCACTTTCACAGGTTTTCAATATTGCAAATGTAATGAAAAATTGCACTTCCCTGGTGCAAGGGTTTGCAGATTTGTAGACCAATTCCCTAGTCCACTTCTCTCAAACAACTGATAGTTCCCCTAGCAACAAATAAAGACCTTCGTTTAGTAAATACCACTCATTTTTGCTTCAAAGTATTTTCTGAGAAACAGCTCAATTTTCTATTATTTTTGACCTTTCTGAAACTAGTAATGTTTGCTTTTAACAATTTCATGGTGTCATCCGCAATTTATTCCATTTTGTTTCATCTTATTTTCTGGTACGTTTTGATTTGTTTTGAAGGAGAACACATTTTAATTTCACATCACATTTCTTGCAAGAGTTCCTCCTGTACGTGCTTCCGGTCTTTCTGTGTTTGCTGGCACGGGGGGGAAGTGAGAACTCCGCCAGTCCTGTGCACTCCTCAGAGTGGGAGATGTTCGCCCTGGCCACGCTCGCCCGCCACCCCCGCCCAGTGACTCAGTCTCCACTGCTATCAGAGATGTCGGGCGCAGTCTCTTGAATGCAGTTCTCTCACTGGAGAAAACAAACCCATCAATGTAAGTGAAAGCCCCAGGCTCTACGCACTAATTCCAGCTCTTGTAATGGTAGGAGGAAAGATGGCGGATACACAGATTCGCATTATGCTTAACCTTCAACCATCGATTTTTCTGTTTTAATTTGATCGCTTGAAGCTTAGCAGAAACATCTCGTCTGTTTCAAAGACTTAAAGGTTGCCACTATCCAACGCAGTAAACGTTAGTTGAATGGCAAACGACAAGATGGACACGTGCAATGTTGCAGTGCGGGAAACAATTGAGTTGCGTTTGATCGTCAATTATGCAAATAAGAAGACAAAAAAAGAGTAGAAAAGGTGTTGCATATCATACTGTAATCATTGTGGTGACATCTTGGTAATCTGCAATAAAAGCAGTGAAGTTACTCATAGCCTGTAAAAAGAGTTACCTCATTTGTTTTATTCTGCCTGATTTATAACTAATATTTCGTGATGCCCAAACATGGTCAATCGAGTTTAGGAACATTAAATACATGTTATGCTATGTTAATATGTTTCTATACTGAAACACACCACCACATTAGTAGTTTCAAAGCACATAATCTGCTGGAAGGAAGAGCGTGATCTAGGTTAAGGTAAGAGGGTGGGACGATGTTCAGTGCTGGTATGAATTCATGTTAGTACAACATATGTAAGTCTAGAGAGAAGCAACAACATGAAGTAGTTATGATTTGTGGATTAATCCCATCTAAAGTAGTAGATGTCCATAAACATCTCCTTAATTTGCGTTGACCCAGCATTGGTGTCTCTCCTAACGCTAGGCTTCAACACGTTGTACCCTTTCAAAGTTCTCACTTTAGAAGGCCTCATTTTCTTTCATTGTATTATTTCACAGAATTTTCTAGCCTATTACTGTATTTATTACACACATAGGGTGTGGTCTACAAAGCTTCCCTCAACAGGATTTTCCAACTTTTGAAAATCAGGCCCATGGTATGTTTATTTGCTTTTTATATGTACGCCTTCACCGGATTTAGGATATTCTCTTCCAGAATTTTAAATGAGATGTTCATTGACCCAGGTTTATTTAGTATCAGGGAAAACCTTTTGCTCTTAGCACTAATGCAATGGCGATGGCAAATATTGCCCTGGTGTAAAAATGCATTGAAAAGGAGGGTGCATGAATATATGTTTTTCTTAGTGCTCATTGAAATACCAAAATATGGTGGCGTGGAAAAACCTACATGTATTTCCTCATGTAACCAGTGCACATTTTCTCTAATACTACCTAATTTCTATTTATTTTGGATACTTGCTAATTCTAGACCTATCATTTTCTACATGTGAAGGTGATTTATTTGATCAGCAAGGACTATTATAGGGCGGCAGCTCCGCCCTATAGTTATGGTGAGTCAGACTCCCAATGGAACCTGGAAAAATTATATTGCTAATAACCTTTGAGTCGTGTGACAAATTTGGCCAAAATGTTAAAGTCAATAGGGGATGCGCGCCCACCTCGCCTCCATACTACACATTTTGGGAAAGATTTGCTACAAAATAAAAAAGTTATAAAGAAGACAGGTTGCGGCTTACTATTAATTTTCGATAGACAACAAATTACACTTTTTGCCAGACCGCACAGCCTAAACCACTGAATGGATTTGGTCCAAAGCGTTTATTGGAGGCCTTTGTGTGGTTTGGGGTTATTCCGTGAAGCAGTTTTTTAAATATTTGATGGAGAAGGGGGTGCCTCCTTCTCCAAAATAGATAGCTGTATCTTGGGTAATTTGCCAAAACTGGGTGTTTTTAGAAATTAAATAGCCACTATCTTGTTTTTTCTCAATGCGAGGGATAACCATGGCTATAGCCAAGGATATGGGAAAATGAAACAAAAAAAAGCTATTTGCAGATCAAAAAACATGCAATGTTTACACCAAGTAAAATATGGGAGTTGGAGGGGGACTAGGTACTGAGTTTGCAACACAAAGCTATCCGTAGCCTCGGCTACAGCCGCAAATAGCTGGTATTTCAAACAAAACTGCATTACAGAAACACTGTGTTATGGGGGGAATGGATTAGACCTGGGAGGTGAGGAGGCCATCATGGGTGTGTGGGGAGCAGACACAGAGTAGGGGGACACTTGGTGAGGGATTGGGGGGGCAGGGAGGCATTTTTTAACCTACAATAGTTTTTCCTGATTACAGCTGTTCAAAATGACTACAGATAGCCAAGGGTATGTTTCGTTCCTTACCGGCGGCTATAGTTGTTTTTTTACATATACTTTTACAGCTATCCTGACATTGGTGAAAAATGCAGTAAGTGGGACTGACTTTGCCTGGTTGCGAGGAAGCGGCAGGCTCCCTCAGGGTATGTTGTCTAATAAATTAGCACAAGTTACTTTAGAGCCAGGCTTTATATAACAGCATTTATATTTAACTATTTACCTTTTTCTACACAGGTGACTGAGGTTAAAAGTTTATTTGCTTGTGCTTGTCCTAAACTTTCAGTGCTATTTCTCAATGTAGTATGTCCACTTATTGAGAGGTTTAGAGGGTCGAAAAAGTTAAGCATATGTGTAGAACTGTAACTAATTGTGTTTCATAAAGTATGTACTCTAGGTAATTATATTTTCTTCTTTCTTTACAGACTGAAAAGTGCCTAGTATAACATAACTACAGTGCACTTATTACTGGACATTTCTAGTGTCTGTACTGCTGCACATATTACTGTGGACATGGCTAGTGTCTGTACTGCTGCACATATTACTGTGGACATGGCTAGTGTCTGTACTGTTGCACTTATTACTGTGGACATGGCTAGTGTCTGTACTGCTGCACATATTACTGTGGACATGGCTAGTGCCTGTACCGTTGCACATGTTCTGTTTGTACATTCACCCGCACTATATTTGTTGTCTCTTTATTCTCTCTATTGTTACCTAACCCTGATTATCCCCATGCACTCACCCTATTTACAGTTTTATTACTATTGTATCCCCACCATGTCTTTGTGTATCCATACACACTTTCTGCATCCTACCTTCACCCCTTTGACCACTACACACATAGGGCCTCATTACAACTCAGGCGTTAAGGGTTAACACCACCGTTAACCCTTAACGCCTGATTCTGATTTTAACGCCTGCTTTTAGCAGGCGTTAAAATCCATGGCGCTAACCTGCCATGGTGCTAATTACGCCGCCGTAATTTACGGCGGCGTAATTAGCGCCTTCCCCACTCCCATTATGCCCTATGGGGCAAAAATGGGAATGGGGAAGGGAAAATGGGAAATGGGGATTTACCGCCCCACTCACCTTGGAATGGGGCGGTAAATCCGCCATCCACCCTTGTGTAAACATAGTTTACACCATGGTGGTAGAGTTGGTGCACTTAGCACCAAGGTTGTAATGAGGCCCATAGTCTCCTGGTACAGAATGTATTCATGTTTCTGTACTGTTCTGCCGTTTTCTCTTATATTGTATATATTTGAAAATACAAAATACACGGAGTAGTAAATATTCACATATATACATATGTAAATATGTTTAATAAATGTAAATTAATAACTTTGGTTACAGTATCAGCCTACGGGTTGGCCAGGTTTGATGGGCGACTAATCCCAGCAACAACTGTAGTGCATAAGCATGGCTAAGGGAGTGCCTCTCACTGCGGGGCATGCGTAATAGCAGCTGTGCTGGGTGCATGTGTTATTGCGGCTATATACAGGCCAATGGTACATTGGCCCTCATTACGACCCTGGCGGAGAGGGGTTTACGCCAGCGTAATGCATGGCGTACCTCTCCGCCAGATTAGGACTTTCTGTAGCGCCATGGCGATTTTTACGCCCGGATTTTCCGGGCGGAAAAATCCATGGCGCTACGGGTCCCCTCGTTAATTACGCCACCGTATTCTACGGTGGCGTAATTAACTCCTTCCCCACTCCCATTATACCCTATGGGGCAAAAATGGGAATGGGGAAGGGTAAATGGGGATTGGGGACTTACCGCCCCGCCAAGGTCGGAATGGGGCGGTAAGTCCGCCAACCCCCATGGCGGAGTTGGCAGCTCTGCGCCATGGTCCATGGTGCAAATTGCACCATGGACCTCCGCCAGGGTCGTAATGAGGGCCATTGTGTTTTTTTCCTCATGTATCCGTGGCTAGCTGACATTTTGATTGAAACTGCGTCACAGAAATGATGAGTGTTATAGGGTGAATGGGAGAGGGCAGGATAGGTGAGGAGGACATCAGGGGATTGGAGGAGGTGGCATTCTTGTTGGGGTCACTTGGTGATGACTTGGGAGTGCAGGATAACATTTCTTTTTGGTCATTTTTCTGATTAGCCTTGGCCAAAAATAGAACAAATTAATTGGGTGTTTCTATACCCGCGGGTATAGAGCATGCGGACAGTTGCAGTAGGTGCATTAACGTATCTCGTCAGTTGATTGGCTGCTATACTACACGTGGCTATATGAATACCCAGGTGTATTGAACCATTCATTTTCTGTACAATAATCGTATTAGTTTGTGGATTTTAGACCACACAATTTTACTTGTGTTTCAGATTTTATGTCTTTAGGTTTACCCCTGTCTTATTTGAACTTTTAAAGGTTGGTAAGGTTTGTTTTTGAGTTAGTAAAAAATGTACATTTATTCACGTCTACAAGACAATGTTTATAACCGTGTTTGAATAGCTGCGGCTATCAAACATGTTGGGGGAAAAAAGTGTTCTATGTGTTTCGGTGTTTGTAATTGGTTGGTGTTACTGTTGTACTAATTTACATGTGTGTGACAGGCTGCAGTGAAAATGCATCAACCATTTTAGTACTTTTCTTACTATATAATCCTTGTTTTGTGGTATTGATTTTGGAAAGTATAAAAGCCACCATCTTGTCCACTTTTATCATTTTGATAGCAGAACTCGCATTATAAACATGCTGAGTGTGTGGCTGATGTGAAAGTATGTGTCAGTAAATATTTGCATATTTAAAGGTTTATTTGCAGTGATGTGTCCGTCAGTTATATTAACCACTGCTATCACCTTTCTCAGATTAGGTGGCAGTTTATTATACTATGAAAGTGTTTACAAAGTGCATTCTTTTTGACTTTGTAGCATTAGAAAAATTGTAATGCTGCTCGCACAGATATGCCTTGTCAGTGTGTTACTGAGATGATAACCATATCTGTTGATACACATATGCATTTTTTTTGTTACATTCCAATACTCTTATAAATACATATTCCTAAAATGTAGCATTTTGTTTCTATATATAAAGCTACACTATTTATTAGATTACATGTAGTGGTAACATAACACAGCTGCTCTCACCAATTCTACTTACCAGTATTGTAGACATGTTTTGCTATTGCTTTGTCCTTACTTTTATATAAGGTACAAATTGTGAGGCTCCTAATTCTTTATGTATTTTTAAAATTTTCAGTAATATTTTTTTAAATCAACATGTATATCTAACTGTTTCCCTTTTATATGCAGGGTACTGAGGGTAAAGATGCATTTGCTTGTACTTGTCCTAAACTTTCACTGCACCTCCACCAGGAAGTACCTCCAACTGTCTGCAGTTTTTTCTTGGGAGGAAAATATGATAAAATTTAAAAGGCCATGCCAAATATTACTATGCCGCTGAAGATTAAAAAAATGTTAAAAAGATTTCTGAGGCAGAAAATGGCATTTCCCACCCTGAAAGAATTGTGACATTTGCAGTACAACACGTTTCACTTTGCCGTGGGAGTTTGTGGAAGGTACAGTGCTGGAGCTGTATGGAGCAGAGGTTGCTTTAGTGGTTGCTACTGTATGCCACGGTAGCTGTTGGCCGTAGTCAGAAGAAGAAAAATATGAGGAAAAGTAAAGTAGTCATCTGACAAACTGAATGTTTTTTTTCACTCCACCCTGATTTTTCCACAAAAACCAAATGGTTCTAAGTGAAGACAAGAATAGTTCAGCACTGGTGCTTGTATTTTGCATTTCTCATGGGCCTATCTGTAGTTCCTGCCTACATTATGCTAGTGTACTCTCACTAGGTGTTGAATCAGGACGGATGTTCCCAAACTTTGAGATGGGACATTTGATGGCCCCCGGCATAGTTCCTTTTTACAGATCTTGCACTGCACGTTTTCACTTTCTCTAAGAGAGTGGTGCTCCTGTACCGTGAAAAATCTCCAGCTAGCCACCATTTTCTTCATTCTGCATAATTGTTTGCAGGAGGGATGGATGCTATGTTCATCCACCCACCAACTCACCCCTGTTTCCTTACCCATGCATTGTACCCTAACCCTTTGTAACGCTGTGCACCAGTCTCTCACTCTTTATATCAACCCATCCTATCCTGTTTTCAAACCGCAGCGACCCTACCATAGTTTCAGTTCCCTCACCCACTGTATTTACACCGTCTGTACTTTCACCCACCCTACTGAACCCTGTGTACCCATACCCATTCAGTGTATCCTCACCCACTATACGCCCACCCATTTAACTTATTGATTTGTTAGTGTACGTTTTTAATCCACCTTGGATTGTTTTCCCAATGACCCAATGAATACTATTTGTGAAGAGAACAATAGTGTACTAGGCACAAATGTTTTATGAACAATAGTGCTTATGATGCACTACATATGAGGGTAAAACAAATTAAATGTGTGTACAACTGTAACTAATTGTACTTCATAAAGTATGTTCTCTAACTAATTATGTTTTCTTTTTATTTACAGACAGAAGAGCGTAAATTATACCTTTCTCATCATTTGTATTAAGTGTCCATACCTAATATGAAATCCACTTATTTTACCTAAGTCTCACTACTTCACCCACTCAGCCTGTTAACAACCTACGCACACTCCATACATTCTACCTACATCTTCTCTATTCCTATGCACGGTTATCTTCACCCTGTTGAACCCTACTCATCTTATTGCCACTGAATGTATTCATGCTACTGCACCGTACTCCCATCATCTCTTACTTTTTATATATTTTAAAATGTAGCTTACAAGGAGTACTGAATACACACATAGATAGATACATATGCAAATATATATGTATATATATATTTTACATTAATCAATAACCGCACCCGCCAATGAGATGGCAATGTTTGAGGCGTGTTTAATCCCAGCAACAACCAGAGATGATCGTACAGGCGGATACAAGATAACCAACTGGAGCGTGGCACTCCTATCTGCAGATATACACAGGCCATAATGGGTCCCTTATAACCACGGTTAAAAAAAGTTGATAAGCTCATACCCACGGTAATAAACACAAAATTGTGGGGGACACATTTTAGCAATACAAACTGCATTAATTAGATCACCTAAGATTTTGTGATCTTTTACCGCAGTTTCTGTTTTATTTTGCCTATTTTTTATAACTAAAAAGGGCCATTTTGGGGGAGAGGGAAGGAGGAGGGTGACATGAGGAAGGGAAGAACATTAGGGTTTATACATGTAACAATGGGTAATAAAAGGTACATTTTTTGATGTTTGTGTTTTAAAAACATTTTGTTAATGGGGTAATAAAATTGCCACTTAAAAAAAAAACATCCCAGTGGCAGTGGCCCTGGTGTTCAGAAATGGCCCTTCCCAAGCCATCTCCACTGTGTGGAGATGGCATCTCCGACTGTGATAGGATATGATATGATGTGGCCTTTATAATGCGCCTGTACACAAGTGTTTCTAGGCACGACAAGACAAGGAGGGGGAAACAAAGGGAGGACAAAATAACGATCCTACTGGGCCTTGTGCCATTCAGATCACAAAAGTGTGGGGAAGAGAGAAGGGGAGAAGTGCCTGGGGAAGGGGGAAGTGCAGTTAACTCACAAGTGCATCCAGTCGGTGGCTCATACGTGCAGAATAGGCACTGTGGGGTTTCAGATACAGACCCTTACGTGCTGGGGAGCACAGAGGCAGTGCAAAGGTTACTGGACATGAAGGAGCCTGGGATCCAGTTCATCAGGTGACCAGTGCGCAGAGCAGTCAGGCGCATAAGCAGGGGAGAGGAAGAGAAAAAGCGGAAGTGAAAAGGAAAGTCTTGAGTTGCTTCTGGAACCAGAGGTGGTTCTGCTCAAGTCTGAGAGAGGCAGGGAGGCTGTTCCAGACTGAGGCCCCATCCAAGGAGATAGATCTGCCCTCAACTCTCTGCTTGGAGAAAGGTCTGACCTGCAGAGAGTTGGAAGTGGATGAGCAGAGAGCTCAAGAAGGAAGATGTTTTCGAAGAGAAAGTTGGAGGTAGAGTGGTCCCAGGCCCAAGAAAGCCTTTTTGGCCGATGCAGAGGGTCTTGCACGTGATCCTTGCAGCCAGGGAAGAGAGTTCAGCTGGAGAGATACAATCCCTGGGCTTGAGGCCAAGGACAAGTCTTACAGTCCTGTTCTGGATAAGTTGTAAAGGTCAGAGAGTAGAGTCAGGACGATTTAGAAAGAGGCCGTTGCAATAGTCCAGTCTAGAGAGGACCAGAGCTCTGGAGACGGTGAGCTTCTGGTGGAAAGTGAGAAAAGGAAGAATACCTCTGAGGAGGTGTAGGTGATAGTTGGACTTCTTAGAGACATCAGAGATTTGAGGAGAGAAGGAGAGGGTGGAGTCGAAGATGACACGAAGGTTCTTAGCCTCACAGGAAGGAGCAGCAAGAGGGCTCAGGCAGCCAGAGAGAGAGAGAGGAAAGGAGGGAGCGGGTGTCCCAATGAGGATGATATCAGCCTTACTGTCATTAAAACAGAGGTCATTGACAGCACACCATTCCTGGTTTGCGGCCAGACAGTCTTGTATGAGAGAAGAAGCAGAGGTGGCTGAGGGGAGCCTGAAAGAGAGCTGAGTGTCATCCACATAACATTGACATTTGGAGGAGAAAGCAGCGATGCAGTGGGCAAGAGGTGCCAGGTAGTGGTTGAAGAGCCAGGGAGAGAGGTTTGACCCCTGGGCAACACCACAAGTAGAGAAAGAGATAGAAGAGAGGGAAGACCACAGTTCGACCTGAGAGGATTGGTAGGTGAGAAAGCAGGTCAACCAGGCCAGGTCCTGATCAGTAATACCAAGGTTGTCACAGAATAATTGAGGACAGAAGGGAGATTTGAGTCAAGATTGGGTAGCAGTTTCCATGCTTCTGGCAGCACTGAAGCCAGACTGGTTGTCATGAGGGCAACCAACAGATTCAGTATGTAGATTAAACTGGGAGATGGCCAGCATTTCCAAGAGTCTACCAAGGAAAGGAGTGATGGAGATTGGGTGACAGTTAGCCGGAGAGGAAGAATCGGCTGAGGGCTTCTTTCAAAGGGGGTGCATAAGAGAGTGCTTAAGGGGCAGGGGAAAGTTCCAGTGGCAAATGAGTGATTGTAGAAATTGGCCAAGGCTACAGTAAGGGTGTCAATGTGGTCCTTGATTGTTCTGGATAAGCAGCGGAGAACCTACTTTGATGAGACTTTCATAAATAAGACTTGTCTAGAAACATTGTCAGCGGTGAGCAGGGGAAAGGAGGAGAAAGGAGGAGGAGAGATGGTCTCAGACAGGCCAGGAGTGGAAGAGGGGGAGTAAGAGGAGTAAGAGGAAGAGAGGGTGGACAGGATGTCCTGAGTTTTAGTAGTGAAATGAGAGGCACAAAGCCATGCAGAAGGACTAGGAGGGAACTGAAGAGGTATAGACTGCAGCAGGATTGGCCAGCTCCTAGCAGGTTTTGAAAAGTTTTGTCCGGGTTGGTTGCTTATATTACCATAACTGCCAAATTTCAGGGTTTTTTCGGTTTTACTTGGAACCATAACGTCCCTTTAACAAAGTTTTCTTCACTGAATTTCATAGGTTTTTACTAGCGCAACTTAACCATAACGTCCCTTTAACAAAGTTTTTTCACTGAATTTCATAGTTTTTTAGTAGCAAAACTTAACAATAATGACTTTGACTTTATATACATGTCATATGGAACTGACTAGATCTCTTCTTATGAACGTGATGTCCGTGAACTTATTTAATGTTCGCGGACATGTTCGGAGAACAGTACCACTACCTAAAAACTGTGGGGGGGGTGGTGGGGTATGTTTGATTGTTATACCATAATATGAGAACATTTAACAAATTCAAAAAGCAGCACACAAACATATTATATATAGTAATACATAAGAAATGTAACCCATATATGTAACACACTAACCATTCATTTAAATACAATATGTTCTGAAATGGAATATACCACAAGAACATAAATTGGCTTCCAACATAATTACCTCACAGACACAACAGAACTGAGAACAAGACCAGACCCACTGAATACATAGGACTTATCTTACCAGAAATAGGAAGTGTACTTCATTTTACTCATATATTTATAAACTTTCTGTATTAGATTAAAAAATATATTATCTTTTTCTTTTTTTTTCTCACAGAAATGTCTAGTACTCTGGAATGGCTAGAGGACAATTTCCCACATGAAGAAATGTCACAAGATAGTGAAACTAATGGTAAACACTTTATAATATAAACCATTTAAATATTATTATTTTGTATACATTTAACATATATATATTTTTTTTGTACAGAGCATAACAAAATAGAAACTACCTCTGAAGAAGCTGTTATGGAAAACACGCTTGACAACATAAAAGAAAAACTTGATTTACTGTTGACCAATTTTAATAATTTGAAAACGTTTGTTGAAGATCATTTTAAAACAAAAACATCATACCATTGCCCCACATGTACTTGTCCCTCCTCACCATATCCCAGTCAATTATCCCCAAACCCTCTCCATAATCCAAAGCGTTTTGATGAGATTTCCATCCCTTCTTCACCTAATACCAATCATGTTGAAACCCCAAATTCTCCTGTTTTTGTTTCTGTTTCTGCCTCACCTTCTCTGTCATAAATTATTAATATATGTTAAATAAAGTTTGATTTTTATATTGAATTGTGAATAGTTTCCGTTTAAAAAAAAAAAAAAAAAGTGTCCGCGGACAGTGCGAGTGTTCTGAAATGTTCGTACATAAACGAAAATGGAGGTGTCCTGAAGAACACCACACCTGTTCGTACTGTTCGCTAGCAAGTTGAAACTGTTCTAAGAACACACATGGTGCCCTGAAATGTTCGTAAAGAAACAAAAATTAAAGTGTTCTAAAGAACACTATATCTGTCCCTAATGTTCGCTATCAACTTAAAACTGTCCTAAGAACACAATTGGTGTCCTGAAATGTTCGTAAATAAACAAAAATTATGTATCCTGAACAACAGTACAACTGTTCATAGTGTTCGCTACCCAATTGAAACTGTTCTAAGAACACAATTGGTGTCCTGAAATGTTCGTACATAAACTAAATTACACGTGTCCTGAAGAACACTATATCTGTCCTTACTGTTCGCTACCAAGTTTAAACTGTTCTAAGAACACACGCTGTGTCCTGAAATGTTCGTTTCACGTGTGACGCACTTTTAATTACTTCAGAACCCGAACAGTGTCCGTAGGACATCAATGCGCATGCGCTAACCAATCTCTGTGCACTTGGTGTCCTGCGGACAGGCGCTTCCTTCGCAGACTAGTTCGCAAACAGATCATATGACCGCGCCCACGCTCATCGTGTGTCCTGAAATGCGGACACTGTTCGTGTCCCAGAACAATTTAAAAGTACATTTTCAGTTAATCCATAATATTTTTCAATAAAATCTCACCATGCCACAAGTCCCACAAAGCAATCTTGAGTTTCTATATACCTTTTGAAACTTTCCGATCCTTTTTTTGTGTTCGATCTGTCCGCGCACAGTGCGCATGTCCGCGGACCGCGCACAAGCACCCCTATAAAAGACCACGGCCAAGAGCTTATTCCCATTGTGTTTCTGGCTATTCTTCAGAACACAGTGATTTTTGCTGCCACCTGCAGACTACACCATCATCGAGATGGCATCCTTGGCTGCTGAACTGCCACTTGGTGCTGCACCTGCTTCAGCACCACCACGACCCCCTCCACCACCACCATCTCCCAAAGGGCCTGAAGAGGGGAACAGGACTGAGGATGCGGAGGAGGAAGAAGAGGATAATGAGAATGAGGTAGAGGAAATCCCTACTACCCGCACTAGGCGTGAGTCTTGGGTGTGGCGGTTATTTACCATTCATGGGAATGGTCCTAAGGCTCGTGCGAACCATGTTACCTACAATGAGTGCAAAATGATACTCAGTCACGGGAAGCACAGTAACTACAGCTTTGGGACCACTTCTATGAAGCGACACCTGAGGTCATTTCACTCTGGGGCTATTCGCAGGGTTGTACCTTGCGAAGAACGTAGCAGGTTGATTTCCTCTACTTCATCCTCTGTTTCTGATCCTGTCACCACAAGGACCACCTCTGTGGGACAGCGTCTTTCTCAAGCTGCCTCACAGGCCATACAGAATGCTGATGACCCTTACCTTTCGAGGGTCACAGTTGTATGTATGTACTGTGACACAGT
Organism: Ambystoma mexicanum; assembly: GCF_040938575.1. Lineage (NCBI taxonomy): Eukaryota > Metazoa > Chordata > Amphibia > Caudata > Ambystomatidae > Ambystoma > Ambystoma mexicanum. The sequence goes on from NC_090924.1 coordinate 1,047,314,229, forward strand.
ACTCTGCAGAGGGGAGCGACTTCGGAGTGCTTTTGAGACTATTGTCTCAGAGCACGAGAAGACCTGCTCACTACCCAAATAAAACCCACTCTACATCTTCCTCTCTCAGCTCGCCCTTTCTTATCCCTGTGGTTGGTGTCCCCCCCTTTACCCTCCTTTACCCTCCTCTCCTAATACAAAATTACAAAAATAAAAAAAAAATAAGGCTCTTTTCAGAGCCGCCTTTCCCAGTTAAAAAATAGAAGTGAAAATAAATGAAGCAGGGCTCTTTGTATTTTTTAGAAGTCTGCGGACAGTTCACGAACATTAAAAAAATTGGGTTGCTACTCCATCACAAACATTGTCATTTTCTCTGGAAAGAAAGTGGTGGCTCTGAAAAGAGCCTTTGGGTGGTGTTTGTAAGTCAAAAATTGTAAATGCTTAACATCTACTTCAAAATTGTTGTTGTAATTCCAAAAAAGGTCGCAATGCATTTTGTACATTTCTCAGAAAAATCTGATTGCCAGCATAAGTAAGATGGACTCCATCTCTGCGAAAAATGTATGTACTACAAAACATAATATTTTCATTGTGAAAAGAAGACATGCCAGAATCTCTTAGAAAGCCACAAACAGCCTTATTAGCATTGCGCCTTGCTTTTTCCATTTGTGGACCAAATGAAGAAGAACAAAGCCACATTTGTCTCTGCGCAATCCGTGAAAATATCACTTGAGAATTAGGATTTGTCCATAACCTTCCTAAGTCCTTCTTTCATAGCAAATTGCAAAAAAAATCCAGTCACATGTCCTAAACTGTTCCCTCCACAATGAATTACAATTATGTCTGGATGTTGCTCTGTCTCCAAAGTAGCACAGAGAGGTAGCAAGTCCAACCACTTCATTCCACGTACTCCATGCCAGTGTACTTCCACATGTGGGAATCCAAGATCTATAGCTACTCCACAGCTTTCTGCATGCACCTTAAACCAATGCATCCACAAATCTCCTAAAATCCAAACAATCTGTTTTCTGAAACACACAGCCATAGCTATCTTTTCTTCTCTCAGCAAAAAGAGTATCTGAGAAAATTTCTCCTGGCACAACACACCCACCAAACTTTCTGACCAATCCCTTTCAGTGCTTATTCTCATTTGCATGACTTCTGAACCCAAAAATCCCCGGATGTAACTCCTGATGTCCGCAAACTACCGCCATGTCCGCGGACATATCGTAACATGAACAGCCCTTCTACCATTTCCACTACACTCTCTCTGCCATTCCCTCATTGGATGTACCTCAAAAATCACATGACCATGCACCAATCACATTCAAGACCTCTACATCTAACTGCATCATCATAGATCAGCACTGCAAATGTACTCTGAATCTCTCTGAGTACAAGTGTCATATCATTGGCAAGCAGCATCTACCAGAAATACTGTACAAGTCTTCAAGATTTCTACTTGCAGCTCCATGCATATCCATATGCATGAACACAAACTTCAGCTATGCATATTTTCTGTATAGTAGATGAACACATTTTCAAACAGATTTTTACCTTGTAAAATCTGTAAAATGAATTTACTGTACTTTTTTTTCAATTTCCTAAAATCAACTATCACTTATAAACCTTTATAGTTTTTACTTTCTTTATACACACACACTCAAATCATGTTAAACTAACATTTTTTAAATTAAATATATAGACTACATATATTCAAACAAAATTGCATGCAAACACAATCTATGTTTAAACCTCTATAAAAATACTTATACAATTTCATATTTTTTGTTTTTATTTATTTATTTACTTAATTACTTTAAATTAGACATGGCATTGAGGCGCTATTACCTAGAACAGTTTACTTACAGAAATAGTGGTATTCACTAATATATTATAAATTTCACAAGACATAGTAAAGATATTTCTTTTTTGCTACAGTTAGTCATTCAATACAATTTGTTCATTAAGAACATATCATATGTACTGAACTGATGCAATGTATCTTATGTTAATAAATTAGTTTAATGGTTTTACAGAAGGCACTGAGGATTTCAATTAAACAAATCAATATCTAAATTAAAAACACTGCTATATACAAACAAAGTTACTAATTTGAAGCTTGTACAATTGCAGTGAAGACCCGTTACCTGAAAAGAAGCAGCCGAATTCGAAGAAGTTACCTGTTAATTTAAAAAAAAAGTAAGTAAAATTTCACCATAATATTTGCATTATTAATGAAATATACTATAACATTAATACGAGCTATTTTGGTTTCTAAAAATAGAGATTGTGTACCATTTTGTCCAAAAATTTCCATGTCTTAAACAGCGATTTACAGCCAGAATGGCCCACAAATTTCTATTTTTGGACACACAAATTAGCCAACTGAACCACTACAATTTTCATATTATAGAACAAACAACTGTTTTAATTGTATACATTAGATTTACTATTTGTACTTTTCCACACCACTAGCTTACTTTTTTTTTTGTCATCTGAACCCCAGTTTAGTAACACATAAATTCAACAATACCTATCCCTACTAGTTTTAGTTCCCAATGCACAATCACACATCATTACATACATCTTTATCATCTTACTCAAACACTCATGCACACAGCTCGCATACATTCCAGAAGACCCCAACCCATATCTTCTTTATTTTTTTCAACAAACCCTAAAGAATGCCTACCAAAAGTCAAGTCCGTAGAAAGCAACGCAAAAGTAGAGCAAATGAAAATAAAGGTGTCCAACATAAGCATCCATCTCTAGCAGAATTTGTAAAAAAAGTTGAAACAAAACAGCTAATACAATCATTTAGTGAAACACAAGAAGTTTCAAGTACAACAACTTCACTTCCTCTATCGAAATGTAAAACAAACCAAAAAACAATTAACAGAAAATCAGCTATCAGTACAGATAAAACTACTTCTTCAAATTTTAATATAGTGCAAAGTAAGCATACCAAGAAAAGTATTTTAGCCAAAATATACCGTCACAAAGTCCTTCAAAATCTTATAAAAACAGGAGAGAAATCAGGTTCAAAGCTTAAAACATATCGTAGGAAATTAATCTTAGAAGCATTGATGGACAGTGCAATTCTTCTCAAAAGAAATTTATTTATTTTACTGTTAAACAAAATGAAACCACTAACAAAAATAATAACTAAATTACAAAAAAGACTTCTCAATAAGCGAAATGTCAACAGAAAGAACTTCTTAAGTATTTGCGGAGGTGAATGGAATCACACTACGAGCACAGAACCATATTTTAATGAAGAAGCGTACAAACAAAAGCAAACAAATACAATTGCCATAAATAGCAGTGGTCGAGGTTATGAAAAAGTGAATAATACCATAATAGAACAAGAAGTACTCCTTACAAAAATATGCCCTGAAAACTTAGAATTACCCCTCCATTCAACTGAATCAGAACGTCTAGTGTACAAATGGCCATGCACGTCAATGTGTAACATTCCCAAACAATGTTTCAAATCTTTACGCCAATTCCTCAATAAATATGTAAAAGCAAAGACAAAATCAAAATTAAATTACTGCAAAATATAGATACCTGTCCAGTGCGCAAGTACACAGGACTACAAGGGCATTCATTGGCCTGCATTACAGGACCTACTTGTAAAACCACTTTCCATGATATCAAAAGGATATCAACACATCATTCAACTATAAGAAATCTAGTCTATAAACTGTACTATGCTAAAAGTCCTGCTATAGCACTAGCAAAGTTAAATAACATCCTTCTACATGGTACAGCAAAAGACCTACTTGAAGAAATTCACTATATCCAGAAAAAATATTTTGGAAGTGAAAGCCATTTACAGAATGAAATAGCTTTAAACCAATTAAGCAACAATTCTACGCATGGCAAACTTTTGCTAAACACATACAAAAAAGAAATACTAAAATTTAAAAGTACATCAGCTGAAGTATCAAACCATGTATGTGTATGTTGCCGTAGAATTTTTTATAAAAGTTACACAAAAACTGTGGACCTATCATACAAAATAGAAGACAATGACAATTCTAAATGGTTTGAATTAGCTCTCTACCTTGTAGCAGAAAACAAATATGAAATAACTGAGCCCTTAATACTTTGCAGTTATTGCACTACAAAACTTGACAACAACCAAACTCCTTCACGTTCTATCACAAATAATTTGGAATTATACCCAGTACCAAAACCTCTACAACAACTTAATTTATATGAGAGCATCATAATTCAAACAGTACACCCATTTCAAGCAATAATATGCCTTCAACCAAAAACAGCAAAATTACCTCCCTCTGAATTGGTAAAAGGCATTCGTGGAAAAGTAGTTTATTTACCATTAAATCTAAAAGAAAATGTGCATACTCTAGGAGTGCAACGTCCAATGCAGCAATCTTTAATTATCTTAGTAAATGGAGTACCTACAAAGGACAAAAAAATATGGCAACAGCTGGTAGATTTATATAAAGTTGGACACGCCTTCCAATATCTTAAAGAAAATAATGAATATTACAAAGAAATTAATATTGAAGAAAACTTGAAAGATATAACTGAAATAATTCAAGAAACACAAGAAGCTCGTCAATTTGAGCTACTAGATCCTGCTACAATATCAAATACTTTAGACCATTATACAATTCATCCTTTGCACTGTAATGACACCGTACAAGATGTACTGGAAACTTACCAAATGCGTCAAACAAAAGGATCGCCAATCAGTATATGGGAAAAAAGTATAGAAGCCTGTGCTTTTCCTCTACTCTTTCCTACTGGCAAAGGAGGAAGGTATGATGATAGACCTATGCAAATATCAGCTCCAGAATACCGCTCATTACGGATGTATTCTGAAGATCCCAGATTTAGACAAAATGTGGAATACATATTCCACCTACTCTTTGAAAGTGAACTAGCAACTTTATGTTACGGAGTTGCACACATATTAAAATCAGGATCACACTTTCAAAATATGAGAGCTACCCAATTATTAGAGAAAGTGCAACAAAAGGATGAGGTTTTACAATCAAATATTACAAATCTATTAGCAAATATGCGTGGTACTAAAGAGTACTGGTTTCAACGTCATGGAGATGTACGTAGTATGATCAGAAACCTTGGCCCACCCACTTGGTTTGTTACATTAAGTTGTGCAGAATATGCATGGGAAGATTTACATGATTTCCTACGCATATCAAATAAAAACAAAACAAACATAGATATTCTAACACCTGGAGAACTTTGTTCTTTGGATCCTGTTAATGTTTCAAGATATTTTCACCATCGCTTCATTGCTATGCTACATTTTATTTGTAATAAAACTGTTCCTCCCCTTGGAGAAGTGCAACACTTCTTTTGGAGAAAAGAATACCAAGCCAGAGGAGCACCACATATCCACATGCTTTTATGGATTAAAGATGCTCCTTAATTTGGTCAAGACAGTGATGCCACTGTTTTACAGTTTATTGAAAAATATGTCACTTGTGAAATTCCATCAGAAGCCACAAATAGTGATCTTTGTGCACAAATTTTACAATTTCAAAGACACAAATGTGGAAAATATTGTCGTCGCAAATACAAAAACAAAGGCAAATTCTACACCAAATGCCGATTTGGTTTCCCTAGACCAGTTACAAATACAGGTCAAGTAAACAACCTCATGTCTTCAGTTAGACATAGTGTTAAAGGTAAGTCACCTAAAAATACATATTACATAAAAAGAAAAGAAGAAGAAAAATATATCAATGATTATAATGAAATCTTTGCCCACTTATGGAATGCAAACATAGATGTGCAGTACATTGCAGACAATTCTAATGCAGTTGCACGATATGTCACAGCATACTTAACTAAAACAGAAAAGACAGAGCTCCAAGACCTCTGGAATGACCTGTCATCAGATAAAACAGTATCTCAGAAATTATACAGCTTGGGCATAAAAATGCTCACCCATAGAGAATGTGGATCTTCTGAAGCAGCTGATCGTTTAACTGGTACTTCATTGTATGGTAAATCTGAAAATATAGTATGGTTAAGTCTTGGTCCAGCTAAATCTAGAAAAAGAGTTCTAAAATCATATGAAGATATAGAAACAATAGCCAAACATGATCCCAACAGCCAAGACATTTAAAAAAAAAAACTATTTATTGGACACATACTACCCAAACAGAAGTAATACTTTGGAAAACATGTGTCTATACCAAATAGCCCAAAACTACACATACAAAAATAATATGAAACCTGATGAAAAAAAAAGGTTAATATAGAGTGACAGACTGTGAAGGCAGCTGAGTTAAACTCACTAAACCAAATTTAATTAATCATATCAAATTGTCATTGAAGACTCCCCAACATAAAGAAGTATATTACATGCCCCTGCTACAACTCTTTAAACCATGGAGAAAACAAGAACAATTATTAGATAACTATGACTCATATGAGGATGCTTTCAAAGCAAATGAAAGCACTATAACTGATGTAAACTTTACACAGTACAAAACAATGTTGCACAATGAACAGCAACATGAAGAACTCCAAGCCCAACTAGATAAGGATACTCCTGACAGTAGTCAACCTTCTGTAACAGGAAGCCAAGAACCACTGGGAGAACCACTAATAACAAATGAGGCAGAATTAGCTATGATAGAAGTAGAAAACACCATCAGGGTAATTCATAGAATCCAGCGCACAAGTAGCGCACGCGGCTGGCGCACAGCGTGCGGCTGCGATAGTCTGCGCCAGGCACGTGCGCTAAAACTGATTTCCGCGCACAGCGTATTCATGGATTTCATGCTCCCAAACCAGCCGTGGCGCAGAGAATCGCAGCGAGCCTGCAGCAGCGCCAGTAACGCCCCCAAGAACGCCCTCGCGCAAGGAAAAGCCATCAAAATCGCTAAATCATCGCTAAGGGCTGCGCAAACCCTGGACCACTTCACAGGGCTGGCAAACAAGGAAAGCAAAGCGGGCAATCTTCAAATCAGGAGTATGCGGGAAGTCCTACACGCGACTAGGCAGGGAACGTGAATTACAAGGGTACGCGGGAATTATCACACGCAAACAGCCAGGGAACGCGTATTACAGGGGTACGCGTGAAGTAGAACACGCGATAGGCCAGGGAACGTGTATTACAGGGGTACGCGTGAAGTAGAACACGCGATAGGCCAGGGAACGAGTATTACAGGGGTACGCGTGAAGTAGAACACGCGATAGGCCCGGGAACGTGTATTACAGGGGTACGCGGGAATTATCACACGCGAACAGCCAGGGAACGCGTATTACAGGGGTACGCGTGAAGTAGAACACGCGATAGGCCATGGAACGTGTATTACAGGGGTACGCGTGAAGTAGAACACGCGATAGGCCCGGGCACGTGTATTACAGGGGTACGCGGGAATTATCACACGCGAACAGCCAGGGTGCGTGTATTACAGGGGTAGCGGGAAGTACAACACGCGATTGGCCAGGGTACGTGCATTACAGGGGTACGCGTGAAGTAGAACACGCGATAGGCCAGGGAACGTGTATTACAGGGGTAGCGGGAAGTTCAACACGCGATTGGCCAGGGTACGTGTATTACAGGGGTGCGTGGGAATTATCACACGCGAATAGGCTGGGTGGGCCCTCACAGGTGTACCCTGTACACCCTCCACGGCCCCTGCAGGCAGCCCACAAAACAGGGGACTACCCTGCACACCTGATCATGTCCCCCGGCACCCCCATCCACCAGGGGCACCCTCCACCAGGCCCCCACCCATGTCTCCCACCACCCCCACCCCCCAGCAGTGCAGAGGCACCTGCCAGCAGGCCCCCACCCATGTCTCCCACCACCCCCACCCCCCATCCACCAGGGGCACCCTCCACCAGGCCCCCACCCATGTCTCCCACCACCCCCACCCACCAGCACTGTGGGGCACGTGGCCAGCAGGCAGTCAGGCAGCAGCAGATGGCAGGTGGGAGCGTGCTCAGGGCTCTGGGGGACTGTAATTTGGCCTCCTGGCCAGGAGCGTGGTCATTCGTGTTTGAACGCGTGGACAGCCTGATAGGGAGTGATTTTGCACGTTAAAATCCCACACTCAGCGAATCGGGCGAAAACCCGTCACCAGCATATGTGCGTCTCTGCACGTGCAGTGTCAAAGCGTGTGATTGGTGAAAATGGATCTACACGCAGGAGTGACAAAGCGTTTGATTGGTGAAAATGGATCTACACGCAGGAGTGACAAAGCGTGTGATTGGTGAAAAGTGAGCTACACGCAGGAGTGACAAAGCGTGTGATTGGCGAAAAGTGAGCTACACGCAGGAGTGGCAAAGCGTGTGATTGGTGAAAAAGGATCCACACGCAGAAGTGACAAAGCGTGTGATTGGTGAACATGGGCCAAGCACGTACACGCCGTAAGTGACGCTGTACGTGTGGGCCTGTATATAAGGTAGTGTACAACACCATTTCCTTGTACGTGCTTTTCGTGGAGAGCGAGTGGGTGAATTCTGTACTTCTTGTCGTTTCACACGCGATTTACTTCACGGCGTTTCCAGTTCGTACTCCCTGTTACCTCTGACAGCTTTTTCTCTTTTCCCTCTTGTACTGGTTTACCTGGGCCTGTTCCCTCAAACAGTGTCCCCTTCTACTGTTGTCCTGTCTCCTCAGACAGCGTACACATCTTCTTTTGGCGGGGGTGTTGCCAACCAAACGCGCTCATTTTTCACGCTCTTTTACCTGGCAGACGGTGAGTCACGCACGTATCTAACTTCTGTGCTTGCCCCGTGTGTAGCCTACCCCTTCAGAGGTCATTCTAGGCTGCGTGTGACACGCATACGTTCATTGTGTTACTGGATGCCACAGCGTAGTGCAGGGTTTTCCATCAGCACACGTGGTCTAGGAGGGGTATTGTGCACGTTCCTTAACTTTTTTGGGGTGCCTGTGCGTTGCGTGACCCGTCATCTTTCCCCAGGGGTGTCATATAGCCTTGCCACTGCACTAGGGTACGAATACCATCTGGTACCCAACCCCTTTGACACCCAATTGCCCAGGACAATTGTGCACACCGACTCCCATACGCACAATAACATCAGTGCCATGGTTGGGAGGCGTGCAAGCCGTAAGGGTGGCAAAGGTGGCCGAGCCACACGTGGTGGCCGTGGAGGATCCACTAGGGGACGTGGTTGTGACTTGCCGGGTGCCCCTGTCCCCCCCAGTCTGGAGGACCAGTCAGGGACACCCATGCCCCCCACCCCCCCCCCAGTTGAGAGTCATGTGGCTGATACCAACCCTGATCAGCCCTTGTCGGACCAGCCCATTGTGGCACCAGACCTGTCCGAGGGTGATCCCATCGCTGACATCCAGGTCAGCAGGTCCACTGCACGTGCAGCGGTGCACATTGGTGTCATCAGGGCACGCGCATCTATGCCAGATAGGTCATCTGCTGGCCCCCGTAGCCAGGGTGTGGCTCCATCCACCCCACCTCTCATACACCCTGCCAAGACTGTGTCGGTCCTAGTTCATGCACCTCAGATCAGGCCTGGCCCCATCCCACTACCCCCAATGCTTGCACCTACTCCCATGCTGAGTGTGCAATCCCACACACCCAGTACTGAGTCCACCACGGCTCCTGCCCCTAGTGTCCACAGCGGCGTAGGACACTCTGGATCCCCACCCCCTTCCAAGCGCAAGAGGAAGAGTGCACGTCCGGCACAGGCTGATGCCCCAGGCACGGCTGCACAGTCCGGCCCATCAAGGAAGCCAAGCTTCACAGACGCCGAACTGAATGCACTTGTTCAGTATGTGTCAGATCATGATAGGGAAATGGTCATCGTTGCAGGGTCCAAGACCACACATGCCAGACGCCAGGCACACTGGCAGACCATTTCTGACAGAATAAGTGCCCTTGGAGTAGTGAGGCGCACAGCTAGTGATTGCCAGAAGCGCTGGAATGACCTTAAGCGCAGGGCAAAGGATAAGCTGGCCTCAAGTCATGCCGCAACCTTGGTGACTGGAGGTGGGTCCCCAGCACAGGAAATAGAACTCACACCACACGAGTCCGTAGCTGGATCCTACGTCACCGAGGGACAACTCCAAGGTGTGGGAGATCTCCCTGATTACGAGGCATCATCCGGTGAGTGCACATGCATGTGTGTATTATCCATGTGCATGGTGTGTGTGTGAAGCATTCATGTTGGGTGCCTGTCAAGGGGGTGTGTGGCAGAGTTGATAGTGGCACCCATGTGCCTCATCCAGTATGTTCAGTGCAACACCATCTGCCCACAGCACTATCCCTACTGGCAACAGTGCACATATGGCCCTACACCATGGAAGTTGCCCTTGAATTGTCATTTTGTCACTACATTGTTGCTCATACTCCCCTGTCTATTCATCTGATGTCTTACATACCATTCCTATACTTTCCCCCAGCCATTCAAGTTTCATCTTCACATGCCTGACATGCAATGATACCACATGCTAATGCGTCCTCTGTATATAAATGCCAACCAACATGCTGTCATACTGTGGATGTTGCCTTGACATCCACCTCCCACCTGTGGGCTTTGGTACCGTCTGGTTTCGAGCCCCATTCCCTCACACTCCATGCTGCTCTTCATGGTCTATCTTCCATGACTTCTACAGTTCAGACCATCGTGCCCTACTCACGACACCTGCTTGCCAAAAGTCAAATGAGGGCACCCTGCCCTCCAATGCGACCCACCCTATTGCTGACCAGTGCATCTGAGCCTACTCAAAGCTAACTCTCACTGACATCTGCTCATACATGCCTTTGCCTGTCCCATAGACCCTTCACATGGTCCCTGTCCTCTCTCCTTGCTCCTCTTCCACCATCAATGGTGGGACCCGTTGGGGTGTACTCCTGGCCTCCTTCCAATCCTCAGAGGCCACAATTGATGTGCATGGTAATGGGAGCGTCTCAGTCCAAGGCCCTTAGGCCAACCTCAATCTCCTTGAGAAATGCTACCCACATCTCATCAACTTCCTTCCCTCTCCTGCTGTCCCCCCTCCTCTCTCCTCATCAATCCTGCACTGCCTCCCTGCACCCTCCCATGATCCTTCTCCGCCTCCCACTCCAACTCCTACACATGCTGCACCTCTGATCTCTAGCACTCCCCGTAAGTCCTACAAGGCTGTCAACCTCCTCCACAATTACACTCCTTTCACTGCGGCTGCATCAGGCATTCCTCCGATATCTGTCACTTACATGAGGTTATGCACCTTGACATCCTTGGTCTCATGGAAACATGTCTGACGGCCAGCTCTGTCTGCATCCTTCACACACTCCTACCTGATGTTCAGGAGACCCTCTCCTTGGCCCGCCACTACTGTGCAGGGGGGGTGTGCCCTTGGCTTCCCTGAGGGTATTCCTGCCACTGTCACTCCTACTTAGACCTACTCCACTCTGGAATGGCTTGTGTGACGTCTCTCTCCACCACACCTTGACATTCACAAACTGTGCGTACTGTGTCTGGGAAAACTGGTCAAATGTACTACTTCCTTTCTGAGTGTCCTCACCTCTCCTCCTCACTCATGTCCCCAGACACAGAAATCCTCTTCCTTGGTGCTGTACGCATCCACCTGCATGCTTGTTGACCCCCCCACGTGACCTTTCTGTGACCTCAGCAACTCCCTCTCACCCTCTAGACTCCCGTCTGTCCCTACTCATTCTGCAGGGCACACTCTTGATGCTCTGATCTCATCTGACTTTCCCCTCTCCGTCCATCTCTGCACTCCTCTCTCCTGGAGTGATCACATTCTCCTCTCCTCCCAGCTCACCCTCACCACCCCACAGGCAAAGCCACCCTCACCACTGTCACACACCTTCTTGGTATTCCAACCCATGAAGTGTGTGTCAGTCGAGGCTCATGCTGCCAAAATCTCCCCCCCATCCAGCTCCCCCTTAGGCTCACTCCCATCCTGACAGGGCCCACTCCATGCTCCACTCTATGTCAGGTACACTGGATGTCTTTGCCACGGTCATGACCACCTGTCTGAAGCCCCATGCCAATGCAGAGTCCTGGCATGACTCGGATCTTGTGAACCCAAACCACAGGTGCCGGGTGGCAGAGAGGGAATGTCCTGCATCATGCCCATCCTCTGGCAAACTGGCCTGCCACATGCTCCAAAGGCAATAGCGCCTCACCCTTTTCACCAAGATGAGATCCCCAATCCAAGGGCACATATCTGCGGCATGTGACAACTCTGCAGGACACATAGAAATCTGCAAGGACCTTGCCGAGCCAGATGCAGTGTGTACCTCCCCTGTCCCCTCCGAGCCCACAGCACTGCATGATTGTCTCTGTACCCCTATAGGCCACCCCCCCAGCACTTGTCTGCGCCTAACACCATCTGCCCTTGACGTTAAGTCCTACTTACCTTGTACAGCACTTCCAGCCGCCACTTCCCCTTGCACTTCATTGTGCCACCCACCCCTGCACTTGCGTGACATGAATGACACCAGCACCAGTAGGATTGTTGACTGGCATCCCCTTCTGCCCCACCACCCCTCAGTGCTCCGCTGTACCTTCATACATTTCTGGACCGGTGCTTCACGAATGCAATATGATTCCTTTACAGGTGATGGGGAGGTGGAATCACATTGTTTACTGCATTTAGTTGATGTAGACAAGGCACTGTGCATCGTGGCCAATTTGGACTAGCAGATCCATGTACAACATGTTTACTTATTGATGTGACGATGCAATGTCAGGACCAGAGTGGTTGAAATCCAAAAAAGTAGCCCTCCTCTCCCTCTTCACTTGGTGGCTATGTCACATGCCATGTGTGTGATGGCATGTGCCTTTGACATGGCAATCACCGGCCAATGTGTGATGGCAGTGCTAGGCAGCATGGTGAGCAGGCGTTGCTCTCCAATCTGTACATTGTATGCCCTGAGCCTCCCCTACAGACCCAGTGATGGTGAATGCATAGGAGGTCTCCCAGTCATGTGGGACATGTGTCGTAGAACTACTGCCTCTGTTGTTCATCAGCCCTTGTTGCATGCCATGGTGCTAATGCCTGTTTCCATTTTTCTCTTTCATGTCTTTGCAGGGGACGAAGCACTTGTTGATGCTGGGGATGTGGTGGTTGAGCCGTCCCAGGAGGGCAACCCGGGCCGACCTTCCACAAGTGAGGGACGTGGTGTGTTTGTGGGTGAAAACCCACAAGTGCTGCAGGTCGTGCTGTCGAGGGGTGTCTCTGGGGGTTCCTCCCCCGAGCAGTATTCAGGTGTAGACTCGGAGGATGACACCTATGTGCAGTCGCAGGTGAGTGTTCTTGGGAGAGAATCTCCTCTGTCCGACCCACCTGCAGCCGGGCCATTGCCCTCAATGGGGATGTCAGTGTCGGCAGATCAGCCTCCGGTGGTTACGGATGCAGGGCCACACCACACAATCTCTGATCCTGTTCCTGGGGCTGCAGATCAGAGAGGGAATGCAGTCCTGCAGCCTGAGGCCTTGCCGGCACAGCAAGGCGCAGTCCGCCTTGCCCCAGGCAGGTGTGGTGCCCGTCAACGTGGTGGCCGTATGCCACCTGGCAATACCGTTTGGGAGCAATCCATCTACGGTATGGCCACCCAACAGGCAGCATCATCCGAGATGATTGCACAGGCCATGGATAGGGTGGCAACTTCCATTGTCCCCCCAGAAAGGCTGATGGAGCGACTGGAGCAGGCTACAGAGTCCATCTGCCAGGCACACAGGGAGGATATGTTGGCGTCCAACATGGACAGGCGGGCGGCACTGGCGACTCTGCGGGAATCACTTTCCATGGAGTCCCAGCGCCACAGGGAAGGCCTGAGGGAAGAATTCCGTCACCTCAGGTCGACCCTGTTAGAGCTTGAGGCTTCATCCCATAGAAGGACAGAGGAGCAGCTGGAGCGTCTGACACGGACGCTCTCGGCCGAGATGCAGGCAACTCGTGCGGAGGTCAGGTCATCCCGGGAGTTACTGCATGGGGACCTCCGCATGATTATAACCCAGAACCAGAACTACCAGACCCGCCTGCTCGCAGCCATGGAGGAGCAAACTCGTGCTTTGCGTGGGCTGCCTCCCATTGTCACACCATCTTCTGAGGCAGCTCCCCCACCTCCAGAGTCAGCTGCAGGGTCTGGCCAGAGCGATAGCGACTCATCTCCCACAACAGAGTAGCCGTGTGGGCCACGAGCCTATGGGGTGTTTTAGTTTCCCATGATCCACACAGGTGGATTGTGGCGTGCATCCTGTCCTCGGACCTCATAGGTGCCCCCCCCCCCCGCCGGCCCTTTCATGGCCATTTTTTCTCAATTTTATTTTTATTTTGCAAGAGTGTTGCCTTGTGTGGGTACCTGGGCATACACTGTATTGTGGCTGGGCACATGCAGGCTTGTCCTGAGTTTGGTTTCGATGCTTGGGTACCAGACATCCACACCCCTCCTGCTTCCGTTTCCATGGGCTTGCAAAGGGTGTGCCCAAGTGACAGCAAATTACACGGTGACATTGGACTCCCATGAGCTGTTGGCCAGTCCATAGTCAATACTGTGTAGACATTCATAGTGTACATTGTTGTTGCACCTAACTATGCATGATGGTTTGATATGTGCCTCTACTTACATATGTTGCTCATGTTTTGCAGGTATTTCACACAGATCTTCACACGGGCATACTCTCTGGAGTCAGACTACATGTCGGTAGATGTGCACTGACACTTTTGCGTGGCGCCATCACTGTACATCTGGACGGTGAGGACATACCAGCAGAATCAGGTAATGAGACTACCATTGATTACATGCATTGTGTCTTGTTTGGGTGGGCTTCAGGGTGAATTGGTGTGTAATTTGAATGAAATTACTCTTACACAGGTGTGTAGTAGTGGCTCCAGCGCGGTTAGCTGTTCAAGTGCGGCTATGTTCCATTTGGGGCACTGATATTTGTGACACTGGTGTCATGTTGTGATGGCCAGTTTGTTTGCTCTCACATACCATGACATGGTGTCCTCAGTGGCGGGACTGTGAAGGGAATGGGTGACATGGCAATGTTGTCATGTAGTGAATCGCCTGTGGCAATGCATATTTGATTGATGGAGTTGTGTCTTTTCGTTGTGATGCATTGCTGGTGTATGTGTAGGTAGGGGTGCACACATATTGACACTTCCATGTTAACAATCTCAGGCTGATGTGTATCTGACAGTTTATTGTCAAGTAATTTTCAGACATTGTCAGGTAGTGTCATCATTGATTGTCAGATGGTATGTGCCAGAGCAGTGTGCACTAGCCAGCACTGTGATTCCTAGGTGAAGAAGTTGGCCACCAGTTGCGTACGGGCTGCCTCCCCCCGTGCCCTTTCCCCTCCCATGCGCAGCGGGCGTGCATGTGGTTGTGGATGTGGGGGCACCACCATGTCCACGGGCAGGCCCCGGCGTGTTGCAACGTTGTGCAGGACACATGCTGCCACTATGATCCTGCACACTATTCGGGGAGCATATAACAGCTGCCCGCCAGAACGGTCAAGGGAGCGAAAGCGTGACTTGAGCACTCCGAATGTGCGCTCCACTATGCCCCGTGTTGCAATGTGGGCTGTGTTGTACCTTACCTGGGGTGGCGTGGTGGGGTTCCGGATTGGGGTCATCATGTGGGGGCTGATAGGGTAGGCACTGTCCCCTGCGGAGGTGGTGATGGGTATCATTAGTGGTGTTGTGTCATGACCCAGTATCTGACATGCATGCATGTGCAGTGGCATTCATGCTCACCAAGCAGCCATGTATCTCCATGCTGGCCAGCCTCTAGGTCCCGGCATAGGGTAGACATTCTGTAGATGAAGCTGTCGTGGGTGGACCCTGGATAGTTGGCATATACTGATGTGATTATTCCCTTGGCATTGCATACAACTTGCACGTTGATGGAATGCCAGTGCTTGCGGTTTCTATAGATGTGCTCTGTTGCCCTGGGTGGACGTAGAGCCACATGTGTGCAGTCAATTGCACCAAGCACTTTGGGGAATTGAGCCACACCATAGAATTCCTGGATGCACGTCCGCCTTTCTGCATGAGTCCTGGGGAGATATATGTGCCTGCGGACTGATGGCCGTGCAGTGATGATGTTCAAGACCTGGTGTAGGCAGCGTGACTGCGTGGCCTGTGACACACCACCCACTATGGCACTTGTCCGCTGAAAGGATCCAGTGGCCAAGAAGTGCAGTACATTCAGGACCTTCTGCAGGGGGCTGAGTGCTTGGGAGCACAGGGTGGGTGATGTGAGGTCATCCTCCCACTCACTGACCAGGTCCAGTATGATGTGTGCTGGAAACCTGTACCTCCCATACACCTGGTCATCAGGCATCCCGAATAGGCTGGTTCTGGGTGTGAATATTCTGGCCCTGACTCTCCTCCTCCTCCTCCTTTGGTAGCCCACTGCCACTGCTGCTAGGAACGGTATGTTCATCCTGGCATCTGGCTTGTTTATTGAAAAGTGCGCAAATTAATGCCTTGCGCGTGTTCTAGGCGAGCGTGTGACCCTCGCACCCCTGGAATCGAGTTCCCACTCCAATAGCGTGTGGAAATTCCCACGCAGCAGGCATACAGGTGCGCTGACGTACTTGCGTGTGTAAGTGGCCGCGCACCCCTGAAATACACGTACTTAGGCCAATGGCGTGTACGCGCACTTTTGGCCAATTACACGCGATGAAATACACGTACATAGGCCAATGGCGTGGACGCGCACTTTTGGCCAATTACACGCGATGACACTCTGACGTGCAGTATTTCCACGTGTGCTCCGTCATCACGTGCTGAGTGGGGAACGCCCGTGCGGATCACGTCAGACGCGCTTACGCGATGAGGGACTCTGGTCCAATAGAATCGCGTATGCGTGCTGACGCACTTACGCGCTAAGGGCCTTTCCTCGGATTTCACGCTGACGTGCAGGAATTTCACGTGCCAAATCACTCCGTATCAAGCTGGCCACCCGAAAACACACGGAACACCACGCTCCTGCCCAGAAGGCCGAGTTACTGCCCCCCCAGTGCCCTGAGCAGCCTCCCACGTGCTATCTGCTGCTGCCTGCCTGCCTGCCTGCCTGCTGCCACCGTGCCCTGCCATTTGGTGCCTGCACATCAGCCATCTGCAGGGGTCCAGTTGCTGTGTCCACCCCTGCTGGAACTGAAGACTCCCAACTGGGATTACATCGCTCCACAGCCCAGCCCCAGGACCCAGTTGCCCACCCACACCTGCCTCTGGGGTTGCCATGTCGGGCACTTCCACATCTGGCACCAGTGGCAACCCCATGCCAGAGGGGCAGAGGGGCACCAGCTTCACTGCCACCGAAGTTGGTGTCCTGGTGGAGCATGTCCTGGGGCAGTATGATGCCCTCTTTGGATCGTCCCGCGCCAGCAAGGAAGGACGGGAGAGGATCTGGGCCGACTGTGTGGTTGCCATCAACGCGGAGGGGGTGGCAACCCGCAACGTCCAGAAGATCAAGAAGCGCTGGGAGGACTTGAGGTCCAGGACCCTTGTGAAGGCCCGGTGCCTCGTGGAGGGGGGCCGGGGCCGCATGAGTTCCATCCAGAAGAGGGTCCTGGAACGCGTACGCCCAGCGCTCCACGCCCAGGTCCTTGAGAGGGAGGCCCGTCTGGAGTTGAGCGGTAAGTGTGCAAGCATTACTGTGTGAGACAGGGCATGTTGCGGTGTGCTGGTTCTATGATACTTGCCTGTATGTGTGCCATGGGCCATGTATGCATGTATGTGTGCAGGGACATCATGGTAATGCATGTGCGACCAGTGATGTGTGACCCACATGGTTGTTGCATGTGTTGAAATGCGGCATGGGGAGCCCTATGCAGATTTAGGACATGAGAGCATGCCAGTCTCTGTACCTGGACATGGATGGGGGTGAAGGATGGGTGCTGATGCCAGGTACATATATGGTAGCCATGTCTGTGTGCCTGACCTGCGTGTCTGTGACTTGTGCATGCCATGGATGCATGACACATGTGTGTGACAATGCACAGATTCAGTGACGCACCCAACTTACCCTTGTTTCGCCTGTGTTCGGTGTGTTTGGGGCCAGATGGATGTGACTGAGGTGAAGTGTGTGCATGTGATATGCATGAGCCATGATGCATGTGAGTTACATATCATTGAATGTTTCAAGAGTCAATTGGACATGCATGGAAATGTGCATGGCATGCACCATGCCTGTTACTGTGTGTGTTTTGCCTGGACTGACCCATGTGTTGTGGAGGGACATGATGGAAGTGTACTTTGACAGGGGTGCTCATCTGCTATTGCTTCCTGTCTAGGGGACCATTGTACAGTAGCCTGATGCTTGTGTCCTTTGTCTCCCTCTACGCAGCGGCTAGTGAAGAAGAGGGCGGAGACGGCGCTGTGGAGCAAGGCGGCGGGGATGCCCCCACGGCTGCAGCGGAAGGGGTGGGTGAGCCCCCACAGGGGCCTGCTACGGCGGGAGACGGTGAGGAGCCATCCAGGTTGGTGGTTTGCACAGAGGAGGAGGAGGCCGACACTGGTGCACACATGGGGCCTGGTGGGAGCATCCCTGCTGGTGCAAGTGGTGCAGTCCAGGGCCAGGGGCAGGAGGCAGCACAGGTCACCGTGGAGGTGCCTGTGCATGTCGCTGTCCCTGACCCTGTGAGTGCACCACCATGCACCAGCAGGGATGCCCCGTCCCAGGCCCATCCGCAGGTAGAGGGGATGTCCATGTCAACTGACTCACCTGCGGCCGTGGGAACCCCTGGCCGCGTGGAGCAGGTCCTGATTGGGGTCGCGATGCGCACGGCTGTGATTCGTGATGACGTGCGTGCTTCCCGGGAGGAGCACGCACGTCATCACGAAGTGCACCGTGCCGACGTGGCCCAATTGGGATCGGCCATGTTCGGGGGGTTCCTGCATGTGTTGGCCAATCTGACGGCCCTCTCCTCCTCTGTGCAGGCTATCCACCGGTCGTTCTCCTTGCCGTCTTCCGGCCCAGATGCCACCATGGCCCCCTGTGGACCTGCCCCGACCAATGCAGCCAGCTCGGTGGGGATCCCATCCCTGCCACAGTTGGGAGTCGGAGGTCCGGCAGGGGTGGACAACACAGCAAGTGGACCCCAGCAGATGGAAGATGTGCCGGCATCATCGGGCAGGGCACGTGCACGACGGCGTCGGTGGTTACCATCAGCCTGGATGCCGTCGTGCTGGCAGAGGCAGTGGCGTCGGAGGCAGCAGCGGGCTCGACGTGGGAGGCATCATGGCTCAGGGCCATCAAGATCAGAGGGGCAGGCATCGGCCGGAGGGCAGGGCAACCCTGGCATGGCGGTGTGTTCCGTGTGGGAGGAGTTTGGCCAGCGGATAGGTGCGGAGCGGCAGCGGGCGGAAGAGGAGCGGCTCGCCATGGCCAGGGCGGAGATCTCCATGCGTCGGGCATTGAGGCGGGCTGAGTGCCTCGAGGAGGCTCGCAGGGATTTTGGTGAGCACATGGGGTTGTCCCTGCGAGACCTCGGGGCCAGGACTGAGTCCCGCCTCCAGGACATTGACATGGAGTTCGAGGATGCCCTGGCCAGCATCACCAAGTGAGCCGCAGGACTAGCCCGCTGCCTTTGTATATAGTTTTTTAGTTAGTTAGTGCTAGGTTTCCTTTATTTATTTTTATTATTTTGGACCGCTTGGACAATGGCCACTTTTTTGTACATATTTTTTTAATTAGTTAGTATTAGGTTTCATTAGTGGTGTTGGGCTCATGGACCCTGGAACATTCCTGTATATATTGTTATTTTTTGGGAGATACATTTTTTTAATTTCTTATTGTTTACACCATGACGTAATGGTTTTTCTTTGATTTCATACTACATGTTTTTGCTTTGGACAAATTCTATTGATTTTTCAATCCTTTGTTTTTTGGTTTATCATTTTTGTTCTCGGACATGGACCTTTTATTTACTTTGCCAGATAGTTGTATGTTTTATTAGTTTACTTATTTTTTGTTTTTAATACATTTTTATATTATCTTACACTTGTGTCATTTTCTCTTTGGTTTCTTACATGTCATGATATGGGTTTTGACATTCACTTGCACCCATTGTGTATGTGTGTGTGACGGACATGTGTTCTTTTGCATACTTGCCTTTGGGGTTGTGTCATGTGATTGCATTCACTATGTGGGTGCATGCAATCCTTGCCTGGGTGTTTGTGCTGGGTATGCTGGCCATTACTGCCATGATTGTGTATCGTCAGGACCTGGGGCCAGGGGGACATGGGTGGGGGCCTGGTGGAGGGTGTCCCTGGTGGATGGGGGGTGGGGGTGGTGGGAGACATGGGTTGGACATGGGTGGGGGCCTGGTGGAGGGTGTCCCTGGTGGATGGGGGGTTGGGGGTGGTGGGAGACATGGGTTGGACATGGGTGGGGGCCTGCTGGCAGGTTCCCCACAGTGCTGGGGGTGGGGGTGGTGGGAGACATGGGTGGGGGCCTGGTGGAGGGTGTCCCTGGTGGATGGGGGGTTGGGGGTGGTGGGAGACATGGGTTGGACATGGGTGGGGGCCTGCTGGCAGGTTCCCCACAGTGCTGGGGGTGGGGGTGGTGGGAGACATGGGTGGGGGCCTGGTGGAGGGTGCCCCTGGTGGATGGGGGGTGGGGGTGGTGGGAGACATGGGTTGGACATGGGTGGGGGCCTGGTGGAGGGTGTCCCTGGTGGATGGGGGGTTGGGGGTGGTGGGAGACATGGGTTGGACATGGTGGGGGCCTGCTGGCAGGTTCCCCACAGTGCTGGGGGTGGGGGTGGTGGGAGACATGGGTGGGGGCCTGGTGGAGGGTGTCCCTGGTGGATGGGGGGTTGGGGGTGGTGGGAGACATGGGTTGGACATGGGTGGGGGCCTGCTGGCAGGTTCCCCACAGTGCTGGGGGTGGGGGTGGTGGGAGACATGGGTGGGGGCCTGGTGGAGGGTGCCCGTGGTGGATGGGGGGTGGGGGTGGTGGGAGACATGGGTTGGACATGGGTGGGGGCCTGGTGGAGGGTGTCCCTGGTGGATGGGGGGTTTGGGGTGGTGGGAGACATGGGTTGGACATGGGTGGGGGCCTGCTGGCAGGTTCCCCACTGTGCTGGGGGTGGGGGTGGTGGGAGACATGGGTGGGGGCCTGGTGGAGGGTGTCCCTGGTGGATGGGGGGTTGGGGGTGGTGGGAGACATGGGTTGGACATGGGTGGGGGCCTGCTGGCAGGTTCCCCACAGTGCTGGGGGTGGGGGTGGTGGGAGACATGGGTGGGGGCCTGGTGGAGGGTGCCCCTGGTGGATGGGGGGTGGGGGTGGTGGGAGACATGGGTTGGACATGGGTGGGGGCCTGGTGGAGGGTGTCCCTGGTGGATGGGGGGTTGGGGGTGGTGGGAGACATGGGTTGGACATGGGTGGGGGCCTGCTGGCAGGTTCCCCACAGTGCTGGGGGTGGGGGTGGTGGGAGACATGGGTGGGGGCCTGGTGGAGGGTGTCCCTGGTGGATGGGGGGTGGGGGTGGTGGGAGACATGAGCAGGTGTGCAGGGTAGTTCCCTGTGGTGTGTGCTGCCTGCAGGGGCCGTGGAGGGTGTACAGGTAATGCCTGGGAGCACACAGCCAATTCGCGTGTGGAACTTCCCGCGCACTCCTGCAATCCACGTACCCGGCCATATCGCGTGTGCTACTTCCCGCGCACTCCTGCAATCCACGTACCCGGCCATATCGCGTGTGGAACTTCCCGCGCACCCCTGGAATCCACGTACCCGGCCATATCGCGTGTGGAACTTCCCGCGCACCCCTGGAATCCACGTACCCGGCCATATCGCGTGTGGAACTTCCCGCGCACCCCTGGAATCCACGTACCCGGCCATATCGCGTGTGGAACTTCCCACGCACCCCTGAAATCCACGTAGCCGGCCATATCGCGTGTGGAACTTCCCGCGCACCCCTGAAATCCACGTACCCTGCCATATCGCGTGTGGAACTTCCCGCGCACCCCTGAAATCCACGTAGCCGGCCATATCGCGTGTGGAACTTCCCGCGCACCCCTGCAATCCACGTACCCTGCCATATCGCGTGTGGAACTTCCCGCGCACCCCTGAAATCCACGTAGCCGGCCATATCGCGTGTGGAACTTCCCGCGCACCCCTACAATCCACGTACCCTGCCATATCGCGTGTGGAACTTCCCGCGCACCCCTGAAATCCACGTACCCGGCCATATCGCGTGTGCAACTTCCCGCGCACCCCTGGAATCCACGTAGCCGGCCATATCGCGTGTGGAACTTCCCGCGCACCCCTGCAATCCACGTACCCGGCCATATCGCGTGTGGAACTTCCCGCGCACCCCTGCAATCCACGTACCCTGCCATATCGCGTGTGGAACTTCCCGCGCACCCCTGAAATCCACGTAGCCGGCCATATCGCATGTGGAACTTCCCGCGCACCCCTGAAATCCACGTACCCTGCCATATCGCGTGTGGAACTTCCCGCGCACCCCTGAAATCCACGTAGCCGGCCATATCGCGTGTGGAACTTCCCACGCACCCCTGAAATCCACGTACCCGGCCATATCGCGTGTGCAACTTACCGCGCACCCCGGTATACACGCACACGTTTATTTTTTCTCTCTGCGCGTGTCTGTGTTTGTGGGTACCCCTTTGTACGTCATTTGTCCTGGAGGGCCACAGTATTGGACATTGATCATGTCTGTATATAGGTGCTATTTGTTGGCGCACCTTTTAGCGCACATTTCTTGCAGGCGCAGAGACGCTACCGCCTGCTTTCTTGTGGCGGTCGTGTTTGTGCCTGTTTGTGCCTGTGCGCTGCTTTGAGCGTGTGCTTTTTTGCCCTATTCTATTCCATGAATACGTGTTGTATGCGAGCGTGTGGGCGTTCCGCGCACTTGCCTCCTAAACTTTCCCCGTGCCGCCCACATTCTTCCCCATTCCGAGTGTTGTGCCCCATTTTATTCCCCATTCCGAGTGTCCCGCCCTGTGTCCCGCCTACTTTAGAGCTGTGCGCTGCGCTCGGAGTGATGGCGCAGTGGCCGTGGCGCACGACGTTGGTTGACCTGTGTGCCGGCCTGCGCCGCGCGCTTTTTCCGCGCACGTCCTCTGCTTTTCTTGCGCACGGACTTCCATGAATCGACGTGCGCTGGTTTCCCTGCGCTTTGCGCTAATTTTCGGCGCAGCGCACGTATTGGCCCCTCTGCGCCGGGATTTTCGGCGCACATTTATTCCATGAATCGGCCTGCATGTGTCAGTATGAAGATAAGGAAGACTTAACTATACTACAATCAAAACTAAACAATGAGCAAAGTAGCATTTTTCAAGAAGTAACAAAACAAATTTTACATGGTGTAAAACATGAAAATAAAGAATGTTCCTGCCATAATTATAAACCTATACTACTGTACGTCAGTGGTGAAGCTGGTTCTGGCAAAACATTCCTAATCAAAATCATTAGTAAGTTCCTTCAACAATTGACAAACAACAAACTGTCAGCTGTTGTCACTGCCCCCACAGGTTTAGCTGCCTACAACATAGGTGGTGTTACATTACACCGATTACTACTATTACCAGTAGAACACCAGAACAAATTAGATTATTACAAACTTTCTGCAGAAGCTGCAATGGAATTACGCAGAGTATTGAAACAAATGAAAATGCTACTAATAGATGAAGTGAGCATGGTCTCCAACCTGATGTTAGCTTTGATTCACCTCAGATTACAAGAAGTACTCAAAACAGACTATGAAGAGCTCTTTGCAGGAAAACACATTGTTGTTTTTGGAGATCTGCTTCAATTAACACCAGTAAAAGGTGAACCTATTTTTAAAACATTAGGGCACAAACTCTGCCGTAGAACTGTTGGCAGCATTGGAAATGTCAACCTTTGGCAACATTTCCAATACAGAGAATTAACAGAAAACATGTGCCAATCTGCAGATCTAACTTATGCCAACATTTTAAAAAGTTTGAGAGTTGGTATACTTTCTAAAGAAGCAGAAGCAACATTGAAAACCCGGCACATTAATGCACTTTATGGCGATAATGCATGTGCTACAGATGTTATGGAACAATTAGCCCACACAAATGTCAATTGTATGGCCTTAATGCCAACTCTTGCAAGCTGTCTCAAATTCAATGAAATAATGTTAAGTCAAGAAATGCAACCGATAATGGAAATTAGCGCCACAGACAAACTAGATGTACATGGTATGACACTACCTATGTGTGACCAAGCCACAACAAGACTAAATAATTTAGAAAAATCAATCTCAAACACAGCAGGCTTAGAAAAGATGTTAAAATTATCCTTAAATTGCAGAGTAATGCTTAAACGTAACCTTGACTTGGACCAAGGACTAGTTAAAGGAGCACTGGGTACAGTTGTTGGCTTTCAAACATACCCATGTAACAAAATTCAGTTTGTCAATATACTCTTTGACAAACTTTCAGAAGTAAAACGGATAGGACGCTCAACAGCTAGATTCCTTCTCTTCAAAGATATGTATGTACGCAGAGAACAATTTTCTCTAACTCTTGCATACGCAGTCACGATTCATAAATCACAAGGTCTTACCCTAGACAAAGCAATGATAGATATTGGTAACACAGTCTTTAAAGAAGGCATGAGCTACGTAGCACTATCACGCTTACGTACACTTGACGGTCTATTTCTAATCAACTTTGATGCAAGTAAAGTAAACGCTGATATTCCTTGCATTTTAGAATATAATAGACTTCGCTCACTATACACTCCGCATCTAAACACATATTCTGTTCCACAAAAACTAAAACGTTGTAAAAGAAAACTAAATCAAACAGAAATGCAACAGGACGTCACTGCAAATCCTCCAAAGAGAGTAAAAGAAACTAACACTTCATAAAGTACCACAAACAAAAAAGAATCAATTAGAGAAAGTAAACCAGGTACTTCTTTAAAGAAGGAAGACAAACTCCAAAAAAAGCAGTTAGATACAGAACTACCTGGACCATTTAAATTCTCAAATATAGTTGGTGTAAGTTGCTATGCAAATGTAGCAATGAATATTCTATTTCAATTACCACCAATTGTTGACAACATTTACTTACACAGTACAGACCCATTGTGTTTGCAAATGTTAGTACTTCACAGAAATGCAGCAAACAATCCTGACAACACATATAGTGTTTTTGGAATAAGGCGACAATTGGACTACTGTGCTGGAATGGTGAAATTCACTATAAACTCACAGGACGATCCACAAGAATTTCTAATGTACTTACTACAAGGACTGGAAAACAAAAACATACCTATAAATGAAATCTTTCAGATTTCATACATGTGGAAACATACATGCACTCTCTGCAACAATGTGACACAAGAAGAAATCCCCAATGAACGCTTCATATATATATCAATACCAAATTGTGAATCCATTCCATTTCAGCAACTTGTACAAAATGCAAACCATGGTAGATTATGCTCTACCTGCAATTCAGATAATCGCTCCACGTTAGTAATACAAACACATAGTAAATACGTAATACTAATGCTTCTACGTTACAATGCAGATGGTACCAAAAACAACTGCAAGCTGACTGGATTCACACATGGTCAAATATCACTTGGTAAGAAAACCTTCACAACAATAGGTATAATCTACCACATAGGAGCCACAACAAATTCAGGGCACTACACTGCATATATAAAAAAGAAATGTGGATGGTTTGAATGTAATAATAGTGCCATTACTCTAAAGCAGAGATTACCAGCAAATCTTACAAACGCTTATTTGATGTTCTTAAAACCAAAATTTGATAAATAAACTGTATTTAAACCTTTAAGTAATTTGTGTTAAAAAATATAAACTGTTAGAATACTCCAAAAGCTATCTAACTGATCAAAGATTCTGCAAAAACTAATCAGATAAATGAATACCACTAAATTAGGCCAAATAATACACAGTTAGAATATGCTAATTGGTATCTAACTGTCCCAAAATTTAACAATATCCAAATAGATAAATCAAAACCACTAAAATATATTAAAAAAATAGACAGTTAGAATACGCCAATTGGTATCTAACTGCTCCAAAATTTCATAATATCAAAACAAATGAAGCATCTGTTACTGCTCCAAAAAAAATACAACAAAGCAAAGTATAAAGCATTAGCCAGAAACAACAAGTGAACACTAAAAACAAACAAACAAATAAACTGTAGCATAACAGAAAAAGGTTTTTTTTTAATCCAACATGGATTTTTTTTTCTCCCACAGACCCAATGATTTTAGCAACAAATACAAATCTGAGTAAATTGCACAGTACTCTGATTTGTACTCTACTAAATATGAGGGTCGAAAAAAAATAAAAGTATATTGCTTATACAATGTAATAAGTCATTACAAAATACTAATACTAACATGCTATTTTCTTTTATCACAGAAATGAAGAAGAAAAACATGGACTCCCATTACTAGACCAAACAGTAAGTATACAATAATAAGGACAACCATAGCAGCATATCACATCCATAGTATCTAATACCTTTGTTCCTTATACATTTGTTTTTCACCCAAAGTTATAAGCAAATATGAATGTGATATGCTGCGGTGGTTGTTGCCAGGGCATAGAGTCTTGGGTGCATGGCCAAACAACCACAACCATGGCAACAACCACCGCAGCATATCACATCCATAGAGTCAAACATTTCAACTATGATCTATGGGAAACTTTTAATGTCCGCGAACAATGTGAGTGTTCTTAGTACACTTTGAACTTCCCAGCGAACAATACGGACACCGTTTTCAGGACACCCCCTACGAACATTTCAGAACAACGCGATAGTTCTTAGAACACTTTCAACTTAACAACGAACAATACGGACAGCGTCCTAAGGACAGCCCCTACGAACATTCCAGGACACCGGGAGTGTTCTTAGAAGCGTCTTCAGAACACCACCATCTTGTTTATTTGCGAACATTTCAGGACACCGCGAGTGTTCTTAGGGCACATTCAACTTGACAAAGAACAATACGGACAGCGTCCTCAGGACACCCCCTATGAACACTCCCCGGACACCGGGAGTGTTC
The DNA here is from genome assembly GCF_040938575.1 of Ambystoma mexicanum. Classification (NCBI taxonomy): domain Eukaryota; kingdom Metazoa; phylum Chordata; class Amphibia; order Caudata; family Ambystomatidae; genus Ambystoma; species Ambystoma mexicanum. Next base: position 1,047,341,237 of record NC_090924.1, read on the forward strand.
TTAGAAGCGTCTTCAGAACACCACCATCTTGTTTATTTGTGAACATTTCAGGACACCGCAAGTGTTCTTAGGACACATTCGACTTGACAAAGAACAATAAGGACAGCGTCCTCAGGACACCCCCTACGAACACTCCCCGGACACTGCAAGTGTTCTTAGAAGCGTCTTCAGAACACCCCCATTTTGTTTATTTGCGAACATTTCAGGACAACGCGAGTGTTCTTAGAACACATTCAACTTGACAGAGAACAATACGGACAGCGTCCTCAGAACACCCCCTACAAACATTTCAGGACACCGGAAGTGTTCTCAAAAACGTCTTCAGAACACCCCCATTTTGTTTATTTGCGAACATTTCAGGACACCGTGCGTGTTCTTAGAACACATTCAACTTGACAGAGAACAATACGGAGAACGTCCTCAGGACACCCCCTACGAACACTCCCCGGACACCGCGAGTGTTCTTAGAACAGTTTCACTTTGCTTGCGAACAAAACGCTCACATATTGACTCCTTAGAACACCCCCTAGTCAGTTTATTTAGAACATTTCAGAACACCCGTGATGGCCGCAAACAAATTGAACACAAAAACAACGTCTAACACATAAAAAACACAACTTTCATCCTATCTCATACACTCCCACCCTCCCCAAACACTCCTACACACCAACACACTCTACAAAATACACATTTTGAACAAAGTTTCACCGCGCTGTCCGGGGACGTCCGCGAATCCAAGATTGCGGGCGCTACCGAAAAATCTGACGCGCTTCACGCTCCACGCCGTCCAATCAGCGAACACTTTGCATGTCCGCGAACATCACGCAAGACGATTGGCCAATCAGGACACTTTCCGCGGAGCGAACAGGGAAGTGTGTCCGCAAACCGAACACAGATATCACGAATTTTTTTTACCTACTTTTTGGCCATTTTAAAAAAAACTACTGGATGGATTTTCACCAAATTTGCAAAAGCACGCTTTCGGGACCAAGCCGCTGCTCCTGGTCCAAATTTGGTGGAAATCCATCCAGCGGTTTGGGCTGTAGGCGCGAGCAACATTTTTTTCCCATTCACTCTATGGAGAGTGAGTATAATGTATACAAATATGAGCATATAGAGGGAAGGTAGAGTAATATAAATAAAACTATGAGAAAGTGCTGATAACCATAATGATCATCTTCATGCACAGAAAGGATTGCTCTCTTTCAAGCCTGTATCTTCCGCTATGTATATGTTTCATATGATGTGACTGGACCCTAAGTCTACAAATATAGTACCTTTTCATATTTTACTTCCTGACTGTTACTGAAGAAAACTATGTGGCTTCGATATGTCAGTAAAGGATAAAAAGGGAGAGCCAGCCATGTGATGTCATCAGTGATGTCATCAGTGACATTTGTGATGTCATCTTTGATGTCCTGGGTGTTAGTATTAGCAGTGCACGGTGGCGCGAGTTATGGTTGCTTATGTTACCATAACTGCCGAATTTCAGGGGTTTTTCGGTTTTACTTTGAGCCATAACGTCTCTTTAACAAAGTTTTTTCACTGAATTTCATAGGTTTTTAGTAGCGCAACTTAACCATAACGTCCCTTTAACAACGTTTTTTCACTGAATTTCATAGGTTTTTAGTGCACAACTTAACCATAATATCCCTGACTTCATATACATGTAACATAGAACATACTAACCCCCTCGTAGTGATTTTCATGTCCGCGGACTACCGCCATGTCCGCGGACACATCGAAAATCTGAGCTTGGTGAATGTAAATTTAAATAGTGTGCCCCATTTCCCCTTTGAAGTTGGCTCTGAAAAGAGCTGTTTTTTTTTTTTTTTTTTACAGATGCTTGACAGACACCTGTTATTTTGTATTTTTCTTCTTGTTTTTTTTTCTTACTTTACTCCTAAAATCTTCACATAACCTTCTCCAAAGCAACCCTTACATTCCAAAATACAAAGGCATTTCCCGTAAAAGATAAAGAAATGCCATCTTCTTTAAAATTAACAGCATTACTGGCATCAATATTCTCATTGTTACAGAAGAACATACTAGCTCTAAGCATGAAGGCACACATGCCTCGGTTGATGACACACCTAGCAATATTTTGCTGAGGACAAAAAACTGAACTATTGTCCCATTTGCCCTAGGTAGTAATCCAGAAAAAATTACTTTTGCATTTGGAAGGATCTTCATTACTGCTTGAACCAAGCGTTCCAAATGAGCCAACAAATTAGGGGCACTGACGTTGCCCAAATGGAAAGCACCATAGTGCAAAACTACCACATGCGGACTGTTCAATTTGGCCATATTCTCACAAACTTGTACAATTCCCTGTACATTGCAATCAGGCACACTGCTCCACACCACCTCCACTCCTTTCACATCAAAGTTCTTTGCAACGTGCCTGCATTCAGCGTACTGCTGTAAACCATGCACAAACATATCTCTGAGCACCAACATCCTGACTTTCTCCACTTCTGCCATTTTCACCACACACAGTCTCTTTCAACACAAATCCACAACCTTGACATCTGATTGGCTGATCCGTACAGTCTTCTTTCCATGTTGGATTTCCTGGAAAAACCCGGATGTAGCACGCCCTGTCCACGAACAGCCGCGTTGTCCGCGGACGGCGTCCACTTTACTCTCTGTGCCATTCCCTCATTGCATACAGCTAAGCAATCACACAATACGAATAACGTCCTCAGAACAACCACATTTTGTGATTTTTCGCACATTTCAGGACAATTATTATTTCATTATTCAACATATTAACATTACAGATATTATACTTTCATCTTGTACTCTGCACACAATGCTATGTTTCTCCATTAGTAGCTCAGAATACTAGATAGAATCCCATAATACAATGCTATTTATATCAATGCATCGTTCAAAGCACTAATAATGATATGATATTTATTGCAATATCCTTGACACTGTTTTCGCAACATTATAATAAAAATCCGTAGTACACAAATTCGATGAAAAGTATATACAATCGTGATGACCTCAGTGATTTCATCAATGACATTTGCGATGTCATCTTTGATGTCCTGGGTGTTAGCCTTAGCAGTGCACGGTGGTGGCGCCAGTTATTTTTCAAAGCTTACCATAACTTGCGATTTTCAGGGGTCTTTCGGCTGTACTTAAAACCATAACGTCCTTTAAACAAACTTTTTTTAATATCACGCAAACAATATACAAACATGGCGTGTAAAAACCAACTTCTACAGATGGCTTTACACAGAATGTTGCAAAGTAAGAATTTATGCTCATTCACAGTGAAGGTCAGCTGCTTCCGCAACTTCTACAGATGGCTTTACACAGAATGTTGCAAAGTAAGAATTTATGCTCGTTCACAGTGAAGGTCAGCTGCTTCCATTTTTTTCTCGGGCCCTGGAGAGGCTCACAAAGCTGACTATAAGGTTGTATTGTGTTTTGACCTTGACAGACAGAGATTGTGAAGACTTCTCTTGAAGGAGTGTTGCTAAAACGTAAGAGAAGATAAAGATGAAATTTCTGAAACGAAACCACTTTTATATATCATATCACTATGCAAAAGATCGTTGGCACACGCAGAGTCGTATTTTGGGACTGCACCACTCGTAGACAATGGAAATTACAATTGTACTGTAAGTAACCCTTTAGATTACTTTATACCAAATATAATTACAATAGCGTAGCATTAAAGACCGCTCAAGTTGAACTTGTTCGTTGAAAGTGGCATAATGTTTTGTACCGCGCACTATCACCGCCGAATTGATCCCCTGTCGTTTAGAGGGCTTTAAAAAAGGCAGACGACACAGGGTGGGTTAATAGAAATAACTTAACCGGTCTATAGGCGGTAAAGCGCTCTACTCGCTGTGCCACTTCACTGTAGCCTGTCAAGTGGCACAGCGAGTACATAGCTCGCTTTGACATCCGCGCACAGCTTGCTAATGCAAGTTTGAATCCCGGCAAGGCCAAACTCAGACTTTCGTGATCGATAAATGAGCACCACACACCGTGGTTAATAATAAGCAACGCTTAGATACCTCACATTTCTTAGCGCTATATGAATGGGAAAATATTATTATTTTATTATTAACATACTCTGTTGCACTATCTTCGATAGCAAATATTTTCACGCCCTAATAAATAAAATGAGGATTTTTAATGAAGATCGGCTGGTGAGACTAATTTATGTTTTTTAAAACAGGTACGTGGCTCCATTTTGCCTATGTCACGATTTACAGACTCCAGCGGATGGGGTCTTCAACTGCCAGGTGCAGGTCCAAATATGCAACTTCATGACCCTCACCATTTTATGGGACAATCGCCAAGGACCGATATGCCCTTACGCAGTACTAGCGGCTACAAACAACATACCAACCAATAGGGTGGTCTAATGGCTCGTTGTTGGAGCAACCTTCCGATTATCAGAGCAACCATTTACTGCTTTTATCATAAACCAACAGCCTATCTACCGCAAAGGAACAACGCGTGGCTCCAAATAAACTTTTGCTGATCGACAGTAGAGACAATAGCAAATCGCTGAATATTCACTAAACATTTCATGTGAAATAAATGTACTTTACCAAATGTACAATCCTGCTGTTTACTTTTAAACCACAGTTTCATATTCCGAATTGTGGCGCACTAAGTTGTAAGCTGATCTAACACTCTCTGTACCGCAAAGGAACATCGCGTGTCTCAACATGAACTTTTGCGGATCGACAACAAAGACAAATGCAAATTGCTGAATATTCTCTAAACATTTGATGTCAAATAAATGTACTTTACAACATTTACAATCTTGCTGTTTGCTTTTAAATCACAGTTTCATATTCCGAATTGTGGCGCGCTGTGTTGTGACATAATGTGTGTTGTCTTCCAGGTTCTGTGTAAAGTCGCGTAGTACTGGAGACGACTGGGCCGTTTGATTACGCACCCTGTAACGTCATGGAGAGAGGCGGGGAATATGAATGCTTTGATAATATCAGGCTTAGGGGCGTGAGATATGAATTAGTGTCGCAAAAGCAAGTCAGCCAGGTCAATAGCGCCAGTCATAGGATTATCACATAATGTCGGCGCACACCAGCCGGATTTATCGTTTCTTTAGTGGACAAAAAGTCGGTTGACGCCCCTAGGAAATTGTACTATTAGCGGACAAAAGGAGTGCTCTTAAAACACTTTCACCCTGACAACGAACAATACAAACAACGTTCTCAGAACACCCCCATTTTGTGTAATTGCAACCATTTCGGGACACTGCGAGTGTTCTTAGAACACATTCAACTAGACAGATTACAATACGGACAGCGTCCTGAGGACACCCCCAGTTTGTGTATTTACGAACAATTAAGTACAACGCGAGGGTTCATAGCTCATTTTTATCTTCCTTGCGAACAAAAATGACACATACTCCGTCCTCTAAACACCCCACCATCTAGTTTATTTACAAAATGTCAGAACAGCCGTGTTCTCCGCGGACAAATCGAACGCAACAAAAACGTCTAGCACATAAAAAAACAAAACATTGAACCTATCTCATACTCCCCCACCCTCCCCAAACACTCTTACACACCAGCACACGGCACTAAATACAATTTTTTATCCACGTTTCACTGCGCTGTAAGCAGTCGACTGCGAATACAAGATGGCGGGCGCCACAGAAAATCTGACGCACTCCACGCCCCTCGCCGTCCAATCAGCGAACACGTCGCATGTCCGCGGACATGACGCAAGGCCATGGGCCAATCGGGGTGCTGTCCGCAGAGTGAACAGGGAAGTCCGTCCGCGAAGCGAACACAGATATCACTAATTTTTTTGCCTTACATTTTGGTCATTTTTTAAAAAACTACTGGACGGATTTACACCAAATTTACAAAAGCACGCTTTTGGGACCAGGCCGCCGCTCCTGCCGCGAATTTGGTGTAAATCCGTCCAGCGGTTCGGGCTGTAGCCGTGCGCAGTTTTTTCCCATTCAGTCTATGGGAAAAAAAAAAAGTTTTGGAACCCCCCCTATAACTTTGCCCCCCCTGGACGAATCCTCACCAAACTTTGCAAAAAAATTCAGAGTGACCCAAATACTTTTTTTTGCAAAGTTTGGTGAGGATTCGTCCAGGGAGAGTGAAGTTATAAGCCACCCAAAAAGTGCTCTTCCTATGGAAACAGCAACTTAACCATAACTACATGGCCACTACCCTGGCCATGTAATATATATATAGTTTTTTTACGGTTTTGTTTTTTCTCCACGGTCCCACTATTAAGTCTGTCTAGGACCGGCAACAATGAAGAGGTGGTATGCGTGTGTTCAGTTTTACCTCCAAGGAAGAAGCAGTGTGCTCAGAAGATTGTTGCTGACAGTTGTCAGTATTTTTGTGTCAAGGAGCAACGGAGTAAGAAGTAGATTGAGGAAGCAAAGTGTATTTTTGTGGGAAGGTGTTGCGGAGGGGACCTTCTAATAAGCCATCTCAAAATTTGGGAACCTCGACTTTGATCCAGCAGCTTGTCCGGGTCCATTTGAAAGATGTGCAGGGACCCTACAGGAAGGCTCATTTTCAACACAAGGTGAGATCACATGGTCCACAATCTGCACGCTGGTATCTGCCGTCTGTGCTACTGCATTCCACTTCTTATTTTCCACCAACCACCACCCAACCTTAGCTTATCCTGCCTGCACCCGATCTACAGGACTGCTTGGTAATGTGTAGAAGCAGACAAAACAGGATTGTGGTGAGAGATGCCATCTGTAAATAAGCCCCTCAATGCTCACAGCCGAAAAAATACAACCCACTAGGGAAAAAGGCCCAGCCCACCTCTTGCAAGGAGAACACAGTTTTACTCTCACAAAAGTATGTGCCAGCAAATAACTCTGCTGCCATGAAGCACTCTGACAAAAACAGCAACAGCATTGGGTTTTAAAGGTACACAACATCACAAGTGGCATATATTACAAATCCAGGTAGCTGGTTGGTGCAACCCTATACATATATAGCCTACATATATAGCCTGATCCATACGGGATTGCAGGTGATTGGTCTCAGCATCTTCTGCCCATCTTTGTCCACGTGGGGATCTTCTCCTTTCATCATTAAGTACAGAGACTCTAATTGGCAATTTGTTTACATAAATGATTATATCATAACTCTAAGGTGCACCTGGTACCAAGGACATAAGCTAGGTAGCTACTTTCAAGGTTGTGACTACTTCTCAGAACTACGTGAAGCCCCGCTCCAATACAAGATACACTGGTGCCCCCACAATGTTTCCACCCACAATTTAAATGTGTTACCTTCTCCCTGGCACCTTGCAGCACAAATCACATGAACCAATGGTGGAGGCAGCATGTCCATGTTCTCTGATCTTCCTGATAGATTGGCCATTTTACATTTTTATGGCTGGGGTCTTGACTGGTCAGTGCATTGAAATGTGTGTTTGCAGGGCCACTATGACTTAGAGTTCTGAACTGGAGAAGGCATAAAGCCTTTGCCCCCCTTCTCATGGAATAGTTCTTCAAAGATCTACTCTGTCCCTCTCTTGGCCTTGCAGGGCACATTCCTTCCTGGGTTACATGCACAAAGTGATATGGCACAATAAAGAACTGTGTGTCTATAGGGAATTATCCTTCTGCAGGACTGCCAGGGTTGCAAGCAGAAAATGCACACAAACCCTTCTAACCCTCGGGACGGGATTTAAGCATACTGACATAGCTATGGCACTAGATGTCAATTTCAAGATGGTGTCTAACTTCTAAAATTGAGTTTTTCGTTATACATATGATACTAATACCAAAACTCACTACATTTCCACTACAGTCCAGCTTCTATAGGTGACCCCCTCCATTCTACTGACTCCCCTACAATGTCTCTTTCTACAATCGCCGCATCCTAAATCGGAGAGGGGCCTGGGACTTCTGCCCCTGCCTCCCAACATTCCGCACTTTCATGAATTCTATATTAAAGAACTCCCTTGCCATCCTCTTAGCCTCCTCATACCTCTATGTTCCTTTCTTTAGAACCTACACTCAACATACTGAACGCCAACTTTCTCCCGCTTGAGCGTGCTGCTCTGGGGTGAATTTAAGATATATACAGCCCCAATCTCCTTCTAAGTCAACCCAGTGCTCCTCATAGTTTTCAGGATCTGGTGGGGTGGTAGAGACTGTTCCAGGGGATCAAAGCGTTGCTCTATTCTCACCATGCGGGGCATATTTGAGTCATCTGTTTGTACCAGCCCATCTTTTGTACCGTGAGGTGCACTGCTTACCCCAATTAAAACCTTCATCATCGCACTATTAGCAATCGCTTTAGCACAGCATCTAAATCCCAACTGGCAGGTGCAGAAGGTCAACTACACAAACACCACCACTGGCACTAGTATCTTCACAACAGCTACCATCCACAATGGTGCCCACCAGAGGAGATCATTGAACCAGTCACTTTATGAATCCCTGCTTCCATCTGCATATGTTCTCCGACTGTGTGCACGGCCTCAATTATTTGTGAGATAGACCCCTTCACTGAATTATTTGGTGACACGTAAGTACAGCAGGATTCTCCCTTTATTTTCTTTTTACAAATTCCCCCTTCCATGGCTTTGAGTAGATCAAGTACATACCAGTTCTGCAACATCATTAACAGGATAGTTCACAGTTCAACCTTAATTGCCTTCAATCCTTGTTCAGTATCATTCACCAGCTGTATCAGCTCCCATCTAACTATCTGCAGTCATATAGCATTGGCCACTGATTGTATTCCTGGCAGGAACAGAGAAGCGAAAAATGGTGCTTCTTTATTGTACAGTCTATATTGATCAGGTATTTCATGAAGCAATTGAGCTGAATCTTTTGACATAGTTAGACCTCCTTTTTCTTTTCAAAAGTATGTTTTTTTTTTCCTGGCAAAACTCAGAAAACAGGGGGCTGTAGTGGCGATGCAGAGGTGGTGGGCCCTGGTGGTGGCATTGGGGTAACCAAGCTCCCAGGTCTCATGGTTAGGTGTGTTTCATGAACCACAAGGAGAGCCAAGTGCAGCATGGTTAGCAAACAATCATGGTATTATCAGGTTTCTCCCGCAATTGTCGCTACAATGATGTGCCCTGTCCGTCCTCTTTGAACATCTCAGGATTTGTTACTTTGGGGTTGGTGGTCAAAGGGCACCTGGTGCCATGAAATTCAGGGATCTTAAGGTTTAGTGAGTTTTATGGGCTATAACTCGTGGTTGCCTGGGGATGGGCTGGGTCATGCTTTGGCCAGTGTAAGATAACATCCACACCCGGCGCCGGTCTATGATCACAGCCTTGTAGGGCACATTCCTCTCAAGCAAAAACACATCTTTGCAACACTGTTAGAACAATGAATAGGCGTTGGGGGTATGGCCTGTCCTCATGGAAGCCCGGGCATGGCTGGAGATTTCCCTTGTCTCGTAATTAGGGCCTAATGCATTCAATGTTGTATTCATTGCACAAGCTTTCTCTTCTACCTATGATTGCTAATATCTGCGCAAAATAGCAATGCTGCTCGCGCCTTATGCGGTACTATGCAGATATACTATATTTGGTTATAGCAGAGTGGGATCCTGTTAAACAGGGAGGTGTCCCTCTCACCATCCCCCTCCCCCTGGCACATCATAGTGCTTTGAATGCATTTTACCTCACTCTAAAGCGCCTAGGGGGCTGCTGCCCCCTGTCTCGGCTTCCACATATGGCTGCGTTCCCTTTATTGACACCCAGGCCCTACAAACTGACCGCAAACTCTCCCCCCTACACGCATACTCTTCAGGTGAAGAAGTCATATAAATGCATCCCCCATCTCCCGCCAGCTCCATCCACACCTCTGTGTAATATTCTTGATCCGGGTTGTGGAGAAATAATAGTGTGGTACAGATGATAAACTTAAACTTTATATGGAATGGGGAGCATTTCATTTTTAGGGCCACCTTGTGGGATGTCAGTTTGTACTTCAATATTTTGTTGTCTTGCAAGGTGCTTTCAGAACCCCAATTGATAACTTAATTCTTGTGCTATTAGGTGCAACATTGCCACAGCATCGAAGGGCCAGCTTGCAGGTGCAAAGGATAACCAGGATGAACATAATGATCGGCATTGACATCTTGATGATTGTTCTGCACCAAGACAGGGGCACACCCAAATGCCCAGGTAAATCAATCACTGTCCTGTATTCCTCCCTCCTTCAAGCGAACACCCAGGTCATGGACAGCTGTGATGATGTGAGAAAATTATGCTTTCTCCGCATCCTCTGGAGGCACGAGTGTGCAACAGGAATCGGGAAACTTTTTTCAAGCCCCACCTTCCATTGCTGTTAACATATCCAACAGATAGCGATTTTGCATCGTCATAATTCTCAATGTACACAGCTCAACCTTGATCATGTAGAAACCATTCTCTATGTCGTTTACGAGCTGGACCAGCTCCCATCTTACGATGTCCAACCATTTGGCATTTGGTGCGGCCTGAACTTCTGGCAAAGTAAAGATGCAAAAGAGGATTCTGCTGAGCAGAAGATCCTGTATTCATCTGGTATTTTAGCAAGTAATGAGGAAGAGTCTTTGGATATGTAATTCAATCTTTTCATCCTCTGTGGTTGTTGGAACTGTCCTTTTATGACAGGATATGGAGCTCTTGTTTGGGCACCCGGCCTTTATCTACATTTTCGACTGTGGGAAGACTAGTTGGTCCCTCGACAGGCAGTGCTTCCCCACCAGGTGTTCTTCTGGGATTACTAATAGTGCTGAATGCAATGTGGCCAGTGAACAACAGCCCCTCCATGATGGTGGGAGGTGAAAGTAAGCCTGTCGGCCACAGACCCAGCAGTAATCCATCATCGTTGCTGTTCCTTTCTTCATGCCTTTGATCAAGAGAGTCTTATTGCAATGTTCGTTTGAGCTGACAAAAACTGTACCCTTACCTTAGAAACAAAATCTATATTCTTCTTCCTTGTGCACTCGTACAAGCTTTTCCATTGTTGCAATCCCCGTCAACTTTGTGATCTGCTCTGTCCAGTTTTGTGCACAGAAATTGTCCACTTGTGCTATCCTTTCCTTGCTGTATGTTACCAGTCCTTCTGGGAAGCAGGGTGGGGTGGTGCCCTGCCATTCATTAGTGACATGTTTACACCCTTTCACCATCAGATATGGCATATCCATACACTTCATGTCTTTTGAATCACTGCTGAACTGTACGAGATCTGGACCCACCATTTGCAGTCTGCCTAGTAGTTACCTGGTACGTTCCTTTTATTCTGGATAGCACAAGATGAACTCAGTATTGTGCCTGTATAATCGGGTACTAACACATTAGGACCACCTACATGTGTGGAATGAGTGAACACACATAACAGCTTCAATTCACAGCATTTCTCCCCACACCACTCATGTCAGAATACCATGAGTTGGTGAACTCGGGATGATGAATATCCTCAATTGCATCCAAACCCAGCCTGTGATACGTGTCATACTTTATTTGTACTTCTCTTTTCATTATTCTATGCCTGTTTTCAAGGATGGCAGCTTCACAAGTGCGGAAATAACATTATATTGCTTTGCACTGGTAGACAATCTCCTTCTCGCTGAAAACAACATTTCTCTGTTTCCCCCACTGAAGTATTGTGCTTATTTAAGTCATTAAATGAATTTCCATTATTATTGTAAGTGTTCACATTAGTAATAATAGATGTAACCCCACTCATTAACATTTATATGTATTGTCCCATTTGGGTAATATACAATCCTATTTCTCCCATTAATCCCCTTTGTAGGACCTCCCCTATAACACCCTCCCCTAATACAATCAATAGAACCCAGACAATTGCGACAATTGTCCATCCACAATAATAAACATAGGTCCATGTTTTCTCATTCGTACATCTGCACCTTTGGTCCCTGCTTAACAAATTATTTACATTAGTCACGTCCATCTTCTTCTTTCCTGAATTGAAAACACAAACACACAAGACAATGAAAAGAAGAAACGTACAAGATATACTTTGCACACAAAGAAAGAAGGAAAAGGTAGAGCGAGAGGAAGAGAAAGAGAAAGACAGACAAAGAGAGAGAGAAAGAGAGAGAGAGAGAAAGAGGGAGAAAGAGAGAGAAAAAAGAAAAAGAAAAACTCCTGAAAAAAGAAAGATACAGAGCTAGCAGCCAGGCTTCGGCCTGCTTCCGGAACATGCTACCACACACGTATCACCCCTAGACAGGCTGGTGAGGTAGATGGGGTACATGTACTGCTACCCCTTGTTTTAAGACTACTGATGTACCAGGGTACTTTCTAGAGGGGCCCTAAGAATGTCAGAGAGGTGGACCCAATAGCGCAATTACTTGACCTTTACAGCAAGGGGAGTACAAAACACCACCTCGTAGGGCCTTTGGAACCAAGGGTTATTCCATCTGCACACAAAATTGTGGATGTATATGAGGTCCCAAGGCAGCAGTGGTTTAGTGGTCATATGGTCGGGATCTGTCATGTAGTAGTCTCGACATCGGTGTCTCTGTTGTCACAATCCTGGCAGGCGCAATCTGTTGGGAGATACATTTAATGGCCCAAGTTCATGTGGTCAAATATTCCTTGATCACCTAGCACTGCTGCTGCCCTTCTTACTGGGGATATGGGAGTATGCATATGCCCGCCAGTGACCACTTCATGGGATGACAAATGGTGGTCTTTGCTCAGCTGCGTGCGTAAACTGAAGAGGGTCAGGGGCAAACAATGCCCCCAGTTTTTCATCAATGTGGTACTCAGTTTGGATAACTTGCTTTTAAGGACCCCATTTACCCTCTGTACTATGCCATTGGCCTGTGGGTTGTAAATCAAACACATCTGGGGCGTAATGCCAAGTAGTGTTGTAATATGCTGAAATAATGCATTGAAGAAATGTGTGCCGTAGTCTTATCTTAAAACTTCACACACACCACATCGCAGAAAACTTCCCACAATAGAAATCTGAGAGCACACTTGGCACCAGAATGTGCACACAACCCTGCTTTCACCCACCTTGAGAAAGGACAAACCACTACAATGAGGTACCTAGATCCATTACAATGCTCAACCATATAAGTGTAATCTATATGTAATTCACGGAACGGCCCAGCAGGTATCATCCCTCTACTGGAACTTTGACATGTGGTACAATTTATGACCATTTTGTAATGCTTTCCTGGATGTTTGATATGAACCAGTCCTCCTGTATATCTGCTGTATATCTGCTGCTATGTGCTGCTTTGAACTGTGGGATGGGTAGTGTAAATGTTCAAAGGCTACTGTTAGCAGCTCCTGCGGTATTACTGTCCTTCCAGAGCTCTCTTGCCTCCATAAGAGATCTGCCAGAGATTGATTACAACATCTACATGACCACAACTCTTTCTCCATTTCAGTTGCCCTTGCTTTTAGTTCGATGATCTGGGAGATGGACAATGCTGGGTATAGTACAGGTTGCTCGCTTACCAGTGGGGCAGTCACAACGTACTCAGTGGGCATTACATTTGACAGATTTTCCGCCACTTTGGCTGCTGCATCAGTGGCTGCGTTTCTCATCTATATTTTGTCCCGTTAGTGTGGGAAGCGCACTTGACCACTGCCACAACGGTTAGCTGGGATGAAGCTGCTATCAGTATTTCAAACAGTGCTGCATGCTGCACTGGGGATTCATCTGCCCTCCTAACCCCCCTCCTTTCCAGCAGGATAGACCAGAGTGCACAGGTGTTGTAACGTACGCTGAGTCAGAATACATTGTGACATGGCACCCTTGAGACACTCTCAATGCTTCAATGAGCGCTACGAGTTACGCTGCCTGTGCAGAATAATGCATAGGCAACCTTTTCATAACCACTGTCTCATACACTGCTGCCTCAGTCCGTCTTTTCTCATCCTACTGATCAATCGTGGAAGACCTATCAACAAAATGTATCTTCCCCTCTGGAAATGCACTGTCCCCTGCTTTGGGAATGTCATCCTCCTCCCCCTCGTATGTGGCACAGTCGTGCATCGTTAAGTTCTCTGCAGTAGTCATGTCCATTACAAAGGTGTCAGGGTTCACTGTTTAACACCTAACCACATGAATATGGGGTTCGGAAATGTTGATATCATATGCCAACGATCTTTGCATAGTCAGAGTAGATTTTGACCTTTCCAAAATGTTCTACATACAAAGTGACTGAACACCCTATCACAATTGTTGAACTTTTCTCTTTTGCAAGGGCAGCAGCTGCTAAAGCTTATTCGCTTGCAAACTGCCACTGCATCACTGTATCCAAAGTACTTTTCTGAGTCAATACTGCTGTGAAATGCTGGCCATCCAAATGTGAATACAATACAAATTCCTGCTTATAATGTGGGGTGGCCAGTACGGGTGCCGAACTAATTTTAAGTCATCAAACAGTTTGAACATTTCTGCCGTCTACTGTAACTTGTGGTCCTTTGTTTTTGTGCTTCTCTAGGGGCCTATAAAATCAGCCTTATTTATGCTGCGTAATCTAAAATCCAGACCTCACAGTAGTTACACAGGCCCAGAAACTCCTGCATTTCTTCAAATGAGGGGCGCCTGGGGGTGGGGGTTACTAACGCTGCCCTGTCTGGTAGTATTCTTTTACCGTTCACTGACATGAAATGCCCCAGATACAGCACCTCTTTTAGGCAATATTGCAATTTGGTTTTATCGACCTTGTACCCCTTAGAGGCCAACAATTGTAAGATTGCAATGGAGTCACTTTGGCAGTGCTGTTCACTGTCACTACACACTAGCAGTTCGTCCACATACAGGATAATTGTGCTAGGCACCTGAATATTTCCTAGTTCGGCATGCAGTATTCTGTTAAATATGCTTGAGCTCTTGCAGCATACCTCTCACACATCCTCATACATCTGCCCCCTACTTGTTATCGCTTACAAGAGTTTACTCACATGTGCATGCTCACCCGAACTCCTCCGTCATGGGCTTCCAACACTGGCCTGCACTCCCCTCTGAGCCGCACCCCCGCTTCAAAGGGCAGGGAGTACTTCCCTTAAATTGGCTCCTACTAAACCATTTGGAACACGTGTTTTTTTGGGAAGGGTCGCTGTAGGTGGTCACGGCTCCTAATGGAAATACGACCTAGAAGCCCCTGCAGATACAGGGGTGCTGGGATCACATTGGGGGTCACCAATTGAAGGCAAGTCCCTGAACGCTCACACCAGAGAGAATACAGCCCGCTAGGAAAGAAAGGTCCAAGTTGATCTTGTAAACACATTTTTATCTCACATGCAGATGAGAGCAACAGCAAGGAACTCTGACTGTTAAGAAGGTTCTGCCGAAAAGTAGTAAAAGCAGAATCTTATAAAGACAAACATTGCCATATATGATGAAATTACATAGGGTAAAATCCTGCAAGGCTGGTTGGTGGGTGGGCCTGTCCCATAAGGGATGCCAGGCATTGGTACCAGCCCAGTACGTCCATCTTCCTTCACGTGGGTGCTGCAGTGATCATCTTCTTCTCACGTCGAAGGTCAGAAAACAAATTAATTATACTCCTAGCATACAACTATTTTATTACTTATACTGTTGACTTGGCAGGCCTTAAAATGGGCACAAAGGAGGTTCTGGGGCACTCTAACCTTCACACAGTCATTTTACTCACTCCCCTCTGCCCCATCCGCTCCAAGGTCTCCACCCTCATTTTGAACTATAATGTATCCCTCGAGCCCATCACACTACAAATCACATGATTGTCACTTCAACGATGTGTGCTGTCCTTCCTCTTTGAACATCTCAGGACTTGTTAACTTGGGGTTGGTGGTAATTCAGGGATCTTAAGGTTTTGTCAGTTATATTGGCTATAACTGGTGGTCGCTTGGAGATGGGCCGGGTCATGCTTTGGCCAGTGTGAGATAACATACAAAAGGCGCTGGTCTGGTATCACGTCCTTGAAGGGCACATTCCTCTTGAGTAAAAAACACATTTTTGCAACATTGTTAGAAAAATTAATAGGTGTTGTGGCAGTTGGGGGGTGTGGTATTGTCCTCATGGGAGCTCAGGCATGGCTGGAGATTTCACTTGTCTCGCAATTTAGGCCTAATGCATGCAATGCCGCATTTACTGCGCAAGCTTTCTCTTCTATTGTTAATAATATCTACGCAAAATAGCAATGCTGCTTGCGCCTTATGCTGTACTATGTAGATATACTATGTTTGGTTATATTGGCGTGGGTTCCTGTTAAACTGGGAAGTGTCCCTCTTACCACTTCCCCCCCTGACCCATCATAGTGCTTCAAATGCATCTCGCTTTACTCTATGGGGGTGGGACAGGGCTGTCCCCTTCCCAACAGCACAAAAAAGCACTTTTACTGGCATTGTGAGAAACAATGGAAAGAAAAGATATAAAATGTAATTCAGTCAAAACAGACTATTTGTAAAATCCTGCATGTAATTCATTAACATATGTACATCTGGTTAATTGTTGTACAATGTTATGCTAAATGTGAGAAGATATCACTCATGTATTAATACCGGGCTCAGTATTGAAGAGGCTGTGAAGCCGTCAAAGTAGCTGCAGCACTGGTTGATTCTTCAGACTGCTGTGGTGCTATCTGTTGAGAAATACATTCGATTGATCTAGTCAAAACAGTTAAATAGTCCTTAAATTCCTCACCCAAAATGGAAGCAGCCCTGTGAGCATCATAGGCCTTTCTAACAGGTGATAGAGTCTTATGCATTGGCCGGCCGTTTCCACCTCATGTGGTGATAAGTGATGATCCTTACAGGGTTATGTGTATAAACTGAATAAAGCAAGAGGAAGACAATGCATCCAGTTTCTTTTTAGGGTAGCTCACATCTTAGATAACTTTGCCTTCAGCAGTCCATTCACTCTACAACCACGTTGGCTTGGGGGTGGTAAAGTGTGCACATCCTGTGCCTGATTTAAAAAGTTTGTTAAAGAAATGGATGCCATTATCTGACCACAGCACATCACACACACCCAAGCAAGGAAACACTTCTCTTGCAAAACATTTGGCTGTACATTTAGCGTCTGCAGTGCGCATGGACTTACCTCAACCCACTGGAGGAAAGGACACACCATGACAATCCTTATACCTTCTCCCATTGCACCGTTGCCCCATAACAGCATAATCTCTATGGAGCACCCGAAATGGGCCAGTAGGGTGAGGCCGTGCACCTCGTATCTTTCTCAGGGTACAGCCAGTGCTGTTGGTCTGGCATGTGACGCAATTATCACCATTTTAGTGAGAGCTTCCTGTAGGT
The DNA here is from genome assembly GCF_040938575.1 of Ambystoma mexicanum. Lineage (NCBI taxonomy): Eukaryota > Metazoa > Chordata > Amphibia > Caudata > Ambystomatidae > Ambystoma > Ambystoma mexicanum. The sequence continues at coordinate 1,047,358,472 of NC_090924.1, forward strand.
TGGGTACAAACCAGGTCTCCTGTATATCTGCAGCAATATGTTGCTTTGGCACAAGGGACAGGTGATGGAACTGGTCGAAGGCCACCAGCAACAGTCCGTGCAGCACGACAACTTTACCTGTGCTTTTTTGTCACTGCAACAAATCTGCAGGGGGTTGTGTACAAACCTCTTTTCTGCCATAACTCCTACTTCTCCTGTGGGGCCCGGCCTTGTAATCCAAAAATGTGTGCTAATGGAAGTGCAGTATATGGTGCTGCAACTGCTCTCATCCCGGTGCTATTACTGGATACTCGGAGATGTGAGGCACTGGGAGATAAGCAACGTGTATGGCCGTCATGTCTGTGGTGGCTTTGCAAAGTGAAACTTTGTCTCTGTCATTATTATGAGTGGAGTATTTAACCACCGCCATCATGGAGAGTTCAGAAAAGTCTTCGATCAGTGTATCCAATAATGCTGCATGATGAACCACTGAACCAGGGACCTGTCAGCACTCCTAAACCCTCTCCTTTTCCACCCCACAAGCCCTGAGTGCACTGTTGTCGTTATGTAGGCTGTGATGCTGGAAATGCATCGGAGGGACAGGGCCTCTGTATCCTTGTCCTTTACTGCCTTTTTATCATGTGTTATGTCGTGTTTTCCACGCAGGAGTTCATGTGGGACTCCTGGCGGTGCAGCTCTCTCTTTTGGTTTTGGTGAACAGACCCATGGGATACCCTTATGGCACCCATGGGTAGGGGTACAACCCTGTGCCACTAGTGTATGTTTTTGGGCACCTGTGTATGGCCCACAGAGCAGGGTACGGGCTGGTGGCAGCTCCATGCTGAATTGACTGGTGCCCTGAGTGTCCTCCATTTTGGGATGCCCAGGCCCTCTCATTGGAATCGGTAGATTCCTGATGGAGACAAGATGGCCCCTGTGGCTTCTTGCCTTCAATCACCTGTTACCTTGATCTTCCTGAAGTCCCGGGAAGCCCTAACTCTGTCCCTTCCCCCTGACTGGCTGTTGGATGGAAGTTCAACATATGGTATTGTGGGGAAGTGCTGACCAGACTGGCTGGAGCCTTCCCAACAACCGTATGTTGTGGGTACGCCTATGGGTGGGACCTGGGTGAATGGAGTGTGTAACAAATACGCATTCTGTGTTGTGGGAGTCTAGTATCTGGTGTTTGACACAATGACTGAGACAGCCCTCCCCGAAACTGGTATGAATGTAGTGTGGAGTGTTGAATGGCTGGGCACTTATCCCAATACACATAACTTGTTATGAGTGTCTGGGGAGAAGTGAATGGCCTGAATGTACTGTGTGCCAGATTGGCTGCCTGCCTGCCTGAATGCCCTTCACCGTGATTGGATGCTTCAGTATGACTCAGCGGAATGATTGGGAGATCAACAGTATATCTGGGGACCTCTCACAGCTAGGAATCATGTTCAGAAGCTAAAGTCCACTACGACGAGTAACTTGAGTGAAACTGAAGCTTAACCTTGAAGCCCTGCTGGATGAGAAGAATGGCTGCCACATCATTGCCGCTGTATCCCGCTGGAGAAGGCCTGACTGTCGACGCGCCGAGGAGCATCTGCCGGTAGGTTTCCCGCCACCCAAAGACCACATAGATGCTGACGACTCAAAGCCCTTGCTGGGCCACAGTTCTTCAAACTCTGCAGTCCAGAACTATCGACACCGAGGTGCCCCGCACGCCTCTTCCTTGCAGGACGTTTTCGCTTCCCTGTCAACGAGCACTACTAGGAACGAAGCTGCCACTTCATCGTCGTAGCTCACCCTGTTCTCCATCGGATGTTTGATGGCCCGTGACTCCTGCCTTAAAGGGAGGGCACTCAAGAAGGGCCATCGATTCCCTGATGAGGAACGCTACAATGCCAGGTACTTTGGGGTTGCAGAACTATTAGGAAGTCCCTTGTGAACAATATGTGGACTGGGCTTGTATCTTTATTCTACAGGTTGCCCAGGTGGGGGGTTCTCCACACAGAACTGTGTTTAACGGTAGTGGCCAGTATTTCTGCCAATTGTTCTTAGCAACTGCTTTCCTCTTACCTCTATTGTTGGTTTCCTTTACAAACTGATTTGTGTGCCATTTAACTGTACAGTTTATGCACTTTAAAGAGATCTAATAGTACATGTGGTCCTACATAGAACTGTATATTTGCCATTATAGATAACCGAGCTCAAAGTGCGTTATCATGATATTGTATATAATCTTGACTATTAATTATATAAAGACTGTGTTTTAACCGATACAGTGTGCGGACATTCCTTTGTGGGTGTTTGGGGACTACACTGTACTTAAGAACCAGCCCGCATCACCTCCTGAGAAGCTAGGCCCTGATTGATCGTCCATTGCTACCTTATTGCTGCTGCTGGCCTTTGAGCCTGAGACTCCTGGAACAATGTTTCAGAATTGGTGACAAGGCAGACACTCTGTTGCCAGTCAAGTTTTCCTGCATTAGCTTCTCCTCCAAACGCATATTTTCATGACTCCATCAATCTTCAGGGAGGCTGTGTTTCTTTGCTTTTTCAGGTTTGTCTTCATTTCCTTTTCAGGTTGTAAGTGATTTCAATCCAGCACTCCAACTAAGTCAATGCCTAATATGGGCTGCCCAATGGAACCCCTTATCTATATATTTTTATGTCAAAAGTGCTTTTAATTCTGGAGGATGTACCCTTATATAACACCCCTCTCTTTGAATCCCCCCGGCCTCACTGAGCCAAGAAGTAGGTTTGTTTTGCAAATTAAAAGATGTATTTGAAGAATTGAACAATATATAGATTACTCTTTTATAAATATGAATAATATCTGAATATCACACTTGTGAATATTTATGCAATGATCAGCAATGGGTAATATTACAATATCAACAATCAATACTTTGTATGGGTTCAAGAAATTGCAATGATAGGAAGGAATGCAACAAAGTAATAAACTTGACATGAATGTTACCAAAGACAATGTGATCACTCTTTCCCTCTGATACTACTCACTCCCCCCAATATGCAATATGAAGATATGGAATGGGGGCACACAGGTTTCAGGAATAACAATCAACAATTGCAGTTTCAATCCTGATTCTCCATAGCAAGCTTAGAGAGAACAGTAATGATTTTAAAACAGGTCAATTGCTTTTAAATGTAGTTTGGATTGAATGGGAAAAATGCTAAAAATGATTTTCATTCACTAAATTGAATTCAGAACTAGTGAGAGTGGCTATGGATTGGTTTAGGTCAACACTAGCAATGATTGTAGAATGATTAGCAGATGGAAAACTAAATTCAGAAGTTGATATCAAGAAATGGCTATTTTACATGCAGTGAAATTGAACCAAATGCAAATTCGCAGCAACTTTTCTGCGTGCGAGAAATGCGATTATGGAGAAACTATAAGGAATTGGAATGTCGTTTTAAATTTCGTTTCTAGGACGTACGATTAAAAAGTTACAGAGGTTTAAGTGAAGGTAGATGTTTCTCAAAAAGGTTCAAGATTTTACAAATGGGATTGCGCTTTAAAGATTAGGAACCAAGATGGACTTATACTGAGGGGCTATGAAAGTGCAAGATACCCAACGGGACAGCCACCAGAACAGGGCGCCTTTCGCTCTGACTTCTGTCTGCCAGAACACTTGACTTCCTTCAGAAAAAATATCAGCGCACAGATGATTATCACTACAATTATCACAGACTATATAATGAGAAGGATTCAGGATGGACACAAGATTCTATAATGCAGTTCTGGATAGGTTGAGATGGATTGAATAGGATTACTTTAAACTAAGAGATGACTATGGACAGCTCTATACTAAATACTCACTACTATGGCTTTGTAATGGAATGGGCCCGTCAAAGATCTGGTCAAGGGTTTGGCTGGGATTCGCTTGCCACCGGACAGGTCTCAGGCGCTTGGTTCTGCTCTCAGCAAGGCACTCTGGTCTGCACGACCTCTTGGACTGGATTTGATGGGTTCTGGGTTACAGCACTTCCGGATTGGTCTGGATCTTGTGATATAGCAAGGGTTCTTGGTCAGAGCAGCAAACCAGCTCAGCCAGGCTGTTGGATTTGGTTAGGCCCTGTGGAAGTGTAGGTGTTAAAATCAGGTTGCTAGATTTTAAAGGCCTGCTGAAAAGGGTTCAGCTTTTTGGGTTAGGCCTCTGCTTCAGGGTTCTGGAGTCTGGTTCTAGAGTATGGTTCTGGAGTCTGGTTCTGGAGTCTGGATCTTCCTGCAGGGTGCTTTGCCAGTGGATCAGTGATGAGTGAATGTGTCTCCTTCTGGGACCTCAACAGTCCCTATTTATCCATTTTCCAAAGTGGGTGGGGAGGCTGATTGTCTATGCCCAACCCTCTAAGGAACTGATAGGTCAAAGAATTCCCCCTCTCCTGATTTGAGAAAGGAACAGTGTGGGCCTCATTAGGACCCAGGCGGAAAGGGGTTTACGGCGGCGTAAACAGCGCCGACCCTTACCGCCTGATTCCGAGGTCCCTTAGCGCCATGGAGGATTTAACACCTGCTTTTAGCAGGTGTTAAAATCCATGGCGCTAAGGGACCTTGTTGTTAATTACGCCACCGTAATTTACGGTGGCGTAATTAACGCCTTCCCCACTCCCATTATGCCCTATGGGGCAAAAATGGGAATGGGGAAGGGTAAATGGGTTAATGGGGACTTACCACCCCGCCAACTTCGGAATGGGGCGGTAAGTCCGCCAACCACCATGGCGTAAATGTAGTTTACGCCATGGTGGTAAAGGTACGACCCAGGCGGTAACTTACCGCCTGGGTCGTAATGAGGCCCTGTGTCATGATGTGTCATGACGTGTCATGTTTATGGCTTAGGGAGAAAACCTCCCCTTTGTCTCTGTACAGTATATCTTATTTTTCATAAAAAACATATTTACAATATGCACATCTTGTTCATATTTACATGATAGATTGACTAAGGTACGTTTCTGTCAAAGTCTCATGTTCCTACGAGTTTTGGTTCACAAATGAACGCTTTTGGTTGGTTACACATTTTCGCATCTGTACAATTTTTTACATATACATGCACATACCATCTGGGCATACTTCTGTAAATTTGCATCTTCATAGCATAATCACAATAGCTACAAAATTAACATTTTCGTGGTTCAGTCTCAGAACATCGCACAGATTCCAGATTAGTTTTAAACTGTGAGTGAATTTGTCATTTGAATAATCTCTTAAATTTCATATTTTTGTCAATTTGGTACAATATTTTATATGTCTTTTCCTTAAACATATATTTACTCCAGTTTCAAATCCACATTTTCAGTCTGACCCGCCTCCAAGGTCTTGGCTGATCCAGAGACTAACTTGAGCTCCTTCCTGCCAGGCCTGGTTTCTATTGACGCCCCAAAATAGCATTTCCATTCAGTTCAAGGTAGTCCTTTGCTAGCAGGACAACAGGCCAAAAGTTCCCCGCCCAGTTCCTTTCATGCCAGCCTGCTGGTTTCTTAGCAGAGCAGGGGGGAAGATTCTTTTGTTGGGTAGGAGGTGTGGAATGTCTTTGAAGCTCAGTGTGGCTAACTTTAACTTTTAAACACAATGGGCCTCATTATAACCCAGGTGGGACGGGGTTAACGGCACCGGTAAAGGTGCCGGCGCCGTCAACCCCGTCCTGCCTGATTATGAGGTCCCCTCGCGGGACCCGGTCTGCACGTCTGGTTTCACCAGACATGTAGAGCGGGTCCCACGAGGGGAGGAGGGAGCAAACAACGGGCCGCTCGTAACCGGCCCGTTGTTTGCTCCCTCGCCCATTCCCATTCAGCCATATGGGGTTTGAAATGGGAATGGGGAAGGTCTGGGTCCCTAGAAGGAGGAATTACCGGCCCTCCGAACTCGGAATGGCCCGGTAATTCTTCATTATGGGAACCCAGACGCGATTTCGCTGGCAGCCGTGCAGGCAATAGCGGCATGGCTACCGCCAAGGTCGTAATGAGGCCCAATGTCTGAAATTGTCTTGTCCTAAAATATAAATTACATTTTTAACCAATACATCAACCAATTTCTTAATTCAAGCATTTTTAAAATAAAGTTTTGAATTGTATCCACCACTTAGGCTTCTGATAGCAAGTCTTTCTTTGGCATATTTAGCGTTTGAGACACAAGTTTCACCTATCAGATTAAGAGATCGCCAGCGTCTGACAGTGGCGAGTAACGGTATTGCACCCATTTTCAACATAATTTTCCAAGCAAGCAATCTCCAATGTGGATTTTTTTCTGATAAGTGTACTTCTGTGGACATTGTATTTATGTGCATTCTTAAAGTAGAATGATGTTTAACACACAGCAAGGAGGTTGGATCTTTTGGGTGGTTGGTGAGCCATGATTTTTGCAAATTTGATAACCACGAAAAACGGATTTTCACACAGCTCTGCGTTTCTTTTGCAATCAGCCTTGCTCTGTGGGCAGCCAAATGATGGGTTTTGGCAGAGGTCTCCTGTGTTACCACTGAGATAGGCAAAAGTAGATGGCGGCCTATTTTTCAGATTTTTACTGCGCACTTTTGGGTGATTTTTAGCGAGAAGCATGCTTTCCGGCGGCCATTCTGATGTTCCTAATGCAAGCAATGCACAGTAATGTTGCAGGGCCTGGAATAGTGGGTTGAAACATCCCACAAGGTGTGGCAAGTTAATTGACTCTAAGTATTCAGGTACTTGTATTTTCCGCACTTAATTTTTCTTACAGGTGGCTGGAAACAACTCCCTCCATAGCACAAAACCTCCCCTTGATGGGGGGAAGGAGGAAATACATTGTTGTGGCTCTCCATTGTAAGGCATGATGGCACGGCTGCTGCTGCCTTTTGAGCCCGGGACTCCTGGAAAAATGTTTTAACATTGGTGACAAGGCAGGCACTCTGTTGCCAGTCATTAGCTTCTCCTGCAAACGCACGTTTTCATGACTCCACCAATCTTCAGGGAGGCTGAGTTTCTTTGCTATTCCAGGCGTGTCTTCATTTCCTTTTCAGGTGTGGCAAGTTAATTGACTCTAAGGATTCTGGTACTTGTATTTTTCGCACTTAATTTTTCTTGCAGGTGGCTGGAAACAACTCCCTCCATAGCACAAATCTTCCCCTTGATGGGGGGAGGGGGAAAGCCATGGTTGTGGCTCTCCATTTTAAGGCATGATGGCCCTGCTGCTGCTGCCTTTTGAGCCCGGGACTCCTGGAACAATGTTTAAGAATTGGTGACAAGGCAGGCGCTCTGTTGCCAGTCAGGTTTTCCTGCATTAGCTTACCAATTTTTAAACATTGTTCCAGGAGTCCCGGGCTCAAAGGCAGCAGCAGCAGGGCCATCATGCCTTACAGTGGAGAGCCACAACTATGGCTTTACAAAATATGTAATCTAGATATGCTATTGTTATAAAGTCTGCAAAATTGTGAATATGTATTATACGAAAAGTAGATTTCATGTTCAAAAGCCAAGGGGAGGATTCCCTGACTCATAAAACCACATCATCATGGTGACACCCTGTTTTCTCCTCCAATCAAGGGGGAGGGAAGATTCTAACCTATAGCCAACCTAGGGGGCACGCTTAGGATAATCCAGCATACACTCCCCTTTACCAAATGCATAAAAAGAGACAGCTGAGGACTTAGAAAGACAGACAGATCCACCCACCAACCGATTGCTGGCGGAGCACTTTGCAAGAGAACTTGACATCTTCCCTGCTCCAGACTCCAGAAACTTTGCAAGCAGAATGGCCCACTTCTATAGCTGAACCATTCTCAGCTAGGCCTTAATATTCCAGAAACCAGAATTTACCCCAGACATCTAAGGGGAACCGAAGAACAGCCAGGCTGTGCTGTAACTGCTTGTCTGCCAAAGAATAATCTTCATAACCAACAAGGGCAGGTTAAACCCAATCCTGTGCTTTGCTGTGCTGTGCTGCGCTGTATCTGCTTTCCTGCTAAGAATTATCACTATAATCCAAAGACCCAACCCAGTGGTGCCGTGCTGTGACCAGATAGCTGTGAACCAGAGCCATTGGCGACCAGTCCATTCCGGTGTGCCCAGCAGCCTGTCCCAGTCCGGTGTGCCCTGCAGAATTTCTGACCAGAATTCCTGACGGTTCTGTTCAAACCTATATAGTGAGTATGCTTAGTATAGGACTGTCACTATCCTATGTACTGTCCATAGCAATCCCTATCTAAATCCATCCTCTATTATACTCAAAACCGCATTGTTAGAATATTTATGAACTGCCTGAACTCTCTATCTCATCCCTACTATCTTCCTTCTGTAATAATATTGTTAAACTGATCTTTGCGCTGATATGTTTCATCTAGAGAAGGCAAGCATCTCGGCAGGCAAAAACCTGATCCAGAAACGTCCTGGTCTGGTGGCTGTGCTGTTGTGTAGTATTTGCTTCTCCATAGTCCATCCCTAGTGTAAAGAAATCCTGTTGTCTTTTGAAAGCACATCCTTGTTTTCCAATTTGCCTCTATCTGAAAAATACGACCTCCACGAAAACGTCCATAACATCTTCAAATAGCTAAAATCGTAAGCTTCCCATAGAACCGAAACAGCATCTCAAATCCTTATAGTTCTCCCGCGATTGCGATTGCCGTGCGTGGAAAAGTTTGCCACAAATTTTAGTTTTGGCAAAATCTACAACAAAATGAAGTTTTCACATTGCTCTTTGCTCTCAAATCATTGCTAGTGTTTACTTACAACCAGATAAAGCAGCTCCCATTAGAATTTCAACAATTTCAGTCATTTAGCCCATATTTAGTGTTTTACCTATTCCATTCAAAGCCAACTTTAAAACCATTTTGACAGTTTGCCAATTAGTTCTGTTTCTCTCTTGTGTTTGCTGGGGGGAAATTGGGATTGATATATTTGCTTGAAGTCTGCATTCCTGAAACCTGTTCTCTCTCCTCCTATATCTCTACACTGCATATTGGGGGGTTGAGGGGTCTGCAGGGGGGGAAATAGTAACCACATTGCTATTTGATTTGAACACATACCCACAAAAGTATTATTGCTGCGTTGTATTGTTTTTGCTCATCATTACTCCTTGTGATTACAGAGATTGCTTAGTGTGACATCACCCCATTGGTGATCCTTGTATTCCCATAAAAAAATGGTGTGATTATATTGTAAACTATATAAATAAATATTTTAATTTTGCAAACCAGCCTGATTCCTGGTTCAGTGTGACCGGGGGGGGGGGTTCCAAGAGAGGGGCGTGATATACATCATTCAGAATAAAATAACTTTTAGACACAAATAAATAAATAAGGATTTCAGTTGTGCCTTACACGCTAGGCATTGACTTAGGTGAAGTGCCAGATTGAAATCACTTACAGATGCTGAACCGTCAACCAAGAGTATTTCTCCCCCCTCAAGTGGGCTTTGAGTATGTCTTCCTCATCCCCCTCAAATGTCACAGGGTCATGCCTAGTGCTGCCTTCGTCAGTGCACAGTTCTGTCAGGAAAGTAGCAGAGTTTACTGAATATTTGGTTCGGGTAAAATGACTATGTGTTGTGAAGGGCCTGCCATTGTATGATGGAAGAATGTGACTGGTCAGGTGTATATGTGGTGTGGTGTTGTAAGGGAAGAAGATGTTTGGTGGAGTGCTTGTCAGGTGTACATGTGTGTGGTGTTGTAAGGGAAGGAGCTGTGTGGTGAAGTGCTTGCCTTTGCATGATGGAAGGCTGTGATGCCATCTGGAGTGCTTGATTGAGAATGAGACAATGTTTGGTGAAGGTTCCAAGCCCAGGCATTTAGGAAGGCCCTCCCTTGGTGATGGGTGCCAGTGTTTGTCTGTCATAAGTATCTGACTATATCCTATGTAACATAATTGTTAATGTAACTTAAGAACTTGGTAATAAACCTTGAAGTAACCACAAGATAACTAAGAGGTCACTTCATTTCATTGGCGACTAGCTGGTCAAAAAGAAGAGGCACCTGTGTGTAAGGAGAAGAAACTGAGCTGGTAAATTTGCTGCGGGGGCAGGGATGCAGAAAGAAGAAGGAAAGAGGACACACTGCCCCCAAATCAAGTAACACCCATCACCCAGGGCATAAGAGGGGAGGACTTCAGGATTAACCTGCCCATGTTAAGCTGGTTGTAAAGTTGGCTCCTGGCAGAAAGGACAGGAGAGGGGGCAGGAGAGTGTGCTTTCATTGTTATAAGTGAAAGGGGAAACTGAAATCAGTGGCTCCAAAGAAAGGATTTTCTGACTGCCAGCAGGACATATGCGAGGGGGGCATGGTGCTTGTTATCTGGTAGACGAGCATTGTCATTACGAAACATGGAGTTTAAGTGTGTGTTAGGCAGAATCATATGCAGTACCCTTTCGGAACACCACACACAATTAAGACTACAAGTGCAAGTACAAATTCACCTTTGGTACAAGCCTGTACTACACAGTAAAGTGGTAGCGATGGCTGAGCAGCCTCAAGAGTAAAGTGAGCAGTATCAAAAGATACACAAAGGACAGCAATGACTATGGTTCAAGCAAACACTGATTCAAGGTTTCTGAGTAAAAGAATATACATTTATTTACACCATCAGTTATAAAACATTTCACTAATATAAAGCAGCAGAAAATCACAATCTTAACACACCAGCCAACGAATTCTGGACACGTTAAGCTCAAAATGAAGTGTGAGCAAAATGGCACTCCAGCAATTTAAAAAAAGGAGGGAAAGACAAGGTTATTCAAAATCAAGCAGCACCAACAAGTAAGTAGGCAGGGCAATCTAGAAAAGGCTTACTACAACTAGGATTCAAATCAATAGGACTGGGTCAATGTTAATGGTTCAGATTCTTTGCAGAGGATCACACAGTTCAGAGTAGTTCGCGGTTAAGTCTTTGCCAAGAGTTCGAAATGAAGTTGGTCGGAAGAAAAGTTATTTAAAAGAGTAGATAATGACTAGCCCTCGGATTAGCGAAAGATTTCAAACACTTCCACCACGGTCAGACAGAACGAACGACCGGATTTGAACAGTACCTTAGTAGAAGAAGAATGCTGTAGCTGAGGCAGAAGTTCCTGGCAGGTCCTGTAGTCTCACGATTCCTGAAGCGACTGCTGGACTGAAAAGAAGGAGGGAGACTGGAGGGTCCTGCACTGCCCAGGGAAGAAACCAACAGCAGAGCAAAGCGACGAATAGAAAGTGTGCTCCTTAAAACCCAAACAGAGTCCGGTCCTTCTGGCTGTCCAGTTCACTGCAGCGATGCACAGAAAATTCGACCAGGGGAGGGAGGCCGTGCTTGGTGTTTGGTGAACTGGTTGGTCCCACCAGCTCAAGGGAAGAAGATTCCTTGGAGATCTTCTCTGTTGTCGAAGTTTAGGAGATTTGGACCCACAGCAGAGCTTCACCGGGAGGTTCAGTAGTTGCAGTAGACCTCTTCCTTCAGCTTTTCTTCGGTTCTCTCGATCCAGTGGCGACTCTGTCTTCCGAGTCCCAGAGACCTGCTTCTTATGCAGTTTTCTCCCATTCACACAGCCTGGCTGTCAATCAAATAGCAGGGTGGCTGTCCTGGCAGGACAGTCACCTAGCCAATCAAACAAAAGTGCGACTTGGATCTTCAAGGAGACCCTGTGCAGGGGGCCTAAAACCCCTCCCTCACATCCTGTCCACCAAGACACTCAGGTGCCTAAGGAGGGCTTCTGTGCAGAAGCCTGCCAAAGGACGGTGAACAAAGGAAGCAAACCTGGTTTGGGCACAGAGTGAAACACGAGAAAGACCTTTACAAAAAGAAATGCCGAATAAACCCAGCCGGAACCAAAGAAAATGAAAAGGGGCCCAGCAGATTAAAGTTCGAGGCTGCTAACATAGCCTAAAACAGTCCCAAGGCTACTTTCATAGTTTGCAGTAGGAATAGAAATGGTAGATACCACTGCCACCAGCCAAATCTTAAAGAAAGGGGAACGAAATAATGTTCCATGAGAAACAGACAAAAAGGGATAACTATTAACCATTTCCAGTACTCTGTGGAAGATAGTTTGTACTGGGTCTGTGAATTTAAAAAGACTAATAAAGTCAATGGCAACTTTACATGTTCTGGGCGACAGTAGTCAGTCCCAGAAAATGGAGTTTAAAGTGGGAAGCCTGAAAAAGACAACCCTGTGTCACTGCATTAAAGGTGCTGTGTGACACATAGTACAAAGATGATGCCTATGGAGTAGGTGAGACTCCACAGTCTATGAACACAAAAATGTAAAACACACAGCAAAACACATGTAAGAATGGGAAAAATGGCTCACACTCTTACCAGGTGTAAAAAATAAATGCTAGACATCCAGCAAAGCTGCTGAGGGACTCAGTAGGTAAGGGAAATTAGCAATTCTATAGAATTCTCCCTAACAGTGTGTAGCCCCAGCTGGTTGAAGGTGGTTGTCTTCCGATAAAGTGCAACTGCCACTTGGCAGTGGTGCATAAATCAGAGGCTGGTCTCTACCAAGCACCGGTTGGCAGTTGGGTATGCAGAGATCTTTACTACCCGGCGTCTGTCATGCTAATGGTGATGTCATTCGGGGCATGAATAGAGTTGGAGGATGGGCGGAGTGCCCAGAAATTCCAGAATTGTTGTTTGATAGGTCCAAACAATGTAGGAGTTGCGTATTGTAAGCCATGGAAGGGATGACAATTTCGAGTAAAGGACGCAAAAACGTGAGGATACGTGATCAGGAAGCACACATGATCACTTTGTAGGAGTCTCTATATTAGGGAGTATGCACGATGCTGCTCGCCGCATTGGAATATACACGGACGGTGGGGCACGAAGGTACTCGTTGCTGCATGAAAGTAGCAGTTGGAGATATGGAGTTTATGTAATATGTACCAACCGTGATACGTGGGGACATCTTCAAATTTGCAGTAGTATATCCTTTTTCTTATAAGTATGGTTATTATTGTGTCTGGTACGTGGCATGTTGGTAGGTTTTTACTATATCTGAGTGTTTGCAGGATTAGTAGACTGTGGACTTTTAGGAAACATATTGGCAATTCAGTTAAGGGGGAGTACTGCCTAATGTGTTTGGGGTAATGCCATTATTGTTGAAGAATACGGTGTAAACGCCACATAGGATGTGGGCATTTAAAAGTGGATGAGCTGCAAGTATGAATCGGGATGGGTCTGTTGGGGATATGTGAGTCACGTATGAAGACTAGCTATAACCTTTTTGAGGATTTGCAGCAGTTGGGTTGCTACAACGCGACATGGACTTGAAATATTATTGAAATATTCAGGTTGCATTGAGAGCAACATGGACTTTTAGGTTGTATAAAAATGTTAGTACAGGTTAGAACCTTGACAGGTTATGGACTTGTAGGTTAGGTCGATATGTCCAATGTTTCAGGATTCAAGAGTTGGTTTGGTTTATATGACATGGAATTTCGTGTTAAAATGCAATATTGTCTGTAAGGTTTACACATATTTAAGGTGTGTTGTAGTAAAATTTAGTATGGTGATTTGACTGGTCAGTAAGTGTGGAGTAAGGGTCTCGCAAACCTAAAAGTATGGTCAGTCTGAGTGGGGTGGAAGTCATGCCAGGTCAGTATGTATGGTGTGTGTGTCACACCAAGTTAATAGTATGGTCAGTCTGAATGATATGGGAGACATGCCAGGTCAGTATGTGTTGTGTGTGAGTGTTCACACCAGGTGAATAGTATGGTCAGTCTAAATGGTATGTGAGTCATGCCAGGTCAGTATGTATGGTGTGTTTGTCATGCCAGGTCAGTATGTATTGGTGTGTGAGTCACACCAGCTAATAACAAGGTTAGTCTTAATGGTGTGTGAGTCATGCCAGGTCAGTAATTATGTGTGGTGTGTGTGTGAGTCATGACAGGTTAATAGTGTGGTCAGTCTGAATGGTATATGAGTTATGCCAGGCCAGTATACGTGGTGTGGGAGTCATGCCAGGTTGACAGTATGGTTAGTCTGAATGGTCTGTGAGCAAGGCCAGGTCCGTATAAGTGGTCAGAGAGGGAGGGACGCCTTCCGGGTTGTGGAACTGGATGAAAAAGGGAGTGGGATGCCTCTACATATTTTCAGAATTGCCCACTCTTTAAACAGGGTGCATTGTGTATGCTGAATGATGGGACGGGAAACATGTCCTACGTGTATGTGTGTGTGCGTGTGTTGTTGTAAGGGAAGGAGATGTGTGGTGAAGTGCCTGCCATTTTATGATGGAAAAATGTGACTGGTCAGGTGTATATGTAGTGTGGTGTGGTGTTGTAAGGGAAGGAGATGTGTGGTGAAGTGCGTGTCAGGTGTACATGTGTGTGGTGTTGTAAGGGAAGGAGATGTGTTGTGAAGTGCTTGCCTTTGCATGATGGAAGGCTGTGATGTCATCTAGAGTGTTTGGTTGTGAATGAGAGAATGTTTGGTGAAGTTTTTTACTCTATACCATGTAACTTACTTGAAAATGTAATTTAGGAACTTGGTAATACACCCTGAAGTAACCACAAGATACCTAAGAAGTCACTTAATTTCAGACCTCATATGCCGATGCATACTGTGTGGTTAACATAGTTTTAGATTGTTCTATAATGGCAAATACAGCATGCTGCACATACAGTGTTACGGAACACCCCATGGTAATTGCAGAGCTCTTTTCTATTGTGAATGCAGCAGCAGCAAGTGCCTGCACACAAGGGATTTGTTTGTGCATTACTGAGACTAGCACTCCAATGTAATAGGCCAATGGTTTGTGGCCTATAGTGCTTTTCTGAATGCATACTGCCGTCATCATCTGGCCATCAGAAAGGGAGAAAATCTAAAATTCCTGGGAGTAGTCAGGGGTTGCTAACACCGGAGCAGTGAAAATAACCCCTTTCCGCTCGTTAAAGCTTGTGAGCATGTCTTCTGTCCATGTTATCTTATTGTCTGTCTTTTGTGCTTTTTAAGGACTTGCAACTATGGCCTAGTGACGCAGCATAATTTAGGATCCACGCTCTGCAGTGATAACACAATGCAAGAAACGTATGCATTTCTTTGACAGTTTTTGGCTGGGGGCACTACGCCCTGATGCAGCGCGTTCTGGTATTATTTTCTTATCATGGACGGATATCAATTGTCCCAAGTAAAGTACTTCCTGGAGACAGTATTGTAACTAGGCATTATCTACTTTGTACCCCTTACATGCAAACAGCTGCAAAAGCATGACAGAATCCCTTCGATATTGTTGTTCATTGACACTGCACACCAGCAAGCCGTCTTAATATTCAATACTAGTGCTGGGCAACTGTACATTTCCCAGATTTGCATCTAATATTCTGTTGAAAATTCTAGGGATTCACAATACCCCTGTGGTAGTCTTGTGGGCTTGTACCACATTCCGCCATGCATAAACGCGGGCCTGTACAATGTCATTTAAGGGGTGTAAAGCTTGGATCATTCTCCAACTTAACCCCTTCACCTTGTTTATCGGGTATATAGCCGTGTTACATGGTGAGCTGGAGGACACAATAATCCCTTGATCTAGGAGTGCAGAAATAGTATCTATTATCCCCACTTGTGCTTTTCTGGACAGTGGGTATTGTCTCACCCGGGGCAACACTGCACCTGGTTTGATTGTGATTCAAACAGGTGTCACTCCCTGTAAAATCCCTACATCATGGAGACTGGTTGTCCAACACCTCTCAGGAACCTGTGCCAAGTCGTTTTCAGTAAAAGACGGCACTGGTACAAAGGTCATCATAGAACACTGTACTTACAGTATTGCACCATTATCTCACAGGGTATGCAAATAGCCACCACTATCTCCCCATCATCAACCCGGTCCTCAAACAAGCCTGCATCTGTAACTTCTCCCAAGGGTACTGTGGGCTTAAATCACAACACAGTGAACCACTAACACCTGCCTGAGTCGGTTACAACTACCATAATCCTTTTCTCTGACACCACCAACCCCTGCAAGTCCAGTGAAATTATTGTCTCTGCCACAAACTCCGGGGACACAACGGGTCTAAAAATAAAATCAGATGGTATCCTCCAACACACTTTTTTCAATCTGGGGCACTGCATTAAGCAAAACTGAATCCCATACAAAAACCTATCAGGGCAAACAGGAACACCGCAGACCACCACCTCACCTCCCCTGGCATGTATTATCAACATTGGTCTCAGGGCACACATTTCTGGGGTAGCACATACTATTCCCCTGATGGTCATGTTCAATTTGGTCAAAATGTCACTCCCTAGCAAATTTACAGGTAAGGTTTACGAATATAGTAAAGGTGAATGTACCACTTTGCATCCTATTTTAATGGATACATCTTCTGTGAAAGGAACCTTTGCCACAGCCCCAGAGAAGCCTTGCATGTCGAGGGTTTGACCTGATAACGGGAGGTTTCCTTCACAAATGCATGATTTCAGTGGCACCCGTGTTAGCCATTAAGATGAATTGTTTATTTCCTATCTCAGCACCGACCCAGGGTTCCTTATCTGGGTGAGTAGCTATAGACAGGACTGGGCATGCAAGAACTTTCTATGGGCTGTCCTAATCAGGATTCCTATTTGTACCTGGGAACGTGAAAGGGTTGCCTCCCATGACACTTACTCCTCGATAAGGATGCCCTGTCCCATTAGGAACAGCATTGCTTCTGGGAATTTGCTCAGGGAGGCTGGCTGTCTGAGGGAGCAGAGGGAGAGGCTCGAGTTGTGCTGGTAGCAGATTGATCACATCATGCAAATGGGGGGTATTGCTGAGATTTAGGCCTAACTGATTAGACTGGGTTGTTAAGACACATGGGAGATTTCCACACACACTTGTGGGGTTTGACAGACTGAGAGAAAGGGAGAGTCATCAGAAGGGATTGTCTCATTAAAGAGAGAGTGTGTCAATGTGTCTGGTGATGAGAGTAAGAAATGCTGATGCTTGCAAACAGTTACTAGGCTGCATTTGTTGTTACTAGGCATGCATTGTTATTAGCATTGTAGTGGCAATTGTAGATTACATTAATTTGCATTATTGCATTTATTATAGTTTGCACCCGTGCAGAAAGGGTTGCAAATTCGTTTTGCTAGTAGTGTTAACATGCCTTGCTAAGCATGGATAAATGTGTGTTCTTGTTATAATTGCAACGACTTGTGTGTTTTCCTTTTGTGTCCATTCTTATCTCATTGAAGTGTCCTTTCTTAGTGTTTGTTTTGGATTGTTGTGCATGTCCCATATTTTGTAGTAACACAGAACACAGTGCACACCGCCCTGGGATATATATTATGCTGAGATATATTTTGGGGGCAATAACGGGGTGGTCAGATTGCACCACCACGCCTTGACATAGATTTTGTTCAACAGTCCAGACCTAGAGGTGTGTGGAAGTGGCTGCCATATTGCACCTTAGGCCATATCCTCTCCCTGCCCTTGATCAGTCTTTCTAGCATGTTCAAGCTCTGTCTCTGGCTTCATCTTCATGCTCTGCTAAATCCTGACACCTACATGTCCAAGGTGGTGCCAAGGTGTGATCCTAAACAGGTAGGTGGCCAGGTCCTCATCACCTTGTGTCTCGTGACAATTACCTTTAAAGCCCATGTTCAAATACACCAGGAACAATCAGCAATCGACCCGCTCTCCAATCTACAATTCCCCGGCCTCAGTACATACTACGTCCCCATTAGGACAAGATAGGTTCTCTTTGTGTGTGGCCCAACCGTCCCAAAACACAAAAACTTTAGAGAAAGACGTGAGCCCTGAAACCCCTTTCTCTGTCCCAAAGCAGTTCCTGATAGGTCAACAAGCATGGCATGGGATGGCACCTCGTGCAGACAGGGTGGTAACTGGCCGTGGCTCAGCCGAGCCCTGAGAGTAGCGAGCTGACATACTTGATATGCCATATTGATGCTACTGTGTGGTCAAAACAGCAAGTTCCCACAAACCAACTTCCTATCCTTTTCACTAAGAGCGAGTGTTCCCAGATACCAATGTATCAAGTCATGATAACCCCCTACTCAAAAGAAGGCCGAATAACCATCAAGTTTATCAAAAAATATACATATTTTAATTTTTAAGTATTTTCAACAACATATTGTACTCAACAGTATTGTACTAAAAACAAATATACAACAAAATCATTTAGAATACATTCCTCTGTGTTATATATGACTTGTCTATCTGGACTGGGAATTCGTGTATCAAAAACCCTTTCCGTGCTCCACTAGGAGGTCTGTGTATTAACCCTCAATGATATTATTTATGCCCTTCCTAATTTACATGGGCAAGAAAAATGTGCCAACACTGTGTTCATGTGTTTCTAGGACCAGCATAAATCATAATTGTTACAAAAATATATATACGGAAGCATCCCCAATACATATTCTGCTGGTTCTGTCTTCTGGGCACTTATATTTTCCAGTTTGTCATGTATAACATTGCGTGGTATCAGCCATGGTTCCGATACTTCTAAAGACACAAAAAAATAAATAAAAACATATAAACATTCTAAAAAACATGGTTATATAACTTAAAACATGACATTTCATACATCGGATCTGTATAAACTTCACCTCTATTTTCTAATACAAATGAAAGGATATGTTACATAGTAGTATCTTTGTACACCACTCCAATTTCATTTCTTTAACATGCGGTCTCTTTGTATTTCGCATATCTATGTCTTTCTCTGAATGTTTGCGTATGTATCACTTCTAGCCAATGTGATTGGTATATCAACATTTCCCAGTGTTTACGTCCTTTTCCTAGCCGTTATCATTGAATGTTGTGCTACATCCGCCCTCGGCGAGAGACATTCTTCTCTGTGTCACCAAAATGGCTATTCTTGCTGTCTGCATTCGGCCTTAAGCCGTATAATTCTAAGACAAAGAAAATACATTTCTCTAAGTTCAATCATTATCATTTAATGGGAATACGACACTGCATATTATCCTTCACCCACCTTACCAGTTTATAGATTTTCAAGATATATCTTATTGTGACTACACGTGGGAGACTCCACTTTCGCTGAGTTCTCGCTTTACGCGTGCCGGTGGTTCTAATGCCTGTGGAATCAGAAAGGGGAGAGGATTCAGAAACGTCTGTTGTTGAAAATACTTAAAAATTAAAATATGTATATTTTTTGATAAACTACATGGTTATTCGGCCTTCTTTTGAGTAGGGGGTTATCATGACTTGATACATTGGTATCTGGGAACACTCGCTCTTAGTGAAAAGGATAGGAAGTTGGTTTGTGGGAACTTGCTGTTTTGATATTTAATTGTCCTCACCCACCCAGCCCCTAAAAAGAGGACTATCTGTAGCTCATAAGGACGGATGCTACTGTGTGGTGACAGCGAGCTGGTAGCAGTGCACAGCATGATATACAGATCTTCATAATATTGTGTGCAGGCGTAGCACAGCAGCTAGAGCAGACCTTATCCCCTGTCAAAGCAGCAATAATCGCCTGTAGCACGGGCCGTAAAGGCAATGGGATTTACTGACTTCTAATGGGAAATTAAGGGAGATCTCTTGTAATTTAGGCACAAATACACCTTTCCTGTCAGTGCCAGTGCAAAAGGTCTGCACATTGACCCGCACAATGACAGTGTTTGATACAGCTTGCTTCCCATGTCATGCATGTCTCACAGTCTGCTGCCTGTGTTTCTGCCCACCTAGTAGAGCTTCATGTTTGTGCTCTTTCTCTCGTGTTAGCCCCCATATAGGAAGCCCCCCTGAAAAAAAGAACATTATCACTGGTAGACTCATCAGATAGCTCAGCGGGTTCACCACTTGCTGCTGCCATTTCTGTGTGATTTTCAGGTGCATGTTTGAATCATGGCAATACGAACTCAGCCTTTCATCCTTCCAAGGTCAATAAAAGAGTACCAATTTCAGTTGGATGATAATTGTATGTAAATATGTTCTATGTGCAGCACTGTAGTGAAAGCACTGTATAAATAACAAATCAGTATCATCATTCAAAGCAGCCCTAAAAAACTCCTTTCCCTGGAAGGACCCTCTGCTCTCACTCATGCCTTCGTCCACTTGAACTCCCTTCCATGCTATTATCTCATTCTCTCGCCTTTTGTATATTTTGTATATTGTGGTCTCAATACCACTGCATGCCCATAACAAATAATTGTTATTTCTAAAATTCTGCGCACTGGTCACCTGGTCACCCTCTTAACTTGGGCCCATTATCCTGCATGTCCATTTGTCTTCGCACTGCCTCCAGGCTTACCAGGACTTAAGGGTCTGTATCTGCAACTCTATAGTCCCTTCTCTCTGCACTTATGAGGCACCCGCTGGCTGCACTTTTGAGTGAACTGCACTTCTGCTCTCCACTGGCACTGGCTGTTCTACCTTTCCCTCTTCTCCGCACTTTCGTAATCTGAATGACACAAGGCCTAGTGTGATTGTTATTGTGTCCTCCCTTTGTTTCCCCCTCCTTGTCTTTTCACGCCTAGAAACACTCATATCATATCATAAATAGTTCCAGATCTATGAAGTGTACATATGCTGCCCACATATGTTGAAGTGCTTTTGAAACAGCTGTAAGAGAGGACGTAGCAGTCCCTGAACACACACATACAAAAAGGGAACAGAAGGTAGCCCCACAAATCTAATGTGCTAACTAGACCCGAAACCACTGTTTTAAACTAATACTACAATTATGCCATCTATTAACATGACACAGTCACTGCAGCCCAGGATGAGAAGGCTAGTCAAACGCAGGGTTATGTAAAGTAACTCCCATAAACGACCAGGCTCAGCCTAAAAAGATTCCTGCCTTACAACCAATATCAACATTTCAATGAAGTTCCTAGCAGTACTCAGGAACTCCAAGAAGGCCAGGCCGGGTCTTTGGCTCTCAGTGAAACCGTGTTCAAAATCCCACCCTCAGGTAAATGCTACCATATTATCTTCCACCTTTCCCTTATATAAAACCTGGCTGCTTGTGGCTTGTGGCTGTTTGGGGCTTAGGAGAGTAAGCAGAACGGGCTCTGTTCACTATGGCACAGTGGAAGGCTCAACTCTGACCCCTGAAGAGAAATAAACAGGCTTCGTGTCCTTAAGCACCTTTCACAGAAACGCAGACCTAGGGTTTTAGGTAAACAAACAATCATTTTGGTAACGATGACATAAATAAGAAACCCAAAATATAAAATCTAGGTAGGTTTTGCTTGCTTTTTTGTGAGCTGTATTCAAACTTGCTACATTTGGATTCCTGACATGCAACCCTTCACAAATATTTGTTGTGGGCCTAGGGAAGGGCTTTGTCATCTGTATCGTCTTGGGCATGGCTTAAACATGCCTTGGTTCACTATGACACTGTGGAAGGCTCAAAGTCTGACCAATGCAGAGCAATTGACAGGTTTGGGTCTACCACCTTACACAGGAACACAAACATAGGGGTTTGGTTAAAAAAGAAATACTTTTGGTAAACATGACATAAGAAGGAAGCCAAAAAGAGATAAAGGTTGTTTGTTTTGGCTTTTCATGGAGTAGAAGGGTTTTGCCATCTGTGTATTCGTGGGCATGGCTTCAACTTGCCTTGGCTCCCAATGAGAATAGTACATTCTAGACGTACCACCTAGCATGGCAAACATCTTTCTCCAGCTGTCTCTCCTTTCAGCGCTGTACCCCATAGAATACAGTTGAAAGCCACAATAGATTTGGCCAATTGTACACATAGCTCCTTCAACATTTCCTGCCAATGCCTTCCTGAGCATCTTATCTATCCCTCACCTCAAATATCAACATACTTTGCTCCTCCCCACCACTACTGAATGTTCTCTCATACTACGCTTTATTCTCTCTGACAGGCTAAAAGCACTGACCTGTGCCAGGAGGCACTATACAAATGCAAGATAACATAATTTAACATATTTCTATGCTTTTGCCATACTGGTTTGTATTTTTTATGTATGCATGTATTCATTAATATTTCTTAAATTGCCCAGACATTCACTTCGCAGCTACCCAAGCTTAGGGGGGAGCAAAGAGATTTGCACAGGGGGAAGAAAGTGTGTGATCATTCGCAATTTTATTCCAGATCCGGTAGTGCTAAGGGGATGTCAAAAGGAAAAGTGCAAATTCTATAAAAAAAACATTCAGTTAACAGAGAACACCCTTCAGCAACAAGTGCAAAGTCAACTGCGGGTGATTCTAACAGCGGCTCCCTGTATGAATTTGAGTCGAAGTGTTTGAAAGCGGGGACTGTGATTTAGAAGATACATGGAATCCACTGAAAGGTCGTCTGTCAGTCGTCCAGAATGAGTAGAGGGGTGCTCAGGCCACTGGCTCCTAAGGTTTGGCAAGATTAGAGCAAGAGTGAGGGAGAAAGAATGGGGGAAAATAACAGTCAGGCATCAACTGTTCTTTATGAAATGGAATGGTTGTAGTTGCTTCTTGGAGCTCAAATTGGGTCTCTTCACTTTGACAGTCAAGTTATTCCAAAGTTATTCCAAAGGTTAGCCTGACCTGCCTACTTGAACTAATCCAGGAACTGAGGTGCCCATTCAAAACAACATAGTTAATTTTTATCAGAGGACCCCCTTTTACAAGCATTTTCTTGTTGCAGAACTATAACACTAACCTTTAAAGATTAAGAGCAATCAGATATACTTGCTATGTGCTAAAAACCTGAGGTTATACGTTTAACCACCCAGTGAGATGATTTTCATTCCACTAAAACACCTGGTATAAAACAGTATCTGAATTGTCTGAAGAGAGATGGAAATTACAGGTTTCCTTGGAAGGCCATCTCTATTGTATTTCTCAATCTTGCAATTTAATACATGATTATGATTTTCAAGTATATGAGGAAATAATGGAAATCTGGAGGCAAGGTAGGTGCTTGGTATTGGAGAAAGTGAGCAGAAATACTCTGCAGAGACAAATACTGCAAAACTATATGCATCCAATGCTTTCTATTTCAATCTAGTGGTTCACTAGACCTACTGTTTGTGCTCTGCTAATTCAATTCTGCTCTGAGCTTATAGCAAGGATCATTGTACAGATACTCTGTAATTTTGAAATCTGTATTCAAGACAAAAGAGGCATTCTCAACCAGGGGTGTTCAGGCGTGGCTGGTTTCAACAGAGGCTGCAGGCTCACTAAACCCACCCAGTCTGAGCTCTGAGTTTGTATTGCAGGCCAGTTAGTAGCCATAGTGCCCCACTCTTACAGTCCAAGTGTAAACAATATTGGGCTTGTGCAATTGTATACGCACTGGTGCACCACACTTCTGTTGGCAAATCAGGGCAGGAAACACTGGTAAAGCACACCAACAAGCATGTTTCAACATACAGAATGCACATAGATCATGTGCTGCCGTACAAAACAGTTAATACTGAAACTGAAAAGTGGTGACATGGAATTGAGCAGAGGCCCAGAGGAGCCCTCCACCATTCTTGGCACCAAAAACCTGCATTCGCCACTGGCGCTTACCTCTACTGGGGGAATGCATCAGAACCATTCAGGTATATTTCTGTCAACAAGGGAACTGTGCAACTTGCTTTTTGATGTGTCCACCTTGCTACTGCCCCGCTTCACTTTAATGGCCATCTAACGATAGGATTTAGCACCAATCAGAAAACACTTACATGGAGACAATTGCATGCCCCCAGCCTCTCAGTCGCACACACTTTCATTTGGGTAGTAGCATGGTGCATTTGTATCCATAGAACCCACTTCATGAAATGTGTACCATTATGGTCTTTATTGCTGCACAAAATGTCTCTTTCAGTGATAATTGCCCTCAACCAGTGTTAGAAGCCTTAGTCACAACTATGGAATATGGGGAAAAGGAACGTAGCATTGAGAAGTTTCCCAGGGGACTGAGTTAATGACATGAGAACAGAGGGATGCAAGTGAAACCATAGGAGCCTGTACAACACCGGATTAACTTGGCGTTCTATTCTTTGGCTGCTGACGCTCTAAACATTTCAAGTCAGGTGGGTGAAAGGCTGCACAGTAGTGTCTGAAAGGTGGGCCCTTGTGGAACAGAAACATGCTTTGAAAATGTGTTTTCCTGCCTGTGAATTTCTCTTGTGCTTTATGACTCAGCATCAAATTTATCACCTGTTAATTTCTGAAAATTCATATCACTGTCCACGTTGAGGGAATGTTGCCTATATGTTCGTATTAGTGATGAAAGACATCATGACACTCACAGGCATAATTGCTCAAGAGAAACGCCGGAGCCTTTCCTTTATCAAGGACAAAATTGCAGTCCTTGATGGGGATTACAGCTTTTTGCCGGATCTTGGGGCTATGAGAGCCAACTCTTACCCCGGCCATACCTAACTGTGGGTTTAACTACAGGTGATAGTTGTGAACATCTAGAAACTCATCATCTACCAGCAAATAAGGACTGCCCTGCAGTTGATAATCAAAGTAAGGAAAAGAGTACATCAAAGGGAGGCCCTCTACAACTACAAAAAAGTAAGGCTAATACACAAGTAAGGGTGGATGACGGAGGAAAGCCCATGGATAAGGTTCAACTCATAAAAGAACCCGGAAGAACCTCGGACAACTCAGCCAAATCAACGTTCTCGATTTTCTTGGCATCTAATGTAGCGACATAGTCTAATGGAAATGCGGCCAAGGATGAACCTAGAAAGGGCAAAAAACGAAAGAATCAAGTCAGATGCCGAAAGCAAAATGGATCAAGGTCCTTTCTAAGGAATATAAGGACCCCTCCAAGACTGGATGAACCACAGGCTGCAAAAAAGCCTAGAAGAGCAATGGTATTGGAGAAAAACTCACAAGACACATCGGCCTCCAATTCCATTTGTATGTTGAATATCAGCTCAGCAGGAGATGACTCGATGGTCTCTGAATCCGGTCTGAGCGACCTCATTAAAGTCCTGGAAAAAAATTACGAGGAAGAATTTTGGGAGAGTTTTAGTCTCTCAGACTGGCAGGAGGTTGAAAATCAGGCAAGAAACTCGCCTAAGAAAGAAAAAAGAGATCACTGTCTGCCTGACATTAGGGCGATGTCCGGGAAAGAGGAACATAAGAAGGAAAAGAGGCCAAAAGATACTGAGGAAAATTGCTGTGGAAATGAGGAAATGAAAAAGAATGTGGTCTTTAATACACTTAAAGATAAAAGGAAAGGATGCGATGAGGCATTGAGACTAAAATTGAACACAAATGTGAAAAAATCTGAACAAGTCAAGGAGAGATTTGAAACTAGAGCAAATCTGAACCCAAAAGAAAATAAGTCCAGGCATGATGTTAAGAGGCCTGATAGGCCTTATTCAACTCTGCCAGGGAAAGAGACGACTTGTCTAGAGCAGATCAAACGAGGCAAGATTAATTGTAAAGTAATGTTAGAGAGAATTGAGAAGCACCCAAAAAGGGTGCTTCTAAACTGAGAAAAGGTGATGACCCTTCTGTGGCAGATCCCTGCTTTGCGTTTTATCTCATTAGAGGACATTTGAATCGTGGAATTTGTTAATCTGGTAATTCTGCATCTACGGTCCGGTCTGATAAAGGAACTTTTGCTAGAATTGAAGGCCAAAATCACCTTACTGGGGTATGAATTGACGGAACTCATAGACCATGATAGGAATCCAGTGAAAACTCCATTGCATGCAAAGGAAAGTGCTCACTTAAAGTAATCGAAAAGAGACCAATCTAGGAGAAACCTGATCTCTAAGCAAAGTGCTGGCAGAGATAAAACCTAAGACATAAAAGACAAAACATGTGGAAAGAGAGAAAAGTCAAGATCCCCTGGGAAAAACAAGGAGGATAAACCGAAACCCAAGTTGAAAGTGCCGGCTGCTTCTAAAGTTGTCTTACCATCAAGGGCGGAAAGAAAAAAGCTCAGCTTTACAATAGACAACTCTAGAAATCAGTTAAAACTAACATAAGCCATGCAGCAAAAAGTCAAAAATGAAGTTGATTGGTCATGGATGGCCAAGGTTCTAGCTACGAAGAGGAAATAATAGACCGAAAAGGATTCAACTGAGAAAAATGTGAAAATTGCCTCATGGAATACCCGAGGATTTAAGCACTTATTTGCAGCTGAAGATCATTTCCTAGGGCAATGCGAAATTATCTGCCTGCAAGAATCATGGTTAAGGGAAAAAATGATTTGTGAAGATTACGATGTCTACATCAACCCTGCAAGGAAAGGTGAGAAGGGAAGGCCTTATGCTCATCTATTAGCTATGGTTAAAATAAACAGTGATCTTCAAGTAGTGGAACACCATACCCCAAACCCCTTTGTTCAAATTCTACGGATTAGGACATGTTCAAGGAAACATGAGATAAAAATCCTCCTAATTAACACCTACTGAAGTGAAAATAAGTGCCCTACTGACAAGTACATAAGAGACATCATGGAACAAATTAATACGTCCATGATAAAAGATCCTAACCAATTAATATTAGTCTGCTGTGATCTTAACATTAAACTGTTAACCAGAGATGGAAAATCAAAGAAAATTACGCCCTTGGAAGAAAAGGAGCAGCGATGGAAAATGGAAATGTAAATTTTCTCCATGATTATGCTAAATGGGTCAACTTCAGGGGATCTCAATGGTGCGGCTACTTGGTTCTGTGGTGCTAATAGTGCCTGCCTTGATTACTGTTTTGTTAAAGGAAACACTGTGCAATTTATTAAATCATTTACAGTTAAATAAAAACAGCTAGTGACCACGTCCTGTTGGATATTGAAATGATCTGGGTAGGGGAAAGAAGTGAGAGGCCTAAAATAAACGCATCTGAAGTAACATGGGGATGCAACAAACTGAGAATAAAAAAGGGGGCTCTCCCTAAACTGGCTATGCGTTATGACCACTATGTTGCTAGTAACCCAGAGGAGGTTAAATCTGGGTGGCTACTGAAGGAGTTTGAAATCAAACCCGATTTAACCAAAACCACAATGGTTAACAGGAAACATGTTTATAATACAGATTTAGTGAAAAAAGGAAGGAATACAGAGCACAATTACTCTGACTATCAAAGACTTACTTTCCCCAGAAAGAAAAAGCAATCAGAATGTGTAAGCAGACTTATAAAAATTGGTTAAAGAGTACAAAGGTTGAAAGAGCACAATATGATGCAGAAAGAATGTTGGCAGCGGTGCGTGTATGCAACCTACGATACCTATGGGACATCATCAATAAAGGAGACGATTTTCAAGCTGCAGTAATAATTAGGAGCGCTGGTTCTCTCATTATACGTCTCTCCCATTATACGTCTCCCTTTGGGAGAAAGGAACGTATAAGTCGACAAGAAAAAAGATCAGTACATTGGCATCGTCAATTGATTTTGACTGGACAGAAATATTAGGGATGATAAATCAATTGAGCTCTTCAAGGGCAGCGGGGCCCGATGGCGTGTTGAATCTGATGCTCAAAGAAAACAAAGAAAGCTCGGCCGACTTGATACACCGGATATTCAGCCAAGTAAAGAGAACAAGAACAGTACCATCATCTTGGAAGGATGCAATCATTGTCCCAATCTTTAAAAGGGAGATTGTAGTAATCCTCGTAACTATAGTCCAATAGCGCTATTAGATTCTATTAGCAACATTTTCCCATCAATCCTTTTACGCGACCTTAAAAATTGGGCAATGAAGGCAGACATTCTAGACAAACACCAACAAGCCTTCATAAGTGGAGTAGGCACTTCCCTGAACCTGTTCATTCAAAATCTTTTGAAGCAACGAGCGCTAGAGTCCAAGTGTAAAGTTTACCTTGGATTCGTAGATGTGGAACAAGTTTTCGACTGCATAAATCGAGAAATTCTATGGTCCAAGTTAAAATGATGGAACTGCCCAGAAGATATTTTAGAGGCAATACAAGCTTTGTATACGGACACAACAATACAGATTCAACTATCTAGAGATGGCACCATAAAGAAGAAGATCCATACTTTTTGTAGGATTAAACAAGGGTGTGCTTTGGCTCCCTTTCTCTTTGCATTATATCTGGCTGGTATAAAGGACTCCCAACTGCAAGTCAGAGCCTTCCCAACCAAGATTGGAGATAGTGAAATTACGTGGATCGTATATGCGGACGATTTAGTCTTCATCGATTTGACCTAGGACTCCAGAGGTGACTAGAGCGAAAATCTATTTGGATAAAAATGAGATGAGGATCAACATAGAGAGATGTAAGGTGTTCATAATGAAATCCGCCTGTCGTAAGCAGGAAAAACTGCTGAAATTAACCAATCAGGAAAGAGCATTACATTGTCGTTCTGGGACCTTTTCCCTGATTCCTATCATAACCTTCTACAAGCAGAAGATGTGAGCAGTTACTACTTATGGGGTGGAAGCCCTTGTTAATCTTGCTTGGAAATCTTGGGACTTATGTGAAGCCTTCTTTTGGAGGAAGATCCTGAGGCTACCAAATTCAGTTTCAGCAGCCGCAATAAAACATGAACTTAGACTGCAATCTTTAACATCTATAGTTATGCGGAAAACCATCTCCCTCTTTCGGAAGTGCGAGCTAGACTCACCAACAGCACCTTTCGAGATACTAAGAGGTGCAGAGTCAGCAAAGAATAAACATTTTCTGAGATAGAAAGTTCGTTGCAAAGACTACTTAGTTCATTTTAAGATTAAGATGGAGACTTTAAAAGGAAATCCGAATAAGGTCAAAAAGATTCTACCGGAGAAGGACTGGGAAGAAACTATTGAAACCAAAGGTAAAGTAAATTATTTACTAATATTCTATGAGGGTGAAGGAAACTCAATGAACTACCATCATATTTGAGAAAGTTTCCTTATGCACATTACAGAGACTTATTGCTATGCTGTAGGCTTAATATCTTAGCCACAAGAGAAGTGATGCTACTAAGGAAGAAAATTACTCCAAAGGAAACAACTTGTCGTTTCTGCAACAAGGTGGATTCCATTGAAACAATAAGACATCTGATGCTTGCTGCCCCTCTCTAAGTGATCAAAGAACAAGGGCAATGGGGGCCTACTCCAGTGAGTGTGACTCTGCTTTAGAAGATCAACTGTGGCAGAGGTTATTAACTGTGGACCGACTTGGTCAAACAATTGACGCTTTGAAATTTGTAGAGGTATTGCTAACTGAGAAAGTTGAGGGGATTAACTGGTGAACTGGGGCTGGGCAGCTGGAGAGACTGCTACTTAAAGGGATAGAGAGTTACTTGACTTGACCTTTTACATGTTCTTGCCCTGGTTCCCTTAAATGGATGGTTTTTGGATATATGTTAAAGCTTGAAAGATAATTAACCAATAAAACATTACAAAAATAATATATATCTATATATGTTCGTATTAGATCCAGCGGCCAAGCAAAGCCACAAGTACTGAGTTTTGCCACTTATTGTTGAACCCAAACTTTTAATTTAGAAGGAATACGCAAGGCATCATGTATTACGAAAGACATTGGAATACAGCAACTGGCATATGCAGGGGTAGCTCGCCTCCAGTGAACAGGTTCCTGGTTGAAGTGAACAGGCTGCAGAGAGGCCTTCATTCTCAGCTGTTTCACATCATATATGGCCTTAGGATAGGTAGGGAGAATAGCTTTGCTCTTCCTTGGAGACGTTTGCCTTCAACTTTTATGGCAGAGGACATTGGAATAGAGTGAATCCCCAGCAGAGTTCTAGGCAATTCATTTGTGTCATTAAGTCTAAAGATGAATACCTCAGGGGAGTGTTACCCCCTTTATATAGGTAGAAATTCTACAGTGGATTGGCATACAGCAAGCCTGCTATTAAGGGTCCAATCCGGGCTGCTGTAACAAGTGTCCTTTGCCTGTGGATGTCATATAGAGATGCTCTTGTCTGCAGGGTGTGGGGAGAGGGCAATACGTTTGGGGAGCCCCAGCAAAATCCAAAAAATTTCAACCAAGCCGATAGTAGCATGACATTCAAATGCTTTTGGCTGTATAATAGTATAATCGCAGTACCTCAATGTTAAAACCAAACATGCACTCCTAAAAATAACTAGGAATTGTCCTTGATTCTAAGCTGGAAGGTGCAGTTCAAAACAGTGCAGGTAGCTGGAGCTATTATATCTTTCTCACATACAGTTGGTGGGTACTCTGTTGGCGTGCTCATTAGACTGTATCCATTTAAGATTCTTCTTGTAATTCTTTATAGTGTAAAGGTTTGGGCTCGTAAGAGAATTCTATGTCTTGTTAAATTAGAGCAGAGCATATTGAGAAGTCTTTTGAGATGACCTCATAATACTCCTGCCGAGTTGATACTATCAGAATTCAATCTTAAGAGCATCATTGCTAACATACATATGAGTTGTATTACTACCTATTGGAAATTGGTGAATGCCCCTGATAGTTCCTTGTTATGGCTCTTTAGAGATACTCTTGGGACTCAGAAAAAACGTATGCGTACTAGTAACCTATCTAAAGTACAGGATATTACTGAGAATTGGATCAAACGAGAGTCAGGGGAGGCATTGAGTTTGCCGTTTAGTAGGAATAGACACTATGGGCCTCATTCCGACTCAGGCGTTAAGGGGTTAATGGCGCCGTAAACGGCGCCGACCCTTAACGCCTGATTACAAGGTTCCCTTTGCGGGATGGCTGTTTAACGGCTGCTTTTTGCAGCCGTTAAAAGCCGTTGCACAAAGGGACCTTGGCGATAATTACGGCACCGTAATTTACGGTGCCGTAATTATCGCCTTTCCCCATTCCCATTATGCCCTATGAGGCAAAAATGGGAATGGGGAAGGGGCCATTGGTGAATGGGGAATTACCGCCCCACTCACCTTCCACCATGGCGGAATTGCAACCTTAGCGGCATGGACCATGGTGCTAATAGCACCATGGTCCTCCGCCAAGGTTGTAATGAGGGCCTATGTGTGTGATCTCCTATGTTCACCAAGTGTGGAACAAAGGATTGTTGATCTGTATTCCAAATCCACTGTGGCACAGTACTTCATTTATTTTAATGGACGAGACTATATTCCCAGCTACATCAATAATTCTCTTGTTATTATCATGTCTGGGACTATTTGAAAGTAAAGTTCAATGCAACACAAACTCTGGAAGTTACTGGTGCTTGGTGCCAGTTTTCCTAGGAGTGAGCGACTATGCCAATTGTGTGGAGAGAACTGTATGAAATAGCTAAGCATCTTCTACTGTCATGTAGAAAGGCATTGACCCCTGCAGTCATATAGTTGCATGCGTGCAGGTGCATCCACTTTTGCGTAATATCATCAAGGAACTGTGCCTGCAACACCGCAATACATTCAGAAGCCCTAATATCTTCTAAATTTGAAATTAGAAAATGACCGGCGCATCAGCGTCGCGGCATTAGCAGCATTTCCTGTTTACTGCATGTTGCTAGGCTCTACTTCAGCCTATCTGCGGCCTGTGTTAGATGGCCACTGTCCTGAGCCTGTCGGAGCCGGAAGGACCGTGGACTAAGGACTTATCCCTCTCTAGGTCAACCTCAAAACTGGAGAGAGTTCATAAGGACTGTGTATCCCGGGTAAGCGCATGTATTATTATCCACCCACTTGTTTATTTATAATATGTATCCACTCACCCAGACTGCATATTCCCTCATTGCCAATATGCTTTCCAATGCGTGCAACGCATCGTAGCTAATTTCAAAACTAGCTTATCAGTTCACTCCCCAACTCGCTGTGGCTTACCCTAGTCCCTATCACCCGCCACCTGATTTTCCAACTTGCCCGTGGCGTGGATACTCACCTCCTCCACCGGCTGCTTCATTATCTATGTTATTGTGCCACCCTATCACCTGACCATGAGTACCGCTCGCTAATGCGCCTGATCACGCTTGCTACGTTCTCCTATTACATGCATGTGTCATACAATATCTAACGTTGATCACTGCTACTGCTCGCAATGATGTGCTATTGTCACTGATAATGCAATCCTCTTCATATGTATTTGCCATTCACTGTCTAAAACGAACATCAGTATTGTTTGAAAATGTTTCCTATTTTATATGCATTGCACCATTAACTGTCTGATATTCACTGCACAGACATATCACGCACAGGCTTAAAATGTTAACTTGCACGTATAACACCTCTGTCCCTGCTTAAACGTTGTGCACTAAGTGCTCAACTACAATCAAGGAGTGAGGCTAACAGCCAATCACCAAACTCACCATTTGCTTCCTAACGTCGTCATTTGCCGCTTAATAACACGGCTCGCAAAAGTCCCATCTGATCAAGCTGGCAGTATGAAACTTACACACTTGAAATGTACTATCATTGCTTTCCATGATCGACCTGCCTAACCAATCTGCAATAAGTACCTGCACCTTCCTATCAAATACCACAAGCAGCCACCCTCCTTTCGTCCTACTATTAATAGTGCACTGCCTAACCTTACTAGTCTATAACCTGCTAGGCATGCCTATGCACAACTTTATACCTACTCTTAACTGGCCAGCTCTGACAACTGCCACACATGCCACATTAACTCCAATGATCCTTCTGGCGTCAGTCACCATGGCTAGTAATGAGAAGTGTGCAAACCTGCAACTTATGCAGGACTATGCCACCATACCTAGCAAGAGCATTATCTCCATCTCTATGTCCACCTCATTACCCCACCCTGACTCCATAGCACCCACCAACTTTCAGCCACCTTGGCCATCACAGCTAACCAAACGTCACTCTATGGCCACCACCTCAGTAAACAATACCATCTCGCTGACGCCTATCCAATGGAGTCAACGCTTTCCCTCCCAACCTGTCCCTAACCAACCATGCACCATGATAATCTGGAACCCAAGGCCAGGATCCAGATTCAAACTGACCTACCTACCAGTGTCCAACTGTAAAACCTTCATCAACACGAAGTCTATGCCCAGTAGGAAAAAGACCTTGAATTCTTACAACAACACTGCCAAAAGTGACCCTACCTGCACAACCAACACTACAGGATCTCATAGCAAACCTAACAATACTAATATACCTATCAAAGGAGCACTTATCAATGCAAGGTCATTGATTGCACACGCATTAGACATTGCTGACCTTATCATCTCCAATCAGCTAGACTTCCTGGCCATAACAGAGACCTGGCTACATACCACAGCAGGCCCAACACTATCCCTAAAAAGCCTATTCGGTGAGTGTCTAGGAGCACACCCTAACATTATCGTAATTATATAAAACTTATGAAAAGTATTGGGTTGCAGGGAGATAAACCACTCTTTACACTATAATGGGCCTCATTACACGTTGTGCGGTAAGGGTTTACCGGTACCGGTAAGGGTACCGGTACCGGTAAACCCTTACCGCTTTACTACGAGGTCCCTTTGCGGGTCCTCCCTTAACGCCTGGTTTTTCCAGGCGTTAAGGACGGGACCTGTGTAACGCTCACCTGATTCTCGCAGAGGCGCCGGTCTTGACTGGGCGACTACCGTATCTTCAAAGGTGATGTGCCGCACCCGGTTGGCTCTTTGGGCTGGACCTCTGTGCCCTGTATGCCTGACGTGCAGAGTAAGATGTCTGCAGATAGAAAATACGGGGTTAATGAACTGGGGTTACTGGGGTGTCCCCATCTCTTTCCTCTTCTCCTCTCCTGTAGACCCCCACAGGTTAACGCTCTCACCTTAGGTAAGTGAATGCCGAGCTCTCCATCTGCCTCGGGGCAGGGTGCTGTAACCAGTTTCTTCACCGGATAGGTAGCGCAGGCTTCTTGACTTCAGAGGACTGCTGTCCGTCGTTTACTGCACGAACGGTAAGTTTCGAGTAACTCAAATGTCTTTAAAGTCTTTAATAATGATGTCTCTTGTTTTGCAGGGTTCCGGCGATGGCGGATGACGGGCTGAAGTGCCTTGAAGATGGAGCCCGTGTGATGAATAGAAGCGCCTGGAAGCACGTAAGTAAGCGCTTGTTGCCAGCTTCACAATGCGCTCTAACTGTCTTTTTATTTTGCAGGTACAAGTTCGGAGCGGCTGCAGGGTGCCGGGATACCCACTGGGTTAGATGTGGAAAGGAGTAATGGCACGTGAGTATTAAAGTTCCCCAATGTCTTTAAACGCACCTTGTTTTGTCTTTCAGATGCGGGATGCAGCGCCGACGGCCTCCGGAGCGTGCGAAGAGTTGGTAAGCTTTTGTCTTTCAGATGCCGGAATACAGTGTGAAGACCTCCGGAGCGCACGAAGAGTAGGTAAGCCTTTGCCTTTCAGATGCCGGAATGCTAACCTGTTCTTTCTTGTCTTTATAGGTGTTGCTGAAGACTGGATTCAGGATGGTAAGCCTTTTTCCTTAGGCCCAGGATCAGATGCAGAAGACACGATGAGCGTTCTGCTGCAGAGGATGCAGAATAACGCAAAGCAAGATTCATCCACCGGGTGTGGTTTAAATAGCCTCCTGTAGTGCTTAGGTGTCTCCTTCCACAGCCACGCCTAAGTAAGAAAAGAGTTCCTGGTAAGAAAAGAGTTCCTGCCTTCCAGAAGAGTTCCAGTGTTCTGCATCTAGGGAGTGGCTCCAGCCCCACCCAACAGGAAAAGTAGTTCCAAACAGAAGAGGATCAGAGGCTCAACTGGCAGGCAAGTAAGCAGCATGGTCTGCTGCAGGTAAGTCCACCCAAGCATTATGAGCCCGGCGCTTCCAGCGCTGGGACTGGGCATATTTATGAGCCTGGTGCCACTGGCGCCAGGACTGGGTCCAAAAGGTCCCCATTGGGACTGGTTGGCACTCGGAACCTGGGTTATGGATCTGCTTCCAAGGGAGTTGGGAAAACCCTGACCTTTTGGAAGCAGAGATCATGACAGTACCCCCCCTCAAGGCCCCTCCCAAACCGGGCTTCTCCGGGGGTTTTGGCTTGTCAGGAAATGTTCGGTGAAATCTTTTGATTAGGCGAGGAGCATGGACATATTCAGCAGGTTCCCAGGATCTCTCTTGCGGGCCGTAGCCTTTCCAGTCAATTAGGTAGAATAGTTTAGATTTGGAGATCTTGGAGTCCAGAATGCTTTTGACTTCAAACTCGAGTTCTCCATCAACTAGGATAGGTTTTGGAGATTTGGTTAGTCGGGTTTGAGGTTGCACGGGTTTTAATAGAGAGACGTGGAAGACCGGATGTATCTTCATGTGCGGGGGCAAGTCCAACTTGACCGCTACTGGGTTTACTATGGTAGTGATGGAATAGGGACCAAGGTATCTTGGGTTGAATGTGCGTGGCCCTTTTAGAGATAGATATTTGGTGGATAACCAGACTTGATCCCCTACTTGATAGTGAGGGGCTTCCTTCCGATGTTGATCTGCTCCTTTCTTGTATTGTTCTTTAGCCCTTTGAAGGTGAGAAACAGCTTCCTTAAAGGCTTGGGTGATTGTAGAATGCAGGTAGTCTACTGCTGGTGTTTCAAGATCTTGGAGGGGATCCAACTCCGAGGTTCGAGGGTGACTGCCGTACAAAAGAAAAAACGGGGTTTTCCCAGTTCCCGAATGGACAGAGTTATTGTAGGCATACTCGGCTATCCAAAGGATATCTTTCCAAGTTTTTTCAGTTTGTTGCAGCATGCAGCGTAAATACTGTTCCAGAGTTTGATTGGTCCTCTCGGTTTGTCCGTCGGTCTGAGGGTGGTGACTGGTCGATAGTCTCACATCAATTTGAGCCGACCGACAGCAACTTCGCCAAAAATGAGAAATAAATTGACTACCTCGATCCGAAATTAGAACCGAAGGAAAACCGTGCAGTCGGACGATGTTTTCGAGAAATTCTCGGGCCAGAGTTGCTGCTGTTGGCAAGCCTTTGAGCGGAATGAAATGCGCCATCTTGGAGAATAAGTCCACGATTACTAGAATCGTATTGTATACGGAGCATGGAGGTAGATCGGTGATGAAGTCCATAGAAAGCGTATGCCAAGGGCGAGGTGGGATGTCAATAGGGCGTAAGAGGCCTGCTGGTCTTTCCTTTTGACTCTTGTTTTGGGCGCATACTCCACAGGACATTATAAAGTCTCTGATATCTTTTTTCCAAGACGGCCACCAGAAGTAGCGCTTGATCTTTTCTGAGGTCTTGGCTATACCGGGATGACCTTATATTAAAGAGTCGTGATAACAAGAGATTACTTTTTTCTGTAAATCTGTGCTGGGTAGGTATAATCGTTCT
Source organism: Ambystoma mexicanum (assembly GCF_040938575.1). Taxonomy (NCBI): domain Eukaryota; kingdom Metazoa; phylum Chordata; class Amphibia; order Caudata; family Ambystomatidae; genus Ambystoma; species Ambystoma mexicanum. The sequence continues at coordinate 1,047,394,447 of NC_090924.1, forward strand.
TGGAAATACAATAAGTTGTCCTTTACTGCAAAGTCCTTTCCCTGCAGATGCCAATTCTGTATGTCTGCTGGAGTTACAAGTTGCCTGGCTTTATCCTTAACTTCCTCTATGGATTCTGTGGCGATTACACCCAGAATTCTTTGTTCGGGAATGATTGGTACAGGTTTAGGGTTGATCAAGTGTTCTTCCACTCCCATCCGAGAAAGGGCATCGGCTTTACCATTTTTTGTACCAGGTCGATAGGTAATTATGAAGTCAAACTCGGCAAAGAATAATGCCCAACGGAGTTGTCTAGAGGATTGGGCTTTTGCGGTTTTCAAATATTGCAGGTTTCGGTGATCCGTAATCACAGTAACGGTGTGTCGGGCCCCCAGCAGATAATGCCGCCAAGCCTTAAAGGCAGACTTGATAGCCAGAAGTTCCTTGTCAGTAATCGTGTAATTGACTTCAGGAGGCGAGAATTTGCGGGACCAAAATGCCACGGGATGCAACTGATTGGTTACCGGGTCCTTTTGTGATAGAACTGCCCCCATGGCAAGGCTTGAAGCATCAGTTTCCACGATGTAGGGGAGTTCGGGGCGAGGGTGTTTTAAGATTGGTGCAGAGATAAATTTAGTCTTCAAATCCTGGAAAGCTTGTTCCGCCTCGGTAGACCATTCAAAACGTTTGTTTTTCTTTAACAAGGCAGTGATGGGCTGGACTATTCGAGAGAACTCGGGGATAAACCTGCGGTAAAAGTTAGCGAAGCCTAACATGCTTTGCACACCTTTTACGGAAGATGGTGATGGCCATTTGAGAACTGCATCGACCTTCTTTGAATCCATACGCACTCCGCCAGGCGATAATATGAATCCCAAGAATTCAACTTCAGTCACGTTGAAAACACATTTTTCCAACTTAGCGAAAAGTTTGTGTTGACGCAATCTTTCGAGGACCATTTTCACGTGTTTCCGATGTTCAGATTCCGATGAAGAATAAACGAGAATGTCGTCGATGTAAACAACAACACACACATCTATGAGCTCTCTGAGGACATCGTTCATAAAATATTGAAAGGCGGCCGGGGCATTGCAAAGTCCGAAGGGCATGACCTGATATTCAAATAGCCCATACTTGGTGCGGAAGGCCGTCTTCCATTCATCGCCCTCTTTTACTCGTACCAGGTGGTAAGCTCCTCTAAGATCCAGCTTTGTATATATGCATGCTTTTCTGACTTGGTCCAGGAGTTCAGGGATCAAAGGTAACGGATATCTATTCTTAACGGTGATCTGGTTCAGGGAGCGATAATCGATACAAGTTCTAAGGTCTCCTTCCTTTTTTGGAACGAAGAACAAAGCTGAAGAGGCAGGGGACTTGGAAGGACGAATAAACCCATTTGCCAGGTATTGATCCAGGTATTGTCGAAGGTGAAGGTTCTCAGGCTCGGTGAGGGCATAAATTCTACTACAAGGAGGAGTAGATCCAGGTATCAGGTCTATCTGGCAGTCATAAGACCTATGAGGAGGTAGAGAGTTAGCCTGCTCCTTCCGGAAAACATCTTGGTATTCTAGGTATTCGGGAGGTAACTGGGGAGTCTCTGAAGAAATTGCTGCCAGTGCAACACCAGGTGGAGGGTGACAAGTAGAGACACATTCTGGAAACTGGACCGTTCTTGCTCGCCAATCGATCAGAGGATTGTGTTTCTCTAACCAAGGTATTCCTAGAATAATCTGGAACTGAGGGGCCTTGATCACATCGAACACGATCTTCTCATGGTGTCCATCTTGACTTACTAGCGTCACCTCTTGAGTGGTATGCGTTACTGGCCCGGAGGCTATCTCCGTACCATCCACCGTAGTAATGACGTCCTTTACAGCCTTGGGACAAAGAGTTAGATTCATCCTCAAAACCATTTCATGATCCACATAATTGCCGATGGCACCGCTGTCGACGTAAGCTTCAATTGCATGTAATCGATCCGGATTATCAGGGCTAATGAGGACCATAGGTATCACGAAATGCGAGGTCACGGAACTGGTTTTCACGCTCGGCAAGAGGACCTCTATTCTTGTCGGGCAAGGTCGTTTCCCTGATCAGAGTTTGTAACTGTGGTAACTGCAGCTCCTACTGCCTTCTTGGCAGGTTTCACCGGACAGTCTCGAAGAAAGTGCCCTGAGTTTCCGCAATATAGGCATAATTGCAACTGTTTTCTCCTTTCCCGCTCCTTTTGTGTTAGAGGACCTTTCAGACCCCCTATTTGCATGGGTTCCCCGGAGTCTACTCCTTTGGAAGGAGTTGGCGGTTTGGAAAATACTCGGGCATCAAACTTGGAACGATCGGCCTTCCTGTTCTGCAGTCTGTGATCTATTTGAACGACCAAGTCTATATAATCCGAACAGTCTTGTGGGGGATTCACTACTTGGGCTAAAACGTCTTTGAGCTCTCCACGTAGACCTCTATAAAACAGCGTAATCCTTTTGTCCTCAGGCCATTGAGTTTCCACTATTAGTCTATTGAAAGATGCAATATAAGCCAAAAGGTCTTGATTACCCTGTCGCAACGAAAGAAGCTCATTGTCCAAGGCCTGCCCCTGTGCATGTCTTGCGAACAGTTTTTCCATACTAAGCTGAAAGGCTTGAAAATCATGGAGAACCGGATCATCTTGATTAACTAGAGGGATCGACCAGTCTGCCGCATTGCCACTAAGGTACGAAAGTACAAAAGCTACTTTAGCTTGATCAGTTGGAAAGGCTGCTGGCCGGCATAAGAAGTGCAACCGGCACTGATTGATAAATACTGCAAACCTCTTTGGGTCACCAGAAAATCGTTCGGGCGGAGCCAGAGGTACATTCCCAGGTAGGTTGATCTGCACTGGATTCATAGAGGATGTTGAAGGAAGATTTGCCCCTGATGCGGGTAGCGGGGTCTGTCCGGCTTGTGACTGTAGCAATTGTCTAGCAAGATCATCTGTTCTCTCCTTGGAAATAATTAGTTCCCTTCTTAGAGCGTTTGTTTCCTGACGAGCTGCATGCACTTCTGCCCTTAGTTCCCCAAGTAACCGGGCTAGGTGGTCAGTATCCGAGGTTTCCATAGCGCCTGGGCGAGAGTTTTGCGGTGGGCTTTGCGTTCTGTAACGCTCACCTGATTCTCGCAGAGGCGCCGGTCTTGACTGGGCGACTACCGTATCTTCAAAGGTGATGTGCCGCACCCGGTTGGCTCTTTGGGCTGGACCTCTGTGCCCTGTATGCCTGACGTGCAGAGTAAGATGTCTGCAGATAGAAAATACGGGGTTAATGAACTGGGGTTACTGGGGTGTCCCCATCTCTTTCCTCTTCTCCTCTCCTGTAGACCCCCACAGGTTAACGCTCTCACCTTAGGTAAGTGAATGCCGAGCTCTCCATCTGCCTCGGGGCAGGGTGCTGTAACCAGTTTCTTCACCGGATAGGTAGCGCAGGCCTCTTGACTTCAGAGGACTGCTGTCCGTCGTTTACTGCACGAACGGTAAGTTTCGAGTAACTCAAATGTCTTTAAAGTCTTTAATAATGATGTCTCTTGTTTTGCAGGGTTCCGGCGATGGCGGATGACGGGCTGAAGTGCCTTGAAGATGGAGCCCGTGTGATGAATAGAAGCGCCTGGAAGCACGTAAGTAAGCGCTTGTTGCCAGCTTCACAATGCGCTCTAACTGTCTTTTTATTTTGCAGGTACAAGTTCGGAGCGGCTGCAGGGTGCCGGGATATCCACTGGGTTAGATGTGGAAAGGAGTAATGGCACGTGAGTATTAAAGTTCCCCAATGACTTTAAACGCACCTTGTTTTGTCTTTCAGATGCGGGATGCAGCGCCGACGGCCTCCGGAGCGTGCGAAGAGTTGGTAAGCTTTTGTCTTTCAGATGCCGGAATACAGTGTGAAGACCTCCGGAGCGCACGAAGAGTAGGTAAGCCTTTGCCTTTCAGATGCCGGAATGCTAACCTGTTCTTTCTTGTCTTTATAGGTGTTGCTGAAGACTGGATTCAGGATGGTAAGCCTTTTTCCTTAGGCCCAGGATCAGATGCAGAAGACACGATGAGCGTTCTGCTGCAGAGGATGCAGAATAACGCAAAGCAAGATTCATCCACCGGGTGTGGTTTAAATAGCCTCCTGTAGTGCTTAGGTGTCTCCTTCCACAGCCACGCCTAAGTAAGAAAAGAGTTCCTGGTAAGAAAAGAGTTCCTGCCTTCCAGAAGAGTTCCAGTGTTCTGCATCTAGGGAGTGGCTCCAGCCCCACCCAACAGGAAAAGTAGTTCCAAACAGAAGAGGATCAGAGGCTCAACTGGCAGGCAAGTAAGCAGCATGGTCTGCTGCAGGTAAGTCCACCCAAGCATTATGAGCCCGGCGCTTCCAGCGCTGGGACTGGGCATATTTATGAGCCTGGTGCCACTGGCGCCAGGACTGGGTCCAAAAGGTCCCCATTGGGACTGGTTGGCACTCGGAACCTGGGTTATGGATCTGCTTCCAAGGGAGTTGGGAAAACCCTGACCTTTTGGAAGCAGAGATCATGACAACCTGCAAAGGGACCTCGGAGCTAATTACGGTACCGCAATTTGCGGTACCGTAATTAGCACCTTCCCCATTCCCATAATGCCCTATGGGGGCAAAAATGGGAATGGGGAAGGTCATTGGTGAATGGGTATTACCGCCCCTGCTCACCTTGGAGTAGGGCGGTAATTCCGCCATCCACCAAGGCGTACTCGGTACGGTACCGGCGGCAACCATGGCGCTAATAGCGCCATGGTTACCGCCTACCGTGTAATGAGGCCCAATGAATAGCAGCAGTGGTCCAAACGTGTGGACCAACACTATCCGTAGCCATTCCAGATAACTACACCATCACTAGACGTGACAGAGAATCTTATAAAGGTGGCAGAGTTGCTATTATATCAAATACTCACCTGGGCCTAAGAGCCTTGCCTCACCTTCCGTTCCCTTCAGCTGAGCTCCTATCTATGAAGCTCCCACTCTCAGCCTCACACACTCTAAAAATTCATCTTGTGTACAGATCACCTGGACCAATATCCACCTTCGAGGAGGATATTACACAACTTCTCTCCACTAACACTAAACCAGGTTGTCAAATTGTATTACTCAGTGATTTTAATCTAGGCTTCCTAGACACAAACAATGACTCTGCTACTACCATAGCTAATTCAATCACAGAATTAGGATTCTCTCATCGTATCACCAAGCCCACGCACAATAAAGGGAGAATCTTAGATTGGATTGCAAACCTTAATTGTGATGCTAACATTCTCACTAATGCACCATGTTCATGGACAGACCACCACTTTGCCTTGTTCACCCTACAGTCTAGTACTCAAACAAACCTTCCCAGTGCCCTGGCACCACAGGCTTCAACCAGAAATATCAAGAATATCACAACAGAGAATCTATTACATCTCCTACAGCCCATCCTTAATTACCCAACCTCCAATACTGACTCCTCGACATTTGTAGAGCTATACAACCTAACACTCGGAAAGCCATCACTCAATATCCCCATTAAAACTGTACAAAGCTAAGCCTCAAGCTCACCTTAACTTGTGGTTCAACCGTAGCCTCAAAACTTTACGTAACAACAAAAGAAGAGCTGAAACACGATGGAAAAACCACCTTTCAGCGCCTAACAAAGTCTTATTTGCAACAGCCACCAGCAGCTACAAGTCAGCCATCCTCCAAACAAAAAGCGACACCTACAATAACAGTATTACCAATGCCAAATCTGGCACTAGAGAGCTATTCACTATCCTTAGAGACCTTGAGTCGCCCACAACCCCTTCTGAAACCTGTTCCAAAGACAAGACTTTGTGCACTAAGATACAAGCAGCACTACTAGACAAAATATTGCTGCCACAGTCCAAAATTGAAAGAAAAAACTCTGTATCACCGATGAACCAGCCCTAGATAAGGCTCAGCCCTCTATTGCTAAACCATGCAGCCTATTCAAATTCACTCCTCTCACCACTAAGGAGGTTGAAAATATAATATCTAGCCTTAAACCATCCAGATCTCAGGACCACATGTGCCCTGCAAACATCATCAAATAGGCAGCGAAAGAACTTGCACCTTCCATCGCCACATTTATAAATGCATCATTTGAAACTAGCATGGTCCCGACTAATCTGAAAGACGCTTGGGTCCTTCCACTGTAAAAAAAAAAAAAAACAACCTTGACCTGGACTTTCCCACAAATTACAGACCTATCACCACAGTACCATTTTTGCTAAAAATTCTAGACAGGGCTACCTATCTTCAAATAGAGGCACACCTAGAATCTAACAATCTTCTGGGCCTGGGGCAATCTAGGTTCAGACCCAGAGACGGCACCGAAACTGCCCTATTAGACGTGAAAACTCAAATAGACGATCAAAAAGAAAAAAGGTAAAATAACCCTCCTTCTGGTGTTAGATTTATCAGCTGCCTTCGACCTTGTCAGTCATGAAGTCACGTGCAATCATCTTACCTCATCAGCTCCTTTCTCTGACAAAGCTACAGGCTGCTTACAGTCCTTCCTTGACAATAGAACAATGAGAGTATTCTCAGCTACCGCATCGGCTTATCCAGCGCCGGTGACTTGAGGAGTACAACAAATGTCCTGTGTTTCACTGATGCTGTACAATATATTTATCAAGCCTTTGTTCGATGATCTGGACATCCTGGGTGTCACCTAGACTAATTATGCAGATGACATCCAGGTCCTCATCCCTATCACTAAAAACTATGACCTTGATATAAAACTACTTAACAAAATATACCCCATCATTCAGGCATGGATGGTCACACATGGCCTCTGCCTCAACAATAAGAAGACCAAATTACTTCTCACTGGCTCCCATGCCAAACTAAATAAACTTGATATCAAGAATAATTCCTTTAGCATAGACATCATTGACATCTCGATCTCTGAGGAAGTCAAGACACTAGGATTCTATCTTGATTCATCCTTAACCTTGACCAAACAAGTGAATGTGACAGCCTCTGCCACAGTTTATACCAGCAAACTAATAAACGCCTGCAGACCCTTGCCATCAACAACAAGCTGCACCACCTTAGCCAGAGCGCTCATTTTATCCAAATTGGATTACTGCAACGCACTATACTTAGCAACTAACAAGGACAATTTAAAAGAATTACAATCACTGCAAAATAATGCGCTTAGATCTGCCTTCAACATATCAAGATCCCATCACTTATCTGAAACCAAACGTAATTCCCGTTGGCTCTCAATCAAGAGCAGAATCTCACTCAAAACTCTTACTCTCACCCACAACTGCCTGTCCAATTCAGCACCCAAATATTTGACATGTAAATTCACCAAAAATAAATCAGACCAACCTACAAGATCCGCTCATCTACACTGTCTCAGAGTCCCCTAGATTTAATTTACAGAAATCAGGAGGCAGCAGCTTCCCTGTCCTATGATCAGTCCTATTAGCTCTAAGAGTAGAACTTTAATTCGCCCGATTCGGGACAAATGTCAAAAAATGGCTAACCCCTTAGGAGACTTAATAAACGCCTGTCCCACTTGCCAGTGTTACCTAACTGTTAATCTCCTGCCTATTTTACTGTACTTACAATGTATAGTTGCACCTACTACCTCCGCTTTTACTAATCCCCATTTATTGTACATAACCCATTTGTTTATCTTGTATTATGTATTATGCTGTAACTTACTACTGTAACCTTGTGCTATGTAACCTAAGTAATGCGCCCAGTTACCTGAGGGTCAGATGCGCCCAATAAATATTCAATTCAATTCATTGGGCCTCATTACGAGGGTGCAAGTAGCCTTGTCGGTAAAACCAGCAAGGCTACCTCCATACTCGCAATCGGGTCTGGCACCAGCAAATGGACAATTATTGGGGTATACCACCCGGCCGGACCCGGTAATTGCCCTTTTGCGGGTGCCCCCATAGGGCACAATGGGAATGGGGACGTCGGATGCACTGGCACCGTTTACGACTTGCTGTGCTCACGCATGCCGCTCTGCCTGCCAGGTCAGACCTGGCGGGTTAACAGGCACCCGTAAGCAACCCGCAAGCACAGCTCGTAGTAGTGGCAGTACAGTAGCAACGGTGCTGGTAGCGCTACCGGCACCGTTGTTACCTTACCGCCATACTTATAATGAGGCCCATTGTACCTCTTTATCTGCGTTGAGATTTGGTTTTATTAAGGCGGCTGGCTTGCAAGGGAACCATGACTATGATTCCGAACATACATGTCTTTTACTGATAAATGGAAATAATGATGCTTGAATCTTACATTTGATGACATTTTGGAAATAAATTATGATAATCTTAAAAATCTTAGTTTTAAATGTTTTTCTCTTTTTTTACAACTCGATTACATGTTTTGATGATTTTTTTATTCTTTGATTTGAATTTTATTTTCTGTTGGATGTGTTTGTTAAGTGGACTTTTCAAACTGAATAATATGATTTAACAAAATGAAAAAACAGACCTGCCTTAGATTTAGATATTAAAGTGCTATCAGGCTGCTAGGGTACACAACTTTAAGAATTTAAATGAGAGGTGCAGATTATGAAAAAAGCCAACTCTGCTGTTGGAAATGTGTGTTTGGGCTGTAGCTCAGGAATGGACATGTGACCTTTTACCCTGTCCTGCTGCCTCTGCATGGAAGTGAATGGGGGATGCCAAGAGACTGTTACAGCAAAGGGAAATAAGTGCACTATGGTGTTGGCATGGAGCATTATGAAAGTTGTTGGTCTGATTAGTGGGCATCACTTTCAGAAACATGAATTACCTGCATCGTTATAGTAAAAAAATAAATCGGGTATCCCACCCTTATTTTTGGCATTCTGTCACAACACCCTTGTGCTGTCAATCTGCAATGAGCTACACATTGCCCGTTTCTAAGAGTCCCTTGTGTTTCGAGTTTCTTGCCCCTTGCTGAAGTGCACAGTGTTTGCCTCCTCTCAAACCAACTTGACATTCTGGACTGTGGGCCTCGTCACGAGTCTGGCGGTAACCCTTAAATGAGGCGGTAGCGCTATTACTGCTGCATTTAAGTGTCTGCCAGATCATGGCCTTGGAGGATTTCCCCCCAGCTCTCACCTGGGTGGAAATCTGCAGCAAAATTGCTGATTTTCGGCGCTATTACCGCCGGCGGGAAATCCACCGGCGGTAATAGCACAAAAATTTCCCATTGGGCCCAATGGGGAATGAGGAATTCACGGTTGGGCCCAATGGGGAATGGGCACTAACCGTTCCGCCAAACCGGTGATCCGGCGCCGGGGGGTTTGGTGGTAGGGCTATTAGCGCTGGGCTGTTACCGCCCAAGTCGTGATGAGGCCCTCTGACTTGACCCCGCAGAAAGCACCTAGAAACCTTGGTTAATGCTGTCAAGCCACCAGAAGAACATTCAAGTGACAATGAAGTTCCAACTCCATAACTTTTTAAGAAAGATACATCTGAGCTTCAACTTTCCTATGAAGGCAATTGCCTAAATATTCCTGCCTTCCTACAGAGAGTGTCCCTTTCATCCAAAATGACTGCCTATTGTGTGTATTTCCTTACAGATGAGGGTTGTTAGTGGCTTGAGTAGTGTGTTTACATTTTTAGTTAACAGGACTCCTTTTTTGTTAAAGAATCTTGTTTGCATGTTTACTTTATTTTGGTGCCACGGTACCATTGTTGTTTTAAGGCGTCCTTGTTGGTTTAAATAGTACAGCCTGCCTTCAACCCATGCTTTCGTAAAGAGGAGAAGTACGTTTTCCATTCGAGTTGTGCCTGTTTTCCCTTTATAATTGAGATAATCACTGGTTTAGTAACAGTGTGTGGGCTCATTAGGAGTTTAGAAACCACTAACTCATCCCTGTAATAAAGCAGAACAGAAGTCATTTCATCACAGTAACTATCCCCCTGTAACATATACAATGTTGCCTTTATTTAAAAGTGCCTTGTTACTGGTGTAGATTGAGCTGGTGCGGGTAAAGGACATATCTACTATAGTTTCTTTATTTACATTTTTAATATACACTATTATTCTTACTGGCCATAGCTAGGCATCTAATATTGTGTCGAAAATTGGGAGGGACTCACAAAACCCATTTACTCATTCGAGTTTAGTAGTTCGGTTAGTTGTGCATTCTGTTCAGGTTGGGCATTGTAATGCCTGAATTCCACTTGAATAGGTAGGCATACTCCTGCAGAAGAATAGGGCTTTATTGTAAGGGGATATTCTACTCACAATTACCAACCATGCATAAAGCATATTATTTTATTTACTTATTAATGTATAGGGTGCCGAAGCCCGCAGGCATCAGGGCACACAAACAAAAACACAGTGGACAAACATAAAGGCACAGGACAAAAGCGCAGGAAGAACCAGCATGCCAGGGAAACGGCATTAGTTCAAGGTAGAATTTAAAAGATTTTAGATGAATAGAGCAGTCTTCAGTTTCCGACAAAAGATATTGTATTCCTTTATCAGCCTCAGCTCCAGGGGAAAGGCATTCCAGATCTTAGCAACCCTGATAGGGAAAGCTCTTTCCAAGCAAATGATGATAGAGAATTTGGGAGTTTTTACCAACGCCAGGGTGTTTGAGCGTAGTTTCCTCGGTGGCTCACAAAGAGAGACCAGGTCCTTAATATAGATTGGAGCAATGCCAACTAGCGCTCTGTGGGTTAGTGCAGCAGCCTTGAATTCTAGCCAAGCCGTAACCGGAAGCCAATGAAGATCTCTTCGGCTATCCATGATATGCAGTCGTCTAGATTTCTTTGCAATAATGCGGACTGCATCATTTTGAAGGATTTGCAGAGCTTGAATGTTTTTTTTATTGGCTCCGACTAACAGAGCATTGTCATAGTCTAATCTAGACAGAATCACAGCACGAGCAACCAAGGAGAAGTTGGGCGCTGACAGGAAGGGGCGCAGGTTTCTCAGCAGCCGAAGATAGTATGATCCATTCTTTACTGTCTGATTGATGTGGGCATCTGTAAAGACTGTAGGGCGGTTCTCAGTACACGCACCCTCTATATGGCAGAATATAAGCACAGAGCACCCCAGCCAAGATTCTCTATTGATGGTAGCAATGGACGAGCAATCAAGGCCTAAGCTCTCAGGATATTGCTATTGATATTGATATTTTATTTCTATTGCGCTCGTACACAAGTGTTTCAGAGCGAGACAAGGCAAGGGAGGGGAACAGGGGAGAACAAAACAGCAATCTTACTAGGCCCAGCGACATTGAGAACATGCAAATGCATGGGAGAGAGGGAGGGGAAAAGTGCATGAAAGGGGGGAGAAGTGGAGAGTGTGGAGCAAAGGAGAAACAGATAAATAATAATAAATAAATAACAAAGGCAACAAACAGTGGTAGTGCAGCCAGCAATTGGCAAGTGCTGGGTTTAAGGCAGCAGACAGGCTAGGTCTGATAAGTGCAGGAAGAAAAAAACAGGGGGGGACTGTATGGGTACAGATACAGACCCCATTGCAAGGGGTGGCCTTGAGTCAGTGCGGGAAGGTGGCAGGGTGAGCAGGTACCTGGGCCTAGAGGACAGAGGGTGGCCAGGTACATGGTGCCAAGAGAGAAAAGATCAGCAGGGGAGAGGGGGAGCGAAAGGCAGAAGCAAAGGGGAAGGTCTTGAGGCGCTTCCAGAACCGGAGATGCTTCTCCTCAAGTTTTAGAGTAGCAGGGAGGCTGTTCCAGAGGGAGGCCCCAGCAGAAGATAGAGATCTACCCCCAGCTTGCTTCTTTGAAAAACGACTGTACCTGAGGGAGTTAGAGGTAGAGGAGTGAAGAGCTCGAGAGGGGAGGTATTTACGGAGGGATAGCTGAAGGTATTTTGGACCCAGGTCCCAGAAAGCTTTGTGGACAATGCAGAGGGTTTTGAATTTAATCCTTGCATCCACTGGGAGGCAATGGAGAGATTTCAGAGCTGGAGAGATACGATCTCAGGGCTTGAGGCCAAGGGCAAGTCTTGCAGTTCTGTTCTGGATTAGTCGCAAAGGGCAGAGTTTAGAGGCAGGTAGATTTAGAAAGAGGCTGTTACAATAGTCCAACCTAGAGACAACCAGAGCCTGGGAGACCATGAGCTTCTGGGGGAAGGAGAGGAAAGGCACAGTACCTCTGAGGAGGTGCAGTGGGAAGTTTGACTTTTTAGAGACATCAGTGATGTGGGCGGAGAAGGAAAGTGTGTAGTCAAAGATGACCCCCAGGTTCTTAGCCTCACAGGTGTGGGTAGGAGGAGGGCCAAGGGAGGCTGGCCAGAGAGTGAGGGGAAAGGATGGTGAATGTGTGCTGATGAGGATCTCAGTCTTGCTGGCATTCAGACAAAGATCATTGGTGGCACACCAATCTTGAATGGCAGTTAGGCAATCAGAGATGAGAGAGGGAGAGGAGGTGGCTGAGTGCAGCCTGAATATGAGCTGAGTGTCATCAGCGTAGCACTGGAAATTTGAGCAGAAAATGACAATGCAGTGGGCGAGAGTTGACAGGTATTGGTTGGAAAGCCAGGCGAGAGGTTAGACCGCTGGGGAACACCACAGGTAGAGAGGATGATAGATGATAGGAAGGACTCAAGTTGGACCTGGGAGGGTCGATCAGAGAGGAAAGGGGTCAGCCAGGTCAGAGCCTGATCAGTGATACCCAGGTTATCACAGAGACAGTTGAGCAGGATGGTATGGTATCCATTCATTGAATCGAATACAAAGCATTGAATGCCAAAAGCATCGATAAAATGTATCGAAAAAAAGAATTGAATGCATTTATTTCAAAGGTAACGGTTTTATTTGAATAATAATGGGTTTTAAGGGGTAAAAAACAGGTGTTGGGGGATCCACCCCATTAAAAAAATAGAAAAATAAAAAATGTATTTGATGCTTTTTTTCGTTGCTTTTTTTTAGATAAGGCATTTGATGCTTTGGCATTCTATGCAATCACTATAAACCAGATGGTATGGTTTGTTCGTGTCGAAGGGAGAAGAGAGATTGAGGAGGATGAGGACAGAGGGAAAGTTAGAGTCAAGGTTGGAGAGCAGATCTTCACGGATGTTCAGGAGAGCAGTTTCGGTGGTTCTGGCAGCTCTAAAGCCAGGCTGGTGGTCATGGAGACAGTCAACAGAATTGGAATGGAGGTTAAGCTGAGAGATGGCCAACTTTTACATGGGTTTGCCCAGAAAGGGAGTAATGGAAATTGGGCGATAGTTAGCCAGACAAGAAGGATCAGCTGTGGGTTTCTTAGAAGAGGATGCACAAGGGAGTGCTTCAGAGGGGAGGGGAAGGATCCTGAGGCAAAGGAGTGGTTGCAAAAATCAGCAAGGGCCATAGCGAGGGTGTCAATGTGGTCCTTGATGGTTTTAGCGGAACAGGGATGAACCGGTTTTGATGAGGATTTCATAGATCGGATTTGTCTAGCGACCTCATCAGGGGAGAAAAGAGGAGAGGACGAGAATGAGGGTGGGGAGGTGGCTGAAGGAGGGTCAGCAAGCACAGACAGAGACTGGAGAGGAGAGGGGAGAGGGTGGACAGGATGTCCTGGGTGTTTGAGATAAAGTGAGAGGCAAGGGCATTGCAAAGAGCCTGTAGGCAACAGGAAGGGTTGAGACTGCAGCAGGGTTGGCCAGCTCCTTGCAGATTTTAAAGAGTTTGCCCGAGTTGTTAGATGCCGCAGATTCACGAGCTTGAATGTGGACTCTCTTCTTGATGAGGACAGAGAGTCGGTATTGCCTTTGTAGCAGTCGACAGGTCAGTTTGTCAGAGGATGAACAAGAAGCCCTCCATTTTCTCTCAGCCGCCCTACACTTACATTTAAGTGTAGCTAGGTCAAAGTCATACCAGGAATTGCACTTGGCTTTGGACTTCAAACGGATCCTCATGACAGGAGCAAGAGCATCAAGAGTATCAGAAATTGAAGAGTAGAGCAGAGATAGGGCTTTGTCAGGATGTGAGACAGCCAGAGGTGGAGGGGGGGAGAGAAGGTGGTGGTGAAATCCTCAACTGACACACGCTTAATGGGCCGAATGTCTGAGAAGGTAGGTGGCAGTGTTGGGGTAGGCTTGGCTTGGGGGGAAGAGAGGGAGATATGAGAGGAGAAGAGGGAGTGCTCTCTCCAGGAGAGAGGAGTGGTGATGCAGGCTGGTTCTTAAGTACAGTGTAGTCCCCAAGCCCCCACAAAGGAATGTCCACACACTATGTTAGGGATAACACAGATCTTTATATAAATAAGGTTCAAGTTATATACAGGGACTGCTTGAGGGTTCAATAAAACCCAGATCCAACATCTTGACGACCTCAGCCTGGATGTGGTTCTTAACCGTGTCTGACATTCGGTAGCACCTTCTTTTGACAGGCACACTGTCACCAGTGTAAATTTCGTGCCTGCACCACGGGGTGGGGCCTGGTGTCAGTGAGAACAGAGGGGTATACTGCCGGAGCATGGCCCTGCAGGCCCTTTGCTGCTCTGGTGTCAGATCTGGAGAGAGATCTACTCCCGCCACTGAGCCATCCTGAGGGTTGCTATGTAGCAAATCAGGATGGGGCTCAGTCTCACCCTCTACTTGTTCTGAAGCTAGCAAGAGGTCTGCTGTCACCTGGCACATCATCTGTGTCATCCTTCATCCGAGGCCTAACACATAGTCCCCCACTTGCTTGGCAGGGCCTGGAAGGTTGGCTTTCAAACCTTCTCTGATCAAGGCACGGGATGTCCATAGTGCAACTCAAAGGGGCTGAAACCAACAGTCTCTTGAGGTACCTCTCTGTAAGCGAACAGCAGGCATGGCAGAAGGAGATCTAATTTCCTCATTAGGCACTTTTCCAAAGCACCCAGCATGCCCTTGAGAGTTTTATTAAATCACTCAACCAGCCCATTGGTCTGGGGATGGTAGGATGTGGAGAACGTGTAGGTTACTTTGCACTCTTCCCTCATCTTTTTCATGTAACTCGAAATGCAGTTGGATCCTCTGTCAGAGACAACCGCCTTAGGGAATCCAACCTTGGTAAAAATGCCCAGGAGATCCTTGGCAACCACCTTGGCAGTTACAGTTCAAAGGGGCATAGCCTCAGGGTACTTGGTTGCATGATCTACCAAGACCAGGATGAACTGATGTCCGTCTGAAGTGGGAGGGTCAAGGGGACCGACAATGTCAATGTCCACCCTCTCAAATGGTGTGCCAACCACTGGCAAAGGATGCAGTGGGGCAATGACACTGACTCCAGTCTTGCCAGACGACTGACAAGTGGGGCAGGTCCTGCAGTGGGACTCCACCTCTACTCCCATCTGGGGCCAGTAGAAATGTGTAGAGAGCCTTTGCTTTGTCTTCTTCGTCCCAAGATGACCAGCTAAGGGCACCTCATGGTCCAACTGCAACAGAAAGTGCCTGTACACCTGAGGTACCACCAACCTCTTGAGGGCACCAGGTTCAGGCTTAGTGGGCTCACTGCAAAGGAGCTCACCCTCCCAATAAATCCGGAAAGACCTAGGCTTTTCACCTTGTGCCTGGGCCTGTTTCCTCAGACACTTGAGAGAGTGGCCCACCCTCTGACCCTTACAGAAGTCTCCCCTAGAGGACCCCCCTTCAGCCAGCAGGCATTGAAGGTCGGGGTGATCCTCTGGGTTGAGCACCTCTCCCACACAAGGGCCTTCTGGCTCTTCTCCCTCAGGAGTTTAGTCTGGGTTTACCACTGGACCCAGCACGTTCCGGAGCATGAATCCTAGTGGGTGCTGCTGAAGCAGCAGGAGGAGAAGGAGCCCCCTTCACAAGGTGGCTTTCTTGCCCTTCCTTCTTGCTTTGGGTCTCCCCCCTGGCTTGGGTGCCTGACTCACAGTCAGACCCAGTGTTACCTGAGACCATCAGAGATCAACCCCAACTCCACTAGATCATTGCCTAACAAAATGTTAGCAAGTACATTGTCCTGAACCAGGACAGGAAGCTTTGCTGTCTTGTCTCTGATTTACCCGACCGTGACTGCTTTTGTGACTTCTCAGAGTACTGAGAGGCCCCCTTTTCTTTGTGTTTGTCCTTCCCACTGGGTTCCTTAGGGTACACCCGATGAGAGACCCACTTGTCAGCCAGCCTATCGAGCTTAAACGGATCTAAAATGTTCTAGTCAGCCACATACTGACGCAGCTTTGGTGAACAGGTTTCAGAAAAATGCTCAAAAAACAAAAGGTGTGACAATTCAACAAACGTTTTCACTTTGTAACCATCAATCCACCTCATCATGTTCATATGTGCAGAACTCACCCAGTCAATACAAGACACTTTCTCTCTTTTCTTATATTCGCTGAACTGATTAAGGTATTGGGTAGGTGTCTTGTCAAACTGTACCACAATTCCTCTTTGACTTCATTAAAATGCACCAACTGCTGACAGTTTTAAATGGCATACAAATCAATAGCAACAGGTATCAACCATAGACTTGGGAAAGAAACAAGTTGGCTAAACAATTGTCAGAATACTGGGCCCCTACCACTAGGCACAGTTCTATGTGAGGATACCTACACCTGGGCAACCTATAAATAAGATATATTGACAAGCCCTGTCCATATATTGTTTGTCTTATTTCCTTCTACAAATGTTCTACTACCACAAAGTACCTGGTTTAGCAGGGTTCGACAATGGGTCATCGACGTATCCTTCTTGAGTGAACTAGATCGTCGAGATTCCTCGAAGAAAAGGGTGAACAATGTTGTTGAGGCTGCAGCTTCGGTCCTTGCGATGCTTGGCGACAATCGGTCGTGGATGTCCTGCGAAGATGAGGTGTGCGGTGCACCTCTGCAATGATAGTTCATTGCCGCAAAGAGTCAATGAAGAACGTAGGCCTAGCAAGGGCTTCGGGTCATCAGTGTTTGGCGTTGGCGATCAGGACTCAACCATGGCTGGCTTTCAAATCTTCGTTGGTGTCTTTGAGGACTTCGGGTGGTGGGAAACCCACAGGCGAATTCTCTCCGGTTCGGCAGCGACCTTGACTTTCTCTGGCGGGACAAATCGGTCGATGGCAATGAGCAAGGGAGTCCTTGATTCAAATGTCTTAGGCAATGGAGCGCTGCGGCTCTGGTCAGCGATGATGCCCGTTGACGTCGATGGACTTCAAAGTCCGAGAGCTTCGCTTCAGTCCCCGTCTCTGGTTGGCAGCCCTTCGATGACTGACTTCCAGGGAGCCGTGTTGAAGGTTAGTTGTGCACGATGTTCTCTCGTAGCTCAGGAAGAGGTATCCTAGCCAAGTTCTCTCTTGGATCAGTTCTTAGAGACACGACAGCTTTCAGATTGCGACGAATCAAATCAGCAGTAAAGCTTTTTTCTTCTAGCTTGGCTTCAAGATAAGCATTAAGTTTCGACTTCAGCTCCTGAATGAGAGGTCCCCGATATACTGTTCGGTCTCTCATTCACTCTGATGGGTCACACTCAGGCAACCAATCATTGAGAAGGGCATTCAGGCAGGCAAGCATCCAATCAGGCTCACAGTGCATTGAGGCCATTCTTCTCCAACCAGACACTCACAACACAGAATGTGGATTCTGACAAGCACGCAGCCATTCAGCACTCCACACTGCATTCATACTAGTTTCGGGCAGGGCTGTCTCATTCATTGTGTCACATACTAGAAACCAGACACCCATAACATGAAGTGTATATTGGTCACACACTCCATTCACCCAGGTCCCATCCACGGATGTACCCATAACATACAGTCTTTGGGAAGGCTCCAGCCAGATTGGCCTGGACTTCCCCACAATACCATATGGAACTTTCACCCAACAGCCAGTCAGGGGAAGGGACAGAGTCAGGGCTTCCCAGGACTTTGGGAAAACAAGGAAACAGCTAATAGAAAGCAAGAGGCCACAGATACCATCTTGTCTTCTATCAGGAATCAACTGATTCCAATGGCAGGGCCTGGGTATCCCAAAATGGAGGAGACTCAGAGCACCTGCCAAATTCAGCATGGAGCTGTCACCAGCCCATACCCTGCTCTGTGGGCCAAACACAGCTGCCCAAAAACATACACCAGGGGTGCAGGGTTATACCCCCACCCAAGAGTGTCATAAGGGTATCCCGAGGGTCTATTCACCAAACCAAAAAGAGGAAGAGCTGCATGCCAGGAGTCCCGCATGGATTCCTGTGCAGAAAATAACACAGAACACACATTATAAGAGGAGTACAGGACAAGGACATGGAGACCCTGTCCCCCCAATGCATTTCCAGCATCACAGCATCTGTACTGAGTAATGGGTTGAGATATAAACCCAGGATCATAACGCTCTTTGAGACTGGGATTGGGCAGCCATGGATAGAGAATGATTGATAGAGTGTCATTTTGCTGGAGCATGCTTGGTACCAAAGACCAGCATCTCAGTCTTAGCACCATTTAGACACATCCAGTTCTTACCAGGTCTAAACGTGGTGATACGTGGTCAGAAGAAGGTTTGAGTCCTTGGCATAGTCCCCTGATAACTGAAGTACTAGCTGGGTGTCATCAGCATAGTTTGGGAAATACACTCTGAGCTCATCCAACATATAACAGACAGGTTGGATATAAAGGTTGATTAGCAGAGGGGACGTGCATGCTCTCTGAGGAACACCATGAGAAATGGAGGAGATGGGAGAGGTGGCCTCGCCCCAACACACCCGGGAGGTGCGATTCAGAAGGAATGATTTCACCCATTGAATAGACTCAGGGTTGCAACGGCTCATGTTTCTCTTATACAACCAAGAGTTTATAATGATCGAGAAGATTGAAAGCCGCTGCTAAGTCCAAAAGAACCAACAAGCCAGAGTGACCAATATCCGAGATTTCCAGAATATGTTTCTGTAATTTTAGCAAAGCAGTCTCGGTACTGTGAGGAGGTCAGAAACCAGACTGTCTCGGGTGCAAGATATTACATTTCTCAACAAATGCTTGCATTTGATTGGGGCACTTTTATCAAGTACCTTAAGGAGGAAGTGGCAATTGGTAATGTGACAAAGGTTACCTCGGTCATTAGGGTCAAGTCCTGGGTTTTTAATCAGAGGGGTGATAGTAGCTTTTTTTTTATGGAATCAGGGACATGATTCTTAGTAAAAGAGGAGTTCAGAAGGTGGGAGTGTTAAATGGCCCATTCATTTGATGGATGTATGCCTAACCACAGATGACAAGAAGTTAAACTAATGAACGGATCCAGGAAGGGAGGAACAAGAAGCTCAAGTGTCAAGGGCAGGGACGGCATCAGGGCCTTTCAACTATTTCAGTTGAAAAGGGCCATGAGCCTCACGGATGTCCCCAGCAATTTCCCCATTAGGAGTCTTATAACACATCAATATATTTATCATTATATTACTTTTGTTCTGGGGCTTGCTTTACCAGCTGCATTTGCAGGAGCCCTTGCAGCCGTCACTTCCCTTGGGGTATATAGAAGTGTTATCACATCATCGCCTTTTCACACCAGTTCCTCCACAGCAGGCACTTGCTGACATAGGAGGATGTATAGCTTTTCAGTGGGTATTTCCTGTTTCAGCACCCTACTGCATGGCCATCTCGTGATAATCGTCGGCCTGATGTTTTCTTTGTCATTGCATTGGGTAAAATTGATGTGATGTCATTTCCTGTGATGTCATCATTATACTACGTAGTATTTTTGAAACTTTAAGATTCCTGCAGATTATTGGTCACAGAATGTTGACATGTATGCACCCCATCACCAAGACAATATTAAGAATATGAAGAGTCGACCCTATTCCGCCACAACTGCAGTGGTAGAACAAAGATAGGAAAGACCAAAAAAAGAAATGAATATAAGGGACAAAAATGCCAACAAACAGCAGTCAAGGACAACTCTATTTGTTACATGACAAAAAAAACGAGCTTGTGAAGGAAACATACCCGCCAAATAGCAGTTGGCATTCTCTGCAGTAATGTGGAAAACATGATTAAAAAATCTCAGTACCACGTAGCACAAAACGTAAAACCAACAAAATAAAAAGAACAATCATGAAAAATGATGCACCATCTACAGCCAGGTAGCCAAAGGGAACAGTCTTACTGAGTATACGAAGCAATCAGAGCTTGAATTTATGAAGGTAAAGCAAAAATGTTTGCAAAACAGTATTCTCCTGTGGACATGACACTGCATGGAGGAAGCTTCTCCACCAATTCTACTAAGAGCATGCAGATGACGTAATTACAAAAGCCAGTAACATGGTAATATATAGAAAATACATAAAATATAGCTAGTTCTATAGATATTGGTCCGTCTCTCTGCTCCATTTGCACTGATGCGCAGGCTGGAATACGACAAGGCCTCTCCAAGTCCGAACCCTGAGGTGTGTGGCGGTGGCTGCCATATTGCACCATAGGCCATATCCTCCCCCTCCCCTTGATCAGTCTTTCTAGCATTTTCAAGCTCTGTCTCTGGCTTTATCTTCTCATGCTCTGCCAAATCCTGAGGCCTGCATGTCCAAGGTGGCCAAGGTGTGATCTTAAACAGGTAGATGGCCAGGTCCTCATCACCTTATGTCTCATGACCATTAGCTTCAAAACACTTGTTGAAATACACCAGGAACGACCAGCAATCGATCCGCTCTCCTCATTGATGTGATTTCAAAATTACTCTAATCGCCATACCACTAGCAACAGCAGGATCTTTCCCAAAAGGAAGATGTCAACTGCTGTCCCAAACTCTTTTTACCACCCCCCGCCCCAGTGTATAGTACCCTCATTGTTATCAGTACCCACCAAAAAGAGCCTGAACACCACCAGACATGGCAGCCAACAATTGTGAATTCACAGGCTCAAATAACAACATGCAAAACTAGCATGAAAAATCATTCCACTTTTGTATTTGAGTTTACTGAAGAACAGGGTGTCTTTTTGAATAGAAATTAGTTACAAAGAAGGCAGTGATGGGGTCAGAAGCAGTCCTAGTGTAAAGTGTATTTACAAAAGAACATTTTTGGACAAAATATCATGTGGTAACGGGCTAAAAATAGAAACCATGAAGAGGGACTGGAGGACATACTCTTCATGGCAAGCCCTCAGTCTTGAAGAAGGCTTCAGGTCTCCGGCAAACCCATCCATGCTTAGCCTACCAGCACTTACTCCCCAGAAGTTTCAGTTCTCCTGGTCTTCTTTCCAGGTCTGGTGCATTCGATGGGCACAGACTCTGGGATGTAGGTCACGAATGGGAGTCCTACTCCACATGAGCATAGTCCAATCTACAATTCCCCAGCCTCAGTACATACCACGTCCCCATTAGGACAAGATAGGTTCTCTTTGTGTGTGGCCCAACCGTCTCAAAACACAAAAACTTTAGAGAAAGACGTGAGCCCTGAAACACCTTTCTCTGTCCCAAAGCAGTTCCTGCTAGGTGAACAAGCATGGCATGGGAGGGCAACTCGTGCAGACAGGATGGTAACTGGCCGTGGCTCAGCCGAGCCCTGAGAGTAGAGAGCTGACACAATTGCTGCCTGTGTTTCTGCCCACATAGTAGAGCTTCATGTTTGTGCTCATTCTCTCTTGTTACCCACCTGTACTAGGAATCCACCGATTCCCTGAAAAAAAGAAAATTTTTACTGGTAAGCTCGTCAGATAGCTCACCGGGTTGACCACTTGCTGCTGCAATTTCTTTGTGATTTGCAGGTGCAGGTTTGCCTTTCCTCCTTTCGGAGGTCCATAAAAGAGTACCGATTTCAGTTGGATGATAATTGTATGTAAATATGTTCTATGTGCAGTACTGTGGCGAAAGCGCTATATAAATAACAAATCATTATCATAATTCAAAGCAGCCCTAAAAAAACTCCTTTCCCTGGAAGGACCCTCTGCTCTCACTCATGCCTTCATCCCCATGAACTCCCTAACATGCTATTCTCTCATTCTATCGCCTATTGGATATTTTGTATATTCTATAGCATACATTGTTATTTCTGAAATTCTGCGCACTGGTTACCTGGTCACCCTCTGGACTTGGGCCCAGGTTCCAGCATGTCCAGTTCCCCTCGCACTGCCTCCAGGCTTCCCAGCACTTTAGGGTCTGTATCTGCAACCCTACAGTCCCTTCTCTCTGCACTTATGTGCCACCCGCTGGCTGCACATGTGTGTTAACTGAACTTCCCCCTTCCCCTCCGCTCTGGCACTTCTCCCCTTCCCTCTTCCCCGCACTTGCACGATCGGAATGACACAAGGCCTAGTAAGATTGTTATTGTGTCCTCCCTTTGTTTCCCTCTCCCTGTCTTGTCGCGTCTAGAAACACTTGTGTACAGGAACGTTATAAATGCCACATGATATCATATCATATCATAAATAGTTCCAGACCTATGCACTGTACATATGCTGTGCACATATGTTGAAGCGCCTTTGAAACAGCCATAAGACAGGAGGTAGCAGCCCCTGAATACACACACAAAAAAAGGGAACAGAAGGAAGACCTTGAAATCTAATGTGTTAACAAGACCTTATATCACTGTTTTAAACTAATATTAAAATTATGCCATCTGTTAACAGGACACAGTCACTGCAGCCCAGGGTGAGAAGGCTAGTCAAACGCAAGTTTATGTAAAGGAACTCCCATAAACGATTTGCCTCAGCCTAAGAGGATTCCTGTCTCACACACCAATATCACCATTCCAATGAAGTTCCTAGCAGGACTCAGGAACTCCAAGAAGGCCAGGCCGGGCCTTTGTCTCTAATGGAAGCTGTGTTCAAAATCCCAACCTCAGTTAAATGTTCCCATATTACCTTCCAGATTTCCCTTATGTAAAGCCTGGATGCTTGTGGCTGTTAGGGGCTTAGGGGAGTAAGCAGACGGGCCTGTGCTTTTTGGGTATGGAATCTACATGCCTTGGCTCACCATGGCACTGTGAAAGGCTCAACTCTGACCCCTGTAGAGAAATAAACAGGTTTTGTGCCCTTAAGCACATTGCACAGAAGTGCAGTCCTGGTGGTTTAGGTAAACAACCATTTTGGTAACCATGACATTCATAGGAAACCCAAAAAATAATATTTGGTTTGATTTTGCTTGATTTCTAGAGAGCTTTTTTCAAACTTGGTAAATCTGGATTCCCGACAGGCAACCCCTCTGAAATATTTGTTGTGTGCTTAGGGAAGGGCTTTGTCATCTGTGCCTTCTTGGTCATGTCTTCAACATGCCGTGGTTCACTATGACACTGTGGAAGGCTCAAAGTCTGACCAATGCAGAGCAATTGACAGGTTTGGGTCTACCACCTTACAAAGGAACAAAAACATAGGGTTTAGGTTAAAAAAAATACTTTTGGTAAACATGATATAAGAAGGAAGCCAAAAAGAAATCAATGTTGTTTTTTGCTGGATTTTCAGGGAGTAGAAGGGTTTTGCTGTCTGTGTATTCATGGCCATGGCTTCAGCTTGCCTTGGCTCACCATGAGATGAGTACATTCTAGACGTACCACCTAGCATGGCAAACATCTTTCTCCAGCTGCCTCTCCTTTCAGTGCTGCACCCCGTAGAATACAGTTGAAAACCACAATAGATTTGGCCAATTGTACACAAAGCTCCTCCAACATTTCCTGCCAATGCCTTCCTGAGCATCTTATCTATCCCTCATCCCAAATACCAATATACTTTGCTCCTTCCCACCACTACTGAATGTTCTATCATACTACTCTTTTGTCTCTCTGACAGGCAAAAAGCACTTCAACACCATGACCTGTGACAGCAGGCAATATACAAATGCAAGATAACATAACATAACATATTAGTATGTTTGTGCCATTCTTATTTGTATTTATTTATGTATGTATGTATGTATTAATATTTCTTAAGTTTCCCAGACATTCAATTCATAGCTCCCCAAGCTTAGAGGCAAGCAAAGAGAATTGCACTCGGGCAAAGACTGTGTGATCATTTTCAAGCCTTGGCACAATCCAGATCAGGAAATGTGATTTAGAAGATGGATGGAATCCACTGAAAGGTCGTCTGTCAGTCGTCCAGAATGAGTAGAAGGGTTCTCAGGCCACTGGTTCCTAAGATTTGGCAAGATTAGAGCAAGAGTGAGGGAGAAAGAATGGGGGAAAAGAACACTCAGGCATCAAATGTTCTTTATGAAATTGAATGGTTTTAGTTGCTTCTTGGAGCTCAAATGGGGTCTCTTCACTTTGAGAGTCAAGTGATTCCAAAATTATTCCAAAGGTTAACCTGACCTGCCTACTTGAACTAATCCAGGAACTCCGGTGCCCATTCAAAACAACATAGTCCATTTTTATCAAAGCAGACCCTTTTACAAGCATTTTCTTGTTGCAGAACTATAACACTAACCTTTAAAGATTAAGAGCAATCAGATATACTTCCTATTTGCTAAGAACCTGATGTATCACATTTAACCACACAGTGAGATGATTTTCATTCCACTAAACACCTGTTATAAAACAGTATCTGAATTGTCTGCGGCAAGATGAAAATGACAGGTTTCCTTGGAAAGCCATCCCTATTGTATTTCTCATTTATTGTAAAGTTGTTTTAAATCTTGCAATTCATTACATGATTATAATTTTTAAGTTTATGAGGAAATAATACAAATCTGCAGGCAAGGTAGGTGCTTGGTATTGGAGAAAGTGAGCAGAAATACTCTGCAGAAATATATACTGCAACACTATATACATCCAACACTTTCTATTTCAATCTAGTGGTTCACTAACCCCATCGTTTGTTCTCTGCTAATTTACTTCTGCTCTGAGCTTATAGCAAGGATCACTGTAAAGCTACTCTGTAATTGTGAAATCTGTATTTAAGACAAAAGAGACATTCTCAACTGGGGGCGATGAAGCGTGGCTGGTTTCAACAGAAGCTGCGGGGCTCACTAAACTCACCCAGTCTGAGCTCTGAGTTTGTATCGCAGGTCAGTTAGCAGCCATAGTGCTCCACTCTTACTGTCCAAGTGTATGCAGCATTGGGCTTGTGCAATTGTACGTGCACAGCTGCACGCCTGCACCACACTTCTGTTGGCAAGTTAGGGGAAACTGAAAAGCTGTGACATGGAATTGAGAAGAGTCCCAGAGGAGCCCTCCACCATTCTTGGCACCAAAACCTGCATTCGCCACTGGCGCTCACCTCTACTGGGGGAATGCATAGGAACCATGCAGGCATATTTCTGTCAATAAGGGAACTGTGCGACTTGCTTTTTGTTCCGTCTACATTGCCTACTGTACCGCTTCACTTTAATGGCCATCTAATGAAAGGATATAGCACAAATCAGAAAACACTTACATGGAGGAAATTGCATGCGCCCAGCCTCTCAGTCACACACACTTTCATTTGGGTAGTAGCATGGTGCATTTGTATCCATAGAACCCACTTCAAGAAATGTGTTCCATTGTAGTCTTTATTGCTGCACAAAATGTCTCTTTCAGTGATAATTGCCCTTGACGAGCGCTAGAAACCTGAGTCACAACTACGGAATATGCGGAAAAGGAACGTAGCATTGAGAAGATTCCATGGGGAGGGAGTTAATGACATGAGAACAGAGGGATGCAAGTGAAACCATAGGAGCCTGTACAAAACTGTATTAACATAGTGTTCTAATCTTTTGTCTGCTGATGCTCTAAACATTTAAAGTCAGGAGGGCGAAAGGCTGCACAGTATTGTCTGAAAGGTGGGCCCTTGTGGAACAGAAACATGCTTTGAAAATGTGTTTTCCTGCCTGTGAATTTCTCTTGTGCTTTATGACTCAGTGTCAATTTTACCACCTGCTAATTTCTGACATACATATCACTGTCCACATTGAGGGAATGTTGCCAATTTGTTCGTATTAGATTCAGCGGCCAAGCAAAACCACAAGTATGGAGTTTTGACGGGGACCACTCTTAAAAATGTCAGCACTCATTAGATAGTCTCATCATTGAGTTAAGATCATTGCATAGTGGGAAAAATAAGAGATGGGTCACTATTCCCCCAACACACACCCATAGACTTGCAAAGCGTTCCTGGTGCAGGCACAGAAATCTGACTCTGGGGCCCCGACCAAAAGACGAATCCATTGCCCAATGCCACTTATTGTTCTGCCCAAACTTTTCATTTAGAAGGAATCAGAAAGGCATCATGTATTATGAGTGACATTGGAATACAGCAACGGGCATATGCAGGGGTAGCTCACTTCAAGTGAACAGGCTGCAGAAATGCCTTTATTCTTAGCTATTTCCCACCAAATATGGCCTTGTGATAGGCAGGGATAATAGCTTTGCTCTTCCTTGGAGACTTCTGCCTTAACCTGTTATGGCAGAAGACATTGGAATAGAGTGTATCCCCAGCTTAGCTCTAGGAAAATCATGTTTGTCATTAAGTCCAAAGATTAATCCCCTAAGGGGAGCATTACCCCTTTTATATAGGTGCAAGTCTGCAGTGAATTGGTATACAGCAAGCCTGCTGTTAATCGTCGAATCTGGGCTTCTGTAACAAGTGTCCTTTGCTTGGGGATGTCATATCGAGATGCCATTGTCTGCAGGGTGTGGGGAGAGGGCAATACGTTTGGGAAGCCCTAGCAAAATCCAGGAAATTTCAACCAAGCTGACAGTAATATGCCAGTCAAGGAGCAGAGTCAGTCTGCCTCAGTGCTATTGTGTTCTCTTCAGCGTGAGGAGCTACTGCCATGCACTGTTGTGCTGTGCTGTACTGCCACTTTAACTGCAAGGACCTGCCTACAAAAACCCAAATCTCGCACGGAGTACGGCGCAGAGTCAAGGAGCAGAGTCAGTCTGCCTCAGGGCTATTGTGGCTCTTGAGTGTGAGGAGCTGCTGCCACGAATTGTGTGCTGTGCTGTACTGCCACTTTAACTGCAAGGACCTGCCTACAAAAACCCAACTCTTGCGCGGAGCGCGGCGCAGCGTCAAGGAGCAGAGTCATTCTGCCTAAGTCTGCAAGATGACACCCACCGCAAAGGGCGTTGAGGCCCGGTGACTCAACGAAAAACACTGCAACATCGGCGCATGCTGAACCCTTGGACTGCGGTGAAAGCACAGTCAGGTGGCCTGGACAAGGTAAGCGAACAAGTCGCGATGTTACAGCCCCAGAAAAAAGATCAATTATTAACATTGACAACAACCTCAGACGCTTTGATGGCGTGTCCCCTTCCCACAGAAATAGAAATTGAGAGCGTGAGTGGAGATGGGGGGGCCCAGAGCGGCAGCCGAATTTCTGAGGCTGAACCTATGGGGCCGACTCCAGTAAAAACAAAAGTAAACACACTGCTATCGCTACTTGATCTCGAACCAGTATTGCAGACAGTGGAAGCAAATACTATAGCTAGTGGTGAAATATCCAATGTTTACTTTTCGCCATTCAGCGTTACTGATGCAGAACTAGTTACAATGTCGAACATGGAAGCTTCTATCTATGGCGGCGATAATGACAGCTTAACAAGGACTGCTGGCATTGTTTCTATTTCATCAAACATAAAAGGCAGCAATCAAAGGCCAACAAGTGAAGACGTTTCTATCGACTACCCAGCCTGTTCTCAAACAGTTTCACAAACCTCAGGTCATTCTGGCGCAGTCAACTTGGAAAAAGCCGACAATGATAGAGTCATAATTTGCGACACTCAGCTGACCTACTCGCCAAGAATATACCGGGAGGATCGAGGGGAGGAAACCACATAAAACAAAGGAAATAAATCTGGAGTTGCGGCAAAGGCAACTGATAACCCACAAGAATATGCTGGCAACAAACATTTTATGGAAAATCGCGATCAATGTGCATGCCTGGACCAGACGGCCCGTGAAGGGCAGCTGCTCCCAAGGCTCATGGAGGATTATGAACTGGCAAACAAGAAGCTAGAAGCTAGTTACATGCCACTCCAATTGCAAATCGAAAATGCATGAAGAACTGACCCAAATGACTTCGATACATATAAGGATAATGAAGGACGTACTGAAGTTTCAAGTCAAAGCAAAACTATGGCAAACAGCTTAAGAACTAATGTTAATTTAGGTAGTGACATTTCAACCGAGGTAAGGCAAAAAAGACTACAAGCTCAAAATAAATTTCAAATCTGGCCGATTCGTTAGTGCAGGGCTCGTGAGGATCGTGTCACTACACGGCCTGGAGGACGTCTTTAGCAGCTACACCAGGCTGCCTGGAGTGTGTGCCTGTGGCTCCGCCCATTCGGTGCCTCGGGCACTTTTTCTTCCTATTAATTCCCGTGGTGCAGCGCACTCGCGCACGCACCGGGAAGCACGAGAAAGCACTGTTTGCTGGCCGGTTCGTTTGTGCAGGGCTCGTGAGGATCGTGTCACTACACGGCCTGGAGGACGTCTTTAGCAGCTACACCACGCTGCCTGGAGGTGAATCAGCGTGTGTGTTGTGGCTGTCTTCTAACCTCCTTTGGACCTGTTCTTTCATTACTGGACTTTGATTATATGGACTTTGTTGCATATATGGACTTTGTTTTATTTCTAGAAGCAACAGAGTATCTTACAGCCTTTCTTTTTATTCTTTTTCAGTGTGCGCCTGTGGCTCCGCCCATTCGGTGCCTCAGGCACTTTTTCTTCATATTAATTCCCGTGGTGCAGCGCACTCGCGCGCGCACCGGGAAGCACGAGAAAGCACTGTTTGCTGTTCGCTGTGTGCAATGCGAGGTGCGAGGTGCGCTTTGAATTCTCATTTTTGCAATTGTTCATATCGCACCCAAGGGGACCAAGTGGCTGGCTATTTGGCTGTTTGGGTGTCGGGTGTTGGGTGCGGGTGACAAATATTGTTTTATTTGTATACCTTTATGGGCTGGTAAGGAGACTGGGTTAGACTGCGGGGTAGTGGTGTTTTTGGTTTATATTAGGCAATTCAACGAAGTTCAGGGTTGCTTTAGTCTACGGAGGCAACATGGGCAAAATTGTTAAATCAATAACCACGATGAAAGACCCGCGCGCAGATTTTTTCTCAGCAGTAACAATGCGCAGGGCTAGTTTGGCGCGTGCGGCGGCGGTACCTTTGCCGCCTCCTTGTATTGAGGAAGACGAATTACTTGACTGCGCTCAAGCTTGCTTTAACGAACTTAAATCAAATGCTGAGTCACTTACAAATACGACCGAATTTACAGACTCTTCCCAATCACTGTTTGTGGAAGAATACTCAGTCCCTATGGGGAAGGAGGTTCTAAAACATCAGTGGGGGGTGGCTTCTGAGAAATTGCTCAATAGTAACTCCAATAATGATTCCTTTTGTGATACTCCTAGCGTCCTTCTGACTGCTGACTTAGAACTTTTAGGCAATCAAACGACCCATGACACTCCCCTGAATGAGGGAGTTGAGGTTACCAATAACAAGGATATTGGTACGATGTTTGGAATCTTCAATAGACTCATTTTGTACGAACTTAGGAGACAGACCGAAGTATTGGGTCAAATCAATTCTTCAATAGAACTGATCCCCTCGAGAGTGAATGAACTACTTTCTAATTCACGGAATGATATAAAGTCTGCATTGGCGTGTTCAAAAACGAACTCGCCTGTCCAGGATCTTGGGGTTGCTCAATCCTCAGTCATCTCTCAAGATATTATTGAAGTAATCGTTGTACCTGATACACAGGGCAATAAGAGTGTGACAGACTTGGAGTGTGTGCCTGTGGCTCCGCCCATTCGGTGCCTCGGGCACTTTTTCTTCCTATTAATTCCCGTGGTGCAGCGCACTCGCGCACGCACCGGGAAGCACGAGAAAGCACTGTTTGCTGGCCGGTTCGTTTGTGCAGGGCTCGTGAGGATCGTGTCACTACACGGCCTGGAGGACGTCTTTAGCAGCTACACCACGCTGCCTGGAGGTGAATCAGCGTGTGTGTTGTGGCTGTCTTCTAACCTCCTTTGGACCTGTTCTTTCATTACTGGACTTTGATTATGTGGACTTTGTTGCATATATGGACTTTGTTTTATTTCTAGAAGCAACAGAGTATCTTACAGCCTTTCTTTTTATTCTTTTTCAGTGTGCGCCTGTGGCTCCGCCCATTCGGTGCCTCAGGCACTTTTTCTTCTTATTAATTCCCGTGGTGCAGCGCACTCGCGCGCGCACCGGGAAGCACGAGAAAGCACTGTTTGCTGTTCGCTGTGTGCAATGCGAGGTGCGAGGTGCGCTTTGAATTCTCATTTTTGCAATTGTTCATATCGCACCCAAGGGGACCAAGTGGCTGGCTATTTGGCTGTTTGGGTGTCAGGTGTTGGGTGCGGGTGACAAATATTGTTTTATTTGTATACCTTTATGGGCTGGTAAGGAGACTGGGTTAGACTGCGGGGTAGTGGTGTTTTTGGTTTATATTAGGCAATTCAACGAAGTTCAGGGTTGCTTTAGTCTACGGAGGCAACATGGGCAAAATTGTTAAATCAATAACCACGATGAAAGACCCGCGCGCAGATTTTTTCTCAGCAGTAACAATGCGCAGGGCTAGTTTGGCGCGTGCGGCGGCGGTACCTTTGCCGCCTCCTTGTATTGAGGAAGACGAATTACTTGACTGCGCTCAAGCTTGCTTTAACGAACTTAAATCAAATGCTGAGTCACTTACAAATACGACCGAATTTACAGACTCTTCCCAATCACTGTTTGTGGAAGAATACTCAGTCCCTATGGGGAAGGAGGTTCTAAAACATCAGTGGGGGGTGGCTTCTGAGAAATTGCTCAATAGTAACTCCAATAATGATTCCTTTTGTGATACTCCTAGCGTCCTTCGACTGCTGACTTAGAACTTTTAGGCAATCAAACGACCCATGACACTCCCCTGAATGAGGGAGTTGAGGTTACCAATAACAAGGATATTGGTACGATGTTTGGAATCTTCAATAGACTCATTTTGTACGAACTTAGGAGACAGACCGAAGTATTGGGTCAAATCAATTCTTCAATAGAACTGATCCCCTCGAGAGTGAATGAACTACTTTCTAATTCACGGAATGATATAAAGTCTGCATTGGCGTGTTCAAAAACGAACTCGCCTGTCCAGGATCTTGGGGTTGCTCAATCCTCAGTCATCTCTCAAGATATTATTGAAGTAATCGTTGTACCTGATACACAGGGCAATAAGAGTGTGACAGACTTGGTTAAAACCGTCTTGGAAGCTGCCTTGGAGAAGGCAGATACTCCAAATATTCCTGTTATGGAATGTGTTTTGGCTGATAATTTCAAAAACACAGCCGTTTTAAACAAAAAAAAAGAAAGAAAAAAGAGCACGACAGACCAAACTGATGCGTGCAAATAACATGGCTAAATCATCTCGTAAATTTCTGAGAGACTCGACCTTCAAAAATTCGATCCTAGAGGCCATGGGGGACTTGGAGAGTGGCTATGAGGACCAACCCCCTTTGAAAGAGGGGGTCGAGGTCAAGTCTCTGCCTGGGGTTTCGAAGGAGGCCTGCCAATCCTCCTTGGGAGCGTATTTTGAGGCTAGCAACTCGATTTCTGATGCAATGAAGAACAAAAAAAGAGGGGCGAGTGAGATTGCCTCACAGTTATCATCTCTAAAAACAGGATTAGAGGACATTTTTGAAATATTTAAAACTAACAGAGGGACCAAAGTGGGTAATCATGCAAGTGGGCTGTTTGCTGCGTTGCACTCACGTGATAATAATGAGGGTAAGGACTTACTCCCGAATGTCGGTGCCCCAATTGAAGACAAGGGTCAGCTGTCGTGTTCAGTTAACACGGGGCTGGGCTCCAGTGAACAGCATTATAAGGAGAAGATGGTCGGTGTTACATCTGTACAGACAGGATGTTTTGCCCTGGCCCCCGCGGGTTTAGCACCTGCCATTCAAAACAAGCCAACACCTACTGACTCTGTACCTATCCCTGTAACTATGTCTGAGGTGCTGCAAACGCCTGAAGCTACTGAGCCTCTTTCCGATACGATCACTGATTTGACTAATTCGGATGTGTCATTGTCTAAGTCGGTTACTCACACAGTCAGTAAAGAAGATGAAATTACATCTATGGTGAAGAAAATCTTAGAGGACACATTCGTATCGAATAATAATGGGTGGCATTTACCACGCAATAATATGAGAGAGCCTACAAGTATCAATATGTGTGGCACAAACAAACAAAATTTTGAAAAACCAATCAACGATCTTGATCTAGGAAAACCTGCTTTGAGCGACCTTCCAAGTCTCATATTGACAACTCTGTTTTGGGAGGGTAACCGAATTTCTTTAAACCTTTCCTACATACTCTCATTGTTTGCGGCAATTCCCGTACTAGCTGGTGGACTTCATTCATAGACAGAGATTAGACTATGTGCGTCTTGTAATACCATCCCCCCTAGTAAGAAATCTTTTGCTAAAGGAGGCTGACTCCTTACAACATAGGGGTTTTGACCTCTTTCAATATGAGCACACCTTCCCCCCAAAGAATGGCAATTCTCAATTCAAAAATGGTGCGGAAGGTGGAGTAGGGGTGGAACCTCAGGCGGGGAGTGACAATCTTTCAATGGGCAATGATGACAAGCAAGAGTGGAGATGGTTGGCTCTTTCCCTCAGAGAATCCATTAACTCTCTGAGGGAAATGGGAAAACCACTCTAGCAAGCCTAGAAAAATAACTTTGGCAAGTTGGAATGGAAGAGGACATTTACATTTAATCCATAATAGTGAGGTTACCAATGTTTTACAAACTTATGATTTGCTACTCTTGCAAGAAATTTGGGCTACCAGTGATCTCTTATGGGAAGGTTTTGATATAGCTCAAACTAAGGCTGTAAAGGGGGTTAAAGGTCGGCCTATGGGTGGACTCCTAATTGCCTGCAAACAAACTCTTGGGGCAACAAAAATGAGCGAATGGTCCAGTTCTAATTCCTTCCTAACTGTGACCTATGAAATCAAAATTGGCGAGATCAATATCCAATTTTGCATCACTAATGTATATTGGAACCCGCTAAAATATTCTGATTCCCAATTGGTAAAAGAAATTAACAATTTGACCGCAAAAATCGATGCATGGAGAGCGGCCAATGTGAACGGTTTCATAATCTTAGCAGGGGACTTGAACTCAGATTGTAATATTGATTCTACGGTGGCGGATGCCTTATTGTCTGAAAACAAGCTGTATAACTGTAATGCCAAGAATACGGCAGGGAACCCCAAGTTTCGGGGAGCTCTATGGTATAATTTTGTGGAAATTATGGGATTATCGATGATGGACAACAAATGCCATACTTGGAATGCTAGAGGCTGTAGCTCTATTTTGGACTATATTTTTGTGTCTATTGGGTTTGATAAAGTTACTTCCAAACTTACTGTAGTTAAGATGCCTACTAGTGATCACAATTTATTACATATTAACTTTCCTTATCCTGCACCAACTGAACCATTATCATGCTATACTCAGGGCCTGATAGTAAATCAAAAAGGTAACAGAGTGAGGTGGTCATTTGCTAAAACTAAGAAATTTTCCTCTGTTATGGTTAAGAATTTTGAACAGATGCAATTTGAAGACCGGATATGTAATTTGTCTGTGACCAGGTTTACAACACATGTGAATGATCTTATTTTGAATTCAGCAGTGAATACGATACCTGGTGGTAATGTTAGAAGGAATCATTCATACTGCTTCAATATGGAGGTTCATAACCATAGAAAATTAATGAGAAGTGAAATTCATTCAGTTAACAAAATGGGCCATACCGCAGACCATGCATTTACGCTGATTAAAAAAATCAAGCAACAATACAAAAATTGGCTAATAAGCTTTAAGGGCATGCGAGCCCAAACGGATGGGGAAAATATGATTAATGCACTAAAAGGTAACAACATTTCTAACTTTTGGCAAATCATTAATAAGGTTGAAGTATCCCAAGAGGAAATGCTATTTACTCAAATTAGTGAGAGAAGGTGGTATGACTACTTCTCGAAAAGGTATGGCTGCGAGTTGGCCAATTTTGGAGGTTGTGTTAATAAGACTGCAATACGGGAATTGAACATCTCTGTCTCCAATATCTCTCGCCTTATATTAAATCAAAAGATCCGGCGGCTCCAGGGCCGAACAATTTATCAAATAAGATCCTAAAAACGGATACTGATGTATGGGCCAAGGTTCTGCATATCCTATATAAGGATATTCTGAGCACTAAAACTATACCTGAATCTTGGAGATTAGCTCTTGTACTTCCGATCTATACAAAGGGATCCAGATTTGCTCCGGAAAGCTATAGACCCATAGCTATCTCGGACCCGGAGTCTAAAATATGTGCCTCTATTGTATTGGAAGAAATGCAAGACTGGATTAAGAGCAACAACATATTGGATGTCAAACAAAATGGCTTTAAAAAAAAACATAGGTACATACTGTGGGGGGCTCATACTTAAAAGTCTACAATCCAAAGCCCTAATGAAAAATGGAGTCTCAATTTTTGTTGCCTCTATGGATCTCAGTCGAGCGTTCGACATGGTTGATCACCCATCCTTATGGTCCATTCTCAGAGACTTGAATATCCCTAAACATCTCCTGGAGATAATAATAGAATTGTATTCAGAGACTAAAATTAAAGTGAGGTTAAACTCAGAAGGTCAGTTTACCTCAGAAATTTGCATTCCTAATGGTCTCCGACAAGGCTGCATGCTCGCTCCAACGCTGTTTAATCTATATGTCTGTGGAGCTAATAAAGCGTTAAAGAACAAAGGGCTGGTGGCATCAAAACTGGGAAACAAAGGGATTGAATGGTTAGCTTATGCTGATGATTTTTTACTTTTGGATTGCACCAAAGTGGGTTTACAACGATTGATAAACGCGTTTGTAATATTTGTGTCTAAACTACACTTAAAAATAAATGCAACCAAGACGACCATTGTATGTCTTGGCAAATGTAGGAACAATTTACTCGGTCGCACATGGCACTGTGAGGGCAAACGTATCAAGTGTCAGACTGCCTTCAAGTACTTGGGTTATAATGTGATTGGTTCAGGTTCCACAACCATATTAAAAACTCAATTGAGGACAAAGGTAGAGTTGGTCCTAAGGCAAATGTGTAAACTAGAGAGCAAATACTGCAAATTCACCATGGTACCGTTAAGAACCTTCTACATTATGAAAGGCATTCCAAGGTTTATGTATGGTACGGAATTTTTTGATTTTGAAAAAACGGAATGGGTGAAGTCTCTAGAAAGTCTTATATGGAAAGGAATCTTATACTTTATACCAAAAAGTGTTCCGATTGAAATTCTAAGATATGAGTTGGGCCTACACTCTTTGCAATCGTTTATCATATGGAAAAAGATCTTGCTATGGAGAAAGTGTTTAGTAAATCCATCAGATAACCTTTATACTATAGCAGGTACGGATTCCCATAACGTGTTTATCAACCAGTTAAAATCTAAGGTTGAGGATTGTCTCACCAATTTGGGTGTTTCAATTGAAATGTTACAATCTAACCCGCAAAAAGTAAAAAGTCTCTTAAAAAGTGATGACTGGTTACAGACTGTATGTATAGTATCGCATTCAAGGAATTTCAATCAAGCATATTCTTTCTGGAAGTTTTTTCCTGGTATGGAAGCTTATTTAGAAAAATACCCATGCAGAAGTTTACGAAATGGCTTCATGCGATTTAGATTAAATGTGATGAGAACTAATAGCACTCTGAAGAGTTGGAAGTTGTTGACTGACCCTTGGATTTGGTGCAGATTCTGTAGGAAAGAGGGTACTGAGGAAACAATGCATCATATTTTACTTATTTGTCCAGCTCTGCTCCAATACCGAACCTCATACCTTGATCAATTTGTACTGCATCTACACCGTGTCAATAGAGAACTACTGTGGTATCAAATGAGACATGGTCAAAACACTGGATTAGAGTGATTGCTTTTTTTAAAGTTGTTTGTGACTTATCTTAAATGTCTTTTAGAATCTTTAAGAGTTTTTGATTTTAGGGTTTTTTTTACTTTTTTTCTTATTTTGCTTGTTAAATGTTGGTTAATTTGATCTGCTGATTTTGATAATGAAATACTTTCTTTGAATAGTTGTATGTTGATTGGAATTATTTTTAGTTCATATCTAATATTGTTTTATCTTGGAAATGTACTTTTTTATTCTGTTCTTATAAAGTGTATTTTGTAAAGGTTTAAATAAACCATATACAATAAAAAAAAAATTAAAAAAATAAAACATTTCAAATCGGTCCCCATTCAAAGAGCCAGAAATTTCGACTGCAAATGCCAGTACATCATGTCCAAAGCTTAAAAAAGTATATGTAGAAGACTTTAGAACAAAACAATCGAACAGACACACCTCACATGGTGAAAATCAAAGTATGGAAAATACAAATGTCACTCTGGGTGGGTCTGATCGACCAACAGACAGTGGGTCAAAGGCCAGCCTGTCTTCTGCAGCCTCAACCCAAATACACAATAACGTTTTGGCTGCATCGTCACTCGCCATGATTCTGTTTGTAAAACTCTATGGGCCTCATTATGAGTTTGGTGGTAGCCATGGAGCTATTAGCTCCATGTCTGCCGCCAAACTGGGCTCCTTTACCGGGTTCCCTGAATGAGGAATTACCGGGCCATTCTGAGTTCGGAGGGCCCGGTAATTCCTTCCTAAGAGAACCCGGGCCCGGACCTTCTCCATTCCCATTTGAGCCCCCATAGGGCTCAATGGGAATGGGAGAGGGAGCTAACAACGGGGCGATTACGACCGGCCTGTTGTTAGCTCCCTGGTCCCCTCACGGGACCCGGTAACGACACCTGGTTTTGCCAGGCGTCCTTACCGGGTCCCGCAAGGGGACCTCGTAATCGTGCGGAATGGTGTTAACGGGTCCGCATCCATTAGTGGAACCCGTTAACCCATTCCGCACGGGTCGTAATGAGGCTCTATGAGTCTCTTAAAGAGGTAATCAGCGATCAAGCCGCCATGCTGACAAACCTCACAAATAAAATGGAAAAATTCGACCTCTTCACTGAATTTCTACAAAATAAATTGGAAAAGTAAGCAGACTTGTCTGTCCGTTGGCAAGAACGTCTAGGCGATCTTGCTGCTCCCCATCATTGTCAAAATGACAATTTATCTGAGGGCCTTTTAGAGGCAATGAAATGGATGCGACACAATGGGGGACTCACCACTGAAACACAAGTATCTGCAAGTGGATGCCGTACAGAATGTTATATTGAGCTGCAAGATATGTCATCCGGTTATACCTCAAAATGCCCTAAAACTCTTGTTGTTGGAAAGGTACTCACTAGCAATGGATCTGTTTCGATTGGCAACTCAACAATGCCTCAGCAAAAACTAGTCCCACGAACAGATGATGTTTTGAGGGGGAACGTAAATCGATCTGACAACGCAAAACATGATAAAATGGTCAAACCTGGATCAGACATGGAGCAGCCAAGCGATGGCAATAAAACTGCTTTGCAAAGCTTGACTGAGGACATCCCAGTTATTAACAGCAATATACATCCCTCATTTGGCATTGTTACTGGAGCAGCTAAACCAGTAATAAGAATCGAGAAGGAGAAGATTAGCTTAATCCCAAATAAACCACAAACTGGTGAATTACCATCTTCAAAAAAGATGGAAAAAAACAAATCAGTGCCCTCCTGCCCCAATGTCAAGAAATATATCAGGAACTTGTCTACTCTGCCCAAAAGAGGTTTGGTTGAAAGATCAGGTCACATGAAACTACTGAATCCAGACATGGTGCCCATCAGCGAAACATCAAATGGAAGCCAATTAAATGAAAATAAATTACTGAATAAACGAAGGCGAATTGCCTCGGATGAAGAAAGTAGAACTTCCATACTCTCACCTCCTCACCAGAAGTAAATCTGTGCGACCTTTCCACATACTCGATTGACGAGGACGCCTCAGTCGAAAGATCATCACAAAATCAAGCTACCCAAAGACAAGAAAAATCTCAACCCTCTGCCTCTGCGATAGTGTGCATTGAGAAGTCCCATCATTACAAAAACAGAAGAGGAAAAGTCTGTGAAGAAAACAGTGGGAATAAACCTAAATATCAAGATCCTATTCCTGACTCTAAATTAAACCCTAAATTGACGGCAAACCACCGTAAACAGAAGGTCCATTACCTTTCTAGGGTTCACCAAAACAAAAGTCCTAGAGGGTCAAGTCATATTTGGAAACTGCGTTTACAAAATATTCAAGCCGACGAAAATGAAGTCAACTTCAACCGCACTAATATAATGAAATTACTCAGGTGCGTCCCCATATTACGGACCATAACTGCTGAAGACATAAAGATCGTAGAATACCCTACAGAGAAAACCTCTGACCAAGTATTGCTGCATATTGTTTCGACTGCCGTGTGAAATACGATCTTGCAGGCTACTGACAAATTGCTTGCGTTTGGATTCGACATGTCACTGGAACCAGACCAGACAACCATGAACGCAAAAACTCAACAACCACCATCAGCCGAAAACTTAAATGCTAAACAAAGATGCAGTGCCTTGAGGAAATCACTGGTTTATTCCCAGGTCCAGCACGAGATTTGGAAATCACAAAAATCAAGAATTTCGTCAATAGCCATGACCAGAAGTGCATGAATCCTGACGCATAATCCTATCATGGAACACGCAAGTCTTTGTGCATTTATTTAACAATTTCAAGGTGCAATGGACAACGTTTTTTCGGTCTGTCTACAAGAAACGTTGCTGAACGACGCGCCGAGAGACGGCTTTCGAATTTTTTTAAATCCTGCTGAAAAGAATTCAAAAGGCAGGTCGTACTCAGGACTTTGAACTCTGTTAAAAATAAATCATTGGTGAACACGTTTGGAGTCGCGATACCCGAATCCATTTATTCAAAGCACGATCATTCAGACCAAAGCCTTAGAAAAGTTCAGACGCAAACATCTGCTGTTACTAAATGGATACTGGAAATCAGCAAAGATTTGCACCAAGACCTTTATAAATTCAGTTATACATCTTATTGACGACACAATATTGACTTATAACAACTTGTCAATAATATGCTGTGGCGACCTGAACTGTTCATGGTTTGAACATGACTTGAGAAGCCAATTCAACAATCCAGAAAATTGACTATCTATCAGTGGCCGGTCATGGTCTGCCGCATTGGAAACAAGAAACTGCACTATGTTGAATGGCACTGTAAGAGATGATCAACCCTCAAAACCAACCTGGTATGGTCACAAGAGTCAGAAAACCCTAGACTACATTTGGGCATCCAGGAATGTCATTGAAAAATTTACAAGTGCTGCCGATGACAAATAGCGACCATGATTTGCTGCGCCTATGTTGGCTAACTGAATGGCAGACCAGCTGAAAAACACAAAGAAGAAATATCAATAAATGCTGCCGGAAATCGACTGCGGATAAATGGGCCACAAATTCCAAAATTGTGCTTATAAACAGACCAACTGAACGTTGTCGATTACGCACCGCTATTGCTAGATTTTACGATGACTCTCATGTCATTCAGGACTGTCGGACACACCCACAAGCACTTGTTTAGTAACGAAATCTACTGTGCCAAGAAAGATTTAAGGAAAGATCTGAGGCAGATCAACAAAAAAAAACTAACAAAGGAAGAAGTGAGAATTGCTGTCAAGGGCAGACAACAACTTTATTGCAACTGGGCCAAATCCTATGCCATCATCATCGAGCAAAATGGAGCCTAAAGAATGATGGAGTTCTTGGTGACGAGGAAGACGAGAGACATTTGGGCGATTTTGAACACTGGGCATACAAAATGCATATCCACCTTCTCAAACGAAATTGCTGGCCCTACTTGGGCTAAGCACTTTGCCTTAGTATACAAGAATCCCTTAAACGAACCACAAGTGACGATTGTCAAAAATGACACCCCGTGGGAAGTAAAATCATCTTTGGGCGACATTACAAAGGCTAAAAAACTCACCAGCTGCAG
Organism: Ambystoma mexicanum; assembly: GCF_040938575.1. Classification (NCBI taxonomy): domain Eukaryota; kingdom Metazoa; phylum Chordata; class Amphibia; order Caudata; family Ambystomatidae; genus Ambystoma; species Ambystoma mexicanum. The sequence continues at coordinate 1,047,434,219 of NC_090924.1, forward strand.
AGCCCTACTTGATCTCAAATGTGATGCTGAGGAAATATAAGAAACAGTGGGCAACGTTCATCATGATCCTATTCACCAGATTATCGGCAACTAAATCAATTCCAAAATCTTGGATAAAGGCTGGGATAATGGCAGTTTACAAGAAGGGCAACCGGGACGATCCCTCGAACTATCGCCCAATTGTCCTTCTCGATACCATCAGAAAAATCTTTGGTTCTTTCCTCCGTCAGAGGTTAGCAGCTTGGGCTCAACGAATTAAGATCACATACATTCGCCAAACTGGCTTCACCGCAGGAGTAGGTGTGGAGGCAAACCTACTAATTCTAAACATCTTAAAGTTGGACGCACTAATGATGAAAAAAAAGCTGTATCTTGCCTTCATTGACATGAGGCAAGCTGCTTTTCCCCAAAGATAAATGGAGTTCCAATAAAATGCATCATCTACGCAGACAATCTGGTCCTGATAGACCGCACCCAGATTGGTCTACAACGCTTGCTAAACAAACTACATGCTTATCTGGATGAAAATGATCTCGAAATAAATACGGCAAAAACAAAAATAATGAGCATTGGTTCATTTGGTTAAAAAAAAGACAAGGGGCCTCATTATAACTTTCGCGGTACAGGTTAACGGGCTCCGCTAATGGAGGCGGACCCGTTAAACGCGTCCTGTGAAATTACGAGGTCCCCTCGCGGGACCCGGTAAGGACGCCTGGTAAAACCAGGCATCGTTACCGGGTCCCGCGAGGGGAAGAGGGAGCTAACAACGGGCCGGTCGCAATCAGCCCGTTGTTAGCTCCCTCTCCCATTCCCATTGAGCCCTATGGGGGCTCAGATGGGAATGGGGAAGGTCCGGGCCCGGGTTCCCAGAGGGAGGAATTACCGGGCCCTCCGAACTCGGAATGGCCCGGTAATTCCCCATTCTGAGAACCCGGTAAAGGAGCCCGGTTTGGCGGCAGCCATGGAGCTAATAGCTCCATGGCTATCGCCAAACTCGTAATGAGGCCCAAGGTTTTCCGATGGATGATTGCTAGTGAACCCTTGAGTCCAGTGACCTCAATAAGATACCTAGGCATCACATTTAATGACTCTCTATGTGAACTTCCATGGATTAAAGTCCTTACCTATCGGATGATAATGTTTGGGCTACAAGGTGCCAAAATAACATGGCAAATTTACAATTGCCCAGGTTATGACCTTTTATCTCCAAAAGGTTGTATCGGCAATTATATTTGGTGCAGAAGCAGGCTGGAACATCAACGAGAACAAGTGGCAAATATTGGAGGGTTGTTTTTGGCGTAGAGTTTTAAGGCTGCCCCAATACATCTCAATGACGCCCCTGAGACACGAACTGTCCTTTGAATTCCTTTTATACAACGGTATTATGGAAATCACTAGCCGCAATGAGAAAAATGCATGTAAGTGCATCAATTCCGTCCTATCAGATATTTGAAACTGGAAATGAGACAATGCAGACCACAATGCTGCAAACTTGGAAAAGCAAGCTAGATGCAATTTTGGATGTCACCGGTATAATTAAACACAATTTGCTTGACTGCCCACAAATAGCCAAGAAAAAACTTGAGATCTGGTGCTGGATTAATAACCTAGAAAAATGAGGAAAACTCAAAACAGCGCTCCCTCTAGGAGTGGGTGGAAACAAGCTAAATGAACAGCCAAGATACCTGTTGCACTGCCCATCACGACATCATCGGGATCCATTTTGAAGATTCAAATTAAATGCTTTACAAAGAAAAGAGATGCTCAGGTTAAGACTGAATAAAGAAGCAACCGATAATCAATGTCGATTCTGTGGCAGTGTAACGGAATCCCTAAAGCATTCAGCGTACTTTACATCTCGGAAAGTTTAAACCATTAGACGACCACAAGGAAACATGGTGGCCATATGTTGTCTCTGGAACAAATATCAAGCTATCCTGCCCCGTAACTGACTATTTGGACATGATACCAAGGAACGAGACACAACTTGCCTCACAAAACCCTATGAACTTGATTTAAAGTAGATTGGCCAACATGACTATTTGCTCAAGTTGAGGATTTCATTGTTTACATTCCTAGTGTGTGAGAGAAAGGAAGACTGGCTTAATAAATGTAACAAGAGTTTTTTTTAGTTATTAAACTGAAGTTTACAATAAAACAAAAAGAAATTGCCATTCAATTGCTTTTGGCTGTATAATAGTAGAATCGCAGTAGCTCTAATGCTAAAACCAGACATGCAATCCTAAAAATATCTAGGAATTTTCCTTGTTTCAAAGCTGCATAGTGAGTTGCACTTGGAACAGGTGCAGTTCAAAACAGTACAGGTAGCTGGAGATATTAGATCGTTATTGCATAAGATTGGTTGGCGACTGTACCCAGTTAAGATTATTCCTGTAATTCTTTATGGTGTAGAGGTTTGGGCTATTTAGAGAATTTGATTTCTTGTGAAATTATAACAGAGCATATTGCAAAGTCTTTTTAGATGACCTCATAATACTCCGGCAGAGTTGATTCTATCAGAATTCAATCTCAAGAGCATCATTGCTAAAATACATATGAGTTGTCTTGCCACCTATTGGAAACTGGTGAATTCCCCTGTTGGTTCCTTGGTATGGCTCTTTAGAGATACTCTTGGGACTCAGGAAAAACGTGTGCGTTCTAGTTATTATTATTATTATCTAAAATACATAATATTGATGGGAATTGGATCAAATGAGAGCTGGGGATGCATTGAGTTTGCTTTTTAGTAGGAATAGACACTACGCGTGTGATCTCCTATGTTCACCAAGTGTGGAACAAACGATTGTTGATCTGTCTCTCAAGGCCACTGCAGCACAGTACTTCATTTATTTTAATGGACGAGACGATATTCCCAGCTAAATAAATAATTATCTTGGTAAGTATCATGTCTGGAACTATTTGAAAGTTTAGTTCAATGCAGCACTAACTATGCAAGTTTCTGGTGCTTGGACCAGTGTTCCTAGGAGTGAGAGACTATGCCAATTGTGTGGAGAGAACTGTATGAAATAGCTAAGCATCTTCTACTGTCATGCCCCACTTTATCTGCATTGAGATATCGTTTTATTAAGGCAGCTAGCTTGCAAGGGAAACATGACTATGTTGCCGGAAAGACATGTATTTTACTGATGAATGGAAATAATGATGCTTCCATCTTACATTTCATAACATTTTGGAAATAAATTATGATAATCTTAAAAATCTTAGATTGAAAAGTTTTTTTCTTTTTTTTCAACTCTATTACATGTTTTGATGATTTTTTATTCTTTGATTTTAATTTTATTTTCTGTTGGATGTGTTTGTTATATGGATTAAAAAATAAAAAAACAGACATGGCTTAAATTTAGATATCAAAGTGCTATCAGGCTGCTAGGGTACACAACTTTAAGAATTTGAGTGAGAGGTGCAAATGATGAAAAAAGCCAACTCTGCTGTTGGAAATGTGTGTTCGGGCCGCAGCTCAGGAATGGACATGTGACCTTTTACCCTGCCCTGCTGCCTCTGCAGGGAAGTCACGGGGGGATGTCAAGAGACTGTTGCAGCAAAGGGAAGTAAGTGCACTATGGTTTTGTCATGGAGAACTATGAAAGGGGTTTGTCTGATTAGTGGGCATCCCGTTCAGAAACATGAATTACCTGCATCATTTTAGAAAAAGAGAAATTAGGTTTCCCACCCTCACTGATGGCATTCTGTCACAACACCCTTGTGCTGTCAATCCGCAATGAGCTACACATTGCCCGTTTCAAAGATTCCTTTGGGTTTTGAGCTTCTTGCTGCTTGTTGAAGTGCACAGTGTTTGCCTCCTTTCAAAAAATTCTGGACTCAGACCTGACCCTGCAGAAAGCACATGGAAACCTTGGTTAATGCTGTCAAGCCACCAGAAGAACATTCAAGTAACAATGAAAGTCCAACTCCATACCTTTTTAAGAAAGATACATCTGAGCTTGAACTTTCCTATAAAGTCTATTCGGAAACATATGCGTGTCTTCCTACAGAGAGTGTCCCTTTCATCCAAAACGACTGCCTATTGTGTGGATTTCCTTACAGAGGAGGGTTGTTAGCGGCTTTAGTAGTGTGTTTATATTTTTAGTTGACAAGACTCCTTTTTGTTAGAGAATCTTGTTTGCATGTTTACTTTATTTTGGTGCCACAGTAACTTTGTTGTTTGGAGGCTTCCTTGCTGGCTTGAATATTACAGCCTGCCTTCAACCCATGCTTTCTTCGAGAGGTGCAGTACGTTTTCCATTCGAATTGTGCCTGTTTACCTCTATGATTGAGACAATTACTGGTGTATTAACAGTGTGTGGGCTCAGTAGGAGTTTAGAAACCACTTCTCATCCCTGAACTCGAGCAGAACAGAAGTCATTTTATCACAACTGTCCCCCTTTAATATATGCACTGTTACATTTATATAAAAGTACCTTGTCTCTGGTGGAGATTGAGCTGGTGCGAGCAAAGTACATATGTACTATTGTTTCTTTATTTACATGTTTAATATATACTATTCTTCTTACTAGCCATAGCTAAGCATCTAATATTGTGTGGAAAATTGGGAGGCACTAAAAAAAAATAAAATTAATTATTTGAGGTTAGTAGTTGGGTAAGTGTGCATACTGTTCAGTTTTGGCATTGTAATGCCAGAATTCAACTTTAATAGGTAGGCATACTCTTGCAGAAGGGTAGCGCTTTAGTGTAAGGGGATATTCTACTCACAAATACCAACCATGCACATAGCATATTATTTTATTTATTTATTTATTGATTTATAGGGCGCCGAAGCCCTCAGGCATCAGGGCGCACAAACAAAAACACAGTGGACAAACATAAAGGCACAGGACACAAGCGCAGGAAGAACCAGCATGTTAGGCAAACAGCATTAGTTGAAGGTAGAACTTAAAAGATTTTAGATGAATAGAGCAGTCTTCAGTTTCCAAAGAAAGATATTGTATTCCTTTATCAGCCTAAGCTCCAGGTGCAGGGCATTCCAGATCTTCACAGCCCTGATAAGGAAAGTTCTTCCCAAGCAATTGATGAGAGAGAATTTCTGAGTTTTTACCAACACCAAGGTGGTTGAGCGTAGTTTCCTCGGTGGCTCATAAAGAGAGACTAGGTCCTTATTATAGTTTGGAGCAATGCCAAATAGTGCTCTGTGGGATAGTGAAGCAGCCTTGAATTCTAGCCGAGTTGTAACCGGGAGCCAATGAAGATCTTCCGGCTTTCCGAGATATGCTGTCTTCTAGATTTCTTTGTAATAATGCAGACTGAATGATTTTGAAGGATTTGCAGGGTGTGAATGTTTTTTATTGGCTCCGACTGACAGAGTATTGCCATAGTCTAATCTAGATAGAATCACAGCACGAGCAACCGAGGAGAATTTGGGTGCTGACAGGAAGGGGTGCAGGTTTCTCAGCAGCCGAAGATAGTATGATCCATTCTTTACTGTCTGATTGATTTGGGCATCTGCACTGAGTAACGGGTTGAGATAGAAGCCTACAACCTTAACGCTCTTTGAGACCGTGATTGGACAGCCATGGATAGAGAATGATTGATAGAGTGTAATTTTACTTGAGCATGCTTGGTACCAAAATCCAGCAACTCGGTCTTATCTCCATTTAGACAAATCCAGTTCTTACTCATCCAGGTCTCTGTGGCGATAGGAGGTGGTCTGACGAAGATTTATGTCCTTGGCATAATCCCCTGATAACTCATGTACTAGCTGTGTGTCATCAGCATAGTTTGGGAAATACACTCCAAGCTCATCCAACATATAACAGACAGGTTGGATATAAAGGTTGAATAGCAGAGGGGGCATGCATGGTCCCTGAGGAACTCCATTAGAAATGGGGAGATGGGAGAGTTGGCTTCGCCCCAACACACCCGGATTGTGCGATTCAGAAGGAATGATTTCACCCATAGAATAGATTCAGGGTTGCAATGGACCTGTTTCTCTTATACAAGCAAGGGTTGATAGAGGAGATCGAAAGCCGCTGCTAAATCCAAAAGAACCAACAAGCCAGAGCGACCAATTTCTGAGATTTCCAGCATATGTGTCTGTAATTCTAGCAAATCAGTCTCAGTACCATGATGAGGTCTGATACCAGACTGTCTCGGGTGCAAGATATTACATTTCTCAACAAATGCTTGCATTTGATTGGTGGCACTTTTATCAAATACCTTAAGGAGGCAGTGTCAATTGGTAATGTGATGAAGGTTACCTGGGTCATTTTTTTAATTTTTCTTTTTTTAATTTTTTAGTCGTAAAACAACTTTTCAAATTATTTACACAGTACATACCAAAATTCATCCTAAGCTCATAATACATGTAATTTTCCATCATCATCATCCATGATAGAGATAGAACATAAAATAAAATATCACATAATCACCAGTTAGAATAATAAAAGAACAGTTACTGATAATAATGACACTTCCTAATGAATCAACCACATTAGAACGAAGGTCATAGAATAAAAAAGCAAAAAGAATGAAATACTACATCACAAGCATCACAATTAACTCCCTTATTCCTGGAATAAAATTGAATCACAGTTGTCATTGGTTTATGATTTACGAAACACGATTTTCATCCTCACTTAGGAGGGTGTCCGGCAATACCATGTCTAAAAATTGGACAATTGCTATTTGTATTGAAGTTCTAGGGTTGGAGAAAAGTGTTTGCCATTTTTTAAATTGGGTTAGGTGATTCTGAAGCATCAATTTATCCTTGAAGCATCTGCTTCTTGCCTCACTTACTGCTTCGCAATCTGTCAACAAATGTTGCACAGTTTCCATCTGATTTGTGTTCTCACAGTACCGGCACTAGTTTTGCTCATTTGAAATAATTTTTCTCCTACATAATATGTCACGAGTGATGTATAAATTCAACCTAAATCTCATACTTCCTCCTGAGTTGAGGGCACAGAAATTTTTCAAGATAAGTTGCCATTATCCCATGCTTCTTCAATCCAAACAGGAGAACATTGAAGTCTTTATATGTTGTACATTTTATTATGTTTTCTACCCAGTCATACTGAAATATTTTAACTTTTGCTCGATTGGGATTCAATATGAGTAAATCAATGGATATGGCTGCATCACTAAGAGCATCTAAAACATGATTACGCCATTTCCGCGGAAAGAGGTTGTTTGACGTAAGTAAATTGTGAGCTACAACCTTCAGAATAGTTGGAGTCTCTAGGCCAGTTAGCGCATTGTTTCCACACCACCTGTGAATAAAGAGATGTGAGACCCAGCTCAAAGTGAATCAACGCTATGGGTGTACATGTTGGGAGTTGTATTACTTGCTTCCAATAGGAGGACTTTATGCCATCTCAGACACCATATAATAAGATGGGTGTTACCTTCATGTGTTTCATTGAAAACTTCCCAAACTTGCGAAGTATTCGCGATTGAGATACCAATGACTGTAGCTTATTTCTTACTTCGCACTTGTATTGTGATAGTGTCTTTTTATGTTACATGATTACACCTAGATATTGATATTGGTCAACAATATGAATTTTGCTGCAATTGCCATTTATGATTGCTTGCCTTAAAATTTCTCTTCGGGTTACAGATGACTATTTGAGTTTTTTGTGGATTGATGTTAAGGTTGTTAGCCTGAGCATAACTGCCAAGTTGTTCTAGCATGTTTTGCAATCCCTGTGGGGTCTGTGATAGTAGAACTAAGTCGTCCGCATATAACAAATACGGGACTTTTTTCCTACCTATCTTACGGGGATCTCCTAAACAATTGGTCAAAGATTCACCGATTTCTAATATATAGAAATTAAACAGGAAGGAGGCCATGGCACATCCCTGCTTTAAACCCCTTTGAGTGACTATCCTTGGTGATAGTATCCCATCAAGGGTTATGCGCACTTGCATGGATGTGTTTGAGTGGAGCAGTGTAATTAAGGATAACAAGGTGTGAGGACAATCATGTTCGCTGAATTTAAGAAAGAGTCGATCACGATCAATTGAGTCAAAAGCGGCTCTGAAATCAATAAATCCCAGATATAACGGTTGTCTTTGCGCTAGTTGTTGGGCTTGCACCATAGTAAGAGCGAAAATATTTGGGATAGTCCCCAAACCTCTCACAAAACCTGACTGGAACGGATCTCACAATGATTTCATTTCAACCCACTCATTCAGTTCTCTCAGTAAGATTCTACAGAAGATTTTTCCTGGGGCGTCCAATAATGAGATCGGGCAATAACTATTTGGTGACAGTCGGTCGCCCTTTTTATAAACTGGTACCGTTATTGCTTGAGTCCATGTAGGTGCTAATTTTTGATGATAATTGACAGCGGTAAAGATGTGAAAGAGAATGGAAGCCCATAACTCAGGGTGCCTTTGCATGGCAAACTTGGACAAACCATCCGGGCCAACTGCCTTGGACTTACTGGCAGTTGTTATAAATTGCAGCATCTCCGACTCATCGAACGAAAGGTTGAAGGGAGCTAGGATGCCAGATGTGTGCGAGGAGGTGCTATTAATTGGTGCCGCATAGAGTTCACTAAAATGCAAAATCCATGTATGTGTATCAACTGCAGAGGACTGAATACAGACCTGATGCTGTTCAAAGTCTTCATTCAAAGCCGCCCACATTTTAGAAATGTTTTTATAGCAAGCGTTTTTAACATTTCAGCTCCATCTTTCTGATAAAGCAATCCTTGATGACACTTAACCCAGTTCTTAAAGCTGTTACGCAACTTCTTTACCATTTTCGTTCTGATGGCGGGGGGATGCCTGGCGAGCTTCCTTACCTCTGCCCGATAGGCAGTTTTTCTCATACGTACCAAATTGTGAAATGTGTGTAAGTGACTCTGTTGCGAATTAGTAAGACATTTTGTCTGCTGAAATATTTGAAGCATATTGCTGTACACAATGCCAGAGTTATCTGGCATATCACCCTTGTTCATATTTGACTCTTTAAGGAGCTCGCATAAATACATTAAGGCATCCTCCGACGATCAGAGACGACACCTGCCTGAGTTTGTTACTAAACATCCCTTAGTTGTTTTCTTTTCACCATGATCACCTTGCATTTGAACATTAAATTTGGTGGTCAACATATTATGGTCACTGCTTCTGAGGTTATAACAGTGAAATCTTGAACGTTTGGCCACAGAGTCGCATTTACATAGATGTAATGTATAGTTGACGACACAGATCCTCTGTGCCAAGTCGGAGCAGCTGGTATGTCAGATGTAAAAGCTCCATTCAGAACATGCAGACCTCTATATTGTACTAGTGCTCTCCAGCGTATATTTCTTTGATTAGCTTGCTCGTTCACGCTTTCCAAGCATCTTAAGTTTAGATCGCCAGCGAGAATGAGAAATCTAGATTGCCGATCACCAGTCACAATGTCTAATAGACCATTCAGGTCTCTGAAGAAACAGTCATCACTTATTGCCGCCGAGTTCCAATACAAATTTAACACGGCAAAGTTATCAACAGGAGTGCAGACTTTGATCAATATCATAAATTCATTGGGTATAGCCCACAGTTGTGAGGATAGGTCATTTTTTTCCCTAAAAGCTGTAAGGAGTCCAGACATTGGCCTACCCATAGTCGTTCTAATGGCTGGATTTAAAAACACCTCATAACGATCCCAAATTGGAGGTGCAGTCAGCCAAGTTTCTTGCAAAAGCACCAAATCATGGCTGTTTAACTGATGTTGATCATTATTAGCTAGATGCTTGTGACCCCTAGTGTTCCAAATGACCAGGGTAAGCTTCTGCAAACTTTTTGGGCTTAGCTATCTTCGCTCAGTATTGTGCGAGCAAGAGCAAGGTATATTGAAAGTGAAATTATCTTTTGTTCTATTAGACATTGAATGTTCAGTCTGATCTAGATTAGATTGCAGTCTCTGAGGTAAGGACACATGGGGCAGTTTGCCGCTCTTCATTAAATCTCCTTGCAAGATAGAATGATCGATAGTGAGATCAAAGCCCAGTGCAGCCAAGGAATCTTTAGACTGCCAAATAAAATTTTGCACCACCCTGGATTATATCCAGAGCCTCACTGTATGTAAGTTCTTATTCTCCACAAACTCCACCAATGCTAAATGGGCAGATACAATGTCTTCCAACTGCGGGATGTCTGAAAATATCGCCATCACTGCTCTCCGATTTAAATCGTATTGAGTGATTGGGGGTGGTTTACAGGCCAAAATTAATGAAGGAGGAGCAGGTTTCACCTTAAGGGGAGTGCTTTTATCAGCCAAAGTTTTTTTATTGTTTTTTTTAGTTTCAATTCTTTCCTTGCCCAATATGGGAGTAGATTGTAAGTTCCCTAATGCACCCTCAATTAGTCGTATGATAGCACATGACAAATCATTCAAGGGAAGTGTGTCATTCCCTCGTGCATCGACCATGAGACATTCATCTGAACAGACATTTCCTTTTTTAGAGGACTCAAGAACTGTTTTTTTGGAATCTGAGGGTAAGTTCATTTTGTCTAACCTTGATTGTGATGCCTGTTCTAGTACTGAATTCAAACCACTCTGAGTCTGAATATCTCTACTCTCAAAGCATTCATAGGCTCTCTTAGATATTTCAATCTGAGGTTGAACATGACTAGACATGTAAGCATCAACCGCTTTCCTAATTTCAGATCTGTCATGATCAGCACTTGACATAATCTCACTATTAGAGTTCTTACTCACATTTGGTTTAGGAATATTAGAATTTACTAGTTCACAAGGTGGAGGGGGGCTAGTGGTATTTTGAGACTTTAACGCCTGTAAGAGCTCATCCAAAGGAGGATATTTCAGTGCTTGAACAGGCTGGAAATGTAATTTCTCCATTTTCTTTTTGATGAGCATTTGCTGACCATACCTTTTCTTAATGGCCTCAGAGGTGAGTATTTGATTCTTTTTAGGAAGCGTGATAGCTTTCAAAAATTGTTTGGTGGCAGAGGCTCCTGTGTGTTTAAAAGAGCATTCATTTTTTGATAACTTTAAATTCATTTTCTTGGCCTTCTTGATTCCCTTATTCACTACTTGAGGTATTGACTCCTCACAGGAAGTCATTGCTTTCAAGTTTTTCTTATTTTTTTGTTTGCAAACATCTGGAATTCCCGGCATAAACATCGGGTATAGTGCACCTTTGGAAACCACAGCTGATTTAATCGGTGGATCTGTGTTTGTGTCATTAGACAAATTTGAAATACATGTTAATGGGTGATATATGATTGAGGCAATGTATGGTAACGCACTGGTTGTTCTTCCACTTTCACCATTCTCCACAGCGGTCACACTGAAATTGCCTTGCTCAGAGACTTTATCAGTCTGGCATGCTATAGAATTGGTGACTGTCTTTAGTGACAAACTCTTGTAGTAGGAAACCATCTGTAATTGAGTTTCACTATTAGATGAGTCATATAGTGTTAACATTTTCTGCATAAGTGTTTCTTGCATTATCATTCAATTGTCTATGGTTTGATATATTTTCCCTAGTGCCTGGATAGCTAAATTCATAGCCTATAATGCGATATTTATAGATGACTCACTTTTTTCCGAACAAAATGATGTATTCATTCCCTGTGAGTTGGTCTGTACGACACTTGTCTCTGATATAGAGATAGAGGAAACAGTTTCTATGGAGGTGTGGGTCACCTCAGAAAACATTATAGGGGATTTGGATTTTCAGACATTATTTTGTTTGAAAAGACCGGGACATTAAGATCCAGGTCAATTACCGCTACATCATTAGCGCTTGGGGTCAGATAAATGGGTGCAATGGGTTGGACAGTCGCAGGTATATTCTCGAGTAAGGCAGTGTCTGATATAGATTGACATGACAGAGTTTTCTAGAGTTGCACTCTTGGTGTGCATTCCAAGGCATGTGGTAACATAACCATTTCTTAAAGCACAGGACTGGAAGAGGCAGCACTAGGAACCTTCTTTTCCTCTATAAGCTGTTCTTTCTCCAATCTAGACTTTACTCTATGCGCTGATAGAGAACCACTACCAAATGACGACCCAAGCGGTAAGTAGGCCAACTTTACCACTATGGTGTAAACTACGTTTACACCATGGTGGATGGCGGATTTACCGCCCCATTCCAAGGTGAGTGAGGCGGTAAATCCCCATTTCCCATTTTACCCTTCCCCATTCCGATTTTTGCCCCTTAGGGCATAATGGGAGTGGGGAAGGCGCTAATTAGCACCAAGGCGGTTTAGCGCCATGGATTTTAACGGCTGCTAAAAGCAGCCGTTAAAATCGGAATCAGGCGTTAAGGGTTAACGACGGCGTTAACCCTTAACGCCTGAGTTGTAATGAGGCCCCATATGTCCATATTGGGCAGCCCCCCCTTTAATATCTTTGGGTCTGATAGGTGTTGAATTCATATTCGAGGAGGTTTGCTGCAGATCTCCATGATTTTCCGTTGCTGTTGCCGACCTAATAGACAGCGGCATTCCAGTTTTTAAACTGAATGCTCTCATTATAGCAAACGTGTTAATAGGGAGCTAGACCACGTCCCCCGCACTTATTTATACCTAAATAACACTGAAGTTTTAAGTACCACAAGATAAGCCTCCCGCCTCGACGAGGAGAAGAGACAAAGAGGTACTTGTGGTACTTGCTTGGTGCGTGCGAGCTGGTGCACGCGCACGTCTGTATTTGAGGACGGCGTTTAAGAGGGAGTGGCTTCACACACTGCACAAAGATAAATGAGTGTTATATTAGTAAGGATTGCCCAACTTAAAGATTTTTAAACGTTTTTAACGTCTATAGTTCTTCCCAAGAACGGTGCTTTACCGTCAATCCAAAAGCAGTCGCACGTAGAAAGCTGCAACAAACAAAGGCAGCAGCTGATCCAGGATCCACAAGCAGCATCCCGAGGCAAAGAGGTACGTGTGGTACTTGCTTGGTGCGCGCACTACCTTGGTCATTAGGGTCAAGTCCTGGCTTTTTTTAATCAGACGGGTAATAGTAGCTTTTTTTATGGAATCGGGGACTTGATTGTTAGAAAAAGAGGAGGTCAGAAGGTGGGCGTGTTAAATGGCCCATTATTTTGATGGGTGTATGTCTGACCACAGATGACAAGAAGTTTACTAATGAACGGATCCAGGAAGGGAGGAACAAGAAGCTCATGTTTCAAGGGCAGTGACGGCATCAGGGCCTTTCGGCTTTTTCAGTTGAAAAGGGCCATGAGCCTCAGGGATGCCCAGCAACTGCCCTATTAGCAGCCTTATAACACAGCAATATATTTATCTCTATATAACTTTTGTTCTGGGGCTTACTTTACAAGCTGCATTTGCAGGAGCCCTTGTGGTTGTCACTTCCCTTGGGGTATATAGAAGTGTTATCACCTCATCACCTTGTCACACCAGTACCTCCACAGCAGGCACTTACTGACATAGAAGGATTTATAGATTTTCAGTGGGTATTTCCTGTTTCAGCACCCTACTGCCTGGCCATCTCGTGATAATTGTCGGCCTGGTGTATTTCTTTGTCATTTCATTGGGTAAAATTGATGTGACCTCATTTCCTGTGATTTCATCATTATGCTACTTGCTATTTTTGAAACTTTAAGATTCATACAGATTTTTGGTCACAGAATGTTGACATGTATGCACCCCATCACCAAGATAATATAAAGCATAGGAAGAGTCAACCCTATTGTGCCACAACTGCAGTGGTAGAACGATGATATAGGAAAGACCAAACAAAGAAATTAATATTGGGGACAAAAATGCCAACAAACAGCAGTCGAGGACAACTCTAGTTGTTACATTACAAACAAAACGAGCTTGTGAAGGAAACATACTAGCCAAATAGCAGTTGGCATTCTCTGCAGTAATGTGGAAAACAATGATTCAAAAATCTCAGTAACAAGTCAGTATCACGTAGCACAAAACGTAAAACCAACAAAATAAAAAGAACGATCATGAAAAATGATGCACCATCTTACAGCCAGGTAGCCAAAGGGAATAGTCTTACCGGGCATAAGAAGCAATCAGAGGTTGAATTCATGAAGGTAAAGCAAACAGGTGTGCAAAACAGTATTCTCCTGTGGACATGACACTGCATGGAGGAACTCCTCCACCACTTCTACTTAGAGCATGCAGATGACGTAATTAAAAAGAAGACAGTAGCATGGTAATATTGCACCATAGGCCATAACTTCTCCCTGCCCTTGATCAGTCTTTCTAGCATTTTCAAGCGCTGTCTCTTGCTTCATCTTCATGCTCTGCCAAATCCTGACGCCTGCATGTCCAATGTGGTGCCAAGGTGTGATCCTAAACAGGTAGATGGCCAGGTCCTCATCACCTTATATCTCATGTCCATTAGCTTGAAAGCCCTTGTCCAAATGCACCAGGAATACCAGCAATCGACCCACTCTCCTCATGGATGTGATTTCAATATTCCTTTAATCCCCATACCCTTAGCAGCAGAAGGACCTTTCCCAAAAGGAACACATCAACTGCTTCCCCAAACTCTTTTTACCTCCTTCCCCAGTGTATAGAACCCTCATTGTTATCATTTGCCCACCAAAAAGAGCCTGAACACCACCGGACATGGCAGCGAATAATTGTGAATTCACAGGCTTAAATATCAAAATGCAAAACCAACATGAAATATCATTCCAGTTTTGAATTTGAGTTTACTTAAAAACAAGGTGTCCTTTTGAATTGAAATTACTTAATTGAAGGCAGTGATGGGGATCAGAAGCAGTCCTAGTGTAAAGTGCCTTTACATATGAGCATCTGTGGACAGAAGGACATACCAGGTGACAAATGGCTTAGAATAGAAACCATGAAGAGGGACTGGAGGACATATGAATATGTTTTTAAATTGAGAGCACACGCTTCATGGAAGGCCCTCAATCTCTAAAAAGGCTTTGGGTCTCCAGCACAAACATCCATGCTTAGCCTACCAGCACCTACTCCCCAGAAGCTTCAGTTCACCCGGCCTTCTTTCCAGGTCTGGTGCGTTCGATGGGCACAGACTCTGGGATGTAGGTCACAAATGGGAAGTCCTACTCTTTTTTGCCGTTTCTGATGTTGTCACCTCCACATCTACTCCACATGAGAATAGTCCAATTTACAATTCCCCGGCCTCAGTACATACCACCTCCCCATTCGGACAAGATAGGTTCTCTTTGTGTGTGGCCCAACCATCCCAAAACACAACACCTTTAGAGAAAGGCGTGAACCCTGAAACCCCATTCTCTGTCCCAAAGCAGTTCCCGCTAGGTCAACAAGCATGGCATGGGAGGGCACCTCATGCAGACAGGGTGGCAATTGGCCGTGGCTCAGCTGAGCCCTGACAGTAGTGAGCTGACACAACTGATATGCCAGATTGATGCTGCTTTGTGGTGACAGCGACCTGAGAGCAGAACACGGCATGATACACCGATCTTTATAATATTGTGTGCAGGCGTAGTACAGCAGCTAGAGCAGACCTAGCATCCCCTGTCAAAGCAGCAATAATCGCCTGTGGCACGGGCCGTGCAGGCAATGGGATTTCCTGACTTCTAATGGGAAATTAAGGGAGATCTCTCGAAATTAAGGCACACATCCACCTTTCCTGTCAGTCCCTGTGCAAAAGGTCTGCACATTGACCCCCACAATGACAGTGTTTGATACAGCTTGCTTCCCATGTCATGTATGTTTCTGCACACCTGGTAGAGCTTCATGTTTGTGCTCGTTCTTTCTTGTTACCCCCTGTACTAGGAACCACCTCACCCCTGAAAAAAAGTACATTATCAAGGGTAATCCCATCAGATAGCTCAGCAGGTTTACGACTTGCTGCTGCAATTCCTTTGTGATTTGCTGGTGCAGGTTTGAATCATGGCAATACAAACTCAGCCTTTCATCCTTCCAAGTTCAATAAAAGAGTACCAATTTCAGT
Organism: Ambystoma mexicanum; assembly: GCF_040938575.1. NCBI lineage: Eukaryota > Metazoa > Chordata > Amphibia > Caudata > Ambystomatidae > Ambystoma > Ambystoma mexicanum. The sequence continues at coordinate 1,047,450,105 of NC_090924.1, forward strand.
TGGATGATAATTGTATGTAAATATGTTTTATGTGCAGCACTGTGGCAAAAGCGCAATAAAAATAACAATTCATTATAATCATTCAAAGCAGCCCTAAAAAAAACTCCTTTCCCTGGAAGGATCCTCTGCTCTCACTCATGCTTACGACCCTTGAACTCCCTTACATGCTATTCTCTCATTCTCTCGACTATTGCTCGACTATTGTATATTTTGTATATTGTGGTCAAAATACCACTGCATGCCCATAGCATAAATTGTTATTTATACATTGCTGTGCACTGATCACCTGGTCACCCTCTGAACTTGGGCCTAGGTTCCTCTATGTTCAGTTGCCCTCGCACTGTCTCCGGGCTCCCCAGCACTTAAGGGTCTGTATCTGCAACCCGACAGTCCCTTCTCTCTGCATTTATGAGCCACCCGCAGGCTGCACTTGTGAGTGAACTGCCCCGCTCCATTCCCCTCTCCCCTGGCACTTCTCCCCTTCCCTCTTCGCTGCACTTTCGCAATCTGAATGACACAAGGCCTAATAAGATTTGTATTGTGTTCTCCCTTTGTTTCCCCCTCCTTGTCTTGTCACGCCTAGAAACACTTGTGTACAGGCACGTTATAAATGCCACATGATATCATATCATATAATATCATAATTCCAGATCCATGCACTGTACATATGCTGTACACATATGTTGAAGCGCCTTTGAAACAGCCGTAAAACAGGAGGTAGCAGCCCCTGAATACACACACAAAAAAAGGGAACAGAAGGTAGACCTTGAAATCTAATGTGTTAACTAGACCCTACACCAGTGTTTTAAATTAACATAAAAATTATGCCATCTGTAAACAGGACACAGTCACTGCAGACCAGGGTGAGAAGACTAGTCAAACGCAGGGTTATGTAAAGGAACTCCCATAAATGACCAGCCTCAACCTAAGAGGATTTTGCCTCACACACCAATATCACTGTTCCAATGAAGTTCCTAGCAGGACTCAGGAACTCCAAGAAGGCCAGGCCAGGCCTTTGGCACTCAGGGACGCTGTGTTCAAAATCCCACCCTCAGTTAAATGTTCACATATTATCTTCTAGTTTTCCCTTATATAACACCTGGCTGCTTGTGGCTGTTTGGGGCTTAGGGAGTAAGCAGAAGGGCCTGTGTTTTTTGGGCATGTCGTCTACGTGCCTTGGCTCACCATGATAATGTGGAAGGCTCAACTCTGACCCCTGTAGAGAAATAAACAGGCTTTGTTTATTTGAAAAAATTATATGATAAAGCTGGGAGGTACGACTATGCCTTATAGTAAGGAAATTCGCGACGCCAAGAGAAGGCTCAGAGCAAAGATGCGGGGGCTCAGGGGACAAAATATAGCGTGCACTATCTATTATGATAAAGTCAGAAAAGCTAAAAACAAATATAGAGCTAGCATTAGAAATATCAGAAATACAGAGAGGAACGTGAGAAACCAGAGGCTGGTAAAAACCATCTGCTCTGGAAACTCGCGTAACATATGGCAGTTACTGAAAGAGAACAAAGAGAAGGTCAAGGGCCAGCTGGACAATCCTATTGGAGAGGTAACCTGGGTAAGATTTCTTTTGGATCGTAACTCAGGAGAAGCAGATGTGCCAATAACCACAACCAGGAAGAATTACTATCCCCCGCCCTTTGAGCCCTCTGAGGAGGCCATTCTTAACAAAATAGCAACCTTGAAAGCTTCTAGAGCACCTGGCCCTAATGGCCTAGCGAACGTGGTCATTAAGAACCATCCTACATTTTGGGCTTCTCTCCTCTCCATACTCTTTAAAAAGATTTTAGCACAGGGGAAGATTCCTTGCACATGGCAAACGGCGATATTGGTGCCGGTGTATAAAAAAGGTTGTCGTATGGACCCAAACAATTATAGACTTCTTTCCATGTTGGATATCACGGGAAAACTTTTTGCCGCGCTTTTGCTTACAGAATTGCAAAACTGGGCTGAACAGGCTAATATTCTTAGCAGGTTCCAATGTGGATTCCGTCGGGGTTTCTCTACCACGCACAATTTGTGGGTGATGGATACACTCCGAACTCGGGCGTTCAATAAGGGACAACCCCCGCTCTACGCCCTCTATATTGATTTTAAGGCTGCATTCGACTCTATTCCAAGAGCCAGGCTATGGAAGAAACTTGAAGCCATGGGTTGTCCGCCTAGTCTCCTGTACTATCTTAGACAGCTGCATTATAATACCATGGTATGCCTCAGATTAAACCAAGAGGGCTCCCTGACTAGACACGTGAGACAAGATAGAGGGGTAAAACAGGGATGCGTTACAGCGCCACTTGTGTATAATCTTTATGTACATGATATTCCAATGGCGCTGGCCGAGGTGAATAACTGCCCCCCAAAAATAGGGGACGTACCGTGCGCAGTGTTGGCATATGCAGACGATTTAGTCATCTTTGACAACACTGTTGCTGGTATTAGGCGCTCAGCGGTGGCACTATGGGAGTATGCTAAGATCAATGGGCTAACGATTAACCTGGATAAGACTAAAGTTATAAGATTCACGAAGAAAAAAGTTTCACGTGTTGAGCTCTGGGTGCAGAATAATAACATACTATATTCCCCCGCCTATCGTTACCTCGGAGTTGAAATTGAACCATGGGGTGATTATTCCCTGTGCAGACAAGGTAGGAGAATAAGGGCGCAGCAAGTAACAGCTCTCGTTGCGTCATTCACCCGTAGGCAGGCTGGTTTCACATTATGGGGGACCAGACACCTGTACATACAGGTGTTTGCACCGATGATCACGTACGGGCTGGAAGCCCTGACCTCATTTGACCTAGCCTGGCTTCAAGTGGTGGAGGGAAAATTTTGGCGACGCATACTGGGGTTACCCCCGAGTGTCCCTATGGCCTTGATAAGACTTGAATTGGGTTTACCTTCACTTAAAGCAATGGTGCTTAAAAAAAGGGTGAGCTTCTATCTCAAGATGAAGAGCAGCTCTCCCAATCCTCTATTGGCTATCATATATTTAGAAGTAAGCAAAAAAGATACTTCTTCCCCTCTTCAGAAAAGTATGATCCAATTATTGAGAGATATTGGTTGGACAAATAGAGGGACGACCGTTTCCCAGGAGGTTTTAGTAGCCCTGGGGAAAAAGGTAGATTTATGGGATTGGTTGGAGAACTTTTCTCATCTAGGATGTTTAAAGTCATGTGCTTTTGTAAAGTATCGACTGTATAGCTATATGAAACCTCAGGCCTATCTGCATTTATGCCCCTCTGTAAGGCTTAGACGGTTTATTATTCTTTTCCGTCTGGAGCAATTACCAACCTTCTATAACGTGGGATCGAGGGAAAAAATTGCAACGGCTGATAGAATATGTCGTCTATGTGCTCTTTCGGAATGCCTGGAGACGGCCAAGCACCTACTGACTGAATGCTCTATAATGAGATCCTCAATTGCTAAATACCTTGGAGAATTTGCTCACAACCTGGAATCTATACCCGAAAATCAATTTTGGTTATATTGCACTAATACATCTAATATGCACCTTTTTATTGCATTATACAATGTATGGCTACAAATTGAAAAAGTGCTAGGCATTATGATTTAAAATGACTAAAAGTGTTTTTATATGAAGGTTCTATTAAGATTTTGGACTCCGTTAAAGATGTATGTTCTTAGATATATTTATAATTCACTTTTTCTTTTATCTACACAAATGCATAAAGTGAAATTTTAGTTTCATTTTCTTTCTTTTTCTGGCTATGTAAATGTAATATGTGTAAAGTTTGAATTTTTTCAATCTGTATCACATTAAAGATTATTATTATTATTATTATTATTATTATTATTATTATTATTATTATTATTATTATAGCACTGTGACACTGTGAAAGGCTCAAAGTCTGACGAATGCCAAGCAATTGACAGGTTTGGGTCTACCACCTTACACAGGAACATAAACATAGGGTTTTGGTTAAAAAAAAATACTTTTGGTAAACATGACATAAGAAGGAAGCAAAAATAAATCAATGTTGTTTTGGCTGGCTTTTCAGGGAGTAGAAGGATTTTGCCATCTGTGTTTTCATGGGCATGGCTTCAACTTGCCTTGGCTCACCCCGAGATGAATACATTCTAGACGTACCAGCTAGCATGGCAAACATGTTTCTCCAGCTGTCTCTCCTTTCGGCGCGGCACCCCATAGAATACAGTTGAAAACCACAATAGATTTGATCCAATTGTATGTTATGTTATGGTATTAGGTTTCTACCGTGCCAAACCCATAGGCATCTGGGCGCCGAGAGACAGAAAAATTGATGAGTGGGTTGCTTAGAGCAATATATTCTAGTTAAAGAGGATCGTATTCAACTGCTTCCGGAACCCAAGATGGTTCTCTGTTTTTCGTAACTGTGAAGGTAGGGCATCCCATGCTGTAGCACACTGAACATGGAAGGCCCGGCCTAGACCACGGGCTCGTTTTACCCACTATAATTCCAACAGAAAGCCCTCAGCTGATCTTACATGTTTCTTAGGATTATGATGTTAGCCTTATCCTTCGGATCTGCTGGAGCATTACCAAAGATGCATTTATGGCAAGTGTTTAACAGTTTAAACTGAATGTGCGCTGCCACTGGGAGCCAGTGTAGTATTTTCCTAGCTGCACTTGTTGGCTCCGAAAGTTTCATCTGAAAGATGATCCATGCTGCGGCATTCAGAATTTTCTCTAGTTGTTGAATATTGGCTTTATTAGCACCTCCCAAAAGTGTGTTGCAGTAATCTACACGTGGGAGGATCACTGCTCTCGCAAGTTTAATGCGGTTCTCTATTGAGACTAGGGGTGCCACTTGCCTGCGTACCTTAAGGTGGTAGTTGGTACTTGCAGTAAGCGCTGTTACATGTGCTTCACAGTCCAGACTTTCCTCCATGTAGGTACCCAGTGTCTTAACTTTCTGCACCATTTTAATTTGGCTGCCATTGATAGTAAAACTGGCATACCTCTGATCTAGATTTGGTTGAGCCTGCCGAGGACCGAATAACATCAATTCGGTCTTGGCCGCGTTTAAACAGAGACAATTTGTGGACATCCAGTATTTTATGATGTGATAGGCTGTGGCCAACATCAGTTGGTCCTTTACATGATTTCCAGAAATTTCTAGGACCAATTGGAAATCATCGGCATAATTGCAGAAAAATATCCCAAGTAGCTCTGAATCATCACACAGGGGAAAGATGTAAATATTGAAAAGCAAGGGGGGAAGACATGGCCCCTGGGGGACTCCACATGTTATGATCTGTGACTCAGAAGCACAGTCACCCCAATATTCGCAACTGGCGGCCCTCTAAGAAGGACCTGAGCCAGGTGATAGCATCTTTGGAGAGGCCTCCGACAGCAGACATCTGATCAAGCAGTATTTTGTGATCTTGCAAGTCGAAGGCTGCTGATAGATCTAACAACATCAGCAGCCCGGACTTACTATGTTCCAGTGTTGAGAGCATGTGTATCTGCAAGTCCACAAGTGCACTTTCTGTGCCATGGAAATTCCTGAAACCTGATTGTTTCCTGTGTAATCTGCCGGTGGTCTGAACATGGGATTGCAGTTGTACCATAGCTGCTTTATCGATAAGTTTGAGAAAAAACAGGGTATTAGTAATGGGCCTTAAGTTTGCTGCGTCTGAGGGGTCCTGTCATACTTTTTTTAGCAGAGGTGTGACTGCTACACTTTTGATTAACTAGTGAATAACACCAGTTCGAAAAGACGAGTTTGAAAATCTACAGAGAAATGGTACAAACAGGTCCCTGTGATCTAATATATATTTGTACGGAAATAGTTCTCCTGGACAGTTGGTAGGATGCATGGTTTTAAGCAGATCCAACATTTCAGCTGTTGAGGATTCTTTAAAGCTAAATCCAACAGGCTGATCCTGTTGGATAACAGCTTCAGAAACCGGACTTGGTGAATCGTTTGAGGGATTTGCACACGTTACTTGTGCTTCAAGCTGGCTTTGATTGGGCATGAGGACCGATGATGAGGGACCTTGGGCTTCCTTCATAATCTTATGTTGAGCTTTCAGTAACTTGTCAACAAATGCCTTCTGAACTCTATTACAGTCATCAACTGTAGGCTTAATTAAAGGACTACAAACAGTGGGTTTCTCCCACGTTCTAAAAAGTCGAAAGAGTTCTTTCGTCTGGTCCCTGGCCAAGTTTATTTGATCATTATAAAAAGTTTTCTTTACCTCAATGATCTTATTCTTGTAATGCTTCTCTATAAGCTTCCAAGCCAACAAGTTCTTAGTAGAATTATCCTTAAGACAAGCGTATTCCACCTGCCTTTTGTTAGTTCTAAGCTCGGCTAAGGCGGGGGAGAACCATTTATGATGGTTTAGTAGATCTTTAAGAGTTTTATCCTTCATAGGGGCGTGTTTATCTAGCATTTCTAGCATCTCATCATTATAGCTATTAATGAGACTCTCGGGCCGTCGAAGTCATTAGTTTTAGTCTTGAGAGAATGCATACAAGCTGCTAGAGTGGAAGCAGTAACATCTTTAAAATTTCGGGTTTTAACTATGTGTGCAGGCACATGTACTCTAGGTGCTTTGGCAGAAAGTTTCAGCAAACATTAAACAAAGTAATAGTCCGACCAAACGCATGGGGTAGTAATAATAATTCCAAACTGGGCATTTCTACTACCGGCCCAATCTAATATATGTCCCTTATTGTGTGTGGGTTCAGTATTGTGAAATATAATATGATGGGTTTTCAACATTTTCTCCAATTGCAGCGCTTTTTTGTCAAGTTTATCATTTTTCCAGCAGTTAAAATCACCCAAGATAACCAACCCTGAATTAGTAGTCATCATGGGCGCAACAATGTACACATAGCTCCTCCAACATTTCCTGCCAATGCCTTCCTGAGCATCTTATCTATCCCTCACCCCAAATACCAACATACTTTGAAAAGTGCAAATTCATAAAAAAAACATTCAGTTACCAGAGAACACCCTTCGGCAAGAAGTGCAAAGTCTACCATGGCTGATTCTAACAGCGGCTCCCGGTGTGAATTTGAGTCAAAGTGTTTGAAAGGGTAGACTGTGATTTAGACAATGCATTGAATCCACTGAAAGGTTGTCTGTCAGTCGTCCAGAATGAGGAGAGGGGTCCTCAGGCCACTGGCTCCATTTAACTCCACAGTGATATGATTTTTATTCCACTAAAACACCTGGTATGAAACAGTATCTGAATTGTCTGAGGAGAGATTAGAATTTGAGGTTTCCTTGGAAGGCCATCACTATTGTATTTCTCATTTATTTTAAAGCCCTATCGTTTGTGCTCTGCTAATTCAATTCTGCTCTGAGCTTATAGCAAGGATCATTGTATAGATACTCTGTATTTGTGAACTCTGTATTCAAGACAAAAGAGGCATTCTCAACTGGGGGTGTTCAGGCGTGGCTGGTTTCAACAGAGGCTGCAGGCTCACTAAACCCACCCAGTCTGTGCTCTGAGTTTGTATCGCAGGCCCGTTAGTAGCCATAGTGCCCCATTCTTACTGTCTAATTGTAAGCGGCATTGGGCTTGTGCAATTGTACGTGGACAGCTGCACCACACTTCTGTTGGCAAGTCAGGGCAGCAACACTAATAAAGCACACCAACGAGCATGTTTCAACATGAAAAATGCACAGAAAACATGTGCTGCCGTACAAAACAGTTAATACCAAATTTAAAAAGCTGTGACATGGAATTGAGCAGAGCCCCAGAGGAGCCCTCCACCATTCTTGGCACCAAAACCTGAATTCGCCGTGGGGCCCACCTCTACTGGGGGAATGCATGGGAACCATGCAGACATATTTCTGTCAGCAAGGGAACTGTGCAACTTGCTTGTTGTTCCATCTACCTTGCCTACTGTCCCGCTTCACTTTAAAGGGCATCTAATGATAGGATTTAGCACCAATCAGAAAACACTTACATGGAGGCAATTGCATGCCCCCAGCCTCTCAGTCACACACACTTTCATTTGGGTAGTAGCATGGTGCATTTGTATCCATAGAACCCACTTCATGAAATGTGTGCCATTGTAGTCTTTATTGCTGTACAAAATGTCTCTTTCAGTGATAATTGCCCTCGGCCAGTGTTAGAAGCCTGAGTCACAACTATGGAATATGGGGAAAAGGAACGTAGCATTGAGAAGTTTCCCAGGGGACTGAGTTAATAACATGAGAAAAGAGGGATGCAAGGGAAACCATAGGAGCCTGTACAACACCGGATTAACATAGCGTTCTATTCTTTGGCTGCTGACGCTCTAAACATTTAAAGTCAGGAGGGATAAAGGCTGCACAGTAGTGTCTGAAAGGTGGGTCCTTGTGGAACAGAAACATGCTTTGAAAATGTCTTTTCCTGCCTGTGAATTTCTCTTGTGCTTTATGACTCAGTGTCAATTTTACCACCTGCTAATTTCTGAAAATACATTTCATTATCCACGTTGAGGGAATGTTGCCAATTTGTTCGTATTAGATCCAGCGGCCAATCAAAACCACAAGTACGGAGTTTTGATAGGGACAATTTTTAAAAAATTTAGCACTCATTAGATAGTCTCATCATTGAGTTAAGAGCATTGCATAGTTGGAAAAATCAGAAATGTGTCACTATTCCTCCAACCCACACCCATAGACTTTGCAAAGCTTTCCTGGTGCAGGCACAGTAAACTGGCTCTGGGGCCCCGACCAAAAGAGGCATCCACTGCCCAATGCCACAAATTGTTGAGCCCAAACTTTTCATTTAGACGGAATCAGCAAAGTATCATGTATTATGAGTGATATTGGAATACAGCAACGGGCATATGCAGGGGTAGCTCACCTCCAGTGTACAAGTTCCTGGTTGAAGTGAACAGGCTGCAGAGAGGCCTTCATTCTCAGCTGTTTCACATCATATATGGAATTGGGAAAGGCAGGGAGAATAGCTTTGCTCTTGCTTGGAGACTTCTGCCTTCACCTTTTATGGCAGAGGATAATGGAATAGAGTGTATCCCCAGCAGAGCTCTAGGCAAATCATGTTTGTCATTAAGTCTAAAGATGAATCCCCTTAGGGGAGTGTTACCCCCCCTTTATATAGGTAATAATTCTACAGTGGATTGGTATACAGCATTCCTGCTGTTAAGAGTACAGTTCGGGCTGCTGTAACAAGTGTCCTTTGCCTGCGAATGACATATAGATGCCCTTGTCTGCAGTGTGTGGAGAGAGGGCAATACATTTGGGGAGCTCCAGAGAAATCCAAGAAATTGCAACCAACCTGACAGTAACATGATATTAGAATGCTTTCAGCTGTATAATAGTATAATCGCAGTAGCTCCACTGTTGAAACCAAACATGCACTCCTACAAATATCTAGGAATTGTTCTTGCTTCTATGCTGGATAGTGAGTTGCACTTGGAACAGGTGCAGTTCAAAACAGTACACGTAGCTGACAGGTAGCTGTCATTGCTAACATACATATGAGTTGTTTTACTAGCTATTGGACATTGGTGAATGCCTCTGATGGTTCCTTGTTATTGCTCTTTAGAGATACTCTTGGGACTCAGAGCAAACATATTCATACTAGTAACATATCTAAAGTACAGGATATTGCTGTGAATTCGATCAAACGAGAGCCGTGGGATGCATTTAGTTTGTTGTTTAGTATGTGTAGACACTATATGTGTGATCTCCTATGATTGTTGATGGAACATATGATTGTTGATCTTTCTACCAAATCCCCTGCGACACAGTACTTCATTTATTTTAATGGATGAGACGATATTCCCAGCTACATCAATAATTATCTTGGTAATTATCATGTCTGGGACTATTTGAAAGTTAATTTCAATGCAGCACAAACTCTGGAAGTTTCTGGTGCTTGGACCAGTGTTCCTAGGAGTGAGAGACTATGCCAATTGTGTGGAGGGAAATGTATGAAATAGCTAAGCATCTTCTACTGTCACGTCCCTCTTTATCTGCCTTGATATTTGGTTTTATTAAAGCAACTGACTTGCAAGGGAACCATGACTATGATGCCGATCAGACATGTATTTTACTCATGAATGTAAATAATGATGCTTGTATCTTACATTTGATGACATTTTGGAATACATTATGATAATCTTAAAGATCTTAGATTGAAATGGGTTTTTCTTTTTTTACAACTCGATTACATGTTTTGATGATTTTGTATTCTTTAATTTGAATTTTATTTTCTGTTGGATGTATTTGTTATATGTATTAAGAGTGGACTTTTTAAACTGTATAATACGATAAAAAAACTGAAAAAACACATGCTTTAGATTTAGATATTAATTTGGTACCTGGCTGCTGGGGTACACAACTTTAACATTTTTAATCCGAGGTGCAGATGATGAAAAAAGCCTCCTTTGCTGTTGGAAATGTGGGTTTGAGCCGCAGTTCAGGAATGGACATGTGACCTTTTACCCTGCCTTGCTATCTCTGCAGGGAAGTGACTGGGGGATGTCAAGAGACTGTTACAGCAATTGGAAATAAGTGCACTATGGTGTTGGCATGGAGCATTATGAAAGGGGTTGGTCTGATTAGTGGGCATCCCTTTCAGAAACATGAATAACCTGCATCAATATAGTACTCTGGACTCTGACCTGACCCTGCAGAAAGCACCTAGAAACCTTGGTTGATGCTGTCAAGCCACCAGAAGAACAATTAAGGTCCAACTCCATACCTTTTTAAGAAAGATACATCTTAGCTTGAAGTTTCCTATAAAGGCAATTGACTAAATATCCCTGTCATCCTACAGAGAGTGCCCCTTTCATCCAAAATGACTGCCTATTTTGTGTATTTCCTTCCAGACGAGGGTTGTTAGTGACTTGAGTAGTGTGTTTACATTGTCAGTTGACAAGACTCCTTTTTGTTGACGAATCTTGTTTGCATGTTTACTTTATTTTGTTGCCACAATTACTTTGTTGTTTGGAGGCTTCCTTGCTAGCTTGAATATTACAGCCTGCCTTCAACCCATCCTTTCTTAAAGAGGAGAAGTACGTTTTCCATTCGAGTTGTGCCTGTTTTCTCTTTATGATTGATACAGTTACTGGTTTAGTAACAGTGTGTGGGCTCATTAGGAGTTTAGAAACCACTACTCATCCCTGGACTCGAGCAGAACAGAAGTCATTTCATCACAGCAACTTCCCCCTTTAACATAGGCACTGTTGCCTTTATTTAAAAGTGCCTTGTTACTGGTGTAGGTTGAGCAAACGACGTATCTTCTATAGTTTCTTTATTTACATTTTTCATTATTCTTACTGGCCATAGCTAGGCATCTAATGTTGTGTGGAAAATTGGGAGGCACTCACAAAACCCATTTAATCATTCGAGGTTAGTAGTTGGGTTAGTTGTGCATTCTGTTCAGTTTGAGCATTTTAATGCCAGAATTCAAGTTGAATAAGTAAGCCTACTCCTGCAGAAGAATAGGGCGTTAGTGTAAGGGGATATTCTACTCACAATTACTAACCATGCATAAAGCATATTATTTTATTTATTTATTTATTAATGTATAGGGTGCCGAATCCGGTAGGCATCAGGGCGCACAAACTAAAACACAGTGGGCAAACATAAAGGCAAAAGACAAAAGCGCAGGAAGAACCAGTACCTCAGGGAAACAGCATTAGTTCAAGGTAGAACTTAAAAGATTCTAGATTAATAGAGCAGTTTCGAGTTTCTGATGAAAGATATTTGTACTCCTTTATCAGCCTAAACTCCAAGGGCAGGGCATTCACGATCTTAGCAGCCCTGACAGGGAAAGCGCTTCCCAAGTAATTGGCAAGAGAGAATTTGGCAGTTTTTACCAACGCCAAGGTGGTTGAGCGTAGTTTCCTCGGTGGCTTATAAAGAGAGACCAGGTCCTTAATATAGATTGGAGCAGTGCTAAATAGCGCTCTGTGGGTTAGTGCAGCAGCCATCAATTCTAGACGAGCGGTAACCGGGAGCCAATGAAGATCTCCCCGGCTATCCGAAATATGCTGTCTTCTATACTCCTTCGCAATAATGCGGACTCCATCATTTTGAGGGATTTGCAGAGCATGCATTTTTCCATAATCTAATCTAGACAGAATCATAGCACGAGCAACCGATGAGCAGTTGGGAGCTGTCATGAAGGGGTGCAGGTTTCTCAGCAGCCAAACATAGTATGATCCATTCTTTAATGTCTGATTGATGTGGGCATCTGCACTGAGTAACAGATTGAGATAGAATCCCAGGACCTTAACGCTGTTTGAGACCGAGATTGGACAGCCATGGATAGAGAATGATTGATAGAGTGTAATTTTGCTCGAGCATGCTTGGTACCAAAGACCAGTAACTCAGTCTTATCTCCATTTAGACAGATCAGTTTTTACTCATCTAGGTCTCAATGTGGAGATAGGCGGTATGAAGAAAGTTTGCGCGCTTGGCATAGCCCCCTGATAACTCAAGTACTAGCTGGGTGTCATCAGCATAGTTTGAGAAATATACTCCAAGCTCATCCAACATAGGATGGATATAAAGGTTGAATAGCACAGGGGACATACATGCTCCCTGAGGAACTCCATGAGAAATAGGGGAGAAGGGAAAGGTGGATTTCACCCATAGAATAGAATCAGCGTTGCAACAGCCCTGTTTCTCTAATACAAGCAAGAGTTGATCATGAACGAGGAGACTGAAAGCCGCTGATAAGTCCCAAAAGCCCAACAGGCCTGAGTGACCAATATCCAAGATTTCCAGCATATGTGTCTGTATTTTTAGCGAAGCAGTCTCGGTACCGTGACGAGGTCTGAAACCAGACTGTCTCGGGTGCAAGATATTACATTTCTCAACAAATTCTTACATTTGACGGTGGCACCTTTAGGAAGTACCTTAAAGAGGAAGTGGCTGTTGGTAAAGGGACAAAGGTTACCTGGGTCATTAGGGTTGTGCCCTGGCTTTTTAATCAGAGGGTTGATAGTAGCTTTTTTGTATAGAATCAGGGACTTGATTGTTCAGAAAAAAGGAGTTCCAAAGATGGGAGTGTTAAATGGCCCACTAATTTGAAGGCTGTATGCCTGACCACAGATGACAAGAAGTTGCACTAATGAACAGATCCAAGAAGGGAGGAACAAGAACCTCAAGTGTCAAGGGCAGGGACGGCATCTGGGCCTTTCGACTTTTTCAGTTGAAAGAGTCCGTGAGTCTCAGGGATGCCCCCATTAACTGCCCCATTAGCAGTCTTATAACACAGCAATATATTTATCTCTGTATTACTTTTGTTCTGGGGCTTGCCTACAAACTGTATTTGCAGGAGCACTTGTGGCCGTCACTTCCCTTGGAGTATATAGAAGTGTTACCACCTCTTTTCCTTTTCACACTAGTTCCTCCACAGCAGGCACTTGCTGACATAGAAGGATTTATAGCTTTTCAGTGGGTATTCCCTATTTCAGCTCCCTACTGCCTGACCATCTGTTAGGCAGAATTATATGCAGTACCCTTTGGGAACACTACACACAATTAGGACTACAAGTGGCAGCACACATTCACCTTTGGTACAAGCCTGTACTACACAGTATAGTGATAGCAATGGCTGAGCAGCCAGACTTATCTCAAGAGCAAGTGAGCAGTATCAAATAGTTATGAAATGGACAGCAGTTACTATGATTCAAACAAACACTGACTCAAGGTTTCCAAGTAAAAGAATATATATTTATTTACTTTTCAGTTGTATAACATTTCACTAAAGTGAAGCAGTTCAGAAATCACTCTCTTAATGCACCACACCTCTCCCAATAGTTACCAGGCAAGTTAAGCTCACAAAATGAAGTGGGAGCAAAATGGCACTCTGTTAATTAAAAAGGGAAGGAAAGACACAATTAGGCAGAAAGGGAGCAGTACCAACAGGTAAGTAAGCAGGGCAATCTAGAAGGAGGAACTACAGTGATGGAATCAAGTCAAATAGGCTTAGAGCTAAAGTCAATAGGACCAAAATCTTTTGCTCAAGATCACACAGCTCAGGGTAGTTTGCGGTTAAGTCTTTGCCAAGAGTTCAGAACGAAGTTGGTCGGCAGAAAAGTTATCTTAAAGAGAAGAGAAGGACAAGCCCTTGGATTGGCGAAAGGTTTGATACCCTTCCACCGCGGCTGGACGAAACAAACAACAGGATGTTGAACAGTACCTTAAATGGTGAAGAAGCTGTAACTGCGGCGGACAATCCTGGTAGTTCCAGCAGGCTCACGGTTCCTGAAGCGACTGTCGGACTGACACGAAGTAGGACGACTGGAGGGTCCTGCACAACCCAGGGAAGAAACCAACAGAAGAACAAAGCAACAAATAAAAGGTGCGCTCCTTAAAACCTAAGCAGGGTCCGACCTTCCTGGCTATCCGGCCCACTGTAGCTCTGTACAGCGAATTCGACCAGAAGAGGGGGTCCTGGCTTGGAGTTTGCGTGAACTGGTTGGTCACACCAGCTTAAGGGAAGAAGATTCTTGGAAGGTCCTCTCTGTCGTTGGAGTCTGAAGATTTGGACCTGCAGCAGGTCTTCACCGGGCGGTTTAGTCATTGTAGGGGTCCTCTTATGTCAGCTCCTCTTCGGTTCTCTCGTTCCAGTGGTAACTCTGCACTTCCAGACCCAGAGACCTGCTTTTTATGCAGTTTCCTCCCATTCACAGAGCCTGGCTGTCAATCACACAGCAGAGTGGCTGTCTTCGCGGGGACAGTCACCAAGCCAATCAAACAGGAGTGCGACTTGGGTTACCAAGGGAACCCATGGCAGGGGTCCTAAAACCCCTCCCTCACATCCTGCCTACCCAGACTTTCAGGCACCTTAAAGAGGGCTTCTGTGCAGAAGTCAGCAAAAAGATGGTGAACAAAGGAACCAAACCTGGTTTGGCGCGTAGAGGAGGGCAGGAGAAAGACTTTTCCAAAAAGAAATGGCGACTAAACCCAGCCGGAACAATATTAAAAACAATATGGTCAAGCGGGTTTAAGTTCGAGGCTACCAAGATAGCTTAAAACAATACCAGGGTTATTTAAGATAACCGCGGTAGAAAAATAGGGTAGTTACCACTGCCACCAGCCAATTCTTAATGGAAAGGGAGCAAAACAATGCTGCAAGAGAAACAGACAAAAAGGGATAAGTAGTAACCCTTTCCAGTACTCCATGTAAGATGGTTTGTACTGGGTCTGTGGATTTAAGAGAGACTAGTAAAGTTAATGGCAACTTTACATGTTCTGTGGGACAACAGTCAGCCCCAGAAAATGGAGTCTGAGTTGGAAAGTCTAAAAGACAACCCTGTGTCACTGTACTATGGGTGCTGTGTAACACACAGTAAAAAGATAATGCCTGTGGAGTAGGTGAGGCTCCACAGTCCATGAATACAAAAAGGTTAAACACACACAGCAAAACACATTCAAGAGTGGGAAAAAGGGCTCATACTCTTACCAGGTGAAAAAAATAAATCCTAGAAATCCAGCAAAGCTGCTGAGGGACTCACTAGATAAGGGAAATTAAATGATGCACGAACGTACAGCTAGGTGGCCAACAGGAACATTCTTTCTGAGCATACAAAGCAATCAGGGCTTGAATTCATGAAGGTAAAGCAATAAAGTTTGCAAAACAATACTCTCCTGTGGACATGAAACTGCATGGAGGAAGCTCCTCCACCAATTCTACTAAGAGCATGCAGCTGACGTAATAAAAAAAAAAGCCAGTAGCATGGTAATATTGCACCATAGGCCATATCCTCTCCCTTCCCTTGATCACTCTTTCTAGCATTTTCAAGCTCTGTCTCTGGCTTCATCTTCATGCTCTGCAAAATCCTGACACCTGCATGTCCAAGGTGGTGCCAAGGTGTGATCCTAAACAGGTAGATGGCCAGGTCCTCATCACCTTATCTCTAATGGCCATTAGCTTGAAAGCACTTTTCCAAATACACCAGGAGTGACCAGCAATGGACCCGCTCCCCTCATTAATGTGATTTCAAAATTACTGTAATCCCCATACCCTTAGCAGCAGGAACTTTCCCAAAAGGAACACCTCAACTGCTTCCCCAAACTCTTTTTACCAACTTCCCCCCCCGTTTATAGAACCCTCATTGTTATGATTGTTATCTTTTGCCCACCAAAAATAGCCTGAACACCACCAGACATGGCAGCCAACAATTGTGAATTCACAGGCTTAAATAACAAAATGCAAAACCAACATGAAATATCATTCCAGTTTTGAATTTTAGTTTACTTAAGACAAGGTATCCTTTTGAATAGAAATTATATAAGAGCATCTTTGGACAGAATGACAAAGGGCTTAGAATCGAAACCATGAAGAGGGACTGGAGGACATATGAATATGTTTTAAAATTGAGAGCACACTCTTCATGGAAGGCCCTCAGTCTCTAAGAAGGCTCCAGGTCTCCAGCACAAACATCCATGCTTAGCCTACCAGCACCTACTCTGCAGAAGCTTCAGTTCACCCAGCCTTCTTTCCAGGACTGGTGCATCCGATGGGCACAGACTCTGGGGTGTAGGTCACAAATGGGATGTCCCACTCTCTTTTGCCGTTTCTGATGTTGTCACCCCCACATCTACTCCACATGAGCACATACTACCTCCCCATTGGGACAAGATAGGTTCTATTTGAGGCGTGAGCCCTGAAACCCCCTTCTCTGTCCCAAAGCAGTTCTCGCTAGGTCAACAAGCATGGCATACGAGGGCACCTCGTGCAGACAGGGTGGTAACTGGCTGTGGCTCAGCCGAGCCCTGAGAGTAGCGAGCTGACACAATTGATATGCCATATTGATGCTACTGTGTGGTGACAGCGAGCTTGGAGCTGTGCATGGCATGATGTACAGATCTTCGTAATATTGTGTGCAGGCCTAGCACAGCAACTAGAGCAGACCTAGCATCCCCTGTCACAGCAGCAATAATCGCCTGTGCCACGAGCTGTGCAGGCAACAGGATTTCCCTACTTCTAATAGGAAATTAAGGGAGATCTCTTGTAATTAAGCCACACATCCTCCTTTCCCGTCAGTGCCAGTGCAAAAGGTCTGCACATTGACCCGCATTTGATACAGCTTGCTTCCCACGTCATGCATGTCTCACAGTCTGCTGCCTGCGTTTCTGCCCACCCAGTGGAGATGTAAGTGTGTGCACTTTCTATCTTGTTACCCCTATAGTAGGAAGTCCCCCCTGAAAAAAAGAACATTTTCACTGGTAAGCTCGTCAGATAACTCAGTGGGTTGACCACTTGCTGCTGCAATTTCTGTGTGATTTGCAGGTGCAGGTTTGAATCATGGCAATACGAACTCAGCCTTTCATCCTTCTGAGGTCAATAAAAGAGTACAAGTTTCAGTTGGATGATAATTGTATGTAAATATGTTCTATGTGCAGCACTGTGGCAAAAGCGCTATATAAATAACCCATCATTATCATCATTCAAAGCAGCCCTAAAAAACTCCTTTCCCTGGAAGGATCCTCTGCTCTCACTCATGCGTTCGACCCTTGAACTCCCTTACATGCTATTCTCTCATTCTATCGCCTATTGTATATTTTGTATATTGTGGCTTCAATACCACTGCATGCCCATAGCATAAATTGTTATTTATACATTTCTGTGCATTGATCACCTGGTCACCCTCTGAACTTGGGCCCAGGTTCCTCCATGTTCAGTTGCCTTCGCACTGCCTCCGGGCTCCCCAGCACTTAAGGGTCTGTATCTGCAACCCCACAGTCCCTTCTCTCTGCACTTAAGAGCCACTCGCTGGCTGCACTTTTGAGTGAACTGCACCTCCACCTTCCCCTCCCCCCTGGCACTTCTCCCTCTTCCCTGCACTTTCGCAATCTGAATGACACACGGCCAAGTAAGATTTTTATTGTGTCCTCCCTTTGTTTCCCACTCCTTGTCTTGTCACTCCTAGAAACACTTGTGTACAGGCACGTTATAAATGCCACATGATATCATATCATATCATATCATAAATAATTCCAGATCTATGCACTGTACACATGCTGTGCACATATGCTGAAGCGCATTTGAAACAGCCATAAAACATGAGGTAGCAGCACCTGAATACACACACTAAAAAAGGGAACATAAGGTAGACCTGGAAATCTAATGTGTAAACTAGACCCTACACCACAGTTTTAAATTAATATACAAATTATGCCATCTGTAAACAGGACACAGTCACTGGAGCCCAGGGTGAGAAGACTAGTCAAACGCAGGGTTATGTAAAGGAACTCCCATAAAGGACCAGCCGTAGCCTAAGAGGATTTTGCCTCACACACCAATATCACCATTCCAATGAAGTTCCTAGCAGGATTCAGGAACTCCAAGAAGGCCAGGCCAGGCCTTTGGCACTCAGGGAAGCTGTGTTCAAAATCCCACCCTCAGTTAAATGTTCACATATTATCTTCCAGCTTTCCCTTATATAAAATATGGCTGCTTGTGGTTGTTTGGGGCTTAGGGCAGTAGGCAGAAGGGCCTGTGTTTTAGGGCATGTCGTCTACATGCCTTGGCTCACCATGACACTGTGGAAGGCTCAACTCTGACCCCTGTAGAGAAATAACCAGGCTTTGTGTCCTTAAGCACCTTGCATAGAAGCACAGTCCTAGGGGTTTAGGTAAAAAAAAACAATCATTTTGGTAACCATGACATACATAGGAAACCCCAAAAATTTAATCTAGGATGCTTTTGCATCTTTTTAGTGAGCTTTTGTCAAACGTGGTAAATTTGGATTCCTGACAGGCAACCCCTCCCAAATATTTATTGTGGGCCTAGGGAAGGTCTTTGTCACCTGTGTCTTCTTGGCCATGGCTTCACCATGCAGTGGGTCACTGTGACACTGTGAAAGGCTCAAAATCTGACCAATGCAGAGCAATTGACAGGTTTGGGTCTACCACCTTACACAGGAACACAAACGTAGGGTTTTGCTTAAAAATATATACTTTTGGTAACCATGACATAAGAAGGAAGACAAAAAGAAATCAAGTTTGTTTTGCTGGCTTTTCAGGGAGTTGAAGGATTTTGCTGTCTGTGTATTCATGGGCATGGCTTCAACTTGCCTTGGCTCACCATGAGATGAGTACATTCTAGACGTACCACCTAGCATGGCAAACATCTTTCTCCAGCTGTCTCTCCTTTCAGCGCTGCACCCCATAGAATACAGTTGAAAACCACAATAGATTTGATCCAATTTTATGTTATTTTATGTTATGTTATTAGGCTTATACCACGCCAAAGCCCATAGGCATCTGTGCGCCGAGAGACAGAAGAATAGATGAGTGGGTTGCTTAGAGCAATATATTCTAGCTAAAGAGGATTGTTTTCAACTGCTTCCGGAAAGCAAGATGTTTCTCTCTTTTTCGTAAATGTGAAGGTAGGGCATTCCATGCTCTAGCACCCTGAACATGGAAGGCCCATCCTAGACCACAGGCTCGTTTTACCCACTGTAATTCCAACAGAAAGCCCTCAGCTGATTTTAGATGTTTCTTAGGATTATAGATGTTAACCTTATCCTTCAGATATGCTGGAGCATTACCAAAGTTGCATTTATGGCAAGTGTTTAACAGTTTAAACTGAATGTGCGCTGCCACTGGGAGCCAGAGTAATTTTTCCCTAGCTGCACTTGTTGGCTCCGAAAGTTTCATTTGCAAGATGATCTGTGCTGCGGCATTCTGAATTTTCTGTAGTTGTTGAATATTGGCTTTATTAGCACCTCCCAAAAGTGTGTTGCAGTAATCTACACGTGCGAGGATCACTGCTCTCGCAAGTTTAATGCGGTTCTCTATTGAGACTAGGGGTGCCACTTGCCTGAGTACCTTAAGGTGGTAGTTGGTACTTATGGTAATCGCCAATACATGTGCTTCACAGTCCAGACTTTCCTCCATGTAGGTACCCAATGTCTTAACTTTCTGCACCACTTTAATTTGGCAGGCATCGATAGTAAAACTGGAATACCTCTGATCTAGATTGGATTGAGCCTGCCGAGGACCGAAAAACATCAGTTTGGTCTTGGCCGCGTTTAAACAGAGCCAATTTGTGGACATCCAGATTTTTATGATGTGATATGCTGCAGCCAACATCAGTTGATCCTTTTCATGAGTTCCAGTAATGTCTAGGACCAATTGGACATCATCGGCATAATTGCAGAAATATATCGCAAGTAGCTCTAAATCATCACACTGGGGAAGGATGTAAATATTGAAACGCAAGGGGAAAAGACATGCCCCCTGGGGACTCCACATATTATGATCTGTGCCCCAATATACATACGACTGGCGACCCTCTAAGAAGGATCTGAGCCAGGTGATAGCATCTTTGGAGAGGCCTCCGACAGCAGACATCTGATCAAGCAGTATTTTGTGATCTTGCAAGTCGAAGGCTGCTGATAGATCTAACAACATCAGCAGCCCGGACTTACTATGTTCCAGTTTTGAGAGCATGTGTTTCTGCAAGTCCACAAGTGCACTTTCTGTGCCATGGAAATTCCTGTAAGCTGATTGTTTCCTGTGTAATCTGCCGGTGGTCTGAACATGGGATTGCAGTTGTACCATAGCTGCTTTATCGATAAGTTTGAGAAAAAACAGGGTATTAGTAATGGGCCTTAAGTTTGCTGCGTCTGAGGGGTCCTGTCCTACTTTTTTTAGCAGAGGTGTGACTGCTACACTTTTGATTGACTAGGGAATAACACCAGTTCGAAAAGACGAGTTTGAAAATCTACAGAGAAATGGTACAAACAGGTCCCTGTGATCTAATATATATTTGTATGGAAATAGTTCTCCTGGACAGTTGGTAGGATGCATGGTTTTAAGCAGATCCAACATTTCAGCTGTTGAGGATTCTTTAAAGCTAAATCCAACAGGCTGATCCTGTTGGATAACAGCTTCAGAAACCTGACTTGGTGAATCGTTTGAGGGATTTGCACACGTTACTTGTGCTTCAAGCTGGCTTTGATTGGGTATGAGGACCGACGATGAGGAAGCTTGGGCTTCCTTCATAATCCTATGTTGAGCTTTCAGTAACTTGTCAACAAATGTCTTCTGAACTCTATTACAGTCATCAACTGTAGGTTTAATTAAAGGACTACAAACAGTGAGTGGGTTTCTCCCACGTTCTAAAAAGTCAAAAGAGTTCTTTCGTCTGGTCCCCGGCAAGTTTATTTGATCATTATAAAAAGTTTTCTTTACCTCAATGATCTTATTCTTGTAATGCTTCTCTATAAGCTTCCAAGCCAACAAGTTCTTAGTAGAATTATCCTTAAGCCAAGCGTATGCCACCTGCCTTTTGTTAGTTCTAAGCTTGGCTAAGGCGGGGGAGAACCATTTATGATGGTTAAGTAGATCTTTAAGAGTTGTATCCTTCATAGGGGCGTGTTTATCTAGTATTTCTAGCATCTCATCATTATAGCCATTAATGAGACTCTCTGGGCCGTCAAAGTCATTAGTTTTAGTCATGAGAGATTGCATACAAGCCGCTAGAGTGGAAGCAGTAACATCTTTAAAATTTCGGGTTTTAACTATGTGTGCAGGCACATGTACTCTATGTGCTTTGGCAGAAAGTTTCAGGAAACATGAAACAAAGTAATGGTCCGACCAAATGCATGGGGTAGAAATAATATTTCCAAACTGGGCATTTCTACTACCGGCCCAATCTAATATATGTCCCTTATTGTGTGTGGGTTCAGTATTGTGAAATATAATATGATGGGTTTTCAACATTTTCTCCAATTGCAGCGCTTTTTTGTCAAGTTTATAATTTTATCAGCGGTTAAAATCACCCAAAATAACCAACCCTGAATTAGTAGTCATCATGGGTGCAACAATGTACACATAGCTCCTCCAACATTTCCTGCCAATGCTTCCTGAGCATCTTATCTATCCCTCACCACAAATACCAACATACTTTGCTCCTCCCCACCACTACTGAATGTTTTATCATACTACTCTTTTGTCTCTCTGACAGGCAAAAAGCACTTCAACGCCATGACCAATGGCAGCAGGCAATGTACAAATGCAAGATAACATAACATACCTTATTACTATGTTTGTGCCATTCTGATTTGTATTTATTTATGTATGTATTTATTAATATTACTTAAGTTGCCCAGACATTCACTTCGTAGCTCCCCAAGCTTAGGGGGGAGCAAACAGAATTGTGATCATTTGCAACCTTTGGCACAATCCAGATCAGGAAAAGTGCTATGGGGATTTCAAAAGGAAAAGTGCAAATTCATAAAAAAACATTCAGTTACCAGAGAACACCCTTCCGCAAGAAGTGCAAAGACAACGTGGCTGATTCTAACAGCCGCTCCCGGTGTGAATTTGAGTCAAAGCGTTTGAAAGGGGAGACTGTGATTTAGACGATGCATGGAATCCACTGAAAGGTCGTCTGTCAGTCGTCCAGAATGAGTAGAGGGGTGCTCAGGCCACTGGCTCCTAGGGTTTGCCAAGATTAGAGCAAGAGTGAGGGAGAAAGAACGGGGGAAAGAACAGTCAGACATAAACTGTTCTTTATAAAAATGGAATGGGTTTAGTTGCTTCTTGCAGCTCAAATGTGGTCTCTTGACTTTGTGAGTAACTGACAAATTATTCCAAAGGTTAGCCTGACCTGCCTACTTGAACTAATCCAGGATCTGCGGTGCCCATCCACAGCAACATAGTCTATTTTCATCAGAGCACCCCCTTTTACAAGCATTTTCTTGTTGCAGATTTTTAACAGTCACCCTTAAAGAGTAACAGCAATCAGATATACTTGCTATGTGCTAAGAACCTGAGTTTACACATTTAACTCCACAGTGAGATGATTTTTATTCCACTAAAACACCTGGCATAAAACAATATCTGAATTGTCTAAGGAGAGATTAAAATTACAGGTTTTCTTGGAAGGCCATCTCGATTGTATTTCTCATTTATTTTAAAGCCCTATCGTTTCTGCTTTGCTAATTCAATTCTGCCCTGAGCTTATAGCAAGGAGCATTGCAAAGATACTCTGTATTTGTGAACTCCGTATTCAAGACAAAAGAGGCATTCTCAACTGGGGGTGTTCAGGAGTGGCTGGTTTCAACAGTGGCTGCAGGGCTCACTAAACCCACCCAGTCTGAGCTCTGAGTTTCTATCGCAGGCCAGTTAGTAGCCATAGTGATCCACTCTTACTGTCCAAGTGTAAGAAGCATTGGGCTTGTGCAATTGTACACGTACAGCTGCACCGCACTTCTGTTGGCAAGTCAGGGCAGGAAACACTGATAAAGCACACCAACGAGCATGTTTCAACATGCAAAATGCACAGAAATGATGTGCTGCCGTACAAAATACCAAAACTGAAAAGTGGTGACATGGAATTGAGCAGAGCCCCAGAGGAGTCCTCCCCCATTATTGACACCAAAACCTGCATTCGCTGTGGGGCCCACCTCTAATGGGGGAATACATGGGAACCATGCAGATATATTTCTGTCAACAAGGGAACTTTGCAACTTGCTTTTTGTTCATTATACCTTGCCTACTGTCCCGCTTCACTTTAATGGCCATCTAATGATAGGGTTTTGCACCAATCAGAAAACACTTACATGGAGGCAATTGCATGCCCCCAGCCTCTCAGTCACACAGACTTTCCTTTGGGTAGTAGCATGGTGCATTTGTATCCATAGAACCCACTTTATAAAATGTGTGTCATTATAGTTTTTATTGCTGTACAAAATGTCTCTTTCGTTGATAATTGCCCTCGACCAGCGTTAGAAGCCTGAGTCACAACTACAGAATATGGGGAAAAGGAACGTAGCATTGAGAAGATTCCCTGGGGATGGAGTTAATGACATGAGAACAGATGGATGCAAGGGAAACCATAGGAGCCTGTACAACACCGGATGAACATAGCGTTCTACTCTTTTGTCAGCTGATGCTCTAAACATTTAAAGTGAGGAGGGTGAAAGGCTGCACAATCGTGTCTGAAAGGTGGGCCCTTGTGGAACAGAAACCTGCTTTGAAAATGTGTTTTCCTGCCTGTGAATTTCTCTTGTGCTTTATGACTCAGCATCAATTTTACCACCTGCTAATTTCTGAAAATACATTTCACTGTCCACGCTGAGGGAATGTTGCCAATTTGTTCATATTAGATCCAGCAGCCAATCAAAACCACAAGTACAGAGTTTTGACGGGGACCACACTTAAATATTTTAGCGCTCATTAGATAGTCTCATCATTGAGTTGAGAGCACTGCATAGTTGGAAAAATCAGAGATGGGTCACTAGTCCCCTAACCCATAGACTTGAAAAGCTTTCCTGGTGCAGGCACAGAAATCTGGCTCTGCGGCCCGACCAAAATTGGCATCCACTGCCCAATGCCACTTATTGTTGTGCCCAAACTTTTCATTTAGAAGGAATCAGCAAGGCATCATGTATTATGAGTGACATTGGAATACAGCAACTGGCCCATGCAGGGGTAGCTCACCACCAGTGAACAGGTTCCTGGTTGAAGTGAACAGGCTGCAGAGGGGTCTTCATTCTCAGCTGTTTCACATCATATATGGAATTGGGAAAGACAGGGAAAATAGCGTTGCTCTTGCTTGGAGACTTCTGCCTTCACCTTTTATGGCAGAGGATAATGGAATAGAGTGTATCCTCAGCAGAGCCTTAGGCAAATCATGTTTGTCATTAAGTCTAAAGATGAAGCCCCTTAGGGGAGTTTTACCCCCTTTATATAGGTAATAATTCTACAGTGGATTGGTATACAGCATTCCTGCTGTTAAGAGTACAGTTCGGGCTGCTGTAACAAGTGTCCTTTGCCTGCGTATGACATATAGATGCCCTTGTCTGCAGTGTGTGGGGAGAGGGCAACACATTTGGGGAGCTCCAGAGAAATCCAAGAAATGTCAACCAACCTGACAGTAACATGATATTAAAATGTTTCAGCTTTATAATAGAATAATCGCAGTAGCTCCAATGTTTAAACCAAACATGCACTCCTACAAATATCTAGGCATGGTTCTTGCTTCTAAGCTGGATAGTGAGTTGCACTTGGAACAGGTGCAGTACAAAACAGTACAGGTAGCTGGAGCTATTAAATCTTTTGTGCATACAGTTGGTGGGTACTCTGTTGGCGTGCTCATTAGACTGTACCCAGTCAAGATTCTTCCCGTAATTCTTTATGGTTTAGAGGTTTGGGCTCTTAAGAGAATTCGATTTCATGTTAAATTAGAGCAGAGCATATTGAGAAGTCTTTTGAGATGACCTCATAATACTCCTGCAGAGTTGATTCTATCAGAATTCAATCTTAAAAGCATCATTGCTAAAATACATATGAGTTGTCTTACTACCTATTGGACATTGGTGAATGCCTCTGATGGTTCCTTGTTATTGCTCTTTAGAGATACTCTTGGGACTTAGAACAAACATATGCGTACTAGTAACCTATCTAAAGTACAGGATATTGCTGAGAATTTGATCAAATGAGAGCCGTGTGATGCATTTAGTTTGTTGTTTAGTATGTGTAGACAGTATATGTGTGATCTCCTATGTTCACTAAATGTGGAACATACGATTGTTGATCTGTCTACCAAATCTACTGCAGAACAGTACTTCATTTATTTTAATGGACGAGACGATAATCCCAGATACATCAATAATTATCTTGGTAATTATCATGTCTGGGAATATTTGAAAGCAAAGTTCAATGCAGCACAAACTCTGGAAGTTTCTGGTGCTTGGACCAGTGTTCCTAGGAGTGAGAGACTATACCAATTGTGTGGAGGGAAATGAATGAAATAGCTAAGCATCTTCTACTGTCACGTCCCTCTTTATCTGCCTTGAGATTTGGTTTTATTAAGTGTAAAGGACCGGAGGGGTTTGTACGTCCGCTCTCTATTTGGTAGAGGAGAGGCACAGGCGACCCCTGCCAAGATTCTCAATAAGGTAGCAATGGACGGGCAATCAAGGCCTAGCTTCTCAGAAGGTGATGCGGGGTGGTTTTTAAGTACAGTGTAGTCCCCAAGTACCCATAAAGGAATGTCCGCACACTGTATCAGTTAAAACACAGTCTTTATATAATTAATATTCAAGGTTATATACAATATCACAATAACGTACTTTGTACTCGGTTATCTATAATGGTAAATATATACAGTTCTACGTGGTACCACAATTACTATTCAATCACTTTAAAGTGCATTAACTGTACGGGTAAATGGCAAACACATCAGTTTGTAAAGGAAACCAACAATAGAGGTAAGAGGAAAGCAGTTGATACGAACAATTGGCAGAAGTACTGGTTACTACCGTTAAACACAGTTCTGTGTGGAGATCCCCCCCACCTTGGCAACCTGTAGAATAAAGATACAAGCCCAGTCCATATATTGTTCACAAGAGACTTCCCAATAGTTCTGCAGCCCCAAAGTACCTGGCGTTGTAGCGTTCCTCATTGGGGGATCGACAGCCCTTCTTGAGTGTCTTCCCTTTAAGGCAGGAGTCACAGGTCGTTGAACGTCCGACGGAGAACATGGTGAGCTACAACGGTGAAGTGGCAGCTTCATTCCCAGCGGTGCTCGTTGACGGGGAAGCGTAAACGTCCTGCAAGGAAGAGGCGTGCGGGGCACCTCAGTGTTGATAGTTCTGGACCGCAAAGAGTTTGAAGAACTGTGGCCCAGCAAGGGCATCAAGTCGTCGGCATCTCTGTGGTCTTTGGGTGGCGGGAAGTCCACCAGCAGTTGCCCCCGCAGCGTTTCGACGGTCAGGCCTTCTCCAGCGGGATGAAGCAGCAGCGATGCGGATGAGAGCGTCCTCGGATCTGAAAGGTCTTAGGCAAACGAGAGCACCACAGCTCCGGTCAGCGACGGCGGTCTTTGACAGTGTCAGACAACAGTCTGGGCGCTTCTCCTTGGGATTCCACAGCAGTCCCCGTCTCGGGTTGGCAGCCTGTCGAAGGTCTGTCTACCAGGGAGCTTTGGCAAAGATCAGCTGGTGCACGATGGTCCCTTGTAGCTCAGGAAGAGGGCACCTTACCAGGTCCTCTCTGGGTCAGTCCTTGGAGACACAGCAGCTTTCAGATTGTGAAGGAGAGCAACAGCAATTCTTCTCGCCCAGCAGGGCTTCAAGGTCAAGCTTCAGTTTCACTCCAGTTACTCGTCGTAGTGGACTTCAGCTTCTGAACACGATTCCTAGCAGTGAGAGGTCCCTAGAAATACTGTTGATCTCCCATTCATTCCGCTGGGTCAGACACAAGCATCCTATCACGGTGAAGGGCATTCATGCAGACAGGCAGCCAATCAGGCCATTCACTTCTCTACGGACACTCACAACAAGGTATGTGTATTGGGACAAGTACCCAGCCATTCAACACTCCACACTGCATTCATACCAGTTTCAGGCAGGGCTGTCTCAGTCGTTGTGTCAAAACAACAGATACTAGACATCCACAACACAGAATGCGTATTCGTCACATACTCCTTTCACCCAGGTCCCACCCACAGGCGTACCCACAACATACGGTCATTGGGGAGGCTCCAGCCAGTCTGGTCAGCACTTCCCCACACTACCATATATGGAACTTCCACCCAACAGCCAGTCAGGGGGAAGGGACAGGCTCAGGGCTTACTGGGACTTCAGGAAGATCAAGGTAACAGGCGATGGAAGGCAAGAGGCCACTGGGGCCATCTTGTTTCCATCAGGAATCTACCGATTCTAATGACAGGGCCTGGGCACCCCAAAATGGAGGATGCTCAGGGCACCAGTCAATTCAGCACGGAGCTGCCGCCAGCCCATACCCTGCTCTGTGGGCCACAAACAGGTGCCCAAAAACATGCACTATGGGGACAGGGTTGTACCCCTACCCATGGGTGCCATAATGGTATCCCATGGGTCTGTTCACCAAAACCAAAAGAGAGAGCTGCACCGCCAGGAGTCCCACATGAAGTCCTGCGTGGAAAACACAACAGAACACACAATAAAAAAAACAGTAAAGGACAAGGATACGGAGGACCTGTCCCTCCAATGCATTTCCAGGATCACATTAAGGCAACTGGCTTGCAAGGGAACCATGACTATGATGCCGAACAGACATGTATTTTACTGATGAATGGAAATAATGATGCTTGCATCTTACATTTGATGACATTTTGGAAATAAATGTTGATAATCTTTAAAATCTTAGATTTAAATGGGCTTTTCTTTTTGAACAACTCGATTACATGTTTTGATGATTTTCTATTCTTTGATTTGAATTTTATTTTCTGTTGGATGTATTTGTTATATGTATTAAAAGTGGACTTTTTAAACTGTATAATACGATTAAAAAACTGAAAAAACAGACATGCTTAGATTTAGATATTAATTTGCTACCAGGCTGCTGGCGTACACAACTTTAACATTTTGGATCCGAGGTGCAGATGATGAAAAAAGCCACCTTTGCTGTGGGAAATATGGGTTTGAGCTGCAGTTCAGGAATGGACATATAACCTTTTACCCTGCCTTGCTATCTCTGCAGGGAAGTGACTGGGGGATGTCAAGAGACTGTTAGAGCAAAGGGAAATAAGTGCACTATGGTGTTGGCATGGAGCATTATGAAAGGGGTTGGTCTGATTAGTGGGCATCCCTTTCAGAAACATGAACAACCTGCATCATATAGTAAAAAATAAATCAAGTTTCCCACCCTCACTGATGGCACTGTGTCATAACACCCTTGTGCTGTCAATTCGCAATGAGCTACACATTTCCTGTTTCAAAGATTCCTTTGAGTTTCAAGCTTTTTGCCGCTTGTTGAAGTGCACAGTGTTTGTCTCCTTTCAAACCAACATGACATTCTGGACTCTGACTTCCCCGAAGAGAGCACCTAGAAACCTTGGTTGATGCTGTCAAGCCACCAGAAGAACATTCAAGTGACAATTAAGGTCCAAATCCATACCTTTTTCAGAAAGATACATCCTAGCTTGAACTTTCCTATAAAGGCAATTGACTAAATATCCCTGTCATCCTACAGAGAGTGTCCCTTTCATCCAAAATGACTACCTATTGTGTGCATTTCCTTACAGAGGAGGGTTGTTCAGGCTTTAGTAGTGTGTTTACATTTTTAGTTTACAAGACTCCTTTTTGTTGAAGAATCTTGTTTGTATGTTTACTTTATTTTGTTGCCACATTACCTTTGTTGTTTGGAGGTTTCCTTGCTGTCTTGAATATTACAACCTGCCTTGCACCCATCCTTTCTTAAAGAGGAGAAGTACGTTTTCCATTCGTGTTGTGCATTTATGATTGATACAGTTACTGGTTTAGTAACAGTGTGTGGGCTCAGTAGGAGTTTAGAAACCACTTCTCATCCCTGAACTCGAGCAGAACAGAAGTCGTTTCATCACAGCAACTTCCCCCTTTAACATATACACTGTTGCCTTTATTTAAAAGTGCCTTGTCACTGGTGTAGATTCAGCTGGTGCGAGCAAATGACATATCTTCTATAGTTTCTTTATTTACATTTTTAATTATTCTTGCTAGCCATAGCTAGGCATCTAATATTGTGTGGAAAATTGGGAGGCACTCACAAAACCCATGTAATCATTCAGGTTAGTAGTTGGGTTAGTTGGGTTAGTTGTGCATTCTGTTCAGTTTGGGAATTTTAGTGCCAGAATTCAAGTTGAATAAGTGAGCATACTCCTGCAGAAGAATAGGGCATTAGTGTAAGGGGATATTCTACTCACAATTACCAACCATGCATAAAGCATATCATTTTATTTATTATATATGTATAGGGTGCCGGAGCCCGCAGGCATCAGGGCGCACAAACTGAAACAGAGTGGACAAACATAAAGGCACACGACAGAATTGCAGGAAGAACCAGCACGTAAGGGAAACAGCATTAGTTCACGGTAGAACTTAAAAGATTCTAGATTAGATTAATCGAGCAGTCTCCAGTTTCTAATGAAAGATATTGTATTCCTTTATCAGCCTAAGCTCCAGGGGAAAGGCATTCCAGATCTTAGCAGCCCTGATAGGGAAAGCTCTTCCCAAGTAATTGGTGAGAGAGAATTTGGGAGTTTTTACCAACGCCAAGGTGGTTGAGCATAGTTTCCTCGGTGGCTTATAAAGAGAGGCCAGGTCCTTAATATAGATTGGAGCAGTGCCAAATAGCGCTCTGTGGGTTAGTGGAGCTGCCTTGAATTCTAGCCGAGCGGTAACCGTGAGACAATGAAAATATCCCTGGCTATCCGAGATATGCTGTCTTCTATACTTCTTTGCAATAATGCAGACTCCATCATTTTGAAGGATTTGCAGAGCTTGAATGTTTTTTGGCTCTGGCTAACAGAGCATTTCCATAGTCTAATCTAGACAGAATCATAGCACAAGCAACCGATGAGCAGTTGGGTGCTGACATGAAGGGGTTGCAAGTTTCTCAGCAGCCAAAGATAGTATGATCCATTCTTTAATGCTTGATTGATGTGGGCATCTGCACTGAGTAACGGGTCGAGATAGAAGCCCAGGATCTTAACGCTGTTTGAGACTGGGATTGGACAGCCATGGATAGAATAGGATTGATAGAGTGTAATTTTGCTCGAGCATGCTTGGTACCAAAGGCCAGTAACTCAGTCTTACCTCCATTTAGACAAATCCGTTTTTACTCAGAAAGTTTGTGTCCTTCTCATTAAAAAAAACTGATGTTCAAGGGCAATGACGGCATCAGGGCCTTTCAACTTTTTCAGTTAAAAGGGCCATGAGCATCAGGGATGCCCAAGCAGCTGCCCCATTAGCAGCCTTATAACACAGCAATATATTTATCTCTATATAACTTTTGTTCTGGGGCTTGCCTACAAGCTGTATTCGCAGAAGCTCTTGCGGCCGTCACTTCCCTTGGGGTATATAGAAGTGTTATCACCTCTTTGCCTTTTCACACCAGTTCCTCCACAGCAGACCCTTGCTGACATAGAAGGATTTATAGCTTTTCAATGGGTATTCCCTGTTTCAGTTCCCTACTGCCTGGCCATCTTGTGATAATCGGCGGCCAGATGTATTTCTTTGTCATTTCATTTGGTAAAATTGATGTGACATCATTTCCTGTGATGTCATCATTATGCTACTTACTATTTTTTAAACATTAATATTCTTACAGATGTTCAGTCACAGAATGTTACCATGTATGCACCCCATCACCAAGATAATATAAAGCATAGCAAGGGTCGACCATATATAGCCACAACTGCAGTGGTAGAACAACGATAGGAAAGACCAAACAAAGAAATGAATATTATGGGGCAAAAATGCCAACAAACAGCAGTCGAGAATAACTCTAGTTGTTACATGAAAACAAAACAAGCTTGTGAAGGAAACATACTAGCCAAATAACAGTTAACATTCTCTGCAGTAATGTGGAAAACATGGTTAATACATCTCACTAACAAGTCAGTATCACGTAGCACAAAACGTAAAACCAACAAAATAAAAAGAACAATCATGAAAAATTATGCACCATTTTACAGCCAGGTAGCCAAAGGTAATAGTCTTACCGGGCATAAGAAGCAATCAGAGGTTGAATTCATGAGGGTAAAGCAAAAAAGGTTGCAAAACAGTATTCTCTTGTGGACATGACACTGCATTTAGGCAGCCTCTCCCCCAATTTTGCTATGAGCATGTACATGACGTAATTGCAAAAATACAGTAGCATGGTAATATATAGAAAATGCATAAAATATAGCTACTTCTATAGATATCAGTCCGTCTCTCTGCTCCTTGTGCACTGCTGCACAGGCTGGAATACGACAAGGCCTCTCCAAGTTAAAACCTCGAGGTTTGTGGCGTTGGACGCCATATTGCACCATAGGCTAATCCTCTCCCTCCCCTTGATCACTCTTTCTAGCATTTTCAAGCGCTGTCTCTGGCTTCATCTTCATGCTCTGCCAAATCCTGACGCCTGCATGTCCAAGGTGGTGCCAAGGTGTGATCCTAAACAGGTAGATGGCCATGTCCTCATCACCTTATGTCTCATGGCCATTAGCTTAAAAGCCCTTGTCCAAATGCACCAGGAATGACCAGCAATCGACCCACTCTCCTCATTGATGTGATTTCTAAATTTATCTGATCCCCAAACTTCTGGCAGTGGCAGGACCTTTACCAAAATGAAGATGTCAACTGCTTCCCCAAACTATTTTTACCACCATCCCCCAGTGTATAGTACCCCCATTGTTATCATTTGCCTACCAAAAAGAGCCTGAACACCACCATACATGGCAGCCAACAATTGTGAATTCACAGGCTTAAATAACCAAATGCAAAACTAACATGAAATATCATTCTACTTTTGTATTTCAGTTTACTTAAGAACACAGTGTCCTTTTGAATAGAAATTAGTTACAAAAAGGCACTGATGGGGATCAGGAGCATTCCCAGTGTAAAGTGCCTTTACAAAAGAGCATTTCTGGACAAAATGACCATGTGGCAAAGGGCTAAGAATAGAAACCATGAAGAGGGGACTGGAGGACATATGAATATTTTTTTATATAGAGAGTGCTGCGCACGCTCTTCATGGCAGGCCCTCAGTCCCTAAGAAAGCCTCTGGTCTCCGGCACACCCATCCATGCTTAGCCTACCAGCACCTACTCCCCAGAAGCTTTTGTTAGGTCTGATGCATTCGATGGGCACAGACTCTGTGGTGTAGGTGACAAATGGAAAGTCCTACTCTCTTTCGCTGTTCCTGATGTTGTCCCCTCCACATCTACTCCACATGAGAATAGTCTAATCTACAATTCCCCGGCCTCAGTAAATACCACCTCCCCATTAGGACAAAATAGGTTCTCTTTGTGTGGGGCCCAACCATCCCAAAACACAAAAACTTTAGAGAAATGTATGAGCCCTGAAACCCCTTTCTCTGTCCCAAACCAGTTCCCGCTAGGTCATTCAACAAGCATGGCATGGGATGGCACCTCGTGCAGACAGGGTGGTAACTAGCCGTTGCTCAGCTGAGCCCTGAGAGTAGTAAGCTGACACAATTGATATGCCATATTGATGCTGCTGTGTGCAGTGCACATCATGATATACAGATCTTCATAATAGTGTGTGCAGGCGTAGCACAGCAGCTAGGGCGACCTAGCATCCCCTGTCAAAGGAGAAATAATCGCCTGTGGTACGGGCTGTGCAGGCAACAGGATCTCCTGACTTCTAGTGGGAAATTAAGGGAGATCTCTTGTAATTAAGGCACACTTCCACCTTTCTTGTCAGTGCCAGTAAAAAAGGTCTGCACATTGACCTGCACAATGACAGTGTTTGATACAGCTTGCTCCCCACATCATGCATGTCTCACAGTCTGCTGCCTGCGTTTCTGCCCACCCAGTAGAGATGCAAGTGTGTGCACTTTCTATCTTGTTACCCCCCTATAGTAAGAAGTCCCCCCTGAAAAAAAGAACATTTTCACTGGTAAGCTCGTCAGATAGCTCAGTGGGTTGACCACTTGCTGCTGCAATATCTATGTGATTTGCAGGTGCAGGTATGAATCATGGCAATACAAACTCAGCCTTTCATCCTTCCGAGGACAATAAAAGAGTACCAATTTCAGTTGGATGATAATTAAGCACAATAAAAATAACACATCATTATCATCATTCAAAGCAGCCCTAAAAAACTCCTTTCCCTGGAAGGATCCTCTGCTCTCACTCATGCCTTCATCCCCTGGAACATGCTAGTCTATCATTCTCTCACCTATTGTATATTTTGTATATTGCGGCCTCAATACCACTGCATGCCCATAGCATAAATTGATATTTCTAAAGCTCTGCCCACTGGCCACCTGGTCACCCTCTGAAATCGATCGGTCCCAGGTTCCTACATGTTCAGTTGCCCTTGCACTGCCTCTGGGCTCTCCATCACTTAACGGTCTGTATCTGCAACCCTACAGTCCCTTCTCTCTGCACTTATGAGCCACCTGCTGGCTGAACTTGTGAGTTAACTGAACTTCCCCCTTCCCCTCGCCCCTGGCACTTCTCGCCTTCCCTCTTCCCCGCACGTGAGCAATCTGAATGACAAAAGGCCTAGTAAGATTGTTATTGTGTTCTCTCTTTGTTTCCCCCTCATTGTCTTGTCGTGCCTAGAAACACTTGTGTACAGGCACGTTATAAATGGCACATGATATCACATCATAAATAGTTCCAGATATATGCATTGTACATACCCTGCCCACATATGTTGAAGCGCCTTTGAAACCGCCATAAAACAGGATGTAGCAGCCCCTGAACACGTACACAAAAAAGAGGAACAGAAGGTTGTTTGGCAGAATTGCATGCAGTACCCTCTGGGACCGCCACATACAATTAGGACTACAGGTGTAAATAAAATCTACCTTTGGTACACGTCTGTACTACACAGTTTTGTGGCAGCGAGCTGAGCAGCCAGGCTTATCTCAAGAGGGAATGTGAGCAGTACACGGATGTTACACAGAGGTCTTCCAATCACAGTGGTTCAAGTAG
This sequence comes from Ambystoma mexicanum, assembly GCF_040938575.1. Taxonomy (NCBI): domain Eukaryota; kingdom Metazoa; phylum Chordata; class Amphibia; order Caudata; family Ambystomatidae; genus Ambystoma; species Ambystoma mexicanum. Next base: position 1,047,484,488 of record NC_090924.1, read on the forward strand.
ACACTTACACTCAAGGTTTCTTGGTAAAACACTTATTAATTTATTACACAGTCATTTAGAAAACATTCACTAGAAGGAGGCAACTTAATATTATACACAATATACTTCAGTACCAAACCAATACGTTTCTGAGTAAATTAGGCTCCCTTGAAATAAAGAGCAAAATGGCATTTCAGTTATTTTGAATGGAAGTAAAAAGGCACAAGTTAATAGAATAGTTCACAAATACTTTCTTAGGCAGTGCAAATAGTTTCAGTTCACTAGAGGACTCGACTCAGTTCAATAGGCCTAGGCCACAGTCAATGGACTAGTGTCTAGGATAGGAAAGTAAACGGTAAAGTCTTTGCCAAAGTTCTCAGAAGTAGTTTGTATGAAAAAGAATCATATGTTGGGTCACAAGATGATTAGGCCTGCAAGTTGGGAAAGTTTCACAAACTTTCACCGCCAAAGGTAAGTTCTCTCAATCGGGTTGACACAGTACCTTAATTCGAAGAAAAGATGCAGCTGAAGACGTTGGTTCCTGCCAGTTCCTGCAGATCTAACTGTTCCTGAGCCTCACTCGTGGGGACAAGAGGGAGGACATCGGGGGACTCCTGCACTTCACAGGGAAGGGACAAACAAGCTCGCAAAATGGAAGAGCTTCGGTTCAAGTAGCTGTCGTCAAGCACACAAGCTGCTGTCCTTCCCCCTGGTTAATCCCAATCAGCTCTGAGAATGGTATCCAGGTGGCTTACAAGTTGATTGGTCCCACCAATTCAAAGGAAGAAGTCGTCCTTCAAAGGGCTTCTCTGTCGAGATGAACTTTGCGATTCGGACCTGCAGCAGGGCTTCACCGGGCAAATGAACAGTCCAGGAGTTGCAGCAGCCGTCCTCTTCCAGCTCGTCTTCGGTTCTTTCGTTCCAGTGGTCGACTCAGCTTTCCAGTCCAAGAGACTTGCCTTTTAAACTGTTTTCTCCCTTTCATTCCAGCCTAGCTGCCACTCACCCAGCAGGGTGGCTGTCCTTTCTGGACAGTCAGCCAACCAATCACGCCGGAGTGCATTTGGGTTTCCTAGGAGACTAAGGACAGGGAGTTTCGGGCACCTCCCTCGCTTCTTGCCCATCCCAGACACTCAGACGCCACAGGCAGTTTTCAGTCCTGAAGCCCGCCAAAGGCATGGAAACAAAGGGACCAAACCTAGTTTGGCGTGCAGAGACAAACTCTAGAAGGACCTTTCCAAAATGAAATGGTGAAAAAAAGAGGACCGGGTCCCGTTTAAACAAAGGGGCTTAAGGCGCCATCCAGAAAAACATGGCTCCCATGATTTTTAGTGTTCAGGTTGGGAAAAATCATGGTCGTTTGTTGTAAAACCACTGCCACCAGCCATTTCGATAGGAAAGGGTAGCATTTGACTACTACATGAGTTTCTAGACACAGGGGATACTAGGTAACCCCTCCAGGACGCTATTGGAAGATACTGTGTGCTGGGTCTTGGAATTTAAAAATACTATTAAAGTCAATTTAACCTTACATTCTCTGAGAAGCAGTAGTTCATCCCAGAGAAGGTATTTAAACTTTTGAGAAGTCTAAAAAGACATCCCGGTGTTACTGCACGGAGGGTGCTGTGTAACACACATGCAAAGATACCTATGGAGTTATATTAAAACTCCATAATCATGAACACAAGAGTAAAACACACATCGAAATACATGAAAGAGTGGGAAAAAAGGTTCACACTCTTTCCAGGTAAAAAAGGTAATAAATCAAGTCCTCTAAAATTTCAGCAAAGTGCTGGGTGTCTCTATGGTGAAGGGAATTAGCACATTTATGAGAATTCTCCCTAACAAAGCTAGACCTGGAGATCTAATGTGTTAACTAGACCCAACACCACTCTTTTAAACTAATATTACAATTATGCCATCTATTAACAAGACACAGTCACTGCAGCCCAGGGTGAGAAGTCTAGTCAAATGCAGGGTTATGTAAAGCAACTCCCCTAAACGACCTGCCTCAGCCTAAGAGGATTCCTGCCTCACACACCAATATCACCATTCCAATGAAGTTCCTAGCAGGACTCAGGAACTCCAAGAATGCCAGGCCGGGCCTTTGGCTCTCAGTGAAGCTGTGTTTAAAATCCCATCCTCAGTTAAATGTTCCCATATTATCTTCCAGCTTCCCCTTATATAAAATATGGCTGCTTGTGGTTGTTTGGGGCTTAGGGCAGTAGGCAGAAGGGCCTGTGTTTTTAGGGCATGTCGTCTACATGCCTTGGCTCACCATGACACTGTGGAAGGCTCAACTCTGACCCCTGTAGAGAAATATACACGCTGTGTCCTTAAGCACCTTGCACTGAAGCACAGTCCTAGGGGTTAAGTTAAACAAACAATCATTTTGGTAACCATGACATAAATGGGAAACACAAAAAATAATATATAGGTTGGTTTTGCTTGCTTTTTAGTGAGCTTTTATCAAAGTTGGTAAATTTGGATATCCGACAGGCAACCCCTCCGAAATATTTGTTGTGTGCTTAGGGAAGGGCTTTGTCGTCTGTGTCTTGGCCATTCTTTAATATGCCGTGGGTCACTGTGTCACTGTGGAAGGCTCAAAGTCTGACCAATGCATAGCAATTGACACGTTTGGGTCTACCACATTACACAAGAACACAAACATAGAGTTTGGGTTAAAAAATACTTTTGGTAAGCATGACATAAGAAGGAAACCCCAAAGAAATCAAGGTTGCTTTTGTCTGATTTTCAGGGAGTAGAAGGCTTTTGCCGTCTGTGTATTCGTGGGCATGGCTTCAACTTGCCTTGGCTCACCACGAGATGAGTACATTCTAGACCTACGACCTAGCATGGCAAACATGTTTCTTGAGCTGTTTCTCCTTTCAGCGCTACATCCCATAGAATACAGTTGAAAGCCACAATAGATTTTATCCAATTGTACACAAAGCTCCTCCAACATTACCTGTCAATGCCTTCCTGAACATCTCATCTATCCCTCACCCCAAATACCAACATACTTTGCTCATCCCCACCACTACTGAATGTTCTCTCATACTACTCTTTTGGTTCTCTGACAGGCAAAAAGCACTCAACGCCATGACCTATTGCAGCAGGCAATATACAAATGCAAGATAACATAACATAATGTATTACTATGTTTGTGCCATTCTGATTTGTATTTATTTATGTATGTATTTATTAATATTACTTAAGTTGCCCAGACACTCACTTCATAGCTCCCCAACTTTAGGGGGCAGCGAAGAGAATTGCGCAGGGGGCAGAAATAATGTGATCATTTGCAAGCCTTGGCACAATCCAGATCAGGAAAAGTGGATGTCAAAAGGAAAAGTGCAAATTCATAAAAAAACCTTCAGTTACCAGAGAACACCCTTCTGCAACAAGTGTAAAGTCAACCGTGGCTGATTCTAACAGCCGCTCCCGGTGTGAATTTCAGTCAAAATGTTTTAAAGGGGAGACTGTGATTGAGACGATGCATGGAATCCACTGAAATGTTGTCTGTCAGTCGTCCAGAATGAGGAGAGAGGTTCTTAGGCCACTGGCTCCTAAGGTTTGGCAAGATTAGAGCAAAAGTGAGGGAGAAAGAACGGGGGAAAAGAACAGTCAGGCATCAACTGTTGTTTATTAAATTGAATGGTTTTAGTTGCTTCTTGGAGCTCAAATGTGGTCTCTTGCATTTTAGAGTAACTGGCAAGTTATTCCAAAGGTTAACCTGACCTGCCTACTTGAATTAATCCAGGATCTTCGGTGCCCATTCACAACAACATAGTCCATGTCTATCAGAGCACCCCCTTTTACAAGCCTTTTCTTGTTGCAGAACGGTAACAGTAACCTTTAAATAGTAAGAGCAATCAGATATACTTGCTATCTGCTAAGAACCTGAGGTTACACCTTTAGATCCACTGTGAGATGATTTTTATTCTACTAAAACACCTGGTATAAAACAGTATCTGAATTGTCTGAAGAGAGATTAAAATGACAGGTTTCATTGGAAGGCCATCTCTATTGTGTTTCTATTGTTTCTATTGTGCAATTGTACGCGCACAGCTGCACCACACTTCTGTTGGCTAATCAGGGCAAGAAACACTGATAAAACACACCAACGAGAATCTTTCAACATACAAAATGCACAGAAATCATGTGCTGCCGTACAAAACAGTTAGTACCGAAACTGAAAAGCTGTGACATGGAATTGAGCAGAGCCCCAGAGAAGCCCTCCAACATTCTTGCCACCAAAACCTGCATTTGCCACTGGCGGTCACCTCTACTGGGGAAATTCATCGGAACCATGCAGGCATATTCTGTCAACAAGGGAACTGTGCAACTTGCTTTTTGTTCTGTCTACCTTGCCTACTGTCCCGCTTCACTTTAACGGCCATCTAATGATAGGGTTTTGCACCAATCAGAAAACACTTACATGGAGGCAATTGCATGCCCCCAGCCTCTCAGTCACACACACTTTCATTTGGATAGTAGCATGGTGCATTTTATCCACAGAACCCACTTCATGAAATGTGTGCCATTATAGTCTTTATTGCTGTACAAAATGTCTCTTTCAGGGATAATTGCCCTCGATCTGCGTTAGAAGCCCGAGTCACAAGTACGAAATAAGGGGAAAAGGAGCGTAGCATTGAGAAGATTCCCAGGGGAGGGAGTTAATGACATGAGAACACAGGGATGCAAGTGAAACCATAGGAGCCTGTACAGAACTGGATTAACATCGCATTCTATTTGGCTGCTGATGCTCTAAACATTTAAAGTCAGGAGGGCGAAAGGCTGCACAATAGTGTCTGAAAGGTGGGCCTTGTGGAACAGAAACCTGCTTTGAAAATGTGTTTTCTTGCCTGTGAATTTCTCTTGTGCTTTATGACTCAGCGTCAATTTTACCACCTGCTAATTTCTGAAATACATATCACTGTCCACTTTGCGGGAATGTTGCCAATTTGTTTGTATTAGATCCAGCGGCCAAGCAAAGCCACAAGTATAGAGTTATGACAGGGACAAGATCACTCATCATCACTCATTTGATAGTCTCATCATTGATTAAGAGCATTGCATAGTGGGAAAAATCAGAGATGGGTCACTATTCCCCCAACCCACACCGTAGACTTGCAAATCTTTTCTGGTGCAGGCACAGTAATCTGGCTCTGGAGCCCCGACCAAAATAAGCATCCACTACCCAATGCCACGTACTGTTGAGGCCAAACTTTTCAATTAATAGGAATCTGCAAGGCATCATGTATTACGAATGACACTGGAACAGTGTGACTGGCACATGCAGGGGTATCTCACCTCCAGTGAACAGGTTCCTGGTTGAAGTAAACAGGCTGCAGATAGACCTTCATTCTCAGCTGTTTCACATCATATATGGCCTTGTGATAGGCAGGGAGAATAGCTTTGCTCTTCCTTGGAGACTTCTGCCTTCACCTTTTATGGCAGAGGATATTGAAATAGAGTGTATCCCCAGCAGAGCTCTAGGCAAATCATTTTTGTCATTAAGTCTAAAGATGAATTCCCTTCAGGCGAGCGTTACCCCCTTCATATATGTAAAATTCTCCAATGGATTGGTATACAGCAAGCCTGCTGTTAAGGGTCCAATTCGGGCTGCTGTAACAAGTGTCCTTTGCCTGTGGATGACATATCGAGATGCCCTTGTCAGCAGGGTGTGGGTAGTGGGCAATACGTTTGGGGAGCCCCAGCAAAATCCAAGAAATTTCAACCAAGCTGATAGTAGCATGACATTCAAATGCTGTTGGCTGTATAATAGTATAATCGCAGTACCTCCAATGTTAAAACCAAACATGCACTCTGTAAGGATCTGGTATTATCCTGCATCCTAGTGGAATCTGGAGTGAGTGTCATGATTGAAAATGTAATGTTACTGGTTAGAATGTTTATGTGTGACTGGTGTTCTCTTGAGAGGGTTGAGAGAGAGTATGCCGGTGATTGTCTATGAGATCTGGACTTTACCATCTGATGAATAATGACTCTAGAAACTGGATGTTATGCTTGGGAACTGATTAAAGAAGTTACTCATCCACACCTTTATGTCAGAGTCATTTTGCTGGAACCCAGAACTTCAAATTGGCGATGAGGATGCTGGCTGTGCTGGGGGGGACAGCACAGAAGAAGAGACAAGCACTGCCCCTCAAACCATGGAAGACCCTCTCTCTCATAGGCGCAGAAGGGCCCAGAGCAAAGGGCAGAGGCGCAGAAAATAAGGACATGCGGCAAAGCCAGGGTCCAGCTGGTCTGTCAGTAGTTAGACAGGACAAGCACAGAGAAAGTCAAGAGCCTTTGGCATAGCTGAGGAGCTAAAGACTATTTTAAGGGGTTGGTAACCCAAGCCGTGACATGGAGGGCTTGGTGCCCAAGGCAGTAGTGATTTGAAGAGGCCTGGCAGTCTAAGTTACGCCTGGATTATTAGGAAGCCATGCTGTGCAGCTGGGGGCTGGGAGCTCAGGGCAGCAGCATCAGAAGAGTTTGTGAACCTAAGCTGTGCCAAGAAGTGACAGGGAAGTTGTTTGAAGGAGTTTGGGCTAAGGTACAAAGCGCCTGGAGCAGAGGAGTGTCCTGGGGGACATTCCAGCATTTGAGATGGCTTGGAGCCTGTACCTGCACCTATAGGACTTGTTGCCCGTGAATACACTTGGAGGCTTGGAGCCCATGGCACAGTTGGAGGTATTTGGAGAAACAAATGTGCTTATGAAGGGGCTCGGAGCCAATATGCAGCAACACCATATAGAGGCCGTTAAAGCGCTGGAAGGGGCTCTTATTTCTGGCTTTGCTGAAGAGAAAAGGCTGCATATATCAGACTCTGGAAATGGCTGTTTTCAGGCAAAGTGACACACTTGCAAAATGTGTGCCAGTAAGAAGTGCAGGGAGTGGCATGCGCTGTGTAGGAGATTTCCTTGTGCAGAAGAGTGCAAAAAGGAGAGGTTGGAAGAGTCTGCGCTCTCAAGTCTGCGCTCTCAATTAGGTATCTGATTATGGTGTGCTGCTGTCGCATTGTTATGAAAGCGTTATCGCAAAGATGCAGAGCACTGCATCATTGAGACGGAAGAGGGGTTGTGTCCCCGAAGGTACTTTTAGTTTAAAGATGAGGAGAGGCCGTGTCCCTGAAGGTATTTTAGTTTAATGAAGTGGACACAAGGAGGGGCAGTGTCCCTGAAGGTACTGTTTGTTTAAAGATGTGGACACGAGGAGCAAGGAACAGAGTTATTCACTTTTCTTTGATTTTGGGGATTTGTTTATTAGTGGAATAGCATATTAAGTTTAGTTTGGTGATAAATGTCATGTAAGGCCTGTATAACATTTAAAGAGCATGAGTACATGAGAGTGTGAGCTTGAAATTGACAGTTGTAGTTTCTTGTGGGATATGTTGTACAGATATGTGTGTGCTCCATCAAAGTGGTTGAATGCTCAGCAGCAGAGAACAAGGTTTACAATTTTTGTTTACAAATTTTGTTTTGAGTTTAGGTTTCAAAGGTGTTTGTGCTCAGTCACCCAGGGCTGTGCGGGATTTAAATCCTGATGTGAAGGGTTTTAAAGGAGGTTTAAAGTGACATTTTTGAAGGAAGTGATTGAAACATGAGTAGTTCTAGTGATATTTTGAAATGTTACTCAGTATTTGTGTTTTAAGAACATTTGTGATGGGGGGCTGTGGCAAGTGGTGGTGCATGATATTGATTTGTGTGCACGGATGGAGTGTAAAAGTCGTGGCCTCTGTTAACACATGCTTAGTAGTGGAATAAAGTGTTACTCGCATGTTTAACTAACAAACATTTCCTTCCACAGATGGACTTTTTATTGAAGTATGGGTTGCGTAGTCAGTATTGCTAGAGTTTGGTATGTGGAAACTAAAGTAGAGTTTCTCTGCACTAATGTCTTTTTCCACAGGTGGAACTTTTATAATGTAGAATTAATGAGAGTTTGGTTATGTTAAAGTATATATGTGCTCATGGTTAAGCAAAGCTATGGTTGTTGTGCTTAGAAACTTTACAGTAGTTGTCATGATAATATGAGGATTTTAGAAGAGTTATTGATGTTTGTGTTTTGCTTGGGTGTATGAAGTGGGGTTCTCCCAAAAAGGAGCTTGATGTACTAAGGAATACTTTCAACATGGGCACAATTGGGTAATGGAGTCACTGAGTAGTGAAGTAGATACCCGAGTATCAGGGATACTCAGCCTAGTTGGAGGTGGTATGTGTTGAGCCACATACCGGTTTGCGATTGAAGGGTGTGAGGGAGTTGTGTGTGTTCTATTGGGGGACGTTGGAGTTAAGATTTGAATAAGAGGTATGGTGCTTTTATGTTTGTTAAGTGTAGTAATGGTTTTCAGTAGTTGGATGCCTCTTCTTCACTTAGTAGAAAGAGGAAGGGACATTGTTTGTACTTGTGTCACACAGTGGTGTGGATGTTCATGGAATATAGGAAGTGGTTAGCAGAATGTTCTTAGTTTGGAGAGATGATGCAGGTGCATCGAACTTGTGGGTGTTTGTGTGTGTGTGTGCTGTATATAGCTGTTATGCTTGAGTTAACTGGTTGTCTTTTTGATATCTCTAAGGAGGGGAGATATGTAAGGATCTGGTCTTATCCTGCATCCTAATGGAATCTGGAGTGAGTGTCATGATTGAAAATGGAATGTTACTGGTTAGAATGCTTATGTGTGACTGGTGTTCTCTTGAGGGTGTTGAGAGATGTAGCCTGAGAGAGAGGATGCCGATGCTTGTCTATGAGATCTGGACTTTACCATCTGATGAATAATGGCTCTAGAAACTGAATGTTATGCTTAGAAATTGATTAAAGAAGTTACTCATCCACACTTTGATGTCAAAGTAATTTTGTTAAAACACAGAACTCGACACACTCCTACACATATCTAGGAATTGCCCATGATTCTAACCTTGATAGTGAGTTGCACTTGGAACAGGTGCAGTTCAAAACAGTACAGGTAGCTGGAGCTATTAAATCTTTCTTGCATACAGTTGGTGGGTACTCTGTTGGCGTGCTCATTAGACTGTACCCAGTCAAGATTCTTCCTTTAATTCTTTATGCTTTAGAGGTTTGGGCTCTTAAGAGAATTCGATTTCTTGTTAAATTAGAGCAGAGCATATTGAGAAGTCTTTTGAGATTTCCGCATAATACTCCTGCAAAGTTGATTCTATCAGAATTCAATCTTAAAAGCATAATTTCTAAAATACATATGAGTTGTCTTACTAGCTATTGGACATTGGTGAATGCCTCTGATGGTTCCTTGTCATGGCTCCTTAGAGATACTCTTGGTACTCATAAAAATCATATTCATACTAGCAACGTATCTAAAATACAGGATTTTGCTGAGAATTGGATCAAACGAGAGCCGTGGGATGCATTTAGTTTGTCTTTCAGTATCTGTAGACACTATATGTGTGATCTCCTATGTTCACTAAATGTGGAACATACGATTGTTGATCTGTCTACCAAATCCACTGCAACACAGTACTTCATTTATTTTAATGGACAAGACGATATTCCCAGATACATCAATAATTATCTTGGTAATTATCTTGTCTGGGCGTATTTGAAAGTTAAGTTCAATGCAGCACAAACTCTGGAAGTTTCTGGTGCTTGGACCAATGTTCCTAGGAGTGAGAGACTATACCAATTGTGTGGAGAAAACTGTATGAAATAGCTAAGCATCTTCTACTGTCATGTCGCTCTTTATCTGCCTTGAGATTTGGGTTTATTAAGGCAACTGACTTGCAAGGGAACCATGACTATGATACCGAACAGACATGTATTTTACTGATGAATGGAATTAATTATGCTTGCATCTTACATTTAATGACATTTTGGAAATAAATTATGATAATCTTAAAAATCTTGGATTTAAATGGGTTTTTATTTTATTTTACAACTCGATTACATGTTTTGATGATTTTTTATTCTTTGATTTGAATTTTAATTTCTGTTGGATGTATTAGTTATATATGCATTAAAAGTGGACTTTTTAAACTGTATAATACCATTAAAAAACTGAAAAAACAGACATGCCTTAGATTTAGATATTAATGTGTTACCAGGGTGCTGGGGTACACAACTTTGCTGTTGGAAATGTGTGTTTGAGCCGCAGTTCAGGAATGGACATGTGACCTTTTACCCTGCCCTGCTATCTCTGCAGGGAAGTCACTGGGGGATGTCAAGAGACTGTTACAGCAAAGGGAAATAAGTGCACTATGGTTTTGGCAAGGAGCATTATGAAAGGGGTTGGTCTGATTAGTTGGCATCCCTTTCAGAAACATGAAAAACCTGCATCATTATAGTAAAAAATAAATCAAGTTTCCCACTCTCACTGATGGCACTGTGTCATAACACCCTTGTGCTGTCAATCCGCAATGAGCTACACATTGCCTGTTTTAAATATTCCTTTGAGTTTCAAGCTTCTTGCCACTTATTGAAGTGCACAGTGTTTGCCTCCTTTCAAACCAACATGACATTGTGGACTCTGACTTGACCCTGCAGAAAGCACCTAGTATCCTTGTTTAATGCTTTCAAGCCACCAGAAGAAGATTCAAGTGACAATTAAGGTCCAACTCCATACCTTTTTGAGAAAGATACATCATAGCTTGAACTTTACTATAGAGGCAATTGGCTACATATCCCTTCCAAAATGACTTCCTATTGTTTGTATTTCCTCACAGAGGAGGGTTGTTAGTGGCTTTAGTAGTGTGTTTACATTTTTACTTGACAATACTCCTTTTTGTTGAAGAATCTTGCTTGCAGGTTTAATTTATTTTGTTGCCACAGTACCTTAGTTGTTTGGAAGCTTCCTTGCTGGCTTGAATATTACATCCTGCCTTCAACCCATCCTTTCTTAAAGAAGAGAAGTCCTTTTTCCATTCGAGTAGTGCCTGTTGTCCCTTTATGATTGATACATATGTACTCCAGAGACCCTCGGCCGGCCCATAGAGCTGAGGTTCGATCAGAAGTACTTTAATACGAGATAGCTGCACCCTTGAGATGAATGGAGTGCAGATTTATTACTTCAATACCAATCAATAAGGACAACTCAATGGTTTGGCAAATGGAGTCTGTTTAATGACAAATACAAAAAACTGGGAGTTATGGACTTCAGCAGTGATGCGATTGTCCTTCTCACTTCAACTCCAACGAACTTCATACAAGTTGTAACATTTATACTCAAAACTCATCATAATTGATGTGTAACACTCAAAAGTTAACATGCAATTCTATTGGTTAGGAAAAGGCAACTTTACTATAGGTACTATATCTATAAATGGTAACGGAGTGAGGGGATTGGGTAAACACTGTCAGGTGGGCGTCTAAGCCCTTCCTTCAAAAATGACTACTGTAGACGTCACTAAAAGTAGAACGTCTCATTGGTTCTACTAAGTAGAGGACCCTAGATTATTTGGACCATCGTGATTGGGTGGACACTAACCCCATTTATAATGTTCTACTTGGCTTAGCAGCACACAGAATGGTCAGCCAGGTGCGAGGTGCCCCTTAGTTACCCGGCCTTCCTCCAGCCCTTGTTACAATCAATCATAACTTTAATAGCCATGTGTCAATTAGTACATTGTGGTTGACCTCGAAATGGCATCTTCTGTCTGGAAAAGTTCTGATATCTCTGCTTGGTCTGGTGGCAAGCGTAGGTGTGAACCCGTGCTTCTTCTTGCTCGGCTGGTCACGTGATTCCCACACCGTAAATTTGCCTCGTTTCTCTCAATTTGTGTATTTGATTTTCGTTTCACCTGCCACCTGCCTTCGTCTTCTTATCTCGATCCGTAAGAGGCAGGATATTCTGTTCTTAGTTTCAATTAAAAGTAGCTACTGTTCATAGCTTCTATTGTTATGACCTTTGCTTCCCTGGCACGAGCTGCCTCTGCTGAGTTTCGATTCAGCCGTCTCTCCTTGTGTTGCTGGAATATGAATCTTCTTGCGTTTGGCCTTTAGTAACCTGGGTTGGTTCTGCTTTTGTGCAAAGTAGAAATATACTTATAAGAAAGTGCTTCATTTGAGGTAGATTATGTATAATGGCGCTTGCCGCACTATTCTTCTACTAAGCTTAGCAAGCCACACTGTTTTCTTAGCTTTCTTGCGGTTCCAAGCATATTTACAGGTGTAAACTAGTTGAATGTCTTCATCATGCTTACAACTTGAACTTTTATGTATTTCAACATTGTTTTCCCACTTGAGGTTCAAGATATCTTTATCCATGGCGTTTCGTCTCTGTGTGTCATTCTTTGGTTGACATTTTTTCTATCTGTGAGTCTGTCCGGGTCCTCATGACGTCACCATTCGTCTTCCTTTACAGCCTTTTTGGTTTCTTCCAGGACAGTACTTAGGTGATCTTCATTTCGTTTCATTTGTTGATAGGGTTTTCTTAATGGATACCTTACTGTCCATGGTTTTCTGGGTATCAGTACTTCAATAGGTGTTGCTCTTCTAATAGGCACTGGGCAGAGCACCACTGCGGCTCTCTGCTGGTTTATTTGCTCATCATATGTCATATATCTTGGTGTGAACATTCCTGGAACTTCAAAATGGATGATTTGAGTGCAGGCCTTATTTGTGACCTCCTCTACACTCCACCCTCTGGGCGATTCATCGACCACTTTCACTTCGCTCTTTAGATTCATCTTACTCGGTTATTCTGTATTCATCTTCACTTCATCGCCTGGGTTCATCCATTCTTCCTCTTCTGGATCTGTACATGATGGTTTGAAGAAGTGTCTCTTTGGAGCCCAGATTTTTATTACTTCTTTCAGGCTTCCTGCTGTCCTTACATGTTCGTCTTTATTCCATGTCATCAATTGACATTGTCCATTTGGGCTGCAGTAAACCCATCTTCCCACATAGTTTCTGTGCTTCCTGGGGTAGAGAAACTTTGTTCCCTCTGGGGCGTGAATGCTGGCCTTCAAAAAGTCTCTTATTTCTTCATCAGTCAGGTCTTTGGGCTTCCATCCTGGCTTGACATCAATCATGATCTTCATCCCTATGGCTTTTTTCGCATTTTCTGGCATTGAGAGATTATTATCTTGATAACGCAAAATCCTAGCAATATCATCACAACATGGCTACCAAGAACTTGAATGCATCTGCCATCCATTGTGGGACCCTTGAGAATAGTGATCCAAACCAGCTGTCATCATCAACTCCGTCAGTGTCATTGATCATCTGGTTCTGCACGTTTGTCAGCATAATTATAGCTTCCGTTAAAGTTCCATTTTCCTCAGCGTGAGAAGGTATGAATGTGCAACATGATTCTCATATTTTTGCACAAACTCCTCCATCCATAGCTGTGATCATGTCAAGGACATATCTGTTCTGGAAAGTCATCAGTCGGATGGCTGATTGCATTGAATCCTTTTATGGTCGTGTTGATAGTCTGCAGTAACTCCCAACTGGTTATCTGCAACCATTTAGTATTTACTCCAACTTGGATTCTTGGCATGAAAATCATTGTGAACACTGATGAGGTGAGGCTATGTGTTCATATGGGTTTGCATGAAAAGCTTCTTCTGATTTGGCATAGAAATAATTGTCTCTCTTCATTCGAGTTAGCAGTTCCACAGATCTCTTCTTCCTGAGGTGAGCATCTGTTTTCGGGAAACTGTCAATATTCAGGTCACTTTTCGGGATCAACAATGCTGGAACGTGGACATTCACTATTGTGCATATACCTCGACAGTTTTTCGGCGGTCTTATGTATAGCCTTGGATCCACATGCCCAATAATGATCCATAATTATGGCAGTCCCATGAACCCTTTCTGGACCGTCAAAAACTTGTCCACAGTTCTGATTCTCTACCATTTTCCTTGTGCCATTATTCCTGAAGCAGAGTTTTGGGCTTTCCAGTGGCACTATCTGCAAGGGTCCTCCTCTGTCTTCGACCCATGTCAAGAGTTTTGCAAGCTTTGGCCATAATGGCTTGCATCCGTTTCGCACTATATTAATGGTGGGCTCGTAGTGACCGAAGACCATCTATGCTCTGCAAATCACTACCCCTTTCTCCCATCTGTCTGATGAAAGCACTGTTCCCCAAATTTTCATTAGGCCTCTGTTTTTCCACTTCCTTGCTTCTTCTGGAGTTTTTCCTTGGATGTTTAGTTTTTGATTTGCCTCTCTTCTGATCTCTGCTCCTTTAACTCCAGGTTTCTCATATCTGATCACAATGTGCTTTGTTTTTCCATTGTTCCTTATTTATTTAATTTGTTTGTTTGTAATGTGTCGGTAGTCCGCAGGCATCAGGGCGCAGAGAGACAAATTAGAGTTAGGCAGAATGCTAGGTTGGAACTAGGGGTGGCACATTATTTGAAGAGATGAGTCTTCAGGTTTTTCCTTAAGATTAACAGGTTAGGCTCTGCTCTCAAAGTACCTGGAAGATTGTTCCACTGCTGAGCTGCAAGGACCGGAAAAGATTTCCCGGCACCCGTAGTTCAGGATGCCTGAGGTATCTGTAGCTTGCCAGATGTTTGAGATTTTAGAGCTCTATTAGGGATGTATTGTGTGAATTTGGTTCTAAGGTAGGATGGAGCCACTCTGTACAAACATCTGTGTACTAGAGTCATGGACTTAAAGAGGATTCTCTCCTCAACTCTAAGCCAGTGGAGGGTTCTTCTAGCCTCTGTCACATGACTTCTTCTATCGATCCCTTTTACGACCTGGACGGCATTGTTCTCCATTATCTGGCATTTACTGATGCATTTTTGGAGGCTCCCAGCAGCAATGAATTACCATAGTTCAAACGTGCAAGTATAATGGCCCTGGCTATTGTGGCCGCATTATTTTCTGTCAGAAAAGGGTATATAGCTCTCAATCGCCTAATATAGTATGCAATGTTTTTATGAAGGTAGTTTGCCTGAGATTCTGATCCCAAGGACGCCTCCAGCATCATCCCAAGTGTTTTGACATGGGAGACCACCTTAATGCATGAGTCTTTAATGGTAAACTCTTCAAATTCTTTGCCGAGCTTAGCCCTTGCTTGACCAGAGCTGAAAATCATATGCTCAGTTTTTTTTACTGTTCAAGCACATCCAATTATCTTCCATCCATCGTCTATCAGATTGTAGATGATTATAATCTTTTCCTTATCTAGTTGGTATTCTCCCTCAAGCTCAAACACTAACTGTGTATCATTGGCGTAGTTAGTAAAATGAGCACTGATGGATTCTAAGAGTGCACATAGATATTTCATAAAAAGGTTAAAGAGCAGAGGGGAGATACTAGCGCCCTGTGGTATACCTGCACTTATAGGGGTAGGTGATGAGAACTGCTCTTCCCAGTGTATTCTGGCTACACGGTCTGTAAGGAAGGAAGCTAACCATGCCAAGGCTGCCTTGGAACATCCTGCTGTTTTCTCCAGAACTTGTTGTAACACAGCGTGATCAACAAGGTCAAAGGCAGCACTTAGGTCCTGGACATAATCGTCTTCATTTGGATCAGTTGCTTTAGTTGCCCATTTCAGTGAGGCATCACTTTCCATGAACTGGCCTCTGGTCTTGCAAATTGCTACGTGTGATAGACAGTGTGCCGTCTACACATCTATTTCAACAGCTACAAAGATATTTGATTTCCCCATGCTGTAAGGTAGGAGTGCACAGACAATGCATTCCCCTTCTGGACTTCGTCTTCCAACTTCTTTCATGTGCTGGTACCAAATGTTGTTTCCCAGATGTGCTGTGCTATCCAGGTAGTAATTTAGTTCGTTGTTATCTACATTCATGCTTCTCTTGATTCTTAGTGTTTTCCTGTAATTGGCTATAACTACATCCCTGAATGCATCTGTATGGCTCCTTCTTGCTGGAGGATTCTCAGATATCCTGGTCCATGGTGGAGGCTTACTCATCTGCACCATTTGAGTTGACAAGAGTCTTGCAGCTTTTTCCTTCTCTTCTTGCATCTTTTTCCTGCTGTTTATAAATGCCCATATCAACCACCCTGACATTGGTCCGGTATATGGCTGTATTGTAGAACTTGTACTTGTCCCTTGCGTTGGAACATATATATTTGTTACCGCTGTCTCTGGATGTTAGTTCTTCAGCACTTCTAGTCGTTTCCTTTCTCTGGCTAATGATGGCCATACTGCGTCTACTATTATTTGTGCCTGTGCGATCTTCTTTGAGTTTGTCTTTGTCTCCATCAGTGTTGTCTCAGGGGTGTTTATCATTATCATTTCTGTTGGTTTCTTCTCCGATTCCTCTTGTCTTTCCACAATGTCTGTTGTGGAGTTTCTTATAGTATGCAGTCTTTTCTTCTCTAATGCTTTGGATTGTGGTTCTGCAGTCATTGACACTATGCCTGTTGCATGTGCATTCAGTGTTTGCATGCGTGTGGTTGTCAGTAACCTTTCACCATTCATTCCTTGCCGACTCTGTCTCCGGCTTTTCTTTTTGTTTGTTACCACAAGCGTGTGTGTGTGTCATTGCTAATCACATCCATTTCAAGCTCATTCATTCCACCATCAGATCTTCTAGGGACTGGAATGACTATGTAAGGTCTGGGTGCCTTTGTGGGTTTCATGCATGCATCATTAGGTGGGTGCACTGAAATTGGAACGCTTTGTGCCTCAATAAAAAATGCAGTTCTGATTGTTAATGACTGTAAAACAATGATGAATATGATACACAAATACATTATGCCCCTGTCGGTCAGGCGACAGCATTTACTTCCAGAGAAACGTGGGCATCTCTCCTCCTGTGGGAGGACCAGATTGCTGCTCTGGATCCCAATCTCGATCATTCGCAAAAATGTCTACCTTTTACTATACTTCCTTAACCAATATTGTCTGTCGGATTCCGTTCTTAAGAGATTCAGGTGTCCTACACGTGTACCCCTCTTGCAGGCGTGAATTGTCTCTTATTTCAGGATACAGTTCTCTTGCTAAACTATGGGAAAAATCTAATCAAATAACACTTCAGACAGTCCTTTTACTGTGCATGTTCAAAGTAGGTCAGCTACCAGTCCACGCCTCGGATTTGCTTCAGTCCCGAAGACATTTTGTATCCTGGTCGATAATAAGAATAGAGAAAATAACAACAAATGGAAGAATGGGAAACCCTTGACACAGCTTCCTGTCCCTCGGCGGAAAGCTTTTTAGAATCCCCTCAGATAGTTCTGTTGATGGTTCGAGAGTTCTATATGCAAAAGCATGCCCATCTGTGCAACATTAGCTGGATCTCTGATGAATGTGAGGACGTGAACATCGATCAGTCTTCCCACTAGCTCTGGAAAGTCAGTGACTAGACAAAAGAGGACATTGTGAGCTAACCTGCTGTCTTCTAGTGACAGGGACATTCGCCCTGTCTTGCTGGGTTTTTAAGGATTGTATGCTCTCTCTTCAATGTAAACAATGTCTGCACTGTCCGTTCGTGTGGAGTGTAACTAAGATCACAATTTTGTTTAGGAGTTGGCTTAGATGTTCTGTATTCGCTGCATATCGAAGAAACGTGAGTGTATCTGTTGTTCTTCCGACAAGATTTGGACAGTCTTCAATTATACGAAAGAACAATGGCCCTCATTCCGAGTTTGGAGTTAAGTTCCATCCATTACCGGCATGGCACAAATAGCGTGTCCGAGCTGGCAATAAACTGCTAAAAGCGCACCATTATGAGTTCACGGGCATGAGCTTCGCGCCATGCCGTTAATGAACGTTGCGGCATGCCACATAAGGTCCCGAAAAACCCCCTACCGGCATGATCCGCACCGTAGCAAACACTACCGCCATAGAGCAACGCAGCATTAGTGGTGACTGTAAATAGCAGTCACCGTTATTTACGGTCACCGGTAAATTGCGGAACCAGAAATAGCGTCATCGCACAGGAACGGGAAGGAGCAGGGCGGCCATCTTTAAAAACACTATTCATTGCCATCCTCACCAGGCAGGACCCCTGCCATACTCTTGACCTACCGGAAAGTAAATACCACTACCGAGGAATGCCCAAAGCGCCAAAGAAGGGAGCTGCCTGCCTCCGAAAGGAGCGGTTCAGCCAGATGAGCTGCAAATACTTGTGGATACCCTCCACGAGCATGCTGGGACTGTTTTCAGCAGCAACATGTGGAAGGAGGCGGTGGTGAAGAAAAAAGAAATATGGGCACTAGTCACCCAGAAGGTGAGCGCTGTGGGCAACACTCCCCGCACCACAAAGGATTGCCGTAAAAGGTGGGACGACCTGCAGCTGAGGGTGCGGAGCATCCTCTCTGCAAATAGAAACCAGGCCTTGGAGACTGGAGGAGGCCTAAGTTCGCCTATGAAATTCATGCCGTGGGAGGAGACATGTGCGGCCATGATAGGCTCCGAATCCATTGTAGGGGCCGGAGAAATGGAGTGTGGTGCAACGTCATCCACTTATGGAGGTGAGTGTCCAAAGTCAATACTGCCAACGCCAATGTTATGAAAGTCACTTCTAAGGCCTGGCCAAGGAGTCACGGCATGGTCGGCCACACCCCCCCTGTAAATCATGCCGAAGCAAGTGAGACCCAGGCTAGTGCCAAGTGCAAAGCCGTAACGTATATGACACATACCACACAAAGTGGCCCATTCCATGAGGCACATAGGGCAGTTGATGTAATACTGTGCTGTCTAACATGCACAGTACCCGGCCAACATGAGTGACACCGACATATGCATGCATTTACCACCCAAGTATTGAATGATGTGCCGTTCCTTACCCAAATGCCGATAACCCACAAATATCTGAATGTGCTATTGTAGCCATGTATAAATGCTGGCTCTCAAATCATCACTCATGCCGTCCCTCTCTTCCACCCCCACAGGCAGTGAGCATGACAGTGAGGAGCAGGAGAGCAACAGTCCCAGCACTTCCAGGGGCCAAGGCAGGGAACGCTGTCTCCCAGCGAGGAAGACAACACCTGGACATACATCACCAGCTCCAGCAAGGCCCGTGGAGGGTGCACCACCCCGACCCCCACCCCTCCCTTCACTGGTTGCAGACACATGCCCACCACCACGGTCTGAGGAGTTGAGTGTGGCTGGGGAGGTGGCAGCCACAGCCCCCCTCGAAGTTGTGGACAGCCCCAATTCCATCTGGGGAGCAACTGAGGACGACACCGTTGAAGTCGTGCATACCCCTGAAGCCTACTCTAACCCCCAGGTATCCTTTAGTGACTCGGGTGAGACGACACACTTGAGCAATCTGGCCAAGGACCAACACAGGGACATGCCAGTCCTCTGCCCAGTTCCCTTGAGGAAGCGCCGGCAGGACATGTCAGCCCGATCCCCAGCAGGGCCACTACCTCATCTGTTGATACACAGCGGGCTGACCAGTTCACAGCCCTGATCACAGATTTTGTGCAGGACAATCGGCAGGCCAGGGAGGAGTGGCGTGATGAATTGAGGGCACTGGGCCAGGTAATAACGGACAGCACCAACCGGCTCTGTGAGGTGCTCGGCCACATAGCCAATGCTCTGGAGGCTGCTCATCCTGGCCAACAGCCTCTGCATGAGGACACCCCTTCAATGAGCAACTCCACCCAGACCAGCCCACTCCGTCGGTCGCTCTGTGGCCAGCTCCGCCGGAACATGCCTCCCCCTGGCTCCGGGAGCGCAGTGACTTTACTGCCAGCCACATGTGGGCTATGTGGACCCTATGGGACTAGTGTTGGGGAGTTGTGGGGGGAGGGGGAAGGGGGTGAGGGTGTGTGGGGGAGTTGGGGGGGAAAGGGGTGAGGGTGTGTGGGGAGCTGGGGGGAGAGGGAGGGGGCAAGGGTGTGTGGGGGAGTTGGGGGGAGGGATGTGAGGGTGGTGGAGGGTTTGTTTTTCACTTCACTTAGTTTTTAATACACTGGTTGTGTTGCAAAGAAAACCCAGAGTGGACATTCATCATTGCACATATGTCATTTAATATATAACAGTGCATAGTGTACATGTATCCCCACACCCAGTGCCCTATGTCCTCAAATTATGACACCCTCTGCTGACTTGTGTGTCAGAAATAATG
This sequence comes from Ambystoma mexicanum, assembly GCF_040938575.1. NCBI lineage: Eukaryota > Metazoa > Chordata > Amphibia > Caudata > Ambystomatidae > Ambystoma > Ambystoma mexicanum. Next base: position 1,047,504,456 of record NC_090924.1, read on the forward strand.
TCCAATCAATGACTGGTGCACGGCACGTCCCTCCTGTGCATCGGCCGCCTAATGATGTCCTGCCACATCTTCCTCCTCCCCTTCATCATCATCTGGTGGTAGCAGTTCCATGTCAGGGAGCAGGGGCACTTTCCAACGGATGCACATAATGTGCAGCATTACACATGCCATGGTGTTCTTGGACATCTGCTCAATCACCACACATGTACGGGTATGGGAACGATTGTAGTCCTCCTCGTGCCTGTTCTGGGGGTTTCGGACAGGGGTCATGAGCCACGGCTTTAAGGGATAGCCACCATCACCTGCATGAGAGGGGAATGAAGGTAAGTGTTCGTACAATCATGGTGGACAACTTTACTAGTCTCACATGGCAGCAGGTAATTTCTGCCCACACGCACATGTCCCTGGATGCATTTATCCCATTTCTGGCCACGCTATGTGTCCTGTGCAATGGACTGATGGAGTGGGTTACATCTTCGAGATGGGTGATGGTGTGCACTGACATCTTGTTGCACGCGCATCATATATACATGCAGCAGTGTTGGAGTAAAATCAGTCATGTGTTGTGTCCTGTGAGATTTTGTAGTAGGGAGTGTTGGCTGTAGTCAGTACCATATTCGTCATTCTGCACCGATCAGTTCCAAGGTGACTTGCAGTGCTCCTATGGGTGTGCGGGACCAGGAACACACTGTGGTATCCCTGGTTGGCTCAATTCAATGCACTCCCAGGGATGACTGTCATGTGTGGTGAAATGCTGGATACAGTAACAAAGTGCATATGCAGTGCATAGTGCAGGATGGCCTTACGGTATGTGAGGGCCGCTGATGAGTGGTGCATGTGTTGTGGGATGTAGGCTGGTTAACTGTTAGCCATGTAGTGATATGTGTCGGACTTACTTCATCACTATGGAATTTGGTTGTCATGTGCCGTTTCAGTTGCTTTGGGGCACAGTGTTCGGTGATGTGCATATCGTGCACTGACATCAACATTACCACCCAGGTGGAGTATGCATCCCCCCTTCCCACCCAGGTGGAGTATGCATCCCCCCTTCTGACCCAGGTGGAGTATGTACCCCCCCTTCCCACCCAGGTGGAGTTGCATCACCCCCTTCCCACCTAGGTGGAGTATGCATCCCCCCTTCCCACCCAGGTGGAGTATGCATCCCCCCATGCTTCCCACCCAGGTGGAGTATGCATCCCCCTCCCCCTTCCCACCCAGGTGGAGTATGGCGCCACCCGCCTCACAACCCCGATGCACTGCCATGGGCCAGTCAGGCAACTCACCAAGCAGCCAGGCACGTCGTCCAGCATATCGCTCCATGAAGCGTGGTAGCGTGGAGTTCCGCAGGACCAATGAGTCATGAGTTGATCCTGGATATCGGGCACAGCAATGTGTGATGATTTTGCTGGCGTTGCATAACATCTGCACATTAATGGAGTGGTATTGCTTGCATTTGCCATACACCACCTCGATGGCATGCGGGACTACCAACTCCACGTGGGTGCAGCCAAGGGCACCTACACAATTTGGCATGCCTGCCAGTGCCTGGAAGGCAACTTTTGTATCAAATATCTCCTGGGGAGTCCGTGGTAGGGATATGTCGTCCCTTGTGTGCTTGAGGAGGGCATCCAGCACTTGGTTCAGTATCCAGGAAAATAAGGGTTGTGATATGCCATGCATGTGCCCCACTGTGTGCTGGTAGCTGCCTGTGGCAAGGAAGTGCTTCACAGACACTACATTCAGTAGAGGGGGCATGGCGGTGCGTATTTCCCTGGGAGTCTATGATGCTCACTATGTCGTTGTGTATCAGGTCCACTACAGTGGTGATGGTGTCACGGTCAAGCCCGTACAGGGTGTGGATCTGCTCAGGTGTTAGGTTGAAGGGGGTGGCTCTCATGCGAGGGATGGGGGGCTGCTGGCGTGGTAACGGTGGCTGCACTGGTGGGGCATGCTGGGCCTGTCTCACCCTCCTTCTCCTCCTGTATCTCCTCTGTGGTGGAGGCTGTTGTTGTTGTTGTTGTTGAGGCCTTGCAAGCAGGGCCTCCAGCTCCTGTAATGCTACTACTATTGGTATCATCTTGGTGTGGGAGGGGGTGTGGTGTGTGGGTGTGCTCCTTTTGTACTGGCCCTCACTCCATTGCCTCCACCTGTGTTGATTGTGTGCACCTGTGGCACTTCTTAACACTGCTCAGGGTTCTTTACACCTTCTCGGAGATGCCGGTATTTACACCATGCCGGTAAGATCTTTTTCGGCCTTCAGGAGGCCGTTATTTGCATGTCCGCATTACTTGGGATCAGCTCCGGTTTACGGCATGCCGCTAATGCTGGCATGGTGTGTCGTGCGCACGCATACACTGCTATTTACGGCATCGTAAAGTACGATGCCGTGAATAGCGGTCTGGTTGGTCAGAATAGCCCGTAGCGGTAAGCGATGCCGGTAATCCTTTAGCGGCATCGTTTTTCTCTTACCTCCAACATCGGAATGACCCCCAATGTGTTGACAAGCTCATTTATTTCCTTCTCTGTTTGAGGCATTTGGTTTCTCCTCACTGTATTCAGGAAGTAAGAGGAATTTTTCAGCAATTACAGTAAGCAGTCTTTTTCAGGAACTTGAAGAAAGTCAGTGACACTGGTGAGCCTTCTCACCAATGATGGGTATGATCTTAGCACTAGGTTAAAGTTGGTTATCACATCTTTGGTGATGCGCTACTGTGGGACACCATAGGAAATTCCGCATATAGGGTCTCGGTGTGGAATGAGTCTGGATACTGTATTTTCTTCCAATGTATGTGTCCTCGATTAAAATTTGGCATGTTATTTTCTCGTCACAGTTTTAATGTGTGTCAATTCAAGGTTCAAATTCAACAGACTATGTTGTGACTTATTTGTGCAATTGTCTTCTTCACCCTGCAACTAGGATGCACAGAGTGTGTTTTTATGTCCTTATCCCCTTTTTTGCTTAGAGGAAGTGTCCAATTTTAAGCCACATTTTGCAAAAAAGTTCTTTGTCGTTGTCTGGCTAGTCATGCGTCCTTTTTCTTCGTCATGGATCTCGTCTGCACTTGCTGCGGTTCTTCTTGGAGTGCAGGCAGGGGGCCTTCTCCGATGTAGGGTTTGATATCGCCCAGGAAAATCCAAGCTCTCCTGCCTTGTAGTTTCACTGCGGAAGCAATGCAGTCTTCCACTGTGAAGGGACCGTTAAATCTTGGCTCATCCCACTTTTTCCTCGTATGGTTCCTTACAAGGACCGTGTCTCCAGAGAAAACGGATGGTACACAAAGTCCTTGAGCTGTGTCGGTAGTAATATCTCCTTCTGTGTTCCGTGCTGCCCTGCACCCCTTTCGTCATCGCTGCAGCTGGTCTGAAATTACAGTAAGGCAAGATGTCACGCAGTTCAGGTAATTTTGGATTTCAGACCTTAAAATTGCTCCTGTTGACTGGGCATCACATCCAGCTCTCGGGGTGTCAGAGGAGTATGCATTCTTCTTCCTGTGGCTATCTCGTGTGGCGTAAGATGATGGTGGGAACCGGGTTGGTTCCTAAGTGCATACAGTGCCAAAGGAAGGCACTGCAACCATCCCTTTCTTAGAATAAGCTTAAACTTGGCTATCCTTTCCTTTAATAAGCTGTTGAGCTTCTCACAGATGCCGTTACCTTGCCGATGATACACCAATGAGAACTTGTGCTTTATACCAAGCAGCAAGCTAATATGTTTCAATATTGCATTAACAAAGTGAGGGCCATTATCTGATCTCATGACCTCACACACCCCCCACCTGGGGAACACCTCTCTCACAAAAGATTTGGACGCACAGGTAGATTCTGGGTGTGTACAAGGACCTGCCTCAATCCATCTAGAGAATGGACACACCTCAACAATTAAGTATCTGTACCCGTTACATACTTGAATCATGTTGACGTAATCGACATGCAAGTGCTGAAAAGGCCCATTTGGCCTGGAGATGGCTCCTCTCATTAGCGTTAGTGTGTGCCCAGCTGTGAATTGCACATTTATTTTTTTTCCCTTTATTTGTATCGGCTGAAATAAATCAACCTTTCAAATGTACAAAATATAACCAGACATTCATAAGAACCATACATAGACACACCCAATTGCAACTAATTTTCAACAGTACAGTAATTCAATAATATCAAAGAAAAAACTATACATATCACACTCAAGGTGAATGAAAAGGGAAGAATTAAGAACGAGAAAAAAAGAAAAAAGAGAAAGAGAAAATTAGAAGTGTTGCTATAATATGCAACCTTACCATATGATATCTATTAAGAGATTTCTTTTCCGATGGAACTCTAATTTCAAATCTAAACAATATCAATGTACAACAGAACAGTCGAAAATAATTTCTGCACACTCCATCATACAATTAATTAATTAGTGAAACACTACATTTTTGTTAGGCCATGCTATATCACCCCTAAACAAAGCTATTATAAATTGTGACACGGTATTGCTTATTAGGACCTAGGATGTCAATTCTAAAGACCCTAGGTTTTCTTCCAGATTTAGACTATGTAGAAAGTTGATGGCTGCAATTTGAATTGACATATTGCCACAGCCCAAAATTAATGGCCAACTTTGGTTTTGGGATATACTCCCCAGACGTTTGCAATGTTGTGTAAAAAACATTTCTCTTTTGGGTCGGAGTATGTGGCACTCTTTGATCAAATGTGTCAAAGTCTTTGGGGTAAAACTATCATTGCAAAAGTGACAGATATTGTTGTCTCTGTTCACAAGTTTACGCTTTGCCTTTGTGTCATTAGTGACCCATAACTTAAGGCGAAGGCGGAGTATACCATTGCGATACTTGATCGAAGGACATTTGATCGAAGGACAAATGTGGTGGCAGTATGCCAACTTTCTTCGAGGAAAATGCAGTGTGTCGCCGTCTTCAGTTTTGCTTTATCCGGATTGGAAAGCAGAAGTTCAAGAGGGATCTCGGCTTTAGCCAATATGTGATAGACTAGATCAAGCCAGTTGTTTGCAAATATATAATTAGCCGAGAACATATACTGTTATAATCTTTTCAGCAGCACATTTAGCTTTGTTGAGATGATACATTTCTTGAATAAAGAACAGAGACACTAGTTATAGTGCGCTTGGAGCAAAAGCAGCCCCAGCTCATATCTTATCCAAGCCATCAGTGTGCTTTGAGGCAGGTGTAAAACAGAACGCCAAAATTTGGCTTCCCAATGGATGAATTTGAAAGGGGAGTCACTCGGCATAGTTTCAAGACCATATAACAATGTTGGTAGGATATTCTTGGTCCAAAAATGCCAGGTGGTTAAGATAGAAAATTTGCCATATTTATGCATAATGATTCGCGCTTGTGATATGGCTGACGATAACTTGGTCTCCACCCGCTCGAACTGGCCCTGTGCCCTGATTTCCATTCAAAATGCATTCCCAGATAACAATAGTTTTGTGCAACCATGACTGGGGCACGATTAATGGTCCAGACAAACGACAGAGGACCATGACGCCTAGGCGAATACTGGACTATTTGTGTTTTGGCTATGTTAATTGTTAATTCATTTGACTGTATATATTCCTGAAAGGCATTGAATAAACTCTGGAGCACAGCCTGAGTCCTAGAAATTAAAACTAGGTCATCAGCATACATGAGAGATTGAATCTGGTGATTATTCAATTTATGTGAGTCAGATATAACATTTGACAATGGGACTCTAACAACATGTATAAAATAGTTGAAAATAGCAGAAACCAATGAGCACCCTTGCTTCAGTCCTCTATATGTAGTAATTTTCTTTCAAAAGTAGTCCGTCCAAGGTGATATGAATCTGGATGGATGTATCATAATGTAAAGAATGTATAATGTTGTATAAAGCAGTGGGACAGCGGTCTCTACGTAGTTTGTTCATTAGTATATAGCGACAAATGAGTCAAAAGCAGCATTGAGATCAATAAACGCAAAGAAAACTTCCCATTCCCGCCATGAACCCAGTCTGGTTGGAGTCGCGCAAATTACAGGTCCCTGTCCACACATTGAACTCTCACAGGACCAGTCTAGTGAAGATCTTGCTAAAAGCATCCAAAAGAGCTATTGGGCGATGGGTCGAGGGGACAGACTGGTCACCTTTTTTAAAAATGGGAATAATGATAGAGGTCTTCCATGATGGTGGTATATAACGCGTGTACAGTATGTCTTTGAAAATGGTTGCAAGTATGTGTGCCCATTCATGAGCGTTTGTTTAGAACATCTGATTAGAAAGCCCATCTGGTCCCTCGGCCCTGGAGGAGCTGATTTTCTGTATGATGTCATTTATTATTTCATAAGAGGAGTCTAACTGCCAGGCCGATATCAAGCCCGGCTCATAAGGAAGAACAGCATACTGTGGGTCAGCATATAAGGCTAGAAAATGGGCAATCCAAGCCTGTTCAGACACACCATTAATTTCAGCATCTGCTTGTCGATGACAAGTGTGATTATTTAGGAGATACCACATTCCAGAGGAATTTTTATTGTGCATTGCATGAGCCATTGCTTCGCTGTCTTGCTGATATAAGATTGCCTTCCGACCACGTAGCCAATTTTTGTATTTGCATTTGGCAGATTTTAAATCTTGCCACCTAGTCGATGAAACTGAGGCCAAAATTTGTCTTTTGATCTTTCTAAATTCGGCCCTTCTTTGGTGAGTTTCGTGGTAAAATGTATGGGGATGGCGTATGATATTATGATGAGGAATCGTGAATGTTTTTACAAAAGGTTGCAGTAGATCAGTGTAAGGATTTTGGAGCATGGATTTCGAGTTATCAGCAACCGCATTCTCAAATTGGTTTAGTGTCCTCAAATTCCATCTCACTCGAGAGCGGGCACTGTTAACTGCTAGATTGCCATGATAGTACTCCTCATTTCATTTTAATGTCAAATTCCAGTCAAGATACAGAATCAAAAGACTATGGTCACTCTTTGAGTGATCTTTTATGGTTAAGGACTTTATGGCTTGAAATAGCTTGTGGTCGACAAGGATATAGTCAATTGTGCTAGTGATCTGGCCACAATGCCACGTGTAATGCACTGGAACATCTCCCTGAACTGCACCATTGACCATATAATAGTTTCGCTCATGCATAAGTGACAACCACTTACATACTATTTGACTTTGGGGCTTATCTTTCCAACAATCTAGATTTATATCTCCCACAATGATGGTATGTGTGATCATGACATCTAGTGAAATGTGGTGAAACATGTCAATGAGGCCAGCATAAAGGTCTCATCAGACATTGCAACAACATTACAATATATATTAATTAGAGCAAAGGCCTGCTCATTGTTGGTTATTTTGACAAGCTGTATGTGTTCCCCAACAGAGGCCCACGGCACAATAGAAAAACTTGACTTGATGTTTACCACAACGAGAAGGCCAGATGACGGTCTGCCTCCACTAGGAACTGCTGAAATGAAGGCCAATTTATAATTGTCCCATATTGGCGGTTTAATTAGCCATATCTCCTGGAGTGCTATGATGTGATAATGTTCAGACATAGCTATAAATGAGGAATTTAGATGAGCATGACCTCTAGAATTCCAACTTATATTGATTAACTCAGTTATAGTAGTACATGTTGATGGTTATTGATGTAAGCTCGTGGTTCTTGGAAGTTCTCGATTTTCACGAGAAATGCCCTGATAAATGTTTGGTTTTGGATATTTTAGATCTTATTAATACACTTTCAGAGTCTTCCACTAGCAAAAATCCCATTTCAAAAAGGAGCATTTTGCTACGCCATATGTACTGCCAAACCACATCTGAAGGAATCCAGAGTCTAACTATAGAGAGAGGGCAATCAGTAAGAAATTCAATCTGGTCGATATCTAAGGTAGATATGTTACGTAAATCTTCAATTTATCCAAAAATGTTTAGAACTCTTTTCCGGTTGAAATCAGAAACTGAATGATTGCCCTCTCTGCATTTAAGGATCAATGTATGGAAATTTGCACATTGGGGATGTAAATGTCGTGGATTCATCTGGATTTCTGACTTACGAGGAGTCCATTTCACATCAGCAGGCCGGTCAATAGTTTTTGGTAGGCATTGAGTCTCCGGCCAATGTGTGTCATAAAATTTGGCACGAGTATTTGTTTTTTGGAGACAGGGCGCATCAGTTGTTCCGCTTGGCTCAGTAATCAATGAGTATTGATGTCCAACCGCTTGAGAGAAAGCCTTTGCCAAATTTATGGGTAGATATTCGTCAACCCTTTTTTTAAGTTCATCAACAACAGCCTGAGGCATAACGGCTTCAACAGGGTGGAGAGGCTTGGAAGGAGGTGCAAAGGGCACTGATTTAGGCTAGGTAGAGGGAATCGCTAGAGGTGGTGGTTGCATCAGAGATCCCTGAGTAGAAGGACCTACATATGCCTGTGAATGTGGAATCGAGAGTGACTTAACAAATGTAGGAAGATTGAAAAGTAAATTCGACTTGCAGGGTGCAGATTTCTGTGCATGTTGAATTGATTGAACCAGTTGCGAGATGGGTGAAAGAGTCTGATTCGGCCCTTGCAATTGATTGGTAGTGCTCCTTGGTAATACGTGCTGATTATCCACTCTTACCTCTTCAGATTGTACAGCTTGGGTTGCTATTAAAGCAGCCCCAGTTTGATGAGGTAAGACCGTGCTTGACGTTTTACCAAGTGCTTTAAAAAAGGCTTTAAGAGTACTTTTTGGTTGTTTTGTGCCAATCATATTTTTAGTTTTCTTGATGGAATTTAATGTTTTTGTTTTAGTGAATTTGGGATTTCTAGATTTTAACTATTGTAATTGACTTTGCCCAGAGGTCAGTGTGTTTTCCACACTTATAACCTCAGAGACTGGCGGAATAGATGGCGCTTCACTGACAACAGGCACGCTTTTATTCGATTGTGGAAATAAAACTCTTTGGGGATGAGTGTCCATAGGCCCTATTATGCCCGAGATTGGAGGAAGAGGACAAGGGACCATGACCGCTGCAGCCACTGGATCCAGACTTTGGGTTATCAATACCCCAGCGGTTGACTTTTCAATGCATAGAACCGAGGGGCCCGAAACCATAACTATGGACTCATCAGGACTTCTATTACTTTGATGTGTTTTGGATACATTTTGCCAGGAAAGCAATTTCATCAATTTCTCAAATTGTGTTGGTTGATGAGCTACTTTGGAGTCCAGTGATTCAAAAAGTTTACACAGGCTAAAAATAGCAGTATTAATGGCTGTGAGGGCTGGTTGTATCATGAGTAGAGTTTGTGCAGAGTTATCAGTTGGTAACAATCTATTAGGATGCGGTGTGGGCAAAGCAAAATACTTTAGCATTGGTTGCAAGAGAACCTCAGAAGGTTCACATAATACTGATGCCGAGCTAAGCGTAGGTTCGACCCCTCCCAATGAGTTGTCTGACTCACGTAGGCTCACATGAATTGAAAGAGCTGAATATTCTGGGGACAAATGGGGAAATGCAATTGGAGAAATTGACATATTCGATTTAGGCGGTACTTGACAATTTTTTGTGGATTCTAACATGGTAATATCAGAAATAGGATGCGGATTGGCACGCCCCAATGGAGTACAATGGGACGCATGAACTTTCCTGATGGTGAGGGGAGATGGCGTGTTTCCCCGGACGATGAAATAAAAATGGGGGATGAAGAGGACACACCCATTGTATTAGTTTGTGTATTAAAGGGGAATCTTGTTTGCATGCTAACCAAGCATGCATTGGGTGTAATTGACGGAGCAGAAAAAAAGGTTTGTGGATGTGAACCAGAGCACAAATTACCTTCTATAGGCAGAAGAGAAGGAATTGAAATTGACAACGGCACTATGGGTGGCATGCTAGTGGTTAGCTTATAAGTGACAAAAACCGTCATTGATGTACACGTTTTATACAGAAGATACACAGGAGAATAGCACAATAGTAAAACAGTATCAGAACAGCGGGCTGAAGTTACTTAGTGGTTGGCTTATAAGTAACAAAAGCCATCATTCATGTACATGTGATGCACAGAAGATACACAGAAGAATAGCACAATAGTTTAACAGTATCAGAACAGCGGGCTGAAGTTACATGCTCACCTAAAAATGTATGCTTTCCAATTTGTCTGTGTTGCACTTCACTGTTACAATAGTACCCTTATCAGCATAGCAACCAAAATGATAAAGTTTTCCAAGCCCTGCCGTGGCGCGTGGCTGCGTGGCTAAGTGGCCAAGCGTACTTTAGAAAGTACTTGCGAACAAGTGAGCGCGCACGTGTGCGCGAGCGGGCTCGTTCTTGAAGGAAACTCGCAAAAGGTCCAGAGAAGAGGCAGGACCTAAACAAACAGAAGCAAAGTCGATGTTAAATCGATGTTAAAGTCCAGCGCTCGCCAAATGTGGTTCACTCGAATCTGACTAGTCTCTTACTTAAGTCCACCAGCAGCAGTCACTGTTGAATCCAGGAACAGCAACAAAGCAGAAGAGCAGAAGAGCAGCACGTTCTAGCGGCCAAGCGTACTTTAGAAAGTACTTGCAAACAAGTGCAGGCGCACATGTGCATGAGCGGGCTCGTTCTTGAAAGAAACTCGGCAATAGGTCCAGAGAAGAAGCGGGACCTAAACAAACAGAAGCAAAGTCAATGTTAAGTCGATGTTAAAGTCCAGCACTTGCCAGCGCTTGCCAAAGGTGGTTCTCTCAAATCTGACTAGTCTCTTACTTAAGTCCACCAGCAGCAGTCACTGTTGAATCTAGGAACAGCAACAAAGCAGAAGAGCACCACGTTCAAGCGACCAAACGTACTTTAGAAAGTACTTGCCAATGAGCGCGCGCGCGTGTGCACGAGCGGACTCGTTCTTGAAGGAAACTCGGCAATAGGTCCAGAGAAGAGGCGGGACTTAAGTCCACCAGCAGCAGTCACTGTTGAATCCAGGAACAGCAACAAAGCAGAAGAGCAGCACGTTCAAGCGGCCAGGCGTACTTTAGAAAGTACTTGCGAACGAGTGTTGAAGAGCGTTCTTGAAGGAACTCAGCAAAAGGTCCAGGGAGGAGGCGGGACTTAAGTCCACCAGCAGCAGTCACTGTTGAATCCAGGAGCAGCAACAAAGCAGAAGAGCAGAAGAGCAATTGTTGGCAAATGAAACAGTTTACTATAAAAAATGCAACCTGCTCGGTTAAATTCGGTATGAACCAGTCTTCTGCGAGTGTTGCTGCTAGATTCTCTTTTATCATGTGTGCCGGGTAATGCAACTGCTCCAGTGCTATTTTCAATAGGGCTACAAGCATCACCGGTTTACCAGTGCTGTCTTGTCGCCACAAGCTGTCAGAGGGGTTTAAAGAACACCCTCGACATTTCCAAAGATTCATCTCTTCCTATGGTGCCTCCCCTTGGAGTTCCATCAACTGGGTTTGCCCAAGATTGTTATATCCTTCAGGTGTAGTTCGTGCAACCATCATCCTTTCATTGATATGGATGACTTCCACTTCCATGATCGTCTCACTTTTGGATGCCATACACTTGGCCTCCGTGTCTGCTGCGTGATTTCTGCTTGAGATAAAATCTGTCCCCTTTGTGTGGGTGGCGCATTTCAGGACTGCTATGCCCACTGGGAGCTGTAGTGCCTTGATCAGCCTGTCCAATAAGGCTGCGTGTTGCACTGGTGTGCCATCTGCTCGGAGGTAGCCCCTCCTTTTCCAGTGCGCTAAGCCTGTGTCCACTGTCGACGTCACATAGGCAGAGTCACTGTACACCGTTACTTCCTGGTCTGCGTGATTCTCAATGGCGAGTATCAACGCCAATAATTCTGCAGCCTGTGCTGAATAATGAGATGGTATTCGCACGCTAATAAGTACTCGGAATTCTCCATTTGCTGTGTGCTTCATCATAGCAACGCCTGTATATCTTTGTCCGTCACTTTGATCGATCCTCGAAGAACCGTCAATAAAGACGATCTCTCCTTCTGCCAAGGCATTTTCTTTTACCTTGGGAATTTCGTCATACTTCAAAGTTTGCACAGTCATGTATTGGCTCTCCTTCAGTGACTGGCTCTGCTATAAACGCAGCTGGATTCACTATTTTACATCGGACTATCTTAATCAATGGATTTGATACGTTCACTTCATAAGCAGAAGCTCTCTGAGATGTCAATGTGCCCTTTGGTTTCTCTAGAATGGAAAATAGTGAGTGCTTGACGTACAACATCATGGAGCATCCCATCACAATGGTTGTAGGCTTCTCTATGGCGAACGCTGCAGCAGCTAAACTTTGTTCGGATGGGAAATGACCTCTCATTACTGGGTCCAAATTTCCACTATAGGATGCCAGGGGCTTGTACCCCAATGTGGTTCTCTGTGTGAGAACTGCCGTCATAACACTGCAATTCGTGTGTGAAAATGGGTAAAATTCCTCTGCATAATTGGGAATCCCTAGAACTGGTGCTGTGCAAATGGCTTTTTTGAGCTCAGCAAATCCTTTCTCCGTGGTCTCAGACCATTCATTCTTTTCTTTTGTCACTTGGGCCTTCTTTAGGGCCTGAAGTAAAGGCTTAGTGTAAGATCTATAGTCAAAGACCCATGCTCTGACATAGTTGCATAGGCCTAAAAAGTGCTGCATCTGTTTTATCGTGTGTGGCTTAGCCGTGTTCAGTATGGCTTCAGCCCTTTCTGGGGTCACTCTCTTTCCTTCATGTGAGATCAGCTAACCTATGCACAGCACTTCCTCTTGACAATATTGTAGCTTTTCCTTGTCAACCTTATATTCTTTCTCAGCCAGCATAGTCAATAGCTGAACAGAATCATGCTGCATTGCTCCTCTGTCGTGCTGCAGATCAAGATGTCATCCACATATTGCAGGACAATGCTTTTTAATGCAATATTGCTTAAATCCATCTGCAGGACTGTGTTGAAAATAGACTGAGACTCACAGTACCCCTGGGGTAGACTTGTGCTTTTCAGACGCATCTGTCTGAACGTGAATGACGCCAGATCTTGTGAGTCACGGTACAACGGGATTGAGAAAAATGCATTTTTCAAGTCAATCACTGTGAAATATTTTGCCTCAACAGGTAGGATTGTAGCTGGGTTAGGGACTAAAGGGAACGCGGCCTCAACAATATAATTTATTGGGCGTACATCCTGAATTAGCCTCCAAGACCCTCCCTTTGATTTCTTGATCAGATAAACCGCAGTATTGCATAACGACTTTGACGTCACTAAGATGCCTTGCTCCATCATAGCCGAAATTGTCTTAAAAATTCCTTTATCTGCCTCTCTGGACATGGGATATTGTCGTGCTCTTGTCTGCATAGCCCTGCATAGCCCTCTCTCTCTTCTCTCATTGTTCTCATGTCTATTGCAGGGGTAATTTTCCTGCATCGCCGTCTGCCTGGCAATGTCCTCAGCCTGTCCACGTAGGGCGGTGATGACACCCCCCTCTGACCGTGAGATACTTCTTCGTGTTGGTCTGATTGTGTGGCTGACTCTGATGCCCTCAGTGCAGACTCGCTAGTGTCTGACCATCTTATTCCTTTTTCTCTTGGGAGTCGTCTTTCGCTCCATCTCTCTCCCTCCTTTTCCTCGCACTCCTCCCTTACTGAGTCAGACATTGAGCTAGTTGGGCTCAGACATGTCTGTGCCCAACTAATGCCACTTCTCGTGTCTTCTTTGTTCCTACTTATTTCTAGACAATCCAGGGATAGTTCTCTATTCCCACTACTTCGGGAGACATCCTCAGTGTCGTACAGCTGAGTGCTCTGCAGGCGCTCGTCTTCCCCCTTCCTTTGGGGTATTTGTGTTAGCCCCATTTCATCATTTATTCTATCGGTTGTTTCTCCGATGCTTCGGGTGTCAAAGTCATCTTCCATATTCATCCTAGACATGTCTGGTACTGAATCGTACGCAGGAAAGAATTCTTCTATATCTTCCCAATCTACCAGAGGATCAGGTTTTTTAACCTCTCTCCCCAGATATTCAAGCTTGCGTGCTCTCTGTCTTCGCTTACGTTCTACATCGTCATCAAATTCTCTGCGCTCCCTCGCCTCTTCTCTGACCCTATCTACTTCCTTTTTCTTTTCATTTCTTCGTTCATCTGCCCTTTGGATTTCCTCATCTCGTCTCTTTATTCTTTTCTCTCGTATTCTTTGCTCTTGCTCTGACCTTTGCTGCTTCTGTCTGTGTTGATCATTAGCTGCTATCTGTTTGCGATCAAGCTGTTTTTCTTGCTCTTCGCGATATAGCTGTTCTCGCTTTTGTCTATCCTTTTTCCTTATTCTCTCGTCTCTCAATTCCTTCTCGTTCTCCTTTCTCTGTATATGGTCTAATCTCTCTTTTTGTTTCTCATCATAAAGGCCTTTACCATCGAGTTTCAATAAAAAGTGCCGTCCCAACCATTTGTTCTTGGCGAATGCTATATCATCAGTTCTTTCTTCATTTCCCTTCCATCTTTTCCCTTCTCTCTCTTTCTCTCGAGAGCTGTACTTGTCTGTGTCTGGTCCCTTCTTTCATCCTCATGTCTCTCCTTTTCCCTTGGGACCGCGGGGAGGCGCTATCCTTATCCTTTTCTCTCCCTTGATTTTCGTCACTACTTTGTGTAGGTGGCTCATATGACGGGTTACTATACCCTGTAGATGCTTTAAGTTCTCCAAGTGGGTGTAGCCCTTCATCTTTGTTCTCTTCAACCTTCGTTTCGGATGGGGCAGGTGGCGCAGTAGGCGTCTCACCAGCCTCTGTGCATACATTAAGTATCCAATCTGTTGGTGGCTCCTCTTTGTTAGGGAGAATTATCATAAATGTTTAATTTCCCTTACCTACTGTGTCCCTCAGAAGCTTTGCTGGATTTCTAGAATTTCTTTTTTTCACCTGGTAAGAGTGTGAGCCTTTTTTCCCACTCTTACATGTGTTTTGCTATGTGTGTTTCTACTTTTTGTGTGATCTTGGGCACTGGAACCTCACCTACTCCATGGCACCACATTTTCATGTGTGTTACACAGCACCTTCAGTGCAGTGACACATGGTTGTCTTTTACACTTCCCACCAACTCCATTTTCTGGGGCTGACTACAGTCCCCCAGAAAAGGGTAAAGTTGCCATTAACTTTACCTTAATCACTTTAAACCACAGACCCAGTACACCCCATCTTCCATGGAGTACTGGAAAGTGTTTTATCCCTTTTTGTCTGTGCCTCTTGGGGCATTGTTTCGCTCTCTTTACTTTAAGACTTGGCTGGTGGCAGTGGTATCTACCCTAACTTTTCTACTGCGATTATCTTATATAAACGTGGTAATGTTTTAGGCTATTATATTAGCCTCAAACATAAACCTGCTTAACCATATATGTCTTATTACGGCTCTGGCTGGGTTAATTCACCATTTCTTTTTGTAAATGTCTTTCTCGTGTTTTACTCTGTGCGCCAAACCAGGTTTGGTCCCTTTGTTCATCGCCTTTTTGTGGGCTTCCACGCAGAAGCCCTCCTTTAGGTGCCGAGAGTCTGGATAGGCAGGATGTGAGGGAGGGGTTTTAGGACCCCTGCCATGGGTTCCCTTGGTAACCCAAGTCGCGCTCTTGTCTGATTGGCTAAGGGGACTGGCCTTGCCAGGCCAGCCACCCTGCTGTGTGATTGACAGCCAGGCTGTATGAATGGGGGAAAACTGCATAAAAAGCCAGTCTCTGGGACTGGAAGAGCAGAGCCGCCACTGGAACGAAAGAACCAATGAGGAACTGAAAGAAGAGGACCCCTACAATGATTGAACCGCCTGGTGAAGCCCTGCTGCAGGTCCGAATCTCCAGAATCCGACGACAGAGAAGATCCTCCAGGAAACTTCTTCCCTTGAGCTTGTGGGACCAACCAGTTCACCCAAACTGCAAGCCAGGACCCCTCCTCTGGTCGAATTCGCTGTACAGAACTACAGTGGGCCGGATAGCCAGGAAGGTCGGATCCTGCTTGGGTTTTAAGGAGTGCACCTTTTATTTGTTGCTTTGCTCTGCTGCTGGTTTCTTCCCTGGGTAGTGCAGGACCCTCCAGTCTTCCTACTTGTGATCAGCCCATGAGCCTGCAGGAACTACCAGGAACTTCTGCCTCAGCTACAGCTCCCTCTCCGTTTTAAGGTACTGTGCAAATCCGGTTGCGCATTTCGTTCAGCCGCGGTGAAAGTGTTTGAAATCTTTCTCCAATCCGAGGGCTTGTCCTCTTCTCTTTTAATTAACTTTTCTACCAACCAACCCCGTCTGGAAACCGTGCCATGAACTTTACCGCAAACTACAATGAACTGTATTATCTTGAGCAAAAGACTTTTGAATCATTGACTTTGGCCCTAAACCTTTTCTATCTGATTTTAACCTTGTAGTCTCTCTTGTTCGCTTGCCCTGAGTACTTACTTGTTGGTGTGATTCAATTTCAGTTAACTTCTGTCTTTCCCTCCCTTTTAAATTGCTGGAGTGCCATTTTGCGCCCACTTAATTTTGTGACCTCAACTCGTCTGGAATTTAAGGGTAGTTGTGTGGTGTATTAAGAGTGTGAAATTTAAACTTCTTAGAAGAGTGAACTGTTATACAACTGAAGAGTGAAATAAATATATATTCTTTTACTTGAAAACTTTGAGTTAGTGTTTGCCTGAATCATAGTAATTGCTGTCCTTTGTGTAACTATTTGATACTGCTCACTTACTCTTGAGATAAGTCTGGCTGCTCTGCTACTGCTACCACTTTAACTGTGTAGTGCAGGCTTGTACCAAAGGTGAAATTGTACTGTCACTTGTAGTCTTAATTGTGTATGGTGTTCCCAAAGGGTACTGCATATAATTCTGCCTAACACTCTTCCTTTCCCTCTTCATACATTTTCCAAAGTTCTAGAACAGCGAGGCGTTTGTCTAACCTTTTACCCGTGTATGTGGCATGCAAATATGTCATCATGTATTGCAAGACAGCTTTAGATAAGGACCTCCCTTGTGGCCATGGCATAAACAGTTTGTGGGCGGTTCCTTTTACCCACTGTGTACTGTATTTTTTCATCTTAGGGGCATGTTTGGGCAATTGTTTGCATAGGTGTGCTAATGGAGTTATGTCTTCCATGCTAAGATCTATTAATTTCTCCTTATATAACACTTGTCAAGGCTTCACGTGACTTAAACAACTTCCAACAATATGAGCGAGCACCAAACACTGTAAATTCCAATCCATATTTTTTCAAAATGTTATATATTCTATTTTATTCAAAAAACATCAATGCGATATTACCTCAGCTATTCAGTCGCGTAAAAATAAAATCAGTGTTCTCAAAGAAAGTTTTTCGACTTGTGACGTTACAACAAACAACATGTAAGACAGACGTTTAACAGACCAGACAACACCAGCTGGTCACAGGTATCTCTGCCTCTAATCATTACCCCTTCATGGAGTTTAAACGTACCCCTTTCACGGCGTCTTTAATCGCTGTAGTAGTCTGTTTGTTCCCCATTATGTGGGACTCTGGATACAAGTTTCTTCTAACCGCTTATATTTAAAGCGTAGGAATAAGGCAAATCCTCCCCCCGGTAACCTCTCTATTCTCGGGTGTCCTCCCCAGTAACCTCTCTTTTGTTTATTTATCCTCGAGTCGTTATCCCCTTATACATATACGTTCTTCTCTACTTCTAGCTATGTTTGTTTTCCCACCTCCCTCCGTTACCTTTTCCCTTTACTTGTTCTAAGGCATACACTTTTGCCAAAACACTGAGTTTCTTTCACTCACCATTCGCATTGTTCCCCTCTGGACCCTCGGGATCATCGCCATTGTTACCGCCTTCTTCGGCTTTTCGCCCGCTCAGCTGCCCGTAGGAATGGGAAGAGGTTGCGTGGGGAAACACGAGTTCCTTCAGACCCTGGTTTGCAGACTTCTTTTACACTACCACTGTCCATGGGGAGCTTCACGGTCTACTCAGCTGAATGACAAAGGACTCGTGATATTGCCGAAGACCTAGAGTTACTTTATGTCAACGGTCAACAGGTGTCTTATTCTAGTCAATAATCGATAGTCGATAACCATCAATCTCTGCTACCAAGTGTACTCCAGTGACCCCCGGCCGGCCCATGGAGCTGAGGTTCGCTCAGAAGTACTTTAAGACGAGATAGCTGCACCCTTGAGATGGATTGGGGTGCAGATTTATTACTCTAACACCAATCAATAAGGACAACTCAATGGTTTGGCAAAGGGAGTCCATTTAATGACAAGTACAAAAAACGGGGAGTTATGGATTTCAGCAGTGATGCGATTGTCCTTCTTGCTTCAACTCCAACAAACTTCATACAAGTTGTAACATTTATACTCAAATCTCGTCATAATTGACTTGTAACACTCAAAAGTTAACATGCAATTCTATTGGTTAGGAAAAGGTAACTTTACTATAGTTATTATATCTGTATATGGTAACGGAGTGAGGGGATTGGGTAAACACTTTCAGGTGGGCGTCTAAGCCCTTCTTTCAAAAATGTCTGTACAGTAGATGTCACTAAATACTGTAGATGTCACTAAAAGTACAACGTCTCATTGGTTCTACTAACTATAGGACCCTAGATTATTTGGTCCAGCGTGATTGGGTTGGCACCAACCCCATGCATAATTTTCTACTTTGCTTGGCAGCATGCAGAACGGTCAGCCAGGTGCGAGGTGCCCTTTAGTACACCCGGCCTTCCTCCAGCCCTTGTTACAATCAATCATAACTTTAATAGCCTGTATTTCAGGGGTGCGCGGGAAGTTTCACACGCGATTGGCCTGGGTATGTGTATTTCAGGGGTGCGCAGGAAGTTTCACATGCGATTGGCCTGGGTACGTGTATTTCAGGGGTGCGAGGGAAGTTTCACACGCGATTGGCCTGGGTACGTGTATTTCAGGGGTGCACGTGAAGTTTCACACGCGATTGGCCTGGGTACATGTATTTCAGGGGTGCGCGGGAACTTTCACACGCGATTGGCCTGGGTACATGTATTTCAGGGGTACGGGGGAAGTTTCACATGCGATTGGCCTGGGTACGTGTATTTCAGGGGTGCGTGGGAAGTTTCACACGCGATTGGCCTGGATACGTGTATTTCAGGGGTGCGCGGGAAGTTTCACACGCGATTGGCCTGGGTATGTGTATTTCAGGGGTGCGCTGGAAGTTTCACATGTGATAGGCCCTGTGCGAGTGGGGTACGTGTATTTCTGGGGTGCGCGGGAAGTTTCACACGCGATTTCAGCAGGGAACGTGTATTTCTGGGGTTCGCGGGAAGTGTCACACGCGATAGGCCCTGTGCGATTGGGGTACGTGTATTTCTGGGGTTCGCGGGAAGTTTCACATGCCCTGTGCGAGTGGGTTATGTGTATTTCGGGGTGCAGGGGAGTCCTACATGTGAATTGGCAATGTGGGTCCTCCCAGGTGTTCCCTCTACACCCTCCACGGCCCCTGCAGGCAGCCCACACCACAGGGGACTACCCTGCACACTTGGTCATGTCCCGCAGGCAGCCCATCCACCATGGGCATGCCCCCCAGCCAAGCCACATGTCACCTTGCACTAGTGATCACCAATGCATTACCCCCTTGTGCCCCCACCCCCCCCAGCAGTGCAGGGCACCTGCCAGCAGGCCCCCACTCATGTCCCATTCATGTCCCCTTGCACTCCCACCCCCCAGCAGTGCAGGGCATGTGCCAGCAGGCCCCCACTCATGTCCCCTTGCACCCCCACCCCCCAGCAGTGCAGGGCACCTGCCAGCAGGCCCCCACTCATGTCCCCTTGCACCCCCACCCCCCAGCAGTGCAGGGCACCTGCCAGCTGGCCCCCACTCATGTCCCCTTGCACCCCCACCCCCCAACAGTGCAGGGCACCTGCCAGCAGGTCCCCACTCATGTCCCCTTGCACCCCCACACCCCAGCAGTGCAGGGCACCTGCCAGCAGGCCCCCACTCATGTCCCCTTGCACACCCACCCCCCAGCAGTGCAGGGCACCTGCCAGCTGGCCCCCACTCATGTCCCCTTGCACCCCCACCCCCCAGCAGTGCAGGGCACCTGCCAGCAGGCCCCCACTCATGTCCCCCAGCACCCCCACCCCCCAGCACTGAGGGGCACCTGCCAGCAGGCCCCCACTCATGTCCCCCAGCATCCCTACCCCCAGCACTGAGGGGTACCTGCCAGCAGGCCCCCACTTATGTCCCCTTGCACCCCCACCACCCAGCAGTGCAGGGCACCTGCCAGCAGGCCCCCACTCATGTCTCACTCATGTCCCCTTGCACCGCCACCCCCAGCAGTCAGGGGCACCTGCCAGCAGCCCCCCACTCATGTCCCCTTGCACCCCTACCCCCCAGCAGTCAGGGGCACCTGCCAGCAGGCCCCCACTCATGTCCCCCAGCACCCCCGCCCCCCAGCACTGAGGGGCACCTGCCAGCAGGCCCCCACTCATGTCCCCTTGCACCTCCACCCCCCAGCACTGAGGGGCACCTGCCAGCAGGCCCCCACTCATGTCCTACTCATGTCCCCTTGCACCCCCACCCCCCAGCACTGAGGGGCACCTGCCATCAGGCCCCCACTCATGTCTCCCAGCACCCCCACCCCCCAGCACTGAGGGGCACCTGCCAGCAGGCCCCCACTCATGTCCCCTCGCACCCCCACCATCAAGCTGTCAGGGGTACCTGCCAGCAGGCCCCCACTCATGTCCCACTCATGTCCCCTTGCACACCCACCCCCAGCAGTCAGGGGCACCTGCCAGCAGGCCCCCACTCATGTCCCCCGGGACCCCCACCCCCCAGCAGTCAGGGACATCTGCCAGCAGGCCCCCACACATGTCCCCCAGCACCCTCACCCTCCAGCACTGAGGGGTACCTGCCAGCAGGCCCACACTCATGTCCCCCAGCACCCCCAGCCCCCAGCACTGAGGGGCACCTGCCAGCAGGCCCCCACTCATGTCCCCTTGCACCCCCACCCCCCAGCAGTGCAGGGCACCTGCCAGCAGGCCCCTACTCATGTCCCACTCATGTCCCCTTGCACCACCACCCCCTAGCAGTGCAGGGCACATACCTGCCAACAGGCCCCCACTCATGTCCCCCAGCACCCCCATCCCCCAGCAGTCAGGGGCACCTGCCAGCAGGCCCCCACTCATGTCCCACTCATGTCCCCTTGCACCCCCACCCCCCAGCAGTCAGGGGCACCTGCCAGCAGGCCCCCACTCATGTCCCCCTGCCCCCAGGTCATGACAATCCTCAATCATGGCCCTTATGGTCAGCCTCCCCAGCCCAAAGACCCAACCAAGTATTGCATCCACCCACATAGAAAAGGCAATTACATGATACAACCGCAATGGCAAGTATGTAAATGAACACATGTCCGTCACACACACACACAATGGTTGCAAGTGAATGTGAAAACCCATATCATGACATGCATGAAACCAATGAGATAATACCACACATCGAAGTATAAAGAAAAAAATGTATTAAATGCAACATGAATGTAATTAAAATCAAACAAACAACAATGGGAATAAAAAAAGAAAAGCTGCATGTCCGTAAAATAATGAAAAACCAGAAATCATAATCCAAAGGAAAGGTGTCCAAAGTCACAGTCCAACAAAGCAAATCCAAGCGAAAAACAAAAGTGAAAACCATTGCTCCATGGGGAAATCCAAAAAAAAGAGATGAATCCAATACTGAACTATATACAGATGAACAATCCAGGGTCCATGATCCCAACTGAAGAAATGAAACCTATCAAAAATACTACCTAATGAAAAACTATATACAGAAACGTGGTGCATTGTCCAAGCGCAACCAAAATAAAGAAAAAAACAAAGGAAACCTAACACTATCTAACTATTTACAAGGGCAGCGGGCTAGTCCGACGGCTCACTTTTGGATGTCCCGGGCCAGGGCATCATCGAACTCCTGCTCAATGTCCCAGAGGCGGTCCTCTTCCATGGCCCCGAGGGTTCGCAGCGACGACAACATGTTCTCCTCCAACTCCCTGCGAATTGCCTCGAGGCACTCGGCCCGCCTCAGGGCCCTACGCATGGAGTTCTCCGCCCTGACCATCGTGAGCCCTGCCTCTTCTGCCCGCTGCCGCTCCACATCTATGGCATGGCCTAACCGCTGCCACACGGAAGACACTTCCCGTCCTGGGTCATCCTGCCCTCTGGCCGATGCCTGCCCCTCCGATGACGAAGGACCCGAGCCATCATGGCTCCCACTTTGTTGCTGCTGTGCCTCTGCCCGTGCCCTGGCTATTGCTGCCTGCACATCCTCCTCCGGCTGGGGTGCAGTTGGACGTCCGACTCCCGACTGTGGCAGGGATGTGTCCTCCACCAGCCTGGCCGCAAGGTCAGAGGCAGCTCCACAGGGTACCCAGGTGACACATGGGTGGGAAGATGGCATGGAGTAAGACTGGCGCATAGGGGGTTCAGTTGAGGAGGGGGTCGGAACAAGGCCAGCAAATGGAGGAATCCGGCCCTGGTGACCTGTCCCAGTAGGTCGACGTGGTCAACGAGCCATTCGAGATGACATGCAGTCTCCCCAAGAAAAGACTGCATTTCGCCTCGCATGGCCCGTTGACGCAACGCCACACCACCCAGGACAGGCTCAACCCGGTCCCGGATAGCCACGCAGAGGAAGTCAATTTGTCGTTAACTTATCCCCTGCCTGAAAACGTGTCTGGACGTAGGTATCCCTGCCGGTGCAGGATGATGCAGTCACAGGATCAGGGACAGGATTACACACAGGCACCTCCGCTGCGGCCTGTGCTGCCTCCTGTCCCTGCCCCTGCACTGCACCACTAGCACCAGTGGAATCCCCACCTCCAGACCCCGTCTCTGTCCCTTGCACGGCCTCCTCCTCCACCAAACCCCCCACCAACCTGGATGTCTCTGTGCCATCTTCCTCCATCGGGCCCTGTGGGGTCTCAGCTGCCCCTTCTGCTGCCGAGGAGTCCAACTCCGACCTCTGACTCTTGGGCCTCCCCTCAGCAGCTGCGACCGGGGACGCGGCACCAGACTCCTCACTCCCCAATGAGATGACAACCTGGGAGGGGAGCCGAGCCTTGCGTCTCCGGCTGGCGGTGCAATCCCTACTGCTGTGCTCCACAGCACCCTCTCCGCCCTCTTCATCAGTCAACACTGCAGACAGGGAGAGATAGGACACAGGCATCAGGGCACTGTACAATGGACTCATACACACATGATGAGTGTCATTGTCAAACTTCAGACATGGCATCACAATCCCCAACACACATGTCATTTCAAATCACACACATGAGCTATCCATACACATACAACAGCATGAGCAGGCAAAGGTGAGCCAGACATCACATGAGACACAGGGAGTGCACTAGACATGCACACACGCCACCACACTTACATGCATGTGTACACCTCCACCAAGTGTCGCAGTGATGAGATCGGCATCCATGTCACATCTGGCAATCAGTCTTCTACATATCAGTCTCATGCATCCATGTTGCATGACAGTTGCACACTTGTCAGATACACATACATGCACATGTACACAATGCAGATACATGCAACTGGAACCAACATCCATGTGTGACACCACAACCTTGACAACTGACATACACAGTCATTCAAACATGTGTGCTCACACATCTGCATTTGGCCTGCATGCTTACCCACAAATACACCATCCATGTGTCTCACACATGAAAGGACTCGCACGTGTCAGCCTCATGGCCCTGTACATGCACATCCATATATGGCCCTACAAAACCACATGTGCAACTTGCACGCTACTGGCACACCACCACACGCACAGCTTCCAATCAGTATGCATGTACACTTACCGCGCGACTCCAGACGGGTGTGCCTCTCAAGGACCTGGATGTGGAGCGCTGGCCATACACATTCCAGGACCCTCATTTGGTCTTCCGACAGGTGGCCCCGACGCCCCTTAGCATCCGCTGCCTTCAAGAGGTGCCGGGCCTTGTTCAGGGTCCTGGATCTGAAGTCCTCCCAGCGCTTCTTGACATGATGGAATTCGCGGACTGCCACCCCCTCCGCGTTGATGGCAGTCACGATGTCTGTCCAGATCCTGGTCCGTCCATCCTTGTCGGCGTGTGACCTTCCGAAGAGGGCATTATACTGCCCCAAGACTTGCTCCACCAGGACACCAACTTCGGTGGCAGTGAAGCTGGTGGCCCTCTGCCTCTCTGGCTGGGGGTTGCCAGTGCTGCCAGATGGTGTAGTGCTGGACATGGCAACCCCAGAGGTAAGAGTGGGTGGGCAACTGGGTCCTGGGGCTGGGCTGTGGAGCGATGGAATCCCAGTCGGGAGTCTTCAGTTCCAGCAGGGGTGGTCACAGCAACAGCACCCCTGGCTGACGTGCAGGCAGCAAATGGCAGGGCACGTGGGCAGCAAGCAATCAGGCAGCAGCAGATGGCAGGTGGGAGTGTGCTCGGGGATCTGGGGGGCAGTAATTCGGCCTTCTGGGCAGGAGCGTGGTCTTCCGTGTGTGAATGCGTGGCCAGCTTGATACAGAGTGATTTGGCACGTGAAAATCTTGCACGTCAGCGTGTAATTCGAGGAAAGGCCCTTAGCGTGTAAGCACGTCAGCGCACGTACGCGATTTCATTGGACCAAAGGCCCTTAGCGCGTAAGCGCGTCTGTGACGTGACGCGCGCGGGTGTTTCCCTCATAGCAAGTGATGGCAGAGCACACGTGGAAAAGCTGCATGTGCGAGTGTCAGCACGTGTAATTGGAGGAAAGGGCACGTACACGCGTAAGTGACGTTTATGTGTGGTCCAGTTTAAAAGGTACGTGTAGGTTGCCATTTCCTTGTACGTGCTTTTTGTGGAGAGCGAGTGGGTGGATTCTGTACTTCTTGTCGGTTCACATGCGATTACTTCACAGCGTTTCAAGTTCGTACTCCCTGTTACCTCTGACAGCTTTCATTTTTCTACTTTTTTTGGGCCTGTTCCCTCAAACAGTGTTCACTTCTCCTTTTGTCCTGTCTCCTCAGACAGCGTACAATTCTTCTTTTGGCGGGGGTGTCGCCAACGCACACACGCGCGTATTTTTCACGTTCTTTTTCCAGGCAGACGGTGAGTTCTGCACGTACTTAGCAACTGTGCTTGCCCCATGTGTTGCGTACCCCTTCAGAGGTCATTGTAAGCTGCATGTATCACACGTACGCTTAGTTTTGTGTTGCTGGGTGCCACAACGTAGTGCAGGTTCATTTTTCCATGCATGTGGTCTACGAGTGGTTGCATGCACGTTTATTTTTGTTTTTGGGCTGCCTGTGCATTGCGTGACCCGTCATCTTCCCCCAGGGGTCACAGACAGCGTGGTGGGCGCGGTAGGGGACGTGGCCAGGATTTGCAGGGTGACCCTATACCCCCATGTGTGGAGGACCAATCAGGGACACCCATGCCCCCCCCCCCCTGTGGTTGAGGGAAACGTGGCTGAGACCATCCCAGCTCAGCCCTTGTTGGACCAGCCCATTGTGGCACCTGACCTGGCACAGGATGACTCCCTGGCTGACTTCCAGGTCAGCAAGTCTAAGCCACGTGTGGCGGTGCAAGTTGTCACCAAGCCACGTGGATCTGGGGCAGCTATGTCATCTGCTGCCCCAAGTATGCAGGGTGGTGAGGCTGCAGGGGCAGCTGTAGCTCCATCCGCCCCAGCTCTGACTCTCCCAGCCAGGACAGTGTCGGTCCTGGTCCATCATACTGATGTTCCCCCTGCCAACATCACACTTCAGACGACGCCTGCACCAAGTCCTATGGTCAATGTGCATTCACACACTCCAACAACCCAGTCCACCAGTGATTCTGCCCCTACTGAGCAGAGCGGCGTTAGCCACTCTGGCTCCGCTCCACCTTCTAAAAAGAGGAAGAAGGGTGTTCTGGCACGACAGGCTAAGACCCCAGGCACGGCTACACACTACGGTACCTCAAGGTAGCCTTGCTTCAATGATTCGGAACTTGATGCACTTGTGAGCTATGTGTTGGCACATAGCCACGAAATGGTGGTGACTGCAGGGTCCAAAACCACACCTGGTCAATGTAAGGCACACTGGCAGACCATCGCCAACCACATAAGTGCCCTTGGATTTGTGAGGCGCTTTGTGAGGTGATGATTGCTACAAGCGGTGGAACGACCTGAAACGCAGAGCAAAGAACAAGCTGGCCTCAAGTCATGCCACTACTCTGGTGACTGGCGATGGGTCTCCACAGGAGGACAACAAACTCACTGAACATGAGTCTGTCGCTGGCACCTTCGTCACAGAGGAACAGATCTGAGGTGTGGGAGAACTACCCGATTATGACACATTGTCCGGTGAGTGCCCAGGCGTGTGTGTGTAATGCATGTGTATGTGTTTTGGGTGACGGGTTCTGATTGAGTGGCAGGTGAGGGTGTGTGTGACTGAGTAGTATGGGTCACCCATGTGCTTCATCCAAAACATTCTGCGGCCTTGAATCTGGGTGTGACACTTTCCCTTTAGCGCAACATTACGGCAGTTGCCCTTGAGGTGGTATCATGCAACAACATTGTTTGTATTTTTCAGTGTTCTTTCAAGCAGATTGTTGCAATTCTCCCACTTTTGAAACACATTCCTCAGCCCTATTGTGACATATGTGACATGCTTCTGTCATTGAAGAACCCCACATTGGCCCACATGTGTCACCTTGGTAGTTGAATGATTTGACCATTCAGGCTGAATGAGTACTGTCCTGATCACATGATGTTTTTGGGCCTGTTTGAATGTGGAACATGCTAGTTGTTTCCTGTCATGTTGAAGTGCAGAACCATTGATGTGTACATGGCCCTGCAATCACTGTATTTTTGTACACTAGATGTGTTGCAGTTTGTGGCACATGGCGTATCTTTTCACACTATGTCGCATTTTTCATCTCTTCATGTCCATCTCACATGGATGGGTGACAGTACTCATTCACTGACATATGGATGTACTTGTGGAATGTACCATGGCTATGGTACATGCCATCTGTGTGATGGCATGTGTCATTTATGTGTATAGGACATGCCACTCACAGGCCAATGTGTGATTGCAGTGCTACCCAGCATGCAGCAAATGTGTTGCTCTTCCATCTTGGTGTCATCAATGTCTGACTTTTGCCTCCCCTTCCAACTCTGCGACAGTGCATGCATGGGAGGGTTATAGTCATGTGGGACATGTGTAAATCATGTACTGGTTCTGTATCTTGTCAGGCCTATTTGTGTGCTATGGTGCTAATGCCTGTTTCCATTGTTTGTCTTTCATGTTTTAGCAGGGGATGACGCACTTGATGCTGTTGAGGTTGAGGAGATTGTGCAGACCCAGGAGGAACCTGAGGCACAACCGGCCACCAGTGGGGGACGTGGAGTGGTGGTGGGTGAGAACCCACTCTTGCTGCAGAAGATTCTGTCTAGGGTTGTCTCTGGGTGCACCTCCCCAGACCTCTATTCAGGTGTGATTCTGATGATGAGACCGATGTGGCGTCGCGGGTAAGTGTTTCTGGAAGGGGTTCTGTTCTGTCCAACCCACCTGCACCCGGGGTAGAACCCTCTATGGGGATGTCAGTGTTGGTTAGTCAGCCTTTGGCGGTTACGGGTGCAGGGTCACACTCCACAACATCTGATCCTGTTCCTGGGCCAGCAGATCAGAGGGGGAATGCAGTCCTGCATCCTCAGGCAGTGCCGGCACAGCAAGGCGCATATTGCCTTGCCCAAACAGGTGTGGTGCCCGCCGACATGGTGGCCGTACGCCACCAGGCAATACCGCATGGGAACAATCCATGCACGGTATGACAACCCAACAGGCAGCATCAGTTGAGATGATGGCTCAAGCAATGGAGAGGGTGGCCACTTCCATTGTCCCCCCTGAAAGGCAGATGGAGTAACTACAGCAGGCAACAGACTTCATTTGCCAATCACACAGGGAGGACATGTTGGCGTCCAACAGGGACAGACGGGCGGCACTGGAGACTCTACGCCAATCGATATCAATAGAGTCCCAGGGCCACAGGGAAGCCTTTAGGGCAGAACTCCATCACCTCAGGGAGACTCTTGTTGTCCTTGAGGCTTCCACTAACTTGAGGACAGAACAGCAGCTGGAGCGGCTCACACGTTCGCTCTCAGCTGAGATGCAGGCAACTCGGGAGGATATCCGGGCATCACGTCAGGTGCTGCATGGGGATCTCTGCACTATAATCCTCCAGAACGAGACCTTCCACACCCGCATGCTTTCTGCCATGGAGGACCATACTAGGGCTTTGCGTGGGCTGCCTCCCATAGCACCACCTCCTGTGGCAGCAGTAGAGGGTAATGAGAGCGACAGCAGCAGTTCTCCCACATTGGCATAGCCGTGCAGGACATGAACCCATGGAGGTGTTTTTTTTTCCCCAACATCCACACAGGCGGCTGTTGGTGTGCACCTTGTCCTCGGACCTCCTGGGTGGCCTCCCCCCCTGGCCCCCACATGGCCATTTTTGATTTTTGATTTTTGTATTTTTTATTTTTTATTTTTTATTTTTTATTTTTTATTATTTTTTGACCGTGTGTTGCCTTGTGTGGCTCCCGTGGGCATCCACTGTATTCCGGCTGGGCACATGCAGGCTTGTCCTGAGTTTGGGTTTGATGCTTGGGTTTGTGAGACACACACCCCTCCTGCTTCCCGTTTCCATGGGTTTGCAAAGGGTGTGACCAAGTGACAGTGATGTACACAGTGATGTTGGGCTCCCATGAGCTGTGTGGGCAGTCTGTAGTCAATACTGTGTAGACATTCCTTGTGTATATAGTAGTTGTATTGTACACTGCATGTTGGAATTATGTATGGGTATCACTGGTCAGGCTCTGGCATGGCTGACTTCTTTCTTTTCCAATCGACCCTCCCAGATCCAACTTGGGTCCTTCCGCTCTGACGTCTTCTTCTCCACCTGTGGTGTTCCCCAGGGTTCTAATCTCTCTCCCTGGCTTTTCAACCAGTATCTGTCACTCCTTGCCCACTGCATCGCCGCCCTCTGCCCCAACTTTCAGTGCTATGCGGACGATACCCGCTCATTTTCAGGCTACCCTCGGCCTCCTCCTCTCCTTCCCTCATCTCTGACTGTCTGTCTGCTATCCAGGAATGGTGTGCCGCCAATGACCTCTGCCTTAATGCCAGTAAGACTGAGATTCTACTCATCGGCACACCCACTCCCTCCTTCCCTGAAGCTTTCTGGCCGGCCTCTCTTGGCCCTCTTCCTGCTCCTACCTGCAAGGCTAAAAATCTCAGGGGCATCTTCGACTCTACACTCTCCTTCTCTCCTCACATATCTGACGTCTCTAAGAAGTCACACTACCAGCTGCACCTCCTCAGAGGTATTCCTCCCTTCCTCTCCTTCCCCCAGAAGCTCACTGTCTCCCGAGCCCTGGTTCTCTCGAAGCTGGACTACTGTAATAGCCTCTGTCTTAATCTGCCAGCCTCCTCTCTCCGCCCTCTGCAACTCATCCAGAACAGAACTGCGAGACTTGTCCTTGGCCTCAAGCCCAGAGACGGTATCTCTCCAGGACTGAAATCTCTACACTGGCTCCCAGTGGCTGCGAGGATTAAGTTCAAAACCCTCTGCATTATCCACAAGGCCTTCTGGTGCCTGGGGCCAAAATACCTTCAACTCTATCTTCCAAAATATCTTCCTTCCCGAGCCCTTCGCTCATCCGTCTCCAACTCCCTCTGGGTCAGCCGCTTCTCAAAGCGACGAGCTGGGGGTAGATCTCTCGCCGCGGCAGGGGCCTCCCTCTGGAACAGCCTTCCTGCCTCCCTGAAACTTGAGGAGAAGCATCTCCGGTTCCGGAAGCACCTAAAAACCTTCCTCATTGCTTCTGCTTTCTCTGTCCCTCTCCCCTGCTAAATTCCACACTGAAATTGCACTGAATCTGCAACTAGGCCACTCTCACCCGACCTCGGTCCTGGGCCCAGCCACTCTCCACTTGCACTGCCTCCCTGGCATCTCCTGCACTGCGGGACTGTCTCTGTATCCCTACAGCCCCCCCTTCCCAGCACTTGTCTGCACTTACCTTGCACTTGCCACCAGCTGGCCCTATTTATTTATTTATTTTATTCTACTTACTTGTACAGCACTTCCCCCTCCCCTTCCCCTTGCACTTTTCCCTTCCCCTACCGCTGCACTTGCGCGGTCTGAATGATACCTGGCCTAGTAGGATCGCTGTCTGTCTTCCCCTTGTTCCCCCTCCCTGCCTCGTCGCGCCTTGAAACACTTGTGTATAGGCACGTTACAAATGCCATATCATATCATATCATATCATATCATATCATATCATATCATATCATATCATATGCTTCTGCTTCCATGTCTCCCTCTGAATTTGCAGGTTCATTCCTGAATTTGCAGGGCTGTGTGCACTCCACAGGGGTCTGATTCTAAGTGAAGTAATTAGCCATCAGCTGCGTTCGGGCAGCTCTCCCCGTGCCCTTTCCCCTCCATGCGCAGCGGGTGTACATGTGGTTGGGGATGTGGGGGCACCACCATGTCCACCGGCAGGCCCCGGCGTGTTGCAATGTTGTGCAGGACACATGCTGCCACTATGATCCTGCACACTACTGGGGGAGCGTATAACAGCTGCCCGCCAGCACGGTCAAGGGAGCGAAAGCGTGACTTGAGCACTCCTAATGTGCGCTCCACCATGCCCGGGTTGTAATATGGGTTTTGTTGTATCTTACCTCGGGTGGCGTGGTGGGGTTCCGAATTGGCGTCATCATGTGGGTGCTCAGAGGGTAGGCACTGTCCCCTGGGGAGGTGGTGATGGGTATCATTAGTAGGGTTGTGACATTACTCAGTATCTGGCATGCATGCATGTGCTGTGGCATTTATACTCACCGAGCAGCCATGAATCGCCATGCCACCCAGCTTCTAGGTCCCGGTTTAGGGTTGACATTCTGTAAGTGAAACTGTCGTGGACCCTGGATAGTTGGCATATACTGAGGTGATGATTCCCTTGGCATCACATATTACCTGCACGTTGATGGAATGCCATTGATTGCGGTTTCTATAGATGTGCTCTGATGCCCTGGGGGGACGTAGAGCCACATGGGTGCAATCAATGGCACCTAGGACTTTGGGGAATTGTGCCACCCCGTAGAATTCCTGGATGGCAGCCTGCCTTTCTGCAGGTGTTCTGAGCAGGTATATGTGCCTGCGGACTGATGGGCGTGCAGTCATGATGGCCAAGACCTGGTGTAAGCAGCGTGACTGCGTGGCCTGTGACACCCCCCCCCCACTATGGCACTTGTCCGCTGAAATGATCCAGTGGCCAAAAAGTACAGTACATTGAGGACCGAGTGGTTGGGAGCAGAGGTTGGGTGATGTGAGGCCATCCTCCCACTCACTGACCAGGTCAAGTATTATGTGAGGTGGAAACCTGTACACCTGGTCATCAGGCATGCCAAAAAGGCTGATTCTGGGTGTGAAAATTCTGGGCTTGACTATCCTCCTCCTCCTCCTGCGGTATCCCACAACCACTGCTGCTAGGAATGGTATGTTCATCCTGGCGTCTGAGCTTGCTTGTTGTTTGCGCGCACTTTTATGCTGCGCGGGTCCACGTATGCCTGCTTCCTGCTGGCGTACATGTTTCCGGATTAGCGCGTCTTTTTTGGTGCGTGCGTGTGGGCGTTCCGTGCATTTGCCTCCTGTACTTCCCCGCCAACCCCAGTAATACACGTACCCTGCTCGCCCAGGCCCGATCGCGTGTAAAACTTCCCGCGAGCCCCTGAAGTACACGTACCCCGCTCGCCCAGGCAATATCGAAATACACGCTATTTTTGACACAGCGGGTGTTCGTGTTTGTTGCGTACCCCTTTGCACGTCATAAAGGGCCACAATATGGGACATTCATCAGAGCTGTATATTTCGTGCTTTTTGTTAGCGCACATTTTTTTAATGCGCAGGGACGCTACCGCCTGCCTTTGTGTGGCGGACATGTGTTGATGTACATAGTTGACTTTTGGTTTGTGTCATGAGATCGCCATTTCACTGCTGGGGGGTGGGGGTGCAAGGGGACATGAGTGGGACATGAGTGGGGGCCTGCTGGCAGGTGCCCCTCAGTGCTGGGGGTGGGGGTGCAAGGGGACATGAGTGGGGGCCTGCTGGCAGGTGCCCTGCACTGCTGGGGGTGGGGATGCAAGGGGACATGTGTGGGACATGAGTGGGGGCCTGCTGGCAGGCAGCCTGCACTGCTGGGTGGGGGGGTGCTGGGGGACATGAGTGGGGGCCTGCTGGCAGGTGCCCTGCACTGCTGGGGGGTGGGGGTGCAGGGGACATGAGTGGGACATGAGTGGGGGCCTGCTTGCAGGTAGCCTGCACTGCTGGGGGGTAGGGGTGCAAGGGCGCATGAGTGGGGGCCTGCTGGCACGTGCCCCTCAGTGCTGGGGGCTGGGGGTGCTGGGGGACATGAGTGGGGGCCTGCTGGCAGGTGCCCCTTAGTGCTGGGGGGTGGGGGTGCAAGGGGACATGAGTGGGACATGAGTGGGGGCCTTCTGGCAGGTGCCCCTCAGTGTTGGGGGTGGGGGAGCAAGGGGACATGAGTGGGACATGAGTGGGGGCCTACTGGCAGGTGCCCTGCACTGCTGGGGGGTGGGGCTGCAAGGGGACATGTGTGGGACATGAGTGGGGGCCTGCTGGCAGGTGCCCCTCAGTGCTGGGGGTGGGGTCCAAGGGGACATGAGTGGGAGCCTGCTGGCAGGTGCCCTGCATTGCTGGGGCGTGGGGGAGCAAGGGGACATGTGTGGGACATGAGTGGGGGCCTGCTGGCAGGTGCCCTGCACTGCTGGGGGGTGGGGGTGCTGGGGGACATGAGTGGGGGCCTGCTGGCAGGTGCCCCTCAGTGCTGGGGGCTGGGGGCGCAAGGGGACATGAGTGGGGGTCTGCTGGCAGGTGCCCTGCACTGCTGGGGTGTGGGGGTGCAAGGGGACATGTGTGGGACATGAGTGGGGGCCTGCTGGCAGGTGCCCTGCACTGCTGGGAGGTGGGGGTGCTGGGGGACATGAGTGTGGGCCTGCTGGCAGGTGCCCCTCAGTGCTGGGGGGTGGGGGTGCAAGGGGACATGAGTGGGGGCCTGCTGGCAGGTGCCCTGCACTGCTGGGGGGTGGGGGTGCAAGGGGACATGATTGGGGTCCTGCTGGCAGGTGCCCCTCAGTGCTGGGGGTGGGGGTGCAAGGGGACATAAGTGGGGGCCTCCTGGCAGGTGCCTCTGACTGCTGGGGGGTGGGGGTGCAAGGGGACATGAGTGGGACATGAGTGCGGGCCTGCGGGCAGGTGCCCCTCATTGCTGGGGGGTTGGGGTGGAGGGGATCATGCGTTGGTGATCAGTAGTGCAAGCTGACATGTGGCTTGCCTGGGGGGCATGCCCATGGTGGATGGTCTGCCTGCGGGACATGGCCAGGGGTGCAGGGTAGTCCCCTGTGGTGTGGGCTGCCTGCAGGGGCCGTGGAGGGTATGGGAACACCTGGGAGGACCCACAATGCCAATTCACGTGTAGGACTCCCCTGCACCCCAGATATACACGTACCCCACTCGCACAGGGCCTGTTGCGTGTGAAACGTCCCGCGCACCCCCGAAATACACGTACCCCACTCGCACAGGGCCTATCCTGTGTGAAACTTCCCGCGAACCCCAGAAATACACATACCCTGCTGGAATCGCATGTGAAACTTCCCGCAAACCCCAGAAATACACGTACCCTGCTGAAATCGCGTGTGAAACTTCCCACGCACCCAGAAATACACTTACCCCGCTCGCCCAAGGCCAATCGCGTGTGAAACTTCCCGCGCACCCCAGATTTACACGTACCCAGGCCAATTGCATGTGAAACTTCATGCGAACCCCAGGAATAAACACACCCCACTCGCACAGGGCCTATCGCATGTGAAACTTCACGCAAACCCCAGATTTACACGTACCCAGGCCAATCGTGTGTGCAACTTCATGCGAACCCCAGGAATACACGCACCCCACTCACACTGGGCTTATCGCGTGTGAAACTTCCCGCGAACCCCGGATTTACATGGACCCCGCTCGCCCAAGGGCAATCGCGTGTGAAACTTCCCGCGCACCCCCACAATACATGCACACGCTATTTTTGACACAGGGGGTGTCTGTGTTTGTCGCGTACCCCTTTGCACGTCATTTGTCCTAGAGGGCCACAGTATGGGACAATCATCAGAGCTATATATACGTGCTTTTTGTTAGCGCACATTTTGGCGCACATTTTTTTCATGCGCAGGGACGCTACCGCCTGCCTTTGTGTGGCGGACTTGTTTAGGCCTGTGCACGTCTTCGCCCGTGCGCTGCGTGCGAGCGTGTGGGCGTTCCGCGCACTTGTCTCCTGTACTTCCCCTGTGACGCCCACATTTTCGCACGTTGTTCCCCATTCCGCGTGTCACACCCCGTGTTACGCCTACTTTTGTTATGTGCGCCGTGCTATGTGCGCTTTCGCTGTGGCCGTAGCGCACGCCGTTAGATGACCTCTGTGCCGGTGTGCGCCATGCAGATTTTCAGCGCACATCCCAGATTTTACTCGCGCACGGACTTCCATGAATCGATGTGCGCGGGTTATGCTGCGATTTTCGCACTTGCACTGCGATTTTTGCACTTGCACTGCGATTCGCACGGTTTTGCACGCTTATGCGGGAATTTTCAGCGCACATTAATTCCATGAATCGGCCTCATAATATTGTGTGGAAAATTGGGAGGCACTCACAAAACCCATTTAATCATTCGAGGTTAGTAGTTGGGTTAGTTGTGCATTCTGTTCAGTTTGGGCATTGTAATGCCAGAATTGAAGTTAAATAAGTAGGCATACTCCTGCAGAAGAATAGGGCTTTATTGTAAGGGGATATTCTACTCACAATTACCAACCATGCATAAAGCATATTATTTTATTTACTTATTAATGGATAGGGTGCCAAAGCCCGCAGGCATCAGACAGCACAAACTAAAACACAGTGGACAAACATAAAGGCACAGGACAAAAACACAGGAAGAACCAGCGTGCAAGGGAAACAGCATTAGTTCAAGGTAGAACTTAAACTATTCTAGATTAATAGAGCAGTCGTCATTTTCTGATGAAAGATATTGTATTCCTTTATCAGCCTAAGCTCCAGAGGCAGGGAATTCCAGATCTTAGCTGCTCTGATAGGGAAATTCTTCCCAAATAATTGGCGAGAGAGAATTTGATAGTTTTTACCAACACCAAGGTGGTTGAGCGTAGTTTCCTCGGTGGCTTATAAAGAGAGACCAGGTCCTTAATATAGATTGGAGTGGTGCTAAATAGCGCTTTGTGGGTAAGTGCAGCAGCCTTGAATTCTAGCTGAGTGGTAACCGGGAACCAATTAAGATCTCCCTGGCTATCCGAGATATGCTGTCTTCTATACTTTTTCGCAATAATGCGGACTGCATCATTTTGAAGAATTTGCAGAGCTTGAATTTTTTTTTTTTGGCTCTAGCTAACAGAGCATTTCCATAATCTAATCTAGACAGAATCATAGCACAAGCAACCAATGAGCAGTTGGGTGCTGACAGGAAGGGGTGCAGGTTTATCAACAGGCAAAGATAGTTTGATCCATTCTTTCATATCTGATTGATGTGGGCATCTGCACTGAGTAATGGGTCGAGATAGAAGCCCCAGGATCTTAACGCTGTTTGAGACCGGGATTGGACAGCCATGGATAGAGAATGATTAATATTTAGAGTGTAATTTAGCTCGAGCATGCTTGGTACCAAAGACCAGTAACTCAGTCTTATCTCCATTTAGACACATTAGTTTTTTTTCAGCTAGGTCTCAATGTGGAGATAGGAAGAAAGTTTGCGTCCTTGGCATAGTCCCCTGATAAACCAAGTACTAGCTGGGTGTCATCAGCATAGTTTGAGAAATACCCTCCAAGCTCATCCAACATAGGATGGTTATAAAGGTTGAATAGCACAGGGGACATACATGCTCCCTGAGGAACTCCATGTGAAATAGGGTAGAAGGGAGAGCTGGACTCACCCCAACACACCCGGGATGTGCGATTCAGAAGGAATGATTTCACCCATGGAATAGAATCAGTTTTGCAACGGCCCTGTTTCTCTAATACAAGCAAGAGTTGATCATGAACGAGGAGATTGAAAGCCGCTGATAAGTCCAGAAAACCAGACAAGCCAGAGTGACCAATATCCGAGATTTCCAGCATACGTATCTGTAATTCTAGGAACGCAGGCTCGGTACCGTGGCGAGGTCTGAAACCAGACTGTCTCGCGTGCAAGATATTACATTTCTCAACACATTCTTGCATTTGACGGTGGCACTTTTATGAAGTACCTTAAGGAGGAAGTCGCAGTTGGTAATGGGATGAAAGTTACCTGGGTCATTACGTCATGTCCTGACTTTTAACCAGAGTGGTGATAGTAGCTTTTTTTTTTATAAAATCAGGGACTTGATTGTTTAGACAAAAAGGAGTTCAGAAGATGGGTGTGTTAAATGGCCCATTAATTTGAAGGATGTATGCCTGACCACAGATGACAAGAAGTTACACTTATGAACGGATCCAGGAAGGGAGGAACAAGAAGCTCATGTGTCAAGGGTAGGGACGGCATCAGGGCCTTTTGAAATTTTCAGTTGAAAGGGGCTATGAGCCTCAGGGATGCCCCTAGCAACTGCCCCATTAGCATTCTTACAACACATCAACATATTTATCTCTATATTACTTTTGTTCTGGGGCTTGCCTACAAGCTGTATTTCCAGGAGCCCTTGCGGCCGTCACTCCCTTGGTGTATACACAAGTGTTATCACCTCTTTGCCTTTTCACACCAGTTCCCTCACAGCAGGCACTTGCTGACATAGAAGGATTTATAGCTTTTCAGTGGGTATTTCCTATTTCAGATCAATACTGCCTGACCATCTTGTGATAATCGGCGGCCATATGTATTTATTTGTTATTTCATTGGATAAAATTAATGTGACATCATTTCCTGTGATGTTATCATTATGCTACTTATTATTTTTGAAACTTTAAGATTCCTACAGATTTCTGGTCACAGAATATTGGCATGTATGCACCCCATCACCAAGATAATATAAAGCATAGGAAGCGTTGACCATATTTAGCCACAACTGCAGTGGTAGAACAACGATAGGAAAGACCAAACAATGAAATGAATATAGGGGGCAAAAATGCCAACAAACAGCAATCGAGGACAACTCTAGATGTTACATAACAAACAAAACAAGCTTGTGAAGGAAACATACTAGTCAAACAGCAGTTAGCATTCTCTGCAGTAATGTGGAAAACATGATTAATAAATCTCAGTAACAAGTCAGTATCACGTAGCACAAAACGTAAAACCAAAAAAAATAAAAAGAACAATCATGAAAAATGATGCACCATCTTACAGAGAGGTAGCCAAAGGGTACAGTCTTACGAAGCAATCAGAGCTTGAATTCATGAGGGCAAAGCAAAAGAAGTTGCAAAACAGTATTCTCCTGTGGACATGACACTGCATTTAGGAAGCCTCTCCCCCAATTTTGCTAAGAGCATGTGCATAACGTAATTAAAAAAACAGTAGCATGGTAATATATAGAAAATACATAAAATATAGCTAGTTCTATAGATATCGGTCCGTCTCTCTGCTCTATTTGCACTGCTGCGCAGGCTGGAATACAACAAAGCCTCTCCAAGTCAAAACCTCGAGGTGTGTGGCATTGGCTGCCATGTTGCACCTTAGGCCATATCCTCTCCCTCCCCTTGATTAGTCTTTAAAGCATTTTCAAGCTCTGTCTCTGGCTTCATCTTCATGCTCTGCCAAATCCTGATGTCTGTATGTTCAAGGTGGTGCCAAGGTGTGATCCTAAACAGGTAGATGGCCAGGTCCTCATCACCTTATCTCTCATGACCATTAGCTTCAAAGCCCTTGTTCAAATAGACCATGAACAATCAGCATTTGACTAACTCTCCTCATTGATGTAATTTCAAAATTTCTCTAATCCCCAAACCCCTGGCAGCGGCAGGACCTTTCCCAAAATGCAGATGTCAACTGCTTCCCCAAACTCTTTTTACCACCATCCCGCAGTGCATAGTACCCTCATTGTTATCATTTGCTTACCAAAAAGAGCCTAAACACCACCAGACATGGCAGCCAACAATTGTGAATTCACACGCTTAAATAACAAAATGCAAAACTAACATGAATTATCATTCCACTTTTGTATTTCACTTTACTTAAGAACAGGGTGTCCTTTTGAAAAGAAATTAGTTACAAAGAAGGCAGTGATGGGGATCAGAAGCATTCCCAGTGTAAAGTGCCTTAACAAAAAAGCATTTTTGGACAAAATGACCATGTGGCAAAGGGCTAAGAATAGAAACCATGAAGAGAGACTGGAGGACATATGAATATTTCATTATGTAGAGAGCACACAGGGCCATCTTAAGCACTTTTGGGGCCCTGGGCACAGACAACTTTGGACTCCCCTCAACCAAACCAAAGGAATTAAGGGATCAAGAATACTGGTCGCACCCCCCCACCCCCACCCGTCACGCTCACAACCTACAGGTTAATATACTGTCTCGCAGCATAATAAGCACGTTTACTCCCTTGAAGTCCCTTGCCCTCTTCATTCTTGCTCTAATCAAAATGATAAACAAGTAGCATTTGAAGACCAAAATTAGCAGACTACAAAGGGGTTACTGTTCTATCAATAACATCCAGGAAGGTAGATGTAGTATTAATGCAGGACCGTATGTAAAAGGTACATGTAACCCATAATAGACAGATAACTCACATTAGCTGCCTCACAGTATGCAGACGTGCTCAGGCATGGATATAGACCACCAATTGGAAGGAAGGAGAACAATACACATTCCGTAGCATGGATAGTGGACGCAGATTAGAAGCTACCAGGAAGGTGCGTTTATCCAGACAGACTGAGATTAGAAGTGAGATAAGGTTTTCAATAGTGCTTCCATTAGATATCAAAGTAACACATTCCTGTGGTGTGCTATTTAAATATGATCACTATTACCACAGTGAAACCATGAATAAGGCTTTTATGAAGATCATACCATGAGAAGGAAATCACTTGGAAGAGCTGACCATTTTGAAATGTTTAGGGACTGGCAATATTGCGAGGTTAGGCAATACAAGATTAAATGAGATGCCCAGGATCACACATTGGTTAAGGGGTGAAGGGGTGAAGTTGGGATTTGTGTCAACTCTGCAATTTCTGCATGTGAACACTTTCTTTTCCAGTTCTTACCATGAACTAAAACAATCTCATTTTATAAAAAAAACGGACTTGGATAGTACACAAATCATATTACCAAACATGACAATTTTTAAACAAAATATTATAGAAGGGTGTTATGCAAAATAGGAATGATTCTAGCTTCATTCTCTCCATCATTTCCATCATCAAGGGAAGTATATAAGAACCAGTATACCAATCGATGTGATTTAACACATGCAATCGTGGTGTGTCTTTTGTATTTTAAAGCTTTAAATACTTCCAAAACAATGGCTTGTGACTTTTACATTTATAAATGTGCATAAAAACATTTGACCTTTACCAAAAGGAAATCCGTTTTTGTGTCAAATATGCTTGCCTGAGGCCTGCAACATATGGTCCGCTCTCTTCTGTTTACCAACCCTTCCACCCAAATGGCCTACATAAGAAGAAAGATCAAGTAATGAACTAAACGATACCAGCAGCATGCAAAAAGGCAAGAAGGCAAACATCACAGAAGACAGCAGAGTAATGTAAAATATATTAGATGATTTGTCCAGGATCACTGTATCATCTGCTGGCAAATCCAGGATGCAAACATGAACACTGTCATTCCATAGTCTTGAATTTAGATATTTAGTCACCACTTGGACTAACAGTTTATGCCATTGATGGAGGCGATTTCCTAGGTTTTACAGCACCCCATCTGAACAAACCAATTTCTAGACCTTCACCATACGGATGATATGTTAGTTTTTATAGGAACCCCTATCAGGTAAAGGTGCATTGCTGATAATTGCAGATATTGTCCTGCATAACCAAGTACGTATGCAGGCATGTTTCTAAACTTCAGACATAGGAAAGGCTCAGCCAGCCTTGCTGGAATGTGATATTCTGATTTTGCATATGAACACATATCTCTGCAATGGGTGTTTCACGCAATGAGCTAACTTCTGAACCATTGTGGCACTCAATTTATCATTATACATTTCACCATTACCTATTGCACCTGATCAACATAATTCCCACAGAAAGGAAACAATACTACAGAGGTGTGCCATAAGGAACACACAAACTATGTATACCACAGTGAACACAGAAAGCAATACATGATGAATTGATCAAGGCGGAATGCACTTGCAAAAACAGTAAGGCAATGGGTTTAGAGCCTCAGCAGCACCCCATAAAATATCCTGACGTGTGCTATTTAAGACTGAACAATGGAATCTTACTTCTTCAGTCAGCTAGCCTTGTGGGGCCCCCTCCAAGGTGGGGGCCCTGGACACATTCCCCTTTTGCCCTCCCATACAAACGTCTCTGAGAGGACACTCTTCATGGCAGGCCCTCAGTCTCGAAGAATGCGCCAGGAAAGGGAAAGCAGACTTTTTGTGGTGCTTACACACGCGCCTCTGCCCACAAGTCCTCCCAACATTGTTCCTTCAGCGAAATTCCAGATGGGAGAACTCATAAGGATAACAGTCAACGGCACGGAAAGCTCAACACTTAATCGGGGCGGCTTGGAGTCTACGGACAATCGGACCTACAAGGCTGACGACTGGTCCTGGCTGGCTGGCACACTAAACAATGGAACAGAACAAGTAATGTCAGGCCCAGGAGGTCAATAGTGTCTGCACCATGTGCTCCTGGAACACTAGAGGCTTTACGCACCTCTTTTCAACAGCGTGGGCAAACGACCTTGATCTCTTGTGCTTACAAGAAACCTGGTTAATTGAAAGTCCTCTCTTAGAAGGCTTTGAATTGTTGATTAATCCAGCGATAAAGCAGTCAAAGGGTAGACCAATGGCAGGCCTTCTCTTGGCTGTAAAAAAAGCATCTGGATTTAGGATCTTGAAATCCTGCAACATATCGCCATTTATTCTGGTGTCTATCATTAGTGTACCACACAAAGGAAAGAGTCAGGGTGCACCTTTATACATCATTAATTTATATTGGAATCACCTGACTAACATTGCTATGGCCTATATCGATCAAGTAACAGCTGTGATCGATGACTTACTTGAAAAGGAAAATCCACTAGATCTAATTATATGTGGTGATTTGAACATCGACTGCACTATCAATAAAGAGTCATCTGGCAGAAAGAAGAAGAGTTCGAGCCAACAAGAGCAGATTGTGTTCCAATGGTGTCTGGAAATGGACCTCCGGGGGTTGACCATGTTAAATGACAATACAGCGGGCGACATCCCCGCGCAGCCGACTTGGAGAAGGCTAG
Organism: Ambystoma mexicanum; assembly: GCF_040938575.1. NCBI lineage: Eukaryota > Metazoa > Chordata > Amphibia > Caudata > Ambystomatidae > Ambystoma > Ambystoma mexicanum. Next base: position 1,047,545,865 of record NC_090924.1, read on the forward strand.
ATCAAAACTCGGTCCTCGACTACATATTTGTGTCTGAAAATATCCATAAGAGGTCAACTCGTTTAGATGTCACCAAAATGACCCATAGTGATCACGACATGGTCAAACTCACACTTAACTATTATACCTCTTGCAGCCAAGTGACCTGGCTGCATGTGGTGAGCACTGGTGCCAGTAGGATCTGTCTAAACCTTCTAGACGCTGAAGTAACTCTCATTACATCTGACTTTCAGCAAAAACCAGAGTCCTCGGAATATCAACATCTTTTGACCAAATTCGAGGAACGCAAACACACCCTGAATCAAGTCGAGTTTCGTTTAAAGCATAAATTCAACGTGGCTGTACTTCAACGGAAAAGATCCATTCGACAAGAAATACGAAAATTAAAAGGGTCAAACAATGAAATCACTTGTGAGTGCAAAAGAGTGATTAAACAGAAATACAAGAACTGGCTTAAAGTACATCTGGCCATTATGTTTCAAAACGACTCAAATATATGTTGTCGAAAATGGCAGACAAAAACTCTGCTGACTACTGGAGGATGATAAATAACAACTTGGCACCTCAACATGCTTTACAGGCCAATTCAGTCCCAGAAGTAGAGTGGGCGCTGTTTTATACAAACCTCTTCCGCAAAGATGCAACGACTGTAGACTGGGAAGCTCCAGTCTTGAACCAATGGGATCTTGTGTTTGAGAGAGTAGACATCTTACACGCAATTAAAAATGTGCGTGACTCCAGAGCCCCTGGTCCAGACGGACTAACAAACTATACCATCAAGTGTAATCTGTAACTGTGGGCAGACTTCTGTGAAAAACCATATTTGACAGAATCGTTAAGAGTCGAGCAACCCCTAGATCGTGGAAGAGTGATGTGGTTGTCCCAATTTTTAAAAAGGGGAACCGAATAATCCAAAATGTTATAGACCCATTGCGCTCCTCGATGTCTTAGGGAAGATATAGCGTACCCTCCTTCAACAAAAACTCTTAAAATGGTCTACGGAATCCAATCACGTAGACCATAGACAAGCTGGCTTTGTAAAGGGGGTTGGATGTGGTCTAAACCTGCTACTTCTGAACTTGTTAAAGATGGAAGCAATTAGAACAAACTCCAAGTTCTATCTGGCATTAATAGACCTTTCACATGCTTTTGATAGTATCAACAGAGAGATGTTGTGGAAAACACTGAGCATGTGGAACTGTCCTCCCAGTCTATTGGATGCAATCCGTGAGTTACACTCGGACATTACCATCAAGATTAGACTAGACTCTAAAGGTACGCTATCTGCTTCAATCAGTACACACAAGGGCGTGAAACAAGGTTGTCCTTTGGCAGCCATTATTTTCAATTTGTTTATATCCGATGTAAATGAGGTTTTCAACGGCGCCGCCACGTTCCCTCCGAAAATCCACGGCTCCTCCATTGACTACTTAGTTTACGCTGATGACCTCAACTTCATAGATTTGACACCTATTGGACTTCAGCGTAAACTTAACCTTCTCGAAGCCTACACAACAATTAATGGGCTTCACATTAACAAACAAAAATGTGAAATTCTAGTCTTTGAGAAATTATCAGGAAACAGTGGGAAAAGAACAAAGTCCAACTGGTGCCTTGCCAAAGAACAACTTAAGATTGTAAAAAATACCACCTATTTAGGCATGAGGATCAGTGCCAGTAAAAATGATGCCCCATGGCCTGAAGTCACCAAGAGCAAGTGTCGGCAGTTGGCATGCCAAGCATCACTGATTAACAAAAAATGTGGGAAATTCTCGTTAAAACCAACTGTCATGTTTTTCCAGCAAAAAGTTGTTCTGGCACTGATTTATGGCAGAGAAAACACCTTCGGATGCAAACATGACCTGTGGAACTCGTGTGAAAATATATTCTGGACTCGAGTGTTACATCTACCTAAGGGCACCTCGACTGTTTGTTTACGGTACAAACTGGGCCTTATTTCAATTCAAGCAAGAGTTTCTTGGAACTTACTGAGTTTGTTCAGAAAAACAATGCTAAAGGTACCAGTGGCCCAAGTTCAAATACTGCCTAAGCCTGATACTGATAAAGCGTATAAAATTCTCTCTAAATGGAACGTCCTCTGTCAAGATCTACTAAAAGAGTATGATATTACTCTCTTGACGTTAATAGAAAATCCAGATCTGGCTAAGAGGAAGTTATGGAGATCAGATTGGATCAACACTTGCGATTTAAGACTTAAATCGAAATTGATGAACGAGGTCCCGGGTGAAGCTAAAGCTTATGGCCAGTGTCATAGCTATTTGACTCGCTTTCCGGACCAGTATGTGAGATCTTTATACATGCACTTTAGGTTAAACATGTTGGCACCCAAGGAACGTCTAGGCACTTGAACCAAGTTTGCCAAACTGGATCCTACATGTCGATTTTGCAGAGCCGACAAGGAGACACTAAAACATTTGACGTTGTTTTGCCCTGCATTTCAGCAACAAAGAGGAATACATTTTGGTCCAGTGATCATTAAACATCAAAGAATGAGTGTCGAAGAGTGGTGGAAAGCATTGTTTGATGGGTCAAATAGAACAGTACTATTTGCACTAACAAACTTTCTGCGAGTGCTAAAAATGTACTTGGATGCTGAGAAATTTAATGTAGTGCTCAAACAAAATAGAGAAACTTGTTTATAAGAGAACCTTGGAACTGTTGAGTACTGTGACCTAACTGCGGGACGATGTTTCCAATACATAAATGTGCGGGATGGATTGTTGATATCTGTTCTTCTGTTTTTTTTTTCTTTAAAGGTTTTTTGGAAAGGTTTGAATAAACCAACAAAAAAAACAACAATAAAAAGAAGGCGTCAGGTCTCCGGCACACCCATCCATGCTTAGCCTACCAGCACCTACTCCCGCGAAGCTTCCGTTCTCACAGTCTTCTTTCCAGGTCTGGTGCATTCGATGGGCACAGACTCTGGGTTGTAGGTGACAAATGGAAGTCCTACTCTCTTTTGCTGTTTCTGATGTTGTCACCTCCACATCTACTCCACATGAGAATAGTCCAATCTACAATTCCCCAGCCTCATGTTTCGAATACATAAATGTGAGGGGTGGATTGTTGTTATCTGTTCTTATGTTTTTTTGTCTTAATTTTTTTTTTTAAAGGTTTGAATAAACCAAAAAAAAAAAAAAAAATAAAAAAAGAAGGCGTCAGGTCTCCGGCACACCCATCCATGCTTAGCCTACAAGCACCTACTCCCCAGAAACTTCCGTTCTCCCAGTCTTCTTTCCAGGTCTGGTGCATTCGATGGGCACAGACTCTGGGTTGTAGGTGACAAATGGAAGTCCTACTCTCCTTTGCTGTTTCTGATGTTGTCACCTCCACATCTACTCCACATGAGAATAGTTCAATCTACAATTCCCCAGCCTCAGTACATACCACCTCCCAATTAGGACGATAGGTTCTCTTTGTGTGTGGCCCAACCATCCCAAAACACAACACCTTTAGAGAAAGGCGTGAACCCTGAAACCCCTTTGTCTGTCTCAAAGCAGTTCCCGCAAGGTTAACAAGCAGGGCATAGGGGGGCAACTCCTGCAGACAGGGTGGTAACTGGCCGTGGCTCAGCCGAGCCCTGAGAGTAGCGAGCTGACACAAATGATATGCCATATTGATGCTGTTGTGGGGTGACAGCGAACTGGGAGCAGTGCACGGCATGATATAAAGATCTTCATAATATTGTGTGCAGTCATAGCACAGCAAATAGAGCAGACCTAGCATCCCCGTCAAATCAGCAATAATCGCCTGTGGCACGGGCCGTGCAGGCAACAGGATTTCCTGACTTCTAATGGGAAATTAAGAGAGATCTCTCGTAATTAAGGCACACATCCACTGTTCCTGTCAGTGCCAGTCCAAAGGGTCTGCACACTGACCCGCACAATGACAGTGTTTGATACAGCTTGCTTCCCACGTCATGCATGTCTCACAGTCTGCTGTCTGTGTTTCTGCCCACATAGTAGAGCTTCATGTTTGTGCTCTTATCACTGGTAAGCTTGTCAGATAGCTCGGTGGGTTGACCACTTGCTGCTGCAATTTCTGGGTGATTTGCAGGTACAGGTTTGAATCATGGCAATACAAACTCAGCCTTTGATCCTTCTGAGATCAATAAAAGAGTACCAATTTCAGTTGGATGATAATTGTATGTAAATATGTTCTATGTGCAGCACTGTGGCAAAAGCGCTATATAAATAACCAATCATTATCATCATTCAAAGCAGCCCTAAAAAACTCCTTTCCTGGAAGGATCATCTGCTCTCACTCATGCCTTCATCCCCTTGAACTCTCTTACATGCTAGTCTCTCATTTTCTCGCCTATTGTATATTTTGTATATTGAGGCCACAATACCACTGCTTGCCCATAGCATAAATTGATATTTCTAAAGTTCTGCACACTGGTCACCTGGTCACCCTCTGAAATCGGGCCCAGATTCCTGCATGTCCAGTTGCCCTCGCACTGCCTCCGGGCTCCCCATCACTTAACGGTCTGTATCTGCAACCATACAGTCCCTTCTCTCTGCAATTATGAGTCACCCGCTGGCTGCACTAGTGAGTTAACTGCACTTCCCCCTTCCCCTCCCCCCTGGCACTTCTCACCTTCCCTCTTCCCCACACTTGAGCGATCTGAATGACACAAGGGCTAGTAAGATTGTTATTGTGTTCTCCCTTTGTTTTCCACTCATTGTCTTGTCGCGCCTACAAACACCTGTGTACAGGCACGTTATAAATGCCACATGATATCATTTCATAAATAGTTCCAGATATATGCACTGTACATATCCTGCCCACATATGTTGAAGCGCCTTTGAAACAGCATAGAACAGGATGTAGCAGCCCTTGAACACGTACACTAAAAAGAGGAACAGAAGGTAGACCTGGAAATCTAATGCGTTAATTAGACCCGACAAAACTCTTTTAAACTAATATTAAAATTATGGCATCTATAAACAGGGCTAAACGCAGGGTTATGTAAAGGAACTCCCATAAACGACCTGCATCAGCCTAAGAGGATTCCCGCCTCACACACCAATATCATCATTCCAATGAAGTTCCTAGCAGGACTCAGGAACTCCAAGAAGGCCAGGCCGGGCCTTTGGCTCTCAGTGAAGCTGTGTTCAAAATCTCATCCTCAGTTAAATGTTCTGTTAATATCTTCCAGATTTAACTTACATAAAATCTGGCTGTTTGTGGCCGTTTGGGGGTTAGGAGAGTAAGCAGAAGGGCCTGTGTTTTTAGGGCATGTCGTCTACACCATGACACTGTGGAAGGCTGAACTCTGACCCCTGTGGAGAAATATACAGCTTTGTGTCCTTAAGCACCTTGCACAGAAGCAGAGTCCTAGGGGTTAAGGTAAACAAACAATCATTTTGGTAACCATGACATAAATAGGAAATACAAAAACTAAAATATAGGTTGGTTTTGCTTGCTTTTTAGTGAGCTTTTTCAAACTTGGTAAATTTGGATACCCGACAGGCAACCCCTCTGAAATATTTGTTGTGGGCTTAGGGAAGGGCTTTGTCATCTGTGTCTTCTTGGCCATGGCTTCAACATGCAATGGGCCACTATGACACTGTGGAAGGCTCAAAGTCTGACCAATGCATAGCAATTGACAGGTTTGGGTCTACCACCTTACACAGGAACACACACATAGGGTTTTGGTTAAAAAAGTACTTTTGGTAAACATGATATGAGAAGGAAACCCCAAAGAAATCAAGGTTGTTTTGGCTGGCTTTTCAGGGAGTAGAAGGGTTTTGCCTTCTGTGTATTAATGGCCATGGCTTCAACCTGCCTTGACTCACCATGAGATGAGTACATTCTAGACGTACCACCTAGTATGGCAAACATCTTTCTCCAGCTGTCTCTCCTTTCAGCACCCCATAGAATACAGTTGAAAACCACAATACATTTGGTCCAATTGTAGACATAGCTCCTTCAACATTTCCAGCCAATGCTTCCTGAGCATCTTATCTATCCCTCACTTCAAAAACCAACATACTTTGCTCCTCCCCACCACTACTGAATGTTCTCTCATACTACTCTTTTGTCTCTCTGACAGGCAAAAAGCACTTCAACACCATGATATCTGGCAGCAGGCACTGTACAAATGCAAGATAACATAACATAACATATTACTATGTTTGTGCCATTCTGATTTGCATTTATTTATGTATGCATGTATTTATTAATATTTCTTAAGTTGCCCAGACATTCACTTCGTAGCTCCCCAAGTTTAGGAGCAATCAAAGAGAATTGCACTGGTGGCAGAAAGTGTGTGATCATTTGCAAGCCTTGGCACAATCCAGATCAGGAAAGTGCTATGGGGATGACAAAAGGAAAAGTGCAAATTCTATTAAAAAAGAATCAGTTACCGGAGAACGCCCTTCGGCAACAAGTGCAAAGTCAACCGTAGCTGATTCTAGCAGCGACTCCCTGTATGAATTGGAGTCGAAGGGTTTCAAAGGGGAGACAGTGATTTAGAAGATGTATGGAATCCACTGAAAGGTTGTTTGTCAGTCGTCCAGAATTAGTAGAGAGTTCTCAGGCCACTGGCTCTTAAGGTTTGGCAAGATCAGAGCAAGAGTGAGGGCTAAAGAACGGGGGGAAAGAACAGTCAGGCATCAACTGTTCTTTATGAAAAGCAAGGGTTTTAGTTGCTTCTTGGCGGTCAGATGCGGTCTCTTGACTTTGAGAGTCAAGTTATTACAATGTTATTCCAAAGGTTAGCCTGTTCTGGCTACCTGCACTAATCCAGGATCTGCAGTGCCCATTCAAAACAACATAGTCCATTTTTATCAGAGCACCCCCTTTTACAAGCATTTTCTTGTTGAAGACCTATAACAGGAACATTTAAAGATTAACTGCAATCAGATATACTTGCTATGTTCTATGAACCTGAGGTTGCTCATTTAAACCCACAGTGAGATGATTTTCATTCCACTAAAACACCTGGTATAAAACAGTATCTGAATTCTTTGAGGAGAGATGAAAATTACAGATTTCTTGGAAGGCCATCTCTACTGTATTTCTCATTTATTTTAAAGCCCTATCATTTGTGCTCTGCTACTTCAATTCTGCTCTGAGCTTATAACAAGGATCATTGTACAGATACTCTGTAAATGTGAAATCTGCATTAAAGACTAAAGAGGCATTCTCAACTGGGGGTGTTCAGGTGTGGCTGGTTACAACAGAGGCTGCAGGCTCACTAAACCCACCCAGTCTGAGCTCTGAGTTTGTATCGCAGGCCAGTTAGTAGCCATAGTGCCCCACACTTATTGTCCAAGTGTAAAGCGGCATTGTGCTTGTGCAATTGTACGTGCACAGCTGCACCACACTTCTGTTGGCAAGTCAGGGCCCAAAACACTGATAAAGCACACCAACAAGCATGTTTCAACATGCAAAATGCACAGAAATCACGTGGTGCCGTACAAAACAGTTAATAACGAAACTGAAAAGCAGTGACATGGAATTGAGCAGAGCCCCAGAAGAGCCCTCCATTATTCTTGGCACCAAAACGTGTATTCGCCACTGGCACCCACCTCTACTGTGGAAATTCATCGGAACCATGCAGGCACATTTCTGTCAACAAGGGAACTGTGCCACTTTCTTTTTCTTACATCTACCTTGCCTACGGTCCTGCTTCACTTTAATGGCCATCTAATGATAGGGTTTAGCACCAATCAGAAAACACTTACATGGAGGCAATTGCATGCCCCCAGCCTCTCAGTCACACACACTTTAATTTGGGTAGTAGCATGGTGCATTTGTATCCATAGAACCCACTTCATGAAATGTGTGCCATTATAGCCTTTATTGCTGTACAAAATGTCTCTTTCAGTGATAATCGCCCTCGACCAGCGTTAGAAGCCTGAGTCACAACTACGGAATATGGGGAAAAGGAACATAGCATTGAGCAGATCCCCAGGGGAGGGAGTTAATGACATGACAACAGAGGGATGCAAGGGAAGCCATAGGAGCCTGTACAAAACTGGATTAACATAGCGTTCTATTCTTTGGCTGCTGACGCCCTAAACATTTAAAGTCAGGAGGGCGAAAGGCTGCACAGTAGTGTCTGAAAGGTGGGCCCTTGTGGAACAGAAACCTGCTTTGCGAATGTCTTTTCCTGCCTGTGAATTTCGATTGTGTTTTATGACTCAGCGTCAATTTTACCACCTTCTAATTTCTGAAATACATATCACTCTCCACGTTGAGGGCATGTTGCCAATTTGTTCGTATTAGATCCGGCGGCCAAGCAAAACCACAAGTACAGACTTTTGACGGGGGACCACTCTTAAATGTTTTAGCACTCATTAGATAGTCTCATCATTGAGTTACGAGCATTGTATAGGGGGACAAATCAGAGATGGGTCACGATACCCCAACCCACACCCATAGAGTTGCAAAGCTTTCCTGGTGCAGGCACAGAAATCTGGCTGTGGGGCCCCAACCAAAAGAGTCATCCACTGCCCAATGCCACTTATTTTTGTGCCCAAACTTTTCATTTAGAAGGAATCAGCAAGGCATCATGTATTATGAGTGACATTGGAATACAGCAACTGGCACATGCAGGGGTAGCTCACCTCCAGTGAACAGGTTCCTGGTTGAAGTGAACAGTCTGCAGAGAGGTCTTCATTCTCAGCTGTTTCACATCATATATGGAATTGGGAAAGACAGGGAAAGTAGCTTTGCTCTTTCTTGGAGACTTTTGCCTTCACCTTTTATGGCAGAGGATAATGGAATAGAGTGTATCCCCTGCAGAGTTCTAGGCAAATCATGTTTGTCATTAAGTCTAAAGATGAATCCCCTAAGGTGAGCGTCACCCCCTTTATATAGGTAAAATTCCAAAGTGGATTGGTATACAGGAAGCCTCCTGTTAAGGGTCCAATCCGGGCTGCTGTAACAAGTGTCCTTTGCCTGCAGATGACATATCGAGATGCTCTTGTCGGCAGGGTGTGGAGAGAGGTCAATACGTTTGGGGAGCCACAGCGAAATCCAAAAAATGTCAAAGAAGCTGACAGCAACATGACATTCAAATGCTTTTTGCTGTATAATAGTATCATCACAGTAGCTCCAATGTTAAAACCAGACATGCACTCCTATAAATATCTAGGAATTATCCTTGCTTCTAACTGGATAGTGAGTTGCACTTTGAATAGGTGCAGTTCAAAACAGTACCGGTAGCTGGAGCTATTATATCTTTCACACATACATTTTTTCTGTACTCTGTTGGCGTGCTCATTAGACTGTACCCAGTCAAGAATCTTCTTGTAATTCTTTATGGTTTAGAGGTTTGGGCTCTTAAGAATATTTGATTTCTTGTTAAATTAGAGCAGAGCATATTGAGAAGTATTTTGAGATGACCTCATAATACTCCTGCAGAGTTGATTCTATCAGAATTCAATCTTTAGAGCATCATTGCTAAAAGCTGTCTTACTAGCTATTGGACATTGGTGAATGCCTCTGATGGTTCATTGTCGTGGCTCTTTAGAGATACTCTTGGGACTCAGAAGAAAATGGATGCGTACTAGTAACGTATCTAAAATCCAGGATATTACTGAGAATTGGATTAACAAGAGCCGGAGGATGCATTGAGTTTGCTGTTTAGTAGGTATAGACGCTACATGTGTGATCTCCTATGTTCACTAAGTGTGGAACAAACGATTGATGATCTGTCTACCAAATCCACTGCGGCACAGTACTTAATTTATTTTAATGGACGAGACGATATTCCCAGATACATTAGTTATTATCTTATTAATTATCATATCTGGGACTATTTGAAAGTTAAGTTCAATGCAGCACAAACTCTGGAGGTTTCTGCTGCTTGGACCATCTTTATCTGCGTTGAGATTTGGTTTTATTAAAGCGGTTGGCTTGCAAGGGAACCATGACTATGATACCGAACAGACACGTATTTTACTGATGAATGGAAATAATGATGCTAGCATCTTACAAATGATGTCATTTTGGAATTAAATTATGATAATCTTAATGAAATGGGTTTTTCTTGTGATTGCATGTTTTGGTGATTTTTTATTCTTTGATTTGAATTTTTTTTCTGTTGGATGTGTTTGTTATATGTATTAAAAGTGGACTTTTAAAACTGTATAAAACGATGAAAAACAAAAAACAGACATGCCTTAGATTTAGATATTAATGTGCTATCAGTCTGCTAGGGTACACAACTTTAAGAATTTTAATCAGAGGTGCAGATGATGAAAAAAGCAATCTCTGATGTTGAAAATCTGTGTTTGAGCTGCAGTTTAGGAATGGACATGTGACCTTTTACGGTGCCCCGCTGCCTCTGCAGGGAAGTCCCGGTGGAATGTCAAGAGACTGTTACAGCAAAGGGAAATAAGTGCACCATCGTTTTGGCATGGAGCATTATGAAAGCGGTTGGTCTGATTAGTGGGCATCCCTTTCAGAAACACGAATTACCTTCATCATTATAGTAAAGAAAAATCAGTTTTCCCACCCTCTCTGATGGCATTCTGTCACACCACCCAAGTGCTGTCAATCCGCAATGAGCTACACATTCCCTGTTTCTAAGATTCCTTTGAGTTTCAAGCTTCTTGCCGCTTGTTGAAGTGCACAGTGTTTGCCTCCTTTCAAACAAACTTGACTTTCTGGTCTCTGACACTACCCGACAGAAAGCACCTAGAAACCTTGGTTAATGATGTCAAGCCACCAGAAGAACATTCAAGTGACAATTAAAGTCCAACTCCATATCTTTTTGAGAAAGATACATCTGAGCTTGCACTTTTCTATGAAGGCAATTAGCTACATATCCCTGTCATCTTACAGAGAGTGTCCCTTTCATCCAAAATGACTGCCTATTGTGTGTATTTCCTTCCAGACAAGGGTTGTTAGTGGCTTGAGTAGGGTGTTTACATTTTTAGTTGACAAGACTCCTTTTTGTTGAAGAATCTTGTTTGCATGTTTACTTTATTTTTTTGCCACAATTACTTTGTTGTTTGGAGGCTTCTATGCTAGCTTCAATATTATAGCCTGCCTTCAACCCATCCTTTCTTAAAGAGGTGAAGTACGTTTTTCATTCGAGTTGTGCCTGTTTTCCCTTTATGATTGATACAGTTATTGGTTTAGTAACAGTGTGTGGGCTCATTAGGAGTTTAGAAACCACTACTCATCCCTGAACTCGAGCAGAGTGGCCATTGGAAATCATGCAGCGGACCCTATAGCAGTACCTATAGGAGTACCCCAGGGACCCTGACTCTCCCCCACCCTCTATAATGCATACACTAAACTCCTATTCTCGGCTCTCGACGATATGGGTGTCATCTAAACCAACTTTGCAGATGGCACCCAGATCCTCATCCCCATTACAGGTGACTACACCCAAGACGCCTACACCATCAACAAAGTTTACTCTACAATTCAAAATTGGATGGCTCTAAACAGCCTCTGCCTCAATGATGAGAAGCCGAGGTCCTCATCGTGGGCTAGCAAAAAAGAATAAGCACCCTCCACTCTGACTACTCCCATATCAACATTGACGGCACACTGATCCCAGTACTCAAACTAGTTAAAAATCTTGGTGTTTATATTGATGCCAACCTCTCTATGCACAAACAAATAGCAGCCCTCCCCTCGTCCATAGCCTACACAGCAAAACTCATTGCATGCAGTCGCCAATTTCTCACCCCTACAAATTACATTACCTTGGCTAGAGCCCTGATCCTAACGAAATTGGATTACTGTAACATCCTCTTTCTTGGAATCTCTAAAACTAACTTAAACAAAATTCAATTGCTACATAACAAAGCCCTTAGAGCGGCACTAGGTATCAAGAAAACTGAACATATATCTAGCATCAGAAGAGAAAACCATTGGCTGCCAATTGAAGCAAGAATCATTTTCAAAACACTTAGCATCGTCCATAAATGCATCACTAACAAAGCACCCAGCTACCTCAATAACACTGTCAAGAAAAAAATCTCCTGTAGGCAACTTAGATCGAGTAAACTGGCCCTCCTGGAAGTACCTCAATACAAATACAGCTTCAAAGTCCTAGCCCCATCGCACTGGAACGTGCGACTCCTCAGCATCAAAAACGAGGACTCCCTACTGAAATTTAAAAAAGTGCTGAAAACTTGGCTATTCAATAAATATTAACCCTAACTAGTCCTACTTGACCTTAGTACTAGAACGCTACAGGCTTACCTTTTAAACAAACTGTGAGTTTCTACTTTGACCCAGTGTAACTTAGTACATGAAATTTGACTTAAGACTCTATGTGTAACTTTAGTATAAATGCGTTGATTTATCTTTCTGTAACTGCAACACTGTATAAAAATGTGAGAATTCATCTGCAATTTTGCGCCGTGATACCCCCGGGTCTGGGCGAGTAATAAATGTAATAAATAAATAAAAACAGAAGTCATACCATCACAACAACTTCCCCCTTTAACATATGCACTGTTGCCTTTATTTAAAAGTGCCTTGTCACTGGTGTAGATTGAGCAAATGACGTATCTTCCATAGTTTCTTTATTTACATTTTGAATTATTCTTACTAGCCATAGCTAGGCATCTAATATTGTGTGAAAAATTCGAGGTTGGTAGTTGGGTTAGTTGTGCATTCTGTTCAGTTTGGGCATTGTAATGCCAGAATTCAAGTTGAATAAGTAAGCATACTCCTGCAGAAGAATAGGGCTTTATTGTAAGGGGATATTCTACTCACAATTACCAACCATGCATAAAGCATATTATTTTATTTATTCATGTATTAATGTATAGGGTGCCGAATCCCGTAGGCTTCAGGGCGCACAAACTAAAACACAGTTGAAAAACATAAAGGCACAGGACAAAAGCGCTGGAAGAACCAACACGTAAGGGAAACTGCGCTAGTTCAAGGTAGAACGTAAAAGATTCTAGATTAATAGAGCTGTCTCCAGTTTCTGATGAAAGATATTGTATTCCTTTATCAGCCTAAGTTCCAGAGGCAGGGCATTCCAGATCTTAGCAGCCCTGATAGGGAAAGCTCTTCCCAAGTAATTGGCGAGAGATAATTTGGGAGTTTGTACCAACGACAAGGTGGTTGAGCGTAGTTTCCTCGGTGGCTTATAAAGAGAGACCAGGTCCTTAATATAGATTTGAGTGTTGCCAAATAGCACTCTGTGGGTTAGTGGAGCTGCTTTGAATTCTAGCTGAGCGGTAACTGGGAGCCAATGAAGATCTCCCGGCTATCCGAGATATGCCGTCTTCTATACTTCTTTGCAATAATGCAGACTGCATCATTATGAAGGATTTGCAGAGTTTGAATGTTTTTTTGGCTCTGGCTAACAGAGCATTTCCATAGTCTAATCTATACAGAATCATAGCACAAGCAACCGATGAGCAGTTGGGTGCTGACATGAAGGGGTGCAGGTTTCTCAGCAGCCAAAGATAGTATGATCCATTCTTTAATATCTGATTGATGTGGGCATCTGCACAGAGTAACGGGTCGAGATAGAAGCCCAGAATCTTAACGCTATTTGAGAATGGGATTGGACAGCCATGGATAGAGAATGATTGATAGTTAGAGTGTAATTTTGCTCGAGCATGCTTGGTACCAAAGACCAGTAACTCAGTCTTATCTCCATTTAGACACACTAGTTTTTATTCAGCTAGGTTTCAACGTGGAGATAGGAGGTCTGAAGAAAGTTTGCGTTCTTGGCATAATCCCCTGATAACTCATGTACTAGCTGGGTGTCATCAGTATAGTTTGAGAAATACACTCCAAGCTCATCCAACATAGGATGGAAATAAAGGTTGAATAGCGCAGGTGACACACATGCACCATGAGGAGCTCCATGTGAAATAGTGGAGAAGGGAGAGGTGGCCTAGCCCCAACACACCCGGGATGTGCGATTCAGAAGGAATGATTTCACCCATAGAATAGAATCAGGGTTGCAACAGCCCTGTTTCTCTAATGCAAGCAAGAGTTGATCATGAACGAGGAGATTGAAAGCCGCTGATAAATCCAAAAAGCCGAACAAGCCAGAGTGACCTATATATATGGCAATATCCAAGATTTCCAGCATATGTGTCTATAATTCTAGCAAAGCAGTCTCGGGACTGTGACAAGGTCTGAAACCAGACTGACTCGGGTGCAAGATATTAAAGTCTTGCATTTGACGGTGGCACCTTTATGAAGTACCTTAAGGAGGAAGTGGCAGTTGGTAATGGGACAAAGGTTACCTGGGTCATTAGGGTCATGTCCTGGCTTTTTAATCAGAGGGGTGATGGTAGTTTTTTTTTTTATAGAATCAGGGACTTGATTGTTTCGAAAAAAAGGAGTTAAGAAGATGGGCGTGTTAAATGGCCCATTAATTTGAAGGATGTATGCCTGACCACAGATGACAAGAAGTTACACTTATGAACGGATCCAGGAAGGGAGGAACAAGAAGCTCATGTGTCAAGGGCAGGGAAAGCATCAGGGCCTTTTGACTTTTTTCAGTTGGAAGCGGCCGTGAGTCTCAGGGATGCCTCCAGCAACTGCCACATTAGCAGTCTTATAACACAGCAATATATTTATCTCTATATTACTTTTATTATGGGGCTTGCCTACAAGCTGTATTTGCAGGAGCCCTTGCGGTCGTCACTTCCCTTGGGGTATATAGAAGTGTTATCACCTCTTTGCCTTTTCACACTAGTTCCTCCACAGCAGGCCCTTTCTGACATAGAATGATTAATAGCTTTTCACTGGGTATTCCCTGTTTCTGCTCCCTACTGCATGACCATCTTGTGATAATCGGCGGTCAGATGTATTTCTTTGTCATTTCATTTGGTAAAAGTGACGTGACATCATTATGCTACTTACTAATTTTGAAACTTTAAGATTTCTACAGATTTTTGGTCACAGAATGTTACCATGTATGCACCCCATCACCAAGATAATATAAAGCATAGCAAGGGTCGACCATATCTAGCCACAACTGCGGTGGTAGAACAACGATAGGAAAGACCAAACAAAGACATGAATATAGGGGCAAAAATGCCAACAAACATAAGTCGAGGACAAGTTACATGACAAACAAAACAAGCTTGTGAAGGAAACATACTAGCCAAATAGCAGTTAGCATTCTCTGCAGTAATGTGGAAAACATGATTCATAAATCTCAGTAACAAGTCAGTATGACGTAGCACAAAACGTAAAACCAACAAAATAAAAAGAACAATCATGAAAGATGATGCACCATCTTACAGACAGGTAGCCAAAGGGAATAGTTTTACTGAGCATAAGAAGCAATCAGAGGTTGAATTCATGAGGGTAAAGCAAAAAAGGTTGCAAAACAGTATTCTCCTGTGGACATGAGACTGAATTTAGGAAGCCTCTCCCCCAATTTTGCTAAGAGCATGTACATGACGTAATTAAAAAAAGACAGTAACATGGTAATATATAGAAAATACATAAAATATAGCTAGTTCTATAGATATCGGTCAGTCTCTCTGCTCCATTTGCACTGCTGCGCAGGCTGGAATACGACAAGGCCTCTCCAAGTCAAAACCTCGAGGTCTGTGGCGTTCGCTGCCAATTTGCACCATAGGGCATATCCTCTCCCTCCTCTTGATCAGTCTTTCTAGCATTTTCAAGCTCTGTTTCTGGCTTTATCTTCTCATGCTCTGCCATATTCTGAGGCCTGCATGCCCAAGGTGGTGCCAAGGTGTGATCCTAAACAGGTAGACGGCCAGGTCCTTATTACCCTATGTCTCATGACCATTAGCTTCAATGCCCTTGTTCAAATACACCAGTAACAACCAGCAATCAACCCACTGTCCTCATTGATGTAATTTCAAAATGCCTCTAATCCCCAAGCCACTGGCAGCGGCAGGACCTTTTCCCAAAATGAAGATGTCAATTGCTTCCCCAAACTCTTTTTACCACCAGCCACCCGTGTCTAGTACCCTCATTGTTATCATTTGTCTACCAAAAAGAGCCTGAACACCACCAGACATGGCAGCCAACAACTGTGAATTCACAGGCTTAAATAACAAAGTGCAAAACTAACATGAAATATCATTCCACTTTTCTATTTGAGTTTACTTAAGAACAGGGGGTCCTTTTGAATATAAATTAGTTACAAAGAAGGCAGTGATGGGGATCAGAAGCATTCCCAATGTAAAGTGCCTTTCCAAAAAAGCATTTTTGGACAAAATCACCATGTGGCAAAGGGCTAAGAATAGAAATGATGAAGAGGGATTGGAGGACATATGAGTAATGTTTTATGTAGAGAGCACACAGGGTCATCTTAAGCTCTTTTGGGGCTCTGGGCTGGGACAACGTTGGGCCCCCCTCCACCAAAGCAAAGGAATTAAGGGATCAAGAATACTGGCCGCACCCCCCACCCGTCACGCTCGCAATTTATAGGTTAATAGACTGTCTTGCAGCATAATAAGCACGTTTGCTCCCTTTAAGTCCTCTTGCCCTCTTCTTTCTTGCTCTAATCAGAATGATAAACAAGTAGCATTTGAAGACAAGCATTAGCAGTCTACAAAGGGGTTACTGTTCCCGTACATTCAGGATACTTTTTATCATTAATATCAAGGAAGGTAGATGTAGTATTAATGCAGGACCGTATGTAAAAGGTACATGTAACCTATAATAGACAGACAACTCACATTAGCTGCCTCACAGTATGCAAAAGTGCTCAGGCATGGATGTAGACCACCAATTGGAAGGAGGAAGAGCACTACACATACCGTAGCATGGATAGTGGAGACAGATTAGAAGCTACCAGGAAGGTGTCTTTATCCAGACAGACTGAGATTAGAAGTGGGATATCGTTTTCAAATAGTGTTGCCATAAGATATCAAATGAACAAATGCCTGTGGTGTGCTATTTAAATATGATCACTATTAACCTAGTGAAACCATGAATGATGCTTTTATGATGATCATATCATGAGAAGGAAATCACTCGGAAGGGCTGACAATATTGAAAGGCTTAGGGACTGGCAATATTGAGAGATGAGGCAATGCAAGATTAAATGTGATGCCCAGGATCACACATTGGTTAAGGGATGAAGGGGTGAATCTGGGATGTGTGCCAACTCTGCAATTTCTGCATGTGAACACTTTTTTTTCCAGTTCTTACCATGAACTAAAACAATCTCATTTTATAAAAAGAAAGATTTTGATAGTACACAAATCATATTACCAAATATGACAATTTTGAAACAAAATATTATAGAAGGGTGTTATGCAAAATGGGAATGATTCTAGCTTCATTCTCTCCATCATCGTCTCCATCATCAAGGGAAGCATATAAGAACCAGCATACCAATCGATGTGATTTAACAAATGTAATTGTGGTTTTTCTTTTGTATTGTAAAGCTTTAAATACTTACAAAACAATGGCTCGTGACATTTTCATTTATAAACGTGCATAAAAACCTTAGACTTTTACCAAAAAGAAAACCGTTTTTGTGTCTAATATGCTTGCCTGAGGCCTGCAACATATGGTCCGTTCTCTTCTGTCTACCAACCCTCTCAACCAAATGGCCTATATAAGAAGAAAGATAAAGTAATGAGCTAAACGATACAAGCAGCATGCAAAAAGGCACACCTCACAGAAGACAGCACAGTAATGTAAGATATATTAGATGATTTGACCAGGATCACTGTATCGTCTGCTGGCAAATCCAGGATGCAAACATGACCGCTGTCGTTCCATAGTCTTGAATTTAGATATTTAGTCACCTCTTGGACTAACAGTTTATGCCATTGTTGGATTGTCTAGGTTTTACAGTACCCCATCTGAACAAACCAATTTCTAGACCTTCACCATACGGATTGTTTGTTAGTTTTTGTAGCAATCCCTATCTGGTACAGGTGCATTGCTGATAATAGCAGATGTTGTTCTGCACAACCAAGTACATATGCAGGCAGGTTTCTAAACTTCAGACATAGGAAAGGCTCAGCCAGCCTTGCTGGAATGTGATATTCAGATTTTGCATATGAACACATATATCTGCAATGGGTGCTTCACACAAGGAGCTAACTTCTGAACCATTGTGGCACTCAATTTATCATTATGCATTTCACCATTACCTATTGCACATGATCAACATCATTCTCACAGGAAGGAAAGAATGCAACAGAGTTGTGCCATAAGGAACACACAAACGATGTATACCACAGTGAACACAGAAAGCAATGCATGATGAATTGATCAAGGCAGAATGCACTTGCCAAAACAGTAAGGCAATGGGTTTAGAGCCTCAGCAGCACCCCATAAAACATCCTGACGTGTGCTATTTAAGACTGGTGAACAATGGAATCTTACTTCTTCAGGTCAGCTAGCCTTTTGGGGCCCCTTCCAAGGTGGGGGCCCTGGGCACATGCCCCTTTTGCCCTCCCATACAAACGTCTCTGAGAGGGCACTCTTCATGGCAAGCCCTCAGTCTCGAACAAGGCTCCAGGTCTCCAGCACACCCACCCATGCTTAGCCTACCAGCAACTACTCCCCAGAAGCTTCCGTTCTCCCAGTCCTCTTTCCAGGTCTGGTGCATTCTAATGGTCACAGACTCTGGGATGTAGGTGACAAATGGGAGTTCTACTCTCTTTTGCCATTTCTGATGTTGTCACCTCCACATCTACTCCACATGAGAATAGTCCAATCTACAATTCCCCGGTCTCAGTACATACCACCTCCCCATTAGGACAAGATAGGTTCTCTTTGTGTGTGGCCCAACCATCCCAAAACACAAAAACGTTACACAAAGGCATGAGACCTGAAACCCCTTTCTCTGTCCCAAAGCAGTTCCCGCTAGGTTAACAAGCAGGGCATGGGAGGGCAACTCGTGCAGACAGGGTGGTAACTAGCCATGGCTCAGCCGAGCCCTGAGAGTAGCGAGCTGACACAATTGATATACCAAGTTGATGCTGCTGTGTGGTGACAGCGAGCTGGGAGCTGTGCACGGCATGATGTACAGATCTTCATAATAGTGTGTGCAGGCCTAGCACAGCAACTAGAGCAGACCTAGCATCCCCTGTCACAGCAGCAATAATCACCTGTGGCACGGGCCGTGCAAGCAACAGGATTTCCCTACTTCTAATGGGAAATTAAGGGAGGCTTCTTGTAATTAAGGCACACTCCCACCTTTCCCGTCAGTGCCAGTGCAAAAGGTCTGCACATTGACCTGCACAATGACAGCGTTTGATACAGCTTGCTTCCCATGTCATGCATCTCTCACAGTCTGATGCCTACGTTTCTGCCCACACAGTAGAGATTCATGTGTGTGCTCTTACTCTCTTGTTATCCCCTATACTATGAAGTCCTCCCTGATAAAAAGAACATTTTCACTGGTAAGCTCGTCAGATAACTCAGTGGGTTGACCACTTGCTGCTGCAATTCCTGGGTGATTTGCAGGTCTAGGTTTGAATCATGGCAATACGAACTCAGCCTTTTATCCTTCTGAAGTCTATAAAAGAGTACAAGTTTCAGTTGGATGATAATTGTATGTAAATATGTTCTATCTGCAGCACTGTAGTGAAAGCACTATATAAATAACAAATCATTATCATCATTCAAAGCAGCCCTAAAAAAACTCCTTTCCTGGAAGGATCATCTGCTCTCACTCATGCGTTCGACCCTTGAACTCCCTTACATGCTAGTCTATCATTCTCTCACTTATTGTATATTTTGTATATTGCGGCCTTAATACCACTACATGCCCATAGCATAAATTGATATTTCTAAAGTTCCACCCACTAGTCACCTGGTCACCCTCTGAAATTGGGCCCAGATTCCTGCATGTCCAGTTGTCCTCGCACTGCCTCCGGACTTCCCAGCACTTAACGGTCTGTATCTGCAACCATACAGTCCCTTCTCTCTGCACTTATGAGCCACCCGCTGGCTGCACTAGTGAGTTAACTGCACTTCCCCATTCCCCTCCCCCCTGGCACTTCTCGCCTTCCCTCTTCACCGCACTTCAGCGATCTGAATGACACAAGGCCTATTAATATTGTTATTGTGTTCTCCCTTTTTTTCCCCCTCATTCTCTTGTCGCGCCTACAAACACTTGTGTACAGGCACGTTATAAATGCCACATGATATCATGTCATAAATAGTTCCAGATATATGCACTTTAAATATCCTGCCCACCTATGTTGAAGCACCTTTGAAACAGCTGTAAGGCAAGATGTAGCAGCCCCTGAACATGTACACTAAAAAGAGGAAAGAAGGTAGACCTGGAAATGTAATGTGGTAACTAGACCCAACACCACTCTTTTAAACTAATATTAAAATTATGCCATCTATAAATAGGGCACAGTCATTGCATCCCAGGGTGAGAAGACTAGTCAAAAGCAGGGTTATGTAAAGGAACTCCCATAAACGACCTGCCTCAGCCTAAGAGGATTCCCGCCTCACACACCAATATCACCATTCCAATGAAGTTCCTAGCAGGACTCAGGAACTCCAAGAAGGGCAGGATCTCTGTGAAGCTGTGTGCAAAATCCCAGCCTCAGTTAAATGCTCCCATATTATCTTCCAGCTTTCCCTTATATTAATCCTGGCTGCTTGTGGCTGTTTGGGGCTTAGAGGAGTAAGCAGAAGGGCCTGTGTTTTAGGGCACGCCGTCTACATGCCTTGTCTCACCATGACACTATGGAAGGCTCAACTCTGACCCCTGTGGAGAAATATATAGGCTTTGTGTCCTTAAGAACCTTGCACAGAAGCACAGTCCTAGGGGTTAAGGTAAACAAACAATCATTTTGGTAACCATGACATAAATAGGAAACCCACAAAATAATATATAGGTTGGTTTGATTGCTTTTTAGTGAGCTTTTTTCAAACTTGGTAAATTTGGATACCCGACAGGCAACCCCTCCGAAATATTTGTTGTGGGCTTAGGGAAGGGCTTTGTCATCTGTGTGTTCTTGGCCATGGATTCAGCATGCCATGGGTCACTATGACATTGTGAATGGCTCAAAGTCTGACCAATGCATAGCAATTGATAGGTTTGGGTCTACCACCTTACACAGGAACACAAACATAGGGTTTCGGTTAAAAAAATACTTTTGGTAAACATGACATAAGAAGGAAAGCCCAATGAAATTAAGGTTGTTTTGTCTGGCTTTTCAGAGAGTAGAAGGGTTTTGCCTTCTGTGCATTCCTGGGCATGGCTTCAACTTGCCTTGGCTCACCACGAGATGAGTACTTCCAAACGTACCACCTAGTATGGCAAACATCTTTCTCCAGCTGTCTCTCCTTTCAGCCATGCACCCCATAGAACACAGTTGAAAGCCACAATAGATTTGGTCCAATTGTACACATATCTCCTTCAACATTTCCTGACAATGCATTCCTGAGCATTTTATCTATCCCTCACCCCAAATTCCAACATACTTTGCTCCTCCCCACCACTACTGAATGTTCCTATCATACTACTCTTTTGTCTCTCTGACAGGCAAAAAGCACTTCAACGCCATGATCTATGGCAGCAGGCACTTTACAAATGCAAGATAACATAACATAACATATAACTATGTTTGTGCCATTCTGATTTGTATTTATTTATGTATGCATGTATTTATTAATATTTCTTCTTAAGTTACCCAGACATTCACTTCATAGCTCCCCAAACTTAGGGGCAAGCAAAAAGAATTTCACTGGGGGAAGGAGGTGTGAGATCATTCGAAAGCCATGGCACAATCCAGATCAGGAAATGTGATTTGGAAGATGCACGGAATCCACTGAAAGGTCGTCTGTCAGTCATAAGAAGGAGCAGAGGGGTTCTCAGGCCACTGGCTCCTAGGGTTTGGCAAGATTAGAGCAAGAGTGAGGGAGAAAGAATGGGGGAAAAGAACAATCAGGCATGAACTGTTCTTTATGAAATGGAATGGGTTTAGTTGCTTCTTGGAGCTCTTGGGGATGTCAAAAGAAAAAGTGCAAATTCTATTTTAAAAAAATCAGTTACTAGAGAACACCCTTTGGCAACAAGTGCAAAGTCAACCTTGGCTAATTCTAACAGGAGACTGTGATTTAGAAGATGCATGGAATCCACTGAAAGGGTGTTTGTCAGTCGTCCAGAATTAGTAGAGAGTTCTCAGGCCACTGGCTCTTAAGGTTTGGCAAGATTAGAGCAAGAGTGAGGACAAAAGAATGGGGGAGAAGAACAGTCAGACATAAACTGTTCTTTATGAAAAGCAAGGCTTTTAGTTGCTTCTTGGTGGTCAAATGGGGCCTCTTGACTTTGAGAGTCATGTTATTCCAATGTTATTCCAAAGGTTAGCCTGACCTGCCTACTTGCACTAATCCAGGATCTGCGGTGCCCATTCAAAACAACATAGTCCATTTGTATCAGAGCACCCTCTTTTACAAGCATTTTCTTGTTAACGAGAACGTTTAAAGATTAAGAGCAATCAGACATACTTGCTATGTGCTAAGAACCTGAGGTCACACATTTAACCCCACAGTGAGATGATTTTCATTCCACTACAACACCTGCTATAAAAGAGTATCTGAATTGTCTGACGAGAGAGAGACAGATGAAAATTACAGCTTTCTTTGGAAGGCCATCTTTATTGTATTTCTCATTTATTTTAGAGTTGTTTTAAATCTTGCTATTTAATACATGATTATGATTTTTAAGTATATGAGGAAATAATAGAAATCTGGAGGCAAGGTAGGTGCTTGGTATTGGAGATAGTGAGCAGAAATACTCTGCAGAGACAAATACTGCAAAACTATATGCATCCAATGCTTTGTATTTCAATCCAGTGGTTCACTAGACCTACTGTTTGTGCTCTGCTAATTCAATTCTGCTCTGAGCTTATAGCAAGGATCATTGTACAGATACTCTGTAATTGTGAAATTTGCATTCAAGACAAAAAGAGACATTCTCAACGGGGGAAGTTCCAGCGTGGCTGGTTTCAACAGAGGCTGCGGCTCACTAAACCCACCCAGTCTGAGCTCTGAGTTTGTATTGCAGGCCAGTTAGTAGCCATAGTGCCCCACTCTTACAGTCCAAGTGTAAGCAGTATTGGGCTTGTGCAATTGTATACGCACAGCCGCACCACACTTTTGTTGGCAAATCAGGGCAGGAAACACTGATAAAGCACACCAACGAGCATGTTTCAACATACAGAATGCACATAGATCATGTGCTGCCGTACAAAACAGTTAATACTGAAACTGAAAAGCAGTGACATGGAATTGAGCAGAGCCCCAGAGGAGCCTTCCACCATTCCTGGCACCAAAACGTGTATTTGCCACTGGCACCCTCCTCTACTGGGGAAATTCCTCCGAACCATGTAGGCATATTTCTGTCAACAAGGGAACTGTGCAACTTGCTTTTTTTCCATCTATCATGCCTACTGTCCCGCTTCACTTTAATGGCCATCTAATGATAGGGTTTAGCACCAATCATAAAACACTTAAATGAAGGCAATTGCATGCCCCCAGCCTCTCAGTCACACACACTTTCATTTGGGTAGTAGCATGGCGCATTTGTATCCATAGAACCCACTTCATGAAATGTGTGTCATTATAGTTGTTATTGCTGTAGACAATGTGTCTTTCAGTGATAATTGCCCTCGACCAGCGTTAGAAGCCTGAGTCACAACTACGGAATATGGGGAAAAGGAACTTAACATTGAGAAGATTCCATGGGGAGGGAGTTAATGACATGGGAAAAGAGGGATGCAAGTGAAACCATAGGAGCCTGTACAACACTGGATTAACATAGTGTTCTATTCTTTGGCTGCTCACGCTTTAAACATTTAAAGTCAGGAGGGCGAAAAGCTGAACAGTAGTGTCTGAAAGGTGGGCCTTGTGGAACAGAAACCTGCTTTGAAAATGTGTTTTCGTGCCTGTGAATTTCGATTGTGTTTTATGAATCAGCGTCAATTACCACCTGCTAATTCCTGAAATACATATCTGTGTCCACGTTGAGGGAATGTTGCCAATTTGTTCGTATTAGATCCAGCGGGCTTGCAAAACACCACAAGTACAGAGTTTTGACGGGCACCACTCTTAAATATTTTAGCACTCCTTAGATCGTCTCATCATTGAGTTAAGAGCATTGTATAGTGGGACAAATCAGAGATGGGTCAATATTCCTCCAACCCACACCCACAGGCTTGCAAAGATTTCCTAGTGCAAGCACAGAAATCTGGCTCTGGGGCCCTGACCAAAAGAGGCATCCACTGCCCAATGCCACTTATTGTTGTGCCCAAACTTTTAATTTAGAAGGAATCAGCAAGGCATCATGTATTATGAGTGACATTGGAATACAGCAACTGGCACATGCAGGGGTAGCTCACCTCCAGTGAACAGGTTCCTGGTTGAAGTGAACAGGCTGCAGAGAGGCCTTCATTCTCAGCTGTTTCACACCCAATATGGCTTTGGTATAGGTAGGGAGAATAGCTTTGCTCTTCCTTGGAGACTTCTGCCTTCACCTTTTATCGCAGAGGACATTGCAATAGGGTGTATCCGCAGCAGAGCTCTAGGCAAATCATTTTTGTCATTAAGTTTAAAGATGAATCCCCTAAGGGGAGCATTACCCCCTTTATATAGGTAACATTCTAAAGTGGATTGGCCTACAGCAAGCCTGCTGTGAAGGGTCCACTCCGGGCTGCTGTAACAAGTGTCCTTTGCCTGCGGATGACATATCGAGATGCCCTTGTCAGCAGGGTGTGGGGAGAGGTCAATACGTTTGGGGAGCCCCAGCGAAATACAAAAAAAACTCAAACAAGCTGACAGTAACATGACATTCAAATGCTTTTGGCTGTATAATAGTATCATCGCAGTAGCTCCAATGTGAAAACCAGACAGGCACTCCTACAAATATCTAGGAATTGTCCATGCTTCTAAACTGGATAGCGAGTTGCACTTGGAACAGGTGCAGTTCAAAACAGTACAGGTAGCTGGAGTTATTATATCTTTCTCGCATACAGTTGGTGGGTACTCTGTTGTCGTGCTCATTAGACTGTACCCAGTCAAGATTATTCCTGTTATTCTTTATGGTTTAGAGGTTTGGTCTCTTAAGAGAATTTGATTTCTTGTTATATTAGAGCAGAGCATATTGAGAAGTCTTTTTGAGATGACCTCATAATACTCCTGCAGAGTAGATTCTATCAGAATTCAATCTTTAGAGCATCATTGCTAAAAGTTGTCTTACTACCTATTGGAAACTAGTGAATGCACCTGATGGTTCCTTGTCGTGGCTCTTTAGAGATACTCTTGGGACTCAGAAGAAAATGGATGCGTACTAGTAACGTATCTAAAATACAGGAAATTGCTGAGAATTGGATTAACAAGAGCCGGAGGATGCATTAAGTTTGCTCTTTAGTAGGTATAGACGCTACATGTGTGATCTCCTATGTTCACTAAGTTTGGAACAAACAATTGATGATCTGTCTACCAAATCCACTGCGGCACAGTACTTCATTTATTTTAATGGATGAGACGATATTCCCAGATACATCAGTTATTATCTTGTTAATTATCATATCTGGGACTATTTGAAAGTTAAGTTTAATGCAGCACAAACTCTGTAAGTTTCTGGTGCTTGGACCAGTGTTCCTAGGAATGAGAAACTATGCCAATTGTGTGGAGAGAGCTGTATGAAATAGCTAAGCATCTTCTACTGTCATGCCCCTCTTTATCTGCGTTGAGATTTGGTTTTGTTAAGGCAACTGGCTTGCAAGGGAACCATGACTATGATACCGAACAGACATGTATTTTACTGATGAATGGAAATAATGATGCTAGCATCTTAAAACTGATGGCATTTTGGAATTAAATTCTGATAATCTTAATGAAATGGGTTTTTCTTTCGATTACATGTTTTGGTGATTTTTTATTCTTTGGTTTGAATTTTATTTTCTGTTGGATGTGTTTGTTATATGTATTAAAAATTGACTTTTTAAACTGTATAAAACGATTAAAAAACAGACATGCCTTAGATGTAGATATTAATGTGCTATGAGCTGCCAGGGTACACAACATTAAGAATTTGAATCAGAGGTGCAGATGATGAAAAAAACCACCTCTGCTGTTGGAAATGTGTGTTTGAGCTGCCGTTTAGGAATGGACATGTGACCTTTTACGCTGCCCTGCTGCTTCTGCAGGGAGGTCACTGGGGATGTCAAGAGACTGTTACAGGAAAGGGAAATAAGTGCACCATCGTTTTGGCAAGGAGCATTATGAAAGCGATTGGTCTGATTAGTGGGCATCCCTTTCAGAAACATGAATTACCTGCATCATTATAGTAAAGAAAAATCAGGTTTCCCACCCTCACTGATGGCATTCTGTCACACCACCCAAGTGCTGTCAATCCGCAATGAGCTACACATTGCCAGTTTCTAAGATTCCTTTGAGTTTCGAGCTTCTTGTCGCTTGTTGAAGTGCACAGTGTTTGACTGCTTTCAAACAAACTTGACTTTCTGGACTCTGACACTACCCGGCAGAAACCACCTAGAAACGTTAGTTAATGCTGTGAAGCCACCAGAAGATTATTCAAGTGACAATTAAGGTCCAACTCCATACATTTTTAAAAAAGATACATCTGAGCTTGCAATTTCCTATGAAGGCAATTGACTACATATCCATGTCATCCTACAGAGAGTGCCCCTTTCATCCAAAATGACTGCCTATTGTGTGTATTTCCTTACAGAGGAGGGTTGTTAGTGGCTTTAGTAGTGTGCTTACATTTATAGTTGTCAAGACTCCTTTTTGTTAAAGAATCCTGTTTGCATGTTTACTTTATTTTGGTGTCACAGTACCTTTGTTGTTTGGAGGCTTCCTTGCAGGCTTGAATATTACAGCCTGCCTTCAACCCATGCTTTCATAAAGAGGTGAAGTACTTTTTCCATTTGAGTTGTGCCTGTTTTCCCTTTATGATTTAGACCATTATGGTCTAGTAACAGTTTGTTGGATCAGTAGGAGTTTAGAAACCACGACTCATCCATGTACTAGAGCAGAGCAGGAATCATTTCATCGCAGCAACTATCCCCCTTTAACATATGCACTGTTACCTCTATTTAAGAGTGCTTTGTCACTGGTGTAAATGTATCTTGTTTCGAGCAAAGGACATATCTACTATAGTTTCTTTATTTACATATTTAACATATACTATTATTCTTACCAGGCATAGCTAAGCATCTAATATTGTTTGGAAAATTGGGGGACACTCACAAAATACATTTAATCATTCGAGGTTAGTAGTTGGGTTAGTTGTGCATACTATCCAGTTCGGGCATTGTAATGACAGAATTCAACTTGAATAGGTAGGCATACTCCTGCAGAAGGGTAGTGCTTTAGCGTAATGGAATATTCTACTCACAATTACCAACCATGCATAAAGCATATCCTATAATATGAATCATTCAGTCATATCCTTCATCTAGTGGCCAAGCAGTTTTGGCACTGCAGGGTTGGGATTGCACATTTTGTATCTTCCCCCTTTCCATTTTGTGTTCATGGCGATCACCTGTACATGTCCAATGTTGGATCTGGCCCTTCTGTCAGTTGCAGTGGTACCCTGAGATAGCTCTCTGAATGTATCATGGGGAGGTTCAATATCATTATCACATGAAAAAGCCCACTCACTTTAAGGGCCTACATGAGTCTATAAAACAACTATGCTTTGATACATTCTAATATAGGGGAATAGTGATGCACTTCTAAATCAAGTTAAGATTTTAAATGATCGAATAAATGATGGTAATGAAGTCTATTTAATAAAATATTTTAGGTGCGGGGAGGAACTAGGACCTTGGCACAGAGATCCTTACACAAAACGGAAAGGAGAAAGAAGATTAAACCTATGAACCCTCCCGTCCCCTGCACACTATCAAATGTTGGCATCAAGCCAAATACTATATTGATTCCAATAATATTCAATAATTTTCAAATTGTTTTTTTCAATATGTTAAAGAAAATAATTTCATCACACAAAAAAGGATTTTAAGTTTGAAAGATATATATAATGAATTCATGCAAATACATATACACAGTGTATTAAGACTATAGGTCAATGGACAGAGAAGCAAACAAAAATTAGTCCATTATATTGAGGCGATGCGTTTCGAGGATTTGTTCCCCTTCTTCAATTGGCCAAATACAGACTGTTAAAGAAACAACATTACATTAATAAAATCAACCAATATAGCAATCCATAATCATTGTTCATTATTAAACTCAAGAATCTATCAGTAGTTTCCTTATCAATTAATGATTTCATTACAATTCATTGCATACAGCATTGTATAATGTAAAGGTTTAAATAATTTTCACTAATTAGATCAGAATTCTGTATCTGAACAGACATTTACAAAATCAAGTAGATCATCATGGAGACAATTACATAATCAGATAAACACAAAATATGAATAAAGTTGCCATAAAACCTCTACATGTACACACATAGTGGGTGGTAGTGCTTAAATAGAAAATCAATGGAGCTAGCTCAGGCTAAAGTCCCAGCAAAGGCAAAGGGTAAAACCAAAATCCTTCAGGGGTAAGAAGTGTCCTTAAACCAGAGTACCAAGCAAATCCTCTAAAGTGCCACCTCCAGGCTTGCCTGAGGTGATAGAGTCTACTGAGGATCCTCAAACTACTGACAGAGAAGAGGAAGAACCTCTCCCTAGGCTAGAAGAGCCTGTAGGGTAGTATGAAAACATGCATACCTTTATTCAGCATTTTAAACCCACACGGAAATATAAGCTGAGAAAGTCACTCTGATAAATAAGACATACAGCCATGAAGCAAAGCAGCCCATTTAGTGCAAAACATTGCATGCAGATGCAGCACAGCATGGCAGATACCTTTTAGTTAGATAATAATGTACCTTTTATAAGTGAGCACACATGTACTTTTGACCTAATTCAGCCGTAGTTTGCATCACCTTAAGAAATATAGAAGAGGTGTTCAGAGTGATAAAATAAAGGAGGGCCGCCAGTTTACATTAGCCAAAAGCACTAGATGAGAACTCGAGATTTAGTCAGCCTCTCTCTCTCTCTGAAAGAATCCTTCCCCACTTCTCAGCATAAAGCATCAGTCAGAAACACAGACCACAAACACACACACATATGATGCTACTTAGCTTGACCTAGCTTTAGTTTGTGTCACAGGGCTAGAGTGGCAAGCTTTCCCAGGAGTTTAGCATGCAGTGGTGAGTCATACAAATGAAACTTAATGAAAGATACAAAGCTCCAGAGGTTGGAAGACAAGACATTGTACATTCATCAGCCAAGATGACACAGGCTTTTCAAGTACTCACAAGCCATATCCCAGCAAATTATTACAAAACTGCAGTCTTTGGCAGAACAGCTGAAATGCAACTTTATAAAGGTTATGAACTAACAAGAGTGAGTGGCATAATGCGAAGCAATATGATCACGAAACTAGGGCAGATATAGAACCATAATGCCAACTACAGGATGAATTACAATTATGAATTCTTCGGTGTCCCAGCTCCAATATCCACAAAATAGTTTACTTTAGGAATCACAACTAATACAGCTGTACATATTGTCACATCAGGCAAACGTACATATAATAGGGATCCATCAAGCAATCATAACTCACATGAGTACCTATGCCCCACAATAGAATTACTTGAGACCCTGAAACCAGTATACTGGGAGCACATCACCTGAAGATAATATTGAATGCACCCACTTTTCAGGATAATGTACAAACATTTCTGTCCATGCACATTAGCTCCACTGCCAAAGTGTACTGCTTGCAAACAGCAAGGTCTTGAGACATAAAGTCACATTCATGACAAATAAATGCATGCATGTGAGTAACCTTCACACCAAGCAAAGTTACAAAATAAACTGATGGATACAGCTCATAATGATGAGAACAGAATGCTGGTGCCATTTGCTTAAAGTCCCTTGAGTAAAGAAATCAACTGTTATATGTTATTGTGTCACATGTAACCAAGCTGTGTGGCCTAATTGTTCATTCCACTTCCACTCACTCTGGAACAGCCAATGGGAATGTTGATTTTACTGATACATGTGTCTAATGCTTTTGTCCAATAGAAGTGCGTGAGAAGCCAGATGATATCACTGCACAGTGAGTTAACTAGCCTGCCACATGTTTAGATTAGGCCAATGAAATGCAATCATGTATAGTGCAATGCTTACTAGCCAATCACCATAAAAAGAGTTGTTACACATGGTTTGCTTTTTGCTTTCTGAGAACATAATATAGGTATGTACTCACCCCATTAGAATGTGAATTTCTGTTGAATAATTCCCTGCCTGGCAGTCTTTTGCAATACATTTTTGTTCCTCTGGCTGAATCACAGAGACCACCCTGACTTGCAATCTGTGTTGATAGAGGGTGGCCCATCTAGGGAAGAATTTAGCAAAAGACAAAGGGAATGTCCTTCCCTTGAAGACCTGAGAAGGCAGGCCACTTCCCAAGCAGAGGGGTAAGCCTCTGGGAAAGACAAGATTTACTGGGAGGATGGGCTTCTATACACTGAACCCATAGTATCTTCTCTTGGAGATTGCAAAAGGTTGCTAGTACCCCAGGCTGTTTGACCCTTCCTATTGGTGTTTTCACATGAGGTACCACTCTCTAGTCATCTTGGAGTTAAGAAGACTAAAGAGAGGTTGTCCCTACTTGTTTTAGCCCAAGATGGGGGTCTCAATAGAGGGCCACTGCAATAGTTGCTCCACTTGCTAATAGTCTGGAAAACATGGCACCAAGAACAAGGCACCATTGGTAATACTCTCTGTTGTGGGAGTCCCATTTGATAGAGTAGTGATCAATATCATTGGTCCCCTTGCTCCTCCAACCACCTCAGGCAGCAATTTCATTTGTGTTGTAGTGGATTATGCCACTGCTAGGGATCTTTACCCAAATGGGATACAACCTCATGTCCTACTACCTGCAAGCCATGTGGAAGACGTATAGAGTCTCCTGCAAGTTCTCAACAGTTTGCCATTCACAAATCAATGGTTTGTTGGTAAGGTTCAACAGAACCTTGAAGAGCATGATGGGTGCCCTTGAAGAGCGCCTCGGAAGGAAGTGGGATCTCCTCCTACCATGTCTTCTCTTTGCCTACAGGGACGTTCGTCAAGAGGATGTAGGACTTAGCCCTGTTGAGCTCTTGTTCGGTCATCCAATCCGAACCCCCCCTTTGGCCCTGCTAAAGGAAGGTTGGGAGTCACCTACCCTCTCTACTACATTAAATGTGGTAGATTATGTACTAGACCTCAGGAGAAGGATGGCCATGATGATGACTGAGGCAAGTCAAAACTTGAGAGCTGGTCAGGAAGTAATAATGCACTTGTGTGACCAGAAGGCATCTCAACTAGAGTTCACACTAGGATAACAGGTGCATGACATGGTCTCAGTAATACCCAGAGCCTTAGAGGATAAGTGGACTGGCCCCTACACAATGGGTGGTCAATTACCTGGTGGTTTTGGGTAAACCCAAAGAGGACCCCAGGTTTCTTTCACACCAACAGATTGAAAGCTTTCATCCTTACTGTCAAAATAAGAGCCCTACTCCTGGCCTCGTCAAAGAGGAAGAGGAGAGTAAACAATTAATGGATCTCCTCACGGGTAGCAATACAGATTGCTCAGCGGAAGGGGTTGTCCTCTCTCCACAAATGACTCTCAGCAGAAGAGTGAGTGCAAACCTTTGTGACAAAGGAGACCACTACATCATGAAATGAAACATCCCCACCACCCACTCCTCCCCGCCAGCGCCTTCCACCAGCCCTAGCAAGAAGTTCACACCAACTCACTATGGAAAGGCTTCTACCCTTCCTCCAGGGACCGGCCTTTAGACCACCTTTCTCCACCGACCCAGAGGCTCTGGCATTATCCTACGATGCCGCTATCAAATCAGCCATCAACACCATAGCCCCACTCAAACCGTGCAAAACCAAACCCACTAGCCACTCCAACTCCTGGTTCACCCCTGACCTCCTCACACTCCGCATGGAGAAACGGGCTGCCCTTGTACGATGGCAAACCTCCCACTCTGACAAAAACAAACTTGACATCAACGTCCGCTCCCAAGACTACAAGAAGGCAATTAATCATGCTAAAGCTAAATCCTTTGAATCAAGGATCTCAGAAGCTAAATCTACTATTAAAAAAATGTTTTCCATCCTTAGAGAATTAGAGACCCCTACCCCTGCCCCCAGAACCTCACTAAGGATAAAACATGGTGTGACAAAATCCAAACATCTATGCTTAACAGGCGGAGCTTGCTCCAAACTAAAATACAAGCCACAAAAGACTAATTCCCCCAACACTCATACCCCACACCCCCTCTAACCCCCAGACTTATCCCCGCTGTTCTCATTCAAGTCCACACAGGCGAAAGACATGATCAACATCATGAGATCCATAAAGACATCCAACTGCAAGGCAGGACAATGCAAGTATTCTCTGACACGGCCACCGCCTCACCCACCATCACCCTATGTGGAGTTCCCCAAGGATCCTTCCTCTCCCCCACGCTTTACAACATCTTTACTCGCCCTCTTTTCCTCATCCTTGACACACTAGGTATCTCTTACACCAACTACGCAGACAATACCCAGATCCTCCTCCCCCTCACAGGTAACTATGATACAGACTCCTCCGCCCTCAACAACATCTACAACACTGCTCAGACATGGATGGCATCCAACGGCCTATGTCGCAACGCTGACAAGACTGAACTCCTGCTAGTGGGATCCCCTGACACACTGAAAAACCTCGACACCCAGTTTAGCCACTTCACTATTGACTCTATTAAAATCCCAGTATCTGATGCAGTCAAAACCCTTGGTGTCTATCTGGACTCCAACTTATCTATGAATAGACAAGTCAACGCAGTTGCCTCATCAGTTGCGTACTATGCTAAACTCATTAACACAGTCAGCCCATTTCTGTACAAAGAGAACCGCACCAACATAGCCAGAGCCATTACTGGCTCGAGGCTAGACTATTGCAATGTACTGTTCTTAGGGAAATCCACATATAAATCTGGAAAAACTCTGAGTTATCCAAAACAATGCGCTCCGTGCAGCCCAAGGCATCCCCAAAAGGGAGCACATTATGGCAGCCAGGAAATCAGCCTAGTGGCGGCCAATATAAAAAAGAATAATATTCAAGGCATTAACATGGACCCATAAGTGCATCAATCTCTCTGCACATGACTACCTATCTCAATGGATCCACCTTTCTACTTCCACAAGGCCTACAAGAACACCCTACGCTAACATGCTCTGCGTACCCTTGAAAAAGAGAGCAAGAGCAGGTGGCGCTAGCTTCCCCAAACTTGCTCCCACACACTGGAATGCCCTACCCGCTTCCATTCGGGGTGAGGCATCCCTCTTGGCTTTCAGAAAATCCATGAAAACAATTCTCTTCGCCTGATACACACCTTAATCACCTGCCCAGCTGGACAAGCTCAAATGTACTTATAAATCGATTTTGTATTCCAATGTATCAATGTACAAACGTATGTATAAATGCATTTCCCAGCTGTACCTACCCTGTAACTAAGCTCCCCACAAGTAACAGCGCCTCGATGCCCATGGGCTACTGTGCGCTATACAAATGCAATAAATAAATAAATAAATAGTGCATAAAATTGAACACTGGGCTCTCTCTAAACATGTTTTAAATGCATCTTCAGAAAGGCCTTCTCCACAGCAGACCATTATTTTGTTATAAATACTCTAATAAAAAAATATAGCCTGGCTAGAGGGGGTAAGCTATATCTATGTGGGGGATTTGAAGTGATAATTCCCGCCATTTTGGGTAAGGAAAGTAAAATCACCACCTCTCAGTTAAAGAGGGCAAATGGAATGATATGGTTAGAATTATTCAAACATTGTAGTCTCTGCTATTTAAATATTGATAACTTTGATCCATATAAAATGACATAAACTAATGGCTCAGTAAGTTATTGCTTGGACTACATGTTTATTTCCAAGGGCCTTAGGGGACAAGTGAAACTATTTGAACATATCCCTATAAATATAAGTGATCACTCTGTACTCAGATGCACGGTCAAAGCAGTAAAGTGCGAAAAAAATTGGATATATTTTGTACATTCAAACATCAGCGAGAGGGAATAGTATCAATTGGACGTAAAGAAAGCTCACCAAATTTGATGAGATAGTTAACCATTTTCCTATTGATAAAAAGGATATGGCTGGGTTGGGTATGTCAGGGATAAGTGCTATGATTGGTTTTATCTTAATGACTACTGAAAGAGCTAGCATCACCCAAGATTCAGGGAAGCAACATTCTAACCTGTATGAACAGACAATTAACAATGACAAAAAGAAACGTAATGGTGGTATTAGGGTTATTAAATCAGTAAGGGATTTGTATGCAGAACAAAAATATAAAGGGGAAGCCACTCTCCGTATGAGATATAAGAACTGGCTTAAAGCATATCGACATAGTACTAGTAATGCTAACTGGAGGAAAGTTTTTAAATTATGTAAAACTTCGGATAGCAAGAAGGTCTGGTACCTCTATAGACAGCATTTGATAGAAAATGATGACACATGTATTAATATCATATCAGTGGGGGAATGGAAAACCTATGTGGGCCACCTCTATTATGAGAAATACGGGATGAATAAGTCAAAAATAGAGGTTTGAAAGCATAATGCTGTGAAATTCCCATTTGGTGAGGCAGATATTATTAAGATCATCAGTAATATGAACACATCTAGAGCTCTGGGTCCTGAATGATTAGCTAATGCAGTTATAAAGCGCAGTCCAACTAAGTGGGCTGCCTTTTTATGGGCCATGTTTTCTAATATCTGGCATAGTGGGGAGATACCAGACAGCTGGAAGAAAGCTGTTCTGGTCCCTATATTTAAGAAGGGAGAGAGTTCAAACCCGGGGAACTACTGGTTGCTGGCCATGGCAGACACCTGTTGTAAAATATTCTGCACTCTCCTATTAAAAATTATTAACCAATGGAGTAGTGAGGAGAAATTAATTGTCCCACAACAAACTGGATTTAGACAAGGTCTTAGTACCCTGAATAACTTGACGCTCCTGAATTACATCCTATCAGATACATACAAAGAGACAAATGTGTACATAGGTGTGTTTATTATTCAGGAGTTTTTGATTTTGTGGATAGGAATATATTATGGAGTAAGTTGTTGAAATGGGGACTGTGACCAAGGGTGTTACACTTTCTGAAAGCGATGCATACAGACACAACAGTGACGATCTGTCTGGATAAAGGAGCAATTATTAATCCGGTTAGGACAAATAAGGGGCGGAAAAAGGGCTGTGCAGCCTCTCCGGTACTTTATAATCTGTACATAGCAGATATGAAGGACACTTTAGGTACAGTGCGGCTGCCCTTCTAAAATTGGTGGTTTTAAAGTGAGCTGGTTGTCATACACTGATGGCACTGTCATTATGGATAAAACACCAGCAGGGTTGCAGTGTATGCATAATGCCCTGGATGAGTTCTCCAAATTAAATAAGCTTCAAATGAATGTTAAAAAAAACCTAAAATTATGATTATGGTTGTCCTGGCTGAATTGGAAAAAAAAGCAAGGATATATATGGAAGCTAAAAGATGAGGTGATTGAAGTGGAGAATACATATCCATATTTAGGTATACCGATTAAGTACATACCTGGTATAAACCTTTATGAACATTCCTTAAAGAATAAGATGCTGGGAAAATGGACCATTATCAAACAGTATATGGGTAGAAAAGGGGGATACACCCTGGAGGGGTTCTTGGAACTCTATAAAAGCAGCATTGTTCCAGGGATCCTTTACACCCTAGAAACAATAGAGGTGAAATATTTGACATAGGTTAGAAGAGAAAATATGGCGTCCAGTCCTCAAGATCTCTGATACGGTCCCTATTGAAGCCATAAAATGTGATCCATGTTTGATTGTTCTTAGCACACTATGGAAAATGCAGTGTTGCAAACTGTTCATGAGAATAGACATTTCTGAATGGAACCATGACAGTCTAATGAATATCATTGCAATGAATATGGATGGTAAAACCAATGTAAATGAATTCCTAGCAGGTTTACAAAAGAATGTGACAACGTTTCTGTATGATATTGGCATTCCGTTGCCTGGGGACGATACTGAAGTTATTACCTTTAAAAAACGTCTGCAAAAAGAGAGCTGTGGAGTGAGATATTGTATTGTATTATATTTGGTTATTTATATAGCGCTCTTTTCCCACTTGTGTGGCCTCAGTGTGCTTTTTTCCTTGGTTGGAACGCCCACGGTGACCGTAGTCAATGAGATGGAAAATTCTAGGGAGTTTTGCTTAGGAGATGCAAGTGTGCATGTTGTCAGTCTAGGACTTGGATGGCTGGCACGGCTCGTCTAAACAGCCCAAAGAGAGGTCAGGCACGTGGGTGGGCGCTGTTGTAGGTTTGCAATAGATTGCTATTGTTGAGAGAGTCTATGTGAGAAAAAAAAAGTGGTTTAAACACTGAGCACACCCTATTGTTAGTGCACTATTTAGAATAAGCTAGGTTGATTTATTAATGGTAAAGAATGTTAGCAGAATGTAAGGTGCAGAGGAGAAATAAGCAACCTTGGCATCTAGGTTGTGAGACACAAATAAACAAGAAAAAGTTCCAATTTGGGAACTCGCATCTCCTACACATTATCTTGGGTCTGGAAAACCAGACTAATAACTTTAGTAGAAGTTTGAATGTTTTTTTTCATAAACAACTTTACAGTGATTCCATATGAAACATATATACATAGGAGACAATTTCAAAGAATGACAATTTTAGCTTGTTATCACAAGTATCTTCTCTTTATACATTATGTTGGAAAGAAAGCCCAGCGCGTTTCGAGTAAATACTCTTAATCTGGGGCATAAGTGATTCTATAGAAAAAATGCATATAAAGCATATTCAGTCAATTTGTAAAACTTAATTGACAATGCCTCATGATTCACTCAGTTACATATACAATAAGTGCCATTTTATTTTATAAGAAACCAAATGCTACCAAGTAGATATCTAATCTCTAACATCTATTCTTAAACAAAGTTGACAATATAACAACCTGAAATCATAAAACCATTGACTGACCACATGTTCCTGAACTTATACCTTATTACCAATTCTTCAACTGGATATTACCTATATTGATTTCACCAGTTTTTGTTGTTAATGTTCTGTCATTAAGAATAATTCAATTCATAATATTCTACTAGATAGATAATTTTGTTGCTAACCTTCTGATACGTAGAATGCCTTTGTTAAAACAACGGGTAATGACACATGATGGACATCATTCAGATGTCTGTTATCGTCAAATGATTTTGCTGAAAATTGTCAAGTGAAAATATCAATTGGTAAGGAGTGCCTGCTTGTGCATGTCTACACTAGATACATTGAAAAAACATCTTTGTTAGGCAGAATCATATGCAGTACCCTTTGGGAACACCACACACAATTAAGACTACAAGTGTAAGTACAAATTAAACTTTGGTACAAGCCTGTACTATACAGTAAAGTGGTAGCGATGGCTGAGTAAAAGAATATACATTTATTTACACCATCAGTTATAAAACAGTTTGCTAATGTAAATCAGCAGAAAATCACAATCTTAATACACTACACAACACCCAATCAATTCTGGACAAGTTAAGCTAAAAATGAAGTGTTAGCAAAATGGCACTCCAGTTATTTAAAAAGGGAGGGAACGAACAAGGTTTATCAAAAATCAACAACACCAACGAGTAATAGGCAGGGCAATCTAGAAAAGGCTTACTACAACTAGGATTCAAATCAATAGACCTGGGCCAATGTTAATGGTTCGTAGTCTTTGTAGAGAATCACACAGTTCAGAGTAGTTTGAGGTTAAGTCTTTGCCAAGAGTTCAAAACAAAGTTGGTTGGAGGAAAAATTATTCAAAAGAGAAGAGAAGGACAAGCCTTCGGAGCGGCGAAATATTTAAAACACTTCTACTGCGGTCGGACGGAACGAACAACCAGATTTGAACAGTACCTTAAATGAAGAAGAATGCTGTAGTTGAGGCGGTAGTTCCTGGCTGTTCCTGCAGGCTCACGATTCTTGAAGTGACTGTCGGACTGAAAAGACGGAGGAAGACTGGAGGGTCCTGCGCTGCACAGGGAAGAAGCCAGCAGCAGAGCAAATCGATGAATAAAATGTGTGCTCCTTAAAAGCACAAATTAACTGTCTCTCATTGGCTATCCAGTTTCCTGTAGCACAGCAAATTCGACCAGGTTGAAGAGGAGGTCCAGGGGCTTTGTGAGCTGGTTGGTCCCACCAGGCTCAAGGTGAGAAGACTCCTTGTGGATCTTCACTGTCATTGCAGTTTTGGGTGATTCGGGCCTGCAGCAGGGCTTCACTGGGATGTCCAGTAGTTGCAGCAGTCATCTTCCTTCAGCCCCTCGTTGGTTCTCTCGTTCCATTGGCGACTCTGCCTTCCAAGTCCCAGAGACCTGCTTTTAAGCAGTTTTCCCACATTCACATAGCCTAGCTGTCAATCACACAGCAGGGTGGTTGTATGGGCAGGACAGCCACCTAGCCAATCAAACTAGACTGTGACTGGGGTCTCCAAGGAGACCCTGTGCAGGGGGCCTCAAATCCCTCCCTCAGATCCGGTCCAGCCAGACACTCAGGCGCCTAAGGAGGGCTTCTGTGCAGAAGCCTGCCAAAGGACGGCGAACAAAGGAACCAAACCTGGTTTGGCGCACAGAGTAAAACACGAGAAAGACCTTCACAAAAAGAAATGGTGAATAAACCCAATCAGAAACAAATAAAATTAAAAGGGGTCCAGCGGATTAAAGTTTGAGGCTACCACCATAGCCTCTAACAGTACCAAGGCTATTGTCATAGCTTGCGGTAAAATAAAAATGGTAGATACCACTGCCACCAGCCGAATCTTAGAGAAAGGGCAACAAAATAATGTTCCATGAGAAACAGACAAAGGGATAACTATTAACTCTTCCAGTACTCTATGGAAGATAGTTTGTACTGGGTCTGTAAATTTAAAAAGACTAGTAAAGTCAATAGCAACTTTACATGTTCTGGGAGACAGTAGTCAGTCCCAGAAAATGGAGTTTAAAGTGGGAAGTCTAAAAAACAACCCTGTGTCATTGCACTAAAGGTGCTGTGTGACACACAATAAAAAGATGATGCCTATGGAGTAAGTGAGGCTCCATAGTCCATGAGCACAACATGTACAACACATAGCCAAAAATATATGTAAGAGTGGGGAAAAAAGGCTCACACTCTTACCAGGTGAAAAGTTTCAATCCAATAAATCCAGCAAAGCTGCTGAGGGACTCAGTAGGTAAGGGAAATTAGCCATTCTGGAGAATTCTCCCTAACATTCGCCCCCCCAAAGCAGACTAAGGGACAGGAGGATTTAATCCACTCCTGGATGGATCTCTTCACTCTAGTCGGTTATAAACATCTTAGAGAGATCATCAGCATTTTGGTGGTGACATCCTGACCTGTGCTAAATGGTGTAATCAAACCCCTGCAGGCAGATTGACCATCTTAGTACTTTTGGATTCCCCCCTTTCATTTGCATTAACCATCTCAAGGGTTGGTGGTCTTTCTGAATCACAAAATTAGATCCATACAAGTATGGTCTAAACCTCTTCAGATACCACACAACAGCAAAGCATTCACACTCTATGGTTGCCCACCTTGTTTCTAGTTCCTTCAGCTTCCTGCTGATGAAGCAAATGGGGTGCTCCCTACCTTTCTCATCCAGTTGACTAAGGACTGCACCTATACCTGTATTGGATGCATCTATCTGCACAATGAAAGGTTGGTGATAATCAAGAGCTCTTAGGACTGGAGCTTGACAAAGGGCTTTCGTCAGGTTTTCAAAGGCTTGCGAGAGGAGACTATATTCAAAGGAGAAGGTATGGTCCCATAGTTATCTATGAAATTCCTGTAAACCTAGTGAGACCTAGGAAGGGTCTCAGCTGGGTTTGAGTAGTAGGGGTGGCCCAGTTTTGTACAGCTTGTACTTTGTTAGGCAATGGCCTTATTTCACCTCCTCCTACCTCATGACCAAGGTAGACCACTTTGCTCTGACCAATTTGACATGTACTTGCCTTTATGGTCGATGGGCCTGCTCAAGAGCCTGCAATACATATCCTAAGTGATCAACGTGTTCTTTCCAAGTAGGGCTGAACATTGCAATGTCATCCAAGTATGCCATGCAGAAGTCCTCCATCCCATTCAGAACTTGATTGACCATCCTCTGGAATGTAGCAGGTGCATTCTTTAATCCAAAAGGCATTGCCTTAAACTGGTAGAGGCCTGCTGGGGACAAAAATGCAGTTTTCTCCTTGGCATGGTCTGTCAGGGCTATTTGCCAAAAGCCTGACGTTAGATCAAATGTACTGAGGTACTTGGCTGAACCAAGTTTATCCACCAGTTCATCTGCCCTTGGTAAAGGATGGACATTAGTCTTGGTGACTGCATTTAGAGCTCTATATTCCACACAGAATCTCAACTTTGGATCCTGCCTCTGGTACTAGAACAACTGGACTAGACCATGGACTTGTAGATGGCTCTGTAACCATGAGATCAAACATCTTGTTGACCTCCTCCTTTATGTAGGTTCTTACATGGTCTGACATTCATGCTGGCCCAAAGGGGTCAAGCCTGGTGAAAGCGAAAACATGGAGGCAAACTGATTTAACAGAACTCCCCCTGTTGTTCAGATGTCAGAAGAGAAGAGATATTAACTCCTTCTATGTTCTCATCTAAAGGTTGGCATCTGAGTAAGTTAGGTAGAGGTTCACTCTCCTCCTCCTCTTGAG
Organism: Ambystoma mexicanum; assembly: GCF_040938575.1. NCBI lineage: Eukaryota > Metazoa > Chordata > Amphibia > Caudata > Ambystomatidae > Ambystoma > Ambystoma mexicanum. Next base: position 1,047,586,648 of record NC_090924.1, read on the forward strand.
CTGAAGATAGAAGCAAACCTCCCACTTCTGGTCTTGAGACATTTGCCTTCAAACAGTTGGTGTGAAAGACTCTGGGAGCCTCCTTAGGTCTGCCTAAGTCCACCAGATAGTTCACCTCTCCAAGCTTGCCCACAACCTTGAAGGGTCCTATCCATTTGTCCAGTAAGGCCCTCTGCCTTGTTGGAACCATAACTAGCACAAGTTGGTCTTGAGCAAACTTAAAAATGTTGGCCTTCTGTTCATGCCAATGTTTGAACAGCCTGAATTGCTTTCAAGTTATCACTAGCTTCTGCCATCATGTGTGACATTCTCCTCCGGAGACCTATCACATAGTTAGTCACTCTGACTGGCTTGGGGGAAGGAGCACTCTCCAACCCCTCCTTAATCAGGGCCAAAGGACCTCTGACTGGATTGCCATAAAGAAGTTCAAAGGGACTATATCCAACTCCCTCCTGAGGGACTTCTCTATAAGCAAAGAGAAGGTATGGCAGTAGAAGGTCCTACTTTCTTTTAAGGGGTTCCTCTAAAGCACCTATCATGCTCTTCATAGTACGATTAAACCTCTCTACCAGTCCATTGGTTTGTGGATGGTAGGCGGTAAAGAACTTGTAAGTGACACCACAGTTTTTCCACATGGCTTGCATGTAGTGGGACATAAAATTGGATCCCCTGTCGGATATCACTTCCTTAGGAAACCCTACTCTGGTAAAAATACTAAGTAGAGCCTTAGCCACAGCCTGGGGCGTAACAGTTCTCATAGGTATTGCCTCAGGATATCTAGTAGCATGGTCTACCACAACCAGGATAAATCTGTTTCCTGAATATGTAGGAGGGTCAAGGGGAGCAACAATGTCGATGCCCACCCTCTCAAAAGGAACTCCCACCACTGGGAGAGGCACCAATAGTGCCACATTCTTGGGCCCACTCCTGCCAGAGGTTTGGCAAGTGTGACAGCTCCTACAGAATTTGTCAACTTTTGCACCCATTTTAGGCCAGTAGAAGTATAAAGAGAGCCTTTCCTTGGTCTTTTGGAAACTCAAGTGACCAGCCAAAGGTATCTCATGGGCCAACTGTAGGAACTGGAGTCTGTTTTCTAGGGGCACTACAGGTTCTTTGCAGTCCCCAGGGAAAGACTCAGTCGGTTCACTGTAGAAGAGGCCATCTTCCCAGTGTAACCTGTTCTTCACAGGCTCTTGCCCATCGAGCTGCAAAGCTGCCTGTAGGCGAAGACCTTCGAGAGTAGGACACTCTCTTTGTCCTCTGCTGAAGTCTGCCCTGTTCGGTCCACCTTCTACCAGTTAAGAATACAGCTCAGGCTGGTCAAAAGTATCTAGATCTCCAACTAGAGTAAGGTCGTCTTCCAGATCTGACTCTTCAGAAACTGGATCAACCACACAGGGGTGTACCTCACAATCATCCTCAGCTGGTGAGGAGTCACAGGTGTGACTTTGGACAATCTTGCAGATGTCCTTGTTGGTAGCTCAGGGGTGCTATCTGCTTTCTTCTGCGAGGTCTTAGGTTTCCCTTTTGCCTCTTTCTTTCTTGAAATAGCAGTGAGCAGGTCCTGTGGACTTGGAGTAATAGTTTCCTCTATCAAGTCCCTTGGAGAGCCTCTCAAGGGCCTCTACTTGCAGGACTAGTGAGCTCATGTCTCCTTTTACTGAGAGGCCTGGGGGTACTAGACACAACTCCAAGAGTGTTCAGGTCATTACCAACAGGACTCTCCCAGGCACTTCACTCTGCACACTAACAGGTATCTTAACAGTCATGTCATTGCACTGGATGAGAGCTGGTAACTGGAGAAGCATTTGCACAGGGCCTCCAGCTAACTTGGTTAGGCGTTTGGGTGCCTTAGCAACATCCTCTACCTTGAAAAATGTTTCATCAACCACAGTTATGCTGGCTCAAGTGTCTCTGATGGCAGGGATCTCCTGACCATTCACAAGAACACTATCTTTATAATACTCTTTAGTATTATCTGGGATGGAATTATAGACATCTAAATTCTGTTGTTCCCACAAACCCAGGGACACTAAAGAAACACTAGCTGAGACTCTCATGGGTTCATCAGCCAGTAAGTGAAAGCTTCCACTTGCCATAGATACTTCTTCCTCTTGGTAGAAGGCTAAGGAGACAATGTGGACACCTGAAGGTTTACCCTTACATCTGGGATCCCTTTCACATTGTCAGTTGACCCACAAACATAACATTTCACAAATGTTTTGATGAATGGGGACTTGTTCTGTGCTCCATCTGATTTGGGTCCAGATGGTGTACTAGCCTGATTCGGTTTCCATTGTGGCTTACCCTTATTCTGTTTGGGGACCTCTTTTGGATTGAAGGTATTCGAATTCTCCTTGTTATCTTTCTTTGGCTGCTTTCCCTCATCCTTCTTCTGAGTCGCCCCAGAATCCTTGTGAGTAGCCCTGTTGGCAACCCACAAGTCAGCAGCCATAGCTACCATCTTTGGATCTATCTCCTTAGAATCAACCAAGTGCTGTCTGAGCTCAGGAGAGCAGGCATCATAAATTGACTCCAATATAACAACATTTCTCATACCTTAATACGTGCTAACTCTGTAACCCTTAACCCAACCATCTAAGTTTTTCAAACATTTACATAGCCAGGTAGCCCAAGGGGTACCATCATGCTTTTTGAGGGTCCTAAACCTCTTAAGGTACTGGGAAGGGGTCTTCCCAAATGTAGCAATTAAATATAGCTTCACACACTCATAATCCATCCTATCCACCTCCCCCAACTCCATCACAACATCAGATGCAACAGTGGGTAGCCTATTGAAGAGCCAAGGAAGCAACTGATTCCCTGTAATGTCTTGAATCTCATGGGTATACTCAAACATTGCAACCAATACAAAATATCAAGCTTAACCTCATACATACCCACAATTTCTTTCGGCATATGTGGTTTCTTAGGACTGGAAGACCTAAAAGACTCTGGGAGAGAAGCATTCTCAATAGACAACTTTTTCATTTCTAGAGCATGATTCAACTCCATTTCTCTGAGCTTAAGTTCTTAATGCTTTTGTTCAGTTTGAGCATTGATACGTTTGAATTCCAATTCAAGCCTCATCTTTTCTAGAGCAATTAATTCAGGACTGAGTGTAGGACATGTGCGGTCCCAGTGGACAAAGGTTGAGTTTGCTGAGTAAGCAGAGGAGCGATAGGGCCTACATTGTGAGACACCTCTGCCTCATCTAACTAATCCATAATAATTGATACATTATCATCCTCATTATTTTCCACATTTGATGGAGGGTCAGGTATTTCAAACCCACTCTGCAGACTTTGTTTCTCCAACAACCTTTCAATTAATTCTGACTTTTTGCCTTTAACAGAGCGATTCCTTTCTCTACACAGATTTTTCAGATAATCAACAGTGTAACTAAGGAGGGTCTCCTGACTGTAGCTTTCCATATCAGACATGTTATGTTATGTTATGTTATTTTGCATTTATATAGCGCCTTATATACCATTGGTATGGTCTGAAGGCGCTGGTAGGTTGAATGCCCTGGGGAACCGAAGTTCATATCAGTAGAGGGAGTAGAGAGGGTCAAAAGGTGCGTGTGAGCACCGGGTATGTGTGCAGCTCGTGCGGTATCCGTGTAATAGCTGCTTTCTAGCGGTAGGTGTGATGGTTGAGAGGCCAGGAGTATGTGTTCGTTCTGGCAGGATTTATCCAGATCGGATGTGGCTGCGTTAGGCCTGAGGAGAACGCCTAGCTGGGGGGTGTGTAAGCAGCAGTGTTTACTTAGAATGATGTGAAGTGAGCGGCGGATGTTGATATGAGAACAGTTATACCGAATGGTGTCATAGTATCCCTGTGTTCTAGTTGAGTGGTGATGTAAAGGAGAGAGTAAGCATGATGGTGTGATATGATGGGTTATATGCTCTTTCAAACGTTATCTGCATTTCAGACCATAGTATACACGTCACGCAATTCTATGCGCTCCTGTCCGTTCCATGCACTCCTATCTACTCCATGCACCCCAGTTTGCTCTATACATTCCGGTCCGCTCCATGCACTCATGCATTCCGGCCCACCCTGCACGCTCGGGTCCGCCCTGCGTACTCTAGTCTGCCCCAACATTCACAATTCTGTCTAAGTGTGGACATGCTAATATTCACCTTTCTGTCTAAGTGTGGACATGCTAACATTCAAGGTCCTATCTAGAGGCAATGCAGGCCAATATTCACAATTCTGTCCAAGTGTGGATATGCTAATATTCACAACTCTGTCTAGGTGTGGACATGCTAATATTCACAATTCTGTGTGAGTGTGGACAAGCTAATATTCACAATTCCGTCTAAGTGTGGACATGTTAACATTCACAATTCCATCTAGATGTGACGCAGGCCAATGTTCACAATTCTATCTAAGAGTGGGCATGCTAATATTCACAATTCTATCTAAGAGTGGACATTCTAAGAATCACAATTCATTCTAGATGCGACGCAGGCCAATGTTCACAATTCTATCTAAGAGTGGGCATGGAAGTATTATGGCACTCTATGTTATTGGTAGGTAAGATAGAGTAGCAGGGGTTTTCTGGAGTAGAGTGATCGCTCTACTCCCCACCCATGCCACACTCACGGTTTTTGTTGGTGTCTGTTGGCTGCTGGCTTCCTTGGCGTTCCCGTTGCGGACACCTGCTGACACTTCCTGGAGCTGCCTCTGTTGGAGCCACCCTTGGCCTTGGGGCCCTTAGCCGGGGGCTGCATGGGCAGAGGGCTGCCCTGGGAGGACCAGTGATGAAGGGTGAGAGGACCAATGAGAACGGGCCTGAGCGGGTTGGGAGGCAGGAGGGAAGGGAGAGAAGGAAGAGGGTGCGGAGTGGGAGCGGGCTGCTGGGGGATCAGAAAGGCCTCTGGATATGGGGTCAGCCACAAAAGCCTGCTGCCTCTGGGTGTGAAGGAGGCAGGCAGGAGGCACTGCGGCCGCTAGGCCCAACGAGGAGTCAGGCTCCACCAAACAAGGGAGGGGGTGGGCCAGGAGGCGGGAGAAGGGACGCGGGAAAAAGGCAGGGCAAGCAGGATGGTGATCGGGGGCAGGGGGTCAGCCACACAGGCCGAGATGTTGCTCCCCAGGGCCCAGGACGGTCCTCGCGGGGTGCACTCACCTGCTGCCTCTGGGTGTGAAGGAGGCAGGCAGGGGGCACTGCGGCCGCTAGGCCCAACGAGGAGTCAGGCTCCACCAATCACGGGAGGGGGTGGGCCAGGAGGCGGGAGGAGGGATGCGGGAAAAAGGCAGGGGAAGCAGGATGGCGATCGGGGGCAGGGAGTCAGCCACACAGGCCGAGATGTTGCTCCCCAGGGCCCAGGAGGGTCCTGGGGGGGGGTGCACTCACCTGCTGCCTCTGGGTGTGAAGGAGGCAGGCAGGGGGCACTGCGGCCGCTAGGCCCAACGCGGAGTCAGGCTCCACCAATCACGGGAGGGGATGGGCCAGGAGGCGGGAGGAGGGACGCGGGAAAAAGTCAGGGGAAGCAGGATGGCGATCGGGGGCAGGGAGTCAGCCACACAGGCCGAGATGTTGCTCCCCAGGGCCCAGGATGGTCCTGGGGGGGATGCACTCACCTGCTGCCTCTGGGTGTGAAGGAGGCGGGTAGGGGGCACTGCGGCCGCTAGGCCCAACGAGGAGTCAGGCTCCACCAATCACGGGAGGGGGTGGGCCAGGAGGCAGGAGCAGGGAGAAGGGACGCGGGAAGAAAGGGGAAGCAGGATGGCGATCGGAGGCAGTGGGTCAGCCACATAGGTCGAGATGTTGCTCCCCAGTGCCCAGGAGGGTCCTGGGGGGGGTTGCACTCACCTGCTGCCTCTGGGTGTGAAGGAGGCAGGCAGGGGGCACTGCGGCCGCTAGGCACAACGAGGAGTCAGGCTCCACCAATCACGGGAGGGGGTGGGCCAGGAGGTGGAAGGAGGGAGGAGGGAGAAGGGATGCGGGAAAAAGGCAGGGGAAGCAGGATGGCGATCGGGGGCAGGGAGTCAGCCACACAGGCCGAGATGTTGCTCCCCAAGGACCCAGGAGGGTCCTTGGGGGGGGTGCACTCACCTGCTGCCTCTGTGTGTTAAGGAGGCAGGCAGGGGGCACAGCGGCCGCTAGGCCCAACGAGGAGTCAGGCTCCACCAATCACGGGAGGGGGTGGGCCAGGAGGCGGGAGGAGGGAGAAGGGATGCGGGAAAAAGGCAGGGGAAGCAGGATGGCGATCGGGGCAGGGAGTCAGCCACACAGGCCAAGATGTTGCTCCCCAGGGCCCAGGAGGGTCCTGGGAGGGTGCACTCACCTGCTGCCTCTGGGTGTGAAGGAGGCAGGAAAGGGGCACTGCGGCCGCTAGGCCCAACGAGGAGTCAGGCTCCACCAATCACGGAAGGGGGTGGGCCAGGAGGCGGGAGGAGGGACGCGGGAAAAAGGCAGGGGAAGCAGGATGGCGATCGGGGGCAGGAAGTCAGCCACACAGGCCGAGATGTTGCTCCCCAGGGCCCAGGAGGGTCCTGGGGGGGTGCACTCACCTGCTGCCTCTGGGCGTGAAGGAGTGTGAAGGAGTAACATAATATTTGCTTTTAGTGGTGTTTAGCCTTGTGTTTAGTTGAGCCAAGGTAATAGCAGCACTCTAAGTGTAATCACTATACTTTATCCTCACCACTGTACACCAGTGTTAGGAAGAATCATATGCAGTACCCTTTGGGAACCCCACACACAATTAAGACTACAAGTGTAAGTACAAATTCACCTTTGGTACAAGCCTGTACTACACAGTAAAGTGGTAGCGATGGCTGATCATCCAGACTTATCTCAAGAGTAAAGTGAGCAGTATCAGAAGTTACACAAAGGACAGCAATGACTATGGTTCAAGCAAACACTGGTTCAAGGTTTCTGAGTAAAACAATATACATTTATTTACACCATCAGTTATAAAACAGTTCACTAATGTAAAGCAGCAGAAAATCACAATCTTAATGCACTACACAACACCCAATCAATTCTGGACAAGTTAAGCTCAAAATGAAGTGTTAGCAAAATGGCACCCCAGCAATTTAAAAAGGGAGGGAAACAACAAGGTTATTAGAAATCAACAACACCAACGAGTAATAGGCAGGGCAATCTAGAAAAGGCTTACTACAACTAGGATTCAAATCAATAGGCCTGGGCCAATGTTCATGGTTCAGAGTCTTTGCAGAGGATCACACAGTTCAGAGTAGTTTGTGGTTAAGTCGTTGCAAGGGTTCAAAATGAAGTTGGTCGGAGGAAAGGTTATTCAAGAGAGTAGAGAAGGACAAGCCTTCAGAGAGTCGAAAGATTTAAAATACTTTCACCGGAGTCGGACGGAACGAATGACCGGATTTTAACAGTACCTTAGATGAAGAAGAAAGCTGTAGCTGAGGAGGTAGTTACTGGCACTTCCTGCAGGCTCCTGGTTCCTGGAGTGACTGTCGGACTGACAAGAAGGAGCAAGACTGGAGGGTCCTGTGTTGCCCAGGGAAGAAGCCAGCAGCAGAGCAAAGCGACAAATAAAAGGTGCTCTCCTTAAAACCACAAATGGACTCTCTCTCACTGGCTATCCGGTTTCCTGTAGCACAGAAAATGTGACCAGTCTGAAGAGGAGATCCAGGGGCTTTGTGAGCTGGTTGGTCCCACCAGGCTCAAGGGGAGAAGACTCCTTGTGGATCTTCACTGTCGTCAGAGTTTCGGGTGATTTGGACCTGCACTAGGGCTTCACCAGGATGTCCAGTAGTTGCAGCTCCTCATTGGTTCTCTCATTCCAGTAGTGACTCTGCCTTCTAAGTCACAGAGACCTGCTTTTAAGCAGTTTACCCTCATTTGCACAGTCTGGCTGTCAATCACACAGCAGTGTGGCTGTCCTGGCAGGACAGCCACCTAGCCAATCAAACTAGAGTTTGACTTGGTTCTCCAAGGAGACCATTTGCAGGGGGCCTCAAACCCCTCCCTCACATCCTGTCCCCCCAGACACTCAGGCACCTAAGGAGGGCTTCTGTGCTGAAGCCTGCCAAAGGACGTCGAACAAAGGAACCAAACCTGGTTTGGCACGCAGAGTAAAACACAAGAAAGACCTTTACAATAAGAAATGGTGAATAAACCCGACCGGAACCAAATAAAATTGAAAGGGGTCGAGCAGATTAAAGTTCGAGGCTACCACCATAGCCTCTAACAGTACCGAGGCTATTTTCATAGTTTGCGGTAAAATACAAATTGTAGATACCACTGCCACCGGCCATATCTCCGAGAAAGGGGAACGAAGTAATGTTCCATGAGAAACAGACAAAAAGGAATACCTATTAACCCTTCCAGTACACTGCGGAAGATAGTTTGTAGTGGGGCTTTACATTTAAAAAGACTAATAAAGTCAATGACAACTTTACATGTTCTGGGAGACAGTAGTCAGTTCCAGTTTAAAGTGGGAAGTCTAAAAGACAACCGTGTCACTGCACTAAAGTTGCGGTGTGACACACAGTAAAAAGTTGATGCCTATGGAGTAGGTGAGGCTCCATAGTCCATGAGCACAAAATGTACAATACATAGCCAAAAACACATGTAAGAGTGGGAAAAAAGGCTCACACTCTTACCAGGTGAAAAGTTTAAATCCTAGAAATCCAGCAAACCTGCTGAGGGACTCAGTAGGTAAGGGAAATGAACCATTCTGGAGAATTCTCCCTAACAATCTTACTGACTAATCAGTCGTGAATTCATGAACACATGAGTTGCTGGCCTGGCACCTGTGTGGATTCAACTTCCAACCTCTCATCTGCACTATGGAGATAATTCATTCTTTAAATTGTCCTCACTAATTCTACATAAATTGGAAACAAAGTTGTAAAAATTGGGCTATTTATTTGGTATGGAAGAGACCCCAGTTTGATCACTACCTAGTCGTCATAAATCAAAATGTATAATAAGGATCGGGTTAGGGTACTGGTGGCTGCTGTAGTATGTCTTTTAGAAATCTATTAGTGGCTTCAAGAGAGTAAAATGGCCTTAATGCTTAATGACCGGCGCAATCTTGGCAGATTTTGAAGTCTTGTGAAAACAAATAAAAACAAGGGATGAGATACCTCTAATCAGGTAAATAGGGTAATCCAGCCCTGCAAGAGCGAGATAGAAATGTAACAATTTACTTGTTCTTGTCTTAGCTGTCCATTGGATGAAATCAGGGGTCCAGCGTGGTGGAGAACCAAACAGAGTATCTGACTCCATTTTGGCATGCAGGACACGTTTATATATGTATATCAGCGATGACATCACATCGCGCATGCGCACATGATGTCATCGTTTTCCTCGTTATTAAAAGTTGTAGAACCCTTTGCAATCTCTATTTACCGTTTATACTCCTTGGTTATGCTTATTAAAGGAAGATGTCAAGTGTGGGTCTATTCTTTGGAAGATATAAATGTTCGGGGTGAGTTTAAATAAATTTCTATTATCAGAATGGTTCAGAGTCACAGCTAGGGATAGACTTCTTGCTCTGTGAGCATACACTTTTTTTTATATATACAAAAAGAAAGTCCAGTATTTCAACCGGTGTTGCTTAACACTCTTCCCCCATCAACGATGGAGTCAATTATCCAAAATACTTTATTTAAATCTCATCTATTTCATAAAAACAATCATAAAAATGATCATAGTACATAAAACATATATCATATGTTAAAACCACACAAGTAAGAACACCATAAGTGAAAAATGTTATAATCATTTCTTTAGGATCATACACTCTGATTCCTATGCCACACAATTGATGGCCTATTTCCTATTGGTGTAATGTAAACAACCCGACTTGTACAAGTTTCTGTCCTTCAGATACAATAATGTAGGACATTCTTCAGGGGATTTTTGACTTGTGCCGGAATTAATAATTCTTCTTTAGGGGAGAAACCTGTTAATCAAAAGCAAAAGGCACCCTATTAGTATCTAGTAATCCAGTATTAATCTTATTTTACTTAAATGGAAACCCTCATCCCTAAGAGGGTGAACAGAAGGTATGAATCTGACTACATACCTTTCATCCCATTGATAAATCCTGGGCCTGTTCTGTAAATCACCGCAGATTCCCAATTTCTTGAGGAATTCTTGCGTTTCCTTAATCTCTCCTTTCTAGGTAAAAATTGTCATGGGCAAAATTTAGAATTACGAGCAAAAATAGACTCAAGGGACTTAACACATACCTATTTCTATTCACTGTCAATCATCATTCTTATAGTCAAACTTACCTATCTCACTGCTGGTCTGTAATATAGTGAGGTAAGCGCTCTCAGTCCTGTGTCTTATTATTCCACACCCGTGGTAATTGGACCCTTTCCACCACTCTTTGAGGTTTAGTATTCTGTGAGGAGACAGAGTCCCTATTTAGTGACCTCTCATCTCCCCATATATCATTACATACAATAACCTCCAACATCCAAGTGATAGAGGCCCTTCCCCTTACTTACTTCCAAAAGTTCCTTATTCCTGCCTCACTATTACTGTGTCTGCGTCCTCATTTGGAGATTCACCCATGGAAACGCGGGTCAAAAACAACCTCCTTAAATACCAGCTGACGATGTCAAAAGCGCGCGAATTCGCGGGTCACAACGTGACGCGATGACGTCATCGCGCACGTGCGTGACGTCGTGACGTCATCACGCACTTTTTTTTTTTTTTTTTTTTCTTCAGACACTACAAATACAGTGCAACACATCAATAAAGACAAGTGTTTGAACAAGAATGAATGAACAAAATCTTAACAAATGTCACACTGCTCACATGGGCATTACATAATATTGCACACACTTTTGTATTTCAGAACACATAGGGAACGCATGACTGACCCACACCATATCGAGTCTACGGGACCCCACCATCCTAGTCCTTCTCTACCCAGGTCAAATATTGAACACGTACGGGCAGGAGGCACTCAACAGAGAGAGACACCCAAATGCATGTGTAATTAATCACCACACACCTCCTAGGCATTATGCCACTCCACACCTTCGTTCAATCCCTTAATATGGCTTTTGGATAGAAAAATGAGTTTTTGTTCTAAATGCAATAATTTTTTGTTAATAATCTCTTGTGACCGACCTTTGATGTGTTTCAAAATACACCATTCAAAGTCATTATGTGAATGTTCCATTTCTATAAAGTGCTTGACCATAGGGGCCTGTACCACCTTGTTCCTGATGCAGCTTTTATGCTCAATCATTCTAGTTCTGCATTTTCTGTTAGTTTTGCCAATGTACATTCGTTTGCATGGACATATAATCAAATAGATCACATTATTTGTATTGCAATTGGTGTGTTCATTAATATTCCACATTTTATCCAGACCCAAATCTACATGCACTGTTTTCTTTGTTTGGGTGCACATACAACAGGTTCCACAAGGGAAATGACCCACAACAGGGGGGAGACCCCATAACATTGTTTGTTGCACAGGTTTCTTTTTAGTGCTCACATCATTTCTCATAATCAAATTTCTTACAGTGGTGCTTTTTTTGAAAGCTACAATAGGCCTCCCGACTTCCTTGGTCATGATCTTATTCCAATTTCTTGTTACAATGCCCTTAATTTTATATGACAGATTGCTGAATGTGTTAACAAAAACAAGAGGCGTCTCCTTTGTCTTTCTTTCTCTCTGAATTTGTTGATCAAGGAGAGATTCTCGATTATTGTTAAACGCTCTTTTGGCTGCTTTTTTAACCAAAGGGGTGGGATAGCCTCGATGTACCAATTTAGTAATCAAGTTATTCGCTCCAACCTCATATGATTCATTGGTGCTACTATTCTTTTTCAGTCGTAAAAATTGCCCAAAAGGAAGATTGTTCTTAACATGTTGGGCGTGATGACTCCTGAAGTGCAGCAATGCATTTTTGTCAGTGGCTTTGGTATACGGTCGGACCAATAGAAATCCGTTCTGGTGATATATGCAGATATCTAAATAGTTGACTTCCTTATTGCTTATATTACTGGTAAATTTTAGGTATCTATTTTGTTGATTAAGCCACTGTAAAAAATGGTTCGCCTCCTCTTCATTCCCTTTCCAGATAATGAAAATATCGTCTATATAACGCAACCAACATACGATATTATTCTGAAAGGGATTGCGTTCATTATAGACAACCGTTTCCTCAAACATGTTAACATACAAATTGGCAACATTCGGGGCCATGGCAGAACCCATGGCTGTCCCTTCAATCTGCTTGTAAAACTGTCCCATAAATTGGAAGAAATTTTGTGTAAGGGCCATCTCTGTGCACCACTTAATAAAAGAGGAGGATACTGGATTCTCATCCTCTCTTTTCAATAAAGTCTCCTCTACTACCTCCAAAGTCGCCAACTGTGGTATGTTAGTGTATAATGCTTGAATATCTAAGCAAATAAGTAAATTAGCCCCGGGGTCAAAAATATTGCCCTCTATTCTGTTAATGGCATCCGTAGTATCCTTGATATAACTTTTCATAGTAGGAATAAAAGGTCTTAGATAGAAATCTGCATATTTGGAAAGTGGTTCCAAGAGAGAACTAACCCCCGAAACAATTGGTCTACCTGGCGGGTTTTCCAGGTTTTTATGTATTTTCGGTAATGTATAGAAAATGGGTACGCGGCCGTTTTCTCTAATCAGAAAATCACCCTCTTGTTTGCTAATCATGTGTTCATCCATAGCCTTGTGTACTTTATCTCGGATGATATTCAACAGATCATTACTCGGATCTTTGTCTATTTTTTGGTAGTGGTGTTCATCTGATAATAATCTTTCACATTCACTAATGTAATCACTCCTGTTCAGGATTACAATAGCGCCTCCTTTATCGGCTTGACGGATAATTATCTTATCATTGGCACCCAAACTTTTCAAAATCTTTTGTTCTGTTATACTCAAATTAGAATGGTGAGGGATACCCTTAGTTTCTAATTTGGTTACCTCCTCCAAAACCTTTTTTTCAAAAACCTTGGATTCTACTGTATGTGCGTTGGTTGGTGCACAAAAAACTGATGGATTTCTCAAACCACTACAATTGTCTCCCTTATCAAAGGTATTATCCATAAAAAACTCTTTAAGGTGAACTTTCCGCATAAACTGATTAAATTCAATCCTGAAGTCAAAAGGATTGTGAAACTTGGTGAGTACAAAATTTAACCCATTGTTTAGTACTTCTTCTTCTTCCTTAGTAATCTGAATATTTGAAAGGTTGACTACCAACCCCTGTATCATTAGGGACTCTGAGAGATGCTTAGCTTATGATGATGAGTACGTCCGGAAATTGATAGAATCTTTACCGATAGTGGGGCTCAATAAAGATTTAGAAACATTGGACAAAGACGATCAATGGGATGAGTTAGTCCTAATGAGGAAAAGACTCATCCGCACAGAACTACATGCCATTATCATGTTAGAGTATGTTAAAAATCAGGCTCTACCTCAGGGTCTTATTGTGAGAAACGAACCCAGATTGTTTTTAGATAATCCGGATTTCAAATTAAAATGGAGCTATATCTCCAATAAATGTGGTCGGGATTGGCTTATTCTAATTATTGAAACAGCCCAGGAAACAGACAAAAAAATCGAGATAGATCTGAAGGATCTAGAAGAGAAAATGAAGAGTAAATTTGATGTGGAAGCATTCAAAAAAGGCTTAGATAAACATCTAAAAGAAATGCAAGAGTTTAAGAATGAAACAATATCCGAAAGAATTAAAAGAATGAAAAAGGATATTCAGAATTTCTCACATGAGAAAGCATTTCGTTTTACCAACAAAGACTACAAATTTGGAGAGCCCAAACCTAATATAAAACAGAATCGGAGAGTACGTTTCCGGAATACATCATATAGTTCAAGTGGAGGAGGCTCCTCGGACTATGATGAATCCGGCGACTCTGAGATTTCCAACAACAGGGGGGGGAGGCCGTCCATCTAGAGGTAGAGGCACAAGAAACAACAGTCAGAGAGGCAATAACCAAAGACAGGCTTTTTTAGGCAGAGGAGGAGATCAGAGACAATGGGAACCAGAACGAATGCAAACAAGGAGCTACAGGGGTTGGTAGTCAACCTTTCAAATATTCAGATTACTAACGAAGAAGAAGAAGTACTAAACAATGGGTTAAATTTTGTACTCACCAAGTTTCACAATCCTTTTGACTTCAGGATTGAATTTAATCAGTTTATGCGGAAAGTTCACCTTAAAGAGTTTTTTATGGATAATACCTTTGATAAGGGAGACAATTGTAGTGGTTTGAGAAATCCATCAGTTTTTTGTGCACCAACCAACGCACATACAGTAGAATCCAAGGTTTTTGAAAAAAAGGTTTTGGAGGAGGTAACCAAATTAGAAACTAAGGGTATCCCTCACCATTCTAATTTGAGTATAACAGAACAAAAGATTTTGAAAAGTTTGGGTGCCAATGATAAGATAATTATCCGTCAAGCCGATAAAGGAGGCGCTATTGTAATCCTGAACAGGAGTGATTACATTAGTGAATGTGAAAGATTATTATCAGATGAACACCACTACCAAAAAATAGACAAAGATCCGAGTAATGATCTGTTGAATATCATCCGAGATAAAGTACACAAGGCTATGGATGAACACATGATTAGCAAACAAGAGGGTGATTTTCTGATTAGAGAAAACGGCCGCGTACCCATTTTCTATACATTACCGAAAATACATAAAAACCTGGAAAACCCGCCAGGTAGACCAATTGTTTCGGGGGTTAGTTCTCTCTTGGAACCACTTTCCAAATATGCAGATTTCTATCTAAGACCTTTTATTCCTACTATGAAAAGTTATATCAAGGATACTACGGATGCCATTACCAGAATAGAGGGCAATATTTTTGACCCCGGGGCTAATTTACTCATTTGCTTAGATATTCAAGCATTATACACTAACATACCACAGTTGGCGACTTTGGAGGCAGTAGAGGAGACTTTATTGAAAAGAGAGGATGAGAATCCAGTATCCTCCTCTTTTATTAAGTGGTGCACAGAGATGGCCCTTACACAAAATTTCTTCCAATTTATGGGACAGTTTTACAAGCAGATTGAAGGGACAGCCATGGGTTCTGCCATTGCCCCGAATGTTGCCAATTTGTATGTTAACATGTTTGAGGAAACGGTTGTCTATAATGAACACAATCCCTTTCAGAATAATATCGTATGTTGGTTGCGTTATATAGACAATATTTTCATTATCTGGAAAGGGAATGAAGAGGAGGCGAACCATTTTTTACAGTGGCTTAATCAACAAAATAGATACCTAAAATTTACCAGTAATATAAGCAATAAGGAAGTCAACTATTTAGATATCTGCATATATCACCAGAACGGATTTCTATTGGTCCGACCGTATACCAAAGCCACTGACAAAAATGCATTGCTGCACTTCAGGAGTCATCACGCCCAACATGTTAAGAACAATCTTCCTTTTGGGCAATTTTTACGACTGAAAAAGAATAGTAGCACCAATGAATCATATGAGGTTGGAGCGAATAATTTGATTACTAAATTGGTACATCGAGGCTATCCCACCCCTTTGGTTAAAAAAGCAGCCAAAAGAGCGTTTAACAATAATCGAGAATCTCTCCTTGATCAACAAATTCAGAGAGAAAGAAAGACAAAGGAGACGCCTCTTGTTTTTGTTAACACATTCAGCAATCTGTCATATAAAATTAAGGGCATTGTAACAAGAAATTGGAATAAGATCATGACCAAGGAAGTCGGGAGGCCTATTGTAGCTTTCAAAAAAAGCACCACTGTAAGAAATTTGATTATGAGAAATGATGTGAGCACTAAAAAGAAACCTGTGCAACAAACAATGTTATGGGGTCTCCCCCCTGTTGTGGGTCATTTCCCTTGTGGAACCTGTTGTATGTGCACCCAAACAAAGAAAACAGTGCATGTAGATTTGGGTCTGGATAAAATGTGGAATATTAATGAACACACCAATTGCAATACAAATAATGTGATCTATTTGATTATATGTCCATGCAAACGAATGTACATTGGCAAAACTAACAGAAAATGCAGAACTAGAATGATTGAGCATAAAAGCTGCATCAGGAACAAGGTGGTACAGGCCCCTATGGTCAAGCACTTTATAGAAATGGAACATTCACATAATGACTTTGAATGGTGTATTTTGAAACACATCAAAGGTCGGTCACAAGTGATTATTAACAAAAAATTATTGCATTTAGAACAAAAACTCATTTTTCTATCCAAAAGCCATATTAAGGGATTGAACGAAGGTGTGGAGTGGCATAATGCCTAGGAGGTGTGTGGTGATTAATTACACATGCATTTGGGTGTCTCTCTCTGTTGAGTGCCTCCCGCCCGTACGTGTTCAATATTTGACCTGGGTAGAGAAGGACTAGGATGGTGGGGTCCCGTAGACTCGATATGGTGTGGGTCAGTCATGCGTTCCCTATGTGTTCTGAAATACAAAAGTGTGTGCAATATTATGTAATGCCCATGTGAGCAGTGTGACATTTGTTAAGATTTTGTTCATTCATTCTTGTTCAAACACTTGTCTTTATTGATGTGTTGCACTGTATTTGTAGTGTGTGAAGAAAAAAAAAAAAAAAAAAAAAGTGCGTGATGACGTCACAACGTCACGCACGTGCGCGATGACGTCATCGCGTCACGTTGTGACCCGCGAATTCGCGCGCTTTTGACATCGTCAGCTGGTATTTAAGGAGGTTGTTTTTGACCCGCGTTTCCATGGGTGAATCTCCAGATGAGGACGCAGACACAGTAATAGTGAGGCAGGAATAAGGAACTTTTGGAAGTAAGTAAGGGGAAGGGCCTCTATCACTTGGATGTTGGAGGTTATTGTATGTAATGATATATGGGGAGATGAGAGGTCACTAAATAGGGACTCTGTCTCCTCACAGAATACTAAACCTCAAAGAGTGGTGGAAAGGGTCCAATTACCACGGGTGTGGAATAATAAGACACAGGACTGAGAGCGCTTACCTCACTATATTACAGACCAGCAGTGAGATAGGTAAGTTTGACTATAAGAATGATGATTGACAGTGAATAGAAATAGGTATGTGTTAAGTCCCTTGAGTCTATTTTTGCTCGTAATTCTAAATTTTGCCCATGACAATTTTTACCTAGAAAGGAGAGATTAAGGAAACGCAAGAATTCCTCAAGAAATTGGGAATCTGCGGTGATTTACAGAACAGGCCCAGGATTTATCAATGGGATGAAAGGTATGTAGTCAGATTCATACCTTCTGTTCACCCTCTTAGGGATGAGGGTTTTCATTTAAGTAAAATAAGATTAATACTGGATTACTAGATACTAATAGGGTGCCTTTTGCTTTTGATTAACAGGTTTCTCCCCTAAAGAAGAATTATTAATTCCGGCACAAGTCAAAAATCCCCTGAAGAATGTCCTACATTATTGTATCTGAAGGACAGAAACTTGTACAAGTCGGGTTGTTTACATTACACCAATAGGAAATAGGCCATCAATTGTGTGGCATAGGAATCAGAGTGTATGATCCTAAAGAAATGATTATAACATTTTTCACTTATGGTGTTCTTACTTGTGTGGTTTTAACATATGATATATGTTTTATGTACTATGATCATTTTTATGATTGTTTTTATGAAATAGATGAGATTTAAATAAAGTATTTTGGATAATTGACTCCATCGTTGATGGGGGAAGAGTGTTAAGCAACACCGGTTGAAATACTGGACTTTCTTTTTGTATATATAAAAAAAAGTGTATGCTCACAGAGCAAGAAGTCTATCCCTAGCTGTGACTCTGAACCATTCTGATAATAGAAGTTGTTGGAGACTAATAGGGTCTCGGTGGTTAATGTGTATAGTGACACGAATTTGTCCTTAAATTCTTTCCTTTTGTTGTGTTGTGTGTGTTGGGGCATTTTTTAATAATATCATTATGGACTCTGAGAGATGCTTAGCTTATGATGATGAGTACGTCCGGAAATTGATAGAATCTTTACCGATAGTGGGGCTCAATAAAGATTTAGAAACATTGAACAAAGACGATCAATGGGATGAGTTAGTCCAAATGAGGAAAAGACTCATCCGCACAGAACTACATGCCATTATCATGTTAGAGTATGTTAAAAATCAGGCTCTACCTCAGGGTCTTATTGTGAGAAACGAACCCAGATTGTTTTTAGATAATCCGGATTTCAAATTAAAATGGAGCTATATCTCTAATAAATGTGGTCGGGATTGGCTTATTCTAATTATTGAAACAGCCCAGGAAACAGCCAAAAAAATCGAGATAGATCTGAAGGATCTAGAAGAGAAAATGAAGAGTAAATTTGATGTGGAAGCATTCAAAAAAGGCTTAGATAAACATCTAAAAGAAATGCAAGAGTTTAAGAATGAAACAATATCCGAAAGAATTAAAAGAATGAAAAAGGATACTCAGAATTTCTCACATGAGAAAGCATTTCGTTTTACCAACAAAGACTACAAATTTGGAGAGCCCAAACCTAATATAAAACAGAATCGGAGAGTACGTTTCCGGAATACATCATATAGTTCAAGTGGAGGAGGCTCCTCGGACTATGATGAATCCGGCGACTCTGAGATTCCCAACAACAGGGGGGGAGGCCGTCCATCTAGAGGTAGAGGCACAAGAAACAACAGTCAGAGAGGCAATAACCAAAGACAGGCTTTTTTAGGCAGAGGAGGAGATCAGAGACAATGGGAACCAGAACGAATGCAAACAAGGAGCTACAGGGGTTGGTAGTCAACCTTTCAAATATTCAGATTACTAAGGAAGAAGAAGAAGTACTAAACAATGGGTTAAATTTTGTACTCACCAAGTTTCACAATCCTTTTGACTTCAGGATTGAATTTAATCAGTTTATGCGGAAAGTTCACCTTAAAGAGTTTTTTATGGATAATACCTTTGATAAGGGAGACAATTGTAGTGGTTTGAGAAATCCATCAGTTTTTTGTGCACCAACCAACGCACATACAGTAGAATCCAAGGTTTTTGAAAAAAAGGTTTTGGAGGAGGTAACCAAATTAGAAACTAAGGGTATCCCTCACCATTCTAATTTGAGTATAACAGAACAAAAGATTTTGAAAAGTTTGGGTGCCAATGATAAGATAATTATCCGTCAAGCCGATAAAGGAGGCGCTATTGTAATCCTGAACAGGAGTGATTACATTAGTGAATGTGAAAGATTATTATCAGATGAACACCACTACCAAAAAATAGACAAAGATCCGAGTAATGATCTGTTGAATATCATCCGAGATAAAGTACACAAGGCTATGGATGAACACATGATTAGCAAACAAGAGGGTGATTTTCTGATTAGAGAAAACGGCCGCGTACCCATTTTCTATACATTACCGAAAATACATAAAAACCTGGAAAACCCGCCAGGTAGACCAATTGTTTCGGGGGTTAGTTCTCTCTTGGAACCACTTTCCAAATATGCAGATTTCTATCTAAGACCTTTTATTCCTACTATGAAAAGTTATATCAAGGATACTACGGATGCCATTAACAGAATAGAGGGCAATATTTTTGACCCCGGGGCTAATTTACTTATTTGCTTAGATATTCAAGCATTATACACTAACATACCACAGTTGGCGACTTTGGAGGTAGTAGAGGAGACTTTATTGAAAAGAGAGGATGAGAATCCAGTATCCTCCTCTTTTATTAAGTGGTGCACAGAGATGGCCCTTACACAAAATTTCTTCCAATTTATGGGACAGTTTTACAAGCAGATTGAAGGGACAGCCATGGGTTCTGCCATGGCCCTGAATGTTGCCAATTTGTATGTTAACATGTTTGAGGAAACGGTTGTCTATAATGAACGCAATCCCTTTCAGAATAATATCGTATGTTGGTTGCGTTATATAGACGATATTTTCATTATCTGGAAAGGGAATGAAGAGGAGGCGAACCATTTTTTACAGTGGCTTAATCAACAAAATAGATACCTAAAATTTACCAGTAATATAAGCAATAAGGAAGTCAACTATTTAGATATCTGCATATATCACCAGAACGGATTTCTATTGGTCCGACCGTATACCAAAGCCACTGACAAAAATGCATTGCTGCACTTCAGGAGTCATCACGCCCAACATGTTAAGAACAATCTTCCTTTTGGGCAATTTTTACGACTGAAAAAGAATAGTAGCACCAATGAATCATATGAGGTTGGAGCGAATAATTTGATTACTAAATTGGTACATCGAGGCTATCCCACCCCTTTGGTTAAAAAAGCAGCCAAAAGAGTGTTTAACAATAATCGAGAATCTCTCCTTGATCAACAAATTCAGAGAGAAAGAAAGACAAAGGAGACGCCTCTTGTTTTTGTTAACACATTCAGCAATCTGTCATATAAAATTAAGGGCATTGTAACAAGAAATTGGAATAAGATCATGACCAAGGAAGTCGGGAGGCCTATTGTAGCTTTCAAAAAAAGCACCACTGTAAGAAATTTGATTATGAGAAATGATGTGAGCACTAAAAAGAAACCTGTGCAACAAACAATGTTATGGGGTCTCCCCCCTGTTGTGGGTCATTTCCCTTGTGGAACCTGTTGTATGTGCACCCAAACAAAGAAAACAGTGCATGTAGATTTGGGTCTGGATAAAATGTGGAATATTAATGAACACACCAATTGCAATACAAATAATGTGATCTATTTGATTATATGTCCATGCAAACGAATGTACATTGGCAAAATTAACAGAAAATGCAGAACTAGAATGATTGAGCATAAAAGCTGCATCAGGAACAAGGTGGTACAGGCCCCTATGCTCAAGCACTTTATAGAAATGGAACATTCACATAATGACTTTGAATGGTGTATTTTGAAACACATCAAAGGTCGGTCACAAGTGATTATTAACAAAAAATTATTGCATTTAGAACAAAAACTCATTTTTCTATCCAAAAGCCATATTAAGGGATTGAACGAAGGTGTGGAGTGGCATAATGCCTAGGAGGTGTGTGGTGATTAATTACACATGCATTTGGGTGTCTCTCTCTGTTGAGTGCCTCCCGCCCGTACGTGTTCAATATTTGACCTGGGTAGAGAAGGACTAGGATGGTGGGGTCCCGTAGACTCGATATGGTGTGGGTCAGTCATGCGTTCCCTATGTGTTCTGAAATACAAAAGTGTGTGCAATATTATGTAATGCCCATGTGAGCAGTGTGACATTTGTTAAGATATTGTTCATTCATTCTTGTTCAAACACTTGTCTTTATTGATGTGTTGCACTGTATTTGTAGTGTGTGAAGAAAAAAAAAAAAAAAAAAAAAAGTGCGTGATGACGTCACGACGTCACGCACGTGCGCGATGACGTAATCGCGTCACGTTGTGACCCGCGAATTCGCGCGCTTTTGACATCGTCAGCTGGTATTTAAGGAGGTTGTTTTTGACCCGCGTTTCCATGGGTGAATCTCCAGATGAGGACGCAGACACAGTAATAGTGAGGCAGGAATAAGGAACTTTTGGAAGTAAGTAAGGGGAAGGGCCTCTATCACTTGGATGTTGGAGGTTATTGTATGTAATGATATATGGGGAGATGAGAGGTCACTAAATAGGGACTCTGTCTCCTCACAGAATACTAAACCTCAAAGAGTGGTGGAAAGGGTCCAATTACCACGGGTGTGGAATAATAAGACACAGGACTGAGAGCGCTTACCTCACTATATTACAGACCAGCAGTGAGATAGGTAAGTTTGACTATAAGAATGATGATTGACAGTGAATAGAAATAGGTATGTGTTAAGTCCCTTGAGTCTATTTTTGCTCGTAATTCTAAATTTTGCCCATGACAATTTTTACCTAGAAAGGAGAGATTAAGGAAACGCAAGAATTCCTCAAGAAATTGGGAATCTGCGGTGATTTACAGAACAGGCCCAGGATTTATCAATGGGATGAAAGGTATGTAGTCAGATTCATACCTTCTGTTCACCCTCTTAGGGATGAGGGTTTTCATTTAAGTAAAATAAGATTAATACTGGATTACTAGATACTAATAGGGTGCCTTTTGCTTTTGATTAACAGGTTTCTCCCCTAAAGAAGAATTATTAATTCCGGCACAAGTCAAAAATCCCCTGAAGAATGTCCTACATTATTGTATCTGAAGGACAGAAACTTGTACAAGTCGGGTTGTTTACATTACACCAATAGGAAATAGGCCATCAATTGTGTGGCATAGGAATCAGAGTGTATGATCCTAAAGAAATGATTATAACATTTTTCACTTATGGTGTTCTTACTTGTGTGGTTTTAACATATGATATATGTTTTATGTACTATGATCATTTTTATGATTGTTTTTATGAAATAGATGAGATTTAAATAAAGTATTTTGGATAATTGACTCCATCGTTGATGGGGGAAGAGTGTTAAGCAACACCGGTTGAAATACTGGACTTTCTTTTTGTATATATAAAAAAAAGTGTATGCTCACAGAGCAAGAAGTCTATCCCTAGCTGTGACTCTGAACCATTCTGATAATAGAAGTTGTTGGAGACTAATAGGGTCTCGGTGGTTAATGTGTATAGTGACACGAATTTGTCCTTAAATTCTTTCCTTTTGTTGTGTTGTGTGTGTTGGGGCATTTTTTAATAATATCATTATGGACTCTGAGAGATGCTTAGCTTATGATGATGAGTACGTCCGGAAATTGATAGAATCTTTACCGATAGTGGGGCTCAATAAAGATTTAGAAACATTGAACAAAGACGATCAATGGGATGAGTTAGTCCAAATGAGGAAAAGACTCATCCGCACAGAACTACATGCCATTATCATGTTAGAGTATGTTAAAAATCAGGCTCTACCTCAGGGTCTTATTGTGAGAAACGAACCCAGATTGTTTTTAGATAATCCGGATTTCAAATTAAAATGGAGCTATATCTCTAATAAATGTGGTCGGGATTGGCTTATTCTAATTATTGAAACAGCCCAGGAAACAGCCAAAAAAATCGAGATAGATCTGAAGGATCTAGAAGAGAAAATGAAGAGTAAATTTGATGTGGAAGCATTCAAAAAAGGCTTAGATAAACATCTAAAAGAAATGCAAGAGTTTAAGAATGAAACAATATCCGAAAGAATTAAAAGAATGAAAAAGGATACTCAGAATTTCTCACATGAGAAAGCATTTCGTTTTACCAACAAAGACTACAAATTTGGAGAGCCCAAACCTAATATAAAACAGAATCGGAGAGTACGTTTCCGGAATACATCATATAGTTCAAGTGGAGGAGGCTCCTCGGACTATGATGAATCCGGCGACTCTGAGATTCCCAACAACAGGGGGGGAGGCCGTCCATCTAGAGGTAGAGGCACAAGAAACAACAGTCAGAGAGGCAATAACCAAAGACAGGCTTTTTTAGGCAGAGGAGGAGATCAGAGACAATGGGAACCAGAACGAATGCAAACAAGGAGCTACAGGGGTTGGTAGTCAACCTTTCAAATATTCAGATTACTAAGGAAGAAGAAGAAGTACTAAACAATGGGTTAAATTTTGTACTCACCAAGTTTCACAATCCTTTTGACTTCAGGATTGAATTTAATCAGTTTATGCGGAAAGTTCACCTTAAAGAGTTTTTTATGGATAATACCTTTGATAAGGGAGACAATTGTAGTGGTTTGAGAAATCCATCAGTTTTTTGTGCACCAACCAACGCACATACAGTAGAATCCAAGGTTTTTGAAAAAAAGGTTTTGGAGGAGGTAACCAAATTAGAAACTAAGGGTATCCCTCACCATTCTAATTTGAGTATAACAGAACAAAAGATTTTGAAAAGTTTGGGTGCCAATGATAAGATAATTATCCGTCAAGCCGATAAAGGAGGCGCTATTGTAATCCTGAACAGGAGTGATTACATTAGTGAATGTGAAAGATTATTATCAGATGAACACCACTACCAAAAAATAGACAAAGATCCGAGTAATGATCTGTTGAATATCATCCGAGATAAAGTACACAAGGCTATGGATGAACACATGATTAGCAAACAAGAGGGTGATTTTCTGATTAGAGAAAACGGCCGCGTACCCATTTTCTATACATTACCGAAAATACATAAAAACCTGGAAAACCCGCCAGGTAGACCAATTGTTTCGGGGGTTAGTTCTCTCTTGGAACCACTTTCCAAATATGCAGATTTCTATCTAAGACCTTTTATTCCTACTATGAAAAGTTATATCAAGGATACTACGGATGCCATTAACAGAATAGAGGGCAATATTTTTGACCCCGGGGCTAATTTACTTATTTGCTTAGATATTCAAGCATTATACACTAACATACCACAGTTGGCGACTTTGGAGGTAGTAGAGGAGACTTTATTGAAAAGAGAGGATGAGAATCCAGTATCCTCCTCTTTTATTAAGTGGTGCACAGAGATGGCCCTTACACAAAATTTCTTCCAATTTATGGGACAGTTTTACAAGCAGATTGAAGGGACAGCCATGGGTTCTGCCATGGCCCTGAATGTTGCCAATTTGTATGTTAACATGTTTGAGGAAACGGTTGTCTATAATGAACGCAATCCCTTTCAGAATAATATCGTATGTTGGTTGCGTTATATAGACGATATTTTCATTATCTGGAAAGGGAATGAAGAGGAGGCGAACCATTTTTTACAGTGGCTTAATCAACAAAATAGATACCTAAAATTTACCAGTAATATAAGCAATAAGGAAGTCAACTATTTAGATATCTGCATATATCACCAGAACGGATTTCTATTGGTCCGACCGTATACCAAAGCCACTGACAAAAATGCATTGCTGCACTTCAGGAGTCATCACGCCCAACATGTTAAGAACAATCTTCCTTTTGGGCAATTTTTACGACTGAAAAAGAATAGTAGCACCAATGAATCATATGAGGTTGGAGCGAATAATTTGATTACTAAATTGGTACATCGAGGCTATCCCACCCCTTTGGTTAAAAAAGCAGCCAAAAGAGTGTTTAACAATAATCGAGAATCTCTCCTTGATCAACAAATTCAGAGAGAAAGAAAGACAAAGGAGACGCCTCTTGTTTTTGTTAACACATTCAGCAATCTGTCATATAACATTAAGGGCATTGTAACAAGAAATTGGAATAAGATCATGACCAAGGAAGTCGGGAGGCCTATTGTAGCTTTCAAAAAAAGCACCACTGTAAGAAATTTGATTATGAGAAATGATGTGAGCACTAAAAAGAAACCTGTGCAACAAACAATGTTATGGGGTCTCCCCCCTGTTGTGGGTCATTTCCCTTGTGGAACCTGTTGTATGTGCACCCAAACAAAGAAAACAGTGCATGTAGATTTGGGTCTGGATAAAATGTGGAATATTAATGAACACACCAATTGCAATACAAATAATGTGATCTATTTGATTATATGTCCATGCAAACGAATGTACATTGGCAAAACTAACAGAAAATGCAGAACTAGAATGATTGAGCATAAAAGCTGCATCAGGAACAAGGTGGTACAGGCCCCTATGGTCAAGCACTTTATAGAAATGGAACATTCACATAATGACTTTGAATGGTGTATTTTGAAACACATCAAAGGTCGGTCACAAGTGATTATTAACAAATAATTATTGCATTTAGAACAAAAACTCATTTTTCTATCCAAAAGCCATATTAAGGGATTGAACGAAGGTGTGGAGTGGCATAATGCCTAGGAGGTGTGTGGTGATTAATTACACATGCATTTGGGTGTCTCTCTCTGTTGAGTGCCTCCCGCCCGTACGTGTTCAATATTTGACCTGGGTAGAGAAGGACTAGGATGGTGGGGTCCCGTAGACTCGATATGGTGTGGGTCAGTCATGCGTTCCCTATGTGTTCTGAAATACAAAAGTGTGTGCAATATTATGTAATGCCCATGTGAGCAGTGTGACATTTGTTAAGATTTTGTTCATTCATTCTTGTTCAAACACTTGTCTTTATTGATGTGTTGCACTGTATTTGTAGTGTGTGAAGAAAAAAAAAAAAAAAAAAAAAGTGCGTGATGACATCACGACGTCACGCACGTGCGCGATGACGTCATCGCGTCACGTTGTGACCCGCGAATTCGCGCGCTTTTGACATCGTCAGCTGGTATTTAAGGAGGTTGTTTTTGACCCGCGTTTCAATGGGTGAATCTCCAGATGAGGACGCAGACACAGTAATAGTGAGGCAGGAATAAGGAACTTTTGGAAGTAAGTAAGGGGAAGGGCCTCTATCACTTGGATGTTGGAGGTTATTGTATGTAATGATATATGGGGAGATGAGAGGTCACTAAATAGGGACTCTGTCTCCTCACAGAATACTAAACCTCAAAGAGTGGTGGAAAGGGTCCAATTACCACGGGTGTGGAATAATAAGACACAGGACTGAGAGCGCTTACCTCACTATATTACAGACCAGCAGTGAGATAGGTAAGTTTGACTATAAGAATGATGATTGACAGTGAATAGAAATAGGTATGTGTTAAGTCCCTTGAGTCTATTTTTGCTCGTAATTCTAAATTTTGCCCATGACAATTTTTACCTAGAAAGGAGAGATTAAGGAAACGCAAGAATTCCTCAAGAAATTGGGAATCTGCGGTGATTTACAGAACAGGCCCAGGATTTATCAATGGGATGAAAGGTATGTAGTCAGATTCATACCTTCTGTTCACCCTCTTAGGGATGAGGGTTTCCATTTAAGTAAAATAAGATTAATACTGGATTACTAGATACTAATAGGGTGCCTTTTGCTTTTGATTAACAGGTTTCTCCCCTAAAGAAGAATTATTAATTCCGGCACAAGTCAAAAATCCCCTGAAGAATGTCCTACATTATTGTATATGAAGGACAGAAACTTGTACAAGTCGGGTTGTTTACATTACACCAATAGGAAATAGGCCATCAATTGTGTGGCATAGGAATCAGAGTGTATGATCCTAAAGAAATGATTATAACATTTTTCACTTATGGTGTTCTTACTTGTGTGGTTTTAACATATGATATATGTTTTATGTACTATGATCATTTTTATGATTGTTTTTATGAAATAGATGAGATTTAAATAAAGTATTTTGGATAATTGACTCCATCGTTGATGGGGGAAGAGTGTTAAGCAACACCGGTTGAAATACTGGACTTTCTTTTTGTATATATAAAAAAAAAAAGAGTTTAAATAAATGACATAGTCACGGGCATGCATGAATATGTCATTGATGCCTTGACGAAAATAGTTAATAAGTCCTGCCAAGTATATAACCTATTTAGCATCAGGAACACGAACACGTCCATCATATGGGGATGCATGCTTTTATGGCTAAGTAGAGATCACAAATAGATGAAGAAATTACGCGTGTGCGCGGAGAACGTGATGTGTGGTATGACGAATATTCACTGAACGTCTTGCTTAGAATTGGATCTTATTAGTTGGAGAAAAGATGGTGAATTAATTGAGTGTGCGCTCCAAGCATCTTCTTATTGCATAGTGATATTGGCGATATATCCACTTTGTGTGTTCTCGCAAAGGTTGGTACTATTAATATCCTGCAGCATTAAGAAGGAAAATGCTGTAAAATACTGAGTAAGTCATACTCATTTGGCGAAGTCTAGGGGATACTCAATATTTCTTGAGTTCAAAAGAAGAGTTGAAACAGTGTCAACTGTTAGAGCCAAATATGGTCACACAAATAACCACAATGGGAAGAGAAAAATATCTCACGGATGTTTGGAATAAGTTTCCGGAAGAGATCAAATAAAGTATAGAGAGAGTTCCAAACTCCCGCAAAAAAGAAGTGTATGTTGACTGCCTTTCCACTGATTAATATGTCTTAACCATATCGGTTTGACTTCATAGATGAAGAATCTCGTTTTTCATAATCTATAATTAACACATTTGTATTATTCAAAAGAATGGTAATAAGCATTTGTCGACACATCAATATTTCTGTCCCATAGCGGGTTCACAATCCAATGCAGGTTGGTACAGTGAGGTATACATTAGAAACCCATATGATTAGCTGAACTTTACAAAGACATTCTGTTTCAAGGTGAAGGACATCTAATCCAATGCCCATTATGTGTAGTTAGAAAACCACACTGATAAGGGAAAGCCTGCGACAGTTGGTACTTTTAGTAAATTCAAAGAAATTTCAAAGAAATAGGCCAAGGTAGTAATCTTCATTTAAGCCCAAGGTTGTCATGGTCTCCAAATTGTGGATCCAAAACAGTTCTAGCTCGGACAATATTTTGGGTAGGTTACCTCCTCTTGGAAGGGGATGTATCACCTCCAGTATGGCTACCCTCATTTGCAAGAAATTATGATGGTTGTCTCTAAAGCGACGGAACACCATTGATTTAATGTTGCAAGTCCTGATCTGTGACTTGTGCTCGGTCCACTGATCTTTGGCTCTTCTTGCAGTTTTACTCACATAATATTTCACACATGGGCAACGTATGGTGTATATCACATTCCTGGTGTCACAAGTTGCATAGTTTTTCAATGGTATCTTTTTGCCAGTATTCGGGTGCCAAATATGGTTACCTTTGATGATGTTAGAAAAAATGTTGGCAATTTAAGCATGGGTATGTGCTAAATTTTTGTCTACTGAGACTTCTTTGTGGTGTCTTTTTCGGTTTTTCAGCTTTAATGAGTTTATCCCGTAGGTTTTTTCCTCTTTTGTGTGCCAACATCGGTGGCTGATTAAAAAGGCGTTTCAGGTTTGGGTCAGATTTTATCAAATTTCTGTTGATGATCCATTTAATTTGGGAGCTTTGACTGGAATATTTAAGTGTGTAAATTAAATTTAATTTTTCTCTCGTCACTTTAGCTCCTAAGAGATTCTCACAACTCTGTGTTTCCGTTCTGAGTATAGCTTTATCAAGAATTGCTTCTGGAAATCCTCTATTCAAAAATCTTGATTTCATATTATCGTATTCATCTTTTAGTTTCTCTTCATCGGATGTAATTCTTTTCAATCTCAGTAATTGACTATAAGGTAGGTTCTCTTTCAGGTGCCTTGGATGAAAGCTGTTATAGTGAAGGGAGCTATTCACATCAGTGGGTTTTCTAAAGATGATAGTATTGAACCTGATTGTCACATCCAGGAATTTCATTTTGGGTTTACCGATCTCTCTGGTGAATTTAATCCTTGCATTACATCGGTTGATGTATTTCCAAAATTGTAGTAATTCATCTTCAGTTCCGTACCAAATGTCAAAAATGTAGTTTATATACTTATCCAACTTTTGATCTTATTCTTCCAGTGTTGGTGTTTCAGGACAAAGGTTTTCTCAAAATAATACATGAAAATATTAGCATACGAAGGAGCAACAGCTGAGCCCATCGAGGTGCCTGATGTTTGTAGGTAAAGTTGCCCATTGAACAGAAAGTAGTTATTGTACAAAATGATGTTTATTAGTTCAATTGCAAAGGTTTTATGCATGGAGATCCCTTCTTCTCTTAGTATAAACCACTCCAATGCTGCAATACCTTCATCATGGGGTATGGACATATATAGACTATTGACATCCAAGGTGTATAACAGTAGATCTAGAGAGTCGATTGTCAGTGATCTGATGGTTTTACAAAACATGTGTAGTGTCCTTTAAATAGGTTGGAATCTTCCGCACCAAAGGTTGCAGGGCTGTGTCTAAATATACCGCTAGTGGCTAAAAAATACTGTTGGTACTGTTGGCAACGGAAGGGAGGGCCACTTGTGCTCTTGTGTATTTTGGAATACTGGTGTCACTGGGAATTTGTTGATCATAAATTCTTCCTTTCTTTCAGATATCCAGTCAAGTGAACTTGCTTTGTCCACTGCGTGTTTAATCAAATCCATAATCATGCTTATGGGATCACTATCCAATGTTAAATAGGTCTGGTGATCATTGAGTAATTTCAGACAACCAGCATTATACAAGACTGTGTCCATCAGGACCAGCGCTCCGCCTTTATCAGCTTGCTTAATGGTTAGTGTGATGTCTTCAGCTAAATCTTTAATGATTTTCAATTGATGTGTGCAGATGTTCTGCCCTTGCGATGTTTCAAACTTCAATCTTCTTAAATCTTTCATAGTTTTGGTTTTAAATAAGTTGATCAAGGGATGGTTAGCTTGCAGGTGGAAACGGCTTTTGTTCTTCATTTCCAAATAGTCTTGGGATTTGGTACTCGAAGTTACATCTTCCAAATTTTCAAAGAAAACTTTTAGTTCTATCTTGCGAACCAATTAAAACAGATTGATTTCCTCTTCAAATAAAGTTGTATTGTTTGAAGGTATAAAGGAAATCCCAAGGTTTCCCGTGACTCTAGGTTGATCCACCGGTGTGTCTATTTGTGGAGGAATTTTTTCAATATTCGAGCTTGTGCTAGGACGTTCTTCCAATTCACTGCTAGTAACTTCACTGCTGTCCATGTAGTTATTGGCAGTTGGTTGTCTTGGTGAGCCCGATGGGCCGGGTCTTGGTCTGTTGTTTCCGTAATACTCTTGACAGGAGTAAACTATTTCTCTCGCATAGTCCAGAGTATCTCTCCAAAACTTTCACATTTTCCACTGTTCGATATTCGTTTTGTAACCTTCAAGTTTTGTATTAGTGTCTTCAAGGATACTTCGGAATTCAGTTGGAGGTTTAAGTTTTGAGAATTGTGTGGAAACTTCTTCAATTTCTTGATTGATATTTGTCAATGATTTAGCCAACTCCTCAATGATCAGAAGTATCAGGTCAGGAGAACATTTGTTTAAGATCTGTTCCATTCTTTTGACAAATTCCTGATTGTCTTTACATAGAGTAGGACGTAGGTAGATCCTAAGTCCCCTCTTTATTCTTTTTGCTTTGTAATATTGGGTTAGGGTTGCTGCGTGTAATTTCTGGGAAATTCCTCTCCTAATTAAGTATTCCAAACTTTGGAGAAAGATTTCCAGATTTTCCCTACTGGTGGTTTCCTTGCTATTAGACCTAAAATCTTGTGACTTTTATTAGACCTAAAAACCTCTCTGCTTCCACATCTGTGAAAGCAAGAGTAGTGGCTGATTTGTCTGTCAAGGTGTTCATTTTAGAAAATGACATTCTGGTTTCTGGCTGCTTGTGTTAGTAGTGATGCCAACCCCCTGGAGGAAACAATGTAAAAAAGTGGTTTAAACACTGAGCACACCCTATTGTTAGTGCACTATTTAGAATAAGCTAAAATTGTCATTCTTTTAAATTGTCTCCTATGTATATATACAGAGGCCAGCTATACCGAGTTCCTTACGGATGGTAGTCGCTGTATGCTAGTGGCAGAGGTGTTGACGTACATCAAGTGTTTCAGTCTGGATGGCTATGTGTGATGCCAGACCGGTTGTGTTTAACAATAGCAGCATTCTATCGTGCATGGATGCTTGGCCGTGCCTGTGTACACTCTGGGGGTGTGAGCTATACGTACCCTAAGCTCCAAGATCTCTGATATCTGGATTCCCAAGTATATTCGACAAAACTTCACTTGTCATGTTTTCCCATTTCTGTTTAGAGATGATTGAATATTGCGCACACATTCTACCATCATTTTAATGGGAATTTCATTATTACAAAACTCTACAACTTGTGTCCTTTAAGCCTGCGTGGCCTTATGCATGATTTGTAATTGACATCGAACGTTCCGCATCGGAACTGTTATCTTTTTTAGCCATCTTCTTACTCCAGCAAAGGCTGCAAAGAGCCCTCTTACCTCTCAATTCAAACACTTTTGCTTGATTGTTGGATTGTTGCAAGAGTGAGCAAAGTGTTTTTATTTTCCTTCCACAACGGAAGCATTTGTATTACAACGTGTCATTGAACACCCGTGGGTTCTTCCTATCTATTCTGGTTCTCACTCTCTCCTTTCGGCTGCTTCATTTTTTTTCTCCAATACATGCACTTGTGTAACCACAGAGGGTGCTGTGACGCCATCATCTTCATTGGCAGCTAACTGTTTCAGCTCTTTAACGTTTTTTTTAACACCATAGTGGGTGTTCCACCTTTTTGGCTATGGCTATGTTTTCTTCAAGCACAGTATTACTGCACATGCATAGCATTTCTTCGATAGTAGAATTATTGGTGTGAATAATAATCTGGTCCTTAATAGGTTTATCAGCTCTCATGCCAGTATTACAATTGCTCAATATAGCTAAAGCGCATAATGCGCACACATATTCTGCCACAGTTTAATTCAGCACCTGTTGACTTGTGGTAAAAGTATATATGTTAATGGCAATATTGTCTTAGGCATATATTAATTATCCAGTTGTTTCTATGCCATTTCGTAAATATTCCAAGTCCTAGTAAGATCGTTGTTTTGTCGCGTTTTATAAATGACTTATCATATCATATCATGCACCGGTGCATAGATATGTATCCTGCGATCTAACTACTGTAGAACCAACACCCCTGGCAGGTGGGAGGTTGTGCTCTCACCTTCACCTCTGCCTCGGTTTCTTTTTCATTTGTGACAGTGGAGAGTATCATGCGACTGTGTGAGCCACTTCTGGGCAGTGCTGCGGGGTCCCAAGTGTATAGTGCAGGCTTTGTAATCGAATTGTAATTGGCTATTTATAACGCGCGTAATACCCAGATGTTTCTAAGCGCGGACCCGGGGATCGAGCTTCATCTTGCTTCCAAGCCGAGTGTGTTGCCCCTGAGCTATCCTCCCGAGACCAGGCTTCTTGTGAACAATGTATGTGGGGATCCACCCCATGAGGGCACGGGAATGGAGAGGTATCTTTATTATTCATCATTCTAGACCCACCACCCTGGGTACACAATTATGCAGGTGCTAAATTGAGACACATTCCATATGAATCCATTCATTTCATTAACAATACAAAGTCTTAAGTCCAAATGTACTCTCTATATGGGAGCTTTAGTAAAGGTCCAAGGTTTGAAACGTAGATTTTTAATGTGTGCTTTGACAGAATGCATGCTAGGCCTACACGTGTTTGGCTCGGAAAGGTAAAACAGGCCCTTGTGACAAAGTGCAAGTATCATGAGTTTAATAAAAAAAGAGCATAACAGTCCATATGTGTGAAATAATACATATACAAATAAATAATAAAGTGAAAGGGCTAATGCAGCGAAACGTAATGGTCATGCACAACGATAAGTCAAGCAGCATGAACGCACCAAACATGATTCAAACATAACATATAAGGATAGGGAGAAACACAAAACAGAAGACGAACAGTGAGCGCATTTGGACTTAAGACTTTGTATGTTTTTTTCATTTGTTCTAAACAGACATTTGGGGAATGAGTGTCTTATTAAATCCTATGCAGCATGCATGCCTCAGCAGATAATGCCCTCTGATCAGCGCTTAGCCATTCCTCTTCTCATCCGCCCACACAAGTACCCATTAATTTCCTGCCTGCATGAAAATATCATGCAGGCATGAAACGAAGTGCAATAACAAATGGAGGAGGTCAGTATGGTGGAGCACTTATTGTTGAAATGTGGAAAGGCAAATGCACTTGCAAAACAGATTTTGTGTACCATATATTTAATAGAAATAAACAAAAAAATCATAAACATATAACTTTCTTAAAACTATAATACGACTCAAAATGACAATTTATTTTAGTGTTTTAGATAGTTGATCTGTTATTCTTATCCTCTCATTAATTTAACATAGTCTTTATTTTTCACTTGTTACTTTACCACTGTAGCTCTTCGGGAGGAATGATATTCTTCTAAACCATATTCTTAATTATCAAACTATGTGTTGAAACATTCTCACCAACCTTCCTTTGAAACGATATACTATGGAAATTATAATCTTAAAGTTGAACCAGTATATATTCTCAAATGAAGGTTGGTGAGAATGTTTCAACACATAGGGCCTCATCACGAGTTGGGCTGTAGTCCTGGCTGTAATACCGCTGACTGTAATAGCCCTAGCACCGACCAGTCCGGTGGTATTACCACCGGATCACGGGTTGGGCCTTAATGGTAAACCCCCATTCCTGATTGGGTCCATCGGATCCAATGGGGAATATTCGGTGCTAATACTGCGGGCTAATACAGCTGGCTGTAATACAGGCGAAAACAGGGATTTTCACCTCCAGAAAAAAGCTGGAGGTAAAACAGCCGATTTAGCGCCCAACTCGTGATAGGGCCAGCCCTTAAATGCGGTGGTAATACCGTTACCACCGCATTTAAGGGCTACAGCCCAACTCGTGATGAGGCCCATAGTTAGATTATTAAGAATACATTTTGTACAGAGGAAACCCCATTGGTAAATTGCTAATCATGTTTCTGTAGAGATGAATATCATTCCTCCTGCAGAGCTACAGTGCTAGTGAACATGTTAAAGCGTAAAGGATGTGAAGACACTGATGATAGTTCTCAAATAGAAGGTATATGGATAGGTGCAGATGTTTAAACATTATCTAACAAGAAGGATGCAAGACTAACAAGGTAAGATCCTAAAAGAATATAATGGACTACACCTTATTTTATTTTGACAATCAAATAGCGCCTTTCAGCATGAGTATGGTCCCAAAACGCTGTAGCCTGAACGCCCTTGAAGGGATCGGAGTCGAGAGTCTGGGAATGTTACGAGGTGCTGGTATGCCTGTGTGCATAATGGCTAGTAAAGGTTATGAGGACCTAGCCAAGTTCCTGCTAGCTACCCATGTCTAATTGCCATGCATAGGGATCGAGAGAGGTACACTGGGGAAAAAAGCAGGGGTGTGCGTGTAAGAGGATAGTCAATTATGTGTGCAGAGTGTCATTCTAGTTGTATGTGAAAACAGATGAGTGTAGAGTGAGGTCACTCCGTTGGCTAATTGCAAAGGTGCGGATTGCGGGTGGAAAAAAGCATTGGTTAAAATCAAGTGAAAGCCTAGAATGTGTTTAATTCAGCAAGATTCGCATACATCTGGGTTGATAAATGATGGTGGGTACATTCGACATGTATCTAACTATCATTGCTATCATTAGGTGGCTACATTCAAGACCCTACTTATCCATCAAGGTGGTATTCTGCCAGTATCTGCCTTACATGTAGTGGAACACATTCTACAATCGCCTATAAACCGTAACTTGGTTGCTCTCACGTACTTGGCCAGGCGCAGCACCCTGTCAACTGTGAAACCGCAACTTGGACACCCTCATGAACTTAACTATGTTCAGCACCCTTGTCATCTGCACAACCCTTCTTAAGTGCTATAAAAAGGCTATCACCAGCGACTCTATCTTAATGGAAAAACTGCCCACTCTCTTTATCAATCTAAGTGCAATAAATTGCCCATCCTTGGTGTTCATATAAGTGTGATACGCTGCCCTCCCTCTGGTCTGTCCAACTGCAATACATTGCCCAGATCCGACAGTTCTGGCGCAGAGAGAAAGCCCGCCCTCAAACTGCATTAAAGAATAATCCATTGTCCACCCCAAGAGAGTCCAAATACAGAACATAGTCAGCCTCCAAGTTCATCCAGGTGCAACACATTTCCCGCCTTCAGGTATCAATCTACATTAATTGCCCACCCTCAGTGTATTTCTAAGTGCGATACACTGTCCACTCTCAATTCTGTCCAACTTCAATACATTAGCCCCATCATGACAGTTCAAGTGCAGAGAAAATGATGCCCACCCAGAGAAGGCATTAAAGAGTAATACATTGCCAACCCCTAGACAATCTGGGGCCAGATTACATAAACTTTGCACTGGTGCAAGTGCAAAGTTTGATAGGTATTGGCACTAGGGCCTAGCTTGCACTATTTTTAAAAACACTGGGACACATTAAAAAACCTTTGCACCTCGGCAAGTGCAGTTTGGGATATTAAAAGCACCCGGGCAAATATTGCCCTATTGCTAATACATAATCGTATTAGCACTAGGGCAAACATTGCCCTGATGCAAAAATGCATCAAACATGTATCTTTTTAGCACTAGGGCAGTTTTAGACCTGGTGCTTGTAATATGCCAAACTGCACTTGTCGAGGTGCAATGGTTTTTTTAATGTGTCCCAGTGTTTTTAAAAATAGGGCAAACTTTGCCCTATTGCTAATACCGTGCACACTTTGCACTTGCATCAGTTCAAAGTTTCTGTAATCTGTCACCTGAATGCAACACACAGTCCACCCCAAAATCAATCTAAGTGCCATACATGGCCCGCCCCCAGGGAATCGTCCAAGTGCGACTCATTGCCCACCCTCGAATCCATGCAGGTGCAATATCTATCCCACTTCCGAGGTTTTCCCAGTGAGGAATGCTCGCCGCCCCCAAGACTTCCTCCGGGCACCATATTCCGGCATTTCTAATGGATTGGGGGAGCAGTGACACAGGGGGAGATAAAGGGTGAGAGGGCTGTAGCAGGGCCTAGATGAATGATAGAGGATGAACGGCCACATGCCGACATTGATCGATTTGAAAAAAATGTGAAATTGGTTTAATATCAATCAATGAGCAATATGGAAGACTAATGGACCAAACAAACAATGATAAAGAAATTCATTTTTGTGGAGTTCAATATATAGAATTGGATAATTAATTAAAGAAAACTAAAAGCAAAAAAATATTTTTTGTCATTTTGTGTCTTTGTGTAGTTTCAAGCTGGTTTAATGAGGACCGTAAGAGGACAATACAACCCTTGATCAGGCTATTAAAAAGACAAGAGACCAATAAAAAAAAAATATGTGCACCTAGAGCAAATTATAAACAGATAGTTGAATTGTGGAAAAAAGAGTTAGATAGGGATGCTTAGGAATATCTGATGCATGCTGCTAAATCTAACAATGGAAAGATGTTCTGGAGGGTAGTGTATGTGGGTTCTAAACACAAATGGTAACTGGATTTCCCCTTTTTCATCACACTACAACCCAGCATATACTGGGACTGTAGGGCAGCAGTTTTCTCTCATAGAGACACAATAGTTCTTCAGAGGGAACAAGCCTATTGATTAAGGGCAATTGGTTTCATTTTCTCTTATAGAAGTTATAGAAGCAATTGAGCAGCAAATGAAACTGATCTCATTGCACTGATATTTATATCTTGCTTTAAGGCTTTGTGTGAGACAAAGCATTTCTGTCTCTTGGGTTTCTGCCCGGGCTTGGACACTAGTGAACAAATTCTGAATTTGTATTTGATTGTGGCAAACTCCATGTACGTTAGACAGGAACAAACATACCTTGCCTTTATGCAACAGAGCACATCCTTTGATAAGGTGAATAGACTGACACTTTGGGCTGTGCTTGCATCCCAGGAATGCCCCATCAGAACTAATTAATTTGTTGGCCCCTGTGCATGTTGATACCCAAGCCTGTATTCAGAACGGCACCAATGAGCATAGCACCTCCAACTTTCAAGGAAAGACTGGTGTGGCACCTGTATTGTTCTCATTATACATTAATGGTTTATGTAATGCACTGATGCAGGCTTCTTCTGATGTTCTGAGAATACAAGACTTCTAGTTCGGTTCTAGCATACGCTGATGACACAGTCCTGATTGCTTGTATTTCACATGCTCTGCAGGCTCTTGTCACGGCGTATACACAGCCGTCATTACATCATTGGATTGAAATGTTAATGGCTCAAAATCAGCCGTAATGGTCTGTCATATGTCAAGAAAAAGCCCCAGGATGGCACCAATGTCAAACAATGGTGCAATAATTCCTACAGTCTTTGCATTCGACTATTTGGGGATAAGCATTACACCAAATTTGAGACCAGCAGGACATATGGAGTTACAAGTAACCAGATTTAAGCAAGCACTTTGTGGGGTTTCAGAGGTTCATGATGATGTCCAGCTCCAAACCATGAGACCTGATAAAGACGGTATATGGCAGCAAAGCGTGAACAGTTGTGAAATATGAAGCCGCCTTATGGGGCTATGGTAATACTCAGGCAAACCAAGTAACCGAGAACAACTTTCTAAAAACCATCTTAGGCCTCCCGCAATCAGCTCCGAACTGTGGTTTCCACCTCGAACTGGGTATGCCGTACTTAGAAGATTTATTTGAATTCATTTGTAGCAGACGCATACAACCCAGAGGCCTTGATGAAATGGCAGGAGCCAGTCTTGCATTGGTTTAGGTTGTGGGCTAATACTAAGGCTGTGATATAAATCCTGACTGATTGATGGAAGCAAGCCTTCTGGAAAATTGCACCAAATTGCAATTTAGGTGTCGATTAATGGAATTAATGTGCGCCGAAAATTCCCACGCAGAGGTGCCAAAACGTGTGAATCGCAGTAAAAGTGCGAAAATTGCAGTGCAAGAGCGACAATCGCAGGGAAACCAGTGCACATCGATTCATGGAAGGCCGTGCGCGAGAAAAATATCGGATGTGCGCTGAAAAAGTGCGCGGCGCACGCCGGCGCACAGGATATCTAACGGCATGCGCCACGGCCACAGCGAAATCGCACATAGCGCGGCGCACACAACAAAAGTAGGCGGAACACGGGGCGTAACAGTCGGAATGGGGAACAACTCGTCAAAATGTGGGCATCACGGGGGGAAGTACAGGAAGCAAGTGCGTGGAACGCCCACACGCAAGCCTACAACACGTATTCATGGAATCCAATAGGGCAAAGCAGCGCACGGTCAAACCAGCGCACAGGCCCAAACACGTCCACCACAAGAAAGCGGGCGGTAGTGTCCCTGCCCCTGAAATAAATGTGTGCCAAAATGTGCGCCAACAAAAAGCACCTATATACAGCTATGATGAATGTCACATACTGTGGCCCTCTAAGACAAATGACGTGCAAAGGGGTACGTGACAAACACGGACAGCCGCTGTGTGAAAAATAGCGTGTGCGTGTATTCTGTGCTGCGCGGAAAGTCCCACACGTGATTTGCCTGGGTACGTGTATTCCAGGGTGCGCGGGAAGTTCCACACGCGATTTCAGCAGGGTATGTGGATTCCGGGGTGCCCGTGAAGTTCCACACGCTAATTCTGCAGGGTACGTGTATTCCGGGGTGCGCGGGAAGTTCCACACGCTATTTCAGCAGGGTACGTGGATTCTGGGGTGCGCGTGAAGTTCCACACGCTAATTCTGCAGGGTACATGTATTCCGGGGTGCGTGGGAAGTTCCACACATGATTGGCCTGGGTACGTGTATTCCGGGCTGCGCGGGAAGTTCCACACGCAAATTGCCTGGGTCCGTGTATTCCGGGGTGCGCGGGAAGTCCCACACGCGAATTGCCTGGGTCCGTGTATTCCGGGGTGCGTGGGAAGTCCCACACGCGATTGGCCTGGGTACGTGTATTCCGGGGTGCGCGGGAAGTTCCACACGCGATTTCAGCAGGGTACGTGGATTCCGGGGTGCGCGTGAAGTTCCACACGCTAATTCTGCAGGGTACGTGTATTCCGGGGTGCGCGGGAAGCTCCACACGCAATTTCAGCGTGTGGAACTTATTGGAATTCATTTGTAGCAGACGCATACAACCCAGAGGCCTTGATGAAATGGCAGGAGCCAGTCTTGCATTGGTTTAGGTTGTGGGCTAATACTAAGGCTGTGATATAAATCCTGACTGATTGATGGAAGCAAGCCTTCTGGAAAATTGCACCAAATTGCAATTTAGGTGTCGATTAATGGAATTAATGTGCGCCGAAAATTCCCGCGCAGAGGTGCCAAAACGTGCGAATCGCAGTAAAAGTGCGAAAATTGCAGTGCAAGTGCGAAAATCGCAGGGAAACCAGCGCACATCGATTCATGGAAGGCCGTGCGCGAGAAAAATATCGGATGTGCGCTGAAAAAGTGCGCGGCGCACGCCTGCGCACAGGATATCTAACGGCGTGCGCCACGGCCACAGCGAAATCGCACATAGCGCGGCGCACACAACAAAAGTAGGCGGAACAAGGGGCGTAACACTCGGAATGGGGAACAACTCGTCAAAATGTGGGCATCACGGGGGGAAGTACAGGAAGCAAGTGCGCGGAACACCCACACGCAGGCCTACAACACGTATTCATGGAATCGAATAGGGCAAACAGCGCACGGTCAAACCAGCGCAGAGGCCCAAACACGTCCACCACAAGAAAGCAGGCGGTAGTGTCCCTGCCCCTGAAATAAATGTGTGCCAAAATGTGCGCCAACAAAAAGCACCTATATACAGCTATGATGAATGTCACATACTGTGGCCCTCTAAGACAAATGACGTGCAAAGGGGTACGTGACAAACACGGACAGCCGCTGTGTGAAAAATAGCGTGTGCGTGTATTCTGTGCTGCGCGGAAAGTCCCACACGTGATTTGCCTGGGTACGTGTATTCCAGGGTGCGCGGGAAGTTCCACACGCGATTTCAGCAGGGTATGTGGATTCCGGGGTGCGCGTGAAGTTCCACACGCTAATTCTGCAGGGTACGTGTATTCCGGGGTGCGCGGGAAGTTCCACACGCTATTTCAGCAGGGTACGTGGATTCTGGGGTGCGCGTGAAGTTCCACACGCTAATTCTGCAGGGTACGTGTATTCCGGGGTGCGTGGGAAGTTCCACACATGATTGGCCTGGGTACGTGTATTCCGGGCTGCGCGGGAAGTTCCACACGCAAATTGCCTGGGTCCGTGTATTCCGGGGTGCGCGGGAAGTCCCACACGCGAATTGCCTGGGTCCGTGTATTCCGGGGTGCGTGGGAAGTCCCACACGCGATTGGCCTGGGTATGTGTATTCCGGGGTGCGCGGGAAGTTCCACACGCGATTTCAGCAGGGTACGTGGATTCCGGGGTGCGCGTGAAGTTCCACACGCTAATTCTGCAGGGTACGTGTATTCCGGGGTGCGCGGGAAGCTCCACACGCAATTTCAGCGTGTGGAACTTATTGGAATTCATTTGTAGCAGACGCATACAACCCAGAGGCCTTGATGAAATGCCAGGAGCCAGTCTTGCATTGGTTTAGGTTGTGGGCTAATACTAAGGCTGTGATATAAATCCTGACTGATTGATGAAAGCAAGCCTTCTGGGAAATTGCACCAAATTGCAATTTAGGTGTCGATTAATGGAATTAATGTGCACCGAAAATTCCCGCGCAGAGATGCCAAAACGTGCGAATCGCAGTAAAAGTGCGAAAATTGCAGTGCAAGTGCGAAAATCGCAGGGAAACCAGCGCACATCGATTCATGGAAGGCCGTGCGCGAGAAAAATATCGGATGTGCGCTGAAAAAGTGCGCGGCGCACGCCTGCGCACAGGATATCTAACGGCGTGCGCCACGGCCACAGCGAAATCGCACATAGCGCGGCGCACACAACAAAAGTAGGCGGAACAAGGGGCGTAACACTCGGAATGGGGAACAACTCGTCAAAATGTGGGCATCACGGGGGGAAGTACAGGAAGCAAGTGCGCGGAACACCCACACGCAGGCCTACAACACGTATTCATGGAATCGAATAGGGCAAACAGCGCACGGTCAAACCAGCGCAGAGGCCCAAACACGTCCACCACAAGAAAGCAGGCGGTAGTGTCCCTGCCCCTGAAATAAATGTGCACCAAAATGTGCGCCAACAAAAAGCACCTATATACAGTTATGATAAATGTAACATACTGTGGCCCTCTAAAACACATGACATGCAAAGGGGTACGCGACAAACAAGGACAGCCGCTGTGTGAAAAATAGCGTGTGCGTGTATTCTGTGCTGCGCGGAAAGTCCCACACGTGATTTGCCTGGGTACGTGCATTCCGGGGTGCGCGGGAAGTTCCACACGCGATTTCAGCAGGGTACCTGCATTCCGGGGGTGCGCGTGAAGTTCCACACGCTAATTCTGCAGGGTACGTGTATTCTGAGGTGCGTGGGAAGTTCCACACGCTATTTCAGCAGGGTACGTGGATTCTGGGGTGCGTGTGAAGTTCCACACGCTAATTCTGCAGGGTACGTGTATTCCGGGGTGTGTGGGAAGTTCCACACGTGATTGGCCTGGGTATGTGTATTCCGGGCTGCGCGGGAAGTTCCACACGAGAATTGCCTGGGTCCGTGTATTCCGGGGTGCGCGGGAAGTCCCACACACGAATTGCCTGGGTCCGTGTATTCCGGGGTGCGTGGGAAGCCCCACACGCGATTGGCCTGGGTATGTGTATTCCGGGGTGCGCGGGAAGTTCCACACGCGATTTCAGCAGGGTACGTGGATTCCGGGGTGCGCGTGAAGTTCCACACGCTAATTCTGCAGAGTACATGTATTCCGGGGTGCGCGGGAAGTTCCACACGCGATTTCAGCAGGGTACGTGGATTCCGGGGTGCGCGTGAAGTCCCACACGCTAATTCTGCAGGGTACATGTATTACGGGGTGCGCGGGAAGTTCCACACGCGATTTTAGCAGGGTACATGTATTTCGGGGCTGACGGGTAGTACTACACGTGAATTGACCGTGTGGGTCCTCCCAGGTGTTCCCTCTACACCCTCCACGGCCCCTGCAGGCAGCCCACACCACAGGGGACTACCCTGCAGCCCTGCTCATGTCCCGCAGGCAGCCCATCCACCATGGCCATGCCCCCCAGCCAACCCACATGTTACCTTGCACTACTGATCACCAAGGCATGTCTCCCTGCACCCCCACCCACCAGCATCCA
This sequence comes from Ambystoma mexicanum, assembly GCF_040938575.1. Classification (NCBI taxonomy): domain Eukaryota; kingdom Metazoa; phylum Chordata; class Amphibia; order Caudata; family Ambystomatidae; genus Ambystoma; species Ambystoma mexicanum. The sequence continues at coordinate 1,047,629,134 of NC_090924.1, forward strand.
GGGGCACCCTCCACCAGGCCCCCACACATGTCTCCCACCACCCCCACCCACCAGCAGTCAGGGGCACCCTCCACCAGGCCCCCACTCATGTCCCCCTGCACCCCCACCCCCCAGCAGTGCAGGGCACCCTCCACCAGGCCCCCACTCATATCCCCCTGCACCCACACCAACCAGAAGTCAGGGGCACCCTCCACCAGGCCCCCACTCATGTCCCCCTGCACCCCCACCCCCCAGCAGTCAGGGGCAGCCTCCACCAGGCCCCCACTCATGTCCCCCTGCACCCCCACCCACCAGGATCCAGGGGCACCCTCCAACAGGCCCCCACTCATGTTCCCCTGCACCCCCACCCCCCAGCAGCCAGGGGCACCCTCCACCAGGCCCCCACTCATGTCGACCTGCACCCCCACCCCCCAGCAGCCAGGGGCACCCTCCACCAAGCCCCCACTCATGTCCAACTCATGTCTCCCAGAACCCCCACCCCCCAGCAGTCAGGGGCACCCTCCACCAGGCCCCCACTCATGTCCCCCTGCACCCCCACCCACCAGCAGCCAGGGGCACCCTCCACCAGGCCCCCGCTCATGTCACCCTGCACCCCCACCCACCAGCATCCAGGGGCACCCTCCACCAGGCCCCCACTCATGTCCACCTGCACCCCCACCCCCCAGCAACCAGGGGCACCCTCCACCAGGCCCCCACTCATGTCCAACTCATGTCTCCCAGCACCCCCACCCCCCAGCAGTCAGGGGCACCCTCCACCAGGCCCCCACTCATGTCCAACTCATGTCTCCCTGCACCCCCACCCCCTAGCAGTCAGAGGCACCCTCCACCAGGCCCCAACTCATGTCCCCCTGCACCCCCACCCACCAGCATCCAGGAGCACCCTCCACCAGGCCCCCACTCATGCCCCCCTGCACCCCCACCCACCAGCAGCCAGGGGCACCCTCCAAAAGGCCCCCACTCATGTCCAACTCATGTCTCCCAGCACCCCCACCCCCCAGCAGTCAGGGGCACCCTCCACCAGGCCCCCACTCATGTCCATCTCATGTCTCCCTACACCCCCACGCCCATCAGTGCAGGGCACCCTCCACCAGGCCCCCACTCATGTCCCCCTGCACTCCCACCCCCCAGCAGTGCAGGGCACCCTCCACCAGGCCCCCACTCATGTCCCCCTGCACCCCCACCCACCAGCATCCAGGGGCACCCTCCACCAGGCCCCCACACATGTCTCCCACCACCCCCACCCCCCAGCAGTCAGGGGCACCCTCGACCAGGCCCCCACTCATGTCCCCCTGCGCCCCCACCCCCCAGCAGTGCAGGGCACCCTCCACCAGGCCCCCACTCATGACCCCCTGCACCCCCACCCCCCAGCAGTCAGGGGCACCCTCCACCAGGCCCCCACTCATGTCCCACTGCACCCCCACCCACCAGCATCCAGGGGCACCTTCCACCAGGCCCCCACTCATGTCCCCCTGCACCCCCACCCACCAGCAGCCAGGGGCACACTCCACCAGGCCCCCACTCATGTCCAACTCATGTCTCCCTGCACCCCCACCCCCAAGCAGCCAGGGGCACCCTCCACCAGGCCCCCACTCATGTCCAACTCATGTCTCCCTGCACTCCCACCCCCCAGCAGTCAGGGGCACCCTCCACCAGGCCCCCACTCATGTCCAACTCATGTCTCCCAGCACCCCCACTCCCCAGCAGTGCAGGGCACCCTCCACCAGGCCCCCACTCATGTCCAACTCATGTCTCCCTGCACCCTCACCCCCCAGCAGCCACGTGCACCCTCCACCAGGCCCTCACTCATGTCCAACTCATGTCTCCCTGCACCCCTACCCCCAGCAACCCAGGTGCACCCTCCACCAGGCCCCCAATCATGTCCAACTCATGTCTCCCAGCACCCCCACCCCCCAGCAGTGCAGGGCACCCTCCACCAGGCCCCCACTCATGTCCAACTCATGTCTCCCTGCACCCCCACCCCCCAGCAGCCAGGGGCACCCTCCACCAGGCCCCCACTCATGTCCAACTCATGTCTCCCTGCACCCCCACCCCCCAGCAGTCAGGGGCACCCTCCACCAGGCCCCCACTCATGTCCAACTCATGTCTCCCAGCACCCCCACCCACCAGCAGTCAGGTGCACCCTCCACCAGGCCCCCACTCATGACCCCCTGCACCCCCATCCCCCAGCAGTCAGGGGCACCCTCCACCAGGCCCCCACTCATGTCTCCCTGCACCCCCACCCCCCAGCAGCCAGGGGCACCCTCCACCAGGCCCCCACTCATGTCCAACTCATGTCTCCCTGCACCCCCACCCCCCAGCAGTCAGGGGCACCCTCCACCAGGCCCCCACTCATGTCCAACTCATGTCTCCCAGCACCCCCACCCACCAGCAGTCAGGGGCACCCTCCACCAGGCCCCCACTCATGACCCCCTGCACCCCCATCCCCCAGCAGTCAGGGGCACCCTCCACCAGGCCCCCACTCATGTCCCCCTGCACCCCCACCCCCCAGCAGTCAGGGGCACCCTCCACCAGGCCCACACTCATGTCCAACTCATGTCTCCCTGCACCTCCACCCCCCAGCAGTCAGGGGCACCCTCCACCAGGTCCCCACTCATGTCCAACTCATGTCTCCCAGCACCCCCACCCCCCAGCAGTGCAGGGCACCCTCCACCAGGCCCCCACTCATGTCCAACTCATGTCTCCCTGCACCCCTACCCCCCAGCAGCCAGGGGCAACCTCCACCAGGCCCCCACTCATGTCCAACTCATGTCTCCCTGCACCCCTACCCCCCAGCAGCCAGGGGCAACCTCCACCAGGCCCCCACTCATGTCCAACTCATGTCTCCCTGCACCCCCACCCCCCAGCAGTCAGGGGCACCCTCCACCAGGCCCCCACTCATGTCCCCATGCACCCCCACCCCCCAGCAGCCAGGGGCACCCTCCACCAGGCCCCCACTCATGTCCAACTCATGTCTCCCAGCACCCCCACCCCCCAGCAGTCAGGGGCTTCTGCCAGCAGGCCCACACACATGTCCCCCTGCACCCCCACCCCCCAGCAGTCAGGGGCACCCTCCACCAGGCCCCCACTCATGTCTCCCAGCACCCCTTCCCCCAGCAGTCAGGGGCACCCTCCACCAGGCCCCCACTCATGTCTCCCAGCACCCCCACCCCCCAGCAGTCAGGGGCACCCTCCACCAGGCCCCCACTCATATCCCCCTGCACCCACACCTCCCAGCAGTCAGGGGCACCCTCCACCAGGCCCCCACTCATGTCTCCCAGCACAAAACGTCATGACAATCCAGATCCCAGGCTCCTATGCCCACCCAAATCCCACCCCTTGCCACCCCAGTCCAAACACCCAACCAAGCTTTACATCCATTCAAAATGGAAATACCCATTACATGATAGCTACCAAACAAGCAGTATGCGCATGAGTACAAGTCCGTCAGACCCACACAATGGCAACACATGACTGTGAAAACCCACATTCTGACAGGCATGAAACCAATGAGAGACGTCCACACATTGAAGTAAGAAACAAAAATGTATTACAGTGTAAATGAAGTGAATGAAATGTAAACAAACAATAATGGCAACAAATATTAAAATGCAGCATGTCCACAAAAATAATAAATAACGAAAATGGGACTCCAAAATAACCGTAAAGAAAGTGTGTCCAAAGTCACTGTCCAACAAAGCAAATCCAAAGGGAAAGTAAAGTGAAAATCCATTGCTCCATGGTGAAAAAAATAATAAAAGACGAAGGCCACAAATCCACTGTCAAACTATGTACAAAGAGCAAATCCATGGTCCATGATCCCAACGATGTAAATGAAACCTACAATAAAATCTACCTAACTAATAACTATATACAAAAAAGTGGGGCATAGTCCAAGCGCCCCAAATTAAAAAAAAGAAATAAAACCTAACACTAATTAACTATATACAAAGGCGGCGGGCTAGTCCAGCGGTTCACTCCGTGGTGTCCTGGGCCAGGGCATCATCGAACTCCTGTTCGATGTCCCGGAGGCGGTCCTGTTCCATGGCCCCCGAGGGTCCTCCGCATGGAGTTCTCCTCCCTGACCATCGTGAGCCGCGCCTCTTCCGCCCGCCGCCGCTCCGCACCTATCTGCTGGCCCAACCGCTGCCACACGGAAGACACTTCCCGTCCTGGGTCCTCCTGCCCTCCGGCCGATGTCTGCCCCTCCGATGTAGATTGCCCCGAGCCATGATGCCTCCCACGTTGACTCTGCTGCTTCCTCCGACGCAACTGCCTCTGCCAGCACGACGGCATCCAGGCTGATGGAATCCACCAACGCCGTCGTGCACGTGCCCTGCCCAATGATACCGGCACATCCTCCATCTGCTGGGGTCCAGTTGCTGTGGTGTCCACCCCTGCTGGACCTCCGACTCCTGACTGTGGCAGGGATGGGATCCCCACCAAGCTGGCTGCATTGGTCAGGGCATGTCCACCAGGGGGCCCTGGTGGCATCTGGGCCGGAAGACGGCATGGAGAACGACTGGCGTATAGTCTCCACAGAGGAGGAGAGGGCCGCCAGATTGGTCGACACAACTGGGCCTCCCGGGAAGCATGCACGTCATCACGAATGACACCCGTGCGCAACGCGACACCAATCAGGACCTTCTCCATACGGCCACGGTTCCCCTCGTCCGCAGGTGTAGGGGAGTCAGATGACATGGACATCCCCCCTACCTGCGCACGGGCCTGGGATGGGGCATCCCTGCTGGTGCATGGTGGTGCAGTCACAGTGTCAGGGACAGTGACATGCACAGGCCCCTCCACGGCGACCAGTGCTGCCTCCTGGCCCTGCCCGTGGACTGCACCACTTGCACCAGCAGGGAAGCCCCCACGAGGCCCCATGTGCGCCTCAGTAGCGGCCTCCTCCTCCTCTGTGGAAACCACCAAACTGGATGGCACCACATGGTCTTCCGCCGTTGCAAGCCCCTGTGGGGGATCACCCACCCCTTCCGCTGCAGCCGTGGGGGCATCCCGGCCGCTTTGCTCCACAGCGCCATCTCCCGCCTCTTCTTCACTTGCCGCTGTGTAGAGGGAGACATAGAACACAAGCATCAGGGTACTGTACAATGGTCCCCTAGACAGGAAGCAATAGCAGATGAGTGGCACTGTCAAAGATCACTTCCATCATGTCCCTCCACAACACATGGGTCAGTGCAGGCAAAACACACACAGTAACAGGCATGGCACATGCTATGGACATTTGCATACATGTCCAAGGGACTGTCCAAACAGACAATGTTGTTATGGAACTCACATGCATCATGGGTCATGCCTATCACATGCACACACATAAATGTAATTTCATCCATCTGGCCTTGTACACCCCAGACACAGTGGATACAAGGATAACTAGGCTGCATCTGTGAATCAGTACATTGTCACAGACATGTGTCATGCATCCATGGCATTCACAAGTCACAGACACGCAGGTCAGACACACAGACATGGATACCATACATGTACATGGCATCAGCACCCATCCCTCACCCCCACCCATGTCCAGGAACAGAGACTGGCATGCTCTCATGTGTCCAATCCGCATAGGGCTCCCCATGTTGCATTTAAACACATGCACCAACCGTGTGGTTCACACATTACTGGTCTCACATGCATGACCATGATGTCCCTGCACACTTACATGCGTACATGGCCTATGTCACACATACAGGCAAGCATCAAACAACCAGCACACCGCAACATGCCCTGTCTCACACAGCAATGCTTGCCCACTTACCGCTCAACTCCAGACGGGTCTGCCTTGCAAGGATCTGGGCATGGAGCGCTGGGTCTACATGTTCCAGGACCCTCTGGATGGTACTCATGCGGCCCTGGCCCACCTCCACGAGGCGCCGGGCCTTCAAGAGGGTCCTGGACCTCAAGTCCTCCCCGCGCTTTGTGACTTTCTGGATGTTGCGGGTTGCCACCCCCTCCGCGTTGATGGCAACCACCAAGTCGTCCCAGATCCTGGCCCGCCCTTCCTTGTTGGCGTGTGACGATCCGAAGAGGGCATCATACTGCCCCAGGACTTGCTCCACCAGGACGCCAACTTTGGTGGCAGTGAAGCGGGTGCCCCTCTGCCTCTCTGGCCGGGGGTTGCCACTGGTGCCAGAGGTTGCAGTGCCCGACATGGCAACATCAGAGGCAGGAGTGGGTGGGAAACTGGGTCCTGGGACTGGGCTGTGGAGCGATGGTATACCAGTCGGGAGTCTTCTGTTCCAGCAGGGGTGGACACATCAACTGGACCCCTGCAGATGGCAGATGTGCAGGCACAAAATGGCAGGGCACGGTGGCAGCAGGCAGGCAGCAGCAGATGGCTCGTGGGAGGCTGCTCGGGGCTCTGGGGGGCAGTAATTCAGCCTTCTGGGCAGGAGCGTGGTCTTCCGTGTGCTTACGCGTGGCCAGCTTGATACGGAGTGAATTGGCACGTGAAAATCCTGCACGTCAACGTGAAATTCGAGGAAAGGGCCTTAGCGCGTAAGCGCGTCAGCACGCATACGCGATTCCATTGGACCAAAGGCCCTCAGCGCGTAAGCACGTCTGTGACGTGACGCCCGTGGGTGTTTCCCTCATAGCACATGATGACAGAGCACACGTGGAAACACTGCACGTCAGAGTATCATTGCGTGTAATTGGATGAAAGTGCACGTACACGCAATTGGCCCGGGTACGTGTATTGCAGGGGTGCGCGGGAATTCTCACATGCGATTTGCTTGGGTACGTGTATTACAGGGGTGCGCGGGAAGTTTTACACGCTCGCCAACAACACGTATCCATGGAATTGAACGGGGCTAAGGCATGCGCACAAAAAAACGTGCTAATCCGGAAACACGTACGCCAGCAGGAAGCAGACGTACGTAGACCCGCGCAGCATAAAAGTGTGCGCAAACAACAAACAAGCTCAGACGCCAGGATGAATATACCGTTCCTAGCAGCAGTGGCCGTGGGTTACCAAAGGAGGAGGAGGAGGATAGTGAGGGCCCGAATTTTCACTCCCAGAACCAGCCTTTTTGGGATGCCTGATGACCAGGTGTGTGGGAGGTACAGGTTTCCACCTCACATAATACTGGACCTGGTGAGTGAGTGGGAGGATGACCTCACATCACCCACCCTGTGCTCCCAAGCACTCAGCCCCCTGGAGAAGGTCCTTAATGTACTGCACTTCTTGGCCACTGGATCATTTCAGCGGACAAGTGCCATAGTGGGTGGGGTGTCACAGGCCACGCAGTCACGCTGCCTACACCAGGTCTTGAACATCATCGCTGCACGCCCATCAGTCCGCAGGAACATATACCTGCCCAGGACACCTGCAGAAAGGCAGGCTGCTGCCCTGGATTTCTACGGTGTGGCACAATTCCCCAAAGTGCTAGGTGCCATTGACTGCACCCATGTGGCACTACGTCCCCCCAGGGCATCTGAGCACATCTATAGGAACCGCAAGCACTGGCATTCCATCAACATGCAGGTAGTATGTAATGCAAAGGGAATCATCACCTCAGTATATGCCAACTATCCAGGGTCCACCCACGACAGCTTCATTTACTGAATGTCTACCCTAAAAAGGGACCTAGAAGCTGGGCGGCATGGCGATACATGGCTGCTTGGTGAGTATGAATGCCACTGCACATGCATGCATGTCAGATGCAGAGTTATGTCACTACCCCACTAATGATACGCATCACCTCCTCACCAGAGGACAGTGCCTACCCTCTGAGCACCCACATGATGACGCCAATTCGGAACCCCATCACGCCTCCCGAGGTAAGATACAACACAGCCCATATTGCAACCCGGGGCATAGTGGAGCGCACATTCGGAGTGCTCAAGTCACGCTTTCGCTCTCTCGACCGTTCTGGCGGGCAGCTGTTATATGCGCCCCCAGTAGTGTGCAGGATCATAGTGGCAGCATGTGTCCTGCACTATGTTGCAACACGCCGGGGCCTGGCTGTGGACATGGTGGTGCCCCCACATCCCCAACCACATGCACGCCCACTGCGCATGGGAGGGGAAAGGGCATGGGATGAGGCAGCCCGTACGCAGCTGGTGGCTAATTACTTCACATAGAAATCACACCCCTGTGGAGTGCACACAGCCCTGGCACATACCATCTGATAAGCAATGATGACTCGACCTGACAATTATGACGAACAAAGGGACAGTCAACTGTCAGAACCATAGCAGCCTGAGATTCTTCATGTGGAAGTGTCACAATGTGTGCATCCCTACCTACACAAACACCACCAATGCAGTGTCATCAAAAGACACACTTCCATGCAGCAGAAATGAATACCCACTTGCAAAATACTACATGAGAACAGTGCCATGTCACCCAACCCCTCCACGGCACGGCCACACAACACACCATGGCATGTCATGCAATGTGAGAGCAAACAAATGAATCCCCGCAACATGCCCCAAGTGTCACCAACTACAGTGTCCCTAATGGAAACTGGCCACAAATGAAATGTTCACAGTAATGCAGGACCTACAACATACATTACCAAATACTTACCAAGAATACCAATCACCTACACAACCTCCAACCTACCTTAAACATGACAGTACAGACTTAAACAATTGGTAGCCTCACTACCTGATAATGCCAGCACTTCGAACACTTCCAAGTATACAGTGTTAGCGCCACGCAAGAGTGTAGGTGCACTGCTTACAACATGGACTCCAGTTCCAAGGTAGACCGCCTTGTGAAGACATGAGAAATGGACCTGCAAATTAGGAGGATGAGATGGCTGCACAGGCACATATAAATATACCATGCAGTGTACAATACAACAACAATATGCACTAGGAATGTATACACAGTATTGACTACAGACTGCCCACACATCAAATGGGAGTCCAACGTCACCATGTACGTCAATGTCACTTGGGCACACGCTTTGCAAGCCCATGGAAACGGGAAGCAGGAGGGGTGTGTGTCACACAAACCCAAGCATCTGACCCAAATTCATGACAAGCCTGCTTGTGCCCAGCCACAATACAGTTTATGCCCACGGGAGCCACACAAGGCAACACACTGTCCAAAAAATAAAAAAAAATAAATAAAAAAAAAAAAATAAAAAAAAAATGGCCATTAATGGGCCTGGGGTTGTGGGGGAGGCCACCCAGGAGGTCCGAGGACAGGGTGCACACCAAAACCCACCTGTGTGGATCTTGCGAGAAAAAAAAAACACCTCCATGGGCTGATGGCCTGCACGGCTACCCTATTGTGGGAGAATCGCTGCTGTCGCTCTCCTCACCCTCTGCAGCTGCATCAGGAGGTGGTGGCACTATGGGAGGCAGCCCACGCAAAGCCCTAGTCTGGTCCTCATTGGCAGCAAGCATGCAGGTGTGGAAGGTCTCGTTCTGGAGGATAATTGTGCGTAGGTCCCCATGCAACAACTCACGGGATGCCCGGACCTCCGCCCTAGTTGCCTGCATCTCAGCTGAGAGCATACGTGTGAGACGCTCCAGCTGCTGTTCTATCCTCGTGTTAGCTGAAGCCTCAAGCTCAACCAGAGTTGCGCTGAGCTGACGGAGTTCCATCCTCAGGGCTTCCCTGTGGCCCTGGGACTCAATAGAAATGGCTTCCCGCAGAGTCTCCAGTGCCGCCCGCCTGTCCCTGTTGGACGCCAACATGTCCCCCCTGTGTGACTGGCAGATGGAGTCTGTTGCCTCTGTAGTCGCTCCATCAGCCTTTCTGGGGGGACAATGGAAGTGGCCACCCTGTCCATGGCCTGAGCCATCATCTCTGATGATGCTGCCTGTTGGGTTGCCATACCGTATATGGATTGCTCCCATGCGGTATTGCCAGGTGGCGTACGGCCACCACGTCGGCGGGCACCACACCTGTCTGGGGCAAGGCGAAGTGCGCCTTGCTGTGCCGGCACTGCCTGAGGCCGCAGGACTGCATACCCCCTCTGATCTGCTGGCCCAGGAACAGGATCAGATGTTGCAGAGTGTGACCCTGCATCCGTAACCACCAAAGACGTACCTGCCAACACTGACATCCCCATTGAGGGTTCTACCCCTGGTGCAGGTGGGTCGGACAGAACAGAATTCCTCCCAGGAACACTCACCTGCGACGACACATAGGTCTCATCATCCGAATCGACACCTGAATACAGCTCGGGGGAGGTGCACCCAGAGACACCCCTTGAGAGCACGACCTGCAGCAGTTGTGGGTTCTCACCCACCACCACACCATGTCCCTCACTGGTGGTCGGTCGGCACTGAGACCCCTCCTGGGTCTGCACCATCTCCACAACCCCAGCAGTATCAAGTGCGTCATCCCCTGCAAAGACATAAAAGAAAAGAAATGGAAACAGGCATTAGCACTATGGCACACAATTAGGGCTGAGAAGCTACAGAACCAGTACTTGATTGACACATGTCCCACATGACTAAAACCCTCCCATGCATGCACTGTCACTGCGTATGAAGGGGAGGCAGATGGCACACATTGATGACACCAAGATGGAAGATGAACACATTTGCTGCATGCTGCCTACCAGTGGCATCACACATTGGCCTGTGATTGGCAGGTCAAATACACATGCCATCACACAGATGGTATGTAGCCTAGCCATAAAGTGAAGAGGGCACCAATTGTTCATTCAGTCTAGTTTGCTCATGAAATTGCTTTTTTGAAATGGTTCAAATGTTTAACCTGGAGGAGCTGGCAGTCAAAAATGGTCCTATAGCACAGGGACATGTCTAAACAAATGATATCCAGGAAACAAAGTCAGTCCACTGTACCATAGCCATGTCAGACATGTGACAATAGGACTGAGAAATGCCTAGTAAAAGTGGTGGAATGCAAACAATCTGCCTGAATAAACAGAGAAAAATAAGCAACAATGTTGTGGCAAGATGACACTTCAAGGGCAACTGGCGTGGTGTTGGGCTGGATGTCTACTGTTGGCAGAAGGGATACTGCTATACCCAAATGCTGGTGCGCAGAATGTATTGGATGAGGCACATGGGTGACCAAAACCACTCAGGCACACACACCCTCACCTGGCTCCCAAACAGAAGCCCTCACAGACACACCATGCACATGGATGACACACACATGCATGTGCACTCACCGGACAATGCCTCGTAATCTGCCAGTTCTCCCACGCCTTGGATCTGTTCCTCCATGACGTAGGTCCCAGCAACATGCTCATGTGAAGTGAGTTCTATGTCCTCGGCTGGAGACCCACCTCCAGTCACTAGAGTAGCGGCATGACTTGAGGCCAGCTTATTCTTTGCCCTGCGCTTCAGGTCATTCCAGCGCTTGTAGCATTCAGTAGCTGTGCGCCTCACGATTCCAAGGGCACTTATGATGTCCGCGATGGTCTGCCAGTGTGCCAGACGTTGTGCAGGTGTGGTTTTGGATCCTGCAACAATCACCATTTCGCGGTCATGTGCGGACACATACTCTACAAGTGCATTCAGTTCGGCCTCATTGAAGCTGGGCTTCCTTGACGGGCCGGACTGTGTAGCCGTGTCTGGGGCATCGGCCTCTACTGGACGAGCACTCTTCCTCTTCCGCTTGGAAGGTGGTGGGGATCTTGAGTGTCCTATGCCGCTCTGGACACTAGGGGCAGGAGCCCCGGTGGACTCAGTACTAGGAGTGTGGGATTGCAAACTCAGCATGGGAGTTGGTGCAGGCATTAGCTCAAGTGTGATGGTGTCAGGGGGAATGTCAGTAGGATGGACTTGGACCGACACTGTCCTGGCTGGGTGTGTGAGAGGTGGGGTGGATGGAGCCGCAGCTGCCCCTGCAGCCTCCCCACCCTGCCTACTCGGGTCAGCAGATGACCTAGCTGGCCCTGATCCACGTGGCCTGATGACACCAACGTGCACCGGCGCACGTGGCCTAGACCTGCTGACCTGGAAGTCAGCCATGGAGACACCCTGTGCCAGGTCTGGTGCCACAGTGGGCTGGTCCAACAAGGGCTGAGCATGGATGGTGTCAGCCACGTTACCCTCAACCAGGGGGGGTCATGGGTGTCCCTAACTGGTCCTCCACACATGGGGGGCTAGGGGCACCCTGCAAGTCACTGCCACGTCCCCTACCGGATCCACCACGGCCACCACTTGGGACTCGGCCACCTTTGCCACCCTTACGGCTTGTTCGCCTCCCAGCCATGGCACTGATGTTATTGTGCGTATGGGAGTCGCTGTGAACTATTGCCCTGGGCAATTGGGGGTCAAAGGGGTTGGGTACCAGATGGTAATCGTACTCTAGTGCTCTAGCAAGGCTGTATGTCACCCCTGGGGAAAGATGATGGGTCATGCAACGCACAGGCACCCCAAAAAAGGGAAGTAAGGTGCACGCAACCACTCCTAGTCCACGTGTGTGGAAAAATAAACCTGCACTACGCTGTGGCACCCAGAAACACAAGAATGAACGTATGCGTGTCACACGCAGCCTAGAATGACCTCTGAAGTGGTACGCGACACACGGGCCAAGCACAGATGTTAAATACGTGCGCGACTCACCGTCTGCCAGGAAAAAAAGTGTGAAAAAGACGCGCGTGTGTGCATTGGCAACACCCCCGCCAAAAGAAGAATTGTACGCTGTCTGAGGAGACAGGACAACAGTAGAAGGGAACGCTGTTTGAGGAAACAGGCCCAGGAAAAAGAGGAAAAGAGAAAAAGCTGTCAGAGGTAACAGGGAGTACGAACTTGAAACGCCGTGAAGTAAATCGCGTGTGAACCGACAAGAAGTACAGATTTCACCCACTCGCTCTCCACGAAAAGCACGTACAAGGAAATGGTGTTCTACACGTACCTTTTATACACACGTCACAGACGCGCATACCCGCTGAGGCCATTTCCACCAATTACTTGCTTTGACACTCAGACGTGTATTTTTTTTTAACACGCGCCATTCTCAACGGCCATGCGCGTGACGTCATAGACGCGCCTGCCGGCCTTTGGGCCAATGAATTAATGTACGTGTGCTGACACGCTTACGCGCTAAGGGCCTTTCCTCGAATTACATGCAGACGTGCTGGATTTTCATGTGCCAAATCACTCCGTATCAAGCTGGCCACGCGTAAGCACACGGAAGACCATGCTCCTGCCCAGAAGGCTGAATTACTGCCCCCCAGAGACCCGAGCACGCTCCCACCTGCCATCTGCTGCTGCCTGACTGCCTGCTGCCCACGTGTCCTGCCATTTGCTGCCTGCACATCAGCCAGGGGTGCTGTTGCTGTGACCGCCCCTGCTGGAACCAAAGACTCCCGACTGGGATACCATCGCTCCACAGCCCAGCCCCAGGACCAAGTTGCCCACCCACTCCTGCCTCTGGGGTTGCCATGTCGGGCACTGCAACATCTGGCACCAGTGGCAACCCCCGGCCAGAGAGGCAGAGGGGCACCAGCTTCACTGCCACCGAAGTTGGTGTCCTGGTGGAGCATGTCCTGGGGCAGTATGATGCCCTATTTGGAAGGTTGCGCGCCGACAAGGAAGGACGGACTCGGATCTGGACGGACATCGTGACTGCCATCAACGCGGAGGGGGTGGCAGTCCGACTATTCCATCATGTGAAGAAGCGCTGGGAGGACTTCAGGTCCAGGACCCTCAAGAAGGCCCGGCGCCTCCTGAAAGCAGCGGATGCTAAGGGGCACCGGGGCCACTTGTCGGAAGATCAGATGAGGGTCCTGGAACGCATATCCCCAGTGCTCCACATCCAGCTCCTTGAGAGGCAGACCCGTCTGGAGTCGAGTGGTAAGTGTACATGCATACTGATTGTAAGCTGTGCGTGTGGTGGTGTGGCAGGAGTGTGCAGGTTGCACATGTGGTTTTATGTGGCCAAGTATGGGGGGGGTACAGGGCCGTGAGGCTGATACATGCGAGGGCTCTCATGTGTGACACATGGATGGTGCTTGTGTGTGTAGGCTTGCATGGCAAAGGATGTGGAAGAATGATTGGCAGGTGTGACATGGATGCCAATCTGAACACTGCGACAGTTGGCGGAGGTGTACAAATGCATGCAAGTGTGGTGGTGTGTGTGCATGTGTAGTGCACTCCCTGTGTCGCATGTGATGTCTGGCTCACCTTTGCCTGCTCATGCTGTTGTATGTGTATGGATGGTGCTGGCTGTTGCGATATGGCTGTGGTATAGCTCATGTGTGCAAGTTGAAATGACGTGTGTGTTGGGGATTGTGATGCCATGTCTGAGGTTTGCCAATGCCACTCATGTACAACTGTCATGTGTTTATGAGTCCATTATACAGTGCCCTGATGCCTGTGTTTTATTTCTCCCTGTCTGCAGCCTCAACTGATGAAGAGGGCGGAGAAGGTGCTGTGGAGCACAGCGGCAGGGGTCGCACCACCAGCCAGAGAGGCAAGGCCCGGCTCCCCTCCCAGGTTGTGATATCGTCGGGGAGTGAGGAGTCCGGTGCCGCGTCTGAGGCCGCAGCTGCCGGGGGGAGGTCCAGGAGGCGGTGGTTGGAGTTGGACTCCTCGGCAGCAGAAGGGGCAGCTGGGACCCCACAGGGCCCAATGGAGGAAGATGGCACAGAGTCATCCAGGTTGGTGGGAGGTTTGGTGGAGGAGGAGGCCGTGCAAGCAAAAGAGGCGGGGTCTGGAGGTGGGGATTCCACTGGTGCTAGTGGTGCAGTGCAGGACCAGGGACAGGTGGCAGCACAGGCCGCCGCGGAGGTGCCTGTGAGCAATCCTGTCCCTGCTCCTGTCACTGCATCATCTTGCACCAGCAGGGATGCCTACCTCCAGACCCGTTCTCAGGGAGGGGATTGGCTTACACCAACTGGCCTTCCTCTCCCTGCGGATGTGGCTATCCTGCAACAGGTTGAGCCTGTCCAGGGTGGGGTGGCGTTGCGTCAACGGGCCATGCAAGCTGACCTGCAGTCTTTCCATGATGAGACTGCACGACTTCTCGCATGGCTCGTTGACCGCGTAGACCCACTGGGACAGCTCACCATGGCCGGATTCCTCCGTTTCCTGGACCTTGATCCGACCCCCTCCTCAACGGAACCCCCTATGCCCCAGTCGTCCTCCATGCCATCTTCCCACCCATGTATCACCTAGGTGCCCTGTGGAGCTGCCTCTGACTGTGCGGCCAGGCTGGTGGACAACAGATACCTGCCACAGTCGGGAGTCGGACGTCCAGCAGGGGTGGCCACATCAACAACTGCACCCTAGCTGGAGGAGGATGTGCAGGCACCATTGGACTGGGCACATGGACAGCAGCAGCAGCAGCAGGAAGCTCTAGGTGGGAGCCACGATAGCTCGGGGCCTTCGACATCGGAGGGGCAGGCATCGGCCGGAGGGCAGGAGGACCCAGAACGGGAAGTGGGCCACGCCATAGATGCGGAGTGGCGGTGGGCAGAAGAGGCACGGCTCACGATGGTCAGGGCGGAGAACTCCATGCGGAGGGCCCTGAGGCGGGCCCAGTGCCTCGAGGCAATCCGCAGGGAGTTGGAGGAGAACATGTTGTCGTCCCTGCGGACCCTCTGGGCCATGGAACAGGACCGCCTCTGGGACATTGAGCATGAATTCGATGATGCCCTGGCCCGCAACTTCCAGAAGTGAGCCGTTGGACTAGCCCGCTGCCATTGTATATAGTTAATTAGTGTTAGGTTTTATTTCTTTTTTTTAATTTGGGGCGCTTGGACTATGCCCCACTTTTTTGGATATTAGTTATTAGTTAGGTGGGTTTTATTGTAGGTTTGATTTATATCGTTGGGATCATGGACCCTGGATTTGCTCTTTGTACATAGTTTGACAGTGGATTTGTGGCCTTCATCTTTTATTATTTTTTCACCATGGAGCAATGTATTTTCACTTTACTTTCCCTTTGGATTTGCTTTGTTGGACGGTGACTTTGGACACAATTTCATTACGGTTATTTTGGATTCCCATTTTCATTATTTATTATTTTGGTGGACATGCTGCATTTTGATATTTTTTCTTTTGATTTCATTCACTTCATTTACACTGTAATACATTTTTGTTTCTTACTTCAATGTGTGGACTTCTCTCATTGGTTTCATGCCTGCCACAAGGTGGGTTTTTACAGTCATGTGTTGCCATTGTGTGGGTCTGACGGACTTGCACTCATGTGCATACTGCTTATTTGTTATCTATCATGTAATGGGTATTTCAATTTTGAATGGATGTAAAGCTTGGTTGGGTGTTTGGACTGAGGTGGCGTGGGGTGTGATTTGGGTGGGCATACGAGCCTGGGATCTGGATTGTGATGACATGTTGGCTGGGGGACATGTGTGGGGGCCTGCTGGCAGGTGCCCCGCACTGCTGGGGGGTGTGGGTGCTGGGAGACATGAGTTGGACATGAGTGGGGGCCTGGTGGAGGGTGCCCCTGACTGCTGGGGGGTGTGGGTGCAGGGGGACATGAGTGGGGGCCTGGTGGAGGGTGCCCTGCACTGCTGGGGGGTGGGAGTGCAGGGGGACATGAGTGGGGCCTGTGGAGGGTGCCCTGCACTGCTAGGGGGTGGGGGTGCTGGGAGACATGAGTTGGACATGAGTGGGGGCCTGGTGGAGGGTGCCCCTGGCTGCTGGTGGATAGGGGTGCAGAGGGACATGAGTGGGGGCCTGGTGGAGGGTGCCCCTGACTGCTGGGGGGTGTGGGTGCAGGGGGGCATGAGTGGGGGCCTGGTGGAGGGTGCCCCTGGCTGCTGGGGGGTGGGGGTGCAGGGGGACATGAGTGGGGGCCTGGTGGAGGGTGCCCTGCACTGCTGGGGGGTGGGGGTGCTGGGAGACATGAGTTGGACATGAGTGGGGGCCTGGTGGAGGGTGCCCTGCACTGCTGGGGGGTGGGAGTGCAGGGGGACATGAGTGAGGGCCTGGGGAGGGTGCCCCTGGCTGCTGGTGAATAGGGGTGCAGGGGGACATGAGTGGGGCCTGGTGGACGGTGCCCTGCACTGCTGGGGGGTGGGGGTGCTGGGAGACATGAGTTGGACATGAGTGGGGGCCTGCTGGAGGGTGCCCCTGGCTGCTGGTGGATAGGGGTTCAGGGGGACATGAGTGGGGGCCTGGTGGAGCGTGCCCTGCACTGCTGGGGGGTGGGGGTGCTGGGAGACATGAGTTGGACATGAGTGGGGGCCTGGTGGAGGGTGCCCCTGACTGCTGGGTGGTGTGGGTGCTGGGAGACATGAGTTGGACATGAGTGGGGCCTGGTGGAGGGTGCCCCTGGCTGCTGGTGGATAGGGGTGCAGGGGGACATGAGTGGGGGCCTGGTGGAGGGTGCCCTGCACTGCTGGGGGGTGGGGCTGCTGGGAGACCTGAGTTGGACATGAGTGTGGGCCTGGTGGAGGGTGCCCCTGACTGCTGGGGGGTGTGGGTGCAAGGGGACATGAGTGGGGGCCTGGTGGAGGGTGCCCTGCACTGCTGGGGGTGGGGGTGCTGGGAGACATGAGTTGGACATGAGTGGGGGCCTGGTGGAGGGTGCCCTGCACTGCTGGAGGGTGGGTGTGCAGGGGGACATTAGTGGGGGCCTGGTGGAGGGTGCCCTGCACTGCTGGGGGGTGGGGCGCTGGGAGACATGAGTTGGACATGCGTGGGGGCCTGGTGGAGGGTGCCCCTGGCTGCTGGTGGATAGGGGTGCAGGGGGACATGAGTGGGGGCCTGGTGGAGGGTGCCCCTGACTGCTGGGGGGCGTGGGTGCTGGGAGACATGAGTTGGACATGAGTGGGGGCCTGGTGGAGGGTGCCCCATGGTGCTGGTGGATAGGGGTGCAGGGGGACATGAGTGGGGGCCTGGTGGAGGGTGCCCCTGACTGCTGGGGGGTGTGGGTGCTGGGAGACATGAGTTGGACATGAGTGGGGGCCTGGTGGAGGATGCCCCTGGCTGCTGGTGGATAGGGGTGCAGGGGGACATGAGTGGGGGCCTGGTGGAGGGTGACCTGCACTGCTAGGGGGTGGGGGTGCTGGGAGACATGAGTTGGACATGAGTGGGGGCCTGGTGGAGGGTGCCCCTGACTGCTGGGGGGGTGTGGGTGCAGGGGGACATGAGTGGGGGCCTGGTGGAGGGTGTCCTGCACTGCTGGGGGTGGGGGTGCTGGGAGACATGAGTTGGACATGAGTGGGGGCCTGGTGGAGGGTGCCCCTGACTGCTGGGGGGTGTGGGTGCTGGGACACATGAGTTGGACATGAGTGGGGGCCTGGTGGAGGGTGCCCCTGGCTGCTGGTGGATAGGGGTGCAGGGGGACATGAGTGGGGGCCTGGTGGAGGGTGCCCTGCACTGCTGGGGGGTGGGGGTGCTGGGAGACATGAGTTGGACATGAGTGGGGGCCTGGTGGAGGGTGCCCTGCACTGCTGGGGGGTGAGAGTGCAGGGGGACATGAGTGGGGGCCTGGTGGAGAGTGCCCTGCACTGCTGGGGGGTGGGGGTGCTGGGAGACATGAGTTGGACATGAGTGGGGGCCTGGTGGATGGTGCCCCTTGCTGCTGGTGGATAGGGGTGCAGGGGGACATGAGTGGGGGCCTGGTGGAGGGTGCCCCTGACTGCTGGGTGGTGTGGGTGCAGGGGGACATGAGTGGGGGCCTGGTGGAGGGTGCCCCTGACTGCTGGGGGGTGTGGGTGCAGGGGGACATGAGTGGGGGCCTGGTAGAGGGTGCCCTGCACTTCTGGGGGGTGGGGTTGCTGGGAGACATGAGTTGGACATGAGTGGGGGCCTGGTGGAGGGTGCCCTGCACTGCTGGGGGGTGGGAGTGCAGGGGGACATGAGTGGGGGCCTGGTGGAGGGTGCCCCTGGCTGCTGGTGGATAGGGGTGCAGGGGGACATGAGTGGGGGCCTGGTGGAGCGTGCCCTGCACTGCTGGGGGGTGGGGGTGCTGGGAGACATGAGTTGGACATGAGTGGGGGCCTGGTGGAGGGTGCCCCTGGCTGCTGGTGGATAGGGGTGCAGGGGGACATAAGTGGGGGCCTGATGGAGGGTGCCCTGCACTGCTGGGGGGTGGGGGTGCTGGAAGACATGAGTTGGACATGAGTGGGGGCCTGGTGGAGGGTGCCCCTGACTGCTGGGGGGTGGGGGTGCTGGGAGACATGAGTTGAACATGAGTGGGGGCTTGGTGGAGGGTGCCCCTGACTGCTGGGGGCTGGGCGTGCTGGGAGACATGAGTTGGACATGAGTGTGGGCCTGGTGGAGGGTGCCCCTGACTGCTGGGGGGTGGGGTGCAGGGGGACATGCGTTGGTGGGTAGTAGTGCAAGGTGACATGTGGGTTGGCTGGGGGGCATGTGCATGGTGGATGGGCTGCCTGCGGGACATGTGCAGGGTAGTCCCCTGTGGTGTGGGCCGCCTGCAGGGGCCGTGGAGGGTGTAGAGGGAACACCTGGGAGGATCCACACGGGCAATTCACGCGTAGTGCTCCCCGCGCACCCCTGGAATACATGTACCCTGATGGAATCGCGTGTGATACTTCCCGCGCACCCCTGAAATACACGTACCCTGCTGCTTTTGCGTGTGATACTTCCAGCGCACCCCTGGAATACACGTACCCTGCTGCTTTTGCGTGTGATACTTCCCGCGCACCCCTGGAATACACGTACCCTGATGGAATCGCGTGTGATACTTCCCGCGCACCCCTGAAATGCACGTACCCTGCTGCTTTTGCATGTGATACTTCCCGCAACCTTGGAATACACGTACCCTGCTGCTTTTGCATGTGATACTTCCCGCGCACCCCTGGAATACTCATACCCTGATGGAATCGCGTGTGATACTTCCCGCGCACCCCTGAAATGCACGTACCCTGCTGTTTTTGCGTGTGATACTTCCCGCGCACCTCTGGAATACATGTGCCCTGATGGAATTGCGTGTGTTACTTCCCGAGAACCACTGAAATACACGTTCCCCGCTTGGCGTTTGCTGTTTGGCAGCCCTGTGAACTGGTCCAGGGTTAGCGCAGCCCTTTGCAATGATTTTGGAATTTTGAAGGCTTTTCCTTGCGCGAGGGCGTTCTTGGGGGCGTAACTGGCGCTGCTGCAGGGTCGCTGCGCCACTCTGCGCCACGGCTGGTTTTGGAGCCTAAAATCCATGAATACGCTGTGCAATGAAAAGGATTTTATCGCACGCGGCTGGCGCAGTGTATCGCACGGGGACACTGTGCGCCAGCCGCGTGCGCCACTTTTGTGCGAATTTCTACGAATTACCCTGTTAGTATCTAAATTGTCATATGATGTTCAAAATGATTTTAACATTCACGCCCAAGGTCTAAATTGTTTGGCTGTTTTTAATTGTTTTTGAGATGTTTGTATTAAGGTGTATGCTTTTATAGCCTAGTGCCGAATAAAGCTATTAATATTATATCTCTATGCATTTTTAAGTTTATTTTCATGAAAAAATAGTGTAGATATAAATTGTATCAACAATCTTTTTTTTGTAAGCGCATTAGCATTTCCACATTTCAATAACAATGCATGTTTTGCAGACTGAGCAAATTTAGGGCCTAATTCATAGAAAGTTTTGCGCAGCGCATAGGGAAATAGTACAGTTTGCGCCGCACAACATTCAAGTTCCCAATTCATGGAGCAGACTTTGTTCGGGTATGCACTCACTTTACGTGGGTCCTTCCCTAATTTGCGTGGTGCTGAGTGCTTTGCATGACACATAGCGCAAAGTGTGGGAAGGGCCTGCGCAAAGATACACATAGGGGGCAGAACATGCATTTTCCTCATTCTATTCTCAAAATGAGGATGAATGAGGAATAACGTGGGCGTGTTGATGCCCCACATAAAAAACTTACAAGCCCATTCCTGCGCAAACACAACCCAATTCATTGATTCTGAAATGCAAATTCTCACAGTGAAAAGGCACACGCAAACCTTGTGATCTTACCGCCACATGATACGTGATGTAACGTACAAAGCGGAAAGGACACGTATAAAAGTATGCAATTAAAATTGCACTTCCATGTTGAATCCCTTTGTAGTGGCAGAGATGGCACATGTTCATGGAAGGAGGACGGGGAGGAGGGTTCTTGAGGGACAGGATTTTCCTTCCTCACACAATGCTTTTTGGGATGCCAGATGAGGAGGTGTATGCACGCTATAGATTCCCTCCCCATGTCATCCCAGACCTGGTCAGGGAGTGGGAGGAAGACCATGCTTCACCCATCATCTGCTCCCATGCACTCACATGCCTGGAGAATGTGCTGGAGCCCTACGTTCTTTGGCTACAGGCTAATTTCAGCACACCACTGCCATTGTTGGGGGCATATGGGGAGCAGGTGAAAGTGGATCTAGGTCACCTGCCTAAGTCCTGCCCACCTGGTGCCTTCCTGCCTGCCGCTCTTTTTTGCCACTTAGCAAGCCCCGCCCACCTGGTTCCTTCCTGCTTGCCGCTCTTTTTCACCACTTAGCAAGTCCTGCCCACCTGGTGCCTTCCTGCTTGCAGCCCCGCCCCCCTGGTGCCTTCCTGCTTGCCCCTCTTTTTCACCACTTAGCAAGCCCCGCCCACCTAGTGCCTTCCTGCTTGCCGCTCTTTTTCACCACTTAGCAAGCCCGCCCGCATAGTGCCTTTCTGCTTGCCGCTCTTTTTCACCACTTAGCAAGCCCCGCCTACCTGATGCCTTCCTGCCTGCTGCTCTTTTTCCCTACTTAAGGGGCCCTCCAGCCTCTTTTCCTTTGCAGATGAGGAGCAGGTGCAAGTGGATCTAGATCACCTGGCTTAAGCCCCGCCCACCTTCTTAGCCCTGCCTCTTCCTTCCTGCTGTTAACTCTTAGATCAAGGGCGTTTCTCGCCCAGGCGTCCAAAGCAAAGGGCAGATGAAGAAAAGGGCAATTCCTGTTTGGACCTGTTCGGACCAGGAGGACCCAGGGCCCCACCCCCTGCTCAGACAGCAGGTAAGCATGCACCAACATGTGTTACTCTCTCTGTCCCCACAGGCCATCCCCAACCCCTCTAGTCCCCCCATGATGTTCCCTTGTGCCCCCCTTCTCGCACACACATTTGGCCTGTTTTGCTTGATTCTTCTACCCTGCTCCCCCCTCACCTCCCTCAATCCTACTTCTGCAGGAGTCTGTCCTGATAAATTCTGGTTTCACCATCACTGTCTTGTGGCCAATGCTGGATTTGACTTTTATGGATTTCATTGATTCACAGGGTGTCACCCTTTCTCAACTCTCATGCTGGACTTCCTTTGCATCTTGTTCTCATGGTGGCCCTGAATCATGCTGTTCCCATCTTCATCTTGTATCCTGGCTTGCAACATTATGTGTTACTACTGACTTCTGCAATTGTATTCACTCTCCCCTTTTACTGTGCCACTCTTTTGACTGCTAACTCTCTGTTCTTTCCTCCTTTCCCTTCTCCCTTTTCCTATCTCCTCCCCTAACTTTCTTCTACGCACTTACTCTATCAGAATCGCCCCTGGACCTAGTATGATAGCAACCTCGTCTGTCCTCCCCTTACTGTTTTTTTCCTCCCCACCCCCCACTAGCACTATCTAAAATGCATCAAGCCTAGTATGATAGTCGCTTGTTTTGTTCCTACCCTACCTTTCTGCACCCCTCTCCCTCACCTCTTGTTTTTCTCCGACTCTACCAAAAATGTCGTCAGGCCTAGTACGATAGTCGCCTGTCTGTTTCCATTTCCTTCTCACTCTCCCCCTCCCTCTCTCATTCTCCCCCTCCCTTACTTATCTATGTCTTAGCTCTTGCACTATCTGAAATGTCGTCAGGCCGAGTACGATATTTAATTTCACATCCTTACTGTTCATGGCCTGTAAGAATGTCATTGTATTTTCCATTGTTCTCTCCCTTGCCTTGAAGCACTTTGAAACACATTCTGTATAGACGCTATATAAATAAACTATCATATCATATCATATCGCAGGCCTTGCAATCCCGGTGCCTACACCAGGTATTGAGCTGCATTACATTACGTGTGCTTAGGCACATATACATGCCACACACACCGCAGGCAAGGCAGAGACTGTGCCAGTAGTTTTATGCAATAACACTCTTCCAATGGGTATTAGGAGCCGTTGAGTGCATGCATGTTGCGCTACAGCCCCCCTGAGCAAGCAATCACATGTACCGCGACCGGAAGCCTTGGCATTCAATTAATGTACAGGTCACATGGGATGCAAAGGGAGTCAGCGTGCACGTGAATGCAAATTTCCCCTGTAAGACCGAAGATAGCTTCATTTACTGGCACTATACCAGAACTGGCATCAGGAACCTTTGGCAACATCTGGCTCATCGGTGAGTATCAACTATCATGCACATGCTAGCAGTCACATGACACACAGAATAACAGCTCATGACAATCAATGCCATTAACAATCATTTCCACCTTTGCAGGGCACAGTGCCTGCCCGCTCTCGACATTCATGCTCACGCCATTCAGGAATCCATTCAGAAGCACACAGAGATGCTAGGGGCATAGCAGAGTGCAGTTTCGGGGTTCTAAAGTCACGCTTCCGCTCCCTTGACTGCTTTGGTAGCGTATTGCTATATGCCCCAACAGTAGTATGCAAGAACATCATGGCATTTTATGCCTGCACAATGTTGCCACACGGCATGGCATACCAGTAGATTTGCAGGAGGGACAGGATTCACACAATCAGGTCATGCAGTCGTACTTCCCATGAATTGAAGCACTTGTGGAGCACACACAGTGAAACCATCTACCTGGTCCCCTTCAATGGTGAGTCAGGGCTAGTCCACGTTACCCATAACAACACCCTGAGAATGTGTGTCTGGGAGAGGAAAATGTGTGTGTCCATAGCCATCAAATCAGGTGATCAAAGCACTGTCACAGTCACTGCAAGTGTACTCAGACACTCAACAACACACAGGAGAACACAAGTGCCACTCTGAAGCTGAACAACACACACAGATTTAGTCAGTCCACAGTCAGGTTTATCGTGACCCCGGCCTCAATTCCTACAATACCCTTCAATGCCCTCTGAAATGTCATTGTGCCATTTTCCAACATGCAACTAATCCTCACTGCTCACCACATGGCTGTGAACATGTTTGAGACTTGAGATGCTGTTATGTGCTGACTTGGGGGACCCAAGGCTGTAGGATGTGCATTTGGCTGAGAAACCTCCCCTTCTAATTCCAATTGGAGTTTCCACCCCATCTATTGCTACATTGTCATTGGGCCTGATGAAGGGTGGCCCTGGAAAGAAATTTGGCACCAGATAGCAGAAACTCGAGTAGCTGGTCTTTTTTACTATGACTTCTTCAGTAATCTCCTTGATTGTGCTTGACTATTTTGGCAAATATACCCTTTTGTTTGGTCAGCCAACACACCAGTGTGGTTCAGGCTGTAAACTCTAGTACGTTGCCTTTGTTAACTTGGTTGGTGTTACTTTGTTCTCCTTGAGACAACCCTTACTGGTTCACGACATGTCACTTTGCTGGTGGTCCTTGATTTTGTTCTTGTTACGTTTCTTTGTTCTTATACTCTCAACCATTATTTTCACAATGTATGCATGACGCTGCTCAACATTAAATATTTATGTATAACTTTTTCAGCTTGGGCTTTTTACTTTTTTGACCTCTCTATTGTCCCCTTTTGAAGCTATGAAATGTGTTATTAATGCCTTGAAAATTGTTTGATTATGCCACTGCTCACAGGTCCCTCTTTAATCGACTAATGTGGTACCACCTCCCTTTTCTTGGCACTACCCATCCCCTTGGCTGGCGAACGGGCACTGGGACAGGATGCATACAATCATGTTGTGCAAACCTACTTCCCATGAATAGCAGCCCCTGTGGTGCACACAGTGTAGCCACATCCCCAGTGCCCTTCAATGATGAATTGTG
Organism: Ambystoma mexicanum; assembly: GCF_040938575.1. Classification (NCBI taxonomy): domain Eukaryota; kingdom Metazoa; phylum Chordata; class Amphibia; order Caudata; family Ambystomatidae; genus Ambystoma; species Ambystoma mexicanum. The sequence goes on from NC_090924.1 coordinate 1,047,653,926, forward strand.
GCTAATCCACCGTGCCCATAACCCGTAGAATATGTGTCTGGGAGAGGAAAATAGCATCCATACTGGCAGAGTCATTGCAAGTGTTGACAACAGTACTCAGATACCCAACAATGCACAGGCGAACACAAGTAGAAAGGCACAGCATATGATGTAAGCAAGAACACACACTTGCAATGACTGCTCTGGCCACCCTAGGTGTGTCTAAACCTAAAATACTGGTGGAGTGTATACCCCACTCCCTGGCAACAGTACAGCTCATAAAACAAATCTACATAGAAATAGTCAAACAGACTGAGAAAAGTCCAAGTTCAGTTCAAGCAAGTAGCCATCTCATCTCAGTGTTTCCCCTGAGAGTCTGCTCCAGCTGTTTTCACTTATGTAGCATTGCACTACTCTGTAGGTGCTGTAACCAGCCTAGACTGCTGAGGTGTATCATTCAGGCGTTGCACAGTCATGTGTCCTTGCATAGCAGCAACCTTCTCCCCTTTCTGAATGCCTCAGAAGAAAGGAAAATACAATGTCAGAGCAGGTAGCACATCCCTGCACCCAATGACACTGTACCCTGTGCCCCCCTGAGTGGCATGCAACAACTGTAAGCAATGACTTGCCTGGCTTACCATCACAATGTCTGTAAGGAAAGATTTCGTAATTGTGGGTAATTTTCCTTCCATGTGGCAACCCCTAAACTTTTTGCTGTTGTTTTCACCATGATCTAGACTTTGCCAGAGAAGTGCAGCCTTCTGCCGCACTCCTCTGGGCTTTCGCTCCATTCTTACGGGGAAACTGACATGCCCTTAAGACAGTCAGTACCGGGAAACGCTGTTTTCCGTAGTTTCTTTATCATGTTGCAGCTTTCGTGCAACATGACACAAGAGGGCACTGTAAGCTAAGTTACTGCTCTCTTGGGTCTCTAGCCTTCTACAGGCCCTAGATACTCTTTTTGGATTGTAACTGATCGGTGCAAGTGAATCACAGACGGGAATGGTGGCAGCGATCGTTTCTTGTGTTTTTGAGCTCCTTTTGGCATTTTAAGCGCGTTTCTCGCGCTTAGCCCAAAATGGTGGCCTGGCTCCCAAAATGGCCAAACCATGAGGCTCCTTTGTCCTTTTCGCTGACCGTCTTGCCCCCTTCAACTTCCCCAGGTCAAGCCGACCCGGGGCCTTTCTTATTTGGGCATGTATTTTCCCGCGAAACACAGATGCTTTCGCGGGCTTCTACAGGCCTTGTGTGTGCCTCCAGGATGTGGGCTGGGATGTCTGGTCCCAATACACATCCTGGGTGCCAGAGAGTCTAGGGTGGTGTGAATGCCTGGGACCACCGTGGTCCGTGATAGGTCCACGTATGGTGTGAGTGTTTGATGAGCGGATCTCCCATTGGGTTCCCTCCGTTTTGGCGCGAAGGGAACCGTGGATAAGAGGGGGCTGGAAACGCCACTACCAAGTCGATCTCCTGAGTTCTCACAAACAAGGGAATACAGGAGCCAAGTATCCTGCAACCACGAGGCTGAACCGAGGAATCGCTGGTGACCCGCTGAAGGACTGCTCCTCTGCACTGCTGTCGCTTTGTGAAACCCTTTCTACCTCTGATCGAACCAGAAGGCCTGTACTGGTACTTCGACCCTTGGAATAGCGGGGACAGCTATTCTCGGCATCTTCACCATCTCCTGCACGTAAGCCTTCGGAAGTGTGTCTGGGCCATCCAGCGGACTGAGTCTTGCTCTGTAACCGCCACCAGGTTGTGTTGTATTTCGAGTCCTTGTCACTCTCACACGATTCGTACACTTGGCATTCCCAGGTCTGAAGTGAGTAGTGTACATTTGGCTGAGATACACACGGCCGCTCCGTTGCCCTGCTGTGGTAACAAACTGTGCGGGTTCACTTCGTTTGGGACATCTTTAACTCAACTCTGCTGCTGCAGAATCTACATGACGACGAGATGTCCCCTGCTCCCCTGAACCTGCCAGCACTGAAACTGACGCGGAGAAGCCTGGGTCTGCTTGCATCGGGGACCGGTGAGTAGCATAGCTAGGAACTGGTCGCCCTCCTGCAGGAGCCCATAGCTTTTCCCCGCTGTGTCAAACAGCACGCCTTTCCGTACTCACGCTCTGCTTCTGCCCACAGTGGAGGCTGCGCTTGAGTCACGGAACTATGTTCTTCTTCATTTGTGCACCCAACTGAACTGCCTGATTCCCTGTAAGAGACTCCCCTTTTTTGCCCGTTGGCACCAGCGTGTGCAGGTACTTTTGAGCACAAGGCTCCACTCTTCGTAGGGCTTGGACTTCCTTTTAGTTAGGTGCCTCTGAAGGCGGACTGGGTCTAATCATTATTTTGCACTGCCTGTTTTCCTCCCCTTCTAGGTGACTACACATTTCGTGCATCTAACGCTTTAGACTTGTTTGTATTTGTATATATATTGTATTGGTTTGGTATGTGTTGGTTTACTAGATTTTTATCGGGATTTCTCGCTACGGTCATTGTTGCAAAGGCCTTGGAATAAATGTGTATATATTTTTAATATAACACCTGTTTGGAGTAATTTGTAAGTGTCCTTGCTTTGTGCGCTCATTGCGGGCTTTCAGTCACCCTCACCCCTCTTGAGACCTAGTCTTGACCGCCGCGATCACTACCCTGATTGGTCTGGCTTGTCCAGAGGTTACCCTGTTCCAAGTAATTAGGTTGGCCTTCTGAACTTCTGCACCGCCAGGACAGAGTTCAGAAATCCGTCTTAACAATGTCTTCTTCTGCCCCCATGCAGCTGGACCAGCTCACCTCAGGCCAACGCACTGAAAAAACACCCCACACAGTGACACTATGCCCACCAACACCACCACGCCGTGTGCCCCCCTGAGTGTCATGCAACAACTGCAAGCAATGACTCACCAGCCTACCATAACCATGTATCCCTCTGCACCCATGCAGCTGGACCTGCTCCCCTCAGGACAACGGACTGAAAACTGAAAAACATCCCACAGCGTGACACCATCCCTGCCCACAACACCACCACTGTGTGCCCCCCTGAGTGCCATGCAACAACTGCAAGCAATGACTCACCAGCCTCCCATCACCATGTCTGCCTCTGCACCCCTGCAACTGGACCTGCTCACCTCAGGCCAATGCACTGAAATACACCCCACACAGTGACACCATCCACACCCACAACACCACCACTGTGCAACCCCCTGGTTGCAATGCAACAACTGTAATTATTTTCGGCACCATTTTAAACATAAGTATCAGAGTGCCAGCTATCCTGAGTGAAACATCAGAGGGAATGAAACACCAGATTTTCAGAATATGCATTTGCACCCATTCCCATGTTGGACAGCAATTAGCATGTCAGGACTGCTATGGACCACCACCACAGTACCCTCTGCCATAACCCTTTACAGGCATAGTGAACCATGTCTCGGGCCATGTCACACACGCTCATGCAACATCTCCACAACAGAGTGCATGAGAGGTGCAGGTGGCATGCACAATGCAATGGGATCACACTTCAGCTGGTGTACTCTGGCCCTCACCTATATAGTGCTACATGCTTTGGTTTGGTTCACCAACTTTTACATGTTGGTCTGTGTCACAAGATGAATAAGGTGGGTAACCAACATCACTTCAGACCCCTGACACCCTTCGTGGACCTTCCCATCAGGCAGTGCTATCTGGTCGGGATACACTGTGGACAGCCCACCTCAATTGGCAGTCACACATTGAGCTTTGGCCTCTTTCCCCTGTCACTGCCCTGGTGACCCCTGAAAGACACAGGGATGGTTGCCAGGGGAGTATGTGCTGGTGGTCAATTACCCTTGGCCACATGGACATGTTGAAACTGGCACCATGGGATCAGTAACACCCTTCATGAGAGTGGATAGCCACCTACTCCCTGGGCCTTTCTCAGCAAACCTGGACAAAGTTGTGGTACACCACAACAGAGGTAATTTTCCCTAAGTTGGCTGGATGTACCCAGTGGCAGCCCTGCAAGCAATCTGTTGTGTCAACTAAGCAGACTGCCCACCATGCCATGTCCCCACATGTAGATCTCTAGATGGAATCATGACCCCTTCAACTCACTCATTAAAGTACACTTCATTTGTCACTCACAGTACTTGTTGGAAATTGGTCCCACAACCATACCGATCCTTAGACGGGGCTAATTACCTGCTTTGTGTTGCATTCCCAAGTTCCCGACTCAGAAATTAACTGATCCCACCATGCCAGTGGATGCTACTAGCCTAACCCCATCAATGTGGTGTGCTCTGACCGAAGGACTTGGGCCCCCTGAGTTATACTGGATAGTCGGTCTACTGTGTACCATATCTCCTGCACCCACCGCTGGATGTTTATGCAGTGCGGGTCACATCACGCTCCATATGCTGTTACTGAGGGAATCCTGGTCAGTTACTTCATCCCCGCCTAGTGACATGGTCACATTCAGGGTCTCCCCACATCTGTTCTGCAGACATACTGGGTGAGCTGGGCGGGTGCTCAGCCCTGTTGGGGTGTTGCCCCAGCATGGTACCCCTTGTGTTGTCAAGTGTGTGCTGTCCCGATATGCAACACACATCACCTGGAGATTGCTTGCCTGATGGGCATGGTTGTGAAGCCTGCACCCCACAACCGTCCATGCTGGCAGCTTTGGAACACCACAGACAGCAACATGTGGCACAGGCAGCTGCCAATGGGTTGGGGAATGTGCATTGGGGGGTCCAGTCCACTACCACCAGGTGCATGCTGTGGGCATAGTTCACCTGATCGCACAAGGTGTGAAACTGGGATGCCAGGTGGCCCCAGAAAAAAAGTAACTGCACCAGGTGCATGGATCCAGTGACAATGCCGATCAGGGTCTCAGTTTAGGGGGACAAAGGTAATAGGAATGCTGTGACAGCCCCAGTTGCACCTCAGGGAGGTCTCTGGGGGAATTCATGTGAAAGTGATCCTCATAATGGTGTAGCCTCAGGAAGAACCCAGAGCTGCAACAGTCACAGACGTCGGACAGAACCTGCAGAGGCTGGGGGGAGGCAGTGTCAGCCATCCAGGCCGCATGATGAGATGGACCCTTGCCCTTTTCAGCATCTACAGTATGGAGTCCAACAAGAACATATTGCAACACAACAAACATGTTCCCGGTGCACTGCCCTCTAAGTCTGCTTAGTGTCCTCTGTGGCAGCATGATAGCCCTTCACATGTTGACGGTGGCCTGGGCTGGGACAGGCATATGTGTGCCATGTGCAAGACCACCAGCCCAATCAAAGATCCAACTGGGTGAATTACAAATGCAGCAACTGTAACATATGCATGTGGATCCAGACTCACCACGGCTACTGACACCAGACTTGTCCCCCAATGATTCTCCATTAAAGGGTGTGAACTGAACACATTGCATTCACAGGGATTCAAATGAATCTGGTGACATTGATTCAAGTCACCACCTACCCAAATTGGGAGTGGCCAATTAGCATGCCTGCTGCTTTCCCTGGATGTGGTGGCTGTTTGTCAGGCTCACTCACATGAACTGAAACATGATACACCCTTACCTTTGAGCACCATGGTTGGCGCAGGAGGTTGACTGGTCAGACATCATTATGTATGTTTGCCATCACAGGGAGGTGCAAACTGAATAAGTGTAGCTACAGTCACTGAAGTGGCCAAGATGTGCCATAAGTCTGATTAATACATATATCCAAGGAGGTCAGCGTCTGCTGGCATGTATTAGCTGTACATCCATGATGGGAATCAACATAACAGAACCATCCATCAAAGGGTATATCACTAAATCAATGAGCCATTTACACTGTCACTGTGCTAGCCATGTGTACAAATATGTGTATTGCTCACTCGTTGAGACAAGCATATGCCACTGGCTGGATCCTCGCAGTAGCTGCACCTGCCTGAGTGTATCAATCGAGGTGCCTTGCACCCACCTCGGACTGATCTGCACACCCTCTGGGACTTCTGTGGGACCGAAGCAAGAAAGCATGCAAAGCCCCAACACTCAGGGGGGTGGACAGGTCAACCACACATTCATTGGCAGGCCAGCCTACACCGGGGGTTGTGGTGGAAGGGAAGAAACAGACCTCAGGCAGAAATGAAAGTGGGAGGGTTCATTCCACGCACCACCACCTGTGTGTTGACAGGGGAAGTTGGCACCCCACGGAACGGTTGTTCTGAACTTATGCACATACATGATCGGTGTGCAAAGGCTGAACAGCATGGCCGAGAGGGCCCACACTGGGGCCAGTCCAAAGACAAGTCAACTGCTAATTGTTTTATCTCTGTAACTGTAAGCATAAGTGCCCAGATGCCTAAGGTTACGCGCGCTCTATAAATAAATAAACTAAACTAAACTAAACTAGAGAGTGTGAGCACCAATGAATGCACCAAAATTGGAACTCAGGACCAGAGCAATCACTGGCAGTGAACTAAACACATTGCCACCAGAGTACATTAGGCACTCTGGATACAGGGGTTAGACTGGCCTGGGCTGCGGACACAAGGTGGGGCATTGATGGCAACCATACAAGTACAGAACACCCACTGTCAGGTTGCCCGGGAGACAGTGGAGTACCCTTGGATGCAGGGGAGGGAAAGGGAAAGCAAGGAAGGAGGGGAAAGGCTGAGGTGTGAAAGTACAAGTGGGGGAACAGATGGGAAGGAGGAAAGAGGGCAAGAGGGACAGGTGAGAGAGGGAACAGAGGCAGCTGGAGAGCAGAGAGAGAGAGTCGGAGTGGGGATCTAGAGGAGATTTGCTGGTGGGCAGATGAGGGGAGAGACGGTGCTGTTACAGTGGGTGAGTGCTGACAGAAGAGGGAACAGTGGAAGACAGTCTGACTTGGCGGAGGAAAGACACAGGTTTTGAGGGCCTCTCGCAAGTAAAGGTGGTCAACCACTTGGGGATGCCAGGTTTTCTCTTCACCAACAGGCTTTTTTCTCTTGTGCTTTACTTAATAAACTTGCATACTTCGCTGTGCCTGGTATACTCTCCTACCAGGGATTTCTTTTCATGTGCTTCATTGAACACACTTGCAAACTTCACTCTGCCTGTTATACTCTCCTGCCAGGGCTTTATCATACGTTTCTCTTGACACACTTGCAAACTTGATTCACAAAAGTATTTGGTGGGGGGTTCACACTTAATGTCCGCCTGCTTTCATTATAATTTCTTGGTTTCCCTCTTTACCAATACTCATTATAAATTCTTTGGCTTACGTCCTCATTGCAAGATATTACCCTTTCCCATATTTTATAACAGTAGTGTGCATATTTTTAATACAAGTTTATGAATCCTGATATCTGACTTCTTGCAGTCTCTTTGTTCATGTGCAAAATAATGTTTTCCATGTTATCCAAATGCATTTCTTCTATGATAGGATATGGCATTTATAATGCGCCTATACACGTGTTTCAAGGCATGACGAGGCAAGGTAGGGGAAACAGAGGGAAGACAAAGACAGCGATCCTACTAGACCAGGTGACATTGAAATCGCGCACGTGTGGGGGAAGGGGAAAAGTGCACAGGGAAAGGGGAGAGGGCAGTGCAATTCATAGGATAACAGTAAAATAAATAGAGCACATAGATAATAATTAATAAATAAAAGTGTGGCCAGCTGGTGGAGGTGCACGGGTAAGTACAGACATCCGGTGTCAAGTGCTGGTAGGGGCTGTAGTGATACAGAACAGTCCCAGAGTGCAAGAGTTGCCGGGGGGGCAGTGCAGGTGTGAAACTGGCAGGAGGGGACCTGGGTCTGGGATCAGAGGGTAGCCAGGTAGCCTTTTCTACATGTGTCACTTGCAGAGACTTTGCCTCCCCTGTCTGCCTACACACATACCTTCCTTCCTTCCTTTCTGCAGGCTAAAATTCACTCGCGCATTCTATATGACTCACAACAATCTCTGATATCTCTGATTTGGCTCCTAAAAGGGCATTCCCTTACAGCGCGTTGAGGCCATTGCAATGGGAATAATAACATACAAGATTGAATTCCATTGCATTACTATGCCACAAGAACATGGAGTGGTCCAAGTGCAGTTGGTACTACATTGCGCTGTCCTCTTGATATGCAACTGAGTGTAATGTACCAGGGAGTCCTGTAAGGGGTTACAGAAATTGATTCAACAGCAGTGCTCCCAGTTGTGCATGTTGGATTAGAATATGTGGCAGGTGAAATTCATGTTGGAGACAGGCCAGAGGAGTTGAGGTAAAATGTTCAACGTTGGACTGGTAGGGGTGTACACTAGCAGGCACAGCCTGGGGTAGTGAACAGAGGTGAGTGGGGGTAGTGAGAGGTATTGGGATTTGAGGAGCAGTATGGGGTAGTGGGCGGAGGTGAGTGGGGTTAGTGGGACGTGTCAGGACTTGAGAGGGCAGCCTGGGGTTAGTGGGCAAGGTGAGTGGGGGTAGTGGGAGGTGTCAGGACTCGGGGGAGGGGAGCCCGGGATAGTGGGCTGAGGTGAATGGGGTGGTGAGTGGTGTAAGCACTTGAGGGGGCAGCCGGGGGTTGTGGGCAGAGGTGGGTGGGGGTGGTGGGAGGTGTCAGGACTTGAAGGGGGCAACCTGGGGTAGGAGGCAGAGGTGATTGGCGGTAGTGGGAGGTGTGAGCAATTGAGGGGGAAGCCTGGGGTAGTGGGCCAAGCTGAGTGGCAGTAGTGGGAGGTGTCGTGGCTTGAGTGGGCAGCCTGGGCTAGTGGGTGGAGGTGAGTGGGGTAGTGGGGGTGTCAGTAGTTAAGGGGCAGCCTGGGGCCATGGGCTGAGGTAAATGGTTGTGGTCGGTGGTGTGAGTACATGAAGGGGCAGCCTGGGGTAGTGGGCAAGGTGAGTGGTGGTAGTGGGAGGTGTCATGACCCTAGGGGGCAGCTCGGTAGTGGGTGGGGGTACTGAGAGGTTTCATCAGGACTTGAGGAGGGCAGCCTGAGATAGTGGGCCGAGGTGAGTGTGGTTGGTGGATGGTATGAGCATGTGAGTGGTCAGCCTGGGGTAGTGGGCAGAGGTGAGTGTGGGTATTGGGAGGTTTCTGGACTTGAGGAGGCTGCTATAACTTAGGGGTGATGGGCTGCAGTTTTGCTGGGATGATTCTTGAACTTAGGGGTGACCGTGCTTAGTTTGGGTGCTGCTTGAACTTAGGAGTGATGCTATGTAATGTGGGTGCTGCTTGAACTTAGGGGTGACGGTATGTATTTGGATGCCACATTGAGTTACGGAGACGGTTTGTAGTTTCGCTGCAGTACTGCCTTGAGTTATGAGTAATGGTTTGCAGGTCGCCGGGCTGCAGGATGGTGGTGCTAAATCAGGCACATAGGTTATTTGTTGGTGCTAGTTTTTGTTAGCATGGGGGTGTGTTGAGGGCGTTCCGTGTGCAACTTGTTGCACTGGGTCTTATTTTGCACTTTAGAATCCAGCTGTTTGGGGCTAATTCACAGAATGTGTAGCGTGGAGCAAAGTTTTGCACTGCACACATGTATTTTGCACCAGGCCTAATTCACAGTTCGTAGCAAAGTAACTGTGCACTGCAAAAGTACTCTTTGCACTGCGCGAAATGAGCCTAATTCACACAAAAAGCACTGAGTCTGTAAAACATACATCCTGGCCATTTTTGCGGCTTTTAGCCACTTGATTACTAAGTAAAACATCATCCCAGCATAATGGCCTGCATTTTAGAATTTACTTAGTGTAGGTGAAGACATTTGCACATAAACAGAAACCTATGATATATGTATTCTTCTCATGTCTATTGCGATGGGGGAATGTTAGAAATATGCATCAGCATGTTTCCTTCCACATAATTATAATCATATTATACCAACATGCTTGTTAAAGCCGAGATGATGCAGCAAACTAAATTATCTACGACAAGTAATCTGCAGAAATCCAATCGAATCCAAAGTGATCTAAACAAATCCAAAAGTAATCCAAGGTAGTTTGAAGTAATGTGTAGTAATGCAAAAAGTAATTTGAAGTAATCCAAAATAATAAAAATGTGTATAGGTCATTTTATCTTTATATACAAAGCGGAATGTATGTATGTACGTGTGTATCTTTGTCCCGCTAAACAAATCCACATTTTGAACCCACTGCTATCAAATTTTTGCATGGATTCCTCATTTGTCTGGGACAAGAGTGTAGTATTTTTTTGGATGCAAAAATTCACTTTGTAGACACCCTCAATTACTGATGGTCACCCCGATTCACTACAGTAGGTACTAGAAGGAGACAACATTTTTAAAAGTGTCTGAAGCAAAATGTTCGATGTGTTGGTTATTCGTTTTAAATGTATTCCTACTGTATACAGTTCGAAAGTGTTTATTAAAGTATTTTTAAAGGGACTTTAAAAAAAACTCATGCCACTCCAAATATGGGAAATGGCACGGTTACAGTTTACTTAAGTTCATTTACGAGAAGAGAGCACAATCAATCTTTCTTGGACATTCTCAAATGTGCTGAAGTCATTGAGTGACTGAAACATGCTGCACAAAAAATGAACATCACTTGGAAAACCTCCATCTGATGCAAAGCGAAAATCAATATCAATAGCTTCCGAAACACAATAACAAACAGCAGCATGACTTGCCAACCAGAGGACAAGAGCAACTTTCTCAGGGCAAATGAGATGCCACAGCAAACTGAAGCAAGACTTACTGACAAGAGGACAAGAGCAACATCCTCCAGGGCACATGCGACCCCAGAGCAAACTGAAGCAAGACTTGCCGACAAGAGGACAAGAGCAACATCCTCCAGGGCAAATGAGACACCACTCGATCAGGACACAGGCAACGCCAGGTACCCCAGCTAGTTGTTAAATAAAAACCTATTTGTCAGCTACTGGATCACATAAAATCCATGTTCAGATGGTTGCTACTGGATGCAGTTGCTGACCTAGGAGTTTTTGTATGTATCATGAACCGTTTTGGAGGAAGTTAAATTGATGATCATTGTCCCTTCCTTGCACTGCACTAACTCCATCTGCATCTTTTCCTGCCTTTTCACCACTACCTCCTTTCCTCCTTCCTTGTTTTATATACTGCAGTGTGCTTAGCTTCCATCTTGCGGCTCCAACAAAACCCTCCTGAAATTGTTAGCATACAGAGATTTGAAATGATAAACAAGAGATCACACACAGACAAATGATTTGGTAGGTTCGTGGGGTTAAAGATATTTTTTCTTCGTCTTAATTACTGTGGTAACACATATACATTTATGGAAAAAATAAGATGTGAAAGCAGCCTCACAAATGAGTTGTGCCTAGGTTGTAAAGAAGACATTTTCAAGCACAATTCCACAGTAGACGTTCCAAGTAAAATTAGGCTTTTATATTGCACTTCATTCCCGAGTCAATCCTCTAAGCATGGGACCGGGTATCAAACCCATATTGCTAAATGTTGTTTTGCTTCCAACACAAGCACGTTGCCCAAGAGCTATTCTCCCACCGTACAGGGCATTAATATCACACACCTTACTCAAATATTCCATGAAGAACTAAACATGTATTTATGTATGCATTTCAATGTTGTATACAACGTTATTGGGGTATTTGAGGCTGCACATATCACATGACGGTGTCAGCTCCAAATGTGAGGTTACACTCTTTTTATATGTTGTCTATCCCAAACTATTTTTTTTTTAATCATAGTGGCACTAGAGACTGCACTTGACATTTGAAAGCCAAAACCTAATGGAATTACTGATGCTTGATTTGAACCTATGACTGGTGTTAAATATTTGTATAATAGCTCAAGATAATAAACGAAGATTGTAACGCAGCCATGAATGTCTAGCTTGAGTGGAACAAACAAAAAGTAAGGTTACCTTTGGAGACCATGTGATTCAGACTCTTCCCCTATAAACGAAATTCTTCAGACAGTGTAGAGGTTCCATACTAATCAGACTCTCATGACATATGCAAAACATTCATATTCAGAGGGGTCCAAAAGACATTGCGCCTTTGGTGTTCCTCTCCTCACTTACAGGTCAATAATGCTGCTAGATGATAATCAGGAGCTGCTTGTCCAAGGCTGCGTTGGAAGTTATGTCACCATTGTACGTGAGGCAGCATCTTCAATATTCAATACAAGCTCCTTCTAAATCCTTATCCCACCAGTGACAAGATCTGAGCACAGGCAGTTATTTTATTCCCTCTCTTCGCAAACTGACACGGCCGTGATTTGCTATTGTTCCGCTGATTGTTATTTTGGCCCTACTGTTGAATTATAAAGGGCTCGTTGACAAATGGTGTAATTTGTTTGTCATCCCCATAGCAAATGATTCAGGTGTGTCATTATAAAAATGGATACGTTCCCTTCAGAAACTGTTTTCCTTGCACGCGGTAATCAGTTCCATTCATTTTGGCAACAGCTCTCCCGTTGACTCTTGCTGACAGCCTGTGTAAACCTTTTCACATCGCTTTAGAATACCTGTCTCCATCGCAGCCCAGCATCCCTGATTTTCTGACATACACAAGGTGCACGTAGCAGCCTGCGCCTTGCCGCACCGCACACGTCTAGGGGATAGCGTTGGCCTGCTAGCAAATGCAATATTTATCAGAAGCTTCAGCAGAAAGTACTCTGGGGGTAGCCTGGACAGTAAACACACTATGATTCATTTCTCAATTTGTTAATAACTCCAGACAAGACTAAAAGAGCGGATTTCAGAGTCTGCAAAAGATGATGAAACTAAATCTAGGACATTTGATAAGATAATGATTGCACCTGCTTGCATTATAACGTAACTTGCAATCACAAGAACGATGAACAACATGAGAACTTTGTGGGGAGTTTCACTAGTAACCCATTTTTTCTTTCCTTTCAGAACCTTTTCATGATAAAACCTGTCAGGAATGAAGTCACTGTGTATTCACATGTAGGGATCCAGAAGAGAAACGGTAGGAAGGCAAAATCCGGTATAAAACCCTGCTCGCTACAGAAATGTTCTATTGGTGCAAGCATATTTGTGCGTGGTATTAGCACTGGGGCAACAATTGCTCTACTGCACATCCATATTCTTTCAATGTGTTTTTACACCAGGGCATTGGAATAATACGTTCCTTGCACTAGTGTTTGTACTGTAGAAGATTGCACCTACACTGTTGGGGATGTCGGCAATGATGCCCTCGATCACAACTGGCTTTGTGCCAACAGAGTTTTGGTATTACAAAAGGTGCAGCAAAGCTGCCACCACAGTGGTGGATCTGAGGACATCTCATTTGCTAAGGGTAGTGTGCATACAAATGTGCTCTTTCCTTTGTTCTCGACATGATTTGGCATTCCATTTACAGGCTCTCATTATGAGGATGGTTGAATTTTATATATAACCTATTTTAAAAATGATTACCTTTGATACGCCCAGCCCCTCCTTTTAACCAAAAGAAGGGGCTGGGCGCACCAGTGACACCAGTGTGCCCCAGCTCACACCCAGCAGGCAGCATTTTCATTCAAGGAGCCTTGTGGTGCAATGCGTTGCCACGGGTTCCTTGAATGAAAGTGCTGATGGCTCTGCACTCGGAAACAGGAGGAGGGCTGGACTGCCCAGGGGCTTCATTCTGGGTAATGGATATTTACTCCGAAAAAAAAGGAGGGTTGGGCATTCCAACCCTCCAACTGTTTCTGAGTACAGAGTCATCACGCAGCCCACACTGCATGGCTGCACCTGCTGCATGCAGGTGTCCGCACTTCGGTTTAGAAAAAAAGAAAAGGCCATGCCTTTTCGTTTCTTCTAATCCGAAGTGCTGACACATGCAGAAAGCTTGTGTAACTGCTCAGCCGCTACACAGGCTGCTTCAGGTGTCAGCATGGCAGGGGCTAGTCGGGAGTGGTCCCGGGCAGGGCCCCGGCTCAAGAGTATTTTCTGGAGACTGCCGGGGGTTGGCCACGGCGGGTCCCGGCCCACTTAAAGCACTGCTCAAGGGGGAAAACACATAAATTCCTAAAATTGAAACAATGCATCTCATTTCTGCTTTTTTCTTCAGTTCAGTGTTCTAGTAATGGATTAATATATCCTGTACTTTGTGCAATACCAGAAGGTACCTGCAAAATATTAGAAAACCTTTTATGAAGCTGAGAATTCATCCTGGGAATTAGTCTTCCTTAGTGTTTATGAGTACTGGGGATCCATTCCCATTATCTGTGTGAGTCATGCATACATCCATTTGCTTTTCCTAATCACTTGTCTTTTTTGAATTTGACAACATATTGTTTTAGCGGTGGGTTGAGGCAGGGTTGGAAGATGAGTTAGTCAGCTGGGTATGAGAGGAGAGAGTGAGAGAGGTCTTCAACAGCCCAACAGGTCTTGCCTGAGGTACTGAGGCGTTGAGGCAGGCTCAGGAAGAGGAACAGAGGTTGGGTTGCTAAAAGATGGGTTGTCAGTGCCTGAGGGGGTTATATTTAAGTGTGAGAACCATCAGAGGAGATCATGTTGGCACAGGTGGAGTAGAGGCGGTGGTCCAAGGAGCAGAAGAGTTGAATGGCTAGATTATAGCTACCATTGCAATTCAGGCTAAGATTGTATTAGCTGCAGATACACATCAAGAATGCCTGCAGAATGTGCTTGACCTTTGGCGATTTAGAGGAGGCGGTGGTATCCCAGCAGCAAAGATAGGTATATCCAAAGTTGCAGAGAGATGATGGTTAGGAAAACAAGTGACAGTAGAGAAGCAAGTGATTGATCCTCATCAGATGGACCAGGAAAAGACTGGGACCACTGCACCATTTCCTGCCCTTGCAGAGAGGGCAAGGCAGGCATAGCTTTCCCTTGATAAGTTTCAGGCAAATCAGGAGATAATCCCACCCAAGAAGCAATCATTTACGGATCTGGGACTACTTCAACTTGTCAGAAGGAAAGACTGTTAGTGGTAGGAATTATGCAACCTCTGCAAAAGAGTGGGTCACTGAAGCAAGAGATGTGCATTGGGCACCAAGTCAATGCTCAGGCTTCTTAAAGTCTAGAACAAGGCAGTGCACAGAGTGAGCACATTGACAGTCTTCAATCTCTGTAATGCAGAACATTGCAGTGGTGACGATGATGTAAGATTGTCGACAAATGTCTCATCACTGGAAACATAATTCAAAGAAACCATTTAGCCAAATCTGCTACCCCAACCCTCTGGGTCTGCCCAGAATCAGCATGAACCAGTGACACCATCCACCAGCAGAACAGCAGAATCATCAGCATAACAGCTGCATCATGTTGATGGTAGATGTGGTGGTGTGGAGACATTTGTGGAGGTGAGTAGTGATTAATTGATTATCTAGCAACTCTCCGTTTGGTAGAGCATGATCCCATGCAGTAAAGGATACCGTGGAGAGGCCCATGCTTCAGTACCTCACTAACCTTATGTGGGTGATGGGTACAAATGGTAGAAAAAGGGAAGACATGCTGAACATGGAGAGTCCTGAAAAAATTACGAAGTGATTTAGCTATCTGGGAAAGCACAGACAAAACAGTCAGAATCTCAAGATTGTGAGTCTGGTTCTAAGAGATTATGAGAGTAACTCTGCACATAAATAGAGACAAAAACATTGAAGTATATCCTCTTGTTTTGAGTGTGGTATGAATACGAGTATAAGAATGGATGGCTCTGCCTGTTGGAAGAGCAAACACAATTGAGGTGGAACCCCCATTTTATGAGTGTACTATTTGCATTTGTAATTATTTGGTACTGAGAGCATTAGAGTAGCTTTGCTCACAGAGCCAGAAAACTGAGGGTGTGAACATAGCTGACTTGCAAACACATCCCCGCCATCTGAATATGTTGAGTAAAAAGTAAATATGTTCAATATGTAATATTGTAAAATTCAATATGTAAAATATGTAATATGAATATGTTCAAGTAAAAGGTCTACTGTTTCATCCTGCCATAGACTTGCACTGTTGTTCATTTTTATGAAAGTGATCCCTCTCATGTGTACATTAAAGAGGCATCTCATGTCATGTGACACAATAGTCCCAGCAGCACTAAATACCCAATCATACTGCACTGAGCTGAGGGGACACATAGCGATTCCAGAGCTCGCTGATCAAGTATAGATGCCCACTCTGACCGCTGGACAAACCAGAATTGCAAGAAATCATTATCACTACCCATTTGCCAGGTTTCAAGAAAAGCATCATCCAGCTTGTCTTTTGAGAACCCCGATGCATAGTTCCATAGCCGCTTAAGGTTTTCAACTTTGTGAAAACTCATTGTGGTGCCACCTGACCTAGTATCAGAAGTTGAGGAAAATAAGTGTGCACTGTCCAATAACCTACAATCACAGAGTCCCAAACTGAGTTGTTAATCACAAACCTTTGGCTCTCTCTTCTTGTTTCATCTGGGTTTACGGCCATCTCATTAGTGTATTCCTACCCATGGGTACCATAATGTCTTGCAAATGACTACCCTTAGATTTTAGTCATCATCAACCACAGTACAATGTGCCCCTTTACTTTAAACCATGGCTAAAGTAAATATGTTAGGAGGTATTGCATATTCCCAATGCTTTAATTATGTCAGAAGGTAGAAAGCAGTTTTAAGGGTAGTTGCCTTGCATCTACCTTGCTATCATGTCATAATCATTTACTGTGTTGGATAATTCTAAATCCATCAGAACCAATTAAAGCACATTACAGATTGGCATAGCATACATGTTAAAACATTTGGTGGCTTATTCTAAGAACTGTGGTAAAGAACAACCATTGTCCAACATTTGCCACTGTGTAGGTGTTTAGTGTAGACCTGTCAGTTGCCGGCTGTAGCTACTGCAGTAGTGATGTTCTGGGTTGCACTTTTTTCGCAGATAATCCAGCATATTGGAGATTGAATTCCACGAAGTCACATTGTATATTTGAGCTCGTTTTAAGGGATGTTTTTGCATGTCTGCATCTTTCATAACATGTAATGGTAGACACGAACAGAGTGGGTGCAGATCTGCAGATACCATCTCATTTTATGGCAAGTACTGTGCTATGATGTGGGTCACCATGAGATGGAGTACATGGACAAAGCAGGGCATGCTCATGGTTTCGGCTATTGTCATGCTAGCTACAACATTTGACTGAATCTCATTTGGCAGAAAGCCTAGTGGTAGAGCACAGGGAGTAAGCCAATGTGCCACAATCTCTTGTACTTTCTGTCAGAGATAACCCCCCTGGTTGGACCTACTGTCAAACCTTTCCATACACTAGGTAGCTTGTAATGAAAGATATTTGGAGGCTGCTGTCATGAGCTTTTCTGATGAGAGGTATAGGATAAAGACCAATTTTTTGATAATGACCATGAAATCCAACCTTGAATATTGGCCGCATATCCATTACTAGGTTGACTTTCTTGCCCTTGAAGTCATTACTGCTTTCAGAATTAGTCATAGAGGCATTGTACTGATTTTTGAATGAAATAGTGCTGGATCAACATTTCACATTGGGGATAAATTATGCCAAAGTGCCATCTTAAGTCACATTTGTCAACAAAGGAGTAGGGGAACTCATGTATTGCCAACATTTCATCACATTTATCATTGTAGAGACAAAGCTGTTCGTGCCATTTCTGATATTGTATAACATTCTTAGGAGCCTCAGCAATTATGGACTTGCACATTGAGTTAGAAATATGTTGTCTGCAGGCTTTCTAAATCTGTGAATTTGCAAGACCCTCAAGTATAATGGTGTGGGATGGTGGAGTAAATGTGTTTATTGCCTGCAGTTGAAGAGTGCGAGGCTGACATGTCACCTTTTCACAAGCATGTCTTTGTTGTTATCTCATGTAGGCACAGAGGGAACAGGGGCCCACATTGGTTCTCAACTCCATGAAAAGATACAGTACCTATTTGAATATATGGGAGGTGGCAAGATGTTGATGATGCTAATTTGATTATAATAAATTCACACACCCGATGTATGGTTAGGGCTGAGATGGTCACTAAACTGTTCTCCTTCTTGAAGTCTTCTCTGTTTAATTTGTAGTGTATATGATATGGGTGGTGTTGACTGAGGTGTTGATGGTATAAATTTGATTGACAGCAAAGCTTTACAAGTGCTAGCATGTGTGTTTTAGACCCTTTCTCACAAATTCTACACTGACATATGATGCATGTCTGAGGCTAGTTGAATGTGCGCAGTTCCTGCACTTGACAATTCCATTGATTCATCAATGCCTCCATGCTCTTGTTCTGGTCTTTCGTCTCCATCTCTATCTGTGGTATCCCAAAAGAAGATGCCTCTGAGTCTTCATCTAGAATGAGGAGAGACAGCATAACTGTGTTATGTTCTTCATTGCCATTGTATTAATCAGAGACGGTGGCGTTTCATCCTTTGTGTATTGCTATCTTTGTTTCTGAAGCAATGTCATATTTTCTCTTTCTTGTCGCACAGATGGTGGGACTTCATCTTCCTTCTCTTCTGCCTCCTCCTACTCCTCCTGTAGATATTCCTCTGTCACCTGGTGCAAGTGTGACAGTGCTGCATGCATGATTACATTTCTTCCCTTTTGCACCATTTTCAATTGAGGTAGATGCCTCTCTTCCTTGCAGAGCCAGAGATCTCTGGTGTGGTCTCAATATGGAACCACACACTATGTTCGTCTCTGCAATTCATACAGTCGCTGCTTGCAGCAGGTGAAAAAAACACCCAACAGATAAATTGCTCCACCAAAGCTTGCCACATTTCCTACCACATTAGGTTAGACCAGTACATTCTGAGATGAAATGTTTTCCACCTCAGCCAAAAAATAAGGACAGTGCCCAACAATGCTTTGTCCATCTGCCCCATCAACAAAAAACACAAACACAAGACAACTGCTTTGATTTGCTCTCCCTAATAAACACAGGTGGGATTCTCAGTGCTTTGGCATTCTCCCCTACCTACAAAACACATATTGGCGTCTCACTGAATTGGCCTTATTCTACACCGATAAGGCACATGCGTGCCTTACACTGCTTTGGCCTTCTTTGCTACCTAAAAACACACATGCCTAACCCTATTATGTGTTCTCCCCACCTACAAAACACAGGCGGGTGTCTCACTAGTGTGGCCTTCTCTTCCACATACAACATAGACATGTGGCATAGAAAAAAGGGCAATTGGCCCCCAGGCTGGCTGGGCTGTTGCCCCATGTGCCAGAGATCCACAATGTAAAAAAAAAAATGAAAAATATGTAATCTTTCAGAATCTAGCTGGCCACAAAGGAACCGAGTGATGCAAAGCCTGATCAAATTCAGTGTAAATAGAGCCAGGCATTTGTCTTGATTTCAGCAAAGATGTAGATGTGCCTGGGTGGGCCACTCACATTGGCTTCCACAGTGAGTGATAGGTAGAGGAGTATAGGTTGCAGAGGCATGTGCATACCGCCCAGTGGAAATGTATGCATTTAAATAATGGATTCTGTGACCCTGGATGGTAATGTTGGCAACACAGCTCCCTAGCTCCCCAAACACCATTAGTCTGTTACAATGCATAGCAGCTCATCACAACACTTACTTGCCAAGGAAGTAAGGGTCCATAGCTTATTAGAGTTTGTCCTTGGTATGATTCTGTACGAATCCTTCCCCTATGTTCTGGTGAATTTCTTGATCACCACTGTGTTCATACAAAAAGAGTTTAATAGCACCCTGAATTTCACCCATGGATGTTACTTATATAGTAGTTTTAGAAATGGACTCAGTTGAAAAACACATCTAGAAAGATATACATGCAGGCATTCATTATAAGAAGACTACAAACAAAGGGGTCATTCAGAGTTGGGCAGATTTTGTAATACTGCTGAAGAAAGTTACCAGCTCTGCCCTACTCAAGGTTTACCACCATGGGATGTGGTACTTTCTGCAATACCCCTGGTGCTATTTCAGAAATACCACCTCCGATGGTGGGGAAGTAAAAAGGTTTTTTAACATTGTCTACATTATTTTCAGCATCAATGTGAAGGGAGAAGTGGCTCATACCACTTCTGTTGATTTTCTATATGCACACAAGGGTAAATCTGGCCCTTTTATGCATAATATAGGTGAGGTGGTGAAGCAGAAATGCCCACCTTTTTACTGCCTCAACACAGACCTTTGTGAAACATTTTTCACTCTATTGAAAGGAAGCACCAGTGCTTCCGTTATGTACAGTAAAAATAAAGATTCAATGAATTTGGGGCCAGTTTGGATTTTTTACCTCCACCTTCAAGGTGCAGGTAAAAATATGTTGATTTTCTACGCAATGTCTGCCTAAAATACCACTGCCAGTATTCCAATGGAATGCTACCAATAATATTTGATCAAACTCTAAATTGTGTGGACGGTAAAATCAATTGTATTTGCCAAATACTGATGATTTTACTTTTACCAGCCAACTCTGATCAACCCCCTGAATCTGTGATTGTTTTCCATTTTATTGTCTAACACACTCTTCTCTTCTGTGACCAAGAAAAACACTGATGCAAATCAACGCCAGATTGAGATATATAGATAGAAAGTCACATCAAAACAGATACATCCTTCCACCTATATTTGACACTGTCACAAATAAACTCAAACGCATCACCCCAGTGACAGAAACTGAAATACACACACACTCCACCTTATTTGAAAACACACATAAATATAATAGGGCTGCTCTTGCTCCCTCTCCTTCACCAGTTGCAAGGCATAGTCCCCTGCAGTTCTCTTCTCTCTGCTTCTGTGGGTTAAAATATGCAGCCGACTTTCCCAAAAAGTGCTGCTTGGTAGAAAAAAAAAGCCACGCTCCGTCACTCTCTTTCGCTCTGCACTGTCCAAGTGCAGACCCTATAGCCACAAGTGCCAGCAACGCCCCGTCCACAGCTTCTTGTCTTGTCTGGCAGAGAATGACTGACAAATCAAGGTGGTCTACTGTCTAAATGTAAGCAATGGAAAGTGGTGAGTTGCAAGGAATGGGATGTGTGTGATTGGCAATTAAAGGCAGTGAGTGGCAAAGAATTTAGGAACATATGTTTCAATTACTACTTCTCTTATATTTTTACAGGTTTCTTTGTCTTGTGCTTTGGACGTACACACAATTGTACAGACCAAGTTTATAATAAGAGTACGTTTTCATTATAATTATAATCTCAGTCTGTTTCTCAATGATTTACCTCAGGATAAAGATGATTAATAGGCTTTCCCCTTGTAGATACATTGGTGCTTTGAAAACCAGATGTATTGAACAGTATACTAGTTTAGCCCTTAAATACCAACATAGTTAATTTGTTTTTGTTCCTAATCTTGAAGAAGGAATAGGAGAAGATGATGTCTCCCCTGTTTTATGAATTAGAAGCTGTGGAACCCGGAAGAGAGGACTGAAATCCCCACCTTCCACATATCATACATTTTGTGATCCTGAGCAAATCACTATTCATCACTGTGCCTTATTTTCTTTAACTATCTTTAGAGAAATCCTCACTAATATGGGTTTATACTCTACAGTGTTTTTAGAAAATTCATTCTTTTTTTATTTTATTATAACTTAAAATGGTTTACAACATTGAAAACCTTTAGTCCGAATGAACGTGCATTGTGCAAAGGTAAACATTTAAAACATTTAAAACTTAATAAGACCAGACAAAACAAGACTCTCGTTAAAAAAATGTCCTAAATCATGTTTCAACATTGACCAGCGTGTGCAGTTTCTAATGTTCCGATGAGATTAGATCTAGTTACTCCAGAGCTCTTCTTCTGATCTCATATTATTTATGGCACATGTTCTCGACAGTCTCTTTTCTGCATTTTTTATGGTCTTTATGTCCTATTGTTCTTCCTGATCCCTTGCTCGAGATGCTACCAATTTTGCTAGTGCCAATATAATGTGAGTTTTATCTGCTTCAATTAGAATCAGCCACCATGCATTTGCTGACCGTGATCCATACTTTGTGATAATGGGTTCCATTTCTTGAGTTCTTTCCCTATGCAACCCAGGGCAGCTAATTACTAGATGTTTTAATGAGTCTGCCTCATTAGGTTGTTGACACAGACTGCATGTACAGGCATTTTGGTGGTCCTTTCTTCTTTCTACCCATCTGGATGGAGATTTGATGTTTAGCCGGAATCTCATATATTGCATTCTCAAGAACCAGTTCAGGAAGATTTGTATGTATTTGGGTATTTCATTCAATTTACGTCCCCCAGACCAGAAATCCTCTTGATGTTTGTATTTATAAATCTCTTCCTGTGTGTTTATCCAGTCATCAATATATAGTTTTTTCTTGATCTTCTCTGGTTCTTGGACCAATGTTTCTTCCATTTCATTTAGGTCTGTCAATGTTAGCTGGCATATGGTTTACCATTCCTTGAGAAGTTTTTCTTTTGGATCTTCATTGCCTTTTTTAACATCTGCAAGGCTCCTTTTGAGTTTTCCTCAATGCATTTCCGATAAAAGGATATTGATTTCCATCTAGCAATTGCTTGTGACGATGTTAACGCCAGTTCTCTTCTCAATATGGCAAATGGTGTACATTTTGGCAGGCCCTGCACCGTGCACCAAAGATACCTTCCAGCTTCGACCAAATATTCTCATCCAGCATAAAAGATGTGTCTGCCCCTTAGGTTAGAATTGTGGCCAGTTTCAGGCTGTAAAAGTAGATTAAAGTATCAGAGAGAACCTGCAGTATTTTTTTAGGATGTCTTTTCCTAACGCCACCAGATTTTTCGCTTTATTACGAAGCCCTTCAGTATCAGCCAACTTTGGAGGAACAAAAATGAGTTTGTGGGAAGGCATTATCCATGTCTGATGTAAACAGGTTGTAAAGCACTGGTGCCAACGGGCATCCTTGTTTAACCCTGATGTTTATTGGGATAGATTCGGACAAATACCCTATATTATCCAATTTAACTTTGATTGACATATCTTTACTAAGGCCTTTGATGTTATTCAGGATAATCTTCGGACACCTCCGTGCCTCAAGTTTTTCCCATAGCAGCGATCTTTTAATTGAGTCAAAGGCTTTCGACAAGTCTATAGGGCCTCATTACGAGGTGGGCGGTAAGGGTTAACGGGCACCGGTAAGGAGACCGGTGCCGGTAAACCCTTACCGCCCTATTCTGAGGTCCCTTAGCGGGAGCCACTAAGGGACCAGGGAGCTAATAACGGGCCCGCTATTAGCGGGCCCGTCCCATTGAGACCTATGGGGGCTCGAATGGAAATGGGGAATGGTTCTCGGAATGGGGACGTACCGGGTCCTCCAAGGTTGAAATGACCCGGTAAGTCCCTATTTCGAGAACCCGGAATGCGGTAAGGGGGTAGCCATGGTGATAATAGCACCATGGCTACCTCCTACCTCATAATGAGGCCCTATAAATGCTATATAGACTTTTTTACCTTTGCTTTGTACTACTTTTGCTTTTAAGAGGTTTAATATACAGATGTTAGCAGAGGTGCCAATACCTTTTACGAACCCCGCCTGCCACTTATTGACTCGTTTTCTCACTCCATTGTGCAAAGCTTTTAACAAAATTGACCAAAGATATTTTCTGCCACATTGAGCAATGCAATTGGGCAGTAGTTGCCCGGGTCCGTTCTAAGTCCCTTTTTAAAGAACGGGACAACTACCTGCGTCTTCCATGTCAGAGGAATTTGTGCCATTGTCAGTATCCCTCTATATAGATGGTGGAGAAAAATGGCCCATAATTCCAGATTTTGTTTCAGCTGCACATTAATCAGCCCATCCGTCCCTGGCGTCCTGGAGTTCTTCAGCTTCCTTATTAGATCTTCAATTGCATCTTGGTTTGCCATTGTTTTTTATGTATCTTTAGCCAATTTTGGTATCTTTGTTTTAATTTATGTATTCCCTCAGCTTTGTGAACATTCATTATAATTTTAACAATTTATGTTAAGCATACTGGTGGGGATGCAGGAAAAAAATAGAGGGTCTTATGTTGAGGGTACACAGGTTGCAGGTATGAGTTTTGTGTTGTGGGCTGGGGAGACAGGAAGCCGGTATGGGTCTTTTGCCATGCCAGCTCATGTTTGGCTTTAATAGAAACCCCAACCCCTGGTTCAGCAATAGCTATGCTCTCCCAATGAATTCTCTAGCTGTGCCACCTCTTTACATTGTTCTAAAACTAATGATGGGTTGGGATGGGAGGAAAAGTATCCTTCTATCAAATTGCAAACTGCAACACAATGAAAACTTGGCTCAAATCCCAGTTTTCCCATTTCACCAGTTATATTTTCCTGGTGAAATAATTGTTCTATGTTTGGTAAGTGGGAGAATTTCTAGGGATCCCAGCCTCTAAGAAACCACAACAATAACTGAAAAATATGTTGCATAACAGGTAGTAGGAGAGTAATGTTAATAATATCTACCATATATAAATGAGAATGAGTGGGAAGGGGAGAGGTTGGGATTGAGTTTACTTGTTCTGTAAGTTGGGGCACCTGAACTGTGGGTTTGGGCCATTACATCAAAAAGCTCCCCAGGCCAAATGCTGCCAGTCCTCCCTTGCCTTTCACCCACTTCTTTCTTCCCCATATCCCATCCCTACCACTTCCTTCATACTCTCCGTACCCCAACATCTGCTAGTGAATTGACACCTATCCTGAGGAATGACAAGCTCTACTGCACCCCTACCTTGTTTGCCCTGCAGACAATCAAGGATATGACCCTTGTCACATGCTGTCATCTCTCCCCCTCTTCAAATTCGTGCTCTTCCTAGGAATCTTTCTTGTCCGCTTTAAGGCGGTCACTCTGATACCAATCTTAACGTAATCCTTGGCTGTCTCCAACAATCCTGTCAACTATTGTCTTGTAGACCTCTTCCCTCACTACTCTCAAATCTTCAAGTGTCTCATCTTTTTTAGATCTCTTCCTATCTTGATACTAACAACCTCACGGCCTTTCTTCAATCTGGAATTTTCATTTGGCGTTGTGTTGAGTCCACCCTTACTGACACCTGCAACCTTCTGACCCCTGCTCACCACTGTAAACTATTCCATATCTATATTGATGGTTCAGTTACCGTTCATACTTCAGATCACTCTTCTCATTTTTGTAACCTCGCTAACCTTTTAATCCATGGCACTGCCCTTCACTATTTTGTCTGTTACCTTTCTCATGTGCCTCCTCCATCTCTTGGAACTCTGCATCTTCTGATCCAAACTCTCTTCTTGTTGACATCCCCCAAGCCTATGCCCTTAGCCACTTACTCAACAATTTCCACACTTCAGCCAACCAATCTCTATCATTTGGTTCTTTTACCACTGATTTGTTGATTTCACTCTGCCTTGAAAGGCTTGCATGCCCGCTAGTCTTGACTTTTAATTGTGTCTGCTTTCTAGGCTTGTAAGGCAGGCAGCATTCACCATTACAATTAATTGCTGCTCAACATGCTCCCCTGTCAGGCAGCGTTTAATTTCACTTGTGAACGCTGCTTGTCGAGTGCTTGGTAAACAGCATTCACAGTTACAATTAAACACTGTCCAGCAAGGATGGCAGGCAGTGTATGGAATGGATCCTTATGGGTTCTGCCTGCTTTATGCTGGTGAATAAATCTGGCATATTCCATAGTGAAAACCAGCATTTGCCCCAGCATGAACATTGATCCCGGAGCAAATTCTCAAGCATGTAAGCTGGTAAGATAGCTCAGAGGGTTGAGCACTCGCGTTTGCGATCTCAGTGTGATCTGCAGGTTGCAGTTTCGAATCCCAGCACGGCCAACTCAACCTTTCATTTTTCCAAGGTCGATACATGAACGCCAACTTTGGTTGGGTGATATTGGCCCTCATTACGACCCTGGCGGAAAGCGACTGACCGGAGCGCCACAGCGTAAATAGCGTTTCCGCCATTGCACGAAGGAGCAAAGTGCGGCCCATTCCGACCCATCGGGCACGAGCACCACGGCATGGCGGAAGTGCAAAGTCCGCGATGGCGGAAATGACCCCAAAACGGCCCACACCGCCGCCGTACGGCGCCCTAGGTGCAATACCGCCACCCCTCTTAGCGGTCACCGCAGTGTGCGCCTACCGGAAAGTACGGTGGCCGGAAATATACGGAAACGGAAGTTAAAACATGGGCCCGGAACGGGAAACATCCCGGCGTACACCTATAAATACACCAAAACCACACAACCACTAAAATCACTACCCTGAAACACACCCCAACCCGTCAACCACCCTAGCGAAACCAAGAAAAATGGGAAAAGTAGCGAAGAAAGCGTGCGACCGCAAGCGGCAGGTCCACTTCTCCCGTGAGGAACTCACCATGCTAACAGAGACCCTCCAGGAGAATGCTGCCGTCGTCTTCTCCACGCAAATGACCAGAACGGCACTTGCAAACAAGAAGGCCATATGGGCTCTGGTGGCACAGCGGGTAAGTGCGGTGGGGACCGCACCCCGCACCCCACAGCAATGCCGCAAGCGATGGGACGACCTGCGGATACGCGTCCGCAGCATACTCTCTGCCAACCGCAACATTGCCACAGCCACCGGGGGAGGTCCTGAATCACCCATCAAGTTGACCCCCTGGGAAGAAATCTGTGCCTCCACCATCGGAATGGAGAGCATAGAGGGAGTCGGAGGGATGGAGAAAGGAGTGCAGACATCCGAAGATTCAGGTAGGTGGGCCAAATAAAACAATGCCAAATCCACAAAGTCCATCCATGTGAAGTACCATGCGTCCACATAGTGCAACAGAAACACATGTCCAGGAGAACGTCCACACACATCGGCCTGCAAGCGTACGTTAAAACCCACAATAAATACATAAATAATTAAAAACCCCTAATACACGCACTACACGTGCAGCAGGCACACCCTAACTGCAGGCTGCCAGACAACTGCACCCTCACTCCACACACAAATCAAAGCACCTCCAAGGCCCCAACCCAAATCACCCTCAGGTACCACCCCAATGCATGTGATACAATGCCATTCCAATTCCCACAGACCCATCAATAACCCTCGCCCTCCTTTACTCCACCACAGGGTCCGATCCAAACGACGAGCTACAGGACACCCCTACCAGCACACCTGCAAAGAGGGCCAAGACCAACGGCCAGAGACCCTCCACCTCAGCTGCACGCATCAAGACACGGCAGCAGCACAAATCAGGTGGCAGCACAGAGGAGGGAACATCAACAGGCACCCCAGCAGCCAGCATGCCCACAACACCACCACCACAGGTCCCCCCAATGGATGCCACAGAAGGCACTGCCTCTGGTGGCAGCAGCACCATAGGTGACACCCCATTGATGGCAGCATGCTCGGACACAGAAAACGGGGATGCCGAAGTCAGATCCATCCATGACCTGTCCCAATCCCCCTGTCTGTTCCATCCCGTACAACATGAGGATACCACGCAGGGGCACCCACCAGACGACGACTGGCCATCCCCCACAAGCCCTGTGGCAAGGCAACATGAGGACAACAGCCCCTCTGTGACACCCCCGCAAATGGCCATGGCCCAGCAGAGGCAACAGTCCCTCGACCAGTTGATCGAACAACAGCAGCAACTGGCCACACTCCTCAAGGACCATGCCGATGAATGTGGGGGCACTAAGGCAGACATAGAAACATCAACTGAGACACTTAGGGCAGAAATGGAGAGAGGTACAGAGACGCTAAGGGCACAAATTGAGAGAAGCACCGAGAGCCTGAGGGGGGAACTGCATGCGACGTCCAAAGACGTATGTGCCGAACTTGCCGCAGTGCGCCGTGTGCTCACTGAGCTCTCGCAAACCCTTAGGGACATGCATGGACGTGAGCAGGCAGACACATCATCCGTTGCAAGTTCCGTCCAGGGCAGCCCCCAACGTAGATCTGGGAGGAACCTGCGCTCCACAGGCAGGGGTGCCCCTGATACCCGCAGAGGGGGCATGCAATAGCGACAGCCCACTTACAATGAGCATCTTTGGACACTGGTGTTCGGGGGGGAGGTAGGAGGGTGGAGGGGGTGTGTTGGGCTCACTTGGGTGGCGGGTCGATAGGGTGTTCAACATGATATCACATATGACATAAAAAGTGCACGATCAACCAATGAGAAGTGTGGACATTGATCTTTGTGTACTAGGCCATCATAGGCGTACAGTCCATATTGTGCATGTCCCAGACACACGCAGTGCCACGAGTCCCGTGTCCATGTATCAGCCACCAGGCGTGAGTGCTAGAAGCATACATCAATGAGATGCTGACGAATGTCACGGGCCTCCGGTGCCTCGCAGACTCCATGAGGTGCTGCCACATCCCCACCCTCATCATGACCATCATCAGGTGCTTGCAGTTCTGCGTCAGGGGGCATGGGCACATTTCTACGTACGCACATGTTGTGGAGCATGACACATGCCATCACCATCTTTGCAACCTTCTCATGGCGGTACAGGAGTGCCCCGCCAGACCTGCTGAGGCAGCGGAAACGGGTCTTCAGTAGGCCGAATGCCTGTTCAATGACTACACGGGTACGTGAGTGGGCATGGTTGTAGTCCTCCTCATGCTGGTCCCGTGGGTTCCGGACTGGTGTGAGGAGCCATCTCTTCAGTGGATATCCAGCATCACCTGTATGTGGACGAGAAACGTATGATGTGGAATGCCATTGATACGTACGCACACCCCCCCCCCCTTCCTGGCAGGTCAATGCCAATTCACATACCCCACATCATCATGCATGTAATGAGACTCACCGAGTAGCCAGGATCTGTTCCCTGCGTGTCGCTCCATGTAGCGTGGTATTGTAGAGTTCCTCAAGACCATCGAATCATGGGTTGATCCAGGGAATCGGGCACAACAATGTGTAATGATCCTGTTGGAGTCACACACCATCTGTACATTCAGGGAATGAAATTGTTTTCGGTTGCGGTACTGGGCCTCCATGGCATGTGGGACGACCAATTCAACATGGGTGCAGTCGATGGCACCAATGCAACCCGGTATGCCGGCAAGTGCATGGAATCCCACTTTTGTGTTGGTTATTTCCTGCTCCGAGCGTGGTAGAGAGATGTAGTCGTCTGCGTGCTTCAGGAGGGCATCGAGCACTTGCAATAGTGTCCGTGAGAACAGTGGCTGAGAAATGCCATGCAACTGTCCGACTGTGTGCTGGTAGGTGCCTGTGGCCAGGAAGTGGAGTACAGACACCACCTTCAGTAGGGGTGGGATGGCGGTTGGGCTATCTATCATGCTGACAAGGTCAGCCTGTGTCATGTCCACAATGGGGGTTATGGTGTCCCGGTCCAGACGGTAGAGGGTGTGGATCTGCTCATCAGTGAGGTTGAACGGATGTGCTCGGAGGCGTGGGATTGCGGGCTGCCTGCGTGGTGGTAGTGGCTGTGCTGGCAGCCCTTGCTGGCCCTGCCTTGGCCTCCTCCTCCTCCTGCGTCTCCTCCGTGCGGCTGGTTGTAGTTGGTGTTCGTCTTCTTCTTGGAGTCGGAGCGCTTGCAGTGCTATCAGGTCCCCCAGGGCCAACATCGCGAGTCCTGCCGGTAGCATTTCGGTGTGGTTGTGGGAGGAGACTGGCTGTGCAATTTATGTGTTTTCAGGCTGTATGGCCTCCACCTGTGGTGATTGATTCCACCTGTGCAAACTGCTCTCCCCTTTGGCCGAGCACGTCCCGCGCACAACGCTGCAATTCGGGGAATTGTATCTTGCTATTGCAATCATGTATTTGTACCCGATGGCCGTGTAAGATTGGTTGATATGTTCATTCTGCTGTGGTCCCATTGTTTCACATACTATCTGTGCAGTCGCGAACTGACTTGTGAGGGGTCAGTGGAACGTAGTACTCGAGTAACGGTGGACCCTCATGCATCACTGCACCGAGGTTCAACGACGGGCGGGGCGTCCCATTCGTGGGTGAAGGCAGTTGCCATTTTCACACACAGCCGCACTCGATGGAATAATTAGTGATTTCAAACGGCCACAGATGCCTTTTCGACGTGATGTTGCAAATGAGGAATTCGAGGGGCGGCGCTTTCGGTTTCCAGCTAGCGGCGAGGAGATGCCCACAGGTCTGACTGCAAATGTAACGTTCTATTGTTCTATGTCCTTGAGACAGGGCCCATGGCGAGGGAGCAATGATTGATATGAATAGTTTGGGATGCGCAATAGCTACGTGGGCGATGAGGCCGTCCGTTCCCAAAAACATGTTACTTCACAACACTGGAATTACGGGCTGGGGCACTGTGGATTTAGCAGGCTGCATAACGCACGGACTCAATGGATGTTTCTAATGTTATGTGAGTAATTATTCAGGCATTTTGATCCCGGGATGAGGGAATGATGGATGGATGCATGGGCAGGTGATTTGATACAGAGTTTGCCATGTACAGGGCTTCTTGGGATCTATCCGCCTCCCCTACGCTATGTGATGCAGGGCTGCCATTGTGGGACCATCGTCCATCTGGCCTTGTTGAGCCCTCCCTGTCTCGAGGCGCCCTCAGACACTTGTGTCCATGCACGTTAACATTCCCATCTGATGGAATCTGTTTTGACAGACGCATGCACAGGTACACTCGTTTGTGATGGTGTTTGCACCTCGATATAGATGGTTATGAGTCGCAAGTGGTTTTGGGGTGGTGATGATCCTTTTGGTTGGGCTAGCATGCATATGGCTGTGGATTTCGTGTGATCATTGAAGTGAGTAGTTGGAATGTAGTTCTGATGGCCATTCTGTTCTTTTTCTTTTCTTTTGGTTGACAGGTATCTCCTCCCCTTTTGCCACTGCCATCTGTATGCCACTCCTGCAGATGGATTTTACTCCCGACACCTGCTGCTTCGTGTTAATCAGTGGAGCAGCATTATGATCTTATGGGACGATCGCCAATGGGCCACATGCCCTTACGCAGTACTGGTGGCTCGGAGCAACATTTCGGCCTTTCAGCTGGACTAGTGCCTCCCCAATGGGACGGGCCTGCGGTTCTGTGCGCTTCCATGTTGCCTTTTCGTACGTGATTGTGGCTCTGTGTACCATGGGGGAACAGGGCGACACACAGGTAGTGGCTGGTCATTTCTTGCGGAAGCAGCCCACAATGGTGATTGGTGTTTTGGAGTTCATGGCCTGATGGCTGTATGGGCTTGGTGATTTTGATGTGCATTAAATTTCTATTCGGATTTGGCCCGTGTAGCGTTTTTCTTTGCAAGTGATGTGGCATATGCCAATTTGGGGGGCGATGTATTGTGAGGAGATCTGCATCGGGTTCCGGCTTCGGGGTTTAGTTGCGTGGTACTGTACTGGCCGCGTTTGCCTACGAAGCCCAGTGAGGTCAGGGATGGGGGCTGCCAATATGACAGTTTGAATGTTGTCATGCTCAGGGGCGGGGGATTGGGTTTTGTGTAACAGATGCCGGTCAGCCAGGTGGACTGGTGGAATGATGTGATTTTCGGAATATTGCTGGTCACAGGTGCCTGTGTTTGCGTGCGTTTCTTGGTGGGGGACTGTGGTCATGTCCATTGGGATGGCTTCTGTATTCGTGCCATCTGTGCCCTGCAGCTCCCATTGGCCCCTGTTGTGTTTCTTTTGTTCGTTGGCATGCATGGGTGACTTGTACATTTCAATGGTTGCATTGTGGCTTCATTGCACCTACGGGGAGTTGTACTTTGTGGGCAGGGAGCGGTGTACAGGCACTCAGTGGGGCCGTTTACGGTTGATTCGCGATGCCGTACTTCTCGCCATGGCGGAATGGTACATTACGCCATGCCTGATGGCGTTAGGTGCATGTCCGCTAGGGTCGGAATTGGCGTACCGTTGCACCATGGTGGTGTTTGCGGTTTGGCATGGCGCGCGCGTGCTTGGTGCAGTTAGCGTTGGCGTTCACTACGGTGTCGCTAATGGCTTCGTACTTTGCGGTGACGGGTCATAGTCGCACCGAGCGCTATTCGATGGCGGTATTGCATTTCCGCCATCGTTTTTCGATTTCCGCCAGGGTCGTAATGAGGGCCATTGTGTGTAAAGTGCTTTGGTGAAAGAGGTATATAGATAACTTATGTTTGCATCACGGAGAAATAATGCATGCTGTCTTCTTCCCCTCCTCTACACCATACAAAGGTTTGGACCTGTGGCGTGAGTAAATACTTTAAAGCCTGCATGCCTTTCATTCACGCTATACCACAAGTTAAAATGAGCTTCACAATGTTCTGACTACTACAGCCGAAAGAAAATGTCAATACCAACCTCCTTGACCATCATGGTGTTGGTTATGTAATTCATTCCCAACAGAACCAATTAGACCATATTATGTTTTGTGGAGCACCGCATATGCTATATGTTCCTACAAAAATAAATAGTTTCTGTAAAAAAAAAAATTCTGTTGTTTCTTCTTTGAGTGTGGTCTGGATTGCATCCAATACCTAAATGTTGTGCCTAATGTAAGCCGTATGCAGAACCCAAAATAACTGACAACGGGAACCCTCGATAGTAAGCTCAGGCCTTCCTTCAGAGGTCCCATTGACAGACTGAGAAATATTGAAATGAATACACCTCCAGGCTAGATTACTATGTTCTATATTTCCACTGTTATAATCATTGCACTCTGACACACTGTGCTGCATTTGCATACATGTAGATCTCATGGTATGTGTGTACACTGTAATTGATATGATAGGTTATTTATAATGCGCTTAATATCCAGAGGTTTCTAAGCGCGGACCAGGATACGAACCTGTGTTGTTCCATGTCGCCTTGCTTGCAAAGCGAGCACGTTGCAGCTGAGCTATCCTCCCATGATCGAGTCCACCAATTAATGACACATCTATATGTCAACTTTTCCCAAACGCTTTGAAGTTAAGGGTAACTGCTATCTGATAAGGGCCCCTTTTCATTTACAGGGAATGGCCACAGGTGAGCAGATGACAAAACTACATCTGGCGGACTACTGTCGTCAATGTAAGATAGTATGGCCTGTGAGTGGGATGGTGCAAAGTGATGGTTTAACCTGCAAATGTGTGTATGGGTGAATATATGAATTACCTTCTCTCTTATTTTTTATTATGATTTGGCACCCCAGCACAATTGGTAGGTCCAGGACTCTGTAACAAAAACCTTAATAACCACAGCAGCAATCAAGCAGTAGGTTATACGATCATTTGGGATTTTACAAGATATCACTAAATTTACGACCTTAAATGTTTGGCATATTTGAAATCCATGACTAATAGACTTCCTATTATATTATAATAAGGCAATAGCATGCAAATATTACACCAGGATGAACACCAATTTGAGATAAGCTTTTGGACCCAACCGTTCTGTATAAAAACAAAATATGAATACATGACAGACATCTGATTTCACAGATTGCTTCACATGCCGTGTGTCTCTGCCATGTGATTCAGGTAAGGAAGCATGCAAAACCTAGAGACTCTATTGAAAGGATGACCTTGGAAATGCTGAGCTATTTTCACGTAGTATTCTAAAATATGACTATGTGGCCTTGCATTAAAAACACAGATTACACACTGCAATAGCATTCTTCCTGTTAATCTCTTGTCCTCCTTAGAGGAAACAACATAGCCTCTTAACAATTGCTTAGTTCATGATATTTAGTGATATTTAGATTGCTTTGATGGGCCTCTCTCCCACTGTACAGGTCTCTCAAATTTAATAGGGGCTCTATTTTCCAGGCTGCATTGTGTGAAATTTAGATTACATTGATAGGTCTCTCTCCCACAATACAGGTCTCTACAATTTTAATAGGGGTTCTATTCCAGGCTGCATTGTGTGTTATTCAGATTGCATTGTTGGGCCTCTCTCCCACTGTACAGGCCTCTCAAATTCGGTAGGGGTTCTATTTCCAGACTGCATTGTGTTCCATTCAGATTGCATTGATAGGCTTCTCTCCCACAATACAGGTCTCTACAATTTTAATAGGGGTTCTATTCCAGGCTGCATTGTGTGTTATTCAGATTGCATTGTTGGGCCTCTCTCCCACTGTACAGGCCTCTCAAATTCGGTAGGGGTTCTATTTCCAGACTGCATTGTGTTCCATTCAGATTGCATTGATAGGCTTCTCTCCCACAATACAGGTCTCTACAATTTTAATAGGGGTTCTATTCCAGGCTGCATTGTGTGTTATTCAGATTGCATTGTTGGGCCTCTCTCCCACTGTACAGGCCTCTCAAATTCGGTAGGGGTTCTATTTCCAGACTGCATTGTGTTCCATTCAGATTGCATTGATAGGCTTCTCTCCCACAATACAGGTCTCTACAATTTTAATAGGGGTTCTATTCCAGGCTGCATTGTGTGTTATTCAGATTGCATTGTTGGGCCTCTCTCCCACTGTACAGGCCTCTCAAATTCGGTAGGGGTTCTATTTCCAGACTGCATTGTGTTCCATTCAGATTGCATTGATAGGCTTCTCTCCCACAATACAGGTCACTACAATTTTAATAGGGGTTCTATTCCAGGCTGCATTGTGTGACATTCAGATTGGGTTGATGGGCCTCTCTCCCACTATACAGGTCTCTCAAATTGCATGAATAGATGTCCTGGGTACACATTGCATTGTGTTATATTTAGATTCCACTGATAGGCCTTTCTCCTCTATACAGGTCGCTCAAATTTAATTGGGAATCTACTTCCAGACTGCATTGTATGTGATTCAAACTGCACTGATAGGCCTCTCTCCGACTTTACAGGTCTCTCAAATGTACTAGGGGCTCTGAATACATAGTGCACTGTGTGATGCTTAGATTGCATTGATAGGCCTCTCTCCCATTATACAGGTCTCTCAATTTTAATAGGGGTTCTAGGTGCATACCACATTGTGTGGTATTTATACTGCATTGATAGGCCTCTCCTCCCCTGTACAAGTCCCTCAAATTTAATAGGGATTCTAGGTACATATTGCATTGCAAGATATTTAGATTGCATTGATAGGCCTCTTTCCCACTATACAGGTATCTAACATTTTAATATGGGTTCATGTTACAAATTACATTGTGTCACATTTAGATTGCATCTAAATCTCTAGATCTAGATCTCTCCCACTATAAAGGCCTCTCAAAGTTAATCGGGATTCTGTCTCCATATTGCATCGTGTGATAATCAGGTTGTATTGACAGGCCTCTCTCCCACTACACAGGTCTCTCAAGTTTGGTAGTGGTTCTATTTCCAGGCTGCATAGTATGATATTCAGATCTCATTGATAGACCTCTAGACAGGGCTCTCAAATTCCGCTGACCAACTCACTCCTAAAGTGTGACATAACCCGCCAGTGAATTACTCTGAAGTGACACCCCGATTAGGGGCTCACGCCTCATAAGGCACAAGCCCAGCTGCGGCCCTCTAAACCACCCTCAACTAGTAGATAACCTTCTTAAACCCACACTGCTTGTTCATTGCAGTGAACCACCTATAGGGAGACAGACACTAAAGAGAGCCACTGATAAAACCCAACTACATAACCCCCAATTCCCAACCCTACCCCCTGCAAGACAGCGACTGATCGAGTCGGCTACATCAGCTGGAAATACCACCTACATACAGAACCCTAACTGCTAGCGGACAGCCTCCACACCCATCACTACACCACAAGACAGCCAGACCAAAGCAGAACCAATTGGACGCCAGCAAATAAATAAAGGCTAAACAACTCTCTATCTTATAATGCAGCGCAAACAACCCATTCCGAGGGAAAGAAAAAGAGACGAAAGAACAAACACTCTGGAACAGCACCAAAGAACCACAACTACAGAAGGCACCCCCACAGTCAGGAACAAGAATCGAACCAACACAGAGAGAAGAGACAAATCCCTCTACTTAACTCCTTACCTCGCTGACAACGGCTCACCAAAGCAAACCAACCCAACGCTAGAAGCAGCAACATCAAACTACCCAACATCACGCAGATGAACAACACAAGAAACAACAAACACAAGACCGATGCGATAACACCTTTCATCACCAAAGCAAGAAGAACTTCCAATCGACAACCACAACTCATGGAAGACAAACTGGTTGAAAACTTAAACCCAAGACATACCCTAGAAGAACCCTTCGATGGCGCTGACACCACAAACCATACACCTCAACAAAAGATCGACCAGGAAGAAAACCCCAACTCAGATCAGAAGATGACCTCATCAAGAAAGTCCAAACCAAACAACACCTCCAAACTTCACTGCAATCTTATAAATGCAAGATCCATGTCAAAACACTCAACAGAAATCTTCGACCTACTCGGCATTGACATCCTATTCATCACAGAAACATGGCTGGACGACAACTATAAAATCACACTCCAAAGCTGCCTTCCAATGGACTTCAAATGCCTTCAAATAAACAGGAAAAACAAAAAAGGAGGAGGCATTGCAATAGCATTCAAACAACAACTGAAAATAAAAACAGATGAACCTCTTAACATCCTCAACTTTGAAACCATGGTAATACACCTAACAGCAAGCCCAAAAACCAACGTCACTTTCATCCTGGTGTACAGACCATCGACATATGATGCAACCTTCGTCGACAACTTCATAGAAGCCATGTTAGGCAGAAACCTGTGCAGTTCCCTTAGGGACCACTGCAAAAAGTTTAAGACCACAGGAGTAAGCAATAAACCCAATTCGTAGCAGTCTGCACCACCCAGATTTACCTGGTAGCTGTGGCTGAGCAGTCAGACTTCTCTCAAGAAGAGTTAGGCATTATACAGAGCATACACAATAGGGCTAAAAATACAGTAGAACAAGCAAACATTGACCAGAGCTTTGGTATTAAAGGTATATAATTATTTATTTAAAACACACTTATGAAACTACACTGGCACTAATATATCAAGCAAGTTCAAACACAGTCACTATAAGTATATACACCTCCCTAGTTAATTATTCAACAAGTCTAGGCTAAGACACCACTTATTAACAAAACAGAGGTGAGCGCGTAACCTTAGATGGCACTCGAATAATTTGTTAAAAAGGGAGAGAAAAGGCAGAGCATGGAAATAACACAGTACCAACACTTTTAAGACCCCCAGCAAGACAGGAAAGGCAGGGTCTACTGTTGAGCCAAAGTTCATAGGCCAGGCCCACTCTTAGAGAGAGCAAGGCTGAATGTGCCCAAGATCACACAGTGGAAATGCACTCAAAGTCTTTGCAGAAAATGTCAAAAGAGGTTGGATCAGTTCAGAAAGTGTCATGATCTCTGCTTCCAAAAGGTCAGGGTTTTCCCAACTCCCTTGGAAGCAGATCCATAACCCAGGTTCCGAGTGCCAACCAGTCCCAATTGGGACCTTTTGGACCCAGTCCTGGCGCCAGTGGCACCAGGTTCATAAATATACCCAGTCCCAGCGCTGGAAGCGCCGGGCTCATAATGCTTGGGTGGACTTACCTGCAGCAGACCATGCTGCTTACTTGCCTGCCAGTTGAGCCTCTGATCCTCTTCTGTTTGGAACTACTTTTCCTGTTGGGTGGGGCAGGAGCCACTCCCTAGATTCAGAACACTGGAACTCTTCTGGAAAGCAGGAACTCTTTTCTTCCTAGGCGTGGCTGTGGAAGGAGACACCTAAGCACTACAGGAGGCTATTTAAACCACACCCGATGGATGAATCTTGCTTTGCGTTATTCTGCATCCTCTGCAGCAGAACGCTCATCGTGTCTCCTGCATCTGATCCTGGGCCTAAGGAAAAAGGCTTACCATCCTGAATCCAGTCTTCAGCAACACCTATAAAGACAAGAAAGAACAGGTTAGCATTACGGTCTTCAGTGACAGCTCTTCACTTACCTGGTCCATCGGCTGTCACCAACGCCTCGCGCTGCATTCCGGCATCTGAAAGACAAAGGCTTACCTACTCTTCGTGCGCTCCGGAGGTCTTCACACTGCATTCTGGCATCTGAAAGACAAAAGCTTACCAACTCTTCGCACGCTCCGGAGGCCTTCGGCGCTGCATCCCGCATCTGAAAGACAAAACAAGGTGCGTTTAAAGACATTGGGGAACTTTAATACTCACGTGCCATTACTCCTTTCCACATCTAACCCAGTGGGTATTCCGGCACCCTGCAGCCGCTCCGAACTTGTACCTGCAAAATAAAAAGACAGTTAGAGCGCATCGTGAAGCAGGCAACAAGCGCTTACTTACGTGCTTCCAGGCGCTTCTATTCATCACACGGGCTCCATCTTCAACTCACTTCAGCCCGTCATCCGCCATCGCCTGAACCCTGCAAAACAAGAAACATCATTACTAAAGACTTTAAAGACATTAGAATTACTCGAAACTTACTGTTCGTGCAGTAAACGACGGACAGCAGTCCTCTGAAGTCAAGAGGCCTGCTCCCCTTATCCAGTGAAGAAACTGGTTACAGCACCCTGCCCCGAGGCAGATGGAGAGCAAGGCGTTCACTTACCTAAGGTGAGAGCGTTAACCTTTGGGGTTTTACAGGAGAAGAGAAGAGGGAAGAAGAGAGAGACATTCAATAACCCAGTTCCTTAATCCCATATTTTCTATCTGCAGACATCATACCCTTCAAGTCAGACATACAGTGCACAGAGGTCCAGCCCAAAGAGCCAGCCGTGTGTTACACATCACCTTTGAAGATACGGTATAGGCCCAGTCAAGACCGGCGCCTCTACGGGAATCAGGTGAGCGTTACAGAACGCAAAGCCTACCACAAAACTCCCGTCCAGGCGCTATGGACACCTCGGATACCGACCAGCTAGCCCAGTTACTTGGGGAACTAAGGGCAGAAGTGCATGCAGCCCGTCAGGAAACGAACGCTCTAAGAAGGGAACTGATTATTTCCAAGGAGCGAACAGATGATCTCGCTAGACAATTGCTACAGTCACAAGCCGGACAGACCCCGTTACCCGCATCTGGGGGAAATCTTCCTTCTACATCCTCTATGAATCCAGTGCAGATCAACCTACCTGGGAATGTACCTCTGGCTCCGCCCGAACGATTTTCTGGTGACCCAAAGAGGTTTGCAGTATTTATCAATCAGTGCCGGTTGCATTTCTTATGCCGGCCAGCAGCCTTTCCAACTGATCAAGCTAAAGTAGCTTTCGTGCTTTCGTACCTTAGTGGCAATGCAGCAGACAGGTCGATCCCTCTAGTAAATCAAGATGATCCGGTCCTCCATGATTTTCAAGCTTTTCAGCTCAGTATGGAAAAACTGTTCGCAAGACATTCACAGGGGCAGGCCTTGGACAATGAGCTTCTTTCGTTGCGACAAGGTAATCAAGACCTTTTGGCTTATATTGCGTCTTTCAACAGACTGATAGTGGAAACTCAATGGCCTGAGGACAAAAGGATTACGCTGTTTTATAGAGGTCTACGTGGAGAGCTCAAAGATGTGTTAGCCCAAGTAGTGAATCCCCCACAAGATTGTTCGGACTATATAGACTTAGTCGTTCAAATAGATCACAGACTGCAGAACAGGAAGGCCGATCGTTCCAAGTTTGATGCTCGAGTATTTTCCAAACCGCCAACTCCTTCCAAAGGAGTAGACTCCGGGGAACCCATGCAAATAGGGGGTCTGAAAGGTCCTCTAACACAAAAGGAGCGGGAAAGGAGAAAACAGTTGCAATTATGCCTCTATTGCGGAAACTCAGGGCACTTTCTTCGAGACTGTCCGGTGAAACCTGCCAAGAAGGCAGTAGGAGCTGCAGTTACCAAAGTTACAAACTCAGAGCAGGGAAACGACCTCGCCCGACAAGAATAGAGGTCCTCTTGCCGAGCGTGAAAACCAGTTCCGTGACCTCGCATTTCGTGATACCTATGGTCCTCATTAGCCCTGATAATCCGGATTGATTACATGCAATTGAAGCTTACGTCGACAGCGGTGCCATCGGCAATTATGTGGATCATGAAATGGTTTTGAGGATGAATCTAACTCTTTGTCCCAAGGCTGTAAAGGACGTCATTACTACGGTGGATGGTACGGAGATAGCCTCCGGGCCAGTAACGCATACCACTCAAGAGGTGACGCTAATAAGTCAAGATGGACACCATGAGAAGATCGTGTTCGATGTGATCAAGGCCCCTCAGTTTCAGATTATTCTAGGAATACCTTGGTTAGAGAAACACAATCCTCTGATCGATTGGCGAGCAAGAACGGTCCAGTTTACAGAATGTGTCTCTACTTGTCACCCTCCACCTGGTGTTGCACTGGCAGCAATTTCTTCAGAGACTCCCCAGTTACCTCCCGAATACCTAGAATACCAAGATGTTTTCCGGAAGGATCAGGCTATCTCTCTACCTCCTCATAGGTCTTATGACTGCCAGATAGACCTGATACCTGGATCTACTCCTCCTTGTAGTAGAATTTATGCCCTCACCGAGCCTGAGAACCTTCACCTTCGACAATACCTGGATCAATACCTGGCAAATGGGTTTATTCGTCCTTCCAAGTCCCCTGCTTCTTCAGCTTTGTTCTTCGTTCCAAAAAAGGAAGGAGACCTTAGAACTTGTATAGATTATCGCTCCCTGAACCAGATCACCGTTAAGAATAGATATCCGTTACCTTTGATCCCTGAACTCCTGGACCAAGTCAGAAAAGCATGCATATATACAAAGCTGGATCTTAGAGGAGCTTACCACTTGGTACGAGTAAAAGAGGGCGATGAATGGAAGACGGCCTTCCGCACCAAGTATGGGCTATTTGAATATCAGGTCATGCCCTTCGGACTTTGCAATGCCCCGGCCGCCTTTCAATATTTTATGAACGATGTCCTCAGAGAGCTCATAGATGTGTGTATTGTTGTTTACATTGACGACATCCTCGTTTATTCTTCATCGGAATCTGAACATCGGAAACACGTGAAAATGGTCCTCGAAAGATTGCGTCAACACAAACTTTTCGCTAAATTGGAAAAATGTGTTTTCAACGTGACTGAAGTTGAATTCTTGGGATTCATATTATCACCTGGCGGAGTGCGTATGGATTCAAAGAAGGTCGATGCAGTTCTCAAATGGCCATCACCATCCTCCGTAAAAGGTGTGCAAAGCATGTTAGGCTTCGCTAACTTTTACCGCAGGTTTATCCCCGAATTCTCTCGAATAGTCCAGCCCATCACTGCCTTGTTAAAGAAAAACATACGTTTTGAATGGTCTACCGAGGCGGAACAAGCTTTCCAGGATTTGAAGACTAAATTTATCTCTGCACCAATCTTAAAACACCCTCGCCCCGAACTCCCCTACATCGTGGAAACTGATGCTTCAAGCCTTGCCATGGGGGCAGTTCTATCACAAAAGGACACGGTAACCAATCAGTTGCATCCCGTGGCATTTTGGTCCCGCAAATTCTCGCCTCCTGAAATCAATTACATGATTACTGACAAGGAACTTCTGGCTATCAAGTCTGCGTTTAAGGCTTGGCGGCATTATCTGCTGGGGGCCCGACACACCGTTACTGTGATTACGGATCACCGAAACCTGCAATATTTGAAAACTGCAAAAGCCTACTCCTCTAGACAACTCCGTTGGGCATTATTCTTTGCCGAGTTTGACTTCATAATTACCTATCGACCTGGTACAAAGAACGGTAAAGCTGATGCCCTTTCTCGGATGGGAGTGGAAGAACACTTGATCAACCCTAAACCTGTACCAATCATTCCCGAACAAAGAATTCTGGGTGTAATCGCCACAGAATCCATAGAGGAAGTTAAGGATAAAGCCAGGCAACTTGTCACTCCAGCAGACATACAGAATTGGCATCTGCAGGGAAAGGACTTTGCAGTAAAGGACAACTTATTGTATTTCCAAGAACGATTATACCTACCCAGCACAGATTTACAGAAAAAAGTAATCTCTTGTTATCACGATTCTTTAATGGAAGGACATCCCGGTATGGCCAAGACCTCAGAAAAGATCAAGCGCTACTTCTGGTGGCCGTCTTGGAAAACAGATATCAGAGACTTTATAATGTCCTGTGGAGTATGCGCCCAAAACAAGAGTCAAAAGGAAAGACCAGCAGGCCTCTTACGCCCTATTGACATCCCACCTCGCCCTTGGCATACACTTTCTATGGACTTCATCACCGATCTACCTCCATGCTCCGGATACAATACGATTCTAGTAATCGTGGACTTATTCTCCAAGATGGCGCATTTCATTCCGCTCAAAGGCTTGCCAACAGCAGCAACTCTGGCCCGAGAATTTCTCGAAAACATTGTCCGACTGCACGGTTTTCCTTCGGTTCTAATTTCGGATCGAGGTAGTCAATTTATTTCTCATTTTTGGCGAAGTTGCTGTCGGTCGGCTCAAATTG
This sequence comes from Ambystoma mexicanum, assembly GCF_040938575.1. NCBI lineage: Eukaryota > Metazoa > Chordata > Amphibia > Caudata > Ambystomatidae > Ambystoma > Ambystoma mexicanum. Next base: position 1,047,695,989 of record NC_090924.1, read on the forward strand.
ATGTGAGACTATCGACCAGTCACCACCCTCAGACCGACGGACAAACCGAGAGGACCAATCAAACTCTGGAACAGTATTTACGCTGCATGCTGCAACAAACTGAAAAAACTTGGAAAGACATCCTTTCGATAGCCGAATATGCTTACAATAACTCTGTCCATTCGGGAACTGGGAAAACCCCGTTTTTTCTTTTGTACGGCAGTCACCCTCGAACGTCGGAGTTGGATCCCCTCCAAGATCTTGAAACACCAGCAGTAGACTACCTGCATTCTACAATCACCCAAGCCTTTAAGGAAGCTGTTTCTCACCTTCAAAGGGCTAAAGAACAATACAAGAAAGGAGCAGATCAACATCGGAAGGAAGCCCCTCAATATCAAGTAGGGGATCAAGTCTGGTTATCCACCAAATATCTACCTCTAAAAGGGCCACGCACATTCAACCCAAGATACCTTGGTCCCTATTCCATCACCACCATAGTAAACCCAGTAGCGGTCAAGTTGGACTTGCCCCCGCACATGAAGATACATCCGGTCTTCCACGTCTCTCTATTAAAACCTGTGCAACCTCAAACCCGACTAACTAAATCTCCAAAACCTATCCTAGTTGATGGAGAACTCGAGTTTGAAGTCAAAAGCATTCTGGACTCCAAGATCTCCAAATCTAAACTATTTTACCTAATTGACTGGAAAGGCTATGGCCCCCAAGAGAGATCCTGGGAACCTGCTGAATATGTCCACGCTCCTCGCCTAATCAAAAGATTTCACCGAACATTTCCTGACAAGCCAAAACCCCCGGAGGAGCCCGGTTTGGGAGGGGCCTTCAGGGGGGGTACTGTCAGGATCTCTGCTTCCAAAAGGTCAGGGTTTTCCCAACTCCCTTGGAAGCAGATCCATAACCCAGGTTCCGAGTGCCAACCAGTCCCAATTTGGACCTTTTGGACCCAGTCCTGGCGCCAGTGGCACCAGGCTCATAAATATGCCCAGTCCCAGCGCTGGAAGCGCCGGGCTCATAATGCTTGGGTGGACTTACCTGCAGCAGACCATGCTGCTTACTTGCCTGCCAGTTGAGCCTCTGATCCTCTTCTGTTTGGAACTACTTTTCCTGTTGGGTGGGGCAGGAGCCACTCCCTACATTCAGAACACTGGAACTCTTCTGGAAAGCAGGAACTCTTTTCTTCCTAGGCGTGGCTGTGGAAGGAGACACCTAAGCACTACAGGAGGCTATTTAAACCACACCCGATGGATGAATCTTGCTTTGCGTTATTCTGCATCCTCTGCAGCAGAACGCTCATCGTGTCTCCTGCATCTGATCCTGGGCCTAAGGAAAAAGGCTTACCATCCTGAATCCAGTCTTCAGCAACACCTATAAAGACAAGAAAGAACAGGTTAGCATTACGGTCTTCAGTGACAGCTCTTCACTTACCTGGTCCATCGGCTGTCACCAACGCCTCGCGCTGCATTCCGGCATCTGAAAGACAAAGGCTTACCTACTCTTCGTGCGCTCCGGAGGTCTTCACACTGCATTCCGGCATCTGAAAGACAAAAGCTTACCAACTCTTTACACGCTCCGGAGGCCTTCGGCGCTGCATCCCGCATCTGAAAGACAAAACAAGGTGCGTTTAAAGACATTGGGTAACTTTAATACTCACGTGACATTACTCCTTTCCACATCTAACCCAGTGGGTATTCCGGCACCCTGCAGCCGCTCCGAACTTGTACCTGCAAAATAAAAAGACCGTTAGAGCGCATCGTGAAGCAGGCAACAAGCGCTTACTTACGTGCTTCCAGGCGCTTCTATTCATCACACGGGCTACATCTTCAACTCACTTCAGCCCGTCATCCGCCATCACCGGAACCCTGCAAAACAAGAAACATCATTACTAAAGACTTTAAAGACATTAGAATTACTCGAAACTTACCGTTCGTGCAGTAAACGACGGACAGCAGTCCTCTGAAGTCAAGAGGCCTGCTCCCCTTATCCAGTGAAGAAACTGGTTACAGCACCCTGCCCCGAGGCAGATGGAGAGCACAGCGTTCACTTACCTAAGGTGAGAGCGTTAACCTTTGGGGTTCTACAGGAGAAGAGAAAGGGAAGAAGAGAGAGACATTCAATAACCCAGTTCCTTAATCCCATATTTTCTATCTGCAGACATCTTACCCTTCAAGTCAGACATACAGTGCACAGAGGTCCAGCCCAAAGAGCCAGCCGTGTGTTACACATCACCTTTGAAGATACGACATACGCCCAGTCAAGACCGGCGCCTCTACGGGAATCAGGTGAGCGTTACAGAAAGATAAAGTTAGAAGGTTTGGAGGCCAACCATTTGGAAAGTCAAGGATTTACGGGACACCTTGGACAGTCGGTTGCAAGGGCGGACAGGCGGGACACAGTACCTTTAATGGTGATAATGTTCCAGCGGGGGCAGTTGTTCCTGGCAGCGGGTGCAAGTTGTGGCTTCGACCAGAGGAAGAGATGATCTCGACGAGAAAGAAAGCTAGAAGTCATTGCACTGCCAGGGATGAAACCAGCCGCGGAGTTCCCGATTAAAAGGTACAACCCTTTTATTCGCGGTCAGTGGTGAAGCGTGGCTATCCGGCCACCGGGGTGCTTGGCACGGGCCATTCCACCACGAAACATCCTGGAAGGCGAAAAAGGCAAACTGGTTGGTCCCACCAGCTCAAAGGGAAGAAGACTCTCCTGGAAGAAGATCTCCTCCTTCGTCGGGGAAGTGGTGAGTTCTTTACAGCAGGGCTCCACCGGTGCTGTCGTCGCTGTAGATGGCTCAGCTTCTCCCCTCTTCAGATTCTTTAGGTCCTGTGGCGACATCTGAAGTTTCAGTCCCCAAAGCCCTGCTTTTATGCAGAAAAACCCCCATTCAACAGCCTAGCTGTCACTCAAACATGCTAAGTGGTGAGCCGGGCGGCTCACCACTGGGCCAATCACACAGGAGTGCGACTTGAGTTGCCAAGGCAACTCAGTCCAGGGTGCCTAATCCCCCTCCCACACATCCTGTAGACCCCAGACAGAGTGGCACCATTTGGAGGGCTTCTGTGAGGAAGCCCGCCAAAAAGTGGAACAAAGGGCTCGACTTGGGTTGGAGTTTCAGAGGCGAACACAAACGCCATTTTAAAACTGAGTCCTGGCAAAAAGACCCAACCGGGGAATTAATATTTAATAAATAACCCGGCAGTATCTTTAACATTGCACCAAAAAGTGGTGCGTTTAAAATCAATGGGAAAATCCCATAAGAAATATTCCGGTGGAATATTTCGCGTGGTATCCACTGCCACCAGCCAGAAACTCGACAAGCGGGGACTGGGCAGTGCCCCCTTGAAAAACAGACCCAGGGGCAATCGAATTACCCCTACCAGTACTTCCACAATATTATGGTTTGTACTGGTTCTGTTCACAATTTGAGACTAGTAAAGCCAATGGTGACTTTACATGCTCTGGGAGACAGTAGCCAGACCTAGGGTATGGAGTCTATATTTGGGGATCACTATGACACCCCTGTGTTACTGCACTGAGGGTGCTGTGTAACACACATACCAAAAACACATGAAGCCCTATGGAGTAAAAGACCCCATAGCCCATAAAACACATTTACAGTCAAAGGACATTCTCAAATGATGTGTGGGAGAAAAAGAGTCTCACTCTTAGCAGGAGAAAAACATAAACCCCAAAAATCCAGCAAAGCTGCTAGGGGACTCACTAGGTTTGGGAAATTCTCCCTAACAAGCCATCACCAACATAGCCATCAACCATGAACACCTAATCATCCGGTGGGACTTCAACATCTGGTTTGAAGACAGTCACGCCAACTCTCAAAACACACTGATTGAACAACACACCACCATGAAACTACGACAAGTAGTCAAAGGGGCAACACACTCGGCAGGAAACCCCCTTGACGCAATTTTCACCAAGGAAGAACTCATCACCACAGCACTGCCAATACAAATACTGTGGAGCGACCATCTCATCATCCCATTCGTGATCACTCTGCCTACTCAAATCTGCTTCTAACCTCCTAAACTCACAACCACCACCAAAAGAAACTGGAAACATGTCAAAGAAAGCAACCTATTCAAACAACTAGAGCTAACCAAACCTTCAACTACAGCAAGCTGACCTAGACGGGAAAGCAGAGCTACTACACAAATGGATTGCAAACACAATTGACAAGATCGCCCCAGAAAAACCATTCACCCCTACAAAAAAAAGAACAACGGCAAAATGGTTCACCCCACTATTAAGCACCATGAAAAAGGAAAACAACAATATGGAACTGGAATGGAGGAAAGAATACAACCCAGAAAAAAACACTGTTCCAGAGAGAAATCCACGCCTACAAGAAGGAAATTCAAAAGGTGAAGAGAAGGCATTATGATGACAGAATCACCAATGCCACCAACACCCAAAAAGAAATGTTTAACATAATTAAAGAGATGAGAAACCCACCAGGCTGTGACAACACCCCAGCCCCCTCAGAGAAACTATGCAACAACCTGGCAGACCACTTCAAAAAAATCAATGACATCCGTCAAACCATACAAAACATACCAACCCACCACAACATACTACAAAGCGAACCAATCACAGAACCTCAGCACAAACTCAAAAACTTTACTGAAATATCAGCAGAGGCATTCGCAATGCTGGTAAAACACAGCAAGATAGCTGGATCACCCATGGATCCCTGTCCCCGGACATCTACAAATCAATCCTTGCACAAGGAGTGCCAGCAGAATACTACAGAAACCTTCTGAACCTATCACTAACAACAGGAATTGTACCGAGGACCTTCAAATCAGCATATATCAAACCACTTCTAAAAAACACAAGTGGCGACGTAGAAAACCTCTCCAATTACAGGCCTATCTCAATCATTCCCTACCCGGCAAAACTCCTGGAAACCTATGTATACAAACTAACCAACAACACCTAGAAAAACACCACCTGCTAGACCGAGCTCAAGTCAGTTTCAGACCTGTAAGAGGAATGGAAACAGCACTATTATCCATCTGGGATGACCTAAAAACTAACGCAGACTCAAACACAACCTCAGCCCTTACCCTACTCAACCTCTCTGCAGCCTTCGACACAGTTAGTCATGACACCCTAACCAAAAGACTAGAAGACATAGGCATAAAGACACAGCACTTCTCTGGACTAAATGATTTCTAAAAGACAGAACAGAATTCGTATGCATTAAAACCCTTCAAATACACTCCAAGAGCTAACGACTGTGGAGTCCACAAGGATCCTCACTATCACCACTGTACTTCAACATCTATCAGACTCCAGTTATCAGAATCTTCAAAAAGTACAACATTACATGCTACATCTACACAGATGATACTCAAATCATCTACAAAATCAAAGACACCCAAGCCGATCATTCAACCCTAATCGAGTGTCTAAAAGAAGTCTTCAACTGGATGACTGCCAACAACCTAGAAATCAACCCAGGAAAAACAGAAATCATGATCATATCCAAAAACCAAGAGAACGAAACCGCCATCCTGTGGCCAACGGAAATGGGAACCGCACCATCACCATCTAAGGTAGTAAAAAATCTGGGAGTCATGATGGACAACACCCTAACCTTAGAACCACAAATAAATGCAACAGTCAAGAAATGCTTTTTCCTCCTCCACACGGCAAGAAGAATCCTAACTTTCCTCTCCTTCATGCACAAAACATTCACTATCGTTGCCTTCATGTCAAGAATCGACTATGCAAACAGCCTCTACCTCCTGAAGAAACTACAACGGATCCAAAATGCAGCAGCAACACCACTCCTCAAACTATCAAGAAGAGAACACATCACTCCTGCCCTAAAAACACTACACTGGCTCCCAGTAAAACATCGGACAAGGAGCAGAATTCCAAAAAAATGAAAATAACAATCTACAAGCCAACAAGACCCCTCAGGTCAAGCAACGACATCCGCCTGGAACCTAAACAATACATCAAGAAATAACTTGGAGGCACCTCATTCTACCACTTAGCTGCAAAAACCTGGAACAACATCCCAAAAGAAATAAGAAACACCAAAGATCACCTAAAAGTTAGGAAATTACTAAAAACCTGGCTCTTCAACACCACAGACACAAACTGAAAACCGAAGCAGAAAGGAATAGGGATGACTAAACCAGAGTTGTCACGGACAACTCCCAGACCCGACAGGGTAGCTCCCACGGCACCCGGACGAGTGACACTGAGTATAGAGTGGAGCTCAGGCGAAACTCATGGAGACGGAGCCAACAACCCCACCTAACCCCACCCTACACCCGCACTCGCCCCTTAGTCCCCACCAGGTACCACAGTGTTGTCCGTTATCCAGAAGAGTAGTGTGACACCACTAACCAACCTCTGCTCTTCCTTTTGGCTATCTTGGGTCACTTCCACTATTGTTCCACTGTGAGACTATTTTCTGATGACCGGTTGCTTCGTTTTGCCCATTCATCTGCTGCCACTTGGTTGGGTTCCTCCATTTTCCTGCGGCCTTCTCCACCATTTCTTTCTCTCCTGTCTGGGGGATCAACCTAATGGGAAGGCTGATTATCCTTATTCTGATTTGTATGGTCATTTGTGGGCCAGGGTTCAAGTCCTTGGGTGACCAGATAATGTAACATGACATGCAGGGTATGATTTTTACTTACTAGAATATTGCTCTGTACCTAAGATTAGTTCTCTGAAACTGGAGTCATGAGTACTTACCTTTGCACCCAGGGCAGGTGGAATATTCAACAAACCTACCTTCAGGGGTCCCCTGGTGGTTGGTTTTTGCAGATCTCCTTCTACCACAGTTTGTCATTGGGTAACATTGGACCGAATCCTGCTCTGCTGCCTTTCTTCTTGGGGCTTCTGAAGCTCTAACCTGGAATTGGAACACATTGTGAGAGCCTCCTCTGGTGTCATATTGAGTTGTTTGCTGTCTTCTCATACCTCTGGGGCGAAAATCAGACTTGCCTAACTGTTCCCCTTAATTGTGGCTGTGTTTTAAGGCTGTTCCAACCCTACAGGGAACATGCCTGTACAGTGTCATTTTCCTGATCCTCCAATGGAACCCATGGAATTTTAGTTTGCAACACTATTTCTGTATTGTATTATTAAGTACAAATAAAAAATACCTGCATTACACTCCTGTCCATGGAATTGTGCTACTACGGTATGAAACCATTGATTACTTTTGTACCACCATAGTTCGGGGACTGTAATGAGACCTTATGCGTCTGGTGCTTTAACTATGTCCTAAACTTTAGTGGCTCTGTGAACTTTGTTGGCTCAGTGCTATTTCCTTTTCCTCCCTCTACATGTAATACATAGGGGGCATTTGTATCATGAATGCCTCTATATGCTAGAGGTGAGGGACATTATTGTGATTTACTATGTGTGGTATTTAGGGTCCTGATTGTGACTGTATGAATGTATTTGGTATCATTGTCAAGGGTTCCCTTTTTCTTCCCACCCCTTATATTTGTTATGGCTACCAACAAGTAGCGGGTAGTACATTTAGCTTAATAAAAGTTTAGGATTCCCCCATGGCCCAATACTGTTTTTATATATGCACTTTAGAGGACTATGTGCTATGCTTAACCTAAATTATGTATTCGCCTTGTGGATACTGTATTTGCAATTTTTTTGAAGTGTGTATGATATGATACAGCATTTATAATGCGCCTGTACACAAGTGTTTCTAGACATGACAAGACAAGGAGGGGGAAACAGAAAGAGGACAAAACAACAATCTCACTAGACCATGTGTCATTCAAATTGCACAAGCACAGGGAAGGGGAGGGGGAGAAGTGCAAAAAAGGGGGGTGGTGGAGAAGTGCAGGTAATCAAAAGTGCAGCCAGTGCGTGGCTAAGTGCATGTAATCAGAAAGTGCAGCCAACGGGTGTCTCATAAGTGTAAAGATAGGGGACTGTAGGGTCACAGATACAGACCACAAGTTCTGGGGAAGCCAAGAGGCAGGGCGAAGTGCAACTGGACAGGCACGGACCTGGGCCCAAGTTCAGAGGGTGGCTAGGTGACTAGTGCATGGAACAGATGGGTAATTTGCAGGGTGAGGACGAGAAAAAGCAGAAGCAAAGAGGAAGGTCTTGAGTTGCTTCTGCAACTGAAGATGGTTCTGCTCAAGTTTGAGAGAGGCAGGGAGGATGTTCCAGACAGAGGCCCCAGCTGAAGAAAGGGATCTGCCCCCAACTCTCTGCTTGGAAAAGCAGCTGACCCTCAGAGAATTGGAGGTGGATGAGCAGAGAGCTCAAAATGGGAGATTATTAGGAAGAGAGAGTTGGAGGTAGTGCGGTCCCAGGCCCCAGAAAGCCTTGTGGACAATGCAGAGGGTCTTGAACTTGACCCTTGCCTCCACTGGGAGCAAGTGAAGAGATTTCAGAGATGGAGATCTACGATCTCTGGGCATAGGACGGAGAGTAGAGGCAGGAAGATTTAGAAAGTGGCTGTTGTAGTAGTCCAGCCTTGAGAGGATCAGAGCTCTGGAGACAGTGAGCTGCTGGGGGAATGTGAGGAAAGGAAAAATACCTCTCAGGAGGTGCAGCTGATAAACTTCTTAGAGACATCGGAAATGTGAGTAGAAAAGGATAGGGTGGAGTCAAAGATGACCCTGAGGTTCTTAACCTCACAGGTAGGAGCAGGAAGAGGACCCAGAGTGGGCAGCCAGAGAGAGAGAGGAAAGGAGGGAGGTGGTGTTCCAATGAGGAGTATCTCCGTCTTACTGGCATTGAGGAAGAGATCATTGGCAGCACACCACTCCTGAATTGCAACCAGACAGTCAGGAATGAGTATAGATGGCAGAGGGGATCCTGAAGGAGATCTGGGTGTCATCTGCATAACACTGAAAGTTGGAGCAGAGAGCAGCAATGCGATGGGCAAGAGGTGCCAGGTATTGGTTGAACAGCCAGGGAGAGAGGTTAGCTCTTTTGGGAACTCCACAGGTAGATAGAGAGATAGAAGAGCGGAAGGACTCAGTTGGACCTGAGAGGGTCGGTCAGAGAAAAATTAGGTCAGCCAGGCCAGGGCCTGATCAGTGATACCAAAGTTATCACAGAGGCGCTTTAGGAGGATGCCATGGCTGACCGTTTCGAAAGCAGAAGAAAGATTGAGGAGGATGAGGACAGAAGAAAGGTTGGAGTCCAGGATAGAGAGCAGGTCTTCATGGATGTTCACAAGAGCAGTTTCTGTGCTTTTGGCTGCTCTGAAGCCAGACTGATGGTCATGGAGACAACCAACAGATTCAGTATAAAGGTTAAACTGGGAGAAGACCAGCATTTCCATGAGTTGGCCCAGGAAAGGAGTGATAGAGATCGGCTGATAATTAGCCAGAGAGAAAGGATCGGCAGAGGGCTTCTTGAGGGGGAGTGCACAAGGTAGTGCTTCAGGGGGAGGGGAAAGTTCCTGTAGTAAAAGAGTGATTGCAGAAATCTGCCAGGGCTGGAGCAATGGTGTCGATGTGGACCTTGATGGTTCTGGAAGAACAGGGATGAACCTGTTCTGGCAAGACTTTCATAGATCATCTGAACAAGGGAAAAAAAGAGAAGGGGGAGGAGAGGAGGCCACAGGCAGGTCAGGAGAGGAGGAGTAGGAGGAAGAGGAAGAGAGTGGACAGGATGTCCTGAGTTTTAATGATGAAATGTGAACCCAAAGCCGTGCAGATGGCGTGGGAAGGAACAGGAGAGGTAGAGATTGCAGTAGGGTTGGCCAGATCCATGCAGATTTTGAAGAGTTTGGCTGAGTTGGTAGATGCTGCAGAGGCGTGGGCTTGGATGTGTGCTCTTTTTGGCGTGGACAGAGAGTCTGTACTGCCTTTGGAGCAGGCGGCAGGCCAGTTTGTCAGAGGGTGCATCTGTAGCCCCCACCTCCTCTCAGCCACTCTATACTTGAATTTGAGTGTGACAAGGTTGTAGTCATACCAAGAGTTGCACTTGGACGTGGGCTTCAAGCAGATCCTCATGACAGGGGCAAGTGCATCAAGAGTGTCAGAGATAGAAAGATGGAGGTTAGAAGGGCTGTGTCAGGATGTGAACCAGCCAAAGGTATAGAACGAGGAGAGAAAGTAGCGGCAAATGCCTTCATTGACTCATGCTTCATGGGTCAGATGAGCCAGAAGGTAGATGGAGGTGTTGGAGTTGGCTTGGCCTGAGGGTTAGAGAAAGAGAGATGGGAGGAAAGGAGAAAGTGGTCACTTCAGGAGAGAGGAGTGGTGAGAGCATTGGAGAGGGGGAGGTCTAAGGAGATCAGAACATCCAGGGTATGCCCTGCAGAATGAGTCGGGCCAGAGGGAAGAATAGAGAGACAGAGGGAGTCGCAGAGGTTGTGAAAAAGTCCTGCAGAAGGACAGGAAGCATTCAAGTGGATGTTAAGGTCTCTGAGGAGAAGTTACGAGGTAGAGGCAAGAAGGGAGGAGGAGAGATCCGCACACTCAGAGAGGAAGGAGGCTACTGGCCGGGTGGCCAGTAGATAGTGGCCACACTGAGAGAAAGGCCAGGAGAGAGCGCCTGCAGACCAGGCATTAAAAGGAGGAGTAGACCTGCATAGCAATGATAGAAACAGGGATCCACTCCGGGAAGATCAAGGCTACACCCTTCTGGGTGCGAGATCATCTTGTAGCCATCAGGAAGGAGAGTGTCAAAGCTTGTGATAGAGCTGGCCGTAAGCCACATCTCGGTCAGATCGAGGACATCCAGATCGATTTCTTGTAGGAGAAGGCAGATGTCAGGGGAGTGTTTGACAGCTGAGCGAGAGTTGAGCGGGGCAATGTGAAGCAGGTTTGCCCCTTTGAGAGACTTCTGTGGGGGGGTACATGTTAGAGGTACACCCTGAGGAAGTGTTGAAGGTGCCTGAGGATAGGCAGAGGAGGAAGTGGAGGGCAAGGTAGCCAAGGAAGAGGAGGTGGGTACCAGCGGGGTGGTGGAGGAAAGAGGCAACAGGGTGGTTGGAGAAGAAGCAGAGGCAGCCGTAGTGGTGGCGGAGGATGAAGGAGGCAGGGGGGCCAGAGAGGTGAAGGAAGGCACAGCAGGGGAAGAAAGCAAGTTGATAAGGCGTGGGAAACATCTTTCAAAAAGGAGGAGGTTGGCCTCAGGGCCTTGGACCAAGACAGTGCTGATTAGGTAAACATTAATGATGGTCTTGGAGGAGTGGGAGGGGGCCAGAAAGGCCTCCCATCAGGTGCCACTATTAATGGGTGAAGAGGGAAAAGTAAAAAGAACAGAGACAAAATGGAGGGTCCACAGGCATGGAGAGGGAATGACAAATACGATGTTGGTAGTCCTCTGTCTGGTGGAAGCACTGTTGTCGCTATCAGCGGTAGGGAGGGCTGGCTTGGAGACCAGAATGTCCCTTTTGAACTTCTTCCAACCAAACTTAGTGAGAAGGATATTGAAAAACAGAGAAGATAGGAAAGACAAAGAGCACCAAAGAGGGTGCGGAGGGCAGAGTGGGGGGAGGGATAGTGGAGAGTGGAGGGGGGAAACACTAGGACGGTGGGCACACAGAAGGAGCAGGGGAACACAACAGACAGAACAATGACTAAAACTCAGATACAAAATATAGACAGTTGCCAACAGAACCTAGAAGTAAACAATGGACACAGCAAGGATGCCGGCAATACAGTGTAAGAAACAAAGAGGTGAAACAAACATGCAATAGAAAAACAGAACAATCAACCAGGAAACCTAGAGGAAGAAATTAACAGCAGGGATGCAGGCAATACAATGAAGCAAACAACCAGGAGAAACAAAAATGCCAAAAACAGAACAATCAACCAGGGAAGCTGGAAAAAAGAATGAACAGCAGGGATGCAAGCAGTACATTTAAGCAAGCAACCATGGATAGTAAACAACATAAAGGCGGGACAAACTACCAAGGGAATCTAGAGGAAATAGAACGCTGGAACCATGGAGAACAAGATCACAGAAGTACAAAGTAGGTCAGGTGAAGGGATTAGGAGGGGGAAGGAGAGGGTCCACAGGGGATACAGAGGGCACGCGGCCGAGTGGAGAAGAAGGCCTGGAGTTGCAAGGGAGAGCACACAATCTAGGATTGTGAGGGAATGTACGCAGCCCAGGAAGCGAGGGAATGCACTCAATCAAGGATTGTGAGGGTACGCGTGCAGCCTAGGAAGCAAGGCAGCGCATGCAACCTAGAAATGTGAGGGAATGACTGTGGCCTGAGGTTGTGAGAGAGCAAAGGCAATCTAACATTGCAAGAGAGCGCACACGGCCAACATGTGAGGGAGCATGCACGGCCTAGGTGCGAGTGAGCGCACACGATCAGTGATTGAGAGGGTGTGAGTGAGTAGGGGTCATGGGAGGCCCAGGACAGGTCACGGAGGAACACCAATGGCAGCACAAGTGTGAGAAGGGGCACCGGGTCAGGAAGTGTTACGTGGAGTAAGGCAAGCTAAATCTCTCCCCGCATCTTCTTACCTAGGGGCTGCAGACAGGAGGACGAGCCATCCGCACTCACTGTCTATGCTGCATACCCTTTGCCACCAAACACCTGCATCGCTCAAACCTGCAGCCTTGTCCTGCGAGGGCTTTGCCACAGAGGGTCCGTCCCTCAGTTCTTATAGGTGCAGAAGCATGGACAAAGCGAAGCGTTCACCGTTTTGTCAGGCAGTGTCTCCTGCGTACCTGCATCATACACCACTGTGGCCTTGTCCTGCGAGGGATTTGCCGCAGAGGGTCCGTGCCTTGGTTCTTATAGGCACGTAAGAGTGGATGTAGCAAAGCATGCTACATTTCATGGGGAAGCGTCTCCTGTGCACCTGCGTTGCTCAACACCATGGCCTTGTCCTGCGAGGGCTTTGCCGTAAAGGGTCCGTGCCATAGTTCTCATAGGTGCAGAAGCATGGACGCATCGAAGCATGCTACGTTTCATCTGGCAACATCTCCTGCACACCTCCGTTGATCAATACTGCAACCTTTTTCTGTGAGGGCTTTGCCGCAGATGGCCCGTGCTTCAGTTCTTAGAGACGCGGAAGCGTGGACATAGCAAAGCGTGCTACCCTTCGTTGTGCAGCATCTCTTTTGCACCTGCGTCACTCAACACCGTAGCCTTGTCCTCTGAGGGCTTTCTGTATACCAAAGATATGTACTCTGTGGGGTAGATTATGTGAAATGCCTGTTTGTCACTACCACTTTATCTCCTCCCTTGAGATAAGTATGACTGATCTGCCATAGCTACCACTTTAGACAGTTTGGTCTTTCATTTGGTTAGAAACCATATCTTGCCTTTGGGTTAGATGTTTTTTTCACTCCCCCCCCCCACTAGTGGGCTTTCATAAAATCTCCCCATACATTTGTGACCGGTGGGATGCACATTGATTAGGTGAGTAATTGTCTCTGGTTATGTGTAGAATTTTGGCACCTGATTATGACTGCATAAATGTATGTAAATTATTGCCTATGGTTCGTTTTGTCTTCCCACCCCTTACAGTTATATGTTTTGCTCCTACCACCAGGTGATTGACAACACATTTAGCTTAGGCAGGAGTAGGGTCCCTTTTGTCCCAGTACTGTCTTTATGCATGCACTGTGTCTGTGGGCCTCATTACGACCCAGGCGGAGGACCATGGTGCTATTAGCACCATTGTCCATGCCGGAGACCGCCATGGCGAAATAGGGAATTACCACCCTATTCCGAGGTTGGCGGGGCGGTAATTCCCCATGCCACCATGGCCCTTCCCCATTCCCATTTTTGCCCCATGGGGCTCAATGGGAATGGGGAAGGCGCTAAGTACAGTGCCGCAAATTGCGGCACCGTACTTAGCACCAAGGTCCCTTTGCGGGTCCCTACTTTAACGGCTGGTAAAACCAGCCGTTAAGGTCAGGTCCCGCAAAGGGACCTCGTAATTAGGCGCTAATAGGTTAACGGTGCCGCAGACTTTTACGGCGCCGTTAACCCATTAGCGCCTGGGTCGTAATGAGGCCCGATGTGTTTAACCTATAATACTCCTTTGAGCGTGTAGACACTATGGGCCTCATTACACGGACGGCGGTAAGGATTTACCGGTACCAGTAAGGGCACCGGTACCGGTAAACCCTTACCGCCTTACTACGAGGTCCCTTTGCGGGTAGGTACTTTAACACCTGCTGTTTGGCAGGCGTTAAAAACCAACCCGCAAAGGGACCAGGGTGCTAAATACGGTACCGCAATTTGCGGCACCGTATTTAGCGCCTTCCCCATTCCCATATAGCCCTATGGGGCAAAAATGGGAATGGGGTAGGGCCATGTGGGAAGGGGGAATTACCGTCCCACCAACCTTGGAATAGGGCGGTAATTCCCCTTTCCACCAAGGCGGTGCCGGTATTTTACCGGCATGGACCAAGGTGCTAGTAGCACCTTGGTCCTCCGCCTACCGTGTAATGAGGCCCTATATGTGTGATTTTATTAAAGGTTATATTAGTATAGTGTATTCTCTGGCGGTGACTATGGGAACTAACAGTGGCGTAACACAAAATGTGGGGTCCTCCCTGCGAGCCATGGTGAAGCCCCCCCCCCCGCAATCGTCAACAAATCACGGGTCGCGTCACATTCTGTGTTGGCCTAGATTACTATGCTTGCACAATACGCACAAACGTGCGGCTGCAGGGGGACGCCGCACACTGCACTAGGAAAAATATATAAATATGTGTTTTAATCCATTATACAGCACACTTGCTGAAAAAAATTGGCTAAAAGGCCGCAGCTTTTGCAATTGTTTTGTAGGGTAACACAAATCCAAAAATCCGATGCATGCTAGTCTCCAACAGTGCACATGAACATGAATGCTTTAATTAATGTAATGCCTAGCTATATAAAATGCCATGCCATGATGAGCACATGTCCAACTGGCTGCACAATGTAGACCAGTCTAGACACGTTATAACATCTTACAGTAAAGCATTTGAGAGAAGTAGCTAGGATCCAGACAAAACCGCATGAGCATACTTTTTTATTTATAATTGCGGACAATTTTGCAGAGCCGTAAAGGCATTTATTGGATTGCGCTTATGCACTTAAATGGAAACATACTGTGTAGATCGATACTGATGGATGGATACACTGTGAAGCCCTTGAAGGGGCGCAGTATGACCTTTTGGTCATTATGTGCGCTTATGTCATTATTTGAGAAAGGCGCAGCATTTATTTTAAAAATATCGTTTACCCCATTATAACATGTATGCATTTGAAAGGGCGCAGTATGATGTTTGGATTATTATTTGTGCTTATGTCATTATTTGATAAAGGCACAGCACCTATTTTATAAATATCGTGTATATCATTACAACAGGTAAGCTATGGAACACAGCGGTCCGAATATGACACTTTCAGGTCATTTCTTTGATACCCTGTGTCTTTTCTCTACCAGGCATTAACAGAGTGTAAGACAAGCGCCCATGACCACCAAGATTATTGAAGAGTGTCATCTTGGTGTGACAGACTACACACGATTTCTAGTTTTCCTGTGGTGACCATTACCAGGTAAATCTAGTATTTAGCTTTAATAGTACCTGAATAAGATCGACGGATGGCTTTTTAGTGATATGTTTTCTAGTGACATACTTCATTGTTTTATGTAGGTTTCTTGACAGAGTGAATTGAAAACTAGAGTCTAATGAAAGCTTGAAGTACGAATAACGTCAGAGGTTAATTTACAGGCATTTGTTTGAAGCAGAACACTAATTGATATCATAGAATTACCAATATTAAAGTACACATTATTATGGATTTTAGGTTTACAGACGAATGTGAAACAAATCCGAGATAGAACTTCAAGTTAAAAAAGCCCTGATGATGGATGGTATATATCCGAAACGCATCTGCTAAATGCACAATAACTTGAAATGGCGATTGAAAAATTGTTACACTACTTGTGTCTGAATTGAGGTCAAGCGACCTGACTAGTTCATTGTGACACACTCCTGAATGTATGTAAGGATAACAATAATCCAGTTTTTCCAAATTGTTTCTTTATCAAAACTGATGAAAGTTGAACGGTGAAATCGAACCTTATGTTCTCATTTTATATGTCTATTTGTGAAATGGAGTAAAAATATTTTATGATCTACAAAAGAATTGTTGAATTGGTATTTTTTATAGTTTGATTACTTATATTTGTTGTGTGTAGAAACATTAAACAATGCATTTGAATATTTGTACAAGGCAAAGATCGCATTGGAGGTCATTGGACCCCACAAGAGTGCATAGGGGTTACCGGTTGGAGACAACAGAGTAGATAGGGATATGTTCACATTGATCTCCTTGGGCCAGGAGATGATACCCCATTGCACCAGAAGTTACAGTAATTTAGCTTCAGTTAATAAACACAGGAAATAATCAGATTAACATATCGCTAATTAACAAAGTAGTGCCCCTCGACATATAACTATGGGCCTCATTACACGGTAGGCGGTGAACCATGGCGCTATTAGCGCCATGGTTCATGCCGGTAAAATACCGGCACCGCCTTGGTGGAAAGGGGAATTACCGCCCCATTCCAAGGTTGGCGGGGCGGTAATTCCCCCTTCCACCATTGCCCTTCCCCATTCCCATTTTTGCCCCATAGGGATCCATGGGAATGGGGAAGGTGCGAATTATGGTACCGCAAATTGCGGTACCGTAATTAGCTCCACTGGTCCCTTTGCGGGTTGGTTTTTAATGTATGCAAAAAGCAGGCGTTAAATTCCCCTACCCGCAAAGGGACCTCGTAGTAAGGCGGAAAGGATTTACCGCCTACCGTGTAATGAGGCCCTGTGTCTCTTTCTTTCCTAGTAAAGGATGCCAGGCAACATTTAGACATATCTAGATTGGGTGCACCAAAATGGCAGTCGGAGCAATAACACTTATCATGGTTATTTTATCACAGATGTCCAGAAATATATACAATTCTGCAGTAAGATATGGCTAGACTGGCAGCACCCAAATGCCAGTCTAGCCAGATAATTACACTTAGCAGGACTGCTTTATCAGAGATGCCCAGTTAAAAATAAGTCAAGTCAAACTAAGAAATGACCAGACTGGCTGCACCAATATGCCTCTCGAGCCACTAATACCACATATCATGCCTGCTTAGGCTGGACAAGGATGACCATTATGAATTATCGCACAATCCCCATCCCACCCCACCCTGCCACACATCCCCTCCCCTGGCCCAACCCCCAAAATTAGCTTCTCACCGCAGAATTACCTCCACATTTCTTTTCCTTGTCTCAGTGCTTACCTATGAAGCTCATTTCCTCATAGGTAAGTACTGGGATAAGGAAGAGTGGGACTAGGCGCAATGAAGATTACAGGTAACTAAGCCAGGAGGCATTACCTCCATGTCCCTCTACCTCATCCCAGTACTTGTGTATGAGTCAAAGTGCCTCATACACAAGTACAAGTACTGGAATTTGGAAGAATAGGGCTATGAGTAATGAAGATTACCAATAGGTAACCAAGGGATTAAACACAAGTAATGGCACAACACCATTGAGCTGAAAGCACTTTGTCCTCCCCAACACCCCCTTTCAAATCTTGGGGTATGTTGACTCGACCTGGTTGACCTACAGAGGCTTTGCCGGACAGAACAGGACACAGATGTTAAATGGCACCTGGAATTCACTGTTAACAAAGGCCCAGCAATTCCTAACGTAAAGCATTTCACTGTTAATACCTGCATTCAAATGCATAATTCTTTAGGCAATTGAAATCTTGATGTGGGTTTACTGCTTGAATGCCAGGAAAATGAATGTAAGGGTAGAGAGAGGACAGGAGACTGCTTATTCTCACAGCAGTCCATAAGTGTGTGCTTTCAGATTTAAAGGAGAGAGTTAACTGCTTGTAAAATTGAAGCTGCACTAGGATAGTCTCATTAGAATGCATAATGAAGTTAGATGCCCCACACAAATAAGTTTGCCCCTCCCTCACCACCCGTGAATTGAGCACCTCTCCCAACATTTGAAGGATTAGCACCCCCGCAAAATAAAGGTACGTTTTGTTGCACCCCTGAACACACACACCATTCACCATACACACGCATGCACACCCAGACCCTCATACATTTAAGTGTGTACAATTTCACGATGCACGCACACCCAGGCAGCCACCCATACAGTCAAGTGTTCACATTTTCACCATACTGGCACACCCAGGCAGTTACATTTAAGTGTGCCCCCTTTCACTATACACTCACACAGGCAACCACCTATACATTTAAGTGTGCACCCTTTCACCACACACTCACACAGGCAGCCACCTATACATTTGAGTGTGCACCCTTTCACCATACACTCACACAGGCAGCCACCTATACATTTACATTTTCACCCTTTCACCACACACTCACACAGGCAGCCACCTATACATTTAAGTGTGCACCCTTTCACCATACATTTACACAGGCAGTCACCTATATATTTAAGTGTACAATATTTCACCATACAGGCACAAACAGGCAGCTACCCATACATTTAAGTGTGCAACCTTTCACCATACCGGCACACACACCCAGGCAGCCACCCATGCATTTAAGTGTGCACCTTTTCACCATACACTCACACAGGCAGCCACCTATACATTTAAGTGTGCACCCCCTTTCACCATACACTCACACAGGCACCCACCTATACATTTGGTTGTGCACCTTTTCACCATACACTCACATAGGCAGCCACCTATACATTTAAGTGTGCACATTTTCATCATTCAGGCACACCCAGGCAGCCACCCATACATTTAAGTGTGCACCCTTTCACCATACACTCGACATGCACAATACATGTATGTGTGCACACTTTTACCATACACTCACACAGGCAGCCACCTATACATTTAAGTATGCACCCTTTCACCATACACACACAGAGGCAGCCGCCTATACATTTAAGTGTGCACCCTTTCAACATATTCACACAGGCAGCCACCTATACATTTAAGTGTGCACCCTTTCATGATACACTAACACAGGCAGGAACCTATACATTTAAGTGTGCACCCTTTCACCATACAGGCACACCTGGGCAGCCACCTATATATTTAATTGTGCACCCTTTTACCATGCACTCGACACGCACACCTAGCCACCCATATATTTAAGTGTTCACATTTTCACCATACTGGCACACCAAGGCAGTTACATTTAAGTGTGCCCCCTTTCACTATACACTCACACAGGCAACCACCTATACATTTAAGAGTGCACCCCCTTTCACCATAAACTCACACAGGCAGCCACCTATACATTTGAGTGTGCACCCTTTCACCATACACTCACACATGCAGCCACCTATACATTTACATTTGCACCCTTTCACCACACACTCACACAGGCAGCCACCTATACATTTAAGTGTGCACCCTTTCACCATACATTTACACAGGCATCCACCTATATATTTAAGTGTACACTATTTCACCATACAGGCACAAACAGGCAGCTACCCATACATTTAAGTGTGCAACCTTTCACCATACCGGCACACACACCCAGGCAGCCACCCATGCATTTAAGTATGCACCCTTTCACCATACACTCGACATGCACAATACATTTATGTGTGCACACTTTTACCATGCACTCACACAGGCAGCCACCTATACATTTAAGTATGCACCCTTTCACCATACACACACAGAGGCAGCCGCCTATACTTTTAAGTGTGCACCCTTTCAACATATTCACACAGGCAGCCACCTATACATTTAAGTGTGCACCCTTTCACGATACACTAACACAGGCAGGAACCTATACATTTAAGTGTGCACCCTTTCACCATACAGGCACACCCGGGCAGCCACCTATATATTTAATTGTGCACCCTTTCACCATGCACTCGACACGCACACCCAGCCACCCATATATTTAAGTGTTCACCCTTTCACCATACACACACATGGGCAGCCTCCTATACATTTATGTTTGCACCCTTTCACCATAAAGGCACACCCAGGCAGCCACCCATACATTTAAATTTCCACCTTTTCACCATAGTGCCACACACAGGTAGCTACATTTAAGTATGCACCCTTTCACCATACACTCACACAGGCAGCCACCTATACATGTAAGTGTTCACCCCCGTTCACCATACACTCACACAGGCAGACACCTATATATTTAGGTGTGCACCCTTTCACCATACACTCACAAAGGCAGCACCTTATACATTTACCTGTGCACCTTTTCACCATACAGGCACACCCAGTCAGCTACCCATACATTCAGGTGTACACCCTTTCAATATATACTCACACAGGCAGCCACCTATACATTTAAGTGTGCACCCTTTCAATATACAATCACACCTGCAGCCACCTATACATTTAAGTATGCACCCTTTCACCATACACACACAGGCAGTCACCTATACATGTAAGTGTCCACCCTTTCACCATACACTCACAGAGGCAGCCACTTACACATTTATGTGCACACCTTTTCACCATACAGGCACAACCAGGAAGCTACCCATATATTTAAGTGTGCACCCTTTCACCATACACTCACACAGGCAACCAAATATACATTTAAGTGTGCACCCCCTTTCACCATACACTCACACATGTAGCCACCTGTACATTTAAGTGTGCGCTCTTTCACCATACACACACACAGGCAGCCAACTATACATTTAAGTGTGCACCCTTTTGACACTCACACTGGCAGCCACCTATATATTTAAGTTTTCACTCTTTCACCATACACTCACACAGGCAGCCACCTATACTTTTAAGGGTGCACCCTTTCACCATACAGGCACACCCAGGCAGCCACTCATACATTTATGTGTGCACCCTTTCACCATACACTCACACAGCCAGCCACCTATACATTTAAGTGTGCACTCTTTCACCATACACACACAGAGGCAGCCACCTATACATTTAAGTGTGCACCCTTTCAACATATTCACACAGGCAGCCACCTATACATTTAAGTGTGCACCCTTTCACCATACACTCACACAGGCATGCACCTATACATTTAAGTGTGATGTGTGCACCCTTTCACCATACATGCACACTGAGGCAGCCACCCATACATTTAAGTGTGCACCCTTTCACCAGTCAACACGCACACCCGATCATCCATACATTTTAGTGTGCACCCTTGCACCATACATTAACACGCGCACACATCGTGGAGTTGAGGGGGGCCCTATTACTTCAATAAGAAATGGTTTCTCTTAAGGACTGAACCATAATGGAAATAGTTTCTTTTTGTAGTCACTCTGCCTTCAAAACGAAATTATTTCTGTTACACTGTAAAAAAAAAATCTTTTTTAGTCCAAGGGGACACCCTCCCAGGACATGTGATTTGCGGGGCCCGCCACGCACTGCAGTGGTTATGGGAGCTTCTGTTACGCCAGTGGGGAATAACTATACTTCACTCCCAGCTTAGCATCTCACTTGAATTAAGCCTGACTGCTCTGTCATAGCTACCACTTTAGAAAGTTTGGCCTTATGTTTTTTTGGGAACCCTCCCTGGACTTTAGATTAGATCCCTTACCAGAGGTTGGTTGAAAAATCTCCTGAAGACATATGAATGCTTGGAGCAGGAATCTTGCCACACACAGTTCCAGTTGCCGATTTGTTATGCTTTTTTCATACCGCGGTGCACATTGATGGGAGCAGCTATTGTTTGAGGTAGTGGGAGCAAATTTGAGATGTTCTGGGCATCTTCTGATTTGCCTCAGTACAAATATTTGTGGATGTGGCCCCTCGTCTCATTTGCAAGCCACTTTTAAGCTGCAGTAATGCTCATTTGTGCATAGCAGCTATAATCTCACCACTATCCGGGACAAACATGCATTCTGTTGAGCAGATCCCAGGGTCACGTTTTACCCATGGAGTGGGTCTTTACCATTATGCCTTTGCTTTTGCATTGTGTGTCTTTACCATGATGCAAAAGCAGCACAGGTAGGCTGTGACTTCTTGGACCATGCAGTTATGTGCAGTGGGTAGGGGCTGTGAAGGGCAATGACGATGTAGAAGGTGTATTGGTAAGTGTGTGGTGTGTGGTTTGGAACAGAGGTGATGGGGAGACCCATTCCTGCAAGAATGAGGTGGTGTGGACAGTGAATGGGGACACCCCCCTCCGAAGATGAGGGTTGAGGTGAGCAGCAAGCGAAATAGCTCTGCGGCATTTGCTATGCAGCAAAGATCCACTCAGCAAATACATGCAGAGTGAAGATACTGATCTGCTCCCACACCTAGCTTGATAACATTGTTCATCATGGGTTCCCAATTCAACCATGCCAATGACACTTTACAAAGACCTGCTGCTCCTGGGATCAAGGGAAGGTGCCATTGGAGACATTTAGCCTTGCCAACTTCTAATAGACGGCATAATGTGCAACCCACATTTGTTAATATTGTATCACTCAGTGTTGTGCTGTTTATGTCCATGTACTATCAAAACCCTACTATTTTGTAGTCATAGTAATTAGTAGGCGGATGTACAGTACATGCATTATGGTGACTTTCTCTAGTTTTCTATTTCCTAGTTTTCTGTTTCACATTGCTTTTGAAGACCTACAGAACCTGGCACAGCTATACAGCAAACCCATATAGTGTAAGACTTATTTGTTAAGATACACTATGCAACTGTAAAAAGCACAACACAAATGAGTCGTTCTCCCCCTTGTTCAAAACCTTTTACTCTTCTATCTATCTATCTATCTATCTATCTATCTATCTATCTATCTATCTATCTATCTATCTGCATTTTTCTATAGCGCCACTAACCCATAGGCCTCAGGGCGCTTACAAAGAGAAACACAGAGGCACGAAAAAGAAAGGATACCGGAAAAAAAAGCTGATGTCAGAACAAAAGGAGAGTTAGAATATTGGCTTATCGTTCAATCGAGTTCGGCATCGGAGAGAGATGTTTTCAAATGTTTGAGTCACTGTCAGCCAGATGTTTGGGGAGAGCATTCCATTGGGCAGGAGCCCAGGAGTTAAAGCTAGCTCCCTCAATATTCTTCAAGAAGATGCAAGGTTGACTCAAGCGATTTGAATCATTAGAGCGCAAAAAAGTCGGGTGGGCTTCTTCTTTATTCTGGTTTTCTGGTACGATTGTGCTTCATCTTGAAGGCATTTGAAAATTGTGACTAGGCCCTTAAATTGTATTCTTTGTCGGATGGGCAGCCAGTGTAGTATCTTGCCGGCTTCAGTCACATGTGCTTTGCATTTCAGACCACAGACGGCGCGTACAGCGCCGTTCTGAATTACCTGAATTTTTTTAGATTGATCTGCAAGGTGCTATCAGTAAACTGTTGCAATAGTCCAGTTTACAACTTGTGATAGCAGCTGCTATCATCACTCGATTAGCGTCAGATAAGAAAGGGCGAATGTGCCATGATAGTTGGGTGTTGTAGATAGCTAACCTGACCGTTGAAGGATAAGTGGTGATCAAAAACGACTCCTAATGTCTTTACTATTTTAAACACAGGGATAACATGTTCAGCAATGGTAACGTTGTCGTAGTTAGAATCAAGCTTTTTAAGCTATCAATGGTATGCATGTTAGTTCTGTTTACATTGAAGGTGCAAACTCTGGATTGTCTCCAAGCAGCACTCATTCTGTTAACTAATGCACTGATTCTGCAAATCCAATGACACAGTGTGTACTGTGCACATAATAGTAATTCAGGTGTATAGTAAGTCTCTTTGCTGTATAATGATTTATGGCAAAGGGCAATTCACGGTATACATTTAGTTTCTTAATGTTTACTAACAGCAAAAGTTCTACCTGTTTTCATTTCCTGGCTGCTCTGAGCCACATGTAGTCAAAGGTGAGGGCTAAGAGGAGTTGTAGTTAAAAAACATGACTCACAGGAAACCCTTTCAAACACAGCTTTCATATGGGTGTCCATACAGCATGCAGGCATGCAGTAATAATGTATTATGTTTAGTAATGGTCTCTGAGTTAATAATGTCAATATTTTATTTGTCATCAGCTACAAAGTGGTATGCATTCAGATAAGAGATGTTCTTTTTGTCTTCACTTCAAATGTTTGAACTTCCACTCTCACCAGCCCTAACCAGGACATTCAGTGGGGTGAGGTGGGGTGGGTTGATGGGATTTGGCTTCGAAACATTGTGTGAACCACAGGCAGCCTCTTCAAACCCTGCTTATCCTGTTTCAGTGTCCATATGCATGCAGACAAACTATTTTTTTTCACTGTTTGTACACAGATATTGGTTCAAAAACATACTTCTGCTATTGATCTGTTAAAAATGTATTCATGCTGAAATTAGTCCATATTCATTCTGTGGAGGTTCCATTTCTGGGGAACAGTCATGTCTAGTTAGCAGGGGGCTGATAAGAGAATATGAGGGTTTATGGGGTAATTAGTAAATTAGTGGCAAGGTCACTTTTCAGTTCCCAGCTTAGAGTTCCTGGACTCGTAGACAATCACCCTCATCACCACCATCTAGTCCTTGTACCTCAAACACTCTGTGTTCTCACATTTGAGTTCTGTTGCCCACTGGATTCTTGTGCACTTCTTGGTCAGGCTCCTGAGATTTTTCCATACAATGCTTAATTTTTTCGGTTACATTGTTGTCATGGTAGGGAAGAGGTTTTATCTCGATGGTGTTCAATCTCACTTCCAGGCGACGGCATTGTAGAGTTCTTAGGTAGATGTGATGTGTTATGTAAGGTAGGGCATTAGGCGTAGTCATGTTCACCTCAAATGTGATTGTGTTGAAGCTGATGCTGTGTGTTAGTCATCTTCATAGTGAATTGTGAACAACTGTACTTTCCTGGGACACTAGATGCCAACCACTTGACTCCGAACTGTCCTGAACCTGTCCCAATGGCAGCATGATGAACAATCATGTACTGGAAGGGTGTGTGGTTCCCAGTGTCTTGTTTTGGAAATAACTGTAGTAACAGTAGTAATAATCAACATTTGTAATCTTCACAGTTGACACACGATACACCCTTTGCTGCAGTACAATACTTGTTGCCCAGTGTTATGTTACGCTATGTTGATTATATGGTGCAACACTACTACCAAAGGACAGTCCCCAGGTGCTCATGTGGCTCTATAAGAGAAGAGAGCGCAGGGTGTGTTAGTGAGGATAGGGTTATAGGATAGGATCAAAACCAGGAGGAACTGGCATCTGTGAGCATTATCTTGCATGTGGAAACTGGTTCAAGAGGCTCTGCATGTTGTAACCGCAGGGGTAGGCCTCAGTGCTTTGGATGTGTACTAGTGTTTGTGTTGGGTGTGTATGTGTCGTATGATGGTGGTCAGTCAAAATCTCGAGAAAAAAAAAGTCGAATGACAATAATCTCGAAAAATAAATCTAAAAAAAAAATTTGAATTCCCTCTTTTTTAATTATATATTTATTTGGGGGTCCGGGAATAAAAAAAATGGGTAAAACGAATAAAAAACATCATTAAAAAAATGCGACTTTTTTTAGATTTTTTTTTTGAGATTTTGACATTCGACTTTTTTTCGTTCAACCTTTTCACTATAAACCAGGATATTAGGGTAGGTTTTGTGGTTGTGTGCACTGGTTAGTTGTATCCATATGGGGTCCAGAGTCACGGATGACTGTTAGGTGTTTGATTGCGTTGTGTTGGTGTGATGAAGAGAGTTACCTCTCGAAACGCTTAGAGTTACTAACATTGAGGACATTTCCAAATGTATGAAGTTGTCCTTTGAACAAATAACAGATGTGAGTTTGGTGATATGATCTGGTGACATTAAACCAGATACATATAATATGATTTAACCTCAAATTGTATAATGATGAAAAGATGAGCTTTCTGTTTTTCTAAATTTTGATTTTCTAAATACTGAATGAATAAATATTGCTTAAATTAAGCAACAACTAAAAAGTGGTTAACAATACTTGTGTCAAAGTTTTAGTAAAACCTAAAGAGACTGTTTGGAAATTCAGTCTTGTTAAATTCTGACTGAGGGTTCCTCCTCAGCACTGAGAGATGTGCAAGGGACAGGAGCACCCATTAGAGAATGGGTATTCTAATCTATGCTTATTTCATTTGGTATCAAGTTCCATAGTTTAGCTATCAGATAGTGGAAGGCAATTCTCTGAATGTTCTTTACTCATAGTGTCTTGTTTCTATTTGGAGGTCATTGCTGGATATTAAGTCTCTTCCCAGTTGTTAATGGGTGATTTTAGCTTGGAGGAATTGGGTTTCTTGTCCGTGCAGTGACTTATAGGCAATACAGAGGGCTTTGAAGATGATGCATTTCTTTACTGGTTGCCAGTATATACTTCTCAGGGCCGATGTAATGTGGTCTCTTCTATTTAGTCTCAAGGGTAGTCTTATTGCTGTATTTTGGATCTGTTGTAGTCTTTTGTACAAGGCATTTTGGCATTCCAAGGCAGAGACTATTTGCATGCTCTATTCTTTATAATACCAAGGAGATGATCGCACATGTTCTGTGTGGGAAGTTGAAGTAGGGAGGATCCCTCTTATTAATCACAGGAAATAGAAACATGTGCTTGCTATTGCGTTGTGGCTCCAAAGAGAGGCCATTGATCATGAGGATTCCGAGATTTGTTATCACTGTCAATGTTTCTGTTGGGGTCCCATGCTCATGGCCAGGACAGCTATGCCTGTGTTGCACTGCCTTGGAGTGGGGCGATCATGTTTCTGTTGGTTAGGCATTGTTAAATGTGTTGTCATGGTCTCGGTCAGAAGTTATCTTGAAGAAGAGTTTGGTGTCGACTTGTATATGTCGGCTGTCAGTACATGGGTTTGAATGAGTTACATTAAGGGTGGTCATGTAGGCATTGAAGAGAAGCAGGGAGAGGCTCGATCCTTGTAGATAGTTATAGTGTTTGAGGTAAATGTGTGTGATCTTTCAATTTGGTGGGTGAGGAAAGATTTCAGCCATTGTAGTGCAGAGCTTTTATTGCTGCATTCCTCCTAATTTCGGTGGTAGCGTCGTGTGTCAGATTGCGTCAAAGGTGGCTGATAAATCGAGTAGTAAGAGGGCCAATTGGGTACTGTTGTCTGTGTTCATTTGTAGGTTGTCCCATATGGAGATACCGATTCAGTTCTGTTCATGGATCTGAAGCCGACTTGGGTTTGGTCAAGTATTCCGTTGTTTTCCACATGATTGAGGAATTCTTTGTAGATGTGGTTCTCTAGGATTATTGTTGGGTATGGTAGATTTTATATAGGTCTGTAGTTATTAGGGTCTTCTGTATTTCCTGTCTCATCTTTAGAAGGGGTTTGATGTACGCTGATTTGAATGATTTTGGTACTATTCCATGCCGAACTTGCCTTTTTTTAAATGCATAGTTGTGAGGCCCTTTGAACATGTTACAGTTAGCTACTCTTCACTGCTCTTTGTCAGCTCATTCAGGAGAATTTGAGTTTTAATCACAATCTCAGAAATCTATAATGTACTGTGATGTTGAAATTGAATGTAACAGAGATATTCCCTTTGAGGTAGACTCTGTTCTCTGTGAAGATTTACAATGATGGTGTGTTTCAAGTGCTCTATCCATCAAATGGAAACTAGCTGATTGACTGATTGTCTATTAGGAAGTCATGTAGAGTTGATATTTTGTTCAAAATATAAACATATTTACATTAATATTAAAAAATGATAGCAACAAGAATATTAGCATTAGTCACATTCATTTATTGAACCCTCTGACCAGTTGAATTCATGAACTCTGAGGACACTCAATTTTACCACTGCATTCTTTTTAAATGTTTAAGCCATTTTATGTGATCCACCTATGTGTATTATGCTGTATTCAAAATCCTTTTTGAATTCTCAAAAACATGCATTTGTGTGACCATAAATGTCACATCCCCCCTTTCCTTCAGTCACATGTGCAATCCTTAAATTATTATGCACCTCCTGCTCAACGGCTAACGTATATTTATTGCACATTAGTTGAGGATGTGTTCAGTGACAATATGACATTTTGAATGTATTTTCAACATCTTTGGTTGTTTTACCTAATGTAGACATATTGATTTGTACTATGCTGTAAAAGCATTTCTTGGGTGGATCACCTAATATTTGACATATGTGGTCATTATCCTTCATCGAAAATATGATTTGGAGTGAAAAAATCAGACAATGCTCACCATTATCCTTGTTGTTAAGCCATCCTCAAGGTTTTCCTAAAGTGTATTGGTGTTAGCATTACTGTATCTATTGTGGAAACATCCACTTCTGTATCCTGGGATGCAGCAGTCAGGTAGCACAGAATAGAACCAGGCCTCACATGCAAGACACATACAAACTGCTATAATCTGAAAAAATATAATCATGTAAACCATTACTAAGCACACTTTCCAAATCATGCAGTGCCCATACCAAACAATAGTAATTCAATTTTTATCCACTTCAGTTCTACTTACACAATATAACCCGAGTGGGGGTCGTGGGGGGCATTACCATTAGGGTAGTATGTTGTCCGCGAACAACAACAATTTAAACTCCACTCCTCCACAATTAATACCCTCAGTCTCCTGGTTAGCTCTTATCGCAATCTCCAATGGCTCCATCAATGGATCAAATCAGACAGGATATTGTCGACGCTCACTGTGGATGCCGCATACAGCGCGTCCACCCACCGAAGGAAGTTTGGCCCTAGTCCCATCTTTCCCAACACAGCCTTCATGAATTGCCTTTCCACCCTGTTGAAGGCCTTTTCTGAGTCTAAAGAGATGAGTCACCTTTTTTGGCTTGTGCCTAGTATATTAGGTTAATTGTTTTCCATATATTGTCGGAACCCTGTCTACCTCAGATACATCCCACCTCGGCCCCATGTACTACGGAAGGCAGCAGGGCCTCCAGTCTATTTCCCAAGATTTTTGCCAAGACTTTCACATCATTGTTAAGCAGAGAAATCGGGTGGTACAATGAGTACTGAGTCGGGTCCCTTCCCTCCTTATGAATAGCCACTATGATTGCCTCCCCCATTGTCATCGGCAGCGGTTCCTCCAACAACACTACGTTGAAGACTCTCACCATGTATGGTGCCATGGTGGACCTGAACATTTAGTAAAATATTGTTGAGAAACCATCGCTCCCCGGGGCTGTCCTAGCCTTCATTCCACTGATGGCTCTAGTAACCTCCTCCAGGGTAATAGGGTCACCTAATTGTTTGTCCTCCTCCTGCGAGACCCCCAGCAGGGGCAGGCCGCCCAAAAAAGACACAATCTGGGAGTTCCACCATATTCCAAGGCAGACAATGATTCGTAGAATTTGGCAAACTCCCAACCAAGGCCCACTGGATAGTAAACTGTTACGCATCTGTCCCCTCTAATTGCGGAAATAGATTTTTTTCTCTGTTCCTCTCTAAGGCACCAGGATAGGATCTTATTCACCTTCTCTCCTCGCTCATGGTATTTTTCTGCTTAAGGAATAACAGTTTTTTCCTCCGTGTATTGAATGAGAATGGTATTCAATTGTGTCTTATAGAGTCGAGCTTGGTGGCTTTTACTGGTGATAAGTACTCACCTCCAGGTCCCACCAGCTGTAAGTCAGTATTTTCTCCCTTAGACCTCTTGTTCCCTCCTTTCTTTCTTCTTCCGGGAGCCCATTCTGATAAAGACCTCCAAATTGTTGCTTTCAAGCCCTCTCATAGCAACTGGACCCCCACCTCCCCATTATAATTGAAGGTGAAATATTCTTTAATATCCGTGAGGAGGGCCTGGAAGAATTCTCTATCCTGAAGTAGAAAAGCGTTGCACCGTTACCCCCTCAATAACCGCTGGAGTATATTTCCACATTATTATCCTAACCATGTCATGGACCGACCACGGTACAGAGCTCTCAACTCAGTGTCAACAAAAATCAGATCCGTCCTTAACTAAGAGTTATGTATGTGTGAGAAGTATGTAAAGGGTCTATCTCCTACCTCACAGTTTATTAGGGAATCAATCAGGCCTTGCTTTTGGTTTACTTTTCTGAATTGTTTGGATTGTTTAGAATTGTTGCCGCTAGGGTGGGTGGGTATCACCCTCCCATCCTCTTTCGGTCTCTTACCCAGTCTAAGACCATATTAAAATCCCCCCCCCCCACAATCAAATACCCTTCCACAAAAAGTATCAGGTCCTTCCTCACCTCCTCCCAAAACTCAACTTGACCAGTGTTTGGGCAGTAAATTGCACATATAGTTAATCTCTCTCTGTGGACATTCCCCTTGATAAATAAGTGCCGCCCTTGTGGGTCACTTTACGTTGTGTCCGCCTCCATGCAATAACAATTGCTAATCCAGCCTTTCTACTATTGCCAGAGGACAAATACATCCCCCCTCCCCCACCGACCTTCCCCTGAGGCGTTGTTGCTTCCTGGTCAGCAAGCAAAACACATGGTCCAAAAGGCATATCTTGAAACCTTCGATCATATACCAAATATCCTGATACCATGTTTATTTTTAACAAATGATGATTAAATATTTGCTTTTGTGGGATACATTTTTATTATTTGTAACCTATATCTACTTATGAAGATTATTTTTTCAAAAGGGTGAATACATGTGTTTTGTAGACACTGTGCATATCATTACCCCATGGTTGTATGCATTTGACACAACCATGCCATGTTTCAAGTATATGCAATTGTTATTCGAGTGGTTCGACCAATGCAGCTTAAATAACCAAATATGAAAAGTTCCTTTGGGTGTGGCTACTGGCTAACTTTAACATAGTTTGATTGCACTCTATAGAAGAAAAAAAAGAAGAAAAAAACATGTTTTGCAGAAGTCTGCAAAATGAGATTCTAAGAGGGTTTCTTGTTAAATGCAGTTTCTGCTGAATGCTCCTGCTCCCTGCGCCTGGATCCTGAACGCCTGATTCCCGGTGCGGTCGCAGAGCTAGAGATTGAAGCTAAAGCATGTGAGGTGAGATTGCTTAGGCTAAATTCTCATTTTTCCAAAGCAGAAAAAGCTGATTATGCTAAAAGGAATGGCCCAGGCTGCTATTGTGTACCAGAGGGCTGTGTTTTCTATGAATACAGAGCTATGAGCATTTGATTTACATTGACAGCGGTGTCTGTGCAGGCTCGATAAGAAAGATAGTGGTTTGTAGAATTTAGCTTTCATTCATTTCTTTTCAAATTCATAATGATGGCTAACTGAACTGCATTTTGGTGGTCGAAGTTGCATCGTTCTACAATGTTTTCCATTTTATGCTCTGCACGAATGCAGCTTTAATGTTAAATGTGTTTTCGATCAAAATGTTACATCATTCGAATAAAGCGCATTTTGAGATTGGAAAACACTTTTGCTGTATGCCAAAATTTAAAAATTCAGCTGAATTTTTAATGCAGGTTTAACTCGCTGGCGTGCTCATTGCAGAATCTCTTGCACCTGAATGGCCGCCGTATGGTGGTGACTCCAAGATGTAATCATAGCAACACATGGATCAAAATCAGCAAGACAACTGAATAAGTACATGGCCCCCTGTCGCGATGCCCCTCTTCTGCTCCATTTCCGCCTTTTCAACCGAATACATGCTCAAAGACACGGTGCACGTAAGGCTAAGCTCGGGTGTGGATGTGCTCCCGGGATGCCTGCAGTGCCCCACCTTCACTCCTCATGCGTGTTTCGTTTCAGTTGTCATAGCAACTCCATTGCAGACCAACACGGCAGAATGATGTTGGTCATTTCAGGCGTAATAACAGCTATGGTGGTAATGTTGAAAACAAGTGGTATTTAAATGTATTCTGCTATAAATATAGCATTTACTTACAGATTGGGGTGACATGGAATATTTACGACATGTGCTCAACAGTCAATGCAGTACTTTCAATTTACCCATGCGATAAATATTCCAAAACAAACACAACTTGTAATTAGGTTGTATTTAAAGAAAAACATGAGGTATTTAAAATACCACTTGTTTTTACCATTACCACCCTAACTGTAATGACGACTGTGTATTGATATTTTGAATGTAAGTTGGTCTATTTTCCTTTCTGTTACTGTTGCCTTCCTTAGTCCCATCATGACGTGGGCAGGTTATTGTGCCACATGACTAGTAGTCTGAGGTGCTTCAGATAAGAAATGAATAGGAATGTCCAGTCTATTCCCGGAACTGTCTGAATCACATAGATTATGACATGCTGGAGATACGTTTATGCATCACTCCATCGTGCCTTTGACCTCCTTTAATGCTCCTCGTGCTACCCTCCTCCCTTTCTACCCTCCCATACCTTTCACCCCTAATTCTTTTTTACCTTGAGGTGGGTCACATATCTGGAATGCAACATATGTTCTTCTTCTCATACAAAGCATTGTTATAGGTATGACTAAATAAACTGATAAGATGGTGTGAACAAAAGGAAACATATAGGGGCAGAATTACAGAACCTTGACACCAGTGCAAGTGCAATTAGTGCAAGGGCAAACATTGCCTTACTGCAAAAATCTTATTCTGTCATTGCATTTCTGCGCCAGGGCAACGTTTGCCTAGTCCCAGTCTTATGACCTGGGACAAAAATGCATTGAAGGAATGTGTTTTTGCACCACAGTCATTTTTGCACCACTGCTAATTGCACTTTCACCAGTGCAAAATGTGTATAATATGGCACAGGGTCATGCTTGATTGGGATAAACAGTTTAATGTCACTGCTTTGCTGTTAGTTTCCAAATTTGGGGGACAAAGCCTCCTGTATGTACAGAGAACCGGACGAGAATATATACTGATTAACTAATGTCACCCGGCTGTTAAATTCTTAGACATTGAATTTTGAAAATCGAGGAAGAAGGAACAACCTTCGTATTTTGGGCCTGCCTGAGGAATGTGAAGGGAATGACGCTATTTCATTCCTACAAAAAATGCTCTTAGCTCTTCTTCATATGCCACCAGACGTTGTTTTCAATATTCAACGAGCGCATTGCATTGGGTCCTTAAAATCTCCTCAGTCACCTCACCCTATGCCACATACTCTGATTTTGTTACTATTGGAATACATTCAACTGCAACTTATCATCTCCAATGCTAAAGAAATTAACTCTCTTATTTGGCATGGCAGCAGAATATGTATCCCCCAGGATGTAGCTAGGAAAGCTGCTCAATGAAGAAAAGAGTTTCTCTCCCATCGTCCAGCATTAAAACAACTCAATGTCAGATATGGTCCTTTTCACCTGTGTTCTTTCAAAGTCACATCCAATGGATGAACATCCATCTTTGATGACCCGGCCGACCTCAAAGCCTTCATTAAATCCCTTAAATCTAACAACATGGAGATATCTACTCACCTATTCTCTCTGCCTCCAGTACCTGAAGCCTCAATTTAGCTTCCTTAATGTACCATTTCACTGTTCCTGCTTACATTGTATTAATTATCTACTAACTTTATTTTGTTTTTTTCTCTTTTTGTCACAGGTGCGGTTACTGCTGTTTTGGGTGCCCGTCCTCTGGTAGGCCTCGTATAGAAGTCCATTTGGGTATCAACTAGCTCTCAACTCAGTATTCCTTTCCTCTTGTGTAAGCTTGACATCTGTCTTGTCACTTACATTTTATTACTTCTGATTCTTGCCACTCCTTTCATCTCTCTTCATCGCTATGCACTGTCGTATAGATGTCAAGTTTTTACATACCTCTACTCCCCTTATCTGTCTACTCTATGTGTTGTGCTGACTCTCAATATGGTACTTTTTTTGTCAACAGATGATATTATTGTTTCTTCTACTCTTTACCTTTTTTATATGGTCATTCTTACTTTCATTATATTTGCTATGCATTTTCATACGTATTCGTCAATTATGTTTAACTGTGCATATTGGGATTTAAATTCTTATCTTGTAATGTGACAGGGATTATTAATCCAATCAAAACATACAAGGTTCTATCTCATCTTGAAAGATGTTTCCCCTCAGTTGCTTGTATTCAAGAAACCCACCTATCCTAGATGGAATCAATGAAACTGAAATCATTTTGGGTTCAATATGTAATTGCCAGCCCAGCTGTAGCAAAGAAAAATGATGTTGCTATACTTATCAACATACATTTACCCCATAGGATCCTGGGTCAGGGTACAGATAATGAGGGAATGTGGGTATAAGTTAAGCTACACATAGGTGCTAATATGATATCTATTAAGAATATCTATGGCCCAACATCACCAGACCCTAGTTTTGGGACTCGGTAAACCGGAATATATTACAATCTGATCTTATCAACCTTGTTGTTTGTGGAGATTTTAACAACATTTCATAACCTTTATGGATAGAAAATTGAAGTGTATCTTGAGGGGCTCTGAATCTCATGATTCATTCATCCGTTGTATTTCAGAGGTGGTTCTTGTGGACACGTGGAGGCTCAGATTTTGATTTTACTTTTCATTCACTTCCCCATGACACCTTCTCACGACTAGACTATATCTTTATTACCAATTCACTATCTTACAAAATTGTTGACTGTCGTACTGTCAATATTGTCATCTCAGATCATGCCCCGGTTATGACTACTTTCAATCTCCTTAATATCCTTAAACATCCCAGTCGATGGCAATTCAACAATATATTATTGCAGGACAAACTATTTGACGAATCCTTCCTCAGTTTACAGCAGCAGTTTCTTCTAGATAATAGGGATGAAGATACCTCTACAGTTAATAACTAGGAGGATTTTAAAGCAGTATTGAAAGGACATGTTATCCAGTAGGTCAGTCTGAAGAAGAAAGAACATAAAAAGAACTTGATTAACTGTTTCTTGAGCTTACCAATGCTGAGAAATTGTACTTCAGTTCTCCTTCTCAATCAAATATTCGTAACTTTCTATCATTGCGTCTTCAAATCACTAAAAACAAACTGAACCAGCATCTGGCAATATCTTAAAATTGTAATCTAGGATATACCAAACCTCTAATAAAGCAGGGAAGGCACTTGCTTCCTACCCTAAGTCCTGGAAGGAAAAAACCTTTATTTCTCATGTCAAAAACTCCACTGGTACTACTATCACTAATTCCAATGAGATTCTGGAAGTCTTTAGAACCTCATATTCTAAGTTATACTCCTCAGGAGCTGTTATTACTGTGGACAACTTAAACACTTTTTTCCAGAATATGTATAGGGATTCCTACTCCAAAGCAGACCCTAGTGATCTAGATGGTCAGATTTCCATTAATGAAATCATTCAGGCAATAACAGATCTGAAGATAGGCAAAGCTCTGGGTCTTGATGGTCTATCTGTTGAATTCTTTTCTCAATTCTCCAACTTTTTATCCCCCAAACTTGAAACGCTTTTTACCTACTTTGCTGAAAAATAATTCTCTTATGGATCATTCGCAGATGCTCTAGTGACACTCTTTCCTAAAATAAACTGGAGACCTATTTCTATAATGAATGTTGAATTTAAGATTAAGAATGGAATTGAAATTTTTCTTACCAAATCAATCAAATCAGATCAGGTAGGATACGTCAAAGGTAGAAATATTTTATCAAATGCTAGACTCCTACTTAACGCCATCTCATTGTGAAAAATAAAACTGATCAACGGGGATATGCTGCCATTGTGCTAGAGGCTGAAAAGGCTTTTGATCGGGTCAGTTGGGATTTCCTTTTCCAGGCCTTACAGTGGCACTGCTGTGGTGAAGGCTTTATTTCTCTGGTCAGACTTTTATATTCTAATTCCAAGTCTGCAAGTCCACAATTTTTTTAATGGTCAATCTTCTTCTTTTTTTCCTCTTCGAAGAGGCAAAACACAAGGTTGTCCTCTATCACCTAGTCTATATGTTCTGTCTCTTGAACAATTACTACAACATATTATAAATTATACACATATAACTGGGGTAGCCTCTGGCAAACAAGAAATGAAAATAGCAGCAGGTTAGCTCAGGGGCAACATGCTTGCCTTGGAACACCACATTCGATCCCCGGGTCCGCGCTTAGAAACCTCTGGGTATTAAGCGCGTTATAAATAACCTATCATATCATATCATGCTATTGATATTCTCATTCTTCTAAAAATCCAAAAGATCATATCCGATGTTTATTATCACTACTCAACAATTTTTCCTTGGCCTCTGGATATAAATTAAACAAAGAGAAATCAGACATTTTACTTGTTAATTCATTTTGTCTCAAACATGAAATTGATGTTTGGCTTTAAGTTGTGTGACTCCTCTCTCAGATACTTAGGTATTCTTTATACCTCTTCCATTAGTTGTACTAGAATACTTAATACTGTCTCCCCTTCTTCATAGACTCAAAGAACTGACCTCGCTTTGGTCCCCATTATAACTATCTTTGTGGGGTCACCTTGAAACCATTAATATGATGTTATCACCCAATATTCTTTACTACTTACAAATGCTACCTATCCCCCTACCGGCTTCCTTGTTTACAGCTATTAATTCCATTTTAATTAATTTCTTGTGGAGAACTGGTAAAAATAAAAAAATCGCTATTAACAAACTCTGCATCCCCTGGAGGTGTTATATTTCCCGACTTCAAGCGCTGTCATAATGTGTTTTTACTTAAACAATCATTTATTTGGTTTACCTTCTCTGATGTTGAGGACCTCCCTAATTGGTTTGTGCTCGAAGAAGAATTAGTGGGCCCTATCAATATTCGTGATTTGGTTTATGTATTTGGGCCCCTTTCTTCCAAATGTACTAGCCCTATCAAGGTCTCCACCTGTGCCCTTCGAAACTTCTTCTTTCCCTCATTTGTCTGTATAGCTCTACAATTCTCGCCGCTTCTGTGGTATAACAAGTCTATTACATTTAATGGTAGGTCGCTGTATCGTATGTCCTGGCTTAGCAAAGGTATTAGGTTCATTCACCAAAGCTACCAGGATACAGACTGGAAATTCTTTCAGGATCTTAAAACAGCCTTTTCCCTACCCTTGTCAGACTTAAATTTTGACAACAAATTAGTGAATGCTTGCCTGGATTGTTTTGTTAATTTCACTGACAATGTGCTTACTCCCGACCCTGCAAGATTCGTATTTATGACCAGAGGTTCTAATGTTAGGTCGGCTCCTTTCTACAAATTGTTGGGTGTCACTGACTCGCCCAACCAAAGATGATCTGTCTAATCTCAGTGGGAAATTGACTGTGGGGAAAAGTTTGATGATGCAATTTGGGAAAGACTATGGTCCAGTGTTAAATCCATATCTATGCCTGCTAATATTTCACAAAACATATTTTTCTTTCTGTACAGAGCCATTTTGACCCCAATGAGACCACTTAAAACCAAATATGGTACAGATGGGGATTGCTGATCCTGTGTAAATTCTTGTGGATCGTACATTCATATGTCTTTTGAATGCCCATTTGTTCACAAATTCTGGCGAGACATTTGGACTCTTTTGAATTGCATCTGTAAATTGAACCTCCCCCTATCATTCACAAATGTTAAGTTGGGTAGCATAGTCCGTGATAAGGATGCAAGGAATCCCTTGTTTCTTCTTTGTGATCAATTCATTGCTATTGCCATCAAACGTATTACTGCCAATTGGAAGGACTCCAAAAAGTATCAGTTAAAGGCTGGTGGAATAACATTTGTCACACACACAGACTGGAACATTGTGTGGCATTGCATCTTAATACAACAATTAAACATGATGCTAAATGGTTATGTTTCACAAATTATCTTACCTTTCACAGTATGTCTACTCATTGCCCATGCATTTTTAATGTAGGATGACCCTATTTTTCTTTTCATTAGTTGTACCTAAGTACCTTAGCTGCAAGTGGTCTCCCCTCCCCTTCTCCTGTTGTCCCTCATTTCTTATTTGTCCTTGTCTTCCCTTCGTTTGTCCAGCTTCATGATCACCACCCCTTTAGATCGTGCTCTCTTCTTTTTCTTGCCAGAGTACATTTAACTTGTTTGCTGTTCCATTTCTATTTTTCAACTGACATTGTGATCACTGTAGTGAGTGGGGTGTTGCGGGGGACACCCCCCCAGCCCCATACCAACCCCACCATAACACCGAAACATATACCACAAAAAGTTTGAACTTTTGGTAGTTAGAACTTTTTGTGGTGTGTCTTTTAGGTCTTTTGGTGGGGTTGGTCATTTTTATTCAGACATTTCATCCGAAACCTTTCCTGCTACCTTTCCTGTGAACGCCCATTCATTCAGATGGGAGCTGAAAGATATCATTGCATGCCAGTGTCCTGCTGAGTTCCCCATTCTCTCCCCTGTGATCTTCAGTCTTTCAATGGAGTTCCTGGAAGGACTGCTCATCCACCATCAACCATGGAATTAAAAAGCAACAGTTCAATGTAGGCACCTTTAGCTAACATTCTCCACACACAAAGATTTCCACAGACTCAAAGACTGCATTGCCTTTACAGGGGTTTTGCAATGATGTCAAGTATCTGATGTTTGATTCGACAAATAATGTATCAGCAATGTGACATGCCAAAACACTATAGTGGTTCTCTGAGACAACGCCGTACCATAGTTTCCCATAGATGCTAAATCATTCACATTTATTATCAGTCACACTGTGTTTGCATTTGTAATTATTTGATTTTTATAGCCCTTAACAAATATTTAACAAAACAAAAAAGTGAACCATATTACAGTTACATTTTTGTCCTATTCACCTTATTATTCCTTCTATAGTTACACAGAAATGGCACCTTTACAATGTATTCCTTTCAAGTGATCAATGTTCACACCTCTTCTCTTCACAACCTTAGGCGTTTCTCCCTTTTTCAACATGTAGCCATGAATTTTCTCATTCCCTTTCCCCATGATGTGGACCTGGCTGCATATTTGCAGAAAAAATCCTTACCTATTTCTCTCCAACCATGTTTTATGATGGTTGCACTCCTGGGCTTATTTAATGCTCACATCAGCAACAGGAGACGTGGGCGGATGCTCTCACCTCCACTTCAACCCCACCTATTGCCTGACTGTTTTTATTCTGCATAAACAACACAATCACTCTACAGTTACGGTACCGTTTTTGTTGCGTTACTGGTTAATTTGCTGATGTTTGACGTATTCTATTATCATATTCATCTAATGTTGAATTGCGCAAATCACACAAAGTGAAGATATAATCACACCAGTGCCGCCAATCTTAGCCCTCCTATCAGCACTGCTCCACAGTAGAGCCATTGTACTGTTGCTGAGTCTTTGTACTTTCTCCTTTCACACATATTGGTTGGCATGATTGAGTAATCTGGGACAATCTCTCAGGAGTTGTGTAGGGAGGTTCTAGATACTGTGCAACATGCTAATACATTGAAAAAAAGTCTGTACTGGAAGAGGGATGTATTTAAATGTGAGATATCTTTAAAGGAATGGTTCGGTCAGAAATGTTATTGTCCCTATGGTTCGGCCATGTGTTTTTATTAGTAATGCGATTGATCGTACAAACATTTCCTATGCACCTTACCCAAGTTTTTGTCTCTTGAACACAACCCACATCAGGCAGCAGGGCGCGGCCATCTTGTGATAATCTTATCCCTTGCCGCATCGCCCTGGGTGACCTGCGTTTGCTGCACTAAATCATAGGCCCCGCCCCTGAGCCTGACATCACCAAATCATTGATATTCTCCGCCTCGCTCTGTGACGTTACTGGACAGCATAGCCAAATGCACCCAGTTGTCACCTACACGACTAGACGCGGAACCCGGAAAACAACACACATTGGGCCTCATTACACGGATGGCGGTAAGGGTTTACCGGTACCGGTAAATCCTTACCGCCTTACTACGAGATCCCTTTGCGGGTTGGGGAATTTAACGCCTGCTTTTTGCATGCATTAAAAATCCAACCCGCAAAGGGACCAGGGAGCTAATTACGGTACCGCAATTTGCGGTACCGTAATTAGCGCCTTCCCCATTCCCACAGAGCCCTATGGGGCAAAAATGGGAATGGGGAAGGGCAATGGTGGAAGGGGGAATTACCGCCCCGCCAACCTTGGAATAGGGCGGTAATTCCCCTTTCCACCAAGGCGGTGCCGGTATTTTACCGGCATGAACCATGTTCACCGCCATCCGTGCAATGAGGCACATTGTCTCACTGCACAGCGCGTCACTATTAGGAATATGAAACTGTACTTTAAAAGGAAACAACAAGACTGTACAATTGGTAAAGTACATTTATTTAACATTAAATGTTTCGATAACATTCAGCATCTGACATAATCGAAGCTGAACTTTATTTCTTTGCTCTCGTTCTGCAAATCCGCAAATGTTTATCGTGAGTCACGCACTGTTCCTTTTGGGTGCACAGGGTGTTCCTTTTGTCTAATTGAATCACTTCGGTCACACAGTGAATTGCAAAGCTGGTGCATGAACTCGGCACTAGACCACCATAAAAGTTGTTATGTTGCTCCTGATGGCTGAGACCGCATACGGGCAAATTGGACCTTCTCTGTCATCCCAAAAGACAGTTAAGTAGATCCAGTGATTGACATGTAGCTGCAGCTGGCGGTTGAAGAACCCATCGGTCGGGGTCTGGAATAGATGACAATCGCAGAATGGCACGATGTACCTGTTTGCAAAAGATAAAAATAGAAATGTGTCTCAGTAGCCGATCTTTATTACAGTTAATCATTTTCTTTATTAGCGCAGTGGTGACACAATGTGAACCGAGAGAATACAACATGGAATACCATAGAACTCCGCTATTTGCTTCCGAGGATAGTGCAATAGAGTATGTTGAGCTCTAAACGTAATGCATAAACTGGGGCAAGAACACAAGGTGCACAAACTGTTTAATGATTTATTAACGTAGAACCAGAGAGAAACGAGCAGTGGTCTACATGCGTCTCGATGCTGGCCTGCCCGTGTGCCCAGTAGATAGCCCAGCACACAAAGGTTGCACTAGTGCTTCATTGAATGAACAAGTACAATGTGACGCGGCAATAACGTTCAGCTATTCATATTTAGACTAGTTCTGGTATGAAATCGTCTAAAGAGAAACTTACATTATATTTGGCATTTCCATTCTCTTTTTGCAATGCAGACCGTTATTCAGACTCCTCCGTTCGAGTCAACGTTTTTTCTTAAACTGAATTTATATTTAACTAGGTGCAGTTTCGGAATGGACAACCTTATCATATCATATGTTATTGCACCCTCCTTCAATTCAATCCCTTTCGGAATGGTCCCTGCCTCTCAAGGTAAAAAAACAATAGAACCTTATACTGTGCGTGGGACGCGTGGGCCTCCCCAGCTCCCAAGCAAAAATTCAAAGCTGCCGACCTTCACTCACAATGAACTTAAATTCTTACTTTGCAACATCCCGTGTCAACGCATCCTTGATAACATGAATTTCGAAGCACGGGCACAGGAAATTGGGGGCTGTCACTGCTCGTTGTTCGTGGCGCTGCTGACCTGTAGGTGAAATTTGCCAATGAGAGAATGCCCCCTATTTCCAAATTATAGTCGGTGTAACACAAAAACTGAGTCAAAATGTGTCTAGTAATAGGGCCACCTCTGCTTATCTCATGGCCTCCTACTCCATGGCATGTTTTCACAGTCAGTACTTCTTGCATGCCTAGAATGTTTTGTGGCCTAGGTATAATACCTTTTCTAAAACAAGCAGATATTCAGCTTTTTGCAGGAACTTTATGTCAAGGCAAATGCCAAAACCCCAAGATTCTGTTATCCATTGGTCATTTACACGAAAAATGAATGTCCCACAGTAGCTCGACTAAACTGTGAAATGTGAAAGCAATCGTAATAATTGTAAAAAAAATGTAATAAAATGACTAAGAGGATAGATTTCAAAAGACAAATCGTATACTTTATTTGTACAGTTTATAAAAGCAATTTTTGCAAAAATAAAAACAAATGGTAATCATTTATACCGTGTTTTGAACGATTTAACAAGCTCTTCTTTGGGTGGACATGGCAAGTTGGCAATGTTTGGTGGCAATGTATGTGTGCTCTGAACAGATTTGTGCGCAATTCCATGAGTATGCATCTCAACGACATTAACAATAAGATCTTTCACAAAATCGAATTCCATTACCTCATATACTGGTTTGACAACCCATTTTTTGCTTCTTTTCGTAAAGGCCATATTGTAGTGAAGCCCCCCTAAGTTTCTTGCAGTCTTAGATTGTTCCCGGCCTATATTCTCGTTATGCGCTAATACCGTTAGTTAAGTCCTCGCTTTCATCCCTTGGATGCCGAAATGCAATCTCTTTGGCCTGTACTTTAGGCACATATTGTGGAACACCTCCAAATCTCCAGTGTGACAGAATTCTGTGAGTCCCTTCAGATCTCTTGATAGAGTTTTATCAAACACAATATTCTCAAGGGCTTTGTGTGGAGGTGAAGATGGGATCAACCACTTCTTCTTCTGTGCCTGCTCTGGGGACAAAGGGCCATGTTCACATTCGTGGAAATGTTGGTTTTCTGTCCAGTGGTGAACGTTGGAACAGTGGTGCATTAGAGAGCGCCATTTTTCCAGTAGAATTTCAACAGACCCATCACATGTTTTGGAACTCCACCAAAGATGGTTGCTTAAATACTGGGATCATTGTGAAATACTTTCCAAACCTTTTTTTTCCCCTGCAGCAGAGATTTTTTTCTTTATTCAATTGGCAACATGCCATACATCAAATTGATGTTTAATATTTGGATACTGCTCTCTCATTGTCTTGGCTATTGAAACATGTCTGTCCGTGGCTATGACGTCGATTTGCATTCCCATCGATTGTAGATCTTCCTTTGATTTTATAAAACCAGGTTTCTCCATGGCCACTGATGATTTACATTGGGACACCTGCACGACCACCAAACTCACAATTTTCTTGCCTTCCATGTACTGTAAATGGTAGGTGCAATATTTAGCAGAAAATCCAGGGCTGCCACACTGTCCTTCGCCGGCTAGCCTGAACCGTCTGTCGGAGAATGTACGTTGAATAGCCAATTGTTCAATTTTCCAAGCTTCACTACTGGCAGGGAATAGATATTCATGTTGGTATTTGTAGTATTGCGTTTTAGAAATGAAATGTAGTCCCACAAACTGAAAGAAACTGGATAATTTCATGAAACTAGAGCCACTGAAAAGTAAAGCTGATGCACATAGTAGATTGCCAACTGGCAGTTTCCCCAGCATCGGTTGAGCGGACCATGAAAATGTTTTATGTGATTTTTCACAGGTGGCATGTATTTTGAGGTTACTGCCTTTTGTTAGATGAGTCACGCTCACCAATGGCTTCCCACATACTTCCCCTCGCACTGAATGCACACAGTTCAGCATCTTTATAAGCTCAATCAAGCTGCTGTTGAATACTATGTATTTGGCCTCTTTTATTAGACTGTCATCAGGTAACACTGTTGTTTCAGACGGAAGCGTTGTGGACATATCAGCCAAACTGAACATACTATAGTCGATATCTTTGTCTGTTTCATCGGTCAATAGTGTTGATGCTTCAGTCTCTGTCATTTCAACATCTGTTACTTGACCACGGATAGGAGAAAACATCAATGTGGACCATTTTTGGGGGGCATTTTTTTGGCGGGTGTCGATTGTGTCAAGTGCTCATCTAGTAATGTTAAACTATCATTTATAAATTTAATTTCACCTTCCTCTGGCGCAGCTGGCGCATTGTAGCAATGGTCCAAAAATACTTTGCTGGAATCGCCGGTCATATTAAATTCATTTTCTGGACATTGGACATAGGCATCTCGAGTGTGAACACACCACGCCTCAATTAATAGTTCCTCCATGGTGAAAACAGTTTGGCAAGCAGCATCTGTCATTTGTATCGCTGTCTGTGTCTGCATAGTCCGTACTCCATCGGGCAACTACAGGACAGATGGGAAAAGGGATGCTCATTGTAAATCCTACATACAGTGTTGTACAATTTACATTAAAAAAATACATATAATGAAGGCCTCAGCACAAAACAATTGCCATCAATATAAGGTGTTTATAACTAACCTTATTTTGATTTATTTTCTTTGAAACCTTCTTTACTCTAATATCAACATCAGCAAGCTGGCACACCGACTCAGATCCACATGCCTCTGGTTCAATATACGATCTTGTATACATCCCTACAAAAAATAGTATCCATACAAAAAAAGTCATTTGTATTACACATACAATTAGACCGATTTTCTTTCATTACATGGTACTGTCAGTATGCATACCTCCGGCTCCTGATCAACTGTAAGATCTGGTTCCGGAACAACTACAAGAGATAATGTAATTGTAGAGGACGCCTCAGCATCTCCCTGAAGCGTAGTACTTGCATTAGTAAGGACGGAAATATTGGAAACTGGACACACAATTTGGAAAGATGACAAAGGTACATATCAATAGTAAAGGACGAATGAAACATTGGGTAAAACAATTACACGATATGTAAATATGATCAGATTATCTCGTACAATTGAACTGTGAAGACCCATTCCACTGGCACCGGATCTACTAAGAGGGATGTTGTTATTGTAGTGGACGCTTCAGCATCTCCCTGAAACAAAGCACTTGCATTAGTAAGGACGAAAATATTGGAAACTGAACACACAATTTGGAAAGACATCAAAGGTACATATCAATATCAA
This sequence comes from Ambystoma mexicanum, assembly GCF_040938575.1. NCBI lineage: Eukaryota > Metazoa > Chordata > Amphibia > Caudata > Ambystomatidae > Ambystoma > Ambystoma mexicanum. The sequence goes on from NC_090924.1 coordinate 1,047,740,443, forward strand.
ACCACAAAAAACATTTTGTAAAGCAATGATACGTTGCAAAAATATTATCACGTTATCTAGAATTCCGTGCTTAAAACCAGTCTGGAACAGAATAGTTGGTAAGATTACCTGATATGCGCTGGAAGTGGTTGATTACTCCAGGCAAGACATGGATGTTGAATCTTGTTGCTTCATATTCGGTGGATAGTCATGGAGTTGTAAAGGGAAAGTATTATTCAATTTAGAAATTCCAACATTAAAAAGTGTCATGTAAGGAGACTGAATACGAGAAAATTATGCTTATGTAAATGCATAATATAGCATGGTTATCTGTCCCCATAAATCAATTTTCTATGTGGGTTCTAAAAAACAAGGACTGATGTTTAGCAAAATAGTAATTATTTAAACAGCTATTCAAGCACCATGATGCATGAATGGCATGGCACCCGTAGTCCACACACACCGGGGAGCCAAGGGTTGGATTGCAGACTCATTTACTTTCGTTCTGTGTGTGCAGACTGTGCGAACCTAGTTACTGTGGAGTTCTTACACAATGTAGGAACACATGCTGGCAAGCCACTGAATAAGGCAACCAAGCACATAAGTTTCACTTAGTAAGCAAATGGCAGGAAACCGAGTTCGTGCCGTTTTCAATTAGCAGGCTCACTTTGAATGGATGCGTGTCTGGATGACTGCGGTGGGTGAGAAAAAGCATACTCGCCAGCTCTAAAACATACAAGCAGCGGTGTGCTGTGCGCACACGTACCGCTGAGGGGGGCGTGTGACCCATGTATGCCTGGCCAGTAGCTTTCCCTGGAAATGGGCAACCCCCGGTGCTCACACACCAGAACATGCTAGTTCCTCTGCATGAAACTAGGCAAGGTAATTTCCACGGATTTCCAGCTCTTCTCCGCCTCACCTCTGCCACTTTTCCTTTCTATCTTCCATTTTCTGGCTACACTTCCATATGTGATTAATCCCAGCGTATTCACTGGGCAACGCTAGATCTCCTTGCCATGCAAACTTGAATTTCTGGCTTGCACTTTAAAAATCAGTAGCATTTCGGCCTCTAACTTTTGAAGAAAGCGCGGTCTTTAAACAATTTGCGCTGTTGCCGTAGAGAGGCAGGAATCTTGCGAGGCCAGAGAAGAGAACTGCAATGATTTTCTTCCCGTCTGCACATGGCCAGCGGATCCAGGGCTCTTTTAGATCTCATGCAATAGGCATGAAGCACAGTGGCGTTACTACCCCCCAACATCATAAAGGAAAGTGTCAAAGAGGAGTGAAGGGCTGCCTTTAGGCATGGACAACCCAGGCAGTCACCCGAGTTGCCACATTTGCGCTGCTGCCACCCCAGCTCAGTGGGGTGGTGGGGGGTGTCTTTCAAGGGCGGACTTTTAAGGCTCTCCTGAGCTAGTGTGGTGAAGGCACCCTATTGAAAAGAAAGTGCCTTGCTCTCGTGCTGGCTCCAGGCGCACCAGCACGAGAGCTGGGCACTTTCCATTTCAATAGGGTGCTGCTCTCATGCTGGTGTGACAGGGCAACCCAAAATGTGCCTCCACCCTTGACCTGAAAAGGGGAAAGGGGGGCACAAAATGTTTTGCCCAAGGCACTGCCAGAGTTAAGACTGGCCTTGCATGAGTTTACAATGGGTGCCAATTTCATAAATGTATTGGTGGGGCCCAGGCAGTGATGTGAAAATACCACATTAGAGCTGTAGCAGAAGAGACAGTGTGTGCCCATTGATCCCTCAACACTTGCGCTCCTAGTGGATGGCATTTTACTTGGATGTTTTGTTTTGTTTAGGTGTGCCATAATTGGGGTGTCATCACTGGGCTATCATTTGCACAGGTATCGAAAAGGAGACATGGCACACCTGCCCCAAAACACAAAGTGCAGCGTCAATTTAGTCATCAAACACGAGCCAACAATTACAACCTTTTAATATTCAGAACTGCACGCTGGATGAACACAACGAAATGTCTGAAAATGTGTAATATGGGGCCAATTTTAAAATTATTTCCAGGCCCTCTTTTGGTTGTGCAAATGCTCAAATGGTGTTGAAAAGGGCAGCTGAATGTGTGCATCCATGATGCATGCATTCACATGCTCTTTAATGTCTTGTGAAGCAGTAGTTCTCATGTGCTGGAAAATGTATTAAAAAAAACAACTATTCGGCTCACTATTCGGCTTCGGCCGAAAAGTTCTGCTAACTATTCAGTATTCGGCCGATTAGTAATTTCACTATTCGGTACACCCCTATTGCAGATGCAGTATCGATGACCCCTCTTGTCCTCCAAGACTTGTTTGACTCTACTTTCAAGCTCTTCCGGTGGATATCCGCAATGTCTGACCCATTCTCTTATTCGATCAACAGTCTTAGGGAATACATGCATTGTAATGCCTTCGGATTTGTCATGGATCTTGGAAGGGCAACCGAAAATATAACATGCAGGCATTGTTGTAAATTCTGCAAAATAAAGGTCAACATTATTCAAAATGTATTTTCTAAAAAGAAGGAATTGAACCATACATTGTTCATTGCACGCTTTCTTTTGGGCACCACAGCAAAATCAGTGCAGGGTGGGCGACTGTATTATAGGATAACTTTCACAAACAATTCATTGATGTGTTGAAAATCAGAACATGTTACTCGTCCCTCGAATGTTCTGTTGTGCACGAAAAGGAAACATGCTTATACTATAGACACGCTACACGAAGGATGCAAAACCATGCCAATTGACTTTGATGAAATTGATATATCGATAACATAACAAAAGATACTCAAATCAATAGCAATGAGACAAATTTGAGTATGTTACTTGAAAATAGATATAAAATTTACAAATGAAGAAGATATGATTAGGATATATGCCCTCACCTTGAACAACAAACAGTTAGATTCAGCAAGCAGAGTAATTAGTGGCAGGAGAACAAGTACCACACTGACAAGTTCACTCCAAGCGGTCACAGAGTAGCATGTTCACGAGTTGACTTGCAGTGCTCATAGATGTTCTCATGGTACATATCAAGTGGTTTATAAAGAATACCAAAAAGGGGTGTTTTACTGAATGAATTACATGTATATGTTGTGGTATTAATTGTATTGCAGGGGCGTGGCCTCCTTGAAGGGGATTCTGCCTGGAGACACGGGGTCTGAGGAGGCCATGTGAACTATGGCCCCTGGGCGTAAGATACCTTTTGAAGTGTACATGTTGTTTGGCACCTTGGCCGTTCGCGCCCCTGACAGCACTCCATTGCTGCGCACATCCACTGGTGCGAACTGCCTTTGATAGTGGGGGCTGGGATGGATGGGCCGGGAGGCGTGCAGACAAGGCACCGGAACATTGCTGAATGGAGACACACTTATGTGGATTGCAGGGGCACGGTCTGCTTCAGGGGAGCCTTCCTGGAGACACGGGGTCTGTGGAGGCCATGTGAACAATGGCCCCTGGGCGTAAGATACCTTTTGAAGTGTACATGTTGTTTGGCACCTTGGCTGTTCGCGCCCCTGACAGCACCCCATTGCAGCGCACATCCACTGGTGCGAACTGCCTTTGATAGTGGGGGGTGGGATGGATTGTCCGGGAGGCGTGCAGACAAGGCATCGGAACACTGCGGAATGGAGACACACTTGATTCACTTAAAAAATGAAACAACCAATGATAAAAAATATGTTGTGTTTTATTTGGTTTCTTATTTTGATTGCACAAACATACTAAACATTGGGCCTCATTACGACCCAGGCGGTAAGTTACCGCCTGGGTCGTACCTTTACCACCATGGTGTAAACTACGTTTACGCCATGGTGGTTGGCGGACTTACCGCCCCATTCCGAGTTTGGTGGGGCGGTAAATCCCCAATCCCCATTTACCCTTCCCCATTCCCATTTTTGCCCCATAGGGCATAATGGGAGTGGGGAAGGCGTTAATTACGCCACCGTAAATTACGGTGGCGTAATTAACTCCATGGTCCCTTAGCGCCATGGATTTTAACACCTGCTAAAAGCAGGTGTTAAAACCTCCATGGCGCTAAGGGACCTCGTACTCAGGCGGTAAGGGTCGGCGCTGTTTACGCCGCCGTAAACCCCTTACCGCCTGAGTCGTAATGAGGCCCATTGTAAAGGTCGGGTTGCAGATCAGCAAGGGAAAATCCCCTGTACTGTCCGCTGTCACTGGGGAAAGTTTGTCTAATGGCACCAACGACACAGGCGGGTAATACTCGTCGAACGCAGTGTCCAAGCCTCCCATGAAGCCACCATGTGTATGAACGATAGGCCACCAGCCGGTACCACCTGTGAAAGAGAAAGATACAAACTGTTTTTAAATGACCAAGATAAGTGTATTAAACCTTAGTTGTCAATGAAAAATCTTGTATCCGATGGCATTATGGCCAGGACAAATGCTAACTAGACACTGCACAATACTGAAGGACCTTTATGCGACTTTTACTAGAGAATTGCTAGACTAAACTGATATGACAATGATATATTGAAGTTATGAGGATATAGGGGACAAACATGAAATAGTAGTGGCCTAACTGACATCACAACCAGATTATACTTACTCGTTACTTGGATTACGAGGCCGAACTGTTGCACGAAGTTCGTGCATAAGCACCATCAAAATCCTCAACACGGACCGTGTGAGGCAGACTGCTGTGAAGTCTGGCAGGTCGGTAACGCATTGCAGCTGTGGATCGCCTTGCGATATGTAGGACAAGCATCCAGCAGTTCTCCTCCTCGGTTGGCATTAGCGTGCACCGATTGCAGGTACACTAGGTGGAAACACCGTCCATGCGACTAGGCCCAGGCTCTTCATCTGTTGAAACGTCCACCCAACTGTTGTCCAAAGCCCCATCGTTTACGCATCTTTCTCTTTCCAGTAATTACTCCTCGGAATACTCGGGCTCGTACAGGTAGGGCATTATTGTAGCCATTGTGTGGTAAACAAACGAAATTAATTTATAGCGGTGGTACTGGTATCTGTTCACACGAGCTACAAGCAACAAAGGTATCTGACCAGAGCACAGAATCGAGTCACAAAATACTCAAAGAAATACAGTGTGAGGAATGGAATAGAAAATCTGCTGTTGTGTGTTGTGAAATGGTCTGTTTATACTTATCTAGGAAAGAGGCTTCCTGCCGTTTCCATGGCGACACATCATTAGCTGAGGTGCAGAGAATGTTGACATGAGACGTGCTTTGGCGTTCTGAAATGGGCGGTACATGTCTAGTGATGTCAGGCTCAGTGGCGGGGGCTATGGTTTAGTGCCACAAACGGAGGTCACCCAGGGCGATGCAGCAAGGGATAAGATTATCACAAGATGTCCGCGCCCTGCTGCCTGATTTGGCTTGTGTTCAAGAGACGAAAACCCGGGTAAGGTGCATAGGAAATGTTTGTCCGATCGATCGCTATACTATTAAAAACACATGGCCGAACCATAGGGACAATAACATTTCTGACCGAACCATTCCTTTAATTCACACATTTTGACGTTAGAAACTAGTGCTATTTTATAGAAATCATAATTCTCTAGGTGGAACTCTTCAAAAGTAACTATCCACTAGGGCCAACTACAGGGTCACCACAGATCGCTAGGCTGATTGAGAACCATCAATGCCCATGCATGTTAACAGGTTTAATCCCATACTTTTGGGATAGCTTGTGTTTCAGAGTTTAGCCAACTGTGGGCACATTGGATGGTCGTTAGATTGCTCTGATGCTGTGTTATAGTAACATGGATTTCAGTGATGAGGTACATGGTTGTTGCATTCCAGTATGGTGTAGTTTTGGGATGCACTGTCCCTTGTAGTCTAGTTCTCACCGGTCTCTGAATGGTGAACTGGGACAGAAAGTAACTACGTTTTTGAAAGACGTTTGAACCAGAATCAGCAAAGTATATACATGGTGTCACCTTTGATGTTCTAGTGGATCAACCCAATGGTTATTCTCCTGATTCCCTCTGTAATTATCAACATACATTTAAGAAATGAGGGTCTGCATCTAACCCTGAAGAGAATGCCAAACACTGGAGAGCTAAGGTACTACCTCTTGCTGTGCCACCTATAAACTACAACACAACTCTGATTAGGGTTTCCATAGTCAGCCAACAAGTACATCCACTAAATGGAAGCTTGCCGGGTGTGAATTTAGGGACAGCATTAACCCAGTATATCTTGTGTTATCTTAGATATTAGTGTCAGGCGAGTTTCAGAGAACACACCTACAAAAAGTCACCTTGGGTGAATGGGAAAAAGCTTGATACGACAGGAGGTAAACCAAAGCTAGACTTACAGGCTCTTTCGCTCACAGACGCTTGGGGAAGAACCAACTTTGGAAGGTACTTAAAACAAGCATGCACTGAAGAAGTAGTATCACCTGGGACTTCCCACCAGTGAGGGCAGAGATGCGGCCGAGTCAAAGCAGAAAGAACCATGGCATCCTATAAGGGCTGACATAAGGCACAAGCAGAATTTGGAGTAAGGGGTGGGGAAGGACAGAGTGGGCAAGGCAAAGCATAGCCAAGGAACGAACTGGGCACCATAAAAAGAGGAAGAACAAACTGGGGCTGGGCTGGCCTGGGGATGGAGCTTTGGTAAGCTAAGAGGTCCAAGAAAATCTTTTTATTAGGAAAACAAACCATGAACACCGCTCATAACAATTGAGAAAACATGCTGAGAAGCAATATGTTTCACTCATTTTATTCTAAAAATATAAGATGGCTGTGTTGACCCAGAATTACTTTTAACCATTCACTACTTCATAATGACATAGCACCACTCAATCAGTGTTGTTTTCCCCATTCAAGCTTTGCTGTCTTCTTCATGGTAAGATACTCAGGGTGGGAATTGACTCATACTTCCATTCATGCCATTTATACCAGCCAGAATTGTTTTGCCTCGTTCTACCTCTGATGATTCCAGAATGTGGGCCATTATCATAAGGGCCACAGAAGAAATGTCCTGGGAATGACTCAGCAGGTTCTCACCACTTGAATTTAGAAATAGTCACACTCTGGTGTATAATCATACTGTACTTCCTGAATATTACAGAAATGGTCACCAACCAAGGAGGTGTATCATACCGAGTGAGGCACAGTTACTCACATGACAAGTATATGTGGTACCTGGAGTTAGACAAATCTTCCAGAAACTATGGTCCTCATTTCAAAATTCCGGAATTCCATCTCAATTGAGCTCTGGGGATTAGAGATCATCAGTGAAAAGTCAAAGAAAGAGGTCTAGGCAGGCAGGAATTTTGAAACTAATTGGGGGCTCGCAGCGAAAGACTTCAGGCCTTACAGTCCCACCTCTCATTGGAACACACTTCCCTGAATGTTTGAACTTGTCCTGTTCAAACTAGCTTAAGGAATGACATGTTTTTTAATTGCACATGTATCCTGATTCCCCACCCTTAAACATACTACCCTACTAATGAGAAAAATCAGCTTTTATTCAAAAGAGCTGAAATACTACCAACTAACACCAGCATAAGAAATCTACATCACAAATCTGTGAACGCCATATGAACAACAATAACTAATTCATGATTGACAGTTGATAGGAAGAACATATTCCACACAACTCGCCACTCAGAAAAGAAACAAAGACATGCTGACAGTCATTGACAGAGGAAAATATACTGTTCTGATCATACTGAGCATGAAAGCTGTGTATAACACTATATACTAGTCTGTTGAATCTGAACATGAGGAGCACAGTAATTTGTGAGATACAGGTGTAGTCAATCTTGGCAACAGGACACAATATTTAAAAGGTGGCTGTACGATTTGACAAGAAACGACAAACAAGATCCCATCTGATTTTCTGTGCATTGCTTCGAACTGTCCCTAGCTTGAGATTATTAAACTGAAAACAGCATTTTCACTTGTATGGTCACTCTCGATTCATGGTTGAACCTAAAAACTCACCCACTGCTGCATTTAGCAAGTCTATCAGAATAGACATAGCTCAATTACTGATAATAGGCCTTGCTGGACTATCTCCAGTAAAATTGTCATTTAGAATTCATAGGGAATTTCAGCTCAAAACTTTCAACACTCACCATACTAATTCGTTTGTCCTACAATGGGTATCTGAAAAGTAGCCTCAAGAATTGAGTGCCCCACCTCCTTGCTGCAGAGGTCAGTGTCTTCTGTACCTTTATATAAAATGGTAGCATTAAAGACTCCATTAACTGTTAGAAGAAACAATCCTCTCTTCCCTCTTCGTCATGCCACCCCTTATTTTATTTATTCAATGTTTCCATAGTTACTGAGTTCCCCGATAATTATATCTCTATATTATAGACCCTAATGCTATCTAGAGAGGATCCCTTTTTCTTTGTATTTGTACATCTAAAATATGGTGGGGTAATTGCATAGGTATCCAGATGCATTGATAGATGCTCATGTCATCAATACCCCTTAGGTCTGCCCTTCTTCTCTTTTATAGCACAAATGCAGAAGGTATTGCAGCCCACTATAGTTAGCTGGTATATCAACCACATCTCTTGTACTCAACAAATAGCAGGTTGCAGCAAAAAGTCTTGGAAGTCCAGGTCCCCCAACTTTAATCCAAAACCTGTGATATTGACACATAGGACATCCGACTCCCATGGATCTCAGCTGTCCATCTGCCACATACAGTATTGGGCTCAGGCTTTCCTTTCCCTGTCTAACCCATTTCTCACCCCTAAAAGTACAGCCCTTCACTCTTCCATCCCCTACCCTGAATGTGTACCTGAGCTCTAATTCAACTGTTTGCCCAATCCCACATGTACTGTTTGTACTTTGGACAGTACAGGTGTCAATCATAGCAGTCTCCAGGTTATGCCTAGCAACATCCCGGTCTTGCACACCTTTGAACATCAAATATGGGTGCTTATGAGGGTACAAAAAGGTCTGAGAGCCTGTCTACCCAGAACAAACATGGCCTAATAAACCTGTTCCATGGGAAGGGGCCCACTCGGAAGGTGCTACAACCACATTTTAGCTCAATGTACCTTTAACAGAGGAGACATAACTATTTGCATATCAGTCTTGTCCCACCCACTTAGGCAATCCAGCACCAAAATGGTAGGTAATTCTCATCTGAACAAGACTACCAACAGCAACCCAAGACAATTATTTTGTCCTAGTTGGGCCTCATCTGTGAGGTGAAGCTCTGCTTCTCTAAGCACAGTGAGCAAGGGGTCCACTTCTATATTACTGTGGTTATGTTAGGGTGAAACATCAAGTTCCTACAAATTCGCAAAAAGATCTGGGAGCCCCTCTACTGAGAATGAACATGGCCAAATAATCTGTTCTCTGGGTACGTTCCCACTCAGGAGGATCTACAACCACGTTGTGTCTCACAGAGGAGGAATATCCATTTGCATATCAATCTGTTCCCATCCATTTAGGCAGTCCAGCAGCAAAATGCTAGGCAATTCTCCTTTGACCAAGAGTACCAACAGCAACCCCAGACACTTGTTTTGTCCTAGTCGGGCATCATTGGTGTGGTGAAGCTGTGCCTCTCTAAGCACAGTGAGCACAGGGGAAAATATTCCAATGAACAGGGTATTTTACCCATGTTCGTTCTCAGCAGAGGGGCTCCCAGACTCTTGCTTACTTTGCTTATGAGGTCCCACTGCATAGCTTTGCTCTTTACGGGTGGCAGCAGTATTTCTCATTATTTCACTGGCTGCATTTCCTCTATCCCCAATCATTTGGCCAGCTGTATGACCACTACTATGTACACCTTTCATGGGTTTTCTGCTGTCAAAATGACCCTGATGGAAAATACCACTACATAATTGAATCTGCATTTCTTTGGGAGGCAGGCATTAGGCCTCTTACGCTAATAGCCCATCTTCCCATCTATTGCTGGCTAATGTGAACTCCTCAACATCCGTTATTGCACTTGGAAGTAACTCTCCTAGCATTCAGAATGTCATCCCAAATAATAGCCTTAAATTTTGCATACAGACCTTAGCCAGTGTATAGATTGATTACCTAATAACTGTGCTCCCTTCACTTTTTATCGGGTTTATGGACACCAAACATGTACATTGTAATTGTTTATTTCTAAAGCGTTTATACACAAGTGAAGTGCTTTCAAATCGCTTCAAGGCGGGAAGGGAACAAGGGAATACATTTGTCATTCTTAGGCCTTGAAGATTCCGAATGAGCTAACAAAAATAACTAGCATACTAGGCCAGAGGCATTTAAACTAGTGCAAGTGCATGACAGGAAGGAATGAGAAAAGGGGGGAGGGAAAAGAGCATACAATCAATAAACTGCCGTACTATGCCTAACGACTTGCCAGATAGTGCAAGTGCATGACAAGGAGTGGGGAGAGAAGGTGGGGGGAGAGGGAAAAGGACATACAGAACAATAAACTACTGTACTAGGCCAGGTGACATTTCAGATTGATTGGAGGTTGGTCATCACTAAAGCGCCTATGCACAGGTATTTCAGGCACAACCAAGTTAGGGAGGGGAGACAGAGGGAGGACAGGGCAGACAAACTTGCTAGGCCTAGTATGGCGTGCAAGTGCACAGACAGGAAGTGCAAGGGAGGGGGACAAGTGCACCTAGTCCAGCAGGGGCCTGGGTAAAGTGCAGAGTTGGTTGCCCCTCTCATTGGAATGTATTCCAAGTGCAGTAGTGCCAAGCAGAGTGTAGAGGGCCGGAGGTAAGTGCAGGACTGGCAGAGGAGCCTGGGACCTGTGAGGCTCTGGAGGTGCACCAGGCAACCAGTCAGCGAACTGAGCAAGTTGGGGAAGAGAAAGAAGGAGGGAAGAAGGGGAGAAGAGAAATAAGGTTAACAGGGGAGTGGGAGAGAGAAAGAGGAAGGTCTTGAGGAGTTTCTGGAACTTAAGGAGGTCCGGCTCAAGACAGAGAGAGGCAGGGAGGCTGTTCCAGAGGGAGGTACCTGCAGAGGATAAGGATCTACCCCCAAATCTCTGTTTGGAAAAATGACTGACCCGCAGAGATTTGGCAGAGAACGAGTGGAGGGCTCTAGAAGGAGAGTATTTAGGAAGAGAGCGTTGTAGATAGTATGGGCCACGGCCCCAGAAAACATTGTGAACTATGCAGTTGGATTTGAACTTGCAGTCGCAGGGAGCCAGTGGAGGGAATTCAGTGCCAGAGAGATACGGTCCTTGGGCTTGAGGCCAAGGATAAGTCTTGCGGTTCTGTTCTGGATAAGTTGAAGAGGTCGGAGAGTCGAAGTAGGAAGATTGACAAAGAGACTGTTGCAGTAGTCCAGTCTGTAGAGAACCAGGGCTCTGGAGATGGTGAGCATCTGGGGAAGGTGAGGAAAGGTAGAATACCTCTGAGCAGGTGCAGCTGATAGTGAGATGTGAGAAGTGAAGGAGAGAGTAGAGTAAAAGATGAATCCCAGATTTGTTACCTCACTGGTGGGTGAGAGCACAGGACTGAGGGAGGCCAGCCAGAGTAAAAGTGGGAAAGCAGAAGCAGGGGTCCCAATGAGGATGATCTCTGCCTTACTTGCATTAAGGCAGAGATCGTTAGCAGCACACCAGGACTGAATTGCGGACAGACAGTCAGGAATGAGAGAGGAAGAGGCCGAGGGTAGCCTGAAAGAGAGCTGTGTGTCATCTGCATAACACTGAAAGTTGGAGGTAAAGGAAGAGATCTTGTGGGCCAAAGGGCCCATGGAGACAATGAAAAACCAGGGGCATAGATTAGATCCCTGGAGGACACCACAAGTGTGATAGCGGAGGGAAAGGACCAATGTTCCACCTGGGAAGGACGGTCAGAGAGAAAGGATGCTAGCCACGCTACGGCCTGATCTGTGATGCCCAGGGTATCATGTAGACGGGAGATCAGGATGTTGTGGTTTACCGTATCAAAATTAGAGGAGAGGTCAAAAAGAATGAGGACAGAGAGAGTGTGCCGACTGTTGGGATGCATGTGCATCTCCCATACACAGCTAAATGATTCAGGCTAAGAAAAATCTATTAGCGCATGAAAAAGTGAAGGTGCATGTGTACAGAGGGGTAGAGAGCACAGTTGGGAGCAAAAAACGTATTCCTAAAGTAGTTATAGAGACTTAGGTAGGCCAAGGTACAGGGCATGTGTGATATTGTGTAGCAGTAATGAAATTTAATGTGTAACGATGATGATGGAGACACTGAGCCGGGGTGTGGGAAATACTGAAGTATTACCATATTGGAAGTGAGGCCTAGCATTTTGTATTCCTTGTTGGAGGTGTAATAATGAAGAGTTTGAATCATGTTCCCTTTCCCAAGCCCCAGGAGTGGGGCTGAGATTAGTACCATTGCTTATTTGTATCCAGCTGTCGGCATGTGGAACCAAAGTGGAATATGAATGGCAGAGTGAAGGTAGGGCTGCACCCTTCCCGGAGGACAAATCCATGGCAGCAAGGTTAGAAGTCTCGAGCTGCCAAAACTCTCAGTTTAGATTTAGGGCACCTACATCCCCGGGACAATGGGCATCCTATTTGAGCTGCCAGGTGACTGGAAAATAGAGTACATAAATCTATCAGAATTGGGCCGATTAATGTGGTCCTCGACAGAGCAAGAAGGTGTATCGCAGGTGGCCAACTGCTAAGGGGGTAGCGAGGAGCAGAACATGCCGTGATTTGAGATACAAAGGCCCTCATTACAAGTCAGGCGGTGGACCATGGTGCTATTAGCACCATGGTCCATGCCGGATTCCGCCATGGTGGATGGCGGAATTACCGCCCCATTCCAAGGTGAGTGGGGCGGTAATTCCCCATTCACCATTTGCCCTTCCCCATTCCCATTTTTGCCCCATAGTGCATAATGGGGAAGGCGCTAATTACGGCACCGTAACTTACGGTGCCGTAATTAGCACCAAGGTCGCTTAGCGCCTTGGACTTTAACACGTGCAAAAAGCAGGCGTTAAAGTGTGAATCAGGCGTTAAGGGTTTAACGGCGCCAACGCTCTTTATGGCGCTGTTAACCCCTTAACGCCTGACTTGTAATGAGGGCCAGAGAGCAAGAGGTGATGCCAACAAATCTAGTCCAGAGCAGGGAGGCATGTTATGTTATGTTATGTTATGTAAAAATATTTATTAAGCTCACATACGCCCGAAGGCACCTTGGCGCTAGAAGCAGAGATCAAGAGTTTCCTTCAAGAAATTAGAATAGCAAGGTTTTCAATGACCGTCAAAATCTAAGTTGGTCAACTATTGCACGGAGAGAAAGAGGCAGAGTGTTCCAAGTCTTAGCAGCAGCCACCGAAAAGGTGTGATCGTCCATGCGGGACAGTCTGACACGAGGCACCAACACCTGGAGAGTAGCCTGAGAACAAAGACAACAAGTGGGAACAGTGCCAGATCGAGTGAGTTGCAATAGTCAATGGTACTTAGAACAAGTGCTGCCACCACAGGGGCCTGACAGTTTGCCGGTATAAACAGGAGAACTTTCTGCAAAACACAGGGCTTAAAATGGCCGGTCTTGCAAACAGCAGCAACCTGTTCATCCATTGAGAGCGAGGAGGTGATTTTTACCTCCAAGTTTCTCACAGAAGGGGGTGGCAAAGGGAAAGGGCCCAAAGATAGAGGCCAAAAAGCAACGGTGCAATATAAGAGAGGAGAGGTAGTGCCGACAGCCAATACCTCGGTCTTATTACCATTTAGCTTTAACCAATTGGTCGCCATCCATAAACCCAGCTCCTCCAGACACTTCCTGAGCCGGACGGCTGTGTCAGGTCTAGTGAGATCCAGATGCACCAGAATCTGTGTATCATCGGCATAAGAATAGTATTGAAACCCATGGGATAGAATAAGATGCAACAAAGACCAAATATAAATGTCAAACAATATGGGGGATAGAGCCGATCCCTGGGGGATTCCACAAGAAAGCGATACTGGCATGGTTGGGGGGCTTGATTGTATGGTATCAAGAGGAGTGCACTAGTTTTTCAAAGGGCCAATTTGACCTCAGAGCTGTCCACTGAACTCATGCTAATGGCCAGGTGCACACCAGTTGACTAGGTTATTGGGATTGGTGAACTTGCCAATCCAGTAGCTGGGAACAAAGGTAACAGAATAAGGGGCCAGATGGTAGGGTATATAAGGATATGGCCAATCGGTCAATGGCCTATAGGGGGCTGGTAGCTTGTATATAGGCGGTAGACAATGAGGTGGGGGAATCAATATATATACAACGCTTAGGTTTGTTTCTGTACTCAGCTTTTGCAATGTATCAGTGTTAGGTTGCCCTCTGTGTGCCTTTCCAATTCAACAACAGCTATCATTTTAACAAACAAAATCAGCACAGTTCTACGCAGTCACCTTCCACTGTTGCAAACATTCTGAATCATTTCAAGTTACTTCTTTCTACCCCCACTTCTATTCACACAAGGCACAACGGTTCCAGTGGCCATGAACAGTTAATTACCAGCTCACCATTTTAGTCTCTGAAGAGCAAAACGCTCAAAACATGCGTCTACAAAGATACATTATAGAGGCTTATGTAATCGATGGAACATAGATACTGTTTTTATACCACACATATATTTCATTCCATCTGATACAAATATGCCTTTCAAATTCAAAAGAAGACTTTTACCTATACATTTAGCCTTTTCAATGACCATTAGGGGGGCAGAAGCAACCCTATGAATTACCAACCGATATTGACCTTTAAGATATGCTAAAACTGCGCATATTACGGTGGGAATGTCTGGTAACACTATATTTTGTTTCAGACCATAATGCATTTCGCTCAATCTGCATCCAGCTTATATCATGAACTAATTTGCGCTGAATGTTATTATTGGACCCAGTTGCATGTTAAATAGGGTTGGGTTAATACATAAATTAGTTTCTTGTTATTATTATTTTTTAGTCCAACTCAGCCCACTAAAATAGCATCTGGAGCGATCATTTTCTAGCATGTACTCTGTGCATTGTCATCTATTTAAATTCAGCCTGAGACTCATACTCTTGAGTCCATCAATGAGTCTTACACCCTTGACCCTAGTTAAAGTTCAAACCCTCGCTAAAATGTGAATGCTGAAATGTGGAGTCTAGATGTTAAAATGCAGAGTCTAGATGTTGAAATGCAGAACCTAGATTCCTACATCCCCCCATCCACTCCTATTGCCCTGAGCATCCAGTGGTGCCCCGTCCCTCCGAACACAGTGCCCACAGCACAATCTCCCCCAGTAGGGTGAACACATCTTTTGTACATACCACTGCCCGCCACTGCCCCTCCTCCTTTAGCACCCACACAGCATCAGAATATCGCAAACCTTAAAGTATCTGCAACTTCTTGAGCTCAGGTGCACAGGGAAGCAGAGCGGACAACACAGCAGGATTTAGAGGCGGCTTTAAGGAAGACAGAAGAAGAGTTAGCGAGCTTGAAGTTGGACAGAGGAGATGGGCAAAGAGTCCCTGTTGTGACAGATGAATGTCGAGCAGGGAACATCATATTTAGAATTGATAGTACTATGTTTAGGAATGTGCTTGTGGAGACAGAAGGTAAAAGACAGTCTGGAAGGCCACGTGCTGGGAGCTTGGATTACGGATCGGTTCGGTCCAATGCTGATATTGCCACTATTGCGGAAAAGGAAGAGTGGGACATGGAGTAGCAGCAAGGGGAGGATGCCTATTATATCACCTTGGGTAGAAGGTCTGTGTGGCCCAGATTGAGAGTAAAAGGGAAATGAGGGGGAAAGAAGACAACAGGAAGACCAATAGTAGCATAGTTCCTGTTATTACATAAAGGTCCTGGAATGGCACAATACATACCCTGGCCACATATGGACAGGAATAATTTGATTAACACGTTACCGTCCCTCACCGCAGGTGCCAGTAAATGGATATATACATTTGAAAATCAGACCGCTGGCATTACACTAGCTGTGGGTGATACGAAAAGATTGTTTGCTGAAGTATTAGGAGACTAGGAAGATGATATTTAGGTCAAGGCAGGGTATCCCGGAGTACAGATAGGGGATGTAAAGAACTCATGGTGACAACAATAAAGACAGATACAAGTAATCACAGTTCAAAGTTATTTATTAAAGTGTAAGTGCAGGGTGGAAAAATGCCTAAATCTAAATCTAAGATGGGAAGATGGGAGCAAGCGTCAACCATCAAATGAAAAATAAGGCAATCCTTGTAGCGTCTTGTCAAAGTAAAAAGCCTATACTAAAACAAAAACTATTGCCAATTCCTTACAAAGAATTACAGAAAGTGTGTGGGATAGGGTATTCAAATAATGGAAAAGGTGTTCACAAATAATAAGTCATGATGATGGTGGCCTTGAGGTCTCCCTTTTATTTTTAGAACGGGACAAGGGGGGACTTTGAAGCACAGCACACGCTCGAGCCTTCCTAGCACAAGCTAACAGTTCTGTATCAGCTGTCAGGTTCTTTGATGGTTAAGTATCTTTTTTATAAAAGTCTCTCACCTTAAAGGCCAGATGCTCCCAACATACAAACACAAAGTTCTGTTGTACAAACACTTTGGGTAATGGCTTCACCTCTGGGTCCCCCTCTTCTGGGCGACATTTTATTTAACAAATTCACAAGACAGTTCCTTTCACAGTGAACTTTGGGTGATAACTTTCCACCCCAGATCTCCCTCAGCCAGTCACGGATCACAGATGACAAGGGGAACACCTGTCCTTGTCTTGCAATGCTTCTCGCTTTCACAAATCTTAATGTCTTTTTAAACAGTTTATAGAGCATTGCCCCTGGTTGTCGGCTTCCCTCTGTCGGATTCACTCTCACGACTTTTGATTGACGGCTTCCCTCTGCCGGGTTCACTCTCGCCGCCTTTACAAAATATAGTCATGTACTAATTTTCACCATGCAGGATTCACTGCCCTTAGCTTCCACAATCATCTACCGGGCAAAGACTTTCGATGGTACAGAAGATTTTACAAAACCCCTGTATGACCTTTCTTCACCTCTTCCCAAAGCCTTCAAGTTATGGTAGTCTTTACCATTGGGTAATCGCCCAGCGTTTCCTGCGTGAGCACCCATGTGGTGCCAGACTCCTCTGTTGCTGGTTTTCGCCCTCCTTCGTTAATAGTATCATTTGCTTTTCAAAGTTCAACTTAACCTTTGGCTGCTTTTCATTCAACACAGTTCAGTTTCTTATTGACACTCCCCTTGACTCACCGGCTGTGATGAACCGCTTGGCTTTCTTTCTGCTTGCATTCAAGGTTGGTACCACAGAGACAAGCGTCTCTCCCCGGCTTAGTAATCAGAGGAGGAGAGTCTTGTGTACCATTGACATCTGCTGCATCACATGTTGGCCATTGTTCAGGGACTAATTATTCCCTCTGTGGAGGTTCCACAGGCCTTGATCGGAAAGGGCAAGGTCGACTCTCTCCTTGTCACCTTCTCGGTCTTTCTCCTCCTCATGAACTGCCGTGCTGAGTTAGCTCTTATGTCGCGCCATCCACCTTGCTCGTCATGTGCTCTTGTGCTCTACCTTTTAGCCCTGTGGGGAAGGGAAAGCGCCGTCAGGTGGTTGTGATACTGGTCAATTGCCTGAATTTGCCTGACTCTGGTAATGGGTGTTAGGAAAGATTTCATAATTATATGTAATTTTCCCTCCATGTGGCAACCCCCAAACTTTTTGCTGCTGTTTTACACCCTGATCTAGACTTTGCCAGAGAAGCGCAGCCTTCCGCCGCACTCCTCTGGGCTTTCGCTCAATTCTTATGGGGAAACTGACATGCCCTTAAGACAGTCAGTACTGGGAGACTTTGTTTCCCTTAGTCCTTTCCTCATGTTGCAGCTTTTGTGCAACATGAAACAAGAGTGCACTGTAACTTACTTTACCACGCTCTTGGGTCTCTAGTCATTCCAAAGGCCCTAGCCACTCTCGCTGGACTTATTATGAACTGTGCAAGTATGTCACAGACAGGACTGGTGGCAGCTATCGTTTCTTTTGTGTTTTGAACCCTTTTTCGCCATGTTAACCACACTTACTGCGTTTGGCACGAATAGGTGGCCTGGCTCCAAAATGGCCATGCCACGAGGTTCTTTGTCCTGTCCGCTGTCCGTCTTGCCCCTTCACCTTCCCCCAGGTCGAGCCGACCCGGGGCCACCCTTATTTGGTCATGCATTTTCCCGCGAAACCCCAAAGCTTTCGCGGGCTTCTGCATGCCTTGTGTGTGCCTCCAGGATGTGGGCTGGGGTGTTTGTTCCCAATACACATCCTGGGTGCCAGAGAGTCTAGAATGTCCTGAATGCCTGGGACCACCGTGGTCCGTGATAGTTCCACGTATGGTGTGAGTGTTTGTGAGCAGATCTCCCATTGGGTCCTCTCCGTTTTGGCCCGAAGGGAACTTTGGATAAGAGGAGGCTGAAAACACCACTACCATGTCGATCTTCTGAGTTCATACCGAACAAGGGATAAGGAGCCAAGTATCCTGCAACAAGAAGCTAAGTGGAGGAACCGCTGGTGACCTACTGAAGGTTTGGCACCCTGAGCCGCTGGCGTCCTGCGAGACCCCTCTGCATCTGATTGTCCTAGAAGGACCCATTGGAATAGTGGGATAAACTATTCCCGGCACCTTCATCAAACCCTGCAAGTAAGCCTCCTCGGAAGTGTCCCTGGGCCAACCAGTGGGCTGACCAGTTTACGCAGGACGCTTTGCTCTGTCACGGCTGCCATTTAGGGGCAGCCCTCGAAACTTGGTCTACTGTTTGCTCTGCGTCCACGGCACCCTCACACCGAATTTCGTACACTTGGCATTCCCAGGTCTGAAGTGAGACGAGTGCGCCCGGACCAGAGTAAACGCGGTTGCTGTGTTGCCCTGCTGTGGTAACAACCTGTGCACGTCCGCTGCATTTGGGACACCCTCGACCCTGCATCCTGCTACACAGAATCTACATGGTGTCGAGACGTCCTGATAATCGCAGACTCTATTCCGCACTCTCACCTTGCCTCTGCCCACAAGTGGAGGCATTGCTTGCGTAGTGGGGAATTGTTCTTCATCGCTTCATTAACCTGCCTGAACTGCCTGATACCCTTGAAGAGGCCCTCTTTTGTCCATTGGCACCAGCGCGTGCAGGTACTTTTGAGCATAAGTCTCCTCTCTTCGTAGGGCTTGGACTTCCTCCTAGTTAGGTGTATTTCTGATGTCGAACTGGGTCTAATGATTACTTGCACTGCCTGTTTTCCTTCCCATCTAGGTGGTCTACATATTTTGTGCTTCTAACTCCTTAGACCCCTCGGTCTTGTAAATATATTGTATTGATTGTGATGTGTTGGTTTACTTTAGTATTATTGTGATGCTTTGCTATGGTCAATGTTACAAAGGACTTGTAATAAATGTGTCTATATTTTTAATATAACACCTGTCTGGAGTAATTTGTAAATGTCCTTGCTTTGTGTGCTCATTGCGGTCTTTCAGTCACCCTCACCCCTCTTGAGACTTAGGACCTAATCACGAGTTGGGCGGTAGCGCTGGCGGTACTACCGCTGGCGGTATTAGCCCTACCGACAAACTCCCCTGCGCTAATAGCGCCGGATCACGGGTTTGGCGGTAATGGAATTCCCCATTCCTCACTGAGCCGATTCGGGAATGCCCCATTCCCCATTGGGCTCAATGGGGAATTTTCGCGCTCTTACCGCCGGCGGTAATAGCATGTATTTTTGGCGTATTTCCCCCCAGCTCAGAGCTGGTGAGAAATCCACCAAAGCCCTGATTTGGCGGACCCTTAAATCCTGCGGTAATAGCGCGACCGCCGGAATTTAAGGGTTACCGCCAAACTCGTGATGAGGCCCCTTGTCTTGACCGCCGCTATCGCTACCCTGATTGGTCCGGCTTGTCCAGTGGTTACCCTGTTCCAAGAAACTAGGCTGGCCTTCTGAACCTCTGCCCCTCCAGGTCAGAGTTCAGAAATCCATCTTAACATTGGGACATGTCAGGTACACAGCTCTGTGTTAGTCTATTGTCTTACGTGTTGTGCGAAAGTGTTCATGTGGAAAAAGGGGAGGGCAGTGTTTTGGAATATCCTACATCGTAGGATGGGGAAAAGGTGTTGAAAGAAGTGTGATACCACTTCTCGCACATCAGTGTCCCACTCCCACTCCCCAAGGACCCCCCATCCAGGTGATCCTCCCTCACTGGTCTACCCCCAGGAACTGGATCCAATAGTGATGGCCGTGTCCTGGCCATCTGGATGACAGATCCCTGGGACTAGCTAGGAAGAAACCTTCAGGTTTCTCATAGGGACAACATCCTTGAAAGCGCCCATTTCAATGACTGTATGGCCCATGTGTAGGCAGTGCGGCGGCACGCATACCCCAACTGACCAGACCTACATTCGATAATGGCACAAACTATGCGGGATGATGAGGACCCAGCGCAGTATATATTGCAAATACAGGAGATGTGGAGGGCGAACACAGGCAAGCAATGGGACCGGTCCACAGTGTTCTTTTGTTATATGGTGAATATATGGTGAGGCAAGCCCTCCCCAAAGCTTTCGACAAGGTGGTAGGGATTGAGGCAAAAGGATGGTTGGAGATACAGTCAAATAGTGTGTACCATTGTAAAAGGGTGAGGGAGAAGGACAAGAAAGTGGCGGAGATGGCACAGAAAGCAGAAACGAAACATGTAAAAAAGAAGTTAACGAAGATGGCAGTGGAAGGAGCGGTAGTAATCATGCCACAAGGAGGGCCGACGGAGCAGAGGACAATACAGGAAGAGGAACAAGCAGCCCCAATTGGGGAGGAGGGTATGACTGGAATGTTAGGTATCAGGGACAGTACCAGGGAGAGCCACAGGCTGGTTATCCCAGAGGAAGGGGGGTGTTTATGGGATTCAGACAGAGCAGAGGAGGATTTGGAGGAATGGGCCCATGGTTTGGGAGCACAAGGCAGTATTGGACATGTGGGTGCGTGTGCCATTTCTTACAGGAATTTAGGAGCAGATAAGCAGTTGCATATGAACCATGCTTGACCCTATTTGCACAAGGATGACCAGTCCCATATCCATAGCCATATGCTATGTCACTCTTGAATGTTCCATATGGTGTACCGCCCATGACCGCACAGAAGGCCCCACCCCAGTATCCACAGGTGCCCATACTAGTTACCAACAGTACGCCACTTTGTGCCAAACATCAGCTACCACCGCAGGTCTCTCAGGTGCCAACTGACAACACGGCACCCAACGACACAGTCATTCACTACCAAGGGGCCAGTGTGGTGGGTGGGAACCTGTTCATATTTCCAGCAACAAATACCTACCCAGATTAGGACAGCCCACAGAGAGCTTTATCAGGCCCAGTCCTGTCAGCCACTGCCAACCCAGAAGAGGGGCCGCTGGTGGGCGTGGAAACACATCATTTGTTTTTATGGTAGACACCAGAGCAAAGAAGTTGTGTATTAGGGTGGGGCATTTCCCCTTATCAGGTGAAGCAATGGACAGGCAAGAGTTCTCTGGGGCAATCAAATTCACAGACGGTTTGCTCACAATGGTAGGTAAAAGGGAATAACGAGCCCTGTTGTTGTTTTCAACTCCGTCCCCTGTGAATTTGTTTGGGATGGTTGTACTAAGCAAACTCAACATGACAATATCATTCACAAAGGAAGGTGTATTGTGTTCGACCCCAGGAATATGATGTGTAAGGGCCATGGTCATTGTGCACACATTGGGAAGTAAGGGAGCAACCTAAGGAGTAACCAGGCCTGGACAGGCCCACCAGGACACCGGGACATAGGGCCTCTTTTCTTGGGGGAAAGATACATAGATAAAAAACATGCTTTGTTTGTTTCAACAAGGTCAGTTCATTGCCAAGAATGCCGAGCCCTGCAGAGCCGTTCGGGCTGGGTAGCCAGCCAGGCTGCGGTGTGCACTGACTGAGTAAGGATGGGGAGGGGGACGTGGGAACATCACCAAGACATCCAGCAGCATGATTCTGTCCGTGGATTTGGGACTGTTCCGCGCCTGCGCATTTTGGTGGGTGAAACTGCACGTGTTTTCGTGTTCCTGCAGCCTGGGTGAAACACAGGAGAAAAGGCGCCAGGTGGGACCCGCGACCGCTGCGATGCTCGCAGGGTGCACAGCGCGAGGTGCACCCCTCATACAAGCAGGGAGTTCGATGGGGCCCCCAGCAGGCACCCTCTCTGGCGCAGGAGATGAGAACGAAAGCATAACGCATAATCTACGCACCACGTACAAGGCGTGGGGGGGTAATAGTTGTTATATTTTAGTGGCTGGCACAGCGTTTTCTTCTCCACTCCCCGTGGCTTCGAGGCCCTACGCTGAAAAGTAAATGCTCACTCCTAGTGCCCTGGGTTCGCTCGTGGCTCCTCTTCTTTAAAAGCATTCAAAAGACAATTCATTATCGAGATTTTCAAAAGATCGCTCATCTGGTGTGCATGTTTTCTTTAACGGAAAACATTTTAGGCAATTTTCAAATAAAATACCATTATTATTAGCTGCGTCAAACAAAGTCAAGGCGGAGGCTGCTCTCCTCCCCCAAACCCCGCCGGTCACCTGCTTGCAGCGCCCAGAGCCCATTCACAGGTCAGCGTCCAGTCCTCCTGTGGTTGGCGGAGGTTAGGGGTAACAGGGATACGCTGATTGGCATCTTGGGCTGTGATTTGCTGAGCACACAGGTGCCCAACTAGGATGCCTCTTGGGTGGGGGGATCCTGGCCCCCTCCATATCCCCTGTCTCCCCAAACGGAGCGCAGAATACCCTTCTGACCATACAGCCAAGAGCAAAGAGCCTTCTGCCGAAGCCGAAGTTCTCGCACAGACTTGAACCTGAGATCACGCCTGTACGGTAAGAGAAGGTCAATAACAATGTGATAGAGCCCCCAATCCAGGATATATACCATTATTTCCCTGGGTCTAAATTGAGAACATTAATTCAAAGTATGATTATGTTTCGTGAATCGAACATTAATCGTGCCGGTTTTCTATGCGCCTTTTAATGGAACCAGCGCCCGCGCGGCCCATGCGCGCCACTTGCGTTCTAGTGCCTAGACGCAGCGTTCTTCCAGGTGAGGACAGGCCATTGCCGGCTCCCACTGTAGGGCCAGCATCACCCAGTAGGCAGTGAGGCCAGGTCCGTGGCCTCTGGCGCCCGGCCTCATGGCAGAGCCCAGGCGCCAGGCTGCTCCTGGCCCACCAGCCCCGTTCTTATGGGGCTCCGTCACTCGCAGCCGCGTCTTCCCTCTGATGGCAAACACCACCATTTCCCTCAAAGTGGCGCCATGACTTCGAGCTAGTCCGTATTCACCACAGACAGACCACATATAGCGGCACAATGCACCACTTCCAGCTGCCGGACAGACCGACAGTGCTTTGGCGAGCAACAAACAGCCTGTATCAATGATCCATTCAGCAGCACGTTAGAACTTGGGGAAGTGGGGCTAAAGGCAGCAGGACTGGATAGGTAAGATTTGGAATGTGCTTTTTTCTTTTGGTGCTGCTTTGCAGGACAAAGGACAGAGTTGTGCCGTTAGCGACACACAGAAGCAGCGAAGGCTGGCCTGTCATTATGGGGCTGTACCTGCACATCGTGATATTTGGCTAAACCATTTATTTTCCTGAAATAGTATTGCCTGAAGGGAAGCAGACGTATCTGTGGGAAAATGGGGAGATTTCTCGGTACAGATCATCAGAAATCAGTTGGGTGCTCGGAGAAAGTGAATTAAGGCTGGGCACTATCAAAGCTCACACAGCAGAACCTAGCAAGTTTTCAGACTGCCCAGTGGCCAGCATAAGCAAAGAACCCTGAGTGGATGCATTCCTCGTTATTTTTTCTCATGCATGTTCATTGCAACTATTGGCACACTCGGCTCAGTGTGTGAAGGGTCCCTGCTGAGATATTTGAACCGATGTGGCAGACTCATCCTTTTATCATTTTGGACTAAGGCCCTTGAATATGAGACACATACATTGAATATGATTGAATGGTGTAAGAGTGGTAATTTACAGTGCTGTGTAAGAAAAAATGAGTGTTCTTTTAGCGCTTCTTGGTGGATTCCTCCAGCTTCTAAGCGGGTTAATATCTGGCGTTATTAGCCAATGAAATGGTACTAATGTTATAGAGCTCTGAAGGAAGGAAGGCCGAGTCTTTGAACTTTCCAAGGCATGCTGGCACTAAGTCAGAGGCGAGTGCTTAACTTGTGAGTTGCTCAGCGGGTCAGGAGCCCAGCCCTGCCGTAATTATAACGTGGAATGGAGAGGCAGGAATTAACAAATGCAGGAGGCGTTAGTGCAAAGTATTCGACCGCTGATATGCCACGCTTGAAGCTGCAGTAAAATGCATGGTTACTGAATTCGCCCCTCGGACGCTCCTCTGTGTTCTTAACACAACTATCGCAAGTAAGACCCCACAACGCACTGAAGCCTGGCTGATAGGGAGGCATTTGGTGCTAGTTTCTGCATGTGTGCCTGACTTCTACCAGCCCTTCCTGCCTTTTCAGACAGAGGTACGGCACTGTCTCATCCTGAACCTTGCATATGTATGAGAGGTTAGTTTAAAGAGGCAGGGCAGGGGCATAAAGAACACATTGAACAGCAAAACCTATAACGCATTGAACGCACAAAATCTGTCTCAAGGATAATTCAGAATGTTGGTGTGTGTACCTGTATGTATAAAGTTTTGCGTGCATTCTTTCTCACAATCTGGTGCTCTTATATGTATATTAGGGCACATTGACTAGAGCATGATCAGGGATTGGGACAGCAATCAAAAAGGGTGTTTTGATCTTAATTATATATATTATTCATACCTGTGGCATTTACTTATTCCTTTATTCTGGCATAATCTCTCTGGATAACTGCACATGGTTTGTTTGGTGAGTGAGTGCCTTCAAATTGAGATGTCTTTTTTTTCTTCATTATTAGAGTGGATAAATAATTACAAGACATATACTATTAAGATTGCCTGATTTTACTCACCCTAGCAGCATACTTCAGGAAGGGTGAAATGTTCCTCTGAATATTATTCATTTCATAACGTGCTTAGCCACATCTTCTGCTTATGTCTGTGATGGAGGTTGGGGTCAAATTCGTCAAGCATTTATATGCAAGAGGGTTGTGTGGTGCGAACGTGCACTGTTTCAATACTGGAGAATGCTTGATGCACTCACCCACCAAAGAAAATGGAAGTTGGTTGGTGAAAAAAAGTTTTTTTTAACGTTGGCATGAGTCACCATTCCCTGATGGCACGACAAATGTGTTCGGCGTGGATCAAAATCGTATGTGCTCTGCAGGCTTCCAATTGTCTTTCAATATAATTAGAGGGCGCTTCCGCATGGCAACCGCCCGGTGCCCTTTAGGCTACAACACAGGAATGATCAGCTCTTGTTTTTTCTATCAAATGCTATTATGCGCAGATTCGGACACAGTCACAGAGGAGGAACACGTGGTGGGGGGGCTAGCTAGGCTCAGACACAGCGTAAACAGAACATAGTGTGCTACTCTAAAAGTGCCACAGTCGTTTAAGAGAGATTGCCAACGATTATCAGAGTGGACTCGCTTTAGTTCATGGAGATATTCTAGAAGTTCTTAGAGTACTAACCTCGTGTATTTTACACCTTCATTATAAGGAGAGGCTGTTTTTCAGCAGGTGGCTCAATATTTCAACACTGAAATGATCAGCACTGGTTGCAGCCGCGAGGATGAAGGCACCCGATGCGTGCGTCGGCAGCGCTTGCATTTTCAGGGCTGACAAAGCTGAGAGAAATGTATAGTGTGGGCATTTATGAACATGCAGAAGTGGGCACAGATTTCTTTCCAAGAGGGCCTTCAACTCCCAGTGATTTAAGAGGAGCATGTTGATGTACATGTCGCTCACTGGTACATCTGGAGATGACACTAGTGGCATGCCATGGAGTAGATAACGGGCATAAGAACAGATTGCCATTAGGCTTCGGCAGTAGAAATGCAGTGGGGACATACTTGTGTTTTTTTGCTATCCTATTTTCCATCCTATACTATACTATCCCTTTTTGTCCCATCCCCTTAATTTCCCTCTTCCTTTTCCCCTACCACATCCATTCTTTCCTCATTTTCCCTTTCTGCCTCGTCCCATATAGTCACCTTTCTAAGTCCCTCCTACCCAGCTGGGCTGAGGCTACTGTGCTGCTATTCTGTGAGAGTGCATGCCAAGGAAAGAGGACAAGAGAAAGAGAGAGGACAAGCTGGAAAAAATGAGAAGAGAGACAGAAAAAGGAAGCAAGGAGGACAGATGAAGGCAGACAATGCAAAAGAAAACAGAGGACTATAAGATCGAAAAATGGAAGTGGCCAGACGGACAGCATCCTAGAAACAATGTCTGGGTTGATACGTTGAGCGCTCTACTCGGGGATGGTGCCAGGCTGCAAGTAGGCTTGGAATCCCCCCATAGAAGGATTGGGCTCATGCGCTGTGCTCGCTCATTCAGTGAAATATGGGGCAAGTTTGAAAACATTTTCCAGGGTCACTTTTGGTTCCCAGTCCACCCCTGGGAGCACCTCTACATGCAGATTTGGGTTACAGTTTCGTTTAATGCAGTGGCAGGTATCGATATCAGACCATGAAAGGTACCATCTGAATTCTTAGTTCGACCAGCCATGCCCCAAGAACATGAACGAGGAACAATCCTTATATTAGGTCTGGAAGGTTTGGTGGTCACAGGAGACAGCATTGTGTTGATTGGGACTGCCGCAGAGGGAGGAGAGTGGTGCACGGTCCTATGCATTGTACCAACCCAATCATTAAGGGGGGTGTCAGATTGGCCAGTTGAGGATGTTGACAACGAAGGGGAAGTAGTATTGGAAGTATGCATCCCATGTGAAATAATGATCCAATATTGCAATGTCCCATCATGATAGCTGGACGTATGCCATCATTTGCCCCGGACGACTTAGCCCAAGTACCAGATGGTCTATGAACGAGTAATCCCAATGACGTATAACTGTTAAAGAGTGTGACGGCAGTGAAAATTACCCTCAAACCAGGAGCAATATTATCCAGAGTAAAGCATTAGCCATTGTCCAAGGAGGCAGATGTGGGAATATATGACACAACCACAACACTACTGCAACAGGGCATTAGAGTGCCCCCTGAGTCTCCCTGTAAGATGACTATACTCTGTTAAGAAGCCAAAGAGTTCTGGCTGGAGGATGATTCAGGATTTACACTCCTTAAACAGCATAGTTCAAGATGAATTCCCGGTTGTACTGAACCCAGAAATGATCCTTTTTAACATATCTGTCACATCGACTCACTTCACTGTCATTGACTTAAAGAATGCATTTTCTCCCTTCCCATTGCATTCTGATTACCAATACCTCACTGTGCTTACCTATAACGGGTGCAATTGCAGCATACTCTAGTATTTTCAACAGGGTTCTCCAAGCTGACGTAGGGAGCATACACACGCTCTGTGTCATACTCCAGCATATCAACGATGTGTTGGCATACAGTGCATGCGAACAGCAGTGCAGAGGGGACTCCATCACAATGGTGATGTGGTTAGCAGACAAAGGATACAAGGTGGACATGGCCAAAATACAACACTGTCAAGAGGAAGTGTTCTTTTTAGGACAATTTATTTCCACAAGAGAGTGACACCTGAGTGAGCAACTGCAGTGCACTGCACCCCGCAACCTGTCTCAGTTAAAGTAATGGAGAAGTTCCTGGGGTTGTGCAAATACTGTAGAACATGGATATTTGACAACACCACATACACAAGGCCATTATTGCTAGGACTGAAGGAGGACATAAAGGTGAAAAAAACCCCACCACATGGACAGAAGAGATGGTTGCATGCTTTCAAGAGTTCAAAGACATCATTAGTAAGGCCCCCATTTTAGTAAACCCCGACTCCACACAGGAGCTTTCTTTGTTTTCCCATGAAAATGGGCAGATGATGAAAACAATGTTGACAAAGAAAAGTACTGGGTCCCAAGCCCTCAGCTTATTATAGTGGGATGTTGGACTCAGTGATGCAAGGTAAGTTCCCATGTGAGCAGGCTTTGGCGGCGCCGGCTTTTGCCATTTAATAAGCCACCATGATTATAATGGGGTGTTCAGTAATTGTGTATGTGGAATACGCAGTATTTGCAATTCTTGAGAGTTCCAAACCCACACTGACTACACACAGAGCTTAAGTGTACAAAGTGATTTTATCAAGCCTAACCATTCAAATTGTTAGATGCAGAACTGTCAATCCAGCTTCCTTTGTTACTGAATCAATTAATAAGGTGGATAAAGTGCATGGCCGGGTTACCTATGAGGGCCCTGAGGATGACATACCTAAGGTGAGGGACTGTGTTCTTGAGGAGGGGAAGTATTCTTTGTGGATGGTTCAGTGACCATAGACCAGGGGATGGGCAAAATGCACATGGGCACGGCAGTGGTATGCCTAGTTAATGGAGAGTACAAGATATTGGTTCAGAAAAGATTGCCCATGCACTACTCTGCTCAAGCTGCAGACCTCATTACCCGAACTGAAGTGCTGAAAGCCTCCTAAGGGTGCAGAGTGACAATATACTCTGATTCAGCATATGTCACCACCACTGTGCATTCAGGATTATCTTGATGGAAGAGGAGAGGGTTTTGCAGGGCTGACATGTCCCCGGAACAACATGCAGCACTATTATATAGATTGATTTATGCCCTGTCGGGGCCAACATTTGTTGCAGTGGTCAAGTGCACCGCCCATACTAATAACACAGACCCAATTTCTCTTGGCAACAAGTTGGCAGATAAGGAAGTCAAAGCAGCAGTGTTTCTCCCAGTGCCAGACCTTGAAGCCTATCCAGAGCAACATGTTTGTAAGTGCAATTTGAGGATCCAGATACTGCTATACCAGTCATTCAAATGAGCTGGCATCCCAGGAGGAGGCAAAAAAGGGGATGTATGCAGTCGCCTACTGATCTTATCTGGAGACAGGTCATCACAGGTAAAGTAATGATACCCCGAGAGTTGGTTATGGTTGCTTTTGAGTAGCTGCATCACCAAGCGCAGGTGTATAAACACCATATCACTGCAGACATTCAGGAGTATTGGTTTGTTCCAAACCCACAGGAATTGTTGCATGTTTTTGTAGCTTATTGTTATACATGTCACATGTATAACACAGGGCACATGCGAAGAACACTGCGTGGCACATTACCCTGCCCCAGTGTACCGTTCTGTGTGTTCCACATAGCTTTTGCCGATATGGGGGAAAGATGCAACACCTACAGATACCTCATTGTGTGCCCATTCTCCCGGTGGGTTGAGGCAGGGCCATGTGCACATCCAGATGCTAAATCAGCAGCCACATTTCTAGTATGAGAAGTGTTCCCCCACTGGGCAGTGTGCAAAGTACTTACATCTGATAATGACACTCACATCTTCAACAGGATATTTAATTTCCCCTTAAGAAGTTTGTTCATCCGTTCAACAATCCTGTTGGCTTGGGGATTATAAATGGAGGGCATCTAATGCCGAATGCCTAAATTGTGTGTGACACTCAAAAAGAACTTGCTCAACTGTTTGCCACTGGCTTTGTTCAGTTTGAGAACACAACCCTGCAAAGATCATCACCTCTTGCCTCAGGAAGTTGTAACAGAGAGGAGAATGCACACGTCGCTTTCACCTACATGTAGTGCATCTGATGCTCACAGGCTGCAAGTATTTTGGGGGAGGAGTTTACAGGGTATTTGCTTCATTTAACCAGATGCATAGAAGTTCTCTCTCGATAGATAGTACCATAAAGAGAAGAGCTGCAGGATGGCACAGTGCCCAACAGCGTAAGCTTACCGCCCCCTGAAGCTCCTGCCTATAAGCACCATCTATGTAAGGAAATGTGTCTGGTTGGAGTCAACCCAGATTTAACAGGGTCTATACTGCTGTGTATGCAACACCATTCGCTGTCATGTTAAAGCAGTTGCAGTATTGGGTTCACCTATCTGATCTCAGAAAGGAGCCTCATACAGTTTCCCCTTTGCCAGATCCAGAGTAACTTCCAGAATAAAGATATAACTGGTTAAGTACAACTGCCAGCAATTGATGTTTTAAAGTATTTCAAGTATTTCACGATGTGCTCTTCTTTCAGGACTTCACACAGCCTGCCCTACTCATTTGAGAAATGCCAGACTTAGTTATCACACCAGCCTGAGGATTAAGCCCCCCAGGTTGGTCACCCAACAGACTAGGAACTACACACAGCAGACGACTCACACCAAATTCCCTACTAACCATGACTGCGCCACATCCTACAACTCCCCACCAATTAACATCACAGTACCTACCTCCACTTCCATCAAGGGTGCACTCATCAACACTCGGTCCTTGGTAGCTCACGCCCCAGACATTGTGGACTTAATCACTGCAAACCATTTAGACATCCTTGCGGTCACAGAAACATGGCTCCACCAAGCAGCTGGCCCCACACTAGCTATAGCCATCCCAGAAAACTATAACATCATCCGTGCTGATAGAAAAAACAGAATTGAGAGTGGAGTGGCCCTTATTGCTAAAACTAATCTGAAGATTAGAGAAGTCTCTAACACAACCCTACCCTCAGCTGAACTTCTTTCCCCCCAACTACCATTATCTAACACCCAAACCATACTCCTGCACCTTATATACAGACCTCCTGGTGCCTTGACACCTTTGAGGAGGATATCTCTCTTTTACTTACAACTAATACCAAACCAAGTTTACAAATTATTATCATGGGCGATTTTAATTTGGGACTCAATGACCAGAATGACACTAATGCCACCTCTCTCAATGACACTATCACTCACTCAGGCCTAACACAACATATCAACAAGCCCACATATACAAAAGGGAGATCCTTGGATCGGCTAGCTGATGCCAATTGTAACCTATCCCTGGCTGACATTACTCCTTGGGACAGACCATCATCTCATCACCTTCTCGCTACCCAGAAATGCACCTAAAATGGCACCGTCTACCAGGACACCACAAATAACATCTAGGAATAATCGCATTATTACCATAGAAAACCTCAGACCACTCCTAATGCCCATTACCAAGGCTAACTTTCCTGCACGGAATGCCAACCCGACTCTCCTTGTAGATCTATACAACAACACCATGGAACAAGCCCTCAACATTATAGCTCCTCTCAAACTAAGAAAGGCCAAACCAACTGCCCATACGAATAAATGGTTCTCAGCAGAACTAAAGGCCCTCCGCAACATTAAACGAGCTGCAGAAACTAACTGGCGAAAAGACCCCTCACTCTCATCTAAAGATAATTTCTCATCGGCAGCCTCCACCTATAAAACTGCTATCCTAAACGTTTAAAAAGAGATTTACAACCTGAGAATACACAATGTCAAATCTGGTACGAAAGAGTTATTCTCCATACTAAGAGAGCTCAAATCACCAATGCCACCCACAGAGGACTACGTCAAAGACAAAGCCTGGTGCAGTAATATCCAACTAGCACTATCTAATAAAATAGCCCTCCTACAAGCTAAAATAGAGTCTAAAAAAGCTAGCCTCGCCTCTAAAGACTACTTTAGCAGCAAAAAGAGCCTTACCATTCCCGACAGCCCTCCTTTCTATTTCTCGTCAGTCACAGAGGAAGAAGTAGTAAAGATAATTGCCAGCCTTAAACCTTCCAACTGCAAAGGTGACCTGTGCCCTGCCTCAGTCATCAAGGACGGAGCCGAAGATCTAGCCCCATTCATTACCTTGCTGATCAATTCCTTGTTCGAGAATTCAGCCGTTCCAAACAACCTTAAAGAAGCTTGGGTCCTTCCCCAAACCCAATCTTGACCCTAACGTTCCCACAAACTATAGACCCATCACAACTGTCCCCTTTCTCCTCAAAATACTAGACAGAGTGGCATACCTCCAAATACAACATTTGGAAGACAATAACCACCTAGGCTTGCGACAATGCGGCTTTAGACCCAGCCATGCAACCAAAACTGCCCTTCTGGATCTAAAAATCTAAATGGATGAAGCCAAAGACGAGGGCAATCTGGCCATACTGCTCCTGTTGGATCTATCCGCGGCCTTTGATCTAGTTGACCACCGAATTCTCACGCAACACCTCTCTTCGGCTGCCACATTCTCACATAATGCCACCAATTGGATTCAGTCCTTCTTGTCTGACAGGTCGACCAGGATCTTCGCTCCCTCGGCTGCTGCTGACCCTGTCCCAATCCAATGTGGAGTACCCCAAGGTTCCTGTATTTCACCCATGCTTTACAAGATCTTCACTAAGATCCTTTTTGACCGTCTTGATGATCTGGGTGTCACCTACACAAATTACGCGGATGACACTCAGGTCCTCAACACACTCACGGGGTGCTATGAGAGAGATGTTGCAAAGCTTAACAAAATCTACCTCGAAATTCAAACATGGATGGCCACCCATAGCCTCTGCTTAAACGATGACAAGACGGAATTGCTCATCATAGGCTCTCAGGCCAACCTTAACAAATTGGACACTAGGTACCAATCATTCACCATTGATGGCAACATCATAAAAGTCTCTAAAGTGGTGTGTACCTTGACTCCCCCCTATCGCTCAATAAACAAATAAACGCCACCATCTCATTTACTACCTATACGAACAAACTCATTAATGCCTGCAGGCCATTCTGATCTACCACGAGTTGCCTCATCCTATCCAGAGCTCTGATATTATCCAGACTATTCTATTGTAATACACTCTTCCTTGGCACCACTACCAAAAATCTGTATAGACTCCAGATTCTACAAAAGAATGCCCTAAAATGCACACTCAACCTTCTGCGAAAGGCCCATATTTCCACCGTCAGCAAGAAAGTCCACTGGCTCCCCATCCGGGACAGAATTAAATTAAGATTGCTTGTCATCATTCACAAATGCCTCTCACTGACCGCCCCATGCTACTTGTCTGACAAATTCTCCAGACATAGCACATCCAGACCCACCAGAACACCGTATTTGCACCAACTGCACAATTCCAAATTCAATCTAAAAACAGCAGGAGGATCTAGTTTCTAGCGAAATGCTGGAACACACTCCCCTTGACAATCAGATCTGAAGATTCTTTCTTGCCCTTCAGAGCCATGGTGAAATCCTGGCTCACTGATCAATGAAATGATACCTGCATGCTCACCTGCAATGCATCAAGCAACTTCCATTCTGCACTTTGTAGCTTAGCCAATACCTGAATTGGACCACTCTGTAACCCGGTCCTTATGTTACCTATTGTATTTGCCTTCATGCCACCCACTGTATTCACCTATGTGCTACTTACTGTATGTACCTTATGCACCCATCGCACGCAACATTTATGTAACTATGCTGTTCTCAAGACTAATGCACCCAGCTACCTCAGGGTTTGGTTGTGCTTTATGAATAAACAAACTAAACTAAAAAAAACGTGTCCCCTGCAGGTTTCACCCCACAAGCATTGTGTAATATTGTTCATATTGTACATATATTTAGGTTTTGTTGCCGGGTATTGTGCACATTCTTTGGGTCAGTTTAAATGGAGGGCATATAAAGGGGGGTGTAGAAGATGTGCAGAAAGGGTTACTTTTCAAAATAATGTTGTCCATATGAAAAGAACTATAATAATAGACAGAATACTTGGTTCAGAACACAACGCTTTAGGCAGGGGGCTGAAGAAGATAGGGAGTATGGGAGATAGGGTGTATGACCATGACATACACCATCCAGAATTGAGTAATCTATAGCATAGTCACATGCACTCAGTGGGGAAGGAGAGGTCAAATGGGAGCTGTTCCATTCAGATGGGAGCTCAGATGGGAGCTGCAAGATCTCATTGCATGCCAGTGTCCTGCTGAATCCCCAAGGTGCCATGCTCTCCCCAGTGATCTTTAGTCTTTCAATGGAGTTCTTGGAAGGACTGCTCATCCATCATGGAATCAAAAAGCAACAGTTCAATGAAGACATCTTTAATATTCCCCGCACACAAGGATATTCACAGACTCAAAGACTGCATTGCCTTCACACGTGTTTTGCAATTATGACAAGCATCTATCTGATGTTTGACCCGAAAAATAATTTATCACCATTGTGACAAACCAAAACCCTAGATTGTTTCTCTCAGACAGCGCTATACCATAGCGTCCCACAAATGATAAATCATTCACATTCATTATCAGTAATACTGTGTTTGCTGTGTTATAGTAACAAGGACTTCAGTGATGAGGTACATGGTTGCTGCATTCCAGTACAGTGTAGTTTTGGGATGTGCTGTCCCTTTTTGTCTAGTTCTCACCTGTCACTGCATGGTGAACTGGGACAGAAAGTAACCACATTTTTGAAAGACGTTTGAACTAAAATCAGCAAATTATATACATGGTGTCACCTTTGATGGCCCAATGGATCAAAAAGATGATTATTCTCCTGATTCCCTCTGTAATTATCAACATGCGTTTCGTTTAGCCATGTGGAGAATGCCAAACACTGGAAAGCTAAGTGACTATTTCTTGCTGGGCTACCTATAAACCACAACACAACTCTGTTTCCAAAGTCAGCCAATAAGGACATCCACTACATGCAAGCTTGCTGGGTGTGAATTTGGGGATAGCATTACCCCAGTGGATCTTGTATTATCTTGGATTGCAGTGTCAGGGGGTACAGAAAACCTACAAAAACTCTACTCGTGTGAATGGGAAAACGCTTGATACAACAGGAGGTACACCAAAACTGTTTTTACAGGCGCTGGGAGGAGAACCAACTTTGGAAGTGACTTAAAACAAGCATGCACTGAAGAAGGAATATCACCTAGGATTTCCTACCAGGGAGGGCAGAGATGCGGGTGAGTCAAAGCAGAAGGAAACACAGCACCCTATAGGCGCTGAGATAAAGTGCAAGCAGAATTTGGAGGAAGGGGTGGGGAAGGACAGAGTGGGCAAGACAAAGTATAGACAAGGAAGCAACTGGACACCACAAAAAGTGGAATAGCCAACTGGGGCTGGGCTGGCCTGGAAAATGGAGCATTGGTAAGCTATGAGGTCCAAGAACATCAATTTATTAGGAAATCAAACTATGAAAAACGATCAGAAGAATTAAGAAAACATGTTGACACGCACCGTGTTTCACCCATTTTACTCTTAAAAACATAAGAGGGCTGTGTTGACCCAGAAGTATTTTTAACCATTCACTACTTCAAAATCCCATAGCCACCACTCAATCAGTGTTGTTTTCCCCATTCAAGCTTTGCTGTCTTCTTCATAGGTATGAAAATCAGTGTGGGAATTGACTCATACTTACAGTCATTCCATGTATACTAGCCAGAATTGTTTTGCCGCATTCCACCTCTGATAATTCAAGAATGTGGGTCATTATCATAAGGTCTCCACCAATGTCCTGAGGAATGACTCAGCAGGTTCTCACCACTTGCATTTAGAAATAGTCACACTCTGGCGGGTAATCGTACTGTACTTCCTAAATTTTACAGAAATTGTCACCAATCAAGGAGGTGTATCATACCGAGTGAGGCACAGTTACTCACATGACAAGTATATGGGGTACCTGGAGTGATACAAATCTTCCCGAAGCTATGGTCCTCATTTCTACATTCCAGAATTCCATCTCAATTGAGCTCTGGGGATTCAGCTCATCAGTGAAAATAGTCCAAGAAAGAGGTTTAAGCAAGCAGGAATTTTGACACACAGCTAAAGACTACACCCCTTACAATCCCACCTCTCATTGGAACACACTTCCCTGGATGTTCAGACTTGTGCTGATAAAACTAGCTGAAGGAATCATATGTTTCTTAACTGCACATGTATCCTGATTCATGATTTTTATTACATTCTCCACCCTCAAACATACTACCCTACTGAGAAAAATCAGTGTGTACTCAAAAGGGCTGAAATAATGCCAACTAACATCAAAATAAGAAACCTGCATCACAAATCTGGGAAAGCCATCTGAAAACCAGTAACCAATTCGTGATTGACAGTTAGTAGGAAGTACAAATTCCACCCAAATGTCGACTCAGAGAAGAAATGAAGACATGCTGGAAGTCATTGACATAGCAAAATAAATTGTTCTGATCATACTGACTATAAAAACTGTGTATGACAGTATACATCAGACTAGTCTATTAAATCTGAACACGAGGAGCACAGGAATTCCTGCGATATAGGTGTAGTCAATCTTGGCAACAGCACACAATATTTAAACGGTGGCCTTACCATCTGACATAAATCCACAAACAAGATCCCTATCTGAGCTTCTGTGCACTGCATAGAACTGTCCCTTGCTTCAGATTATGAAACCGAAAAAAGCATTTTCACTTGTATGGTCACTCTCGATTCATGGGTGAACCTAAAACTCACCCAGGAGACACTAAGACTTCACTGTTGCCTTTAGCAAGTCTATCAGAAAAGGCATAGCTCAATTACTGATAATTGGCCTTGTTGGACTATCTGCAGTAAAGCTGTTAGTTAGAACTCATAGGGAATTTCAGCTCAAAATGTTCAGCACTCACCATACTGATTGGTGTGTTCTACAATGGGTATCTGAAAAGTAGCCTCAAGAATTGTGTGCACCACATCCTTGCTGTAGAGGTCAGTGTCCTCTGTACCTTTTATACCTTTTATAAAATGGTAGCATTAAAGACTCCATTAACTGTTAGAGGAAGCAATCCACTCTTCGCTCTTATTCCAGGCCTTATTTAATTTATTCAATGTTTCCATAGTTACCGAGTCCCCCGCTAACCCGATAATTCTATTTCTTTTTATTTTTTAATTTTTATTGCAATTTATAGTTTTTACAAACTTTTGTTACTTTTCCTGCTAATTGTTCTAATTCATAACAATGTTTTATTCTCTTGTCCAGTTATA
Organism: Ambystoma mexicanum; assembly: GCF_040938575.1. Classification (NCBI taxonomy): domain Eukaryota; kingdom Metazoa; phylum Chordata; class Amphibia; order Caudata; family Ambystomatidae; genus Ambystoma; species Ambystoma mexicanum. Next base: position 1,047,777,195 of record NC_090924.1, read on the forward strand.
CTGGGTTTTCAAGGATTTTGTCCATATATGCAACCACTACACATAAAAGTTTAATGTTGTTCCCTGATATGGCATGTATCCACCACTCTTCCATGTTATTGTTCAAAGAAGCAAATTTGCTGGAGTCTTCTCTCTCACGTCTGCGGTAGGGACGCATCAGATTAGCAGATGTTTAATTGATTTGGTTTTTTGGTGGCAATATCGACAGACATTGTCTTTGGTTCCTTTATCACGTCTTAACCATATCATTTCCTTGGTCTTTAAGACGTTTATTCTTAACCGTAGAAACTGAAACCTTGTGATCTCTGCATAGTCCTCAATGAACTTTCTACTGTAATTAGTTAGTCCAAGGAGGCTCCTTAGTTCCCGCAGAGTTGTGGGGTCTTTTAATTTCTGGAGTGCTTCCACTTTCTTTTCCTGGGGATGGAGACCCTGAGGAGTAACCTTATGCCCCAGGAAATTGACCCGGGTTCTACACCACTGTGGCTTTTGAAAGGAGAGTTTTTCTCCGGCAGCCCTCAGCTGTGTCAGAACATAACGGATCTCCGCTATGTGTTCCTCCACAGTTGAGCTTTTGACTAAAACATCATCCACATAGGCCAGGTTACCTCTCTCACCCAGGTCAGGCATGGCCTTGTGTAGAAAAAAATTTAAATTAATTGCCGGAGTTGATGTATCTGAAGGGAGTCCGGGTCCATGTGTACTGCTGCCCCACTAAGGTGAAAGCCAGATTGTATTGGTTCTCCCTACTGACAGGTACAGTCCAGTACTCATTGATCAGGTCTATTGCAGTGACCCCTGGATCTGGGCCAGCCCTTGGTCAATTTAGGGAAGAGGCTATCGGGAAGTATGGACCGGTTTGTTGAGCTCCCTTAGGTCGGCGCAGAGTCTCCACTGGCCGTTTGGCTTCAAAATCCCCAGCACCAGATTACTGAAGTTGCTGTGGACTGGACGAATTATCCCACGGGACTCAAAGTTCTTAATTATTTCAGTAAGGGACTCCATTTATGCGAGAGCCAAGCGATATTGCTTCACAAACACTGGAGTCATGCCAGGGTCCGTAGGAATTGTTGTTGTGTGGATGTCGGTGCGATTACAGTCATATGAGTCCACCGCAAAGAGATCTTGAAAATCTAAGAAAACTTGTTACAATTTTTGCTTTTGCTCCAGAGTCTCACCGGCATCAGCTAGGTTGACTCTCTCTTCAACCATCTGCCTGAAGCCTGGAAAGACTTCCGGTTTTGCTATCTCAGCGGCCTCCTCTAGCTGGGAGGAGAAGTCGCTGGTCAAAGTGCTGATTTGGACTGGTGGCTTCAGGTGGGGAAGGCAGTCCTCGCGGACCTGGAATATCACCTCATCCCTCCTGAAGTCACAGGTCATATCTTCCTTGTCATACGGGCAGGAAGTGTACACCAGTAAATTCCCCCCATGCCGGGTGAAGATCCTGCCTGGTGTTGCGTCATCGTCGCTATCACTGTCAAAACAGTCCTTGGGGATTGGTCCTAACAGTTCATTACCTAAATCTATGGAAAAATGTCGGTCATCAACCGCCATTCCAATAATGGCGCCTGCAGCTAGAGTGATACTCTTTAAGTCACTGTTATCCACCTCTATTAGAATGATGTCATGTTCTATGTTGACTAGTGGTGTTGGGTTTACCTCCAACGCTTGCTGTTGGAAATGAGCATTAAGATGAATATAGGCTCAGGGTTTTTCAGTTTCTGTCCTCTTTTAACTTTCGCTTCCAGTGAGAATTGTCGGGTCCTTTCTGGGATGGTGACTTCCTCTCCAATCTGAATTTCAACTGCACAAGTCAGCAGTTGAGCTGACCTAAATGCTTTCTCTGGGTCATCAAAGCCCATGGGATTACCCGCTAATCGGGACCAATCTTTGAAGTTTATTAGGTCCAAACTAATGGCAAAGTGATTGAGCATGTCACCGTCTAAGTAAAATGCAGTAGGGGCATCTCACACGACCCAACAATTATGGACTATGCTCTTGATGCCTATGGAAATGGAGATGTTTGGAATTGGGTGTTTCCAGGTGCATTTCCCATTTGTCTATCATTTTAAATGTGGGAATGGCTGGATCTTTTGGGAGTTTGCGGAACATGGCCTCGCTGATGAAGCTCTTACCGTTGTTCACATACACTCGGGCGAGAACAGAGTCCTTCCCTTCATTTAACTGAATAGGGATGAACAACTGCTCTCCAATTTTCTACATATCAGCCAGACTTTGAGCTAATTTCTCATCTTTCTGGACTATAGAAGTGGGATTGTCTGATTGTGAATTTGTAAAGAATTTCAGAGTGTTTCCTTCGAGTGTGGAATGCCACCTTAGACTGGAAGGAAATAGAGTGGACCCCCCATCACCAGTTTGTTGTCCTACTGCTATCACTGTCACGTCTGGGATTTGGTTGTTCTGGAAGTGAAATTCTACTTGGTCAGATTTTTGTTCAACCATGTGGCAGGTGCCGTTTAAACTAACATGGTTGACATTCTGTTTTAATTTTATGGGTCGGCTAGTCTGGGTCCAGAGGATCTTGTTTACACAATCAATGAGGGGTGACAACCTACGCAGGATGTCATTCCCTAGTAAACAAAGGGTGTCCTCTGGAGTCACAACTATGACCGGGTGCTTCACCTTGTGTCGCCTAATTTTAATGTCCAAATCCTCAGTCCCCTCGATGGGAATTTCCTTCCCGTCGAAGTTCTGAAGTTGTCCAGGAAGAGGGGTGAGAGGAATTTGGTATTTCCACCCCTTCCCGAATTCAGTTGATCAAAGGCCCTTTTTGACAGAAGGGTAGCTTGGTATCCAGTGTCCACCAGTGGCAAAATTGTACATTGCCCCTGTATTTAGACCGGGGCTTAAAATCTTCCCTCCTTTTCCTCAAGGGGGTAAAGGTTATGTACATTTTTGGACAACTGGTGGGTTAGTTTCTTGGTTTTGGACACTGACAGGAAGGTGATTTGGGAAGGATTCTGTTTGGTGTCTTGGAAATCTGAAAGAAAAAGGTGACAGCTAGATATGGGGGAAGTTTTGGGTTCCCCTGGTTCTGGGCTGCCCCCCCCCTTTGTGGAGGCAGTCACCAGGATGGGTTTGAACCAGGGGATTCTTGTGCTGGTGATTATGGGATTTGATGATGGCCGGTGCTAACTGGGTCCCCACATCTACCCAGTCTGAATTTCTGAGGATCCCTCTCCTTCAAACTGGAAGACTTGTACCTCCTCCACAAAATGGGTCTTTTTGGGATCTTTATTTCTCCTACCCCCCGCCCCTCTGCTCCTTGGGTGGCAGACTTTCAGGGGCAGGAGTTTTTGGTTCTGGTTCCTGGGTATCCAGGGGCTTTTTACAAGTGGGGAAGGAAGCTTCCTCCAAGGCTTTACACTCCCCTTCCCCTTGTGCCTCCTCCCTTGAGACCGGTGGGTTGTCGGGGTTCTTCCCTCGTCATTGCTCTGGAACACCAGGTCCTGGGTTTGAGGCATTTTGCGCCACCATGCTCATTTGAGGGTTCTGTTGAGTCCTCAGCATGCGACCCAGATCCTTTGCCATGTTCTGGACCTGGCGCTCTAGTTGGGACAACCGCTCTTGCTGGTACGGGGTCCTCATGTCTCCCCCTGGGCTTATCCTGGGAAGGGTAGCTATCCCTTCTCCCAAATTACCCCGGGTTAGGGAGGTTAGGTACCCCTCCACATTTGGCCCCCCCCTCTCCCAGATTGGGTTCTCTGGGCTCAGGAAAGTGGGAAAAGAAGGATGGATTGTTTTAGGGGTTGAAATATTGTGGGTATCTTGGAACGACATTTTGTCCAGTATTTGTGGGATTACTGCCCTCCTGGGGGAAGTGAGGAGGGAAGTTACCTGGGTTAGCTGCTATCTGGTTGGAACTCCCTCATTGGGCTGGAGGAGTCCACACATAACCCAGGATGGGTCTATTGCCCTTGTAGCGTGGGCTGATGTAGTCAGGGGAGTTAGGGGTCCCATTTGTGGGATTACCTCCCTGGCTCCCTATTTATGATTGGCCCGAGGGCCTTCTGGGTTTGGGGTTGTTTTGATTCTATGCGGGCATATTTTTAGGCCCCCCATCTCAAAGTCTAACATGGGGGCAACCTTCACCTCCGCCACTTTAGCAGCAGCAGGGGTGTTGGTTGTTTTAGGGCTTATTTTTATTTTCCAATGGCTTTTGCACCTCATAAATGCACGTGGCTTGTTCAATGACCCAGTCTAATGATCTTTTCTCGTGAAAGTCTCTCACTAGCTGGGTCATGATGTACTTAGGGAGAGCATGGAAGAAAGTATTTACAAACTCTTTGCTATCAGTGCGCACCCTTCTAGTGGTCTGTGCAAAGGCACGTTTTAACTCTTGAACAAATTCTTGGTGAGCCTGATCTTCCCCACATTGCACATTATGGGCTGCCTTGCGAGCCTCCTGAGGATTCCTGTGAATAGAAAAATGATTTAAGATGGCCGCCCCGTAGGTGGACCATCTGGAATGATTCTGATCCTGCAGCCCCACAAAGAAGCTGGAGTACTCGAGTGAAAAGGTCCACTTTACATATTGAATACAGCTTTGGCTGTCCTTTACATGGAAAGTTTCCATCATTTATTCAGATGGCTCAAGGTGCTCCCAAACCAAATACTTTGCATTCTTATGATAGGGCTTGATGACACTCCTAATGGCTTCGATTTGTTTTAGGGGATCCTTGAGCAAGGCCCTCTTGACCTTGTTGTCTTTTTTAGTTCAGGTGGCCCTGGTCCACTCATCCTCTGACTCAGAGGCACTGCTCCCAGAGGTGCCTGTCTGGTCTTCTAGGCTCTCCTGGATTCTGCGAGCTTGGGCATGGCTGGCAGAATGTGGGGACCTAGATTCTTACGTCCTTTGGCACTCAGAAGAGTCTTCTGATTCTTCCTTGCTCCCAGGATTGGTGGAGTACCCCCACCCCCCACCGTCCTAGCTGGGAAGAGGTTTTCAGGATGCCCTTTGTGGACCTACTCTCATGGAGTTCCCCACTAAATTTAACCATCTGGTCTCGGGCTAGATTATATTTTTGAGGATTCATTTCTCTGACCCTCCCCTCATTGGAGTCTCCCTGATCAGAAAAGATGGCCCTAGCACTTGGGAACCATACACAGATGCCCGCCCATCCATTCCTGGGAGGTGATGATCTATGAGCCCCATATTCCTCATTGGGTTGAAGTCTGTCATCTCCGTGGCCCTTGGCTCATGTGCGCCAGTGGACATGGAGGTGGCAGAGTCCATAGAGTTGAAGAGATGAAAGTCTCTGGTACTAGGGTTGCTGAGGTTATGCTCAGGTGTTTCCCTCTCCCAGAGGACCTCATCTCTCTCAGGCTCTACTCCCTGTTGCCATACAAGAATATGGCCCTTTTGCTCTTCTATCAATGCCTTACTAGTCTCTATTAGTTGTTCCTGCATAGCTACCTGCCTATGGAGCCTGTCATTTTTCTCACAGAGAGCCTCAATGTCTCTCTGTGCTTCCTGGGTAATTTTAGAATATTGGGCCAATCTTTACTGCAGGAGGGTTACCTCCTGAGTCCTGTCCTGACTGGCCTGGTCCTTCTTTGCTAGAGCACCTTCCATTTTTCTGGCGTCTCTAACAGTTTTTCGTGGTCTTTTTGGAGTTCACCCAGTCCCTGAAGGGCCAGGTGATTTTCTTCCATTTTAGCTTTTAAATAACCAACCACCTGGCCTAAGGTGTCCCTTTCCTGAATAAGAGTACCCCCCTGTTAGCCAGGTGGTCCCTTTGTTTTTGGAGTGCACCAGCTTTCTGGCACTCTTCATCAAATTCTCTCTGGGTGTCAAGGTCTTTGAGAATTAATTTATTATTTTCTTCTTTTTCTTGGTCTAGGCGGTTTTGCAGGGTGACTATCTGCTCTGCACATACTCTATTGTAGTTCAGTTGCTGCTCCAGCTTTTGTTGGCTCCGTAGTAAGGAGTCCAAACTTTCTTGGCACTCTTCCTGCAGCGCAAGTACTTTGGTATCCTGCTCTACCTTCTCCTGCTGCAGGATATCTAGATCTCCTTTTATTTTTTATCAGGTACTGCCTGGTTTCATTTTCTGATTCTAGGCTCTTTTGGAGCCTTTGCTCTGCAGAGTCCAGATCAGTTTGGGTCTTTTCTAGTGATTGTACATGCCTATTTGCCAGATCTAGGTTTTCGGCATATTTTTCCTGTATTGCTCCAAAATGTAGGTACAGTTATGCCGCGATTTTGGCAATTTTACTTTGCTTTACCTTAGTGGCCATGTACAGCTCACTCAGTGCCATGTGTAATGGACCTTGATCCTGCCATTTGTCTAATCCTGTGGCAGTGGCCTGTTCTTTAATTTCCTGCAACCGAACATTCTGATCCTGTTCTGTCCATTCACCCCTGACAAATAATTTGTGCAGTAGGTGTTCCCTTGCCATAATAATTTCTACTAGGGTCGCCATTCCGGAAATATTAATTTCCTTTCTGACTTACAAACAGACCAATTCTTTAGGGTGTTCCTATTGAAGGGTGCTTTTCACAGTGTAGCACAGTGTGGTACCCCAACAGGGTTTATGTACCCCGTCAGTTAGCACGCTGTATTAGACTGTCACAAGTGGTAAGTCTAATTCAGAAATCCCGGCATGAGCCCCCAATCTTGTAAGTGATTTCAATCTGGCACTTCACCCAAGTCAATGCCTACCGTGGAATGCACAACTGAAACCCTTATTTATTTATTTGTGTCTAAGTTCTTTTATTCTGAACGGTGTATCACTTATATCACGCCCCTCTCTTTGAATCCCCCCGGTCACACTGCACCAGGAATCAGGCTGGTTTGCAAAGTTAAAATATTTATTTAGATATTTCACAATATATATCACACTATGTTAGCTACAAGCAGACACTTAAATTTCGTTTATAGCTTGAAAATTGTAGAAGTTATGAACGTTTTCGTAGAGGTCATTTTTTTCAGATAGAGGCAAATTGTAAAATAAAGATGCGCTTTTAAAAAGACAAATAGGATTTCTTACACTATGGATGGACTATGAAGATGCAAACTACATGACAGCACAGCCACCAGCCCAGGACGTCTCTGGATAGTTTTTGCCTGCCCAGATGCTCGCCTTCTTCAGATGAAATATATATCAGCGCAAAGATCGGTTTAACACTACTAGTACAGAAGATAATAGGGATGAGATGGAGAGTTCATGCAGTTCAAAAATATTCTAACAATGCAGTTCTGGATATAAGGGAGGATGGGTTTGGATAGGGATGACTATGGACAGTACATACGCTAGTGACAGTCCTATACTAAGGATACTCACTATATAGTTTTGGACAGAACTGTCAGGGTTCAGGTCAGTCAAGATTTCTGGACAGGAATTCTGCAGGGCACATCAGACTGGAAAGCAAGGCGCTGTGGTCTGCAATCAGCAAGGCGCTCTGGTCACCGCACGGTAGGACTGGAATGGATCTACAATGGCTCTGGTTCACAGCTATCTGGTCACAGCACAGCTCTACTGGGTTGGGTCTTTGGGTTCTGGCAACAATTCTTAGCAGGAAGCACTTACAGCACAGCCAGGCTGTTCTTTGGTTTCCCCTTAGAGGTCTGGGGTAAATTCTGGTTTCTGGATTTTTTAAGGCCAAGCTGAGAATGGTTCAGCTATGGAAATGGGCCTTTCTGCTTGCCAAGTTTCTGGAGTCTGGAGCAAAGGAGATGTCAGGTCCTCTCGCAGGGTGCTCCGCCAGCAATCGGTTGGTGGGTGAATCTCTGTGTGTGTCTCTGAACCCTCAGCTGTCTCTATTTATGCATTTAATAAAGGGGTGGGTATGCTGAATTATCCTAAGCGCACCCCCTAGGTAGGCTATTGGGTGGAATCCGCTCTCTCCCTTGATTGGATGAGAAAACAGTGTGTCACCATGATGATGTGGTTTTAGGAGTCAAAACATCCTCCCCTTGGGTTTTTAACATGAAATCTACTTTTCATATAATACATATTTACAATTTTACAAACTTTATAACAATAGCATATCTAGATCACATATTTTGTGGAGCAAGTGCTCTTTCAAGCCCCGTCTCTGTAGGATCTTGGATCTGGATTTGACAGACTTTCGCACTTTTTGTCCGGGACACAATATCTAATTTGTCCAACATTTGGTACATATATGTGCATTGTCTATGGGCATAAGTGTGTGAAGTTTCATGCTTCTGACATAAATACATTTGCTACAAAACCAGAATTTTCACTGTGCCTTCCCAGAACATCGCACAGAGTTCTGGCATCTTTTAAATGTGCACCCAAAATTCACATTAACAATGGTATTAATTCTATATTTTTTACAAATTCGCACAGTCCTTTAATCAGTCTACTTTTAAAATATGCTTTCTGTGCTTGTGAATCCACAAGTGACTGTCTGTCCCCGCCTCCTTTTCCTGCTGGCAGGTCTGAAGCAATATGCCCCCTTCCTTCTGGGAGAGGCCACTGTTGACTCTTCACAATCTGCATATCCTTTCAGCCAAGGAAGGTCCATTGTCTCTTTCTGGTGCAGCCCAAGATCTCCTCCCCTGATTTAATTCTCACAAAGGTATGACTTCCTGGCCTTGCTGGGAAGCAGGAGAGAGATGCCTTTTGTTGTGGGGAGGCTGTGGAACTTGTTGGGTGGCTTTGAGTTCAGCTTAAATTCAATGTCATTTTCTTACATTTCTCTTGGTTTAAAACAAAACTTGCAATTTTCACACGAGCAGCTAGAACTCTTCTTCCAGCTTCTAAACCATGGAGATTAAATAGTTACAACCCAAGTTCCTCTTAATAACAGGTCACTTAATTTCAAGACATTTGATTTCAATTGCACAAGTTTAAACTTCTGATGCAAACTAATGACTGCTGTCATACAGGCGGCCGCTGGTACTGCTCCCATATTTTGACAGATTTTCACAGGGAGGCACACTTTTTACTGTGGATATTTTGATGACAGATTCCGCTTTCCATGACATTGTAGGTTCATAATGATTTCTTAAAGGAGGTGACGGGTAACACCCACCAAGGATATTGGAAGTTTTGTGGTGTTTTGGACTGGTATTTTGTATTTTAAGCAACCAAGAAAAAGGGATTTAAGAACAATTTCTGGTTTTCTTCAGTAAAGCACTGTCTTTCATGCAGTTTCCATTTTTACTTGGTGGGCAGCCCATTGGCATGTTTCAGCAGTGAGGTCTCCATTCCACCACTGACACAGGCAAGGTAGATTTGGCAGCCATCTTTTTGTGCTTGGTAGAGCGCAATTTCCCTAGGTTTTGGTTGGCGCGCAAGGGGTTTTCACGGCCATTTTGCTGATTCTGGTGCCACCAGCACACAGTGATGCCGCAGGGCAGAGCAAAGTGGGTTAAAACATCCCACAGGCCTCCATAAAGAACACTCAACTTTCTTTGTTCTTTTTTAACATCAGATTGGTTACACCATCAGGTCCATGTGCCTCTGAGTTTTTTAGGTGTTCTATCATTACACGTATGTCGAAGGCCGACTCTAGGACTTTCCATTATTCAGCATAGTCCATCATGCACGGAGGGGAAGCAGTTTTCGATTTCTCATAGACCTTGGAGAAATGCCTTTCCCAGTCTGCCGCTGAGATCTGTTTTGCAATTCTTTGCTCACATTTAGTATGTCCTTTACTTTGGATCGTCCATATTTGTTTAGAATTTTGTTTTCTTATAAGGAGTCAATATAAGTTCTCTTTCTTGGTCACAAATTATGATGCAAGACTTTTGCCAATTTCGAAATTGTTGTCTGCGTTTTTTTAGAGCTTGTGTGGTTTGGTCGATGGATAGTTTCATTTATTTTATTTCACGTCGATCTATGCAAAGAATACGCTTTGCAGTTTGAATTGCTTGACAAAAGAGATGTTTATGTGTGTGACCAACTGCTTTTGAGTTAGAGGAGTGTGTCGTAAATTGCATCAGTAAAGGTGCATAGTTGACCTCTGGATTTTGTTGATTCGAGGTCATTTGTAATCGTAAGTCGTGAATTTGTTTGCTATGAATTCGTAAGCAGTTTCCTGCAGAGTTTACCTCCAAAGATGTTTCATAAGTCCTAATTTTGGTTGATTTTTTCATTTTCCATGAGAATTTTAATACATCGTGGTTGCTGTTTCTGTCTCGTTTGACAGTGAAGTCACATATTTTAAATTTCAGATTATTAGAAACCTAGATGTAATCCAATATTGTGTGACTGTTGCCACGATGCCATGTGAATTTGGGAGGACAGTCACTTCTGAAGTTTCCATTGAGCATGGAACAGTTACGACAGTGTAAGGCTGAACTCCAGCGTTGTCCTCTCCACGTTAGTTCCTCCCAAGCCAAGGGCGTGTTGTTATGGGTATTGGCATCCTCCGAGAACCAGGTGCAGTTTGAGTCTCCACATACAATTATCTGTAGGTCATGGTAGGAGACTTGGCAATCATCTATCATGTTGCTCACTGAGGCTATACATTTTTTTGCTCGAATCATTGTTGGATTCCAATAACAATTTATTAGAAGTATATGTGAGTGTTTTTCTTGAGCGGCTTCTCGTGATTTTAGGATTAGTCCCTGAGTGAAGAGATTTCGATTGAAAGTCTCTGAAACTGTCCACCTGTCATTTAGCTTTATCATGATCAGTAATCCAGAAAATGGGCAACCCAGTTCATTTTTACCTGCAGGATTTAGGTGCATTGCATAGCCATCTCTAATGGGAGTCTCCCTCAACCAAGTTTCTTGTAAACAGATGGCAAAGTTGTTGTCCAGATTTTCCGACCATTCGTTAAATAGGTGTTGGAATCCTCTTGTGTTCCAAGAGATTAGTCCATATAGATCTTCTTGGTCCTCACTTCATTGCTAATTTCTATAGTGGGTTACTTGGTTCTCAGTTGTAGTTCTTCTGTCATTTCTAGGCTTTCGTTTGCTCGAGTATGCGAGCCGACAGGACATACTCTTCCTTAAATCTTCTTGTTTTTGTTCGTTCAATCTTGTGTCTTCCCTTGAAACTGAACGATTTGGTTCATTTTTGTTGTTATTGGAGGGATCGAATGATAACTCAAATCCATAAAAGAGTAGGTCGTCTTTTGCTTTGAGTAGTGTTTTCTTCACTGATGAAGCTTTTATGTGCAGGAGCACTTGATCAGTTCTTCTCTCGGTTGCATATTACACAATTTGGATGTCGTCAGAGTCTACGGTCCGTAGTACGGGAATGCATTTAAGTAGGTTCAAGATGTTACTACGATTTAGGTTTACTTCTGTTTCATCAAACTGAATGTTCTGCAGATGCAGTTTGCAGTTGCTTTCTCTACTGCTTTCCTTTGTGTTCCTTTGCTATTTATTGTTGATGTTCTGGAATTTGTTTTTCTGACTCTGAGGTTGTTTTGGATTGAGTTTAGATCTCGTAGCTTGTGAGGGCGCCCCAGTCGCAGCATTGGTATCGCTCGTGCTGTTTTATCCGAACTTCTTTTGCTTGGATGTTAGCTCAAGTTTATTTTCTTTTTGGATGTCTTGTATACTATTTGTTTGTAATGGTTGGTTGAAGTAGCCATTGGAAACAGACTTGCTCAGTTCACTTTCCTCAATCGAGTAAGTAGATAGATCACATAGATCGATTGATGCTGAGGAAGAATGTGTCTCTTTGTCGTCTGAGACGCCACACGGTAGTTTTCAAACTGTAGGTACTGAATTTATGCAGGACTCTTCCTTGGCGTCAGTTTGTTTATTGTTAGCTTGATTTGCTATGATTTCTTCTACAGGCCGAGTAAACAAACCAGATTTTATAGGAGTTTTAAGATTTCGTATACATTTTCTGGAGTTTGAGCATAATCATTTTGCTGGGTTCTTCTGTTGTTTTTTTGCTAGATTGTCGGTCTTTTTGAGTACTCCTGCTTTGTCCTGTTTCTCCTTTATTTTTATTGACTTTATTGCTCGAGAAGATGCCAAAAGCGAACAATATCTTTTCCACTGTAGGTATTGAAGCATTTGATTGTGTTTTTTTTCCTGTTTTTTGCAAACACATTACAGCTTCTTGACTATTTGACTTCTGTGTATTTAGGGTCGCTGCTTTACGTGGTTGAATTTCATTCTCTTTGGCCACCTTCAATGAATTGTTCTCAACCAAGATTTGAGGGGGCATCTCTACTGTCTCGTTAGCCACAGTGTCTTTACTTGAAGGAGTTTGGTGTGTGGAAGCGTGGCAAACATCAGTGTCTTTGACAGCGCTCACGGGCAAGGTTGCTTTTTTGGATATTCCCTGGTGAAAATGCCTGTTTTCTATGGTCGTACTGTCTCAGCCATTTAAGAACATCTAAGAGTCCTTCAGTTAATTGATCTTTGGTCGATTTGTCCTTTGCTGAAAGGTCACTTAGGCGGTATTGCCAATGTGTGGTTAACTCTGCCTCTCGTTCCAGTTTAGATTGTAGGAATCCATTGAAGGATTCTACCTGTTGTAATTTGTTTGCCATATTTTGTAGGATGGTTGCTTGGTCTTTTAGAGAGTCATTCAAAGACTTGTACAGCTTTACTAAAGGGATTAATGCCAAGGAAGTGGCTGCCAATATGTTGTTATGAATTTGTATGGCTGCAGCAGTGGATATGTTTGACTTTGTTCAAGACTCGATTGATTGCTCAAGAGTACTTGCTTGAGTATTTTCCCTGGGTATGCTTTTTAGCAAGGAAGGGAGATCATTTTTCGACCTTTGAGGGCTTCGTACCAGTTTATGGGAGGTTTTGGTATTACCGGGCAGGAGAGTCAATGGTGTTGAGCACCGGGACTCGGATGGTCTAGGCGGTAATTGAGGTGTTGTATTATTAGCAATACAATTACTTGAGGTTTTCCGCTCAGATGGAATTTTTACTTGAATATCAGACTGCTTTCAAGGATTAGAAAAGCTTGCAATTAGTTTTTCTTTAACCAACTGGTAGTCCTCTTTTAGTCTCTCAGACATGCATGCTTCTCTAGCTGCTAGATCGTATTTTGCGTCTCCATTGATGTTCGCATGATTTTTAAGCAAAGACAAACTTGATGTGTTTCGACTTGCACACGGTGGTTCAACAGATGAGGCTGGAATCGAGTCTCCACCGCTGTTTTGCCCTTGCATCTTCTCTTTTGGGGAACAATTAGTAAATATTTCATTGTTGGGAGGCGAGCAACAAGCTCCTTTGCCATTTATGGTGTCAGGCAAATTTTGTCTCTGCAGGATGTTTTTGTTAATGTTGGTAATTTCAGGGTCTGGCCCGAGCATTCAATTATTGATGCACTATGTGAGGAATTCTCACTATTTCCTGGGATGCAATGCACAGTGTACTCAGGTTGTTGACAAATATTTTGTTGTGTTTTTCCATTTGTTTTACAGGTGTAATTATTTCCATCAGTTCACTGTCCGTTACATCAAATGGCGTGAAGAATTTTGCAGATGTCCCCTCGTTGCCGCTGGTTATCGGAGTCTGATTGGAATCAATGTCAATTGCGGGTATGGCAGCCAGTCCTTGAAGAGTTAACAGAATGTTTAGGTCGATTACAGGGTATTGTCTTTTAGTCACGCCTGGTGTTATCGGTTGGGTGGGACCTCAGGAGGAAGTCTCATGCACTGGCTCCTCTAACGTACGAGATTCTTCAGTGGCCTGTATGTTCGTGGTAACCTGACTCATATTACAATCATTGGCCTGCACAATTGAAGCCGGCAAGTCTCTTACCTTAGTGGTTCTGTTGTGTGATTTCAACGCACACCAGGGATTTAGCAGACAACAGTGTTGGAGGGTCCTTCTCCTCATCAGGGGTCCGGAGTTTGAATTGGTGGGACCTTTTGCCAATGCAAGCATCATCCTCGGCAACTCGTGGCAGACTGGGGCAGACTTGGTAACTCGGAGCATAACTCCTTGCGGCACTCCGTGCATTCAGACACCTTATATTGGTGGAGTTACGTGTTTCTTAAAGGCACAATCACGCCACCTTGGAAACACTGTGAAAGCAGTGACTATGTCTGTGGCTGAGCGTAGAATCCTGAGTGGGCAGTCACAAATGTCACAATTATTCAGCAAAACTGTCTTGGGCGTCGCTGCAGCTCCTCTGGCTCTAGAGTCCTCTGTAATAACTGGGGCAGACTGGGTAACTCCAGTGGTCGAAGTGTACAAAAAGAAGTAGTGGAACTATGTTCCCTGCTGGCCTGCACCCGCTCCCCACAAATCCCATCGCCACACCCTCTCCCACACATACTACAAACCCCCAACCACTAACACCTGCTGTTTAAGGGAACATTCAGTGCAGTGCACTGAAAGTGCAAGCTGCAACGTCTTCCTACACTTTTATTTTAAAACGAAACCATTCCGGAACGGATTCTTTTTAAAATAAAAGTATAGGAGCTGTAAAATGTAATTTAGATAAGTAGAGGAGCACAGCTCTCGACCGCTCCCGCTCACTTCGACCACTGGGTAACTCTGACCATAACTCTGCACGGCGCTCCGCGCATTCACACACCTTATAAAGGTGAGTTACGTGTTTCTTAAAGGCACAATCATAGCACCTTGGAAACACTGTGAAAGCAGTGTCTATGTCTGTGGCTGAGCGTAGAATCCTGAGTGGGCAGTCACAAATGTCACTATTATTCAGCAAAGCTGTCTCGGGCATCGCTGCATTTCCTCTGGCTCTGGACTCCTCTGTAATCACTGGGGCAGACTGGGTAACTCAGAGCGTAACTCCACGCGGCGCTCCGCGCATTCACACACCTTATAAAGGTGAGTTACGTGTTTCTTAAAGGCACAATCACGGCACCTTGGAAACACTCTGAAAGCAGTGACTATGTCTGTGGCTGAGCGTAGAATCCTGAGTGGGCAGTCACAAATGTCACTATTATTCAGCAAAGCTGTCTCGGCGTCGCTGCAGCTCCTCTGGCTCTGGACTCCTCTATAATCACTGGGGGAGACTGGTTAACTCGGAGCGTAACTCCTTCTATTTCTGTAATATAGACCTTAATTCTATCTACAGAGGATCATTTTTTCCTTTGTATTTGTATTTGTATATCTAAAATGTTGGGGGTAATTTCATAGGTATCCCAGATGCATTGATAGATGCTCATGTCATCAAAACCCCTTAGGTCTGTCCTTCTTCTCTTTTATGCTAACAATGCAGAAGGTATGGCAACCCAGTATAGTTAGCTGGTATATCAACCACATCTCTTGTAAGCAAAAAATAGCATAGTGAAGCAAAACGTCTTGAAAGCCCAGGACCCCCAACTTTAATCCAAAACCTGTGATATTGAAACATGGGCCATCCTACTCCCATGGATCTCAGCTGTCTATCTCTCACATACTGCACTGGGCTCAGGCTGTTGTAATTATATTTTCTTGCTTGAATGTCAACACTCCACCCCTTTCCTTGCCCTGTTTAACCCATTTGTCACCCCTAAAAGTACAGCTCTCCACTCTTCCCTCAACTACCCTGAATATGGACCTAGAGCTCTAATTAAACTGCCTGCCAAATCCCACATTTACTGCTTGCACTTTGGAAAGTACACGTGGCAATCACAGAGGTCTCCAGATCATGTCTACCACCATCCTGGTCTTGAACACCTTTAAAGGGAACCCAGAGAGACAGGAAGCACCTACAAATTGGTGGGAGGGAACCTGCCCTAGAAACTCAAAGAGGTGAAGGCTGGCACACCCATGGTAACCTATGAACATTGCTAGTACAATACCCTACTCAACCTTCACCACCTCCATGCTCTTAGACCACCAAACAGTTACAGAGAGTCGAGATCACTGGCACAGAACGCGCTGAGGGACTCGCCAAGTGTCGAATATCCAAAAGCAGCAGGGTAAAAAAAAAACTACTAACCCAACTGCAAAACCTCAACTCTCCTCTCTGCATACACCTCTCAAATGCTAAACAAACACAACCATATCCTTGTGCAGCAATCTGCACCCACTTTACTACACTGCAGCAACAAAACAAACCACATATAGTCTTGCACAACCGCACAAGAGAGTCTACCGATCCATAAACCACACTCATGCTCAGCGAGCGGTGCTAACCGAACTTAACATCAAGTTTGGCTGCTTATGAGGGCACAAAAAGGTGTGGGAGCGCCTCTACTGAGAACAAACACGGCCCAATAAACCTGTTGCACAGGAAGGTGCCCACTCAGGAGGATCTGCAACCACATTTTAACTCACTGTACCTTTAACATTTGCATATCAGTTTGGTCGCACCCACTTAGGCAGTCCAGCACCGAAATGCTAGGCAATTATCCTCTGAACAAGACTACCCACAGCAACCCCAGACACATATTTTGTCAGAGCTGGGCCTTAACAGTGAGGTAAGCTGTGCTTCTCTAAGCACAGCAAGCAACGTGTCCACTTCTAGATTTCCACGTAAAATACCAAGTTCCAACAGATTCACAAAAAGGTCTGGGAGCCCCTCTACCGAGAATGAACACAGCCAAATAACCTGTCCCACTGGAAGGTGCCCACTCAAGAGGGTCTACAATTATGTTTTAGCTCATGGTACATTTCACCAAAATGCAACAGCAACCCCAGACACATTTTATGGCACAGTCAGGCCTCATCAGTGTGGTGAAGCTGTGCCTCTCTAAGCACAGTGAGCACAGTGGAAAATATTCCATAGAACAGGGTATTTAACCCAAGTTCGTTCTCAGTAGAGGGGCTCCCACACTCTTCCTTACTTTGCTTATCCCAGCCCAGCCTTAAACTTTGCATACAGACCTTAGCTAGTGTATGGATCGATTACCTCATAACTGTGCTTCCTTCACTTTTTATCTGGCTTCTGTACACCAAGCATGTAAATGTGGCTACTGTTGGGATGCATGTGCCGCTCCCATACACTGCTAAATGATTCAGGCTAAACAAATTCTGCTAGTGCATGAAAAAGTGAAGGTGCACGGGTACAGAAGGGTAGGGAGCGCAGTTGGGAGCAACTCATGTATTCCTAAAGTAGTTATAGAGACATAGGTAGGCCAAGGTATAGGGCATGAGTGATATTGTGTAGCAGTAGTGAGATAAAATGTGTTGCGATGATGATGGAGACACAGGGCCGGGGTGTGGGAAATACTGAAGTATCAGCATATTGTAAGTGAGTCCTAGCATTTTGTATTCTCTGTTGGAGTTGTAGCAGCATGGCTTAACGAAGAGTGTTAGACACAATTGCAGGCAGTACCCTGTGGGACCAATACACAATATTAGGACTACATGTATTTAGCCAAACCATCCATCGATATAAATCTGTACCACGCAGTTTTTGGTAGCGAGCTGAGCAGCCATGAGACTTATCTCAAGAGTGAATGTGAGCAGTACAAGTAGTTCTTTCAATCACAGTGGTTCAAGTAGACACTTATACTCAACGTTTCCTGGTAAAAAACACTTAGTAATTTATTACACAATCATTTAGACAATATTTCACTAGCAGAAGACAACCTAATATTATATACCAATATACTACAATACAAAACTGTAAGCTTTTGAGACAGTTTGAGCTCCCCTGAAATAGGAGCCAAATGGCAGTTCAGTTACTTATCAGTGAGCAAAAAGGACAAAAGGAAGTAGAATAGACCACCTATACTTTTTATTCAGTGCAAATAGTTCCAGTTCACCAGAGGAGTTCAAATCAAGTTAATAGGTCAGGCCAAAGTCAATGGGCTAGTGTTCTGGATAGGAATATCAGTTCTGGTAGCAAACGGTAAAGTCTTTGCAAAAGTTTGCAGAAGTAGTTTAGATGAAAAAGGATCATGTGTCGGGTCACAAGCTGATTAGGCCTGCAAATTGGGAAAGTTTCATAAACTTTTACTGCAAGAGTGGCGTTCTCTCAATCGGGTTTGCACAGTACCTTTGTATGAAGAAACAAATGTTGCTGAAGTCGTGGTTCCTGGCAGGTCCTGCAGATCTCGCTGTTCCTGAGCATCGGGACTCCTGCACTGCACTGGATCATTGAAGAAAGCAAACAAGATGGAGTCACCTCAGTTCCAGTAGCTGTAGATTCAAGAACACAAACTGCTGTCCCTCTCCTTGGTTAATCCTAACCAGCCTTTAGAATGGTATCCAAGCGTCTTATGAGTTGATTGGTCCCACCAACTCAAAAGGAAGAAGCCGTCCTTGAAGGAGCTCCTCTGACAAAGGGAGTTTGGCAATTCAGACCTGCAGCAGGGCTTCACCGGGCAAACCAACAGTCCAGGAATTGCAGCAGCCGTCCTCTTCCAGATCGTCTTCGGTAATTTCGTTCTAGTGGTCGACTCTGCTTTCCAGTACAAGAGACTCGCCTTTTAAAAGGTTTTCTCCCTTTCATTCCAGCCTAGCTGTCACTCACCCAGCAGGGTGGCTGTCCTTGCCAGACAGTCAGCCAGCCAATCATGCCAGAGTGCATTTGGGTCTCCTAGGAGACTAAGCACAGGGAGTGTTGGGCACCTCCCTCACTTCCTGCCCACTCCAGAAACTCAGATGCCAGAGGCGGTCTTCAGTCCTGAAGCCAGCCAAAGGCATATGAACAAAGGGACCAAACCTGGTTTGACGCGCAGAGACAACCGCTAGAAGGACTTTTCCAAAAAGAAACGGCGAAAAAAAGAAGACCGGGTCCGTTTAAACAAAGGGACTTTGTTAGGCAGAATTACATGCAGTATTCCTTGGAAACACTACACACAATTAAGACTACAGGTGTAAGCACAATCTCACCTTTGGTACAAGCCTGTACTACACAGTTATGTGGTAGCAGTGGCTGAGCAGCCAGACTTATCTCAAGAGGGATGTGAGCAGTAAAAGATGTTACACAAAGGACTTCCAATCACAGTAGTTCAAACAAACACTCAAGGTTTCTTGGTAAAAGCATATACATGTATTTACACATTTAGTTAGAAAACATTCCACTAGTAATAAGCAGCTCAATATCACACTATCATACACTACAGTACTCAACCAATACGTTTCTGAACAAGTTAGGCTCCCCAGAAGTGGGAACAAAATGGCACTTCAGTAACTTTTAAAAGGGGTAGAAAGACAAAGGTTATAAGAATCAAAACACAGTTACTTTCATAGGCAGGGCAAATAGTTTCAGTTCACTACAAGAGGCAATTCAATTCAATAGGCCTGGGCCAAAGTCAATGGTTCAGTGTCGTGGATAGGATAGCAGTTCTGGTAGTAAACGGTTAAGTCTTTGCCAATGTCCTTGGAAGTAGTTTGCAAAGAAAAGAGTTATATGTCGGATTAGGAGCGAACAAGACTCCCAAGTTGGGAAAGTTTCACAAACTTTCACCACGCAGAAAGGATATCCACATCGCGTTTGCACAGTACCTTATTGATGAAGAAAAGCTGTAGCTGAGGCAGTTGTTCCTGGCAGATCCTGCAGAACTCCCTGAGCGTCAGTCGTGGGGACAAGAAGGGGGACGTTGGGAGGTTCCTGCACTGCCCCAGGAAGAAGCCACAAGCTTGGCTAAACGTCGGTTTTAAGATGTGAGTGCCTTAAAGTCCACAAACTGGTATCCTCTCACTCGCTATCCGGTTTTCAATAGCACTCTGAAGAAAATTCGACCAGTATGGAGACAGTGTCCAGTTGGCTTGCGAGTTGGTTGTTCCCACCAGCTCAAGGGAATAAGTTGTCCTTGAAGGGGCTTCTCTGTCAAGGGAGTTTAAGGCAATTCGGACCTGCAGCAGGGCTTCACCGGGCAAACCAACGGTCCAGGAGTTGCAGCAGTCATCTTCCTTCAGCTTGTCTTCGGTTCTTTCGTTCCAGTGGTCAACTCTGCCTTCCAAGTCACAGAGACCTGCTTTTAAACAGTTTTCTCCCATTCATTCCAGCCTAGTGTCACTCACCCAGCAGGGTGGCTTTCCGTGCCGGACAGTCAGCCAGCCAATCACGCCAGAGCGCATTCAGGTCTCCGAGGAGACTAAGCACAGGGAGTTTTGGGCCCCTCCCTCATATCCTGTCCACCCCAGACACTCAAGCGCCAGAGGAGGGCTTTAGCACTGAAGCCCGCCAAAGGCCAACGAACAAAGGGACCAAACCTGGTTTGGCACGCAGAGACAAACACTAGAAGGAACTTTCCAAAAAGAAATGGCGAAAAAGATGACCGGAGTCTGTTCTTATAGAGGGGTCTTGGGCGCCATATTGCTAAACATGGCTGACCTGATTTTTAGCTACCGGTTTTTGCGGTCAGGAAAAATCATGGTAGTTTTTTCCACCAGCCATTTCAAGAGGAAAGGGTAACATTTGACTGTTACATGAGTTTTTAGACATAGGGGATACTAGGCAACCCCTCCAGCACTGTATAAGAAGATTGTTTGTGCTGGGTCTATGAATTTAAAAAGACTAGTAAAGTCAATTTAACTTTACATTCACTGGGAGACAGTAGTCAGTCCCAGAGAAGGTATTTAAACCATGGGAAGTCTGAAAGACATCCCTGTGCCGCTGCACTGAGGTTGCTGTGTGACACACAAGAATAAGATGATGCCTATGGAGTTGTTTAAAACTCCATATCCACGAACACAAAAGTAAAACACACATCAAAATACATGAAAGAATGGGGAAAAAGGCTCACACTCTTTCCAGGTGAAAATTAAAATCCAAGAAATCCAGCAAAGTTGCTGGGGGTCTCAAAAGGTAAAGGAAATTAGAACATGTATGAGAATTCTCCCTAACACTCGTCCCCTCAGACTAAGGGAGAGGAGGATTGAATCCACTCCTGGATGAATCTCCTTACTCAAGTTGGTCAAACATCCTGGAGAGATCATAAGCATTTTGGTGGTTACACCCCGACCTGTGTTCAATGGTAAAATCAAACCCTTGCAGGATGATTGACCATCTCATTTGCATCAATCATCTCAAGGGCTGATGGTCAGTCTGAATCACAAAAGTAGATCCATACAAGTGTGGACTAAACTTCTTCAGTGACCACACAATAGCAAAACATTATCTTTCAATGGTTGCCCACCTTGTTTCAGGTTCCTTCAGCTTCCTGCTGATGAAGCAAATGGGGTGCTCCCTACCTTTCTCATCCAGCTGACTCAGAACTGCATCTATACCTGTATTGGAAGCACCTTTTTACACAATGAAGGTTTGGTTGTAGTCAGGAGCTCTTAAAACTGGAGCTGTACAAAGGGCTTTCTTAAGTTCTTCAAAGGCTTGAGTGCACTCCTCATTCCATCTGACCTTTTTAGGAAATTTGGGTGAGGAGATCACATTCATGGGAGAAGCTATGGTCCCATAGTTCTCTATGAAGTTCCTATAGTAACCAGTGAGGCCTAGGAAGGCTCTAACTTGGGTTTGAGTATTATGGGTGGCCCAGTTTTGTGCAGCTTGTACCTTGCTAGGCAATGGCCTGATTTCACCTCCTCCTACCTCATGTCCAAGGTAGACCACTTTACTCTGACCAATTTGACATTTACTTGCCTTTATGGTCAGATGGGCCTGCTCAAGAGTCTGCAAAACATATCCTAAGTGGTCAACATGTTCTTTCCAAGTAGGGCTGAACACTGCAATGTCATCCAAGTATGCCATGTAGAAGTCCTCCATCCCATTCAGAACTTGATTAACCATCCTTTGGAATGTTGCAGGTACATTCTTTAATCCAAAAGGCATTACCTTAAACTGGTAGAGGCCTGCTGGGTTGAGAATGCAGTTTTCACCTTGGCATGGTCTGTCAGTGCTATTTGTCAATAGACTGAAGTGAGATCAAATGTACTGTGGTACTTGGCTGAACCAAGTTTGTCCACCAGTTCATCTGTCCTTGGTAAAAAGATGGGCATCAGTCTTTTGGACTGCATTAAGAGCTCTATAGTCCACGCAGAATCTCAACTCCTTGGATCCTGCATTTGGCACTAGTACAACTGGACTAGACCATGGACTGGTAGATAGCTCTATTATCTTGAGATCAAGCATCTTGTTGACCTCTTCCTTTATGTGTGTTCTTACATGATCTGACATCCTGTAACATCTGCTTTTAACAGGTAAACAGTCACCAGTGTTAATATCATGCTGGCCCCAAGGGGTCAAGTCTGGTGATAGTGAAAACATGGAGGCAAACTGATTTAACAGAAACTTGCACTCTGTTAGGGAGAATTCTCAGGAATGGCTAATTTCCCTTACCTGCTGAGTCCCTCAGCAGCTTTGTTGGATTTCTAGGATTTTTTTTGTTCACCTGGTAAGAGTGTGAGCCCTTTTTTCCCACTAGTACATGTGTCGTGCTGTGTGTGTTTAACATTGTTTGTGTTCATAGACTGTGGAGCCTCACCTACTCCGCATGCATCATCTTTTTACTGTGTGTTACACAGCACCTTCAGTGCAGTGACACAGGGTTGTCTTATAGACTTCCCAACTCAGAATCCTTTTTCTGGGACTGATTACTGTCTCCCAGAACATGTAAAGTTGCCATTGACTTTATTAGATTTTAAAATCCACAGACCCAGTACAAACCATATTACATGGAGTACTGGAAAGAGTTAATACTTATCCCTTTTTGTCTGCTTCTCTTGGAGCATTGTTTTTCTCCCTTTTCATCAAGACTTGGCTGGTGGCAGTGGTAACTACGCTATTTTTCCTACCGCGGTTATCTTAAATAACCTTGGTATTGTTTTAGGCTATCTTGGTAGCCTCGAACTTAAACCCGCTAGACCATATAAGTTTTTATACAGTTCTGGCTGGGTTTATTCGCCATCTCTTTTTGCAAATTTCTTTCTCTTGTTTTTCTCTGCGTGCCAAACTAGGTTTGGTTCCTTTGTTCACCATCTCTTCACGGTAGAAGCCCTCCTTAGGTGCCTGAAAGTCTGGGTAGGCAGGATGTGAGGGAGGGGTTTTAGTACCCCTGCCATGGGTTCTCTTGGTAACCCAAGTCACACTCCTGTTTGATTGGCTAGGTGACTGTCCGGCCAGGACAGCCACCCTGCTGTGTGATTGACAGCCAGGCTGTGTGAATGGGGGAAAACTGCATAAAAAGCAGGTCTCTGGATCTGGAAAGGCAGAGTCACCACTGGAATGAAAGAACCGACCAGGAGCTAACAGAAGAGGACCCCTACCATGACTGAACCACCCGGTGAAGCCCTGCTGCAGGTCCGAATCCTCGAACTCCAATGACAGAGAAGATCCTCCCGGAATCTTCTTCCCCTGAGCTGGTGGGACCAACCAGTTCACCCAAACTGCAAGCCAAGACTCCCTCCGCTGGTCAAATTTGCTGTACAGAGCTACAGTGGGCTGGATAGCCAGGAAGGTCAGACCCTGCTTGGGTTTGTACCTTTTATTAATTGCTTTGCTCTGCTGCTGGTTTCTTCCCTGGGCAGTGCAGGACCCTCCAGTCTTCCTACTTCATGTCAGTCTGACAGTCGCTTCAGGAACCGTGAGCCTGCAGGAACTGCCTGGAAGTCTGCCTCAGCTACAGCTTCTTCTCCAGCTAAAGGTACTGTGAAAATCCGGTTGTTCATTTAATCCAGCCGCGGTCAAGGTGTGTGAAACCTTTCGCCAATTCAAGGGCTTGTCCTTCTCTACTCTTTAAACTAACTTTTCTGCCGAACAACTTCATACGGAACTCTTGGCAAAGACTGCGAACTACCCTGAACTGTGTGATCTTGAGCAAAAGATTTTTGTCCTATTAACTTTGGCTCTAAGCCTATTTTATTTGATTCCATCACTGTAGTTCCTCTTTCTAGATTGCCCTGCTTACTTACCTGTTGGTGCTGCTCAGATTCTGCCTAACTTTGTCTTTCCCTCCCTTTTTAATTACTAGAGTGCCATTTTGCTCCCACTTCATTTTGTGAGCTTAACTTGTCTGGAAACTATTGGGAGTGGTGTGATGTATTAAGAGTATGATTTTTTTAACTGCTTTACTTTAGTGAAATGTTATACAACTGATGTGTAAATACATGTATATTCTTTTACTAAGAAACATTGACTCAGTGTTTGTTTGAATCATAGTAATTGCTGTCCTTTGTGTAAATATTGATACTGCTCACTTGCTCTTGAGATAAGTCTGACTATAACAAACCACCAAGACTGATGCCCACCCTTTACCCAGTACAGATGAACTGGTGGACAAACTTGGTTCAGCCAAGTACCTCAGTACATTTGATCTCACTTCAGGCTATTGGCAAATAGAAAACTGCATTCTCAACCCCAGCAGGCCTCTACCAGTTCAAGGAAATGCCTTTTGGACTAGAGAATGCACCTGCTACATTCCAAAGGATGGTTAACCAGGTTGTGAATGGATGGAGGACTTCTGCATGGCATACGTGGATGATATTGCAGTGTTCAGCCCTACTTGGAAAGAACATGTTGACCACTTAGGATATGTTTTACTGGCTCTTGAGCAGGCCCATCTGACCATAAAGGCAAGTAAATGTCAAATTGGTCAGAGCAAAGTGGTCTACCTTGGTCATGAGGTTGGAGGAGGTGAAATCAGGCCATTGCCTAGCAAAGTCAATCAAGCCTCCCATCTCTCCTAATCAAACTGCCTGGCCTGGCAACATCTTTTGGGGATGACATCACATCTCTTAATACTTTAACTGTCCTAGGGTTTTCCCACCACATTTTTTAACCTATGCACACTAAAGGGTGGACACTCGATTGGTTAATAGACTCTAATTGAAACATTAGCCTTCAGACCAATGCACCATGTGTTTGGTCAGACAATGATTTTGTTACTTTCAACATTGAAACTACTCAACGCCCTAAACAATCCATTGCTCCGGCCCTGCCCACTAGAAATAAAAGGGATATAAAAAGAGACAAACCTCTCCCCCTTATTCTCCCCTCCCTTTGCAAAGCGTATGTCTCCTGTTCTGACCCTTCGGTTCTTGTGGAAACATATAATCACGCTATGCTTACAGCACTGAACTCAATCTCCCCAATCAAACTCAGGAAATCTAAACCTCTTGCACATCTCAACGCATTGTTCACACCTAAACTGAGAGTGCTACGAGAAGAAAAACACAATGCTGAAGCCTGTTGGAAAAGCCATCCTTCTAATGCCCACAAGGATGGTCTCATCATAGCTTCCAATAACTATAAAGAAGGTATCCTTCAGGCCAAAAAAGACACCTTCAGCGAAAGTATAACGCAAGCAGAATCCAACACTAAAGAATTATTATTTTTTATTTATTTGATTTAGTTGTCATTACAACTTTTCACATTTTATACCACACATTTACATCATAATTTCACTTTTGCATCTATACATATTAATAAAATTACCAAAATACACAACACACATTCAAATTCAAAAATACATGGTCTTCACTTTAGCTATTTTAGTCAAACGCAAAAGGAAGTTCAACTTTATATTACAATCAATTTCTTGAAATATACGTTTTATAGGACAACTGCTTCATAGTAAACACACCTAACTCACCCTAAACCAGAACCAACAACACCCTCATATTCAGGAACTTCACTAACAATGTATTTCCTTTTAGTTATATTTAAATCAGAGTAACACTATCTGTAGGTATTGGACAATAGCTAATTGAACCCTCAAATGCGTACTTGAAAACAATATTTGCCACACCTGGTCACTCGTCATACAGTTCTGAAAAGCCATCACCCCATCAAAACGTATTGCCCGAACTTCCTTTAGGGCTTCACACTCTACTATTAGATGTTGGAGAGATTCTCTTTGATGCAAAAATAGAAATATCTACAAAAACCTTGATCATAAAGCAGCATTTTTCTTTTGCAAAGCACGTCACGTGTTTTCCATAAGTTTAATCTAAACCTTAGGTAACCGGTACATACTTTTTGCGATGGACTTTTCAACAAATAGCTCGCCATAACTCCATAGATTTTCATTCCAAATAGGAATATGTTGAAGTCTTTATATTGGGCGCACTTCACTAACTTCTCAGACCAATTCAGCCTGTACATTTTGGATTTCGCCTTATCCGGGTTCGATCTCAACAGCTCTATAGGGACATCAGCCTTTGCCAATTTATCCAATACATGATTTCGCCACTGCATGGTAAATTGACTTCTAGATTAAATCAGATGATAGGCTATCACCTCTAAAATGGTGTTACTTTTTAAACCCAGGAGACATTTGCGGAAAAATGCGCACTGCTTCCACAATACCTGCGAGTACATAGATGAGAGACCAAATTCATGGCATAGGATAGCAATAGGAACACTATTTGGCAAATATAGTATTTGTTTCCAATTCGTTGCCTCAAGCACATCCCAATAGATCTTTTTTTTGGAATAAATCCTTCCACACCATATAGCATTATTGGAATCACCTTCATTTTATAGAACAATACAATGGGCCTCATTACACGGATGGCGGTAAGGATTTACCGGTACCGGTAAAATACCGGTACCGGTAAATCCTTCCCGCCTTACTACGAGGTCTCTTTGCGGGTTGGGGGATTTAATGCCTGCTTTTTGCAGGCGTTAAAATCCAACCCGCAAAGGGACCTCGGAGCTAATTACAGCACTGCAAAATTGCGGTGCCATAATTAGCGCCTTCCCCATTCCCATAGAGCCCTATGGGGCAGAAATGGGAATGGGGAAGGGCAATGGTGGAAGGGGGATTTACCGCCCCTCCAACCTTGGAATGGGCCGGTAAATCCCCTTTCCACCAAGGCGGTGCCTGTATTTTACTGGCATGAGCTATGGTGCTAATAGCGCCATGGCTCACCGCCTACCGTCTAATGAGGCCCAATGTGTCTCAAAAAGAATTTCCCATATTTATTAATTAATTAGAACCTATGATTGGGAAATGAAGTGCTGCAGTTTATTCCTTACAGCAGCCCCACCACCTTCCTGTTTCTCACATTATTAATGCATACCACTAGATATTTATAAAGGGTCACACTTAATAATTGAGAGTCTTGTAAGTTCCATGCATACCTCCAGCTCTTTCCGATAATCTTGCTACCACACCTCTCAATTTGGGATTTTGCAGTGTAAATTTCAAGATTATTGTTTGTACACATATCCCCAACTGTACACGCATTCGTTGTAGGCCTTGTGGTGTTTGTGATAACAGTACAAGGTCGTCTGCATAAAGCAGGTATAGTATTTTCTGGTCCCCAAGTTTCGGTGGGTCCCCCATACAATTAATGAAATCCTCCCCCAAGTCCAATTTAAAGAAATTAAACAGGAAGGGTGCTAAAGCACATCCCTGTTTTAAATCTTGTTGTGTCTCAATTTGGGGTGAAAGCTTCCCATCCATGGGAATACGTACTCGCATTGATGTATTTGTATGGAACAGGATTATTAGCGACAAGAGGACTTTGGGGCAATCATATTGCTTTAGTTTCTTGAATAGCAAAATCCTATCGACAGAGTCGAAAGCTGCTCTAAAGTCTATAAACCCCACATAAAGGGGCTGCTTCCGCTCCGCCTGCTGGGCTTGTATCATGTATTGGAGTCATAATATTTGGGATAGTCCCTAAGCCTTTTACAAACTCTGCTTGTAAAGGGTCAGTTACATTTTTGCTTCTTACCCACCTGTGTAACTGTTTAAGACTTAACTTGCATAATAACTTGCATGGGGTATCCAGAAGTGAGATAGGCCTGTAACTAACCGGGGATTGTATGTCACCTTTTTTATATATAGGGACCGTGATCACTTGTGTCCAGCTCTCCGGTAAGCTTTGGGATATATTCTCTGTTGTGAATATCTTATATAAGATTGATGCCCAAATTTCTGGATGTTGTTTTAGGAGATGATTGGAGAGACCGTCCGCCCCACTTGCCTTAGAATTGCTTGCCGTTCTAATAAGTTCCAATATATCGAGATATAAGTGGAAGGTGGTCGGAAACACCAGTTGCACCACACTCTCGCTATTCTTTACCAGAGCATACAGCTGTGTAAAGTGCGCAACCCAGACATGCGTATGCACTGCAGTAGATTGCATAACTGATTGCGGAGCTGCTACTGCATGGTTAATCGCAGACCACATTTTTGATATATTTTTACTGGCTAATATTTTTAGCATGTTAGAGCCATCTTGCTGGTACAATGCAGCCCTGTGCATCTTAATCCAGTTTCTGTAGCGCATTCTAAGCCTGTTACTTAAGTGTGTTCTCAGAGCAAATGTTTCCTTTCTGAAAAGGCTCAAATCTGCCCACAGTTGAGCTTTACTATCTCTCTCCTACCAATCATAAGTATGAAGATGTTCCTAATGGGGTTTTACTGTAATGCTTTGTTGTTGAAGTACTTGTATTACATCAGAGTATACATCCCCCCTATTTCCCAACTGGTTGCACTTTTCCACATTGTACAAGCTTAACAGTCTATCCAGTTGGACTACCTCCTTTTCCGACCATCAAAGCCGATTCCCTCTGGCATTTACCACACAAGATTTTTGCAAACATTTCTCTTCAATATCCTCGAGGGGGGGTCTCACACCCCATTCTGCCATTAGCATATTATGATCACTTGACTTAGAT
Organism: Ambystoma mexicanum; assembly: GCF_040938575.1. Lineage (NCBI taxonomy): Eukaryota > Metazoa > Chordata > Amphibia > Caudata > Ambystomatidae > Ambystoma > Ambystoma mexicanum. The sequence continues at coordinate 1,047,805,560 of NC_090924.1, forward strand.
TTAATCACAGAAAAATTCAGTATCATTGGCCATAGTGCTGGGTTTACATATATATAATCAATTATAGATTTACTTTCGCCTTTTTGGCGTATCTCAACTGGAGGATTGTCAGAAGCAAACACCCCATTAAGCATACACAGGCCTCTTGCTTTGATCAAGGAGTTCCATTGTATAAGTCTTGTTTTATTTCTATTGCCTATTTGCTCCAGACAATTTAGATTTAGATCTCCCACTATCACCAGCGCACTCAACTTTGGATCTTCAGTTACCAGAACTAAGATGAAATTTAGATCTTTAAAGAACGTATCATCCGACATGGCAATCGGGTTCCAGTAGGTATTTACAATTGCATAGCCTTCATTTGCTGACATGACTTTAACCAGAAGCATATACTTATTTGGAGCAGCCCAGTAAAGAGAAGTCGGTCACCTCCCCATTTTTACCACCATCAAAATACCTGAGCTAGTGCGACCAACCAGGGGTTTATACGCAGCCTTTAGAAGTATTTCATGATTTTCCCATGTAGGTAATGATGACAGCCAGGTCTCTTGGAGGAGAATAATGTCCCATTTACTTAGCTGACTTTGATCGTTGTTTATAAGGTGCTTAAAGCCCCTTGTGTTCCAATTTAGGAGGGAGACTTGACACCCCCACTCCTCTTCTACCGGTTAATTCTGGTTCTGTTAACAGCAGCATATGCTAGGGGTTTTGTTCTGTTGGTATTTCTTCATCATGTTAGTTTCCCCTGCCATACTTGGGAGCTTATTCCCTTAATTCTTTAACAGGGATTTCACTGGGATAAATCTTGGCTCAATCAGCAGAGCAAACCCCAATTTGGACAGATTCTCTTTTGCCTGCCATATTAGGTTTTGTACTACCCTAGATTTTATCCAGAGTCTTACCGAATTCAAACATCCCTTGTCGGTGAATTCTACTAGGGCCAAATCACCCGACACAATATCCTCTAGTTGAGGGACCTCAGAGAATATGGCCATCACTGCTCTTCTATTCAGGTCATATTGAAAGGACGGTGGGGATTGGCATGCAAAAACCAAGCAGTATGCCGCTGGGGCTTTCCTATCGGGGATCCTTACCTTTCTTGCTCATTCTGTTGATTTCTCGCTATCAACTCAAATTGGGTTGCTTGTGAGTTTTGCGCTAGCACTTTACTTACGGCCCACTCAATTAGTGATAGAATGGTGTTTGACATGCCCATCTGGTCACCGCTATGCTGAATTTCCATACTTTTTCCAAGCCCTTGTGTTGATCCAATTGAGATTAGAGGGGTCAATGACATATGTTTCTTTAGCGGTTCCTCTGCAGCTTTTGCCATGGCTTCTCTCTCCTCTCCTATATTACTCTGTTTCTCCATCTCCTTCTCGGTATTTTTCCTATTTGTTATGTTACCCTGTGACCGCTGTGTCTTTTCATTAGAATTTGAGGCATTAGGCACGTGGGGAATCAGGCTTGTGGAAGCAACACCAGCCATGTATGCATCTACTGCTTTTCTACTTTCGGATCTCTGAACAATCAGTGCATCATCCTTTACCACTTTAATCTGTTTTTTTTATTTTTAACCTCCTGGGCTGTTATTGATTCCTTATTTAACACTTTCCCACTCTCCAAGTTCTTAGTACTTAACACTTCCATTAAATCATCTAACGGAGCATACTCCATTGCTTTTATAGGTTGAAACTCAAGGGTTCATTTCTTCGAGCCAGCGCATACTGTGCGCATAGTGTTGGTATTTTTGTTTAATTGACTGAGATGCCATTATAGTATTTCGCTTTGGAAGAGAAATTGTTCTAAATAATTGCTTCATCGATGTTGTACCTATGTTTTTTGGTGTTTGTTGATTTTTTGTGAGTTTTTTCTTAGCTACTTTCTCTTTTTTTCCAGCTGGTTTCCCAGGTTTAAATATTGTGAACGTTTTTCTCTGTGTCGTCCTCTTACATGGGGTATCTATAAGTTGTTCAGGTATTATATTTTCTGGTGATAACGGAGCTACTCCACTTAGGACCTCAGCATAAATAATTTCTTTGATACATGGTACAGCAGAACTTATTTCCTTCATTACTCTTACTTTGTCACTCTTTTTAACAGGGGGATTGCTGATTACTCTGATTTCGGTTTGAGATTCCACAGAAGTTACACCACCCTTTGGGGCTTCATTTAGGCACTTTTCCACTGGCAAACACACCACCGGGAGAGGCCTCAATGATTGCCATAGTAAAAATGTTTGTAGGATTTCCTCCTGAGCCTTCAATTTCTGTTGACATGTTTCCAACATCTTAGACAATGATTGAATCGCTACGTTCATTGACTGTAATATATGCCCAACATGTTATCGGGTTGGTGGATGATGAGGGAAGTATTGGTGCATGATTAGAAACCATCAATTTAATTGGGGACGGGGCATCCTCAATGAACAAAGGCTCCCCTATACTCTGGCAGCTTTCCGTTAACATCACTGGCGAGTCCGAAAAGTTCTCCGGCAGCAGGTTATTTGAAAAAGCTGAATCATTAGCCTCTAAATCAATCACCACTACATCATCACATGGCACTTGTGGCAGTTCTAGCATATTACATGGTGTCCCGGATAAGGCACCGACTTAAGGATTGTTATATTCGTCAGTGAACGCTGCCCCGGCTTTCTCCTGCCCCACCCCTCAATGGCTTTCTCTAAACCTACTATTTTATTATGTAACCGGGCACCACTCTGTAAGGGGACTAGTGGTTCTTTTCCCAACACCTCCATATCCGGCGTACCTTGTGTTGGTATTGCTATTTTGGCTGTAAACGTCTACAATGATCCATTACAGAATTGGCTTATATCCCCATTTCCCAATGCTCCATTAACACCATCACCACGTCTGGGTGTGGAGCATGCAAGGGATACAAGTCTGCGTTTGTTTGGGACCAACGCTTTCACTTTACATAGGGGGCTTCTTACTGGCATCCCAGTCTTAAGCGTTTGTGCAATCATTCGGCTCACTGCTCGTCTCACTCATATCGCAGAGAGGACCACGCCAGACTATAACAAAGCCGTGCAAGGATTAAATTCCACATGAGAAGACCTTGGGAGACCTATAAGCCTCGACGCCTTGGCAAAGAGGTACTTCCCTGGTACTTCTCACTTTAAGGTGCGCGCGCTCAACCTATTTTGTGCTGTCACTTCCGTGGGGGTGTGGCTTTCTCTGTTGTACACCCACAATTCACTGTTCAAAAGCAGATACGACAGCCAACAGGATCGGCAGGGTCGGCAAAGAGGCACTTCCCTGGTACTTCTCACTGATGCGCGCGCAATTATTTAAGATTCTTAAGGAACTTGAATCGCCTGCTACTCCCCCTGATTCCTGCATTAAAGACAGCAAATGGTGTTCGAACATACAGACAGCACTCCGGGCCAAAATTGGCACACTTCAAACTAAAATCAAAGTTAAGCAAAATAGTTTTCAGACAGGCAAGCAACTTAATACTCCTACGTCTGTAATCCCACAGGCTACTTCCAACATCAAACCTTTCAGCTTCTACCCACTCTCTATCGCTCACGTTGAATGTATCATTAATAAAGTCAAACCATCCAATTGTCAAGGTGACTCGTGCCCTGCACCCATTATCAAGGAGGCCTCCCATGAGCTATTCCCATTCATTACCACCTTTATAAATTCATCCTTCAAAACAGGTATAGTACCGGACAACCTTAAAGACGCCTGGGTCATCCCTCTGATTAAAAAACCCTCCCTTGATCCTAGCGTACCTACCAACTATAGGCCTATTACCACGGTCCCATTCTTGCAAAAAATATTTCACTGTGCCGCCTACCTCCAGATCCAGGACTATCTGGAAGCTAACAATCTTCTTGGTTTAAGGCAATCTGGTTTCCGGCCCAGGCATGGGACGGAAACCGCCCTTATCAACCTAAAAACACAAATTGAGGTACTGAAAGACAATGGGAAAATAGCGTTGCTATTATTACTTGATCTGACAGCGGCCTTTGATTTGGTTAATCACCACATACATTGCCAGCACCTCATATCAGCCGCCCACATTTCTGACACTGCCACGGCCTGGATCAGATCTTTCTTAAGCAACAGATCTATGCAGGTTTTCTCTCCCTCAGCATCTGCTGAGCCTGATCCCATTACCTGTGATGTACCACAAGGGTCGTGTGTGTCACCAACTCTTTATAAGGTGTTCAGCAAACTTTTGTTTGATGCTCTGGACTATCTGGGTGTCCCGTACACTAACTATGCTGACGACACCCAGATACTCATCCCCATTACGGGTGGTTATGCAGTGGACACTAAAACCCTGAATGTTGTCTACTTGGTTATTCAGGCTTGGATGGTGCAACATGAGCTTTGCCTCAATGATGACAAGACGGAACTACTTATCCTGGGTTCACACCAGCGTCTCAATAAACTTGACCCGTCCTTCAAGTCTTTCATCATTGATGGCAACATCATCAAGGTATCTAAGGACGCCAAAACTCTAGGAATCTACCTCGATTCCTCACTGTCACTAAGCAGAAAAACCAATGCTGTAATTTTATGCGTCTGCATATACATGCAAACTTATCGCTGCATGTAGACCATTTTTGACTACTCCAAATTGCATCACTCTGGCTAGAACACTCATTATGTCCACGATAGAGTATTGTAGCGCCCTTTACCTAGGGACTAGTCAATCTAACCTTAACAAACTGAAAGGCATTCCAAATAATGCCATAAGAGCAGCATTAAATATACCTAGAAACCACCATATCTCCAACTTCAGGTGCAATCTACATTGGCTACCCGTTAAGCACGGAATCTCCTTGAAAATACTTGCTTTGACTCACAAGTGGCTTGCCAACCAGGCACCTATCTACTTAGCAAACCGTCTTCCACCTGGCCTATGAGAGCGGCCCAAGCCCACAGCCTACACCTCCCTAGGTTCTAGCTACAAACAGCGGGCGGCGCAAGCTTCCCGTTCCTTGCCTCTAGGCTCTGTAATACCCTTCCTAATGATATTAGAGCTGAGCCTTCCGTCCAAGCCTTCAAGAAAAAAACTAAAGAGTGGCTCTCAGCACAAAACCTATGAGACACATGAGGTCACACTATGGCTCCCGCCACTCTGTCATACACCTTAGCATGCTGCTGTGTAGTCCACGCTTATATAACGTGTGTTTTTCCTCTCTACTTCTATTTTCTTGTATGTAGACATTTTAGCTTTTTGTGCTTCTTCTTTTGTTTGAACCTCCTTGACTCTTATGCTCCACTGGTTAAAGGAACTGTCTGCATATCTTCCGTGCTTGTACATGCCGCAGGCTTTCCTATATTGTATATTTTTGTGTCATATCTGAGACCTACCCGCATGTTACTGTAAGCTGGTAGAGTCCTCTATTCTATGTATGTATTTGTAACTCTGCCTCCAATGATATGCGCCCAGATGCCCTTGGGCCCGGCGCGCTACATAAATAAACAAGCTGTACAAAACTGAGCCACCCCTACTACTCACACTCAAGTGAGAGCCTTCCTAGGCCTCACTGATTACTATAGGAACTTCATCGAGAACTATGGGACCATTGCTTCTCCCTTGAATGTGGTCTCCTCTGCCAAATCCCCTAAAATGTTCAGGTGGAATGAGGCATGCACTCAAGCCGTTGAAGGCCTAAAGAAAGCCCTTTGTCAAGCTCCAGTCCTAGGAGCTCCTGACTTCAACCACACCCTGAAGGAACCTGAGACAAGGTGGGCAACCATTGAAAGAGAATGTTTGCTATTGTGTGGTCACTGAAGAAGTTTAGACCATACTTGTATGGATCTACTTTTGTGATTCAGACTGACCACCAACCCTTGAGATGGTTGATGCAAATGAAAGGGGAAAACCCTAAACTACTGAGATGGTCAATCAGCCTGCAAGGGTTTGATTTTACCATTGAACACAGGTCTGGGTGTCACCACCAACATGCTGATGGTCTCTCCAGGATGTTTGACCAACTGAAGTAAGGAGATTCATCCAGGAGTGGATTAAATCCTCCTGTCCCTTAGTCTGGGGGAGACGGTTGTTAGGCAGAATTCGCCAAATGTGCTAATTTCCCTTACCTTTTGAGAACCCGAGAAACTTTGCTAGATTTCTAGGATTTGATTTTTTACCTGAGAAGAGTGTGAGCCTTTGTTCCCACTCTTCCATGTATTTTGATGTGTGTTTTACTTTTTTGTTCTTTGGTTATCGAATTTTAAAACAACTCCATAGGCATCATCTTTTTCTGTGTGTTACACAGCACTTTCCGTGCAGTGGCACAGGGATATCTTTCAGACTTCCCAATGTTTAAATACCTTATCTGGGACTGACTACTGTCTCTCAGAGCATGTAAAGTTAAATTGACTTTACTAACCTCTTTAAATGTACAGACCCAGCACACAATATCTTCCCATAGAGTGCTGGAGGGGCTGCATAGCATCCCCTGAGTCAAAACACTCATGTAACAGTCAATTGTTACCCTTTCCTACTTTAAATGGCTGGTGGTAATGGTTTAGATCAAACTACCATGATTTTTTCCGACTGCCAACAATGGTAGCTAAAAATCGGGTCAGCCATGTTTTTCAATATGGCGCCCAAGACCTATCTGTAAAAACAGACTCCGGTTAACTTTTTTCACCATTTCTTTTAGGAAAGGTCCTGCTTGTGTTTGTGTCTGCATGCCAAACCAGGTTTGGTCCCTTTGTTCGTTGGCCTTTGGCGGGGTTCAGTGCTGAAGACCGCCTCTGGTGCATGAGTGTCTGGGATAGACAGGATATGAGGGAGGTGCCTGAAACTCTGTGTGTCTCAAAAGCTTACAGTTTTGTATTGAACAATATGGGTATATAATATTAAGTTGCCTTCTGCTAGTGAAATGTTTTCTAAATGATTTTGTAATTTTGTAAAAAATAAATAAATAAAAATAAATAAATTACTAAGTGTTTTTACCAAGAAACCTTGAGTATAAGTGTCTACGTGAGCCACTGTGATTGAAAGTCCTCTGTGTAACTACTTGTACTGCTCACATTCGCTCTTGAGATAAGCCTCCTGGCTGCTCAGCTTGCTACCAAAAACTGTGTGGTACTGAGTTATAACAAAGGTTGGTTTGGCTAAACACCTGTAGTCCTAATTGTGTGTAGTGGTCCCAGAGGGTACTGCCTGCAATTCTGCCTAACACTGATATACAGTGGTGATGATAAAGTATAGTTCTTACATTGAGAGTGCTGTTATTACTTTGGTTCAAATAACCTTCACAAGGCTAAGCATCACTAGAAAAGCAATTGCTTTATAATGCCAGATATGGATAACTTCAAACAGGAAGCCCTGATCATTCTAACAGTAGACCAACTGAAAGATATGTGTGAAGTCAGGTCTCTCTCTGTTAAAGGCAAGAAAAATGAATTGATTGAGAAATTGTTGAATCATCAAAGGCTGGGAGGTAGAGCTATAATCCCTATCCCCCCAGCAAATGTGGATAATGTTGATGAGGATGATAATGATTTAGAGTCAGGCTCTAATGTTATTGATGAGTTGGAAGAGTCAGAGGAGTCTCAGGAGGTGATCCCCACTGCACCTTTACTAGTGTCACGCACGGCAGCCGCGGCCGCTGGCGGTTGTGGAGACGCTGGCGCTGGGGCGGCCATTGATATGGCCGCTACGCAGCTGCACGTTCTCCAGCCGCGGTCTAGCTGCTGCCGCGGCCGCTGGCGGTGGTGGAGACGCTGGCGCTGGAGCGGCCATTGTTATGGCCGCTACGCAGCTGCACGTTCTCCAGCCGCGGTCTAGCTTTCCGCCGGCCGGATCAGCGGCGCACTTCATTACGAGCGCCAACCCGGAAGCCCGCGCGTTGCAACCTATTCACGTTAGGCTTCCGGGTTGGTACGCTCTAGTGCCTTTCTCCGTGTTCTGTTCCTCTCTCGTTTCTTTCTCCTGAGTACGTTCTGCATTGCCCTTTCGTCCTCTCCCTTACCTCTCAGGCTCCCCTTTCCTTCAGCAGTCCTTCTGTTTTGGCTACCATATTGGCTTCAGCAGTTCTCCTTTTCTTCTCTGTCTGTTGGGTTCCATCACCCCCATCCTACCTTCGTTCTGGAAGGAATTTCGTTCCGTTTGGGAATCCTTCAAATCATTTCTGACCTGGCATCCTGTTATCCAATCCAATCGGAAGGGGTTTTTTGTGCCTTGTGGCTTTTTCCCCTTCATTGGTCTGCCCCGGTTCGGGGGCCCCCCTAGGCCCCGAGTCAGAGGGGCAGGGTGGCTTCCTCTCGAGGCAGACCCCATCTGCATTCCCGAGAAGAGGCTCTGAGAAGAAGGAGATTTGGACTCCAAACAGAAGAAGAGACAGCAGGTGAGCAGGAGGGCATAAGGGTCACTGTGGATAGTGGTGAGGAGTCGAGTAAACCAGGGAGCCATTGTGACAGTTTGCAACGCCCAGAAAGAAGTATGGCCTCCCCCGAGCAAATACAAGATTTAGTAGCCGCGGTTCAGGCCATGAATATGGAACTACAGAATGTAAAGGCAGACAATGCAGTTCTGAGGCAGATGATCTCTAATCGAGAAGCTAGAGATTCCGACTTACCGCCTATGACCTTATCTACAGGCAAATATGACGGCACCCCAAAGCGATTAAAAGAATTTTTGGAAGCATGTTCCGTTTACTTTGCATTCAGACCACTGATGTTCTCTAACGATCAAGCTAAGGTGGGGTACATGATATCTAATATGATGGGAAATGCCTTGGCTTGGGCCACCCCATTTGTGACCAACAATAACCCTATTATCAGAGATTATGGGGGTTTTCTGACCTTATTGCGCCAGCAGTTCGAACAACCGGAGATAACACATGTGGCTGCAGAGGAACTTTTGTATGCGCAACAGGGTTCCAAGGACCTGCTGACATACATCTCCACCTTTAAACGGTTGGCCTCTGAGGCAGGTTGGCCAGAAAGGGCCCAGTATACAATTTTCCGTCGAGGATTGAAGGAGGAGATAAAGGATGAGCTGGCCCGAATAGCCCGTCCTACTACCCTGTCGGACTTATTCTCCATAGTAACACAGATTGACTACCGCCTTAGCGAACGCAAGGCAGAAAAGAAGAAACAAAGGGTGTCGGTCACCCCTCTACCTAGTGCCTACCCTATGCCCTCACTGCCTCACTCCAGTAACAAGGAGGAACCCATGCAAGTTGGGTCCGCACGGTCCCCGTTGACCCCCGAAGAAAGAAGACGCCGGAGGGAAGCGGGCCTCTGCATGTATTGTGGATCCGGTTCCCACTTGCTGCGAAGTTGTACTGAAGTCCCACCAAGACGTTCGGGAAACGATCGACCTCGGAACTGAAGGGGACGAGTAACCGAGGTTCGACCACAAGTCCCTATGTTACGGTGACCGTAGCGTCTCATTCAACCACCATGGACTCTCGCCTTATGGCTGTTCCCATCCGGTTGGAAACCCCGACAAAAGTCTTCACCACTATGGCGCTTTTGGATTGTGGCGCCGCAGGAGTATTTATGGACACTGAGTGGGCACACAAACATGGTCTCCCACTGCAGAAACTGGAAGAAGTCCAGAAGGTAGAAGGAGTTGATGGCTCTCCTCTGTCATCGGGGCCCATCACCCATTCCACTATTTTTTTGAAGGCGTGCATTCTCCAACATTCAGAACAGATACAATTCGACTTAATTCGAGCAGCCCATTTTCCGGTTATCCTTGGAATCCCTTGGTTAAGGAGGCATAACCCGCTAATCGACTGGGCTCAGAACACCCTGGCTTTTACATCCTCGTATTGTAAACAAAACTGTTTACTCCATACCTCAGAAGAATTTGTACAAGTCCTAACCCCCCAACAAGAAGGAGTACATGAAGTTTGTAAGATTCCCTCAGAATTGGTTAAGTTCAAAGAAGTCTTCAAAGACAATCCGGTCTTGGATCTCCTTCCACACCGTCCGGAAGACTGCGCCATCGAGCTGCTACCAGATGCCCTGGTTCCGTTTAGTCGCATGTTTTCGTTATCTCTATTGGAGAAGAAGGCGCTTCGGATTTACTTGGACTCTCATCTGACCAATGGCCTTATTCGACCCTCCAAATCACCGGCTGGAGCATCTTTATTTTTCATACCTAAAAAGGATTCCTCGGAATTAAGGCCATGTATCGACTATCGGGGTCTAAATAAGGTCACAGTACGTGACCGTTATCCAATGCCTTTGATAGCAGACATACTGGAAGCTGTACAGGGTTCAACCGTCTTTTCTAAATAAGATCTCCGGAGTGCCCAGCACCTTCTCCGGATTAGAGATGGAGATGAATGGAAGACAGCCTTTCGGACACCTTTTGGCCTTTTTGAATATCGAGTAATGCCATTCGGCTTGGTTAACGCTCCGGCAATATTCCAACGTTTCATGGATCGCTTGTTTTCTGACCTGTTATTCATCAATGTCATAGTCTACCTCGATGACATCTTGGTTTTTTCAGAATCCTCCTCAGCACATGCGTCGCATCTTCAGACAGTGTTTCACCGACTACAATCTCAACACCTATTAATCAAACCCGAGACGTGCCTTTTTTTACGTATCTTCTGTTCCTTATTTGGGTTATATCTTATCCCAGGAAGGCATAACCATGGATCCCAGGAAGGTGTCTGCCATCTTGGACTGGCCCGCACCCATGTCTTTGAAGGATGTCCAACGGTTCTTGGGACTAGCCAACTTCTATAGAAAGTTTATTGAACATTTTTCGCAGATAGTGCTGCCCATTACTTCACTACTTAAGAAGGAGGCTAAGCCGTTTCTATGGTCGGAAACGGCCAATCAAGCCTTTATTGGTTTAAAGAGGAGATTCTGTTCCGCACCTATTCTATCCCAACCTGATCAGAATCAGCCCTTTATAGTAGAGGCTGATGCTTCCGCAAGCGCATTAGGAGCAGTACTTCTTCAACTCAAAGATGGACTGGAACATCCTATCGCATACCTTTCTAAGACTCTATCCACCAGTCAACAAAATTATTCAGTCATTGAAAAGGAACTTCTAGCGCTCAAGGTGGCATGTGAAGAGTGGAGACACCTGCTACAAAGCGGTTCACATCCATTCACTTTACGTACAGATCATAAGAACCTAAAGATCCTTCGAAATATGGAATGCGTCAACTCCAGGCAGGTTCGTTGGGCTCATTTCTTCAGCCAATATGACTTTTCTATAACCTATATTCCAGGCACTCAAAACAGCTTGGCTGACGCCCTGTCAAGATGTCAGACTTCCGAAAATCACTCTTCTTCATTTAGTCACATGATGTTTCCCCGGATCCGAATAGTGGGGATAATCTCGTCATTCCTTCAAGAAGTTAAGACAGCAACCCAACCAAATTTAGCAACCACTGTGCCGGGTGGCTTACAACCTCAACTTCGCTGGTCTGAAGGCCTTTTACTGGTGGGGCAGCGTTTGTACATTCCCTCTAGACCCCTACAACTGAAAGTTCTGGAATGGGGTCACAACCATGTTACCGCCGGACATAGGGGTGTCAAGGGTACTTTGGAGTTGATCTCTCGCTCTTTCTTCTGGCCTTCTCTTTCTCACGATATAATGCAACACTGTAAGTCGTGTATGGTGTGCGCCCAAAATAAGAACTCCACTCACAAGCTCTATGGGCTGTTGATGCAACCGGAATTGCCAAGCCAGCCATGGTCCCAAATATCCACAGACTTTATAGTAGACCTGCCCCGATCCCAGGGGCTGACATGTCTTATGGTTACCATTGATTCATTTACCAAGCTGGCCCATTTCTCAGCGCTGAAAGGAGTTCCATCCGCTACAGAAATGGCTGAAGTATTCCTTAGGGACATATTCAGACTCCACGGGCTGCCTGATAAGATTATCTCGGACCGGGGCTCTCAATACACCTCTCGATTTTGGGGCGCACTATGTCAACGGTTAGGTATAGAGAGGGCCTTGTCATCCGGTTTCCATCCTCAGACTAATGGTCAGACAGAACGCCTTAATGCCTCCCTGGAACAATACCTCCGATGTTATGTCAACAAGTATCAGGACAATTGGGTGAGTCTTCTGCCCACCGCCGAATTCGCATATAACAACGCTGTTCACTCGGCGACGGGACTCAGCCCTTTCTTTTGTTCTTATGGTTTCCACCCTCGAGGTATACTACCAATTTTCTCTTCACCCTCTAATATACCCACCATCGAATCCACATTAGATCAAATAACCTCAGCCCACACTACCGCTCAACAAAGTCTGATATCTACCAGACGCCGGTATAAGGAGGTGGCTGATAGAAGACGTTTATCCGGTCCTGATTGGAGGGAGGGAGAGCGGGTCTGGTTGTCCACCAGATATTTGCCGAGATGGGTACACCCAACCAAACTAACCCCCCGGTTTATCGGACCTTTCAAAATAATCAAGAAGATTAACCCAGTGGCTTATAGATTACAACTTCCCAAGTCCATGTCTCGAATACACCCAGTCTTTCACTCCTCCCTCTTCCGGCTAGTCGATTCAAGCACTCCTGTTAGAAAGGTTCCCGGGATAGTGAGTTATCCCCAGGCTATACCCGAAGAATATGAGGTGTCTGCCATATTAGATTCCAGATATCGTAGAGGCAGATTGGAATACCTTGTGTCATGGAAGAACTATCCCAGTTCGGAGGATTCTTGGGAACCCAGGTCATATGTACATGCTCCTAGACTGTTAAAATGTTTTCACCGAACACATCCGGGGAAACCCGGAGGGGTAGGATCTGGAGGGGGGCATACTGTCACGCACGGCAGCCTCGGCCGCTGGCGGTTGTGGAGACGCTGGCGCTGGGGCGGCCATTGATATGGCCGCTACGCAGCTGCACGTTCTCCAGCTGTGGTCTAGCTGCTGCCGCGGCCGCTGGCGGTGGTGGAGACGCTGGCGCTGGAGCTCATTATGGCCACTACGCAGCTGCACGTTCTCCAGCCGCGGTCTAGCTTTCCTCCGTCGGATCAGCGGCGCACTTCATTACGAGCGCCAACCCGGAAGCCCGCGTGTTGCAACCTATTCACGTTAGGCTTCCGGGTTGGTACGCTCTAGTGCCTTTCTCCATGTTCTGTTCCTCTCTCGTTTCTTTCTCCTGAGTACGTTCTGCATTGCCCTTTCGTCCTCTCCCTTACCTCTCAGGCTCCCCTTTTCTTCAGCAGTCCTTCTGTTTTGGCTACCATATTGGCTTCAGCAGTTCTCCTTTTCTTCTCTGTCTGTTGGGTTCCATCACCCCCATCCTACCTTCGTTCTGGAAGGAATTTCGTTCCGTTTGGGAATCCTTCAAATCATTTCTGACCTGGCATCCTGTTATCCAATCCAATCGGAAGGGGTTTTTTTTGCCTTGTGGCTTTTTCCCCTTCATTGGTCTGCCCCGGTTCGGGGGCCCCCCTAGGCCCCGAGTCAGAGGGGCAGGGTGGCTTCCTCTCGAGGCAGACCCCATCTGCATTCCCGAGAAGAGGCTCTGAGAAGAAGGAGATTTGGACTCCAAACAGAAGAAGAGACAGCAGGTGAGCAGGAGGGCATAAGGGTCACTGTGGATAGTGGTGAGGAGTCGAGTAAACCAGGGAGCCATTGTGACAGTTTGCAACGCCCAGAAAGAAGTATGGCCTCCCCCGAGCAAATACAAGATTTAGTAGCCGCGGTTCAGGCCATGAATATGGAACTACAGAATGTAAAGGCAGACAATGCAGTTTTGAGGCAGATGATCTCTAATCGAGAAGCTAGAGATTCCGACTTACCGCCTATGACCTTATCTACAGGCAAATATGACGGCACCCCAAAGCGATTAAAAGAATTTTTGGAAGCATGTTCCGTTTACTTTGCATTCAGACCACTGATGTTCTCTAACGATCAAGCTAAGGTGGGGTACATGATATCTAATATGATGGGAAATGCCTTGGCTTGGGCCACCCCATTTGTGACCAACAATAACCCTATTATCAGAGATTATGGGGGTTTTCTGACCTTATTGCGCCAGCAGTTCGAACAACCGGAGATAACACATGTGGCTGCAGAGGAACTTTTGTATGCGCAACAGGGTTCCAAGGACCTGCTGACATACATCTCCACCTTTAAACGGTTGGCCTCTGAGGCAGGTTGGCCAGAAAGGGCCCAGTATACAAGTTTCCGTCGAGGATTGAAGGAGGAGATAAAGGATGAGCTGGCCCGAATAGCCCGTCCTACTACCCTGTCGGACTTATTCTCCATAGTAACACAGATTGACTACCGCCTTAGCGAACGCAAGGCAGAAAAGAAGAAACAAAGGGTGTCGGTCACCCCTCTACCTAGTGCCTACCCTATGCCCTCACTGTCTCACTCCAGTAACAAGGAGGAACCCATGCAAGTTGGGTCCGCACGGTCCCCGTTGACCCCCGAAGAAAGAAGACGCCGGAGGGAAGCGGGCCTCTGCATGTATTGTGGATCCGGTTCCCACTTGCTGCGAAGTTGTACTGAAGTCCCACCAAGACGTTCAGGAAACGATCGACCTCGGAACTGAAGGGGACGAGTAACCGAGGTTCGACCACAAGTCCCTATGTTACGGTGACCGTAGCGTCTCATTCAACCACCATGGACTCTCGCCTTATGGCTGTTCCCAGCCGGTTGGAAACCCCGACAAAAGTCTTCACCACTATGGCGCTTTTGGATTGTGGCGCCGCAGGAGTATTTATGGACACTGAGTGGGCACACAAACATGGTCTACCACTGCAGAAACTGGAAGAAGTCCAGAAGGTAGAAGGAGTTGATGGCTCTCCTCTGTCATCGGGGCCCATCACCCATTCCACTATTTTTTTGAAGGCGTGCATTCTCCAACATTCAGAACAGATACAATTCGACTTAATTCGAGCAGCCCATTTTCCGGTTATCCTTGGAATCCCTTGGTTAAGGAGGCATAACCCGCTAATCGACTGGGCTCAGAACACCCTGGCTTTTACATCCTCGTATTGTAAACAAAACTGTTTACTCCATACCTCAGAAGAATTTGTACAAGTCCTAACCCCCCAACAAGAAGGAGTACATGAAGTTTGTAAGATTCCCTCAGAATTGGTTAAGTTCAAAGAAGTCTTCAAAGACAATCCGGTCTTGGATCTCCCTCCACACCGTCCGGAAGACTGCGCCATCGAGCTGCTACCAGATGCCCTGGTTCCGTTTAGTCGCATGTTTTCGTTATCTCTATTGGAGAAGAAGGCGCTTCGGATTTACTTGGACTCTCATCTGACCAATGGCCTTATTCGACCCTCCAAATCACCGGCTGGAGCATCTTTATTTTTCATACCTAAAAAGGATTCCTCGGAATTAAGGCCATGTATCGACTATCGGGGTCTAAATAAGGTCACAGTACGTGACCGTTATCCAATGCCTTTGATAGCAGACATACTGGAAGCTGTACAGGGTTCAACCGTCTTTTCTAAATAAGATCTCCGGAGTGCCTACCACCTTCTCCGGATTAGAGATGGAGATGAATGGAAGACAGCCTTTCGGACACCTTTTGGCCTTTTTGAATATCGAGTAATGCCATTCGGCTTGGTTAACGCTCCGGCAATATTCCAACGTTTCATGGATCGCTTGTTTTCTGACCTGTTATTCATCAATGTCATAGTCTACCTCGATGACATCTTGGTTTTTTCAGAATCCTCCTCAGCACATGCGTCGCATCTTCAGACAGTGTTTCACCGACTACAATCTCAACACCTATTAATCAAACCCGAGAAGTGCCTTTTTTACGTATCTTCTGTTCCTTATTTGGGTTATATCTTATCCCAGGAAGGCATAACCATGGATCCCAGGAAGGTGTCTGCCATCTTGGACTGGCCCGCACCCATGTCTTTGAAGGATGTCCAACAGTTCTTGGGACTAGCCAACTTCTATAGAAAGTTTATTGAACATTTTTCGCAGATAGTGCTGCCCATTACTTCACTACTTAAGAAGGAGGCTAAGCCGTTTCTATGGTCGGAAACGGCCAATCAAGCCTTTATTGGTTTAAAGAGGAGATTCTGTTCCGCACCTATTCTATCCCAACCTGATCAGAATCAGCCCTTTATAGTAGAGGCTGATGCTTCCGCAAGCGCATTAGGAGCAGTACTTCTTCAACTCAAAGATGGACTGGAACATCCTATCGCATACCTTTCTAAGACTCTATCCACCAGTCAACAAAATTATTCAGTCATTGAAAAGGAACTTCTAGCGCTCAAGGTGGCATGTGAAGAGTGGAGACACCTGCTACAAGGCGGTTCACATCCATTCACTTTACGTACAGATCATAAGAACCTAAAGATCCTTCGAAATATGGAATGCGTCAACTCCAGGCAGGTTCGTTGGGCTCATTTCTTCAGCCAATATGACTTTTCTATAACCTATATTCCAGGCACTCAAAACAGCTTGGCTGACGCCCTGTCAAGATGTCAGACTTCCGAAAATCACTCTTCTTCATTTAGTCACATGATGTTTCCCCGGAACCGAATAGTGGGGATAATCTCGTCATTCCTTCAAGAAGTTAAGACAGCAACCCAACCAAATTTAGCAACCACTGTGCCGGGTGGCTTACAACCTCAACTTCGCTGGTCTGAAGGCCTTTTACTGGTGGGGCAGCGTTTGTACATTCCCTCTAGACCCCTACAACTGAAAGTTCTGGAATGGGGTCACAACCATGTTACCGCCGGACATAGGGGTGTCAAGGGTACTTTGGAGTTGATCTCTCGCTCTTTCTTCTGGCCTTCTCTTTCTCACGATATAATGCAACACTGTAAGTCGTGTATGGTGTGCGCCCAAAATAAGAACTCCACTCACAAGCCCTATGGGTTGTTGATGCAACCGGAATTGCCAAGCCAGCCATGGTCCCAAATATCCACAGACTTTATAGTAGACCTGCCCCGATCCCAGGGGCTGACATGTCTTATGGTTACCATTGATTCATTTACCAAGCTGGCCCATTTCTCAGCGCTGAAAGGAGTTCCATCCGCTACAGAAATGGCTGAAGTATTCCTTAGGGACATATTCAGACTCCACGGGCTGCCTGATAAGATTATCTCGGACCGGGGCTCTCAATACACCTCTCGATTTTGGGGCGCACTATGTCAACGGTTAGGTATAGAGAGGGCCTTGTCATCCGGTTTCCATCCTCAGACTAATGGTCAGACAGAACGCCTTAATGCCTCCCTGGAACAATACCTCTGATGTTATGTCAACAAGTATCAGGACAATTGGGTGAGTCTTCTGCCCACCGCCGAAAACGCATATAACAACGCTGTTCACTCGGCGACAGGACTCAGCCCTTTCTTTTGTTCTTATGGTTTCCACCCTCGAGGTATACTACCAATTTTCTCTTCACCCTCTAATATACCCACCATCGAATCCACATTAGATAAAATAACCTCAGCCCACACTACCGCTCAACAAAGTCTGATATCTACCAGACGCCGGTATAAGGAGGTGGCTGATAGAAGACGTTTATCCGGTCCTGATTGGAGGGAGGGAGAGCGGGTCTGGTTGTCCACCAGATATTTGCCGAGATGGGTACACCCAACCAAACTAACCCCCCGGTTTATCGGACCTTTCAAAATAATCAAGAAGATTAACCCAGTGGCTTATAGATTACAACTTCCCAAGTCCATGTCTCGAATACACCCAGTCTTTCACTCCTCCCTCTTCCGGCTAGTCGATTCAAGCACTCCTGTTAGAAAGGCTACCGGGATAGCGAGTTATCCCCAGGCTATACCCGAAGAATATGAGGTGTCTGCCATATTAGATTCCAGATATCGTAGAGGCAGATTGGAATACCTTGTGTCATGGAAGAACTATCCCAGTTCGGAGGATTCTTGGGAACCCAGGTCATATGTACATGCTCCTAGACTGTTAAAATGTTTTCACCGAACACATCCGGGGAAACCCGGAGGGGTAGGATCTGGAGGGGGGCATACTGTCACGCACGGCAGTCGCGGCCGCTGGCGGTTGTGGAGACGCTGGCGCTGGGGCGGCCATTGATATGGCCGCTATGCAGCTGCACGTTCTCCAGCTGTGGTCTAGCTGCTGCCGCGGCCGCTGGCGGAGGTGGAGACGCTGGCGCTGGAGCGGCCATTGTTATGGCCGCTACGCAGCTGCACGTTCTCCAGCCACGGTCTAGCTTTCCGCCGTCGGATCAGCGGCGCACTTCATTACGAGCGCCAACCCGGAAGCCCGCGCGTTGCAACCTATTCACGTTAGGCTTCCGGGTTGGTACGCTCTAGTGCCTTTCTCCGTGTTCTGTTCCTCTCTCGTTTCTTTCTCCTGAGTACGTTCTGCATTGCCCTTTCGTCCTCTCCCTTACCTCTCAGGCTCCCCTTTTCTTCAGCAGTCCTTCTGTTTTGGCTACCATATTGGCTTCAGCAGTTCTCCTTTTCTTCTCTGTCTGTTGGGTTCCATCACCCCCATCCTACCTTCGTTCTGGAAGGAATTTCGTTCCGTTTGGGAATCCTTCAAATCATTTCTGACCTGGCATCCTGTTATCCAATCCAATCGGAAGGGGTTTTTTGTGCCTTGTGGCTTTTTCCCCTTCATTGGTCTGCCCCGGTTCGGGGGCCCCCCTAGGCCCCGAGTCAGAGGGGCAGGGTGGCTTCCTCTCGAGGCAGACCCCATCTGCATTCCCGAGAAGAGGCTCTGAGAAGAAGGAGATTTGGACTCCAAACAGAAGAAGAGACAGCAGGTGAGCAGGAGGGCATAAGGGTCACTGTGGATAGTGGTGAGGAGTCGAGTAAACCAGGGAGCCATTGTGACAACTAGCTACTAGCTCTAACAAAGAGTTCAAATTATTTTCCCTTTCCCAAGCCCCAGGAGTGAAGCTGAGAATAGAGGATTTGTTTAATTATATCCAGATGTAGACCTGTGGAACTAGAGTGGAATGTGAATGGCAGAGCGAGGTAGGGCTGCACCCTTCCTGAAGGACAAATCCATGGGAGCCAGGTTAGAGCTCCCAAGCTGCCAACGTGCTCAGTTTAGATTTAGGCACTTGCGCACATGGGACAATTGGCGTCCTATTTGAACTGCCAGGCAATTAAAAAAAGGTACATACATCCATCAGCATTGGCCCGATTGATGTGCTCCTTGAGAGAGCAAGGAGGTGTACCCCGGATGGGCAACTGATCACGGGGGAGCAAGGAGCCGACATGTATTTTCTCCCTCTGTTCCCACAGGCCATCCCCACCATCACCAGGCAAAACCAATGTCAACTACATCGCCCCTCCTCTAAGGCATTGACCCCACAATGCAGCAACCTCGCCCCATCAGCCTCATCAACACCCCCTCACCGTCCACAACACGGAAGTTGATGCTCACCAACATACGCTCATCTATCACCCATGCAGCAGAAATCTCCAACCTCATCACTACACACAACCTTGACGCCATCTTCATCACTGAAACTTGGCTGACACCCACCTCCACCCACATCCTAGATGTACTTGTTGTCCCCAACAGCTACAGCATTCAACACAGAGACAAGCCGAAAACCACAGGAAGTGGCCTAGCAGTCTGCACAAAACCTTCCATCTTATCTACAGACCACCCAAACCCAACAAATACCTTCATCAGATACTTCACCGACCTGGTTACCACCATGTCCCTCACACATGCAAACACCACCTTCCTAGGCAACTTCAAACTTCCTTGCAACAAGGTCACCAAACCAAAGAATGAAGCTCTCCTCAACCTTCTCAACACCCTTAGCCTCACACAGCACACAGCACATGAAATACCCAACACACACGAAAGGGAACATCCGCAACCTAATCATCACTGCACTGTCTTCCCTCCACTACAACTCTCTTCTCCTGCTTGACTGGTCTGATAACCTAGCTGTGCCTTTCAACATCCTGCATACTACCCCAGTCAAGCACTCTCAGCAAAAACCCAGCAGAAAAACCTTCAGATCCTTTAAGAATTTTCCAGTGGAAGCCCTCAGAGAAGACCTTACCAACCTACACCTTATATGGGCCAAACACCCCCAACTGAAATGCGACTGTCTACTGTAAGCACTCAACACCACCCTCTCAGCCTCTGGCAACTGACATGTGCCCCTGAAACAACTAACCTGCAAACTAAAACTGTGAGCACCCTGGTACATGTAAAAAATTCACCCCAGCAAAAGATCAGGAAACATGAGAAAACCTGGCACGCTCCAGGATCCGATCCGACCTGGCGCTCCTCAAGGAACTACGAACAACCTGCCGACAACTAATCAACACAGCCAAGTCCTCCTACTCTCAAAATACCATAGCAGAAGCCAACAAGAAAAGCAGAGCCATCTTCAAAGCGATCAAGCACTGCATCAAACCGCTACCCAACCCTGACATATTACACTCCATTGAAAAATCCACCACCATCAACACCTTCTTCATCGTCAGGATCAGCAGGATTCACCAGCACAAAGATGCCAGCTCTGCATCCACAGACCCACCTCACATCCCTCCTCTGGAAATCTCCACACCCTGGACAACATTCAAGACACTCTTGACAGAGGACCTGGTAGAAACACTGGCTGCCCTCAAAACCACATCGTATATATACGACATCCTCCCAGCATCCATCTTGAAGACCTGCCCTGCAGAAGCTCTCTTTCCCTACCTGGAGATCATCAACCACTCTCTAACTCAAGGCACCTTCCTGTTGACCATAAAAACATGACAAATCCTCCCTCTCCTAAAGAAACCCACTCTGGATCCCGACAACCTACATAACTATTGCCCCATCACCCATCTTCCCTTCTTAGGTAAGATCATCGAGAAAATGGTAGCTGTATAACTGCAGCAACACATTGACACCAACAATCTCCTCAAAACCTGCCAATCCAGATTCAGACCCAGATGCAGCACAGAGACAGCAACCATACAGGTGGTCGATGATGCCCTCAACACATTTAACGATGGCCACCCCATCCTCCTGGTTCTATTCGACCTCTCAGCGCTTTCGACACAGTAGACCACCAAGTGCTTACTGACAACCTACTTCAGTGCATGGGGATCAGCAACCTTGTCCTACGCTGTTTCAAGCACAGCCTCACCAACAGCAAGCAGTTTGTTCAGATGGACTCATCTAGATTGCCAATACTGATTCGCCAGGCCACCAACCTCTGGGCACAAGGCCCTCCGCCTAGCCCAGTTCTGCATCCTACTATGCACATCTACAGCAGACCAGCCTACTGATGGATGTCCATCTAGGCAGTTCTGCATTTCAAGGTTACTTTCTACACCTCTGCGCCATCGGATGAGAATCCTTCTTTCTCTTTGTCCAGGTCAGTGCCTCTCTATCATAAGCACAAGGGTAGCGTAGATTCCATACACTCTACACCTTCTGGGGGTTTTTAACTTTCACTCTAATTTAATTGTTTTTTAGAACATGCCAGTGTCTTAGTTTTTATTAAGAAGAACATTCTTACTAATAACGTCCTCACTTAATCCCTCCACCTAGGGAGCACCGGTCAAGGCCCATGAAGAAGGCTCTTTATGCCGAAACATCATGGGACAACACATTGGTTGGGCTAACTACCCCGGTCCCGCCACACCTTCTGATCCACATCTAGAAGTAGACCTAAGACTTGGTTACCTCCCAGTATCCATTATATCATGGACATAACAACTAGGACGTACTTGTGAAGATTAACCTTAGCTCATTGTTTTCCAACATACCACCTAAGTGTTCTGACTACTACATCCTTGTTAACCATCTAAATGCTTTGTTATTACACGAGGGTTACATGATCTAAATGTAATTATTGTAAATGGTAACCCTGGCAGAATTTATTGCTGAACAAGTGACTTGCATTCTTCTGTGTGTATGAGCACTTTTATGTTCATTTATAAGGAATTTGAACCAAGTATTATGTCTGTTTTCTCTGTTCTTTCTGTTCTCTTATAAAAGGACTGCCAATTATTGGGCAGGTGATTTTACATAAAAAACTAAAAAATACTATGGGAATTTACACCCAAGTTGACTGGGCATTAACTAAATAAATATGTTAGCAGTCACTGTATATGTGTTTTCTTGTTCTCATTTTCATTAAGCATGAATATACAGCTCCATTGAGACTTGGTCTGTTAAATGTTTTATCTTTGTATTTAAAATGAATACAGAGGTACAGAAAATGTTGTTGTGGTAGGACGCCACCCTTATGTTTCAATACAGTGCATACTTGTAGCTCAACCCCTGCAAGACCAAATACCAACTCCTCACCAACAACACCGAACAGCCAGGAATACAGACCTGGCTATAAACCATGAATTATGAGGTCTTCAAACCCGACCTCACCTCCTGCACCGAGTACCTCGTGTTCCACATCGTACAAAAGTCAAGCCCTACCTCACTCCGGACACCCTTAGATCCAACATAAAAGCACTGATCCTATCCCACCTGGATGGGGTAATGCGCTCCTCGAAGGCCCGCCATTCTCCCTTGTGCTCCTGAGAAGTGTCCTAAATGTGGCTGCACACCTCATCAGGGGTTTACACAGATATGACCACATCACCCTGGCCCTCATTAACCTTCACTGGCTCCCAGTGCACACACAATAAAAAAAAAAAAAAAATAATAATAATAATAATAATAATAATAATACTAATAATATTAATAATAATAATAATAATAATAATAATAATAATAGGGGCAATGCAGTAAATCACCTTCAAGTCTTGCTGCATCATCTACAAGGCATTTGCCCTCAAGTCACCCTGCTACCTCATGGAGAAACTCAGCATCTCCGCCGGAAAGCGCACCACCAGACACCAGGACACGTGCAGACTTGAAATCAGCTGCTGCAAAAAGGAGAGGACCAGAAAACAACCCGTCTCTGCCTATGACCCAAGACTATCGAAACTCTTCCCCATCAGACTTGCCCCCACGCTCCTACAATTCAGAAAAGAACTTAACACCCACATTTTCAAGGAGTCTCTCCTTCTCAACACCTAGGCCACCAAGTGTTGGCCCCTGGCAGCACCTGACTCGCTTGAAGCCCCTGCCTCTCTCTTCCCTGCCACCCGGTACAGCTGTACCCCTCCTCTGTGTGCTTCTGTAATCTACCCCACACTGTGTATCTATTCTGTTGTTACCTCTTAAAAGCACTCCGTTTTGCATTTGTAATGTTGTACAGCTTTGTTATGTATCTGTATTGGTGTATACCTCTGTAAAAAGGAGCAGAACATCCCATGATTTAAGATACCAAGAGCAAGAGGTGATGCCCACAAATATAGTCCATAGTTGGGGAGGCAAGGTTGAGGCTCCTGCATGTCTGGTATCAAGAGGAGTTCACTATTATTTCAAAGGGCTAATTTAACCTCAGAGTTGTCCAATGAGCTCATGCTAATGATCAGGTGCACACCATTTGACTAGACCGATGGGGCGGGTAACAGTTTTGGTGAACTCGCCAATTCAGTAGCTAGGAACCAAGGTTAAGGAAGAGGGGCACCACATGTAGATTGGGGGTAAATTAGGATGTGGCCAATCAGTCAAGGGAGTATAGGGGACTGGTAATATGTATACAGGTGGTAACCAATGAGGGTGGGAGAATAACACTGTTTATTGTTTACATCAGGATGATTTCTTTCCTTAAAAACCTTGTGCTGGCTTTGAACGAACAGAGGGCTTTCTGTCAGTTTGTTTGAACAAGACCTCTGATACCATTTTTCTTTTTGTATACTAAATACATATGTTTTTCCTTGCAAAGCATTGCACTGAGGCTTTTTCCCTAGAGGAGTGTTTTTATTGTCTGGTTGTCTGTAGGGCCTGCCATACTCTACCCAAGGGTTCATCCATCACCCCCTCTCACTTCTTTTCTGGTGGAATTGTAATTGTTGTTCCTGTGCCCACAATGACTTCTCAGGCCTTATGCCAACTGGCATACCCTGCAAACTCTGACTATCTTGGGTTGCTCCCCCCACTGCTCCGTAATAATGTATTAGTACATTTATTACTCTTTTGTTGTCTCTGCTTCTTACTCATAGTCCAATTAAGGATTTCTCCATTATCACCACTGTGGTTGTTAGGCCTGTGTGCTGCAAACTCCCAGATTATAAACAATCCTTCCTTGCTGCCTCTCCTTCTGCTTCTATTCCATTGATTCACTGTTTCAGACAGCACAGTAACCCAGACCTGAGAAATTCGTTTTTGTCCACACATAGCTCCAATTTTTCCAATCATTGTTCCTTGGATCTGCCCTCAGATTTGAAAACACTAAACCTGCTTCCCCAGTCCAACACAGGAATATTCCAGTTCTATGTGATCTTACCGACCACAATTACAGAGTGGTAAATTTAATCCTGGACAAAACACATAAAAAGACCACCCTTTTAAAGCCACCCCAACCTCATCCCGACCCATTTTAACCCCTTACCCCACTACACTTTATATATATTTATTTAACCTTTTCAGTGTGTTTCTGTGTTATTGCCCACTATGTTTTGTTTCCAAAAAAATGACTGGATAACGAATATTCTTTTCAATGGACTTATAACCATCCATATAACTTATATTATCATCTCTCGACCTATCATCTAGCAGGTCACATACAAGCAAACCTATTACTGTGACAAATGTACCTCTGTCCTGCATTAGTACTGGGGTGAGTAGAGGCTAAAGCAACTACTCAGCCCTCACACTTCTACTGAACAAGAGTAAACCCAATCATAAAGGTTAAACGGGCCCAATTAAGAGAGAAACTTCCTCTGCCTTTTGTGGGAACATTGGCTGAGGCAAGGCTACACTCTCAAGAGGGTTGTGAATGTGTTTCAGTAACAACCCAAACAGCAAAATATAACAGTGAAGAAAAAGGGATTTCCAATCAAGGATCTATACAAATATATATACCTTAATTAAACATATTGTTGGGATGAACATCCAACATCCCACCCGTGAGAGAAAATCTGAAACTAAGGAAACCTTTAAAACACAAGTTGGAAACCACACCAGGGGCCAGAGGCCCAGACAGGATGCACGATACATGGACACTTCCGCCATCCTCCTTCGATGTGAGACAGTAGCTAGCAAGACACACACACACACATGCACTTATATGTAGGCTTTAGGTCACGAAGAATGATGGCAATGACAAGTAACATATAGGCAAATGTTAGGCTTAACCACACATGCACACAAGTAAGCAAAACCTAAGGCTCAAGGAGAGCTTTGAGTAGTCACATTAGCATTTAGTAGAAACACTGAAAGATAGTAAATATAATACATGACATACATATATTTAACATCTCTTAGGTGTGTGACACAGAGTAGGCCTCAGAATAACAATAGTTTTATGAACCATTTAAATGTACTAGGCCTAATCCGTGGTTAATTCCACACAGTAAAGTGCATTTGGTTCAGCCCATACAAAAGAGACACACAGACAAGGTCAGTGGCCTAGATGCAGGGTGTAAAACCATGCTGCGATTGGTCCTCAGTATTATGTGAAGTTTTTTCACAGGCACAGAATGAGAAAGCATGATTTAATCTGATATTGCAACTATGAGCAGACCCCATGTGCGGAAGAACTAAAAGCTGAATAGGGTTTGGTTACGAATAGGAAGGTTTAGCAAGGTCCCATACATCTAACGAATGAAACATAAAATCAATTAAGTTTCTGCCCATGTTCTTAGAGACTAACAAATGCAAGTCCACAGTTTGGTGAGAACGAGACAACGTGCAGAGGCGTGCACAATACAAAGTCACTTAGACAGCAGACACACACTGCCCCCCGTGGGAAAGTATTCACTTGGGAGCCAAGCAATAGCATTAGGTGACTTAAGCACTTCTTACCAAGAACATAGAGAGGTAGTTAATTAAGGTTGTTGAAACCAAGAGATACATCAATAATGTATGAATATAACACATAGGCCCTCATTCTGAGGTTGCTGCTAGTCATGGCGCCACTAGCGCCATGATTAGCACCAATACCGGTACCGCCACCGACATGATGGTATGGGGACTTACCGGTCCATTCCGCCCTTTGTGGGACCGGTTAGTCCCCATTTGAAATGCCATTCCCCATTCCCATTTGAGCCCCCATAGCGCTCAATGGGAAGGGGGAAGGCGGCAATAACGGTACCGCAAATTAAGGAAGGACCTGCAAAGGGACCTCAGAATAGGGGGCAATGTTTCCAAGAATAAGTTGCAACATTAACTGCAGGTTGAGCAGTCACACGGGTGAGAACGGTAAATTGGTGCCAACTTTTAGCTCTCATTGGGAAAGGATGCAAAGTATTATTTTGTGTTGCCACACTGTTCGCACCTCACAATTCTATTGGTCACCAATGACCGAAGCAGCCGACCACAGGATAACCAGAGGGGCTGCACCAATCAAAGTCAAGTATATGAAGCATTTTAACATGTTAACTGTCCAATTAAATTCATGTGAAACTAGATCATCCCACCATAAGATCATGACCATGAGGTAGTAATTAGAATGGTCAGGAGGGATAGGATAGGCCTACAGAAATAGCCACTGTATAGAATTACCTATGGAGCAACCAAGACTATCCAATCAGTGAACATGATTTTGAAAGTTTTCTGAAACAATGTCACTCCACTTCTCACTATGAATCTAGCAATTTTGTGATGTTATTTGAATAATTTTGATTGTTTCCAGCTGCGGTTTCATGCAATAAACTTTTGCTTTTCTTGCCCTTTTCATTGGTTCATTGCATTACTTTTATCATATTGATTGTTGTGCCTTACCTTACAATACCATATGCAATAAGAACCAAATAGAACATACTACAAACTCCACCCCTGTAGAAAGAACATGTGATATGCAAAATGTCAAGATGCAGCACTCTGGATAATGAGATATGGGGGAAAAAGGCAATACAAACCTTAAAAGGTATGTTCTTGAGTTGCACATGGAATTAATGTGACCTAGCAAGCCCGTAGGGCCCAAAATGGACCATAAGAGCAGTTATTAGAAACAAATACTTTTGCAGTGTCTTGTGGTATCACAATGGTGAAACTGGCTTTTCAGCGCTGTTTGTCAGTTCAATTTGGTTCAATATGTGGCAGTGGTGGTAGTCCAGCGGCAAGCAGATGTTGAGGCAAGGTCAAACTAAAGGGCGCTGCATTTTGAATCATTACTCGAGAGATGCTGGTCATGGGGATCATCAGGTTCAGTTCGATGGCTGAGGTTCGACACTAGTTGAGCTGATGTTAGGATGCACAAGAGGAGTCGATTTGATGCTGTGCTTGAAGGTTGTGGTTGGTTCAATCATTGACTTGTCTGGCGATGAAGAAGCTGAAGGTTCAAACAGTGGTTTGAGTGTTGCACGTGCAGCAATGCCTCGTTTTTCATGCAGAGACAATGACGTGCTTCAGCTGGCACTTTGCAGCAGCAAACTTGTTTGACCATGTGGGACAGCAGTTGGAAGATCAGCGATTACCAAAGGCAGCAACTTGAGGGTTCTGTTGGTTTCAACAGGGTTGAACAGGCTCAAATCATGGTTCACATCAGTTTGCCAATGAAACTGCAGGAATCCTGGCCAGTTACTCTGTATCTGTGACCCCGATTCCAGAGTCTCAGGGTCAAGAGTAGCCCTTTTCTTTGGCTCCCAAACATGGCAGACGCGAACAGACACTGGCAGGACTCCATCAGAATGGTGAGTTCCTGGGTAGCAGTGTGACTGGCACAAAGGCAGGCCTTTCCCCAACAGTAGGTCATCCCCCATTTACTCTGGACATAGAGGACAGAGCTTGCCTTTGCCTTGAACTACCTGCCTCTAACTCACAAGTGGAAGACTGTGGTAAGGAGTGCTCTCCCAACAGTGTCCAAACGCAATCTTCTTCTTCTTGAAGTCCAGAGACAATTCAAACAAGGAGTGGGAGACCCCTTATTTTAAAGACAAATGTCTACAGGTGTTTGGACAAGAGCAAGTCTGTTTTAAGGGTTCAATCCTTGTTTCTGGAACAAGTGGACTTTGCCTTCTGACAACAGATTCAAAGTGCTTAGTGATAAAGGCAGTGGAGAGGACAGGAAGGAAGAGGGCTATAGAGAGAAAACACGATGGCAGAACATTCCTCTAGCTGGTCTGAGCTCCTTCTGCCCAAACTGATCCCATATCTTCCCTTGACAATAGCATCAAAAGCCCTTTTGGTGTGCAGCACCCTGGTGTGAGGCTAGTTCTTTTGTGAAGGGTGTGCCCTTTTATTTCAGTTCCCAGGACAACTTCCTGTGGAGCGCCTGTCACACTGGAGAGGGTGTAAACTGCACTTTCAAAGGAGCAAAGACAGCCAATCACCAGGTTTAGAGTCTTGCTGGGAGCAGCAGAGACAGCATTGCTGGGGGGAATATACATAAATCTTAGAAAGCTGTGCTCACAGGAATAACACATGTGTAACATAAATGTGCAGTGGCTTGGATAATTATGAGAGATACTAGCCACCATACCTTGACCTCAGCTGTGGTTTATATTTACAGTTTAAAGTGCCAACAGGATAAGAACTCACATAGTGATGTGGCTTATGGGAACAGGGTTGCATGTCTTAAATGCAGCTGCAGTGCTGCATAGACTTGGATGTCACTGCAGCTGTCAAGAGTGCCCCATATGGCCCCTGAACCTGCTCTGTGCCACTTGAGAGCAGGCGCTGCAGATTAGGGTATTGATCCAGCAGGCCACATGTATACACTATGCTTTTGGCATAAATCTTGGGAAAGGGGATCTGATTAGCATATTACACGTTCTGAGATAGAATTATCTACATAATTTTATTTTATCTTTATATAAAAAACAGAAATGTGTGGATATGTGTGTTTGTCTGTTGAAAATGTTCAGCATACTTCCCACATGCTACAAACCTGAAATTTGGATTTCGGAAGCTTCCATGGAATAGACAATATACCTTTTTCGGATGTATTTATTTTTCAAGAGGTCTGCAATCCTTATCCCTGCCATATGGCTCTTTGCACGGTAGTTCTGCCATAGTTCTACATTCATTGTTCCTAAAAGTTCAGCAGTTCATGAAAATTCCAGCTATTCATTGCTCCTAAACCTTTCGCAATATCATCATTCTAGCTGATTTTAGCAACACTCACTTTTGAAGTCATGCGGGTGACACAATACAGCGCTTTTGTAGTAATGCAGGTAACAGGAAATAGTGCATGTCTCTTCAATAGTATCTGCAATGATGTTGTTAACCCCAACGTGGCAAATCTCTCATGACAATTACAGAAACTTAATTTCCCATGGAAGTTGATGAATGTGTGCCATCTGAACAGTATGAAGCTTACATGGTTCAGGTCTACTCGTGAAGGTACGGCACTTCACACTTACATGCTTCAGCCCTGCACGTACTGTGGGATGTATTGACCCACTCTGTTATACTATGCGGCCTCACTCTGCTATTTATGGTATGAGAAACAGCAAAATGGCGTCAAAATTCTTGTGCTCGCCGAAACCTCCAAAACCACGTTTTTCAACACACAAAAAGATGGCTGCACAACCTGCCACCCATGGTGCATGTGTGGTGAAAGAGAGCACACGCTGCAGAAAAAGTGGCAGTCGGCTCCATGACACGTGAACATGGGGTACCGAGGGAGCAGCAGCGCTTTGCCTGTGAAACTCCAAAATTCGCCTGTAAATGACATTTACTGTGCTGCTGAAACTTCAAAATGTCTGTACAAAACACTGTCCAAAAGACTCAAAATCTTGCTTGGCGCTAAAATCCATTTAATCTAATGAAGCACTGGGAATGTACAAGCCCTGAAATGTTAAAAGCAAAACATTTTCTCAGCAAAACCGGATTGCCTCTGAATGACAGCTCCTGTCAAAAGTCTGCATGCGGCCACACTGGGCTACCTGTAAGTGACAGTGCCTGTCAAATGGGCTCTCCTGATTAAATTTAAAGTTGTCTAAAACTAAAGATCTGCCGGATTAGCAAATATAAAAGGACTGTTGCTGAAAGGAACACTGATCTCAGTTGTTTTGATCCCACAGGTTTAAATCTAGGAATGTAATGTATCTGTGTAATCTGATGCAACAAGTTTGTTTTGTGCTGTTTTTTAAGTCAAGAAATTAAGAATTTAGCTTAGGCTGAATGGGCGTGCAAGAAGATGAAAAACAGGTTTGCACCCAAAGGGAGAGCATTCCTTTCAGCAGATGCTCACTGACATATGATAATTTTGGGGTAGGACAGACTTTTGTGTGCAGCCAGGGGCCGAACAATGGCAAATTCTCCAGGCCAGTAAATGGACAGGTGAAAAGGTTGTAAACCAGACTTGCAGAAGTAAATCCCAAAGGTGGGGGGCTGCTCCTTGACTCCAGAGACTGAAAGGCAGACCATTTGCTGCTAAGAATATGTGATGAACATTTTTTAGAGACTTAGAACTCGGTATCAGAAGTGGTGAAAAATATAAAAAGGGCAAAGCTGTTACTCTAATTTTTGGCCCTACATTTCAAAATGTGGAGGAACTATGTAGCATGTTCTGAACAGGAATGGCAGTATATGTGGTTTTATGGGAACTATATTTATGCTAGAATTGTTAAACTTTGCACATACATTCCTATGGTAAACATGCATATTTGTGTAAATTTGGAGAAAGTTTGGAAAAAATGTTCACGGAGAAATTGACAAAATGCTGCAAAAAGGCGAAACAAGGTCTCACAGCTGTGGGATGTTGATGAACAGATATTCTATAAAATATGTGATCCTTGTATGTGATTTTCATAGAGGTCACACATGTATAAATATGTATTTAGGACAAAATTCAATTTTGATACTAGTGGATAGGGGAGGTTTCTAAGGATTGTAAAAACCAAACCATAACACTTGACATCATCTGTCCTTGATCCAATCACTCGGCTGCAAGGCGGAGAGAGGCTCTGATCCAATCCCATTTCACAGGGGCAAGCTTAGTTAAGCCGGCCCATACACCAATTTTTGTGATGTCATTGGAAAGGATAAATAGAGACGGCTACAACACACAGACACTCTCTCTTCTGATTCCAGCGAAGCAATCTGATCCAGCATTAAACATCCAGCCTTTAAACATCCAGCCTTTAACATCCTTCCAGATCCAGATGCCAAGAACCAGGCCAAGCAGTAGCTGAGCCATTTTCAGCTAGGCCTCAATTAATCCTGAACTAATCCTTACAACCCAGTGGAGCGCTGTGGTGTAGGGAAGCATACTGAAACTATATGGCTGGCTACCATAAATGCTTGCCTGATGAACTCGCAATCACACTGAATTGAAATATCCAGAAACAAGAAGGGCAGATCCGGTGTAGTTCCGGTGACCGGCCTAGCTGATCCAGTCCCATTCGTGATGTGCTGTCTTTCCCTGTCAGACCTGATCCATTCACCAGAATCCTGACGGGCCAAAAATCTTAAATCCCAGTGGATTGTGAGTATTAATAGGACGCTAGAGAACTATTGTATACCTTGTTTTTTTTATTTCACCCTAAATCTCTGAACTACCCTTACCTCCATAACCAGTAACATTGTCAAAATGTTTAGTGCTATCTTATTCTGTCTATTTGCTAAAGCACCATTTTCATAGTCATTTTTATTTGTGTAACTCTCATCCAAATATTCCACTTCGAGTGTGTGGGCTGGTTCCGCCGGGGAAGGTTCTGGGGATCTGTTAGTGAAGTCATGAATCAGTCTCAGAGCTTACTGCGGCCCAACTTTGTTGTCTAGTCTGCATGCTCTAGTCTTGAGTAGAAGCATAAGGCATATTTTCTGGTTTTGAACTGAAGTTTTTGTCCAAATTTGTGTCTTTACTTCCGAAAAACATCTTTCACTAAAACCTCCATAACTCCCTCAGTTTTAAATATAGAAACGAAATTTCAATTCCTACTGATACCTAACATCCTTAGCTACACCACAACCTAAAACAGTGCGGAACAGTGTGATTGACCCGTTTTTATCAAAAAATCGCATAGTCAAAGTTTGCAGCGAATTTACATTTGCAAATGTTTTACACGTGTGAATTGCCTTTAAATTATTTCCCACTTGGCCTTTTGGATTCCAAATGTTTTCTTTTGATTAAATCATTGCTTATGATTGTTTACATCTGTTCAAAGCGGCTCCCGTAGATGTTTATAATAATTTAAGCATTTTTGACCAAATTTAGTGTTTTTGCTCAGCCAGTTTCAAAGCCATGCTGGCAGTTGAAAAGTCGAATCCGTTTTTCTCTTGTGTTTAAAGGGGAAAGGTGGGAGTGATATTTGGTTTGTTCTGTATTATTCCAGAGTACCTGCTCTCTCCTCACATCTATTTTAAATGCCTATTGGTGCGTTGAGGGGTTTTGCAGGGGGAACCTCTAACCACAGTGGTATCTGTTCCAAATAACCCAAAATTATTCTTTTCTGTGCTGCATTCTTTTTGTGTTCATTACCTGATTCCTAGTGCATTAAAGATATTATTCATTGTTCTTGACACCCATTGGTGATTGTTATTACCTATTAAAAATATATTGTGATTTTAAATTCTAAATAAATAAATATTTACCTTTGCAAACTAGCCTGATTCCTGGTTAAGTGTAACCTGGGGGTATTTTGAGAAGGGTGTGATATGAGTGGTATATCATTCAGAATATTGAATTTATAGATAAAAATAAATAAGGGTTTCATTTGCGCACTACATACTGGGCGGGACTTGGGTGTGCGCCTGATTGAAATCACTTACAGTACGCCACATATGTTGAGGTTGCTGCTGCTTGTGACACAGATAATGTTGCTGTACAATCTCGATGCTTCAACTCAAAGTAGCTGGAGCCGATTTACAGGATTCATGCTTTTCTCATGGTCAGCTTTATGTGGCTTGCTCCAGAGTTGGAAACAAAGAGAATTTGTTCATACTACCTCCTACATTAACGACCAGCAATTTTGTCTACAAACAAGATTGGTTTAGTTCATTAAATACGTTTCAAACTACGACTGAAGTAGGAATTACTGTGAGAAGCATGGACACACCGGCTAGTCTATGTATATACAAAAGGAAAATGTGTGGATATGTGGGTGTGTCTGTTTGAAATGTTCGTCATACTTTCCAACATGCTACAAACCTGAAATTTGGCATATGGGTAGGGTCCATTGTGTAGAGAATGTAAAATGTATAAAATATACATTTTTTCTAATTTTCTTTTTTTAAGTGGTCTGAAACGCTTGGAGTTGTGTGTGTGTCCGCTTGAAATGTTCAGCATACTTTCCAACATGCTACAAACCTAGACAATCTAAAATGTATACAATATACATTTTTCAACAACCCAATATTCTACAGAACAGAAATGTGGCATGTGGGTAGGTTTCATGGCGTAGACAATTTAAAACATATAAATTATAAATATACCATTGTCTATTTTTCTGTATAAGAATTACTGTGCGAAGCACGGGTACAACTGCTAGTTAAATAATACAAATAAAAAAACAGGCTTCTACACCCTTGCCAGATGGCAATTCCTCACAATTACCCAGTGATGTTTTGCTGTGGGTCAATACAGTCAGGCTTTCAACGGTATTCATATGAGGACTTGGCTCCATAGGGAAGCCCTCATATCCACTCTGCAGGAGGAACACTTTTGGGAAGAAGCCTTCCGTTTTTCTTCCTCACTCTGCCCATCATAACTTATCTCATCTCCCAATAAATAGAGAGTGTATTTTCTTAGGGGCCGTCCGCAATAGAGCTTCACAAGGTTCTTCTCTATTTGGCATCTAATTGGGGAACAAAATACCTACACCAAGAGTCCACCTAGTCTGCAGCCCTTGTTACTT
Organism: Ambystoma mexicanum; assembly: GCF_040938575.1. Classification (NCBI taxonomy): domain Eukaryota; kingdom Metazoa; phylum Chordata; class Amphibia; order Caudata; family Ambystomatidae; genus Ambystoma; species Ambystoma mexicanum. Next base: position 1,047,839,267 of record NC_090924.1, read on the forward strand.
AATGGTATGAATGCACACATAGGTCGTAGTATAAATGATCTCCATTGCACACTAACCATAAATAATAATGAGGGTATGTGAACATCTGTAAGAGCTCTCTCGGGGACCAGCATCCATAGGGTAGCAAACTCAGCAAAACAAAAAATGCTCACTTACAAAACACGTTTCTATGATATACAACAGTCCAACATTGAAACCATGATATGCTCCACAATTGTATTATTCTGTCACTTTAAAAATAATGAGAACATCCAAAAAACGGAAATAATTTGTCAGAGGGTCGCTTTCAGTGTACAAAAGCTGAGCAAAGACCTACAGTGCAGGAATGTAAATCCAAAAACAGAACGATCCGAAATTTCTAAGTTAAGTGTAATATCAAAATCAATAAAATAATGGAGATTCAGAATAAAACCAGTCCGCAAAATATACAAATTATTGCAATGTACAGAGTAAAACACAGCTAACAGCAAGAAAATCGGGTGAGCAGTGCTTCATTGTTGAAAGGAAGATGTGATACCGCCTTAAACAATCCCACAAAGTGTTCAAATCCTCCATGGGGCCACTCGTCACGAGTTTGAGGAGTGTATTTTCTTGCACTCCTCAGTTTATCAGTGAGACGACAACCTGATTTCTAATTCCATTTTGGTACTTGATCTCCAAGGATAATGACCACTCTGATGTACTGTATTCACAGTATTAACAACCTGTGTGGCACAATTCCACTGAATTATACCTTCTCTGAGGAGACAGTCTGTCTTTGCGCCTGCACACGTTGTGCTGTAGACTGTTGTAGACCGCTGGTGGCTCCCCTGAGCAGGGCATTTTGCTGTGCGTATCTCATATGCCAATTTATTAAAGAGCACACACAGCATGCCTCCCAAACCTCTGCTTCTACCTGGCCCTAACAATGATGGTGAATGGGGCCAATGCCAGGGAAAAGGAAGTGCTGGTGACCACATTTATTGTTGTGTGGGGGTCTAGTTGTTGTGGGCAACGTGAGCGTCATGACTGTCTCATGACGCTCACGTGCCCAGTTAATAAAAGGGGCTCTGCTTGCGCTGCGAGGGCAGAGCAGCAGAGCCCCAGGAAGTGGCAACTCGTGTCTGTGCTTATTGTGTGTGTAGGCCTGCCACGTGGTTGTGGCCTTGTGTGTGCGGCGCGGCCCGAGTGCCAACGGAGCCGCGACCGCTGGGGACCAAGGGGTGCCACCCCCTCACGTCGGATCCTGCACCCGGTGATACCGGGCGCCGCAGGGTGCCTCCCTGCCCAAAGGCACGCTGGCTGTCCGCCGACGTGCACACCGCCGTCGGGTGATCCCGACGGCATCAGAGGGCTGCCCCAGAGACCGGAGGCAGCCCCCCAACACTGGCGACGCTGGTGCGTGCGGCGGGCGAAGTCGTGGACCCGCGCGCACGGCCGCAGTCGGCGGCCGTGTAAGGACGCACGGAGCGGCCCTCCAGCCGTAAGGAGGCAGGGCCTGGAGCTCCGACCCGCGGCAACGGCACGGAGCGGGGAGACCAGCCGCTGAACACCCGGGCTGCCACGGGTGAAAACCTTAGTTTAAAAAAAAAAAAAAAAAGTGAGGTTTCCTTTCCTCGCAAGGAGGAAAAAGGAACGTGGCCTGGAGTGCTCGCCCACGGATTGTGGGAAGGGCCTCATCAACGGCCTGTGTTTCCCCGAGCACTGACAGGGAGGAGCGAAGGAGGCGTGGCCCACGGGTGAGCCCCACGATCGAAAGGGGGCGGGGGCCCGGTCCCTGTCTCGTGTGCGGAGCCGGTAGGAAGGATCCCCATGCCCGGGCCTCAGCGGTGAGTGGCCTGCTCGAAGAAAAGGGGACAATAGCCCCTCCACAGGCCGCATTTGTGCCACGCCCGAGGGTAGCGGCTCCACCAGGAGTGCTTGTGCGCCCTCTAGGGTGCCAGAAGAGGAAGGTCCTTAAACAAGGGTGTAGTCACCGGGAAACGGGCAGTGCCCCCACAGGCCAAACCGGTGTCAAGCCCTGGGGTTGCGGCTCCACTTGGAGTGCTCGTGCGCCCTTGGGCAGGGAGGACGCCAGGCACCCATCGACAGCTACCTGAGCCTGCCAACGGCAAGTGCACACCAACACTGGTGATTAGCGGATGACGTCCTCACCTGCCAACAGCATGTCGGACGATGAAGGGGTATGTAGGGGTCAGTTGGCACCAGTACCCCATTTTGACATCCTCAGTGCGCCGACAAGCCTGGGGGCCCGGTGGGTGGCCTGGGTGGAGAACCTGGAGTTGTACTTCGAGGCAATGGAGATCAAAGACGCCGCCAAACGCCCGACACTCCTATACTCTGCCGGGCTGGCTGTCCAGAGACTGTTCAAGACACTAAAGCCCCAAAATCAATCGTACGGTGCAGCCGTCGCAGCCCTGAATGAATACTTCAGACCCATGGTCAACAGGGACTATGAGAGGTTCAGGATGAGGTGTGCGAAGCAGGAGGAAGGGGAAAGCCTTGATGCATTCCACGGGAAGCTGCGCGGCATTGCACTGGGCTGTGACCTGGGGAACTTCGAGGAGGATGAGATCCGGGCGCAAATCATCTGTGGCTGCAGCTCCACCAAACTGCGCAAGCAGGTTCTGAGGGACCCAGCGCTGACCCTTGATCGAACGCTGGAGCTTGGCCGGGCCCAGGAACTGGCAGAGGTGCGGGCCTCGGTCATGGACTCCTCCAGAAACCAGCTAAAGATGGAGGTCCCCACGCAGCGAGTGAAGGTTGAGGAGGTGGCGGCTGTCAGCAGGTGGCCAGGAGGAAGAGTGATGAGGAGAGACTGGCCGAAGAGAGACCCCAATGCCACAATATGTCAACAGTGAGGGTGGGATCTGCCTCACCCGCAGGACTGCCCGGCGATGGGACAAATCTGTGGAAGGTGCGGGAAAGGAGACCACTTCGCACAAGTGTGTCTCGCTCCAGCCCCGGCCGGCATGATGAGGGCGTCAGGGGGGAGTGAGGTGAAGGGGAGAAAGACCCCCAAAGTGACGGCGGTCCAGGTGGTGGAGAGTCCCCGAGAAGTACCGTATGAGGTGGGGGAGGAGTTCGAAGAGAATGTATTCTTCTTGTCCTGCAGTGGCACTGAGGGCTAGTTTGATCCCGGAATCTTCTGAGTGGGAGGACCCCGTCATGGGGCCCCATGGTGTGGGGACTGGAGCACACCTGTTTTGTCTTGCGGTGTCAAAAGAAATATGTTTGGGCTGGAGTAGCTGTTAGCTGGTGCGCAGACTGGAATGCACCAAATGTTTGCGGTGGGGTGTCGTTTTTTTTGTTTGTTTATAATAAAGGAGGGATATTGTGTGGGGGTCTAGTTGTTGCGGGCAACGTGAGCATCATGACTGTCATGACGCTCGCGTGCTCAGTTAATAAAAGGGGCTCTGCTTGCGCTGCGAGGGCAAAGCAGCAGAGCCCCAGGAAGTGGCAACTCGTGTCTGTGCTTATTGTGTGTGTAGGCCTGCCACGTGGTTGTGGCCTTGTGTGTGCGGCGTGGCCTGAGTGCCATCTGAGCCGCAACCGCGGGGAACTGGGGGTGCCACCCCCTCACGTTGGATCCTGCGTCCGGTGATACCGGGCGCCGCAGGGTGCCTCCCCGCCCAAAGGCACGCCGGCTGACCGCCGACGTGCACACCACCGTCGGGTGATCCCGACGGCATCAGAGGGCTGCCCCGGAGACCCCCCACTTATCAAGTGCACTGCCTAAAACAGTATACCAATCATAACCTTTTTAAATCTATATACAAACACTACAAATAATACATAATGCAACATTTTAACCATTCTCTATGGTGTCCAAGACTAAATGGTTAATTTCCAATCCAAGCACACATCACGTGGGGCCATAAAAGAGTTAAACCATGCTCCAACCACAGAAGTTTATATTCCAGTGCAGAAAATCAGCGGCTTCACCTGTATCCAGGTACCTCTTCATTGTTGTTACTATCACTGTTACTATCACCTGTAATTGTATACTGTATCACCCCCTCTGTAACCCGTAACTTCCCCTCTGTAACCTGTAACTTCCCCTTAACATGCGCCCGCAAGCCTCTGGGCAAGGCGCGCAATACAAATAAATAAAATACAAAATACAAATACAAAAGCGTCAGCCAGATGCTTGTCTCCAAGCATCTTATGAGAGAGCTAGAAGAAGTAGATATAAAACCCTCAATGTTACATTTAAAAAGTCCTACTCTGCCATTTATATAATTCCGCCTCCACATCTACCCATATTTTACCCCGGGACTGCTGTAGTGGAGTAGGCTTCCAGCTTGGTGCCAACGCATGCCTGTCAAATCATAGGTTAGATGTGAGGTTCTAATTAAATGCTTGCGTGAGGCAATATGAACTCTTATGATTTGGGGGTATCCATGAACACGTCTTGGAAAAGTTGATACACAGGTGGTCTTAGTGGGTGAACTCATCAGGATCTGTCCGCAAATCTCTAATTTAGGATTTCAACCATTAACCATGACTATCGCCATCATTGCTGTTTTGTTAAAACGAAATGAATGGAACTGCAAGTCCCAAAATGAATAAAGGAAAATAGGAGTGGACAAGCATATCCCAAATTGAATGGGAAATGTCGGTATGTGTCGCCTCGCTGGCTTCTGCTGAAATCGTTTGCACTGACAGATTTTTAAAAAAAATCTGTTTGTTGCAATGGAAGCTTGTGGCCATGTGCACTTCAAATGCTTTTAAACAGCACTGAGGCATGACTGGACATCAGACTATTAGGGTAAAATGGGGTAAAAAAATGAACTTGGTTTAGTCAGTTCTTAAATATTTCTAATAGTGCACCCAGCAAACTGAATTGTTATTTTGTACTTGAATATCCAGTGTAGGAATTGTACGTCCAAATCCCTCACGGATTGAAACGTGGTGCCTGCACACTTATCACAGGTAATGCAGCATGTTTATTAATCCACTGAGCTTTGGGTCACAAGATGAGCAGTCAGGTCTACTGGTTAATTTGATCTATTTTAAGAATGTTTTAAAGCTCTTCTATATTCCACAGAGCATAATGTGCTATGCAAGGTCAGCTTAAAATACTAAAAACAATAAGAAATATATATGTTCCTTGAACAAGAGGGGTGAGTTTAGGCTTGTTTCGAAGCACCCTTTTGGGGGTGTTTATCTATAAAAGAACTATGATCGGAGACATAATTATCGATTATAAAATAATTAGAGTTAATTTGGTGGCATCACTTCTTTAGTAATCATAACAATTCTATGGCTGTTCCAAGGTGGGTATTAATGGCCCATCCATTCCTGTTTTTCCATTAGCATTATGAAACTGTAGTTAGGCATGATTCATTGTAAATCCATAATGAAAAGGAACAGCGGGCAAACACAGCATAAGACTACTTTTGTAAAGAAGACATACTACAGATTGCTCAAACACTGAGATAATTTCATATAACCCTAAAAAGACTCATTTACAAATCAATGCTTTTACAAGCAAAATGTAAATATTCAAGGTAGGCTTCAAATATTTCATATTTCTCATGTATAGATCCTTACAATGCACTATCCGCCTTATATAAACCATATATCTACCTTTATGAATGTTGTACGTCAACATTTTCAATTCCTCTCCACAACAAAATAAAATGCATACAGAATCCGTTTTTCTGTTTTATTTAAATATACAAACACTCACCCACCACTGATGTTGAACTACATGCCCTGTGTTTCGCCGTGTTCCTCTATCTCTGCACTCGTGCCTTCTAACACATGAGTACATTCCCAAAATACATGGCAATATGGAACACCTTTGGCTTTTCAAATGCTTATTTCCAATTGACATGAACTAACTGAGAGAAATAAAGATATACATATGCAAAAATAGAAAGGATGAATTGAAGATTTGACATTTAACTTAAAAACAAATAAAATGTCACCCTTATCCTTAAAAAGCTGCACTGGGCACCCGTTAAACACACATCATGAGAGCTTGCATCACCCACAGAGCAGAGACAGTCAAAATACCACTCTACTGCATCAAAAACCGAATGTCTCTGGAGTCCAGTTGACCACTGGAAGCCAAAACATCACCAAAACATCACCAGACTGGAAACAAATAACTCCAAGAGGGATAAACAGTAAACATGCCTTTTCTTTATATAATCCTACTCTACTCTTAATGAAGCTCCTGACGACCCTTCAGTGCAAAGAAAATCTAGCCAATCAATAATTATTTCACTCAACATTACTTCTCCGCCTCCATATTCCTCCATCCTTGCTTCCATTACCCATCCCAGCTCCTCTGCTACCCATGATCCCTACATGCAACCCCACCTGGGTGCATCTTCTATCTACAATAAGGCTTGTATATTGGAAATACCATACATAGATCTATAAAATATATGCTTCCACTAGGCCCATACCAGAAGCCAAAGCATGGTTCTTAGCGTAGGTGAGTAGTACATGGGGCCCCCATTTTAAAGCAAACACATTTTGACAGGCAGCATGGCCTGGGGATATATATTTTACTAACATTATACTTGATAGAATGAAAATAAGGGTTTATTCAAATGAAAAGTCAAGACCTAATTTCAGGGCTGCAAAACACAGTCCTGTATAGGCAAAATGCTCTGGCATTGGATTTTGCCATTAAAATAAAACATAGTGTTAAAAAAAACACTGCTGCAAACACTGTGTGGCAGACATGCCCATGGATGTCCAGTTATGAAGTGGACATGATAGCATTGCAAATATAGACTGACAAAGTGGGTGTGAATACAAATATATAATATATATTTTACTAACATTAAAACATGTCAGAATGAAAATAGAGTTTGGTAACAAGTAAAGGCCGCTTTTCAGGTCTGAGATAAAAACGTTGAAACTATTGCTTGTGGCAGTATAAAATATAGTTATACAGGGTGACTCATTTTGCAAAAGTGTTATGCCATTTGAAACTTTCAGGGATGCAAAACAAAGACCTATTGAGGCAGAAGTGGGCTAGACCTGCTGTTTCTGCACACAGGTTCACACACACACAGCAGAATTTTCACAGCTGACCAAGCCACCAAATTCACAGATGACGACACAGGCCCATGTGGTCTGGATCAGCTATTTGGTGACTCACCCCATCAGCTGTGATCTTCTAAGTATTAAACATATTTGAAATAGGCGACAGGATGATGCAATGATAAAACCTAGGCAGGGTGACTTGCAAAAACACACAAGCCTCATGGCTTGCAAGGGTGTGTTATCTTGACTGGCAAAGTACTGCATGGGTCTAAAAGGCATTTTGAAAGAGCCCATTTTATTTGAAAAGTCAGCGTGACTAATGAACTGCAGCGGTATGGGGCATACTGCATGTGTAGAATATGCAGGGTGGGTGTGTTGATAAGAAGGTGTAGGAACAACTGTAGGGCCTTTAAAACCCAGACTTTGGAAGTCATTCAGAATAGCACTGTGGATTGAATGTCTTGTGAACTGCAAGTGACGGAAGAGCCCAATGTAAGATGGGTTTTTATTTATTTTCTGCAGGCTTGTACAGGGGTATGAAGTAATTTTCAAATAAACAGATGTTTTTTTTTCTGACCAGGCAGCCTTTGTTTAAAAGTGTGAAATATTTCTATAGTCTTTAAATCTAAAGAACAGACTTCTTAATGCTGCGAAGGTGTAAACATGTTTGTAAGCATTTATAGCCCAGCTATTTAATATGCAGTATAAACAAGGTGTTTTGTAATGCCTAGTCTGGCTGCCTGCATCAGTCTGAAATTGAGTTGTTTTGCTAAACAGCATCCATTTGTTGAAATGCTGGATCAGCAGTTTTTATGCAAAGGGCTGAAATTGTGGATTTTAAACATGGTTTGAAAGCTGGTTTATTTAAAAAGTTTGTTTTAGATTGTGCTGAAGTAATCTTGTTTTTTTATTTAGCGTGTGCAAACTGAGACAATGTAAAACAAACTGTGTTTATTCTTTGTGTGCAATCTGGATGAAGTGGCAGCCTGCATTTTTTATGTATGGAAGTTGAAGTGTGCTTCAGGAGTGGTAAAGTCAGATTAAGATACATGAGCAACTGCCTCTGGAAGGTGACTGGTAAGATAAGAAAGGCTTAGGGGCCGATTCATGGAACAAGCGTGCGCCGAAAATCCATGCGCAAGCAGGCGCAAGGGAGCGCAAGCGTGAGAAACGCAGTGCACGCGTGCGATTCAAGGAAGACGCTGCGCATGTTTCCCGCTGTCCGTGCGCCCAATCCAGCCATGGCGCACACAGGCATACACAGCGTGCGCTACGCGCACAGCAAAAGCGCACATAGCGCGGCGCACACAACCAAAGTGGGCGGAACAGTGGGCGTAACACGCGGAATGGGGAATAACGCGTGAAAAAGAAGGCGTAACTGGGGAAGTACTGCAGGGAACTACACGGAACGCCCACACGCACGCGAACAACCCGTATTCATGGATCCGAATACGGGAAACCAGCGCATGGCAAAAGACGCACACAGTCGCCACACGAAGGCAGGCGGAAGCGTCCCCGCGCACAGTACAAAAGTGCGCGCAAACAACAAACACGTATATACAGCTACGATGAATGCCCCATTTGTCGCAGCACTGATCGTGGGACACTGCAGGAGGAGGAGAATAGCCAGGGCACGCATTTTCGCACCACGGACAAGCCTTTTTGGGATGCCTGACGACCAAGTCTATGGCAAGTATAGGTTTCCACCCCACATCATCCTAGACCTGGTCAGGGAGTGGGAAGATGACCTTACATCCCCCACCCTTTGCTCCGAAGCATTGAGCCCCTTGGAGAAGGTGCTCAATGTCCTGCATTTTTTGGCCACTGGGTCATTTCAGCGGACTACTGCCATAATGGGGGGGGTCTCACAGGCCACGCAGTCACGCTGCCTACACCAGGTACTGGCAATCATGACAGCGCGCCCCTCAGTCCGCAGGCACATATACATGCCCAGAACACCCGCAGAAAGGCAGGCCGTTGTCCTGGATTTTTTCAGGGTGGCACACTTCCCCAAAGTGCTCGGTGCCATACGTCCACCTAGGGCCACTGAGCACATCTACCGAAACCGCAAGCACTGGCATTCCATCAATGTACAGGTGGTATGCGATGCAAAGGGAATCATCACCTCTGTCTATGCAAACTACCCTGGCTCCACCCATGACAGTTTCATATACAGAATGTCCACCCTGAGCCGGGCCCTGGAAGCTGGGCAGCATGGCGACACATGGCTCCTAGGTGAGTACAAATGCCCTTGCACATGCATGCAAGTCACACACAGACAAATACCCAAACCCTAATAATCTGAACTATTATCACCTCCCCAGGGGACAGTGCCTACCCTCTGAGCAACCACATGATGACGCCAATTCGGAACCCCACCACACCACCCCAGGTAAGATACGCCGCCGCCCATATTGCAACCAGGGTCATAGTGGAGCGCACATTCAGAGTGCTCAAGTCACGTTTCCGCTCCCTTGACCGCTCTGGCGGGCAACTACTCTATGCACCACCAGTAGTGTGCAGGATCATTGTGGCAGCATGTGTCCTGCACAATGTTGCAACACGGCAGGGCGTCCTGGTGGACATGGTGGTGCCCCCACATCCCCAACCACAGGCACAGGCGCTGCCCATGGGAGGGGACAGGGCACGTGGCGAGGAAGCCCGGACCCAGCTTGTGGCCACATTTTTCACCTAAACTCCCACCCCTGCGGAGTGCACATAGGCCTGGCACATACCAGGCGACAATCGATGATGACAAAGAGACAGTCAACTGTCACATTCCTACCACCCTGAGATAGTTGCCATGGAAGTGCCACATCGTCTGCATCCCTAGCTACTTAAACACAAGCTATCCTGTGTGACCAAAAGGCACACATATGACATATGACATGATATGGCCTATACACAAGTATTTCAAGGTGCGATGAGGCAGGGAGGGGGGAACAAGGGAAGACAGACAACGGTACTACTAGGCCAGGTGTCATTTAGATTGTGCAAGTGCAGGGGTAGGGGGAGGGAAAAGTGCAAGGGGAAGGGGAGGTGGGGGGAGTGCAGTACAGGGGAAGTAGACCAAAAAACAAATACATAGGTCAGCGGGTGGCAACTGCAAAGGTAAGTGCAGACAAGTGCTGGGAAGGGGGGCTGTAGGGATAGAGAGACAGTACCGCAGTGCAGGGGTTGCCAGGGAGGCAGTGCAAGTGGAGAGTGGCTGGGCCAGGGACCGAGGTCGGTGAGAGTGGCCCAGTTGCAGATCCAGTGCAGTTCCAGTGAAGAATTCCGCAAGGGAGAGGCAGAGAGAAAGCAGAAGCAAAGAGGAAGGTCTTGAGGTGCTTCCCAAACCGGAGATGGTTCCCCTCAAGTTCAAGTGAGGCAGGAAGGCTGTTCCAGAGGGAGGGCCCTGCCGCGGAGAGAGATCTACCCCCAGCTAGTTGCTCTGAGAAGCGGATGACCCTGACATGCAAGGTGTGCATCACACACACCTGCAAAACAGGCCATGGCCATCACTGTTATGTCACTCAAACCCTCCCAAACCACAACATGACATGGCAAGCAAAACCATACACCGACACAGTAACAATAAGGTACACATTGCCATGTCCAAAATGTACAGTGGCATCAGACAATGATGCCTGACCTGGAATCAGATGAAATGACAGACCAACAACCTCCCACCCAAAATAAGTCATTTCCAAATGCATTACAAGAGTTGTAGACGTAATATAACAATGAATGCCTGTCTACATGCACATTGTGCATTGCAAAATCAACACTGCAGCTTCTGTGTGCTGTGTCCTACTCCTGCAACACACTGCTCAGCGCACAGCACAGTGAACAGCCATTGTGTGTGATGCACACCCTGAGCATCACATCTAAGCGACAGACCACATCAAAAAGCAAATTAGGAATGTACAGGATCCATAATTGGTCACAGAACATGTGCTGCAGGGACACAGTGGCCACTAGAAGGCAAACAGTGTACACGTGGCTATGCAAGGGTGGGAGTACATGTAGTGCATCAGAGTGCAAGTGTGTGGGTCTGCAAGGACATGCACTCAACATATGCATGTGCACTCAAGTGACCATCAGTGTTCTCTACACATCACATGTGAACATTCACCATGTGTACACCCCAGCATGTCAAACCACAACTATCCCCTCGCACCTGAAAGGTAAACACAACACATGAACAGGCATTGATCAGCAGAACACAACATGTACATAGGATACCACCATTACAATGTCAGAGTTCCCATCACACTGCAGGGCAAGGCAACTATCAACAACAACAACCCCCCCTCCCTCACAAATGACCATGACCCACTGAACAACTGCACCTGGGTCATGGAGCCTTCAACCCTCAATTCCACCTGGCCACAGGATCACCTTTACCCTTCGTCACCATCTCCCACCTTGTGTGTAAAAAGGTGCCTGCACCCTCACAAACCACACTCATTTCCAAAATCACAAAATCCAAGCCATAGAAACAAACCAGAACACCCTCCAGTAGATGACTTGACGTAGCAGTACCTCACAAAGGCCAAGTACTACCACAAAGATGCAACAACCAAGGTAGCACAGTAAAACAATGCCACAACAGGATGTGAACCATGTGTGGTACATAACATAGGAAGATGCACCATGAACGGATGTGTACTGTCACAGGTCCCATGAACAGGCGCAGGAGTGTCACGAAACAACCACCCCCACTGTGTCCCGGATGCCTGCAAGGTCAAACTCACACAGGCCCCTGAGACCCTGGTGGGGAAGGAGGGTCAGGGATATGCAGTCGGGACAGGTGTTGGCACAATGGATAACTGGAATGAGTGGCAGGAGAGGGGAGGAGGAATTACACATGAAAGTAGGGAATGCACAAAAATGTACTACCTGCATGAACACCTACACAATCCAAACAAACTTGGACATCATTGTCATGGCCTTCTGTAGTCCAGGCTTAGGAGTGGTACGAACCAACCACCCCCTCTAGGGTTTTGGCGCCTGCAAGTTCGGGGCTTACACAGGCATCCGCAACCCCAGCGGGGAAAGAGGGTTAGGGAACGTTGCTTGGATAGGTACGGGAAGCAGGAACACCGGGTAGAGGGTACAGGGTTCAAAATTGCATAGGATTCTGGGTGATTAGGGGGAAAAAACATACCAAATTGAATCACACATACATCCATGCATTAGTGCACTCCCCAGCAAGCCTATGCAGAGCAGTTTGAAAGAAAAACAACAAGACACTTAGCTCTGGTTTTGAGTGCTGGCCTCCTGCCTGAGCACTCTCAGGTCCGGTTACAGGAGCACTGCAATGCTGCAAAGAAAGCCGCAGTCAACAACCTGTATGTGCCAATTACACAAAAACACACCACCAAACATGCCCCATAGCAACAAACTACTCTACAAACAGACAATCTGGTGTAGATGCTTCGTACCCATATATAACATTACCCCTGTGACGGGTCATACACAGTCAATGCAGTAAGTCAGCCGCCGGTGGGTGCGTGGCAAATGGAACACCAATGTGTCACAATTCACACAACATGCAATGTTCCCTGGGTAAGCAGACAGACCCATATAGCAAGCCATGACTTCAGAGCAAGTTGCGTACCACCATGACCGAAACAAAGTTGGCAGTGCATTCATCATAAAGTACATGCAAATGAAATGCACTGCACCCGAGTATGTCCCTTGCTGTATGTCCCTGTGAGCTGCCCCTTTCCATGTCTCGGAAGGCTACAGGGTTGATACAAGTGCCTCGATAGACCTTGGTGTATCGGAGGGTATGTGCCACTGCCCCTGCAGGTGACCCAGACAACCTTACAATCAACAGCCATCAGTGCACAAACACATCTGAGCTGCATTGTGTGCTTCAACACCAATATCCGTCCAAGCTCACCCTCAGTGCTGTGACTAAGCCTGCATGTGCAACTTGCCTGGTGCAAGCTTTGCTGTGTTGTGGCCCCCCTGTGCTGCTCACCTTGCCTGGAGTTCCTTGGAACACGTCAGCAGTTCTAGGATGTAGGTCTGCAATCCCTGTGCCTCTGCTTGTGCACACATGTGCATGTGGGCACCAACAAACGTGTCCAGAATTCCGTCGTCCAATGGGCCATGTCTGCTGGCAAAGGTGCTCTCGAGGCTCATCCCCCTGCAGAAAGGGCATGAAACACATGATTAATGCTTCAAAGTCATCGGTGTGTGTCTCTTCAGGCATCTAATTACTTGACCATGTCAGGGAGTCACAGCATAAATCACACCATCAGTCCGTCTTTCACATCCAAAGAGTGGAACACTATCTACAGCATGAATTGCAACAAGCACGTGTACAGTAAAGATAAGAAACATACTACACAATGCATAGAAATTAATGTACACATTAATCATGAAACACCCCATCTAGCAAAAGCTTAACAGTGGACAATAACACCAAAATCATCTCTACTAGGGGTGTAAACACAGCACCAGACATGCCACAGATATGACAGTCCAAAGCCCTTGTGTAAAAGTTTGTGACACCGAACCATCCTTGCGAGCCCATGGATAAGGGAGGCAGGAGTGGCATATGTGAGTTAAGGACCCCAAGCACCAAACACATACACAAGACAAGCCTGAAGGGCCCAGCTGGAACAGACAGTGGATGCCTTCAAAAGCCACAAAGCACCGCACCGTCACATGAAAGCACAATAGACAAGCAATTTTTAACTTATATTAACTAATTACACTAACTATGGAAAACCTACATTACCTAATTAAACTAACTATGAAACAGAAACTTAACTAACTAAGCTAAAAGAAAAATCAAAAATGGCCACATACGACCCGGGGGGGAGGGGAGGCACCTAGGAGGGGGGAGGTACAGGGTGCTGCTCAACATCCACATGCAATGATGCTGAGCCAAAAAAAAACCCTCCATGGGCTCAACGCCTGCACAGCCCGACCTATGTGGGAGATAGATGGTCGTCCGAGTCTGGCTCATCCTGGAAAGGAGGACGTGGCACAGTAGCCTGGCCACGCCTAGCCGCAGCTTGCCCCTCGTCGGCAGCAAGTCTGCCGGACGGGTGAGCCTGGTTCTGTGTGGCGATGTGACGTAGGTCTGCATGCAGAACCTCACGTGATACATGTGCTTCCTCTTGCAAGGTAGCAGGTGTAACACAGAGTTCCTCCTGCAAGGCCTGGCTGGACAACCGCTGCACCTCCCGGCAAGCCTGTAGCTCAGCCGAGATGGTACGCTCAAGCTGTGCAAACCTCTCCTCTGCCTGCTGCCTCTGGGACATCATAAGGACACCCAGAGTGGATCTGAGGGAAGCATACTCCTCCCTCAGGGCATCCATGTGCGCCTCTGCATGAGCAGAAATTGCTTGACGCAGAGACGACATTTCAGCCCGGCGTGCCCTGCCTGAGGCTGCCATGCCCAGCCTGAGCGAGTGGGCCGTGGACCGTGCCGCCTGCTGCTGGAGAAGCACCTGCCTATCAGGGGGGAGCACAGATTGGGACACACGCTCCATGCTCTCAGCGATGTTCTCCATTGCTGCCCTCTGCCGTTCTGAATTGGCAGTCATGTCTTGCTCCCACTCAGTATACTGCACTTGCGTGCGGCGACCGCGTTGCTGGGCTTGACCCCTGCGGGACCCAAGGACCGGGGGTCCTCGCTGTGTTGGCACCGCCCGCGGCTGGACGACTACATGCCCCCATCGACGTGATGTCCCAGCCACATCAGTGACTGGTGTGGAGGGTGACCCTGCGTCCCGATCCACCATGGGTGGAGGAACCAAGACTGTCTGATCCCTCAGTGCAGGTGTCGCAGACAGAGGAGTGTCCACATCAGAATCACTCACCCCTGACACATGGACTTGATGCTCATCCAATTCAACATGGACGTCAGAGTCGTCATCAAGGCTGGACTCATAGGCAGCCAGAGACAAGATGGACTGTCGCACTTGGGGGTTTTCGTGGCCTACCACCCCACGACCCCCACTAGTGCCGGGTTGATGTAGTGGTAACAACCCTATGTCTGGCATGACAACACCATCCTCCGCCTCCATTGCGTCATCACATGTCAGAAGCACACAACACACACCGACACCAAACGCATCAGGCAGACATGTGACACACAACATATAACCTGGCATGCATGCTGGGTTAACTTTGAATTGCTTCTGTGATCAGACCTGTTGAAAGGTGGCAGTTTCCATGGAAGTGGGTCTATGGAGTGCAGAAAATGTGTATGCCACTCACTACCTACATGTACAAGGACTCCATGGTGTGTGCCAGGAAATGTGAAGGCAGTGCAATGTCAAATTCAGACATCACGTGCATTGTGCATTCAATGTGTACCATATCTAGAAGCCAAGCACCCCTCCACCCCAGTACCAAAGCAGGGATGCCTAGCATGGTATCAAAAGGCTGACCATACACCTGTGTATTGACAGGCAGTGTTGACTGGCATCAACAGCTTAATGTGATTCAAGTAACAACACTGCAAATTATGCTGGGACAGTAAGCAGGATACATGATGAAAACTTTGGATTCCGCCCATGTGTGAAGAAGACACAACAACAGTTGGACTGGGTCATTGGCCATTGAACAGGCTGAGGCCTGTGAGCCACACAGATTGTCAGACCCTAAACATGTGTGCAACGCAGGACTGAGCCACAGTTGACATGGGAAGGCTGATGAGATGTCAGGCAATGTATGTAACCAAGGACTTGTATTACAGTGATCATCCAGTCAAAGACACATAGGGGCATGCGTGCAATGCACATGGAGCATGAATGGGCACTCATGTCCCTGCGGGACATCTGACCTATGCACAGTACAAGTGAGATACCCTGCATCAAGTACTAAGGCTGTACCACACGGCATATGTTTGGCAGATTCTACGCTGGAAGTGAGCATCTACACAGGACGCATGAACAAGAAAGTTCACATTGGCAAGATTGAAGAACACCAGTGCAAAGGTGGAACTGCGGTGCAGAGTGGCGGAGGAGGGGCAAGGGAGCATGCCTACATGGAGTCCCCGCATGCAGGCAGAGGAGACATGCATGACGGAAGCATTGCATTACTTACACATCAGAACCATGTACACGTCACATGTAGCGGCAATCATGCACAACACATCCCACAAGTGAAACACACACGTCCTCAACAAACACGCATCAACACTCACTGGACTGGGCATCAAAGTCCAGCATCTCTCCCACTCCTTCGACCAATTCAGGTGGTATGAACTCCGCAACGAGTGCCTCATGTGGAGTGAGCTCTTCCTCCTCTGGTGCAGGCCCACCGCCAGTCACCAGAGTCAAGTTGTAATTAGAGGCACGCTTAGCCTTAGTGCTGCGTTTGATGTCATTCCAACGCTTTTTGCACTCTTGCGCCGTGCGCACCTCATGGCCGAATGAACTGACATGTTCCGCAACATGCTTCCAGTGGGTGTCACGTTGGGCAGCCGTAGTCTGAGTATTGGCACCCACTAGCATGTCACGGCTGTGGCCCCGCACGTAGTCCACGAGGAAGTCCAGTTGCTGCTTACAAAAAGGCTTCTGCCTCGACGTGCAGGAGGTCGTGGCTGTGTGTGGGGTCCCAGCCTGTGCTGCAGGTGCAACCTTCCTCCTCTTGGACTGTGGCACAGACCCTGGCTGGCTAATGCCGCCCTGACCAGTATGGCCAGTTGGTTCGGTGGATTGAGCCAAGGGAGTGGCAGGTGGAGGGATGACCAAAGGCCTGACTTGTGTCAGTGGCAGCTGGGTGCCCACTAATGGACCCTGCGCAGCAACATCAGCTGTGGCAGGGTCATTGACTGCAATGGTCCTGGTTGGCAGACTCACAACCGGGGTGCTGTTGGGTGCATCTGCCCCTGCACTTGCCAACACCCGGCTGTTCGGGGCAGCAGATGACATGACTGCCCCAGGGACACGTGTCTTGGTCTGAGCAGCCCGGCCTGCCCCTATGGTTTCCCCCCTGGCCTGTTGGAGATCTACCAAGGGCTCTTCAAGTGCCAACACAGCCTGCGCTGGCAGACCCCGAGCCTGGGTGGCGGTGTCCACAGCTGCACCTGCAGCTACCACTACCCTTGGGCCCGTGGCAGTCGATGGAATGGACTGCCGGGTCACACGGGCGGCAGTGCCAAATGCAGAAGATGCAATCCCCCGGAACCACAGGGGGTGGTGGCATGACTGCACCGACACATGGCAAAACATTGTGCTCAAGTGGCACATCCCTGCCTCTTCCCCCTCTGTGGCTGCCCTGGACACCCTGGAGTCCCTCTACTCCCTGGTCACCACGGCCATGTCCCCGACCATGCCCGCCACGAGGAGTACGCCCAGCTGAGGCGCCCCTCACCTTTGGTGGCCTCCCAACCATGGCACAGATGTAATAGTGCCGGCATAGATGGAGTGGTGCCAATGGGAGGTGTACACCACAATTGACCTGGGCAATTGGGGTGAAGGGGGTGGGAAGCAAGATGTTAACAGCCCCCTGCACCTGCAAGGCTGTATGTGACCCCGGTGATGTAGTGACCCCAAAACTGCAGTAAAACCATGCACGCAACCCTGCAGCCTACGTGCGTGGATTCAACCTCCCGCAGTACGCGGTGGCACCCAGTAACACGAATAACGCATACGCGTGGGACACACAGGCTACTATGACATCGAAAATGGGTGCGATACACAGGGGCACCCGCAGTGGGAAAAAGAGCGTGTGCGACTCACCGTCTGACTAGCGCGATGCAGAAAAACACGCGTAGCCAATACCCCCGCCAAAAGAAGAGATACGGACGTGCAGTTTTTCAAGCGCGCTGAAATGCCCATGCACGCCTGTGCGCGTCACGTCACAGGGGCGCTTGTGCTTGAGGGGCCTTCTGTCCAATGAAATTGTGTATGCGTGCAGACGCGCTTACGCGCTAAGGGCCTTTCCTCGAATTACACGCTGGCGTGCTGAATTTTCACGTGCCAAATCACTCAGTATCAAGCCGCGTAAGCACACGGAAGACCACGCTCCTGCCCAGAAGGCCGAACTACTGCCCCCCAGAGCCCCGGGCACGCTCCCACCTGCCATCTGCTGCTGCCTGACTGCCTGCTGCCCACATTCCCTGCCATTTGCTGCCTGCACATCAGCCAGGGGTGCTGTTGCTGTGACCACCCCTGCTGGAACCGAAGACTCCCGACTGGGATTCCATCGCTCCACAGCCCAGCCCCAAGACCCAGTTGCCCACCCACTCCTGCCTCTGGGGTTGTCATGTCGGGCACTGCAACATCTGGCACCACTGACAACCCCCGGCCGGAGAGGCAGAGGGGCACCAGCTTCAGTGCCAGGGAAGTTGGTGTCCTGGTGGAGCAAGTCCTGGGGCAATATGATGCCCTCTTCGGAAGTTCCCGCGCCGACAAGGAAGGACGGACTCGGATCTGGACTGACATCGTGACTGCCATCAACGCGGAGGGGGTGGCAGTCCGTGACTTCCAACATTTCAAGAAGCGCTGGGAGGACTTCAGGTCCAGGACCCTGAACAAGCCCAGCACCTCTTGAAGGCAGCGGATGCCAAGGGGCGCCGGGGCCACTTGTCGGAAGATCAGATGAGGGTGCTGGAACGCATATCCCCAGAGCTCCATGTCCAGGTCCTTGAGAGGCAGACCCGTCTGGAGTCGAGCGGTAAGTGTACATGCATCCTGATTGTGAGCTGTGCGTGTGGTGATGTTGCAGTAGTGTGCAGGTTGCACATCTGTTTGTATGGGGTCGAGTATGGGTGGGGGCGTACAGGGCCGTGAGGCTAACACATGCGAGGGCTGTAATGTGTGAGACATGGATGGTTCTTGTGTGTAGGCCTGCATGCCAAATACAGTTGTGTGGGCACACATGTTTGGATGAATGTGTATGTAAGTAGACATGTTTGTGATGTCACGCATGTATGTTGTTTTCAGCTGCATGTATCAGCACTGTGTACATGTGCATTTGTGTGTATTTGACAAGGGTGCAACAGTGATGCAACATGGATGCATGTGACAGCGGGATGTGGAAGCCTGATTGGCAGATGTGACATGGATGCCCATCTGAACACTGCGACACTTGGCAGAGGTGTACACATGCATGCAAGTGTGGTGGTGTGTGTACATGTGTGGTACACTTCCTGTGTTGCATGTGATGTCTGGCTCAGCTTTGCCTGCTCATGCTGTTGTATGTGTATGGATGGTGCTGGCAGTTGCGATATGGCTGTGGTATGGCTCATGTGTGTGAGTTGAAATGACATGTGTGTTGGGGATTGTGATGGCATGTCTGAGGTTTGCCAATGCCACTCATGTACAACTGTCATGTGTGTATGTATCCATTGTAAAGTGCCCTGATGCCTTTGTTTTATTTCTTCCTGTCTGCAGCGTCAACTGATGAAGAGGGCGGAGAAGGTGCTGTGGAGCAGGGCGGCGGGGATCCCACCGCCAGCCGAAGACGCAAGGCCCGGCTCCCCTCCCATGTTGTTATCTCGTCGGGGAGTGAGGAGTCCGGTGCCGCGTCCCAGGCCGCAGCTGCCGGGGGGAGGTCCAAGAGGCGGAGGTTGGAGTTGGACTCCTCGACAGCAGAAGGGGCAGCTGGGACCCCACAGGGCCCAACGGGGGAAGATGGCACGGAGTCATCCAGGTTGGTGGGGGGTTTGGTGGAGGAGGAGGCCGTGCAAGCAACAGAGATGGGGTCTTGAGGTGGGGATCCCACTGGTGCTAGTGGTGCAGTGCAGGACCAGGGACAGGAGGCAGCACAGGCCGCCGCGGAGGTGCCTGTGTGCAATCCTGTCCCTGATCCTGTCCCTGCATCATCTTGCACCAGCAGGGATGCCTACGTCCAGACCCGTTTTCAGGCAGGGGATGAGCGAACAACAACTGGCCTTCCTCTGCCTGCGGACGTGGCTATCCGGGTCCGGGTTGAGCCTGTCCTGACTGGTGTGGTGTTGCGTCAACGGGCCATGCGAGGTGACATGCAGTCTTTTCATGAGGAGACTGCACGTCATCTCGAATGGCTCGTTGACCACGTCAGCCTACTGGGACAGGTCACTCAGGCCGGATTCCTCCGTTTGATGGGGCTTGCTACGACCCCCTCCTCAACTGAACCCCCTACGCGCCAGTCGTCCTCCGTGCCATCTTTCAACCCATCAGTCACCTGGGTGCCCTGTGGAGCTGCCTCTGACGGTGCGGCCAGGCTGGTGGAGGAGGCATCCCTGCCACAGTCGGGAGTCTGACGTCCAGCAGGGGTGGCCACATCAACGACTGCACCCCAGCTGGCGGAGGATGTGCAGGCAGCAGGAGGCAGTGCACGGGCAGAGGCACAGCAGCAGCAGCAACGTGGTGGGAGCCATGAAGGCTCTGGGCCTTCAACATCGGAGGGGCAGGCATCTGCCGGAGGGCAGGAGGACCCAGGACAGAGAGTGTCTTCCGTGTGGCAGCGGTTGGGCCACGCCATAGATGCGGAGCGTCAGCGGGTGGAAGAGGCACGGCTCACAATGGTCAGGGCGGAGAACTCCATGCGGAGGGCCCTGAGGCGGGCCGAGTGCCTCGAGGCAATCCGCAGGGGGTTGGAGGTAGACACGTCGACAGCCCTGCGGACCCTCGGGCCATGGAGGAGGACCGCCTCCGGGACATTGAGCAGGAGTTCGATGATGCCCTGGCCCGGGACATCCAAAAGTGAGCCGTCAGACTAGCCCGCTGCCCTTGTACATAGTTATGTAGTTAGTGTTAGGTTTCCTTTATTTTTGGATTTATTTTGGACCTTTTGGACATTGGACACATTTTTGTATATAGGTTATTTTATTAGTTAGTGTTGTTAGATAGGTTTCATTTCTTTTGTTGGGATAATGGACCCTGGCTTGGTCGTCTGCCAATAGTTCACTGTGGGATTTTCTTTTTCTTTCACAATTTACCCATCAAGCAATGGCTTTCAATTATTATTTCCCATTGGATTTTCTTTTGTGGACTGTGACTTTGGACACCATTCCTTTGGATTATGATTTTTGGTTTTGCTTTTTTTCACGGACATGCTTCTTTTCATTTTTGTACATTCCCATTCCTGTTTCTTTATTTTTGAATCTATTTATGTTTCCTTTAATACATATTTTTTGATCGAACTTCAATGTGTAGTATCATCTCATTGGTTTCATGCATATCATGATATGGGTTTTGAGATTCACTGACACCCATTGGGTGTATGTGAGGGACATGTGTTTGTTTCGAAACTTGCAATTGGTGTTCTGTCATGTAATTGCCATTTCTGAGTGGGTGGATGCAATACTCGGGTGGGTGTTTTGCATTTGGAGGCTGACCATAGGGACCAGGGATCTAGATTGTGATGACATGTTGGCTGGGGAACATGAGTTGGGGCCTGCTGGCAGGTGCCCCACAGTGCTGGGGGGTGGGGGTGGTGTGAGACATGAGTTGGAGATGGGTGGGGGCCTGCTGGCAGGTGCCCCTGCACTGCTGAGGGGTGGGGTGGTGGGGAACATGAGTTGGACATGGGTGGGGGCCTGCTGGCAGGTGCCCCACAGTGCTGGGGGGTGGGGTGGTGGGGAACATGAGTTGGACATGGGTGGGGGCCTCGTGAGGCTGCCCCTGCACTGCTGGAGGGTGGGGGTGGTGGGAGACATGGGTGGGGGACTGGTGGAGGCTGCCCCTGCACTGCTGGGGCGTGGGGGTGGTGGGGAACATGAGTTGGACATGGGTGGGGGCCTGCTGGCAGGTGCCCCACAGTGCTGGGGGGTGGGGGTGGTGGGGAACATGAGTTGGACATGGGTGGGGGCCTGGTGGAGGCTGCCCCTGCACTGCTGGAGGGTGGGGGTGGTGGGAGACATGGGTGGGGGCCTGGTGGAGGCTGCCCCTGCACTGCTGGGGGGTGGGGGTGGTGGGAGACATGGGTGGGGGCCTGGTGGAGGGTACCCCTGCACTGCTGGGGGGTTGGGGTGGTGGGGAACATGAGTTGGACATGGGTGGGGGCCTGCTGGCAGGTGCCCCACAGTGCTGGGGGGTGGGGTGGTGGGGAACATGAGTTGGACATGGGTGGGGGCCTGGTGGAGGCTGCCCCTGGATGCTGGGGGGTGGGGGCGGGGGGAGACATGGGTGGGGGCCTGGTGGAGGGTGCCCCTGCACTGCTGGGGGTTGGGGGTTATGGGAGACATGGGTGGGGGCCTGCTGGCAGGTGCCCCTGCACTGCTGGGGGGTGGGGGTGGTGGGGAACATGAATTGGACATGGGTGGGGGCCTGGTGGAGGCTGCCCCTGCACTGCTGGGGGGTGGGGGTGGTGGGGAACATGAGCTGGTCATGGGTGGGGGCCTGCTGGCAGGTCCCCCACAGTGCTGGGGGGTGGGGGTGGTGGGAGACATGGGTGGGGGCCTGGTGGAAGCTGCCCCTGGTGGCTGGGGGTGCAGGGGGACATGCGTTGGTGGGCAGTAGTGCAAGTTGACATGTGGGTTGGCTGGGGGGCATGGTGGATGGGGTGCCTGCAGGACATGTGCAGGGTAGGCCCCTGTGGTGTGAGCCACCTGCAGGGGCCGTGGAGGGTGTAGCGGGAACACCTGGGAGGACCCACACGTGCAATTCGCGTGTTGTGCTCCCCGCGCACCCCTTTAATACACGTACCCTGATGGAATTGCATGTGATACTTTCCGCGCACCCCTGATATACACGTACCCTGCTGATGTCGCGTGTGAAACTTCCCGCGCACCCCGAAATACACGTAGCCAGGACATTTGCGTGTGGAACTTCCCACGCACCCCAAGATACACGTAGCCAGGAGATTCGCGTGTGTAACTTCCCGCGCACCCCTGATATACATGTACCCTGCTGACTTCACGTGTGAAACTTCCCGCGCACCCCAAGATACACGTAGCCAGGAGATTCGAGTGTGTAACTTCCCGCGCACCCCGAAATACATGTAGCCAGGAGATTTGCATGTGGAACTTCCCGCACACCCCAAAATACACGTAGCCAGGACATTCGCGTGTGGAACTTCCCGCGCACCCCTGGAATACATGTACCCTGCTGATATCGCGTGTGAAACTTCCCGCGCACCCCGAAATACACATAGCCTGGACATTCGCGTGTGGAACTTCCTGCGCACCCCTGGAATACACGTACCCTGCTGATATCGCGTGTGAAACTTCCTGCGCACCCCGAAATACACGTAGCCAGGACATTCGCGTGTGGAACTTCCCGCGCACCCCTGATATACACGTACCCTGCTGAATTCACGTGTGAAAATTCCCGCGCACCCCTGATGTACACGTACCCTAATAGAATCACGTGTGGAACTTCAAGCGCACCCCTGAAATGCACGTACCCAGCTGAAATGACGTGAGGTGCTTCCCGCGCACCCCAGTGGTACACGTAGCCCACTTGCCGTGCTGGTACAGGGTTGGCGCAGCCCTTTGCGCTGGATTGGGGATTTAGATGGCTTTTCCCTGCGCTAGGGCTTTCTTGGGGGCGTAACTGGCGCTGCTGCAGGGTCGCCGCGCCACTGTGCGCCACGGCTGGTTTTGGTAGCTGGGATCCATGAATACGCTGTGCGCGGAAATGGGTTTTGGCGCACGCGGCTGGCGCAGGGATTCGCACGCGCACACTGTGCGCCAGCCGCATGCGCCACTTGTGCGCTGAATTCTATGAATTACCCCCTTAATCTATAATGATATTTGTTTTAGGGCTCTGTAGTGTTTAGAGCTTATCAGGCTTCACTTAACACGCTCTTTGCTAGCCTGTCACAGGCAGGACACTTTATGTGTAAAATGTTGGGGGTTGGGCGTTTATGAACACATTTTAGAAGAAAAGGGCCCTGACCTAGCTGATAGTCACAGCCGTTATATAGGTATAGTGAAGTTTGCTTGAAGCAACCACACATGCATGTGGAATGTTACAACCAGGGCATTTTATAAAAAATGTACTGTTTTGTAGAATAAGTCGCCCCATGAGAGCAATCTCAATCTCCTCTCCCTGCAATATAGGGGTGCAGAGGGAGGATTGCTATAGGCTGTATTCAAGACTCTGGGCCTAGTTGGAAAGCATAGCCTTTTTGTTCAGCATGCGTAAACTGCGTGAAACAAACTTTGCACCATGGTGCTACATTTAACATATGTGCAGGGTGCTTTCTTAAACGTGTGCCACAAATTTAAAATATATATTTGCAACGTTTATGAAATATTGACACTTTGCCAATGTGTCCCAGACCACACTGGAGATTGACATTTGTAAGGTTGCCAAGAATCAGTGTGTTATATTTTGGGCTTGATTGGTGTAAGGGTTTAAGATTTTTTAAATGTTTTATACTGATTGTTTATGGTTGGAGAGCACATTTAATAAATGGGGCTTTAGCTATCTAGGGGTCCTTTCAGCCAATGCTGGAGAGGCTCTTAGACAAATAATCCTTATCAGCATTGCTCTTTAGATAGCCTGCTTCGAAGCTCGCTGCAGGCTGTTATAGTGAGGGGGGCATTCTCTGTGTAAATGCAAAGTTGTGTATTTTTTTTTTTAATGCTGAGGACCAGCTTCACACAGCCCTTTTGGTTCTGTGAAAGCCGATATGCACACAAGCTATAGGTGCTTTGTGAAGTCTGATCTCTTAAATGCGTGCCACACATTTAAAATAGGATTGTAAATCTTAGAAGAAAAAACAGGTATTGACAAAGTGAATAGCCATTTCCTGTATACAGGCATAGTGACATTTGCTTAAAGTAATCACACTGGCATACACAAATGCTGCATTCAGGGTTGGGCCCTGTATGAACACATTTTAGAAGAAAAAAGCCATTGACAAATCAAATTACTGTGTCCTTTATATAGGCATAGTGAAGCATAAATGTATTTTGATGTAATGCTTGAATAATTTAGTGTTTGTGGAGAATAATCTGCCACATGGGACCGGTCTGAATTTGAATACAGGTCATGCAGAAAA
Organism: Ambystoma mexicanum; assembly: GCF_040938575.1. NCBI lineage: Eukaryota > Metazoa > Chordata > Amphibia > Caudata > Ambystomatidae > Ambystoma > Ambystoma mexicanum. The sequence goes on from NC_090924.1 coordinate 1,047,864,155, forward strand.
TATATTTTATGCAAGCTCTACAAATTTGTTGGACAGCATAATTTATAAATGGTGCCATAGCTACTTTAATGGTCCAGCTGTCCCATGTGACCCTGTGTCCGGTGTGTTGTGGAGGGCACAATTTATAAATGGTGGCATCCCTAATTTAATGATCCAGCTATCCCATGTGGCCCTGTGTCCGGTGTTTTGTATTAGAGCACAATTTATTAATGGGCCCTATCGGTCTTACTGTCCCTGTGTCCGATTTTATGTATTAAAGCATTTTTTATAAATGGGCCCTAATGGTTTTATTTGCTTTGTGTCCAATGTTTTTTATTAGAGCACATTTTATAAATGGGCCCTAATGTTCTTATTGGCCCTCTGCCCAATGTTTTGAAATACATTATACTAATTTAGGTCACAATTTAAAAAAATATATTTGCATGTTTTATAAAATAATGAGGATTCTGTCAATGTATCACAGATCACAATGGTGGTTGACATTTTTTAAGGGTGACAAGAATCAAGGTGTTGGAGCAGACTTATGGTGGAAATATTAATATTGAGATATGTTGAATAGTATAATGTATTGACTGTATATTTTCATTTTTTTGTAAAAAATGGCTTTCAACAACTGGACGGCACAGGTGGCAGGATCTCTGGGTGTGGGCTGTAGAGCACAGAAAGAGGCGCTCAATGCATTTATGAATATTTATGTGGGTGATTAAGCAAAACCTGGGTGTCATGAGGGCACTGGAATGGAGCCACCTATTGCTTCCGGATCAACAAATCATGGATGTTTTGAGGGCAATGGAATGGTGCAGCCTGGTTCTAATGGAGCTTTCGAAGGTATTGGAATGGTGCAGCCTGTTTCCCTTGGCTCAACAAATTCGGAATGTTTTAACAACCCAAGGATGGGGTCCAACGTTGTTGTTACAGCAGCAAAGACCAATGGATCTGGGGGGAAAATGCTGCAGAGTCCTTTTGTGAACTCATCAATGGATCTGATTTATTCTGGAGTTTTTGAAGTGCCCACTGGAGTGTCTGGTGGGCTATTGAGTGATAAAGTCTTTAAGACCCAGAAGGTTTCTTATAACTATTGTTCTGTTTCAGCATTGAACCGTGTGAATGAACAACTTGAAACTGGGATGACAAATGATTCTATAACAAGGATCCAGTCATGCAAGCTATCCCTCTGGGTTCTACCAGCTCAAGATAGCGTTAAACAAGCCAGCAGCCCTTGAACAAAAAAGGGAATGCTCCAGTTTTAAACTCTGATTATGGAGATATTCACGCACCACGGGGGTTACTCGAGGGTTTGGACGGATATTAGAGACCATTTAAATTTTTAAACATCTCATGACAGTGCGGGAGTGAATGTTCACACTTCATCACCATCTTTAAACCTATCTTTTGTTGGCTCTGGGCTGCAATCGTCCTTTAGAAGTATACAATCGCTGGACAGCAATGGTGTGAAGCGTGGTCGGGGGACTGATGGTATACATTCAGAATTTTTTATCTGCAAAACACAATGTATAATGTAGAGAATTATCAGAATGGGATAAGACAGCCACAGCACGTGGGGCTGAATGGCGACTAAAGAAAAATTATGTCAGGGAGATGGGTAGTACAAACAGGACTGCACAGTTGGGGGTTGACATGAGTGATATCATTGTGATAACCAACAATGAGACAAATGTTTCAACATATGCTCTGGAGAATGTATCTGTTGCAAGTTTTAAAGACAGAAATAACATTGCCAGCTAGGGCAGCATTCAAAATTTAGATAGCCTATCTTATGCAGTAGTGAACCCCTGAGAGAACTTATTTTTCTCATCTTACAACTGTACAGATGGGCGAGCTTATACAGTCTTTGCAGGAAGACACTGGGGCGGTGGTGAATGAGGGAAATATGAAATATTTGCTATGCAGAGTGATCCAGAGTACTCAGACACTGTGTTTACTAACAATAATATATCTTTGGAGGCGATTTTAAAGGATGCTGAGATTGCTAACACAACCGAGGAAGTAGGTGTACATAACAATATGGCTGAGAGTCAAAATGTTGGGATTATTAATACAGCTCCCCTTGATACTCAAGATGGCTGTGTGTACTGGAATGGAGATGCATACAGTGTTGGCGCTGATAATATTTCTGCTGAAGCGCAAGCAGGCAGCTTGTATAATGATGGGGTTGCGCACAATGTCCATGTTTTCAAAACTGTCTCCACCGATGTTCAGGAAGGGGACGGGGATAATGTTGATCTTTCAACTATTATTTCTGGTGATGTTCACGAAGATGGTGGATACAGTGCTGGGTCTGAAACTTTTGTTGGCACTCAAGACGGTAGTGTGTATAGGAATGGGGATGGAATCTGTTGGTGTTCAAAAGGGGTGTGTGACTAACAGTCGGATGATTCTGATATTTCTGATGACGATCAAGAGGTGAGCGTGCACAATGATGGAGAGGTATACAATACTGAAATCTATAAAATTCAAATAATCAGGTGAAAAATGTTCAACCATAGGTCGATGCTCTCCCTGAGCTTCTGTCAACATCCTACACTAACACCAATACACCTGTTGAAATACCTCTCAGTGAACCCATTGTAATTCTGGATAATGATACAGCCACTGAAAATGATGGTGGCTATGGTGTGGGGACTGAGGGAAAAGTTGGGATAATTTATGTTTCAAATGCAGTTACAAGTACGCATGTAAAAGTTAACCAAACAAACAAGAACAAAAACCCACCTTAAAAAAATTATAAGAAATTACTTAACATTGTCAAATGTTTAAAACCCTACCCTAAAAAGAAGCAGATTGTACAATCTATTGTTCAGAGTGCTTTTGAAAATGCAGAAGGCACTGTTGTGATGCCACTGAAGCATCTGGGGGGTGAAACTAGCACCTTAGCTGTGCAGCCTTGTGTGTGGGGCAGTCACAGGTTTGCAGACCACCATTACACTAACCGATGCCCCAGTTGTTCAACACACCACATTAGTCATAGAAGGGTCTTGTGATGCACCTTGTGAAACATTCGCAGAGGTGCAGCCCGATACAATGCTAAACAAGAACCCGGGTATTGAACACAGCACACTAACCGTTGAAGTTATCTCAGCTGAATCTTTAAACAATATTTGGAAAGGGTGCAAAATGTATAAAACATTCTCATCAGTGAAGCATTATGAGGAATTTAGATTTGTGAACTTGGACCACTTACACTCCCTGGGGCATGGGATAACAGTCATAACGGATGCTGTGGAAACACTGGTCCATCAAAATTGGAAACTGTTGGTCCCAATTATTTAGTTCAAATAAGAATGGAGGCTGATGGTTTAAACAGACCCTTGTTTACTTTTTGAGTTTTTCAGTTTTTGGAAAATTTACAAAGACTTCTGCAGAGTAAGACTGAGAATGTGTGTGTTTCCACCGCTGAAAATCGTGGCGCTAGTTGTCAGGCCACATTCTGACAGTGTTTATAAGCTTTTGAGCAAAATTCTGCACAGCCACATCATAAAAACTAAAGTCCGGTGGTTATTACATTTCAATCACGGTCTCCTAAATCTCTGCCTGGCATCTAGTCTTATAGGTTTAATCAAACAGTGGAGCATAACAGACACCAACATATGTCCAAAAGGGTTTGGACAGCTGAATCTCTTTGAGGAATATTTTAATAGACCCATCAAGATACTCTATTTAACAATGGGGTGTGGCCTATTTGCTGCTATCGGCTAAAACAACCAAAAACATATGTTTTACACCATGACAACGGTATAATGAAGCTAAAAGGTTTTCTGGGGGCTAAACATCACTGTCAGCATTGTCATCACATTTCCAAAAACAAAAATAGCCACAGCTGCCAAAACCACTGTTGCTTGTGTCTAAGAGAAGAATGTCAAATTTATAAGGAAAAACCTACAAAATGCCCTAAGTGTCAAGTGTTCCTGAGGTCTCAAGCCTGTCTAGACACACACATTCAAAAACCAGCGTTGGGGGCGGTTGTGTGCAAGCTGCGCATTAAATGTTCAATGTGTCAAAAATGTCTTCCTGAGTCACGGCTGTACCGAAATGATTTGTAGAGTGTGCAAAGTTAACGTTGACAACTCAGCTGAACACCTGTGCTACATGACACCCGGCAGACCGCAGAATAAAATTGAGAACTACATAATATACGACATGGAGGCCTGTCAGGAAAATGTAACACACTAACCGAACTATATATATGCAGGCATCCAATGCGAGATAGCTGTTGGGAATTTACAGTGGACTCCTGTGTGGCTACCTTTATAAGCACTTTTGTAACAAGCAAATTCACAGGCTACACCTTTCTAGCACATAATTCCAAATCTTATGATGCTTACTTTGTACTGAAACAATTAGTTCAGGAAAAAATGTAAGTAAAACATATCGCCCAAGGTGCTAAGCTAATGCCCACCTTTGTAGTACCTCTGCAAATACGCTTTATTGATTCCTTGAACTTTTTACCTATGAAAGTCAGTAAGCTTCCAAAAGCATTTAGATTTCTCGGTTCAAAGGGTTTCTTTGCCCATCCTTTTAACACAGTTGCTATCCAAAACTACATAGGGCTGATTCCAACCCTGGATCAATGCGGGGTTCAATGCATGATGCCTTGTGAAAAAGAACAGTTATATTACCTGGTACAAGTCGAATGAACACAACGTGCTTGACTTTCGCCAAGAGTTAAGAGCCTACTGTCAAGAAGATGTCAACATTTTAAAACAAGCTTGTAATTTGTTCAGTGATGATATCATTCAAATGACTCATCATGAAACACCTATAAAGGGTGGAATAAATGTGTCACACATTGATCCTTTTCAAAATAATCACACTGGCTAGGTGTTGTATATAGATCTAGCGACAACTATATCTAAAACCCCAAACAATCACGCTGTTGCCCCATGATTCATATCATGGCTGACACGCAGGTTATTCAGTGGCTCTAATACATCTCAAAAACTGAGAATATCTCTATACAACATGCCCTACCAGGCAGTGTTGAAAAATGTAACAGACAATACTGGTTAGATGGCTATGCGGTGGTTGAAGGGGTGAAAACAGCCTATGAATTTAACAACTGCTTTTATGACGGTTCTGCCGCTGGGGGATTCAAAACTTTGATGGGCACTACTTATGAACAGTTGCATAGATGAACTCTGTTGAAAACAAACTTTTCTAGCCAATCTGGGTGTTCACCTCATCGCTATCTGGGAACATGAATGGCATGCAAAGGTACAAAACACTCTTAATATGTGTTGTTTTCTTAAAGCGATGAACCTGTCCGAACCCCTAAACTCCTAAAATGCACTATACGGTGGCCGTACAAATGCTTTAATGTTACTCCAACGTGTCTCAGAGGGTGAGAATATATACTACCTAGATTTAAACAGTCTATATCCCTCTGTAAATAATGATAAACCCTACCCTGTGGGACATCCCAGGATCAACTGTAACAATTTTGGCAATATAGACCAATATTTCAGTCTAATCAGATGCAAGGTCTATACACCCTAAGGTCTCTACATACCCGTATTGCCCTATAGATGTGATTGTAAACTATTGTGTCCGCTTTGGGGCACATGTGTGGAGACAAAACAGTCCTGTTATGAGCACACGGATGAGAAGTGCGCCTGACCGGAACCTGGTGTAAAATTGAGCTACAGGAAGCTCCGGGTGCAAAATTATGCCTTCATTCATTGTGGGGCAAGTTTGGATAAAGAGTTAATTTGCCCAATATAACTATCATTACAGATCCTGATGTGCTTCAACCCTATTTATTTGATCCTTCTTACAACGTGAGCAGCTGTGTGTTCATAGATGATGAAACGGCTTGTCTGTGCTGGTGTTACGCCATGGAATATCCAACAACTTCTGAAAACACAAACATATTCATATCTGTGTTCACAACCGCTAGCGCCTGCTTAAAACTATTTCGGGGTTGATTCAAGGAATTTGTGCGCTGAAAAACAGGGATTTGTGCACCATTCTGCCCGCAAATCCCTGTTTAACAAATGGGGATTTGCGGGCAGAATGGCGCACAAATCCCAGTTTTTCGGCGCACAAACTCCAAGAATCAGGCCCTTGATGTCATGGAGCAATTACAAGAATCGGTTCTGTATCACAATACAGATAGCATTATTTTTGTCAGCCGCCCTGGGGATGTCAACCCGTACAGAGGTTATTATCTATGGGACCTAACTTCTGAGCCAGCTCATGAAGAATACATTGTGCAGTTTAGATCCATGGGTCCCAAAACATATGCCTATTGTACATTTCTAGGAACCCTCAATATGAAAGTAAAAGGTATTACGTTAAATGTTAACAACACATGGAAATACATTATGACAGTCTGAAAGATCTGGTGCAATCCGTTGTACAGGAAGATGTGTGCAACGCCCCACCGTCTATCATTGGTACACACCCAGATGTAGTGCCTGATAAAAAACAGTGGGAAATTAGCACAGTCACTCTACAAAGGGCGCTCAGAGTTGTGTTTGATAAAAGAACCATTGCAGCAGACGGAGTGACGCACCCCTATGGCTATTGAACATTTTGATAATAACCTCTATCGGTCCACGTTTTTTTCACAGCACCTCTGTAATTGTAATTGTGACCTGTCCCTTCTATCTGTTTGTCTGAGATTTTGGGTATTCACATATATATGTTTATTTTTTATATTGCATTACATTGTTTTTACACATATATTTTTTCTTTCTGTATTAACTATATCGTTTTATAAACATAAAGACACAACCAGGTTTTATAAAACAACAGATTTGTATTGACATTTAAAACATGAATTTTTATTCAGATTGTATTCACATTAAATAGCTTGAGTTTTCAGATGTTGCACAATCTTCCCAGATCCAAATTTTGATATATCATCAATTACCTCTTGAACAGACTGTCATTCACTTCATCGATATGCAAACATACATAATCGAGAAATGGCTCATAAAGTTCCCTGTCAAACAACCATTGTCCTTTAAGGCAATGAAAACTTGGTTGCAGGTTGACTACATTTACTCGCAAAATCGCTGTGACCTCTTTTGGGATGCTTTTGCCAGTAGTTGTCCATTAGTGTATGTCTGGTGTTGAGGCCTTTGTTTGCGATGCATAAAAGATTGTTGCATTTTCTTCTGTATATCTCTGTTGGTGCTTCCAGATAACACGTCAGCCTTGGATATATAGTACCCAGATGCTCTTTAAGTAAATCCAGCAATAATCGCTGTACACATCCAATGGCGGGTTTCACATGAAACTGATCACTTTCCAGAAGATGTTCATTTTTTATTTCTGCAAATAAGCATAAATACATATGAAAACATTTACAGTCTCAATCCTCATAGGTCAGTTTACAGGGCACATTCCTCTACTATACTGTCTTTGATACTTTATCACTCCACTTGCGAAATGTATTCTCAATAATGCTTCCAAAGCACATCGGACACCCAAGTCCGAATTGCTTCCTTTTAAAAAGGGGGTTATTTGCCATTTGTATAGCCCACATTGTTTTATATATGCATCATTCAGTTCCTACCCCGATCCTTAGCTGTCTTAGTGACTGCATCAAATGCATAATTTCTACAAGGTGTTGAGTTCAGCATGTGACATATTTTACGTAGCAAATTATCAATGTAAGCTTTCCAAAACTTGTGAGCATCCTGTCAGGGGTCATCAATTTTGTGCACTGAGCACCATCTGTGAAAGTGCTGTTTTAAACATGTTTTCACAACAATGGTCGTAAAACCTTTGATGGACATGATTTCAATCCAGGTCACAGCAGATGTGAGCATGTCATCTTTAACGCTATCGATTTCCATTAGTGAAACACATGTCTTACACAGAATATTTTCAGAATCACCTGAGATTTCAATTTGGCTTAAACAGCAAACATATAAATATTTATAGTTTCTGCTACATCCTGGTTCTTCTCACCACTGTCCATCTCATTGGTAAACAAAACAAATATGCATAATGTTAACTATAGCAACTTCATATGCCCCACTAAAATACAAATGCTTGTTTTAAACCTTTATAAATTTATATTAAAAACACATAAAAAAACACAAGTGAACAGTAAGAAAACCAGATAAAAAAGAAACGGATACAAAGAAACATATACAATAGCCACTTTCCAAAATTCGTAAACATGATATCGGGCCTCATTACGGCTTTGGTTGTAGCCATGCCGCTATTGACGGGATGGCTGCCTCCAAAACCGGGTCTGGATTCCCTGAATGGGGAATTACCGGGCCATTCCGAGTTTGGAGGGCCCGGTAATTCCTCCCTCAGGGAACCCGGGCCCAGACCTTCCCCAATTCCCATTCGAGCCCCCATAGGGCTCAATGGGAATGGGGGCAGGGAGCTAACAACGGGCCGATTACGACCGGCCTGTTGTTAGCTCCCTGGTCTCCTCGCGGGACCCGGTAACAACAACTGGTTTTACCAGGCGTCCTTACCGGGTCCCGCGAGAGGACCTCGTAATCAGGCAGAATGGGTTTAAAGGGTCCGCATCCATTTGCAGCACCCGTTAACCCATTCCCCCAGGGTCGTAACGAGGCCCATCGACTGATTATCAGATTAACAAACAGAACATCATCAGTTCATATAATTGCAAAGTATAAAATCAAATAGGCATTCCATCATTTCAATAGTTCATCATAGTACTCTTCCCAAGGATAAATTAACAGCAGGGGGAGTTTCAACCCGGAGTATATAGATAGCGCAGAGAAGTGGGTATCTAATTCCAATGAGCCTGACGGGCCCTGAAGACCCTCGCACATGGAAACAAGGCACAATCACCATACATGAACTGATAAGCCAGACATGAGGTTCAGTTCCCAAAATCTAGGGTTTTTTGCAAAGTAAAAAGTGTCAGTCTGCCAAATGGATCTCACGTCTCGCAACGTGTGTCACCCAGACCTCGTGAGACGCAAGAGAGCAAGCATTCTACAACAGTCACATATATACAAAAAGATCATCATATTATCAGTTAGTGACACATCAAAACCGCCCATAATTTATCTTCTTCAGCAAGGGTTCAGTGATTGACAATTATGACGTGCATGACACCTTATAAGACATTTATTCAGCAACAGTTTGCAATCTACAAAGGCGTAGACACTATTCTTTGTTACAGAGAACATAATGCTCTTGTTCTGTGAGCGAGCTGTGTTCGTAGGAGAGACACATTCCAAAGCATGCTATCTTTTAGTTTCTATTTGTGTGCTGGGGGTTAGCTTGATCTAAAGGAGCCCTGTAAGGGAGCCATGAAAGAGAGTCTAATTCATGTCTTTAGCTGTCTATTTCTACAATTTCTGCAGTTTCAGCGAGACCAGCTGGCACCTGCTTGGTGATTAAGTGCCTCTCTGCTCCCCTTCAAGGACTTGTAAGGGAGGAAAACAATGTATTTCTGTCTGGGATAGTCTCTCAGCGTGTGACTTGTGGCCTCGCTCTGTGCAGGGGTAGAATGAAATAGAATTCATTTTTGCAAAGCGTTTGAACAGAAAAGCAAGAGAAAGCAAAATGGCGAATTCTGTTGGTACAAAATGGACGCTCTATGGTTATGCTGACGATTCTATACTGGCGGTGCTGGGCATATGATGCAGTTGGTTTTTGGCCAACATAATATACAGTCTATTCTATGGTAGGGTATTTTTCTAGACTAACAACCTTATCCAGGTAAACAGAGCAAACTGATAAAGATAATTTTACTCAGTTGTTCAAAATATTAAGCCTTTTAATAAAGCCAGACAATGCCAGGCCCTCATGCACATTCTGCTCACTGAGGCAGCGCTTCCATAGATTATCTTGACTACAACCAAGACTGTAGTTATGCAGAGCCATCAGATATTTTGTCCTCAGTGTATTTAAAGAAGCACATTCCAGAATTCAGTGTTTTATCGACTCTGGTTTACGATTACAGAATCTATATCCAATCTCATCCTATGTTATTTGTTTTCGACTAAACAGTATTTCCTTTGTCGGAAGTAGATTCCACCTTAACCAGGGTATCTGCCCACGATAGAAACAGTTGTTAAATTGGAGCAGGATGGGAATAGGGATCCTCTTCGTTTATGCTTGTGAGAGAGGTGACTCATGGATGCATTGGAATGAAAAGCATCCATTGTCGAGATCCAGTCAGAATCCAACAGAGACCTTTTAGTTTTCAAAGGATTCTTAATCAAGGTCTCCAGATCCAAGCGAATATGGGTAAATATGGTTTCACATCTATTCTTAAGATCTAGCATATCAATAGAGGAGTACACATTATCACCCAACATGATTTGGCCGAAAGTCTCTTGTGATCTACAGAATCAAATGCGGCTGATAGATCGATCAAGCCCATTATCAAAAGTCTTATCAAATGTACGACACCTTTATATTAAAACAATATAAAATCATGAGATCAGCTATACATTTGGAAGGCCAAACCCACCTTTTATATTATTACATCTATATAAAAAACGGTTATAAAATCATGAAATCACCCAATCTTCCTAGCTTTATATTACATTGCTGTTAAATCTATATAAAATGATGATGTGGGCACTATATTTACAAGGCCAAACCCACTCCTGCATCATCAACGCGTCACCATAACCTAACACTCGCAGTCTATCTCCTCACAACTCACTTCGACCTCAACCAGGCACCAGCGCACACTTTAATATAAAGTTTAGATTCACTTTATATCAAATCATCTCAACATCATATCAAAGTACAAAAACACTGTATATCATAAATATACAATTGATACAAAATTCATATCATTGTTGACATCATTTTAATATTAAATGTATATCAAGTGTATATCAAACCTCAAAAGGGTGGGACTAATCCTAGAAGCAGGGGGCGTTCCCACCTGTCAAAATTGTACTGCTTTAAAAAGGGGTCCCCATGTACTACTTAAGTGTCACACTTCATCTGGAGAAAGAAGGATGAAAAGGTTGACAACTTGATCTTACCCTGAATGAATTGAGGACCTGTGTATCAGACCATCACAAACTAGACCTAGATCAGTGTGCAGTCTCCAAAAGATGATTGATTGTAGTCCCGATACAGACCAGCTGTGAGTCCCTTAGTTATAAAGTCAGGTCATGTTTGAAATACATATGCACAGTACATTATGGTTTCCAGTTTCTCGTATGCTATGTACTGTAGGCACCACCCCCAAGCCATGCTTTCCATCTGACACAGTTAGAACACTCACACTTCAAGGTCTCATCAGCATTCTCCTGAGCTGTCAGGCTCACATTCACATCAACATTCTAATAAGCTTTCATCGATGACCAGCAGGCCAGGCCAACATTCAAAAAGACACTACAGAGAACTGCTAGGCTGAATAGAATAACACAGTTTTTTTAGTATGGCACATGGGGCTTATTACTATGATGGTGGTAACAGTAAAAGAAGTGTATTAGGAATACCTCATGTTTTTTAAAATACTACCTTTAGGAACAACAGGGATATTTAAGGGTTGGGTATGTATAAACTACATGTGGGCTTCTCAGTGCTCTGGCTTTCATAAACAAAATGTGTCGTTTGTACTGCTCCAACAACCACACTTCACCCAGAACGTATATGCCCACAATCCTCCCAAAACAATTGAAACCTTATTCCCTAACTCTGCATAAACACTTTTATGAATTTAAGACTACTCTTACTCAATTATCCTACACATCCCTTCCCTAATAACCCTAAGCCTCCACCGCCTCTTCAAATACTAATGATTGACTGTCTCAGTAATCTACTTGCTTGTCTGTATGTCGATGCAAGGTTGAACTGACAGAGGGAGCGGCCTGGTGCACACACTATCACTTCGCCGAGACACAGTGTGAAGACGTGCTCTGATCCATGGCAGGGCCTCACAGATTAGCTTCAAGCAGGTCAGTCCAGTGCCATCCCATGGAGAGGAGTGGGGCATCGGGCCCTGCTCAGCCATGTGTGCTGTGCCCTCTGGGTGGAACATATCCATCAGGACCAGAGTGGGCCCCATGCTGACTTCTGAGAGAGAGAGCCGTCAGAGTGCAAGCCACAATAAAAACCTGGAACCCGGTGGCCTGACCTTCATTGGAGGTGGGGAAGGACCTCAAAGTCAACAGCAGGAGGAGATGGTCATAAGGAGCTCCCACCAAGTGGAAGGATACTAGGCATTGCATTGCCTGAAGCAGGGGCCACAATATGCATATTACAGGAACAGTTAAGTTGGTGACATAAATCATCTGTGCTTGGAGTGTCACAGGAGGCAACAGTGGGCCTCATTGGGTGCGTTGCACCTCAGCACTGGTTACACCTGCTGCCCGTAGATCGGCAAATGAAGGAGGGATACCAGGGCTCTTATCTGGCAACTACGATTGACACTGCAGCCTGATGGAGTCGGAAAGCTGCAATTGCCTTTTTTGACCCTGCCTCTCTCGAGGCACTGCTTTCTCCTGCCACAGTGATTGCTGAGGGTCCAACCTCACCCCTGGTTACTAGCCATTTTTTGCCCCGGCATCTGCCTGACATCTAACTGCCCTGGAAGTCCCGGATTGGCAACCACATGCAGGGCCTGGAATAACTTCAGTGGGGCTGGTATTCCGGCCCCTCAGTGTCTTGAAATACTTGCCATCTCTGGAATCAGAAAAGTCTACACCTGCTTAGTTTCCATGACTCTTTGGCCATTGCTATTTGCCCATCAATACCCGCTCTTTGTCCTCCATTCTCTTGGCGATTAGAACCCTGAGCCTGAACAATATTGGGCACATTGCTGGACCAGACCATCAAGGAGATCACTGTGCCAGGGTCCCGCCCTGTGAGTTCATTGGCCAGTGAGGTGTGGGGTAACCTAATAGAAAGTCTGGAGGACCTGAGCCTCAGGAATAACCCATATCAAGTGGTACTCACATTATACACTAATCCTGCTCCTCTGCCTAGATCACCCATATTCACACACACCATGGCAACCACCCCTGCCCTCAGCAGCCTTCCTCTATCATTCAACATCAGAAACCATCGACTCCAAACCTGGACCAGAAGACACACCATTGCCCTCACCAGCCTTCCTCCATCACTCACCACCAGGAACTATCATCTCCAAACCTGCACTAAGAGACCCTCCAGACCCCTACCCGCTCCCCCATCCACAACCCCACGCCCTGCCTCTACAAGAAACAAGTTCCTCCATATGTGCACATGGCCAACCCTCCACCCTGATCGCCCAGCCAAAATAAAAACCTTGCTGCCCTAACACTCAAACCGTTAACACTCCTCTCAAATGTGCCTTAATATATGCCCGGTCAGTCCCAGCTCCTGCCCCTGAGATCTATGACCTCCTGATTTCCAACAACCTTGACCTGCTTGCCATATTCCAAAACATGGCTCCATCCCGCTGCTGGCCCTGCATTATCCATTGCCCTCCCCCATGCTACACCATCCTACGGAATGACAGACTACTCAACAGAGGTGCAGGAGTCACACTCATCTTCAAAAACACCCTTGCCATCAGAACCATCAACTCGAGCACTATCCCTAACTGTGAATCACTCATCACCAAGCTCTTCATTTCACCAACATGCACCATCAATCTTCACCTCATCTATCAAACCCCTGGCCCCATCGCCTCCTTCGAGAAATATCTCTTACAAGTCATCAATCCCTCATTAAAACCGAGATCCAAACTCATCATCTCAATGACCCTTCTGACACAGACACCAAAAGGGCAGCCATGTGTTTTGATCATGATGGCTTCCTTCAGTGAATCAATGACACTACCCACATCCATGGCTGCATCCTTGATTGGATTGCTGGTCTCAACTCCAACATCTCCTGCCCGACCATCTCAACCTGGCCATGGTCAGATCACCATACCATCACCTTTGACATCCCAATTGGTAAACGGCCCTCCTCCAGCCATCCAATGCAACCTAATGGCCTAGAATGCTGCACCAAGAACCTAACCAAGGACCACTTCCTACCATTCCTCTCAGACCTCAAGAACCCAACCAACAGAACAACCGACCCTGTGGCCCTAGACAATCTCTTCAACGTCACAATTGCTCAAGCAGTTGAAATACTTACCCCACTAAAATATCGCAAAACCAAACCTGCTCTTAAGAAAAACCCATGGTCACCCGCTGAGCTCCTAAGATTAAACGTGCTCCAGAATCAACTTGGAGGAAAAACCCTTCCTCAGCTAACAAATTCCAATTCACTTCTCTCGCCAAAGAATACAAAAAGGCCATACACACCACCAAAGCAATAGCTACAAGAGAAAAGAAAGCGCTAAAGCTAATTCTCATGAACTCTTCACTATCTTGCGTGAACTCGAATCTTCAGTCACCCTTCCCACCGCTCACACAGTAGAGGATGACTAGTGCAGCAAGGTGCAAGAAGCCCTTGCAAATCCACACACTCCAGAAGAAAATCTGCTCCAAGCAGCAAGGCATCCAAGCCAAACCACCACCCTCCTCTCACCTTGCACCTCAGAACTGGAAGTAGCCAACATAATTGAAAGTCTCAAGCCATTCCGATGCAAAGGTGACATTTGCCCGGGCCCCCATCATCAAAGACTGTGCATAGTCACTCATACCATTCATCACAGCCATAACCAATGCCCCCTTCTCCACAAAAACTGTTCCAGCATCCCTTAAAGAGGCATGGATCCTCTGGCTACTAAAAAGACCCTCCCTCGTCCCCTAAATCCCTACCAACTAAAGGCCCATCATAACAGTGCCCGTCATCCTAAAGATCCTTGACCGTGCAGCTCTCATCCATGTACAACAATACCTTAAAGCCAACCACATCTTAGGCATCCATCAATCAGGCTTCTGCAGAAGGCATGGCATGGAAACTGCCCTGCTCGATCTGAACAATCAACTAGACAACATCAAAAAAACAGGTAAACCTGCCTTGCTCCTCATGCTGGATCCCTCTGCTGCATTTGATTTCATCGACCATCACTTTCTCTGCAAACACCTGACCACCACAGCAAACTTCTCTCCTGCAGCTACAGACTGGATCAAATCCTTCCTAGCCGATAGATCCCCTCGGGTCTTCATAGACGATCATGCTGCCTCACCCATGCCAGTTACCTGCGCCACCCCCCAAGAATCTTAACCCCTTTTCAATCATCTAGATGTCCTCAGCATCTCCTTCACGAACTACGCCGATGACACCCAAATGTTCCTCCCCCTCTCAGGATCTTACCACAAAAATACTGCTACCATCAACTCAATCTATAACATCATCCAAAATTGAATGGCAACACACATGCTATGCTTACTCCCCTCCACACCTGCTGCCAAAACTCTGGGTGTCTAACTGGAGGCTTCTCTCGAACTCTCACGTCAAGTTAATGCCATCTCTTCTGCTGCCACCTATGCAGTCAAACTGATCCTTTCCTCCCCATACCCAATCGCCTCACAACTGCCAGAGCCATCACCAGGGCCAAGTAAAACTACTGGAACACCCTCTTTGCTGGCACTTCAGAATGCAGCCTGAAAAGGTGACAAATCATCCAAAAACAATGACCTCCGAGCTGCCCTTGGTCTTACCAAACACTCCCATGTCTCAGAAGCCAGAAAAGATGACCATTGGCTGCCGATCCGGGAGCGAATTAACTTCAAGGTCCTCTCCACCGTTCACAACTGCCTCTCTGAGACTGCACCTGCCTACCTTTCTCAGCGTGTGGAACAATACACCCCCTCTCGCCCACCAAGATCCTCACACGGCCACTTGCTCAAAGTGCCTAGCTTCAATCGCCAATCTGCAGGCGGCTCAAGCTTCCCTGTCGTCGCCGCCAAGCTGTGGAACAATCTCCCTGTGTTCTTGAGAGTGGAACCCTCCTATTGGTCCTTCATGAGAAACTTGAAAACCTGGCTTTTTGCCTAAGCTCCTCGGAGCCAAGACACTGTATTACTGCTGAACATCTTGTATGTATGCCTCCTACTTTCCCTGTTTACCTTTACCTGTACACCCTTTCCCCATCCCCTAATGTAACTAGTGCCTAGATACCTGAGGGTTCAGAGCGCTGTTACAAATGCAAAATAAATCAAATACATAAATAATTCTTGTATCTCGAGCCTCAGGCAAATACCTGTAAAGTTGGACTTGTTTGAACCCCATGAAATACTATGGGGTTGCATTTTGCTGCTATCCTCCTTCTCAAGCTTACTAAATAATTTCTTTAGAAAATGTGGTTCCACTGGACCAACCACCCAGTGTTTGTATTTTGGTATCAAAATAGCACCAAATATATCCATTGAAAGGATTTCTTTGTCCATCTAAAAAAAATGCACTGAGCTAATAGTCTACAGTACATTTAATAGAAAAGTAACATGTAAAAAAACAAGGAAAGCATGGCGGATGAAAACCAATTTAAATAATACATTTCCTACAGACGTGTGGGTGGGAGACCTCATCAAGAGTCACTTGGCAATGATTATGAAAACATGCATTGAGGGAACATACTGTCTCAGGAAAATGTAAGAAACTTGCCAGAAGGAATAGGCCATCAGCTATATCTTCAAGTTCATTATGGTGGCTTAGTTAATGAATACTTATGTTTATGCATGTTCAGCTGTGTAGAACTGTTGCTCTAAACTATTGCATATTATTCCACTTAATGAAAAGAACACAGTTCTCCCTGACATCAGCAGGAAAACAAATGCCTTTTGTGTACTTTTGGAAGCATCTATTGACAAAAGCAAACACTTAAAAAAAGAGCCTCACTAAATCTCAGAGATATTTCTGTCCACCTGTGGCAAACTCACTTATTACCACTCTGTGCTCGATAATTAAACTCTGTTTCGTGCCAGTTGAAGGATTAATGTGTTGTCATTAATCTGTCCTGTTTGCTGGCTGCCTCGAGTGTTTCACTCGTTTACAGCTTTATCAAGTGTGTAACTACTGGATAACTCCGAGTATTTATGTGAATTTATTTTCTTGTCCAGACCTCAATCTGTTTTAAGCCAACACACCTGTATTCATAAAATATGGTACTGACAAATTACTGAATAATCACACTCTATCCGACTGAACTGAAAACATTGCAGATCTTTTGACCCTGATACAGGCGCACCCCCAGAGTGGGATGAACATCAGAACTGCCATTCCCCCTCCCCCTGCTGGAACTGGTGGCTGCCCTCCACTGACGAGCAACATGTACATTTTCTAATAACATCAGAATGCTACATCGCATGTCCCAGCCAAGCATTGATAAAGTGCTGTTAATGCTGTTAATGTACGAATGAGACATGTGTCAAATCACATTTCTCTGCTCATCACTCTACCCAGGGGTATGTCACCAAGATATACTCCTACTCGACAGTTAGCTTCCACAGTGTGATTGCTGCACTGGACTATACGTATGTGGCATTGGTCCCACACCCAATGCAGTGGGCTGGTCTACTGCAACAGGAAGCCATTTCATTCCATGAAGATACAAATAATGTGTGATGTTGATCTGACGATCCTATGTAACAGCATTTTGCCAGAGGCACAGGAGTAGTGCCATACATATGCCACACATACATGTGCACACCCTGGCCACTGCATGGTGAACATCCCTACCTGAAATCACGGTGTTGTTAGGTCTGGAAAAGATCAGGGGCTAAGCTAATGTCGGGACTGGCGGGGATCGGGACTAGCTATAGCCTTTCGGTTGTAGCGCCTGAGCTTCTATCCAGGGCTACAACCAAAAGACCCGGGACTATAGCCTCCTCAGGGTGCCCTAGCAACGCCTCTGCCTGAAATCAAGATAGGAGACCACTTAGCTGCCCCTGCGGTGGGCAAAACCTAACTGCTTAACAGACACTTTCATACAAAATCCCATATGATAACACAATTCCCTTACTACCTTTCATAAGATGCCTCAAATAGCCTGATTACTTGACAATATCACCCCCTCCTCCGGCACATTGAAAACTGAATGGACACCATTTCTGGTCACTAAGGTATGCAGTAAAATGCACATGCAAACCATGAATATGTGCATATCCCTGCAACACCCTGAAAGGAATTCAAATGACAATACTACCCAACATTGCACAGCATGATCTGCACAGGTTACATGCAAAGGCCAGCAATTGGCCAATGAGTATGGGTGATATTGCAGTTGGAGCAGTGAGGTGAGAGGACTGCCAGCTCATTTTTAGGAGCAGGATTAGCAGGACTCTTTGATCATTCCCCATTCCAAGACACAGAAACCCCAAGCGTTGTGGAGCGAGAGCCTCCATATATATAGGACAAAACAGAAAGATGGGTAGCAAAGTTGAATGATGAGCATTAAACAACAAAACGTGTATCATCAAATACCTCCTTTACCTACTGCAGACAACTTTCACTATCTGCTGCTAAAGGAGTGGCCTACAATTATGCAGATATCCATATCAAATTTTGAATAGAGCACACTTTTTGGACTGCTTAAGTGAAGATTCTGGTGCCTCCACCAAACTGGTGGGGCACTCATGTACAGCCGTGAAAACGTGAGGATGTTTGTCATGGTCTGTGCAATAATACACAACACTGAGAAATGTCCCAATGCCCCCACAGGATGGCAAGGCTACCTCGGACTTGGATGGTGATGATGAAGATGATGATGCAGGAGCTCCACCCTACTTCTGGGTTGAAGTAATGATAGTGGGGAAGGACAGATCATCCATCAGGAGTTTATTGAGAACTATTCTTGAGTACATATAAATTCACCTTTCATTATACTATTGCTCATCACCAAAATCAGATCTGTGACAAATGCTTAATGACCATTGGAATCTTGCGCTAAGTCTAACTTTGTTTTATCAATAGGCCTACACCAATGCCCACCCTCCAACCTCATTCCAAATAACCCATCTAGAAGACAGAAACATGAAGCAGTGTTAACGAGGATGAAACAGAGAACTGATTTCAGAAATATGGTCCCACTGGACCAGCCACCCAGTGTTGGTATTTTGGAGTAAAAATCGCATCAACTATACATCCATTGAATGGACTTCTTTGCCAATCAAAGAAACCTCGATGAGCTAATGGCGCTGACAACCACAATACATTTCATCGAAAAATAGCATGTAGACACAATGGGCCTCATCACGAGGTATGCCGGTAAGGGACAAACGATGCTGGTATGTAAATACCAGCATCATTTACCGTTCCGTAGAATTCCGACCTGGAACCCTGGTATTAGCGGCATACCAAACAACGGTGCCGCTAATAGCGGCATAGGCGCGTACACGCGCCTCTTCAGGTAGTAAATACCGGCATGCCGGTAATAGGGGGTAATTTCAACCCACGCAAACATGCAAATACCGGCATTGCGAACCTGGTAATAATGGGCTGCATGATGCCGGCAAAACAGGCATCGCGGACCACCCGCAAACAGTAAGCAAGATACAAGGCAGCTGCCAAAGGTGCACACAATCCCCACAGGTGGAGTCAAAGGATGCTGTGCTAGTATGAACTGAGCACACCCACACACCACAACCCCCCCCGGTGTAGGCAATGCAGAGTTGCCCAGTACAAAAGGAGCACAACTAAACACCACACCCCTTCCTACACCAAAATGCCACCACTAGCATTTGCAAACATGGCGCAGGAGGACCTGAATATATTGATACAACTACAGCAACAACTGCAACAACGACAACAACAACAGCAGCAAGAACAGGCAGCACAGAGGAGACAAAGGAGGAGAAGGAGGTTGAGACAGGCCCATCCATTACCACCAGCGCAGCCACCAGAGCCTCCTACGGAGCCAGCAATACCTTGCACCAGACCCAGCCCATTCAACCCTACCCCTGAGCAGATCCACACCATGTAACGGTTGGACCGTGACACCATCACCACCATAGTGCACATGATACAGAACGACATACATACAAATATGCACTGCCATCCCCCCACTACTAAAGGTGGTGTCTGTGCCACACTTCCTGGCCACAGGCACCTACCAACAAACAGTGGGCCAGCTGCATTGCATTTCACAACCACTATTTTCACGCATGCTGAACCAAGTGCTGGATGCCCTCCTGAAGCACGCAAGCACCCACATATCCCTGCCACGGACTACCCAGGAGATAGCTGAAACCAAAGTAGGCTCCCATGCACTGGCAGGCATGCCCAATTGTGTCGGTGCCATCGACTGCACCCAGGTGGAATTGATAGTCCCCCATGCCATAGAGGCCATGTACCGCAATCGCAAACAACACCACTCCATCAATGTGCAAATGGTATGTGACTCCAGGAAGATCATCACCCATTGCTGTGCCCGATTTCCTGGATCAACACATGATGCCATGTTACTGGGTAAATCCACGGTACCCGATCAAATGGAGCGACATGCCGGACAACGTGCCTGGCTGCTTGGTGAGTTGCACAACCGTCCCATGGCAGTGCTTTGGGGTACTGATGTGTGGGGATGCATGAGGGGGGGGGCAATACTACACCTGGGTCGGAATAGCCGGTGATTGGAGAATGCATACAGAGCCAAACACTCCTGACCTGAACCAGTCAACGGTACATGACACTTCACTGGGCCACATATCACAAATAATGCATATCAATGAGAACAAGTAAGAGGCACAACCAGGCCACCATGGTTATGGCAAGCAATGCATGAATGAACAGGACGGCAAGTGTGGCTATGTGGGCAGTGTGACCATGCATAGTAAATAATGAACAGCATGAATTGGAGTCAAAACATTGTTGCACTTCCACAGCATATCTGCCTCAGCATGCATGATTACACCCTGCATTGCATCATCTATTGAATGCCAACCAGACTACCACACCTCATGACAGTACAGATTGCACTTAGATAACATGTTTTCATGCTTACAGGAACATGTGCATGGCCACACCAAATAGCTGGCAGCATGACTGTGCTCCCTGAATTACGGGAGTTCAGAGTGACACACACCAATTTGAATCTGCTTGCTGGTGATGGAGGATATCCCTTCAGGCCGTGGCTACACACCCCTGTGCCTAACCCACAGAATGGCCATGAGGAGGAGTACAATCGTGTGCACACCCGTACCCATGTTGTCAGTGAGCAGACCTTTGGCCTGTCGAAGGGGCGGTTCCGCTGCCTCAGCAGGTCTGGTGGGGCACTCCTATATAGGCCTGAGAAGGTGGCAAAGATCACCATGGCCTGTGTCATGTTGCACGACATGTGCGTCCGGAGAAATGTACCATTGTCACCTGACATTGACATGCATGGGCCGGGTGAGGATGATGAGGACGGAGACGGAGGTGAAGTAGCCCCACTGCTAGTATGTGATGCATGGGTTGGCCATGCTGTACGGCAAGCACAAATTAAAGTATACTTCTGAAACACAGGGACTATGAAAGACTTGTGTCAGTCAGACACTGGGCCAATGTGAACATGCACACAGGGAATGTTGGGAGTTGGGCACTGAACACCGTAACACATTAAATGGATGCACACTGAAAATATCAATGTCCAGCCATGGATTTTTCTTCTCACTACTTGTGTATTATTTAAAACTGCAAAAATGTGCCCACTCCCCCTTCCCAGAACTCCCCAACAAACTCCCTCACCCACCCCACAAACCCCAGAATATACCCCAACAAACTCCCTCACCCACCCCACAAACCCCAGAAAATACCCCAACAAACTCCCTCACCCACCCCACAAACCCCAGAAAATACCCCAACAAAATCCCTCACCCACCCCACAGATCCCAAATGTCTCAGTGTTCCCTTCATCAATGTAGTTCTTCACATTGTCATTGGTCATACTGTTATTTCTTTGAGACTTTTGGGTCTGGGGGTGCCATGGCCGAGCGCCCTGTGTGCTCCTGCCCGTTAACCGCACAGGGCTCGATTGCACCGAGGTGGAAGGGGTTGTTGTAGTGGAGGTGTCTATTGTCAGTCCCATGGCTGGGCCAAGATGTTGCTGCTGCATTTGCGGGATGTTTACAAGAAGGGCCTGTGTCAGTGACCCCATGCACTCCCTGAATGCACACGTAGATGCCTCCACAGCAGCTGTATTGGCTGCAATGGCCGTGGCTATGGCCCTCATGGCTTCATTCCCAGCGTCGACCTGTCGATGCATGATTTGCAGCATTGACTCTTGGTGGGCCTCTACCCTTGCTAGACGAGCCTCGAAGGAGGTGTCGGCCACAGGTGTACTGGTGGCTGGCAGGGTGGTGGAAGGCACCTGTGTGGGCTCCTCGTCCTGGGCACTGTCCTCCTGGAAGATCCCAATGTCTGATTCTCCAAGATCAAAGTCATGGAGACACGGATCGTCCAGGCTCTCAGACTCCGCAGGTGGGTGGGGGCTGGCAATGGGGCTTGGGGTGGGTATTCCAGACATGATTCCAGCCTCATCATCCACCTCTGTGGACACAACGTCTGTGGTGGCTGGCGGAACGGCTCCCACTGTTGTGGGTGCCTGCTGCTGTTCTGTTGCTGCAGGTGCCCCCTTCAGGGTTGATGCCTTGCGTGGCACACTGGGTGTTGCTGCAGGCATTTTCTCGGACGGGGGGTGGTGGTGGCCCTGGTCCCTTTGCATGCACCTGATGTACTCGCACCCCTGTCTTGTGTTCCACCTTCCTCATCGGTGCCTGGGAGATAGAAGAGATGCAGGTCATCAGTGATGTTGTCAAATGGCAGCTATGATGTATTGCAGTGTGATATGTCCATACATTCAGGCATCATTTCATTTCTGGTGTGTGGCATTTGGTGTACTGAGAGGACATGTTGGCAATCAATGCATGGCTGGTGGCATAGTATTGGTTTGGTGTCTGTGTGGTGGGTCCCATGGGCAAGGTTGGGTCATGTTGCACCTCTGTGGGATTGGGATTTTCACTCAGTATGCGTGTGGTGCAGGGTGTGGCACTCATTATTCTATGGATGTGTTGATGTAGCCTTGGAACATGCATTGCCTTGCCTAGTCTAACTTCCACATCACTTGTGCCACATCATGTTTTGGTACACGTGGATGTGATAGTTCACTCACCTTCCTCTATGGTAGTTGCAGCGCCAAACTCCTGGTCTCCTATTCCCTCTATGGATTCCGGGTCAATGAATGCACTTGCGGTCTCCTCCCATGCGGTGAGCTTCACAGGGGAGTGTGGGCCACCGCCTGTCGCCATTGCAGCCCTCCTGTTCTCCACCAGGATCTTCCTGACCCAGAGGCGGAGGTCGTCCCAGCGCTTCCGGCAGTCACGTACACTCCTTGGGGTGCTCCACACTGCCAACACCCTCTGAGCGACCTCCTGCCAGACCTGTTTTTTTTTGGTTTGTGCAGCATGCCTGAGGTCTGTGCTCCTGATTGTGTCTACATGCTGTTCGAGGGTGTTCGCAAGCATAGTCAGTTCAGCATCAGAAAAACGCTGCTTCCTCTTCCTTTGGGAGGATTTACTGGTGGCCTTCGACATCCTGCTTCAGTTGTGGCACACAACACGAGTGTAGTGGTGGTTATGGAGGATGGCAATGGATTGTGTTTTTAAAGATGGCCGCCGGCTCATTTCCCGTTCCGGCGCGATGACGTAATTTTCGGGTCCTTTTTTGTGACCACGGTAATACTGTGCCGGTATTGCCGTGCCGGTGTTTAGTGGTTGTTATGACGCGGTTACGGAATGGGCGGTACCCGCAATGCCGGTATAGGGGGGGGGTTGGTGGCCCGTTACCGGCATTGGTGGTTTTGCCACTACCGGCATGGGGTAACGCGCTATTAGCGGGTTCATACGAGCATGGACCCGCTCATTACCGGGCAACTTGTAATGAGCCCCAATGAAAGCTTGGCGGATGAAACACACAATTTAAATAATAATTCTCATACAGATGTGTGGGTGGGAGACCACATCAAGAGCCACTTGGCAATGATTGTGAAAACATGCATTGAGGGAACATACTGTCTCAGGAAAATGTAAGAAACTTGCCAGAAGGAATAGGCCATCAGCTATATCTTCAAGTTCATTATGGTGGCTTAGTTAATGAATACTTATGTTTATGCATGTTCAGCTGTGTAGAACTGTTGCTCTAAATTATTACATATTATTCCACTTAATGAAAATAACACAGTTCTCCCTGACATCAGCAGGAAAACAAATGCCTTTTGTGTACTTTTGGAAGCATCTATTGACAAAAGCAAACACTTTTAAAAAAAGAGCCTCACTAAATCTCAGAGATATTTTTGTCCACCTGTGGCAAACTCACTTATTACCACTCGGTGCTCGATAATTAAACTCTGTTTCGTGCGAGCTGAAGGATTAATGTGTTGTCATTAATCTGCCCTGTCTGCTGGCTGCCTCGAGTTTTTCACTCGTTTACAGCTTTATCAAGTCTGTAACTACTGGATAATTCCGAGTATGCTGCCTGTAAACGGCTTTGTTGCCTTGCATGGATTACCTGGGACTTTGGTTTATTTACTGTATATTTATATGAATGCATTCTCTTTTCTAGACCTAATTATGTGTTAAGCCAACAGATCTGTTTTCTTAACAAAATAGGAATGCATCTTGATATTGTAAATCACTTCCAAATACCAGGAGGGAAACGTATCAGAGGTTATAGTTTTGGCTGGCCACAGATTGGGCTCATCTTGAATATGGTGGCAATCGAATTACCACCACGTTTACCGCTCCACTAAATTAGAAGCAACACAAAACCAGTGCTTTTTCTTCCGGCAATACATTCTGTTATAATAAGAGAAAATGCGAAATCCACAGTTTGACAAGTTGAAATACTACTAAAATACCACTAAAACAGACGGTCATTCTTTCAAAAAATCATTAATGTTGCCTCCGCCTCTCAGCGGGGGAGGAAATGCATCCAGGTTATGAAAATAAGGCAACAGGTGCATCCAACGTCACCCAAGAGCGAATTTAAGGGGCCCACCTCCCCCCAACCCGTTTCCAATAAACACAAAGCTCCTAGCAGATAGTCTCCAGACCTGGGCTAGCATATAGGGCAATTCCCAAAACCAAAACGCAAAATGCTAGTGTTGGCCCCTATTTTGGGTCAAAGTGGGCCACTTCTTTTGCCAACTTGGGCCAGTTTGATGAGTTACTTCACCATAAGGTTAGACGTTTTGAACAGTGTTAATGAATCCACATTCTTGAAAGGGCACAATTTAAATCTCATTTTATAATAAAACACCCCCTTGGGTACCATTTAAACAGTCTGCTACAAAAGGAATAAATTGTCATTTGCAACTGTGGGCCACTTTTTAATTGGTGCCTAAGACGATGGTATGCCCCAGCCCAACCATGATGGCATCCACAATTGGCTACTGCTTATCGAGCTGCAGAGACATGCAGTGCATTGGCAGCCAAGTGTACCAGCTTTGCAAATGCAGAGAAGGTGTGTGACGAGGAGGCAGTCCTTACCTTGTGACATACTGTCCCTCTGGGTACTGACAAATTACTGACTAATCACACTCTATCGAATGAATGGGTTCCCCATTGCAGAGCTGTTCATCCTGATACAGGCGCACCTCCAGACTGGGATCAACATCAGAACTGCCCTCCCCCACCCTAGCCCTGCTGGTCCTTGTGGCTGCACTGCATGTACGAGAAGCAGCCACATATTAGAGTGCCACCAGAATGCTACATGACATGTCCCAACTAGCCTTCCATAAAGGGCTGTTAATGCTGTTGGATGCACGAATGCGACATGAGTCAAATCACATTTCCCTGCTCACTACCCTGCCCCAAGGGTATGCCACCAAGGTATACGACTATTCCATAGTTAACTTCCACAATATGATTGCTGCACTGGACTGTATGTATGTGGCCCTACACCCCAGGCAGTGGAGCTGGTCTACTGCACCTGGAAGCCATTTCTTTCCTTGAACATACAAAGAAGGCGTGATGTCGATCTGACGGTCAGTCACTACTATGCCTTTATCCTGGGACCAGTCCATGATGATATGGTCTTATGGAACTGCCAGGGGCACAGGAGTAGTGCCATACACATGTCATGCATACATGTCCAAACCCTGGCCAGTGCATTGTGCACATGCCTACCTCAAATTGAGATTACATATCATAGACCGCTTAACCTTCCATATGGTCGGCCTAGCTGACATGCTTATCAAACCCTTTCACACAATTTCCCATAAGATAATACAGTTCCCTTAATGCATTGCACAAGGTGCCTCAAATATACCCTCAACTTGATCTGATTGCTTGCCAATATCACCTCCACCTACAGCCACATTGAGAACTGAGTGGGCACCATAACTGGTCACTAAGGTATGCAGTAAAATAAACTAGCCACCCATGTATAATGTCATATCCGTGCACAACCCTGAAAGGCATTCAAATGACAATACTACCCAGCATTGCACGGCATGATTTGCATAGGTTACTTGCAAAGGCCAGCAATTAGCCAATGAGTATGGGTGTTGTTGCAGTTGGAATAGTGTGGTGAGAAGGACTGCCAGCTCATTTACCACAGAGCAGGATTACCAGTGCTCTTTGGTCATTCCCCATTCCAAGACACAGACATCCCAAGTGTTATGGATTGGGAGCATCCATATAAACATGACAAAATAGAAAGACACGTGGCAAAGTAAAATGATGAGCATACACAACACAAATGTTTATCATCAAATACCTCCTTTGCCTAATGCAGGCAACTTTGACTATCCACTGCTAAATGATGCAGATGCCCATATCAGAGTTTGAATAAATCACACATTTTGGACTTCACTAAACTGGCCCTCTTTGCATCATCATCATCATGAATAAAAAGATTTTTTGTGATTACCATAACTTGAATATATGAATATATGACTATAACAGCGCTCTAAACTATTGGTCTGGTCTTCCAGATACAAGATAGTGTGCAGGGGATGCGAGCTCCCTAATTGGTAACTTTTTCTTTGTCCATATATGTCCTGCAACCTAGATGTCAAGGTTGTCTCTTCCTCCTCTGCACCTCTAATTTAACCTAAATACACTTCACTCTAAATATAAACACTTACCTCTATACATACATAACATGTACAACTGAAAAGGGAGTGCATAGTGTTTAAAACACTTCGGGGCACTCATGTGCAGCCACGAAATAGTGAGGGCGTTTGTTGTGGTCTGTGCAATGATACATAACATCGAGAAATTTCCCAATGCCCCCAGAATATGGCAAGTCTACCCCAGACTTGGATGAAGATGATGTGCCAGGAGTTCATTGAGAACTATTTTTGAGCACATATAAATTCACCTTTTTTTATTTTATTGAAAAATCTACAGTTTTAACATACGTAAAAACGTTTGTTTCAATTCCACGAACATAACTCAATAGGTTCTTACAAAACCACTAGCTGTTCATGTCAGAAAAAGAAAGGAAGTGAGCAAAAGCAAAGATAAAGACACATCAGCCAGTTTATACATAACATGCAGAAAGTCAATTCTATCCCAGTTCATTACCTCCAAAACACAGAATAGAAGCTTGAGATCATTACTCAAAGCGAGCACTTCAGTAGTGCATCAAGATAGTTCACAATTGCACCAACCTGTTTAACATTTGCACCAGATGAAATCTTAAGCCAGCAAGCGAACATGTCATTATCCAAAGGAGCAAATTGACTAAAGTGTAGAGAATGCAAGGCACCAGTTTTCTCACACTCAATAAGTGTTTCAGCGATTCGACTGCCACGGAACAGAAGCAGCATAGATTGTCTTTTGCCAGTTTATCTTTTCTTTGCCAGAGAATTTCCTTGGATTTCAAGATGTTCAGTCGAAACCTGAGGAATTGCTTACGGTAATAGCGAGATGGAGAATGCATTAAATAATGTGACTGGAGATTTAACTTTTTTTGACCAATGCCTGGCCAATTTGTTGAGGATAGTTTTTCCCGTTTGTCGATGTTGATGATCCAAGCCCAAGATTCAAATTTCTTTTTTGCATGTTGTGGTCTTGTGGAAAGATCGAACTCAGAGATTCCCGCGGCATCGACCCAGGTTTGTACTCTGAGACGCCACATGTCTAATAAGGTAACATTATTGTCAGAATAGATTTTGTTGAATATTCGATACACAGGAATTGGATTTTCAACAGACATTATTCGCATTAATGTGATTGATTTCCAGATCATATGGCTGTACAAGGAGTTCAGTGACAATTCATCTCGTAAAGATATCATTGAAATGCATTGAGGTAGGTGGAGAACATAGTGCCAAAAACGCCCTTCTAAAGAGTTCCAAATATGCTCGCTGATGTTCCAGCTGACCTCATCTCCAAAAGTTAAAATAGGAACTAACTTTTGCAAGTAGAATGTCAGGACCAGGGATAAAGAAAATTTGCCATAGCTTTCACCTTTTATTGTACTATTACTCATTACAAAAATCACATTTGTGACAAATTCTTAGTGACCATTGGGATCTTGAGTTGGAATCTCAACTTATTTCTGTCAAGAGGCACACACCAATGGCCACCCTCCAACCGCATTGCCAACACCCATCCAAGTATCCCATCACCCTCATCCCAACATCCTTTTTCAACCAACACCCTCATAACCAACACACATGTCCACCGTCATCCCTAATCCTAAAGCCCAACCACCACTCACTTCCCAAACACCCATGAGCACCCACCACCCTCATCCCCAAACCAATGTCTTCAGCATTCCATTCCATTTTTGAGTGAGGTCTTGTCATGTCCAAACAAAGCTGGTGCTGAGGGGGGCACTGTCTTGCGAGCGTGCCTCGCTCGGCTTCCGGAGACAGATCGCTCTGAGGATGTGCTCAAGATTGAGCTGGCTGAGTCAACCACCTACATATGATATAAAGTGAGGGTAAATTCCTTCACATGGTCTCATTGTTTGATAAATATGACTCAGCAAATGTGTGCACTCTCTGCCCAACTACAGTGATAACAACTGTGTCATCTGCTACTCACCAGCGCGGCCTCTAACCAGCAGATGCCACTACCTTAATGCATTCGACAAGGCTTACTGCATGGCCTGAGAGTGGCTCTATTTTCCCTTTGCCAGCTTCCATACATTCCTGTTACTGCTGCATCTGGCTGAGTCTCTGACTCTGTGCTTTGGGCACGTCATCATTAGCTCTCTTCTATTCTGGTACTCTCCGAGCTATCAGCTCCCTTTGATACTGTTGAACACCCTGCATTTCTTACTTCTCTATCACCACTTGGTATTTCTGCGTCTGCTCTTTCAAGGTGTTCATTCTGTTTACAAGATTGATTATTTTCTGTCTCATGGAGGGTTCCATTTTCCAAACTCAGTATTTAGCTTGTAGTGTAATTCAAAGTTCAGTTCTTCGCTTTATACTATTTTCTCTTTAAACTATTCTATGAACCCCATTTTTGTGTTCCTGTGTGTTCTAGGTTCACATCTTGCTGATTGTACACTGATTTGTCATTCTCAGCATTTGCTGATCTTCATTTAGATTTTAAAAATGATCTATCATCTATGGAGTCGTGGATTGCATGGCATTATTTACAGTTACATGACAAAAAAAATAAAATTTTGTTTTTGTTTGCAACTACTACTCTTATTATTCCACAATGTATTGTTTCTCCTCATGTAACTATTAACTATTCAGCATAGAATCTGGTTTGTTTTCATGGTTCTTCTTTTTCATATGAAAATCAGTTTAAATCTGTAGCCATGCCTGTCAGTGCACACTCTTTTGTATGCTTTAAAATCACCATTTACTGACTTTTCCTCCACAAATCTACTGCTTCCATTTTTAGTCCTCTCTTCTTAAAGTACTCTTGCGCTCTGTACATCCATCTTCCCAAATATTGAGTTCTTCCTTTTCAGATTATTTTGTACTGTGAAGTTTGCATTCTCTTTTGTCTAGATAACTCTTCTTATATTTCCTCTTTTCTACTCACCTGCATTGGCCTCCTATTATTCCACGGTTTCAGTTTCCCTTATTACCTATTACGTTTAAATGCATCCCTGTCTTGACCCATCTTATCTCTCAAAATGTATTTAACTATATCAACCATCTAGACAATTGCGCAATTCTAATCTGTTTTATCTTCTCAATGCCCTTCTTTTGCACTTTTTTCATTTTCACTCACTCAACATAATAACATATACATTTTGTTGTACCCTTTTATTGTTTAAAACATGCGAACAAGAACATCTATTGGACATGTATTTTCCAGATACGTAATTTCCCACATGTCTTGCTGATTAATATACATTATCAATGGAACTACTTAATAATGTAATTGTATTGTTCTGTTGTCAATACACATTCTGGATAAACAAGTTAAATAAATAAATACTTCATATCAATGATATGTATAGGTGCTGGGGATGGTGGGCCATTATACTTTGGTGCAGAACGTGTGTGCTGTTGATGGTGGCGCTGAAGGATATCGCCAATGGATAAGTGAGAAAGAACGGGAGGAGGGAAGAAGAGAAAGTGAGGGGAGATCAGCAGCTACATGTGAACCTTTGAGCTAAAAGGGGTGATTGGGTGGATCCTTGGCCTTTCAGTGGCAGACATGGTAGTTGCCACAGTGGTCATAGGTGTCTCAGAGACACATAAGGACGATGTGGTGGCAAGAATGGTTTAACTGGTAGAAGGTTCACATGTGGCACTTGGTATAGAACTGGTGGCCTCTGGCAAGGAAGTGCCTGTAGTTGTCCTGCAGGTTATTTCAAAGCAACTTTCAGCTCTCTGACCTGCAACTCTGGAGATGTGGCTGAATGGTGGTGCTGAGGTGCATGAAGTGGTAGCAGAAGAGCCTGCTGTGCTGGTTGCATCTTCCTTTCCCTGGCTGACATGGGAAGCTCTTGTAAGAAATGTGATATGCTATCACTTGCAATGTCCACAAGGAGTTTGTTGTGAATTGCATTCAGACATTTTGCAGGCAGATCATGCGGAAATTATGTATATATGATACATGACTGTATTGGTTGGTTCTTTGTTGGCATGGCTTCCAATTTATGAGATTGGCATCCAATTGTTCTTGCATTTTTTATACCCGCAGTTGTCACAGTATTCTTAATGCTTGTGGCCTATCTGCATGCAGAAGGTGATGGAGGTTGGATAGGAGCATCAGAGTTGGACCAGGTGTGGTGATACTCATGGTGAGTACTCCCTGACTGATGGGTACTACTTGCTTGTGTAAGGGTAGTTGACATGAGTCCAAAATGTGCCTGTGTGGCCCATTACATTCCTGAGGTTAAGGACATACCAATATAGTTTGGGGATGCACGTACTCAACAATGTAAGCTTGGTTCTCAGCTCTACACACTCCAGGTTGGAAATAAAGAGGATACTGCTGGCTGTCTCTTCCCAGGGGGTCAGTGGATGGGGCTGTAGATGACCTCCTTCTTTGGCAGCTGTCTCCCTGTGGAAGAGTGCCAGGACGTGGCAGGCCCAAGCCGTCACTTAATTTTATCACCTCTTAATGTCCTCTGTGTCCCAGAGCACCGTCCCCACTGCCATCGTCTCATCATGTAACTCTGCAATGACAGCAGCCTTCCTCTGGTGTGTGGTTTTATGACTTATGCCAACAAATCGCTTTCTGCATTAGCCACCACCTAATTGGACCATACAGTGAGCTCCGCTTCTGTGAAATTTGGCTTCAACCTCCTCATATCTGGCACTTTTGTTTTGCTTTTGTCCCCTTACATGATTGCTGGATCCTTTTCCCTTACATTGTATTACGGTTTTAAAAAGCAAAGACAATGGGATGTCCAATACAAGAAACAAAGGGGATAGGCTGAAGCCTTCGACAATGGCCATACTTGTTTTCCACTGCCTTTCTCCATCCGGCTAACCCCTTCTCCCTACCCAGGCAATGCAATAATTGCCAAGAAAAACACTGTCCACCGCATATAGCACCAGCATACTTTGGGATATTTTGACCCACTCAGCTATGCTTCACTACATCACTTTGCTGCATTGGTGAAAGAAACAGCACAAAATGGCCGTGCTGACTCCTGTGCACGCCAAGATCTTTAAACTGCATCTTGTAATAACCAGAAAATGGCTGCACTACCCTACCAACACCATTGCAGGTGGGGTAAAACAGAGTACTGACTGCAGGAATGTGCCATTTTACATGGAGCAAAGGAAAGAAGCAGCATTACTTTGCTGTAAACCCAAAAATGCCTCTTTAAAATGTCATCCTTTCAACCTTCAAAGTGCTGTTTGGTGCTGATTTCATCAATTCCTCTTGAACCACGATGATCAAAAAGGCCCTGCAGTGCCCAGGATCATTCTTGAGTCTCAGAGGAACCGGGCCTCATTTGAATGACAGCCCCTATTAAAAGTATCTTTGGAAAAGCAAACCAGGGACTGTGATTTCATTTTCCACAGGAAGCGCGGCTATTTATTTGCAACAAGTATCAAGAATCAGGTGTCCAGAGAAAGATTCTAAACAGATGCATGATACATATATCCATGCTGCAAACAACTCCAACACTCAAGGAAACGACTAGAGCTGCACAAAGTGTGTATTTGCTTCAGAGGAAAACCGAAATTAAAGAAATAAGTTAAATGTGCTTTTGCCTGAATGAAGAGCAAAATCGCCTATTTTTAAAGTATATTATTGTGTAAAGGCTTGATTATTTAAGAAAAGTAAAAGGATTTGCTACTGTTACAAATTTACCTATAAACTGGTTTAATTCCATAGGTTTAAAGTAAAGATTTAAAAGGAAATCCAAGCTAAAGCCCAGGCTGAGTTAGCAAACTATATATAAAAACCTGCTCTGCAAGTTGCTAGCCCTGAGAAAGGGTGAAACCTCAAACTGCCGGCACAGGAAAGGCTAATTGCTAGCTTTGAGGCTTTGAATACCCAGGACAATGGGACTTCCCAGTCGGCATCAGACATTCGTCTTTCGCCCAGGCTAAAACAATAGTAGGCTAAGACATTCATTCTGGTTTAAAGGAATTGACATTTGCTTACAGTTGGAAAAGAAAAAAAATGATCAAGTGACATTTGGTGTTTAAAAAGCCTATTTGCAACTGAACTTTAAAGACATTTAACTTTGCAGCAACAATGAGAAGAAATATGAAAACTTGTTGTTTTAAATCTAATTTTATGCTCTTTCTGTGAAGACTTGGTAGAACTCAGTACTGCATAAGGAACAGAAGTTGTAAAGAATCCCAAATTGTGGGGGAGGTATTGATATTGCGCACATAGAATTTTGTACACACATTCCAGGGGTAAATGCACATCTATGTACAAAATTGGGAAATGTTAGGCCAAATCTTTCATGGTTAACATTTCCAAAATGTAGCAGAAAGGCAAAACCAGGCCCCAAAGACTTGGGATTTGGATTGAAATGTGACCCAAAAAATATATAAACTGTGTATCTGATTTTCTCAGAGGTCTTAAATGCATAAATATGTATTTGTGGGAAAGTTAGATTTTGGTTCCAGTAGCTAGGGGAGGTTTCTAGTCATTGTAAAATTAATCCCATAAACATGGCATCCTTTTCTGTGATCCAATCAGCGGAGAGCAAAGTGGAAACTGTGCTCTTGCCCAATCCTAGCATTAGGGGTGTGGACAGTAAGCCTGCCTCTGCCATATACTTTAGTGATGTCATTTGACAGGATAAATAAGGGAACCTGACTGCACACAGAAAAAAGGGATTCCGGATTTCTTCCTGGTTTACTGCGTGGGGTCCTGTTCCTGATTTCTTCATCCTTGATCCTGATTCCTGATTTCATTGCAAAGCCAAGGCCTGTGCATTGCTGAAACTCCTTTTCATCTAGGTCTCAATTTCTAAAAAAATCCCAAAAAGCCAAGGGAAGCATTCTGATCCAGTTTGGCTTGCTACTACTGGATGAATGCCTGCAGACCTGCCATCCCACTGATCTCCAGTCTCCAGTAAACCAGAAGGGCCAGTCCAGTGCTGTCCAGATGACCAGAACCACCCAGGTGACCCTATCCGCCAGATTTGCCCGGCTGTCCTTGGTTGGACCCGATCCGTGTGATGACCAGAACCCTTGATGGTCCAAAATCCTAAATTAAAGTGGACTGTAAGTATTAATAGGAAGCATAGAAACTCATAGCATACTTTGCCTGGTTTTGGTTCTATCCCAATCTCTAAACCATCCTATCCTTACCTTAAGAACTTGTAACATTGTCAGAATCCTTACTGCCACCCTGCCTTTGCTTCCTTACGCTAGTGCTAACTTCTTTAAATAATTTTGTCTTGTGAAATCCTAAACCCTTAACTGTCCCTCGGGTAATTGGACTAGGTGTGCCATGGCGGGCGTGGAGGTGCTAGCGTTGGTTCCACGGATCGACTCTAGAGCTTACTGTGTTTCAATCCAGTAACTTAGCCTGAATGCCCTAGTGCAGAACACAACTATCCTTGTAAAAATTGATTTCTGTTTTCTTTTTCGCGTCTTTAGTTTTCAAAAACGCCTCTCATTCAACATTGCATAACTCACTCAATTTAATAGCTAGAGACTTCATTTCAACTCTGGATTATACCTAACACGTATAGCTACATCTGCACTCAAAATTAGTGATTTTCACCCATTTTTCTTAAAAACTGTTTGGGTAAATTTAGGCAGGAATTGGCATTTCTGAAAAGTTTTACACGTGTGATTTTTGTTTTAAATTATTTTCAACCTTCCATTAAGATTTAAAGTGTTTCCTGTTGCTCAAACTATAGCTCCAATGTTGCTCCCATCGAAATTTGTACTGATTTAAGGATTTTTGCACCCATTCATTGTTTTACACAGCCATATTTGAATGTCCTTTTAAAAAGTATAAGATTGCAAACCTGTTTTCTTTTCTCTTGTTTGGAAAGGGAAGCTTGTATTCAAATTCTGTTTCCTGTTCTTTATTCCTGTATACCTGCTGCTTCCTTATATCTAACTAGAATTGCTTATTTGTGGGTTGAGGAATATTGCAGGGGGAAATCTAGTTCTATTCTTCCAAACAAGCCAAACGTGTTATTTCTCTGGTGTTTTCCTTCTGTGTGCTAAAGAGTGAATTTTAGTTCCTTACATACCTTTTGATTTGTTATTGTCATCACATTGGTGATTGCTGCTCCTTATTCAAAAGTATATGTTTAATTTGAATTTTAAATAAATAAATAAATAAATAAATAAATATTACCTTTACCAACCAGCCTGATTCCTGGTCCATTGTGACCTGGGGTATTTTGAGAAGGGGTGTGATATGAGTGGTATATCACTCAGAATATTAAACCTATAGACATAATAAAATAAGCATTTCAGCTGCGCGCTGCATACTAGGCTGAGACCTAGTTTGCCTGATTGAAATACTTAACATACATGCACTTCCCTATTTGTTGAGAAAGGGATCCATCACACCTTTATTTTATCTTTAGTTTCATCCAGCAGATGAGTGCAGTATTTCATGGAATAAATGTCCTTCACCTCATAAGCCAGTCCTGTTTTGAAGCCCCATAGACCACATCCATTTCTGTGCCACACAGCTCCTAGCAGCCACCAAAAGAGTGCAGGCCATGTGATCCAGGCCCTGGCCCCCATCATCCTCGCCCTCCACCTCTAGCAATGCCAACAGCAGAGAGTGAATCCTGGTGACCCCCTCAAGCTCTTGTATCAATTAGAAAACCTCGTACCAATATTTCTGTATCTCTGCTCAGCCCCACCACATACACAATAATCTGCCTTCCCAACCCATATTTACAGCACTTTGGATCAATTCCAAGGTACATATTTGCCAATTTAGTCAGGGGATAATTCCATGTATATAACAATGTAATAGCTTACCACCTAAACTGCAGCAACACTGTAGCATGAGACATTTTCCAGCACATTATGGCCCACAATTTATCGAAATATCCCTACGGAGATCCTTGCCTTAATTGAAACTGGCTCTACTTTCACCATGCAGCTCAGCGAGCAACAATTCTTTGTATAGACTAGCCACCAATGTCATGAATCAGCGATTCCGACCCTTCTGGACTGTTCTGGTCCCTTAGACATTGACTATTGCAAATCGAACCCACCTAACATGGCCGACGCCCTGGAACTGCACGGTCTAGTCTTTCTGATCCTGTCTCATGCTTCCTTGAAAACAGACACACGCTGCAGCTCGGCCCGTCTCAACGCAACGCTTGTCTGTACTCCTCGTCCCGGCAAGGTGTGTATCTAACTTCCCTGTCCTCGTTTTTGCCTTTGTTCCCAGTAAGGCACCATTTTCCTGCTCCCTTCCTGGCATCCCTTCCTGAGCGGCCCCGCTACCTCTGCCTTAGCGGAGCTACGCATCTCGTTTTTCGGCCATTCACGGTTTAGTGTTCCCATGTCCTAGACCCTTCCTGGATCCTCCCTGGAACTTTGAACGCATCCAGACTCCACTGCTCCCCCGCAGGCTGGAGGCTCGGAATTCAACGCTTGCTACCTGCCTGAAGACGGGCTTCAGCGGAAGCACGACCGTACCTTTACAAGACCCGCACCTCCAAGAAGAAGAAGCCTGTAAACACCAGAAAAAAGACAACAAGAAACAAACAACCCTTACACCCCCTCTTCTGAATCAAAAACCTTTGAAAGGGAGCCAGTTCCATCTGCAGATTCTAACCCCTTTTAGAGTCTGTCAACGCTCCTTTTAGCTGTAAATAGCAGAAGACTGAGATGTTACCAATATTAAGGCATTCCTCTATTTATTTGAATGATAGAAATTGCCCCTTCTCCACATCTGCACCACCTTTTCCAAACCTGCCTCATACCACACTTGAAATCCCAGGTGCTCATTGATGGCTTCCCGTAACGGCGGGGACCAATACCACTCAACAAAGAAGGCCATCACATGTGGCTCCCTTCTCTTCACAAGATCCACAACTCTGCTAAAACTGAGTGTTCTCTAGCATGCTTCGGGATCTTCGCCTGTGGAGCCCACAGCCAATCAGCCAAAGATATTGGGGCAAAGAGAGCATTTTCTATATCCACCCACTGTTTGGACATGAGAGGGTTGAGATGATCCACCACTACCTGAAGTTGAGTTGCCCTATGATACCTCTTAATGTCAGAGAATCCCACTCCCCTTGCTTCTCTATGTAATATGAATGTGTCATACATGATCCTGGGCCTCAACACTTTCCAAAGAAACTGCAACACTGCCCGTTGAACTTGCAAGAGAAAGTTGGCTGGCACCACTGCCGGTATCATCTGGAAGAGAAGCTAGAATTTGGGGAGAAGGATCATCTTAATACAATTCAATCTGGCCATGCATGAGAGTGTCATCTTCTTCCACCTCTCTAGGTCCATCTGTATCCTATCCCATAAGGGTAAGTAGTTGACTTAAAAGAGTTGCGAAATATGCACCCCTATATATCTAAATCCCTCCCTCTTCAATACGAAGGGCAGTTTTCCAATACAGTCTAACTCAGATTCACTCAATGGTCCAGTCGGAAAAGCTATTGATTTATACAAATGTATCTTGAACTCTGATAACCTGCCATATGCCTGAAAACTGTGCAAAAGAGGGGGGAGCGAGCATCTTGGGTCCATCATATATAGCAATGCTTCATCCGCAAACAGATTTAATTTATAGGGCTTCCCACTGATCACCACCCCTTTTATGGACCCATCGCCTCTTACACTTCCAATACACAGATCCATCATCAAGCCATAGAGCATTGTTAACACAGGGCAACCCTGTCTGGAGCCACTCTGAAGAGTGAAGGGCCTTGATTCCTTGCCACTAACCAACCCCTTAATAGACAGCGCCAAATAGAGTACACCCACCCCATCTACTTATTCCCCATTCCAGCTCTCTTAAGTACTGCCTAAAGGAATGATCAGTCAACCTGATCAAAAGCCTTTTTTGGCATGAAGAGACTATACGAGGCCGTTTCCAAATGTACCTTTCGGGAAGCAAGGAGATCCAAGGTTTTCAGAAAATTGGCAGAACCTTGCCCATTACTCACAAAGCCCGCTTGGTCCAGATGGACCAACTTGGGGATGATGACATCAAGCCTTGATGCAAATACCCATGTGAAAATGTTAGCGTCTACATTTAATAGTGAGATGTGTCTATATGCCAAGCATTGCATCAAATCTTTCCCTTCCATTGGGATGACCATAATGAGAGATCCCAGAAACGAGGGTGGAATATCGCTGTCATCTCTCATACTATTACAGTCCTTTGCCAACACCGGAGTGAGAAGATCCACAAATAACTTATAAAAGGCTGAAGTCAAGCCATATATCCCCTGGTGCCTTACCAGGTTTCATATGAAGGATCACTTTCTTGACCTCCCCCACTGATATCTCAGCCTCCAAGGTCTCGGGTCAGCAGGGCTCAGAAACGGTAATATTAGACTTCCCAAATAGTCCTCAAACACAGACGCAGGAGCCAGGTCGCACTATACAGGTCTTCATAAAAGGCTGCAAAACGCTGAAGTAACCGATTCAATGACCTAATCAACCCCCCATCCCCGCCTCTACAAGTTGGCCCCCCTGTCTGTCCTTTCTCAATGTCTGGACCCTGTTTGTTAACATAGTGCCAACCTTATCCCCGTCTCATAATATCTCTGCTCTCTATACTTCATATTCTTTAAGGAAGAATGATTGCAAATCCTGCCTCTTCTCCCTTAAGAATCAAAATAGCAACAGTTGATCAGGGAGTTTCATTTTCTCCCTTAAGGACATCGAAATCTAAACTGTGTCCTCCCCTGGCCGTGTCAACCAGGCTATAAGAGCATCCATTTTTTAACTTGTATTCCACCAGACCCCTTTCTCTTTTCTTGCCTGACCCCCTCAGCGCAATAAATGTGGACTTTACACCTTTCCAGGCATTATTTCCGTGGACAACCCCTGTGTCATTCACTGCAAATAAACACTCAATCTCATTTGCCATACATTCCCTAAATACCCTATCATTACAGCGCCATTGAAATTGAACCTCGCTTTTAGCATTCCAAGTGAGCACAACGAGGACCATGTGGTCCTACCATGCTATCGTTTCCACCAATATGACAGCCACATACCCTAGTCATTCCCTGGAAAGTAAAAGCATATCATTCCTAGTATATGAGGTGAATAAAATGTGTACCTCCCCAGGAGTTTTGTGTGTACTCCTCCAAATGTCCACACACCCTTGCTCTTCAGTAAAGGCTGCAAGGGCCACATTGTCCTTACTCTGTCCCTTCCGGACTCCCTTTCTCCCCATCTGCCAATCTAAAGCTGGTTCCTGAATCATATTAAAATCTCCACCTAGCACTGTAAGGCCTTCCGCCCACTGTCCACCCACTGCTAATCCTGACTCCAGAAAGGGCAACTTGCCATTGTTGGGGCATAGAGAGTGGCCAAAGTTACACAACCTCCACCTGTCAGGTATTTAACCAGCAACAACTGACCCTCAAGTCCCTGTTTAGTTTGAACCTCACAAAGCTCAAAGAGTTTAGCATGGAGAATACCATCTCCCCCTCTCTTTCTAACCCTTTCAGAGGTGCAGAAGGTCTAACCGATTGTTCTTCCCAGCAATTAAGATTCCTCCCCCGTTTAAAACATGTCTCCTGTACAAACATCGGAAAGACACTTCTTCTAAAACACTCCCAGTGTAGCAGGGAGCACGTGTGAGGTGAATTCAGCCCCTTTACATTCAACTTCCATGATCTAGAATGGTCAAACCAAGCAACGCATACCAAATGCCGTGCATCGGTCGTGATCCATTGGATCTATGTGATCACTGCATCACCCGTAATGGTGACTATGAAAATGCTGGCCTCCATTACGGCATGGTACAATGATCACATAGATCACTTGTCGCCCCTACCCGCTCCCCCCACAAGGCACTTACCTTCTCGGCAGCACATGCAAATGTGTGCCTCTGAATCCCCTCTATCCCCTGCAGCGTCAGTTCCCACCCACTTACGTGGGGCAGAGCTGGTGCGACAGGGTCCTTTTTTTTCTTAAGCTTTGTCCCCCGCTCTCCATCTAACAGAAGTGGGAGACACCCCCACAATACTTGACCTTCATTACACCAATTAAGGGGATTGGGGTACACCCCTGCAACCCCAACTTGCCTTAGTCAGTGTAATGGGGGTTGGTAGTTGTGTACTGTGCTCTGGCGCAGTATTCATAATGTCACCACAATCGTGGTGACATTTTAGTACGATTCCGATCCATTCTCCCAAACACCCTCCAACCCTTACCCTCCAAACCCCTTCCCTCAAACCATACTGGGTCACCTATTACCTCAACTTCAAAAAACTGAAACTGTAATATAGTAGGGACATACCGTTTCAGAATTATTGAAACGCCCAGAACAAACCAGGCAACTAAGGTGTATGAAACCATATACCAGTATGCTTCCAAATTGAAAAACATATAAACATCATCACCACCCCATGCATACCTCCACAAATATATGAAATTCCCCCATAACATATCAATTCCGGAGTGTCACCAGAACATCATATTATTCACCTCCTGCTTGAGAGTCAGTCCAATGACTTTGGCAACTGAAAGTTTATTTTCCTGAATTACCGGGCCTCAGTCATTTTCTTTCACACCAAGGGCTGTGCAAAGGCCTGTTTGAATTATTCTCTCATCTGTGTCTGGCCATCTGCTCCCGGTTTCCTCTGGGAATCTAGTGGTTCTTGCAGTAGATGTTCCACTTTTTCCACATCCCTAATATCACACTGCTCCCCACTCACTTCAAAGGTTATTGCAAAGGGATATCTCCAGTGCTGCCTAATCCCT
The DNA here is from genome assembly GCF_040938575.1 of Ambystoma mexicanum. Lineage (NCBI taxonomy): Eukaryota > Metazoa > Chordata > Amphibia > Caudata > Ambystomatidae > Ambystoma > Ambystoma mexicanum. Next base: position 1,047,904,749 of record NC_090924.1, read on the forward strand.
TTGGATTGCAATCAAATGTCAGCGGTTTGCACTTGCACAGTTGATCTTAGTATAGGTCGATAGGTCCTGGCACATTGGAATCAAGGCCTTTTCCAGGCAAAAATGGACACTACAAGTGCCTTTTACCGAACTTCTTCCTTATGCCTAAAGTAGTGGAATTTAACCACCACTGACCATGGCCCATCCTCAGCACCTGTCCTAGATGTATTCTATCAAACACAAAAGTTCTCGAGTCCTGTGCATCTAGCAGGGCCTTAAATATGGCCCACCCTCCTCTCCAAGTCTTTTGTTTTTTCCCCAGCGGCCCTTGATATTGTTCCTTTGCTCCCTGTTTTCCACATTGTCAATCTTCTGTCTGATCTCTTTCTCTATGAGTTCCAATTCCTTAATCCTCATTCACATCTGAGTTTCAAAGATCTCCGGCGAGAGATGGTTACTTTCTAGGGCCTCCAGTCTTCCTTCCACCTTCTCCATTCTTTCCCTGAGCACGCTGTAGATGACTGCACCTCAGTCCGAATTGCTTTTATCACCAAGAGCACATTGTGAATATCCGATTGTAACTTTTCAAGACTCTCTCCATGCTGTGTCTCTGCCAGGTCCGGGAATGATGCACCAGCAAGGGACAGACCATGGGTATCCTGCCTTTCTGATTCCTCAAATTTGCCCCAGGTGGATATCGCTACAGCCTTGCCCCTCAGAGCCTGCCTTCCCCTGCCAGCCTGCTCCTCATGCCTTGGATTTGATTTTTAAAGATGGTCACTCCTCAGGTTCCCTTTTTGGTCATGCTTCTGTTTCAGCTAAGCTTTAATTCCCACAAATGCGGGTGGAATTAGGGGTATGTAATTTCTCCAAATGCTATTGGCAGTAATGCTAATTCTGCAGAAGACTGGCACGATTAATAATTGGTAAGGTGTTTTCACAGTAATTCCATGAGACCGAATTACCATTACGGCCAGGTCGATTGCTGCTGGGCTTGTAGCACCATGTAATTCTGATGACATTGTTGGCAGTAACAGTAATTCCATCTCACAAATTGAGCACTGCTCTTCCCACCATTCAAGGAATTGGGCCCATTGTGACAACACAAGGAAAAGATACATGAATGCACTTGTGTTTAGGAAAAGAACCAGCAAGCAGAAATGAGAGAAAATTCCTATTTTGAATAAATATACATGAATTAAAATAAAGGAGCTATGATGTAACGGAAATGTAATGTTTTCCAAAACATCATGCTGACCAACGTCACCCACATTTTAACTTCAAAATATAATTTAGTTTGGGAAGGCACATAAACAAAAGTTCAAAATAAGTACACAACATTTAAAGGTCAGTCTAGGTTAACTTTTCTGAATCAACATGTAGCAGTTTTAATTGAAGGTGCTACTTTTGGGTGTTCGTTTTCTGATCTATTTAAAGCAATATTCCAAGCACATACTTCTATGTCATTCAGATGTGCTAGATCTCACTACCACTGTACCTATGTGATGTTTACATGATGCCTTCGCTTTCTAGATTGTGTCAGGTGACTGTAACTGGACTAAGAGATGGATGTGTAGCTGCTGCCCCTAATAAATATATTTCAACCAACAGAAGAATTATGTGGTTACTTTAGCTCAGATTTATCAACATTTCAAAAGCTAAGTGAATGCATTTTGCATGAAAGTTAGGACGGCTAAGCAGCTTCACGTTCAGAAAATACTCTGTGCCATACAAAGTGTTGTTAGCTGTTTACTATCCAGCCCATGGGGTATTTAAATGGATCACTGATATCCATATATATGCACATGTTAATACTGTGCTGCGCACCATTAATGAGGCATACCAGCAACTGTTATTTAAATATTTTATTTGTTGGACATTTGTATGGCGCCTATACATAAGTGTTTTTACAGGCGCCATGGCAAAATGGCAACCTGACAGGGATATTACTTACAGCAGAAGAAAGGAACATCCAATTTACTTTAAGCATCATCCATGTATTTTACTTTAAGACCTACTGGCCTTGGGGAAGCAAATTAATATTATACATTTCTGAGTTGGCACTCACGACCTGAAGCTCAACCCTTCCAAGACTGAATTCCTAGTGCTAATCAACAACACCAAACACCATGATATCCAGACCTGGCTCTCTGATATGAACCTCGAGGGATTCACACCCCAGCTGGCCCCCTGTGCTAAGTCCCTTGGGTTTAACATCAACAGGCACCTCACATTCAAACAGCAGATAGGAAGGAAGACACAAAATGGCCCGATATCAACTTTCTCTGCTTTGGAAAATCAAGCCCTTCATCCCTGAAAACAGCTTCAGTTTCACTGTCCAAAAACCTTTGTCCAATCCCACCTGGACGGCGGCAATGCCCTTTTTGAAGGTCTTCAAGCGACTACCCCGGCATCCCTGAAATGTGTTCAGCATGCTGCAGCAAGACTCATTGAAGGACAACACAAATTCGACCACATCACTCTGACCCTGATCAAACTGCACTGGCTCCCACTGCAAGCCCTTATCTTCAAATCCAGTTTTATCAACTACAAGGCTATCATCTTGCAGTCCCCAAGCTACCTCACTGAGAAACTCAGCATCTCTGGAGGCCTGTGATTCACCAGAAGTATGATTATTTGCAGACTTGAATGATGACAGTGCAAGAAGGATAGAAGCAGAAGACAAGCCTTCTCAGTCTACGCTCCAAGACTCTGGAACCTCCTCCCCATCAACATCAGACTTGCCCCATCACTTCTATGGTTCATAAAAGAGCTCAAGACCTTCCTCTTCAAGGAATGCCTCTTCCTTAACACCTAGGTCCATACACCCTTAATTCCCCTACTCTACCTGAGACTCGGTGAGCTGCTCCCCACTGTCTTCCCCATGCTGCCAATTGCACACCCTCTCCTGTTAGCTCCCCACCCCTTTTTTCTCTGCTTCACTCGCTGTGTTCTTCCCCCTATGATTGTAAAGGACTCTGTTGCTTCCCGAAGCTAGCTATACACTCAATAAATACCCTAATAATAATAATACTAATAACAATAATAATTACACGGCCCACGGTACTGGCTGTGTAGTTATGGTTAAATTGCTAATCCCAGAGGAAGAGCACTTTTTGGGTGGCTTATAACTTCACACCCCCTGGACGAATCCTCACCAAACTTTGCAAACAAAAAAAGTATATGGCCCACTCTGATTTTTTTGCAAAGTTTAGTGAGGTTTGGTGCAGGGGGGGCAAAGTTATAAGGGTGTCCCAACATTTATTTTTTTCCCATAAAGTGAATGGGGAAAAAACTCACACCTACAGCTCAAACCGCTGGATGGATTTGCACCAAATTTGCAGCAGGAGTAGCGTCTTGGTCCCCAAAGCGTGTTTTTGTTAATTTGGTGGAAATACGTCCAGTATTTTTTTTAAAACAACCAAAAAGTAGGTCTAAAAAAATGTGTGATATCTATGTCCGCTCCAGGACACATTTCCCTGTTCGCTCCGCGGACATGACACTGATTGGCTAATCGGTTTGCGTCATGTCCGTGGACATGCGACGTGTTCGCTGATTTGCTGGGATGAAGCGTGAGGTGCGTCACATTGTTTTGATGTGCCCGCCATCTTGGATCCGTGGACACTGTGGCGACGATCGGGAAAAAAATACAATTTTGGGGAGTGTGTTGGTGTGTAAGTGAGCTTGGGGATGGTGGGGAAATAAGAGATGGGTCAAATGCTGTATTTGTTTAGGTGGCAGGTGCCACTGATGTATGTATTTGTCATGTCCGTGGTCTTCACGTGCTGTCTGCGGACATAAAAATGCACTACTGGCTATTTTACTTTAGTATGATATTGGTTTTGGGTTGTTAGTAGAGCATTGATTGTAATTAATATCCCGTATTAGTAGCCCATATACCACAGTTTACATTTTTGATTGTATGGGTGTGTTATGCTGCAGTGGTTGTGGCCAGGGCCTAGAGTCTTGGGTGCTGCAAGGCTGTAGCCTTCGGCCATGCACCCAAGACTCTATGCCCTGACCACAACCACTGCAGCATAACACACCCATACAATCAAATATCCATAAAATATCCGCAAATCAAATGTTTGTGTACCGTTTGATTTGTAGAGTTTGTATGTGAAGTTTTGGCTAAGTCATGCAATTAAGATTGTAGAGTTTGGTAACAAGCACTGCAGTATAACATATCCATGGAAGTAAACATTTTGGATTGTGGTGTATGGTTAGATGTTGGCTTCAATGGTTGTGTTATGCAGCAGTATTTGTGAGTTGAATTATTATATACTTACTGTTTGACTTTTTGTGATTGGATATATTTTTTTCATGACTTGGGTAACTGGAGCAGATTTCCTTTTTCAATTTCTGTGATAAAAGAAAAGAACACATGTTAGTGTAGGTAATTCATAATGAGTTATTGCATTGCATAATAGACATTTCTGCATTATTTTGACCCTCATATTTAGTACTTTAGAAGTACTATATTTCAAACCAGTGTACTGTGCAATTTGCTCAGTTTCTGTGTTTGTTTATTAAATCATTGGGTCTGTGGGAAAAAAATCCATGCTGGATTAAAAAAAAATAACTTTTTTGTTATGGTACAATATATTTCTTTGTTTGCTTTCAGTACTTATTTGTTGTTTCTGGCTAATGTTCTATCTGTTGGCTTGTTGCAGATTTTTGGGGCAGTTTGATACTTGTTGGTGTATTCTAATTGTTTACTTATAATTTTATGGTAATCTTCTATCTGTTGACTTGTTGCAGATTTTTTGGGGCAGTTAGATACCTTTTGGCATATTCTAACTGTTTATAGTTTTCTAATTGAAGTTTTGTTAATGTTTATGCACAGATTAGTTATTAAATTTTGGTTTTAAGAATATTAAATAAGCGTATATAAGATTTGCTGGTAATATCTGCTTTAAAGTAATGATACTGTCATTACATTTGAACCATCCACAATTCTGTATGCAGTGTAGTGACCTGCGTTGGTTGTGGCTCCTGCGTGGTAGATTATACCTATTGTTGTGAAGGTTTTCTTACCAAGTGATACTTGACCATGTGTGAATCCAGTCAGCTTGCAGTTGTTTTTGGTACCATCTGCATTGTAACGTAAAAGCATTAGTATTACGTATTTACTATGTGTCTGTATTTGTAAGGTGGAGCGATTATCTGAATGGCAGGTAGTACATAATCTGCCATGGTTTGCATTTTGTACAAGTTGCTGAAATGGAATGGATTCACAGATAGGTATTGATACATACACAAAGCGTTCATTAGGGATTTCTTCCTGTGCCACATGGTTGCAGAGAGTGCATGTATGTTTCCACATGTATGAAATCTGAAAGATTTTATTTATAGGTATGTTTTTGTTTTCCAGTACTTGTACTAAATACATTAGAAATTCTTGTGGATTTTCTTGTGAGTTTATGGTGAATTTGACCATTCCAGCACAGTAGTCCAATTCTTGTCTTATTCCATGAACACTGTAGGTGTTGTCAGGATTGTTGGTTGCATTTCTATGAAGGACTAACATTTGCAAACACAATTGGTCTGTATTGTGTAAGTAAATGTTGTCAATAATTGGTGGCAATTGGAATAGAATATGTATTGCTACATTTGCGTAGCAATTTACACCAGTTATATTGGAAAATTTGAATGGACCTGATAAAGTACTGTTTTCTGTCACAGATCGTTGCTGACTTGGTTTGTCAGTTCACGGCGGCTGTTTCTTCATTGAAGCTATCTAAACAATGTGGCTGAGCAGTGTGCCTACGAGCGGAGGACGTCTTTATTTGGAATGCCGATTTTTTTCCTGGCTCGTGGAAACTGACAGAGGACTCTATTACCTGGACTCTGCCCCTCGGGCGTAACGCCCCCTGTTGTTTTCATAAATCTCAAAGCAGCCCGCGCACTCTCGTGCGCACCTTGTAAAGTACTCGAAAGTACTGTTGAATGTCACGGAACGTTGCTGACTTGGTTTGTCAGTTCATGGCAGCTGTTTCTTCATTGAAGCTATCTAAACAACGTGGCTGAGCAGTGTGCCTATGAGCGGAGGACGTCTTTGGAACACCGATTTTTTGCCCGGCTCATGGAAACTGACAGAGGTGATTGTTGCGTGTACGCTGGGATCAGCGTGTACGTGTACGTTGTTACGTGAATACTGGGAACACTTTGAAGAGCTAATCATTTTCTGAAACATTGTTTTGTTTTCTATCCTAAAGGACTCTATTACCTGGACTCCGCCCCTCGGGCGTAACTCGCCCTGTTGTTTCCATAAATCCCCAGCAGCCCGCGCACTCGCGCGCGCACCGTGTAAAGTACTCGAAAGTACTGTTGACTGTTCACGGTGCGCAGTGAGCTGTGGGCTGAAGGGACACTTATAAGGTATTTAAAATGGTGAATGGGCTTCGGAGTGGATGTAAGATCTACCACTCAATAGCTGAGATGAGAAATGCCTCAGAAATAAACCACACTATTGTGGAAAACACCAGTTTATTAGTAAATAATGAAATTAATTTCTCTAATCAGGTGGGTACATTTATATGTGTTGAAATGCAAGGTGATTCTAGCAGACAACTATTACAACAGGAAGGAGTCTCTGTAAATGAGCCTACCCTTCCTAACTTGCCAATTCAAACTATTGTGAAATCTGATTCTCCTATTGCACCTGAGATTTATAAGCTCAAAGATATGAATCAGGATGAAGGTAATGTTGCTGGGTGTGGGTGCCTTGAGGTAACGGGAAACAGAGAATTACTAATGAAGATGGGTATTAGTACAACTAAACCAAGATTCTCGGATGTATCCATAATTGCCCCAGTGATAGAGGCATTATTAGATAAAAGGATGCGATTTTCTAGAGGGCCCTCAACTCCTGTGAAAGTTAGTAGATATTGTATGGAAGTTGTGCATGTGCATTTTGATATCAAGCCAATCTCAGGTACATGCATATTTTGATGAGCAGCCCAACTTAGATGAGTCCACCAGTGGGTTAAAAAATGTTGAGACTAGCTCGCCATCAGAAATTAGAAATAGTCTTGATTCTGTTGGTGCGCATATGGGGACAGAACCTGAGATTTCAAATGTTCCTGTTGAACAACGGGCGAGTCTCTATGAATTATAGGGAGAAGTGGAACTTAATCTACTGGAGACTTCTGCACTTGGTGTTGATTTCCCGGTTGTGACCAGAATTATAAACATTCTTGATAAAGGTCATGAACAAAGGCATTCGCAAATGATCTATTCTCAAAGTCTGTTAATGGAGGTTCTAGCTAAGGTTAACAGGATGGAAGGTCTTGTATTCACCTGTGATGCTGTGGCTGCTCTATCAGTAGGAAAACAAAACATACAACCCAAATGATTGATAAAGACACTCAAAAGCGAGTTGAGCCTAGATTGGGGCTAAATGCAATGACAACCTTTGCTCTGGTTACTGCCATTAATGACAAAAAAGAGGAATGTAATCCCCCAAATAAGTTAATAGAGCAGTTGATAACGATGGCATCAGCAAATGCAGCAGCAATTCAACATATCTTAATAGGGACAACTAAGAATACCTCTAATGCTCAAGTATCTGGAGAGATCCAGCCTATTGCCTATGATAAGGTTGATCCCTCTCTACATTTGGCTGGTGGATCCATTGAAGAACTTCCAGATAGCCCGTCCACATTAACCAATTTAATTGATCTGGAAGATGAATCGCAGAAAACTCACAATTAAATAAGGAGAAAATGCTGAGGCCCAGGTCTATGAACCGGTACTATCCAGAAAACAAAAAAGACTCTTGGTAAGAGCTACAAAACGTAAGGTTCAACAAGCAAAAAATTAAAAATTGATGATAAAAAAAATGTAACAAAAGATGAGAGGGAGGCTTTCAAGGTTGAGGCAACAAAATATGTCAATCAAGAGGATCAGATTGATCTCCAGCAACTTAATCAGGAGTCCAGAGTGCGACTGAACATTGATGCTAGTCAAGAATCTGTAGGCAAGCGAAAAAATTGCTGGATAAACAATCGATTGTGAAAGAAAACAGAGAATTAATGAATGTCGATGTTTTAGGTGTTGGCAAACAAAAACAATCTGATTTGTTACATTTTTTCCCGGCCCTATATATCAAGAAGGCTTCGAATAAAATCAAAGTAGCAGGCCCGGTTAAATTACAGAACGGCTCCGCAGGGAACAAACCAAAACAAGGTAGACTCCATAATAAAGTCCTAAAGCCACAAAGTAACCAGGAGTGTGAATTAACTAAAAATACTTCCCCTCAGGGTATTCCATCTAACAGTATTGCAAAAGGACCTGTAAGGATCTTGGTTGATGATGATGATGTGAGTGTGGAATCACAAGGTATTAACAATGGCAACAATGAGACAAATATGGCAGTGGATAGATCCAACACAGAGTCTCATGCTCACACACATGAAGTTTATTCAAGTGTATATGAGTCTATGCCTAAAACGGAGATAATGATTCTAGCCTCTGACATGCCATCTATTATGGGCTGGGAATCGAAGTCTTCAACCACGGGAAAAATGAGTCTGAATCGCTTGGCAATGCTCAAGGCTTTTCAGGCCATTCCTGCCTTGCGTACCATCAGAAGCGATGATATTGATTGGGTAAGACTATCACATAATAACCTGACTCGTATGATCTGTGGTTACCACTCACACATCGTTGCGAGATTAATTTGGGCACAGCGCCATGATTTGGGACTATTGGGCCTAACTCCATGTTTATTTAGCTCTGATGAACTTGCAGACATTTTCATAGAAACTCTTCCAGAACCTCCTCCTATCGCAAGCCTGGTAGGAGGCTTACCACTGATTAATGAGGACCTTTTGAAACAATTTATGAATTTTGCAGCTTCCTTTTCGGGAATGATGGGTATAGGGCCTGTGAATCTAACTGTTATGCCAAAATCAATAGATAGACAGCAGGATGAAATGAAGGCGCCGACCTTGGTGACGTGGTACTCTTGTGGTAGCGCCAACCTGAGGTCATGGATTTCATTGCTCGACAATGTAAGGCAGCCGGGGATATGTTTGATCCAAGAAACCATGGCAGTGGGCGAGCTGGAGTTGGATGGATATTATATTCATCAGCAGCCCACTGTCAGAGGGATCTGGGGGCGACCTTCAGGGGGGCTTGCGATCCTAATTGATAAAAACTTGAGACTGGAGTCCTTGGTGAAGTGGGCTGATGATTCATTATTGGTGGTTGTAATTAATCATAAAGATGTGTTATATCAAGGTTTTCTTGTAATTAATCTTTATTGGAATCCGGTTAAGCTTTCCTTTGAAAAAATCACCAAACATTTGGATCTTATTTTTGAAAAGGCTTTTTCTCATAACCCAACTTTAAATGTTATTATTGGGGGAGATTTTAATTCCAATTGTGTCATGTTAGACAATGAGGTTAAATATTCTCAGTATGATCAGAATAAGAAATCGAAAGTGAATGGCAAAAAGTGGTTAGAATATTTCCTGACTTGGGATATCCAAATGGTTCCCTTCGAAATAAGAATGTATAAGTATACCTGGGTTAGAGGCTCATTGATCTCTCTGATTGATTATATCTTTGCTTCCACCAAGTTGATGCAGTCCATTGACCCGATAATGATTACTAATCAATCTCTGGGAGATCATTTTGCCCTGAAATCACAACTTAGAGTCAAAATTGGTAGCCTTGAAATAGATCCGATACTGTCTACTATAGAATTTGATCGGAATCGCTTATCGGTTAAGTGGACCTCTAAGAGATGTAAAAAAGTTATATCTAATATGCAAGAGGATCATTTACTAATATTGGGAGCAAAGCTGGGAGGGCAGCATTGTGTCTTTGCTGAGATGCAGAACTCAATAAGAATTGCTGCACATGTTGCGCATATTATGACCACCATTGAAACCAGTAGTCTGTTCAATCATCGACACCTCTATAATCAGAAGGTTGTCAAGTTACGTAAAGAGAAACGGTACCAGTTGAGACAACTTGGCCCCGGTTGAACTTAATGTTAATGAGTATCATGACTTAAAGGCACATATTGTTTCGACATACAAAAGACAATTAAAAAGTATGAAACTTGAATTGTATAACTCCGAAACCCAGAACCTTTTAGCATTACTATTAAAGAATAAAACTAGATAGGTGTGGGGTACCTTGCGAACTTTTATGGGCAATTCAGAAACTATCGAAGAACCAGCTATCTCTGCTTACACATGGGTCAGTTATATTAAATCTAAGTTTGCTATGCCACAAGGTTTCCTAGTCAATTATTACATGAATAGCACTGTCCCGATTGCTGATGTCTGCCATTGGACTAGTGAGGAAATATGTATGGCTATCATTAAATCGAATGGCTCAAGAGCATCTGGGCCTAACAGTATTCCACCGTGTTTAATCAAACTCAGTTCAGAACTGTGGGCCTTGATTTTTAAAATCAAATTCGATGCAATTCATTATTTAGGAAGGATTCCGAAATTGTGGTGCTCGGCAATTATCATTCCGGTCTACAAGAAGGGTCCTATGAATGAGCCAGCTAATTTTAGGCCCATTGCACTCATGGATTCTGCAGCTAAGATTTTTACTGGATTTTTATTACAATCCATTTACCAACATATTAATAATCACAATCTCTTGCCTAAATTCCAGATAGGATTCCGCCGTCACATGGGCTGCCAATTAAATGCAACCATAATTGCCCATTTACATCAGCTCACTAGGTTTTCTATTTCTGGGTCAATATATATGGCAGCCCTTGATCTTACTGCGGCCTTTGACTCAGTTATTAGAGTATTATTGTGGGCAAAATTGATTAAATATGGTTTTTCTCCTCAACTGGTTGCAACTATTGCTGCTTTACATAAACAAACTACCTATAGGATTCGGCTGACAAAAGAAGGTGCCCTTACTTATCCCATCCCTACTGAAATAGGATTTAAACAGGTCTGCAATCTTGCTGCGGTCCTGTTTAATCTATATCTATTAGATTTAGATGAAAATTGGAAGGAGGCCTGTATTTTTCCCGCAAAACTAGGATCATTGTCATTGAATTGGTTACGTTTTGCTGATGATTTATTGTTTTTTGATCGTACCCCTTTTGGGCTTATTTTACTCATTTGCAAGTAAACATAATTTACAAGTAAATCCTGAAAAGTCATTTATTGTTGTTTTTACAGAAGGCCGAAAAAGATCTGCCAAATTCACATGGTGCCTTAATGGTATCCCGATTCCGAAGTCTCCTTCCATTCGTTATCTGGGTTACCATTTATCGAGTACATACTCACTTGATGGCTGGAAGATGATCATAGATAACAAAGTGCAATCGCTGACTGTACAGATGAAACTCATATACAATCGATTGGGGACATTTTCGTTGCTTCCAATTCTTAAATTCTATCTACAAAAAGTAGAGCCGATTCTACTTTATGCCTTGGACATATGTCTTTATGCCCGAGAGGAAATATTAGACGTAATCCAGGGCAAAATGTGGAAGAGAGTATTGGGTCTGTCTTTGTCCACACCAAATGCAATCATCTGCTATGAGTTAGGCTTGTTGCCGTTATCAGTCAAATGGCATTGGCGATCACTGGCAAATTATGGGAAAATGTTATCGCCTCCTAAAGATTCATTATATGTATACCTAGGGATGATGATTGCCCAAGGACATCTGCCATCTTTTCTGAAATTTAGAAATAGGATGGAGGAATTGTTACCTTCCACTATGATTAGCTAGGATGATCTGATATTAGGACTCCCTTCATGCAAACTCAAATATTGTCGTTATTTTTGGTGTATTCTAGTTGATAAGATTAATACCTATAAATCCTTCTCTGAATACGTTAAAATTCCTAAGCAGTGGGGATATCGTCCCAAGTATCAGGACATTTTTCCATGCAACCTAGCTAGGAAATTATACCTGAGATTTCCACAAAATAGTTACAAACAAATGAAAAATTGATGATTTGGAATAAGGAGAAAAATAGGACGAATATTGGTTATTGTAGATTTTTCAAAAGTAACAACATTATAGAGTCCTTGAAGCATCTAACTGTGTATTGTGAGAATTTTGAATCTGAAAGAAAATATATGTTTGGTGAGTATCTCTGCTCAGGATCTACTCTGAGCAGGGAGAATCTATGGCAAAGATGTATGTGGGGTAGGACTCAAAGACTGATATTGAGTTTAACTAAGTTTTTGACATTTCTAGAAAGAAAACTACTCGAAAAATCAGCAGTTACCCCTGGTTTGGGATTATTGAATTGAATACCTATTATGGATATGTCTATTATAAGTGTTTTTTATATCTGAACTTTGTGTCCACTCTAGTGTAGAACGATGGTTGGCTTAAGGTACTAGTGAGTTTTATATGTGACGCTGACGTTTTACCATCAGTAATTTACTTATTGCTATTTTTCACATAGTTTTGGCAATGGTGACCTAGTTTCTTATGATAACTGAGTACTTTTAACTCTGAATTCTTGAAATTAATTGTGATTTTAATATCGTTGCTTCATTTAGTTTTATGAATTTACGAATGTGCGATTACGAATCAATGTATATACGTATCTATTGATGTATGGTTGTCTTTTTAATTAATTTTTCCTGTTCATGTTTTTGATTCTGTTCTTTATTGTAAATGTTTTGTTATGTTGATTGTGATGTTATAATCATTGTAATTGTAAAGGTTTTTTTTTAACCATAAACAATAAAAAAAAAAAATGGACCTGATAGTTCTGTGTCCAAGTAATTTTTTCGGAGTGTGTGTTGCTTCTTTGAAGAAGTACTTGAGTTACTTTGAGCAGTAGATTCTTCTTTGGTTGTAGTACTTGATGCAGTATTAGCTTCTTTTACTTTCTTTGGAGGATTTGCATTGAGATGCTGTTGCATTTCTGTTTGAAGTAGTTTTCTTTTACAACATTTTGCTTTTTGTGGAACAGGATAGATTTTTAGATGGGGGTGTATAGTGAACGTAGTCTATTGTATTCTAGAATGCAAGGAATATCAGCATTTACTTTACTTGCATCAAAGTTGATTAGATTGTTTGTTTGTTTGTGCATTTATATAGCGCTACGAACCCTCAGGTATCTGAGCGCTGCTTATTTCCCACAGTGTGTGGTGCTCATTTATCGACCACGGAAGGATGAAAGGCTGAGTTTGGCCCTGCCGGGATTCGAACCTGCGTCAGAAGGCTCTGCACGGATGTCAAAGCGAGCGATCTACTCGCTGTGCTATCTGATCCTTGGCATAGATATAGTCCGTCAAGTGTACGTAAGCGTGATAGTGCTATGTAGCTCATGCATTCTCTAAATACTGTGTTCCCAATATCTATCAATGCTTTATCTAGGGTAAGAGCTTGTGATTTGTGAATATTGACTGCGTATGCTAGAGTTAGAGAAAATTGTTCTCTGCGTACATCCATGTCTTTGAAAAGAAGGAATCGGGCTGTTCAGTGTCCTATCTTTTTGACTTCTGATAGTTTGTCAAAGAGAATATTAACAAACTGAATTTTGTTGTCACGTGGGTATGTTTGAAAGCCAACGACTAAACCAAGTGCTCCATTAACTAGTCCTTGCTCCACATCAAGGTTACGTTTAAGCATTACTCTACAGTTTAAACATAATTTTAATATTTTTTTTTTCCAAACCAGCTGTGTTTTATTTATTCTTTTAAAAACAGGTTCACCTTTCACTGGTGTCAATTGAAGAAGATCTCCGAAAACAATAATGTGTTTTCCTCCAAAGAGCTCTTCGTAGTCTGTTTTGAGTACCTCTTGTAATCTGAGGTGAATCAAAGCCAACATTACGTTGGAGACCATGCTCACTTCATCTATTAGTAGCATTTACATTTGTTTAAAAACTCTGCGTAGTTCCATTGCAGCTTCTGTAGAAAGTTTGTAATAATCTAATTTGTTTTGGTGTTCTACTGGAAGGAGTAGTAATCGGTGTAAAGTGACACCGCCTATGTTGTAGGCAGCTAAACCTGTGGGGGCAGTTACAACAGCTGAAAGTTCGCTGTTTGTCATTGTTGATGGAATTTGCTGATGATTTTGATTAAGAATGTTTTTCCTGAACCAGCTTCACCACTGACGTATAGCAGTATAGGTTTGTAGTTTTGGCAGGTACAGTTTTTATTTTCATGTTGTACACCATGTTCAAAGTGTTTTGTTACTTCTTGGAAAATGCTACGCTGCTCATTGTTTAGTTATGATTTCAGTAGAGTGAAGTCTTCTGTATTTTCTTCATAGTGACACATGGGGCCTCATTACAAGGTTGGCGGTAAGGCAAAAACGATGCCGGTATGGTCGTTTACTGCTCCGGTGTATTCCGACCCGCAAACCCGGTATAATAGCGGCATAGGCGTGTACACGCGCCCACTTCGGGGTGCAAATACTGGCATGCCGGTAATAGGGGGACATCCCAACCCACGTGGACATGCAAATACCGGCATCGCGAAGTCGGTAATCACAGGCTGCACGATGCCGGCCATACAGGCATCGCGGACCACCCGCAAACAGCAATCAGGATACAAGGCAGCTGCCACAGGTGCACACAATCCCCACAGGTGGAGTCAATGGAGGCTGGGCCAGTATAAAATGAGCACACCCACACACCACACCCCTTCCAACACCAAAATGCTACCACTAGCTGTTGCATTCATGGCGCTGGAGGACATGCCCATACTGCTACAACTACAGCAACAACAGCAACAACAACAACAACTACAGCAGCAACAACAGGCAGCACAGAGGAGATGCAGGAGGAGAAGGAGGGTGAGACAGGCCCAGCAATTACCACTAGTGCAGGCAGCAGTGCCCCGTAGGCAACCACCAATCCCTCGCACCAGACCCAGCCCTTTTAACCTAACCCTTGAGCAGATCCACACCCTGTACTGGTTGGACCGTGACACCATCACCACCATAGTGGACATGATACAGAACGACATTGCCAGCCTCATAGAAATACACACTGCCATCCCCCGCTACTAAAGGTAGTGGCCGTGCTACACTTCCTGGCCACAGGCACCTACCAACACACAGTGGGTCAGCTGCATGGAATTTCACAGCCACTATTTTCACGCATGTTGAACCAAGTGCTGGATGCCCTCCTGAAGCATGCAAGCAGCCACATATCCCTACCACGGACTGCCCAGGAGATAGCCAACACCAAAGTGGGCTTCCATGCACTGGCAGGCATGCCCAATTGTGTTGGTGCACTCGACTGCACCCATGTGGAATTGGTAGTCCCCCATGCCATAGAAGTGGTGTACCGCAATCGCAAGCAATACCACCCCATCAATGTGCAAATGGTATGTGACTCCAGCAAGATCATCACACATTGCTGTGCCCGATTTCCCGGATCAAGACATGATGCCATGGTACTGCGTAACTCCACGCTACCCCGTCACATGGAGCGACATGCTGGACCACGTGCCTGGCTGCTTGGTGAGTTGCACTACTGTCCCATGGCAGTGTTTAAGGGTACTGATGTGTGGGAATGCATAAGGGGGGGCATACTGCACCTGGGTGGGAAAGGGGGGGCATACTGCACCTGGGTAGGAAAGGGGGGGCATACTGCACCTGGGTGGGAAAGGGGGGCATACTGCACCTGGGTGGCAATAGCCGGTGAATGGAGAATGCATGCAGAGCTAAACACTCCTGACCTGAACCAGCCAAACGGAACATGACACATCAATGGGCCACATATCACAATTAATGCATATCGGTGACAACAAGTAAGAGGCACAACCAGGCCATCATGATGATGGCAAGCAATGCATGAATGAACAGGATGGCAACTGTGGCAATGTGGTCAGTGTGACCATGCATAGTGAGGGATGAACAGCATGAATTGGAGGCTAAACATTGTTGCACTACCACAGCACATCTGCCTCAGCGTGCATGATTACACCCTGCATCATCTATTGAACACCATCCAGACTACCACACCTCATGACAGTATAGATTGCATCTAGGTAACATTTTTGCACGTGTACAGGGACATGTGCATGCCCATGCCAAATAGCTGCCGCCATGACTGTGCTCCCTGAAGGTGGCAGTTCAGAGTGACACACACCTATTTGTATCTGCTTGCAGGTTATGGAGGATATCCCTTGAGGCTGTGGCTACTCACCCCTGTGCGGGACCCGCAGAACAGCCATGAGGAGGAGTAGAATCGTGTGCACCCCCGTACCCATGTTGTGATTGAGCAGACCTTTGGCCTGTTGAAAGCGCGGTTCCGCTGCCTCAGCAGGTCTGGTGGGGCACTCCTATATAGGCCCGAAAAGGTGGCAAAGATCACCATGGCCTGTGTCATTCTGCACAACATGTGCATCGGAGAAATGTACCACTGCCACCTGACATTGACATGCATGGCCCGGGTGAGGATGATGAGGATGGAGACGAAGGTGAAGTAGCCCCTCTGCCAGTACGTCATGCACGGGATGGCCATGCTGTACGCCAAGCACTAATTCACAAATACTTCTGAAACACAGGGACTATGATAGACATGTGTCAGTGACACACTGGCTCCATGTGTACATGCACACTTGTATTGTTTGGAGTTGGCCACTGAACACCATCACACATTAAAAGTACATGCACAAAATGAAGAATGTCCAGCCATTGAATTTTTGGCACAAAACGGGTGTATTTTCAAACAGGCAACAATGTGAACACTCTTCCCCAACCCCCAGTGAACTCACCAACCCACCCTACCAACCCCAAATAACCCCAGTGAACTCCCCAACCCACCCTACAAACCCCAAATAACCCCAGTGAACTCCCCAACCCACCCTACAAACCCCAAATAACCCCAGTGAACTCCCTAACCCACCCTCCAAACCCCAGATGTCCCCAAATGTACTCTGAATATTGTTCCCTTCAGCAACGTCCATGTGTCCAACGGCCATTGTATGGCCACCCTACTTCTTGGCATTTTTGGTATCCGGGGTTGCATGTCCGAGTGCCGTGCTCTTCTCTGGGTCATCCGCACGGGGCTTGAGTGGGCAGAAGTTGAAGGGGTCGTAGCAGTGGACGAGTCAGAGGCTGGTCCCACGCCTGCTCCAAGGCGTGGCCGCTGCATTTGGTGCAGGATGGACGTCAGGACTTGCGTCACTGCCCCCAGACAGTCCCTCATGAGAGTGGTGGACGCGTTAACGGCAGCAGTGTTTGCAGCGATGGCTGCTGTGGTCTCCCCAATGGCATTAGCGATGTCCCTCCTGGAGTCCTCCGCATCGGCAATATACTGCTGCATTAGATCTAGCATCAACTCCTGTCGTGCCTCCACCCTCGACAGGCAAGCCTCAAAGTTGTCGTTGGTAACGGGAGTGCTGGTGGCCGGGTTGGTGGTAGCCGGGGTGGTGGTAGCCAGGGTGGTGGTAGCCGGGGTGGTTGATGGCGCTGGCGTGGGGCCCACATCCAGGGTGCTGTCCACCTCGAAGGGGCACATGTCAGAATCTCCGAGGTCGGAGTCGTGGAGGCAGGGATCGTCACTGCCGTCACCCTCCGAATTGGGTGGGGGGGTGCTGATGGGGCTTGGGGTGGGTGTAGTGGACACAACTGTGACACCCTCAGTGTTCACATTAGCATCCGCAACATCCGCGGTGGTTGGCGGTGCAGGTACGGGAACACCCCCCACTGTTGTGGGTGGCGGCTGCTGCTGGTCTCCATGTGTGTGGCCCACACTGGCTGCAGGTGTTCTTTCCTGGGTTTCAGCCCGGTCTAGTACAGTGCCTGTTGGTCTGGCCTGTTTCTCAGGCTGGGGGGTGGTGGTGGCGGTGGCCCTTTTCCCTTGCCGTGATGTTGATGCCCTTGCACCCCTGTCCTGCCTGGCATCTTCCTCATCGGTGCCTGGGGGATAGAAGAGATGCAGGTCATCAGTGATGGTGTTACATGCCAGCGACATTCTATTGCGCTGTCAAAGCTCCATACATTCATGCATCCATTTATTACAGGGGTGTGGCATTTGGTGTTCTGAGGGGGCATGTAGGCTATCAATGCATGGCAGGTAACATGCCATTGATATGGTGTCTGTGTGTTGGGTTACATGGAAATGGTTGAGTTATGTTGCTTGTGTGTTGGTATTGAGGTTGGCACTCAGCATGCATTTGTGTGTGGCAGGGTGTGGCACACATTCTTAACTGGATATGTTGATGTGGGTCTGGGACATGCATTGCCTTGCCTAGTCTCACTTCCACGTCACTTGTGCCACGTCATGGTTTCCCCTACAGGGATGTGCTGGGTCACTCACCTCCTTCTGTGGATGATGCGGCGCCCATCTCCATCTCTCCGAATCCCTCTACTGACTCGGAATTAATGAATGAGCTGGCAGCCTCCTCCCATGGCATCAGCTTTGCTGGTGAGTGTGGCCCCCTGCCTGTCGCCATGGCCGCACTCTTGTTGACTGCCAGGATGTTCCTCACCCTCAGGCGGAGGTCGTCCCACCGCTTGCGACAGTTGCGCACTGTACGTGGGGTGGTCTCCACAGCCGACACCCTCTGGGCAACCTCCTCCCAGATTTGCTTCTTTTTCATCTGGGCAGCATGCTTCATGTCGTTTGACCTGATGATGTCTGCATGCTGGGCCAGAGTGTCTGCCAGCATATTGAGTTCAGCATCAGAGAAACGCTGTTTCCGCTTCCAGGGGGTCATCTTCCTGGTTGCCTTGGACATCCTGAGTGTTTTTGGATGCAGCACAACACGAAAGGACTGCTGGTTGGGGAGGATGGCAATGGATTGTCTTTTTAAAGATGGCCGCCGGCCCATTTCCCGTTCCTGCGCGATGACGTAATTTCCGGGTCCGTTTTTGCAAACCCGGTATTTGCATGGTGGTATTACTGTGCCGGTATTTAGGGGTTGCACTGAGGCGGTGCCGGTATCGGCGGGTCCCGCGATGCCGCTATCGGGGGGTTGGAGGGCCTTTAGCGGCATGCCGGTATTTCCATTACAGGCATGGGGGTTCGCGTCTGCTCGCGCACTCATAATCACCCGTTATTAGCGGGTTCATACGAGCACGGACCCGCTCTTACCGGCATGCCAGTAATGACCCCGTTTTTACCGGCCTACTCGTAATGAGGCCTATGGTGTTTTCTACTTTTGTCATAGCTAATTCTGCCCCATTTGCTATTAGTGGCTGTCCCAGTGGTCCTTGGCTTCCTGTTACAGAAGGTTGACTACTGTCAGGAGTGTCCTCATCTAGTTGGGCCTGGAGTTCTTCATTGTGTTGCTATTCATTGTGCAAAATTGTTTTGTACTGTGTAAAGTTTACATCTGTTATAGTGCTTTCATGTGCTTTGAAAGTGTCTTCATAGAAGTCATAGGGCCTCATTACACGGTAGGCGGTAAGGGTTTACCGGTACCGGTAAATCCTTACTGCCTTACTACGAGGTCCCTTTTCGGCTTGGGGAATTTAACGCCTGCTTTTTGCAGGCGTTAAAAATCCAACCCGCAAAGGGACCAGGGTGCAAATTATGGTTCCGCAATTTGCGGTACCGTAATTAGCGCCTTCTCCATTCCCATTATGCCCTATGGGGCAAAAAGGGGAAAGGGCAAGGGCAATGGAGGAAGGAGGAATTACCGCCTTCCCAACCTTGGAATAGGGCGGTAATTCCCCTTTCGTCCAAGGCGGTACTGGTAAAGTACCGGCATGAACCATGGCGGTATTAGCGCCATGGTTTACCGCCTACCGTGTAATGAGGCCCATAGATATCTAGTAACTCTTCTTCTTTTCTCCATGGTTTAAAATGTTGTAGCAGGGACATATAATATACTTCTTTATGTTGAGGAGTTTTTAATGACAATTTGATATGATTAATTAAGCTTTGTTTGATAAGTTTCACTAAGCTGCCTTCACAATTTGTCACTATGTATCTACCTTTGTTTTCATCTGGTTTTATATGATTTTTATATGAGAAGTTTTGGGCTATGAGCTATAGACACATGGTTTCCAAAGTGGTACTCCTGTTTGGGTAGTATGTGTCTAGTAAATGTTATTCAAAATGTCTTGGCTCTTGGGATAATTTTTGGCTATTGTTTCTATATCCTCATATGATTTGAGAACTCTTTTTCTAGATTTAGCAGGACCAAGACTTAGCCATACTATATTTTCAGATTTTCCATACAAAGCAGTGCCGGTTAAACAGTCTGCAGCTTCATAGCAGCTACATTCTCTATGAGAGAGCATTTTTATGCCTAAGCTGTACAATTGTTTTGTCAGATGATAGGTCATCCCAAAGGTCTTGAAGCTCCTTGTTTTCTACTTTGGTTAAGTAGGCTTTAACATATTGTGCAACTGCAGCGGAATTGTCTGCAATGTACTGCACATCTATGTTTGCATTCCATAAGAGGGTAATGATTGCATTGTAATCATTGATATATTTTGCTTCTTCTGTTCTTTTTATTTAATATGTGTTCTTAGGTGATTTACCTTTGAAACTATGTCTAACTGAAGACATGAAGTTGTTTACTTGACCTGTTGCTGTAACTGGTCTAGGGAAACCAAAGCGGCATGTGGTGCAGTATTTCCCTTTGTTGTTTATATTTGCAACGACAATATTTCCCACATTTGTGTTTTTGAAATTGCAAAATTTGTGCATGAAGGTCACTATTTGTTGTTTGTGAAGGAATTTCACAAGTGACATATTTTTCGATAAACTGTAAAACAGTGGCATCACTGTCTTGACCAAATTTAGGAGCATCTTTAATCCATAAAAGCATGTGGATGTGTGGTGCTCCTCGGACTTGGTATTCTTTTCTCAAAAAGAAGTGTTCCACTTCTCTGAGGGGCGGAACAGTTTTATTACAAATAAAGTGTAGCATAGCAATGAAGCGATGATAGAAATATCTTGAAACATTAACAGGATCTGGAGAGCAGAGTTCTCCAGGTGTTCGTATGTCTGTTTGTTTTGTTTTTGTTTGCTATGCGTAGGAAATCATGTAACTCTTACCATGCATGTTCTGCACAACTTAATGTAACACACCAAGTGGCTGGGCCAAGATTTCCTATCATACAACGTACATCTCCATGACGTCAGAACCAGTATTCTTTTGTACCACGCATGTTTGCTAACAGATTTGTAATGCTTGATTGTAGAACCTCATCTTTTTCTTGTACTTTTTGTAGTAATTGTGTAGCTGATATATTTTGAAAATGGGTACCTGCTTTCAATGTGTGTGCAACTCCGTAGCATAGAGTTGCTAGTTCACTTTCGAAGAGTAGGTGGAATATGTATTCCACATGTTGTCTAAATCTGGGATCTTCAGAATACATTCGCAAAGAGCGGTATTCTGATGCTGTTATCTGAGTGGGTCTATCATCGTACCTTCCTCCTTTCCCAGTAGGAAAAAGCAGAGGAAAAGCACATACTTCTATACTTTTTTCCCATATGCTGATTGGTGATCCTTTGGTTTGTCACATTTGGTACGTTTCCAGTGCATCATCTATGGCGTCTTTAGAGTGCAATGGATGGATTATATAATGGTCTAAAATATTGGATACTGTAGCAGGATCTAGAAGTTGAAATTGACAAGTTTCTGGTGACTCTTGATTTATATCAGTGGTTTCCCTCAGGTTTTCTTCAATATTAACTTCTTTGTTGTATTCATTATTGTCTTTTAGATAGTCAAGGCTTGTTCAACTTTATGTAAGTCCACAAGTTGTTGCCAATTTTTTTTTGTCTTTTGTAGGTACACCATTTACTAAGACAATTAACAATTGATCTATTGGATGTTGCACTCCCAGAGTGTGTACATTTTCTTTCAGTTCTAATGGTAAATAAACTACTTTGCCACAAATGCCTTTCACTAATACAGAGGGGGGTATTTTTGCTGTTTTTGGTTGAAGGCGTATTATTGCTTGAAATGGGTGCACTGTTTGAATTATGATGCTCTCCTATAAATTGAGTTGTTGCAGGGGTTTGGTAGTGGGAATAATTCCAAGTTATTTGTGATAGCACGTGAAGGAGTTTGGTTGTTGTCAAGTTTTGTAGTGCAGTAACTGCAAAGTATTAAGGGGTCAATTATTTTGTATTTGTTTTCTGTTATAAGGTAGAGAGCTAATTCAAACCATTTGGAATCTTACTTGATGTAGGGTGGGCCTTATTCAGGTAATGGGCAGACCTTCTCGTGCTCCTTGACAGTACATACACAATATTGTGACCCTCAAAAGGTAAGGGTCAACAGCATCAGGAATGGCCTGTGAGGCAGCTGGAGGGATGCACTGTCCCACAGGAGTGTCTATTGTAGTGACGGGAGTGGAAACGGAGGATGCTGTAGAGCAAAGGTATTCAAACTGTGGGTCGCGACCCCCTAGGGGTCCGCGGGTGCATCCCAGGGGGGCCCTGAGAGCTCAGCATGAAAAAAGATTTTTTTGGAAGAAATGGGCAGGGGTGGCCCACATGGGCGGGCTGAAGCATGAAACTGTCTCAGGCAACAATGAAAAAGTGGCCCACAGTTGTAAATGGATATTCATTCCTTTAGTCACAGACTGGGCCTCATTACTACTATGGCGGACCAGTAACAACGGTGCTGGTAAGCTACCGGCACCGTTGCTACCGTTCCGCCATAGTAAGAGTTGTGCTCGTGGGTGCTTGACAGCCCCCGCCAGGTCTGACCTCAGCTCGTCGGATGCACCGGCACCGTTATTAACGGTGCCGGTGCATCCGAGCTCCCCATTCCCATTTGAGCCATATGGGGCTCAAATGGGAATGGGGATCTACCGGCACCTTCGAAAGGGCAATTATCATGTCCGCCTAACTCGGCATGACCTAGTAATTGCCCATTCGCGGGTGCCAGACCCGGATGCAACTCCAGTGGCAGCCGTGCCGGTTTTACCGGCACAGCTACCGCCAGAGTAGTTATGAAGCCCACTGTTTCAATAGTACCCAAAGGGGTGCTTTGTGTTAAAATGTAAGTAAATTGTGATATATTCAGCAACAATGGTCAACATTACTAACTGCATAGTTAAGTAACTCATCAAAATGGTCCACATTGGCCAAAATGGTGGCCCATTTTGATTGGCCCAAACTAGCATTTTACATTTTTGGTACAGGCATTGCCCTATAGGCCTGTCCGAGCCTGGCGGCTCATCCATAATGGCAAGAGGCGCCCACCCAGTGGCCCCTCACCCATTATGGAGGAGCTAAGGAGCCAGCCCAGTGAAACAGTGAGCACTCCCTCAGCTGCTTTATCCAGCTAATGGAGTGCTCCTGGGCTGGCTGAACTGTCAAAGGGAAACACTGTTTCCCTTTGACAGTTCAGTTTAGTTCCCCAGCCGCACATGCTCACTGAGCCATGCAAGTGCTGGGGCGTTTTGCTTCGCCAGCATTGCATAGCTCATTGGAAATGCTGGCTGGGGCACTGCATGTCTGTATGTCCGAGGGGGAGCTCCTGCGCCTCCTCGCACATACGGACAGAGCAGCTGGAGCAGGCCGTTTCAGCACCCACACACAGGCCAATGCAGAAGGTACGTTTATGTTCATTGTTTTTATCTAAACATGTGTATGGATGCGTTATGAGTGAGTGTATGGTGATGGATGCTCATGTGAATGATAGAGTGATTGCTGTATGAATGTGCAGCGCCTTGCATATACACATAATCATGTTCATTGTGTTAGGACCAGTGGGGCCCAGGGGACAGGGATGGTATCTTTTTACCGGACATCTATCATTCAAAACCCTCTGCCTTGTCCACAAGGCTTTCTGGGGCCTGGGTCCAAAATACCTTCAGCTATTCCTCCGCAAATACCTCCCCTCTCGAGCTCTTCACTCCTCTACCTCCAACTCCCTCAGGGTCAGTCGTTTATCAAAGAAACGAGCTGGGGGTAGATCTCCGTCTTCGGCTGGGGCCTCCCTCTGGAACAGCGCCCTGCCACTCTAAAACTTGAGGAGAACCATCTTTCTTCCTGCACTTATCAGACCTACCCTGTCTGCTGCCTTAAACGTAGCACTTGCAAATTGCTGGCTGCACTACCACTGTTTGTTGCCTTTATTATTTATTTATTGTTATTTATCTGTTTCTCCTCTGCTTCGCACTTTCCACTTCTCCCCCCTTCCATGCACTTTTCCCCTCACACTTGCGCGTTCTCAATGTCACTGGGCCTAGTAAGATCGCTGTTTTATTCTCCTCTGTTCCCCTCCCTTGCCTTGTCACGCTCTGAAACACTTGTGTACGAGCGCGATAGAAATAAAATATCAATGCCTGCCCCCTGGACTCCCAGCAACAATTGCAAACTGTTTGGCTATTTATCCATTTTTTGTTAAAAGTATGCTCTACAATGCAACATTTTAACCTATTATTTAAAAAAAAATTCACAGGGGGAAACCCCCCCGAACCGCCCCTTAATGCCCCTCCACTTAAAAAAGATTCACCAGCCGCCACTGGCCCTCAGACTGTGTTGGGAACGGGATGGGGGAACCGATGGACTATGGTGGGAGCACAATGGGCGGGAACCATGGGATAGTGATGGGAGCAGAGTGGGGAGAGCCCTGGGTGTGTGATGGGGTGGGGAGAGACCAGCGACTGGGTAGGAGTGGGATGAGGGAGCCCAGCGACTTTGATGGGAGCAGGTGACGGCGCGCAATATATACTGTCCATTTGGCATTTCTGGGGGGTCCCGACCTGCCCAAATTTTGCTCAGGGGGGCCCTGGCCAAAAAAGTTTGAAGACCACTGCTGTAGAGGAACTTAACCTATTACGTTTATCACAAGGTACAACCTTGCGAATATTCCCACCGTGTAATGACCTTAGGTGTTGCTTCATTGATGTCGTACCAAAGCTATATGAACCAGGCCTTTCACGACTCAGCACCATGTGGCACTGATTGCAGACCACCTTCTTCGCAACAGCTTTTGGCACTCCATCAAGAGTGGTAAACAGCCGCCACACCCAAGACTCATGGCGAGTGCTGGTAGTAGGGACTTCCACTACCTCATCCTCTTCATCCTCTTCATCTGTCTCCTCTGCATCCTCACGCCTGTTCCCCTCTGCAGGCCCTTGGGGAGGTGGTGGTGGTGGAGGGGTGGAGATGAAGCTGAAGCAGCCATGGTCGCCATCTGCAGAACAGCAGGCAAGAGTCAGCAGCAATGCAGTAAATGCAAGAAGAAGCAATATTCTGTCAAGTAGTCAGAAGCACAATGAGGAGCAATCTTAGGGTGTGGCCTCTAATAAGAAAGCATTTATCATTTCACTATTCAACATGACAAGATTATTAATATTGCACCTCCATCATGCATGCTCCACACAATTCCTATGTTTCTACATGAGCATCCTAGTATACTAAAGAACTTCTAGAATGCTATTTGTATCACTGCATTGCTTAATGCACTACGTACCTCATGATATTTATTCCAATGACCGTTGACACTTTATCAACATTACAATGAGAACCCCCTGTACAGACTTTTCATGAAAAGTAAATGCACATGTGATGTCATCAGTGATGTCATCAATGACATGTGTGATGTCATCTTTGATGTCCTGGGTGGGTGTTGGTCTTTGCAGTGCACGCTGGTGGCGCAAGTTATGATAGCTTAACTTACCATAACTGGCGTTTTTCAGGTTTTTCGGTTTTACTTGGAACCATAACGTCCCTTTAACAAAGTTTTTTTACTGAATAATATTCTAACAATAATAATGATGTTAAAAGTACTACAGATAATACTGATAGATATTATATATAATATGATATGATATTTTATTCATATTGTGCTCGTACACAAGTGTTTCAGAGCGCGACAAGGCAAGGGAGGGGAACAGGGGAGAACAAAACCACAATCTTACTAGACCCAAGTGCATGAGAAAGGGAAAAGTGCATGGAATGGGGGAGAATTAGAAAGTGCGGAGCAGGGGAAAATCAGATAAATAATGATTAACAAAAATAAATAAACAATAAAAGCAATACACGGTGGTAGTGCAGACAGCAAGTGGCAAGTGCTGGGTTTAAGGCAGCAGACAGGGTATGTCTGATAAGTTTGACTTTTTAGAGACATCAAAGTTGTGGGCGGAGAAGGAAAGTGTGGAGCAGAGGAGAAACAGATAAATAATGATAAATAAAAAATAAATAAATAATAAAGGCAATAAACGATGGTAGTGCAGAGAGCAAGTGGTAAGTGCTGTGTTTAAGGTAGCAGACAGAGTATGTCTGATAAGTGCAGAAAGAAAAGAGATGGGGTGGGGGACTGTATGGGTACAGATTCAGACCCGAGTGCAAGGGGTGGCCCGGAGGCAGTGCAGGAGGGTGGCAGGGTGAGCAGGTACCTGGGCCCGGAGGACAGAAGGTGTCCAGGTGCACAGTGCCTAGAGAGAAACATCTCAACAGGGGAGAGGGGGGCAAAGACAGAAGCAAAGAGGAAGGTCTTGAGGTGCTTCAGGAACCGCAGATGATTCTCCACAAGTTTCAGAGTGGCAGGGAGACTGTTTCAAAGGGATGCTCCAGCTGGTGACAAAGATCTACCCCTAGCTTGTTTCTTTGAAAAACGACTGACCTTGAGGGAGTTAGAGGAGCAAAGAGCTTGAGAGGGGAGGTATTTACGGAGGGATAGTTGAAGGTATTTTGGACCCAGGCCCCAGAAAGCCTTGTGGACAATGCAAAAGGATTTGAATTTAATCCTTGCATCCACTGGTAGCCAAGGAAGGGATTTCAGGGCTGGAGAGAAACTATCCCAGGGCTATGGGCCAAGGACAAGCCTCGCAGAGCTGTTCTGGATAAGCTGTAAAGGCAGGAAGATTTAGAAAGAGGCTGTTACAGTAGTCCAACCTGCAGAGAACAAGAGCTTGTGAGACAATGAACTGCTGGTGGGAGGAGAGGAAAGGCAGAGTACCTCAGAGGAGGTGCAGTAGGAAGTTTGACTTTTTAGAGACATTGCCTCAGACTCAGGGAGTGGGCCAGGTATTGTCATGTTGGAGGCTTATCAAATGCAGGCCTGGCAGGCCACCCTTTAAGGGGCAGAATTATGGGGTGCTAGAAACTGCCGCAAACTAGCAGTGCCAGAAAATAAGTTCCTAAAATACCTCTTGACACTCCCTCATTATGCCCCTAGCCTACCTGTATTTTCAGAAACCGAAATGCCCAGAATAGGGCATTTGGGCAATCTGTATGTAAAACAAAACCTGTGTTCTTATGGATAAGAATCTGATTAACTCATAGGCTAATAAAATATCAAGAGGCCCTTTTAAATATTTTAGCCTAGGATGGCAGTAATAGGCTTCTGTGGTTTGTTCATATTGAGGAAGAGCTTCATAGAATGTGGTCGGGCAACCTCTGGGAGCAGCGTGATCATACAATTTGTGCTGCTAAGTTGACTGCCTAGAAAGCTTTTAAGAGAAAGGCGGTATTCGAAGTACTGAGGAGTATCAATCAATCCTGCATGCCCAGTATACTGGGCAATAAAGCAGGATTTCGGTTTTGAAGAGTGTTGTACAGTAATCTCTGGCTGGGTATCCTACCCCTGGCAAAGGTCTGGAGCAAGTGGAAGAGCACTTGCCCACCCATGTGCCATAGTTGCACGAATCAGAGGGAATGTGTGATTCATTTTTTGCTGATTTGTCAGCTATATTTAGAAATCAGGAAATGTGATTTGAAACCCTTGTTTCTGGCCAGGGACATACGATCAACATTGAAAGTTGCTAACCTATGTTATGTTTCAAGTGACAACTTACTTGTACATTGTGTGGCTAATAAATTAGTTAGGGCTTGGAGTAGGAGGAAAGTGAGTTTGATTAAGTGCTGTCCAATAGCATAGCAGAGGATGACAAACTTGTCTGGTCTGGCATAGCTGATTGCAGTTTTTACTGCACATTTGTGCCTTCACTGACTGGGTGACAATTGAATACACTGGGACTCTGTGTTGTATGAATCTTTGTTATGTATTGTACATCTTATGCTTTGTCTGTAATTCGCAGATGAGAATTCACTCAATGACAAGCAATGCACGCAATGCACTGTATATATGAAGATCTTACTCTGGACATGCACCTGAACTCTTGGTTCAGTGCGTTTCTGTTTTAATATCAATTGTCTAAAACAGGGAGTACAATGGGCATCACAGCTCGATCTCAAAACATTTAATAAAAAACATTTATTTTATAACCAAAATTTGTCACTGCTGACGTCATACTAAGAGGCAATCTACAAAATGTATGAGTACCTGTGTTTGGCTCTCAGTGAATATCTATGTATACGTTTTATATAGCCACTGGCTATGATTGGGTACCTAAATCAGGTGGGCATCAAAACCCACCCCCAATAACTGGTCTTTATTGGCGTCACTATAGGGCTCTTCATTACACGGCCCACTATAATTGGTTTGGCACCCTTGAACCCCTCTAGAATCTTCACATGCTAGCAGCCCGCGGGCTACCATCCCAGGTGCATCGAAACCCGGCGTGATCATGCCTCCCCTCCAATTAATGCACTATCAATCAACACTCCTTCAGTCTGTCAGACAATTAGGTTTTTGAACTTGCCCTTGTAACTGTTGACATAATCTGGGAAATAAAGGGAGTATAGCTTCACTCTGTCTTTTAGTTTCGGTACAGCCTGACCTAAGCTATTTTGATCTCACCCATGTGACTAGAAGACCACTCTTTTCGGGCCTTTTGCAGCATTTAATCCTATTAAATGATGAACTGTAGAAACCTTTGGTGTTTTTGTCATGCTGCTTCAAACAGAAATGTGTTCCTTTCTCACATTCATTGTTGCCTTCTTGACAGGCATCAGTTTCACTGTCATCAGTTTCACAGTGGTCTTATTTCCTTGGTTCTGGTTCAGCCAAATCTTCTCTGAAACTTGTCTTGCCATCAGTAATTTCCAACTATACCACTCATTTGAAAGTCTGTTTCTTGTTCATTGAGTTTCAGGCCTGCTAAAGTGTGTTGTGGAATCATCCAGGTTATTTACATTCCTATGTATATACATTGGTGCATCGCCGCAATCTAATTCCCTACGTAGCAAGCCTTATGAATCTTTTTCCCTACTTGCGTTTCAGCACTGTACACGTGTAAATTAATTTACATATTTTCCAGCGTTTCTGTAGCATGAGCATGTTCATCTCGAGCCCAAAATATTGCTCATCTGTACCATCTGTTCTTCAAAATTTAGAGAATACTGTTATGTTCCTTCTCTCCATCCAGCCTCTAGATATGTCAACTCATATTTCATATGACGTCATCCGGCTTCTTTCTTTGTTCAAATGCACATTTCTTCCGGTACTTCATGCAAAAGAATACTATGGCCCTCATTACAACACCGGCGCTAAACCATGGCGCTATTAGCACCATGGTTGGTGCAGGTGTTGTAACGGGTCCCCCATGGTTCAATGGGGAATTACCACCCCATTCCAAGGTTGGCAGGGCGGTAATTCCCCATTGAACCATGGCCCTTCCCCATTCCCATTTTCGCCCCATAGGGCTCAATGGGACTGGGAAAGGCGCTAAGTATGGTACCGCAAATTGAGGTACTGTACTTAGCACCAAGGTCCCTTTGCGGGTCCCTACTTTAACGGCTGGTGTATCAGGCGTTAAGGGTTTAACGGCGCCAACACCTTTTACAGCACCGTTAAACCCCTAACGCCAGGGTCGTAATGACCCCCTATGTCTCTGTGCATTTAGGTAGGGTTTCCTCAATTAATATCTTGTCTCGAAGGTTCTCTGCGGTATTTGTATACTGACTGGGACTGCACATGTCGTCATCTCTGGTTCCCAACATATAGGTAATATAGGGTGGAGCTTGGAGTGCGGATGTCTGACTGCAACTCTACACTCCCCCCTCTGGGCGATTCGTAGACCACTTCATTATCAATCTTTACATCAAGACATTTTCGTCTGAAAAACTGTTTCTTTGGGACCCAAATCTTCAAGACTCCTTTCAGACCTCCTTCTAACTGATTTCACATGTTCCTGGTCATAAGTGTGCAGTGTCCAGTAGGACTACAGTAGACCCATCTTCCCACTTACTTCTTCCAGTGTCTACAGAAACGTTGTACCTTCAGGTGTGTGTGAATGCTGGCTTTCACTTAGTCTCTGATTTCTTCATCTGTTAGTTCCTTAGTCTTCCATCCTGATTCAACATCAATTATCATCTTCATTCCTACAGCTTTCTTTGCAGTCTTCTTGCATTGTGAGATTATTATTCTGATTACACAAAATCCAAGTATGATCATCACCAACAGGGCTCCAAGAAACTTGAACATGTCCGCCATCAATTGTGGCACAGCCCCAAACCAACTGTCATCAGCAATGTCTTCCTGTTCATCAATCATCTGGACGTGCAGGTCTGTCAATCTGGATATGGCCTCTGCCAAGGTGCCGTTCTCATCATCATGAGAAGGTATAAATGTGCAACATGATTCTCCAATGTTGGCACAAACACCTCCATCCATAGCAGTAATCATATCCAAGACATATCTGTTCTGAAGAGTCATCAGTCTTATGGCTCCCAGATCCTCCTTGATTGCATTTAATCCTTTTATGGTCGTGTTGATTGCTTGCAGAGGTTCCCATCTGGTTATCGGCAACCATTTACTATTTGCATCCATCTGGATCCTGGGCATGAAGATTATCGTGAATATCAACAAAGTCTTGCTGAACAGTCTTTGTTCATATGGGATAGAATCAAAACCTTCTATTGATTTTGCTGAGAAATAGTTCTCCCTCTTCAATCAGGTCAAAGTTCTGTAGACATCCTTATTCTAAGATGTGCATCTGCTTTCGGCAATTCACCAATGCACAGATCACTTTTCTGAATCACCAAAGCTAGAACGTGGACATTCACTATAGAACACAGTGCTCCCAATCCTTGGGCAGCTTCATAAAAGCTCTGGATCCACAAGCCCAGTAGTGATCCATTATTACTGCTGTCTCAACAGTCATTCCTTGTGCATCAAAGATTCAACCACAAGTCTGGTTTTCTCCCATTTGTCTTGTACCATTATTTCTGAAACACAACTTTGCACTTTCCAGGGGCACTGTCTGCAAAGGTCCTCCTTTGTCTTCGACCATGTCAGTAGTTTCGCAAGTATTGACCATACTGGTTTTCACAGCCTTTCCACATTGTCAACAGTTAGGTTGTAGTTACCCATTACTACCCAAGCTCTGTAGATAACCACACCTTCACCCCAACCATCTGGAGAGGACACTGAACCCCAGATCTACATGTGGCCTCTTTCCTTCCATCTATGGATCTCCTCTTTAGTTTTACCTGGGCTCTCCAGTCTTCTGTTTACTTCCCATATGATTCTAGCGCATTTCACTCCAGGCTGTTCATACCTGATCACGTGATCCTTAGTGTGGGTTCTTGCTCTTGTCTTTGTGTCTTGCACATAGTCATCGTCATCTGAATCTGTCCCTTCAGTTGCCAATTTTAAATAAGCTGTTTGACCCATAAACTGGCCTCTTGTTTGACAGAATGCTATGTGAGATAGGCAGTGTGCTGTCAGGACATCTATTTCAATCGGTACGAAAACTTTAGATGTTCCCATATTACAAGGCAGGAGTGCACACACATAGCATTCCTCCTCAGATGTTCTCTTGCCCACCTCTTTCATGTGCTGATACCAAACATTGTTTCCTAAGTGTGCTGTGCTGTCTAGATAATTATTCAGTTCATAATCATCTTCTGGTGCATATCTCTTAGGTCTCTTCCTTGCCACACGAGGCTCAATCATTATGTCATATAGCATATCAGCATTTTCTTTTGTTACTGGAGGGATCATAGGAACATTAGTCAATGAAACTGGTGTCTTTACATGTACTATTGGTGTTGGCCGGTTACAGAAGACTTCTTTTTTCTCTCACTAAGAATCTGTATCTGGTGCTCATCAAAAATTTCAAGATGCCCTTTCATGAATAAGGATGTCTAGTGACATTTGCCACAGAGCCAGGTGCTTTCACATAAGCTACTGGAGTAGGAACAATCACACAAGGCCTAGGATCTCTTGCAACTTGGACTTCTCCCTTACCTTCAGGAGTAGGGATAATAAAAGGAACTCTCCCTTTTTTCGGATCCATACCATATGCAGCATGTGTTACCAGGATTAAAATGACGACAAAAAACATTAAGCAGGCATAAATCATGCACCAATAAAAGGTGCCCCAACAACGTGAAGATGCTGATTGTCATTGTCTCTCTCTTTCTGGAATAGCTAAGTGGTTTATGGACCACATGATTTGCCTGTAATTAACTCTAAGGAAATAAAAATGCTTTATTCAGGCAATCTCATAACCACTCTGATAGCTGCTGTCTCTTTTCCACAGGTTCCACAAGCAACTGGCTGATTGCTGGACGGGTTCCTATTAAAGACAAATGTGTCATCTTTTCGCCAAACGAGGTAGGGATGTGCTTCGAGTAGATAATAGAAGATTAATGCCAAAAAATTGTGGATATATTCCTGGGGCAGCACCATTCATAGTTCATGAAGAAACATTGTACAAACAATTGATCTGTTGCATTATGTCACGTAGCAATTGATTAAAGGCAAGCTGATTCCTTGGATCTCTCAGAAATGTACAAACCTCAGTTTGCCTATCAACAAGATATGGACGTTCTTTAATTAGGAAATAGAATACCATCCTGCAGAGCTTATGAGCATCATCATAAGATTATCAGTTTGCTCACAAAGATGCACCAGACGGTAAATGAGCCTGCTTGAAAAGTTCACGTATCAGCCAATTTATTGTAGGTCGATTTCTGGGATCCTTCAGAAATACACAAGTGCTTGTGCACTGTCCAGCAAGATGAGCATGCTTGCAAATCAAAAGGTAAAGAATCAATCCAAGTAGTTTATGAAAATCTTTATCAAGCAGTACCATCTATATGCTCAAACAAACGTTCAGGTAACAGTCTGTTCTAGAATTGCTGCCAAAAGTCGTCTAATCGCTTGACCATTCTTAAGATCTTGGAGTATGAATATCACCATGACGGTCAACAAGAGCAGGGTAAGCTCTGAGTATAAAGATAAAGACAGCAAGGAGCAGTGTGTGTATGTCCACATCAGTGAGGACCATAGAATTGTCCAAAAAGAAACTCTTTTTGAAGCAAATCCGAGAACTGCTCTCTTTTGCAGTCATCAAATAAGAAATCCAAGTCTGGCATTGCTCTGTTCTTTCTTTTGCAGTCCAAAGTCAAATGTCAACACTTCTCTGTGGCTTAAGAACAATGATTTTTCCACTCTTTCCTTTCCAGGAAAGCCACAGTCCAAAGTTCTCTTTGTCTATCCTTGGATAGTCTCTGCGTCCTTCTTCCTCGTCATCAATCTTATCTGAACTGCTTTCTTGACTTGTTTCTGAATGTGGTGGGTGTGCGTGAGTCTCTCCAGTGAAGATTTTCACGACACCTTGATGAATCCACGCTCTTCTTCCTACAACCTTTATAGCTGACGGTGTAGTGTTTTTCACAATGAAAGCACCGCCAAATCTAGGCTAGTGCCACTTTCTGGTGAAATTGTGAATCAGTACCTGGTCTCCTGGAAAGACCTTTTGTACAGAAAGTTCTTGCATTTGAGTTGCTGAATGGTCTTCATCTGTCTTCTGAGCCTGACATCCCATTCGCTTGACGTGGTTTGAAATGACAGAGATTCTTGTGGACATGCGTGTTAAATATTCTTGCAGCTCAGTTCCTAATAATTCTGCAGTTGTCTGGGCATCACTCCTAATCCTCGATGGAGGAGTTAGAGACATTCTCATTCACCTCCCAGTGACAAATTTGTGGGGTGTGAGTTGGTGGTCACATCCAGGTTTATTTCTAAGTGCATATAAGGCAAGGGGTAGGCAATACAGCACCTGCTTAGGCAGCGGAACTGTGACTTCAACAGGCCAAAGGTCTGCTCAATCACAACACGGGTACGGGAATGAACCCGATTGTACTCCTCTTCCTGCCTGTTCTGCGGGTTCCATACAGGGGTAAGTAGCCACGGCTTTAAGGGATAGCCACCATCACCTGCATGGGAGTACAAAGAGGTATGTGAGAGTCAGTAACTAACCTGCATCCCCCATCTCACAACCCCACTGCACTGCCATGGCCCAGTCAGGCAACTTACCAAGCAGCCAGGCACGTTGTCCAGCATGTCACTCGATGTACCGGGGTAGCGTGGAGTTACGCAGCACCATGGCATCATGTGTAGATCCGGGATATCAGGCACAACAATGTGTGATGATCTTGCTGGAGTCACATACCATCTGCACATTGATGGAGTGGAATTGCTTGCAATTGCGTTACACCGCCTCATTGGCATGTGGGACCACCAATTCTACATGGGTGCAGTCAAGGGCACCGACACAATTGGGCATGCCTGCCAGTGCATGGAAGCTTACTTTAGTGTCAGCGAGCTCCTGGCCAGTCCATGGTAGGGATATGTGGATGCTTGCATGCTTTAGGAGGGCATCAAGCACTTGGGTCAGCATGCGAGAAAAGAGTGGTTGTGATATGCCATGCAGCTGGCCCACTGTGTGCTGGTAGGTGCCTGTGGTCAGGAAGTGGAGCACAGACACCACATTCAGTAGAGGGGGGATGGCAGTGTGGATTTCTATCAGACTGACGATGTCGTTGTGTATCATGTCCACTATGTTGGTGATGGTGTCCCGGTCCAACCAGTACAGGGTGTGGATCTGCTCAGGGGTTAGATTGAATGGACTGGGTCTGATGCGAGGGATTGGTGGCTGCCTACGTGGTACCACTGGCTGCACTGGTGGGACTTGCTGGGCCTGTCTCACCCTCCTTCTCCTCCTGCGTCTCCTCTGTGCTGCCTGTTGTTGTTGATGTAGTTGTTGTTGCTGGTGTAGCAGTACAGGCATGTCCTCCAGCCCCAGGATTTCAACAGCTAGTGGGATCATTTTGGTGAAGGAAGGGGTGTGGTGTGTGGGTGTGCTCCTTATGTACTGGGACAGGCTCCATTGACTCCACCTGTGGTGATTGTGTGCACCTGTGGTAGTTGCCTACACTGCAGGTTGCTATTTACTGGTGGTCTGCGATGCCTGTATTGTCACCATCGTGTAGGCCCTATTTACTGCCTTCGGGATGCCGGTAAGTGCATGCCCGCGTAACTTGTGATGTCCTCCTGTTAGCGGCATCCCGGTATTTCCACGGCGAAGGGGCGCATGTCCACGTGCATGCCGGTAAGAAGGGGCACGGTGCGGGCGGTGGAGGTATTGCCGGGTTGTCAGCTTGTAATGGCCCAGACCCATTAACGATGCCGGTAATACCATTCCACCTTCCTTTTTTCATTACCTCCATGCTTGTAATGAGGTCCATAGTCTTAAAAATCCCCTCATCTGCTTCTCTGGACATGGGGTACTGCCTTACACGGGGCAGAGTTGCTCCTGGTTTCAGCTTAATCTTAACTTCTCCTACCTCTTTTAGTAGTCCTACATCATAAGGACCTGTTGTCCATAAGGAAACTGGCACTCTGTCCATATCCTCATCAAAATATGTGGGACACTGCCGCATGATCGCCATCCATAGTGGGATCTCTCTCCTTTCTGTTCTAATCCAATATGTGATGCTTATTTCAAATACTACTTCATCATGTGACGGGTCGTCCTTAAATATATCCTCGTCAGTGAGGTCAGTCGCCTGAAACCCTTTTTCAATAGCAATCACTGTTCTCTATGGCCTGCCCGCATCATCGAATCCTTCGAGCATGGTCAATTCTCCTCATACTATGGCTGCCTGTAATTCTAAGGGGAATTTCTGTTCATTCATGGGTATCTGTGGCTTGAATAAAAATTAATCAGGTATTCTTATTACTTTACACACAGATTCAGGTAGCCATGTTAACGGAATACGCACACCATAACTAAACACCTCAGGCTCCAATGGCTTTCCACCCAAGGCTATTTGCCCTGTGAATGCCATGATAAACTTGCTTACATTTAAATAATGTATTCCTGGTGTTGAGCACACTATACCCTCATCAGTAAAAGAATTTGTCATGTTCAACTTCGCCATTAAATCCCGAGCCAGTATATTAATTGGCGTCTGTTTCGAATACAATAATGGAACAGACATGTCACATTCTCCTATTCAGACTGGCAATTTTTACAATTTTCAGTAAAAGGAATTCTACTTGTAGGTCCTGTGAAACCTTGAGTATTCATGGCATTACCTGATAACAAAAATGTTCCCACTCCTATAGATGTGCGTGTTGCTCCAGTATCAACTGAAAAAGAAAAGGATCTACCTCCTATCGTGACGTCAACCCTTTGTTCCTCATTAGGATTAGGCGTCACTGATAGTACTGAACACATCAAGTCTCCAAGTGAGCTGTCCCATTGTGGGTATATACTTATCCCTGTACCTGCAAAGGGATTCCCACTCTCGACAGTGACACCCCCTAGTCTACGAGTCAACAATTGTCCCAATTTTGCTCTCTGTTGTATCTCTCGGTTGTATGTGAAAAGGTGCATGCTAGGATTGTCCTTGTGGCAGACTCAATGGTTCCTGCTGTGATTGCAAATCCTGCTGTGTTCGCGGTGCTTGTGCCTGATATACTATCTGATCTTGCTGTTGGTAACGCATTTCGGTGCTGGATGCCCATGTGGGCGGGACAAAGACTGATATGCAAATGGGTATTTCCCAACTGTGAAAGATACAGTGAGCAAAAAACATGTGGTGCAAACTCTCATCTCAGAACAGGTTATCATGCCATGTTCTTTCTGGAGAGGAGCGCCTGCTACCTTTTTTGAAATATTTGCAAGGAACTTGGGGTTGGTCTTCCTGAGTTACCTGGGGGCAACAAGACGTGGTCTCCATGCTCACTGTAATCAGAGAGGCAGAGCTTCACCTCACTGATGAGCCCCAACAAGGCTGAAACACGTGTATGGGGTTGCTGTTGGTAATCTTTCAGAGAGGAATTGCCATAGCATTTCGGTGCTGGACTGCCCATGTGGGCGGGACAAAGACTGATATGCAAATGGATATTTCCCATATGTTAAAGGTACAGTGAGCAAAAAGTGTGTGCTGCAAATTCTCATCTCAGACCAGGTTATCATGCCATGTTCTTTCTAGAGAGGAGCGCATGCTACCTTTTTTGAAATATTGGCCAGACCCATCCCTGCTTTATGGGTTATATGCGGGAAGATATGCTGTTCCCCCTCTTGAGGATTGCCCATTCTGTACATACCCTTGGCTCCCACATGTTTGCGCTATGTGCCTTGACATCCCGCATGTCCAACATGCAGGAGGGAATCTCCT
Organism: Ambystoma mexicanum; assembly: GCF_040938575.1. Taxonomy (NCBI): domain Eukaryota; kingdom Metazoa; phylum Chordata; class Amphibia; order Caudata; family Ambystomatidae; genus Ambystoma; species Ambystoma mexicanum. The sequence goes on from NC_090924.1 coordinate 1,047,941,900, forward strand.
AATTTGCCCATCCTGCATACCTTGATTACAACCTTGACTATTCTAAAAATACCCTTGGTTATTTTGAAAGCTTCATCTTCCTCGGAAACCTCCTCTTCCTCTCTTCATAAATCCATTTCCTCCCTATTCTGGCTGCCATTGGTTATTCACCTGCGGCATACCTGCAGTCTGTTGCGATCCTGTCCCATCTCCACTGGTTAACATCGCCCCTGCAATGGCATATTTAGACAATTTTTTCTGTACTAGTTTAGCTTCCTCTACCTTTCTTGTATCCTCCTTCTTCTTGCTTTTCTTTTGCAACAATCGGCAATGATACAAAATGGTCAGCTGAATTTCTGGCCATGGTTTTGCTTCCATACCCACCAATTTCTTGAGCTGTCTCTATACTTGCTCTGGCTATGCCTGACATAAAATATGAAAAAACACTGGTATAGATTTCCCCCACGTCTCTTGCATTTCCAAAGACCACTGCTCTTGAAAGTTTTGAATGTAAGCAAGCGGATCTTCCCTTTGCTTCATCTTTTGTGCCATTATAGCTCCCATATCTGACATATCAGGATACTGCACTCTTAGCGCTTTCCAGACTGCTGCTCTAAAATTATTAAACGGTGCACCATTATGTGCCATGTTCTGCATGGTAACTTCTGCATATCCTGCTCTAGACCAGATGTCATCAGCTCTTTCCTCAAGGATGATTGCAAGGAGATCTTTAATGTCTCCTATAGCTACCGTGTTCCTCCCGTCATTTTCTCTAGTTCATAGATCCATTTTGCAGCACCTGACGTTAAACTAGGCCATTTACATCTTAAGTTGTATTTATCCATCTGAGGCCATGGAATATACTGTGGTCTGAACCCTCCTTTCTCTAATAAAGGAAACTGTGAAACCCCAAAATCACAATCGGCTTCCATCGTTTGCCTATCCATAATAGGGATGATAGTTCATGATCGCCTTCTTCCTGGCAATTACCTTAATCTGTTCACATATGGCGGCGATTCGCCCTGCACACTCTGGGATCATCCTTTAGGTCGTCCTGGCCGCGCCACTGGCTCTGGTGTCCTCAATTTAGGTAGGTCTAGGTCTGACCATCTAACCTCCTTATCTGTCAATAAACATTCTCTGAACTCACATGCACCAGTCATTTCTTTCTCACGGAAGGCTTCCCTGTCCTCATCTGACATCCCCTGTCCCCAATGTATGTGACTGCCCTCTTTCTCATCCTTATTCAGAGTCAGCTTGTCCAAAGACAGAGCTCGGAGCTAAAGGGACTTCCCTCCTTTCCTCGCAGTTTGGAAATCTCAAATTGATCATCTTTCCCTTTACTTTCCAATTCATTTTTCGTCTTCATTTCATGATATTCTTTCGCAATTCTGTCTCCAATATTTTCTACTTCAAAATCCTCCTTTAGGTTTACTCTAGAAGGTCCTGCCATTTGCTCTTGTGACGGAAAGAACTACTCTATGTTTTCCCATGCTACTACTGGATTCGGGTTCCTTAACTCTCTCTCAATGCAATCAATGTGGCGTGCTCTCTGCCTCCTTTTTCTTTCCATTTCCTTATCAAATGCGCTTCGATTCTTTGCTTCTTCCCTAATGTTTTCTTCCTCCTGTCTCTTCATCTCTCGTCTCTCATTTGCCCTGTGTATTTCATCATTTTCCTGCCTTTGTATTCTGTTTTCTCATAACTTATTTCACTCTTCTTCTTCTCTCTTCTTGTCTATTCTATCTCATTCTTTGATTGCTCGCTGCCTATTACCATGTTTCCTTTGTTCTTCTGCCCTTTCTTCCTTCCACAGCTGTTCTTCTTGATACAGCTATTCTCGTCTTTTTCTGTCCTTTTGTTTGATCTCATCCTCTTTCAATCGTTTCTCTCTGTCCCTATCATTTTTATCTTGTTCATCCTGATCTTCCTTTTGCCATACCTCCCCAACGCTCGCTCTGTCGAGTTTGAGCAATAACTGACCTCCCATCCACTCATTGTGTATGAACGCGATCTCGTGAGTTTTATCTTTCTCTCCTTTCCATCTCTTAATTTCTCTTTCTATATCCAGGGTCATACCTGGTTGTTCGCTTCTCTCTTTGTCCCATGGGATTGTAGAGACCACGTCTTTCTCTGAACCTTCATCACTGCTATAAGCAGGCAGTTCATACGTTGGGTAAATATACCCTGCAGCTGCTTTAAGCTCTCTGAGTTTGAATTATTATCATTTACTCCAGGCACGGAGGGGGGAGCAGAAGGCTCATCACCACCTCTTTACGCTAATTTAATATCCAGTCTTCAGGAGGCAGGCCTTCCCGTTCCTCCTGGTACATCTCCCAGAGCTCTCAGCTAGCTAGCCTTTTCTCTAGCTTCTTTCCTGTGTATGCTGTGTGCAAATATGGGGTCATATGTTGCAAAACTGCTTTTGACAGCGATCCCCTTGTGGCAATGGCATGAACATTTTATTTGCTGTTCCTTTAACCCATTCTGCGCTATATTGTTTGAGTTTGGGTGCATGTTTGGGAAACTGCTTGCACATGTGTACAAGCTGAGTAAAATCCTCCATTGTGAGTAAGGCTTACTCGCCTGTCTATACTTATCGTGTTTCACACAAACAATACTTTAATAAACCGATGACTATGATGTGAGCATGTACCAATCGTCGCAGCTCAAAACCTCTATATCTCGTTTCACTTCAACAAGTGTTTTTCTTGTTCATGGGTTTCAGGCCTGCTAAAGTGCTCTGTAGAATCATCCAGGTTATATACATTTCTATGTATATACATTGGCGCATCGCCACAATCTAATTCACTACGTAGCAAGCCTTATGAATATTTCTCCCTACTTGCGTTTCAGCACTGTACACGTGTAAACTGATTTACATATTTTCCAGCATTCTGTAGCTTGAGCATCTTCATCTCGAGCCTGAAATGTTGATCATCTGTACCATCTGTTCTTCAACTCTTAGAGCATACTGTTACGTTCCTTCTCTCTATCCAGCCTCTAGATACGTCAACTCCTACTTCATATGACAACATCAGGCTCCTTTCTTTGTTCAAATTCACATTTCATCCAAAAGAATACTATGTCTACGTGCATTTAGGTAGGGTTTCCTGAACGGATATCTTGTCTCAAAGGTTCTCTGCGGTATTGGACATGTCATCATCTCTGGTTCCCAAAATATAGGCAACAAAGGGGAGGGGCTTGGAGTGATGATGTCTGACTGTACCTCTACACACCCCTTGAGTCAAAGTGAAACATTGTTTGGAGTACAGTCTTATCTGTGCTACACCCTACCACTATAAACCGTGTTGTAAATCCAGTCTTATCTTTTTAATATATTTGTGAGTGTTTTTAATACTTCCATTATTTGACGTGCCTATGAAATGTTAAAATGTTTGCATGAATGTTGTGTTTTGCTTTGATGGCTATGACAAAATAAAGCTTCATTGAGTTGAATTTTTAAACATGAAGCCTAAAGGTGAAATACATTTGCAGGTCAGTGTTGTCTGTAAAGTTGGTGGCAGTGTCCAAAAGCCTTCAAACATGGCACTACGTGTATGCAAAATAACACAGCCTGTCCCTAAAGGATTTTGCTTTACTATTGCAGGACACAAATTATGACCAATTTCACGTTTACCCTTTTAAGCACAAGAAAAACTATGAAACCATTTCATGTCAGACCCTTTTAAGAGTACACAGGCATTAGAAATATAGAGTTAATTATACACACTGGTTTATTAACACCTCCAACATGACTCTGGGAGCAACATTGTGTTACCTGTATTTTCAAAAGCACCACGATATTTCCCATTGGCATTTCCAGTACCCTCTCCGTTCTGGTGACCGTATGCTGGCATCCCAAAATTAGATCTTTGGCAGTAGTCAAGATAAAGAAACAGTCAATAAATTGTAATATTGATGATTTTGATATTGCTTGTTGGATGATCAGATGAAAGGTACATGTGCTTAAACTAATTCTTCTCTTCCCAGGATGACAGCATATGGTTCAGTCCCACTCAGGAAACCTTTTTTGTTAGACTCAAGTGAAACTGTAACTTCTCAGCCTCATGCGGGCAGATTTCTAAGGCTCGGCTGATTCATACCCCTTTCAGTGAGGTCTGCTAGTAGGGGGTGGACAGGCAAGAGAAAGGAAATTACTTACAGATAAAAAAAAATCTCCAGCAGAAAGGACATGGTTTGGGTTAATGCAGTCAAGGAGCTGTTAAATAGGGGGCCCCATTTGACTTCTAGGGGGTTTACATCTCTTGGTACTGCAGATAAAGCAGTTGTATACTTTCTTAGGAAGTTGCCCTTATTGGATTCTAGCAGAGGGCTTTAAAATGCTCTAACCTTCTGTTAGGATTTTACTATAAATTGGGTTCTATATGTTTTCATATCCTTCTTTTTTAAAGAATGCACATTGTGTAGTTTTGGTCATCGTGAATTCCTCCAGTTTTTGTATACATGTTTTTATTGCAATATCATAATATTTTACTCAACTTCTCTCTTGTCATATCATATAAACATTGCAAACCATTTTCCTTAGTTCATCCTCCCATTTTGCCTACCCCTCCTTTTTACCCCCCCAACCCCTGGTAACAGGCGTTGGCTATCAACAGAGAATGATACATTCTTGTTGGTGTTCTCATTGGTAAACAATTTCAGTTTTCGCAATTTCATAGCCGTAGCATTATCTTTTTAGGGGTGTGCGGCACCCTTCATACTATTTTCCATCAACCTTGTGCTTCTCCTATCCCCAATATTCTCCTCGGCTGAGTCTGTCCTCTCAACGAGTGACACGTTTCGGTAGAAAGGCTGGCCATTCCATTTCCCTAGATGGCTGTAAATCATGTAGGGCCCGGTGATGTTTTCCATTGCATATATTTCTTTGGCCATTAGTTACCACATTTTTTCACCCAGGAGGGATTCTCTGTTCCTTCCAATAATAATAAATGCTGTTGCTGCCAAAAGGGAGAAGTGTACCATATGTGGTAGAAGCCTCCACTCACCTTCCATCACCTCTATTCCAAACAATAGCAGGAGTGGATCTAACTTGCCTCAGTCGCCTCCACCTTTCCATCACCAATACTCTTGACATGCTTGCCCCACTCATGAGGATCAGCTTGAAACCTGCCTCTAATTGTAACAACTGGTATGACAACAAACGTGCAGCCCTGAAACATACGTGCCAGGCAGCAGAACAGAAGCGACAAACCTCAGGCTCATCCTCTGACAAAATGGCCTGCCGCCTGCTTCAAAGGCAATACAGACACTCCATCCATGCTAAGACAAGAGCCCACATTCAGGCACAAGTTTCCGGTGCCTCCATTAACAAAGCAGAACTTTTCAAGATCTGCAGGGAACTAGCCAACCCCTCCTCAGTCTCCTCCTCCCCTTCTCCCTCCCAGGCCCTCTGCAATGCACTGGCCTCACATTTTGCCTCCAAAACCCAGGAAATCCTTACCACCCCTGCTACACACCCTCATAACGCATGCCACACCCCCTGACCTCCATCCCCTTCCCTCTTCCATCCTCCTTCTCCTCCTTCACCCCTGTCACGGCTGAAGAAGTTACCAGAGTTGGCTGCTCCAAGAAGGCCTCTTCGAAGCACTTTACCCCCTGCTCATTCAGGACCATGAAGGATAACATTGGCTCTCTTGCACCTGCTCTCGCTGATTTCTGCTATCACTATTTTGACACAGAATTGTCCCCTCCTTCCTTAATTACTCCCTTGTGTGCCCACTCCTGAAAAAAACCTTGATACGATCCTGCCTGCTCTGCCAATACAACACTATTTCCATCACCCCCTTCCTGGGGAAACAGCTCAAGAAGTTGGTTTTGCCCCAACTCAACTCACACACTGATCTTGTTGGTGGTCTCCACAACCATCAATCTGGATTCCAAGCATCCAGAGGCATGGACACTTCTTTTTTGAACAACAGTGAAGAACTAGTCACATCTTTGGACTCAAACTCCCCAGCTGTCCTTATTCTTCTTGATCTCTCCTCTTCCAGTGTTACGCAGATGACACAAAGCTCTTTTTCAAACTCCCAGCCAACGGTCTTGCACTCTCCATCATCCCTGACTGCCTATCTACCATCCAGTCCTGTTGCGCTGCCAACAATCTCAGCCTCAATGCCTGTAAAACTGAGATCCTTCACATCAGGACCCCCGCTCCCTCCATCTTCCCTTCACTCTGACATTCCTCTTTGGGCTCTCCCCCTGCACCCTCTTCTGAAGGCAGAAACCTTGGAGTCATCTTCGACTTCTCTCTTTCCTTCCTCCCTCACTCTCAGGAAATTGCCAAGAAGTCCCACTTTCCGCTCTTCCTTATCAAAGGACTTCTTCCTTTTCTCACTTTCCCGCAGAGGATCAATATGACCCAAGCACTGGCTCTCTCTAGGCTTGACTATTTCAGCAGCCTCATCCTGAATCTACTATCTTCGACTCTAAGACCCCTCCAGCTAATCCAGAAAAGGGCAGCAAGACTTATCCTTGGCCTTAAGCCCAGGGACCGCATCTCTCCTGCACTAAAAATCTTAATTGGCTCATGTTTGCTGCACGGATTAAATTCAAATCCCTCTGCATCATCCACAAGATGGTCTGGGCCTGGGGACCACACTTTATTCAACTTTATCTTACCAAATAATCTCCCTCTAGACCACTACGCTCATCTGGCTCCAATTCTCTGTATAAAGTGTTTTACTAAACAGTGGGCAGGTGGTCGCTCGCTTTCCTCAGCTGGCTCCCTCCCATAGAACAGTCTCCCCCTCCCACTGCACCTTGAGCAGGATCGTCTTAAATCCGGGAAGCCCCTTAAGACTCTCCTCTTTACCTCCTCCTTCCCTTCTTCTCTCCCCTTCTAGTCCCACAGTTGCTGCGATTGATGTCCTGGGCCCTTATGCATCCTCGGGGGCCCTGACCTACCGCACCCAATCGGCCCATCTCCTGTCCACCTCTGCACTTGCATTTACACTCTCCACCCTGGAGGCTCGCACTTACACCCCTTGCCGCTACAGGCCATGTAGCACTCAACATTCTGGCATTTGGGAGGATAGCTCGGGAGGATAGCCTGGGGCCACCCACTCGCCTTGGAAGCAAGACGACGTGGAGCAACACAAGTTCGATCACCGGGTCCATGCTTAGAAACCTCTGGCTATTAAGCGCGTTACAAATAACCAATTACAATTACACATCATCTCTGGCTCACCCATGAGCACAGACTCCCCAGCACTTACCCCCTGCCCTCTTCCTTGCTGCACTTGCACGTTCTGAATGCTAACAAGTCTTAGTAGGTTTTCCCTCTTTTCCTTTTCCCCCCACTGCTCTTAAATATTGTGTTTTTTTGTGTATTTTAATGTATTTCACACTCATGCTTCCTCCTTTGTCCTGTGGGCACTTTGAAACAGTATTTTCTTATTCTATAAGTGCCTAACAAGCAAACAATACATCCATAAAATAAATAAGCACCTTTCTACCCTATTCAGGCGCTCGATCCAGCCTAACACGTCCTTCCAAAAGCATTGTATGATGGGGCACATCCACCACATATGCCAGTAAGTGGTCTTTTCACTGCATCCACGCCAACAACCAAGATCCACATCAGGGAAAATTTTCGAGCAGCACACCGTATGGTTCTGCCAACTATGTAGCAATTTCAACCCATGCAAATTATATTGGCACGCAATTGACATTTTATGTGCAGTTTATGGCCCTCATTCCGAGGTCGGTGCTAGTCATGGCGCTATTAGCCATGACTAGCACCAATACCAGTACCGCCACCGACGTGGTGGTATGGGGACTTACCGGTCCATTCCACCCTTTGCGGGACCGGTAACTCTGCATTTGAAATGCCATTTCCCATTCCCATTTGAGCCCCCAAAGGGCTCAATGGGAAGGGGGAAGGCGGCAATAATGGTACCACAAATTGCGGTACCATTATTGCCCCCGGTATCCCTTTGCGGGTCCCGTCCTTAACGCCTGCTAAAACCAGGCGTTAAGGAAGGACCCACAAAGGAACCTCCGAATAGGGCGCAAAGGGATTACCGGCACCGGTGTCATTAAGGGTGTCCGGTATCCCTTTGCGCCCGGGTTGTAATGACCCCCATCTTCCATCTCTGATCATCCAACTTCCTTTCCCATCTTTTCTAATAGGACTCTGCTTCTCCTCCTATCGCTAATAAAATATATTTATATATCCAAAATCAGTCCCGCTGTCATGGTATTGCTACTAAAAATACGTTCTGTGTCAGTTAACTCCCTCTGTAAATCAGCTTTCCACTCATCTGCCGTCAGAACTCCTTTCAACTGTAGGTATATGAAGAAAGATCATTTTCTTATATGTAGACCTTCCTCGAGTACTACTATCGTAACAAAGTCCTGCCCCTTCAGCATTTTACCCACGCTTACCAGTCCTGCCTCAAACCATGACTGGAAGCAGACTGGATCTGTGAAATCATTGCGGATCGGCAGGAGTCATAGAAGACTTAGTGGTGATGGCCATGCTGTGATCCCTCAAATCTCTTTTTGCTTTCCCCAAAGTTTCCATAAGCGACTCAATATACTGTGTCTCTGTATTCTCAGCTGGATATCCTTCTTAGGAACCCCCAGCCATTCCCTTACAGTGACAGGGTGCAGCCAACGGTTCACCAGTGCTATCCATTGTTTGTCCTTGTCCTTTCATAAGTGTGTGACTTTTGCCCCCAACTGGGCAGTCCTATAGTACGTAGACATATGTGGTAATCCTGCACACCTCTATCTCATGGCATTATTGGAGTGGCGTATGCCACCCTTTGTTTTCGCCCTTGCCAGACAGACCACACTATTCTCTGTTTCAGCTTGAAGAACAGTTCTTTCGGGAGTTCTATGGGGAGAATCTGGTATAAGTATAATGGGCCTCATTACGACCCTGGCGGTAAGGGGTCAACGCCAGCGTTAGCTGCGCCGACCCCTTACCGCCAATTACGAGGTCCCCTAGCGCCATGGTGCTTTTAACACCTGCTTTTAGCAGGTGTTAAAATCCATGGCGCTAAGGGACCATGGAGTTAATTACGCCACCGTAATTTACGGTGGCGTAATTAACGCCTTCCCCACTCCCATTATGCCCTATGGGGCAAAAATGGGAATGGGGAAGGGTAAATGGGGATTGGGGATTTACCGCCCCGCCAAGGTCGGAATGGGGCGGTAAGTCCGCCAACCACCATGGCGTAAACATAGTTTACGCCATGGTGGTAAAGTCACGGCCCAGGCGGTAACTTACCACCTGGGTCGTAATGAGGCCCAATGTGTTTAACCTACCTATCCACGATAGCGTCAACCGGGACCAGACCTCAATTTCTGCAAAAAAAGTACTCAACAATGGGGGTGGGGGTAGTTTGCTTCATAAAGATCACCCAGGTCTCTGGTGACCACCACCCCTAAGTCATCTCATCGTGGTGTATGGGCATATTTAGTGCCCACATGTCTTCAACCGACTGTTCCGGGTCTCTCCCGACTGACTTGTTTGAATTCAATTTAAAACCTTCTAAGCGTCACAACATACAGAGCCCTCGGGATTGAAGTTCCTGGATTGCACACTTTTTTTTTTTAAATGGTGGTGTCCCACCAGTCCCTTCACACCTCATCCCCTAAACCCTGTTTCCACTCCCCAAACCCCACACATACAAAAGCAATACATCGATTTTGATTTATCTCGGTGGCAAAGCACCATACAATAACAGATCTACAGAATACAGTACATCATCGACTATACAATTAAGATCATAAATATAGATATACAGTAAAAAGAATAATTAATACAATTTCATGAGTATTACAGCAGCCCTATGTTACATCTGAGTTAACTAGAATAATAAATATTACATCATATATGCATGCATATGTTCATTCAATGTGTTAGAATTCGACAAAAAAGACACATGAACAAAATGCAGTCTTTACAAAAGAAGCCAGTAACCCACCATTATATAAATTGTTGGCGAAGGTGTGGATAGTTCAAGGTCCCTTCCATAGGGTTGAAAGCAATGAGGAGGTGTTAGGCAGAAACCTGTGCAGTTCCTTTGGGAACACTGCAAAAGATTTAAGACTACAGGTGTTGGCAGTAAACCCACTTGGTAGCAGTCTGCACCACCCAGATTTACCTGGTAGCTGTGGCTGAGCAGTCATACTTCCCTCAAGAAGAGTTAGGCAGTATGCAAAGTATACACAATAGGCACTCAGACACACCAATACAAGCAAACACTGACCAGAGCTTTGGTATCAAAGTATATAATTATTTATTTAAAAACACACTGTTTGAAACACTCCAGCACTCTTATTGTAAAATATTCTAAACACAGTTACTATTATGATATATACACCCCTTTTTCCCTTATTAGAAAATCACAGTAAGACACCACTTATTTTCATACAGAGGTGAGCGCTTAACTAGATTGCACTATACTAAGGTTGTGAAAAAGGGAGGGAAAAAGACAGAATATGCAGGATTACACCACTCTACGATTCAGGAACACTATTAGCAAGGCAGAGAGCAAAAAGTCACTGGTGAGCCAAAGGCTGGGCCCACTCTTAGAGAGAGCAGAGCACAAATGCGCCCAAGATCACACAGTTACACTAGGCTTAGAAAGTCTTGCAGAGGGTTCAGAGAAGAGTTTAGAGAGGCTTTAGAAAAGTTTAACCAGGGTGTCCCAGGCTAACCCAGGTTCGAAAGCCGGGGGCTAAATCTACCCCGTACAGTCGGTTGCAAGGGAAGCCAGGCGGGACACGGTACCTTAAGTGGGAAGGATCCTCCAGCGGTGGCAGTTGTTCCTGGTAGTGGTTGCAAGTTGCGGCGTCGTTCAGGGGAAGAGAAGATCTCGACGTGGAGGAAAGCTGCAGGTCGTTGCACTACCAGGGCAGAAACCAGCCGCAGAGTTTTCCGGTAAAAGGTGGTACCTTTATCTCACGGTCGTGGTAAATGTGGTATCCCGGTTGCCGGGGTGCTTAGCATGGGAAAGGCAGCCACGAGATACGTCGGGAAAGCGAAAAGACGGTGAAACTGGTTATCCCCACCAGTCAAAGGAAGAAGAATCTCCGGCGGGAGATCTCCTCTGTCGTTGGGAAAAGTGGTGAGACGGTCCAGCAGGGCTCCACCGGTCGTGGTGTCGTGGCAGGTCGGCTCAGCTTCTCCCTCGTCGGATTTTTAGGTCCTGTGGCGACTTCTGAAGTTCCAGTCCCCAAAGCCCTGCTTTTATGCAGAAAACCCCCATTCACTCAGCCTAGCTGTCACTCAAACATTCTAAGTGGTGAGCCGGCCGGCTCACCACTTGGGCCAATCAGGACGTAGTGCGACTTGAGTTGCCTAGGCAACTCAGTCCAGGGTGCCTAAATTCCCCTCCATCCCTCCTAAGTACCCCAGATATAGTGGCACCACTTTGGAGGGCTTCTGTGGAGAAGCCCGCCAAAAAGTGGAACAAAGGGCCCGACTTGGGTTGGATTCACAGAAGAGAACACAAACGCCATTTTAGAATCAAGTTTTGGCAAAAAATACCAACCGGAGAATTAATATTAATTAAATAAACCGGCGGTATGTTCGAGGCTACCTTAAATAATTAAATAAAGATAGTAGCCTAAAACAATGGGAAATCCCATAGGAAAATATTCGCGGTTGAATATAAAAAGTAGTATCCACTGCCACCAGCCAAAACTCGATCAGGGGGGATGGAGACGTGCCCCCTCGACTAACAGACCCTGGGGCAATCGAATTGCCCCAGCCAGTACGTCCACAATATGATGGTTTGTACTGGTTCTGTTCAGATTTAAGACTAGTAAAGTCAATGGTGACTTTACATGCGCTGGGAGACAGTAGTCAGTCCCAGGGTATGGAGTCTATACTGGGCGGTCACTATGACACCCCTGTGTTACTGCACGGAGGGTGCTGTGTAACACACATCACAAAAACACATGAAACCCTATGGAGTAAAAGACCCCATAGCCCATTAAACACATCTAGATTCAAAGAAACACACTCAAATCATGTCCAAGAGTGAGGGTAAAAGAGTGTCACTCTTGGCAGGAGAAAAAAATAAACCCCAAAAATCCAGCAAAGCTGCTGGGGGACTCACTAGGTTAGGAAATTCAGCCTAAACAGAGAATTCTCCCTAACAGGAGGTAGAGAGACACTTTTCCTAATGGTCTCTGAGGAAGAGAGAGACTACTTCTGAAAGAACTGTGAAGCTTTCCTGCCTTTGGACACTCTAACAAGGACACCCAATTGCCCAGAAGGGCAAGTGACTGTGTACTCCTCTTGAGTGGAGAGTATAGAACAGCGGCGGAGTTTGGTAGGGCTCCTTTAGTGAACACTCGCATACTTTAATGTCCAACAATATTACCCCTGGGTGCATGCATTAAATGTTTATTTTCTGATGCATAGAAAAGTACAAATAAGCCTCCTTGACACTGTTGATTCTGCTTGAGAGACCATCTCCATCCCTGGAGACCTGCAAAACAGATCTTCAGGGTGGAAATGCAGCAAAGGAAAGAACAGAGCAACAAAACAAGTGTCACTTGCAGGGACGTCATTTCAGCAAAATGCCAGCGGTAGTGGAAGTGACATCACATGACATCACATGACCCTTGACCTCTGATGACATCACAGGAAGTGATGTCATTTTACCCCACCCCGAAGTGATATCGTGGGAAGCGATAGAACACGACCTTTCACCCCTTGACAAAACAGGAAGTGGCATCACATAGCATTGTTCCTAAGTACACTACGAAAAATATGGTTACAATATCACAATAATGTGATGTAAATTTCATACAAGAATGGATTGCCATATGTATCGTTAAGATCAGTGTGTATAGGCCCATATTACCAAATTACTGTGAATGCAAGCAGACGTCCATGACCAAATGATAATGATGTGTTATTATATAGCACTTATGTGTAAGCGCTTTATATAGAACAAATATACACCCAATATCACCCAACCTGTGTTGGTACTCATTTATCAACATCAGAAGGATGAAAGGCTGAGTTGAGGTGTTTAAGAACAGACTAAGGGCCTCATCACGAGTTGGGCGGTAATGCCGGCGCTAATAGCGCCGGCGTTATCTGCCCTACCGCAAAACCCACTGGCGCTATTAGCACCGGATCACGGGTTTGGCGGAACGGTAAATCCCCATTCCCCATTGAGCCCATTCGGGAATGCCCCATTCCCCATTGGACTAAGAGCTGGGGGAAATCAGCCGAAGCTGTGATTTGGCGGACCCTTAAATGCGGCTGTAATAGCACTACCGCCGCATTTAAGGGTTACTGCCAAACGTGTGATGAGGTGGTAAATCAGTGACTCACTCCATGAAGTCTGCCTGAAATAAATCTTTAATAAGTCTAGCAATTATTGTACAGAATTCCAGAAAGACACATTATTTGGTATTCCTATTCTTTCTTATTGAGGGTCAGTGCTGAAAATGTTAGACTTGTTGAACCTCTGATCATTTTTTACATTTTTTTTAAGAGGCCTGAACAAGAAATCCAGGCGCTCCAGAAGACAAGAGCCACATGGTGCTGGCCATGTTTTTAGAATTTTTTTTAGGGGTAGCAAGGGAGACCACAGGGGTAGCAAGGGAGACCTCAGAGGTTGCAGTTGCGACCTCTGGTGACCGCTAAATGACGTCCCTGGTCGCTTGAAGTGCACCCTACATTTGAGCCACATTCTAATGCACATCAGGACAGCGTCTTCCCTCCTTCAATGTAGGAAAGCAAATTAAGACTATTCTTTATTGAACAATGTTTCAGCTGCTAATTTAGGATCCCAGCAGGTCATTGCTTCCTGCCCTCTCCCTTATGTGTTTTTTACCCTCATCTCTTATCAAGCTATTAGTGATATATCCGCCTTTTCTTAGCAATATACAGTTAAGAATTGCATCGGATTGTGTCAACAAAATGTCAGAATTCCCCACATCAGCATTTAAATGGGGATATTTTAAAACTCACGGTGCAGCATAGGAAGGTGTAATATCGAGGCGTGAAGCCGTTTACACCTTTCAACACTGCTCCAGGAGATTAATGTCAGTTTTGCACGTGGAGTGGGAGAAGTAAGTGGAAATACGTTACCACTTCGTACTTCCTACTCTGTCTACAAAAACTCTCTGTTTTGCATTATTAAGGCCGTCTGAAAAGCTTCATTTGTATTATATCCTAATTACATTTTTGCATGACAGAAAGTAAAAGTGAAGAGTAAAGGCGATTTTATTCTTCGCCCTTTGCACTCCACCTTGTGCATTTCGAAATTGAATACGCGGGACCAACAGGTCGCAAGTGCTAATGTCGGTGGTCCCCTGCATGCAGTTAGCATTTCTTAAAAAAATGACCTTGAGCATATTTCCCTTCTTCACCTACAGATTGTAGGCCTGGTTTATCTCCTGGGGATTTCCCAATGTATTGGGTTGTTACTGAAGGGAAGTTTGGGTAGGTGCTCAGTGAAGTGGCAAGCTGCATGCAGTTGAAATTAATACCATGGCTCACAGCATACATTTATTCAGACCTCCCTTCTGTTAATCCATCAGTGCTTATTTGTCATATCAACACAAGATGAACTGATAGGTCAATTTGGTCATGGAAGGCACTGTCCTCCAGGACACGAAAGCCATGGAATGTGCCCCTGAACAATGACTGTGAGCATTCCCAAATACTAAGCGCTGAATGTGACTTAACGCCGGCCCTCTTGTTGAATATGCAGCAGGAGGTGCAATAAAAAAATATAATGAAACACAGAGGCAATGTAGAGATGCAGACTCTTCTTTATTCAACTCATTACTGAACCTTTATGGGCGGTAATCCTGCCAATACACGTGACCAACAGTTGTCGGGATTTGGTAAGCAATGAAAGGGGGCAGGCGGGTACCTCCCCACTCATGAACATAAATATGGGACTTTACATCTCCCTCCCGCTTGAGAAATGACATTCTGCAACTTAACCCATTTCTTCAATCTATCTCGTGGGCCTGCGAACGTGTTCTTCTCGATGGACTCCGTGCGATGGGGGTGCATTCCTCTCTTTCACTATCACTGTTATAGGTGTCTATGTCCCCATTTGATTCTTCTTGTTGCATTTACTTTCCTAACTTCTTGAAGAAAGAGTCGTTTCTAGTGATGTGACCCCTGAGCCTCGCTGCTGTTATCATGGACCCCTTGATGTGAGTCACGGTCAGAGGTTCCAGGCTGAACGTGGGAGTTTCTTTGGACCCTTGCTGCTGTCACACCAGACCATGGTCATCTATTTCCATCTTTAATTCTCTCGCCTTCCTCCTCCTGTCAGCATAACTCTTCATTTTCTTCTGACTTTCTCCATCCTTGTTTTGAGCTCTTAGTTGTACGTCCGCTGCCATTTCTGTGTCTGGAGGCTGCAGCAGAGTATTCCTATGCTTCTGCCAAAAATCAATTCTGACGGACACACTCCCGTGGAACTGTGTGGTGTGTTGTGATAGTCCCTGAGGAGTGTACAGATTGCCTGCATGAATGACCCATTTGTGATGGAACATATTTGAAGGGTCCTTTTTAGGTTGGCCATGAATCATTCAACGGTCTCTAGGTGTTCGGCAAACATTGCAAAATCACATGGAATGACAACGGGTGCTGCTGTTGAATGTATTAGGTATACTTCTGGGAATCTCAACATTTCATCCATGATGGCCAAAGCATACTTTCTATTTGATAGAGGCCCGAACATGTCTACTGCTACTTCTTCCCATACTTGTAGTAGCATAGGGGTCATTTTTAGTGCTTCCGGAAATGTGTTCTGTGCTATTGCTTTGCATGTGATGCAGTCTCCCACGGCTTTCTCAATTTTTGTGTCCATGTACAGAAACCACACTTTCGCCCGGAGTTGCCTTTTGGTGGACACAATTCCTCTATGTCCTGAGTGTGCCATTCCGATTACTCTGTCTGCAGTGTGTTGGGAATGACGATCCCGTTTTCTTTCAATATTAGGTCTTGCGGGGAGACAGATAGGACATGCCTTAATAGGTGAAATGTTTTGAGTTTTCGGTTGGTTTCAGAGGCGAGCGCTCCCTTTGTGCCAGATTTGTGCCATATTCCTGATGCTATGTTGTCCTTCAACTGCATGAGTACTGTGTCCTGACGCATAGGAGTTCATGTGTAGCGGTGACTTGGGGAGGGCATTTCTTACGATCTAATTGAGATACTGGTCAGCCTTGATGGATTGCGTCTACTCCTTTGCGGGCAGTGGATAGGAAGTCAGCTCGGTTGTTGTCTTTACCTGGCCTGTGCACAATATTAAATGAGCATTCTTGCAGACGGAGCCCCCAGTGGGCAGTGCAAGGTGGCATCTTGGCGTTTCATTTTGCATATATTGTTATGAGTGCCTAGTGGACTTGTGGTATACCAGGTATATATGTGTGCAGGCTGTTTGGCTTTGCACACTTTTAGTGGGGTTACTTGGTTTACAGCCTGAGAGAGAGTTTGGTTATACAACTCTACCATCGCTGCAGGGTTTAAATTGTCAAAGTTAGGTAGGCTTGTAATAGGATGAAGTAAAGGTAATATTCTTTCTGCTGTAATATTGCATTTATTTCTAGGACTGGAGGGGCCATACTGAGGCCAAGATTTAATGTAAGCTGGTCCCGGATAGTGAAGGTGATCACATGGTGGGCAGACCTGGTGCAAGGAGTATTTACGAGAATCTTATTATTGCAGTTAAGAACAGCAGGCCAGTCAAGGTTTCTACCCTTATTATGAGTTTGGTTCGTAATACGGTTCAGGAAGCCTAGTTCTGTTATCATATTAGCTAAAGCTGAGGCATTGTTGTCTTTAGGGTCATTGGGCCTCATTACAAGTTAGCCGGTAGAAAATGGGAATTACTGGTATGCCAGTGCTACCGTGTCTGTGTGGCACAGCTGCGGAATCAACGGTTGATTCCATGTCAGCGTGCATGCGCATTCCAGCATGCCGGAAACGGTAGCACCGGCATGATGGTAACACCACCAAACAGCCCCAAATAACCCCATACCGGCAGTCTCACTGCCGCTGACTCTGATTCTGGCTCCGCACTCCCGGACCTACCGGCACCACTATACCGGTTACCAGTCCACCAAGTGCCCCCTCCCTTCATTGTGTGGCAAGTGAGTACACAATGGGCCTCATTACGAGTTTGGAGGTAGCCATGGTGCTATTAGCACCACGGCTGCATCCAAACCCGTGGCCGTGTAGTCGGAATGGGGACTTACCGGGTCATTCCAACCTTGAACCATTCTGAAAACCATTCCCCATTCCCATTCGAGCCCCCATAGGGCTCAATGGGAATGTGGAAGGAGCTTGGGCCCGTTATTAGCTTCCTGGTCCCTTAGCGGGTCCCGTTAAGGGTGGCTGGTAAAACCAGCCGGCCCTAGTGGGACCCGCTAAGGGACCTCGGAATGTGCCGGTAGGGGGTTAACAGCACCGGCATCCTTACCGGTGCCGTTAACCCCCTACCGCCATACTCATAATAAGGCCCAATGTGTGGGTGAAAAGAAATAAATATGTATTTTTATTTTAAGTTCGAGTCTCTCTATTCATAACCATCCACAAAGAATTTGTTAAGCACTTCATATATGAAAACGTGTTTTGGAATGTAATCCATGACTGAAATGTAAAGACCAATATTAATCATTGGTCACAATACACAAACCACTGATTGCATAATTATCTGCCAATGAAATTGACCACCAGATTTGGAGCCCAGCTGCTAGTCCTCAGGGACGGACCAGAACCCCCTCAATGGTGAATACATAGAAGCCATAAGTCACAATCCAGTCGCAATCCAGAGGGCACATGAACAGAGAGAGGTAGACGTCATTTGAATTTCATATTTATTGAGAGTACCTCGTTTTTCAAACTACACCACTTATAAAATCCTTACTCAGATGCCATACATTAGTGGAGAGGTTGGGCTTGATTTCTCTAAATCGAGATTCTAGTAATGGATTGTTAACAGCTGTCCATCAGGAAATGGCTAGGGAGAATTTGGTTTGCACAACTATTGATCAGATGGCTAAATTGTTCCATGAAATAGGTTGGCAATCCAGGGATGTGGTTATTCAGAAGAAGTACAAAGGGCTCTGTGCAAACGAATAGAGCTCTGGGACTGGATAGAGAACTTTGAACATCTAAGGAGCTTGAGAAGCTATCAATTCGTGCAATACAGATTGTACGAGTTTAAGAAACCACAGAGATATTTGAACATCTGCTCATCAGCCAGACGCAGACAGTTCATCTTATTACTCGGATCGGAGCAATTACCCACGATTATGATCACGGGAAGAAAAGATAAGATTGCTGTCTAACTGCGAACATGCCGCCTATGCAAAGCTGGAAACGGCGAAGCACCTTTTTGACTGAACGCCCTAAAATGGCTAGTACATTTAATCCCCTTTTGGACAGTTACATCCATGATAATAAGCATATTAAGGATAACCGTTTTTGGCACCATTGTATCAATTCCAATAGCATGTGCCTGTTGATGGCCTTATATACCATCTGGCTGAGAGTTGAAGTTAGTCTGGGCATAACACTTTAGGTTACTTATCAAGTCATTTCATTCCAATTTTGTATAGATAACTGTGAGTTGTACATTTGAATATATGAGAATGGATCTTATGTTTTATTTTTATGTTATGATTTTTTGTATGTGTATTCGGACTATGTAGTATTATTTTGTTATTCTAAAGATTTTGTGTAAAGTTTATAATTTAAACTATATCACAATAAATATAATTAAACTAAATAAATTAGTGGAGAGGTTGTCATCAACTGACTGGTGGATTGTGGGTGAAAAATGGAACAGAGACAAGGGACAGGGTGGACATATGACTTTATTACAAAGGGACTGAATCTATTGAGGCTAGTATGCACAGTGGAGGTAGTTGAAGGGTAGTGAGTGAGGGGGAGAAATATGGGAGTATTAGGAAATAGGTATAATAAGTAGGTGAAAACAACCTTTTGCAGTGATTTGAAAACAAGAAGTTTAAATTGGGACAAGTTTGTCATGACAAGTCACCTGGGATGGAGGTAGTGTTATGAGATGGAAGAAGAGTTGGGAAGATTTTAAAGAGTTTATTTGGACAAGCTGAGCATTTTGTTAGTGTGGGAGAAAGAGTGGAAGAGATGGAAAGTAGAAGGATGGCACAAATTATGGTCTATTTTAAGATTCTGTGGAACTAGCCGGTGCCTATATTTTCTGAAAGAAAGCAAACTATTTAATTTTCGAAAGTGTTTGGGTATTCTAGGTTCTTACTGCAGAATGTACCAGAATATTTCAAGGCAGCCAACCAGTTTGTGGCTATCCGCGTTCAGAAAAAGGCCATGGTTAGTGCATCGAAACCCGATGACAAAGGAGTAGAGAAAAGTAAAATGTAAATTGGGTAGGGCAAACGTCTGCACCTTCTTGCCAAGAAAGGGGACATTCTAGTCACCTACATCGTTCACTCCAGCAGAAAGGAGAAGTAAAGGCACGCCTAGTACTCAGCCCCTCAAGGCGTCTTTACCTGCAGCTGATTATCAGGGTCTGTTTGAAGGTTTCAACAGATTTGTGAAGAAGGTTCACATTGTCCTGATATTGTGCAGGTTAATCCAAGTTTGCTGTATGTTAGGCAGGTTCATATGCAGTACCCTTTGGGAACACCACACACAATTAAGCCTACAAGTGACAGTACAAATTCACCTTTGGTACAAGTCTGTACTACACAGTAAAGTGGTAGTGATGGCTGAGTAGCGTAGAGTAAAGTGAGCAGTATCAATAGTTACACAAAGGACAGCAATTACTATGATTCAAAAAAACAATGACTCAAGATTTCTGAGTAAAAGTATATACATTTATTTACATATCAGTTGTAAAACAATTCGCTAAAGTAAAGCAGTAGAAAAATCCCACTCTTAATATGCTACACACCACCCAATAGATTCTGGACATGTTAAGCTCAAAATGAAGTGTGAGCA
This sequence comes from Ambystoma mexicanum, assembly GCF_040938575.1. Lineage (NCBI taxonomy): Eukaryota > Metazoa > Chordata > Amphibia > Caudata > Ambystomatidae > Ambystoma > Ambystoma mexicanum. Next base: position 1,047,961,854 of record NC_090924.1, read on the forward strand.
AAATGGCACTCAAGCAATTTAAAAGGGAGGGAAAGACAAGGTTAGACAAAAAAAACAAGCAGCACCAACAAGTAAGTAAGCAAGGCAATCTAGAAAAGGCTACCACAGTGAGGAAATCAAACTAGAGGCCTGAGTCAAAGTCAATGGACCAGAGTCTTTGCAGAGGATCACACAGTTCAGAGTAGTTCACGGTTAAGTCTTTGCCAAGAGTTCGGAACGAAGTTGGTCAGAAGAAAAATTACTTTAAAGAATAGAAAAGGACAAACCTTCGGATTGGCAAAAGATTTCAAACACTTTCACTGCGGTCGGACGGAACGAATAACTGGGTTAGCACAGTACCTTAAATGTAGTAGAAGGCTGTAGCAGAGGCAGAAGTTCCTGGTGTCCTGCAGGCTCATGGTTCCTGAAGCGACTGTCGGACTAACACGAAGAAAGAAACTGGAGGGTCCTGCACTGCCCAGGGAGGAAACCAGCAGCAGAGCAAAGCAACAAATAAAAGGTGCGCTCCTTAAAACCCAAGCAGGGTCCGGTCCTTCTGGATATATGGTTCACTGTAGCTGTGCACAGTAAAGTCGACCAGAGGAGGGAGGTCTGGCTTGCAGTTTGGCAAACTGGTGGGTCTAAACACCTCAAGGGGAGAAGATTCATTGCAGATCTTCCCTGTCATCGAAGTTTAGAGATTCGGACCCGCAGCAGGGCTTCACCGGGAGGTTCAATCGTGGTAGTGGTCCTCTTCTGTCAGCTTCTCTTTGGTTCTCTCGATCCAGTGGCGACTTTGCCTTCCTTGTCCCAGAGACCGGCTTTTTATGCAGTTTTCCCCCATTCACACAGCCTGGCTGTCAATCACACAGCAGGGTGTCTGTCCTGGCGGGACAGTCACCACAGCCAATCATACAGAGTGCGACATGGGTCTCCAAGGAGACCCTGTGCAGGGAGTCTCAAACCCCTCCCTCACAGCCTCTCCCCCTCAGACATTCAGGCGCCTAAGGAGGGCTTTGTGCAGAAGTCCACCAAAGGACAGTGAACAAAGGAACCAATCCTGGTTTGGCGCACAGAGTAAAACACGAGAAACACCTTTACAAAAAGAAATGGCGAATAAACCCAGCCAGAACCAAATAAAAGTAAATGGGATCCAGCGGATTTAAGTTTGAGGCTACTAACTTAGCCTAAAACAGTACCAACGCTATTTAAATAGATAGCAGTAGGAAAAATAGGGTAGATACCACTGCCACCAGCCAAATGTTAAAGAAAGGGGAACGAAATAATGTTCCATGAGAAACAGACAAAAAGGGGTAACTATTGACCCTATCCAGGACTCTATGTACGATAGTTTTTACTGGGTCTGTGAATTTAAAAAGACTAATAAAGTCAATGGCAACTTTACATGTTCTGGGAGACAGTAGTCAGTCCCACAAAATGGAGTTTAAATTGGGAAGTCTGAGAAAGACAACCCTGTGTCACTGCACTAAAGGTGCTGTGTAAGAGTAAAAAGATGATGCCTATGGAGTAGGTGAAACTCCACCGTCTATGAACACAAGAAATGTTAAACACACACAGCAAAACACATTTAAAAGTGGGAAAAAGGCTCACCTTCTTACCAGGTGAAAAAAATAAATCCTAGAAATCCAGCAAAGCTGCTGAGGGACACAGTAGGTAAGGGAAATTAGCCATTCTGGAGAATTCTCCCTAACACTCGTACAATGGACAAAACTGTGTGCCTTGGAACAGAGGTAAGGTAGGTGAGGTATACATTAGATGTGTGCAGGGGTAAATGTAGGTAAGAGAAGATGATTTGTGGGTCATCCACAAAGAGGTGATAGTAGAACTCAAACAAAGTGATCAGGGGCTCAATTACAGAAACCTTGCACCATTGCAAGTGCAAAGTTGCACGGTATTAGCACTAGGGCAAAGTTTGCCCTATTTTTTTACAATGCTGGGACACATTAGAAAACCACTGCACTGCGACACGCGCAGTTTGGCATCGTAAAAGCACCAGGGCAGAAAATGCCCTTGTGCCAAAAAGATACATTTTTGATGCATTTTTGCACCAGGGCAAAGTTTGGCCATTCCGCATTAGCACTAGGGAAAACTTTGCCTTCGCACAAAAATGCAGTGTAAATACATCTTTTTTGCACTAAGGCAATTTTTGCCCTGGTGCTTTTAATATGCCAAACTGCACTTGCCGTGGTGCAATGGTTTTCTAATGTGTCCCAGTGTTTTAAAAAATAGCGCAAACTTTGCCCTAGTGCTAATACCGTGCAACTTTGTACTTGCACCAGTGCAAAGTTTCTCTAATCTGGCCCCAGTTGGCTAAAAGGGGAGTTGTAGAGGGTCATAAGTAAGAAACCAAGAACAGAAACATGGGGCATGTCAGCAGTGAGGGAGGAAAGATCAGAGGTGGCAGAGTTCAAAGAGATTGGGAAGGACTTTTGAGAAAGGTAGGAGGCGACCCAGTCCTGGATGTTAAGGACAGCTAGTTTACAAAGAAGAGAGGAGCTATCTACTGCATCAAAGGTGGCTGAAGAGTCCAGTAGCATTAAGAACTGAAAACGTTTATAGTGGTGAGAAGAGGTCAGAAAGTTAGAGACATTGATGAGTGTTGTGAAATACAGATTGGATAGGGTTGCTCAGGTCCTTAGTGTTCAGATTGAAGGAGATCCTAGTAAAGACAAGGCATTTGAAAATTTACTAGAAGGAGACATACAGACAGGTGGTTGGCAGCCATATTTCTTTAATATTTATTGGACAATTGCTACATTGAAGCACGCAGGAAAGATGTCTGGGGTGAACGAGTATTTGATGAAACAGGAGTGACAAAAGCAGCTCAAGAAGTGCCTTCTCCTTGCTCATCAGCCAGGCAAACAGGTCAGGGGTCCAACAGAATGGGTTGGCATGGCATTCATTATTATAGTTGCTAAATAATCCAGAGAGGTTGGGGAAAGGAGTACCAGAAGGAGGTAGTAGAAAAATGTGTTGGGGAAGATAGAAGCAGGTGTAGAAAGGGATAGGAGGGAGGCAAGAGTGTCACACTTTGTTTTAACTTTATAGGAGAAGAAATGGGCAAAGTCGTTTGATGACAACGAATAGTAGGAGTCAGCATAGCTTGCAGAGTGAAAGAGAGTTTGCGTGGTGAGATGGAGGAGTACTAATGATATAGGTGTAGTAGATAAATTTGCCTGAGTCAAATGCCGAGATGAAGGGGACAAAGGGATTCTTATAGTGAGGAAAAGAGTACTGATATGGGCCTTTGCCCATCTGCGTAGAAAAGCACTGCATGTCAATTTTAAGGCGTCATACCAGAGGTGTGATCCAGGGTGGGGCCAGGAATAGAGGGTCTGAACGTATGAAGGACAGTGGTGATCAAAGGGAGAGTGGTGAGGCAGGATATAATCAGAGAATTCTTGTTCAATAGCGGAGACCTGGGGAGGAGCGAGAGAGGAAAACCTAAGTTCAGCTCGTTAGGGTGCCATGAAATAAGGTTTGAATTTGTCTTTCGAAATGGTGAGGAGGAGAGGAAGAGATGGTGGTGGAAAAAGACAATGCTAAAGTGCAGGTAAGGGAAACGTGGCATTGTTCCTGGGACTGGAGAAATCGGTTGTCCCCAAAACAGATAAGATTGTCAGAATGCTTTAAGTGCTTTGCCAAGGGTATTGCATTGCCAAATCAGGTTGACAACCTAATTCTGCTCCCCATTCCAAAGATGTTTGTACATTTTCTATAGCAGTCCAGATGTTAATAAACAAATATAAAAGCGTAATCATATAACACCACCTAAAATACCTTGGAGAAAGGTTGGCTTTGGAAAAAGATGAACAAATTTGAGAAGTTGAAAAGAAGGACACTTCTGATCCTGATTCAAAATCAGATATTTGACAGTTTATAAAAGCAAGTACAGTGATACAAGATGAAAAGGTGGACGTAGTGCAAGTTTGAGTAAACAGGAAGTGCTAAGAAGAGTAAATCAGACAGACACTGAAAACATACGGAGATTAAGAACTGCAGAGAAAAGACAGACAGTAAACTATTGAAGGAACATCAAGATTTTACAAAGGAAAATATGTTACATTCAGTCAATTTTCCAGCGTAAAACACATCACATCTATGTTATTATTAAAATGTGTGCAAGCATGTTTCTTACTTAGGTTGTTCTGCGTCGTTTTAGCTGCTTTCAATACCTTAAAAGGACCTGATATCAGAGGAGAGGAGATGCAGTCTGCAGATCCATAATAGCAGCCACGAGTCAAAGTAACAGGCTGCAATTTCTTTTACTTCCCCCAAAATATGCATTTTTAGACATGCAATCCCCTTACGTAGGGGGCGGCTTGTTGGATGGCAATATGTTTGTTATGAAGTACAGAAAAAGGTAAGTATTCGTTTTTTTGTGTTATGGATGTGACGTTGCACTTAATAAAATGCGTTATGCTTCTGCTTTCCGTTGTAGTCTGCATTAGTTGGTTCAGACTCATATGCCAACAGTATTGGAAAGATACGATATGAACAAGATTAGCTGGACTATAAGTCTACAATGTTACCATTTCATTTCATACATGGGAATGCAATCACACTGTGACTTTGTGCCGACCACTGGCAAACATGTGCCTATGTTGGCATTCTGATATTCAAGTCCCTGCTTTCCCAAGCGGTAAGGCCCACCAAATGCCAAGCAATGCCTTTAGTTAAAAACCATTGAACCAAGGGTGTTGCTAGGTCTAGAAAAGATCTGGGGCTACGCTTATGTCGTAACTGTCGGGACTGGGGGCTAGCTAGCCTTTTGGTTGTAGCTCCTGAGATTCTGTCCGGGGCTACAACCAACAGACCCGGGGCTATAGCCCCCTTGGCCCCCCCCAGCAACGCCTGTGCATTGAACTACATCGTGTAGTAAAGCACAATACATCATAACAAGATATGTATTTAAAACATTAAAAATAAACTAATAACTGGACACGCATAATGCCTGCTAGAACGTTGTATCATCTACGAGAGGATGCCAAACATTACAATGCAGCATTAATGTACTTGTGCTCATTAATCTTTATTTTAAAAGTGGCCGTGAAATAGGTTTGTAGTGTCCACCCAGGAAGACGATTAGGAATCAATTGGAATGATTAAAGGGCCAGTTTACAAAGGTACCTGTGGTACTATGGTCTGACAGTGCCACTTGAAACCTCTGTTGTATCTTCAGAAATATGACATAAATTGCATAATTGTGTTGTGTCGTCATTTCTAGACTTGTTGGCTATGGTTGTTCGAAATGGTAGTTAATCTGAAACAAACCAACCACTTACTGTAGTGTCGATAATCCTCCTTCAGTGTCTATCGTCCTGTCTGCAGAGATTAGCATACAATGCTCTCTGTTAAAAATATTGGTAAATTCATCAGCTTCTCTCTCGTTTCTCACTGTGAGATCAACCCGTTTTATTACGAGCCTTCACTTTTAATAAAAGAGGATGTTTCAAACAACTTCAAAGAATCAAAGTTATTTTTGAAATAGCCTAACAATGGCAATTTTAGAGATGAGTCACTCACACTAATGTCCACTGATTCTGAGTGAGGACAGCCCAAGGTTTGCTCAAATTGAAAACCCAGACCTTCAGTGGTATGATTCTTAAGGCATCTTCAACGAGGGCTTGATTTACCTCATGAGTTGCAGAACTGGGAGCAGATATTGGTAATCTCAACCATCTTTTCAATAAAGAGTTCTCTAGAATGTTCAAAAGACTGGCATTTTTACATCATCACAGGCTTCCAACCTAAGTGGTGATAGTGAAACTCCTACAAACCTGCATGATGACGTCCAGTGGTTGGCAACTCACAGAGTTATTAAAGTGCATGATTGCTCAATTCGCATCAGCCATGTTGTATGGCCTGCTTCTTAGTGTGTACTAGACCTCTCTGGTTTTCAGTAAAGTTTGCCCCAAGATATGTAAATTGTTTGACTCTTTCCAATCTAACTCCCCTGAGATAAAAGGTACAATTAATATTGCACCTTTACGCACACTAACAAAATGTTACGCTTCGCTATGTCTACCTGTAGATCTAATTGTGTCATGAAAATTGTGTATTTATCAATTAGCTGTTGGAGAGCACTGGGATGTACGCCTAGCAGCACACTATCATTGGCAAAGTTCAATCTAGAAATTGTCCACCAACATGGGAAGGTACACATACTCTGATATCAGCTCATCATGCAATGCGCTGGTGTAGAAATAAAATAGGAGGGGTACCCAGATACACCCATGGCAAACTCCTTTTATAACCAGGAAACTGGAAGTTTCATCACCCAATCCCAATCAACGGTGTGCTCATGTAATTGAAGAAAACTGATGTAAAAAATGGCAGAAGCAACCCTTTGTGGCCCTCGTGGAACTCCATAGCCTTAGCTTATTGACCAGGTCACAGGCTGAGGAGAAGTCAGTAAAGGGCATGTAGATGGGTGATCACCTAACAAAGCAAACTTTCCCATATAAGAGGTGTACATTAATAGCATGTTAACAGGTACCACTGCCCTCTTGGAACACACCCTAAAATGCTGCCAAATATCACTAATATCTACCCATTATATATTTTATTTTATTTTAATGTGTTTCAGTTCATTTAACTTTTCACATTATGTGGAGTAAAATATAAAGACAAAGACAACATAAAAAATACAAAGAAAATCACAAAACATATAATTATTACAACATTTGGTTAAAATACATTTACAAAACCAGTTTAAAACTGACAATATTGCATACACAGGAGTATTCATGCATTAGCTCCAAAATACTTCAGCCTTTATACTTTCATGGCTGCTCAGGAAGGGACCCAATATGGTCATTTAAAGAGAGCCATTCATTCACCATTCAGTTAGTATATGGCATGCAGACTCCACCTTACTTTTACAGATTGCGGCGCATTAGATTTGCTTTGATCGTTGTTGGAAAGGTGCCTACATTTGAAAGTACAGGTAATTTGTTCAATCTCAACAGTAAGATAAACCTTTGTATAGTGGGTGATGAGCATATCATTAGGTAACCTTGGCGAGTTTTATAATGATGCATTGCATATTTAAATTCTTTGTAGCTGCTCAGTGTTTCCATGTGCTCATAGTTTTGGGCCCAATCCCACCTTTTCAACTTTAGAACAAATTATTTCTGTAATATATGGAATTCAGATCCCCAATCAGGTTTCCAAGATATATCAGTAAATATTGAATGTATAACGTGTACATAGTTATCACACATATCTGTGCTGTTTCCTAGTAGTTTTATTAATGGACAGAGAGGGCACACTTAGAATTAATAAAAAGAAGACATCTCCTTTTTAGTGATCGTATAGGTAAGGAGATGAGGCCCAGCTCTAGTCTTACTTGGACCAAGGTTTAAAATCTGCTGCCTTAATTTTCCCTCTATTACCTTCAGCCAGATAAAATCATTCATACACACAAAAGCACATTTTATAAAGAAATAAAATTGCCTTCAAGTTAAATCTGGCATGTTCTTTGCTGAATTTTGCTATCATAGAGGTTAATATTATAGCTTTTCTTCGCTTCTCTGTAATGATGGCCATATAGTCGCCTTTTGCAGTTGCATTCGAATTGTTTTCTCATAATTAATTCCCAGACCATTGATTTTTTCATAACTCTGCAATTCATTTAGAGAGTTTCTAATACCCACATAAGTCTGGTCACACAAGACCACATCGTCTGCATATGTAACACAGTATACACTGGTGCCCTGAATCCTGGGGGAGGGACAGTAATGAATCGTCCCCAGTACCTTTGAGAGGTCTGTATTGTAAATATTGAACAGGAGGGGGGCCAGCACGCAGCCCTGTTTGACTGCTATGGAGGTTTTGATAGGCCGTGTGATGTTCTCCAAGCTGTCCAGCCTAACTTGCATCAGTTTGTTTTTTAGTAGAGACCTCATACTGCACTCAGGAGAACATCCGGACATCCATAACTCTCCATCTTAGTCCATAATATTCTTCACACAACGGTGTCAAACGCTGCACTAAATTCGACCATGGCTATGTACAGATGTGGAGAAGTTTTGGCTCTTGTGTGCTGTGTTAGATGGTCAATTAGTGTGATTCAATGGGTTGTGCTAGAACCCGCGCTGAAGCCCATTTGGAGGTCTTCAAGTAGTTTAACAGACTTCACCCACAAATGTTTTCTGTTACATCCAACATTACAAGTAATCTACAATTCAATGGTTTGGTGCACTTCCCCTTTAAGTAGATAGGAACTAAAAAAGATCTGCGCCAAGATTCTGGGATTTCACCACTGCTATTTACTTTTGAGAATAAGATGTAAAATAATTTTGCCCACCATCCTGGGGATTGTTTTAATACCACATTGGCAAGATCATTTTGGCCTGGAGCTCTGCAATGTTTTAACTTAACTATTTTATTGTGACTATCCATTAGATCAAAGGATAAATCAAAGCTACCTCCCCTACTTCAAGTCTCTATATAGGAATAGTCCTTGCTAGAGAAGATGTTGTTAATGTAGGTTATCCATTCATTCTCGCCAATGGTACAGGTCCCTAGTTTTTCCCTCTTTGGTTTTGCACTACTTAGCAGCTTCCACATTTTTCCTATGTCCTTCATTGCGAGTAGTGCTGCACATTTTTGCCACTGTCCAAGTCTGCCAGCAAATGTCCCCCATTTCACACAACGTTTATATTAGCATTTTATGGCCCGTGTTACCTTAGGATCATAGATGGGATTGTTTTTAAATGTTTTGCATTGCCCTTCTCATGGCTCTCTTTGCGTCTGTAACTTGTGGAACATATTAATGGGTAGTACTTTTGTTGGTGAAAATTAGGGAGGATTTGTTAATTGCAATACTGGACATGCTCTTTTTAGTCCAGGCTGCAATCTCATCTGTGTTAAGCTTTTTTTAGAAAGCCCAATTTTAATTCAGTGTTGGTCATGGCAATTCTTTGTGCAAATTCTATATTCGTAGAAGTCCAGGTAATCCTATTGCCACCTGAGTTAATCATCAGAACGCCTATGTCCGTGGATATGGTGAATGTATTCTTATTTTCTAATGTTAAAATTAGTGGCTCGTGATCACTATATCCATTTTCTTTGATGGATAACTTCCTGATACAAGGTATTAGTGAGGTATGAGAAAATAGAAAATCAATGGTTGCAAATGTGCTTCCACTCCTCCAGGTAATTTATATCCACTATAAAAACCTCAAGCCAGATTGTCAAAACATTGCCACCAACAATATCCTCTAAACCTACCAATCTGAGTTCAGAACCAGATGCAGCAGGGAGATGGCAAGCATACCTGTGGTCGACAACGTCCTCAACATCCTTGATGACGACCACCTCTGCCTCCTGGTTCTACTCGACCTCTTGGCCACTTCGACACAGTAAACCACCAGGCACTCACAACACCCCACATCAGCGAATGGGAATCAGCAACCGTGTCTTGCACTGGTTCAAGTCCTATCCTGCCAGCAGTTTGTTCAGATGGACTCCTCTAGATCGCCAATGCAACCTGTCACCTTTGGAGTCCCGCAGGGTTCCATCCTCTCCTGAGTGATCTTAAATCTATGCATGGAGCCTCTAGGAGCCCTCCTAACCACACACACCATTCACATCCATCAATGCACCGATGACACAAAGCTATTCCCCAATATTGACTCCATCAAGGACATCCACATGCTCAAAAACTGCCTCTCGCTGATCCAGTCTTGGATGTCCAGTGCATACTTGAAACTCCTCCAAGACTGAATTCCTACTCCTCACCGACAACACTGAACACCCAGGCATACAGACTTGGCTATCAGCCATGAACTCTGAGGGCTTGCCACCTCCTGCATCAAGTCCTTCAGGTTCCACACCGACAAACACCTCTCCTTCAAGACACACAAAGCTAAGAAAACTCAAACCGCATGGTATCACCTCTCCCTCCTGTGGAAAGTCAAGCCATTCCTCTCTCTGGACAGCTTTAGATCCACCGTTCAAGCACTGGTCCTACCCCATCTGGATAGGGGCAATGCCCCCCTCGAAGGCCTCCCATTGTCAGCCCTTCTGCCACTGGGAATTGTCCTACACATGGCTGCACACATCATCAAGGTTCTACGCAGATGTGATAAAATCACCCCAGCCCTCATCGACCTTCATTGGCTCCCACTGGATGCAGGAATAACCTTCAATTCTTGCTGCATCATCTATAAGGCAGTCGCCCTCAGGTCACTCAGCTACCTCTCTGAGAAACTCAGAATCTCTGGTGGATGGCACACAACCAGAAGCAGGACATGTGAAATCCACAGCTGGAAAAAGGAAAGGACCAGACCACAAGCCTTCTCTGCCTATGCCCCAAGACTATGGAACATCTATCCCTTCACCATAAGACTCATCCTAACAATCCTACAATTTAGAGAATAACTCAATAGCCACCTCTTCAAGGAGTCTCTCCTCCTCAACACCTAGGCCACCATATCACCCCTGCGCCACCTGAGTCACTAGACCCTATCTGCCATTCCCCTCCTCGCCACCCTGTACAGCCTTACCCATACTTTGTGCCCCTCTCTATCCTACCTCCAGCTGTATATCTGTCCTGTCATCATTTCTGAAAAGCACCCTATTATGCATCTGTACTGTTGTATACCTATGTAAAGCGATCTCTTGTGTATCTGTTGTGTATCTGTTGTGTATCTGCATGCTTGTATACCTCTGTAAAGTGCTCCATTGATTCTCGAAGCTAGGTCTGTGCTCAATAAATACAATAATAATAATAATCTATATTTATAAAAGCGAACATTTGTGGGTGACTGGGTTTGTGGCAAAGCGTTCTTCCTTATACAATTCCACAACAGTTTTTGTGGGTTTGTGGCTTGTCGAAGCGTTGTTCCTTATACATTTCTGCACCGTTTCATCAATCTGCACCAAATTGTGCATAGTAACATGTTAGTATCCTTCGGACATTACTGGTTACATGACATTAGGACACCCCACCCCTTTCCCCGGATTTGACCAAAACTCTGCATTTGTAGGTTTGTGGCTGGCCAAAGCGTTGTTCCTTATACTATTTCCACACAGTTTCACCAATCTGCACTAAATTGGGAATAGTTACCTGTTAGGACCCTCCAGACATTACTGGCTGCATAACATAACATTTGGATACCTCACCCCTTTCCCTGGGTTTCAACACCGTCACACATGGGGTGGTTCCCTGAAATCGGCAAAACATCAACCCTCAAATGCACGGTTTTTGGGACATTGGCACCACAATGCACCGCAACAACCTGCACCACACCAGGGTGAGGCAACAGGCAGGGAGGGAGCACAGTGGGTCCCAATGTGCAGCAGCACACCAACTCTTGCCTCCCCAGACCGTCTGCTCCGGGGAATGTCAGCCAGCCACACATGCCCAATATCAGTGCAGTTTACTTCAGAGTACAAGGCACACCGGCCGATAAGCGAATCGGAACAGCGACCTACAGGATCATTGATTTTCAACAATTGATGAGAGTGTTGTCATGTCTGTCCACAGAACCCGTTCAGAGAATGGGTGCTTTTGCTAGTAATAATATTAGACTAATAATAATAATAATCATTCTTCTTCTTCTTATTATTATTATTATTATCATTTTACCAAAAAAAGAAGCACATAATTTAACAGCAATTTTCCAGTTTACATAATATGCAATGGTACAAAAAGCTTTAGTCCGATTTTGTACTATGTGAAAAAGTTCTCACTAGGGCAAACATGAATCAGACTGTTTTATTTACTATGTTTGTTCAGTAACATGAAACAAATTTAGTAAACACATTTCATTTTATTTTATCCAGCAAATAGAGTACACCAAAGATGTGGGTTCATTTTTGCACATGTTTTTCGATAATACGTATTGTGACGAAAACAATTTGTTCCATTATCTAAGCATTGATGCAAATGTTAGATAACGTAGCTACTGAAGTGTAAAGCCTGAGCAAGAAGCTGTGGCATGGCTTCCAAAAGTGATATTGAACGGTATGAATTGGCACATATGAGCACCTTTTTTAAAACAATGGGACAGTGGCAGTTCTGTGGTAACTTGAAGACACAATCCCAATTAAGCGCATGCCACTAAACATTTGAGTTTCAAGCAGGGCCCAATGATCTATTAAACCTTTGAATAAATCAGCTAGAACAGCATATGGTCACAGGTGCTGATGATTGGCCTGTAATTTCAAAACTCTCCCAATCTTTAGCACAATAACACCAGCATCTTAGTCCAGGGCCCTCAGCCCAATCTCCTCCTTTTTGATACGTATCTTGTGTGTCTTATCAACTTCCTACCTTCTCCTGCTAGTCCTACCAGCACCTCTCTGGCTCCTCCGCTACCTCCTTCTTCCACCCCCTCTCTGGCACCCTCCTCATCCTCTCTGGCTACTCTGCCATCTCCTTCTTCTTCCTCTGCCCACTCTCTGGCCCCTCTACCACTTCCACGGGGCATCCCTCAAGTCTGTGCCCCTCATGGGAAGTCTTTCAAATCTGGCAACGCTACTCTCAACTCTCACTCTGCTGTCAAACACTCCTCTGACATCTGCCACCTTCTTGAAGAATTGGACCTGGATGTCTTTGCTTTCATTGAGACATGGTTCACCACCAGCTCTGTCACAAGTTTTGACACTCTCCTCCCTGATGGCTACATGATTCTCTCCGAACCCAGGACCAACTGTCCCAGAGGTGGAGTCGCTCTGATCTTTACAGAGTGGATCCCTGCTTCTGTCATTCTTATGCAGGCCTACTCCTCCTTCTGGTCTGCAGGCTTTCTATCTCGCCTGGCCTCTCTCTGACTGTAGTCATCATTTACAGGCCACCTGGCCAGGCCACCTTCTTCCTCTCAGAGTGGGCTGACCTCTCCTCTTCTCTCCTTGCCTTTACTTCTCAACTTCTCCTTGGTGGCCTCAACATCCACCTGGATGCTCCAAACCCCTCCTCAGGGCTCTTCAGCACTCTCTGCAAAACTCTCTCTCTTACTAGTCTCCCCTCTGGCCTAACAAACTCTGCCGGGTACACCTTGGATGTTCTCATCTCCTCAGACATCCCCCTCTCTAATCATCTCTAATCGTCTCACCACTTCTCTTTCTTGGACGAACCACTTTCTGCTCTCCTCCCAACAGAAGCTCTCTGTCCCCCAGGTGAAGCCGACCTAAGCACTGCCACCTACCTTCTCAGTCATCTGGCCCATGAAACGTGAGTCAGTGGAGTCCTTTGCCGTTACTTTCTCTCCTCCTCCAATGCCTGTGGCTAACTCACACTCTGACACAGCCCTCTCCAACCTGCATCTGCCTTACTTGCCCCTGTCTTGAGAATCTGCATGAAGTCTACTTCCAACTGAAACTCATGGTATGACTCTGACCTCTCCACCATTACATGCAAATGCAGGTGTAGTGTGGCTGAGAGGAAGTGGAGGGCACCAAGGGCATCCTCTGACAAACAGGCCTGCTGCCTGCTCCAAAGGCAATGCAGACTCTCTGTCCTGTCCAAGAAGAGAACCCACATCCATGCCCACGTTTCTGCGGCCTCTAACAACATGGCCAAACTCTTCAAAATCTGAAAGGAGCTGGCCAATACTACTGAAGTTTCCACCTCTTGTGTTCACCCCCAGCCCCTCTACATGGCTCTAGCGTCTCACGTCGCCACTAAAACTCAGAACATCCTCTCCCCTCTCTACTCTCCCAATCTTGGCCCCCATCTAGCTGCCTCTCCCTCTTCTCCTCCTTTCTCCTCTTTCTCTCTGATCACACCTTATGATGTTTCTAGACAAGTCTGATATTTGAAATTGTCATCCAAGCAGGGGCTACCCTACTCCTGCAGAACCATCAAGGAACACATCTTCACCCTCGCTCAGCTTTGGCCAATTTTGTCAATCATTCTTGTGCCACTGGAACTTTCCCATGCCCCCTAAAGTACTCCCTTGTGCACCACCTCCTGGAAAAATCTTCTGCTGATCCTTCCTGCCCAGCAAACTACCGCCTGATCTCTATCACTCCTTTCCTAGGAAAACTCCTGAACACCCATGAAGATCTGCTCACTCATCTCGACTCTAGCCGTCCCTCTGTCCTCCGCCTCCTTGATCTTTCCTCCGCTTTCAACGTGGTGAATCATGCCATACTGATCAATCATCTCTGTGAGAACCTGGGCCTCACAGATCTCGTCCTGGCTTGGTTGACCTCCTTCCTCCTTGACTGACTTTTCCATGTCCAAATTGGGTCCTTTCTCCCCACAAGTGGTGTCTACTTGGCCCCTGTGGCCCACCTCATCTCTACCTTCTCATCTAACTTTCTGTGTTACTTTGATGACACCCAGATCTCCTTCAGGCTCTCCTCATCCTCCTCTCCTCTCTGGCTCATTCCTGGCTATCTATCAGGGATTCAGGAGTGGTGCACTTCCAACGATCTCGCCTTAATGACAGTAAGACTGAGATCCTTCTCATTGGGACCCCTGCTCCTGTTTTCACTCTTTCACTCTGGACGCTCTCATTGGGCCCTCTTCCTGCGCCATCCTGTGAGGCAAAAAACATTGGTGTCATCTTCGACTCCACTCTCTCCTTCTCTCCTCACATCACAGACCTTGCTAAGAAGTCCCACTACCAGCTGCACCTCCTAAGAGGCATTCTGCCTTTTCTCACTTTACCCCAGAAGCTCACTGTCTCCAGAGTCATGGTTCTGTCTAGGCTGGACTACTGCAACAGCTTCTTTCTCAATCTGCCTTCCTCTACTCTCTGCCCTCTGAAACTAATCTTGAACAGGACTGCGAGACTTGTACTTGGCCTCAAGCCCAGGTATCGCATCTCTCCAGCCCTGAAATCTCTCCATTGGCTCCTGTTGACTGAAAGGATCAAGTTCATGACCCTCTGCATCATCCACAAGGGTATCTGGGGCCAGGGGCTGCACTACATCCAACTCTCTCTTCCTAAACACCTTGCTTCTCGAACCCTTCACTCAGCCACCTCCAACTCTGAGGGTCAACGCTGCTCCAGGCAGAGAGTGGGTGGTAGATCTCTCCTCTGCAGGTGCCTCCCTCTAGAATGGCCTCTCTTTCCCTCTCAAACTTGAGGTTCCGGAATGATATGATATGATATGATATGGCATTTGTAACGCGCCTATACACAGGTGTTTCAAGGCGCGACGAGGCAGGGAGGGGAGGAACAAGGGGAGACAGACAACGATCCTACTAGGCCAGGTGTCATTCAGATCGCGCAAGTGCAGGGGTGGGGGAGGGGGAAAAGTGCAAGGGGAGGGGGGAAGTGCAGTACAAGGTAAGTGGTGTAAAGTAATAAATAAATAGGGCCAACTGGTGGCAAGTGCAAGGTAAGTGCAGAACAAGTGCTGGAAAGGGGGGGGGGGCTGTAGGGATACAGAGACAGTCCCGCAGTGCAGAGGGGTTCCAGGGCATCAGTGCAAGTGGAGAGTGGCTGGGCCCAGGACCGCGGCCGTTAAGAGTGGCCCAGTTGCAGAATCAGTGCAGTTTCAGTGAAGAATATTAGCTGTTCAGCAGGGGAGAGGGAGAGAGAAAGCAGAAGCAAAGAGGAAGGTTTTGAGGTGCTTCCGGAACCGGAGATGGTTCTCTCATGTTTCAGGGAGGCAGGAAGGCTGTTCCAGAGGGAGGCCCCTGCCGCGGAGAGAGATCTACCCCCAGCTCGTTGCTTCGAGAAGCGGCTGACCCTGAGGGAGTTGGAGGCGGATGAGCGAAGGGCTCGGGAAGGAAGATATTTGGGAAGAGAGAGTTGAAGGTATTTAGGACCCAGGCCCCAGAAGGCCTTGTGGACAATGCAGAGGGTTTTGAACTTTATCCTCGCAGCCACTGGGAGCCAGTGTAGAGATTTCAGTCCTGGAGAGATACGGTCCCTGGGCTTGAGGCCAAGGACAAGTCTCGCAGTTCTGTTCTGGATGAGTTGCAGAGGGCGAAGAGTGGAGGCAGGCAGATTAAGATAGAGGGTGTTACAGTAATCCAGCTTCGAGAGAACCAGGGCTCGGGAGACAGTGAGCTTCTGGGGGAAGGAGAGGAAGGGAAGAATACCTCTGAGGAAGTGCAGCTGGTAGTGTGACTTCTTAGCGACGTCAGAAATATGAGGAGAGAAGGAGAGTGTGGAGTCGAAGATGACCCCAAGGTTTTTTGCATTGCAGGTAGGAGCAGGGAGGGGGCCAAGGGAGGCAGGCCAGAGAGCTGCAGGGAAGGAGGGAGTGGGTGTACCGATGAGTAGAATCTCAGTCTTACTGGCATTAAGGCAGAGGTCATTGGCGGCACACCATTCCTGGATAGCAGACAGACAGTCAGAGATGAGGGAAGGAGAGGGGGAGGCTGAGGGTAGCCCTCCAACTCAAGACCTTCCTTTACACTTCAGCTATCTCTCTCTCTCTCTCTCTCTCTCTCTCTCTCTCTCTCTCGCTCTCTCGCTCTCTCTCTCTCTCTCTCTTGCTGATCTACCTGTCTGCTGCACTGACTAGTTGCCTGGCCACCCTCAGAATCTCAATGATCACCAGGCGCCTCCACTACCAGTAGCGCCTGCACTGCATCTGGGCCAACCCTGCACTTGGGGCTGTATCCTTAACCCTACAGTACACTGCATCCTTGCATTTACCCAGAGCTGTGCTGCCCTGGCTGCAGTTACGTAGAGCAAAGCTGCCCTGGTTGTATTCCCCCTTTTTCCTCCGGCACTACTCCTTTCCCTCTCCCCCCTGCACTTGCACTTTCTGAATGACAGAAGGCCTAGTAAGATCATTTGTTTTGTCCTCCTTCTGCCTTCCCTACTTTATCTTGTCGTGCCTAGAAACACTTGTGTACAGGCGTGTTATAGAATGCACAGTATCCTGCGGTGGAAGATCAGTCACATTCTGGTTGAACGTAGTGTTAAAAATAGATGTACATTAATGTATCCAAAACTGTACAGCAATATGAATGCATTTTCCGTTTACATTTGAGTCCCTATTATGAGTTCTAAATATGCCCGCTGTAGTAAATCAAAGTGACTCGAATTTCAAGTTGAAAACAGATTTTATTCACCATGTGATTGATTTACATCTGCTAGGGAGAATCTTCTAGATGTTCTTATTCATTTTGGGAGATCTCGTAAATTAATACTGCTATGAAAGCCGCTCTGCTTAACAGTCTCACTTTCAGACAGTGCTCCGTGTTTTAAAAACACGCGCTAGTGGCTTCCTACACAGTTGGACCAACCAGCATTTATTTATCAATAAACTTAGCAACCTACATATAAAAGGCATCATATGCATACTTTCTGCTGGCCATCATCAATTGCCATGCCAACAATGAAAAGGCCACACAGTTCCTAACACAAAGGTGTTCACAGCCAGAAATATGTACATGCAGAAAGTTTCTGTTTAAGGGTTTAAGGAATCCCTTTCCCATCATGTAGCTGGCTATTAACACATCTCTCTTTATTAATCCAATGTTGTAAGGTGAGGGAAAGTATGGTGTGGAACTATATACGGTCTACTAAAGTTAAATTAATTTTAATCAACACTGGAAAGACTTTTCATAAGTCCTCCAGCCTATTTGTTCACCTTCAAAGTGTAAACCTGTTTCTGGTTGCCAAATCTGCTACAAGGTAGGAATCTACAAATTGTAGGGATATTTCAAGACTGCTCCAGGAAGAGCCCTCCCACTGATTTAATGGTTAACTGTGTATACCCAAGACTGGTGGCAGCTTTGGTAAATGCATATAACGTTATGTTTGTTTTGATGTACAGTTATGCATTGCCAAAAACATTTGATGCCATTTTATTGTAAACTAGTTTCCTGTGACTCTGACAGTTGGGACTTGTGTGTATCTGTGTCAGGAGGGGCTAGGCCCAGCCCATATTTCCCTATATTCTATGCCTGGGAACTTTCTAGAAATAATCACGAGAAAATACATTTTTGGATTGTTTAAACCTTTGCAAATACATGTTCGACACTTCTGCTACAAATCACACAACATTGTGTAAATGTTTCAAAAGGCAGCCCCTTACCTTGCTTTTTTGCAGTGAAAGTAGCTGTCAATGGGTGAGCCTGTTCACTGCTGACTGAAAGATACCCTGTGTGGGGAAAAATACACTGTGAAGAGAATAATTCCTGACAGCCCCTACGTGGATCTGGAAGGACACCCCCTGAGAATCAGTTCCTACTTGGAGAACTGGGTATTCCTTGCCAGAGGGACATTGCACCGTGATCCATGGGCCACATGGAAGACCCACCTGCTACAACTCTGACACCTGATGTGAGCAACCTTCACATTCCTTGCCCCTTGGGTAACAAATTATGCTCACATTTGAAGTGGAACCTCCTTTTCTAGTGGCATTTGCCATGGTCGGTCAGATATCAGTACCTATTAAGTAGCCACATATACTGCAAATTCAAGATTGCAGTGATGTGGCATTGCCATCCAAGCACCACCATCTGACAACTGATGTCATTTTTCAGTCAGCATGCTATCAGCATGTTTAATTTCCTCTTTCGGGAGCCTCTGCATCCCCTAGGCAGCAGGACAGTGTGCCTGATTCAAGAGGCACTTTGAAGAATTCAGACTCCACCTTTTAACTTGCCAGCTCAACACATCAATTTATTTGTATTTGTTCATTTGTAATGCATCAAAGCCGTAGGCATCAATGCGCAGAGAAACAAAGCTTGAGTTTTGCAGCAATGAGGTCCAATAAGAAACATGACAAAGTAAATTATCAGAAAAGGTTGGTTTTCATAGCTTTTTTAAAAGCAACTACATTTCTCTTGCATCGTGAATCTGTGGGCAACTTGTTTCAAGCTATTGTCGCTTTGACTGGGTACGAACTTTCTTTTCACTTCACATAACATGCTCTTGGTCGTTGGAAGCACATAGTGTTTTAGGCCATGTATTTCTGAATGAAGACTGTACAGAGATACATATTTTGAGGTAGCTAGGTGCATCACCAAACAAACATTTGTTTTGTACTCAATTCTGGTTTCCACAGGAAGCCAGTGTAGGTCTCTCTGATGTTGTGAGATGTGCATGTCCTTGGCCACACCCCTTACCATCCGTACGGCATCATTTTGCAAGATCTGTAATCTCTTGATAAAGTGTTTGCTTGCTCCCCCCAATAGCGCATTGCAATAGTCCAATCTTGATATAAGACTAGGGCTCTTACTAATGTGGTACAATTGGCTGTTGAGACAAACAGTTTTATCTGGCAAATAAGCCTAAAATAATAATAGATATTCCTTGTAATATTTGCATTTTGAGCATCAGCTTTAAGGGTTGCCTCAATGGTAACCCCCAGTGTTTTCACCTGTGTGGATTACATATTGGTCAATGCACCATTTTTCGTAGGCTGCTCCAAGTTTATTTCTTGCTTTATCAGAGCCAAAAATCAGCGGTTCTGTCTTTTGGCCAATCAAACAGAGGCCATTATCCATCATCCAAGTGTAGATTCTTTGGTGAGTAGACATGATCAATTCTGTGTCCTTTTCATGGTCTCCACTAAGTCTAAATAAAAGTTGAGTATTGTCAGCGTAGTTAGTGAAGTACAATCCCAAGGACTAAAGTAGGTCACATAAGGATCTGCAAAATAAATTAAAAAGAGTGGGCGACAAGCAGTCTCCTCGCGGAACAGCAAGTGATCTGTTCTGATGCAGAGAATGCGTTTTGCCAAGTAATTTTAGATTTCCTAATACTTAGGAATTATCAAAACTATTTAACAGAATTAGAGGAGCAATTTCCACTTTCCTGAATACATATTAGCAATTTGGAGTGGTCGACAAGATTGAACACTGCCGAGAGATCTAAAAGCATTAGCAAGCCAGCTTTGCCATCATCCACTATGTGTAACATTCTGGTCTAACATGGTAGTTTCAGTCCCAGGGCAGTTTCAGTCCCAAATGACGTTGGTGAAGAATGTTAGATCTCTTGATGTATTGCTGAAATTGAGTGTCAGCAATCTTGTCGACTATCTTTAATAAAAAGGGAGCATTAGTAATTGGTCTGTAATTAGAAAATATTGAAGGGTCAAGGTTGGATTTTTTTAGCAGCGGGGTAACCGTCACATTTTTCAAGTTCTACCTGCAGGGTTTCAGCATCATTCTGATATCAAGTTTTGGAGGTGTGTCAAAACTAAGTGAGGGAGTGGGACAACCTGATGGGTGTGGAAATGTTCTTCTGGATTGTGGCCGTGTACACTGTTGGAGATATGACTGACACCGGGTTGTACTCCTGAGAGTAACAACAAGGAATCCTGGCCCTTGCCTCAATTGCCTGACAAATACAATGCATTCCCTGATGGGCTTTGCTCAAAGAGCAGAACGTCTTTGCAGGGCATATAAGCGCAGCACCTAAACTAGTTAGAGGGAGGCACTCATAATTCCAACCAAAATTCTAGGGTAAATGAAGTGATAACCTAGGGTTTCCCTATTTCAAGCAGCCCATTTGTTGAGCATTGTGCCTTGCATAACACTTAGCACGTTAATGAGTGCAGTCACTTAATTGTCCACTTCCCTCATTGGCCATTTCCCAGATGTACACAGTAAACACTGCATCTACGAGCAAGAGAGGGAGAGGGAGTGAGAGAGAAAGAGAAAGAGAGAGAGAGGGAGGGATAGATTTTGAAAGTGTAAGTAAGAAAGTTAAATGGCAGCTGTCTGAAAACGCAAGCAGTATGAGCGTGGGATCCTTTGCTCTCACTCCTACTGCTTTCTTAATGGCCTTTTCATCCAATTGTCATGCTTTGCTATGCCATGTTATTCATTAGTTTATGTGGCTTGATTGTTCCTCTCGTTATATCACTAAATTTTCAACTTTCTACCATGTACTGTACTGCTCCCAGGTGCCCTACTGACATTCTGCCCACTGAGATGTTTTCCCATGTGTCCCACTGTAATCTTGTCCCCTTGGGTTCCACTGCAATTTGTCCGCTCTGTGGTTTTGTTCATTGGCGTCCCACTGTGGTTTAGCTTCTTAGTGCCCAATGCAGTGTGGGATATTTTGACCGATTCCAATGTGCCTCATTACATCACTTAATTACAATGGTGAAGGAAACAGCCCAAAATGACCACGCTGACTCCTGTGTGCACTAAAATCTTTATAACTGTGTTTGTGTCACAACCCACGCTGCACACCCTGCCACACACAGTTGAGGGGGGGGGGTGAAAACAGAGTCCTCACTGCAGGAACATGCCAGTGGGCTCTGCCACAGTCAACATGGAGCAAAGTGAATGAAACAGCATTATTCTGCTGAAAACCCAAAAATGCCTTTGAAAATGACATTTTCCTAACCTTAAAAAGTGCTGTTTTGATGCCAGATCCATTCATTTCTACTGAATCATTGAGTTAAAGGGCCCTGCAATTCCCAGGATCATCCAGTGTGGCTCAGAGGAACCGGGCCTCATTGGAATGACAGCTCCTACAAAATGTATCTATGAAAAAGCAACCCAGGAACCATTGTTTTCATTTTCCACGGGAAAAACACAGCTATTTCTTTGCAACAAATATCAGGAAACAGCTGTCCAGAGAAACTCTAAACAAAGGCATGATACATGTATCCATGTTGCAAACAATTCCAGCACCCAAGGGAAGAACTAGTGCTGACTAAAAGGTGTATTTGCTGCAAATGTAAACCGGATTTAAGGAAATAAGTTTAATGTGCTTTTTCATGAAGGAAGAGCAAAATCGCCTGTTTTTAAAGTATATTCTGGTGTAAAGGCTTAATTATGTAAGAGTGTCAAAGGATCTGCTAATGTTAAAAATCCACCTATCATGTTTTCATTTTATATGTTTAAAGGAAAGATGTAAAAAGGTGAAACTTAAAGCTAAACCCAGTGTAAGTTAATCAACTATAAAAAAAACCCTGCTCTGTCAGTTCTTAGCACTGAGAAATGTTGACACCTCCACTGCTGGCACAGGAAAGGCTAATTGCTGCTGGGAGGCTTTGAATACTCATGACAAAGGGACTTCATTAGACATTCGTCTTTGCCCCAGGCGAAGACAATAGCAGGCTTGGACACTCACCCTTCCAGGGGAGGGGCAGGAAGCTCCACTCTCCAGGGAGAGGCCCCTCATTCAACTTCAAAAGATTTGACATTTGCTTACAGTTAAAAGAAAGAAAAAAACAGACATTTGACTTTTGGGTTTAAAATGATTATTTTGCCACTGAACATCAAGACATTGACAGCAAGAATGAGAAAAAATGGGAAAAGTGCATACATAGAAGTCTGAATTTATGCTGTTCATTTGAAAACTTGGTAGAATTTCTTTCTGCGTAAGGAACAGAAGTTGCAAAGAATAACCAATTGCGCAGAAACTATTCATGTTGTAAACAAACTTGTGTACACATATTCTAGGGGTGATTGCGCATATATGTACAAAATTGGGAAATGTTAGGCCAACCTTTCAGGGTTAAAATTGGCAAAATTCAACAGGAAGACTAAACCAGGCCCCACAGACTTGGGAGTTGGACTGAAATGTGACCCATGAAATATGTAATTTATGTATCTCTGATTTTCTTAGAGGGCATAACTGCATAAATATGTTTTTGTGGGAAAGGTAGATTTTGGTCCCAATAGCTATGGGAGGTTTCCAGATCATCTCATAAAACAGGACATCCCTTTGTGTCATCCAATCAGCGAAAAGCAAGGTGGAAACTGTGCTTTTGATCAATCATAGCATTGTAGGTGTGGGCTGGAAGACTGTCCCTATCATACATTATTTGTGATGTCATTTGGCATGATAAATAAGGGAACCTAACAACACACAGACACTGATTCCTGACTTCATTCTGATTTCTGTGTGTTGCCCTGTTCCTGATTTCTCCATATTTGTTCCTGATTCCAGATTTCTTTGCACAGCCAAGGCCTCTGCACTGTTGAACTCCTTTTCAGCTAGGCCCAAATTCTGAAGCAATCCCAAAACCTAAGGGAAACATTTTGATCCAGTCTGGCATGCTACCATTAAATGAGTGCCTGCTCCAAACTCGCCATCCCACTGATTTCCGGTCTCCAGTAACCAGTGCAGTCCAGTGCCATCCAGGTGACCAGAACCACCCAGCTGACCATATTCCGCCAGATGTGCCCTGCTGTCCTGTGTTAGACCCGATCCGTGAAATGACCAGAAGATTTGACAGTCCAAAATCTTAAATTAAAGTGGACCATAATTATTAATAGGAATCATAGTAAACCATATCTTGCCTTGCCTTGTCCTATACCAATCTCTAAACCATCCTATCTTTGCCTTAAGAACGTGTAATATTGTCACAACCATTCTTGCAACCCTGTCTGCAATTCCTAGTGTTAGCACTGATTTTCTCTCCATTTATTTTTGTTTCACTAGACTAAAAGCCATTAGTGATTTTGATTAAATAAAATAAGTTCTATAAAGAAACGGGGTATCCACCACGTGAAGGGTTACAATGGTCGAGTAACTGTGGAGATTCACAGGTGGCATTCTCTTTTTCTTAGCCATTAAATCTAGTTTAAGTAAAATTAACCTGTCATTTTAAAACCGATTTTCTGTTTTTCTCTGCTCTATTTTCCTAAAAACGCCCTCATTCACCATTGCATAACTTCCTCAATTTAATAGATAGAGACTTTATTTCAACTCTGACTAATACATAAGACCTGTAGCTACATCGCAACACAAAAACAGTGTATTTCACCCATTGTAGGGATATTTCAAGACTGCTCCAGGAAGAGCCCTCCCACTGATTTAATGGTTAACTGTGTATACCCAAGACTGGTGGCAGCTTTGGTAAATGCATATAAAGTTATGCTTGTTTTGATGTACAGTTATGCATTGCCAAAAAAGTTTGATGCCATTTTATTGTAAACTAGTTTCCTGTGACTCTGACAGTTGGGACTTGTGTGTATCTGTGTCAGGAGGGGCTAGGCCCAGCCCATATTTCCCTATATTCTATGCCTGGGAACTTTCTAGAAATAATCACGAGAAAATACATTTTTGGATTGTTTAAACCTTTGCAAATACATGTTCGACACTTTTGCTACAAATCATACAACATTGTGTAAATGTTTGAAAGGCAGCCCCTTACCTTGCTTTTTTGCAGTGAAAGTAGCTGTCAATGGGTGAGCCTGTTCACTGCTGACTGAAAGATACCCTGTGTGGGGAAAAAACACTGTGAAGAGAATAATGCCTGACAGCCCCTACGTGGATCTGGAAGGACACCCACTGAGAATCAGTTCCTACTTGGAGAACTGGGTGTTCCTTGCCAAAAGGACATTGCACTGTGATCCATGGCCCACATGGAAGACCCACCTGCTACAACTCTGACACCTGATGTGAGCAACCTTCACATTCCTTGCCCCTCGGGTAACAAATTATGCTCACATTTGAAGTGGAACCTCCTTTTCCAGTGGCATTTGCCATGGTCGGTCAGATATCAGTACCTATTAAGTAGCCAAATATACTGAAAATTCAAGATTACCGTGATGTGGCATTGCCATCCAAGACCCACCATCTGACAACTGATGTCATTTTGCATTCAGCATGCTGTCAGCATGTTTAATTCCCTCTTTCGGGAGCCTCTGCATCCCCTAGGCAGCAGTACAGTGTGCCTGATTCAAGAGGCACTTTGAAGAATTCAGACTCCACCTTTTAACTTGCCAGCTCAACACATCAATTTATTTGCATTTGTTCATTTGTAATGCATCAAAGCCGTAGGCATCAATGCGCAGAGAAACAAAGCTTGAGTTTTGCAGCAATGAGGTCCAATAAGAAACATGACAAACTAAATTAGCAGAAAAGGTTGGTTTTCATAGCTTTTTTAAAAGCAACTACATTTCTCTTGAATTGTGAATCTGTGGGCAACTTGTTTCAAGCTATTGTCGCTTTGACTGGGTACGAACTTTCTTTCCCCTTCACATAACATGCTCTTGGTCGTTGGAAGCACATAGTGTTTTAGGCCATGTATTTCTGAATGAAGATTGTACAGAGATACATATTTTGAGGTAGCTAGGTGCATCACCAAACAAACATTTGTTTTGTACTCAATTCTGGTTTCCACAGGAAGCCAGTGTAGGTCTCTCTGATGTTGTGAGATGTGCATGTCCTTGGCCACACCCCTTACCATCCGTACGGCATCATTTTGCAAGATCTGTAATCTCTTGATAAAGTGTTTGCTTGCTCCCCCCAATAGCTCATTGCAATAGTCCAATCTTGATATAAGACTAGGGCCCTCATTACGACCCTGGCGGAAATCGAAAAACGATGGCGGAAATGCAATACCGCCATCGAATACCGCTCGGTGCGATTATGACCCGTCACCGTAAAGTACGATGCCATTAGCGACACCGTAGTGAACGCCAACGCTAACTGCACCAAGTACGCGCACGCGCGCCATGCGAAACCGTAATTACCACCATGGCACAACGGTACGGGAATTCTGACCCTAGCAGACATGTACCTAACGCCATCAAGCATGGCGGAAAGTACCATTCCGCCATGGTGAGAAGTACGGCATCGCAAACCAACCGTAAAAGGCCCTACTGAGTGCCTGTACACCACTCCCTGGCCACATTGCACAACTCCTCGTAGGTGCAATGAAGTCACACAATGCAACCAGTGAAATGTACAAGTCACCCATGCATGCCAACGAACAAATGAATGTAGGGGCTCCAAGTGCCTTGTGAGTGGCCATCCATATTAGCCATGGCACCATTGCCGTACTGATGCAGCACAGGCATGTGAAGCTTCAAGTACAGCAACATGAACTGAAAACTGAGACAAACAAAAACAGGCCCCCCATCGCTTGACACCAGTGTAAGGCAACATACAAAGCAGTATCCTGAGTGAGACTGCACCAGCCCTGTACTCCTGCCAGTAAACAAACCAACCATCAGCATAAGCATGTACCACACAAGTTGGCAGAGTGACTGAGCAGCCAGGCACATCTCAAGAGGGGCCAATGGGAGCAGCAGGGCACAGATGGCACAAATACAGAAGCTATTCCAATGGACATGACCTCAGTCTCCCTCCAAGAAACGCAAGCAAACACAGGCACCTGTGACCAGCCATATTCTGAAAATCACATCATTCCACCAATCCACCTGGCTGACCGGCATCTGTTACACAAAAACTAATCCCCCTCCCATGAGCATGACATCATCAAAACAGACATAATTGCAGCCCCTATCCCTGACCTTACTGGCCTTCGTAGGCAAACGCGCCCAGTACAGTACCACGCAACTATACTCAGAAGCCGGAACCCAAAGCAGATCTCCTCACAATACATCGCTCCACAAATAGGAATATGCTACATTACTTGCAAAGAATAACGCTACACGGTCAATATCATAATCAAAATTTAATGCACAACAAAATCACCCGGGCCATACAGCTATTAGGTCATGAACTCCAAATCATATCTCATAATTGTGGGCTGCATCCGCAATAAATGACCAGCTTCTTCTTGTGTGACGCCCTGTTCCTCCATGGTACACAGGGGCTACATTCACGTTCAAAAAGGCAACATGGAAGCGCCTAGAACCGCAGGGCCGTCCCATTAGGTAGGCACTAGTCCAGCTGAAAGGTTGAAATGTTGCTCCTAGCCACTAGTACTGCGTAAGGGCATGTGGGCCATTGGCGATCATCCCATAAGATCGTAATGGTGCTCCACTGATTAACACGAAGCAGCAGGTGTCGGGAGTAAAAGCCATCTGCAGGAGTGGCATACAGATGGCAGCGGCAAAAGGGGAGGAGATACCTGTCACCCAAATGAAACGAAAAAGAATAGTATGGGCATCTGAACTCCATTTGAATTACTCACTTCAAAGATCACACTAAATCCACAGCCATATGCATGCTAGCCCACTCAAAAGGATTATTCGCACCCAAAAATCACTTGCGAATCATAACTATATAAATCGAGGTGAAAACACTATTACAAACGAGTGTTTGTGTGCATGCGTCTGTTAAAACAGAATCCATTAGATGGGATTAGTAACGTGCATAGACACAAGTGTTTGAAGGCGCGTCGAGACAGGGAGGGTTCAACAAGGGCAGATAGACGATGGTCCCACTATGGCAGCCCTGCATCACATAGCGCAGGGGAAGTGGATAGATTCCAAAAAGCCATGTACATGGCAGACTCTCTATTAAATCATCTGTCCATGCATCCATACATCATTCCCTCATCCCAGTATAAAAACGCCTGATTATTTACTCACATAACATTTGAAATTTCCATTGAGTCTGTGCTTAATGCAGTCTGCAAAATTCACTGTGCTCCAAGCCGGAATTCTAGTGTTGTGAAGTAACATGTATTTGGGAACGTCCTGCCTTATCCTCCACTACGCTATTGCGCATCCCATACTATTCATATCAATCATTGCATTCTCGCCATGGCCCCTGTCCCAAGGACATTAAACAATAGAACTTTATATCTGCAGTCAGACCTGTGGGCGTCTCCTCGCCGCTAGCTGGAAACCGAAAGCGCTGTCCTTCGAATTCCTCATTTGCAACATCACGTCGAAAAGGCATCTGTGACCGCTTGAAATCACAAATCCATCCATTTAGTGCGGCAGTGTGTGAAAATGACAACTGGCTTCACTCACAAATGGGACGCTCCGCCCGTCGGTGAACCGCGGTACAGTGCTGCATGAGGGTCCACCGTTAATCGAGTACTACATTCCACTGACCCTTCACAAGTTTGTTCCCGACTGCAAAGATAGTATGTGAAACAATGGGACCATAGCAGAATTCACATATGAAGCAATATCTCACTGCCATCGGGATGAAATACATGATTGTAATAGCAAGATACCATGCGTCGAATTGCAGCATTGTGTGCGGGACGTGCTCGCCCAAAGGGGATTGCAGCTTGCACAGGTGGAATGAATCTCCACAGGTAGAGGCTATACAGCTTGAAAACACATAAATTGCACACCCAACCCCCTCCCACAACCACACCCACTCCAAAATGCTACCGGCAGGACTAGCGATGTTGGCCCTGGGGGACCTGATAGCACTGCAAGTACTCCAACTTCAAGAAGAAGACGAACATCAACTACTACAACAACCGGCCGCACAGAGGAGACGCAGGAGGAGGAGGAGGGCAAGGCAGGGCCAGCAAGGCCCACCAGCACAGCCACTACCACCACGCAGGCATCCCGCAATCCCGCGCCTCCGAGCACATCCGTTCAACCTCACTGATGAGCAGATCCACACCCTCTACCGTTTGGACCGGGACACCATAACCGCCATTGTGGACATGACACACGCTGACCTTGTCAGCATGATAGATAGCCCAACCGCCATCCCACCCCTACTGAAGGTGGTGTCTGTACTCCACTTCCTGGCCACAGGCACCTACCAGCACACAGTCGGACAGTTGCATGGCATTTCACAGCCACTGTTGTCACGGACACTATTGCAAGTGCTCGATGCCCTCCTGAAGCACGCAGACGACTACATCTCTCTACCACGCTCGGAGCAGGAAATTACAAACACAAAAGTGGGATTCCATGCACTTGCCGGCATACCGGGTTGCATTGGTGCCATCGACTGCACCCATGTGGAATTGGTTGTCCCACATGCCATGGAGGCCCAGTACCGCAACCGAAAACAATATCATTCTCTTAATGTACAAATGGTGTGTGACTCAAGCAGGATCATTACACATTGTTGTGCCCGATTTCCTGGATCAACCCATGATTCCATGGTCTTACGGAACTCTACAATACCACGCTACATGGAGCGACATGCAGGGAACAGATCCTGGCTACTCGGTGAGTCTCATTTCATGCATGATAATGTGGGGTATGTGATGCGGCAATGACCTGGCAGGAAGGGGGGGGTGCTTACGTAACAATGTCATTCCTCAAACATCCTTTATTGTCCACATACAGGTGATGCCGGGTATCCACTGAAGAGATGGCTCCTTACACCACTCCGGAGCCCACAGAACCAGCATGAGGAGGACTACAATCATGCCCACTCACGTACCCGTGTAGTCATAGAACAGGCATTCGGCCTACTGAAGGGTCGTTTCCGCTGCCTCAGCAGGTCTGGCGGGGCACTCCTGTACCGCCATGAGAAGGTTGCAAAGATGGTCATGGCATGTGTCATGCTACACAACATGTGCATACGTAGAAATGTGCCCATGCCCCCTGACGCAGAACTGCAAGCACCTGAATATGGTCATGATGTGGGTGGGGATGTGGCAGCACCTCAAGGAGTCCGCGAGGCACAGGAGGGCCGTGAAATTCGTCAGATTATCATAGATTCATGCTTCTAGCACTCACGCCTGGTGGCTGATACATGGACACGGGACTTGTGGCACTGTGTGTGTCTGGAACATGCACAATATGGACTGTACGCCTATAATGGCCTCGTACACAAAGATCAATGTCCACACATCTCATTGGATGATTGTGAAATGTTTATAGCATATGTGAAATTGTGTTACACACCCCATCGACCCGCCACCCAAGTAAGCCCAAAACACCGCCTCCACCCTCCTACCTCCCCCCGAACACCAGTGTCCAAGGATGCTCATTGTCAGTGGGCAGACGCTATTGCAAGCCCCCTCTCCGGGTATCAGAGGCACCCCTGCCTGTGGAGCGCAGGTTCCTCCCAGATCTACGTTGGGGGCTGCCCTGGACGGAACTTGCAACGGATGATGTCTCTGCCTGCTCACGTCCATGCATGTCCCTAAGGGTTTGTGAGAGCTCAGTGAGCACTCGGCGCACAGCGGCAAGTTCAGCACATACGTCTTTGGACGTCGCATGCAGTTCCCCCCTCAGGCTCTCGGTGCTTCTCTCCATTTGTACTCTCAGGCTCTCGGTGCTTCTCTCCATTTGTACTCTCAGGCTCTCGGTGCTTCTCTCCATTTCTGCCCTTAGTGTCTCTGTACATGTTTCTATGGCTGCCTTGGTACCCCCACATTCATCAGCATGGTCCTTGAGGAGCGTGGCCAGTTGCTGCTGTTGCACGATCACCTGGTCGAGGGACTGTTGCCTCTGCTGGGCCATGGCCATTTGCGGTGGTGTCACAGAGGGGCTGATCACCTCATGTTGCCTTGACACAGGGCTTGTGGGGGATGGCCAGTCGTCGTCTTGTGAGTGCCCCTGCGTGGTATCCTCATGGTGTACGGGATGAAACAAACAGGGGGATTGAGACAGGTCATGGATGGATCGTACATCGACATCACCGTTTTCTGTGTCGGAGCATGCTGCCATTAATGCAGTGTCACCTATGGTGCTGCTGCCACCAGAAGCAGTGCCTTCTGTGGCATCCATTGGGGGGGCCTGTGGTGGTGTTGTTGTGGCCATGCTGGCTGCTGGGGTGCCTGTTGAAGTCCCCTCCTGTGTGCTGCCACTTGATTTGTGCTGCTGCCGTGTCTTGATCCGTGCAGCTGAGGTGGAGGGTCTTTGGCCGTTGGTCTTGGCCCTCTTTGCAGTTGTGCTGGTAGGGGTGTCCTGGAGCTCGTCGTTTGAATCGGACCCTGTGGTGGAGTAAAGGAGGGCAAGCGTTATTTATGGGTCTGTGGAAATTGGAATGGCAATGTATCACATGCATTGGGGTGGTACCTGAGGGTGATTTGGGTCAGGGCCTTGGAGGTGGTTTCATTTTTGTGTGGATTGAGGGTGCAGTTGTATTGCAGCCTGCAGTTAGGGGGTGCCTGCTGCACGTGTAGAGGGTGTTTTTAGGAATTTTAATTATTTATTTATTTAATTTGACTTTTAATGTGCGCTATCAGGCCAATGTAAGTGGACGTTCTCCTGGACATGTGTTTCTGTTGCACTATGTGGACACATGGTACTTCACATGATTGGACATTGTGGTTTTAGCATTGTTTTATTTGGGACACCTACCTGATTCTTCGGATGTCTGCACTCCTTTCTCCATCCCTCCGACTCCCTCTATGGTCTCCATTCCAATGGTGGAGGCACAGATTTCTTCCCAGGGGGTCAACTTGATGGGTGATTCCGATCCTCCCCCGGTAGCTGTGGCAATGTTACGGTTGGCGGATAGTATGCTCCGTACGCGTATCCGCAAGTCGTGCCATCGCTTTCTGCATTGCTGTGGGTTGCGGGGTGCGGTCCCCACCGCACTTACCCGCTGTGCCACCAGGGCCCATATGGCCTTCTTGTTCGCAAGTGCCGTCCTGGTCATTTGCGTCGAGAAGACGACGGCAGCATTCTCCTGGAGGGTCTCTGTGAGCACCGTGAGTTCCTCACGGGAGAAGTGGACCTGCCGCTTGCGGTCGCACGCTTTTTTCGCTACTTTTCCCATTGTTTTGGTTTCACTAGGGTGGATGACTGGTTGGGATGTCTCTCAGGGTAGTATTTTCAATGGTTGTGTGGAAATTCAGATTTTATAGGTGTACGGCGTGCTGTTTCCCATTCCGGGACCATGTTTTTGCTTCCGTTTCCGTATATTTACGGTCACCGTATTTTCCGATTGCCGCTCATTACGGTGACCGCTATGATCGGTGGTGGAATTGCACCTAGGTCGCCGTACGACGGCGGTGAGGGGCGTTTTGGGGACATTTCCGCCATCGCGGACTTTGCACTTCCGCCAAGGCGTAGTGCTCGTGCCCGATGGGTCAGAATTAGCCACACTTTACTCCGTCGTGCAATGGCGGAAACGCTATTTACGCTATGGCGGTCAGGTCAGTTGCTTTCCGCCAGGGTCGTAATGAGGGCCTAGGGCTCTTACTAATGTGGTACAATTGGCTGTTGAGACAAACAGTTTTATCTGGCAAATAAGCCTAAAATAATAATGGATATTCCTTGTAATATTTGCAACTTGAGCATCAGCTTTAAGTGTTGCCTCAATGGTAACCCCCAGTGTTTTCACCTGTGTGGATTACATATTGGTCAATGCACCATTTTACGTAGGCTGCTCCAAGTTTATTTCTTGCTTTATCAGAGCCAAAAATCAGCGGTTCTGTCTTTTGGCCAATCAAACAGAGGCCATTGTCCATCATCCAAGTGTAAATTCTTTGGTGAGTAGACATGATCAATTCTGTGTCCTTTTCATGGTCTCCACTAAGTCTAAATAAAAGTTGAGTATTGTCAGCGTAGTTAGTGAAGTACAATCCCAAGGACTAAAGTAGGTCACATAAGGATCTGCAAAATATATTAAAAAGAGCGGGCGACAAGCAGTCTCCTCGCGGAACAGCAAGTGATCTGTTCTGATGCAGAGAATGCGTTTTGCCAAGTAATTTTAGATTTCCTAATACTTAGGAATGATCAAAACTATTTAACAGAATTAGAGGAGCATTTTCCACTTTCCTGAATACATTTTAGCAATTTGGAGTGGTCGACAAGATCGAACACTGCCGAGAGATCTAAAAGCATTAGCAAGCCAGCTTTGCCATCATCCACTATGTGTAACATTCTGGTCTAACATGGTAGTTTCAGTCCCATGGCAGTTTCAGTCCCAAATGACGTTGGTGAAGAATGTTAGATCTCTTGATGTATTGCTGAAATTGAGTGGCAGAAATCTTTTCGACTATCTTTAATAAAAAGGGAGCATTAGTAATTGGTCTGTAATTAGAAAATATTGAAGGGTCAAGGTTGGATTTTATTAGCAGCTGGGTAACTGTCACATTTTTCAAGTTCTACCTGCAGAGTTTCAGCATCATTCTGATATCAAGTTTTGGAGGTGTGTCAAAACTAAGTGAGGGAGTGGGACAAGCTGATGGTTGTGGAAATGTTCTTCTGGATTGTGGCCGTGTACACTGTTGGAGATATGACTGACACCGGGTTGTACTCCTGAGAGTAACAACAAGGAATCCTGGCCCTTGCCTCAATTGCCTGACAAATACCATGCATTCCCTAATGGGCTTTGCTCAAAGAGCAGACCGTCTTTGCAGGGCATATAAGCGCAGCACCTAAACTAGTTAGAAGGAGGCACTCATACTTCCAACCAAAATTCTAGGGTAAAGGAAGTGATAACCTAGGGTTTCCCTATTTCAAGCAGCCCATTTGTTGAGCATTGTGCCTTGCATAGCACTTAGCACGTTAATGAGTACAGTCACTTAATTGTCCACTTCCCTCATTGGCCATTTCCCAGATGTACACAGTAAACACTGCATCTACGAGCAAGAGAGGGAGAGGGAGTGAGAGAGAAAGAGAAAGAGAGAGAGAGGGAGGGATAGATTTTGAAAGTGTAAGTAAGAAAGTTAAATGGCAGCTGTCTGAAAACGCAAGCAGTATGAGCTTGGGATCCTTTGCTCTCACTCCTACTGCTTTCTTAAAGGCCTTTTCTTCCAATTATCATGCTTTGCTATGCCATGTTATTCATTACTTTATGTGGCTTGATTGTTCCTCTCGTTATATCACTAAATTTTCAACTTTCTACCATGTAATGTACTGCTCCCAGGTGCCCTACTGACATTCTGCCCACTGAGATGTTTTCCCATGTGTCCCACTGTAATCTTTTCCCCTTGGTTTCCACTGCAATTTGTCCCCTCTGTGGTTTTGTTCACTGGAGTCCCACTGTGGTTTAGCTTCCTAGTGCCCAATGCAGTGTGGGATATTTTGACCGATTCCAATGTGCCTCATTACATCACTTAATTGCAATGGTGAAGGAAACAGCCCAAAATGACCACACTGACTCCTGTGCGCACTAACATCTTTATAACTGTGTTTGTGTCAAAACCCAGGCTGCACACCCTGCCACACACAGTTGAGGGGGGGTGAAAACAGAGTCCTCACTGCAGGAACATGCCAGTGGGCTCTGCCACAGTCAACATGGAGCAAAGTGAATGAAACAGCATTATTATGCTGAAAACCCAAAAATGCCTTTGAAAATTACATTTTCCTAACCTTAAAAAGTGCTGTTTTGATGCCAAATCCATTCATTTCTACTGAATCATTGAGATTAAAGGGCCCTGCAATTCCCAGGATCATCCAGTGTGGCTCAGAGGACCCGGCCTCATTGGAATGACAGCTCCTACAAAATGTATCTATGAAAAAGCAACCCAGGAACCATTGTTTTCATTTTCCACGGGAAAAACACAGCTATTTCTTTGCAACAAATATCAGGAAACAGCTGTCCAGAGAAACTCTAAACAAAGGCATGATACATGTATCCATGCTGTAAACAACTCCAGCACCCAAGGGAAGAACTAGTGCTGACTAAAAGGTGTATTTGCTGCAAATGTAAACCGGATTTAAGGAAATAAGTTTAATGTGCTTTTTCATGAAGGAAGAGCAAAATCGCCTGTTTTTAAAGTATATTCTGGTGTAAAGGCTTAATTATGTAAGAGTG
This sequence comes from Ambystoma mexicanum, assembly GCF_040938575.1. Taxonomy (NCBI): domain Eukaryota; kingdom Metazoa; phylum Chordata; class Amphibia; order Caudata; family Ambystomatidae; genus Ambystoma; species Ambystoma mexicanum. The sequence continues at coordinate 1,047,996,044 of NC_090924.1, forward strand.
TCAAAGGATTTGCTAATGTTAAAAATCCACCTATCATGTTTTCATTTTATATGTTTAAAGGAAAGATGTAAAAAGGTGAAACTTAAAGCTAAACCCAGTGTAAGTTAATCAACTATAAAAAAAACCCTGCTCTGTCAGTTCTTAGCACTGAGAAATGTTGACACCTCCACTGCTGGCACAGGAAAGGCTAATTGCTGCTGGGAGGCCTTGAATACTCATGACAAAGGGACTTCATTAGACATTTGTCTTTGCCCCAGGCGAAGACAATAGCAGGCTTGGACACTCACCCTTCCAGGGGAGGGGCAGGAAGCTCCACTCTCCAGGGAGAGGCCCCTCATTCAACTTCAAAAGATTTGACATTTGCTTACAGTTGAAAGAAAGAAAAAAACAGACATGTGACTTTTGGGTTTAAAATGATTATTTTGCCACTGAACATCAAGACATTGACAGCAAGAATGAGAAAAAATGGGAAAAGTGCATACATCTAAATCTGAATTTATGCTGTTCATTTGAAAACTTGGTAGAATTTCTTTCTGCGTAAGGAACAGAAGTTGCAAAGAATAACCAATTGCGCAGAAACTATTCATGTTGTAAACATAAACTTGTGTACACATATTCTAGGGGTGATTGCGCATATATGTACAAAATTGGGAAATGTTAGGCCAACCTTTCAGGGTTAAAATTGGCAAAATTCAACAGGAAGACTAAACCAGGCCCCACAGACTTGGGAGTTGGACTGAAATGTGACCCATGAAATATGTAATTTAAGTATCTGATTTTCGTAGAGGGCATAACTGCATAAATATGTTTTTGTGGGAAAGGTAGATTTTGGTCCCAATAGCTATGGGAGGTTTCCAGATCATCTCATAAAACACGACATCCCTTTGTGTCATCCAATCAGCGAAAAGCAAGGTGGAAACTGTGCTTTTGATCAATCATAGCATTGTAGGTGTGGGCTGGAAGACTGTCCCTATCATACATTATTTGTGATGTCATTTGGCATGATAAATAAGGGAACCTAACAACACACAGACACTGATTCCTGACTTCATTCTGATTTCTGTGTGACGCCCTGTTCCTGATTTCTCCATATTTGTTCCTGATTCCAGATTTCTTTGCAAAGCCAAGGCCTCTGCACTGCTGAACTCCTTTTCAGCTAGGCCCAAATTCTGAAGCAATCCCAAAACCTAAGGGAAACATTTTGATCCAGTCTGGCATGCTACCACTAAATGCGTGCCTGCTCCAAACTCGCCATCCCACTGATTTCCGGTCTCCAGTAACCAGTGCAGTCCAGTGCCATCCAGGTGACCAGAACCACCCAGCTGACCATATTCCGCCAGATGTGCCCTGCTGTCCTGTGTTAGACCCGATCCGTGAAATGACCAGAAGATTTGACAGTCCAAAATCTTAAATTAAAGTGGACCATAATTATTAATAGGAATCATAGTAAACCATATCTTGCCTTGCCTTGTCCTATACCAATCTCTAAACCATCCTATCTTTGCCTTAAGAACGTGTAATATTGTCACAACCATTCTTGCAACCCTGTCTGCAATTCCTAGTGTTAGCACTGATTTTCTCTCCATTTATTTTTGTTTCACTAGACTAAAAGCCATTAGTGATTTTGATTAAATAAAATAAGTTCTATAAAGAAACGGGGTATCCACCACGTGAAGGGTTACAATGGTCGAGTAACTGTGGAGATTCACAGGTGGCATTCTCTTTTTCTTAGCCATTAAATCTAGTTTAAGTAAAATTAACCTGTCATTTTAAAACCGATTTTCTGTTTTTCTCTGCTCTATTTTCCTAAAAACGCCCTCATTCAACATTGCATAACTTCCTCAATTTAATAGATAGAGACTTTATTTCAACTCTGACTTATACATACGACCTGTAGCTACATCGCAACACAAAAACAGTGTATTTCACCCATTTTCCTTAAAATCCGTTTAGTGAATTTTAGGCAGGAATACGCATTTCTGCAAAGTTTTACACATGTTATTTTCAATTTCAATTATTTCCTAACTGCCATTAAGATTCAAAGTGTTTAATTCTGCTCATATTGTAGCTCATGATTGTTAGCATCTTTTCCATGTTGCTCCCATAGAAATGTATCTTGATTTAAGGATTTTTGCACACTTTTCATTGTTTTGATAAGCCATTTTCGAATGTCATTTTAAAAGTGTAACATTTCCAAACCGCTTTTCTCTCTAGTTTGGGGAGGGGAGTTAATGATCAAATTATGTTCACTGTTCTTTATTCCTGAATGCTTGCTGCTTACTTACATCTGTTTAGAATTGTTTATTTGTGAGTTGAGGAATTCTGCAGGGGCAAATCTTAACTCAAGTGCTATCTTTCCAACAAGCCAAAACTGTTCTTTTCTCTGTATTTTCCTTCTGTGTGCTAAAAGTGAATTTAACTGCCTGACATCCCTTTTATTTGTATTGTCACCACATTGGTGATTGCTGCTCCATATATTAAAACATATGTTTAATTTGAATTTTGAATAAATAAATAAATAAATATTACCTTTACCAACCTGCCTGATTCCTGGTCTATTGTGACCTGGGTGTATTTTGAGAAGGGGTGTGATATGAGTGGTATATCACTCAGAATATTAAACCTATATACATAATAAAATAAGTATTTAATTTGTGTGCTGCATTCTAGGCTGAGACCAGGGTTTATTGCCTGATTGAAATCCTTAACAGCAATTAGTGTTCTACCATTGTCTCGGATTGCCAATGTAATTCACATGACTGGCTAGCATATATCGCACCTTGATCTCATTACGTGCTGAGTTGTTCCTAACAACCACACCAGATCTCTGCCCTTTCTGGAATAACTACTCTGACCTTCCCTCAGTGTGATCAAATGGCTTTTGTTCAGCAGGTGCACATGGGTGGGTAGTAATGAAATCATATACTCAGACCTCACACGTCTATAAACCAACAGTAATCTCAATCATAAAGGTAAAACAGACAAAGTTAAGATATATACCTCCTTCACCTTTTGTGGTATTTTGAGCCATTGAATGTATGTGAATGAGATCCAGTAGCAACCCAAACAGCAAAGTGTAAAAGTCCAAAGTAAAGAGAATGTCCAATCAAGGTTCTATACAAATATATATACTTTAATTAAACACACCATCTCCAAGAAAACAAAATCCACCCCAGTGGAAATAATGAAGAAGATGTAAGGAAAGATGATGCAGCACTCTGAGTAATGAAGCAGGAGGAGAAAAAGTAACAATTAACCACAATTATTGTAAAAAGGATATGTACTTGAGCGGAAAGGGATGAATGGTAACCTAGTCAGTCTCGAGCGCCCATAAATGGGCCAGCAGAGCAGTTACCAGTAAATAGTAAAATTTCAAATCAGGTTTCTAGGTGCTGTTTGAAGAATCCAGAGTGCGGCAGTCGCTTTGTTATAGACGGGTCTGATGTCCAGCATGAGTCAAACTGAAGTATTTTGCTGTTCATAGTGTTGGTTGAATATGTGTGGATGATGATGGCCACCAGGGTCGGTTGCACGGTCAGTTCGATGGTTGGTTCAATGTTGAAAATGCAGGTGATTGGATGCACAGTTCGAGTATTATAACGCACCTATACACAAGTGTTTCAAGGCACGAGTGTAAATGTAGGCAGTTAGATACAGCGTCTGCTGGTTGTGGTTCAATGGGACACCAGCGTTGGTTTGACTGGTGTTGAAGATCAGCAGAGAAGGTTCTGATAGGTTGAGTGGCGGGTGGAAGGCGGCAATCGCAACATGAAATTGTGAGTTTGAGCCAAGGCAATGAAACAGTCAGCTAGAGTGGTGCAGCAGCAATTGGGTTGAACTTCAAGTTCAGTGGTTTGAAGAGAAGATGAGTGCCAATGGCAGCTCTGGACGGGCCTTGTGGTTCAATGTGGTCGAGTGAGCTTGAAGCTTGGCTCACAAAAATGCAGGAAGCCTGACTGTCTTGACTCTCAGGTGCCGTGTGTCCCTCTCAGAAGTCTCCGGGAAAAGTTAAGTCCTTGTTATTGGATAGGGAACAAAGCCTGCTTCTGCCATGGACACTTAGTCTTCACCTTCACTGTTGGAGGGTTTTGGAAAGTCAACTCTCCCAACAGAGGTCCAATGAATTCTTACTTAGCTGTTCGCTCTAAAGTGAATCAGAGAAAGAGTGTATGGCCCCTTCTTTTAATTGCAAAATATCACAGGTGATTGGACTAAAGCCTGCCTATTGGAGGGGTTGATCTCTGTCCCTGAACGAAGTGGACTTTGCTTTCTGACAACATAGCAAACAGCATTGTGTTAAAGGAAGTGGAGGTGACAGGAAGGAGGAGAGATATAGAGAGAAAACAAGATGGTGGAATCTTCCTAGAGCTGGTTTGAGCTCCCACTGCTACACTAACTTCACCCATTTCCATTGTCGGTCTCATCAAAGACCCTATTGGTATACTACACCCTGGTGCAAGGCTAGTCATTTTGGAATGGGTGCGCCCTTTGATTTCTGTTTTCCAGGCTAGCTCCTGCTGGGAGACTCACTCATTGGAGAGGATGTTAACCACCCTCACAAATGATCAAAAAGAGTAGTCTAGCCATCAAATCTCCTACCCTGTCACTTGGCATTACCCGACTTTCTGACCAGAAGGCCTATACTCCTTGTACAGCTGAGCTGAGCTCACAGTGCTGACACTTATATGATATCAAATAAATGTGGCTGTAGACAGTATGAGAGATTGTAGCCACTCTACCCTTACTCAAGTTTGACATATATTTAAAGTTTACAACTTCCACCAGGATATGAACTCTCAAAGTTATGTGATTTTGGGAAAGGGGTGCATATCTTAAATGGGGCTCCATCAGCTCCATCAGAGGGCACCAATGCATACCAGACCTTCTATGTGCTACAATTGAGCAGGTGCTGCAGATCAGGAAACTGATTCAGCAGAGCACAGGTGTACACAATACTTTTGGCATGGAGTTTGTGGAGAGGGGGTCTGGTCAGCATAATTTTATAGTTATTAAACATAAAAAAGCCAGGGTTTGTACATGCTTGCCAGTTGGAAATCATTCACACGCTGGAATTATTTTCACAGACTGCCTAATTGATACGCACTGCTACATGCTACATATGGCTCCCACTCATTCCTGCATTCCTCCACTCTCATCCAGGGCCATCCCCTACACATTGTCCAACCAGAGACACCAGACCACTCAAGGGTGCCTCAAAGCCTATCTGCACAAGTGACCTAACCATAGGGTAACAATACTGAAAAGATGCCCAAGGAAAACCCCTACCCCTACCTCACCATGGACACACCAGATGAATGCTCTGACTTGCCCACCAGCCCTTCCATTAACCTCCTTGCACTAATATTCTTAAACTCTATGTGCTTACCCGTTAAGCCACTCACATATGGCAATTGGATGATATGAGTTTTTTTTTTTCATAGTAGGTTTATAACGTGTCACCTGTGAATCTTAATCACTTAGATGCGCTAGGATAACCATCCCAACAGACGCCAAGGAACAGAAAGCTACACCTCTGCAATTAACGTATACATCAGTGTATTGGTCAATGCATGCTAGCACCATAGGCACAGAAAGTTTTATGTGCAGGGAAAGGCATCCGCGTTCCCATCACATGACACTGAGAAACAGACCAGCACATAGAGATCAGAATGCATCTGGTCTGCACATATTACCACAAAAGCAAAGATTTCTTGCATTTTTGCTCTCTCCCCACTGACCTAATACACATCATTCCCTTCTACTTCAGATAGTCCAGAAACCCTGAGGACTATGCAAATGGCAGTGATGTGTGACATACATCCTGATGACATAATACAGCATCATAACATAACATGGCAGAGGGGATAAACTGGGGTGTCAGGGGAGTAGGGACTGATTTTTTATGGGGATTAAAGGGTAAGGCTAACAGGCAAGTACTGTAATTGAAAGGGGGCAGACATGGTGATGTATTGAGAGCAGGGACATCTGAAAAGAAGCACAGGGAAGTATGACTGACACTATTGATGGGAGAGAGTGATACACTGAAGAGGGATGTGGGGCCTTAGGGCAAGGCCCTGTTCTTGGAAGCAAGACAGTCCAGAGCAGAAACACCATGCTTAGAGGCTGGACTCCGGCATGCAGTACGATGTAAGAACCCAAATTAATTCATGAGAGTTCGAGGATGGGCAAACAACCATGAACAGAGAGGGAAAGAGGTGAGGGACAGAGTGAGTAGGTTTGGTAGAGATCTGTGAAGAGCAGTGTAAGCAGGTAGGTAGAGGATGGCGAAAGATGCAAATAATTAATATGCAGCTATATCCGAAGAAACAGATGTCAGGAGTGGGGAGAAGGCTACTGAATATAAAGATTGTGTTGGTAATATAGATTTTCAGAGAAAAGACAATTTGGATTAGTGTGAACTGCTGAGGACTCTGTTTTCCCTTTCTTAAACATTTAATGTTGCATAGTTGCCATATGAGATTACAGCCATAGGGGCATAATCTAGAGCTAATCAGGAGTCCATACTAGAATCCTTAGGCTCATTCTTATTGAACCTATTTCTGCCTAGACAACTCCTGGACCCCTTGGCAGGCATCCAGCCGAAAAGGCAGAAAAGGGAGACAGGAGAGCGTCTTTAATAACCTGTTAATTCTGCAGAAACAGCTTCAACTCCTTGTCCCTCTCCTAGCACTCTAAATTGCCTCTTTTTGAGTGCACTTGAATTATGTTTAGAACAAGTGGCAGAACTTCTGCATTCCTCACATCACAACAGGAAGCGGAGATTGTGGCAGATTAAGACCGAGATGGGTATGAGAAAAATGTAGACCTGATTTCCTCTCCTTACACCAGGGCCTTATACATTCGAATTAGATTGGGCGCTTTGGCATTAGGCCTATTAAACAAAATATGCAACCCATCACATGATAAGTGTTTATGCTGCAGGGACACTCTAGAGACACTGGTGCACATCTTCCCAATTTGCCCACAGTGAAATGATTTAAGAGTTGCGTGAACCTATTTATACACTGGTGTAAGGAGCAGTGTGGAAGAAAAGGATCTCTGTAAAATGGCCCGCGATAATACAATCATTTTAGGTATAGCACTTTTTACCCATGAAGCATGGCTGCGAAGACAAAAAGACAAAAACATGTAACTGCTTTTGATGGATCTGCTTAATGAATTCACATATTTTATTTAGTATTATTGGTTTAACGAAGACTGAGAAGGGTGCACATACTGTGATATCTATCTTTAAAAAAAAAGCTGCTGTGCAATATTATGAATATTTGGTCATGTTCTTGCTTTTGATTTGTGATGTATTATGATTATGATGTATGATGTGTTGATAATATTCTGTTTTACTTTTATGGTTTTTAACCAAAATAAATCTTAAATGACAATGATGTTAGTGGCAGAAGCACTAAACACAGATGATAGAGGGAAAATGCGTTGTAAAACGCATATTTAAGGCCCGCTGTTGCATTTGCATATTTGTTTGAAGGCCCTGTTCAAGGGAATTAAGGCTTTCTTCCTTTTTTGTAACATGTGTGGCCTGCTTGTGTTTCAGACCTCTTTTTACAAAAAGACCTGAAACACAACAATGGTAGCCGGCTAGAAAAGTGGAAACATGTTACCACAGCAAAATCCTTTAAAAAGAAGAACAACAGCTGTCTAAAAACACAACTACATGAACAGAATGATCACATGACATAGACACTGGCCAGGCATGATTTGTTTTTTTTTTCTGAATGGATCTGTGAAGAGCAGTGTAAGCAGGTAGGTCTCCCCTTATATGTTGGCCTGGCAGCTTCTTGAACCTCAAGTGAATCTCAACCCAGCAACATTGCCTGGGCTAAACTGTGAGTCACTTGGCTCACCCACCACTAGCTCTGTGTGCCATAATTGGTGATAAGCAAATATACAAATGTACATGTCAGGGAAAACAGCACATTGGCTATTTCCACATGATGTTGATGGCAAGTACTGTAAATAAAAAAAAAAAAACGTCCACAATTAACCTCACACATTGTGCCTCAAACAAAACAGGGAATTGGTGTAGATGTGTGCCAGTTGCTAGAATGTGGTGTTGGTGTTAAGCATGCACTCAAATAAATACAGACTTAGTGAATCATATGAAGGAGCGTTCTAAGATTTAATGTACAAACATTCAGGGCAGAATTAGTACTTTATCTGGATGAGGCTCTCTGTGGGCATTGGATTGCAGAACCTTGTTTTATTCTGTGGATGTTTAACATGTTAGAGAATGTAGTTTTAAGTTACAAACTACCTACACATAACTTTGGGATTACAAGAAGTGGCCAAGAATGATTTGAAGACAAAAACACGAGTCAGAACACTCATTCAATTTCGAAAGGTGGCTCAATGTTAGTCAGTTTTGTGCCTCTGACTCGCTCTAGGGAGCTTTTGATTTACTAGCAGGCGTGAGAAAAATTTATCATAATGGGTAATCAGTGCAGTGTTTCATTTCCGTTGTGCCACATGCCAGCAAAGCCGTTTCAGGTTATCCCAATATATCATCCTTGAATACATACATAAAAACTGATGATAAACCATATTCTACGCACAGTAATATTTCTGAGAATATCTACGTATAAGGCAAATCCTTTGAGGACATCGCTACATGCGGAAATCAAACAAATATGATTTTATGTAGCAGTTTTCCAGTATAATGTTGGTGCACTTTGCTGTGCTTGATTCCCCCAAGGTATATGAGCAGGAACTTACAGATTCTTATCGCATAAATAGGCAAGCCAAATGCGCTCCACATCTGTACAGTCTCCTGGTTCAAAACACGACTAATAATTCATCTTTTGAGATGGCATTATTTGTAGAATACAATGCACCATGTCACATAGACTGAAAGTATTGCTACAGTGTATGAATGTTATGGCACGTTAGAGGAAGCAAAACAACCTATGACGTTTGGTTATATTACATATGTTTACTTGCATGAATCATTCAAGTAATTATATCCCCGCAGAATAAATGAAAAATAGTTGGCACAACACACCAATGCTGTTCAGTGCTCACGCATTACAATATATACTGGTTAAGCCCTATGCCATGTCGTAATTCTCAAATGTTCTTTTTTTTTAAAAGATTTTTATTTAAAGCCAAAAGCATCCAAGACATATTGGCCCTGATTCATGGATTATTTGCGCTGAAAAACGGGATTTGTGCGCCAGTCTGCCCGCAAATCCCTATTTAACAAATGGGGATTTGTGGGCAGAATGGCGCACATATCCCGTTTTGTTCAGTGCAACTAATCCATGAATCAGGGCCATTGTTTTGCTAGATTATTAGCTGAGGGCTACACTAGATAGGATTCCGAGAAAAAGGTGCCACACCAGCTCATGCTTTAGTAGTAGAAAGGAAGAAGAGGCATTAGATCTTTCCATCCTATGTATATTACAAATGGAGTTCCACTACAATTTATAATGAATGCGGTCTAGATTTTTTCCAGTTAGCCGTTATAGTTTGGATTTCCATTAAAATAAGAAGGTCAAACAAATAACACACATTGGGCCTCATTACGACCCTGGCGCTCCCGTAATGAAGGGGGCCTGTACAGGACCGGCCCCCTTCATTACTGGAGCGCCGATTACGAGCTTCCCTTTGCGGGACCCGGATCAGATGCCTGGTAAAACCAGGCGTCCTTTCCGGGTCCCGCGAGGGGAAGAGGGAGGTAATAACGGGCCAGTTGAAATCTGCCCGTTATTACCTCCCTCCCCATTCCCATTGAGCCCTATGGGGGCTCAAATGGGAATGGGGAATGGTTCCTGCAAGGAGGAATTACTGGGTCCTCCTATGTCGGAATGACCCGGTAAGTTCCCATTGCAGGAACCCGGTAATGGAGCCCGGTTTGGAGGCAGCCATGGTGCTAACAGCACCATGGCTGCCTCCAAACTCGTAATGAGGCCCATTGTTGTTTAAGACATCATGTAAAATCGCACTACCAAAGAACAGAAATTTAAAACAAAAATCTTGTAAGTTAAAAATATGCTTGACTGTGTTCCACACGCTTTTCCAAAACAATTTAACATGTATGCATTTGACAAAAATATGTTTAAATGAGCCCTGAGCATATTGGCAGCTACAAAATTTATCATTCTGTGCATCTTTGCATTTGAAGAATGATAAAGGAGTGAGGAAAGCTCTATGATGAAAACAGTTCATGGTTTGATATAATATGATGTGATATGATATGCTATGGCATTTATAACGCGCCTATACACAAGTGTTGCAAGGCGTGACTCAGATTTGAATCAGGCTGCCTTTTGTGGCTATTTTGGAGATACTTTTCCACACTAGGGGTCAATGTAGTTGATTATCCAGTAAATCAATCCTGCTGCCATGCAATATGAGAACCCGTAACAGTTTCAAAGGAGGATACTTCAGAAAGAGCTTTGTAGAATTATGAGGCAGTAATATTGAGATTGAACACATGTTGCATTCTATCTTCATTAGGAGTATTACATTTACATATTAATACTTCATAGTTCTGCATACTTGCATGCATAATGGTCATGTACTGCTGCACATAGGAGACCAGTATATGGAAGTTGGTAGAAAATTTGCTAAAGATGACTGGACCTTCCTGTACACAATACTGATTAATATACTTAATGTCGCGAGATAACCACGGTTTCCATAAAATAGATCTTCCATCAACTCTTATTAACAAATTAAACCAAATTAATGGTGAGATGAACTGAGAGGATTTTGAAACAGAAGGAAACCTATAGGTTCTAAGATGGCGCGAAGATAGGCTAATACTTGTACAATTTATGAATAAATGTTTACCCTTGATGTAACAATCAGCAAGAGCTAACGGGGAAACCATAGCTCTTTCTATAAGCAACTACTTAGGTACATTATTACATTCTATGGGAGTGCACCATAACTGTGCCTGCCTTAAAGCAAAAGTCATGTGGTATTTTTTTAAATATGGAAATCCCACTCTACCGTAGACACGTGGTTTTTTAAGTTTGCATAGAGATATTTTATGCCTCTTTTTTCCCTCAAGGAATCTAACCAAACAGGAGTCTATAGACTTGAAGAAGTAAGACGAAAGAGTGATTGTTAACATATAAAGAAGATATCAAATAATTGGGGAGAGCATCATTTTAATAAATTCCAAACAACCCAGCTAGGATAGATAAACGGGGGACCATGAGCTTGTTAAATCTTTTATTCTTGACAATAGAGCCCTAGTATTCTGTTTAATAATATCTTTGATGGAAGCAGAAATATGGATATCTATATATTTAGAGGGTAATTCATAGAATTTCGCAGAAAAGTGTCGCAAGCGGCTGGTGCAGAGTGTCCGCGTGCGATTGACTGCGCCAGGCACGTGCGCTAAACCGATTTCCGCGCACAGCGTATTCATGGATTTTAGGCCTCCAAACCAGCCGTGGCGCAGAGAATCGCAGCGACCCTGCAGCAGCGCCAGTAACGCCCCCAAGAACGCCCTTGCGCAAGGAAAAGCCATCAAAATCGCTAAATCATCGCAAAGGGCTGCGCTAACCCTGGACCAGTTCACCGGGCTGGCAAACAGCAAACGCCAAGCGGGGAACGTGTATTGCAGGGGTGCGCGGGAAGTTCCACACGCGACTGGCCCCGTGCAAGCAGGGTACGTGTATTTCAGGGGTGCGCGGGAAGTTCCACAAGCGATTTCAGCAGGGTACGTGTATTTCAGGGGTGCGCGGGAAGTTCCACACGCGATTTCAGCAGGGTACGTGTATTTCAGGGGTGCGCGGGAAGTTCCACACGTGATTTCAGCAGGGTACGTGCATTTCAGGGGTGCGCGGGAAGTTCCACACGCGAATGGGCCAGTGCGAGCAGGGTACGTGTATTCCATGGGTGCGCGGGAAGTTCCACACGCGATTTCATCAGGGTACGTGTATTTCAGGGGTGCGCGGGAAGTTCCACACGCGATTGTCCCAGTGCGAGCAGGATACGTGTATTTAAGGGGTGCGCGGGAAGTTCCACACGCGATTGTCCCAGTGCGAGCAGGGTACGTGTATTTCAGGGGTGCGCGGGAAGTTCCACACGCGATTGTCCCAGTGCGAGCAGGGTACGTGTATTTCAGGGGTGCGCGGGAAGTTCCACACACGATTTCAGCAGGGAATGTGTATTTCAGGGGTTCTGAGGAGTACTACACGTGAATTGGCCATGTGGGTCCTCCCAGGTGTACGCTCCACAACCTCGACGGCCCCTGCAGGCAGCCCACACCACGGGGGACTACCCTGCACCCCTGCTCATGTCCCGCAGGCAGCCCATCCACCATGGGCATGCCCCCCAGCCAACCCACATGTCACCTTGCACTACTGATCAACAATGCATGACTCCCACCACCCCCACCCCCCAGCACTGTGGGGCACCTGCCAGCAGGCCCCCACTCATGTCCAACTCATGTTTCCCACCACCCCCACCCCCCTGCACTGTGGGGCACCTGCCAGCAGGCCCCCACCCATGTCCAACTCATGTACCCCTGCACCCCCACCCCCCAGCATTGTGGGGCACCCTCCACCAGGCCCCCACTCATGTCTCCCACAACCCCCACCCCCCAGCAGTGCAGGGTCAGCCTCCACCAGGCCACCACTCATGTCTCCCACCACCCCCACCCCCCAGCCACCATGGCCACCCTCCACCAGGCCCCAACTCATATCCCCCTGCACCCCCACCCCCCAGAATCCAGGGTCACCCTCCACCAGGCCCCCACTCATGTCTCCCACCACCCCCACCCCCCAGCAGTGCAGGGGCAGCCTCCACCAGGCCCCCACTCATGTCTCCCACCACCCCCACCCCCCAGCAGTGCAGGGTCAGCCTCCACCAGGCCCCCACTCATGTCTCCCACCACCCCCACCCCCCAGCCACCAGGGGCAGCCTCCACCAGGCCCCCACCCATGTCTCCCACCCCCCCCACACCCCAGCCACCAGGGGCACCCTCCACTAGGCCCCCAGTCATGTCTCCCACCACCCCCACCCCCCAGCAGTGCAGGGGCAGCCTCCACCAGGCCCCACCCATGTCACCCACCACCCCCAACCCCCAGCCACCAGGGGCACCCTCCACCAGGCCCCCACTCATGTCTCCCACCACCCCCACCCCCCTGCCACCATGGGCAGCCCCACCCAGGCCCCCACTCATGTCTCCCACTACCCTCACCCCCCAGCAGTGCAGGGGCAGCCTCCACCAGGCCCCCACCCATGTCTCCCACCACCCCCACCCCCAGCAGTGCAGGGGCACCCTCCACCAGGCCCCCACCCATGTCCCCCTGCACCCCCACCCCCCAGCATCCAGGGTCACCCTCCACCAGGCCCCCACTCATGTATCCCACCACCCCCACCCCCCAGCCACCAGGGGCAGCCTCCACCAGGCCCCCACTCATGTCTCCCACCACCCCCACCCCCCAGCCACCAGGGGCACACTCCACCAGGCCCCCACTCATGTCTCCCACCACCCCCACCCCCCTGCCACCATGGGCAGCCTCCACCAGGCCCCCACCCATGTCTCCCACCACCCCCACCCCCCAGCAGTGCGGGGGCACCCTCCACCAGGCCCCCACTCATGTCCCCCTGCACCCCCACCCCACAGCATCCAGGGTCACCCTCCACCAGGCCCCCACTCATGTCTCCCACCACCCCCACCCCCCAGCCACCAGGGGCAGCCTCCACCAGGCCCCCACTCATGTCTCCCACCACCCCCACCCCCCAGCCACCAGGGGCACCCTCCACCAGGCCCCCACTCATGTCTCCCACCACCCCCACCCCCCTGCCACCATGGGCAGCCTCCACCAGGCCCCCACCCATGTCTCCCACCACCCCCACCCCCCAGCAGTGCAGGGGCACCCTCCACCAGGCCCCCACTCATGTCTCCCACCACCCCCATCCCCCAGCAGTGCAGGGGCAGCCTCCACCAGGCCCCCACTCATGTCTACCACCACCCCACCCCCCAGCAGTGCAGGGGCACCCTCCACCAGGCCCCCACTCATGTCTCCCACCACCCCCACCCCCCAGCAGTGCAGGGGCAGCCTCCACCAGGCCCCCACTCATGTCTCCCACCACCCCCACCCCCCAGCCACCAGGGGCAGCCTCCACCAGGCCCCCACCCATGTCTCCCACCCCCCCACCCCCCAGCCACCAGGGGCACCCTCCACCAGGCCCTCACTCATGTCTCCCACCACCCCCACCCCCCAGCAGTGCAGGGGCAGCCTCCACCAGGCCCCCACCCATGTCTCCCACCACCCCCACCCCCCAGCAGTGCAGGGGCACCCTCCACCAGGCCCCCACTCATGTCTACCACCACCCCCACCCCCCTGCCACCATGGGCAGCCTCCACCAGGCCCCCACCCATGTCTCCCACCACCCCCACCCCCCAGCAGTGCAGGGGCAGCCTCCACCAGGCCCCCACCCATGTCTCCCACCACTCCCACCCCCCAGCAGTGCAGGGGCACCCTCCACCAGGCCCCCACTCATGTCTCCCACCACCCCCACCCCCCAGCAGTGCAGGGGCAGCCTCCACCAGGCCCCCACTCATGTCTACCACCACCCCCACCCCCCAGCAGTGCAGGGTCACCCTCCACCAGGCCCCCACCCATGTCTCCCACCACCCCCACCCCCCAGCCACCAGGGGCACCCTCCACCAGGCCCCCACTCATGTCTCCCACCACCCCAACCCCCCTGCCACCATGGGCAGCCCCCACAAGGCCCCCACTCATGTCTCCCACCACCCCCACCCCCCAGCAGTGCAGGGGCAGCATCCACCAGGCCCCCACTCATGTCCCCCTGCACCCCCACCCCCCCGCCACCATGGGCAGCCTCCACCAGGCCCCCACCCATATCTCCCACCACCCCCACCCCCCAGCAGTGCAGGGGCACCCTCCACCAGGCCCCCACTCATGTCTCCCACCACCCCCACCCCCCAGGAGTGCAGGGGCAACCTCCACCAGGCCCCAACTCATGTCTCCCACCACCCCCACCCCCCAGCAGTGCAGGGGCACCCTCCACCAGGCCCCCACTCATGTCTCCCACCACCCCCACCCCCCAGCAGTGCAGGGGCACCCTCCACCAGGCCCCCACTCATGTCCCCCTGCACCCCCACCCCCCTGCCACCATGGGCAGCCTCCACCAGGCCCCCACCCATGTCTCCCACCACCCCCACCCCCCAGCAGTGCAGGGGCACCCTCCACCAGGCCCCCACTCATGTCCCCCTGCACCCCCACCCCCAGCATCCAGGGTCACCCTCCACCAGGCCCCCACTCATGTCTCCCACCACCCCCACCCCCCAGCAGTGCAGGGGCAGCCTCCACCAGGCCCCCACCCATGTCTCCCACCACCCCCACCCCCAGCAGTGCAGGGACACCCTCCACCAGGCCCCCACTCATGTCCCCCTGCACCCCCACCCCCCAGGATCCAGGGTCACCCTCCACCAGGCCCCCACTCATGTCTCCCACCACCCCCACCCCCCAGCAGTGCAGGGGCACCCTCCACCAGGCCCCCACTCATGTCTCCCACCACCCCCACCCCCCAGCAGTGCAGGGGCACCCTCCACCAGGCCCCCTCTCATGTCTCCCACCGCCCCCACCCCCCAGCAGTGCAGGGGCACACTCCACTAGGCCCCCACTCATGTCCCCCTGCACCCCCACCCCCCTGCCACCATGGGCAGCCTCCACCAGGCCCCCACCCATGTCTCCCACCACCCCCACCCCCCAGCAGTGCAGGGGCACCCTCCACCAGGCCCCCACTCATGTCCCCCTGCACCCCCACCCCCCAGCATCCAGGGTCACCCTCCACCAGGCCCCCACTCATGTCTCCCACCACCCCCACCCCCCAGCAGTGCAGGGGAAGCCTCCACCAGGCCCCCACCCATGTCTCCAACCACCCCCACCCCCAAGCAGTGCAGGGGCACCCTCCACCAGGCCCCCACTCATGTCCCCCTGCACCCCCACCCCCCAGCATCCAGGGTCACCCTCCACCAGGCCCCCACTCATGTCTCCCACCACCCCCACCCCCCAGCAGTGCAGGGGCAGCCTCCACCAGGCCCACACTCATGTCTCCCACCACCCCCACCCCCCTGCCACCATGGACAGCCCCCACCAGGCCCCACTCATGTCTCCCACCACCCCCACCCCCCAGCAGTGCAGGGGCACCCTCCACCAGGTCCTCACAATCCCCAATCATGTGCGTAATGGTCAGCCTCCACAGCCAAAAAGCCCTACCAAGTAACCCATTCACCCACATGGAAATGGAAATCACATGTTACACCCCCAATGTTCATGAAGCTAACGAACCCATGTTCATCACACACAATGGTTGCAATTGAATGGGAAAACACCCAACATGACATGCATGAAACCAATGAGATGATACCACACAGTGAAGTATGAAAACAAAATTGTATTGAAAAAAATAAAGAATGCTAAAGAAAGGAAACAAACTACAATGGGAATGAGAAAAAATAAGCTGCATGTCCGTATTAAAAAAAAAAAACTGCAAATCAGAATCCAAAAAAATGTCGTCCAAAGTCAAATGTAAAAAAATCTCTATGCAATAAAGAACTATGTAAAAAACTACCAAGGGTCCATGAGCCCAACTGAACAAAGGAAACCTACTAAAAAATCCTAACTAAAAATCAACTATATACAAAAAGTGGAGCAGTGTCCGTCGACTCCAAATCATAATAAGAAACAAAGGAAACCTAAAACTAAAGAACTATATACAAAGGCGGCGGGCAAGTCCAGCGGCTCACTCCGTGGTGTCCCGGGCCAGGGCATCATCGAACTCCTGTTCGATGTCCCGGAGGCGGTCCAGTTCCATGGCCCCGAGGGTCCGCAGGGACGACGCCGTGTCCTCCTCCAACCCCCTGCGGATTGCCTCGAGGCACTCGGCCCGCCTCAGGGCCCTCCGCATGGAGTTCTCCGCCCTGACCATTGTGAGCCGCGCCTCTTCCGCCCGCCGCCACTCCGCACCTATGGCGTGGCCCAACCGCTGCCACACGGAAGACACTCTCTGTCCTGGGTCCCCCTGCCCTCCGGCCGACTCCTGCCCCTCCGATGTCGAAAGCCCCGAGCCTTCATGTCTCCCACCATGTTGCTGCTGCTGCTCTGCCTCTGCCCGTGCACTGCCTCCTGCTGCCTGCACATCCTCCGCCGGCTGGGGTGCAGTTGTTGATGTGGATACCCCTGCTGGACCTCCGACTCCCGACTGTGGCAGGGATGCCTCCTCCACCAGCCTGGCCGCACCGTCAGAGGCAGCTCCACAGGGCACCCAGGTGACTGATGGGTGGGAAGATGGCACAGAGGACGACTGGCGCGTAGGGGGTCCAGTTGAGGAGGGGGTCGGAGCAAGCCCCATCAGACGGAGGAATCCGGCCTGGGTGACCTGTCCCAGCAGGCTGACGTGGTCAACGAGCCATTCGAGATGACGTGCAGTCTCTCCATGAAAAGACTGCAGGTCACCTTGCATGGCCCGTTGACGCAGCGCCACACCAGCTAGGACAGGCTCAACCCGGACCTGGATGGCCACGTCCGCAGGCAGAGGAAGGCCAGTTGACGTCAGCTCATACCCTGCCTGAAAACGGGTCTGGACGTAGGCATCCCTGCTGGTGCAAGATGATGCAGGGACAGGATCGGGGACAGGATTGCACACAGGCACCTCCGCGGCGGCCTGTGCTGCCTCCTGTCCCTGGTCCTGCACTGCACCACTAGCACCAGTGGGATCCCCACCTCCAGACCCCGTCTCTGGTGCTTGCACGGCCTCCTCCTCCACCAAACCCCCCACCAACCTGGATGACTCCGTGCCATCTTCCCCTGTTGGGCCCTGTGGGGTCTCAGCTGCCCCTTCTGCTGCCGAGGAGTCCAACTGCAATCTCTGCCTCTTGGACCTCCCCCCGGCAGCTGCGGCCTGGGACGCGGCACCGGACTCCTCACTCCCCGACGGGTGAAACAAAACACAGGCATCAGGGCACTGTACAATTGACACATACACACATGACAGTTGCACATGAGTGGCATTGGCAAACCTCAGACATGTCATCACAATCCCCAACACACATGTCATTGCAACTCGCACACATGAGCCATACCACAGCCATATCGCAACTGCCAGCACCATCCCTACACATACAACAGCATCAGCAGCCAAAGGGGAGCCAGACATCACATGCAACACAGGAAGTGCACCACACATGTACACACACCACCACACTTGCATGCATGTGTACACCTCTGCCAAGTGTCGCACTGTTCAGACGGGCATCCATGTCACATCTGCCAATCAGGCTTCCACATACCGCTGTCACATGCATCCATGTTGCATCACTGTTGCACCCTTGTCAAATACACACACATGCACATGTACACAGTGCTCATACATGCAGCCGAAAACAACATACATGCGTGACATCACGGACATGTCTACTTACATACACATTCATCCAAACATGTGTGCACGCACAACTGCATTTGCCATGCAAGCCTACACACACAAGCACCATCCATGTCTCACACATTACAGCCCTCGCATGTGTCAGCCCCACGGCCCTGTACACCCCCACCCATACTCGACCCCATACAAACAGATGTGCAACCTGCACAATACCGAATAATCACCACACGCACTGCTCACAATCAGGATGCATGTACACTCACCGCTCGACTCCAGACGGGTCTGCTTCTCTAGGACCTGGACGTGGAGCGCTGGGGATATGCGTTCCAGGACCCCCATCTGTTCTTCCGACTAGTGGCCCCGGCACCCCTTGGCATCCGCTGCCTTCAAGAGGCGCCGGGCCTTGTTCAGGGTCCTGGACCTGAAGTCCTCCCAGCGCTTCCTGACATGTTGTAAGTCCCGGACTGCCACCCCCTTCGCGTTGATGGCAGTCACGATGTCAGTCCAGATCCGAGTCTGTCTTTCCTTGTCGGCGCGGGAACTTCCGAAGAGGGCATCATACTGCCCCAGGACTTGCTCCACCAGGACACCAACTTCGGTGGCACTGAAGCTGGTGCCCCTCTGCCTCTCTGGCCGGGGGTTGTCAGTGGTCACAGATGGTGTTTGCCCCGACATGACAACCCCAGAGGCAGGAGTGGGTGGGCAACTGGGTCCTGGGGCTGGGCTGTGGAGCGATGGAATTCCAGTCGGGAGTCTTCGGTTCCAGCAGGGGTGGTCACAGCAACAGCACCCCTGGCTGATGTGCAGGCAGCAAATGGCAGTGCACGTGGGCAGCAGGCAGTCAGGCAGCAGCAGATGGCAGGTGGGAGGGTGCTCGGGGCTCTGGGGGGCAGTAGTTCGGCCTTCTGGGCAGGAGCGTGGTCTTCCGTGTGCTTACGCGTGGCCAGCTTGGTACGGAGTGATTTGGCACGTGAAAATCCTGCACGTCAGCGTGAAAATCGAGGAAAGGCCCTTAGCGCGTAAGCGCGTCAGCACGCATACGCGATTCTATTGGACCAAAGGCCCTCAGCGCGTAAACGTGTCAGCACGCATACGCGATTCTATTGGACCAAAGGCCCTCAGCGCGTAAACGCGTCTGTGACGTGACCCGCACGGGTGTTTCCCACACAGCACGTGATGACAGAGCACACGTGGAAAGACTGCACGTCAGAGTGTCATCGCGTGTAATTGGACAGCACGTCAGAGTGTCATCGCGTGTAATTGGACAAAAGTGCGCGTACACGCGATTGGCCTATGTACGTGTATATCAGGGGTGCGCGGACACTTACACACGCAAGTACGTCAGCGCACCTGTATCCCGGGGTGCGCAGGAATTTCCACACGCTATTGGACTGGGTACTGGATTTCAGGGGTGCGCGGGTCACACGCTCGCCTACAACACGCGCAACGCATTAATTTGCGCGCTAAAAAAATAACAAGCTCAGACCCAGGATGAACATACCGTTCCTAGCAGCAGTGGGCGTGGCATAGCAAAGGAGGAGGAGGAGGATAGTCAGGGCCAGAATATTCACACCCAGAACCAGCCTTTTCGGGATGCCTGATGACCAGGTGCATGGGAGGTACAGGTTTCCACCACACATTATACTGGACCTGGTGAGTGAGTGGGAGGATGACCTCACATCACACACCCTGTGCTCCCAAGCTTCTCAGCCCCCTGGAGAAGGTCCTCAATGTACTGCACTTCTTAGCCACTGGATCATTTCAGCGGACAAGTGCCATTGTGGGTGGTGTATCACAGGCCACCCAGTCACGCTGCCTACACCAGGTCTTGAACATCATCACTGCACGCCCATCAGTCCGCAGGCACATATACCTGCCCAGAACACCTGCAGAAAGGCATGCTGCCGCCCTGGATTTTTACGCTGTGGCACTATTCCCAAAAGTGCCAGGTGCCATCGACTGCACCCATGTGGCTCTATGTCCCCCCAGGGCATCTGAGCACATCTATAGGAACCGCAAGCACTGGCATTCCATCACGTGCAGGTAGTATGGAATGCCAATTGAATCATCACCTCAGTATATGCCAACTATCCCGGGTCAACCCACGACAGCTTCATTTACCGAATGTCCACCCTAAGCCGGGACCTAGAAGCTGGGCGGCATGGCGATACATGGCTGCTTGGTGAGTATGAATGCCACTGCACATGCATGCATGTCAGATACTGAGCAAGGTCACAACCCCACCAATGATACCAATCACCACCTCCACAGGGGACAGTGCCTACCCTCTCAGCCCCCACATGATGACGCCAATTCGGAACCCCACCACGCCACCCCAGGTAAGATATAACACAGCCCACATTACAACCCGGGGCATAGTGGAGCACACATTCGGAGTGCTAAAGTCACGCTTTCGCTCCCTTGACTGTTCTGGCGGGCAGCTGTTGTACGCTCCCCCAGTAGTGTGCAGGATCATAGTGGCAGCATGTGTCCTGCACAATGTTGCAACACGCCGGGGCCTGGCCATGGACATGGTGGTGGCCCCACATCCCCAACCACATGCACAGCCGCTGCGCATGGGAGGGGAAAGGGCACGGGGGGAGGCAGCCCGTACACAGCTAGTAGCTAATTACTTCACATAGAAATCACACCCCTGTGGAGTGCACACTGCCCTGGCACATTCCATCTGACAATCAATGATGACTCAACCTGACACTGATCCTGAATGTCTGGAGAATGAACCGTGAAAACCATATCAGCCTGAGATTGTTCACCTGGAAGTGTCACAATGTGTGCATCCCTACCCACACAGACACCACCAATGCAGTTTTGTGAAGTAACACATTCAAGCAGCTAAAATGAATACCCACTTGCAAAATGCAACAAGAGGACAGTGCCATGTCAGCCAACCCATCTCCAGCACCGCCACACGACACACCGTGTCATATCATGCTATTTGCAGGTAAACAAAGTAATCCCCAGAACATGACACTAGTGTCACAATGTAGAGTGTCCCTAATTGAAACTTGCAACACCTGAAATGCTCACAGTAATGCAGGACCAACAACAAACTTGAGCAGGTACTACCATTAACATGACATCACAAATGTTATATATTAGTAGTCTCACCACCTGGAAATGCCTGCACTCCCACCACTACCAACTGTGCAGTGTTGGCGCCATGTAGAGTTGTAGGTGCACTGCTGCCAACATGGACCCCATCTCCAGACTAGAGGGCCTTGTGTAGACATGAGGAAGGGACCTGCAAATTGGGAGGTAGACACAGATGATGAGTTACACATCAAGGCAACATGCAGTGTACAACACAACAGCAATATGCACTAGGAATGTATACACAGTATTGACTACAGACTGCCCACACAGCTCATGGGAGTCCAACGTCACTGTGTAATTCACTGTCACTTGGGCACACCCTTTGCAAGCCCATGGAAACGGGAAGCAGGAGGGGTGTGTGTGACTCAAACCCAAGCATCTGAACCAAATACATGACAAGCCTGCATGTGCCCAGCCACAATGCTGCGTATGCCCACAGGAACCACGGAAGCCAACAAATTGTCCCAAAAAAATTGGGAAAAATTATTTAGAAATTAAAAATAAAAATAAAAATAAAAATAAAACATTAAAAAAAAAATTAAAAAAAAATAAAATACAAATTAAAAATAAAAATCTAAAATAAAAATAAAAATAAAAAATGGCCATTGATGGGCCCGGGGGGGTTTGGGAGGCCACCCAGAAGGTCCGAGGACAGGGTGCACACCAAAACCCACCTGTGTGGGTCCTGGGAAAAAAAAACACCTCCATGGGCTCATGGCCCACACGGCTACCCTATTGTGAGAGTATCACTGCTGTCGCTATTATCACCCTGTGCAGCTGCATCCGGAGGTGGTTGCACTATGGGAGGCAGCCCACGCAAGGCCCTAGTCTGCTCCTCCATGGCTGAAAGCATGCGGGTGTGGTAGGTCTGGTTCTGGAGGATGAGTGTGCGGAGGTCCCCATGCAACAACTCACGGGATGCCCGGACCTCCGCCCTCGTTGCATGCATCTCAGCTGAGAGCGTACGGGTGAGACGCTCCAGCTGCTGTTCTGTCCTTTGGTGTGTTGAAGCCTCAAGCTCAACAAGAGTCGTCTTGAGGTGAAGGAGCTCCTGCCTCAGGGCTTCCCTGTGGGCCTGGGACTCAATGGAGATGGCCTCCTGCAGAGTCGCCAGTGCCGCCCGCCTGTCCCTGTTGGACCCCAACATGTCCTCCCTGTGTGACTGGCAGATGGAGTCGGTTGCCTGCTCTAGTCGCTCCATCAGCCTTTCAGGGGGGACAATGGAAGTGGCCACCCTATCCATGGCCTGAGCCATCATCTCGGATGATGCTGCCTGTTGTGTTGCCATACCGTAAATTGTTTGCTCCCATGTGGTATTGCCAGGTGGCGTACGGCCACCACGTCGGCGGGCACCACACCTGTCTGGGGCAAGGCAAACTGTGCCTTGCTGTGCCGGCACTGCCTGAGGCTGCAGGACTGCATTCCCCCTCTGATCTGCTGGCCCAGGAACAGGATCAGATGTCGCGGAGTGTGACCCTGTATCCGTAACCACCAAAGGCGTAGCTGCCAACACTGACATCCCCATTGAGGGTTCTGACCCTGGTGCAGGTGGGTGGGACAGAACAGAATCCCTCCCTGGAACACTCACCTGCGACGGCACGTAGGTCTCATCCGAATCAACACCTGAGTATAGCTCGGGGGAGGTGCAGCCAGAGACACCCCTTGAGAGCACGACCTGCAGCACTTGTGGGTTCTCACCCACCACCACACCACGTCCCTCACTGGTGGTTGGTTGGCCCTCGGACCCCTCCTGGGTCTGCACCATCTCCACAACCCCAGCAGTATCAGGTGCGTCTTCCCCTGCAAAGACATAAAAACAAAGAAATGGAAACAGGCATTAGCACCATGGCACACAATGAGGGCTGAGAAGCAAGAGAACCAGTACTTGATTGACACATGTCCCACATGACTAAAACCCTCCCATGCATGCACCCTCACTGCATATCAAGGGCACGCAAATGGCACACACTGATGACACCAAGATGGAAGATGAACACATTTTCTGCATGCTGCCTGGCAGTGGCATC
The DNA here is from genome assembly GCF_040938575.1 of Ambystoma mexicanum. NCBI lineage: Eukaryota > Metazoa > Chordata > Amphibia > Caudata > Ambystomatidae > Ambystoma > Ambystoma mexicanum. The sequence goes on from NC_090924.1 coordinate 1,048,019,593, forward strand.
ACACATTGGCCTGGGATTGCCAGGTGAAACACACATGCCATCACACAGATGGCATGTACCATTGCTATTGAGTGAAGATGGAGAGGAGGGCAGCACCTATTCATTCAGTCCAGTTCCCGCATGTAATAGCTTTTCTAATTCTAACAGGTCAGATTTTTCACCTGGAGCTGCCAGTCTGAAATGGTCCAATTGCACAGGGACATGTGTGAACAAATGATATCCAGGTAACAAAGTCACTCCACTTTACCATAGCCATGTCAGACATGTGAATAGTGGACTGCAACATGCCTAGTAAAGGTGGTGGAATGCAAACAATCTGACTGAATGAAAAGTGAAAAATAAGCAACAATGTTGTGGCAAGGTGACACTTCAAGGGCAACTGGCGTGCAGTTGGGCTAGATGTCTACTGTTGGCAGAAGGGATACTGCTATGGCCAAATGCAGCTGCGCAGGATGTATTGCATGAAGCACATGGCTGACCCATATGACTCAGGCGCACACACTCTCACCTGGCACACAAACAGAAGCCCTCACACACACACCATGCACATGGATGACACACACATGCATGTGCACTCACCGGACAATGCCTCGTAATCAGCCAGATCTCTCACGCCTTGGATCTGTTCCTCCGTGACGTAGGTCCCAGCGACTGACTCATGTGGAGTGAGTTCCAGGTCTACTACTGGAGACCCACCTCCAGTCACTAGAGTTGCGGCATGACTTGAGGCCAGCTTACTCTTTGCCCTGCGCTTTAGGTCATTCCAGCGCTTATAGCAATCATTGGCTGTGCGCCTCACGATTCCCAGGGCACTTACGATGTCCACAACCGTCTGCCAGTGTGCCTGGCGTTGTGCAGGTGTGGTCTTGGCTCCTGCAACAATGACCATCTCGTTGTCATGTGCGGACACATACTCGACAAGTGCATTCAGTTCGTCATCCGTGAAGCTGGGCTTCCTGGATGGGCCGGACTGTGTAGCCGTGTCTGGAGCATCAGCCTGTGCCGGACGAGCACTCTTCCTCTTCCGCTTGGAAGGTGGTGGTGATCCTGAGTGTCCTGCGCCGCTCTGGACACTAGGGGCAGGAGCCCTGGTGGACTCTGTATCAGGAGTGTGGGATTGCACACTCAGCATGGGAGTTGGTGCAGGCATTGGCTCTAGTGTGATGGTGTCAGGGGGAATGTCAGCAGCATGGACTAGGACCGACACTGTCCTGGCTGGGTGTGTGAGGGCTGGGGTGGATGGAGCCGCAGCTGCCCCTGCAGCCTCTCCGCCCTGCCTACTTGGTGCAGCAGATGACCTTGCTGCCCCAGATGCACGTGGCATGGTGACATCAACGTGCACCAGCGCACGTGTCATAGGCCTGCTGACCTGGAAGTCAGCCATGGAGTCAGCCAGGTCTGGTGCCACAATGGGCTGGTCCAACAAGGGCTGAGCATGGATGGTGTCAGCCACATCAGCCTCAACGGGGGGGGGGATTATGGGTGCCCTTGACTGGTCCTCCACACATGGGGGGACAGCCTCACCCTGCAAGTAACAACCACGTCCCCTACCGGATCCACCACGGCCACCACTTGTGACTCTTCCACCTTTGCCACCCTTATGGAATCCTCGCCTCCCAGCCATGGCACTGATGTAAATGTGCGTATGGGAGTGGCTGTAAACTATTGTCCTGGGCAATTGGGGGTCAAAGGGGTTGGGTACCAGATGGTAATTGTACCCTAGTGCTCTTGCAAGGCTGATTGTAACCCCTGGGGAAAGATGACGGGTCACGCTACGCACAGGAGCCCCAAAAAAGGGAGATGACGTGCACGCAACCCCTCCTAGACCACGTGTGCAGAAAGAAAAACCTGCACTACGCTGTGGCACCCAGTAACACAAGAATGAACATATGCGTGTCACACGCAGCCTAGAATGACCTCTGAAGGGGTAGGCTACACACGGGGCAAGCACAGATGTTAGATACGTGCGTGACTCACCGTCTGCCAGGTAAAAGAGCGTGAAAAGGGAGCGCGTTTGGTTGGCAACACCCCCGCCAAAAGAAGATTTGTACGCTGTCTGAGGAGACAGGACAACAGTAGAAGGGAATACTGTTTGAGGGGACAGGCCCAGGTAAACCAGTAAAAGAGAAAAAAGAGAAAAAGCTGTCAGAGGTAACAGGGAATACGAACTTGAAACGCCGTGAAGTAAATCGCGTGTGAAACGACAAGAAGTACAGAATTCACCCACTCGCTCTCCACGAAAAGCACGTACAAGGAAATGGTGTTCTACACGTACCTTTTATACAGGCCCACACGTCCAGCGTCACTTACGCGGCGTGTACGCGCTAGGGCCATTTCCACCAATTACACGCTTTGTCACTTATGCGTGTAGGGCCATTTCCACCAATTACACGCTTTGTCACTTCTGCGTGTAGGGCCATTTCCACCAATCACACGCGATGAGACTCTGACGTGCTGTCCAATTACACGCGATGACACTCTGACGTGCAGTCTTTCCACGTGTGCTCTGTCATCACGTGCTGTGTGGGAAACACCCGTGCGGGTCACGTCACAGACGCGCTTACGTGCTGAGGGCCTTTGGTCCAATAGACACGCACGCTGACGTGCAGGATTTTCACGTGCCAAATCACTCCGTACCAAGCTGGCCACGCGTAAGCACACGGAAGACCACGCTCCTGCCCAGAAGGCTGAACTACTGCCCCCCAGAGCCCCGAGCACGCTCCCACCTGTCATCTGCTGCTGCCTGACTGCCTGCTGCCCACGTGCACTGCCATTTGCTGCCTGCACATCAGCCAGGGGTGCTGTTGCTGTGACCACCCCTGCTGGAACGGAAGACTCCCGACTGGAATTCCATCGCTCCACAGCCCAGCCCCAGGACCCAGTTGCCCACCCACTCCTGCCTCTGGGGTTGTCATGTCGGGCAAACACCATCTGTGACCACTGACAACCCCCGGCCAGAGAGGCAGAGGGGCACCAGCTTCAGTGCCACCGAAGTTGGTGTCCTGGTGGAGCAAGTCCTGGGGCAGTATGATGCCCTCTTCGGAAGTTCCTGCGCCGACAAGGAAGGACGGACTCAGATCTGGACTGACATCGTGACTGCCATCAACGCGGAGGGGGTGGCAGTCCGGGACTTACAACATGTCAGGAAGCGCTGGGAGGACTTCAGGTCCAGGACCCTGAACAAGGCCCGGCGCCTCTTGAAGGCAGCGGATGCCAAGGGGCGCCGGGCCACTTGTTGGAAGAACAGATGGGGGTCCTGGAACGCATATCCCCAGCGCTCCACGTCCAGGTCCTAGAGAAGCAAACCCGTCTGGAGTCGAGCGGTGAGTGTACATGCATCCTGATTGTGAGCAGTGCATGTGGTGATTATTCGGTATTGTGCAGGTTGCACATCTGTTTGTATGGGGTCGGGTATGGGTGGGGGTGTACAGGGCCATGGGGCTGACACATGCGAGGGCTGTAATGTGTGAGACATGGATGGTGCTTGTGTGTGTAGGCTTGCATGGCAAATGCAGTTGTGTGTGCACACATGTTTGGATGAATGTGTATGTAAGTAGACATGTCCGTGATGTCACGCATGTATGTTGTTTTCGGCTGCATGTATGAGCACTGTGTACATGTGCATGTGTGTGTATTTGACAAAGGTGCAACAGTGATGCAACATGGATGCATGTGACAGCGGTATGTGGAAGCCTGATTGGCAGATGTGACATGGATGCCCGTCTGAACAGTGCGACACTTGGCAGAGGTGTACACATGCATGCAAGTGTGGTGGTGTGTGTACATGTGTTTTGCACTTCCTGTGTTGCATGTGATGTCTGGCTCCCCTTTGGCTGCTGATGCTGTTGTATGTGTAGGGATGGTGCTGGCAGTTGCGATATGGCTGTGGTATGGCTCATGTGTGCGAGTTGCAATGACATGTGTGTTGGGGATTGTGATGACATGTCTGAGGTTTGCCAATGCCACTCATGTGCAACTGTCATGTGTGTATGTGTCCATTGTACAGTGCCCTGATGCCTGTGTTTTGTTTCTCCCTGTCTGCAGCGTCAACTGATGAAGAGGGCGGAGAAGGTGCTGTGGAGCACAGCGGCGGGGATCCGACCGCCAGCCGTAGACGCAAGGCCCAGCTCCCCTCCTGTGTTGTCATCTCGTCGGGGAGTGAGGAGTCCGTTGCCGCGTCTCAGGCCGCAGCTGCCGGGGGGAGGTCCAAGAGGCGGAGGTTGCAGTTGGACTCCTCGGCAGCAGAAGGGGCAGCTGGGACCCCACAGGGCCCAACAGGGGGAGATGGCACGGAGTCATCCAGGTTGGTGGGGGGTTTGGTGGAGGAGGAGGCCGTGCAAGCACCAGAGACGGGGTCTGGAGGTGGGGATTCCACTGGTGCTAGTGGTGCAGTGCAGGACCAGGGACAGGAGGCAGCACAGGCTGCCGCGGAGGTGCCTGTGTGCAATCCTGTCCCCGATCCTGTCGCTGCATCATCTTGCACCAGCAGGGATGCCTACGTCCAGACCCGTTTTCAGGCAGGGGATGAGCTGACTTCAACTGGCCTTCCTCTGCCTGCGGACGTGGCCATCCAGGTCCGGGTTGAGCCTGTCCTGGCTGGTGTGGCGTTGCGTCAACGGGCCATGCGAGGTGACCTGCAGTCTTTTCATGGAGAGACTGCACGTCATTTCGAATGGCTCGTTGACCACGTCAGCCTGCTGGGACAGGTCACCCAGGCCGGATTCCTCCGTCTGATGGGGCTTGCTCCGACCCCCTCCTCAACTGGACCCCCTACGCGCCAGTCGTCCTCTGTGCCATCTTCCCACCCATCAGTCACCTGGGTGCCCTGTGGAGCTGCCTTTGACGGTGCGGCCAGGCTAGTGGATGAGGCATCCCTGCCACAGTCGGGAGTCGGAGGTCCAGTAGGGGTGGCCACATCAACAACTGCACCCCAGCCGGCGGAGGATGTGCAGGCAGCAGGAGGCAGTGCACGGGCAGAGGCAGAGCAGCAACTACATGGTGGGAGACATGAAGGCTCGGGGCTTTCGACATCGGAGGGGCAGGCATCGGCCGGAGGGCAGGGGGACCCAGGACAGAGAGTGTCTTCCGTGTGGCAGCGGTTGGGCCACGCCATAGGTGCGGAGCGGCGGCGAGCGGAAGAGGCGCGGCTCACAATGGTCAGGGCGGAGATCTCCATGCGGAGGGCCCTGAGGCGAGCCGAGTGCCTCGAGGCAATCCGCAGGGGGTTGGAGGAGGACACGGCGTCGTCCCTGCGGACCCTCGGGGCCATGGAACTGGACCGCCTCCGGGACATCGAACAGGAGTTCGATGATGCCCTGGCCCGGGACACCACGGAGTGAGCCGCTGGACTTGCCCGCCGCCTTTGTATATAGTTCTTTAGTTTTAGGTTTCCTTTGTTTCTTATTATTATTTGGAGTCGACGGACACTGCTCCACTTTTTGTATATAGTTGATTTTTAGTTAGGATTTTTTAGTAGGTTTCCTTTGTTCAGTTGGGCTCATGGACCCTTGGTAGTTTTTTACATAGTTCTTTATTGCATAGAGATTTTTTTACATTTGACTTTGGACGACATTTTTTTGGATTCTGATTTGCAGTTTTTTTTTTTTAATACGGACATGCAGCTTATTTTTTCTCATTCCCATTGTAGTTTGTTTCCTTTCTTTAGCATTCTTTATTTTTTTCAATACAATTTTGTTTTCATACTTCACTGTGTGGTATCATCTCATTGGTTTCATGCATGTCATGTTGGGTGTTTTCCCATTCAATTGCAACCATTGTGTGTGACGGACATGGGTTCATTAGCTTCATGAACATTGGGGGTGTAACATGTGATTTCCATTTCCATGTGGGTGAATGGGTTACTTGGTAGGGCTTTTTGGCTGTGGAGGTTGACCATTACGCACATGATTGGGGATTGTGAGGACCTGGTGGAGGGTGCCCCTGCACTGCTGGGGGGTGGGGGTGGTGGGAGACATGAGTGGGGGCCTGGTGGGCGCTGCCCATGGTGGCAGCGGGATGGGGGTGGTGGGAGACATGAGTGGGGGCCTGGTGGAGGGTGCCCCTGCACTGCTGGGGGGTGGGGGTGGTGGGAGATATGAGTGGGGGCCTGGTGGAGGGTGCCCCTGCACTGCTGGGGGGTGGGGGTGGTGGGAGACATGAGTGGGGGCCTGGTGGGGGCTGCCCATGGTGGCAGGGGTGGGGGTGGTGGGAGACATGAGTGGGGGCCTGGTGGAGGCTGCCCCTGCACTGCTGGGGGGTGGGGGTGGTGGGAGACATGGGTGGGGGCCTGTTGGAGGCTGCCCATGGTGGCAGGGGGGTGGTGGTGGTGGGAACATGAGTGGGGGCCTGGTGGAGGCTGCCCATGGTGGCAGGGGGGTTGGGGTGGTGGGAGACATGAGTGGGGGCCTGGTGGAGGGTGCCCCTGGTGGCTGGGGGGTGGGGTGGTGGTAGACATGAGTGGGGGCCTGGTGGAGGCTGCCCCTGCACTGCTGGGGGGTGGGGGTGGTGGGAGACATGAGTGGGGGCCTGGTGGGGGCTGCCCATGGTGGCAGGGGGGTGGGGGTGGTGGGAGACATGAGTGGGGGCCTGGTGGAGGGTGCCCCTGCACTGCTGGGGAGTGGGGGTGGTGGGAGACATGAGTTGGGGCCTGGTGGGGGCTGCCCATGGTGGCAGGGGGGTGGGGGTGGTGGGAGACATGAGTGGGGGCCTGGTGGGGGCTGCCCATGGTGGCAGGGGGGTGGGGGTGATGGGAGACATGGGTGGGGGCCTGGTGGAGGCTGCCCCTGCACTGCTGGGGGGTGGGGGTGTTGGGAGACATGAGTGGGGGCCTGGTGGAGGGTGTCCCTGGATGCTGGGGGGTGGGGGTGCAGGGGGACATGAGTGGGGGCCTGGTGGAGGGTGCCCCTGCACTGCTGGGGGGTGGGGGTGGTGGGAGACATGGGTGGGGGCCTGGTGGAGGGTGCCCCTGCACTGCTGGGGGGTGGGGGTGGTGGGAGACATGAGTGGGGGCCTGGTGGAGGGTGCCCCTGCACTGCTGGGGGGTGGGGGTGGTGGGAGACATGCGTGGGGGCCTGGTGGGGGCTGCCCATGGTGGCAGGGGGGGTGGGGGTGGTTGGAGACATGAGTGGGGGCCTGGTGGAGGCTGCCCCAGCACTGCTGGGGGGTGGGGGTGGTGTGAGACATGGGTGGGGGCCTGGTGGAGGCTGCCCATGGTGGCAGGGGGGTGGGGGTGGTGGGAGACATGAGTGGGGGCCTGGTGGAGGCTGCCCATGGTGGCAGGGGGGTGGGGGTGGTGGGAGACATGAGTGGGGGCCTGGTGGAGGCTGCCCCTGGTGGCTGGGGGGTGGGGGTGGTGGTAGACATGAGTGGGGGCCTGGTGGAGGCTGCCCCTGCACTGCTGGGGGGTGGGGGTGGTGGGAGACATGAGTGGGGGCCTGGTGGGCGCTGCCCATAGTGGCAGGGGGTGGGGGTGGTGGGAGACATGAGTGGGGGCCTGGTGGAGGGTGCCCCTGCACTGCTGGGGGGTGGGGGTGGTGGGAGACATGAGTGGGGGCCTGGTGGGGGCTGCCCATGGTGGCAGGGGGGTGGGGGTGGTGGGAGACATGAGTGGGGGCCTGGTGGGGGCTGCCCATGGTGGCAGGGGGTGGGGGTGGTGGGAGACATGGGTGGGGGCCTGGTGGAGGCTGCCCCTGCACTGCTGGGGGGTGGGGGTGGTGGGAGACATGAGTGGGGGCCTGGTGGAGGGTGACCCTGGATGCTGGGGGGTGGGGGTGCAGGGGGACATGAGTGGGGGCCTGGTGGAGTGTGCCCCTGCACTGCTGGGGGGTGGGGGTGGTGGGTGACATGGGTGGGGGCCTGGTGGAAGCTGCCCCTGCACTGCTGGGGGGTGGGGTGGTGGGAGACATGAGTGGGGGCCTGGTGGGGGCTGCCCATGGTGGCAGGGGGGTGGGGGTGGTGGGAGACATGAGTGGGGGCCTGGTGGAGGGTGCCCCTGCACAGCTGGGGGGTGGGGGTGGTGGGAGACATGAGTGGGGGCCTGGTGGGGGCTGCCCATGGTGGCAGGGGGGTGGGGGTGGTGGGAGACATGGGTGGGGGCCTGGTGGAGGCTGCCCCTGCACTGCTGGGGGGTGGGGGTGGTGGGAGACATGAGTGGGGGCCTGGTGGAGGGTGACCCTGGATGCTGGGGGTGGGGGTGCAGGGGGACATGAGTGGGGGCCTGGTGGAGGGTGCCCATGGTGGCAGGGGGGTGGGGGTGCAGGGGGACATGAGTGGGGGCCTGGTGGAGGGTGCCCCTGCACTGCTGGGGGGTGGGGGTGGTGGGAGACATGAGTGGGGGCCTGGTGGAGGCTGCCCATGGTGGCAGGGGGGTGGGGGTGGTGGGAGACATGAGTGGGGGCCTGGTGGAGGGTGGCCCTGCACTGCTGGGGGGTGGGGGTGGTGGGAGACATGAGTGGGGGCCTGGTGGAGGCTGCCCCTGCACTGCTGGGGGGTGGGGGCGGTGGGAGACATGAGTGGGGGCCTGGTGGGGGCTGCCCATGGTGGCAGGGGGGTGGGGGTGGTGGGAGACATGGGTGGGGGCCTGGTGGAGGCTGCCCCTGCACTGCTGGGGGGTAGGGGTGGTGGTAGACATGGGTGGGGGCCTGGTGGAGGCTGCCCCTGCACTGCTGGGGGGTGGGGGTGGTGGGAGACATGAGTGGGGGCCTGGTGGAGGGTGCCCCTTGTGGCTGGTGGGTGGGGGGGTGGGAGACATGGGTTGGGGCCTGGTGTAGGCTGCCCCAGCACTGCTGGGGGTGGGGGTGGTGGGAGACATGAGTGGGGGCCTGGTGGAGGGTGCTCCTGCACTGCTGGGGGTTGGGGGTGGTGGGAGACATGGGTGGGGGCCTGGTGGAGGCTGCCCCTGCACTGCTGGGGGGTGGGGGTGGTGGGAGACATGAGTGGGGGCCAGGTGGAGGGTGACCCTGGATGCTGGGGGGTGGGGGTGCAGGGGGACATGAGTGGGGGCCTGGTGGAGGCTGCCCATGGTGGCAGGGGCGTGGGGGTGGTGGGAGACATGAGTGGGGGCCTGGTGGAGGGTGCCCCTGCACTGCTGGGGGGTGGGGGTGGTGGGAGACATGGGTGGGGGCCTGGTGGAGGCTGCCCATGGTGGCAGGGGGGTGGGGGTGGTGGGAGACATGAGTGGGGGCCTGGTGGTGGGTGCCCCTGGTGGCTGGGGGGTGGGGGTGGTGGGAGACATGCATTGTTGATCAGTAGTGCAAGGTGACATGTGGGTTGGCTGGGGGGCATGCCCATGGTGGATGGGCTGCCTGCGGGACATGAGCAGGGGTGCAGGGTAGTCCCCCGTGGTGTGGGCTGCCTGCAGGGGCCGTGGAGGTTGTGGAGCGTACACCTGGGAGGACCCACACGGCCAATTCACGTGTGGTACTCCCCAGAACCCCTGAAATACACATACCCTGCTGAAATCGCGTGTGGAACTTCCCGCACACCCCTGAAATACACGTACCCTGCTCGCACTGGGCCAATCGCGTGTGGAACTTCCCGCGCACCCCTGCAATACACGTACCCTGATGAAATCGCGTGTGGAACTTCCCGCGCACCCCTGAAATACACATACCCTGCTGAAATCGCGTGTGGAAATTCCCGCGCACCCCTGAAATACACGTATCCTGCTCGCACTGGGCCAATCGCGTGTGGAACTTCCCGCGCACCCCTGAAATACACGTACCCTGATGAAATCGCGTGTGGAATTTCCCGCGCACCCATGAAATACACATACCCTGCTGAAATCGCGTGTGGAACTTCCCGCGCACACCTGAAATCCACGTACACGGCCAAATCTTGTGTGGAACTTCCCGCGCACCCCTGAAATCCACGTACCCGGCCAAATCGCGTGTGAGACTTCCCGCGCACCCCGGTATACACGCACACGTATTTTTTGTCAGCGGGTGTCCGTGTTTGTGGGTACCCCTTTGCACGTCATTTGTCCTGGAGGGCCACAGTATAGGACATTCATCATGGCAGTATATAGGTGCTATTTGTTGGCGCACCTTTTGGCGCACATTTCTTACAGCCGCAGAGACGCTACCGCCTGCTTTCTTGTGGCGGTCGTGTTTGTGCCTGTGCGCTGGTTTGAGCGTGCGCTTTTTTGCCCTATTCTATTCCATGAATACGTGTTGTAGGCGAGCGTGTGGGCGTTCCGCGCACTTGTGCCCTGTACTTCCCCCGTGACGCCCACGTTTTGGCACGTTTTTCCCCATTCCGAGTGTTACGCCCGTGTTCCGCCTACTTTTGTTGCGTGCGCCGCGCTATGTGCGATTTTCGCTGTTGCCTGTGCGATTTTCGCTGTGACCTGGCGCACGCAGTTAGATGGCCTGTGCGCCAACGTGCGCCGCACACTTTTTTATCGCACATCCGCTGGTTTTCTCGCGCACGGCCTTCCATGAATCGATGTGCGCTGCTTTTCGTGCGATTTTCGCACTTGCACTGCGATTTTCGCTATTCCACTGCGATTTGCACGTCTTTGCCCACTTGCGCCGCGCTAATTATTCCATGAATCGGCCTCTTAATTCCAATGGGACACCATGTCATGCCCAAAGTTTTGACAATTATGTTTAGCACAATGTATGTTGAGGGGTACAAGTTCGGATTTAGCTGTATTTAATTGATAGCCTGAAGCTAGTGAACATTTTAAAATAATGTCCAATAGGGATTGTGCACTGATATCTGGAATCTTCAGATGCAGTAATACATCATCCACATACGCGGCCGTTTTGACTTGTATTCCACCACACTGGACATCCAGTATACTGTGATCCTGTCTGATTGCCCTTAAGAAGGTTCCTAAAGTTAAGATAAAAAGGGAATGGGGAATGAGGGCAACCTTCACGTCTACCAATGAATAAGGGGAAGTATGGTGTAATTTGACCATTAATAAAAACAGCTGTTTTAGGATTACAGTGTAACACTCTAATCATGGAGAGAAAAGGGGTGCCAATAAATGCCATCTGAGGGCTTCAAACATTAAGTCCCATTTGACCCTATCAAATGCTTTTTCTGCACCTATGGCCTAAGGCCACAGCCGCACAGGGATCTTTGAATCTAAGGCATCTAAAAATAGCCTGATTTTAGAAGAAGACCATTTATCTACCTTTGCTGTATCCAATCTGATCATTTTTAAGTAAATTAGGTAAAAAAGGAAGGAGCCTAACATCTAGAATCTTGGCAAAGATTTTACACTCCGTGTTAATGAGGGAATTTGGCCTATAACTTTGGGGACGTTCAGGATCTCTATTGGGCTTTGAGAAATCTATTAATATAGCTTCTAAGAAGGAGCACTGTGCCTTGTTTTCTAAAATAAAGTAAGAGAAGAGTTAATTAAGCTTAGGTAACATTAGATTATTGAAGTGGGCAAACTAATCATTAGAGAAACTGTCTGAGCCAGTGGCTTTACCTTTTCTAAGATCTTTTATAGCTTTATATATCTCCCAAGGGGCAATAGTGGCATTCAATGAGTAAAGATCAACATTTGGATATGCAACATGAGGGACATTTCAAAGAAAGTCTTGAACATGAATATTATTGGTAGGAGCATCAGAGGTATATAATTTCCAGTAGAATTCAGAAAAGACATTTTCTATTTTCTATTTGATCTCTAATGACCGCAAACCTAGCTTTTTCTTTTTTAAGTTTGAGGTATGGTGCAAGAGATTTACTAGATTTGTTGGAAAATTGATATAGGTTGTCTTTATATTTTAAAAGATTTTCACAAGAATATTGTAAAACAATTTTATTATATTGCAATCTCAGCTTCATAATATCATTAAGAAAATATGGAGTATAGGTACATGCATATTGAGATTCAATGGACTTAAGTTGCTTAAGAATGCTATCTGATTCTTGTTTTATTTTTTTTATTTTTGTGGTGACAAAAGATATAATGTGACCTCTAAGTACAGCCTTATAGCAATCCCATTTATTGGAAATAGACGTATGTTCACTTTTGTTCTCCAAGAAGAAATGTTCATGCTGCTGAGGAATATATGAAGTAAATGATTAATCTTTTAAAAGGGGTGAATTAAATCTCCATCTATTAAAATTGTGACTGGTCTGTGGGGTTGCAAGATGGATGTGTACTGGAGCATGATCTGAAAGTGCTATAAACTCAATTTGGGCATTAAGAAGACATGTAACCATAGATTTGGATATAAATACGTAGTCTACCCTCTAGAAATAATTATGGGTATTAGAGAAAAAAGTAAACTCCAAATCAGACAGATTGGTTATGCGCCGTGCTTCAGCAAGACCTAATTCTCATACAAAATTAAGAAATTGTACATGAGATTTGGTATTTCTGAAATTTACTGTCAAGAAAAGGATCTATGATGTTTTTGCAGTCTCTACGTACAATCAGAGTATGAGGATTGTATTGGTAAATGTGGTTTCGCAATTGCAACCAAAAAGAGGGATCTGGAGATGTGGAATGGTAGAGATTAAGAATTGTGTACTCAATGGTTTCCACTAAAATCCTAACTAGCACCCATCTACTTAAATTACCTGACTCATTAGCTATAACTTTGCCTTTGAATGCCTTATTAATATGTGTGATCACACCATTCGTTTTGCCATTTGCCACACTAGAATAAACTTTACCTACCCAGAGACGTCACGTTTAGCAGCTTCAGCTTGTAAGAGATGTCTTTCTTGGATGCACGCAATCAATGACTTTGGTTTATTAAGGAGAGATAATACTGTCTGTCTTTTGACAGGGTTATGCAATCCTTTAACATTCCAAGACGTTATGTTAAGTGGCATAGTTTAGAGTAAGGTTAACATAAACATCAGCGTTACTAAAATGGTAAATTCAACTTGTCCTTATAGAGTAAAATCATGATGGTATAACTGGAAAATAGTTGGGTAGCTGCCAATAAAGCATATATAAATTATCAGGCATAAGTGATAATGCTTTTAAAGGGGTGAAACAAGTGGGAGGCGGGTAGACAAGAAAAGTAAACATGGATATTTGTAACATCCAAACTTGAGAAAAAACTATAAATAGGAATGTCCATGTTAGACAAAAATGAAAACAGGGGTGGAGAGCCAGTTGACAGAAGGCCCACCTCACACCCCACTGCGGTGGACGGTATTAAAACAGCGTTCCAGTGTATTAACCTATCAAGGTATGTATCCTTACTCAAGCAGGTGATCTCAATGTATCCATCTCATCCCTTTTATGAATATGAATAAAGTGACTTAGTTATGTTGGATTTTGACAAGTAGAAGAATGTCCATTAAGGATACCTTCAAGGATAGCTGGAATAATGACCTCATATCTTGCATTTAACTGTCTCAAGGCAGGTCTAAAGGTAAGTAGTTATTAGCTGTTACATTTGAATTATCCTGGAATATGAATATCTTCTTGTCATCCCAAGAGAGCCACTTTATTTGCTTAACTTTATCCATTATAAGAAGTACATGAGTTTAATCTAGAAGGGTCACAATGAAGGTTCTGGAGGTGGTATTAGAGTTGTGCATTGAGTTGTTTGGACCCACCCGATGGACCCTCTGGATATTAAGTTGCACAGACGCTGGTAGGTCATGGAATGGGGAAGAATAGTATGTAGCAACAGAATAGGATTGTCTTCCTTAGTTCCCTCTGGACGGCCCACAAACCTCAGGTTATTGCTTCTGTTTCTATTTTCAAGATTTTCAGACTGTCTTTGTAGAGACTTGACTGTGGTTTCCAGTATTACTACTCTATTAGAGACATCTTCAGCATCAGTAACTCGTCTTTCCACCTCACTCATTCTTTACTCAAAGGTATTCAACTTATTATCAAGCTGCTGAAGTTTAGCATTTGTGGCCTTAATTCATGGTTTCAGGGCCCTGATTATGACTGTATAGTTTGTATGGCTGGATCAATAGTGTCTGCTTTTGGTGTGGGTGGAAGGTGGAGATGTTTCTTTGCTTTGACTTTTTTTGATAACATCATAAACTGAGTAGTATGGCTTAGAAGGAATAGCAGTATGACTATAGGAGAGCCAAGCAAAGAGTGTTATGATATTATTCTAGTAAAATCAGCTCTAGGCCCTCAAAACATTATTTTGTGGATATCCCATTCATCCAAGGATCAGCAGTATAGTATTGCTCCAATTAATAAGACCCCAATATATGTATTTAAGCAGAGATATTTAAGTGATTTGCGGCAACAAATGTCTAGTATAATATGTTTTCAATACTAATTTGGTTTTGTAACGAGTAGTTCATACATTAAAGAAGTCTGTAAAACAATATCCCCCTTCTGTGTGTAATATGAACATTAATTCTTATTAGTTGAGAGCTGAGTATATTTATGTGAGGCCTCACGAAGAGCAAACAGTACCTGTTTCACTTAGGAAAAATTGTTGCTGGGCTTTGTTTTTGTTGGGAGCCTGTGTTGTAGAAGAATGGTATTACCATTGTATGAGCGCATCTCACGCTGCGCTCTATCTGAACAGCTGACAGGATATGTCGGCTACTGTAATCATGGGGCCTCGTGGCCATAGGCCTCACCCATGAACTCTTCCAGATGAAAGGGCAGCTCTCTGGAGATGCTGACATGGACCACTAGGCAATCCACAGGTAAGGTTGAATCTTATTTATATAGTAATTCGGGAACTTTGGATATTTAGAATGACTATAAAAGCCACCAGAGCGGGAACATTTAGGCAGCCATCTCAGTCGGCACTAAGCCACGCTCCCTGTACTGCTCTAATTTTCTGATGTCCAGCACATCAGGACTGATCCTTCTCACTACCTGGCCATACCTGATGCATCAGTGTAAATGGAAGGGGTGTCAAAAAGAACTGAGAGCATTATCTTATTTTCTCCAGTGGTGTTTTGTGTTCCAGTTCTGAATAAACATCATTGGAATAAGGATAGTCACAGCAGTGACACAAGCCTGCTGAACACACTTTGTTAAAGCACCTGCCATGCCTTGAAGAGCCAAGCCTTCCCTGGAGTAACTCAAAATCAGGCTAGAATTGAAAGAAAGGTATTTTAGCCATCAAAGAATAAAAAAAAGAGGTACGGTTTAAACAATAACATAGTATGTATTCACAACCCATGATAAATTCCATGAATAAGACAATGTCATCATAGTCTGACACATAAATAAGTAACTAGGCTAGCGATGACCAAACAGCAACAATACATTGAGAGCCTGCTAACTTGCAGGTAAGTTTACCTCTATGTGGAAGAGCAATACAAGCAGAGCACACCCTGCGCCCGTGTTTTGATGTTCTTGGACAAACCATGGTTTTACTTTGCACATTCAAGTCCTGACATGACCATGGTTTGTGTATGCTTTTTTCCTCCATGGTTAACCCTTGAAAAGATGGTTAATAATACACTGGTGCTATGTTGTTGTCCCAGATCCAGAAGTGTTTTGATAACCATGAATATCCATGGATAGATCAGAACATTTAGATCATTTGGCATGTTGGTTTATTCATTTTGCCTGTGGATTGCAACAATTTGTAGTTTAAATAAAAATATATATGATTATGGGTGGCCATGGTTAGCAACATTTGCACTAGAGCAGAACAATTTCACGAACTCTTGTGTTGCTGAAACAACCTCCCCGACGGAAACATTTGCATTTCAGTAATACCAGAGTATTCCTTTCACATATATACTTGGAAAGCAGAAGATATCATTTAAAAACATGGAAAACAGACCTTTTATGCCATGCCATGTCTTAAACTTAGGTAAAATGTGTTTGATTAGCAGCACAAGGTAACCTTTAAAGGATCCTACAAATATCAGGATAAGATTATTTAGTTCCACAGTGAAAATATCTCAACCATGCTAGATGGCCAAAATCACGTAGATAAATGTGCCTTGTGCCATATGATGGGAATTTTCACTTCAGGGACATGGATCAACAGACCACAGTAGACCTCTATTGGGGCTTACGACTTATCTTATTCTGGTTTCTTCAGTGATAATCTACATACATCAACACATATAATGGCAGGACTTGTGTGGACATACAAGGTCTAATCTTTTCTCTTATTACACTATCCCAGGTTGTCCCTTGCTGTTCTTTCCTTGCCTTCCCCTTATCCAACAGCAATAATAGAAAAATAACACTCTTCTTCTCTGCACAAGTCTAAAGGTTATTTCACAAAGCTAGTAAAATATAAAAGGGCTCCTGGTTGAGACCCTGCTCTGCCCAGGAGGGCTCTACATTAAGTAAACAAATGAAAAGGGTCAGTCTTGCCTAAATTGAACATCCCCAAGGGTTCATTAACATAACATAGTAGAAATACCTTTTTCTTCAGCAACTTGTTTTATGTTCAAAAGGAGGAGAGACCTATTGGTCTAATGGTACACATAATAAGCAGAACATATTATTTCTGGCTGGACATGAACCAAGTACATGTTGCTTGTAAAAAATACATATTCGAGAAAGATAGTTTGAATTTGTTAGTACATATTGACATTGAATGAATGGACACCTACTGCTATAAAAAACAGAGGTTATGACAATTCGTGCAATTTCAGAACAAGAGAATGGGACAACAAAATATAATAAAACAGTGTGAATAAATGACACACAAAGGGTAAAGTGCTCTACACAGGTGTGTTTCGGGCCTAGTGGGCTACTGAATGAGCCTGTCTTGCACGTGCCTTCATCAGGACGAAAAGAGACTTATGGACAAAGCCTGTTCAGTGAGTGTGCTGCCTATAGAAAGAATGACAAGGGATAGTTTCAGTATTTTTGATTTTGTCAAAAAGACAAGACAATATGTTTATTTCTTGTTTATGATCTATTAATGTCTAATTTTAAATTTTTCTTACCGTGCTGTGGTGGATGGCTCTGCACTATTCTAGTTTTTAATGAGGAGTGGAGGTCTAAAGCTTGTTAGATGTTCTCCTAAATTGACTTCATATTGTCAATGATTGAAGTTCAATCTATGGATTAAAGACTTGTGTCAGTACATATCTCATATGAGTTTAATCGCATCAAATAGGTGCCAAGTAGTGTCGTGCACCCAAAAATGGGAGGGCTTACTGTGAACGTCACTGTCTGGTAGTGAATCTGTTGGTAGTGGAACACCAAGTCCACATTGAATTGTGCCGCTTTTATAACTAGCCTGGTTGGAATGCCTGTAGGTATAAAGACAGAAGGGGAGAGGTGTTGCTGTCTGATTGGCTCATTTGGTATAATGTAACCCAGTGCCAGCATGTATTCATGTTTGAGCAATATCAACCAGTTACATATGGCAAAACCTCTAGTGATGTTGCATTATGTGTAAACACATAAAGTGCATCAGATGGTATTCTGATCTCGGATCGATTGACTATATGGTGCTCGATCGTGCACACTGAGAAAGGCGGCGTCATTACCTTGGTGGATCTCTTCCTGGCTGGAGAGCAGCAGCTTGCGTGTGCTTGGCATGCAGTCAAGTGATTAATTCAGCCGTAAGGTGATCCGTCTCATGGATGTCTGGAAAAGACAATCCAGAAAATGAGGTCGGGGGGGTTGTTTAGTGACCCCGCTTAGCGCCTGCTGTGCGATCGCCTACCTGATTGCTTTCAGAGTAGGGCAGCAGCCACGCAGCGGTCTGGTTCTTGCAAAAAAGGTTTGTCCGTCATGGCGACCACTTGTTTATATACCGGTCGGCCATTTTGAGGCATGTACTGGTTGCAAATCTTGTATTTGTAATTTATCTGCTTAGGTCAATACTAACAACGTTGCAGCCTGATTTAGAAAACTATGTTCAAATGAGACACCAAGTCTCGGTCAAATCACAATATTGGTGGGTGAGCGGTTGCCATGGTAACCGTTCATATGTATAGCCTAGTAATGGGAGCTAATCTTGCGTTTGCTGATGGCGCGATGTGCCAGCCAGAGAGTGAATAAATGGTAAATTGGACAATACCCATGGATGGTGCGATATTGAACAGGGACCACGTTTGATCTCCACGTGTTGATTTGGATGCATGCCCTGACTGATAAATCGAAGGGCAACCATTGTGTGGTCATGTAAGTATTAATTAAATGTGAGGAGTTGTGAATTACTGATCTCCCACATAGATGCTCATTCTGTTGACAAGAAGGTATACAATATGCACATAATTTGGGAGTGAGTTCTTTAGATTATCACAAGGTCCTGTAAATTAAGACTAGTCGCCCTGAGCAGTGGCGGGAAGTGCTTGTTACACAATTTGCATATTGGAAATAGATAGGTAGAGTTGACACACAATCATATAAAATCCCAAAATGATTACATTGAACACTACTGTGTCAACTGGACACAGGAAAACCAATTGCTGAGTATATTCAAAAACATATGTCTGCCTTGATTGCATGGATTTGTTGAGAGGAAAACAAGGCATTGACCAGATGACGAAAGTCCAATGTACAAAGAGACTAGAGTTTAGGGGTTCCCCAACTTAATTTACCATCACCCTACAAGTTGATATCAATAAACAGAAAGTTTCTAATAACATTATTTCCATCTTTTATGTTTCATGAACAGTTGTCAAACAGAACAAAGCACACGTGTACTCTTGAACACAGGAACGCACTCACTCTTTCCAAAATGACAGAATTAGCTCTTAAAACTGCACACTTTTGCCATTTGATTTGATTTGATTTTTATTTTTATATGGTGCAAATCCATTGGAACCAAGTAAAATAATTGCATCTGGGCGCAGGTGATATAATGATAAGGACCAGGAAGCCAGATTTATCAGGAACAATTATTCAAAGAGAAAGCTCTTCAACATTTTCCTATATTCACACAGAGATTCAATTTTCCAAAGATCATTTGGCAAGGAATTCAAAGTTCGAGGACCTGCACAGGAAAAATGTCTATCGCACCATGAAACAGACCTTGATGGTGGAACCACCAAAAGATGTTGTCCTGAGGATCTTAGGCAACGATCTGGATGATAAGAAAAAATCTTTGAGCAAAGATATATAGGGGCAGTTCATTGGAGACATTTAAAAATTCGACAAAGGGTTTTGAACAAAACCCTTTGCTGTACTGGTAACCAATGGGGATTTCTCTGAAACTGAAAGATGGCCGAGCGTCTGGGCAAAGAGTAGACCAGCGTTACGGATGCATTTTGAGCAACCTGCAGATGTTGGATTTGGCCTTTTGGAATTCCCATTAGCAGGGCATTACAATAGTCTAATCTGGAATGTACTAATGCACCAACTATCAATGGACAATCTTTATCTGAGATAAGCGGTAGCAAAGGTTTTAACAATTTAAGGTGGTAGTAACCAGGTTTTACAATGTCATTTACCTGTAGATCACAGCTTAGATTTTCGTGCCAGATACATACAAGGTTCTTTACCTTGGATAGAAATGATGTTGGGACCTCAGAAAGTGCGGTACAAGATTTATGCTGTGAGATTTTACTCAATTTTGTCTTAGATCTGAATATTATGATCTCAGTTTTAGTTGGATTTAGTTGGAGCTTATTAGCCAGCATCCAATTTTTCATTTTACTGGCACAGGACAGCACTCTGTCCATTGCTTCCATGGGTTCTTTTAGCCGGATATATATCTGTGTATTGTCGGCATAAGAGTGATAAAGCAAGTCAAATTCTGATAAAATGTCCATCAGGGGACAGATATAGATGTTAAATAACATTGGGGAAAGAGAGGAGCCCTCAGGCACTCCACATTTAACTGATAAAGAATCAAAATTAAATGGCCCCTGTTTTTCTTGCTGATTTTGATTTATGAAAAAAGATGTAATCCATTTCAATGATTAATTGGACACCTGGGCCACTGTAGAGAGTCTTGAGGTAAGACTCTCAAAATCAACTGTATCAAAGGATGCTGATAAGTCCAGCATGTCTAGCATGCTAATGTCACCCTCCTCGTCAGCCTTCAAAATATCGTCCCGGTCTGACACTAGTTCTGCCTCAGTCCCATGTCCTGGCCTAAATCCTGATTTGAATGTATCCAATATCCCCTGTTCATCCAGTAAATTTTGCAATTGCACCATAACGATTTTTCCAGGATTTTAGATGGCAAGCATAGGCCTGCAATGGGACGATAATTGGAAAGTACTGCGTGATCCAGCGTATATTTCTTCAGAAGTGGTATAAGATAAGACTTTTTAAACTCCATTGGAAAAATCCCATGAGTTAATGAAGCATTTATAACAGATAGCAGGGGCCCACTTAGAGCCATTCACACAAAATGAGTAGTCAACACACATCTGTGTTATAGGCTATTAGCAGCCAAAAAAGACCCAAGCGAGGTCCAGCTGGTAAAACCAAACCCAAGAGTAACTGTGGTGTGGACTCTGATTATTAATAGAGTGAGAAACAAGGCTGTGGCGGAAGACAGAAGGATAGAGCAAAAAAGAGGTACTATCCCTGCCTACTGTGCACTCTCAACTAGGTTGCAGTGTTACAACGCCTGTCTAATAGTGACAGAATAAGAATGAAATTACCAACTTCTATGATGTGTAATACATTCAGCCTTGTATGTCCAGTACCACTCTCCTCCAGATTAGTTGAAATCGGAAGAGACTACGAGTAAAAGGAGAAGCACACTAGGGAAGGGAAGCTAAAAAGGATAAATTCTTCTTTTTTAGAAAACTCGTCTGACTTACAAAATATACCAGCTTTTGAGGAAGCTTAGACTGTCCTGATGAATGTGGCTTTATGAAAGTTAGGCTACTGAAACCGGTCGACAGTATTTGTTACATCTAAAAAGGCACCAATTTGCCTATTTTTTAGCTTGAACAAACCGTTTTATATTGTCCTACTTCCGTTAGTAAAAATAAGCCCTGCATGGGAAGCGGTGACTGTATCGTCTTTGTGTTGTTGGAATAGGAATGTATCCTCTTCCTGTATGTTTGTGTCATTTTAACCCTAGCAACCCAGGGTCAGTGGGACAATCAATGGGTTATTAAAGGATTGTCTATCCCATTAGATGCCACACTGGTTTTCTAAAAAGGAAGAATGTATCCTTTTTACCTTCCCTGGTGTGCTTCTTCTTTTACTCGTAGTCTCTTCCGATTTCAACTAATGAGTGCACAGTAGGCAGGGATAGTACCTCTTTTTCGCTCTATCCTTCTGTCTTCCGCCACAGCCTAGTTTCTCACTCTATTAATAATCAGAGTCCACACCACAGTTACTCTTGAGTTTGGTTTTATCAACTGGACCTGTCTTGGGTCTTTTTCGGCTGCTAATAGCCCATAACACAGATGTGTGTTGCCTACTCTTTTTGTGTGAATGTTATCTACTAAGGGCAATACCCTGTCAACTTTGTAGATTTTGCCCTATTGTTTGGTTAAAAGCCCAGTTAGAGCCGCCACATGCCTTTTAGCTAAATAAGCAGGGATGGGGTCATAGTTGTGCTTAGTGGCCTTTAGTTTAGACATGAGATTGGAGACTCTTTCCAAATCCACAGGGCTAAAGGTGAACTTTGGGCACATCATATCTTCCTTGCCAGTCATCTTGTTATTTGGCATAGTCATTTGCTGAGTAAAAGATTGTAGGTCAATTGTGTTCCTATCTGATCAATTTTATCCGTGAGAAAGATTTTAAATTTGTTTACTAGGCACATCGATGGCGAGAGATGGGGAATTGTGCATGAGGAAAATTATATTTTTTTTACAGCTATGAATAAATCTTATTGCCTATTCTGAGCTTTTGGAAAGATGAGATTTAGCTAGGACAATTGGCTTCCTCTACACTTTTAATGCTGTTTTTGCCTCTGGAGGATGTACAGGTGACCAGGTATTTAACCATAACGTTTCTTTCCGACGATACTCTTTCCTTAAAATTCCCAATGGTTCTTTGTATGACTGATTATTCCTGCTTCTCGATTTGTTGGTACTTATTATTATTATTTTGAGGAGGCTGACATAACTCAGAACATTTTGAATCATCTGGAGAAACAGTTAATCCATTAAGAAGTTGTGCGCTTGTAATAGTATACCTTAAATGGCATGGATTTTGAAGGCAGCTCTTAGGGAAGTCACTGATAGTTAAATCCCACAACATAAATAACAGACTCATTGCAGAGTTTTGTTGGGAGTTTGGCGTTTTACATTTGTTAAAAAGGTTACCGCTGGATATTGTCAGGTTGCCTGACACCCTGGTTGAAGTAACAATTATTCTCTTATCAAAACTTTCCTAAACATTGATGTGGGTTATACAGTCCACTATGGAGGCAGAATGGGGATAATATTATATTGGTCTTGTGATGGATTGCCACCTGACAAGGGTGTGAAAGCACCTTTTTAATTTGAATTAAATAATACAATTATGTGGGTGATTCTGTTTCTGAAAAGGGAGTTTGCTAATCAAACCCCCCCTCTCATAAAGCTCCATGATAAAATCATAGGGCATGCAGGTGCCTTTGTTGCACCTGTCTCCTGACAACCACAGCACTTGCTCTTCAGTGTTGCAGGGAATGATCAATGGCCACATGTGCATTCCTGTTGCTGCTCTGACCCAAAGTTACTACAGCTCGAGGTGACATTTTACCCGCTTGACCTCTGATTCATAATGTAAAACGTGTTTCCTCGTCAGTCTGTTGGTAGGTTAATCTATATGAATGAGCCACATCAGGTTATGGTATGGTGACTGATAAGGACACACAATCATTGAAGGCGCACCAATCTGATATCATACAAGTGGCAGCTATGTGTGCCCAGACCAGTTATGTGAGAGCAATATATAATAATGGTGGCATGGTTGTCTGCACTGCTCCCAATGAAACAATATCCGGGATGCTTTTTATAACCGAATCCTGTGCTACTTGGAACTAAATGTCAGCAAATATCAGAAATTGCTGTTTGACAGAAACTAGTGTGCAGGGTCTGAATACTTAGAAGCCCAGTAGATAAATACCTGTAACCTCCCTTGTCAGGAACATTTCTATTATGAATATGATATAACTCCAAAAGATGCTCTATATCTTCCTGGCAGTAGCTATGCCCTCACACATGTCCAACTTTGCCAAGAAGACATTTGCTTTCGACTTCTGTCAAGCAGTAAACCTGCTTGAATTAAACAGGGCATCCTCACAAGACTCTATGGTCGGGGTGGAGGCGTTGGCACTCCTTGGCCTCCAAGGGCATTTCCTGGGGTTGCAGACACACTTAACAAATTATTGTTTTGGAGACACTTGCAACATGACACATGTCAGCTTGCAGCAGGCTGGGATACAAATATGGTGTATATTCTAGGTATTATGACACTAAAATGCCACTTATGTTGTTGCTAGCTGCCTGTTTGAGGGCCCGTTTTTGCCTCGATATTTCTAGATTGCCTGAAATGGTCAATTATGACCTGGTAGGCACACTGGAGAGGAGAGAGGGTGGAAATGTTGTGATGCTTATCCATTTTGTAACTGGCTGATAAGCAATAGGAGATGTACACATTAAGTATACTGGAATGTGATGCATGGACAACCATGCTGGAATAGAACCAAAAAACATCAAACCTCTTCTAACGGGCACATCCTTTTTCTGACACGTTCGAACACCCTACCCCTTGTTGTTCTTAATGTACCCCCAACTCATGTACCACACGCACTCCTACACCCATATATGAGTTTGAAACACCCCTGATGCCAAAATGCCACAATATGTTTGCATACAATCCACAGAGTGCATGCTGAATGTTTGACAAGTGTGGAGAAAAACTGGGTGGTAATACACCAAACATATAAAACAAGTCTCTTCAGACAGCAAGTAGATATTGTGGATTTCTCTATATTAATTCATATCATTGACCAGGATAAACGATTAGAGACACCGGGAATCCACAAATTATCGAGTGCAATGAGAGATATGTCACAGCGGCAGGGATCAGAGAGAAAAACATGTTGCGGAATGTATGGGGACAATATGGAACATCCTCTTACATCCTCCTGGAGTGGGTAAAATGGAGGTAAATTAAAGAGGCACAATTAATCCATCGAAGCTGACGCTCATTTTAAGGCACTCGTCTCAAGGGGCATATCTGCAAATATACTAAAGGGCCGCTCTGATGTAGATACACGTTGAAAACAGTCTGAAAAGGGGCATAGATAAATGGAATAGCTGAAGCAACCTGCTTGAGTTCACGTGGCATTGGGTGACTGTTGTCTGCATGACATAATGTCTTTGCCAAACACAATCTGGATTCATGTGAGACTCTCATGGGCGACAGTATTACAAAACCATGCTATGCCCTGCTTGTTTTGAGTGTGAGCTGAGGAAAATGCCATGTACCCTACTCAATCTTAGACTAACATAGGAGTGTGAGTACATTCTCTAATTTCCATGCCATGTCAGCCTACACCCACTCCAATGATCTCATATTAGATTTGTACTGGAAGGATCCAATTAGCTGCTAGGTGTTCTCACCTAAGAGTATTGGGGATATATTGTTCAGATACGTGCCTAACAATCGCCCCTCTACCTCTTCCAACCCTCCTCCTTTATTCTCATCCTCCACCTCTCACTCCTTCTCTCAATTCCCATTGTATTTATTTCTACCAAAAACTTGACAATTCACAAATACAAATTCAATTACAAATCACATATTTTGAATCCATTAATGAATTCATATCAAGTTGCCTTACTAACACATTCAACCTAAAATGTACCTACATACAGTTCATTCAACAGTTTCATTACAATATAAATATACATTCGAATAAAATACAGTTACTGGTAACATTTCATCTTACATTTACCTTTCAATGGGTAACTGTACCATTTAAAACAACATACAATATTCCCAATGTATCTCCATTTTTACGCAATTTCACACCTTTGCTTTAAACTGAGCCTGATTAGATCATTACAATATCACCCACAATTGAGTTTTACATTATTTAACATGCCCAGAGGTATTGTAATGCCCCCGTCCTGACTCTATAAAGTGCAATGTGACCAAACATACGGCCCAAAATTCCTCACTTTTAATTGCATTTAAATCATGGACACATTTTCCCAACGTTGTCATATAGAGTGGTCCCAATCATGAGCATTCAGTTAGTATGTGCTTTAACGACTTAACCGACAGGTTAGTTTGAATAGTACATATACAACAGAATTGGGATTCTGGAGGTGAGTTTCCCCTGCCCCCGTATGTTGCATGCACAGGCAACTGGTTTGTGCGCATCATTAAACGAAATCTGCATACAGCTGGGTCAGGGTAGAGTAATAAATATTGGTGTGGTCGCAGATACTTATGGACCACCTGAGGAACCATAGGATACAAGTGTAACTGGAATAGATGGTTATAATTATTAATCCTGTCCCAATTTAACACTCTGGGCCCCAAGCCACCTGTTACAATGCCAAAATTGGAACATATTTTGGGGTCGGGGTACCAACTTAACTCCAAAAACAAATCATTGACCTGCTCCACAAAAGGGTTCGACCTGGTTTTATTCCCAACCAATAACAGTTGTTCACCAAATATGAACAATAAAGGGCATGTAGGTGACATTAAAGCCTGGGTGAATAGTTCAGAATTTAGATTTAATAAAAGACCTTTTAATGAAGTAGGGCCCAGCTCTAGGTGAATAAACTTGACTGGAGTATTCGGCTGTACCCTTCTGCTAAATCTAGCCATTTTAAGTCCCCGTGGGATAATGCCTCCAGCCCATACAAGATGGACGCACAAAACCGTTGTTTGTATAAGGTGAGCGCACCCCTCAAAGAGAACCCTGCATGGTCAATTACATGTTTCCCAGTCAGGTGCGTAATCTGCTTCGCTCATCTGTATTTAGACTCGACAATGGCATTGTAGTCTCCCTTGCAAGACAGTTCCAAACCTAAATGTTTATAGGAGTGGATGTAGTCAATAGTCTGCATGGTTTCATATCCAACAGAGCACTCTCCATACCATAGTTAGTCCGGAAGTAGTTCTGAAATGTACAGGGGGCCCAGCATACATCCCTGCTTTACCCCCCTGTTAATACATAATGATCTCGATTGGTTCCCACAAATATCAAGACAAATCTGCACTGTGGTGTTCGTATGAAGATCCACCACAATCACTAGCAACCACCCTGAACATCCCCATGTTTTCATTTTTTTCCCCAGAGAGTTGTGCAGTTGATCAAAAGCTGACCTAAAATCAACAAAAGTGATATATATCAAAGGTACATCACCCTTAGTGACCTGAGTAATTATTGAGTCAAGCATTTGCATGTTGTAAATGGTGCTTCACCCTGCACAAAAACTAGTTTGAAAATGATGTAAGATCATATTCGTGGTCACCCACGTGTGCAGGTGCTCCAATACAAATGTGGACAAAAAATTGCATATGATATCAAGGAGAGATAGCAATCGATAATTTCCCAGTATCAAGCGATCACCAGACTTAATTGCCGGGACTAGAACTGATTTACTCCATGATCCAGGTATCATGTGATCCGCACATACACTATGGAATATACTGCATAGTACACTCGACCATAGTTGGACATCACCTTTTAACATGGCAGCAGCCAACCTATTTGGTCCCGGAGCCCTTGAGTTCTTCAAATTCTTAATGTGCTGCCCCACATTTTCTATGCAGAAGTGAAGATTCCACACATGCATTCCTTGTTCAATCACCCTATTTCTAATCTTTGAATCAAACATCCCCCCCTCCATAAAATTGACCCAAATGTCCTCATTAATAGAGCTCAAAATATCCCACTCCACCATGCCTCTTGCCCCAGATTGGGCTTCCCACATCTGTCTATGGTTTCCACTAGTGACTGATATGATATATATATAACGCGCCTATACACAAGTGTTTTAAATCGTGACGAGGCAAGAGAGTGGGAACAGAGGGAAGACAGAGACAGTGATCTTACTAGGCCAGGTGACATTGAGATCGCGCAAGTGCAGGGTAGGGCGGAAAGGGAAAGTGCGGGTATGGGGAGGGGGCAGTGCAGTACATAGGATCAAAAGTAAAGAATATATAGGATAAATAAAAACAGTAGGTAAAAGTGTGGCCAGCTAGTGGCAAGTGCAGGGGTAAGTGCAGACATCAAGTGTCAAGAGCTGGTGGGGACTGTGGGATACACAAACAGCCCCCAAGTGCATGGGTTGCCCAGGAGGCAGTGGAGGTGTGCAGCTGGCGGGGGAGGGGACCTGGGCCCAAGATCAGGGGGTAGTCAGTTGGTCAGTGCAGTTTCAGGAACTGCAACCAACAGCTTCTGCCATTTTACAGTTAAGCCCTGACGACACGTTCTCTTACGCTAGTTATTCTACTGATTTGATAGGCGTCTGGACTCTTTCATTTGTGTAAAATGTGATACAGGTTTCCTTTTTAGGTCCCTAAACTCTTTTCGATAGAGACACTTAGCCTTTAAAATTTCTAAATCAAAAACATATGAGGTTTTCTTTTCATTTGAGGTTATGATTGCCCCCCCTTAACACCAAGGTTTTTCACAAGGGAGGACAGCCAGCCCTCAAATTGATAAGGTGTTACATCAAATAGTAGATGGTAATTACTTTGGACCTGTTCTCGCATTAATGCACAAACTTTAGTAATGTTACTATCATTCCATACCACTTTATTTTTACCATAATTCGTGCTTAAACTCACCGGGCCCCCCATTACCCCCAATGGACTGCTCACCCTTACAGACAAGACAACGCTGCATGATCGGTGACTTCCCTTTTTGCAATACTTAAACAAACTACCCTTTCCAATACCGGACGATTGCCACAAACATAATCAAGGCTAGCTTCCTTTTTACCCAATGACCATGTGGCTCTACCTGGGATGTCCACCTTGGTTCTCCCATTTAGTTACCGATTTCCACTCTCTAAGAAACCAAGCCATGTTATCCACTTCTTGTTAGTCTCCTTTAACAACATTTTAAAATCAGGCTCATTTGATCCACCCGGGACAGGAGAATGAAACGCGGCACATCTTGCATTTAGATCCACACCCAATATGATTAGATCTTTTTCAGTGGCTTTGACCCAATTTGACCCAATTTGTTCCCAAAGCATCAATGCGTACAAAAATATTTTCACTTGAACTACCCCCGTACACATTTATTATCAACACGCAAGTTCCCCCCTCCTGCTCTTTCCAGGAGATTTCCACCACCAACACGTTCTCCTCCTTCTTTAAAGGGGTCATCAGGGTAGCGTTTAACTCTTGTTTCACCCCAATCATAAAACTACCGAACGGCCGTCCCTTAGTACCTTTTTTTCCATACACTGGAATATTATAAAACCATCCAACATGAATGGAACAGTCAACAATGTCTCCTGCAAAAGAAACACATTATGATTGGTTAAGAAAATTAAAGAAGGGCCATCTTGTAGAAAATGTGAGTGACCTCTCGTGTTCCAAGAAGCAGTCTTGTCTCGTGTTCCAAGAAGCAGTCTTTCCTGTGTTCCAAGAAGCAGTACGAATATGTTGTACATACCAGGTATTACCAGGTATATGGACATCTTTAAGACTCGTAAAGAGTATTAACTAATTAAATTGTCAAGGAATTTCAATTACTGATCAAAGAATGAGATCACAGGTTGCAAATGTCTCAAGCTGTCCTGGTCACTTTTGGTTTTAGGTCATTTGCATTCTGAAAGTGTTGTCCGATTCTTGCTTAACTGAACTGTTCAAAACTTCTCAAAACGGTTACTCAATTTGGCGCAAGAAATCCTAGAATACTAGTTTCTGCATTGCCTGAAAGTTCTGTTTTCTTTACTTTCTTTTTTTGGCTACATAGGATTTTGAGCTGTGTGTCACAATAACAGTACCATGTCAGAATGACTAAGACGTTCATATATGTTCTTCCAGTGAGTGTTGAACCATTTTGATTAAGAATCCTGGCCATAAACTGGGGCTAGAAAACAGGATGGGTTGTAAGTATCAATATGTCTAGCATCCATAGTCTAGCAAGTGTTGGTGTATTCGCACCCGGGAAAGGCGGAAAGGCGCTCTGACCAATTAGATTCCATCTTCCCCAGATGCGATTCTGCTTTCACCGCCCGCAGCAGTGAAAAAAAAGCCTGTTCGGGCGGGCCGTTAAATGCCAAGTCCGCCCCAGCGCATCAAAGCTATATTCATTCAGGATTTCTCATGCTGAGGGATCAACAGACAACTCAACACTCTGAAAGAATGGCTCAAAAGGGCTACCTTTAACACAAAACACTGGCAACTGTTTACAGTGCACTGAATGCATTTTTTGTATTTGTATTTTATTCAGCATTTATTAAGCAATATATGCCAAAGCGAATGTAAGAAGGTGGACAACCAAAGAAATCAAAGAAGGAGAATTCTTGCTTGCTTAGGACTGTAGTCTGCCAGCCCGTCTATCTCTTCCCTTGGGATGGAGATCAGATGACGGTCACTCACAGTCATTAGGGTTTCAAATGTCCATTGAACTTCCTTCCTGTATTGTCTGAGTGATTGCTCTGTTGTCGTCATGTCTGGATGCTGTTATCCCAGGTGATCTTTCCTACTTGTCAGGGCTCCAGGAGATATTTGTGAAGTCTCACAAGTGTGTAAAATCAAGCAGCATAACTATCGTAATGTATGAAAGCAGTGATCCCAGAGGCCACTATGAGCATGAGAGGTGCTACAATACCAGCGTTTGCAGGCAAGACTAGGATCTCGATGGCATCACCACTTAGAATCTCTCTCTCTCCCGCTCTCTCTTTCCATCTCTCTCTCTCTCTTACCCTTTTTGTCTTCTCTCAGTCCTAATCTCCTTCTCTACCTTCCCATCTGATCTCCCTTCTCGCCATCTCCAACTCTCTATTAATAATACGCTTTGTGTCAATCCCCCTGTTCCCACTCTCCACATACCGCTCTCTCTCTCTAATTACTCCTGTGTCCCACTCTCATTTTATCACCTGTCCTTTTCCCTTGTCCTTCTCTCATCCTCTCTGCATATCCTCTTTTTATCCCTCATCCTCCCTCGCCCCCTGCCTCCTTTGGTGCATCTATTTCATTGTATCTCCTTCCCTCTGTGTTCTTCTATCTTTGCTTTCCTATATCCCTCAATTATTTTATTCCCTCGTTAGTATCTTTATTCTTACTAACTTTTATTTCTTGCTTTTGCAGTTCTCGCCCTCCTGTCATTTCATTTCTTAAGACACCCAAAAGTACTGGATTGTCAAGTATGAAAGTCAGCAACATGCATGTGCCTCTGCATGTATGGACTCTAATTAAGTTAAAACTGTTAGGATGCTACAGAACGCACTAGACATGAACTCCATTGATAATATAGTACCAGCCAAGTAAGACATGCATGATTACTCTGTGGATTAAAAAGGGTAAACACACAATAGGTAGCCATGTGCATTATTCTACTGCAGACCTTTTCTGCCCATATTTTCGCAAAATGTTCAAGCTTGCACCAACAGTGGTTTTACAGGTTTAATTCCCTCTCAAATTCCACCATCAATTTACAGAACACAAATAAGTGAATGCACCATAAATGCAACATTCGTGAGATACATACACAATAAGAAGGCAAATGTTCTACAGACCCATTTTGGAACTGTGTATTGCTGACATGGAAGGGCTCCAAATATTGTATGATTCAGGATGCCATGTCCAGTCCGATCTTTCCAAAACAAGAGGCCATTGATGGTAGTAGTACGGGCCATTACAACGGAAGTCAACATCATTTGGGAGGGACAAGTGTCCCAAAAAAGGCCAACAAAATGTTCCCGCACTCTTCCCCGACTGGTTCTCTCTTCTTTGCTAAGGTGTTTGGGGTAGTGGTTCGTGGAGGTTTTCATTGAGAACAAACAGTGAGAATTTGTTTCTGGCAATAATTTGCTTCTGAATTCAATATCATATCCCTTAACATCTACCATTTCAAACACACACACACGCACGCACGCGCGCACACACACACACACACACTGTATTGTTACTGTATGCAAGCTGTCCTAATTTCCTAACACTATCGAGAACATAGATTTGCATTAAATGCTAAAAGATTCCCAACATGTCCTAAACAGAGTTGTCCCTGCTCCCATTTCCGTTTCTTTGTGTGCAGCCATGCAGATGCAAATCCATCTTAGATCTTTAGACATCAGTTTGGCATTGGTCCCACCCGTTAGACTGTACATTATGCTCATGCATAGACTGTGCTTTGTTTGGCTAATCTTGCTCTCTGGCCTGTAAAGCATAGCCTACAGAGCACAAGTGGTAACCAACGAAAAACATAACAACAAAAATGCATAATATAACCATCCCTACTATAATAAGCATGGCACAGATAAAAGAGGATAATAGCTTGATTAGGGTAGACAGGCTGTTAAGGAGAATTCTCCAAACCGGCTAATTTCCCTCAGCAGCCTTGCTGGATTACTAGGATTTTTTTTTTTTGCCTGATAAGAGTGTGAGCCTTTTTTCCCACTCTTACATGTGTTTTGCTGTGTGTGTTTAACATTTTCTTGTGTTCATAGACTGTGGAGCCTCACCTACTCCGTAGGCATCATCTTTTTGCTGTGTGTTACACAGCACCTTCAGTGCAGTGACACAGGGTTGTCTTTTAGACTTCCCAACTTAGACTCCATTTTCTGGGACTGACTACTGTCTCCCAGAGCATGTAAAGTTGCCATTAACTTTATTAGTCTTTTAGATCCACAGACCCAGTACAAACTATCTTACATAGAGTACTGGAAAGGGTTAATACTTATCCCTTTTTATCTGTTTCTCTTGGTGCATTGTTTTGCTCCCTTTTCATCAAGACTTGGCTGGTGGCATTGGTAACTACTCTATTTTTCCTACCACGGTTATCTTAAATAACCCTAGTAGTGTTTTTGGCTATCTTGGTAGCCTCAAACTTAAACCCGTTAGACCATATACGTTTTTATACGGTTCCGGCTGGGTTTATTCGTCATTTCTTTTTGAAAATGTCTTTTGCGTGTTTTACTCCATGCGCCAAACCAGGTATGGTTCCTTTGTTCACTGTCTTTTCACGGGCTTCTACACATAAGCCCTCCTTAGGCACCTGAAAGTCTGGGTAGGCAGGATGTGAGGTAGGGGTTTTATGACCCCTGCCATGGGTTCCTTGGTAAGTCGCACTCCTGTTTGATTGGCTAGGTGACTGTCCCGCCAGGACAGCCACCCTGCTGTGTGATTGACAGCCAGGCTGTTTGAATGGGGGAAAACTGAATAAAAAGCAGGTCTCTGGGATTGGAAAGGCAGAGTCACCACTGGAATGAAAGAACCGATGAGGAGCTGATGGAAGAGGACCCCTACAACAACTGAACTGCCCGGTGAAGCCCTGCTGCAGGTCCGAATCTTCAGACTCCAATAACAGAGAAGATCTACCAGGAATCTTCTTCCCCTGAGCTGGTGGGACCAACCAGTTTGCCCAAACTGCAAGCCAGGACTCCCTCCTCTGGTTGAATTTTCTGTACAGAACTAAAGTGAACCGGATAGCCAGGAAGGTCGGACCCTGCTTGGGTTTTAAGGAGCACACCTTTTATTCGTTGCTTTGCTCTGCTGCTGGTTTCTTCCCTTGGCAGTGCAGGACACTCCAGTCTTCTTACTTCATGTCAGTCCGACAGTCGCTTCAGGAACCGTGAGCCTGCAGGAACTGCAAGGAACATCCACCTCAGCTACAGCTTCTTCTTCATTTAAAGGTACTGTGCAAATCGGTTGTTCGCTTCGTCCAGCCGCAGTGAAGGTGTGTGAAACCTTTCGTCAATTTGAGGGCTTGTCCTTCTCTACTCTTTAAACTAACTTTTCTGCCGACCAACTTCATCCGGAACTCTTGGCAAAGACTTAACCGCAAACTACCCTGAACTGTGTGATCTTGAGCAAAAGACTTTTATCCTATTGACTTTGGCCCTAAGCCTTTCTGGTTTGATTCCATCACTGTAGTTCCTCTTTCTAGATTGCCCTGTTTACTTACCTATTGGTGCTGCTCAATTTTGGTATAACTTTGTTTTTCCCTTCCTTTTTAAATTGCTGGAGTGCCATTTTGCTCACACTTCGTTTTGAGTTTAGCTTGTCCAGAATCTATTGGCAGTGGTGTGGTGTATTCAGAGTGTGATTTTTCAACTGCTTTACTTTAGTGAAAAGTTGTAGAACTGATGTGTAAATAATTGTATATTCTTTTACTCAGAAACCTGTCCTTTGTGTAACTATTGATACTGCTCACTTGCTCTTGAGATAAGTCTGGCTGCTCAGCCATCGCTACCACTTTACTGTGTGGTATAGGCTTGAACCAAAGGTGAATTTGTACCGTCACTTGTAGTCCTATTTGTGTGTGGTGTTCCCAAATTATACTGCATTTAATTCTGCCTCACACAGGCAACTTACAAAGTAGAGGGCTCCCCAATAAACCATGCTGACATCCATCGATGCCAATACTATGTACATCAAACTGTGGAAGAATAATAAGCTTGACATTTGTATTCAAAGTACTGTGCAGGTGTAGAGAGACACAGACAGTGCTACATAATAAAACTGGTAGCTCAGATCTATCAACTTCTCACATGGCAGGTTTGAGTCCATAGCATATATAGATCTAATTTTTATTTTGCATTCCAGGCTTATAATCCAGCATTTTTAATAGGAATAGCTGAAAGAGACGTACCCGATGGCATGGAAAATGAGAGTGTATGTGATACACATGAATCCATTTCCTATCAGTGCCCATCATTGACGTCTATTTAGGTGCAACCTACGCTGGCACCAGAACATAAAAAAGCAAACCGGGCAGAGCATAACATATCAATCAAGACACGCATTTCATGCTGCAACGCAGAGACAGTGACATGTTTTTTCCATTATAGAATGACATGATACCAGACACTCTTACTATAAAGATGCACAGAGGCCCTCTGACTCAACACACTAAACAGAGGGCCCATCTGCCAAGCCCCCTCTCCCCTTTGCTGCTGATGTCACCACTCCAACTGGACCTTCAGCCATTCAGACAAACCCTGTAGCTGACACAACAATGACTGACCCAAACTCAACACCAGACAAACAAAAAGGTCAATTGAGAGGCAACACTAGCAGTGCACCACCACCGAGAGGGCCAAAAACAGTCTAACTTTAGCCAAGCTAAATGTAGATTGTGGCACGAAATGTACAGCTTCATATTATGTTGCTGTACGATGGTGGTAAATGTAACATGCAACAGAAGGCCTTGGAAGAAATGCACATGGAATTCTGCACACAAACCCAGGTCCGTTGGAGTGCTGTGCAACAATACCTGCCTGTCAAGTGTGGGATAGTGATGAGGGGCAACTGCAGCTCCTAAACCAACAGAGGTTCACAGACTTTGTTTGAATTCATTGAATAAGAAGACATCGTTACCAATGTCGTTTCTAGAGAACAGGCGTCCATAGAAGCAAACGGCTACATGATGAACAGGGAACGTCTCAATACGCATGTCTTCCACAGGGTTGCAATTAAACCCTATTCATCCATGGGGATCGGTATGTCATTGCAGCAGTACTGGACCATGGGGGTGGTATCTAAAACCAGATGAATGGGTGGTTTTGTCAGATACACCCTTCAAGAGGCTGTGTTTGACCCTTGCTGAATGTCTATGCCTTGATGTGCCATTGTGTGTCTGATCATCAAGTCACACGCACCCATGCATTCATCTTACATATGAACAAGTCCTGCTGCCCCTTAAATGCATCATGCAAGGATGGTAATTGTATTCTTGGAGTGGCTGTTTTGCCATTCCCTCTCAGCTGATCTGCTCCTTGAGTGCGAGATATTCTTCTACTTGCTTGTTTGGCCTGTGCTTCACAACCTTTAACCTCTTTCCAACCACCGCTGAACTAGCGCTTGCATGACCTCAATCCCTGAATAAATGCACTTGGCGGAATGCACTTGGGAGATCTGCTAAGCAGCAACCCTAACACAACAAGTGCAAGAGAAGTTTTGGTAGCAGGCGTCCTGAATGATGGTGCTGAGTTGAACATCGACATTGAGACTGCATCACTGATGGGGACGACGTTACTGTGAGTGGGCAGATGGGTCACAGTGGGTCACAGTTTTATGTCTCACACTGAAATAAAAGACAACAACACAGGCCATGAAGAAGGAGTACGTTGGGCTTACCAGGACTTCTATAATGGGCCATGCGGGTTTGTGGTGTAGTTTGCAATGGGAGACCTAGATTTAGAAGTGAAAGCTGCTGGAGTTGGACCTCATTATGGCAATATTGATGCTGTGAGGGACTGGCATCCAATATGCAGGATGAAATCCCATTAATAATTGTAATGAGGAGTTCACATCAGGGTTCACATCAGGAAGATAGAGTCTGAGACAGGCGATTATATCTAGTGGGCCAACACATTTTGTAGTGCAGATACATTCTGGCCATAATCTACATGACATATAGGAAGAAAGGGACTCATTCAAGGAACCAGAGTACCGGGAACAGCCCTTTCTGTTTGACGTCCGTCTATTGAATAAAGGTAAGTTGCTAAGGTGCTTTAGGAGCACTATAGTAAGACAAATATTGTAAAGGTCATGATATCTACTGTGGCATCAGTGTTTATCTGACAGACACATCTGGGTAATATCCCCAAGAGATACAGGAAGGAAGGGATAACAGTAGGATGCCTAACCTTTAACACACTTAGTAGGTGAGAACACATGCATATATGCTCAAAGATGTTGGCCCTCTATGACTATTACCTTATTGAAGGCCTGTTGGATTGTATGCGTGTTTTTGTTTCAGAGAAGCATTGTGGTAAAGCATCAAATCACACTAAATAATGATGGGGATGTTTGGAAAGCACCAAAAGAAGATAGTGACCAAAGACATCAAATCCAGGAACACATCCATGCAGATATGTAACATCACTCTGTGTGAGAAGAGGTTTAAAGAATGACTAAGGAACTAAGATATGGTTCGTTATTTTTGTTTAGGAAAACGCCAGGAAGATTTAGACCAGCTGGTCAAGTGGCACAGCGAGTAGAGCGCTCGCTTTGACATCCGTGCAGAGCCTGTTAACGCAGGTTCGAATCCCGGCAGGGCCAAACTCAGCCTTTCATCCTTCCGAGGTCGATAAATGAGCACCACACACCGTGGGTAATAATAAGCAGCGCTCGGATACCTGAGGGTTTGTAGCGCTATATAAAAGCCTAATTATTATTATTATTATTATTATTAGAATACACAAAGAAACACTAGCTCGGTTTTAGTTGATCTTTCACACACAAAATCCTGAGTACAGCCCCTGAAGAATGTCCAGCATTGTGTAGGCCATTGGAATAGAAACATGTCCATGTAGGGCTTGGAGAAAAATGCAAAGCGCTAACGCTGATTAGTCGGGTCATCTCTGACCTTTTTTATGTTATGTGTTTTGAGTTAAGAATTGTATTGTTTTTACATATTGCTGTAAATGTTCTGTTGACGTGGTGTTTTATTACATCTGAAAAGTTTCAAGATGAACGTCTTAATAAAATGTTGATACATTTTTTGTCTATTGATTATAGGTTAGGTCTATTATTTCAGGACCATTTAACCTTGTGTCGTGTAGTTTCCCGGGTAATAAATGTATCAGCTCAAATCCCTCCTAAAAAAACACAGCTTGCCCTCAGCCAGAGCTAACCAAGAGAGAAGAGGTAGGTATCCCTGTTGGGCTATGTCTGTTTCATCTTTATAATTGTGAGCAGAACAGGTTTAGTAGTAGTGTGGAGCTGAGTAGGAACTTAAGCCACTATTCCGCCTTGTACTCATGCAGAGTAATGTCATTTCATCACATGACCAAAGGAAGGCAATAGGTGATTACTGTTTTCTCTGAAAAGGTGAAATTTGATTCTCAGTATATTTTAAAAATCCTGAAAAACAATTGAATGTATGATTTCCATGAACACTGTGGAGTCATGTGACACTTCAGGGTTCTGAATTGTACTAATCTGCTTCAAGAAAGGGGTTATAATGACATGACATATGTACCGTTTTCAACCGATAGATATTAGGACAGGTTTCCTTCAAAATATTTCGGGGGAAGTACACACTCTGTTTTTATTTTATTTATTTGATTGCGCTCCGTAGGAAGCAATGGAATTGGTAAAATGTGGGTAGTGATTGATTTTTTTACTAAACTGTGAATAGGTGAAAATGCTCGGCACAGGAATTATCCTATTTTAGATCGTCTTTTTGTAAAAATGTGCCTTTGTTTTGGAAACAATGTTTTTTTCCTAGATAAGAAAAGCGATTAAAATTAAATAAACAGGAGGCCTTTTATTAAGGCTATTTTTCTATAATTGCAAAGTCACCTTTCAAAGAGCTTTCACGTGCACATTTCTAAATAAACGGCGAATGCTGGTAACGTGAGGTTTGGAGAAGGTATTATTTATTCTTTGTGAGTGTCTGGCAAGATCTGAAAAAAAGACAACCACATTATCAGACTAAAAATCGATCAGTCACACAAAGCATGACACTTGCGTGCACCGGTCATGACATTGCGGTCAGTGAAACAGCGACAGCCGTGTCATGTATCGCTCAGTGGATCCAGCGCGGAATTATAATACCTGTTTGTGGTCTGGATGACCTGAATGCCATGACCTTCTGCCTGTCTGTTATATTGTGTGTATGCTCGGTGATGGCATACTTTCAACGCATCTGAAGCTTGGCAGATCGATATCGGTGGATCTTTACGCATACTCGAGCTTTAAGCCTATTTCATTTGTAAACTTTGCTTATTTTCTTTAAATCAGACGTATTTTCTGTACAGTTAAAATTGCATTTCTTGTATTTCCTTTTTTTTGTTGGCTCTCCTTGTCATGGCATTCTCCTGTGAACCGCTGTAATACAAGTGACTAGTTATCTTGTATTGCGAACCGCAAGGTGGCAGTAGAGGGCTTTGGATCAAAGTATGAACAGTTTGAGCAGTAACTTACTTGCTAGCAATTCAGGCTATATCCGCGCAGACTACCTAGGCTAACTATTTTTGGAATGTGGCATGGGACATTTTACTGTCTTATTTTAAAAATAATGTGTTTTATCATTATTTGGCGCGTACAAATCGGACATAAAAACGCGTTCAATTGCACGGCAATGACATCAGCTAAAAGCACTAACGAAAGTCATATTTTTCTGTTTTTTTCATGGACACAAAATAGCCTGCTGACTTTATTATTGAAATTGCGGCCGTTTTGCAAAGTACACATTCTTCCGTTTGCCCTGAAGTAATCGCAATGCGGCGTTACATAACGCGCCACAATGCGCGTTTGTGCAATGGCAATTACGAGACGGCTAATTCTGCGGTACAGGGGAGCATTTCCATAGTTCGCGACCCTCGTTTGCATGGAGGAGTGTACCATTTACAGGAGTGAATCAACATTGTCCGTATGCATGCTTCATATTAAGAATGCAGGCTAAAGATTGATGAGGTGGCCCTGGTGGTTGCCCTCTGACAGAGGCCTCCAGACAAGTGCTGCCGCAGTGTGGCGGTACACGGGCAGATCTTTGAGAAAGGCATGGGTGCGTCATATGCTATGCCTTGCATGCTCTTGAGCCGTGTGGATGCATTACTGCCAAATCGCTTAACAATTAGACACAACATGGCCTGTGGGTACTAAGTCCCCCTGGGCAACAGTGAAAGGGGTACTGTGCCTCCAAGATTACAGCCCCCTCCATCTCCAAACCCCTCAAACCATGTACCTACCCCCTCCAAACCCCTTCCATCTACCGCCACTCCACAACTCCCTCAAATGAGCCTACACCTCATGTTCACGGTTTATCTACTAGCCTCAATGCCCTACACCCATAGCGGCCTATGGAAACTGAGAAGGAACTAACTACCAGCAGTTCCCTTACTCATTTCCGTGGCAGCATAGATTTTCTTAGTTTATTTTGTTTTTGTGAAATGGCCAACACTCTCTATACACTCTGAATTACATCTAGCAAGGGCATATTTGTACCTGTGCCACTTTTCATGACTACTTTCCGATGTAGTAGGGAAGGCTCCTTGGAGCACAGAAAACCCCTGATTGGTCTTCTCGTCTGTACATTCCGCATCCCTAAAGAAAAATTCAAAGAGGAACAGAAGTCCCCCTGAAGAACCTCCCTGCACATGTTTAGACTCCTGTCCCAGTTCATGTAAGCTAGGCAAAAGAAATTGGGTCTCATCATTATTAATTTGGTGGTGATTTCTGTGGAAATATCACCCATGAGGCACTATTACTGCCTGTTTCACCGCTATTAAATCATGGATGTCCCCTCACTTCCTCACTCTTAACGCGGCGAAAACGGAGGTCTTGTTTTTTCCGGCTAACGCTCTTTCTCCCCATCCCTTACCCCAGTTCATATCTTTTCCTCCTTCTAGCCTTGCAATTTCCACTTCTGCTCGTAATCTTGGTCTTCACTTTGGCTCTAAACGTTCTTTCTCTCATCATATTTCTCTCACCTCTCGCTTCCACTTGCACAATATATGGAAAGCTTGCCCTTTTCTCACTTTCCAGGCATATAAACTTCTAATATCCTCACTGATCTCCTTGCGGCTTTTACATTTTCCACTACTCTCTTTGTCCTCCTATGTTCCCATCTTGCCCCTCTCAAATCAGTCTTTAATTCTTCTATTTGTTTATTATGTCTTCTCCCCTACCGTGACTCTATTTCATCCACTCTTGATACACTTGGCTGGCTTCCTTTTCACACACAAATCAAATTTCACTTTCTCTGCCTCGTCTTCAAATCTCTATATAGACTTGCTTCTAGATACCTTGCTGTCCTGGTATCCTTCTATATCCCTACTCGTTCTCTTCGGTCTTTTTTCCTTTTCAGACTCGTGGTCCCTCGTCCTCCATGTGCTCAGTCCAGCTTTCGTTATTTTCAACTTCTTGCTCCTTTTCATTGGAATGCTCTTCCTCTCTCACTTCACTCTATTACCTCCTATTCTCTGTTTCGTGCATCCCTGAAAACATATCTTCTTCAATATCCCTGATTTAATGCAGCCTGGACTTCACAACTTAATTGTTTAAGCACTTTTATTGTACTGCACCCTCTTTTATAATGTAAAGCACTTTGGATTACAAATAACATACAAAATACCCAATTCTATTACTTTAACCACCACTTGTAATCAATGTGTTTGCATCAGCCAGAAAACAAGTCACAAAAAGCAATGTTAATCCTGATTCTTGGAGTCTATAGGACTCCATGGGGATTTTGGAGGAATTACAATAGGTGGTATTCTGCTCAAGGTAATTCCTCCAATTTCCAGAGGTTAAGTGGCAGAAAAGAAGTGAAGAGGCAGATTACACTTTACTTCCTAATTTGGGATTTGGCAATGCAGAAAAGCAGCACTAAATTATTGCTATTTTACGGCAGTTGTGTTGTAAGTAATTTTGTCATAAGAGGAAAGGTGGCGTTGATTATTAATTATTTTTTTTTTTTTTATTTGTTATTTGGACGTCATAGTAGTGTGTAAGGGAGCTCCTCACTGTTGCTTATTTTCTGACTGAGGAAAAGTTACGTCATTTGTACTTGAAGTGTTGTGGAACCTTTGCGAGAGATAAAAGGCTGTACCCTGTGTAGAGAAAAATGTGGGGATCTCCTCGGTAGACAGCACAGCATAGATTTAGAGATATTATGTGTCAGCCCAATGAGTGCTTGCCAAATCTGCTTCATAGTATTGAATTGTATGTGAGTGTTATTTGTAGAAGGAGCATATTTGGGTTAGGAGTCTGGATGTAGGTTTGGGTATGAGAGGATGATGTGGATTGGATGAGAAGTGTGGAGTTGCAGGGAGTAAAACGTCAGTGGTATGATGTGTTGAGGTGTTTTGCATTTGTGCTATATTAGAAAAAATATTTGAACCTTGTAAAAGTGAAAATTATGAGTGACATTTTTCAAAAGTGGGGTCTCAATTAACAATGGGGAGCACACGACTCTTGTTAGAGCAGCGTCGGAGGACAGCAAAAGGGAGGTGATGGGCTGATTGAAATAATGGAGACTCCCTTGGAGCACTGGTGTACAAAACTGCCACAATACCGGTAGGGATTTGTCAAAGACACTCTTGAATAGAACCGTGAAGACGGCAGTTGCGAGTACCGCAAAGGTGCAAAGGCATTACAGCCACAGGCACAGTTTCTCCTCTTGCAGAAGGGTCAAGGAGGACACCAGTAAATACCTTGGGC
Source organism: Ambystoma mexicanum (assembly GCF_040938575.1). Classification (NCBI taxonomy): domain Eukaryota; kingdom Metazoa; phylum Chordata; class Amphibia; order Caudata; family Ambystomatidae; genus Ambystoma; species Ambystoma mexicanum. The sequence continues at coordinate 1,048,060,664 of NC_090924.1, forward strand.
CTGCATGGGCAGGGACAACTTGATGTACATCCCTCACAGAATAGGGTGGCAAGTGGATTTATGCCTCAGAAAAGGAAATGGCATGGATTACCCTGGCGGTAGGCAATACAAAGAGTTTATTTGGGCAATCAGGCAAACAAAATTTGGAACAGGCAGTATATCATGGTGTGACCCTAAGTAGCAATGCACACAAAGGCCTGCTGTTTAATAATTTCAGAGCACAAGTGTGGAAGGTATTGCAGACAATTTATCCAGACACCTCGGGCATGAGGGCTATGACGTGATGATGAAGACCCTGAACAATACATGCAACAAATACAAGCGATGTGGATGCTAGAAACACGACATGCATGGGATGCAAATATTCCTGTATTTCACCAGGGAGGGGGGAGTACTCATGGGGCGGTCCAGCCACAAGCATCTATAGCAGTTGCACAGCCACCATTACCTGCTGGATATTGCCAACCACAAGATTATTATCCCCAAGCTGGGGGATGCTCAACCAGGAGGGTTCCCACAACAGGGATGTTATTACTCAGAGTGGGAATGGTCAGCTGGGTGGATATCATCAACAAGGGAGGCAGTATTCACCAAGAGGAAGGGAGAAGGTATACGGTGGGCCAAGACCAAGGACTATGGGGCCATATATTCTTTGTGGTCAGATGGGACACTATGCATGGGAATGTAGGAACGTGCTGCAGATAACTTATTGTTATGTTGGGCCTCCAGTGTACCAGACCAACATGCAGAACCCACAGGCTGAGATGCAAATACCACAGCAACAGATACAGCCCATGCGGATACAATCACCATTTTTGGGAATGCCTAAACTGATGTTTCCAAGGTACCATAGAAAGTTACACAACCACAGCAGGCGGCCCAGCAGTCACAATCATATGCCCTACAGGCCCAGGCACAACCACATGCACCAACACAGCTGTAGGACAGCAACTTGTTAGCTCAGAATGTAGTACACCTCTACATGGGGGCTGCACTGTTCAGAGGGAACTCCTTTCCATTTCCGGGTTCCAGTATGAATACCTACTAGGCAAGCCCACTGGGAGCACTGATGTGTACAGTCCTTTCAGTAACTGCCGACCCCGAGGAGGATCCGAGGTAGCATTTTTTCTTGTTTTTGGTTGACACAGTAGCTACTAAGTCCTGCATTAAGGAGGGTACCTTTCCCCTGACAGACAAAGTAATTGCAATGGAGGGATTCTCTGGTGCTATAGTAACAGTTCTATAACTGAAGAGTTGCTTCTTACCATAGGCATACAACAAATTATAGGACCCTTGTTATAGTCAAAGGTCATGCCCATCAATATATCAGGCAGAGACATTATGAGGAGAGTGAACATGACTATTTCATTCACAGAGAAGGGCATTGTGTGTTCGACACCAAGTATTTATTACATGCTGGTTCTAGCACTGATACAAGCATTGTGTGCGTACACCACTCTGCTAGGTGTACCATTGCACCTATAGCTATGTTTGTATGGAGTAAACATTTTGTTAGGCTAGGTGCCATGGATGAAGGATCATACGTTTTGACTGCATGCAGAATTTGTATTCTTCAAGCATCAGTACAGACGGAAATAGTGTTGGTACTGCCATCACCATACACTTTGACAAAGCACTCATGAAGAAGGACATGGTAGGGTGTCCAGTCATTTGGTCGACTGTGATGCCGGAAATGCATCTGAGGGACAGGGCCTCTGAATCCTTGTCCTTTTTCTGTTTTTACCGTGTGTTCTGTCATGTTTTCTGCCCAGGAGTCCATGAGGGACTCCTGGCAGTGCAGCTCTCTTTTGGTTTGGTGAACAGACCCATGGGATACCCTTATGGCACCCATGGGTAGGGGTACAACCCTGTGCCCCTAGTGTATGTTTTTGGGCACCTGTGGGTGGCCCACAGAGCAGGGTATGGGCTGGTGGCAGCTCCATGCTGAATTTGACAGGTGCTCTGGGTGTCCTCCATTTTGGGATACCCAGGCCCTGCCATTGGAATCAGTTGATTCCTGATAGGAAACAAGATGGCCCCTGTGGCCTCTTGCTTTCTATTGCCTGTTATCTTGTTTTTCCCAAAGTCCTGGGAAGCCCTGACTCTGTCCCTTCCCCCTGACTGGCTGTTGGGTGGAAGTTCCATATATGGTGTTGTTGTGAAGGCCCAGCTAGACTGACTGGAGCCTTCCCTTTGACTGTATGTTGTGGGTACCTCCTGTGGGTGGGACCTGGGTGAATGGAGTGTGTGACCAATATACACTTCTTGTTGTGGTTGTCTGGTTTCTGGCATGAGAGACAAAGACTGAGACAGCCCTGCCCGAAACTGGCCTGAATGCAGTGTGTAATGTTGAATGGCTGGGTACTTGTCCCAATCCACATTCCTTGTTGTGAGTGTCTGAAAGGGAGGAGTGTGGCCTGAATGCACTGTGTGCCTGATTGGCTGACTGACTGCATGAATGCCCTTCTGTGTGATTGGCTGCTGTGTGTGTGCCAGCAGTGTGGATGAGAGACAGAATAGTATATCTGGGGACCTCTCACCACTGGAAATGGTTCAGAAGCATTCAGAAGCTGAGTCTCCACTCAAGAGTAACTGGATTTGCTGATCCTCGACGTCCAACTGGAAGAAGAAGACTTGCTGTGGCATTTGCTTCGACAGAAACTGAAGGTTGTCGACATCGTCGAGGACTGACCCGAGAGAGGACCTGGCTAGGCGCCCTCTTCCCGTGCTCCGAGGGACCATCGAGCACCGCTGAATCTTCGCCGAAGCGCCCTGGAAGTCAGACCCTCGAAAGGCTGCCGACCCGAGACGGGACCGCCGAGGAGATCGAAGTGAAGCACCCGGACCTCGACGCTGTCGAAGTCCATTGCCGTCGACCAGGGTTCGCAGGTCTGTGTAACCGCTGGAGGCCCGTCGAAGTTGTGTTGCCCAGCCGTGGGAACCACTTGACGCCGTGCCGCCGACGACCGGAGCCGTCCGCTCCTTGCCTAAGAACATTTGACTCGAAGGACTCCCTCGTCCGCACCGTCGACCGCTTTTGCCCTGCCGGAGAAAGTCGAGGACGACCAACGCGCCGAGGAGAATCCGCCGGTGGGTTTCCCGCCACCTCACGATCCCAAAGACTCGAGCGACTCGACGCCCTTGCTGGGCTCCCGTCTCTACAATCTTTGCGGTCCAGAACTATTGTCATCGAGGTGCCCCGCACACCTCCGCCTTGCAGGACGCCGACGCCCCAACGCCGACGAGCACCGCTCGGACGAAGCTGCCGCCTCTTCGACATCGTTCTACCTCGTTTGTCGACGGACGTTCGACGCCCCGTGCCTCCCGCTTGAAAGGGAAGGCATTCAAGAAGGGCCGTCGATTCCCCGTCGCCGAACCCCGAGGTCTTCGACGTTTCTCGACGCCTCTCGACGATCCGTGACTCCTGCTTAAAAGGGGGTCATTCAAGAAGGATCTGTCGACGCCTCTTCGAAGAACTCGACTCCACCAGGTACATTGGGGGGGTAAAAACATTGTAGGAGAGAATAAGACTGCTGAACAATATATGGACTGGGCTTGTGTCATATCCCTTTATTTTACAGGTTGCCCAGGTGGGGGGATCTCCACACAGAACTGTGTCCAGTAGCTAGGGCCAGTATTCTGCCTATTGTTTCAACCATCTTTTATCTCTCCTCTCTCTATTGCTGGTTTCCTTCTTATTGATCTGTGTGCCATTTTTACAGTATTGTGAATGCACTTTAATGAGGTCTAATATTAGTGGTACCACTTTAGAATTGTAGATATTTATCATTATTGGTTTTCCTGAGCACAAAGTGCGTTGTTGTGATAAGTGTACATAACCCTTGAATATTAATTATATAAAGACTGTGTTTTCAGTAATACAGTGTGTGGACATTCCTTTGTGGGGGGCTTGGGGATACACTGTACTTAAGAACCAGCCTGCATCACCTCCTGAGAAGCTAGGCCTTGATTGCTCGCCCATTGCTACCGTATTAGAGAATCTTGGCTGGGGTCCTCTGTGCCTCTCCTCTACCATATAGAGAGCGGAAGTACAGACCCCCCCACCGGTCTTGACAAGCTGGTGGCAGCGGTGGGATGCTTATGGTTTTAAGACTCAGTGTATAACCGTGCCACTTACAAAATATCCGCACTTTATTAGATTAAGGTTTGGGTGTGTACCAAATAACTGCATTACAAGCAATGGAGTCCATTGCAAATGGTAAATTGACTCGGATGAGCTTAGAGGCTCTCCAGAGTGCTTGTGAAGCCAGGGAGTTAGACTTTGTGGATAAGTCTAGGGCTGAGCTGATAGCTGCCCTGGTGGATTACCAGACTGATGGTGAAACCCTTGATGAAGGGGGGGATGCAACCAGTGAGGACTCTGCCCCTGGGGTTGTCGCTGAATCTGTTTCTGGGAATGCCACCATTCCTGCTGCCTCTGTTCCAAACCCCAGCAATTCCATGGAACTTGAGTTATTAAGGATGAAATTGGCCTTTGAATATCGCAAGTTGGAAATAGAAGCTGAGCTTAAGAAAGAGGAGCTGGCACAGCAAGTGGAACTCAAGAATAGGGATCTTGCGCTCAAAGACAAGGACACTGAATGTCAGAGAATCCAGCTAGAGAGAGCTAGAGTGGAGACTTCAGCTAGACCAATTGAGAGTGGCAGGTCCCCAGCCACCAAGTTTATGAAAGATTTGGTTGGTGTGTTTGTGGAGGGTTCAGATATCCTCCAATGGATCGAAGCGTTTGAAATGGCTTGTGCAATTCATGATGTAGATAAAAGAGATTGGGCTAAGTGTTTGTTAAGCAGAGTGCCTCAAACTGGATATGACTGTATTCTGAAGCTGAGTGTGGAAGAAAGGGGTCAGTATGAGTGTATGAAGTCTGCTTTGATTGCCAAGTTTGGCAAGACACCTACCCAATACCTTAAAAGGTTCAGGGAATTTAAGAAAAGAGAGAATGTGTCTTGGGTTGATGGGTGAGTACTGCGCACATGAACATGATGGGGTGGATTGATGGATACAAGGTGAAAACTTTTGTTGAGTTGTCCCACCTCTTGTTTTTTGAGCATTTTTCTGAAGCCTGTTCACCAGAGCTGCGTCAGTATGTGGCTGACCAGAACATTTTGGACCCCTTTAAGCTGGCTAGGTTGGCTGACAAGTGGGTCTCCCACCGGGTGTCCCCTAAGGACTCCAGTGGGAAGGACAAGGACAAAGAAAAGGGGGCCTCTCAGAAAGCTGAGGAGTCCCAAAAGCAGTCACAGTCGGGTAAACCAAAACCTTCCTCTCCTAAGACCCAAAAATCTAGTGGGGATAAGTCCTCTGTGGGTGGGAATAAGAGTAGTGGTCCACCTGCTGCAAAGCAGGTTCCCAGTGGTTCCAGTACCGTACCCCGCACTCCTGGCACTTGTTGGGATTGTGGGGCTCTGGATCACAAAAGGGGTGACCCCAAGTGTAAAGGTAAGGCACTTGGAGTACAGGCTGTCAGCCTGACCTACCCTTACCCCGTGTCTGAGGTGGAGGCCACTGTCCTCCCCTCCTCTACAGGAATCACATTTGGTGCTCCGGTAGAGATTTCCTTAGTGTCCCTTGGGGCCTGGGACCAGTACGCAGAAGTACTGGCAACTATCCCGCAGAACACCCGTAGGTTTTTGAGAAGTGTCCTCTTGAATGGCCAGCCTTCTACTGGTTTGAGAGACACTGGGGCAAGCATGACAGTGGTGGACAGGACCCTGCTCAAGCCAGAGGACTATGTAGGTGCTCCTCTGAGAACCACCAGGTTAGCTGGTGGGCCTCCCAAATTATCGCCTGTAGCCCTAGTCACACTCATGATTGGAGACAAGACAGCAAAGCTTCCTGTCCTGGTTCAGGACAATGTCCCTGCTAACATTCTGTTAGGTAATGATCTAGTAGAGTTGGGGTTGATCTCGGATGGTCTTCCCATGACTGCTGCTGCAGTCACTAGGTCACAGGTGACACCGGGTCTGGCTGTGAGTCAGGTACCCGAGCCAAAGGCGAGGCCTAAGGCAAGAAGAAGGAAGACCAAGAAGGCCACCTCTGTGGAGGGAACACCTTCTCTTCCTGCTGTTCCGACAGCACCCATTGGGATCCATGCTCCGGACGGGCTGGGTCCAGCGGAAAACCCAAACTCAACTCCTGTGGGAGAAGAGACAGAAGACTCTCCTGTGGGAGAGGTTCTCAACCCGGAGGATCATCCCGACCTTCAATGCTTGTTAGCTGAAGGGGGACCCTCCCGGGCAGACTTCTGTAAGGGACAGAGAGAGTGCCACTCTCTCGAGGGCCTGAGGAAACAGGCCCTGTCCCAGGCACAAGGTGAAGTGCCTAGGACATTCAAGATTTATTGGGAGGGTGAGCTCCTTGTTAGTGAGCCCACTAAGCCCGAACCTGGTGCCCGCAAGAGGTTGGTGGTACCCCAGGTTTACAGGCCCTTCCTACTGCAGTTGGCGCATGAGGTGCCCTTGGCTGGTCATCTTGGGACCAAGAAGACTAAGCAGAGGCTCTCTGCCCATTTCTACTGGCCACGGATGGGAGTAGAGGTGGAGTCCCACTGCAGGACCTGCCCAACTTGTCAGTTGTCTGGCAAGACTGGAGGCAGGGTCATTGCCCCACTGCAGCCATTACCAGTGGTTGGCACACCATTTGAGAGGGTGGGCATCGACATCGTCGGTCCCCTTGACCCTCCCACTTCAGGTGGACATCGGTTCATCCTGGTCTTGGTAGATCATGCCACCAGGTACCCTGAGGCAATACCCCTTCGGACTGTTACTGCCAAGGTGGTTGCCAGGGCTCTCCTGGGCATTTTCACCCGTGTTGGATTCCCCAAGGAGGTTGTCTCTGACCGAGGATCCAACTTCATGTCTAGTTACATGAAAACCATGTGGAAAGAGTGCGGGGTAACCTACAAGTTCTCCACCTCTTACCACCCCCAGACCAATGGTCTGGTTGAGAGATTTAACAAAACTCTCAAGGGCATGCTAGGTGCTTTGGAAGAGCCCCTAAGGAGGAAATGGGATCTCCTCCTGCCATGCCTGCTGTTTGCTTACAGAGAGGTACCTCAAGAGGGTGTTGGTTTCAGCCCCTTTGAGTTACTCTTTGGACATCCCGTGAGGGGGCCCCTCGCCTTGATCCGAGAAGGCTTGGAAGCCACCCCTCCAGGTCCCGCCAAGCAAGTGGGGGACTATGTGTTAGGCCTCAGGCGGAGGATGACACAAATGATGGGTCAGGCAACAGCAAATCTCAAGGCCAGCCAGGAATTGAATAAGTACTGGCATGACCTGAAAGCTTCGCAAGTGGATTGGACTCCGGGACAGGAAATCCTTGTGATGGAGCCTACCAAGCCTAGAGCTTTGGCAGACAAGTGGACTGGACCCTTCAGGATCATCTCCAAGATGGGCGAAGTCAATTATCTGGTGGACATGGGAGCCTCTGGGGTAGCCCCCCAGGTATTCCATGTCAACAGGCTCAAGCCTTTCCACAGGCGAGCAGAGGTCTCATGTCTCTTGCTAGCTTCAGGGCAAGAAGAGGATGAGAGTGAGCCCCTTCCTGATTTGCTGCATAGCAACCCTCAGGATGGCTCAGTGGAGGGAGTACAACTCTCTCCCGATTTAACAACAGAGCAGCAGAGGGCCTGCCGGGCTTTGCTCCAGCAGTATGCCCCTCTGTTTTCACTGACACCGGGCCTTACACCGTGGTGTAAGCACGAAATTGACACTGGTGACAATGTGCCTGTCAAAAGCAGGAGCTATCGTATGTCAGATACCGTCAAAAACCACATCCAGGCTGAGGTCGCCAAGATGTTGGATCTGGGTGTTATTGAACCCTCCACCAGTCCCTGGTCCAGTCCAGTGGTCCTTGTCCCCAAGGCAAGTTCCCCGGCGGGTACCAAGGATTGGAGGTTCTGTGTGGACTACCGAGGAGTCAATGCCGTCACCAAAACTGACGCGCACCCATTGCCCAGGGCTGATGAGCTCGTGGACACTATAGGTGCTGCCAAATTTGTGAGCACCTTTGACCTTACCTCAGGCTATTGGCAAATAGCTCTGACGGACCATGCCAAGGAAAAGACGGCATTCTCCACACCTGAGGGACTCTACCAGTTTAGGGTCATGCCTTTTGGGTTGAAGAATGCCCCTGCCACCTTCCAGAGATTGGTCAACCATGCGCTCAGTGGGCTGGAAGCCTTTTGTGTGGCTTACTTAGACGACATTGCCGTCTACAGTTCCACCTGGGAAGAGCATTTGACACATCTGGATAAGGTGTTGCAGGCCTTGAAAAGGGCTAACCTCACTATCAAGGCCACCAAGTGCCAGATAGCTCAGGGGAAAGTTACCTATCTTGGTCATGAGGTAGGAGGGGGTCAAATCCAACCTCTCTCCAGTAAAGTACAGGATGTACAGAACTGGGAGACTCCCACTACTCAAACCCAGGTGAGAGCCTTTTTGGGCCTCACTGGGTACTATCGCAATTTCATGGCAGACTATGGAACCATAGCTGCACCCCTGACAGCTCTAACTTCACCCAAACAGCCTAGGAAGGTTAATTGGACTGAAGACTGTCAGAGGGCCTTTGATGGCTTGAAAGAAAGTCTGTGTAGGGCACCTGTGTTGAGTGCGCCTGACTACAGCCGACCCTTTATCGTCCAGACGGATGCCTGCGACACCGGAATTGGAGCTGTCTTGTCCCAGTTAGATGACAAAGGGAGAGAACATCCTACCATATTCATCAGTAGACAACTCAAGGGTAGAGAACTTAGGTGGGCTACTGTTGAAAAGGAATGTTTTAGTATAGTTTGGAGCCTTAGGCGTTTTAGGCCCTACCTTACGGGGTCCACCTTCAAGGTCCAAACAGATCATAAGCCCCTGAAGTGGCTTATGCAGATGAAGGGTGAGAATCCGAAATTGCTCAGGTGGTCGATTAGCCTACAAGGGCTAGACTTCACCATAGAGCACAGACCAGGGAAGAGTCACGATAATGCAGATGGCCTTTCCAGAAGGTATGTTGACCGTCTGGATGAGGGTGTCTATCCCGTGGGAGATTAGGCACCCTCCACCTCAGTCTGGGGGGGGCGACTGTGATGCCGGAAATGCATCTGAGGGACAGGGCCTCTGAATCCTTGTCCTTTTTCTGTTTTTACCGTGTGTTCTGTCATGTTTTCTGCCCAGGAGTCCATGAGGGACTCCTGGCAGTGCAGCTCTCTTTTGGTTTGGTGAACAGACCCATGGGATACCCTTATGGCACCCATGGGTAGGGGTACAACCCTGTGCCCCTAGTGTATGTTTTTGGGCACCTGTGGGTGGCCCACAGAGCAGGGTATGGGCTGGTGGCAGCTCCATGCTGAATTTGACAGGTGCTCTGGGTGTCCTCCATTTTGGGATACCCAGGCCCTGCCATTGGAATCAGTTGATTCCTGATAGGAAACAAGATGGCCCCTGTGGCCTCTTGCTTTCTATTGCCTGTTATCTTGTTTTTCCCAAAGTCCTGGGAAGCCCTGACTCTGTCCCTTCCCCCTGACTGGCTGTTGGGTGGAAGTTCCATATATGGTGTTGTTGTGAAGGCCCAGCTAGACTGACTGGAGCCTTCCCTTTGACTGTATGTTGTGGGTACCTCCTGTGGGTGGGACCTGGGTGAATGGAGTGTGTGACCAATATACACTTCTTGTTGTGGTTGTCTGGTTTCTGGCATGAGAGACAAAGACTGAGACAGCCCTGCCCGAAACTGGCCTGAATGCAGTGTGTAATGTTGAATGGCTGGGTACTTGTCCCAATCCACATTCCTTGTTGTGAGTGTCTGAAAGGGAGGAGTGTGGCCTGAATGCACTGTGTGCCTGATTGGCTGACTGACTGCATGAATGCCCTTCTGTGTGATTGGCTGCTGTGTGTGTGCCAGCAGTGTGGATGAGAGACAGAATAGTATATCTGGGGACCTCTCACCACTGGAAATGGTTCAGAAGCATTCAGAAGCTGAGTCTCCACTCAAGAGTAACTGGATTTGCTGATCCTCGACGTCCAACTGGAAGAAGAAGACTTGCTGTGGCATTTGCTTCGACAGAAACTGAAGGTTGTCGACATCGTCGAGGACTGACCCGAGAGAGGACCTGGCTAGGCGCCCTCTTCCCGTGCTCCGAGGGACCATCGAGCACCGCTGAATCTTCGCCGAAGCGCCCTGGAAGTCAGACCCTCGAAAGGCTGCCGACCCGAGACGGGACCGCCGAGGAGATCGAAGTGAAGCACCCGGACCTCGACGCTGTCGAAGTCCATTGCCGTCGACCAGGGTTCGCAGGTCTGTGTAACCGCTGGAGGCCCGTCGAAGTTGTGTTGCCCAGCCGTGGGAACCACTTGACGCCGTGCCGCCGACGACCGGAGCCGTCCGCTCCTTGCCTAAGAACATTTGACTCGAAGGACTCCCTCGTCCGCACCGTCGACCGCTTTTGCCCTGCCGGAGAAAGTCGAGGACGACCAACGCGCCGAGGAGAATCCGCCGGTGGGTTTCCCGCCACCTCACGATCCCAAAGACTCGAGCGACTCGACGCCCTTGCTGGGCTCCCGTCTCTACAATCTTTGCGGTCCAGAACTATTGTCATCGAGGTGCCCCGCACACCTCCGCCTTGCAGGACGCCGACGCCCCGACGCCGACGAGCACCGCTCGGACGAAGCTGCCGCCTCTTCGACATCGTTCTACCTCGTTTGTCGACGGACGTTCGACGCCCCGTGCCTCCCGCTTGAAAGGGAAGGCATTCAAGAAGGGCCGTCGATTCCCCGTCGCCGAACCCCGAGGTCTTCGACGTTTCTCGACGCCTCTCGACGATCCGTGACTCCTGCTTAAAAGGGGGTCATTCAAGAAGGATCTGTCAACGCCTCTTCGAAGAACTCGACTCCACCAGGTACATTGGGGGGGTAAAAACATTGTAGGAGAGAATAAGACTGCTGAACAATATATGGACTGGGCTTGTGTCATATCCCTTTATTTTACAGGTTGCCCAGGTGGGGGGATCTCCACACAGAACTGTGTCCAGTAGCTAGGGCCAGTATTCTGCCTATTGTTTCAACCATCTTTTATCTCTCCTCTCTCTATTGCTGGTTTCCTTCTTATTGATCTGTGTGCCATTTTTACAGTATTGTGAATGCACTTTAATGAGGTCTAATATTAGTGGTACCACTTTAGAATTGTAGATATTTATCATTATTGGTTTTCCTGAGCACAAAGTGCGTTGTTGTGATAAGTGTACATAACCCTTGAATATTAATTATATAAAGACTGTGTTTTCAGTAATACAGTGTGTGGACATTCCTTTGTGGGGGGCTTGGGGATACACTGTACTTAAGAACCAGCCTGCATCACCTCCTGAGAAGCTAGGCCTTGATTGCTCGCCCATTGCTACCGTATTAGAGAATCTTGGCTGGGGTCCTCTGTGCCTCTCCTCTACCATATAGAGAGCGGAAGTACAGACCCCCCCACCGGTCTTTACATCGACTACAAACTGGTAGACTGCAATTTGGTCGACGTCATTTGGTCGAAAACCAAATGGTCGAATTTTTTTTTTTTTATTTATATATGTGTTTTGTGGGTTTTCGTGTAGAAAAAAAAAAAAAGAAAAAAAAGGGGGTTGGGGGAGGGACCCCCCCCCCAAAAAAAAGGGGTAAAAATAAAAAAAAAAAAAAATTCGACCATTTGGTTTTCGACCAAATTGATTCGACCAGTTGTCCAGTCGACCAATTGTTTTCGACCAAATGACTGGCAACCCATGGTAGTGTTACAAGGGAAAGACGGCGAGGGAACGGAGTCCCACATGGTTTCGTGTATTGACCCAACACAACATTTGACAGATGACAAACATTTTGCAGGCTATGAAGAGGAGGGGGAGCTCATATTTCAAATATGCATGCTATGTTAGTTGACGGTAGAATACAGCGAGGACCACCAGAAGACACAAATTATGGGCATACTATTGACACACACGCAAGCAGAAATATAGACCAATGGCCCCCAGGATGTAGGCTTGCTGAAAGGGACAGTGTGCATAAAGCTAAAGGTAGGAGCAGTATTACCCTGAGTAAAACAGTACCCTTGGAGAGAGAGGCAGACAAGGGAACACATGAAACAAACAATATGGTCCCTGCGGTGACAGGGCATTATCAAGACTCCAGAATAGCCCTGTAACACGGCATTAAAAATATGAAGGGAGGGTCATGGAGGATGATCCAGGATCTTGACCCACTGAATAACATAGTGGAGGCAGTGTTTCCAGTGGGACCAAATTCAGCCACCATCATGTGTAATATTCCCACTGCAGCAGGCCATTTTAGAATGACTGACTTAAAAAACACATTCCTTTCGATTCCATTAGATCCAGATTCACACTATCTCACTGCGTTTACCTACCATGGCACCACATTCCAAAACACATGTTTACAACAAGGGTATTGCAAATCCCTGAGCATTTTTAACAGGGTGCTGCACATGGACTTCAGTAACTTACAGATGCATAGCACAATGATACACTATGGTGATGATCTTTTGGTGTGCAGTCCAAGAGAGGAGCAATGTACAGCGGATTCAAAGGAACTGCTCACATAATTGGCAGAAAAGAGATACAAGGTGAAATGGACAAATTGCAACATTGTCAAAAGGAAGTAGTGTACTAATGACAGACAATATCAGCAGCAGGTAGGGGGGTCACCCCATAAAGGACAGCAAGGAAAGCAGAACTACAGCACACCCCACAATCAAACACAGTAAAGGAAATGCAGCACTTCCTGGGATTGTGCAACTATTGTAGGTCATATACTAAACCACTTCTTAAGGGATTGAAGGAAGCACAGAAAGCAAAAGGCCCCTCCGTCTGGACCAAGGAGATGGTTGATTTATTAAGGGAATTAAAAGAGGCACTAAGGAATGCCCCCATTCTGGCAATGCCAGATTATAAAAGTAAGTTTTATTTTTTTGCACACTATAATGGGCAAGTAATGATGGCTGTCCTCACTCAGAAGAAACTGCAAGGCCACAAACATTTGGCCTAGTATAGCAGAAATCTAGATTCAGTGATGCAGGTCTACTTTCCATGTGAACAGTCACTCACAGCAGTGGCATTCACAATAAAGAAATTAGCCACGATTACAATGGGATGCACAATGATGCTCTATGTAGAGCACACAGTGTTCCCCATACTGGACAAATCAAAATCTACCCTGACCACCCAATGAGCTTCAGGATATGAGGTCATATTGAGCAATCCTGTAATCCAAATTGTAAGGTGTCATCACATGAATCCACCAACATTCATAGCACTAACACTTAACGAAGGAGACTACGCACAGGATTGCGCTACATATATGGACAAATCAGAGGAGGACAGATTGGTTCAGGAAGAGTGCCTATAGGAGGGAGATAGACACTTCCTTGACGGGTCATCGATGATAGATCAGAACATGAGGTGTCGACATATGAGGCAGCAGGTTTACTTTACCAAAAGGGAGAATTTAAGATTGGAGCACAAATGAGGTTGCTGCTAAACTTTTCAACCCAAGCAGCAGAGCTTGTGACACTAATAACCGCAGTGGAAATAGCATAGGGTCACAGTGTGACCATTTACTCTGACTCTGCGTACGCCACGTCCACCATGCATTCAGTTTAGCAAGGTGGGAAAGAAGGGGATTCCGGAGGAACGGTAGCTCCCCATAACAGCATGCTGAATTATAATCAAGACTGATAGAGGCATTGCCTCTCCCTGCAGCATTAGCAGTGGTGAAATGCAATGACCATACCAACAGAGCAGAGCAGGTGGTGCCAGTTTCCCAGTCACAGGTGCCTGCCTCTGGAATAACCTTCCCACCTACCTGCGGTTTGAGCCTCGCTAATGGCCCTTCAGGAAACAGCTGTCTGTTTAATTAACTTTGACTTGACCTTTTACTATTCAACTTTGCTAAGCCTTTCCATAGGGTGCTTTTCATGAACTTTGTCAGTGTAACTCCTCCCTTCCTCTCCCTTCAGAATTGCCTTTTCTCCCTAACCCCGCCCTACCCCTAAGCTTAATGCCAGAATGCCTGTTTGGTTGTGTGGGCTTTATAAATGTAAAAATAAATAAATAAATAAACAGGGCATATGTCATTTCCAAAGGGAACGACAGAGCAGACTCCAAAGCCAAAGAAGCAGCATATATGCCATTGGGCGCAAGAGAATATATGCCTCACAACAGAAACAAAGTAACCATGCTCGCACAAACAACACACCCACCCTCATCACACAATGAGAACTACAAATATTTGTCCATGACCCAATTTATAGATCTGCAGGGGGGTGCTACCCCAGAGGAGCAGGAACAGTGGAGCAGGAGAGGGTGCCCCTTAACAGCCACAGATCTGATATGGTGACAGAAAAGCACAGGGAAACCAGTGATGCCCCTTGCACTGCTCCAAAGAGCACTGGATCAATTGCATTACCCAGCGCACATCCGTAATGAATATGTCACTGCAGAGATACAAGAGCCATGGTTCCTACCCAACTTAGAGGAGCATGTGGCTCAGTTTGTGAACAATTGTCTAACGTGTCAGTGTTATAATGTGGGGAACATTTTCAAGACAATAAACGCAACGTTACCTCATCCATCAGGACTGTTTTGACATTTGCACATAGACTATATAGAAATGACACCCAGGCGTAATTATTGTTATGTCATTGTAGTTGCATGTCCATTTTGTGAAGAATCCTACGGATCCCTCAATGAAATCCTACCTAAAGTCTCCTTCGAGGTGGCCAGGAAAAGGCAGACACTTCCTGATCCTGACCTTGGGAGTGGTGTACTGTGAAATGATCAACTGGAAAGAGATAATGCCCAGGGTGGTAAGGCGATCCCATGGAATGAGACACAGTATTTGTCCTTTAAATGGAGAACCTTTTAAAATTACTAGAACAGTTAATGGCCTATTGTCATTATAATGGATCTGAGCCACATATATGATCTGTGGCTCTGAATGCAAATGCCTTTAATCCTGAATAGAAAGCGATGACTGAAAGACCCTGCAAGGAATTTCAGGATAAAAATCCCCCCTACTCTCAGAGGTATAACGAAAAGGGAGTCAAAAATATTGGCCCTCATTCCGAGGTTGGTGCTAGTCATGGCGCTATTAGCCCCATGACTAGCACCAATACCGGTACCACCACCGACTTGGTGGTATGGGGACTTACCGGTCTATTCTGACCTTTGCGTGACCGGTAAGGCCCTATTTGAAAAGCCATTCCCCATACCCATTTGAGCCCCCATAGGGCTCAATGGGAATGCATCAATAACGGTACCACAAATTACGGTACCGTTATTGACCACGGTATCCCTTTGCGGGTCTTGTCCATAACGCCTGGTAAAACCAGGCGTTAAGGGAGGGACCCGCAAAGGAACCTCGGAATAGGGCGCAAAGGGATTACCGCACCGGTGTCTTTACCGGTGCCCGGTATCCCTTGCGCCCAGGTCGTAATGACCCCCATTGCCTTAAACCAACTGTCTTCCACTGTAACACCAAATTTTAATGCTTCATCCTTAATTGACTTTAAGGGAAATTAATCTACCCTTAGAAACAAGAGGTTTTTTAAATAAGAACTAACTTTGTTTTTAGGTACTACAAGTCCCATAATTCCATGAGTACTGGGATGAGGAAGAGGGCTGAAGAGGTAAGCCTAACAGCCCACACCTGAAGGAACCTGAGAGACATAAAAGGCCCCCTCAAGTGCATGCAATTGAAGAAGGAGGCGAGAAAAGGAGCTGGAACTGTGGCTGGAATTCGTGCAGTAGCAGAGGCAGAAAGCAGAAGACACAGTGCTCGCAATCCAGGCAGAAGTGGGAGAACCATAGGGATGCTAGAACTCTGATGCAGCAGATTTCACCTGCTTGTTCTGTGAGGGTCCTGTTTAATCAAACTCTGAAGTGCAGAGACTGCGCAGCAGAATGTGTGCAAGAAGGCTACATGTCCCCATGTGAGCCTAATTGTGGAGATTGCCATACAAGAAGTGTATCAGATAGCAAGGCAAGGCGCTGTTGGAAAGCCGTGGGTCTCGGGAGTGAGAGGGGCTCCTTTACCGAGTGGCCAGACCAGAGACACCTTCATTGATGAAGGGTTTGGGTCTCAGTGAATCCAGAATCAGTAGAAGTTCTGCCCGAAGCTGTGGAAGTTGGGCAACCTGCAGAATAAGCATCACAGAAGCGGCTGAGTCCAACTGACCTTCTGATTCCTTGCTTGAGACCCGCTGGCAACAGTATCCAGCTTAACATTCACTCGCGTACAAGCTGAAGTGAGCTGAAGTCATTTGTTGAACTTGTAATAATGGAACCATGGAAAAGTAGGATTCACATGTGGTTAATCATTCCGATATGACTTGCGTGAGAGCAAATGCTATACAGAGCAATTGTTAAACACTTAAAACTCTGTAAATCTTATTAATAAATGTTTGTGTGTGGCTAATTTCACTTTTCAAAGGAAGAGTCAACTCCACATCTTTATTCATGTGATCACGTGAGCAACAATTGTTCATAACAAGAAGTTAAGTATTCAAACATTATATTTAAAGTAGAGAGAAAGCACACATTGCCCAGGCCGAGAGGATTCCCCTGTTGAAACTGAAAGTAGCCTTTCTTAATGCCTGAAAGCAGTCTTACCAATACTTTCAGGCCAATAGAAACCCAATTCTGCTTAAGATACAAGTATGCAAGTATTACCTAAAGCCAAGAGAGTGGAACCAATGCATCTGGGTAATTATTTTTGCTAACAGTTTGCAGAGAGGTGAAAGCAAAGTTGGGGAAGGGAAATATGCTGCTCATAAATATTATTTGAAGCTGACGCAAGCTATATTGCCAAAGACTGTTAGAGAAATGTACTGAAGCTGTGGTTGAATCACAAAGTACTGAAGCTGTAGTATTATATCTGGTTGTCAGTAGATATAACACTTAAGTAAGACAAGTGGAGTGGAGTACTATGAGATAAAGGAGAATGGTAAACTGTGGTAGAAGGGAAGTTGCTGAAGCAGAAGTAGCAGCACTGTAAAGTTATCCTGACAAAGATATCTATTCTGAATCCTAACCTTGAAAAGAGAGAATTTATAACTGTTGACCAATACATGTATTACACTAACATTTGCAGAAGTTGTATTTCCTTTGAATTGTGATAATACCTCTTGAGCAACTTGCAAATGTGGGAAAGCATTGTGGCCAGGAATAACATTGATGCTGATGTGTTACAGTGAAAAGTCTTATCACCAAGTGGAGAAGCTTTGTTGTTGTTGGAACTTTGGTTAACACATCTTTACTTTGACATTGAAACATCAAGATCTGAACTAAGACTTATCTCTACAGGAGTTTCCTCGTTTCCTTTTACATAACATTGAAGTTGAAGTTTCTTGTAATCCTGGGGAAGGGAGTTTAACCAGGTTACTAAGAGGTTATACAAGAACCGTATAAGCCACTGTTGATATTATTTGAAATACCATATATTTTCTTTGTGTTTGATGTTTAAGCGGCATCCTGTGTTAGAGTTTTTCCCCCTAGGTATGGAAATCCTTGGCAGAGTAGGGATAGTGAGGAGTTTAATGATTATTTTTATTTAAGTAACAATGCAAATGTTGAACAAACATACAAGCCTTGTCCACTTCGCATTGCTGACCCCTCACAATTTTCACACTGGCTTGAGGCAGGTCCAGGCACTCACAATGGACCACACTGCACCAATGATGTGTTCAGGGAAATTACATCTTTATTGGGCATCATACACAAGTTTGCATAACAGCCCAAGTCTAACAGGGTTGTTGAGCTCTTAAATCGCCTGCTGAAGGCGCATGTCGCAAAACTTGAAATTGAACTAGTTACAGGCAGGAGAATGCATGCACCTTTCACTCCTGCATGTACTATTTCTGATGCGCACAGAGCTGCAGAGGTCCTGAGCAATAAGTTTCAAGGGTTTCTTAAACAGTTAACTAACTCCCTGAAATATACCTCACAACAATTACAGCTGGGTACTCTCCAGCAGACTCGTAAGGAGAGGTACCATACCCAGAGGAGGAATAGGATTTATTATCAGAACCTCCCCTCTATCCAGGTGACCAAGTGTTCATAAAGAACCTCACAAGGAAATGGTCTGACCCCAGGTATGAGGGTCCCTTAACAGTAACCGACTGCACCCGATTGGCTGTAAAGGTAGAAGTTAGATGAGCATTGATCCATTTATCTGACATCTGCAAAGACAAGAGCAACGTCCCCCTTTTGGGGGAAGAACAGAGGGGCGAGTAAAGGGAAGCATTGCTGAAATTTCATTGACTTCTTCATACTTTTGCCGCCTGTTTCAGAGACTTAAAATTTTCTTTGCAGCAGCACGGATTGGAGGACTAGCATCAGTACAGAATAAATATATCAATGTGAGTTGGTTATGATGTGTAGTGATTTTTCTGTTGTGTCTTCTTCCTTTCCTTTGGTTTAAAGAAGAAGGGAGATATTGTAACCCCTTTGAGAGTAACAGTAGAGTAACAGGGCAATAAAATATATCAGTATTTTGAACAAAGATGGAAGCATTTAATCCAGGACTGGTTGTAGACAGCGTAGGGAAGCAGTGTTCAACTGATTCTGACAATGTTTGGTATTACCACAAGAAGGTGGTTGGACGAGAGAGGGCAAATGACACATGTTATGTGTGCTCTCTCATCCCACAAGCCACGAGGATACCAACATTTTTCCTCCAACAGGAAGTACAAGTAGAAATGGCACATTGTGTTATACACCTGCCATTTTGCAAGGCTTGTGGGTTGTATCGGGGATATAGGGTGCAAGCAAAATGGTTGGGGAGAAAGACACAATCTATGAGGATAATTATTAAATATTAAAAAGAGGGCACAGACAGAAGAAACAACACATATTGTCCTAGGATATCAAACAGAAGGCTGGAGAACACAGGCACAGCTATTTACCACTCAGCACAATCTCTCATGTGTGAATGATACAGGGCACCTGTTACCTCGGTGCAATATGCGACCCCTGCTGCACATAGAGTGCTCAGTGTTCCACAACGAGCAGTGGATGGAAGGGCTAATAGGGTACATGGCAGAGAGATTGGTTGGATTTGCTGAAGAAGTAACAGTGACAATGAATGACAATTGTCACACTATTTGAAATGATCACATCCAGGCCCTCACAGCAGCCATTACATTTAAAGGCACTCAAAAAATATTCTTTATGTTTCAGATCCACAGGAACAAAAGGTTAGATCAAATTGGGAACCACTACTGCTTTCCAGAGGAAACTTGAGCTTCCAAACATACATTTTGGAACCACAACTATTTCTGGGCCTCTGGGTCCCAAGCATATGCCAAAATAACACTGAAATGGAGTGGCCAGTGCACCCTGGTCACTTTATACTCCCCAACCCTTGCAGTGCCCCCATTCCGATATTATGCCATTGGCTGATTGTACCACCCTGCATAAGGGGTCTGTCACTGCATTAAGAGATCTATGATCACTGCAAATGTTAGGTCCATGGACACTGCAAATATTGAAGAAGCGATGAATTCATGCATCACTGCAAATATTGGAGAGGACGGGCATCCACATGACAGAAGATCAATGAATTTGCAGAGGAGGAGAAGAAACAAGTGTGCGGACCAACTGAATGCTATCCTGATGGAATTTAGGCTATTTAGAAAGACCACCACATTTTCTACCTTGTTGCTCGCCCCTAGTGTGCGACCACAGCCAATGCCAGGTGGCTGCAAATAACATGCTACGAGCTGATACAATTGGCAAATGGGACGGAGAAAGGGCTGAACACAGTAAGGGAGGAATTAAGGGGATTAAGGTTCGCCATTCTGCATTACTGGTACGTACTAAATGTGTTAACTGCCATGGAGAGTGGCCTTTGCAGCAAAACAGAGAGCAGCTGCTTTATGTACATGCCCGCAAATGACACCACAAATGACACACTGTCAGAAGCAATAGTTGTCTTGCATGCCTCCATGAGACTATGGTGCACAAATCGAGCATGTGGTTAACACTGCTTATAAAAATCACTATTCTGGTTATCGTATTGGCTCTCAATGCCTTATGTGCATGTAAATTGAGATTGAAGTGGTGCCAAGGGGGTGGGAGCAGGGGACATATGTGATGACAATGGGGACGGTCAAAGTAAGGGAAGCAATACCACCAACCAGATACATTCAAACTCAAACAATTATGAAAAAAATTATGGTACAGTAGGCAGGGGCTTTGTGACCTCAGGGGACACTTTCCATGCCACCTTCTAATTTATAAAAGTATACCCCCTATTGGGTCGATTGTTATGGATATGGGGGTGCTGAATTTTTAGATAATCTCCGGACGAATATGTTGCTGCAGGAGGGAGTTTAAGGGAATTATCTAGAATTTGGATACCACAAGAGAAGTTGGGTGGGAAGGACACAGAAGTGTCGATCAATAAATTGATGTGAAGGGGGAACATGAATGTGCAAATCCAATGCTCAGAAGGGAGGTGCATGTAAAAGACAAAGAAGTTACGCAGTAATGACAAAGTTAACGTGAAGGGTGATGCAAGACTCACGACAAACATATATCACACCTAGTGCGCCACACCTTAGGGAATAAGCCACTGCACAGGGAAGTACATATGTGAAAACACAGAACACATATGCATTTTAAACTAGAAGGTAACTAGGGATAGTTAAGCATGGCTGATGTAATGAAAAGTAAACGTGCATAAGTTGCAACATTTAATTATTTTCTTGAAACGTAACTTGGAGTGTAAGGAGGTTAAGGGTTAGTTAGATTAATGAATCACAATTTGGCCATATTCTAGTAGGCCCAGGGCAGACACAAGACATTTTTTGAAAGGCCAAGCTGACAGTAGAATGTATGTTTTGCTGACACTTGCAGAAAGTGCTAGATCAGCTCACCAAGGGTGAGAACTGTAAAGACTGGAGGGGGGTGTCTGTACCTCTGCTCTCTATATGGTAGAGGAGAGGCACAGAGGACCCCAGCCAAGATTCTCTATAAGGTAGCAATGGACGAGCAATCAAGGCCTAGCTTCTCAGGAGCTGATGCAGGCTGGTTCTTAAGTACAATGTAGTCCCCAAAACCCACAAAGGAATGTCCACACACTGTATTACTGAAAACACAGTCTTTATATAATTAATATTCAAAGGTATGTACACTATCACAATAACGCACTTTGTACTCAGAAATCAACAATGGTAAATATATACAATTCTAAAGTGGTACCACCAGTATTATCACATCTCATTAAAGTGCATCAACTAAACTGTTAGAACGTCACACAGATCAATAACAAGGAAACCAGCAATAGAGATAGGAAGAAAAGCAAGATGGTCGACACAATTGGCAGAATACTGGCCCAGCTACCTAGAAACAGTTCTGTGTGGAGATCCCCCCACCTGGGCAACCTGTAAAATAAAGATATATAGCACAAGCCCAGTCTATATATTGCTCAATAGTCTTGTTCTCTCCTATAATGTTTTTAACCCCCAATGTACCTGGTGGAGTAGAGTTCTTCAAAGAAGCGTTGACGGATCCTTCTTGAGTGACTCCCTTTAAAGCAGGAGCCACGGATCGTCGAGAGGTGTTGAAGAAGGTGAACTTGGCGTCGACAATGTCGATGAGAAGTTCGAGGGTGCCGAGACCACGGCGTCGATCCAGGCGGTGCTCGTTGGCGACGTCCTACGAGGATGAGGTGTGCGGGACACCTCGGCGATTGATTGTTCAGGACTGAAAAGAGTTTCTGAAGAACTGTGGCCCATCAAGGGCGTTGAGTCGTTGAAGTCTTTGTGGCCTTCAGGTGGCGGAAAAACTCACCAGCGGATTCTCCTCAGTGCGCCGGCGGCCTTGACTCTCTCCGGCAGGATAAAGCGGTCGTCGGTGTGGACAAGGGAGTCCTTCGATTTCAATGTTCTTAGGCAAAGGAGCAGGCGGCTCCGGTCGGCGGCGGCACGGTATCAAGTGGTCCCCGCGTCTGGGCAACACAACTTCGATGGGCCTCCAGCGGTTACACAAACCTGCGAACCCTGGTCGCCGGCAATGGACTTCGACAGCGGCGAAGTCTCGGTGCTTCACTTCGTTCTCCTCAGTGGTCCCCGTCTCCGGTCAGCAGCCTTTCGAGGGTCTGACTTCCAGGAGCTTCGGCGAAGGTCAGCGGTGCTCGATGGTCCCTCGGAGCACGGGAAGAGGGCGCCTTGCCAGGTCCTCTCTCGGATCAGTCTTCAATGAATTCGGCAGCTTTCAGATCAGGTCGAAGCAAATGCAACAACAAGTCTTCTTCTTCCAGCTGGGCGTTGAGGATCAGCAGTTCCAGTTACTCTTCAAGTGTAGAACAGATTCTGAACAATTTCCAGTGGTGAGAGGTCCCCAGATATACTATCCTGTCTCTCATCTACACTGCTGGCTCACACTCAGCAGCCAATCATACAGAAGGGCATTCATGCAGTCAATCAGCCAATCAGGCATACAGTGCATTCAGGCCATCCTCCTCCCTCTCAGACATAACAAGGAATGTGGATTGGGACAAATACCCAGCCATTCAACACTACACACTGCATTCAGGCCAGTTTCGGGCAGGGCTGTCTCAGTCTTTGTCACTCATACCAGAAACCAGACAGCCACAACAAGAAGTGCATATTGGTCACACACGCCATTCACCCAGGTCCCACCCACAGGGTGTACCACAACATACAGTCACTGGGAAGGCTCCAGCCGGTCTGAACTGGACTTCACAACAACACCATATATGGAACTCCCACCCAACAGCCAGTCAGGGGGAAGGGCCAGAGTGAGGGCTTCCCAGGACTTTGGGAAAACAAGGTAACAGGCAATAGAAAGCAAGAGGCCACAGGGGCCATCTTGTTTTCTATCAGGAATCAACTGATTCCAATGGCAGGGCCTGGGTATCCCAAAATGGAGGATACTCAGAGCACCTGTCAAATTCATGATGGAGCTGCCACCAGCCCATACCCTGCTCTGTGGGCACCCACAGGTGCCCAAAAACACACACTAGGGGCACAGGGTTGTACCCCCACCCATGTGTGCCATAAGGGTATCCCATGGGTCTGGACACCAAACCAAACAGGAAGAGCTGCACTGCCAGGAGTCCCACATGGACCCCTGGGCAGAAAACAATACAGAACACAAATGAAAAAGGACTACCGGACAAGGACAGGGAGGCCCTGTCCCTCCAATGCATTGCCAGCATCACAAGCATCACAAGAACCAAGAAGCCCACATTATCTCATTAATTGTTGCAGAAGGAAAAGTTGCTCATGGGAAGAGAGCTGCAGTCAAATACCAGGTGCAGTCCCATGTGATCATTTGAAGGCTGTTGGGCTGGGTACCAAGGTCCCAGGCAGTGAGTGCAGTGGCAAAAGAGAATTAAATAGAGGACATTTGGTTTCAGCAAGGGTGCCTGGCACAGTGTTTTGTATACACAGCTGGCACAATGCAAGAGAGGAGATTGGGAGTGAACAGGTGCAGTGGGGTGAGGAAAAATGGTAACCAATCAAGGGACTGGGATATGGCATTGCAGAGGCTGTAACAATGCCCCTGACCTCACATCCCATCGGAGGACAGACTTGGTCGGATGCTGTGGCTCGTTCTGTCTCCAATGAAGGGATCCATTCCACATTGAGGGATTTATCAACCTGTACCTTAGCGAATGCCAACCACTGGCATGCCAGAATTTCTTCAGGTCAGCAAATAATGATGTCATTGAGGCGAGGGATGCTTAAGGGTCATGTCATCATGAAGCAGCATTGAGGGTGATGATCCATGTAATGTATATGAACCCATAGGGGCCCCGTGACGACCCACCAATTATGTATTAGCACATCCCCAAAATTGGAAAGATTGCAAAAATATGATAATATTTGATTTCCTTGTATAAACAATTGCAGCCCTTTTGGGTGGAGTTGAGCATGTATTGCAGTTCAGGTCCACTGAGCTGTTTTTTCTTCAAGTCAACTGCTCAATAAAGGTTGTTTGTTTCTTGCACAGTGTGCTCGTATTTTGGATTACTCTTGTATTTTTCTTGGATCACACCTGGAGACCCCTGGTTTACAACCTCTTTACCAAAATGGAGGGATCAGGCTGCAGACCCAGTCTGAATGTACTCCAGATGTGTAGCTCTGGCTCATAAGTAGCTGAACAGTGCGAAGACAACTATGATTCCCAAGCAGCCCAGTACCATAGTCACCATATTCATATTATTACTGTTTCTTCAGGTCAGATAGCCCATAGTTGAATGTGTCATGGTCAGCTGCCTAAGTCTATGTGAACCCTATCAATGGGGCCATATTGTTTAGCTAACTCAGCGCCCATCTTGCAGTGTGTCTCATGCATAGACTTGCGCCATTCAATGACATGAGTCTCATGCCAAGTCGCAGTAGGTAATGTACATTATGATTCAAAAGGTGTGTTTAGTTACCTGAACTTGTCCATATTGTCAGATACTCTCAAATATTATATAATTATTAAATGGTTACCATTCAATTGTGATATTGGCTGTTTAACTCTACAGCCATCTTCCGGTGTATTTTGTGCATAGACTTTAATCCTTCTATCAGCGACATGCCTATTCAAGCTGATTTATAGTGGGTCCTGTGATGTTCTCATTTTGGTTTCAACCTATAAAACAATGAAATACCTTATGTGCCAATTAGTAATATGTACGAGTGACTTCTACCAAACTATTTAACATATTTGGGATCACAATTATTGCAGGCATCACTGTTGACCTAAATCTCATGTCAAATGTTATACTGGGTTTTTACCACACTTGGTACCGTTCAATGTTCTCTATTAGGCCTTTTGATTGACTATTATTCTGAAAGATAAATCTTTGTTCGAATTCAGTTAACTTTCTCTCTGTTTCCTGTTGATCATAGAGTCTTTCTGAACCACTGCCCATTTGAACCCATTATATTTCTACAAGTTCTCTTCAAAATGCTTCACCAGGTGTGCCGTCATGATTTTATTTTTGATACAACTTCTGTGCTCTATCTTTCTGGTTTTAACAATGTGTTTGGCTTTCTCAAAGTATTTCAAATTGCATGCACATTGAATTAAATAGATCACATATTTGGACTCACAATTGGTACATTGATAGGCTAATATCAATCTCAGTGGTATGTGTCATGAGGGCACACACATTGTACTTCCCACATTTGTGGTGACCCTTGATCGCAGCAAGGCCCCACTCCCTCGTAATCCTGTTTTGTATGTTGGTCCTTCTAATTATGTGCCTAATGCCATTTATTTTCACCATTCCTCGTAGAGTAATGCTCTTTTTAAATGCAAAAATGGACCATTGACCACGTAGTTAATTTTAACATTACATTTCTTCCAGTTCTTCTTGAAAATGTGTTTGATTTTCCACAAGTTAGTATATGCAGTAACACACACTAGTTTCCGATCTTCTGTCTTTTTTGTTTAGGTGTAAGTAAAGCCTCCCTATCGTAGTAAGGCGCTTGTGTGGCTGAATTTCTAACTAACCTCCTAGGATAACCTCTCTCTGTTAGTTTTTGTATGAGTGTTTTGACATCTTCCCGGTATTCCCTGATCGCCGTGCTATTTCTTTTTAACCTGAGGAATTGGAAAAAGGCACTATTAATTTCCGTATGTTTGGCATGGTGACTTTGGTAATGGAGGAGGGCAACATAGCCTATTATTTTATGGTATGGTTTTGTTTTTAGTGTATTGTGATCCACATAAATCGTGTGATCCAAAAAATTGATCTCTAAATTACTGATCACATGCGTGAATCTAAAAAATATATTCCTTCTCTTTAACCATTGAATACACTCTAGTGCCCCATTTCTACTACCTGTCCGGACCACAAATCATCAATATACCTTATCCAAAAGTCAATCTGCAATAAGAACTGGTTAGATGCAGCATAAATCTCCCTTTTTTCAAACCATTCCACATGCAGATTGGATAAACTGGGGGCAATAGCTGAACCCAGGGTTGTTCATTATTTTTGTTGAAAAAACACATCAAATTGGAAATAGTTTGTGTGAGTGCTGTGGTAATATACCACATTAGAAAGACAGTGTAGAGTATTCTCTATTTCTGTTAATCTCCTCTCATTTCTGGGTTGGCGGCTTGTGAAATACGAATATACAAAGATTTGGTATCCAGACCAATCAATAGCTGTTTAGGCCGTGTTTTCCAATTTATAGATAATTGCCACAGAATCTTTGATATAGAATCCAATTTTTTGGACTAATGGATTTGGAAAATGGTCAGCATATTTCGAGAGTGGTTCCAATAAACAGGAAATAACACTAACTATTGGATGACCTAACATTTCATGAACTTTTGGGAGCATATACAAATTGGGTACTGCCGGTTTAATTTGAGATACATATTTTCCTTCATTTTCACATATCCAGCCTTCTTCTATGGCTTTCTTTAATTTCCCCAGTATAAGACCCACAATTTCATTGGCTAACTAGATCATTAAGCAGTCTCTTAGATTCCTTGATATAATCTTCTGTATTTTTAATTACAATAGTGCTGCCTTTATCAGCATTTCTGATCATGATATTGGCATTAGACCTCAAGATTTTAGCAGGCTATGGGCCTCATTACACGTTGTGCGGTAAAAATCGGAATTTTACGGCATGGCGCTATTAGCATGTCCGCCCTCGCTAAAGACCGCTAATAGCGGCCCATTACGAGTTCGCGGACACGAGCATAGCGCCATGCCGTAAATGTCATTACCGCCATGCCGCAAAAGTCCACAAAATGCCCATTACCGGCCTCGACCACAGTGCTGATAGCACCTCCTCCCTCACGCAACATGCTAATAGCGGTCACCGCTATTAGCGGACACCGTCAAAAAGCGGAACCGGAAATAGCGTCATCGCACAGGAACGGGAAAGAGAACGGCGGCCATCTTTAAAAACACAATCCAGTGCCATCCTCTGCATCCAGGACATCTTACCGGAGAACGCTGACCAAAAACCATCCAGGACTGCCTGAAGATGTCAAAGGCCCCGAAAAAATCCTCTGACCGACAGCGGAAAGAGAAATTCACACCAGAGGAGCTCATCATGCTGACTAGCACACTTGCAGCCAATGCGGAGGTCGTATTCGCCAATGATATGCGCCGGGCGGCGATCATCAAGAAAAAGGACATATGGGATGAAGTAGCCCGCATAGTAAGTGCAGTGGGCACTACCACCCGCAGCGTGAAGGACTGCCGCAAGAGGTGGGACGACCTCCGGCTACGTGTGCGGAATATCCTTTCAGTCAACCGCAACCTTGCAATGGCCACAGGGGGAGGCGCAGAATCACCTCTGAAGATGAAGGAGTGGGAGGAGACATGTGCCTCCACCATCGGAGTCGAAGTCATAGAGGGGGTCGGAGACATGGAGCATGGTGTGGCCATCTCATCTGATGGAGGTGAGTGAATACGTCAAACAATGCACAGTGAAGGGTGAGGGGGTACCCCAAACACGTGTCGATGACCAGGCCATTGGTCCTGCCACACACATACATGCATGCATCACCATATACACGTGCAATACTGACCCATCTATGCATGACCAACCCGACATCCCCATGACAAGAATCACTGATGAATAGGCCCCAATGCATAGAGCAGCATGAGGCACCTAGACCCATTAACGATGATGTACCCTATTCATGTCCTCCACAGGATCACCGACGGACACTGGAGAGACAAGCACCGCAGCACATACTCCCCCAGCAGCCAAAAAAGCCAGAATGCATGAGAGGGGTGACACCGCCACCACCTCCAGTGGAAGTGGGAGGACAGTCCATCTGCAGAGGGCCAAGGGCAGCAGGAGCACCATTGCATCACAGCCTGAGGGCACGGCTCCTGTTGTAGCCGAACCCACGCAAGTGTGCCCCATCACTGCTGAGATGAGCACAGAGGGCACGCACTCCGCAGCCACCAGCTCCACTGGGGAGGCAGCAGCCACCGCACCGGCCAGTGACGAGGAGGACGCAATCGACGTCCTACAACTCATCCATGACCCCAGCCCAACATGGTCCATTGAGGGGAGTCCGAGGGCAACGTCCGGATCTGCCACCCAGGGAGCACATGACACCCTCACTGTAGAAGGTGCATGGAGCCCTCAGCTGTCCTCACCGGATGCCGGGTGCATGGACCAGGGCGCGCCCTCCAGCCCAGCGGCATCTACCACCCTGGAAGACCTTGCAACCATCAGCCGGAGGCAGGAAGACATGGCTGCGCTGGTCGCCCAGCATGTGGCCGAGACAGTCCGTCTAAGGGATGACCTCCAAAAATATGCTGGACAAACAAAGGAGGCCATGGAGGCCTGCACCGACAGGATATGCCAGGAGATGGGCCAACTCCGCCAGGCCATTCTACGTATTGGGGACATCATGGAGCAGCATCACCAACCCCCAACACAGGATCGACCGGGAACCTCCTCCTCAGCAAGTTCCCAGCAGACCAGCACCCTGCGCCGTTCACTGCGCAACCTGAGGTGCCCCGCATCACAGCAACCCGATGTCGGTGGGGGCCCTGATGCTTAGCTCCACCAAGGACCAGGTGGCACATGTGGTGCAGGAAACATTATAGACACCATGAGACTCACCTGGGTGTTTTGGGGGGAAGGGGGTAAGGGTGCATTTGGGTGTTTGGGGGGGAGGAGGGTAAGGGTGCATTTGGGTGTTTGGGGGGGGGTAAGGGTGCATTTGGGTGTTTTGGGGTGTTGCATTTATTATCATATTCTGTTCAATACACAGTTGTTCTGAAGTTGAAACCCAAGCGTGGTCTCCATCATTGCGTATGTGTCATTTATCTCGGACAGGGTCCTTTATGGTACTCCAAACATGCACCAGGGCAACAATATCCATCTCCGTCAATGCTTTTTCACCTTTGTGCCTGATGGGATTTCAGAATCAGATGCTGACGCACATCGTTGTGCCCTCTTGGCATTGCCTCTTGCATGTCCTGCCGGGGCATTCCACCCGTACTCATCCACATCCCCATCATGCTCTTCTGGTGGTTGCATGTCAATTTCAGGTGGCATTGGCACATTCCGTCATTTGCACATTTTTGGTGCTCTACACATGGCTTGGTTATCTTTGCCACTTTGACACGGCTGTACACGAGTGCCTCACACAGGCTGCTTAGGCAGCGGAGCACTGTCATTGGAAGTCTGACTGCCAGCCCTATCACGTCGCAGGTACGGGGATGTGCAATATTGTTGTCCTCTTCCTGCTGGTTCTGTGGGTTCCGTACAGGGGTTGGGAGCCACCTCCTCAGTGGATCGCTGGCATTGCCTGTATGGTGTGAGGAATGGGTACCTGTTACGGGTCACCTCTGGTGTGGCCTGTTGTTGTTGGTGCTGCACTGCTATCATGTAGTCAAGGCTGTCATGTCATGCTGCTGCTATTGGGGCCATCTTGGTGTGGGAAGGGGTGTGGGTAGGGGTGTGGTGTGCTCTTTTGTGCTGCCTGTCTCCATTGCATGCACCTGTGCTGATTGTGTCCACCTGTAGTTGATGGGTACACTGCTCAGGTCTCTTAACGGGTGCTTTTCGATGCCGTTATTAGCGCCATGCCGGTAAGGGGTTTTTGGGTGTTTTACATGCCGCTAATACCATGTCCGCATGGCTTGTGATGGCCTGGTATTAGCGCCATGGCGCTAATTCCGGCCTGGGGGTTGCGCGCCCGCGCCCTTGCCGCTATTAGTGGCACCGTAATTAACGGGTGCGCAGATAGCGGTGGGTCCGGGTCGTGATTGGCTTAGGGAATTAAAGGTACCGGTAAAAATTTACCGGTACCGGTATTCCATTACCGCACAACGTGTAATGAGGCCCTATGTCTTTTTTATCCAAATCATACCATATTTTTTGTCTGCTCCTGCTCTAGTTTTTCTAGATCCTCTAGAACTTTCTTCTAAAAGAAGAAGAGATTCCTTTCAAACTGTTCATGCATAGGACACCACTTTGATGTTTTTTTTTTTAAATCAGTAGAGATTACATCAGTTTCCATCGTGACATTTTTGAAATATTCTCTTAGTCCTCATATTTCTGAAATTCAATCCTGAACATGAAAATGTCATGGGTCCTAGTGGGCACAAAACCTAAGCCTAGGTTTATAACTCTTTATTCCTCTTTAGTGAGTGAGTAACTTGAGAGGTTGCTGACTAACATTTGATATTCCTTTTTACCCTCTTCCGGTCTGTTCATTCATCTCT
Organism: Ambystoma mexicanum; assembly: GCF_040938575.1. Taxonomy (NCBI): domain Eukaryota; kingdom Metazoa; phylum Chordata; class Amphibia; order Caudata; family Ambystomatidae; genus Ambystoma; species Ambystoma mexicanum. The sequence continues at coordinate 1,048,090,903 of NC_090924.1, forward strand.
GTTGGACCTTGAGCCAAAATATATATTTTTTTCCTACGTCTCATCCGTCAGGACCCTCACCCTCTGTTCAGCAACCCTCCATACTCCATAGACTGCTCTGACTGCTGTTTATCTCTTTCTTACTTGTCTGGATTGGAACGTTCTTCACTTGAACTATATGACATGTTGGTAAATATCCCTCTTCTTTGTTTTTTTTGTTGCACTGTCTGTGTGTTCTCATTGTTTTCTTGTATGTTTCTCATGTGCAAAGTTGGACAAGTCTTTTTTACAGCTTCTTCTATCATTAGCTGTTTGCATTTTGAACTCTTCTATCTCTTTGTTTCAGCTTTCTAATTTAGACTTACATGTGTCTATCACAATGGCCTTTTTCTTGTCACTTTTCCACCACGCCACCAAACCTGTAACGAGGCCCACTGTATCTTTTGAGAAGAACATGTGTCTGAGTCAGCAAAGAAGAGAAGGCTTTTAACACACAAACTATTCCACAATCTCATTCCCATTCTAGCTTCTATTCTTATCCCTCAAGAGCCATACTCCCAAAATGTAATGATTGGCAACAGTGGCAACAAATACTGTAGAGGTGAACCCAATGAACTCCTCTCTTATGATATTGTCAGGGACTAGCCATCATTGGAATGCATCTTTTACTGGGTCCGACACTTGCATCATAAAATTGAACCTCTGTAAACTCAGAGACTAATGAGCATGCAGATCAGATACTAAGGAGTGAAGACACATATTAGCTCTAGGTCACAAAATAAAGGCTAACATGTATTCTTGATATTGGAGATACTGCCTCTTCTAGAAATCTCCCACTCTTGAGAAATATGAGTAACACAAATCAAATGCTTTTCCTGTCACCTTAGCTGTTCATAATGGAAGAAACAACACCCCTTGTATGAAAGTGATCTTTGTTCTGGTGGATGTCAATTTCTGCCACCGCTAGAGTTATGACTTTTGACACATTTTGAGATGAACATGATGTCTGAATATAATGCAGGCACAGTCTTCTTACAGCATAACTGTCTTTAAGGATGGCACATGAATGTGAGTGATCATCTAAATACCAACAGGTGGGAAAAAACCTCTGATGGACGAGAGTCATCAGAGAAGCCAACTCTTGGTGGCCACCTCTGCAGCTATATCAGGGAAGTTATAAACTGAGGGCTCCCTCAATGCCAATCTGTAAACCCTTTGGTGAAAAATGCCTGATGTGAGTGTGGAAGTAGGTAGTGAGTGATTGACTGAATTATCTTCTGGAGTGTCCCCATTTTGAAGTGACGGTTGCTAGGTAATTAGTTTCTTGTTTTATAAACAGCACCTAGTGAAAAAACGATATTTCCCTGTGAACCAAGCAGATAATAGAATGGGTACCTTTAACTCATTCTCACTGGGCTACTGGAATTAAAACATTAAAACATGAGTTGCCTTAACAATAAGAATATCATCCTATCATGTAACATTTGCCTCATTTTGAGTTGTGCCAGGGTTTATTTCTTAATTGTCAGGGAACAGGAATAAACATAAAACAGAAACATTTGTCAAAAATTGGTTTCTCAAAAAAGAGTTACACCCTTTGATTGTAAGGATTCAGGACTATACTGTAGGGACATCTATATGAAAGGAACTCACATGAGGACATGTTGTGAAGTCAGCACACCATTCTCAATACAAGTGTATTTGTCCAAAAATTCATTTTTTCAGTTACATGGAAGTATACATCATTCTGTATTACATGGAGAACAGTCAATCTGGGATGAAAAAGCACAGAATTTCATAGAAAATTGAAAATCAAATTGAGGCCTAGATTCATTATGCTGTCTTGTTTACAGGACTGAAAACCAGCCTTATATCATCAGCACTGTAGAGACTTGAAGAACAAATCATGATTTGGAACTGCAGAAAAGAATAGTGACTTCATATGCCACAGTTGTACATGAAACCAGCAAAATCGACTAAACATGAATATTACATTTTTCTCTGACCCAGCAGCAAGGCTGAGGAGACGTTCTCTGAAAAGAAATGAAACCAATGCCTGGATGCTGGTCTACAAACATTATGACAGGCTCCTATTACCAAATTATGAAATGTGTCTTTTTTCTGAAAAGCAAGCCTTGGTAATTAAAGACATGATGCCCATAGACAGATGCTAGTTGTGGCTTGGTCTATCCAAGAATTCTCTAAAAATACAGAAATATATTCTGAAATCTAGGTGGGCCTGCAGTGGATTTGCCCAAGTTATCAGGAGCTCTCATTAAACAACCTTTCCATTAAGAGATGCCATTCACGCTTGCAGAGACATTCTGGGGGTAATTCATAGAATTTAGCGCACAAGTGGTGCACGCGGCTGGTGCACAGAGTGCACGTGCGGCAGTCGGCGCCAGCCGCATGCGCCAAAACCCATTTTAGTGCACAGCATATTCATGTATACTTACATCCATAACCAGCCGTGGCGCAGAGTGGCGCAGCGACCCTGCAGCAGTGCCAGTTATGCCCCCAGCCCTGTCCCGTGCGCCAAAAACATTGCCCAAATCCAGTACATGGCGCAAAGGGCAGTGGACCAGCATACAGCCCTACAACCATGAAAATGCGTGGAAAACTCCCTGCGCACCCCCCTGAATACGCGATCCCCGCTCGCGCCAGCGAAATCACGTGGAAAACTCCCTGCGCACCCCTTGGAATACGCATACCCTGCTTGCGCTAGCGAAATCGCGTGTAAAATTCCCGGCGCACCCCTCAGAATATGCGAACCCAGCTCATGCCAGCAAAATCGCGTGTAAAACTCCCTGCGCACCCCTCGGAATACGTGTACCCAGCTCGCGCCAGCGAAATCATGTTTAAAACTCCCTGCGCACCCCTCAGAATACACGTATCTCACTCGCACCAGCAAAATCGTGGGTGAAAGTCCACTCGCACCCCCGGAATACACGTACATGCAGGATGATGCAGTCACAGGATCACAGACAGCATTACGCACAGGCACATCTGTGGTGGCCTGTGCTGCCTCCTGTCCCTGCCCCTGGACTGCACCACTAGCACCAGTGGAATCCCCCCTCCAGGCCCAGTGCGTGGGCCTTCCATGGCCTCCTCCTCAACCGAACCCCCACCAACCTGGATGACTCCGTGCCATCTTCCTCCATAGGCCCCTGTGGGAGCTCAGCTGCCCCTACTGCTGCCGAGGAGTCCACCTCTAACCTCCGCCTCTTGGACTTTCCCTCAGCAGCTGCGGCCATAGACGCGGCACCAGACTCCTCACTCCCGGAAGAGATGACAGGGAGAGACAGAACTCAGGCATCAGGGCACTGTACAATGGTCGGATACACACATGATTGTTGCACATGAGTGGCAGTGTCAAACATCACAGATGTCATCACACTCCCCAACACTCATATCATTTGAACCCACACACATGCACAAATTGACAGGAATCATGCAGCAGGCAGCAGCATCCATACACACACACCTGCATGAACATCCGAAGGTTGGCATGATGTCACAAGCAACATGGGGAGTGCCAAACACATACACACATGCCAACAGACAGACATGCATCTGTACATCTCCACCATCTGTCACAGTGCAATCATCAGCAACTATGTCACATCTGCCAATCGGGTTCCTACATGTCTGTGTCACATGCATCCATGGCGTATCACTGTTACACACGTCAAACACACACACGCACATGTATGCCGTGCACGTACATGAAGGTGGAACCAGCATCCATGTGTCACACCCCAACCATGCCATGGCACATACACAGAAATACTAACATGTCTGCATCTCCGCATGCAGTTGTGCATCATGCTTTGGAACACATACACCATTGTAGTGCATCACACATGACAGGGCTCACATGCAGCAGGGTCATGTCCCTGCACATACAAATTCATACATGGCCCTTTTCAGATATATGTCCAAGCTGCACACTCCTGGCACACCTCAACATGCACTGCGTCCAATAAGTACGCATGGACACTTACCGCTCGACTCTGGACCGGTCTCCCTCTCAAGGACTTGGCGGTGAATAGCTGGGTTAATGCGTTCCAGGTCCCTCATGTCAAACGTGGTAAGGTGCACCTTGCGCCTCACTGCATCCACTGCTTCCAAGAGGCACCTGGCCTTCCTGAGGGTCCTGGACCTGAAGTCCTCCCAGCACTTACGGACGTGTTGTAGGTAGCAAGTTGCCACACCCACCGCGTTGATGGCAACCATGATTTCCAGCCAGATCCCCTCCCGTCCATCCTTGTCGGTACGTCTTCTTCCTTAGAGGGCATCATAATGCACCAGGACTTGCTCCACCAGGATGCCAACCTCTCCTGCTGTGAAGCTGGCAGCCCTCTGCCTCTCTGGCTGGGGGTTGCCAGTGGTGTCTGATGGTGTTTCCCCCGACATGGCAACCCCAGAGGCAGGTGTGGGTGGGCAACTGGGTCCTGGTGCTGGGCTGTGGAGTGATGGTACTTCAGTCGGGAGTCTTCTGTTCCAGCAGGGGTGGTCAGAGCAACTGGACCCCTGCAGATGGTTGACACGCAGGCATCAAATAGCAGGGCACGTGGCCAGCAGGCAGGCAGGCAGCAGCAGATGGCTGGTGGAGTTGGCTCGGGGTTCTGGGGGCCAGGAGAATGGCCTTCTGGGCAGGAGCGTGGTCTTCCATGTGTTGTCATGTGGCCAGCTTGATACGGCATGATTCGTCACATGAAAAAACAGCACGTCAGCGTGTAATTCGAGGAAAGGCCCTTAGCGCGTAAGTGCATATGTGACGTAATGCGCGCAGACGTTTCCTTCTGCACGTGTAAATGGTCCACGCGGGTCTGCAGCATGCTGTAAGTGCTTTCAGTGGAGACCGACACGTGTGTTTTTCCTACTTTGGGGTTCACACGCACGCGATTACTTCACAGCGGTTACAGTGCCTACGTGTATTTTTTTCCACCCACGCTACTGCACGCTATTTTTCCCATTGCGAGTGTCCTTGTTTGTCACGTACCCCATTTATTGCCCATGTGTTAATCGCGTATGTTTTTTGTGTTCTGTACTGCGTGAGTTTTTTTACACGCACCTGGGCTACAGGGGTTGCATATACGTTTTTCTTGTATTTCTGGTGTGCCTGAGCATTGCGTGAGGGTCATTTATCCCCAGGGTCCACAGGCAGCCTTGCAGTAGCACAGGGTGCATCTACCATCATGTACCCTGCCTCCTTCACCCCAGTTGACCAGGACAATTGTTCAGTGTACCTCCCATTGGCAGTTGTACATCCGTGCCATGGTTGGGTGTCCTGCCAATGTTGGGAGTGGTCGGGCACGTGGACGGGGTGACCAGGGAGTACGTGGAGTCCAGGGTGGCCAGAGTGGCTGTAGAGCACAAAGAGGCAGGGGTGCACCACAGGGGCAGGATGTCCAGCCACATGCTGGTGCAGCCATGCCGCCACCCCCTGCAGCTCCAGGTGATGCTGCTGTTGCATCCAACTCTGGCACCCTTGCGACCTGACAGTAAGTAACATGTGCTGACACAGGCCCACCGGTAGTGGTAGCTGCAGGTGCAGCTGTGGCGACCACCACACAGCCTGCCACCCGCCAGGTTTACTCGTAATATGGTGGTACGGTATGGACGGTGCCAGTGACGTACCAGCACCGTCTATGGCATACCGCCATACTCATAATGATCCCCTTTGTATGTGTGGGAGATTTTTGCCAAGTGAGTTTATCAGGTTCCATGTCAGGTGTGAATGTCTCATGCCTGTTTACATTTCTCAGGTTGCACTTAATGATGATAGTGTCATTTGTTGTGCACTTGGTTGGCTGTTGAGCTGTTGCATGCCATTGCATGGCATGGAGGACAGGGGTCTTGGGTGTTGGGAGGGTTTGGGTGACATACCAGTGTTTTACATGGTCTGTTTTAGAGGGGGTTGTGGGATATGCACCTTGCATGTGTTCCTTTTGGTCACACCAGATTGGTTATGTTTAAGTAGCTAGGGATGCACACAATGTAGCACTTCCGTGAATGCATTCTCAGGGTGGTAAGGTTGTGACAGTTTGGGTGGGAATTTAGGTGACAAATGTGGCCACAAGCTGGGTCCGGGCAGCCTCGCCAAGTACCCTTTACCCTCCCATGAACAGCGCATGTGCATGTGGTTGGGAATGTCGGTGCACCACTATGTACACCGGTACGCCCCGCCGTGTTGCGACATTGTGCAGGGCACATGCTGCCACAATGATCTCGCACACTACTGGGGGTGCATATAGTAGTTGGCCACCAGAGCGGTCAAGGGAGCGTAAGCATGACTTGAGCACTCCGAATGTGCGCTCCACTATGCCCCTGGTTGCAAATTGGGCTGCATTGTATCTTCCTGGGGTGGTGTGGTGGGGTTCCGTTTTGGCGTCATCATGTGGTTGCTCAGAGGGTAGGCACTGGCCCCTGGGGAGGTGAGGATGGTTGTCATTAGTTGGGTTTGTGTATTTGTCTGTGTGTGACATGCATGAATGTGCACAGACATTTGTACTCACCAATGAGCCATGTGTCACCATGCTTCCCAGCTTACAGGTCCCCGCTCAGGGCGGACATTCTGTATATGAAACTGTCATGGGTAAACCCAGGATTGTTTCCATAGACAGAGGTATACAACCTGTACATTGATGGAATACCAGTGCTTGCGGTTGCGGTGGATATTCTCCAAGGCCCTAGGTGGGTGTAGGGCCACATGGGTGCAATCTAGGGCACCAAGCACTAAGGGAAAGTGTGGCACCTTGTAAAAGTCCTGACCCACGGCCTGCCTTTCTGAGGGTGTTCTGGGCATGTATATGTGCCTGCGGACTGAGGGTCATGCAGTCATGATTGCCAACACCTGGTGTAGGCAGCTTGACTGCGTGGGCTGTGAGACCCCTCCCCCACTATGGCAGTGGTCCACTGAAATGACCAAGTGGCCAAGAAATGCAGTACATTGAGCACCCTTTCCACGGGGCTCAGTGCTTGGGAGCACAAGGTGGGTGATGTGAGGTCATCCTCCCACTCAGTAACAAGGTCTAGGATGATACTAGGTGAAAAACAAATAAAAGATAAAATAATAAATAAATAAAAAAACGAGAAAAATGTGGTCATCAGGCATCCCGAAAAGGCTGGTCCTGGGCAAATGAATGCAGGGACTGGCTATTCTCCTCCTCCTGCGTGTCCCACGATCAGTGCTGCGGGAAATGGGACATTTATCGTAGCTGTATATACGTTTTTGTGGTTTGTGCGCACTTTTGTGCTGTGCGGGGACGCTTCCGCCTGCCTTCATGTGGCGGACGTGTTTCCGCCTGTGCGTGTCTTTTGCCGTGCGCGGGTTTCCCCTATTCGATTCCATGAGTAAGTGTTTTTCGCATTCGTGTGGGCGTTTCATGTATTTCCCAGCAGTTCCTCCCTAGTTACGCCCTCATTTTCACACATTGTTCCCCATTCTGCGTGTTCCACCCACTTTTTGGTGTGTGCGCTACACGTTGTGCGATTTCCCTGTGCACGTCATGCATGGCGTTCCGGATGTTGCAGTGACGTGTGCGCCACCTGCGGATTTGGCGTACATCCCGGGGGAAAACACGCGCACGGCCTTCCATGAATCACACAAGTGCGCGTGAGCTGGCTTTTTCACGCTTGCACCAGCTTGCGCCACAAATTTCGGCGCACATTTATTCCATGAATCGGCCCCAAAGTCTGGTGTTAGTGACAGCCAACTGGTATAATCAGTTAAGATGCCAAGAGCTGTGTTTGGCCCTGAGCAGCCTCATTTCAAAGAACATACTGAAAATATTGCTTTGACAACCCACCTCTCAGGGGACATAAATGGCCCTGCTCTTAAGCCTCAAAGGACCAGCACCATATGGCTGTTGCCAGGCCAGGGAATGCAACTTCTATTTCATATTTTTTTTAAACAAGGACAATAAGTTAATCTTTGAATTCCACATATTTACCTGAATATCCTTTGGCAGGACTCTCATAGCACATTACTTTTGAATGTAAAATTATATTATTATGGTATTCTTTTAATTATGCATATTATTCAAATATCGATATTTTTGCACAGAAAAGATTCATATAAACTAGTGTTAGTTCCGGCTAGGCTGATAATCTGAGATGAGAATAGAATATTTAAGTGAAAACATCAGAGAATAAAAAGCAAAACTCTGTCACACACACATCACAGGCCATGCCGGGATGAGACCAACATCATTTGATCTATGCGAGTGAGAGCAATCTGTCAAAATAGTAAGCAACTACATCATATGTGTGGAATGGAAAAAAAAAAAATCCAATTGTTTAATGTAAAATATCCACGATGATATAACATCAACTAGGAGATAAACTGTGTTTGGATGTTACTGCCCTTTTCCTAATGAGTACAAAGTGGATGCTTTAGTGTGATGTCACATTTGGAACATTGTGCAATCACATACACTGTTCAATTTAATTGAGAAATATTTAACACCTTTAAAGGGCGTGGTTTCTAACCAATAAAGGTTTGAAACCCATATATTTAACGTAATAGATGGGCTGGAAGAAGGGATAGAAAGACAAAACTGACAACAACAGAAAGGAGACTACAATAGCTAAATTTCCCTTGCAGTCATTTTGGATTGCTGGCAGACCCTTGTGGGAGAGACCCACTTAGAGTTAAATCCAGGCCTTCCTCAGTAGAAAAGGAAGCAGACAAGCCCACTGTAGAGGAAAGAAACCAGGCTGTGAAGGGAAGCTGCCCCATGTTGCTGAATGATGCCCAGCTGTTACTGCAGGAGGAAAATTTAATCAGACCATGAGCTGTGAGACAACCAACATAAATTCTTATTGGAGTCTAATTCCCAGGGGAAATATAATTCTGATGGGAGGTATACTCTAAAGGGGAACAGATTATATGGCAGCCCCTCATAATTGTGAAAGTACTGAGGGGGTATATCATTTGACTGCACATCCTGGGAAAGTAGTACATATTTCAGAAGTGTAAGTGCTTCTGGAAACTTTGGGTATTAAAATATAGACCCAAATAGTGTGTATTATGGAAGATCATTGACTACCTTTCTGATTGGCTGGGGCCAGGCTCTTACTGGCCTATGGGATAGCCAGGAGGCTTGGCCGGTCCTCCCTCCAAGGCCCACTCCTAAAGCCCTGTCTACCACTGTTCTCCATGGTACGCCTGATCGCCTGCCCCCCGTGAGTGTCTGCGTGCCCCCCATGCCCCTGGAGTGTCTGTGTGCCCCCCATGCCCCACCTTGAGTGTCTGTGTGCCCCCTTGCCGTGAGTGTCTGTGTGCCCGCATGCCCCCCGTGAGTTTCTGTGTGTCCCCCATGAGTGTCTGTGTGCCCCCTTGCCCCGTGAGTGTCTGTGTGCCCCCCATACCCCTGTGAGTGTCTGTGTGCCCCCCATGAGTGTCTGTGTGCCCCCTTGCCCCTGTGAGTGTGTGTCTGTGTGCCCCCCATGCCCCTGTGAGTGTATGTGTGCCCCCCATGCCCCTGTGAGTGTATGTGTGCCCCCTTGCCCCTGTGAGTGTATGTGTGCCCCCATGCCCGCCTTGAGTGTTTGTGTGCCCCCCTGTCACGCTTTGAGTGTCTGTGTGCCCCTGTTGCCCTTCGTGTATTGCCTGTCTCCCCCCTCACTCCCCCATGAACCCTCTCTTTTGCCTCTTTTCCTAGTCTTCCCTCCTCCCCTCCCCCTTGCCGTAGCTGCCTGTCTTTTGCAGCCACCTTGCCTCCCCATCCCAAACCCCCCTTTTTATTTTCCTCTTAAGCCTGGCACTACCCCAATTGCCGTCAAGCATAGTAATCGTAGCTGCCTTGCTTCGCAGCCACCCTGCCCTCCCCTCCTCCCCTACCCCAACCTTTCTTTGTCCTTTGCACTTACTCTTGTCATTTGTCCCATGACTTTTGATAGCAGCTTGTCTGTCTCCCCTCCTCCCCTCCATGTCTTTCTCCTCCCGCTCCCCCTGCTCTATAAAATTTGTCTCTGACCTATTTTGACAGTAGCTTGTTTTGTTCCTCTCCCTCTCCCTCACTCCAACCCTCCTCCTCCTTCCCCTTCCTCTTGTATACTCATGCACTACTTCAATTGTCGTCAGGCATAGTACTGCTACTGCTTGTTTTGTTCTCCTTCTTTTCCCTTCCCTCTTTGCCTTATTTGTTCCATGCACTTGGGCTATCTGAAATGTCGCCATTACTATAGTTATTTTTAACATTCTGTATTGTTTCAAGGACTTTAAGAATGTAACTGTATTTTCCCATGTTCCCTCCCTCATTGAAGTGCTTTGAAACACATTGGCCCTCATTCCGAGTTTGGTGGTAGTCATGGCGCAAATAGTGGTACCGTGTCCGGTTTGGTGCAATGGGGACTTACTGATCTAGTCAGACCTTGGCGGGACCGGTAAGTCCCCATTCACCAAACCATTCCTCATTCCCATTTGAGCCCCCATAGGGCTCAAGGGGAATGGGGAGGGCGCAAATAACGTGCTGGCTAATGTAAAGCCCGTTTTTTGCGCCCAGGTCCCTTAATGGGTCCCGTCCATAATGCCAGGTCAGACCAGGCGTTAAGGAAGGGACCCGCTAAGGGACCTCGTAGTAGGGCGATAAGGGATCCCTTACCACCCTACTCGGAATGAGGCCCATTGTGTATAGGCACTATATAAATAAACAATCAATTCAATTCAATTCATTACCTTTCTGTGCAATGACCAAGAACAGACTTAGAGCCAAATAATATCTCACGTTCAAATGCCTAGAAAAATAATGCATTTGAAGTAATTCCCTGGTTATATCACCTACAGAGACCTGTTTTGGCTCTGAACCATTCAAGGAAAAAGTGAAAGGGTTTTTAAATGTCACACAATTTTCCCATTTTCAATTGTCCATTGCAACGTGATAAAATATGCAATTACTATACATTAACAGCATAGAAGGGAATCTAGCAAATAGATTTGTTAAATAGAAATTTTTCCCTAACTTAAATTAAGTTTTCTCAAGTGCTGTTGAAACACTGTAGTATCCATTGAGAATAAAATTAGGTATTTATTTTTAATAAATGAAAAGTGGAGAGGTTTAGATAGGCAGGGATGTTATGATTTTGTGTTCTACAAAATAAAAATGTTGTCCTGAACCAGCATTCACTTTTCAACCTTGTATGAATGTCTGCTCGGGGTAAATAAAATGCACACATGTCAACACTGATTTTCTATACTCTGGCCTGATGGACAGATGAACAGAAGGCCAACCTATATTGTGACAGCAACAACTCTGGGAGCTGTAGCCAAACCAGTTGAAGCTAGCAAGGTGGGTGGTCTAGGATAAGTCTTAAGGGGTGGCGAGCTTGTAAAGGGTCCACAATGAGCCCACACACAGTGAAATAGTCAAGGAACACACTTAGACAATCAAAATGTCTACCAACTGGCAATATTATCACTCAATACTGAAAGTTAGATACGTACATTCAATTACTGGAGTAGGGCAAAATACATATCAAACCTCTGAAGAAGCAATGGCAAAGCCAAAGTAATCTAAAAGTTTCTAAACTTTTAAAAGGGAGTAACAGGGGTCAGGTACGTATTGCTACAACTCACCCCCCATACTCTGATTCTTCACAGGACTTGGTAGATGATTGAAGAGTGTGAAAGGTTACTTTTCCCATACTCAGCCTCAGCCCTTGATTCCCAGGGGTTGCAGGTTCCAGCAGTTTTCTGGTCGCAAACGTATTTGATGCAGGGCCCCTCTCAGGACAGTAATGGACGCAGATAAGCAGTTTCAGACATGGCCACTGATGCACGAGCATTCTACCCTTGTTGTGGGTAGGATTGCAAATGCGCTGCTGGAAACCTAGGTTGGCTAGGGCGGTGGCAACTTCGGTGGCCATATGGTCTTTAGGACTCATTTGCTGCGGTCAGACTTTCCCTCCTATCTTGGGTCCCCTTGATGCTAGGACCACAACATTTTGCACAGTTAAGTCTTGTTGCACATGCTGGCGATACCCACTGTTCCAAGCCTCAAATCAGAACTCCAACATCTGCAGCATGGTAGCCCAGAGTCAGAGTTGGTCAGCCATAGGGTGGTCCTAGGACACTTCAGAAGGCTCTTCTTTATAGGACTCTGAGCTGACATCAAGAATGGATGGTCCCTCCACTCCAAGGGTTGCAGCTCCTTTGCAGGACTTCTGGAGATATTCCACAGGACAGGCTTCTACTAGGGCAGCAGCAGAAGTTGGTCACCAAGCTTCTTCTGACGGGTCCATGGTCTCCTTGCAAGTCTTGTAGCTGGTCAGGAGTCTTGGCTCCTTCAGTTTCTTCCAGGATCTCTCTACAGTGATTGCAGGGATGCTCTTCTTATCCTAAAAGCCAGGTAAGAGCTGTAGCTCCCACTAGCCATGACAGATCTGTCCCCCCACACACACACCCCAGCAGTGGGCCAATCAGGACCACTGGTGGTAAAACTAATGCATACCACTCGGACACCATGGCACCAATTTGTGGATTAGGACTAGACAGTCCCAGCCCACTACCTGACATCAAACACACATTGCCCTCCAGTGGCCCACCAAAAGCCTCTGCTCTCCCGGGTACTGGAAGTCCAAATGAGGAGTTTCCTGGATTCAAAGGCCCGGATGTACGCTGAAAGGCAAGATGGGCAAGGACAAGCAACAACACTTTTGACATGGCCATGTTTGACCACTAGCCAAAGTTAGTAGCCAAACAGTAGTAAACGAGGTAAGTCTAAATCAAAATGCACCAAAAAATTGTCAAATTTCACTGCTGCTACTCGCTTGTACATTTAGCACACCTAGAGTAATAGAAAAAGTGTTAGTCTAGGGCAAAACAAAATGAATACCCCATTGTACTGCATCTCTTCCTCAACCTCCCTTCTTCTGGCAGCCTCCTCTTCCTCCTTACACATATCAGACTGCCTGTCCGCTATTCAGTCATGGTGTGCTGCAAACAACGTCTGCCTCAATACCAGTAAGACTGAGATTGTTTGCATTGGGACCCCTGCTCCCGCTTTCCCACTTTCACTCTGGCCGGCCTCCTTTGGCCCTGCACCTGAACCCACCTGCGAGGCTAAAAACTTTGGGGTCACATTCAACTCCACTCTCTCCTTCTACTCTCACATCTCGGACATCTCTGAAAGATCTGACTATCATCTACACCTCCTCAGAGGTACTCTACCTTTTCTTACTTCCCTCCAGCGGCTCACTGTCTCCAGAGGTCTGGTTCTCTCTAGGCTGGACTATTACAACAGCCTCTTCCTCAACCTCCCTTCTTCTGCCCTGCACCCTCTGTAACTCATCCAGAACAGAACTGCAAAACGTATCCTCGACCTCAAGCCCAGGGACCGCATCTCCCCAGTTCTGAAATCCGTTCACTGGCTCCCTGTGGCTGCAGGGATCAAGTTTAGACCCTCTGTATTGTCCACAAGGCTTTCTGGAACCTACCTACCTGCAACATTGCCTACCTAAATACTGTCCCTCACAAGCTCTCAGGTCATCTACCTCCAACCTTCTGCGAGTGAGCTAGTTCTCCAAGCAGAGATTTGGTGGGAGATCCTTATCCTCAGCTGGTGCCTCCCTTGGGAATAGCCTCCCTGCCACCCTCTGTCTTGAGCCTGATCTTCTGGAAACTCCTCAATACCTTCCTCTTCTCTTCCTTCTCTCTCCCTCTACCCTGCTAACCTAGCTCTCTGATCTTTCCTTTCTCTCCTTCTTCCTTACAGCTTTCTGACTGGCTGCCTGGTGTACCTCAGAGTCTCACAGGTCCCGGACACCCCCGCCAATCCTCTCTCGCACTTGACTCAGGGCCCTACGCCCCACCCACCTTCACTGTACTTAGAAGTAGCCCAATTAGAGTGGCTCACTCTGCACTTACCCCAGTCTTTCTATCGACCGGGTGCACTTGGACCTCCCCATCCCTGCGACGGTCTGTGCACTTGCACAATCCAAATGCATCATGCCTGAAGATTGTCTGTCTGTTCTTCCTTTCTTCACCCTCTTATTGCACTGGTAAAACTGCATAATCGCTTTCACGCCTATTTGCGGTGTCTTCAACTGTTAAATGTATTATCCACACTTACTCTGCCTGTGCAGACTATTATCGTCTCAGAAATGTAACAGCTCTGAGTTGTCATTCCCCATAAGCGCTTTGAAGCACTTGCCTGTGTATAGGCGCTTTATAAATAAGCAATACCATACCATACCATTGTAAGATGCATTGTATAATGATAAAAAGTTCCCACAAGAGATAACTGTTAGGCAGAATCATATGCAGTACCCTTTGGGAACTCCACACACAATTAAAACTACAAGTGTAAGTACAATTTCACCTTTGGTACAAGCCTTTACTACACAGTAAAGTGGTAGTGATTGCTAAGCAGCCAGACATATCTCAAGAGTAAAGTGAGCAGTACAAGTGTTTACACAAAGGACAACAATTACTATGGTTCAAACAAAAAATGATTCAAGGTTTCTGAGTAAAAGAATATACATTTATGTACACCATCATTTATAAAACAGTTCACTATCATAAAGCAGCAGAAAATCACAGTCTTAATATACTACAACAACCTCCAATCAATTCTGGACAAGTTAGGCTCAAAATGAAGTGTGAGCAAAATGGCACTACAGCAATTTAAAAGGGAGAAAAGACAAGGTTATTCAAAATCAAGAGCACCAACAGGTTATAGGCAGGGCAATCTAGAAAAGGCTACTACAAATAGGATTCAAGTTAATAGGTCTGGGCCAATGTTAATGGTTCAGAATCTTTGCAGAGGATCACACAGTTCAAAGTAGTTCGCAGTTAAGTCTTTGCTAAGAGTTCAAAACAAAGTTGGTCGGAGGAAAAGTTACTCAAAGGAGAAGAGAAGGACAAGCCTTCGGAGAGGCGAAAGATTTCCAGAGCTTTCACCGCGGTTAGACAAAACGGTGACCGAATTTGCACAGTACCTTTAAAGAAGAAGAATGCTGTAGCTGAGGCAGGCTCACGATTGCTGATGCTTCCATCATGGTGACTAGAAGGAGGACGGCTGGAGTGTCCTGCACTGCCCAGGGAAGAAGCCAGCAGCAGAGCAAAACAACAAATAATAGGTGGTCTCGATAAAAACCCATACTGGTTCTCTTCCCACTGGCTAGCAGATCTACTGCAGCGATGCACAGTAAATCCGACCAGGATGAGGACCAGTGTCTGGTGTTTGGCGAGCAGGTTGTTCCCACCAAGCTCAAGGGAAGAAGATTCCTTGCAGATCTGCTCTGTCATCGAAGTTTCAGGCGATTCGGACCTGCAGCAGGGCTTCACCGGGTGTCCAGTAGTTGCAGCAGTCGTCTTCCTTCAGCTTCTCGTTGGTTCTCTCGTTCCAGTGGCGACTCTGCCTTCCAGTCCCAGAGACTGGCTTTTTATGCACCAAATCCCCCATTCAACCAACCTGGCTGTCATTCACACAGCAGGGTGGCTGTCCTGGCAGGGCTGCCACCTAGCCAATCAAACAAGAGTGTGACTTGGGTCTCCAAGGAGACACTGTGCAGGGTGCCTCAAACCCCTCCCTCACATCCTGTCCACCCAGACACTCAGACGCCTTAAGAGGGCTTGTGTGTAGAAGTCCGCCAAAGGACGTCGAACAAAGGAACCAAACCTGGCAAAAGAACTCAACCGGAACTACGTAAAAATAAAAGTGGATTACCGGGTTTGAGTTTGAGGCTACCACCATAGCCTCTAACGGTACCAAAGGCTATTTTCATAGTCTGCGGTAGAATAAAAATGGTAGATACCACTGCCACCAGCCAAATCTTAGAGAAAGGGGAACATACTAATGTTCCATGAGAATCAGACAAAAGGGGATAACTATTAACCCCTCCAGTACTCTATTGGAAGATAGGGTGTACTGGGTCTGTACATTTAAAAAGAATAGTAACCTCAATGGTAACTGTACATGTTCTGGGAGACAGCAGTCAGTCCCAGAAAATGGAGTTTAAAGTGGGAAGTCAGAAAAGACAACCCTGTGTCACTGCACTAAAGGTGCTGGGTGACACCCAGTAAAAAAGATGATGCCTATGGGGTGGGTGCGACTCCATAGCCCATGAGCAAAAATATTTACAACACACAGCAAAACACTTGTAAGAGTGGGAAAAAGGGCCACACTCTTACCAGGTAATAAGATTAAACCCTAGAAATCCAGCAAAGCTGTTGAGGGACTCAAAAGGTAAGGGGAATTAGCCATTCTGGAGAATTCTCCTTAACAATAACAAATTACTAAAAGCAGTATCAGAGTAACTAGATTAAGGGAAACAATGTTTCCCAGTACTGACAGCCTGAAGGACATTTCAGTTTCCCCATAACATATGAGCAAAAGCCAGTGTAGTGAAGCTTAAAGCTTAAGGCTTCACTGTACGGTAAAAAGAAAAGGTCAAATACAAAAATAAAAGCAAATCGTTTGGGGATCCATAGAAATGGACTGACAGGTGCAGTAAAGAGGAATCTTTCCTATCATGAGTGTTTTCACAAAAGTATATATCCAAGTTAAATGCAGTATTGACAAATGAATTGGCCAGTGTATTGGACATTCATCATTGTAGTAACCATTGCTATCGAGATTTCCTACAGAATGATGAAGATGAATATTTTTTATGTATTTCTCATTGGTTTATTATTTCTGTTCTTGATAAATAGACCTTCTGTGGAGACAGTGTAGAGGAGGTCCCGGGCATGGTCTGTACCCTGCCCCCAATTTCGAGGTACCAGGAGCATACTTGCCAAGGTATGGGACGTATGAGGAGCAAATGAACCAACAGAGAGCCGCGCTTGGACTCTGCCCAGTGTACATCAGAAGAGCCGTACCTGTTGAAGCACCCATAATCAGACAGCCATGGGCTGCACAATACCCTCTTAGGCAAACATACCAGCAGCTGAGACGAAATGAAGAGTACCTACAGACGGTCCACGAAGAGACCCAAAGAGCCTTAATGGAGGGCCAGTGGAAATGACACAAGGGCCTGTACAGACTTGCGAATGAACGAAAACGGCTATCAAGGATAGCACGCCAGTGTGAGCAGCTACGAAAAATAGATGTAATGGACACAGGAAAGACGATGTTAAACCATAAGGAAATGTTACGATGAGACAAGATGGAAGTAACCAACCAGTTAACGTGTGTAAATACGCAAGAAGCTAAGAGAACGATACGGCTTGCAGTGCTTAGTAGTAGAATAGAGCGGCAAGCGCCAACCATATATCTACCTCAATAAGGCACATTATACAAGTGCGACTCCATTTTGTAAGCAGGTGTATGCCCAGGCGGCCAGAGGCCTACTAGGCCAGGTTTCATATTCCAGCTGAAGCCAGAAAGAAGAGCGGAATCGAAACTCAACAAAGAGCAGCTCATGCCTGGGAATTTCGAGGTCAACCCAAGGAAAGGGTAAGAGCGGCAACGCTAGAGAATCGAAACTTCAAAGCATACCAGCCTGCCCCGTGAAAGTAACGATAAGGGGGGCCCAGGCAGGTGGCGAGGCTAAAGAAGAATCAAATACACGAAAAGCTGGAAACTGAAGCAGATTCGCGGTGAACAGACATGTGACCAGTCAGGCGCGAAGAATTACCAACGTCTGATGTCACCCAGATCCAAGGGTGCCATAACTTCTCCAGATAAGAGGCTACAGCTTTGAGGCCATACCCAGCCAACTACTTGACACATAGCTCAAAAGCCCTGATTGATGTAAGGGAGGCTGGGTGAATCTTGGGACACTAGGCACCTGGGCGTCCAGTCGGCATGCTGCTAATTAAAATAGAGATTTACGTCTAGGGGTGTAACCTGCTCAATCACAATGAACCAGGTTATCTAGGGTCTTATAGATAGTAGAACCAATGGGACGTCGTAGTTGTAGTGACGTCTATCACGTGTGACGTAGAGGGTCGGGCGTAGAGGCCCACCGGATAAGAGTTATCCAATGTGCATGCTCTGTTACCATGTACAGATATAGCACCTATACTTAAGCTACCTTTCCTAACCAATTATATTGCATGACGGATTTGTAGAGTTAGACGTCAGTGATGACGAGTTTTATGTATAAAAGTTGCTGTTCAACTGAAGTTCGAGGAAGTTGAAGCGAGACAAGCGATCGCCATGATGCTGATTTCCAATTGTTTCCCTGTTTGATTTACTTGTCATTAAACGGACTTCCCTTTTCCAAACTACAGAGTCCTCGTTATTGAGTCGTGTTGGAGTAAGTGAATCCTGCACCCCATTCCTCACGTGGTGCAGCTATCTTCTCTTACAGGTACTAGAGGGTGAGCACTGACCTATGGGCCCGCCAGTGGAAACACTGCCCTCCAGTACAACATGATTATTTCTTGTCCCAAAATGAGAAAATGGCTGTAGGAATTGATACTGTTAGACTGGCGTGTCCCAGGTCCATTAAAATAACTTTGTTAAATAAATAAAAAATGTGTCTGCCTGATTTGGGGTGGGTGGAAAATTCTCTCAAACTAGATGTCACCCAATTAACTAATCATACAGACCTGGTTACACCATTATTCATTAGTCTGCTTTTCTACATCTAGCACCTCCAGTGTATTCAAACTAGTCTCAACTCGTTTCAACACTTACTTTTCCTATTTGTAAGCTGCATATATAGCAGGGTTAATTGGTATCCAACAGTAAGCAACTCAGGTTGGTATCTCTTCAATGGGTACAGCAATGTTCTATTTATCTATCCAGTTTTTGTAAATTGCAACAATCACCCTGAAGGATATACTGTTGGTGAATTTCTGAATGAGGATCAGACATAATGAACTACCTGCAGGTAAAAAACAAGTGCTGTTAAAAGTATCAGTGTGTCTTTCTTACACACCTCATATTAAGGCAATGATAAAAGGAGGTTATCCACATACTGAACCTTCCACCAGGATATTGTATTACGTCTAGGTACTTCTTCAGGATATTTGAAAAAGGGTTGATCTTTCTGCGCCCTGTAGAATTTGACTCCACTTGTATTTTAAACTAGCAGTAAAGATGAAAATATATTGGCTGTCAGAATATAAAGGAATATAAAAGAAAGCAGATTAAAAAGTAACATCAGAAATATATGACAGCAGCAAAGTCATAAGTTGAATCTGACCAAATGGAAGGAGATATATTTTAATACTCTCTTGTTTCTATTGTCATTGTCCATATATTGGCACCGTCAATGTTATTGTCCATCTATTGGTACCGTCTTTGTCCAAAGCCCTCAGGACAATCTTCTCCTCTTTGATAGATGTTTCTCGCACCTCATCAATTTCCTTCATTCTCCTGCTGTCCCCTCTCAGCCTCCCCAGAAGTCTTTCAAGGACGACAACCTTCTCCATATTGACACTCTTAACTCTCGCTCAGCTGTCAAACACTCATCTGACATCTGCAGCCACCTGGAGGAACTTGACCTCAATGTCCTCGGTCTCACTGAGACATGGTTCACGGCCAGCTCTGTCACAAGCTTTGAGACTGTCCTCCCTGATGGCTACAAGATCCTCTCTGCACCCAGGTGCAACCGCTCTGGAGGGAGTGTAGCCCTGATCTTCCCTGAGTGGATTCCTGCCTCTGTCATTCCTACGCAGGCCTACTCCTCTTTTGAATGCCTTGTCTGCAGGCTCTCTCTCTCACCTAACCATTGCCTTACTGTGGCTACTATCTATCGGCCACCTGGTCAGATCTCTTCCTTCCTCTCTGAATGGGCGGACCTTTCCTCTTCCCTCCTGGTCTTGAACACTCAACTCCTCCTCCTTGGAGACTAACATCCACCTGGATGCTTCCTGTCCTTCCTCTGGACTCTTTCATGACCTCTGCGACTCTCTCTCACTCTATATTCTCCCCTCTGGGCTGACTCACTCAGCAGGGCTCACTCTGGATGTTCTGATCTCCTCATAGCTTCCCCTTTCTATCCCTCTCACAACTCCTCTCTCTTGGAGTGATCACTTTCTCCTTTCTTCCCAGCTCATCCTCTCTTCCCCCCAGGCTAAGCCAACTCCAGCACTGCCACCCACCTTCTCAATTATCTGACCCATGAAGCGTGTGTCAGTTGAGGCTTTTGCCGCCACTTTCTCATCCCCCATATGGCTAACTCACACCCTGACACAGCCCTTTCCATGCTCCACTCTGCTATATCTGATACTCTTGATGTTCTTGCCGCTGTCATGAGGATCCGCTTGAAGCCCAAAGCCAAGTGCGATTCCTGGTATGGCTCAGACCTCGTCACCCTCAAACGCAAGTGCAGGGTGGCTAAGCGGAAATGGCGTGCTTCTGGTACATCCTCCACAAAATGGCTTGCCTTCTGCTCCAAAGGCAATACCGGCTCTCTTTCTGCACCAAGAAGAGAGCTCACATCCAAGCCCATGTCTCTGAAGCATCTAACAACTCAGCCGAACTCTTTAAAATCTGCAAGGATCTGGCCAATCCAGCTGCAATCTCTACCTCTTTCTCTTCCAGGCCCTCTGCACGGCGCTGGCTTCTCATTTAATCTCAAACTCAGGACATCCTGTCCTCTCGCTCTTCCTCTCCCCCTCTCCCTTCTACTCCTAGCCATCTCTCAGCTTAATCTTCACACTGAATCTGTTGGTTGTCTTCATGACCATCAGTCTAGTTTATGAGCTGCCAGAAGCACTGAAACTGCTCTTCTGAACATCTGTGAAGACCTGCTCTCCAACCTTGATTCCAACACCCGCTGTGTCCTCATCTTACTTGATCTCTCTTCTGCCTTTGACAAGGTCAACCATGCCATCCTGCTCAATCGTCTCCATGACAACCTGAGTATCACCAGTAAGGCCCTAGCATGGCTAACTTCTTTCCTCTCTGATCAACCCTCGCCGGCCCAAATTGGGTCCTTCCGCTCCTCTATCTCAATCTCAACCTGTGGTGTCCTCCACGTGTCTAACATCTCTCCCTGGCTGTTCAACCAATACCTGGCACTTCTTGCCCACCACATTGATGCCCTCTGCCCTTTCAGTGCTATGCGGATGACACTCAGCTCATTTTCAGGCTGCCTTCGGTCACCTCTTCTCTGTCTCTCATCCCTGACTGTCTGTCTGCTATCCAGTAGTGGTGTGCCGCCAATGATCTCTGCCTTAAAGCCAGTAAGACTGAGATTATCCTC
Source organism: Ambystoma mexicanum (assembly GCF_040938575.1). Taxonomy (NCBI): domain Eukaryota; kingdom Metazoa; phylum Chordata; class Amphibia; order Caudata; family Ambystomatidae; genus Ambystoma; species Ambystoma mexicanum. The sequence continues at coordinate 1,048,111,996 of NC_090924.1, forward strand.
ATTGGCACACCCGCTCATTCCTTTCCTGTAACTCTCTGGCCAGCCTCTCTTGACCCTCTTCCTATTACCACCTGCAGGGCTAAAAACCTCAGGGTCATCTTCGACTCCACACTCTCCTTTTCTTCTAACATCTCTGACGTTTCTAAGAAGTCACACTAACAGCTGCACCTTCTCAGAGTTATTATTCCTTTCCTCTCATTCCCCCAGAAGCTCACTGCCTCCAGACCTCTGGTTCTCTCTAGGCTGGACTATTGCAACAGCCTCTTTCTAAATCTGCCTGCTTCTACTCTCCGCCCTCTGCAACTCATCCAGAACAGGACTGCGAGATTTGTCCTTTGCCTCAAGCCCAGGGATCGTATCTCTCCAGGACTGAAATCTCTGCACTGGGTCCCAGTGGCTGTGAGGAATTAGTTAAAATCCCTCAGCATTGTCCACAAGGCCTTCTGGGGCCTTGGGCCTCAATACCTTCAACTCTCTCTTCCTAAATATCTTCCTTCTTGACCTCTTCACTAATCCGCCTTCAACTCCCTCAGGGTCCGTCGCTTCTCCAAGCAACAAGTTGGTGGTAGATCTCTTTCTTCGGCTGGTGCCTCCCTTTGGAACAGCGTCCCTGCCTCCCTGCCTACCTGAACCTTGAGGAGAACCATCTCCTGTTCCGGAAGCACCTCAAAACCTTCCTCTTTGCTTCTGCTTTCTCTCCTCCTCTCCCCTGCTGAACTCCTGGCTGAAACTGCCCTGGCTGCCTGGCCACCCTCTGATCTCAGTCACAGGTCCCCTCCCCTGCCAGTTACACACCTGCACTGCCTTCCTGGAAACCCCCGCACTTGCGGACTGTTTTCAGTATCCCTACAGCCCTCCACCAGCACCTGGCACCTGATGTCCGCACTTATCCTTGCACTTGCCACCAGCTGGCCCTACTTCTCTTATTGTTTTTATTTATTCTATTATCCCATGTAGTGCACTGTCCCCGCCCCCTCCCACTCCACACTTTCCCCGTCCCCCTTCCCCTGCACTTGCGCGATCTGTATGGCACCTCGCCTAGTAGGATCGTTGTCTCTGCCTTCCCTCTGTTCCCTCTGTTCCCCCTCCCTTGCTGCGTTGCGCCTTGAAAAACTTGTGTATAGGTGTGTTATAAATGCCATATCATATCATATCATACTGGAACACATCTACTGGTAAAGAAAATATTTCTGTTGGAATATTACATAGATTATATTTCTCCCAAATTAGAAACGTCTGGGTCTTTCTTGGAGGAATTTATATTATATATTACAGTCCCTCCTAAACCTGGCAAAAACCACACAGCTGCAGAAACATTTGCCCAACATTCCTACTCAAACTGGACATTAGAATGTATGCAGAACATTTATCCATGCGTTTCAGAAATGTATTATGCTTTTAATACCTGAATCAAAAGTAGGATTTGTTCCCAGTCTACATCATAGAGAGCATATGCAGAAAGTATTACATGCACTCTGGAATGAAAGCTGCCCTTATGATAACTCGCCCTTAGATGTTGGAAAAATATCTTACAGGGTTAAATTGGGATATTTATATAAAGCTGTATCAACATTTATCCGAAAATCCTCATGTATAGAGAAAATCAAACACTGTACAGTCACACATCTGCTAAATAAAATGAAATGTTTATATGTCTAATTCATAATTTATAAACACGAGAGACCAGACAAGGGGGTGCTCTGTCACCATATGTGTTCTTGATAGCACTGAAAACATTATCCATTGCAATTCGTACTAATAAGACATTGACAGCAGTAACACACACTGATTAGTAGTGTCACTACCCAACTACCAACATGTAAATATGCCATAATGGAGACAACAAAAAGGTCTTCTCAATTTTCTGGACATAAAATCAATTGTTTTTTTTAAAGTAAGGCACTGCATGGTTCTGCTGCTACAATGTTGATATTATATCAAATGGATGCCCAAAGGAATAACATATTTGCAGATCTCCTTAAAACCGGGCCTCAATGCTATAGCCCCCAAAAATTTTGATCCTTTAAGGAAATCAATAACTTTGGACATAGACTATTGGAATAGAGTGAAAATTGTCAAAATGCTGATCATTCATAAACATAAATATATTTTTAGTATGTTCTCACTTTGGCTAAACCTGATTTCTTTTAAATGTATTACTAAAAAGCTAACATCCTTTTTATAGGATCATTCTAAACCCAGACTGGACATTAATTAATTATATTCAATCCCTAAAGTGGGTGGGCGTATTCGCCTAAATGCAAAGTTGTGTGACTTAATGTTTTCGAGTCATTCAACAGTCAGATTTTTGTCAAACTTTGAATGCGCCTCTACACTTAAAGAATGGACTAGCTGACAAGGACAGATACAAACAGACCCCTATCTACATTTGAAAGCCCCTATGTGCAACATTGATGGTAATACTTTTAAGCGACAGGACTGGTCTGACACCAGTAAAATCAGAATACATGATCTTTGGTTCAATAATAAGATCATTTCTTGTGATCACTTAATTTGCAATCATGAAGACATAATACCGAGAATGCATAAAATTAAAGGTCTACCTGGAAAATCATTGAAATCAGTGAAACACAGTGGAATCCCCCCTCCCCGCCCCCCAGTAGTATATCTACTGATTTCATGGGAAGGAAATAAACATGCTGCATCCACTGCCTATACTAGAATCTCGGATATTACATACCATGAAAATGTATCTTCCAACCTATGTCACAAATTGGAGACTGATTTAAACTACACCATACCAGATGGCCCCCACCACGCCCCCTTGGTTGCCGCTCTTGTGCTAAGCACCACATATTACTGCAACTCTCTCTACATGGGTCAGCCAGGCGATCTTATTAACCGCCTCCAATTGATTCAAAATGCTGCTGCCCGTGTGGTGACTCGTCCTCCTTGTCGGGCCGACATGTCCCGTTTCTCAGGCAACTGCACTGGCTGCCTATCGAGAAACGCATTCTTTTTCAATCTATGTGTGTGGTGCACCGCGCCTTTTACAAGCAGGGTGCAGAATACATCCAGGCTAAATTTCCCTGTTATATGCCGTCTCGCCCTCTGCGCTCACAGTCTGCTCTATTGATCTCCATCCCCCGAGTCAGACTCTCTCATATCGGTGGCCGCGCCTTTTCTGTAATGGCCGCAAAAACCTGGAACAATCCTCCGCTGTCGCTTCGTGCGATCGACAATCATCTGGCTTTTCGTCGAGCCTTAAAGCTTAAAGACTCATCTATATTAGACTGCTCCCGACTGCTGCTGCCTCCTGCTGTACCTAGCGGCAAGAAACCTTCGGGTGTACGTGCGCTTTAGAAATTTAGATAACATAACCTAACATAACCTAACAGATGCCCATTGGCAAACTACCCTCTCACAATACACAAGTAGAGTTGAGGATGTTCGAGTGAAACTTGTGCAATTCAAAATCCTACTACAATGGTACTGGTCCTCATAGAAATTATTTACAACAAGCCTAAGACACATGGATGCATGCTGGAGGTGCAAATGTCTGATGGTGAATATGTTACATATTTTAAAGTTCTGCCCAGTCCGATAGTCTTAACGGCCCGAAATGCTGAATACTATCGATTCAGTGCTAGAATGAGTAGCATGAGTAGTTATTCTCCATGATTTAATGGACACATCTAGCTCATACACACATTGGAAAAGATGGATCTCAGTAGCACTTTCCACTTATAAACGTAACGCTTAGGAGGCTGAATACATTCACCACAAGTCGTTGGATGACATGGTAAAAATAACTTTTTTTAAATAAGTTATCTTCAGGTTACAAGAAAACGTTATCATATTAATAAAGTTTGGGGAAATGTCAGGTGAGATATTAAACATGTGATTCCTGGAAAAACACGATGATAACTGTTATCAATAACATATAATATAACACACATAACACATTAATGCACTGTGCTCATACATTTATGGACCTGATGCCACATTTTCTGCTTTATTTCTCTTATTTTCCCTTTTTAAATGTACCACATAAATTGACCCATAATAGATTTCAACTGACTTCATTGTTAAAGTATGGTCATTTTTAGTTTGACTATTTGATGAAAATATTTCATTTAACAATAACATCCACCGTGGCTTATTATTGGTCATTCTCTCTTTGATTTTTAAACCGTTTTGTACTCTATATTTCATTTATGTTTTTATATTGTAAAATCCTAAATAAGATACATTTTCAAAATAATTTAAAAAAACACAGATGCAGCAGTTAACTTTTCTGTCCTGCCCATTTCGCAACATACAGGCACACAGCGCACTTACTTTAACCTTCATAACACATCTATGGTAGATTGGAATTTGGAAATAAAATACACCAATCAAATTGTAACACAACAAGTCCACATTTTAGAGGGAACACACCACAATCGGATGTTAGGTAACTTGGGTAGACTTTACAAAAGAGTACTATAATCTATCAGTCTCTGATTCCTAATAATCAGACAGTATCACTCAAAATAGAGATATGGTGCATGCGTAGGTCCCAAACACAGTGCCTGGTTGACAGGTCTTTGCTTTCAATGTAGGGTATTCCCATTCAGCACCAGGAGGCAAGAGCAGCAATATCCACAGTTTGAACCCTAGAACAGTGAGCTCCAGGATATATCAGTGTCCTATATGTATAGGACCTGGGTTTCTTTGAAGTTGCATTGTACTGAGCGACACCAATTTACACCTATTTCCTTAGAAAGCATGGTTAGCGTATTGCATCATGTATACAATCTAATTCATTTAAAATGAATGCATGAAAATAAAAGATAATACAATGTATATGCCCTAGTACCCCATTCCATGGCAAGCTCTTTGTCCATTGTATATATTGTTTTTCAATTATCCTCCATACTAGGGTCAGATCAAAGATGATAGCTCGATCTTCCCGAGACATAAACCTATTCCAGATGTAAGTAGCCTCTAGTCTAGTAGCATCAGCCTCTCCATATTCCATATTAAGGGCCACACATTTAGTCATTAGATCTCGGCTGCTTTCGAACACAGCCATGCTACAGAGCAGCATGTTCTGTTATTTCTTGCAAGTCCTTGCCTCGGTGCAGCGATCTCACCAGAGAAACCCATATTACATTGTATCTGTTAATATTCTCTTTGTATATTTGGATTAGGGAACTCATGTACATTGAGGCAAGGCCCATGGTTCGGAGACATGATTATAGTACTCTGTCACAGTGTTTTAATCGCTATAATCACCTTATTTTTCTCATGTTTCTTTAGTTTCTTATTTGTTTTAATTCTTGTTTTACTAGCTTTTCCAGCTATTTCTGATCTGGGGGCGGTCGGTTCAAAATACTCTGTCCAATATAGTCCTTTATACTGAAGTTGAGCACAAAGATATGGCTAGTGCCTTTGGTGTGAGGGTACGGTGATGCAAGATCATGGTGAGCAGTGACATTTGCAGAAGGGGCTGCTAAGCAGTGATTATGCAAGATGCACCTCCAGTGGTGGCATGCTATGTGGGAGTTTCTCTTGAAGGAATGAATTAACACCTTTTATCACTGTCTTTCCTGACTCTTTGGGTTGAAACTCAAGAGTAATGTATCCTTGATGGTTGCTGTGGTTAACAGTCACATGAGCAACATCTGGACCCTACGGCTGGGTGGAACTGGAAAGCTGATACTAAGGCCCTCATTCCAAGAATGGTGGTAGTCATGGTGCTATTTGCGCCATGACTGCCTCCCACACCGGTACCGACTCCTGTTTGGTTCAATGGGGACTTATCAGTCCATTCTGACTTAGGAGGGACCGGTAGGTCCCCATTTACCAAACCATTCCCCATTCCGATTTGAGCCCCTATAGGGCTCAATGGGACTGCGGTTGGCGCAAATAACGGGCCGGCGCATGCCAAGCCTGTTATTTGCGCCCAGGTCCCTTAACGGGTCCTGTCCTTAACACCTGGTGAGACCAGGCATTAAGGAAGGAACCCGCTAAGGGACCTCGTAGTAGGGCGGTAAGGGATTACCGGAACCGGTCTCCTTACCGGTGCCTGGTGTCCCTTACTGCCCTACTCAGAATGAGGGCCTAAGACAGAATTAGAATCATAAGACTGGTTGAGTTACTGTATGGGAGTGAAATGTCTTTGAATTTCTTTACCGTCACATATGTGCTTTCATACACATAAAAATAAACAAATGAATATTCTTAATGATAATTGGTGGAGAGACAAAGTTGCACAAAAAGCAAAGAAAAAGGGGATTTGTCATTTGCTGTTGAACCTTGAAAGGTGACATCCATTTTGACCAACAGAGGCACCGATTTTCCTGATAGAGGTACTATATTGCTTCAATTCACCGATTCTCCTGCACACATTGATTGCCTAGAATAGGTCGAAAAAGGAAATTGGTAAATGTACAAGTTTTTGCATCAGCCAGTTCATCTAGACCGCCAATTTCATGCCCAAATCTGAACATTGGGCTTGATGTACTTACTATATACATAGTGTTTATACAGTGTAATAAATAGGTTTGAACAGAAACAATGTATGAACAAAGAATTTGGTTCTACAACTTTTATAGGAACAGGGAAATCAAAACAAGAGGTTGCGTTACAGTGTGGTGATGTGGGAAAAATCCAGATAACCCTAAACTATAAGGACATACTAGCCCCTGTTCAAACCCTAGTGTAGAAAAAAGATTCCTGACCATCCACCCAGAAGAAGATTAAATCAGTCACTCATAGTGACATGGATGTTTAGAGTCTTCCATCCCCATTTTTTTTAATCCATAGTGACGTCTTAAACTCATTGTATCCAGTTCTCTGTGATTTTGTTGAATACTTTTTTTTGAGGCATTCTCTACCAAAGCAAAATTATCGAAAAATTCACTGAATTGTATTTTTTGGGGGGAGGGCCGCTTGTTTCCCTATGTTTTTATCATCCCCAACCCATTCCCCACCTGTTTTAACCCCTTTACCCCCATATATATATATATATACATTTTTAAAACATAAGTATGATTTTATGTGAATTAGCTCTGGTAAAAATGGCTCTAATAAAACGTTTTCGATAAAATAACTGGATACCATTGTATCCTTGTTTTGTGACTTTGGTCTTTAGCGATAAGCTGTGTCTTCCTTGTGGTGAACCACACCTGTTCTTATGTCTCCTCGTGAACTAGGAGGTGGTCCGAAAGCAGCTACCTTTGCAATACCTGCATCTTCATACCCCCTTTCCCTCGGTTCTGTACTGTGTGTGTATTCTTCAGCCATCATTTACATGTAGTTAGTATTTTTAAGCCCGACTACCTGGTTCTTGGAATCAGCACAGCAAGCATCTTTAGTTGGGATGTTGGTCTTGCAGGTTCCACCACAATCTGGATAATATCCACAGCTGCTGGTTCTTTTAGCTTCAGTTAATGATTGGCACCTACCAGCCTCTGAGTGCAGATTTGTAAAAGAGCTCTCAGATTCAATTCTCTGCTAACATTTGCCTGGATTCATGTGTGGCCCTATTGGCTAAAACACCTCTATTTACACCTTTATATACATCTATTTATCTCTCATTTCTCGCTCTCTAAATGACATACCTCTCTATGCAGCACCATTCTAATTCCCTTCGATTTCTGTCTCCTCTTTTTGAGGGTTTGATATATTGATTGAGTTAATATGTCTCCTCATTTGTGAGTCCCTTGTGACTATGGATTCATGTTCATTAGTCTTAATTTGGTCAACTTCGTCCCCATGTACGTGGCTTTTTACTGCCTGGAAAAAGGTAGAGAGATGTAGCTAATGAAAGAGATTGTCAATGACTGGATCCACACTTTGAACCTTGTGAAAAAGCCTGGCTGCCATTTTGGGATCAAGCAGTTCAGCTATGGAAGGTCCTTTCTCTGTGAAATGCTCTTCTTCAAGCATTTACATTTTCCCCCCATATGAAGGAACGTTCTCTCACTAGTCACTAGTGCTCCATACTTATGGATTGGGATCTTTGGGATTTATTGTGAACATCGGTGTGCAATCCACTTGAGCTCTCATAGGTCTGGCATGTGCTTTTTCCTGGATCCTGCTCATGATGTGGGCTCATAGCAAGGACTGTTTTATACGAGTAATGATCTGCAAGCTGGCCCACTTTGTGGACCTGGGCTGGGGTTTTTACATTTTCTTTTCCAATCATCTCCTTAGAAATATTTGTGGTGTGTTGAAAAGGTTATGAATGTTGATATTTCAAAGCGAATTATTATAATTACTAATCAGGGCAGGAACAAACCTACAGCACATGCTCCATGCATCTCTGGCAAGTGTTCAAACCTCTGGTCCACCAACGTTGTGGAACAATGGATGCCTGAGAGCATATGAACCTACTTACAGACCAATAGGCCTCTGCACATTCTGAACAGATCATGCTTCTGTGTGCTCTGTTGAATGACAAGGTAACACCTAATGGAAAATGAAAGGGAGTATCTAGCCATACAGTTTCATCAGTTTGTCGTCAATATTTTGAAAACAAAATAGCAATACGTAGAAATGAAACAGTGATTCAGCGTGATCAGAAATGTGGTATGTTCACATGTTTCTCTCGCGTACTGGAGATGTTGTGCTGCTTACATATGTTTGCAAGTGTCAGTATGCACAGTCAAAACCTTATACTGGGTGTCGCATCCTGTGAACACATATCCAGTGGTGGCTGTGGCAGTAGCAGCAAATGATTGAATACAATATAATTCTTCTGGTCATCATTTCTGCAATACATATGGTACAAAGACTATGGACATACAATCCCCCTCATTTACCAAGTCCTTAAAGCAAAGAAAGTGTGAAAGAACCATGCAAGCATGTGTTACACAAATTTTGTATGTAGTGCATCATAATGATTCAAATGCATGCTGGGTGTGCATAATATGCATGGACAATATGGGCATCAACCCACCTGAATGAGGTCGTCAAACCCCATGGCAAATGCATGTATAACTCTTCACCCTAAGCACTAGAATGCACTTCCGATCCTCACTTTTGCTCTCATCTCAAGGACCATCTGCACTTTGCACTTGATTTGCACTTGGTGTGTACCTTTGTTTTATATTTCTTGTTAAATGCTTTGGAGTATAGCGCTCTATATGTGCAATAACATACAAATAAACCAGTATGAGACGTTATACTGAAAATGCTTAATGTTCGATTTCACCACCTACAAGTGCGCACATTTAATACACATCAAATTTCCATGCAAAATGTAATACCATTTGTAATTTGATGCACCATTAGTATCCGGTGAGGGACAATCAGATTGTTACAATTGGCCATCACCAGGGCTTTACTCGACTGGTAATCCCTCTCCCGGCATTCCTTTCCTTTATGTGCCCGGCAAGGGATGTGGCAGCCTAACTGGCTGCTTCTAACTGGGCGCTCCCAAATGGGACCTGCGGCACAACTGTTGCACCATTTCTTATTTCTTATTATTTCTTTTCAAAATGTATAAAGCGCACTTACAGCCCAAAGGCATTGAGGCGCGGTTACAAGCAAGTGTCTTGGTTTCATGGTACATACATTACTACTGTTTGCATTCAGTGTAGCTGTTAAGGTGAGACAATACATTGTTTTCATTTTAGTTACATGAGTAGGCATGGATACAGTTAATGGATTGCAAGCAGTGAGCACCCCGTCAGGTGGATGTTGGCAGATTCATACAAAAAGCCTGGTCATGATAGCTTTACTGAAGGCTAGATGGGATGTAATTCCTCTAAGGTGAGGTGGAAGCAAGTCCCAATGGGAGGCAGCAATGAAGGGAAAGCTGGAGCCAATGGCGCGTGTCCTTAGGACCCTGAGCACTGAGATTCGATTGGTTTACGGGGTGAACAACGGCGTGCACCTAACTGGCATGCTGAAATGTCCTGTCCTGTGTTCCAAGCCACTTGTTTTCTGGCCGGTCTCTCAGTGACAGTTGTGATACATCGCACGACCCTGACTAACCACATTTAAGCAGCACGGAAAAGGGCAAAAAAAGGACCAGCTGCAAGAATAACATATGCCCAGGTACTTTTGCCCTCATAGCCGAAATCAAAAGCTGGCAACCATGAATATATGCACAGTATGTGAACATATATTCTAAAGTGAAATATACAAATGTATTTCAATAGACCTCCTCCTTAGACAAAGACAAAATAGCATTGGACTTTAAAAAGAAAAAGTAATGAACACCAGAAAAATAATCTCAGAGAGCAAATGTTACAATAAATGTGCTGGCAAAGTATAAAGGGTGCTCAACTTTTTAAACCCAGCAATCTGTCGTGAAATATTCCTTGGAAAACTAAATCCCAATACGAAACATGTGCTTGTGGTCTTGTGAGTAAGAGTCTGCAAAGGAACATTACAAACTGTGTAAAATCCTGGTAGCCAAATACTTGAGCAAGCTTGCCAACCTAAAAAAAAACAGGGGCTGTATCCGCCCTTTATAAAAAAGTTACACTGTCCACCCACATGTGTCCTTTACTGGTGCCATGAAACGCAGCCACAATCAGGGTAAAATAACTGTGCCAGCGTCCAGGATTGCAAACTCTCTTGCCACATTGTGGGCAAATACTCATGACTTGCTTTCCCTTTCATCATTTCCCCACCTCACCCCCATGTCTATCTTTCAGAAAAACTCTCCTTTTCTAAAGCTAACTTGAAAAGTACACATACCATAGTGTCACTCAAATATATAAATCCTCATACAGCTATTTTGGGCAAAAAGTGTACAATTTTGGCATTATTCCCTCCATTTTGACTGAGACTACAACTACCAGAATGCAGTTCATCAAAATGTAAAAAATGGTCTCTGAGTGCAAAACCTTTAAGGTATGACAGGAGCACAGTTAAAAAAGATTTATCCAGATACTGTGTGTTATGAGATATTTAAAACTAAGGAAACACATGGCATTTGGGACTGTGGACTGTCTCCCATCCATGCAGTAACTGGAACCTACCCTGCTTAGTTTTAAAGCAATGAAGGAACCAGCCCCCTTAGGCCATGTTTCTCTAGGTGGTCTTGTAAGGGGAACTCATCTATTATGCAATGTGGCAGTATGGGGCCGACTCTTTCCTCGCTTTGAAGGTAAACAGGGTTCTTCTAAGTTACTGTCGGGATGGGAAACCCACTGTTGTTGTAAGAAGTCCCCTTTTTTGTCCTGGGTGTTAGTCTTTGCAGTGCATGGTAGTGGCGTGACCTATGGTTGCTTAGCTTAACATAACTGGTGAATTTCTAGGGATGTACTTATAACATCCCTTTAAGAAAGTTTTTTCACTGAATTTGATAGGTTTTTATTAGTGCAACTTAACCATAATGTCCTTTGAACACAGTGTTTTTAGTGAATTTCATAGGTTTTTACCAGTGCACCCTTAATCTGCTACAAGTACCTTATATTGTATTTACCCCCAATGTAGCATCTATGCAGTCCGCGGACAGTACAGACGTTTCTGGGCATCAGGTAGCATTCACACAGTTTAGAAGCCCAGGGGACAACAGAAAATGTTCTACCCGTCAACCAAACACATACATAAAACAACGCTACTTATATTTACTGAACCCAGATATACCTTTTTGTAGAAATTATTACTTGAAAATGTACAAATTATTTTTTATTTATAACACAATATAATGGAATGCACCAAACATAAACCATAAATGTAGACCTGATATCACTTCAATACAACTGTTCATAGAGACTAACATACACCAAGCGCTTATTCTAAAACAATATCTCACCAAACATTAAGTATGCTGTATTTATTTCATTATTATTAGCATTCATTATGTATGTATTATGAACAAAAATCACCATTTGTTTCATTTGACAGAAATGGAAAACACATTTGAATGGTTAGAGAAGAACTTCCCAAAAGAAGAAATGAATGACGATAGCATCTCTATTTGTATACAATGCCTGTTTTAATGTTACCAAATAATGTAATTTGTATACACCTGACTGAAATAATAATTTGTTATAGTACACAGTTTTCATGAAGAAACCACAAACCAGTTTAACTATACATGACCCCAAGAATCACAAAGAGAAGCCCTATCCCCAACTGTACATAATGAAATAATTGTCACGCACAGCCACAATCACCCTTCGCGCTGCTCGTATCACATACCTGTTTGTTCTTGCCAATTGTATCCCAGCTGGTACAGACAGGCCCTTCAGCTTCTGGGGTCATTGGAATGCCTGCGATCGCAGGGAGCACCGGTAGGGTATCCCGCGGTGGTGCCGCAGTAATGCTGGATATTTCCAGGGTCCGGTCCGCACCGTGCCTATGTTATGCACAGCCTTCAAGGTTACCTAGGAGACCACTGATGCCGGAAGACTTGTGCACTATTTGTGCACAGGGACCTCTGGGCACAAGGATGTTTTGGCATGAGAGGTCGCAATTGGCATGAACCTGCATGCACATTTCATTTACATTTCATTTCATTTATTGACTGCTACATTATAAAACAGAATGGAACATGTATTGCACCGTAACTGGGCAACATTATAAAACTGAAAAAACAAAATAAAACACATTTGTGCTGAATGCTGCTCTGGTCTGCAGCAGGAGTTCAAGACGCAGCACTTAGCCATCAATATACAAAGATATTATTATTTGGATTCTCACAGGTTTCATACTTAGCCTTTTACATTTGTTCATATTAAATTGTAGGCTATTGTATGAAATGTATGCACCAAGAAGCACTAAGTAGTTGTGGTGTAGTGATTGAATGCTGGTCCTTGAACTCTTGCAAACCAGGGTTGAAGAATTTAAAAAACAAAAATTAAAACAGTGGGCCTCATTACGACCCTGGCGGAGTGGGTTTACGCCAGCGTTATTCGCGGCGGACCCGTCTGCCCTACTACGAGTTCCCGTAGCGCCATGGAGCGTTTTCCGCCTGGTTTTTCCGGGCGGAGAAATCCATGGCGCTACGGGACCTTGTTGTTAATTACGCCACCGTATTTTACGGTGGCGTAATTAACGCCTTCCCCACTCCCATTATACCCTATGGGGCAAAAATGGGAATGGGCAAGGGTAAAATGGGGGATGGGGATTTACCGCCCGCCAAGGTCGGAATGGGGCGGAAAATCCGCCAACCCCCATGGCGCTATCGGCAGCTTTCCGCCGTGCTCCATGGTGCATTTTGCACCGCGATTTCCGCCAGGGTCGTAATGAGGGCCAGTGTATTTTGCGAAACATTCTGGACTAGGTAGTCTTAACCGACATGCATTTAATCCATGTGATTTCCTTCATGGAAATGTTCACCTAATCACTGCATAATTTTAAGAAGGCCTTTTGAGTTGCACTACCAATGGGTTAATGATAGTTGTGCATCTTCCATTGCACGTGAGCCAGCACAAACAAGACTTTCTTTGCAGCTCACGGGAGGGGCTTGCCAAACAGTCCCATTATTCCCTTAATATATTGCACTGCTTTTAGACTTTGAAAACTGTGGGGGCAAGTAGACACCACTCCTGTCCAGCCCCTTATTCTAACTTTTCTCAGCTGAAAAAAACATATTTTACATGTTTCCCCCTCCTCTGATTCTACACTATGTACCTCCTCCTTCAACAACTTACATATCCATACTGCCATTCAACCCAAATAGAGGTGCAGTAGAAATCATGAATATAGCCAAGTTATATGTGTTGTATATATTTTTATATGCCACACATCACTTGTTATTTGAAATATGAGCATTCAAATTTCCTTTTTACTTTGCATTTTAGGAATTGTAGTACAGGACACATGATGGACAAAACAAAACTTCTAATCACAAACTGTTTAAAAACTGGATGGGCATTTTCGGAATTACTTGGAGACAAAACACACACACACACACACACACACTGACACTGAAAAACGCACACTCGACATGTCACAATGCTCACAAACATACGCTGGTGCACATACCTGCGCACTCACCAAAACTCGCCATCACTGAGCAAATTCACATTGCACACACAATGCATCACACACACCTTCACACCATGTACACACAGACGCTCACATCAAACACACACACATTGCATGCACACCCTCTCAGATGACATACAACCCTCACACCACCCATTCCCTGTTACACTGCACATATATTCAAAAAGAGGACTACACCTTCTCTGGGTAACATTTTAGATGCAGCACTTAACCATTATGCTACAATTATGTTATTGTTTGGATTCCAACAAGGTTTATACCTAACCCTTTCTCAATGAACATATTACATTAATATGAAATGTATGCTTTATGAAACAACAAGGCATTGTAGCCTAGTGGTTAAATGCTGGTGCTTGAACTCTGTGATACAAGGGTTCAAGGCTGTATATTTTTTTATTTAACTAGTTTAATTTAATGAAAAGAAAAACAATGCAAATGGGTGGTGGTGACGTTTGTTGCAGTGCCGTTCTGTGATCTTATTTGGCATGAGGACGTTAAGACGTGGCTGAAATGTCAACCACGTTCAAACATCCCTCATGCCAAAATAACAGCACTGGAATAGCTTTTGCACCAAAAAGGGTGCACCGCTTGGAGCATGCTGCTTAACCAAAGTGTATGTCCCATGGCAAATAATTTAGGGCCCGATTCATGGAATAATCAGTGCGTAAAAAGGGGTATTTCGGCATGTAAATGCGCAAGCGCACGTTTACCGATTCATAGAACACATTGCGCGTGGCTTACCTGAGGCGTGCGCGAATCGGCGCAGGCTCAACACGTCACAGTGACACTGTGAACGCCTTGCACGAGACGCCCATTGAAGGCACATAACGCTTAGAGCAGTCACCTAAAAAGGGGGCTGCACACGTGGAATGGGGAACAACAAGCGTAAATGTGGGCGTTACGTGGTAAGTACCACAGTAAAATACTTGTAACGCCCACACATGCTCCTACAACACGTTTTCATGGAATCAAACAGGGCTCACTGGTGCGTGGAAAAACACATGCTAATCCAGAAACACGTCCGCCAAGCGAAAGCTGTCATAAGAGTCATTGTGCACCAAAAACAATGCATAAAAGCGCACGTGAAAAATAGGCGCACCTTTACCGATTCATAGAACACATTGTGCGTGGCTTACCTGAGGTGTGCGCGGAATCAGCGCAGGCTCAACACGTCACAGCGACACTGCGAACGCCTTGCATGAGACGCCCAGCGAAGGCGCATATCACTTAGCGCAGTCACCTAAAAAGCAGGCAGCACACGTGGAATGGGGAACAACAAGCGTAAATATGGGTGTTACGTGGGAAGTACCACAGTAAAATATTTGTAATGCCCACACCCGCGCCTACAGCAATTATTCATGGAATCAAACAGGACTCACTGGTGTGTGGCAAAAAACACGCTAATCCGGAAACACGTCCGGCAAGCGAAAGCTGGCATGAGCATCACCGCGCACCAAAAACAATGCATAAAAGTGCATGTAAAAATAGATGCACGTATACAGCTATGATTAATGGACCATTTCTCGCAGCAGTGATCGTGGGACACTCCAGGAGGAAGAGGAGGATAGCCAGGGCCCAAATTTCTTTACCCAGGACCAGCTTTTTTGGGATGCCCGATGACCAGGTCTATGGCAGCTATAGGTTTCCACCTCATATCATCTTAGACCTGATCACTCAGTGGGAGGATGACCTTACATCACCCACCCTCTGCTCCCAAGCACTGAGCCCCTTGGAAAAGATGCTCAATGTGCTGCATTTATTGGCCACTAGGTCATTTCAGCGGACAACTGCCATAGTTGGGGGAATTTCACAGCCCACACAGTCACGCTGCATACACCAGGTGTTGGCAATCATGACTGCACACCCCTCTGTCCGCAGGCACATATACATGCCCAGAACACCCGCTGAAAGGCAGGCCATGGACCAGGACTTTTATGAGGTGGCACACTTCCCCAAAGTGCTTGGTGCCATTGATTGCACCCATGTGGCCCTACGTCCACCTAGGGCCACAGAGCACATCTATTGCAATCACAAGCACTGGCCTTCCATCAACGTGCAGGTTGTATGTGATTCCAAGGGACTCATTACCTCTGTATATGCCAACTATCCAGGGTCCACCCATGATAGTTTCATATTCAGAATGTCACCCCTACAACGGGACCTGAAAGCTAGGAGGCATGGCAACACATGGCTCATTGGTGAGTAGAAATGGCCATGCACATGCATGCATGTCAGACACAGACAAATAGACAAAGCCAACTAATAACAACCATGCTCACCTCCCCAGGGGGCAGTGCCTACCCTCTAAGTACCTACATGATGACGCCAATACGGAACCTACCACACCACCCCAGGTAAAATACAACGCAGCCCATATTGCAACTAGGGCCATAGTGGAGCGCACATTCGGAGTGCTAAAGTCATGCTTCCGCTCCCTTGACCACTCTGGTGGACAGCTACTATATGCACCACCAGTAGTGTGTAGGATCATTGTGGAAGCATGTGTCCTGCACAACGTTGCAACATGGCGTGGCGTACCGGTGGACATGGTGGTGCTCGCTTGCTGTGCATGGGAGGGAAAGGGCATGTGGCGAGGCAGCTCGTACCCAGCTTGTGGTGCAAATTTTCACCTAAAATCCAACCTCTGCAGAGCGCACACAGGCCTGGCACATTCCAGCTGACAATCAATGATGACAAAGGGACAATCGACTGTCCCAACCTTACCACCCTGAGAATGTGTCCTTGGAAATGCTACATTGGGTGCATCCCTAACTACTTAAACTAACCCAAACTCGTGTGAACAAAAGACAAACATTGAAGATGCAGTATGCCACTAACCCCATGCAAAAGTACATATCTAAATGCTGGTATGTCACTCAAATCCTACCAAACTTCATGTCACCCGGTTGCCACACCATGCCATGGTATGCAATGTCAAAAGTGACAAATAAATGCCCAACACATAACACTACTATCACAAAATGCACTCCGATAAACAGTACTAGGTCAGAAATATCTCACTCTCACACATCAAAATAAAATTGTACACAGAAACACCCATTGTCCAACATAACCTATCATACACACAGACCCAACAGTGACAACAGTGACAATGTCAGACAGTGACCAATCACAATAGCAGAAGTGCCTCAATGTGACTAAACTACCACGTGTACACTTCTATCTTGAGTGTGGCTGTGCTAACTAAAGGGGGCAGGGAAACGACTAAAGGGGGCAGGGAAACGCATACAGCAGGAAGGGCAACAATAATGGAGACAGGCAAGGTAATACATAAAGATGCAACATGAAAAAGGACATTTTTCAATGTACAAACCAAAAGGTATGTTAACCATGCACTGGACAAACAATCATGAATCCCCACTAGGGGTGAATACACAGGTTGGACTTCAGACTGGCTACAGAAATAATGGAAGCCCAATGCCACTGTGTAAGTTACTTTAACACACTGCCCTCCTTGCAAGCCCATGGAAAGGGGAAGCATCAGTGGCATATGTGTCTGGACCCTAAGGCACAAACTATGAGTGTACCAACATGAGACAAGCCTGTATGGACCTAGCTGGAACACACAGTGGATGCCCTCGGATGCCACACAAAGCAGCACACTGTCACAAGAATGCACAATAGACAAAAAAAATATTTTAAAACAATACAAAAATGGCCATGGTGGACCGGGGAGGGGGGCACCCAGGAGGGAGGAGGTGAAGGGTGAACTTTAAGAAGAACAAAAATAACCCCTCCTTGGGTTCATGGCCTGCACAGCTAGCATAGAGTGGGAGAGGTGTTGATGCAGTCGTCACCCTCTAGTGCAGCATTAGAAGGTGTGTGTGGTAAGGGAGGCTGACTACTTATAGCCCTGGTCTGGTCCTCAATGGCAGCAACCATGCGGGATGGTCCGGACGTCCGCATGCACCACCTCACAGGATGCACAAGTTCTGCTTGCAAGACCTCACGGGATGCACAGATCTCTGCTTGCAAGACCTCACGGGTTGCACGTAGTTCGACAGAGATGTTGTGCATCAACTGCTCCATCTGCTGTTCTGTCTGTCTACTGCGGGATAACTCGCGTGCACCCAGAGTAGATCTGAGGGAGGTATTCTCTTCCCTCAGGGCAGGCCTCTGGGCCTCAGCCTCTGCAGCTATGGCTGGGCGCAGAGCCCCCAGTTCAACCCGTCGGCACCTGTTGCTGGCCAACATGTCAAGCCTGTGTGAGCGGCATGTGGACTGCAATGCCTGCTGCTGGACCTCCACCTGTTTATCGGGGGGAGGAATGGAATTGTCCACCCTATCCATGCCCTATGCCAACATCTCTCATGATGCCCCCTGTTGCTGTGCAACAGTATACATGGCTTGCTCCCACACAGTATTCCGAGGTGGCACACAGCCATCAGCATTTCCGGACCCCATACCTTCCAGACCCAAGTATACCTGGCCTTTGCTGTGCTGGCGCTGCCTGTGGCTGGAGGACTGCATTCCTTCCTTGAAAAGCTGCCCCAGGAACAGGAGCCAATACTGTGGAGCGTGACCCAGCAGCCGTAACCACCACAGATGGACATTTCAACACTGACTTTCACCGTGAGGGGTCTACCCCCTACAACCCCTGCAGGTGTTTGGGACAGAACATCACCCATAGTGGAATCACTCACCTGTGACAGCAATGCGGCTTCCATGTCCGTTTCAGCACCAGAGGCATGGGCTTCCTAAGAGGTGTACTCAAGACACACCCCTGGCCAGGATGGTCTGTAGCACCAATGGATTATCATGGGCTACCACACCACGTCCTCTACTGGTGCCCGATCGTGGCTCAGAATACATTTCCTCCTCCACCATCTCATCCTCCTCCACATCCTCCTCTACTGCATCCAGTGCCTCATCACCTGCACAAATTCAAGAAAAGACATGAATACACATGTAAATATCATAAGCCACACACATAGGTATCACAATGCTGTCAGCCAACACATAAACCTGCCATGTCACACAAGGCACAAACTCAGGCATGCACGCAGTGTCAATGAAAGGGAAGGGTAGCATGAAAGCAGACAACGATGTGTGTCAAAGGGCAAAAAAACACATGTAGGGCATGGTGCATAGCACCTGCTTCATACATAAGCATGTGACTGGCATAGTCCTTCCACAAACATGACTGATGCTAAGTAGCATAGCCATGCCAGAACTGTCAACCAGCCTGAGGTGGAAGTTGAAGACTACTTTCCAAGAGCCATGTACAATGCATGTCAGATGACATTATAAGGAAATCATAATTTGAAAACACACATGTGTCACAGGGTGCAACAACGATAGGGTGGTGTAATACAGTGAAGGCAGGCACACTGATTCCATGATGTTAGGTCACATTAACATTATGCAAGTGAATAGGCATGTTGAAGGGGATAACAGGGTTCTGAAATGTGAGGGTGCAGTACATGGAAACGGCCTCAACTATGGATAAAACTGCATAACCAGTAATTGTTGCTCCCTGATGGCAGTGTAAGGATAAGTGCAGTCATCATGTGTAAAGTGTTGGCAGTGGGTTGTAGGGATACAGTACCACCCACCCCCAGGTGCGGGGATGTCTGGGAGGCAGTGCATGGGTTAAAATGGGGGCTCAGAGGACTGTGTCGTAGCTCACAGTGTGGGCAGGTGACAAATGCATTATCTCAGTCATCCGGGACTACAGCAGGGGAGAGGAGGACAGCAAGCACAACACATGAGGAAGCATCAGATGTGCCTCCAGAACCGGAGAAGCTACACATCCAGTTACAGAGGAAGGGAGGCTGTACCAGAGGGAGGCACCAGCTTAACACAGACGATAACCACAAACTAATTGCCATGAGGAGCAACTGACCCTGAGGGAGTTGGAAGGGGATGACAAAAGACCATGTGAAGGAAGTAAATACTGTTTACGGAGTTGAAGGAATTGCCGGCCCAGGACCCATAGAATGCACAGGGTTCAGGAATGAACACTCGTAGCCACTGTGAGCCTGTGTCATCATCACAGTCCTAGGGAGATACCTGGCACCAAGCCTAAAGGACTTTTCACACAGTCCAGGTCTGGCTGAGTTGCAGAGGGAAGAGTGTAGAATTAATTAAATCCTGGTAAAGCCCGTTTCAGTAGTCCACCATAGGAATTACCAGTCCTCTGGAGACATGGAGCTGCTGGAGGAAGGAGAGGAAAGGAAGAATGCCTCTGAGGAGATGCAGCTGGCAGGGTGACCTCTCAGAGATGTCAGACATGTGATGATAGAAGGCAAGTGTTGAGTGGAAGATCATCACAGGCTATCTGCCACCAGAGGTTGGAGCAGGAATAGAGCCAAGAGAGGCTGGACAGAGTGTGTAATGGAAGGAGGGAGCAGGTGTGGTGATGAGGATTGTCTCTCTGTGCAGCACATCATTTGTATGCAGTCTGCATGACAACAAGCACGTATCAGTCCAACATTACATGGTTCACACATGGCAGTCATGTCAATGTAGTCTGAACTGGCAATCATAACACATCACCCAAGCAACACACACATGACCTGGACACACACGCATCACCATTCACTGGACATTGCCTCATATATTGGCAGGTCTCTGACACCTTGGATCTGCTCCACTGCAATGATATCACTAGAGATCTCTTCATGTCCAGTGAGTTCATCGTCCTCTAGAGGCTTACTTGGCAAGCCAGCTTATCTTTTGCTCGGCGTCGGATGTCAGTACAACGCTTCGAGGCATCACCAGCTGTGTGCCTCTGATAGCCCAAGGCACTAATACGGGTGCGAGGCACTGCCAGTGGGCCATACACTGAGAAGGCGTATGTGAGCTCCCTGCCTGCACCAGTATGTAACGGCCATGTTCCAACATGTAGTCCTTGAGCATGTCCAGTTCCTGATCACAGAAACTCCTCCTTCTCAACATGTGGGACTCCTGTGCCGTGTCTGGGATCTGACCCTGTACTGCTACAGCACACTTTTGCTTCTTGCGAGGTGGCGCAGACCCTGAGTGTCTTGCACCGCTCGTGTCAGCAGTGGCTGGAGTGCTGCTGGACTGGCCTATGGCATCAGCCACTGATGTAATGACAGAAGGTCGGCTTGCAGGTATCGGTACCTGGATGCTGTTGCCAGGACCCTGCGCCGCACGTGTCTTGGCCTTAGTGACAAGGGAATTGGCCCCAAAGTCACTTTGGCCCTGGTCTGGGACCAATACTGTCCTGGCTGGTTGACCTTGAGCCAGGGTGGTGGTTGCTACAGCTTCCCCTGCAGCTTCCTGACCCTGGCCGGTGTGGACAGCAGATGACACTGCTGCTCCCAATCCCCGGCTGCTGGTGCCAGGACCTTGCACTGCATGTGTCTTGGCCTTCAGGAAATGGAAATCGGCCATTGAGTCACCGTGCCCCTGGGCCAGGACCTCTACAGTCCGGGCTGGGTGGTGGTAGCCGCAGCTGCCCCCGCAGCTTGCACACCCTCACTGCCCTGGACTGCAGATGACACTGCTGGTGTGTGACCCAGGGTGCTGTGGACGTGAGCATCAGCTGCATCTCCTGACCCTGTTGGATGGGGGGCATAGCGCTCCCTGCACGGAAAACCTTGGACACCTTGCCGATTTCTGCAAGGTCGCCCACCTCGGCCACCTTGGCCAGCTCTGTCAGGTCGTCCACGTTGGCCACCTCTGCCAGGTCACCCACATTTGCCTCCCTTCCCACTTGTACCCACTTGTACTCCTCCCAGCCATGGGACTGATAGACTAGCACAATGGGAGGTGCAGCTAACAATTGTCCTGGGCAATTGGAGTGAGGGGGCAGGGTACGTGATGGAAAACGTACCACTGTGCTCCAGCAAGGCTCTATGAAACCCCTGGTGAAGAATATAATGTGTTGCGTAACGATCAGGCACCCCAAAAACAAAAGTTAATGTGCACGCGACCCCTCGGTTGCCCACGTGTGAAGAAAAAACATCCTGCAGTACACTGTGGCACCCTGCAACACAAAAAATGCGTATGCGAGGAACACGTAGGGTATTATGACCTCGAAAATGGGGTACGTGACACACAGGTGCAACCACAGTATGAAAAATGCATGCGCGACTCACCATCTGCCTTGTAGAAAAAAAAGAAATTTCACACGTGGGTGTGTAGGCAACACTCCTGCCAAAAGAAGAAGTACGCACTTGAACAGTAGTGAACAATTTGCGTGGGACCACAAAATACTTTAAAGTCCACATGTCCGTCTGCCACAAAATGCACGTACATTGTAATGTTGTCCTACGCACACCTTTATCCTGATCCTGAACGCCAATGCCCAACGTTTAGCATGTGTCACGTAACTTACGTGCGTAGGGCTTTTCCTCTGATTACACACTAACGCACTCTTTCCGCACATGCTGAGTCACTCTGTTTCCGGGTGGCCACTCGAGTAACATGCAAGACCCACGCTCCTGCCTACCAGCCAATTTACCTGCCTCTAACTGCCACAAGCTGCCTCCTATGAGCCATTTGCTGCTTCCAGCTCACTCTGTGTGCCACCTGCCCACATGCCATGCATTTTTGTGCCTGTTGATCAGCCATTGCCAGTGATCCTTTTGACCTCTGCTGATCCTGAAGACTCCTGACTGCCATACCACCGCTCCACAGCCCAGCCCCAAGACCACCTTGCCCACCCACACCTGCCTCGGGGGCTGTCAGCTTCTCACCCAGGGAAGTTGGCATCCTGGTGGAGCAAGTTCTCGGACATCATGATGCCCTCTTCCCCAGCCCATCGCAAATCGGCAATGAAGGTTGGAAGAAGATCTGGGTCGACAGCATGGGTGTCATCAACGCAGAGGGGGTGGCACCCTGCGACTACCATCATGTCCACAAGCGCTAGGAAGACTTCAAGTCCAGGACCCTCAACAAGGCCTGGTGCCTCCTCAAGGCTGGTGATGATCGAGTGCGGCGCCAGGGCCGGTTGACCACCAACGAGATGAGGGTCCTGGAGCACTTCTACCCAGCGCTGCATGACCAAGTCTTGGAGTTGGTGCTCCGTCTGGAGTCGACTGGTAAGGGTTCATAAGTTCTTGTCCACCATAGTACATGTGCATGTTGATGTGTGGCTGGAGTTTGCACCTTGGCCTTTTGTCTGTCATGCCTCCTGTACAGATGTCTGTCTGCATGTCCCTGACAGTGCTGTATGTGAGTCAATTCAAGCGTGTCCCACATCAATGGTGTCTGTGTTGCAATGCGTGATGTGCACCAGCTTGTAACGATGTGCACATGTTTGCATACCTGTGTCTGGACTGGGGCATGCAAGAGGTGTGACACATGGGGGCTTTTGTCAACACCATGGACATGCATGGTGTACATTTGCGTATGTCTGAGTAGTGAGTGTGTGACTGGCCAACACTCCGGGTTGTATATTACTTGAGTTTATGATTTGTGATTGCCTCATGCTGCCGATTTGCCCTCGAGTACACCGTGACGTGATATCTTCATGGTCTGCTTTATGACTGTCAGGTGATGTGTGTGAATGGGAAGTGTATGACCCATGATGCCTGTGAGCTGGAGGCACAATTTGGACACGCTGCCAGTGCCTTCTTCAAGGATGTCAATGTCTGTTGTGAATGAGAGACATGATTGTGCATGCGTGTGAATAGGACTTCCCTGTGTGTAGTAGACAGTGATGATGCTTTTGACCTCTGACAGTGCAACTGTTGTACATTAGTAGTGACAAACACACATGTGTCCAGTACCCTGATGTTTGTGTTCGATATTTCCCTATCCACAGCGACGATGGGAGAAGAGGGCTTAGACACAAGGCCCAGTCTGCCTCCCAGGTACTGTCATCTTCCGGGAGCGAGGAGACAAGTCAACGGCCGCAGCTGCTGAAGATACATCCAAGAGGGTGAAGGTGGTGGATGACTCCTCAGCAGTAGGAGGTGCAGGTGAGCCCGCACAGGGGCAAGACACTGCAGAAGACAGTGGGGAGGCATCTAGGTTGGTAGGGGAGGGAGAGGAGGAGGAGACCACATCAGCCCAGCCCATGTGGCACGGCGGGTTGGTGACGTAGGTGTGACTACTGCAGCCCAGGGTCAGGGGCCAGAGGCTGTGCAGGTCGCCATGGAGGAGCCTGTGCCTAATCCTGTCCCTAGTACTGTGACTGCAGCAGTATGCACATACGGAAAGACTAAGGCCTGTGGATGTCGCCATTTGGCACAGGGTGGAACCTGTGCTAGCCGGCATCATGTGGTGGGTAGACTCCATTTGTGATGATGTGCAGGCTTCCAATTGGGAGCTTGCACGTCATCACGAGGAGGTCTGCCGTCTCGTGAACTGGCTGGCACATTTCCTGGTATCGAAATGGGTGCGTGGGCTGGCCACTTATGTGCCCCCCTCCTTGTCTGTCTCCTCTGTGCGCCAGTCATCCACCCTGCCGTCTTGTGGCCCAGATACTACCAGGGCCCCCTGTGCACCTTTACTAACCCTGGCGGCCAGTCTGGTGGAGACCACAACCCTGCTAGGATCGGGAGTCGACAGAGGATCAGCAGAGGTGGTCACCACAGAGATCCATCCGGCGACAGGACATGTGGCAATGGTGGAAGAGCAGGCAACAAGCAGTAGGGCATATGCACGACAGCCCCAGAGGTTGTCATCATCCCAGACACTGTCCCAGAGGCGCAGGCACCGGGGTTTTCGGCGGTGGCGGCATGCTCAGCGTATGAGGCAACAGGACTTGGGGCCTCCAATGGAGGAGTGGCAGGTATCGGCCATCGGGTAGGAGGCACACATGGACCTTTCAACAAGGATGTATTCCGTGTTGGGGCGACTTGGACAGCAGATCGGTGCAGAGCGGCAGCGGGCACAGGGGGCACAACTCACCATCGCCAGGGTGGAAAATACCATAGCTCTCAACCATTTGTCTTGCAAAGGCGGGTGAAATCACCCGATTTTGTTTCTGGCGGGTGAGACGCCCATTGGAATGAATGGGCGTGCAGGAGGCCTGGCGGGTGAGTCAGCCCTTTGCAAGGCGGGTGACACCCGCCAAAAGCGGGTGAGTTGAGAGCTATGAAAATACCCTGCGTCGGGCAAAGAGGCGGGCAGAGTTCTTCAATGAGACTTGCAAGGAGTTTTAGAGGCGCATGTTGGAGTCCCTGCAAGCCTTCGAGAGGAGAGCACAGGCCCGCCTAGGGGAAATCGACGCAGAGTTCAATGATGCACTGGCTGAGACTTTGGGGGGAAATGGTGAGTCAAAGGACTAGCCCGCTGCCACTGTACATAGTTCTTTAGGTTTAAGTTTCCTTTTGTTATTTTATTTTCTTTGGAGTTTTGTGACTTTCCTCCATGTATTGAATATAGTTCTTTGTTTTTTTTTATTCTTCTTTTTCAGACATGATTTGGAACAATGGACCCTTGTATTTTTGTAAATAGTTCTCTTTTGAACAGATATTTTTCATTTCACCATGGAGCAATGGTTTTCTTTGGATTTGTGTTTTCATTTTTCCTCTCCTTTATGGACATGGACCACATCTTTTGGGACAATGGACCCTTGTATTTTTGTAAATAGTTCTCTTTTTTACAGATATTTTTAATTTCACCATGGATTTGTGTTTTCATGTTTTCACTACTTTATGGACATGTAGCACATCTTTGCTTTCAGCTTCATTTGTTTGGCTTGCAATTTATTTTGTTTTTGACAATCTTTTATTTATTTGATCATTTGGTGCTGAATTGGTAAATTAGTTTCATATGCGTATGAGTTGAATACTGCTTTTAATACATAATTTGGAAAAAAAGTGGTGTCTGTTCTTGACGGTTTAGGCCAAGTTTCACTCTTGCTTGCTTTGTTCTATGTCCATGATGCTGGCTGTTGCTGTACAGGTGTGTGCACACATGCATACATGTGTCATGTTTGACTTCCATTGGCATGTGGCATGTTGTGGTGTGCATGTACAATGGATGGGTGTTAAGGTGCACTGGGAATGTGTAACATGTGGTGGCTTTTCATTTAGCATCTGCTCCATTCATGTCTATCAGTCCACAGTGTGTTGGAGGGTGGGAGGGGTGGATATGAGGCAGGGCCTGCCTGCAGTTTGCTGTCACATGTGGGGGTGGGGACATTAGGCAGGGCCTGCCTGTAGGTTGCCGTAACTGGTGGTGGTGGGGGACATGAGGCAGGGCCTGCCTGCAGGTTGCTGTCACTGGTGGTGGTGGGGGCATGAGGTGGGCCATGCCTGCGGGTATGGTCATGGGTGAAGGGGGTTCACATGTGGGGGGTTCACATGTGGTGTAGACTGCCTGTGGGATATGGCCACGGGTGATGGGGGGTCCCATGTGATGTGGTCTGCCTGCGGGGTATGTTCATGGGTGATGGGAGTCCCATGTGGTGTGGGCTGCCTGCATGGTATGGTCACGGGTGATGGGGGGTCACATGTGGTGTGAGCTGCCTGCGGGGTATGGTCACGGGTGATGGGGGGTCCCATGTGGTGTGGGCTGCCTGCGGGTATGGTCATGGGTGATGGGGGACCCATGTGGTGTGGGCTGCCTGAAGGGTATGGTCACAGGTGATGGGAGGATCCCATGTGGTGTGGGCTGCCTGCGGGGTATGGTCACAGGTGATGGGGTGTCCCATGTGGTGTGGACTGCCTGCCGGCTATAGTCACAGGTGATGGGAACCCATGTGGTGTGGGCTGCCTGCGGGGTATGGTCACAGCTGATGGGGATGCCATGTGGTGTGGGCTGTCTGTGGGGTATGGTCACAGGTGATGGAGGGTCCCGTGTGGTGTGGGCTGCCTGTGGGGTATTGTCCACTGCTGGGGTCTGGCTCTCCCGTGAGGAGGCGTCTACTTCCAGGAGAGTTGTGCGTGTATTGCGGGGTACACACAGGCCTTTCCACATGATGTGGCTGTTGCGAGCGGGGTACGTGATTTCAGTGGGGTGCGGACGGGGTACGCGCAGGCCTTTTCACACAAATTTTGGCTGTTGCGAGTGGGGTACATGATTTCGCTGGGATGCGGACAGGGTACGTGTGGACCTTTCCACGCAATTTGGCTGTTGTGAGCGGGGTATGTGATTTCACTGGGGTGCAGATGGGGTACGCGCAGACCTTTCCAATTGATTTGGCAGTTGCGAGCGGGGTACATGTTTTCACTAAGGTGCGGATAGGGTATGCGCGGACCTTTCCACACCATCTGGCTTTTGCGAGCAGGGTATGCAATGATTTTTCACGCAATTACGTGGCGGGGGGCTGTGTGCTGTATGGTGCTGTGTGCCTTGCACCGTAGTAGCCATTTCAATGGCTTTTTCTTGCACACGGTGCATGTTGGGGGTGTTACTGGTGCTGCTTTATGTTTTTATATTGCGCCACGGCTACTGATGCCTCGGAAAATCCATGAATACGCGTGCCGCGCAATTGCTGGTTTGCGCCACGGCTGGTGCACTTGTGGCGCACTCTCCTTCTCAGCTTGCAGTGCTTGCACTACTTCTGGGCTCAATTTTGTGAATTGGGCCCTGTGAGTTCTCAAAGCCGGCAATCTGAAGGCCATTGGCTAGTGATCTGGTAGCATTTTAAAATGGGCAGAAGGCACTCCTGACCATGACCGAAGATCATGCTAGTTATCTGGAAGCATTCTACAAAATCTATGGAATAGCAAAACCCTTGAAATTCAAGGAAAACACTTTAGTTGCATGGATGTTAAGGTGAGCAATACTTTGTAACAAAACCTTTGAATTCAAGGAAAAAACATTAGTTTCAAGGACATTAAGTTGAGAACTTAACGAAACAAGACCCCTGAAATTCCACTAAGCCACCTTAACTGCATGCCAACTTGGCAGCCTATGACCACAATGGTGACATCACAGATCACATCACTGATGACATCATTTATAACATGTTGCATGAGAACGCTGATGACATTACAAATTACATCAATGATAACATCACTGGTGACAACACTAATCACATTGAATATAACTGATTACATCAATAATCAGACCCTCCAGCTTATAGCGATTTTGAGATCCCGCAAAATGCCGCGAAAATGGCCGATTTGCGCAAAATCCTGCAAAAACGGCTGTTTTGTGCAAAAACAACATCTTAAAAAAAACATTTTAAAAAAAAGTAATCTGCAAAAATTACTGTTTAAAAAAAATAATACTCAGGGTGCCAGTTTCTCAACTTTTTCTTACACAAGAAATGAAATGCGCTAACACATCTCATCACTTGCGCCCCAAAAAAGTGCAGTCCAATCCACAAGGGACACATGAATGGGCACATTTTATATGCGCGCCCGTTCAGATGGCCTTTTTCACTTCCTTCATCAAATAAAGTGGCGTTTCTGCCAATTTAAAAGCGCATTCCTCATTTCCAAGCAAGATGCACTTTTAAATGTGCAGAAATTGTAGGCAACCCTACACGCACGGGATGTGGGGCTGCCACTGCATGACAGGGTCTTTCCTGACCCTGTCATGCATTTCTTTTAAGGTATGAACCACTGCTGTGTCGCTTGCATTTCTGTTCCTCAAACAGGATAAAATATGCATTTTCTGGGTCACATTTTACAGTGGGAGGCCCCTGGAGGGCGTGTCCACCTGAAAGGCGCTGGGAGCTTGCAGAACACTGTCGGGAGAACGATTCTATTCAAGGTACTGCCCATTTTGATGACAAAAATCGATCGAATGGTACAATTTGACCTATTTCGTCCAGTACAATTCGATTGATTTTTATAAATACCGAACATGTGTTGCGGGGGTGTCACCCGCTCCCCATGTTCAGTATTTTTGGTCTAGGGTGCTTGCAGAAGTGTTTTCCCCTTTTTCCTCAAAATTAGAGGCGGTCACAGAAAAAAAAGAAAATAACAGAAAAGGGACCCTGCGGAGTCGGATCCGACCCACGTTAGAGGGACGGATCTGGCACTGCAGGGTTGCAGGGGAAGCGGCACCGACCACGCAGTTATGTAGGGGAGGGGGTGGGGTGGTGATGAAAGGTACATTTTGGGTTGGTTGGCTGAAGTGCAAATCAATTCACAGAGAAATTGACTACGGTCAATTCCGCCGCAAATAATAACACTTCGGTCAAACAACCCAGAACACCATTCAAGGCAGCTGGCCAGCGCACAATATGCGCTACAGCTCAAGCCTGTGTAAATGCACCAGTCACCTCTGAGAATAAGGTGACCTGCACATTTCCAAAAATGGAATGTCTAAAAATAGCATATCCTCCGTTCTTTTTTTAAATGCCCCATTTTTTGAGGATCTGGGTCAAAATCTACATTTTAAAAAAATAAAAAAAATGGTTACACTATGAGAGAGAGGGAGAGTGATGGGTGAGATGTGAAGTGATAGGCAAGAAAGCAGAGGGAGAGCAGTGGGTCAGAGGAGGAAGCGCTGCACAAGAGAACAGAGGAAGCAGTGATGCGGTGGGCCAGAAATCTGAGAGCGAGCAGAGGTACAGAAAGAAGAGTGAGCATGTGGTCAGTGAGCCGGAAAGCAGAGAGGAAGCGGCTGGCCAGAAAGAGGCAGTGAGCTGCAGATTGGGAAAAAGGATGTGGGAAGAGTGCGATAGAATGGGAGAAAGGATGCAAGATGCAGAAACAGCACCAAAGAATGAAGGACTGTATATTGCGGGAGGAATTGTGGAGTGTAAGGGGTGAGTTGGGAGTAGGATTTGGAGTGTGGCAGGGGCTGGGCAGCGCAAATTGTGACTTGACAGTGTGACATAGCACGTGAGTATTTGTATGCAGAGTGAGAGGTTAAGGAATGCAAGTTGTGATGGGGAGTTGGTGAGATGTGTGTTGGTGAGAGACGTGTGTGGGTGTTTGGGGGATTGGAGAACATAGAAGGGGAATATTTTCAGCATTACAACTGATAATGATCAATTTAGTTAATACTATTAAATAGGCATGCACATTAAACCAAAAATGTAGCCAAATCAAACACTGTTCTGCCAAGCCAGAGACATCTGTGACTCTTCCTATTAAATTAATACAAATGATACATAATAATGATACCCTGGCTCTCTTGTAGCCTTGCCATCTGCCTATTTCCTGCAATGTGGCATTTCATGCCGCAAAATCCTGGAAGGTCTGAATAATGGAATTAGACATAACATCATCAAGTTAGCTCATGACAAGTTTGATTACCTTAATAAGCATTTAGGTCATGGACTTAACCATGACAAAGACTGGGGTCACTGGCCAGTACCAAAGGCCATAGCTAGTGGTTGGTTAGTGTTTAAAAATATCAATGTGCATGGTTAAAAGCCATGCCTAGTAGCCCATTTCTTTTTTAAATATACAGTTGGCAACATTGAAAGCTGTAGTCAGTGGCCATGGCTAAAGGCCATTAATATGTTAGAATCTACAGTCGGCACAGCCACAGGATGTGGCCACTGGCTAGTGTTGTGTTGAAGACCATGGCTATTGGCTGGTTAGTGAATATAATATACTTTGGGCACAGCCGAAGGGCATTGCTTATTGAATTTCATTTTTTTAAATATACAGTGGACAAAAGATTCACAAACTGATCAAGGTCAAATGCCATGGCTAGTGGCTCATGTATATTCTAGAATACATAGTGGGCACAGCCAAAGTGCCTCATGACAAGTGCAGGGTGGCTGAGAGGAACTGGCGGGATACAGGGGCACCCTCTGACAAACTGGCTTGCCACCTGGTCCAAAGGCAGTACATACTCTCTATCCTCACCCAGAAGAGAGCACACATCCAAGCCTGCATCTCTGCGGCATCTAACAACTCGGCCAAACTCTTCAAAGTCTACAAGGAGCTGTCCAACTCTAATGCAGTCTCTACCTCTCCTGTTCCCTCACAGGCCCTCTGTACGACCTTGGTCTCACATTTAATTCCAAAACTCAGGACATCCTGCCCACCCTCTCTTTCTCTTTCTCATTCTCCACCCCTGGACTGCCTGTGGTCTCCTCTCCTCCTTCGTTCTCTTCCTTTTCCTTGTTCACCCTCCGACAATGTTTCTAGACAAGTTCAATCTATGAATGTCTTATCTGTTCTTCCAGAACCCTAAAGGAGCACATTGACACCCTTGCTCAAGCCGTGGCAGATTTATGCAATCACTCTTTTGCCCTCTTTTGCCACTGAAACCTTCCCCTCCGCCCTTAAGCACTCCCTTGTTCCCTCCTTCCTTAAGAAGGCCTCTGCTGATCCTTCCTCTCTGTCAAACTATCGCCCAATCTCCATCACTCCTCTCCTGAGAAAACTCTTGGAAAAGCTGGCCATCTAACAGTTAAATCTTCACAATGAATCTCTTGGCTTCAGAGCAGCCAGATGCATGGAAACTGCTCTTCTGAACATCTATGAAGACCTGCTCTCCAACCTTGACTCTAAACTTCTGGGCTCATTCTCCTCATTTTTTCTCCTGCTTTTGATATGGTCAACCATGCCATCCTGCTCAATCGCCTCTGTGATAACCTGGGTATCGCTAATCAGACACTGACCTGGCAAACCTCCTTTCTCACTGATCAACCCTGCCAGGTCCAGCTGGGGTTCTTCCTCTCTTTTATCTCTCTCTCTACCTCTGGTGTACCTCAGGGGTCTAACTTTTCTCCCTGGCAGTTCAACCAATACCTGTTACCTCTTGCCAGTCGCATCGCTGCCTCTGCTCCAACTTTCAGTGCTACGCAGATGACACCTAGCTCTCTTTCTGGATCCCCTCGGCCACCTCTACTCTTTCTCTCATTCCAGACTGTCAACAATCCAGGAGTGGTGTGCCACCAATGATATCTGCCTTAATGCCTGTAAGACTGAGATCCTCCTATCCGGAACACCAGCTACCTCCTTTCCCCTCTCTTTCTGGCCGCCCACTCTGGTCCCTCTGCCTCCTCCTACCTGTGAGGCTAAGAACATTTGGGTGATCTTCAACTCCACCCTCGCCTTCTCTCCTCACATTTCTGATGTTTCTAGGAAGTCAAACTATCAGCTGCCCCTCCTCAGCGGTATGATTCCTTTCCTCACATTCCCTGAGAAGCTCACTGTGTCCAGAGCTCTTGTTCTATCTAGGCTGGACTAGTGCCACATCCTCTTTCTAAATCTTCCTACCTCTACTCTCTGTCCTCTACAACTTATCCAGAACAGTACTGCAAGACGTGTCCTTAGCCTCAAGCCCAGGGATCGCATCTCTCCAGCACTGAAATCTCTTCACTGGCTCCCAGTGGGGGCAAAAATCAAGTTCAAGACCCTCTGCATCATCCATGAGGCTTTCTGGGGCCTGGGACCACACTCCCTCCAACTCTCTCTTCCTAAACATCTCCCTTCTCAAGCTCTCCCCTCATCCACTCCCAACTCTCTTAGGGTCAGTCGCTTTTCTAATCAGAGAGTTGGGGGCAGATGTCTTTCTTCAGCTGGGGCCTCTCTCAAACTTGAGCAGTACCATCCTAGGTTCCGGTAGCAACTCAAGACCTTCCTCTTTGCTTCTGCTTTATCTATTACTCTCCCAGGCTGATGACCCTTCTGGTCCATGAACTGGTCACCTGGCCACCCTCTGAACTTGGGCCCAGGTCCCTGCATATACAGTTGCACCTCGAGTTGCCTCGTGGCTGCCCCGGCACTTGTGGTCTGTATCGGTAACCCTACAGTTCCCCCTCCTTGCGTTTAAGAGCCACCCGTTGACTGCACTTTCTTTCACCTGCACTGAGCCACCAGCTGGCTGCACTTTCTATTACCTGCACTTCACTTCCTCCCCCTTTGGCACTTCTCCCATCCACTTCTCCGCACTTGCGCAATCTGAACACACAAGGCCTAGTAAGATGGCTGGTTTGTTCTCTCTCTGTCCTCCCCATTGTCTTGTTGTTCCTAGAAATACTTGTGTGCAGGAATGTTATAAAAAATGTATAGCATATCATATCAAGGATTGTGGCCATTGACCAGTATTGTGCTAAAGTCCATGGCTAGTGCCTGGCCAGTGTATAGAATATTCACTGGACACGGTTGAACGCCGCATCCACTGGTAAAGGCCAAAATGTGTGGTTGGTAGCCTATTTGTGTTTTCAAATATTCTGTCCATAAGTGAAGGCCATGACTAGTACCAATTCATGTGTTAAAATACATTTGGCAATGCACACTGACCATAGCTTAAGGCCATACTTAATTCCAGTTACTGTTGTAATGTAATTAGTGATGTCATCAGTGATGTGATCTGTGACATAATCATTGTGGTCATAGGCTGCAGGTGGCTTCAGCTGAATTTCAGGAGTTTTGGTGCGTTAAGTTCTCACCTTAACATTCCTGCAAATAACGTTTTTTCTTGAATATATATATATGGTATCTAGTCATAGCATTGAAAAAAAGCATCTAATGCAGTTTTTTTAAGGTAAAGGGTTCATTTTAATTGTATTGGGTTTTTAAAGGTTAAAAAGGTGGGTTGGGGGACACCCCCACTAAAAAAAAAAATGCAAAAGAATGCATTTGATGCTTTTTTTTTCGATGGTAAACCATATATATCCTTATATATATATATAGTGAAAACACTTTACTAAAAAGGGACCTTATGGTTCAGTTGCACTAATAAAATCCTATGAAATTCAGTGAAAAAGTTGGCTGAAGGGATGCTATGGTTACAAGTAAAAGTGAAAAACCATTGACATTTGCCAGTTAAGGTAAGCTAAGCAACCACTGTGCACTGCTAACACTAACACCCAGGACATCAAAGATGACATGACAAACAAATGTCATTGATGACATTACAAAGTGTTTTCACTCATTACTGCAACTTAACCATAACGTCCCTTTAACAAAGCTTTTTCATTGAATTGCAAAGGTTCTTACCAGTGAACTCTTAATCTGCTACAAGTTCCTTAGAATATACTCACCCCCAATGTAGCAGCTGTAGAGTCCGTAAACAGTACGAAAGTTTGCGGACATCAGTTAGCATTCACAAAGCCCAGAAGCACAGGGAGAACAGAAAATATTCTACCCATCAACCAACAAATACATATACATAAAACTATGTTACTTATATTTACTGCACCCAAATATACCTTTTTGTAAAAATCATTACTTGGAAATGCACAAATTATTTTTCATTTATGACACACAATATAATTGAATGCACCAAGCATAAACCATAACTGTACACCTCATCTTGCCACTTCAATCCAAATGTACATAGAGACTAACATACACCAAGTGCTTATTTTAAAACAATCTGTCACCAAACAGTAAGAACACTCTATTGCTTTCTTTATTATTAGCATTCATTATGTAAACATGTATTACAAAAAAACCCCACTATTTTTGTATTTTGACAGAAACGGCAAACATACTTGAGTGGTAAGAGGAGAACTCCCAGAGAAATGAGTGAAAATAACATCTCTAACGGTATGCAATAAATCTTTTAATATAAACAAATAATGTAATGTGTACAGACCTCACTAAATTAATCATTTTTTTTACAGTACATAGGTTTAATGAAGAAACCACACCCCGTTTAATTATACACAATCTTAAGAATCACAAAGAGAAGCCCTATACCCAACTGTACATAATCAAATCATAAACTGGTCTGTAAAATTGGATAAACTAAGTAATGATTTTAAGAAATCTTTACAATATGTCCAAAAATCATGTCATTAAAAATGTTCCCTATCACTGTCCTTCTTGCACCTGTCCCCCTTATCCCCAGCAATCATCCCCATCAATTGAAATCAAAGACGATTTGATGACATCTCACTACCTTCCTCCCGTGATCATTATTGCACAGACATTCCTAATTCTCCCATTTATGTTTCCCATTACGATACCCTATCCCCTTCATGAATTAAAGTTTTTTTTATAGTATAAATGTGTTGTAAATTGTTGTGTGATATGTTTTTTGTTTTTAAAACCCCAATTATAAGTCCACGGACACGACTGTCTGGGATGTCCGCACTAAAAATTGAGGTGCCCAGGAACAAGCGCGATGTCTGGACATGTCTGGTTTTGCATGATGCACTTTTAATGAATCTGTGGACACTGTGCCTGTTCTACAGACACCCAAGCGAATGCGCCCTGTGATTCCCACCCAATGGGTGTCCATGGACAGCCATCAGGGCCGTGGACATCCCCCAATGTCATGTGACTGCAGCCGGGCAGCGTGACAATGTGTCCGCGAAGGGAGTCTGTGCTGCACGAACAGTTTAAAATTGCATTTTCAGGTGATCTACAGTGTTTCAAGCTCACACGTGACCCTTACACAGCTCCCATATCATTCTTGGTTGATCTGGCAACTTTTTACAACTTTTCAAGGCCTATTTGCAATTCGGTTGTCTGCGGACACCACAACTGTCCACTGACGGTTCCCCAGAAGGGAGGCACTCATTACTTTCTCAATCTGGCTATGTAGGAGAGAGCACCTGCTTTGCTGCTTTGCAGATCTGTTTTGCAGAATTTATTGGAGCCGATCATGGCATCTGTTATGGCCAGTACTCGGAGTGAGTCATGGGTGTGGCGATTTTTCACCATCATTGGAAATGTGCAAAGTTGTACTCAGTCATGGAAAACCAAGCCTGTATTCCTACGGCACCACCTCCATGCAGCACCGCACCAAGTCCAATCACCCGGGTGCTCTGAGGAAGGCGGAACCTTTCTCAGGTAAACATAGGTTGTTGCCCTCTACTCCATCTTCAACTGCTCCTGTTACCATGAAGGATACTCCTTTGGGTCAGAGGATCCCAGCAGCAGCCTCGCAGGCCATAAATGACATGTTTGACCCTTACCTTTCAATGGCCACAGTACTATATATGTACTGTGATTCACTGATCTGTAGGGCGAGCAGTTTCTGAGTGCTTTTGAGGCCGCGGTCAAGGAGCATGAGAAACACTGCCTCTTACCTTATATTTAAGGTCCACCCAACATCTTCCTCTGTCCACCTGCCACTCCATCTCTGTGGTTGGTCTCCCTTTCCTGCCTTCCCTCCCCCACCTTACCTTGCCTCTACTGGGAAAAAAAACACAAAAAACTAAAATAAAATACAAAACCAAAATAACACAAAACAATGGTTCCTTTAGGAGCCACTTTTCACGGTTAAAAAAAATAAGTTAAAAAAGTCACAGGAAGCCTCATTACATCTCCGGCGGTAGCCATGCCGGAGAAAAACTGCCTGGCTGCCGCCGAATTGCAATTTTGTCCAGCGCCTGACTTCACAGAATCACCAGGGCATTACAGCCCTGGTGGTCCGCAAAGTCAGGTGCCGGAAAATGTTATGGGAAGGGAAGGACAGAAGCACTGGCACTGTGTGCAACAGAGCCGGTGCTTCCGTGAAGGTCTGTGAGCGGCTGGCGACCCGGCAGACGGGACGGCAGCCAGTCACAGAACTGGTACACTTACTGGAACCGTTGTTACCAGACCAGCACACTCGTAATGAGGCCCATAGTACAGGTATTCTTATATTTAAACAAATATTTTCTTCAACTCTTTCACAAATAAGCATATTCTCTTTGTAACCACGCTAAAAAATGCCATGCATCATTCAGCACCTGCTCACATGAAGCAGCAATAATTACAATGCTCTGATTTAAAAAATGTTTCTTTTAAAGAGCAATTTCATGAAAGTAAAAAAATGCATATGTGCATTTACAGCAGAACTCTGTGTCACTTTCTCATAAAAGAACGGAAAAGCAGAAAAAAAAGATGTGTAGACTATTTTTAAGTGGCACTTAGTGTATGCCAGTTTAATATGTTGGCTGCACATACATACATCCCAACATCACCCTTTCCAATTTGTAGGTGCTTATTGAAATGACTGACACCACATTGAGAAGCCATCCTGATGCAGGCATTTATTCACAGGTAAGCGGTGTATCATGTGGCTGCAGCCACCCCCATCAAGGCATCTCTTCTAACTGCCAAACTGCACATTCTACAACCTAGAAACTGATGCATAAAAAATCTAGAATGTTGTCTGATTCCAAACTCCTGACAACATAAAGGAATAAGGCAGGGTTGGGGAACAACAAGAAATAAGTTTTGAGACACAGCAAAACACAGCAAAGGAAGTACATTATAACACACCTTCTTCCCTCACCAGAATGTCACCAAGAACGAAAAGTGCACACTAAATGTAACATTTGAAAACTGATTGCTTAAGCATGGCTAATCTGTCTTTATTCCAAATCTCCCCTAAAGACACCCTGACTGAGTTTCCATAGTCTTTCTCAACTGCTCTTTCTGATGAAAACCTAAAGGTACATTTCCTTCCTTTCCGAGAGAGCAGAACTTTCACACTGGCAGCACATTCAAACTCTCTATGAACACCCCCTTTCCTTTCATCATATGTCTCCTTGGATAACTCCCCTTGTCTGCCAATACATTCTCTGATCTTCTCAGAGCCCAACTGAACCAAACTCAATCTTTTTAGCCAACCAGGATTTAGGAAAGTGTTAGGTTTGCACCCCCTGAACAGCTCAAATGGGGAGACCCCAGTCATGGGATGTGGTTTAATCCAATACTGGAAAACTCTCTGCAATAAGGCATCTCTCCAATTTCCGTTGTTAGCGACAGCCATTCTAACCCCATCCATGATAGTTCTGTTGAAGCGCTCAACGCAACCATTGCCCTGGGCGTGATACAATGCTGTCTTTTTATGTTCAATCCCTAACAACTTCAACCACTCCTCAAACTCCCTTGGCGTGAACTGAGGTTCATTGTCACTAATTATTGAGGAAGGAAATCTTTCCCTCAAAAATACCCCTTTCAAAAACTTCACAATAGTGGCAGTGGTGATGTTGCGTAACACTTCAATCTCCGGCCAATTGGAAAACATGTCAGCAACCACAGCAATATAACTGTCTCTTCCCACTGGCAAACTTAGTGGCACCAGTAAATGAATCACTATCACATCCCAAGGCACACGTCGCACCTCAGGCACCACCATAGGTGGAACATGAGTCCTCAAAACTTTATCACTACTGCTGCAACTCAGGCATTCTTTAACCTTACCCTCAATTTCCACATTCATAAGTGCCACCAGAAATTGATCCTTAAAACAGATTTCATCCTAGAAACCCCCATGTGGCCTCATGCCTTCTGGAACCAAAAGGCGATCGCCTGTGTATACGATGCCCCTCTGAACAGAAAGCTCATCTTTGATGCATTTAAATCTCCTCAAAACTGTGGGGTCACAACTCAGAAAATGATCTCCACATCTGTGTTTTACAGCTTCATACACATGATTATCCTCACAAGCTTTCAACCATTCCTCCTCTGGTAACGTATCCTCAGTGAAAATGTCTTTCACTTCCTCATCCAGCTCATCATGCATTATCCTGCTATATCTCCTGACAGGATAGCATGACAATGCATCAGCAATGGTATTTTTTTCCTTCCACATGTTCAATAACAAAATTGAGACCATGAACTCTTGTCACACATTGGGCCTCATTAGGATCCAGGCGGTAAGGGGTTTACGGCGGTGTAAACAGCGCCGACCCTTACCGCCTGATTCCGAGGTCCCTTAGCGCCATGGAGGTTTTAACACCTGCAGGTGTTAAAATCCATGGCGCTAAGGGACCTTGTTGTTAATTACGCCACCGTAATTTACGGTGGCGTAATTAACGCCTTCCCCGCTCCCATCATGCCCTATGGGGCAAAAATGGGAATGGGGAAGGGTAAATGGGTTAATGGGGACTTACCGCCCCACTCACCTCGGAATGGGGCGGTAAGTCCGCCAAACACCATGGCGTAAACATAGTTTACGTCATGGTGGTAAAGGTACGATCCAGGCGGTAACTTACCGCCTGGGTCGTAATGAGGCCCATTTTATGATACGCAGAGATACACCATCATGCCCGCCTTTGTTGAGGATATTGACTAAAGGCTTGTGATCTGTCTTCACTACAAAACTCCTACCGTACAAATACACTTTGAACTTTTCAATGGCCCAAATCACAGCCAATGCTTCCTGCTCAATCACCGAATACAATCTTTGTTCATCCCTCAAGGCCTTTGAGGTGAAAGCCACTGTGGTTTCACTACCATTACAATCCTCTTGTAGCAACACTCTGCCTTACCAAAGGTCATTGTCATTAGTGTGCACTATAGTTTTGAGTCCTTCTCTGAACTCCTTCAGTACAGGTGCATGTACTATACTGTCCTTGATATCCTGAAACTCCTTGACACACTCACTAGATCACAAACACATTGTCCCCTTCCTCCCAAACTTGCTCAACTCATTGGTTCTACTCACCAGCCCTTTGATACAATTGGCGTAGCACTTCTACAAGCCCCAAGAAAGAGGAAACCTCCATCTTGGACTTGGGAGCCGGCATTTCTGAAATCCCTCCCACGGCACTGAGTTTGGACATCACACCCTCTCCTGTAAACATGTACCCAAGATATAACACCTCCTTTTTACTGAAACAACATTTCTCCAAAGTCAAAGTGAGTCCAGCTTCACCCAACTTCTCCAAAACCTTGCGCAATCTCCCATCATGAATTCTTAAATCCTTACCCCATATCAAAATGTCATCCTGGTATAATTTCACCCCCTGCCAAACCACCAAGTAAGGTATGCATGTACCTCTGGAACACGCTAGCAGCTGACACCAAACCAAACAGCATGCATACACATCTGAACATCCTGACATGAATAATGAAAGTCGTTAAGTCACATGAATCAGGGTGTAACGGTATTTGATGATAGGCCACCTTTAAATCCAGCAATGAAAATACCTTAGCTCCTGACAAATCAGATAGGAGTTCATCGATTTTGGGTAAAGGGAACTTATCAGCAATCACACATCTGTTGAGACTTCTTAGATCTATAAATAATCGAACAGCCCCTTTGCTTTTACGTGCTGTCACAATGGGGCTAACTCACTCAGACACCTCAGTGGGCTCAGTGACTCCAGCTTTCGTCGTCTGCTCAAGTTCACTTTCTACCTCCTTCTTCAAAGCCAAGGGAACTGATCTAACTTTAGCTGCTACAGGAACAGGCCCTGGATTGAGCTTGATTGTGTGCATGAACTTAGACATACAGCCCGGTCTATCTTGAAACCCGTGAGGTGCCCAAGTGGAAATATCTGCACCAGTAATGCCGGACACACTTGCCGGGGCACACATATCCTTCACATTCTCACCAATGATCACTCCTGTATATACAAGCTGCCTGGCACTGGGGTCAAGTTTAATTCCTAAGGGAGGGCGTGGCTAGGCGGCCATGCGGTGAGGAGCACGAAAGGGAAGCTCCCGTACGATCCTGATTTAATCCGCTTTTAAAACTAACTTACTCGGCTGGAAAGTTTACCGACGGGTGTAGGAAGATCCACCGACCTCCCGATCCAAGCCCTGAGGAGAACCGGACTGGGGAACGAGGCTAAAAACGGCAGCAAACACGCGGAGCATCGAAAGCAAGATGGCGGCCCCCTAACACACGGCCAACGGCCCAGAGACCCAGAGCGGGAGGCTACGAAAGGCTGTAGTTCGGCGCTGCGAACCCGGGAAGGAAGGAAGAGAGGCCACGGCGGAGCAGGATACGCTCCCCAGGCAGCAGAACGACAATAGCGAGTGCCTGGCGAGAGGAGAACAGCGGCGACAGGGCGCGGTCGCGGCCGCGAGAAGGCGGCGCCGAGGGAACGCAGCAAGCTCCGCAAGCCGAGGGAGATCCGTGCCGAGGACAGCGTCACCTCCAGCCCCTGCCGGCCTCGCTAGCACGAGAACAGGGGACCCGAGGGAGAGCAGAGGGGCGAGACGGCTCTCCGCCGGACCAACTCAGGGCACCGGAGAGATCCAACGGCTAGCAGGTGAGGAGAGCGCCTGCAGGCCCGCACGGCACCCAGGGAGGCGTGTGGAAACACCCGACGACACAGGGAACCCCTGGCGGGAGGAGAATAGCACAACGGGCAGTCCCCATCCAACTAGAACCGGACCCCACACGGACTCGGTGTACAAGCCACAGATAGCGGACAAGAAGCATTGCAGTGCAGTACCCGAGGCCCGCACGGCGAGTATGCCCAACAAGAAGGTGGAGGGGAAAACGAAACAAGTTAGCATGGATCACTTTGCCAAAGCACCAGACAATAGGCAGCCGAATTCATCGGAGACAGCATTGGCGGAGGCCAACACCCCACACCCACCAGGTAAAGAGGGGCAAATCCTAGAGGCAATCGCCACCCTACAGGCGATGCTCGAGAAGAAAATGGACACGGCCATAGGGGCCCTGAAGGCATCTCTGGAACAAAAATTGGACACAGTCATGGTGGACGTAGGCCTCCTTCGCCAGGACGCGAGAAACCTGGCGGACAGAGTGACAACAGCGGAGCAGCAGGTACAGCAGAACACAGCGGACTCCGCCACCACGAGGACCCAGTTGACGGAGGTGCTCCAGAGAGTCAAGATCTTGGAAAGGAGAGCAGAAGACGCAGAAGGGAGGGCAAGGAGAAATAATATCCGCATAATCGGGGTTCCGGAAGGGGAGGAAGGGAACGACCCCACGGAATATATCGAAAATATGCTCCTACAGGAGGTCGGAGCTGGAACCCTGTCCCAAGGCTTTGTGGTGGAACGGGCACACAGAGCACTGATGCGAAGACCCCAGCCGGGGGCCCCTCCCAGAGCCATGATCGCTAAAATCATGAACTTTAAGGATAGAGAAAAGATACTGGAGTTCTCGAGGGGGGGAGGAGAGATTATCAGAAATTCATCCAAGATTGCCATATATCCGGACTACACAATGACAGTCCAAAAACAAAGGGCACAGTTCGGCCCCACAAAGAAACGCCTCAGAAAAGCAGAGATACGATACATGCTCCTGTTTCCGGCCAAATTGAAGGCGATACACAAGGGGAAGACACACTTCTTCGAGTCCACGGAAGAGGCAAATGCGTGGATGGATACCCAAGGAATCCCCCAACTGGAGCAGCGAAACGCTAACAGAGGCAGAGCCCAGCCCGGGCGTGAAATCCGCAGATAATTAGAATCAAGGGTGCAGAGTATCAAACGGACGAGAAGTTAGGAACAGGACGATAAATATGAAGGGAGCAACCAACCCTAACAAACCGCACTAGCCTAGTACGACGTACCCCCAAGAAGTGCGACCGAGAGTTCAGATGCCAGTTTTAAGGCATCACGCTGCAGCAAGCCGGCCTCACCCAGAGGAGCAAGGCAGGAGAAGCGGCGAGGCCCGAGCAGGGGGAGGGTGGCTGGGCGTTTGTTGTTGTTGTTTAGTTACAGTTCAGGTCATCGATAGACAGGAAGAATCGGAAGAAGGCATTGGCGTTGAAGGAATGGTTAAAGACTATGATGGGGAGACGCCAGCACACCGTGACTGGAGCGAACCACAACAGGGACCCAGGAGACGGGGCCTACAAGAGGAGAAGAGACTGAGCCCCACGCGGGCGACCCCGGTCAACAGCAGTGAACATGGAAGCAGGGAAATGGACAAACAAATAGGGCCATGGGACGACGAGGCCAGGACTGCAAACACCCATGAGCCGGGATGAGCTAACGATAGCGACATGGAACGTGAGAGGCCTTAACGCGTACGTCAAGAGGCTGCGAGTTTACGCCTGGCTGAATAAAATGAAGGTCAAGATAGCAATGCTCCAAGAAACGCACCTGACAAGAGAAAAGCAGTCCAAGATCGACAAAAAATGGGGAGGGCAGGTGTTTAGTGCTACATATTCCAACTATGCAAGAGGGGCAATGATTTGGATCGCCCCGGGAGTACCATTCCAACTCATTAAAAAGGAGATCGACCAAGAAGGAAGAACGGTGATAGTGCATGGCATGTTGGAGAATAGGGAAGTGTGCCTAGTGAACACTTATGCTCCAAATCACGACACGAGAGAGTACCTCAGAAAACTAACACCCAAATTAGCCCAGTACAGAGACACAATGGGCCTCATTACACGGAAGGCAGTAATCCAGGGTGCTATTAGCACCCTGGACCATGCCGGTAAATTACCGGCACCGCCTTGGCGGAAAGGGGATTTACCGCCCCATTCCAAGGTTGGAGGGGCGGTAAATCCCCCTTCCGCCATTGCCCTTCCCCATTCCCATTTCTGCCCCATAGGGCTCTATGGGAATGGGGAAGGCGCTAATTACGGCACCGCAATTTTGCGGTGCCGTAATTAGCTCCGAGGTCCCTTAGCGTGTTGGTTTTTAACGCCTGCAACAAGCAGGCGTTAATTCCTCCAACCCGCAAAGGGACCTCGTAGTACGGCGGTAAGGGTTAACGGTCACCGTTGCCATTAACGGTGACCGTTAACCCTTACCACGGTCCGTGTAATGAGGCCCAATGTTCATCTGGGCCGGGGATTTCAACTGCGCCCTGAACCCGCTCCTGGATCGATCGGATGACAAGCTCAGGAGGCCAGCACCACCAGCCAAGGAACTACAGAGGGTACTAGATCACCTGAAGCTGGCGGACGTCTGGAGACAGGTACACGGGACAAGGAGAGGATACACACACTACAGTGCACCCCACGGAACATTTACACGGATAGATTACATACTCACGGGCACTGAATCACTACACGAATTCACAGGTATTAGCATTAAAGCCCGAACGCTCTCAGACCACACTCCAATACTGACATCATGGGCACACACACAAGGGAGAGCCCCGATACCTACGTGGCGACTCCGGGCAGAAGCTCTGGACGAGGGCGAATTCCAAGAACACCTACAGGGGGCAATAGATGATTACTTTGAACACAACACAGGGAGTGTGGAGTGTAATGCCACGCTTTGGGATGCGTTCAAGGTGGTATTAAGGGGGGCAGCGATCGGTAAAATGGGCGGATTAAAGGGAGCGGCCATAGCAGAACTCAACGACCTAGAAAAGCGGATAGAAATAGAGGAACTGAGGGCGCAGGCAGCGGGGGAGGAGTCAGAGGAACTGATGGAGCTGAGAATGGGGTGCATAGGACTCTGGGAGAAGCTGGGACGGTTGAATTATGGGAGGTATTTACAAAGGTTACATGCAGAAGGGGACAAACCCAGTAGGCTCCTGGCCTGGCTCACTAGGCAAGAAAATAAGAGGGAACCCATAACGGTGATAGAAGACGAGACAGGGGAGGAGGTGAGGGGCCAAGTGCACATCAATCAGTTATTCGCGGAGTTCTACGAGGAACTATATGCCCCCAACCCGGAGGTAGACCCTGAGGACATAACCGATGCATTGGCAGAAATAAGGTTGCCAAAGTTAACAGAAGAGCAGGCCCAAATGCTTGATGCCCCACTCACAGAGGAAGAGATAGCGGGTATAATAGCAGAGCTTCCTACAGGCAAGTCCCCGGGCCCGGACGGACTCCCAGGAGAGTTCTATAAAAAGTTCAAAGACACTATCACCCCAAGGTTACTGGAGACATATCTAGATGCATACGAAAGTGCACGATTACCCGCTAGTATGTCGGAGACAATCATCGTCCCGATCCTTAAGCCAGGGAAGCTGCCCACAAGGTGCACGGCATACAGGCCAATTTCCCTTATAAACCAGGACGTTAAGATACTAACGGCGGCTCTAGCCAACCGTCTGAAGCAGGTGATCCCCACATTGATACACCCCGATCAAACAGGGTACGTTCCTGGGCGGAACACATCATGGAACCTCCGTAGACTACACCACGTGATAGATAGAACGAACCAGGGACGGGGAGAACGTGCGATAGTGTCTCTTGATGCTGTCAAAGCATTCGATTCGGTGAATTGGGGGTGGATGGTGAGGGTCCTCGCCCACTTCGGCATTGGCGAAGGGTTCCTCAGGTGCATCAGACTACTGTATAGTGAGCCCAGAGCCAGGGTTAAGACAGGGAGATATATTTCAAAGGAATGGAGGATCTATAGCGGAACGAAACAAGGGTGCCCACTATCGCCAATGTTATATATCCTGGCCTTGGAGCCACTGGCGGTCTTCCTTAGAGCAGAATATGGAGACACGGGGATTGAGGTGGATGGGGTGCTCCATTAAGTCTCGCTGTACGCGGACGACATGTTATTGTTTGTAGAAAACCCCCGCATTAACCTGCCCTGCCTCTTGGAAGCAATAGGAGCATACACCAGACTCTC
Organism: Ambystoma mexicanum; assembly: GCF_040938575.1. NCBI lineage: Eukaryota > Metazoa > Chordata > Amphibia > Caudata > Ambystomatidae > Ambystoma > Ambystoma mexicanum. Next base: position 1,048,156,896 of record NC_090924.1, read on the forward strand.
AGGCATAGCAATAAATAAAGAGAAGTCCCTGATCTTCCCCCTGGCAGATCTGAGACGGGCCCCCCCGGAGGGACTCCCAGAAGTGGGCCTAACATGGGCGCCACAGTCCTTCAAATATTTGGGGATAGAGGTCCATCATGACATTGCAGACACTCACCGACATAACACGCAAGCAGCCCTGGACACAACACGAAAATGCATGGCCTTCTGGAGAACACTCCCACTGGGGATGATAGGTAGGGCCGCCCTCCTGAAAATGGTAGTACTCCCACGCCTGTTGTACTTTTTCACCAACATCCCATATAACATTCCCAGGACATTCTTCACGAACCTAAACACAATAGCAAGAAACTACCTATGGGCAGGGGGGAGAAACAGGGTTGCAATGAGCACTCTACAGAGAGACTATGAGGGAGGAGGCATTCGTTTGCCGGACTTTGAAAAGTATTATCTGGCTGGACAGTTACAATTTGTGGTCAAATGGTTAGGGGAGGATGAAACAATGGACAAAACCAACTTCCAGCCCGCACTGAAAACACATTACCTGAGGGAAATACTGTGGCTGGACAAACCCCTGCTCAGGACTTTACCGTACATGCTAAATCTCGCAGTGAGATTGTGGTGGAGAGCATGGAAGCTGCAAGGGACGAAGGACCCCTACTCAGCGCAAGTACCCCTGGCGGGCCTGGTGGGCACAGACATGAGCTTGTTGGCAGCGTTCCGAACACAATGGGAGGCCAAGGGGGTAGCGCAAATCGGAGACATGAGAAGAGAGGGGAGATGGGCAGACTTCCAGGAGATGAGGGAAGAATACGAAATACATGAGGGCCAATTCATCCTGTATAATAGACTGATCCTCAGAATCAAGGAGAGATGGCCAGAATGGGAAGACCAAGAAGAACCGGCAGGAGCATTAGACATGTGGTACGACATTTCAGAGGGGACACACACGACCTCCAGACTATACGAGCAGATGCTGAGACCCCACACAGACCAAAAACTACACATAAAACAAAGTTGGGAAGAAGAACTCCAAAGGCCGCTCAGCGACCATGAATGGAACAGGGTGCTGAGATACCCCAAAACAGTGTCCAGGAACGCAAGGTTCAAACAGGCCCAGTTGTACGTGACACACAGGGCGTACCTCACACCTAAGAGGATGAAAGTGATACGCGGAGGTGACCCCAGCGGGTGCCCACGGTGCTCGACCGAGGAGGCAGACATGGTGCACATGTTTTGGGAATGCCCGGTGATACAGACGTTTTGGGAAGGCATCAGGACCAAAATAGCGAAAAGTGGCCTCCAGATACAGATGGAGCACCCCGAATGGTACCTACTGGGCCTCTTCCCTCGAGGAGGCAGAAACAGGGTGCACCTAGCAAAAATGAAAGACCTGATTTGCATACTAGCTAAAAGAAGGATAGTCATGTCCTGGAAATCTAGAGGAGGCCCGACCATAGAAGCATGGTGGGCAGACCTCCGAAAGTGGACACTAGCGGAGACTGCGGTGTGGATCAGAGCAGTGCAAAGAGGGGAGGGGGAAACGGCTGGGAAAATAGCGGCATGGAATTCCCTAGTGCAGAATCTATTTGGACGAGAAGAAGAGGAAACCGATGAGGAGGATCCGGAGGAGGCTGGGGGATACCAGAGCGCCCAGGACAGGGAGACACAAGGAATGGAAGAATAGACACCGTTGTATGGGCACGGAGGCAGCTAGCGGAAGCAGCCACAGACTGGGCAGATAAGCTGTTGGACACTTTAAGACGATGACCCCACGGCAGAATCCGCCGAAAAAGCCAAAATGCCAGTTGAATGTTCGTATGTTTGTATGTTGTATGTATTTACGTTGTTAATTGAAAATAAAAAGAAATTAAACAAAAAAAGTTTAATTCCTAAGGCAGCGTGACTTCTCCGTAAGAGTAAGTCCCCACCCACATCTGACACTCATATTTTCCCACTGGCCTGTTTTCCTCAAAATTACAGTTCTACTTGCATCTGCCCAATGATATGGATGGGACTGTCCCCATACATATTGTCTCCTTGAGTACACACTTCCGGAAGAGCTTCTCCCATGTATCCTTGCCTTTCAGGTTGTAATCAGCACCACTGTCAACCAACATGAGTACTTATCGCCAATCAACTCTGATCAAAGATCTGGGTTTCTCCAGTGACTGCATTCATGACCTGAATCACTCGAACTCCACCCACAAACTCACAGTCTGAATTGTAATTGTCCCCCTATTTCACATGCACACTCCCTCCAGTGGGTGCCATTCTGAAGTCGGGTCAAGTAGAGACTTTGCTGTCAGTGGAGTCCACGGGCATGATCTCACTTTGGCAGTCTGCCTTTGGATTGTTTCCAACTATGTGTTGCCTCCTGGTTGTGCGGTTGTGTGCCTGCCCATTGTAACCTGCAGCCATGTTGCTGTGTGTGCTGCTTTACCCACCCACTCCTCCAGTGTCTCGATGAGCGTTCTTGTTGGCAAGCAACGTTTAAGACCCCACCCACCTCCGGTCTCAGAAAATCCATGTGACCCTACAGGATGCATCATCTGCGAAGTTGGATCAAGTCAAGATTTCGCTGTCCACGAAAGACCCGGCTTCCGCTTCCATGCGAGATTCATTACCAGTCTGAGATATTATTCCATGAACTGCACCGCAAGTACTTTCTAAATTACCTGACTCCATGTTACCGGCACGGCCTGTTCATCCATCCATGGGCCAAATTGGTGTGTCATCTGTGTCTGTTGTTCTACACAACAGTACAGCAATAATGCCGAGTGCCTCAATTCTAGAGCTCACAATGCCACGTTTAGCACAAATTTCAGGCATCCTACTTCTACACGTAACCTTGTTAACCTGACTTACCCTCTCTGTGGCCCTAAAGCTACATCACTTTATCTTGGACTACGGAATGCTAGTTCACTATGCAACAAATCTTTAACTGTACTTGACATGTTTTTATGAAGTGCCAGGCTATTATGCAAGTCTATGTAAAAAGGACGGGCATACTCGTTCTTGGCACTTAAGGGGTTAAACCTAGAATTCCTCTGTATTAATGAAACTTGGATTTCAGCCAACAATACTACCATACTTACATCACTGTTTATCCCTGCCACATCTTTTTGACACACAGCTCATATCTCTTCTCATCTGGTGGCACTGGTATTTTATATCATTCGTCTTTTTCTCTTTTTTCCTCATAATTTAACACTACCTCACTTCCCCTCATTAAAATTCTCATATTCCATTTTTCCCTGCTGTCTCCTCGATATCTTCAATTTCATACTTATTGATCTACCTCCCACCTGGCCCTGTAGCCTCATTTTCTGAGGACATTAACTCATTGCTCTCTTTTTTGCTTCCCACTGCTACCCCAATTATAGTTTGTGGTGACTTTAATCTCCATCTCTCAACCACACACGCTGCTCTCCCATTCCTTTCCATTCTTGACTCTCATTACTTAGCTCCTCTTTCTACTCCTCCCTCCCATATTTCAGAATCTGTCTAGTTCATATATTTACTTCTTCTTTTTCTACATCTCCTGTGTCTTCTCTTTCGGTCTACCAATCAGACCATCATCTTCTCTTGCTCTCTATTACTCGTAATCTTTCTTGTACTTTCTGTCTCAATACTACACTATTCATCTCCAACAGCGCCTCTAAATTGGTGTCTCAAGCATTGCTTTCAACTCTGGCAGCGGATGAGGCTCTCCTCTTCACTTTCAACATCCCTTCACTCACTTTACCCTTCTTCCTCTTTTCACCCCACATGTAAACCCCCTCAACCGTGGCTTCACGCGATCAATTTTACGTGTTCTCCGGCGTTTAGAAAGATTCTGGTTAAAGCTGAAGACAGCAGGGAACTACAGTTCTTATGCATATTATCATGCTCTTTATGATAATTGTCTTCACTAAACAATCTTACTTCTCCTCCACTCACAGTCCTCTCATTCTAGATGGCTTTTTCAAATTCGATTTTATCTTCTCTCGTCTCCTACTCCAGATCCCTGAACTAACTCCACCCTTACTGCTACAGATCTTACACTATATTTCACTTCCAAGGTCTCTTCTTTTCGATCTATTATTGAATTGTCCTGCACACAAGTTATTTCTGCGACCCCCTCTATCCCTCTGGTAACTCCCAAGGGAACCTTTGCTTGATTTGTCCCCATCACTATTGGAAATATATCCATCACCTTGCTCGTGCTCACCCTACCTCCTCCCCACTGGATTCCATACTTGTGCACTTATAACTAAAATCTATTCTCTACTTGTTCCCTATCTCACAATTCTATTTAACTCCTGTTTATCCTCTTCTGTTGTTTCATCCTTTTGACCATTATCCAAGTCTTGAAAAAACCTCCTGCTGATGTAACTTCAGCCTCTAATTTCTGTTATTTTTCAATCTTACCTTATCTTTCTAAAATTCTCAAACACATTTTCTATTCTCAGGTTTCCACATTTGTTTCTCGTAATTCTATCCTTCCTTGTTTTCAATCTGGGTTCTGCCCTAGTTACTGCCCTAGGTACTCTACCGAGACTGCTCTTCTCTCCATCGTGACGCTCTTCATTCTGCAGGTCATGCTAAACAGTCTTCTCTTCTTATTCTCTTGCATCTTTCTTCTGCTTTTGATACTGTTGATCACACACTCCTACTGTCTGCTCTTTCCTCTTTTGGCTTTTCTGGCTGTACATTAGCCTGGTTTGAGTCTTACCTATCCCAGAGGACTTTCTCAGTCTCCTGGGCGGTGGCTTCTTCTAAAACGGGTCCACTTACCTATGGTGTCCCTCAAAGTTCGGTCCTCGGTCCTTTTATTTTATTACTTTATATCTCCTCGTTGGCTGGGTTTATTTCCTCCTTTGGTTTCTCGCATCACTTCTACACTGATGACACACAGCTCTTTCTTTCCTTTCCACACTTTACTGATGACATCCACCATGAACTTAGAGCCTGTGTCCTTGCCATTCAGTCTTAGATGTCAGACCACTGTTTAGTACTTAATGCTGCAAAAACAGAGTTTATTTTCTTACCTCCCATTACTATTTCTCCTTCTCTGTCCCCTCTATTCATGTAAATTCTCCCTTCATAGTTACCTATCTTTCCTGTGGCCTATAATCTGGGTCTCTATCTTTATTCAGATCTTTCTTTCAATCACTGTATTTCCTTATCTGCCCATTCCTGTCGATTTCATCTGTACAATATTGAAAAAGCCTGCCCTTTCATGACTTTTAAAGCCACTCAACTATCGGTGTCTACTCTAATCTTCTTGCTGCTATTATACTGTTCTTCTGCTTCTTTGGACTTCCTTTATCTCATCTAGTTCTGTTGAAATCTGTATTTAATGCTTCTATTTGTGTTCTCTGTTTGCTTGCTCCTCATGATTCTATATCATCTTCTTTGACTGATCTAGGATGGCTCTCTTTCCATCACTGTTTAACATTTTATTTTCTATGTTTAGTCTTTAAATCTCTACATGGCTTGCACCTCCCTATCTTTCTTCTCTTATTGCATTCTATTCTCCCTCTCGTCCACTTCGTTCTGCTTCTCATTATCTTCCCATAGTTCCTCGTCCCCTCTGTGCACAATCTCGGTTTTGCTCCTTCTCTCTCTTAGCATCCTTAAACTGGAATACTCTCCCATGTTCTCTTTGTTCCATCACTGTTTATTTATCTTTTTTGGGTCCATCTGTGATCCTACCTTCTCTCAACTGGTTAATGAAGGCTACTACACTCACAGATATATTCTGTGTTTTAAATGCTAATAACATTTTTATTGTACAGGACTTGTTCTTATGTTGAGTGTTTTCTTTTAATGTGCTATATAAAACCAAATAAATACAAATATAAATTTTGCCAGGTGACCCCTTACTCTGCACACGCAACACTCAACATACACAGTTGTACATATTCAAGAGTTTGTGAGGTGCTGCAAACTCCCACATTCGAAGCATCCTTTTTAATGAGAGTCACAAAACTCCCATCTGTGAGAATTTATCCTCTCGCCCTTACCTTCTCCGAAACCCACCACAATCTCTTCTTCCTCCCAGATTCTTAGGTTTCCTAAAGTCAACCACTTTCGACTCACTACATATCGTGTTCCTCTGCTTGTTGCTCCTCCCTGCAGAGACAGTACTGACCGCTGCATGACTTTTCAATGTGTATCTTCTCAGTTTCGGCAATGAGTTGTTTGATACACTGTGCTATATTTTTCACATGCTTGGCAATTTCAATAGTCCTGTCCCACTTTGAATCAAGTTCCTTCCAAAGTTCCTCCCTGATTCGGTGGTAAGTGCATTTGATCATTAATTGATCGCAATTGTGATCGCTGTGACAATGACTGAAGAAGCATTTTATTGCAAGACCGCGCCAAGCCACGACAAAGTCCTCAATTGTCTCTTCATTCTTTTACTCTCTGGTGCTGAAGTGGTAGCTGGCCAAAATGTAGTTTTCCTTGACCCTGGAGTGCTTGTAAATCTTAGCAATGCTTATATCAAAGCTATTCCAGGAGTGGGTGTCACCTGGTTGCACGGGCTCGGGAAGCCTTTTAAATACATGCTGCCCTGCACTACCTAGACGATGGTACAAGAGTGCATCCTTTCTCTCAATAGAGTAATTTGGCCCATAAACTGCCAAATTGAACTTAAAAAAAAATCCTTCAACTCCTTCCAATTGATGAGTGGTTCACCAGGGTGCATAAGGAAGAACACTGGTGCTGGCATGCTGGCCATAATGAATCCTGTGTTTTAACTCTATTTCAGAGCAAAAGAAGAAAATTAAATCATTTTTTCTTTTCCTTTTTTTAAATTAAAATGAGCAAATAAGCCTCCGATCAACAATTGGTAATGGCAAGTTCATCAAATACTCATTCCAATCACCTGAACTGCACTCTCCACATTCAAGCGCTCGATCACGGGTACTATTTCACCCAACTAAACCATCCAGTGTACAAATGGATATGCAGCTCAATTTGCAACGTACGCCAACAATTCTTTAAATCTTTACGATAATTCCTCAATCACTAGGTGAAACGAACAGATGAAAGTAAAATTACAACTTTACAAATCATGGACTATTGTCTAGGGCGCAGCCACACTGGATTTCGAGAACATTCATTAGCCTGAATTTTAGGAACTAGTTGCAATAGCACCTTCCACCACATAAAAATGTTAGCAACACACCATTCTGCTACACTGAATCTTGTGCATAGATTATACTATGCAAAAAGTCCTGCTCTAGAACTAAAACATTTAAATAACATTCTCCTACATGGAACAGCCAAAGAACTGCTTCAAGAAATAGAGCACATCCAAAGTAAATACTTTGGAGCTGAAGTTGACTTAGAAAATTCAGTAACTTGCGAAAACATTACAGAAAACCCCACAAACAGCAACCTCCTAAGAAACACATACAAAAAAGAAATAGCTGCATTTCAAAACACATCTACTGGAATGCCAAACCAAGTATGTGTCTGTTGTCTCAGAACTTTTTATAAAAAGAGCACAAAAATAGTAGATATAGCCTAAAAAAATAGAGGACAATGAGGAATCCCAAAGGTTCCAATTAGTTTTATATCTAACAGTAGAAACTAAATACAAAATAACTGACCCCTCAATAGTTTGCACGTACTGCAACACACAGCATGACAATAACCAAGAACATAGAAATATTCCCCTTCTAAATGTTCTCCAAGAACATAGCTTGTGTGAGAGCATTATAATCTAAACAGCACACCTATTTCAAACTATAACACACCTTCAACCAAAATCAGTCAAATTACCTCCATCCGAGTTACCAAAGAGCATCCATGGCAAAGTAGTATATTTGCCATTAGATCTGAAAGAAAATGTAGAAACTCTAGGAGTACAACGACCAATAGATATTAACACTAGTTAATGGTGTACCAACAAAAGACAAAATAATTTGGCAACCACCAGTTGACTTAAAAAAAGTTAGACAAGCCCTACAATATCTAAAGAAAACAATGAATACTGCAAACATTTAAACATAGAGGAAAATTTAAGAGAAAACACCCAAATGATTCAAGATTGACCAGCAACTGGCCAATTTCAATGTTTAGATCCTGTTACTGCAGCCAACATTTTAGACCAAAGAATCAAACAAAGTGTAGAATACATTTTTCACCTCCTGTTCAAAAGTGAACTAGCAACTCTATGTTATGGAGTTGCACGCATTAAAAAGAGACTCTAATTTTTTCAACATGTCTGCTTCAAAAGATAAAAGACAAAGGGCCTCATTCTGAGTAGTGCGCAAAGGGAAACCGGGCACCGTTAAAGACATCAGTGCCGGTAATCCCTTTGCGCCCTACTACGAGTTCACTTAGCAGGTCCCTTCCTTAATGCCTGGTTTTAGCAGGCGTTAAGGATGGGACCCGCTAAGGGAAATCAGAGCCAATAATGGTACCACAAATTGTGGTACCGTTATTAGCTACTTCCCCCTTCCCATTGAGCCCTATGGGGGCTGAAATGGGAATGGGGAATGGTTTGGTGAATGGGGACTTACCGGTCACGCCAAGATCAGACTGGACCGATAAATCCCCATCTCACCGAACCGGACACGGTACTGGTATGGGAGGTAGTCATGGTGCAAGTAGCGCCAGGACTACCTCCATACTTGGAATGAGGCCCAAAGATGAGGTTTTGCAGTTAAATGTCACAACTCTCTTGACGAACAATACTGGTTCCGACATCAAACTGATGTACATTGTATGCTAAGCAACCTAAACCCACCCACATAGTTTGTTACTTTGAGTTGTGCAGAGTACTTATGGGATGACTTGCATCACTTCTTACACACTGCAAAACAAAATAAAGAGGGAATAGATATAAAAACACCAGCAGAACTCTGTTCTCTTGACCTTGTCAATGTATCAAGGTGCTTCCACCATCACTTTCTTACTGTGCTGTACTTTATCAGTAATAAAAATACCGCTCCGCTCGAAGAAGTGCAACACTTCTTTTGGCGAAAAGGATATCATTCCAGAGCAGCACCGCACATCCACATGCATTTGTGGATAGAGGATGCTACCAAATTTGGCCATGACAGTGACACCAATGCTTTACAGTTTATTGAAAAATGTATTACCTGCAACATCACTTCAGAAACCACCGATAGTGACCTAGGTACACACCTCTTATGCTTCCAGAAACATACGTGTGGCAAATATTGATGACGTAGAAATAAAAACAAAAGGTAAATACTATACCAAATGTCGCTTTGGCTAGAGCAGTTTTCAAAAAAGGAAAAGTAAATAGCTAAATGTCTTCTGTTAGACACAGCGTAAAAGGTAAATCCCATAAAAACACATGCAACATTAAAAGGGATGAAAAATCCAAGTACATCAATGATTACAATGCAATCATTGCCCTCTTGTGGAATGCAAACATAGATATACAACACATTGCAGACAATTTCACTGCAGTTGCAATATATACATCACTGCCTATCCCACCAACGCTGAGAAAACAGAGCTAAAAGGCCTGTTGGATGACGTATCATCTGACAAAACACTGTCACAAAAATTGTGCTGCTTCTGTATAAATAGTCTCTCCCACAGAAAATGTGGGTGCTATGAAGCTGCTGACCATTTAACAGGCAGAGCCAAATCTGAAAATATTGCTTGGCTAAACCTTGGTCCAGCTTCATCCCGAAATAGAGTACTAACATTCTACCAAAAGCCAGGACATTTTTAAAAACAATGAAATTGACACATACTAGCCAAACAGAAGTACTGCTTTGGAAAACATGCACTTGTACAACATAACCCAAAACTAATCCTACAAAAACAATGTCACACCAGATGAGACAACTGGAAAATATGAAGTCTCAACTTGTGAAGGAAGCCTAGTAAAACTTACCAAACCCAGCCTTATTAGTCATCTAAGGTTATCATGGAAATCTCCACAACATAGAGAACTGTTTTACATGGCCCTGCTACAAACGTTTAAACCTTGGAGAAAAACAGTGTGACAAATGTCAATTTCAAACAGTACAGAGAAATGTTGGGCAATGAACACCAACAAGAGGAAGAAATTGAAGCTCAACTAGATAAAGATACTCTGAAGGGCAGTCAACCTTCCCTTACAGGAAGCCAAGAACAACTTGAAGAACCACTCATTCTAACTGAAGCAGAAATAGCCATACCTGATGTAGAAAATACCATGTGTCAACATAAACAATTTGTCAGTGCTCAAATCACAGCTAAATGATGAACAACTCATCATTTATCTAGAAGTCACATAAGAAATTGAACATGGTTTTAAACATGAAACTAAAATGTGTATTTGTACAAATTATAAAATCCTGCTCCTGTATGTAAGTTGTGAAGCTGGTTCTGGTAAAACACTCATAATGAAAATAAGCAGCACATTTCTACAAACTTTTGTGGGAGATTTGGACCAATTCCAATGTGCCCCACCACATCACTGTACTAAAATGGTGAAGGAAACAGCCCAAAGTGACTGCGCTGGCTTCTCTGCGCGCCAAAATCTTCAAAACTGTGTTTAGGTCACAACCATAAAAAGGCTGGACAACCTGCCATACAGTGTCAGGGGGTGAAACAGTTTTCACTGCAGGAATATGCCAGTGGGCTCTACCACAGTCAACATGGAGCAAAAGTGAATGAATTGTGCTGAAAACCGAAAATGCCTTTGAAAATTTTAGCTTTGCAACCTTAAAAAGTGCTGGTTTAGCCGCTAGATCCATTAATTTCTACTGAAATCGCCTGTTTTTAAAGTATGTTCTTGTGAAAGGATTACATTCTTTAAGAATATCAAAGGATTGCTAATGTTAAAAATCCACCTATACACTGTGTACATTTTAATTGTTTAAATAAAAGATTTGAGTGGAACTTAAAGCTAAGCCTAGCTAAGTCTAGTCTGAGTTAATCAACTATAAGAAAAAAACAGTTCTTAGCCTGGGAAAGGTTGACATCTCCACTGCTGGAAGGAAAGGCTAATTGCTGTTGGGAGGCCTCGCATACTCATGACAAAGGACCTCATTAGACATTTGTCTGGGCCCCAGGCGAAGGCAATGGTAGGCTTGGACACTCACCCTTCCAGGGGAGGGACATGAGGTTCTACTCTCCAGGGAGAGGCCCCTTATTCAACTTCAAAGGACTCACACTTGGGAAGAAATAAAAAAAAGACTTGTGTTTTTTGGGTTTAAAATGCTTATTTTGTCACTGAACCTCAAGACATTTAACTTGGCAGCCAAGAACAAGAAAAAGAGTGAAAAGTACATACATCTAAATCTGAGATTCTGCTACTCATTTTAAAACTTGGTAGAATTTCTTACTGCGTACGGAACTGAAGTTATGAAGAATGACCAATTGCGCAGAAACTATTAATGTTGCAAATGTAATATTGTGTACCCATGTTCTAGGGGTTATTGTACACATACATACAAAATTGAGAAATGTTAGGCCAAACATTTTATGTTGAAAATTGCCGAAATTCAACAGAAAGACGAAACCAGGTCCCACCAACTTGGGAGTTGGATTAGAATGTGACCCACGAAATATGTAATTTATGTATCTAATTTCCTTGGCATAACTGCATAAATATGTATTTGTGGGAAAGTTACATTTTGGTCTCTATAACTATGGGAGGTTTCCAAGTCACATCATAAAACATGACAGAAAACCAGCAAAGAGCAAGGCGGGAACTGTACTCTTGCCCAATCATAGCTTTGTGGGTGTGGGTAGTAAGTCTGCCCCTACTATAAACTTAGTGTTGTCATTTGGTATGATAAATAAGGGAACCTCACAACACACAGAAACACACTGATTCCTGACTCCATCCTGATTACTGCATGGCGCCCTGTTCCTGAATTCTCCATCTTGTTCCTGACTCCAGATTTCTTTACAAAGCCAAAGCCTCAGCTATGCCCAAATTCTGAAGCAATCCCAAAACTTAAGGGAAACATTTGATCCAGTCTGGCTTGCTACCACTAAATGCTTACCTGCTCCAAACTCGCCATCCCACTGATCTACAGCGTCCAGTAACCAGAAGGGCCACTCCAATCCAGTCCAATCCAACCCGAGGTGCCTGTCCAGCTGACCAGAACCGCCCAGCTGACCGATCCTGCCCTGCTGTCCGTTGTTAGACCCAATCCGGTGATGACCAGAACCTGACGGTCCAAAATCTTAATTTAAAGTGGACTGTAAGTATCAATAGGAATCATAGTAACCCATAGCATATCTTGCCTTGCCGTGTCCTATCCCAATCTATAAACCATCCTATCTTTATCTTCAGAACCTATAATATTGTCAGAACCATTCTTGCAACCCTGTCTGTGATTCCTAGCGTTAGCATTGATTTCTTTCTTCATTCTGTTTTACTAGAACATAAGCCATTAGTGATTTTGATTAAATGAAGTAATTCCCATAAAGAAAATGGGATATCCTCCACATGAAGGGTTACAAGTGGCGATATAACTGTGGAGATTCAGGGGTGGCATTCTCTTTTTCCTAGCCGTTAACTCTAGTTTAAGTAACCTCAAACTGTGATTTTAAAAATGATTTTCTGTTTTTCTCTGTTCTATTTTTCTAAAAACACCTCTCATTCAACATTGTGTAACTTCCTCAATTTAATAGCTAGAGACTTCAATTCAACTCTGACTTAAACATAAGACCTTTAGCCACATCCCAACACAAAGCATTTCTTAAAAAACATTTTCTGGAAATTTAGGCGGGAATTCGCAATTCTGCAAATTTTTACACGTGTGATTTTCAATTTCAATTATTTACAATTTTCCATTAAGATTCAAAGTGTGTAATTATTACTCATACTATAGCTTATGATTGTTAGAATCTTTTCAGTGTTGCTCACATAGAGATTTATATTGATTTAAGGACTTTTGGACACTTTTCATGGTTTGGCTCAGCCATTTTCAAATGTCATTTTAAAAGTGTAAGATTTCCAAAACGTTTTCCTCCCTTGTTTGGGGAGGGAAGGTTGTATCTACAGTATGTGTACTGTTCTTTATTCCTGAATACCTGCTGCTTCTTTACATCTGTGTAGAATTGCTTATTTGTGAGTTGAGACATTTGCAGGGGGAAATCTTAACTTAAGCGCTATCTTTCAAACAAGCCAAAACTGTTCTTTTCTCTATGTTTTACATTCTGTGTTGCTAAAAGTGAATTCAACTGCATTATTTACTTTCTTATTTGTATTGTCACCACATTGGTGATTGCTGCCCCATATATTAAAATATATATGTTTGATTTGAATTTGAAATAAATAAATAAATAAATATGACCTTTACCAACCAGCCTGATTCCCGGTCCATTGTGACCTGGGGTACTTTGAGAAGGGGTATGATATGAGTGGTATATCACTCAAAATATTGAACCTATAGACACAATAAAATAAGTATTTCATTTGCGCATTGCATACTAGGCTGAGACCAGGGTGTATTGCCTGATCCTTAACACATTTGGGGGCTCGTCCGGGATTTTGAGTTTGAGTTACCACCTGTGACAGTCTGGCACAGCAGACTAGCTTGCAGTGTAGAGAGACTTTGTTTGGTTTTTGTACTGTGCTACACTGTACAAGCAACTCTCAAAATAAATACTCCAAAACTAGGCTTGTTGGTAAAAGTAAAAGTAAATCAACCCTGAAATAATTCATAAAGAAATTGATATTTCCAAAATGGCGATCCCAGTAGAAATCAATATGGCTAGGGAGCACCTCCAGCACAATCTTTTTGTCAGGGTTGAGTGGCCAGAACAGAATTAACAGGTCTGGCTGCAGGAAATCAAAGAACAGGTCACTGCCATGGACCTGAATACATGGTCGGACAAGGGCCCATTACACCAAGCTCTTAGTGAACTGTACATGGCCCCAAGAGTGAAAGAGGAGCAGAGTAAAATTGCCAGAATAGCGGCTTACCTATACCTCCACGTAGGAGTAAGGCAGGAAAAGCACACTGAAAAAGTAGTTCTGGCACAGAATCAAGTTGAAGCACTGGAGAAGATCCAGACTGATCTAGACTCTGCAGGACAAAGGCTACTGAAGAGCCAAGAATTAGAGACATAATCTAGAGATTATGTCACAAAATTAAAAGAAGATCTTGTTCTCCTACAGAAAGAGAATGCAGAGCGAGATACCCAATTACAGGCATTGAAAGAGGAGTGTAGGGAAAAGGTTGACTCTCTGCAAGAGAGTCACCAGAAGTTAAATCAACAGATAAATTATAGTAGAGTGTGCGCAGAACAGATAGTCACCCTACAAAACCAGATAGAGACCTTGGAAGAGGAAAATTATAAATTAATTATTAAAGACCTCCACTCTCAAGAGGAATTTGATGAGGAGCACCAGAAATCTAATGCATTCAAAAAACAAAGGGATGACCTGGCTGAACAGAATGATGTGCTCCATCAACAGATGTTTATGTTTATGTTTATTATTTATATTGCGCTCCTGGTACCCAAAATTAAGGGCACAGACAACAAAAAAACAAACAATAATAACAAATCTTACGTGAACAAGAAGCAGGCAGATTATGTATCAACACAATGTGGAAAACATACAACTGCAAAAGACAAAGGATTAAGGATGCCACCTTAAGCCGAGGAAATAATCAGATGATCAGATTACAACTAGAGGATCCCTTCAGAATGTATCTACATAGTCTCAGGAAGGCAGGAAGGGAGCTGGTCCCACACCCCACTAGGACACAATCCTTATTGTCATGCATGCTCCAGTCTTTCAAGTCCATCGGAGGATTTTGAGATCCGATAATCTGCCCACACCTGGCCCAGTTCTCTGTCTAAGCCAGGCTAGGACTTTAAAACCGCAGGGCTTCTTTGTGTTCATGACCATTAACCTTGCTGATGTTAGTAATGATAAAGTTTCTCTGGTCTGAAACAAAATCCTGAGTGCTTGTGTCTTCTATTTTAGGCATCTGACATTTTCTAACACACAGGTTCTGGGAAGAACCGAGCTTGGAAAGGGCCTTAGTCTGTAGAGAAGGTTAATGAGCCTCTAGGTCTGATTTCTGCACAGCTGCTATAATGGCAACAGAAGGTTCCAAAATAGAGTTGACAGTGTTGGGCTTTGTGGTTATGCTACTTTTATTAATGTGGAGTCTGTACGGTACCAGACTTTCCTTACTACTATGGTCCGAATGTGAGGCCTTGTCTAGTAGCTCTTTTTGAACGTTGATTTGACAGGCCTTGTTCAGGTTACCTGTCCGAATCCCAACACTAAGACAGAAGGAATCATTTGTTTGTGAGGCCATATTCTTGCTCAGTGATCTTGGATCCAAAACCTATTTGCTTAGTGAGTCCACTAGGAGTCCCAGATCGAAAGGGCTTGTGCATAGCAGCAACTCCTTAGCAATACTGACCATGAAATCCGGCCAGTGATCAAGTATAGATTGATCTAGGGGGGAAGGAGAAAATCCAGTCTCCCTTTGCTGGACACCAGTAGAAGGCTTAGGGTGCTCCAAGTTATTTCCTGAAAGATTGTCACACCCCTCATGGGCAGGGAAGACAGCAGGATAACTAACATACTCCATGGTGATACTATTTCCTGTATTTAGGACACTCCCTGGTACTGCGGGGACCATAGGCAATTTGGGTTCTGGTTGCATATTCTGCAATCTTCGTCTTCTATGGGTACTAAGAGTCATGACCACCTGTACCCGATCTCTTGTAGGCAAGGAAAGAGAGGTCACAGGGCCTGCCTGTTCCATTTCCATTTCGGTCTGACTTGTGAGTACTTTATCACTAAACACAGGGGAATGACCGGACTGCTCCTGAATCCTTGGGCGTAGATTATGGGCAACCCCTTCTTTATTGGTGGCCATAAGATAAATATTCCTTACAAGTTGTAAATAATGCATCAGCAGGGTAGGGGCCAGATAAGCGTGTGTGCAGCCCCTCTCACCAGGGAGAGCTGGGCCCATATGAGCGACCGCACACCTCCTCTTTATCTGACCCGAAATGCTCACGCTAAGCAGCCAGAAATAGGGAAAGGCAAGAACAGAACAATGCAAGTGCGAATCATTGAGACCAGTAATGCCTTGGTAGAGGAACAAGAGGCTCAGAGTTTTGCATATCACCAGGGAATAGGGGCTGAAAGAGAAAAGGTAGAGAGGGACAGAGAAACCCCTGATTCTAACATGAGGACCCCTGTACTCAGGAACTCAAACCCTTCAGTTACATGATCTCTGCCACCTTCATGTCCACTGGCACATATGAACTCAGAACTCCTCAAACCAAGGGTCTTGTACTCCAGAACGATGACGGGGAGAGAACCCCGACAACTCACCGGTTCCAAAGGAGGAGGCACGGGGCAAGGGGGCTTTAAAGCCTTAGAGGAAGCTTCCTTCCCCACTTGTGAAAAGCCCCTAGAAACCCAGGAACCAGAACCAAAATCTCCTGCCCCCGAAAGTCTGCAACCCAAGGACCAGAGGGTGGGTAGGAGAAATAAAGGGCCTAAAAAGACCCATTTTGTGGAGGAGGTTTGTGTCCTCCAATTTGAAGGAGAGGCATCCTCGGAGGATATTCTCCTTCAGGGATGGGGGAACTCCTCCCAAAGAAAAATGGGTCCCGAGAGATCCTAATGAAGACTGGGTGAATGTGGGGACTGAGTTAGGATCGCCCATTATGGAACCCCAGAATGAGAATCCAGGAAATCACCTTGCCCAAACCTATTCTGGGGGCTGCCTCCAAAAAGGGGGGGTGGCCAGGAATCAGAATCAGGGGAGCCAAAAACTCCCCCGATATCCAACTGCCATATTTTCCTACAGATCCCCAAGCTCCCACGCAGAATCTTGCCCAAACTACCCCTGTGTTGGAATCAAGAATCAAGAAACTAACCCACCAACTGGCCCAAAATGCATATTATCTTTGCCCTCTTGAGGCAAAGGAGGGAAGATTTTATGCCCCGGTCCAATTACAAGGGCAATGTACATTTTCGGCATTGGTGGACACTGGATCCCAAGCCACTCTTCTGTCAAAGAGAACCTTTGATGAGCTGTATTCAGGAAGGCGGGAGAGATACCAGATCCCTCTCACCCCTCTTCCTGGACAACTTCAGAACTTCGATGGGAATTAAATTCTTTGACGCCCGAGGGCACACTCTGTCTACTAGGGAATGACATCCTGCGAAGGCTGTCTCCCCTAATAGACTGTGTGAACAAAGTCCTCTGGACCCAGACTAACCGGCCAATAAAATTAAAACATAGTGTCAACCATGTTAGTTTAAATGGCACATGCCACATGGTTGAACAAAAACAGGATCATGTTGAGTTCCCTTTTCAAAATAACCATATACCACACGAGACACTAATTTCTGTAGGACAACAAACTGGTGATGGGAATTCCTCAATCTTCCTTCCAGTTTCAAGTGGCATTCCACAATGGAAGCAAATATTATTTCACAATCAGGAACCCCCAATTCCATAGTCCAGAGTGATGATAAACCAGCTCAAAGCTTAGCTGACATGCAGAAGATTAGAGAACAGTTATACATCCCTATTCAATTAAATGAGGGGAAGGAATCTGTTCTCGCCCGAGTGTGCGTGAACAACGGTAAGAGCGTCATGTTCCGAAAACTAAATTGATAGACAAATGGGAAATGGACCTGGAAACTCCCAATTCCAAACACCTCCTGCCTAGCAGGTGTATGGTAAAAATTTCTATAGGCAACAAAAGCATAGTACATAACTGTTGGGTCGTGCGATATGTCCCTGCTGCATTCTATTTAGGCAGTGACATTCTCAATCGCTTTGCCATTAATTTGGACCTGATAAACTACAAAGCCTGGTCCTGAGTAGGGGGTATCCCATGGACTTTGATGATTCAGAAAAAGCATTTCGGTCAGCCCAATTGCTGCCGTATGCCGTTGATGTTCAAATTGGAGAGGAAGTCACCATCCCAGGATGGACATGACTAGTTCCACATAAAGTAAAAATTAAAAGAGGACAGAAACTGCAAAATCCTGACGCATATTTTCACCTCAATGCCCATTTCCAACAGCAAGGGTTGGGGTTGAACCCAACACCATGAGTCAATATAGAGCACAATACCATTCCAATATTAGTGGATAACAGCGACCTGAGGAGTATCACTCTGGGCGCAGGCCCCACTATTGGAATGGTGGTTGATGACCAACATTTTTCCATAGATTTAGGTACTGAACTGATAGGACCAATCCCCAATGACTGTTTTGACAGTGATAGCGACAATGACAACACCAAACAGGATCTTCACCTGGCATGGGGGGGATTTCCTGGTGTACACTTCCTGCCTTTATGGTAAGGAAGAGGTGACCTGTGACTTCAGGTGGGATGAGGTGATTTTCCAAGTCCACAAGGACTGCCTTCCCTGCCTGAAACCCTCTGTCCAGATCAATACTTTAACCAGGGAATTCTACACCCAGCTTGAGGAGGCTGCTGAGATAGCAAACCAGAAGTATTTCCGGGCTTTAGGCAATGGTTGAAGAGAGAGTCAATCTAGCTGATGTATGTGAGACTCTGGAGCAAAAGCAAAAGTTGAAAAAAGTTTTCTTAGATTTTCAGGATCTCTTTGCGGTGGACTCTCATGACTGGTCGCACCAAAATCCATACAACAACAATTCCCATGGACCCTGGTATGATTCCAGTGTTTGTGAAGGAATATCGCTTGCCCCTCCCATCCATGGAGTCCCTCATAGAAATAGTTAAAAACCTTGAGTGCCATGGGATAATTCATCCAGTCCACAGCACATTTAATAATCTGCTGCTGGGGATTTTAAAACCCAATGGCCAGTGGTGACTCTGTGCTGACCCAAGGGAAATAAACAAATGGGTCCATACATCCCGATGGCCCCTCCCCTACATTGACCAGGGGCTGGCCCAGATCCAGGGGTCAAAGGTATACACTGCCATTGACCTGACCAATGGGTACTGGACCGTACCTGTCAGTAGGGAGGACCAATACAAGCTGGCCTTTATCTTCGGGGGGCAGCAGTACACATGGACCTGGACTCCCTTCGGATACATCAACTCCGGCAATTAATTTAATATCTTCTTACACAAGGACATGCCCGACTTGGGTGCAAGGGGTAACCTGGCCTATATAGATGATGTTCTGATCAAAAGCTCAACTATGTAGGAACATATAGCAGAAATCCGTTATGTTCTGACACAATTGAGGGTTGCCGGAGCAAAACTATCTTTCCAAAAGGCACAGTGGTGCAGGACCTGTGTCCATTTCTTGGGGCATGAGATAAATCCTGAGGGTCTCTGTCCCCAGGAAAAGAAAGTGGAAGCACTCCCGAAACTAAAAGACCTCACAACTCTGCGTGAGATAAGGAGCCTCCTTGGAATGACCAATTACAGTAGAAAGTTCATTGAGGATTATGCAGAGATCACAAGACCCCTGATCCATATGTTGAAGGGGAGGCCAAGTCGGAGTGTGGTCCAGAACAAGCCGAGGCAGTAAAGCAACTTGAAAGAAGCCTCTCATAAGCACCTTGCCTAGCTTACCCTGTCAAAAAGTTCTTATTTGAGACAGAGTTCTCAAATACATGCTTGACCGCAATATTATATAAAAAACATTACAATGTCAATGAAGTCATCTCCTATGCGTGTAAGACTTTATCCTCGGTGGAAGAAAAATTCAATGATTGTGAGAAGGCACTCCTGGCAATGGTGTGGGCATTGAAAAATTACCGCCCGTTCATTCAGGGGGATCACATCATAGTGGAGACTCCTCACCAGCCTCTGTAATATCTCCAAAGTGACAAAATCCAGGCTGGAACTGTAAGTAATTCCAGATTACTTCCTGGATTCTGTCAATGCAAGGCTTTCCTGTGGAGGTCAGATATGGCCAAAACAAGAAATGTCCCCTCGCGCAAGGTCTGGCTGTCTTGCATGAGTGTGCCAGAGAAAACTGTCTCGGGGGCGAAAGTCTTAAAATCCAGGACAACATGGAGGCATACCTGAATTCCCCACACAAGGATTATGAAGAAGACAAGTGTGAAGGAATGCCCACTGTCTATGTTGATGGGTGCTCCTACCATGTTGACAACAACGGGTAAGAGGAACTGGTGGCCGGCATTGGGAATGCCTGGGTGAATGATGCCCCCCAACCCTCAACTGTGTACAAAATCGGTCCCCATAGTAGTCAGGTGGCAGAGCTGATGGCAGTTCATCAAGCCAACCTCACTGCTGTCTAACAGCAACTCCACAAACTGGTCATAATCACTGATTCAGATTATGTATGTACCAGGTTCGTGGAGCACCTGTTAAATTGGAAAGCCAGAGGAATGCTATGTGCTAACAACAAACCACTCAAACATGGCAAGCTAATACAAAATATTGATGATCTGGTCAACTTTAGCGGGATGACCATCTACTGGAAAAAGATCAAGTGTCATTCCAGAATAGTGGGACCAGACAAAACTGGAAATCACCTAGCTGATCAGTTGGCTAAAACCAGAGCCATACAAGAGGATCTCCTTGAGATCGAGTCCCTCTTGCGGAAAATCCAGGTCACTGCAATCACTAGGTCCCAAACAAATGCTCACAATGAACTCTCAACTGCCCAGTGGAGTAAGGAGACCCCAGATGCTGATTTAATCACGGCTCAAAAAGGGGATCAAATCATTGGTAAGTTTTATCAACACATTGAGGACCCTGAGAACTTTCCCCTGATGGATAACGATTGCATTGGAAAAGAGGACCTCAGAGTACTGATGAAATGTCCAAAAATGTTCCGCATCTAAGTCACGCCCATGATGCGGCCACAGCCGGTCATCGGGGGTTTCATACTACCTTAGAAATATTGCGTGAGGTTGCATACTGGCCATACATGGGGCAGGACTTCGACCAATACTTGAAGGGGTGTCTTGTGTGTGCACAATTTCAGCCAACATCACTCACACACCGTGATTCCCTCCAAAAGAGGGGGATGACACTGCATTGGTCAGATTTACAAGTAGATTTCATCGGGCCTGTGATTCGCTCCGCTAGGGGGAACGAGTACATGTTAACGGTAACATGCTTGTTTACTAAATGGGTGGAATGTCTCCCGACCCCAAATTGCAAGGTAGAAACAGCAGCTGCCCTGATGATTAATCACATCTTCTTGTGTTTTGGACTACCCCAAAGGATTGAGTCAGAACGAGGTAGTCACTTCACCAGCGAGGTGATGACAAAGATGTGGGAGATACTTGGGGTAAAAAGGAAACTACACATTGCATACCGCTATCCTCTAGTGGTGGAGTTGAGTGGTACAATAAAACAATTGTGAGCATACTAAAAAAGTTTGTGGCAGACTCTGGGCCAAGTTGAGATATTCGATTACCCCTTATCCTGATGGCCATCAGATCTACCCCTTCTTCTGCAACTAATATGTCACCGTTTGAGCTGATGACTGGACGAAGGATGGTGGTACCCCCAGCATCTGCTCTATAGAACCCAAGAGAAGACATTGATAAATGCCTCCCCAACTCATGAGTATGTTGAGAATCTGAGAAAACACCTTCAACATGCTTTTGCATAAGCTCAGCGGAATCTGGAAAGATCTGCAGACAGCATGAAGACCCACTAGGACCTTAAGACAACAAAAAAGGAATATCAATTAGGAGACAGGGCCTACTTGTACAATTTCCAAAGGAACCAAGCTAAAGAGCACACATTTTTGCCCAGCTGGCGGGGACCTTTTCAAATTGTGGACAAAATCTCACCAGTCACCTATAGAATCTGCATCCCCAAGGACGACTTGACAGAAGAGGAAAGGTGGGTCCACATCATTCAGCTAAAGAGTTGCCAGCCCAGGCACACTTTGCAGCACACAGAGGAGTCCAAAGAAAACACATTGGGAGAGAATTATGAAACATATGAATATTTCAAGTTGTCACTGAATGCATGCGTGGAATATTTCAAATTGTTACTGAATGTGTGCATCGATCCCACTGCTGAACTCCCAATTGGAGGACAGTAGGAGGGAAAATTATCATAACTGGTTTGTGTTCTATTTTATAGATTGCACTTAGAATACATAACAACCAAGGATGACCTCCTCGGGGAACCGGAAGAATAAACCCAAAGAAATCTGCAGTGTCGGTTCACACTTGAATAGAAGCCTGAGAGAAGATGGGGGTATCATTTCTATTCCAACCAGAGCCGGCGAGGAGAGCGTGTAGCATCATTCGCTGATGGAAGAAGAACTTACACCTGAATAAACATGTGTTTTTCACGAAAAGAAATAAAAATCCCACTTGCCCGACTTCCCCATGACTGGAAGTCAAGCCAAAGTTGGGGGGGGCTTATGTGGGATATTTGGACCCATTCCAATGTGCCCCACTACATCACTGTACTAAAATAGTGAAAGAAACAGCCCAAAACGACTGTGCTTGCTCCTGTGTGCGCCAAAATCTTCAAAACTGTGTTTGGGTCACATCCATAAAAAGGCAGCACACACTGCCACACAGAGTCAGGGGGGGTGCAAACATAGTTCTCACTACAGGAGCATGCCAGTGGGCTCTCCCACAGTCAACATGGAGCAAAAAAGAAAGAATTGTGCTGAAAACCGAAAATGCCTTTTAAAATGTTAGCTTTGCAACCTTAAAAAGTACTGTTTTTGGTGCTACATCCATTCATTTCTACTGAATCAGTGAGATTAAAAGCAATGCCCAGGACCATCCAGTGTGGCTCAGTGGAACTGGGCCTCATTTAATGACAGCTGCTACAAAATGTATCTTTGAAAACGCAAGTCAGGAACCCTTGTTTTCATTTTCCACGGGAAAAACATGGCTAAACTTTGCAACAAGTATCAGAATCAGCTGTGCAGAGAGAAACTCTAAACAAAGGCATGATACATGTAGCCATGCTGCAAACTATTCCAGCACTCAAGGCAAGAACTATTGCTGACTAAAATGTGTATTTGCTGCAGAGGAAAATCGGATTTAAAGAGATCAGTTTAATGTGCTTTTTCATGAATGAAAGGCACAATCGTCTGTTTTCAAAGTATGTTCTTGTGCAAAGGCTTAAATTCTTTAAGAATGTCAAAGGATTGCTAATGTTAAAAATCCACCTATAAACTGTGTTAATTTTATATGTTTAAATGAATGATTTGGGTTGAACTTAAAGCTAACCCTAGTCTGAGTTAATCAACTATATGAACAAAACAAACAACCCAGTTCTTAGCCTGGGAAAAGTTGACACCTCCATTGCTGGCAGCAAAGGCTAATTGCTGTTGGGAGGCCTTGCATACTGATGACAAAGTACCTCATTAGACATTTGTCTGGGCCTCAGACGAAGACAATGGCAGGCTTGGACACTCACCCTTCCAGGGGAGGGACAGGAAGCTCCACTCTCCAGGGAGAGGCCCTTTATTCAACATCAAAGGATTTGTCATTTGCTCACACTTGGGAAGAAAGAAAAAAACTGACATGTGATTTTTGGGTTTAAAATGCTTATTTTGCCACTGAACCTCAAGACATTTAACGTGGCAGCAAAAATAAGAAAAAGAGTGAAAAGTACCTACATCAAAATCTGAATTTCTGCTACTCATTTGAAAACTTGGTGGAATTTCTTATTCCGTAAGAAACTGAAGTTATGAAGAATGACCAAATGTGCAGAAACTATTAATGTTGCAAATGTAATATTGTGTACCCATGTTCTAGGGGTTATTGTGCACATATGTACAAAATTGGGAAATGTTAGGCCAAAACTTTCATGGTGAAAATTGATGAAATTCAACAGAAAGACGAAACCAAGTCCCACCGACTTGGGAGTTGGATTAGAATGTGACCCACGAGATATGTAATTTATGTATCTGATTTTCTTAGAGGGCATAACTGCATAAATATGTATTTGTGGGAAAGTTACATTTTGGTCCCAATAACTATGGGAGGTTTCCAAGTCACATCATAAAAGATGACAGCCCTTTCTGCCATCCAAACAGCAAAGGGCAAGGCGGGAACTGTGCGCTTGCCCAATCATAGCCTTGTGGGTGCGGGTAGTAAGTCTGTGCCTACCATAAACTTAGTGATGTCATTTGGCATGATAAAAAGGGGAACCCCACAACACACAGAAACACACTGAAACCTGACTCCATCTTGATTTCTGCGTACCACCCTGTCCCTGAATTCTCCATCTTGTTCCTGGTTCCAGATTTCTTTACAAAGCAAGGCCTCAGCATTGCTGAACTCTTTTTCAGCTAGGCCCACATTCTGAATCAATCCCAAAACTTAAGAGAAACATTTGATCCAGTCTGGCTTGCTACCACTAAATGCTTGCCTGCTCCAAACTCACCATCCCACTGATCTACAGCTTCCAGTAACCAGAAGGGCCAATCCAATCCAGTCCAGTCCAACCCGAGGTACCAGTCCAGCTGACCAGAACCGCCAAGCTGACCTATTCTGCCCTGCTGTCCGTTGTTAGACCCGATCTGGAGATGACCAGAACCTGACGGTCCAAAATCTTAATTTAAAGTGCACTGTAAGTATCAATAGGAATCATAGTAACCCATAGCATATCTTGCCTTGCCTTATCCTATCCCAATCTATAAACCATCCTATCTTTATCTTCAGAACCTATAATATTGTCAGAACCATTCTTGCAACCCTATCTGTGAATCCTAGTGTTAGCGTTGATTTTTTTCTTCATTATGTTTTACTAAACCATAAGCCATTAGTGATTTGATTAAATAAAATAATTCCCATAAAAAAACAGGGTATCCGCCACGTGAAGGGTTACAAGCGGCCGTGTAACTGTGGAGATTCAGGGGTGGCATTCTCTTTTTCTTAGCCGTTAACTCTAGTTTTAGTAACCTCAACCTGTCATTTTAAAACCGATTTTCTGTTTTTCTCTGTTCTGTTTTTCTAAAACCACCTCTCATTCAACCTTTCATAACTTCCTCAGTTTAATAGCTGGATGCTTCATTTCAAATCTGACTTAAACTGTTAGCTACAACCCAACACAAAAACTGCATCACAAAATATTTCTTAAAAACCATTTAGTGATATTTAGGTCGCATTTCGCAATTTTGCCCAGTTTTACACAGGTGATTTTCAATTTCAATTATTTCCAAACTTCCATTAAGATTCAAACAGGGTAATTCATAGAATTTCACACAAAAGTGGCACAAGCGGCTGGCGTACAGTGTGCGCGTGCGAATGTCTGCGCCAGCCTCGTGCACTAAAATCGATTTCCGCGCACAGCGTATTCATGGATTTTAGCCTCCAAAACCAGCCGTGGCGCAGAGTGGTGCAGCGACCCTGCAGCAGCGCCAGTTACGCCCCCAAGAACGCCCTCGCGCAAGGAAAAGCCATCAAAATTCCCAATTCAGCGCAAAGGGTTGCGCTAACCCTGGACCAGTTTACAGGGCTGCCAAGCAGCAAACGCCAAGCGGGGAACATGTTTTACTGGGGTGCGCGTGAAGTTTCACACGCGAAAGGGCCTGTGCGAGTGGGGTACGTGTATTACTGGGGTGCGCGGGATGTTTCACACGCGATTGGCCTGGGTACGTGTTTTTCAGGGGTGCGCGGGAAGTTTCACACGTGATTTGCCTGTGTACGTGTATTTCAGGGGTGCGCGGGAAGTTTCACACGCGATTGGCCTGGGTACGTGTATTACGGGGGTGCACGAGAAGTTTCACACGCGATTGGGCCTGGGTATGTGTATTTCAGGGGTGCACGTGAAGTTTCACACATGATTGGGCTTGGTAGTGTATTTCAGGGATGCGCGGGAAGTTTCACATGCAATTGGGCTGGGTACGTGTATTTTAGGGGTGCGGAGGAAGTTTCACATGCGAATGGCCTGGGTACATGTATTTCAGGGGTGCGCGGGAAGTTTCACACGCGATTGGCCTGTGTACGTGTATTTCAGGGATGCGCGGGAAGTTTCACACGCGATTGGCCTCGGTACTTGTATTTTGGGGATGCGCGGGAAGTTTCACATGCGATTGGGCCTGGGTACGTGTATTTCAGGGGTGCGCGGGAAGTTTCACACGCGATTGGCCTGGGTACTTGTATTTCGGGGTTGCGCGGGAAGTTTCACACGCGATTGGGCATGGTATGTGTATTTCAGGGGTGCACAGGAACTTTCACACGCGATTGGGCTGGGTAAGTGTATTTCAGGGTTACGCTGGAAGTTTCACACACGATTGGCCTGGGTACGTGTATTACAGGGGTGCGCGGGAAGTTTCACACACGATTGGGCTTGGTATGTGTATTTCAGGGGTGCGCGGGAAGTTTCACACGCGATTGGCCTGGGTAAGTGTATTTCAGGGTAACGCGGGAAGTTTCACACACGATTGGCCTGGGTACCTGTATTACAGGGGTACGTGGGAAGTTTCACACGCGATTGGGCTTGGTATGTGTATTTCAGGGGTGCGCGGGAAGTTTCACACGCGATTGGCCTGGGTAAGTGTATTTCAGGGTTACGCGGGAAGTTTCACACACGATTGGCCTGGGTACGTGTATTACAGCGGTGCGCGGGAAGTTTCACACGCGATTGGGCTTGGTATGTGTATTTCAGGGGTGCGCGGGAAGTTTCACACGCGATTGGCCTGGGTAAGTGTATTTCAGGGTTACGTGGGAAGTTTCACACACGATTGGCCTGGGTACGTGTATTACAGGGGTGCGCGGGAAGTTTCACACGCGATTGGGCTTGGTATGTGTATTTCAGGGGTGCGCGGGAAGTTTCACACGCGATTGGGCTTGGTATGTGTATTTCAGGGGTGCGCGGGAAGTTTCACACGCGATTGGCCTGGGTAAGTGTATTTCAGGGTTACGTGGGAAGTTTCACACACGATTGGCCTGGGTACGTGTATTACAGGGTTGCGCAGGGAAGTTTCACACGCGATTGGGCCTGGGTATGTGTATTTCAGGGGTGCACGTGAAGTTTCACACATGATTGGGCTTGGTAGTGTATTTCAGGGATGCGCGGGAAGTTTCACACGCGATTGGGCTGGGTACGTGTATTTTAGGGGTGCGGAGGAAGTTTCACATGCAAATGGCCTGGGTACATGTATTTCAGGGGTGCGCGGGAAGTTTCACACGCGATTGGCCTGTGTACGTGTATTTCAGGGATGCGCGGGAAGTTTCACATGCGATTGGCCTCGGTACTTGTATTTTGGGGATGCGCGGGAAGTTTCACATGCGATTGGGCGTGGGTACGTGTATTTCAGGGGTGCGCGGGAAGTTTCACACGCGATTGGCCTGGGTACTTGTATTTCGGGGTTGTGCGGGAAGTTTCACACGCGATTGGGCTTGGTATGTGTATTTCAGGGGTGCACAGGAACTTTCACACGCGATTGGGCTGGGTAAGTGTATTTCAGGGTTACGCTGGAAGTTTCACACACGATTGGCCTGGGTACGTGTATTACGGGGGTGCGCGGGAAGTTTCACACGCGATTGGGCTTGGTATGTGTATTTCAGGGGTGCGCGGGAAGTTTCACACGCGATTGGCATGGGTAAGTGTATTTCAGGGTTACGCGGGAAGTTTCACACACGATTGGCCTGGGTACGTGTATTACTGGGGTGCGTGGGAAGTTTCACACGCGATTGGGCTTGGTATGTGTATTTCAGGGGTGCGCGGGAAGTTTCACACGCGATTGGCCTGGGTAAGTGTATTTCAGGGTTACGCAGGAAGTTTCACACACGATTGGCCTGGGTACGTGTATTACAGGGGTGCGCGGGAAGTTTCACACGCGATTGGGCTTGGTATGTGTATTTCAGGGGTGCGCGGGAAGTTTCACACGCGATTGGCCTGGGTAAGTGTATTTCAGGGTTACGTGGGAAGTTTCACACACGATTGGCCTGGGTACGTGTATTACAGGGATGCGCAGGGAAGTTTCAAACGCGATTTTCCTGTCAGAGCGTGGAACGTGTATTTCGGGGCTGCGCGGGGAGTCCTACACGTGAATTGGCAGTGTGGGTCCTCCCAGGTGTCCCCTCTACCCCCTCCATGGACCTGCAGGCAGCCCACACCACAGGGGACTACCCCGCACCCCTGGTCATGTCCTGCAGGCAGGACATCCACCATGGGCATGCCCCCCAGCCAAGCCACAAGTCACATTGCAATATGATCACCAACTCATATCTCCAGCACCCCCACCCCCCAGCAGTCAGGGGCACCTGACTGCTGGCCCCCAAACATGTCCCCCAGCACCGCCCCACCCCCAGCAGTCAGGGGCACCTGCCAGCAGGCCCCCACACATGTCCCACACATGTCCCCCTGCACCCCCACCCGTCAGGGGTACCTGCCAGCAGGCCCCAACACATGTCCCCCTGCACCCCCAACTCCCAACAGTCAGGGGCACTTGCCAGCAGGCCCCCACACATGTCCCCCAGCACCCTCATTCCCAGCAGTCAGGGGTATCTGCCAGCAGGCCCCCACACATGTCCCCCTGCACCCCCACCCCCCAGCAGTCAGGGGCACCTGCCAGCAGGCCCCCACTCATGTCCCACACATGTCCCCCTACGCCCCCACCCCCCAGCAGTCAGGGGCACCTGCCAACAGGCCCCCACACATGTCCCCCAGCACCCCCACCCCCCAGCATTCAGGGGAACCTGCCAGCAGGCACCCACACATGTCCCCCTGAACCCCCACCCCCCAGCAGTCTACGGCACCTGCCAGCAGGCCCCCACACATGTCCCCCAGCACCCCCACCCCCCAGCAGTCAGGGGCACCTGCCAGTAGGCCCCCACATATGTCCCCCAGCACACCCACCCCCCAGCAGTCAGGGGTACCTGCCAGCTGGCCCCCACACATGTCCCACACATGTCCCCCTGCACCTCCAGCCCCCAGCAGTCAGGGGCACCGGCCAGCAAGCCCCCACACATGTCCTCCTGCACCCCCACCCCCCAGCAGTCAGCAGTCAGGGGCACCTGCCAGCAGGCCCCCACTCATGTCCCCTTGCACCCCCTCCCCCCAGCAGTCAGGGGCATCTGCCAGCAGGCCCCCACTCATGTCCCCCAGCACCCCACACCCCAGCACTGAGGGTCACCTGCCAGCAGGCCCCCTCTCATGTCCCACTCATGTACCCTTGAACCCCCATGCCCCAGCAGTGCAGGGCACCTGCCAGCAGGCCCCCACTCATGTCCCCCTGCCCCCAGGTCATGACGATCCTCAATCATGGCCCTTATGGCCAGCCTCCCCAGCCCAAAGACCCAACCAAGTATTGCATCCACCCACATAGATTACATGATACAACCCCAGTGGCAAGTATGTAAAGGAACACATGTCCGTCACCCACACACAATGGTGGCAAGTGTATGTGAAAACCCAGATCATGACAAGCATGAAACCAATAAGATAATACCACACATCGAAGTATGAAGAAAAAATGTATTAAATGCAACATGATTGGAATTAAAATCAAACAAACAACAATGGGAATAAAAAAAGAAAAGCTGCATGTCCGTAAAATAATGAAAAACAAGAAATCATAATCCAAAGGAGAAGGTGTCCAAAGTCACAGTCCAACAAAGCAAATCCAAGGGAAAAACAAAAGTGAAAACCATTGCTCCATGGGGAAATCCAAATAAAAGAGATGAATCCAATAGTGAACTATATACAGATGAACAATCCAGGGTCCATGATCCCAACTGAAGAAATGAAACCTATCAAAAATACTACCTAATGAAAAACTATATACAGAAACATGGTGCATTGTCCAAGCGCAACCAAAATAAAGAAAAAACCAATGGAAACCTAACACTATCTAACTATTTACAAGGGCAGCGGGCTAGTCCGACGGCTCACTTTTGGATGTTCCGGGCCAGGGCATCATCGAACTCCTGCTCAATGTCCCGGAGGCGGTCCTCTTCCATGGCCCCGAGGGTTCGCAGGGACGATGACATGTTCTCTTCCAACTCCCTGCGAATTGCCTAGAGGCACTCGGCCTGCCTCAGGGCCCTCCGCATGGAGTTCTCCGCCCTGACCATTGTGAGCCGTGCCTCTTCTGCCCGCTGCCGCTCTGCATCTATGGCATGGCCTAACCGCTGCCACACAGAAGACACTTCCCGTCCTGGATCCTCCTGCCCTCTGGCCGATGCCTGCCACTCCGATGACA
Source organism: Ambystoma mexicanum (assembly GCF_040938575.1). NCBI lineage: Eukaryota > Metazoa > Chordata > Amphibia > Caudata > Ambystomatidae > Ambystoma > Ambystoma mexicanum. The sequence goes on from NC_090924.1 coordinate 1,048,186,938, forward strand.
AAGGCCCCGAGCCATCATGGCTCCCACTGTTAGGCGGAAACCTGTGCAGTTCCCTCTGGGACCACTGCAAAAGATTTAGGACTACAGGTGTTTAGCAGTAAACCCACTTGGTGGCAGTCTGTACCACACAGATACACTTGGTAGCTGTGGCTGAGCAGTTAGACTTCCCTCAAGAAGAGTTAGGCAGTATGTGGAGTATACAAAATAGGGCAATTTACACAGTAGAACAAGCAAACACGGAACAAGGCTTCGGTGTAAAGATATATAGTTATTTATTTATAAACACACATCTATGGAAAACACTCTGGCACTGATACGGCAAACAACTTCAATCACAATTACTATAAGTAAATCAATCCCCCTAACAATAGTTCGACAAGTCTAGGTTCAACGGCACCACTTATTTGCAGACAGAGGTGAATGCTTTAACCTAGATGGCACTCTGTCATCATGTGCGACATTCTCCTCCGGAGACCTATAATGTAGTCAGTCACTCTGACTGGCTTGGGGGATGGAGCACTCTCCAACCCCTCCTTAATCAGGGCCAATGGACCGCTGACGGGATGACCATAGAGAAGCTCAAAGGGAGAATAACCTACTCCCTCCTGAGGGACTTCTCTATAAGCAAATAGAAGGCATCGCAGTAGAAGGTCCCACTTACGCTTAAGGGGTTCCTCTAAAGCACCTATCATGCTCTTCATGGTTCGGTTGAACCGTTCTACAACCCATTGGTTTGTGGGTGGTATGCCGTTGAGAACTTGTAAGTAACTCCACAGGTTTTCCACATGGCTTTCATGTAGTGGGACATAAAGTTTGACCCCCTGTCAGAGATTACTTCCTTAGGAAACCCGACCCTGGTAAAAATACCAAGGATGGCCTTAGCCACAGCCGGAGCTGTAACAGTCCTCATAGGAACTGCCTCAGGATACCTAGTACTGGTCTACTACAACAAGTATAAACCTGTTGACTGAGGAGGTTGGAGGATCAAGGGGACCAACAATGTCAATCCCTACTCTCTCAATTGGGACTCCCACAACTGGGAGAGGCACTAAAGGTTCCACATTCTTGGAGCCAACCTTACCAGAGGTCTGGCAGGTGTGGCAGCTCCTGCAGTGTCTTTCTACTTCGGCCCCCATCTTCGGCCAATAAAAGTAGAGAGAGAGCATTTCCTTAGTCTTCTTGAAACTCAAGAGACCAGCCAAAGGAATCTCGTGGGCTAACTGCAAGAACTGTGGTCTGTTCTCTTGGGGTACTACAAGTCGTTTGTAGTCTCCAGGTGCAGACTCGGTCGGTTCACTGTAGAAGAGGCCATCTTCCCAGTGCAACCTGTATTTCCCAGGCTCTTGCCCTTCAGCCTGAGCCTCTGCCTGGTGGCGAAGACCTTCCAGAGTTGGACATTCTCTCTGTCCCTTACTGAAGTCTGCCCTGCTGGGTCCACCTTCTGCCAGTAAAGACTGCAGCTCAGGATGGTCAACAGGATCCAGATCTCCAATGAGTTCCTGGCCTTCCATTTGCTCTTCTTCAGAGTCTTATTCTACCACACAGGGTTGCACCTCCCTCTCAGCCTCAGCTGGATGTGGAGTTACGCGTGTAACTTTGGACAACCGCTGGGAAGTCCTTGTTGGCTGCACTGAAATGCTGGATGCTGGTTTCGGGGTAGAAGTCTTAGGTTTCCCTTTCGCTTCTGTTTTCTTGGAGACAGCAGCTGACAGTTCCAGTGGAGCAGGAGTGATTTCTTTCTTCATCGTCTCCTGGAGAGTACCGCGCATGGTTCTCTCCCTTGCAGGTCTGGTTAGCTCCTGTAACCGTTTACTAGGAGGTCTGGGGGTATGCGATACAACTCCCAGAGTTTTCAAATCGTTACCCAACAGAACGCGTCCTGGTAACTCAGTCTGTATGCTGACAGGTATCTTCACAGTCATGCCGTTCCACTGGATGAGAACTGGTAATTGGGGAAGCATCTGCACAGGCCCTCCAGCTAACTTGGTGAAGCGTTTGGGTGCCTTAGCAACATCCTCAGCCTGGAAAAACGATTTATCCACCACAGTTATGCTGTCCCCAGTGTCCCTAATGGCAGGAGTCTCCTGACCATTCACCTGGACACTGTCCTTATAATACTCTTTAGTATTATCGGGGATAGAATTATAGACGTCTAAATTCTGTTGTTCCCACAACCCCAGAGACACTAAAGAAACGCTGGCTGAGACTCCAATGGGTTCATCAGCCAGCAGTAGAAAGTTTCCACTTGCCATTTGGACTTCCTCCTCTGGAGCGAAGGCTAAGGAGACAAGCTGGACCCCTGAAGGTTTACCCTTACATCTGGGATCTCCTTTCACGTGGTCAGTCGAGCCACAAACAAAGAAATTACCGAATGATTTCTGGAATGGTGGCTTGTTCTGGCCTCTTTCCGGTTTGGCACCAGAAGACACACTATTCTGCTGCGGTTTTCCTTGTGGCTTACCCTTCTGGTTTTGTTTGGGGCCCTCTTTGGAATTTGAGTTATTCAAATTCTCTTTTGAGTCTTTCTTAGGCTGTTTTCCCTCATCCTTTTTCTGAGTTGCCCCAGAATCCTTATGAGTAGCCCTGTTGGCAACCCACAAGTCAGCAGCCTTAGCTAGCTCCCTGGAATCCAATTCTTCGAATCAGCCAAGTGCTGTCTGAGCTCAGGAGAACAGGCATCATTAATAGACTCCAACATAAAAAGATTCTACATACCCTCATAAGTGTTCACTTTGTAGCCCTTAATCCATCCCTCTAAGTTTTTCAACCCTTCACTCACCCAGGTAGCCCAAGGGGTACCATCATGCTTTTTGAGGGTTCTAAACCTCTTAAGATACTGGGAAGAGGTCTTCCCGAATATAGCTATTAAAGCTAGTTTCACACTTTCATAATCCTTCTTATCCGCCTCCCCCAACTCCATTACCACATCAGTCGCAACAGGGGGGAGCCTACAGAACAACCAGGGAAGTAAATCATTCCCTGTGATGTCCTGGAGCCCATGATTGTACTCAAACAGTTTTAACCAATCCAAAACATCCAATCTCGGGTCATACATACCCACTAATTCTTTCGGCATCCGGGGTCTTTTGGGACTGGAGCTTCTAGAGGAACCAGAGGAGAGAGAAATATTTTCCACAGACAACTTTTTCAACTCTAACTCGTGATTAAGTTCTATTTCTCTGAGCCTTAACTCAGCTTGCTTCTGCTCAGCCTGGGCATTCATCCGTCTGAACTCGAGCTCTTGGTTTCTTTCAGATTGAGCCAAGAACCGTTTGCATTCTAATTCGAGCTTCATTTTTTCAAGTTCAAAATAAGCAGGGTTACATGTGGGACCTGGTATGGGCCCCGTAGGTACAGTAGGTAAGGCTGACAGAGGCTCAGAGTGGCTAACTTCATTAGGTTCACTTTCCTTTTCTGACTCATTATCAAGACTTTGATTCAGATCAATACCATTACTGTTTTCTACATTCGCTGGAGAAGTTGGTTCCTCTGAACCAGTACCCAGACATTGGTTTTCCAGCAATCTCGCCATCAGTTCTACTTTCTTGCCTCTTACAGAAAGATTCTCTTGTCTACAGAGGGCTCATAAACTCTCAGTATTTTCACCTGACAAGGATTCTTGACTGTAAACTTCCATAGTAGACATGTTTTTGAAAGTTGCTTTTTAGTGCTAAGCTTTGTGGTTAGTTATCCTAAAGTGTTGAAAAGCACTCTAAACTGTATACTCGATACAAATCCCACCGCTGCCACCAGTGTTAGGCGGAAACCTGTGCAGTTCCCTCTGGGACCACTGCAAAAGATTTAGGACTACAGGTGTTTGTCAGTAAACCCACTTGGTGGCAGTCTGTACCACACAGATTCACTTGGTAGCTGTGGCTGAGCAGTCAGACTTCCCTTAAGAAGAGTTAGGCAGTATGTGGAGTATACAAAATAGGGCAATTTGCACAGTAGAACAAGCAAACACGGAACAAGGCTTCGGTGTAAAGATATATAGTTATTTATTAATAAACAAACATCTATGGAAAACACTCTGGCACTAATACGGCAAACAACTTCAATCACAATTACTATAAGTAAATCAATCCCCCTAACAATAGTTCGACAAGTCTAGGTTCAACGGCACCACTTATTTGCAGACAGAGGTGAATGCTTTAACCTAGATGGCACTCTAGTATTCGTTAGGACGGGAGAGAAAAGGCAGGGTATGAAATCAACTCGGTACCAACACTTTTACGAACAATTGCAAGGCAAGTTAGGTGGGGTCTATTGTAGATCACAAAGTTCAGAGGCCAGGCCCACTCGGAGAGAGGCACGGCGATATGTCCCAAAAAGTATCACAGTGGAGTTGCACTTCGAGTCTTTGTCGCAAATTGTTATAGAAAGATTGGACCAGTTCAGAACAGAAAGTTAAGAAGGCTTGGAGGCGATCTAATGGAGAGGCGAGGATTCAGACACCTCACGCTAACCGACACAAGGGAAGCCAGGCGGCCACAGTACCTTGTTTGTGGAGAGACAGCTCAGGCGGGGGATGTAGTTCCTGGTGGTGGATGCCCGTCGGGGCTTTGCCAAGAGAAGAGATGATCTCGTCGTCGAAGGAAAGTTGAAGATCGTTGCACCACCAGGGAAGAGACCAGCCGCGGAGTGCTCCGTCACAAGGCACCACCTTTTGGTCGCAGTACAGGGGTTAGTGGCTATCCGGTTGCTGGGGTGCTCTGCACGGGCAATTCGACCACTACGTCCTGGAACGAAGAAAAAGCAAAGGGGACTGGTTGTCCCACCAGTCAGGGGAAGAGACTCTCCGGCGGGGAGATCTTCTCTGTTGTCGGGAAGTGGTGAGTCGGTTCAGCAGGGCTCCACCGGAGGTGTCGTCGTTGCAGGTCGGCTCAGCTTTACCCTCGTCGGATTCTTAGGTCCTGTGGCGACTTCTGAAGATCCAGTCCCAAAAGCCCTGCTTTTATGCAAAAAACCCCCATTCATTCAGCCTAGCTGTCAATCAAAACACGCTAAGTGGTGAGCGGGGTGGCTCACCACTTGGGCCAATCACACCAGAGTGCGACTTGAGTTGGCAAGGCAACTCAGTCCAGAATTACCCCTACTAGTACGTCCACATTCGGATGGTTTGTACTAGTTCTGTTAGTAAATTTAGGTCTAGTAAAGCCAATGGTGACTTTACATGCCCTGGGAGACAGTAGTCAGTCCCCAGGTATGGAGTCTATGGTGGGGATCCTCTAGGACGCCCCAGTGTTACGGCATGGAGGGTGCGGTGTAACACACATAGAAAAATATATGAGACCCTATGGAGTAAAAGACCCCATAGCCCAAAGAACACATTGACATTCAAAGGAATTAACCACATTCATGTCCAAGAGTGGGAGAAAAAGAGTCTCACTCTTGGCAGGATGGAGGAAAACAAACTCCAGAATTCCAGCAAAGCTGCTGGGGGATTCACTAGGTTAGGAAATTCAGCCTAAACAGAGAATTCTCCCTAACACCCACCTTGTTGCTGCTGCTGCTGTGCCTCTGCCCATGCCCTGGCTCTTGCTGCCTGTACATCCTCCTCTGGCTGGGGTGCAGTTGTTGAGGTGGACACCCCTGCTGGACATCCGACTCCCGACTGTGGCAGGGATGTGTCCTCCACCAGCCTGGCCGCAGGGTCAGAGGCAGCTCCACAGGGCACCCAGGTGACACATGGGTGGGAAGATGGAACGGAGTACGACTGGCGCATAGGGGGTTCAGTTGAGGAGGGGGTCAGAACAAGGCCCAGCAAATGGAGGAATCCGGCCCTGGTGACCTGTCCCAGTAGGTCGATGTGGTCAACGAGCCATTTGAGACAACATGCAGTCTCCCCATGAGAAGACTGCATTTCGCCTTGCATGGCCCGTTGACGCAACACCACACCACCCAGGACAGGCTCAACCCGGTCCTGGATAGCCAGGTCCGCAGGCAGAGGAAGGCCAGTTGTCGTAAGCTCATCCCCTGCCTGAAAACGGGTCTGGACGTAGGTATCCCTGCTGGTGCTCACAGGATCGGGGACAGGATTACACACAGGCACCTCCGCGGTGGCCTGTGCTGCCTCCTGTCCCTGCCCCTGCACTGCACCACTAGCACCAGTGGAATCCCCACCTCCAGACCCTGTCTCTGTCCCTTACACGGCCTCCTCCTCCACCAAACCCCCCACCAACCTGGATGACTCTGTGCCATCTTCCTCCGTCGGGGCCTGTGGGCTCACAGCTGCCCCTTCTGCTGCCGAGGAGTCCAACTTCGACCTCCGCCTCTTGGACCTCCCCTCGGCAGCTGCGACCTGGGACGCGGCACCGGACTCCTCACTCCCCGACGGGATGACAACCTGGGAGGGGAGCCGGGTCTTGCGTCTCCGGCTACCGGTGCGATCCCTGCCGCTGTGCTCCACAGCACCCTCTCCGCCCTCTTCATCAGTCGACGCTGCAGACAGGGAGAGATAGGACACAGGCATCAGGGCACTGTACAATGGACTCATATACACATGACAGTTGCACACGAGTGTCATTGTAAAACCTCAGACATGGCATCACAATCCCCAACACACATGTCATTTCAAATCAGGCACATGAGCTATTCCACAGCCATATCGCAACAGCCAGCACCATCCATACACATACAACAGCATGAGCAGACAAAGGTGAGCCAGACATCACATGAGAAACAGGGAGTGCACTAGACATGCACACATGCCACCACACTTACATGCATGTGTACACCTCCACCAAATGTCACAGTGATGAGATCGGCATCCAGGTCACATCTGGCAATCAGTCTTCTACATATTAGTCTCACATGCATCCATGTTGCATGACAGTTGCACACTTGTCAGATACACATACATGCACATGTACACAGTGCAGATACATGCAGCTGGAACCAACATCCATGTGTGACACCACAACCTTGACAACTGACATACACAGTCATTCAAACATGTGTGCTCACACATCTGTATTTGGCCTGCATGCTTACCCACAAATACACCATCCATGTGTCTCACACATGAAAGGACTCGGATGTGTCAGCCTCACGGCCCTGTACATACACATCCATACATGGCCCTACAAAACCACATGTGCAACCTGCACACTATTGGCACACCACCACACGCACAGCTTCCAATCAGTATGCATGTACACTTACCGCTCGACTCCAGACGGGTGTGCCTCTCAAGGACCTGGACGTGGAGCGCTGGGCATACACATTCCAGGACCCTCATTTGGTCTTCCGACAGGTAGCCCCGGCGCCCCTTAGCATCCGCTGCCTTCAAGAGGCGCTGGGCCTTGTTGAGGTTCCTGGACCTGAAGTCCTCCCAGCGCTTCTTGACATGATGGAATTCGCAGACTGCCACCCCATCCGCGTTGATGGCAGTCACGATGTCCGTCCAGATCCTGGTCCGTCCTTCCTTGTCGGAGCGCGACCTTCCGAAGAGGGCATCATACTGCCCCAGGACTTGCTCCACCAGGACACCAACTTCAGTGGCAGTGAAGCTGGTGGCCCTCTGCCTCTCTGGCTGGGGGTTGCCAGTGCCGCCAGATGGTGTAGTGCTGGACATGGCAACCCCAGAGGCAGGAGTGGGTGGGCAACTGGGTCCTGGGGCTGGGCTGTGGAGCGATGGAATCCCAGTCGGGAGTCTTTGGTTCCAGCAGGGGTGGTCACAGCAATAGCACTCCTGGCTGACGTGCAGGCAGCAAATGGCAGGGCACGTGGGCAGCAGGCAATCAGGCAGCAGCAGATGGCAGGTGGGAGCGTGCTCGGGGCTCTGGGGGGCAGTAATTCGGCCTTCTGGGCAGCAGCGTGGTCTTCCATGTGTGAACGGTTGGCCAGCTTGATACGGAGTGATTTGGCACGTGAAAATCTTTCACGTCAGCGTGTAATTCGAGGAAAGGCCCTTAGCGAGTAAGCGCATCAGGGAACAAATGCGATTTCATTGGACCAAAGGCCCATAGCGCATAAGCGCGTCTGTGACGTGACGCGCGCTGGTGTTTCCCTCATAGCACGTGATGACAGAGCACACGTGGAAAAGCTGCATGTCCGAGTGTGAGCGAGTGTAATTGGAGGAAAGGGCACGTACACGCGTAAGTGACGTGTACGTGTGGGCCGGTTTAAAAGGTACGTGTATGACGCCATTTCCTTATACGTGCTTTTTGTGGAGAGCGAGTGGGTGGATTCTGTACTTCTTGTCGGTTCACACGCGATTACTTCACAGTGTTTCAAGTTTGTACTCCCTGTTACCTCTGACAGCTTTCATTTTTCTACTTTTTTTGGGCCTGTTTCCTCAAACAGTGTTCAATTCTCCTTTTGTCCTGTCTCCTCAGACAGCGTACAATTCTTCTTTTGGCAAAGGTGTTGCCAACGCTCACACGCGCGTCTTTTTCACGTTCTTTTTACAAGCAGACGGTGAGTTCCGCATGTACTTAGCAACTGTGCTTGCCCCATGTGTCGCATACCCCTTCAGAGGTCATTGTAGGCTGCGTGTATCACGCATACACTTATTTTTGTGTTTCTGGGTGCCACAGCGTAGTGCGGGTTCATTTTTCCATGCACGTGGTCTACGAGGGGTTGCGTGCATGTTTATTTTTGTTTTTGGGCTGCCTGTGCGTTGCGTGACCCGTCATCTTCCTCCAGGGGTCATGGACATCCTTGTTAGAGCACTAGGGTATGAATTCCATCTAGTACCCTACCCCTTTGACCCCCAATTGCCCAGGAAAATAGTTTACTGCTCCTCCCATACGCACAACAACATCAGTGCCATGGTTGGGAGGCGACCAAGCAATAAGGGAGGCAAAGGTGGCCCACCTTCAAAAGGTGGACATGGTGGGCGTGGTAGGGGACGTGGCCGGGATTTGCAGGGTGCCCCTATGCCCCCATCTGTGGAGGACCAATCAGGGACACCCATGCCCCCCCCATGGTTGAGGGAAATGTGGCTGAGACCATCCCAGCTCAGCCCTTGTTGGACCAGCCCATTGTGGCACCTGTCCTGGCACAGGATGACTCCCTGGCTGACTTCCAGGTCAACAAGTCTAAGCCACGTGTGGCAGTGCAAGTTGTCACCAAGCCACGTGGATCTGGGGCAGCTATGCCATCTGCTGCCCCAAGTATGCATGGTGGTGAGGCTGCAGGGGCAGCTGCAGCTCCATCTGCCCCAGCTCTGACTCTCCCAGCCAGGACAGTGTCGGTCCTGGTCCATCATACTGATGTTCCCCCTACCAACATCACACTTCAAACAGTGCCTTCACAAAGTCCTATGGTCAATGTGCATTCGACAACACTCCAACAACCCAGTCCACCGGTGATTCTGCCCGTACTGACCAGAGCGGCATTAGCCACTCTGGCTCCGCTCCACCTTCTAAAAAGAGGAAGGAGGATGCTCTGGCACGACAGGCTGAGACCCCAGGCATGGCTACACACTCCGGTACCTCAAGGAAGCCTTGCTTCAATGATTCGGAACTTGATGCACTTGTAAGCTATGTGTTGGCACATAGCCACGAATTGGTGGTGACTGCAGGGTCCAAGACCACACCTGGTCAACGTAAGGCACACTGGCAGACCATCGCCAACCACATAAGTGCCCTTGGATTTGTGAGGCACTCAGCTGATGATTGCTACAAGCGGTGGAACGACCTGAATTGCAGAGCAAAGAACAAGCTGGCCTCAAGTCATGCCGCTACTCTGGTGACTGGCGGTGGGTCTCCACAAGAGGACAACGAACTCAGTGAACATGAGTCTGTTGCTGGGACCTTCGTCACAGAGGAACAGATCCGATGTGTGGGAGAACTACCCGATTATGACACATTGTCCGGTGAGTGCCCATGCGTGTTTGTGTAATGCATGTGTATGTTGTTTGGGTGACGGGTTCTGATTGAGTGGCAGGTGAGGGTGTGTGTGATTGAGTAGTATGGGTCACCCATGTGCTTCATCCAAAACATTCTGCAGCCTTGAATTTGGGTGTGAAACTATCTCTTTTGCCCACAGTAGTAATTTAGCGCAACATTACGGCAGGTGGCATCATGCAACAACATTGTATTTTTCAGTGTTCTTTCAGGCTGATTGTTTCAATTCTCCCACTTTTGCAACACATTCCTCAGCCCTATTGTGACATATGTGACATGCTTCTGTCATTGAAGAACCCCACATTGGCCCACATCTGTCACCTTGGTAGTTGAATGATTTGACCATTCAGGCTGAATGAGTATTGTCCTGATCACATGATGTTTTTGGGCCTGTTTGAATGTGGAACATGCTAGTTGTTTCCTGTCATGTTGAAGTGCACAACCATTGATGTGTACATGGCCCTGCAATTACTGTATTTTGTTCACTGGATGTGTTGCAGTGTGTGGCACATGGCATATCTTTTCACACTATGTGGCATTTTTCATCTCTTCATGTCCATCTCACATGGATGGGTGACAGTACTCATTCACTGACATATGGATGTACTTGTGGAATGTACCATGGTTATGGTACATGCCATTGTTGGGGAGAATTCTCTGTTTAGGCTGAATTTCCTAATCTAGTGAGTCCCCCAGCAGCTTTGCTGGATTTCTGGAGTTTGTTTTTTTCCATCCTGCCAAGAGTCAGACTCTTTTTCTCCCACTCTTGGACATGAATGTGGTTAATTCCTTTGAATGTCAATGTGTTCTATGGGCTACGGGGTCTTTCACTCCCTAGGGTCTCAGATGTTTTTCTATGTGCGTTACACCGCACCCTTTGTGCCGTAACACTGGGGCGTCCTAGAGGATCCCCACCATAGACTCCATACCCTGGGACTGACTACTGTCTCCCAGGGCATGTAAAGTCACTATTGGCTTTACTAGATCTAAATTTACTAACAGAACTAGTACAAACCATCCTATTGTGGACGTACTAGTAGGGGTAATTCGATTACCCCTGGGTCTGTTATTCGAGGGGGCACTGTCCCGTCCCCCCTTGCCGAGTTTTGGCTGGTGGCAGTGGAAACTACTTGTTATATTCGACCCCAAATATAACTCTATGGGATTCTTCCCATTGTTGGAGGTTAATACTTTTCTCGTTAATCTCTAACATACCACCGGTTTATTTATCTTAAATAAATCTATCGGTTGGTATTTTCTGCCAGAACTCGGCTTTTAAAATGGCGTCTGTGTTTGTCTCTGTGACTCCTAAACCAAAGGTTGAGCACCTTGTTCCACTTTTGGCGGGCTTCTGCACAGAGGCCCTCCAAAGTGGTGCCATTCTGTCTGGGTACCACAGGGGGTGTTGGAGGTGGTTTAGGCACCCTGGACTGAGTTGCCTTGCCAACTCAAGTCTCACTCTGGTGTGATTGACCCAAGTGGTGAGCCACCCCGCTCACCACTTAGCGTGTTTTGATTGACAGCTAGGCTGAATGAATGGGGGTTTTCTGCATAAAAGCAGGGCTTTTGGGACTGGATCTTCAGAAGTCCCCACAGGACCTAAGAATCCGACGAGGGTAAAGCTGAGCCGACCTGCAATGACGACACCTCCGGTGGAGCCCTGCTGAACCGTCTCACCACTTCCCAACGACAGAGGAGATCTCCCCGCCGGAGAGTCTTCTTCCCCTGACTGGTGGGCACAACCAGTCCCCTTTGCTTTTTCTTCGCTTCCAGTGCGTAGTGGTTGAATTGCCCGTGCTGAGCACCCCGGCAACCGGATAGCCACTAACCCGTACCGCGACCAAAAGGTGGTGCCTTGTGACGGAGCACTCCACGGCTGGTCTCTTCCCTGGTGGTGCAACGATCTTCAACTTTCCTTCGACGATGAGAGCAAAGCCCCGACTTGCATCCACCACCAGGAACAACTGCCCCCACCGGAGCTGTCTCTCCACTAACAAGGTACTGTGTCCGCCTGGCTTCCCTTTTTGCCGGGTAGTGTGAGGTGTCTTAATCCTCGCCTCTCCATTGGGTTGCCTCCAAGCCTTCTTTAACTTTCTGTTCTGAACTGGTCCAATCTTTCAATAACAATTTGCGACAAAGACTTGAAGTGCATTTCCACTGTGATACTTGTGGGAACATTTCACCTTGCCTCTCTCCGAGTGGGCCTGGCCTCTGAACTTTGCGATCTACAGTAGACCCTGCCTTACTTGCCTTGCATTTGTTCGTAAAAGTGTTGGTACCAAGTTGATTTCATACCCTGCCTTTTCTCTCCCGTCCTAATGAATACTAGAGTGCCATCTAGGTTAAAGCATTCACCTCTGTCTGCAAATAAGTGGTGCCGTTGAACCTGGACTTGTGTCACGCTCACCTGATTCCCACGGTGGCGCAGGTCTGGCTTCGAGTGCTGATGCTTCTTCAATGGTGAAGCGCAGGACTCTGAAGATGGACTCACTGGCTCGCAGGAATATTCCCCTGTGCGTGAAAAGGTAGTATTACCTACTGACGGAATAATGCTCAAGCCTCCCACTCCCTTCCAACCCTCCACGATACCCTTCCTCGATTCCCCGTGAAGTCTCACCTTAGGGTCAGGAAGGATGAGCTCTCCATCCTGCTTCTGATGCAGGGGCGCGTTGAAACCCAGTTACTTCACTGGATTGAGGTTTGATGGGAGTTCAAATAAGCTTGACTATTCAGGTAAGGCGCTGTAAGAGTTCTGTAGCAAGTTCAAGCTTAATAATAATGTTCATTGTCTTATTGCAGCAAGCACTAACGCTTATGTCTTTTTCCCCTTAGGGGCCGGGGTTCGGAATGCCGGAGATATGGCGCCGACCCGAAGTGAAACGTGCAGTTCCAGTAAATGACAGGTAAGTTCTGGATGAGCGTTCGGGTAATGTCTTTGCATTCGCTCATTCAATGTCTTTGTCTTTTTTCCCCATAGGGGCCGGGTTCCAGAATGCCAGGAAGCGGCAGGACCCGAAATGAAATGGGAATTACCCAACAGGTAAGTCTTAGAAGGAAACTGAGCCTTTCCTATTCCCTTCCTTCTCTCACCTTGTGTTCTTGTCTTTTTCTCTCTAGGCTCTGGGAAGTGGCTGCAGATCTGGATGATCGCTGCTGAAGATGGAGGTGCCCAGGAAAGGTGAGTGAAATGCAGCGCTGCAGCGATCGAAGCGAAATGCTTTTAAAATGATGTCTTCCCTTTCAAGATTGTCGGTGTGATGTCTCCGTGATGCTGCTTTAGCAGGTAAGGTCTTCTTTCTCTCCAATTCTCTCTTAGTAGGTGACCCAGGACGCTGACAGGCGTGGATGAAGTCCAGAAGCAGGAGCTGACACGGTGAGCGTCCAGCTGCGAGGAGCAGAACAACGCGAAGCATGAGTTGCTGATCGGGTGTGGTTTAAATAGCTTTGGAAGAAGTTCCAGGTATGTATCCTTCCACCGATCAGGTATGTATACTTCCCCGACCACACCCAGGGAAAGTAGTCCCACAGGTAAAGTAGTTCCATTCAGGCCTCAAGAGGGCCTGGATGTAGCAGCATGGTCTGCATCAGGTAAGTGCACATTAAAACACTTGAACACATGTCTAGCTTTATGAGCCTGGCGCCTAAGGCGCCAGGAATGTGTCCAAAGGGCCCCAGCTTGGGCCCGCTGGCACTTCCCTGGGGGAAATGATGCCTGCCTCTGGGGTTGCTGGGTCGGACCTGGCTCCTTAGAGGTAGGCATCATGACAGTACCCCCCCTCAAGGCCCCTCCCAAGGTTGTTCCCTCCGGGGGTTTTAGCTTGTTGGGAAATCTCCGGTGGAACCTTTGTATTAATCGAGGTGCGTGAACATGGTTACTAGGCTCCCAGTCAACAAGAGTTTGGACTTTAACACCTTGGAGTCTAAAATGTCTTTAACTTCGAATTCTAATTCCCCTTCAATTTGAACTGGGTCTGGAGGCTTGGACAGTCGGGTCCCTGGTTGTACTGGCTTCAAAAGTGATGCATGAAAAACTGGATGAATACGCATGTTAGACGGTAAATCCAGTTTAAAGGCCACGGGATTAATTATAGCCTTGATGGGATAAGGCCCAATGAATCTGGGATTGAAGGTTCGCGGGCCCTTGAGGAGTAAATGTTTCGTTGCTAGCCATACCTGATCTCCTACTTGGTAAGGAGAAGTTTTACTTCGGTGCAAATCAGCGTTTTCTTTATACTTTTTCTTGGCTTGCTGTAAATGAATTGCAGCTTCTTTGAAGGCTCGGGTTATTGTGGAATGCAGATGATTTACGGCAGGCATTTCCAGGGTCAGAGGTGGATCTAGATCAGAGGTCCGAGGATGGTGACCATACAAAGTATAAAAAGGAGTTTGTCCGGTTCCAGAATGCACTGAATTGTTGTATGCATATTCTGCGATCCAAAGGATGTCTTTCCAATTTAACTCGGATTGGTGTAACATGCACCGAAGATATTGCTCGAGAGTCTGATTGGTTCTCTCGGTTTGTCCGTCGGTCTGGGGGTGTTGGCTGGTGGATAGCCGCACATCTATTTGTGCTAGTTGGCAACACTTCTTCCAAAAATGGGAGATAAATTGACTTCCAAGATCCGAAACTAATATGGAAGGGAAACCATGTATGCGAACTATATTCTCCAGAAATTCCTTGGCCAAGGTGGAAGCTGAAGGCAAACCTTTTAAAGGGATAAAGTTGGCCATTTTGGAGAATAGATCCACAATTACAAGGATAGTGTTGAAACCAGCACAAGGAGGCAGGTCAGTTATAAAGTCCATTGACAAGGTGTGCCATGGTGCCGGTGGAATGTCCAAGGGTTGAAGTAGGCCGGCTTGCCTTTTCTTTTGACCCTTGTTTTGGGTGCAAATTCCGCAAGACAATACAAAAGACTTTATGTCCTTTCTCCAAGAAGGCCACCAGAAGTGGCGTTTGATTTTTTCCTCCGTTTTAGCGATACCAGGGTGTCCTTCCATTAATGATTCATGATGATGGGCAATAACAAGTTCTTGCAATTCTTTACTAGGCAGAAACAACCGCTCCTGGAAGTAGGGTAAGTCCTCCTTAACGGTGTAATGAGGACCCTTTTGACTCCATTCCAGTAAGGCTGAAGAGTCTAGAAGTTGTTTTACTTGCGTTTGGATGTCCTCAATAGTTTGCAATGAAGTTAGGCCTAAAATTCTTTGCTCAGGTACGATTGGCACAGGTTCTAAACTCGAATTGGGTTCTTCCATGCCAATCCGGGTTAAGGCGTCCGCTTTACCATTCTTGCAGCCAGGGCGATAGGTAATTACAAAATCAAATTCCGCAAAGAATAGAGCCCATCGGAGTTGTCGTGAAGATTGAGCTTTGGCCGTCTTTAAATACTGTAAATTTCTGTGGTCCGTAATTACGGTGATGGTGTGTCTTGCCCCGAGAAGGTAGTGACGCCAAGCCTTGAAAGCAGATTTAATAGCCAGTAACTCTTTGTCGGCAATTGCGTAGTTGATTTCAGGAGGAGAAAATTTCTGGGACCAAAAGGCCACCGGGTGTAGTTGGTTAGTTTCTGGGTCTCTTTGAGACAGGACAGCTCCCATGGCCGAACTGGATGCGTCGGTTTCCACAATGTAAGGGAGATCTGGGTGCGGGTGCTTCAATATAGGTGCAGAGGTGAATTTGGTTTTCAGGTCCTGAAAGGCTTGTTCGGCCTCAAGAGTCCATTTAAAGCGTTTGTTTTTCTTTAGGAGAGCTGTGATGGGTTGGACTGTTCGGGAAAATTCCGGGATGAATCTTCGATAGAAATTGGCGAAGCCGAGCATGCTCTGAACTCCCTTCACCGAGCTAGGAGATGGCCATTTGAGGATGGCGTCCACCTTTCGCGAGTCCATTCAGACTCCTTGAGGTGTCAGGATGAATCCGAGAAACTCCACTTCTGTGGTATGAAAAACGCATTTTTCGAGCTTTGCAAATAGTCTGTGCTGGCGCAATTTCTCAAGAGCTGCCCTAACATGTTTTCTGTGATCGGATTCTGAAGAAGAGTACACCAGGATGTCGTCAATATAAACAATGACACAGACGTTGATAAGTTCCCGAAGAACATCATTCATAAAGTACTGAAAGGCGGCAGGTGCATTGCACAAACCGAAGGGCATCACCTGATATTCGAAGAGCACAAATTTGGTGCGGAATGCAGTCTTCCATTCGTCGCCTTCTTTTATACGCACCAGGTGATAAGCTCCTCGGAGATCTAACTTGGTGTACACACAAGCGTCTTTCACCTGGTCGATAAGCTCAGGGATCAGGGGCAGAGGGTAACGATTCTTCATCGTTATTTGATTTAGGGCGCGATAGTCTATACATGTTCTAAGGTCGCCCTCTTTTTTCGGCACGAAGAACAGAGCTGAGGAGACAGGAGACTTGGACGGGCGAATAAAACCATTGGCTAGGTACTGATCTAAATACTGACGCAAATGTAGGTTCTCAGGTTCCGTAAGAGCATAAATCCTACTACAAGGTAGTTGAGCATTGGGTACCAGATCAATTTGGCAATCATAAGACCGATGGGGAGGTAACGTGTTAGCCTGTTCCTTCTGAAAAACGTCTTGGAATTCTTGGTATTCTGACGGTAGCTGTACAGGGGTGGAAGTTGCTGAGGCTAGACCCATAACTGGATTTCTTGGGTAACAAGTTGGTTCACAATCAGAAAAACGTATCTTCTTTGCTCGCCAGTCAATTCTGGGATTATGTGTTTCTAACCAAGGAATTCCAAGAATTACTTGAAATTGTGGGGCCTTGATCACATCAAACACGATTGCTTCCCGATGTCCATCCTGACCCACCAGTGTCATTTCAACAGTGGAATGCGTTACAGGCCCTGAAGCTATTTCGGTTCCATCTACTGTAGTAATGACATCTTCGGTTACTTTCGGGCGGAGAGGGAGCTTAATCCTGGAAGCCAATTCACGGTCTATGTAATTTCCAATAGCTCCACTGTCGATGTATGCTTTTATAGCATGCAACAGCTGAGGCTGTTTTGGGTCCACGAGCACCATTGGCATGACAAAATGCGAGGTCAAAGAGTTTGTTTTCAAGCTTGGCAAGCGGACCCCTACGCTTGTCGGGCTAGGTCGTTTCCCGAATCAGGTGTCAATAAATCGTTATCAGTGGCTCCAACCACCTTCTTAGCTGGTTTAACTGGACAATTTCGAAGAAAGTGACCGGAAGTCCCGCAATACAGGCAAAGTTGCTTTTGCCGCCTTCTCTCTCGTTCCTTCTGCGTTAATGGTCCTTTAACACCGCCGATTTGCATAGGTTCGGATACGTCGGTACTCTTGGAGTTAGCGTGGGTTTTGATCGGTACTCGGGTTTCGTACTTGAACCGATCTGCTTTTCGGTTTTGAAGTCTGTGATCAAGTTGAACCACCAAGTCTATGTAGTCTGCGCAGACCTGGGGTGGATCTACATCTGAGCTAGAACATCCTTAAGCTCTCCGCGCATGCCTCGATGAAACAATGTAATCCTTTTGTTTTCTGGCCATCCAGTTTCCACAACCAGTCTATTAAAGGTGGCAACGTAGGACAGGAGATCCTGATTACCTTGTCGTAAGGATAGCAGTTCGTTATCAAGGGCCTGTCCTTGAGAGTGTCGAGCAAACAATCTTTCCATGCTGGCCTGGAAACCCTGAAAATTCTGGATAATGGGATCATCCTGATTTACCAATGGAATAGACCAATCGGCAGCACTGCCACTGAGGTAAGATAGTATAAAGGCTACCTTGGTCTGATCGTTAGGGAAGGCCCCGGGTCTGCATAGAAAGTGTAAACGAGATTGGTTCATAAAGATGGCATATTTCTTGGGATCCCCCGCAAAACGTTCTGGCAGGGCCAAAGGCATGTGTTCAGGTAGATTGATTTGTACCGGGTTATTCAAACCCATTGATGTGGAAGTACCTCCGGAATTAGGTAAAGGAGTGTGCCCTGCCTGGGCCTGCAATAACCTTTTGGCCAGGTCATCTGTTCTTTCCTTGGATAGGATCAGTTCTCTTTTGAGAGCGTTAGTCTCCTGGCAGGCTGAGTGCACTTCTGCCCGTAATTCCCCCAAAAGCTGGGCCAGCTGATCTGTCTCGGAAGTCTCCATAGCGCCCGGGTGGGAAATTGTGGGTAGTCTTCGCGTTCTGTCACGCTCACCTGATTCCCACGGAGGCGCAGGTCTGGCTTCGAGTGCTGATGCTTCTTCAATGGTGAAGCGCAGGACTCTGAAGATGGACTCACTGGCTCGCAGGAATATTCCCCTGTGCGTGAAAAGGGAGTATTACCTACTGACGGAATAATGCTCAAACCTCCCACTCCCTTCCAACCCTCCACGATACCCTTCCTCGATTCCCCGTGAAGTCTCACCTTAGGGTCAGGAAGGATGAGCTCTCCATCCTGCTTCTGATGCAGGGGCGCGTTGAAACCCAGTTACTTCACTGGATTGAGGTTTGATGGGAGTTCAAATAAGCTTGACTATTCAGGTAAGGCGCTGTAAGAGTTCTGTAGCAAGTTCAAAAGTTCAAGCTTAATAATAATGTTCATGGTCTTATTGCAGCAAGCGCTAACGCTTATGTCTTTTTCCCCTTAGGGGCCGGGGTTCGGAATGCCGGAGATATGGCGCCGACCTGAAGTGAAACGTGCAGTTCCAGTAAATGACAGGTAAATTCTGGATGAGCGTTCGGGTAATGTGTTTGCATTCGCTCATTCAATGTCTTTGTCTTTTTTCCCCATAGGGGCCGGGGTCCGGAATGCCAGGAAGCGGCAGGACCCGAAATGCAATGGGAATTACCCAACAGGTAAGTCTTAGAAGGAAACTGAGCCTTTCCTATTCCCTTCCTTCTCTCACCTTGTGTTCTTGTCTTTTTCTCTCTAGGCTCTGGGAAGTGGCTGCGGATCTGGATGATCGCTGCTGAAGATGGAGGTGCCCAGGAATGGTGAGTGAAATGCAGCGCTGCAGCGATCGAAGCGAAATGCTTTTAAAATGATGTCTTCCCTTTCAGGATTGTCGGTGTGATGTCTCTGTGATGCTGCTTTAGCAGGTAAGGTCTTCTTTCTCTCCAATTCTCTCTTAGCAGGTGCCCCAGGATGCTGACAGGCGTGGCTGAAGTCCAGAAGCAGGAGCTGACACGGTGAGCGTCCAGCTGCGAGGAGCAGAACAACGCGAAACGTGAGTTGCTGATCGGGTGTGGTTTAAATAGCTTTGGAAGAAGTTCCAGGTATGTATCCTTCCACCGATCAGGTATGTATCCTTCCCCGACCACACCCTTGGAAAGTAGTCCCACAGGTAAAGTAGTTCCATTCAGGCCTCAAGAGGGCCTGGATGTAGCAGCATGGTCTGCATCAGGTAAGTGCACATTAAAACACTTGAACACATGTCTAGCTTTATGAGCCGGGCGCCTAAGGCGCCAGGACTGTGTCCAAAGGGCCCCAGCTTGGGCCCGCTGGCACTTCCCTGGGGGAAATGATGCCTGCCTCTGGGGTTGCTGGGTCGGACCTGGCTCCTTAGAGGTAGGCATCATGACAACTTGTCGAACTATTGTTAGGGGGATTGATGTACTTATAGTAATAGTGATTGAAGTTGTTTGCCGTATTAGTGCCAGAGTGTTTTTCATAGATGTGTTGTTATAAATAAATACCTATATATCTTTACACCCAAGCTCTGTTCCGTGTTTGCTTGTTCTACTGTGTAAATTGCCCTATTTTGTATACTCCACATATTGCCTAACTTTTCTTGAGGGAAGTCTGACTGCTCAGCCACAGCTACCAAGTGAATCTGTGTGGTACAGACTGCTAGCAAGTGGGTTTACTGCCAAACACCTGTAGTCCTAAATCTTTTGCAGTGGGCCCAGAGGGAACTGCACAGGTTTCCACCTAACACTGGTGTACAGCGGTGGGATTTGTATCGAGTATACAATTTAGAGTGCTTTTCAACACATTAGGATAACTAACCACAAAGCTTAGCACTAAAAAGCAACTTTCAAAAACATGTCTACTATGGAAGCTTACAGCCAAGCGTCCTTGTCAGGTGAAAATACTGAGAGTTTACGAGCTCTCTGTAGACAAGAGAATCTTTCTGTAAGAGGCAAAAAAGTAGAACTGATAGCGAGATTGCTGGAAAACCAAAGTCTGGGCACCGGTTCAGAGGAACCAACTTCTCCATCAAATGTAGATAACAGTAATGGTGTTGATCTAAATCAAAGTTCCGATGATAGCGATGAAGAGGCTGAAGAGGAAGGAGAGGCTAACGAAACTGTCTCCCCTGCTCCTCTGTCTGCCTTAACAGGTGTACCTACAGGGCCTATAACAGGTCCCACACTAAGTCCTCAAGCCCTCGAACTAGAAAAAATGAAAATAGTCTTGGAATTCAGAAGGATTACTGCTCAAACTGAACAGAAACACCAAGAAATGCAACAAATTCTTAGGCTCCGAGAAATGGAGCTCAAGCATGAGGTAGAAATTAAAAAGTTGTCTGTCGAAACTGCTTCTGTCTCTGGCTCCTCTAGAAGCTCCAGTCCCAAAAGACCCCGGATGTCGAAGGAATTAATTGGTATGTATGAACCAAAGTTGGATGTGTTGGATTGGCTGAGTTTGTTTGAGTACAATCATGGGCTCCAGAACATCACAGGTAATGAGTTGCTTACCTGGTTGTTCTCTAGGCTCCCCCCAGTTGCAACTGATGTGGTAATGGAGTTGGGGGAGGAGGATAGGAAAGAGTACGAAAGTGTGAAACTAGCTTTGATAGCTATATTCGGGAAGACCCCTTCCCAGTATCATAAGAGGTTTAGAACCCTCAAAAAGCATGATGGTACCCCTTGGGCTACCTGGTTGAGTGAATGGTTGAAAAACTTAGAGGGATGGATTAAGGGTTACGAAGTGAACACTTATGAGGGTATGAAGAATCTTTTTATGTTGGAGTCTATTTATGATGCCTGTTCTCCGGAGCTCAGACAGCACTTGGCTGATTCGAAGGAATTGGATTCCAGGAAGCTAGCTAAGGCTGCTGACTTGTGGGTTGCCAACAGGGCTACTCATAAGGATTCTAGGGCAACTCAGAAAAAGGGTGAGGGAAAACAGCCTAAAAAAGACTCAAAAGAGAATTCGAATAACTCAAATTCCAAAGAGGGCCCCATACCAAACCAGAAGGGTAAGCCACAAGGAAAACCGCAGCAGAATAGTGTGCCTTCTGGTGCCAAACCGGAAGGAGGCCAGAACAAGCCACCATTCCAGAAAGCATTCGGTAAATGCTTTGTTTGTGGCTCGACTGACCACGTGAAAGGAGATCCCAGATGTAAGGGTAAACCTTCAGGGGTCCAGCTTGTCTCCTTAGCCTTCGCTCCAGAGGAGGAAGTCTAAATGGCAAGTGGAAACTTTCTACTGCTGGCTGATGAACCCATTGGAGTCCCAGCCAGTGTTTCTTTAGTATCTCTGGGGTTGTGGAAACAACAGAATTTAGACGTCTATAATTCTATCCCCGATAATACCAAAGAGTATTATAAGGACAGTGTCCAGGTGAATGGTCAGGAGACTCCTGCCATTAGGGACACTGGGGCCAGCATAACTGTGGTGGATAAATCATTTTTTCAGGCTGAGGATGTTGCTAAGGCACCCAAACGTCTCACCAAGTTAGCTGGAGGGCCTGTGCAGATGCTTCCCCAATTACCAGTTCTCATCCAGTGTAATGACATGACTGTGAAGATACCTGTCAGCATACAGAGTGAGCTACCAGGACGCGTTCTGCTGGGTAACAATTTGAAAACTCTCGGAGTTGTGTTGCATACCCCCAGACCTCCTAGTAAACGGTTACAGGAGCTAACCAGACCTGCAAGGGAGAGAACCATGCAAGGAACTCTCCAGGAGATGATGAAGAAAGATATCACTCCTGCTCCACTGGAATTGTCAGCTGCTGTCTCCAAGAAATCAGAAGCGAAAGGGAAACCTAAGACTTCTATGCCGAAACCAGCAGCCAGCATTTCAGTGCAGCCAACAAGGACTTCCCCGCGGTTGTCCAAAGTTACACCCGTAACTCCCCCTCCAGCTGCGGCTGAGAGGGAGGTACAACCCTGTGTGGTAGAATTAGACTCTGAAGAAGAGCTAATGGAAGGCCAGGAACTCATTGGAGATCTGGATCCTGTTCACCATCCTGAGCTGCAGTCTTTACTGGCAGAAGGTGGACCCAGCAGGGCAGACTTCAGTAAGGGACAGAGAGAATGTCCAACTCTGGAAGGTCTTCGCCACCAGGCAGAAGCTCAGGCTGAAGGGCAAGAGCCTGGGAAATACAGGTTGCACTGGGAAGATGGCCTCTTCTACAGTGAACCGACCGGGTCTGCACCTGGAGACTACAAACGACTTGTAGTACCCCAAGAGAACAGACCACAGTTCTTGCAGTTAGCCCACGAGATTCCTTTGGCTAGTCACTTGAGTTTCAAGAAGACTAAGGAAAGGCTCTCTCTCTACTTTTATTGGCCGAAGATGGGGGCCGAAGTAGAAAAACACTGCAGGAGCTGCCACACCTGCCAGACCTCTGGTAAGGTTGGCTCCAAGAATGTGGCACATTTAGTGCCTCTCCCAGTTGTGGGAGTCCCATTTGAGAGAGTAGGGATTGCCATTGTTGGTCCCCTTGATCCTCCAACCTCCTCAGGCAACAGGTTTATACTTGTTGTAGTAGACCATGCTACTAGGTATCCTGAGGCAATTCCTATGAGGACTGTTACAGCTCCGGCTGTGGCTAAGGCCCTCCTTGGTATTTTTACCAGGGTCGGGTTTCCTAAGGAAGTAATCTCTGACAGGGGGTCAAACTTAATGTCCCACTACATGAAAGCCATGTGGAAAACCTGTGGAGTTACTTAAAAGTTCTCAACAGCCTACCACCCCCAAACCAATGGATTGGTAGAACGGTTCAACCGAACCATGAAGAGCATGATAGGTGCTTTAGAAGAACCCCTTAAGCGTAAGTGGGACCTTCTACTGCCGTGCCTTCTCTTTGCTTACAGAGAAGTCCCTCAGGAGGGAGTAGGTTATTCTCCCTTTGAGCTTCTCTATGGTCACCCCGTCAGAGGTCCATTGGCCCTGATTAAGGAGGGGTTGGAGAGTGCTCCTTCCCCCAAGCCAGTCAGAGTGACTGACTACGTGATAGGTCTCCGGAGGAGAATGTCACACATGATGACAGAAGCAAGCGATAACTTGAAAGCATTGGTCAAGCACTGGCATGATCAAAAGGCTAACATGGTTGAGTTTGCTCAAGACCAGCTCGTTCTCGTTATGATCCCAACAAGGCAGAGGGCCTTGCAAGACAAATGGATGGGACCCTTCAGAGTTGTGGGTAAACTCGTAGAGGTCAACTATCTGGTGGACTTGGGCAATCCCAAGTTGGCTACGACATTCTTCCACACCAACCGACTCAAAGTGTATGTCTCAAGACCTGATGTAGGAGCGTTGCTTCTAGCATCATCAGAGGAAGAAGAAGAGAGTGAAGCTCTTCCGGATCTCCTCAGAGGCTTACCTTTAGACGAAAAAATTGGAGTAAATATCTCGTCAAATCTGACACCCGAGCAACAAGAAGAGTGCAAATCTATGTTGAATCAGTTTGCCTCTCTGTTCTCGCTTTCACCAGGCTTGACCCCTTGTGGCCAGCACGACATACTCACTGGTGATTGTCTGCCAGTCAAAAGCAGAGGATACCGAATGTAAGAAAACGTACGAACCCACATCAAAGGTGAGGTCAACAAGATGCTTGATCTCGGGGTAATAGAGCCCTCTACTTGTCCATGGTCTAGCCGAGTAGTGTTAGTACCAAAGGCTGGATCTAAAGAACTTAGATCCTGCGTGGATTATAGAGCTCTTAATGCAGTCACCAAGACTGATGCCCACCCTTTGCCAAGAACAGATGAGTTGGTGGATAAACTTGGCGCCGCCAAGTTCCTCAGCACATTTGACTTGACGTCAGGCTATTGGCAAATAGCCCTGACAGACCATGCCAAGGAGAAAACTGCATTTTCTACCCCCGTTGGCTTATACCAGTTTAAGGTAATGCCTTTCGGATTGAAAAATGCACCTGCTACATTTCAACGGATGGTAAACCAGGTTCTGAATGGGATGGAGGACTTCTGCATGGCATACTTGGATGACATAGCAGTGTTCAGCAATTCCTGGGAAGAACATGTAACCCACCTGAGAGATGTTTTGCAGGCTCTTGGACGAACCAGTCTGACCATAAAGGCGAGTAAATGCCAAATTGGACAGAGTAAGGTAGTCTATCTTGGACATGAGGTAGGAGGTGGAGAAATAAGGCCTTTGCTCAGTAAGATGGAAGCTGTGCAAAATTGGACAACACCTACTACTCAGACCCAAGTGAGAGCCTTCCTAGACCTCACTGGGTATTACAGGAATTTCATTGAGAACTATGGGACGATAGCTTCTCCTCTGAATGTCATCTATCTCTCCTAAATTTCCTAAAAAGGTTAGATGGAACGAGGAGTGCAATCAGGCTTTTGAAAACCTGAAAAAGGCTCTTTGCCAAGCCCCAGTACTCAGAGCTCCTGATTACCACCAAACTTTCATTGTGCAGACAGATGCTTCTAATGTAGGAATAGGTGCCGTACTCAGTCAACTGGATGGGAAAGGTAGGGAGCACCCCGTTTTCTTCATCAGCTGCAAGCTGAAGGATCCTGAAACAAGGTGGGCAACAATCGAAAGAGAATTCTTTGCTATCGTGTGGGCTCTGAAGAAGTTTAGGCCATACTTGTATGGTTCTACTTTTGTCATTCAGACTGACCACCAACCCTTGAGATGGTTAATGCAAATGAAAGGGGAAAACCCAAAACTACTGAGATGGTTGATCTGCCTGCAAGGGTTTGATTTCACCGTTGAGCACAGGGCAGGGTGTCACCACCAAAATGCTGATGGTCTCTCTAGGATGTATGTCATCGACTAGAGGTATGAGATTCATCCAGGAGTGGATTAAATCCTCATGTCCCTTAGTCTGGGGGGGGCGAGTGTTAGGGAGAATTCTCTGTTTAGGCTGAATTTCCTAACCTAGTGAGTCCCCCAGCAGCTTTGCTGGATTTCTGGAGTTTGTTTTTTTCCATCCTGCCAAGAGTGAGACTCTTTTTATCCCACTCTTGGACATTAATGTGGTTAATTCCTTTGAATGTCAATGTGTTCTATGGGCTATGGGGTCTTTCACTCCCTAGGGTCTCATATGTTTTTCTATGTGTGTTACACCGCACCCTCCGTGCCGTATCACTGGGGCATCCTAGAGGATCTCCACCATAGACTCCATACCCTGGGACTGACTACTGTCTCCCAGGGCATGTAAAGTCACCGTTGGCTTTACTAGACCTAAATTTACTAACAGAACTAGTACAAACCATCCTATTGTGGACGTACTAGTAGGGGTAATTCGATTACCCCTGGGTCTGTTATTCAAGGGGGCACTGTCCCGTCCCCCCTCGTCGAGTTTTGGCTGGTGGCAGTGGAAACTACTTGTTAAATTCGACCCTGAATATAACTCTATGGGATTCTTCCCATTGTTGAAGGTTAATACTTTTCTCGTTAATCTCTAACATACCACCGGTTTATTTATCTTAAATAAATCTATCGGTTGGTATTTTCTGCCAGAACTCGGTTTTTAAAATGGCGTCTGTGTTCGTCTCTGTGACTCCGAAACCAAAGGTTGAGCCCTTTGTTCCACTTTGGAAGGCTTCTGCACAGAGGCCCTCCAAAGTGGTGCCATTCTATCTGGGTACCACAGGGGGTGTGGGAGGGGGTTTAGGCACCCTGGACTGAGTTGCCTTGCCAACTCAAGTCGCACTCTGGTGTGATTGGCCCAAGTGGTGAGCCACCCCGCTCACCACTTAGCGTGTTTTGATTGACAGCTAGGCTGAATGAATGGGGGTTTTCTGCATAAAAGCAGGGCTTTTGGGACTGGATCTTCAGAAGTCGCCACAGGATCTAAGAATCTGACGAGGGTAAAGCTGAGCCGACCTGCAACAACGACACCTCCGGTGGAGCCCTGCTGAACTGTCTCACCACTTCCCAACGACAGAGGAGATCTCCCCGCCGGAGAGTCTTCTTCCCCTGACTGGTGGGCACAACCAGTCCCCTTTGCTTTTTCTTCGCTTCCAGGGCGTAGTGGTCGAATTGCCCGTGCTGAGCACCCCGGCAACCGGATAGCCACTAACCCGTATCGCGACCAAAAGGTGGTGCCTTGTGACGGAGCACTCCGCGGCTGGTCTCTTCCCTGGTGGTGCAACGATCTTCAACTTTCCTTCGACGACGAGAGCAAAGCCCCGACTTGCATCCACCACCAGGAACAACTGCCCCCGCCGGAGCTGTCTCTCCACTAACAAGGTACTGTGCCCGCCTGGCTTCCCTTTTTGACGGGTAGTGTGAGGTGTCTTAATCCTCGCCTCTCCATTGGGTCGCCTCCAAGCCTTCTTTAACTTTCTGTTCTGAACTGGTCCAATCTTTCAATAACAATTTGCGACAAAGACTTGAAGTGCATTTCCACTGTGATACTTTTTGGGACATATCGCCTTGCCTCTCTCCGAGTGGGCCTGGCCTCTGAACTTTGCGATCTACAGTAGACCCTGCCTTACTTGCCTTGCATTGTTTGTTAGGGGTATTGATGTACTTATAGTAATAGTGATTGAAGTTGTTTGCCGTATTAGTGTTTTTCATAGATGTGTTGTTATAAATAAATACCTATATATCTTTACACCCAAGCTCTGTTCCATGTTTGCTTGTTCTACTGTGTAAATTGCCCTATTTTGTATACTCCACATACTGCCTAACTCTTCTTGAGGGAAGTCTGACTGCTCAGCCACAGCTACCAAGTGAATCTGTGTGGTACAGACTGCTACCAAGTGGGTTTACTGCCAAACACCTGTAGTCCTAAATCTTTTGCAGTGGTCCCAAAGGGAACTGGACAGGTTTCCGCCTAACAGCCATCTGTGTGATGGCATGTGTCATTTATGTGTATAGGACATACCACTCACAGGCGAATGTGTGATGGCAGTGCTACCCAGCATGCAGCAAATGTGTTGCTCTTCCATCTTGGTGTCATCAGTGTCAGACTTTTGCCTCCCCTTCCAACTCTGTGACAGTGCATGCATGGGAGGGTTATAGTCATGTGGGACATGTGTAAACCATGTACTGGTTCTGTAGCTTGTCAGGCCTATTTGTGTGCTATGGTGCTCATGCCTGTTTCCATTTTTTGTCTTTCATGTTTTTGCAGGGGATGACGCACTTGATGCTATTGAGGTTGAGGAGATGGTGCAGACCCAGGAGGAACCTGAGGCACAACCGGCCACCAGTGGGGGACGTGGTGTGGTGGTGGGTGAGAACCCACTCTTGCTGCAGACGATTCTGTCAAGGGTTGCCTCTGGGTGCACATCCCCAGACCTCTATTCAGGTGTTGATTCGGATGATGAGACCTATGTGGCGTCGCAGGTAAGTGTTTCCGGAAGGGGTTCTGTTCTGTCCAACCCACCTGCACCCGGGGTAGAACCCTCTATGGGGATGTCAGTGTTGGTTAGTCAGCCTTTGGCGGTTACGGGTGCAGGGTCACACTCCACAACATCTGATTCTGTTCCTGGGCCAGCAGATCAGAGGGGGAATGCAGTCCTGCAGCCTCAGGCAGTGCCGGCACAGCAAGGTGCAGATCGCCTTGCCCCAAACAGGTGTGGTGCCCGCCGATGTGGTGGCCGTACGCCACCAGGCAATACCGCATGGGAACAATCCATGTACGGTATGGCAACCCAACAGGCAGCAACAGTTGAGATGATGGCTCAAGCAATGGAGAGGGTGGCCACTTCTATTGTCCCCCCTGAAAGGCAGATGGAGCAACTACAGCAGGCAACAGACTCCATTTGCCAATCACACAGGGAGGACATGTTGGCGTCCAACAGGGACAGATGGGCGGCACTGGAGACTCTACGCCAATCGGTATCAATAGAGTCCCGGGGCCACAGGGAAACCCTGAGGGTAGAACTCCATCACCTCAGGAAGACTCTTGTTGACCTTGAGACTTCCACTAACTTGAGGACAGCACAGCAGCTAGAGCGGCTCACACGTTCGCTCTCAGCTGAGATGCAGGCAACTTGGGAGGAGATCCGGGCATCACATCAGGTGCTGCATGGGGATCTCCGCACTATAATCCTCCAGAGCGAGACCTTCCACACCTGCATGCTTGCTGCCATGGAGGACCATACCAGGGCTTTGTGTGGGCTGCCTCCCATAGCACCACCACCTCCTGTGGCAGCAGCAGAGAGTGTTCAGAGCGACAGCAGCAGTTCTCCCACATTGGCATAGCCGTGCAGGCCATGAGCCCATGGAGGAGTTTTTTTTTCCCAACATCCACACAGGCGGCTGTTGGTGCGCACTCTGTCCTCGGACCTCCTGGGTGGCCTCCCCCCACTGGCCCCCACATGGCCATTTTTGATTTTTTGATTTTTGATTATGTTTTTGACAGTGTGTTGCCTTGTGTGGCTCCCGTACGCATCCACTGTATTCCAGCTGGGCACATGCAGGCTTGTCCTGAGTATGGGTTCAATGCTTGGGTTCTTGAGACACACACCCCTCCTGCTTCCCGTTTCCATGGGCTTGCAAAGGGTGTGACCAAGTGACAGTGATGTACACAGTGATGTTGGGCTCCCATGAGCTGTGTGGGCAGTCTATAGTCAATACTGTGTAGACATTCCATGTGTATATTGTTGTTGTGTTGTACACTGCATGTTGTAATTATGTATGCTTCTGCTTCGATGTCTCCCTCTAAATTTCAGGTTCATTCCTCGTGTCTTCACAAGGCCGTCTACTTTGGAGATGGAGTTCATGTTGTATGCAGTACACAGACACGTTTTGAAGCCTGCAAGACTACAGTTGGAAGGGGGCGATGTGGTGGCATATTCAGGTTGTAAGACTACGACTACTTTAACTTAGTACTGTCATGATTTAGTTATGTTTGAGCTTGTGTAGCTGTATTGTATTGTTGGTAAGTATTTGGTCATGTGTGTTGTTAGTTCAACATTACTGGGAGCATATTGTGTGTGGCCAGTTTCCATTAGGGACACTGTATTTTGTGACACTTGTGTCAGGTTTTCGGGATTGCTTTGTTTGCTCTCACATAGCATGACATGCCATGGTGTGTTGGGTGGCAGTGCTGGGGAGGGGTTGGGTGACATGGCACTGTTCTCATGTTGTATTTTGCAAGGGGGTAATGCATTTAGCAGCATACGTTTCTTTGGATGACACATCATTGGTGGTGTTTCTGTAGGTAGGGATGCACACATTGTGACACTTCCAGGTGACCAATCTCAGGCTGGTATGGTTGTGACAGTTGACTGTCCCTTATGTCATCATCAATTGTCAGCTGGTATGTGGCAGGGCTGTGTGCACTCCACAGGGGTGTGATTCTAAGTGAAGTAATTAGCCACCAGCTGCATTCAGGCTGCCTCACCCCATGCCCTTTCCCCTCCCATGCGCAGCAGGCATGCATGTGGTTGGGGGTGTGAGGGCACCACCATGTCCACCGGCAGGCCCCGGCGTGTTGAAACGTTGTGCAGGACACAGCTGCCACTATGATCCTGCACACTACTGGGGGAGCGTATAACAGCTGCCTGCCAGAACGGTCAAGGGAGCGAAAGCGTGACTTGAGCACTCCGAATGTGCGCTCCACTATACCCCGGGTTGCAATATGGGCTGTGTTGTATCTAACCTCGGGTGGCGTGGTGGGGTTCCGAATTGGCGTCATCATGTGGGTGCTCAGAGGGTAGGCACTGTCCCCTGGGGAGGTGGTGATGGGTATCATTAGTAGGGTTGTGACATTACTCAGTATCTGGCATGCATGCATGTGCTGTGGCATTTATACTCACCAAGCAGCCATGTATCGCCATGCCGCCCAGCGTCTAGGTCCCGGTTTAGGGTTGACATTCTGTAAATGAAACTGTCGTGGGTGGACCCTGGATAGTTGGCATATACTGAGGTGATGATTCCTTTGGCATCACATACTACCTGCACGTTGATGGAATGCCAGTGCTTGCGGTTTCTATAGATGTGCTCTGATGCCCTGGGGGTACGTAGAGCCACATGGGTGCAATCAATGGCACCTAGGACTTTGGGGAATTGTGCCACCCCATAGAAATCCTGGACGGCAGCCTGCCTTTCTGCAGGTGTTCTGGGCAGGTATATGTGCCTGCGGACTGATGGGCGTGCAGTCATGATGGCCAAGACCTGGTGTAGGCAGCGTGACTGCGTGGCCTGTGACCACCCCCCCCACTATGGCACTTGTCTGCTGAAATGATCCGGTGGCCAAAAAGTGCAGTACATTGAGGACCTTCTCCAGGGGGCTGAGTGCTTGGGAGCAGAGGGTGGGTGATGTGAGGTCATCCTTCCACTCACTGACCAGGTCGAGTATTATGTGAGGTGGAATCCTATACCTCCCATACACCTGGCCATCAGGCATCCCAAAAAGGCTGGTTCTGGGTGTGAAAATTCTGGGCCTGACTATCCTCCTCCTCCTCCTCCTGCGGTATCCCACGACCACTGCTTCTAGGAACGGTATGTTCATCCTGGCGTCTGAGCTTGCTTGTTGTTTGCGCGCACTTTTATGCTGCGCGGGTCCACGTATGCCTGCTTCCTGCTGGCGTACGTGTTTGTGGATTAGCGTGTCTTTTTGGCACGTGCGTGTGGGCATTCTGCGCATTTGCCCCCTGTACTTCCCCGCCCACCCCAGTAATACACGTACCCCGCTCGCCCAGGCCCAATCGAGTGTAAAATTTCCTGCAAGCCCTTGAAATACACGTACCCCGCTCGCCCAGGCCCAATCGCGTGTAAAACTTCCTGCGAGCCCCTGAAATACACGTACCCTGCTCGCCCAGGCCCAATCGCATGTAAAACTTCCCGCGAGCCCCTGAAATACACGTACCCCGCTCGCCCAGGCCCAATCGTGTGTGAAACTTCCCACGCACCCCCGAAATACACGCTATTTTTGACACAGCTGGTGTCCGCGTTTGTCGCGTACCCCTTTGCACGTCATTTGTCCTAGAGGGACACAGTATGGGACATTTCTCAGTATATACGTACTTTTTGTTAGCGCACATTTTTTTAATGCGCAGGGACGCTACCGCCTGCCTTCATGTGGCGGACATGTGTTGATGTACATAGTTGACTTTTGGTTTGTGTCATGAGATCGCCATTCCACTGCTGGGGGTGACATGTGTCAGGGCCTGCTGGCAGGTGCCTCGCAATGCTGGGGGGTGGGGGTGCAAGGGGACATGAGTGGGACATGAGTGGGGGCCTGCTGGCAGGTGCCCTGCACTGCTGGGGGGTGGGGGTACTGGGGTACATGAGTGGGGGCCTGCTGGCAGGTGCCCTGCACTGCTGGAGGGTGGGGGTGCAAAGGGACATGAGTGGGACATGAGTGGGGGCCTGCTGGCAGGTGACCTGCACTGCTGGGGGGTGTGGGTGCTGGGGGACATGAGTGGGGGCCTGCTGGCAGGTACCCCTGACTGCTGGGGGGTGGGGGTGCTGGGGGACACGAGTGGGGGCCTGCTGGCAGGTGCCCTGCACTGCTGGGTGGTGGGGGTGCTAGGGGACATGAGTGGCGGCCTCCTGGCAGGTGCCCTGCACTGCTGAGGGGTGGGAGTGCTGGGGGACATGAGTGGGGGCCTGCTGGCAGGTGTCCTGCACTGCTGGGGGGTGGGGGTGCTGGGGGACATGAGTGGGGGCCTGCTGGCAGCTTCCCTGCACTGCTGGAGGGTGGGGGTGCTGGGGGACATCAGTGGGGGCCTGCTGGCAGGTGCCCTGCACTGCTAGGGGGTGTGGGTGCTGGGGGACATGTGTGGGGCATGAGTGGGGGCCTGCTGGCAGGTGCCCTGCACTGCTGGGGGGTGGGGGTGCTGGGGGACATGAGTGGGGGCCTGCTGGCAGGTGCCCCTGACTGCTGGCAGGTGGGGGTGCTGGGGGACATGAGTGGGGGCCTGCTGGCAGGTGCCCTGTACTGCTGGGGGTTGGGGGTGCTGGGGGACATGAGTGGGGGCCTGCTGGCAGGTGCCCCTGACTTCTGGGGGGTAGGGGTGCCGGGGGACATGAGTGGGGGCCTGCCCTTCACTGCTGGGGGGTGGGGGTGCTGGGGGACATGAGTGGGGGCCTGCTGACAGGTGTCCTGCACTGCTGGGGGGTGGGGGTGCTGGGGGACATGTGTGGGACATGAGTGGGGGCCTGCTGGCAGGTGCCCCTGACTGCTGGGGGGTGGGGGTGCTGGGGGACATGAGTGGGGGCCTGCTGGCAGGTGCCCTGTACTGCTGGGGGTTCGGGGTGCTGGGGGACATGAGTGGGGGCCTGCTGGCAGGTGCCCCTGACTGCTGGGGGGTGGGGGTGCTGGGGGACATGAGTGGGGGCCTGCTGTCAGGTGCCCTGCACTGCTGGGGGGTGGGGGCGCTGGGGGACATGAGTGGGGGCCTGCTGGCAGGTGCCCCTCAGTGCTGGGGGGGTGCCCAGGGGTGCAGGGTAGTCCCCTGTGGTGTGGGCTGCCTGCAGGGGCTGTGGAGGGTGTAGAGCGAACACCTGGGAGGAGCCACACTGCCAATTAAAGTGTAGGACTCCACAGCACCCAAGAAATACACGTACCCTGCTGAAATCGTGTGTGAGACTTCCCGTGAACCCCAAATTTACATGTACCCAGGCCAATCGCATGTGAAACTTCACGCGAACCCCAGAATACACGCACCCCACTCGCACAGGGCCTATTGCGTGTGAATCTTCCCGCAAACCCCAGATTTACACGTACCCCGCTCGCCCAAGGCCAATCACGTGTGAAACTTCCCGTGCACCCCCGAAATACACGCACGCTATTTTTGACACAGCGGGTGTCCGTGTTTGTCACGTACCCCTTTGCACGTCATTTGTCCTAGAGGGCCACAGTATGGCACAATCATCAGAGCTGTATATACATGCTTTTTGTTAGCGCAAATTTTGACGCACATTTTTTTCATGCGCAGGGACGCTACCACCTGCCTTCGTGTGGCAGACGTGTTTAGGCCTGTGCGTGTCTTAGCCCATGCACTGGTTTGCCCTATTCGATTCCATGAATATGTGTTGTAGGCGAGCGTGTGGCCGTTCCGCGCACTTGCCTCCTGTACTTCCCCCGTGACGCCCACATTTTCATGCGTTGTTCCCCATTCCGCGTGTCACGCCCCGTGTTACGCCTACTTTTGTTATGTGCACCGTGCTATGTGCGCTTTCACTGTGGCCGTAGCGCACGCCGTTAGATGACCTGTGCGCTGGTGTGTGCCACGCAGGTTTTCAGCACACATCCCAGATTTTACTCACGCACGGACTTCCATGAATCGATGTGTGCGGGTTTTGCTGTGATTTTCGCACTTGCACTGCGATTTTCACACTTGAACTGCAATTAGCACGGTTTCGCACGCTTGCGCAGGAATTTTCAGCGCACATTAATTCCATGAATCGGCCTGAAAGTGTGTAATTTTGCTTATACTATAGTTTATGATTGTTAGCATCTTTTCAGTGTTGCTCCCATAGAGATTTATATTGATTTAAGGACTTTTGCACACTTTTCATTGTTTTGCTCAGCCATTTTCAAATGTCATTTTTACAGTGTAAGAATTCCAAAACGTTTTTCTCTCTTGTTTGGAGAGGGAAGGTTGTATCTAAAATATGTGTACTGTTCTTTATTCTTTAATACCTTCTGCTCCCTTAAATCTGTGTAGAATTGCTTATTTGTGAGTTGAGAAATTTTCAGGGGAAATCTTAACGTAAGCGCTATCTTTCAAACAAGCCAAAACTGTTCTTTTCTCTGTGTTTTATATTCTGTGTTGCTAAAAGTGAATTCAACTGCATTACCTACTTTCTTATTTGTATTTTCACCACATTTGGTATTGCTGCCCCATATATTAAAACATATGTTTGATTTGAATTTTAAATAAATAAAGAAATATTACCTTTATCAACTAGCCTGATTCCTGTTCCATTGTGACCTGGGGGTATTTTGAGAAGGGTGTGATACGAGTGGTATATCACTCAGAATATTGAACCTATAGACACAATAAAATAAGTATTTCATTTGCGCACTGCATACTAAGCTGAGACCAGGGTGTATTGCCTGATTGAAATCCTTAACAACTTAACAAACAACATCCTTTCGGCTGTTGTAATAGCCCCTACAGGTTTAGCTGCCTACAACATAGGAGGTGTAACATTACACCGACTACTCCTCCTTCCAGTAGAAAACCAAAATAAATGAGAATGCTACAAATTATCAGCAGAGACTGCTACTGAATTACACTTCATTCTGAATCAAAAGAAAGTGCTCCTAATAGATGAGAAAGCATGGTTTCCACCCTCATGTTGGCTTTAATCCACCTCAGAATGCAAGAAATACTAAAAACCAACTACAAAGAACTGTTTGGAGGAAAACATGTTATTGTTTCCGGAGACCTCCTACAGTTAACACCAGTAAAAGGTTAACCTAGTTTCAAAACTTTAGGACACAAACAATGCCACAACACACTAGGCAGCATTGGAAATGTACATCTCTGGCAACATTTTCAGTACAGATAACTCAAAACATGTGTCGGTCTGCAGACCTCACCTATGCTAACATTTTAAAAAGCATTAGAACTAGTCTGCTTACAAAACATGTAAAATCCAATTTAAATATTAGAATAGTGCATGAGCTACATGGGCTAAACACATCAGCTTCTGATGTCCTGGAAAAATTAACTCAACAGAATCTAACATGTGTTTCCTTAATGCCAACCCTTGCCAGCTGTAGTCAATTCAATGGGACAATGTTAAAATAAAGTAAAGCAACCCATACTGCATATCAGCCTCACAGACAAACTAGAAGTGCAACAGCATGACTAAATACCTTAGAAATATCTATCTCCTACACAGCTGGATTGGAGAAAATATTAACTTTGTGCCTAAACAGCAGAGTAATTCTAATAGTAACCTTGATGTAGAACAAGGTTTATTTAATGGAGCAATTGGTACATTTGTTGACTTCTAAACATATCCACATGACAACATTCAGTTTGTGAACATCCACTTTGAGAAACTAGCAATAGTTGAAAAAAATGGCTTCACAATGGCACGCTTCCTTCTTTTCAAAGACATGTACATATGCAGAGAACAATTGTCTCTGTTTCTTGCATATGCTGTCGCTATTCACAAATAGCAAGGTCTAACCCTATATCACGCATAAATTGATATTGGTAGCACATTCGTTACGGAAGGTATGAGTTGTGTAGCACTTTTATGTCTGTGTATACTCTATTCCTAGTTAACTTTGATGCAAACAAAGTCAACACTGATATTCCTTGCATCCTAGAATACAACAGGCTACCTGCACTGTACATCCCATCTAGATATGTACCCTGAAGCTCAAAAAATAAAACCTTTAATAAGAAAAGTAATGCAAACAGAATCTATAACAGATCTCCCAACAATACTGCTTAAGAA
The DNA here is from genome assembly GCF_040938575.1 of Ambystoma mexicanum. Taxonomy (NCBI): domain Eukaryota; kingdom Metazoa; phylum Chordata; class Amphibia; order Caudata; family Ambystomatidae; genus Ambystoma; species Ambystoma mexicanum. The sequence goes on from NC_090924.1 coordinate 1,048,222,307, forward strand.
ACAACAACCAAATCCTTCTCCATTAAATAATACAACCACAAAACTGTCTACTACAAACTCAACTGCAAATCCATCAGAAAAGAAAGAGACAAATATCTCTTCTCCCAAAACATCTGCAGGCCCATCAAACGATGCAGACACACAACCCTCTGGTCCATTTAAATGCAGTAACACAACTCGAGTAAATTTCTATGCAAATGTAGCCATAAATCTTCTCTTCCAATTGCCACCAATTGTTCACTGCATTAACTTAAAATGGCTCGGACCAGTTGTGTTACCAAATGCTCGTCCTTCATAGAAATGCCACAAATAATCCTGACAGCACTTACAGTGTATTAGGCATAAAGCAAGAATTGGCCTACTGTGCAGGAATGATAAAATTGACCATAAACACACATGCAGATCCTTGAGAAATCTGAAATGTACTTACTAAAAGTACTGGACACCACAAACATCCCTATTAATGAAATATTTCACATTTAATACACATGGAAACATACATGCACTCTCTGCAATCATGTTTCACAAGCGCACATGCCTATGGAACGATTTGTATATGTATCCATACAAAATTGTGAATCCATTCCATTTCACCCGCTTTTACCGAATGCAATTCATGGCATATTATGCAATTTTTTCAATTCAGACAATCGTTCCTCCATGCAAATCAACTCACATAGCCAATTTATCAGACTAATGCTTCTTAGGTGCTGATGGTACCACAAATAACTGTAAGCTTATCAGCTTCACACACAGCCATGTATCTCTTGGTAAGAAAACCTTCACAACTGCAGTTGCAATATACCACACTGGTGCCACAACCACTTCAGGGCACTATACTGCATGTGTCAAAAAAAGAAGTGGTTGGCTTGAATGTAAAAACACCACTGTTACTCCAAAACATAGGTTACCAGCAAATCTAACAAATGCCTACTTAATATTCCTTCAACCCAAATTTACTCACTAAACTGTAGCACAATAAACAGTTAAGATACACCAACAGGTATCTAACTACATCCATAATACTACAATAGTATGTTTAAAAGTCAAGATAGTTAGAATAGGCCAACAGGAAAAATACCCTTCATTGCAATAAACTTGAAAGACACCATCAGAATTCTTGTTACTACAAAACTTCTTCTCAAGTCTAATGTAGTTAGAATATGCCAATAGGTATCTAACTACTTTAAACATTCCCTTAATAACATCACATATCCAACAAGCACACTATCACACTTACACCGACATAATTGTATTGGTTTTTGTAGTACTCTATGGATTTATTTTCCCAATGACCCAATGATTATTGAAGCCAATACATCAACAAGTATCTAACTACTTGAAAAATACCCTTCATTGCAATACACTTGAAATACACCATCACAAGTCTTGTTACAACAACAATTCTTCTAAAGTCTAATGTAGTTTAGAATATGCCAATACACACATCCAACAAACATACTATCGCACTTACACTGACATAATTGCAGTGTTTCTTTTTAATTCTCTGTGGATTTGTTCTCCCCAATGATTATTAAAGTCAATATAACAACAGTGTACCACACACTAATTTTGTACCAAACGTAGTACATATAATATACTGGTTATGAGGGTCATAAAAAGTAAACACATGTAAAATTGTATGCTATTAGACATTTTCAACTAGCCTGCTTAACAAATTATCCTGTTTTCTTTTCACAAAAAACAAACCAGAGATTCCATCTTTACTCTTTAACCAACTAAGTAACCATACCAACTGTAAACAAATACTTATTCCATAAGCACTATCCTCAATTGAACAACAATTATAAATCACACATACTTTCTGCTCCCAATACAATACCTATAATTACTATACACATAATACTATAATGGTTGTATAATTAAACCATATAAGAAGTACATACAATACATCTGCAAATAACAAAACTCGCCCTGAACCCGCAACCATTGAATTGGTGTCTGTGGACACCGAAACTGACTGCAGACTCAACGGCACCTGCAGATCTTATTTTCACCCATAAAAACAGCTCCATATCACCTTCATTCCATTCCCCTAACCTTTCTATGCCCTCTTTCAGCCATCAAATAACCTCAAAGGTGTTTTCCAAGCTGCTTGTTCATGGCACTGTCCGCGGACTACTGCAGTGTCCGCGGAGCTGGAGTCACCTTCGCTCACTTTTTTCACTACAAAAACAGCCCCATATTATCTCTATTCTACTTCCCAGGCTTTTCCAGACCCTCTTTCGGCCATCAAATTACCCAAAATGTGTTTTCCAGACTTTTTCTCCATCACAGCCATTGTCAAAAATATGACTCACCTCACACTTTTCACCATCCAATCAACGGGCAGTGATTGGTAAGGGAGAGTGTCTGTGGACCGAATAGGGCCGCTACCACTACGCAAAATAAATATATTGCACAGCTTGCGGTAGTGGCCATGTAGTTATGTTAAGTTGTCCAACCCATAGGATGAGCACTTTTTGGGTGGCATTCCCCCCTTGCTGAATCTTCACCAAACTTTGCAAAGAAAGAATATGCCCCCCTCGGATTGATTATCTGGAGTTTGCTGAGGTTTCTTCCAGGGGAGGCAAAGTCATAGGGGGCTCCCTAAATTTGTGGTTTTTCTCTTAGACGCAATGGGAAAAAAATTGCTCATGCCTACAGCCCAAACCACTGGGCAAATGTTCACCAAATTCGTGGCCAAAGCCGCGGTATGGTCCCAAAAGCGTGCTTTTGTAAATTTGGTGTAAATCTGTCCAGTACCCAAAAAGTAGGTACAAATAACGATATCCGGGTTCAGTCCACAGGCTCACTTCCCTATTTTGCCCACGGACCAATCAGGGGCCAGCGTGATATCCGCGGATGCACCTGGTGATTGAATGGTGAAAAACGTGAGGTGCGTTAACACTTTTGAAATGGCTGTCATGTTGGATTTGTGAACATCACTTTAGGGCGCGGACATTGAGGTAAAATCATATTAAAAAATACAACATTGCACTTATCAAACTAATGAAACAATCTTTCAGGTGGTGAGGGTTGATGAGGATGGGGTGGGATATGGCCATAGAAAGGCAAAAACCGGTGTTTTTCTACCTTTGAAGTCCGCAAACAGATCGGGGTAAGCCCTGTGAAGACCTTGAATGGCTCTACAAAGTGTGGTGCTGCTTTGCCAAGAGGGAAGAAAACTAGAAGGGGTAACAAAATATTTGAAAGGCTTATAAATTTGGTGTCGTTTCACAAATCTGCACACAAGTTTGGGAAAGGATTTAAGACCCTGATCGGAATGGTGTTGGAAAATTTGGTGGTATTTTGTGAAGAGAGGGCAAAATTAGAGGGGGGTTTGAAAATGTTTAAATGGATAATAACTTTGTTGCTGTTTGACAAATGTGTACAAAAGATTTTTAGAAAAATTATAGACCCAACCTTGAATGATAGTGCAACGTCTGAATGGATTTTGTCAAGTGGGAGCTAAGTTATATGACTATTTTATGTACATACATGTTGCCACTTTTCAAAAAATAAAACATGGACAGATTTACAGCAAAGTCATGCAAGGAGCCTTAGCAAGGACCTGAAAACATGGTTTTGTAAATGTGTCCATGGTTTATTTTTTTTAAAGTGTCATAAAATAGGTTAAAAAAAATTGATATACTTTTGGTGACTGAGGTATAGCCTGTGACCATGGGCAGTGGCCATATTGTACATGTCATGGGCTGTGGCCATGGTCAGCGGCCAGATTGTCCGAGCCATGGCCAAAGGCCAAAGTTTGACTAGGCTTTCTTCACAAGTTGAGACTACATATTTGCCAGTTGTCTCATCTCATCTGGTGTGACATTATTTTTGTAGGTTTAGTTTTGGGTAAAGGCACATGTTTTCCAAAGCAGGACTTCTGTTTGTTTCATGATTCCTGCCCGTCATGTCCCCAGCCCTCCAAGATGTCAGGCTGGAGCCAGGTCATGATCACCTACATGGCCCTCAAGGGCCTCTCCATCCCTCCAAAGACCCACTTGGAGTCAGACTTGGCGCTTGTGGAACCAGACTCACTCACTCTCATAGGATAACATTGGGGATTGGACTTGTAGTGCATTGAAGGGGACAAGATGGATGCCCCCACATATTTCGGTTCCCAGAACTGCATGTGCAGTCTAGTCTTTTGGGTGTGGTTCAGCCCAGAGACATCTGGGATACCCAGAGACTATTTAAGCCACACCCATGCTGAGAAACATTCTTTGCTTTTTCTGCACCTGCAGCATGACACTCACTGTGTTCGGATCGGTCTCCAGTAGGCCTGCATCTTTCTTCTGCACTCAGCTCCTGCAAGAACAAGAACACTGTTAAGAACAGCTTTACCTTGCAGCTCTTCTGCCCATCATTCATCACTCCTTCTGTTCTGCGGGCATCTTCGGCGGTGTCATTCCCATCCCGGCACGCCGCTTCCTAAGGAAAAGGGATAAGAACAGAAAAAAGGCATTAGTAAGCATTCAGCAAATCTTTGCCTATTTTTAAAGACTGTACGAGCTTCAAACGCTTACCTGAATCCCAGCCGCTCTGGGGGAACTCTGTCTCCGGAACTTCTCAGCCATCTGCAAGAGTGAAAAGACACTCCAGGTTAGCGTGGAAACATCTGGAGGCACCACATACCGCGCTTACTCACTGCATTTCTTCTTCATAACCGGCATCCACGCTGAAAACGTTGCCGCACCTAAAAGACACAGAAAAAGAACTCAGTTCAATACAAATACGAAAGACTCACATCGCACATCGTGCTCTCACTCACCTTCAGCGCTACTCATCTCAGCAGCAAGTCGCCATCCCCGGACGCCGGCCATCATCTAAGGAAGGAAAGGAACAAAGTTAGAGAACTGTTCAAAAGACTCATTATACTTACCTGTCAGACTCTTGCCAGTGAAGTAACTAGGCAGCAACGAGCCCGCATCAATCAACGTGCCCCTACGCTGAAAGCAGGACGGAGAGCACACTTTCCAAGAAAACAAGGTGAGCTGTGGATCAAAGGGAAGGGTTGGACCCTGGGGAAGAAGGGGTTCAAGCACACAGAGACAATAGGGAGTTAAACTCTACCAATCTTGTGTTTCAGGCCCAGTCTCCAGTCGAGTAGACTCCAGGGAAGGGTTCGAGGTCATAAGATGTCAGAACGGGCTGAGTGACGTCCCCGTGGATACCAGGTGAGCTTTACAGAATGCAAAGACTCACATTAAAATCCACCTGGGCGTCATGGAAACATCAGAAACTGATCAGTTAGCCCACATGTTGGGGCAGCTACGTTCTGAAGTACATGCAGCCAGGCAGGAGACCAACACCCTGAGGAGAGAGCTGATAGTAGCCAAAGAACGCACTGATGATTTAAGCCGGCAACTTCTCCAGTCACAAGCAGGGCATGCACCATTGCCGGGAAGCGTGCCCTCGATGCCAGCACCATCAGCCAATCCTGTTCAGATAACCCTTCCCGGGGCAGTTCCCTTGGCCCCGCCCGAACGATTTACGAGGGATCCCAAGAAGTTTGCAACGTTCATGAACCAGTGCCACCTGCACTTCCTTTGTAGACCAGGGGGTTCAAGCACATAGAGACAATAGGGAGTTAAACTCTAACAATCCTGTGTTTCAGGCCCAGTCTCCAGTCGAGCAGACTCCAGGGAAGGGTTCAAGGTCGTAAGAGGTCAGAACAGGCTTAGTGATGTCCCCGTGGATACCAGGTGAGCGTTACAGTTTGGGTAGTATGTGTCTATTAAATTGTTTTTTTTTTTAAATGTCCTGGCTGGTGGGATCATTTGTGGCTATTGTCAGGATTTCAGTACTCCTTTTCGGGATGAACCTGGACCAAGGTTTAGCCACGCACGGTACTCAGATTTGCCATATAAGGCTGTACCTGTTAAACAGACTGCAGCTTCGTAGCACCTGCATTCTCTATGGAAGAGCATTTTTATACCATAGCTGTACAATTTTTGTGACAGTGTTTTGCCAGATGATATGTCATCCCAGAGGTCTTTTATCTCTGTTTTCTGAGCTTTGGTATTGGCTGCATTAATAGGATCTACACTTTCAAATTGGTCATTTGATGGTGTATCCTGAATTATCTGGGTGGTTTCTTTTTAAGCTCTACTCTCTGTTTATATATTTGTGGTATTCATTGTTTTCATTTAGATATTGTAGGGCTTGTCTAATCTTGTTTAAGTCGACTAGTTGTTACTAATTTGTTTTGCCTTTTATTGGTACACCATTAACTAGTACAATCAAATATTGATCTATTGGCCGTTGTACTCTTAGTGTTTCTACATTTCGTTTAAGATCTAACGGCAAACATACTACTTTGCCACAAATGCCTTTTAGTAAATCAGACTGAGGCAATTTGGCTGTTTTGGATTGAAGGAGTATTATAGATTGAAATGGGTGTACTGTTTGGATTATAATGCTCTCATACAAGTTACATTTTAGGAGAGCCTTTGGAAGTGTGAACATTTCTATGTTATTAGTGACAGAACATGATGGCATTTGGTCATTGTCAAGCTTTGTATTGCAGTTCGTGCAATCTATTGAGAGGTCAGTTATTTTGTATTTATTTTCTGCTGTTAGATATAGCTAATTGGAACCATTGGAATTCCTCACTGTCCTCTATTTTGTAAGACATCTACTATTTTTGTGCTGTTTTTATTAAAAGGTTCTGTGACAACAGACACATACATGGTCTGGTATTTCAGCTGATGTGTTTTGCAGCTTTGCTATTTCTTTTTTGTATGTATTTGTTAGGAGTTTATATGGTTTTCACTAATGTTTTCTAAAGGTACTACATTTTCTAAGTGAACTTCAGTTCCACAATATTTACTTTGGATGTGCTCTATTTCCTGAAGGAATTGTTTGACTGTTCCATGTAGGAGAATGTTATTAACATTTTGAAGTTGCAGAGCAGGACCTTTTGCATAGTACAATGTATGCACAAGATTCTGTATAGCCGAATGGAGTGTTGGTAACCTTTTGATGTGTTGCAATGGGCTTTAACAAGCAGTTCCCCAAATGCAGGCTAATTCATGTCTGTGCCATGCAGTGTGGCTGCGCACTGAACAGGAGTCCATGGTTTGTTAAGTGTTTATTCTACTTTTGTCTTTTAGTTTCAGATAGTAATTGAGGAATTGTTCTAAAGATTTGAAGGATTGTTGCATTGTTGCATATTGAGCTGCATACCCATTTGTGTACTGGACGTATTGTTTGGGCTAAAGGAACACTTGGTTCAATGTATTTTGGGGATGTTTTTTCTATAAGGGTTGCTTGTGCCATAATAGTGTATGCTACCAGTTCATACACTCAGCCATTACTGTCTATGGCAATAGTTTTTTTGTGTTCTTGTTTATAAGCCTCTTCATTCAAACATGGTTCTGTGCTGCTTGTTTGAATCCATTCACCTTCACAGAAGTTTGAAAAGGTATCTATATTTACATTGCACATATTAATAAGTACTTTTTGTAATGTACTGATTAATTTAGTTAGTGGTTTCATTCTGTTTAAAATGAATATAAACAACTTTGTTTTCAGTAGAAATGCACTGTCAATTAGTGCTTTGGGGATTAATCTTTTGTATTCGTTTTTAAAGGTAGATCATGAATTTTCAAGTGTCTTCATAAGATTGTAAAGCACTCTACGGTGGAACATTTTTTGTAACATTTATTTTTTGGAATGCTTCACTGTGGTAACATTGGTATATACATATATATATATATTCAGTGAAAAAAACTTTGTTAAAGGGACGTTATGATTAAGTTGCGCTACTAAAAACCTATGAAATTCAGTGAAAAAACATTGTTAAAGGGACGTTATGGTTCCATGTAAAACCGAAAAACCCTTGAAATTCGCCAGTTATGGTAAGCTAAGCAACCATAACTCGCGCCACCACCGTGCACTGCTAAGACTAACACCCAGGACATCAAAGATGACATCACAAATGGATTTCCATCCCTTCCTCACCTAATACCAATCATGTTGACTCCAAATTCTCCTGTTTTTGTTTCTGTTTCTGCCTCACCTTCTCTGTCATAAATGATTAATATATGTTAAATAAAGTTTAATTTTTATATTGTTTTGTGAACAGTTTCCGTTTTCTTTTTAAAAAAAATAAAAGTGTCCGCGGACAGTGCGAGTGTTCGGAAATGTTCGTACATAAACGAAAATGGAGGTGTCCTGAAGAACACCACACCTGTTCGTACTGTTCGCTAGCAAGTTGAAACTGTTCTAAGAACACACGTGGTGTCCTGAAATGTTCGTAAAGAAACAAAAATTAAAGTGTTCTAAAGAACACTATATCTGTCCGTAATGTTCGCTATCAACTTAAAACTGTCCTAAGAACACAATTGGTGTCCTGAAATGTTCGTAAATACACGAAAATGATGTGTCCTGAACAACAGTACAACTGTTCGTAGTGTTCGCTACCCAATTGAAAGTGTTCTAAGAACACAATTGGTGTCCTGAAATGTTCCTACATAAACTAAATTACACGTGTCCTGAAGAACACTATATCTGTCCTTACTGTTCGCTACCAAGTTTAAACTGTTCTAAGAACACACGCGGTGTCCTGAAATATTCGTTTCATGTGTGACGCACTTTTAATTACTTCAGAACCCGAACAGTGTCCGTAGGACATCAATGCGCATGCGCTAACCAATCTCCGTGCACTTGGTGTCCTGCGGACAGGCGCTTCCTTCGCAGACTAGTTCGCAAACAGATCATATGACCGCGCCCACGCTCATCGTGTGTCCTGAAATGCGGACACTGTTCGTGTCCCCGAACAATTTAAAAGTACATTTTCAGTTAATCCATAATATTTTTCAATAAAATCTCACCATGCCACAAGTCCCACATAGCAATCTTGAGTTTCTATATACCTTTTGAAACTTTCCGATCCTTTTTTTGTGTTCGATCTGTCCGCGCACAGTGCGCATGTCCGCGGACCGCGCACAAGCACCCCTATAAAAGACCACGCCCAAGAGCTTATTCCCATTGTGTTTCTGGCTATTCTTCAGAACACAGTGATTTTTGCTGCCACCTGCAGACTACACCATCATCGACATGGCATCCATGGCTGCTGAACTGCCACTTGGTGCTGCACCTGCTTCAGCACCATCACCACCCCCTCCACCACCACCACCTCCCCAAGGGCCTGAAGAGGGGAACAGGACTGAGGATGCGGAGGAGGAAGAAGAGGATGATGAGAATGAGGTAGAGGAAATCCCTACTACCCGCACTAGGCGTGAGTCTTGGGTGTGGCCGTTATTTACCATTCATGGGAATGGTCCTAAGGCTCGTGCAAACCATGTTACCTGCAATGAGTGCAAAATGATACTCAGTCGCGGGAAGCACGGTAACTACAGCTTTGGGACCACTACCTTGAAGCGACACCTGAGGTCATTTCACTCTGGGGCTATTCGCAGGGTTGTACCTTGCGAAGAACGTAGCAGGTTGATTTCCTCTACTTCATCCTCTGTTTCTGATCCTGTCACCACAAGGACCACCTCTGTGGGACAGCATCTTTCTCAAGCTGCCTCACATGCCATACAGAATGCTGATGACCCTTACCTTTCGAGGGTCACAGTTGAATGTATGTACTGTGACACAGTACTCTGCAGGGGGGAGCGACTTCGGAGTGCTTTTGAGACTATAGTCTCAGAGCACGAGAAGACCTGCTCACTACCCAAATAAAACCCATTCTACATCTTCCTCTCTCAGCTCGCCCTTTCGTATCCCTGTGGTTGGTGTCCCCCCCTTTACCCTCCTCTCCTAGTGTGTTGTGTCTGAAAAACCAAAAAAAATACAAAATTACAAAAATCAAAAAAAAATAAGGCTCTTCTCAGAGCCGCCTTTCCCAGTTAAAAAATAGAAGTGAAAATAAATGAAGCAGGGCTCTTTGTATTTTTTAGAAGTCCGCGAACAGTTCGCGAACATTAAAAAAACTGGGTGACTACTCCATCACAAACATTGTAATTATCTCTGGAAAGAAGTGGTGGCTCTAAAAAGAGCCTTTGGGTGGTGTTTGTAAGTCAAACATTGTAAATGCTTAACATCTACTTCAAAATCGTTGTTGTAATTCCAAAAAAGGTCGCAATGCATTTCGTACATTTCTCAGAAAAATCTGATTGCCAGCATAAGTAAGATGGACTCCATCTCTGCGAAAAATGTATGTACTACAAAACATAATATTTTCATTGTGAAAAGAAGATATGCCAAAATCTCTTAGAAAGCCACAAACAGCCTTATTAACATTGCGCCTTGCTTTTTCCATTTGTGGACCAAATGAAGAAGAACAAAGCCACATTTGTCTCTGCGCAATCCGTGAAAATATCACTTGCGAATTAGGAAACATGTCCATAACCTTCCTCAGTCCTTCTTTCATAGCAAATTGCAAAAAACATTCCAGTCACATGCCCTAAACTGTTCCCTCCACAATGAATTACAATTATGTCTGGATGTTGCTCTGTCTCCAAAGTAGCACAGAGAGGTAGCAAATCCAACCACTTCATTCCACGTACTCCATGCCAGTGTACTTCCACATGTGGGAATCCAAGATCTACAGCTACTCCACAGCTTTCTGCATGCACCTTCAACCAATGTATCCACGAATCTCCTAAAATCCAAACAATCTGTTTTCTGAAACACACAGCCATAGCTATCTTTTGTTCTCTCAGCAAAAAGAGTATCTCAAAAAAGCTCTCCTGGCACAACACACCCACCAAACTTTCCTGACCAATCCCTTTCAGTGCTTATTCTCATTTGCATGACTTCTGAACCCAGAAATCCCCGGATGTAACTCCCGATGTCCTGGAACTACCGCCATGTCCGCGGACATATCGTAACATGAACAGCCCTTCTACCATTTCCACTACACTCTCTCTGCCATTCCCTCATTGGATGTACCTCAAAAATCACATGACCATGCACCAATCACATTTAAGACCTCTACATCTAACTGCATCATCATAGATCAGCACTGCAAATGTACCTTGAATCTCTCTGAGTACAATTGTCATATCATTGGCAAGCAGCATCTACCACAAATACTGTACAAGTCTTCAAGATTTCTACTTGCAGCTCCATGCATATCCATATGCATGAACACAAACTTCAGGTATGCATATTTTCTGTATAGTACATGACATAGCTCTCAACCATTTTTGTTTTACAGGCGGGTGAAATCACCCGATTTTGTTTTTAGCGGGTGAGACGCTCATTGGAATGAATGGGCGTGCAGGAGGCTTGGCGGGTGAGTCTGCCCTTTACAAGGCGTGTGACACCCGCCAAAAGCGTGTGACTTGAGAGCTATGGTAGATGAACACATTTTCAAACAGACTTTTACCTTGTAAAATCTGTTAAATGAATTTACTGTACTTTTTTCAATTTCCTAAAATCAACTACCACTTATACACCTTTATACGTTTTACTTTCTTTAAACACACACACTCAAATCGCTGTCCAGTCAAATGGTCGAATATATTTGATCGAATGACAAATTGGTCGAATCAATTTGGTCGAAAAAAAAGGTCGAATTTTTTTTTAAAGTATTTTTTTTTTTGCTCTAGTATAGGTAAAAAAAGGTGTTTTAACACCAAAAACGAGGGTTGGGGGGGGGACCCCCCAAAAAAAAAAAAATAATAATTCGACCATTTTTTCGACCAAATTGATTCGACCATATTGTAATTCGATCAACTGCATTCGACCAAATGTCTGGTAACCCTCAAATCATGTTAAACTAACATTTTTTAAATTAAATATATAGACTACATATATTCAAACAAAATTGCATGCAAACACAATCTATGTTTAAACCTTTACAAAAATACTTATACAATTTCATATTTTTTGTTTTTATTTATTTATTTACTTAATTACTTTAAATTAGACATGACATTGAGGCGCTATTACCTAGAACAGTTTACTTACAGAAATAGTGGTATTCACTAATATATTATACATTTCACAAGACATAGTAAAGATATTTTATTTTTGCTACAGTTAGTCATTCAATACAATTTGTTCATTAAGAACATATCATATGCACTGAACTGATGCAATGTATCTTATGTAAATAAATTAGTTTAATGATTTTACAGAAGGCAGAGGATTTCAATTTAAAAAATCAATATCTAAATTAAAAACAGTGCTATATACAAACAAAGTTACTAATTTGAAGCTTTCACAGTTGCAGTGAAGACCAGTTTCCTGAAAATAAGCAGCCGAATTCGAAGAAGAAAGAAAAACTAAGAAGTTACCTGTTAATTTAAAAAAAAAAGTAAGTAAAATATCACCATATTATTTATATTATTAATCAAATATACTATAACATTAATACCAACTATTTTGGTTTCTTAAAATAGAGATGTTGTACCATTTTGTCGAAAAATTTCCATGTCGTAAACAGCGATTTACAACCAGAATGGCCCACAAATTTCTATTTTTGGACACACAAATTAGCCAACTGAACCACTACAATTTTCATATTATAGAACAAACTGTTTTAATTGTATACATTACATTTACTATTTGTACTTTTCCACACCACTAGCTTACTTTTTTTTGTCATCTGAACCCCAGTTTAGTGACACATAAATTCAAGAATACCTACCCCTACTAGTTTTAGTTCCCAATTCACAATCACACACCATTACATACATCTTTATCATCTTACTCAAACACTCATGCACACAGCACACATACATTCCAGAACACCCCCAACCCATATCTTCTTTATTTTTTTCAACAGACCCTAAAGAATGGCTACCAAAAGACAACTCCGTAGAAAGCAACGCAAAATTAGAGCAAATGAAAATAAAGGTGTCCAACATAAGCATCCATCTCTAGCAGAATATGTAAAAAAAAGTTGAAACAAAACAGCTAATACAATCATTTAGTGAAACACAAGAAGTTTCAAGTACAACAACTTCGCTTCCTCTATCAAAATGTAAAACAAACCAAAAAACAATTAACAGAAAATCACCTATCAGTACAGATAAAACTACTTCTTCAAATTTTAATATAGTGCAAAGTAAGCATACCAAGAAAAGTATTTTAGCCAAAATATACCGTCACAAAGTCCTTCAAAATCTTATAAAAACAGGAGAGAAATCAGGTTCAAAGCTTAAAACCTATCGTAGGAAATTAATCTTAGAAGCATTGATGGACAGTGCAATTCTTCTCAAAAGAAATGTATTTATTTTACTGTTAAACAAAATGAAACCACTAACAAAACTAATAACTAAATTACAAAAAAGACTTCTCAATAAGCAAAATGTCAACAGAAAGAACTTCTTAAGTATCTGCGGAGGTGAATGGAATCACACTATGAGCACAGAACCATATTTTAATGAAGAAGCGTACAAACAAAAGCAAACTAATACAATTGCCATAAATAGCAGTGGTCGAGGTTATGAAAAAGTGAATAATACCATAATGGAACAAGAAGTACTCCTTACAAAAATATGCCCTGAAAACTTAGAATTACCCCTCCATTCAACTGAATCAGAACGTCTAGTGTACAAATGGCCATGCACGTCAATGTGTAACATTCCCAAACAATGTTTCAAATCTTTACACCAATTCCTCAATAAATATGTAAAAAGCAACGACAAAATCAAAATTAAAGTACTGCAAAATATAGATACCTGTCCAGTGCGCAAGTACACAGGACTACAAGGACATTCATTGGCCTGCATTACAGGACCTACTTGTAAAACCACTTTCCATGATATCAAAAGGATATCAACACATCATTCAACTATAAGAAATCTAGTCTATAAACTGTACTATGCTAAAAGTCCTGCTTTAGCACTAGCAAAGTTAAATAACATCCTTCTACATGGTACAGCAAAAGACCTACTTGAAGAAATTCACTATATCCAGAAAAAATATTTTGGAAGTGAAAGCCATTTACAGAATGAAATAGCTTTAAACCAATTAAGCAACAATTCTACACATGGCAACCTTTTGCTAAACACATACAAAAAAGAAATACTAACATTTAAAAGTACATCAGCTGAAGTACCAAACCATGTATGTGTATGTTGCCGTAGAATTTTTTATAAAAGTAACACAAAAACTGTGGACCTATCATACAAAATAGAAGACAATGAAGATTCTAAATGGTTTGAATTAGCTCTCTACCTTCTAGCAGAAAACAAATATGAAATAACTGAGCTTTTAATACTTTGCAGTTATTGCACTACAAAACTTGACAACAACCAAACTCCTTCACGTTCTATCACAAATAATTTGGAATTATACCCAGTACCAATACCTCTACAACAGCTTAATTTATATGAGAGCATCATAATTCAAACAGTACACCCATTTCAAGCAATAATACGCCTTCAACCAAAACAGCAAAATTACCTCCCTCTGAATTGGTAAAAGGCATTCGTGGAAAAGTAGTTTATTTACCATTAAATCTAAAAGAAAATGTGCATACTCTAGGAGTGCAACGTCCAATGCAGCAATCTTTAATTATATTAGTAAATGGAGTACCTACAAAAGACAAAAAAATATGGCAACAGCTGGTAGATTTATATAAAGTTAGACAAGCCTTCCAATATCTTAAAGAGAATAATGAATGTTACAAAGAAATTAATATTGAAGAAAACTTGAAAGATACAACTGAAATAATTCAAGAAACACAAGAAGCTGGTCAATTTGAGCTACTAGATCCTGCTACAATATCAAATACTTTAGACCAGTATACAATTCATCCTTTGCACTGTAATGACACCGTACAAGATGTACTGGAAACTTACCAAATGCGTCAAACAAAAGGATCGCCAATCAGTATATGGGAAAAAAGTATAGAAGCACGTGCTTTTCCTCTACTCTTTCCAACTGGCAAAGGAGGAAGATATAATGATAGACCTATTCAAATATCAGCTTCAGAATACCGCTCATTACGGATGTATTCTGAAGATCCCAGATTTAGACAAAATGTGGAATACATATTCCACCTACTCTTTGAAAGTGAACTAGAAACTTTATGTTACGGAGTTGCACACATATTAAAATCAGGATCACACTTTCAAAATATGACAGCTACACAATTATCAGAGAAAGTGCAACAAAAGGATGAGGTTTTACAATCAAATATTACAAATCTATTAGCAAATATGCGTGGTACTAAAGAGTACTGGTTTCAACGTCATGGAGATGTACGTTGTATGATCAGAAACCTTGGCCCACTCACTTGGTTTGTTACATTAAGTTGTGCAGAATATGCATGGGAAGATTTACATGATTTCCTACGCATATCAAATAAAAACAAAACAAACATAGATATTCTAACACCTGGAGAACTTTGTTCTTTGGATCCTATTAATGTTTCAAGATATTTTCACCATCGCTTCATTGCTATGCTACATTTTATTTGTAATAAAACTATTCCTCCCCTTGGAGAAGTGCAACACTTCTTTTGGAGAAAAGAATACCAAGCCAGAGGAGCACCACATATCCACATGCTTTTATGGATTAAAGATGCTCCTAAATTTGGTCAAAACAGTGATGCCACTGTTTTACAGTTTATTGAAAAATATGTCACTTGTCAAATTCCATCAGAAGCCACAAATAGTGATCTTTGTGCACAAATTTTACAATTTCAAAGACACAAATGTGGAAAATATTGTCGTCGCAAATACAAAAACAAAGGCAAATACTACACCAAATGCCGATTTGGTTTCCCTAGACCAGTAACAAATACAGGTCAAGTAAACAACCTCATGTCTTCAGTTAGACATACTGTTAAAGGAAAGTCACCTAAAAATACATATTACATGAAAAGAAAAGAAGAAGAAAAATATATCAATGATTATAATGCAATCATTGCCCACTTATGGAATGCAAACATAGATGTGCAGTACAGTGCAGACAATTCTACTGCAGTTGCACGATATGTCACAGCATACTTAACTAAAGCAGAAAAGACAGATCTCCAAGACCTCTGGAATGACCTGTCATCAGATAAAACAGTATCTCAGAAATTATACAGCTTGGGCATAAAAATGCTCACCCATAGAGAATGTGGATCTTATGAAGCAGCTGATCGTTTAACTGGTACTTCATTGTATGGTAAATCTGAAAATATAGTATGGCTAAGTCTTGGTCGAGCTAAATCTAGAGTTCTAAAATCATATGAAGATATGGAAACAATAGCCAAACATGATCCCAACAGCCAAGACATTTTAAAAAACAATTTATTGGACACATACTACCCAAACAGAAGTAATACTTTGGAAAACATGTGTCTATACAAAATAGCCCAAAACTACACATACAAAATTAATATGAAACCCGATGAAAAAAAAGGTAAATATAGAGTGACAGACTGTGAAGGCAGCTTAGTTAAACTCACTAAACCAAATTTAATTAATCATATCAAATTGTCATTGAAGACTCCTCAACATAAAGAAGTATATTAAATGTCCCTGCTACAACTCTTCAAACCATGGAGAAAAGAAGAACAATTACTAGATAACTATGACTCATATGAGGATGCTTTCAAAGCAAATGAAAGCACTATAACTGATGTAAACTTTACACAGTACAAAACAATGTTGCACAATGAACAGCAACACGAAGAAGAACTCCAAGCTCAACTAGATAAGGATACTCCTGACAGTAGTCAACCTTCTGTAACAGGAAGCCAAGAACCACTAATAACAAATGAGGCAGAATTAGCTATGATAGAAGTAGAAAACGCCATGAGTCAGTATGAAGATAAGGAAGACTTAACTATACTACAATCAAAACTAAACAATGAGCAAAGTAGCATTTTTCAAGAAGTAACAAAACAAATTGCACATGGTGTAAAACATGAAAATAAAGAATGTTCCTGCCATAATTATAAACCTATACTACTGTACGTCAGTGGTAAAGCTGGTTCTGGCAAAACATTCCTAATCAAAATCATTAGTAAGTTCCTTCAACAATTGACAAACAACAAACTGTCAGCTGTTGTCACTGCCCCCACAGGTCTAGCTGCCTACAACATAGGTGGTGTTACATTACACCGATTACTACTATTACCAGTAGAACACCAGAACAAATTACACTATTACAAACTTTCTGCAGAAGCTGCAATGGAATTACGCAGAGTATTGAAACAAATGAAAATGCTACTAATAGATGAAGTGAGCATGGACTCCAACCTGATGTTAGCTTAGATTCACCTCAGATTACAAGAAGTACTCAAAACAGACTATGAAGAGCTCTTTGCAGGAAAACACATTATTGTTTTTGGAGATCTGCTTCAATTAACACCAGTAAAAGGTGAACCTATTTTTAAAACATTAGGGCACAAACTCTGCCGTAAAACTGTTGGCAGCATTGGAAATGTCAACCTTTGGCAACATTTCCAATACAGAGAATTAACAGAAAACATGCGCCAATCTGCAGATCTAACTTATGCCAACATTTTAAAAAGTTTGAGAGTTGGTATACTTTCTAAAGAAGCAGAAGCAACATTGAAAACCTGGCGCATTAATGCACTTTATGGCGATAATGCATGTGCTACAGATGTTATGGAACAATTAGCCCACATAAATGGCAATAGTATGGCCTTAATGCCAACTCTTGCAAGCTGTTTCAAATTCAATGAAATCATGCTAAGTAAAGAAATGCAACCAATAATGGAAATTAGCGCCACAGACAAACTAGATGTACATGGTATGACACTACCCATGTGTGACCAAGCCACAACAAGACTAAATAATTTAGAAAAATCAATCTCAAACACAGCAGGCTTAGAAAAGATGTTAAAATTATCCTTGAAATTGCAGAGTAATGCTTAAACGTAAACTTGACGTGGACCAAGGACTAGTTAATGGAGCACTGGGTACAGTTGTTGGCTTTCAAACATACCCACGTGACAACAAAATTCAGTTTGTCAATATACTCTTTGACAAACATTCAGAAGTAAAACGGATAGGACGCTCAACAGCTAGATTCCTTCTCTTCAAAGATATGTATGTACGCAGAGAACAATTTTCTCTAACTCTTGCATACGCAGTCACAATTCATAAATCACAAGGTCTTACCCTAGACAAAGCAATGATAGATATTGGTAACACAGTCTTTAAAGAAGGAATGAGCTACGTAGCACTATCACGCTTATGTACACTTGACGGTCTATTTCTAATCAACTTTGATGCAAGTAAAGTAAACGCTGATATTCCTTGCATTTTAGAATATAATAGACTTCGCTCACTATACACTCCCCATCTAAACACATATTCTGTTCCACAAAAACTAAAACGTTGTAAAAGAAAACTAAATCAAACTGAAATGGAACAGGACGTCACTGCAAATCCTCCAAAGAGAGTAAAAGAAACTAATACTTCATCAAGTACCACAAACAAAAAAGAATCAATTAGAGAAAGTAAACCAGGTAATTCTTTAAAGAAGGAAGACAAACTCCAAAAAAAGCAGTTAGATACAGAACTAGATGGACCATTTAAATTCTCAAATATAGTTGGTGTAAGTTGCTATGCAAATGTAGCAATGAATATTCTATTTCAATTACCACCAATTGTTGACAACATTTACTCACACAGTACATACCCATTGTGTTTGCAAATGTTAGTACTTCACAGAAATGCAGCAAACAATCCTGACAACACATATAGTGTTTTTGGAATAAGACGACAATTGGACTACTGTGCTGGAATGGTGAAATTCACTGTAAACTCACAGGAAGATCCACAAGAATTTCTAATGTACTTACTACAAGTACTGGAAAACAAAAACATACCTATAAATGAAATCTTTCAGATTTCATACATGTGGAAACATACATGCACTCTCTGCAACAATGTGACACAAGAAGAAATCCCCAATGAACGCTTCATATATATATCAATACCAAATTGTGAATCCATTCCATTTCAGCAACTTGTACAAAATGCAAACCATGGTAGATTATGCTCTACCTGCAATTCAGATAATCGCTCCACGTTAGTAATACAAGCACATAGTAAATACGTAATACTAATGCTTCTACGTTACAATGCAGATGATACCAAAAACAACTGCAAGCTGACTGGATTCACACATGGCCAAATATCACTTGGTAAGAAAACCTTCACAACAATAGGTATAATCTACCACGCAGGAGCCACAACCAATTCAGGGCACTACACTGCATACATAAAAAAGAAATGTGGATGGTTTGAATGTAATGATAGTACCATTACTCTAAAGCAGAGATTACCAGCAAATCTTACAAACGCTTATTTGATGTTCTTAAAACCAAAATTTGATAAATAAACTGTATTTAAACCTTTAAGTAAATTTGTGTTACAAAAATATAAACTGTTAGAATACTCCAAAAGCTATCTAACTGCTCAAAGATTCTACAACAAATCAGATAAATGAATATCACTAAATTAGACCAAAAAATACACAGTTAGAATACGCCAATTGGTATCTAACTGTCCCAAAATTATAAATGTGTGTTAAAATAATATAAACTGTTAGAATACTCCAAAAGCTATCTAACAGCTCAAAGATTCTACAACAACTAATCAGATAAATGAATACCACTAAATTAGGCCAAAAAATACACAGTTAGAATACGCCAATTGGTATCTAACTGTCCCAAAATTTAACAATATCCAAATATGTAAATGAAAACCACTAAAATATATTAAAAAAATAGACAGTTAGAATACGCCAATTGGTATCTAACTGCTCCAAAATTTTATAATATCAAAACAAATGAAGAATCTGTTACTGTTCCAAAAAAATACAACAAAGCAAAGCATAAAGCATTAGCCAGAAACAACAACTGAACACTGAAAACAAACAAACTGTAGCATAACAGAAAAAGGGTTTTTTTTTAAATCCAACATGGATTTTTTTTTCTCCCACAGACCCAATGATTTTAGCAACAAATACAGAAACTGAGCAAATTGCACAGTACTCTGATTTGTACTCTACTAAATATGAGGGTCCTGGTCCAAATTTGGTGGAAATCCGTCCAGCGGTTTGGGCTGTAGACGCGAGCACATTTTTTTTCCCATTCACTCTATGGAGAGTGAGTATAATGTATACAAATATGAGCATATAGAGGGAAGGTAGAGTAATAAAAATAAAACTATGACAAAGTGCTGATAACCATAATGATTATCTTCATGCACAGAAAGGATTGCTCTCTTTCAAGCCTGTATCTTCCGCTATGTACATGTTTCATATATGATGTGACAGGACCCCAAGTCTACAAATATAGTACCTTTTCGATTTTTACTTCCTGACTGTTACTGTAGAAAACTATGTGGCTTCGATATGTCAGTAAAGGTTAAAAAGGGAGAGCCAGCCATGTGATGTCATCAGTTATGTCATCAATGACATTTGTGATGTCATATTTGATGTCCTGGGTGTTAGTGTTAGCAGTGCACGGTGGCGCGAGTTATGGTTGCTTATGTTACCATAACTGGCGAATTTCAAGGGTTTTTCGGTTTTACTTGGAACCATAACGTCCCTTTAACAAAGTTTTTTCACTGAATTTCATAGGTTTTTAGTAGCACAACTTAACCATAATATCCGTGACATGTAACATAGAACATACTAACCCCCTCGTAGTGATTTTCATGTCCGCGGACTACTGCCATGTCCGCGGACACATCGAAAATCTGAGCGTGGTGAATGTAAATTTAAATAGTGTGCCCCATTTCCCCTTTGAAGTTGGCTCTGAAAAGAGCCTTTTTTTTTTTACAGATGCTTGACAGACACCTGTTATTTTATATTTTTTTTCTTGTTTTTTTTTCTTACTTTACTCCTAAAATCTTCACATAACCTTCTCCAAAGCAACCCTTACATTCCAAAATAAAAAGGCATTTCCGGTAAAAGATAAACAAATGCCATCTTCTTTAAAATTAACAGCATTACTGGCATCAATATTCTTATTATTACAGAAGAACATACCAGCTCTAAGCATGAATGCACACATGCCTCGGTTGATGACACACCTAGCAATGTTTTGCTGAGGACAAAAAACTGAACTATTGCCCCATATTGCCCTAGGTAGTAATCCAGAAAAAATTACTTTCGCATTTGGAAGGATCTTCACTACGGCTTGGACCAAGCGTTCCAAATCAGCCAACAAAGTAGGGGCACTGACGTTGCCCAAATGGAAAGCACCATAGTGCAAAACTACCACATGCGGACTGTTCATCGTGGCCATATCCGCACAAACTTGTACAATTCCCTGTACATTGCAATCAGGCACAGTGCTCCACACCACCTCCACTCCTTTGACATCAAAGTTCTTTGCAACATGCCTGCATTCAGCGTACTGCTGTAAACCATGCACAAACATATCTCCGAGCACCAACACCTGACTTTCTCCACTTCTGCCATCTTCACCACACACAGTCTCTTTCAACACAAATCCACAACCTCGACATCTGATTGGCTGATCCGTACAGTCTTCTTTCCATGTTGGATTTCCTGGAAAAACCCGGATTTACCACGCCCTGTCCACGAACAGCCATTCCCTCATTGCATACAGCTAAGCAATCACACAATACGAATAACGTCCTCAGAACACCCCCATTTTGTGAATTCTCGAACATTTCAGGACAATTATCATTTCATTATTCTACATATTAACATTACAAATATTATACTTTTATCTTGTACTCTCCACACAATGCTATCTTTCTCCATTAGTAGCTCAGTATACTACATAGAATCCCATAATACAATGCTATTTATATCAATGCATCGATCAAAGCACTAATAATGGTATGATATTTATTGCAATATCCTTGACACTTTTTTCGGAACATTATAATAAAAATCCCTAGTACACAAATTCCATGAAAAGTACATACACATGTGATGTCATCAGTGATTTCATCAATGACATTTGCGATGTCATCTTTGATGTCCTGGGTGTTAGTCTTAGCAGTGCATGGTGTTGGCGCGAGTTATTTTTCATAGCTTACCATAACTTGCTATTTTCAGGGGTCTTTCGGCTGTACTTAGAACCATAACGTCCTTTAAACAAACTTTTTTTAATATCACACAAACAATATACTATGCTCGTTCACAGTGAAGGTCAGCTGCTTCCATTTTTTTCTCGGGCCCCGGAGAGGCTCACGAAGCAGACTATAAGGTTGTATTGTGTTTTGACCTTGACAGGCAGAGATTGTGATGAAAGACTTCTCTTGAAGGAGTGTTGCTAAAACGTAAGAGAAGATAAAGATGAAATTTCTGAAACTAAACCACTTTTACATATTATGTCACTATGCGAAAGATCGTTGGCACACGCAGAGTTGTATTTTGGGACTGCACCACTCGTAGACAATGGAAATTGCAATTGTACTGTAAGTAACCCTTTAGATTACTTTATACCAAATATAATTACAATAGCGTAGCATTAAAGGCCGCTGAAGTTGAACATGTTCGTTGAAAGTGGCATAATGTTTTCTACCGTGCACTATCACCGCCGAATTGATCCCCTGTCGTTTAGAGGGCTCTGAAAAAGGCAGACGACACAGAGTGGGTTAATATAAATAATTTAACCGGTCTATAGGCGGTCAAGCGCTCTACTCGCTGTGCCACTTCACTGTATCCTGTCAAGTGGCACAGCGAGTACAGCGCTCGCTTTGACATCCGTGCACAGCTTGCTAACGCAAGTTCGAATCCCGGCAAGGCGAAACTCAGCCTTTCATCCTTCCGTGGTCGATAAATGAGCACCACACACTGTGGTTAATAATAAGCACTGCTTACATACCTCACAGTTCTTAGCGCTATATGAATGGGAAAATATTATTATTTTATTATTAACATACTCTGTTGCACTATCTTCGATAGCAAATAGTTTCACGCCCTAATAAATAAAATGATGATTTTTAATGAAGATCGGCTGGTGAGACTAATTTATGTTTTTTAAAACAGGTACGTGGCCCCGTTTTGTCTATGTCACGATTTACAGACTCCAGCGGATGGGGTCTTCAACTGCCAGGTGCAAGTCCAAATATGCAACTTCATGACCCTCACCATTTTATGGGACAATCGCCAAGGACCAATATGCCCTTACGCAGTACTAGCGGCTACAAACAACATACCAACCAATATGGTGGTCTAATGGCTCGTTGTTGGAGCAACCTTCCGATTATCAGAGAGACCATTTACTGCTTTTATCATAAACCAACAGCCTATCTACCGCAAAGGAACAACGCGTGGCTCCAAATAAACTTTTGCTGATCGACAGCAGAGACAATAGCAAATCGCTGAATATTCACTAAACATTTCATGTGAAATAAATGTGCTTTACCAAATGTACAATCCTGCTGTTTACTTTTAAACCACAGTTTCATATTCCGAATTGTGGCACACTGAGTTGTAACCTGATCTGACACTCTCTGTACCGCAAAGGAACATTGCGTGTCTCAACATGAATTTTGCGGATCGACAACAAAGACAAATGCAAATTGCTGAATATTCTCTAAACATTTGATGTCAAATAAATG
This sequence comes from Ambystoma mexicanum, assembly GCF_040938575.1. NCBI lineage: Eukaryota > Metazoa > Chordata > Amphibia > Caudata > Ambystomatidae > Ambystoma > Ambystoma mexicanum. The sequence goes on from NC_090924.1 coordinate 1,048,245,808, forward strand.
TACTTTACAACATTTACAATCTTGCTCTTTGCTTTTAAATCACAGTTTCATATTCTGAATTGTGGCGCGCTGTGTTGTGACATAATGTGTGTTGTCTTCCGGGTTCTGTGTAAAGTCGCGTAGTACTGGAGACGACTGGGCGCGTTTCATTACGCACCCTGTAACGTCACAGAGAAAGGCGGGGAATATGAATGCTTTTATAATATCAGGCTTAGTGGCGGGAGATATGATTTAGTGTCGCAAAAGCAAGTCAGCCAGGTCAATAGCGCCAGTCATAGGATTATCACATAATGTTGACGCACACCAGCCGGATTTATCGTTTCTTTAGTGGACAAAATGTCGGTTGATGCCCCTAGGAAATTGTACTATTAGCGAACAAAAGGAGTGCTCTTAAAACACTTTCACCCTGACAACGAACAATACAAACAACGTTCTCAGAACACCCCCATTTTGTGTAATTGCAACCATTTCGGGACACTGCGAGTGTTCTTAGAACACATTCAACTAGACAGATTACAATACGGACAGCGTCCTGAGGACACCCCCAGTTTGTGTATTTACGAACAATTAAGTACACCTCGAGTGTTCATAGCCCATTTTTACCTTCCTTGCGAACAAAAATGACACATACTCCGTCCTCTAAACACCCCACCATTTAGTTTATTTACAAAATGTCAGAACAGCCGTGTTCTCCGCGGACAAATCGAACGCAACAAAAAGGTCTAGCACATAAAAAAAAACAAAGCATTGAACCTATCTCATACTCCCCAACCCTCCCCAAACACTCTTACACACCAACACACGGCACTAAATACAATTTTTTATCCACGTTTCACTGCGCTGTACGCGGTCGACTGCGAATACAAGATGGCGGGCGCCACAGAATATCTGACGCGCTCCACGCCCCTCTTCGTCCAATCAGCGAACACGTCGCATGTCCGCGGACATGATGCAAGCCCATGGGCCAATCGGGGTGCTGTCCGCGGAGGGAACAGGGAAGTCCGTCCGTGAAGCGAACGCAGATATCACTAATTTTTTTGCCTTACATTTTGGTCATTTTTAAAAAAACTACTGGACAGATTTACACCAAATTTACAAAAGAACGCTTTTGGGACCAGGCCGCCGCTCCTGCCGCAAATTTGGTGTAAATCCGTCCAGCGGTTCGGGCTGTAGCCGTGCGCAAAGTTTTTTCCCATTCAGTCTATGGGAAAAAAACGTTTTGGGACCCCCCCTATAACTTTTCCCCCCCTGGACGAATCCTCACCAAACTTTGCAAAATAATTCAGAGTGGCCCAACTACTTTTTTTGCAAAGTTTGGTGAGGATCCGTCCAGGGAGAGCGAAGTTATAAGCCACCCAAAAAGTGCTCTTCCTATGGAAACAGCAACTTAACCATAACTACATGGCCACTACCGTGGCCATGTAATATATATATATATATATATATATGTATATATTGTTAGGTTCATTAGTAGGTTTGCTTTTGTTAATACTTTTTTCTTGTTTTCAGTTTCTGGAAAAGGGGCCTTGCTTTTTTTAGTGCTCGCAGGTTCAGTTTTGTTGAGTAACGTTACTATCAGTTTTGTTTTAATGTTTTGTATAAGTTGCTTTAGAGGTGGATGACTATATTTCTTGCTTTTATTCTCATCTGTTTTATTTTTAGTTTTCTATGGAGTTGCTTTTTAGTAGGCACTCTGTTGTGTCTGCTGGAAAAAATGAAAGTTTAGATGTGAAAGTTGTGGAAAGTATATGGATGTATTTTTTTGTTCTTGTGCATCAGTCAACTTTTGACTTCTTACAAACTACAAAAAATCATCAGTACAATAGAAAAAATATAAATAAAACACAAAACTGAATTAGCATTCTTAGTATATATAACTAACAAAGCTTCACAATTTCATGAGATTTGATCAAGTAAATTTGCATATCAACATCTAGCAAAATATAATAGTCCATACCCAGATCTCCTTTTTAGGGTGAAAGCTATAATCATTCCACTTATTTTGCATAATTCAATTTCCTTTAAAAACCTCAACACTTCCAATGTAAAGAATGTTTCTTTCCCTTCCCATAAACAATGTCAAAATTCCTCTGGTGACAACCAATGTATATCATGAACAAAATGTGAGAAGTGATTAGTTCTCTGTCCAAAATTACCAGGACATACCATCAATAAGTGTTTCACATTTTGTTTCACCTTTAAATCACACTGATTACAAACACCTTCAATTTGAGATCCCTTATTTCTTATCCTGAGCAGACCCCCAATTAACTAAAGCTGGGCAGAGGTGGACAGTCTCAGCAGTCCAAGTCTTTCTACTGCTACTTTTCGTGAGAGGCGGAGCTTTAATATCATCACCCGCAACGCGGAGCGTTTGCGGTGGAGGGCTGGGCAGAGGTGGACAGTCTAAGGAGCCTGAGTCATTCTACTGCTACTTTTCATGAGAGGTGAAGCATTTAAATCATCACCCACAAAGTGGAGTGTTCGCGGTGCAGAGCTGGGCAGAGGTGGACAGTCTAAGCAGTCCAAGCAGCCAGCACCAGGGTAGGCGTATAACGCCGACTTTCGAATCTTATCTGCTGTTCAACCTCCGAGGAAACTGACATGGATGCTGCCACTTCAAATGTACAGCCTGTAACAACTGATCAGCTGTTAGAAGCGGTGGAGGAGAGCATCACAGGTGGCAGCGAGCAAGCTAACGTAAGAGCTGCAAGCTCACTTGGATGCCGCAATATTGAACTTGCTATAGACCTTACCGAAGCTGATGAAATCAGAATCGCTTCAGAAAGAGTTACAAATAACATGCATATCCTGCCACACTTGAATCTGCATGGCCCGCCTCCTTGATATTACTCCCCTCCCACTGCCTCTCTTAACGTGGTGGTGGCTATTGTGGCATGCACAGAGACATACATTAACATATTGCAGACCGATCAGTTGATGAAGAAGTGTAAAGCTAACATAGTCCACAGAGGGGGAGCAAGGACAACAGCGGGCCAACACTATCACAGCCGAATAAGAGGCAGGAGTTAAGTCTCCCAAATCGAAAATGACAGCAGGGGAGGGTGGGGTAGAAGTCTTGGGAGGTGCTCCTAACTTGGCAATTCCATCTCATCTGAGGGAACAAGATGGTTTGCGAGGAATTATTGCGGAGCTCAAGTCATTCACTGCAACTGTAACTGTGGCAGCCGCCTGCGAATTAACCAGCTCACACAAGACGTTACTTAGCTCACGGAAACATTCATTGGCGAGCAGCAACATCATTCAACCGAAGCCCCAGCACCTATGGAGGTCAGAGACACTTTCATGTGTGCCTACAAGAACTCACAAATTCCATACCTTCAGGAAAGAAAGCACAACACAAATTACAATGACCAATGTGGAGTTGAAATTCAACCTAAGCAGCCGAACATTTCGAAGCCTATGGACAACGCCCCCTGTCTGGGAAGGTTTTCTCCTACCCAAATATAACTTGGAGACGTACAGAAGTGTTGGGAACTTGGGAACCAGATCCGCAACCAAAACTCTTTGGAAAGGCTCACAACAGTTTCGACTTTGAGATCTCCGACCAACTTTTGTTGCAAACCTCATCAGTAGAGGAGGAGGGGGGTGAGTATGACCAGTATGACCAGCCCCACATAATGGAAGTCATCAAGAAAAGCAAACCAAATTTAAAAACAGTGCATTTGAAAGGGAACGAGTCAAGGCCTCACCCTATAATTCAGAACCAGAGCATCATCCCACAAAACGACAACATTTTAGTTCCTACAGCTCATTTCAGCGAGAGACATACTTCACCAAAAGAATCTCTAAAAAAAGGTAACAAAAACCAATCAAACACTGACACAAAAGAGACACAAAGAGTTGAAACAACCCTAGAAGGTTTGAGAGTAGGGACCCTAAACAGTTCAGGAAAAGAATTGGAAGTTTTTATGATCTCGACATTGACTTCTATATTAGCACATTTCATGACATTTTATAAACAAATTGGAGATCAGCTAAAAGATCAAACAACGGTGCTTGCCATGTTGCATTCAAAGATGCTCTACGTTGAGGGTTTTGTTACCGGAATACAAGAATATCTGGATACCAGCACAGCAAAGGTGGGGAGATTGGGAGACCAAGACAAGCCGGTCTTACAGATTATCCTACAAAGAATGATCTCATCAGACGACAGTCTAATTTTGAACAGAGCAAATGTAATCAGGCTGTTCCATCATCCACCCGCTCTCAGATTGCTGACGAAGGATGACCGGGTTACCATCGAATTCCCGGAAGACGATAGAACAGACATAGTGAATATTCACCTATCCAGTTTACTCATTAAGCATCTACTACTAGAAGCACGGAGATTGAGATCCATGGGCTTCGATCTAACTGACCATAAAGAAGTGGTGTCAAACATCTGGGATGTAGCGAGACCCAAGCAGGACCCAACAAGACCATGGGGCGAGAAACGGAGTATTGATCATAAAAATGAGCGCTTCTATCCCAGTGATACAGCGGCTCACTTAAGAAGGGGGAGGGAGCCGCCCACAGTCTGCCCCAAAGGTGTGGTGAAACCAAAGTCCGTGGACAAGGGTTCTGAAGAAAACTGGAAATGGCTTGCAGGACTATTAGCCCTGAAAATGAATAAGACATAGAGTCAACAATCACACAACAAAATCCCTCTAACACTGGCAAGTTGGAACACACAGGGGTTTGATCAGCTATTACCTATTTCTTAGAAAACATCTATTAAAGAAGAAATATGACATCATCTGTCTACAAGAGACATGGTTGAGAGACCCGCCAATTATAGAGGGATACATCGTTCATCTTAATCCAGCACTTAAAGGTACTAGAGGTAGACCTATGTCTGGCCTCTTAATAGTGACCAAGAACATCAGACACTATGAGACTCTGGAAACAAGCAACCCCAACCATTATATTCAATCGGTGATCAGTAGGATTTCTGTAAGTCCTGACAAAGAACCAATGATACTAGTCGTCACAAATCTCTATTGCAATCCCGTAAACAAAGAATTAGAAGACCTACCAGATCAGGTCATGTAATGAGTGGACACCCAGAGGGAAAAGTGGAAAGATCCTTACTTTATCCTCTGTGGAGATTTGAACGCTCACTGTTGGAACAATGATGGCTAGGATGCGGACGAAGATCCCTTCAAAACAACAGCCGCAAGGAAAAGGGGCATACAATGGAGAAGAGCTGTTGCGTCAAGGAACATACAAATTCTGACAGACAACAGCAGGGGAGCCATGCCTGGAAAGCTAACATGGAGAGGGAAGCAGGGGGGCAAGATAATAGATTATGAGGCCGATTCAATGAATTAATGTGCGCTGAAAATTCCAGGGCAAGCGTGGGAAAGCGTGCGAATCGCAGCGCAAGTGCAAAAATTGCAGTGAAACCCGCGCACAGCGATCCATGGAAGTCTGTGCGCGTGTAAATCCATCGATGTGCGCTAAAATCCTGCATGGCACACGCTGGCGCACACGTCTTCAAACAGCATGCGCTATGTGCACAGCGAAAGCACACATAGCGAAGAGCACACAACAAAAGTAGGCATAACACGGGGCATAACACGCGGAATGGGGAACAACACATGAAAATGTGGGCGTCACGGGGGAGGTACAGGAGGAAAATGCACGGAACACCCACATGCGCGCCTACAACTCATATTCATGGAATCGAACGGGGCTAACGCGTGCGCCAAAAAAGATGCGCTAATCCAGAAACACGTACGCCAGCAAGAAGTAGGCGTACGTGGACCCGCGCAGCATAAAAGTGTGTGCAACCAACAAACAAGCTCAGACGCCAAGATGAATATACCGTTCCTCGCAGTAGTGGTCGTGGGATACCGCAGGAGGAGGAGGAGGAGGATAGTGTGGCCCAGAATTTTTACACCCAGAACCAGCCTTTTTGGGATGCCTGATGACCAGGTGTATGGGAGGTACAGGTTTCCACCTCACATAATACTCAACCTGGTGAGTGAGTGGGAGGATGACCTCACATCACCCACCCTGTGCTCCCAAGCACTGAGCCCCTTGGAAAAGGTGCTCAATGTACTGCACTTTTTGGCCACCGGATCATTTCAGCAGACAAGTGCCATAGTGGGGGGGGTGGTCACAGGCCACGCAGTCACGCTGCCTACACCAGGTCTTGGCCATCATGACTGCACGCCCATCAGTCCGCAGGCACATATACCTGCCCAGAACACCTGCAGAAAGGCAGGCTGTCATCCAGGATTTTTACGGGGTGGCACACATCCCCAAAGTGCTAGGTGCCATTGACTGCACCCATGGGGCTCTACGTCCTCCCAGGGCAACTGAGCACATCTACAGAAACTGCAAGAACTGGCATTACATCAACGTGCAGGTAATATGTGATGCCAAGGGAATCATCACCTCAGTATATGCCAACTATCCAGGGTCCACCCATGACAGTTTCATTTACAGAATGTCAACCCTAAACCGGGACCTAGAAGCTGGGTGGCATGGAGATACATGGCTGCTTGGTGAGTATAAATGCCCCTGCACATGCATGCATGTCAGATACTGAGTAATGTCACAACCCCACTAATGGTACCCATCATCACCTCCCCATGGGACAGTGCCTACCCTCTGAGCACCCACATGATGACACCAATTTGGACCCCCACCACACCACCCGAGGTAAGATACAACACAGCCCATATTGCAACCCGGGGCATAGTGGAGCGCACATGCAGAGTGCTCAAGTCATGCTTTTGCTCCCTTGACTGCATGCATGTCAGATACTGAGTAATGTCACAACCCACTAATGGTACCCATCATCACCTCCCCAGGGGACAGTGCGTACCCACTGAGCACCCACATGATGACACCAATTTGGAACCCCACCACACCACCCGAGGTAAGATACAACACAGCCCATATTGCAACCCAGGGCATAGTGGAGCGCACATTCAGAGTGCTCAAGTCATGCTTTTGTTCCTTTGACCGCTCTGGTGGACAGCTGCTATACACGCCCCCAGTAGTGTGCAGGATCATAGTGGCAGCATGTGACTGCACAACGTTGCAACACGCCGGGGCCTGCCCATGGACATGGTGGTGCCCCCACATCCCCAACCACAAGCACGCCTGCTGCGCATGGGAGGGGAAAGGGCACGTGGTGATGCAGCCCGTACGCAGCTGGTGGCTAATTACTTCACCTAAAATCACACCCCTGTGGAGTGCACACAGCTCTGGCACATAACAGCTGACAATCAATGATGATGACATAAGGGACAGTCAACTGTCACAACCATACCAGCCTGAGATTGGTCACCTCGAATTGTTACATTGTGTGCATCCCTACCTGCCGAAAGAGAACCAATGCTGTGTCACAAAAAAATCACACATTTATGCTGCATGAATGACTACCCCCTTGCAAAATAAAACATGAATAGCGCCATGTCACCCAACCCCTCCCCAGCTCCGCCACCCAACACACCATGGCAGGTCATGCAATGTGAAAGCAAACAAAGCAGTGCACAAGACGTGACACAAGTGTCACAAAGTGCACTGTCCCAAATGGAAACTGCCCACAGACAATATGCTCCCAATAATCAATAACAGCACACATGAACAAATACTTACCACCAACACAATACAGCAACACACCATGAAACATTGCAAAAACATGACAGTACTAAGTCAAAGTATTGGTAGTCTTACAACCTGAATAAGCCAGCACATCGACCCCTTCCAACTGTAGAGTGTTGCTGTCACGCAAATGTGTCAGTGTACTGCATACAACATGAACTCCATCTGCAAAGGAGACGGCCTTGTGAAGACATGAGGAAGGAACCTGCAAATTAGGAGGAAGACATGTATGCACAAGCACATATCAATACACCATGCAGTGTACAATACAACAACAATACCCACTAGGGATGTACACACAGTATTAACTACAGACTGCCCACACAGCTCATGGCAACCCAATGTCACTGTGTAAGTCACTGTCACTTGGTCACACCCTTTGCAAGCCCATGGAAACGGGAAGCAGGAGGGGTGTGTGTGTCACGAACCCAAGCAGCTAACCCAAACTAAGGACAAGCCTGCATGTGCCAAGCCGGAATACAGTGGATGCCCACGGGAGCCACACAAGGCAACACACTGTAAAAAAAAACAAAAATAAAAAGACAAATGGCCATGTGGGGGCCAGGGGGAGGCCACCCAGGAGGTTCGAGGACAGGGTGCACACCAACACCCACCTGCGTGGATGTTGTGAAAAAAAAAATACCTCCATGGGCTCATGGCCTGCACGGCTATGCCATTGTGGGAGAACTGCTGTTGCTCTCTTCACCCTTTGCTGCTGCATCAGGAGGTGGTGGCACTATGGGAGGCAGCCCACGCAAAGCCCTGGTATGGTCCTCTATGGCAGCAAGCATGCGGGTCTGGAAGGTCTGATTCTGGAGGATTAAAGTGTGGAGATCCCCATGCAGCACGTCACGGGTTGCCTGCACTTCTGCATGCATGGGCTCGTGGGATGCCCGGATCTCCTCATGTGTTGCCTGCAGCTCAGCTGAGAGCGAACGTGCGAGCTGCTCCAGCTGCTGTTCTGCCCTAACATTTCGGGAAGCCTCAAGTTCAAGCAGACTCTGCCTCAGGTTATGGAGTTCCATCCTCAGGGCTTCCCTGTGGCCCTGTGACTCTATTGATATGGATTTGCGCAGAGTCTCCAGTGCCGCCCGTCGGTCCCTGTTGGACGCCAACATGTCTTCCCGGTGTGATTGGCAAATGGAGTCTGTGCCTGCTGTTGTTGCTCCATCTGCCTTTCAGGGGGGATAATGGAAGTGGCCACCCTCTCCATTGCCTGAGCCATCATTTCTACTGATGCTGCCTGTTGGGTTGCCATACCGTACCTGGAGTTTTCCCATACAGTATTGCCTGGTGGCGCACGGCCACTGCGTCAGCGGGCACCACACCTGTTTGGGGTAAGGCGATCTGCACCTTGCTGTGCTGGCACTGCCTGAGGCTGCAGGACTGCATTCCCCCTCTGATCTGCTGGCCCAGGAACAGGATCAGATGCTGTGGAGTGTGACCCTGCATCCGTAACCGCCAAAGGCGGACCTACCAACACTGACATCCCCATAGAGGGTTCTACCTCTGGTCCAGGTGGGTTGGACAGAACAGAATCCCTGCCAGAAGCACTGCCCTGCGACAGCACATAAGTCTCATCATCCGACTCAGCACCTGAATAGAGGTCTGGGGAGCTGCACTCAGATGCACCCCTCGACAGTATGGTCTGCAGTACCAAAGTGTTTTCATCCACCACCACACCACGTCCCCCACAAGTGCCTGGTCGTGGCTGAGAATCCTCCTCGGTCTGCACCATCTCCTGAACCTCACCAGCATCAAGTGCGTCGTCACCTGCAAAAACATGAAACACAAGAAATGAAAACAGGCATGAGCACTATAGCACACACATAGGCGTGACAAGACAGAGATCCTGTACATGGTTAACATGTCCCACATGACCATAAGCCTGGCATGCATGCACTGTCAATGATTCTGAAGGGGAGTCAGAAAGGCAGACAATGAGGACACCAAGATGGAAAAGCAACACATTGCAGCATGTCGTGTAGCACTGGCATCACACATCAGCCTGTGAGTGGCATGACCAATACACATACATGACACATGCCAGCACACAGATGTCATGTAGCATAGCCATGGTAAATTAGACAACTACAGCGATATGTCAGTGAATGAGTACTGTCACACATCCATGTCACATGGACATGATGAGAAGATTAATGGTTGGTCACTTCAACATGACAGGAAACAACTATCATGTTCCACATGCAAACAGGCCCTAAAAATAAATTTCAGCAGGCCAATACTCCCTCGCGCTGAATGGTTTAAACATTCACATAACCAGGTAACTAAAATGGCACAATGTGGGGTGTAAACAATGACAAAAGCATGTCACATATGTGGCATTAAGGATGAAAAAAGCATATGAAAAATGGGATAATCTAAACAATCAGCCTGAATGAACACAGAAAAAAATCAGAATAATGTTGTTGCAAGATGATAGTTCAAGTGCACAGGAGTAATGTGGGGCTAATTTGCTACTGTGGGCAGAAGGGATACTGTCATACCCAAATCAAAGGCACATGAATGTATCGGAGGAAGCACATGGGTGACCCATAACACTCAGGAGTAGTCACCCTCACCTGGTACTCAATCAGAAGCTGTCACCCAAACAAAATACACATGGATTACACACACATGCATGGGCACTCACCGGACAATGCCTAGTAATCAGGTAGCTCTCCCACGCCTTGGATCTGTACCTCTGTGATGAAGGTCCCAGCAACAGACTCATGTTCAGTGAGTTTGTTGTTCTCTGGTGGAGACCCACCGCCAGTCACCAGAGTAGCGGCATGATTTGAGGCCAGCTTGTTCTTTGCTCTGCGTTTCAGGTAATTCCACCGCTTGTAGCAATCATCAGCTGTGCGCCTCACAAATCCAAGGGCATTTATGCGGTCCGCGATGGTCTGCCAGTGTGCCCTACGTTGACCAGGTGTGGTCTTGCACCCTGCAGTCACCACCATTTCGCAGCTATGTGCCGACACATAGGTCACAAGTGCATCAAGTTCGGGGTCATTAAAGCTAGGCTTCCTTGACATGCCGGACTATGTAGCCGTGTCTGGAGTCTCAGCCTGTAGTGCCAGAGCACCCTTCTTCCTCTTTTTCAAAGGTGGAGCAGAGCCTGAGTGGCTTGTGCCGCTCTGGTCAGTACGGGCAGAAGCGCTGGTGGACTGGGTACTGGGAGTGTGCGAAGGCACAATGACCATAGGTCTTGGTTCAGGCATTGGCTGAAGTTTGATGTTGGCAGGGGCAACATCAGTTTGATGGACCAGGACCGACACTGTCCCGGCTGGGAGACTCAGAGCTGGGGTGGATAGAGCTGCAGCTGCCCCTGCAGCCTCCCCACCCTGCCTACTTGGGGCAGCAGATGACATCACTGCTCCAGATCCACGTGGCCTGGTGACACCAACTTGCACCGGTACACGTGGCTTAGACTAGCTGACCTGGAAGTCAGCCTGGGAGTCATCCTGTGCCGGGTCAGGTGCTACAATGGGCTGGTCCAACAAGGGCTGAGCTGGGATGGTGTCAGCCACGTTTCCCTCAACCATGGGGGGGACCATGGGTGTCCCTGATTGGTCCTCCACACATGTGGTCTAGGGGCTCCCTGCAAACCTGGCCACGACCCCTACCGCACTCATCACGCCCACCATGCCCACCTTTTGGAGGTCGGCCACCTTTGCCTCCCTTACTGCTTGGTCGCCTCCCAACCATGGCACTGATGTTGTTGTGCGTATGGTAGTTGCAGTAAAACAATTGTCCTGGGCAATTGGGGGTGAAGGGGGTAGGGTAATAGATGGAATTTGTACCCTAGTGCTCTAGCAAGGCTGTCTGTGACCCCTGGGGGAAGATGACGGGTCACGCAATGCAAAGGCACCCGAAAACAAAAAGTAACGTGCACGCAACCCTTCGTAGACCACGTGCGTGGAAAAATGAACCCGCACTACGCTGTGGCACCCAGAAACACAAAAATAATCATACATGTGTTACACGCAGCCTACAATGACCTCTGAAGGGGTACGCGACACACGGGGCAAGCACAGTTGGTAAATGCATGCGCGACTCACTGTCTGCCTGGAAAAAGGACGTGAAAAAAACGCGCTTGTGCGCGTTGGCAATAACCCCGCCAAAAGAAGATTTGTACGCTGTCTGAGGAGACAGGACAAAAGAAGAAGTGAACGCTGTTTGAGGAAACAGGCCCAAAAAAAAATGAACGCTGTCAGAGGTGACAGGGAGTACGAACTTGAAATGCTGTGAAGTAATCGCGTGTGAACCGACAAGAAGTACAGAATTCACCCACTCGCTCTCCACGAAAAGCAGGTACAAGGAAATGGGGTCCTACACGTACCTTTTAAAGCGGCCCACACGTACAGCGTCACTTACGCATGTACACACGTAGGCCCTTTCCTCGGATTACACGCATTCACATGCGGGCGTGCAGTTTTTGGACGTGTACGATGAACATGCACCCGTGTTGATGGAAATGCCCGCGTGCATCACGTCACTTACGCGCGTAGGCCCTTTCCTCGGATTACACGCATTCACACGCGGACGTGCAGTTTTTCATGCACGCTGAACCACTATGCCCACGTCACGAGGGAAACGCCGGCGCGAGTCGCGTCACAGAAGCGCTTATGTGCAAAGGGCCTTTCCTCGAATTACACGCAGATGTGCAAGATTTTCACGTGCCAAATCACTCTGTATCAAGCTGGCCACGCAACAACACACGGAAGACCACGCTCCTGCCCAGAAGGCCGAATTACTGCCCCCCAGCGCCCCGAGCACACTCCCACCTGCCATCTGCTGCTGCCTGCCTGCTGCTGCCCACGTGCCCTGTTATTTTCTGCCTACACATCATCCATCTGCAGGGGTGCAGTTGTTGTGACCACCCCTGCTGGAACTGAAGACTCCCGACTGGGATACCATCGCTCCACAGCCCAGCCCCAGGACCCAGTTGCCCACCCACACCTGCCTCTGGGGTTGCCATGTCGGGCACACCACCATCTGGCACCACTGGCAACCCCCAGCCAGAGAGGCAGAGGGCCACCAGCTTCAGTGCCAGGGAAGTTGGTGTCCTGGGGCAGTATGATGCCCTCTTTGGAAGTTCTTGCGCCGACTATGAAGGACGGACCAGGATCTGGATGGACATCGTGACTGCCATCAACGAGGAGGGGGTGGCAGTCCACGACTTCAAACATGTCAAGAAGCGCTGGGAGGACTTCAGGTCCAGGAACCTCGACAAGGCCCGGCGCCTCTTGAAGGCAGCGGATGCCAAGGGGCGCCGGGGCCACCTGTCCGACCAACAAATGAGGGTCCTGGAACGCATATGCCCAGTGCTCCACATCCAGGTCCTTGAGAGGCAGACTCATCTGGAGTCGAGCGGTAAGTGTACATGCATACTGATTGGACGCTGTGCGTGTAGTGGTGTGCCAGTAGTGTGCAGGTTGCACATGTGTTTTTGTAGGGCCATGTATGGATGTGTATGTACAGGGGCGTGAGGCTGACACATGCGAGTCCTCTCATGTGTGAGACACATGGATGGTGTATGTGTGGGTAAGCATGCAGGCCAAATGCAGATGTGGGAGCACACATGTTTGAATTACTGTGTATGTACGTTGGCATGGTTGTGGTGTCACACATGGATGTTTGTTCCAGCTGCATGTATCTGCACTGTGTACATGTGCATGTGTGTGTATTTGACAAGTGTGCAACTGTGATGCAACATGGATGCATGTGGCACTGACATGTAGAAGGCTGAATGCCAGATGTGACATGGATGGCGATCTCATCACTCTGACAGTTGGTGGACATGCACACATGCATTTAAGTGTGTTGTTGTGTGTGTGCATGTCTTGTGTTTTGTGTACTACCCGTGTTGCAAGTGACATCAGGCTCACCATCGGATGCTGATGCTGTTGTATGTATATGGATGGTGCTGCCTGGTGCAATATTGCTGTGGAATAGCTCATGTGGGTGAGTAGAAATTACATGTGTGTCAGGGAGTGTGATGCCATGTCTGAAGTTTGACACTGCCACTCATGTACAACTGTCATGTGTGTATCAGTCCATTGTACAGTGCCCTGATGCCTGTGTTCTATCTCTCCCTGTCTGCAGCGGCAACTGATGAAGAGGGCGGAGAGGGTGCTGTGGAGCAAAGCGCAGAGATCGCACCACCAGCCGGAGACGCAAGGCCCGGCTCCCCTCCCAGATTGTCATCTGTTCTGGGAGTGAGGAGTCTGGTGCTGCGTCCCAGGCCGCAGCTGCCGAGGGAAGGTCCAAAAGGCAAAGGTTGGAGATGGACTCCTCGGCAGCAGAAGGGGCAGCTGAGACCCCACAGGGTCCGACGGAGGAAGATGGCATGGAGTCATCCAGGTTGGTGGGGGGTTTGGAGGAGGAGGCCGTGGAAGGGACACACATGGGGTCTGGAGGTGGGGATTCCAGTGGTGCCAGTGGTGCAGTGCAGGGGCATGGACAGGAGGCAGCACAGGCCGCCGCGGAGGTGCCTGTGTGTAATCCTGTCCCTGATCCTGTGACTGCATCATCCGGCACCAGCAGGGATGCCTATGTCCAGACCCGTTTTCAGGGAGGGGATGGGCGCACAACAACTGGCCTTTCTCTCCCTGCAGATGTGGCTATCCGGGACCGTGTTGACCCTGTCCTGGCTGGGATAGCGTTGCATCAACAGGGCGTGCGAGTTGACCTGCAGTGTTTTCGTGAAGACATTGCATGTCATCTCGGATGCCTCTTTGACCGCGTTGACCTACTGGGGCGGGTCACCAGTGCTGGATTCCTCCATGTGCTGGACCTTCTTGCGACCCCCTCCTCACCTGAACCCCCTACGTGCCAGTCATCCTCCATGCCATCTTCCCACCCATGTATCACCTGGGTACCCTGTGGAGCTGCCTCTGACCCAGTGGCCAGGCTGGTAGAGGACACATCCCTGCCACAGTCGGGAGTCAGACATCCAGTAGGGGCCACCACGACAACTGCACCCCAGCCTGAGGAGGATGTGCAGGCAGCAAGAGCCAGGGCGCAGGCAGAGGCACAGCAGCAGCATCAACATGGTGGGAGCAATGATGGCTCGGGGCCTTCAACATCGAGGGGAAGGCATCGGCCAGAGGGCAGGAGGACCCAGGATTGGAAGTGTCTTCCGTGTGGCAGCGGTTGGGCCACGCCATAGATGCGGAGTGGAAGAGACAATGGTCAGGGCGGAGAACTCCATGCGGAGGGCACTGAGGAGGGCCGAGTACCTCGAGGCAATTCGCAGGGAGTTGGAGGCCAACATGTCATCGTCCCTGCGAACCCTCGGGGCCATGGAAGAGGACCGCCTCCAGGACATTGAGCAGGAGTTTGATGATGCCCTGGCCCGGGACATCCAAAAGTGAGCCGTCTGACTAGCCCGCTGCCATTGTAAATAGTTAGTTAGTTAGTGTTAGGTTTCATTTTGGTTTTAAACATTTTTTGGGGCGCTTGGACAATACCCCACATTTTTGTATATAGTTCTCTATTAGTTAGTGTATTTTTGTAGGTTTCATTTGGACAGTTGGGCTCATGGACCCAGGAATTCATCCTTGTAAATAGTTGGAGTTTGGATTTGTCGGCATTTTCTTTTTTGATTTTTCCATGGAGCAATGGATTTTACTTTTTCATTTCTGTTTGGATTTGCTTTGTTGGAAGGAGACTTTGGAGACATTTTTGATTTCATATTTTTTGGATTATGATTTCCTTTTTTTATCATTATGTGACATTCTGCATTGTTTTCCTTATGTCCATTGTTTGGTATTTGATTTTCTTTCACCACATTTTTTGCTCAATATGTTCAATGTGTGGTATTCTCTCATTGGTTTCATGCATTTCACGATGTGGGTTTTCACATTAACTGGCACCCATTGTGTGTGTGTGACGGACATGTGTTGATGTACCTACATGCCATTTGAGTTGTTTCATGTAATGGGCATTTCAATGTGGGGTGTATGTTATGCTTGGTTGGTTATTTGGGCAGGGCTGGCGTTCCGTGGGATTTTAGTGGCCATGAGGGCCATGATTGTGGGTCATGTTGACATGTTGGGGGGAAATGAGTGGGGGCCTGCTGGCAGGTGCCCCTCACTGCTCGGGGGTGGGGGTGCTGGGGGGAATGAGTGGGACATGAGTGGGGGCCTGCTGGCAGGTGCCCCTCACTGCTGGGTGGTGGGGGTGCTGGGGGACATGAGTGGGGGCTTGCTGGCAGGTGCCCCTCACTGCTGGGGAGTGGGGGTGCTGGGGGACATGAGTGGGGGCCTGCTGGCAGGTGCCCCTCACTGCTGTGGGGTTGGGGTGCTGGGGGACATGAGTTGGTGATCACTAGTGCAACGTGACACGTGGCCTGGCTGGGGGGGCATGGCCATGGTGGACGGGCTGCCTGCGGGACATGTCCAGGGGTGCAGGGTAGTCCCCTGTGGTGTGGGCTGCCTGCAGGGGCCATGGAGGGGGTAGAGGGGGCACCTGGGAGGACCCACACTGCCAATTCACGTGTAGGACTCCCCGCACACCACACTGGATACACGTAACCCTCTCTGACAGCAAATTTGCATGTGAAAGTTCCCGTGCACCCCAGTAACACATGTACCCTGCTCGCACAGGGCTAATCGCTTGTGAAAGTTCCCGCACACCCCAGTAACACATGTACCCTGCTCGCACAGGGACAATCGTGTGTGAAAGTTCCTGCGCACCCCAGTAACACATGTACCCCACTCGCACAGAGCCAATCGCATGTGAAAGTTACCGTGCACCCCAGTAATACACATACCCACTCGCACAGGGCCAATCGTGTGGGAAACTCCCTGCGCCGGGGTGTACATGTATTCGGAGGGGTGCGTGGGTTTTTTTTAATGGCGTTTTCATGGTTCGGGGCCTGTGCGCCATGTACGGGATTTGTGCGCTGTGCATGGTGTTGGGGGCGTAACTGGCGCTGCTGCAGGGTCGCTGCGCCTCTCTGCGCCACGGCTGGTTTTGGAGGCTAAAATCCGTGAATACGCTGTGCGCGGAAATGGATTTTAGCGCAAGCGGCTGGCGAAGAAAGTCGCACGCACACACTGTGCGCCAGCCGCGTGCGCCACTTGTACGCTGAATTCTATGAATTACCCTGTATATCTGTGTATCCCAGGACATAATGAGGTACCCACTTACAATGACCGTGGAAGAGAAACCCCAAAGTGATCACAATCCTTTAAGTATGAGTTGGTCTTGCCAAAGGCAGCTATTAGAACAGAACTACAGTGCAGACCCCGAGGTGACATTAGGGCGAAATAGACTGAGGATAAAATATGCTCAGCTATTAAACTTAGCAGACAAGCTCAAAGCTGATATAAGACTAAAATCTCAAAATAGATAATCAGGGACAGCTGACTACACTGTGGGAACAGAATAAACCGGGATTTGCCCATCAACACACTTTTGATTCGACTATGTGGGAACAAAAGAAAAGAATGAGAGCACATATACCACACTAAAAAACAAAGTGCCTCCACAATGATCAAGTAAAATTAACATAATAAAGCAACAGTACAGAAACTGTCGAAAAAAGCAAAAAAAACGATCCTTCAACAAGATGCAGGAACCAATGTATAGAATATAAGGTCAAAAAACATTTCTGAAATATGGTCCATTATTAACAACTTATACACACTGCAGGAGTCACTTGTGTCCAATCCCATCACAGCAGAAAGTTTGACCACCAACTTCTCCAAACATTTTTATCCGAAATGCCCCAAAGCTACAAAACAAATAAGTATGAAAAGTGCATGAGATCAACTAAACATCAACTGCGGAACAATTAATGATGCAATAGATAAGCTGAATAAGTACAGAGCCCCGGGAACGGATGGTCTGACGAACGTAATGTTGAAAGAAGACATGGCCCAATGGTCCAGGATCTTAACAATCCTATTCGCTCATATCATGGACAAAAAAGAAGAAGTTCCAGCTTCCTGGAAGACCACAGTGATAATCCCAATCTTCAAAAAGGGTTTAAGATTGAACCCAAGCAACTACCGGCCCATAGCACTGCTGGATGTTGTGGGCAAGGTGTTTGCTTCTTTTGTTCTGAAGACACTGGGAAACTGGAGCAGTGAAACCAACCACCGAGACCTCTGGCAAAACGGATTTATCAAGGTAGTTGGAACTTTCCTAAACATCTTCGTGATCACCACTTTCAAGGCTCAGGCAGAGCGAAATAAAGGGAAGAAAATCTATATAGCTTTTATCCATCTCTCTGAAGCCTTCGACACAATAAACCGGCAGTGGACAAAACTGAATCAGTGGGGTTGTCCAACTTGCACCTTAGAAGCCATCCAAGACCTGTATTCTGGCACCTCGACAGGGATAAGAATGGACAGATCAGGTTTGCTGTCAAGAGAAATTAAAACAAACAAAGGGCTAAAGCAAGGCTGCCCCTTGGCGCCAGACCTATTTAACCTGTTCATTTCAGACATGGAAGTAGCATTTAGTAATATCAGATGCTTCCCACCAAACATCATAGATACAAAAATAGGTTGTTTGCACTATGCCAACGATGTGGCCCTACTGGATCAGACTCCAGTAGGGTTGTAGCGACAATTGGAGGCTCTACGAAATTATGTAGAGTTAAACGGCTTAATCAAGGACATGGCCTTTGGAAAACAAGTAGGAGTAACTCGTAAAAAACCTAACATCTGGCAACTAAGAGGCAAGAAAATCCCACAAGTATAGGCATTCACATACTTAGGAGTGTGCCTAAAAATGAGCACAACTGATAGACGGAGACTAGATATCTTAAAATTGAAAGCAAGAAACCTAGCCAGCCAGGGAATTTTGCTGATGAAAAGATACTGTGATTTTACATGAGAGCTCTCATTGACTTTTACCGGATGAAAGCACTCCCCATTTTCATGTATGGTGCGGAAACTGTATTCTTATTCTGCTCCGAAAATTGGACCTTGATCGAAGGGACATTCGGGAAAAGAGTTCTGCAGGTCCCGACGAGCACACCTATCCAAGCACTTGGAATGGAGTTGGGTCTGACAGCTATGAAGACCATAGTAACTTGGAAATTGTTAGCGTTCTAGAGAAAATGTCTGTTTGCACCCGAGAGTGGCTTTGCAGCACTAAAAGAAGTACTAACCCAAAACAACAAAGTGGCCTTATCTGAATGGAAATCGATATGTCAAGCCATCATCTCAGACTTGGGAGAAGCAGACTAAACCCTAAAGGAGAACCCTGGCAGGATAAAATGGAAACTGTACATCAGTGACTGGATTTCAACTCAAGAAGAGAGACAGGGTTTGAAAATGTACAGCAAACCGTTCTGTGAGCCAAAGAAATTAAATACACTGCCAAAATATTTTCAGTTATTTCCAAATTGGTTTTATAGGGATCAATATATGAGATTTAGATTGAACCTATTTCCAACTGGTGAGATACTCAGCGCAAGGTCTAACCATAAACCTAACGCCAACTGTAGACTATGCCGGTGTGAGGCCTCTGTTGAGTCACTTAAGCACCTGGTAATTCTTCTGTCCGACAATGGGGAGAACAGAATCTGACTTATGGCAGAATTCACCAAGAACTATGCTGGAAGGACACCAGCAGACTGGTGGTTGGAAATGTTGAGGGGAAATCGAATCCCACTTACTCTGGCATTGGGGAAATTACGGATAGAAATCTTCTCTAATATCAAGACTTTAAAAACTAACTGAAAGTAAAAATCGTTAACAAGTAGACTTTTTCTTTTTAACACTGGATCATAATTGTATGGAAAAAAACAAGGCAAAAGGTTTTCTGTATTTTAGAACCAAATAAAGCCTTATAAAAAAAATTATAAAAAATAAAGGATTCAATTGAAATCTCAGGATATTCGAGCACCAGTACTGATTTGGAAACTTTCTAAGGTAAAGGTTAGATATCCCAACGGTTTGTCCCGAAGTATCATGGACTCAAAGTATTTCTTATCAAAAAAATAAACCCTCGTTACAATCCAGTCATTCAAGGCCAGCTGTTTTTTTTTTACTTTCAATGGATGTATTGTGAATGGGTGTGTGAATGTGATGGTAGAGATGAATAGAGTGATGTGTGATTTTGCAGTGGGATGATTGTTATGGGTGGGACAGTTGTCAGAGTAAGAGTGTGTAGAGGTGAGAAGGGTTTGGGTTAGTGAGGGAGTGAGTGGTGGTGTCAATTAATAAGTAGGTACATTATGATGTTTTGAGGAGAACAGTGATGGTGTTTAGAGGAGAATAGAAAGAGCTTGCATGTTGAAATATAATGAGTAAGATTGAAATAAATGTTGATTTGAAAGGAATACTGTAGGATAATATACAGTAAAACTTTACTGTTACAACAACAGACAGATTAATACTATAGTCAGGTACTTTGTAGGATGTGAAGAGTAGTCTTCTCCTGGTTGGTGTCTACAGGAATTTTCTTATTTCCTCTAATTGTAAAATAAGTTAGTAGGTATATATGGTAATGATGAAGTACTTTTAGTACAAGAGGATGTTATTTATGAATGGAGGAGGAGGCATAGTCTACTAAGGTATATTAACTATGTTGTTAGAACAATTTTGGTAGTGATATTTGGGAGATTAGAAGGAACAGGGCAAAATGTGTGTAAGAAAAAGGTACATTTGTAGGTTACTTTAGTGTTGTTGATTGTAATGAAGGAAGTGCTGTGTTTCTGGTGCCATGTATTTGTAATGTGTTGCACTGTTTTTAAACAATAGGGAGACAGTGGCCTAGTAGTAATGCAATTTAGGATTGTTGTTGCAGCAGTGTGTGGTGTCTTATAGTAGAGGTTTGGAAAGAAGACTACTTAATATGTAATGGGAAATGTTGAATATAGATACTTTGGTGGTATACATGTATGTGTGAGCAGGTGGAGACTGGTGGCAGTGTAAGCGATGTAATGAGTGAGGTTGGAAAGTGTGACATTTATAAGGAATGAAAAAGGGAAAATGCATAGCGTTGAAAAAGGTTTCTTTTTAGGAGCATTTTCATGAAAGTTAAAAATAGATGTGTGAATTTATAGCAGCACTGTGTGTAACTTTTTGTAAAAGAAAAGAAAAGCAGATGGAAAAGATGTATAGAACAGTGGCAATTGTGTGGAAGCTTAATATGTTGACAGTACATGTGTACTTGCCAATATGATGCATTCTAATATGTAAGTGCTAAATAAGTGCTGGTTTTTGTCTTTTCTTTGTATTGTGGGAGTTATAGTTGCGCTTTTTCTATTAGAAAAGTTGGACTACAAGTCCCAGAGTGCACAGAAAATAAGTAGGACTGGCTAAGCACCTACAGGCTGGAATAGGTTATGTTAACAAGTATGCATGTGCTCCCAAGTTATTAAACTTGCACACACCAAGTGGCACTTAAAATTGTTATACACATTGTCTGCATTTGCTTTCTTTTATTTTTTAAAGATACACCCACGGCTGTTGTAAATGTATACATGCAGGTGTTATGTTTAATGACAATGCTGCTAAAAAGACATTTTTAAAAGAACCCTGTTTTCCATTTTTCATTCAAAGTACATACTCTGCAATCTACCATGGAGTCCTACAGTGGTTAAAAAAGAAAATATGCTTATTGAGAAGCTTATTACAGGGTAAGTAGCAGGGTAAGTAGCAGAAACCCTCCATATATATATTTGTAAAAGAGTTGCAGATAATACCCGTACTATGCATTGTTAGATGCAGATGTTGAATCTGGAAATAGAAATGTTGGAGAGTTTCACAGTTGTTTTTAATACTGCTGGTTGTGATTAACAGGAGATATGTACAAATGTACATCTGAAGTGTTGAACTTAGATGACAGGGTTAGGTGGCGAGCTTTTGGATATAATTGGTGGATGTATGTGTGACTCTTTGAAAGCAGCCAATGAGGAAGTGTTGAGAACATGAAAGTGGAAAGGGTAGAAGAGCTGTCCCTGTGTTACAGGGTCCGCAGACAGCGCGGTAGTCTGTGGATGCCACATGCCACATCCGGGTCTTTCAAGGATGGAATTCAAGGACATGGAAAGGGGACTGTGGGGATTAGCCAATGAGGTGTTCTGGGTGTTTTGGTTGTGGTTTACAGGAAGAGAGGGTATTCACTGTTTTGATAGTTGTGTGACTGCAGACTATCAAGGGTGCACAGAGGCCTGTGACATTTTTTACCACTTCTATCTTTTATCTGTGAAAGGCAGTTCCTAACAGAACTGTTTTTTATGTGTTTTTTGGGTTTCTATATGTCTTTGACTTTTTTGTGTTTTCGTTCCAGGAGAGGTAAGGTAAGATGAGGGAGGGAAGGGGCACAAACCACAGAGACAAAGGGGAAGGTGGTCAGAGGAAGATGTAGGGAGAGCCTTAATCAAGGTAGGAGGCAGTCTTTCATGTGCTCCTTGACCGCAGCCTCATAGCTACCCTGAAACTGCTCCCCACTACAGATCAGTGTCAATCACAATACACACATAGGACTGTGACCCTCAACAAGTAAGGGTCACAAGCATTGTGTATGGCTTATGAAGCCACCGCTAGGATTCTCTGTCCCAAAAGAGTATCTTTTGTGGTAACAGGAACAGTTGAAGATGATGGGGTAAAGGATGTCAACCTACTCTTGCCTGAGAAAGGTATCACCTTCCTCAGAGCATTTGGATGGTTAGATTTGGTGTGGCGCCTCATGGAAGTTGTCCCATAGAAATACAAGACAGGTTTCCCATTGCACTCAGTGCATTTCACCTTGCTTGCACAAGCCTTTGGGACATTTCCAACAGTCATAAAAAATTGCCACAACCAGGACTCACTCCGAGTACTGGAGATAGGGACTTCCTCCACCTCGTCCTCTTCTTCCTCTTGATTCTCCTCTTCTGTTTCTCCATGCCTGTTCCCATGTACCGGCCCTCCAGGTTGATGAGGAGGTTGTGGTTGGGAAGCAGAGATTGTCTTAGCAGATACCATTGCAGCAGGTTTTCAAAAATCTGCAGAGCAGGTGTTTCCCAAATACTCTCTCCTGGACAGCCAAGTCAAAAGTAGGCCTTGAAAGTTGTAAAAAGTTGCCAGATCAATGAAGGATGGGTCTGGGAGCTGTGGACAGGTAAAGTATCTGCTTCAATCACACCAGATTGGCTGAAAATGCACTTTTAAACTGTCCGGGGACAATGCTCACAAACAGGCCATAATGCTGCATGGGTGCGGTCACATGATGACGTCCGGGGATGTCCACTGCCATGGCGGCCATTCGCAGACACTGATCAGGTTATACTTGTAATCATAGTATGGATAGGTTGTTGTTATTGCAAAGTAACTGTAACGTTCCTGTAACAAAAGTTTTTGCACTGAAGTTGCTAGGTTGTTCTTAGGGCAACTGAAGCATAATGTCCCTTCAGCAATGTTTTTTCACTGAATTTGATAGGTCTTTAGTAGGCCACTGTAACCAGACCCTTTCTTTAGCATAGTTTTTTTCAATGAAGGGGATAGGTTCATAGTAGTGCAACTTAACCATAACATCTCTTTAACAATCGGCTTTTAGTAGGGCACTGTAACCGGAACGTTGCTTTAGCATAGTGTTTTCTGTGAAATTGATAGGTTATTGGTACTGCAAATTAACCATAATGTCCCGTTAAGAACGGTTTGTCACTGATTCCTTGGCTGCCCTAATGATGAACTTGTGGAAAGGCCACATTTTCTAGTGTATGCATCCATTTGTGCTACTCCTTCCTTTTCCTAATAGTGTTATCTTAGCAATTACAGATGTACATGGTAAGTGTTGGTGAGTGTTTGAGTGATTTCTCTTTTTGTGTTAACATTGCCTGGTGAATCTGTGCCACACGGTACTGTCCGAGATGACTGCAGGTGAGCAATATGGACGTTTCCTAGGGAGAGTGCACCTGGCCGGCGTATGTGCAATCACAGTGCAGGTATCCGTGGACAGTGTACAAGACAATTGAAGTGCCAATGGAGGTCAAAGAAATGCCATTTGCATGAAAGCAGTGTATGTTTTGGAAATGCATGCTCTCATTGTGGGTGGACAACACGCCATCAGGGCACATAAATGCAGACATGCTTCTGGTCATAAAACACCGTCCGAGCTGTGGCTGGGGGCAAATTACACTGGCATGGTCCCATACTCCTTTTGAGGGACTGGGTGCGAAAATGACCTTGGCAGTGGAAAAATCCACATCACTGCAGTCATCAACTTCTTTATGTGACATGGCAAACATCCATATGACATGTAACCCAAATGTAGACCTCCATAATGCACCACAACTACTTCACCAGTAACAATGAGGCCACATAAAGGCAAAAGTGAACCATCCCACCGAAACTGCACGCATGGAGACTGGCCCACAAACCGTCCACTACTTACAACCAGAAATTAGAA
The DNA here is from genome assembly GCF_040938575.1 of Ambystoma mexicanum. NCBI lineage: Eukaryota > Metazoa > Chordata > Amphibia > Caudata > Ambystomatidae > Ambystoma > Ambystoma mexicanum. The sequence goes on from NC_090924.1 coordinate 1,048,269,796, forward strand.
GCAACGCCTCTTTGCACTGCATAGCTGTACAGATCTTGTACACTTGTATCACCCACAACCAGCACTGTGTGTCTCTCCATGTCCACCAACTTCATTACACAGAGAGTATTGGGAGAAAGTAGTACCGCCCCTTCCAGTGAATCATGCCTTTGACACATTATTCCATGATGGCCACAGTTCCATTAGCATGCCCACCATGCTGCGAATGGCAGGATGTGGTGCGTACGCTTTCTCAGCTACAGCGAGGCCTGCACCCCAGTAAAGCAGGGGTAGTCCTTCTCCCCTCTCCACTGTTCTTCTTCCCGCACTCCCTCATTGAGGATTTTGAAATATTCACGCATACATGCACTATTTACAGCCTAGAATTCTGCAGTTAACACTATAATTTCTGTATAGCACTCCATATTTACCGTTCAAGACTCCGAGTCATGTCACATGTGCTTCCAAAGCACCTTCTGTACAAAGGTGTGGGAAAAAAACCACAATGTCAGCATCCAAAATTGTCCAGAGCAGCACCCATCACGCCTTTCACTAAGCACAGAAGAGTCTACTGCTTGTCGACACCCATCACAACATTTTCTGGATTTCTAGGATTTTAATTTTTACCTGGAAAGAGTGTGAGCCTTTTTTCCCACTCGTTCATGTATTTTGATGTGTGTTTTTACTTTTGTGTTCTTTGGATATGGAGATTTAGACAACTCCATAGGCATCATATTTTCTTGTCTGTCACACAGCACCCTCAGTGCAGTGGCACAGTGATGTCTTTCAGACTTCCCAAGGTTTAAATACCTTCTCTGGGACTTACTACTGTTTCCCAGTGAATGTAAAGTTAAATTGACTTTGCTAGTCTCTTTAAATTGCTAGACCCAGCACACACTGCCTTACAGCAGAATGCTGGAGGGAATACTTAATATTTCCTATGCCTCGAAAACTCATGTAGTACTCAAATGCTACCCTTTCCTCTCAGAATGGCTGGTGGCAGTGGTATGACCATGATTTTCCTGACCGCAACCCGCTAAAACGCTTCAGTAGCTAAAATCCACCAGAGCCATGTTTTTCAAGATGGCAAGTGAGGCCCCTCTGTAAAAACAGGTTCCGATCGACTTTTCTTGCCATTTCTTTTTGGAAAGGTCCTTCTAGTGTTTGTCTCTGTGCGCCAAACCAGGTTTGGTCCCTTTGTTCATTTGCCTTTGGCGGGCTTCAGTCCTGAAGACCACCTCTGGCGCCTGAGTGTCTTGGGTGGACAGGAAGTGAGGGAGGTGCACAAAACTCCCTCTGCTTAGTCTGCTAGGAGACCTCAATGCACCTTGGCATGATTTTCTGGTTGACTATCCAGCAAGGACAGCCACCCAGCTGGGTGAGTGGCAGCTAGGCTGGAATGAACGGGAGAAAACTGTTTAAAAGGCAGGTCTCTGGGACTTGGAAGGCAGAGTTGACCACTGGAATGAAAGAACCAAAGACGAGCTGAAGCAAGACGACTGCTGCAACTCCTGGACCATTGGTTTGCCTGGTGAAGCCCTGCTGCAGGTCCGAATAGCCTGAAACTCCCTCAACAGAGAAGCCCTTCAAGGATAACTTCTTCCCTTGAGCTGGTGGGAACAATCAACTCGCAAGCCACCTGGAAACCATCTCCATACTGGTTGAATTTTTGAGTGCTATTGAAAACCGGATAGCCAGTGAGAAGGATAGCAGTTTGTGGACTTTAAAGCACTCACACCTTAAACTGACGTTTTGCCAAGCTTGTGAATCCTTCCCGGTGCAGTGCAGAAACCTCCCGACGTCCTCCCTCTTGTCCCCATGACTGAGGCCAAGGAACAGCAAGATCTGCAGGAACTTCCAGGAACAATTGCCTCAGCTACAGCTTTTCTTCATTACCATGGTACTGTGCAAACGCGGTTGAGAAATCCTCTCTGCCATGGTGAAAGTTTGTGAAACTTTCCCAACTTTGGATTCTTGTTTGCTCCTAATACGACACATAACTCTTTTTCGTGCAAACTACTTCTAAGAACATTGGCAAAGACTTAACCGTTTACTACCAGAACTGTGCTGTTCTATCCAAGACACTGATCCATTGAGTTTGGCCCAGGCCTATTGAATTGAACTGCCTCTTGTAGTGAACTGAAACTATTTGTCCTGCCTAAGAAAAGTATTTGTGTTTAATTCTTATAACTTGTGTTATCTTTTACTCCCATTTAAAGTTACTGAAGTGCCATTTTGCTCCCACTTCTGGGGAGCCTAACTTGTTCAATAATGTACTGGTTTAGTACTGGAGTGTATTATAGTGTGATATTGAGTTGGTGATTGCTAGTGGAATGTTTTGCAGACGACTGTGTAAATAAATTAATATTGTTTTACCAATAAACCTTTAGTGTTTGTTTGAACCACTGTGATTGCAAGTCCTTTGTGTAACACCTTGTTCTGCTCACATCCCTCTTGAGATAAGCCTGGCTGCTCAGCCCTGCTACCACAAAACTGTGTAGTGCAGACTTATACCAAAGGTGAGATTGTGCTTACAGCTGTAGTCTTAATTGTGTGTACTGTTCCAAAAGGGTACTGCATGTAATTCTGCCTAACACTGGTGGAAAGTGGTGAGGATAAAGTATAGTTGTTAGAACGAGAGTGCTGCTCTTACTGTTGTTTAAATGACCTGCAAAAGGCTAAGCACCATTAGAAAAGCAATTGTTTTATCATGCCTGATATGGATAACTACAGACAGGATGCCCTATTCATTTTAACAGTTGATAAACTAAAGGAAATGTGTAAAACTAGGAGCCTCACTGTAAAAGGCAAAAAGAATGAATTGATAGAAAGATTGTTGGAATTTCAAAGTCTGAGAAATAGGACTGCTATACCTACTCCTGCAGCAAATGTGGAAAATGACGATGAGGATGATAATTTTTCAGAGTCCAACTCAAATGTTATTGATGAGTTAGAAGAGGCAGAGGAGTCTCAAGATGTAGGCCCTACTGCACCTCTAACTGCTCTTAGGCCTCAACCCTTAGCCACAGGGACCCTACCAGGTCCAGTACCGATTCCAGAGTTTTTCTCTTTTGAGAAGATGAGACTTCAGTTAGAGTTCAAAAGGCTCCAAGCACAAAGTGAAAGTAAACATCAATCATTTAAACTAAGGGAAATGGAATTGCAACATGCTCTTGAAATGAAGAAATTGTCTCTTGATAATGGTTTTCTCCAAGAGTCTTCTAGGTCTTACTGTCCAAAGAGGCCTTGCATGCCCAAAGATCCAGTAAGTATGTATGAGGTTAAGCTTGATATTTTGGATTGGTTGGCTGCTTTTGAATATTACTATGGGATTGAGAAAATTACAGGGAATCAGCTGATTCCTTGGCTTTTGTCTAGGCTACCCCAGGTTGCAACTGATGCTTATGATGTAATGGAGGTGTGGTAAATAGACAGAATGGATTATGAAAATGTTAAACTAGCTTTGATAGCTAGGTTTTAGAAAACTCCTTCTCAGGATCTTAAGAGGTTTAGAACACTCAGAAAGCATGATGGTACCCCTTGGGCTACCTGGGTCTGTGAATATTTGAAAAACTTAGATGGTTGGGTTAAGGGTTACAGAGGTAACACTTCTGAAGTTATGAGAAATCTGTTCATGTTAGAGTCTATCTATGATGCCTGCTCTCCTGAGCCCAGACAGCACTTGGCTGATTCCAAGGAAATTGATCCAAAGAAGTTAGCAAAGGCTGCTGGGTTGCCAACAGGGAAACTCACAAGGATTCTGGGCCCACTCAGAAGAAGGATGAGCGAATGCAGCACAAGAAAGATAACAAAGAGAATTACAATACCTCCAATCCAAAAGCGGGCCACAAACATAAGCAGGGTAAGTGTTAGGCAGAATTATATGCAATACCCTTTGGGAACACCACACACAATTAAGACTACAAGTAACAGTACAAATTCACCTTTGGTACAAGCCTGTACTACGCAGTAAAAGTGGTAGCGATGGTTGAGCAGTCAGACTTATCTCAAGAGCAAGTGAGCAGTATCACTAGCTACACAAAGGAAACCAATAACTATGATTCAAACAAACACTGACTCAAGGTTTCTGAGTAAACAAATATACATTTATTTACACATCAGTTGTAGAACATCTCACTAAAGTAAAGCAGATCAATATTCACACTTTTAATACACCACACCACTCTCAATAGTTTCCAGACAAGTTAAGCTCACAAAATGAAGTGGGAGCAAAATGGCACTCTAGTAATTAAAAAGGGAGTGAATGACAAAATTAGGCAGAAATTGAACAGCACCAACAGGTAAGTAAGCAGGGCAATCTAGAAAGAGGAACTACAGTGATGGAATCAAATCAAATAGTCTTGGGGCCAAAGTCAATAGGACAAAAGTCTTTTGCTCAAGATCACACAGTTCAGGGTAGTTCACGGTTAAGTCTTTGCCAAGAGTTTTGGAGGAAGTTGGTCGGCAGAAAAGTTAGTTGAAAGAGTAGAGAAGGACAACTCCTCGAATTGGCAAAAGGTTTTACACACCTTCACCGCGGCTGGACGAAACGAACAACCGGATTTGCACAGTACCTTTAAATGGAGAAGCTGTAGCTGAGGTGGACATTCCTGGCAATTCCTGCAGGCTCACAGTTCCTGAAGTGACTGTCCGACTGACATAAAGTAGGAAGACTGGAGAGTCCTGCACTGCCAAGGGAAGAAACCAGCAGCAGCGCAAAACAACAAATAAAAGGTGCACTCCTTAAAACCCAAGCAGGGTCCAATCTTCCTGGCTATCCGGCCCACTGTAGCTCTGTACAGCGGATTTGACTAGAGGAGGGAGTCCTGGCTTGCAGTTTGGGCAAACTGGTTGGTCCCACCAGCTCAGGGGAAGAAGATTCCGGGAGGATCTTCTCTGTCGTTGGAGTTCGAGGATTCTGACCTGAAGCAGGGCTTCACCAGGCGGTTCAGTCTTGGTAGGGGTCGTCTTCTGCCAGCTCCTCATCAGCTCTTTCGTTCCAGTGGCGACTCTGCCTTTCCAGACCCAGGGAACTGCTTTTTATGCAGTTTTCCCCCATTCACACAGCCTGGCTCTCAATCACACAGCTTGGTGGCTGTCCTGGCCGGACAGTCACCTAGCCAATCAAACAGGAGTGCAACTTGGGTTACCAAGGGAACCCATGGAAGGGGTCCCAAAACCCCTCCCTCACATGCTGCCTACCCAGACTTCCAGGCGCCTAAGGATGGCCTCTGTGTAGAATCCCGCAAAGAGACGGTGAACAAAGGAACCAAACCTGGTTTGGCACGCAGAGAAAAACACAAGAAAGACATTTTCAAAAAGAAATGGTGAATTAACCCAGCTGGAACCGTATAAAAACGTATATGGTCTAGTGGGTTTAAGTTTGAGGCTACCAAGATAGCCTAAAACAATACCAAGGTTATTTAAGATAACCGTGGTAGGAAAAATAGGGTAGTTACCACTGCCAACAGCCATGTTTTGATGAAAAGGGAGCAAAACAATGCTCCAAGAGAAACAGACAAAAGGGGATACATATTAACCCTTTCTAGTACACCATGTAAGATGGTTTGAACTGGGTCTGTGGATTTAAAAAGACTAATAAAGTCAATGGCAAGTTTACATGTTCTGGGAGACAGTAGTCAGTCCGAGAAAATGGAGTCTGAGTTGGGAAGTCTAAAAAACAACTCTTTGTCACTGCACTGAAGGTGCTGTTTAACACACAGTAAAAAGATGATGCCTGTGGAGTATGTGAGGCTCCACAGTCTATGAACACAAAAATGTTAAACACACACAGCAAAACACATGTAAGAGTGGAAAGGGCTCACACTCTTACCAGGTGAAAAAATTAATCTTAGAAATCCAGCAACGCTGCTGAGGGACTCAGTAGGTAAGGGAAATTAGCCATTCTGGAGAATTCTCCCTAACAGTAAGCCACCTGGGAAACCGAATCAGGCTAGTGAAACCTCTGGTGTTAAACCAGAGGGAGGTCAGGCCAACCCCCCATTTAGCAAAGCATTTGGGAAATGTTTTGCTTGTGGGCCAACTGACCATGTGAAAAGGGATCCCAGATGTAAGGGTAAACCTTCAGGGATCCACACTGTCTCCTCAGCCTTCTCTGCAGAGGAAGAAGTTCAAATGGCAAGTGGAAACGTTCACCTACTGGCTGAGGAACCCATGAAAGTCTCAGCCAGTGGTTCTTTAGTGTCCCTAGGTCTGTGGGAAAAACAGAACTTAGATGTCCATAATTCCATCCCAGACAATACCAAAGAATATTACAAAGACAGTGTACTTGTGAATGGTCAGGATACCCCTGCCATCAGAGACACTGGGGCCAGAATTACTGTAGTGGATGAATATTATTTCAAGGCTGAGGATGTTGCTAAGGCACCCAAATACCTCATTAATCTTGCTGGAGGTCCTCTCCAAATGCTTCATCAGTTACCAGCTCATCCAGTGCAATGCCATGACTGTCAAGGTACCTGTTAGTGTGCAGAGTGAAGTACCTGGTAGAGTCCTGTTGAGGAATGACTTAAACACTCTTGGAGTTGTATCAAGCACCCCTAGGCCTCCCAGCAAAAGGAACTAGGAGCAGACAAGGAAGGCCAGAGAGAGTACTTTAAAAGGCACTCTAGGGGAAAGTATGGAGGAAACTGTAACCCCTAGTCCACAGGAATTACTGACTGCTATATCAAAGAAAAAGGAGGAAAAGGGGAAACCTAAAGACTCCAAGAAAAAGCAAGAAAGCTCTCCTGTGCTACCTATCCGGACATCCCCTAGAGGACTGTCCAAAGTCACACCCGTGACTCCTCCACCAGTTGAATCTGAGTGTGAGGACCAACCAGGACAGGTTGAATCAGCTGCTGAAGATTCAGAGCTGGAAGAAGACCTTCATCCTGTTGGAGATCTGGATCCTAAAGACCATCCTGAGTTGCAGTCTTTACTGGCAGAAAGTGGCCCCTGTAGGGCAGAGTTCAGCAGAGGTCAAAGAGAGTGTCCTACTCTTGAAGGCCTTCGCCAACAGGCAGCTTGCCAGCTGGATGGGCAGGAGCCAGGGAAGCATAGGTTGTACTGGGAAGATGGCCACTTCTACAGTGAACCAACTGAGGCTATCCCAGGGGACTACATAAGACTTGTAGTGCCTCTAGAGACTAGACACCAGTTCCTACAAGTAGCCCATGAGATTCCTTTGACTGGTCACTTGAGTTTCAAGAAGACTAAGGAAAGGCTTTCTCTTTATTTCTAGTGGCATAAGTTGGGGTGTGATGTAGATAAATTCTGTAGGAGCTGCCAAACTTGTCAGATATCTGGCAAGAGTGGAGCTAAGAATGTGGCACTCTTGGTGCCTCTCCCAGTGATGACAGTCCCTTTTGAGAGGGTAGGAATCAACATTGTTGGTCCCTTCGACCCTCCAACCTCTACAGGCAGCAGGTGTATCCTGGTTGTAGTGGACCATGATACTAGATACCCTGAAGCCATACCTATTAGGACTGTTATAGCTCAGGCTGTTGCTAAGGCCCTACTTGGTATTTTCTCTACCAGGGTAGGTTTTCCTAAGGAAGTCATCTCTGACAGGGGATACAATTGTGTGTCTCACTACATGCAGGCCATGTGGAAGAACTGTGGAGTGCCTTACAAGTTCTCAACTGCCTACCATCCTCAGACAAATGGTTTTGTAGAGAGATTTAACCATACTATGAAGAGCATGATAGGTGCTTTAGAGGAACCCCTTAGGAGAAAGTGGGACCTTCTACTTCCATGCCTTCAATTTGCTTATAGAGAAGTCCCTCAGGAGGGAGTCGGATGTAGTCCCTGTGAACTTCTCTATTGCCATCCAGTTAGAGGACCCTTGGCCATAATTAAGGAGGGGTTGGAGAGTGCTCCTTCTCCCAAGCCCGTAAGAGTCACTGACTATGTGATAGGTCTCCAGAGGAGAATGTCACACATGATGGCAGAAGCATCAGATAACTTAAAAGCAGGTCAGGCTCTGGTGAAGCATTGACATGACCAGAAGGCCAATGTGGTTGAGCCTACTCAAGACCAGCACGTTTTAGTTATGGTACCTCCAAGGCAGAGGGCCTTACAGGACAAATGGATAGGACCCTTCAAGGTTGTGGTAAAACCTGGAGAGGTCAACTATCTGGTGGACTTAGGCAATCCTAAGGAGGCTCCCAGAGTCTTTCTTTCTCACCAACCATCTAAAAGCTTATGTCTCAAGACCAGAAGTGGGAGCTTTGTTTCTAGCTTCAGCTCAAGAGGAGGAGAAGAGTGTAGGTCTACCTGACCTACTCAAAGGACAGCCTTTAGATGAGAAGATAGGAGTCAATCTCTCTTCTAATCTGACACTGGAACAACAAGAGGAGTCGATCTATGTAGATACTTTTCTTTTCCCTTTTGTTGGGAAAATGACATATTTTGTGCAAGACACAACATCAATGATTAATATTCTGAACACAATAAAAATTGAGAAAGAAGACCTGTTGGTGACCCTTGATGTCGAATCGCTCTATACGAACATCCTCCAATTGGAATCTATTGAAGTACTCAAAACCTACCTAGACAAAAGAAGTATTATGGAACCACCTACTGCATTCCTCTGAGAGTGCATTCAGCTAGCACTAATGGAAAATGTCTTTATCCATAAGAAATCTTTTTACCAGCAATGCCATGAGACCAGCATGGGGGCAACTTTTGCCCCCGATGTAGCAAATTTATACATGGAGTTTTTTTTAACATTCGTCGGTCTACCACGATAACAACAATTTCAAAGCCAATCTGACCTGTTGGCATAGGTACATTGACGACATTTTTCTTGTTTGGCATGCTGCATCAGATTTACTGGAAGATTTCTTCTCCTCTCTGAACATATAAAATCCATGGATCAAGTTTCCAAAACACCAATATATACACAGTATTCCATTCTTGGACTTAGAAATATACAAACTTAATGACAACCAACTAGGCACAACATTGTATTGAAAACCAACTTCCAAAAATACACTGCTCAGTTATTCAAGTTATCATCCATCTGGCTTGAAAGAGAATCCTCCTTACGCCCAATTTTTATGGCTTCTTCGTAATTGTACAACATTAGCTGATTTTGACAGCACCAGCAAAACTTTGATGAGCCGTCTAAAGGAACAAGGCTATCCTTTTCACATTATTAGAAGATCTCGCAAGAGAGCAAGAAATGCAAATCAGCAATTGTGCCATACTCCCACAACAAAAGATCAACAAGACAAAATCACGTGTCACCACTTTTACACCCATTAGCAATACCCACGAAAAACAGTACTGTGTCACTGGAACATTCTTAGTACCGACACTTTCAAGATAAACAAGACCAAGTTTGCATTCAAACGCAGCAAAAATCTTAAGGACCACCTTTTACATACGTACGAAGAGAATAAACCTGATGTTCCTAACCAAAGAACATTGTGGAACCTACCACCAATTATCGGACATTGTAGATGTGGTACATGTACTGCCTGTGCATTTACAAATGACCTTAAAGTAATCAATTTAAATGGCACCACCTGGAAACTAAACACGTATACCACCTGTAAGACTAAATGGTTTGTTTACGGTATAAAATGCCCATGTGGTTTAATTTACATTGGTAAATGCAAAAGAGAAATTAAACAAAGAATTTATGAACATATATCATGTTTAATGAATGAAGTAGAGGACAAACCTATGGTTGCACAGTTTAAAACAAAGAAACACCTTCACACAGAACTATTGTTGTTCATTATAGAAACAGTAAAAAATCCCTACAGAGGAGGCGACAGAGATATGATGCTGCATCGCTTAGAACAGAAATGGATATATCATTTGGATACTGTTAACAAAGGACTCGATGTTTCAATAGAGTGGAATCTGTTCTTCAATCAATAACAAAAAACCCCACTCTTACCTCCTTGAAGCCAAGTGCCGAACCCACCCCCCATTTTTTCAAATACTACATGTACTCTCTGTATTATTTACATGTACTACTAGATTGATGATCCTAAATACTCTGATGTATCCAGACCTGTCATCCTATTTACATCCCTGATTGATAACAACTTGACTATAGCAGAAAAAAGATGTAACCTAAAATTCGTGTCTGTCTGTTTTCTAGTCTTCATTTGTGTTTTGTCGTATTTTCTAAAACACTCTGATGTGCCTAAATCTGACATCCATTTTGTATCTGACAAACTGTGACTGGTACAGAAGCAAATTGCTGCAAAAATCTCTCTGGATGTTTGTGTGAGCCTGGTTTATTCTATATTTTTCAAAAAGAGCTCAACATGTTCTTGTGCAGTATTATACTGACTATGACAAATATTATCTTTCATTCATTGTGTTTTTTTGACCAAAAACTTATTTTGCTAATCCACGTTTATGTGTTAATAACATGACCCTAGCAGGCGAAAGAGATGACTCTAAATACAGTTGCTACATGTGTAGACAACAACAATCTCCTTTGTAACTTATCCCGCTCAGCGACATACAGCTCCTTTCCTGCTTATCTCACCCGTGTTGCCAACTGTTAAAGTTACTGCACATTCAATGCCTCGGCCCCCTGCGCAATCACGCATGCGTGAGAGCCGAGACACTGTTCCAGCAAGTTAAACTTCACCCGACCTTGGTGAAGGTGAGTTTTTCTTCTCTAAAAAGCCACTACACAACAGATTAGCCACGCAAACCCATATTTTTCCTTGTGAGTACAGCACCCATTATCTAACACTTTCATGCAAGCATGTTTGCTCAAATTACGAGCTCTTCCTTTTTTAAATAGACGCATGCGATTTCCATCGTCTTTGACTATTAGATCCCCTGCATAGTGATCTGATGTGTGGTGTCGTCACCACAGTATCGAAGAGAGGAATAGTCCTCTCTCTCTGTTATCGGTTATTGAGCGGGCTGTTTCCCACGTGACAGGAAGGGGAGGGGTTACCGCGGGAAGCGGCAGTTAGTGTTGAAGTTAAATAAAGATAAGACGTGTTGCACCCCAGCTCCCGTGTCAGCCTCTGCTTGAAGAGAGAGAGCGGTTAGGAGGGTGAGGAGGTCCACCTACAGGACACTACATCTGGCGACGAGGCGGACACGCGCCCCGCCGTGCCCGCCACCTCAAGTCACAGCGCTCGTGACGCCCGTGAGTCTTCCGTCCCTCCGATGCCCCGAGGATAGCGGGTCGGAGCGTGAGGGCTCCCCGCCACCGGAAGAGGCCCTGAAGCACTCACCCCACGGGCGGAGCAGGAGCAGCAGCTCCCCGCGCTACTACCTTCCGGGCGGGAGAAAGAGAAGACCTCGCTCCCGCCAACGGCATCGACGCCGGTAGGCGTGACCTCCAACGCCGCGGGTGGAGCAGCGACTCCCCGCATCACACCACCGGGCGGTCGAGGTGCACTGGCCTCCTGCCAACGGCAACGGCTGGAGCGAATAACTCCAGCAGAACTCCGGGCAATGGCCACAAAGACACATTGTGCCCGCTCAGCGCCTGCATAAAAAGGGTAAGCACACGAACCCCTACGCAAGCAGCGAATCAAGAGACGCACATCGAAGGCCTCATAGATCCCCACGCAGCCATCCACACCCGTTTTGGCACAGGGAGAGCGAACTCCCCAACACAGCCCCCCCTAGTGGCGGCCAGACGCCACCGCACTCGCGAACAATAAGCAAGCCCAGGTCAAGCTCATGAGTGGCTCAGGAGAGGAGTCACCCACTGCTACAGCGACTCCAGCCCGAAGGGTGTCACTCACAGTCCCAGTGACACCAGCTCAAGAAGAGGGTTCCTCCGCCCCAGCGTCCCCGCACAGAAAAATGACGGACAGCCTCCTAGCCCAATTACCGGCTAATTTTGACCTCACAGAGACAAGCACCCTGGCGTCAAGGTGGAGAAGATGGCTGAGAGACTTTGAAGTATGCCTAAAGGCAGCTGGACCACTGGAGGATGAACAAAAACTAAACCTCCTAAACCATGCGGTAGGTTCCAACGTGCGTGATATCCTCGAGGAAATGCCGGAAGGCAACATAGATACTTACATCAAGCTAAAGACATCGCTCACAGAATATTTCACACCTCACACAAACGTGGACTACGAGCGGCATGTATTCCACACTACCAAGCAAAACAAAGGAGAATCCATAGACGCGTTCGTCATGAGGCTAAGATCAAAAATGAAGCACTGTGACTTCAACAATTACTCGAACGAGGAGGCCCTCAGATCACAAATCATAGTGGGGTGCGAAAGCGCAGACTTCCGGAGGCGACTACTACAACAGCCGAGAAGTCTAGAAGAAATCCTGCGCCTAGCGAGATCCGACGCTGCCCTTGCAGCACAAGTGGAAGGCCTGGACGATATAAAGATCACACACGGCAAGCAGGAAAGCATCAACAAGCTGGAGGGTACAACGAGAACCAACACGGATCCCTTCTGCTACAGATGTGGCCATGAATACCCACACGAAGGAACGTGTCCGGCCATGGGACAGACATGCTCCGCATGTGGTGGCGACAACCACTACAAGTCCGTATGCCTGATATTTCGCAGCAAAATGAAGGGAGCCGGTAGAAGTGGGAAATCCTCGATGGAACTGGAACAGAATCAACCCTCCCACCACAGCAGGGCGGCACATCACTTCCCGGAACAAGGACGGCGCCGTCACCACGACGAGCAACCGGAAAGAAGACAAGAGAGGAGAGAATGGAGGGAGAACAAAACCACCCAGCCAAAAGCAAGAAGGCGACCCAGAAGGTATGTGAGATGCCTCATAGAACAATCACAGTCAGACAGCGTGTCAAGCGCATCCTCAGAGGAGAGGTCCCGCAGACCGGGAATGCAACAAGAAGCACCACGGAAAAAGGGATATCTATACGCCCTTGGAAACAACATGGCCAAAGAACACAGCCCAATACTAAGAATACGTATAAACCAAACAGCTGCAGAATTCCTGATAGATACTGGAGCAACTGTGAACGTAATAAGTGAAGAAGTATACCAAAGCATACCGAACGCCCCTCGCCTACAGCCAGCACGAGCCCTCATCTATCCTTATGGCTCTAAAACACCCCTGGCATGCAAAGGGTTTTTCATGGCATCATGCCAGTACAAGGAACACAAGAAAAGCATCCCTATGCACGTGCTAGAAGCCGCCACTGAGAGCGGATGCATCTTGAGCTATCGGTCAGCCGCAGAGATGGGACTCATTCACATATTGTACCGTCTCATGGTACACAAGTACCTAGACCCAACGGCAAGCTTCGATCAAATATTCCCGGCCCTGTTCAAAGGTTTAGGAAAACTGAAGGGAAAACAGATTGAACTTCACATCGACCCCCACATCACTCCAGTAGCCCAACACTACAGGGGCATCCTTATCAACATTCAACAGCAAGTAGAAAGCGAACTAACTAAGCTACTAGAGGCCGACATCATTGAGCCCGCGGAAGGCCCCACACCATGGGTCTCTCCTATAGTGCCGGTACCCAAAAGAGAATCTCCGGACATTAGGATATGTGTAGACATGAGAAGACCAAATGAAGCCATCCTAAGAGAACGACATCAAGCCCCCGGATAACGGACATGGTACACCTCTTAAATGGGGCGACAACATTCTCGAAGTTAGACCTAAACAAAGGCTATCATCAGCTGGAGCTCAGCAAGAAATCACGGTACATAACAACGTTTGCCACCCATCTAGGTTTGTTCCGCTACAAGCGACTTAGTTTTGGAGTATCCTCAGCGGCCGAAATCTTTCAAGCAGAAATCCACAATGTCATCAAGCATGTGCCCAACTGCTTAAACTACAGCGATGACATTCTGGTGTTCGGCCAGACTCAGGAACAACATGATGACACTCTGATGAGAGTCTGCATGGCCTTGGAGGAAGCCTAGCTAACACTCAACAAAGAAAAGTGTGAATTCCGCAAGAAGACGCTCAGATTCTTCGGACACATATTTTCAGAGAAGGGCATGACGCCTGACCCCGAAAAGGTTGGCGCACTCCGAGAAGCTGAACCACCTGCAACAACATCAGACCTCAGATCGTTCCTGGGGCTCGCAAGCTACTGCACGAGGTACATACGTGATTTTGCGTCCATCAGTGAACCTCTGAGAGCTCTAACCAAACTTAACACCGAATTTGTGTGGTCACCCAAATGCCAAGAAGCATTCCAGATCATCAAAGACCGCATCTCAGACGCCCGAAACCTGGCGTACTTGGACACCCAAGAAGACGACAGAACTCGTCGTAGACGCCAGTCCTGTTGGGTTAGGCGCCATTCTCACACAACTAGACGACAAAGAGGGAGGCGAGAAACACATAGTATCGTATGCCAGTCGAAGCCTATCAAAAACCGAACAAGGCTATTCTCAAGCAGAAAAGGAAGGACTGGCGGTTGTCTGGGCCTGCGAGCATTTTCACCTCTTCCTATATGGGAAACCTTTTATAGTTGTGACGGATCACCAGGCACTCACTTTCATCTACGGCAACTCACAAGCCAAAATGCCACCAAGGATAGCCAGATGGGCACTTAGGCTGCAGGACTATCGATTCACCATCATACACCGGCCAGGGAAGGAACAAAATCCAGCGGATTTCCTCTCCCGGCACCCCAAGGAAAAGAGCGGACCAGAACAATCCATTGCTGATCAATACATCAGATACGTCATTCACAGCAGCACACCACAAGGGCTCGACATGGAACAGATAATGAGGGAGTCCAACGCAGATCAAGGAATACAGACCATCTTGAGGTGCCTAGAAACAGGACGGTGGAAACATGCAAAACAGATACGTGAAACAATGAACGAGGACATCAAACGAGACATCACGTGCCTTTTGGCCGTAAAGGAAGAACTTGCTAAGTCGGAGGAAGGACTACTACTAAAAGGGACTAAATTAGTAATACCGCGAAGCCTACGCCAGAAGGTGCTGGAGCTAGCTCATGAAGGACACCGGGGAATTGTATCCACCAAAAGGATGCTGAGGCAAAAGCTATGGTTTCCCCAACTGGACACCTCTGTGGAGGAGTTATTACAAAACTGTCCCACCTGTGCCATCGTAAAGCCGCACACAGTCCCGGAACCACTAAGAATGACCGCACTACCAGAAGGAACATGGGAAGAGATAGCCATCGACCACTTTGGGCCCATGGAAGGGGGTGAATACATTTTGGTAGCTGTAGATGAATACTCTAGATATCCAGACCTACAGATCATCCCATCCACCGCTGCACATCACACCATCCCAGCACTGGATCGGATGTTCGCGATCTATGGCATACCGAAGGTTGTAAAGTCTGACAACGGACCACCCTTCACGGGACAAGACTTTCAGAGATTCGCAGAATACATGGGTTTCCGTCATCGTAAAGTAACACTGCTGTGGCCTCAAGCAAATGGCACTGTGGAAAGATTCATGAGTAACGTCAAGCGCACAACTCAGATCGCACGCCTCACGGGAGAACCCGTTGAAAAAATGCTGTACCAACTCATGCGAGACTATAGGAACACTCCACACAGCACCACGGGGAAGTCACCATCAGAAGTAATGTTCGGACGAATGATCAGAACGCGACTACCGCACGCACCCGACACTGAAGGACAGTACGAAGAGGACGCGGAGATGAGAACACGAGACTCCCTCATGAAGGAACACATGAGAGAGGCGGCCGACCGCAAGCGCAGAGCCAGAGAGAGCGACCTGGCGCCTGGGGACATGGTCGTGGTCCGACAACAGCCACAGCGCAAAAACGCAACTCCGTTCAATGAAGAACCCCTCATCATCACTGGGAAGAAAGGATCGCTCATCACCGCAGAAGGAAATCACCGGTCCATAACGCGAAACTCTTCTCACTTTAGAAAGATGCCTGGTTTTCAGCGTTCAAGAAATTCAAACATGTGTGACACTTTCTCCCAATGGGACGCCCCCTATGAGGGAGACAGGGAAGACTCTGGAGATGATGTGACACCAGGAGAATGGGTGGCACCATCTGTAAGTGTGGACCACCGACCACACCGAACCAGAAGGAGGCCTACTCGTCTCATCGAAGAAATGGGTTGAGAACGCAACTGACTGTTTAGTGACGGGAGGATGTGGTGTCGCCACCACAGTATCGAAGAGAGGAATAGTCCTCTCTCTCTGTTATCGGTTATTGAGTGGGCTGCGTCCCACGTGACAGGAAGGGGAGGGGTTACCGCGGGAAGCGGCAGTTAGTGTTGAAGTTAAATAAAGATAAGACGTGTTGCACCCCAGCTCCCGTGTCAGCCTCTGCTTGAAGAGAGAGAGCGGTTAGGAGGGTGAGGAGGTCCACCTACAGGACACTACATGATGCATTATTATTTCTTTTTTTGAAAATATTACCAAGTATTTGTACACGCACAGACGTGGGCATGATTGTATTTAATAGATATATGCCACAAACAGCGCCCTCAACCATTAGTTTTTCTGCACTGGGACCGCATGCTATTGCACTTTTTGCTAGATAGCGCGCATAAACTAGATCAGTCACTATTAATGTTTAGATCATTTTTTTTTGGCATACCACACACCATTTTATTTTTGAAAATGACGCACATTATTGCAAAACAGGCTACACGGTTTTATTACATTGCACATCCTTGTGCCCTTTGAAGAATTCCATCATTTTTTAAGCAGTTTTGCCGAAACAAGACAAACACGTCCCTATTACATGTCACCGGCCACAACCTAAGTTAACCCCCTTTTTGATGCATGCATTCAGTTGCCATGGATGTTTAGACCTATTCCGGGTCCATTTCCATATGAAATATTTCTGTTCACCTATTTAAACTTTGCACATTTTGTGCTTTTTACAGGACGAACTAAGAGCGTCCAACCAGAAAAACGTGCCTTAATCCACCTTGGCCTTCCCAATTGTTTCAAATTATATTGCTGACACATGAAATATGAAGACGTATTCGATACGTGTCTTCTAACACCTTGTTTCAGGTAATTTTCCCTCATTGAGGTTCCATCACATTCTAGTATTTACAACTTTAATGTGTTTCTTCAATTTAGCTTCCATGTCTCTATTTCTTGTAGCCACTAGGCACTAGAGACTGCAGAGACTGCACGCAAGACAAAGTAAACTCCTATTCCCTATAAGCACCTCTTTGTAAGGTGAGGTTTCACCCTTCTTTTCCTGTTCCTTAAATAAAACAAGGTAGGCCCACACTTCCTAATCTATACACCCTCTGTATTTTTAGATCTATTCAGCCATTTTCCAATTACTCTCGCATTGTCCTGAGGAAAGCTTAGAGCTCCAGAAAGCCATTTTACTACTAAAGAGACTTTCATTGGTTGCACTACTCAATCTGAGACAGAAACACCACTTGTGTCGACAGTAGAAATGTGTTTGCACTTTGTTACTACACATTAAGCTATTCTGTATAAAAACAACTATTTTCCTTGTGATATGACACAACTAGCTAAACAACAGGGATTCTGTTGTCTCCCTTTTTTGTTGTTTGTGTTTTAATAAGTTTTTTTAAACATGTTAAATGTCTTAATTAATGTTTGTTTTATCAGTATGATTATGAGTGTGACCCTCAATTGCTAGCTTGAATAATTACTAGCTTCAAATAGGGTCCCTCTTGTGCATTTAAAAGGGTGGGGAGCCTGTTTTCTATCTTCCTTTCTTACACCAAGAGGAGTGCAAGTTTCTGTTAAATAAGTTTGTCTCCCTGTTTTCACTATCACCAGGCTTGACCCCTTGTGACCAGCACGATATTCTTACAGGTGATTGTTTACCTGTTAAAAGCAGAGGTTACAGGATGTCAGATCATGTAAGATCCCACATAAACGGAGGTCAACAAGATGCTTGATCTCGGGATAATAGAGCCATCTACCAGTCCATGGTCTAGTCCAGTTATACTAGTGGCAAAGGCAGGATAAAAAGAGTTGAGATTCTCTGTGTACTATAGAACTCTTAATGCAGTCACAAAGACTGATGCCCATCCTTTACCAAGCACAGATGAACTGGTGGACAAACCTGGTTCGGCCAAGTACCTCAGTACATTTGATCTCACGTCAGGCTGGAGGACTTCAGCATGGCATACTTGGATGACATTGCAGTGTTCAGCCGTACTTGGAAATAACATGTTTTGCAAGCAGGCCCACCTGACCATAAAGGCAAGTAAGTATCAAACTGGGCAGACTAAAGTGATCTAGCTTGGACATGAGGTAGGAGGATGTGAAATACGGCCATTGCCTAGCAAGGTACAAGCTGTACAAAACTGGGCGACCTCTACTTCTCAAACCCAAGTGAGAGCCTTCCTATGCCTCACTGGTTACTATAGGAACTTCATAGAGAACTATGGGACCATAGCTTCTACCTTGAATGTAGTTTCATCACCCAAATTTCCCAAAAATGTCAGGTGGAATGAGGAGTGCACTCAAGCATTTGAAGGACTTAAGAAAACGCTTTGTCAAGCTCCAGCCTTAAGAGCTCCTGACTACAACCAAATCTTCATTGTTCAAACAGATGCTTCCAATACAGGTATAGGTGCAGTTCCGAGTCAGCTGTATGAGAAAGGTAGAAAGCACCCCATTTGCTTCATCAGCAGGAAGCTGAAGCAACCAGAAACAAGGTGGGCAACCATTGAAAGAGAATGTTTTGCTATTGTGTGGTCACCGAAGAAGTTTAGGACATACTTGTATGGATCTACTTTTGTGATTCAGACTGACTACCAACCCTTGGGATGGTTAATTCAAATGAAAGGGGGAAATCATAACTATTGAGATGGTCAATCAGCCTACAAGCTTTTGATTTTACCATTGAACACAGGTCAGGGTGTAAACACCAAAATGTTGATGGTCTCTAAAGGATGTTTGAACGACTGAAGGAGATTCATCCAGGAGTGGATTAAATCCTGCTGTCCCTTATTCTGGGGGAGATGAGTGTTAGGGAGAATTCTCATTAATGTGCTAATTTCCCTTACCTTTTGAGACCCCCAGCAACTTGATTTGTAGGACTTTAATTTTTACCTGGAAAGAGTGTGAGCCTTTTTTCCCACTCGTTCATGTATTTTGTTGTATGTTTTTACTTTTGTGTTCTTTGGATATGGAGTTTTAGACAACTCCATAGGCATCATCTTTTCTTGTCTGTCACACAGCACCCACAGTGCGGTGACAGAGGGATGTCTTTCAGACTTCCCAAGGTTTAAAAACCTTCTCTGGGACTGACTACTGTCTCCCAGTGAATGTAAAGTTAAATTGACTTTGCTAGTCTCTTTTTATTGCTAGACCCAGCACATACTGCCTTACATCAGAGTGTTGGAGGGAATACCTAGTATTCCCTATGCCTAGAAAACTCATGTAGCACTCAAATGCTACCCTTTCCTCTCAGAATGGCTGGTGACAGTGGTATTAACGTGATTTTCCCGACCGTGACCAGTTTAAACGCTCCGGTAGCTAAAATCCACCGTAGCCATGTTTTTCAAGATGGCGTCTGAGTCCCCTCTGTATAAAACAGGTTCTGATCGACTTTTTTCACCATTTATTTTTGGAAAGGTTCTCCTAGTATTTGTCTCTGCACGCCAAACCAGGTTTGCTCTCTTTGTTCGTTTGCCTTTGGCGGGCTTCTGTCCTGAAGACCGCCTCTGGTGCCTGAGTGTCTGGGGTGGACAGGAAGCAAGGGAGGTGCCAGAAACGCCCTGTGCTTAATCTCCTAGGAGACCTGAATGCACCTTGGCATGATTGGCTGGCTGACTGTCCGGCAAAGACGGTCACCCTGCCACCCTGCTGGGTGAGTGGCAGCTAGGCTGGAATGAATGGGAGATAACTGTGTAAAAGCCAGGTCTCTGGGACTTGGAAGGCAGAGTCGACCACTGGAACGAAAGAACCGAAGACGAGCTGAAGGAAGACGACTGCTGCAACTCCTGAACCGTTGGTTTGCCTGCTGAAGCCCTGTGGCAGGTCCGAATAGCCTGAAACTCCCTCAACAGAGAAGCCCTTCAAGGACGACTTCTTCCCTTGAGCTGGTGGGAACAACCAACTCACAAGCCACCTGGAAACCATCTCCATACTAGTTGAATTTGTTTTTAATAGTGCTGTTTAAAACCGGATAGCCAGTGAGAAGGATAGCAGTTTGTGGACTTTAAGGCCCTCACACCTTAAACCAACGTTTTGCCAAACTTGTGGATCCTTCCCCGTACAGTGCAGGAACCTCCCGACGTCCTCCCTCTTGTCCCCACGACTGAGGCCCAGGAACAACGTGTTAGGCCATACATGGAAATAAGGCAAAATTACCATGTACCCAATGACACGTCCATCGTGATGTTCCATTTCCAAACAAGTCTGGCTTTATTCAAAGTATCTCAGTCAGCCAACTGGGTCTCAACACCTCACGATGTATGTTCCCAGACACTTTGAGATGCGAGTGAGAACGAGCAGCGCTCAAGCAGTCATATATATACATAATATATCATCATTTGTTAATGTGGTTTGTCCCGCCCTTATACATGTCATACAGGCTAGGGTTCGGTAATTGACAGTTATGACACGTCTTCATTTATTCTAAACATTAGTTATTCTAGCAAAGGCTGCAGAGACACTTTTCTGTTATGAGGAACATGGAGCGCGGGCACAGGAAGGATATCTTGTTCTTAGCCGAGAAACATCCATACAACGTTATGTTTGCCGTGGCTCATGAGCTAAGGGTCAGACAGTTCTGAGGCAGAAATACCATCCTTTGCAAGGAGCACCGCTAGTTGCATATAATTCATGTTTAATTGCCTTTTAAAACAGCGCTTGCAACACAAACTGGCACCTGGACTACCGATTAGCCGCGGCTTCTGCACAGCTTGAAGGCCTCAGTGAGAGGGAAAACAATGGGTCTCATTACATGGTAGGCGGTAGGGATTTAACGTTACCGGTAATGGAATACCGGTAACGTTAAATCCCCATGCGGATCACGACCCGGCTCACCGCTATTAGCGGCACCACCAAGTAGGCTGCCACTAATAGCGGGCAGTCCGCGTGCGCGCGACCCACCATCCCGTAAATAGCGCCATGCACACTATCACGAGTCAAGCGGCCATGCTAATAGCGGCATGGTAAAGCACCTAAAACCCCTTACAGCCATGGTGCTAATACCGCCATCGCGAACCACGCGATAAGAGAACTGAGCAGTGTTCCCACCTGCCACAGGTGGAGAAAATCAGCACAAATGGAGGCAATGGAGACTGTGGCAGCTCAAAAGGAGAACACCACACCCCTTCCCACACCAAGATGGTTCCAATATTGGCAGCATTACATGGCCTGGAGGACCTCATTGCAGTGCAGCTGCAACAACAACAGGCAGCACAAAGGAGACGCAGGAGGAGGAGGAGGATGGCAAGACAGGCACAGCAAGCACCACCACGGCACCCAATCATACCACAGAGGCACCCAACAATCCCCAGGATCAGAGCCAGTCCATTTAACCTAACCCCTGAGCAGATACACACCCTGTACCGTCTGGACAGGGCTACCATCACCAGCCTCGTGGACATGATCCACGACGACATTGTGAGCCTCATAGACATCAGAACTGCCATCCCCCCGCTACTGAAGGTGGTGAGTGTGCTGCACTTCCTGGCCACAGGCACCTACCAGCATACAGTGGGACAGATGCATGGCATCTCACAACCAGTATTCTCCCGCACGCTGAACCAGGTACTCAATGCACTCCTGAAGCATGCACCTGAACACATATCCATGCCACGGACTGCCCAGGAGATTGCAAACACAAAAGTTGGCTTCTATTCACTGGCAGGCATCCCAAGTTGCATCGGGGCCATCGACTGTACCCATGTGGAATTGGTGGTCCCACATCACAATGAAGTAGTCTACCGAAACAGGAAGCAATTCCACTCTATCAATGTCCAAATGGTATGTGACGCCAACAAGAAAATCACACATTGCTGTGCACGATTTCCCGGATCAACCCATGATTCCATGGTCCTGCGGAACTCAACTATCCCACGCTACATGGAGCAACACACCGGACAACGTTCGTGGCTACTTGGTGAGTAGCAGGGCAAGTACATGGCAATGTGACTGGGGGGGGGAGAGATACGTACTCCAACTTGGTGTGAAGGAGGGGAGAGATACGTACTCCAACTGGGTGTGAAGGGGGGAGAGATACGTACTCCAACTGGGTGTGAAGGGGGGGATACATACTCCAACTGGGTGTGAAGGAGGGGAGAGATATGTACTCCAACTGGGTGTGAAGGGAGGGAGAGATATGTACTCCAACTGGGTGTAGCCTGTCGTATGTGGGCAAAATGCACATACAGATGTACGGCAATGTCCATCTGGGAAGGCGGCAACGTACTTGAGATGAACCGACATGCAAGTATAGGCTACACAACACAGATGACATTCCAGGTCTAGTAACATTAAACATCCATCCACATACAAATTGCACAACATTCCACGCCACAAAATACATAAATTACACACATGCCATCTAGATTGCATCATGAATTAGTCCAGCACAACATCAATAATGCAATGTGCCCTATAATGCATGCAAAGGGATCACCACTAGCCATAGCATTTCCCCCCGCACCTATTCCACCACTGAAGAGATGCCTCTCTGCATGGCAACATCAATGTTGGAATGGCAGTACACCAGCAGTGTGGAAACATATCTGCCTGGGCCCAGGGACACCAAAGACCTCGCATCACCCAGGACATGTCAATTACTGTTTGAGGCATGAATGTGGCACGTCTACTTGCAGGGTCAACCTCCCCCTTGCACGTTGCTGTCACCCAGAACATCTGCATGTATGCTGTCAATTGTGTACTTGAATCACAATGCAATATCAATGTGTGTGAAATGAACAGGCCGCTCTTGAGGTGATCAGTAACAGGACCCCGTTCCTTCCCCCACACAGGTGATGCGGGCTATCCCTTGAAGAACTGGCTCCTCACACCTGTACAGAACCCACAGAACAGGCACGAGGAGGAATACAATCGTGCACATACCCGTACCCCCATCGTGATTGAGCAGACTTATGGCCTTTTGAAGTCCCGGTTTAGGTGCATTAGCAGGTCTGGCGGTGCTCTCCTGTATGGACATGAGAAGGTGGGCAAGATCACCACGGTATGTGTCATGCTGCACAATATGTGTATCAGACGGAATGTGCCACTGCTCCCTGAGGTTGAAATGGAAGCACCTGATGAGGATGATGATGGTGATGAGGAGGGAGGTGAAGGGGATGCAGGCCTTGCAAGAGGGGATGGGCAGGAGGGACGTGCTGTGAGACAGCATCTGATCAACCAAATATTCTGAGGAACATGTTTACGTACTGTCACATAGATATGGGTATCAATGCACTGGTGTATGTTTGGGAGCACGCAATGGATCCTGTCGCCAATAAAGTACACATACACAATGAAGATGTCCAAGCCTGTGTTTTGATCATAAACAAGTGTATTGAGAAACAGAAAGGTGTAGAAGTGCAAGTAACAAAACATACCACCACCCTACCCCGCACCCCCAGAACAGACCCATAACACCCTACCCCCCCACCCCCCACAACAGACCCATAACACCCTACCCTCCACCCCCCACCAACAGTCCCTCATGTGTCTGGCATGTTTGCCCTGGCCAATGCACACAGATGAATCTCCATTGGCACCCTATTTGCCATTGTCTTTGGCAGCATCTTGGGGACGGTCAGTCGTGCGCCTGGTGGTGCGTGTAGAACGCCGGAGGGGGCTTGTCTGTCTCGACCCCGAAGATGATGATGGGGCAGACTGGGCTGGCTGTGAAAAGTGGCGGTCCATGGTGTCGGCCATGCGAACAAGGACCTCCCTGAGCATCGCTATCTCGTTGCATAGCCTGTCGGTGTTAGAATCCATTCTCTCAGTGGAGTGCCTCACTGTCTCCACAATGTTCTCCTTGAGTCGAGCAGCCTCCTCGACATGCTGGCCAACCAGCACAGTCAGCTCATGTTGTCGCTCCAGGATGGTGGTCAGTTGGGGGGCAGTGCTGGGTGACCATGCACTGGATGCTGTGCCCTCTGATGCACCCACTGCAGCAGGTGAAGGTAACATGGGGGACATAATTGCTGGGTAGTTGTCCTCAACAGTCACATCAGACCCAGGGGTCTGGGTTGGGGCTGGCTCTGGGTTTCTAGGGGGGCTTGGGGTGTGCATCACCATAGGCTCCACTAGGGTGTCCTCCGGATCGGATAGGGGGGCAGTGGCGGCTGCCTCACCAGCGGAGCTAGCCGCAGCTGATGGTAAGGCCCTCGGTGGCAGGAATTGGTGCAAGTGGGTTCTCCACCGGTGGTGGGGCTGCAGTTTCTGGTGCAGCTACTACTGCCCTGGCAGTGGCACTGTGGTGATGTTTTCTACTCGTCAGGTGTGGCCTTCCCCCCTTGCCCCTGGATGTTGTTGGGGTGTACTCCGGCTCCTGTGCCCTTGGCCTCTTGCATGTAGCTGGTGCCTGGGATGTATCAGTGGCATCCTCACCATCTGTATGTGAGCCTGTCAGGGACGAGAAAGGGGATGGCATTGGTTGTGTTTCAATATACTTAATGCAGATTACGTAAATGATGCAGTTGTGGCCATTGGGACTTAGTAGTTGTGGATGCAGGTGATGTGCCAGTTCAGTGCCTCATCCATGCATGGTTGTGTTTGGAACTTGTCTCTGGTGATGTGTGCATGTGTGTGTGTTTGGGTCTGACACTGACTTGGTGAGGGATGGATGCATGTGTGGATGTGTGTCCATGCATGAGAGGAGTCTGTGCTCACATATGGGGGGGACAGTACATTCACATCGCATCCTGTGATGTGTACACTCAGCTCCATCTGAAGTGGTACCCACGCCGAACTCTATGCTGCCCACTCCTTCAATGGATTCAACGGTAATCAGGTTGGAACATGTCTCCTCCCATTCCTTCATTTGGATAGGTGAACCATCTCCACCGGCACTGGCAATGCGATGGTTTTCAGCAAGGAAGCCCCTCACCCGCAGTCTGAGGTCGTCCCACCTCTTCCGCATACACGCACAGTGCGCATGCTGGTGCCCACAGCACTGACTTTGAAAGCTACCTCCTCCCAGATGGCTTTTTTTTTTCAATAAGTTTGGCCGGCGCATGTCATTAGCAAACACTACCTCGGCATTCTCAGCCAGGGTCTGTGTTAGCATGTTCAGTTCCTCTGGCGTATATTTCTCTTTGCGCTGCCTGTCGGAGGTTTTTTTTAGTGCCTTGGGCATGATGCAGGTGTCCCAGATGATTTGGCACTGCTCACAACTCGAAACAGGTCCTGGGGGCAGAGGATGGCAATGGATTGTTTTTTTAAAGATAGACGCCCTGCTCTTTCCCGTTCCTGTGCGATGACGCTATTTCCGGTTCCGCAATTTAACGGTCATCGCTAATAGCGGTGACCACTATTTGCATGTAGCGCGAGGGCGGAGGTGCTATCTGCACTATCGTGGAAGCCGGTAAGGGACTTTTAGGGGACTTTGCCGGCATGGCGGTAGGGTCATTAACGGCATGGCGCTATGCTTGTGTCCGCGTACTCGTGATCGTGCGCTATTAGCGCCCTCTTGCGAGGGCGGACACGTTAATAGCGTCATGCCGCTAATTTGCGGTTTTTACCGCACAACGTGTAATGAGGCCCAATGTATTTCTGCATGACTCTACATTCCTGCCTACATTAGTATTCCAAAGTTCAAGCTGTGGCCTCACACCATGTGTGAGTCTAAAGCATATAATATATTTTGCAAACCGTCTACAAAAAGAAAAACAAAATAGGCGGTATTTACAAAATGGACTGCCTATGGTCACATTCAGGTTTCTTGGTTTGCAGAGTTTGTCACATGATGCGATTCGCTTATGGCCAACATACTATTCATATCATTCGGGCTATGTGATTACTTTTTCGGTATAACAAACCCTCCTTTTGGCCTTAAGCCAATCGCACCATTATAAAAACATTGCGTCCTCGTCAGACCAGGTGTCACTTTCTGAAATACCCATGTCACTATCATCATCAGAAATATTGATTGCCATAAATTCCTTAATAATTTCATTTTTGTGTATTGGACCATCATTTATCATTCTTGGAGGAGGCGTCACAATCGTTGTACTAATTGTTTGTACACATTAATTCGAAATTATGGAACAAATGGCTGGCAAGCATTGTATGCAACAACAGCAGAATATGAGTATACTGAATATCAAAACCGAAATTGCAATTAGTTTCTTTCCCCAGGATCGTAACAGTTCCCAGAACCATGAACCTATGATTAAATTCCAGCCACCTGCAGGAACATGAATTTGAGAACTTAGGACATGTAATTTCTTAATTGTTTCAAATATTGTAGGGGAGGAGTCACTCACGCTGACCCCACTAATTTGCATACACCTCCACGGTCAGCCAAAATAATATAAGGAACCATTCTATTCTGAAGGGTAACTAGTCTGATTGCTTTTTGTTCCAGTGTTATATTGTAAAGTATGCCAGTGGTTCCATTTATTGTTTTCTCTAATACCCTGGATAATTTTTTTATATTCCATGAGTTTATTGCTTGTCCCCAGAAAGGTATAAATGATTTTGCTATGTCCCCAAAAATTTGCCCAGCAGTATCATCTCGTTGTGGCCAAGATCTAGATATTTTTGCCATTTCAGAAGTTTTGGCAAGGAACACACCAGGTAAGAGTATCCCTGAATAACAAGTACCTTCCCAATTTCTAGGTAACCATGGATAAGCTTGGTCTCCACACACAAAATAGACAGAACCACCTATATATAACGGTTTCTCTTCTTGCTCAAGTACAGCAGTATTCATACACCTAGTAAATGTTCCCACCGGGGTGTGGGCTGTCTTTTTTATGCAAGCAAAATGGAACAGAATGTGGACTATGATTAATAGTATAGGAGGGAGGTGGCATCCTGGTTTCCAACCGGAGCCATTTTGAAAGTAATCAGGGACTGGTAAGGCCTAGACAGTCTATCTATAGGACTAGTCAATGCAGTGTTCATTTTGCTTTGGTTTGTGAACACAGAACAACCTAGCAGGGTTTACCAGTCTTTCAAATTCATTTATGTTTGTTCCATCAAAGTTTCCAGTGACACTATCATTCCATTTTCCAAAAAATAGAGCTCTTAATGATGCATAACAGGCAGTATTAAGCGGTAGAGGATGTATATGCCAACCCATTCCTCTTTCCCTGTGCTGGGGTAAATGTGAACAAACCCAACAATTGGATCTATTTAAAATAGCATGAGTCATATTCATAATCAGTAATAAAGTGTTATTGTCATAGAAAGTGTAAGAAGGCACATGAGCTGAGGTAAAGGTAGTGGGGGCATTTACAGTTGGCAATAGAGTGTTCATAGGATGCATAGTTTCCAAGTATCAAAACATTTGGGTCAATGTAACTACTATACAGATAGGTATGGTAATCAGGAGCAGGTTAGTCTCTGTAGACCGAGTCTTTCTTGAGGCAGGCTTAATTTCAATGTCTATATGTCTATCAATTGCAACATCAGTACAGGTGGCATCAGGAGCGAATACAGGCATGATCAAGGAGAGTTTCTTAGCATCCATCGAAAAAGTTTTCCACGGCAACACACGTTGGCAGCAAAGTTCAAACAAGTTCGGTTCAGCCTGCTTATGATGGCAGCAAGCTGGTGGTTATCTTGACAGCTCCAAAAAGGCAAGAGCAAGTATCAATCTTAATTTGATAGTGTCGGTACCTTTTGCCCCTGATTGTTCATGCTAGGTTGCAAAGGCCTTCACTTTCAATGGTAGCACCGGGAAACCGCATGTCAGAGCTCTCATCGGATACAGCTCATACGCTCCCTTTCTCTAGGCCTCCGTTCCCAGCTCTGTCCGCGAGCTAGAAACAAAGGTGAAACAAAAGCTGCTGATTACTTACGATTTCATGAATGCAGATTGTACCTTACAGCTCCAGGTACGGTATGATCAATGAACAATGCACTGTCGTTGTTTGCAGAAGATGCAAATACAGTGCCATTCGGTGATGCAATTGGTGATGATGAGGCAGCAGTCGAACAATGTTGAGGTAATACTGATGTTTCAATCTCCCCAGACCATTCTCGGGCTTAAGAAGGACTTCTGGCTGAAATTCGGTGATGTTGTTGTGATCGATCACGGCTGTCTTACTTTCAATGTCAGGATTATCGATCTCTTTCTCATGTGGCAAAGGAAAGGGGAATCTTTTCACGTGTGTTGCGTGGATACAATGATTTTGACCATTCACTCATAATGCAGTCTGGTAGCCAGTAACACCTGGTAGGGACCCTTCCAGCACGGTGCAAGCAAAGATTTTCTTTTAAAATTCTTAACCATGATCCAGTCTCCGGGTCGCAGACAATGTCCTGAACCGGTAAATCTGACAGGAAGAGCCTCCTGCACCTGCTGATGAATCAAACGCAAGTTTTGAGTCAACTGTTTAGAATAGTCAATGAGCAATGGGTATTCAACATCCCTCAATCTTTTTGGACGTGGCACATTATTATTTCATATGGGGAGAGGCCAGTCCTTGCCTGCAGAGATGTGCACATACACAGTAAAGCTTGTGCTAATGCATCTGGCCATTTCAAATTGCTTTTGGCGCAAAACTTAGCTTTTTTTTTTTCAAAATACTGTTTTGGCGTTCTACCAAACCTGCACTCATCGGGTGTCTGGCTGAATGGACTTGCTTATCGATTCGGAGGCCTGCACAGATTTGTAATATCACACTGCTATAAAATGCGGGCCATTGTCGGACCATATAACATGGGGCAGCTCGAATTGGGGAAAATATTCTTTTAACAAGGATTTTGCTGTTGACATTGCTGAACAATCTTTTCAGGGGATAGGCCTCCACCCATTTTCTAAATGCACAGACCGCTACAAGGACATATTTATAGTTCTGGCATCTTTCCATTTCTATGAAGTCAAAATGGATGACCTCAAAGGGCATAGAGGGGGGGCCAAAACTTAGTAGTGGTGTCACTGTTCTTTTTCCAATGTTATGTTGTAAACAAGTCGTGCAATTCTGAAGCAATCTTAATGTTTTCTTAATGTTTCCTTACACCATACAGAATCAAGGTGCTGTGACATCTTTTTCGCACTTATATGTGTTGGACTATGGGCCATGGTAACCATTGCCATAACATATGTATTTGGCAACATCCATCTATTATACTCTTTGTCCACCCAACAACCCTCAGGATCTAATTCTGCTGGACCCTCGGACCATTGTTTTATTTCATCTGAAGTGGCTTCTGCTTGTATCTCTCTGACTGTCTCAATTCCGTCCTCCATCATGCAGGACACATTCTCTGCTGTTTCGACATACATTTTTGTATGTAAATCAATGGCAGTTTTTTCCCAATTCAGTCTGCAAATGCATTTCCCTTTCCAATATTACACGTTATTTTTTTATGTGCATCACATTTCATTATTGCTAAACGCTTGGGAAGTGCAAATGCTGACAACAGTCTCACTATCAAAGTGCCATGTTGAATCTTAGTCCATGTGACGTCAGGAAGCCCCTTTCAGCCCATAGTCGGGCAAAATTGTGGACCGCCCCAAAAGCATACTGGCTGTCAGTATAAAAGTTTACACTAAGGTTTGCAGAAATTTCAAGCTAACACTATTATTTCTGCAGCTTGTGCTGAGTTGTATGGGATTTGTTTGCACTCTACAATAGTTTTTAGTCTAGTAGTGGCATAAGCAGCAGTTGATGTGCCATTCAGTAATTTAAAACAAGAACCGTCAAAAAACAAACAGTTCTCCATCTGGCTCTTTCAGGGGGGTATCAGTTAAATCAATTCTTCCTTTTGTCTCTTGCTCAGTAGTGATTAAGCAATCATGTGATACTTGTTTCTCACTCCCTTTTTCACTGGGAGGTGGCAATAACTCGGCTGGACTTAAAGCGCTACATCTCTTAATTTGAATATGCGGTGCAAACAGGACAATTTAATATGTCGTTAGTCGGGCGGATGGGGTATCATCATGGTTAAAGCGTGACCTAAAACAATCCCCTTGGTTTGTTGTACTGACGCTGCAGCTGCAGCAACAGGTCGCAAGCAAAGTGGCAAAGCACATGCAACAGGATACAGCGTGGAAGAGAAATAACTGCATGGTCTATTTCTGCCCCCGTGTTCCTGAGTCAAAACAGCCAAAGCACATCCATCCTCCTCATGCACAAATAACATAAAACCCTTCACATAATTTGGCATGCCCAAAACTGGAGCAGAACATAACGCAGCTCTGAGCAGGTCAAAAGCTTCTTGACACTCCATGTTCGATGGCAAAGGTAAGGTAACATCCTTCCTTGTAAATGCCACTATGGGTCTCACAATCATTGAAAAATACGAAGGCATGCCAATTAAAGCCCTGACTTCATTCTGCGTGTTTGGAATAGGCATATCAGAGATGCTCTCTATACGTTCTGGTGTCAATCTTCTTCCCTCCTTCGATAGGAGGAAGCCGAGATAGGCCACCTCCTCTTGACAATACTGGAATTTCTTCAATGATGCCTTGTGACCGTGTGCGGCCAAATGTGTCAATAATGTGACAGTTCCTTTTTTACAAATGTGCTTCTGAGTCTGCTGCTATAAGCAGGTCATCAATATATTGTAACAATGTACATCCTGGTGGTAATTCAAGCATGTCCAGTTGTTATTTTAATGCTCTACTATGAATACTTGGACTTTCAGTGAAGCCTTGTGGAATACGTGTAAAAGCAAACAAATATCTGATCTCCGGATGTACTGGAATGCTGAAAAACGCATTCAGAAGTAGGAATCATAGTCAAAATAGTGGTAACATCGGGGACTAATGGGAATTGGGGATGAACTACTTTGTTAACAGCATGTAAATCAATTATAAAACGGTAAGGGATATCATTACCTCCTTTCATGTAATCTGGAAGAATCGGGCTATTACAAACACTACCAGAAATGTCTTCAATTACATTTCTAGCAATCAAGTCTGACGCAATATATTTCAATGCTGTTTCACCTTCAATCGAAATATTGTATTGCGCAATATGCGGTAATGTAATTCCTTCCTTCAGAACCATTTTTACTGGTTCTACTTTTAATCATCCAACATCGTTATCGTTCACTGCCCATATACAAGCTGGTACTTCACACAATTCAGTCGACAATGGCATGGATACAAATTGCAATATGGGAGTTTTATGTGTCGAAATCGTCAAGTACACTCCATCAGGAGAACAATAAATTACCACAATCAACTTTTTCAATAGATTCAATCCAAACAAATTTTCCCTGCAATTTGTCATCAAAAGAAACGGGCAAGATTCAGTAAATGGACATCGTGTAATTGGCACTGGCTGTGAAACTGGACTAAACACTGGTGTACATGAGAACCCTATTGAGACATTCTTATGCCCTGACAGTGGTATATTTGGAACCCGCTGATGATCAATCGAACATTTTAGTGCACCTGTGTCCACTAGAAAAATGTGCTCCCTATTCACAACCTTCATTTCCATGTAGGGCCCTTTCTGGTCAACGGCAATAGGCACTGGTTCCAACCCCTGTTTCAGGCTGTCCTAATGCAACAGTAGATCATCAGATGTAAAGTCTCCACAGTAATATGTATTGGAGGAATTATCAAAAATATTTCCACCATTCATGGTGTTCCGTTGTTGATTTTGATTAACCTGATTAGCCTGAAATTGTGGCTTCATCTGATTTCTGTTTGGACCTGCTATTCCTGGCCGACCTCTAAATGGTCTTCTCGAAATAGTCCCATTTCTATTCTGCAAGTGCAGGCATTGGGGGTCATTACGAGTAGGGTGGTAAGGGATACCGGGCCACAGTAAGGGGACCGGTGCCGGTAATCCCCTACCGCCCTATTGCGAGGCCCCTTAGAGGGAGCCGTAAGGAATGTGTGGTCTGACCACACGTCCCTTACGGGTCCCGCTAAGGGACCAGGGCTCTAATAACGGGCTTGCCATTCGCAAACCCGTTATTAGCGCCCTCCCCATTCCCATTGAGCCCTATTGGGGCTCAAATGGGAATGAGGAATTGTTTGTTCAATGGGGATTTACCGGTACCGCCAGAGTCGGGCTAGACCGGTAAGTCCCCATTGAACAACACCGGTGCTGGACCCGTTATTGGTGGCAGTCATGGCGCAAATAGCGCCATGACTACCACCAATCGGAATGAGGGCCATTGTGCTTGCCAATGGACTTCTTGTCTACAATAGGCACATTGATTTATTCCTATTGGACACCCTTGCATGTTGGATGTTAAGGCAAATTGAACTCTAGACAGTGCGTTCCTGCCACCTCTATTATTGTTTGCTACCTTTTGCAGTAACACTCTGGTTTTCAAATATCCTTTTCCGCTTAGGAATCCTTCTCTGAATTTACTCGATTCTCATAATATTGGGCCATATTTAATACTTTGCTTTGTGATTTTGCTTGCCATGCACTTTTAGATGTCATTATTAATGTTTGAATTTTTCGGTAACAATCCCCTCACAAACTTATCAACAAACAATCTCTTCCCAGGCTCAGTACTTAGATCTTCACCACTAAAATCTGCAAATACATCTTCAAATCGGTTAAAATAATCTATCACTCCTTCCAATTTATCCCAAACTATTCTCTTCGCAGGCATTAAAGTTTTCAATTTCTCTACTGTCCGTAAAGGAAAATTCAAAATTACTTGTAGAGGCTTCTCCCCAGCCTTTCTTTCGCTATCAATTCTAATCAGGTTCTCACATATATCGCCTAACATTGGCGCATCATTTATACTTCTAATCTGCTTCCATATGTCCGCAGGAAGAATCACAGGGAACAATAAATCAATGTCACTTAGCGTAAAAACAGACACATTTAAAACGGTTCCATTTCTTTATAGAATCCCGCCGGATTTTTCCTAATGTCAGGGATGGTCTGCTTTATTGTATTCACTTCTTGTCTAGAAAAAGGGAACATGTGCAAACTTTGCAATATAATGCGCTTCTATCATCATTAAATCAGCAGAATAACACAACTTTTTCTTCATACATTCATCCTGCAAATACTCCACCATAATTTTTAACACCTTTCTCGGCATCTCTGGTGTATACTGACTAAACGTATCATGCACTTCAATCAGGGAAATGGCGGCATCCGTAATCCATCTAAGTGCATCTCGGGTACAAATTAGCATCTCTTCACTGACGGGTTTCAACAGCGGGAGAAACCGTTGCTGAACATATGACATATGTGGTTCACCTTTACTCATTATGTGTTTATGCAATCGATCAAGTTCCCGCTTTAACACAAATATTCGCCCTACATGCTCTCGTATTTTCGCCGCATTATCTCACAAATTGGAAAGGACAATCAAATCATGCAACTCTTGCGGTACCAGTGCATTAGTCAAATTACTCCATATTTTAACAAGATAATCTCCCATACATTCTAACAGTACCTGTTGTTCACCTGGGCCTCTATGATCAAATATGGAACTTTGCACAGCCACTTCATCGCCATCATCAATATAGGTCTAAGCCCACTGTTTCAGTTTGTCTTTCTGTCCCTTGCTAATAGTATTTCGAGTCAGTTTAACATTTCCTTTTTCGATGCAGAACTACCAGCTAAAGCGTATAACTCATGCTCTGAAGGAGGTGGAGGAAATGATGTCACGGGTGCAGATGGGACAGCTACTGTAGGTGCAGATGTGATCGTGGGAATAGCAATAGGAGGTGATACATAAGGAGGCGGTGCAACTGGGTCAGTGCTTGAATGTTCATGCCTTCGCTCATTTAATATCTTATTTATCATCAATGCAAATCTTGTGAAGGATTTACTTTCTGTATGTCTAATTCGAAGGCCCTATCCATGTTCCCAATAGCTTCCGTATGCTTCTGCTGATCGTGCTCTAGCGCTTTTTCTGTATTTGATTTATGTCTTTGTGTATGTTTTTCTCTACTTTTCAAGCGCAGATTTGCTTCCTTTTACCAGTCTCTTACAACGTCGAACGCTGCAGGTCTGGCCTTTTTTTGTAGCAAAACAGATCCTTAATGTTCTATATGCGCCAATTAAAAACTCCCATTATTCGGCCAATGAAGGTCTGATACACGTCTGGTCTGCCTATGCCAAACTGCATTAAACACTATTGCCCCTATTGCGTATTTTATGTACATATCATGTGCCTGCGGCTCCTCAGGTGGCGCAACCTGGCCAGTTTCCAAAGATTGTCTACCGCAGTGAAAAGATCTCACTAGGCAGGAAGACAATTTTCCAGGCATGTTTTTTTTTTAAAAACTTTTATTTATTAAGAGAGCAGCTTCATAGCAAGACCATTAACATAAACATTGCATTATGATTTAAACATAGTTCTCTTACACGTATGCATATAACGGACAGGCAAATATCGCAGATCAGGGCGAAGGTGTAGGCGTTACATCTATGTCTGTTGGAATTGAAATGATATTATGCCTCCTATCGCAGTATTTGAATGTGTATTGGCCTATGCCAAGTTGTCTAAAATATCATGTAAATAGACTCCGCGGCAAGGTCTTGACTATAACGAAAAGTTATGTAAGTCGCCATCTTGGATTTACCCGCCATTTTAGGTTCTCTTGTAATGTGGAAGTCACCCTGAACATCAAAATGGAGGCCAAATGACATTCTGAGTGAGATTCTGGCCGTTGTGACCTCCGCACACACGAATAATTAATATGCCTGCAGGCCACTTGTCGGGGTCGCGAACTGAGACCTTGTCCTATCACTGACCTATGTGTAAATGAACGACTGTATCAGCGGAACTGATCAAAATGCATACATTATAGGACTGACCTGGCAAGGAACCCTAGGCCTGGTCCCAAAAATGGTTAACCCACGAGGGGGTTGGCCAAGGGCTGGATAAAGGATATAAAAACCCAAGTATTCCAATGTACGGTCTCTCTACTAATGCATCGAACCCTCATTGAAGTTTGTTACGTTACTCTGAGAGCCGAATAGCTATCCGTTTCTCAATTGACTTTTTGGTAACTGTTGTAGCTTTTAAATAAGGCACTTGTATGTCCTTTGTAACCTGTGTTGGTGTGTTTCTTTTGGGCTTCCCAGCCTCATATCAATTTCTATGTTTTCACATGTCAGGCATCAAATTACAGAGGTATAGGCGCAACAGTGTCCATATGTCTTTGGGACGACAGGGTGTCGGGACTGACAGTATAAAAAGTTCCTCATCAGCATTTACCATACATAGGTCTTTCAGGAAATTAGCTTGGGTTGGTGCAGCTGCGGATTTCCTACATTTCAGGATACATCGTTTGGCAACAATACATGAGATATTAAATAATCGCCTAGTGGTTTCCTTCACCTTACCAATGTCCCCAAAAAAGTACTTCAAAGGGGACAGAGTCGCCAGGATCAACGTTATTTCCTCAAGGAGTCCCGCCACCTCGCTCCAGAATTCCACAATCACGGGGCATGACCAATACATATGATACGTTCCAGCATTAGGGACATTACATTTGGGACAAGACCCTGTACAGTTTTCTACAAATTTGACTAGTTCAGCAGGGGCATAGTGCAATTTATTTAAGATTTTGAATTGGATCAGTCAGAGCCCAGAATTCATTGAAACAGATTTGGTGAGTTGACAGTAACGGGACCATCTGATGTTGTCAATCAGGGTGCCCTTGTTACGCTCCCAGCTCTCTTTAATTGTGTTGCATGAAGTGGAGTGAGTCTGCACCAAGGAGTATAGCATCGAGACCTCCTTGCCATGGCCATCTGCGGATACCACAGCTCTAATACATTCGTGTGTCTGGGGTTCCAGTGAAAATGTTGGCCATCTAGCACCAAAAGCATCTCTCATCCGATGGAACTGGAAGCGTTTAAGCTGGCCCCCTCCCACCACATCAATAAAGTCTGTGAGTTTGCAGAACATGCCATCCGGGAACATGTCTCACATCTTGAAGAGCTTATTGGGGTCCCAAGATTGCTGAAGGCCCTTGTCAAAGGTTGGGGCGATGCTTGAGAAGTTCCACGGGGGACCTCTGGGTCGTAAGGGGTCTCCAGGCCAATCCTTTTATAGATCCTGGACCAGGCGTGTGTGGTGGTATATACCGGGTCAAATGGGCAGGTGTCCTTGTAGGTGGAATTGAAGATAACGGAACGTATGTCCATGTGACGGGGAGCATGTTTTTCAAGGGGTATATGTGGGGCTTTGTCCTCGGGGTCTAACCAATGCTTCACAAATTGTGCCTGTGCAGTTAGATAATAGAGGTCAAAATCGGAGCAGCAATACCGCCCTGTGAATATGGTTCCACCATCTTAGCCCACTCTAGCCTAGCCGTCTTCCCATTCCAAATAAAGGAGGAGGTGAGTGACTTGAGTTTCGTATAAAAAAAGGGTTTACCGGGCCAGATTGGGATGTTGTTGAAATAATATAGAAGTTTGGGCAGAACCACCATTTTAAGTAGTGCCACTCGGCCGTATAGAGACAGTGGAAGACTAGCCCACAGCTGGAACTTGATCGTCAGGTTTAGCAATAGTTCACTGTGATTCTGTGTGTATAGCGTTTGTTTGTCTCTGTTTACCATGATTCCCAAATAGCGTACCTGAGTAGGAGCGGGCTTAAACCCCCTTATCTCAGATAGGTCTCCCGTATTTAGGGTCAGAGGAAATATTTCGGATTTCGGGACGTTGATTTTGTATCCCAAGTATTCTGAGAACTCATGTATGTCTGACATTATGTGTTGCACATTCTCCTGTGGGTTTCGGACATACAATAGGGTGTCGTCCGCGTATAATGATATGATCTGTGGGGGACCAGTCATCCTGAGACCACTATGTGAGTGGTTCTAAAGGATATATTCAGCCATTGGTTCTATGGTGAGTGCAAAAAGGATGGGTGAGAAGGGACAGCCCTGTCTGGTTCCCTTATGTAACAGAAATGTGGAGGATAAGGTATTATTGGTTAGGACTTTGGCAGATGGCTGAGTATACAAAAGCCGCACACATTTAATAAAATATTGACCGAGACCAAACCGCTCGAGCACCAGAAAGAGATATTTCCAGGAGACCGAGTCGAAGCCCTTTTCGGCGTCCAAAGCCACAACCGCCGCTTTTGCCTTCGGATCGATCTGTGCCATCATGCCAAACAGATGCCTTAAGTTGGTATAAAGCCAGCCTGGTCTGGGTGGACCAGGATTGGAATGTACGGAAGGAATCTGGTGGCTAGTACTTTAGCGAAAATCTTCGCGTCAGTGTTTATCAAGGAAAGGGGTCTGTAGGAGGCCATGTCTTGTGCTGGTCTATGGGGTTACAAGAGGAGCGTGATAATTGCTTCGC
Source organism: Ambystoma mexicanum (assembly GCF_040938575.1). NCBI lineage: Eukaryota > Metazoa > Chordata > Amphibia > Caudata > Ambystomatidae > Ambystoma > Ambystoma mexicanum. The sequence continues at coordinate 1,048,307,076 of NC_090924.1, forward strand.
GCATCGACTCCGGGAGGACACCCCGGTCCATAGCCTCCACCCACACCTTCAATAATAAAGGGGCTAATTCATTCTGAAATTCCTTATATAATTCAGAGCTCAGGCCGTCTGAACCGGGGGCCTGGCCACCGGACAAGGATTTAATAGCTGCAATAAGTTCCTCAACTGTGATAGGTTGGTCCAGTATATTTCGTGTTTCAGGGGTTAATGTTGGGAGGTCTAGGTCATCCAGGTACCTGAATGTGTCTTCTTTGGTTTTTACATCGTAATTAGAGAATAAAGAGGAGTCGAAGTCAGCGAATGTGGAGTTAATGTATTGTTCTTTATTAACTGTTACCCCGACCGGTGTCTGTATGCTGGCGATCGGATTGTGGTGTCTATTGGCTCTAAGCATGTTGGCCAAGAATTTGCCCGCCTTATTACTTTCCCCGTATCTACAGGCTTTGGCTAGGGCAGCCATGTACAGGACTTCCCTATTGGCCAGTTTGTTAAATTCCTTTAGTGGAATGTGGATTTTCGATAGGGTTTCCTTATAAAGTGTGGTGCTGTATTCCGTTTGTAGCGAGTCTATTTTGATTTTGGCTATACCCAGTTCACTTCGCACAGATTTCAGCATACCCGTAGACTTGCCCAGGATGGTTCCCTGAATCCAGACCTTGAATGCCTCCCACAGGGTAGCATAGGTGCTCACCAAACCCTTGTTTAGTTCCAGAAATTCCCCAATTTCAGTATGTAGAGTTTCAACGACATGGGGGTCTCTAAGGATCGTGGGGGGCATCCTCCATCTTCTAGCTGGAGGTGGAGTATCACCTAGGTTGCTGTCGATTGTTATCGGTGAGTGAATTGAGAGAGTGCAGGGGTGTATTTCACAGCTGGAAACCATTCCAGTTAGGGACAAACTGATAAGCCAGTAATCTGTGCGCGAGTGGGAATTGTGGACGGACGAATAGAAGGTACATTTCCTCTCACGTGGGGGTAATGTACGCAACTCAACTATCATGTCAGTCTGTTCCTTCAATTGTTTCACGACTAGTGCGGCTTTGGATGGGGCGCTAGGGGTGGCTGAAGATCGATCCAGAGATTGGTCGAGTATTGTGTTAAAATCCCCACCCCAGATTATTTGTGCCTCCCCCAATGCGGACTGCATATCTAGTATTGTACAGTAAAATTGTGGGTCATCTACATTGGGTCCATATGTGTTAATCAGTATTATCTGGCGCCCCGCTATCTCCCCCCACGCCAGTGCATATCTACCCTGCGGGTCTATCTTACTAGAGTGATGTTTGAAGCACAGCTTGGGATGTATGAATGTCAGTACTCCCCTAGATTGAGCTGAGTATTCCGTGTAATATCTGTGGGGGCCCCACCGTGGCAGGAATTTGGTGTTAACACTACCCAATGCATGTGTTTCTTGTATAAGAAGAATATGGCGTACAATATGTGCTGCAATCTTACTCGCTTTAACCGGGTTGTTAAGCCCTCGAATATTCCAGGAGAGCAGTTTAATGTTTAAGCCTTTGTTAGCCTGTGTCATAGTCGTATCTCGGAACGTCCATTTGCCTGTTGCATTGCCACTATCCCAAGTAGTGCGGGTGCCCCACTACAAAACAGCTCTCTGATTTTAACGTTATAACTTCTGTAGGTGCCTTTCCCCGTCTTACTACGTGTGAGAGAAAAAATAAAATAGCAGACAAAACCCCTTGTGGTGGAAAGAGGCACTGAGACCCGGCTGCAAGAGTTCAAAGGATGGTTTATTTCTCCAGCTTGGAAATAACCCAAAAAACTCTCCCACATTTACATCAGTGGCAACATTTATATTAGTTAAAGTAACTCTAACAAAAAATACTAAATGGACCCGATTGGCCAGACGGTGTGGTGCTGTAGGTGTGGGTAGCATCTCTTCCTCCTGGTTAGCTGAGTAGCTGACGGACGTCAAACATCTTGTGCTCCATGCAGGTCAGGGTCCGGTCACTGTGGTCACTACCTAAGCTAATATGTTACATACTAAATAAGTTATTTAAAACATTTTATGCTACTTGTCACATTTCTACATAAGTCACACACAATGATCATTGTCAGTACAATTGGGTCATTTGTGGCTTTAATTGAAGGCCTTGACCTTTATTGTGCATGTAAAAGAATCAGGCTATGTTTCGCATCTCTTCTAGGTTTCAAACCCATTAGCACAAGTAAAAACATTATAGTAATAAAAATGCTTAAGGTTAGTAGTGGGTGTGTTGGGTGGGTTTTGCAGCACAGGCGAGGGTCTGGCACTTGAAAGAAATACCTTACAGGGGGTGCAGGGACAGGATGGCAATAAATTGTTCTAATGGGGGTGGGTGGCTTGCACGTTTATGAGGACGAATCGAGCAGAAAGTGCTTAGCTCATCTTGGTTCACATGCCGGTTCTCAGACGAACAGTGATCTCAGAGGAAGAAAACTGTAGCATATTGATTGTTGCAACTTTCTCCAGCTTCAGCGTGAGAATGGAAGCGCAGAGCTTTCCTTCGCAGGGGGAGTGCAAGGGTGGGGGCCAGCCAGCTGGCTGTGCGCCTTGTGTGTGTGTGTGTGTCTGTCCTTGGCTGCTGCGGTGGAAGGGGAGATGAGCATTGCTGTACTATCAAAGTGAGGCCTGTTTACCCAAGATGGAGTCGAAAGGGGGCACAAAAGATGGATGCCCCGTGTCCTGTTCAGTAGTCCCATCTATGTAGCAGTCAACCGTGGTTAACTTTACATAAGGGCAAGGGGCAATCCCACTACCGGAGGCACGTGGTCCAAGCCCTGTACTGAGGAGCGTACGACGCGAGGAGGCCTGAGGACCCCTCGCTCCCATACATTCCCCCTTTTCGTTACATCTAAACTAACAAATTACTTTAGCTCATTCTTTCCGTTCTCCCTTCGGTAGCGCTCAGCTTCAGCCACAGCCTCATCCCAAGTAGGTGTACCCTTTATTGGCATCCATGCTTGGCACACACTTCTTAAGATGTTACCTCTTCTTGCGTATTCTTCTGGGGTGACCATTAAATATATCCCACCAACCCCATCTAGATCTATCCAAACCTCGTTATACCACAGCAAGTTTTTTGGTTCTCTAATGGTAGTGTAATGTAGATTATCGACCACGTCCCCATACTGTCTATAGATGGCAGTCATCCTATATTGTGGTGTGGTGTATTCTCTGGTTTGTACTTGGGCATCTATCATGGTACCCACTGTTGTCTGTCGGCCCACGGTTATCATCATCATTGCTGAATTAGGCATATTATTTTCACAGCATCTTAGAATATTAGGAGAAGAAAGACTATGATGGGAATGAGTATCTTTGCTGCGATGTTCACCCATGATGGTATCCAGCTGAACAGATCGTCGAACCACGTGTTGTTGTCTACTCCACCTTCTGCTCTCATTCTTTCTCCTAAATTATGCACTGCTGTTATCACATGTGACAGTGTCCCGTTATCAGCATCAGAAGTTGGTACAAGCGTGCAACACGCCCCCCCCAATTTTTTTGCAAATACCACCGTCCATCGCTGTGATACGATCTAAGTCATATCTGTTTTGCATCGTCATCAGGCGCAGTGCACAGAGCTCTATTTTTATGATGTTGAATCCTTCTTCAGTGTCGTTGGCCAGCTGGATGAGCTCCCAGCGTGTTATCTGCAGCCTTGCTTGAACGCCTGGTGCTAGGAATGATGCAAAGAATGTTTCTGCAGATGAAAAAAGCTTATACTGTTGTGGAATTTCAGCAAGGAGTTCTGACGATTTGGACGAAATATAATTGGATCTTTTGCTGCATCACAACTTAGTTTTCAAGGTTTCTTCTAACAATAGTTGATATGCTGGGGGCTCTGTGATTGTCTCATCGGGCGCGGTCGATGGTTCAGCCGATTGCCCTACTGCCGATGTGTCAGTCGATTGTCCTGCTGTCGATGTGTCAGCCGAAGGCCTTGCTGTAAACTGGATGTGGCTCTCTGGTATCACCATTAGTGCTGAGCGAAGTGTGGCTAGGGCACAAGTGCCCCTCCATGGTGCTGGGAGATGCAGGTAAGTTCGTTTGCCACAGATCCAGTATATGTCCATTAATGCAGCAGTGCCTTTTTTCATGACTGGCATTATTAAAGTCTTATTGCACTGCCGCAAGGTTCCCATGTTCACCTTCCCTTCTCCATGGAAGCAAAGTTTTGCAGTATTTCCTTTTGAATCTTTATGGGTCTCTCCAGGGGTGTGACCCATGTCAGCTTGGTGATATGCTGTTTCAAGATGGGGATGCACGTTTACTTTGCCCACTCGTATGTTTCATCTGGCAGCCCTCAAAGCCCCTCAGCTTTACATTCAATTGTTTCATCATGCCACTTGTCATCTGCATATCTTGGCCCTTTTATAACGAAAAATGGCTCCTGGAGGCAGATTACTCCTTGCCGTCTGCTGGTGCAAGTTTGTTCGTTTTCCAATTTTTTCATAGTGACTGTGTGTGCTTGAAATGTCTTTTTTATTCTACACAGCATCAGATGAATCAAACATTGGGGCTCAGACAAGGGTACTTCTTGTGGGATTAACATTTTTGGGGTTCCAGTTGCGTGAGGAATAAGTGAGCACACGTAACAACTTTAATTACTTGCTTGCTTTGCTGCGGCCCTCATATCTGAATACCATTTGTTTGATTGATCAGGGTGTCGTGGGTCCTCTATTTCATCTAACCCCAGGTTATGATAAATATCGTATCTGTTTTTTCCCACCCCCCCCCCCCTTTTCTCCTCCTTCTGTTTTTTAATTGGGTACCAACTCGTGGATATTGCAGCGGGAATATTCTAGACCATGCTTCATCTATGTTGTTCATGGTGACGTGTGTATTCAGTAGTGGTTTCTGGTGCAGTGTGTGTACGCATGCTTGTATTTCTGGAATTAGTTAACCAATAGTAATCATCATTTACATTCCATCCAAGCTCTATTTCCTTGGCTCCAGTATTATTCAACAATGGAATAGCAGTTTTGTTTACGTGCATTTGTTCAAGGGGCAAAGTTATATTTTTATCATTCAATTCAATGCTATAAGTGTCCTTTAAAATAGCCGTTGCTTCAGTCCATATTAGTTTAGACCCTGGTTTTGTCATATCAGTTCCGCTCACCCCTTTGTTCATTTCATTTGCCACATATAAAACAACATTATACCAAATAAGATAAAACATCATTATTGCAAATAGTATGGCAGCATATTTTATAACACATTCCAAATTATTTAATCTACTGGCCCTAGTGGCATCCCTATTTCTATCTAACATTTCAGCTTGCTCAGCCATTTCGTCGCATTGGCTCATGTTGATCCTATGTGGGCGAGGCAAATTCGTTAATTCATATGAAAAGAACATAATTGCAATTCATTTCTTTACTCAGTTATGCATTTAACAATTCCTTTTCATTTCATCATGGAAATAATGAGGAAAAAATAGAAAAAAACAACACGATTTATATGAAAAGAAAAGAAAGAGAGAGACAAAATATGTAAAACCTTTGCTTTTCCCCTATACTTTCCCTGTCTAAGTTGCAATTTTCATCATGTGAACCTGTGCCAGTGATGGCATCCAGACAATCGGTTTCATTTTGGGGAGGTGTAACACTGTGTGCCCTTCTCACGTCTGAGAGGTGCACACAGTACTTTAACCCTGTAACTTTAACTGCAGTTGGGGTGCTGTACACCACTGTGTATGGACCATGAAATCTTGGCGAATTCCACCTTCTTACAAAATTTCTAACAAGAATTTGCTCCCCTGGCATTAAAGGCCCCTCCGGGCTGTCTGCTGTCGGTATGGAGGTGTCTGTTGCTACATCTTCAGTAAATGGTGAAACAATTTGTTTTGCTATGCTGCATACCGCGCGCGTTAGCTGCGCTAGGTATTCCTTAAACTCTTCTCCCAGCACTGTGGCAGCTCTGTGCGTATCAGACGCCCTCCTAACATGGGAGAGCGGTGTGTGCATTCTCCTTCCCGTCACGATTTCGTGCGGGCTTAAATGATGATCCTTGCATGGTTGATTTCTGAGTTGGAACAGTGCTAGGGGCAAACAATATACCAAATTCTTTTTCAACGTGTTACATAATTTCGATAAATTGCTTTTAAGCAGCCCGTTGATCCTCTGCACAACTCCATTGGCCATTGGGTGATAAATCGAACATAGTTTGTGTTTCACCCCCAGAAGGGAGGTTACTTCTTTGAAGAGGTCATTCACAAAGTGCGTGCCGTTGTCTGAACGGATCACGTCACAGATTCCCCACGGTGAGAATACTTCTCGCACAAGGAATTTGGCATCACATTTTGCATCAGATGGTGACAGGGGCCCGCTTCCACCCACCGTGAAAAAGGGCATACCACCACAATCAAGTATCTTGCTCCGTTACATCTTTCTCCCATATCGACGTAATCGATATGTAGTTCTCTCAATGGACCTGTAGGGCATGGCAAAGTGCCACGCAGAGTTCGCAATGTCATTCCTGAATTATAAGTTTGGCATGTAGTACATTCAATCACAAATTTAGACAAATATTTGTGTAGATTAGGAACAAACCAATCATCTTGAATATCTGAGGCAATGTGTTGTTTTGCAACGTGAGCTGGGAAATGCAGTTGTTGTAATGCTACTTCTAATAATTCTACGGGCATCACTACCTTGCCTGTCGTTTCCTGTCTCCAAATGAGATCTGTGGCTGATTGCTTACACCCTCGTTTGCCCCACAACTCCTGCTCTTCCGGTGGGGCCCTTCTCTGGAGTTCTATCAATTGTGCTATGGGCGTGTTATTGTATGCATCTGCTGGTTGTTCTGCTGTGGTTGTTTTTACAATGTATTCTGATGTTGGTGTCTTATTGTACAAGGCTTCTTTTGCTGCCGCGTCGGCTGCCGCGTTCCCCAATGAGACGGCGTCTGTGTTATGGGTATGGGCTTGGCATTTAACCACCACTACTATCGATGGTTCTGCTAAAGCTTCTATTAGTTCATTTAGCAATGTGACATGTTGTACAGGGGACCCGTCTGCTCTTCTGAACCCTCTCCTTCGCCAACGTGATAGCCCTGAGTGAACTGTGGTGGTGACATAAGCTGAATCTGAATATATGGTCACGGCACAATCTTTGGCTGTGTGTAACGCGCTGATTAGCGCAGTCAGTTCGACTGCTTGTGCAGAGTAGTGTGAGGGGAGGCGTTTTTGAACAATCACTTCGTATGTGTCTTCTTCCATGTGCACTACCGCCATCCCCACGTGTTTCTCTCCTGTCTCTGAGTTTATGGATGCTGACCCGTCTATGAAATACATTTATCCTTCTGTAAGGGCGTTTTCGCTTGCTTTGGGAATGTCATCGCACTCTCCCTCATATGTGCTACAATCGTGTTCCTGTAAATCCTCAGTTGTGCATGGCTCTGTAATGAAAGTAGCTGGTTTCACTGTCTTGCATCTGACCACATGTACATTTGGACTTGATATTATTATTTCATAAGCAGAGGCACTCCTTGTTGTGAGGGTAGATTTTGATCTTTCCAAGATAGCAAATAACGAGCGTTCCGCATATAGCGTCACTGAACATCCCATTACGATCGTGGCACTTTTCTCAATGGCGAAGGCTGCTGCAGCGAGGGCCTGTTCGCAAGCGAAATGTCCCTGCATTACTGGGTCTAATATTCCACTGTAGTACGCTAATGGTTTGTGGCCTAGCGATGTCTTTTGTGTCAATACTGCTGTCATCAATGTTCCATTGCTGTGTGAAAACAGGAAAAATTCCCTTTCATAATCTGGATTTGCAAGGACTGGGGCGTCTGAAATGAGGTCTTTTAATCGAGAGAATTGAGCAATTGTCTCCTGTGTCCATTTTATTGGGGCTCTGTTCTTTTGTGCTTCTTTTAGTGCTTGTAGCATTGGCTATGTGTATTTAGTGCCGCCATCTTTTTGGATGACGTCATTGAGTGGGCGGAGGTCTTGGACCATTCTCCACGCCCCTCATTTTGCTTTCTTAATCAGAAAAATTGCTGTGTTGCATGGGGAAGTTGATGGCACTAAAATACCTTGGCTTAGGAGTGCATTCACTGTTTCTCTAATACCTTCCTCTGCTTCTTTGGATATTGGGTATTGTTTCACTCTGGGTGGGAGGGCACCTGGTTTCAGTTTAATTTTTATGGGATTTACCTCGTGCAACAATCCTACATTGTGTGGTCCTGTAGTCCAAATTTCAGGTGCTACCCTGGCCATGTCTTCTTCAAATATTATCAGAGGGGCCTTTATGTTAGCGATGAGTGGGTTGAATATTTCTCTGTATTGAATCATAATGTCACATGGTATGCTTATTTCCATTATTATTTCTCCATCACCTTCGTAATCAGTAAACAATTCTTCATCAGTTATATCTTTTAGCATTATGTTTGGCTCTATACACAGTACACTTCTCCACTCGCGTCCTTGCGTGTCCAGGCCTATGACCACAATGCGTTTGTTGGAAACTTGAACTGCCTCTATAGACATAATTGTGCCTGGCACTACATCTATTGGTGTGATTGGGCGGAATATGAAGTCGGATGGTATTCTCCACTCTTTTTGTGTTATTTCAGGCACTACTCGGGCTAATACCTGTATTCCATAGACAAACATGTCCATGTCAATGGGAATCCCTCTTACTGCAACTTCCTTTGTAATCGTGCTTATTAGCAAGAGTGCCCGTACGGGGCATACCCCTGGCGTCGAACACACTATTCCTCTTTTAGTAAAGGCTATGGTCATGTTTAACTTACTGAGCAAGTCTCGTCCCATCAAATTGATTGGCGCGTCTTCGTAATACAATAAGTTTATGTTTTTCCCCCCACTGTTACATCAAGATCTTTTGTATAAGGAACCTTTAAAATAGCCCCAGAGAACCCCTGCGTCTCCAAATTTCTTCCCGAGAGCTGAAACCGCCCTTCTGTGAGGCATGATTTTTCTGCTCCAGAGTCTACCATAAAGATAAACTGCTTGTTTCCTATCTCTGCCGCCACTAGTGGTTCCTCATTTGCACTCTGTGTGGTGGATAGGACTGGTCACGCAAGTGCTCCCTGTGGGCTGTCCTAGTCTTGGTATCTTTGCTGACCTGGCATTGAAAAAACGTTGTCACCCACGACCGTCATGCCGCAGAATGGTGCAGGGGCACCGTTTGCGACCACTGCAAAAGGGTTATTGTTTATTTTCCCTACTGGGTTTTGTCTCGCCATGGGCTGTAGTGCATTTTGCTGTTGTGGGTGCTGTTGCTGCTGTTGTGGGGCTTGCTGTCTCTGTTGCATTTGGGGGTCATAGCAGTATTGATCCTGTTGTCCCCCATCCCTATTGAAGCTCCACAAGGGCTACCTGGGTGTGGGCAGCCCCATCCCTGTTCATTGTTCTAGAGTTGTTGTTGCTGCTGTTGAAAATACCCTGATGGTCGCATTCTACAATCTCGTGAATAATGTCCCCATCTTCCACAATTCCAACATGACCCCTGTTGTCCTCCCCTTGGTCCTTGCCCACCATACCCTCTGTTTCCCATTCACCGTATCCTCCCCTTTGCTCGTGGTACCCACCTCTTCCTTGGGCCGGCCTGTTCTGCCACTGCGATCCTTGGCATGGTTGTTCCTCTCCGTTCCACTGTCCTTGGTCCTCTCCAACCCACTGCGCTGCTATCCCGACGGGCCTTCCTCCCATGTTTTCCTCTCCTTCGTTACCTCCGTCTGCTGTTGCACTGGCAGTAATGGCGGCGACCTTCACTAATTTCATCTGTACTAATTTTGCTTCGTCAGCCAGCCTCTTTTGCGTGACCTCCTTTTTCTTCTCTTTGATCCTCCTTCAGTGCTGTACAATTATGCTCTGAATTTCAGGCCACCCTTTGGCTTCGATCCCAGCTATTTTGTCCAAGGCCTTCTGCACCTCTTTCGGCAACCCCTTTTTAATGATAAAATAGAATAAAGCTGTTGATTGATTCCATGCCGTAGCAGCTTCTCCATAAATCTTGCACTAGCAAAATGAATTGCGCAGGATCCTCCTTCTCCTCCATTGTACACTGCATCACTGCATGTAAATCTGGAACGACTGGAAATGCACGCCGCAATGCATCCCACACTTGTGCTCGGACATTGTTAAATGGTGATCCATCGTGTCGGTCACAGCTCATCGTTAATCCCGGGAACCCTGCCCTTTCCCAGATTGTGTCTGCTTGGTCCCCGATTGCTGAAACGAATAGACTTTTTACATCACCTATAGCTAACGGCACACCTGCCGTGCTTTTCTCAAATATATGTATCCACTTACCTGCCCCTCCCGTCAGCGGGGGGAGTAGTTTTAACAAGTTGGTTTTGTCCATTTGGGCCCACGGAATGTAGTTTGGCCTACCTGCTCCTTTATGTATCAGTGCCATTTGTAGTTTTTGTTTCTTTCTCGTTCTGCTTGTCTTCCCTTTTTTCGTTTTACTTACCAATATGTTTCCTATCCTCCCTGTTCGTTGTCTTAATCTACCTTGCCATAATGGTGGCGATAGTTTGTCTGGGTAACGGCGGTTTGGCAGTAGGGAACCCTCAGTGGCAGCTGCCTCTTCGTATTCATCTAAATCGTCCCATATTTCTCCTATTTCTGACTCTAGCTCGTTATTATCCTCCAGGTTTTCCTTGGGTTCACTTCCTTGTCTTTCACCCTGTTCTCCACTTTGTTGACTCTCTGGTGTATCTGGGCATATAATTCTCACTGGCTTGTTATTCAATTGGAACAGGAACTGTCCTGACTGCCACTCATGTTCTTGCCTCTGCTGCGATGACGTCCCTTGCAATACTATAGACTGCCCTGATACTGAGGCTTCTGGGGTTGCATTGCTTGCTGCCCCTATCAGAGGTGTGAGATCTGCCAGTGACAGCGGGGGTACCTCCCCTCCCCCTGGCAGCATTTGCCCTTTGTCACATAAAGCTCTTAACCGTGTTATTTCCATTTGTGCGTGTGCTAGCTGACGGTTCAAATCACCTGTTAAACGTGCTATGTCCACAGGAGGCGCACTCGTGGGGTCGTACAGGCCTCCGTTGTCATATGGTGGAGGTTCGGGGGCTGTTGCCCCGCCCTGAGCAGTGGCGGTGGGTGGTATATACAGGGGTTCACTAAACGCTACCGCTGGCCTAGTCATTAAGGGATAGATTTTTGTTACTTCGTTTTCGGTTGTAGTTGTTAAGCATTCCCCTTTTGGTGTCCCGCCTACTTCTTCAGGGTTTTTCTGCTTTTCTGTTATTCGGCTTGTAACTACCTCTTCCATGGGGGCAACTTCCTCAAACATTCGCCATAAATCTAACACTTCTCTCCGGTTCTGTAACTGTTTCCCTTTGCATCGTGCTAGCAAATGTGTTGATACTAGGTCCAACACTCTTTTGTCAAATGATCCTCTTTCTGGCCAAATTGGTGTAACCCCGTCTCCCTTTATCTCAGTGATCCACTGATCGTGATACTTCTGTATCCTGTCGCTATAAAGTGGAAGGTGCTGGCAAATATGTGCCAGTGGTTTTACTCCCCCCATGGCAATGTTTCTTTTCCTTTCTTGTGTATTCTAGTACCTTTGAATCTCTTCCCACCTCTAACTTGGTATGTCAGTTACAATATGTGGAAATAATACGTTCTTTATCAATGCTTACAATCACCATATGTCACATTAGCCTTCTGAGAGGTGCTACCTGATCACCCCTCACAAGTTATTTCTTCTGCTTTACCTTATATCAATCACAAATTACTTGTATTAAAGTACTTTAGCGTGTTCAACAAGACATACACATAAAAGCAGACCAACAAACATATAATCATGCAACATACACATGCACTGCCTGCGCGCGTTTGTTCTTTCCCTATTCCTGTCCCTGTTTTTTCTTCTTCCCTATACTACCTACTATTTCGCATTCACTCCCCACCTCTTTCACCTTTATTATGTCTCAAGATTTCTTACTTCCATGGAAAAAGAATATTCTAAAAACTACTCCGAGCCTACACGAGACCCCTACTATTTTTCTCTTTATCTCTATTCTGCACTTGGTCGGGACAAATGCTACGCGGCGCCGTCTTCTACCCCCTACGGGCTAGGATACCACTTCTCTTCTTCTTCTCACTTCTTACAACACCTAATCGCCATATAAAGGATAGATCAGAAAAGCCTCACCGTCACTCACGCAGACCCTATTCTTGGCTACCTTCCCTTTGTTGCTAATTCCCTTCTTCCCGTATTTCCCCTTACCTTCCTTTGGGGTCTTTGCAACCGGGACTCCATGTGTTCAGTCAGGTACTCCGAGGGTCACCGCTCACGGCCGGACCTCGCTCAGGTCCGTCCCCCAACCAAGCCGTGGCCTGCCTTGGCGAGCAGCTTTTTTTTTCGATCGGGTATTCGTCAACCGGGAACCCTTGACCCTTTCTTCTTGGTGTGCACAGTCTGGTCAACCGTGGAGGCGATGGTTCTGCTGGGGGGTGCCCTGGATCTCACTGCCGGGCGGTGCAGGCCTCAAGGCACCTCTCTAAATCACGTCGCGGGGGTCACCAAAAATGTAGGTGCCTTTCCCAGTCTTACTACGTGTGAGAGAAAAAATAAAATAGCAGACAAAACCCCTTGTCGGGGAAAGAGGCACTGAGACCCGGCTGCAAGAGTTCAAAGGATGGTTTATTTCTCCAGCTTGGAAATAACCCAAAAAACTCTCCCACATTTACATCAGTGCCAACATTTATATTAGTTAAAGTAACTTTAACAAAAAATACTAAATGGACCCGATTGGCCAGACGGTGTGGTGCTATAGGTGTGGGTAGCATCTCTTCCTCTTGGTTGGCTGAGTAGCTGATGGACTTCAAACATCTTGTGCTCCATGCAGGTCAGGGTCCGGTCACTGTGGTCACTACCTAAGCTAATATGTTACATACTAAATAACAAATTATTTAAAACATTTTATGCTACTTGTCTAATTTCTACATAAGTCACACCCAATGATCATTGTCAGTACAATTGGGTCATTCGTGGCTTTAATTGAAGGCCTTGACCTTTATTGTGCATGTAAAAGAATCAGGCTATGTTTCGTATCTCTTCTAGGTTTCAAACCCATTAGCATTAGGGCCTGAGGACCCCTCACTCCCATACAATTCCCCAAACAGTCCTGGCATATTGCCAGGATTAACCCTTTCTTGAGTTCCCCACCAACCCCGACCCGCATCATCAACCCCAACCCGATGATGTATCCCTTGAACCATAACTTAGGAAGTCTCCTGGGGGTGAAAGCTGTACTCACGTGGCCGCCTACCAAGGGGCCTCAGGGCCCTACTTCAAGCAAGTAGTGATCAGGGCCACCTTGCCGCCCACGGGTTTTAACTTTGTAACAGTGCAGAGTGAGCGGAGACCTGTCAGCCGGCGGGGTCCTCTGTTTCCTCAGCTGGCTGGGGTGGCAAATTCTGGTTTATTGCCTGACCTCGGGGGGGAGGGGGGATAGAGGCTTCAACATATGACATGGCCTCTGTAGGATTTTCAAAGAAATGCGCTCGCCCCCCATGTTGGATCCTCATCTTTGCCGGGAAGACGAGCGTATGGGGAATCTGGTGCAGTCTCAGTTGTTTCTTAACTGGTTCATAGGACCTTCTTAGTGTTTGCACATTTGTCGAAAAATCCGAGTATATATGTATTCTGTTGTTCTCGTAGAATAAAGTGCCTTTTTTCCCTGGATATTCTCAGGATAGTGTCTCTGTCCCTATAAATGAGGAGATGGGCAATTATCTTACGGGGTGGTGCTCCAGTTCTGGGAGGAGGTGCAAGGGCATGGTGGTCACATTCCACAAGTAAATAGTCTGAGAAGGAGTCAGGGCCCAGAAGGGATTTCAGAAGAGTTTCCACTTGGCGTTCCATGGATCCCCTGCCAAAGGTTTCGGCCACCCCGACCAGACGGATGTTATTTCTTCTGGACCAAGATTCAAGGTCCTCGCATTTATTCAGGGTTTTCTGGAGTTCACCTTTTAGCTGGGCGATGTTGCGGCTGTGTTGTATTATCGAATCCTCATTGGTGCTGATCCTATTTTCCGCTTCAGTGATGCGTGTGCTTTCCTTATCAACCCTTGCCTTCAAGGAGCTGATTGTCGCCCCAATATCATCCAATTTACTATTGACTACAAGAAAGCCATTCTGAACCATTGACATCAACCTGTCCACTCTTTCATCCATCAGGGGTTCTGGTCGTCTGTCTGTTGGCTTAAGTGTTGGCGTGGTGGACCCGTGCGGCTGGGAGCTGGCAAAGGAGTCCATTGGGCCTGTTTTCTTGGAGCCCGTCCCCTTCTTTTCGTGGTGGCCCATATGGTGGGTCGAGTGGCTTGTGTTCTCCCACGTCCCACTGTTCTCTATAGTAATGTTATCCGTTGTCTTGGATGGGGCGTAGTATGTCTGTGCACCCAAATGGCGATCACTCCTGCCGCCTAGATCGGCTTCGAGAAATGGGAGTACCAGGGTTACGTTGGAGCTTGTGCTGTAGAGCTGAGCTGCAGTTCAAGCGTTTGATGCTTATCTGGACAGGGGTTGGTGTATGACCATATAGGTAGTATATTGCCCAGTTCCTGTAACCAGTACAGCCTGCACCCCGTCCGTCCGCTGCGTTGTGGGTCCCACTGGAACCGGGGGCCCCTAAATTCAACAACAAGGTGTGTGTGCTCCCCCCAGATGGCGCGGACCACCACCTCTGGATGACCCCAGCAGGACACTCAGCTTTGCAAGTCAGCCCGGTCCCCCAGTCTGTGAGCACAGCATTAACTCAGGGTGCAAGCTGGACCCAATAGGTTATTGCCCCATGGGTTTGGGGTGAGAGGATGGTACCTTCAGGGTTTGTAGGAGTCCAAGCAGCCGGCATCTTCAATGCAGGGGCCTTGTTGTGGGTTCCTGCCTTAAGTTGGTGTGCGTATGTCCCAGCAGCAGCAGACGCCGTGCAGTAGTGGTCCGCACCGCTGATCGCAGTGGGGCCTGTCGACTCGCGGGCCCGCACTCCACAGGCAAGGTCGACCACAGTGTGTGGGCGGATCTGCATCCCTCCAATGTCGGGGTGAGGAGCTGCAAGCCCCGGGGGAGGCCACAGCAAAGGATACTGCTGTGGCAGTCCACCGCCCTCGGGGCACAGCATTTAGCAAGGGGGGGCGGTTTGCCCCGCGGGCAGCCCCAGTCTGTTCCAGTGCACCCGCTTGAGTGGATGACTGTGGAGCTTGCCGCGAGCAAATTTAGGAGTGTTTCGGCGGGTTTCCACTCCCCTCCCCCTCTCAGCCTGCAGTCAGAGTCACGCCTCTGGGCTGTGTTGATTTTGCCATGGAGCCGCGACATGAGGCCGCCTCCACTGTTCCCGCGGTGCAGTTTCCCTGGGCCGTATCTTGGGATTCTAGGTCCGTTTTCCTTCGGGATTTGAATGAGCAGTACTACAGATCCTCCGCCACAAGTCATAAGTGTTTTTCTGCACGCTGGTGACTCCAGAAAGGATTAATTATGCAAACGGATAGATTATGGGCCGGAGCTCTCCTCTCAGGCGGCCATCAGCATCGTGCGCAACAGCGCCCCCTGCAATTTCCCAGGCATGGTTAACGTTTACCCTTTTCTTACCCTGGGCGTTTGTACTTGCAAGTGCAACTCTCAACCAATATCAGGACGTTTAAGAATCAGGGCACGACTCACCTGATCAACCAATTTGTCTCTTAAGACGCAATTCGCCCGTATACAGGCGCAACCAAGAATAGTCAGAACTGCGTGTCTGGGTCAATCTGCCTTGCCTCCAGGACCCTCGTCTCAATGCTCTCTGGCCACCACTCGACGATCAGGGATTGGCTGTGTACACGGCGAGGAGTCCCTAATCACTTCTGCAGGGGGGCCCTGAACACCTTCCGATCCCGGTCTGACAGCTTCGTCCTCGACCTCGTCACTGCCTTCAACGTATACGATTGAGATCACAGAGAGGGTCCCCATTCGGATGCCATCTTTGTTAGGCCATACATGGAAATAAGGCACAATAACCATATACCCAATGACACGTCAGTCGTGAGGTTTGATTTACAAACAAGTCTGGTTTTATTCAAAGTATCTCATTCAGCCGACTGGGTCTCAACGCCTCACGATGTGTGTTCCCAGACACTGTGAGATGCGAGAGAGAGCAAGCAGCGCTCAAGCAGCCATATATATACATAATACATCATCATTTGTTAATGTGGTTCGTCCCGCCCTTATACATGTCATACAGGCTAGGGTTCGGTAATTGACAGTTATGACGCGTCTTCATTTAGTCTAAACATTAGTTATTCTAGCAAAGGATGCAGAGTCACCTTTCTGTTATGAGGAACATGGAGCGCGGGCACAGGAAGGATATCTTGTTCTTAGCAGAGAAACATTCCATGCAACGTTATTTCTTTGCCGCGGCTCATGAGCTAAGGGTCAGACAGTTCTGAGGCAGAAATACCATCCTTAGTGAAGGAGCACTGCTGGTTTCATATAATTCATGTTTAACTGCCTTTTACAACAGCGCTTGCAAGACAAACCGGCACCTGGACTACTTGTTAGGTGCGGCTTCTGCACAGCTTCAAGGCCTCAGTGAGAGGGACAACAATGTATTTCTGCATGGCTCTACATTCCTGCCTACGTTAGTATTGCAGAGTTCAAAGTGTGACTACGCACCATGTGTGAGTCTTAAGCATATAATATATTTTGCAAAGCAAAAAGAAAAACAAAATGGCCCGTATTTACAAAATGGACTCCCTATAGTCACATTCAGGTTTCTTGTTTTGCGAAGTTTGTCACATGATATGATTTGCTTATGGCCAACATACTATTCATATCATTCGGGCTATGTGATTTCTTTTTCGGTATAACAAGCAAGACCTGCAGGACTGCCAGGAACAATTGCCTCAGCTACAGCTTTTCTTCATTACCAAGGCACTGTACAAACACGGTTGAGAAATCCTCTCTGCTGTGGTGAAAGTTCATGAAACTTTCCCAACTTTGGAGTCTTGTTTGCTTCTAATCTGACATATAACTCTTTTTCGTGCAAACTACTTCTAAGAACATTGGCAAAGACTTAACCTTTTACCACCAGAACTGTGCAATACTATCCAAGACACTGATCCAGGCCTATTGAATTGAACTGCCTATTGTAGTGAACTGAAACTATTTGCCCTGCCTTAGAAAAGTATTTGTGTTCAATTCTTATAACTTGTGTCTTTTACTCCATTTAAAGTTAACCACTTCTGGGAGCCTAACTTGTTCAGAAGCTTATTTGTTTAGTACTGGAGTGTATTATAGTGTGATATTAAGATGCTGATTGCTAGTGGGATGTTTTCCAAATGACTGTGTAAATAAATTCATATTGTTTTACCAAGAAACCTTGAGTAAGTGTTAGTTTGAACCACTGTGATTGCAAGTCCTTTGTGTAACACCTTGTACTGCTTACATCCCTCTTGAGAGAAGCCTGACTGCTAAGCCCTGCCACCACAAAACTGTGCAGTACAGACTTATACCAAAGGTGAGATTGTGCTTACACTTGTAGTCTTAATTGTGTGTAGTGTTCCCAAAGGGTACTGCATGTAATTCTGCCTAACAAGCCATTCATGAGAACATGTGGCCATAAACCACAATCCACAAACGTAACATAGCCAGCGGCACTTCTACCCAACTCCAGAACCATAAGACAGCGATGCATGCAAACATGTCACAGTTAGAAGATTCCACAAACATTCCACTGCCTCCGCCACCCCTACCCACTTCCATGCACAACTTATTATGTCACTGGCAACCAAACCGCACAAACCTCACAACCTTGCACCTATTCCGAGGAAGCTGCACATACCAGAATGTCCAAGCACATCGCACATTCACTTCAACCCTACCCTCTTTGTAGTGTCAGACTATCTCGGCGGCTTCAGTCTTTCAAAGAGTCATGCAAACGATTCTTGGAGACATGGAAGGAGTGTTTTTCTTCAAGACGACGTTTTGGTTTATGCAAATGATCAACATGAGCATAATACAAGGTTGAATAGAGTCCTACAGAAATTACACCAGGCAGGAATGGTGTTGAGTAAAGCCAAATCTAAGATACACAGGAAGGAAATTGAATATCTAGGGCATGTGATATCTGGAGACGGTATCAAACCAAAGAAGGATTTGGCAGACTCCATCAAATCTATGAATGTACCGGATAACAAAGAACAACTCAGAACATTCCTTGGGATGGATTAATACTACGCTAAATTCATAGAAAACTTTTCGGACCATACAGTTGAGTTGAGAAGTCTACTGAAAATGAACAAAACATTTGTGTGGAACAAGAGGAGTGAGAAGGAATTCCATTTCATTAAAAAGGCTTTAGCCAAGCCCCAGCACTTCAAAGTTATGTTAGAGGTAGGAAAACGATAATAACAACAGATGCCAGTGAAGTGGGACTGGATGCATCTTTATCGCAATATCATAATGGACAAGAATTGGTGATCGCCTTTGTGTCCAGGCTGCTAAAAGGAGCAGAAAATAATTATTCTACAATCGAGAAGGAGGCTCTGGCAATCAAGTGGGCCACCTAGAAGTTTCGGTCCTTCGTCTGGGGAGTACATTTTGCTATTCATACGGATCACAAACCGTTAGTAGACATTTTCAGTACCAAGGGCCTCGATAAAGTGTCTAGCAGAATCAGAAGATGGGTCACGAGACTACAAGAGTTTAATTTCAAAACTGTACACATTCCTGGTTCGAAAAATATTACAGCGGATTGTTTGTCACGACTGATAGGCTTAGATGATGTTGAAGATGATTCTGGAGAACAAGAAACGGTTTGTGTAGTGTCAGACCAAGCTATAACTGAACAATAATGGAATGATGAAATGAAGAAGGATGAGTCCTTACTAGAGGTTGTGAAGAATGTCAAGGAAGGAAGGTGGAGGAAAAATTAGATGTCTTGCACAGAAGTCAAGGCATTCTGGGATGTGCGAGAAGATTTGTATATGCAAAGCGAATATCTTATGAAAGGTGACAAGATAATACCTCCTGTCAGCCTAAGAGAGAAGATTATGGAAATGGGCCATGAGGGGCACCAAGGCATTGTAAAGACCAAGAGAGGAATTAGGAGTGCCTATTGGTGGACTGGTTGTGATCGCCAGATTGAAGACCAAGTCAGAAAATGTATCCTTTGCCCCAAAAGTGATAAAGTATGCATGGGTGCTAGTTATCAATGGTGGTGAGAGATATTCCTGAGAGTCCGTGGAGTAAAATAGCAATGGATGTGATTGGCCCAGTCTGGAATGAGGGTTGTGCAACCTTTTGTTTAGTAATTATCGACATGCTAACCAGGTGGGTTGAAATTACTTTCTTACCCCAGGTGACCACACGGAATGTTATAGATTTTATGGAGGAGGTGTGTGAAAGAGAGGGGTATCCAAAAGAGGTACTCACAGACAATGGTCCTCAGTTTAAATCCAAAGAAATGGAAACATATCTGAGTGACAAGGCCATCAATCATAAGCTCTGTGCCATTTACCATCCACAGACCAACAGTATCATAGAACGGTTTAACAGAGTGATAAAGGATGCCATCAAGTTGGCATGGGCTAATGGGAGAGAGTGGAACCCCCTTTGAGCTGAATAGGGGCAGAAAAGCCAATACAAAAATGTTTCCAGGGTGGATGAGTGACCTGGTAAAGAAGGTGATTGATATAGAAGAAGTGAAATAGTGTATTCTGCAGAGACAATTGAGTAATAAAAGACTGCATGACAGAAAATGTTTCAGGAAAAGACCTGAGTTTCAAGTGGGTAGTTGGGTGCGGATAAAACTTTCAGTAAACCTTAGAGGAGATGGATGTCATTGGTCCAAACCAGTGAGAGTGGTAAAGGTATATTCTCATGCTGTTATAACTCAGGATGGTAGAGTCTGGAACAACGAGAGAGTGATGAATCTAAGAGATCAGTGTTTGGAGAGTAATTCTGATGAAGTGGTTGAAGTGAGTAGAGAGAGAAGAAGAAAATGTCAAATCACGAATAAGGATGATAAGAATGTACAGGGAGAGAATGATAGCTCAAGCAGGATGTCTTGGAGAGTGTCTTCCTTGGCAACCTGTTCAGATAACCATCCAGAAGGAAGGGACAGGATGAGATCATCCAGGACAGGAAGAAATTACAGACTACTGAAATATCTTAACGACTATGTAGACTAAACAAGTTTAAACTATTGTTCTATAAAGAAGGGGGATGGGTAGTGTCCTGATATTCAATGCATGTTGAATTCACTTTTACTTCACTCTTGCATACTGACAGTGTTCCAACACTGCATCCAGCCGGCACACTGCAAGACTTTTCATTGCACAATCTGCAGCCATACACCGAAAACCATAGGATTTTGCAACAATGACCGCACCCATGCAAACCAACAATATATGCATGTTAGCGCACATCTGGTGCTCTATAAAGAGTTAAATGTGTTCCGCAACCATTCTGTGAAGGTGACCACCCTCTGAGAGATGCAGTCAAAACTGCATTGCTGCAGTGGGTGTGGTGCAGGCCTTGGCTTTCGGGTTCATGGCCTATGGCCTACAGCCTTTGGCCATGCACCTGATAGTCTAGGCCTTGGCCACACCCACTGCAACATAATGCAGCCATGCATGGCAACGTCATCAAGTACCACAATCCACACACATACCACAGCCACCGGCACTCCTACCAAAGCTCGGCACCGTCATACGGCTATGCATAGAAAGATTCAGCTTTTACCAGAATCTACAAACTTAACACAGCCTCTGGCGCCCCGTACCCACTTTCATTCACATACAATGGTGTTACTGCCAACCCAACCAACCAACACTATTTGCATGTCAGGTCCACAATGTGCTCCACAACTATTCTGTAAAGGTGAGGAGTCTGTGACAGATTCAGTGTAAACTGCATTGCTGTGGGGTGTGTGGGCAAGGCCTAGATTATTGGGTGCATGGCCTACAGCCTACGGTCTTTGGCCATGCACCCAATAGTCTATGTCTTGCCCACACCCACCGCAACATAATGCAGGCATGCATAACATCATGTGCTCACGTACCAAACTGCACACAGGTACCACAGCCACAGCCACTGCTACCAAACCACCACACCGTAATACAGCTATACATGGAAACATAACGCAGCCTCCAACATGCATACCCACTTTGATTCACATAGTATGTCTCCCAGCTCTCTAGTCAGTACAGAAAAGCTATACGTCATACGGCACTACAGAAGTCACCACTCTGCGTAATGGACTCTATGCAATCCGATGCAATATGCTGTTTAGCTCGTCTCCACTGTTCACTCCACTAGCAGCAGTCATGGATTAAACACTCTAGGATGTGCTAAGGATCACTGCACCCATGCAATCAACCATCTATGCAATGCTGATGTACCACACATAGAAGGGAACAATGTGAAACCTCCTTCAAACCATGGCACATAGTTGTCGCTGCAAGGCCTCCATCCTTGCAACACACCGCAGTACACAGTATCTTATAATGTGCATGTCATGTGCACTGCACTCCCTTCTGCAATGGAGCTCCCAGCAGTCACAATGGAAATAGGTCTCCACACCAGCTATCATGCCGTAATGATGCCTGCCTGCATGCAGCACACATGGGAGGCGGCTGTGCAGGGAACATCGACGTGGCACTGTACACGTAGACACTGCAGGCACATTAACATCTCTGTCCACCTAGTGACTTATCTCAGATGATTCACTTCTCACTCCCCCACGCTTGCCATCACTTCTTCCCACCACATGGCATGATATATGTTTTTTTTCAGCATAGATATTTTATTTTCAACCAAAAAGACAACAATTAAACAATAGACATCAGTATTGGCAAAGGCTTAAGATGGCACAATTCAATGCAGTGGTGAGGAAAATCATAAGTTATCACATAGTTCATTCTATGCGTTGGTAGGGCGTGGGATCGGGAGGCCAGCAGAGAGATGCCTGGCTCGGGGAGATACGTCATCTTATAGTTCAGTCTAGCCAGCGGGCGGTCGGGGGCTTTTGCGTAAGAGCTGGATAGTGTTCTGCATAGGCCATAAATGGTGCCCAGGTGTTTTGGAAGGGATTGAGATTGCCCATACGAAGTGCTTTGATCCTTTCCGCTATGACTATGTTCCAACACTTGGCCCACCACAATGGAATCGAGGGGCCCTGGGGGTGCTTCCAAAGACGGGCAAGGGCTATCTTGGCTGCTGTTAGTAATTGTGCACACAGACGGGCTATATTCCCCGAGAGCGGCAACTCCCCATCCCCCCGTGTGCCCCAGCAGGATGATTCCTGGGTCCCAAGGGATGTTAAGGCCTGTGATTGCTTGGACTTGGTTCAGCACCCCTTTCCAGTAGTGTGCTGCTTTAGGGCAGTCCCATAGGAGATGGAATAGCGATCCCTCTTGTAGGCAGCCTCTCCAGCAGTTTGGTGATGAGCTTACACCCAATTTGAACAGTTGAGCTGGTGTCATATAATACCTGTGGCACACCTTATATCCACCTTCCCTGTTGGTAACGCACTGGGTGCTTTTGTGCAGCCTTGCCCATATTCTGCTCCTTGTTTCTGGCTCTAGGGGGCGCCCCAGCTCCCTCTCCCAGTTCAGCATGTATCTTTCTTTCGACTCTGGATTAGTCTTTTCCAAAAGTTTATAAAGAGCGGATATCTTGCCCCTGGGAGGGGCGGATGTCAGTGTGAGTTCTAGGGGTGTTAGGTCCCTGGAGCTGCGCTCTCTGACAATGCGCTGAGAAATCCAGTGGCGGATCTGCGAGTAGCGGAACCTTTCCTCCTTTGGGATGTTAAATCTCACCTTTCAGTCCGCAAATGAGAGGGGTTGGCCCTCCTCCAGAAAGTCTGAGATCCTGCAGAGGCCGCCCTCCCTCCACTTGGTGAAGCTGCGGTCGCAGAGGCCAGGGGAGAAGCCTGGGTTGCCCCAGATTGGGGTCAGTGGGCCTAGTGAGCTTTTGGTTCCCCATTTCCTGGCTACGGCCTTCCAGCTGGCCACCATGTTGCATGTTGCTGGTAGTGGGTTCGTGGTGGAGGAGGATTGCCAGGATTGGATATGCGGCAAGTCGTGCAGTGGGGTCTTGCACCATGCCTCTTCCAGCTGCAGCCATCACGGACGATCTTCGGTGCGAGTCCAGGCAAAAGCGTGCATGAGTTGGGCCGCTTGCCTGTATCTAGGAATATCCGGGACGCCCAGTCTGCCCAGATGGCGACTCCAGGTCATTATTTTCTTTGCGATGCAAGGTCTCCCCCCCCCAGATAAATTTCATAATTTCCCGCTGCAAGGAGATGAGGTCCTCCTCTGGGATTCGGGTTGGGAGTGCGTGGCAGTGATGTAACACTCTGGGGAGCAAGTTCATTTTCACCGCTGCCGCTCGGCCCATTCAAGAGATCTCCTGCTTGTTCCACTGTTTCAGGTCCACGCAGAACGTTTTAAATAACTGAGGAAAATTATATTTGTAAATCAGGGCGCTAGTTTTCTGGACCCCCAGGTATTCCAGTGTGGCGTTGGCCCATGGGATGGGGAGTTCAAGGCTCAGAGGGTCTCTCTGTCGCCTTGGTAAGTTGATCGGTAATGCTGAGGACTTATCGTAGTTCACTCTGAATCCAGAGATTGCCCCAAATGAATCTAGTTCCTCAAGCAAGGGCTGCAGTGATGTGTCAGGGTCAGTGATGGTTAGGAGGACATCGTCCGCGTAGAGCGCCACTTTGTACTGTGTGCCGCCCACGGTGACCCCCCTGATGCTTGGATTTAGGTGAATTCTCTTGGCGAATGGCTCCATGGACAGGGCGAACACTAGAGGGGACAGAGGGCACCCCTGGCGAGTACCTCTGGATATGGGGATGGGTTCTGATTTCCTGCCATTGACTCAGAGTTGTGTTGAGGGGGACGCGTAATTTGCCATATCCCAGGTTATAATGTTATGACCCAGTCCCATGCTGATTAAGGTGCTCCGGATATAGTCCCAATTTACTAGGTCAAATGCTTTATGTGCGTCGAGGGAGATGACTTGCAGTGGAGTCGCCTTTCTGTTCGCAGATTCAATAATGTTTAGTGTTCGTCTGATATTGTCGTGTGTCCCTCTACCCGGGATAAAGCCAGTTTGATCTTTGTGTATTAACTCGGGGAGGAACCTGCCCAGTCTGGTTGCTAACACTTTGGAATAGATTTTCCCCTCAGTGTTCAACAGTGTTATTGGCCTGTATGAGGCCGCCTGCTCATGGTCCTTCCCCGGTTTCTTAAGTAGGATGGTGGTTGTCTCGGCTATAGAGTTTGTTATCTTCCTAGTGGTCAGGAAGGAGTTGAACAATAGAGATAGCTGGGTGTTTAGGACTCGATAAAATGTTTTGTAAAACCTGGTCGACGGCCCATCAGGGCCTGGGGCAGTTTTCTTTAGTGATTTTATGGCGTCAAGAATTTCCTCTGTAGTAATCGGAGCCTCTAGGGAGTCGATGGAGGCAGTAGTGGCTGGGCCGAGAAATGATGATAGATAGCGTTTCTGCTGGGCCTTTTTCCCTGGAGATGAGGGCGGCCCCTGCATGATCGACTTGTGGTGGTTTATCAGGGTTTCTATTATGTCTGGAGTAGTGAATTTGTTCTTCGCATCCGGCCCTTCAAGATTTGTGATGTTGTTCCTATTGTGTGTCTTTTGTAATTTATATGCTAGTAACCGGTTTGCCTTGTTGCCTTTCTGATAATAGAATTGTTTTGTGTACGCCACGGCCTTTGAGGTGTGGTCGGCCCAGTGCATCTCTAGCGCCCTTCTGGCTTTTTTATAGCTCCCTGTCCACCTTTCTGGAGTATTGGGCCTTTAATTCCTTTTCTAACGTGGAGACACTGGATTCTAAAGCTTGCGTGTGGAGCTTGGAAATTCTAACTTGCTCAACGGCTGCCCTGATGAACACCCCCTTATTACCGGTTTCATGGCCTCCCCCAGTAGCCCTATTGTGACTTCGGAGTTCTGGTTTTCCTTACAATAATTGACCAGGGCGTTCCCTTATCGCCTGATCCAGCAAGAGGGTATCATTGAGCCTCCAGAATCTGGGAGGAGGGTCGGGGCCCCCCAGACTCGAAAGGTCTGCCGAAACTGGTGCGTCGTCGGATACCATGCGTGTATGGATTTCAATGTTGCTAAAGCAGGGGAATAGAGTGCTGGTGGCTAATAAGAGGTCAATTCGGGAGTGCCCCCGTGTGCGTTTGAGTAATATGTGTAATCGCGGGCCTCTGGGTAGGCTACCCTCCAAATGTCCCGTGAGCCCGATTCTCTTAGTAGCTTCGCTAGAGCCAGACCCCGGGTGAGATCTAGCTTAGACAGGGCAGTGATTTATCCCTTGCGGGGTCTGGGACGGCGTTAAAGTCCCCCCCGATGAGGAGGTATCCCGTGGTGAAAGTTAGCAACGGGGGGAGTAGCTCCAGGATAAATTTATCCTGGTTTGCGTTGGGGGCGTAGATCCCTGCGATTGTGGCGTGATATATGTTTTTAATGCACTCCCCGTCTACTATTCAGGTACCACCAGGCAGCACGGTAAGAGGTTGCAGCACGAGCTATCGTGCCATAATGAAGGCTACCTGCATTCACCACACATGGCTGTGCAGGGACCAGTGAACTGGCACAGTACGCAAAGATACTGCAGGCACACCACTGTATTCGTCCACCTAATAATCACATATCTCTGATAAAGCACTTCTTTCTCCCCCACCCTTTCCATAACCTCTTCCCACCACCACATGCCGTACATTATGTTTGTCAGTCCCTTTCGGCGGCGCACTGTCCTCCGATACACCATGGCGGCGTTTCCCAAAATGCTTTGACGCACAGCACGTTTCTCTCCAGCCAACCACCGGCTGCGTCCAAAGTTCGTCGACAACACAGCGTACTGCAAGCCAATGAGCCTTCTGTCTGCGGAGTGAACAGGAAAATGGGTCTGCAGAGCGGAACCAGATATCACTCATTTATTTAGACATACATTTCAGTTCTTTGCAACAAAACTACTGGTCGGATTTCCACCAAACACACAAAAGCACGCTTTCCGACCCAAGCCCCCACTCCTGCCGCAAATTTGGTGAACATCTGTCCAGCAGTTCGGCATGTAGCTGTTTCCCCATTCAGTCTATGGAGAAAAAAAATGTGGGCCCCTCCTGTAACTCCCCCTGCCCCCTGCACAAAACCTCACCAAATTTGCCGAAAACATTCAGAGCGGGTCAGTTCTTTTTTCACACACTTTGGTGAGCATTCCTCCAGGGGGAGCGAAATTATAAGCCACCGAAAAAGTGGTATTCCTATAGGTTCAGCAATTTAAGAATTACTACACGGCCGCTACCGCACTGCAGTTACGAATCTGAGATCCCATGTGGACCTTAAGGTGTCTCAGGGGTTGGCAAGGGAGAGCTGTGGAAACACAAAATGGGAAAACCATGACAAAAACACTGAAAAATGCTTGCATTAATTGTAGTGGGTAGAATGTTGACACAAATAGATGCCTAGGTAAACAGAAAACATTGTTTTAATACATATTTTAACACACCCAATAACTGATTATGAGCGTTATGTGCCTGTGGCTAATTTAATGAGTGATTTATTTGTCATAAATAATGTGCAGATAAATATACTTCTGGGCATTAATCATATATAGAGTAATTAACCACATATATTCATTACATTGCCTACATAAGGATAAGGGGATTGGAACAAATGGTTCAAATAATCCATTTCCTTTAATATTTGGCATGAATGCTCACATTTTAATTTTCCCTCAAAAGTGATTGATTTTATGCCCGAGTTTCAAAGCGTCATTGGAGCAAGTACCAAATAGTTTCAGGTTATATATTAATCACATCTTAATCTCTGGGAAGAATTGTATCCAACAGAGCAAGGCTGTAGCATAAGTGGCTGTTTGTATGTCAGGTTAATTGGTGCCCTCTGGATGTGGTGGGTAATTTCCAAACTCAAAGGAAAGTATATTTCCATCATATTAGCACCTGAGGTGGTGTGAAAGGAGGCAAAATAAAGTTAAGCCTGCCAAGATATACAATACGTCTATAACTCAAAGAGACAAACACACTCTCTGTTAACACAACAAACTCATACATCAGAGGGTTACAGTACACTCTCAAAAAGGGGTTCAAGTGTACAAATCTATTATACAATACTAGACATAATGGCTTCTCAACATCGTGAAGTCAATATAAAGGTAACTCTGGCAGTCAACAAATGTCTTCTTTCACAGTCGATCAATCAGCCAGATATAAGCTTTATAGTTTCAGTGACACAAATAAATGCATACGAACTAAACGTATATACCTATTTAAAAATAGCTAGCTGAAAATCCTCAACAGATTTGAAACTAAACTTCTCAGACGAGATGCGCACTGGATAATATTTGGTTCAAAATAATTTACAATATTAGCAGGGACCTCCTCTTTGGGAACATGAGGTACCCAGATCCCTTAGCCTGGTATGACCAAACAACCAGAAAGGGTTTATCTTTACCTGGTAAAGTTCAGCCCAACCAGAGGACTTACAGACCAGTATTTGAAATCACACTATGAACTTCTCAGAAATCACATTATGAGCTTCTCAGACAAACTTTGACCAACTGAGACTGATGGCATTAGAATGAAATGCCTCAGTAGAAAATGGTGCAACTCATCTCCCCAAACCTAAAAGATTAAGGAAAAGGAACGTGCATTTAATACAATGCATTTTAAACGTGCATGGGATAAGGTCCACAGAACAGGACAGCGAAACCTAGATAGTTTTCCGTTGAGATGGAGAAAATTCAGAGCGCTCTGCAGAGAGTGATGGAACCAGTACTGTCTCATATAATCAAGAAGCTAGCCAATAGACAGTAAGAAGCTTTGGCACTAAAAATACAGCAGACAAAAATTAATACAATTCCAGCAACTTGCTACTATATAGGAGATGGTCCACTGACAAGTGAGCACTTAAACATGTGTGCTTTCAAGTCATAAAAGTCACAATTCTGTACTCAAGCAGACAGAAAACAAAACACGCTTTCTTAAGGCGGAATGGTAAGCTAAAGACCACTATAAATGTGGGCTCTGAAAGATCTGCATATCGTCCAATATGAAGCAACCGTTTCTATCACAGAGAAAATGTACAATGATATTGAAAGGTGCAGAAGAAATTCAAAAAAGCAACATACAGAAAAAATAAAAACACATTGTGTTACCATAAAAAGCTAACTTAAAATAATAAACCTAAGTATACACAAATATAGACAGTCATATAAGAACATTCCATAAACAAAGAGAAATAGGCTCTTTACTTTCAGAAATATCTGATTTTCAAAAGTCAGTAAAAGAAAAAAACATTTAAATTAACACTTGAAGATGCATGGGCGCCACAAATTGCATTTAAAGTAACACACCCTCATGCAATATTGAAGTGTGTGAATAAATAGTGATCTTATTTAAATCACACACATTTAATGAAATAAATGTAAGTACAGCACCTTCTCAAAACTGAATACACACTGAATGGTCTACATATCAAATTCACACTCACAAGAGCATGATTTAATTGTATATCTCTGTAAAATGATGCCCATTCTAAATAACAACGAAATGTAAGGCTGAACTATGCTCAGACCACTTGAGGATGCAAATAAGATAGCCTCCTATAAATATACATCACCTTGATTGCTGCCCTTAATAAATAGAATAGTTAGCTATTGAACAATAACATACATATGCAACGCATATATAGTGATAGTCACACACACATAGAGAATAGCAGGCAGAAGCATAGATGCAGCGTCAGGAAGCTATTATAATTGGTAAATCCGTAAACACAGGGTCAATTACAAATGTTTCAAATGTTGTCTGTTATAAGCATGAAAAGCTAATAAGCAGTAAATGTGCTGTATGGTTTGCTAAAAGGCTATTTGTGCCACTTTATGAACAAGTTAGAAACTAGAGAATGTAGAACGTTTCTATTTTATATAAAGGCATAACGAAGAGGAATATAATCCTGGAATGGTAACTGAGTGAGACATGCACACAATAATCACTTAAACTCAAATGAACCAAATAAAGCAGCTACATTTTGTATAGCAGGAACTGCAAAATAATAAGTACTTACATAGTTTATAATTGGCAGCCACAATAATTGCAGACAGACATGGAGTTAGGCAGACAAATGAATATGTTCAAAAAACAAACAGATAAATGGAGCATATAAGAAATTAAACTTTTTCCCTTGAAAAAAAGATTTGGGGGGAAATGTTTTTCTCTTTCTCTTACTGATTCTAAAAAATAGTTTTGAATTACAGAAGGGATTTCCCCTACGTTGATAGGAACTGCAAAGAATAAATAATACACAGAAGGGGTTCTCCTATCAGTAGTAATTCAGCTTCAATCTAGCAATTTTTTAAAATGAAACTAATTCAATAAATAAAGGCATCTCATTCAAAGAAATTGAGATCTGTAGGTGTATTATTGGTGTCTTGATTTAATCAAGAATATTGACACAGAACCCATGGACTAATGTTTTAGTCATTCATTTGTAGGAGGATTCAATTCAACAATACAGCTAAGTCAATGCATAGTCTGGGATACTGAATGGAAACCCTTATTGATATATCTTTATGTCCAGTTCATGAGTTCTGGATGACTACCCCTATATAACACCCCTCTCTTAGAATCCCCCTGACCCCACTGAGCCAAGAAGTAGTTCTGTTTTGCAAGTTTAAAAGGTTTATTTGAGAAACAAAACAAAATATAGATACCACGCTTTTCTAATAAATTAATAATCGATATCACCCTTATAAATATAATGTTAATCAACAATGGGTAATCTGACACTAGCACACTTCTTTATAATCAATGAGGAGTTAGTATAGGATGGATCAAGTAGCAAAAATACTTTTATGATTTCAAGGGAAAAGCAATGAGGAATAAAATGCAGTACAGAAATACTTGATATGATTTTAGAAAAAGATAAGATAATAACTTTTTCTCTGGCAATTCACCCCCCTCCCCTATGCAATGTAAGAAATGGAAGGAGATGGAAAGAGGAGCACACAGTTCTCAGGAATTCAATCAAATACAATACGAAATTCAGTTCCCCCCCAGCAAGCTTAGAGAAAACCGGTATGAGTTTTAAAACACAGGCCCAAGTGCTTTGAATGTGGTGGCAATGAAGTGAGAAATATGCTGAAAATGCTTTTAATTCCCTTTAGGAGTTTCAGGGTGAGTGAGAGATACTTGGGATGAGTGCAGGCTCACTTTAGCAATGATTCAGAGATGGTGATTAAGAGGCAAACAAATTTTTAGCAAGGAAAGAAATGACTGCTGATGGTTACACGTGGCTGGATTTTTAACCAAATCGCGGTAAAATTCGCGAGTGTGTGAATCGTGATTGCGGAAATTGTGACTTTCAGAGGAAAGTTAAACCAAGTTCGTAGCCCAGACGGTTCAAGAGATATGAACGATTTTGTAAGGGTCGTTTTTCGGATATAAAGTTTAAAAGCTCAAAGTGACAGGTGACAGTTAGGAGGCAGTTCTACTTAGGTTAAATAGATTGAATTATATTACTTTAAACTAAGAGATTTGGTTTTGCCCCGTCCTAGCTGTACTCACAATATATTTGGAAGGTCTGGGCACGCGCCACGGATCTGTCAGGTTTTGGACTTCGGTTCCGGTCTCGCCACGGACGGTCTCTGCGCACAGCATCTGGTCTCTGCTCTGCTGGTCTGGTCTGGCACGGCTCTGGTCTGTCCGGATACAGCGGTCTCTGCACGGCTCCTAGATCTCTGCACTGGTCCTAGCAAAAGTTCTTGGCAAGGGATTGAAGCAGCTCGCCCGGCTGTGAGTAGCTTGCAATGATTTGAGGCCTGCTGCAGAGAACTCAGCTTGTGGTTTTAGGCCTCTGATTTAGGTTCTATAGTATAAGTTCTAGGTTCTGGAGTATGTAGCTGGAGTCAGTCTGGAACTGGTATCTTCTGGATGTTGTGTGGTCCGGCAAAATGCTCCGCAGCAACTGGATTTGAATGTCCTCTCTAGCTTCCAGTGGCTCTTTATATGTGTTTTGAAAGTGGGTGTGTGCGCAGCATCACTAAGCCAGCCCCTCTCTCAACTGATCATTGGTCAAGCTTTTCTCTCTTCCTTGATAGGGGAAAGGAAATGTGAGTAATGGTGATGCTGTTTTATGGCCTGCAGAAAGGACACTCCCCTGTCAAATTACACATAAATCTATATTTGACCCAACTACATATTGCACAGATACCCAGTGTTTTAAAATTACATGCACCCATCACATATCACATGAGGTATACTCTGTTCAAACTCTGCTCTTCCCGGGGGCTTGCATTCAGAAATGGCAACATTTTGCGCTTTTAAGTAGCTTTCCCCATATCGGATTTTTCTCCAAATTTATACAATTGTGTGCAAGGCATGTGGGCATTTAGATAAGGAAGTGTCAGATTTTTAACCTGCATACATATAGAGTAACAACCTCTTTTCCGCTCGTAAACCCCCAGATCATGCCACCGGGTCCTAAAACCTCTTAAAATGTGGGCAGAAAAATCACAAGAATTATGGTATCATTTAGATAATTTTGACAAGTCCGCACCATGAGTTATGCATCTTTCTTAAAATCGTATTCTGGCCAACAGGGGTGTGTCTTCCCAGGTCACATGGTTGAGCAGCCAGTTTGCCCACTTTCTTTAAGCTCAGCCTGTCCTCAGAGGGGGCTGTCCCTCCCCGTTTCTGCCAAGAGGAAGCCACTTTACGACCTCCCCTATAAACCATCTGCCTGAGTCAAGGAAGGGCTTTGTTCAAAAGGAAGCCATTTACGACCACCCCAATAAACCATCTGCCTGGGCCCTTTGTTTAGTTTCTTGCAATCCCCTGGTAATTCAATCAGAGAGTGTGTGACCTCCTTTTGGCAGGAGCAACAGAATGCAGCCAGGCCTGGGAATGCATTTGTTGGGCAAGCCCCCACTCCTGTCGGGGGTAGCTGTCTGGCAGAATTCCAGTTTCCTTAAGCCAGGTTTCAGGTAAAATGTCACTTTTTGTTCCCCAGTTTAAGTCAATACAATTTTTACATATGCAGCTAGAATGCTGATTCTAAGTTCAAAACTATGACATTTTAACTGTTCCTATTGAAACTATGTGACACTCAAATGTAGGTTACTCAGTTAATTTAAACATTTCGATTTTGGTGGTTTTAATCCAGTTTCAGTTAGGCTGCTGAGATGCATAGCTCAGCCAGTTTTGTTATGAACATTGTTTTGGGCTCTTCATCTTCCCAGATTTTGTATGCACACATACTTCATTCTGCCAGATGTCCGCTGGTGTTCAGTGAGATTTTTGGATGTGTTGCAATGTTTGAAAATAGGCATTTTGAGCTGGCATTCAGAGAAACCAAAGGTAATTTTAAAGCGTTTTTGAGCTAACAGGCGCTGCTGTTTTACCTTTGGCACCCATTCCACTCATGGCACCCTGGCCCATCATGCTCGCGCTGGTGGGTGGCAAGTTAGGCAGCCATTTTGGTGTACGCACAAACTACGTGGTTCTCCTGGATTCTGGCGCACATGTGGGCTTTTTGGCCATCTTGGATTTTCTAAGCCCACAGCACCAAATGTTGCAGCATGATAGCTCAAACGTGGGTCAGGACACCCAACACTATTTACTGCTTAAAAATATAAGGAATTAAGACGATTGTAAAATCATCAATAATAACAACACAGTTCAAAAATTGAAGAACATTATTTCTATTTATCAATTAACAAATATATTGAATTATGAATAAAATAAAATTATGAATAATGATTTTCTCATGCAAGTAATGGTAAACTCTTTGTTTTTCACACCAATCATCATAACAAAATGCATTTATGCCATCACGTGTAGCCACGCCAATGTGGGAGACAATCCCTTGAGCAATGCATATCAACATGGACTTTCACCAATCATCCGCACAAACACAGTAATATTATCTACAGAATAATGACATCGTTCAACAGAGTAATGTTATTTAACGGTCTGTGTTAACTTTTCATTGTAGCAATACAACAAATATATGAAAAATTTGACCAGGCAACACAATACACATATATCAAACCGTACCTTTTACATGCTTTGGGTTTTAAAGCTGCACCAATCTGAAAAGTCCACTTTTAAAATGTATTTAAAGGTATTAACGTGTTCAAATCTGTTACATTTCTAAACGCTCTGCCGTGGTTCTCATGGTGGAGTGCTCAGTGTCACATGGAGGCGACATAAAAAGCATGTAGTAGACACAACAGATTGAAGAAAACCTCTTTCCGTTCAGTTCATCTGCAACAGTGGTGTGAAGATGTGATCTTTTCTTATCAGGAAGCCCAGAGCTCCATCAGCATTACATACAAGTTGTATTTGTACGGTGCTCTTTCTAAGTGTATAAACATTGGGGCACACCATTATATTTTAACAGTTTGCCCATTTGGAAGAGAGACTGTAAAATGGATTGTGTAGGTTTCATTTGGTGGGACATTGGGACCATTACACAGACACTTCCAAGATAGGTACATGTGTGTGGAGAAATGTAAAGTGAGCATACAGCGGATGTTTCTCATGTTACTTGTGCCTGTCCCATCCCAGTGTGTAATATGCACTAGCTCCCATAGCCCTTTCAACATGCAAACAGATATGTTCATTGCTTACTTCCATTGGATAACGACACTACAAGTTCCCATATGCAATACCGAATATCATAAGCGGATTATGGAGATTTAGTTTTCAAATGGCAATTAATTACTTTACTTTAATTATACAACAATGAATATTAAATCTTATTTTAAAAAGGCCCCTGGTCAAGGTCAGATATTCTTAGTGGATGATTAATTAGATGCTTTCACATTTGCTACTTCGATAGTTGAATAATTGTCTCGTGCGAGCATCCCTGCCCTTTGTCATTTTTTTCAGTAATTAAAGTAAATTAATTTCCCTTGACTTAATATATCATTGTGTAGATCAAAGACTGCCTTTTTACATTGCAGTTTTGATACATTGTATGTGTATTATTAAACATTCACTTGCGGCTCATGGTTGCAGAACATGAATTTCCATGTATTGATCGTCCAACATCATAGCAGATGTGCACGTTGACGTTTCAATGTCCCTGTTTTCTTAACATTTCTACCCCCACCCAAACATCAATGCATGTATCAAATAAAGATGTGGATACTCGTGTCTAAAAACATGCATGAATGTTAGTTTCAAATGTGCATGCTCTTCTTTGGCCATTGTGCATGGGTAAAGATGAGGGTTCACAACTTTTGGCTCGCCAAGTGTTTTAGACTACAAATCCCATCAGCTCTAGCCATCATAGTGAATGGTGAGGAATGTTGGGAATTATTGTCCAAAACATCTGGAAAGCCGCAGGTTACAGACCTCTGTTATGCCCGCATCCAGTAACCTCAAGTAATGACAATACTGCATATGACAAGCATGTTAATTGGGCTTTTTAAAGGGTGTTTTGATTACTGGGCACACATAAATATGGAGCCTCACCGAGGCATACACAATCTAAGGGGGTACAATTGGCAAGTTTAGACCTATTCAGTCCCCTGGCTCTCTTAATTCTTATATGAATATGAATAATAAACTATTGCCATTGTCAGCCCACGACAGAAAAGATTTCCTTAAAAGAATGTGCTATATTTGTTAGCTATGCACAAACTAATGGGCCATAGGGTACTTGAAATGGCACAATGCCTGATGATGCGGCTAATGATGCTGCTGCAGTCACTACCTCTAGTGAGCCTGCAGTTTTTCCCCAAATGATAACACTTCTTCCTCCACTGTCCCTACCTCTCATTCATAGTCCTTTAATAAAAATGCATACTTCGTTATTTGGAGTCGAGGTAAATGCTGGCTTTATTAGAATGTGACAGGGTGGAGCGGGGAATGCAAGAGTGACAGCAGAGAGAGACAGGTCCTTCCAACTGTAACAAATCAGGATGGAAATTAATGTGGCTATAGTTGGTGGTGCCAGGTGCACCAATTTGCCTCTAAGAAGGGCTGTTGGTCCTTCTCTCATCCTAGGTACCACCGGCTAGGGGTGTCGCGGTATTAGTTTTATGACGGTACAATAACCTTCTTGCGAAATGACGGTATATCATGGTTACCGCGGTACAGCAGGTGGAGTTAACTACTCTTAACAAATATTTTTTAAAAGGTCATAAATAGTCAGATTTATCATCACAAACAAAACCAGGCACCCAGAATTGGGCTTTTCAACATACTTTCCACTGAAATGCCACCCCTTGCTTCCACCAAACACACACGTGTGGAGAATAGGAGCGGGGGGGGGCGAGCCCTGCTGCGACTGGCAAAGCAAACTGAATAGCTTCTCTTAAGTGGTCATTTAGGCTTTTAGCTCCCCCACTGGCTACTGGTGGAGATGAACATTTTGGCATCTTGATAACCTGCATGCCACAGATCAATGGATTCCGATGGTAGTATACGCTTGTGCGCACACACACATGCACACGCACACTCTTTAAGTTACAGCCTTTAGTTTACTTGCGGGCCAAAAGGTGTTCAGTAATCACAGACATGTTACCCTTTGGTATGGCAGCAGGGAATACCCACAGAGAGGAGTACATTTCGCAGTGTGACTTATTATATGTAAATTCAATGATAGAACCAGGGAAATCCCCCATTCTCATATGTTTAGAAAACAATATCCATTATAAATATATAAACCCCAAAGCAGACAACCCAAAGTAAACCTTTTTGCTTCTTGGCACTGTATTTACTCTTCCTATTGCTGACATATTGATTTTGTGTTAGGCACGTGTGGTTTATGGAATAGCATTAAAAACTGCTCCAATTGAAACTACTTGGCAGACAGCACATCCAACAGTGCAAGACCAAGACTGCACAGCACTTGCTTACTGCAGCCTTTCCAAATCAGATTGAAAAGCACACTTAACGGTATGAACGGTATAAACAATGTGACGGTTATTATTGTTCAATTAAGTGGTTCACGGTATCTTTAACGGTATACCGTAATACCGTTACATCCCTACCACCGGCATTAGCTTAGTTTTATACGATGACATACATTACATTATTGCAGTGCTGGCTGCATTTCAGTTTGCATGTGATTTACAACAAGTTGAACAGTCTGATGAGATTGTTTGGTTACTCAGTAGGCCTCCCATGTTGGATGCAGTGCCACCATGGAGTTGCCAGTCACTGTGGTAATGTACTTTGACAGAGACTATGCTCATTTTTGGTAAGACTACAGCTCAAGTGATTCATTGACCATCCAAATTATGCCAATATCACTAAAGTGAATGAAACGCATATAATAGTTGCGGTGGGCCGCAGTGAACAAAAATAACCTCTTTTGAGGGTATGGTGAATTCATCCATGCTTAACACATGTTTGCCTCTTGTACTCCAGAGCTAAAGCAGCATTCAGCTGTTTACAACATGCTATATCTTAAGAGGTTAGTCATTGCTGATTACCTGTGGGTTTCCCTTACAGTGTCCATTAAGGACAAAGGGCTACTAACACACCTAATTATGGAAAAGAAGCAAAAAGGAGAAAGGGTGGAAGCCACATCTGATAAAGCCATATCCCATATGGTCCCCAAAAAGCATAAGGGCAGAAAGCCACTTGGACATATTGGAAAGAGTTATGATGCAATCCCCAAAAAACGATTCAGTCCATAATAAGCATCAATACATTCACATGGCTTTTGGAACTTGTATTTCCATGTGGATCGAGAGACAATATGAAGGAAGATGCGCGCTCCGAGGTAGTTGCCCGTAAGTTGCTGTTCGGCTGGGCACTCTCCCAGAGACACCTCCTAACCCATGGATTTCCAGTGGAATTTTGCAAAGCCATGCCCCCTTACTCAGGATCCAACAAAAAGCGGAGGCCACGCGCTCCAGCGCGCGTGCTCCAAGCAAGTTGCCTGTAAGTTGCTGTTCGGCTGTTGGCAGACTAGACTCCAAGAAGCAGTGGCAACCATTGTATAGAACTTAGGTTGTCAAGCTAGAATTGTTAATTCAGCCCATTGTGTAGAGTGGTGTCAAAGCTCTGTGTGAATCGGAGCAGTGGTATAACAAAGCGCAATCTACTAAACCCTCCATGCGAAACCGGTTGTATACGTTGAAATCAGCAATGCCGACCCACGTGATAATCTCATGGGCGTTGGTTACGCTCAGATCAATGCCTGCGAAACCTTTGCCTGCTACTGCTAGCCATTCTTTATGCTGGATAAAAGAAATGTGGCTGAAGAAATACAAGACTTCTGCCAGCCTCATTTGATGGTAGCGAGTCCTACAGCGGAGGTGAGCCTGGTCGGACTTGCACAGCCGGTGGACCATGAGGCCCTCAGGTAGATATAATTAACATCTCTCTCACTGACACTCAAATAATATCACAGGCCTGCGGTCTTCAGGCAGGGGTGAGTGCGGATGTCTCGATTGTTGACTTTTAGTTCATGGTGATCAAAAATATGTGCCATTGATCTTTCGAATGAGGAAAACCTTTCAGACTGTGGACTGCAAGATTTCGTACCAATCTAAACAGATTGATGATATGATTTTGTGGATGAATAACTTTGATAGAAGGCATGAATTTAGGACCAAATCTCCTATCTTTAATAAAAATGAGGACCATCCCTTGCAGCCCATCAGATCATTTCAGCAATCATCATGTTCTTTACCCATTATTGATTCCATAATTCGTCTGGTGCTGTCGAGCACTGAAGGGGAAAAAGATGATGATTTTGCTAACCCATTTTCAGGGTCGGCTGTCCCGGTATCAAATGAAAAAAGAGTGGACAAAGCAGTGGTTAATTATCTGTCCAGTGTGCCTGTGGTTTTATCAAGTGAATAAAAAGTTGTGAGTGAATTGCCGATTGTGCCGGCCCATTAAATGGTCCAGAATTTGGGAGCTAATGCCTCGACAATGTTTAACATGTTCCAATTTAAACTAAATAAGAAAGAAGGAGAAATTGTGACCTCAGTAAAAAAAAATCCAAGAATCAAAAAAAAACATTAGCTCACAAGCTAAAACAAGTGTCAAACAATGTGTTAAACGTGTGACACCCATATTACCCACACAACCTAGAGTAAACCATGCTATATTAAATAAATAAAAACATCTTATCAGAAATAAGTTGAATGTTACTAAGGGGAAGAGTCCTAGTGCTCTAGATCATGCACCATTGAAAAATTTGATAGTCGCTCTGGCTGGGGAGGGAAGAATAAAGGAGATCCAACAAAAGACATCAGAATGGTCCACTGGTCCAGTCAAAACTCCGCCTAAACATCTGACATACAGAGCTTGGTACATCCACAGAAGTTTATTAGTGTGACCTCACAATTTGAGGCTTGCATGACACTCGAAGAGAATGTATCAAAAACTACAATTGCCCTTCAGCCTAAAGAGATGAATATTGGTAATGGTATCTTACCACAAATTAGAGCTATAACTCAATCGTCGTTTGAGGAATTTCTCACACAACAAAAACAGTGTATATCGAGGTGACAAGACAAACACACAACTGTAAAGGCCTTGTTAGCAGCCTTGCCTGTCCCAGTTTCTGGGGATACTGTGAGAGACGCTGCTCCTCTTACTCATTCCAACATCAAATCGATCACAAGCGTGGAGCGAAAGGCTCTTTTACCCAAATCAAGCCACAATAACTATTGTTTCATAATGAAATGTCGGCCAACCCCCTTTCCTGCATATAATCTGAATAGATCAGCTGTGCTGGCCATTTTTGAAGAAATTGTCAGCCTGCAAGATGTCACTTCGGTAGACATCTCGCAAGTGAAGTTCTTAAATGAAAATGACTTCAAAATGGTGAGACTATGGCTAGCCTCAAATGTGGTAAGAAATGCCATCTGGCAAGCAAAAATTGAATTTTGTCCTGTGTTTTTTATTGGCGCAGGACCCTTCATTACTAAAAGGAGAAGTGACACCCGTTAAAAAAGGTGACACCTGAGCACCATTTAAGAACTCCGCAAATGTTTGGACAAAGGCTTGGCATAGAAGGCAAGAGCTCAACACACCTCAAAGACCATGCAATGTGGATAAACAGAACACAAAGGTGGTCTTGCTAGCCAGCTGGAATACTTGTGGGTCTGTACACCTGTTTGGCTGAAGTGCGAGAAACATTTTATCTTTTCAAATGTTACCACTGCAGGAGACGTGGTTGATTGAGCGAATTCTATGGAATGGGTATGAGATCATTTTGAACCCAGCCAAGTCCAATAACAAAGATAGAGTGTCATCAGGCCTGTTGGTTGCGGTGGCAAGCAATCAAGGTGTAGAGATATGGTAAGAATCAAATACCAAGATAACATAATTGCTTTAATCAACATCTACTGCAATCCAGCAGCCATTTCTGATGACAAATTCTTTAGAGATTTGAAACTTTTTGTTGGACATGGTTTCTCAAGCACCAGGGATTACCAATACGGTCCTAGCCATTGACTTAAATATACAGTGCCTTTTGTGAAAGGTACTAAAACACAATTCCATTGTTCAAAGGTGATTGGATTTGATGACAGATCAGCAACTCCTCATGTTTAATGGAGCTTTTCCAAGAGATATTCCACCTAAAAGCAGATGGTGGCATGGCAAAAATGAATCTGTTATTGATTATATATTCATGGACAGATACACTTTTAGCCGGACTTTTGAATTTGAAATTATATCTCAGGTCCATAGTGACCATGAACTATTAGTGGCGAAGTGGGTCAGACAAATGAGGTATCAACCATTATTGAATGTTAACAATGCTAGGATCCGCTTTCGATGGAATGAACGATCCTTAAAATCTTTTGAAAAACACTATTTGGATAGGCAAATAGTATACATCTACCTTGCAATTGTTCCAGCACCACTCTAATGTGGTATCTCAAAATCACTTTCGATCAAAGCATGTTTTTGACCCTGAGGTCCAGGCTCACAAAACTGAGTTACGTAAGGAGAAAAAACTAGCCTCAGCTAGCCTGGTTCGTCATGGTTTAAAATGAGTCAAACATTAAAATGTAAATATAAGAACTGGTTACGTTCGTACAAAACGGTTCTATAGCAACATGATGGAGCAGTCATGTTAAAAGCCATATACACCAAAAATACTGAAAAATGCTGAAATTTGGTCTCTGTTAAATGTAACCACCCATTCAAACAGTTGGCGGTACAGATAAATGGTGTTTCACAACATGAATGGATTGCTTATTATGCTAAAATGTACAAATTGCCTGATGGTTTTCTGGAATGGAATCAAGTACGAACTGACAGTTACATAAATCTGGAGATTTTGGAGGAGGATGTATTTTTCTATATAATGAAATTTAGTAACAGGCCCTGACAGTTTAAGCAATTGGATGCTCAAGCACCATCCTCAATTATGGGCTGAGATTCTTTCATAATGTATTTCAAAAAAGTCTTAAAACTAAGAGCCTCCCTGACTCGTGGAGATTCTTGGTTGTAGTGCCATTTTCAAAAATGTCGATCGGTCCTGTCCAGCCATCTACAGACCGATCGTCCTTCTCGATGCTCCAGGAAAAATCTTCTCCAGGTTTATATTGAGAGATTTTAATCAATGGGCTAGCCAGTACTCTCAACGTGACATATTTCAGACTGAATTCATCGCAGGGATGGGAAGCACGATCAATCTTTTGACAATTAAAACAATAATCTCTCATTATATTCCTTTAAAACAATCAATATATTTTGTTTTTGTCGACCTGCGTGCATCGTTCTAATCGGTATCGAGAGAAATGTTTTTTGAGAAATTGGTTGCGGTGGGCTGTCCCAATTATTTATTTAGTCTGACTAGAGATTTGCATACCAACACTAGAATACAAATTAGGTTGGATCTGGAGGGAATGTTGTCATCTCAAATTGAAACTCAAAGAGGGCTGAGGCAGGGGTGTATCCTTTCCTCGGCCCTCTTGAATTTTTTCATTTCAGACATTCAGGGTACCTTTGATGGTATACTTTTGGATTCTCCTAAATTGGCCTCTAAATTAGTCTCGGGGATTCTGTACGCTGATGATTTGATTTTGATATCAAAATCACCCCAAGCTTTACAACGGTTGCTGAACGTATTGGCTACTTACATACAAGATAATCTAACTATTAATCTGGAGAAAACGAAGGTTATGACCTGCAATTGAAACAATAAACATGCAAAAAAGACATGTGGGTGGATGTTGCCGGGAAAAGAATTGGAGCATGTTAATCAATACACGTATTTGGGTGTGTCATTAACAGACTGTGCAGACGATAAGGCGCATTTTGCATGCTTTAAAATCATGCTGAATAGATCCATATCACAAGCTGTCATAATACAAAAAAAATACAGGACATTTTCGCTGACACAGGCCCTCAATTTATATTTGCAAAAAGTGACTCCTATACTTTTGTATGGCTCAGAAATGAAAAAAGTGGTTCTGGCCCAAGTTTGGAATAAGCTTGAGTCCAAATATTGGAGACGGGTGTTGAGACTTCCTGGTTGTGTTCCTGGCGTATTCATTAGGAATGAATTAGGGCTCATCTCATTATACGCAAGATACCTTTGGCAAGCGATGGCACTATTTAGAAAATGTATTATGACCATTGATTCAAGAATGCTCATAGGTATTTTGTCTAAACATATGTTTGGCTCGGAGGAGCTGTTTGTGCAGACACAGAGATTGGTAGTACTTCAGGCTCTAGCTAATGTAGGTATTTCTGTGTATGTACTGATCCAGGACCCGACAAAGGCAAAAACCAAACTGTTCCAATATTATTGGATTCAGACCAGGAGCAAATGCTTGGAATATCGGGACTTTAAAAATCAGCCCTTTGAACATAAAACATCAAACAGGCTTTATGTGTGTGAGGTTTAATTTATGGTTAACCAAAGAAGCTCAGGCTAGACACATATTGATCCAGTCACAAGATAACATATGTCCATTTTGTAAAAACCCTAGTAAGGAAGAAACATGGCAACATTTACTGGTAAATTGTGACGCACTTACATCAATGCGTATCCAATACTTAAAATCACCTGTGGAAGAGTACAAAGAAGTATTTCTGCATTTGCTTTGCCATCTAAAATTTTGTGGACATATACTTTCCCAATTAGTACAATTCTTATGTTACATGCTTTATAATTGGATGATACAATTACATGCACCTAATCAACTGTTGTTATCACATCTCACTGTGTAGTGGTGTGTGTTGTACTAGTGTACACTTTAGAAACTAATTGCATGCTTTGCTAATGGCAGACATTTGATTGAATGAAGTGAATATGTAAAAATCCTTTTTAATTTGGAGAAGTCTGACATACACTTATTGGAAACTGTGAGATGGAATATACTCAGAAAACTCTTTTTGCACATAAGGTTGTCGAAAGGCATAATGAAATTTGAGGGATTCGTTTTTTAGAAGGTATTTTTATTATCACATCTCTTAGTGAGTTTTACTTTTTATGAATAGTGATCATTCTTGAAGATTTAGCTTGAGTTCTTTTTTGCTCTTTACATGAACTTGTATGAAAACGTTATCTTTGTTTGTTTTCATGGATGTATAAAGTGTGAAAAAATATTGTAAATTTGACTAACTCAGCTATAACAATACAAAAAAAAATGAAGGTCCGAGATGTGAGGGTGATACCCTAGGGGTCCACTATGTGAATCTGGTTTTCACTGATGAGGTTGAAATTGTAGTCACAGTGTAAGCCAACTTTACTGACTTTTGACCCATAGGCTTTGATCCAAATGCTACTCTAATATCCCCTGTGTCCTTCGACCATCGGCACACTGTAGAGTACAGCTGCATACATGGAAGTATAAAGTGATATTTTAAGAATATTATTCTAGGAAATCTAAATGTTTACACAGCTATAAGGAAGTCTGTGGCATGTTAAACTGTGTTGTGCTCATTTTTAATCCAAAACGTGTTTGGCAGGGCACAGGCCATATTACAGAAACGTTGCCCTACTGCTCATGACATGCCAAAATGCACTTGTCATGGTGGATCGGTTTTCCAATATTTTCAAGTGTTTTAAGAAATAGGGCAAACTTTGCCCTTGTGCTAATACTGTGCAAACTGTGCACTTGCACTAGTGCAAAGCTACTGTAATCTGGCCTCTGTTAGGCACACCTGGGGCCATATTACAGAAACTGCACTGGAGCAAGTGCAGAATTTGCACGGTATTAGCACTAGTTTGCCCTATTTTTGAAAACACAAGGACATATTAGAAAACTATTAAACCATGACAAGTGCAGTTTGGGATGGTATAAGCACGAGGGCAAACATTGCCCTAGTGCTAATACCATCCCGTATTAGCACTAGAGCAAACTTTGCCTTATTGCAATAATGCAGTGAAAATGTATATTTTTTGCCCAAGAGCAATTTCTGCCCTGGTGCTCATACCATGTTAGACTGCACTTCTCGTGGTGCACTCCTTTTTAAATATGTCCGTTTGTTTTTAAAAATAGGCCAAACGTTGCCCTAGTGCTAATACCGTGCAACTTTGCAAGTGCACCGGTGCAACATTTCTGTAATCTTGCTCCAAACTGTCAAATAACCCACCATAGATGTTCCCAATAATCACTGTCACATTAGCACTAACAGGAATGATTACAGGGATGTGTACCAGTGTTCGGATGTAGGTTATAGTTCTAGAACTACAGGGTAATGATCGCAAGGATGCAAGTCTTGTGTGTGGCACAGTGGAAAGATCAGTACCTACGTCTCAGAATAAGAAGGGTAGCCAGCCAAGCCTAAATCGGAGCCAAAGCAAAAGGGAAAATTGAAGGGTAAAAGGGAGCTAACTGTTCCGAAAAAAAAAGTTCAAGAAACCTTTTCTCTCCAAAGTATCTGCAACTACTGTTGAGGTACCCTGCCCAGCACTA
The DNA here is from genome assembly GCF_040938575.1 of Ambystoma mexicanum. Lineage (NCBI taxonomy): Eukaryota > Metazoa > Chordata > Amphibia > Caudata > Ambystomatidae > Ambystoma > Ambystoma mexicanum. Next base: position 1,048,350,973 of record NC_090924.1, read on the forward strand.
GACCTGATGTGGATTAGAGGATGCCTAAAGTGATTGGCACGAATGACCATTCTGAACAGCAGAGAATACCTTTACAAGAGGGACAAGCAAGGGCACTACTCATCAATGGCCAGAGGTAGTGTCCATCATAGGAAAGCCAAAGTGAAATGGTGTGCTTGTGCTTGATTTATGAATGGTGATTTGTATTGTTTGTTAAAGTTAAAGTAGCAGTGCTGTTTATTGAACAGTACTCTGTCAACTAAATCATTCGGATGTGTTAACAATATTCGTATTGTTATGATGGCGTAAGTTAGAATAGTGATTTTGAGTAGCACAGGATCATAAACGTGTATGGGTGAAGCTTGAATTTGTTGGCTGTATGCAAATTCAGCACTTGAGCATAATGTTTGATATTCCTTGTCTGACATGTCATTGTTTGGCTTTCTGAACTAAATGTGCATCATGTCCAGTAGACCTGGATTGTAAAGTACACATACGACCTTGGACCTCACTTTGACCCTGTCAGTCTGGGATTAAGCAGAATCATATGCAGTACCCTTTGGGAACACCCCAAACAATTAAGACTACAAGTGACAGCACAAATTCACCTTTGGTACAAGCCTGTACTACACAGTAAAGTGGTAGCAATGGCTGAGCAGCCAGACTTATCTCAAGAGTAAAGTGAGCAGTATCAATAGTTACACAAAGGACAGCAATTACTATGGTTCAAACAAACACTGACTCGAGGTTTCCGAGTAAAATAATATACATTTATTTACACAATCATTTGTAAACAGTTCACTAAGTAAAGCAGCAGAAAATCACAATCTTAATACACTACACACCACCCAATGAATTCTGAACAAGTTAAGCTCAAAAGGAATTTAAAAATGGAGGGAAATACAAGGTTATTCAAAATCAAGCAGCACCAACAAGCAAGTAGGCAGGGCAATCTAGAAAAGGCTTACTACAACTAGGATTCAAATCAATAGGCCTGGGTCAATGTTAATGGTTTAGAGTCTTTACAGAGGATCACAAAGTTCAGAGTAGTTTGCGGTTAAGTCTTTGCCAAGAGTTTGAAACAAAGTTGGTCAGAAGAAAAGTTACTTAAAAGAGTAGAGAAGGACAAGCCCTTGGATTGGCGAAAGATTTAAAACACTTTCAGCGCGGTCAGACGAAACGAACAACCGGGTTTGAACAGTACCTTAGAAGAAAAAGAATGCTGTAGCTGAGGCAGGAGTTCCTGGCAGATCCTGCATGCTCACGGTTCCTGAAGCGACTGTCGGACTGACACAAAGAAGGAAGACTGGAGGGTCCTGCACTGCCCAGGGAAGAAACCAGCAGCAGAGCAAAGCAACTAATAAAAGGTGCTCTCCTTAAAACCCAAACAGGGTCCGGTCCTCCTGGCTATCCGGTTCACTGCAGCGATGCACAGCAAATTCGACCAGGGGAGCGAGGCCTTGCTTGGTGTTTGGTGAACTGGTCAGACCTTCCAGGATTTTGCTGCATGAAATGCCAAATTTTGCGGCATGAAATGGCAAATGTTGCGGCACAAACCTTTATTTATTGCGGCATTTTTGCGGGACATTTAGTATTAACTGGAGGGTGTAAGATTGCCACATTGCCGGAAATAGGCAGAGTGCAAGGCTACAAGAGAGCCAGGGTATCATTATTATGCATCTTCTGTATTAATTTAATAGGAAGAGTCCCAGATGCCTCTGGCTTGGCAGAACAGTATTTGATTTGGCTACATTTTTGGTTTAATGTGCATGCCTATTTAATACTATTAACTAAATTGATCAATATCAGTTGTAATGCTGAACATTTTCCCCTTCTATGTTCTCCAATCCCCCAAACACCCACACACCTCTCTCACCAACAAACATCACACATCTCACCAACTCCCCATCACAACTTGCATTCCTGAACCTCTCACTCTGTCATACAAATACTCACGTGCTATGTCACACTGTCAAGTCATAATGTGCACTGCCCATCCCCTGCCACACTCCAAATCATGCTCCCAACTCACACCTTACACAATTCCTCCCGCAATATACAGTCCTTCATTTTTTTGTGCTGCTTCTGCATCTTGCATCCTTTCTCCCATTCTATCGCACTCTTCCCTCATCCTTTTTCCCAATCTGCATCTCACTGCCTCTTTCTGGCCAACTGCTTCCTCTCTGCTTTCTGGCTCAATGACCACACGCTCCCTCTACTTTCTGTACCTCTGCTCGCTCTCAGATTCCGGGCCCACCGAATCACTGCTTCCTCTGCTCTCTTGTGCACCGCTTCCTCCTCTGATTCACTGATCTCCCTCTGCTTTCTTGCCTATAACTTCACATCTCACCCATCACTCTCCCTCTCTCTCCTTTCCCTCTCATAGTGTAACCATTTTTTTTAAATGTAGATTTTGACCCAGATCCTCAAAAAATGGGCATTTAAAAATAGAGCCGAGGATAGGCTATTTTTAGACAACCCATTTTTGGAAATTAGCAGGTCACCTTATTCTCAAAGGTGACCAGCGCATTTCCACAGGCTAGAGCTGTAGCGCAAATTGTGTGCTGGCCAGCTGCCTTGAATGGTATTCTGGGTTGTTTGACTGAAGTGTAATTATTTGCAGCGGAATTGACCGTAGTCCATTTTGCCGCAAATTGATTTGCACTTCAGCCAAACAACCCAAAATGTACCTTTCACCACCACACCCCCCCCTACTTAACTGCTTGGTCGCTGCCGCTTCCCCTGCAACCCTGCGCAGTCAGATCCATCCCTCTAACGCGTGTTGGATCCGACTTCGCAGGGTCCCTTTTTAGTTTTTTTTTTCTGTCCCCGCCTCCAATTTTGAAAAGTGGGGAACACCCCTGCAAACCCGTAACCCAAAAAATACTGAACTTGGGGAGTGGGTGACACCCCCGCAACACATGTTCGGTATTTATAAATATCGATCGAATAGTACTGGACGAAATAGGTAAAATAGGTAAAATTGTACCATTCAATCGATTTTTGTCATCAAAATGAGTAGTACCTTGAATAGAATCGCTCTCCCGACAGTGTTCTGCAAGCTCCCAGCGCCTTTCACAGGGACAGGCCCTTCAGGGGCCTGCCACTGTAAAATTCGACTCAAAAAAATGAATTTTTATCCTGTTTGAGGAACAGAAATGCAAGTGACACAGCAGCGGTTCATACCTTAAAAGAACTGCATGATAGGGTTAGGAAAGACCCTGTCACGCAGTGGCACTCCCACATCCCGTATGCGTAGGGTTTACGAGAATTTCTGCACATTTAAAGTGCATCTTGCTTGGAAATGAGTGATGCGATTTTAAATTGGCAGTAACGCCACTTTTATTGATCAAGGAGGTGAAAAAGGCCTTCTGAATGGGCACACATATAAAATGGCCCATTCATGTGTCCCTTGTGGATTGGGCTTATCTTTTTTTGGGCGCAAGTGATGAGATGTGTTGGCACATTTCCTTTCTTGCGCAAAAAAAAAGTTGAGAACCTGGCACCCTGAGTAATTTTTTTTTAAACAGTAATTCAATTTTTTGGAATTTTTTTTTCGTTTTTTTTTTAAAAGATGCTGTTTTTGCAGGTTCGCAAAATCGCTATAAGCTGGAGGGTCTGACTGGTTGGCCCCACCAGCTCAAGGGAAGAAGATTCCTTGCAGATCTTCTCTGTCGTCAAAGTGTAGGAGATTCGGACCCTCTTCCTTCAGCTTCTCTTCGGTTCTCTCGATCCAGTGGCGACTCTGCCTTCCAAGTCCCAGAGACCTGCTTTTTATGCAATTTTCCTCCAGTCAGGACAGTCACCTAGCCAATCAAACAAAACCCCTCCCTCACATCCTGTCTACCTACGGCGAACAAAGGAACCAAACCTAGTTTGGCACGCACAGTGAAACATGAGAAAAACCCTTACAAAAAGAAATGGTGAATACACCCAGCCGGAACCAAATAAAATTAAATTGGGTTCAGTGGATTAAAGTTTGAGGCTACTAACTCAGAGCCTAAAACAGTACCAAGCCTATTTTCATAGACCGTGGTAGGAAAAATATGGTAGATACCACTGCCACCAGCCAAATCTTAAAGAAAGGGGAACGAAATAATGTTCCATGAGAGACAGACAAAAAGGGATAACTATTAACCCTTTCCAGTACTCTATGGAAGATAGTTTGTACTGGGTCTGTGAATTTACAAAGACTAATAAAGTCAATGGCAACCGGGAGACAGTAGTCAGTCCCAGAAAATGGAGTTTAAAGTGGGAAGTCTGAAAAAAGACAACCCTGTGTCACTGCACTAAAGGTGCTGTGTGACACACAGTAAAAAGATGATGCCTATGGAGTCGGTGAGGCTCCACAGTCTATGAACACAAAAATGTAAAACACAAAGCAAAACACATCTAAGAGTGGGAAAAAAGGCTCACACTCTTACCAGCTGAATAAAATAAATCCTAGAAATCCAGCAAAGCTGCTGAGGGACTCAGTAGGTACGGGAAAATAGCCATTCTGGAGAACACTCCCTAACATCACGTGCCAGTAATTCTGTTTACTGGCACGTTTCCGGACCAGCAGAGTACACGTTTGCCAGTTGGGGGCCTGATTTACTTCCAGGCAAGAGCTGGAGGTAGGTCAGGCACCCCAACAGCAAAAAAAGCTGGTATTAGAGCAGATCAAGTGCCGGTAACCGTTGGTGGTATCCCACTGGATTTACTGGCGGAATATACCAAAACCTATAATGACGGTGTTCATTAACTCAATTGTCAAGGCAAGAATAAAAGTGCCAGAACAATAATTGTTGCGAACATACAACATCTCATCTGTGTTTTTTAATTGTATACCAACTGTGACAAGATCATTAATATAACCTTGTTAAGGGGGTTAGGGGTGCCTCTCAGCCTTCAGTGGCAGTATTAGTAGGGTTGAAGCCAGAGCCATTCCTACCCCAGAGGGGGAAGGTGGCAGGTAGGATGGCCCCAGTTACTATCAAGCAGCTGTATGTTTACTTCTAGACAAGCATGCTGGTCAGTTGATTTCTCTTTCTTGTAGACCCATGGAAGAGGCAACCATGAACTGGGCAGCAGTCCACCAGCAGTTTACACCAGAGAACCCAGTCATCGAGTGCAGCGACCACCACAAAGATGAAGAGGTGGCAGATGAAGCAACGTGGAGCCCATGTAGCCACCAGTGATGCTGTACATCGCTACCAAAAGCTGAAGCGCAAAGCACACAAACAGATGCACAATCCCTAACAGAGATAAAACAAGAGGCTGTCTGTGGAGCGGTGTGCATGCTAAGATAACACTATTACTTGCCTGGTATCAATTTTTGCAGAACCCAGTCCTCTGAATGGTAGTAAAGGGCAGGTATTCACCCTCCTAAATGTAACTATTGCCTGATATAACACATCCTGGTTGGGGATGACAGGGTTACATGTATATATTTATTTATTTATCAATTTATTTATTAGAATCACAAATGCCCAGCAGCAAGGACATGGATCCTTTACAAATGGGTGAGAAACCGTGATTTGAAGACCAGATGTTACAGGGGAAAGTGGAAACACAAATTGACAATGAGAACAAGACAGAGTGATGTAGGAGGGGGATGGTGAAGGAAGTGCTAAATTAAGGATGGATGGGTGATGGAAAAGTGCTGCAGGGTTGTCTATGAAGGGTCAGAAGAGAGGACAACTGGGTGATGCAGTAGCGTATAGTGCTAGGAAGCGGGTTCTTCAGAAGGAAGAGGGCCTTTGAAGTTGATTTTAAATAGTGGTAGAGTTGGAGTAGTACGGCAAGGAGGGGGAGGGCATTCCAGAATAGGGCAGCAAGAAGAGTGAGAGAACCGAAATGAGAGGTAGCACATGGGCTTCTGTGGTGGCAAGGAGGTGAGCCTAGGATGATCATAATGAGCAAGGAGGAGAGTAGGGAGTGAGTTGGTAAGGTGGGGCGAGTCCATGGATAGTGTTGAAGATGATGGGAAGAAATGTACACTTAGCCTTTTGTTTCAGCCAGAAAATTTGAAATGTGTGCGAACTGCAAAGTTGAGGACTTTGTTCAGAGGTGAAAAAGCATTGTTGGGAAGGTCCTAGAGGCAACTGGCACATAGTCAGATCTAGAAAGGAGGAGATTGGATAGTTAGCCCTATTGAAAGGAAGACAATGAAAGTTTTTTCTGATATTGAGGCAGTTGAGTTTGGCTGCAGTGGCAGATTTGGATAGGGAGAGCAAGAATTTGTTTGAGGGGTTGCAGATGACACCAAGGTTATGAGTGGAAGCAGAGTAAGGAAGGTAGACATGAGAGAAGAGAAGAAGAGAGTCAGAGGAAGAGATGGCCTGTTTTGTTGAATAGTTTAGAGCTTCAGTCATACTGGAGTTGAGCATGAGCTGATGAGATGCAATTCAATGTTTCGTTGCCTAGAGAGAGTTTTGAATTTTTGACACTAGCTCATTGGATAAGGAGTGAAAGGAGAAGAATATTTCAGTGTTGTCAGTGAATTGTTCATAGGAGAAGCTGTAAGAGGAGATGAGGTTGGTAAGATCTGGAGTATAGAGAGTGAAGAGATGTGTACCAAGGTCAGACCATTGGGGAACTCCAACAGCAAGCAGGGTGGGGTGATGGGGAGGTAGGGCTGTCTCTGGACACCTGAACAAGTCTTGTGGCAAGGTATGTATCAAACCATGCTGGGGCCTCATCTCTAATACAAAGGAGAGACAATGTAAACAGAATGTCAGAATGGTCATCAGAATCGAAGGCAGCAGAGAGGTTGAGAAGAATGAGAATAGCTTAAAGGTCTGCATGACAAGTGGAAGAGATGAATTTTTGGACATTGAGGAGAGCTGTCTGGGTAGAATTCAGAGGTCAGAAGCCATACTGAGGTTGGGTGTCTCAAGTGTGAGAAACCTGACAGTGTCTCACCCACTAGTCCCCGGGGATCTGTCATCCAGGTGGCCAGGACACGGCCATCGATTTTGGATCCAGTTACTGGGGGTGGACCGGTGCGGGAGGTTCACCTGGATGAGGGGTCGTCATGGAGTGGGAGTGGGACACCGGATGGTGAGATGCGGTATCTCCCTCCCTGTAACACTTATTCCTAAGGTAGGATATTTAGGGACTTAACCCCCCATTTCCCGGCATTAACACTTTCTTAAGAAAACAGACTACTAAAACCCAGCCATGTACCTGACATGCCCCAACACAATGGTCAGGCAGAGTCAGGCAATTACTGATAATTACACACACCTGATTTCTATCACACTTCCCCACACGGATGAAAGGTGGAGCATGAGAGCACACTCTTAGCATGGTAAAACACACGAGGAAACAGCAGTTTCAAGATGGCAGTTTAATACAAGGAGAATGATGGCAAGAGCAGAGAGGGTTACGAGGAGGGAAGTGCCCTTGACCTTTTCAGAGAAGGACCATTACTTTCATGAGCCTTCAAGAATAAGAAACATAGGACCTGGAATTAAAGATGAAGAAACCTGTGTTGTGTGTCGGAGGTACCTCGGGCTCGCCCGCGTCCATGGGCAAGACAGGGAGGAGTGTTTGCCGTTGTGGTACTGTCCTTTGCTCTAACAACAAAGCAGCACCAGTAAAGTCAGCACAGCCGGTTAGTTGGGGGGACTGATACCAGACCAGTCTGTACTAGCACCAAGGTTGCAAGCAGCAACATTATAAGGAGAAATCTGAAGAGAACAGTGTGTGAAACGTATGTGATGCGCAAAGTTTATATAATCTACCAGCAGATGAGTGACTGAACTTTTAAAGCCAAGATATATACCATAAACAGAGTGGTCCAGTGCCATGTCGGTGCTCATTTGAAGGTCTCCGTTAGGTATCCAACTGGGAGGTGGCAAATGTCAAAAGGAATTGCAAAGTCAAAGTGGTGCTGCAATGGGTCAAGCTAAATCCTGTGCACATTCAAAAGTCTTTGATAAGTTAACGCAAACTGAAATTGTTCCGAACCCGGCTGAGGGAGACTGTGTAAAAGGAAGGATCTGAGCCTGGCTGAGGGGGATCTAGGGTGATCAGTGAGTCACCGACGACTGAATATTCTCTGAACATTGAAAAAGGGATCTGAGCCCAGAAGAGGGGAATCCAAAGTAACAATCGTTGTGTAAAAGGGATCTGAGCCCAGCTGAGGGGGATCCAGGGTGAATCACCTGAATTGAGTACTTGTAAGAGGAAAATAACCTTTCCTTTGTTTTTGTACATCAGACCCTATGAATCAAGAGACTTTTATAAGTAAAGAGACTTGGGCACAGTAGGCCCTGATGCTAGTAATCAAATCTTGTCCTTGTGTCGAAGAAGCCAGAGAGTGTGCTACTCTTGAGTGAACCGCCTTGTCCCATGCTGAATGCACGGAGAAGGGAGGCCAAGGGCCTGCACATCCTGACATATCATGTTTGTAAACATTCCTTTCTTTTTCATAAACCCTATCCCACACTATTTATATTTAGAGGTAAGGATTGGCAATTGTTTTTTTTAGTATGGGCCCTTTTATTTTGATGAGACTCCACTAGGACTGCATTATTATTATTTCATGGTCATAGCTTGCTCACATCTGTAGATTTAGGATTAGATAGGCACTTATAATACCCTTGTTGAATTTCAATAAACACCCTTGAACAGTGGTCAATTGTGTCTGTCTTAATGTTGATACCATGCCTTCCTTTCATGTGGTGTCATGAGTGAGATGTGATTCAATTGAGAATCGATGCTAATAATTGTCATACCACCAGAAGGGGAAAATGAAATCGTTTAACTCCTTGGGGGTTATTACGACCCTGGCGTTAAGGGTTTAACGGCGCCGTAATAAGTGTTTGTAGATTTAGAATTAGATTCTTATCATACCCTTGTTGAAGTTCAATAAACACCCTTGAATGGTGGTCAATAGTGTCTGTCTTACTGTTGATACCATGCCTTCCGTACACAAGGAACTCAGTGAGTTGATTGAATACTACTCACTCTAGGTTTTTAAAAGTGTTGTGGAAGAGAGACAGTTTAAAAGTTGGCGGGACAGTTAGGATCTAGCCCAATTTTCTTAGGGAGAGAGATTACACTAACTGTCTTTTAGGATGAGGGAAAGTGTTATTGTCAAGGGAGGAGTTGAAGAGGAAAGCAAGACATGGAACAACACTGGGAGCTATGTGCTTCACAATGTGTGGAGACAGTGGATAGTGGGGGTACAGAAAAGTTTAGCTTTGAGGAGAATGGCAAGAATCTCAACAGGGTTAGTGGGGATAAAGGAAGACATAGTAGCGGGACAGGAGGGTTGAAGAGGTGGACGAAAGTGAGCAGGAGGAGGGAATAGAAGGTAAGTAACAAGGGTATTATGAATGGTAGAAAGGTTCGAAGCAAAGCAGTGAGCAAGATCGTTTGTAGAGGAGTTAGAGATGGGGTTAGGAGGAGAGCAAATTTAGTCGATAGATTTTTGGAGGCACTTAGGTTGGCATGAAATGAGAGCCAGAGATAGAAGCCAAGTTTGGCAGAGCCAAGAGTAGAGTTTTAAAGAGCAGTGTGATAGAATTACAGATCAGAGGAGTGTCTTGATGTTTGCCAAATGCAAAGGTTTTTCCACATTGTTTTCAGGGTGCAGATGAGAGGTGTAATACAGTGCTCTCGATGGAAGGATTTAGGAGTGAGTGTAAGTAGGTAGTGAGTGGAGAAGGATGCATAAAGAACAGTATTAATGTCAGTGAAGGCTTCTATGGTGGACAGAAAGGTGAACTCGGCATAGGAGAGTTGTGTAGGTCAGAGATGTAGTCTGGGAGTTTGGAGGAGGAATACAGGTAGCTTACTAATAGGTTTAGTAGATGGAGTGAGTGGGAAAGAAGCAGAAGTGGAGATTGAGGCAAAGATAATATGGTTATCAGATGGAGAAGGAGCTATAGAGATATTAGAGGCGGAGAGTGGAGAGGCGATGAGAGTTTCCATTTGAATGGGTGGGCAGGGAGTGGTTAAGTAGAAGATAGTTAAAGTCAGTGGATAGGGCAGCAGAGATAGAGGGGATGTTGAAGTCACATGACAAAGAGGTTGTGATCAGGGGAGAGAGTAAATTAGTTATGAGCTATGGTTTAAGTATTGACCTATCAGACCTGGTGGTCGGTAGAGAGAGATAATATTTATGCAGTAGGGGTAGTGATTATGGAAATAGTGTATTTGAATGAGGGAGCATTAGCTGGAAATTGGGGAGTAGGAGACATAGGAAGTTTGGAAGATGCAAACAGTCTTACACCACCACATCTGCCAGTGCGCTGGGGAGAGTGAGTGAAGGTGTAGGCAGGGTTGTGAATGGCAGTAAGTGTTGCAGAGTCAGAGGCATAGGTCCAGGTTTCAGTACGGGTAATGTGGTCAGGAGAATGAGAATGAGAAAGGCATAAATCAGAGTAAAAGAGGTATTATTTCAGACAGACTGCCCATTAGAATGAGAGTGAGATGTTATTGAAGCATAGCGACATTGAGTCCGAGAAATAGAGAGGTGCTGGAGATAGATGCAAGAAGGAAAGTTATGGTTGGTGTAGATTTGTGAATAGGGAAAGTATTTGTTTATTTATTTATTGGTCACTTATTAGGCACTTATACAATTAGCAAAACTGTTTCAAAATGCCCACAGGGCGAACAGGGTGGGGAAAGGGAAAGGTAGACAATGAATTACAGCAAGGGTAAATAATTGCATTAATAGTACAAACAAGTAATGAGAATGAAAGGAAAGGGGGACACCTACTATGCCTAGTGAGTGTTCAGAATGTGCAAGTGCAGAGGGGAGGGGTGAGGGAGAAGGTGCTATGATGCTCATGGAGACGTGCTCAGTATAAATGCTAAGAGGAGAAGAACGCAAGTGCAACCAACCATGGGTAGGGTGAGCCCAAGTAAGTGCAGTAAAACAAAAGCAGCTGGGATGAGAGATGTGCCAGGACAAGGCCCCGAGGACACATAAGGGCCCTGCACATCCGTCACACTGCTGTAAGATTAGGGAAGAGCGGAGGAGAAGGAAGAGGTAAAGAGAAAGGTCTTGAGGCTTTTTCGGAACTTAAGGAGATCTTGATCAAGACACAGAGGGAGGCTGTTCCACAGGTGGGAGCCAGCCGAGGAAAGTGATTGCCCACCAGCTCTCTGTTTAGCAAAACACTTAATACACATGGAGTTGGTGCCATGGGATTGGAGGGGTCTGGAAGGAGAGTATTTGGTCAAGAAGCATTAAAGATAGAGTGGTCCCCAGCCCCAGATAGCCCTGTGTATGATACAGAGGGATTTGAATTTAATTTGTGCTGATACCGGAGTCAGTCAAGGCTTTGTAGGGCAGGAGAGATGCGGTACCTAGGTTTGAGGGCAAGGATAAGTCTTGCTGCCCTATTCTGGGTTAGCTGGAGGGGTCGCAGGGTGGAGGAAGGAAGCTTAAGGAGGAGGCTATTGCATTAGTCTAGCCTGGAGAGAAGCAGAGCACAGGTAACATTGAGTATCTGGCGGAAGGTGAGGAACGGTCCCTTTTAGAAGGAAGAGCTTAAAGTGGGACTTCCTGACAATTTCCTGAATATGAGGGATGGAGGAAAGGGAGGGGTTGAATATGACTCAGAGATTCATAGCTGCAGTGGAGGGGTAAGGGGGACCCATGGAGGAAGGCCAGAGTGCAGGGAAGAAGTAAGGTGCAGGGAACCCAATAGGGAGAATCTCTGTTTTGCTGGCATTGAGGCAGAGGGCATTGGCAGTGCTCCAGGCCTGAATGGCACAGAGGCAGTCAGGCATGAAGGAGGGTGCAATGTCGTAAAGGAAACTTTGAAGAAGAGTTGTGTATTATCAGGGTAGCACTGGTAGTTGGGGGAGAAGGAGGAAATGAGTCATGCCAGCAGAGAAAGGTATATGTTAAAAAGCCAAGGCGAAAGAATGGAGCCCTGAGGGACGCCACGGGTAGCAGAGGAAAAAGGGGAGGAGAAAGGGCCCAGAATGGCTTTGGCAGAATGGTCAGTTAGAAAGGAAGGAAGCCAGTCTGCGACACCTCCAGTTACCAACTACTTCGCAGTGACCCAACAGCCTCCCTGCAGGCTTTGATAGCCCCTATCATCGAAGAAGCGGAAGCAGAAGGATATGTCAGCCCAAGGGAAGCAGCTTTCCTGACGCCATTGCATCCTAGGGTTCCAGCCATGTACGCCCTTCCAAAAATACATAAAACCACTCTGCCCACTCCGGGCCGTCCTATTGTTTCAGGGATTCAGTCTATTCTGGAACCATTATCTCAATACGTAGACTTTTTCATTAAGGACGAAATTCCAAAAATGCAATCTTATGTAAAAGACTCCACAGCAATGCTTATTCTTCTTGACTCTGTACAATTCAACCCAGAACTTGATTGGCTAGTCACCATGGACATCGAATCTCTGTACACCAAAATCCCGCAACAAGAAACTCTTACCATGCTAAAAGATCTACTTGACTCAGGCATCGACCTCCATGAGGTACCTTCCACCTTCATATCCTCCTTGGCTTAAATAGCCCTCACGAAGAACTACTTTATGTTCAATGACCAATTTTATCAACAGATCTCGGGTACTGCTATGGGTGCTACCTTTGCACCGAGTCTGGCCAATCTCTATGTCAACTCTTTTGAGCTCCAGCATATATATCCTCCTACCAATCCTTTTTGTGACAAACTGCTCATCTGGCGCCGCTATATAGACAACATTTTTATCATCTTCAGAGGCTCCAACGAACAACTTTTGGCTTTCCATGAATGGCTCAACACACGCAATATCCATTTGCAGTTCACCATGGAACAAGACAGAAGCAAGACCCATTTTCTGGATCTAGACATTAGGGCCTCACAAGGCGGGCTCTTCTCTAAAGTTTACCGTAAGAACACGGATAGGAATTCCCTCCTTACATACTCGAGCTACCATCCCCAATCTCTCAGAGATAACTTACCATTTGGCCAATTTTTGCGGTACCGTCGCCTCTGTAGTAGGACGGAAGACTACATTGCCCAGTCTAAGACTCTTAAAAACCAACTCATTGAACGAGGCTATCCGCAGAGGATTGTCCGGAATACATACAGAAGGGCCAGAAGCATCCCACGCGCATGCACTCTTGAACAACACCAGAAGGACCCAGATGTCACAACCATCACGGCTGTACTGAGTTACTCTCCTTTACTTAATAAAATCAAAAAGGAAATTAAGTCCCTTTGGCCCATTCTCAACACTGGTGTGTTTAACATGCCCATGCCACGTTTTGCACTGAAAAGAAGACGCAATCTGAGAGACGCCCTCGTCAAAACGGTGCAGCCAGATACAGACACTGCCAAGAATACACAGGCCACCCTATGGAATCAGACTAACCCTGTAGGCCATAGTCCTTGTGGCCTTTGCTCAATGTGTACTCAGACAGTTCGGAGCACCAGCCTGGATATTGGCTGGACCACTCCCTGGATTCAGAAATGTTTCACCAACTGCAATACCAAAGGAGTAATTTATATGATCACCTGTCCGTGCCACCTGCGATATATTGGGATGACAGCCCGAGAAGTGAAGAAACGGATGATTGAACATAGATCTTGCATCCGCACTAAGAAACTCACAGCACCTATGGTTTCGCATTTTTTGGCAGAAGGACACACAGCAGAGTCTTTTCAATGGACCATTCTGGAAAAAATCAAACACCCGAAGCGAGGAGGCAACTACCACGCCATACTCTTTACTCAAGAACAGAAGTGGATTTTTCGTTTGAATACCTGTAAACAAGGGTTGAATGAAGCAATGCAGTGGCAAGAACTGGCGGTGCTACAACATTGAACCATGATATTCCACGAATCACTACCCACTGGTAGATGTATTTGTGTGGTTAATGGGATCACATATGAAATGTTTGATGCATTTTTTCTTCCTTTGTTTCTTTGCTGTATGTTCTTCTGTTCTATTCACCAATGTTTCCCTCTTCCATTCATCTCCTTCACTCATTGGTTTTTACCCTTGTTTACTCTACTTCACTTGCCCTTGTTTTGTTCTATCCATCTGGCGCACTTGTGGATCCTATAGACTAGCTTTTTACTGCTTATTCCCTGGCATCACCCTTACTTCTCCACCCTTTCCTCGCTGCATGTTCGATGCGTTCATGCACCCTCCTATTGTTCACCCCCTGCACTCACCACTTATGATCCAGGCACCTCGCCTCAGAGCCTCCCCCTGTGAGCCCACACGCAGTTCCGTTTCTCCTTCCCCTGCCCGTCCCGTCACGAGCCCAGTCCCTTTTCACACACACACCCACCCACTGATGAGCGAGCACCGATGGGCTCCGCGCGTGCCCACCTCACTTCATGGGCCACGCCCTGTTCGGCTCCCCCCCCCAGCCGTTTCATCCGATACATGGCCGCTCCCGTCCCAGCCCGGCAGCAGACACACCTTCCCATAAGTGTGTTTTGATTGGCCGCCCTTGATTTAGACTTCCGCCCGGGTTGCACCCCTGATAGGCTACTGATCCACTCAGACGCCCGTGACGTGGTCACAGCCGATTGGCTTATGTGCCCATCACGGACGGTGCCACGCCTCCATGCAGCGTCAGACACAGCAGATATTCACCGCCGCAGCCGCTCAGTACACCCACAGCCTTGGGACTGAGCAGGCTGCAGCTTTTCAGTGCCCGCCTCGATTTTCCTCAGGTATGCGTTTTTCCTCGCGCTCTTTTCAGCGTCCCCCCGACACATCCAGTCCCTTATCAGCCTTGCTTTCCCCGCAGGTATGCCACTGGAGAGAGCTTATTTCCTGCTCTCAGCGGACCTCCTGGATAGCTCAGCCACCCTTTCCAGGTAGGTCCCTCTCCTTGCACACCCCACGGCTTTCCCCTTCCCCTCCCCCCCTATTCTTCCCTTTTTCTCACGTGCACAGGTCCTGTCTCTCTTCCTTTCTCCTTCCCCCACGTGGTTGACTTGTCTATGCTTTTAGCCACCATTATATTGGCTCCTTGCTCTGAATTGGCAAGCACCTTGTCTGTGTTAGCATTCACTTGCCTTGCAACAGGTTTTTTAGCTGTACTTTGGATGTACCACTGTTGCGATTTTGCAGTTAGAGGCCAACTCATGCCCTCTCTGCAATTATGTTTCTTGTGTCTCCCATCCCAGGATCCACTTGCAGCCTGCCATCATTGCCCTACTAAGAGGACAGACACTATTCAGTAGCACAGGAAGATCGATTTTGTCCTGAAGAAGATGGTCGGTAATCAGTCACGAACCATCGAAACCGGTCGACCTCACCTGTTGTGGCTCCACCACAACATTTTATGATATCCCCAAGACCAACAGGGGTTACTGCATGAAATTGAGAGAAAACCCAAAAAGCATGGGTTTTCCTATCCCACAACAAGTGGGACAGTGCATTTTTTAGTGATAATTTGGTATCATGGCAATCACCCTCTGGGCAACCACCCTTTTGCAAGGAACTCTCTAGTTATTAGTGTTAAAATAAAGTTATGTGACTATTCCAATGCCTCAATCTTTGCAGTTGTAACTACTAGCTGCCTAGATTTAAGAATACGAGATTGAATTCCCCTCTCGCACTCTCATATATTTGTGCTGGTTGCCCTCACTCCCACCCCGCATCAGACCAGCTCCTTACCCTGTGTCCAAGAGAACAGGACCACGGTTAATATAAAATCATTAGTTGTTTGGTCTTGCCCTTATCGGCAAGTTGATGAACCTTTCCCCCAGTAAACCGTTCTCTGTGTACCAGTATCTCCCTACGGTTTGGGAAGGCAGTTGCCACTCTGGCTCTCTGAGCTATAATTTACCCTGTTGTTTCTTTTTGGGGAGGAGAAAGGGCCCAGAATGGTTTTGGCAGAATGGTCAGTTAGAAAGGAAGGAAGCCAGTCCAGTCCCTAGTCTAAGATGCCATGGGTGTAATGGAGCCTTTTTATGAGGATGGAATTATTCACTGTGTCAAATGCAGAAGGGAGATCAATAAGGATGAGGACAGCAGGGGAGTTGGAGTCAAGAGATGTGAGCAGTTCTACACAAGGGGGCTCACAAGGAAGTGCTTGAGGGAAGATGGAAAAGAACCAGTAGCAAAGGATTGAGTGGTTGCAGGGATCATCCAGAGCAGGGGCGAGAGAGCCGATATGTTCCTTGATGGCTCTGGAGGAGCAAGGAGCAACCAGTTTGGACGAGACCTACATGGAGGTGACCACTCTGGTGACCTCTTCATGGGAGACAGGAGTGAAGGAGAGGAAGGATGAAGGAGGAGGGTGGATGGTAGGGGGGGCAGAGGGAGGAGGGTTGGGAGGGCACGTGCGAAGGCTGTTCAGTATGTCCTGGGTTTTGGAAGTCAAGTGAGCGGCAAGTGCCTTGCAGAGGGCTTGGGAAGGAGTAGGGGCAGAAGATGCTGCAGAATTGTTGGCAAGTTCCCTGCAGATTTTGAAGAGTTCAGTCGTGTTGTTGGATGCATTAGACACTTGTGCCTGAATTTGGGCTCTTAGTTTGGCACAGATAGAGAGTCTGTAGTGTCTCTGGATCAGGCGGCAGGCCAGCTTGTCAGAGGGTTTATTAGAGAGTAGTGAAGCGAGAAGAGATGATGGGGTGGGAAAAGAGTTGAGATGTTTCTGAGTGGAGGAGAGTGGAGAGAGAAGAGGAAGGGAAGGGAAGAGATAGCATGAGAAGTGCATCGTGAAGGGAACGCTGAAAAGAAGCAATAATGGCTTCCTACAGAAAAGTAGCAGGAAACAGCAATTCAAGGGCTCATGGGCTAAGAGGCAAAGAGGCTGGTCAATGGGTGGTGTTCACCCTTCACTGTGCTGCCCTTAACTGGGATGCCCATGGCTGGATGCCCCTAAGGAGTTCAGAAAGGATAACACGTGCTTCCATCACCTGATCCCCTAGTCCATCAGAGGTTGGGCTCTCTGATTTTGAAATTTGTTAGGGTCAGAGGCTCAATGTGAGAAGTATGAGAAGGATGAGAAGAGGGATATGAAACAGGAAATTGTTGGTTGTTTAGGTGAGGTTGGAGGAGGAGAATGTGGCAGACAAAGACACCAGCTGGAGAAAGGGCACTGAATTTGAGTCTGATGGTGTTTAAAAAAAAAGGTGAGTTATTGGTTGGTGACAGCAAGTGGTACTGTGTTCTTAACATGTATGTGTGTTAGGTGTGTGAGAGTGTTAGCAAGAGTGTAGAGGATGACTGAGCAGTGTTTAGGACAGTGACAGAAGGGTGACTGAGTAGAAGGTGGGGTGGAGTATTGGTGTGGAGAACATTGAAGAGTAGAGTCAGAAGGTAGGAGGAGGGCAAAATACATTGGAGTGACAGAGTGAAGGAGTGCTAGGAGATAAGGAATTGGAAGGAGGAGAGCTGCAGGACAAAAGTGAGTGACAGGGAGATGGACATCAGTGCATGAGAGGAATAGGCCATTGTGAGGCATGAGTGTCTGTAAGACACAACCCTATAAACCTTTACAAATAACTTTGTTCAAATCGGACCAGCTTTGGAAGTCCCGGTGGAATCTAAGATGGATAAGGCAATCACCTTTAGGACTTCAATGACATTCAGCTTGAGTATAGATAGTAGGGCTCAAAGAGATCTACATACTAATAAGGATTCCTGAGCTAGGGAGACAACTCTTCAACTGGACAAGAGAGCGATGGATCACCATAGCACCCTGCATAGCAATTCAATTAAAATCCTATAATCATCTCTGGGTGTTGGAGTTCTCTTTAGGCCATCTGCGACACAATATATGGATGGGTCCATTGTTATTCATTCTGCTGCAATAGCAAATTTTAAAATGAAAAAATAAATATTGATATTGTGACAAATGAACACAGTCTGTAAATAAGCCTATTAGCAGTCTATGATAATGTCCTTCTTAGACAGTGGTACGACATATTACACTTCCAAATAATAGATGGCATATTCTTGCCATGCTCCTCATGACTAGATACACAATATCATACCTTTGTGTATTATATATAGTATTTGTATATCACTTTTGAAAAATCTGTTCATGGAATGTCAATCAATATGACATTGCTTGTGGGAACATAGAAAACAATTTGGGCTATGTCTATCAGTTCAAAATGGATAATGCTAAATGTTGATGCACTGTTGCACTGTTCTTAAAATCATTTCTATATGTCTTACCTATTGTTGAAGTCATACAGAACTCACTGTTTTCATAGATGCTGCCTTGTCAAGCTGCTTTCCAATTTGCTAGTCACGATTTATGGGTCACCTATTCACTCAGAAATACTTCCAACGCGTTCAGAAACGAAAGTGCCATACAACAACTATGTTTTTTAGGGAGTTAACCTTTTGAAAGTATCATGCGACCAAGTAGTCTTTTACCAGATCAATTATTAACTCACTAAGTTTGACTTTGAACGATCATTTGTAGCTGCTCAGCTAGTTTTTTGTTCCCTCATGTTTATTTTTAATTGAACATACATTAGAATTTAGGTACATTAATAGTCAATCATATGTGAAAGGACCATACAAGTTGATTTCAGGTACAGCATATTGTTTAGTGTATACGTGGCATACAAAGTGTTTAAAAATAACAATACAGAGTTAAACAAAAATTTACCACACAACTCGTTTTTTAAAATCTGCTACATAGATTGGCAACAATGGTAGGTGATTAAGGACATTCTATTGGGAACTGTTTCTGCACATGGACACAATTTACATTTTAGAACATGTGTTTCCAAGGTGAATACTGTTAAGGTGATATTGAGCAAAAACTCAAATTATAGTTTTTTCTTTCAAGCATATATTGCCTTACCACTATTTTTTTCTTTTTCACACTATCCATTCCCAATTCTTGTATGAGGGGCGCTAGCTTCTCCTCTGCTTTTCCTCACTTACTGGTGGATGTTCACAGGCACAATAATGTGTGTTGGCCTAAGTCATCATTTTTGTTGGCAGCATCGTGCAAAAGCTATTGTCACATTTTAACCAGTATGTCTTCAGAACTTTCACAATTGTGTGAACTCCGCCAGAGAAGATTACTCATGCACTGTAGTACTTCCCAGCAATATTTTGCCTGCAGCATTTACTTTCTTGGCAACAAACTAGGACACATGTCAAATTGATGCTGGATCTTTGGGAACCTCTCTTGCATGATGCTGGCACATACCTATCGGTGGTTATTAGTCTCACTTGTAAAACCTCTGGAGTGAAGCAGTTCAAGAACTTTTACAAAAGCATGCCTCTCTGGTACAGCTGAGTAAGCGCATTCTGTGACCTGGACTACACGAAAATTGTTTTAGTGTCCAAGACCTGGAAATGACATGTATAATATTTAACACTAAATCCAGGACTGTCCCACTGTCCATCACCTGCAAACCAAATTCTTCTTACAAAGAGCGCATAGTTCTGTGTTGGATGATCTTTACATCCAGGCATCATGTATTGAAAGGAGCAGATGTTTTTTGGGTATTTGAAGTAGGAGTGTTCCAATATAATTTGGAGTCCCAAAAATCTACGAAATGTAGATATTTTAGTGACTGTTGACCCGCGCAACAACAGTGCGCATATTGTTTGCTGGAACATTGCCAAGCAGCGGTTGGGTGGAACACAAACACTTGCAGTGTTCGTCCTAACAGGTCCCTTGAATGCTCAAGTTTCTTACAACTTATGTTCTTTTTAAATTGGTCAAATGATTGCCATTTATTCTGCTTAAGCATCCTAAACTCAAAACTACATAAAATACACTTCTAATGCAACAAAACACAAGGACATCACAGACCACAATGAGCCACACACACCGCACGACACTAACCAAAAAAAGAAGCCAAATGCACAAACTAGACACACACACACATAGCACAGTACAGCAACCTCCAATATTTGCAAAACAGCACACAGTGATCGGTTTCTCCGAACTGAGGCTACCAATGGCACATCGAAGCACTTGCATTTTTCTCACTGCATCCCACTAACAAACCCACCTCTGCTCTCCTGCCTCTCCAGATCTGCCAGAGCGCCAACAGACCATTCAAGTTACAGGCGTGCGTCATACAAGACCACATAACATAACATAACATAAATTGAATACATTGGCAACTCTAAACATGCATTTGGGTGGTATTTTTGGGGTAGGAAATGTGTTGCACTTTAATAGATCTTGGTAGGAAATGTGTAACACTTAGATGGATTTTGGGGGTAGGAAATGTGTTACACTTAGACGGATTGTGAGGGTAGGAAATGTGCTGCATCCAGATGGAATCTCAGGGTAGGAGATGTGTAAGTCTTACCGGTACTTTGGGGGTAGGAAATGTGTTGCACTTAAATGGAAATTTAGGTGTTACACCTAGATGGATTTTGGGGGTAAGGAAATGTGTCACACTTGAACAGATTCTTCTGGGGGAAGACGTGTTGCACTTAACTAACCATACTAAAAACTCAATATTCTGCATACTCACCTTCAAACTCTAAACTAAATATAACCCTCCCTCTAGTGCACCACAACAACTCACACTTCACAACACCCAACATGAAGCCAAACACAAGCACACACAAAGCGCCCGTGCACAATTATACCCCAACACCAAATGACGGCTACCAACCAAAAACGCACCAACACTCAGCAACCGTTTTTTTCTGAACTGAAGCTGCCAACAGCACATCAAAGCTCTCTTGCTCTTCTACCTCTCAATCCCACTAACAAACCAGCCCCCAACCCTCCTTCTTTTGCAGATCCGCCAGAGTGCCAATGCCAAGAGACCATGTAAGTGGTAGCAGTGCGCGGTACAAGACCATATAACATAACATAACTGTTACCCTGGGTTAATGTGTTGCATTTCAGCATCTTTAAAATATCAAGCAGGTAGCACTTAAACGCTATATATTTTGGTAAGCACACAATCCATTAATTGTGAAAGTCACTTTCTTCAGCCATAGATATGTGGTCATGGATTCCACACTAGGCATGGTATAGTCTGGGTCAAAGTCTTGTTTATAAGCAATGTCTTGAATATCTTCTGTTGACTTGAACAGTCTGCTGGCTGTGATGCAATCAGTGATATTTGGAAAACACTGTACAGAATTCTGAAAACGCCCTTCTAATATAAACATTTTGTAACTTGTTCCGATCTAAGTTCAGTTAGCTAGTTTGTTGGTAATAGGTGGTGAGGAGAATATATAGTGGAGTAGCAATGGTCGTTCAACACCTTCCACTGGTTTACAGTGGTGTCTAAATCGAATTCAGGCCACTGCACATGGACATCCTTCATGACACCATTTCTTCGTAGTTCAGATTGCTGCAACAGCAGCTCTTCTCAAACCACCATTGTTTTATCATTCCAACAGCTTCTGTCTCTTCTTTGTGGTGTGGTTTCTATTTTCCTGTTCTTCTTTTTCCTAAACCTCTAGTTAAAAGTAATTATCAACAAAATTGGAAATGGTATGTCATACCATTAGCAAAAAAAGAAACCTTTAAGATTAACAATCTATTTTACTGTTATTTAGCATCATATTCCCAAAATACTAGGACAACAATGCCATACGGTAGAATAGGGCAATATTTCTGTAACAAGTGATTTGTAAAAGTAGAAGTGATGTATTGTATGGACAGACCCTTCGGGGTAATTCATAGATTTAATCGCACGCGAGCAGCGCAGAGAGGTAGCGTGCGCCAGCGTGCGCCAGCCGTGTGCGCTAAACAGCATTCTGGCGCACCGCGTATTCATGGAATATCAAAGCCATTTTGAGTGCTGGCGCAGAGAACATCCCGCAGTGCCAGTTACGCCCCAAGAACGACCCTTGCTCAAGGATAAGGCATTGAAATGCCCAATGCAGCACAAAGGTCTGCGCTAATCCTGCACCAGTTCACAGGGCCGGAACAGTGTATTTCGGGGGTGCGCAGGGAGTCTCACATGCGATAGGCCTTGTGTGAGCGGGGTAAGTGTATTCTGAGGGGTCCGCAGGGAGTTTCACATGCGATAGGCCTTGTGTGAGCAGGGTACGTGTATTCTGAGGGGTGCACAGGAGTTTCACACGCGATTACTTCACAGGGGGTGGGTGTTGGCCACGTGTTCTTCTTCTACATGCAAGGCAGACGGTGGTCGCACACACTATTTTTCCCACTACGGGTGTCCCTGTTTGTCATGTACCCCTTTTTTTCCGCCCATACTAGCCTGCATGTTGATCACGTATGTATTTTTGGGGTTCCTGGCTACCACAGCATACTGTGTGTGTTTTCTAACACACACGTGGGCTACAGGGGTTGCTTATCTCTTTTTCTTGCTTTTATGGGATGCCTGTGTTGCGTGACATGTCATTTCTCCTAGGGGGCCACAGAATGGGACATTCATCATAGCTGTATGTACGTGTTTGTTGTTTGCGCACACTTTTGTTATGCGCAGGGACACTACCGCCTGCCTACGTGTGGCGGACGTGTTTAGGCCTGTGCCCGTTATTTTTGGTGCACGGATTTACCCTGTTTGATTCCATAAATACGTGTTGTTAGCGCACGTGTGGGCGTTGCGAGCATTTCCCTCCCATACCTCCCCGTTACACCCACATTTACACGCGTTGTTCCCCATTCCGTGTGTTACGCCCCGTGTTCCGCCCACTTTTCTTGTGTGTGCTACACGATGTGCGCTTTCCCTTTGCACTTTGCGCATGTCGTTTGGTGACGTGTGCGCCCGTTTGTGCCACCCACGCATTTGGCGCACATCCCAGAGTTTACACGCGCAGCGCATTCCATGAATCGCTAAACGGCTGCGTGCGTGACTTTTGCATGTGTGCGCTGCAATTTTCACGCTTGCGCTCCCCTTTTCGGCTCACATTTATTCCATGAATTACCCTGACTTGTGTTTTTGAGGTACCTGGATACCGTCTGAGGCTACACAATGTCTCAGTCAACATGGTGATAATCACAATACTGTAGAATTAGGAACAATGGCTTGTGGGTATGACCTGCACTGTATTTTGCGTGCATATACCGAAAACAGGCTGAAGGGAACTTCCTTTGCATGTAAAAGTGTACTCCTCATTTTTTGGGAAACATTTGCTAGAACAATTACTAGACCAATATACACATACGGTTCAAAGTCTATGAAAAATAAAACATTGCAAGTAAAAAAAAAACATGCCTGGCATATCTGTTATCCTTGGATTGTGTCATTTGATCTTGAGACAAGAGTCACCAGCATAGCGGCCTCTTGTGGGACAAGAGATGAACATAGACATGAGTCAAAGGAACAATGTTGCAGAAGGAAATCACAATACATTTCACTGGGCCTAGAGACAGCACGGACCATTGGAGGTTGCCACAACATGCAGGTAATCGGCTTCTAAAAGAGGACAATATTTGCTTTTTCTAGGACTTGTACAAACTCCCCAGTGTAAGATCTTGTCCGTTATCTCGCGCAATTGTTCAGTGTTTGTGGTGGCCTGTCGATGATGCGATGCAAGCATTAGCTTGAGCACAGAGTGGCGATTGAAATATGTTTGTGATTTGACGATGCCTGCAGTTGACCGGTATGAGAGATGGCATCTGTGACGGCAAATACCTGCATGCTATTGAAGACTGAATCTCTTTCTCCATTCAATTGACTTTGAAAAGAGGACTGTTTTCTCACCGCATTGTAAGATCCTGCCTAATTCAATGAGCTCATGTTATTGTTTTTTAGATGACGATAACCTGCAGATGATATGTGGCAACCGTTAAGTGGAACCAGGATGGTCTGTTCACCAATGTGTGTTTAATAAAACTGTCTGCATTCGACAAGCAGGAGACAGCCTGCCCGTGGCACCAGAGACTTGCATGTCATTATAGGTCATATGCCTTTGAATTTTCAATTGACTGACAAAAGAGGATTGTTATAGCATCTTCTCAAACATTTAGGTCGTCCCTGTAGCACTGGCTACAGAACTGATGTGGTTACTGCTATTGAATATCTCGTGACGTGAGTCACTTACTTGAATGATGTATGTGGATTTACACTGTCTGGTTTTGACTAGCAAGGTACCCCGTGTGTGTGAGGGCATTTTGTATGCCTTTGAAGCTTGACTTGCATCGCTTTAACAAATGTTATGTTTAAATGTAGGAAGTGGCCCCATCAACTCAGACTTCAAATTTGTTTCTTTTTACATATGTAGACATTCTACTTATTTCCTGCTCGGGGTGCCATTAGTAAAACTGCATACTAGTGTGGGCATGCATATTGTGACATGGTGCTGAAGAATGTATGCATTAGACAGGTAAATATAATGAAAAGCATAAATGCATGTCATTGCATACATTTCAAGGGAAGGAAACTGCTGCATGAAGTGTGATGCTGCCAACAAAGGGTTAGACTCCTACTATTTCTGAATGGTATGAGGTCTTCAGTGTCCATGGCTAAAATTGGACAAATACATATGATTATTCAAGACATTACTTGCTTGAAAATAAAATGGTTCTTTGTGTAAACTGTAGAGGATTCAGTAGAATCAGGGTACAATTGAGATTTCGCACGAGAGCATGAGCAACTGGAATTATTGTGATATTGGTACTATCAATTAAGGTGTTTGAAATCTTCTTTTAGTAGGTGACAACGGTAAGTTTTCCATGTGCAACAATTTGACATATCATTCATATATCCCATTTACTTTTTGTCTTGACTTATGACATTGTGTTTTTGAGGATTCCAAATATTTACATGGAAATAGCAATAAAGGAAGTATTAGCTGCTACTCTGCAATATTGTGTTTTTGGATTGAAGATGACATTTATTTTGCATGCTTTAATCGACATATTGGCCTTGATTCATGGAATCGGGCTCAGAAATGGCGCAAGGGCCGCGCATCGAGTTCGGACCCTCCGTGAGCCGCGGTGCCGAAAGAAACGTGCACGGCATGCGTATTCATGGATTTCAAGAGACATTACTAGCCATCGCAAAAGTAACAACAAGCTCCGTGAGGAATGCCCCAACACGCCCCAAAGCACACCAAAAAGCAAGTTAAAGGGCTAACAAAGTGCAAGCCGGCGCACCATCCCTGGCCTAGCATCCAGCACCCGAGCGAAATCGCGCAACAACACCTTGTATTCCCAGGCTGCTCCATAGATAAAATGCATGTCCTCCCTTACAAGCCCAGCCTGTACCCCAGTGAAATCATGTGACAACACCTTGCAATCCTAGGCCGCACCTCAGATTGCATGCCCCCCTCGCAAGCCCAACCCATACCCCAGCAAAATCCCCTAATGACACCTCATAATCCCAGGCCGCACCCCAGATAAAATGCATGCCCCCCCTTGCAACCCCAGCCTGTACCTCAGAGAAATTGCGTGCCCCCTCGCAAGTGTAGACTACACTCGTTACAAAAACATGAGTTCCCTCTTACACCCTTGGAACCCATATTTCCACATACCCCCCTACTGCACATGAACCACTGTAGTCCCCACACCACCTCCAGGCCCCCTCACCTGTGACAACCCCTGCAAGCAGCTCCCTCCAGTCTAGACACCACCGCCCAGAACCCCTTACTTGTGACCCCCCCGCAGGCAGCCCCGTCCAGACTGGACAACACCCCCCAGCACCACTCACCTGTGACACCCCACTGCAGGCAGCCCACTCCAGAAGGGATACCCCTGCAGTCAGCCTCCTCCAGACTGGACACCACCTCCCAGCACCCCTCACCTGTGCCCCCCCCGACAGGCAACCCCTCCAGAAGGGACACCTCCCGCAGGTAGTCCCCTCCAGACTGGACATCACCCCCAGCACCCCTCACCTTTGGCATCCCCCTCCCTGCAGGCAGTCACCTCCAGAAGGACACCCACTGCAAGCAGCACCCTCGAGACTGGACACCACCCCCTAGCACCTCTCACCTGTGACACCCCCCACAGGCAGCCCCCTCCAGAAGGGACACCCCCACAGGCAGTCCACTCCAGACTGGAGACCACCCCCCAGCACCCCTCACCTGTGACACCCCTCCAGGCAGCCCTCTCCAGAAAGGACACCCCTGCAGGCAGCCCCCTCCAGACTGGACAACACACCAACGCATTCCCTCACCTGTGTCACCCCCCGCAGGCAGCCCTCTCCAGAAGGCACACCACCCCCCAGCACCCCTCACCTGTGACACAACCCGCAGGCAGCACCCTCCAGTCTGGACACCACCCCCCTGCACCCTTCAACTGTGACACATACGCAGGCAGCCCCGTCCAGACTGTACACCCCCCAGCACCCCTCATCTGTGACACCCCCCGCAGGAAGCAACCTCCAGAAGGGGCACCCCCCCCAGGACCCCTCACCTGTGACACCCCCCCAGTCAGCGTCCTCCAGACTGGACACCATCCCCCAGCACCCGTCACCAGTGACACCACGCACAGGCAGCCCCCTCCAGACTGGACACCAACACCCCTTGCCTGTGACACCCCACACAGGCAGCCCCCTCCAGAATGGACACCACCCCTCAGCATCCCTCACCTGTGACACACCCCGCAGGCAGCCCCCTCCAGACTGGACACCAGCACCCATCGCCTGTGACACCCGCTGCAGGCAGCCCCCTCCAGACTGGACACCACCCCCTAAAGCCCCTCACCACCCCCTAAAGCCCCTCACCTGTGACACCCCTTGCAGGCAGCCGCTTCCAGAAGGGACCCTACCCCCCCAGCATCCCTCACCTGTGACACCCCCCCCAGTCAGCTCCCTCCAGACTGGACACCACACCCCAGCACACTTCACCTGTGACACCCATCGCAGGCGGTACCCTGACAGTGTGACACATCCCCACTGCAATGATCATCCTTTGCTCACCTGAACCTCCGTGGTGTGACTGCAGCAGGAATTCCATCATTAACATGTATCCTGCAAATCCAAACAACTGCATTCACCGGAGCTCCATCCATGAGTGGAGCATCTGCTCACAAACCCTCCCTGGCCTTAATCATCCCCAACATACACATCTGATAATTGATTGCTAAAACAAGTGCATGCTGGCCATGCCACGTTGGCATGGTATCAAAGCACGGGGTACCAAAGTTGTACCCACTACAGAAGCAAACATACCAAAACGCTGTGCAAGATACACAAAAAATGGGCAGGCGTGTCACAGCCTGACCATGAGCGAGCTGTGTGGCAAAAAACCTGTCAGGGAACAATGACATGACCGGCCCATGCATGGGAGATGGCAGGGCAGTCAGAGAGAGCATGACTCACAGAGACTGGTGAACTTTGCAGCCAATCAGGAATATTAAATGATATGATATGATATGGGAGATTTTGCCCTGCGTATACGCGCGTCTACAGTTTTTTTTCTGAGGCTAACAGTGCTTTGCGTATGCATTTTTCATACTCTGGGTGCCCCTCTGTATCGCATACCTCCATTCGTACCTTTACAGTAGCTTTCCGGGGTTCATGTACACATGTTTTGTATTGCTGGGTGCAACTGCGTATTGCATAACGCTTTTTCTTTTTAGGGAAGCTATTGAGGTCTCGCCTACACTTTATTTTAATTTTATTTGGGGTGCCTGTGCTTTACGTGCCCATTATATTTGTCACCAGGTGTACTTTTGAGCCTTGCTGGACCACAGAAGTACGTTTTGATTTCCATCACATTCACAAATCGCTAATTCAAATTGCTGAGGACAATTGCTTGGTGTGCCTTTCATTGTTCAAATACACCTGTAAAATGAGTGGAAAGGCCCCAAGAGGGAAAGGTGGCAAAGGTGGCCGGGGTTGGGGACATGCAGTGGAAGCTGCGGTCCCCCCCCAAGGGTTCCAGGACCTGCAGTGGAAGCTGCTGTCTCCCCCAAGGGTTCCTGGACCTGCAGTGGAAGCTGCTGGCCTGCCCCCAAAGGGTTATGGGACCTGCAGTGGAAGCTTCTGTCCCTGCCTACGAAGAGTAAGGGACAAGCAGTGAAAGCTGCTGTCCCTGCCCCGAAGGGTTACGGATGTGCAGTGAAAGCTTCTGTACCTGCCCAGAAGGGTACGGAATGTGCAGTGGAAGCTGCTGTCCCAGCATCAGTTAGTGATCCCATGTCCCAGACCACTAATGGTCCAGCCTCTGGGGCCCTTATCCTCAAGTGTTGTTTCTTCTCGGCACAACTGAGGTGGAGGCATACACAGGACACAGAGCATAAAAAAGATAGAGATTTGGAGTTCTAAAGACTGATTTACCAAAGGGAGATGTTGTTTGCAGACATTGACGCACTGACAGCAAAATAAGCGGCGACCTTGGGTTTCTCCGCCGAGGAGGCAGACTAGATACTGGGTCTAATTACAGATTCTACATTCAATACAGACAAGAAGGCTAGACAAGATCCAAGCAAGAGGATAAAAGAATTGGCAAATCTGATACGGAAAACGATTGAGTGCAAATTACATGCAATAACAATAGGGAGATATCATAAAAATCAGCAAATCCCTAGAGGCCTAAGGATACAGCTTCGCCCGACACTTTGCAAAGAAAATACAGACTTTGTAAGGAAATGGGAAGCCATTTTAAATGAATGCTCCCTTGATCTGATTTTGCTCACCATACAGGAATTGGCTAAAAACATCACATCTCTTAAAATTGAGATTCAGGAAATTGAAAAGAATGAACCGCAGCACTTAGTAAAGACAAAGTGGACATTATACTTGAAGATATAAACCAGAAACTGGCCAGTCATAGAACAGATCTGGAAGCTAAAAAAATAAGGACGTTCCAAAGGGATACGTATGATTATCTAAATGATGAGGTGTATACTTGGATGGAAAAATACGGACCACCAGTTGTAAGACCAAGACATGACAATACGAGCAACACATCTAGTTCCGAATCAGAAACCAACAGAGATCCCATTAACCCTCATAAAGATAATCAACCTGAAACATCAAGAGCACCTAGATACACTACACCAGCTGTGGGTGAACTGTTTTTAGACACCAGAGGGCCCCAAACGATACAACAGAAAAAGACATAGTGATCAACTTATATTCAAGGATACTTTCAGAAAAAGAGAAAGAAACCTTACAGTAGGGACTCAGTTTTGTGCCCACCTACAATAGTAACATGTTTGATACAAAAGTAGAGCTATTTAAATTTGTGAGAAGAATGAAGCTCAAGGTCTTTTTTGACAAATTAGAAGCAACAGCAGCTACACAGCCAGAGGAATCTTATATGAAAGAGTTCAGAGGAAAGAGCAACTTTATTCCACCCATTTGTATACCCTCAGTGGAGATATTTCACAAACAAACCATAAAAGATTTAGAAAAAGTTTGCTTCAAACAGTCAGGATATAAGAACATGAAACCCCATGAACTTAAATTGATCAAGGACCTGTATAGTGATGAACAGATTACAATTAGGTCAGCGGACAAAAGAGGAGGGCTGGTAATACTGGATACATCAGATTATGACAATGAATGCCTTAGACAATTGGGTGATACAAATACATATGCTAAACTTGATATGGATCCAATGGCCAAATAAAAAAAGATATAGATGAACTACTAGCAAAAGCTGAGGAACTGAGTTGGATTAATAATCACACAAGGACATTTTTGACAAATAACCATCCTCACATAACACACTTCTATACTTTACCTAAAGTGCATATAGACCTAAAGGAGCCACCAGGGATTAACAGCATACTCCAACCTCTTGGGAAATACATTGACTTTTTCTTGCAGCCATTAGTTCAAAAAACGAGTGCATACATTAAGGATACCATGCATTTTTTTACACTATTTGAATGGAGTACAACATAATATCAACCTTTTTCTGTTCAAAATTGATGTAAGAAGTTAATATACTTCAATACCTCACGACCTAGGAAGAGAGGCGGTTGAACGGCTACTGTTAAAAGAAGAGGAGATTCCAGCTTGAAAAGAATTTATCTTAGTCTTACTACAGTCTGTAGGTGAGAACTCTTATTGTCGCTACAAGGAACAATTCTATCTTCAAGTGGCGGGCACCTCCATGAGTACAACCATGGCACCGGCCTACGCGGACTCATTTATGTACAAATTTGAGATGGACCATATTTTAAACCATCCCCTATGGCAACAACACATAGGGCTTTGGATTTGCTATATTCATTATATTTTCGGTATATGGACAGATACAGATGCAAGACGACAAGAACTATTTTACTATCTGAATACGATAGACCAAAGAATCCAGTTTACGTTCGAGTATTCCAACAAAGCGATACACTTTTTAGATGTCAATATTACAACAGACATGGGATAAGACTAACATTTACCGCAAGTCAACAGATAGAAGCAACCTTTTACATAAACTCAGTTTCCTCCAACCGAGACTGATTAAAAATCTTACGTACAGTCAAATGCTGCGGGTAAAAAGAATTGTTAGCGATCTAGAAGATTACAAAGGAGAAATGACTACAATGGGAGAGTCATTTTTAAATTGAGGATATTCTGCAGAAGAAGTGGAGATGGCAGAGGCACGGGTTGCAACCCAGAAGAGAGAAGATTTACTGAAGAAGAAGGACAAACCCACCACAGAACCACCCCTGGTGTTTGTATCAAAATGCTCTAAACAAAGTTATAGGATTAAGAAGATTATAAAGAAGAACTGGCGGACAGTAGTGTGTGTCCAACGAGTCGAATACTTGTTTAAAGATTTTCCAACGTTTGCCTACCAGAGGAGTAAGAACCTGAAAGGCAGACTGGTAAAGACATGATATTCAACAAGAAGAAAAGAAACAGAACGGACTAGGACCTACCCATGTCTCAACTGTAGCAACTGTGGGAACATTTTGAAAGGTTACACAATCAACCATCCCCACACAGGAGAATTAATCAAACTACGCAATTACACCACTTGTGATACAAGGAACATAATATACGCAATAAAGTGCCCATGTGGTCTTTATTATGTTGGCCAGTCCTAGAGAACAGCAAAAGAAAGATGGAACGAACATAGGTCATGTTTTAGAAATTATAATGTGAGCTCAGCAGTGGCCAGACACTGGGATGAGCAAAAACATAACCTAGCACAGATAAGGTTCCAAATCCTTGAAGTGGTGACAAGATGGTATCCCCACGAGAACACACAAAAGAGACTGGATCAAAGAGAATCCTTTTGGATTGACAGACTCAGAACACTAACACAGAGAGGCCTGAATGAATACATATATTTTGTTTGCTTTTTGTAATGCCATATTCTTAATTCAAAAATTGAGCGAGTGTTGGAATGTATATAACATATTGTACATACATATATGCCCAGACCACAAGCATAATAGTGTTCCTATATGTTCAGAGAGTATCTTGTATGATATTTGAACAAAAAGTTGATTAGACAGGGAATGGACTACTCTGATGGATTAACAACATAGACATGTGAGCATATTAGAATTATTAGATTTTCACGGGTAGACCACACATCTATCAGATTCTGGGGTTGAGTAGGCAATTAATATGTTTTAACAAGTACCAAT
Organism: Ambystoma mexicanum; assembly: GCF_040938575.1. Lineage (NCBI taxonomy): Eukaryota > Metazoa > Chordata > Amphibia > Caudata > Ambystomatidae > Ambystoma > Ambystoma mexicanum. The sequence goes on from NC_090924.1 coordinate 1,048,382,287, forward strand.
CAGGAAGTATATGACACGTAGTTTTCCTCTGAAATTTGTCTTAGTGGCATCTATTTAACGTATGGAGAACGGAAAGGGGACAGCGTTCCTATTTTTAGTCAGTAGTAAGAACCATTTCTGATAATGCCCAAATTAAGTACTGTCAACATTTCATTGATTACTGTTTGCAATCTGCCCCTCCAGGGCATATTTAGATCATTGATGTAAATCCACAATCACAATCAGACGCCGTGATGTAGTAGCAAAACATTGCGTTTGCGGATCGATTTTGGATCCTAGCATGTGAATCAATATTTATTCTTAGACTGGCAACAGAGCATAAGTTACTGACTTCTACAACACAGGAGCATTTGTGTATATTTAAATAGGCAAAATGAATTGTCAATAAACAGTATTCGACTAGCTAACAAATGCAGAGATTAGGTCCCACCCTCCTGTTGCCATTGGAGGGTGTGATACAGGGCGGTGCTGCGGTGACCCTTTGGAGTTGCTTAACAGTCACATATATATGAAATTAGAGCGAGTAAGCCATAATGTGCAACCATGGTAACACAGAGCTTATTGCACCTAGACCATAGCAGGTTAACATAATTTGTTTCAATACTGGTAAGTGTTTTTAACATGAACATGATGCAAGCATTGTTATGATTTATCTTAACACATAGCGTTTACGGAGACCGGGTCCCTCCCTCCCATTGCCATGGGAGGGTGGGACGTGACAAGCTTACGCAGGATTTCTGAAGCGGCTGAACACCGTCTTAGTGGGTCTCCATAGCAATGTATAAAGGCTGCCGGGAGACACACGTTCTCGCGTGTCTCCTCGGCATGCCTTGTCACAGATGCAGAACGCCACGGTAAGCAAAATGAGGGCACGGTCGTTCCAAATAAATTTATTATATACATACAGAGTTTACTGACAGTGGGATCTTTTGCAGGGTAGCATGCTTGCCAAGAGATTCTGTACCTAAACATATTGGAGAAAATTCACACCCGTTTTATCTTGAAAGACTGTTGCACTGTGAGAACTATGTGATTTCTGTGTAAATAGAGATAGTAATAAGAAAGACTTGTTTTGAAACAACTGATGAGTTTATTTGAATTTGTTTTCCCTTTACACACATGGGACATGTTTGAATATAAAATTGATATGTATTTTTCATTTTGTTTCCATGGTTATGGATGTATTGTTTTTGTTATGTGATTTGTATGATACTTTTGAAACATATTCACTAACAAAAAATGTTGTTAAAGGGACGTTATTGTTAAGTTGCACTAGCAAAAACCTATGAAATTCAGTGGAAAAACATTGTTACAGGGACGTTATACTTACAGGTAAAACCGACCCCCCCCCCGAAATTCGCCAGTTATGGTAAGCTAAGCAAGCATAACTAGCGCCACCAGTGTGGACTGCAAGGACTAACACCCATGACATCAAAGATGCCATCACAAATTTGATTGATGACATCACTGATGGCACCCTATTATTCAGTATAGAAGTGGCAACGGTATGCACATGTGCAAAATGTATTCTGCCCACAACGCGTCCTCCGGACAGCAGTTCGAAAGGAGAGCAGTGGCGACGTCACCCTGCCACCGCACCCATGCTGCACGTGGGCCCTTATTTCAGTGACACGATCCAGACCCGTGGACAGCAGCAAACTACAGTGTCTAGGAATGTAGAGAGTATTTTTCAGAAAGTACACCTTTACCTAAACAAACCACAATGGGCCGTTCTACATGTATGTAGGTTTTTGAACAATGTAGGCCTGTTTTCCGGGTGCAAGTTCTCCACAGCAGCCCTACAAAAGGCCACACACCAGAGCTGCTCTGCAATCTGTTTGCACCTTTTCAGAACACAGTAGCAGGACATATAGGTTTGGCGTGTAAGTGATGTTGGACCAAATGAGCTGTGCTACATTGCGTTTGCAAGTAATTGCAACCATGTCAGTCCAGCTCAATGTGCACAGTAATGTAGAAAATTAAAACGGCCCTTCCTGTGACCCACACTCACAGGTGTGATAGTCCCCACCGTCCCAATGTCATGGGTAGCAAGTTGAAACCGGGAGTATGTGCAAATAATAAAAAAAAGAATAATTTGGCATTTATATAGCGCTACGAAGCCTCGAGTATCTGAGCGCTGCTTATTATTACCCACAGTGTGTGGTGCTCATTTATCGACCTCGGAAGGATGAAAGGCTGAGTTTTGCCCTGCCAGGATTCGAACCTGCGTTAGCAGGCTCTGTACAGATGTCAAAGCGAGCGCTCTACTCGCTGTGCCACTTGACCGGCAATGTAAATGCGTTTCCCCAAGGACAGCGAGGGCTCTGCCCCAATAAAGAAGAAACATTCCTTCTTCCCTTTCTACTGTCTTCTTTCCAGCACGCCGTCATTGCATACTGTTAAAAAGTTCCACACGCATCAACCAATAACATTGAAGAGCTCCCATGTAACAGTATCAGTCTTGTACAACAGCCCTCTGCGTACACAGCATGCCCAGAAACGTTATTGTGCAATCCCTCCATCTCCACAGTCCCATTTCCATTACCGCCATCCTGAAAGTCCCCGGATGTGGCTTTCGTGCTGCATGCGGGCACGGGGGAATATATTGCAACCAGGGTAGGGGGAGTTCGTTGTAAGGGGCAGTTCTGAAAATAACTTTTTTTTGTAGATGCTTCTAGAGAAACAATTTTTTTTGGTTTTTATTTGATTTTGTTTTTTTTTGTGCTCACATTATTACAGTAAACTCTCCAGCGCATCCTGTAGACGGGCAAATAAAACTGCATTACCAATGGACGACAACAAAATGCCATTTGCTTGGAACAACTCTGCATTTCCACAACTGAAGGGGTCATTGTTGCAGAAGAACATCCCCACGAACGGACAAAAAAGTATACATGCTTCTGTTGATGAGACCCATTCCGACCTCTAGCTGGCGATAGCAATCATTGGAATAGGTGCATAGTAATCTTGGTGGTGTACATGAGAAAAGCACCTTGGCAGCAATATCAAGCTGGGTAGGGGATCGGGTCTTCCATCATAGATGTATAAGGATTTTCTTTTTTTTTCACCTGCCTGCGAGCAACCTTTTTGTTTTTTCTCTTTATATGCATTTCTGTTTGCCTCTCTTCACATTTCTACCACATTCTGGTCAATGCTTCCTGCACAGTGTAAAAGAAAGCAGCATTGCCAATGGTGCTCAAATAAAAGCCATTTCTATGGAACCACTGCATATTTTGCCACCTCATGATCTCATAGTGGGTGGAGAACATGCCAGCAGTCTGCATAAATTCACACATGCTTCTGTTTGTAAGACACCTTCCGACCTCTGGCTGGGGACAAATTACACCGGCATGGCCCCATACTCCTCTTGGTGTTATCAATGATAAAACGACTTTGGCAGTAGGAAAAATCAGCATCTCTGTGTTCAGCAACCTCTACAGGTGACGGAGTAAACGTCCTCCACACGACAAATAACCCAAATGTAGACTTCCATAGTGCACCACGACAAAGTCTACGTTCGTGATGGAGGCCACATATCTGCAAAGGTGAACTATCCCGCTGAAATGGCAGTCACTGTGATAGCCCCAGAAAGAGTCCACTCCTTTCAACCCAGCAATGCATCTGTGCACACAACACCTGTGCAGATGGCGCACAAAGGTATCACCGACGATAAGCACTTTGCATCTCGCCATGTCAACCAACTTCACGACACAGTATTGGAAAGAAATGGTACCATCCCTTCTGGTCAACCACACCCCAAACACCTAATTGTCTATTTCATTCAATTCCATTTCCATGGCCACCATTCTCATAATGGCAGGATGTGGCATGTGCGTTTTCCCATCTACAGTGAGGGCCACGGCTCAGTAAAACAGACACAATTCTTCTTCACTTTGCACTGGCATTTTTGCAGCACTCCCTTATTGGGTGCTGTCAAATTTTCAAACATGCATGCAGCAATCACATACAAAACCTCTACATTGCACAGTATAATTTCTGTACACCACTCCATATTTACTGTTAAACACTCTCAGTGCACGTTCCAATTGATTCCAAAGCCCCTCCACCAAAAACTTCTGCTAAAGAATGCACAATTGCAGCATCCACAAAGATCCTGAGGCACACGCAGCACACCTTTGGCCATGCATACAACAGTGCATCTCTTGGCCATACCCACCGCAACACTATGTATCCATGCATGCAACCAAGTGAACAGCTAACATTATGCACAAACGTAACATAAGTATCAGCACTTCTTCCCAACTCCTCCACACCATAAAACACCCATTAGCAGAATCCAAAAACATAGCACAGCCTGCACCACCCCTTGCCCATTGCCATTAACAAAGTATTGTGTCACTGGCAACCTAAGCACAACATCTTCACAACATTGGGCCTATGTCAATAAATCTGCACACAGCAGAGTAACCAAGCACATATAAGATGCACTTCAACCATACCCTCTTCCATACTCACATTATATAAACACTGCAACCTGTGGCCACACTGCACAACTTCTCACTGCACCATCTCCTGCCGTACACCAAGTACTGTAGCATGTTGCAACTATCACCACAACCATGTCATGCACAAGATATACTTTTCAACTCACTCGTGCTGCTGTAGCACGTCTACAATGTGCTCCATACCCATTCTCCAAAGATCTATGCATGTCAGCATGTCACCAACTACCACTTTGCACAAACGTAAGACTGGCACCAGCACCACAAAGGAGCTATACAGTGTAAAATGAAACAGTTACCATTATCTAAAAACATTACACTGTCTCCGGCACCCCTACGCCATTTCATTCACATATGGTCTTACGCACTTCCACTCAGAAAGTATTGTGTCACTGCCAACCTAACCACAAAATGTTCACAACTTTGCCCTTACTCCAAGCAATTTGCACACAGCACACTATCCAAGCACATATAAGCTGCACTTCAACCATACCCTCTTCCATAGTGACAGTACGCAAACACTTCACCCAGTGCCCACACTGCGTGACTTTTCACTTCACCATCTCCAACCACACATGAAAATCTTGACCATGTTCTAACAATGACCTCACCTGCGAAACCAAACATACACGCATGGCAGCTCACTTCTGCTGCTCTATTGCATCTAAAATGTGTTCCACAACCATTCTGTACAAGTCACCACCCTCTAACTGATGCAGAGTCAAAAAAGCATTAGTGCTCTGCGTGTGCTCAAGCCCTAGGCTCTTGAGTGCATGGCCGAAGGCCATAGTGAAGGCATTGAACACACCCTCCTCAACGTAATGCCACCATGCAAGTCACCATGTCACCAACTACGATAATCCACATACACACCACTTCCACCAGCACTCCTACACAACCTGCGCACCACCATGGAGCTATGCAGCAATACATTGCAACAATGACCATAATGTAGAAAGAACACGGTCTTCTGCACCCCTGTGCACTTTCATTCACATACTATGGGCGTACCCACTTCCATTCACAACTTACTGTGTACCCACATACTGTTCCTAACATTGGCCCTACTTCAACCAATCTGTACACACCACACTATGCAAGCACCACCCTCCACTGGATTCAGAGTCAGACATGCATTGCTGTGGTGGGTGTGCTGAAGCCATAGGCTCTTGAGTGCATGCCCTACGGCCTACAGCAAGTGTGCCATTAACATCTCAAGGCCAAGACATATGCAGTGGTGTACATGCAGGCATGCATAATGATACACACTTGCATGGTGGTGCACAGGATTGCATGTGGAGGTAATTATTGGTTTGGTGTTCCGTTGGACATGTGTGCTGTGTCAATGGTACTTCACAATGGCTGTTTTAATGTCTTCTCCCATGTTGTTTCAGTAATCCGTGATCTGACGGTGACTGCTGTCCTGAGGGAGGCACCCTGCACCCTTTGACTTCAATGCTCCCCATATGTTCCACCAGGCACTGTCCTTCCTGTACTTGATTAGAAGACACAGTTCTGGGTGAAGGTGATGCAGGACTGACACCATGCAGGCACAGTCTGCCGGTAAGGTGGATCACTGTCTTGCTTGTTGAGCATGCAGCATTGCTGTGCATGTTTGCTGCATATCTTGCTTATCTTATATGTGCTTTGCATGCTAACATGGTGGTATGGTTATTTAAGTGGTGCTTTTGTCACTGTGTTGCCTACCTATGTGTATTCCTCTATCGCTGCACCTACTGTGCTGTACAGCATGTCACTGTACATCTGAAATTGAGGCAGTGTACTCCTTGATCTGACATTTACTTGGGATTCCCTCTCTGTGTCACTCTCTCTCCCTCTCTCTGTTGTGGTACACTGTACTCCAGGGATGATCACAATCTATTTCCAGTCACCCTGTGGGACCCTGTGTTGCTCCTGCAGTGGGTGGTGTCTGCATATTTTCTGTATGAAATCATGTGTTGTCATGGATGTGCACGTTTCTGCTGTTACTATGCATAATATTTAATTTAGGGGAAGCGTCTCCTGATGGTAATCATCGAATGCAAGCCAGGTGGGTTCCCTTGACAGGTAAGTGAATGGCATTTGTGACACTTGTGTGGTGGGAGTATAGCACTGTATGTGTTCACTTGGGATTGACTTAGCTTGTGGTCCAACACTACTTCTTAAGGGGTTCATGTTTCACAGGGGGTGCTTCTGAAGATGGGCATGGACATGTTCTTCTGATGGATTGCTGGGGCCACTGTTTACTGATTTTAAAATGTGTGCATTCTAACTTTGGGGGGGCTTTCATGGTTGTTTGGAAATGGGTAGCATGATCAACTGTTTGTGGCCTGTGGCAGGTGCTGATGGTTGTACTGATGTGTGGCTCCTGGCACTCTGATCATGTGTAATGCGTGACACTTCATATGCCTAGCAGTGTTTGTGGGTTCATGGCTATATGTCACATTTGGCCTGTCTTGATTATGGATGAACTATTACGGTGTGCAGCACCAGTTTAAAGCTACACACATGTTGGTATTTATGCATTTTTACAGGATGATATGTTGTGTACCAACACATTAGGCTTAGTGGTGTTGGTGCTTTGTCATGACTGTACCATGCATGCTGTACCATGGTGTTTGCAGCAATACAGCTGGGTGCAAGATACTTCTGAATTTGATTGAATGCAGTATTTTACCATTTGTATGCTGTGGCAATAAATTTGAACATGGTCTGGTGGTAAACATTGTACTGTTAGCATGCTTTTATCATTGATTGCTGTATCACATTGCTTTGTGTTGTCTGCTTATGTCTTCCATATCAAATCCCTCGGTGGACAGTATTACATTGTGACATCAAGCATGGTTCTGGCGAGAGTGCAAGAGGTGAGTATTTCTGCAATTGCTGACTGTATATTCTGCACCTACTCCTTCACAGTACCTTTGTAATGCACTTTCATCTCATATGTTTTATAAATACACAGGACTGACTAAACCTACTTGTGACAGGCTCTTCAAACACAACACTCTGCACCTATGCCCCAATACCACTCACCCTCATCATTCCTCATTCTCCTCCTTCACTCATGTCTCCCGTGAAGAAGTCACTAGAGTTGACAACTCCATGAAGGTGTCATCCCAACTGGTGTACTGATGCTCCTACAGAACCATCAATGGCAACATCTCTCTGGCACCTGCTCTTGCTGATCTATGCAACCACTCCTTTCCTGCTGTTTAGTTTCCATCCTCCATCAAGCACTCCCTTGTGCACACTATCCATATTATGCCATATGCAGAGCCTTCCTGACAGGCAAACTACTGGCACATTTCTTTCCCCACCTTCCTGGGGAAACTGCTTGACAAGTTTGCCCTCCTGCAAATGGACAGCCATGATGTCGTTGTTGGCGATGCCCATGTATACCAGTGTGGATGGAATCTGTCCGGAGACACAGACGCTGCTCTCCAGAACATCCATGAAAACATGACAGTATCCCTCAATTCATAATCCCCTGCTGTCCTCATCCTCCTTGATATCACGTCTACTTTTCACACAGTGAGCCATTCCATCCTCATTGAAATGCTCCATGAACGGCAAGTTGACTTGCTTAGCTCATTCCTAAACAACCATTCCTACTAAGCCATTCTCTGACCTTTCTTCTCCCCTACTTCAGCCTACACCTTTGGCATCCCGCAGGTGTCCATTCTTTTTCCATGCATCTTTGACATATACATTTCCATGCTGCGATGCTAAGTTGCCTCATTGTACAACAAATTAATGTGCTATGATGACGACACACTACTCTTCAGCAATGTTCCTTCTGACAAACTTGCACCCGAATTCCCAATGACTGCCTCTCAGCCATCCTGTCCTGGTGCACTGCAAATGACCTTGGCTTGTACGCCATACAAAAATTAGAGTGTCCCTATTGGATCCCCTGCAGCCTACTTCTGGCATTCACTCTGTTCTTCCTCCATAGGCTCACTTCCTGCCCCCTCATTCCAAGCCAGGAATCTTGGATTCATTTTTGACTATCCCCTCTTGATGCTCAAAGTAACTGCACCCTTCCACACCTTCACACAGAGGTGAAATGTTACACACACTGTGGTACTCTCCAGGCTACACTACTGCAACAGCCTACTCCTAAGTGTTACTTGGACCCTTACAGCTTACCTAGATTAGGTCTGCAAGACTCATCATTTGACTAGACCCAGGGACCACATCTCTCCTGCAACATTAAGCCTTCAGGGGCTCACAGACTCAGCACGGATTACGTTGTAATCCCTGTGTATCATCCACAGGTCTATCTGGGTCCGTGTACCGTCTTCATTGCTTAATGATCAAATACTCCAATTCTATACTCCTGCATTCCTCTGGCAACTACTCCCTGTGTGTGAAGCATTTTGGTATTGAAAAGGCTGTTGGTAGATCCATTTCCTATGCATGCTGCCTTCTGTGTAATAGACTCACTCTACCTCTGTGTCTTGATTGATGTTTTATTTTGATTGATGTTTTACTTGTATTGCACTCGTATACAAGTGTTTCAGAGCGCGACGAGGCAAGGAAGGGGAACAAGGGAGAAACAAAAACAATGATCTTACTAGGCCCAGTGACATTGAGAACGCGCAAGTGCACAGGAGAGGGAAAGGGGAAAGTGCATGGGGGGGGAGTGAAAAGTGCTGAGCAAAGGAATAAAAATAACACAAAATAGATAATAAATAAGTACATAAATAATAAAAAAGCAACAAACAGTAGTAGTGCAGCCAGCAAGTGGCAAGTGCTAGGTTTAAGGGAACAAACAGGGTGTATCTGTTAAGTGCAGAAAGAGAAAAAGGTGGGGGCTGTAGGGTTACAGACACAGACCCCAGTGCAGGGGATTGCCAGGAGGCAGTGTGGGTGGGTGGCAGGGTGAGCCGGTACCTGGGCCCAAATGTCAGAGGGTGACCAGGTGTACAATGCCGAGACAGAATAGATCAGCGGGGGAGAGGAGGAGCAAAGGCAGAAGCAAAGAGGAAGGTCTTGAGGTGCTTCCGGAAGCAGAGATGGTTTTCCTCTAGTTTCAGAGTAGCAGGGACGCTGTTTCAGAGGGAGGTCCCAGCCAAAGACAGAGATCTACCCCCAGCTCGTTTCTTTGAAAAACGAATGACCCTGAGGGAGTTAGAGGAGTGAAGAGCTCAGGAGGGAAGTTATTTGCAGAGGGACAGCTGAAGGTATATTGGACCCAAGTCTCAGAAATCCTTGTGTACAATGTAAAGGGTCTTGTATTTTATCCTTGCAGCCACTGGGAGCCAATGGAGAGATTTCAGGGCTGGGCAGATACAATCCCAGGGCTTGAGGCCAAGGACAAGTCTCACAGTCCTGTTCTGGATAAGTTGCAAAGGGTGGAGAGTAGAAGCAGGTAGATTTAGAAGGAGGCTTTGCAATAATCCAACCTAAAGAGCACCAGGGCTCGAGAGATAGTGAGCTTCTGGGGGAAGGAGAGGAAAGGCAGAATACGTCTGAGGAGGTTCAATAGAAAGTTTGACTTTTTAGAGAACACAGAGATGTGGGCAGAGAAGGAAAGCGTGGAGTCAAAGATGACCCCGAGGTTCTTAGCCTTGCATGTGGGGGTATGAGGAGGGCCAAGGGAGGCCAGCCAGAGAGTGACAGGAATGGGGGTGAAGGTGTGTCAATGAGGAGGATCTCTGTCTTGCTGCTGTTCAGGCAGAGATCGTTGGCGGCACACTAATCCTGAATGTCAGATAGGCAATCAGATCAGAGATGAGAGAAGGAGAGGAGGCGGACAAGGGAAGCCTGTAAATTTGTTGAGTATCATCAACATAACCCTGAAAATTGGAGCAGAAAAAGGCAATGCAGAGGGCGTGAGTTGCTAGGTATTGGTTGAAAAGCCAAGTTGAGAGGTTAGACCCATGTGGAACATCGCAGGTAGAAAGGGAGATAGAGGAAAGGAATGACCCAAGTTGGACCTGGGATGGTTGATCAGAGAGGAAAGAAATCAGCCAGGCAAGAACCTGATCGGTGATATCCAGGTTGTCACAGGGACGGTTGAGCAGGATAGTATGGTTGACCGTATCAAAGGAAGAATAGAGATCAAGTAGAATGAGGACGGGGGATGTTGGAATCAAGGTTGGAGAGCAGATCATCACAGATGTTCAGGAGAGCAGTTTATGTGCTTCTGGCAGCTCTAAAGCCAGACTGATGGCCGTGGAGACAACCAACATAATCAGTGTGAAGGTTAAGCTGTGAGATGGCCAGCGTTTCCAGGAGTTTGCCCAGAAAAGGAGTGATGGAGATTGGGTGATAATTAGCCAGGCAAGAAGGGTTAGCAGTGGGTTTCTTGAGAAGAGGGTGCCCAAGAGAGTGTTTCAGAGGAGAGGGAAAGGTTCCAGAGGTGAAGGAAAGGTTAGAGAAGTCAGCCAGGGCAGGAGCAAGGGTGTCAATGTGGTCCTTGATGGTTTTGGAAGAAAAGGGAGGAAACTGTTTTGGCGAGACTTTCATAGATCGGACTTGTCTAGAGACCTTGTCAGGGGAGAAAAGAGGAAAGGACGAGAAAGAGGGAGGGGGGCTGGATGTAGGAGGGCCAGAGTTCACAGAAGGAGAGGGGAGAAGAGGGGGAGTTGACAAGAGCGTGGACAGGATATCCTGGGTTTTTTAGATGAAGTGAGAGGCAAGGGCCGTGCAAAGAGTGGAGACAGGAGAGGTAGAGACTGCAGCAGGGTTGGCCAGGTCCTTTCAGATTTTGAAAAGTTAGGTCGAGTTGTTAGATGTCGCAGAGACACAGGCTTGGATGTGGGCGACAGACCAGTTTGTCAGAGGATTAGCAAGAAGTTCTCCATCTCCTCTCAGCCGACCTACACGTTTAAGTGTAGCTAGGTCAGAGTCATACCAAGAATTGCACTTGGCTTTGGGCTTCAAGCAGATCCTCATGACAGGGGCAAGAGCACCAAGAGTATCGAAAATAGAAGAGTAAAGCATAGAAAGGACTGTGTCAGAATGTGAGTCAGCCAGAGGTGGTGGGGGGCAGGGAGAAGGCGGCGGCAAAAGTCCTGAGCAGGAACTATTTCTCTTCTCCACTTCCTTCTCCCACTCTCTTCTGTGCTATTGATACAGTAGCCTGCCTGATGTCCATGGCCCGTGTGTGTCCTTGGTGCCCTGACCCCCGACATGTATCATCTAATGTACTCTGTATATACTGAACTTGCTCACGCTCAGCATCACCACTTGCAGTAGCACACAGGGCAAGGAAAAATAATTAAAGCAGGGTAATAACAAGATTTGCAAGATCCTTGGGGAAGTGCGCTGTTAGCGTAGCATTGGAAGCTTATATGATGCAGGCTCACCGGGCTTTTCTGTATAGAGCCAAATTATGGTACTATTCAAATGTAAATCTATTATCCAAGATTGAAAATGTCTTTCTTAAAACCATTTTGGAACTGCCCTCCTCCACCCCCACTATTGCATTACACATGGAACTCAATCACACATGATTAAACTGAAAGCCTTATTAAGAATTTGGAGCTCTCCAGAACTAGGGATGTACAAGAGGCTGTTAATGATATTTTACTAAAAGAAGGGGGTATATCTTTGTTTTGATGTGTGCCAAGATATAAATCATGAGGAGATTTGGCTATGCCACAAGGGCCGAATCTTCCTTCAAAAGCAATGGTTAGGAAAGCTTTCCATGCTTCTGAAGATATGAAATATTCCATCAAATGCAGAACTCAACTGTTCTCAGTATGTACAGTAACAAAAAGTTTGCCATGGGATACAAACAGTATCTGGATTATTGGAAACCACAATTCATGAGGACACTTTTCATTAAATTTAGGATAGGTACTATCCCAACAGCTGAAAGACTGAATACGTGGGAGTCACAAATGCCTGACCAATGTCCACATTGTCAATCTTTAACTGAAAACAATATTAACATCTTGCTACTATTTCCAGCACACTTTGATTTTAGAAAATTGTATTTGAGACCAGGCTTTCTTTTAGCTCAGATAAGATCTGTCACTGAAGCTATGAAAATATGTGGCAAAACTAATGATGAAATAATGATCTTCACAGTAGCCAAATATTTGCACAGAGCCTGGCAGAGTAAAAAGTACTATTTTAATATTGCCATCCTATGCAAATGCACATTACACACACTTCATTGCATTGATATGTGCATCACTTTTTTATTGCATTTAATGAAATAATGATCATCACAGTAGCTAAATATTGGCAAATTGGAGTCTTGCCGAGAAGACAACACTACTTAACTATCGCCATCTGCTAGTTTACATTACATGCACTTTACTGCATTGATATTTTTATCTGTTTTTATTGGATCTGTTATTTAAGATTTTTTATTCCTGAAATTGCTATTGTTATTATATGTATTTTTTATATTGTTATTGTATGTTTACCTATGACGTGTCTGTCGAAAGATAATAATATAAACTAAAACTGAACTGAAAAAGAATTACATATTAACATCTCTAAAACCAAAATCATTGGGCCTCATTTCAAGTCCAGCGGTAACCGCGGCGGTAAAACCTGCTCGTTACCGCCGGACTCGTATTACCATTCCACCTCCGTGATTCCCGGAATTACCGGGGCATTACAACCCCGGTTTTCCGGGAATCACGGAGGCGGAATGGTGTTAATCCCCATTCCCATCGAGTCCTATGGGACTCGATGGGAATGGGGATCATGGAAACACCGGCAGCATCTCGTAATGCTGCCGGTGTTTCCTCGGCCGCCTCCAGGCGGGCGGTGTTAAACCCGCCAGGTCAGACCTGGCGGGAACATCACCTCCCGCCTGCAGGAGTCGGGATCAGGCGGTCCGGAAACAACGGTGGCGGCGGGTTTACCGCCACTGTTATTTCCGGACCGCCTGAGTTATAATGAGGCCCATTATCTTTTGTCCAAGTAAAAGGCCAAAGTGCTGAAATTAGAGATTTTCCATAGAACAGCCAGAGCTAGAGGAGGTAGTAACCTATGATTATTTAGCATTGTGAATGAATATCATAGTACATGCATAACCACATTAGCCATAAAAGGTATGACAGCAACTCATTTTTCCAGCCATTGTGGAACTTTGACCATTTCCCATGCAATGGAAATGTATTATATGCAGGCAATTCCATCTGCCACATATGGTGCTGAACTGTGGGGGCACGTAGACACTAGTTCAATAGTGAAAGAAGAAAAAAAAATTGAAAGGGCCTACTAAACAGTACACCAAATCCATTTGGATTTGGGTGGGTATGGATCTGATTACATGGCAAAATTAAAACCTCTTATGAACTGGCTGAAACTATGGAACTGCCTGAGCGCCATACATACAAAGATGGACTGATGGATGTTTTAAACCATCCAGGGTATAGAAACTACAGTGGGTCTTTTATATTAAACAAATATGGAGGAAGCTGATTATAACCCAGCTCAGGGATAACCCAGATGAGCTTGGTTATCACTATAAAAACAAATTGAGAAGTGCCTTTGAACAAAGGTATATAGAAGTTATCCGGAAGTCTAATGCAGATAGAAAGCTAGAGACACATTGTTTTGAGGGCACACTTAACATTAATTTTAAGAAATATTAGATACACTGGGCCTAATTACAAGTAGGCGAAGTGGCTAAAATCAGTGGTAACAAGAGTTACGGCTGCATTACTGCTGCATTACTGCTGCATTAACGCACTTCCCAACTATGGTTTTGGCGGCCAGTGGAGGAAAATCTTCCAGCGAAATGTTGCAGGCAATTCCGCTACATTACCACAAAAATCATCAATTTTGGCAGAATTACCAATGGCAGCATTACAGCTGGTGGTAATTCTGCAATGATCCTCGTGGAGTCCTATGGACTCCATAAATGGGGACTAACACCACCATACCACCACTTGTAATCTGTCAGTAATTCCGCTGGACCAAGTGGCGGGAACGACACATCCATTTGGTCGGATTTTGGTGGATTTATCGGCAAAATACCACCAAAGTTGTAATGAAGTCCCGTCCTAAATCTGTAAAATCACTACTGAAGTGATTAAAGGGAGGGCTTTCAGGCAACTGTATGTATTACAAAGTATGGGAGGAAAATATTTATCAATTTATTTGTATCTGCCCTCGGTATAGTGGCCCCAGAAAACACATTTTGAGAACTCTATTCAATTATTATAATGTAAAGAGCATTGAGGATGCTGTGTGCCTGGTTGAAATAACATCAGAAGAACGTGATATTTAATTTTCTTGCGCACGCTTCGAGTGTATGCACAAAATATGTAAATGAAACTCCTCGGCATGTACCAAAACCAGCAGCATAAAACATAAAATATAACTGCAATGGAACTGGAGTTTTAATGTAATCTATTTTGTACACCAAGGGGGCTAATGCTCAATAGGGCAGCTGTCTCAAAATTATACCATCAACTGCTGCAATTACATATTATAAATAGTGAGGATATTGTGTAGGTAGAACTGCTGGAGATTGCATCAGCAATGATATTTAGATCTGATTATCAAACTAACTATGTGGCCAAATACATCAGAGAACTGAGGAAGTCAGCATTTGATTGCTACATAATCGATTGGGCACCAAACTATGTTGCCAGCCAGTATCCTGGAAAACAACAATCTATGTTAAAAATAGATTGAATAACTGTGCAACTGGGGTACCTAGCACAGGAATTGGGCCATGTGGATATGACAACAAAATCGACATTGGCCTTAATGGCGTTGTTGGGATGAACATCCAACTTTCCAAACACAAGAGAAAATATAAACTAAGAAAACCCCTAAACACCAGACTAAAATCATACAGAAAGTCAGAGGTCCGGACACTATGCACAACACACATGCCATAGATAACATTGACATATATTTTGATCTCTATTCTGATGTACATTACACCAGAATTTCCCATGTCCCTCATTCAAAGGCCACCCGTCAAGTAGCATTTACACGTCAAACTATTCATGATTCCATATTACAGGCCATCTCATCTCGAGCGGCTGGGCCTGACGGGCTCAATAATCTAATGTTTAAAACACATCCGACAGTATGGGCACGGATCCTAGACAAATTATTCCGGGAAATCCTAATTGCAGAAGGGTACCAACATCATGGCAAACATCCATCATCATCCCAATCTTCAAAATGGGGGACCATAGTTTGCCTAGTAATTATCGGCCAATTGCCCATTTGGACGCCCCAAGAATTTCTTTGGCCAAACTCATCCCTAAACACCCTAGGGTGGGGACGGTCTGCCCTGCGGACGGCACCAGCAAACTCGAGCATATGTACGTTAAACAACCAAAAGGGGAATGTTGCTGTGCCCAGAGGGAGTGACCGGGTTAAATGGTTAGGATAACCACTCGAAGTCGACCTCCATCTATCCAAAAACAAATGAATGATCTGGAATATAATTTTCATTTGAATTAAGACCAGTCGCATTCAAACCTGTTCGACAGAAGGACCGAAAACAACACAGAGGCTGAAGTTTGAAGCAATTCTATTTACAGTTCAATAAGTGAAGTGAATGGACATGTGTGTTTCAAAGCATAGTAAAAGGCGCAGAGAAATAACAAGGAAAATTTAAATGCAAATACAAATTTGTGGTGTATACAAAAATGCAAATAAAACGTGTATAGTACACATACAGTTATTTTGAAATGAAAAGAAAAATAACATAAATGTTTCAAAGACAATGTAGACTTCAAATTTCCGTTGTAAGCAAAGAATTTGTAACAATGATGAAAAATAGAGGTAGGAGAAACTAAAATTCTACCCTGCTATGAACTACGTGCAGGCACTTTGAGTTTAATCTTTCAAGTGAGGCTCATCTGAGTGATTTAACAATTCTCGAGCACATTTGTCGGGCTTAAACCTATTAGCCAAATCATAATCTGCCATCCTGAAAGACTTCAATCTATGGACCCAAAAATGTCATCTTAGGGATCCATCACAAATGAGGTGTGTGGCAGGTCTAGGCACCAACATCAATCTGTTATGTTTGAACGCTATTAAACATCAATTCCAGAAGATAAAACAGTCTGTATTTTTTGCTTTTGTTGACCTCAATGCAGCATTCGATTCCATCTCACGAATGATTTTACTCTCAAAATTGAATAGAGACCGTTGCCCATCATCCCTTTATGATATCATTCTAGCTTTACATTCTGACACGTCAATACAAGTCAGACTATCCCTGGCAGGTCTCTTATCGAGATCAATCTCAACAGCATGAGGCCTCAAACAAGGCTGTCTTCTGGCATCTGCAATATTTAACTATTTCATACATGACGTACGATAGGTCTTTGAGAACATAATCTCAGATTCACCCAAATTTACTGAACAACCAATAAAAGCACTAATGTATGCAGACGACCCTGTACTCATATCAAAAACGCAAATAGGCCTCCAAAAATTGCTTGCTGGTTTTCATTCCTACATCACACAAAATGAACTTCGGATTAACACAGATTAAACTCAAATAGTGTTTTATTCCCCAAAAAGAGTACATAAGACTGTCTTTATTTGGTCGATTAATAGCATACCTTTGATTGTTGTCTCACACTACACGTATTTGGGCATGGCCTTTGAAGGTCACAGTAATGCCAGCTCACAAGTGGAGCGAATCGAGGCGAAGCTAGCCACAGCCATATCTCAGGCGAAAATCATCTTGCTCAAATTTGGTACATTTTCAATTAAACCAGCATGGGTTTTCTGGAACATGAAAATTGTGCCAAGTCTTTTATATGGATAGGAAACCCTATCTAGTAACATCAATCTTCAATTTGACAAATGGGAAGTGGCCTATTGGAAGCAAGTTTTGCATCTTCCCCAAAGCATTCCAAATGCTTGGCTAAGATATGAACTGGGGCTGATTTCCCTTCAAGCACTCCATCTCTGGCGGGCATGTTCTTTCAACAAAACACGTCTTTGCCATAGAATGGACATATAAAGTATAGCATTCTTTAGCCAAGGCCAATGTATCAATTGATGAGTTGCTTACCAACCCAGACAAAGCAAAATTGAAAATCTATGAAGTTGACTGGATTAAAACCCTAGACCAATGTCTGCAATATAAAAATGGCGATGCGACTAGATTCCCACCAAAAAAAGCACGCACATTACCATCATAGTTCATGCGTGCTGCATCCGTTCAATATCGCTCTGGAATTTTGCGTATGCGAATCGAGCTATGGCCTACAAAGTAGGTCTTGGCTCAATGTAAGCTTTTACCAGCTTCAGACAATTGTTGTCATTTCTGTCTTAGTCCGAGGATTTATAAAACATTAGAGCACCTGATCACAGTATGTGTGGCTTTACATTCAGCAAGGCAGACCCATTTTGCCCGCCACTGTAAATATTTGGAGAGAGTTAGACCCTGATCAATGCTTTGCGTTAATACTTTCGTCCTCACACATGCCATTGCAAAATGCTACATTAATTTAAGAAGTCTAGATTTAGACATTGGCACAAAGGACTGATCACAGACATGTTATTTTGTGTGTTATCTAATTTCTGTTGTTTAGTCCTCAGGTATTAATACCAATTCTTATTATGTTTTTGATGTTAGGTAAATTGAAATGCACATTATGATATTTGTACTTATATGTTTTTATGTTTTTATTTACTTATCTATTGTGATGTGCAGTTTTATGAATACAAGTTTTGAAAGGTCGATTAATTTCAGCTAATTCAAATAAAAAAAACATAAAAAAATAACATTGACAAGAGACCAGACCCATCTCTGAGACCTCTCCTGCACATGAGATTGACAATAGCCAGCAATATACACATACACATATATTTAGAGTTCACTGTATATGGGATGATGGCAATGATTACTATTGTATAGGCAGACATTAGGCTTAACCAAACATACACATGCAAAAGTAAGAAGGACGAAAACACGAGGGGTGCTTCAAATAGTCATATAAGAGTTTATGTAACAAGTGGTGATGTTAATTTGAAAATGACATTTAACGGGGAGATTACATTTTTTTTTATTGATATAGTTGTTGATACAACTTTTCAATATTTTTCATAAGAAAAAAACAATTAAATTAATTTATATCCAATTTTTGATAGAATAAATAACAAAAAAGGAAACGAAAAATCATAACTTAAAATCTTATAATAATTGATCTCCAGATAGCAATATAAACATTATTCAATTCTTTTGTAAAAAAGAAGTAACATACAACAGAGAATTATATAACAAAAAATCTCATCATTACATTAGACCATAATCGTTTAACATTAATTCATGAAGTAGTTTTAGTGTCTATGATAATTTCGTTATTTTTTTAAATTCTTAGAACTCCCACTATGATGTAAATTATAGCCATTCAAACAAATAACAGTTCGAGATTCTTCACATTATTACAACAACAATTCTGATTCTAAGTCAAGTAACTGTATGTATTTGACAATTGCTATTTGCAAACAAGGTAAATTTGAATGAAAAAGTCTATTCCATAGGTCCTCAGAAGTGAGAATTATCTGATCTTCAAGATGTGGTTTGAATAGATCAATTCGGTGATTTAGTAAATTTGGACATTCACTCACAAGGTGTTTCATTGTTTTGTTAACTAGAGGATTAGAGCAAAATCTGCAGAAGTTCTCTCGACTATCCAACTGTTTTCTGGTTGCTCGAAGATCTCGAGTGGAGCATAGATTTAAACGGAATCGCAGGAATATGTTTTGTTGCTTTCTATGGGGAAATTTTATTAACTATGTTTCGGTAGTCTTCATTATTTTTATCCCCAACGGGTTTTCTCAAAAGCTTTTGTAGTTTTTACAAGCTTCCATAGTTAAGCTCGGGTCTGACCACCATAATTGCAATTTGGCGCGAGTTGGATTTTCTCTTAGGAGAACCTCTGAGATATTTGCTGAAATAAACAGAGAATTGACAAGCTTACGCCATGATTGAGGATAATCATGGCTAGATTCCAGCATGTACTTCACTGTTATAAGAACTGGGTTATGACTCAAACCGAGGGTAAGCTTATGATATAAAGTAAGAAGCATCCAGTTGGCCATAATATTTAACCAAGGAAGGCCCAGTTTGTGCCTTAAAATACACATTGGAAGACTAATCGGCAACTTTAACTCTCTCTTCCAATAGAGACTTTCAAGTTCGGTCCAAAATGTTGTATTCTTTATTGGTTTTGTTTCACTTCCATATAAAACTATGGCCAACACCTTTTGCAGATAAAAGGTAACAGCTGGTTGGATGGAAAACTTCCCGCAAACAATTAAAGCAAAAGTAAGTACTTGGTAGTAAGAACGTTAATCCAATAATCAGCTTAAGGAAGCAGCCAACATACTTTCACAAATCCTCGCATGTAGCACGTTGCAGGAATCCAAGAGCACAACCCAGCCACAACAGCTCTTTCGAAAAAGCTCTTTGCAGAAAAAGCATGTCATTTAAGCCTTCATTAAAAACACTAAAAGGTAGCAAACATAAGACACAATATACATATATCTAACATCTGTTAGGTGTGTAACACACAGAGTAGGTCTCATAATGAAGGTAGTTTCATAGGCCATTTAAATATACTAGGCCTCAGAAATACATGGATAATTCCACACATTAAAATGCATCCAGCATCAGCTCATATTAGAGAGACAAACAGACAAGGTAAACAGCCCGAGACAGGGTGTAAACTCACACTGAGATTGTTCAGAGCAGAGACGCGAAGCTCAGTTGACTTAATCAGGTGTTACAACTTTGTGAAAAGCACATGAGAAAGACTATAATTCACAGGGGATGGCCAAAGAGTAGAAGGGCTGCAGGTTCCCAGGCCTGGTGTAAATGAAACCTATGCTGTACTTTAGAAACTAGCAAGAAGAAGGTCACAGATTCAGAGAATAAGAACTGAGCAGAAGAGAGCACAAGGCATGTTGATCATGTTGATCAGGGAGAAAACACAAAAAGCCCCCTGTAGTGAAACATCGAGCTAGGAGGGAATTGCAATACGGAAAAACGTGAACACCCCAACCCAGGAAGAGGTTGATATTCAGGACCAAGAGAAGCCAAGAGGTCCTAGTACATAATAGGGAATACACAAAAGATTATATGTTGATTTCTGACAACCTATGAATTATGGATATGCAAAGGAAAGTCTGCCTTACTACTCCTTCTTGATCTCTCAGCAGCCTTCGATTTAGTGGACCATAAGGTCTTGTGCAACCACCTTAATGCTGCTGCACAGTTTTCCCATAAAGCCATAATCTGGATCCAGTCCTTCTTAGCTAACAGGACGATGAGAGTCTTCTCGCCTTCCACAGCAGCCAACCCCATTCCCATTGTGGTGTGCCGCAGGGCTCATGCATATCTCATACACTGTATAACATATTTACCAAATCCCTTTTCGATGATCTAGACTGTCTCGGTGTCACCTACACAAACTATGCACATGACATCCAGATAGTCATACCACTTACTGGGGATTATGACAAGGATTTGGCCTTAGTGAATAGGATATATCTCATCATCCAAGCATGGATGGCTCTCCATGGTCTATGCCTGAATGATGACAAAACAGAACTCCTCATTCTAGGCACATCGCCTAACATCAACAAACTCGGTCACAAATATACCTCCTTCATTATTGATGGTAATACCATCCAGGTGGCCAAAGAGATGAAAACCTTAGGGTGCTACCTTGATTCTACTCTAACATTCACTAAACAGGTTATGATATGATAGTTTATTTATATAGCGCCTATACACAAAGTGTTTCAAAGCGCTTCAAGGAGGGAGGGAACATAGGAAAATACAGTTCATTCAGTAAAAGTCCTTGAACAATACAGAATGTGAAAAATAACTATCATAATAGGCCTGTCGATATTTCTGATAGTGCAAGTGCATAGAACAAGTAAGGTAAGAGGTAATGGATAGGAAGGAGAACAAAGCAAGCAGTAACATTACTATGTTTGACGACAATTTACGTAGTGCAGGTGGTAACAAGAGGCGGCGTAGGAGGGGGGCAAGGGGAAGGAGGGGGAAGGAGAACAAGGCACGCTACTGAGCAAAAATGTCGGTGACAAATTTAAAAAGCAGGGGAGGAGGGAGAAGAACAAGGAGGGGAGGAGGGGAGACAGACAAGCTGCTGTCAAGAGTCACGGAACAGATGATAGGAGTAAGTGCTAGGAGGGGGAGGGCTGAGAGGAGGGAGAGAGAAGGGGGGAGTAGGAAGGTAGTAGAGGATGGAATTGAGGAGGGGGTTACACAGTGACTAAAGGGGGGTAGGGGGGCTCACAGTGACTAACGGGGAGACAGGGGGTCACACAGTGACTAAAGGGGGGGCAGGGGGCTCACAGTGACTAACGGGGAGACAGGGGGTCACACAGTGACTAACGGGGGGCAGGGGGGCACACAATGACTCAGGGGGGGCAGGGGGGCACACAATGACTCAGGGGGGGCAGGGGAGCACACAGTGACTAACGGGGGGGCAGGGGAGCACACAGTGACTAACGGGGGGCAGAGGGGCACACAATGACTCACAGGTGGCAGGCGGGCACACAATGACTCACGGGGGGGCAGGGGGGCACACAATGACTCACGGGAGGCCTGGGGGCACACAGTGACTAACAGGGGGGCACACAATGACTCACAGGGGGCAGGGGGGCACACAAGGACTCACGGGGGGCAGGGGGGCACACAAGGACTCACGGGGGGGCACAGCCCTATGGCCTGTAAACTGATCAGAGCTGGCAAATAACAGCTGCACTATCTTAGCTAGGGTGCTGATATTATCTAAACTCGACTACTGCAATGCTTAATACCTAGGCGCTAACAAAAACATTATCAAAAAAATCCAGATCCTGCAGAATAACGCTCTTAGAGCAGCATTAGGTAGCTCAAAGAAAATGCATATCTCTGAAATAAGGAGGCAAAACAACTGGCTCTCCACTAACGATAAAATCACCCTAAAAAACACTTCACTCACGCATAAATGTCTAAATAATACAACACTTGATACTGGCACGGTTGCTGGCGGAGTCATTTTTTTCCGGTGCCCGGCAATGGGGGCCTACCGGGCATTACAGCCCCGTCGGTCCCGGTAATTCCCTATTGCCGGGTGTGGCGAGCAGAAAGGCACACGATCACAGACCTCGGAGTGTGCCGGTCTGGTAACAACCTTGCGGGTATCTTACTGGCACCGTTGTTACCGGACTGGCACACTTGTAATGAGGCCCATTGTTTTGTCTTGCTTCCGTGCACTTTTTATTGCCCCATTGGATTATTTTTAAATAGATTTTTGGGCTTACCCTACATCGTTAAGAAAGTTAGCCTCATACCCAATGCACATTACAGAAGAAATTGATAATTTTAAGTGATGGAGTGGGGCTGGCTGCCTAATATCCAACAGTCGAAAATAATCCTGAGACCCCAGCAAAGAAAATTACTTGATTGTGGAATACACAAGGGCCTGGTGAAAAAAAAATAAGATAATGTCATTATGGCCCTAAAAGAAACATGTGCCACTACGGAGATAACAATTGCTGATCATAATTCTAATCAGAAACTGGCCACCAAAGGAGGCATAGGAAAAACTAAAGGTGGCTTGTTAATTAGCGTAAATTAGCATAAATAATAGATAAAAATAACTTCCTATTAGTGGGTACTGCAATGGGCTTTGGTAAATGGGAATCCATAGATAGAGTGCATATGATTAACATATATGACCCGCCAGGTAGCACTGAATCAGCCAAAATTCGAAAGCTGGTGAGGAAAATAATAGCACACTTGGGAACTCAGAGAATGAAATCAAACATTAGGTTGACCTCAATGCCAAACCGTCTTTACAAAACAGATTGTAAAGCAAGGGCAAGGTTTAACCTTTTTAACAATAATGGAATTACCCTGTTAAATCAATGGTGTGTGGGAGATTCCCCAGGAGAATGTATAAGAGTTTTTAACAACTCAGCACCAACCCTAGATTATATGTTCATTGATATCAATAGCTATCAGGGGATCACTGAATTTAGGTGCTCACCTAGACAATAGAGTGACCACTACCATTAATAGCCAAGTGGCATAGCATAAGTATGAGACTGGTGGAGGAATACAAAAAGACGGGCACGATAGAGGTGGAAAACAGGGATCTAGGATTAAATGGAATGCAATGAGCACTGGAAAAGCAAAAGAGTACTTGTATAGGGAGGGTATTAAGCTGATTGTGAAGAAAACAACATTAGATCAATCAGGGATGTATACTAACTAGGAGGCCTGGAATAATGCATATTGCATGAAACTATTATTAAGACATGAAACATTTCTAAAAAATCTTATGGAAGTTGTTGGGAAGGGTAACTGTGGCATGTCATGACATGATGAAAGATGATAAAATCACTATGACTAAAAAGGTTGTTAGGCAAGATTGTATGCAATAACCCTGTGGGCGACTGCACCAGCCTTGTCCTCTTGGCAATAGGTAACCCAACCTTTGGTATAAGTCTTTACTACACAAGTTGGTAAAGTGACTGAGCAGGCAGGCTTATCTCAAGAGCGGTCAATGACTGCTGCAGGGTTGGAACATACAGTTTCACAGCGACAAGTATCCAAATAACACTTACACTCAAGCTTTCTTGACTAAACAATTATTTATTAATTTAACAGTCAGATTAGCAAGCCTTCTTTAGAAGGGAGCAAATATGTAGCACTTAAATATACTTCAAAATACACACTCTCTGTTTCAATAAATCAGTAGATACACTTTTGGGATGGCACACAGACACTTCCTACACCCTGAAGTGTCTTCAATAACTAGGACCCTGTGGACATTGTATATTACTGGCACATTTAGAGCAATACTGAGTTTGGTGTCAAAAAGGAAAAGGTTAGGGAAGGAAACAATGGTTGACAAGTTTCTCAAACGGATAAGCCCTTTTGAACCACCAATGCAATGTAGATTAACCATTTCCCAGCTAGCTACACAAGTAAAGCATGTATGACTTTTTGGAGGGACAGATCAAAACACAAAGTCAGAGATTAGAAGATTCTTCACAGAGCGAGGGCAGCCAATTTTACTTGAGCAAAGTCTAGGGGAGCTGAGGCACTTCTTGAAGGTAACTAAAATGTCTTGCACAATGTTATAGAGGGTTTTGTAGAAAAATAAATCACTATTGGGCCACAAGCTGGGAGGCTTGTGGAGGGCAAAGCTGCAAGCAACTCTGCAAAAGGCAGCAAATGCGAGTCTCAGCTGAGAGCAAGAGGTTCATAGTACCCCTTAGTTCACAGTACCTTACGTCTGAAGAAATTGATTCCAGCTAGCTTCGGTTCCTGCTGTAGTATGGCAGATCCTGTTGTTCCCGGGCCTCAGTCATGGGGACAAGAGTGAGGACATCTGGGGCCTCCTGCACTACGATTTGAAGGTTGGCAGCAGCAATGGGCAAAGTTTCAGCTTCTTGTGAATAGCACCACTGCGGTTCTTGGACACCTTATGGACTCTGATTGCTTGTGGGGCCTAGAACTCTGTTGCGGTGACTCAGGCATCATCAGCCCTGCTTCAGAGGGGGTCCGGAGGATCTTCCCGGAGCTCAGGTATGGCTTAAAAACAATGCACTCTATTCAGGTGTTCCTGTCCCCTGGCACTCGGTTCCTGCAGCAGCAACGGAAGTACAGCCAGCAGAGAGAGGATTTCCAATTGAGTTTGTCTTGGGTCGATTTGTCCCACCAACCCAAGAGGAGAAGTCATCCTTTGCATGGCTTCTCTAGTTGAGGCAAATTTGGAGCTTCAGCACTGCAGCAGGGATTCACTGGGCAAACCAATGGTTTAGGATTTACAGCAAGCGTCTCTTCCAAGTTCTTCTTTGGATTCCTTCATCCAGTGGTCAACTCTGGCTTCCTTGCAAAAGACCTCGCCTTTATGCAAGCCTCTCCCATTCATTTGCAGCCTAGCTGTCACAGCAGGGTGGCTGTCCTCAAATGACAGCCAGTGGGCCAATCACTTTGTGTGCATTCCTCTATCCAAGGAGACTAAGCACAGGGAGTTTCGGAACCTCCATTTCTTACTGCCCTGCTAGACACGCTGGAGCCAGAGGCGGGCTTCACCGGTGAACCACGCCAGAGACAAAACGAACGACGGGACCAACCCTGGTTTGGCACTCACAGTAAATCTCAAGAAGGAATTTTCCAACAAGAAATGGCAAAAAAATAAGACTGAGGCCATTTTGACAAAATGGGCCCCCATGCGTGCCATACTGCAGCTGCGAACGCAGTCCGCGGTAAAAACACACATTGGTAGAACAAAGTAAACCAATGCCACCAGCCATTAATTGTTGAAAAGGGTAACATAAAAATGTTACATGAGAAAGTAGACAAAGGCGATATTAAGTAACCCCTCCAGCACTATATGTAAGATAGTGTGCGCTAGGTCTACAAAGTTACAAAAGGTTAGTAAAGCCAATTTCACTTTTCTGCTCTTGGAAACAGGGGTTTAACCAAGAGAAGCTATTTATACCTTTGGGAAATCTGAAAGACTTCCTTGTGCCACTGCACTGAAGGTGCTGTGTGTCACAATGTAAACAGATGATGCATATGGAGTTTCTCAGATCCTAAAACCAAAAGAACCACAGTGTTCAAATCAAAGAAAAAAAATGAGAGAGTGGGAAAAAGGACTCACTCTCTCCAGGATAAAAATTAAAAGACCTAAAGTCCAGCAAAAGTGTTGGGGGTCTCTAACGTAGAAGGAAATTATCACATTTTGGGAATTCTCCCTAACAAAGGTATTGAGGAGAGATTTGAGGAAAACACTTAAAGATGTTAATATTATGGCTGCTTTACTAAAATCAGTCTACAAAAAATGGTTAAGATTGTATGGGGAACTCTGCAAAATTGAGCGTTGGCAACTTCTTAGTGAGGCTATGCAGAACAACTAGACAAGACTCTTTCAGCGTTTAGTTAACAGCACTGCTACTAGGCAAGTATTAGTTGTGGGGGTATCTTGCGAAAGTTTGGTGGCACATATAAAGGTGATTGATTTAAGCCAACACAGATGGATCTATAAAGGGAAGACTCAGGAATACTAGGATATATACTACATATATTATTTCTGTGTATGATTAGAACAGGTATTATACCGAATACGTGGAGAAACAATATACTTGTCCCAGTATTCAAGTGGGGGACTCGTTCTTCCCCAGCAGGTTACAGGATCCTAACAATGTTTGACACACCAGCCAAGACATTTGTTGAAAGAAAGAATAGAGTGGACAAATAGCAAACAGATCATACCCCTAAATCAGACTGGTTTTAGATGTGGCCAATCTACCTTAACTATCTTATGGCACTAGCAACCTTGGTCGAAATTGGGGATAAATAGATATAAAAAAATGATGTATGTCAATTTCGTGGACTTATGTGCCACCTTTGTGACTGTTAATAGGCAGGGGTTTTGACTATTAAAGATGATAGTCGCCTCAATGAAGACAGCACAGTGAGGATAAGGTATATCTTGGACAGAAAATTGACTGAGGAAGTGTCAACTTGTACTGAGCTTAAACAGGGATGTGTTCTAGTTCCCACCCTATTTAATGTATTCTTAGCAGATATACAGGCTGTATTTGGTGGTGTTACTCCTGGAAACTACCCCTGCAGGAATAAAAAAACAGCTTGACCTAGCCTATTATTCTGGGGAAAAACAATTGGTAATTAATACCACAAAAAAACTAAATTGTCCATTTAGGTTTAGATTTAAAATGCATCAGTGAACAACTGCAGATTAAGCCCTTAAGCTGTATTTGACAAGAAATTGGTGAAGTGAGGATCTTGGTTGTTACCGTGAAGTGCTTAGGGATCTAATCAGTTGTGAAGGTGCATTTAATCTTCCCTGGGTAGCTTTTGCTTCCACTCTGTAGTTACTGAAGTTGGGCAGTCTATGTTCTGTACGACGGAACATGCAAGAGAATGCCTCGGACCTCATTAAGGAGGCATACTGGGATTATGTGTCTACCCAATAACTTCCAGATTGCTTATATTTGGCGGGTTGGAATCTTTTGTCAAACAACACTGTCATGAAAAGTATGTAACGCCATTGAGCCATCTTTTGGGAATTCTCCCTATATAAAACTGAGATTTAACACTCTTCTGCTGACCCCGCTTACTAATGATTGGTACAAGATGGGAAATGTATGTTTCGCACTGATGCAATCAAATCAGTACAACACTTTATGTTTACATGTTCAGGCTATTCTCAGATCTGTGGAGGGAAACTTAATGTGTGGGTTATCCTAATGTAAGTGTCAGCCCTTTCCAAATCTGAGACTATGTGTTGTCGATTTACAAGTCATTGTGCTGTTTAATTTTGAGCCTGTGTCCTGTCCACATTGTAAAATGTGCACAATTCAATCCTGCTCTTGTGTGCTGTACACATCTGAGCCTGTGTGTTCCCTAATCCTGAGTGGGTGCAATTCTGAGTCTGTGTGATGCACAATTCCAAGATTTTGTGCTGTCTAGTTCTGAGCCTGTGCCCTGTCCGAATTTGAGCCTGTACATGTTTCAATATTGAGCCTGTGTGCTTTATACACCTAATCCTGTGTATTCCTCAATCCTGCACATGTGCCCTACCCAGTTCCGAGCCTCTGTGTAGCACAAATCTTTGCCTGTGTGTTATATAATTATGAGACAGCCTGCTGGCCAAATCTGCACCTGTGTGCTGCCAAAACTCTGAGCCTGTGTGCTACCCAAATTGTAGCCTACACACTGCCCAATTCTGAACTTGCATGTTGCCCCAGTTGAGCATGTGGGCTAGACAACTATGAAATCAATTGTTGTCCCTAGTGTACTCCCTTATCTAGTCGCTGATTATTCATGTGAAATTTATTTTCCTATTTTCCTAATACTCATGCGTGTTGTCTTACCTGTCTATGAAAGGTATGGCCTACATGGCCAACCATAATTTGTGCTTGAATAATGATAAGACGGAGCACCTTATTGTAGACTCTCTGCACCGGTTCAAACACCTTGTCCCAGCCTTCGCCTCTTTCTCCATTAATGGCAACATCACCCTGGTATCTAGTCATGTGAAAACTCTGGGGTTTACCTAGACTCTAAACTTAGCATGCAAACACACGTTAAAGCCATTATCCACTCCGCAGCTTACTCAACAAAACTTATCAACCTGAGCAGAACATTTCTGTCCTCAGACAATTGCCTCACTTTATAAAGAGCCATCATTGGTATTAAACTGGACTATTGCAATGCAGTTCTTGCAGGAACCTCAACTAAAAACATTACCAAATTAGAACTTAACCAGAACAATGCCCTTTGGGCAGTTTGGGGTATGAAACTTTCTGACCATATCTCATTAGTGAGATGAGAGGCCCATTGACTACCAATTAAAGCCTGTATTGAATTTAAAATCTTATCAGTTGCTCACCGATACATCCACAACACTGCACCTACCTACCTTAACCAGTGCATCGCCAAAGGGCCCAAACCTCTGTGCCTACTCTTCCACGTTTCCGGTAACACCAAGATTCACCAGAAAAAGAGCTAGTGGAATTAGCTTCACCGTCCTAGCGCCTTCTGTCTGGAATACCCGGCCACCTTAGCCCTCCTATTTGAACTTGCGAAAAAAACTGAAAACTACTTTTCAACAAATATGCCTAACTACCTTCTTATACAAAACTGCATTGACTGTACTGTATTCTCCAGGACTGTATTGACAGTACTGTAATCTAATCTAGTGCTGTGATACTTCCAGGTCTGGGCCTCATCAACAAATACATAAATGAATAAATGTTGCTGTAAACTATAATGTGCTAGACATGAATGGTGCACATAATACATGACTGCAGGCCATTATCTTTGCTGGTCATGGTCATCCTCTGACCATTATCTGCAGATGAAGACTACAGGTTGTGTTCAGTGTAACTGAATAGAGCATACCCTGCATTGGCTTCCGGCTATGCACTGTGTGTACCCTGAAATTGATATTGATTATGTTAATTGTAATGTCATCATTAATATGATTGATTAGTTCATTTTTAAAGGTGTTAGTGAAATGGATCCCAGCTAAAATGTGGACTGATGGAACTTATTACCTGCACTATAATAACATTGTTACTAACAATGGTTGGCAACACTAGTAATGAGTGTACACAAATGTTTTTTTTTCTTGTCATCATATCAGCAGCATGCCAGCATACTTTGTTTTTACAGGAAACCTACTTTTTATTAAACTACCTGTTGACATAACCAGCACAATAAAACATTCAGCATGAATGATATCTGGACTATGTTACAATATTTTAATTAGGGACATGTCCAGGGACGTCATTTCAACAAAATGGCTGGGATAGCGGAAGTGACATCACATGCTCTTCGACCCTGTGAGATCAAAGGAAGTGAGATCATATGACCACTGCTCCTTGTGCATCACAAGAAATGACATTGTATGGCCACTTGCCCTAAGGACATCACAGACATTACATGACATTTGACACTGATGACATCACTGAAGTTAAAGGTTGTGTACTAGTAGCTAATGATCGTTGGGTAGTGGAGGTGCACTCACTTTCTTTACTTTTAACTAGTTTGAGGGCTTAGTTACGTAAAATAGATGACTGGCTTTCAGGTGCTCCCTGTAGGTGCTCTGCTACCAGAACCAGAGAAAAGCTAAAAGGAAGATGTCCCTCGAAAGACAACAGGGGGCAAGCAGGGGCACACTAATTACAATACAATTGTAAAAAAGCAATGCATTCAAGTCATTTAGTTTCAATTGTTCCTAAATTATTTTTATATAGATGTATAAACAAATTAAATTAACACACAAACATATTTCTGTGTGGTTTCACATCACACCATAACATTGGTATATATATATATATGTTTTGGTAGATTTCACATATATTTCAGAAAGTCTGTGTCACATTGTGTAAATATGATTCATATTACATTTCCATATGTATCATAATCACACGTCCTTGTGAGTATTTTTTGGGATTGTCGAGATATCTTTTGGCAACTGATTACACTCAGGACTGTTCTCCGAGTTGCACCTCCTATCCTTCCACTACACGTTACGGGCCGTCCTAGCCCTTCCTCAGGTTTAGATATCAGGCCTTTTTAATATGTTTTCTAAGAATAAATAAAAGAAAGAAATGTTTAATATTGTTTAAGATGGTGCTCTTGCATAAATGATCATTCTAACAAAGTCTGTTACCAGTAACATAGTTTTAAATATCGTGAGCTCTTGGACACTAACCTGAGGATTAGTATGGCGCCTGGTGTTGTGGTTTTTCTTAATAATCAGAGAAATTCCATAACTGTTGGTAAAATTACATTACATTACTGTGATGTTGTGGTAAAACAAGTGGGTCTCCAGAGGGACAAAGGTGCTGTTTAAGGCGCTGGGTCCCTCTGTGAGACCCTGATACTTCAGTTTGTATTGTATGCTTGGTTTGCTATTTAATGCTCACTCACCCAATAGTTTTCCTTGTGTGCGTGATACATATTGTTCTCTTGGGCGGATTCGGTCAGCTGCAGCTTACTCTATATCTGAAAAAAATCAGACCACATAATGTGTATTAATAAATTGCTGACTCCGATCCTCCAGTATTCTTAATTCATAATATACGATGCATGTGGTTAGTTGTAAACTCATCCTACAGTCAACCGTGGGACGTGTAACTCATCTTCTGGTTGCTGGGCTTTGTTGGCAGAGAGACAGGGTCTCCTCCAGTAACGTGTGGTGACTCAGCGGTTTGTTGTGTGTAATACGATCTGCTCGGCAAAGATTACCTATGTATGAACGAACGGTTCTTAGTAAGTGTTATGACTTTAGAGCGTATAACCAATGCAATCTATTTAGTAACTAAGGCAGTCACATACCTCAGATGTTCTTAGATGCTGAAAGCTCTGTCCATTGAGCGCGTGTGTTAGGCTCACTCATACCAAGCATCGGGTCGTAGCTAAGCAACCCCGTTGCCAGTGCATTCTTATAGAATGATGCTAGTTAACCTAAGGGCATAGTGCAGGCGCCCTCTTGGGTATGTTCCATTTTGCACAAAGTTAGAAGTTATGATGGCTTCCACATCTTTATACAAAAGATCACTGGTTAGAAATTTTACCAATTTACAGTCTACTGATCTAGTTAAATATGCCATTTTTTAAATTTGGATCATTGACTACAAATAAAGCAGAAACAGTAGCTTTTTCTCAAAAAGAAGCTGCTAGGCTACTGAAATTGATTAAAAGTATGGACCAAGATCTGAGCTCGACAGCAAAACCTGAAGAATTGCTATACCAACTTGAAAGATTAATAAGAAGAGAAGTAAGTCAGAAATTACATGCAACAACTCTGTCACAATATTATAAGTCCCAACGGATTCCACGATGATTAAGAATAGATTTAGAACCAACTCTTTGTAAGGAGAATCCAGAGTTTGTTAAAAGGTGGTTGCTTATATTAAATAAATGCTCATTGGATCTTATTATCCTAACTGTTGAAGAACTATAAAAATCCCTCACATCAATTGAAGTTCTGTCATCCCTCATTACTAAAGAAGAACTATTGCTACTGCATGAAGAGATTAATACTAAACTCAATGATTATAAGAAGGAAATTGAATCCAGGAAGATAAGGACATTCAGAAGGGACACTTTAGACTATAAACTAGATATAGCTTGTACTTGGAAGGAATACTACATGCAGAAAGACAATATAAGAGGTG
Source organism: Ambystoma mexicanum (assembly GCF_040938575.1). NCBI lineage: Eukaryota > Metazoa > Chordata > Amphibia > Caudata > Ambystomatidae > Ambystoma > Ambystoma mexicanum. Next base: position 1,048,414,407 of record NC_090924.1, read on the forward strand.
GAAGACCAATATTCAATAAAAACAACAAAAAAAAACACTGAATCAAACACCACTTTCATCAGAAGCCTCAAGTCGAGGAACTGAGAACCCAGAAACCATACCTGAAAACGAACACAAATCGAGTAGAGAGACAAGGGGTGCTAGCCAACTCCCAGCACTTTAAAATGAACAACAGGAGCGTCGACAACCACTTACTCTTTTTTTAGATTTTATCAGAGCTGACAAGGCAAAAACAAAAAATCCAACAAGGAAGGCGAATCATCTGCAAAAGAAAACCTATTGGTAAACATTTCGAGCTACAAACTCACCAAATTTGAATGTCGAAATCTACAGAAGGGGATTTCCGTCGTCCCACATTATAACAGCACCCTACTGAAGGAGAAGATAGACTTCTTCAAACTAACAGGCAAGATGAAATTAAAACTCTTCTTTGACTCTATAGAACTGCCGGAGAACAGACACTCAACAGATCGTCTAGAGATGAAACCTAAAAGCACATTTTCACCACCAGTCCAAAACTCTGTTTTAGACACATTCCAAAAATTCGTTTTGAAAGACATGCAGAAAACCAAATTTCAAAACAGATCACGGACTAACCTTCCTCAAAGGGAAAAACAAGCCTTGGAAAATCTGTGGCAGAATCCCAAAATAATCTTCAAACTGGCCGATAAAGGGGGAGCTCTATTGATCCTTGATACCATCCTTGATACTAGGGGTGTCAAGGTATTAGTTTTATGGCGGTACGATAACCTTCTTGCCAAATGACGGTATATCATGGTTATCGCGGTATAGCAGGTGGAGTTAATTAATCTTAAAAAATATTTTCGGAAAAAGGTAATAAATTGTCAGATTTATCATCACAAACAAAATCAGGCATCCAGGGCCAGAATTGGGCTTTTCAACATACTTTCCACTGAAATGCCACCCCTCGCTTGCACCAAATAACACAGACACACGTGTGTAGAGGAGAGGTTAGGGGGAGAGCCCTGCTGCGACTGGCAATGCAAACTTAATAGCTTTTCTTAAGTGGTCATTTTGGCTTTCAACTCCCCCACTGGCTACTGGTGAAGATGAACATATTGCCATATTGATAATCTGCATGCCACAGATCAATGGAGTCTGATGGTAGTATGTGCTTGTGCGCATACACACACTTGCACACGCACTCTCTCTTTACGTTACAGCCTTTAGTTTACTTGCGGGCCAAAAGGTGTTCAGTAATCACAGACATGTTATCCTTTGGTATGGCAGCAGGGAATACCCGCAGAGATGAGTTAATTTCGCGGTGTGACTTATGTATAAATTCAATGATAGAACCAGGGAAATCCCCCATTGTCATATGTTTAGAAAACATTATCCATTATAAATGTATAAACCCCAAAGCCAAAAACCCAAAGTAAATCCTTTTCCTTCTTGGCACTATATTTATTCTTCCTATTGGTAACATACTGATTTTGTGTCAGGCATGTGTGGTTTACGGAATGGCATTAAAAACTGCTCCAACTGAAACTACTTGTACCAAAAAAAAGAACTTTTTTTTTTTACATTGCCTTTTTTCATTTGAACTTCTTTAATTTACCATTAAGTCAATGCTTTTTAGTTAACTTACAAATACACAGGCAGGATTTTCCTGCTGTATCAAGGTAGCATTTTGAAACATGTCTCTGCACATATTTAGCCTATCATGCAGGAATCTAAGGCGGCTGCAGAATTGGTTTTTCATGCCGCTCACTCGTTGATCGCCTTGAATGAAAGAGTGACTAATGGAAGTGTTATAATGCACATTTTGAGCAATGAGCTTGCTGCTCAGTCACATGTCATCGATTTGAAATTTGGCCTCGACTTGCATTTTTTTTTTAACCACATGGCATGGGCATCATGACCCCTCACTGCGACAAAAAGTTTGTTTTGACAACTCTTTATCCCATTAAAGGGAGAAAAGTCACTCATGTGCGGTCTGAAAGCCCATGTCATTGTGTTACTTTTGTCAAAATGTCATAGCCAACACAGACACACCAAAGGTTTGCATACTGATCTAATACTATAGCTTGTTTACCATCTGCCTGGTGTATTATGAAGGTCTGATGTCGGAGTCACCACTGACCATGTAATCCTAAAGGGACAGCGCTCAGTGGGTGCTGTTGATTTCTTTCTTGATTCTTGCAATACATGTTCATTTGCCTTCTTAAAGAGAGGGGCAAAAAAAAAAAAACTTTGAATATGACAAAGTTAAAATGCATATCGGCAGAAATATGGCCTAGACCACCACCTCACCACAGCCCCTTCGTTACCGTTTTCCCCAGGTCTAAGTGCATTACGACCCTTGTGATGCGAGTTCAGAGGGAGGAATGCTTTCATGGCTGGTGTCACAAATTGGGAATAGACCTTATGATATGATATGATAAGGCATTTGTAACGCGCCTATACACAAGTGTTTCAAGGCGCGACGAGGCAGGGAGGGGGGAACAAGGGGAAGACAGACAACGATCCTACTAGGCCAGGTGTCATTCAGACCGCGCAAGTGCAGGGGTAGGGGGAAGGGGAAAAGTGCAAGGGGAAGGGGGAGTGCAGTACAAATAAGTAGAATAGAAATAAAATAATAAATAAATAGGGCCAGCTGGTGGCAAGTGCAAGTTAAGTGCAGACAAGTGCTGGGGGGGGGTGGCTGTAGTGATACAGAGACAGTCCCGCAGTGCAGGGGTTGCCAGGGAGGCAGTGCAAGTGAAGAGTGACTGGGCCCAGGACCCAGGTCGGTGAGAGTGGCCCAGTTGCAGAATCAGTGCAGTATTGGTGAAGAATTTAGCAGGGGAGAGGGAGAGAGAAAAAAGAAGTGAAGAGGAAGGTTTTGAGGTGCTTCCGGAACCGGAGATGGTTCTCCTCAAGTTTCAGGGAGGCAGGAAGGCTGTTCCAGAGGGAGGCCCCTGCCGCGGAGAGAGTTCTACCCCCAGCTCGTTGCTTCGAGAAGCGGCTGACCCGGAGGGAGTTGGAGACGGATGAGCGTAGGGCTCGGGAAGGAAGATATTTAGGAAGAGAGAGTTGAAGGTATTTAGGCCCCAGGCCCCAGAAGGCCTTGTGGACAATGCAGAGGGTTTTGAACTTAATCCTCGCAGCCGCTGGGAGCCAGTGTAGAGATTTCAGTCCTGGAGAGATACGGTCCCTGGGCTTGAGGCCAAGGACAAGTCTCGCAGTTCTGTTCTGGATGAGTTGCAGAGGGCGGAGAGTGGAGGCAGGCAGATTAAGATAGAGGCTGTTACAGTAGTCAAGCTTCGAGAGAACCAGGGCTCGGGAGACAGTGAGCTTCTGGGGGAAGGAGAGGAAGGGAAGAATACCTCTGAGGAGGTGCAGCTGGTAATGTGACTTCTTAGAGACGTCAGATATATGAGGAGAGAAGGAGAGTGTGGAGTCGAAGATTACCCCGAGGTTTTTTGCCTTGCAGGTAGGAGCAGGAAGAGGGCCAAGAGAGGCCGGCCAGAGAGCTGCAGGGAAGGAGGGAGTGGGTGTGCCGATGAGTAGGATCTCAGTCTTACTAGCATTAAGGCAGAGGTCATTGGCAGCACACCATTCCTGGATAGCAGACAGACAGTCAGAGATGAGGGAGGGAGAGAAGGAGGCCGAGGGTAGCCTGAAAATGAGCTGGGTATCGTCCGCATAGCACTGAAAGTTGGGGCAGAGGGCGGCGATGAGGTGGGCAAGGAGTGCCAGATACTGGTTGAACAGCCAGGGAGAGAGATTAGATCCCTGGGGAACGCCACAGGTGGAGAAAAAGATGTCAGAGAGGAAGGACCCAAGTTGGACCTGGGAGGGTCAATTGGAAAGGAAAGAGGTCAGCCACGCCAGAGCCTGACCAGTGATACCCAGGTTATCACGGAGACGGTTGAGCAGGATGGCATGGTTGACAGTGTCAAAGGCAGAAGAGAGATCGAGCAGAATGAGAACACAAGGAGTGTTGGAGTCGAGGTTCAAGAGCAGGTCCTCACGGATGTTCAGGAGAGCAGTTTCCGTGCTTCTGGCCGCTCTGAAGCCAGATTGATGGTCATGGAGACTATCAACAGCTTCAGCATTGAGGTTAAGCTGGGAGATGGCCAGTTTCTCCAGGAGCTTGCCCAGGAAGGGAGTGATGAAGATTGGGCGATAGTTAGCCGGACAGGAGGAGGTCGGCAGAGGGTTTCTTAAGGAGAGGGTGCACAAGGGAGTGCTTGAGGGGGGGATGGGAAGACTCCAGAGGCGAAGGAGTGGTTGCAAAAGTCAGCCAGGGCAGGAGCCAGGGAGTCGATGTGGTCCTTGATAGTTTTGGAGGAACAGGGGTGAATCTGTTTAGACGAGACTTTCATAGATCGGACTTGTCTGGAAACCTCGTCAGCAGAAAAAAGGGGAAAGGCAGAGAAGGAGGGAGGAGGGGTGGCTGCAGAAGGGCCAGAGGAAGAGCAGGGAAGAGAGGGGGGGAGGTGATAGGAGGAGAGTGAGGACAGGATGTCCTGAGTTTTAGAGATGAAGTGGGAGGCCAGTGCAGTGCAGAGGGCCTGGGAGGGGACAGGAGAGGTAGAGACTGCAGCAGGGTTGGCAAGCTCCTTGCAGATTTTAAAGAGTTCAGCCGAGTTGTTAGATGCCGCAGAGATGCGGGCTTGGATAAGGGCTCTCTTCTTGGTGAGAACAGAGAGACGGTATTGCCTTTGGAGCAGGCGGCAGGCCAGTTTGTCAGAGGATGAACATGAAGCACGCCATTTCCTCTCTGCCACCCTGCACTTGCGTTTTAGGGTGAAGAGATCCGAATCATACCAGGAGTTACATTTGGCTTTGGGCTTCAGGCGGATTTTCATGACAGGGGCAAGGATATCAAGAGTATCAGATATAGCAGAGTGGAGCAAGGAGAGGGCTGTGTCAGGGTGGGAGTCAGCCGAAGGGGGAGGGGGGGGCGAGAAGGTGGCAGCGAAAGCCGCAACGGACACGCGCTTCATGGGTCGGATGACCGAGAAGGTGGGTGGCAATGATGAGGGTGGCTTTGCCTGTGGGGTAGGGAGGGTGAGGTGGGAGGATAGGAGAAAGTGATCACTCCAGGAGAGAGGAGTGGAGAGAGGGACAGAGAGGGGAAGGTCAGAAGAGATCCGAGCATCAAGAGTGTGCTCTGCAGAATGAGTAGGCCCAGATGGGAGAATAGAGAGTGAGAGAGAGTAGCAGAGGTCACGAAAGAGTCCAGTGGGGGGACAGGAGGCATCTAGCTGGATGTTGAAGTCACCAAGAAAGAGGAGTTGAGTGGTAGAGGACAGGAGTGAGGAGGAGAGGTCAGCCCACTCAGAGAGGAAGGAATTTGACCAGGTGGCCGATAGATAGTAGCCACGGTAAGGGAATGGCTAGGAGAGAGAGAGAGTCGGCAGACAAGACATTCAAAAGAGGAGTAGGTCTGTGTAGGAGTGACAGTGGCAGGAATCCACTCAGGGAAGATAAGGGCAAGAAATATTTTACCCCCATTGCTCTGGATACTTCAAATTGAATGTAGAATCTGTCCTGCCTGGTTGAGTCCAGTGCCATATGCAGAAGGCAGGTAGGTCAAGGATCAAGCAAAGCAACAACTCTAGTGCCAATGTACAAATCTACACAGAGGACAGCGGGCAGGGGAGTGGGGGGGGAGTTTATTTACTAGCAGAAAGCACTGATAGGCCCAGTGTTCACACAGTCTGCAGCAGGGTCGGACTGGGGCATAAAATTGTCTCGGGCACCAACATAAAAGTGGCCCACGGTTGCAAATGGGAATTAATTCCTTTTGGAACCCTGTTTGAATAGTACCCAAAGGGGGAGATTTTTGATAAAATGTGATGCAAATTGTACATTTAAAAGAATATTTATTCAGCAATGGTGGTCAAAACTATTAGCCGCATAGTGAAGTCACTCATCAAACTGGCCCACTTTGGCCAAAAATGTGCTCCACTCTGACCCAAAAAACTGGCCCACGCAAGCATTTCATGTTTTTGGTTCGGCCATGGCCCTATTGCCCTAAAGGCCAGTCCATGCCTGGTCTACAGGGCTAAAGTTGTTTGTGGATATGCATCAGAAGGGCATTCAGTTAATTTCCCCCCTTTGAATTCTGGGATGTGTATTCCCCATCTATCAAATTGGTGGGTAAACTACAAATCCCAGAATTCTAAGCTAATACAGAACTGGATGGCTATCCGATCCATGACCATGAGAAACTTGAATCTAAACCTTGGGGAGAGTAATTCGATATGCATTACTTTACTGACCGTCTTTTTTTTTTACAATTTGCACAGCCAGAGCAAGAGCTGTTACAATGTCTGTTTGCTCAGTGCAGTAGGTCCTTAACTTACAGAACTAATGGCACATGATGCAGGGCCCGGCTGAATCAATACATTTCTGCTCCTGCTGGCTGAGTGGTTGCTAAGCAAAGTGCTGCTAGCTCCACTGTTTTGAAAGTCACTGAACATTTTATTACATTTGTTAATATACGAACAAAAGGAAAAATAAAATGCTCATTTTCAGTTCAGGCCCTCAGCTCACCCTTGTGATGTCCCTCTTGCTAATTGTAAATTGAAAATCGGGACAGTCACCATAGAAGATCTGACCTGTAGCACGGAGCAGCAGGTCTGTGTGAAAACTTTTAAAATCTGTATGCTGCCTTTCAAATAAATAATGCCTGAAACAAAATAACTTTGTTCTATTTTGCCCATGAAATCCAGGTCTGGCTGAGTCTATGAACTGGAGTCTCCGGTATGCTTATAGAGCCAGTCAGCTCATTGTTACCAACTATGCATGGGGAACACAAAGGTTCAGGCAGGGCAGCTTTCAACGCAATTTGCGAAAAATCGGCTGATCTTTGACCCGACTCTACTGATCACAGAGAAAGAGCAGTCACAGCAGCAAAGCTGCATTTACTAATGTGGCCTCACTTTCCCTATGCTCTTGTCTGCCAAACAAGTCCCCCTTGGCAGACGGCACATCCAACAGTGCAAGACCAAAACTATGCAGCATTTGCTTACTGCAGCCTTTCCAAATCAGATTGAAAAGCACACTTAACGGTATAAACGGTATACCGGTATAAACAACTCGATGGTTATTATTGTTCAATTAAGTTGTTCACGGTATCTTTAACGGTATACCGTTATACCGTTACATCCCTACTTGATACCATCAAGTATAAAGCCGAAGTAGAAAGACAACTGAGTGATCAAGATACTTATCTTGAGATTTTCAACGACTCTACAGAGTAAGTTCGAGAAATCATCAAGAAGGTATTAGATGAAGCAGAATCAGATGAAATCAATCATCACTCATAAGACTAAGGACTAAGGCATTTCTGACTTATCTTTATCCTATGATGCCAGTCATATACATACTGCTGAAGATCCACAAAAACCTACGGACCAACCTATTATAGCAGCAAACAACAGTCTTTTAGAGCCCCTTGCCCAATACATCAACAAGGTGATTCAACCATTGACACACAAATCTGCAACATACATGAAGGACACTGATCACTTTTTAAGAAGACTTGACAATATAACATTTGATGTAAACACAGGTATTTTATTTACAATGGACATTACTAGTCTATATACTAACATCACCCACCATGTAGGACTCAAAGGGCCTCATTACACGGAAGGCGGTAATGGTTAACGGCCACCGTTAATGGTAACGGTGACCGTTAACCATTACCGCCTTACTACGAGGTCCCTTAGCGGGTTGGTGCTTTAACGCCTGCTTTTTGCAGGCGTTAAAAACCAACCCGCTAAGGGACCTCGGAGCTAATAACGGCACCGCAAAATTGCGGTGCCGTAATTAGCGCCTTCCCCATTCCCATAGAGCCCTATGGGGCAGAAATGGGAATGGGGAAGGGCAATGGCGGAAGGGGGATTTACCGCCCCACCAACCTTGGAATGGGGCGGTAAATCCCCTTTCCGCCAAGGCGGTGCCGGTATTTTACCGGCATGAGCCATGGCGCTAATAGCGCCATGGCTCACCGCCTTCCGTGTAATGAGGGACAAAGCGATGGAATCGATGCTACTGAGCACTGAAGAAGCAGTAAAATGAGATTGATTACTGATCTTAAAACTTTTAAGCATTGTATTTAATAATAATTTCTTTGCATTTGAAGACTGTTACTTTGTACAAATATCTGGAACCTCAATGTGGGCAGTGATGGCTGCAGGCTATGCTAATGTGTACATGGCATACTTGGAGGAGACACAAGTGATCAGAAATCCAAGAAGGGAAAACAAATTGAAGTGTATAGTGAGGTATATTGATGACCTATTTGGGGTCTGGAAAGGCACCGAAGATGAAATCAGGGAATGAGTAAGACTGATAGAATTCCTAAATGTTTTGGTTTATGTTAAAGCTAACAAGCTGGAGACAACAATCTTTACTCAATCTACAGATGGGAACAGCTTGCTCCTGGCGTTAGGCTTTCATCCTAAAAAAACCATAGAGAGCATCCCACTTAATCAGATCCTGAGATACAGGAGAATTATATCAGAAGTAGAGGAATATGAGACCAAAGTCACCAAACTTAGCAACACATTTCTAAAAGGAAGATACAATATGGATATGGTATCACAACATGGCACCACAGTAAAGAAAATGCCGAGAACCGAGCCCCTGAAACCAAAAGAAAAAAATGTCAGAAGTGATTTAGTATATGTCACAACCCATTCAAAACAAAATAGTAGAGTGAAGAAAATAGTAAAGAAAAATTGTAAAATGTTGTCCTTAGATACAACACTAGCAAGCCTATTTCCCATTAGACTTCAGTCACAAAAGATTAAAAAAGAAAACATTCAGGGGGACCATCCCATGTAACAAATGCAATTGCCATAACAACTAAATTCAGGGTAACTACATCTATCATCCGCATAAGGGACATACGATTTCACTGATGCATACACTTTTGACACAGAAAACCTAATATATGGAATCAAGTGCCCATGTGCGCTATATTATGTAGGATTTACAGGAAGAAAAGTGAAAGTAAGATGGGGAGAACACAAGTCAAACATCTGAAATCTGTCAGCAAAGTCACCATTAGCCCAACACTTCAATGAATAAAAATACACAATTGCTCAAATTAAGTTTGTGATTTTGCAACATGTGACATTACCAAGGAGAGGGGGCAACTTGAATAAGTTGCTCCAACAAAGGGAAACGTATTGGATAGAAAAGCTTGACACAATGGGGGTCATTCCGAGTTTGGAGGTAAGGGGAAAATGATGCCGGTAAAGGATTACCGGCATCACTTACCGTTACAGGCTTTTCTGACCAGCCAGACCACTATTAGTGGCATCGTAAAGTACGGTGCCTCTAATAGCGGCATGGGCACAGGAACGCGGGCCATCATGCCGGCAATAGCGGCATGCCGTAAACGGGAGGAGATCACAAGTGAAGCGGACATGCAAATACCAGCATCATGAAGGTGTTAAAAGTGGTTCCGGCATCCCGTAAATCCCGGCATCTCTGACCTACCATAAAATGCCATGTGCAGTGTTCCCAACTGCCACAGGTGCACACAGTCAGCAAAGGTGGAGGCAATGGAGTCTGGCCCAGTACAAAAGGAGCACACCCACACACCACACCCCCTCCCACACCAAGATGATTCCAATAGTAGTAGCATTACTGGAGCTGGAGGACATGCTTGCATTGCCACAACAGCAACAACAACAACAACAGCGGGCACCACAGAGGAGATGCAGGAGAAGGAGGGTGAGACAGGCCCAGCATGCCCCACCAGTGCAGCCACTGTTACCAGGCAGGAAGCCCCAAATCCCTCGCATCAGAGCCAGTCCTTTCAACCTAACCCCTGAGCAAATCCACACCCTGTACCGTTTGGACCGGGACACCATCACCACCATTGTGGACATTATACACGACGACATTGTCAGCCTCATTGAAATACGCACCGCCATCCCCCCTCTACTGCAGGTAGTGTCTGTGCTCCACTTCCTTGCCACAGGCACCTACCAGCACACAGTGGGGCACATGCATGGCATATCACAACCCTTATTTTCTCAGATTCTGAACCAAGTGCTGGATGCCCTCCTCAAGCACACAAGGGACAACAGATCGCTACCACGGACTCCCCAGGAGATTTTTGATACAAAAGTTGGCTTCCATGCACTGGCAGGCATGCCAAATTGTGTAGGTGCCCGCGACTGCACGCACGTGGAGTTGGTGGTCCGCATGCCATGGAGGTGGTGTACCGCAGCCGCAAGCAATACCACTCCATCAATGTGCAGATGGTATGCGACGCCAGCAAGATCATCACACATTGTTGTGATCGATATCCCGGATCAACTCATGACTCTATGGTCCTGCGGAACTCCACGCTACCACGCTTCATGGAGCGACATGCTGGATGACGTGCCTGGCTGCTTGGTAAGTTGCATGACTGGCACATGGCATTGAAACTGGGGGAGAGATGCACCCACCACCATGCTGCCAATGTTGATGTGACTGCATGATGTGCACATCACAGAACACTGTGCCCTAAAGCATCACAAACGCTACATGACACCCAAATCGCATAGGAATGAAGTAAGGTCAACACCAACAGTAAACCACCCCATATCCCACAACACGTGCACCACTCATCAGCGGCGCTCATCCCCCGTAATGCCATCCAGCACCATGCAGTGCATATGCACTATGTTCCTGTCTCCTACAAATCACCACACAGGAGACAAACATCCCTGGGAATGCATTGAACTGAACCAACTAGGGAATCCACTTGCTGTCACAGGGCCGCCACACCCACAGGAGTGCTGCATTTCACCATTGGAATAATCAGTGCTGATTGCCTAATATTGCACAGACTACTGCCAAAGCTCCCACTAAGTAAATCTCACAGAACACAACACATCACAAATTTGACGCGAACACAGCTATATGCGTACATGATGCTTGTGCAACAAGACGTCAGTGCACACCATGTATCATCTTGAAGATGCAACCCACACTATTAGTCCATGGCACAGGACACACTGAGGGACTGAAAATGGCGTAAATACATCCAGGGACATGTGCATGTGGCCAACGATAATCTGCAGGCATGTGTGACTAGTACAGCTATCCATCATGAATCGACTAACATTTACCTTTTATTGCCTCTCATGCAGGTGATAGTGGCTATCCCTTGAAGCCGTGGCTCCTCACCCCTGTCTGAAACCCACAGAACAGGCACGAGGAGGACTGCAATCATTCCCATACCCGTACCCGTGTGGTCATCGAGCAGACCTTTGGCCTGTTGAAGGCACAATTTCGCTGCCTTAGCCGGTCGGGTGGGGCACTCCTCTACAGGCATGAGAAGGTGGCCAAGATCATCATGGCATGTGTCATGCTGCACAATATGTGTATCCGCCGGAATGTGCCCATGCCCCCTGACATTGAACTGCTACCACCTGGTGACGATGAAGGGGATAAAGAAGATGTGGCTGGACATCATTGCGGTGCCGATGCACAGGAGGGACATGTTGTGTGCCAGTCATTGATTGCACAATATTACTGACACACATGGCAGCAGAGGGTGACATGATAGTTGGACAGAGGGCACTGGGTGTGGGGGTACATGTACACTATGCACTGTATATGAATAAATGACACATGCACAATGATGAATGTCAACTCAGGTCTTGCTTTTCACACAACGGGTGTATTAAATATAACAATGATAACGAAAGTGTAAAAACCCTCCACCACCCTCACCCCCTCCCGCTCCCCCACACACCCTCACTCCCCTCCCCCACAACTCCTCCACACACCCTCACCCCCCTCCCCCATAACTCCCCCACACAAGTCGCATCAAGTCTCCAATGCCTACATGTGGCTGCCCTGACTTTCAATTCGCACTCCCTGGTCCAGGTGGCGGCATGTCTTGCTGGCGCAGGGTACGTGCTGACCTGCGGAGTGGGCTCATCTGGGTCGAACTAGATGACGACGGTGTGGCCGCCTGCTGGGATTGGGTAGCCAGATGCCCTGCCTCCATGGCTATGCGGCCTTAGACCTGGCGGAGGGCCGAGACCTACTCGCAGAGGCGGCTGTTGTTATCTGCAAAGATTTTGGCCATGGAGGCAGTGTTCTCCATGATGGACCTGCCTAGAGAGGCGCAGTTCTCACGCCACTCCTGTCTGGCCAGTGTGTTGTCCTCAACAAACTTCCGCACAAGGGCAGTCAGCTGTTCTGACCGCTGCAGCCCTGCGGGTGCACCTGTGGAGGTTGATGGTCCCTGGCTGTCCTGCTCAGCCTGCTCAGCCTCTGTACTCATCAAAATGGGACTGAAGTGCTCTTCCATTAGCTCCTGACCTGACTGCTCGGGGGTGGTGGCGTGGTCAGTTTTGAGGGATGATATTTGGGGAGATGCCGGTGGACTGGGCGTGCGGACCACTTCCGATGCATCGTCCTCAATGGGCACCCATATGTCATCGTGTGGGTCCTCCACAGCCATGGGTGCTGTGGCTACCACCTCCCCAGCCAAACTGGACTCCTCAGAATGTGGTGTCTCGCCTGATTCCTCAGGATGGCCAATGGGTGGTGGTGCTTCGGCCTCTATGGCCCTTGGCGGCACTGGTGTACTGGCAACCTGGGTTGTCTTGCCTGTTGGTGCACGGTGGCCCCTGGGTTGTCCCCTTGAGGTTGAAGGGCAGTTGGCGTCATCCCAGGACCTCTTCCGGGGTGTGGTCTTTGCGGGGGTTGCGTCCTGCCCTTCGCTGTCATGGTCAGAGCTTGTGGGGGTCGAAGAGAGGGACGGCATGAGTGATTTTTTGATAGGCATCATACATACATTTGGACAATTGATCATCCACACAATTGGGGGTTATAGGCATTTGTGTTTGGATGAGCACGTTGTTTGATACATGGATGGGTTATGCAGGCATACGTCAGCGTCACTCATGTTGGCCAAGAGCTATGCTATCTGACATGCGTATTATTTAGGGCCTGCACGCTGTGTAACTCATGGCATTTACATCTTTGTGTGGTATGTGTCAGGTACGGCATTGCCTTGCAGCAGGAATCTGCATGTGTCTGTGATGCGTCTGCCTACTTTACTGGGAGTGTGTGTGTGTTGGACCATGGCTTGACTCTTTGGACTGAAATATTGGTTGACTTTGATCAGACTCGGAATTACAGTGTTACACTCACCTCCGTCCGATGTTGCGGCGCCACACTCCATCTCACCAACACCTTCTATTCCCTCCATTCCGATCATGCTGGTGCAGATGGCCTTCCATGGGGTCAGCTTGATGGGTGAGCTGGGACCTCCTCCATTGCATGGCTCCTGTTCACTAAAAGTATATTTCTAAATCTGAGTCGCAGGTCGTCCCAGCGCTTACGGCAGTCTTTGGTGGTGCGTGTGGTGTTTCCAACAGCACTGATTTTCTGAGCAACAAGTGCCCAGATCTCCTTTTTTTTCAGGATTGCCTCCCTCTTCATGTTGTTGGAAAAGACTATCTCAGCATGCTCCTGCAGTGTCCCGACCAGCATCTCCAGCTCATCCTCATTAAATCTCACCTTGTGCAGGCGGCAGCTCCCTTCTTAAGGGCCTTGGGCATAGTGGTGTGATTGGAGAATGTTTTCTGAAGAACAGCAGAGTCCCACGGGTCCTGTGTGGTGAGGGTGGCAATGGATTGTGTTTTCAAAGATGGCCACCATGCTCCTTCCCGTTCCTGTGCGATGACGCTACTTTGGGTTGCGCTTATTAGCGGTGACCGTTATTCGCAATCACCACTAATAATGGTCACCGCTAATGCCGCACTGGGCCTGGCAGGTAGTGCTAACTACGCTATGCATGATGCCGCTAAGAGGATTTTTCGTGCCTTTAACGGCATGGCGGTACGGACCTTACCGGCATGGCGCAAAGCTCGTGCCCGCAAAGTCATAATAGTCCTCTATTAGCGGACTAATGACTGCCCGGACACGCTATTTACGCCATGCAGGTAAGGACCGTTACTTACCTCCAAACTCCGAATGACCCCCAATGTATCCTTAGGGAATGAATATTGATTGGGACTTGAATTGTTACCTTTGAAGTGTTATCTGTGACATGTGCTCTGAATATAATGATTTTTGACATCTGAATACATATTCAACATTGAAAATGCTCGGTCTGCATAAATATGCTGAGAGATTAATGTTGTGATATTATGGACTATGTGGAAAAATGAACAATAATTCTCTAAGGTAAGATATTTGTACAACCTATTGACAGATAACAACCACTAGACTCACATTAGTCCATCTCCGATTAGAGCAGCATAATTCTGAATCTATCATCTGAAGTTAACCTGATATTGCATGACAAATAATGTAAATGGACATAGATAAACTGATTTCTGCAACCGTAGAATACAGTATTTTAACAAATGGTTATTGCTTACATTGAAGAACACACAGTTACTAAACTAGTAAAATTTCTAACCAGTCATCTTTTGTATAAAGATATGGAAGCCGACATGACTTCTAACTTTGTGCAAAAATTAACACACCCAAGATGGCGCCCATGCGACTCTCTTAGGTTAACTAGCATCACTTTGTAAGAACGCACTAGCAACAGGGTTGCTTAGCTACGACCCGATGCTTGGTGCGAGTGAGCACAACACACGCGCTCAACAGACAGAGCTTTCAGCGTCTAAGAACATCTGAGGTATGTGAATGCCTTAGTTACTAAATAGATTGCATTGGTTAAATGCAATAAAGCCATAGCACTTACTAAGTACTGTTCATTCATACATAGGTAATCTTTGCCAAGAGGATCATATTACCCACAACGAACCGCCGTGTCACCAGATGTTACTGCAGGAGACGCTGTCTCTCTGCCATAAAGTCCAGCGACCAGAAAATGAGTTGCACGTCCCACGGTTGATGGTAGGATAGGTTTACAACTAACCACATGAATTATATATTATGAAATAAGAATTTAGGAGTACTGGATTCAGCAATTTATTAATACACATCATGGGGTATCATTTTTTCAGATATAGAGTAAACTGCAGCTGACTGAATCAGCCCAAGAGAACAATATGTATCACACACACAAGGAAAACTATTAGGTGATTGAGTAGTAAATAGCAAACCAAGCGTACAATACAAACTGAAGTATCGAGGGTCTCACAGTGGGACCCAGCACCTTAAACAGCGCCTTTGTCCCTCTGGAGACCCACTTGTTTTACCACGACATCACAGTAATGTAATGCCATTTTAGCAACTGTTATGGAATTTTTCTGATTATTAAGAAAAGCCACAACACGAGACGCCATACTAATCCTCAGGTTAGTGTCGAAGAGCTCACAATATTTAAAACTATGTTACTGGTAACAGTCATTGTTAGAATTATCCTTTATGCAAGAGCGCCATCTTCATAAAATATTAAACAATTCTTTATTTTATTTATTCTTAGAAAAAGATTAAAAAGGCTTGATATCAAAACCCGAAGAAGGGCTAGGAAGGCCCGAAACGCATAGTTGAAGGATAGGAGGTACAACTCAGAGAACAGTACTCAGTGTAATCAGTTGCCAACTCCTATCACATCCTGGACAAGCCCAAAATAAACTCATAAGGACTTGTAAATATGATACATATGGGAATGTAATATGAATCATATTTGACACAATGTGACACAGTCTTGGTGAAATATATGTGAAATGTACCAAAAAGTATATACCCACTTTATGGTGTGATGGGAAAGTACACAGAAATATGTTTATTTGTTAATTTAATTTGTTTATACATCTATATAAAAATCATTTTTTGAAAAATTCAAATGAGTTGAATGCATTGGTTTTTTACAATTGTATTGTAATTAGTGTGCCCCTGCTTTCCCGCCGTTGTCTTTCGAGGGACCTCTTCTTTTTGGCTTGTGTACTAGTAGCTGCCAAATGTCTTTACCCTCACCACTTGAAATAAGGTTTGGGTAACAAAGTGTGCCTTGATAAACAGTGACTCTGCCACCATGACTCAATTCCCAGTAATGCTCTGAGAAGTGACCACATTTTATGGACAAGCTTTTTCCTTCCTTTCTCCATTGAAGTGTTGGGATGCACATACAACATACCAGCCAGGAAAAAAGGTAGAGGTTGAGAAAAAAACTATTAGCATAAATTATCGTGGGAGCAGACTGAGGTTTGCACAGTAGAAGAAGCAAGTATTGTTTTTAGTTAGGTTTGACAAATACCTAGATAGCAACACAGAAAGAGCAACACATCTATTACTTCTGCTGTTGCAGAGTTTATAGATAGGGCAGTATTATAAACCCTGTGTTTAGTGGTTGTATGCAAAGGTATGGTCTGAAGTAAGGTATGCAGAAAGAGCTGCGACAGGTGGAAGTTGGAGTCAGAAAGGTGAGGTGGTAGAAGTGAGGTCAGTGAATAGAATAGAACACAGGCCCTGACGTGGAGCTGTGGTTCTCTGTAGCTCAGCTCCGAAAACAAATCCCCTTTCCATTCCCCAGGAGAACAGATGAGATAAGAGGCCTCTGAGATGTACAGATAAATGCTAATTAGGAATGGAATGCAAGCGTGTAGGGATGCGCCATTTTCAAGACAAACTCATGAGAATAGGGGATAGGGTTTTGTGATGTCAAGAGGCATTTACACTTGGACCTTATTCCATGAACGTATCCCTCTATGCCACATCATGAGTAATGATATAAACAAAGTGGACATTTGCGAATATGCATCTAACTCTACTTCCATTGTATTTTTCATGCAAACAGCATTTTGTATTATGTATTGGAGCATGTGAGTTTAGTTGGTCGCATAGGCTATGAATGTATTTAGGTGGAAACAGAGTATGGTAAGAGATTTTTCTTACCTAAATATGATGGGCCCTCTAGGATCATTAATGTGGGTGAGAATAAGATCACAGTAGCCTCTGGTGTGCAATATGGACTGGGGTAAAGGGCCTACACCCAGGGAAACGAACGGCTCTGGGCCTGGCTGGCCAAGTTGGTGGCCCAACATGAGAACTTGAGCTTATAGCACCCGGGGATGCATCTAGGGTCATGCTTATTAGCTGGAACAACCGTGGAAATCACCGCCTTCTGGAGGAAGGTGGCCTGATGGAGTAAATTGATAAATACACTATAGTGGCCTTCCAGGACACCTGGCTCCCTAAGGAATTGGTCATTGATGGCTTGCAAACTCTTCATAAGCTGGCTGTCCAGGGCCCTCGTGGTCGTACTACGGGAGGATTGCTGCTTGCAGTCAAGAGCCCTTTAACCATGGTGGAAGATTCCATGAATTCACCAAATTTACTCATAGCCAAAATATCCTCTCCATCAGGTTTCACTGCAAGGGGCCTAAAAGAACTTATCATAGTTAATGTCTATGACCCCACGTATAGGCTACCACATGAGCTGATAGCGTCTGAAATGGAGGCTTTGCTTTCACTCTTTCTTGGCAGCTCTCTGTGCATTATCTGCAGGGATTTTAATTCTAGGAATGCGAGAGAGCTGGCCCCCTCGGCAAGTGACGTCTCTACTACGTCTGACCAGGTGGATGAAGACTTGCTTCCTCTCTTTTGCAAAAGGGGTCTTGAGTAGGCAGCTATCTTTTATTCCTTTGGATTCAAGATGATTAATGACTCCTTACCCTCAGATTCCCTGCCTCAATATTCTCGCATTGGACAAAGATCCTCTAGTATTGTGGCAAATTCATGCCCTCTGATTGTTGATTATGGGTGTGACCCACAGACTTGAAAGTGAAAATGTTCCTCTCTTTGTTAGCTTGAACTGTTGCTTGCCCTGACTGCCCTTGACGTCTGATGGGGAGAATCAAATGCTCTAGTAACCGTGTATCCTGGAACGACCGCAGGTTGTCGGCAATCATGGCACCTATGCAGGTGCCATTGATCTCTTATGTCAGGGCAGCGTGGAAAGGCATCTAGCCACTTCCAACACACGCGCGGTTGATGCCATTAAGGGTTCTGGTGATTTTACTGAGGCAATTATCGCTAAGACCTTTATCAAAAGAAATTCCAATGCTCAAGTGACCACAGAGGGTATCAGGTAATAAAATTGCGGGAACAATGTTGCCGGTAAAACAAAATTGTGGTAAAAATGCTGTGCTTTGACCCCGTAAAGGTGTACCCCATTATACCATTTACGGGGTCCGTGGTTTGCGGTGGTGTCCCCCACATCCTTTACATGATTGTGGTGGAAAAACCACAGCATTTTTTCCGCAAAATATTGTATTCACGGCCATTTTTGCCATGATTTTAAGACATGGAACCCCACAGAGAGACCCCATACTCACTTGTTTGATGAGCTAATAGTTAAGAAGAGGACATATTTGCATTCCTCTCTTCAGGAGCTATCTGGAATTGCATTGAACCCCGCAGAGTTTGCTATGCGAGTCAGCCAGTCCAAAAGTAAATATTGCAAGTTGGTGAGGAACCGTAGGTACCAATTGGAGTGTCTACGCTGGAGATCCTTGGTGGGCTACACATTTACTAATAATGTTCACCAATTTTGGAGGACTATTGTGGGTGGCTACTCATTGACTCCTCGTTGAGCATATCACTAGTTCCATGGGGAACGATGATATAGTGGTCTCCCTTCCGTATTCCACCTCAGACAAATGGTGTATTCAAAAGGCCCTGTTGACATACTGAAGTTGATTCAAAGAAGTACATCTTCTAGGACTCTGAGCCTAAGTGGTACGGTGGTATATATAGCTCCCTGATTAAATCTGATTCTTCCAACTGGGCTAGCACTCTCTGCTGGTCCTTTTGTTGGATTGAAGAAGCCCAATTGATACCACCATCTTGGCGTGACAAAATTATTCTCGCTACTGGGGAAAAACACTGGTACACGGATCCCAGCATTTATTGCTTGTTAGTGATGCTGGATGCACCTGTGTAAATCTTCGCCTGTTTACTGTTGGATGAATTGTGGAATTTGGATGTAAGCTCTAGCTTTATCCCCTTCAACCAGACAGGTTTTCAGAAGGGCCGGAATACTACCACTAATTGGCTCGACTTGTTAACAATCATCCAACAAGCATGGTGCATACGTCAAAGACCTGAGTATGTGGCATTTATCGATTATAGTGCTGCCTTTGACTCGGTTAACATGACAATGCTTTGGAACAAACTGGTCAACTGAAATATACCAGCAGGGCTTCTTACTATGATAATTGCACTCCATGAAGGAACCAGCGTTAATGTCCAACTTGACAAAACTGGCAGGACGCCTCCCTGGATTGCAACGCACCAGGATCTTAAACAGGGGTGTATTGTCGCTCACCTTCTTTACAACCTATATATGGCTGACACAGGTTTGGCCCTGATCAATCCCTCCTAAATACCTCCAAAACTGGAGAATCCTCTGCTCCAGTGAATGGGGTACGCAGACGATATAGTCCTGTTACATCTTACCCCTGCTGGGTTGCAGACCACCTTAACCAAACTCAAGTGGGTGGCCTGTGTAAACTGGCCCTCTGTGGAGGTGGTTACTCCTTAGGGATGTTGATCCTATTGTTCACTGCAATCAACGTACCTATTCTTTTGTATGGTGCAGAAACTTGGCCGTTCTCTAACATACAAGCGTAAAAAAGCTGGAGTCTAAACTGTTGAAGAAACTGTTTCGTCTGGCACTGTGTGTTTCTATGGACTTGATCCACATCAAATTTAACATGGCTCCGTGTGAGGAGAGATGCCAGCTGTCCTGTGTTAACACTCATCAAAAATTGGCAAATGCACCTTGTGGCTCCATAAATCATCATATTCTGGAAGCTGGGTTTCTAAAGGCTCGCTACATGCCAAAATGTAATTTGGCTAATATTACTGCAGTGGTGAATCATTGGCATTCTATGGATCAGGGCGGCTCTTTGAGTCTCAATTATCATCAGCATAAACTCAATATGAGGCATCTCATTTTCCAAAGTTACTATGAGCGACTGATCGCAAAGCTCTCTGGGGAGAGCAACTGCGTACTGTTTGGTGAGTACATCTCACATCAGGAGCATTGCCCCAAATATATAAATCTGGTTGTGGATACTATCTGTGGATTAAACTGAATGCAGTAAAGTCCCTGAAGATAATTGGAGCCTGGACTCATTTGCAGGGGTCCAGCCCTAAAAATTAAAGTGGAAGGACTCATCAACAAACACAATGGGATGTGATGTTGCTGGAAATTAGCATATCAATGTGAAATATGCACATTTCATTAAGTTGGCTTTGAAAAACCACTCATATTGCACAGGACGAATGGCATTTGCCTTTCATAAAATGAACACACACAATATTTTCTTCTAATAGTGTTTTTGAAAACGTTAAAAGGTGTGCATGTTTTAAACTCCAAGAACCAATGTTTTCCCTGGGACTTGCAGTATCGAAATGGGATATTTCACCTTTAGTTGCATGTTAATTTTCATCAGCTTTTTTATGCAGTGGTGAAGTGTCTGACGTTACGATCCCTGAGGTTGGCTTTAATTCATAAATTCCAGTAGGACAGTCAATGGTTCTTATTTTAGCTGGTGGGGACTGACTTGAGCCCTGCTAATTTGCCTAGATCTCTTCGCCACCGTATGTTATGTGGTGAATCCACTCTTGAATCTGCTAAACACCTCCTTATGAGCTGTGAAGCAGTTGCGTCCCTGAAGACTTGAGCATGCCATGTTGCTGGTATACCGGCATATGCAAACATAGGTCTGTCGTAACTGTTTATGGATGCAATAATGAATCTTGCATAATTTATTTTACTATATTGTGGAGAAAATTGACATCCATCTTGAATGACCTTTATGCACTTTGAAAGGAATTGTGAGTACCTAAGGATTGTCTAGCATAGGTTATTTAGATATGTATGAGATTAATGGGATTCTTGTTTTTTAAAAACTGTGAAGATTTTTTGTGTTGAAAAGTTGTCATATTTGTATAATTATGTAACACAGTAAATATTACACTCAAAAAAATGATGCCAAAAGGTTAAGCATAGATTTAAAACTACTGCCCTCCCCAATGAGTGGTCATCCCATAGGAATTAAAAGTAGCCACATACTTTGAGCAAATAAATCCCTGAAATCCAGATGCAAGAGCAGTGCCCCAGTCATCTCATTACTGGGCACCTGCCGTTTGAAGAAGATAAGGGGGAGCTGTGTCTGGAACATCCTGTCATTTGGGATAGGAGGAGTAGAGGTGATGCCAGTATATTAAGTACAAGGTCGGGCAGGCAGCTTGTGTGATCCACTGTGTCAGTATAATGAGAAGGCCTATTGTCTTATCAAATCAGAATTGGTCTCGCCAGTTTACTCCACTCTCTTCTGGAACAGAGAGGTGCCCATCACGTGGCAGTCTCAATTTAATAATGTATCAGTACGTTTGAACAACCAATCCAGCACCTGGATCCGACATTGACAATGCAGGGCACCACATTTTAGAGGAATGGGTGTAGGTGCAACACATTGCAAATGGGTCTAACTGTATGAAACAAACTAAAGTTTAACATCATAAAATCTGTTTTGTCAATTCTATATCAATATCAGTTTAGTCGTAAAGTGAATATGAAATGCTGTTGTTGGCACAATTTGATGCTGCCATTATTAGTTGTGTGTGTTTCTGCGTGTGTGCGCGTAATTGTGTGTCAATGTGTGCGGTTGTGTGTTTGTGTGCATGTGCTTTTGTGTGTGCAACATGATACCTTTGAAGTGCTGGTTCTTCTGGGTTGCACCACTATTTGTTTGTAATGCCTAGCAATGACATGTTTTGCTATAGGTCAGCACTGAGGTACATTATCTATGCCATGCACAGTTTTGAAGTTCTACACTCAGTTACATTTGGAATGCTATACTGGTTTATGTTTTGCAATGCCATGTTATTTTTTAAGCTGTAGAAACATATAGGTAATGGGCCTCATTCCGAGTATGGCGGTAAGGGATAGCGGCCACCGCTAACGAGAGCGGTGGCGGTAATCCCTTACCGCCATACTCCGAGTTCCCTTTGCGCCATGGAGGTTTTAACACCTGCTTTTAGCAGGTGTTAAAATCCATGGCGCTAAGGGACCTTGATGTTAATTACGCCACCGTAATTTACGGTGGCGTAATTAACGCCTTCCCCACTCCCATTATGCCCTATGGGGCAAGAATGGGAATGGGGAAGGGTAAATGGGGATTGGGGAATTACCGCCCCGCCAACCTTGGAATGGGGCGGTAATTCCGCCATCCACCAAGGCGCTGCCGGTCCGGGTACGGCGTCAACCAAGGCGTTAATAGCGCCATTGGTTAGCGCCGTACTCGGAATGAGGCCCAATGTCTTGTTCTGCTGGAGTCAATGTGTTCTTTTACCAAAGCTAAATACATGTTAACTAGAATGTACATGAGTGTTTCTGTATGTACTCATTCACTCCACTACGTGTGGGGTAGGATGTTTGTTTCCCGTTTTACCTGCTGGATATGTCATGTAATATTATGTTGAGGTTTCATTATAATGTTTTGCTTTATATGTCTAATTTTCAAATGCCTTTGAAGCTGCCATAAAACAGCAGATAGCAAACCCCTAAACATGCACACTAGAAAAAGAAAAAAACAAAGAAAAACCAGATGTGTAGACTAAGAAATCTAATCTGTTAACTAGATCATACACCCCTTGTGAACCTCCAGCAAGGCTGGAGTCGGGCTTCGGCTCCCAACAAGTAAATACATGTGCAGACTTGAACTTGGCCGGTTCAGGAAGGAAAAGACCAGAAGACAAGCCTTCTGTATCTATGCCCCATAACTCTGGAACCTCCTCTCCATCAACATCCAACTCGCCCCCTCAATTCTACAGTTCAGGAAGGAGCCGAGACCCTCCCCTTCAAGGAATGGCTCCTCCCAAACACCTAGGTCCATACACCATCCACTCACTGCCTTATCTGAGCCAAGGGGATATGCACCCCTCTGTTTCCTCCCCTGGTTACTTGTATATCTTTTGCGGACTATTGCCCTCCCTCCCCTGTCAGATCTGTAGGGATATATTCATGCATGATATATTTGTGCAAATAACAGCACATGTGTACAGATTCTAAGGGAAGCAAAAATGGGCATTTTACTGGCAGCGTTTAGAAGCAGCTATTTCGAAATGGGTGTAAGGGAAATCCTTTCTTAGCAACAAGCAAGTAAAATGGGTGTTGTTTTAAAAGCATTCAAGCAAGCAAAGGGATGATTATTTCAAAAATACCCAGCAGAATGCGCAGTCATTTTAAAATGCAGAAACGTGCATATTTACAAATGTAATGCTTTTCTATCTGTGGAAATGTGTTGGAAATATATAACCAACTAACCTTACTAATAAAAGCCCAGTAACCAACTAACTGACCCAATTAACTGTATAATGCACAGTTTGAAATTCCTTTCATTTTGTGTTTTTCCATGGGGAGATGCACAGTAGAAAAACGGAAGGGCTGTTTGTGTGCCGGAAAATAACTTGTTACATGTATGCCCGTGTAAGGTGATTGGCTAATGTGGTTGGCAGTTCTGGAGGTGTCAGAACCACGTCAGGGGAGGCTGGTCTAATGTTGATGGACAGCCAGAGGCAATTTAAGCAGCTGAGAGAGGGGTGTAGTTAGAGCTTCCTTAGATTTGGGTGCAATCGGTGCCTCCCGGGGATGTGAGCTTCGTGGCTGCAGTCTTAAAGACAGGATAGAAGGGGTGGTGCCTGGCATAGAAGCATTCCCGAGGCAGTGCAAGGCTGGGGACTCCTGTGCAGATAGCGACTACAGCAAGAGATAAGCCAGTGAAAAACAGGAGCCTCACATATTTTTGTAAGTGCTGTTTCCAAGTGAGGAGCGTGTGGGATGGATGACATGGTATCAGTCAGCATAGAGGTATAGGTTTGAAACCAAAGTGTCTTATTTTTGACTCTTTCTTTCTGCACTTGTTTAAGATAAAGAATTTTATTATCTCTTCCATGCTGCCATGTGTTTACTTTTTATCTCAGAGAGTCAGAGCTGGGCTCGCTGTTGGTAAGAATATGTAACTGTGATATCATGTAATGTATTGTTTTTATTTTTCTGTTAGTGCAATATAATTGTGGTAATCAAACAGTAACAGCATTAAAAAAAACAAAATAAAACAAGGGTATTGTTTGATTTTTGTGTTTTATTTTCTGCCTCTGATGATCACTGTGTCAGTGGAAAGTCAGTGGGTGATCCTAGTGTTATACCACTGTGGTAAAATTTGTTACCCCATTTACCACCTGGGACAATGTTAGGAAAAAGAGTAAATACATGCAGATGAGCCAAGTAGAGTGTATGTGTGTGGATGGGCTTCACTCTACATGCTGGCGAGGAAGCAGTGTCTTCTAAGGCACATAGGTTACTGAATGTAAATAAATCAGTAACATGAGCTACATGCAATAAATGACATTCTAAATAACTTTACTGGGTTCTCTAAAAGTGTGTAAGTCCAGGGTTTGTTTATCGTCAGCCCAAGGTCTATCATAATTATAAGAAGGGAAAGTGTGTAGTACTATGGGGGGGGGGGTATTAGAAAAGACATGCTCACCACTATACCACAAAAATAAGATCCCTCTAAAATACTGGGAAAATAAGCTGACAATAAATTACCACCAAAATACGATAGTGCTAGACTATTACCAAAATAGGGTAATACTGAACTACCAATAACGGTAAGACTAATGTACCACAAAGAATACTGCCAAAATACCATGGTGCTGCATTACCACCAAATCTGAAATTTGCCCCAAAGACAAAATATCCAACAGATCCCCACTCCCCTGTTTCTATGCTCCTTAACCTGTTCTCCCCCTATGATTGTAAAGGGCTCTGTTGCTCCCAAAGCTAGGTCAGTGTTCTACAAATACCCTAATCATAATTATACTCCAATAACAAGAAGCCATGATTGAAATGCCACCCTCAGTTAAATATGCCTATATTTCTTTCCAGCTTTCCCATGAATAGAAACTGGACATTCTGGGAGTGCATAGAGGGGCTTTGCATGCTGTGTTTTCCTGGGCATGGTTTCTACATGCCTTAGCTCACCATGACACTATGGAAGGCTCAGTAGTCTGGCCACGGCTAAGCAGGCTTGACGTTCTTAAGCACTTTCTGCAAAGGCCTAGGGCTTTGGTAACCATGACATAAATAAATGAGGAAACCAACAGATGTGAGGTTTTATTTCCTTGCTTTTCAGGGAGCTGTTACAAAATTGTCAATTTCATATTTCTGTCCCTCAACTCCTGGCAAATGTGTTCTGTGATCGGCCATGGAAGAACTTTGCTGCCTGTGTTTTCTTAGGCATGATTTCCACATGCCCAGGTTCACTAGGCATTGAGTAGATTTCAGACATACCCCCTGGCACAGCAAACATCTCTTCTCCGGACATCTCTTCTTTCAGCGCTGCGCCCCATAGAATACAGTTCTGTCATACCCCTCTATTGCCACTCTGACAGGCAAAAGCGATTCCACACAATGAACTATGGCATGGCAGTAGGTGCTATAAAATCGCAAGATAATATATTTTATGGAGCATGTCTTGGGTTCAGTTAATCTCAGATGCAACTTTAATGAAAATAGGCCGATTGTGATGCAATGCCTTCCTGGGCACAAGGTATCTGTCCTCCTTTTTTGATAGAAAAATGTCACTTTCATCCTGCACAGAAGTGTAAACAAGAATAAGACATTGGCAGTGCTTCACATGTATTGGTTTTGGCTCAGCATCTTTTTTTAGTTGAAAAATCAGGGCACAGAAAATAATTTTTAAAAGTGTGATTTTCAACAAAGGCAGATGCATTGCCTTAAGGGTGAACATGCCCTTTTGCATGTGCCACTACTAGGGCGGTCCAACAGTAGATCTTCTGCCATCTGGATCAAAGGTTGGCAATGGCGTACTTCTGCACTGACTACGATACCACACTGGATAAATGACACCCAAGTAAAAGCATTATCCAAGAAGTCCTGGAAATATTTCGGATATTACCAGTTGGCTTTTATCATTTGCACACAGAGTGTACACTCCCCAAACCTCTATTCTTTTATAACTCCAAGAATTCCGTATGCGCCCTTCTTTTTATGAATATCTACCACAGGTCAAAGCAATCAGTGTTCCCATCAGTCCCTCGGCATCATGCCTTTGCCCTCATTTGCATTTGTACAACGCTCTCCAAGCTCTACAAGTAACTATATTGTATTCCCACCCACCTTTAAAACATTTAAAAAGGTCTTAGTACCCCCTTCAACTTCTGTAACTGGTGGTTTAGCATTTTTGATCTAACTACAGTGATCCGTGGCGTTTTGGCGCTAGGCCCGCTAACTAACCAATACCCACATAAAACAAATACAAATGGTCTTATCAAATGCTTGGGTTATAAAGAGGGCACTAATTCACACACTAAGCGCATTTAAAAAACTGTTTATAATACCAATTCGCACGGAGTGTAAATAGAGCATTATATTCATAGGTCGTCCCATAAGCAAAACTAGCTCTCTAAGTAAGTGCATTTCACTCTCTACCATGTCTGGCATTCCAAACATGTCTTGCACACATGAACACGCTTACAAATGTCCACCAATGCATGTACACTTACTTGCATATGACACGCTTCCCCGAGACTGGTACCTGATCCCTTGTAAGAGAGTTAGGTCGTTTGTGGTTACATGCTTATAGTCGAAGGTCCAAGGCAGATATTGACGTGGGCCCTCTGCTATTCAAAATTAATTCTATTAGCCGTTCCATTACCCAGTTTATGGCGAGCTCATGCCACATATTGCCTAAAGGAGACACTCCTGTTTACATTTAGGGCCTTGGGAGCTACCGGCAGCTTGTGTACTCTGTCAGTTTAAAAAATGCTGCACCATGAATAGCCCTAAAAGTCTAATGCATGGAAGAACCTTTTATGTAATTAGCCTTCAGTTGTGATGAGAAATCAATGTGAAATTAAGCAGCCTTAGCAGACAAACTGCAGGTGTAGCTACATTTAGATACATAAAGAAATTGGATTAAGTGTGCTACAGTGTTTCAGGCTTCGAACAGAAGTGCTTCTTATTAGCTATAATTTCGGTAATTTAGTTAAAAGCTTTTAGAATGCACAATAACTCTACATGGCATACCAGTTCACTCCCGGAGTTTTAGTCACTAGACATAGTGCCATTATGTTCTAGCAAGATGATTGATGCATTACTGGTGAAAAGGAAACTCAACAGAAACCACAATAAAGTCCTTCAATTGATTCGTGGAGATTTCATTGAGAGATCAGAGCAATTTGTTTAAATAGGTGCCCTTTTATTTTACTGTGGGTCGCAGTAGGTAATTCCGAATGTTTTGTCTGTATAGACATGTTTCTGTGTGTGCGGTGGTGGTGCTGAAAGAGCCTGATTTTTTTTGCAGATTAGTAAGGCAGTGGAGGACAAGAACAGGGGTGGCCATTCCAAAACATATTTGATTGGTGGAACCATTTAATAAGAATAGTGTTGCCGGCCAGTAACCCACCCAGGGGCACAGATCAAAGTGAAGATGTTACATAGATTTCCACATCGCAAACTCTGCTTCCAGGAAGAAACACATCATCACATGGCAAAGCTAAACAAATGTGGTCACTCGTACAGTTTACCAAACATTGCTGTTTCTTAAGTAGAAGATATGAATTCAGAAACGATTACAAAAGATTTAACAAATTCAGTTTTAAACAATTAAATACGTTTATGAAAAAGATGTCATAACATGCACAGGTTTGAAAACATACGTAATGAAGAACATAAAAAAATATATAACTATTCAAATTTTGAAAAACGTTTCACGTATAGAACAACCATGAAAAGCATTGATTACAAGAGCTATCATGGTTTACATTGGTACTTGTTTATAAACGTTTAAAAGTGCCTATACATATTACATGGTATATATTATATAGTAGTGGTGGAGTAACATTGGCTAGTATATGACAAGCACTGCAAAAGAAATGCTGCAACAGTCATATATAGTGCCAGTTAATGCCTCAGGTGCGTTAATGTGAGTGATGCAGCCACAATAGGTATACCTCCCAACTCGTGATCAGGCCCGTAGTCTTTAAAAGGACTGTGTTGGAGTACACCAAGTGTAGCATTTTACACATTTGACATGCTCTTTTTATGATCATGTACCTTACATAACTCCTTTTAACTACTATTGTATAACTTCTGTCTCTTTTGTGATTCCTATTCCAAACTTTTAAAAAAAATCTTTTAACCGTGGCA
The DNA here is from genome assembly GCF_040938575.1 of Ambystoma mexicanum. Taxonomy (NCBI): domain Eukaryota; kingdom Metazoa; phylum Chordata; class Amphibia; order Caudata; family Ambystomatidae; genus Ambystoma; species Ambystoma mexicanum. The sequence goes on from NC_090924.1 coordinate 1,048,442,566, forward strand.
GCACAGCACCCACCCGTTATGCAGCATTACTACCCGCGGTTAAATGTGGTACCCTGTGGTGCCACAGCTATATACCAGCAAATGGTACGTCGAGTGTTTTTGGACGTGTTTAATAACAGCTGAATTGGCAAGGCTTCTCTATAACCACGGTTATAACAAGCATGTGCGTGGGGGGGTGAACACTTTTTCTCATTTTCATTGGTTGTACTGATAGACGCGGCTATTGTTATAGCCGCATCTATTGTATCATACATTTTCTGTGCAATAATCATATTTGTATGTGGATGATACAGATCAGAATTGTATCTGTGTTTGTTATTGTGTGTGCTTAGGTGTTCCCTTGTTTAATTTGAAGTTTTGAAGGTTGGCTTAGTTTGGTTTTCAGTTTATAGAAAATGTATGTGTAGCTGTGGCTACAAGCACAATTTGTAGCCATGTTGAATAGCTGCAGCTAGTAGAGATGCTGGGCAGGGTTTTGTATGTGTTTCAGTGTTTCTAATTGGCTTGTGTTAATGTTGTAAATGTGTACTTTTTTCTTAAAGGTTGCAGTGAATATGTCTCAGCCATTTTATCAGTTTTCTTAGAATATAGTCCTCTTTTTCTGCTTCTGATTTTGGTAAGAATAACACACACCATTGTGTCTACTTTCTCATTTTGACTGCAGAACCCAGACTAAGCTCATGGTGCAGTTTATCTTTCCTGTGACAAAATATTATTGGCATTTACCAGTTGCTTGTCACTGTTGTGTTGAAGGTTTTATTTGATAATATGTTTTTTATCTTACTGTATTTGTTAACAATGAAGTGGTCCTGCTGTGTATGTCGAAATGGGTGGAAAATGGGTGGAAACAATTGTTGGAAGTTGTTTATTAGGAAAGAAAATGTATTTCAGTGAGGTGCATTATATAGAATCAGTAAGTTTAGTTCCTGCACTAAAAATAAAAGAAAGATCACAGAGCAGTAGAAATGTGATTTTATTATAATCTCTTATGGTGTGTATTAAGCTGCTGTTTGGGGTGATCTGAAATTGTGTCTGTTTTAAAAAGATGTTTTTGCTGGAGTGTGTTAATGTGTGGTTATCTCTAAGAGAAAATATACTGTCTTCATTTGTTGTTTGTTCTTTTGTGAAACCTAGGGTTTAATTGTATGAACAAAATGTTTGATTGGTTTTATTTTTAAATATACACTCAAACAACAAAGGAATGATATTAGTTGGGCAAGCTCCTATTATCTAAAAAGGAATAGAATGTTTTTTCTGGTGCAAACTGCTCCAATAAATGCAGGTGCACTATGGGCTTCAGCAATGCAATTTCAGTCAACAAATAATAAGTATGGGTTTGTTGTGCCTACTCTTTTCATGAGTTATTTTCTGTTTTTATTTTTGTAAAATAAGGGGATGCAAAATTGCAACTGAATTTTTTTATATATATATTTGTAGAGACAGCAATTGCTTTGGTGTTGTAAAATAGCTCTTCTGTAACTATGTAGGGTGCGATTTCACACCATGATGCAGTTATCATATTTCAAATGCATTACTTTGCAGTCGTGCAGATTGGGTATAGGGAGGTTGGTTGGAGGGGGCTGGGCCAGAAGAAGCAATATAATTGGAAGAGAGTGAAGCAGATATGATTTTCTACAGCTCATACCTGCAGATTATATGCCATGGGTTTGTACATTTTGATGGAAATTAGCCTTCCTATGGAGTTCCTCCACATAATCGTAATGGAACTGGATGAGGTGCTGTATCAACTTAGACATTTGCAACATTTGGGATGGGTTATTGGAAGCTTCCACCAGCAACAGCTTTTAATAGGAAATACACTCAACTTTTTTAATGTCATTTTTACTTCATTGCTGCATGACACAGAAATACTGCCAGTTGTCAGTGACAGTTTTCTGGGCACACTGATTCTTCCATGGAGTTAAGGTGAATATTTAGCATAGCCATGCACATCTTCTTAACTTTGTGTTATTGCATTTCCATGTCTGTGCTGAGAAGGTTTCTTGTAAGGTCTGAGCAAGTGATTTGCAAATGCCCCAAAAAATATGAACTTTTTTAGGGTTTTCTTTGATTAATGATTTGCCCTTGGCTTCTGCTGCCTTTGATGTTGCTAGCTTGCTCAAAATAGGATCAATTTATACTTTGATGGGCCTTGTACTTTCCGTTCTGATTGTACTGTTGGTATTATGCAGTAGGTGTTTGGCTTTTGGAGCGCACTGCGCCAGAACCATAGGGTCTATGCTGCCTCTTTTTCTTGTATACTTTATCAGCCAGGTGAAGTATCTATGTAATTGGTCCCAACACATCCACTAATTTATCTTGGTAGGATTTCCAAGATGCAACATGCCATTTCTTGAGGTGTTTAGTATACTTGCCCATGCTGGTGAGCATTATTTTGTCTTTTTCAGGTGTTTCAGCAATTCCTTTTGGCAGATGTGGTCTGGGACACTCATTCTGTAGTTTGTTTATGGCTTTCTTGGCCAGTGGTGTTGTCCACCCCCTCATCAGGTACGCTGCTATTTTTGTTGGTGGCTCCTATTCTGATGACCACGGATGAATTTGAGTGTCTGTGCCAAAGTTGTCTACATTTTAATTCTGATTTTATTCAGTCTTTTCTTGAGAGCTCTTTTGTCTTTATCTTCACTGGAAAAGGACAGAGTTTTCGCATCCTCTTCACTGGACTGCTCCTGCCAGCTGTTGCTTTACTTGATCGAGCTGGGTGAGGATATTTTCTACCATATGTTTTCTTTCATCCTCGACCACTTTGCTTTTCTCCTGCCACCTTTCTCCTTCCGTGGCATAGTAGTGGAGGGTGCCCATCATGTCTTCTGCTTTTTCTCTTCCATGCTAGCCTGTACTTCTGATCTTGTCCATGCTTTGGGAGAACTTTAACTAATTCTACATGAGGGATAGATGCTGTGAACTATGTCTCAAAGTAGCACCTATCGCTTTCTGGATGGTCTGCCTCATAGTCGGCTGCAGCCTTTTTGGGCTTATATGTTGTCTTACCTCTGCACGGGAGCTGTGAGCAGTGGTTGTGCAGAATCAACCTCCACCCATTAAATGTGATTCCAGCAACAGCCATAGGGAGCCAATACGGTTTGGCAGTCTGAAAATAAGGGTGCTGGTAGCAACGTACTGGTACCCTATCTGGACAGCCAAACTAAGGGTTTGCTGCTAGGGGTATGGAATGCCCAGTAGGCATGACCTACCGGGAGTTCAGGCCCCTACCAGCAGTGTTTTCACTAAAGCACTGGCACATTTGCTAATGGTGCCTGTGCTTCAGTGACTCCATTCCCCTGGAGTTTTATGAGACTCCATGGGATTGGGGATTTAAGGTTTCCACCGCCAGCCGTAATATCCATATGGCACCAGGAATTCAGGCAGTGGAAACAGTGTTCCAGATCCCTTGTGATCGGCGAGAGGGCAGGAGCCTGTCTCCCTCGCAGCATCAAAGCCAGCTGATCTGAATGGCCCCCACCACGTTGACACTCGGAGTCCCGCGGCTGATGCTCTTGCCATACTTCACCACCATACTTTCCATTGATCCACCTTGCAAGTAAGATAATTTCAGCCCGACTCTACTGCGAGAAGTGATATATTTAACCAACGTGCCTTGTTGGAAGCGAGAACCGCCTGTTCCAATATAGCAGCCGAATCGTGGCACTGAAGTGAGGCTGCTTCTGGTTGCCAGGCAACCTCCCTGCTCTCGAGCACACCCCCAGCACCGGTAGGCGGAAGCCGGCTGCGGGAGAAGGCCAGGGAAAAGGCCCAGCATTCCCGAAATTGCTAATTTCCCTTGTGATCAGCGAGAGGGCAGGAGCCTGTCTCTCTCGCAGCATCAATTGCAGCTGATCTGAATGGCCCCCACCACGTCGACACTCGAAGTCCTGTGGCTGATGCCCTTGCCATACTTCACCGCCATAGTTTCCATTGATCCACCTCGCAAGTAAGATCATTTCAGCCCGACCCTACTGCGAGAATTCATATATATTTAACCAACGTGCCTTGTTGGAAGCGAGCGCCACCTGTTCCAAAATGGCGGGTGCATCACAGCACTGAAGTGAGGCTGCTTTTGGTTGCCAGGCAACCTCCCAGCCCTTGAGCACACCCCCAGCACCGGCAGGCAGAAGCCGGCTGCGGGAGAAGTTCCAGGGAAAAGGCCCTGTTAGCTCCTGTTAGCACACTGGTAGTGCACAGTGCCAGATATCCCCGATCACAATTATTGAGAGCCATCACTGCTGGAGCAGTGCCCTGCACCCCTGCATTTGTTACCTAAGCCTGATTATCCGAGGTTGGCCAGCATCTCCCTTTAAACAGCTCCCTATCCAGGTTCACCATAGTAGCAGAACACTATTAATTTCATTGCGGCATCCCGCCTTCATTAGCACCTGCGCACATTAAAATGTTCTGTGCCTGCAGTGCCGTGATCGCAGGAAGCCACACCAAAATCGTGTGGCAGAGCCCCGTCAAAGATGGCCGACCGCAGCTGTATTATTGAATTGATAGTGCTACCTCCTTGACCAGCACCAGCTGCATTCTGACTAGCCCCTCCAGCCTATATCTAAGACAACCGTCTGTCCAGAGCCCAGGGCCTGAACCCCTGCCAATTCGTCAAAAGGTAACATGAACTGTACCTCCCAAACTAGTGCTAAACTGTCTCTTTTCCTTTGTTGTCAATGTGCTTCAACATATAGGTAAACTGTCTTCATTGCGTGTATATTTATTGCATATGCATGTGTATCAGATACAACCTGTATTCTCAATGATAATGCTTAAGTGTGATCTGCTATTCTACACTGCCCATAGCCCCTACCAATGTATATGCATCCTGCACCTATGTCAGCATTATGTACCAATACGTAGTGCCCAAACATCCATATAATATCTGCCCTATCCACTAACTCGTGAGTATCGGCTTCATTATACCCATGCCTGACCTCCTATAAAATGACTACAGTATGACCAGAATGGAATCCATGTCATTTACTGATTCTAAGGTCTGTTATATTGTCTGAGCCCACCGACCACTGTACTATCGCTTAAAACTGCGTATAGGTAGATGCCGAATCTAGGTGCCACTACCTAACTGTACCCATTGTACATTGCTATTGCCAGCAGATTTTGCTCACATATGGACTTTTGAATCTAGGCGCTGTTACAGATGTGTTACTTATTTCTAATTAGTGCAAAGTGCTATTGCTAGTAGATCTTGCCCACGTATGGACTTCTGAATCTATGCGCTGTTACAAAGCCGCAACCGTCTGTGTGTGGTGTATTCATGCCTCTATTTGCTTACATAAATTCCCAAAGCACTGACTATCTTACTGCTATTTATCCACTGTGTATACCCATATACGACTTTATCTGAAGACTGCGTATATGAGGACTCCGTACTGTCCCCCATCTCAAGTATAATATAACGTACCTAACCAAGCTGCTATAATGCTAAGCTTTATTATTATTTACTGTATAATGGCTGACATCACATTCCTCGCCAGTGATACCAATAGTCAGGAATTATACATCACGTTGCCCCCACTAGAGAAAGAACCTATCTCACCCTGCCTGCCTAATATAGTTACCAATGACTTGGGCACCACCCGTTCAAAATACCCTGGTGCTATAGGGCCGAACGCATATGCCTCACTTCCTTGCACTACAACCAACAGAAACTCCAAACTCAGGGCCAGGCTCCCTAAATTGTATGAGCCACTTACTAGATTACTTCCACCCACCAACTTGAAGACAAACTGTCTACAGAGACTGAAACCTAACCATACTCCAATTCTAAGGTCACTAATACATCCATCCTTGGTCAGGTTAAAATTGTTACAGAGGCTCACTCCTTCACAGGAGCACTCCTCAACGTGAGATCGCTTGCTGCTCATGCTCTAGACATCTCCAACCTATTTATAGAAGGCAATTTGGACTTCCTTGCGATAACAGAGACTTAGTTACATAATGCCGCAGGACTGTCGCTCATGTTAGCTATTCCTGACGGTTACACAATTTCCAGGCAAGACCGTGATGGCAACCGAGGCGGTGGAATTGCCATTATATCGAGACTAAGCCTATCTCTAAGACTAATCCCATCTCATACCTTGCAATCGTGTGAAATCCTCACTGTTAAACTCCCGATAAACAATTCCTAAACACTTACTATTCATCTAATATATAGACCACCTGGTCCTCTTGGGATTTTTGAGGAGGACTTGCACAATATTTTATCCAATAACGTGAAAACTACCTCCCAACTACTGCTGCTAGATGATTTCAATCTAGGTTATAATGATCCAGTGGACAAGTATGCCACAGACATAGCCAACGCCATCAACACACTAGGATTGACTCAGAAAGTCAATAATCCTACCCATATGAAGGGAAGAATATTAGACTGGGTAGCCCAGCACAACTGCACAATAGCCATTTCCTCCATCTTGTCTCAATCCTGGACAGACCATTCACTTGTGTCTTTTAACGTTTTAACTACTAGACACACTCCTATGGCCCCGCCAATGGCCCCACCATGTTTAGGCAGAAATAAAAAGGACATTATAGCGGACAAAGTGGTCCCTGCTATCCTTCCTACCCTAAATGCATTGCCAGAGAACTTGGACCCTAGTACATTGATCCATAAATACAATAAAATCATGCTTGCTACAATGGATAAAATAGCCCCATTTAAACTCAGAACAAGTAAACCCAAAGCCCACCTAAACAAATGGTTTACACCTGAACTAAAGAATCTCTGCCTTTTGAAAAGAAAATGTGCTACTGCCTGGAGACAATGTCCTTCCAATGAGAATAAAGTTAACCTAACCTCCATCTCCCTGCAATATAAAAGTGAAGTTTGCCTAGCCAAACGGAATTCCTACAGTGAATGCATTGCCAATTCTAATTCATGCATGAAAGAACTCTTCTCCATACTGAAGGAATTGGAGACACCAATTGCCACACCTGATATATGCACTAAGGACAAGACCTGGCGAGCGAATATCCAACATGCGCTAGCAAACAAAATAGATACACTCCAAAATAAAATACAACAAAAAAAGATACTCTGAACTGACAGCACCTATCCAAAATCTCACCATCTAGTGATACACCTACTAGCCAAACTAATACATTTTACTTCTTTAAAATTCTACCTCAGAGGTAGAAAAAAATCATCCTATCTCTTAAACCTTCAAATTGTAAAGGTGACATCTGCCCAGCACAGATAATAAAAGATGCTGCTAGAGACCTTTCACCTTTCATCTCCAAATTGATCAACACCTCATTCTCTTCTGGTATTATTCCTGCCAATCTAAAACAATCCTGGGTGCTCCCACTCCTCAAAAAGCAGACACTGGATCCTCTCATCCCCACCAATTACCGTCCTATTACTACAGTACCATTTTTACTTAAAATACTGGACAAAGTAGCGTGTACCCAGATTCAAAGGCACCTGGAAGTACACAAGCTCCTAGGAGCTAGACAATCTGGCTTCCGTCCACTACATGGGACGGAAACTGCCTTAAATGACTTAATAACCCAAATTGATGAGCTGAGAGATAAGGGGAAGACAGCACTTCTCTTCTTACTCGATCTATCAGCTGCATTTGATCTCGTGGACCATAAAGTCCTCTGCAAACATCTGGACTCAGCAGTTCACTTCTCTTCTGAGGTCATCAGATGGATTGAATCCTTCATGAGTGAGAGAACTATGAGAGTGTTTTCCCCTTCGGCAGCAGCAGATCCCACACCTATCCTGTGTGGTGTCCCTCAGGGCTCCTGTGTCTCTCCCACTCTATATAACATTTTCACCAAACCCTTGTTCAATGATTTGGACCTTCTGGGTATCACCTACACTAACTATGCCGATGATACACAGATTCTCCTCCCGCTTTCTGGGGATCATAGTAGGGATCTGGAGTTGGTGAATAGGATATATCTCATCATTCATGCATGGATGGCTACACATGGCTTATGCCTGAAAGATGATAAGACAGAGTTAATAATCTTGGGCACGTATTCTAACATCAATAAACTAGGACAAGAATATGCCTCAATCAATATCGACGGCAACATCATAAATGTATCCAAGGAAGTAAAAACCCTTGGCTTTTACCTGGACTCAACAAACAGGTGAAATCTCTGGCCTCGACCACAGCCTACACCTGCAAGTTAATAAGAGCGGACAAACCCTTCCTTTCCAATGACAGCTGCTTGATTCTGGCTAGAGCTCTAATTCTATCCAGACTCGATTACTGTAATGCCCTTTACATTGGGGCTAGCAAAGCCACCATCCAAAGGTTACAAACCTTACAAAATTATGCCCTAAGAGCCGCACTTGGCATAAATAAAAGAGTACATATCTCTTCCACCAGACGCCAACATAAATGGCTATCCACTGATAATAAAATACAGTTAAAAATGATCTCTTTGACGCACAAAGCTCTTAATAATGCTGCCACTAGCTACCTCTTGAACAAACTAACTAGAAGAACCTCCACTAGACCGACAAGAATGGCAAATACCAACTGCCTTGTAGCTGTTTTCCTGTGAAGGCTGCTAAACTGTGGAACGCCCTGCCTTATAAGTTGAGAGTAGACCAACCAACCTTACCTACTCCTTAGAAAGAACTACATTAACTACATCAATGTTAATGATCCCTAGACCCCTCCTCCACACCTAGTAACATCGCTGTTTTAGATCACTAGTCAAAGCTTCAATTGTATATTTATTGTATTGTTGGTATATTTCCTGTATAGTTTGAACTTGCATTGTAGCACTGCTACACTTCCCTGTACTATTATTGTAATATTAACATCGATTGTAACTTTATTTTTATTTGTATTTCTGTGCATTATTCTGTAACGTGTAAAATTTGTAACTTGTAAGCCTTGCATCTTCTTACTGCTGCGCCCTCCTACCTCTGGGTTTTGGTGCGCATTAAAAATCAATAAACAAACAAACAGACAAGCTGGTAACTCGCCGCCTGGAAGCAGGATTTGCCGGCAACCCTGTAAAGTGATCTAGAGTTGTGAAACAACTGCAGCACTGGAGCACTCCATTCGATGAGTCATCAGAAATGCTAGAGAAGTTCAGAGAGGGGGCTTTTTATAAGGCTTCTGCGGAGATGCTGCTCCTACCTCCAGTGCCACTTGGATGAGCGAGAGACCGTCACAGGATATTTTCTTTTTGATGCAAAGCATCTGCCGGAAGTGTTCATCCACTTCATCCCAGGTTTCTAATAGTGTCTTTATTCTGTTGCAAGGCGCGTTTGCAAATAAAAAAAAAGAAAGTCAACATGAAATGGGATATGAACTCCATTCACCCTTTCAATGTCGGCCATTTAAAACAGTAAAAAAAAAAAAAGAATATTGCAACCATGGAACGGGAGAAAGGACTACATAAAGTCTCTTCTCCCTTTCCATGGTAGCCATTAAAAGAAAAAAAAAAAAACTGGCAGTGGCATTCACTCGCATATCCAAGACCAAGGGACGTAGTGGTGACTGGTGCCTTGTCAGGCTGCTAAGGACCCAGTGAGGGCCAATCAGATTGTTTCTAACAATCTGATCATCCCTTGTCGAGTACTAATTATACTTTTAATCTGTCTGCTTGGATAACATTTGAAAAATGAACACCTTCAAGACATAGTTCTCCATGTAATGGGATATAAAGTCTGTTCACCTTTTCGATTGCGGCCATTTAAAAGAGTATACAAAAAATAAACAAAGAAGATGGCCACCATGGAATGGGAGAAGGGACTACATATAGTCTATTCTCCCTTTACATGGCGGCCATTAAAAATAGAAGAAAAAAAACAAAGAAAATAGCCACCATGGAAAGGGAGAAGGAAGTACAGGCAGTCCTTCCTCTCTTTCCATGGCAGCCACTTGCAGAAGGAAGACCAAGGAACCTAGTGGGTTCCGGTGCCTTATCAGGCTGCTAAGGAATCGGTGAGGGTCAATCAGATTGTTTGTAACAATACGATTATCCCTTGTCGGGTACTAATTGTACATTAAACTGTCTACTTGGATAAGATTAGAAAAATTAACACGCTTAAACATATGGCTGAACCCAGATGTATTATTTTTTGTTCTAGCAGCAAATCACAAACCTATCTTAGGTATTCAACATTCCACGTTGAATCAAAGGGCATCATTTCCGCTCCTCTGTACAACTACCAAAAAAGGGGTACAGGGATGCCTACACCTTTCTTAGATGGGCAGCTGGAAAGCATGTGTAAGTGGCTCTAGGTCACCTGGCCTAAGCCCTGCTCACCTGCTGCGTTCCTGGTTGTTGCTCTTTTTCACCACTTAACAAGCCCCACCCAACTGATGCCTTCCTGCTTGCCGCTCTTTTCCCTACTTAAGGAGCCCTTCAGCCTCTTTTCCTTTGCATCTGGGGAACAGGTGTAAGTGGATCTAGGTCACCTGGCCTTAGCCCCACCCACCTGGTGCCTTTCTAGTTGCCGCTCTTTTTCACCACTTAGCAAGCCCCGCTCACCTGGTGCCTTCCTGCTTGCTGCTCTTTTCCCTACTTAAGGAGCCCTCCAGCTTCTTTCCCTTTGCAGCTGGGGTGCAGGTGTAAGTGGATCTAGGTCACCTGGCCTACACCCCTCCCACCTGGTGCCTTCCTGGTTGCCGCTCTTTTTCACCACTTAGCAAGCTCCACCCACCTGGCGCCTTCCTGCTTGCCGCTCTTTTCCCTACTTAAGGAGCCCTCCAGCCTCTTTTCCTTTGCCGCTGGGGAGCAGATGTAAGTGAATCTAGGTCACCTGGCCTAAGCAACACCCACCTTCTTAGCCCTGCCTCTTCTTTCCTGCTCTTAACTCTTAGATCAAGGGTGTCTCTCGCCCATGCGTCCAAAGTGAAGGGCAGTCAAAGAAAAGGGCAATTTCTGTTTGGACCTGTTCGGACCAGGAGGATCCAGGACCCGAACCCCTGCTAAGACAGCAGGTAAGCATGCACGAACATGTGTTTACACCCTCTGTGCCCACAGGTCATCCCCACCCTCTCTCGTCCCCCGTGTTGTTCCCTTGTGCCCCCCCTTCCCGCACACAGGAGTCTGTCCTACTACATTCTGGTTTCACCATCACCGTCTTGTGGCCAATGCTGGATTTTCCTTTTATGGACTTCATTGATTTACAGAGCGTTACCCTTTCTCAACTCTCATGCTGGACTTCCTTTGCATCTTGTACTCATGGTGACCCTGAATCATGCTATTCCCATCTTCATCTTGTATCCTGGCTTGCAACATTATTTGTTACTATTGACTTCTGCAGATGTATTCGCTCTCCTCTGTTGCTTTTCCACTCTTTTTGACTGCTTACTCTCTGTTCTCTCCCCCTCTCCCTTTTCCTATCTCCTCCTACTTTCGTCTACGCACCTATTCTCGTCTGTCGCTACCCCATCCCCTTACTGTACCCCCCCTCCCTCCAGCACTATCTGAAATGTTGTCAGGCCTAGTACGATAGTCGCTTGTTTTGTTCCTCCCCTCCCTTTCTGCACCCCCTCCCTCACCTTTTGTTTTTCTCCTGCTCTACCAGAAATGTTGTCAGGCCTAGTACGGTAGTCGCCTGTCTGTTTCCATTTCCTTCCCACTCTCCCCCTCCCTTCCTCATCTATGTCTTATCTCCTGCACTATCTGAAATGTCGTAAGGCCGAGACGATAGTTAATTTCACATCCTTGCTGTTCATGGCCTGTAAGAATGTCATTGTATTTTCCTTTGTTCCCTCCCTTGCCTTGAAGCGCTTTGAAACACTTTGTGAATAGGTGCTATATAAATAAACTATCATATCATATCAAACCAGTTAGTTTCTCACTTGCCATTAACATGGACACTGGGTCGTCTGCAAGTGCCTGCAACAAAAGGTTTGCTCTCACAGTCTGTGCATTTGCCAACATTTCTGCCAGTTTAACTTTAGGCAATTTTCTCTGGCGGGATGCCATACGCGATTTGTCGCAATTGGAAAGGGGCATTGAACCAGCCTGTGAAAATGCTATATTTAAAAAAATAATGAAAAGGTTATGATTGATCTCAGGCATACCTTTACATTGTTCACCCTCCAAAAGGAATAACAATGGAACAAACAATAGTCCATCAAGGAATTTCTGCCAGCTAGGCTATCAGTGTGTTTTGGAGGATCATCTCCCAAACATCTTGCATTGAATTCAACAAGAGAAGTAGCATGCAGAAAGAAATCCAGTAGAGCCCTGCATGGATCACCAATAAGCAATTTTGATTTCTATTGGGAATCCCACAACCTGCTTCTAGAAGGAGCCTATCCGAGGATGCCCTTAGGCCTGACAATTTAGCGTTGAAGTCACCCACAATGGCTATGCTTGACTATGCTTGAGTTGCTCTCAGATATTAGAAGAGCCGCAAGCCACCCATTTGGAGTTTTGCCTATGAGGAGCATGCCGTCTACCTTATTACCCTGGGTGATATATGTTATTAGAATTTGATCTGAGAGTACAGGGAAATGGACTAGGCTCCAATCACAAGTCCTGCGGTCCAAAGTAGTAGGACCCTTGTATGGCCTACCCATCCCATTCCGGATAGAAGGGTAAGTAGTTACCCAATAATCAGGGAACAATTTCACCAGCAGAGAGTCCTTGCACAGCCACGTTTCTTGAAAACACAGTATATCATATTTTCTTAGCCAATTTAACCAATCCACATCGTCTAATTTGTTAGCAACGCCAGCCACATTCCAGCTAAGCAAGTGTGCTACGAGTGTAGGCTAGGCAGGTCTTTTCTTCTTGCAAAGTACGTTGCAATTGTTCCTGCCAATGCTAGCACTGAGCTCTGCAAGTTGAAACACATCCTGGGTGGTGCAGCTGAGGACAGATTTGGCCACCGCTAGAGTGGCCCAGGAGGCATACTCTGTTGTGCAAAGCTGTACACGTTCTCCTTAGCTTATTTAGATATATAAACCTTTAGCGAAGATGTATGAGCCAGCCTGTGCTCTTGTTCTTCCCTTGTCAGATCTATAATTAGAACAATCTGGCAGTTAGAATGGACTTTATCTGCCAACACCACACAACCATTTAGGATACATGAACGAAGGTGTGTATTTTCAAAGGCAAAATGAACATTACAACCCTTGCAATACATAAAATGAGAGAAAATACGAACACATGGAAAGAATTTGAAAGAGATGCCATTTACCCCTAGAACATCTGACAGGACTCTGACTAACGTTGTCTTACGGGAATTTTTGTTTCCGTTAGTAAGGCCCTTGAAGCACAATATTAGATTGTTCTCGCTCCATCCCTCCAAAGGGTCTTCAGCGTGTATCGTTCAACTTGTAGTCGATAAACAATTAGACTTGGAAAAAGGGCTACCTCCATCACTGGGATTTCTGCCAGCTGAGAGCCAGAATCTACCTGGTGTTTCAAATCACAATAATCGGAGGGGGAAGAGCAACAACATGCTTATGCACTGATTAATTTGGATTGTGTGGCTTGGATACAGCAACCTGGTCAGCAGTCGTTCCAGCATGCAGGCCTGGTACAATGGAACCAGATCCCTCAGCCCTGACATTTTGACTTCCATTGTTCGGAGCTCTAGCCCCTGCAGTTTTAGGGTCTGTCGCAGGCACAAGCTGCCCCATGGATGTGGGCTCTGTCTGCTTACAAAGTCCCTCCAAGATGCTACTCAAAGCATGTATCCATATAGGAAACATCTTTAGCTCTCTGATCAGGCGTTTGTTAAGGGATTGACAAAGTCTACCAGAAAGCTGTAATTGCCCAAGACTCTTTCCGGGCCACCAAAATGTCCAGTGTCAGATAGCTCACTGTGTACATTCTGTATCATTTTTTTTTATGTATTTGTGTTTGGCGCAAATGCACCTTTACAAAACAGAAAATATCACAAATGTCCTGTATTATACAAACGACAATTGTAACATGAAAACATAAAACATTCAATAAAAACTTGATAACTAAAAACAGTTGTCATAAAATCAACTAACTTCACATTAATTACATAAATTAAAATACATAATTAGTTATCATTCAAACCCTGTAGTCCTTTCATAGCATGTGATCATAATCATAGCATTTACATATATCATTTGTTAATCTCAAAATTCCTATATCCCGACATGCCCTAGGTCAAAGTTAGCAAACTGCGATCCTGGCTGATACAACCTTATCATCCATAGGTCTTTTCATTAAACGTGAGAAGAATTTATAATATGTCAAGGTACTGCCAAGGTCAAAATCCAGCTCTCTTCATATAAAATCAGACATGGGGCCTCATTACGACCATGTCAGTACAGGGTTAACGGCGCCATAAAAGGTGCCGGCGCAGTTAACCCCATACCGCCTCATTACGAGGTCCCCTCGCGGGACCCGGTAAGTAACGCCTGGTCAAACCAGGCGTGCTTACCGGGTCCCGCGAGGGGAAGAGGGAGCAAACAACGGGCCAACTCGTAATGGCCCGTTGTTTGCTCCCTCTCCCATTCCCATTCAGCCCTATGGGGGCTGAAATGGGAATGGGGAAGGACCGGGTCCGGGTCCTTGGAAGGAGGAATTACCGGGCCTGCCGAACTCGGAATGGCCCGGTAATTCCTCAATCTGTGGACCCGGATGTGATTTCGGCGGCAGCCATGCCGCCAATAGCGGCATGGCTACCACCAAGGTCGCAATGAGGGCCATCATGTTTTACACATAATAACTCTATAGGAGCTCTTCAATTTAGACTATAAATAGTCATTATTAGTAACCATGGCTAGGTTATCGATGGAAATTTCTTAGTTCTTGTTGGCACAAGCTACTACAGAACATAAGAGGTACCTTGTTCGTGGTATTAATCTAGATCACTTATTTCCATCTCACTTAAATAAACTTGAATCTGTCTCAAAAAGCGAGTTAATGCTAAAACCACAGATTGTCTTATACCCCACATGCATTGCATCAACAGAAGTTCTCTCGAAAAAGGCAAGTCTGCACTGAAGTAACTACCAGATGTATTTTTCGTTGGATTTCAAAGTGGTGGCAATGTATCACTAAGGGTCTCATTATGAGGAGGGCGGTAAGGGGTTAACGGTGCCGGTAAAGGTGCCGGAGCCGTTAACCCCTTACCACCCTATTACGAGGTCCACTCGCGGGACCCACTCAGGATGCTTGGTTTTACCAGACGTCCTTAGCGGGTCCCGCGAGCGGCCTAGCATGCTAACAACGGTCCCGTCATTAACATGCTCCCCATTCCCATTGACCCCTATGGGGGCTCGAATGGAGATGGACCGGGTCTGGGTTCCCCGAATGGGGAAATACAGGGCCCTCCAAGGTCAGGATGGCCCTGTATTTCCCCATTCAGGGAACCCGGACCCGAGTTAGGGGGTAGCCATGCCCTTAGTAAGGGCATGGCTACCTCCAAACTCGTAATGAGGCCCTAAATGTTTTAGTGTTTCATCAGTCGCAGACTCTTTACAAAATATGCAACCTTCATTTAAGGGACCCTTTTTGTTCTTGTGCGAATGCTTTGTCCTATCATTTGTGTGAAATAGGTTTAATTTAAATCTGAGATATAAACTCCTCGCTTTGTTACATGGGAAGATTAGTAAATATTGTAACCAAGGTTGTTGTTTATGGGTAAAACATGTGAATTCAGAGAATGACTTGTGGGATACATTTACATCAATAATGTTTGCCCAATCCAATTCAAAATATCTCTTTTTAACAGTTCCTGGACGCTCCTAAAGATCTGTATAATCCATTGCAATTATATTCAAAATGTGCTCCTTTTTTTGGCATATCTATTGATCGAATCAGGATAGGCGTTTGACAACATTTTTGCCAGATCTTCATAAAAAGAGTTCAAAGGGGGATATAGCATTTTTCCATAATTTACTAACATCCTCTAATATAACTTTGCGGCAAGTGTGTTAAGACCAAATTCGTGCAGAATCATTGTATTAGGTAAAGAGTTCGGAAGTCCTAATACAGCTTTCTAAATCCTTCCTTGTAGTCGATTCAATACCTTTGTAAGATCAAGCAAACAGAGATCCAACCCATACAGGATTATCGGTTCAATCTTAAGGGTGTAAAACACAATAATTGGGAGTAGCGAAAATGTTGAATATTTGTAATATATGATTTTCATCAGATGGATCACTTTTGAGTGTAAGGTCTTACACCACATCGTAATCGAAAATGAGTTGCAAAGATTGTGAACCAAATAACGCACTAACATTACCTGTTGTATTGTACAACCATCTATCTCCGAGTAAAATTTACAAATGTTCTTTTTATTAGCGAAAACTATAATGTTGGATTTGGAGGGATTGGTGGCGAGATTATGAAGCCGAGCATATGCAGCAAACAAATTAAGTTTGTTTTGAAGGCCAAAAGGTGTGCGGTCGAACAAAATAATATTGTCTGCAAATGCGAGCCAGTGAATCCTGGCCACTCCTAACTTAACTGGAAAGGTATCAAGATTGTCCCAAATCTTATCTATATCACACATATATAGATTAAAAAGAATCGCTGCAAGCTGGCAGACCTGTTTAACTCTAATTTCTTTTGCAATAGGGTCGGTCACAATCACAGAGCGGTTAATCCATACTTTGTATCTTGTTTGTTTGTGAAGTAAAGCTATTAGCCCAATAAGGTGGTCTGGAATCCCATAGGAAATGATCTTCCGCCACAGAAGTGCTCTAATAACACTGTCAAAAAAGGCAGAAATACCTAAAGTTGCCATGTATATAGCTCCTGATCGAGTTTGTTTAAAAAAAATAGCATTTAGGGTTGTACCCATTGCTTTCCTGAAGCCCATTTGAAATCGTGACAAAAGTTGATTGTCTGTTTCCCATTGCTCCAGTTCATGGGACATCGATTAGAGAGATAGGGCGATAGTTTCATGGATCATCAATAGGTCCCTTCTTGTGTATCGGTACTGTGTTGGCAGAAAGCCACGAATCAGGTATGGTTTTAGTTTCAAAAATGAAATCAAACCTTGGTTTGAGAGTTTTGGCCCAAAAACAGGGATCATCTTTCAATAGGCAAGGTGGTAACCCATTTGGACCGGCTGCCTTCGAGTAAGTCGATTTCTTTATAGCCGAAAACAGGTCATCCAATATCCAAGGACATTTGAGAGGGATTAGTGAGAGAATTTATGTCAGGTGGAAAAAAGCCTTTCGGTAGGGCATATATTTCTTTAATATATTTACTCCACATCTCTCCAGGAATAGCAGACTCAAAATCCAAAGGTGCGGTTCCACTAGGGTTATGTAATAAGTACCAGATGACGTTTGTCTCACACTTACAAAGAAGAGAAATAATGTTTTGCTTGTCAGCCAATAGGCACGTTCTTTCTACCCTTTTAAAATGATTTTTGTAGTGAGATTGAATTTGTTTTTTTCTCTTGCAAAAGGACGACATATTTGGTTCCTCCCTTCTAGCCCTTCTAATATCACTGTTGCGCAGATTTTTAAGTGCAGCAATTTCAGCATTATATTATTTAGGTGGGGATTAATCTTCCTAGAATGTTTATTTTGTGTAAGTTGGAAAAGATGGTGTGCTAGCATATTGGAGTTCCAATAGTCTATTCTTTGCTTCGACCTAATAGCTATTGGACTAACACCTAGGGTCCACATGTCACGTTTTACCAGAAATGTTGAGTGTCTGCACAGTTTAGGGTTCCACCTGATCAAATGCACATGCCTGTCTACTTCAACTAAAGACAATTTGTGAGAGCATGAAAATAATTCTACTGGAATATTTAATATGGACTTTAAGAGCATATGATCCCTTAGGACTAAGTTAATAAGAGAGATTGACATGCTTACCCAAATCAAATTGTTCGACACAGCAATATAATCAATCAATCATTGTGCATTCCCTCTCTTCCAGGTAAAGTTGAATTGATCATTGGCAAAAGGTATTATGTGCATATTCCAATCCGCCAGAAAATTCATCCAACTGAGACCTCTCTCCTACGATGTTGAGATAGGTGTGTAATTCAGATGGAGAGCATTTCATGTCATACAGTCCTTCAAAATAGAGTTAAAATCGCCTCCAATGAGCACCTCATATTGAGGATTACATAAAAAAGCTTTTTGTAGAATCACATTTAAGTCTCCTAAAATGCATTCTAATGACCGAGTATTAGGGTTCCAATATAGATTAATAATTAATATCTGCCTCAATGGCCAATAATTCTTCTGTGGCAAAAATAAAGTTAGAGGTCATCCGCAAGCTATGTGAACTAATGTCGCTAGGCCGCCTGATGGTCGTCCAAAAGCCCTGCGTTTAGCAGGCTGACAGAACGAAGTGAACCCATCCAGAGTAACATGCTGCACGGCCAGAGTTTCTTGTATGAGGCAATACTTGCCTTATTTAAAACTGAATATGAGGAATGACATCTGAAAAAGTTTTAAAATCCACAGCAATTCCAACTATAGAGGGACAATGATGAAAGTTACGACTGTTCTCTCTTGTTATCAAGAGAGCTCCTGCTATTAAAATAAGGTTCTAACCATGCTAAGCCCTTTATAGTGTTTGCAAATGTAGATAGTTGTGTTAGCATATCTTGATTTAGAACAGAGCTAAGGCCACCATACAAACCAACATTTTCATTACAAGTCAGCTCTGGCAATTGAAATTGAAGAAAGCCAATTGAATCTTGTAGATTCGCGATAGCATGGAGTTCGTATCCCAACAGATTAAAGTTCTCCCCCTGTTCCCACAATATTTTAGCAATTAAGAGGGATTTAACATTTACCCTTGCAAAGCATTCTGTTGTTGTTACATAGTGAGAGTTTGATCCATTCAGGATCTTCCGAATTTCAGCTATGCAGGGGAAAGTTTTGTTGAAATACTTTTAATAAGTATGACCGATTAATTTGATCATTTCCATGCAGGGTAGCATCACTGCTCCAACCAATATTCATTTTCATCTCTTTCGGAGAACCTTCAAAAGACGGAGCCAAGACAGGACCAGGGTGAGACTGCTTTTCATCACCCGTGTTATTCCCTTCTACCCCATAATCTCCAGCTTCAGAATTACTATCTTCTAGACTGCCCATATTTTGTTCAAGATTTTCAATATTGTTTATAGCAGTCACTTCTGCTTCCTTCATCTCTGCACTAGATGAACCCGAGTAATTTGCACTCAGGGAACAAGCTCTGAGTACCTTTGCACTACTCGGGTTACTGTGCTTCAGGCAAACATGCAAAGGGTTAGATTCTACTGACTTAAATAGTCCTGACAAAGTCACCACTTTTGCAGTCTCTCCATCATAACTGTATTTGTGAAAGGTTTTTTTGGTTTTTTGTTGTCTGATAAAAATTGCCCAAATTAGATTGTTTCAAAACAACAACTTGATAATTGGTAACAGCCAGAGGTAATGTCTTAGCTCCGTCTCCACTCCGGATTGCAGATGACTTAGGGATCTGTAGAACAGTGGTAGAATCAGGTTTATTAGATGTTTGTCTAGGAGTGTGAAGAGCATTGGTGTCTTCTTTTTGTACCTCTTCAGCACACACCTGCAGGTGTGCCTTACATTCTTCATCAAGCTGGTTAAGGTCTAGAATGGGCTCATCAGAAGGCTGACTAGATGCATTTTTGATATCATCATTACTCCCCTTACTCAAAGCTTTGCACCTTTTAAAATAATTTTTATGTGAGGGTTCCTCTTAGGTGTTATCAACATTCAGTTTTAATACTTTCTGTTGTCTTTTTTTGGCTCTAAGCAGGAGCTTTTTAGCTTTATGGGACAAAGTATTTCCAATCCTGATTGTCCTCTGTTTTTACTGCACCTTCTATCTGTTCAGTCAGATCTTTATGAGATAGAGCTTGTTGGTCAAGAATTGCAGTTAATGCAGAAGGACTATCCGGTGAGTCATTAGGTTCATCCACATGCTCTTCTTTAGAAGGCAAAGCTTGCTGCTCAACCAAATCATCTGGTGGCACTAAGTTAGCCTTAATTAATAAAACCTCTAGCTGTAAGATTCTACTTTTATTGAATCTATTTTTTCAATTTCTTCCTGAGGGGGGTACAAACGAGTTATCTCCTGTTTTCTGATTTACATCAGTTCTAGGACTAGCATTTATATTCACATCATTCGTAGGTGTTTGTGTGCCTTGAGAGGTCATATTCCCATAATGAGGAGCCAAGCCTAGGGGTACAAAACATGTTGGAATAAAATTAGCTCTTTGAGTTTCTTGAACTTGTGCTATTCATGTGCTAACATAAATCCTTCCAACCTGTTGAGTTTACCCATCATTTCCACTATTGACCCCTTCATCTCCCTTACAGCATAATGGGTGAATTCATGCCCTTTGTCTAGGAGATTGAGGATATGTGTCAAGAGTGGAAAAGTATGTAAATTCTGTTCAGCTAAATCACCTGTAAGGCGAGTTTCATGGTGATTCATTGAAGATTTGCGAGGGATCCCCTTATCAGGGTCATTTGATGCCATCGCAAAAGGGTCAAAGTCACCAAACTCGTATTGTGGAAACATAGAAATTGACATGAGGCCGGGAAGCCCAAAAGGAAACACACCAACACAGGTTACAAAGGACATACAAAGCGCTTTATTTCAAAGTTACAAAGTTACCAAAGTCAATTGACATGCGAATAGCTATTCGGCTCTCTGACTAACACACGAACCTTCAACGTTAGGTTCGCACTGAAAGTGGGAGAGACCGACCATCGGGATGCTTGGGTTTTTATACATTTAGTACTGCATTGGCCAGCCCTCTTACAAGTTAACCATTTCTGGAACCATGGCTAGGGTTCGTAGCCAGGTCGAACACACAATTTCCATACATTAGATCAGTTCCGCTGATACGGTTACATATTTACACATAGGTTAAACAGAGGACAGGGTCTTAGTTCATGACCCTAACAAGTAGCCTACAGACATATTATTCATTCACGTGTGCGGAGGTCACCATGGCCGAAGTCTTACTCGAAATGTCATTCGGCCTCCATTTTGTGATTCAGGGTGACTTCCACACTGCAAGAGTACCTAAAATGGCGGCTAGATTCAAGATGGCAGCTTACACGATACATTAAGGTCAAGACCTTGCCGCGGAACCTATGTACATAGTATCCTTTAGACAGCTTGGCGTAGGCCAACATACATTTAAACGATGCGATTGGGGTCATAATATTATATTGATTTCCACAGACCCTCCTTTTGGCCTATGCCAAGTGCTAAAACATTATTTCCTAATACTTTTGAAAATACTTGAAGGCATCAGCATCCATAGGTTCCGCGTCATTGTCTGAAATGTCAATAGCCATAAAGTTGTTCATAAGAACTTCTTGCAACATGAATTCTTTAGATGCTGTCTTCGGGGTATATATTCTACGCCCTATTGCGCTCATAACTTGGGCACAACATCCCCCTATCATTCCGCATATACTCGGGAGGCATTGAAAACAGCAGCAAAGGAATAACAGAGTCCCTAAAATACCTAAAATAACAGAAAGCACCTGCCACCCCCAAGATCGTAGAGAGTCCCAAAACCAAGTACTAAGGCTCCAATCTCCTACGGGGATATGGACTTCAGAACTAAGAGTGTGTAAATTCTGAATTGCTTTGAATATTGTTGGTGAAGAATCTGGTACAAAAACACAGCAAGCGGACCCCACTAATTTACATACTCCACCTCGTTCAGCTAAAATGACATCTAATGCCATTCGATTTTGAAGTGCTACCAATCTTATCGCCTTTTGCTCTAAGGTCATATTGTAAAGTATGTCCGTGGTCCGGTTGATTGTTTTCTCCAACACCCTCGCTAATCCCCTGATGTTTTCTGAATTTGCTATTTGTCCCCAGAAGGGAACTACTGATTTGGCTATATCCCCAAACACTTGTCCAGGGGTATCTCCATCATTATCCCGTCGCGGGCGAGCCTTAGATACCTCTAAGGTACTGGCTATAAATACACCTGGTAACAATATCCCTAAATAACAAGTCCCCTGCCAATCCTTGGGCAACCAGGGAAAAGCTAAACTACCACACACAAAATAAACCGGTCCCCCTACATACAAAGGCCTATTTTCCCCAGTCAAATTTACAATATTTATACAAGGCTCGAAATCTCCCATTGGCCTAATGCCGTTTCTTTGTACACAGAAAGGGACAGAATCAGGACTGTGATTTACAGAATAAGAAGGAGGCATGGCATCCTTATTGCCTATCGGAGCCATCTTGAAAGAAACTAGATTTTTGAAAAGGAAAAGAAAGTTTATCAGACGGCCTAATAGAAGCAATATTAGGTCTACTCCTATTTGCGAAAAGCGAGCATCCCAGGGGAGTCAATTCACGTTTTTCAAATTCATTCAAATTAGTCCCATCGAAGTTCCCTGAGATGCTATCATTCCATCGGCCAAAAAAAAGTGCTCTAAGAGAGGCATAGCAAGAGGTTGTTAGAGGTAAGGGATGTATATACCATCCCAGTCCCTTGTTCCCATGTTGTGGTAAGTGAGTGCAGACCCAACAATTACTCCTATTAAAAATTGCATGCGTAGCATTCATCACTATCATCAAAGTGTTATTATAATATTTCTGTCTATGCCGAGAGTCCCTAGGGGACAGAGTGTAAAGGTGTACAGAGGGAGTCAAAACAGTTGGTACAATTTTGGTCGGTAACAGAGGCTTCAAAGGATAAATTTCTTCAAAGTGCCAAAGTCCCACGGCAGCAGTTGCAAAACTAACAATAATCAAAACGAGAACACAACAGTACGTTTTCGGGGCCCAGGCACATTGTCCATTGTTCGAATTGGTCACCTCCTTATCTAATAGTTCAATACGAGGAGCAGCGGTGAAGGCGGCAGGCATCATAGTTATCCCGATCGACGGCCCCAATGTTCGTTGCTGGCGGCACTTCGGCCGCGCGACTTCTTAGTCCTTCCCAACCCTAGCCAACAGAACCCTCCTTTTCTGTGTTCCAAAAAAGGGAAAGACAATAGTATTTCAATCACTCCTTTTTCTCCCAGATGCACGATACTCGTGCGGCGAGTCTATTTTCGTGGTCGAAGGTTGTACCTGATGGTACCCAAGTTTGTTGAATCCAAAAGCAAAGTATCGTCGCTCCCTGAGGGGAGCGTCGTATCAGTAGCGACGGAAGTCGCAGAGCTCGAAACAAGGTTTTCCGGAAGTGATTGATCAAGGGAGTGCGGAGACAAAATGGACGGCTCCCCGAGGTCCTCAGGCTCAGAGAACTTCTCCGACGCACTCACAACGCTGCCTGCTACTCCGAGATCAGAGAGTGTAGCACCAGCGAGGGGTTCTGTTTCTTCTGTAACGTGTGGCGTCGGGTGAGGGATCTTCTTGATATGTGTTGCATGTATCCAGTTCTTCTTTCCTGCCACCCGCACTGCCGTCCTGGTGACCAATAAAACCTGGTAGGGTCCCCGCCAGCGAGGCGCGAGACAGGAAGACCTTTCGTAGGCCTTCACCAGGACCCAGCTGCCGGGCAATATATCGTGTCCTGGGCCCGTAAACCGAACAGGTAAGGCGGCATTCACCTGGTGGTAAATGAAATACAGATTTTTAGTCAATTGATTACAATAATCTATGAGCAATACATTCTCCACATCCCTTAGGGCTTTAGGTTTAGGGAGACCCCAAATATTAGCAGGCCTTCCCATTACTACCTCGAATGGAGAGAGCCCAGTTCTAGTCTGGGGTGTGGTGCGCATAGCTAACAATACAATAGGTAAAGCATCTGGCCATTTTAATTTAGTGTCGGCACATGTTTTTGCAAGTTTGTTTTTCAAAATACCATTGTGTCTTTCTACCAACCCCGCACTTTGAGGGTGCCTAGCTCAATGAAAACGTTTCTCTATCCCTAAGGCAACACATATTTGCAACATTACGGCTGCGATGAAGTGGGGGCCGTTGTCCGACCAAATTATCCTCGGGAGCCTAAATCGAGGAAAATAGTCTTTTACCAAGATCTTTGCGGTGGTCATGGCGGTAGCATCTTTGACGGGGAAAGCCTCGACCCATTTGCTAAAAGCACAAATGATAACAAGAACATATTTCAAGTTATTACATCGCTCCATTTCAATAAAATCAAGGTGAATGGTTTCAAAGGGGACAGAGGGGGGCCCGACACTTCCCCTTGGTGTCACTGTCCCTTTACCCACATTGTGCTGCAGGCAAATCATACAGTTCTGAATGTATTTTTTTGCAGTTTCCAAAATTTTATCATTCACCCAAACCTGCTGTAATATCTTCGCAATTTGCTGGGCACACACATGTGTTGGACCGTGTGCCATCGTGACCATTGCTAATACATAAGAATCAGGAAGCAACCATTTCCCGTCAGATGCGTCCACCCAACACCCTTCGTCATCCAATTTCCCCATGCCTTCAGCCCATTTCCTAGATTCTTCAACAGAGGCATCAGTCTGAATATCTCGCACAGACCCAATGCCTTCATCTATTATACAACCATCTCTCACTTCCCTCGAGGTGTACATGTCTATGCTAAGGTCTGTAGCTGTTTGTCTAGCTATCAAATCTGCAAAAGCATTTCCTCTTCCCACATTGTCTATGACCTTGCGATGTGCTGCACATTTCATGATTGCTAATTGTTCAGGGAGTGAGAGTGCAAAAAGTAGTTGTACTATTAAGGGACCATGCTGAATCTTGGTCCCGTGTGAGGTCAGAAACCCTCTTTCCGACCACAGTTTTCCGAAATTGTGAGCCACCCCAAAGGCGTACTGACTATCCGTATAAATGTTAACTCTATGGCCTTGGGAGAGCTCACAAGCGCGGGTCAACGCTATAATCTCTGTGGCCTGCGCGGAGTTATGCGGAATCCTTTTAGTTTCTACGATCTTGTTCAAGGTAGTAACTGCATAAGCAGCTGTAGACGTGCCATTCGGAAGTTTAAAACAGGAGCCATCACAAAACAGCTCCCCTTCCGCATTCTCCAAAGGAGTATCTGAGAGGTCTATTCTGCCCTTTGTTTCTTGTTCGGTGGCATACAGGCAGTCATGTGATCCGTCATCGCCGCAAGCAGTAGTTTGCGGGAGAGGCAAAAGTTCAGCCGGATTGAGAACACAACACCTTTTAATTTGGATATGAGGAGCAAATAGAATTAATTCGTACCTGGTCAACCGGGCAGAAGTAAGGTGTTGTGTTTGAGTTTTATTCAATAGAATATCGACAGAGTGAGGTACCATCAAAATTAAATCGTGGCCTAGGACCATCCCCTCACTCTGTTTTACAGATGCAGCGGCAGCAGCAACAGCGCGCAGACATCGCGGCAAAGCGCATGCAACAGGATCGAGGGCGGAGGAATAATAGCCGCACGGCCTATTCTTCCCTCCATGTTCCTGTGTTAACACAGACAAAGCACATCCATTACATTCATGCACAAACAACACAAAGGCCTTATCGTAATTTGGTGTACCCAGAACCGGTGCTGAACACAGCGCGGCTTTGAGAAGCTCAAATGATCGTTGATGTTCCGATTCCCATGGCAATGGCAGAGAAATGCCCTTCTTCGTCAAAGCCAACATCGGTTTTACCACTAGGGCAAAGTTCGGGATCCACAGTCTACAGTAGGACGCCATCCCTATCAGGGCTCTGACTTCCTTCTGTGTTTTTGGGACAGACATGCCAGAAATGTGTTTTATTCGTTCAGGTGTCAATCTTCTCCCCTCCTTTGACAGGAGGTAGCCTAGATAGGCAACCTCCTGACAACAATATTGAAATTTCTTAAGTGAAGCTTTGTGACCATTTTCAGCTAAATGAACAAGCAACAATATAGTGCCTTCTTTACAAGCTTTCTCAGAGTCTGCAGCCAGGAGCAAATCGTCTACATATTGTAGCAGCGTGCAAGTAGATGGTAATTCAAGGGTGTCGAGCTGCTCTTTTAAGGCTCTACTATAGATACTAGGACTTTCAGTATACCCTTGAGGTGCCCTTGTGAATGTAAACGAGCGTCCCCCCAAGGTGAACGCAAACAAATACCTGCTCTCCTCATGTATCGGAATACTAAAGAAGGCGTTTTTTAAATCTACAACACTAAAGTGTGTAGCCGTAGCAGGGATCATTGTTAAGATCGTTGTTACATCAGGCACGATTGGAAATTGTGGGGCTACCATCCGGTTAATAGCACGAAGATCTATTATAAACCGGTACGGAATTGCATTGTCGCCTTTCTTATATACTGGCAAGATCGGGCTATTACATAGGCTACCTGTAATCTCTTCGATCACTCCACGATGTACAAAATCGGAGACAATGCATTTCAGAGCGCGCTCTCCTTCAATTGAAATTTTATATTGCGGAATGCGCGGTAGCTTAACCCCATGTTTCAATATTATCTTAACAGGATCGATGTGCAATATCCCGACATCATTATCGTCTATTGCCCACAAACATTCTGGGACAATGTCAAATTCGAGAGGTAGAGGTCGGGTCAAGTATTGGGAGTAAAAGGGTTGCTGTGGTGAAACTGTTAATCTTATTCCGTCAGGGGAACAATGAATCACTGCATTCAGTTTCTTCAACAAATTCAACCCCAGCAAATTTTCTCCACAGATTGAAGTAAGAAGAAAAGGGCACTGGTCTGTAAAAGGACCCAAAGAAACGGATACTGGCGCAGAAACCGGACAAACAGTTGGTATGCCAGAGAACCCTATAGAGACGTTTGTTTGCCCTGACAGTGGGATGTTTGGAACCCTCGAATGGTCGATGGAGCACTTTTGTGCTCCAGTGTCGATCAAGAACTGATGTTTCCTATTCCCCACCAATAATTCAACATAGGGGCCCTTCTGTATAACGGGAATAGGTAAAGGTTCCAAACGCTGCTTCGGGCAATCCTAGTAAGGCAGAACTTCATCAAAGGGAAGTTCCTCAGAAAGATAGGCGGCGGAAGGGTGATCAAATATATTTCTCGAGTCCATACTCGGAGTCTGATTTTCCCGTGAAAAAGGTTGCTGGGGATCTTGTAGAAGCTGACCCCTATCAGGACCCCCCGCTCCGGGGCGGCCCCTTGGTCGCCTACCCATACCTCCAAATGTGCCTCCTGACCTCTGACGAAGGGCAGGGCACTGTGCTCGCCAGTGACCTTCCTGGCGGCAATAAGCACACTGATTAATATTTATCGAATTTGGAGGAGTATTTCCTCTTGGAATATACTGACCTCTAGTCTGCGTCATACCTCCTCTGGGGTTTCTGACAATTTGCTGCAACAATACCTTAGTCTTTAGGTCACCCCTTCTTTTTTCGATTTTCTCTTTTTCATTATTAACCCGATTCTCATAATACTGAGCCATATGCAAAACCTCTGACTGAGATTTTGCCTGCCAAGCGCTCTCTGAGGACATCATTTGTGACTGGATGTCGGGCAACAATCCACGCACAAATTTGTCCACAAACAACCTCTTCCCTGACTCTGTACCTAAATCCTGTCCACTGAAGTCGGAGAACACCTGTTCGAATCTATTAAAGAATTCAGTAGTACCTTCAGTTTTCCCTTGGACGCAGGCCGTAAGCTTGTCCCAAATAATCCTTTTTTCTGGGATTATAGTTTTTAATTTGGCAACTATTCTATCAGGTAAAGTGAGTATTACCTGGGGTGGTTTCTCACCAGCTGGTCGTTCCCCATCTATTCTAGTTAAGTTTACCCATGTATCCCCTAACCCCGGCACATCATCTATTGTTCGTACCTGTTTCCATACATCAACAGGTAAAAGCACTGGAAACAATAAATCCATGTCACTTAAGGTGAACACAGAAGACTGCAAAACGGATTCTATTTCTTTGTAAAACCCTGTCGGGTTCTTCCTGATATCAGGGACTGATTGTCTAATCGTGTTCACTTCCTGTCGAGAGAACGGGACGTGAACAAACTGTGATACGTAATGTGCAGGGATATCCACCGCGGCAGCACCAGTCGCCGCGTTGGCGGGGATTTCTAATTTTGGGACAAGGGTCGGAGGGACCTCTCTCATAGGCAACTGAGATATAGGGACCTCCGACCGCTTACTGAGCAATAAGGCCAAATCGAGCGCTAAAGCAGCTGTAGAAGTGTCGGGCGAAAAAGCTCTTTTACAAATACCCAATAACTCTATGGGGCAACCAACCTTCTTCCTTATACATTCCTCCTGTAAGTGCTGTACCATCACTTGGATTACCTTCCTTTGCATCTCTACCGTGTATTGACTATATGTGTCATACACCTCATCTGGCGGTATCGATGAATCCGAGATCCATCGAATCGCGTCTTTGGTACAAATTCGTACTTCCTCAGGTGCTGAACTTCGGCACGAAAGGAACCGTTTCTGTGCATACATCCTGTCGTCCTCATCATCCTCGTTTTGTAACCTTTCAAAGTCTCTCCTAAACTCAAACAATCTGTCAACATGTCCATATACTTTCTGCTCTGTATCCCTCGAAAGTGCCAAGGCATTCAGATCTCTCACCCCTTGTGGGAGATCCGAAGTCTGCAATCTACCCCACATTACACCTAAATGAATCCCCAGTCCTTCAATAAAAACGTTTTTCTCGGGAAAATCGTGCAAATTAGATAATGTTGAAAGTACATCAGTTTGATCACCTTTTTCCATGCAATGTTTAGCCCAAGCAAATAGTTCCTGTTTCCTGCCCGCAGGAACAGTACTACGAGTCACAATTTTCGACCCTGTACCGGGATCTGATTTAGTGAACACGGGACTCCCCAGAATCGGAGGTGTAGGTGAACCTAACAAGGGTGCAGGGGAAAGAGGTAATGTAATAGACGAAATAGACAGAGGAGCGACAACCAAAGAACTAGGGGCAGTAGGCTGCGCAGGAGGAGTAGGAATAACGATAGGAGCAATAGCAGGAACGGGCAAGGTGCCCACAACGGGAGCATACGGAGGTGGCGCTGAAGAATCAGGCCTCCGTTCGTTTAATATTTTCTCAATAAACTCCTCGGAAACATGGAAATCTTTAGAGGGGTAAATTCTCTGGACCCCGAGCGAGAAAGCTCTATCCATCTTCTGAGTTTCATCTAATCGTTTTTCCTTGTCATACAACAATGCCTTTTCGGCATTCGTTTTATGACGTCGTGCATGTTTATCCCTACTTTTAAGCTGCTGTAATGCTTCCTTTTTCCAATTTTGTAACACATCAAAGGCTGCTGGCCTAGCCTTCTTTTTAAGCAAGATCGACTCTAAGTATTCAATACGGGGGATCTCAAAGCTACCATTGATTGGCCACTGAAATTCGGAGGCATTTCTGGTCTGTCTGTGCCAAATGTCATTAAATACAATACTACCAATGCCATACTTACAGTACATAGTACACGCCGGCGACCCCTCCTGTGGTGCCGGACGGCTAAATTCCAAAGATTGTCGATCGCTGCGGAACAGAACCCTAAAGCAGCTAGACAATTTCCCAGGCATTTCTCAAAAAATTGGTGTTACCTGGTCCAATAATTGTGTCTGCAGATACAATACGCCAAATTCAAATTGTCAGGGTTAAATTAAGAGCCGGGTCACGACTGCACCTGACCAAACCTAAGGAGGACCGTACGGTTTACAAAGGACTTCAACTAACAAATTTTACCTGCGTTCGGTGGTTTCGGCAAATCTGCCCGCCTCGGAATTGGACCCTCGTCAAGATGCCATGTCAGACCGCACGACTATCGCCCAAGGATCGGATCGTGCAGCACTGCCGAGGTATCGCGTCTCGATCGGTCGGGCCCGCAGAATCACACCGTCCGATCCCGATTCGATAGTCTGCGTCAACCTTCAATGATCCGGCATCAATCTTGAGGGTCCCTATTCGGGCGCCAACTGTGGAAACATAGAAATTGACATGAGGCCGGGAAGCCCAAAAGGAAACACACCAACACAGGTTACAAAGGACATACAAAGCGCTTTATTTCAAAGTTACAAAGTTACCAAAGTCAATTGACATGCGAATAGCTATTCGGCTCTCTGACTAACACATGAACCTTCAACGTTAGGTTCGCACTGAAAGTGGGAGAGACCGACCATCGGGATGCTTGGGTTTTTATACATTTAGTACTGCATTGGCCAGCCCTCTTACAAGTTAACCATTTCTGGAACCATGGCTAGGGTTCGTAGCCAGGTCGAACACACAATTGCCATACATTAGATCAGTTCCGCTGATACGGTTACATATTTACACATAGGTTAAACAGAGGACAGGGTCTTAGTTCATGACCCTAACAAGTAGCCTACAGACATATTATTCATTCACGTGTGCGGAGGTCACCATGGCCGAAGTCTTACTCGAAATGTCATTCGGCCTCCATTTTGTGATTCAGGGTGACTTCCACACTGCAAGAGTACCTAAAATGGCGGCTAGATTCAAGATGGCGGCTTACACGATACATTAAGGTCAAGACCTTGCCGCGGAACCTATGTACATAGTATCCTTTAGACAGCTTGGCGTAGGCCAACATACATTTAAACGATGCGATTGGGGTCATAATATTATATCGATTTCCACAGAATGGCTTGCCATTTTTACTAAATCCAGGAGAGGGAAAAGAGTCTGGGAATCTATTAGATTTTTCAGAATATTTCAAGAGGGACATTTGCTTAAGATTATGGTTATTGCACAGATCTGTACTAATATCACTATGCAAATTAACGTGTTCTCTCTGTATTCGAGGTCCAGTTACTGGTGTTGACTGACCTAGTGTCAAACAAACATGTCTATCCAATTCAGGAATAATACCTGGTGCTAACAAGGATATGTCTGCAATGTCTTCGGCTGCATTTCCCTCTCCAAGCAATATCGGTGCAACTGCATCACTTTTGCTGCTCTGAAGCAAGTCCAGAGGTACTTCCAGTAACCCATTGACTTCCCTCATATAGAGCACATTTTCATAATTAGGTGTATGTTCAATCATTAGCCCCTGGTCTTCTATGTGTGTCACCGAAGCACTATACTGTAGTTTGATAGCGTGGGAAGTGTGAAGGGTAATTCATTTAAATCACTCTTATCCTCAGAGCTCTCCTGCTGTTGTAAATTTAGCATCTCTCAAGCTGATGGAGAATTGTGCAATTTACTTACCTTTATCTCAAGTGGACACCTGAGGCGTTTACCGCTTCTTAAACTTGTTTCCATTTTTAATCACAAAAGAACAAAATAGAAGCACGAAAAAGGGCAAGAATAAAGATCAAAACACACTCACTCTGCGGACTACAGTGTCAAAGTTCTGTTCCAGAAACGTAGTCTTCTCACAGGGGACTTCTAAGGCTTTAAGCCATTTCATAGAAACACAAAGCTGAGGGTCCAAAAAATATGTGGCACTATTCAGCACTTGTCAGTGTACTTTACACGTGCTAGAGGGGATATACTGTGCAAAATACAATACAAGACGCTTAGCAGACAGTTGGGCTGAGTAACACCAAACACCGTACAACCTGTCAAAGCAGCCGATGTTTATAATACACTGGCGGGTGCGCTTTCGCCAAGTTGGTAACCGCGAGGGTGAGGCGTGGAGAAAGCAGCACCAATATAAACCAAAGTGAGCCAAAGATAAATACAGAGCGAGAGGGAAAAAAATAATAACAGACGCGTGTTTACTTGTAAATACTTGCCTGAACTGATTCAACTTATGTACATTAAGGTTGAAATAAGCAGAATCTATGCTTATGTTAGATTGAAAGCTTCGACTAAATATGAATCAACGCAGGTCCCCAAGTGTCAATCAAAGAAGCTAGTACATCATACATTAGCAATAGATCACATGAAACTGGAAACAGAGTAATATAGCATTGTATCCGTGACCGTTTTGATGTACAAGAGGAGCGGCTTCCGCTGGGAGGCCTATTTCCTAGAAGTAAGGCCAGAAACTAAGCACACACGCAGTGCAAAGTACAAGAAAAGGCAATAAGTCTGAATTGGAGGCCGGGTAAGAGCATAGCATTAACAGTAAGCTAAATTAAGAATTGGGTACCCACACCTCCACGCCTAACAGCCCAACAGCACACTTCCCACACTTCGAATGTTCGCGCAAGATACACATGCACCCTAGTCTATGTGGGGATGCTGGGAGCCCTGCGGGCGGGGCCCAACCATGCAAAAGATCTAAAATGTAAACAGAGAGCTTGACATGAGTCACATACACTGCGCACTACGTGTTTACACAGTACGTGAAGTTCCAGTTCAGACCATCCCACTCCAGCACAAATAGACCAACCCACTCCCAGCTCGAAGCCCAGCTACCTGCTCGTCACCCAAGTATCCCAGCAATTTTGAGCCGTAATATATTTACTTTGGTTCTTGAAGTCCTTGAAGTCCTTAGCTTTAGGTGTGGCTTTTCGCCTTGAATATAGCAACCGTCCTTCTTACAGGTCTTGCTGCGTAACGGCAAGGAATCCTGTCAGGTCCAGCAGAGTCTGCAGCCCAACAGCACACTTTGAATGCGTGCATGAGATGCGCGTACACCCTTTTCTATGTAGGGATGCTGGAGCCCTGGGGGTGGGGCCCAGCCATGCAAAGGATTTTGGTTTGTGAAGTCCTTAAAGTCTGTTTCGCCTTAGAAATAGCAACGGTCCTTCTTGTCCTTACAGGACTTGCAGCGTAACGGCAAGGAATCCTGTCGGGTCCAGCAGAGTCTGCAGCCCAACAGCACACTTCTGTATCATTGGCGAAAACTGTGCTCTAGAATTATCAGTACAAAGGTCCAGCTGCTCCGATCGGACAGGAAAGAATTGTTCATTTCATCACAAAGAGAGACATTGTACATTAGGGGTGGAGCGGAGCGGAGTCTAGGGCAGCTGACACATTTTAAGGCTTGTTGTGGGTGCTCACAGACAGTTGTGCAAACTGATCCACAATAACATTGGAGAAAGAAGGGATAGATGTAAAAATTGCCTCACTTACAATGAGGCCATCAATGAGATGAGGGGAGCTTGGAGATACTGCATTGCTGGTAGTTGTTAAAGTAGATTTGTCAGTCGAGCCCAAACCCAGGATTGACCGTTCATTCCCAACTCTGCATACATTCTTGCTAAAGTCTCTGGACTGCCTGCGCACGCAATTCTCATAGTGGAGATCAATT
Organism: Ambystoma mexicanum; assembly: GCF_040938575.1. Classification (NCBI taxonomy): domain Eukaryota; kingdom Metazoa; phylum Chordata; class Amphibia; order Caudata; family Ambystomatidae; genus Ambystoma; species Ambystoma mexicanum. The sequence continues at coordinate 1,048,475,576 of NC_090924.1, forward strand.
GATGGCACCATTGTCTAAAGAATAGCTCTCTCTGACAGTTCTGAGGAAGAAGGTGGAAAAAGTACTGAAGTATTTAAAACATTAGATGGGTTTGGACACACCCCAATACCCAGGTGGGTTAATCCTGTGTTACAAGGGGCTAGAGGCTAGAGGCTCGCTGTGCATAATGCCGCTGCTTGCTCCTGGCAAACTAGCGAACCGGCGCTCAAGGTAAACAATGGAGCTATTGGAATGTTGCAAAGCAGCCGTAAGGTGCTGGATAGAGGCAGAGAGACCTGCGGCAAACATGCAAGGCCCACACCCGCATTGGCTGCCAGAACTACGCGGCACATTGCGGAGCAAGGGAACAGGCGCGCACACAGGCACACAGACAGGAGCAGCAGCACAGACCCCCTGCCACTCTGCCACTGCACACCCACGTGCAAAGGACAAAGTCAAAGTCAAGCAGGGCAAGTAAGAGAGTGTAGTAATATAATGTCACTCCTTCATGGCTGGGAATGAGCAATGAGCATCCGGGTACAGTTCTGCAGAAAAAAAGACACATGGGTGGACTACAACTACGACAGTCCAGTAGTGATATTAGCTTACCCCCACTTAGGGAACTCAAGAGTCTGCGTGCCCGCCTTGTCCCGGCACAGGATGCTACTTTAACTCATCCAGCAACCTGCACCCAACTGCTCAGACTGCAGAGACTGCCCTTGTCTGCCCTTCACTCTTGCTTCGCCACAGGGACTGCTTTAATGGAGAGCAAGGTGGTACGCATGTAGTGGCTTCTCCTCTTCCTCCGGGTGTCCAGGGATGATGGCAGAGACTGCCCTTTATTTTATTTTAAACGGCGCACAAAGCAGCCCTCGGGCATTGTGGTGCTGTTACATGCATGGCTTACTTAGTTACAAGAGAATGACAGCATGTCTGTTGTTCGTGGTTACAGGGAACCCAATACCAGGTGGGTAGCAATTAACGTATACTGTTACAAAGGATGAGGCGGCTCTACGGTTGAGAGGATAACAGGTGAACCAGCTACAACTAATACCTTCATGAACACAGGTATCGAAGGGGAGAGCCTAAGGGTGAGGTTTGACCTAGTTGAAAAGCTTAGTTTTGAGGGCTTTACAAAAGGACAGGTGCGAGGTCTCATTCCTTAGGGTAGTTGAGAGGGTATTCCATTGTCTAGGAGCTATGAATGGGAAGCTGGTGCTACCCGCTTTGGCCCGTTTGATGGTGAAGATGTTCAATTGGTTGGAATAGTGTGATTGTTTAGGCCTGGAGGAGCTGGCTCTGACTACTTTCTCTGAGACATACGAGGAGGCTATGAGGGAAAAGCATTTGTGGGTTATGGCCAAGGTCTTGAAGATGATGTGTTCTTTGACGGGGAGCCAGTGTGCAGCACGCCCAGCATGGGAGATGTGCTCCCTCTTGGGGATGTTCAGGGCTACTCGGAGTGCATTATTTTGAATAATTTGCTATCTGTTTAGATTTTTAGAAGAGGTACCAGCAAAGAGAACGTTGCAGTAGTCAGGTTTTGCACCTATGGTGACACTGGCTATTGAGGGACAATTCAGCATAGATAGGTACGGTTTGACTACATTGATCAGTTTTGTGGTGAATGATGCCGAAGAGGCAATGGTACTAACTTGGCATGTCATGGAGAGTGTGGCATCAAGGTACACCCCAGAGTCTTTACTGAAGGTGGGACTGTGATTTGTGTGTTGACTATGGTGAAGGAGCTGTATTGTTTATTGAGCTTATTAAGGGTTTCCTTGGGGCCGACTAAGAGGATTTCGGTTTTGTCTCTGTTTAGGCAGAGCCAATTGGCTGCCATCCAAGCTTGGATGGTGGCATAGGTATTGTGAAGTGTTTTGGCATCACTTTCGTATGAGCCGGAGAGAGGGAGTAGGACCTGAGTGTCATCAGCATAGTTCATGTATGCTGTGCCGAGAACATCCAATTTGTCAAAGAGAGGTTTAGTAAATATATTGTACAGGGTGGGCGAGGTACAGGAGACCTGTGGAACTACACAGTGAATGGTGGTAGGCTCTGCGCAGGTCTTCTCAGAGAAAACCCTCATGGGTCTCCCTTCGAGGAAGGAAGTGATTCAGGTAGTGGCTTCAGGAGTGAACTGAGCTAATGTTGTGAGATGTCTGTATAAAGTCTTGTGGTCCACTAGGTCAAAAGCTGCAGATAAATCAAGAAGGAGGAGTAATGCTGGTTTACATTCATGCATGATTTCCGCAAATTGGTTTATTAGGTTTTAAACTCTTGTCCACCCTTCACTGCAGCTTCACCACAGGGACTGCTTTAATGGAGAGCAAGGTGGTAGTCCAGGAGTGGCTCCACCTCTTCCTCCAGGTGTCCAGGGATGACTGCAGAGACTGCCCTTGTCTGCCCTTCACCACAGGTTTGACACAGGAACTGATTTAATGGAGAGCAAGGTGGTAGGCAGGTAGTGGCAACTGCTCATCCTCCAGGTGTCCAGGCATGACTGCAAGACTGCCCTTGTCTGCCCTTTTCTGCAGCTTCACCACAGGGACTGCTTTAATGGAAAGCAAAGTGGTAGGCAGGAGTGGCTCCTCCTCTACCTCCAGGTGTCCAGGGATGACTGCAGAGACTGCCCTTGTCCACCCTTCACCGCGGCTTCGCCACAGGGACTGCTTTAATGGAAAGCAAGGTGGTAGGCAGGTAGTGGCTCCTCCTCTTCCTCCAGCTGTCCAGTGATCAGAGACAACCCTTGTCCGCCCTTCGCGGCAGCTTCACCACAGGGACTGCTTTAATGGAGAGCAAGGTGGTAGGCAGGTAGTGTCTCCTCTTCTTTCAGGTGTCCAGGGATGATTGCAGAGACAACCCTTGTTCGCCCTTTACCGTGGCTTAACCACAGGGACTGCTTTAATGGAGAGCAAGCTGGTAGGCAGCTAGCGGTTCCTCATCTTTCAACAAGTGTACATGGGTGACTGCAGAGACTGCCTTTGTCTGCCCTTTGCCACGGCTGCCCCACAGAGACTGCTTTAATGGAGAGCAAGGTGGTAGGCAGGTAGTGGCTCGTCCTCTTCCTCCAGGTGTCCAGGGATGACTGCAGAGACTCCCTTGTGTGCCCTTCACCACGGCTACACCAAAGTGACTGCTTTAATGGAGAGCAAGGTGGTAGGTAGCCGCCTCCTCCCTGCACATAAAGGACCTGCTGCCTGCTCCTTCAATACCTTGATGGAAACTTCCATGTGAGTGCCTTCCTCACCTGCCTCTTTGCATGGCACCAACGAGGCCTCCCCCAATGCCTCTACCTCCCCCACCTACTCAGAGGGTAGCCCCTGCTCTCTGGCCCTGGACCACAAACTTCCGCACACAAGCATGAGGATCTGTCCTTCATGAATCATGGGGGAATCTTAACCCTGTGAGGAGAAATACAGCTCCTCCTCCTCTTCTCCCTGCCATTTTCCACATCCGCTCCAAGCGCCATAGGCGTAGGTGATTTCCACAAAATACAATGCCAATAATATTGCATGTGTGTGCTCATTGGGGGTTAACTCAAGGGCCCAAAAGAGCATACCTGATAACTAAAGAAACCATCACAATCCCAAGTGGCCCAAGCAGACAAATAAGGGAACACACAAACAATGCTTCTCGTAAAAACATGTGAGCTCTCTGAACATGCATAAAGGGTGGTCTTCCATATACATCAACTCTATTGGCCCTCTGGCGAGAAGGCTGAGAAACAGTTGATAAAAGAACTGAAAAAGATGGAAAAGTTGACAAAAGGGTTCTCCATTGCAGTTGGGCATATCAGGGTACATACTACAATTGCTGACATTAACTCAGCATTTTGGGACTATTATAGCAACATCTACCAACAGGTAGTGAAGTCAATTACTTGTTATGGAAGTCAATAATGCAGTCCTTTCAAGGAGTCCGGAAGCAGTCTCCTAAAGATCTTGAATCTGTTGACTATGATCCTGAAATCAGGTAAGAATCACTCTGACTGATAACTACCACCCAATTTCCCTTTGAGTTCTGGTCTAAAGATTATTGCTTAAGTGTTTTCATGCTGTGTGAATACAGTAATGCCTGCTCACATTCATAAAACACAGTGGGTTTCATGCAAATTAGAAATAGTGGTGACAAAATAAGAACATTCATCAGGATGTTTAACTTGCACAGCAACAACCCACAGCTTGTGCAGTGATTTATATTGATGATGAGAATGCTTTTTATCATGTGCAATGGGGTTATCTAGATTATGTTCTGGTTATATTTGGATTGGGTCTGACTTTTCTACAATTTCTCAAGGATCTCTACACAAATCGACAGAAGTATCACAGTGAACAGATTGGTTTCTGAGGAGTTCCAACTCGCCCTGGATACCAGGCGGGGATGCCCTCTTTCACCCTATTTCTTTAATATATGCATTGAGCCTTTGGTGAGTGCCATAGTACAGGGTCGGATTGGGTCGTCAGCCAATTGGCCTGTGGCTGATGCAAAATCATGGCTGGAGACCTGGGGGCCAGTTCCTGAAGCCCACGTGGGCCGGTTTCGGCCCAGGCGTGGGCTTCACTGTAAAGCCTTCACACTTCAGGAACCAGCCCCCAGGACCTCGGCCTCGCCGGACGGATGCAAGTTGCAAAGGATCTGTAAGTAACTAACTTACAGATCCTTTGCAATTGCAGCCCTTCGCTCGCCGCCGCCAACCCGCCGCAGATGCAGAGAAAGGTAACACTGAAGTGTTACCTTTCTTTGATAATTGCAGTGGGCCGGCGGCCAACTGCCGCTGCCCGGCCGAGACACCCTGGCGCCAGCAGCAGTCAGTGTTACAAAACACTGGGAGAGAGCGGCAGGGCTGGGCAGGGCTGCCTCAGCCTGGCCTGCTCCCTCCCAGTGTTTTGTATTACACTGGAGCCAGGCTGCAACGTATTGCATGGGGGGCATATACTTTTTGAAAAATTGCCTGCGCTTTAGGGAGTTTGGGGAGGTCCCTTGGGCTCCTGCCATGCACTGGCCCCACAGAACACCACAGGCACAGACTGGTGACACTCTCCTCTGAGAGGAGGGAAGTCCCTTTCTCACTGGGTGGGTGGGGCGGCGGAGGAGGCGGGGGCTTCATTGAAAAGGCGCAGGTTCCCCTCTCGTGACATCATCTCACCGCCCCGGTTCTGCCTTTATGGTCCAGATACAGAGCGCACGACCTGAGCTCGGAGCAGTGGGGGTGGAGAAGGCAGCGCCAGTCACCTCTCCCTGCTCACCCCTTCATGAAGTTCATGGATGTTTCTCACTAGGAGCCCGACGATGGCAGCTCTCAGGATCCCACTGGCGTGCCTGGTGCTCCTGGCACTCTCCTCCGGCGGCTTGGGTGCAGGGATGGTGGTCAGGGATGGGCTGGGCTGTGCCACCACCCCCAGTCAGCCCAGGAGGGCACAGAGCAGCACTCAGGCAGCCACCAGCCACCCAGGCCAGCCTGCTGGCACAGAGGTGAGGGACCCATCAACCCCACAGCCCAACACCACCACCCCACAGGCCCGTGCCACAGGCTGCCTGCCTGCTGCTGCTGGCAGCGGAGAGAGATGCAGACGGCCCTGCCGAGAGGAGGTAAGATCATACTAGTAACCATTCCATTCTTGCTTGTGTGATGATACTGTGCTGCCAGAGGAGGGTACTCCCCGTCCCCGTTCACAATGACTAAGTTTGCGGATGTGTGCAGCTCTTGATTTCCACATGACAAAAAGTACTTGCCATGCATGCATATTTAACAGCTAAGAAGTGTTGTGCTCCAAATGTAAGCATTTCGAGTATGATATTTGATTTGTTACCAGTCCATGGAATGCAGCCAGGGCTATTTTCGTCAAAGTTGTTTGAGGTAAAGATTTCGCTGCACTTGGAAAGCGCGAAGCAACATTTGCCTGCCAAAAAAAGATGTTTTCAGAGCCTGCGAGTGTGAACTCATTTCCAGAAAATGTTTTGGGTCATTGGCTGTCCGGCCTGTCCCATAAAAGGCCAAAGCTGAAAGGGCCACCACAGTCATTCATGTTTATTGTTCGACAGGGTGGATGTGCACCAGAGCACACAGGCGGCCTGTTGGGTGGAGGGAGGGGACCTGCGCTCTAGTCCAAGTGTAACATTAGGAGACACTCCTCGTTACACCCTTCAATGGGGTTTGGATGTGTTCGAAGGTGCCCTACATTGTTATTTTTTTGCAACACCCTGGCAGCTCTGCCTTCTTTGGTGTTCGTTCGCTGGTCGGGGTGGTCGGTCAGTGGGTCACCCATAAAAAGCGTGATTTATTGGCTCCTGAGTTCTCATCCTTTCTCCTTCCTGTTGCTTACACAGGCGGGCTCCAGTTTCCTGGTCTTTACATCCACTTAACACTAAAACGACAAGCCGCACAGAGGTGTTGCTAAATGCATCAATGAGGGCACACGTGTTCAACAGATCTTCATGTATGTGGTATCTCTCTCTTGTGATTAGTAAACACGCTCCAGTATAAATGGGCCCAAGCAAGAAACATTCCTTCGAAAAACGGCTCACATTTTTGCAAAAAACATGCATTTTACATAATATTTTAGCGAATGTAAATGATAACTAATGACTTACAGTAGTAATACACCGTACGGACTACATGAGAAATATTTGACAATAGCACATCAAGTGGCCATTGACTAGTCTTCATTTGTCCACAATGCATGCTTTGTTGTAATGTGTCTATTTTTCCCATCTCTGGCATGCTGTTCAGGATGTTTGTTTGCATGTATGAGGTAATGAGTGCTCAGAGTATGGGATGTCCTGTGAGTGCGCTGCTTTCCCTATTTTGCCAACCTCTGATCTGAAGCCTGAAAAGTAGATGCACACAGGCTCGAAATGCGGCCATTTTTGCACCAGACCTGCAGATGAACTTAACTGGTCTGCCGTTAAATCTCAGTTACCAGTTAATTTTACTATAACCGATATGATAGCTCAGTGGGTTGAGCGCTTGCTGCTGCGATGTGTGTGTGATCTGCAGGTGCGAATCCCAGCAAGGCCATCTCAGCCTTTCATCCTTCTTAGTCGATAAATGAGTACCAACACAGGTTGGGTGATATTGTATGCAAATGTGTTCTATAAAAAAGAATTTAAGCGTGAGTGCTATACAATAACATATTATCATTTGGCCTTTGACGTCTGCTTGCATTCACAGTAATTTGACAATATGGATCTATACACACAGATATTAATGATACATATCGTGATCCATTCTTGTATGCAAAGTTACAATATTTTATGAGCTGTGATGTAATGTGGCAAACTCATGAACGCTCCATAAGTAGCATTTTCTGTAAAGTCGTGAATTGACACGATTCACAGATGATGGTTTGAGGGCCACTTTTTTTGAGGCGAGGGGTGGGCCACTTTTTTGAGGCGAGGGGTGGGCCACTTTTTTTTCAGTGTCCGGGCCCATTTCTTGTCCCAGTCCGACCCTGCATATGTACAGATGAGGGCACTGAAGGCATGGAGTTCAAGGGTGCTCACTCAATGGTCCTCATTTATTCAGATGATCTACTTGTGTTACTGTCTCACCCAGAATCATCAGCCAGATCCCTGTTGAAACCCTTTCAGACTTTTTATCTTTTTCAGATTTCAAAATACACAGAACTAAAACATAAGTATTTCTGGTAAACCCAGCATGTCACAAAAGCATTTTCTCTGACCCGAAACTGAATAGGCAAAGGAAACCTTTACCTATCTGGGGATTAGCATATATAAAATACTAAACACCAGATGAGGAAAAACCTTATGTAGCCCTGAAGTAATTACACAATGGAATGTAAACTCTGGGGAAAGCTGAATATGATGCTGTGGGGTAGGATCAATACTATTAAGATCAGCTTCTTTCCCAGATTCTTGTATGTATTTATCATCTTATGCTTACACATCCGCCTTATTGATTCTTAAATGGTCGAAACGTATTTCATTTCCTTTTTGTGGGCAGGGGCAGGCATGTACAAACCACCCTTTCTATCTTGAAGGAGAATTTTGCCAAGGGAGGATTTGTGTTCCCTGATGTTGGTAGGTATCAGAGGACTGTCACATTGTCACATTAATGCATGGCCTAGCACCGATTCTGGTACTGATCCCTCCTAAAAAGCCTACCCCACTTGGCTCAATATCGAGATGAATCAATTACCCAATATATTGTGTATGCCTCATCTCAAATGACAAAACCCACTGCCTAAATTGTGCCCATCCACAGAGACCCACATTTTTCTGCATCAACCTTGTATAATTTCCATGGTAAGGAGAAGGGCGAAGGAATCTATATAATGCAAACCGATTGTGGTCTCTGGGCTTGGGTATAAATATTGATGGGTTTACCTTGAATAAGGCCTTCTCCTTTACTGGACTCCGACTCGAATGTACCAATGCAAGTTGTTAACTTTGATCCTGCGCTGCCATTGCAGAAGGGGTGAGGTAAACCTTCCTCATATGTTCTGGCCGTGCAGCTTGCCCTGCAACTTTTGATAAATGATCCTAAACTATATTGGCCAGACTACTGGCGTTCAATAGCCCCAGCATCTCCTCCTTGTGATGCTCTTTGAGTCCTTAGATACCGTGCTATACCCTGACTGCGGAGAAAACCTGAGGTACTGAAGTATTGGAAAGCACCTATGAAACCCTAATGCACACATTGTAATCAAATCTTCGTAGTTTGACTTGCAAATAAAGTGTCATGCTTGCTAAGAGGCTCATTGTCTAGAGGGTGGGGCAGTACAGCAAGCTGTAAAACCAAGGCATACAACAGTTTACTCCTTGCTTTACAATTCTTAGAAATGTTAAAGGATTTTTGAAGGCAAAGTGGCAGATGGGAGGGGAAATCTATTTCCTCCTGGTGCTTGCCGTTTCACCTGCAAGACATCTCCGTTTTATGCCAACATGTGATTTGCGCGCTGGTGTAAAACAAATGGATGTCTATGGCAAATACCATAGGAATCTTTTACAACTGATGACTGCAAAGGGTTACATCTTTCACACAGAAGAGATATAAGCACAAGAGCAAATGTGATTTCACCAGTTTGTACTCTTCATTTTCCACTCGATTGCATGCAGGGTACTCAACAGCACATACGTCATAATGTACGTAGTTCCTTGCATGCAATTAACACGTTTAGCAAAAGGAGCCCCTAAGAAGGACATGTTGCATAAATAGATGAGCTGAAAATCTTTTAATGAACTGCACACCTGAGTCTGTCATGTCAACTTCCCCAGTGTTTGTAGGTTTTTGTCCCACCCCATGTTCTATTCCCTTTATTACTTCTTTAAATGTTGAGGTCAAGATTATTGATTGCAGGGCACCGTCTTTAGTCACTGCCCCACCACATGTGCTATCATGCTGGTATTGAGATCGTGAACAGCAGCCTCTTCTTCTATCACACCCACCCAGGACCTTTGCTCGGCCCCGGCTTCACACTTCATCACAAAAACCCAAGACATCCTTTCCTCCATCTCTTCCACTCCACAGCATACATCAACACCAGAGACTCCCTTGGCCCCCTCCTCTTACACTCTCTCTCCCCCATCACACCTGATGATGTCACCAGACAAGTCCAGTCTATGAAGGCTTCATCCAAACATGTGGACCCCTGCCCCTCTAAAACCATTAAGGACAATATTGACTCCCTCGCCCCAGCCTTGGCTGATCTCTGCAATCTCTCCTTCTCCACTGGAATCTTCCCAACTGCCCTTAAGCAATCCCTTGTGCACATTCTGCTTAAGAAACCCTCTGCCGACCCCTCCATTGCAGGAAACTACCACCCTATCTCCATCACTCCTTTATTGGGGAAACTCCTGGAGAAGTTGGCTATCACCCAGCTGACCCTCCACACCGAATCTATTTGCTGCTTCCATGACCATCAGTCCATCTTTCATGCTACTGTCAGCCACCTCCTCTTCCTTGCTCATATCTGACTGTCTGCCCGGTATTCAGTCATGGTGTGCTGCAAAATACCTCTGCCTCAATGCCAGTAAGACTGAGATCCTTCTCATTGGGACCCCTGCTCCCGCTTTTCCACTTTCACTCGGGCAGGCCCACCTTGGAGCTGCGGCCGTACCCACCTGCTAGGCAAAAAACCTCTGGGTCATCTTCGACTCTACTCTCTCCTCCTCTCACATCTCTTACATCTCTAGAAAGTCTATCAGCTTCACCTCCTCAGAGATACTCTACCTTTTCTCACTTTCCCCCAATGGCTCACTTTTTCCAGAGCCTTGATTCTCTCTAGGTTGGACTATTGCAACAGCCTCTTCGGCCATGCTCCCTCTGCAACTCATGCAGAACAGAACTGCAAGACTCATCCTTGGGCTCAATCCCAAGGACTGCATCTCTCTGGCACTAAAATCCCTTGACTGGCTCCCCGTGGCTGCAAGGATCAATTTCAAGACCCTCTGCATTGTCCACAAGGCTTTCTGGGACCTGGGACCTACATATACTCAACACTGCTGACCTAAATACTGTTCCTCACAAGCATTCTGCTCATCTACCTCCAACCTTCTGCGAGTGAGATGGTTCTCCAAGCAGGGGTTTGGAGGGAGATCATTATCCTCACCAAGTGCCTCCCTCTGGAATAGCCTCCCTGCCACCCTCTGTCTTGAGTCTGTTCTTCTTAAGTTCCAGAAACTCCTCAAGACCTTCCTCTTCTCCTCTTCCTTCACTCTCCCTCTTTCCTGCTAACCTAGTTCTCTGCTCTCTCTATCCTCCCTCCTCTTCCTTACAGCTTACTGACTGGCCACCTCTTGTACCGCAGAGTCTCACAGGTCCCGGTTACCCCCGCCAGTCCTCTATCGCACTTGCCGCAGGGCCCTACATCCACCCACCCACCTTCACAGCACTTATAAATAACACAAAAGAGTGGCTCTCTCTGCACTTACCCCAGTCTCCATGAACTGGGTGCACTTGAACCTCTGCCTCCCTGTCACTGTCTATGCACTTGCACGATCCAAATGCAACTTGCCTGAAGAACGTCTGTCAGTTCTGTTCTCCCCGTCCTCTCCGCATAATTTGCACTGGTAAAACTGCAGAATCACTGTCAGGCCTATTTGCTGCATCTCAACTTTTAAATGTATTTTATGCACACACTCTGCCTGTGCAGAATATTATCGTCTCAGAATGTCAAGGGCTCTGAGCGACAGTTGTTTTTTTCCCCTTTTCTCCAACCCTCCTTGAGCGCTTCGAAACACTTTCGTCTGTATAGGCGCTATATAAATAAACAATACAATATAATACAACACAGAGCCCTGGTTGGAGAACTATTGCTTGCTGTATTTGCTTTGTGACTCTTTTCTCATCTAATTTGGCAAATCTAATTTGGCCAAGGAAAGACATTTGCCCAGAGGGCAGAACTACGCCTGATGATTTTTAAGTCTTCAAAATAGATTGAAAATAGTCCTGGAATGTATGATTCTGGTCAAAAGAGAAGAGCTTCTACAAAATTTTGAGGCTATGCCAAATAGTTATACTACTCCTGCAATGTTAAGGCTCCACCACAGAGCACAAATATTCTTGTAATTTTGGAGCATTCACCAGAAGACAGTCTTTTCATTTGTAAGCCTTTGCCATAGAACATAACTACTCCTGTCCATTTTGAGGATTGAACACGGGTCATGCCTTCACCTGCTGTAATGTTTCAACATTTGTGGAGCTGGATCCTCTCCCACTTACTGAGGATGTGTCTGCGTTGCTCACAGTAGGTCCCAACCAACAACTACAACAGGCTCACCTCATTCCTACATGATCTATCCATGATGTATGACATATCATCCCAGTAACAGGAAAAGCTCACCTCTTCTCTCTCTCCGTCATCATGGATTCGGGTTTTCCCAAAAGGAAACGTTTTTTCCTGCCACACGGTTGAGACATGTTCGCCGATAAAAATATGCAAGCAATACAAGTACACCTACAACAAAGAGAATTATCAGACAAATGGCTCACATACTGAGATAATGAAAGCGGAAAAGGTGTTTTTGGAAAGGGCAATTTCCTTGTGCAATTTATTAAGAACAACCAAGGGAGAGGTGAAATAGGGGAAAAGGCAGGAACATATGTTTCACTTTTTGTTTCCATGGAGAAAAAAGAATTATAAAAAAGTGAAGAATTCAAAAGGAGCAGTACAATATACAAAACCGGCAAAGGGGTAGAAAAATGATGTACACAAGACATAGGGCCTCATCACGACTTTGGCGGTAACCCTTAAATCCAGCGGTCGCGCTATTACCGCCGGATTTAAGGGTCTGCCAAATCAGGACTTAATTGGATTTCGCCCTAGCTCTGAGCTGGGAAATCCGCCGGCTGTAAGAGCACAAATTTTCCCCATTGAGCCCACTGGGTAATGGGGCATTCCCGGATGGGCTCAATGGGGAATGAAGAATTACATTACCGCCGAACTCGTGATCCGGCGCTATTAGCGCCGGGGAGTTTGGTGGTAGGGCTAATACCGCCGGCAGTAATACCGCCAGCATTACCGCCAAAGTTGTGACAAGGCCCAGAATCAGGTACAGGAAACATATCTCTGACTGTGGAAACTCCCAAAACTCCACTAAGCAACCCTCAGCAATCATCGAACCTCTGTCTGAACTCACTCAGTTTATCCATCTTCCAACACCCTTAATAAAACCCCAAAAAACAAACAGGAAGTGAGCTTGGTATTTTAAAATCCCTGAACCCCTATTGGACATTCAAGGCCTCTGGTTCATGCTCCATTATCTCGATTTGAGATTCTGAATGGTGCATGTGATCACTCAAGACTCATTCTATGTCTGGTATAAGAGCATGAGTTCAAGTGCTCAAGAAAATCCACCTGAATTCCCTGACACCGCCCAAACTCATTTGAAAATATTTGAGGAGCCGAGTTCGAACGAACATACTGAGCAGGCAGGTGTTTGGATTTTCTTTTCACAATTGTTGATGGCAGGAGCTTACGATTCACTTGCCCACGCTACCTACTGACAGATTGAGATTCATGAAAAGGGAAGAAGAGGCACAGTTAAAGAGAAAGATGTAGTGTAAAGAGAGGGTGGGAAAGAGAGAACATGAGAGAGAGAGAGAGAGAGAGAGAGAGATGGAGGGAGAGGTTACTCATGCTCGGACTGGCCTATAGGGTAATAGGCTTATGCCCGAGCCAAAAACGCAATATGCTAGTGTGTGCCCACTTTTTTGGCACATGTGGGCCATTCTGAGAAATTACTTCACCATGCGGCTAGTAGTTTTGACCAGTTTTACTGAATTTATAGGGCCCGTGGTAATGTGGGCAGAAATCCTGTTAGAGCTGCGCGCCAAGAAGCACACTGTGCGAGCCTGCGGGCAGAATACAAAAAAAATACCCCGCGCATTCATGGATGTTACTGCTCAAAGTAACCGTGTTCACAAGTCGTACCAGGAACGCCCCCGACACGCCCACACGCAATGCATAACCAGCCAGAACAGTTACCTTTGGGGAGTAAATACACACACCCTTCAAACAGTGTGTGGGGTCCACCACAAGCAGGCCTGCACTTCGGGGACGCTGCATAGGGTCCCCCGTAACTGTTGCCCGCACCCGAAAACATGCGTATGAAAAAATGCAAATCAGTAATTACTCAGGAAATCTGTGTGCAAACCCCCGTGAACTTTTCGTGCACCCTGCAAAACTGCATAGCGCATCCAAAGGTCAGATCAGAACCCTGGTTGTATACATGCACCCCTATATGCGACATGCAAACAGACTTCTCGCGATTCCTCCACGCAGGTGTGCTTATGGCTGCCTTCAGATTGAGTGATTTGCGTGGCCATTTGAAAATAATAATTAATAATAATATAGCATTTATATAGCGCTACGAACCCTCGGGTATCTGAGCGCTGCTTATACCCACGGTGTGTGGCGCTCATTTATGGACCTCGGAAGGATGAAAGGCTGTGTTTGGCCCTGCCGGGATTGGAACCTGCATCAGCAAGCTTTGCACCGATGTCAAAAGGAGCGCTCTACTCGCTGTGCCACTTGACCGGCCATTACTATGCCAAGAGGCTACACGGGTGGTCCCATGAATACGTGTCAAAACGGCCCCTTTTTTTTCACATGTTCTTCCCCATTTTCTGTGTTCCGCCCCCTACTCAGCCCTCTGCGCAGGCCTCGTCCATGCTCTGCTTGGTGTCTCGCGCAAGGCACTGAACGGCTCCCAGACGTGCCGAGTCTGCGGGAACTCCACGCAAGTCCTGGAAAAGTACCTTGGATTGGATTCCATGAATCGACGAACGTGGATTTAAAATTTTATATGTTCATCATAGTTCATCAAAATCCTCCCCCTTGGGTACTAATCAAACAGCCTGTCACCAAAGGAATGAATTGCCATTTGCAACTGTGGCCACTTTTTCATTGGTGCCCTAGACATTTGTTTGACCCTGGTCTTACTACATGTTTTATTTTAAAAAAGAATGCTATTAGAATTCTCTAACGCTAATACACAGAATTTTGGCCTCGATTGTGTATAATCAGTAAATGAAGATGCAATATAAAATTATAATTCATGATAGCATAATACAGTGGCCAATATTACAAGCACTTATCCCGGCTATTTACGACTATGTTTGCAAAGTCATTTTTAGATTACCGCCTTTTAATGAACTAAAATGTATTTAAAATGGAAAATCCATTAATTGCAACTGCAAATGTTTAAACTGTGTGCCAAGCTGCAGCAGGAAAGACTTGAACCTGTACTTATAAAATCGTCTGCATTTTTTCCTTCTTTTCACTGTAGGAATCTATCAACCCATTTCCCTGTCTCATTTCTTTTAATGGCCTATAAGCATCAATTTTAAGAGAGGACATTACAAGTAATTGTGCCAGAGAATGCCCCCACATTGAATTTAACTTACCTTTTTATACTCTTTTCATGGCTATTGTATTATCGTTGGAAATGTAATGTTCTACTGTGCTCCCAACCAGGGTAGCTTAAATATGATTTCATTCCATTCTTGAAAGCCAGGTCAGAGCCATCTACACGTATCTTTAGATGTATTTAATTCATTATCTGTATTCATGTGATGTGTCTGCTAGAAAAGACATTTACATCAACAGTAATTATTGTTATACATGTGTATATCAATATTCACTACAAAAAAACTTTGTTGAGCGGAGGTTATGGTTAAGTTGCCCTACCAAAAACCTGGTACTTCATTAAAAAAAAAAAAGAAACCTACCTCCCCATTATGGCTCAAATTAAAACCGAAAAACCCCTGAAATTCGCCAGTTATGGTCAACTAAGCCCCCATACCTGCCATCACCACTGTGCACTGCTAACACTAACACCCAGAACATGAAAGTTGGCATCACAAATGTTACTGATGACATCACAGACGACATCACATGTTTAGCCCCTTTGTTTTCATTCCCTTTCATTCCCTTTCACCAACGCATTTTTAATGATTTGCATAGATTGGCATTACTGTAAGTGATTCATAACATACGTTGACCAACATTTTTTTTTATTATACCGAAGGATGCCAATAGTAACACATAAGCATACTGTAAAGGAACATTTGACTTCACTGGCCATCCTTCTACGAATTGCACAGTAGCATATGCTCTTGCACAGCATGGCCACATGGTGCAGAACTCATACACACTTCACAATAAGATGTGCGAGTCGTTGACAGTGCAGAATGACATTGTATGTTGTTATACAAACTTGTGACTGCAACTATTACCGTGCACAACTCAACAGGGCAAGTTGCACCACAATAGAAGCAAGAGTGCAAACAGAGATCTTTCAATCAGTAAACCCCATTCCACCCTAAAAAAGGGGGGGTAAATTCCACTACCAATAGAGATTTTACAGCACTAACCCATGTGATAAAAAAAAAGGATTTTTTTATCTTCAACCGGAACGTTTGAAGAGAACAAATCCTTTTCCAATATGGCCACCATGGAAAGGGAAGGCGGGCGTTCCATAGAAAGTCTATTGGGCTTTCCATTACAGCTGCCGGAAAGTAAAAAAGGAAAACGTGGGACCGTAGTGGATGAACAACATTTGTATTCGTTCCAAAATGTGTGGTTATCAGCAAGGCAGTGCCTGGTGGACATGGCGACTTCAATATAATGTTTTGTCCCAACCAGTAAATGGGAGTATTTACCTCCGCGACATTGGGGTCAGTAAGCATGCCTACAGGCTACCGCTCAGAGACGAAAGGCGTACCATTCATTTGTTATGTTCATGACGACACTTGTAAATTATGAAATCAGTACAACATGTGAAACACAGTGGCGTTTTGGTCATGGACAATGAACTTTACATAAATGTGTGGAACATACAATAAATATGTTTGGCAAAAATGTGCATACAGAAGTCAAAGGAGTAGTCTTCTAACGTCTGGACAAAATCACAACAAACTCTGTGAATAGAAATGAAGTGCACTAATGGCTGAAAGATGGCAAGCAACACCCTTAACACTGACCAGTGCTCACATTTTTGTGTAACTGCCACAAGGTGAAAAGGGTGAAGAAATGTGTAGTGCAAAGGTATAATGAAGCATTGCTTTTGAAACGTTTCTGATCAGCAAACACTTTCAGTGATTCTGACAACATAGCGTCTTCATGCAGAAGTAATCTTTGCAATTGGGGCAGCTGGGTAACAGAAAGTACCCTCACGGCACGAAAGCATAATAGATGGGCCTGAGCCTTATGTTGTCAAAACAAGTGGTGTGCAATACTGTTCTGGATAACGTACCTTTACAGAGTAAACAAATGCTTTCTTAAACGCTTACGCACCGTGATACGGCACCTTTTAAAGAACATACTACAACCTGCAACGTACCATGGCAGATTTTGAAGGGCAACATGAAATGAATAAAAAACACACTCAGATGTAAAAAGTAGTACTGTACTTTTATTTCACAATGCACAGTGCTAAATCATCGTCCTTTTCTCGGTTGTAAAAAAATGTGAAGTTTGTGTCTCTGCCGCACAATGAAAATGTTAATTTTGACAGTCACGTTGATGTGTTCCCACACAGTCACCATGCGTTGGCACCACAGTTTTTATCACGCACACAGTGTGCAGTGGCGACACAGTAGTCAGTTTCCTCTCACATTCATTGGCAAGATGCCATCAATCACTGTGATGTAGTCCATCACAAAGTATAATGTTAGTGGCAATGGTGACATTGTTGGGTAACCACACATAAACTATGAGTTGTTGACACAGTAGGCATATTCCTGTCACAGTGATTTACAAGGCGACGTGAATGGCAGTGAACTATGACACCATAAAGGGGGGTATGTTGCTTCTTACTGCTACAACTGCATCGATGCGGTCATCTCATTCAATGATGACGCACATACAACCGGTGACGAATAAATGCAATTGACGATTGAAAAACCCGTCACTCGGACTCTGCAATCCATGACACTGGCAATACGGAATGAAGTAGCTGAGACGAAAATGACAAAAAATATCTATCAATATGAAGCCTTTGCGGAAATGTAAGGCGTACTGCATAGCATCTTTATAAGTAAAGAATGTTATATGGGGAAATATACTGACTCCCTACAAACGGCGACAATGTGCAATAGAGATAAAGTATCAGTGCCACATAAAAAAGTATCAGTGCCACATAAATTTCATAGGTCATAGTGGAAATTGTAGTGACATCATACAGACGGCGGTAATGTGCAATCTGATATTTCATTGCCACACAAACTTCCAAATGCAGTAGTAGTAACAGTAATGTACAATATGAAACTTCAACAGCACACAAACTTCCAAATGCATTACTAGTAAAAAAAAATGTTTTTCACACTAAGAAAATAATGGCAGTTTGGTGTAAAGGCCTGAAAAATAAGCTTACATTATGTGCACCGGCTCCATTTCGGCCTCCGCAGTCACGCAGTAGTTGTTTGCAGTCGACGTCCTCGGGAACTGATATATCATGAGCTTCACAAACCTTTTTTCAAGCATAACTTATCAAAGGGAATGTTTCATAAACTGTGACTCCCTACATTCTTTCTGTCTCTGTTCCGTGTACGTCAAGGTCGAAAAACAATTGACCCTTATGAGTTTGCTACATGTGCGCCCATACCGAGCGCCTAATGAAAAAATGAAATGAAATGAACTGACCTTCACTCCGAACAAAAATACATTCTCATTTTGCGACAACATATCAGCAGTCAGTAATGAGAACCGTTACTCCCGACCACGTGCAAACGCACTCTGTTGACGAATCCGTGCAGGTGGCTGCCGCAGATTCCAAAACATAGGACGTCAGTTTAACCGCAGTACTTTTGGTGGTGGCTTCTTACATAGACGCATTAACGGCTTATTGTATGTTGCCTACCAAGTTTCAATGTATGGGACGATATTAGTAACAAGAATAAAGCACTGTTTCACTTTGTACTACCACATATAACTAATGCTTACCTTTCGACACAGTGTTTCATGAAGGTATGTTTGCGGGAATTTCGGCGTTCAACACAAAAACTAAATTACCATGGTGGCCGTATCAAAAGAATGCTACGCACTTGATGCTGAGGCAGAACCAATCGGTGAAAGTGCTACATCTTAATGTACAGCATGCCATAGATTAGCCAATAGAAATCTGCTCCATTGAGCGAACAGGGAGGAGGGACTGTGGAGCGGACATAAATATCACTATTCTTAGACTGCTACTTTTTGATCGTTTTAAAGGAAAGTACAGTATGATTTCTCACACAATTTACAAAAGCACGCTTTGGGGAACAAGCCCCTTCCCCTGCCGCAGAATTGATGACAATCTGTCCAGTGGTTTACCCTGTAGCCGTGCGCAAAGTTTTTGCCCCATTCAGTCTATGGGAAAAAAAGAAGTTTTGGGACCCACCCTATAACGTTGCCCCTTCTGGACGATTCCTTACCAAACTTTGGGGAAAAATTCAGAGTGGCCCATATACTTTTTTTGCAAACTTTGGCAACGATTCGTCCAGGGGGAGCCGAGTTGTAAGCCACCCAAAAAGTGCTCTTCCTATGGAAACAGCAACTTAACCATAACTACATGGCCACTACTGTGGCCATGTAATGATAGGGTGGCAGTCGCCGCTCTATAGTTAGGTGAAACCTGTTTATGTAGACTTGTCCACATTATTCTATTGCTAATAACTTTTGACTTGTTAGATGGTTTTGGAGGACATTTACCCCCAAAAAGTTTGTTATGTCGCTCCCCTTAACACAAAACTGGAAAGGATTCGTTAAAAGGTGCAAAGGTTATAAAGAAAACGAAAAAACACTCTTATCAGAAAAGTCCCATTCATTTGCTTTGATTGAACAGCCATAGTGTGAAACCTGCTGGGTGGATTTGCACCAAATAGAAAACAAATTGTCCACAAAGTGCTGCGGATGTTACTTTTGCCGGTGTGGGGAAAACCAATCCAATAGTTTCAAAATATTTGATTCAGAAATTGGTTTCCACCTGCTCCCGACAGCTTTTTTATATAGCGCATGGTGATTTGCAGCCAAGAGGTTGAGAGCGTTTCAGAAATAAAAAGCCAACATTTTTTTTTTGCTTGATGCAAGTGATTCCCGCAGTAATATGGAAAGAAGCAAAAATAAAATTAAAAATGCTCACAATTAAATTTGGAGGAGAGAAAAGTGAGTATACATTTCAGGATACAGGTGGGGATGAGCAGCACATATACAGTGGGGGAGTTGAAGGTGGGCTGGTGAGCCTCGTTACTAGGAAAACGTTTTCAGTTTATCGGGGGAATCCCACAGTAATCTCTTGAGATTACTGCAGTAACACTTTAAGTGGAGATGAATAAAATGTGTGACATGGGGACCGGAGGGTGAACAGATGCAATGGAAGAGTCTTAGAGGAAAAAAATACACATGGCGGGAGTGGGAACACCTCTAAAAGAGGAGGGGGACACATGGTATGTACCACTGAAGACAGGGAAGACCTTTTAATTTTCAAACATTTTCAACCGTCGTAATCAGTAAATGTTGGCTTAAGCCAGGATTCACACTGTGTTAATGATTAAGGTGAATGGTTTTTGTAGAAAGAAAGGATGGCATCAAAGATAGCACAATAAATTATCATGGGAATAAAAAAGGGGCACAAATAACTAATAGCCTATTGGCCACTGGGTATTAGCCATAGTCTTTCAAACTTGAAGAGAAGTGGGATCTACAAAATTGGCAGTGGCCGAAGGTTAGTGGAGCCTGAGTCCGCGATTTATGGCCCTGCCTAAATATCTCTCTCTCACACTCTATTACACGGCCTGCGGTAGCGGCCTTGTAGTTATGGTTAGGTTGCTCAACTCATAAGAAGAGCACTTATTGGGCGGCTTATAACTTTTCCTGCAAAACAAAATATATGGTCCGCTCTGAGTTTTTTTGGCAACTTTGGTGAGGATTCGTCAAGGGGGGGGCATAGTTATAGGGGGGTCCAAAAACTTTGGAATGGAAAAAAGTGTTGCTCACGCCTACAGCACAAACCACTGGATGGATTTTCACCAGTTTTGTGGCAGGAGCAGTGGCTTGGTCCCGAAAGCGTGCTTTTGTAAATTTGGTGAAAATCCATTCAGTAGTTTCTTTTAAAAAACAGGCAAAATGTACATGTCAAAAAATGTGTGATATCTGCCTCTGCTCTGCGGACCCAATCCTCTGTTCACTACGTGGACAGGACTCTGATTGTCCTGGAGGGCGCGCGTGATGTCTGCGGACATATGACGTGCCTGCTGATTGGCTGGAGGGAAGCGTGTGCCATATTTTTCTGAAACGCCTGCCACGTTGTATCTGTGGATATTTGCAGATAGTACAGCGGCGAACAGGGCTGGAAAACATGTTTTGGGGCATTTGGTGTTGGGAAGAGGGCCTGAAAAGGGTGGAGGAGTGAAAGATGGTTCATATGATGTATTTGTTTAGGTGGAAGAAGACTGAGTTGTGTCTCCGGCAGCCCGCGGACACCGCAGCAGTCCGTGGGTAGGTCCTCAGGTGAGAAATTTATCTAGTAGCTGCAGGCAGGCTTCATTAGAGTTGGGGAGTGGAATGTGGATGATATGAGGATATTTTTATAGGCTTTATTATTCTGCGTTGGTTGTGGAAAGGCCATGCACCCAAGAGTCTGCCCACTGGTTGAAGTACTGTAATAGTATGTGTAGAGAAGTGCATAGAGCCTCAGGCAGCTGGCTTATTGCACCCAAGAGTCTGCCCACTGGTTGCAAGTACTGCAATAGTATGTGTACAGAAGTGGACAGGGCCTTATCAGGTGGTTGGCTATGTGTGTGGTTTGTATTATGCTGTGGTGTAGCCAGCTACTAGACTCTTGGGTGCATGACCAGAGGCCATGCGTCCAAGAGTCTGCCCACTGGCTGCAAGTAGTGTAATAGTATGTGTACAGAAGTGGACAGGGAGTTTGGCAGCTGGCTTATTGGACTGACCCGAGGGTTGTGGCCACTGGGCAGATTGTTGGGTGTATGGCTGTATTATGCTGTGGTAATTTTGGCCAGCGACTAGAATCTTGGGTGCATGTCTGTAGGACATGCACCCAAGAGTCTGCCCACTGGCTGCAAGTACTGTAATAGTATGTGTACAGAAGTGGACAGGGCGTGTGGCAAATGGCTTATTGGACTGCCCCGAGATTCTTGGGTGTATGAGAGTCTGTGCATTGGGTGCAAGTACTGCAATAGTATGTGTACAGAAGATAGGGACTTGAGTGTGTGGATCTGGATAGATTTGTGGGTGCATGGCTGTATTATGCTGCAGTGGTTGTGGCCAGGCCCTAGACTCTTGGGTGCATGGCTTGAGGCCGTAGGCATATTCTAACTATTGGTAGTTTGAAAGATGTTGAGGGTATGTTTTGTAGTACTTGGTTTGCTGAAGGTCGATCTTAGTAGTTCGACTGCTGGAAGTAACATTGTAGTACTGCCGGTGAGGTCAGCATTGTTTAGAGCCCTCCTGGGCTTCATTTCTGTAAAATGTTTTGTTGGTGATTCTCGCGCTTCTAGCGTCATTGGTGTCCCTCTCAATTCTTCCTGATCCCTGTTGCGTTCCCGCCCGGCTCCATGCCCGCCGACCTCCCCTGATTGGCGCCCTTGCTGCTGGATGTACGTTGCTTTAGCCTTCATGGCCCAGACTCTCCTTGTTAGCCCGCGCTGCCTGCAGGTGAAGTCAGCATTGTTTAGAGCCTTCCTGGGCTTCATTTCTGTAAAATGTGTTGCTGGTGATTCTCACGCTTCTAGCACTGTTGGTTTCCCTCTCCCCTCCCTCCCTTCTCTGCTTCCTGATCCCTGTTGCCTTCCCACCCGCCTCCCTGCCCGCCCACCTCCCTTGATTGGCAGCCTTGCTGCTCAATATGAACCCTCCCAGGGCAGCCCTCTAACCGGCAGCCCCTGCGGCTAAGGGCCCTAAGGCAAAGGGCGGCTCCACTTTGGCGGGTCCAGCTTGTGTCTGCAGGTGTCTGCAAGGGAAGCCTGCTGACAGTCATCAACCAGCAGCGGCTAAACAAGGTATGATTGGCCCTGGTTAGTTATTAGAGCCTGCACTCTACCCTAACAAACCTGCCCCATAGCAAACTCACGGACATACATTGTGAAACCTAGGCCTTCCCCCCCCTTGCAGGACTCTCAGACTTAGATTTGTTTTTTAGTTGTGTTCAAACAAAATTGCATTGTGAAATTATTTAAAATTGCATTGTGAAAACTAGGACTTTTTCCCCCTTATAGGACTTAGGTGTGTTTCCCCAGCATCTCAATATCACTGTGAGAGTAGTGCCATTCTGTGGTTGACTTCTTAGCTAAGCACTCATCTATCAGCTGTCTACGATTGTCTGAGTGCCTGCCGTCTTGGCCAACTGTCAACTTGTCCCGTCTCTCCCTTTCTCGTCAGTGTACACCCCTCCCTGTGTCCTTCCCTAGTGTTCTCGCCTACCCCTCCCACTTCCTGCCTCTTCTCTCCTTTCTCTACCTACTCTATGGTGCTCTCTGTCTCTCCTTTCTTTTCTAACTGCTTCTCTATTGACTATCCTGCTCTGCTCACTAAATCGGGTAGGAAGAAGTTTAAAAAGGGATATGTTGGTCTCCAATCCAGGCCTCCCTATCGCTGACACCTATACCAGTGCCGCCTAGAGACAAACCTTCACTGACATCCTCTTTGTCGTTCCCTCGCCAGACTTATGAACTCTTCATATGGTCTCTGTGCTTTCCCCTTTCTCTCTTCTCCGTCAATGGTGGCACCCGGTGGGAGGCCCTCCTGGCCTCCTTCCACTCCTCTAAGGTCCTCATTAATGTTTACTTGAATGGTATCGTCTTGGTCCAAAGCCCTCAGGCCAATCGTCTCCTCTTTGATAGACACTTCCTGTGCCTCATCAATTTCCTTCCCTCTCATGCTGTCCCCTCTCTTCCCTCTATGGCTTCCTTGCCTTCCCCTGTTGTCTCCTCCTTGACTAACTTGCCCTCTCCTCCCTCTTCTCCTCCGCAGGGTGTACCTCTGATTTGTACCCCTCCCTGGAAGTCTTTCAAGGATGGCAACCTTCTCCATATTGCCACTCTTAACACTTGTTCAGCTGTCAAACACTCCTATGACATCTGACGCCTCCTGGAGGAACTTGACCTCGATGCCCTCGGTCTCACAGAGACTTGGTTCGAAGACAGCTCTGTCATGAGCTTTGACACTCTCCTCCCAGATGGGTACAAGATCCTCTCCGTGCCCAACCGCTCCACAGGGGGTGTTGCCCTGATCTTCCCTGGAGTAGATTCCTGCCTCTGTCATTCGTACGCAGGCCTACTCCTCTTTCAAATGCCTCGCCTGCAGGCTCTCTCTGTCTCCTAGCCATTCCCTTACTGTGGCTACTATCTATCAGCCACCTGGTCAGACCTCTTCCTGCCTGGTCTGGACCACTCAACTCCTCCTTCTGGGGTGCTTCCTGTCCTTCCTCTGGACTCTTTCGTGACCTCTGCTACTCTCTCTCACTCTCTATTCTCCCCTCTGGCCTGAATCACTCTTCAGGGCACACTCAGGATGTTCTGATCTCCTCAGACCTTCCCGTTTCTATCCCTCTCACCACTCCTCCCTCCTGGAGTGATCACTTTTTCCTCTCTTCCCCCCAGGCTAAGCCAATTCCAGCACTGCCTCTCACCTTCTCAGTTATCCGACCCATGAAGAGTGTTTCAAAAAAGGTAGCAGGCGCTCCTCTCCAGAAAGAACATGGCATGATAACCTGTTCTGAGATGAGAGTTTGCAGCACACGCTTTTTGTTCACTGTACCTTTCACAGATGGGATATATCCATTTGCATATCAGTCTTTGTCCCACCCACATGGGCAGTCCAGCACCGAAATGCTATGGCAATTTCTCTCTGAACAAGAGTACCAAAAGCAACCCCATACACGTGTTTCAGCCTTGTTGGGCCTCATCAGTGAGGTGAAGCTTTGTCTCTCTGGGCACAGTGAGCAGAGAGTGCACGTCTGGTTGCTCCCAGGTAACTCAGGGTGACCAACCCCAAGTTCCTTGCAAATATTTCAAAAAAGGTAGCAGGCGCTCCTCTCCAGAAAGAACACGGCATGATAACCTGTTCTGAGATGAGAGTTTGCAGCACACGCTTTTTGCTCACTGTACCTTTCACAGATGAGAAATAACCATTTGCATGTCAGTTATTGTCCCGCCCACATGGGCAGTCCAGCACCGAAATGCTATTGCAATTCCTCTCTGAACAAGAGTACCAAAAACAACCCCATACACGTGTTTCAGCCTTGTTGGGCCTCATCAGTGAGGTGAAGCTTTGTCTCTCTGAGCACAGTGAGCAGGGAGTCCACGTCTGGTTGCCCCCAGGTAACTCAGGGTGACCAACCCCAAGTTCCTTGCAAATATTTCTTAAAAAAGGTAGCAGGCGCTCCTCTCCAGAAAGAACATGGCATGATAACCTGTTCTGAGATGAGAGTTTGCAGCACACGCTTTTTGCTCACTGTACCTTTCACAGATGGGAAATATCCATTTGCATATCAGTCTTTGTCCCGCCCACATGGGCAGTCCAGCACCGAAATGCTATGGCAATTCCTCTCTGAACAAGAGTACCAAAAGCAACCCCATACACGTGTTTCAGCCTTGTTGGGCCTCATTAGTGAGGTGAAGGTCTATCTCTCTGAGCACAGTGAGCAGGGAGTCCACGTCTGGTTGCCCCCAGGTAACTCAGGGTGACCAACCCCAAGTTCCTTGCAAATATTACAAAAAAGGTAGCAGGCGCTCCTCTCCAGAACGAACATGGCATGATAACTTGTTCTGAGATGAGAGTTTGCTGCACACGCTTTTTTCTCACTGTACCTTTCACCCATGAAGAGTGTGTCGCCGCCACTTCCTCACCGCCCTGGCCTCTGTTGGCTGACTCACACCCTGACATAGCCCTTTCCATGCTTCATTCTGCTATATCGGACACTCTCAATGTTCTTGTCCCTGTCATGAGGATCCGCTTGAAGCCCAAAGCCAAGTGCAATTCCTGGTACGACTCAGACCTTGTCACCCTCAAACACAAGTGCAGGGTGGCTGAGTGAAAATGGCTTGCTTCTGGTTCATCCTATGAGAAACTGGCCTGCCGCCTGCTCCAAAGGCAATACCGGCTCTCTGTTTGCACCAAGAAGAGAGCCCACATCCAAGCCCGCATCTCTGCAGCATCTAACAACTCGGCCGAACTCTTTAAAATCTTCAAGGTACTGGCCAATCCTGCTACAGCCTCTACCTCTCCTGTCCCTTCCCAGGCTCTCTGCACGGCTCTGGCTTCTCATTTCATCTCTAAAACTCAGGACGTCCTGTCCTCTCTCTTCCTCTACACCTTCCCCCTCTACTCCCTGCTCTTCCTCTGTCCCTTCTTCGGGCACCTCTACTCCCCCTTTCTCTGCCTTTCCCCTGTTCTCCCCAGACGATGCTTCTAGACAAGTCTTATCTATGAAAGTCTCATCAAAACAGGTTCATTCCTGTTCCTCCAAAACCATCAAGGACCACATTGACTCCCTGGCACGACTGCTGCAAACCACTCCTTCACCACTGGAGTCTTCCCATCCACCCCAAAGCACTCCCTTGTGCACCCTCTTCTTAAGAAACCCTCTGCCGACCCGTCCTGCCCGGCTAACTATTGCACAATCTCCATCACTCCCTTCCTGGGCAAACTCCTGGAAAAGCTGGCCATCTCCCAGCTTAATCTTCAGTCTGAATCTGTTGGTTGTCTACATGAAAATCAGTCTGGCTTCAGAGCTGCCAGAAGCACAGACATTGCTCTCCTGAACATCTGTGAAGTCCTGCTCTACAACCTTGATTCCAACACCCCCTGTATCCTCGTCTTACTTGATCTCTCTTCCGCCTTTGACATGGTCAACCATGCCATCCTGCTCAATCATCTCCATGATAACCTGGGTATCACCGGTCAAGCCTGGCTTGAATGACTTCTTTCCTCTCTGATCGACCCTCCCAGATCCAACTTGGGTCCTTCCTCTCCTCTATCTCTATCTCTACCTGTGGTGTCCCCCAGGGGTCTAACCTCTCACCCTGGCTGTTTAACCAATACCTGGTACTGTTTGCCTACCGCATTGCTACTCACCGCCCCAACTTTCAGTGCAATGCAAATGATACTCAGCTTATTTTCATTCTACCTTCGGACATTTCTTCACCGTCTCTCATCACTGACTGTCTGTCTGCTATCCAGGAGTGTTGTGCTGCCAATGATCTCTGCCTTAATGCCAGTAAGACTGAGATCAGGGTCGGACTGGCCCTTTCGGTCTTTCGGCCCGTGGCCGAACGACTTTGGGGTCCCCTGGGGCCGGTTTTCCGGCAGCCACCTCTGGGCCGTTTTTTAAAAAAAAAAAATGTCTTTTTTTTTTTATTGGCAGGCCGGGCCAGCGGCCCCCCGGGCCCAGCCTAGTGTGTGTGTGTGTGCACTGCAGTGTGCCGAGCCGCGGCGTCGCGAGTATTCACGGCCTGCGGCCAAATCAGGGGATGGCCGGATGGGGGGGGGGTGCGGGAGCCAGGAGGGGGAGTGAGAGTCTGCTCTGCTCTGCACAATCATCATAGCAAGGTAACACTAGTCAGTTACCTTGCTTTGATGAGTGCATCTGCATCATGCATGCATCATAATTTATGATGCATGCAGATGCAGATGCATGTGCATAATTCACAGGCCGGTGGGCCTGGGGCCTGGCCAGGCCGGCGGCATGCCGCCGCCCACCCAGTGCCACTGCAGGGGGCCAGTGCGCCTGCCGTCAGCTCACGAGCCTCTGGCCTGCGGCTGCGGCGGGCGTGGCCACAGAGAGAACAACTTGTTTAGTTGTTTAATCTGTGGTGGGACTCGGGAGCCGGAGGGAGGCAGGCTGAAGCAATTGCAAACACAAAGCAATTGTAACACCTGCCTCCCTCCTCCCCTCCGAGTCCTCCTGACCCTGGGGGGTGCAGCCTGCCTGCAGGCTGACTGAGGGCTCCGCTGAGCTGGGGCCGAGCCTGGCACTGTAAAACACAGTGACACATTTCACACTTGCTTTCAACTTTGCTGCAGGAAGTAAGTAACACTTCTTTGCAAAGTTGAAAGCAACTGTCTTCAAATTGTGCGCCTGGGGGCTGGCTGGCCTGGGCCCCAGGCCGCCAGCGCCGTGGACGGATCGGACCCATTGACCCAATGAAAATTCGGCTGGGCAGGCAGTGCCTGCCCACCCAATTTGCCGCCAAATCGGCGAAATCGCCAATGCATACATTATGCTACTGGCTGGGCTGCTGCTATATGAGCCCCAGTGCCCCACAAGCACACACCATCTGCAGTTGACCTCGAGACCACCGACAGTGCCAGTGCCCACAGCCACAGCCCACACAGGACAGGAGGACCACAGCAGCACTGAGGCGGCCGGCCAGCAGACAGACAGTGGAGTGCCCAGTGCCAGTGCCGGCCACACAGACAGCAGGCAGCAGCCCAGCCAACAGCCAGCCAACTGAGGTAAGGACTGGACTGGAGTGGGACTACTGTGAGCATTGAGCAACGTAAACATTAGGGCAGAGTCTAACAAGTGCCTGTGTGCTCAGCCACACCGTCCCTTTTCAGGGGCTTTCCCTGCCATGCCATGCCATGTGAGTGTGCCTGGGGTGGGGGTGGGGGGTGCATGCAGGTCTGCTGTGAAGTGATATACATTTCATACAAGAATGGATCACCATATGTATCATTAATATCAGCGCATATGGGCCAATTTACCAAATTACTGTGAATGCAAGCAGATGTCCAAGGCCAAATGTGAATGCAAGCAGATGTCCAAGGCCAAATGATAATGTTGTGTTATTATATAGCACTTACTTGTAAGAGCTTCATATAGACCAAATATACCTACAAAGTCACCCAACCTGTGTTGGTACTCACTTATCAACCTCAGGAGGATAAAAGGCTGAGTTGACCTGACCTCTCTCTCTGGGAGCTGAACCTGCAACCTGCAGAGCACACGCACATTGCAGCAGTGAGCGCTGAACCCACTGAGCTATCTTACCGGCTATAGCTATCAGAAAACTAGCCACTTAAGAAACACAGAGCCACATGCTGCTGACCACAGCCCAGGAGCCTCAATTTTAAATTAGGGGTAGCAAGGGAGACCACAGGGGTAGCAAGGGAGGCTTCAGGGGTCACCAGGCAGACCCCTGGCAACCCCTACATGAGTTGACATCCCTGCCAGATGTGGTTTGATTTGCAAATACCCGTTTCATAAAATGTGTATGCAATGGTCACCATATGTGCAGTGAGATACATAATTGTGTCGGCTGACGCCTCACGTTCGGTTTAGCTATATTTTATTTTATTTTGCACAATGTTTAATTCCAGTGTCCTCCATAATACAAATAGAGTTCGGTTGTGCCGTTGACCAGGGCAATGATGTGTATTATTACATAGCACTTAATGCCGGACACCTCCCTGCTAAGGTGAGAGGCACTGCTGCTGCCCACTTGCTGCCTCTGATCCTCTGATCCTGGGTTTACCGTGCAGGTCTGCTGTGCCAGTGATGCGCACACACACTCGGCACTCGCACATCCCGCAGACCCATCCCTCTTCATTACCCTCGTGCCACGGAGATTAATGCATAATAGCGGCCTCCGGTTTGGACACAGAGAATCAAAGCAATTGGAGAACCAATTCATGACTTCCAACATGTTGGTCAATGGTCAGTTGCCAATCCCTGGCAAAATGGCACTCTAGTAGGCCACTAGCACTCCGTAAAAGATGTGCATCTACGCTGTTTAATAATTATTAGATACTGATGTGCATTATGACAGACAGTGAAGCCCTCTGCAGAAAGGCAACTAACCTCTCTGTGGCACCAAAGGCAAACGTTATCATGCGATCACATGGATCCCATTAACTCAGTAGAACAAGACATAACACAGGTTTCTGATTGGCTTATGAATCCCAAATGCAGGAATGATGTGATGCACCCCCGCTTGAGCAGCTCGTACTGCCCCAGTGTGGTGTGGTCGTGCGGCTGCATCTGCTTGCTGGGTGCCAGCTCCAAGCAACTTGTTTTTCAAACACATTGCAACGCATAACGCCCAGATCTATAGCTTAATATTTAGCCTGGGATTCGCAAACCTTTCTTTAGTCACCATTCCATTATATGTGTAGGCGTAAGCAGCGCATTCCTTTCAATGGTGCATGACGTTACCTGAAGTGCCGGATGGGGCTCCCCCAGACCCTTGGGCTCACCCCATACTCTGAGCCCCCTTTCTCAAACCCTTTCCTTCCCTCGGTTCACGCGTGTATACCTTCTGTAAACAGTAGACCCCTGCAGCCTGACACGGGGTGGTACCTCTGCCCCAGGGGCTCTCCCCGACACCAGAGCCCCCCTTTCCTCCTGGTTCCCTTCCCCCTCTCTCTCTATTACCCTCTCACCGAACAAACGAGTCAAATCTTCCCGAGTCGGGTAATTCCCCAGTCCTGGTCCCAATTCCAGCTCAAGTCTTTCCATCTTTCCTTCTTCTTTGACCAAAGGCTTTCTGTCCATTTGTTTTAAAATGTTCAATATTCTTCCTTTTCTCTCATCAAATGTTACTCAGTTTCCTCTGCACACCTGCCTTTTATAGTTTCCATCGTCTTTTAATTTCTCTCTCTTCAGACTCACCTTTTTTTGTCCTTAAGCTATCTTGCAAACTTCTGTTTCCGTTTATTTTTCGAATTTTACCTTCTCTTTTGTGTTAATATTTATCAATTTCAAACTATTTTCCTACCCTGCTAAGTCACCAAGTGTTTGTTTCTGATTTCATTTTCCTTTCATTGTGTATATCCCTACTCCATAGTCCAAACTTATTTTTCTTTAGACCCCACCCTTACTGTACACTTCCTCTGCCTGCATACACCCACTCTCTTTTTGCCTCCTGCCTGAGTACCAAAAGAATACCTGTGTTCTTCCCCAGCCCCCACCAGGGCCCATCAATCGCTCTTTTTGCACTTGTTTGCCCATCTAGAACTTACCCTCCTCCCCAGGCTGCATCTCAGGTTCTACCCTTATTGGCCTGCCTTGCCCCAGCCCAACTCCCCAGGCTCCATCTCTCCTCCTGCCCTTGTTGGTCTCTCTCGTGCCCCAGGGCAGGCTCTATCTCTGTGCACCTCAAATGTTGTGTATGTTTGTGTGTGTCCAGCATGGACTCTGCTATGTTTACACTCTGTTTCCATCATGTGACAAGCTGTTTCTGTAATTCTGCGCCACATTGTAAGTTTGGCGGTATCAACTATGGTAATACCGCTCAACTGAATTCCTCTTACTGCATGCGGCTACGATAATACTACAACTGATTTAGGGTTGGTGCAGTACAAGTTATTGCCCGCTTTTGAGGCCAATTGAACTGCATTGGGGACATGTGGTAATACTGCATGGGGCAAGACCTCCATTGAAGATGAGGCAACAAGCAGGCAGCATATGCATGGGCTGCAAAGGCCATTATTGTGTGTTTCGGCAAGATAGGCGCTACTCTGGAATGCCACCTGTTACCACCATACTTATAGTGAGGCCGACAGTGGCAGACTGGCCCATAAGGAACTTGGGAACACTCCAGAGGGGCCTATGCCTCTGGGGACCTGTCTGGGGCTGATCCAGTTACAAGCTTTATTTTTCCACCATCCGACAAGCATGTCATAATTTTTTCACTGGTCTATTGCAAGACTGAGCTCAGCTGTTCTTGGTGAGGGCAGCAGTCAGAATTAGGTGGCACAGCCATGGGCCAATGTATTGCCCTACTGCCATGCTTTCATGCTTAGTCTCCCTACCTTTCCGCATCAGTTTCCAGTGTTACATGCCTTTCGAAACGGAGCCTATAGTATGGACATTGTGAGCTAAGGGGGGTGGGGTGGGGCTGGGCATGTTGAAGGCTATAGCTGTACCAGTTCCGGTGATGAGTGCGAGGAGTTTGGGTTGTAAAAGCTACTGGACGTGAGCAGTAGCTTGCTGTCCCTGTTAATGGAAATGGTGTTAACTTGCGCTATCTATTGCCTGACATATGTGGGAATTTGCTCCTCTACCTGTTACTAAATGGGTGCAGCAACGTTCACAGAGAATGATCAGGAGCCGATTGTGTTTGAACTAGCTTTACCATAGCTGGGAGCAGGCTGTACCAGTTATGCTGTACGGCTCCTTGGGCATCAGAGCTGGTTGTATTTGTTGGGCAATGTGGGTATGAGCGAAATGTAACCGTATCCGTTTTGGAAGCTGGCTGTACCTGTTCATTGGCATGAATAGTTAGGTAAAGAGTATTGCATGCTGCTACATTGCTCTCAAAGCATTTAGGCTTCCTTGATAGAGATGGATTGTGGCCCTGCCCATGGTAAAACATGACTTTTTTTTCTGTGGGTAGGGGTTGCAACTGGGGGAAAAGATGAGGGAAAAAGTGTCAGTACTGAAAAGTCAGTTGAGCTGGGAGCAGCCTCGGACTGGCCTGTAGGACTATAGGCCCAGAGCCAACCAAAAACACAAAATGCTGGTGTGGGACCGTTTTATTGGCCAAAGCGGGACCCTTGTTGGCCCATATGGGCCAGTTTGATGAGTTAATTCACACTGCGACTAGTAGTTTTGACCAGTGTTGCTTGCTGAATAAATATTCTTTAAAATATACAATTTGCATGTCACTTTATCAAAAAGCTCCGCCTGGGTACTATTCAAACAGTATCACAAAAGGAATGAAAAGCCATTTGCAACTGCGGGCCACTTTATCTTTGGTGCCTGAGATAATTGCATGGCCCAGTCAGACCCCGGATGATAGCTAGCCTTTGTTGCTGACTGTGTGCAGTTCGGAAGCACCCCACAGTGTCTTTGTCGAGGGCATAGGGGCATTGATATCCCGAAAGGGGCCACTTTTTTTGAGGCGAGGGGTGGGCCACATTTTTGAGGCGAGGGGTGGGCCACTTTTTTTTTGTTGTCCGGGCCTATTTCTTGTCCCAGTCCGACCCTGACTGAGATTCTCCTTATCGGCACACCCGCTCCTTCCTTTCCTGTCGCTCTCTGGCCTGCCTCCCTTGGCCCTCTTCCTGCTCCCACCTGCAAGGCTAAAAACCTGGGGGTCATCTTCGGCTCTACACTCTCCTTCTCTCCTCACATCTCTGATGTCTCTAATTAGTCACACTACCAGCTGCATTCCTTTCCTCTCCATCCCTCGGAAGTTCATTGTCTCCAGAGCTCTGGTTCTCTCTAGGCTGGATTATTGCAACAGCCTCTTTCTAAATCTGCCTGCTTCTACTCTCCACCCTCTGCAACTCATGCAGAACAGGACTGTGACACTTGTCCTTGGCCTGAAGCGCAAGATTGTATCTCTCCATGACTGAAATATCTGCACTGGTTCCAAGTGGCTGCGAGGATTAAGTTCAAAACCCTCTGCATTGTCCACAAGGCCTTCTGGGGCCTGAGGCCTCAATACCTGCTACTCTCTCTTCCTAAATATATTCATTCTCAAGCTCTTCACTCATCCGCCTCCAATTCCCTCAGGGTCAGTCGTGTCTCCAAGCAACGAGTTGGTGGTAGATCTCTTTCCTCTGCTGGGGCCTCCCTCTCTCTGGAACAGCCTCCCTGCCTCCCTGAAACTTGAGAACCATCTCTGGCTCCGGAAGCACCTCAAAACCTTCCTCTTTGCTTCTGCTTTCTCTCCTTCTCTCCCCTGCTGAATTCATGGCTGAAACTGTACTGGTTTCCTGGCCACCCTTGGATCTCGCGCCCCGGTTCCTTCCCCCGACAGTTACACACCTGCACTGCCTCCCTGGCAAGCCCCGCACTTGGGAACTGTTCTATGTATCCCTACAGTCCCCCATCGGCACTTCACACCTGATGTTTGCACTTACCCATGCACTTGCCTCCAGCTGGCCCTACTTCACTCATAGTTTTATGTATTCTTTTACCCCAGGTAATGCACTGTCCCCACCCACTCTGTACTTTTCCTCTTCCCCCTTACCCTGCACTTGCGCGATCTGAATGACACCTGGCCTAGTAGGATCGGTGTCTCTGTCTTCCCTCTGTTTCCCCCTCCCTTGCCGCATCACGCCTTGAAACACTTATGTATAGGCGAGTTATACATGCCATATCATATGCGATACCAGTTGGTGTATTCTGGTTGTTGATACTTAATAGGTCTTGAAGGGTTTCCTCAGAAGAACTTTCATTTTTGCTGGTGGATTTTAAATTCTGTAGTAATGGGAAGTAATATTGCAGTATTATGGTTGCAGTTGGATACCAGTTGGCATATTCTAACTGTTTACAGTTTCAAAGCTTTGCAGGGTATGTTTTCAAGCACCTTCATTCTTGTTG
The DNA here is from genome assembly GCF_040938575.1 of Ambystoma mexicanum. Lineage (NCBI taxonomy): Eukaryota > Metazoa > Chordata > Amphibia > Caudata > Ambystomatidae > Ambystoma > Ambystoma mexicanum. The sequence continues at coordinate 1,048,509,299 of NC_090924.1, forward strand.
GCGGATTTCCATTTTCCACTATTGGCAAGTGTTATTGCAGAATTATGGGTGTAGTTACATGCAGTTGTGTATTTATTGCAGTGGTATGGGCATTGTTAGACAGCTGTAGCCTTATTCTAACAGTTGGTCATTTTACATGTCATTGAGGACAGTTTGTAGACCCTCATACTCAGCGCTTTTCTTTTTATGTACTATGGGTGAAGCAATATTAGTGTGTGTTTTCCACATTTGTTTTTTCTGTGACTATAATCATTGGGTCAAAAACTGTATAGCAGCGCAACTGACGTACTCATGGGCCAGTTGGTGTATGCTAAGTTGTTCCAGTTTCACAGGGCAGACGGTTATTTTTCTTTTTGCATATCTGTTGGTGGGTATTGGGCAGTAGGCTATGCTGATTTTGTAGATCAGTGAGTACATTTTGGTTTCAAGAATATTAAGTAAGCATTTGCCAGATTTGCTGGTAATCTCTGCTTCAGAGTAATGGGAGTATCATTGCATTCAAACCACCCACATTTCTTTTTAATGTATTCAATATAGTGACCTGCAGTGGTTGTGCCACCCATGTGATAGATTATGTCTACTGTTGTGAAGGTTTTCTTGCAAAGTGATACTTGCCCGTAGTAAGCTTGCAGTTGTTTTTGGTACCATCTGCATTGTATCGTAAAAGAATTACTATTACGTATTGGCTATGTGACTGTATCTGTAATGTGGAACGATTGTCTGGATTGCAAGTAGTACATACTATGCCATGATTTGCATTTTGTACTAGCTGCTGAAATGGAATGGATTCACAGTTAGGTATAGATACGTAGACAAAGCGCTTGTTAGGGACTTGTTCCCGCGCCACATGGCTGCAGAAAGTGCATTTGTGTGTCCACATGTATGAAATATGAAATATTTCATTTATAGGTATGTTTCTGCTGTCCAGTACTTGCAGTAAGTACATTAGACATTCTTGTGGATCTTCTTGTGTGTTTATAGTGAATCTCACCATTCCTGCACAGTAGTCCAATTCCTGCCTTATTCCTGAGACACTGTAATTGTTGTCAGGATTGATTGTTGCATTTCTATGAAGGAGGAGCATTTGAAAACAAAACTGGTCTGCACTGTTTAAGTAAATGTTATCAACAATTGGTGGCAATTGGAATAGAACATTGATTGCTACATTTGCATAGAAATTTACAGCAGTTGTGTTGGAAAATGTAAATGGACCCGGCAGTTCTGTGTCTGAGTCATTTGATGGAAGTCCACTTGCTTTTTTGAAGAGGTACTTCTCTTGGTTTGTGCAGTTGGGTATGTTAATGTTAATGTTAAAGGATATTTGTACCGTGCACTATCACCACTGGAGTGGTCCCCTGGAGCTCAGCTGGCTACGAAAAAGGGGAGGGGGTGAGTTAGTGGAAGTAAGATGGAAAAGTACAAGAGAGCAGTGATGTGCTCTTGGCAGCCTAAGCCTGGTGGTTCCGTTGGCTGGGCTTGGGGTGTTTTACAGTCGGTAGTCGTTGTGTGCTGTTGTGCGAGTCTATGTTTGGTTTGTTTTGTTGTTGTAGTGTAGTGAAGTTTGTGCAGATTACTGTGTTGTAGGCTTGTGGTTGTGTTTGGTTAGAATTTGAGAGGTGTATGCAGAGGGGTGAAGGTGTAAGTGGATTGGATTGTTTAATTGGCTTTGCTGTCCTTGCAGTTATGTCCCGGTGTGATGCTTTGCATCATTCACTATTCCATCTGAGAGTGGTACTTGCTAACCTTCAATATCCTATCTAGGTGTGAGGCAGGCTAGTGATCACAGTTCCATCCAATTGTGGGACTTTGTAACATTCACAGTTTCATTCAAGTGTGGCACATGTTAACATTTACACTTCCATCTCGATAAGAATTCCATCTAAGTGTGCCACATGCTAACATTCACAATCCTATCTAGATGTGCCACAGGCTAAAGTTTAGAATTCCATCTAAGTGTGGCGCATGCTAACATTCACCCTTCCATCCAGGTGCGACGTAGGCTACAAAACTCAGAATTCCATCTAGGTGTGGCACACGCTAACATTCACCTTTTTATCTAGATGCGACACAGGCTAAAGTGCAGAGTTCCATTTAAGTGTGGCACATGCTAACATTCACATTTCTATCTACATGTGACGTAGGCTACAAAATTCAGAATTCCATCCAAGTGTGGCACATGCTAACATCCACACCTCTATCTAGAGCTGATGCAGGCCAGAGTTCAGAGTTCCATCTAGGTATGGCACATGCTAACATTTGCCTTTCTATCTAGTTGCAACGCAAGCTAAAGTTCAGAGTTCCATCTAAGTGTGGCACATGCTAACAATCACCTTTTTATCTAGATACGACACAGGTCAAAGTTCAGAATTCCATCCAAGTGTGGCACATGCTAATATTCATAATCCTACCTAGAGGTGATGCAGGCTAGAGTTCAGAGTTCCATCCAGGTGTGGCACATGCTAACATTCATAATCCTATCTAGATGCAACGCGGGCCAAAGTTCAGAGTTCCATCTAAGTGTGGTACAAGCCAGCATTGTTACATTGCATGCATTTGCCTTTTCAGTACATCCTTCTGTGGTTGTTTAATTGATGTATGGAGAAGCAGCTGCTTTCAATTTCTTTGGTGGTTCTGTTGGGGGATCACGTATATGTTGTGTTTACATACATGTCTTTGAAAAGAAGGAATGAGGATGTTGAGCATCCTATCCTTTTAACTTCTGAAAGTTTGTCAAAGTGGATATTGACAAACTGAATGCTGTTGTCACTGTTACGCTCACCTGGCTCCCACAGGGGCGTCGGTCGGACCGGACAGCTCCGGTCTCCACCCACGTGATGCGTAGTGCAGCGATGACTGACTGGATCTGCCCTCCTAATCTTGTCTGCTTAACCCGTAGAAATATTCTCCTGCAAGTGGAGAGATGGATTTAGCCACTTGTGGATTCAAGTGATGGCACCCCCACAGTCCTCCCCAACTAATCACCTCCGAAATGCCCTCACAGCAATCTCACCTTATATTCTTGAAAGATGAGCTCTCCATCCTGCGCGGATTTGCAGGGGTGTGTCGATTCCAGTTACTTCACTGGTTTGAAGGCTCGGGAGAGTTCCGGAAAGTATTGACTCTGAGGTTCCTGGTGAGGACCAGTAAGTATTAATTTCATAGAGTTCAATATGTCCGATGTTCACTCTTGTTCACCCCTTCCTTTCTTGTCTTGCAGCTGGCTCGTGAAAACATGCTCTTGTGGCAGCTGGTGGCGCTCAGGTAAGAGTCTGTATTAACCGGCGCTGTCTGGTAAATGTTGCACGAGGAAAACGTGTTGTTTTATCTCTCTTTACAGATGCGGCACGTGAAAATATGGAGAGTCACAAAAGGATGCCTCTGGTAGTAAATCAGGTAAGTCTATGGTGGTAAGAATTATATTTGTTGGTTCCCTCGGCTCACCTTGTGGTTTTCTTTTGTCTCCTAGGTGCTGAAGTTCGGCGAAGAAATGATGGAGGCAGCGCCGACCCGAAGGATGCTGTGAAGACTAGTGAGTATGGCGCGGCGCTGCAGCTGGAGGTGCGGCGCGTGCAGAAATGATGTTCTTTACAGGTCCGGAGACAAGATGGATCCAGAATCAGGTGTGGAATAGAAATAAGTCCATTTTCTAACCTTGTCCCTTTCTTTACTCTTTGTTTTAGGAGCTCCGGTTTCAAGGCGGGCGTGGCAGAAGACTGGATGCAGGCTGCGGGCACGGTGAGTGTTACGCTGCTGGATGCAGAATAACGCGAAGCGTGTGTTGCTGGTCGGGCGTGGTTTAAATAGCCTCAAAAGTAGCCCCAGGTAAGAAGTCCCTATAACCACACCCGAGTAAAAAATAGTCCCTGTAGAAAAATACTCCCTTTCAGGCTTCATGTTGGATTGGAGTCATTTGCAGCATGGTCTGCCTGAGGTAAGTAATGACTATGAGCCTGGCGCCTTAGGCGCCAGGACTGATTCCTACTATGAGCCTGGCGCCTAAGGCGCCAGGACTGAACCCAGATAGCCCCTAGCCGGGGCTGCTGAGGTTTTACTAAATGTCTAGATGCCTGCTCCCGGGGGTGATGGGCTTGGTCCAGATGCCTGGGGGTAGGCATCATGACAGTCACGTGGTCATGACTGGAAGCCAACAATTGTACCAAGTGCTCCATTAGCTAAACCTTGCTCTATCTCAAGATTACGCTTTAGCGTTACAATACAGTTTAAAAAATATGTTAAAATGTTCTCCAAACCAGCTGTGTTTCCAAGCTATTTAGTCGTGCTGTGGCTTGTTGACACATAGGCACTTTCATACTGTGCATGACCAGTTTGTCTGTGGAGAAAATGTTGCACTATTGGTTGCATTTTCTTTTTTTCAACATTGTTTCATTGAATTGTGCACAGCTTGTTAGGGTTGGCATTAAGGACATACATTTTACAAATGTGTGTGCTAATTGTTCCATGACATCAGTAGCAGATGTGTTATGCTCGTATAGCTCATGGATGAGTCTGCTATTTAAGATAGACTGTGCTTCTTTAGAAAGCACACCAATCCGAATGCATTTCAAAATGTTAGCATAGGTGAGGTCTGCAGACTGATGCACGTTTTCAGTTAATTCTCTGTATTGGAAATGTTGCCAAAGATTTACATTTCCTATGCTGCCAAGTGTGTTATGGCACAGTTTGTGTCCTAAGGTTTTAAAAAATAGGTTCACCTTTCACTGGTGTTAGTTGAAGAAGATCTCTGAAAACAATAACATGTTTTCCTCCAAAGTGTACTCTGTAGTCTGTTTTAAGGACCTCCTGCAATCTGAAGTGAATCAAAGCCAACATTATGTTGGAGACCATGCTCACCTCATCTATTAGCAACATTTTCATTTGTTTCAAAATTCTGCGTAGCTCCATAGCAGCTTCTGCTGAAAATTTGCAGTAGTCTAATTTGTTTTGGTGTTCTACTGGAACCTACTGGAAAGAGTAGCAATCGGTGTAAAGTAACACCACCTATGTTGTAGGTAGCTAAACCTGTGGGGCAGTTACAACAGCTGAACGCTTCTTGTTTGTCAATTGTTGGAGGAACTTGCTGATGATTTTTATTAAGAAGGTTTTGCCAGAACCTGCTTCACCACTTACATAAAGGAGTACAGGTTTATAGTTTTGACAGGTACACGTTTTAGTTTTGTGCTGCAGACTATGTTCAATGGCCCTCATTACGACCCTGGCGGAAAGTGACTGACCGGACCGCCACAGCGTAAATAGCGTTTCCGCCATTGCACGAAGGAGCAAAGTGCGGCCCATTCCGACCCATCGGGCACGAGCACCACGGCCTGGCGGAAGTGCAAAGTCCGCGATGGCGGAAATGACCCCAAAACGGCCCACACCGCCGCCGTACGGCGCCCTAGGTGCAATACCGCCACCCATCACAGCGGACACCGCAGTGTGCGCCTACCGGAAAGTACGGTGACCGTAAATATACGGAAACGGAAGTAAAAACATGGGCCCGGAACGGGAAACATCCCGCCGTACACCTATAAAACCACAAAAACCACACAACCACTAAAAACACTACCCCGAGACACACCCCAACCCGTCATCCACCCTAGCGAAACCAAGAAAAATGGGAAAAGTAGCGAAGAAAGCGTGCGACCGCAAGTGGCAGGTCCACTTCTCCCGTGAGGAACTCACCGTGCTGACAGAGACCCTCCAGGAGAATGCTGCCGTCGTCTTCTCCACGCAAATGACCAGGACGGCACTTGCGAACAAGAAGGCCATATGGGCTCTGGTGGCACAGCGGGTAAGTGCGGTGGGGACCGCACCCCGCAACCCACAGCAATGCAGAAAGCGATGGGACGACCTGCGGATACGCGTCCGCAGCATACTCTCTGCCAACCGCAACATTGCCACAGCCACCGGGGGAGGTCCTGAATCACCCATCAAGTTGACCCCCTGGGAAGAAATCTGTGCCTCCACCATCGGAATGGAGAGCATAGAGGGAGTCGGAGGGATGGAGAAAGGAGTGCAGACATCCGAAGATTCAGGTAGGTGGGCCAGATAAAACAATGCTAAATCCACAATGTCCAATCATGTGAAGTACCATGTGTCCACATAGTGCAACAGAAACACATGTCCAGGAGAACGTCCACACACATCGCCCTGATAGCGCACTTTAAAACTCACAATAAATACATAAATAATTAAAAACCCCTAAAACACCCACTACACATGCAGCAGGCACACTCTAACTGCAGGCTGCCAAACAACTGCACCCTCACTCCACACACAAATGAAAGCACCTCCAAGGCCCCGACCCAAATCACCCTCAGGTACCACCCCAATGCATGTGATTCAATGCCATTCCAATACCCACAGACCCATTAATAACCCTCGCCCTCCTTTACTCCACCACAGGGTCCGATCCAAACGACGAGCATCAGGACACCCCTACCAGCACACCTGCAAAGAGGGCCAAGACCAACGGCCAAAGACCCTCCACCTCAGCTGCACGCATCAAGACACGGCAGCAGCACACATCAGGTGGCAGCACAGAGGAGGGAACATCAACAGGCACCCCAGCAGCCAGCATGCCCACAACACCACCACCACAGGTCCCCCCAACGGATGCCACAGAAGGCACTGCCTCTGGTGGCAGCAGCACCATAGGTGACACCCCATTGATGGCAGCATGCTCCGACACAGAAGCCGGGGATGTCGAAGTCAGATCCATCCATGACCTGTCCCATTCCCCCTGTCTGTCCCATCCCGTACAACATGAGGATACCACGCAGGGGCACCCACAAGACGACGACTGGCCATCCCCCACAAGCCCTGTGGCAAGGCAACATGAGGTCAACAGCCCCTCTGTGACACCCCCGCAAATGGCCATGGCCCAGCAGAGGCAACAGTCCCTCGACCAGTTAATCGTGCAACAGCAGCAACTGGCCACGCTCCTCAAGGACCATGCCGATGAATGTGGGCGCACTAAGGCAGACATAGAAACATCAACTGAGACACTCAGGGCAGAAATGGAGAGAAGTACAGAGACACTAAGTAGCACCGAGAGCCTGAGAGTCCAAATGGAGAGAAGCACCGAGAGCCTGAGGGGGGAACTGCATGCGACGTCCAAAGACGTATGTGCCGAACTTGCCGCAGTGCGCTGTGTGCTCACTGAGCTCTCACAAACCCTTAGGGACATGCATGGACGTGAGCAGGCAGACACATCATCCGTTGCAAGTTCCGTCCAGGGCAGCCCCCAACGTAGATCTGGGAGGAACCTGCGCTCCACAGGCAGGGGTGCCCCTGATACCCGCAGAGGGGGCTTGCAATAGCGACAGCCCACTGACAATGAGCATCTTTGGACACTGGTGTTCGGGGGGGAGGTAGGAGGGTGGAGGGGGTGTGTTGGGCTCACTTGGGTGGCGGGTCGATAGGGTGTTCAACATGATATCACATATGCCATAAACAGTGCACGATCAACCAATGAGATGTGTGGACAATGATCTTTGTGTACTAGGCCATCATAGGCGTACAGTCCATATTGTGCATGTACCAGACACACACAGTGCCACGAGTCCCGTGTCCATGTATCAGCCACCAGGCGTGAGTGCTAGAAGCATGCATCAATGAGATGCTGACGAATGTCACGGCCCTCCGGTGCCTCGCAGACTCCTTGAGGTGCTGCCACATCCCCACCCTCATCATGACCATCATCAGGTGCTTGCAGTTCTGCGTCAGGGGGCATGGGCACATTTCTACGTACGCACATGTTGTGGAGCATGACACATGCCATGACCATCTTTGCAACCTTCTCATGGCGGTACAGGAGTGCCCCGCCAGACCTGCTGAGGCAGCGGAAACGAGTCTTCAGTAGGCCGAATGCCTGTTCAATGACTACACGGGTACGTGAGTGGGCATGGTTGTAGTCCTCCTCATGCTGGTCCCGTGGGTTCCGGACTGGTGTGAGGAGCCATCTCTTCAGTGGATACCCAGCATCACCTGTATGTGGACGATAAACGTATGATGTGGAATGCCATTGCTACGTACGCACACCCCCCCCCTTCCTGCCAGGTCATTGCCGCATCACATACCCCACATCATCATGCATGAAATGAGACTCACCGAGTAGCCAGGATCTGTTCCCTGCGTGTCGCTCCATGTAGCGTGGTATAGTAGAGTTCCTCAAGACCATAGAATCATGGGTTGATCCAGGGAATCTGGCACAACAATGTGTAATGATCCTGTTGGAGTCACACACCATTTGTACATTCAGGGAATGAAATTGTTTTCGGTTGCGGTACTGGGCCTCCATGGCATGTGGGACGACCAATTCCACATGGGTGCAGTCGATGGCACCAATGCAACCCGGTATGCCGGCAAGTGCATGGAATCCCACTTTTGTGTTGGTAATTTCCTGCTCCGAGCGTGGTAGAGAGATGTAGTCGTCTGCGTGCTGCAGGAGGGCATCGAGCACTTGCAATAGTGTCCGTGAGAACAGTGGCTGAGAAATGCCATGCAACTGTCCGACTGTGTGCTGGTAGGTGCCTGTGGCCAGGAAGTGGAGTACAGACACCACCTTCAGTAGGGGTGGGATGGCGGTTGGGCTATCTATCATGCTGACAAGGTCAGCGTGTGTCATGTCCACAATGGCGGCTATGGTGTCCCGGTCCAAACGGTAGAGGGTGTGGATCTGCTCATCAGTGAGGTTGAACGGATGTGCTCTGAGGCGTGGGATTGCGGGCTGCCTGCGTGGTGGTAGTGGCTGTGCTGGCGGCCCTTGCTGGCCCTGCCTTGGCCTCCTCCTCCTCCTGCGTCTCCTCCGTGCGGCCGGTTGTAGTTGGTGTTCGTCTTCTTCTTGGAGTTGGAGTACTTGCAGTGCTATCAGGTCCCCCAGGGCCAACATCGCGAGTCCTGCCGGTAGCATTTCGGAGTGGGTGTGGATGTGGGAGGAGACTGGGTGTGCAATTTATGTGTTTTCAGGCTGTATGGCCTCCACCTGTGGTGATTCATTCCACCTGTGCAAGCTGCTCTCCCCTTTGGGCGAGCACGTCCCGCACACAACGCTGCAATTCGAGGAATGGCATCTTGCTATTGCAATCATGTATTTGTACCCGATGGCCGTGTAACATTTGTTGATATGTACATTCGGCTATGGTCCCATTGTTTCACATACAATCTTTGCAGTCGCGAACAGACTTGTGATGGGTCAGTGGAACGTAGTACTCGAGTAACGGTGGGCCCTCATGCATCACTGTACCGAGTTGCAACGACGGGCGGGGCGTCCCATTAGTGGGTGATGGCAGTTGCCATTTTCACACACAGCCGCACTAGATGGATTAATTTGTGATTTCAAACGGCCACAGATGCCTTTTCGACGTGATGTTGCAAATGAGGAATTCGAAGGGCGGCGCTTTCGGTTTTCAGCTAGCGGCGAGGAGATGCCCACAGGTCTGACTGCAAATATAACTTTCTATTGTTCAATGTCCTTGAGACAGGGGCCATGGCGAGGATGCAATGATTGATATGAATAGTTTGGGATGCGCAATAGCGACGTGGGCGATGAGGCCGGACGTTCCCAAATACATGTAACTTCACAACACTGGAATTACGGGCTGGGGCACTGTGGATTTTGCAGGCTGCATAACGCACAGACTCAATGGAAATTTCTAATGTTATGTGAGTAAATATTCAGGCGTTTTTATACCGGGATGAGGGAATGATGAATGGATGCATGGGCAGGTGATTTGATACAGGGTTTGCCATGTACAGGGCTTCTTGGAATCTATCCGCCTCCCCTGCGCTATGTGATGCAGGGCTGCCATAGTGGGACCATCGTCTATCTGGCCTTGTTGAGCCCTCCCTGTCTCGACGCGCCTTCAGACACTTGTGTCCATGCACGTTAACATTCCCATCTGATGGAATCTGTTTTGACAGACGCATGCACAGGTACACTCGTTTGTGATGGTGTTTACACCTCGATATAGATGGTTATGAGTCGCAAGTGGTTTTGGGGTGGTGATGATCCTTTGGAGTGGGCTAGCATGCATATGGCTGTGGATTTAGTGTGATCATTGAAGTGAGTTGTTCGAATGTAGTTCTGATGGCCATTCTGTTCTTTTTCTTTTCTTTTGGTTGACAGGTATCTCCTCCCCTTTTGCCACTGCCATCTGTATGCCACTCCTGCAGATGGCTTTTACTCCCGACACCTGCTGCTTCGTGTTAATCAGTGGAGCAGCATTACGATCTTATGGGACGATCGCCAATGGGCCACATGCCCTTACGCAGTACTAGTGGCTCGGAGCAACATTTCGGCCTTTCAGCTGGACTAGTGCCTCCCCATTGGGACGGCCCTGCGGTTCTGTGCGCTTCCATGTTGCCTTTTCGTACGTGATTGTGGCTCTGTGTACCATGATGGAACAGGGCGTCACACAAGTAGTAGCTGGTCATTCCTTGCGGATGCAGCCCACAATGGCGAAATGTTTTTTGGAGTTCATGGACTACTGGCTGTATGGGCTTGGTGATTTTGTTGTGCATTAAATTTCTATTCTGATATGGGCCGTGTAGCGTTCTTCTTTGCGAGTGATGTGGCATATTCCTATTTGGGGAGCGATGTATTGTGAGGAGATCTGCATTGGGTTCCAGCTTCGGAGTTTAGTTGCGTGGTACTGTGCTGGGCGCGTTTGCCTACGGAGCCCAGTGAGGTCAGGGATGGGGGCTGCCAATATGACTGTTTGAATGTTGTCATGCTCAGGGGCGGGGGATTGGGTTTTGTGTAACAGATGCCAGTCAGCCAGGTGGACTGGTGGAATGTTGTGATTTTCGGAATATTGCTGGTCACAGGTGCCTGTGTTTGCGTGCGTTTCTGGGGCGGGGACTGTGGTCATGTCCATTGGAATGGCTTCTGTATTCGTGCCATCTGTGCCCTGCAGCTCCCATTGGCCCCTCTTGTGATTCTTTTGTTCGTTGGCATGCATGGGTGACTTGTGCATTTCACTGGTTGCATTGTGACTTCATTGCACCTACGGGGAGTTGTACTTTGTGGGCAGGGAGCGGTGTACAGGCACTCAGTGGGGCCGTTTACGGTTGATTCGCGATGCCGTACTTCTCACCATGGCGGAATGGTACTTTCCGCCATGCTTGATGGCGTTAGGTACATGTCCGCTAGGGTCGGAATTCGCGTACCCTTGCGCCATGGTGGTATTTACGGTTTGGCATGGCGCGCGCGCGCGTACTTGGTGCAGTTAGCGTTGGCGTTCACTACGGTGTCGCTAATGGCTTCGTACTTTGCGGTGACGGGTCATAGTCGCACCGAGCGCTATTCGATGGCGGTATTGCATTTCCGCCATCGTTTTCCGATTTCCGCCAGGGTCGTAATGAGGCCCAATGTCTTTAGTTACTTCCAGGAAAATGCTATGCTGTTCATCATTCAGTTGTGATTTCAGTAGAGCAAAGTTGTCTTCATATTCCATATGCTGACACATGTTTTTTTCTACTTCCGTCATGGCTAATTCTGCCTCTTTTACTATGAGAGGCTCTCCAAGTGGTTCTTAGCTTCCTGTAAGAGAAGGTTGACAGCTCTCAGGAGTGTCTACATTTAGTTGTGCTTGAAGTTTGTTAGGCAGAATCATATGCAGTACCCTTTGGAACCACTACATACAATTAAGACTACAAGTGTAAGTACAATTTCACCTTTGGTACAAGCCTGTACTACACAGTAAAGTGGTAGCGATGGCTGAGCAGCCAGACATATCTCAAGACTAAAATGAGCAGTACACGAGGTTACACAAAGGACAACAATTACTATGGTTCAAATAAACACTGATTGAAGGTTTCTCAGTAAAAGAATATACATGTATTTACACCATCAGTTACAAAACAGTTCACAATCATAAAGCAGCAGAAAATCACAGTCTTAATATAGTATAACAACACCCAATCAATTCTGGACAAGTTAAACTCAAAATGAAGTTTGAGCAAAATGGCACTCCAGCAATTTAAAAGGGAGGAAAGACAAGGTTATGCACAATCAACAGCACCAACAGGTTATAGGCAGGGCAATCTAGAAAAAGCTACTACTACTAGGATTCAAGTCAATAGGTCTTGATGGGGCCCCTACGGGACCCTCGCGTATGGAAACAAGGCACAATCACCACACACAAACTGATATGCCAGACACGAGGTTCATTTCCCAAAATCTAGGGTTTATTGCAAAGCAAATAGTCTCAGTCGGCCGACTGGGTCTCACGTCCCGCAACGTGTGTCACCCAGACCTCGTGGGACGCAAGAGAGCGAACATTTTACAACCGTCACAGATATACAAAATTATCATCTTATTATCAGTAGTGACACATTTAAAACCGCCCATAATGTATCTTTCTTTGCAATGGTTTGATGATTGACAATTATGACACCCTTCAGACATTCATTTAGCAACAGTTTGCAATTTTGCACAGATGCAAACACTATTCTTTGTTTTAGGGAACATAATGCTCTTGTTCTTACAAGAAAGCTGCGTGCAGTGGAGAGACACATTCCAGGCCTCACTATCTTCAAATTTCTATTCGTGGGCTAGAGGTCAGCTCGATCTACAGGGGCTCAATGAAGGGGGGCCGCAGAAGAGAGCATAATTCAGCCTTAACTGTTCATTTCTATAGTTTCTGCTGCTCCAGCGAGACTTGCTGGGACCTGCGTAGTGATTAAATTCCTTTTTGCTTACTTCCAAGGACTTGTGAGGCAGGTGACCGGGGCATTGCTGTCTGGGTTGTCTGGGCTGCGTTTCAACATGTAACTTGTAGCCTTGCTCTATGCATGCGCAAGAATGAAATAGAATTCACTTACAGCAAAGCAGTTTGAACAGAAGCAAGAAAAGCAAATACCATCAAAATGGCGAATTCTATTCCTACAAAATGGACGCTCTCTGGTTATGCTCATGAGTCTGTACCAACAATGCTGAATTTATGATGTGGTTGGTTTTCAACCAACAAAATATACCGTCTATGCTATGGAAGGGTCATTTCTCACAGTCTGGCCCAATGTTAATGGTTCAGAGTCTTTGCAGAGGATCACACAGTACAAAGTTCAAAAAGCGGTTAAGTATTTGCCAAGAGTTCGAAACGAAGTTGGTCGGAGGAAAATGTATTTAAAGGAGACGAGAAGGACAAGCCTTCAAAGAGGTGAAAGGTTTCCTGCACTTTCACCGCGGTCGAACGGAACTAACAACCGAATTTGCACAGTACCTTAAAAGAAGAAGAATGCTGTAGCTGAGGCAGTTGTTCCTGGCAGTTCCTGCAGGCTCACGGTTTCTGAAGCATTTGTTATGGGGACAATAAGGAGGACGGCTGGAGGGTCCTGCACTGACCAGGGAGATAGCCAGCAGCAGAGCAAAACAACAAATAAAAGGTGCGCTCCTTAAAAACCAAAGTGGTTCTCTTCCCACTGGCTATCCGATCTAATGCAGCGATGCACAGAAAATTCGATCAGGACCGGTGTCTGGTGTTGGCGAGCTGGTTGTTGCCACCAGGCTCAATGGAAGAAGCATCCTTGCGGATCTCCTCTGTCGTCGAAGTTTCAGGCAATTCAGACCTGCAGCAGGGCTTCACCGGGTGTCCAGTAGTTGCAGCAGTTGTCTTCCTTCAGCTTCTCATTGGTTCTCTCATTCCAGTGGCGACTCTGCCTTCCAGTCCCAGACACTGGCTTTTTATGCACCAAATCCCCCATTCACACAGCCTGTCTGTCAATCACACAGCAGGGTGGCTGTCCTGGCCGGGCAGCCACCTAGCCAATCAAACATGAGTGCGACTTGGGTCTCCAAGGAGTCCCTGTGGAGGGGGCCTCAAACCACTCCCTCACATCCTGCCCTCCCAGACACTGAGGTGCCTAAGGAGGGCTTCTGTTCAGAACCCCGCCAAAGGACGGCGAACAAAGGAACCAAACCTGGTTTGGCACACAGAGTAAAACACTAGAAAGACCTTTACAAAAAGATATAGTGAAAAAACTCGACCGGAATGAAGTTAAACTAAAAGTGGGTTACCGGGGTTGAGTTTGAGGCTACCACCGAAGCCTCTAACGGTACTGAAGGCTATTTTCATAGTCTGCCGTAGAATAGAAAATGGTAGATACCACTGCCACAAGCCAAATCTTAGAGAAAGGGGAACATACTTATGTTCCATGAGAATCAGACAAAAGGGGATAACTATTAACACCTCTAGTACTCCATTGGAATATAGGTTGTACTGCGTCTGTAAATTTAAAAAGACTAGTAAAGTCAATGACAACTTTACATGTTCTGGGAGACAGAAGTCAGTCCCAGAAAATGGAGTTTAAAGTGGGAAGTCTGAAAGGACAACCTTGTGTCACTGCACTGAAGGTGCTGTGTGACACACAGTAAAAAGGTGATGCCTATGGGGTGGATGCCCATGAGCACATAAATGTACAACACACAGCAAAACACATGTAAGAGTGGGGAAAAAAGGCTCACACTCTTACCAGGTAAAAAGATTAAACCCTAGAAATCCAGCAAAGCTGCTGAGAGACTCAAAGGGTAAGGGAAATTCGCCATTCTGGAGAATTCTCCCTAACAAAGTTCTTCCTCTTGTTGGCGTTCATTGTCCAACATGTTTTTGTACTGTTTGAAATGTATATCTGTTATAGTGCTTTCACTCACATTGAAAGCATCTTCATAGGACACATGAGTGTCCAATGAATTTTCTTCTTTTCTCTATGGTTTCTTCCGTTCAGGAAATCCAAAAACAGAATGAGGAGCAGCACTGGGTTGTGGCCTTTTATAAGAGTACTGGGGATCACCCTGCAAACAGTTAGATGCTCCGCAAACACTTCAAACCCGAAGATGGACTCAAAAGGTTCCAAAAAGTCTCTAGATCGCCAGGGGCATGGTCTAGGACCTCTGCAAGGGTAGAATTACTTTGGTGCTCAACAAAATATTTTTTTTGCTGTTCAGGGGCCCAGAACCTGTTCACGAATAAGGACTGACATTCAGCATGGCTGCAGTAACATGGTGACGTTGCAAATGTTTGCAAATGGGACAGCTGTCCATAGGACACTTATGCATGGGATCCATTGTGCGCATGCACCTAGGTGTCCACCGAACAGTGGTGGGCTCCCCAAACTAATTAAAGTACTTCACTGCTTTGCGGACATGCCCGATAGGCACGGTGTTCGTAGGACCCAGGGGGCGTGATGCGCATGTGAGCAGGTGTCCGCCAGACATCAGTGGGTTCCCTGAACTAATTAAAGTACATCACTGCTTCGCAGACATGCCGGCCAGGCCCGTTGTTTGTAGGACTCAGGGGACAAGATGCGCATGAACCCAGGTGTCCGCCGGACAGGGGTGGGCTCCCCGAACTAATTAGAGGTATGTCACAACTATGCGGACATGTCCGGCAGGCACGGTATCCTACGGACACCTCCATTTTGATTACATACAAGCCGGACAGATGAGCACTCCGCGGACTCCTAACAGGGCTTTTAACAAAGAAAACACACACACATACCAACAGTATACACATAGAACTTTATTTACACACACAAATACACACAATTAGGAAAGGGAAGAGGTAGCGGAAATGGAAACATATACATGGAATTGGGGTTTTGTACAAGCTGATTATCAGGGGAGGAAGAGATTGAGGTCTCATCATAACGCCTTTGCTTACAGGGAATTTGTGGGAATGGTAGGCTGGGACAGGGGGAAGGGGTAGAGGTGTCTGTGGGGCAGTGGTACTTTATATTTTCCATTATATGCCTTTGAACAAGTAGTTTTAAATCTGCAAAACGGTCATTCAATTGGTCCATTTTTGCTCCTGGGCTCACTAGTTCATTGGGCGCGTTGTCAGTTTGGGTTTCTATGTGCTGATGAACTTGTGCAGTAGCTGGTGCATCCGGGCCATTCCCTTCATTTCTCGCATGTACTGTTAAACAAAAAAAAACATGTTTCAGTTACATGTGAAGCAATGTGTATTCATTCTCTTACTTTTCAAACTGCACTGTGTACCAGTGCACTCATTTCATCAAGAGGGAAATTCTCCTCTAGCCACTCCAGGTTCCTTGCCATTTCTGTGTTAAAAAAAAAACAACTTTTTACTAGTCATGTACTCAGAACAAACTGCCCAGTTATAGGAAAAAGTATAGTGTACTTACCACTTTCTAGTATTGTTCTGCTGTCACTACTTTGCACTTCTCCCACTGACAGTTGCTACCCAGTTTGTATGTAAAGCTGCACTGAGGTAATACTGTTGGAAGCACAGGTTATTTTTCTCCTTGGTGCATTCCATTATGTAGTCCACCCTATGCAATTGCACTGCTGCTTTTATAAGTACAGAGTTTGTAGACCTACTTCATTTTTCCTTATAATTCAGTTTCTTTGCTGCACGCTACCATAATGAAAAACTACCCTAGAGCTTTTGGGCAGTGTGGATGCTACCCGAGGTCAGCGGACAGTCCCACAGTCCATGGACCTTGTGATTATCAGCATTGGGCCAGGGGGGTTCAGTATGTTGTATGGTACATCTACACAAATTAAGGGTATCCTGGTACAAACCTATGTAATTCAGTGAAAACACGTTGTTAAAGAGACGTTATGGCTAAGTTGCGCTAAGAAAAACCTATCAAATTCAGTGAAAAAACATTGTTAAAGGGACGTTATAGTCACTTTGTCATCAATGACATTGCTGATGTCAACTTGGATGTCATGGGTGTTAGTCTTAGCAGTGCACGGTGGTGGCGTGAGTTATGGTTTCTTAGCTTACCATAACTGGCGAATTTCTGGGGTTTTTCGATTTTACTTTGTAACCATAAAATGCCTTGGTTTTTATTAGTGCAAAGTTACTGTAATATCCCTTTAACAAAGTTTTTGCACTGAATTTGATAGGTTTTTATTAGCGAAACTGATCCATAACGTCCCTTTAACAACGTTTTTCCACTGAATTCGATAGGTTTTTATTAGTGCAACTTAACCATAGCGTTCCTTAGCAACCTTTTTTCACTGACTATATATTACAGGGTCTGCGGTAGTCGTCCTGTAATTATGGTTAAGATGCTCAACTCATAGACAGAGCACTTCTTGGGTGGCTTATAACTATGCCCCCGGATGAATCCTCACCAAACTCTGCAATAAAATTATATGCCCCGCTCAGAATGATTCTGCGAAGTTTGGTGCGGTTTCATCAAGGGAGACAAAGTTATAGGGGGGGTCCCAACATTTGTCGAAATCTTCATAGATGCAGTGGAAAAGAAAATGTGTTCATGCCTACAGCCCAAACCGCTGAATGCATTTTCATCAAATTCATGCCAGGAGCAGCAGCTTGGTCCTTAAAGAATGCTTTTGTACATTTTGTATAAATCCATCCAGTTGTTTTTTTTTAAATAGGCAAAAAGTAGGTACAAAAAAATGTGTGATATCTGTGTCTGGTCCGCAGACTCACTTCTCGATTCGGACATCATACACGCCAGCTGACTGGATGGTGAAAAACGTGAGGAGTGTCATATTTCTTGAAACAGTCGCCATGTTGTGTCTGCGGATAGCACGGTGGGGAAAACGTCTGGAAAACACATTTGCGGTTATTTGATGGTCAAAAGAGGGGCCAGAATGGGTGGAGGGGTTGGAATAAAGATAATATGGGGCTGTTTTTATAGGTGAAAAGAAGGCGTTCAGGTGTGAGACAGTCCACAGACTCCATTTTAGTCCGCGGAGAGTGCTGTGAACGAAAGTTCTGGAAAACATATTTGGAGATATTTTATGGTTGAAAGAGGGCATGGAAAGGGTAGGGGAGTGGAATAGATATGATATGGAGCTGTTTTTATACATGAAAAATGGGGTTTGCAGATGCCCTTGGTGGGTAATTTTAGTGTCCGCGGATATTATCTCAATTGCGGAGGGTTCAGGACATGTTTTGTTATTTGAAGGGTGTATTGTACATACTTGTTATATGTTTGAACTATATTGTGGTGGACATGCACCCAAGAATCTAGGCACTGGCCACACACATTATAGTAATATGTGTATAGTAATTTTAGGTACTGTAGGGGAGAATTCAGTATTTGTTATATGGTGGAATTATATAATTGAAGTGTATATGGTATTTATGATTGTAGTACAATTGAGGATAGTGCTTATGGAATATGTATTTGTTTATACTTGGCATGGTTACTTAGTTGCATACAGTAATATAGCTGGAATCTCTGGTTCTTTTCTGTGGAAAAAACACTATTATTTGTTAAGAAGGATAGTTTTAAAGCTTTAATCACATACAATTTTACATATGCATTGACTTTCTTTGACCCTCATAAACAGTACATTCTATGTTCTATGTTTGGTACAACACTAGTGTGTGCTACACTGTTGTTGTATTGACATTAAATAGTCATTGATTCATACGGAAAACAAATCCGTAGAGGATTTTAAAAAACTATTATAATTACGTGAGTGTAAGCATGATAGCACATGCCACATCTGCATCTTTTGAGAATGCCTGGTATGGAAAGGGGACTGTGGAGACTGTAGACAGTCGTGGATGTCCGCGGACAGCAGGGATCAGCCAATCAGGTTTCCAGGGTGTAGTGTGTGGTGTGCAGGAAGACTATGTAGCAAGAGTTATCTTTGTTGTGTGCAGTGAAGATGGCTTTGGCTATGGCTTTGAGGAAGCAGATAGTCTGGATTGTGGGAGACCCCTGGAAACATTGGCTGAAGGTGTATTCTGACCACTGTGGATTGTCTGACAGTCTTGGATTTTATGAATTTCAAGTTTCCTAGTACATAGTTTGAGGAATGGGTGGAATTTCTCCCATTTGTGAGAATATGTTTAACTTAAAGTATCTGGACATCATTGTAGTGCATTACATTACAATTTGCAATGAAGGATACATTTGTAAAGTTGATGGAACTGTTTCCACATTCAAAAATTATTTGTTCACGGTTCACTCAGAGACACATGTGGATGCGTTCCAATTTATTTAGTCCACAAATTGAAAAAGCAAGTAGTAATGTGAATAAAGTTGCATGTGCCTTTTAGTGGGATGTTGAAATGACATCTTTCCATAATGAAAATATAAAATTTGATGTTGTCAACATTTTTTGAAGAGATGAAGAGCATCTTACTGAAGTAAAGAAAAAGGAAAAACTGAAAAAAAGTAGAAGTACTTTTTGTGAAATGTAAACAAAATAATTAAGTTCAGTAAAATAATTGTTAGTTGAGTAGATAAAACTGAAGAATAAAAAAAAAAATACAAAAGCCAACATGAGAAAAAAGGAGCCATCATTTTTTTATGAAAAACAATTAAAATGATTTTAATTCTCCCAACCCAAGAGAGGAATTTTCCACATGTCTACAGACTATCGTGCTGTCCACTGACTATGCAAGTTGCAACTGGTCCTGTGAATTTATTTTTCAGTTCTATTTTTGAACTGTGAAAGGTGGCTCCTAAAGGAAAATTTGTTTTTATTTTGTATTTTTTTGGCTTCTTTGTTTTTTTCAGAAGAAGCAAGTAAAGTTGGGGGAGGGACAGGAGGCAAGGGGCACCAACCACATAGATGGAGGGGAAGGTGGACAGGGGAAGATGATGGGCGTACCTTAAATTTAAGATTTGGCAGTATTTCTCCTGCTCCTTGACCGCGGCCTTGAAAGCTAAACCTGTGTGGGCTGTTACTACAGCTGAAAGGTTGTTGGTTGTTACGTTTTGTAAGAATGTGTTGATTATTTTAATTTAGAATGTTTTACCAGAACCAGCTTCACAACTTACACACAGGAGCAGAGGTTTATATTTTTTTACAGCTACAGGTTTTAGTTTCATGTTTAAAACCATGTTCAACTTCTTGAGTGGCTTCTAGATAAGTAGTGAGTTGTTCATCATTTAGCTTTGATTCGAGCACTGACAAGTCTTTCTCAGATTTTTTATACTGATGCATGGTATTTTTCTACCTCAGTCATGGCTATGTCTGCCTCATTTTGAATGAGTGGTTCTCCAATTGGTCCTCCATTTTGTGATAATCCTATCATTCCGCCGCATCGACCTGGCTCACCTGCCTTTGCGGCACTAAATCAAATCCCCCGCCCCTGAAACAGACTTTATCAAAACATTCATATTCCCCGCCTCTATCCGTGACGTGACTGAGCTGCGTAGGCAAACGCGCCCAGGCGTCTTCTACGCGACTCCACACAGACCCCGGAAATCAACACAGATCAGCTCACAATACAGCGCACCACAATTCGGAATATGAAACTGTACTTTGAAATCAAACCGCAAGATTGTCAATGTGGTAAAGTACATTTATTTGACATCAAATGTTTAGAGAATATTCAGCGATTTGCATTTTTATTTGCTCATGTTCCAAAAAGTTCGTATTGAGGAACGCGATGGTCCTTTGCTGTACACGGGGTCTTAGAGCATCTCACAATACAGCGCCACAATTCGGAATGTGAAACCGTGGTTTAAAAGCAAACGGCAAGATTGTACATTTGGCAAAGTACGTTTATTGGACATCAAATGTTTAGAGAATATTCAGCGATTTGCATTTTTCTTTGCTCTCGATCCAAATTAGTTCGTCTTGAGGGAAGCGATGTTCGTGTGCAGTACACAGGGTGTTGGTTTACGATAAAAATAAGCTCTTCGGTCGCACTGATAATCGCATGGCTGTTCCAACAACGAGGCACTAGGCCACCACAACGGTAGGTATGTTGCATCTAACCGTTAGTGCCGCGTAAGGGCATACTTGTACTTGGCGATCATCCCATAAAATGGTCAGGGTGGTAACGTTGTTCGCGCGGAGAAGCAACTGGCGGCTGTAGAAGCCGTCCGCCGGTGTCTGGTACTCGTGACACAGACAGTAGTGAATGATGTACCTAAAAACATAAAAAATGAAATTAGTCTCACCATCAGATCCTTATTAAAATCATAGCGAGGACAGCGCTACTGGGTGTACACAAGTGTTTAAAGGCGTGGCGAGGCAGGGAGGGGGGGGGAGTGGAGTACAAGGTAAGTAGCATAAAATAATAAATAAATAGGGCCAGCTGGTGGCAAGTGCAAGGTAAGTGCAGAACAAGTGCTGGGAAGGGGGGGCTGTAGGATACTGAGACAGTCCCCCAGTGCAGGGGTTGACAGGGAGGCAGTGCAGGTGGAGAGTGGAAGGGCCCAGGACCGAGGTCGCAGACAGTGGACCAGTTGTAGCAGGGGAGAGGGAGAGAGAAAGCAGAAGCAAAGAGGAAGGTTTTGAGGTGCTTCAGTAAAAGCAGATGTTTCTCCTCAAGATAGTGCGCGGTAGAAAACAATATGCCACATAGAACGAACAAGTACAACTGAACCCGTCTTTAAAGCCACTGTATAGTAATGAAATTGCGGTATAAACTCATCAAAAGTTACTTACATTATATTTGCATTTTCCATTGTGTCTCTGTGTAGGGCAGACCCGAAACACCACTCCTTCTTTGCCGACGTTACTTCTTCTAATGAACGTGGCTCATCGTTTCGTTTCTGAAATTTTATTCATTATCTTTTCTTAGTCTTTCAGGATGGTCCCGGCCTGTCAAGGTCAAATCACAATAGAACCTTATACTGGGTCGTGGGCCGTTCCGCCACCCGAGCAAAACATCAAAGCAGCTGACCTTCACTTTGAGCGAGCACACATTTCTAGTTAGCTGCAGTTAGTGTAAGGGCATCTTGTCTGCGTGCTTTTTTTTTAATTGTCCCTATGGGTCGGCCATGTGTTTGTAATACGGAAACATTCTATAATTTTTGTAAAAATGATTTATATTACTGTTTGGTTTAATTGCAATGGGCCTGCAACATGAGGAGACTCGAGAGAACAGACAATCAAATTACAATCATTTAAACCGTGATGTGTATTTCTCAATGAGCTCTGCTTTAGGTGGACATGGAACAGAGGCAATGTTGGGTGGCAATGCAGTTGTCCCCTGCATAGCTTCGTTCACCACTCCATGTATATGCCTATCGAGGACATCTACGATAAGTCTCTCAATAAACTCATATTGCATATCCTCAAACACTGGTTTGATCACCCATTGTTTACTTCTTTTAGTGAAGGCCTTATTGTAGCGAAGCGTCCCTAAAGTTCCGGTCGTCCTACTTTGTTGACGGCCAACATTATGGTTATGTGCCAAGACCGCTAGAAGAGTCCGATTTATCATGCCTTCCATGCCAAAATGCAATCTTTTGGGCCTGTACTTTAGGCACATATTGTGGAACACCTCCAAATCTCCTGTGTGGCAGAATTCCGTGAGTCCCCTCAAATCTCTTGTTATAGTTTTATCAAATACAATCTTTTCAATGGCCTTGTAAGTGGGTGATGAAGGAATCAACCACTTCTTCTTCCGTGCCTCCTCTGTGGACAAATGGCCATGTTCACATTTGTGGAAATGCTCATTTGTCGACCATCGATGTACGTTGCTACAGTGCAACATTACTGACCGCCATTTTTCCAGTAGAATTTCCAACGACCCTTCACATGTTTTTGAGCTCCACCAAAGATGGTTGCTGATTGACTTGGACCACTGTGAAATACCTTGCATATCTTTTTTTTTTCCTGCAGCCGACAATTTTTTATTGATTGTTTTTGCAAGATGCCATACGTCAAATTGGTGATTTATATTTTTGTACTCTTCTCTCATTGTCTTGGCAATTGAAACGTGTCTGTCCGTGGCTATCAGGTCGATCACCATTCCCCACGATTGTAGTTCTTGCAATGATGCTACAAAGCCAACTTTCTCCATGGCCACTGAGGATGTACTTTGTGACACCTGCACGACCACCGAACTCACAATTTTCTTACTTTCCATGTCCTGAAAGTGGTAGGTGCAGTACTTGGCTGAAAATCCTGGGCTGTCGCACTGTCCATCACCGGCTAGCCTGAAGCGTTTGCCCGCGAATGTACTTTCCATTGACATTTTTTCCATTCTCCAAGCTTCGCTGATGGCTGGAAATAGATAATCGGTTTGGTATTTGTAGAACTGACTTTTCGCAATGAAATGGATTCCCACAAACTGAAAGAAATACTGTAACTTTTTAAAACTTGAACCACTAAAAAGTGCGGCCGCTGCACAAAGTAGATTGCCTGCTGGCAGTTGCCCCAGCATGGGTTGTGCAGACCATGCGAACGGATGATATTGTGTACAGGTGGCATGTATTTTAAGGTTAGTGCCTCGAATTGCACGAGTCACATTAATCAATGGCTCCCCACATACTTCCCCACCAACCCAATGCCCACATTTCATCATCATAATAATATCCATCAAACAGCTATCGAATACAATGAATTTGGCCTCTTTCCTTATACTGTCACTCTGCATCCCAGCTGGTTCGGCCTGTAACGTTGAGGACATGTCACTCGCATGAAAGGTACAATCTCTGATATCGTCTTCCGCTATGCTGAGTGATATTGATGGTGTTTCATTGTCGTCCACTTCATTCTCTTCTATTGCAACATCTGTTCCTTGTCCGGAGATGGGAGAAAAAAACAATGTCTTCAACTTTCGCGCGCTCTTATTTTTTGCGGGTGTGGATTCTGTGAATTGATCTCCGACTGCTTCCAAACTACCAGGACGACATTCACTATCAATGGCTGGTGGTGGTATAGCTCCGTTGTCAATCACTTCATATTCTTCCCATTGGCACGATGCATCTCCAGTCTCAAGTCACTGCCAAAAGGTTTGACAAGCAACATCTCTCGTTCGCTTCACTGTCTGTGTAGATCTAGTTCTTACACCCACTCGCAACTAGAGGACAGATTAGAAAAGGGATGTTCAGTTTAAACACAACTTACAGTATTGAACTATTGACAGTGAAAGACAACATAATATAGTGAACAGGACACTAACCTTCTTTTGCTTTCTTTTCTTTGAAACTTTCTTGCCTCGAACTTCAACATCTGGACGCTGTTGCTCCGACTCGTGTGTGCATGTCTCCACTTCCTCTCGCGCTGCAACGACTATATTTTCATGATAAGCACATCCATCACTCACTGAGGCTCCATCGACTCCCTGAAACATAGAACTTTCATTAGTATGTATAATAATATTGAAAACACAAAATGTACTTGGGGACCAATACCCATATGTACATCTCAATAGCAAAACACAAATGAACGCATTGTGTAGAACATTCAAACGACAATAGTTCACGCATTGTTGATCTAGTTAGATTGAACTGTCAAGATCCATACCTCGGGCTCCGCATAGACTTCCATTGAGGATATTATTGAAGATGACGCTTCAGCAACTCCCTGAAACACAGTAATTGCATTAGTATGGTTTTCTATTTTGTTTAAAAGAACATAAACTTTCTGCAGGCGTCAACGGCTCATCTAAATAGACCTGCACAAATGATCAGTTGTCTAAAATAAATAATGGATATCTAAATATGATTCGATTTGCTCCATCGTTGGAAGTGTCACCACCCAGAGATCTGCATCAACTACTAGGGGTGATGTTCTTGTTGAAGAAGCTCCGTCAGCTCCCTGAAACATAGTACTTGCGTTAATAAAGAAGGAAGTATAGCGGATGTAATCACGTCATTTGATCTCGCATGATTGATCTGTCAGTATCCATACCTCGAAATGCATAAGAACATCAAGGGACGCTGTAACTGCGGTGCACACTTCTGCAAGCTGTTGCGCCGACCCGTAACTGCATGCTCCCCCTTCTTCTTGGACTAATGCTCCATCGACTCCCTGAAACATAGGACTTTCATTAGTAATGAACACAATATTGAAAAAAGAAGACACATAGGAGGGCGACGACAGAAGGACATACCAATGGCTAAAAACGAAAGAAACATTGTGTGTAACAATCACGCTACAAGAATGCAAGATCTGATGATCTCCATCGATGGAACTGTCCGGAAACGTACCTCGAGCATCTGAGTGACATCTACGGTTGTCGTCAATGCGTTGGACTCCTCAGCATCTCCCTGAAAGACAGTACTTGCATTATTTTGGATAACAATAATTATAACTGAAAACAAAGACTAGAGGACGAGTACTGTGGTGTACCATTAGGTAAAATAATTACACGATCAATTAAAACTATTGATTTACATGCCTAAAACAAGTCAGTGTCAGAATAGCTAAGTAAGATTACCCGATAGGCGCTTGAAGTGGCTGATGACTGCAATAACGACACGGATGGAGAATCTTCCGCCTTCATATTGAGTGGATACATAAATGGGGAAATTATTGTTAGCTAATGCTACACACAACTACCGCAAGGCCGAGAGACAAATACGTAAACTTGACTCACCAGTGGAGGGATGTGGACGAATAGAGTGGGAATAGCGGTTGAGAGCAATTTTCGCCTCGCTCGCGGTGTTTTCTTCTTTATTAGCAATGATGTGGAGTACATGTCTGGGCTAAAGTGCCTGCTGCAGATGCGGTATCGATCACCCCTCTTGTCCGCAAAGACTTCTAGGACTCTACTTTCTAGCTCAGAGGCTGGATATCCGCAATATCGGACCCATTCTCTTATCTGATCTATTGTCTTAGGGAAAACATGCATTATAGTACCTTCAGATTTGTTATGGGTCTTCGAAGGGCAACCGCCAATGGAACAGGCAGGCATTATGGAAAGTTCTGAAAAGTAAAGATCAACAATTCTCTATGAATACCAATGTGTTAAAACATTAAATGACACATAAAAGGTTCAATGCAAGGTCCGTTTTGGTTCTTGGAACTATACACGTTATTCACATGCGGATAAGTATTTCAATAACTTTCAAAAAATAGAAAAAGTAATTTGACTAAACTCAGAACATGTGACTAGTTCCTTGCATGTACTGTCGTGAACGAAAAGAAAACATGGATGAAATTTGATGACTACTAGCAAATAGATATAAATTAAAAAATTGGACGCAAAATGATTATGGTACATGGACTTACCTTGACGAACAAACAGTTAGATGCAGGGATCAGAGTAGTTTCTTGTCGTAGAACAGGGAGCAGTTCACAGGTTGCAAACTGACGAGTTTGCTCAAAGTGGTCACGGAAGTTCACAGAGACGAAGAGCAGATAACCAGCACCTTCACGGGTTGACTAGCAAAGCGCAAAGAAGTTCTCATTAGAAATATGAAGTGGGTTATAAAGAATTCGAAACAGGGGTGTGTTTGTGAATGAATGACGTGTATATGTCGTGGCATTATGCGGATTGCAGGGGGGCGTCCAGCGTGAGGGGGGATGCTTGGCAGGAGACACGGGGTCTGGAGGTAGACATGGGAACAACAACCCATGCTCTATAGACCACTTTGAAGTGTACATGGTCTTTGGCACCTCTTGGCCTTTATCGCTCCCTGACAGCTCCACTTGCCAGCAGCGCAAGTACCCTGGTGCGAACTGCCTTTGATAGGGCGGGGGGGGGGGTGGATCGGGGCGGTGGTCGTGCAGACAAGACACAGGAAGACTCGTGAATGGAGACACACTTATGTGGATTGCAGGGGGGCGTCCAGCGTGAGGGGGGATGCTTGGCAGGAGACACGGGGTCTGGAGGTAGACATGGGAACAACAACCCATGCTCTATAGACCACTTTGAAGTGTACATGGTCTTTGGCACCTCTTGGCCTTTATCGCTCCCTGACAGCTCCACTTGCCAGCAGCGCAAGTACCCTGGTGCGAACTGCCTTTGATAGGGCAGGGGGGGGTGGATCGGGGCGGTGGTCGTGCAGACAAGACACAGGAAGACTCGTGAATGGAGACACACTTATGTGGATTGCAGGGGGGCGTCCAGCGTGAGGGGGGATGCTTGGCAGGAGACACGGGGTCTGGAGGTAGACATGGGAACAACAAACCATGCTCTATAGACCACTTTGATGTGTACATGGTCTTTGGCACCTCTTGGCCTTTATCGCTCCCTGACAGCTCCACTTGCCAGCAGCGCAAGTACCCTGGTGCGAACTGCCTTTGATAGGGCGGGGGGGGGGGTGGATCGGGGCGGTGGTCGTGCAGACAAGACACAGGAAGACTCGTGAATGGAGACACACTTATGTGGATTGCAGGGGGGCGTCCAGCGTGAGGGGGGATGCTTGGCAGGAGACACGGGGTCTGGAGGTAGACATGGGAACAACAACCCATGCTCTATAGACCACTTTGAAGTGTACATGGTCTTTGGCACCTCTTGGCCTTTATCGCTCCCTGACAGCTCCACTTGCCAGCAGCGCAAGTACCCTGGTGCGAACTGCCTTTGATAGGGTAGGGGGGGGGTGGATCGGGGCGGTGGTCGTGCAGACAAGACACAGGAAGACTCGTGAATGGAGACACACTTATGTGGATTGCAGGGGGGCGTCCAGCGTGAGGGGGGATGCTTGGCAGGAGACACGGGGTCTGGAGGTAGACATGGGAACAACAACCCATGCTCTATAGACCACTTTGAAGTGTACATGGTCTTTGGCACCTCTTGGCCTTTTGCGCTCCCTGACAGCTCCACTTGCCAGCAGCGCAAGTACCCTGGTGCGAACTGCCTTTGATAGGGCGGGGGGGGGGTGGATCGGGGCGGTGGTCGTGCAGACAAGACCCGTTTGCCGCAGGGCCTCACCAAGGAGAGGCCATCTAACTGAATGTAAGAGGATGGCTGCAGGATCTACTACATGGAAGGCAGGGGGGTGAGTTTATAAATACCTCACCCTCCCAGGAGAATATACACTAGATTCATTTAAAAAATCAAAACAACCATTGTTAAAATATATGTTGGGCTTTATTTTAGATTTTAGTTAAACATAAATAATAAACATTACACATTGTAAAGTTGAGGTTGCAGCACATCGAGGGAAAATCCGCGGTATTGTCCACTGTCACTGGGGAAATGTTGTCTAATGGCAAGTACCGCACAGGCAGGTATTACTCTCCGAACGCGGTGTCCGAGCCTCCCGTGAAGCCACCAAGTGAAGCAACGATAGGCCACCAGCCTGTACCACCTGTGAAAAAAAAAGATGCAAACTGTATTAAACTGACCAAACTTTCTTATCAATGTCGATTCAGGTAACACATGTCATTTTTCTTAGAAAAAAATTATATCTAGAAAATGCACTATATGGAACCAATTTACATGCGTTCGAATGATATGTAAATGTAATTTTATATGTGGGAGACGACCATGAAATAGTGGTGGCATCACTGACATCACAAACAGAGTATACTTACTCGTTACTCGGATTACGCGGACGAACAGTGCCACGAAGTTCGTGCATAAGCACCATCATCATCCTCAACACTGTCCGTGAGAGGCAGGCTTCCCTGAACTCTGGCAGCTCGGTGATGCATTGCGGACTTTGCTCGCCTTCCTGCAGACTTTGCTCGCTTTCCGAAATGTAGGCCAAGCACCCGGAATTTTCACGGCAGCAGCAGTTCTCCTCCTCAGTTGGCATTAGCTCGCACCGATTGCACGTGCACCAGGTGGAGACGCCGTCCATGCGACATGGTCCAGGCTCTTCATCCGTTGACTGGTCCTCCCAACTGCCGTCCGAATCCCCATCGTTTTCGCGTGCTTGCCTTTCCAGTAGTTCCTCCTCGGTGTACTCGGGCTCGTACATATACGGCATTATTGTGGCCATTGTGCGGTAAAGATAGTAAAATAATTTACAGAGATGGTACAGGTGTTCACACGGGCTACAAGCGGCGAAAGTAGCTGACCAGAGCACTGAAACTAGTCACAGAATACTCAAAGTAACACAGAGAGAGGAATGGAATCGAAAATCTGCTGCTGTATGTTGTGAAACGGTCTGTTTATACTTATTGGGGAAAGAGGCGTCCTGCCATTTCCATGGCAACACGTCAATAGCTGAGGCGCAGCGATTATTGACACGAGACGTGCTTGAAATGGGCAGTACGCGTCTGCTGATGTCAGGCTCAGGGGCGGGGGATTTGATTTAGTGCCGCAAAGGCAGGTGAGCCAGGTCGATGGGGCGAAATGATAGGATTATCACAAAATGGAGGCTGATTTCGAGTGCGATAATGGGCGAAAAGTCGGGTAAGGTCCATAGGAAAGTTTCCTACGATCTACCGATTTATGCTTACAAACACATGGCCGACCCGTAGGGACAATAAAAAAAAAGTCCCGGAACTATCCTTTAAGTATGTCCTTGTCTAGTTGAGCTTCAATTTCTTCCTCTTGTTGGTATTCATTGTTCAACATTTGTTTGTACTGTTTGAAATTGTCATTTGTTATACAGCTTTCATTTGCTTTGAAAGCAGCTTTAAATGAGTCATAATCACATATATGAGAAACCTGAGGGAGTTCTCACAGGTAATCCCTGGGAATATTTTGTTTGGGTGGCTGGGAAGGGCCATCTCTCTTGGATCCCAACCCGGGTGACAGACAAGCGAGAGAGGATCATCCGGACAGGGTTCCTTGGGGAGTGAGGGAAGAATGCCCTCGGGTGAGACCTGGTATTCCCCTCCTTCTTATAACCCCCTACCCGACATAACCTCAGGCTTCATGTGTTATTACCATCTAAATTCCATTTTACACCAGCACTTTCCGTTAAGGAATAGACGGAAAACATCATACCTCTCTCGCTGCAGATCCCAAGCAATCTTCAAACCCAACACGCAACCATTTGAGGTTTCAACAGGACAAAGTAAAACTCAGAGGAATAAAATAAAAACGGAAAGACTATATACCTAGTATCATCATTCCTATTATTATCCCTATTTTTACTAGAGCATCTCACCCCCATGATGCATAGATCAATACCCGGTCTAATTTCAACTTCAGACTGTATGTACTTGATACCCATTCCCCCAAACCCCCCAAACACTGGGACGAAGAACAGACCAGGAATCATGGGGATTACCCAGGGGAGTCAATGGGCCATTGATCCCTATGGGTGTTCTCAATTTTGTCCCACTAACGAGGACAGGCAGGTTCAAGCAATTCAGGTTGACCATCCACACATGAAACCCATTTAGTATCAGGGCAGGTATAAAAGATGTGGTTTGAAACAAGGTGGAATCGCAGAGAGGACCTGGAGAGCCCAGACGCAGGAAGCAGCAGAAGAAGCTGATGCTGAGAGAGTCTGGTGGGGAACAGAGAGGCGAGGCGCTGGCCCGGTACCTGTCAGGGGCTATGGCATAGATGAAAAACGTTTTTTCCAAGGGTCAGAGAAGGCAAACTGCAGCCTGCTGGCTGTGTCCTCTGAAGTACTTGCTTCCACTGGGTGTGTGAAGGGAAGCTCAGGTTTCAGAGGGGCAGTGAGGAAGACCCTGACCCAATTCTGAGAGTGGTGGAAACAAACAACCTGTAAGACCAGTGAGTTTTTGTGAAACCCATGTGCGTGCATGAAACAAAGCTTTAGAGAAAACCTTTTTGTCATAAATGAAGATTGGAATGTGACCGCAAATCTTGAAGTCCAGAAAGTCAGGGAAAAGATATGCGAAAGTCTTGTATATAAAGTCTCATAGCCTAAGAGAAGGAGGCATTATGGGAAATGTAGTTTGAAATGAAAGTGATGAACTTTAATGAAAAAACAAGTGTTCTAAAGAGGAAAAGGGTGCTGAGAGAGGCTGAGAAGTAACACTTGTGATAAAGAGAACTGTACAGTGATGAAAAGTCAAGAGCAAAGCCTTATGGGACTTGTAGGCTGAAAGTGAGAAGAGAAAGATTCAAGTGTTGCAAGTTTGATACAAAGTAACAGAATGGTCTGGTGGAAACAAAGCACCTTGTCAAAAGCCACTGTGAACTGAATCTCCCAAAGAAAGGGGTGTTGCTTTTGAAGTTGTGTGTGTTAGGGAGAATTCTCCAGAATGGCTAATTCCCCTTACCTACTGAGCAGCTTTGCTGGATTTCTATGATTTATTTTTTCACCTGGTAAGAGTGTGAGCCTTTTTTCCCACTCTTACATGTGTTTGCTGTGTGTGTTTAACATTTTTGTGTTCATAGACTGTGGAGCCTCACCTACTTCCTAGGCATCATAGTTTTACTGTGTGTTACACAGCACCCTCAGTGCAGTGACACAGGGTTGTCTTTTTCAGACTTCCCACTTCGAACTCTATTTTCTGGGACTGACTACTGTCTCCTAAAACATGTAAAGTTGCCATTGACTCTATTCGTTTTTTTAAATTCACAGACCCAGTACAAACTATCTTACATAGAGTTCTGGAAAGGGTTAATAGTTATCCCTTTTGTCTGTTTCTCATGGAACATTATTTCGAACCCCTTTCTTTAAGATTTGGCTGGTGGCAGTGGTATCGACCCTATTTTTCCTACCGCGTTCGATTTAAATAGCCTTGGTACTGTTTTAGGCTAAGGTAGTAGCCTCAAACTTAACCCTGCTGGATCCAATTTACTTTTATTTGGTTCCGGATGGGTTTATTTGCCATTTCTTTTTGTAAAGGTCTTTCTCATGTTTTACTCTGCACGCCAAACCAGGTTTGGTTCCTTTGTTCGCCGTCCTTTGGTGGGCTTCTGCACAGAAGCCCTCCTTAGGCGCCTGAATGTCTGTGGGGGACAGGATGTGATGGAGGGGATTGAGATTCCCTGCACAGGGTCTCCTTGGAGACCCATGTCACACTCTGTATGATTGGCTGTGGTGACTGTCCCGTCGGGACAGTCACCCTGCTGTGTGATTGACAGCCAGGCTGTGAGAATGGGGAAAACTGCATAAAAAGCAGGTCTCTGGGGCTGAGAAGGCAGAGTTGCCACTGGATCGAGAGAACCGAAGAGAAGTTGACAGAAGAGGACCTCTACCATGACTGAACCTCCCGGTGAAGCCCTGCTGCGGGTCCGGATCTCCAAACTTCGAAGACAGGGAAGATTTGCAAGGAATCTTCTCCCCTTGAGCTGGTGGGACCAACCAGTTCACCAAACCGCAAGCCAGGCCTCCCTCCTCTGGTTGAATTTGCAGTGCAAAGCTACAGTGAACCGGATAGCCAGGTGGACCGGACCCTGCTTGGGTTTTAAGGAGCGCACATTTTATTTGTTGCTATGTCCTGCTGCTAGTTTCTTCCCTGGGCAGTAGAAGACCCTCTAGTCTTCCTACTTCGTGTCAGTCCTTCATGCACTTCAGGAACCGTGAGCCTGCAGGACCTGCCAGGATCTTCTGCCTTAGCTACAGCCTTATTCTTCATTTAAGGTACTGTTCTAACCCGCTGTGAAAGTGTTTGAAATCTTTCACCAATCCGAGGGCTGGTCCTTCTCAATTCTTTAAAGTTACTTTCTTTCCGACCAACTTTGTTCCGAACTCTTGGCAAAGACTTAACTGCAAACTACTCTGAACTGTTTGATACTCTGCAAAGACTCTGGTCCATTGACATTGGCTCAGGCCTCTTGATTTGATTTCCTCACAGTAGTAGCCTTTTCGAGATTTCCCTTCCTACTTACTTGTTGGTGCTGCTCAATTTTTGTCTAACCTTGTCTTTCCCTCCCTTTTAAATTGCTGGAATGCCATTTTGCTCACACTTCATTTTGAGCTTATCTTGTCCAGAATCTATTGGGGGGTGTGTAGTATATTATGAGTGTGATTTTTCTACTGCTTTACTTTAGTGAATTGTTTTACAACTGATTTGTAAATAAATGTATATTCTTTTACTCAGAAACCTTGAGTCAGTGTTTGTTTGAACCATAGTAATTGCTGTCCTTTGTGTAACTATTGATACTGCTCACTTTACGCTTGAGATAAGTCTGGCTGCTCGGCCATCGCTACCACTTTACTGTGTAGTACAGGCTTGTACCAAAGGTGAATTTGTACTGTCACTTGTAGTCTTAATTGTGTGTGGTGTTCCCAAAGGGTACTGCATATGATTCTGCCTAACAGTGTGACATCCTCTTCGAAGTGAAATACATCATGAGTAGGGCTCAGAACCAGGTGAGGGAAGTCTGTTGGGACTGTTATGAAATTTTTGTAAAACCAAACGTGAAATACCGAAAGTGACCCGGACTCAGGTGAGGGGAATATGAGGGATCTGGTTTGAACTGGTTTGAAATTGAGTCGTGTGAAAGGAAATGTTGGGCAAGAAACCCCTGAGAGTTAAAGTGTTGCTAAAGCATATGGAGAGGATGCCCTGGAGAAGCCAACAGAAGAAAACTGTGATCTAACATGTTATGGCAAAGAGAACCGTTGAGAGATAAGTGGTGATCTAAAAGATTTTGATGAATGACAAGCTTTTGAGAAACTTGTATACAAACTGTCCCAAAACAAGAGTGTCATGAATCGAGGTGGCTTAAGCCTGGAGAGAGGAGCTGAGGCAAGGCTCCAGTGGTTTTTGGACACTTTGCTGATAATCCTGATTAGAGGAGTTGTGAAACAAGCTCCATTGCTATCTTGACTTTATTTTGATTCACCTTTTCAATTTTCATTGCATACCCCTTCACCCAATTATTGTATTAGACTTATGGCATGTCTATGTTTATTAGGTAGCCCTTTATTTTGAATGAAAGAATGGTGAGGACGTGTTTTCCTTTTATTTGATGTTAGGGACTACTCCCATCACAGCTATAGGGCCAGATAGGCACTGTCCAACCCATCTAATACATAATAAAGGTTTTGGAACTTTCATCACTTGGTCTGTCATACTTTTGATTGATATCATCAATACCTTACACCTAAGAATTATTTTTCTTTTCTCCAAGGTTCAAAAAGTTGGAGTAGGGCCATGCAATACAGTTCTATATTTTGTGGATGTTTAAATGATATCATTAAATGATTAATTAGACTGGGTTTGGTGAGTTTCTCTGGGCTTCCTTCACAAGTTGAGACTGAATATTTTCCAGTTGTGTCATTAGGTGTGGCATTGTTTTTTTTGGTGAAGTTTTGGGCAATGTTGTACAGACACATGTTTTCCAAAGTAGTACTTTTGTTTGGTAGTATGTGTCAATTACATCGTTTTTTTTAAATATGCTGGCTGTTGGGATCATTTGTGGCTACATTTTCAAACTCTTGGTAGGATTTTGGTACTCTTTTTTGGGATGAAGCTGGTCAAAGTTTCAGCCAGACAATGGGCCTCATTATGGGTTCAGCGGTAACTCCGCAAGTGATACCGGCTGGTTGCTGCAGGACCCATAAACAGTTACTGGTGCCTGACTTGCTGGTAACAGCGGGGGATTACATCCCGAGCGGCCGGGAAGTCAGGCATCATTAAAATGTTGTTCCCCATTTCCATAGAGTCCCATAGGAGTGGGGACCACCGAAACACTGGCACCATTAATAACAGTGTTGGTGCTTCCGTGAAACTCTTCGGGTGGGTGTCGTTCAGCCCAGTAAGTCAGACCTGTATTTTGCTGGTCTGGAAACAACAGTGCCAGTTAGCTTACCGGCACTGTTGTTTTCTGGACCGGCAAGTTTAGAATGAGGCCCAATGTGTTCAGATTTGCCATATAAGGCTGTACCTTTGAAATGGTCTACAGCTTCGTAGCACCCGAGTTGGTGGCAGATTACTCTCTTCAGCAGGGGCCTCTCTCTGGAACAGCCTTCCTGCATCCCTGAAACTTGAGGAGAACCATCTCCGGTTCCGGAAACACCTCAAAACCTTCCTCTTTGCTTCTGCTTTCTCTCCTCCTCTCCCTTGCTGAATTCCTGACCGAAATTGCACTGGCTACCTGGCCACCCTTTTGATCTCTGGCCCAGGCCCCGTCAATTACCCACCTGCACTGCCTCCCTGGCAACCCCTGCACTTGGGGACCTTTTTCTGTATCCCTTCAGTCCCCCCCTTCTAGCACTTACGTCTGCACTTCCTTGCACTTACCACTAGCTGGCTATTTATGTGTCATATTTATTCCACTTCCCATGTACTGAACTTCCCCTCTCCCTTCCCCCTTCGCACTTTTCCTTTTCCCCCCTTCCCTTGCACTTGCGCGATCTGAATGACACCTGGCCTAGTAGGATCGTTGTTTGTCCTCCTATTGTCCCCCCCCCTTGCCTCGTCGCGCCTTGAAACACTTGTGTATAGGCGCGTTATAAATGCCATATCATATCATATCATATCACCCGCATTTTTATACCGGAGCTGCTGTACAATTTTTATGATAGTGTTTTTTCAGATGATAGTCATGCCAGAGGTCTTTTAGCTCTGTTTTCTCAGCTTTGTGGGTTAGGTTGTGACACAGAGACGTCTTTATGGGAGGGCAAGAGGGGCACTTGCCCCGGACCCCAAACTTGGAGGGGGCCGAAAGAAGGAGCCTTATTAAAAAAAAAAAATCAGTTTCCCCAAGTCAACAAAATGAAGTATTACACATCAGGATTTTCTATGGTGTGCTTCTAAGTTTAAACCTATTTTCTATCTGTTGTTGACAAGTACATTTTGTTCTGATCTTTTCACCCTGTAATGCCATGTTCACTGCTGTATACATAGTTTGCATGGCACAACACCTGCCACATTCTAACCTTTCTGTGGAGATTATATTGATCAAGTGCAATAGCCAATGTTGAAATACATATTGATACATTCGAGTGTCCCGATGGTTCAGAGGATAGCTCAGTGTGTTAAGCACTCATTGCAGAGATATGCGTTCACATGCAAGATTACAATACCAAATTCCAGCAAGGCCGACTCAGCGTTTCCAATGTATGAAGTTGTTAAGCCTGCATGTATATGTACTTTGTTCTATAGCACTCCAGGTGTTATCATCACCAATGTACCTGCAATAGATAGCGGTTGCTATAGAAACTAACATAGCGTCAGTATGGTGATGGTCTAGAAATTGGTTTGTTTAAATGGGGAGTTGTAAAACCTAGGCAGGCACCTCCAATGATGACAAAGTGTTAGAGCCGTTTATGTATCCAAATTCCAGACTGTGGAACCAAAGCGTTCATGCTTGCATCCTGGCTTTGCCAGCAGATGATAAAGTTATCCTGGACAAATCTTATATCACTGACAGTACTGTACTGCCTTCTATGAAAAGGTTTTCTTCTCACATACTGGTGGCATTGTTTGGCCACTTACCTGATCTTTCCTATCATGTAGGCAATTTGAGTGGAAGGAGTTCTAGACAGAAGAGAGCAGACCAGATATTGCAGGCTTCTTACCAGCATATTTTAACATCTGCTTATGTGACAACAAAACGGTTTGCTTTTTTGTACAATTCAAAGGTTTTTCCGCAAGATTTTAAATACCATTGCAAAAGCCTGTGTTTTTCGGCGTATTTTAAAGCTTTACAATACAAAAAGAGAAACCTATCTGAAATCTTTTAAGATCCCATCCATTAGTATGCTGGTGTTTATATACTTTACTTGATGATGGAGACAATGGGCCTCATTATGAAACCGGCGGCAGCCGTGCCTGTATTACAGGCACGGCTGCCACCAGTGTCCTTTTTATTCCCAGAGCCTGCGAATGGGCAATTACCGGGTCATTGCGGCCCTGCCGGACCCGGTAATTGCCCATTTGCGGGTGCTGGGAAAAAGATGCTCCCTGTTCCTATTCGGCCCCATAGGGCTGAATGGGAATGGGGAGGTTGGATGCGCCGGCACCGTTTGTAACGGTGCCGGTGCATCCGATATGTTGTGCTCGCGGGTGTGTTTCTGCCCGCCAGGTCTCACCTGGCGGGCAGAAAGGCACTCGTGAGCACAACACGTAGTTTGCCGGTCCGGGAGCTACGGTACCGGCAAGCTTACTGGTACCATAGTTCCTGGACCGGCAAATTTATAATGAGGCCCAATGAAGCTAGAATCATTCCAATTTTGCATAATATGTTTCTATAACGTTTTGTTTTTTAAAATGTTAATGTTGGGTTATTTGATTTTCATATTTTCCAAGTCAGTTCTGTAAAATGGGATGATTTTAGTTCAAGGTAAAAACTAGAAAATACATTGGTAAAGTGCAGACATTGTGGGTATGAATCCCAGCTTCACCTCTTAATCAATGTGTGATCCTGGGTATCTCATTTATTCTTGTATTTCCTCAGCTGTCAAAATTGCAAGTCACTAAACCTTTCGAAATTGTCAGCCCTTCAGAGTGATTTCGTTCTTAGGGTATGATCTTTAAAAAATACTCATTCATGCTTTTGCTGGCTATATATAGTATTGCTTCCTCTATAATTATAGTGAGCATTCATATATTACACATCACAGCCACCTGTTTCTTTGCTCTCGAATGGCAACACTGCTTGAAAACCATGTCCCACTTCTAATCTCAGTCTGTCTGCATACAGGCACCTTCCTGGTATCTTCACATCATCATCCACTCTCTATGCTATGGTATGTGTAGGTTTATCCTTGCTTCCCATTGGTCGTCTGTATCCATGCTTGAGCACTTTTGCTGTCTCTGAGGCAGCTAATCTTAGACTATTCTGGATTATGTGTACTTTTGTCATAAAATGTGTGTCCTGCAGTTATACTATGTCTAGTATACCTTATACATGGCTGCTATTGATGAAATGTTTGCTGTACCTATGCTTGAAAGCAAGTACCCTCGCGTAGACTGTTAATGTTGCACTTGAAATGCTACTTGTTTATCACTCTGATTGCAACATGAATGAAGAGTGTAAGGTATCTGAAAGGAAGTTTACCATGCTTATTTTGATCTCTGCGAGGCAGCATATCAAGCTATTGGTTGTTATCGTGACACGGGGTTTGGCGCACTAGCTAGTCTATGGGTCTCATTACAAGTATGGCAGTAAGGCAACAATGGTGCCGGTAGCACTACCAGCTCCATT
The DNA here is from genome assembly GCF_040938575.1 of Ambystoma mexicanum. Lineage (NCBI taxonomy): Eukaryota > Metazoa > Chordata > Amphibia > Caudata > Ambystomatidae > Ambystoma > Ambystoma mexicanum. Next base: position 1,048,546,876 of record NC_090924.1, read on the forward strand.
GTAACCGTTCCGCCATACTACAAGTTCTGTCCGCGGGTGCCCTTGCAGCCACCAGGTCTGACCTGGTGGCCGTACCGGCACCCACGAGCAGAACAGGACTGTAGCACCGGTACCATTATTAACAGTACTGGTGTTACCACCTTACCCATTCCCATTCGGCCCCATGGGAGTCCCTTATTGCTGGCACCCGCAAATGGGCAATTACCGGGACCGCCAACCTTGGCATGACCTTTTAATTGCCCATTTGCGGGTGCCGGTAAAATCACGGGTCCGGCGGCAGCCATGCCTTTGTTACAGGTATGGCTACCACCAGACCCGTAATGAGGCCCATATCCCTTAATTCCTTTGGTCTGTTGGAGGGGGGGGGCAGAGGTGTCCATGCCCCGGGCCCTCAAAGTGCTTAAGATGGCCCTGTTGTGACATATCTTGCAACTGCAGTGGAATAGTCTGCAATGTATTGTATGTCTATGTTTGCATTCCACAAGAGGCCAATTAATGCATTGTAGTCATTAATGTACTTGGATGTTTCGTCTCTTTTAATGTTGTATGTATTTTTAGGAGATGTGCCTTTTACGCTGTATCCAACAGAAGACATTGAGCTATTTATTTCTTTAGATAACTGGTCTAGGTAAGCCAAAGCTACATTTGGTATAGTATTTGCCTTTGTTTTTATATCTACGTCAGCAGTATTTGCCACACTTATAGTTTTGGAAGCATAAGACTTGTGTATGTAGGTCACTATCTGTGGTTTTTGAAGGGATGTCACAGCTAATGTATCTTTCAATAAACTGTAAAACAGTGGCGTCACTATCATGGCCACATTTAGGAGCATCTTTTATCCACAAAAGCATGTGGATTTGTGGGTCTCCTATGGATTGATATTCTTTTCTCAAAAAGAAGTGTTGCACATCTCCGAGCGGATGGGTAGTTTTATTGCAGATAAAGTGCAGCATGCCAATGAAGCAATGGTGAAAGTACCTTCATACGTTGACAGGGTCAAGAGAACAGAGTTCTCCTGGTGTTTTTATATCTATTCCGTCTTTATTTTGGTTTGCAGTGCGTAAGGAGTTGTGCAAGTCATCCCATGCATATTCTGCACAACTTAAAGTAATAAACCATGTTGAAGGTGATAGGTTTCATAGAATACAACTTACATCAGCGTGATATTGGAACCAGTATTCTTGTGTACCAGGTATGTTTGCCAAGATATTTGTGATACTTGACTGCAAAACTTCATCTTTGTCTTTCATTTTTTGAAGCAGTTAGGTAGTGGATATGTTTAAAAAGTTAGAGCCTGTTTTTATTGTGTGTGTAACTCCATAATATAGAGTTTCCAGTTCACTTTCGAAGAGGAGGTGGAACATGTATTCAACATTTTGTCTGAATCTGGGGTCATAGAGCGATATTCTGATGCACTAATTTGCTTGGACCTTTCATCATATCTTCCTCCTTACTGTAGGAATGAGTAGAAGAAAAAAACTTGCTACTACACTTTTTTCCCATGTGCTCATTGGGGATCCTTTGGCTTGATGCATTTGATATGTTTCTAATGCATTATCAATGGTGTCCTTGGAGTGTAGTGGGTGAATTGTATACTGATCTAAAATATTGGCTGAAGTACCAAGATCTACACGTTCAAATTGGCCAGTTGCTGGTGAATCTTGAATAATTTAGGTGGTTTCTATTAAGTTTTACTCTATGTTGTTATCTTTATATTATTATTCATTGTTTTCTTTTAGATCTTGTAGAGTAGGGCATGTCTAACTTTGTTTAAATCAACTACGTGTTGCCACATTTGTTTGTCTGTTGTAGGCACACCATTAGCTAGTACAATCATATCTTGGTCATTGTATTCCTAGCTTTTGTACATGTTCTTCAGATCTAATGGAAAATCTAGTACTTTGCCACCAATGCCCTTTAGTAGCCCGGATGGTGGTAATTTGGCTGATTTCGGTTGATAGCCTAGCTTGAAATGGGTGCCTTGTTTGGATTACAATGCTCTTGTGCAAGTTAAGTTGTTGGAGAGCTTTTGGAACTGGTAATATTTCGAAGTTATTAGCTATAGCACATGATGGCATTTGGTTATTGACAAGCTTTGTGTTGCAGGGCATGCAAACTGTTGAGGGATCAGTTATTTCGTACTTAGTTTCTGCTGTTAGATATAAAGCTAATTGGAACCATTGGTATTCTTCATTGTCTTCTATTTTGAATTCTATATCTACAGTTTTTGTGCTCGTTTTATAAAATGTTCTGCGAAAACAGACACATATTTGGTCTGATATTTCAGCAGAAGTACCAGCAGTAGATGTGTTTTGAAACTTTGCTATTTCTCTATAAGGACGTTGGTGTTTATGAGGTTTTCGGTCAATGTTTTTCAGTTCCAAAGTATTTATGTTGGAGGTGCTCTATTTCTTGAAGCAGTTCTTTGAATGTTCCATGTAGGAGAATGTTATTTAAATTTTGCAGTTCTAGAGCAGGACTTTTTGCATAGTATAGTTGATGCACAAGATTCTGTATAGTAGAATGGTGTGCTGCTCTGGTGGAAAGTGCTTTTGCAAGCAGTTTCTAAAATGCAGGCTAATTAATGTCCTCACAGACCAGTGTGGCTGCGCACTGGACAGGAGTCTATGGTTTCTCAAGTTTTCATTCTACTTTTATTTTTTTTTAGTTTCACATTGTAATTGAGGAATTGTCATAAATATTTAAAGGGTTGTTGGCGTACATTACACATTGAGCTGCATGTCCATTTGTATACTGGCCATTTTGTTTGGTTGAAAGGAGCATTTGGTTCAAAGTTTATTGTGGACTTTTTTCTATAAGTTTTTTTTTTGCCATAATGTGCTGTTGCACCATTTCATACCCTCGACCATTATTGTCTATGGCAATAGTTTTTTGTTGTTCTTGTTATAAGCTTCTGCATTGAAATATGGTTCTGGGCTGTGTGTGTGAATCCATTCACCATTACAGAAGTTTGAAAAGGTTTGCATATTGACACTGCGCATGTTTAGAAATAGTTTTTGTAATGTATTGATTAATTTAGTTAGTAGTTTCATTCTGGTTAAATCAATACAACCAATGTTCTCTTTAGTAGAAAAGCACAGACAATTAGAGCTTGTAGAATTAGCATTGTTGAAGAATTAGTCTCCTGCAGTAGTTTTTAAGGGTAGATAGTAACTTTTCAGCAATGTTTTTATAAGAATGTGAAGAACTCTACGATGGGACATTTTCAGTAACAAACATTCTTTGGATTGCTTTAATGTGACTACGTTAACACTGGTAGATAGAGGGTTAGGATTGGTACTAGGTCTGCTTTTCTTTGTACATAATGTTTTACTTTTAGTTCTTGCAAGAGGGGCCTTGCCTTTTTTAGTCATGGCTGGTTTCGTTTTGTTGAGTAAGGTTACTAGCTCTTTTGTTTTAATGTTTTCTATAAATTGTTTTGGAGGTGGATGACTATATGGTGTAGTTGTATTCGGATCTCTTCTATATTGTCTTTCTTTTCTAAAGAGTTGCTTTTTAGTAGGCATTTTTTTGTGTCTGTTGGGAAAAGAGAAAGTTTGCTTTGGAAAGTTGTGCCATGTATATGCATGTATGCTGCATTCGTTTGTGGGTGTTATTGTAGAGATGAGTAGAATTCTGTTTGATTGTGAGGTGGTTTGTTAGGTCTGGTTGGGAAGGATGTGAGAGTAAGAGTTTGCAGAGGTGTGATGGTGTTGAGTTAGTGAGTAAGGAGTTGTAGTGTTTTGGAATGTGTAAGGTCATTGTTGTGAGCAACCGGGTGGGTGTTGCAATGGTGGTGTGTAGATGGGAATAGAAAGAGTGTGAATGGTGGAATATAAGGAGCTAGAGTGAAAGAAATGTTGGTTTGAAAAGAGTAGTCTGGGGTAATATATAGTGGAACTGTGCTGCTGTAATTACATACATATATATGGTACATTAATGTACTTACTTTGGGTATGTGAAGGGTATTCTTTTTAAGATTGTTGTCTTCAGTAATGTGTTTGTTTCCTGTAATTGTAGTTAGTGGGGATAGTGGGGATATGTGGTGATGGCGACATACTTTCAGTAAGCAAGGGTGTTATTTATGAAGGAAGGGGGAGTGATGGGGAAAAACAGATAATGTTGGAGAATTTTCATGAAAGTTTTATCAAATGCGCATGTGCATTTATAGAAGCTCTGTAACGTTTTATAAAAGAGAAGAAAAGTTGATGGAACCGATTTGTAGTAAACTTTTCAGTGGCAGTTGGCGTGTGGAAGTTTAATATGATAGGAGTATATGCATACTTGCCAACATGATGCATTATAATCCGTAGGTGTTATTTGCGTTCTGGGACTTGTATTTGCATTTTTACCATTATGAAAGTTGGAGTGCAAGTCACAGATTGTAGAGAAAAAAGTAGGACTGCATAAGCAGCTGAAGATTGGAATGGGTTATCTTAGGAAGTATTCATGTATTGTCAATATATTGAACTGGCACACACTCAGTACAAATGGAGTACACATCTTTTTTATCTGCTTTCACTTTCGTTTATGAAAAAGTGACACAGTGCTGCTGTAAATTCAGATATGCATTTTTTAACTTGTTTCAAAATGCTTCCCAAAAATATGTTGACAAGCACAGCATTGTATGTTTTTTTGATATACGTATCACAGTTTTGAATCTTGAAGTTCAGTAATGTTTTTTTCTTTGTATTCTGGGACTCATAGTTTGAGTTTTATAATAGGCGAAGGCAATTGGAAGTTACAGAATGCAAAGGACAAAATAAAGACTTAATAGGCACCTATAGATTGGTGTGGGTGATGTTGGGATGTATGCATGTGCTGCCGACATATTAAACTGGAAGACACTAAGTGCCACTTAAACATGGTCTAAAGATCTATTTGTTCTGCTTTTCCTTTATTTTATGAAACATTGACACAGTGCTGCTATACATGCACATATGCATTTTTTTTACTTTCATCACAAAACTTGTAAAAGAAAAATTTTGAAACGCAGAGCATTCTAATTGTTTGGTGCTTCATGTGAGCATGTGATGAATGCTGCAATGCATGGTATTTGCTAGAGTGGTTTAAAAAGATAATATGCTTATTGAGAAGCTTATTACAGGATAAGTAGCAGGAACCCTGTATATATATATATATATATATATATATATATATATATATATATATATATATATATATATATATATTCAGTAAAAAACTTTGTTAACAGGAGTTTATAGTTAAGTTGCGTTACTAAAAACCTATGAAATTCAGTAAAAAAACTTTGTTAACGGGACGTTATGGTTAAGTTGCGCAACTAAAACCTATGAAATTCAGTGAAAAAACTTTGTTTAAGGGATGTTATGGTTCCAAGTAAAACTGAAAAACCCCTGAAATTCACCAGTTATGGTAAGCTAAGCAACCATAACTCGCGCCACCACCGTGCACTGCTAAGCCTAACACCCAGGACATCAAAGATGACATCCCAAATATCATTGATGACATCACTGTACTTGTTCGTTCAATGTGGCATATTGTTTTGTACCGCGCACTATCACCGCCGAAGTGGTCCCCTGGCGCTCAGAGGGCTCTGAAAAAGCTAGAGGAGAGAGGGTGGGTTAGTGAGAATAAGTTAACATACTCTGTTGCACTATCCTCGCTAGCAAATAGTTTCACGCCCTAATAAATAAAATGAATATTTTTAATGAAGATCGGCTCGTGAGACTAATTTATGTTTTTAAAACAGGTACATCCTTCCCTACTATCAATGCCACGATTTTCAGACCCCGGCCGATGGATTTTTTAACTGCCAGGTGCAGCTACTTGTAAACAACTTCATGACCCTCACCATTTTATGGGACAATCGCCAAGGACCAATATGCCCTTACGCGGTACTAGCGGCTAGAAGCAACATAACAACCATTATGGTGGTCTAATGCCTCGTTGTTGGAACGGCCTTCCGATTATCAGTGCGACCATAGTGCTTCTTTTATCATAAACCAACACCCTGTGCACCGCAAAGGAACAGCGCGTGACTCAAGATGAACTTTTGCGGATCGACAGCAAAGACAAATGCAAATCGCTGAATATTCTCTAAACATTTGATGTCAAATAAACGTACTTTACGAAATGTACAATCTTGCTGTTTGCTTTGAAATCACAGTTTCATATTCCGAATTGTGGTGCGCTGTGTTGTGAGATGATCTGTGTTGTTTTCTGGGTTCTGTGTAAAGTTGCATAGGACTGGAGACGACTGGGCGCGTTTGGCTACGCACCCTGTAACGTCACGGAGAGAGACGGGGAATATGAATGCTTTGATAATGTCAGGCTTAGGGGCGGGAGATATGATTTAGTGTCGCAAAAGCAGGTCAGCCAGGTCGATGGGGCAAGTGATAGGATTATCACATAATGTCGGCGCACAGCAGCCTGATTTATCGTTTGTTTAGTGGGCAAAAAGTCGGGGAAGGCCCATTGGAAATTGTAATGTCAACGGAAATAAGGAGGGTTCTTAGAACACTTTCAACCTGACAACGAACAATACGAACAGCGTTCTCAGAACACCCCCATTTTGTTTAATTGCAAACATTACCTCCACGTCCACTCTTCCTCGTCCCAGTACTTACTTCATGAGGCCCCTGCCTCCGACACAGGACCATCTTCTATTTCTTTAAATTCCTATAACTCCTCCCCCACATCCACATCACTCAGTTTCATATTACCAAGCCTGAGCATGGGACCTTCCCCGCAGGGAGTGTGAGGAGGGTCGTCAGTACTGTGACGAGGAAGAGTAGGACTAGGAGTAATGAAGATTACCAGTAAGTAATCAGAGCATTTCAGGACACCGCGAGTGTTCTTAGAACACATTCAACTTGCCATAGTACAATATGGACAGCGTCCTCAGGACATCCCCATTTTGTTTATGTACGAACATTTAAGGAGTGTTCTTAGCTCAATTTTAGCTTGCTAGCGAACAAAACGGACACATAGGGCCTCATTCCGAGTACGGCGCTAACCAATGGCGCTATTAACGCCTTGGTTGATGCCGTACCCGGACCGGCAGCGCCTTGGTGGATGGCGGAATTACCGCCCCATTCCAAGGTTGGCGGGGCGGTAATTCCCCATTCACCAAGGCTCAATGGGAATGGGGAAGATGCAAATAACGGTGACCGTTCATTACGGTCACCGTTATTGGCTTGGAGGCCCCTTTGCGCCCTCGACTTTAACACCTGCTCAAAGCAGGCGTTAAGGGCGAGGGCGCAAAGGGAACTCGGAGTATGGCGGTAAGGGAACACCGCCACCGGTCTCGTTACCGTTGGCCGCTATCCCTTACCGCCATACTCGGAATGAGGCCCATACTCTGTCCTCAGAACACCCCACCATTAAGTTTATATAGAAAATTTCAGAACAGCCGTGTTGTCCGCAGACAAATCGAACACAACAAAAGTGTCTAGCACATAAAAAAACAGAACATTGAACCTATCTCATACTCCCCCACCCTCCCCAAACACTCTTACACACCAACACACTCTCGACGAATGCAAGATGGCGGGCGCCACAGAAAATCTGACGCTCTTCACGCACCACGCCACCCAATCAGCGAACACGTTGGATGTCCGCGGACATCGCGCAAGCCGCTCAGCCAATCAGGGCACTGTCCGCAGAGCGAACCGGGAAGTCCGTCCGCAGACTTTTTTGCCTTACATTTTGGTAATTTATAAAAAAACTACTGGACGGATTTACACCAAATTTGCAAAAGCACGCTTTCGGGACCAAGCCCCCGCTCCTGCCGCAAATTTGGTGTAAATCCGTCCAGCGGTTTGGGCTGTAGGCGTGCGCAAAGTTTTTTGCCATTATGTCTATGGGAAAAAACTAAAGTTCTGGGATCCCCCCTATAACTTTCCCCCCCCGGACCAAACCTCTCCAAACTTTGCAAAAAAATTCAGAGTGGGCCATATACTTTTTGCAACGTTTGGTGAGGATTCGTGCAGAGGGAGCGAAGTTATAAGCCACCCAAAAAATGCTCTTCCTATGGAAACACCAACTTAACCATAACTACATGGACGCTACCGCGTCCATGTAGTGAACTAGCGACAAATCCGTTTCAAAACGTTATACTGCCGAATTGTTTGTGTTTTGGGAACTTTATGGGTCATGGCTTTTAACATGTGCATAATGCACAAATAACTCTGTGTTTTTCTACTGTGACAGACTCTGATTCCTGGCATTCATGCTTTGTTGGTGACGCGGAAGAGTGCTCCGCAGGATCGTTCTTCTGGATATACTGCTGGCATCATTTGTGGCAACAACCGACAGAATTAGCCCAGCTGTAATCTACCAGTGGAATAACTGCCATCATCCAAAACAGTCATTGTGCCATATTACAAGTTGAAATACTGCAGGAAATGGCTGGTAATTCCACTAAAAACACAGTGCTGTTACCTCCACTCAAAAGGAGAAGGTAAATGCAAACAGGTGACCCAATAGAAGCTGCAGGTGCACCCACTGGACTTGGAAAGGTTACATATGACCCACACCTTCCTCAAACACACTTCTGATCATCATGCTGCCACTAGCAGTTGCAAATCAACCTGGAAATCCAGCACCTCCTGCTGTAAATTGCTGTGCAGAGGCAGGAACAGCAGTACCACAGACAAAATGAAGCTCAAAGGCTCAGGAGATGCCATCATGCAAGGTGAGTGGCCATTCCCCGGGTCAGGCAATCACCCTGGGTACTACTATTAGGTAGCTTGAGCAAACACCGTGCCACCTCAACAGGCAGACTATTGCTGAGCTACTCTCCCTGATATATGGTGACATCCAAAGCAGGATCAATATTCAAACTGCCATATAACCGCTGCTGAAGCTTGTGTCAGTGGTGAACTTACTTGCCACAGGCACCTACCAGCACACTATGGGCATGCTGCATGGCATGTTGCAGCCAACCTTTTCCTTTGTGCTAAGCCAGGTGCTGGAAGCACTTCTGAGGCATGCACCTCGGCACATCTCCCTGCCCACCACACCAGCACAGATAAATGCCATAAAGGCACAATTCTATGCTACAGCCCACCTCCCAACATCATAGCAGCTCTGGATGGCACAAATGTATCCTTGGTGGCCCCCAGGCATTAGAAGAGGTCTACCAAAGAAGGAAACAATGCTGTTCCCTGAATCTACAGATAACCTGTGATACAGACCTCACTGTGACACACTGCAGCACCTCCTTCCCTGGCTCCACCCATGGAGACCCACAGAGGGCAATGGACATGGATTTCAGGTAAGTACAAGCATCATCACACATTCCATGCATGTGTCACAAGTGAAATTGGTTCAAAGGGGAGGGGCCACCCATTACATTGACAAATCAATGCATGGCCTGCCACAGCACTGAGCATGCAAGACCAGCCCTCCAACACCACACTTAAGAGGCCCAACCCATGAAACAAGACCCCTCTGATCAATGCTCTGACATGTGCGGTAAAGCATGAGCCAATAAATCCACTGAGTGGACTGCAGTTATCACAATGCATTTGGAAACCATAGCTACACATCCAACAATATAGTTGACCAGTGCACTATGATAGCTCAACACTGACAACCAGTGATGGCATGTAGACAATGAAAAAGCACAGGACATGCACAGACAACTTGTAGATTTCTAATCTTGCTACAGTGTATGCCTATTACATTTGGTAGTTGAATGGGTGCATTGCCCATGTCCACCAATAGTACATGTTACATTGAAAAATGCTGTGAAAATCATGGATATACAACCATGATTTTCCCCAATGTGCCATGAGTTTATAAGAGAGTGCTGATCAACATGCCATGACACAAATGCTTATATTTGTGTTACTGACACCTATGGCCCATGCTCTTGCAGGTGACTCTGGGGACAAACAGCTGCTGTGGCATACCTCAGGAAGTGGCCTACAACTAGGCATACATCAGGATCAGGGTGAGCATTTAGCAAACCTTCGTACTACTGAAGGAAAGTTTCTGGTGTCTCAATCTGATTGGAGGCACCCTTGTGTGTAGGCCAGAGAATGTAAATATGGTAAATAGTTGCAGTATGTGCCATGCTGCACAGCATGTCCATCAGGTGACATATCCACCTGCCCTAGATGTTGAAATGGCCGCCCAGAGGACAATGAGACCCTTCTGGGGATCAAGTGCTACCACACAGTAGGCATGGAAAAGGCAGAGACATGCTTCTGGTGCAGCAAGAACTCATTAAATATTTCTTTTGAACACATTTCTTTTCACTAACCTCACACATTTCGTACATATTTCATTGTTCACACCCAAAAGTTGTCATTCATCTCTGTTCAAGTGTAAATGTGATTTATTTTGTAGTGAACCACACATCCATGCCCTCCCATTACCTCAATCCCCGGTACCCATGCCCTTCTACCCCTCAATCCCCAACACCAATACCCCTGCCTCAATCCCCAACACCCTTGCCCTCCAAGCTCCTTCATTCCCCAACACCCATGATCTCCTCCCCACTCAATCCCCCAAATTCCATGCCCTCACACCTCCCTCAATCCCCAACACAAATGCCCTGACACCTCCCTCGTGCCTGGTCTGAATGTCAACTGAAATACAATGTCATTTCCATGCTCTCTTGGGCATGGCAGCTTGTTCAGGCTCTGTGTGCGCCATGTTCTTCTGTGAGCAGAAATAGGGGCTGACAGACAGTGAGCCCCCCATAGGCATTACAGAGGTGGAATCCTCAGACACATGGCCCCAGATGTGCTGGAGGATGAAAAGCAAGGTACTCTGCATGGTTTTCCGCCTGCAGAGAGGACCTCTGTCCGCTCCCTGACCCTTCAGCCCACAACTGTATTGGTAGAAATTCCCACTGAGAGATGGTGGCACTGCTGGTTAATTGTCCTAACAATCTTAAGGGATGAGCACTGCACTGACTCTATGATTGCCTGTAGATGTTGGAAATGCAGTTCTGCAATGGTTTCCATGCGCACCGGGCTTTGTTCGACAGTATTGTGTCTCTTCCATATGGCAGTCAGGCAATGTTGTACACTCTCAGGGGAGTGTTCAGGGCAGGGGCTAAAGCAAGGGGACCTTACGCCCTGCCACCTGCATTCACCGGTCCAATGCCATCATCACCCATTCAAGTTTCAGTTTACCGATGCTGGTGGCATTAAATGAATGACTCAGGTAAGGAGGGGGAGTAAGTGATAGAAGGTCAAACAGAAAAGCCCACCAATATTGAAGATCAAACATAGAGAAATAGCCCTAATTTAGTGTGATGTCAAACATCTTTAGGTGTGGGGGAGAAAAATACAGCTCTGGCACAGAAGCTGTACATATTTACAATGAGTTCTAAAATTATTCAAAGCTGATGGACACTCCTGTCCCCAGCACACGGTCTAAAGTTGAAAAACCAACTCAACTTTTACTGAGATTTCAAGTATTCACTATTCAGATATTGTCAAGGTAAAGTGGTAAATAGAAAAGCTTGGAAGAACAAAAGTATTTTTTAAAACATTTTCTATTGATTTTATTACAACAAACAACACAAATGAAACTTGCAGTGCATATAATAACATTTAAAGTATACATCACATCATCTGTGTGCACTGCTTCCCCCCACCCCCCTTCCGAGCCTACTCTCCTTCATGTTCTTATTCTTGTCTTGCATTAGGGATTCCCCTTCCATGGTTTCTGTTGGGTCCCGATCACTCGACCAATCTTGCGTGGGCCCAAATAGCTCAGTTATTAGTTGTTTCCAGGCTTTCAAGGTTTCCACCTCCTCCTCCCCCCCAGAATTACTTGCTTCCTGCCAAACTGTAGTTTCAGCCTCAGCCCATTTCTGCAGGTCGTTCCACAATACTTCTAGTCTCGGTCTATGGCATGCCTTCCACCCCATAGCGATTCTTCTCTTTACAAGTACGTACACCAGGTCTTTTAGTTTACTTACATGCTTGAGTTTACGTGGTCTAGGAAACCCTCCCATCAGGCAAGCCCACACCGTATCCACCGCCATCTTAATCCCTTTTTCTTAGAGCCGTTGTGCTACTTCTCCCCAAAATCTCTCAATTACTGGACATGACCAGAACATGTGCACCATTCCGGCGTTTTCTTTGTCACATTTGGGCATGATTGTCGTACTGTGTTTTTGAATTTGGCTATCCTCTTGAGCGTCATATACGCCCTATGGGTTATATACAGTTGTACCTGTTGCAGTCTTGCATTTCTCGACACATTTTTATGGTACCCTTGGGCTTGTTCCCATATCCCATCACTCATCGGGGCCCCCACTTCCTCTTCCCAGTCCTGCCTCAGCTGCACCACTTATTTCCCCACTTTGGACATCATGCACTCATATATTCTAGATATCTTGTGTCCCCCTTTGTCAAGGATGGCACTCTGTTAAGAGTGGCACAGGGCACCCAGGTAGGGTTTGGGTGGTTGAGCCGAAGTAAGGTGGACAGATAAGTACACACAAAGCTGAAAGTAAAAGAGAACAAAGAGTAGGCAAGTGTAGCAAGGAAATAAGGTACAACAGAATGGATTCCCTCTTGGGGTGTATGCAGATATGGGGAAGAGTGTTCCACGGACCTTAGGAAAATAACTCTAGCCTTCTGCACAGTTTGCTATAACAGAGGCCCACGCTCTTTGCTCATGGCTGGGAACAACAGCTGTGGGTGTCTGTAACACAGAAACTAGACAAGGGAAGGGGCAGAGGTTGCCTGCCGGAAACCAACAGACAAGCCCTGTACAAAGGGGTCTACCAACGATACAAGAGAAGACTATAACAGACAAATCCAGGAAAAGGGAAGTCGATGAGCAGAAGGAAATGAAAGGAAAGCAGTATAACTGAATTGAACAGGGATAAAGAACTGAGGGTTGAAAACGAAGAAGAAAGCAAAGAAGCAGCAGTCAGGAAACAGGGGACTGCAATAACTGAAAGTATTAAATGAAGGTAAACTGTTGTGGATTGCAGAGGGCTGTAGGGTGCAAGGTAGAGAGCTCAGAGGAGCAGGACAGCAAGGAGCAAGCCCAAAGGAGCAGGGCTGTAAGAAAGGGAGCCCAGAGGAAAAGGGCTGTAGGCAGCAGAGTGAAGCAGGCTGCAAGGCAAGAAGCCCAAAAGACAAGGGCTGAAGGCAGAGGGGTGTAGCAAGCTGCAAGACAGGGGTTCCAGAGGACAAGGGCTGTAATCAGCGGAGAGATGCAGACTGCAAGGCAGGGAGCCCAAAAGACTAGGGCTGTAGGCAGCAGCGTGTAGCAGGCTGCAAGGCAGGATGCCCAGAGGAGAAGGGCTGAGGCAGGGAGCCCAAATGGTTAGGGCTGTAGGCAGCAGGATGTAGCAGGCTGCAAGGCAGGACGCCCAGTGGAGCAGGGCTGAGGCAGGGAGCCCAAAAGGGCCAGGGCGGAAGGTAGAAGGCAGCAGAGCATGATCGGCTGCATGGCTGGAGTCCGGAAGGGCCAGGGCACAAGGTAGAAGGCAGCAGAGCGTGATCGGCTGCAATGCAGAAAGCTCGGCAGGGCACTGGATCAAAGGCAGGAGTAAGCAGGAACATCATACAACAATATGTAGCTCGAAGCAAAAAGGAGCTGGAAGGACTCTTAAGGCAAGAGACTGAGCTCCTGCAGGCAGCAGCTTTTATACCGCCCATCCCAGCACAGAGGCAGTCTAATTGGTTGCACCTGGCTCAGCACACCTGCAGACAATCGGCCACCTCCCTCTCTGTTCCTGAGCTGGTGGAAGCAGAGCAAATCCCTAGGGCTTCTGGGGATTGTAGTTCCGATGAAGAAAAATAGGAATAGCCAGGAATAGATGGTTATAGCCAAGTGCATTGTGGTAAGTGTAGGTTGTTGGGAAAAATAAAAAAGCTCCAAAGTCTCGCAAATGGGAAATAAGGTCCAAAAAGTGAATAGCGGTTGATCCAAGAGTTTTCTGTAGATAAATGAATAACAATTAGTCCATTTTGATCGCCAATGTATGCGCCCATGGCGCAGGCATGACACCCTTCTTCTATATCATATATTGTATCTATGATGGCATCTGGTTCATCTTCTAGTACTACTTCAGACCACGTCTCCTTAATTTGTCGCACCACACTCTGGTATGTAATATGCTGTCCTGTATGTAACCCCGTTTCCTCCCCCATCCCCTCAAAGTCCCTTATACTCCCCTCTTGCCATATGTTGCCCATTGTTGCTATCCCCACCGGCTCCCAGTACTTCCTGATCATCATTCTTAAATGCTTTTCTTTTCTCACCATTGCAACTAATGGGACCTGTGGGGAACACAGGGATACGTTCTCCATTTCCTGACAGGCCCTACGCCATATCTCCCATCTAAGTATCATCATCTTTGGGCGCCCCTCCATATCCAATCTGGGCAACCACATCATTTCTTTTAGGAAGAATGGGGCGCAGTCCATTCGAAACAGCCTGTACTCTGAGGTTGGTTCTTCAGTGAGCCATTTAGCTACATATTGCAGCTGGCTTGCTATGTAATAGATTTCATAGTTTGGCGATTTTATACCCACTTTCTCATGTGGGTTTGTAGCTTCCAAAGGGCCACTCTGTTCCTCGTCCCATGCCAGAGGAATTTCGTGCATATACTATGTAGTCGCGCAAAGAACTGCCTTGGTATCAAGTGTGGTATATTGCTAAAGTAATGCAGTAGTCTTGGCAGGACCACCATTTTCAGCATTGCCCCTCGTCCCATCATCGCCAGGGGGCGCTTCACCCAAAACTTCATACTATTTTCAATATTCTTGATCGCTTTCTCAGTGTTATGTTGGTGCTCTGCTTCCACCGTATGATATATGTCTATCCCAAGGTATCGAAACGTACTGACCTCCCATGGTCAGCATACAAGGAAATTAAATGCGGTTCCCCTTTTATGGTAATGCATTTTATATCATATTGTTGTCTCAGGTATATCGCCAGGGGCTTTAGGGCTAGGATGTACAGCATGGGGGACCACGGGCATCCCTGCCTAGTACCTCTGCTGAGTTGCCACCTCTCTGAAATTACTGCTCCTGTTTTAACCCTGGCCAGCGTTGCGCTATATCATAATTTAGCCCATTTGAGATACCCCGGCCCTATTCCATAGTTGGTCAGGGCCGCAATCAGCCATGGCCATATGACCGAGTCAAAGGCCTCTATTGCGTCCAGCGATACTATTGCCATTTCGTCCACATTCCCGTTTGCATGTTCAACGACTCGTTGGAGTCCCCTGAGATTGATGGATATGTTCCTGTTAGGGACATAGCCGGTCTGGTCGATGTGTATTAATTTATCAATGACCCTCTTCATTCTGTTTGCCAAGACCACTGTTAATATTATTGTTAATGAGCCGCAATCATAGCCAGTCTTATTCGGTTTGGGAAGTGGTATAATAATCGCCTCTCTCAGGGACTCTAGTAGTCTTCCCACTTCATATGCCTCATTTAGCATCTCTTAGCATCTCTAAGAGTGGGGAAGTACCTCATTTTTGTACATTTTATAAAATTTGCTAGGGAGTCTGTCGGCCCCCGGGGTTTTGCTGGTGGGTAGCTGCCTCACCACCTCTTCCAATTCCTCTAGAGTGATCGGAGCGTCCAGCTCCTCTCACTTTTCTGTGCTAATCTGCGCCAATCCAATATCCTCCAGTGTTTCTCTTATCTCCTTGCTATCACCTTCCTCTACATCTCTGTACAGGAGTCGGTAATAATCTGCAAATTCCTGATTAATTCCTTCTTGGGTGTCCACTTTGCGCCCATCATCCTTCGCTATCATTCTGATTGTAGGTCTAGGGGTCTTGCTTTTATATAGCCACGCCAGGGCTCTCTCTGGTTTGTCTCCTCCTGCATGCTGCCTCTCTATGTAATTTTTATAGTTGAGATTGCACAATCTCTCCCAGTGCCCCGCGCATTTCTGTTGCAGCTTGAGTATTGCTTCATTATCTTCCTTGGTATTACCTCCCCTTCTTAGCGCTATTTCTAGCTCTGTTTCCGCGTCTTGTAGTTCGACTACAATCCCTCCTTGTAGTCCCTTGGACTTAGCTATAACTATCCCCCTCGCTACCACTTTAAAGGCTTCCCAGAGCATGCCCGCTGTCTCAACACTACCAGTGTTGATCTCAAAATAGCTTATCATTTCCTCCCTCAAGTCCTCCCTAAAAATAGTATCTTTCAACGCCTCAGCTCTGAGGTGCCATGTCGGTATCTTTGCTCTCGGGGGTCGTTATTGCCATACTAGTATCAACGGCAAGTGGTCTGAAAGGACCCTCGCTTTATATTCTACCTGCGCTATTTCTGTCATTAGTACTTGTGTGACGAACACATAGGGCCTCATTGGTGGTAGTCATGGTGCTATTTGCGCCATGACTGGCACCAATAGCGGGACCGAGTCCGGTGCGGTGCAATGGCGATTTACCGGTCTAGTCCAACCCTGGCGGGACTGGTAAGTCCCCATTGCACCAACCATTCCCCATTCCCATTTGAGCCCCCATAGGGCTGAATGGGAATGGGGAAGGCGCTAAATACGGGCCTGCTAATGGCAGGCCCGTAATTAGCAGCCTGGTCCCCTAACGGGACCCGTAAGGGACGTGTGGTCCGACCACATGTCCCTAGCGGTTCCCATTAGGGGACCTCGGAATCGGACAGTAGGGGATTACCGGCACCAGTCTCCTTACCGGTGCCCAGTATCCCCTACCGCCCGACTCGTAATGAGGCCCATAGTCCATCCAGGTGTGTAGGTTTTGGGGGGCTGAATAGTGCAAATATTGTCTATCCTGTAGATGGTGTGGCCTCCATGCATCCTCGAACCCGAAATCCGTTAACAGTGACTGCAGTGTCCTAGCAGCTGGAGTGGGTCTATCTATTTTGATATCTGATCTGTCTACTTTCGGGTTTAGTACACAGTTAAAGTCTCCTCCCCAAATCACCGCCCCCGCTAAACTCATGCTGAGTTTGCTATATAGGGTTCTAAAGTATGCCACCGTCTCCTGATTCGGGGCATATGTGTTTATAGTACATATTTCCTTGTTTTCCACCAGCCCTTTTATTATAACCATCCTCCCATCTGCCTCAACTGTAGATTGCAATAGCTGAGGCCGAGTATGTTGCGCCTACAACTGTCCCCCTCCACTTCTTCCAGACCACCTCAAGCTTTTCTTGTGTGAGGTGAGTCTTTTGTATCAAGGCTATGTATATCTTCTGCCTACACAGGTACATCATAACCTTATTCCTTTTTAAATAGCTATTGAGCCCCCTAACATTCCAAGTAACTACTTTAAGGTCTCCCATAACATATTAGGTTCCCACTCCTCCCTCCGTAAGTACAGTCCATGTCTAAGTTCCTCCCCCCTTACCTGTAGGCTCATTCTCCAATACAAACTTCCCTTAACTATAAACACTTCCCCTTCACCCCACTCCCTCCCGCCCTCCTCCCTTCCCAGCCCCATCACACTCCCCAACTTTTTCCCCACTCCCACGCCCTCCCCCCTCCGCACCCCTCCCCAACTTATACTTCAACCCCCTCTTAACTCTACCCCTCCCCAACTGTTGCCCAGCTTCATCCCTGGATCTCAGGCACCCCCGCATCTAGCCCTTTTCCGGCTATTGCCGTACTCGCGGCTCAGCAGGGAGATATCGCCCTAGTGGCGGTCCTACTATTCTAACTCCCGGGGATAGGGTGTCCCCATCCCGTTACTCCTTTCTTTTGATAAAGCTAAGCGCACCTAAAGCACCCATATTGCATTGCACGTTCTATATTCCAGTCCCACGTGTTCAAATGTCTCATGTTACTATGTCCCATTACTATAACTGCTGGTATTGCCATTGTTATCTTTTTAACTATCTCCGCTCCCGCCCCCCCATCCACCTCTTATCATGCATGCCTGTTTAATCACTTATTGTGTTCATCGCGGCCTTGCTCCTCATCTCGTTCCAGACAGCCATGTGCGTCTAACCATGCCGCCGCGTCCTCTGGGGTGTCAAAAAAGTACATCTTGCCTTTGTGGAAAATCTTGGGTTTTGCGGGATAGAAGAGCTATGCGTAGTCTCCTCTTTATCGCCACATAGCTGTAGCGCTGTCTCTGTACCAGCATGGTGTAATCAGGGTATGCAGTGATGGTCGCAGACGCTCTTGTTATCGTCCCTCCTTTCCAGAAGAATTCCAAGATCTTCTCCCTGTCTCTGTAGTTCAGGATCTTTGCTATAATTGCCCTCGGGGGGGGGGCTCTGGGTGGCGGTTTCCTCATCAGGGCCCTGTGCGTACATTCAACTGTGAACCCTTTGGAGAGCTTGTTTGCTCCTATTTCTTGTATAATCATGTTCTCCACATAGTCTGTGGGGTCTTGGCCTTCTTCCCCCTCCGGCAGGCCGACCATACGCATATTATTGCATCTCCCTCTTCCCTTGGCTTCTTCTGCTCGGTTTTCCAGGTTGGCCACCTGCTGCTTCAGTATGTGGACTTCCCTGGCATTGTTTGTGCTGGTGTCCGTGTTGATTTTCACTGTGCTCTCTAGGCCACTAGTTCTCTCCGCAAGCGCACTCACATTTTGCCTCAACAGATTGACCTCTATTCCCACCTCATCTATCTTCGTTTCTAGCGCAGTCCTCAGATCTGCCTTTGCAATTCCCCACAAGGTCTTCAGTTCCGTGATGGCTGTCAGGATCAAATTGTTCTCACTTGGCAATGCCACAACTGCGGATGCGGTAGCTATACCCTGTGTTGGGGTAGTGGGAGACTGCTGTGGTTTAGCAAAGATATCCATTGTGGGCTGCTTACCCTTGGTTTTGCCTCCCCTCACAGACATTTTCTGCTCTGATTTTGCTCCAGGATCCGTTTCGTCTGCAGTGATCAAGTCCTTTGCCCTCTCGCAGTTTCTTCTTCGTGGCTGAAGGCCTCCTGTGGCATAGCCCGTCGCACTGTTCCCGTACTCCTCCGCTCTAGATTCAGTGACTCCATTCCTTTGTTCAGTCACTTAGCGGCCGCCACATCATAGCCCGTTCAGGGCAACCACCTCAAGCATCTGTGCTGATATCGTCTCATTGTCCACCTGGTGTGTACTCCCTGCGCGCCTTCAGTGTCCAGGCGGTGTTCTTATTTCCTCTGTTGTTTAGTTTGGACCCCGCCTTAGGGCCAGTACACTGTTTTGCTGGCCGGTGGGCTGTGTGCTAGCTGTTCTGGGCTAGGGGCACTGCAGAGGCTCCTTGCACTCTGTCGTGGGATTTCCTTTCTTCCTTTCACCCCAGCCATGACCACAGTGTTGTTTTCTGTCTGTGAGGGGTATCTCTCTGTGCTTTATCCCATTCACTGCTGGCGTGCCTCCTGCCGTGGTGTGGCCCTCTGTCTCTTGGGGGCCTCCGCCCTGCCGTACCCGGTCCTCGCTTGCGTATTCCAGGCGCTATCTCTATTTAAGCAGCTTTATCCCAGTGAGTGCCTGCAATGGTGCCATCTCTATGATATATTAAGGTTGATGCATATGTCCCATGGGCCTCTTGCTGGGCTTTTAATACATCTCTGCAATGTCTCTTTGCCACGGGGGGACACTGCCCTTGTATTAGTGGTGCCTTGCAGCAATGCTATAGCCCGTAGTTTACATCCACTGCGGCAGGGTCGATGGTTAGAGTTTGTTCTTATTTGTTTACTATTGTGTGCTCGTATCAGCAGTCAGCCCTTTCCCCAGCGCCCACAACGTTCAAGCAACGGTGCATCCGCATATATATATGCGGTGTGCGCACTCAGCCTGGCCGCTTTCACCGTGGAGGCACACACCTGGTTCGACCCCCCGACTTGTACGTCGGCTCCGGCAGGCTCCTGCTGATCACTTGCAGCCATGTACCGGCTGCCTTAAGTGCTCGCTTGCTCCCCGCCGTTCATGTCCTGTGGCACCGCTCTTTGGCACCGGAGCCTTGCCCCTCCTTGAGTGCCCATGCGCCCGGGCCAACCCCCTTGTCTATGCAGAGCCGAGTTCATTCCCCCTGGCCACGGTATGTTTGCCTCCTCTGTTTCCACCGGTCCGCAGCGCTGGGTCTCCACAATGGACTCGCAACAATATTTCGCCGTGATACAACACTGTATCAAACCAGTCATACGCCTTCAGTGTGTTCTAGCTCACTGGCTTCATATGGATCCCTTGTGCTCTGCGGTGCGCGCTGTCCTCAGTCCATCTGATGCACTGGCGCGTTCCTTTGTTCTCCTGCATCCGCCATCTTGGCGTCTTCTCTGGGTCGCGTCTCTTCCTTCATGAGGCTATATCTGTGGTCTTGTTCATCCATTTCGCTTCATCATGCGCTCATTCTGCGCTCCATTTGTTCCGACGGCTGCATATGCCTTTTTAATGATTTCAGCCTCCTTTTTTAGTCTTGCGCATCAGGATCACCGTCGGATGTATAGGAGCTCACAGGAAGAGCTGCCTACTCCATGGCTGTTAAGCCATGCCCCTGACGAACAAAAGTTAAAGACAATAAATTAAAACAAGCATATTTTAATATCAAAGGAAAAAAAACAATAAACTGAGCTTAACATGCTTGGCAATCAATCCCTTCATCAGCAACATATACACAATGGGCCTCATTATGACCCTGGCTGCGGCACCGTTAAACACTTAGCGCCTTACTACGAGGTCCCTTTGCGGGACCCGACCTTAACGGCTTTTCTACACCAGCCGTTAAAGTAGGGACCCGCAAAGGGACCTTGGTGCTAAGTACGGTACCGCAATTTGTGGTACCATACTTAGCGCCTTCCCCATTCCCATAGAGCCCTATGGGCCGAAAATGGGAATGGGGAAGGGCCATGGTTTAATTGGGAATTACCGCCCCGCCAACCTTGGAATGGGGTGGTAATTCCCCATTGAATCATGGCGGACCCGTTACAACACCGGCACCAACCATGGTGCTAATAGCGCCATGGTTTATCGCTGGTGTTGTAATGAGGGCCAATGTATTTATTTTATTGGGTATTTATAAAGCGCCTATACAGCCAATTATGTTTCAAGGCACCACAAGACAAAAAGGGAGGGGGACAGGGAAGAAAACCACAATAACAGTCCTAATAGGCCTTGTGTCATCTGGGTCGCCCAAGTGCAGTAACAAGACCTGTATGGCAAGAGGAGTGAGAAAGGGGGGAGTGCCGGTCAGGGTGAAAGGGGTAATGCTAAGGTGTGAGGGAAGTGTGCAGCAGAGTAGCCGCATGCAATTGGAGGGTGGTGGGAAGAGGACTGGAAGAAGAGAGCCCCTGGGGCTAGGCAAGTGTTAACGGGAGGGCAGGTGGGCAAGTGACAGGGGATGCAGTGAGTGCAGGGAGTGAAGACCCCATGCTAAGTGTGAGGACGGGGGTGGACCAAGCTCGGTGCGTTGCAGACCCTGCCAGGCTAGTCAGCGGAAGGGGGCCCGGAATGGCAAGTGCGGGTTAGCGGGTCAGGGAGAGCAGTGTGCAGGGGTAGACTGGGCGTGGATGGCCTGGTGCCCTGTAAGACTCAGAAGGGACCAGACAGCCAGTCAATGCAGCAGAGGGGGGCATTAACAGGGGAAGGAGAGAGAAATGGAAGAATATAACAGGAGGACTTTGAGAAGCTTCTGGAACTTAAGGAGATCCGTCTCAAGCCTCAGAGGGGCAGGAAGGCCATTAAAGAGGGAGGCTCCTGCCAAAGAAAGAGCTCTAGCCCACTCTCTGCTTGGAAAAGCATTGGATCTGGAGTTGGAGCTAGAAGAACAAAGGGCTCTCGCAGGGTGGTATTTAGGGAGAGAGAGTTGGAGGAAGCAGTGTCCCAGGCCCCAGAAAGCCTTGTGGTTGACGCAGAGGGTCTTGAACTTGATCCTCACAGCCACCGGGAGCCAGTGAAGAGATTTCAAGGCTGGAGAGCTGTGATCCCTGGGCTTGAGGCCAATGATAAGTCTTCCAGTCCTATTCTGGATTAGTTTTAGGGGCAAACGAGGATAGCGGCAGATTGAGGAAGAGGCTGTTGCAGTAGTTCCACTTAGAGAGGACCAGAGCTCTAGGGACATTGAGTTTCTGGGGAAGGTGAAGAAAGGGAGAATGCCTCTGAGGAGGTGCAGCTGAATGTGGGCATTCTTGGCAAGGTCTGTGATGTCAAGAGAGAAGGAGAGAGAGGAGTATAAGATGCTGCCAAGGTTTTTAGCCTGATAAGAGAGTGAAGGGAGGAGACCGATGGAGGGCGGCCAGCTGGTAGAAGGGAAAGAGGGAGGAGGGATCCCAATGAGAAGGATCTCAGTCTTACTGGCAATAAGGCAGACATTGTTAGCAGCACACCATGTCTGAATAGCAGTAAGACAGTTTGGAATGAGAGAGGAAGAAGAGGAGAAAGTGGAGAGAAGCTTGAAGGAGAGCTGTGTGTCATCTGCATCACACTGGAAGTGAGGCAAGAAGGTGGAGATCAAGTGGACCAGAGGGGCAAGGTAAATGTTGAAGAGCCACAGTGAGAGGATAGACCCCTAGGGGACACCACAGGTGGAGAGTGTGGTGGTTGAGAGGAAATCGCCCATTTGAACCTGGGAAGGTCAGTCAGATATGAAGGAGGTCAACCAGCCCAGTGCCAGGTCCGTGATGCCAAGGGTATCATGGAGCCAATTTATAACAGTGGCATGATTAACCGTATCAAAGGTAGCGGAAGGATTGAGAATGATGGGAATGGAGGAATAGTTGAAGTCAATATTTGAGAGTCTTCATGCATGTTCAGGAGAGCAGTTTCCGTGCCTCTAGCTGCTCTGAAAACAGACTGGTGGCCATGGAGACAACCAACAGATTCAGTGTGGTGGATCAGTTGGGAGATGTCTAACTTCTCCAAGCATTTTCCCAGGAAGGGAGTAATAGAGATAGGGCAGTAGTGAGCTGGGCAGGAAGGGTCGTCGACAGAAAGCTTTTAAAGGAGAGGGTACATAGGGGAGTGCTTGATGGGTAGTGGGAAGGAGCCAGTTGCAAAGGAGTGATTTCAGAAATCAGCCAACGCTGGAGCAAGGGAGGATATGTTGTCCTTGATAGTTCTGGAGGAGCAGGGGAGTACCTGTTTGGAGGAGACTTTCATAGAGAAGACTTAAATGAGACCTCATCCGGTGCTAAGGGCGAGAAGGAGGAGAGTAGAATGGAAGAGGAGAGGGGGGCCAAGGGAGGCATGAGAGCAGGTAAGGGAGGAGGAAGGGTAATAGAGAAGAGTGAGGACAGGATGTCCTTAGTTTTGTAATTGAAGTTGGAGGCCAGTGCAGTTCAGAGGACCTGGTATGGCAAAGGAGAAGTGGAGACTGCAGCAGGATTGGCAAGTTCCTTGCAGTTTTTGGAACAGTTTTTGGTGGCCCCAGAGTTAGAAGCTTGGGTATGGGCCCTCATCTTTGCGCGGAAGGAGAGTGTGTATTGCCTTAGGAGCAGGCCGCAGGCCAGTCTGTCAGTGGATGTGCTTGAAGCAAGCCACTTCCGCTCAGCAACTCTGCACTTGTGTTTCAGAGAGGCTAGGTCAGAGTTATACCAGGTGTTGTGCTTGAAGGCAGGATTCAGGTAGATCCTCATGGCAGGGGCAAGGATGCCAAGGGTGTTGGAGATAAAGAGATGAAGGTAAGCAAGGACTGTGTTAATGTACGAGTCAGTGGCTAAGTGTGAGGGGGGAATGAAAGTGGTGGCAAAAGCTGCAACTGACACTCGCTTCATCGCTTGACTGAGTGTGTATGATAGTAGTAAGGGCCCATTCAGGGAAGATCAAGGCCATTTGCCTCCAGACCGGTTAGCCCTGGGTTTTAGAGAGGATTGTGTAGCCCCCAGGGAGGAGCATGTAAAAAACAGCAAAAAAGCTGTCAGCGAACTAGGTCTCAGAGTGAGGACATCAATGTCAGAGTCTTCAAGAAGGTGACAGATGTCAGAGGAGTGTTTAACGGCAGAGCGAGAGTTGAGGGTAGCTAAGTGTAGGAGGTTTCCACCTTTGAAGGTCTTCCGAGAAAGGATACAGGGATGTGGTACACCTGTCGATGGTGGTGAAGGGGCCAGGTTAATGGCCAAAGGAGGAGTGGTAGGAGAAGGTAGGAATTTGATGAGAGATGGAAGACGCCTATCAAGAAGGAGGAAGTTGGGCCATGACACTGCCATTCTGGTAGACATTAATGATGCACCTAGAGTATGAGCAGTATGCCACAAGTACTCCTATCTGGTTCCACCATTAATTGGTGAAGAAGAGAAAGGGGATAGGGCTGGGACCATATGGGGAGTACATAGGTCCGGAGAGGGTGCAACAAAGATGATGTCAGTGACAGTCTGCCTTTAAGAAGCATTTACATAGGCGTCAGCGATGGGCAGGTCTGGGTTGGAGATAAGGAGATCTTTCTTAAACCCTTTCCAGGCTTAGAAAGAGAGTTAGGATAGGTAGCCTTTAATGCAAACAGGGGAGATGGAGAGCACAATGGAGGGAGAGGGCAGAGAGATGGAAGAAGGAGAGAGAGAGAGACAAGGAAACTGCACAATGCACAATGAACACACAAGGCGGCCTAGCAGCAAGACAGGTGCAGATGAAGCAGGTGCACAAAGTCACACAGGTCACTGAACGGGGTATTGTGCTGCTCTAGCAGCACAAGAGGAAAGAAGTGGGCTCAAGTGGGATGAATCTTTCTCTAGAATATGAAGAAAGTGCCTTAAATGACAAGTCAGAAGGCACTCCTTGTGATTGTATTGTTATGGCAACTTGAAGCTCAAAGGGCTGCCATGGCAGGAGCTGGGCTGAGCTGCAGAGTGAGCATTTACAGATTTTGTGGCTGTTCCTGGGTGTCTAGAGTATCCAACTACCAACAGATGACTTTCAACTGGGTCTTAACCTACACAGGGATTCATGAGGCACCAGAGTGCCCTTATGCTTTGCCACAACACATATATGCAGAGCACCCTCACCATTTCTGCTTCCCACCTCTGGGTTGCAAACAGAAACTACACAGGAGTGATGAGGCTCAGGCCCTCACATAGCAGCAAGCCACAGAAGTGTTAACCGTCACCAGGATTTGCCAGTATCACCAGCACTGCACATACAAGCTTGCCAGGCCCCCATTTCTCACTCCCCCTTTATGTTGCTGCTCCTTCCATTGTCTTTCCATCCAGTCGAGGTAGGGGCCAGCAGGGCATTCTCAATTGCAGCTGTATCAGCATGTTTGACTTCATGCAGGGCTTCAAGTGGTTAATGCATCTTATTGCTGATCCCTTGCAGGTCAGGGGTGCTTTTTACCCGACCCAGAATGGAAGTGGGGCTGACGAGCTGGGGCTCATCGGTTCCGGCAATATCCAAATCCTTGCTGCTCCCTGCACTACGCAGTCCTGTGTGCTGGGCCCACCATGTGAGTAGCAGTCCTTTAATATTATCCATCGGATTGGCTAATCTGCGTGTTGTCTGCTGTCTTGAGTTGCTTTTGGGGACCAGCTACATTCACTGCAGAGGGGTGGCAGCATTTTGTATTTGTTTATTATTTATATCGCGCACTGAACCCTAAGGTAACTGGGCGCTTGAGAAACTTGATGGCTACATACATGTTAAGAAAAAGTACAATGGCAAGAATATGTACAATATATACAACGATTGAGACCATGGTTACAGCTGGGTCAGAGAGTCAGAGACATTATACAGTGTTATAAGTAGCAGTGGCGGATAAACAAGAGGGTACCATCTTACTGTTTGTTACTCAACCAATTTTTATACTGGCTTTGAAGGTGAGGAAGGAGGGTTCTTGTCTGTGAGGGATGGGGGTGGAATTCCAGTGTTTGGCAGCTTGGACTGGGAATCTGGCTCCTCCAGCTGTTTTCAGGTTGAATCTTGGTACCACAAGGTTGTGAGATTGGGAAGATCTGGTGGCACGTATATTTAGGGGCTGAGACATTTGTGCGTGATGGCTAAGGTGTGTAGTGTGATTCTGCTGTGGATAAGCAGCCAGTTGACATTGTGTCTGTGCATGGAGATATGGCAGGATCTGGGTAGACTGAGTGCTGCTCTCAGTGAGTTGTTCTGGAGTACCTGAAGTCCCTTTAGGTTCTGTTCAGAAGAGCCTAAATAGAGAGTGTTGCAATAGTCTAATTTAGATAATATGAGACAGCTCAGGCTAACGTTAGACAGCTACTTGTGGATAAAAACGATTTACAGCTGTAAATCAGTTTATTCGTGTAGGCTGTAGAGGATGCCACACCCAGTCTGCACCCAGAGCTCTTATGATGGGTATGCAGGACAGTGGGAGCCCCCCACCAGTATCACTGTGCCCACGGTGTTTGGGCAATGGGGATGTGTTGTGGGGTTACCCACGTATGCTCTATGGTTCCATTGACCCCTGCCTCTATGCTGATGTGATGGGGATGGAGCTGGGGTCACTGACCTTATCAATGTGGTCAGGGCTGATCCATGACGCTGGGGTCTGCGGGAGCACCCCAACCTTTGTGGCTTCTGAGCCAACACATTCAGGGTGGTGCACCTCTCTACTGCTATCTCCATGTGTACCCGGGGGGCCCTGGATGAGACCAGAGATCCTTCTTAACCTGCTTTGTGCGGTTGTGTGCTCATGTGTGGTGTACTGGCACCTCATCAAACGGCAGTGCATCGCTGCCGATTATGCCGGAATCCCTGCTCTGGTCTCTTCCAGTCTTGGTGTGGTGCTTCAGTGCTCCTTCCCATTGAATTATCCAACCATTATCATCAATCTCAAACGGAAAAAGAAATTCAAAGAAATGCAGACTACCGCTCTTACATAGTAATAGTTTCCACTCAAAACCCAAGTTTCCTTCAAACCTCCACATAGGTTGTTTTTGAGTGGAACCTATTACTGTTGTCTATACTGCACTGACAATCCGTAATAAGTGAATGGAGGGTAGCACTCAGGCAATGCTCTGGTCTTGGAAACAAGACCACGCAGAGTAACAGGGATTTGAATCCCGGATCCATGCTTAGAACCTTGAACTCAGGTATGCTACTAGGCATGTTATAAAAAGACAATTAAATAAATATATACTTTTTTATTTTTTTTAAATTGATTTGCATACTTCTGGACCAATCAGAAAGCTGCATGACATCCACAGACATCATATGGGGATGCCAAATGTCCAGCCAAGAAATGTGGATTGCATCAAAATGTGTTGATGCACAGTTAAAGTTGACAATATTGCTTGAAGGCTGAATGGACAATGTCCACTTTCAAATGCTTAGTGTGATTGCAAAATGGCTACAGACCATGCCCGAGCGATTGTGGATATTTGGCTTTTATGTAAGTTGTTTAGGGCTTATAATTGTGGACAGGTCATAGAATGCTTTGTCTGCATAGAAAAGATAATTAGTAGCAGAACATGATATGGAAAATATACATAGCTTAAATTGTTTTGACCCTCATAACTAGTACATTGCATGTACTATGTTACTACAACATGTGTGTGTAGTGCACTGTTATTGTATTAATATATTTCTACTCATTTGGTAATGGGATAAAAATCCATATTTTACTTTGTCATTTTAAAAAAAGAAATATTATTTTCTTAGTTTACAAACACCACAGCACACCCGACAGTGAACGTTACAATGTCCAAACATCATTTGCTTTAACATGTATTTACCTCTGCCATCCACAACCCCCCCCTTAACTCGAGTTTACTCCCTTGCACCACTACTTATTCCTTTCCGGGGGCCCTTCTCCTTCCATGCTCCCGGAAGTATCATATTCGCTTGGGCTTGCCTGGGTGGATTCGGTTAATGTGGCCACTAGTTGCCTCCAGGCCATCAGCATTCCCACTTCATCATCCTCCCCCCTGTATGCCACTATGTACCATACTGCAGTTTCCGCTTCAGCCCATTTCAGAAGGTCATGCCAATACACCTCTATCTAGGGTCTCAGGCTCAATTTCCACCCCATGGCTATTCTGGGTTTGCCCAGAATATAAGCCAAGTTCTCACACATGCTTCATTTTACAAGATCTAGAGAATCCTCCCACCATGTACGCCCACACCGATTCCTCATCTAACTTAATACCTTTCTCGGCAAAGCGATGAGTAACCTCCCCCCAGAACCTTCGAATCTCTGGACATGCCCAGAACTTATGTGTCATCCCTGCGTTCACTTCCCCACATTTTGGGCATATTTGTGTCTCTGTGCTCTTAAATCGAGCTATCCTTTGAGGGGTCATGTAATCCCTATGGGTTACATATAGCTGAATCTGTTGTAGTCTAACGTTCCTGGACACCTTCTTGTGGTACCTCTGTGCTCTTTCCCATTGCCAGTCTTGCATGGGTTCCCCCGTGTCCTCCTCCCACTCCCGTTTCAGCTGGGTCACCTCTTTCCCAACCCTGGACATTACTAATTCATAAATCTGGGAAACCTCATGCCCTCCCTCCAAGATA
The DNA here is from genome assembly GCF_040938575.1 of Ambystoma mexicanum. Taxonomy (NCBI): domain Eukaryota; kingdom Metazoa; phylum Chordata; class Amphibia; order Caudata; family Ambystomatidae; genus Ambystoma; species Ambystoma mexicanum. The sequence goes on from NC_090924.1 coordinate 1,048,575,176, forward strand.
TCATATATTGGGCCTCATTACGACCCAGGCGGTAAGTTACCGCCTGGGCCGTCACTTTACCACCATGGCGTAAACTACGTTTACGCCATGGTGGTTGGCGGACTTACCGCCCCATTCCGACCTTGGCGGGGCGGTAAGTCCCCAATCCCCATTTACCCTTCCCCATTCCCATTTTTGCCCCATAGGGCATAATGGGAGTGGGGAAGGCGTTAATTACGCCACCGTAAATTACGGTGGCGTAATTAACTCCATGGTCCCTTAGCGCCATGGATTTTAACACCCGCTAAAAGCGGGTGTTAAAAGCTCCATGGCGCTAAGGGACCTCGTAATTGGCGGTAAGGGGTCGGCGCAGCTAACGCTGGCGTAAACCCCTTACCGCCAGGGTCGTAATGAGGCCCATTGTCTCTGTGGCCGAGTCTGGTTGGACTTCTAATACTATTTCAGACTATGTGGCTCTTATCTGCTTTAGCAGTCTAATGTAGGTAATATATTGTCTAGGGTGCACTCCAGTTTCTTCCACTAGTGTTGTGAATTTCAGTGCCTTCCCATCTCGCCACACATATCCTAGTATTGCTATGACCACCGGTTCCAGTGTCCCCGTATCAAATTTACTTTCAGTCTTATACATTTATGATAATTGTAGCTATAATGATAGTTTACTATGAATTGTAACATTACATCTGTGTCCTTGCACAACTGTAACTTCCACTTTGTTCAACTTTTCCTGCCTTTTTGGAGCCACACACAATTGTCAAAAAGGGAAGAAACCATGGACAGAATATCCAGGGAGCGCATCCATTTCTTCTATTAATTTTCAAACAGTTTCTGTCCCTGGACCCTGGAAAGGTCAAAGAAGTTTGAGGAGCAAATACGATCATAGAAGCAGTAACAGTTGTTTTTCCCTTTGATGGGCTACCAGCATTTTCAGAACTACCTCTTGAGGAGATGTACGTGGGAATAAAAGGGGCAATGGGGAAAAGGCTAGTACTTGCTGTAGGGTTTTTTAGAGGTTATGGAATATGTACACATTATATTGGAAATGGCAAAGCTTTAGCAGTAATATGTGTACGCCATTTGTGCATAGCGCACTATTGTTTTAACATATTTATAATCATTGGGTCATGTGAAAAAAACTAAGGTGGATTGAAAAAAACCTATTTTACTGAGAGTGTACATTTTTAGATAATGATAGATGTATCTTTCATAGTGCATTTAAAGTAGTTAGATACCTGATGACACATTGTAACTGTAAATTAAGAATATATTTTGCAATTATAAATTAATATTTTTGTTTAATGCATCATTTTGTCAGTTTGTTTGTTTTGTCTATGGCTGTATGGTTTAAAGTAGTTAGATATCTATTGGGTTTTTCTAACTACGTCAATACAGGCAATTTACATGTAATGTATAATGTAATGATTGCATTTTTGTTTAAGGAATATTAAGTAGTCATTCTGTAGTCTGGTTAGTAACCGTTTTATGTGTAACTCATGTGCCATTACATTCAAACCAACCATTGTTTGACATATGGCTTATAGTGTCCTGGAGTGGGTGTGGCACCTGTGTGGTATATTCTGTCTACTGTTGTTACTGTTTCTCCACCAGGAGAGACTTGTGTATATTTGAAGCTGGCGAGTTAGCATGTAGTTTGTGTGCCATTTGCTTTGAATCTTAAAAGCATTAGTATACACTATTGGCAATCTTTATCTACTTGTATTGCTGAAAGAATGCCGAATTGCAAAATGAGCACACCATGACATGGTTTGCATTATGTATAAGATGTTGAAATGGTATAGCATCACAATTTGGTATATATACATACACAAATCATTCATTGTGAACATGGACTTGTGAAATATAGTTTCAGAGACTGCAGGTATGTTTCCACGTGTAAGTAATGTGTAGGATTTCATTTACAGAGTTGGTTTCTCTCTCTAAGCCTTCTAGTAAGCACACACGAAATTCATGGGGCTCTTATTGTGTATTTATGATAAATTTAACAATTCCTGCTCATTGGTCAACTACCTGTCTTATACGTGATACAGTGTAGATGGTGTCAGGATTGTTTGTGGAATTTCTGTGCAGGAGGAGGAGTTGTAAACATAGCTGTTCCTGGCAATGCAAGTTAATATTGCCCATAAGCGTAAAAATGGGAACAGTAGATTGATTGCTACATGTGCATAACACTGTACTCCAGCGCCACAGGATGTAGAATGTGGTGGATTTGAAGTTTGCGTAATTGTTTTCTTTTTTTCTGGGGATTTTACGAAGGTCTGATGGAGTTTCATTTTGTGCTACATCTCTTTTAAAAGGTTAACTTTTTTCAGGTACAGGATACATATCCACGTGTGGAGTCTACAATGCATGTAGACCAGTGGTCTTCAAACTTTTTTGGCCTGGGATCCCCTGACCAATATTTGGGCAGGCTGCCCCCCCCCAAAATGCCAAATGGACAGTAGGTACAAATGGCATTGACCAATTGCGCAACCTACTCCCAGTATAGTCCATGGCCTTCCCCACCTGCTCCCTTCACAGTCACTGGGCTCCCTCACCTCACTCCTACCCAGTCCCTGGGATCTCCCCACCCTACCACAGGGCTTGGGCTCTGCCCACCCTGCTCCCACCACTATCATAGTGCACCCACCACATTCCCTAGGCTCCCCCCACCCCATTCCCAACACTGCGTGAGAGCCAGTGGGAGCTGGTGAATTTTTTAAGAGAGGGGCATAAATATTTCCCCCCAAAATACCATAGCAACCGAGCGCAGGGAGGGAGCCCGAATCAATCAATGGAGGTTGGCAGGGGGTTTTCCGCCCGTGAATGTTTTTTAAATAATGGGTTAAAATGTTGTATTTTAGAGCATGCTTAGAGGAAATGGGTAAAAAGCCAAACAGTTTCCAATTGGTGCTTGGTTGGGGGGGCAAAGGGGAAAGCATGGTACTTTTAATTGGACATCTATGATAGATATCCAGTAACAAAAATACCATCCCTAGCCCCTGGGCTCCACAGCACCTCAGAAGGAGAGCTGATATTTGTCTACCCCCCACTCGCCAAAATCAGCTCAATGGACCAAAACAAACACACACAAACACACATTCACACAGCAATCACTCCATCATTCATACGAGCACCCATCACCATACACTCACTCATAACACAAGCATACAAGCATCCATAAACATATTTAAATAAAAAATACATTAACATAAACGTACCTTCTGCAGGGGCGTACGGGTGGGTGCTGAACTGCCCCACTCCAGATTACTCTGTCTGTATGTCCAATGAGGCACAGGAGCTCCCCCTTGAACATACAGCCATTCAGTGCTTCAGCCAGCATTTCCAATGAGCTATGCAAGGCTGGCAAAGCAAAACACACCCAGTGTTGAATGGATCAGTAAGCATGTACGGCTGGGGAACTGAACTGTCAAGGGAGAGTTCAGCCAGCCCAGGAGCACTCCCTCAGCTGGAAAAAGCAGCTGAGGGAGTGCTCAGTGTTTCATTGGGCTGGCTCCTCTGACCTCCATAATGGGTGAGGGGGCCACTGGGTGAATGCCCCCTCGCCCATTATGGATGAGCCGCCAGGCTCGGATTGGCCTATAGGGCAATAGGGCAATGCCCGTAACAAAAATGCAAAATGCTAGCGTAGGCCAGTCAAAATGGGCCCCTTTTTGGCCAATGTGGGCCAGTTTGATGAGTTACTTCACTATGCAGCTAGTAGTTTTGACCATTGTTGCTGAGTAGACATTCTTTAAATGTCACAATTTGCTTACATATTAACGAAAAAGAACCCCTGTGGTACTATTCAAACAGTCTGTAACTAAAGGAATCAATATCCATTTGCAACTGCGGGCCACTTTTTCATTGGTGCCTGAGACAATTTTATGGTCCAGTCTGACCATGTGAGCCGCTGCTGCCCATTTCCTCCAACCTCAACAATTATATATTTTTTTTTACCTTTTCACTTTTTGTTTCATTTCTGTCTTGGCTCTCATGCCCCCCCCCCTCGGATGTGGCGGCACACCCCTGGGGTGGCGTGCTTTACAGTTTGAAGACCTCTGACGTAGACTCTTTTATTCAAGGATGAAATGGTTGTCTGCTTTGACTTTGTTTGCCTCAAAGGTTAGTAAAAAGTTGACCTGTGAGTGTAAGAACATGTGAAAACACTACATAACTCATACCTTCTTGAAAGACTGTGCTGCCAGTGTCTACAAGTGCATGTTTGAGGGTTAGATCTTGTGACTTGTGAATTGACACAGCATATGCAAGATAGAGACAGAATTGCCCTGCGCGTACATACACGTATTAAAAAAATATAAACATGCTGTAGAGTGGGGAATTTATTTGTTTCTTCAAGTTCCGCTTGAGGCTTTCACTAAGAGATTAGATGACATTATTAAGGAGATCAATGGGCCTCATTACACTGGCCCTCATTACGACCCTTGCGGAAAGCGACTGACCGGACCGCCACAGCGTAAATAGCGTTTCCGCCATTGCACGATGGAGCAAAGTGCGGCCCATTCCGACCCATCGGGCACGAGCACCACGCCATGGCGGAAGTGCAAAGTCCGCGATGGCGGAAATGACCCCAAAACGGCCCACACCGCCGCCGTACGGCGCCCTAGGTGCAATACCGCCACCCATCATAGCGGACACCGCAGTGAGCGCCAACCGGAAAGTACGGCGACCGTAAATATACGGAAACGGAAGTAAAAACATGGGCCCGGAACGGGAAACAACACCCCGTACACCTATAAAACCACAAAATACACACAACCACTAAAAACACCACCCTGAGACACATCCCAACCCGTCATCCACCCTAGTGAAACCAAGAAAAATGGGAAAAGTAGCGAAGAAAGCGTGCGACCGCAAGCGGCAGGTCCACTTCTCCCGTGAGGAACTCACCGTACTCACAGAGACCCTCCAGGAGAATGCCGCCGCCGTCTTCTCCACGCAAATGACCAGGACGGCACTTGCGAACAAGAAGGCCATATGGGCCCTGGTGGCACAGCGGGTAAGTGCGGTGGGGACCGCACCCCGCAACCCACAGCAATGCAGGAAGCGGTGGGACGACCTGCGGATACGCGTCCGTAGCATACTTTCTGCCAACCGCAACATTGCCACAGCCACCGGGGGAGGGTCGGAATCACCCATCAAGTTGACCCCCTGGGAAGAAATCTGTGCCTCCACCATTGGAATGGAGAGCATAGAGGGAGTCGGAGGGATGGAGAAAGGAGTGCAGACATCCGGAGAATCAGGTAGGTGGCCCAAATAAAACCATGCCAAATCCACAATGTCCAATCATGTGACTCACATGTGTCCACATAGCGCAACAGCAACACATGGCCAGGAGAACGTCCACACACATTGGCCGGATAGCGCACTTTAAAACACACAATAAATACATAAATAAGTAAAAACCCCAAAAACACCCACTACACGTGCAGCAGGCACACCCTAACTGCAGGCTGCCAAACAACTGCACCCTCACTCCACACACAAATGAAAGCACCTCCAAGGCCCCGACCCAAATCACCCTCAGGTACCACCCCAAAGCATGTGATACATTGCCATTCCAATTCCCACAGACCCATTAATAACGCTCGCCCTCCTTTACTCCACCACAGGGTCCGATCCAAACGACGAGCTCCAGGACACCCCTACCAGCACACCTGCAAAGAGGGCCAAGACCGACGGCCAAAGACCCTCCACCTCAGCTGCACGCATCAAGACACGGCAGCAGCACAAATCAAGTGGCAGCACACAGGAGGGAACATCAACAGGCACCCCAGCAGCCAGCATGCCCACAACAGCACCACCACAGGTCCCCCCAATGGATGCCACAGAAGGTACTGCCTCTGGTGGCAGCAGCAGCATAGGTGACACCCCATTAATGGCAGCATGCTCCGACACAGAAGACGGGGATGTCGAAGTCAGATCCATCCATGACCTGTCCCAATCCCCCTGTCTGTTCCATCCCGTACACCATGAGGATACCACGCAGGGGCACCCACAAGACGACGACTGGCCATCCCCCACAAGCCCTGTGGCAGGGCAATATGAGGCGAACAGCCCCTCTGTGACACCACCGCAAATGGCCATGGCCCAGCAGAGGCAACAGTCCCTCGACCAGTTAATCGTGCAACAGCAGCAACTGGCCACGCTCCTCAAGGACCATGCCGATGGATGTGGGGGCACTAAGGCAGACATAGAAACATCAACTGAGACACTTAGGGCACAAATGGAGAGTAGCACCGAGAGCCTGAGAGTCCAAATGGAGAGTAGCACCGAGAGCCTGAGAGTCCAAATGGAGAGTAGCACCGAGAGCCTGAGAGTCCAAATGGAGAGAAGCACCGAGAGCCTGAGGGGGGAACTGCATGCGACGTCCAAAGACGTATGTGCCGAACTTGCCGCAGTGCGCCGTGTGCTCACTGAGCTCTCACAAACCCTTAGGGACATGCATGGACGTGAGCAGGCAGAGACATCATCCGTTGCAAGTTCCGTCCAGGGCAGCCCCCAATGTAGATCTGGGAGGAACCTGCGCTCTGCAGGCAGGGGTGCCCCTGATACCCGCAGAGGGGGCTTGCAATAGCGACTGCCCACTGACAATGAGCATCTTTGGACACTGGTGTTCGGGGGGGAGGTAGGAGGGTGGAGGGGGTGTGTTGGGCTCACTTGGGTGGCGGGTCGATAGGGTGTTCAACATGATATCACATATGCCATAAACAATGCACGATCAAACAATGAGATGTGTGGACAATGATCTTTGTGTACTAGGCCATCATAGGCGTACAGTCCATATTGTGCATGTACCAGACACACACAGTGCCACGAGTCCCGTGTCCATGTATCAGCCACCAGGCGTGAGTGCTAGAAGCATGCATCTATGAGATGCTGACGAATTTCACGGCCCTCCTGTGCCTCGCAGACTCCTTGAGGTGCTGCCACATCCCCACCCTCATCATGACCATCTTCAGGTGCTTGCAGTTCTGCGTCAGGGGGCATGGGCACATTTCTACGTACGCACATGTTGTGGAGCATGACACATGCCATCACCATCTTTGCAACCTTCTCATGGCGGTACAGGAGTGCCCCGCCAGACCTGCTGAGGCACCGGAAACGAGTCTTCAGTAGGCCGAATGCCTGTTCAATGACTACACGGGTACGTGAGTGGGCATGGTTGTAGTCCTCCTCATGCTGGTCCCATGGGTTCCGGACTGGTGTGAGGAACCATCTCTTCAGTGGATATCCGGCATCACCTGTATGTGGACGATAAACGAATAATGTGGAATGCCATTGCTACGTACGCACCCCCCCCTTCCTGCCAGGTCATTGCCGCATCACATACCCCACATCATCATGCATGAAATGAGACTCACCGAGTAGCCAGGATCTGTTCCCTGCGTGTCGCTCCATGTAGCGTGGTATTGTAGAGTTCCTCAAGACCATAGAATCATGGGTTGATCCAGGGAATCGGGCACAACAATGTGTAATGATCCTGTTGGAGTCACACACCATTTGTACATTCAGTGAATGAAATTGTTTTCGGTTGCGGTACTGGGCCTCCATGGCATGTGGGATGACCAATTCCACATGGGTGCAGTCGATTGCACCAATGCAACCCGGTATGCCGCCAAGTGCATGGAATCCCACTTTTGTGTTGGTAATTTCCTGCTCCGAGCTTGGTAGAGAGATGTAGTCGTCTGCGTGCTGCAGGAGGGCATCGAGCACTTGCAATAGTGTCCGTGAGAACAGTGGCTGAGAAATGCCATGCAACTGTCCGACTGTGTGCTGGTAGGTGCCTGTGGCCAGGAAGTGGAGTACAGACACCACCTTCAGTAGGGGTGGGATGGCGGTTGGGCTATCTATCATGCTGACAAGGTCAGCCTGTGTCATGTCCACAATGGCGGCTATGGTGTCCCGGTCCAAACGGTAGAGGGTGTGGATCTGCTCATCAGTGAGGTTGAACGGATGTGCTCGGAGGCGTGGGATTGCGGGCTGCCTGCGTGGTGGTAGTGGCTGTGCTGGCAGCCCTTGCTGGCCCTGCCTTGCCCTCCTCCTCCTCCTGCGTCTCCTCCGTGCGGCCGGTTGTAGTTGGTGTTCGTCTTCTTCTTGGAGTTGTAGTACTTGCATTGCTATCAGGTCCCCCAGGGCCAACATCGCGAGTCCTGCCGGTAGCATTTCGGAGTGGTTGTGGGAGGAGACTGGGCGTGCAATTTATGTGTTTTCAGGCTGTATGGCCTCCACCTGTGGTGATTCATTCCACCTGTGCAAGCTGCTCTCCCCTTTGGGCGAGCACGTCCCGCACACAACGCTGCAATTCGAGGAATGGCATCTTGCTATTGCAATCATGTATTAGTACCCGATGGCCGTGTAACATTGGTTGATATGTTCATTCGGCTATGGTCCCATTGTTTCACATGCATTCTTTGCAGTCGCGAACAGACTTGTGAAGGGTCAGTGGAACGTAGTACTCGAGTAACGGTGGACCCTCATGCATCACTGTACCGAGGTTCACCGACGGGCGGGGCCTCCCATTTGTGAGTGAAGGCAGTTACCATTTTCACACACAGCCGCACTAGATGGATTAATTTGTGATTTCAAGCGGCCACAGATGCCTTTTCGACGTGATGTTGCAAATGAGGAATTCGAAGGGCGGCGCTTTCGGTCTTCAGCTAGCGGCGAGGAGATGCCCACAGGTCTGACTGCAAATATAACGTTCTATTGTTCAGTGTCCTTGGGACAGGGGCCATGGCGAGGATGCAATGATTGATATGAATAGTTTGGGATGCGCAATAGCGAAGTGGATGATGAGGCCGGACGTTCCCAAATACATGTTACTTCACAACACTGGAATTACGGGCTGGGGCTGCATAACGCACAGACTCAATGGAATTCTCACATGTTATGTGAGTATGGTAACAGGCGTTATCATTACGGGATGAGGGAATGATGAATGGATGCATGGGCAGATGATTTGATACGGTGTTTGCCATGTACAGGGCTTCTTGGAATCTGTCCGCCTCCCCTGCGCTATGTGATGCAGGGCTGCCATAGTGGGACCATCGTCTATCTGGCCTTGTTGAGCCCTCCCTGTCTCGACGCGCCTTCAGACACTTGTGTCCATGCACGTTACCAATCCCATCTGATGGATTCTGTTTTCACAGACGCATGCACAGGTACACTCGTTTGTGATGGTGTTTTCACCTCGATATGGATAGTTATGAGTCGCAAGTGGTTTTGGGGTGGTGATGATCCTTTGGAGTGGGCTAGCATGCATATGGCTGTGGATTTAGTGTGATCATTGAGGTGAGTTGTTCGGATGTAGTTCTGATGGCCATTCTTTTCTTTTTCTTTTCTTTTGGTTGACAGGTATCTCCTCCCCTTTTGCCACTGCCATCTGTATGCCACTCCTGCAGATGGGTTTTACTCCCGACACCTGCTGCTTCGTGTTAATCAGTGGAGCAGCATTACGATCTTATGGGACGATCGCCAATGGGCCACATGCCCTTAGGCAGTACTAGTGGCTCGGAGCAACATTTCGGCCTTTCAGCTGGACTAGTGCCTCCCTATTGGGACGGCCCTGTGGTTCTAGGCGCTTCCATGTTGCCTTTTCGTACGGAATGTAGCCCCTGTGTACCATGAAGGAACAGGGCGTCACACAAGAAGTAACTGGTCATTTCTTGCGGATGCAGCCCACAATGGTGAAATGTGTTTTGGAGTTCATGGCCTAATGGCTGTATGGGCTTGGTGAATTTGTTGTGCATTAAATTTCTATTCTGATATGGGCCGTGTAGCGTTCTTCTTTGCAAGTGATGTGGCATATTCCTATTTGGGGAGCGATGTATTGTGAGGAGATCTGCATTGGGTTCCAGCTTCGGAGTATAGTTGCGTGGTACTGTGCTGGGCGCGTTTGCCTACGAAGCCCAGTGAGGTCAGGGGTGAGGGCTGCCAATATGACTGTTTGGTTGATGTCATGCTCAGGGGCGGGGGATTAGGTTTTGTGTAACAGATGCCGGTCAGCCAGGTGGATTGGTGGAATGATGTGATTATCGGAATATTGCTGGTCACAGGTGCCTGTGTTTGCGTGCGTTTCTTGGTGGGAGACTGGGGTCATGTCCATTGGTATAGCTTCTGTATTCGTGCCATCTGTGCCCTGCAGCTCCCATTGGCCCCTCTTGTGATTCTTTTGTTCGTTGGCATGCATGGGTGACTTGTACATTTCACTGGTTGCATTGTGACTTCGTTGCACCTACGGGGAGTTGTACTATGTGGCCAGGGAGCGGTGTACAGGCACTCAGTGGGGCCGTTTACGGTTGATTCGCGATGCCGTACTTCTCACCATGGCGGAATGGTACTTTCCGCCGTGCTTGATGGCGTTAAGTACATGTCCGCTAGGGTCGGAATTCGCGTACCCTTGCGCCATGGTGCTGATTACGGTTTGGCATGGCGCGCGCGCGCGTACTTGGTGCAGTTAGCGTTGGCGTTCACTACGGTGTCGCTAATGGCATCGTACTTTACGGTGACGGGTCATAGTCGCACCGAGCGCTATTCGATGGCGGTATTGCATTTCCGCCATCGTTTTTCGATTTCCGCCAGGGTTGTAATGAGGGCCACTGACTTTAAGGAGTCAACAATGAGAGACAGGATCAGAAGATTGAAAAAGGATATAATAGATTACAAGCATGAAAAGGCTTTCCGATATGTACAAGATGATTTTGTGCCTATCAATTGTATGACAGGCGCCTAGAAGGAATGCCAAGCATGTGCGCTTAACTAACACCTCTTATACCTCACATAGCTCAGATGATGATGGTATTATGGGCGATCCAAATTTTAGGAAGCATGCACGTGGTGCGGGACGTGGGCATGGCAATGGCAATAATAGACGAGGGCAACAGAACTTTCGTCCAGCACAAACAAGACAGGGCCATACAGCTGGTTTTTAGACAGGGAGATGATGGCGTGGGACTTTGAGTCCCCTAGTGACTAGAAGCAAGACAGCCTATTAATAAATGTATCCTTTTACACCCCGACTGCAGAGGAACAGGCTGTCTTAGAGAAAGGATTTGGCTTTGCCCCTACCTTACCTCTCCTTATGACAGTTTTAACTCACATCTGGAAATCCAGAATTTGTTTAATAAAATCCATTTTAAACAATATTTTAAGGAGAATCCTTACGAATCAGATCAAAACAACAGTGGGCTCCGTAATACTTTCAATTTCTGCCCCCCTATTGCGAGCCACAGTCCCGAGTCTATCGTTTTCGAATGAAGAGTACTTGCTGAATTAGATCTTTTGGAGAAGGGTGACAAAGGCAGGGCCTTTCAGAATTGTACAAGGTTACAAAGACAAGCCATCACCACACTTAAAAATAACAAAACATTAGTTACTTGAAGTGCGGACAAAGGTGGTGCAATTGTGCTACCGGACCGCCAAGACTATACCGCAGAATGTGATAGACAATTGGCTGACACTACATTCTATTTACCTTTGGCGGATGATCCTACTACCCGCATGAAGTCCTTGATAGCCAACAAAGTTGAAAAAGCCAAGGATAGAAGATGGATAACTCACAAAGGAGCAGACTATCTGGTTAAAACTGATCCAAGTGTACCTCAATTTTACATTCTACCTAAGGTACATAAGACACTGGTCCACCTGCCCGGGAGACCCATTGTTTCTGGCACCAATTCGGTGCTAGAACCATTTGCAAAATTTGCGGACTCATTTTTGAAAGTATATGTGAGAGATATGACCTCATATATTCAAGATTCTATCAGTGTCATTAACCTAATTGAACATTTTCCATTTAATGGTAAAGATGACTTATTGGTTACACTAGATATAGTATCTTTGTATACTAAAATTCCTCAAATGGCTACACTAGATATGATAGAGGAGTTGCTCCTTGTGAAAAGAGATCCAGGCATGACACCAAATTTGTTTATATTGTTGTTTACTATGATTTATTTATTTTTTATTTATTTTATTTAGAAGATTGAAAAAGGATATAATAGATTACAAGCATGAAAAGGCTTTCCGATATGTACAAGATGATTTTGTGCCTATCAATTGTATGACAGGCGCCTAGAAGGAATGCCAAGCATGTGCGCTTAACTAACACCTCTTATACCTCACATAGCTCAGATGATGATGGTATTATGGGCGATCCAAATTTTAGGAAGCATGCACGTGGTGCGGGACGTGGGCATGGCAATGGCAATAATAGACGAGGGCAACAGAACTTTCGTCCAGCACAAACAAGACAGGGCCATACAGCTGGTTTTTAGACAGGGAGATGATGGCGTGGGACTTTGAGTCCCCTAGTGACTAGAAGCAAGACAGCCTATGATGACACTGACGGAAAACTACTTTAAGTTCAACAACCAATTTTTTCAACAAATCCATGGCACGGCCATGGGGTCAGCTGTGGCTCCGACATTAGCAAATCTTTATGGCGATTGTGTGGAACAGAATAACATCTTCAGTGTTACTAATGTATTTCGGCACCATCAAATCCTTTGGAAAAGGTATATCAATGATGTGTAATGATATGGCACGGAGATGAAGGAGAATTGTTAGCCTTTTTTGATTTCTCAAATGGGATCAATCCCTTTCTTAAACTTACCATTAATTACAGCAGGCACAATATCGACTTTCTGGACCTGACCATTGTGGCGAATGTGGATACTAATACTTTGGCGATAATACCTTTTCATAAACCAATAGATCGAAACTCCTTATTGAGATACAACAGCTTCCACCCAACAACCCTAAGAGACACCCTGCCTTTTGGCCAATTTTTAAGGTTGAAACAGAACAGTATGAATACAAATGTGTTCCTGGATGAAGCCGATATACTGAGCAAGAACTTGATCTACAGAGGGAAAATCGTTAAACGTTCTTTGAAGAGGGCCACCAATAATCATTGAGGTGCGCTGTTAGAATATAAGAACAAACTGCCTTCATCAGATCCAGAAGGATTGGTCTTTGTGAGCACCTATAATCCTCTTTCGAATCAAGTGATTAGGATCATCAAGAATAATTGGCATATTGTATTTAAAGGGAATAATCCAATTCCAGTTCCTATGTGCACTTTCAAACAAGGACGAAATCTGAAGGAATTGGTGACCTGTAATGACATCTCAAGTTTGTCCAAATCAACAACAGACCATCACTGAACAATGGGGCTTGAAAAAACCAGTCGGACAAGCTCTGTGTGGGATGTGCCACTGTTGCCCCGTTATTCAGAGAAGTACCAGTGCGGATATTGGACTAGAGAGACCTTGGGAGCAAAAATGGCACACAAATTGTAACACTAGTAGTGTGATCTATGCGATATGGTTTCCATGTCCCAAGCTATACATCAGTAAAACTGAACGAAAAGTGAAAATACATATCAGTGAACATAAGAGCTGTATAAGAAACAAAGTAATGACAGCCCAATGGTTGGACACTTTGTAGCTAATAATCATGGCTGTGAGGACTAGACATGGTCTGTTTTGAAAAAGGTTTGTTCAACAACACAAACACAGATAAAAAAACTCATGTCAAGGAAGAAATTAGGTTAATATTTCTCCCCAAAAGTCACATCACTGGGCTGAACGAGCAGATGGATTGGTTTCCATAGTGATTGGCGTGGATGGTTATCACAAGATGAACCACATTCCTTGGTTGTCCTGCAGTGGCTCCCGCACTGCTGTCCGAAGATTTTTACGAAATGTCAAAATACTGTGTCTCCCTATTGTGAAATGGATTGTTATGCCATTCGTTTACCATTCATGCTGGTGCATTTTTTATTGCAGTTTCTACTCCGGCTAGCCATAGGCAGACCACCAGTGGAGAAGTAACAGACTGGCTGTAATGTGCGGTAGAGAACCGGCCTTTAATAGTTAGAAATTAGAGTATTTCTGTTCTCTTTTCCATCCGATGTGTTCTAGAATAGATATTTAAAGATGGCCGCCACTAATATGAGTAGATGAGAACAACATGACCCTTGGGAGGAGGGGACTATATTTAAATCCATTTTGTGGTCCATCTCCTACTTGCTGCGAGCGGCGCAGATTGAATACAGTGACTAGTGGTACATTGGTAAGAATAGCTATGGGTTATATTGGTCAGTGAAGTGCCACGGATTGGGTGAATGTTATTAGTTTTACCCGGATGCTGCAATGTGCCGCCCATATAGATGATGGCACTTCTGTTCACATTATGTTTTACGAGTTGTTTAAGTCACCACTCAATATCAACTGACGAGTTGTTGTTGGACTCCACGACATCCAGATAGAATTTAGGAGTCGGTTAGACATGATGCCCACGGTGTTGTGGGCGTGCTCAGCGAACGGATGGTGTTTGGAACGTCTCATTTGATTTATACATATCACTTTGTGCCATATGCGCTTTTGAGCTTTTACACCCAGTTCGCAACCGTTTGTTTGTGGCATTTCCCCATACAGATTAGATGGGACTATGACAACTTGCGCTGCATACAGCAGAAACATTGACAGTTTCAGCAATTTTGTGGACTACGGCATCCTCTGAGTTTTTGTATTTGACACACTACTATCAAGTAAGCCTGATTTTTAGTGTTTTGGTGGCAGAGCGGCACTCGGGGGAGCAATTAGATCAACTTTATTATATGAAATATTGACAGACTTTTATTTTGTCTACTTGATGTTTCAGTTACTACATGGCCAACACAAGGAAATGTGTATAGTCATGGATTACCAGCCCATGCTTCAAACCCCGGTCCATTTACTACTGTGAACACTACTTCTGTGTTACATATAGTGCCCGTTCGACTTTTTCCTGTGTGAGTATTGGAGTTGTGATAGTTTTTATCTGATTCACACCCAGTGGGTAACACTGGTTATCCTACGTTGATGTGAGTGTAAAATATATGAATCTACTGCAGTTGATTACCTTTTTAATGTAGATTCTTTTTCCTTTTATCTTCCTTTCTTGTCCTTTCCTTATGTTGTTGTTCGTGGCAGATTGTCTTGCAAACTGGCTTCTACATTGTCTGGCTGTATACTGCTTAATGCTCTCCCCGCGTGATTATTCTGGGATCTGGATGACACCTTCTCAGTACCGGGACTAAAATTATATTCCTCCTACACCACCTGCATGTATAATTAATTGTATGCAGGGTGAATTTGAATCTGTTGATTGGTTCTTCTGATTTGGTGTTTGTGACTCAATTTGAGAGTCCTAATGAGTAGAACTGAATGTTAATGAATTACAGTTCAGTAATAGTATGTCTCTTTTATCCATATAGGTGAGATCCAAGGTACATGACAAAGATTTTTAGCATCTGTTAAGAACTGCTATCACCTGAACACGTTTATGCCATTCTACCCCCAATGAATTTCCACCCAATTGAACACTACGACGGATATGTAAAGAAACATGTTGGGTTTATGTGATTGTATTTAGGGAAGTATTCAGAGAAGTGAACACACTGCATTTAATACGGAATACCAACAAAAGTTCCCTGCAACATTATTATGAGGTGACTTTTATTTCTTATGAGTTGCTCTGCATGCACATCCCCCCAAGTGGCATATGCTGGCATCTCATCATTTTCATTTAACAGTGGCAGACTTATTTTCTTTTATTTACTCTCTCCCTCAAGTTGTGCTTGATGGTACCTACATGCAACTATTTTATTAAAAGAGAAAGAACAAGTGCTTTACTTTACTTTTTACTGGGGAATATACACCTCTTTGGCACATCCTCTCATCTAGTTACCCATACTGATTTCACTCCAGAAGTGCCTGCCTCCAATATTACCAGTGACATCTTGAACTGTATTATATCATCCTAATAAAAAAGGTCAAAATAAAGATGTATCTCCTTCATCATCTAATACTTTCAAGGGCCCCAAAAGTGGAAATGCTAGAGCCTACTATGCAAAATATTTTATTGCTGTAAAACTTGTTATCGAGGCTACCAATACCAAATTACAGCAATTAGATGATAGATGGTCATTGTTTGAGTCCAGGATGTCTGAAGTAGAGCAGAGAGTTGGTCATGCAGAAGATGTTACTAACAGATTGGAAGCACTGGAGACAGCAGTCAAAACCCATCAGAAGCAGTCTGAATATTTTGAAAATAGGAATTAAGCAACCATCTTCGCATTACTGCTCCTCCTAAAGGAGTGGAGAAAGATAATCCTAGTTTGTTCCTTACCTCCATGCTGCCTAAGCTTCTCAATCTTCCAGCATCAGTACATTTCAACATCCAAAGAGCTGATTGAGTGGGTAATCCTGGCTCTATACGAACTCCAAGTACATCTTCCAGAACTTTAATTTTGACTCTGCTGGACTATGCACATGTTCATGTGATACTAAAAAAAGTGAAATAAATCAAACAACTGATATGGGATGGCTGAAAAATATATATTTCTCAAGATGTTTCCAACACTACTGCTGCAAGAAGGAAGGATCTGCTCATTATCAGACCCACACTTAGGGAACTTAATGCAATATATTGAATTATTCATCGAGGAAGGGCCATACCTTTGAGAACTGTAAAGATCTCAGATAGTGCATTTATAATCATAAATTGAAAGAAACAGATACTTCTCTTCCTCCCCCGAAACAACCTGCATTTCTGCGCATAGTCTCCATTGTTCATCGAAAAATGTTCTACCAGAATGCAGATGGGATTGGTCCCCTCTAATTCGACTCTTTACATCCACAGCTTTTCTAGTGAGCATGTTTTGGAGTGGGTGTTTTTCCAGTTAGCCACACTAAAACTCTTACCTGCAAGCTGCTATATTCATCATCTTAAATTCATGTTGACTCTGTTTGTGTTTTCTTTTTCCTTCTGTCCTCATCCCTACTAATTTTAGTCCTCCAGGATAATCTAAGATAAATTGTGGCTAACCCTTTTTGCTGTTCCACTTTAGAGTTGAATATTAATCTATATGTTTTTTAAGCAAGCCAATATGTGTTTTCAGCCTTGACATTATGCTGCTGAATATTACTTCATGGAATTTTAAGGGTCTACATAACCCTATTAAAAGACAAAACATTATTTCGTATATAAACAGATCCAAACCATCTATTGCTTGCATTCAGGAATCACGCCCCTCAGATGCAAAAGTGGCTAAACGTAAGAGGCTATGAGTGGGTCCGGTGAGAAGCGCAACTCATGGTTAGAAGAATGGAATTATCACTCCTATTAATAAGGCTCTTAAGTGTAAAGTGATTAAGTCTGATTCGGATAATCTGGGGTGGTGGCTCCTGGTTAAAATTGGTATCAATTCAGTTGTATATACTATTCTCATTGTGTATGGTCTTAATTAGCCAGACCCTACCTTTTGGTTCGAAGTGAAAAATGACTTGTTACAGAGTTTATTTGAGTAGCCTAATTGTGAGTGGGGATTGAAATTATTTATTGACCCCTTCCTTGACAGGAGGTCAACTGTGTGTTTCAAAACACTAAAACACACATGTAATTTTTATAATTTATAGCTCAACTGGGCCTCATGGATGCTTGACACATAACTCATCCTACAGATTCTGAGTTCACCTTTTATTCCAGTCCTCAAAACTCATTTTCCAATATTGATCTATCTAAATCCATATCCAGCCTTATTTTATAACAATATAGATTGTTTTTCCTTGGCGGATCATGCACCAGTGCACATTAAACTTGAAATCATAAATCAAATAGATGGAATAACCATTTGTTTGCTCCATTTTTGATCGAATCGCATCAACATTTTTTCACTGATAATAGAAGTGAGGATACTTCCATTCCAAATAATTGGGATTGTTATAAGGCTGTGCTAAGAGGGAAAATCATCTCATATGTTGACAAGAAAGCAAATATATATAAGCAGGAATCAGAGACTAGTTTGAATCAACTAAAGTTCTTGAAAAGCAATACATACAGAATTCCACTCCAAACACTTTTAATAATATTATACAATTGAGAATTAAATATAATAAAATTGCTTCTGAATACACATGTGCCTCATTACTTAAATATAAGGTTAAAATATATCAATTCTCTAAAAAGACAACCAGATCACTTGCATTTTACCTTAGGATTTCAAAAGAAATAGTGAGGGTAGTTTTTTCTCAAAGACTCATAGGTAACAGAACATTTTTGGATAAAGATATTATTGATATCTTCTCCACATATTTTCAGATATTATTTACATCAGAATCTAACCACAATAACCTACCATCCCAAGACGTCTTGAAACACCTGTCCCACTTTACTTATCCAAACCAGGATCTCAGTTAATTAAACAATCCAATTACCACAAATGAAATATGTAAGGCAATTGACGATCTTAAAAAGGTGAAGTCCCTGGTCCAGACGGTTTGTCCATTGGTTTTTATGCACATTTTAAGGAACTACTAGCTGCCAAGTTAGATGAGCCTTTTACTCATTTTGTCACACATAATACATCTAAAGGAACCTTTTACGGAAGCCATGCTTTTGGTGTTCCCTAAACCTAATAAAACCCCAAACTCCCCCAGAGCTTTAGGCCTATTTTCCTCATAATTGCTGACTGTAAAATGTTTGCTAAGATTTTAGCCAATCATATTCTACCTTTTTTACCCAGTTTAGTTAAAAATGATCAAGTTGGGTATGTCGAGGGTAGGCTATCCTTGTCCAACATCAGATTATTTCTAGACATCCTAGATATTGTTGACAAAACCAAAGACAGTTAAGCAGCCATAGCTGAACATGCTGAAAAAGCATGTGATCAAGTGGACTGGAATTTTACATTTGATGCTTTTAAATGGCATGTCCTTGGTACCCCGTGTTTATCCATGATCAAGGTATTAAACTCACATCTCAAAACTGCTATCTTTGTTAATGAACACATGTCATCATATTTTCCTTTGTTTAGAGGCACTAGGCAAAGCTGTCCCTTATACCTCCTATTATTCATATTGGCCTTGGAACCCTTTCTGGAAGCTATTATAAAATGGCATAACAATACAATGCACTGATGTTGGGGATGTACAATTAAAATAAGTTGCTTACGCAGATGATGTACCCTTGTTTATTAAAAACTCTGATATCAGCCGGCATGGCCTTTTATCTGTCATAATCCATTGTTAATTAGCTTCTGAATTAATGAAATGGAGATACATCTTAAATATTGCACCTCAATGATCACTGTTCTAGACAAACCATTCAGGCGTATGGTATGAAGTGGTGTCCTAATGGGATTAAATATGTCGGAGTTCATATTTTCTCTGCTATGAAAGATATAATCAAGGAAAATATGAATGCCATATTATGTAGAGTGAAATAATTAACACATGCATGGTCTCCTTTGTTCCAGTCTTGGTGGAGTCATCTTGAGACTATCAAAATGATGATTTCTCCCATTATCCTATCCCAGACACTTCCCCCTTGCACTTCTCGATCTCGCACTTTCACAAACTGAATGACACAAGGCATAGTAAGATCGTTTGTCTTGTCCTTCTTCTGTTTTCCCTCCCTTGCTGTGTCATGCCTAGAAACACTTGTGTACAAGCACATTATAAATGACGTATCATATCATATCATAGCTACAGGCCCATTACAAATGTCCCCTCTTGCTAAAAATCATAGATTGGGCAGCCTACTTGCAAGCCCAGCACTTCCTTGAAGCAAACCATGTCCTAGGTGTGCGGCAATCTGGCTTCCCCCAAGGCCATGGAACAAAATCTGCCTTGCTGGACTTAAAGAAACAGATGGGTGTGGTCAGGGGCAAGGGAAAGCCAACACTTCTCCTCCTGGATCTGTCCGTGGCATTCGACCTAGTCGATCACAAAATCTTGTGCCACCACCTTACTACCTTGGCCAACTTCTCTCTTATGGCTACATCCTGGATCACTTCCATTCTGCAAGGAAGAGTCATGAGGGTATTTGCAGAGAATGCTAATAACACACCATCCCCTTTTCCATGTACCTCAAGGCTCATGCATATCCCCTACCCATTATAAAATCTACACCAGGCCCCTAGTCGACATCCTTGATTCCATCTCCATCACATACACCAACTACGCCAATGACACCCAAATTCTACGTCCAATCTCAGACAACTATACGGAAGACTCCAAAGCCTTTAACAACACCTATTCCACAAGATGTGTATGGCGGCAAACCACTTGTGCCTAAATGGGGATAAGAAAGAAATCCTGCTTGTCGGCCACCCAGCAGTGCTAAAAATTCTTAGTAACCAATATTCTGCCTTTCATATTAATAACATCTCAGTCCCTGTCTCAGCATCAAAAAAAACTCTAGGGGTTTACCTCAACTCTACCCTCTCCATGACATGCCAAGTTAACGCTGTTGCCTCCTCGGCAGCTTAAGCTACCAGAGTACTAAATGTCTCAAGATCCTTCCTTTCCAAAGACAGCTGCTTAACAATAGCCCGAGCAGTCATCGGCTTGAGCCTTGACTACTGCAATGTCCTCTTTGCAGGCATCTAGTAACCTGTAGAAACTTCAAGTTATACAAAATAATGCACTTCGAGCGGCCCTTAACATTAAAAAAAAATTACCATATCTCAGCAGCCAGAATAGATGCTTATTGGCTACCTGTCTGAGAATGCATCATCTTTAAAATATTGTCTATCACCCAGAAGTGCCTTGCTAACATAGCACCCCGATATCCCAGACAGAAAGTAGCCAAAGCTCACTCGAACAGACCTACCAGTACACCCTATGCTCATTGCCTAATTTTACCTAAAGTCAGACGAGTTAAAGCCGGATACTCCAACTTCCCTTATATCGCACTCAAACACTGGAACTCCCTCCCCCCTTCACTTAGAGCATACAAATTGTATTGGGGGTTCAGAAAAGCACTAAAAAATAGTTGTTTGACTAGACTAACTCATGCGGGTCTAACCACACAAAATGCTTAATTTTTAAACCAGAATGTGATCAGTTGTTCCTGTAAAACTACGACTAACTACCCAACTTGTATCTGTAAAGGCGCCTCAATGCCCTTGGGCTGTATGTGCACTTTATAAATGAAGTAAATAAATATATTTTTTAAAAAATACTCCCACTGGTATTTTAAGAATCAATCAGGAGTTGAATGCTATTCAAATGCAGCTTTGTGCGTGTTTTTTCAAATGACTCCAGTGATACAAGAAATAGCTTAAACAATAGAGAAGCAGCTATGTGTGGAACTTTCAATTCTTAAAGTATCTGTAGATGAAAGATGACACAACACACATTAGGCAATGTCAATCCGAAGTATAGCAGCTGCAAGTGGAAGATAAATATTTCTCATAATACACCGGAAAATAGTAAAGAATTTGTAATTATTATTTTTAGATGCTAGTGCAGGAAACAGTTATATATTGTGGATAGATATGTAGGAGTGTCTTATGAGTGGAAACATGAGTGTCCACATTGTTACAGAGAACAAATAAATTGGGGTTTTTATACCTTCCTGTTTCTGATCAGAAAAGTGTGATTCTTTCTAATCGTGAAACAAAGGGGGGTCTGGGTGTCTCTCTACCAGCACGAACACAGTCCATTGACCTGTTCTTGGATGGATGGCCCCTAGGAGAGTCTCAACCAAGTCTTTAGCTCACTGTCCCGTTCACAAGGGAGAAATATCCCTGCATATCAGTCTTTGCCCTGCCCAGGGCAGTCTAGAACCAAAATGCTAGGCAATTCTTCTTGGAACAAGAGTACCAACAGCAACCCCAGACACGTATTTTGGCCTAGTTGGGCCTCATCAGTGAGGTGGAGCTGTGCCTCTCTAAGAACAGTGAGCAAGGGGTCCACATCTGGATCCCCCTGGTACCTTAGGGTGAGACCCAAAGCTAATAAATATGCAAAACAAAGGGGGGTCTGGGAGTCTCTCTACCAGCACGAACATAGCCCATTGACCTGTTCTTGGGTGGATGGCCCCTGGGAGAGTCTCAACCAAGTCTTTAGCTCACTGTCCCTTTCGCAGAGGAGAAATATCCCTCCATATCAGTATTTGTCCTGCCCAGGGGCAGTCCAGCACCGAAATGCTAGGCAATTCTTCTCTGAACAAGAGTACCAACAGCAACCCCAGACACGTGTTTCGGCCTAGTCAGGCCTCATCAGTGAGGTACAGCGGTGCCTCTCTAAGAACAGTGAGCAACCCCCAGAACAGAACAGACTTGGGGTAGGGGTTTTTAGGCTTTCCCCTTGGTGATCCGGTAGGTGCACCCACACATGTGAGGTACCATTTTCATCAGGACTCCTGTGGGAACGCGGGACGGTAAGACATGTGTTGTTGGTGCGTGTTTCGGTGGGTGAGCCGAGTGAAATATGCGGAAAATGCAGTTTTCTTTGTCACATTTCGGATTTTTGCCAGGGTTTCTGGATAATAAATTCGGGGCCGATTTGCGCAAGTCAGACCTCTGCAGATTCCCACAGGTGTCCTCTTTTCAGAAATGCATGAGGTTCCCTGTTTTCCTTGGAGGCTTGGACACCCGAGGCCCACATTTGTATGGTGTGCCCGTCTGGAAAAATCATGAAATTCAGATGTCGGAAAAGACTTGTGGTTAGGGGTGTGTTCAGCTTTCCCCTTGGCGGCCAGGTAGGTGCACCCACACATGTGAGGTACCGTTTTAATCGGGACATGTGTGGGAACGCGCAAAGGTATGACATTTGTTGTGTTTGTGTGGTTTTCATAACGTTTTGACCCATTTGCTGGTGCCCTTTGTTACACAGCCCTTTCATTTCCCATATGTGCCCTACATTTAGTCGCTGTTTTAGGCACCATAGACTTTTGTAACCTGCACAGGTCACCTACCATTATAAAAGGTCTGCCTGTTGTCTTTCAAAAAATGTATGCTTGCTGCTCCTCACCACATTGGTTTTCCTGGTTTAAACCTGCTAAGTACGTCTGTTCAGGCCGTAAGCATAAAACTTCTCTGTACCATGGCTCAGTGTTTAGCTTGTGGTATTGCTTGTTTTATGAAACACTACAAAAAATGTGTGCTTTCCTAACTGCAAGAGTCAGGGGAATGTAGAAGAGCATTGTTTTTCTCAAAATTCATAGAAGCCATTGACGCACCAAGCCAACCATGTCCACCACATACCTTTTTTCCAGTCATTTTCCCGCTTTTTCCCCAATCTATGGCATTTTTCCCTGCCTAGTTGTTGCCCGACCTGTGCATATCACCCCTTCCTAAACTTGGAATTTTGGCTACTTTTCAGAAATATATGCCTTTCTGTCCTCCATTTCGGCTTTCCTACCCTTTTGTTCCATTCTGTCCATGCATGGCCAATTGGCAAAAAAGCCACATCAAAATAATTGTTTGTTGTTGTTTCCACTCAACCTGTTCTTGAAAGCCAGGAAATTGGTGAACTCAGCACAGTAAATCATTTGTTCCTAGCTCTTACAAGGAAAAAAACACAGGCTTCTTTGTACATCATTTTTATTGTCATTTTTTGAAAAAACACAACATTTTCACCCTTTTTGGTTATGTTATCTCACCGCCCTACAGCAACCTAGGATTCCTGGCTGGCGTTATCACCGTCTACATGTGGGGAAAAAGAGGCCAAATTTGGCCGAGATCTCTCTTAATTAACAAAAAAGTTACAAGGCAGTGAATGGCGACATACCGAAATCACCAAAAAAGGCCTTGGAACTGGGGGGAAAAACCCATGGCACTTAAAGGGTTAAGGCACAGGTTCCTGTACAGGGGACATAGCAACAGAAAATGAATATGATTTTCAACACCGCTCCCACAAATTGTACACATAGTTGA
Organism: Ambystoma mexicanum; assembly: GCF_040938575.1. NCBI lineage: Eukaryota > Metazoa > Chordata > Amphibia > Caudata > Ambystomatidae > Ambystoma > Ambystoma mexicanum. The sequence continues at coordinate 1,048,598,907 of NC_090924.1, forward strand.
GTAAACTCTGACACAGGAGCTGTCGACCCAATGCAAGAGAGAGAACCCCTAACCTAACTTTTAAAAACAAAGTACGATCCTCCCTATCTGGGATGCAGCATAGGTATTTTGCTCAGCCCAACGTTTGTTTCAGCTCAAAATATTTTGCTTTATTGCCTTCCAGACCAATCTCCAAGATTTCTGCCCTGTCGAGCCAATCCTTATACTTTTGATCAATTCAGTCTCTCGTTATCATATGATCTTGAAAATTGGAAGAAGACATTGGTGGGAAACCAAGTTTCCTAATTAAAGGAATAGTGCACTCAAAAATATTATTGTCCCGAGCGTTTGGGCATGTGGTTTTAAGCAAACGTTGATCGATCGTAAAAACATTTCCTATGCACCTTACCATAGGTTTCCTCACTTTTACACATGCAAAATCAGGCAGCAGGGCGCAGCACTCTTCTGCTAAGCTTATCTGTTGCTGCATCGCCCTAAGGTGAACTGCCTTGGCGGCACTAAGTCATAACCCCCGCCCCTGAAGCTGACATCACTAGACTCGTACGGCCCATTTTCTCTGCGCTCCAGCTAATGACGTGTATCCATTGAAATGGCAGGACGCCTCTTTCCTCAATAAGTATAAACAGACCGCTTCTCATCAGACAACATCAAAGTTGCTTTTTCAATGTTTTCAATGTCTTTTTTTGATTATCCAGTGTCTTGCTTCTGCTCTGTTCAGATATCTTTGTTGCTCGTAGCCCGTGCACACAGATACTAGTACTAGCATTACTATCGATTTTAATTTTTTTTGTATAATGGCAACAATACAGCCCTACCAGTACCAGCCAGAGTATTCTGCTGCGGAATTAGCTGAAAAATAAAGATGCGGAAACGATGGGGCATCGGACGACAGTTGGGAGGACAAATCGCCGGATCATGAACCTGAGCCTAGTCGCATGGAAGAAGTTTCTACCTGGTGAACCTGCAATCCGTTCAAGGTCATGCCAACCGAGGAGGAGAACTGCTGCTGCTGAGAAAACTCTGGATGCATGGCCTACATATCGGAAGACGAAACACGGCCGCTATGCGTTACCCAGCTGCATGACTTCAGGGCAGCCAGCATCACAACGTCCGTGTAGAGGATTATGATGGTGCTTATGCACAAACTTCGTGCAACCGTTTGCCTCGCAATCCAACTAACGAGTAAGTTTACTCTAGATATGATGTCACTTAGGCCACTAACATTTCATGTGTGTCTCCTATATTGTCGTAACTTTGATCTATTACTGGTAAATAAATGTAGTCTTGCTATTGTATTCATCACTCACGATTTGGGGAAATCATAGTGGTCATTTTATGTGTCTTTCATGTACAACCAAGAAACAATATTCTTCTGTGCACCAAACATTACGGATTGCATGGGTGTTCACTTTTGTAATGTGTCTAAATGTTAAAGGCCAAGTTGATAGAGCCATGAAGTGACATTTGTACTGGCAACTATGCCATAGGAGAACAGCAGGTGTCCACAACCTTGTGGAGCACTCCCATCCCCTGCACACCCTAATGTTGCAAAAACAACCAAATTCTCATATAGTACTTTAAAGTAAAACTTTATATAGAGATGATCTTGTCATCTGTAAATTCCCTGCCCGAGTGAAGGTTTATTTATAGCAAACAATAATTCAAAAACACCTTTAAATAAATTCATAACAAACTCATTAGGCATAACGTAAATTGTCTTTTACAATATACAATACTAGTAATAAATATTTCTTCACAGTCAAAGCAAACCAATCCTTCAGATAACAATTAATTTGTCATAAGTAGACAATATGTACTTAGTATCAGTTCAGAGTCCACCATTTACAATGGTATGTGGTATGTTAAGTTTTTTTTAAAAACAGAGCCAAATTCTTCAAAGTACAATACTCTTTACGTATTTCGGGGAGAATAGAGCCCCTTCTTCAGAAGATGTCTACCAGACTTTTCTTTTTCAGATTATCTATATCAAACAATAAATAGATAGAGAATATGATTGTGTTAATAAACATGATATATAGTAATCTCTGTCTGTCATGACTGGATAGTCTCTTATATATAATCACCTGTTTGTGCTTTGGCCTGTTCTTAATTTAAAATTCCCTGGTCCCTTCGCAGAACCCGCAAAGGACGTCTGATCTGACCCGACGTCCAGAGCGGGTCCCGCAAGGGAACCTTGTAATAGGACGGAATGGTATTAACAGCACCGGCACCTTTAACAGCGCCGTTAAACCCATTCCGGCTGCCTCGAAATGAGGCCCTTTGTTTGTTTCTCTTCCACAGGTGGTACAGGCTGGTGGCCTATCGTGCATTTACATAGTGGCTTCATGGGAGGCTTGGATACCCCCGTTCGATGAGTAATACCCGCCTGTGTCGTTGGTGCCATTAGAGCCACATTCCTCAGTGACAGCGGTCACTACAAGGGATTTTCCCATACCGTGCTGCAACCCGAAGTATACAATGTGTAGTACATTTGTAACATCAACATCAGCAAATGCATCATACAACTGAACTTTTTCAGTGAATCAAGGACATGCTCACTTGCCCTGGCAGTGCTGACTAGGTGGGAAGGGCCGAGGTGCCAAACACCATGTACACTCCAAACCAGGTGTCCTTACCGGGTCCCGTGAGGGGAAGAGGGAGCAAACAACAGGCCACTCGTAATCGGCCCGTTGTTTGATCCCTCTCCCATTCCCATTGAGCCCTATGGGGGCTCATTGGGAATGGGGAAGGTCCGGGCCCGGGTTCCTGGAGGTAGGAATTACCAGGCCCTCCGAACTCGAAATGGCCCGGTAATTCCCCATTCAGGGAACCCGGACACGATTTTGGCGGCAGCCATAGCGCCAATAGCGGCATGGCTACTGCCAAAGTCGTAATGAGGCCCAGTGTGTCCAGACATGCTCCCCTGAAGCAGACCACGCCCCTGCAGTTCACATAAGTGTGTCTCCTTTCAGCAGTGTTCCGTCCCTTTCCTGCATGCTTCATGCCCATCCATCCCCCCTCCACTATCAATGGCAGTTTGCACCTGTGGTCGTGCTCTCCCGAGGGGGGTGGCAGGATGGGAACGGCTGAGGTGTCAAACACCATGTACACTTCAAAGGTATCTCACGCGCAGGGGCCATTCTTAACATGGCCTAGCCAGACCCCCTGTTTCCAGGCATGCTCCCCTGAAGCAGACTGCACCCCTGCAATCCACATAAGTGTGTCTCCCATCTGCAGTGTGCCGGGCCTTTTCTGCACACCTCATGCCCATCCATCCCCCCTCTACTATCAATGGCAGTTTGCACCTGTGGCCGTGCCCACCCTTGGGGTCTGGCAGGATGGGAACGGCCAAGGTGCCAAACACCATGTACACTTCAAAGGTATCTTTCGCATAGTGGACATTGTACACATGGCCTAGCCAGACCCCGTGTCTACTGGCTCCATTGATTCAGACCGCATCCCTGCAATCCACATAAGAACATGCCATAAGCACGTCACTCATTCACATACACACCCACTTTTCTAATTCTTTATAAACCCCTTGATATTTATCCTGAGAGCATCTGTGAGCACTGTAAGTCAACTCGTGATTGTGCTACCTGTGAACATCTGTGAGCACTGAAAGTCAGCTCATCATCGTGCTACCTGTGAACATCTCTGAGCACTGGAAGTCAACTTGTGAGTGCACTACCTGTTCTCTTGCTACTAACTAGCCTGCTTGCTGAATCTAACTGTTTGCTAGTCAAGGTAAGGGCAGGTCACCTAATCATCTCTTTTTGATCTCTAAATTTCTATCTATTTTGAACGAATGTACCCACTAGTGTAATGTTCATTCATCTCATTGCCTTTACCATTGTCTTTTGTTTAATTTGTTCTGTTCTCGATACATAGCAAATGTCATCAGTGTCAATTTGGATAGAATTGCATCCTTTCGCGGAACATGTCTATAAGCATGTTTCCTTTTGATGCATGAAAGTACATACAACAGACGAGTAACATGTTACGATTTGCATCACATCAGTCAATTCTGTATGAAAGTTATCCTAGTGTATAGTCGACTATGCTTCACAGGTTTTGTTTCTGTGACCAAAACAACAATTGCATAGAAAAATTACAAAAAAATTCCATCTTTCTCATGAATTCATGTAAAACAATTTTTTAACTATGTGTACTTTTTTTTAAAGATTTTTCAAAAATGCCAGCTTGCATGGTTTGCAGTTGCCGTTCTAAGACCCATAACAAACCTAAGGGCACAATAATGCATACATTCCTGAGGAATATATATCTAACAAGAGAATGGGTCAGATATTGTGGATTTGTGCCAGGCGACCTTGAAAATAGAGCCCAGAACGTCTTGGGTGACTTGAGGGGCGATCGATTCCGCATCTGCAGACTGTACTTTACCCCACATATGTATGACCAATCACAGTACACAAAGAAGTATCAACCCAGAACGTCTCGTAAATTGCTTCCAAATGCAATTCCAACTCTATTAATGCACACGGCGGACCAGTTGAGTTCCGGATGATGAATTAGCTGTAGGCCTTGGGATACTGAACAGGTAACTACATGAACGGATTGGTGCTTTCAGTGTAAATGTTTCTTACTAAACTTCCCACATTTACCAGATTGTATTGCTTTACAACTATACCCCATTTTGCTAGACATCTGTCCCTGGTTTTAGGAGCATCATAGAAACTAATTATGATCATAGAAAACTATGCCATCGTGCCCTTCGAAATAAGCATAATCTTTTCGTAATCAGTTGCTACACATGTCAATTTGTTTAGGTGAGCATACTGACTGAAGCACAGACCATCGGTAGTGACAACATCACCAACACGTCCATTATACTAATGGTGAGCCATACAGACTTGCAGAATTTCATATTATTGAGAGTTGGATCTTTCCCACATATATAATGCAAATCTAATGTTCCCTTTACCACTTCTTGACAACGCACTGAAAATGAAGGAGCAAGATTCTGCATCCATTTTTTTCTGGAGTCAACAACAACTTCGACCGCCTATCAGATAGTTTTATTTGGCTTTTTGATTACAGGAATGCATTATGCATGGAATTTTAAATTATATGAAATAGGTTAGGTATCTTGTCGTTTGTTTACATAATATTTCATTTATGGGTTTTTAATTATATGTACCATTGTCTGCATCCGATTGCCTCTGTTCAATTTCACTGTTTTTATCCACACTAAAACAGGTAATTTGTTACAGGAGAATGCTGGTACTTCAACTCCAATTACATCATCCTTTGGAGCAGGCCCAGAGTATGAGGTATGCATACTGACAATTCCCTTGAATGAAAGAAAGTATATCCTACACCTGATACTATTAGACAGTGACATTCGTATAAACGTGCAGTGTTTCAAATTTTTATCATTTCAGTTCTAACGTTACAATTTCTACCATAATGCAGAATACAATGCAAAATGCTTGAGTGCAACATTACAATCAGTAGGTTTTGCACAGTGATCTCTGATGGAGTACACTTGCCATCAATCATGTGAAATTCGAAATGTCTATTTTGACTAAATGACGTACACTGTTTATGAGGATATGTATGTAAGCGATGTGTGCGATGAAAGAATTTGATTTCAAACACGTTTACATTTTTTTTAATGAATATTCTATTCAAGGGATGTATACAAGGTCGGGAATTAGAAGAAGCGACACGTGGATCAGAGGTGGTGGACCAGCTTGCTGGTGCGGTCGTTACAGTGAAGAACACGGTTTCACAGAAAATCAAGGGTAACTTACAAACAATTTTGTTTAAGAAAAGTGTTTTGGGCTGGTGTTGTCTTCATAACATGTTTTTTTTATGTAAAGTGCTATATACTATGGGCCTCATTACAACAATTGCGGAATGCGTTTAACCGCGCCGTTAAAAGCATTCCGCACTATTACGAGGTTCCCTCGCGGGACCCGATGTGGACATCTGGTTTTTTCACCAGACGTCCAGAGCGGGTCCCGTGAGGGGACCAGGGAGCTAACAACGTGCCGGTCATAATCAGCCCATTGTTAGCTCCAGCACCCATTCCCATTGAGCCCTATGAAGGTCCGGATTTCCTGAAGGAGGAATTATCGGGCCCTCCAAACTCGGAAAGGCCCGGTAATTCCCCTTTCAGGGAGCCCGGACCCGGACACAGTTTTGGAGGCAGCCATGCCTCCTAAACTTATTAAGGGCATGGCTGCCTCCAAAGTCGTAATGAGGGCCTATATGTTGGATTTACATTGAACATGGTTTTACAACCCATCTCCTAGAGGCCGAGAAGGAAAAGAAGTATAAAGACACAGACAACAAATGAAACCATAGATGATGCTTGCCAAACTGATTTCACCATTGACCAACCATAATTTGAGGCGCAACGTGGTCCAGTCAATAAGCAGACTCGAGATGCTTATGCCCAATGTCCAGAACATTAATTGAATGTGACCGGCGAAGCAAGCAAAGATGCTTTGGGATTACTCAGTGACCACTTTGCACAATATACACCCGCATAAAAAGACCACCCTATAAACAATCGACACTGATGGTTTCGCCGATTTGTGTGCAAATAACGCAAGCTGAAATAACAGAGACTGAAGCCACAACGGAATTGACCGAGGAACATGCCGAAAATCTCGACTTCAGTGTGTCTAGTTTGTCCGAAATGTTCACCACAGTTGAGTCACAAACCACATTCATGCAGGACGATAGTCTAATAAAGGAGCACAAGTACATTGTATTCAACAGCTGCCTGATAGAGATTATACTGATGCTGAAATCTGTCCATCCAGTGAGGGGGGGGTATGCGGGCAGCCATTGGTGAATGTGACTCGTGTATCACAAGGCACTAACCTGAAAATCCAAGCCACCTCTGCCCAGCTCCATGCTACATTTTCATGGTCCGCTCAACCGTTGCTGGGCAAAGTGCCAGCTGGAAATCTACTGTGTGCAGCAGCTTTACTTTTCAACGACTCTACTTTTAGTAAGTTGTCCAGTTTCTGTACATTTGTGGGACTTCAGTTCCTCTCTAAAAAGCAGTACTAGAAGTATCAACAAGAATTTTATTCCCCGGTATTAGTGAAGCCTGGAAAATTGAACAAATGTCAATCGAAAAGGGCATTCTCTGACAAACAGTGCAGGCTAGCTGGCAGTGTGACAGCCCCGGATTTTCAGCAAAGTACTGCACATACCAGTTTCCGGACATGGAAACTAAAAATAAAAGTGAGTTCAGTGGTCGTGCAGGTGTCAGAATGTAAATCCTCAGTGGCCATTGCGAAAAATAGTTTTATAAAATCCCTGGAAGATCTCCAATCGAGGGGAATGCAAATAGACCTCATAGCCACCGACAGACATGTTTCAATAGCCAAGGTGATGCGAGAGCAGTTTCCAAACATTCACCACCAATTTGATGTCTGGCACGTTGCCAAATCAATCAATAAAAAAATCACAGCTGTTGGTAAAAAAAAGGGTTCTGAAAATATTTTACAGTGGTCCCAGTCTTTCAGCAACCATCTTTGTTGGAGCTCCAAAACTTGTGATGAGTCTCTGGAAATTCTACTTGAAAAATGGCACTCATTGATGCACCACTGTTCCAACATTCACTCATGGACAGAAAACCTACATTTTCACCAATGTGCACATGGACCTTTATCGGAGGATCAGGAACTCAAGAAGAAGTGGTTGGTTTCATCTTCACCTTCACACAAATCTCTCGAGAAGATCGTGTTTGATAAAACTCTGTCACGAGATCTGAAGGGACTCACAGAATTATGTCACACAGGAGATTTGGAGGTGTTCCACAATATGTGCCTAAAGTACAGGCCTAAGAGATTGCATTTTGGCATAGACGGGATGCAATATCAAACACTACTATCGGTGTTAGAGCATAACGAGAAAATGGGGAGAGAACAATCGAGAACTGCGGGAAACGTTGGGGTGCTTCGTTAACCAAAATGGCCTTTGCAAAAAGAAGCAAAAAATGTTTCAAGCCAATATACCAGGAAATCGAATTCGGTTTTGTGAAAGATCTCACTTTGACTGTGTTGGACATGCATACTCATGGAATTGCTCATGATTTTGTTCCTAGGACACCAAAAACAGACCTCATGGAACAGTTTACTTCCCGGTTCAAATGATTAGCAGATATTTATATGTTCAACAATGTTTATCCATTGTACATGGCCAATGGAAATCTATTTAACTTGAATTTCAAAGCCAGTAAAAGTATAAATTGTCCAAATAAAGTGTCCAAATTGTCTTTTCACAAGTATCCTCTTTGTCAATTATGTTTTCAATAATTGCCGTTAGAGGATGCCAGACAGTGTAACTCTGTGCTTTCACACTTCCAGCATTCGGCAAGCTCTTATGGGTCCTTCACTGATCAGGGGAGGGTCAGATGAATATCAGCATGAAAGCAAATGCAAGGTCTGCAGTTGCCTTATTAAGTACGTGTCCAAATAGCTGAATAAATATGCGTCCCACTAAGGAATGAGACCTAGGATAGAAAACAAACTTAGCATGCAAGAACTACTGACTGAAAGCAAAACAATGCATGAAAGATGGCTGTTGGTGTGATATTGGTGCATTCTGACCTATATTTTTATGGGGGCATGTGTTAGGGGTTGTTGCTATCGGGTGCCTTATCAGAAGGGCTGATCTTTGATTTGCGGCTTTTGGAGTCTTACGATTTCAAACACAGTGGGGATAGGTGTTAGTGTTACCAAAATATATGACCACTCCTGATAAGGTATATGGGAGCTGAATTTGAGGTGGTGCGGGGGTAGGGTCTGGGGACCAGATGCGTTCAAAGGGAACAGGAGTCATGGGTTCAGGGGAACGTGTCCTGGCAGGAGGGGCTTGGAGATGGCATGAGTCAGTCAGCATAGACAGATTGTGAATTTTTCAAAAATATTTCAAATGCCATGTTGGTCTTCAGGGCTAATCGCTCCCATGGGAGTGAAGGTCACCACGTTTGATTTTTGCTTGTGAGCTGTACACACCCACACATCATACAGAGTATGTTTTTGATTTGCGGCTTTCCTTCACCAAAAGCAAACTTAGCATAGACACTTCTAAAAAGGTTCAATTGGTTTTCGTCCTTGGAAGAAAGGGAGGATTCAGAATGGAAGGAATGAAGGGAGGTGTGTAATACTGTCAAATATGATAAGGTTCACCATTCCAAAACTGGACAAAGAAACATTTAATTTCATTTTATGAAAATTCGTTGATCTGAATGGACACTCTCCGTTACACCGAGAGAATGGAAATGCCAAATATTATGTACGTTTTACTGTAGACGGGTTTATAGACGATCGAGTCAAGGTTTCATTTTATGACCGGTATTGCTGGCTAACATTGTAATGCGTTGTTGTTTTTGGCATATTGTAATGACACACAAAAACAACCTATGTGTACTTGTCTTTGTCACAGGCACATGGGCAGTCCAGCACCGAAATGCATGGAGAACACGTCTGGGATCCCACAGGTTCCACCAACACCAAATTCTACACTAATATTCTGTTAAAATGCTGCCTATGTGTTCTTCGAATTCTTCCGTCAGCTTCCGCATCGGAATCCCATTGCGAGCTTAACATACTCCATAGGACTAACCTATCAAGCACATCGTAGACTCCAAAATTCCTCTATGTTTTCTCTGTGTTTCCATTGTTTCACGTTTGTGTTCATCATTAGTTTTCAAACGGTGCAGAATTAATGTGTAAATTGATAAATTAGAATAAAGAACGGCTACTGAGACACTTTTCTATTATGTTTTCTACACAGCTACATCCTCCCATTCTGCGAATGTCATCAGTTCCAGATACCAATTGATGGCTTCTTCAGCAGGCAGTTTCAGATACACCTAAATGGATGGATTTCCATCACACTGTTTTGGGACGATCGCCCCGTGCCGATATGCCCTTTCGCTGTACTAGCGACAAGGAGCAACCTAACATCATTTACGGTGGTCTAGAAACAAGCTGTTACTGAAGCTTTGTGATTCACGGTGCGTCCAATGTGCTTCTTATACCCAAAGGAAAACCGTTTGACTCACTATAAACATTTGTGGATCAAGAACAAAGAAAGAAATTACCAATGTGGTTGAATATGGAAATCGGCGGATGTTCATTGTGAAATCAAAGCACATTATAAATTGCAGAGTATTGCGGTTTACTTTAATAATAGTGTTTGGATTCAGAATTGGGATGCGCTGTGCTGTGAGAGGATGTGTGTTGATATTCTGGGATCTGAGTCACCTGACGTCAAGACGTAGGTGATGACTGGTCGCGTTTGGCTACGCTGCACAGTAACATCATGGAGATAGGCAGAGAGTATCGCTAGGAATGGTGATGTCAGCTTCAGGGGCGGGGGATATGATTAGTGCCGCCAGGGCAGTTCACCTGAGGGCGATGCAGCTACGGATAAAATTAGCATAAGATGGCCACACCCTGCTGCCTGATTTTGCATGTGTAAAAGTGAGGAAAACTACGGTAAGGTGCATATGAAATGTTTTTACGATCGCTCAACGTTTGCTTAAAACCACATGCCAGAACGCTCAGGACAATAATATTTTTGAGCGCACTATTCCTTTAAGCTGGAGACCTAATTAACCCACGGTGATGTTCTTGTCCAGTCTTGTGCAAGGACGTCCAAAAAGGATTCTCTATAGGTGCAGAGGGCTGGTGAAGTACACAATTTATGGCCATAAAGGAGGGGACGCAATCTGGTGTCAAAAGCCACTCCTTCGACTTTAAGCTCTAGTTTTAAAGGGTGAGACGAGCACTTTTTGGTAGAGAAAGGAGCTCTTTCAGCATAATAGTTTCCTTTTGCTCCAATCTCCCAAGATCAGAATAACTCAAAATCTCTGCACCATACAGGGCAGATGAATTGGCACAATCCCTCAGGACCTCCAGTGCATAAAGCACAGCATTTCCGCCATGATAGTACATAAAACCTGCACAGCCGCACCTTGGATTGTACAGTTAAATGTGTATTTTTCAATATTCCAGTCCCCCAGTGACCTCTTGCATTTAGGCGAACCCCCAGATAGTCGTACAATTCTACCCTCTCAAATATGTTACTGCCCAAACTGATTTTAGGAAAGGAATTACCTCTCTTGCACAAGAGCATAACCAGAGCATAACCTTAGTTAAGTTCCAGTCCCTGCCTGACTTATATTGAGTCAAACAGAGTAAGAGCTTTCTGAATACTGGTTCTTGTTTTGCTGATCAGAACCGTATTGTCAGCATATAGAAGAATGCCCATTTTCCTTCCTCCCAACATAGGGGCATCCATGTCATAGCATTAGATCCCCTCTGCTATCTAGTTTATATATAAACTGAAGAGAGTAGGAGCGAAAGCACAACCCTGCTTAATACCATTAGATACAGGGAAAGAATTGGTCAAAACTTTGCCTTCAGGGTTACACAAAAAGAGGTTTTGGTTTCTAAGTGTCATGTTTTTGTCACAGATTAGGGACAGCCTAAATATTTGATCCACTGGACCAATACCTGGATGGAAATCTGCCTGCAGATCTGAGAGTACCTTGTTTGATGACATCCAATCCTCCAACCAATTTAAAAGACTGTTCCCATAGATCTTTGAGGCTACATCAATTAGGGAAATAGATCTGCAATTTTGAGGATCGTCTTTATTCCCTTTTTTAAATACTGGGATTATGATAGCCCCATGCCTTGGCTTAGGTACTAAATTGGGGCTTGTGATATTAAAAATACATGCAGTAAAACAGGTCCCCATAATCCTACTTCTGTGCTAAACAGCTCTCTGGGTATTGAATCTGGCCCCAGCGCATTTGCCCTTTTCATTGAAAGAATTGCTTCCATCTCCTCCTCTAAAGAGATTTCTAAAGCATAATGTGACATCAGAGCCTCCCATTCCATAGTTTCTGTGAAAATCAATAGCTGGGCACCAGAATTCTAATAGAATTTGCTGAAATATGAGCACCAAATGCCCTCTTGGAGATTTGGTATATCCTATTTGGACGACCCCTTATTATGCGCGGAGACCAGCTTCCAAAAACCTGAGTGATTTTTCCTTCTCAATGCTAATTGGAGCTTGTCCCAATTCTTTTTAAGAAACATCTCCCTTTTTTCACCCAGTAGAATTTTATGTTCACATCTAACAGATCTTAAATCCTCAGCACTCCTATGATCCATCAATTTCACAGTAGACAAGAGTGCTGACTTCTTTTGGCGGAACTCCTTATCAAACCACCCTACTTGAGATAAAATATTCCCAGGCCTCTTTTTACCTAGCTTAGTTAAAAATGGAATTCAGCAAGCTTGCCAATTGCTGCCAGAAAACACTCGGAGTAAACTATCCCCTTAAGCAAAAGATTCAAGAAGGAACACCAATAGGGTGTAGACCTACTGAGATGATTATTTTCTACCAACAACCTCCAGGTGGTTCACCTCCTGCCTCCTTGGACATTAAACTTTCCGAGCACATCTACAGGCCCATCCTTCAAAGCATTCGTGGGAATCATAGTGACAGCAAGAGATATCAGGAGGGGGTTGTGGTCACTCTCAATTCACTGGATAACTTGAAATTCAACCGCTAACCTCTAACTTTCTATGTGTAGTAAAATATAGTCAATATAGGTCTGGCAATTCCCTGAGATATATGTGGGCCTTGGGGGATGTCACGAGGGAACCTACCATTGCAGGCCGTATACCTCCTTCTCAAAATTTCTTGAATTAATTTGTCAAAGGAAGCCATCCTAGGTATACAGGGTCTGCTATGGGAGTGGGCAATCCATACAACTCATTGTAGTCCCTGTACAGGAACTTATAATCTTTGACAATTTGAAGCTTACGATTACAATCAACTACTAGCCCTATATGCACTTGATGTGCAGTACAGAGCAACATCATATTTTCTAGTTGTTCAAAATGGGTTAGTCGGGCTCCTATAGCCTCCTGTGAGGGCCTCGAATAGATGTTAGCAATGATGAGAATACTTTGGGAATTAACCTCCCATGTTATAGTAAGAATGTCAGGTGATACAAATTGGACTAGAATTTTGGATCCTATAAGTGAGTTATTAAAATATGACAACAGACCACCACTTGCCCTGCGCCTTATCGACTTCTTTGCTGGAGAGCTGAACACTTTATAGTCGCATATCTCTTTCTGTTGCAGAAGCCATGTCTTTTGGAAACAGCTGATCTATGAATTTTTCAGAGATTGCTGCCAATCCAAAGCATCTCTCTTACTCGTAAAGCCATCTATGTTCCAGGATAAAAGTTTTACCTGGTCTGGGGGCGTCAAAGAGAAGTAGCTGGAGGGTGGACTTGCCAAACGGGCTAGATTTTTTTTCTAGGAATCCCCCTGCACTGGCTTGCAAGCAGCCACCCCCTCAGAATCCCTACCCCTTTGAGGAGCAAGGATGTCCACCCCACTCAGAGACCCGGGGCGGGGGGCGGGAAACATATGACATGCAGCTGTAAACCACTTCAGTAGCATGCTCAGTTGGGCCACCCTGACTCAAGGCTGACACTTTGTTGAGCTTACTCTCTAGTTCAGACTTTGTAAGCTCGATAATCGGGGGGGTGAAGAGAATAGTTACTTTACCTTTCGTCACTCTTATTTGGAGCCACCTCAGCAAGTGTTAAAAGGAGTGAGTGCCAGGTATCATGACAGATAAGAGTGTTTGGAATGTTGATACACTTTGATTACTATATTTGAAAGGGGAGTTGTACAGTTTAACACACAGGTGCAAAAGTATAAGTTGCACCCACCACAAAACATACAGTCTGATCAAATCCTGTCACTGTAAAAACCTTAAAATATATATCAGACAGACCCACAATATCACTCAGAGCCTTGATTAGAATTCTCTTATATGAGTTCTTATTCCTATGGAAGAGACCGATAAATAATGTTTAAGGTCTGGAGAAAACACAACAGATAATGTTATGTTTTCTCCAGGTGGCTAAATGTATGGCCAATCAGTTTAGATGTCAGCTGTGTTCTCCTCGTTCCACATTTCTGATGGAGCAGCAGGGGGAACTGTGTACAAGGTTTTTGAGCCTCAGGTGGCTTAAAAGGTAGGTATGCATTGACCAACCTGTCATATTATGTAAAGAAAGGATAGATATTTACTAGATTGCAATATAAAAATCAGTAGGAAATACAGTTATATATTAGATTGACAAGATTATATAAATTACTAAAAACTAGAATTCTGCAATATTCTACTTCTGTTATATTGTGTAAAATACTGTATATTGTAATATGTCCAAGTGGTCCCTATAAGTACTGGGTTATATAAGTGGTTCCATGTACATCATTTTGAGTGCCCAGGAGTGTAGATGTTGATACCTGTTTACACCTGAAACAAGTAAAGCATAGGTGGTAGAAAAAAAAGAGTTTTAAAAAGAAATGAGATCTGGCCACTAATTAAACATATTGGGCCTCATTACGAGATTGGTGGTAGCCATGTTCTCTATTTGCTCCATGACTGCCACCAATAACGTGTCCAGCACCGGTCTCGTTCAATGGGTACTTACCGGTGTAGTCTGACCTTTGCGGGACCGGTAAGTCCCCTTTGAAAAAGCCATTCCCCATTGCCATTTGAGCCCCCATAGGGCACAATGGGAATGGGGAAGGCACTAATAACGGTACCGCAAATTGCAGTACCATTATTGGCTCTGTTTTCCCTTAATGGGTCCCGTCCATAACGCCTGGTCAGACCAGGCGTTAAAGGAGGGAACCACTAAGGGAACTCGTAGTAGGGTGGTAAGGGATTATCCGCACAGGTCTCCTTACCGGTGCCCAGTATCCCTTACCGCCCTTACTCGTAATGAGGCCCATTGTCTTTTACGTCTGTAGGTGGCCAAAGTAAGGACACATTGGGCCTCATTACGACCCAGGCGGTAAGTTACCGCCTGGGCCGTCACTTTACCACCATGGCGTAAACTACGTTTACGCCATGGTGGTTGGCGGACTTACCGCCCCATTCCGACCTTGGCGGGGCGGTAAGTCCCCAATCCCCATTTACCCTTCCCCATTCCCATTTTTGCCCCATAGGGCATAATGGGAGTGGGGAAGGCATTAATTACGCCACCGTAAATTACGGTGGCGTAATTAACTCCATGGTCCCTTAGCGCCATGGATTTTAACACCCGCTAAAAGCGGGTGTTAAAAGCTCCATGGCGCTAAGGGACCTCGTAATTGGCGGTAAGGGGTCGGCGCAGCTAACGCTGGCGTAAACCCCTTACCGCCAGGGTCGTAATGAGGCCCATACTATTTTTACAAGAAGTATTGCAATTAAAATAAAAAGGAAAACAATCTACTTTAAGTACTAGTTGGTGGATTCTCTGAAGTAATTCTATTTCAAGTGTGGTAGTTTCTACAAAGGACCGGGAATGTGTTCTGTGATTACACCCTGGACTTTTTTGGGGAGAAAATATGAAAAAAAAATCTTTCTAAAGAAATATCCATTCATTTTTATCAAATAGATTAAACAAAATAGTTATTAACTTCTTCTTTGTAGGTGGCCAAAAAAAGTATGCACACAGATTTTTTGAAAGGATTTTAATGACAAGTTAGAGATAATTAGAATATATGTAAATTGAAGATGGAAGGATGTCCTGATCAATTGTTACATTATATTCATCAGCTGCACCAGAATACGATGATCCAGATAAGATTACCCCAAGAAGGCTGTTTAACAGAACCGATCATGATGAATCGAGGCCTGAAATAGGGATGTTTGGTGGCGGCCACCCTGTTTAATTTCTTTATTTCTGATATGACAAAGGAGTTTGATAATATGAGAGCTAAGACGCCCCGTTTAGGTTCTGTCAAAATAAGGGTTTTATATTATGTTGACGACTTGATGCTATTATCTAAGATACTAGTTGGGTTGCAAAATCTTCTTAACACCCTACGTAATTATACGATAAGCAACGACTTTGTGATAAATGTACAGAAAATGTACAGAAAACCAAAACTCTAAGGGGTCGATTCATGGAGCAAACGTGCGCCGAAAATCCCAGCGCAAGCAGGCGCAAGGCAGCGCAAGCGTGAGAAACGCAGCGCACACGCACGCGCACGCGTGCGATGTAAGGAAGATGCTGCGCGTGTTTCCCGCTGTCCGTGCGCCCAATCCTGCCATGGCGCACACAGGCACACACGGCGTGCGCTACGCACATAGCAAAAGCGCACATAGCGTGGCGCACACAACGAAAGTGGGCATAACAGTGGGCGTAACACGCGGAATGGGGAATAACGTGTGAAAAAGAAGGTGTAACTGGGGAAGTACTGCAGGGAACTACACGGAACGCCCACACGCACGCCAACAACCCGTATTCATGGATTCGAATACGGGAAACCCGCGCACGGCAAAAGACGCACACAGGCATCAACGCGTCCGCCACACGAAGGCAGGCGGAAGCGTCCCCACGCACAGTATAAAAGTGCGCGCAAACAACAAACACGTATATACAGCTACGATGAATGCCCCATTTGTCGCAGCACTGATCGTGGGACACCGCAGAAGGAGGAGAATAGCCAGGGCACGCATTTTCACACCACGGACAAGCCTTTTTGGGATGCCTGACGAACAGGTCTACGGCAGGTATAGGTTTCCACCCCATATCATCCTAGACCTGGTCAGGGAGTGGCAAGATGACCTTACATCCCCCACCCTTTGCTCCCAAGCATTGAGCCCCTTGGAGAAGGTGCTCAATGTCCTGCATTTTTTGGCCACTGGGTCATTTCAGCGGACTACTGCCATAGTGGGGGGGGTCTCACAGGCCACGCAGTCACGCTGCCGACACCAGGTACTGGCAATCATGACAGCGCGCCCCTCAGTCCGCAGGCACATATACATGCCCAGAACACCTGCAGAAAGGCAGGCCGTTGTCCTGGATTTTTTCAGAGTGGCACACTTCCCCAAAGTGCTCGGTACCATAGATTGCACCCATGTGGCCCTACCTCCACCTAGGGCCACTGAGCACATCTACCGAAACCGCAAGCACTGGCATTCCATCAATGTACAGGTGGCATGCGATGCAAAGGGAATCATCACCTCTGTCTATGCAAACTACCCTGGCTCCACCCATGACAGTTTCATATACAGAATGTCTGCCCTGAGCCGGGCCCTGGAAGCTGGGCAGCATGGCGACACCTGGCTCCTAGGTGAGTACAAATGCCCTTGCACATGCATGCATGTCACACACACAAATACACAAACCCCAATAATCACAACCATTTACACCTCCCCAGGGGACAGTGCCTACCCTCTGAGCAACCACATGATGACGCCAATTCGGAACCCCACCACACCACCCCAGGTAAGATACAACGCCGCCCATATTGCAACCAGGGCCATAGTGGAGCACACATTCGGAGTGCTCAAGTTTCCGCTCCCTTGACCGCTCTGGCGGGCAGCTACTCTATGCACCACCAGTAGTGTGCAGGATCATTGTGACAGCATGTGTCCTGCACAATGTTGCAACACGGCAGGGCGTACCGGTGGACATGGTGGTGCCCCCACATCCCCAACCACAGGCACAGGCGCTGCCCATGGGAGAGTGGCCACATTTTTCACCTAAACTCCCACCCCTGCGGAGTGCACACAGGCCTGCCACATACCAGGTGACAATCGATGATGACAAAGAGACAGTCAAATGTCACAACCCTACCACCCTGAGATAGTTGCCATGGAAGTGCCACATTGTCTGCATCCCTAGCTACTTAAACACAAGCTATCCTGTGTGACGAAAAGGCACACATATGACATGACATGATATGGCCTATACACAAGTATTTCAAGGTGCGATGAGGCAGGGAGGGGGGAACAAGGGAAGACAGACAACTATACTACTAGGCCAGGTATCATTTAGATTGTGCAAGTGCAGGGGTAAGGGGAAGGGAAAAGTGCAAGGGGAAGGGGAGGGGGGGAGTGCAGTACAGGGTAAGTAGACTAAAAAACAAATACATAGGCCAGATGGTGGCAACTGCAAAGGTAAGTGCAGACAGGTGCTGGGAAGGGGGGGCTGTAGGGATAGAGAGACAGTCCCGCAGTGCAGGGGTTGCCAGGGAGGCAGTGCAAGTGGAGAGTGGCTGGGCCAGGGACTGAGGTCGGTGAGAGTGCCCAGTTGCAGATCCAGTGCAGTTCCAGTGAAGAATTTTGCAAGGGAGAGGCAGAGAGAAAGCAGAAGCAAAGAGGAAGGTCTTGAGGTGCTTCCCGAACCGGAGATGGTTCTCCTCAAGTTCCAGTGAGGCAGGAAGGCTGTTGCAGAGGGAGGCCACTGCCGCGGAGAGAGATCTACCCCCAGCTAGTTGCTTTGAGAAGCGGATGACCCTGACATGCAAGGTGTGAATCACACACACCTGCAAAACAGGCCATGGCCATCACTGTTATGTCACTCAAACCCTCCCAAAGCACAACATGACATGGCAAGCAATACCCATACACCAACACAGTACAATAAAGTACACATTGCCATGTCCAAAATGTACAGTGGCATCAGACAATGATGCCTGACATGGAATCAGATAAAATGACTGACCAACAACCTCCCACCCAAAATAAGTCATTTCTCAATGCATTAGAGAGTTAAAGACGTAACATAACAATGAATGCCTGTCTACATGCAGCTTCTGTGTGCTGTGTCCAACTCCTCCAACACACTCCTCAGCGCACAGCACAGTGAACAGCCATTATGTGTGATGCGCACCCTGAGCATCACATCTAAGCGACAGACCACATCAAAAAGCAAATTAGGCATGTACAGAATCCATAATTGGTCACAGAACATGTGCTGCAGGTACACAGTGGGCACCAGAAGGCAAACAGTGTACACGTGGATATGCGGGGTGGTTGTACATGTAGTGCATCAGAGTGCAAGTGTGTGGGTCAGTAAGGACATGCACTCAACATATGCATGTGCAATCAAGTGACCATCAGTGTCCTCTACACATCACATGTGAACATTCACCATGTGTACACCCCAGCATGTCAAACCACAACTATCCCCTCGCACCTGAAAGGTAAACACAACACATGAACAGGCATTGATCAGCAGAACACAACATGTACATAGGATACCACCATTACAATGTCAGGGTTCCCATAACACTGCAGGGCAAGGCAACTATCAACAACAACCCCGCCCCTCCCTCACAAATGACAATGACCCACTAAACAACTGCACCTGGGTCATGGAGCCTTCAACCCTCAATTCCACCTGGCCACAGGATCACCTTTCCCCTTCGTCACCATCTCCCACCTTGTGTGTAAAAAGGTGCCTGCACCCTCAGAGTCCACACTCCTTTCCAAAATCACAAAATCCAAGCCAGAAAAACGAACCAGGACACCCTAGAGTAGATGACTTGACGTAGCAGTACCTCACAAAGGCCAAGTACTACCACAATGATGTAACAACCAAGGTAGCACAGTAAAACAATGTCACAACAGGATGTGAACCATGTGTGGTACATAACATAGAATGATGCACCATGAACGAATGTGTACTGTCACAGGTCCCGTGTACAGGCGTGGGAGTGTCACGAAACAACCACCCCCACCGTGTCCCGGGTGCCTGCAAGGTCAAACTCACACAGGCCTCTGAGACCCTGGTGGGGAAGGAGGGTCAGGGATATGCAGTCGGGACAGGTGTTGGCACACTGGATAACTGGAATGAGTGGCAGGAGAGGGGAGGAGGAATGACACATGAAAGTAGGGAATGCACGAAAATGTACTACCTGCATGAACATATACACAATCCAAACAAACTCGGACATCATTGTCATGGCCTTCTGTAGGCCAGGCTTAGGAGTGGCACGAACCAACCACCCCCTCTAGGGTTTTGGCGCCTGCAAGTTTGGGGCTTACACAGGCATCCACAACCCCAGCGGGGAAAGAGGGTTAGGGAACGTTGCTTGGATAGGTACGGGAAGCAGGAACACCGGGTAGAGGGTACAGGGTTCAAAATTGCATAGGATTCCGGGTGATTAGGGGGAAAAAAACATACCAAATTGAATTACACATTCATCCATGCATTAGTGCACCCCCAGCAAGCCTATGCAGAGCAGTTTGAAAGAAAAACAACAAGACACTTAGCTCTGGTTTTGAGTGCTGGCCTCCTGCCTGCGCACTCTCAGGTCCGGTTACAGGAGCACTACAATGCTGCAAAGAGAGCCACAGTCAACAACCTGTACGTGCCCATTACACAAAAACACACCACCAAACATGCCCCATAGCAACAAACTACTCTACAAACAGACAATCTGGTGTAGATGCTTCGTACCCATATATAACATTACCCCTGTGATGGGTCATACACAGTCAATGCAGTAAGTCAGCTGCCGGTGGGTGCGTGGCAAATGGAACACCAATGTGTCACAATTCACACAACATGCAATGTTCCCTGGGTAAGCAGACAGACCCATATAGCAAGGCATGACTTCAGAGCAAGTTGTGTACCACCATGACCGAAACAAAGTTGGCAGTGCATTTATCAAAATGTACATGGAAATGAAATGCACTGCACCCGAGTATGTCCCTTGCTGTATGTCCCTGTGAGCTGCCCCTTTCCATGTCTCGGAAGGCTACATGGTTGATACAAGTGCCTCAATGGACCTTGGTGTACCGGAGGGTATGTGCCACTGCCCCTGCCGGTGTCCCAGACATCCTTACAATCAACAGCCATCAGTCCACCAACACATCTGAGCTGCATTGTGTGCTTCAGCACCAATATTCGTCCAAGCTCTCCCTCAGTGATGTGACTAAGCCTGCATGTGCAACTCGCCTGGTGCAAGCTTTGCTGTGTTGTGGCCCCCCTTTGCTGCTCACCTTGCCTGGAGTTCCTTGGAACACGTCAGCAGTTCTAGGATGTAGGTCTGCAATCCCTGTGCCTCTGCTTGTGCACACATGTGCATGTGGGCACCAACAAACGTGTCCAGAATTCCGACGTCCAATAGGCCATGTCTGCTGGCAAAGGTGCTTTGGAGGCTCATCCCCCTGCAGAAAGGGCATGAAACACATGATTAATGCTTTAGAGTCATCTGTGTGTGTCTCTTCAGGCATCTCATTACTTGACCATGTCAGAGAGTTACATCAGAAATCACACCATCAGTCCGTCTTTCACATCCAAAGTGTGGAACACTATCTACGGCATGAATTGCAACAAGCACGTGTACGGTAAAGATAAAAAACATACTACACAATGCATAGCAATGAATGTACACATTAATCATGAAACACCCCATCTAGCAAAAGCTGAACAGTGGACAATACCACCGAAATCATCCCCAGTAGGGGTGTAAACACAAGTCACACAGCACCAGACATGCCACGGATATGACAGTCCAAAGCCCTTGTGTAATAGGTTGTGTCACCGAACCATCCTTGCGAGCCCATGGATAAGGGAGGCAGGAGTGGCATATGTGAGTCAAGGACCCCAAGCAGCAAACACATACACAAGACAAGCCTGAAGGGCCCAGCTGGAACAGACAGTGGATGCCTTCAAAAGCCACAAAGCACCGCACAGTCACATGAAAGCACAATAGACAAGCAATTTTAAACTATATTAACTAATTACACTAACTATGGAAAACCTACATTACCTAATTAAACTAACTATCAAACAGAAACTTAACTAACTAAACTAAAAGAAAAATCAAAAATGGCCACATACGACGCGGGTGGGAGGGGAGGCACCCAGGATGGGGGAGGTACAGGGTGCTGCTCAACAGCCACATGAGATGATGCTGAGCCAAAAAAAAAACCTCCATGGGCTCAACGCCTGCACAGCCCGACCTATGTGGGAGATAGATGGTCGTCCGAGTCTGGCTCATCTTGGAAAGGAGGACGTGGCACAGTAGCCTGGCCACACCTAGCCGCAGCTTGCCCCTCGTCGGCAGCAAGTCTGCCGGACGGGTGAGCCTGGTTCTGTGTGGCGATGTGACATAGGTCTGCATGCAGAACCTCACGTGATACACGTGCTTCCTCTTGCAAGGTAGCACGTGTAACACAGAGTTCCTCCGGCAAGGCCTGGCTGGACAACCGCTGCACCTCCCGGCAAGCCTGTAGCTCAGCCGAGATGGTACGCTAAAGCTGTGCAAACCTCTCCTCTGCCCGCTGCCTCTGGGACATCATAAGGAAACCCAGAGTGGATTTGAGGGAAGCATACTCCTCCCTCAGGGCATCCATGTGCGCCTCTGCGTGAGCAGCAATTGCTTGACTCAGAGACGACATTTCAGCCTGGCGTGCCCTGTCTGAGGCCGCCATGCCCAGCCTGAGCGAGCGGGCCATGGACCGTGCCGCCTGCTGCTGGAGAAGCACCTGCCTAGCAGGGGGGAGCACAGATAGGGCCAAACGCTCCATGCTCTCAGCGATGTTCTCCATTGCTGCCCCCTGCCGTTCTGAATTGGCAGTCATGTCTTGCTCCCACTCAGTATACTGCGGTTGAGCGCGGCGACCGCGTTGCCAGGCTTGACCCCTGTGGGACCCAAGGACCGGGGGTCCTCGCTGTGTTGGCACTGCCCGTGGCTGCACGACTACATGCCCCATCGACGTGATGTCCCAGGCACATCAGTGACTGGTGTGGAGGGTGACCCTGCGTCCCGATCCACCACGGGCGGAGGAACCAAGACTGTCTGATCCCTCAGTGCAGGTGTCGCAGACAGAGGAGTGTCCACATCAGAATCACTCACCCCTGACACATGGACTTCATGCTCATCCTATTCAACATGGACGTCAGAGTCGTCGTCAAGGCTGGACTCATAGGCAGCCAGAGACAAGATGGACTGTAGCACTTGGGGGTTTTCGTGGCCTACCACCCCACGACCCCCACTAGTGCCGGGTTGATGTAGTGGTAACAACCCTGTGTCTGGCATGACAACACCATCCTCCGCCTCCATTGCGTCATCACCTGAAAAATAGAGAGAAAAAAGGTCACTACACATGTCAGAAGCACACAACACACACACACACCGACAGCAAACGCATCAGGCAGACATGTGACACACAACATATAACCTGGCATGCATGCTGGGTCAACTTTGAATTGCTTCTGTTATCAGACCTGTTGAAAGGTGGCAGTTTCCATGGAAGTGGGTCTATGCAGTGCAGAAAATGTGTACGCAACTCACTACCTACATGTACAAGGACTCCATGGTGTGTGCCAGGAAATGTGAAGGCAGTGCAATGTGAAATTCAGGCATCATGTGCATTGTGCATTCAGTGTGTACCATATCTAGAAGCCAAGCACCCCTCCACCCCAGTACCAAAGCAGGGATGCCTAGCATGGTATCAAAAGGCTGACCATACACCTGTGTATTGACAGGCAGTGTTGACTGGCATCAACAGCTTAATGTGATTCAAGTGACAACACAAATGATGATGGGACAGTAAGCAGGACACATGATGAAAACTCTGGATGCCGCCCATGTGTGAAGAAGACACAACAACAGTTGGACAGAGTCATTGGCCATTGAACAGGCTGAGGCCTGTGAGCCACACAGATTGTCAGACCCTAAACATGTGTGCAACGCAGTACTGAGCCACAGTTGACATGGGAAGGCTGATGAGATGCCATGCAATGTATGTAACCAAGGACTTGTATTACAGTGATCATCCAGTCAAGGACACATAGGGGCATGCGTGCAATGCACATGGAGCATGAATGGGCACTCATGTCCCTGCGGGACATCTGACCTATGCACAGTACAAGTGAGATACCCTGCATCAAGTACTAAGGCTGTACCACACGGCATATGTCTGGCAGATTCTGCGCTGGAAGTTAGCATCTACACAGGACGCATGAACAAGAAAGTACACATTGGCAAGATTGAAGCAGACCAGTGCAAAGGTGGAACTGGGGTGCAGAGTGGCGGAGGAGGGGCAAGGGAGCATGCCTACATGGAGTCCCCGCATGCAGGCAGAGGAGACATGCATCACAGAAGCATTGCATTACTTACACATCAGAACCATGTACACGTCACATGTAGTGGCAATCATGCACAACACATCCCACAAGTGAAACACACATGTCCTCAACAAACATGCATCAACACTCACTGGACTGGGCATCAAAATCCAGCATCTCTCCCATTCCTTCGACCAATTTAGGTGGTATGAACTCCGCAACGAGTGCCTCATGCGGAGTGAGCTCTTCCTCCTCTGGTGCAGGCCCACCGCCAGTCACCAGAGTCAAGTTGTAATTAGATGCACGCTTAGCCTTAGTGCTGCGTTTGATGTCATTCCAACGCTTTTTGCACTCTTGCGCCGTGTGCACCTCATAGCCGAATGAACTGACATGTTCCGCAACATGCTTCCAGTGGGTGACACGTTGGGCAGCCGTAGTCTGACTATTGGCACCCACTAGCATGTCGCGGCTGTGACCCCGCACGTAGTCCACGAGGAAGTCCAGTTCCTGCTTGCAGAAAGGCTTCTTCCTCGACGTGCAGGAGGTCGTGGCTGTGTGTGGGGTCCCAGCCTGTGCTGCAGGTGCAACCTTCCTCCTCTTGGACTGTGGCGCAGACCCTGGCTGGCTAATGCCGCCCTGACCAGTATGGCCAGTGGGTTCGGTGGATTGAGCCAATGGAGTGGCAGGTGGAGGGACGACCAAAGGCCTGACTTGTGTCAGTGGCAGCTGGGTGCCCTCTAATGGACCCTGCGCAGCAACATCAGCTGTGGCAGGGTCATTGACTGCAACAGTCCTGGTTGGCAGACTCACAACCGGGGTGTTGTTGGGTGCATCTGCCCCTGCACTTGCCAACACCCGGCTGTTCGGGGCAGCAGATGACATGACTGCCCCAGGAACACGTGTCTTGGTCTGAGCAGCCCGGCCTGCCCCTATGGTTTCCCTCCTGGCTTGTTGGAGATCTACCAAGGGCTCCTCAATTGCTAACGCAGCCTGCGCTGGCAGACCCTGAGCCTGGGTGGCGGTGTCCACAGCTGCACCTGCAGCTACCACTACCCTTGGGCCCATGGCAGTCAATAGAACGAACTGCCGGGTCACACGGGCGCCAGTGCCAGATGCAGAAGCTGCATCCC
Source organism: Ambystoma mexicanum (assembly GCF_040938575.1). Classification (NCBI taxonomy): domain Eukaryota; kingdom Metazoa; phylum Chordata; class Amphibia; order Caudata; family Ambystomatidae; genus Ambystoma; species Ambystoma mexicanum. Next base: position 1,048,623,942 of record NC_090924.1, read on the forward strand.
CTGGAACCACAGGGGGTGGTGGCATGACTGCACCGACACGTGGCACAACATTGTGCTCTAGTGGCGCACCCCTGCCTCTTCCCCCTCTGTGGCCGCCATGGACACCCTGGAGTCCCCCTACTCCCTGGTCACCATGGCCACGTCCCCGACCACGCCCGCCACGAGGAGTACGCCCAGCTGAGGCGCCCCTCACCTTTGGTGGCCTCCCAACCATGGCACAGATGTAGTAGTGCCGGCACAGATGGAGTGGTGCCAATGGGAGGTGTACACCACAATTGACCTGGGCAATTGCTGTGAAGGGGGTGGGAAGCAAGATGTTACCAGCCCCCCTGCACCTGCAAGGCTGTATGTGACCCCGGTGATGTAGTGACGGGTCACGCAACGCTCAGGCACCCCAAAACTGCAGTAAAACCGTGCACACAACCCTGCAGCCTACGTGCATGGATTCAACCTCCCGCAGTACGCGGTGGCACCCAGTAACACGAATAACGCGTACGCGTGGGACACGCAGGCTACTATGACATCGAAAATAGGTGCGATACACAGGGGCACCCGCAGTGGGAAAAAGAGCATGTGCGACTCACCGTCTGACTAGCGCGATGCAGAAAAACACGCGTAGCCAATCCCCCCGCCAAAAGAAGAGGTACATCCTTGATAGCTGTGAAGTTGTTATGGCGCGCGAAACAACAGGAAGCAGCAACACACGTTGGTCTCCACGAAAGGCACGTACAGCGAACTGCTGGGCCCGCTCACCTTGCTGAGGGAAATGCCTGCGCGCGTCACGTCACTTACGCGCATGGGCCCTTTCCCCGGATTACACGCGGACGTGCAGTTTTTCACACGCGCTGAAATGCCCATGCACGCCTGCGCGTCACGTCACAGGGGCGCTTGCGCTTGAGGGGCCTTCTGTCCAATGAAATTGCGTATGCGTGCAGACACGCTTACGCGCTAAGGGCCTTTCCTCGAATTACACGCTGAAGTGCAGAATTTTCACATGCCAAATCACTCCGTATCAAGCTGGCCACGCGTAAGCACACGGAAGACCACGCTCCTGCCCAGAAGGCCAAATTACTGCCCCCCAGAGCCACGAGCACGCTCCCACCTGCCATCTGCTGCTGCCTGACTGCCTGCTGCCCTCGTGCCCTGCCATTTGCTGCCTGCACATCAGCCAGGGGTGCTGTTGCTGTGACCACCCCTGCTGGAACCGAAGACTCCCGACGGGGATTCCATTGCTCCACAGCCCAGCCCCAGGACCCAGTTGCCCACCCACTCCTGCCTCTGGGGTTGTCATGTCGGGCACTGCAATATCTGGCACCACTGACAACCCCCGGCCAGAGAGGCAGAGGGGCACCAGCTTCAGTGCCAGGGAAGTTGGTGTCCTGGTGGAGCAAGTCCTGGGGCAGAATGATGCCCTCTTCGGACGTTCCTGCGCCAACAAGGAAGGACGGACTCGTATCTGGACGGACATCGTGACTGCCATCAACGCGGAGGGGGTGGCAGTCCGCGACTTCCAACATGTCAAGAAGCGTTGGGAGGACTTCAGGTCCAGGACCCTGAACAAGGCCCGGCGCCTCTTGAAGGCAGCAGATGCTAAGGGGCGCCTAGGCCACTTGTCGGAAGATCAGATGAGGGTCCTGGAACGCATATCCCCAGCGCTCCACGTCCAGGTCCTTGAGAGGCAGACCCATCGAGCGGTAAGTGTACATGCATCCTGATTGTGAGCTGTGCGTGTGGTGATGTTTCAGTAGTGTGCAGGTTGCACATCTGTTTGTATGGGGTTGAGTATGGGTGGGGGTGTATAGGGCTGTGAGGCTAACACATGCGAGGGCTGTAATGTGTGAGACATGGATGGTGCTTGTGTGTGTAGGCTTGCATGCCAAATGCAGTTGTGTGGGCACACATGTTTGGATGAATGTGTATGTAAGTAGACATGTTGTTTTCAGCTGCATGTATCAGCACTGTGCACATGTGCATGTGTGTGTATTTGACAAGGGTGCAACAGTGATGCAACATGGATGCATGTGACAGCGGGATGTGGAAGCCTGATTGGCAGATGTGACATGGATGCCCATCTGAACACTGCGACACTTGGCAGAGGTGTACACATGCATGCAAGTGTGGTGGTGTGTGTACATGTGTAGTGCACTCCCTGTGTTGCATGTGATGTCTGGCTCACCATTGCCTGCTCATGCTGTTGTATGTGTATGGATGGTGCTGGCAGTTGCGATATGGCTGTTGTATGGCCCATGTGTGCAAGTTGAAATGACATGTGTGTTGGGGATTGTGATGGCATGTCTGAGGTTTGCCAATGCCACTCATGTACAACTGTCATGTGTGTATGTGTCCATTGTACAGTGCCCTGATGCCTGTGTTTTATTTCTCCCTGTCTGCAGTGTCAACTGATGAAGAGGGCGGAGAAGGTACTGTGGAGCACAGCGGCGGGGATCCCACCGCCAGCCGGAGACGCAAGGCCCAGCTCCCCTCTCAGGTTGTGATCTCGTCGGGGAGTGAGGAGTCCGGTGCCGCGTCCCAGGCCGCAGCTGCCGGGGGAGGTCCAAGAGGCGGAGGATGGAGTTGGACTCCTCGGCAGCAGAAGGGGCAGCTGGGACCCCACAGGGCCCAATGGGGGAAGATGGCACGGAGTCATCCAGGTTGGTGGGGGGTTTGGTGGAGGAGGAGGCCGTGCAAGCAACAGAGACGGGGTCTGGAGGTGGGGATTCCACTGGTGCTAGTGGTGCAGTGCAGGACCAGGGACAGGAGGCAGCACAGGCCGCCGCGGAGGTGCCTGTGTGCAATCCTGTCCCTGATCCTGTCCCTGCATCATCTTGCACCAGCAGGGATGCCTACGTCCACACCCGTTTTCAGGCAGGGGATGAGCTCACGACAACTGGCCTTCCTCTGCCTGCGGACGTGGCTATCCGGGTCCGGGTTGAGCCTGTCCTGACTGGTGTGGCGTTGCGTCAACGGGCCATGCGAGGTGACCTGCAGTTTTTTCATGAGGAGACTGCACGTCATCTCGAATGGCTCGTTGACCGCGTCGGACTACTGGGACAGGTCACGCAGGCTGGATTCCTCCATTTGATGGGGCTTGCTGCAACCCCCTCCTCAACTGAACCCCCTATGCGCCAGTCGTCCTCTGTGCCATCTTCCCACCCATTAGTCACCTGGGTGCCCTGTGGAGCTGCCTCTGACGGTCCGGCCAGGCTGGTGGAGGAGGCATCCCTGCCACAGTCGGGAGTCGGATGTCCAGCAGGGGTGGCCACATCAACGACTGCACCGCAGCCAGCGGAGGATGTGCAGGCAGCAGGAGGCAGTGCACGGGCAGAGGCACAGCAGCAGCAGCAACGTGGTGGGAGCCATGATGGCTCGGTGCCTTCGACATCGGAGGGGCAGGCATCGGCCGGAGGGCAGGAGGACCCAGGACAGAAAGTGTCTTCCGTGTGGCAGCGGTTGGGCCATGCCATAGATGCGGAGCGGCAGCGGGCGGAAGAGGCACGGCTCACGATGGTCAGGGCGGAGAACTCCATGCGGAGGGCCCTGAGGCGGGCTGAGTGCCTCGAGGCAATCCGCAGGGGGTTGGAGGTGAACACGTCGACGGCCCTGCGGACCCTCGGGGCCATGGAGGAGGACCGCCTCCGGGACATTGAGCAGGTGTTCGATGATGCCCTGGCCCGGGACATCCAAAAGTGAGCCGTCGGACTAGCCCGCTGCCCTTGTAAATAGTTCTGTAGTTAGTGTTAGATTTCCTTTGGTTTTGCATTTTTTTGGACCTTTTTTTTTTTTTATTAGGTAGTGTTATTAGATAGGTTTCATTTCTTCTGTTGGTATCATGGACCCTGGCTTGTTCATCTGTATATAGTTGACAGTTGGATTTTTTTTTTACAATTTACCCATGGAGCAATGGCTTTCAATTATAATTTTCCATTGGATTTTCTTTTGTGGACTGTGACTTTGGACATCATTCCTTTGGATTATGATTTTTGGTTTTGCATTATTTCACGGACATGCTGCTTTTTTTTATTTTAAATTCCCATTTCTGTTTGTTTATTTTTGATTCAATTTATGTTTCCTTTAATACATATGTTTTGTTCAAACTTCAATGTGTAGTATCATCTCATTGGTTTCATGCATATCATGATATGGGTTTTGAGATTCACTGACACCCATTGGGTGTATGAGAGGGACATGTGTTCATTTCCAAACTTGCAATTGGGGTTCTATCATGTTATTGCCATTTCTAAGTACTCGGGTGGGTGTTTGGCATTTGGAGGCTGACCATAGGGACCAGGGATCTAGATTGTGATGACATGTTGACATGATGACATGTTGGCTGGGGAGGGTGCCCCACAGTGCTGCGGGGTGGGGGTGCAGGGGAACATGAGTTGGATATGAGTGGGGGCCTGCTGGCAGGTGCCCCACAGTGCTGGGGGGTGGGGGTGCAGGGGAACATGAGTTGGACATAAGTGGGGGCCTGCTGGCAGGTGCCCCACAGTGCTGGGGGGTCAGGGTGCAGGGGAACATGAGTTGGACATGAGTGGGGGCCTGCTGGCAGGTGCCCCACAGTGCTGGGGGGTGGGGGTGCAGGGGAACATGAGTTGGGGGCCTGCTGGCAGGTGCCCCACAGTGCTGGGGGTAGGGGTGCAGGGGAACATGAGTTGGACATGAGTGGGGGCCTGCTGGCAGGTGCCCCACAGTGCTGGGGGGTGGGGGTGCAGGGGAACATGAGTTGGGGGCCTGGTGGAGGGTGCCCCACAGTGCTGGGGGGTGGGGGTGCAGGGGAACATGAGTTGGACATGAGTGGGGGCCTGGTGGAGGGTGCCCCACAGTGCTGGGGGTGGGAGTGCAGGGGGACATGAGTTGGACATGAGTTGGGGGCCTGGTGGAGGGTGCCCCACAGTGCTGGGGGGTGGGGGTGCAGGGGGACATGAGTTGGACATGAGTGGGGGCCTGGTGGAGGGTGCCCCACAGTGCTGGGGGGTGGGGGTGCAGGGGGACATGAGTTGGACATGAGTGGGGGCCTGGTGGAGGGTGCCCCACAGTGCTGGGGGATGGGGGTGCAGGGGGACATGAGTTGGACATGAGTGGGGGCCTGGTGGAGGGTGCCCCACAGTGCTGGGGGGTGGGGGTGCAGGGGGACATGAGTTGGGGACCTGGTGGAGGGTGCCCCACAGTGCTGGGGGGTGGGGGTGCTGGGGGACATGAGTGGGGGTGCAGGCTTGTCCCCTGTGGTGTGGGCTGCCTGCAGGGGCCGTGGAGGTTGTGGAGCGAACACCTGGGAGGACCCACACGGCCAATTCACGTGTAGTACTCCACGGAACCCCTGAAATACACGTACCCTGCTGATATCGCGTGTGAAACTTCCCGCGCACCCCAAGATACACGTACCGAGGACATTCGCGTGTGGAACTTCCAGCGCACCCCAGTAATACACGTACCCTGCTGATATCGCGTGTGAAACTTCCCGCGCACCCCAAGATACTCGTACCCAGGACATTTGCATGTGAAACTTCCCACGCACCCCAAGATACATGTACCCAGGACATTCGCGTGTGGAACTTCCAGCGCACCCCTGAAATACACATGCCCTGCTGATATCACGTGTGAAACTTCCCGCGCACCCCAAGATACTCGAACCCAGGACATTTGCGTGTGGAACTTCCAGCGCACCCCTGAAATACACGTGCCCTGCTGATATCGCGTGTGAAACTTCCCGCGCACCCCAAGATACACATACCCAGGACATTCACGTGTGAAAGTTCCCGCGCACCCCAAGATACACGTACCCAGGACATTCGCGTGTGGAACTTCCAGCGCACCCCTGAAATACACGTGCCCTGCTGATATTGCATGTGAAACTTCCCGCGCACCCCAAGATACACGTACCCAGGACATTCGCGTGTGGAACTTCCAGCGCACCCCTGAAATACACGTGCCCTGCTGATATCGCGTGTGAAACTTCCCGCGCACCCCAAGATACACGTACCCAGGAAATTCACGTGTGGAACTTCCAGTGCACCCCTGAAATACAAGTACCCTGCTGATATCGCGTGTGAAACTTCCCACGCACCCCTGAAATACATGTACCACGCTCGCACAAGGCCAATCGCATGTGAAACTTCCCGCGCACCCCAGTAATACAGGTACCCTGCTGAATTCACGTGTGTAAGTTTCCGCGCACCCCGAAATACATGTACCCAGGACATTTGCGTGTGGAACTTCCAGCGCACCCCTGATATACACGTACCCTGCCGAATTCACGTGTGAAACTTCCCGGGCACCCCTGATGTACACGTACCCTGATGGAATCGCATGTGGAACTTCCCGCGCACCCCTGAAATACACGTACCCAGTTGAAATAACGTGAGGTACTTCCCGCGCACCCCAGTGATACACGTACCCTGCTTGCCGTGCTGGTACAGGGTTAGCGCAGCCCTTTGCGCTGGATTGGGGATTTTGATGCCTTTTCCCTGTGCAAGGGGCGTTCTTGGGGGCGTAACTGGCGCTGCTGCAGGGTCGCAGCACCACTGTGCGCCACGGCTGGTTTTGGTGGCTGGAATCCATGAATACGCTGTGCGCGGAAATGTATTCGCACGCGCACACTGTGCACCAGCCGCGTGCGCCACTTGTGCGCTGAATTCTATGAATTACCGCCTAAGTATCTATCTGAAAAAAAAACTGAGGAAGACCAACAAATGGTACTTGGAAAACAAACCACTGGAAGAGGTTGATGTATATAAGTATCTAGAAGTCAACCTCGGTAACAGCAATAAAGATCCATTTTACTACGAGGACATTCGAGATAAAGTAAATCATGCTATATACCAAACTAAAATTTTGCTTTGTAAATATGGACAATTTTCAATCGAACCAGCTATCACTTTTTGTTTGCAAAAAACTGTTCCTATAGTATTATATGGATCAGAGACAAAGCTAGCAAACCTGACACAATGGCTGAAAATCGAAAATCAATTTTGGAAATCTGTTCTAAATATACTTAAATCTGTACCTATGGCTCAACTCACTTATGGATTGGGTTTCCCCTCACTGTACGGTATGTACAAATGGAGGATATGCTCCATGTACAGGAGATTCATAGAACCAGAGCAAAGTTTAACGGTGCTTACAAACCTTGCCGAATGTATGAAAAAGCAGACTATTCCTTTGCACAGGTCTGGAAGAAAATCATAAAGCAGTTCCTAGAAGAAGCCAATATAAGTGAAGAACTCCTTCATTCCAATCCAACACATGCTGAAGACAAGATGATTTGGTGCGATTGGATTGCAACAATGAAAGAGGCAAAACTATTTAGATGTGGCATAGCAACAGAAGATTACTTGCTCAAAGCTCCCAGTGTAGACTTCAGACAAACTATTCTCTGTTTTCGGTTGAACATTCTTTATATCAGAGAAATAAAACTACAATGGAAACAAATTAAATCGGAAGACAGCAACTGTAAATTTAATTGCGGTTGCACTGCTGCAGAGTCTCTCCAACATCGGATAACTGAATGCCCCAAAACGGAAGGCAAGAGGAATCTATACTTTAAACCTTTGTTTAAGAACGGTTTGATATGTACATCATAGAAATTATGGAGTTTGATATTACTGACAAAAAATAGAAGGATCCGGATTGCCATCGTAACATTTATTCTATTTGTAAATATAAATGTATGTAAGTAAAACATGTTTTGTAAAGGTTTATATTAAACCAAAAACAAATAAAAACATTTAAAAAAAAAAGATAATTAGAATATGTGAAAGTGAACTTCGAATTAATAGAAACAAGGGATTTCACGCTGCATTTTGGGTCTGTAGTGCTGTGGAAAGACGTATTTAAATTGTGTGTCTTTTTTCAACTGAAAAATCAAGTTAACTACTAGATATTATGTTCATTTTAGATGGTCATTTGATCTACCCCATTTGTGGGACACTGCGTAGTTTAACCATCAGTTTGTCATATTCACAACTTGGGGATGGTATTCTACAGATATAATCAATGCGTTGTGCTAATACAATACAAGTATTAAAAAAAAGTAGAAGTTTGAAGGAAAAATTAGTATGTTGAATCGTAGAGTAGGAAATGTCATTATTAACTTCTTATGTGTGTAGGTGGCCGAAACAAGACACAAATAGATTTTAAGTATTGAAATGACATTGCTAGGATAATTAGTGTAGCTTGCAGTAAGTACTCATGTATTTACATGCAGATAACCTTTTCTTGTCTACCTATTATTTCAAATAATTACAACGATTTATACCGAAAATATATGTATAATGTTGGTATGTCTGTATATTATTTTGTAAAATTGATGACATAATTGCGTTATATGTCTCGGTTTCCGGAATAAGTTTGCATAATATGCTCTGTAAATTTCACATGTTTTAAAATAAAAGAAAGTTTGTATACAAATAAAAAAAATAGGCTTTCTGTATATAGTTATTTATTTTATTATACTCTTATTGTGTATTTTTTTGTAAGTAGCATGTATAGAAGTAGCTTTGCAGGTGAACAAACATTTAGATCTATTTAGATTTTGCTGATGCAAAACCAGGTTTGTATTTACCTGTGTACTTAGTGTAGCTACTTTACTTTCTTGAGGAGATTTACACCCGGGGAAGGGTGCTCAGCCAATCAGATGGCTGGGGCAATGGCAAGAAAACACATTCCTCGTCTGCTGTCCCAGCCACCTGAAGTCCCTTCCCTGGGTGACACTATTTATTTTTTATTTTTTAATCTGGGGGGGAACAGGGAGCCTCTCCCGGTTGCATGGCTAACATCATCTCTCCCACCCCTTCCCTCCATCCCCACTTAACTACGGGACTGGAGATCTATGCACTGGTCCTAGCGCTTCTCTAGTCTCCAGGCTGCCACCATAGACAGTGAAAGGTCCCTTTTCCATATGGCAGCAGCTGCATCCCAGCCACACAGATATTGGCTGTGCAAACAATGCAAATCTCTCGGGAGGAAACAAAGTAATTAATTCCCCGTATAAACCCTGGTGTGTGAATGGCTTTGACCGCATTGGCAGGGGGCTGAAATGGCCATTCATTGTGCACAGACCTCATCAAGGCCCTTGCTGCGCTCGGGCGTACCTTGGTGACGTCTGGCCAGCTGCTACCAGCCATGTCAGGCCCCCACCATGGGGGGGAAAGCTACAATCATGTACAGAAAATGAATGCTTTAGCAATACCTACCGTACATAGTAGTGATGTTTCTTAGGAAATATCATGCACTGAAATCATTACTTTTAATAGTATGGTTTTAGATTATTAGTATCTCATAAATAGAAAACAGTTTAGATATAAAAGTAACATTTACAGATATTTATTTATTTTATTGCTTATAATGTACCACACGCCCATAGGTCTCATGGCTCACATAGAATTCTGTTTAGAGAGTATAGTTTATTTTTGTCTCCAATGAGAATTTATTTTCCTCTACAAAATTATTAATAATCACAACCTTAATTGGTTGAATACTCAGAATAAATTCAGTATTCATAGGGTACTATTAAGAAAAAAAAGCATCAGTAATCTTTTTTAAATTTCTATTATGAAATATATTTAATTGTCTTTCACAGATGTTATGGTGACCGAGCAGACAAAATGAGGCAACCATTCAAGAAAGTAGGTAAGTAATTTTAAATCACACATCTTTCTATCTATATTGTTTTGCAGCATTCTTTTTGTTTAAAGGAAAATACGTTATAATATTTTTTTAGTATTTTATTATAAAATGTTGATAGTATGCTATAGAAAAACTTTACATTCAAGGAAAATACGTTAGTTGTAAGGACGTTAACGTGAGAATCTATAGCAACAAAACGCTGGAAAATCAGCTTAAGCCACCCTAACTTGACACCCCCTGTTGCACAGACTAAGACCACAATGATGATATTGCCGATGACATCCCTGATAACATCATGGATGACATCACTGACGATATCACTGGTGAGAACAGCTTTCCACTCCCCAGCGGCCAGAGTAGGACCTCTGCACACAGACACTGTTTTTCTCCTGTTTATAGATCATCCTTCAATCACAGACCTTGATCTTGAACAGCCAGTGCTGTCTCTATTCTGGACTCTACGTTTCTCTCCATGACGCTGCTGCATCCTGCTTCTGCCCCTACCGTGGGGCAAACTTTGTTGTCTATTCTGATTCAACTCTCCTACTCCCTTTAATCTCACCCGGGTGGTGGGATATGACTCCTGGGGGAGGTGAGTGTCCTCTATCTATCACTCATTCATAATTATAATTCAGATGTAATCATTTACTAAACTAGTACAAATAAAAGCTTCACAAGTCGTTATTTGATGTATGTGTAGCTATTTAGTATTTTTCACAATGTACTCATTGTTATGAAATATTCTAACATGCTAAAATCACATATGTAGAAATGTAGCAGTGGTCTAAATATGTGCAAGTACCTAGAGTGATCTTTTGTCTGATGCCATCAGTTAAATATTCATTGTTGTCATATATGATGGCATTTGTGATGTCATTGTTGATGTCATCAGTGATGTCATCAGTAAAGTCATACATGATGGTATTAGTGATGTAACCACAATATAACTACAATGATCACATCACAGTTGACATTCCTGATGACATCACTGATGACATCATTGGTGATACCACTAATTACATCATCAATTACATCACTGATATAGTCACTGATTACATTACAACACTTACCAGCCATGAGCAGTGGCAACAACATTTGGCCATGCCCCCTGTATATTTTGAAACAGTAAGGGGCCACTAGCCATGGCGTTTCACCATGGCCACTGGCTATGGCCTTCGGCAATGCCTACTGTATATTTTACAACATTATCTGAACAATAGCCATGGCCTTTTGTCATGCCCACTGTACACATAAACACATTAAGGGATCATTAGCTCAAAAATGCATACATTGTCATTTGTCTATTACCACACACTGCAGTGTTGCGATGTGAATAGCAGTAATAACTGGCACCCATCTTTAGCAAGGCTCTCGGTTCTTCACAGTGCCCATAAACTCATACACTTTAACCCCCGTTAATTAAAGGAAAACTCTAATCAACAGTAGCACAGTTAACCCTGAATGTCAATTAAAACCCAGGTACATCCCAGTGGTCAATCCAGAATGGACATTGTTACAAAATAGTGCTCAGCAATATGAGTAGCTCGTTCATCCTGCACCCAAGATTAAGACAGAAAAGCACCAGCAAATTGGCCATGCCAGCAACGGCTGCATAAAAATGATGGATTAACGGCAGTATTAAGACACACACCTTTAGCCTAATAGAAAGTGCAAAATGCATCAATGGCCACTGTGGTGCCATCACACGACTACATAGAAGTGCATAATACTATAATGGCTAAGAAAGTGCTATTTGTAATGTTAGAGAGGCATGGTACCGTATGACACTGACACAAGCGTTACGAGTTTCAAAACCTTTATTAAATTTGTGAGGTTTGGAAAAACTCCTACTCTGGCCTAGAGCTATGATGGGAGTAGTTTCTACCATCAAATAATAATGAAAACACAGTTCCAGTCAGTATTTGTCAAATCAAAATGGCCTATACTAACAAAACCTAATGCCTGCCCTATATCTAATACAAAAGGTGTGTAAAAGGGAATGTTTATGCAAAGGAAAGTCAATGTTACAACATAAAAGATCAAGATTGCTGAGTCATCTCTCCTCCCCAAGTTGGATAGCACAGAGTAAGGAGGCCCCTGTAGGAGGCCCCTGTAAACAGGATGAGACACTCAGGTTATCAAAAAAAGGCAGTTCAAAACATGGGTCGAGACCCACTTGGCCTTCCACGTTAACATCACTTATTCCAGCTTTTCAAAAGTTCTTTCACAGTTCAACAATAGTTCATGTAGGTCTCCCTCAGCTTGGCTGGGACCTTTCAACCAAAATGTACCTGATTCAACCTAGTTCGCCCTCAGCTGGGTTTGGACCTTGCAATCATACCACTTTCAGGGGTTCCCTTCCCCCCAAGTTTTATTCACATTCATTAGAGGTTCCCTTCCCCTAACTTATTTCATACTAGCTGGGGTACCTGGCATTGGCCGTGTCCTGATCGAGTGGTGTCTCAAGTGCCCAGAAGGATGCTGCTCTTGGCCTCTTGTCGGCAAGTCTTGCTTTAGTTTGCTCTGGTGTCTCATGTGCCCTGGAGAATGTTGCTCTTGTCCCCATGTCAGCATGTCTTGCTTCAGTTTGCTCTGCCATCCCATTTGCCCTGGAGAAAGTTGCTTTTGTCCTCTGGTCGGCAAGTCGTGTTGCTGTTTATTGTTGTGTTTCAGAAGATCTTGATATTGATTTTCGCTGTGCACCAGATGGAGCTTTTGCAAGTGATGTTCGTTTTCTGTGAGGCATGTTTCAGTCACTCAATGGCTTTAGCTTTGGCTTTGAGAAAGTGTCCAAGAAAGATTGATGATTGTGATCTGTTGTTGTGAATGAATTTAAGTAAACTGTAACCTTGCCATTACCCATATTTGGAATGGTGTGATAAAAAAAACATAATTCTTTTTTTTTATTCCTTTTAAAAATGCTTTAATAAACACTTTCAAACTGTCTAAGGTATTAATACATTTCAAAGGAATAACCAACACATCGAACATGTTGCCTCCTTCTAGTACCTACTGTATTGAAACAGGGTGAGCATCAGTAAATGAGGGTGTCTACGGTGTGATTTTTTTGCATCCAGACATAGACTACAATCTTGCCCCAGACCAATGAGGAATCCATGCAAAATTTGGTAGCAGTGGGTTCAACAGTGTGGATTTCTATAGCGGGACAAAAATACACAAACACAATCCAACATTTTCTTTGCATATACGATTTTTGCATCCAAACTTAGACTGCGATCTTGCCACAGACAAAAGAGGAATCCATGCAAAATTTGGTAGACGGGGGTTCAATGGTGTGGATTTGTATAGCTGGAAAAAACATACACAGATGCATATATTCTGCTTTATATGTAAAGATTCCAGGCCTCCCTTAGTCGGGCTCTGACTTTTCACTGACTTTGAAGACTTTCGAATGTGCAATGCTTTTACTATAGACCTCCACAGGTCCACTCTGACTTTCACTCCAGCTCTCCTTTCATGTTATTTGGCCCAGTGTCTCTTGGTCTTGGTAGTATCATACCACAAGCACAAAAGTTCAAAGAAATCTTTCTCTCAAAGCATTCACCTTTTCACTTCCCTTTTCGCCGGGTTTATCCTGACCATTGTGCATTTCAGAGTTTGTTCACTTTGCTGCTTTATAACAACACATCACACATTTAGCAGAGGCTTTCGAGTGGGCTACCTACTTTCGCCGGACCACTCCGCTACTTGTATAATTGGCTACACAGTTATCGGCAACCTAAAAGTTCAACACTGGTTTGCTTTCTTTTGCATCTCAATAGCATCTCCACAACATTAACTTGTGAGATACGCTGTTGCGGTTTCAATCTTTCCTTGACACAAACTCGCCTTTCATGTCTTCCACTAACTCACTGGTTCTGCGCATTCCTTTCTTGTCTCTTTGCCTTTGATTCATGAGTCAAGGTTGATATCACATGCTTGGCCTTGCCTCCCCAACTCGAAACACAATGCATGCTTCTCCTCGTCTACGATTTGGCTTTGACCCCGTCTCCTTCATGGCTTTCCTGCAGGCAACAACCTCCTGCAGGGAACTTCAGGTTTTCTCTACCCTTTTCTGAAGTCCCTCGATCAGTCATCCTGCTCCAGTGGGGTCACCTTCTCCGGGAAGATCTGCTCCTTCTAGTGTTCCACCTTTACTCAGAGTGTGTCTCTATGTTCTGCCTTTTATCCATGTGGGTAGAGCTACTAGGTATCAGATGAATGTGATTAAATCAATTGCCTGACTTTTCCTGACCTGATTAGCGGGACATGTCCATTGAGAACTGTAAGTGTTAGCCTTTTCACCCTCAGTCACCCTCTTCCTCGGTCCAGTGTTTGTGTAGAAAGTTGGGGGAGTTGGGACATTAGAGAATCCTATAAAATTGGATGGGGAATGGGCACAGGAAAGGGGGTAGTACCGTTTCTCACCATTGGTTTCCTCATCCCCACTATCTGAAGACACCCCCAACCAGGTGATCCTCCCACACTGTTCCACCTGAGAGAGAGATACCTGGGGAATAGCAGGTGAGACACCCTTTGATTTCTCACAGCAAGTACATGTTTTATTGTAAAACAAAAACATTCAAATCACCAGGTGGTATATGCTGCATCTTGGGCACACATCAATGCACTACACACAATAAAAATTCAAGATTGCATGGAAGACGCAAGATCAGGAAAAAGGAAAAATGGGCATTGGCCAAAAGATATATGCCAACCTAGGCAATCATGCAAGTAAACCATAGGGACTTGAATGAAACCACCTAATTTCACACACATGAAAGACTGTGCAAGCTTGATTATCAAGCAAATAATCTGATGTAATGGATTCAGTAATAAAGTGCAAAGTGCACCTGTGATTAACTAGCCTTTAAGTACAGTCCTAAAAGTGCAAAGTGCTAACCTTGATAACTCTGAATGCACTGTGGAGGTAACATATGCTGAATCTGAATAGATTATGACTTCACACCCTTTGTACATTTTGAATGGTTCTATGAGTGCTACAATTTCTACCGCTTGTGCAGAATAATGTGGGGGCAATCTGTTTTTTACCATCACCTTGTACTCTCCATCTACGAAGTTCATTACTGCTGCACCAGTGTACCTTTTGCCCATGCTCTGATGGATTGTTGATGACCCATCAATGAAGAACACTACTCCTTCCTCAAGTTATCTTCTCTGATGAAGGCACCCTCATCTATAGTGTCTTCATATGTTGTGCAATCGTGTACTGAATAATCTTGCTGTAGGGGCTCTGCAAATGAATGTTGAAGTTTGCATATCCTGATGCTCTCTGTGTGGCAGGTGTGGACTTAGATGTTTCTAAGATGGCAAAAACGGTGTGTGCCACATATAATGTCACTAGACAACCCATTGTGCTTGTGGAAGACTTCTGTTTTGAGAAAGCAGATGCTGCTAATGTTGGCTCGCATGGAAAATGACCCTGCATTATGGGGTCTAACAGTCCACTGTAGTGAGCCAAATACTGTGTTCCATGGATGTCTGCTGAGCGAGGACAGTCATCATCACTTTACCATTTGAATGTGGGAATTGAAATAAGTGCTTGTTGTAATCCGGTGTTGCTAAATCAGATGTATTACTTATGGCGTTTTTAAGTTCCTGAAAGGATTTGATCATCTCATCTGTCCAGACAAAGGGTCTGTTTATTCTCTATGCTTCCTTTAGGCCTGGCAACAGGGGACTTGTTGTAGGTGGAGTAGTCAAATATCTGGGACCTACAGTAGTTCCATAATCCTAGAAAACGCTGCATGTGCATTACTGTGGCTGGCTTTGATGTGTGTTGAACTGCTGCTGCTCTTTGTGGGGTTACCCTTCTCTGCCAGTAGAGTTCAAAGACTTGTTCTGAGTCCCGTCTACATTGCTCCTCTGTTGTCTACATATTGAATGGCTGTGCTCTGTACTTGTACATTTCCTAAATCCATTTGCAAAACCCTATTAAAGATGCTTGGGGATTCACCAGACCCCTGAGGCAAAAGAGTGTGTTGAAATCTGTTCCCACGCTAAGTAAACACTGTGAGATAGTGAGAGTCTGGGTGTAAAGGAATGGAGACAGATGTATTTGTATTTGTATTTATTACATTTTAGAGTTTTATGCCAAAACGCTTTACATTGTAACAACAAGAATACATTAGATTATAATAAAAAAAGATAGAAGCATAATTGCAAAACATGACACAAACTATCAAAAACAGTATGTAGAACAATTTACCTAGATCTATAAATGAGAAATAGAACAGAGGAAGAGTAGGAGGGAAGTAATGAAAGAAGTCAGAACGGGGAATGAAGAAGATGGGATTTTAAGGAACATCAGAAGGAGGAGAAGAGATAATGGAGTGGATAGGGAGAGGAAGGTAAGAGGGAAATATTGAGGAATGTCAGAGGAAAGTAAAAGGGAAGTAATGAGGAATGTCAGGACGGGGAATAGAGAAGATGAGAATTCAAGGCGGAGTGGAAAGAGGAGTAAGAGGAAATGGAGCAGATAGGTTAATTGCTTTAGGTTAATTGCTGTGAAGTGGATCGCTGCGGTGGGAATGTTGCAAAGGATGGCGGCAGGATTAAGGATCAGTGGAAATTCTGTTTCTACAATATTGTTCAATGGGTCCTGAACCATCCTCCAACTTGAACCATTTCCTTTTTTCACAGGGTATATAGCCATATTACATGGTGATTCTGATGGCTGTATTGTTCCTTGTTGCCATAATGCTACAATGGTGTAACAAATCCATTCATCTGCTTCTTTCCACTTGGGGCAACATTGCACCTGGTTTTAGCTTAATGCAAATTGCCCCTATACCATCAGTAATCACATAACGCAGGGGTTGCTTGTCCACAAGTGGCTGGGCACTTCCTCCATACTCCCTGCTAGTGTGTTGGCAATGTCTTAGCAATGGCAATAAAATCCTTTTGTTGCCAACAGGTAACCCCAAATGCACTTTATTATGCCTAGACTCTATAAAGTGCATTGCCACCGGTGACTTCAGATTCCTAGTTCTAATGATGGACTTATATTCGGTCCAATGGACCTTCGCTTTTCAGGTAGTCATCCACACGAAGTAAAAACCCACAGGGGCATTTCAGGGCATATATAACATTAGTGGTAAAAATGCAAGTTCCGCACGGCAAAGCGGCGCACACTTACAAGCTGCGGAATTAGCACACTAAAAGGGGAGGGGGCTTCATTGACAGCCACACTGTTATATGCACTAGTCTGGAGAATGCCCCTATTACTTGTGTTTTAAGCTAACAACATATATGCAATATAGTTAAGTCACAGGTAAATATGTAAGGTTTAATGTTAAAATGAGGCGCAGTGAACAGGCCTCGAAGCATGCTTCTTTGGAAACATGTTCACATTTCATTAACTTGCTTAGTAGCCGCAGAGGCTAACAGCACATTGAAAATTACATGCTACCAGGATCTCACGGTAGGAAGCGAACAGCCTTTGTTACTTTTGAAGTCAGGAATCAGAGTTATTGGGTCCTGTGTAAAAACAATGAATGCACAACCATTTTATAATTTGTCATATTTGTTTTTGAAGCTGGTTTACTGACGGTTTCAAAATGCCCATGGCAGTCTCAAATTGCCCCTTACTACATCCTAGCCTAGGAAGAGGTTCAGAGATTTCCGAAGATGCAACATTAAAGCAGTAACTTGTTGGTGGTTCAAGGGTCTGGCAGTGTCATGATCTAATACATTCCCATGAGAAGATGGATGGGGATGATCGGAGAAAGTTTAATAACGATCCACTGGTCATTCCAAATGTTTCGAAAGATCGGTACTACCAATTTGGGAATTGGGGACTGGATTGTGACGTTACAAGTGTGGACTAAGGTGGTGTGGTAGGGTTTGCGAGACCCAATAATTGTGAGATAGTGTATGTTCATCTATAGGGGAATGACATGATCCTGGCAATCAATCACCCATGGTGGAATGTCCTAATGTTGCAATGTGTTTTGATTCTAAATAGTTTGAGATTATAAAAGTGTTTGTTTTTGGGTTGTATATTTGACAGCACTTTTCAAGCAGTTCTGTTATGATATGATACGATATTTTATTTATATCGCACCCATACGCAAGTGTTTCAGGGTGCGACAAGACAAAGGAGGCGTACAAGGGAGGACAAAAACAACAAGCTTATTTGGCCCAGAGACATTATAAACATGCAAGTGCATGGGAGAGGGAAGGGTGAAAGTGCAAGGAGCAGGAGAGGAGTGGAAAGTGCTGAACATGTGATCAAAACAACAAAAGATAGTGCGGCCAGCAGGTGGCAAGTGCAAGAATGAGACGCAGACAACGGGTGTCCAATAAGTGCAGAAAGGTGACTGTAGGATTGCGGAGACAGACCCAAGTGAAAGGGTTGCCGGGAGGCAGTGCAGGTATGCAGGTGGGTGGGCAGGGATCTGGGCCCGAAATCAGAGGATAGCCGGGTGCCCAGTGCCGAAACAGACAAAGATCAGCAGGGGAGAGGAAGAGAGAAGGCGGAAGCAAAGAGGAAGGTCTTGAGGTGCTTCCAGAACCGAAGATGGTTCTCCTCAAGTTTCAGAGAGGCAGGGAAGCTGTTCCAGAGGAAGGCCAAGGCACTGCCGAATAAACAGATCTACCCCAACTCGTTGCTTGGAGAAGCGACTGATCCTGAGGGAGTTGGAGGTGGAGGAAGGAAGAGCTTGAGTAAGAAGGTATTTCCGAAGGGAGAGTTGAATTGAATGTATTGCGGACTCGGGCCCCTCAAGGCCTTGTGGAAAATGCAAAGGGTCTTGAACTGAATCCTTGCAGCCACTGGGAACCAATGAAGAGATTTCAGGGCTGAAGAGACACAATCCTTGTGCTTGAGGCCAAGGACAATTCTAGCAGTCCTGTTCTGGATGAGTTGCAGAGGGTCGAAAAGTAATAGCAGGCAGATTTAGAAAGAGGCTGTTGCAATAGTCCAGCCTAGTGAGAACCAGAGCTCTAGAGACAATGAGGTTCTGGGGGAATGAGAGGAAGAGGAAGAATACCATTGAAGAGGTGGAGTTGGTAGTTTGATTCTTAGAGACAAAAGAGATGTGTGGAGAAAAGGATAGCATTGAGTCGAAGATGACCCTGAGGCTCTTAGCCTTTAGTTAGTTAGTTAGTTAGTTAGGGAGAGGGCCAATTGAGGCCGGCCAGAGAGTGACAGGAAAGGAAGGTGCAGGAGTGCTGATGAGGAGGATCTCTGGTTTAATGGCCTTAAGGCAGAGGTTTTTGCCGGCACACCACTCCTGGATTGCAGACAGGCAGTCAGAGATGAAAGAGGAAGAAGAGGTGGGAGAGGGGAGCCTGAAAACGAGCTGAGTGTCATCTGCATAGCACTGTAAATTGGAGCAGAGAGCGGCAATGCAGTGGGCGAGGGGTGCCAAGTATTGGTTGAAAAGCCAGGTACAGAGGTTAGACCCCAGGGGAACACCACAAGTGGAGAGTGAGATAGAGGAAAGGAAGGACCCAAGTTGGACCTGGGAGGGTTGGCTGGAGAGGAAGGAGGTCATCCAGGCCAGGGCCTGGTAAGTGATACCCAGGTTTTCACGGAGGTGGTTGAGAAGGATGGCATGGTTGACCGTGTCAAAGGCAGAAGAGAGTTTGATTAGGATGAGGACAGAGGGAGATTTGAGTCAAGGTTAGAGAGCAGGTCTTCACAGATGTTTAGGAGAGCAGTTTCCATGCTTCATGCTGCTCTTAAGCCAGACTGATGGTTTTGGAGACAACCAACAGAATCAGTGTGAAGATTAAACTGGGAGATGGCCAGCTTTTCCAGGAGTTTGCCCAGGAAAGGAGTGATAGCGATCGGGTGATATCCGGGCAGGAGGGGTCGGCTGTGGGTTTCTTGAGAAGAAGTTGCACAAGATAGTGCTTCAGAGGGGAGGGGAAGGCTCCAGAGGCAAATAAGTGGTTGTAGGAGTTGGACAGGGCAGGTTTGAGGGTGTCAATATGGTCCTTGATGGTCTTGGATGAACAGGGAAGAACCGGTTTTCACAAGACTTTCATAGATTGGACTTGTCTGGAAAAATCATCAGGGTAGAACACAGGAAAGGAATACAAAGAGGGAGGGGAGGCGGCTGCAGGGGGGGCAGAGGTAGCAGAGAGAGAAGAGGGAAGAGGAGGAGAGGACAAGAGGGTGGACAGGATGTCCTGGGTTTTAGAGATGAAATGAGAGGCCTTGGCCGTGCAGAAGGCCTGGGAGGGGACAGGAGAACCAAAGGAAGCAGAGAGAGAAGAGGTGAGAAGAGGAGTGGATGGGAGAGTGGACAGGTTTAATGATGTTCCACATTATTTTTGAATTTTGCTTTCCCAGCTGCGACTGGGCCCAGAATAAATTGAACTACTTCTTACCCGGTGTACACTCCTTTTTAGACTACTTTTGTAATTTATAGGTGAGTTCCAAAGCGACCCCCTCAACACATACATGAGTGTTTTAAATACATTTGGATGTGCGATGATGTTGCCTTTAATGATGTTACCACAGTGTTGGCAGTTGTATACAACAGGGTTGTGTACTGGTAAATTGGTCCTTGGATCTTAGAGGGGCTAATAACTCTGCTCTCACTAGAGTGTTCTTCAATGCATTGCTAGTTCCATTGCACTAAAATGAGCCCTCTTCTACACTTGGTAGCAGAGGATGGTTTTCCAGGTGTTTCTCTGACTATCAAGGATTCCTCACTGTCCCCCCTTGGACAGTGAGGTTGACTTGTGGGAGCGGAGTAATGTGCATCTGAGAAGAGGTTGGTAGTTACCCACGTTGATGATAAGTCCTGCCAGGACTTGCAGGCTGCTCCGCTGGGTGCTTAGGGGAGACTCCACGCCGGAAACCCTCAGAAAATCTTCAGAAGTGATCATTAACTGTGAATGGAAAAATGGAGCATTCATTTTTTGGGTATTATTTATTTGTGAGATATGAAAAAAGAGCAATCTTTCGACGAAGGTAAGCCTCTTTTTAGAGGAAGAGAAATAAGAGAATGAACCCTGCATATGAATGGGAAGACAGCTGTATATTTGTTTATAGTAATAATTGTTGGCACCATTTTGTTTTGTTGTGTTGTAGGATAGGGAAATAGAGGTGTTTTGTTGTGTTAGTAGAACGGTGAATTTGTGTTGTTAACAAGGAGAAGTGGTTTAAAGTGTGAGCTGGATTTTGTGGTGTTGCTCATGAGGAGGATTTTAGGCCATGTGGTCTCAGAGAGAGATGAGATATAGGGTGTGATAATATTGTAAAAGAACATTTATGGCAGGGATAAGAAAAAATGAGACACAGGGGAGCGAGGGTTGGAGCAGTGCTTATCAACCATTGGTAAGTTGTATTTTATATTATATTATATTGTTATCATCCCTGAAGTTACTCCCATTGTTCTTTTGTGTAAGTCCCTTCCCAGATACAAAGATAATGGGCCTCATTATGACTTTTGCGGTAGCCATGCCATTATTGGCAACATGGCTGCCGCCGAAATCGGGACCGGGTTCCCAGAATGGGGAATTACCGGGCCATTCCGAGTTTGAAGGGCCCGGTAATTCCTCCCTCCAGGAACCTGGGCCCGGACCTTCCCTATTCCCATCTGAGCCCCCATAGGCCTCAATGGGAATGGGAGAGGGTGCAAACAACAGGCCGATTACGAGCGTGCCGTTGTTTGCTCCCTCTTCCCCTCGCGGGACCCGGTAAGGATGCCTGGTTTGACCAGGCGTTACTTACCTGGTCCCGCGAGGGGAGCTTGTAATGAGGCGGAACGGGTTTAACAGGTCCGCCTCCTTTAGAGGAGCCCGTTAACCCGTTCTGCCTCACTCGTAATGAGGCCCAATATATTTAAATACCATGTTCAGTGAGTCAAAGATACGGCCGGCAAACTGTTCATGCCATGGCCTCCAGATAGTACTGGTTAGAAGGAGGTGCTACAACACATGTGCACATATGTACATGTCACACATAAGGGGAAACAATTACAGAACAGATTAAGTATTCTCATACTGTGGAAAATTTTCAAGGAAGAGGTGGCGGAGCCAAGTAAACAAGTATGGATGCTTACCCAGACTGATGAAGGTCACATGCCCCCCATAGCTACCCCACCGCCTTGCGGAATACGTTTAACGAGTCCGTCTCCATTAGCGGAGCCCGTTAATCCATTCCGCAAAAGTCGTAATGAGGCCCTTACACTTCACTGTTTGGGATGTTACTGCACCACCTTAACAGCCCTCTTGAGAGTATTGCCTTCCCTCAGCCCACATTACCACAACAAGTAAAGGAGGTATTTCTCTTGACTGTGTATATTTTACCTTTATGATTGTGTTGTCTCTTGGTTTATAGAAGTGTGAGGGCTGAGTAGTAGCTCTAGCCACAGCTTACCCTTGTACTCCTCTGCAGTGTAGACGTCAATTCATTACACTGGTGGACAGTGGTTGGAATTTGCAACAGACTGTGCCAATAGCCTAGCCAGACAAAATAAGACACTGTGGGAGAAACATCCTCAAAGATGTAGTCCAACCATCTGAGGTGGGGAGTAAACCTTTTGATGCATGTGCTCATCAGACCTTAGAGTCATGGTGTGGATAGGCTGCAGGTAACGCAAGTGACCCAACTCAGGGCACATCTAAATTGTACTCATGTGAGAAGACCCTTGAAATGTGTGAGATGGAGATACACCAGCACATAGGGGACATGAGTGACACCAAGCCTGTGGAGCCTGGGAAGTCTGCAGGCAGATAGGTGAACACTCAAGTCCACAAAAGTGCTAAAGTGTATAAACCCAAATCAGAGGTAATTGATTATGATAAAAACAGGGAGGGAAAGGGCAGAGGTTCTGACTCTTCCGCCAAGAGCATTTCTGGAAAATCGAAAGTGAAATTACAGACCTGTGGTAGGTCAACTCTCACTGGAAAGCAGAGTGTGTGCACCTCTAACACTGAGGCTCCAACACCCTCCACAAACAGAGGTTGTTTCCAGTGTGGATATTTGGCACATAGGGAGGTTGATACTGCCTGATGGTCCCCTCAAGGAGTAAGCCCCAGTCAGCAGGGGCCTCATAACAGTACAGGGTCCTTTGAGAGGGCCCCAGCCCTGCCAATGCTTAGATGGTTCTAGACCATATTTCCTGAAATGGGGAACATTCTCCCACCTTGAGTGGCACTGTTGCTAGTGTGCTGGTGTCACAGCTGTCGGGTGACTAGTGAAGTCAGGGCAGCACACCGAAAGACCAAACCTGCAGGTAAAAGGGTTTTAAAGTCTGAAGTACTGCCCCTTGAAAACTGTAGGGCTTAGTTGAATGAATGAAACCTCCCTGCACCATGCTGAAGTCAGGAACTACAGTGGTGTGTCTGCTGGGTAATATCCTCCATTACCTGGAGATAGTCACGTCAGTCACTGGTGCAGAAGGTCTAAGAGGAGCAAGCATTTGAGGGCTGAGGACCTGGATTCCTCGGTTGAAAAGTGTGAGAGAGGATAGAACGCTCTGGCCTATTCAAAGCCAATAATGTCAAGAATGCTGGGACATGGCACAGCCAGGAGTTTGTTGTTTACCCAGGCACCAGGAGCTTCCTGTCAGACTTGAGTTCTGACATACATGCTGGCCACTTAAATGTGGCTGGGAAATCTGATAGCTTGTGTGGTCATTTCTGTAATACCTGGGTGGAAATTGTCAAGGAACCCTGCAGTTATGTGCCATCCTCCCCCCTGTTTAGGGAGCCTGAGAACAAGGACCCAGCTTGTCCCTGAGTCCGTGAAGTGGGACTCACAGCAACATGAGAAGTGGTTTGCTGCTGGAACAAGACCTGCCTCTCTGCCAGCCATAGTGGTTCCTAGGACCTCACTGTGTTAAGGGACCTGTGTAGTTCTCTGCCAGACTCCCCCATGTTTGGGAGAACAAGGAAATGATCCTAGTGTTTTGCTGCTGAACTGCTTGGAGTTGTTTTCAAGAGACATTCGATACATTCGAACAACCAGGACTCTCTGTTGATGTCGGTTGCACTCTCTGGATCTTCAAATTGTTCGCACAGCATCAAGAAGTCTGATTCAGTGCTGCCGTACAGCCAAGAACCACAAACAGTTAATTTTGATCACTAACTGCCCCCTGTTGGTCCATTTCTGGGCCCTAGGGACTGGTTAGGTCACTTCTATCCATTTTGCACCCAAGAACATATCCGTTTAAAGAACACTGTGGTTTTTACTTGCATTAAATCCAAGATTCATCATTCATCATTCATTACTGAATCTTGCTATCTTTGTTTATTCTGTGTTCTTTCTTCGGGATTGGTTTTGTGTAGTGTTTTTCAAGTTAGTTATTATTGTACATATATTGTTTAATGAAAGTAAATATATAAATATATAGAACTTTAATTGGACATTCTTTTATTGTGGAATGTTATACTTCGCTGTTTTGGTTGCTACTGAATTACATTCACAGCCCTCTTAAGAATATAGCCTTCCCTCGGCTCACGTTACCACAAAGTGTGAATGAGGTATTTCGCTTAACTGTGCATATTTAATCTTTATGGTTGTGATAGCTCTTAGTTTGTAGAAGTATGAGGGCTGAGTAAGCACTTTTGCCTCAGATCATCCTTGTATTCCTGCAGGGCAGAATTCAATTTGTCACAGAGGCAACCCCCTATTTTTTCTTACTACCTGAATACCAACAGATTGAGGCAAATGTAGTAATGTTTTCTAAATGTTGCTTTTCAAAATAGCTAATTGTTTTGTTGTAATGTTAAAACTCTGATGCAGACAACAGAAAAGGTAATATAATATTGTTTGCATATAAAATCGTTCTCATGGTAAGTGCGAGAACCCCTGTGTTGAAATTGAAATTCATTAAAATCAGCTTGGGGACTTTTTTTATCTGTAATAGAAGAATTCTTCAATTAATCATTATTTATCAGATAGCGCACGGATGTAATGTCTTTAATTTCAGAATGTTGTGGACCATCTATGAAAAAACTAACAATGGATCATTTTTGGCGGAATTGCATACATAATATTTATTAATATGAAGATTGTTCGTTCATCAATAATTCCACATCGAGTTTAAATAATGTTGCAAACTAGTTTGGTCTAAAACTATTAAATCATCTGCATATGTTAACCTTACGTAGGACTGGGACACAATCTTTAGGGCATAATTCCAAGCTCTTTGTAAATGTACTGCTTGGTCTGCAACATAAAGATAAAAACAATGCACAAGCATATCCTTGTTGTAAACCAGTAGCAATCAAAACTGGGGAAGATATTGAGCCTACAGAATCAAGTTACACTTGACCCATGGAGACTATTTATAAACGAATAAGAAGCTTAAGAAGTCCCATAGAATTCCCCCAATAGCTTAGTTTGGGCCAAAGTTTGCCCCAGTCTACTTTGTCACATTAAAAATCTAAAAAGGCAACACAAATCTAGTGACCCCGACCAGGACCAACGTTATAGTTTATGTTTTTTAACAAGAGAGCAATTATCAAGATATTACAGACTATTCTTGATGCAGTTCAAAAGATGTGGATGATGTTATGCACAGGAACAGCTGGTGAATTTTTGAACTGGATGAGCATAAATTCATGTGGCAAATACACGTGTGACTGGGTGCTGTAAAGGTGTATGAAACAAAAAAGGGCAGTTTGGGGGTTTCTCCCCCTAGAGTTCTTTAAAAATATGAATTCAAATTGTGCATTTTACTGCACTTACTGTAAAACATTGGGTTAAAAGCAACACAGTTTGCAATCAGTTTTGACAATTTTTAAATGCATTTTCATGATGCCATTGCCCATAAACCAGTCTATAAAACATTTTCATGCAGGGTGTGCTCATACCTGTCCATGCAGGCTGCACGATATATGGCAGCATTACTATATATAGACTGCTGGCCAGTAAACATTGTGATTGCACAGAAATAAAGTACCTGACTGGTCATACCAACATAGGACAGTTTACCACATCACACGTATGTTTGTTGAATGTTGTGGCTGTCTGGACCCTGGAGGATACATGGGTCTGTATACTGCTGCGGGACCTAGGACATAGGCATCAAATGCTGGTACCTTGTATGGTAGGATCTAGGCAGAATACTGGTATGGGGTGCACCGGAATGATACTGCATGGGAGGCCTGCTTTGACAATCTCATGTCATGTGCCTCACTTTCACACATGACCAACAAGGTCCACAGAATCGTGGTATTAGTCCTCCAATCCCCCATCGTCCTTATCTCTGGAGGTTACCTCTTGCTCCCTCGACCCTTCCCATATCCCCTCTGCCATTCCCTGAGGCTGCTGCCCATCCTTGTGGTGGTTCTTGTTCCTGTCACCCATCTGTGCAACTAATAACTACTGCACGTGCCATGCTCACTTTTGCTATCTTCTTCTGTACCAACTTTGATTCCGCTTGCTGCACTTGTTCTTCTTTCTCCCTTTCTTTCTCATGCTACCAATTACAATATTGCACTATATGCCCTTGTATCTCAGCCCATCCTTTCACTTCGATGCACACTATTATGTCCAAGTCTGCATGTGCCTCTACTAGAAGACCTCTGCATAACATATGATAGAATACTGGTATACTTCTATCCCAGGCTTCTCCTGTCTCTTCTCACCACATCTCCTAAATTGAATGGATGTACAGTGCACGGTCTAGGCCTCTGTATGCACCCAGGAGACTAGGCCTTGGCCACAACCACCGCAATGCAGCCATGCATGGGTACAGTGTGATACTGGCATGTGGATTGCACAAATATGTATATAGAGTGCATTTTATTTTATTTTGCTCATTTGGGTAAGTTATTATAACCATATGTTGCTCCATCGCACACCCTTTTAAATATGCATCTCTCCTAGGGTAGTCACCTTTACAGATTGGTTGTGGAGGACATTTTAGACTTGCTAGAGCACCAGAGGGGATCTGAAATGCATGCACTTCCATATGCTGTACTTCATTGCCCTTGTTGCCCATTACAAAGTGACATGCCATCATTTGCATTTGCAATGGTTTTCTCCTGAACACACCCTTTCCTTAGTGAGTGCAGTAAGATATTGCGACATGAAAGGATTTCCTTAGCGTCACACATTTACAATATGGACAATGTAGGCAGCTACTCACATATACTTGATTCTCGGGTAGCTCCACAGGTGACTACCTTCTGTGGTGAGTGCAGACAGACTCCATTGGGGATGGGGAGCGGATTGCAAATGATATGAGGATATTTGCATTCAGTGCACTATGCTGTGTCTCAGAGGCGTTGCTAGGGGGGGCTAAAAGGGCTATAGCCCAGGGTCTTTTGGTTGTAGCCCCGGATAGAAGCTCAGGGGCTACAACCAAAAGGATATAGCTAGCCCTGAATCCCACTAGCCCTATATTAGCTTAGCCCCTGATCTTTTCCAGACCTAGCAACACCCCTGCTGTGTCGTGTGTGCCAAGCCCCTAGTGCCTTGTGTGCATGGCTGGAGGCCTTGGACTGAAGAGGCTGGCCACTGGTTGCAAGTAGGTTCCACACTGTTGACTTGTGTGTGTGGGTTGTGCGCAGTGTACACAATGTTGGTTGCATGGGTGTGGTGATTCTTAGCACGTCCTACAGCTTTCTGTCCATGCCTGGAGGTGATGGAGTCAATAGTCCTGCAGAGTGTCCACTGGGTGAAGTGTTGCAGTACTGTGTGTATAGAAATGGATAGGGTTCTAGTGGATGGTTTATGTGTTTGAGTTGTGTCTTATGACCATATGACTGAGAGCTTTACTGTATTATGATGTATTGTTTGTCAGTACTTAATACAGTCTTGGGTGCAGGGCCAATGCTCTGAAGATGTTGTGCTTTACTTAGAAGAAGTATAATAGTATGTGAACAGAAGTGTGTAGGGGTGTCGGAAGCTGTGGTATGTTTGCAGGTTCTGGTAACTGGATAGATGTTTGTATGCATGTGTGTATTATATTGCTGAGGTTTGGTTGGGGGGCTGGTGGCTGTGTTACATTTGTGGGTTGTGGTAACTGGCCAGAAGTTTGCATGCATGGCTGCATTACGATGGGGTGGTTGTGGCCAAGGCCTGGCCACTTAAGTGCATGGCCGAAGGCCGTAGATCTATGCATGGACCAAAGAGGCTAGGCCTTGGCCACACCCACCCCAACGTAATGCAGCCATGCATGCCAACACTGTGATACTGCTATATCAATTCTACAAATATGTTTATGGAGTGCATATTTCTTCCCTTTGCTTGTTTGGGTAAGTTGTTATAACCATACGTTGCTGCATCGTACACACGTTCAAATATGCATCTAGCCTATGGGTAGTCACCATTACAGAATGGTTGTGCAGGACATTTTAGACTTGGTAGAGCACCAGAGCTAACCTGTAAGGCGTGGACTTGCATATGGTGTACTTCATTGTACTTGTTGCCCTTTACTGAGTGGCATGCCACCATTTACTTTTGGTATGGTTTAGCCCTGATCACACCCTTTGCTTTGGGAGTGAAGCAAGATATTGCGTCATGACACAAGTTCTTTAGCATCAAACATTTAAAATGTGGATAATGTACAGAGCTACCCACATATATGTGAAGATGTACTTCACATATATGTGTACAACATTGTTGCCTTGGGAAAGGAAACATATCCCATTGCAAGAAAAGGAGCACTTCACTATGACATAACCGTGCACTATATAATTGGTCATAGACATATGTCCTGCCAAATCAGTATGCTGTTATTCTTTTCTCCCCTATCCAGCACGGAAGGTACAGTAGTACTAGAAACACATGCATAGCAGAGCACCAACGCTGTAACGAATTATATGCCGGACACGTTTGCCACGAGCCTCTACACCCGTCCCTCAGCTGGTCGGGTCCACCGAGGTATTTCCTAGAACTGCTTTCCATTCTGTATTGACTCCTTGACGCTATTTTTAAATATTTTTAATCGAGGCGTTGTATGTTTATTAGATGTGTTTCTCGATTTAGGGGAATTTTTCAAATTACATCACTACGATGCCCTGAGCCCTACACCAGACACTGCAGTGCCGTAAACTTCACATCACTACCTTTCCCTCAATCACTAAGTTGGGTACTTCAGAAGTAAGGTATGAGGGTTGATGAATAATGGCTTTAGTATGTTTCCTGACACCCTGTTTTTTAGGAGCTGCCTGCCACATTTTCTCTGTATCGCATATTAAATACCCAGAACTATTAACAAGATCAATCTCTAAGATGATCAACATTAAATTAATGGCGATTTGACATTTATTTTTAGATCGCTCCCGTGATTCATCTGGATGACTATAAATTAGATGTAGTTTGCGACAGATCTGCCAACAAGGGAGTCATTGATTTACTTTTCTCTTTCGATCACACTCGAGCCAGTGCTAATAAGTAAGGTTTTTAATTTTCTTATGTGTCACACTATGTTATGTCAGCCGTGTCTGTCTTTTTTGTAAATAATGTGTTTTAGACAAGTTTGTTGTGCTATACCACTCTCGGTGCAATATTGTGGGTTTGTTTAAATAACAGAACAGACTGCCAGGATGAGAACATTTTAGTGTTGAGGTTGTTATATAAATTATACTGTTTCTCCATTTGCAGCTATGCGTTTTGACTGCTCGTGGTAACTATATATGTATATACATCTTTTTAGATCTATGATGTCAGCATCAAACCACCCATAAGGTCTACTGTGAAGAAATTTCCTGTCCTGAAGATGGCCACTACATTTACCCTTGCATGGACACTTGAGAAAATGTCCAATCCAACTACTGGCCGAAACATGTCGACACCCCTTATCTCACTATAAATGTCTAAAGTTAGGCGTTTTCTAAAATCATTTATCAGGATTATAGGGTGCATTAATTTTCCCTTCCTGTTTTCTTGTTTGTTCCTCTGTAGCCTTGCCTTGTGTGTTTGATACAAAGACTGTGTATTTGTGTCTTTTTACCTTCAGATGTATAAAATTGTCTTTTTAATCTCTCTTTTCTACTTATAATTAAAATTTGATCTCAATTACGCCAATGCGTCCGGCCATTTGTATCTGCTGACTGTTTATATCAATGTTGTTGTGTAGACTCCTGTGTGTGTGACCATAAGTATTCCAACCTTCCTCTAGGATCGTAGTAGTGAGGGGTAATCAATTCTCTAGTGCCAGTTTCTGGCACGCCTTGTTTTTCTCTCTTTACCCATCCCTTTTTGAGAATTGTTCCCCCGTTAACAAAAAACATTTTGGGATTTGGCCTGGTTTCTTAGTACACAGATAACATACATAAAATGTACATTTACAGCCCGTATGGACTATGTATATGTGCAGTGTCTTATGAAGCAACGGTGTACGATGGCATACTGTGTGTGCGATGGCTCCGCATACGTGGGTGGCAGGGCCATTTTACGCAGTTTGGTGTCTTGCAGCATGAAGATATTTGGGGCTCTCATTAATCAAACAAGAGGAATTACTTAAAACCTTCTTCAAACATTGTAAGGGGGTATGGTTTTCAAATTGTGTCTCCAGTACACATTAAAAAAGAGAAGCAGAAGTTGGAAATTTTAACGAGTACTGTACACTTTCCAATATTGCTGACGAGTGTTGCACCATGTGCTGCACTCTATTCTGTGTGTACATACCAACAAAGATGACCTAATTCCCTAAACGGTGCCAGTGGCATGCGAGGAGGCAAATATTACAGCACATAGGACAGTTACGTAAGACATATGGATGCATTTTTCTTTTTGGGTTGTTGTGATTGTGTAGAATATTGGGTAGGTTACTGTACTATAGAGCATTGAATGTGTCCACTTATTACAGGCTTATGTGAAGAGGGTATTCCGCAAAGCGGTTGTCCATTGTGTGGAAGTAATGTCATACAATGTGAACTGAAATAGCTAAGGGATAGGTCGCTGTGTTATGTGTTGGGTTTGTGGAAAGTGGATTGATGTTTCTATGCATGATTGTACTGTGCTGCAGTAGTTGTGGCCAGGGTCTACAATATTGAGTGTATGGCAGGAGCCTGTACACTGCATGGTGTGTAGTGAAGTGTGTAGGGCGTGGGCACAAGCAGCATAGTGCAATAGAGCTGTACATTGAACATTGTGGCATTGGTATGTGGATTGCAGAAATATGTGGACACATTACACTTTGAAGATTATAAAGAAGTATGATACCAATAATTTCATACTTACTGTTTCTATTGTGGAGGGCCTACTTTGTTTTTTGGGTATGGGAATTGAAATAGTAGTAATCGTTGTTTCATCATCTGAGGAAAAAGAGAACATAACATGTTAGAGAAGGTATTTCGTTACTTTGCAGTTCATTACATTGCAGCTATTTTTATACTTTGTGGACCCTCATAATTAGTACTTCATAAGTACTATGCTTTAAACAAGTGTACTGAACAATTTGTGCAGTTCCTGTGTTTCTTCGCATAATCATTGGGTTTGGGAACAAAACCATGCTGGATAAAAAACGTCCAAATTTATTTGCTGTTACGTTGCACAGTCAGTTACAGTACCGTTTGCATCAATTATAGTAATGTTTAAGGTGTACTATTGTAGTAGGAAGAATTGCAATGGTGCTCGATTTCTGTCTTGTACGTATTGGTAGTATGGTTGCAGTTATATAGCAGTTGGTGTAGTCTAACTGTTTACTTGCTTCCTTTTTTAGCACGGTTTCTTTATGTGTTTCGTTGCTGCTGATGTTTTGCAAGTATTTTGCCATTGCACTGTGCTACTGCAGAATTGGGAGGGCAGTTACGCACCTGTTGGCGTACTGTAACTGTTCATACTTTGGAAGTGTTTGAGGATATGTTTGTAGCACAGGGGTTGCTGAGGTTGAGTTGGGCTGTTTCAATGCTGCAAGTAATATTGCAGTATTCTGGTTGCAGTTAGATACCAGGAGGCATATTCTAACTGTTTACAGTGTTCCATTTGTATAGGGTACATTTGGAAGCTTGTGCATTGCTGTTGGTTGTTTCACATCTTTCCATATTCTGAAGTGGTGGTGCACCATTAAGGGTTTACGTACTGATATTTGCATATGTATTGAATTTGTATGGGCATTGTTAGAAAGTTGGTGACTCATTTGCGTACTTGGTGGTTTCAGAGGTTACTGAGGATAGTTTTGAACCCTCATACTTAGTACATTTTCTTTTACTTATCATGTAGGAAACATTATTAGAGCCATTTTTGTACACATATTGTTTCTCTGAGTGTAATCATTGGGTTCATTGGGGAAAAAAATTGTCGAACAGACACCCTGAGGCCTTTGTTGGATAATTACTGTATGATACGTTGTTCCATTTCCACAGTGTAAAAAGTAATTCATTTTGTGCAATTATGTAGGTACTGGTGGGTGCTGGGGAGAAGGGTATTCTAACTTTGTACATCAATGAGTACATTTTGGCTTCAAGAATAATAAGTAGGCATTTGCAAGATTTGCAGGCAGTCTCTGCTTTGGAATAATGGAAGTATCATTGCATTCCCACCATGACCCTTGCTTTCTAATGTATGCAGTATAGTGGCCTGCACTGGTTGTGTCGCCTGTGTGGTAGTTTATGCCTATTGTTGTGAAGGTATTCTTGCCAAGTGATACCTGCCCATGTGTGAAGGTAGTAAGTTTTGCAGTTATTTTTGGTTCCATCTGCATTGTATCTTAAAAGCATTAATATTACATTTTGAATATGTAATTGTATATGTAACATCGAACGGTTATCCGAATTGCAAGATGCACACAATATGCTATGGTTTGCATTTTGCACCAGTTGCTGAAATGAAATGGATTCAGAGTTAGGTATTGATACATAGACAACGCGCTCGTTAGGGACTTCTTCCTGAATTACATGGTTGCAGAGAGTGCATCTATGTTACAACATAATTAATGGGTATGTGTTTGGTGTCCAGTATTTGTAATAAGTGTATTAGAAATTCTGGTGGATCTTCTTGTCTGTTTAACGTGAATTTCACCATTCCAGCAGAGTAGTCCAATTCCTGCCTTATTCGTGAGAGACTGTAAGTGTTGTCAGGATTATTTGCTGCATTTATATGAAGGATTAGCATTTGTAAACACAACTGGTCTGAGCCATTTAAATAAATGTTTTCAACAATTGCTGGCATTTGGAATAGAACATTCATTGCTACATTTTCATAGCAATTTACACCAGTTGTTTTGGAAAATTTGAATGGACCAAATAGTTCTGTGTTTGAGTACTTTGATGGAAGTGCACATGGTTACTTTGAAGAGGTAGTTTTCTTTGTGTGTGGAGTTGGGTATGTGTTGCCCTTTTCAATATATTTTCCTGTGTTTTTGGTAGTTGATGCAGTATGAGCTGATTTTAATTTCTTTGGTGGTACTGCTGGGAAATCATTTAGAACTTCTGGTTTCATGAGTTTTCTTTTAAAACCTTTGTGTTTTTGAGAACAGGGTACATTGTGAGATGGTGTTTGTAGATTGCATGTAGTCTATTGTACTCGATGATGCAAGGAATGTCAGCGCTGACTGGACTTTCATCAAAATTAACTAGATATAGTCCTTCAAGTTTAGGTAGGCGTGACAGTGCTAGTTAACTCATGCCTTCCTTAAAGACTGTGCTGCCAATATCAATTAATGCTTGATCTAAGGTTAGACTTTATGATTTATGAATAGTCACTGCATAAGCTAGCGACAGAGAAAACTGTTCTCTGCGTACATCCATGTCTTTGAAAAGAAGGTATGGAGCTATTTAGCATCCTATCCTTTTAACTTCTGAAAGTTTGTCAAACTGGATGTTTACAAACTGAACGCTGTTGTCCCGTGGGTATGTCTGGAAGTCAACAACTGTACCAAGTGCTCCATTAACTAAACCTTGCTCTACGTCAAAGTTACGCTTTAGAATTACTCTACAGTTAATATGTAATGTTTTTCTAAGGTATTTAGTTATGCTATGGCTTATTGATACATAGGTATTGTCATACTGTGTACATCCAGTTTGTCTGTGGACTGAATTTCCACTAGTGGTTGCATTTCTTTTTTCAGCATGGTTGCATTGAATTGTGCACAGCTTGCTAGAGTTGGCATTAAGGACATTCAGTTGACATTTTTGTGTGCTAATTGTTCCATGACATCAGTAGCACATGTGTTATGCCTGTACAGCTCATGGATGCATCTGGTATTTAGGGTACACTGTGCTTCCTTTGATAGTACACCAATCTGCATGTCTTTTTAAATGTTGGCGTAGGTGAGGTCTGCAGATTGACGCATGTTTTGAGCTAGTTCTCTGTATTGGATATGTCGAGATGTACATTGCCGTTGCTTCCAAGACTTTTACGGCACAATTTGTGTCCTAAGGGTTTGAAGATAGGTTCACCTTTCACTGGTGTTAATTGAAAGAGATCTCTGAAAATAATGACATGTTTTTCTCCAAAGAGTTCTTCATAGTCTGTTTTGATGACCTCTTGCAATCTGAGGTGAGTCAAAGCTAACATTAGATTTGAAACCATGCTCACTTCATCTATTAGGAGCATTTACGTTTGTTTCAAAACTCTGTGTAACTCCATAGCGACTTCTGCTGAAAGTTTGTAGTACTCTAATTTGTTTTGGTGTTCTACTAGAAGGAGTAGTAATCGGTGTAAAATGACCCCACCTGCTTAACCTGTGGGGGCAGTTACAACAGCTGAAAAGTTGTTGTTTGTTAATTGTTGGAGGAATTTACTGTTAATTTTTATTAAGAATGTTTTCGCCGAACCATCTTCACCACTTACATACAGCAGTACAGGTTTGTCATTTTCACAGGTACGAGTTTTACTTTTTTGCTGTATACCATGTTCTAATTATTTACTTACATCTAGAAAAATGATACGCTGCTCATTGTTTAGGTGGGACTTTAGTACAGCAAACACTTCTGCAGATTGCTCATACTGACATGGTGGTCTTTACTTCCGTCATGGATAATTCTGCCTCATTTGCTATTAATGGCTGTCCAAGTGGTTCTTGGCTTCCTGTCACAGAAGGTTCACTGCTCTCAGGAGTGTCTACATTTAGTTGTGCTTGAAGTTCTTCTTTTTGTTGGCGTTCATTGTCCAATATTGTTTTGTACCGTATAAAGTTTATATCTGTTATGGTACTTTCACTTGCAATCTTCTTCTTTTCTTTTCTCCATGGATTGAAAAGTTGCAGTAGAGCCATGTAGTACAGTTCTTTGTGTTGAGAAGTTTTTAATGACAATTTCATATGATTAATCAGGCTGCGTTTGGTAAGCTTCACCAGGCTGCCTTCACAACTTTCGACTCTGTTTCTACCTTTTTTCTCATCTGGTTTAATGTTATTTTTTTATGAGAAGTTTTGGGCTATCTGGTACAGGCACATGGTTTCTACAGGAAAACTCCTGTTTGGGTAGTATCCAACAGGTCCTTTTTCAAAATGTCCTGGCTGTTGGGAATATTTTTGGCTATTGTTTCTATGTCTTCGCACGATTTCAGAACTCTTTTTCTGGATGTAACAGAACCGAGACTTAGCCGCACTATGTTTTCAGATTTCCCATATAAGACGGTGCTGTTTAAATGGTCTGCGGCTTCGTAGCAGCCACATTCTCTGTGGCACAGCATTTTTATGCCAAAGCTGTACAATTTCTGTGACAGTGTTTTGTCAGATGATTTGTCATCCAAGAGATCTTTTAGTTCTGTTTTCTCTGCTTTAGTTAAGTAGGCTGTGACATATTGTGCAACTGAAGTGGAATTGTCTGCTATGTACTGTACATCTATATTTGCATTCCATAAGAGGGAAATTATTGCATTGTAATCATTGATGTACTTTGATGCTTCGGTTCTTTTTATGCAGTATGTGTTCTTAGGAGTTTTCCCTTTCACACTGTGTCGAACCGAAGACACAAAGCTGTTTGCTTGCCCTGTTGCTGAAACTGGTCTATGGAAACCAAAGGCATTTGGTGTAGTATTTGCCTTTGTTTTTAAATTTGCACTGACAATACTTGCCACACTTGTGTCTAGCAAACTGCAAAATTTGCTTTCTGAAGGGATTTTGCAAGTGACATATTTGTGTATGAAATGCAAAACAGTTGCATCAGTGTCCTCACCAAATTTTGGAGCATTTTTAATCCACAAAAGCATGTGGATGTGTGGTGCTCCTCTGGCTTGATATTCTTTTCGACAAAAGAAGCGTTTCACTACTCCGAGGGGAGGAAGTGCTTTATTGCAAATCAAGTGCAGCATGGCAACGAAACCATGATGGAAGTACCTTGAAACATTTAAAGGATCATCAGAGCACAGTTCTCCTGGTGTTTTCATGCCTACACCTATTTTGTTTTTGTTTGCTTTGCGTAGGAAAGTGTGCAAGAAAGTCTGCACAACTTAAAGTGACAAACCATGTGGGTCGGCCAAGGTTGCACAGCATACACCGTACATCAGCGTGCCATCAGAACCAGTACTCTTTCGTACCATGCATGTTTGCCAAGAGATTTGTAATACTTGACTGTAAAACTTCAATCTTGTCTTGCACCTTTTGAAGTAGTTGTATAGCAGAAATGTTTTGAACATGGGAACCTGTTTTCAATGTGTGTGCAACTCCATAACATATCATTGTTAGTTCATTTTCATAGAGAAGGTCAAATGTGTATAGCACATTTTGTCTAAATCTTGGGTCTTCAGAATACATTTGTAAAGAGCGGTATTCTGATGCTGTTATTTGTGTGCATCTTTCATCGTACCTTCCACCTTTTCCAGTCGGGAAGAGTAGAGGAAAGGCTTGTGCTTCTACACTTCTTTCCCATATACTGACGCTCCTTTGGCTTGAAGCATTTGATATGTTTCTAGTGCATCATCTATGGTGTCTCCGGAGTGCAGTGGGTGAGTTGTATAGTGATTTAAAATATTGGAGGCTGCAGTAGGATCTAGAAGTTAAAATTGCCCTGTTGTTGAGGATTCTTGAATTATTTTGGTGGTTTCTCTCAGGTTTTCTTCAATGTTTATTTCTTTGTAGTATTTATTGTTCTCTTCAAGGTATTGCAAGGCTTTCCTAACTTTGTTTAAGTCCACTTGTTGCTGCCAATTCTTTGGTCTTTTTTAGATACACCATTCACCAGGATAATCAAAGATTGTCAAAGATTATTCTATTGGCCTTTGCACTCGTAGAGTGTCTGCATTTTCTTTGAGATGTAATGGTAAATAAACTACTTTTCCAAAAATGCAGTTTTTAGTTGAAGTCATATTATTGCTTGAAATGGGTGCACTGTTTGGATTATAATGCTCTCATACAAATGAGGCTGCTGGAGTGCGTTTGGCAGTCGAAATACTTCCAAATTATTAATGATAGCCCATGAAGGCATTTGGTTATTGTCAAGTTATTGCAGTCCAGTATGTGCAAAGTATGGAGGTGTTAGTAATTTCATATTTGTTTTCAACTATAAGGTACAGAGCTAATTGAAACCATTGGGATTCCTCATTGTCTTCTATTTTGTGCATTATATCTATAGTTGTGGTGCTATTTCTATAGAAAGCTCTGCGACAACACACACATGCTTGGTTTGGCACGTCAGCAGATGTGCTTTTGAACTTTTGTATTTCTTTTTTGTATGTGTGACATAGGAAGTTGAAATCTGCAAAGTTGTCACTACTGTTGTCTGAGAGTGCTGGAGTTTGCAAGTGCTCTTCAGTTCCAAAATGTTTCCTTTGGATGTGCTCTATTTCTTCGAACAGTTGTTTGTCTGTACCATGTAGGAGAATATAATTTAAATGTTACAGTGCTAAAGCTGGACTTTTTGCATAGTACAGATTGTAAACAAGATTTCTTACAGTAGAATGGTATGTTGCTAACATTTTGATATGGTGGAAGGTGCTTTTGCAAGTAGGTCCAGAAATACAGGCTAAGGAATGTCCTTGCACTCCTGTGTATTTGCACACTGGACAGGAGTCCATAGTTTGTAGAATTTTCATTTTCCTTTTTCTTTGGCTTTCACATAATGATTGAGGAACTACTGCAAATATTTGATAGTGTTGGTGAATGTTACACATTGATTTCCAAGTCCATTTGTAGGTGAGGTATATTGGTTCGGTGGGATGGAGAGTGGCATCGAATTTTGATGGGGATATTTGTGAAAGCAGTGTTTCTTTTCCCATTATGGTATTGTGTACCATTGCATACCCACGTCCATTGCTATGTATGGCAATTTGGTTTGTTTGCTCTTGTTTGTATGATTCTTTATTGAAGTATGGCTCTGTGGTGGTGGTGTGACTCCACTGACCTGTACAGATGTTGCCAAAGGTATCTATGCTGATATTGCATTTGTTTCTAAAGTAGTGGTTGTAGTTTATCAATTAATTTTGTTAGTGGTTTCATTCTGAGCGTGATTTCTCCCCTCTATTTATAAGGTTCTGAAGGACTCTGTGGTGGAACATATTTAGCAACATTATTTTTTGGAATGCTTCCTTGTGGTTACATTACCATTTGTATGTGCTCTGTTAGCAGTAGTGCAAGTTGCACTCTTTTAAGTGCTTTTCTTTTCATTGCCATATTTTGACAGACGGATTACAGTGTCCTTAGTGGTAGGTGCTTCCCTTTTTTTGTTAATGACTGGATTAGCTCTTCTCTTTGAACTTTCTGTACGATTTCTGCTAGGGGTGCATGGCTACTTTCTATGCTTTTAGGTTGGGCTGATCTATTTGTGTGTTGTTTTCTACAGAGTTGCTGTTTGGTAGGCAGTCTGCAGTAGCTGTTGGAGAAAAAAGAAAAGTGTGGGTGTGCAGATTTTGAAATGTATATGTGTGCAATGTGCATGCCTGGTTGAATATGAGGGTAGGCATAAAAATGGAAGTGTGTCACTGTGTACAGGGCTCTAACTTCTGGTTAGCACATACCGGTGGGGTGACGCAATTCTGTATCTTACAATACAAGAACACTGCACTCTCTCAGTAACACGTAAAACACTACAATGGTATTGTACTTACTTTGTTGGTTGGTGAGAGTAGGTTTATTCTAAGTTGTATTTTCAAGTTCACTCACCAGTAGCTTACAGGACAGAGGTGGTTACTGCAACTGTATAAGAAGATTGTAAGAAAATATGTTTGTTAATGGCATAGCGATTGCATTTGGAGAATACATTTAGTAAAAGTGTAGGAGGATGTCTTGGCAGGAAGAGTTAGTGTGTGTGTAAAAATTGATGCGTAGTCTATGAATGTGGGTTGGGAACATCAGTATGTTTGGTAAGGGGGTAAGTGAGTTATTTGGAAGTGTGCTGTATGATGTGCTCTTTGTGAGTGTGTGTTTTGATGTAGGACTATTTACTTTGAAAATTGATTACTCCTCATTGTAGAAGGGTGAGAAACACGTTCGGAAAGATGTACAGATTTCAAAGGAGATTCTTTTTGTGTGTGCAATTACATTTACTTTTCTACATATATTTGCTTGCTACATGAGTGGAGCAATTGTTTCAGTTCTTTCATTTATTTATGCACATTTATGAATGGTACTGTTGTCTATGCACACATACATTTTTTAGTTTTTTAAGTAATGTCGCAATCTATGAAGTGTGCAAGGTAAGTGGCAGGCAACCTGTTATGCATGCAATGTATGGACTTGGCTTAGTTTGGTAGGATACATTCACTGATCCTTTTCTGCGCGATTTTTATGAATTTCATAGGAGGTGCATTAATGGGGGGAAATATTGTAAAATTGACTGAAAGAAAGAAGAGAGTAACCGTTTGGATATTACAATGGCTGCTATGGGTAAATGGGATCTTTGCAAGCATATACCACTGCAGGTGGCATTTGATGGTAGGTGATGGGATAAATGACAGTATGCTTTTCGAGTACGTTATGGAGGTTCATTAGCAGGTACCCTTTTGCGATGCACTTATAACACAGCTGCAAATGTACTGTACAAAAAGTATTGATACCTGGAGATTGTGGTGATGGGTGGCTATGTGGATGAATCTGGATGCAGAAATCGTAGATAGTTTTACAGTACTTTCCAGTGGAGGTGCTTTTGATTCAAAGGACACTTGTACTCTGAGTGTTTAACGGTTAGTATGGAGTGTTCAACAGAGATTATAGTGTTTGATGCAGAGGTCTTGGATGTGATTGGTGGATGCGTGTGTGACTGTTTAACAGTAGCCAATGAAGGAGTGCTGGAAAAAGAGTACTGGAAAGGGAAGAAGGACTGCTCCTGCTTTACTGGGGCACAGACCTTGTGGTATTTGGGGAAGCGCACATGCTACATGCTTTCCTCCTTACTATGGTAGGCATGGAAATGGGACTGCAGATTACCAATCAGGTGTTGAGGGTGTGCTTAACAGGAAGGGGTGGTCATACTTTTTTTAATTACTGTGTACCGTGATTTTGAAAGAGATGCAGAGAGTGAGAGTGCTCATCGTCAGTGATTCGTTTGTGGGTGACCTGCACACATATGCCCAGGGTAGCAGCTTTGATGAAAATCGTGGTGTGGAAGGAGTGCACGCTTTGTGGCGCATTGTTGCTCTAATGAGTTTGCAAGCTGTCATTGAAGAGGGCAGCGATGTGGCCACTCTTGGAGTACTGTTGACACACTAGTTCTGCATTGTGGAGCACTGCATGTGGCTTTTCACACTGCTGCAAGTTTGCTCAGTGAACTGAAGGAGGTGTTGAAAGCAGTGATGCAATATTCCCCACTGCAACAGTGATTTTATCATGCATACCACCAAGACTAGTGTGGAACAATCCCAATGTACTTTCTTCCGAGGTAGAAAAGGAAAGGTGTCTTGTAAATGGTGGCATGTCTGCTTTTCTGTTCGATGCTGGGATTTTCTTTTGTGCCCATGAGAACCTTAGTGCTTCTAATGTGAGGTTCTTCAATGGAGCTGATTTTTTGTCCCACATTGAAAATGCTCTTGTGTTTCAGATTCTAAAAGATATTTTGTAGAAGCTCATGTAATAATGTAAAGAGGAGAAGACAAGAAGAATCCCCAACAAAAAAGGTGTTTGTTTACAAGAAGCTTTACAAAAAAAAAACCTTTCACAGCTACCAACAAAGAGGGGATCCTCTATCCTGCTTGAAATGTGTTTCCACACCCACGCGCCAAGGACAATATGTTTGTGGACACAGTAGCATTTGGGGGTGCGCAAGTGCCACATGCTGGTCTTTTGAGGGTGGCTGGCATGGAAATGGCACATTGCAGGCATGGAATTTTCTCGCATTGCCCAGAAACAGATGTGGCTGTGTTCTTCCTCATTTGGGCCAGAAATGGAGAAAGCGCAGTACAATATGAACACGACAGTTTGCGCCTTTTTGCGAGACGTTGGCATGTTCTCCTTCCACAATGAAAACATTACATTTCGTAGTACCGACATTTTTCTTACAGATGGAGTCCATCTTACTCATGCTGGCAAAGCACTGTTTATGTGTAATATCCAGAATGCAGTGAAGTGCTTCTTGCAAGTCTAGAAAGCATTTCCCCAGTGGGTGTTCACTACTTCAAACCTTCCAAACACAAACAGCACAAAAAGGCTCTTTTCAGAGCCACTACTTCCTTTTCGGAATGCGTGCAATGTTTGAGATGGAGCCACGCCTCTAATTTTTAACTGTGCTGTCCATGGAGCTTATAGGCTCCGGGACGGCCTGCATCCTTTCATTGGAATTCTATTTTTGAACTGTGAAAGGTGGCTCTGAAAAGAGCCTTTATTTCCCCCTTTCTAGTTATTTTGCATTTTTCCTATTCTTCTAACACACAACACAGAAGGAAAGGAAGGGAAGGGAGGTTAGGGAAAGGGCACCAACCACAGGGATAAGAAAGGGCAAGTGGAAAGAGGAAGAAGTTGGGCGGCCGTTACTTAGGTAGGGGGCACTTCTTCTCATGCTCCTGGACCAAAGCCTGGAAAGCACTTCAAAGTTGCTCTCCCCTGCAGAGTACCGTGTCGCAGTACATGCACAATACAGTGACCTTCGAAAGGTATGGGTCTGCTGCAGTGCATATGGCAAGGCTGGTTTAGGGATCTGCTGCCCCAGTGGAGTGTGTCTAATGGTGGCAGGAGCAAATGGGGAGGATGCTGTAGAGGAAATGAACCTACAGCCTTGTTCGAAGGGGACAACCCTCCAAGCTGCTGCCTTGTGGTTTGACTTGAGGTACCGCCACATGGAGGTAGTGCAGTAGCTGTACAAGCCAGGTTTTCCGCAACTGAGAACTATGTTGCATTCAGTGCATTTCATCTGGTTAGCACGAGATGTGGGCACATCTCCTACGGTGGAAAATAGTTTCCACACCCACGACTCACACCGCTGCAGGCAATGGGAAATTGCTCTACTTTATGCTGGTTCTCCTCTTGATCTCTATCTACATTACCATGCCTGTTCCCTTGCCCAGGCCTTTCGGAAGGAAGTGGTAGTGGTGGTGGTGAGAGTGTGGGTGCTGCTGAGTTAGAGGCAGTAGCAGCAGCAATGGTTGCCATTAGTTGGAAAGGTAATATAGCAGAACATAATTGGCCACAAAGCAAAATTTCAGCACAAAGCTATGTGCACCGCTGCTCTGTTCTGGAAAGCCAAACACAGAATGCAGAGCAGCTCTGGAGTGTGGCCTTTTATAGGACTGGTGTGGAGCACTTGCAACCGGAAAGGGGCCCTAAATGTTTCCCAAAAATAGTTAGATGTGCAGAGTGT
Organism: Ambystoma mexicanum; assembly: GCF_040938575.1. Classification (NCBI taxonomy): domain Eukaryota; kingdom Metazoa; phylum Chordata; class Amphibia; order Caudata; family Ambystomatidae; genus Ambystoma; species Ambystoma mexicanum. The sequence continues at coordinate 1,048,666,122 of NC_090924.1, forward strand.
AGGACCTCTGTAAGGGTGCACTTTCACAGTAAGACAGCATACCTTTCAGAAATAGTACTTTTTCGATGCCCAGGGTCCCGGATCATGTCAGGGAAAGAAAGGCCCACGCGCAGCTTTGGTGTGGTGCCATGGTGATCTCGCAAATTTTCTCGATTGGGACAGGTGTCCGCAGGACGCATATTGGCCGGAATACTTTGTGCGCAAGTGCATAGGTGTCCTATGGACACCATTGGGGTCCCTGATCTAATTAAAAGTGAGACACAAGTGTCCCGAACATTTTTGAACAAGCTCAGTGTTGGTAAGGTACAGCAGGTGGGATGTTCAGGTGCACAGCTACCCGCAGGACGTGGGTGGGCGCCTCAAACTACTAAAAGTACATCACACGTTTCTTTGCATATCTTGGACAGGAGCAGTGTTACCAGGGCACAGAGGAAGAGATACGCATGCAGATAGTTGCGTGATGGATAAACGTGCGCTCATACAACTAATTGCAGGTGGTTCACAAGATGCGGACATACGGCACTTAATGGCATCCTATGGATGCCTCCATTGTGATTGCGGATAGGCCGGGAAGGTGCGGTGTCCCCACCAGTACTGTGCCCCGCAGAGTCATAACGGGATTTTAAAAACAAAGGAAAAGCCACAAATACACTCAGCAACAATTTATATATCAGCCTTTATTTTCACACATTCATAGATACTATTAGGAAAGGGAAGAGGCACCAGAAATGCATACATAAACAGGGGAAGTTGGTCGTGAGGTGAGGAAGGGATTGAGGTCTCATCGAAACTTCTCTGATGACACAGAATTTGGGGCGATGGCGGGCTGGGAAATGGGGAAGGGGTACACGTGCACGTGGGGCAGTGGTATTTTATTTACTCCATAACATGTGGCCTTGTACAAAATCTTTCAAGGCGGCAAAATTGTTCAACAATTCCTCCATTTTGGCATCCAGGCTGTCCATTTTGCTATTAACAGTGTTTCCTTCAGTTCCTGTGGCCGTATGGTGTTGTGGAAGAGGTGCCGCTTGTGGTGCATTCCTTTCATTTCCAGTATGGTCTGTTAAAGTAAATCAAAATGTGTTAGGTGTACATGAAGCAATATATAGTCATTGTTTTACTTTTCACACTGCAGTGCCTACCACTGAGGTTACTATCATCACTCATTTCATCATGAGGGAAATTCTCGTATAGCCATTCTAGGGTGCTTGCCATTGCTGCGTACACAAAAAAACATTATGCTTTTGTTCTATTGTACACTGCACGACCTTTGCAATTATAAGACACACTTTGGTGTACTTATCACGTTGTGGTGACGTTCTGCTCTCAGTATTTTGCAGTCCTTACTCTGCCACTTCATTCTTCATTGTTATGTAAAGCAGCAGCGCGGTAAGATTGTTGAAGGTAGACATTACTTCTCTTGTTGGTGCATTCCATTATGCTGCATACCCTATGCCTTTGCTCTGTTTGTTTCAAAAGTACAGAGTTTGCAAAACGACTCTATTTTCCCTTCCAATTCACGTACATGGTGCTGTTTGTATATGTTCCTTGTCTTTGCTGCATGGTACCACTATGTAAGAGAACCCCTGTCTTTCTCAGCAGGTTGGATGCCACCCGATGTCCGCGAACAAACGCATAGTCCGCGACCACTGTGCATATTAACATGGAGCCAGCGGGTTCAGTATGCTATACAGAACATCTATACAATCTATACCAACTGAGGATATCCTGGTAAAAACATATGAAATTCAGTGAAAAAAACATTGTTAAAGGGACGTTCTGGTTAAGTTGCACTACTAAAAACCTATCACCTTTACTGAAAAAACTATGTTAACGGAACGTTATGGTGAAGATGTCCTACTACAAACCTATCAAATTCAGTGAAAAAAAAACATTGTTAAAGGGACGTTATGGTTCAGTTGACCAAACAAAAAGCTATCACATTCAGTGCAAACATTTCTTTAAAGGACCATTGTAGTTACTTTGCATTGATAACAACCTATCCCTATTATGGTTACAAGTAAAACCGAAACCCCCCAGAAATTCACCAGTTATGGTAAGCTAAACAACCATAACTCGTGCCACCACTGTGCACTGCAGGAACTACCACCCATGACATCAAAGATGACATCACAAATGTCATTGATGACATCCCTGCTCCCGGAACCGGAGGTGGTTCTGCTCAAGTTTGAGGGAGACAGGGAGGCTGTTCCAGAGGGAGGCCCCAGTCAAGGAGATAGATCTGCCCCCAACTCTCTGCTTGGAGAAGCGTCTGACCCTCAGAGAGTTGGAGGTGGATGAATGGAGAGCTCGAGAAGGAAGATATTTTGGAAGAGAAAGTTGAAAGTAGAGCAGTCCCAGGCCCCAGAAAGACTTGTGGTGATTCATAGGGTCTTGAGGTTGATCCTTGCAGCCACAGGGAGCCAGCGAATAGATTTCAGAACTGGAGAAATACAATTCCTGCAAGGACACGTCTCGCAGTCCTGTTCTGGATAAGTTGTAAAGGTAGAAGAGTAGAGGTAGGAAGATTTAGAAAGAGGCTGTTGCAATAGTCCAGCCTAGAGAGGTCCAGGGCTCTGGTGACAGTGGGCCTCTGGGGAACCAGTGAAGGGATTTCAGAGCTGGAGAGATACAATCCCTGTGCTTGAGGCCAAGGACAAGTCTTACAGTCCTGTTCTGGATAAGTTGTAAAGGTCGAAGAGTAGAAGCAGGAATATTTAGAAAGAGGCTGTTGCAATATCCCAGCCTAGAGAGGACCAGAGCTCTGGACAAAGTGAGCTTCTAGAGGAAATTGAGAAAAGGAAGAATACCTCTGAGGAGGTGCAGCTGATCGTTTGACTTCTTAGATACATCAGAGATGTGAGGTGACAAGGAGAGGGTGGAGTCAAAGATGACACCAAAGTTCTTAGCTTCACAGGAAGGAGCAGCAAGAGGCCCCAGAGTGGGTGGCCAGAGAGGGAGAGAGAAAAGGAGGGAGAGGGTGTCCCAATGAAGAGGATCTCAGTCTTACTGTCATTAAGACACAGATCATTGGCGTCACACCATTCATGAATTTTGGCCAGACAGTCTGGTATGTCATAAGAAGCAGAGATGGCTGAGGGGATCCTGAAAGGGAGCTGAGTGTCATCCATATAACATTGAAAATTCGAGCACAAAGTAGCGATGCGTTGGCAAATTGGTGCGAGGTAGTGGTTGAAGAGCCAGGGAGAGAGGTTGGACCCTGGGGAACATCACAAGTAGAGAAAAAGATAGAAGAGAGGAAAGACCCTAGTTGGACTTGAGAGGGTCAGTTGCTGAGAAAGGAGGACAACAAGGCCAGGGTCTGATCAATAATACCAAGGTTGTCACAGAGACAATTGAGCAGGATGGCATGTTTGACCATGTCAAAAGCAAAGGAATGATCAAGGAGAACGAGGACATAAGGTAGATTAGAGTCAAGATTGGAGAGCAAGTCTTCACAGGTGTTCAAGAGAGCAGTTTCCGTGCTTCTGACAGCTCTGAAGTCAGACTGGTGGTCATGGAGGCCACCAACAGATTTAGTACGTAGATTAAGCTGGACGATGGCCAGCTTTTCCAAGAGTTGGCCCAGGAAAGGAGTGATGGAAATCGGGCAATAGTTAGCTGGAGAGGTAGGATCGGCCGAGGGCTTCTTTAGAAGGGGGTGCACAAGAGTGTGCTTAAGGGGAGGGTTAAATTCCAGCGGCAAAGGAGTGATTGCAGAAATTGGCTAAGGCTAGAGCAAGGGTGTCAATGTGATCCTTGATTGTTCTGGATGAGCAGGGGAGAACCTGTTTTGACGAGACTTTCATAGATCGGACCTGTCTAGAAACATTGTCTGGGGTGAACAGGGGAAACGAGGAGAAAGAAGGAGGAGATAAGGCCTCAGATGGGCCAGGAGTGGTAGACCAGGAAGAAGAGGAGGTAGAGGAAGAGAGGTTGGACAGGATGTCCTGAGTCTTAGTGTTGAAATTAGAGGCCAAGGTCGTGCAGAGGGCCTGGGAGGGAACAGGAGAGGTAGAGACTGCAGGAGGATTGGCCAGCATCTTGCCAGCCAGCTAATTGTATATCTTGAAAGGTTGAAAGGAGATTGTTGATTGAAGTCAGGAGATGTGTAGAAAGCATACACAATTCATTACCATGATAATGCTGGTTCCATGTTCCCAATGTTTAACATTGTAGGTGCAAGAAGCTCAGTTGCTTACAAGGAAAATACTCTTTATTTCTATCACATATGATAATTGTCAGGTCTCTGGTGGCGCCCCAGTTGGTAAGGCAATATTACTAATTTAGTTAACTGGCCACAGCCACTGCAGATAGATCAGTATGCTGAACACAAACATTTGAATTAAGAGGAGATTTGATTAAATGTTTCTTTTAGAGGATTGAGTTTTTTTTTATAATGTCATGAACTGCGTTAGTTGGAAATTTAGACTCTGCTTGATTTATACTTACCCTACATACTATATACTTTTCTGTGAGTGACAGTGAGCTGTTTAAGTTTCGACTCTAGAGGAGCAAAGCCTTTTGGAATGGATATTGGTAGAAGGCAAATGTATTTGAATGCACATTTATCCTAATGATGTGTGTTCTTTGTCCTCTTTGGTATGGTTCTCAAATCACAATTTGTTGAAATGCTGAAATTATCTGTGTGCAAATAGTTGTTTTAACTGTCAATTTATTGGAAAAGTGTCCCAGATGTCTGAGGAGTGAACAAACAGTGTTGGCATTTCTTTTTGCTCTGAGCCATGCATATTTTTCACATGGTGATGGTGTGGGGAATATTTCAGTACTTTAATCATGACATGAAGTGTATAGTTGCAATTCAGTCTGTGCTTCACATATGACATCCAAAACCTGTTGGGTTTTCCAACGATTGCTTTTACTATGCATGGATATTGGATCATGTTAGGAATTAACCGAAAAAGAGCGTGTACACATGAAAGTACAGACTGATTAAGACTGATCCAGCGGTCCAAAAATATTCCAACAAACAAATAACGGTATGCTTTACAAAAGAATTGGGTATATGACCAGAAGATTTTTAAAATTATGCCTTTTTATTCAAAAGTGTGTATCTCAGTCAGCTGTGAAAACACTACAGCATTCGCTAACAATATGACCGCATCACTATTTTATACCTAGGAATAAGGAACCACTTTACTGCAGAGAAGCTTCCACCAATTACGAATAGCGATGCTTTTTTCAAAACAATCTTGATGTAAGAACTGCAATTTGTATTAGACAGTTATGTCAAACTATCTGTGCTTATCTGGAAGAGGAACTGAAAATGCTTTTCTTCGCAATGGGTTATCATAAAAAAACATTCAAGCACTACTTAATGCTGACAGTACTCTGCGATGATTGATGCTGTTTTGCTTGAAAATATGTTCATTATGCAATTGTGATCTTTTGTACATACGTTATGACAAAACATGTCCAACAAATAAATGTGCTGTTGAACTCAGGCTCATATATTCAGCGGGAAAAGGCACGTTCAGGGTTTGCCTTCCATTTACAAGGTGGCAAAAGCAGCTGAGCAAAAGCATAGCCTCAGGTGATTGCAAATGCATGATTCATACCATTTTCATGAGGCATTTGAAGTTGCTTTTAAAGATGGCTACAAAAACGAGAATGCACTCTTTCTAAAATGTATGTTTACAAAAGAAACATTCATGGATGTGGTAAAGTCAGATAGAAAGCTACGTTTAGCCTCACCATTTTGTATAATTGGCTAAAGGGATGTGAGAGCCCCCCCCCCCCTTTGGTAACACCACTTTTAGAAAGGTTGGTCCTGTGGGGATTCAGAAATCCTGCATCAACTCTTGAGTTGTTTTCGGCTGCCACCTTGATCAAGCACTTCCCTGAGAGTTGAATGTTTCTCTAAGAAGGGCTCCACATTGCAGATGTGTTTATGTATCATTTGGACATCGTATCCAATCACATTTCCTTAATTAAAAGAAATAAATAAAAAAAAAACGTTTTGTTACACATTATTGTTACTACCACCTCCAAAGTGGAAACTAACTCTTCAGAAACGGCTCCATGTCTTTCTCCGGCCGTCTTTGTGGTGTGGGTCTGTAGGGCACCTCCCTTGCTGCCCAATGCATTTACCTCATTGGAGCTCTGGCCCTGCATTGATTTCTTTGTTTGAAGTGCCCCACTTTAGCCCCTCCTCATGGGTGGGGTTCCTCGATCATCCCATTGCATGTGCTGCTCACCGCACCCCACTCACAGGTGCTGTCAGCACCCCCTGCCCCTGTTTCCACTGTCAGTGTTTGGCTGCCCCTTTCTCTTTGTCACGTTTGCCCTCTTCCTTCCGTTTCCCTCCCATTCTGCGCAATCCCTTCCCCCTCTGACCCAGGCCTCCCTCCATTCCCATGCTGTCCTTTGTGGTCCAGTAAACACATAGCACAGCAAAGCCATTCCGCTTGAGAGCCACAAGCGACGGTGCGGGAAAGACATGTAGAAGCAGAAACAGCATTAATTAATTTTCCAGAGGGAAAAACTCCCCCTAGTTATTCACAGAATATTAATTTGACTGCAGTTCACATTTAAAATGGGCAACTTGCCTTGTGAAGTAATGGTATGTCAGATTCAGCTCGTTCTCTTACCTGCACACCAATACAACACTGACTTCGTTTGTGCCCCAAACATTTGTAGACGCCGAAGACGGAGAAAAGCATTTTATCAGTGGAAACTCATTGCTGAAAGCAGACGTGTGAAGGGTGGTTTTCGCTCTGATGTCTTCGCCTGCATCTAAACCTAATTGTACATAGAAAAGGGGTTGTGGGCTCACCCAATCCACTGTTGTGCTCTCCTAATCCGAGCATAGGCATTCTATCCTCCCCTCATTAGCTCATCGACCACGTGAGGAATGATTGGTCCTGTTTAGGTCGTGGTCTCATGTATAATATCAAGAGACATTACACATTGCCTGATGGACATGCTTTGGTTTGCAGACAAAAGATATGTGGGGGGTGTTCTGAGCTGGGGCTGGAACTGGGGTTGGAGCACTGTAGTTTAGAGCATACTAAGGAGAATGACATGCATATTTGGTTCCGTGTGTTGGTATACTGCTGTATCCCGTACTCACCCTCAACCCCGTTTTACAGGTAACTTCTGAAGGACTCCAGACAGACTGCATTGAGGAGGCTGCTGGGCATGCGGCCAGACCCTGCCACTCAGTTACTCTGCCCACCACCTATTAAACAAGTCCTCCTTAGGCGTCCTCATCGCCGGAGTCCTTAGCTAAGAATGGACAAAGACAAGGACCTCATCTGTTTGTGGCCTTTTGAGCCTGATAGTGCCAAGGGTCAGGTACACTATCCTGCATTCCACCTACAAAGTAGTCGCTACTGCTACTACTCACCAGAAGACATCTCTAATTGTATCCACACTCCACAGGCTAGCCCTTCGCTCCCATGATTTCGAATGGCAAAGCAGCCTGGGCAGCCCTGGCCAGCCAACGTGGCGAACCTCCTCAATATCACCCTTATTTAACACTCTCAACACATATGGACACGCCCTTTCATGCAGATCAATCCTTGCCCGGCATTCGCTCACACCACAGAGATCACCAGTATCATCTCACACAACATTGAAGCCCTCTTAGTCATCGAAACATGGATTACCCTCATCCTCCCTCCCTGTTTTCCATGTTCTCCTCCCCCTAAAGCTACTGCATCCAATATGCCAAATGTCAGGACGGGCAGAAGGTGGAGTGTCATCATCCACAGGAGCGATTGACCATGCTTCATCATCCTTTCTTCCAGAACAAGCTTGTTTGATGTATCACTCACCTGCAGGTTCTCAAAAGGAATCTGTTACTATTCATCTCATCTACAGACCACCTGACAGAAGTGACTCTTTCACAGTTGACATCTCCAAATTACCCTCCTCTGTCAAACTTGCACACACCAATAATGTATTTTTTGGAAATGTTATCGTCACTGAGCCTCACGACGACCAACACACTCGAAGTACACTTTTTGCACCTACCAGATCAACGGACCACAAGCAAATTGTGCTCTCCCCCATGCACAACAAAAGCAACAGCCTAATCGTAGTCGATATATCATCCCACTCATCAAATGCACAGACCCTCTCCCACTCGACTGTTCTGACCATTCTGCCATCCCACTGTTGATCCCCCTCTCTACCACGACCCACAAAAGTCAGGCTAAATGCTACATCGCACAGCACTGTTCATTCGAAACCTTCCAGGTCAATGAGCTAGAACCAAACATTGCAGACTTCCCTACCACCGGGAATGCCTCTGTCCTCCTAGAATTATTCAAAACCTCAGCTATGAATCTGGTGGAGAGTCGTACCCCCTGAAAAGCACCAATGATAAGACCAAACAATCCACCCCTACAACATTCAGCTTGCCGTGAAGAAACACTAATTTAGAGCCCTAGAGAAACAGTGACACAAAAAACATAACCCTGGAGAGCTCATCAACCTCTAATCTCTCTGTGCCACCCATAAGAATCTGATTACCGAGACAAAAGCTGATTATTACCTCACCATCATTGCAGCAGCCTCTAACAGGAGAAACGCTCTGTTTGAAGTAGAAAAGCATTGTACCAAACCCTCATCCGACCGCAAAGTGGTAGCAACTCAAGAAAAATGTAATGAAATTAACAACTATTTTATTGAAGAAATAGACAGATTTGACAGAACATCAAATCAACCTCCCACAGCATTACCCCTCTGACTCCTGCAATTCAGAATGCACACTGCCTCTGGGGATTGAATTCTCTCGTCTCTCTCCCCAAGACATTGTTAAAACAATGACCTCTCTCAAACCTACTTCCTACTCTGATTATATCATCCTGGCCTCCAGCATTAAACAATTGATGGGCCTGGTGCTCAGTGCACTACTCAGCATCATGAATGCCTCACTCACAGATGGATAATTCCAGGCACCCTCAAGACGGGTCTCATATGACTTCATTTGAAAAAAGTGACCATAAACCCAGATGATATGGCCAACTACTGGCAGATTACAAACCTCACATTTATTTTTTCAAACTCTTGGAAAAAGTAATTGCTACACAAATACGTATCTGAATCAATCAACTACACCTCCTAAATGACTATCAGTTTGGGTTCTGTCCCAATTGTAGGAGTGAGACGGTGGTGAATGATGCCCTTCAAATAATGAATAATGATGACTAGTGCATCCTCGTCCTCCTTGATATCTCGGCTGCATATGACACAATCAACTACGACAGGATGGGATTCTCTGTCTGGCGCTATCCTGAATTGGTTTACCTCCTACCTCCTACCTCTGAGGCAGACACCAGGCCATCCAGATGAACATGATGCATTCTAACCAACTCCCAGTTTCCTGATAAATCCCTCAAGGCACCATCCTCTCACTAATCCTTGTTTAACCCTTAGAAGGAGCCTCTTGGTAATCTCCTCACATGTAGCTATTCATCAATACGCAGGCGATACTCAGTTGTACTTGAGAATGACGAGGCCACAGGATGTTAATCATTTCTGTGATTACCTAGTTATCCTCCAGTCCTGGATGTTGGCTGCCTACCTACAACTTAACCCAGCAAAGACCGAATAGGTCCACCCCGGTCCCCCAGATAGACAACAACTTCTCCAACAATGGCTGAATGAAATGCACCTATAAGGGTTTAATCCACAACTCTCTGATTCATCAATATCCTTTGACTACATCATTGACAGCAGCCTGTCCTACCAGAAACAGATTGTTAAAATGGCTCAAACAGCCTGGCTCCAATTCTTCACCCTTTGAAAAATCAAGCCCTTCATCCTGCCACAGAACTTCCGGACCGTAGTGCAGGCCCTGGTGGTCTTGCACATCAATGGGCTTTGAGCCACTCAGTTGGCTCCGCTAAAAACAGTCCACCACACTGCAGCCTGCATGACATTTGACCGAATCACCCCCATCCTTTGCAAACTACATTGGCTTCCTCTCCAGGCCAGGATACTGTTCAAGACTGTATGTATCATCTACAAAGCAGTCACGAGTATCACACCAGCATACCTGGCAGCTATGCTCCACACATCTGGTGGCACCAGCTCCTTGAGCAGAAAATCAGCCAACGGGCTTGAATCACAAATAGTCTGCAAAGAGAGGACTTGCAAACAACCCTATTCTTGTCATGCACCCACCCTCTGGAACTCAATCCCAGTATTGACTCGGAATGCCCCCATAATTCTCCAATTTTGCAAATCTCTCAAGAAGTGGCTTTTTCAATAGCACTTGACCGTAGACTAATCCCAATGGATGCCCAGAATGCAAATCACAGTAGTACACTACTGTTAAAAGTTTCTAGCTCCAACACTGGCTACCCAAATCTTGCACAACGCTCCCCTACTCTCAAGCTCGGGTCCGCATTTTAAAATACTGGCAAATAATAAAAAATGGCAGCCTGTCAGTAACCTGCATAAAAGGCAGTAACAAAAGGTTACATGAAGCGTGGGAGAAGGAGTTACAATGTAACCCCCACAGCACCCCAACTAGGGAGGTGTGTGCTGGACCCACACAAATAAAAGGTTTGTAAGATAAAAGTTATATTAGTAGTCCTCAAAAGAAAATGTATTTAAACATAAAGAGAAGTCCAAGCTGCTCCTCAGTGACACTGCACAGAGGGTGCAGAGTGCCACCAAGCAAAAAGCAAATACCAGTATTCCCACATGGAGGTTACCAAACTCCATAAAACAGTAGTGATAAAAATCCCAGTGAGAGAAAAATAATGAGTGACTGGTAAAAAGTTCCACTCACACAGGAGATTCAAATCTAAAAATCCAGAGTCCAGCAAAAGTGCTGGGGGTCTCTCAGTTTAAAGGGAATTAGTACAGAAACTGAAATCTCCCCCTAACACTCACCCCACACCCCAGACTCAGGGACTCCTGAATGAATCTCTTGTTCCAGTCGTTCATCCTTCCTGGAGAGACCATCAGGATTCTGATGATTCGTTCCTAACCTATGCTCAATGGTAAAAACAAACCCTTGGAGGATGATAAACCATCTGAGCAATTTAGGATTTTCCCTCTTCATTTCCATTAATAATCTCAAGGATTGGTGGAATGTCTGAATTAGGAAAATAGAACCATACAAGTATGGCCTAAACTTCTTCAGAGACCACACAATGGCAATACACTCTTGCTCTATGGTTGCCAACCTTGTTTGTTGGTCCTTCATTTTCCTACTGATGAAGCAAATAGGGTGTTCCCTGTCTTGCTCATCCAGCTGACTCAAGAGTGCCCCTATTCCTGTGTTATATACATCTGTTTCCTCAATAAAGGTTGTTGGTACTCTTGTTCAGAAGAGAATTCCCGTAGCATTTTGGTGCTGGACTGCCCATGTGGGCGGAACAGGGACTGATATGCAAATGCAAATACAATCAGGATTTTCCCTCTTCATTTCCATTAATAATCTCAAGGATTGGTGGAATGTCTGAATTAGGAAAATAGAACCATACAAGTATGGCCTAAACTTCTTCAGAGACCACACAATGGCAATACACTCTTGCTCTATGGTTGCCAACCTTGTTTGTTGGTCCTTCATTTTCCTACTGATGAAGCAAATAGGGTGTTCCCTGTCTTGCTCATCCAGCTGACTCAAGAGTGCCCCTATTCCTGTGTTATATACATCTGTTTCCTCAATAAAGGTTGTTGGTACTCTTGTTCAGAAGAGAATTCCCGTAGCATTTCGGTGCTGGACTGCCCATGTTGGCGGAACAGGGACTGATATGCAAATGCAAATACAATCAGGCAAATCTGAGAGCACCAGCAAATGAGCACCAGGCGGCACTTCTGCCCCTGACGCACTTAGCCCAGGGCTGAGAAAAATGCTTGCTTCTGCTCGGAGCGGCTGTAAGCAAGGATGAGTGGGGCTCAGTCACCAGAACAAGTACAGGAGTGTATTTGTGTGTCTGTGCGCCAGGCAAAGGTACAACATTTAATAATTCCCGATCTGGCGGTGAGAACCATCATTCCAATCCCACACACAAACACACTGTTGGGGGTTGGTCAGGCGCCTTCCGTAAGCCCCCAACCCCGAAGGACTCAGCCAGAGACGTCCTCTCGGTTCGGGCTTCCCGGTCGCTCTGTCGCGGCTGGGAACGCCCTGTTTATTTATGTTGCACGCGGCGGCGTGCAACGTCACGCTGCCGCGTGCGCGCCCATTCATCGGGCAGCGCCACACACACACTACATTCCCACCTAATTCTCCTTACACTGCTCTTTCTGGTTTGTTATGAATGCCGTTGCTGAGGAAACACTGTGTGCTTTACTGACTTTTCTGTAGAGAAAGTGTTGCTGCAATCATTATTGTCAATGGTTGAGACACAAAGGAAAGGCAGGTTGAGGTTGGTTATATTACCCCACAGTACACTTGAATGTTGCACTGATAGAAACTGTATATGGACACAGGCTTGCTCACAAGGTCTGTACACTGGTTCATATAGACACACCTGTATCCAAAGGCTACTTAGGTGTGTATAGCGACACAGATCATGTATGCAAAATGCAACAGTCCCAAGGCCACTATACAGAGAATGGATCATATCCCCTGAGGAGAAAGTGCACAGAAAATTGACTAGAACATATATGCGTACACAGACCTACACACTCACGGGCCTCTGTATAATTGTGCCTCAACAGGATTTGTGCAGAGGTGTGCATGCACAGCCTCAAACAAAACCTGGACCATGATTTGCCTCACGTTCTCAGTGAGTTCATAATATTATCAAGGACATCCATGTATATCACTGAATGCACAGTCCAAATATATTCCAGGTGCTGAAAGGTAAATTGGCTGCATTTTTGATGCAACGGTTAGATCTAATTTCCAATGTTCCTATGAAAACTCCCCTTTCCATATCGCGGCCTACGGATGTGGACTACTATTATACACTTCTGAACCTATCGCTACAAAAAGATGGGATGCAGAGATAGTATGGAATAATTCAGAAAAGTTTGCCCAGCAGACCTGGGACATTATTGAATTCCTAAAGACCTATGTTTAAAATGAATGATATTTCCCACATGCTTGCATGCCTGGTTTCATAGATCTAGCATCTGGTAATTGGAGGATAGTAAAATCTAAGCCTACACAGATATCATAACAAAAGAAAATTATGTAAAGTGAAATACATTTATAGACAATTCCAGCATTGCTCATATGATGTTACTATACCTGCCTCGCTATCAACAATTCACAAGATGAAGATATTATGTGCAGAGAAAGCGCGCTCCTTTCCTCAGGAAACACCTTGCTAGCCTCACATGATATTTTTATGCCTCACTCCATGTGAAGAGGCTGGTTTCTAAAGACTGGACAAATCCATAACAGGTCTCTGCAGCTGACCGGTCGGAAGGTAGATTGGTGTTGCCAAAGTTAACAGAGCATGGTTGCTCTTTCTTAGGTGAGGTAATTTCAGCCATTTGTCTTCTAACTGTATCCTTTGCTCAGCCATGACGTGTATCATTTGGAAGATGAGGCTTCTGGAAATTGCTACAAAAGAAGGTTGACACTTTTATAAGAATTCGCCCCCACTGGATTATCGCAGGAGTTCTGAAGTAATAAATATCCTGCCAGAGTTAGATATAAATGGAGTAGGAGTCTCCCCTCTGCTGACTTGATATTTTTCTTGCTGACTTTTCTGATAATTCAGAGCCCCTTTCAATAGGTGTGAATACGGCTGATCCAAAGAGGGAGAACGGTGCTTCCCTTAACAATAATGATGAACAGAAGGCACTCTTCTACTACATAGAAAACCAAGGAGACTGACCTGGCACTGTTGAGCCTTCTAAAGAGTCTGTTAGTGAACTGATGAATTGGATGGCCTTTCACATGAATCAAAATAACTCTAACCCCCTAACCTTTACCTTGGACCATAGGTACATGTGTCCATCATTACACAAGACATTTTGAACTAACATTGTGTTCTTTTTCCTTTTTTGCATTTTTTGACTCACTTTTCCCTCCCGCAGCATGAATCAAAAAGTGGACAGTCTGTACAGCAACCCATATATCTGCAATATCTGTATATTTTCTCTGCAGGAGCGGCATTCTCCGTTTTACTGATTATTGTATCCGAATGACCTGGATATTTTTACAGAATCTTGCTTGGACAATCATTTTATAACAATAGTTGTTTGGAAGCTACCATTGCTGGCGGACATTTCTGGAGACATACTGTGCATCAAGGGTAAAGCAGTGCAATAATAGACTCAATGGGCCTCATTACGAGGTGGTCGGTAAGGGATTACCGGCACCGGTAAAGACACTGGTGCTGGTAATCCCTTACCACCCTATTCCGAGGTCCCTTAGCGGGTGGTTTTACCAGGCGTTGTGGAAGAGACCCGTTAAGGGACTTCAGAGCTAATAACGGGACCGCTAATATTAGCTCCATCCCCATTCCCATTGAGTGCCATGGGGGCTCGAATGAGAATGGGGAATGGTTCCCGGAATGGGGACTTACCGGGTGCTCCAAGGTCGGAATGACCCGGTAAGTTCCCTATTCCGGGAACACGGACCCAGAATGCAGTAAGGGGGTAGCCCTGGTGCTAATAGCGCCATGGCTACCTCCTACCTCATAATGAGGCCCAATGTACCAAATTACATTGAACACCGTTCAGCAGCCAAAGCAGGGATATCAGACCATAATTGGCTTTAAGAGGTTACCTGGCCGTTATCACAGAGGGCATGTAGTATGAATTGTTGCTAATAAATGTGGGACCATTACCATAATTGACCAGATGTGCCATGCAAATGGCCTTGAACACAATTCACTTTCAAACCAGCTTCAAATGTTGAAAAATATTTGTTGCCATTTCCTGATGGCTAGTGCATTCAAGCAGCAGCATTCTGCAGCTTCTGCAAATGGGAAAATACACATGCTGCACGACTAACTGTGATGAATCCTGCAGAGTCATCACTGATACCCAGCCCAAAGCCTCCTCCGATGTGACCAGGGGAAGGCAGCCACTACCTGATCCTGACTCTGGGGGTGGTATTCTAAAGGGGATCACATGGGAGGAGAGTGGTGACTCCACAGAAAGAGAGGAAATATATTTCTGTTGATTGTGAAGAAGGTCCATTAATTCCAAGGTTTTTGATGGATTGTTGTCATTATTCAAAACCATCTGATTCTAAAGCCCTGAGAAATACTATATTTAAACAAAAACCTATTCAGTCTTCATGTAGATATGGGAAAGTAAAACATGTGAAACATGTGATGTTTATGTCAATTCAATTGTAATGATATTACAGCTGTTCAATCATGTAATGCAAAATCCATTATATCCTCTTTGGACTTGAGTCCCAGTAATCCTCAAGTACTGTGACGACGAAGAGGGGCAAGGTGTTCATATGGAAGAAATGTGACCTTGAGAACAATATGCAGTCTAGTTGTCACAAAGCTCAACAGCTGCGCAGGAATTTTAATCCCAAATCACCTGCAGCTGAGAGAACAGGGAGAGAAATGTGAACGTGAATGTGGATAGAGAGAGAAGGCAAAGTGCACAGAGCGGAACATGTGACTGGTGGCAGAGAAAATCCCACAAAGGACGGTGGGATTAAAATCACACCAGTAGTCAGCTGGCAGCATTTGGGACATCCAGGGAGGAGCTCTGTTCGAGATAAAGCAGAGAGTGCACAGTGGAGCCATGTGTGGAGGCGCGGTCCTGCAAAGCAGCAATGTTCTTGACAATGAAGGCTGGCAGAGCCGACGCAGAGACCCAGTGGGGCTCTGCCACTGAAGGGAGACCAGCTCCTTGTGAGCATCTCTCAACCACCGCAGGAAGAGCCGGTGAGTAAGCCTTACATAGAAGGGGGCCCCCATATGTGCAGATATACTACGAAGCATATGAAATGTACTTTTGAAAACTGACATACTAGAATTAAGTGGAAAAGGCAAATGTGGTGCAATTCTCCTGACATGAGATGTCAGTTGGGGGAAACCTGGGACCAGCATTGCCTAAGCCAATAGACATTGCCAAAAGAACAACAGGGGCAATTATGGTGTAATTCTCCTGATTTAAGAGGTCAGTTGGGAGACACTTGGAACAAGCAATGCCAAGAGTCAATAGAGATTGGTGAAAGGAAAAATTTAAAAAACCCTCAGACATTGAATGTCGGTTTGGGGGAAGTTGGTACAAGTAGCAGTTGAAGTCAACAAAAGTGTGCTAGTGAAAAAGCACAGTTGTATGATACTTAAGAAAAAAGTGAATGTGCAGGGAAGCCTGATAAGGATATCAGGTAGTGTCACATTTTTGGACAAGGATACCTGGCAGGATTGTACACCAGGGGATCTCAGTGACCCAAAGGGGGGGATATTCCTGACAGCAGAGTAAACCAGGATATCGAGAGTCTACAGTTGATGAGTTTTCTGGGAGGAGAGTATACCGGGAAACTTACTTCGAAATGGTATGTTGAAAAGAGATTTGTTAATCTTAAATTCTTGTTTCCTTTCAACATTTTGTCAACCAGAAACTTTAAAAGGATGTGACTTTTGCCCTACTTGAAACTCTGTTCTAGAAAAGACATTTGTTTTGACATGCTGAAAAGTAGTAAAGATTTCCTCTTTCCCAAATCAGTCTCATGGAAAGTCACTGGTTACAGAAAATAAAAAAAATGTACAACTGGAAGGCAAACCAATTGAAGCGATTAAATCAATTAAATATCTAGGCGCAATGATAAATCCCTCTCCAAATGAACAAGAATGGAAAGATCATATCGAAAGAAAAGCAAGATCTCTTGCTCGACAAGGTCGCTTCTTCCACTCCAAGTTTGGAACATATTCAATTAAATCAACAATTGCCTTATACAAACAAAAGGTAGTTCCTATTCTTATTTATGCAAGCGAAACATTGATCAGTCAGCAAATAAAGTGCTACCTCTATGAGGCTATATTCTGCAGAAAAACGCTAGCTCTTCCTACAACTTTTCCTATGCCAAGAATCTGTTTTGAATTAACGCTTCAATCACTTCAATCTATAAGTCTTTGGAAAAAAATGGATCTCTACAGAAAAATAATTTGTCAAGATCTAATTCCATCGCTTGAAATACTTAAAGAAAAGAAAAATGCATTACATGTCACAGCTCTCCACATTTGGACTACTAAGATCAGGCAAAGAATGCAAGACAAAGAGATTACTGAAGACATGCTACTAAATAGACCACAATGTGCGAAGCGCAAAATAGAGAGAAACGACTGGATTAAAACAACTGCTGAACAAACAAAATATAAACGTTTCCTGAAATGTGAGATAGAAGCAAGGCCTCTTCATGAACTCCTTGCCTACTTGGCTTGTTTTCCGGACCGGATTATTTGGGACCTGTTTTTGCGCCTTCGTCTAAACATTCAACCAACCCGCGACTACTTAACAGTGATAAAACAATCATATAATAAGACCTCTCACTGTCGATTTTGGAAGGCTGAGAATGTTCGTGAAACACTTTTCCATGTAATCATGATTTGCCTGGCTTTAACAGAAAAAAGAGACTTGTTCAAATGCTTTTTTCAAATATCTCAGAAACAAATGACTACACACGAGCGATGGACCCACCCATTAAGAGGACATGATACACACTTAATTTTGACAGTTATTAAATTTTGGATAGCGATCCACAATGACAGTAAACTGTATGACCTTGAAACTTAGTTGCTAAGATTTATTTTAGAAATCTTATTTAAGTGCTAAATGAAAAGTTTGTAAAATCAAACATATCATTCAAACATAAAAAAAATAAAAAAAAATAAAAGGTTACAGAGAGTGGGGGTAGGGAAGTAGCTCAGCTACCAAGGGGGCAATACATAGGTGAAGAAAGTCACTTTAACAGGAATGTTCTGAGGTTCTTCCTAAAGGCATTGTAGGAAGGTTCAAATCGCAGGTTGGGGTTGGTATTGGGAGAAAGAGACATTTGTAATGTCTTTAAGAGACTGGCTTTGACACCACATTTTGTGAATAGTTTGCCTGAAATAATTCAAGGGAAGGGAGCCAACCCGTGGATAAAATAAGTGTTTTGTTGAAGATATATGTTTGAGTTTTTGCTGCCGTTTCTGTTGGGTTGAACTTTGAAAGATGTACTTTGCACATTTTGTTTGTATGTATTAGTGTGAGGGTCAGATTGAGTTTGGACACACAAGATCATCCTATTTTAGTTTTATGGGAAGGGGCATTCTTGTTAGAATAGGGAAAGTTAGGCCTTTAAATAGCTAATGTTGAGAATGATATCTCTGTGTGTTCGCCTCTCATTTCTGACCACTCACACAAAATACATGTTATTTGCTGTGTTGATGCACAGGATCACTAATGAAAGCAGTGGCCCGTTATGGTATTTGAACTATAAAAGTGAGAAAACCTGAATGGAAAAGTCTAGGAAAGTGCAGACTGAGTCTGAATTGAAAATAACTGAATACTTGCTTATCGGTTTTACAGGAGTATGACATTGATCTATTGTCGTTAGTTACTGTTACTGTTCAAATTTACGGATCTTTTGCGGTTAGTAACTGTTATTGTCCCCAGTTACTGTGCATCAAGGGTAAATCTGACATGGCAAGTGTTGTACATTTAATGTGGGCCAGTCTATCCAGGTTGTAATACTTATCATGTTTGGTTTACGCATGATGCATAGTTACTGTGCATAATGGGTTAGGAAAACCTGGTAAGCATTATTACCTGGCTCGACTGACCTTCACTGAATGTATGCCTGTCTATCCATGTAATAACACTTATATTGTTGCTGTGCATCAATGGTAAAGCAAATATGACAAGTGTTATTGCCTGGCTAGACTGGCTTACATTGAAAGTAGGTCAGTGTAGCCAGTTAATAACACATATGTTTGCTTTGCACTTGATCCACATCAAGAGTAAAGCAAACATGATAAGTGTTGTCATTGGCCTAATTCAGCAGTGGATCCAAATGAATGAGCAACAGCTTTAAACCATTACATCCCTTTCATTCTACCTGCCTCCTCGAACCATAATAGGCTCACTCTCATCCTCCAACCAAAAAAGGTAGGTCAGTGAAATGATGGGACAGAATCTTTCTTATACAAGCTGCATCTCTTTGGCACAATCCTCCCCTAAATTTAAAAACTACAACACACTGTTAAGATGGATTTCTTAAATCTACCCTGGTGGACAGACCTTAGCAGGCCACCTAGTTATGATAAAAAGCAAGCTCGGAGAGTTTAGCCAAAACCGAATCAAGGTAGCAATGGAGAGCAGTCAAGGCTTAGTCTCAGAAGAGTGTGAGTGAGGTCAGGGCCCTCAATGAGTCCACACAGAATAACACACAATAATTCAGCTAAACACTCAGTTATAAAAAAATAGTTATTTATTTAGGCCTTTAGAACACACTGAGAAATTAAACTAGCAGGTAGTAAAGGTAATGCAGATGTAGATGAAATGAGTAGAACCAGTCACAAGTTCAATTCCCTATACTTTAGAAGTCCAGCCTCAAGGTGTATGGGGCCTAGTGCCCAAAAGTCACAGGTTCCAACTCATGGTTTCTCACAAGTAGGTATTCTCTAAAGGGAATGCAATAGACTTGTGTTGGTTATTCAGAATAGTTTTAAACTATTTAAAAGTTCAGCAGCACTTTACCAAAAGACATACAAGTTTTCCTCTCTCTTCCATACCCAAGGCTAATCCAGAGCCAGGATACCTGGCCCACGTCGATGACTAAAGGTAAGTAAGAGTGAGATAGGAGATAAAGGGCTTTGCATCCAATGCAACGTAGCTGGTGACAAGCACAGATTTGCTTACTTACCCCTCTGACTCCGATTTTACCACTGATCATGATCAGTGATCTGGGGATCACTGGGAGTGATGTCTCCCATCCTTAGATCGGGTGAGAGGTGCCCAGGGGTTGCAGGTTTGTGGCTTGTTCCAGTCCAGGTGCAACTGCAAGTTTCAAGCCAAGTCATCGCCATGAACCAGAGATTAATCTCTCTTGTGCCACCAATTACACATCCATTAACCAGCAACCACACACTGGTATACACCGTCCTTTAATAGCTGATGGACGGGAGAGGCACATCTATGTTTGCTGTAAATTAAGTTTTCCCATGATTATCGATATAAAAGGGCTTTGGCTACAAGCACTATATAAATAACAAGTTATGATCATTATATAAAACAGCACTTTTCTTCAGAGACGGATATCCTATCATATGTCTGAAAGTTCAGTTTCAGCCATTTTTGTTCAATTTTTAATTCTGGCCCAATGAATTGCTGTCTTGCCACTCAGAATCACACTCTCACGGCATATGTAGATGCATGGAGACAATCATGTGTTAGCGTTAGATTCTGTACCAGACACTATGTATTTAAGGGTGATGGGCAGAGCCTTAGTTGCATCACTGCACAACTACCCAACAATTGACAGGTCCCCTTTGTGAATAAAGTGAAATTGGCATTCCTTGAAATCATGACTTACAAATAAATGGATCCCCTGCGATTGGTCTAACAGTGTGGTAATTGGGGTTTTATTTTTTGGATCTGTTGAACATTGTGAATTACTGCAATGTTGCATGATTGGCTTACTTTTGGATCTTCAAGTGTTGCTTAAGCTTTGCACATTTAAAGGTGGTAATACTCTTCTTCTGTCACATGCTAACTTGCACCCTGGAACTTCTTCTGACATATAAGGATTTCTGCCGGTTAGAATACAAATCTCTATTTCATCTCCTTGCCTGAACTAGGAGCAGGCACAGCAGTATGACATGTCATGCTAGGTAAACTTATGTGGTAAATCTGCTTTCCAATGAAAGCTCTGCATATGCTGCCCAGAAGGTTGGGTGGAGAGATCAGCATCATGGAACAGAAGACCCACCAACCCCCACCCTCATCTTTGAATATTTCACATTGTGCTTCCTTCATATGCCAAACCTTTATGCCTGGGACAGTCGGAGGCAGAATGTCTCTGGCAATCTGCCCTGCTTCTGAACGCAATGCTGTATTGCATGTTGGTTCACAGGTTCATCTTTCCACTGATGGTTCTTCTGTTCCATGTATGTAAGTACGTGGCATGTGGGCAATATATATAGAATGAACCTAACTACAAAGCAGCAGAACACTGTCCAAGAACACTAAGGGATTTGATAGATGAGAGGAAGGGTGGGGGTAGGAATGAGTATGTCATTGTCAGTAACCTGTCAGGGGCTGGTGTTGTGTTCCTGGAATATCATGCTTTACAGTACCTTTCTGGATTATCAGATCATGGGTATACACCTTGTATTAGTAAGCATGGTTTTTTCTACAGTGTGGGTGGGCAGTGTAGTATAATATATAGCGCCTTGGGGTGTAGCAACTCACTGAATGTGATGGCATTTTGTTGCCAGCAATAATGTGGCATACACATATAGCCAGTCCTATGTTGCTAGCATAACATATGAGTATGTAGATGGAGACAGGCTGCAGGTTTAAAAGTGCACCAGAATTTTCTTTTTTCTTTTCTCTTCTTTGAAATGCCTCATACATAGGGGACTACATTATTCATCTAACTAACTGACTTAATTAACAATTACTAATCACTAGTGATAACTCATTAACGTCATAATGTAATCTCTATGTGAAAAATGAGGTGAAAGTACATGTTCTGAAATTCATTTTCAAATGTGCGCTAGAATATATATATATATTTTTCACTGTGTTTGTAGCAAGCAGAATCTGCATACCAGGACATTATATTAGTTACAGTTTCTCACTATACAACTGCTCTATTCTGTTGAAGGACGGGTGATGCAGCCTTTTTAATTTGATTGGTGCAAAGTATCTGCAGTGGTTCTACGTAGGAAAAGGGGAAGGTGCAAAGGTTTGCTGGGAAAGAATGACAGAAGGAGAGGCAGTTGGTGAATGACTGGGATCCCAGACGAACGTGCCTGGTTTGAGAATTCTATGTTTTCGCCACACACGCTCCAAACATTCGAGATAACAGAGAACACCCCTGCTGACTGGGCTTGCTCTGCTGAATGGAGGTCGCCTGGGGGAGAAAACTACAGATCTTTGGTAAGCAGCCAAAGTTAAGTGAGGGGGGTCGCTGTGTACTTTCGTGTGAATGAGCAATTGCAATCTAAAATGTCATGTAGGCAGAGTAGCCAAAAGAAATCCCCTGCATTTAATTTGTCATATGATAATGTTGCAAAGTGAGTGCTGCTCTGTCTCTGTATTGTTTCTTTTCTTGTTTTTTATTACAGAGAACAACGCGATGTACATGGTAAGATGTTATTTTGAATTGCAATTGTTTATAATACACACAATATAAAAGCAGAACGTGTAGAGAGTTTTTGTTTTTCTCTTTTCTTGGTGCATTTGGAATAGCATTTGTGACACGGGGAAGATTTTTTTTTTAGGTAGTACATTTGTCATTTTTCCCATGTAGATGAAATAACAGACAGAATAAGCTGTCCTAAAATAAGACTTAGCTGTGATAAATAGCTGTATGTGTGTGTTCCCCAGTGCATGCCAGTAATGGGACCATGGACGCATAGTTCACTGGTGTAGATAAATCAGTGGTAACAGCCACAGTTTTAGGTGGCACTCTATGTTAGTGTGGTGTTCCTGAATGTAGGTCCAAGGCTCTCTATAGATCACAAGAGTATTATAAGAATAAGGAAGGTTTTGTGTATGATGGGGCTATAAATAGAGGAGGAAAATTATGCTCACTACTAAGTAATTTACCACCAGAAAATACCGCCAATAGTGTATATTACTAAATTATCCAATATATTGTAACAAAATATGGTCACTGGAAGGAGGTAAGAGCAAGAAACAGTTCGAGGATAGTGAACAAGAATTGGTACATTTAAAAGCGTTGGTAGACCATATTAGACAAGACAAAGATGAGGTTGTTTTGGAAATGCAGATTTTGCAAAAAAGAACATTGTGAAAAAGAAAGTGATCTCCAAAATGCTAAACAGGAAATGGTTAAAATGTTTCAAGAAAGAGACAAGAGAAACAAAGAATTCAATGAATGTCAAATGCAAATGTGTGATATGCAGGAGGCAATTAATAAAATGAGTGATGAAAACAACTATTTGCAAAAAGAGGCAGATAGGCTCCTTAAGAAGTGTAAGGATTTGGAACAGCAAATGTGCATTTCCAGGTCCCAGGATAGACGGCAGGGCACCACATTCAATGGAGTTGAGGTGAATCCTATTTCTACCCAAAGAGCTAGTGCCCCTGTGATTGGACCGGTGACTGAACTTGGTTGCAGCGCCCTTGGGGGATTTGATATTGGGGGCCATTGGGGGCCGCCACCAATCCCATACACCTGAAACCAGGATTATGAAATCCATCAAAGCTCTGATCAAACCATTTAAAAAGGGAGGGGAGGGCTGCATAGAGGACCACTTGGAAGCAGTGCATGATATATTTAAAGCCCTCTGGATACCTAAGGAACAATACAGACAATATTTTCATTTAACTCTGGATGCCCCCACAGCCAGTATCATTAGGGGATTAAATGAACAGCAGAATATGACATGGGCTGAGTTTGAAAAAGAGATTAGACGTCATTGTTTTCCTTTCCAATCATTGCAGGAGGTGAAAAAGGTTGCTTACACAATCACTGCTGGGCCTAATACATCCCCTTGCCAGTTTTTTCAAGACTTAAAAAGAGCTTTTTCTCGGTTTTATGTATCTTTTGACCCCAATTCGAATGAATTTAAAACTGCTTACTTCTATGAGCTACAGAAAGATAGCATATCACAGTTGGTCCGTGAATTTGACTGTGACAAGTCCCTTGAATGGATTGTACACCAAAGCACAATACTATATGAAGTACTCTATTGTCAGGGTAGAGAAAATTATAAAATGAAAGACACTAGACCAAAATCTAAAGAACCCTCAGCAACAGTGATGGAAATCAGGTTAGCCAAAATGTCCCTTGAAGCTGCTCAAAGTCCAGGTAAAGGTAATTTGACACCTGAACAAAGGGGTAATCAACAAAGGTAGTCATTCCCTGCACCAATGTTTCAATCACATAATCCTAGTAATAGGGAGAGCTACATCAGGCCTAGGTACTTAGGAGATAGGCCCCGGGCAGGCTATCGGCCTGATATGTCAGGCATGAATAATAATCAGAGACAAAGTCAGGATCAAAGAAATAATGGTCCCTATCAGAAATTGGGAACACAGAGCAGATTTGATCCCAACACCATGATATATGGTAATCACGATAGACCCCGATATGTGGATAGATTTACTGATAATGGGAATCAACATAGGGGTCAGTACCCACAACATGAGAGACAGGACATGAGGCAGAATATGAATTACACTCCACGTCAATACATTGATTCACCACCAACAGGGGACTACAACCAAAGGATGGGTGCACCCCGCTCCCCTCCACACGTGAATCAAGAGTTCAGGAACAATCCCAATAGAAATAATTCCCCTGAGAGGTATCAGAATAGATTCAATCAAGGGGAAAACAACCAATATCGATCCAGGCCACAGAGAGAGGATTCTAGAGAAATGGAAAGATTCCAGTGTCTCGAGGCCCAAGTGAAAATGTTGGCTGAGCAAATAGGAAAGCTTTGTACAGCACAAAAACAGTCATCAAAGGAGGGGGCAGAAGGTCATAGCACTGACCGGGCGGTTTCTGATAAGTGACTAAGTATGTATGATACCTGCAGTGCCAAGAAAACAGATTGCTCTGATGTGGTTTTGCATAATGACTCTGAGATGTCTATTGATTTAAAAATGAAAGTACCAGTAAAAGAACATGTGACAGAAAGTGCAAATACTCATAAAAAAGAAGTTTGGTTTAACATAGAGCTAAATCAAACATTGGAAATTTGTACAAATGAAAAAGGAAAACCTGAAATTCCAGAAGAACAAAAAGACAGATTTAAGAAAAGTGACTCATGCATGGAGAATACCAGTGAACAGGGAGTAAGCGGGGATGCTATAACTCCTTCCCTGGGCAATCAGAACAATAACCAAGCACAGGCAGAAAAAATAAATACTCAGAAGCATGGTACCATTCAATCACCCGAAGAATTCTTTGAGCCACATATTTTTGAAGAATTTAAAAGGTTTGGTATCATACTAAATAAATACAAATGCAGAGTTAGACAATGACAAATTGCCAAATGATGCTGTTACACATGTTCAGTTGGAGGATTGTAGTGTGACTTCTGATGATCCCTGGATGGATGGGCAAACAGTGGCCACACTCCAATAAACCTTTAAACATGGGGAAATGAATAAAGCCTCTCAAACAGAAATGGACAGAAAGGAGGGACAACTATCTTCCCATTTACCAATATGCTTACCCAAAAGTGAAAAAGGCCTGAGAAAGGTGAGTCCTGAAATCAGTAAGAATTTGCACTTCGTATGTGTGTTAGAGGAAGTTGAAAACAGGTATTATGCTCCCATCACTGTGGAAGAGAAATGCAGTACATTTGCAATGATTGACACTGGAGCACAGGCCACAATTATGTCCAAAGAATTGGTAAAAAGTATTTATGAGGGGCGATCTCCACAGAATCAGATCACAGTGAGGCAAAATGAAGGTCCCGTACATCATTTTAACAGGGAGGAGGTGCCAATTATAGGTGTTACCGAGGTTGACATACAAATAGGAAAACACAGAATGAAACAGGAGGTATTGATCACATCTATTTGTGAGATTCCATTTCTGATGGGGACAGATTGCTTGAAAAGATTGTCTCCTCTTATAGATGGGGTGAATGGAGTACTGTGGTCCTTAACAAAAAAACCATTGCGACCTAAGAAAATAAAATCACAAAACAGCAATATAAATGAATGTCATACCATTGCCAAAACGAATGATGCAGTGGAGGTATATCTCCAGAATAGCTGTATACCTAGTGTCACTGTTATCTTGATGTGTCAAGATAAAATGCAAAGTGAAAATGAGAAGCAATCTGGAAAAATGTATTTGGACACTAGGAAAAAATGGCAAACTGCAATAGATGAGCACACATTACGTTTTTATATAAAAGAGAAGACATGCAAACAGAATACTACTCCTAAAACAGACACAGAAAAACACATTACTACTCTTGCTGAAATACACATGGAAGATGAACAACCATGGATTCACATTGGTATAAATGACTATTCTAAAGTAATAAAAGCCACCTTAGCGCTTGAAAAGGAAAGGAGCTTTATTAATGAGAAATTACTGCTAAAAATAATGGAGAGGGAGGAGATTCCAACATTTAGAATTAAAAACCAATATGTCTCTTGTTTGGACATTCCAGACTTTGAAAACTGAATTCCAGGCAGATGCATGCTGAAGATTAGTATTGGACAGAAAACAATTTACCATAATGTGTGGATAGTGAGTGGGACACAAAATGACTTGTATATGGGCAATGATATCATGCACAGAATGTGTATGGTGTTAGATTTTCTTAATCAAAAAATATGGTCACGGCTAGGTGGACCTGCACCAGAATTTGAAGACAAAATAAGGGCTTATCATTGCGCACAGCTGGTCCCATATGCAATTGAATTGCAGCTGAGGAAGGATACTATTATTCCTGCATTCACCAAGCAGGTTGCAATAACATTAAAGTGCAAAAATGGACAACAGATGAAGGATTCTGATGCATTTGTGTGTTTGAATGAATCTATAAAACAGCAAGGCCTGGATTATGAATACATTCCATTGATAGATGTTGGTGAAGGGTCTCCAAACATTATGGTGAATAATAAAGATTGTCAAAATATTCATTTAGAGGGAAATTCTTCATTAGGAATGGTCACACAAAAATCACATTATACTGCAAATCTAAATAAAATGGTAATTGGAAATATCCCTGAAAGGTATGTGGAGGCCAGGGGTGTGTTGCCAGAATACCTGGATTCTCAGCCCAAAGAAATCTTTAAAATTCAATCTGTGTACTCTTATGATTCACATGGGACAGTGTGCTGTCATCAAAAGGATTATATTGTATTTTACTTAAATGAAAATTAAATAGAAAACCAGCCCATCGAAGTGGAAGCTGATATGCCAAAATATTTAAAAGTGGCAGCTTTACAGAGAAAAACAGCCACACAGTTAGAAGAAAGCACAAGAGATTCCTCCAGTGGAAGATTTCCCAGAATGTTCAAAGATGGTAGAGGAACAGATTTTATCAGCAGATGCATGCAATAGCTATGAAGATAAAAATGAATTGAGAAAAATATTTATGGAGTTTAAAGATGTCTTTGCTAAGGATGCATACGATTGTGGACTAACTAACTTACATGTTGCCACATTACCGGAAGGGTGTAGTAGAAGCCCGGTATTTGTGCACCAGTATAGATTACTACAGGCATGTTTAGAGTCATTGGCAGAGATAATCAAAAATTTGGAGTCTCAGGAATTATCAAGCCTATTCATAGCACATCCAACACACCTATTCTAGGTGTGTTAAAGCCAAATGGCCAATGGCGTCTGTGTGCAGATTTGAGAGAATTAAATAAAAAAGCGCCAGTGTCCAGATGGCCACTGCCATTCATTGATCAAGGCCTGGCTCCGGTGCATGGCTCAAAAGTGTTTACTACATTAGATCTCACATCTGGATATTGGTGCGTGCTATTGGCAGAGGAGATTCAGAATTTATTTTCATTTTCATATGATATAACCCAATACACATGGGTTAGAGTTCCATTCGGGTACGTCAATAGTGGGAGTGAAGTTGGAATATTTTTGAGAAAGGCTATGCCTGATGCAGCAGAAAGAGGAACCATAGTTTACGTGGATGATGTCCTGATAAAATGATGAAATTAGACATGTTCTTGGCCAATTGCAAAAGGCAAGTGCCAAAGTATCTTTACAAAAAAGCACAATGGTGCAAGAAAAAAGTGAATTTTCTAGGCCATGAAGTGACTGAATATGGACTAAACCCACAAAAGAAGAAGGTATAGGCCATACAAAAACTAAAAGATCCTAAAAGTGTGAAAGGATTAAAAAGTTTATTAGGAATTACTGGCTATAATAGAAAGTTTATTGAAAATGATGCTGAAATTACTCAACCATTGACTAAACTACTGAAGCTGAATACAACCTGGAAATGGGAAAAAGAGCATTCTGAGGCAGTGGCTAAATTAAAGGAATGTCTTATAAAGGCACCATGTTTAGCATACCCCATAAAGGATAGGGATTTCTTAATAGAAATAGCTTTCTGTGAACATTGTATGTCAGCAGTGTTATCACAAAAACATGATTTGAAACACAAAACCATTGCTTATGCAAGCAAGGCATTTTTCCAAGTTGAAATTAAATTCAATGAATGTGAAAAGGCCCTTTTGACCACTGTGTGGGCGCTACAGCATTTCCGCCCCATTGTTCAGGGAGAAAGGTAATTATTGAGACAAATCATCAACCTTTGCAGTTTTTAGAGAGTAAAAGAATTAGGTCAGGCAACCTAGCACAGTCCAGAATTACTTCATGGACACTGGCATTGCAAGGTTTTCCTGTAGAAGTGAGTAATGGCCAAAATAAAAAGAGCCCAGTTGCTCAAGGTTTGGCAGATCTACATGACTGTGGAGCTGAATATTTATCAAATGAAGTAGAAGTGGAACAGGAGTTTGGGCAATCACCACACAAAGATTTTGATGAAAAGACATGCAAGGATTTGCCAACTGTATATGTTGACCGTTGTGCTTTTCACATTGAAAATGACAGTAATAAACAATTGGTGTCAGGAATAGGAAATGTATGGTTGAGATGTGATGGCATTCCAAGTATAGGGATGAGAATTGGGGCTAGGAGCAGTCAAGTAGTGGAATTGGCAGCCATTTATAAAGCAATTACTACTGCAGTTGATAATAAATTTAATGAAATTGTCCTGGTGACTGATTCTGATTATGCACGAAATAGCTTTCTGGAATATTTGCCTGGCTGGAAAGCAATAGGCATGATTACGTAAAACAAAAAGCCCCTTAAACATGGAAAAATGATACAAGCCATAGGTGGCAGAGAATGATTTGACAATATACTAGAGGAAAATTCATGGACATTTAAAAACACCCGGAGAGGATAAGGAGGGAAATGATAAGGCAGATCATTTAGCTAAAATTGCGGCTGTGATGGGAGAGTTACTACCTATTGAACATTTACTTGGTGAAATCCAAATTGATGCAGTTACACGCTCTGAAGCTCCAAAAGAGGTGGATCGACCAGTAGTACAATGGAGTTATGATACACCAGATCAAGATCTGATTAAGGCACAAAAGGATGATTCAATTTTGGGAATCTATTATAATCATTTGACAGACCCTGAACAAAACACTTTATCAGAAAATGATTGCGTGGGAAAAGAAGAGTTGAGGGTGCTATTAAAAAATAAAAAACGAATTAGACTACAGGATGAACTCATGATTAGAGAGTTCATAACAGGACAAATACAGTGGGTGGTACCCCTTTCTTCAGAGGGCTAATGCTACACCATGCACATGATGCAATAACTGCAGGACACAGAGGTTCACAGAAGACATTAGAGATACTAAAAGATTATGCTTACTGGCCACATATGTCCCAAGATGTGGAATTATATACTAGGGGATGTCTAGTATGTGCCCAATTTAAACCTGCTTCACCAATGCATAGAGCCCCATTAATGAAAAGAGGCTTAACTCTTACATGGTCAGATTTGCAAATAGACTATGTAGGGCCTGTAAAAGGGTCGAGCAGGGGGAACCGGTATATTTTGAGTGTGATTTGTTTAATGTCAAAATGGATAGAGTGTATTCCTGCACCAGATTGTAGTGCGCAAACAGCAGGTACATTACTGGTAAATCATATATCGAATAGAATCAGACAGAGGAAGTCATTTCACAAGCGCTTTAATGAGTAAGGTGTGGCAAAAGCTGGGAGTGAAAGAAAGCTAAATGTTGCATACAGACCCGCCTCTTCTGGTGGAATTGAACATTGTAATAGGTCTGTTGTGGATGTATTAAAGAAGTTTGTAGCAGAGGCAGATTCCAGCTGGGATTTCAGATCAACTCCTGGCAATCAGATCAACTCCTGCCAAAGCAACAGGTATCAGCCCTCATGAAGTATTAACAGGTAGGAAAATGGTGTTGCCGCAACACCTGCTATACAGGACACATGAGCAGACACTTGTAAGCGCATCTACAGTTCATGAATATATAGAAACTGAGGGAAGCATTTATAACACGCATTTGCTTTTGTGCAGCGAATTTACAAAGGGCTGATGACAGTGCAAAATCATATTATGATAAAAAAAGACATCTGTGAAAGAGTATTGTGTGGGGGATCAGGTGTATACATTTTATTTTGGAAAGGGTAAACAGAAAAATTCTAAATTTCTGGCGGCATGGCAGGGGCCATTTCAAATTATAGATAAGGTCTCTCCAGTGGTTTATACAATTTTGAGAACTGTAGGTGAAACGGTAACACAGCAATTTGTTCATGTTAACCAAATTAAGCCCTGGCATCCCAGACATGAGGTAAGGAGGCTTGAGCATGTAGAAACAGATCATGTCCCTTAAACACATGAAAGAAGACATATGAGTCTATTTCTCGGGCCCAATAACAGAGTAATAAAAATAGAGGTAATTGTTGTAATGGAATAGATGTAAATAAAAAGACTATATGTGATGATCATTAAAAGGGGGCTCAGGCTAATGAAATTATTTTATTACAAAGTTGAAATATGTTAAATGATCAATGATGCTTTGAATGTTTGTTTTCTCTCTAACATGTGCTTAATTTCAGAAAGCGAAAGAAAAAGGGTGAAATATTTTTGAATATATAGATATTTTATTTTTGGTAAAAGGGTGAAATTAGTATTGTTCTATGTACTGTTTCTTTTCTATTTCATTTAGAACATTAACCTGTATTTTGAGGTCGGAAGTCACAGGACTGAAGGATACGGGAGGCGATGGAGTCCTAGAGTCCGCGGGATGAAGATCAAGTGATGCCTGCCTCCGAATGGAGGTGAAGACAAAGTAACTGGGACACCAAAAAAAGATGACTCCTATGGAAGTCCAAGAGTACCATCCAAGAGTGCCATCCAAGAGTTCCATCTAAGAGTACCAGAATGAAAGAATGCCCCAAATGAACGAGATGATGTGATGTTGCTGGTCAGAAAGTCTCAGAGGTGGACATCAGTGGTAGAACAATAAACTTGCAGCGTTGTGGGTGCATGAATTCGGATGTATCTTAGAGGTATGGAGTGCCACACCTTTGTTATTTTAATTATTTATTTTAATTTGTTATATTAATTATGTGTTTTAATTAATTATTTTATTTTATTATTTTGCAATTGAACTTAATATGTTGATCCACACTTAAACAGATGTCTATTGGACATTGGACTATGGACACTTCAGTTGGGAAGAAACATGTGAAATATTTTGTAAGAACTGACTCATTTGAGAAGAATTTTGATTTTATGGTAGTTAAGCAGTGATTTATTGTGAAAAAAGTGAATATTCGTTTTGTTGAATTGCTATGATGGAAAAAAATGAGCGCAAGTTGGGTTTCCTCCAATTGTGGCTTAGACCACTGCCAAATTGTCAGAAAAGGAGGGATAATGTAGTATAATATATAGCGCCTTGGGGTGTGGTAACTCACTGAATGTGATGGCATTTTGTTGCCAGCAACAATGTGGCATACACAAATAGCCAGTCCTATGTTTCTAGCATAACATATGAGTATGTAGATGGAGACAGGCTGCAGGTTTAAAAGTACACCAGAATTTTCTTTTTTCTTTTCTATTCTTTGAAATGCCTCATACATAGGAGACTACATTATTCATCTAACTGACTTAATTAAAAATTACTAATCACTAATGATAACTCATTAACATCATAATGTAATCTCTATGTGAAAAAAGGGGTGAAAGTACATGTTCTGAAATTTGTTTTCAAATGTGCACTAGAATATATATTTATTTTTCACTGTGTTTGCAGCAAGCAGAATCTGCATACCAGGAAATTATATTAGTTACAGTTTCTCACTATACAACTGCTCTATTGTGTTGAAGGAAGGGTGATGCAGCCTTTTTAATTTGATTGGTGCAAAGTATCTGCAGTGGTTCTACGTAGGAAAAGGGTAAGGTGCAAAGGATTGCTGAGGAAAGACTGACAGAGGGAGAGGCAGTTGGTGAATGACTCGGCTCCCAGACGAACGTGCCTGGTTTCACTTAGCGCTGGCTTGAGAACTCTATGTTTTCGCCACACACACTCCAAACATTCGAGATAACAGAAAACACCCCTGCTGACTGGGCCTGCTCTGCTGAGTGGAGGTTGCCTGGGGGAGAAAACTACAGATCTTTGGTAAGTAGCCAAAGTTAAGTGAGGGGGTCGCTGTGTACTTTCGTGTGAATAAGCAATAGCAATCTAAAATGTCATGTAGGCATAGTAGCCAAAAGAAATCCCCTGCATTTAATTTGTCATATGATAATGTTGCAAAGTGAATGTTGCTCTGTATTATTTCTTTCTTGTTTTTTATTACAGAGAACAACGCG
This sequence comes from Ambystoma mexicanum, assembly GCF_040938575.1. Lineage (NCBI taxonomy): Eukaryota > Metazoa > Chordata > Amphibia > Caudata > Ambystomatidae > Ambystoma > Ambystoma mexicanum. Next base: position 1,048,698,587 of record NC_090924.1, read on the forward strand.
ATGTACACAGTAAGATGTTATTTTGAATTGCAATTGTTTATAATTCACACAATATAAAAGCAGAACGGGTAGAGAGTTTTTGTTTTTCTCTTTTCTTGGTGCATTTGGAATAGCATTTGTGACACGGGGAAGATTTTTCTTTAGGCAGTAAATGTGTCTTTTTTTTCCATGTAGATGAAATAACAGACAGAATAAGCTGTCCTAAAATAAGACTTAGCGGTGATAAATAGCTGTATGCGTGTGTTCCCCAGTGCATGCTCTCTGGGTGAAATCTGATACAATATATAGATTACTGGGGGTCTATGAACCAGTAATGGGGTCATGGATGCATAGTTTACTGGTGTAGATAAATCAGCGATAACAGCCACAGGTTGAAGGTGGCACTCTCTGTGAGTTTGGTGTTCCTGAATGTAGGTCCAAGCCTCTCTATAGATCACAAGAGTATTATAAGAATAAGGAAGGTTTTGTGTATGATGGGGCTATAAATAGAGGAGGAAAATTATGCTCACTACTAAGTAATTTACCACCAGACAATACCGCCAATAGTGTATATTACTAAATTATCCAATATAGTGTAACAAAATACGGTCACTGGAAGGAGGTAAGGCCAAACCCAATCTAGATGCAAGGATAAGTTATCACCAAATTACCACTCTTCTTTGGCGGCAAGAAAATACCACCAGACCCCAAATATACACAAAATATCCTACAGCAGACAATGCTTGCATTCTGGTACTCTCCTTTGGATTTTCAGATTCCATTCGCATGATGACTTGACTCCTGGTGTTGCATTGACCCATAGAGATAGTTACAATATTGACTAGGTAGCTTAGGGAATGAATGTAGTCAGTGGGATAAGTATCAACACAATGGGATGGGAGACCCCAGCACCCCTTCCCTCAACTCCTAAAGTGTCATATCAGGCATCCTTCAATCTTTCATGTGTCAAACCTCTTCTGTCCGAGATACTTTCTTATAATCCAAGCAGGTGATGACTTGACTCCTGGTATTGTATTGGCCTTCTGGGTCTTCATTGGACTGAGGGTTTTCTGGCCAGGTAGGATGTATAGTGCATCAGTGTTTGCATTCAACATGGGCATGAGGCAATGAATGCATTAACTGGAGAATATTGTTGATGGAGTTCACCTTCATGTAGAACAGAATGTCATCAGCATACTGGTGTATTCTGAGGTTGACATCAGCAAGGAAGTGACATATTTGTGTTGGACAGGCCACAGGTAGTTGTCATTGTACACTAATGCTCATAATTTATGTTTGAGTCATATGTGGCATTCCACACGAATACTGTCTATCGTTTTGCTTAAACGATGGTCCATATTTTTGGGGCGGATGTCAGCATTGTTTGTTTAAGTCAGAACCAATGGTCTGAATCTGGTGCAAAATTGGCAAATGTTTCATTCATAAGGAATACGGCAGAGATTGCCCCTATTTCCTTTCTGGAGGGAATGGGGAACATGCATGGTAAACTCGTGTTGAGCAGATTAGAGGTTAGGATCACTGGCACTAACTGTTTTAGCCACCCGCAGGATGACTTTAAGAGAGGGGTATCCACGTGCAAGCAGGTATTCAGATACATCTTTGTTTCATATCACATTTTATTAGTTTCATACCTATAACAAATATGAGTACAAGACAAAAGAAAGACTGAAATCAAGACATACATTGAATAAGCTGATCATAAATCCATCCTAAACACCCCCAAGCCAGATCAAACAAATAAGAGTTCAGCATGTTTCTTCCCATTTACTCCAGAACTTCAGAAACTTGTTCGGGCAGCCCCAAGCGTTATACACCCCTCTTTTCAGTGACATACAGACATCCACATCTGAGAACCATTTATTATACCTACGGCTTTTGGGTTTCCACTATAACATAGATATAGGGCATTTTATGAGGATGATCACTGTGGACAGAAACACTTTTGCAAAACCACCAAAGGAGGTATCACCCCAAATGCACAACAATTTAGGTTTGTGTGGTATATCTGCCCCTATGGTGGTTTTTGTGCAGAAGTGTCCAATCCGCGGTCATTCCCACATTGTATGGAAAAATGTTCCATCTCAGTTATCACATAATAGACAGTGCGGGTGTGTCGCCCGCCCCAGGTCAATCTTGTTTTTGGGTAAATATATCTAACTGAGGGAAGACACGCTGTGTATGTAATCCATCAACCTGAATACAGAATTCGATGACATCCCCAGAGCTGTGAAACATAATGAAAAGAAAAAATACTCCAGCCCCACTTTTAAACACAATAATGCAAGTATACACAAACAATACTGCTCCAGTCAGGTGGGGGGACAGCTGGGAATGTACTTGTTTTTTCCCTGTTGAAAAGGAGCAACCTATGTTGATGATGTCCTATTTATCTTGACAGTGGAATATGCTGTTTCGCCAAAGCTAGGGGGTATTAACATTTTATTGTTCGCAGATGATGTATCGACCAATTTTCCAAATATTTTAATAGTAAGGGCTTGACAATCAACTCTGCCAACACCAAACTGATGCGGTGTGGGCAGAAGATGAAACCATACACCAGTTTGAACATAAGGATTGGAAATGAGTTACTTGAAAAAGTGTCTTTCTTTGAAAATGTGTGGATAAGGCTGTCAAGACATGGGAAGTGGGATCAGCACATTGGTAAAGCAAGTTTAATTATGAGGAAAAGAAGTGACGCTGTTCTGAGATTCATAAAATCTTTTCGCAATAACTCTGACAAGCCAGCGGTGAAAGTATATAGAAGCCGAACAGTGACTGCACTGGCATATGGTGCTGACGTCTTGGGCCACAGGAATATTAAGAACTTGGGTGCCACAGCAAACAATTTTTTAAACGATTGTTACGACTCCCAAAAAGTGCACCAAATGTGCTGGCATACTCAAAATGGGGCTAATACCGTTAGAAGTTATTGCAGCATTGAAACAGCTACTTTATTGGGGAAAACTGTGGACATCCAGTGAATAGGTGAATTATACAGAGTCTATCATGGGTCTCATGAGCTGGCAGGGAGCTAATAAACTACCATGGCTTGTTTACATTATATCGTTATTACGGCAGTCCGCGGCCGCTCCGCAGCTCATTTGGCCTCGTCATGCAAACCGGCGAAACAACCAGTGAGGGGTACTGGCTCCAGAGTCAGAGGACGAGAAGCGAGGACAGCAGCTTGGAGAGGCGGAGTCCCCTGAAGTGGCTGAACCGTGCCATAAAACCGCCCCCCTTAAAGGAGCCCGCCGCCCCGCAAAAACCTAATCCTCTCGAAGGCAAGGCACCACCGGCGCTTAACAACTGCAAAGAAGTACTGATAAAAGACCTATTCGGCCTGAAAGTCTCCCCCCCAGCCGCTCCGCCAGCGAAATCACTTTCTCGGGGGGCGAGGGTGCCCAGCCGGACAAGAAGACAGTACCCATTCCATCCCGTGTTCCAGAAAACAAAGTATTGGGACTTACTAGCTCTTACACTCTCGACGAAGAAGACCCGGCTGCATACATATCAAGCAGCGCCGTCGCAGAGAGAGAAGCTCCTGAAGCCCCTGAAGACGAACTCGTGGACAGCCTCACCTCGGGGGACCCGCCAGCCGCAACCGACTGTGGACCGCCTCCTCTCGCGCTCGGCGCCACCACCGGCTGGGAACTCGTCGCGGAGGTGGCGAGCCCTGTTGCCGACGAGTCGTGTCCTGAGCTGAGTGAGCCGGAAAACACGGGACGGACCGGCGAGTCGGAACCGGCTCTCCCGCAGAACCTGCAGCTCGTACAGCCCTTGCACGAACAAAGGATAGCAAAGACCCCACCGACCTCCACGCAAGAACAGGAGACCCCCGAGTGCCCGAAACCATCGGAATCGAGTTCCCCCCAGCCGAGAACCGGGAGAACCCGAAAATGAAGGTTAATTCCGAACTGGGGGTGCTTAACCCAATTACCACGCCACTGAAAACATTGACTCTACCCAAGCCTTTGGTAATCACCAGCTCGTCAGTGAAACTAGCAGATCCTCTGAACAATGAAGTAATCAAAGTGCAAATCCATCACCCACTTAAACACGAGGACTCTTCTAGCCCCGTAAAAAACAGAGGGGCGGACAAAAGCACTGAAGACTGCTCGTACTCAACCATTGAGTACTCTGAAGACGCGTTAGACAAGGTAATCAAACCCTCATTGATTCCTCTAAGACTCAACTTTTCTGACTCACATTCCACGCCGACCGAAGCAGTACCCACAAAATGCCTTAACACAATCAGTGCAAGCCATACCAAGCGCCACTCACAACCAAGTATAACGACTCCCTCTAAGGTCATTACGCAGCAGCCTTGCAAAACACCACTGACGAAAGGAAAAATACCACCACGGCCCGGCAAGGCGAAAAAAACACCAGTAATGGGATCCATATCCAACTTCTTTGCGACCAAAAATAAATTCCTTCTGGACGAATAGAAAGCCGGACGCCGAACTCTTGGAAGGAACCCACCAAGACCAGAACCACGAAAACGACAAGGATTCCCTGCGTAAACTCGCTTTCTTGAAAAGATGGCACCTAAAAGTGGAAAGACCTGGCCCTGAAACCCCTCCCAACGTTGCAGACTCCAAGTTGATACAAAAGACCAGCTTAATCCCCATTGACCAAGCTCAGACTTCACACGACCTGGTCATAAGCAAACCAGCGGAGGACTCGGCTCCACAAGGTCGGGTAACTCAAATGAAGAACCCTCGCCAGACGGAACCTCCGTGCAAAGCTCCTAAAAACCAAGAAGTAAGGAAGGAAGCCCAACCCTCTGATAGGCCCACTCAAGAGACCTCCGGAAGTGATAGCCCCATTTGCAACTCACGGCAACATTTGCCGAAAAGCCGAGACCTTAACCAAACACCGGTCTCGCAAGCCACATCAGGCTCTTCATCTTCATCACCAAAAAGGAAAACTGACCTCTTGGCCCTCATGTTGTCCCTGACTATAGCCCTCGTGCCCTTTACCAAACTGTATGAAGCGCTCAACGACTCTGCTAAAGACCAAGTAACCTTGCTGGCTCATATGCAAACGCGACTTGCTTTCATTGAAGGTTATATTACAGCCAAGGATCACAACAACTCACCTTCAGGAACAGTTCAACCACCACTGGGTCTCCACGCCGCCTGCTCCAAGAATTCAAGGTCCACCCAAAACGATGAGCCAGTAATCAAAACCTTCAATTTCATAGGGAACTCTGCCAAAGAAGTCGCGATAGTTCCTAATAACCAAGGTAACAACGTCCCACTTGGCCTGCAAGCGGGGTTAACACCGAAAGTCCTTCCAGCCAAGCAGACCACACTGAAACCAAAAGAGAAGACAAAACCTCTAATCACCAAACCCATGCGGTTACCGCAAACCAACCAGAACAAAACAACCCAGAAAAAGGGTCCAGACCCCTACTGAAAAATGGATGTGCATCGTGGTCTGTAGACCATTCCATCCAAAAAGACGATCCCAAACTGAGAGGGCCCTCAAAGGCGAAGACGAGCAAAGCTCCAACCAGACTCAAAACCAACGAAGATAGTCAGACTCCCTTATTTAAACAATCCTGTCTACTTTTCGAGCCTAAATCCCACGACCCAACTTTCCCGCCCCAACCGAAGCCCCCTCGCACAACTTCCAAAGAAAAGAGGGACACGGACGACACCATTTGGTCAATTACGGAAAGCAAACTGATGGACGCAGCCCTGAACGAAACAGAAACTTGGGAGGATTGGGACGAGGACGACCGAAATCCGCCTCAAAAAAGGAAGCGAAACGCCAACCGCCAATCCCCTGTGTCACCTGCCGAATGCCTCAACCCCAAACAAAAAAACGAAAAAAATAAAAAAAAGAGGCCTCCCCGGAGTCAACAAGCCCAATCTTCCTGACACTGGAAGAGAAGAAATTAAAACTCTTGGCAAAAAACAAAGACAGAAGATTGTCCCAGTACCCACCGGCCAAAAAAACGGAAAAGCCCCTAAAGTGGGCAATGTCCAGGCCATACCATTCAAACGGGACTCAAGCATCGAGAAGTGACTCTGAAAAAGAAAGACAGGAATGACCAGCCGAAACTTCAACTCATTGGAGCTCCAGAGTCCACAGAAGTGGCCACAGAGTGGAGTGGGGACCTTCCAGAAGCCGGAGCACAAAAAGACTTCAAAAACCAGATCAAATAGCGAGACCCTTGCCCACATCCAACCACCAACGAACGTTAAAATCTAGAGGGCCTCGAAAGCCTAAGCATTCTACCACACCTAGAGAAAAAAGCAAAGTCCGTCAAGCAAAAAGAGAATTCATAAGACGCTCGGCCAGGACGACCAAGACTCACTCTTTCATCCTGAAAAGCATCTGGAAAGAAGACGCCTCTTTAATCCTTAACAGGAAAACCATCTTAAAAATCCTGCACCTGGTCCCAGCACTAAAAACCTTATCTACAGATGACCTTACAATTGTGGAATTTCGAGACAAAAGGTGAGTAGACAGTGTCTACTTACACAACTTACACATACAGTCCGAAACCATTAAATCCGCCTTAACCAAAACAAAAAATAAACTGAGAGCCTTAGGATACGACCTCACAGATTACATAAGCACAGAAGGCCACAATCCCAAAGACTACTCACCAAAATGCTTGGAGAGACGCTCCCGAGAAAAAAAGACGAAAGCCCACGGTACCAACAATCCCACACATAGGAATGATTGGGCGTCGTCACCACCTAACAGACGCCACTCTAGATCCATCACGCGGAAACAGAACGAGGGCCACCGCCCGTGCTCCTTAGAATTGGAGAGAGTGCCGCCTGGCCCTCAGAAAAACTGGAACATCACCATTGAACAAGATACTTCAACAAAAGGAAACGAAAAGCTAAATCTGGACAGGAAGCAACCAAGCACAAAGGAAGATGCAAACCGCTGGGCTTGGTTGCCCAAGGCCCTATCAACAAAACACAGATCTTAGCAACTAAACAAAAGCCAGACAAACAAGGAGCACTCTGGCAACCCACCGATCACAGAACCAACCATCAACCTAACTTTGGGTTCCTGGAATACCCGAGGCATCACGTACCTGATGCACTCCTCTGACGTTAACTTGGGATCATCTGACATCTGGTGTTTCCAAGAAACATGGATTCAAAATAAACCATCGATAGAGGGCTACGCAATCACCTTTTCACCAGCCCTAAGAGGAGCCTTAGGCAGACCAAGGGCGGGATTACTGACAGCGCTGAGAATTGGATCCAATTTCCATTTGATCAAAGTCATAAAGGCAGAACCGCATATTTTGGCAACTCTGATCCAGCGAGGTAGCAATCAACAAGGCGCAAATAAACAGAAGAAAACGACTTACCTACTAGTAAATCTGTATTGGAACCTGAAAGAAAGCCCAACAGAGCCCTTCTTATCGAAAATTGAAAACATCCTGTAGGAAGTCTTATCAAATGACATAGTTGACAGCATAATCATCTGCGGTGACTTAAACATCAGGATCAGGAGGAAAGAACACGACAATTTCCAACCAAAACCAAACGCGTTACAATTGCCAGAAAACTCCCTAGAAAGAGGAATGAAATGGGCTAACCTGATGAATACCTTCGACGTCCACAATGCCCACTTCTTGGGCAAAGTTCCTTAGCCAGTAATTCCGACTTGGGAACTAGCAGGAAGACGCGCTACCCTAGATCACGTCTACCTGTCTAGAAACCTTTTGTCACAAGTCACAGGCTTCGAGATTATCAGAACACGCAATAGCGACCACAAACTCCTGAAAACGACGTGGTCAGCACCAAGTCTCGGAGCCCAGGAGACCTCGAGCACCTTGAGAACGACCAGTATGGAGACCTACGCAAATGCCACCCGCCTAAGGTTGAAAGCCTCAACCATCAAGACATTAATTTCAAACTACTGTCAAGCAAAAGCCCAGGCCTCCTCACGGACTACTGCCCTCTACTTCAGCCATACCAGATAAGGAAAACTGGTAACCAAAACAAAGCGAAGACTCATCACCACAACAACCCGACCCTCAGAGAAAAAAGGCTGGAGATGAGACGAGCCAAAAGAAAGGCCAAAAGTTTTCCCTCAATCGCCAACATAGAAACAGCCAGGACGGTTGCTAAGGCCTACAAGAACTGTCTAAAAGGCTTCAAATTCCAGCTATACCAAGACGACTCTGAGCAAATGCTGCGAGTTCTGGCTGGCAAGCAAACAAAGGCATTCTGGTCTCTGGTTAATTCTAAAAGCTCAACATGCGAGGACGCCTTAGCAGCAAGCGTCCCAGAAGAAGCCTGGAGAAGAAGCCTGGATCAGGCACTTTTCTGCCCTCTTCGATCCATTGGTCAAAGGGACAGAACCTGGGAAACACAGAAGCAACCGGTGGGCCATAAATCCTGACCCAGCTTGTATCGAAGCCAAAATTAAGAAACTGAAATCGTCACGAAGACCCGGTCCTGATGGTGTGTCAAACATGAACTTAAAATCTAATCCAGAAAGCTGGTCAATCTTGATAGCAGAAATCTTCGAATCATGCACGGCAACCAGATCCATTCCGAAGTCCTGGAAGACAGCTAATGTCGTCCCAATTTACAAGTCAGGAGATCGTAGCGATCCTAACAACTATCGCCCGATAGCACTCCTTGACTGTATTGACAAACTTTTCAGATCCTTCCTACTTGACAGTTTCAAAACCTGGGTGCTTTCATCGGAAGGGTGGGATAATTTCCAAACTGGCTTAAAAATAAACCTGAACACCATGGCAAACATTTTCATCATCAACATCTTGAAGGCCAGAGTCCAGGAAAGGGCGCCGCCCCTGTGCATGGCCTTTATCGATTTATCTAAAGCATTTGACAAAGTAAACAGAGAGAAGCTTTGGTCAAAACTTGCAAACTGGAACTGTCCCCTGTCCTTGTTGGATCCTATACAAGACCTCTACTCAGAAACATCAATGAGAGTCAGACTCAATGGGACAGGGCTACTGTCCTCCACAATCGACACAACTTGTGGAGTAAAGCAGGGATGCTCTTTGGCACCTGCACTTTACAACACCTACACCAGCGATTACCAACAAGCCGAAAGAAAAGTAAAAGTCTTCCCGCCCTCACTAGGGTCTGAAAAAGTCAGCAGACTACTTTACGCTGACGACATTATCCTAATCGACCAAACGAAGATAGGGCTCCAGCGAAAACTGGATAACTTGAACGAATACCTCCATACCAACGACCTGGAAAGCAACGCATCGAAAACCAAAGTGATGCGACTGACAAAAGCGGCCAAACGGAAAGAGGCATGGTTCTTCAACAACACCCACCTTGAAGAGGTGGACGCCTTTAGATATCTGGGCACAATGTTCAGTAATAAAAGGAACGAGCAACCAATGCTAGACCTCTTGATAAACAAAACCAAAACCCTGTCAAACCAATTGATCATCATGGACAAAAAATTCGGCCGCTTTTCAGTAAAGGCGGCCACCAACTTCTACAGGATAAAAGTGGTACCAGCGCTTACGTATGGCACAGCCGCTATGTTTAGCATTCCAGACTCAACTTGGCCGAAACTGGAGGGTTCACTTTGGAAAAAAGTCCTTCGACTGCCCACTTCGACCCCAATAACCTTGATAAGAAGAGAACTCTGACTCACCTCACTTCAAGGCATAATATCCATCAACAGTTTGATGTTCGACAGAGAAGTGAGATCATCTGTGGAGAAAATGTACACATTGATCCAGGAAAAAATTGAGAAAGGATCAAACAAAACGATCAAAACCTGGATAGAAAAGAACCAAGCCCTCCTAAAATCAATAGGTAGCTCAGAGGACGAGCTTCTCACTAACCCGGGAAAAACGACAAAAAAACTGAAAGAAGCAAACTGGTGCAATACCCAACAGACTGCAATTAATTACAAATCTGTGGACCATCTACCACCCTTTGCCCAAAAACTAAATGAGCCCATCAGTTACCTACTGAAGTTCCCGAACAAGACATACCGCTCGACCTTTCTGAGAGCAAGATTGAACATCTTAAAGACAAACGAGGTCTTGAAAACACGAGGCAAATCAACGTCCGACTCCTGTCATTTTTGCCTGATCCAAAACTCAAAGGAGAGCCTGAAACACCTGATACTACAATGCCCAGGGACTACGGGTAAGAGAGACACTCACTTAGGCCACATCTACTCAAACTTTTCAAGAATGGACAAGGACTATTGGTGGTCATACTTAATGAACGGGCTAAGTCAAACACCAGTAATCGCAGTGGTAAACTTCCTACACAGTTTGAAGCTGGATGCCATCTGCGATCGGCTAGAAAGCCCCTGAAAGGACTTAGCCCTCTGGGACAAGCATCTGGAAAACGCACTTGGAAAAAGGATTTCTTCTCCTTTTCTTTGTAAAAACTGCTAACAACAGTTAAACACAATAAAAAAAATAAAATAAAAAAAATATTGTTACTATTTGTTTTAAAGCTTGAACATTTCTGGGAGAACCCGAGTAGGATGCTATCGTGTGGATGCTTTTGATGACTGGTACCATGAATATAGGATTTATGCCTCTCTTTGAGCTACGGATGATCCTATTTGACACTAAAAGCTAATGTCCAATTTGAAGGTTGTCCGTCCTACATTATGTTTACAAATGCCTGCTCATTATATATGAAGATCAGGCTAATATACATCCACTGGCACCATTATGAAATCAGAGCTATAAAACAGGCTCAGATTATTGCCCATTTTTATATAATGTGAAAGAAACCCTCCAACACTTCTTGTTTCTTTGCCCTGAGTATCTATCTAAAGGTATGCAGATACAACCTGAGAAATTGCCAATTGGGGCTAAGACCTTGGGTGTCACAGAAAATATATGTGGTATATGCTGCTTTGGAATTGGCAAGGCATGGAAGCAAAGAAATATTAAAGTCAGAGAGAGCACCCACGACCAACAATGCCTGATTACACCCTGTGAACTAAGTACCAAAACAGAAATGTTCAAAAAAACTATCCATGCAAGGCCTTTATGACCTTGCAAAGTCGTTGTGCTGCACCATATTTTCTGAAGTTCATTTATTTATTGATGATTTCACTGTCATCTACTGAGAAAATAAATTTCGGAAACTAGGTTATAGTGCTGATGTGTGGCGCAAGGTAAGTGTGTTTATCCCCCCAATGAAACAACCTTGGCACCTGCATGGTTCTAAGGGTGTTTAATTTAAAAAAAAGAACCTTGTGGTGTGGTGTTGGGCCATGCCATACATCTGGAGTTGGTTTCTTTGTTGATAATGACATGGTCATTAACAGAGAAAATGCATTTGAGGGAGTAGGGCGTGGTGCCTACGTGTGCCACCAGGTAATTGTATTTTTTTTGCTAATTAACTTTAGCACCTACATGGTGCTAAGGGTATTCAATAATAGAAACTGAAGGACATATCACCTTACAGTGTGGTGTTGCACTGTGCTTTATTTTCTAAAGTCCATTTATCTGTTGATGATATCATAGTTATTAACTGAGAATATGGATTTCAGGGACCAGGACGTGGTGCTGAGGTGTGCTCCAAGGTAAGTGTGTTTATTCCCAAATTGAACACCCTTGGCACCTACATGGTGTTAAGGAAGTTCAAAGCGGCAGTGCTGCTTGCATTCGGGACCCTTTTTTCAATTGTGCCTTTAAATTGGGCAGCAGGTGGTTACCAGTAGGGTTATCCCTTTGCCATGGAGCTTACTATTAAACCCACTATCCCCACATTAGATCTTTTTAACTTTCATAGTGGTTCTGAAAAGATTAGTTGTGGGGTTTAGGAGGGGATCGAAGGTGGAGGGAGTAGATGTAGGAAAGATAGGTGGAAAGTATACAACTTTTATAATGTGTACATGTTTTAATTAGCTCTCAAAATCCCCCCAAAAAACTACTGGCAATTTCGCCGATGCTCCACCCAGGCATCCTCAATTGCCTCAAAAGTTGTTGCATTTAGTGCTATTGGCATATAGCACTTCCTCCAGGTGGAAATGCCATCTACTGGAGACCTGTGTTGGCGAGGCGGGTCAACACTGCAGTGGCCGTGGTGGCACTCCCATCATTGGCACCAGATGGAGTCGATGGGAGAGGTCCAGCAGATAACACAGCTGGAGATGATGATCCAGCTTCCTCTTTTGATGTTGCAGGTCTGGTGGTGGATTGCAAACCATTGCAACCAAGGTAGATTGCCTGTTGCCGGAACCTGCTCCTGTAACATTCATCCACTTGCCGCCAGTAGTAACAGATCAAGTGGTTCACAAACGCAGTGGTGTCCAGGCTTTATGCAGTAACCTTGGAAAATCTTCTCCTTCAGATCTTGCCACAAAATGTACACTGACTCTTCTTGCTGTCTGATAGTCGAGTGCCTTTAGGCACTTTAAAGCCTTTAGCACCTTAAAGAACTATCAGCACACGGAATGTGTGAAGCTCATTGTCCGGTGGAATTTTTTAGGTGGAGCTGGCTTCATTACCCACTGAACATCTTCTGGGTCTTCAGGGACAATGACAAGGCCTATCTCTTCATCGCTGGAGGTTGTCTCAGGATGTTGTGTTGCCATTGCCAGAAAATTATGAAAACGAAAAATCAAAAGAAAAAGAAATCAAAGAAAAAGGAACAAAAGAATAATTAATAAGGGAAGGTTTATATATCAAGGCAAGAGCAGATTTGGGAACCCAAGGTCCTGGAGAGAGATAAGAAGAGGGGAGTGGTCAGCATTGTAGAAAGCAGCAGAAAGGTTGAAAAGGGTCAGTATAGAAGAGAGTTTAGAGTGATAAGCATTACAGAAAAAGTTGGAGAAATACATAAGTGTTTACTACAAACTGAAGTGGATCTCCAAGGCCATTATCCTCAAGGTACCTGGTGATCCGGCTGAAGAAGGTTCTCTCATGGAAATTTGAGGAATGAGGAAGAAGAGCATCTGGGCGATAGTTCACTGGGACGTTTAGGACAGCAGAGTGTTTCTTCAATACGGGTAAGACAGTTGCAGCTTTGAAGGAGGCAGAAAGTCCAGTGGAGGGAGAGGTAAAAGAGTTCAATGTTCTAAGCACAAGTGATTGAGTCTAAGTCCTTATCCATTTGGAGAGTAAAAGGGTCAAAAGGAGCGCAAGGTGGGTTTGGACTGTGAAAGATTGGTGATAATTCAAAAGGAGAGGTAGGGGAGAAGACAAAAGTAGAAAAGGTAGAGGGGAAAGGTGGTGGACTGGAGGGTTGGAGAGTGAGAGAGGGCTGTGAGAGTGTCACATTTTAGAGAGTTTAGAGCAAAAGTAGTGAGCACATTAATTAGCAGAAAGGGAGAAGGAAATGAATATGGGCTTGAGTGGCGAGAGCAATTATAGAATGGTAGATGAAAGTTTGGGGAGGTGATTACGAATGTGATTATAATCATTCTCATAAAGTTTATAGCAGGCCTCAAGATCTTTTAAGCAGTCAAGTTGTAATGATATGTTGGGATATATTGGGAGACCCAGCCCAAAATAGGGAGTCCCCCCATCTCCATGAAGAGACAGCCCACAAAATTTAGATTAACAACATAGGACCATTTCCATTTTTAAAACAGGTCACACATTACATGTAATTTATTTTATCATCTTTTTATTGGCACTGTTTCAATGCAATATACACTTTGTATCATGGTCGCCCTGTGTAATAATAATAATAATATAACAATAACGAAAACCAAACCAAACAAAAATATTCCTCCTGCAACGGGTTTGAGCTCACACAACATTATCACACACTTTGAGTGGGTTCATGGGTAGATACTCCTAGTGCCAATCACCACCAGCCATGTCTAGGTTGGTAGCGACCCGACTCTAGGTGTCAGCTTAGGTACATCAATTTAAACCTGTTGAGTTAAGCACCAATTTAAAAAAATCACTGCTTTCCAGGGGGTTTGTCATCTGAGGGTTGAAACATGTCCCAGACCAGCGCTTTCCAAGTCTCATATGCAGCACCTGCCAGTGCCTCCTGCCCCCATAGTGCACTGCCCCAGACTTCAGTCTCAGTTTCAGACCAGAACTCAAAGTCTTTGCACCAACGTATGTACTGTAGGCCACAAGGAGACTTCCATTACATGGCAATGCACCTCTTGGCTAGGAAACAGGCCCTGTCCATGAATTTCACTGCATGTTTGTATTTGCTGTTTCTTGAGTATGCGCCCAGCAAGTACTTACCCGGAGTCCAGTCGTACCTGATAAGCCCAGCACTCTGGTAGTCTTGCTCAATACATGCCCAGAATCTTTGCACCTTACTACAGCTCCAGAACATATGCACCGCCACACCACGGACATGCCGATTGTGCCTTATCGCTGATCTTGGCCATCCTGCTTGGTGTCATGTAGGTGGGGTAAAGTGCATTTAGTTGGATTAATCTAAAGCGAGAGCTTCTAGACGCCTGCCTAGGGTAACCCAGCATATTGTCCCATTCCCTTTCCCCAAATTCTACCCGTAGGTCCTGTTCCTACCTAGCTTTTAGGGTTTTGTTTATCAATTAAAATGCTATACAGTCTATATACTGGCTCCAGCCATCTTCTAAAGTGTACATTAGAGTCCAGAGTTGCGTTGCCTCCAGCTCCTCGGGACAATTCAACCATTTCCATTTTTGCCATTGCCCGCACTCATAGGTACCATAGGAATTGACCCTGGGCAACCCCACCTGTGCATTTAGGGACTCCATTTCCTTAAATATGCCCTATGCGTACATGTCTCCCCAAGTCCAGAGGCCCCGGCCCTCCCAGAGCTTCGCCTCCGTAAGGTCCTTCATGTTCTTGCAGACATCTACCGCTATAGGGACCTCAGGTGAGTATGAATTGTTTAATTTGAGGAGCATCTGAGTTCTGTGCCACACCATATGGCCCAGGGTTACCAGTGCAGGCACAGTGTGCAAACAGCCCAGAGGTAACCATAGGATCTCCTTTAAATGTGCCGGGGCCACCAGGTGTTGGAGCAACAGTGTTTCCGAAGTGGGTTCGTCGGAGAGCCATTTAGTCACAAAGCCAAGCTGTGCTGCCAGATAGTTCCTTTTCAGATCTGGTAACTGCACCCCTTGTTAGGCAGAATCCTGTGCAGTGCTCTTAGGGACCACAACACACAATTAAGACTACAAGTGGTAATACAAGCTCACCTTTGGTACAAACTTGTACTACTATGTTAAAGTGGAGCAGTAGCGGACCAGGCAGGCTTATCTCAAGAGGATATGAGCAGTAGCAGATATTACACAAAGGACCACAATTACTGTGACTCAAGCAAACACTGACTCAAGGTTTTAGGTAAAAAATATAAGTATATTTATTTTTAAACCATCTGTTATAAAACACAACACTTCTATAAATTCAAAACCACACGTAAAATCCACCACACACAACCAATTCCACTTGCTTCAGTAAATTCAAAGTAAGTACATTAGGATTTGACAGACCAGTGTTGCGATACTAACACGTAGCCGCGGATAGAAATGCTCACAAAGTTAAAACACACTTTGTACTTAAGAAAAGGAGGGATTCTGGTCAGAAGCCCGCCAAATGTCGGCGGACAAAGGAGGCAAACCTGGTTTGCCACACAAAGAAAGACCCAAGAAGGATGTTAACAAAAAGAAATGGCGATTAAACCCAACCGGAGCCGAAATAAAAAGTATTTGGGCTAGCGGGTTTAAAGTTCGAGGCTACTAAAATAGCTTAAAACAATACCACGTTATGTAATATAATTGTGGTAGGAAAATTAGGGTAGATACCACTGCCACCAGCCAAGTCTTAATGTTAAGGGAGTGAAACAGCGCTCCAAGAGGTACAGATAAAAAGGGATAAGAATTAACCCTTTCCAATACTCCATAGAAGATGGGGTGTACTGGATCTGTGGTTAAATGACTATGTAAAGTTAATGGCAACTTTACCCTTTTCTGGGGGACAGTAGTCAGCCCCAGAAATGGAGTCGTGGGGAGTCAAAACGACAACCCTGTGTCACTGCACTGAAGGTGCTGTGTAACAGACAAAAGAGTGGGGCTATTGAAGTGGTGTACTCCAGAGTCCACAATCACAAAAACAGATGAAATACACATGGCAAAACACAAGTAAGAGTGGGGGAAAAGCTCACACTCTTACCAAGTGGAAAAAAAATAAACTCCAGAAATCCAGCAAAGCTGCTGAGGGACTCACTAGGTGAGGGAAATTAGCCATAGAATGAGAATTCTCCCTAACACCCCTCCCACCCTGTGAAGCAGGCACAGTGTTGATAGCGCAAACTTGTGTCTCAGCGTACACCAAAGAAAGTCTCTGAGCATTGCTTCTAACAAGCAGAAAAAGGGAGGCCTGATGTAGCGATGTACATTCTGGAAAAAATACAGAAATCTTGGCAAAATTATATTTTTTGTGATGGCAACCCTGCCCAAAAATGACAGCGGCAATTTCGACCAGAATGCCATATACTTTCTCAGCCCCTGTAGCACTCTCCCGGTGTTAGGATCATGCATGTTTTCTGGTGTGTGCATAATCTGTACCAATAGGTATCTAAAAGATCCCAAGCGCCAAGGGAGTGCTATGTCTGATAAGTCATTGAGCGCTAAACCCTGCAGACCAGCCAGTGGAAAAAAAACAGGACTTCTCTCTACTAAAGCATATCCCTGACACCCTAGAAAAATTATCAAGCACCTCCAATAACAACGGCAGGTTGTGTTGTGCATTTTGGATATAGGGCAAAACATCGTCCGCATACAACGAGTTCAAGTGACCAACACTTCCCACCTATATACCTGCCTCCAGGAGATAGATTGCTATTGGTTCGAGTGCCAGTACGTATAGCATGGGCGAAAATGGCACCCCTGCCTCGTGCCTCTCTATATGGCCCAAGCTATAGACACCTACCTGCCCGTCTGGACACGTGCCATTGGCAACACGTAGAGTAACCTTCCCCACCTAATCTATTGCTCACCAAATTCAAATGTCTTCAATGTCTCGAATAACCACTCCCAGTATAGTGAATCAAATGCTTTAATTGCGTCCAAGGACGCCACCACATATTGATCCTGGGAGTCAGCAGTCTAGGATAAAACCATTCTGATCTCTATGTACCAATCCCCCAATCACTCTCTGAAGCCCTGCTAATATTGTCGTAAAAATGTTCATATCGTAGTTGAGCATGGCCAACAGGCGGTAGGAATCACAGCTGTCGTTGGGCTTCCCTGGCTTAGGGATCGGGACCACCAGTGTCTCCCTCATACTTTTCGGGAGCTCGCCTTTCATGTAAGCCACAGTATACACTTTGTGCAACACTGAGGAAACCAGCTCCGCATATGTTTTATAAAACTCTGAGGGCAAACCATTGTTGCCTGCGGTCTTACTGATTCCAGCAAGCTGATTGCCTCCTTCACATCTTCTACATTAATGTCCGCATCTAATGCCTTACTCTGAGCCGTTTCCAGCCAGGGGAGCCCCATCTCTTCTAGCGTGCCAATTACCTCATCCTGCGGGACAAAATTCTTGTGACTGTATAGTTCTGAGTAAAAGTCGGCAAATGCATTGTTGATACCCTGCAGTGTTCTGCATAGTGTGCCTCCCCTGTCTCTCAATTCTGTCATTAGGTGCTTTGGGTGTTCCCTCTTGCATAGCCATGAAAGGAGCCGCCTAGGTTTATCCCCTTTCCAGTGAGCTCTGACGCTCTTAACCTTGTGGTCGAATTTTGATAGCCTTTCCCACGCTACATGACAGCGTTTCCTAGGTTGCCCCAAAAGTACCTCACCAGGGTGTTGTTCGGTCACCTGTTTCTCCAGCTGCCTTATGTCCTCCTCCAACCTTTCCAGATCTGCCCTCAGAGTCTTCCAGATACCACCCGCACCAGCCATTACCTCACCCCTGACCACCACCTTTAGTGTCTTCCAGACAGTGCCCCACTCCTTCACACTGCCAACATTGTGTTCCAAGAACTCAACTAGTTTCAATTCATCCCTAAAAAATGTATCTGTTAAGATGTCAGTAGGCATACGCCACATTAGGATGGGGGCTGGGGGCCTCTGATTGAACATTCCATCGTTAACGAGGATTGACCTGAGATCGATCTGCCCAAGTATTGGACTGCGCCTATTTCCACCATTTGGGTCCGACCCACAAAGAAATAATCTATTCTGGTGTAAAGGATGTGAAGCAAGGAATAACAGGAATACCCCCTAACATCTGGATGAGAGGCTCTCCATGGGACTACCAGATCTAGCTTCGTTAGTGCTGTGTTTAATGCCAAGGATGCTGGTCCTACTTTGCCTCTTATGGGATTGACCGGTCCAGGAGTGGGTCCCGCACACAGTTAAGGTCCCCTCCCCATATGACAAAGCCTTCCCTATGATGTACAATTTTATCGCTAATCATGTTGACGTGCGATGGGATACCGTGATTAGGAGAATAGGAGTTGACCAAGCACACTTCCACCTGATCTATGTAGCCCCAAAGTAATAGATACTTCACATCTTTGTCCTCCTCCAACCCCGTCACTTGGAACGGCACACTAGGATGGAACCATGTGAACACACCTCTAGCGAACCGGGAGTATGCCACCCCATATCCCTGTCCACCCCATCTCTCCTTAACCTTTGCAAGATCTTCAGACGATAGGTGAGTCGCCTGCAAACATGCAATATAGACCTTTTTCCTATTTAAGAAGGATTTTACTCGATTCCTATTTAGGTACATGCCCAGGCCCCTCACGTTCCATGTCAGTACCTTAATTGTAGATGCCATGTGTCTGCTTGGTTTGCATGTTTCCATCCCCCCGCACCATCCATCAGCATAGCACCATGTCCTGCACCAGGCCACCAGCTACTCTGCCCACCCCAGAGCCCCAGACCCCATTACCCGACTCATACTTACTCATATGACGCCAACTTGAAGAGGAACTCATAAACAAGAACTGAACAAACAAAACTATAAACATTCGCCCAGTGACTGTTTGATGGAAGAAGCGCTCAGGCACAAACGCCCCTATAAAGCCTGTCCAGGTCATTTGGTGCGATTTGAGATGCTGGCAGCTAGCCAGCACCAACCTTAGTGAGGGATAGGACTTTGAACCTAAGGCAGGCAGTCGAACATTGCCCCTGCCTTAAATGGTCAGCAAGCAGTTTAGTGAAATTTATACCTTAATGCACATCTTCAGGACTCCTGCAATGATGCACATGGCTACCCTCCAATGCAGGTCCTGCGCCTCCATGCCGCTTGCCAAGCCGTTTCTCATGTGACAGGTCCCCCCATCCCCTAAGTTATTGTGCTCCAACCACATGTTGACTGGGGCGGGCGTCTCCAGGAACTATGCTCTGCCCTAGAGGATAACCTTAAGCCGAGCCGGGTACATCAGCATGAATTTGATATTGAGATGTCAAAGTCTGGCTTTAATCGGCACAAATTTGTTTCTTGCCCGCTGTACCGTGGGTGTATAGTCTGGGTAGATAGTTATTTTTTAATTGTCCCATTGTATCTCTCCACCTTCCCTGGAAAACTTCAGGATTACTTCCCTGTCTTGGAAGTTTAAGATTATTGAGCGGGGGTGCAACTCCGGGAGGCCGTTTCTGCTGGGACCTGTGGGCCCTCTCCACCACAAATCCCTGCAACAGGTTGCCTGCTCCTATTTCCTGTAGTAGTAGGTTCTCTACAAATCTGGTGGGGTTCAGGCCTTCCATTCCTTCCAGTATTCCCAACAAGCAAACGTTATTATGTCGTGCCCTCCTCTCCGCGTCTTCTGATCTCAATTCCAATGTAGTGTTTCTTCTCTCTAACTCTTTCACTCTAGCCACCAGGTCACTCGTGGTGTCCTTGGTTTCCTTGAGGTTGGACCCTGCTGTTGTTTCCTTGCTGCTAGATTGCAGACATCCTGATGTAATAGTTGAACATCCATTTTGATCTCATCTATTTTAGTTTCCAACAAGGCCCTCTGCGCTGCAATTCCCGCTAGCACCTTATCCTCCTTTCCGCCAGTGTCCACCAACTCCGCTTCTTTCTGCCCAGCACTGGGACTCTGCGATGAGTCGCTGTGCCTGCTAGCACCATTGAACGAGTCCATGATTGTCGACTAGCCTTTTCCCCCCTTGGTGGAAGACATTGTCTAGGGATGCGCAGAAACCACCAATCTGTTATAGCAGCTTAGTGTCTGCTTAGCTATGCCAGGATCTTTATTAAGTGAGTTGACCAGTTGCACTTATCTGTGCCCCAGATATCTGGTCCAGTTTGTTAGGCTGTCTTGTGCAGGTTAGCTATCTGCTTCCAGTGGGAGAACACCAAGCCACTCCGCCTGTATTGTGCAACTTGGTGAAGTTATGTTACACAGTGGTCTCGGCTCAGGCTTCACCTACATCAGGCACTTGGCCAATACAGCAGCAGTGCATTGTAGCTATTCCGCTATAAACTGTGCACCTTCACTCTGGCCAGCTTCCCACCCACAGCACCAGCTACAGTGCCACTGTGACCGCTGCTTCCCCCTCAGTTCAATGCACTGCCAGTGCTGCTGATGCTGGATGGCTCCAACCTGCTATGCGTCGCTGTACGCTGTCCAACAGTATGGTATGGCTGCAACTCTATCCTGGGCTTAGCACTCTGGCAAACGTGGATATATTCAACATGTTGCTGTGGACTGTTAGGCAGAATCACATACTGTACCCTTGGGGAACACTGCAGACAATTAGGACTACAAGTGTAAGCACAATTTCACCTTTGGTACAGGCCTGTACTACACAGTAAAGCGGTAGCGACGGCTGAGCAGCCAGACCTATCTGAAGAGTTTAAGTGAGCAGTAGAACAAGTTACACAAAGGACCAACCAATACAGTGATTCAAGTAAACACTTACTCAAGGTTTCTTGGTAAAAGAATATACATTTATTTACTGGTGAATAATGAGCCAATTACCACGCAGTATTCCCGTTTCCGGGTGCTAATGAAAAATATGGCTCACAAGATTTTTAGCTACCGTTGTAAGCGGTAGGGAAAAGCATGGTAGTTTGATCTAAACCACTGCCACCAGACATTTAAAATAGGAAAGGGTAACATTTTACTGTAACATGAGTGTTTTGACTCAGGGGATGCTAGGCAACCCCTCCAGCACTCTATTGGAAGATAGGGTGTGCTGGGTAGTACATTTAAAGAAACTAGGAAATTCAGTTTAACTTTACATGCCCTGGGAGACAGTAGTCAGTCCCAGGGAAGGTATTTAAACTGTGGGGAGTCTGAAAGACACCCCTGTGTCACTGCGCTGAGGGTGCTCTGTGACACACAGAAAAAGATGATGGCTATGCAGTTGTGTTAAAACTCCATAAGCAAAGAACACAAAAGTAAAACACACATCAAAATACATGAAAGAGTGGGAAAAAAGGCTCACACTTTTTCCAGGTAAAAAATCAAATCCTAGAAATCCAGCAAAGTTGCTGGCGGTCTCAAAAGGTAAGGGAAATTAGCACATTTTGAGAATTCTCCCTAACATGAATACTAGCCCTTTGTTTACCAGCCCAGACTCCACCCACTGAGGGTTCCTGTGCACTCACCACCAGCCCCTGGGCACTCACCACCAGCCCCTGGGCCTTCTCCCTGTTGATCCCAGAGGGAGGGGACCGCATGACAGTGTTGCAGTATCCCTAGGTAATCAGTAGACCGCTATCCGCACCTCTTGGGCTAGTTATATTGTGATATAACCAGACTTGGACTCCGAGACCCTCACTTCCACTCGGCGTGGCACACTGCAGCCCAGGATCGCCTGTGTGCCCCCTTACAGATGCTTTGCAGAATGGTTCATGACCCTGGTAATCTTTCAGGGTTAAGCCTATGTTAATACAGCCCGCTCCACAGGTTAGGTTTTTATTTGTCCAGTACACACATTGGGCTGGCCAGCGGAGTCTGTGAGCCCTCTTGTGCGTAGATCAGCCATGTCGCTTCCCCAGTCTGCACATCCTGCCCTTGTACTGCTCTGCGGTGGAGTCTATCCCACGTACCTTGTCAGGCTTGCTCTTCTACAGGCTTGCTCCTCCACCTCAGCATTCCCACTTCCCAGGAATGCTCCACTGTGATGCAGGTCAGCCTCAGTGATGCCCCCGAACTGCCAGGTGCACACAGTGCCTTTTCCCAGTCCGATGGCACAGCTTCCTTTGTCCTCTCCCACCTTCGGGATGCAGCGTGTTAACTAGCACACAGTCAGGAGTCGGCTGCAGTTTCCCAGAGCCAACCTGCTCCTCCTCTATGCTAGGGCGTGTTAATGATTCAATCAGGCACACACCCTGGTCTCGCCTAGCATGTAGTGCGCAATGAAATAATTATTATTTTTGGTATCTATAAGTTCAATATTCTGAATGATATAGCACTCATATCACACCCATCTCAAAATACCCCCCAGGTCACACTGGGCCAGGAATCAGGCTAGTTTGTAAAGTTAGATATTTATTTATATATTTAATATTCAAATCACACATACATTTTAATATATATATATAGTGGTGACAATACAATTCAGAAAATAAGTAAAGCGATGTAATTCACTTATAATGATGCATAATATAAACACAGGAAAAAGAACAGTTTTGGTTGGTGAACAGATAGCGTCTAGGTTAATATTTCCCCCTGCAAAGTTCTTTAATGTACAAATGAGCAATCTTCCCTCCCCAAACAAGAGAGAAAACCGTTTTTGGAAATGGACAATTTTAAAATGACAGGTGAAAATGGCTGTGAAACAATGCAAAAAGGGTGCAAAAATGCTTAAATGGAAAAAAAAATCTGAGGAGTGCAACACTAAACAGGTCCTTACAAACATGAACTACAATATTAACAACAGTACCCACTTTGGATCAGAATGGGATTGAAGAAACACTTTGAATGGGAAAAAGACACGTGTAAACTTTTGAAAACTGCTAATTTGCTGCACAATTCGCGGCACAATTTCACTATGCGATTTTTGAGCTGTCTTTGTCATTCTATAGAATTTTATCAATTTGAATCATAACAGTCTAGACTAATAACTTCTAATTCAGTACATATCTGGGCGACTATCAATGGAGCATGAATATAAAATCTTAAACTTGCAGCACTAATAGTTTTGCTACAATTAGGTTGATTCTGTAACTTTGGTCCCCTAAATGGTACAGGGTTCATTAATGTCTCCAGAGCAAAAGCCTAAAATTAGGTTAGCATCTACCCATTTTTAGATTTATCCTCCTTCAGGTTGCACAGTTAAAGAGTTTCAAATTTAATCACAAGTAAAGATTTAAACATCAAAAAGTTCAAGCAGTTTTTTTTTTGCTTTGTAACTCCCCTTCACAGGCAACAGCTGTCTCAGTCCGTTGATCAGGGAGGTGTGTCTTCTTCCTTGAGAGGGAAGCTCCCCTGTTGAGATCAGTAAGCATCTTGCCATTGTTCTTGGCTCAGCCACAGACAAAAGTCTGATGAGTCCATTGTGCTCCTTGTTGTCAGTATGCGGGAACCATTAAGGTTTCCTGTAGCAAGGGAGTGTCCGATCAGAATTAAGTATTTACTTAACTCCAATACTGGGATGCTTTAAATTCACTTTACAGTCTTTTCATTTCACACATATAAAAATAAGCACAGTTTACAAGGGATTTGACCATTTAAAAGAATTAAGCCCTTCACAAACATGCTAGGTGAATTTTACAATTTCTTTAGGAAAAAGAAACACACTTAAACTGGGTTTGACATCTAATTTTCTTATGCAGGTGTCAGTCAGCGAGGCCCGGTTTATTTCTGAGCCACCTGTAGAATCTGTGATTTCAGCACACTTTTAATTTCAATAGCTCACTGGGAAAATGAGTGGAATTAGCACCAAAACAGCACATATATGGTTGCAATTGATTAGGAAAGCTGCATTTGAAAGGCATTTTCGGATTTTAGCCCTTCTGTGGCCTTGCTTCATTTGACAGGTGACAGCACCCACTGACAGCCATTGAGTCCTACTTTTACACCAACTTTAACTTTGTGTGGCAGGGTTTGCAGCCTTTTGTGATTTATGAACCATGCACAGTTTTGCAGATTTGGCGCGCAGAGGGTTTAGCACATCCATATTGGCTTTTTCTTTTCCCCATTGATAAAGGGGTGTAGTGGGGTGCACACTGGCATGGGTAAAAATATTCCACAGGCGCTCCCTCCTTCTCATTTCCATCCCTACTCTGGGACACCACAATGCTTCGCACAGGTGGGGGTGAGCACCAGAGCTCAACCACTCTGGCGGTCTTCCGTCCGCACCCACCGTAGTTGTTTCCCGCTTGTCCAAGGAGTCGGTTTCCACCAGCGCTGCTAGGCACAACTCATTCTGCAGCCTCCAGCACAACTGGGATCAAAGTCGTGCTCGGCTCCTCCCCCCTCAGGATCAGGCTGACGCTGCGTCCTCCATCTTAGACTCAATGAGGCCAGTTCTGCACTTGATTTTTCTTAGTTACCCATTCTCCAATTTTTCACGGCGACTCTTGTAAAGGCTTGCGGGGCACTTCCCACACACAAAGACGTGCTTGTAACTCTGTGATACAGATCAAAACTCTGCTAATCAGGATCTATGGCAGGATCACGGCAGAAGCTTTGCTTGAATACTGCCTCACTCCATGGGCTCAGGCCACGCCCCCTCACACATTACATGTAAAATGCTTGATTCATGGGGATTCTCTGTACACTTGCTACTGTTTGCAGTTGAGAATCACACAGACTGTGAAGATATGTTATATTGATAGAATGTATCTTTCTTCACCTCAAAAGCAATACAACATCATTCTGCTATCAGGGTCACACAGAAAGTGTGTATTGTTCAATTGAAATTATATTTGCTTCACTTTGCAAAGCGCCTCTCTCCCAGCACCAAACACCCAGGCATCAGTGATATGCAGCAGTCCACAGTTTAAAAGCCGGGTCTAGGGAGTGGGAAACGTTAGGAATTTCATTTGGGCCAAACCCCTTTTGTTTAAATACAATGTTTAAGTTAAGGAGTGGTGACAATTGTGATTTTAGTTTTAGGATAAGCATACCTTTTGTTTAATAGCACGTTTTGAAGGAGAGGTTTGGAAATGGAAAAAACATTTTTTGTTTTAAAGGTAAGGTTTGGGAATGGTGACAATTACAAATTTAGTTTTTTCTGGCCAGGACACCCCAGTTACGTTATGTGACTATAACATCATTCCTGCTAGGAGAGAGGGTGGAAGTTTTGAACAGATCCCTGCTGCATCAATCTATTTGGTAGATAATTAAATTTAAAAAAAAACAGTCAAATAGGCTAAGGGTCTACACAATTTGCCCCCCACCCACTATCTGAGACAGCTCACCCGGCAACATATGCGAGCACCAGCACGGACTGTTTCCATCCAGCGCGTATTGCTGAGAGCCACCAGACTTCAAGCCCTCGTACTTCCATACAGAAACTAATCTCCTGCCAGTGAGATTCAACTTGATTCCACACCTCAGAAGCGTCACATCATTCGAACCTACCTTACTACAGAGACAAGCTCTCCTTATAGCTCAACCCTCACGTTGGAGAAACCAGGACATTAATTACAACCACCCCGTCGGTTCCACCAAACCAGCCTCTGAACCAAATTACCTACGTGCAAGGGAGACTTGCTTTACCTGTCCCCAGAAGAAGGCTGCTACCTCCTTACAGCCGAAACGTCCTTTGTCATCGTGGCTGGATCCCACAATTTCTCCCAACGATGACTTGAACCATTATTACCATGACTTGAACCATTATTACGACCTTTATGTTGACGTCGCCTTTTAGCAGACCCTATTTTTAGGTTTCTTTAAGCTATGAGCCTGGTGTTGTGCAAATATTGTATGTTACTGTGATAATACACTGTCCAACTGGCAAATATGATGTAATATTGCAACACTGGACACAGGAAACACTACACAGCACCAGTACAGCTTGTGCAGTCGACACACTGTATCCAACTTGTTGAATCTTGAATCTTAAGTATATTTTCAAATAAGTCACTTTAGAATACTGGACTGCACGGACAAAAACAGTCCATATCTAGTGACAACCTGCCACCACTGTAAATGGAATGTCTTTGCAATATGCAGTAAATATTTACAATATATGTTGTTCCATTTACACTATTCACTAAACTGGTGACTAGGTTTATGTTCAATTTACCTATTTTTCTATGTATAATTTTGAGTTTCCTACACCGAATTTCCAATGTGTTTACATGTGGCCTAATTAATAAAGGACACTACAACTGTTTTTCCAGTTTATGGATTTGAACTTCCCTCCAATATTGCATACTGTGGTAGATGCATTAACACTAATTTGGAGAAGTGTCAGAATTGCAACTACAAAAATCAAGTGTAGTCTAAATGTTTGAGGACAGGACCACCCCTCTGTACAAGATATTAAGGCAGGCAGATCCCCCACAAACTTGGTTTCAAATGAATCAATTCTACTTACATGGGACCTCTGATATGTGGAGCTCAGGGAAGACAGCCAGGCTCCTCTTTGGACAGCACAGGGTCTGGTCACTTCAGTCAGAGGTCTTCACAGCTTTCTTACCTCATCTGGCTCTCCTTAAGGATTATGGCCTAGTCAGCTGTTGCCTTCCACAGTTTCTCTCTCCCAGGCAAAAAGTTTAAGGCCTCTCAATGTTAAGGCCTCTCCACCCAAGATGGTTTTAGTCAGCTGTCTCAGGTTTCACCCCATGTGGATTAAGGGCAAGTCCTCCAAGATGTTTAGCAACTCCCCTTTTCTTTTCCTTCTCTCTCTTTCCTTCTGTCCCTCCTTTTCCATAGAGCAAGTTATTTTTAATGTATAAACCACACCTCCAATTATTATAATTAGAAGGTGACAGTTTATGGGTGCGAACTTTCTCACTAGAGGATTATCTTCTCTTCCTCCTCCCAAGAGCCAACCCCTCTGTGCCAATAGGCCCTTGGTTGAAGTGAAGTGGAGAGGTACACAACTTGTATAATTTATGATTTTTTCATGACAGTCTTTCGCATCAAAAATTCCCTCCACGGCAAATGTTAGTAACTTTCTGATAAATGCCATCTCATATAGATATTAATGTACCCCTGCTTGTGACGAATCAGTGAAGCTTAGTTTCATGTTGGCACATTATTGCACCAGCGTGCTACGGTTTTTCATCTTTTATTCGTAAATTAATAGAGTTGGGAATATGAAACTTCTTAATAAGATATCTAAGTGATTAGCTCCCCAACTTTCAGATTCAAAATCATTATCGGGGAAGCTAGAAACACTTTTTTGATTATAACTTGTGTCCCAAAATCACATGTGGATGAAATTTGTGGGAACGTGGTGCAAGAAATAGTTGCAGAGAAAATCACCAGATAGTCCATTTAAACTAATGGGAAATCTTCAACATATATGCACATCTTAACTTTTCCCAAGTTTCAATTTCCATTTTCTTAAAACCACTTGATCCAGGCCTATGCATTAGGCTGTTGGATCAGACCTGCAATACAATTATCAATCCCTCTTGTGGAGCCAAAAACCTGAGCCAAGAGATACAGTAAAGATTGTCTCTTCTCTCTGTGGCATACCATCTCCCAGTGAAGCCAGGAATTAGTCCGCAAATCTTCTTCTATTTGGGGGATTTTTCATAATACACCTGGATCCAAATATATAGCCACATCATATTGTAGGGTGTTCAGCGACATAGCATAGCTACTTCCCTGCTTGGGAAATCTGAGGTCTTGAATATCCAATTGTATCTGCACTACTATGGGACAGATTAATCCTCTTCCGCATTCCATTGCACACCTTACATGCATCCTACTTAGTACACCCCGACATGTTAAAGGTAGTTGCTAACTTGCTCATTTAGAGCAGTTTTTCTATGTGATGTATACATCTGAAGGTGTTTATATGTTTTCTTCAGCACTTTATATGTGCCATTCTGGGATCTGAAAGCTGCGGTTTAGACCTGCTCCATAAAATAACCTTATAGATCTTCACTGTCTGATTTTATTTGTGTTTTTTCCATTTACACAATGCACTGTCGAGTGATAAGGCCACTTGCACCCTCAACGTGGATCATATGGAGTCTCTTGGTTAGCTTATGCTGACGACCTCTCCTTATGGACACTACTCCCAGCAGTCTTCAGCATACTATGAACAATCTTTCTCAGTACATAAAGCTAAACTAACATAGAATTAATATTACCAAAACTAAATTGATGGTTTTCACCCCTAATAACAACAGGGCAAATAAGAGATGTAAAGTTTGGCTTGATGGTCAACTGGTGGAACAAGTGGATACATTTGACTACTTGGGACTTACCTTTGATAGTTCCCTTAACGGGAATACTCCCTTTTCTCGTCTCGAGGTGAAAATACGCCAATTGATTGGGGCCATCATATGCTTTGCGAAAGAATATGCTGGCTACTCCTTAGCCCCTCTGATTTAACTTTTCAAGGCTAAAATTCATCTAGTGATTTTATATGGGGCAGAGATAAGGGCCGCCAAACAACCAAATAGGGCATTAAAGCTTAAGCAAAGCTGTTTGAAAAACATCCTTAACCTGCCTGCGACCACTCCCACATACTACATATACCTTGAGTGGCAGCTCACCTTTATGCACAGTGTTATGCTGACAAATAGACTTAACTTAATATTGAAGATCAATCAAGCTCTGTCTAATACAATACTGCATCTAAATGGTAATTTATCCCAGGTTGATATGTTAAGCTGTCAGACTTTGTATATACAGCAACTATTCAGAGAAGAGAGAACTTCTAATTTGGTTTGTATGACTTGACATTTCCCTATATGAATGTGCATTGACCAGATTAACTTGCCTACATAAAAACATAGGCCCTGATTCATGGAATTATTTGCGTGTAAAACAAGGATTTGTATGTCATTCTGCCTGCAAATCCCTGTTTGACAAATGGGGATTTACGGGCAGAATGGCCCACAAATCCCCGTTTTACACTCAAAAAATTCCATGAAACAAGACCATAATTTATAGTGATACAGAGCCATCCCTTTTGAATGTATCTACAAAGGGGTTGGCCAGTAAATATTTATTCCAATATGCTTACTGCATCCATACAGACGCATGCTACCAGGCCTATGCGAATAATTGGATTACCATTACAAATGTCCATATTCAATTTAATCTGGAGGTTGTGGGAGGAAAGAGGGGTCTTGACAGGCAATTACAATGCTAAGACGGAGTGGGGGTTACGCTCTTGAAACAGTTAAACACTTGTGGATAGACTGTGAAGCACTGGACCAACTGAGGAGAGCTGCACTTTTAGCTAGTGGTATTGAGACTGAGCGAATGGTCAATGGTAATATGTGGGTAAAATACTTTGATGGAAACGATGTGAGCTTAATTTATCACTTTACCAAAATGTTGGAGAAAATTGAATCCATTCTTGAAATGTTAGAATGACATGCGGCTATAACATGGATTTGATACACAGTTCAGTGTGAAGAATCTGACTTACCTTTTAAATACTGTGCTGATATCTATTATTTTACATCAATATAAGAGGACAATGATATTACCTTTTTAAAATCTATAGGATGGTATAGATGATAGTAACTATGTATATGCATTTTTATTGGCAAATTTTATATTCTAAGAATGTTTTAGTCATTATATTGGTCAGTAACTGTACATAGTGGATGTTTTGGAATTAATGGGGAATTTGAATATTGTATTTGGTGTGCACAAAAGCTTATAATTAGCTAATCTGTGCTATCACTTATTTATATATAAAGCAGCAAATCTGTTAGTTTGTTCCTTATGCAATTCCACACCGTTCCAGCAATATGCACAACATTTTACATAGTTACCTGGTTGGACACTTCTGGACATTACTCGCTACATGAGATTTATACACCCCAACCCATTCCCTGGATTTCAGCCCCTTCACACTTGAGGTGATTGCCTGAAATCAGCAAAAGCATTAATATGGTCGTGGAAGGACCGGACAAAGCTAATTTTAAGCTCTTGGCGTGACACACAAAACTCAAAGGTAAGAACAACGTTTCAAGGCCCTCAGGCGCACCATTTCCGAGATATTTGCACTGCAACATACAGGCACTGCTCTAGGGTGAAGGGACAGCTGTGGAGTGCCCACAGAAAGTTCCAGTATGCTGTAGTATGCCAACTCGCACTTCTCCGCCACTTATGCTCTGGGGTATGATTTCTGCTCTGGGGTATGTCATCCAGCCACACGCACCTATTCTCAGTGCAGTTTACTTCAGAGTGCAAAGCACAACATCAAGCGATAAACGACATGGAATAGCGACCGACAGGATCATTGATTTTCAATGACTGATGACAGTGTTATCATGTCTGTCTACAGAATCTGTTCGGAGTACGGTACTTTTTGCTAGTTAATAAAATAAAATAAATACATCTGTGTTTTTCTCTCCTCTACTGAATTTGTCCAAGTTACAGGACATTTTTCAAGCCTCACGAACATCTTTCATTCCCAAACTTTCAGTAGAATGATCAAAAGAAGGCACACCTGATATCATTAGTATCTGACTCTCTTTTGTCCCTATTGTCTCTGTGGATCCCAAGTCCCCATATTCCATAGCTCCTTTCGTGTGCTTGCTCCGTGGTGTTTGTATATTAAGCACTTTGATGCCACAGGATATTTTGCACTTAGGAAAACACAGAAATGCAGTTCATCTTGAGGTTGAGGTCTGTGAAGCTTATTTGATATGTATTTTTAATATATACATTGTATTTAAAGTGCACCAGCCTATGCCTTCGAAACACTATAAGTAACATGTATTACTATATCCCAATTTGGTGGAACAAATACTATGTTCACAGGAAGTAATAATAATGACTATTTATAGAGCACGCGCCACAACATGAACTTTCCACCGTCACCTGAATAATAGATGCATTCATTAACTAAATGAATGGCACACATGTTATCCAAGGTATTAGCCATACAAGGATGAAAGAGTGAGTGGGCTCTGTCAGAAACTGCAAGTGGCATGGATCTCTGCAGCAGGTGCTTTTAGAGTTGTCTAAAAAGGGACTTGGGTATAAGAATATGAGGGATTCAGCTGCATGTTTGTAGTAAAAATAACCTTTTCGCTAAGCCTCCCGAGAAAGTGGATTTATTCGGTCTTTTATCTTTCCAAAGTTTCTTCAGGCCGTTTGACCCGGTCATGGCAGTACCATACGCAAAACACAACAACATCCGTGAAGGTTTTGATCAAATACAAGTGTTCGAGCTGCAGATGGGACACAACAATCAGCAAGGACACTGACGTCAAACACAAAGAATATTCACTCAAAATGACCCTCTGGTACTCCCTTCAATTGGGAATGTGAACCTCTGCTCTACTCAGGATAGCTCAGGGGAAGCACACTTTGTCTTGGAAGCAAGACGACGCTGAGGTTCGATCCTGGGTCCGAGCTTAGAGACCTCTATTAAGTGCTTTATAAATAACCAATTACAATTACTACTTATGACATGTAAACATTGTCAAGGCCTGTTTTACATATCGGTGGTGTGGTCACCAATTTACAAATCTTGTCATGAACATGGTAGTGAGCTGAGGATATGGGCTGGACTAGGAACGGCATCCCTAAAATGTGATCTTGTCTATTTTCTGCATGGCACGCTGCACATGTCAAAAGGATGCCCACATCACGAGATGCTCTTGATTGCATCCTCCCAGAAGCAGGAAGACATTACGCTGAGGTCTCATAGCAGAACGGAGATGTGCTACAGCTGTAAAGGCATGTTCGTGCTTCTCGCTACAGCTTCATAATTCCTGGTTCAGTATATACATTTGTGATGTCAATAGATGGAAAATGCCTAAACAAACGCCAAACCTGTTGGCTTTGTCAAAGATTGTTATTTGGTGTATTTCCATAATACTATACTTGCCTCACAGTACTAAAAACAGATCACCATAGCCAAATCTTCATCCTACAACTCCAGAATTGCCAATACTAAGTCGGAGTCTAAGGAACTGTTTGCTATCTATAAAGATCTGGCGTCCCCGCAACAAACACCCAAGAAATAGTGAAGGATGAAGCATGGTGCAACACCATACAAAGTGCCCTGATAAGTAAATTAAACACCCTCCAAGGAAAAATAAAAGCCCACCTCAATGCCCTGCCAAAATCCAACACACACCATGCCTCAAACTGTCACCTTGACAAAACAAATAGACAACTATTCTTATTCAGAGAAGTTACCGAAACGGATGTCATAGTTCTCATGAAAGTAATCAAACCCTCCTCCTGTAAAGGTGACACATGCTCAGCAACCCTCATCAAACAATACACAGAACCTCTAGTTCCATTTCTCACAGCATTTATCATTACCTCACTATCCTCAGGTGTCGTTCCCCCATCCCTCAAAGAATCCTGGGTCCGCCCTCTCCTGAAGAAACCATCACTCGACCCAGACCAACCAAACAACTATAGACCAATAACCACTGTCCCATTTCTGCTAAAGATACTAGATAAAGACACCTACCAACAAATCCACCCTACTAGATTTAAAAATGCAGTTACAACAAACTATGGACGAAGGGAAACCAGCACTGCTCCTGTTCCTCAACCTTTCTGCTGCCTTCGATCTTGTGGATCACAAAATTCTCTGCAAACATCTTAAAGATGCAGCACAATCCTCACAACAAGCCACCTCCGGGATCACCTCCTTCCTGGAAGGAAGACTTATGAGTGTATTCTCTGACCAGAACAGTGCGATCCCCACCACCATCCACTGTGGAGTCCCGCAGGGATCGTGCACCCCACCCACCCTCTACAATAGCTTCACCCTCCCTCTTTTAATGGTCTTGATGATCACGGAATAGCCTACACTAACAGGTTCTTCTCCCACTCACTGGTTCTTATGAAAGAGATGCTGACACACTCAACAATATCTACTCTATTATCCAGGCCTGGATGGCAGCAAATGAATCTCTGTTTCAATGGAGACAAGACGGAAATATTACTAGTGGGCCCCAAACAAGTCCTCAGCAAACTGGATAGCAAATACACATCCTTCAACATTGACAATACCACCATAACCACTGCAATAGTTGCCAAAACTGTAGGGAGTATTCCTAGATTCCACACTATCACGCCAAGTGAATGCGATCGCATCCTCTGCATCACTTACCACTAAGATCATTAATGCTGTCAAACCTTACATCTCACCCAAAAACTGCTTAGCCATTGCAAGGGCCGCAGTGGGAGCTAAGATAAACTATTGCAATGTCCTACTCCTAGGCACATCAGCAAAAAATATGAATAAACTGAAAATCACACAAAACAATGCACTAGGAGCAGCCCTCAGTATTCCTAAGAGGGAGCACATCTCCCAGGCTAGGAGAGACGCTCACTGGCTCCCAGTGAAAGAGCGCATTCTCTTCAAATCTCTCTCCATCACACACGCTTGCCTAAAAAAAATGCCCCATCGTACCAATCAGAAGCTATTCACAGAACCACCTCAACCAGACCAAAATGGACCCAAAACTGCAACCAGCTCGTGGTCCCAACAAAGATTCAAAGAAGGAGGCTCAAGCTTTGGTGTCCTAGCCCCAAAGAACTGGAATTCGCTACCACCCACTTTCAGGAAAGAACCATCAATCGCTCTATTCCACAAACCACTCAAAATGCAACTCTTCCAATAGCCCACCACCCACCTCTGGGGTGTGACACACTTGTACCCCTACAACAGTACCAACCCACTGTATGCCTCATTTGTAGCTCGATCTGCTTCTGGCTGAACAAGTATGATGTACCTCATGGAGTAAACTGTCTGACATTACCACGATGCAAACTGTATGTTCTGTTTCAAGAAAAGTATCCTGTAACAGTGGCACAATACCCTTTCATCGCTGGCGCTTTATACATTTAAATACATAACAAATAAAGAAAAAGACAAGGTTACCCAGCGGTGGTGCACGGATGCACATGCGCAAGATTGTGGGTGTGTCTGAGGAGGCAGTGACTGTGGAAGGGGGTGGTGCGTGGAGCATGCCTGATAAGTTGTGGAGCAAGAGAGGCTTGTAGAAAATGAAATGTATTATCATTGTATTGTGCTTTTCTCCCTAAGCAGCGAACAATCGAAACCCTCAACTTGAGGTCAGGTAAAGGTGTTAAAATGTATCAGGGAAAGTGTGGGGGGACACGGCCCTTCATCACTTGTGCAAACAATTACCACCTTACCGAGAAAAGATCTGTAAATATAGCATAGAATGGTACTGAGGGAAAATGAACTAAACCATGGCCACCTTGTGGGAGTTTCTCCAAAGACGTGCAGCAATCACTATTGACACACATACAGGGTACCTACAAGGGGAAGACATGGACAAAACTCATGGCCATATTATAGTTATGGGGCATGTTCGACGAGAGGGAGTGGGACGCAGCAAGGTGTCAATGGATGCTGAGCCAGTAGGAGGTGAAAGAGTCTGAGACTCATGCCTCTGCACCTCCCCATGTCCCTCTGAGTGTAGTATCCAATGACACAGTTGATGAGCAAGGGATGTACCCCATGCAAGAGTTAAGGGCAGCAGAAGGGCATTCAAATCTGACATATAAGCCACCAACCACCATATGCTAAGCAGGAGAAGCCAAGAGGCACAGGGCAACCAGCAAGTGATCCAGGGGCGAGTAGCGAGGCACAGCATGGCGCAAAGAAGGGGTCCCAGGGTATAGCAACTAATTAATGGATAGCAGCACAGGTACTTTTGAAACTGCAGGTGAAGACAGATGGAGAGGAAGAAGGAATGACGGAGGCAATAGAGGGTTTGAAGAGGAGCATCAGCGTTACAGACTGGGCCAAGATAATGGACGAGGAGGACAGGAGGGCTTATGACAGGGAGGAGAGACTAGAGTGAGAGAACAGAGAGCGGAGGAGGAGGGAAGAGAAGTTGGAGAGGGAAGATCGCGAGAGAAGGAAAGATGAGGGGAGATAGTGGATGGAAAGGGAATAGGAAGAAAGGATTGAGAGAGATCTCAAGGAAAAGAAGAAGGTGGAAAGGGAGATGATGGAGAAAAGGGAGCAGGAGCTGGATATGGGCGAGAGACAAAGAGAGATAGCAGAGCAGGAAAAATGCAAGTTAGCAGAGAGGGAGCAGAGGAAGTTACAGTTGGACAGATTGGCAAGGAAACGAGTGTACAGAGAAGAGGATAGGCGAGCGATAAGGGCGGTAAAGACACATGTAGTCCTAGGTAGGGGAAAGAATAGACTTGAAGAGGACAGACGGACAGAGCCAGATAGAGCACGCTCACGAGGCAGGAGCACAAGAGAAGGAGGAATGGTAGGTTAGGTGCCTGGGCAGGAGGTAGCAGGTGCAACTTGAGAGACATTGATCTCAGTATGAAACCCAACACAGACTTGACATCGAGTAGACTGAGTTTTGCCAATCATTTTTGTAGCAACATGGACACAGAGTCTGAAAATGAAGACAAGTATAGTGGGGATGAAAGGGAGGAGCGTCTTGATCTCAGTCCACAGGGACATGGACAGACAAGCGAGTGTTATGGGAATTCAGAACACACACACAGGGAGAAGGAGGGGGCTGCTCAGAAGAGCAGGTACAGCATGCAAACAGCGTTTACACCTCACACAACACCACTACCTATATCGACAGACTCAGAGACCACCCTGTTTGAAGGAAAGGGGAGACAGTTGTAGCTTGTTCAAGGGGACAGCTGACTAGAGTGCATGATGCCACTGGGAGAGTACCCATACTAGAACTAATAGATGTATGCGCTGGTATTGAGAGCAAGTGAGGGGATAGCCAAGTGCAACTGCCAAGGAAGACACACAAGGAGGAGGCAGCATTCACACAGATGTGCTTATTAGAGAGAGGGTGCTGCGACCTCAGTATGTGCCATGCAACCACACAGACAAGGAGAATGTGAAATGTAGGTTACCATTTTTGAGTGCGGCAGCTGGGAAGTGGATTTACGAGATGGAGTGACTTTTGGTATCGATTCTATGAGATGCAGCAGATGACGTATGGAAAAGGGCAGGGTTCCCGGGGGTGATGACAAAAACTGTAGGGCAGCAGTATGGCAAGCACTGAGGACACAATACCCAGACACATCAGAAATTGGGGCGATCACGTCACATAAAATGAGGGAGGATAAAGTTCTGTGCAGTACATTCAGAAGATTCAAGAAGATTTAGAGCTTTGACGCCTCGAAACTCGAGAGCCTTGGGACAAAACAATAGCAATATTCTACCACATACTAGTGCAGGGGCTACCAGAGCAAGTTCAGAAGAGTTTATTTAAATTAGTGGGGATGGAGGCGAAAGGTTGGCCAGAGATACAGCTCATGATAGTTCATCATTGTAGGCTGTGGCAGGAGAAGGATAAGCAAAAAGCAGAGGACTGAAAGGCAGATGAAGCAAAGCTAGTACAGAATAAATTATCAAAATATGTGATGGAGGGGTCTGTCATAACCAGCCCCGCTCCCCAGGTACAGCAGCCACAACAGTTTGCATCACCCATGAAAGGAGGGTTTATGGGGGGGGTGGACCACAGCAAGGGTTCTGGGGAAGGGGAGTCTACCAAGGGGGCGTGGCTTTGGGCCACAGATGCATCACGGTTTCCAGGAGGGTTTAGAGGAAATGGGCAACAGGTACAGCAGAACCCAGGGTACTTTCTGGGGGGTTTCCAAGGGCAAGTGAGGGAGCCACCGCAGTGTTGGACCTGTGGGCAGATAGGACACATTTCAAGTGTATGTCGGTTCAGGGGAATGCAACAGAATTTGGGAGGGCAGGGCCAGGAGCCATATTAATGGGATCAGTATGATTATTATGCACAGGACCAACAACAGCAAGGACAGATGCAGGGCACGTATCAACAAAGGCCACAAGCACAGACGCAAGCACCACAAACACCAGGGCAAGTACCACAGATGCCAGCACTGGTACCACAGTATTTACAAGCACCGCAAATTCGAAGGAACCCACAGCAACTAGCACAGATACAGCACAATGACGCACCAGCACACAAGGACACATGGTGACAGTTCCTGTCAGACAACTGGGAGGAGTTACCATGGTAGGGAACAACCCTTTTACTGGGAATGAGTTGTCGCTGTACCCTCAATAGGACAGCCCACAGACAAACTTGACATGTCCTATCCTGTTGATCACACCCAACCCTGCAGAAGAACCTCACATAGGGCTGGCGATAGGTGACAAGACGTTTTCCTTTCTTGTTGATGTTAGGGAGAATTCTCTGTTTAGGCTGAATTTCCTAACCTAGTGAGTCCCCCAGCAACTTTGCTGGATTTCTGGAGTTTGTTTTTTTCTCCTGCCAAGAGTGAGTCTCTTTTCCTCACACTCTTGGATATGATTTGAGGGGTTCCTTTGACTGTTAATGTGTTTTATGGGCTATGGGATCTTTTACTCCATAGGGTCTCATGTGTTTTTACTATGTGTGTTACACAGCACCCTCAGTGCAGTGACACAGGGGTGTCATAGTGACCCCCCACCATAGACTCCATACCCTGGGACTGACTACTGTCTCCCAGGGCATGTAAAGTCACCATTGGCTTTGCTAGTCCCAAATTATGAACAGAAACCAGTACAAAGCATCTTATTGTGGACGTACTGGTCGGGGCAATTCGAATGCCCCGGGGTCGGTTATTCGAGGGGGCACGTCTCCGTCCCCCCTGATCGAGTTTTGGCTGGTGGCAGTGGATACTACTTTTTATATTCGACCGCGAATATATCTCTATGGGATTTTCCCATTGTTCGAGGCTACCAACTTTAATTATTTAATTCTCATAGCCTCGAATATACTGCTGGTTTATTTATTTAATATTAATTCGCCGGTTAGTATTTTTTGCCAGAACTCGATTCTAAAATGGCGTTTGTGTTCTCTTCTGTGACTCCAACCCAAGTCGAGCCCTTTGTTCCACTTTTTGGCAGGCTTCTCCACAGAAGCCTCCAAAAGTGGTGCCACTCTGTCTGGGTACCACAGGGGGTGTGGGAGGGGGTTTAGGCACCCTGGACTGAGTTACCTTGGTAACTCAAGTCGCACTCTTGTGTGATTGGCCCAAGTGGTGAGCCGGCCGGCTAACCACTTAGCATGTTTGATTGACAGCTAGGCTGAGTGAATGAGGGTGTGCTGCATAAAAGCAGGGCTTTTGGGACTGGAACTTTAGAAGTCGCCACAGGACTTGAAAATCCGACGAGGGAGAAGCTGAGCCGACCTGCTACGACGACACCACCGGTGGAGCCCTGCGAAACCGACTCACCACTTCCCGACGACAGAGAAGATCTCCCGGCTGGAGAGTCTTCTTCCCCTGACTGGTGGGCACAACCAGTTTACCTTCTTTTCCTCGCATCCCAGGACGTCTTGTGGTCGAATTGCCCGTGCCAAGCACCCTGGCAACTGGATAGCCAATTTCCACTGGACCGCGAATAAAAGGACCGCTCCTTTTAACTGAGAACTCCACGGCTGGTTTCTTCCCTGGCAGTGCAACGGACTCCTGTCTTCCTCCCCGACGAGATCCTCTCTTCCCCCGGACGAAGCACTGACTTGCATCCGCTGCCAGGAACAACTGCCCCCGCTGGAGTAGTCTCACCACTTTAAGGTACCGTGTCCGCCAGGCCTCCCTTTCTAAAGATTGCTACAAGGTAATAATAATCCCTTAACCTTCTGGACTGGGCTGGCCGCCTTGACCATCTAACTGGTCCCTTTCTTTTGGTCCAACTCTTTCTGAACTGATTGCGAGACTTTTGGGCACTTTGAACCGTGTGACCTTGGACACATTTCGACCGGAGCCTCTTAAAGTGGGTCCTGCCTTGTTAACTTTGACTTTACGATTTTAACCTGCCTTCTTCTCCTACTGTGTTCGTCCAAAAGTGTTGGGATCTGTTCCTATCTTTGCTCTGCCTTTCTCACCCTTTTAAACCGATTGATTAGAGTGCCATCTTTGTTAAGCGCTCACCGCTGTCTGAAAATAAGTGTTGCTTTACTTAAGACTTGTCTAACTAATCGTTGAAGGGAGTGTATATCTTTTAGTGACCGTGTTTTTGAACTGCTTGATATTAGTGCCAGTGTGTTCTATTAGATGTGGTTTTAAATAAATAATTATATCTCTTTTACACCAAGCTCTCTGGTCAGTGTTTGCTTGTTCTACTGTGTTCTTTTGACCTATTGTGAATACTCTGTATACTGCCTAACTCTTCTTGAGGGAAGTCTGACTGCTCAGCCACAGCTACCAAGTGAATCTGTGTGGTACAGACTGCTACCAAGTGGGTTTACTGCCAAACACCTGTAGTCTTAAATCTTTTGCAGTGGTCCCAGAGGGAACTGCACAGGTTTCTGCCTAACACTGGTGTACAGCGGTGGGATTTGTATTGAGTATACACTTTAGAGTGCTTTTTGAATACTTTAGGACAACTAACCACAAAGCTTAGCACTAAAAAGCTGATTTTCTAACTATGTCTGCTATGGAGAGTTATACCCTAGAATCATTGTCTGCCAAAACTGCTGATTGCTTAAAAGTATTGTGTAGACATAAGAATCTCTCTGAGAAGGGCAAGAAAATGGAACTTATAGAAAGATTGTTAGAAAACCAAAGTCTGGGTGGTACAGAGGAATCTACCCCCCCCCAGCAAATGTAGAAAACAGTGATGGTATTGATCTGAATCAAAGTCTTGATAATGAGTCAGAAGAGGAAAGTGAACCTAATGAAGTTAGCAACTCTGAACCTCTATCTGCCTTACCTACTGTACCTACTGAGCCAATACCAGGTCCTACATGTAACCCTGCTTATTTAGAACTTGAAAAAATGAAGCTTGAATTAGAGTACAAACGTTTTATTGCTCAATCTGAAAGAAACCAAGAGCTAGAGTTCAGAAGAATGAATGCCCAGACTGAGCAGAAGCAAGCTGAGTTAAGACTCAGAGAAATAGAGCTTAATCATGAACTAGAAATGAAGAAGTTGTCTGTGGAAAATGCTTCTCTCTCCTCTGGTTCCTGTAGGAGTTCCAGTCCCGAAAGACCCCGGATGCCTAAGGAATTAGTGGGTATGTATGAGCTAAGTTGGATATGTCGGATTGGTTAAAAATGTTTGAGTATAATCATGGGCTCCAGGCAGGGTCGGACTGGGACAAGAAATAGGCCCGGACGTCCGAAAAAAAGTGGCCCACCCCTCACCTCAAAAAAGTGGCCCACCCCTCGCCTCAAAAAAGTGGCCCACCCAACACCTCAAAAAAGTGGCCCTCAAACCATAATCCCTGAATCGCATCAATTCACGACTTTACAGAAAATGCTATGCCAAAAACTCACACCTGGATAAATTGCCCTTTGCAATAGGGTGGCCAACTTTTCAAAATGGCTTTGCTGGACACTTGGTTTGTAGCACGCAAGATTTTATAAAGCGCCTGGGCAGGTGGGCCACTGTTGTCTTGTGGTAGTCAACCTCATTCATCCTCTAGTTTGGAGGGAAGAGCAGCTGCCTTCGCAAAAACCTTTAGACATGTCCCAGGGCACAATATTTCACATCAGAGTAATCACTGCTTTTAATATGGTATTAATATGCTACCAATGGATACGCTTATACGTGTGTAGATCTTGTGGACTACTGATGTTGAGTCTGGGTGTGGGGAAAGGGTGGAGGGGGTGGCAGATATTGGGTTGTTAGATTAGGGGTAGGGATTAGAGGAATCTGCTGTTACTCAGTCAAACTCTGTATTGCTTTGGAACATTGTATGTCAATTATCTGTCTGCCTTGTGGTAATAAATAAAGCTGTCGAGGAAAAAAAAATAAAGGTGTGGGTGTAGATCCCCCTAACATCAACTCAATTTCTTTGGGAAAAAACTCCTGCCCCAGCCCGCCTGCTTCCCAACCACCTAAGATTACAAAGAGACCTAAACACCTGCCAGTGCTCCTCGGTCTATTTAAATAAGGACATTGGAAATCTACAAGTGAAGCCTCCCTTCCTGAGGAGATCTTCTGCATTTAGTTTCTTGCACCCCTTTCCCTTTTCCCTTTCGTGCTCTGAAGCGGGAAATGATGGCGTGATAAAAACATGTTTCTATTAAAAACAAAATGCCTGCTATGCTCCTCTCTTCCACTGTGGATCCACTGACCTTGGTAATGGAATCACAGATCCCCTGGGCAAACATGGCAACTGCTTTTCAAAGCTGTTCCCCTTTGCGGATGGCCATCACAGACCACCTCTTTACTGTTAAATCCCTTGCCACCCTGATGCCAGGTTTATGCCCCGTGGATGGTGGCTTGGGATCGTGGCATCTTTTGGTGGAAAAGAACCACCACACCTTTTAAGACCACATGCATGGAGTCTAGCACGTGCTGTAATATTGTGTCATATTGAGGTGAAATGTCATCTATTGGCCCATCCTTTCAGCCTAAGCAAAGCAATCTGAAATGCCTTTAAAATGTCCCAGATGGTTTCTTGCCATATACTAATGACATTCTCTTCTCGTCCTCAATTATTTATTTTTTAGTGCACTAAACTGGGAACCAACTTTACTAATGTGTTTCACACAGTGACTGACGATTACACTGTCTGTCATCAAATCCCCTTAAGTAACGCATACACCCGTGCCTCTCCTGTGGATTTAAAACCGGGAATCAATGGAGAACATTAAATCATTGGGTTTAACCTCACCCATACGGGGAGGGGGATCCCTCTGTCTGATGAGACACTAATTCCATCTGACCATAAAATACTGTCTCGGCTTTGCCATAAATCATCGCAACATCCCTCTGCAGACAGGCGGGATCTCTCCGGAACTCATTCAGGGCCATGATGTCATTCAAATCATGAATTATCGTGTGGTCACCGGTACCGTCCCCAGGGAGACTGGCGTCTGACTTTTATGCCTCCTTGGAAACTATGCCACCGACTTTGGCTGCAAACCTAACCATGCTAGGAAAAATGTGTGCCTTTGAAAATGTTCTAAGCGAAATGTTTTGCTGAAAGCACTGCAGAATTCTAGAAACTCTGTCGAGAAGATGTGAAATAGTGGGCAAGCCCGGGTTCTAATCCCGGTGCCTGCACTAAACAATGTGTGATTCTGAGCATATCGATATACCTAAAATTATAAATATGAATACTGGAAAAAGAGGTCCTGCATAGTTGGTCATCCAGTGCTGTCCCTGCTGCATGCATTCCCCCACCCCTCGCAACACACACAAGCATTACACCTTTTCTAAAATCACAAAATCCACAGTGGTTTATCCATAAAGAAAACGCCTAAAGTGCTTAAGGGTGGCAGGGACAGACACCCCAGGCGTCCTGTCCAAGGAAGGGACTTAGGCAAGGAATCTATATTGCAAACATCCTCATTTTTGTTCCCCGCAAACTGCTTTACAGCGCTATCATCTCCCTGCCCATCCATGCATACCCAGTATCATCCTGCTTCACACACAGCATAGTGAAAAGGGTGATGCGTACATCTCTCAAGGAAGCAAGGAAACCTTTCGAAAAGATGCTTATATTGGCCTGCCTGAAACGGAGTCACACAGCAGCGACATTAATGCAAGACGGTGACATTATTCAACACTTAGGCATTTATCATAAGAATAATCTGTTCTTTTCATAGCACTCTCACCGAGGCGCTTTAAATAGAACACTTTTATAAACAATCAATATTAGCCAACTGCAATTAGTGTGCATTTGGCGACCTCAGAAGGATGAAAGGCTGAGTGGACCCTGGCAGGATTGGAACCGGCAGAACACACCCATCTCAGCAGCAAGCACTGAAACCTGCTGTGCTGTCTTACCAGCCATTTATCGAGCCGGCTGTTGGTAATGCCTTGATTCTGAGGGTTAGATTTCATGATAATGTAACGCCTATTATTACAGCGCTTAGGAGCTGGAAGGGTGTGTCATGGCACAC
Source organism: Ambystoma mexicanum (assembly GCF_040938575.1). NCBI lineage: Eukaryota > Metazoa > Chordata > Amphibia > Caudata > Ambystomatidae > Ambystoma > Ambystoma mexicanum. Next base: position 1,048,741,392 of record NC_090924.1, read on the forward strand.
TTCTGATAAACGTGATAATATTAATGTTGTATTTTGCATTTGAAAAGCAGTGTAGGGCACAGAGGACAGGAGAGGCGAAAGTTCACAATCATCGAAATGGTTACACACCCCAGTCATCTGTGCAGAGGGCTATCGAGGCACACAATCTCACAGACTGCGTGTGGACACTCACACAACCGAACACAAGGGCACCTGGGGCAGCAACAGACCTCGCCCCCTGTCAGCGTACCTTCACTCCCCTAGCACCGAGTCAGGGCCTTCATGTTCCTTTGCAATCTATGCAAAGCTTCCTGCATAGCCAGCCCCGCATGCGCACATTAAGGGACTTCACTGTTGACACCCTGATTGGAGAGTGCCACGTTCACGCAACTCTTCATGCAGACCCTACTCCCTGAACTCGCATAGCTGCCAAGTTGCCCACATACATGTCTGACTCCTCGAGCCAGTCCTGTTTCTGTTCCCCACTGCATGCTGGGACTTGTAGGCTATTCCTTACAATGGGAAAAAACAAACTACAAGTTCCAGCATGCAATTGGAAATACAGAATACGACTAGGCAGGGGTGCATCCAGACTAACATTTCGTCGGGAGAGCTGGGGCTAACCGTTCAAACGTTGGGAGGGGCGCTAACATCACAGAATGTGTGGGGGGGACACTTCCTTGTGTGGGGGAAGCTAACTTCTTTACACATTCAAAAGAGACTATTCTAGTGCACTCGCAACGTTACAAGCAATTAACTCTCCACTTCATATCTAAAACCACACACACCTAATAACTGCCGTGAGAATGAGCGGTCTGAACCCCCTATCCTTCCGATCCCTCCACTGACATGCAAGTACTAACTCCCCGACCCACCCCACCCACCAATCCCAATTTCAATTGTCTCCAAACGTATGTATAAGAACGCAAGTACTTACAGTAAAACGTGTTACATTAGTAATTGCCGGGCTTGTGTTAATTGTGCAGCCGAGGGCACTATTTATTTTCTGTGTCCTGTCCTGTTCTGCCATGACTCTGGGTCAGCCAGGCCACGCCAAATAGGCCATAAGAAATAGTCGGTCACATTTTGGAAATCCTCATGACGATTCCCTCTGATCACAAACACGTAATGGAGGACTACTCTGTGCGCACCAGCGTTACTTATTAACACTGCATGATTGGCGTATTGGAAATCACACCAGCCAGTAAAAAAAAAAAAAGAAATGTGTAACTTACGTCCGGCGACTGCGGGCCCAGGCGTGGGCTTCAGCAACCGGCCCCAGGCCCAGTGCCTCATCCATGATTTCGGCCCAGCCACGGGCTGAATGGCCGTCGGGTCAATCAGGCTCAGACCTCTAAGCACCAGGAAGACTTCAGGAACTCACATGACCGGCCCAGCCCCCAACAACCTGCCATTGCAAATGCAATGAATCGCAACAAAAGGAGCGGCTCCTGGCCCAGGAGCCGCTCCCCTTGCCTTGACCCACTGCATTTGCAACAACTGGTGCCACACTGTCGGCAGATCGGCCCAGAGCCCAGGGCACCACCAGGCCAGTGCATTCACCAAAGAAAGGCAACACTCGCGTGTTACTTCTCTTTAATGAATGCACACGCTGTGCGCCGTGCAATCCAGCCAGCACACCGGCCCACACACAGCAAACCGGCCCCCAGGGCCTCAGAACATATCGGCCACGGGCCGATTGGCCGACGGGCCAGTCCAGCCCTGGCTCCAGGACATCACAGGGAATGAGTTACTTCCCTGGTTGTTCTCTAGGCTTTCCCCTGTGGCAAATGATGTGGTAACGGAGTTGGGGGAGGTGGATAAGAAGGATTATGAATGTGTGAAACTAGCTTTAATAGCTAGATTTGGGAAGACCCCTTCCCAGTACCTTAAGAGGTTTAGGACCCTCAAAAAGCATGATGGTACCCCTTGGGCTACCTGGGTGAGTGAAAGTTTTAAAAACTTAGAGGGATGGATTAAGGGTTACAGGGTTAACACTTATGAAGGAATGAAGAATCTTGTAATGTTGGAGTCAATTTATGATGCCTGCTCTCCTGAGCTCAGACAACACTTGGCTGATTCAAAGGAATTGGATTCCAGGAAGTTAGCTAAGGCTGCTCACTTGTGGGTTGCCAACAGGGCCACTCACAAGGATTCTGGGGCTACTCAGAAAAAGGATGAGGGAAAACAGGCAAAAAAGGACTCCAAAGAGAATTCTAATAATTCCAATTCCAAAGAGGGCCCCAAACAAAACCAAAAAAGTTAAGCCACAAGGGAAACCAAATCAGGTTAGTGTACATTCTGGTGCCAAACCAGAAGGAGGTCAGAACAAGCCACCATTCCAGAAAGCATTTGGTAAATGCTTTGTTTGTCACTCTACTGACCATGTGAAAGGAGATCCCAGATGTAAGGGTAAACCTTCAGGGGTCCAGCTTGTCTCCTTAGCCTTCGCTCCAGAGGAGGAAGTACAAATGGCAAGTGGAAACTTTCTATTGCTGGCTGATGAACCCATTGGAGTCTCAGCCAGTGTTCCTTTAGTGTCTCTGGGTTTATGGGAGCAACAGAACTTAGATGTCTATTATTCTACCGCAGATAATATTAAAGAGTATTATAAGGACAGTGTCCAGGTGAATGGTCAGGAGACTCCTGCCATTAGGGACACTGGGGCGAGCATAACTGTGGTGGACAAATTGTTTTTTCAGGCTGAGGATGTTGCTAAGGCACCCAAACGCCTCACCAAGTTAGCTGGAGGGCCTGTGCAGATGCTTCCCCAATTACCAGTTCTCATCCAGTGTAATGACATGACTGTGAAGATACCTGTCAGCATACAAAGTGAGGTGCCAGGAAGGGTTCTGTTGGGTAATCACTTGAAAACTCTTGGAGTAGTGTCACATACCCCCAGACCTCCTAGTAAAAGGTTACAGGAGCTCACCAGACCTGCAAGGGAGAGAACCATGAGAGGTACTCCCAAGGAGATGATGAAGAAAGAGATCACTCCTGCTCCACTGGAGATGTCAGCTGCTGTCTCTAAGAAGCTAGAAGAAAAAGGGAAACCTAAAACTTCTAAAAAGAACCTCACAGCCAGCACTCCAGTGCAGCCAACAAGGACTTCCCCTAGGTTGTTCAAAGTTACACCAGTAACTCCCCCTCACAGCTGAGGCTGAGAGGGAAGTGCAACCCTGTGTGGTTGAACTAGACTCTGAGGAAGAGCTAGTGGAAGGCCAGGAACTCATTGGAGATCTGGATCCTGTTGCCCATCCTGAGCTGCAGTCTTTACTGGCAGAAGGTGGACCCAACAGGGCAGATTTCAGTAAGGGACAGAGAGAATGTCCAACTCTGGAAGGTCTTCGACACCAGGCAGATGCTCAGGCTGAAGGGCAAGAGCCTCGGAAATATAGGTTACACTGGGAAGATGGCCTCTTCTACAGTGAACCAACAGAGTCTGCACCTGGGGACAACAAACGACTTGTAGTACCCCAATAGAACAGACCACAGTTCTTGCAGTTAGCCCATGAGATTCCTTTGGCTGGTCACTTGAGTTTCAAGAAGACCAAGGAAAGGATCTCACTCTACTTTTATTGGCCAAAAATGGGGGCTGAAGTAGATAATTACTGCAGGAGCTGCCACACCTGCCAGACTTCTGGTAAGGTTGGCTCCAAGAATGTGGCACCTTTAGTGCCTCTCCCTGTAGTGGGAGTCCCATTTGAGAGAGTAGGGATTGACATTGTTGGTCCCCTTGATCCTCCAACCTCCTCAGGCAACAGGTTTATACTTGTTGTAGTAGACCATGCTACTAGGTACCCTGAGGCAATTCCTATGAGGACTGTTACAGCTCCGGCTGTGGCTAAGGCCCTACTTGGTATTTGTACCAGGGTTGGGTTTCCTAAGGAAGTAATCTCTGACAGGAGGTCAAATTTTATGTCCCACTACATGAAAGCCATGTGGAAAACCTGCAGAGTTACTTACAAGTTCTCAACCGCATGCCACCCTCAGACAAATGGACTGGTTGAAAGGTTCAACAGAACCATGAAGAGCATGATAGGTGCTTTAGAGGACCCCCTTAAGAGAAAGTGGGACCTCCTACTGCCATACCTTCTCTTTGCTTATAGAGAAGTCCCTCAGGAGGGAATAGGTTATTCTCCCTTTGAGCTTCTCTATGGTCATCCGGTCAGAGGTCCATTGGCCCTGATCAAGGAGGGGTTGGAGAGTGCTCCTTCCCCCAAGCCAGTCAGAGTGACTGCCTATGTGATAGGTCTCCGAAGGAGAATGTCGCAAATGATGGCAGAAGCAAGTGATAACTTGAAAGCTGGGCAAGCATTGGTCAAGCACTGGCATGATCAAAGGCTAACATGGTTGAGTTTACTCAGGACCAGCTAGTTCTCGTTATGATTCCAACAAGGCAGAGGGCCTTGCAAGACAAATGGATGGGACCATTCAAGGTTGTGGGTAAACTTGGAGAGGTCAATTATCTGGTGGACTTGGGCAATCCCAAGGAGGCTCCAACAGTCTTCCACACCAACAGACTAAAAGCGTATGTCTCCAGACCTGATGTAGGAGCTTTGCTTCTAGCATCATCAGAGGAAGAAGAAGAGAGTGAAGCTCTTCTTGATCTCCTCAGAGGCTTACCTTTAGACAAAAAGATTGAAGGAGTAAATCTCTCTTCAAATCTGACACCTGAGCAACAGGAAGAGTGTAAATCTATGTTAAATCAGTTTGCCTCCCTGTTCTCACTTTCACCAGGCTTGACCCCTTGGGACAGCATGACATACTCACTGGTGACTGTCTGCCAGTCAAAAGCAGAGGATATCGAATGTCAGAGAATGTAAGAACCCACATCAAAGGTGAGGTCAACAAGATGCTTGATCTCGGGGAAATAGAGCCCTCTACTAGTCCATGGTCTAGCCCAGTTGTGTTAGTACCAAAGGCAGGATCTAAAGAACTTAGATTCTGTGTGGATTACAGAGCTCTTAATGCAGTCACTAAGACTGATGCCCACCCTTTGCCAAGGACAGATGAGTTGGTGGATAGACTTGGTGCAGCCAAGTTCCTCAGTACATTTGACTTGATGTCAGGCTATTGGAAATAGCCCTGACAGACCATGCCAAGGAGAAAACTACATTTTCTACCCCTGTTGGCTTATACCAGTTTAAGGTTATGCCTTTTGGATTGAAAAATGTACCTGCTACATTTCAAACGATGGTAAACCAGGTTCTGAATGGGATGGAGGACTTCTGCATGGCATACTTGGATGACATAGCAGTGTTCAGCAATTCCTGGGAAGAACATGTGGACCACCTGAGATATGTTTTGCAGGCTCTTGGAAAGGCCAATCTGACGATAAAGGCAAGTAAATGCCAGATTGGACAGAGTAAAGTGGTCTACCTTGGACATGAGGTAGGAGGTGGAGAAATAAGGCCTTTGCCCAGTAAGATTGAAGCTGTGCAAAATTGGACAACACCTACTACTCAGACCCAGGTGAGAGCCTTCTTAGGCCTCACTGGATACTACAGGAATTTCATAGAGAACTATGGGTCCATAGCTTCTCCACTGAATGTCATCTCCTCTCCTAAATTCCCTAAAAAGGTTAGGTGAAATGAGGAATGCAATCAGGCCTTTGAAACCCTGAAAAAGGCTCTTTGCCAAGCCCCAGTACTCAGAGCTCCTGACTACCACCAAACTTTCATTGTGTAAACAGATGCTTAAAATGTAGGAATAGGTGCAGTCGTCAGTCAACTGGATGGGAAAGGTAGGGAGCACCCCATTTGCTTCATCAGTAGAAAACTGAAGGATCCTGAAACAAGGTGGGCAACCATTGAACGAGAGTGTTTTACTATTTTGTGGGCTCTGAAGAAGTTTAGGCCATACTTGTATGGTTCTACTTTTGTTATTCAGACTGACCACCAACCCTTGAGATGGTTAATGCAAATGAAAGGGGAAAACCCAAAACTATTGAGGTGATCAATCTGTCTGCAAGGGTTTGAATTCACCATTGAGCACAGGTCAGGGTGTCACCACCAAAATGCTGATGGTCTATCTAGGATGTATGTCACCGACTAGAGGTATGAGATTCATCCAGGAGTGGATTAAATCCTCCTGTCCCTTAGTCTGAGGGGGGGGGGGCGAGTGTTAGAGAAAATTCCCTGTTTAGGCTGAATTTCCTAACCTAGTGAGTCCCCCAGCAGCTTTGCTGGATTTCTGGAGTTTGTTTTTTTCTCCTGCCAAGAGTGAGTCTCTTTTCCTCACCTCACACTCTTGGACATGATTTGAGGGGTTCCTTTGAGTGTTAATGTGTTTTATGGGCTATGGGGTCTTTTACTCCATAGGGTCTCATGTGTTTTTACTATGTGTGTTACACAGCACCCTCAGTGCAGTGACACAGGGGTGTCATAGTGACCCCCCACCATAGACTCCATACCCTGGGACTGACTACTGTCTCCCAGGGCATGTAAAGTCACCATTGGCTTTGCTAGTCCCAAATTATGAACAGAAACCAGTACAAAGCATCTTACTGTGGACTTACTGGTCGGAGCAATTCGATTGCCCCGGGGTCTGTTATTCGAGGGGGCACGTCTCCGTCCCCCCTGATCGAGTTTTGGCTGGTGGCAGTGGATACTACTTTTTATATTCGACCGCGAATATATCTCTATGGGATTTTCCCATTGTTCGAGGCTACCAACTTTAATTATTTAATTCTCATAGCCTCGAACATACCGCTGGTTTATTTATTTAATATTAATTTGCCGGTTGGTATTTTTTGCCAGAACTCGATTCTAAAATGGCGTTTGTGTTCTCTTCTGTGACTCCAACCCAAGTCGAGCCCTTTGTTCCACTTTTTGGCGGGCTTCTCCACAGAAGCCTCCAAAAGTGGTGCCACTCTGTCTGGGTACCACAGGGAGTGTGGGAGGGGGTTTAGGCACCCTGGACTGAGTTACTTTGGTAACTCAAGTCGCACTCTTATGTGATTGGCCCAAGTGGTGAGCCGGCTGGCTCACCACTTAGCATGTTTGATTGACAGCTAGGCTGAGTGAATGGGGTTGTGCTGCATAAAAGCAGGGCTTTTGGGACTGGAACTTTAGAAGTCGCCACAGGACCAGAAAATCTGACGAGGGAGAAGCTGAGCAGACCTGCTACGACGACACCACCGGTGGAGCCCTGCGAAACCGACTCACCCTTTCCCGACGACAGAGAAGATCTCCCGGCTGGAGAGTCTTCTTCCCCTGACTGGTGGGCACAACCAGTTTACCTTCTTTTCCTTGCATCCCAGGACATCTTGTGGTCGAATTGTCCGTGCCAAGCACCCCGGCAACCGGATAGCCACTTACCACTGGACCGCGAATAAAAGGACCGCTCCTTTAAACTGAGAACTCCGCGGCTGTTTTTTTCCCTGGCAGTGCAACGGACTCCTGTCTTCCTCCCCGATGAGATCCTCTCTTCCCCCGGACGAAGCACCGACTTGCGTCCGCTGCCAGGAACAACTGCCCCCTGCTGGAGTATTCTCACCACTTTAAGGTACTGTGTCCGCCAGGCCTCCCTTTCTAAAGATTGCTAAAAGGTAATAATAATCCCTTAACCTTCTGGACTGTGCTGGCCACCTTGACCATCTAACTGGTCCCTTTCTTTTGGTCCAACTCTTTCTGAACTGATTGCGAGACTTTTGGGCACTTTGAACCGTGTGACCTTGGACACATTTCAACCGGAGCCTCTTAAAGTGGGTCCGGCCTTGTTAACTTTGGCTTTACGGTTTTAACCTGCCTTCTTCTCCTACTGTGTTCTTCCAAAAGTGTTGGGATCTGTTTCTATCTTTGCTCACCTTTCTCTCCCTTTTAAACCGATTGATTAGAGTGCCATCTTCATTAAGCGCTCACCGCTGTCTTAAAATAAGTGTTGCTTTACTTAAGACTTGTCTAACTAATCGTTGAAGGGAGTGTATATCTTTTAGTGACCGTGTTTTTGAACTGCTTGATATTAGTGCCAGTGTGTTTTATTAGATTTGGTTTTAAATAAATAATTATATCTCTTTTACACCAAACTCTGGTCAGTGTTTGCTTGTTCTACTGTGTTCTTTTGACCTATTGTGAATACTCTGTATACTGCCTAACTCTACTTGAGGGAAGTCTGACTGCTCAGCCACAGCTACCAAGTGAATCTGTGTGGTACAGACTGCTACCGAGTGGGTTTACTGCCAAACACCTGTAGTCTTAAATCTTTTGCAGTGGTCCCAGAGGGAACTGCACAGGTTTCTGCCTAACAGTTGACATGGGGTGACTAGGTCATGCATTAGGGAAGGAGCATTTAAGTTCTCAGGTGATGCCATGAACACTTAAGGATTCTCTGGGGCTCTGGAAGTAGTTCATTTTCCTGACACCATCTCACTTTCTATAGGAGATCACGATCTATCACTGCCTTTACTCTCGACAGACACCTGTTAACATACTGGGACGAGACATCATGATCAGGTTAACCATGAACATCTCATTCACAGACAAGGGCATAGTGTGCTCTACGCCAGGCATACACATGCTTAATGTAAGACAGATTGTTCAAGCATATTGTGGATGCACAGTACAGACGGAAGTGCCAGTGGATGCACAGATGTTCCACTATGGGACGGACATTGAAACTGCATGGCATCCAGGGACTGCAGGGAAGGTGTGGCGAGTACCCAACAAGTACCTATTTATGCCGGAATTACCACCCAGAAGGAACAATAGTGCCCATAGAAATAGAGGCAGTGGTGGCAAGAGAGGATTGAATTGCAGTGCACAGGATGGATGACACTTGGCGGGTATTGAGAGCAATAATCGCAGTTGAAGAGGGGTGCCAGGTTGACCACAGTAACAGATGATGAACTATTCAAGGAAGAGAGATAGGAACTAGAGATGGTGTTCAAGATGAGTGCAACATACTGGATACAGATACTGAGGAAAGGTCAGAATACACCTTTCGTCCCGAAAGACACTCCAACCAGAAGAAGCACCAAAGACAACATGGCTGCAGATCGTATGAGCACACATCCATTCCCACTGCTCCCACCATGGACAACTACCATGAAAGATATCCCCTCAGCAGGTCCTACAACCCTGCAGCAGTACAAACTGTACCCAGAGTGGATGAATTTACACAAGAAGGAGCTGGAGACAGCTACATGGACAGAATCAACTAACACGCCGAGAAACCAGGCCTCAAGTCGTTAGAGACATCACAAAGGCATAGTTACATCAGACAGGAAGCACACATGCCATTCGCACATTTGGGACACTCACACATCCAACTACACAAAGAACACATGTGTACAGCTCTATGAGTTAGAGGATAGTGACATATACATACTGTCATATACATAGTGTAGTCTATCTAGCAATTTCTTCAGGAAAAAGAAACAGACTTTAAACTGGGTTTGACATCTAATTTTCTTATGTAGCTGTCAGTCAGCGAGGCCCGGTTTATTTCTGAGCCACCTGTAGAATCTGTGATTAGAGAACCTCCTACCGTTACTACATCCTATCACTCAGCCCGTCACAATGTGCACGGGCCTGATGGTACTAGTTGACATATACAATGAAAATATCCTGAAGGCTATTGACACTATAGCGCCCCTTAAACTTCAGAAACCTAAACCGCATGCTCACCTTAATAAGTGGTACACCCCCCATCTGAAGTCACTTAGGAAATTGAAAAGAACGGCTGAATCCACATGAAAAAGCCTACAATAGAGCCTCCAATATGCCCCTAAAGCCTCCAATAGGGACATCTTCACAGCTGCCACTTTCAATTATAAGGCAGCCATTATCCAAGCAAAAAAAGATAACTTCAATGATCGCATAACCAAAGCTAACTCCAGTACGAAGGAATTATTCAATGTCTTGAAAGAATTGGATTCACCTGCTCCTGCCCCTGACTCTTGTACTAAAGACACTCTATAGTGTACCAATATACAAAATGCTTTACAAGGCAAAATCACTGTTATTATTAAATAAAATTGAATTGAAGAAAAATCTCATTTGTGATATAGACATCTCTCAGGACCCGACACGTTCCACCTAAACAGAACCTGCCCAAAATCCATTTCAAGCCTCTCTCCAGTAAAGAGGTTGAGTCCATAATACTGAATCTTAAACCGTCCAATTGCCAAGGAGACACCTGCCCTTCCTCGCTTATCAAGGATGCTGCCAATGTACTGGCCCCATTTATCACATCATTCATTAATGTCTCATCTGAATCAAGCACTGTACCCAATAATTTGAAAGACGCTTGGGTACTCCCTTTATTAACAAAATCCCTCCCTACATCCTAATAACCCAACAAACTACAGGCCTATCAGAACAGTACCTTTTCTGTTTAAAATCTTGGACCGTGGAGCCTACTTACAGATCCAGCCGTTCTCAGAAACTAACAACCTACTAGTATTGAGACAATCAGGTTTTAGACCAAGACATGGGACAGAGACCACGCACATTGACTTGAAGACACAAATCCAGATGCTAAAAGATAAGAGCAAGTTAGCCTTACTCCTATTACTCGTCCTTTCAGCGGCATTTGATTTGGTCAACCACAAAATCGTATGTAAACACCTGTCATCTGCCGTTCACTTCTCTGACCAAGCAAACTCATGGATAGAATCATTCCTTAGCAACAGATCCATGAGGGTCCTTGCATCCTCAGCTGCATCCTTACCGACACCAGTGACTTTCAGGGTTCCACAAGGATCTTGTGTCTCCCTGACTCTCTACAATGTGTTCACCAATCCTCTTGACTACCTGGGAGTCACGTTTACCAATTATGCGGATGATACCCAGATACTCATTCCAATCACTGGTGATCACATTGCAGACAGTAAAACCCTGAACGACATTTACAGTATCATACAAAACTGGATGGCCAAGCATGGTCTATGTCTTAACGACAAAAAGACCGGATTACTATTTCTAGGCTCATCAGCTAGTTTGAATAAACTAGGCACCACATCCACCTCATTCAAAATTGATGGCAACATCATTACATTAGCCAATAATGTGAAAACATTAGGAATTTATACTGACTCTGCTCTCTCATTAACGAGACAAACCGATGCACTAGCATCCTCTACAGCCTATACCTGCAAGCTTATTACGGCTTGTCAACCTTACTTGACGACTACCAACTGCATCTCGGTAGCGAGAACATTAGTATTATCAAAGCTTGATTATTGTAATGTGCTTTACTTGGGTACCTTGCAACAAAACCTCAATAAAATGCATGTTATGCAAAATAACGCTATCAGAGCCGCCTGCGATATTATCAGAAAACAACATATCAAGTCTACCTGACAATCCTTAAAGTGGCCTAACATCAAGCAAAGAATAGATTTGAAAACACTCTCACTCACCCACAAGTGCCTACATAACCAAGCACCCACCTACCTATCTAACACTATTTCACGCCATTCGTCATCAAGACCTATCAGAATGGCACAGTTACATTGTGTGTCGATCCCACTCTTCAATCAACAATGTGCTGGGGGTGTCAGCTTCCCAGTCCTCACTGCCAAAAAATGGAATTCACTCCCTGTAGCAATAAGAGAGGAATCATCCTTCTCCCTATTTTGCGCTAAGACTAAAGGTTGGCTCCTCAAACAGGACCCCAGCCCGTCTGGTCCATAACTGCTAACACGTCATCTCCCTCTAGACTTAAAGCACTATTAAGTACTACGAAGTGTTGTATACACACCACTTTTACCATGTGTCTTTTTGTAATACTCAATGTAGGTTTATCAGCAATATTTGCCCATTTCTATGTACTTTTTGACTGTGTATGTAAACTTTTGACTGTAATTACTGTCAATGCTTCCAGTTGCTTAATATGCCGTTATCATTGTGTGCCGTGTGTTGTTCCGGAATATATTGGCCTAAGTAACTTTCAAGTCAAAGCACCCAGATGCCTCAGGGCTCGGCTGCGCTCTGCAAGTTAATAAATACAAATACAAATACAAATACAAATAAGAAGGAGCTGGAGACAGCTACATGTACAAAATCGACGAACGCGCAGAGAAACCGTGATCAAGTCGCTAGAGACATCACAACCACAGAGTTTGATTTTTGTATTTGTATTTATTTATCTGTATAGCGCATCAAGACCCTGAGGAAACTGAGTGCTTTTCTTACACGTTATAAGGTTCACACATACAGAAAGATATGTACAAGTAATAAACGTTTTACATTTACAGTAGTATACAATGAAAACACATATTGAGGCAGTGTATATACAGGTATATCAATGCAGGGGCATATTTACAATAAAGTCCTTGTCGTGGTGGGTATATCACGTCTCAGTTATGTTCCTGGTCCCAGCGTCAGGTTTTAACTTTATTCCGGAATGTCATGAATGATGGCTCAGCTCTAATAGAGATAGGGAGCGCATTCCATTTTTTAGCAGAGAGGACTGGGAAACTAACTCCACCTGCTCGTTGTTGGTTGAAGCACGGAATGATGACACAATGGGCCCCATTCCGAGGTTGAAGGTAGCCATGGCTACCCCCTTACTGCATACCGGTTCTGGGTGCCCTAAATGGGGAATTACCGGGCCATTTAAACCTTGGAGGGCCCGGTACTTCCCCATTCAGGGAACCCATCCCCATTCGCATTCGAGCCCCCATAGGGCTCAATGGGAATGGGGCCCATGCTAACAACGGGCACGTTAAAAACGGGCCCGTTGTTAGCATGCTGGTCCTTTAGCGGCTCCCACTGAGGGCACCTGGTAAGACCAGCCAGGACCCACTAAAGGACCTCATAATGTGGCGGTAAGAGGTTATCGGCACCAGCACCCCTTACCGCCAAGGTCGTAATGACCCCCAATGTGTTTGTTCTGTTCTGCTAGGACGTATTGAGGTACGGCGTGAAAACATGTGATGGTATATGGGTACCTGATTATATAAACACTTATGTGTTAGCAAGAGTGTTTTGAGTTCAATTCTTTGTTTGATGTTTATCCAGTTTAGATTCTGTCTAGCTGTATAGATATGTTGTTTCCTTGGGATGTTGCATGCAGATCTAACTGCATTATTCTGCATGACTTGCATTTTGTTTATATTCTGTTGGGACATTCATAAATTGAGCGCGTTACAGTAGTCGAGCTTGGATAATACTAAGGCTCTTGCTACTGATATGTTAATTGGTTGTAGATAGGTAGGGGCGACAAGCTGTAATAAGCATACATATGTACGCTGTGGATGATGTTAGGGCATTAGTTTGTCTCGTGAGAGATAGCGACGAGTCAATGTAAATGCCTAGTGTTTTCACATCATTTGCTACATTCATTGTGTTACATCAATAATGAAAGTTTTAAAGGATGAATCTAGTTTAGAGAATTTGGATGGGGAGACGAGAAAAAGTATTTTGGTTTTATCGTCGTTTAAGCACAAACCATGTTTAGCCAGCCAGATTTGTATAATGCTGTAGATGTCATTCAATGTTTTGCTATCTACAACGTAATCACCAGTGATAGGGATACGTGTCTGGGTGTCGTCTGCGTAGTTTGTATAAGCGACACCCAGATGGTCAAGTATATCAAATAAAGGCTTAGTGAATACATTGTAGAGCGTCGGTGACACACATGATCCTTGTGGGACACCATAAGAGACTGGCGAGGATAAGGCTGCGGCAGATGGAGCGAAGACCCTCATGGATCTATTACTGAGGAACAATTTGATCCAGGAGTTAGCTTGGTCGGAGAAATGTGCAGCAGTAACAGATGCTTGCATAGTATGTCGTGGTTCACCAGGTCAAATGCCACAGATAGATCAAGTAGTAAGAGCAGGGCAGATTTACCTTTGTCTTTTAGAGCCTGGATCTGGTTCTTTAGGTCAATAAGTGCTGTCTCTGTCCCATGTCTGGGTCTAAAGCCTGACTGTCTTAGACCTAATACATTTTAAGTTTCCAAGTATTGCTGAATTTGGAGATAAGCTGCTCGATCCAGTATTTACAGCAAGAAAGGGACAGTAATCGGGCGGTAGTTAGCTGGGTTGTTAGGGACCAATTTAGGCTTTTTTAGAAGTGGTAGTACCCATGCATCTTTCAAACTGGTGGGTAGGGGACGCAAATGAAGCATTTATAAATGCAGTAATAGAAGGGGCAAGTGCAGTTGCAGCTTCTTTGATTAGCTTAGGTGGGCAGACATCACCTTTGCAATTAGATGGTTACGTCAGACATGATGCACACATGCCATCTGCACATTCAGGATAATCACACACCCAACTACACAAAGAAGACATGTGTACAGCTCTATGAGTTAAAGGACAGTGACATATACATACTATCTGCATGTTTATTGTTTTGCCATTAGACTTGTCGCCATAATGCAAGAATGCAAGAAGCAAGACGAGCACATGTAAATGCTTGCAGATGCTTACATGCAAATAACCCCATGGTATGGCAGGAGCACTTGAGGGACCTGACAGCCATGATGCACTAACCTATGGACACTATAGAAAACACATATAGTAGAAGACAGACCATGGTAAGGAAGGAGTTAGGCCTTCCATGAGTTCGGCATCAGCTGACTCCTAGCAAAGGCACTGCTTGCCTGGGGGTCCACCCTAACAATACACTACAGAAAAGTGCCATAGAGAATGGCACTGTGCTGGAGGCATCGCCCTCATTCTGGGAGGAGGACATGGCTAAGGTAACCAGCAGTTTATGGACCACAACTCCCTATGACGTGGGTTGCATAAACAGCATAGGGGGGTGAAGATTAAACTGAAGTCAGGAGCAATTTTGTCCATATTAAAGCTGTATCCCCTAACCAATGAGGCAGATGTGGGCATTTATGAGATAATCACGGCCCTTATTGAGAGAGGCATTCTTGTATCATCAGAATACCCATGCAACACTGTGGTGTATCCTGTGCGCAAGGCAAATGGAGAGTCATGGCGTTTCATACAGGACCTAAGGCCTCTTAACCATATTGTAGAAGCAGAGAATCCTTTAACTGCAAATCCAGTGACAATTTTGTGCAGCATTCCAGCAGAAGCTACCTGTTTCACTGTCATTGCCTTGAAGAATGCGTTCTTTTCAGTACCACTTCATCCAGCCTCAGCAGATCCAAGATTTACCTACCCATGCACTCTTCCGCAAGAAAGTAAAAACATCATTGTCAACAAATATCTCTAAACATTTGGCCAGACCTGCCTACTCTCAACCCGACTTACTATCTTGATGTAATGAAACTACTCTCTCTGTACGACTCGCATCCTAAGATGTAATGCAACCACCCTATTCTGTATGACTCACACTCTTGTTGTAATGTAACCTTACCGTCCCCATTGAATCCTAATTATGTACCTTTAGTGCTGTGATACCTTCAGGTTTGGGTGCTACCAAAAAATAAAATAAATAAATCCAAACAAACACGACTTAACCAGCTTTATGTATAGAAACCAGTAGATACAGATGGACCTGAGCAACATACAGACAGAAAGCATGGTTTTACAGTATGTGGATGACATTTTGATTTGCAGTGAGACAGAAGATCAGTCTATCAGACAAAGGATACAAGGTGGACAAGGCCAAAGTACAGTACTGTCAGAAGGGAGTGCTATACATTGGACAGAAAATATCACAAAATAGCTGACAGATTACCCCAGAGAGAGCAGAGACAATACACAAAACACCTAAGTCCACAACAGTGAAGGAGAAGCAATAGTTCTTAGGGTTATGCAACTACTGCAGAGCATGGGTCTTTCACTACAGAACATACACAAGGCCACTATTGTGTGCCTTGAAGGAAGCACAGAAGGGAAACAAGAAACTAAAGTGGACAACTGAGATGCCTGAAGCATTCGATGAACTCAAAGAAGCAATATGCACAGCCCCATTGTTAGGTATCCCAGACTACAAAAAGAAATTCTTCTTGTTCTCACACACTGATGGTACAGTGATGAAGGTAGTACTGACACAAAAGACAAGCATGGGCCACAAGCCAATAGCTTACTACAGTGGACAACTTGACCCAGTAATGTGAGGACATTATCCATGTGAACAAGCTTTGCCAGCTGCCGCCTTCGCAGTGGAGAAGTCAGCAGCAGTAACAATGGGGTGCACCACCACTCTTTATGTGGAGCACGCCATCTTTGTGATACTGCAGAAGCCAAAGAGCACACTGAAGGCACAGAGAGCATCAGGGTACAAGGTGAAATTATCAAATGTAGGCTTGAAGATAGTAAGATACAAGACTGTAAACCCAGCAACATTCTCGGCAGATGTCCTACAAGTAGGAGACTATAAACACGACTGCACAAAGGACATAGAAATGTTCATTGAGACCTGCAAGATAGAGCAGGGCGCACTTGAGAGGGGAGACGTGCTCTACATCAATGGTTCTTCAATAATTGATCAAACTGATGGGGTCAGACATACTGGGACTGCAGTGGTAAGACTGAAGGAGGATGAGACAAGTGAGGTGGTTACACGTGCGTGACAGCCATCCCACTATTCAGCACAAGCAGCAGAACTAGTTGCTCTCATATTAGCACTGGAAAACAGTGTACAGAAGGAGTTGACAATCTATTCTGACTCCGCCTATGTGACATGAACAGTACACTCAGGACTAGCACAGTGGCTGAGGAGAGGGTTCAGAAGAGCAGACGGGACTCCAGTGCAGCATGCACTTTTACTGGGCAGGTTGATTGAGGTAATTGCTTATCCAACATGGTTAACAATAGTGAAATACCAAGCCCACACCAAGGGGGAAGACCCCATCTCAAGAGGGAATGAAGCAGCAGATTTTGAGGCAAAATGTGCAGCGTATTTTAGGGACTTGTGGGAACTGGGAGAGAGACAAAATGTACATGGAGGGGGCGAAAAACATGGTGCTGAAAAAAGGTTACAATGTATTGCCAGAGACACAAATTATGAAGATGCAGGGAGCTGCGCACAAGGAGGAGATGGAGCTATGGGTGAGGAGAGGGTGCTCAATGTCTCCAACAGACGCCTTATGGTGACAGTGAAAGTGGTCATGCCACTAGCACCATTGAAGACAGCATTAGCACAATTGCACTATCCAACACACCCCAGGGAAGGAGGTCATTGATACACGCACTGGAGAAATGTGGTTCTGCCCCAATTTAAATCAACATGTGTCTGAGTTTGGGAGTAACTGCTTGACATGTCATCTTTTCACAGCAAGGCATATCTTGAGAGCAGTGAGAGAAATGTGGTTCTGCCCCAATTTAAATCAACATGTGTCTGAGTTTGGGATTAACTGCTTGACATGTCATCTTTTCACAGCAGGGCATATCTTGAGAGCAGTGAGAGGAGCCATACCAAAACCAGTAGGCCCATTTTAGCATTTGTACGTGGATTATGTGGATATGATCCAAGTATACCAAGGATACTGCTACATAACAGTGGTTGTCTTGCCAAGTCTCCAGGTGGATTGAGGCAGGTCCCTGTTCACATGCTGATGCTTTTAAAGTGGCCAAGTTCTGGGTTAGGGAGATTTTCCAAAGTTGGGTGTGTGTGAGGTTCTGCCGGTCTGACAACGGCCCTCACTTCGCCAACTAAATCTTTCAGCACATCACAACCCTGCTCGGCATTTAGCATAAATTCAACTTTGTGTACCACCAGCAAGCAAATGGGGTGTGTGAACGCCTAAATGGACTCCTAGAGGAGTGCATAGCCAAGACACAGCAAAGCACAAAGAAAAATTGGTTGCAATGTTTGCCCCTTACACTGTTTGCGCTGCGCCATAAGCCAAGGTCCGACCACCATTTAACGACGCATGAGGTGGTGACAGGACGGCGCATGCATCTTCCCATGGCTCCTCCCACATGAATACTGAAGGACTGTGAGAGTAGTGCAGATGTGTTAGGACAAGAAATGTATGAGTATATTACTTCCATGGTGGCTAGCGCTTCTTTTATCTCTCGCCAGATACATCAAATCCATAGGGGTGCAGAAGACAGCGAAGAGATTGACTGCAACAATGCACCACAAGACTGTGAACTGAATGCGCCCCAGCTTACCGGTGCTCACGTGGTCAAGCAGGTGGCCGACTGTGCGGTGAAGTTAGTCAGTAAGGCAGTCTTGAACCATCCCCAAGACATCAAGCCCTACAAAACAGTGGCCTTATCTGGCAACAAAGTCTTCATGACAGACAGTGCCAATGTTCAGCACCTGGAAGAGCTACAAGTGCGTTCTGAACTTACACGACTAGGGAGACGAGGACACCCCATGGTCACTAGCTCACGAGCAGCAGAAGTAGAAACTGGAACACTTGTAGATATCAATTAACGATATACAGTTTATTTGTTATTTTCCTTTTCCACACACACAGATCTTACGTGAATGCCGTCGGGATTGTACTGTTTGTCTTCACCCATGCTACCTTCCACCCGTCACCCAGACACTTTCTCTAACCAGTTTGTCCACTCTCTAAGGAGAACCAACCGATTCAGAGCATGATTCCCTGGAGTATATTATCTTGTCTTCGTAGAATACATGGCCCAAACATAACCACAAATAGAGTACGGCCATGTTAAGAGAACCATCAGTAAGGGAGGTCTGGCAGGAGGTGTTTACCTTTGCAATTAGTGATTATTTTGTCCGCCGGGCTTAAGGGAATTGACAAAACTAACTCAATAACACATTTCTTCACGCATTTCAGGCAGGCAACTGTATCCCCAGGCTGCAAGGATCAAGCAGCGTAAATGGAAATGAGGGAAACAATAAAGAACATTAGCATTATATCAAGTCTATTACTTCCCAGCGGGTTGATGGGATTCATATTTTGGCAATTATATGTTGCTGTTAGCACTATCGCTGTACCCTCTACTAAGATTCCCCTGACCCACGCAGGTGGAACAACCATGTCAGGTGGATGAGAGAACACTGCTGATAAGGTAAGGAGAGGTAAGTGCAGTGTTGACGCAGACATGAAAGGAGTAGACATGTATTTTACCAATACTGCTTGAGTGTCTAATAACATGTGGTACAAACAGATGACAAAAGGTAACCACCAGGGAGAGCTGTTATGTCTGCTCTTTAATCCCCTACGCAATGAGTGCCTCTAGAATGTTCATAGCAACTGAAATACCAGAAGCAAAAGCACAATGCCTGATATATCTCGGGATGGTGCAAACATGAGGAAGATTTCAGGGTAAGTCAGCAACATCGAGGTGGATGTCCAAAGGAGCATTCCCGTATGAAGACAATTACATAAAGACATTAGACATGATAAACAATTATTGGCAGCAAGATGAAGCTATACAGTCCGTACCTGACAGACATGAGAAGGGAGTAACAAAGACTATCACATTGAAGGAACTGCCAGGTCCCTGGACAAGAGAGAAGGAGATAGAAGGAGAGCCTGTCTGCTGGGAAAGACCACAGATACGAGTGTATGGACGAGTGTACACAAACGATGGATGGCAAGATGGAGTGGTGGGAAGCAAAGCATTGACAGTAGCCCAGTCCTCAGTAAACAAGATGCAGGAAGAAAACGACACATGCCTGAAGAAATGGGAAGCAAGTGCAAAATTACTGACAAGGTTGGAAAATGAAGCTGTACCGATGCCGATAATACCTCTGAAGACACCAGCACTGTGCTATCAGAACAATGGTGAAGTTGAAGTTGGTGATAATGTCGGATGCAAGAACATTGAACAACTTGCAGCTGTGAAGGCAGGAACTGCAGTACTGATGGATCACTACTGGACATGCGGATCAAAAGCATATGAGAAGCTGCCATCTAAGTGGGGAGGAGTTTGCGCATTGGTACACATCAATATGCCCTAGTTTGTTGTACCAAGGAAGGATGTAAAGCTCTATGAGTTCCTGAAAATGAACAACACCAAAAGAAAGAAGAGATTAATATGATATATGATATAATATGATGGGTTATTTATAACATGCTTAATTCCCAGTGATTTCTAAGCACAGACCCGGGGATTGAACCAGTGTTGCTCGTGTCGTCTTGCTTCCAAGGTGAACACATTGCGCTGAGCTATCCTCCCGATGCAATCTCCCGTGATTAATTGAAGTGGCAACAACAGCCAAGGCAGAGGAAGCTGAGAAGTGAGCAGGGTTGAGCAGAGTGAAGAGAGGAGGGAATTACTTCTCAGAAGCATCCTAAATGGCACTAGATGAGATCCCAGAAGACCACAGAATGTTCAAAAGGATGCAAATGTTCTTTGCAACAATAATACCTTCGATGTAGACGTACATAAACACTAAGTGGTTACAGATCACTTACTGGGAGTGGATGGTAGCAATTAACTCTATGGGTTTAACGCCATAAAAGAAGTGCTCAAAGCGATACGATTGGTGGTGCTCCAGAATAGGTATGTTCTGGATCTCCTCACAGCTATGAAAGGATGAGTTTGCGCAAAGATAGGGAGTTCATGTTGCAGATTCATACCTGCCAACAATGAAGATAACGGAACTCTATCGGATGCAGTGGCACAACTGGCACAGATGCATGCCAAAATGGAAGATGCGGTGAGGGGAACATGGAAAGACCAGAGCTGGATGGCGTATAAATGGTCCTGGATGCCATCATGGCTATCAGATGGAGTAAATGTGATAATGAGAACACTGGTACTGGCAGCCACATCAATGTGTTTGATCAAAATCTGCATGGCAAGGTGCAAGAAAACAGCTGAAGAAGCTATTGGAATGCAGATCCTGATGGATATGAACATAAGAGGGGCAAAGGATGAGATTGTCGCAGAAAGACACAAGATAAGAGGAAGAATTGCTCAACCAAATCAATGAAATTGGACAATCCATTCGATGCAAAGTACTATGAAGGGAAGTGGTGTTTGTGCAACCCCGAAGGAGTGAACTGGTCATTTGATGACCGCACAAATTATTATGGTTACCTTGGAGGAATAACGAAGAAATGACAGCCCAAAGCAAAAGGCTGTCATATAAAGGTGTGGTCAACAGGTCGACCAGAGGGGAACTGACGAGGGATAGGGAATGCTACCACCCCCTAACCCTCCCACAAAGTTCATGATGCGGATGAATGCCAGGAAACACCACAATCACCCATTCTATTTCGGACCGATTCCCAGTGGTCCAATGATTGACAAGTATGTCGAGAGATGCCCCCTCAGCCAGCCATACACCCTCAACAAGCCCTACAGTCCACGTGCAGTACGAATTTACCCCAGTATGGATGAATAGCCCCAAGTCGTAACAAAAGACACCTCCATTGACAGTCTCGACAAACGCACCAAGAAGCAACGTTGATGACATCATTAGAGACACCATTCCATAACAGCATTAGACATGAAGCACAAGTGCCATCTGCATTTCAGGACTCACTCGAATGCATGAAGAACACAAGCGTACAGTTCTATAGTTAGAGGACGGACACATATACATACTGTCATTACTTTTATTAATTTTTTACTAGTCAAATGCAGAAACGCAGAAACTGCAAGAAGCAAGAGATCCTGAGCTCAGCTTGCAGATGCTTACATGCAAATAACCTACCAGACAGAAGAATGCAACAAATATGCTACAATATGAGACAAATGTGGCACCATGCAGATGCAGATGAGCACTTTTGTAGACTAAGTTGGTACACACAAGTTACAATGCAGGCACATAGTCATTCTTATTACCTTGAAGAGGTACACCGAGAGCTGAAAATCTTTGCAGATCCCAGCCCTCCGGACGCCAGCTCTAGCCAACCACAGTTCAGTATCCTAGGGGTGGGTAGCAAAAGACAAGAACCAATGGTAAGACCCCTACATTGCAAAATAGTTATAGATAGTGACTTGGGGATGGATCAGACCAGCCACCTGACATGCGAGGGCCAGTAGAATAATATCTATATAGTCCACTATAGGTGCTATAATACTCAATACCCAATTGTATGGCCCGGTAGGTTTTCTGGAGAAGGGCCCAGGTTGTGACATCATGTAAATTGAGCAGGATTATAGAGCTGTGATGAAGGATGTGCAGGGCAGTGATGATGAAGTTGTGATGCTATTATCTTTCCTGTGAATTTGATCTTCAGTGTGATGTGTGAGGTACAAAGTGTTGAGAAGGCAGTAGAGATCTTTCTTCCTTGACTTGGGTATTTCATTGCCATGGATGTTGGAGTCACTAAAAGGATGATGTTGGTGTGTGTGAGAGACATGGTGCTGACAGAGACTGTAAAGACGTGTTGGTCTTGGGTGGTCTGTAGATGAAGTGGAAAGTGACTGTGTTTTTTGGGAAGAGATGGAAGTGGCCATGATGCCTTGTGAATGAGGGTGAGGCCTCCAAACATTGTGCTTGGACATCTTGATGTAGAATTCTGTAGCTATTGGGGATTAGGACATCTAGGATTTGGGTGGAGGTACATATCATCCAGGTCTCACTAATGAAGATAGCCTCCAAATCATTTGTGGTGATGTCTCCTGTATGGTTGATTACCGAGGTGATATAGGTGAGCATCATCTTTCGTGTAATGGTGTAAAATGGTATACTGATGTGGTATGTGGTGACGTGGGTCAGATTGCTGAAATGCGTTGTCCATGATGGCGCTTGTATGCAGTATGGTTGGCAAAGAGTGGTGAGGGTGGAAATACGGTGAAACAGATTTTTGAGAGGGCTTAACAGCTGTTAAATGAGCACTGGTTCTGGTCCTTGGTGTTTCCAGTCCAAACAGGTCAAAACAGGAAATGCCCTTTTCTTAGTCTGCTCTTTGGTTCATATGCCCAGGTGAAAGACGCACTTTCATCTACCAGTTAGGAAAGTACATGAAGGGACAGGGCTAAGCAGGTGGGGTTTAAGCGACCTTGATCCACTTGCACCAGCTCACCAACTGCAAATGAAAATAGGGCAGAGGGTTTCTAAAGTAGGGGAAAAAAGCAGCAAAACAAGACGTCACTCAAAATATTAGCAGTGATTGACAGATGGATGGGGCTTAGGCCACATGACCTAGATCTACTTGCACTAGCTCACCAACTGCAAAAAAAAGAGTCTCGAGGTGTGCTTAAGTAGAGAAAAATAAAGGCAAAACAAAAAGGCACCAAAAGATTAGCAGTGATTGACAGGCATTTTAGGCATTGAGCACGTGACCTGAATCCACTAGCAAGCAGCTCATCAACATAATACATAAAGCAGATAGGTTTTAGCTTCTGTGGAAGGTCATCTCTTTCCATTCAGTAACAATCATAGTATAGCACAGGAATGGAATGTCTGAGATAGGACCGCCACACTGACATACTACCAAGAATGTGCCTGATTCTGGGTTTTGAGGAGGAGTTTTCAACCACTTTTTAGGATTCCCACCTCCAACGCAAATTCAGGAGTTAGACTGTATTAGCTTTGGAGGTTGCATCCTTCATAGGTAACATTGAGAAAAAGTGTAAATGTTGACTTAAAGATTACACGCCACACACTACTCTGCTATAATGGCACAAATTTGTGCTGCCTACATGCCCTCGTCTCAAGTGTCCTTGTAGCTTTGGAAGAGGGGTCTGAAATAGGGCCCATCCCAAAATCAAGAAAAAGCAGCTGCAATATTCCTCTGAAGTCTCCTTTAATACGTAATATGGCCCTTCAATGGGTGTTTGCAGTGGATGGAAGGTGACAAATTTGCAAAGGAGAAGCCACTTAGAAGGCAACAATCCCCACCTTCCATTTTTGGGCAAGAATATTGTGACCTCCTGACTTGGAGAGATGGTCAATCAGGCAGCAAGTGACATTAAAATATGTGCTATACACAGATGACCATCCTCTCAAGCCTGCTCCTGCCCGTCTACATATGATGAACCCATTCTTCCTTCTCATACAGAGATGCTATGAGATATGGACTCATGTCCAGTTGCTCAGTGCCCTAATCTTCTAGCAGGTGTTTTTGGTCCATGACAGCTGCCTGTCAGTCTTCCCAAATGTGGGGTGGTCCTTTGACCGGTCTCCATTTTGTTTTGCAGTCAGCTTACTCCTGTGCACAGGTGATATCAAAAGAGGAACATCCTCAGGATTGAAATCAAGTAGCTCCTGAAGAAGGGAGTTGTTGACCCGATTCCCCAAGGAAGCTGGTGCTGGGTGCAGTTGCCTTATCTTCATGGTCCATATAGTCATGCCCATTATAGACCTGAAGACATTTTGAATACGTTTGCCAGGAATTTGCACAATCTAGATGGCAACACTTTACTACGTTAAACGCATCATCTGTAAAGGGGATTATATAACCTCCATAGGTCTGAAGGACTGACACTCCCATATGTTGGTGCTACAAGAACATCAGATGTTCATATGTCTGACAACATAGTGTTTAAAAATACAATTCAGAGCTCTAATTTTTTGATTGAGATGAGACTCTTGGGTGTCCACTAAGGATCTTGCACCACAGGTGGACTGTATTCATTCAGAAGGAATCATCCCCACTTGGATACTGATTGCCAAAGAAGACCCAACTGAAGTTCAAGGTAAAATAGTTTAATGCCATCCTAGGAATGGAAAATGGCATTGCAGGCAGAATAATGAAGCTACTCACTTCTTCTGAACTCCTGGTCCCTCAGTCTCTTCTATTAAAATTGGTTCTAGCTTGGGTTACCGTAGATAACTCTCTTTGCCTACACCCTACAGACATGTCAATCGGCAGAATAGAACAACTAACAACCGAAATGCAGGAAGTTAGGCAGTACAGCACAACTATTAACTAAAATACAGCAGAATAGGCTGTACAGTGCAACAAGCTACCATATTACATTGAAATAGATGAGTAGACAACCACTAATTATGGTGAACTACAAACCAGTAGAAGCGTGGGTGGGAAACTGGTAGGAAGCCAAGCCTGACAGTTGAGTAGAGGAATACACTAGACTACATGTATAAATTGCAAAAATCCATGTATTGGAGGAGGAGGATTCTGGGAGGAAAGAAGGCATGTATTTGTAGGGATGTTTAATGGGGGCTAGTTAGGACTTATGGGACTCCTCTTTGCAGAGATCATTTTTTGAGTTTTCTTCTTGAGGATTTGGTGCTGTATGCCTTTCAACTCCATTTGACCAAAGTTCCACTCTTTTGAACTCCTGTAAGACTGTGAATCACACATATATCCTTCAATCTTGGACATGGAGGTAGAGTATACTTTGATTGCATGTCTTCTTACAGTCTGCTAGACTATCTCAGTTTTTTTTTGGCACTGAATCTCAAGGTAAGAGATCTCCCACTGCCGTCCTCAGTCACTGGCTTAGGGTTGTCAATTCCATGGCCTATAAAAATGATCATGTCTTAATCCTACATATCCCTTCAATAGAATAACCTCATTTTATAATGGTTTAAGATTACAATGCATAATTGTTGATGATAACTATTTCAGGAAATCCCATTGCTTTCTTCACCCAGCACTTTGTTTACTGTTAAAAGTTTGAACTAATCAAAACACCAAATAATCCATCACAAATATTTTAGCTAAGCCCTGTCTATGAATACCTTCCTTGAATGAATAACAGAGATTGTAGTAATGACGGCTCCCTAATGAGAACCCTGAGCTGTTGGCACTCTATATACACCTTGGAACATGACATTATTGCGATCGGCACTTGAGGCAAACCTCCATAGTGCCACAGGATTGTTCAGTGGAAGATTAAATGGGTTGTGGAAAGTGTGTGAGTCAGCATATTGAAACGAAAAACAAACATGGAACATAGGACTCTAAGCAGAGTCCCTCTTTAGTTTCTATGACTTTAGAAGGGGACAAGGTGGGATGAGGGTAGATGGGTGAGCAGAGTGTTCTGTCCTTAAAGGTACCACGGTTTGTGAAGAGAGGAAGTGGGATGGCCCAGGAGGGAGCTGCAGGGAGTTTGGGTGTGCAGGGTAAAGTCCATCATGCAAAGAATAAGAGGGTAAATAAAACTGACTGGCATCACAAAATGATTTCTAGATGAAGCCTGCATTCCCTAGCAGCTGATTTACTATGAATGTTTAAAATGTGCTAGTAGGACAGTAACATCCTCACAAGCCCTAGGAATGTGTAATTCTTCAATAGCAGTCACATCAATATCCATATACACACTGAAACGTCTTCACAAATTATGGGGAATGTTTTGCCTCTGTTAGTCAAGGGGCCCAGAATCAGCATATTCAAACAAAATGTAATCGGTTGGGGAGTCTACAAAACAGAGCTCTTGAGATAGAGTTCACTATAGAGAGTTAGTTCAACCCAGGGCTCTGTAGAGGAATAAGATTATTAGAACATATTTTGCATTCTTAAGGCACCTGCCCTCTAAGCAATTTTAGTCAAGCAGCATTTGATCTGCTGTCTTCAAAAGACACCTACAGATTAATTTACTAGAATTTTCAATTTGATGAGACTCCGTGAGGGAGTGTCTGAAAAAAGAATGAAACTGTTTTAAGGCTGACACCTGCCCATGGAGGAAAAAATATAAGCAGGTAGGTATTCATCAATAGTCTTGCCATACTGGGAAAGGTGGAATTGCATTGGATATTGCAGAAACAGAGGTATATCTATGTTGGCAATTTTCGTGAAGCCACTGGTTTCTAAACCTGTAAATGTCTCATCAAAACCATAGACTCTCATCAAAACCAGAGACATTTCTTATCTCCTATTCAATCATAGTGGGTTACCTTACAGACATCTGTGTTGCCTGTAATGTTTCATTATGATGCCCTCTGTGTATTTGTTGATCGTGCATTCTATGTCAGTCCACTGAGGCAAGTATTATGCTTAAACTTTTCTTTCATTATTTTTAGCAGCTAAACACATTTACAAAGAAACTACACTTCCCAAGAGGGGTGGGCTCTTTCTTTAGTTCTCCAAATGTTTTGAAGTGTTAGGGGGTAATTCATAGAACTCAGCGCACAATTGGTGCACGTGGCTGGTGCACAGTGTGCGCGTGCGACAGTCTGCGCCGGCCGCGTGCACCAATTTCTATTTCCGCGCACAGTGTATTCATGGATTTTAACATCCAAAACCAGCCTTGGCGCAGAGTGGCGCAGCGACCCTGCAGCAGCGCCAGTTCCGCCCCCAACCCCTCCCCATGTGCCATGCACAGCGCACAAATCCCGTACATGGCGCACAGGCCATTGGACCAGCATACAGCCCCCCAACCATGAAAACGCCTGTAAAACTCCCCGTGAACCCCTCCGAATGCATGTACGCCCCTGCACGGGGAGTTTCACACGCGATTGGGCCTGTGCAAGCGGGGTACGTGTATTACTGGGGTTCGCGGGTAGTTTCACACGCGATTGGGCCTGTGCGAGCGGGGTACGTGTATTACTGGGGTTCGCGGGGAGTTTCACACGCGATTGGGCCTGTGCGAGCGGGGTACGTGTATTACTGGGGTTCGCGGGTAGTTTCACACGCAATTGGGCCTGTGCGAGCGGGGTATGTGTATTACTGGGGTTTGCGGGGAGTTTCACATGCGATTGGCCCTGTGCGAGTGGGGTACGTGTATTACTGGGGTTCGCGGAGAGTTTCACACGCGATTGGGCCTGTGCGAGTGGGGTACGTGTATTGCTGGGGTTCGCAGGGAGTTTCACATGCGATTGGCCCTGTGCGAGCGGGGTACGTGTATTACTGGGGTTCGCGGGAAGTTTCACATGCGATTGGATCTGTGCGAGCAGGGTACGTGTATTTCGGGGGGTGCGCGGGAAGTTTCAAAAGCGAATGGACCTGTGCGAGCAGGGTATGTGTATTACTGGGGTTCGCCGGGAGTTTCACACGCAATTTCGCTGTCAGAGCGGGGTACGTGAATCCAGTGGGGTGCGCAGGGAGTCCCACACGTGAATTGGCAGTGTGGGTCCTCCCAGGTGTGCCCTCTACCCCTCCACGGCCCCTGCAGGCAGCCCACACCACAGGGGACGACCCAGCACCCCTGTCATGTCCCGCACGCAGCCCATCCACCATGGGCATGCCCCCCAGCCAGCCCACATGTCACTTTGAACTAGTGATCACCAACTCATATCCCCCAGCACCCCCACCCCCCACCAGCGAGGCTCATGCCCTGACTCATGTCCCCCAGCACCCCCACCCACCCAGCATTGACGGGCACCTGCCAGCAGGCCCAGACTCATGTCCCCCAGCACCCCCACCCACCCAGCATTGATGGGCACCTGCCAGCAGGCCCCGACTCATGTCCCCCAGCACCCCCACCCACCCGGCAGTGAGCCGCAGGCCCTGACTCATGTCCCCCAGCACCCCCACCCACCCAGCATTGACAGGCACCTGCCAGTAGGCCCCGACTCAT
Organism: Ambystoma mexicanum; assembly: GCF_040938575.1. NCBI lineage: Eukaryota > Metazoa > Chordata > Amphibia > Caudata > Ambystomatidae > Ambystoma > Ambystoma mexicanum. The sequence goes on from NC_090924.1 coordinate 1,048,769,560, forward strand.
GTCTCCCAGCACCGCCACCCATCCAGCATTGACGGGCACCTGCCAGCAGGCCCCGACTCATGTCCCCCAGCACCCCCACCCACCCAGCATTGACGGGCACCTGCCAGCAGGCCCCGACTCATGTCCTCCAGAACCCCCACCCACCCAGCATTGACGGGCACCTGCCAGCAGGCCCCGACTCATGTCCCCCAACACCCCCACCACCCAGCATTGACAGGCACCTGCCAGCAGGCCCCGACTCATGTCCCCCCAACACGTCATCATGATCCACAATCATGGGCCTCATGGCCTCCCAAATCCCACCGCACGCCACCCCTGTGCAAAGACCCAACCAAGTATCCCATCCACCCCACATTGAAATGCCCATTACATGATACAACCCAAATGGCAAGACTGTACATCAACACATGTCTGTCACACACACACAATGGGTGCTGGTGATTGTGAAAACCTACACCGTGACATGCATGAAACCAATGAGAGAATACCACACATCAAAGTAATAAACCAAAATGTATTGAACTCCAAAAGAATGTAATCAAATGAAAACATGAAAAAAAAATGGAAAAAAGATGAAATGCAGCATGTCCAAAACACAAAAAGAAAAACATGAAGTCTGAATCCAAATAAATCGAAATGAAAATGTGTCCAAAGCCTCCGGTCACCAAATCAAATCCAAAGGAAACGGAAACAGTAAAATCCATTGCTCCATGGTGAGAAAAGAAATAATAGATAAATCCACTGTTCAACTATGTACAAAGAAGTAATTCAGGGTCCATGAGCCCAACGAATGAAATGAAACCTAGAAAAAAAACTACCTAATAAAGAACTATATACAAAAAGGCGGGGCATGGTCCAAGCTCCCCAAATGAATGAAAATGATAAAGGAAACCTAAAACTACAAACTATATACAATGGCAGCGGGCTAGTCCGATGGCTCACTTCCCAATTTTTCGGGCCAGGGCATCATCAAACTCCTGCTCGATGTCCTGGAGGCGGTCCTCTTCCATGGCCCCGAGGCTTCGCAGGGACGATGGCATGTTGACCTCCAACTCCCTGCGAATTGCCTCGAGGCATTCGGCCTGCCTCAGTGCCCTCCGCATGGAGTTCTCCACCCTGACCATTGTGAGCCGTGCCTCTTCCGCCCGCCGCCGCTCCACACCTATGGCCTGGCCCAACCGCTGCCACACGGAAGACACTTCCAATCCTGGGTCCTCCTGCCCTCTGGCAGACGCCTGCCCCTCGGTTGTTGAAGGCCCAAGCCATCATGGCTCCCACCTTGTTGCTGCTGCTGCTGTGCCTGTGCCCTGGCTCTTGCTGCCTGCACGTCCTACTCCGGCTGGGGTGCAGTTGTTGAGGTGGCCACCCCTGCTGGACGTCCGACTCCCGACTGTGGCAGGGATGTGTCCTCCACCAGCATGGCCGCAGGGTCAGAGGCAGCTCCACAGGGTACCCAGGTGATACATGGGTGGGAAGATGGCATGGAGGGTGACTGCCGCATAGGGGGTTCAGGTGAGGAGGGGTTTGGAACAAGGTCCAGCATACAGAGGAATCCAGCCCTGGTGACCCGTCCCAGTAGGTCAACGCAGTCAATGAGGCATCCAAGATGACATGCAGTGTCTTCACGAAAACACTGCAGGTCACCTCGCATGCCCCGTTGACGCAACGCCATCCCAGACAGGACAGGCTCAACCCAGTCCCGGATTGCCACGTACGCAGGGAGAGGAAGGCCAGTTGTTGTGCACTCATCCCCTCCCTGAAAACGGGTCTGGACATAGGCATCGCTGCTGATGCAGGATGATGCAGTCACAGGATCGGGGACAGAATTACACACAGGCACCTCCGTGGCGGCCTGTGCTGCCTCCTGTCCCTGCCCCTGCACTGCACCACTAGCACCAGTGGAATCCCCACCTCCAGACCCCGTGTGTGTCCCTTCCACGGCATCCTCCTCCACCAAACCCCCCACCAACCTGGATGACTCCATGCCATCTTCCTCCATCGGACCCTGTGGGGTCTCAGCTGCCCCTTCTGCTGCCGAGGAGTCCACCTCCGACTTCCGCCTCTTGGACATACCCTCAGCAGCTGCAGCCTGGGACGCGGCACCAGACTCCTCACTCCCGACAAGATGACAACCTGGGAGGGGAGCCAGGCTTTGTGTCTCCGGCTTGTGGTGCGATCCCTGCCGCTTTGCTCCACAGCACCCTCTCCGCCCTCTTCATCAGTTGCCGCTGCAGACAGGGAGAGATAGAACAAAGGCATCAGGGCACTGTACAATGGACTGATACATACATGACAGTTGCACATGAGTGGCAGTGTAAAACTACAGACATGGCATCACACTCCCCAACACACATGTCATTTCAACTCACACACATGAGCAAATCCACAGGAATATTGCACCAGGCAGCACCGTCCATTCAAAAACAACAGCACGAGCAGCCAAAGGTGAGCCTGATGTCACATGAAACACAGGGAGTGCACAACACATGCACACATGCCATCAGACTGACATGCATCTGTACATCTCCACCACTGCAGTGATAATGTCACCATCCATGTCACATCTGGCAATCAGCCTCCTGGATGCCAGTGTCACATGCATCCATGTTGCATCACAGTTGCACACTTGTCAAATACACACACATGCACATGTACACAGTGCAGATACATGCAGCAGGAACCACCATCCATGTGTGACACCACAACCATGCCAATGTACATACACAGAAATTCAAACATGTGTGCTCCCACACCTGCCTTTGGCCAGCATCCTTAACAACACATACACCATCCATGTGTCTCACACATGAGAGGACTCACATGTGGCAGCCTCACGCCCCTGTACATACACATCCATAAATGGCCCTACAAAAACACATGTGCAACCTGCACACTACTGGCACACCACAACACGCACAGCGTCCAATCAGCATGCATGTACACTTACCGCTCGACTCCAGACGGGTCTGCCTCTCAAGGACCTGGACGTGGAGCGCTGGGCATATGCGTTCCAGGACCCTCATTTCGTGGTCGGACAGGTGGCCCCGGCGCCCCTCCGCATCCGCTGCCTTCAAGAGGCGCCGGCCTTGTCGAGGGTCCTGGACCTGAAGTCCTCCCAGCACTTCGGGACATGTTTGATGTCGCGGACTGTCAACCCCTCCTCGTTGATGGCAGTCACGATGTCCATCCAGATCCTGGTCTGTCCTTCATTGTCGGTGCGCGAACTTCCAAAGAGGGCATCATACTGCCCCAGGACTTGCTCCACCAGGACACCAACTTCCCTGGCACTGAAGCTGGTGGCCCTCTGCCTCTCTGGCTGGGGGTTCCAGTGGTGCCAGATGGTGTTGTGCCCGACATGGCAACCCCAGAGGCAGGTGGGGAACTGGGTCCTGGGGCTGGGCTGTGGAGCGATGGTATCCCAGTCGGGAGTCTTCAGTTCCAGCAGGGGTGGTCACAGCAACTGCACCTCTGGCTGACGTGCAGGCACCAAATAGGAGGGCACGTGGGCAGCAGGCAGCTAGCAGCAGATGGCAGGAGGGAGCATGCTCTGGGTTCTGGGGGGTAGTCATTCAGCCTTCTGGGCAGGAGCGTGGTCTTCCGTGTGTTGTTGCGTGACCAGCTTGATACGGAGTGATTTGGCACGTGAAAAAATTGCACGTCAGCGTGTAATTCGAGGAAAGGCCCTTAGCGCGTAAGCGCGACTGTGACGCGACGCGCTCTGCCTTTCCCTCGTAACGTGGGCATAGTGGTTCAGCGCGCACGTGAAAAAACTGCACGTACGCGTGTGAATGCGTGTAATCCGAGGAAAGGGCCTACACGCGTAAGTGACGCGACGCACGCAGGCGTTTCCCTCAGCACGGGTTAAAGGTGAGCGGGGCCAGCAGTTCGCTGTATGTGCCTTTTGTGGAGACCGACGTGTGTTGCTACTTCGTGTTGTTTCGCGCGCCATCACAACTTCACAGCGGATCAAGGACGTATCTCTTCTTTTGGCGGGCATATTGGCTACGCGTGTTTTTCATTATCACGCTAGTCAGACAGTGAGTCGCGCACGCTATTTTTCCCACTGCGGGTGCCACTGTGTATCGCACCCGTTTTCGAGGTCATAGTAGCCTACGTGTCCCACGCGTACGTGTTTTTCGTGTTACTGGGTGACACCGCGTACTGCGGGAGGTTGATTCTACGCACCTAGATTGCAGGGTTGCGTGCACGGGTTTACTGCAGTTTTGGGGTGCCTGAGAGTTGCGTGACCCATCACTACATCACCAGGGTCACATACAGCACTGCAGGTGCAGGGGGGCTGTTAACATCTTGCATCCCACTCCCTTCACCCCAATTGCCCAGGACAATAGTGGTGTACACCTCCCATTGGCACTCCTCCATCTGTGCCGGCACTACTCCATCTGTGCCATGGTTGGGAGGCCACCAAAGGTGAGAGGGGCCTCAAATGGGCATCTTCCTCGTGGCGGGCGTGGTCAGGGACTTGGCCGGGGTGACCAGGGAGTAGGGGGACTCCAGGGTGTCCAGGGTTGCCGCAGAGGGGGAAGAGTCAGGGTTGCGCCACTTGAGCACAATGTTGTGCCATGTGTCGGTGCAGTCATGCCACCACCCCCTGTGGTTCTGGGAGATGCAGCTTCTGCATTTGGCACTGGCGCCCGTGTGACCCGGCAGTCTGTTTCATCGACTGCCACGGGCTCAGGGTCTGCCAGCGCAGGCTGCGTTGGCACTTGAAGAGCCCTTGGAAGAATTCCAACAGGCCAGGAGGGAAACCGTAGGTGCACGCAGGGCTGCCCTGACCAAGACACATGTCCCGGGGCAGTAATGTCATCTGCTGTCCCGAACAGCCGTGTGTTGGCAAGTGCAGGGGCAGATGCAGCCAACAACACCCCGGTTGTGAGTCTGCCAACCAGGACAGTCGTGGTCAATGACCCTGCCACAGCGGATGTTGCTGCGCAGGGTCCATTAGAGGGCACCCAGCTGCCACTGCACCTGCCACTCCCTTGGCTCAATCCACCGGTGCTACTGGCCATCAGGGCAACATTTGCCAGCCAGGGTCTGTGCCACAATCCAAGAGGAGGAAGGTTGCACCTGCAGCACAGGCTGGGACCCCATACACAGCCACAACCTCCTGCACGTCGAGGAAGAAGCCTTTCTGCAACCAGGAACTGGACTACCTCATGGAATACGTGCGGGACCACAGCCGTGACATGCTAGTGGGTTCTAATTGTCAGACTACGGCTGCCCACCGTGATACCCACTGGAAGCAAGTTGCGGAACATGTGAGTGCATTCGGCCATGAGGTGCGCACGGCGCAAGAGTGCAAAAAGCGTTGGAATGACTTCCCTGATGCATGTCTGCTCTGCTGGATGGTGGACATGTGGAGCGGACGGGGACTGTCCGCATCACCACTATTGCACCCTACTCACATGCTGGTCACCAGGATGCCCCTCAAGTCCATGTTCCAGCTCACTGGCCCTTCTGAATGTAGTGTGGGGTGACCTTCCTCTCAGCCAAGTGACTATGTCATATCATGACTGACGTGCATGTGTCCTCTGCCTGCATGCGGGTACTCCATTTAGGCATGCTCCCTTGCCCCTCCACCCCCCTCTCCACCCCAATTCCACCTTAGCACTGGTATGCTTCAATTTTGCCATTGAGTACTTCCCTGTTCATGCGTCCTGTGTACATGCTAACTTCCAGCAGCCAATCTGCCAGACATATGCTGTGTGGTACACCCTTTGTACTTGATGAAGGGTGTCTCACTTGGACTGTGCAGAGGTCAGATGCCCCGCAGGGACATGAGTGCCCATTCTTGCTCCATGTGTATTCCACTCATGCATCTATTTGTCCTTGACTGGATGATCATTGTAGTAGGAGTCCAGGAGGACCTACATTGCATGGCATTTCATCAGCCTTCCCATGTCCACTGTGGCTCAGTCCTGCGTCACACACATGTTTAGGGTGTGACAGTCTGTGTGGGTCACAGGCCTCAGCCTGTTTAATGGCCAATGACTCTGTCCAACTGGTGAAGAGTCTTCTTCACACATGGGTGTACTCCGGAGGTTTCATCAAGTGTCCTGCTTACTGTCCCATCATCATTTGCTGTGTTGTCACTTGACTCACATGATTCAGTTGATGCTAGTCTACACTGTCTGTCAATACACAGGTCTATGTTCAGCCTTTTGATACCATGCTAGGCATCCTTGCATTTGCACCTGGGGGGAGGGTTGGTTTGCTTGTAGCAATGCTAACCATTGAATGCACATTGCACGTGATGGCTGAAGTTGACCTTGCACTGTCTTCACATTTTCAGATACACAACATGAAGTACTTGTACATGTAGACAGTGAGTAACAAACACATTTGCTGCACTGCTTCAACCCACTTCTGTGCAAAATGACACCATTCTACATGCCTAATCACTTAAGGAATGTCAAGTTGACCCAGCATGCATGGCAGGTTCTCTTTTGTGTGTGACGTGTCTGCTTGATGTGTTTGGTGTCTGTGTGATGTCTGTGTGTGTGTGTGTTGTGTGCTTCTAACATGTTTAGTGACCTTTTTTCTCTCTACTTTTTAGATGATGACACAATGGAGCCAGAGGATGGTGTTGTCATGCCAGGCACAGGGTTGTTATCACTACAGCAATCCAGCACACGTGTGGGTCGTGGGGTGGTAGGCCACGAAAATCCACATGTGCTACAGTCCATCTTGTCTCTGGCTGGCAATGGGTCCAGCCCTGATGACCACTCTGACGTCCATGTCGAGTTGGATGAGCATCAGGTCCATATGTCATGGTTGAGTGATTCTGATGTGTGCACTCCTCTGTCCGCGACACCTGCACTGAGGGGTCAGACAGTCTTGGAACCTCCGCCTGTGGTGGATCGGGATGCAGGGTCACCCTCCACACCAGTCACTGATGTGCCTGGGCCATCACGTCGACGGGGGCATGTAGTCGGGCAGCCGCGGATGGTGCCAACACAACGAGGACACCCAGTCCCTGGGTCCCGCAGGGGTCAAGCCCAGCAACGTGGTCGCCCGCGCAACCGCTGTATACTGAGTGGGAGCAAGACATGACTGCCAATTCTGAATGCCAGGGGGCAGCAATGGAGAACATCGCTGTGAGCATGGAGCGTGTGGCCCGATCAGTGCACCCCCCTGCTAGGCAGGTGCTTCTCCAGCAGTAGGCGGCACGGTCCATGGCCTGCTCGCTCAGGCTGGGCATGGCAGCCTCAGACAGGGCACACCAGGCTGAGTTGGTGTCTTTGGTTAAAGCAATTGCTGCTCACGCAGAGGCACACATGGAGGCCCTGAGGGAGGAGTATGCTTCCCTCAGATTCACTCTGGGTGTCCTTATGATGTCCCACAGGGAGCGGACAGAGGAGAGGTTTGCGCAGCTTGAGCTTACCATCTCGGCTGAGCTACATGCTTAACGGGAGGTGCAACAGTTGTCCAGCCAGGCCTTGCAGGAGGAACTCTGTGTTACACGTGTTATCTTGCAATAGGAAGCATGCGTATCACGTGAGATCCTGCATGCAGACCTACGTGTGATCGCCGCACAGTACCAGACTCACCCGTCCGGCAGACTTGCTGCCGACGAGGGGCAAGCTGCGGCTGTGCGTGGTCAGGCTCCTGTGCCACGTCCTCCTTTCCAGGAAGAGCCAGACTCGGACGACAATCTATCTCCCTCATAGGTCGGGCTGTGCAGGCATTGAGCCCATGGAGGTTTTTTTTTCCTCAACATCATTGCATGTGGGTGTTGAGCAGCACCCTGTACCTACCCCCTCCTGGGTGCCTCCCCCCCGGGTCGTATGTGGCCATTTTTGATTTTTCTTTTAGTTTAGTTAGTTAAGTTTCTATTTGATAGTTAGTTTAATTAGGTAATGTAGGTTTTTCATAGTTAGTGTAATTAGTTAATATAGTTTAAAATTGCTTGTCTATTGTGCTTTCATGTGACGGTGTGGTGCTTTGTGGTTTTTGAAAGCATCCACTGTCTGTTCCCGCTGGGCCCTTCAAGCTTGTCTTGTGTATGTGTTTGCAGCTTGGGGTCCTTGACTCACATATGCCACTCCTGCTTCCCTTATCCATGGGCTTGCAAGGATGTTTCGGTGTAACAGCCTATTAAACAAGGGCTTTGGACTGTCATATCTGTGGCGTGTCTGCTGCTGTGGAACTTGTGTTAACACCCCTAGTGGGGATGATAGGGGTGTTATTGACCACTGTTCTTCTTTCGCTAGATGGGGGGTTTCATGATTCATGTGTACATTCATTGCTATGCATTGTGTAGCATGTTTCTTATCTTTACTGTACATGTGCTTGTTGCAATTCATGCCGTAGATAGTGTGTTCCACACCTTGCCTGTGAAAGACGGACTGATGGTGTGATTTCTGATGTACGTCTCTGACATGGTCCAGTCATAAAATGCCTGAAGAGACACACACAGATGAATTTATAGCATTAATCATGTGTTTCATGCCATTTCTGCAGGGGGATTAGCCTCCAGACCACCTTTGCCAGCAGACATGGGCCATTGGACGTCTGCAAGCTGGACACGTTTGGTGGTGCCGACATGCGCATGTGTGTGCAAGCAGAGGCACAGGGATTGCGCTCATACATCCGAAAACAGCTGACGTGTTTCAAGGGACTCCAGGGAAGGTGAGCAGCACAGGGGGGCCAAAACACAGCAAACCTTCCACCAGGCCAGTTGCACATGCATGCTTAGTAGCAGCACTGACGGTGGGTGAGCTTGGACAAATATTGGTGTTGAAGCGCTCAATACAGCTGAGATGTGTTGGTGGACTAATGGCTAGTTGATGGGAAAGTTGTCTGGGGAACCTGCAGGGGCAGTGGCACATACCCTACGGTCCACCATGGTCCATTGAGGTACTTGTATTAGCCATGTAGCGTTGCGAGACATGGAAAGAAGCAGCTCACAGGGACAGACAGCAAGGGACAGATTTGTGTGCAGTGCATTTCATTTCCATGTAGAATTTGACACATGCACTACCTACTTTATTTCGGTCATGGTGGAACACGACTTGTTCTGAAGTCATACCTTGCTATATGCGTCTGGCTGCTTACCCAGGGAACATTGCATGTTGTGAAAATCGTGACACATTGGTATTCCATTTGCCACGCACCCACTGGTGCCTGACTTACTGCATTGACTGTGTATGAACCATCACAGGGGTAATGTTACGTATGGGTACGAAGCATCCACACCAGATTGTTTGTTTGTAGAGTAGTTTGTTAGTTTGGGGCATATATGGTGGTGTGTTTGTGTGTTATGGGCACGCACAGATTAGTAACTGTTTCTCTCTTTGCAGTATTGAACTGCTCCTGTTACCGGACCTGAGAGTGCGCAGGCAGGAGGCCAGCACTCACCCCAGTGATAAGTTTCCCTTTGTCTTCCATTTGACTAATTTGTTACTATGTGCATGATGCTCAAGTTTGGTGTACTTGTATATGTGTTAATGTGAGCAGAACAGTTTTATGCGTTTCCTACTTTCCCGTGTCAATCCTACTCCCCTCTCCTGCCCCGCATTCCAGTTATCCAGTATAGCAATGTCTGTCCCGACTGCATATCCCTGACCCTCCTTCCCCACCAGGGTCTCAGAGGCCTTTGTGAGTTTGACCTTGCAGGCACCCAGACCACAGTGGGGGTGGTTGGTTCGTGCCACTCCTGTGCCTGTACACGGGAGCTGTGACAGTACACATCAGTTTGTGGTGCATCATTCTGTGTTATGTACCACACATGGTACACATCCTGTTGTGACATTGTTTTACTGTGCTACCTTGGTTGTTACGTCATTGTGGTAGTACTTGGGCTTTGTGACGTACTGCCACTTCAAGTCATCTACTGGAGGCTCTTTGGTTTGTTTTGCTGTCTCCAGGCTTTTTGCTTGACATCTGTGTTGGCCTGCTTTGAGTTCTCTTTGATGTGGTGTTTTCGCAAGTCAAGGTGGCCTATGAGGGTGCTGGACGCTTTTTGCACACATGGTGGGAGATGGTGACAAAGGGGAAGGGTGATCCTGTGGCCAGGTGAAAATCAAGGATGAAGGCTACATCACCCAGGTGCAGTTGTTCAGTGGGTCATGGTGATTAGTCAGGGAGGGGGTTGTTTTGTTGTTGAGAGTTGAAATGCCCTAAAGTGTGATGCGCACCCTGACATTGTAATTGCAGTATCCTATGTACATGATGTATTCTGCTGATCAATGCCTGTTCATGTGTTGTGTTTACCTTTCAGGTGTGAAGGAATAGTTGTGGTATATCATGCTGGGGTGTACACATGGTGAATGTTCACATGTGATGTGTAGAGGAAACTGATGGTCACTTGATTGCACATGCATATATTGAGTACATGTCCCTACTGACCCACACACTTGCACTATGATCCACTACATGAACAACCACCCTTCCATGTCCACATGCACACTATGTTTGCCTTCTGGTGCCCACTCTGTCCCTGCAGCACATGATCTATGAGCAATTGTGGATCGTGTACATGCATAATTTGCTTTTTGATTGTCGCTTAGATGTGATACTCAGGGTGTGCGTCACACACAATGGCTATTCACTATGCTGTGCACTGAGCAGTGTGTTGCAGGAGGTGGGCACGGCACACAGAAGCTGCAGTGTTGATTTTGCAATGCACAATGTGCATGTAGACAGGCATTCGTTGTTATGTTACAACTAAAACTGTTGGAATGCATTTGGGTATGACTTATTTTGGGTGGGAGGTTGTTGGTCAGTCATTTCATCTGATTCCATGTCAGGCATCATTGTCTGATGCCACTTTACATTTTTCACATGTCAATGTGTACCTTATTGGTACTGTGTTGGTGTATAGCTATTGCTTGCCATGTCATGTTGTGGTTTGGGAGGGTTTGGGTGAAATACCAGTGATAGTCATGTCCTGTTTTGCAGGTCTGTGTGATTCACACCTTGCATGTGTGCCTTTTGGTCACACAGGATTGCTTATGTTTAGGTAGCTAGGGATGCACACAATGTGGCACTTCCATGGCAACATTCTCAGGGTGGTAAGGTTGTGACAGTTGACTGTCTCTTTGTCATCATCGATTGTCACCTGGTATATGCCAGGCTTGTGTGCACTCCGCAGGGGTGGGAGTTTAGGTGAAAAATGTGGCCACAAGCTGGGTCCGGGCTTCTTCGCCACGTTCCCTGTCCCCTCCCATGGGCAGCGCCTGTGCCTGTGGTTGGGGATGTGGGGGCACCACCATGTCTACCGGTACGCCCTGCCGTGTTGCAACAATGTGCAGGACACATGCTGCCACAATGATCCTGCACACTACTGGGGGTGCATAGAGTAGCTGCCCACCAGAGCGGTCAAGGGACGGAAGCGTGACGTGAGCACTCCGAATGTGTGCTCCACTATGGACCTGGTTGCAATATAGGCAGTGTTGTCTCTTACCTGGGGTGGTGTGGTGGGGTTCCGGATTGGCATCATCATGTGGTTGCTCAGAGGGTAGACACTGTCCCCTGGACAGGTGATGATGGTTGTGATTATTGGGGTTTGTGTATTTGTGTGTGTGTGGGACATAGGAGCCATGTGTTGCCATGCTGCCCAGCTTCCAGGGCCCGGCTCAGGGCGGACATTCTGTATATAAAACTGTCATGGGTGGAGCCAGGGTAGTTTGCATAGACAGAGGTGATGATTCCCTTTGCATCGCATACCACCCGCATGTTGATGGAATGCCAGTGCTTGCGGTTTCGGTAGATGTGCTCAATGGCCCTAGGTGGACATAGGGCCACATGGGTGCAATCTATGGCACCAAGCACTTTGGGGAAGTGTGCCACCCTGTAACAGTCCTGGACAACGGCCTGCCTTTCTGCGTGTTCTGGGCATGTATATGTGCCTGCGGACTGAGGGGCGCGCTGTCATGATTGCCAAGACCTAGTTAGGCAGCGTGACTGCCTGGCCTGTGAGACCCCCCCCACTATGGCAGTAGTCTGCTGAAATGACCCAGTGGCCAAAAAATGCAGGCCATTGAGCACCTTCTCCAAGGGGCTCAATGCTTGGGAGTAGAGGGTGGGGGATGTAAGGTCATCTTCCCACTCCCTGACCAGGTCTAGGATGATACGAGGTGGAAACCTATACCGGCCGTAGACCTGGTCATCAGGCATCCCAAAAAGGCTTGTCCGGGGTGAAAAAATGTGTGCCCTGGCTATTCTCCTCCTCCTGCGGTGTCCCACAATCAGTGCTGCGACAAATGGGGCATTCATCGTAGCTGCATATACGTGTTTGTTGTTTGCGTGCACTTTTATACTGTGTGCGGGGACACTTCCCCCTGCCTACCTGTGGCGGATGCGTTGCCGCCTATGCGCGTCTTTTGCCATGCGCAGTTTTCCCGTTTTCGAATCCATGAATATGGGTTGTTCGTGTGCGTGTAGGCGTTCCGTGTATTTCCCTGGAGTACTTCCCCAGTTACGCCTTCTTTTTCACGCGTTTGTCCCCATTCCGCGTGTTAATCCCACTGTTCTTCCAACTTTTGTTATGTACGCTGCGCTATGTGCGCTTTCGCTGTGCGCGTAGCGCACGCCGTTTGATGACGTGTGCACCCGCGTGCGCCACGCACGGATTTGGCGCACAACCAGTGGTATACACGCACAGCGCCTTCCTTGAATCGCACGCGTGTGCGTGCGCTTGCTTTCTCACGCTTGCGCCACCTTGCGCCTGCTTGCGCTGAGATTTTCGGCGCACGTTTGTTCCATGAATCGGCCCCTTGGTGTCATGTGAATCATTTGGTCAATCCAATTTCAATCTGAATTTATGACTTCACTTCCTAGACTTGACCAATTCCTCTTTCTTTGCTGTTCTTTCAATAGATAAGTGTTAGTTCCATATTTTTTGCATCTTCCTGTGCATTTATCCCACGTGTTAACTGCCTATTGAAATATTCATTGTATACTGACTTTCCTAATGTGTATATGCTTTATTCTTCAGCAATCTCACTGGCTTTGGCAGTTTGTTGCAGAAGCCACACAAGTCTGCCTATATTCCTCTTGGTGCACACACCTACATTGGCAGGACAAATCACGGGGCTAGGTAGAAGACATTTATTTTTGCAGCCCTTCATCCTTTCGCAGAGGCTTTATAAGGCGTGCTCAGCATTCACGGAAGCCATACACCACACTGATATTTCCTTTTTATCCCCCCTCCACCATCAGCTTCCCAGAGCAGAGATGCTGTGACATTGCACTACAACCAGACCAGACATAAAGAATATATTTACCATTAGGTATCAAAAAGCTGGCAAAAAAATAAAACTATTTAAAGTAAGGCATCAAGATGATAGCTCTACATGTCCTGGTATTACGTAAGGATGGGGCGAGTAGGGTTATCAAGCAAGGGTTCAAAATAAACATGGCCTTCCCCTCTTGCTCTGGAGGGGTTTTCCAACAAAGTACTCAGTGTTCCAAGGATCTACAAAGCCAACAGTCTGGTGACAAGTGCAAATACAAAGGTCAAATTTCTTCCCATGTCCCAAAACAAGCAAAGTGCTGTCAACGTCTTCTCTTCTCCAAGATGCTTTATATTACCTCTTGTCATCTCCAGGGAGAAGGTATGCTCTGTGGGGATTCCCAGGTTATGGACCCATAGCATTCATGCACCAAAATGTTTCTGGGATTCACCTGACTGCTGACGCCTAGGCCTTCTCCTGGGGGTTCCGGCCTATTGGTGTAGACAGAGCTCCTTTAGGCAGACACATCTGCAATCTAGTCCCCTTCTCCTCTACCTTCTATAAGTTGCTGCCTCTCTTCCATCCCTTCCAATCACTACCTTTATCATCCTTCTCCCAGATGGTGTTAAACTGATTCTTCTTACTTACAGCATCACCTTCTTTCCTCTCTATATTATCATCTCTTTTGGTGTCAACATCTTCCCCATCTCAATAAATCCCTCCATCACAATATCGTTCTCTGCTTAATTACTAATCAGATGTCCCTTTTTCACCACAACAATATTCTCCAGGGATGTTTTCCAGGTAATTTCTCTCTCAAGTCTAGTTTCTTAACTTCTCAGGGTGCATCACTTGCTTTCCTCGCAAGGGTGATACCCCTCTTTCTATTTTCCCAAACAATCCGATTCATTGGGCCTCATTACGAGTCCACCAACCCGGACTTAACACCACCGGTAAAACCATACCGGCGACGTTTCCGTGAGTGTGCAATCATGACCCACGGACCCGGAAAAACCACCACCACAAAACGCTGCCGCGGAGTTAAGGGATCCGTTGAATGCGACGGCGGCGAAACCACCCAGTGAACGGCAACAAGAAACACCATGGGCATCACGAGTACCGCAGACATGGAAACACCGCCACAAAAATGGCAGAAAAACCGTGGGCACGGAGGTGGTATCAACGCCACCACGAACATGACGTTAAACAGTACCAGGTGAGGTGAATCAGGACACAGGTGCCCCAAATGAGGCCAGCCGGACCCAGCAGATCACTGGGAGGCTACAAAATGGCCACACCTAGGCCAACTCCAAACACAACAATGCAGGCAGCAGCAGCATTGGGACTGGGACTATTGAACCTACAGGCAGCACTGCACATGGTGGTAGCGATGGTGCAGAGGAGGATGAGGCGGAGGCGGAGGAGGCGCAGGCGTCAGTTAGCAAACCCTTCACCCATGCCAAACCGATTGCGCAGCCGGCATGACCCCACAGGCAGGCTGCAATAGCCCGCATCAGGGCCTCACCCTGGAACCTGACCCCAGGACAGATCCACACATTATACCGGCTGGACCGTCCAACAATCATGCACATCACCGCCATGATTTAGGACGACATCAGCAGCCGCATTGCCATCTTGACCGCAATCCCCCCCTCCTGAAGGTGGTGTCAGTACTGCATTTCCTAGGCACCGGAACTTATCAGCACACAGTTGGTGAGCTGCACGGGCTCTCACAACCCTGTTTTTCAAAAATATTGGGACAGGTACTGGACGCTCTGCTGCCCCATGTGTCGGAACACATCGCCCTACCCCGTACACTTGCAGAGGTCATTGCAACCAACTTGGCATTCTATGCCATTGCAGCCATGCCAAATTGCATAGGTGCATTAGACTGCACCCACATAGAGCTGACAGTACCATGTGCAATGGAGATGGTGAAAGCAGTACCACTCACTGAATGTACAGATGGTATGTGATGTCGGACTGCTGATTACACATTGCTGCGCACATTTTCCGGGCTCAACACATGACTCAATGGTGCTGCGGAATTCCACATTGCCACGCTACATGGAACGCTACGCTGGTCAAAGCACATGGCTATTGGGTGAGTACAACTGCCAATGCACAGGCCCTGTGGAAGTGTGTTGAGTGCCCAGGCCAATGACCTGTGTAAGTGGGCTGCTACAACTGCACATGCATCACCCCCTGGCCCATGTAATGGACGGTCATCATAACCCACACATCACATATCTACACATGACAGGTTGCCACAGTACACACCCTGCCTAAGGAGACATACGACCAATGCTACCAACAGGCCATACAAGTTGATCCACTCAATCCAGCCACCCACACTTAGGACCACTTCTTCCCCAATGCACATGACGGCTGCACATGAGACATCCTGCAAAGGCCAAATCATCACAGGCCATGGAATGACTCCCCCATGTGTGCTTGTCATTGCATAGTGCCTTACTTACCAACCACTATCGTGTATAAGGTCCACTTCATATGCACAGCAAGTAATAGCGCAATGTCCAAATGCCACCATCTACAACAATTACCCATGGATGGCAATCACTCGCCCTTCCGAGCACGGCTAGGCCCATATGGATGAATGTATGATGACACAATATTGCATTGCATCAGATCGTGTGATGAACCACAAACACTGACATGTCCCACACATTTAAATCCCATGTAGGTGATGCTGGATATGCACTCACGCCATGGCTGATGACACATGTACGGAGGCCAAGGAACAGGCATGAGGAGGCGTACAACAGGGCACACGTCTGCACACGTGGCATGATTGAGAACACATTTGGCCTACTGAAGGCCAGGTTCCACTGCTTGAGCAGATCTGGAGGATCATAGCTCTACAACCCAGTGAAGAAGGGTAAAATTGTGCTTGT
This sequence comes from Ambystoma mexicanum, assembly GCF_040938575.1. Lineage (NCBI taxonomy): Eukaryota > Metazoa > Chordata > Amphibia > Caudata > Ambystomatidae > Ambystoma > Ambystoma mexicanum. Next base: position 1,048,785,671 of record NC_090924.1, read on the forward strand.
GTGTGCCATGCTGCACAATCTGTGCTTGCGCAGGAACATTCCGCTGCCCCCAGATGCAGAAGATGAAGATGGGGATTGGGATGGGGTGGCACCACAACCTCCCAAGGGTGCGCAAGATAGCCAACAAGCACAGGATGCACTCGTTCGCATTTACTTTTGAGAGACTGCACATTGACAGCAAAGCATGGATATGACGATGTCGGTGAATAAATGATTTTGTCTGCTAATGAAATGACAGATGTCCACTCATTATGGTAGTTTTCAAAGGTTTTGTATTATCAATTAAACATGGAAGAAAGTGCATTGGGTAGGGAAGCTGTACACCCATGCCCAGCCACCACCCAAACGGTCCCGCCCCCAACCAGGCCCCTAAAAACTAACCCCCTAATGGGCAACCCCCACCACCCAAATGTTCCCACCCCTCCAACACCCATGGTGTCCCCAAATGTCATGTTGACTGGCATCCCCACATGCCACTATTTGCGAGGGTGCTTGTGCGCAGGTGTGTCCTTGCTGGTGGATCCAGTCAACCGACTTGAACGCCTCCGTGGGCTGCCAGTGGCAGAGCTGGACGGGGTGGTGCTGGCTGAGGTGACTGTCGGTGTAACTATGGGCAAGCGTCCTTGAAACACCTGCTGGGCTACCAACATTGACTCGGCAATGCTGGACTGCACAGTGTTCCCTTTCCTGACATGGCGTGCTAGGGTGAGAATTGTGGCCGCAAATCGTCCAATCGACCTGGTGAGCCGACGCACCGATGTGGCATTGCTCTCCCGCTGCAGCCTGGCCTCCTCCCGCTGATGCATGGCCTCCTCACCCTGCAGCCTGGCCTCCTCCAGCTGTCTTCCCACCAGCTGTGTTGCTCGATGTGCTGTAATCGTGTACAGAGCTCGCCCATGGATGGAGTTGAGGAGCGCATGGGGCTGTGCAGTTCTGGGGGGCTGAACTGTAGGCCATGGATGGGTGACAGGCCATCCATGTTGTCCCCCTCACCCTGTTGTACTGCTTCGGCCTGCATGGCCGGGGCACTCCCATCACTTGATGCAGCCTCCTCAGCTGTGCAGATGGGTTGCGAATCATCATCTGGGGCCATGGTGGGTGGCTGCATGGGGATGGTGTGCTGCAGCCTGATGTTGCCGGTGTGCCTGCTGCAGCCGGTGTGCCTGATGTTGCCGGTGTGCCTGGTTCTGCCGTTGCCTGTGTGCCAGAACAGCTCGCATCATCCTCCTGGACATGAGTGCTGCGTTGTGCGCCTGCAGCTGGCCGCTGCATAGCCTCTTGTCCGTCGCCGCTGTCATTTGTCACGAATGTGGGGATACAGAGGGCATGCGATTAGTTGTGTGGTGTTACGTAATGTGTCCATCACATGCATCAAACATCACAATCCATGTCCACTTGCAATTCAACACTTTTGACTATTGATACACACAGGTGTGTGTCTCTGCTTGCAGTCAGGCACGCACCGTGTGAATTTCGAGGGGTCGTGCTTTGGGGATGTGATACTCGTCGTTTGGCCAGTCAGTGGGTCCATTGGGTCACACCTGCCATGTTTGGAGGGGGGGCATTGGGAGTGGGTCCATTGGGTCACTCCCAATCACACGTATTGTTTTTGTACTCTGTGCACTTACCAGCATCTGCAGGTGAGCTCACTCCTGCCTCTGCCTCTCCTATGCCATGGATGCCTTCGAGGTGAATGACACTGCTGCAGCGCTCCTCCCATGATGGCAGCTTCAGAGGGGATGCAGGGCCTCCACCAGTACCAGTGCTGTGTTGGCGGTGTGCTCTGATGAGGTTGCACACCCGGAGCCTGAGGTCATCCCACCTCTTGTGGCACTCCTTCACTGAGCGTGTGGTCACGCCAACCGCTGTGCACTTGCGTGTTGCCTCTGCCCATACCTCCTTGCGGCGTTGCTGAGTAGAGCGCCGCTGATCTGCACTAAAGAGCATTTCAGCATGCTCAACAATGTCCTCCACCAGTACTGTGAGCTCAGCCTCACTGAAGCGCTGCTTTCTCTGTCTGCGTGTTGGTATCCTTAATGCCATGATGGTGTTGGATGGTTTGTCAGTCTCAGGGAGGTGATCTGACCTGTGGTGTCAGTGTATGGCAGTGGATTGTTCTTTATATAATGGCCGCCTCTCTGTTTCCGGTTTTTCCCCGTGGTCATGGTATTTCTGCTTCCGGTGTTTCTGTGTCGGCAGGGGTGGACACGGTTCTAGCACCGTTTCTGTGGCGCTAAATCCACGCGTGTAGGTGTTTACGTGACGGCAGTAACTCTGTTTCTGCCTCGGTGTGTTGCGCGCGACCCACGTGCCATAATCGGCCCTTCTTTCCGCAACCTTGCGGTCGCGGAAGCAGGGTCACCGTCGACACGGAATCACCGCATTCCAGCAAAGTGGACTTGTAATGAGGCCCATTGTCTCTAATAAACCATGTTTTCCATACATGCTCCAAAATGCCTTTAATTCCCTCCTCTGCTGCAAAAACCTCTTTCTCTGAATGAATATCTCCCTCTCCCTACCCCACGGTTCTTACATCTGGTCACACACCTGTGTCTTCTCTTTCCTGATCTCCACCATCATGATATCCTTGTTTGAGGTCTCCCGGACAGCGGGTCATCCAGGGTCTGTATCACTCTTCAGGTAAGCTCACAAAAGCGATGACACCAGCTGACAGAAATGGTTGTTTTGTAAAGCCTGGTATGATGAATCCAATGGAGTCATCACTAATTCCCCAGCAGTAACCTACTCCCATGTGGCAGCCGCTACCTGATCCTGACCATCGAGGCAGCTATAAGGGGGAGGATCACATGGGAGGAGACAGCCTCCAGGGATACGTCATGGCTTTATTGGATGATTCATGGTATCCCCCATTTGCCCATGGAAAAAAACCCTTAATGTCTAATACCCTAATGGCCTATTGACATGCATCTATACCCCCTTTTAGAGAAAATAGAGACACCTTTTCCCAAAACCCTTTAGGCCAAACATCAATCCCTAGTTGAAAGAGTAAAAGCTCCAAGATTACCTTTTCCAGTTCTAATTGTCATAAAGAACTGGCTCTTCATTTGGAACCATTGAAAGCAATTTCCCAAGTAAACCGCATCAGTTAACAAAAATGTACTACATCTCCTATAATGACCCAAGTACTGGGACGAAGAGGAGGAATGGGATGAATCAGAGCAGGAGGAGTCTCAAATTCAATCAGCATTCTAGTTGTTTGCAAAATGCACCTGTGTGCGGGACATTTAAAGATCAAAAACAAACTGCATAATCTTGCTGCTGTCTGGGAGGAATCGCTGCACCTCTCCCAGAGGCTTGTGGAACTGTGAAGCACTAACCAGTGTGGCAGAGCCAAGGGGCTCACCAGCAGGGAATCAGAAGAATGCTGGGTGAGCAGGACGTGCTGCAGACTTGCCAGGAGCCAAGGGAAGATTCATGGGAATTCAGCAACTGGAGTAAGCAGCATTTCACCTACCGGAAAACTAAAGCAAGACAGGCATGCTGAAGTGAAGTCGTGAGAGAAACCAGAACGATGTGAAGGCAGTCCAGAGTGGAAAGCAGGCGGCAATGCTTGCTCCGGAAGCACACATGGGACCAATGATGCCACACAGAGCCAGTGAGTCAACCCAAGCAAAGTGATGACCTGAAGGCACCAACCTCATACACTTGTCATGCAGTATTTGGGCTCATCGCTTTCCCCTATTTGTATGTGTGCTTCCTGAGTATCGTGAGGCACCTTATTACTATTTCTATTCCCAATGGTCACCATCATCATTGCACTATTAGGTACTGCCTTTTCGCAGCATCGGAGACCCAACTAGCTAAAAAAAAAAAAAAAAATCAGCTAGATGACCATGATGACAGGGATCAGCATCTTCATAGTTGTCCCAAACCATGAGGGTATCCAGCCGAATACCATGTTGAGCCAGTCATCTTCCTGCACTCTGGCTTCCTTCTTCCTTTTGGAGCCAGGGTCGTGTACCGCTGCTATCACATGTGACAATGTCCCGTTTTCAGAGCCTGCAGAAGGTACGAACATGCAAACCCCACCCTACATGGCTGTGAGGAGGTCGAGGACATATTGATTCTGCGTTGTCATTAGCCAGAGTGCTCTCAATTCCACTTTGATAATGTTGAACCCCTCCTCAGTGTCATTTGCCAACTGGATCAGCTCCCATCTGACAATCTGCAGCCATTTGGCATTTGCTCTTGCTTGGATGCTGGGCACGGGGGACGCAACAAAGGTCTCTGCTGAATTGAAGAAATTGTATTCGTTTGGGATCTATGGAAGTAGATCAGATGATTCTTGAGACAGGCAGTTAGAGTAGCACCTTCTTCAAAACAGGTGATCAAGCCAGTCTTCTTCTGAAAGTATGTGAAAGATGGGGGGTGGTGCTGTGTGTTGCGCCTCGCTTGATTTCTGTGCCATTTGTCCACCTGCAGACACCGCTCCCCCATTTAGGTGCTCCTCAGGTGTGACCAACAGTGCAGAATGTAGTGTTGCAAGTGCACAATAGCCCCTCCAGGATGATGGGAGGTGCAAATATGCTTTTTTGCCGCAAACCCAGTAAAAGTCCATTAGTGCTGCAGTACCTTTTCTAAGGTCTGGGATGATGATGGTTCTGTTGCAATGTTTGTCAGAACCCATAGACACTTTTCCTTCACCATAGAAGCATAGTTCATAATTCTCTTCTTGCTGTACCTTGATTGGTTTTTCAAGAGCTGTGACCCACGTTAGCTTTGTGATCTGTTCTGTCCATATGTATGAACCAAATGTGAATTAACACCATGCACTTCAAGTGTGCCTTAATTTATATGATTGGTTTAAGATTAGATACAAATGCTTATCATGTAAATTAAAGGTTTGGGGGAGAAGAATAACACTTGGAGTGCATGGTGTTAATTCACATTTGATTCTTTATATTACCCAATTTAGGGGTAGCATAAAATATACACCTGCACCCACCCATTGAAGTTTGTCATTTTCAAGGATTAACTCATTAACAGAAAAATCAGCAACTACTTTTGCCTTCAGTGAAGAAGACGCCGATCGGATATTGGGCCTCATCAAAGATACCGATAAAGAATCATCAGGATATGATAACCCAGACCGACTCATTTTCAAATTAGAGAAACTTATCAGGAGGGAGATTTCTCAAAAGTTGCATGCAACTACTCTTGCGCAATATTGTAAAAGCAAAAAAATCCCAAAAGGATTAAGAGTTTTCTTACGTCCTACCTTATGCAAATACAACCAAACATACCAAACTCCTGTTTCAGATATACTAGGCTAATTTCATAAATTTATATAATATATCCAAGAAAGCACTGCAAAATTGAGAAAATTGGAACTGAAACTGAGACTTATCCGTTGAGGAAGGAACAGATTCATCAAATTTCTTAAGAAAAAGAAATAGGGTAAGAACATTACCTGTTCCAGTCACCATTAGGGGCTACACTGAATCTTTATGACATCTCTAAAGGTAGCAAGAATTGGCGTGGCTGTCAATAGGTAACAGCCAAACACTGTGTAACAAGCATATAATACTGAATTAAGTTCTGCTTCTGCACTCTCTCATTCAATTATGTTAAAGATTTCGATCTCTCTTTTTATTTTCATTTGATGGTATTATTGGTCAACATTTTATGGTGTTAATTTACTCTAAATCTATATGAGAAATTTGAATGGAATTTTAGTTTTAATAACAGTTTCTTGAAATGTAAAGATAATTAAGTTTGTGCCAAAAAATCTAATTTAGAATATTGTTTAATTTTTCTTGATTAGATTTAAAGTATGATTTTCATAATCAGCCCCTGAAGAAGAGAACCTCTCGAAACGCATTGGGCAACCTTTTTTGGATCAATACATTCTAAATAATTCAAAAAACAAGCTGCAAGTTGATTTTGTACAACATGAAGAATTATTGTTATTACTTCGTAATATCTAAAAAATGATGATTATACTACTCTGTACATATATATATATTTTACAAAGAGTGTGTATGGGGGTTGCTTTTGGTACTCTTGTTCAGAGAGGAATTGCCATTGCATTTCGATGCTGGACTGCCCTTGTGGGCGGGACAAAGACTGATATGCAAATGGAATTTCCCATCTGTGAAAGGTACAGTGAGCAAAAAGCGTGTGCTGCAAACTCTCATCTCAAAACAGGTTATCATGCATGTTCTTTCTGGAGAGGAGCGCCTGCTACCTTTTTGAAATATTTGCAAGGAACTTGGGGTTGGTCACCCTGAGTTACCTGGAGGCAACCAGATGTGGACTCCCTGCTCACTGTGCTCAGAGAGGCAAAGCTTCACCTCACTGATGAGGCCCAACAAGGCTGAAACACGTGTATGGGGTTGCTTTTGGTACTCTTGTTCAGAGAGAAATTGCCATAGCATTTTGGTGCTGGACTGCCCATGTGGGTGGAACAAAGACTGATATGCAGACAGATATTTCCCATATGTGAAAAGTACAGTGAGCAAAAAGCGTGTGCTACAAACTCTCATCTCAGAACAGGTTATCATGCCATGTTCTTTCTGGAGAGGAGCGCCTGCTACCTTTTTGACATATTTGCAAGGATCTTGGGGTTGGTCACCCTGAGTTACCTGGGAGCAAGCAGACGTGGACTCCCTGCTCACTGTGCTCAGAGAGGCAAAGCTTCACCTCACTGATGAGGCCCAACAAGGCTGAAACACGTGTATGGGGTTGCTTTTGGTACTCTTGTTCAGAGAGGAATTGCCATAGCATTTCGGTGCTGGACTGCCCATATGGGCGGGACAAAGACTGATATGCAAATGGTATTTCCCATCTGTGAAAGGTACAGTGAGCAAAAAGCGTGTGCTGCAAACTCATCTGAGAACAGGTTATCATGCCATGTTCTTTCTGGAGAGGCGTGCCTGCTACCTTTTAAATATTTGCAAGGAACTTGGGGTTGGTCACCCTGAGTTACCTCGGGGCAACTAGACGTGGACTCCCTGCTCACTGTGTTTAGAGAGGCAAAGCTTCACCTCACTGATGAGGTCCAACAAGGCTGAAACACATGTATGGGGTTGCTTTTGGTAGTCTTGTTCAGAGACAAATTGCCATAGTATTTCGGTGCTGGACTGCCCATGTGGGCGGGACAAAGACTGATATCCAAACGGCTATTTCCCATCTGTGAAAGGTACAGTGAGCAAAAAGCGTGTGCTGCAAACTCTCATCTCAGAACAGGTTATCATGCCATGTTCTTTCTGGAGAGGAGCGCCTGCTACCTTTTTGAAATATTTGCAAGGAACTTGGGGTTGGTCACCCTGAGTTACCTGGGGGCAACCAGACATGGACTCCCTGCTCACTGTGCTCAGAGAGGCAAAGCTTCACCTCACTGATGAGGCCCAACAAGGCTGAAACACGTGTATGGCGTTGCTTTTGGTACTCTTGTTCAGAGAGGAATTGCCATAGCATTTCGGTGCTGGACTGTCCATGTGGGTGGAACAAAGACTGATATGCAAATGGATATTTCCTATCTGTGAAAGGTACAGTGAGCAAAAAGCGTGTGCTACAAACTCTCATCTCAGAACAGGTTATCATGCCATGTTCTTTCTGGAGAGGAGCACCTGCTACCTTTTTGAAATATTTGCAAGGAACTTGGGGTTGGTCACCCTGAGTTACCTGGGGGCAACCAGACGTGGATTCCCTGCTCACTGTGCTCAGAGAGGCAAAGCTTCACCTCACTGATGAGGCCCAACAAGGCTGAAACACGTGTATGGGGTTGCTTTTGGTACTCTTGTTCAGAGAGGAATTGCCATAGCATTTCGGTGCTGGACTGCCCATATGGGCGGGACAAAGACTGATATGCAAATGGTATTTCCCATCTGTGAAAGGTACAGTGAGCAAAAAGCGTGTGCTGCAAACTCATCTGAGAACAGGTTATCATGCCATGTTCTTTCTGGAGAGGCGTGCCTGCTACCTTTTAAATATTTGCAAGGAACTTGGGGTTGGTCACCCTGAGTTACCTCGGGGCAACTAGACGTGGACTCCCTGCTCACTGTGTTTAGAGAGGCAAAGCTTCACCTCACTGATGAGGTCCAACAAGGCTGAAACACATGTATGGGGTTGCTTTTGGTAGTCTTGTTCAGAGACAAATTGCCATAGTATTTCGGTGCTGGACTGCCCATGTGGGCGGGACAAAGACTGATATCCAAACGGCTATTTCCCATCTGTGAAAGGTACAGTGAGCAAAAAGCGTGTGCTGCAAACTCTCATCTCAGAACAGGTTATCATGCCATGTTCTTTCTGGAGAGGAGCGCCTGCTACCTTTTTGAAATATTTGCAAGGAACTTGGGGTTGGTCACCCTGAGTTACCTGGGGGCAACCAGACATGGACTCCCTGCTCACTGTGCTCAGAGAGGCAAAGCTTCACCTCACTGATGAGGCCCAACAAGGCTGAAACACGTGTATGGCGTTGCTTTTGGTACTCTTGTTCAGAGAGGAATTGCCATAGCATTTCGGTGCTGGACTGTCCATGTGGGTGGAACAAAGACTGATATGCAAATGGATATTTCCTATCTGTGAAAGGTACAGTGAGCAAAAAGCGTGTGCTACAAACTCTCATCTCAGAACAGGTTATCATGCCATGTTCTTTCTGGAGAGGAGCACCTGCTACCTTTTTGAAATATTTGCAAGGAACTTGGGGTTGGTCACCCTGAGTTACCTGGGGGCAACCAGACGTGGATTCCCTGCTCACTGTGCTCAGAGAGGCAAAGCTTCACCTCACTGATGAGGCCCAGCAAGGCAGAAACACGTGTATGGGGTTGATTTTGGTATTCTTCTTCAGAGAGGAATTGCCATAGCATTTCGGTGCTGGACTGCCCATGTGGGCGGGACAAAGACTGATATGCAAATGGATATTTCCCATCTGTGAAAGGTACAGTGAGCAAAAAGCGTGTACTGCAAACTCTCATCTCAGAACAGGTTATCATGCCATGTTCTTTCTGGACAGGAGCGCCTGCTACCTTTTTGAAATATGTGTACATCTAACTATTTACCTAGAAATATTTGGCTACATAGCCCTAGAAAGTGTGCAGGGGACAGGAGTTCCCCAATTGGCAACTTATCTTGTTCTGTCCATATGTATGCACATTCCTTTTCCAAAAAGTCCAGTTTTTCATCGGAGCGGCAACAGAGCCCCTCAACCTTGCACATAAAGTTTGAATCTTGCCACTTGTTTTCTGCAAAGTTTGTTCCATCTATAACCAGGAATGGTTCTTTGAAACAGTGAGTGTCCTTTGATCCGCTTTGGCATTTCCTCTTGTCTGGTAGGAGAAATTTCATTTTCACTGTGTGTGCCTGAAAGCTGCCCATTATCCTACATAGTGGAAGGTGGATGAGACATTGTGACTCTACTAGGGTTGCCAATTAAGGATGGCATCTACTTTGTGTAAATCCATCTTGACTCCCTTTGGCGAGAGAACAAAACCGAGGAACTCAACTTTGGTGACATGGAAGGAGCATTTCTCGTGTTTAGCGTACAGTTTGTGCTGGTGAAGTTTTGCAAGGACTGAGCGAACATGTTCCACATGCTCTCTTTCAGAGGGGGAATACACATATAGACCAGGGCACAGACATCGATTAATTCCCGTAATACATCATTCATGAAGTATTGGAACGCTGCGGGAGCGTTGCACAGCCCGAAAGGCATTACCTGATATTTCGTACAGGCCATACTTAGTGTGAAACGCCGTTTTCCGTTCATCCTCTTTCTTAACATATACAAGGTGGTATGCTCCTCTGAGGTCTAGTTTGGTGTAGATTCGGGCATCCTTGACTTGGTCCAACAGTTCCAGGATAAGGGGCAAAGGGTAGCGTTTTTTTGCTGTGATTTGATTAAGTGTTCAGTAATCGATGCAAGTCCTCAAATCTCCTTCCTTCTTGGGTACAAAGAATAAGGGAGAGACTGCCGGTGACTTTGACGGGCAGATAAACCCATTAGCCAGGTATTGATCCAGATAGGACTACAAATGGAGATTTTTAGTTTCTGTAAGTGCTTAAATTCCACCACAAGGAACCTGTGCGCCAGGTGTCAGGTTGATCTGACAGTCATAGGGCCTATGTGGCGGTAATGTGCTAGCCTGTTCCTTCTGAAAAACATCTTGATAATCCTGATATTCTTTTGGTAAGGTGTCCATTGGTTCCGCGTTCCCTGATGCTATTCCTTGAACAGATTTCAGGTTTGGCTGTGGTATAGATTTTGGGTAGCAAGTGTGGGGGCATTCGTCAGAAAAGGTCAGTCTCTTTGCACGCCAGTCTATGTGGGGATTGTGAGTTACTAACCATGGCATCCCTAAGATCAACCGAAACTGAGGAGCTTTGATGAGTTTAAACGTGATTGCTTCTTGATGTCCATCCTGACACAGAAGGGTTAATTCTGTTGTGCATTGGGTTACTGGTCCCGAAGCAATTTCTGTACCATCAACAGTAGTTACCTTTTCAGTTGTTGGTTTTGTGCATAAGGGAAGTCCCATTTCTGTTGCCAGATCTCGATTTATCCATTTACCAACTGCTCCACTGTCTATATATGCCTCTATGGCATACATCCGTGACGGTCATTGGTGATTGATCAAGGTTACTGGTAGGGCAAAATGTGAGGTCTGTGACTCATCCTTCTCGCTCGAGCAGACCTCAAGCAGACCTCTACGCTTGACGGGACTGGTAGTTTTCTGATTCCTTTCCATCATCTTCTTTCTCTGTAGTGCCTACCACCTTCCTTGGAGGTTTCACTGGGCATTCTTTGAGATAGTGACCCGATTTACCACAGTATAGGCATAACTGTATTTGTCTCCTATTGTCTCTTTCAACCTTGGTTAAAGGGGGTCGTACTCCTTCAATCTGCATGGGTTCTGTGGTATTTTCTGATGTACGTTGAACATTATCTTTTGAACGTACGTACATGGCATGATTTTCGAGTCTACTTCGATCCTGTAATCTGTGGTCCAAATGAACTACCAGGTTGATAAACTCTGCACAGTCTTTAGGTGGGTCTACTACTTGAGCAAGGACATCCTTCAGGTCTCCTCGTAGGCCCCGATGAAACAACATGTTTTTTTTTATCTTCTGGCCACCCCGCTTCTACAACCAGTCTATTAAAGGTGGCAATATAAGTCAGCAAATCTTGATTCCCTTGGCGGAGGGACAGGAGTTCGTTATCAAGAGCTTGTCCATGCAAGTGTCGAGCAAATAACTTTTCCATCTCCTATTGAAAACACCTGAAGTTCTGTAGTAAAGGGTCATCCCGGCTAACTAAAGGTACCGACCAGTCTGAGGCACTTCCACTCAAATATGATAACACAAAGGCCTCATTCACCTGGTCGTTTGGGAAAGCCCCAGGGCTACGAAGAAAATGAAGGTGGCACTGGTTCATTAATGTTGCGTACCTTCTGGGGTCTCCATTAAACCGTTCTGGTGGTGCCAGGGGTACGGCAACATTATCTGTACTGGACTGACTGATGATGGTGTAGCGATGGATGGGGCGAATCCAGGTGATGGAAGCTGCCCTGCCGGTGTTTGTAGTAGCTGTTTGCTTAGTTCATCAGTACGGCCTTTTGTGACTATTAACTCTCATTTAAAGGCATTGGTTTCCTGCTGGGCTGCGTGTACCTCGGTGTGTAATTGTCCCAAAAGCTGGGCTAACTGATCAGTTTCAGATGTCTCCATGACACCCAGGTGGATAAGGTCTAATGGCTTTGTGTTCTGTTACGCTCACCTGATATCCCCGGGGGCGTCTGAGATCTGGAACCCTGAATGCGTAGTTGCCCAGTGCTGAATAATGAATCTGCAATTATAGAAGGGAGAATTTGTGATAACTGTCTCTAATGGGTGAATCTCCCACCTCCCTCTGACCGATTCCCTTCCCACTGGGTTCTTTTCTCACCTTAGTTATTTGTAGGGTGAGCTATCGGTCCTGCATTTCTTGTGCAGGGGCGCTTGACGTTTGTTGGCGATCTGCCCGAGTTGCTTCACTGGTGCAGTACGCCTTCCTTGGGCCCAGGCCTGCTGTGACCCCGAATCTGCTGGCCGGCAGGTAGGTTTGTTAATTGTAAGTCTTTGTTCTGGTTATTAGTCGGAATTCATTAATGTCTTTATCTCCTTTTTGGGTGTGATGGTCTTGATGCTGACGTGCTGGATGAAGAGGCACGTTTCTGGGTAAGAGAAAGCGCAAAGCGCAGCGCTTTTATTGTCTTTTGAAGCTAACCTGTGTTTTCTTCTTCTTCTCCTCACAGGCCGCTGTGGTGCTGCGAGTGGATGAGAGCGCGATGAAAAACAGGCCCCCGGAATCCGTGAAGGTAGTACAGCGTTGTGCAGTTGTTTAATATTGAAAGCAAATCTCTTTTCCTTTGCAGATGTTGCTGTGATGCTTTGGATGGATGTATGGCGTTGCGCGATGGAATTCAGGTAAGACTCATGGAATTCGATGTTATGGAAGCGCGCGTTCTAATATTGTTTTTCCCATTCACGTTATTGCAGGTCGCAATGTTCGAACAGCAGCTGTGGTAGCGGTTCGCCGGAAGTCCTTAAGCTAGTACTCACAGGTGAGTGATGTTTCTTCTTCTCTCGGTTTCCACGGATTGCAGCCCAGTTGAGATGCTGAGTGCTGGATGGTGTTTTCTCAGGTAAGACACAATAATCTTGTTCTTGCAGGATTACAGGAAGATGCTGAAGACCAGGAGATGGACACGTTGAGCATCACGCTGCTGGTTGCAGAATAACACAAAGCATGTTCTGCAGTCAGGGTGTGGTTTATATAGCCCAGGTAAAGTAGTTCCAGGGCAAGCAGTTCCAGGCCTGCCACACCTAAAGCATGTTGGTTTTAAAGGACCATGTACATAAATGGGACCTAGTTTGAATAGCCCTTCCTTCCTACATATGGGCCTGGTGCCAAAGGCACCAGGACTGGCTCCAGGAGCCCTTTTGCAGTGGTTCTCCGGCCCTCAGGATTCTGGTGTGAGCCTGCTTGTAGCACAACTTGTGCCCCCTCACAGTGGTCATGACAGGCTCTTACCCTTACAGTGGAAGAGGGGGCTTCTCACCCCTTGACTTCGATGAAGTTTTTATCATTGGCAGTGGCTAGGGTGGTGGGATAGGACCTTCTCCTTCCCAACGGACCCCAGGGTATTTTGATGAATGCATGCGCCAAATGCAAACTGTAAACATTAAAGCCACAGAAACAGAGGCACTAAAGAGACTGAGTGCAAATCAAGGAGGCAAATTGAAAATAAAGACCACAGCCATATGAGTTTATGGAATGAAAATATGGTGGGAACCAAGAGAGAATGTTGAATTAATCAGATGTACAATACTCAAGAAGGTAAATGCAATTGTAGAAGTAAAAGAAGAACTGTTACCTGATGAATATGAGAAGTCCTAGCAGGCGGGTAAACCAGGCAGTTCAAGTGCATGAAAAGTCCTGTCAGGGGAGTATACCAGGCAATCACAAGTGCATATAAGAAGTCCTGGCAGGGGAGTATACCAGGTAGCTTTGTAAATAACAGGATTGTTGTGGGCCAAGCAAGACAAAACAACTGTTAGGCCAGGAAGCGTTGACATTGAGGAAGAATCCAGAGGAAGGGAATCACTCTCTGGAATTACTGTTCTTTTACCTTTGAGAACATTTATGAGCTGTTCTATTCTACCTTTATGAACTCTTTTTTCAATCACCAGGTGAAGGACATTTTCCCTTTTCAACTAATAGGTTTAATTTAATGTGTAGTGTGAGGGGCACAATGGGATGTTTGGACACAAGGACAGTTTTGATTTTGACATCCTGCCATGGACAGATCCTTAGATTTGGTTTTAGGTAGGGGAATTCCTCTTAGCACAGGGTCAGAGAGGCATTTTTACAACCTTGTTTGCGTTAATAAAAGTCTTTAACCAAAATCATGGCACCTTTGTGTCCGACTTTCATTTCCGACTCCGGTTCTTTGGGACTTCTTTGCACCAGAGTTGTGAGGACTGGGCTGTTCAGTGATTGGGTAATGTGCACAGGGTCAGATGGACTGCAAGGTGCTTGTGCTATGCATTCATCATGGTATTTCACAATCTGTTGCCTGCTTTACAGTGTGTAGCTCAGGCTTCTTAGCGTGCAAATTACAAGTCAAAACCCATCTGGTAAATGTGAGAAGCTGTCTGGTATATTTGAAACTTCTTTAAAAAGTAGACATTTGGTAACTCCCATGCCTGAGAGCATAGTGCAAGTTAGTCTCACTTTGTCTGCACATAACTTGGTTGTCCTGGGGTTTCCCTGGACTGTACGACTACGATTCACAATAGACAATGTTTCCCATGGCATCAGTGCAAAGAGTGACATGTATTTTTTTGCTTACAAGTAAACTCTAAATGTCACAATTTCTTTTTATTAAAGGGAAACACGAAATTCCCCATGATAGGTACTTGGGTCTGGCAGGAGGGAACTCTTCTCCAGGTTTTCTTTGTTGCTGGGGTTCTTATAATCCGCACCGGAGGTTCATGGGAGCCTGTCTGGAGCTGTCTCTTTCCCAAATGCAGGTGACTTAGTGTACACAGCCAACACATCTGTCCTACTGTGAGGTACATGTCAGAGCAGCAGAGATGTATGCTGCCAATAGTCACACAGGTACAGGTTACCCTCTGGCCTTGTGTTTCATTGCCTCAGTATTTTGGCACACATCTAGCACCTATGTTCAGAACACTGCATATGTTCTTGTAGGGACATCGAGTTTTGATGTGAGAACTTTTTCTAATATGATATGAGTGATTCTCCACAGAGAACTATTGGGCAAATAGCTTTGTTATTTTCATGGTGAAGTGATCAATATGTAGTTGTCTCCTGTGTTGTGCATTACTGTCCTATATAATCCCCAGCCTTGTATATATACTCCTCTCATTCCCGTAGCCAGTATATGTCCTTGATGTGACTGACACTATCCTAGACCATGTCTAGCTCTGCTGTATGGTAACAAAATGAGGGGAAGGGTGAGTTGAGGGATGAGTATGTTTATGAGGAAGATTACGAGATGAATTACCTCTAAAAGTATGTTCATGAGAAAACCTCCATGGGTACCCTGATTGGGTCCTAGCTATCAGTTTTTTAAATAGCCCTAGGCAATTGTGTGAACTGGATGGTGCATCATTATATGAACTGTGAGCATTCTAAACAAATCTAAATATCATGGAAGCAGGATAGCAAGATCAAGGACAGGAGCCCCCTTCTCGCCCACACTTCTGGAGCAGCGTTATCTCCCTCAGCCGAAGTCTGTCACTGCAGGAGCAGCAAGACTTCTGCTCCCCGAACCATGAAGTCCGTCACTGCAGGAGCAGCTAAACTTCTGCTCCTCCATGTGTTTATGTATGCAGCCCTAACGACAGAGAAGCCTGCTTATACTAAAGGTACCCCAGCACCTTATTTGGCCAAATTGAAGTGCCCCTGCACTGGGCCTTGCCACCAGAAGCGCCTCCATAGTCAAATTAATTTTTTTTCCACCACGAGGAGGCCCTCTCTGTCGCACATGTCCACCTCAATTAAGATGGCCACCGCCGTGATGTGCAATCCTGTTTAGGCCCGTTGCCTAGCAACAGGCACCTTTGAACCTCTTTAGCCTATTGGGGCCACCGGCAGGTGGGAGCCGGCCCCTCACGTCTGAGGCCCACAGACCAAGGCCCCTCCTGTCTATGCCTGTCCGTGGCGGATGTTAAGGTCGCCAGGTCCCGCCCGTCCTACCGATCCAAAGTAAGTTGCTTATAATTCTATGAGCTAGTAGCACTGTCACCAGATCCCCATCGCAAACCGATCTAGCCCCCTGCCTCTTTGTGTGCTATTAGAAAGGCGCACACATAAGGCCACGTCATCTCCTTATCTGCCTACCCAGCCGCGCACAATGTTGACACTGACCTGACTCACTACGCGTGGCAGTGCAACAGTGCTGCTGCACATCTGGGGATATTATTTCCCTCACAGCTCGGCATATCACATCGTCGCCCTACACCGGTGCTGCCAAACTCTTACGTACTGTGACTTTTGCAACACACACCGAATTAAGGTTGGGATCGACAAAGTCTGCTTCCCACCCACTCACCCACATGTGCATGGACCCTACCTGAGCTAACCACATAACGCTGTCCACCATCACTGATCAATACGTGACACACCTTACCCCCTGCTACACCACACTTGGGCCTGTCCTCCCTGTGGCTCACCTTGGCAACAATTGTTTACAGTGTGACTAAAAAGGTCTGTTTCACCCTGCCTTAAAAGAGACACAGTGTTTGTTTAACACTGCCTAGCCACTATCAATATTGAATGTCGTGCCCTGCCTAGCCATTATCAGTATTGAATGTCTTGCCCTGCCTAGCCATTATCAATTTGGAATGCCCTGCCCTGCCTAGCCATTATCAAAATTGAATGTCGTGCCCTGCCTAGCCATTATCAATTTTGAATGACTTGCCCTGCGTAACCATTATCAATATTGAATGTTGTGCCCTGCCTAGCCATTATCAGTTTTGTATGTCGTGCCCTGCCTAGCCATTGTCAATATTGAATGTCTTTCCCAGCCTTGCCATTATCACTTTTGAATGTAATGCCCTGCCTAGCCATTATCAATATTGAATGTCTTGCCTGTCTAGCCGTTATCAGTTTTGAATGACTTGCCCTGCCTAGCCATTATCAATATTGAATGGTGTGCCCTGCCTAGGCATTATCAGTTCTGAATGTCTTGCCCTGCCTAGCCATTTTCAATTTTGAATGTCGTGCTGTCACGCCCTGCCTAGCCATTATCAATTTTGAATGTCATGCCCTGCCTAGTCATTATCAATCTTGAATGTCCTCCCTTGCCTATCCATTACCAATTTTGAGTGCCATCAGCTTGCATTACGGCGCATAAGCTCTGCCCCTGATTCCAATACACTGTAGTTGCTGGTTCCTAACCATGTCCCGTATACCACCTAACGCAAAGGACATTCCACCGACACCATTCCTACCAGCCCTTCTTAGGTACCAAACTAACCCCTTAGCTCCTAAGCCACCCTCCTCAACTCTCGCCACCACTGATAAAGGTGCATTTTATCTCTCCCTGTTGAACAATCACGCAGAGGCCAATGCTCCTCTAACCTGCCCTAGGCCCACTGCCAGTAGGACCAGCTAATTGGCTTGCATACAACCCATCTGATCACTGCCTGTAAACATAAGGGAAATTCACCAACCCCACTCAACACCAACCACACTCAACCCCGTTACACTCACTGTCAATAAAGCACACCATAGCATACCGCCCAAGGCACCCAAGTTTGTATCAAGCTCAACACCTACCCCCATCCAATTGCCCTCATAAATGTTCGTTCTCTCCCTACCCATGCCTCTAAAATCTGTGACCTACCTACAAACCTAGATATAGATGCCCTCGCGATCACACAATCCTGGCTACATGAAGCTTCAGGGCCAGCCATATCTGTAGCCCTCCCACCAGGATACACCCTACTTCGGCAGGGAAGACTGCTCGCAAGAGGGGGGGTTATCTCTCATAGTCCAGGACTCCCTGTCAATCAGGCACATCAACACCCCCTTTGGGAACAATGCAGATGCCCTGACGCTAAAACTATCCCTCTCCCCCAATAGTACAATCACCATTCACATCATCTACGGGCCACCCAGCCTTCTACTTGACTTTCAGGAAAACCTTCTCCAAATACTACGCAGCAAACTGAAAAACACCACCAAATACCTACTACTGCGGGACCTAAACCTTGACCTCAATGACCTTTAGAACAAACAAACTAAATCTCTGGCTAAAGCACTTCAAGAATTAGGCTTCGTTCATCGCATCTCTAGCGCAAACACTCCAAAGGACGTACCCTAGATTGGTAGCAGATCACAACTGCAATGTAGACATCAGCTCCAACACCCCATGTCTGTGGACGGACCACCACCTGATCCACGTCAACATTCCCAAAGCCGCTCCTCCTAGCACTCCCTCACCACCTGCCTTAGTTAGAAGCGCTCGTAAACTAACTAAAAACAATATCTTACCCTTCCAACAGAACTCGCCCCTCAAGCCCCTGTTCTCCAATGACCATATAGCCTTAGCAGAACTCTATAATCAGAAAAATTCAAAGATGCTGTAAATGCAATTGCCCCTCTCGAAAAAAGAAAGCCAAAAGGAAACTACACTCCAACTCTTGGTTCACAGCAGAACTTAAAGAACTACGCTTCCTCAAATACACGGCTCTCAGCAATTGGCAATATAACCCAGAAGGCCACTACCCTACTTGCCTACAAGACACTTGCTACCCAATACAAAAAAGACATCACAGCAGCAAAAGCTCCCTCCTACAACACTCGACTAGCCAACGCCAATTCCGAATCGAAAGAGCTATTCTCCATTTTTAAAGAACTTTCCACTCCAGATAAGAGCTCCCTAGATCTCATTAAAGATGGATCCTGGTGTTCCAACATCCAGTATGCCATGCTTAATAAAATGGAACTCTTACAGAGTAAAATTAAAGCTCACCTTGCAGCCCTGCCCACTTCTGACCCACCTACCACACCATCAGACAACACTCCCTCCACAGATCAAAAGACGCCTTTCACCTTCAGAGATGTGTCAGAATCAGAAGTATGAGCCATCCTAAAAAGCATAAAACTGTCCAACTTTAAGGGTAATGTCTGCCCAGCCAATCTCATCAAAGATTGCACAGACAACCTAACGCCATTCGTGACTGCATTCATCAATGCCTCTTTCGCCTCGAGCACTGTCATCATGCCTGAAGGAAGCCTGGGCTCGCCCTCTCCTGAAGAAACCCACCTTAGACAAAACCTCACCTAACATCTACAGACCCATCACCACAGTGCCCTTTTTGTTAAAGATCCTTGACAAACAGGGCCATCTTAACCACTTTTGGGGCCCTGGGCACGGACATCCTTGGGGCCCCCTCCACCAGACCAAAGTAATTAAGGGATCAAGAATATTGGTTGTGCCCCCAACCGTCGCGCTCACAACCTATAGGTTGATATGCTTTCTTGCAGCATATTAAGCACATTTACTCCCTTTAAGTCCCCTTACCCTCTTCATTCTTGCTCTAATCAGAATTATGAACAAGTAGCATTTGAAGACAAACACATTACCAAACATGACCATTTTAAAACAAAATATTATAGAAGGGTGTTATGCAAAATGGGAATGATTCTAGCTTCATTCTCTCCATCATCAAGGCAAGTATATAAGTATCAGCATACCAATCAATGTGATTTAACACTTTTAAACTGGGTTTGTCTTTTGTATTTTAAAGTTTTAAATACTTCCAAAACAATGGCTTGTGACATTTTCATTTGTAAGCATGCATAAAAACCTTCGACTTTTAGCAAAAAGCAAACCGTTTCTTGTGTCAAACAAGAAGACCTTACAATATACTTGCCTGAGGCCAGCAACATCGGGTTCACTCTCTTCTGTCTACCAGCCCTTGCACTCAAATGGCCTACATAAGAAGAAAGATCAAGTAATTGGCTAAATGATACCAGCTGCATGCAAGAAGGCAAATCTCACAGAAGGAAGCACAGTAATGTAAGATATATTAGATGATTTGACCTCGATCATTGTATGGTCTGCTGGCAAATCCAGGATACAAGCAGGAATGCTTTCGTTCCATAGTCTTGAATTTGGATACTTATTCACCTCTTGGACTAACAGTTTATGCCATTGTTGGAGGCGATTGCCCAGGTTTTACAACACCCCATCTGAACAAACCAATTTCTAGACCTTCGCCAAACGGATGATATGTTATTTTTTATAGCAAATCCTATCAGGTGCAGGTACCCTGCTGATAATAGCAGATGTTGTTCTGCAAAACCAAGTACATACACAGGCAGGTTTATAAACTTCAGACATAGGAAAGGCTCAGCCAGCCTGTGATATTCTAATTTTGCATATGAACACATATCTCTGCAATGGGTGCTTCACACACTGAGCTAACTTCTGAACCATTGTGGCACTCAATTTATCAATATGCATTTCCCTGTTGCCGATTGCACTTGACCAACATAATTCCCACAGGAAAGAAAGAATGCTACAGAGTTGTGCCGTAAGGAACACACAAACGATGTATACCACAGTGAACACAGAAATCAAAACATGATGAATTGATCAAGGCAGAGTGTACTTGTCAAAACAGAAAGGCAATGGGTTTAGAGCCTCAGCAGCACCCCATAAAATATCCTGACATGTGCTATTTAAGACTAGTGAACAATGTAATCTTACTTCTTCCGATCAGGCAGCCCTGTGGGGCCCCCTCCAAGGTGGGTGCCCTGGGCAAGTGCCCCTTTTGCCCTCCCATAAAAACGTCTCTGTTGACAAAGCTGCATACAATCAAATTCAACTCTTCCTCGAATCTAACAACATCCTAGGGAAGAGGCTATCAGGTTTCTGCCCTGGTCATTGAACCAAAACAATGCTTCTAGACATCTAGAACCAACTAGGGGAAATAATGAATCAAGGAAAGCCAGCGCTTCTCCTCCTTCTCGACTTGCAGCATTTGATCTTGTGGACCATAAGACACTCTGCAGACAACTCATCAATTCAGCCCAATTCTCCCAAGAAGCCACCGCCTGGGCTACCACCTTCCTCAAAGAGAGAGCCATGAAGGTATTCTCAAAGCAAGCCATTGCAGCCCCGACCACCATCTACTGCGGAGTCCCACAGGGCTCCTGCACCTCACCCACACTATATAATCTCTTTACTCTACCCCTCTTCAATGATCTGGATAACATACACAAACTATGCCAACGATACCCAGGTCCTTCTTCCCCTCATCTGATCATACAAAACAGATGCAGCAGCTCTATGAAAAATATACTCCACCATCCAAGCTTGGATGGCAGCCAATGGGTTATGGCTCAATGGGGATAAAACTGAACTCCTCATAGTGGGCCCCAAAGAAACACTCAACAAAATGGACAACAAAATGGGCAAACAGTACAAGTCCTTTAGCAATGACAATGCCCCAATTCCTGTCACAGCAGCAGTTAAAACCCTTGGTGGGTACATTGACTCCACACTGTTTATGACACACCAAGTCAGTGCCATTGCATATTCAGCTGCCTTCAAAACTAAACTAATAAATGCTGTCAGACCTTACTTAACAGTGAACAACTGCCTTTCCATAGCCAGAGCCACCGTAGGAGCCAAATTGGACTATTGCAACGTCTTATTTGCCGGTACCTCCTCCAAACATCTAAACCAACTCCAAGTCGTTCAAAATAATGCACTCAGGGTTGCCCTCAGCATCCCTAAAAGAGAGCACATCACCAGCGCCAGACAAAAGGCACATTGACTCAAAATTAAAGAAAGGTTACACTTCAAGACTCTGCCCTTAACGCACAAGTGCCTCACACTCTCAGCTCCCCCCTATCTTTCAGAAATAATTACACAAGCTACCTCATCCAGACCTAAAAGTTCTCTCCTCACAAACCAGCTCAAAATGCCTGCCTTCAAAAGGGCCAAAGCCGGAGGGTTCTGCTTCATGTTCCTGGCCCCTAGGCACTGGAATGCCCTCCCCACGACCTTGCAATATGAAACCTCCTACATAGCATTCTGCAAAATTGCTCAAAACTGAACTTTTCAACTAGCAGACCCTAGTCTCGCTCCGGCCACTCACCCTGCACCCACGAGTGGATTCTTGCCCTCGTTAGCCCCCTGTGTCTTAACTGAATCTACTTCTCACCTGTCAGGCAATGGGGTTAATGTAACCCAGGATCCCAAGGCAGGGGATATTGTCTTGTGTTCCTCACTGTGTAGCTCACCTGTCTGGCAACGGGTTCAATGTGACCAGGGACCTCAGGCAGGTGACATTGTCTTTGTCTCTTCAATGTTTAACCAAGTAAGCATTCTTGTAACAGTGCCACAATGCCCTAGGCCCACTTAGTGCACTTTATAAATTCAAATAAATAAATGGAAGCATATTGGCATATCTATCTTCCCTATGCTCTCATTACTGCAGTGTCCACCTCATGCGCATCCTTGTGCAATCCTCAGATGCAGAAAAGGGCCCCAATGTGTTTCCACTAGGGGGAAACACATCATTTTTAAAGAGGCCTGCCCCTGCTCCCCCACAGATCAGCCTTTATTAAAAAAAAATGGGGACAGTGCCAATTCTCTATCCTTTGGACCTGGATGAAGTGCTTTGATGGGATCCACACTCCCCACAGCAGAGATCTCTAGAGACACCTGCAAAGTTTTGTCTTCAGCAAAGGCTGGGGAGAATGAAGTCTCAGAGGTAGAGTGGCATGAGTCAAAAGCCAGGTAGGAGGCTAAAACAAATCTTGGGGATGTTTGATCACATCAGTCTCACACAGGCTGCCCTCAGTGATTCTCTACCCCTCTTGCTCCTCGTCCCAGGTTTCACCTGATAGTATGTGTCTACTCTAATCACAGGATTTTATTTCATTTATTTATTGGGTTTTTATAATGTGCCTATACACAATGTGTTTCAAAGTGCAGGATACTGCGGCTCTCATTGTGTATCACCGACCTACCTAAATATCTGTTGGTTTGTCCCGCATAAATCAAGCAAGTGTGAGTATTGCACTAGCAGCCCTCAGCGATGTCACTTTTCCTAATACTCATGATCCTGTTTGTCATCCAATTATGTTTATCTTTTGAACTCACTTCAAAAGATGGACGCTGACTGGTATATTACCTGTTTCCCTAAATCTCTCCTGCCTCCTCCATGAAAATCAAGCAAGCATGAGTCTTGCACAAACTACCCTACCCTAAGCCTCTTCTGCTACTGCTCCTGCTGCTCCTCCTCCCAGGTGTCACTGATTGGCACAGTTCTTACCACTCACATCAAAACATGGGCACTGACTGGTATCTCACACACCTCTCTGAATCTCATCTAATCTTCTGCTTCCACACACAACAATCATGCAAGCATTATTCTTGCTGAAGCCATTGAGTGATTGAAAACATGCCGCACAAAAAGCAGACATCGCTTGGAAAAGCTCCATCTGATGCAAAGCGAAAATAAATATCAAGAGCTTTTGAAATGCAACAACAAACAGCAGCACGACTTGCTAATATTTTTGTTAAACATTTCAGTCAACATTTTGCATGCTAGTTATATTTAAGACAACTTTTAAAATTAATTTAGCTTTCTTTCAACCCATCTCCAAAAACTTAATATCCTCTGTTTGGTTGCTGTTTTAGTTACATAGTGCTAGACACTTCTTAAGGCCCGCACCCAAATATTGTTTGTGGCTCGTTAATCCCCCCCACCCCTGATGTATTATCCAATTTAAATCACTGATTGTTCCTAAGTCACCATTTAACAACGACACTGTGTCCAAACCTTCTGGTACCAATGGTATTTACCTATTAATTAATGCAAATAATTTGCGACTCGTCCTTGGTTAGTAAATACAATATGCTGATCATTTTGGGGGATTGAGGGGGTTCAGGAGACAGAGATTTGCTCCATCCTCTGGATGATTTGAATGCATTCCTTACATCTTGCATTAGACACCGCAAGTTTATTTTAGGATGCTGCTAAACATTTGTTTAAGTAAAAACTGAGACAGGAAGATGCTACTGCTCTGCATTAGAATACAAGCATTGTTCAGAAGATCACAATTAAGGAATACATGGTGTACACTAAGCAACAACAATTTACTTTTTATGCTTTACTTTTCTGTACACAACATCAGATTACTCCACCAATGTAAAAAAAAAACATATTTCACGAGTTTATTTTTCCAAATTATGTTTGAAAACTGGAGGTAGACAGGTGCAGAAATCTGAATAGATTGTTCTTCACAGCAGATTTGATTCAGGGGCACTACAGATTACTTTTTCATCTCAGTGTTTGCTTCGCAGCTTGACACCTTGCTGTTCCCCAGTACACTGGTCTTTGGCATTGGTTAGACAGACAGTAATAGCTAGATGTTTCTTTGCAACATGTGCAGTGTTTGCCAATGTAATTTGATTTAAACCTTCAGAACCTGCACTATAAAAATCAAGAGGTTTTTATAAATGTGATTACACTTGTTGTTTTTGGAACAAGAGAGACCTGGCTGCGCACAGATTGCTAAAATATGGCAAAAGTAACTTTTCTAGTTCTAAATGAGATTATGTAATATGTGATGAAAAAGGAGCTGCATCCTGTTTTTTTTTCCTCAGTCACATGCCCCATAACTAGCCTGGAAATAGTACATAGGACTTGAAATTTGGATGTATTCACGAGTCCATTGAGTCCATTCCTTGGGCCATGAATGCAAACATGTTCCAGGTCGCCAAGCATAAGTACATAATCTTATAGTAATTGTAAAACCTATGGATGTGGGCACCCACCTGGTAGGATGTTGCCTCTACAAACTAAACCACTTGCATTTCTGTGTCCACTTTGTGAGATTGGAATCCCATGATATGTTCCTCTTTTTTTATAATACTTGATCACTGTTTTTTCCACAAACACATGTATATTTGTGTGGGTAGTGATTTTATTAAAGTAGTAACACCTGAGGCAGTAGGTCAGATCGGGTGGTATTGGCGTGGAGGCCTAGTTAATGATGGACCCCGGAGCTGTTACCATCCGATCCCGGTCACTGGCAAGGGTGTCATTGCTATTAGCACTCCAGGTTTTTAATCCGGCCTTCTGATAGCAATGATATGTTTGAATCAGGGACGTCATTTCACCAAAATGCCAGAGATAGGGGAAGTGACATCACACGAGCCTTGACCTCTGCTGACATCACAGGAAGTGCTGTCATTTGACCCCACCCCCGAGTGATATCACGGGAAGCGATGGAACACGACCTTTCACTCCACAACAAAACAGGAAGTGGCATCACATAGCATTGTTTCTGAGTACACTACGAAAAATATGATTACGATATCACTGTAAAGTGATATACATTTCATACAAGAATGGATCACTATATGTATCATTAATATTAATGCGTATAGGCCCATATTACCAAATCACTATCAATGCAAGCAGACGTCCAAGGTCAAATGATAATCATGTGTTATTATATAGCACTTTCGCTTAAGCGCTTCATACATATAGAACAAACATACATACAATATCATCCAACCTGTGTTGGTACTCATTTATCAACTTCAGCAGGAAGAAAAGCTAAGTTGACCTTGTAGGAGTCGAACCTGCAACCTGCAGATCACACACACATTGAAGCAGCCAGCGCTCAACCCACTGAGATATCCAGCTACAGCCATCAGAAAACCAGGCACTCCAGAAAAAAAGCCATATGCTGCTGGCCACAGCCCATGAGCAGTCATGTAAAAAAAATATATATATAGATATATTTTTCCTTTTTATTATTTTACGGGTAGCAAGGGAGACCTCAGGGGTCGCAGTTGCGACCCCTGGCAACCCCTAAATGACGTCCATGGTTTGAATGAACGGAAAAAATCTCTTGCGGCATCCCGTTCATCCACACCAATGCTAACCTCAGACGGCTGAGGATTTGGAACCCCATTTCATTGCCATGGTAGCCCAGGACACACAACTGCGGCGGTAATGCTTCTGCCGAAAGAAAAAGGAGGTGGAGTAGGGGGGTTGGGAGGGAAGGGAAAGGAGACTGGAGGGAAGGGGATGGTGGCAGGAAAGATGGCGGTGTGGGTGTGAGCACCCTTCAACTTCCTCAGAATGCAGACTTAGACTGTGACCATCAGCGTGTGTTCCGAGCAACCTGATTGTCTGCAGCGCCCTCCCCGAGTGCTAACAATATTTAGGGTTGACATTCTTTGACTTAACTTGACATTGAGCCATTTTTTTAAATCTCGTTTGGTGGCAAAAGAGGAATTATATGTGTCTAGGTGTTTTGAAGTATGCATCACGTAATTCCACCTAAAAAAAGACTACACTTGGACATGAAAATATAAATGAGATAAAGCACCCTCACGTTACAAGCATATTGAAAGTCACAGAAGAGTCCTATGACCAAGTGGAGGCACAAGGCCACAGGTAGAGTGTTTATAAGCTCACAGGTCTCCTAGGTCTCCTAGAGTCTTTCAATGTCCTTTTTACATAAGGTAGAGAGTTTTTGATAGCTTACTACATGACCACACATTGTCTTCCACTTCAATACCTGGCCTATTGCTTGATCTAAGAGAACTCCCATTCGTCCATATCATCAATCTGGAATATGTTTGGATTAAAAAAGCTAATATGCTACTAATGTGTTGCTTAAAAATAGTTTAAGTAGTTTCATAACATTCATCAAAGAAAGGTTTTCCTTTTGTTCATTAGATAGGTAATAATGGTAATTCTCTCCGCAGCCTTCAACGGAAGAGGTTGTGTGCGACGAACAGCACTATACCTGGGCATATTAAGAATAGGACGGATGTGAAGGGCCAAGGAAACCCTGCAGTATAGGGGTAGATGGAGGAGTGTTGGCTGGTTGGAGAAAACTCCTTGTGACTGGTTTGACAGTGTCGACGACAAAATCCCAAAATGGAGGAGGCACCCCGATAACCCGGGCGGTGTCCTCCTCCTATCCTCCCCCTCCCCAGGATGAGGGGGAGGTGCCCGCAGGAAGCGCGGCAAGACAAAGGGAAAGCCCGCGAAAGGAAACAAGGGAGAGGGGAGGGGCTACCCCCCCTTTATAACAAACGGGCTTCCCACTGCAGGCAGGATCGAGCCTTAGCAGTGGGACGCCCACAAACCAGCAGAGGACTTCGTTTTCCCACCCACCCACCCTACAAACAGGACAAGCAATGAGGCCTGATCGTCGTTGTCGCAGGACGGCAGGCGGTGTGGCGGTGTTTGGGCAACCAAACACAAGAGACAGACTCCGGACGAGCCAGGAGAAAGCTGGAAGGGTCTTCGCCCTTCTCAGACCAGCGCCCCTTGGGAGCCTGAACGGCAGGGGCGTCTGGGGTGAACAACAAGGGCTCAGCTTCCCCCAAGGAAACGGCACTCTCCCCGCCCAGGAACACCTGCAGGGGCAGGCGAAGCTCAGGCCCAAAGGGTTGGGAGAGTTGGGCCTATAATGGACTTTGGGAAAGAAAGGGGGAAGCAGGTTATTGGACACGGAGCGGTCGCCGCATCTTCTGAGTTATTGCCACTAATGTGTACAGTGTGGTTTTATGTTATTGTGGAAAATAAATCTGCGGCCTTTTATGCCAAAAAACAAAGCAAGACTCATTCTACACACTTCTTGGGGGGTAAATGAGGAATGTGTTATTGCTATGTAATGGGTCCAAAATGGACGGCTGCACGGGTTATTGCTCCGGCAGCTGTTTGGTCCCATGAAGCAAAGTCATTCTTGCCCCTCTGTTGCTGCTGGGAAGTGCTTCTGCATAAAACCTCACGCTGGTCGCGGAGCAACGTGGAGTGCGCAGGAGTGTTGGCTGATTGCAGAAAACTCCTTGAGACTTGTTTTGATACGGCGGCTGTTGGTCCCATGAAGCAAAGTCCTTCTTCCTCCTCTGTTGTTGCTGGGAGGTGCTTCTGCATAAAACCTCTCTTCGGTCGCAGAGCGAGGCGGAGTGCTCAGGAGTGTTAGCTGGTTGGAGTAAACTCCTTGCGACTCATTTTTTTATGGCAGCTGTTGGTCCCGTGAAGCAAAGGTCTTCTTCCACCTTTGTTGTTGCTGGGAGGTGCTTCTGCATCATAAAACCTCACTAAAGGTCACAGAGTGTGCATGAGTGTTCGCTGGTTGGAGAAAACTCCTTGTGACTCGTTTTGTTACAGCAGCTGTTGGTTCCATGAAGCAAAGTCCTTCTTCCTTCTCCGTTGTTTCTGGGAGGTGCTTCTGCATAAAACCTCTATCCAGTCGCAGAGTGACACAGAGTGCACAGGAGTGTTGGCTGGTTGGAGCAAACTCCTTGTGACTCGTTTTGTTGTTGCCGACTGTGGGTCCCGTGAAGCAAAGTCCTTCTTCCACCTCTGTTGTTGCTGGGAGGAGCTTCTGCATAAAACCTCCCTCTGGTCGCGGAGCGACACAGATTGCACATGAGTGTTTGCTGTGTTGGCAGGGAGGCCAGGGAGACCCATGTGACTAAGAGAACCGCACCTTGAACAGTTGTGCGTCCCTGTGCCCCATGCTAGTGAACCTCACATGGAAGTGATTAGGATGACGCGCATCAGACAGCAGCTGAAATCCCAGGTGAGCGGTCTTCCCACTAAGATCACTGCATTCATCTCCCCTGTCAATGCTACCTCACAAACAAGTCCCTATGCCGCCAATGAAAGATGCTAAAACCTGGCTGCAGGACTCCAAGGGGTATGTGGAGTGCTCAGGACTGGTGCCTGTTTTGAGGGGGGAAAAAACACCTGAAGCAAATGCAAACATGACAATAACTTGAAGGCCCCTTGTGCATTGAATCCGAATGGGACAACACTGACACGACCTGTTTAGGCTTTGACTGATATTTCCCGGAGATCTTTTATCTTGACTGGGATCCCTCTTGAACTCACAGACAGGAAAATTCTACAAAGTGAAAATATATTTAAAGAATCAGTGTTGTATGACCAAGAGGCAGGGAAAACCTTGGAAATGTTACCTCTGTTCCTTCTATTAAGGAGGGGGATGTCTTGTTGCCATGCAAACATCAGGCAGACGATTTTGATGCTCAAACGGTTTTTCGGAGACAGGATGCTCCCCCCACTCCTCATCCCCCCTAAACAGTACTGGGTATTGCTCCCCTCCAGCTTCTTCTTTAACATCTATGCCCCGCCCTGATCCCACGTTGAAAAGCATTACTTGTGCAAAGACAGTATTAGATCACTCAGAAACAATGAACGGGAAAGAGAAGGAACCAGCAGCATCCAAAGAACCTCCAGGTGAGGGTCTCGGATTTTTGGCTGAACCAAGGAATTTTAAACACATCGCATTTGTAAGTACACTTCAGAGGTTAAATTATCTGAAAACTTCAACCTGTCTACTGACTCCAAACCTGCCGATGCAATTGATCAGCCAATGCCGAAATACTCCCCCACGATAAAGCATGGGCTTGACTCCTAATCACTTCTATCTGTACCCAGCAATGCTCACACCCCTTATCTAACGGCCGGCGAGCTCTTTCTTATTGTGCTTAATACTTCACTACTTACCTGTGAACGTTTCTAAACTCCCGTCAGTTGATATGCTTGATATGCCTGGATAACTACCTTTTTAGCCATCACATGAGAAAGGTACTATGCCACTCGAAATGGTAATTGACAATCCCCTCTCACCAACTGTACTCCGCCTATCTAAGGCAACAAACTGAATTACCTACAGTTAAACCATGCCCACGCATGCAGAATTGACCTATTCGTCCATAGTATCTCAGTAACTTGATCCAGCCTACCTTGTTTAAACTATCTTGTGCTTTTCGAACATGTTTCCTAGCATTTCAAATTTACCATGCTTTAAACTGTCTTTGCATTCGAACCAGCCTATTCCTCTATAATGTCCTAGCATCTTGTCGTAACCTTCCCTGCCTATGCTATGTCTAGCATTTCGAATTTACCCTGTTTCAAACTGCCTTGGCATTCGAACTAGCCTATCCAACTACAATGTCTTAGCATCTTGATGTAGCCTACCTGCCTATTGCAGCACATGATGTATGCCAACGTGTTCCAGCTAATTGTTCTCTGGACTAAATTTCTCGGTCCAACTGACCACACTATTACTTTAAACACTATGGCTATTAATACTAGAGTCACCACATCAGGTGTGGATTGCATACCAGAGGAACTAATTAACCTTTATCATACCCGAGTCCATTGAGAACCAACGCACCGTGTGACCTTAGCCTCGAAACCTTAGACTCTGTTCGAGACTATCTAAATTATTCAAACCTGCCAGTCGCCTAACTACCACTGTCCATCAAAGTAAATACTGCCTTAATAAACAAGTTATCACATCAAAAAGACTTACACCGACTTAAGCTCTACTCCTAAACTGAACGCTGGATTACCTAATCAAAATAAATCGACAATCACTACTAATCATCTCAATAGCAACACCCCTCCCACTCTACTGACAGGGAATCCTGTCTCTCTCCTCAAAGGAGCTCTCATGAATGCAAGGTCCTTATAAGCCCATGTCATAGAGATTCCCGACTTGATACAAGCAGAAAACTATGACTTCTTGGTCATTACTGAATCTTGGCTACATTAGGCAGCAGCCCAGCCCTGATGCTTGCAGTGCCAGATAACTATATTATTCTTAGACAAGACAGGGCTGAAGCCCGCGGAGAAGGTATAGCTATCATAGCCAAATCCAGTCTAGCAATGAGACTAGCGGCCCCTCTGCATGTCACTTCCTGCAAATCCCGCACCGCCAAGTTGCCCATATCAAACGCCCAAACCCTTACCATCCATCTTCTGTATAGATCCCCAGGGCCCATGGGCACATTTGAGGAGGACCTATCCACAATCCTCTCGGATAACTTAAAAAATGAATCACAGTCACTCCTACTGGGAGACTTGAACTTGGAATTTAATGACCCCAAAGCCTCACAAGCAACATCCATAGCCAATGTCCTCACTGAGCTAGGCTTCACGCAAAAAGTGACATTGCCAACTCATGAGAAGGGTAGAACGCTTAACTGGGTGGCTGACTACAACTGTGACACCACCATCACTGCCATTACCCCCCAGGTATGGACGGACCATTTACTTATAACCTTCACATAAGACGCCAAAACCCCCACAACTCAAAATAACCCTATAGCACTGCCTACTCTAACAAGGAACAAAAGAATATAACTGCCGACAAACTACTACCAATGATAACTCCCCACCTCAAATTCTCTACCGGACACCTCTGATCCATCGATCTTATTTAACGAATTTAACAAAGTCATGACAGAAGCCTTAGACACCATTGCCCCATTAAAAATGAGCAATAGCAAACCTAGAGCGCATCTGAATGAATGGTTTACTCCATACTTAAAATCACTAAGAAAAGAAAAACGCAAAAGTGAATCCACCTGGAGGCTAGCACCATCTGAGGTAAACAAAGGAAACCTGGTTAGCTTTTCTACTAAATACAAAACTGAAATTCGTCATGCCAAAAAGGATACCTACAATAACAGGAGCAAGCAAAATCAGGCACTAAGGAACTGTTTGTAATCTTAAAAGAACTCTAGAACCCGATGCCTGTACCTGATAATTGTGTTAAAGACAAGTCATGGTGCTCTGACATACAGAAGGTCCTCACGGACAGAATTGCTACCCTCCAAGTTAAAATCTCCAATAAAAAAACAAATATACCAACTACAACTCCACAAGCATGTATGCCACCTACTCGTCCTAAACCAGCTCAACGCCTCAATTTCGCTAACGTCTATACTAGAGGTTGAAAAAACAATACTTTCACTTAAACCATCCAACTGTCGTGGAGATAAATGCCCTGCTCAAATTATAAAAGACGCGGCCGGAGACCTAGCGCCCTTCATTTCTAAGCTGATTAATGCATCATTTACTTTGGGCTCTAACCCATGCAACCTTAAGGAATCGTGGGTCTTCCCACTTCTCAAGAAACAATCGCCCAACCCTTCCATAACCACGAATTATAGACCTATCACAACTGTGCCATTCCTCCTAAAGATATTAGATAGGGTGGCTTACCTACAAATTCAGAAATTCCTGGAACAGAACCAACTCCTTGGCACCCGACAATCTGGATTCAGGCCACAACACGGCACGGAAACTGCACTTATCGACCTTAAAGCCCAGGTCGACGAGCTGAGAGACAAAGGTAAATCTGCCTTACTACTTCTTTTTGATCTCTCAGCAGCGTTCGACTTGGTGGATCATAAGGTTCTCTGCAATCATCTAGATTCAGCAGTACACTTCTCCGATCAAGCTATAGCCTGGATCCAATCATTCTTAAATAGTAGGACAATGAAAGTCTTATCTGCCATTGCAGCAGGAGACCCTATCCCCATCACCTGCAGCATTCCTCAAGGGGCCTGTGTGTCACCTACCATGTATAATATATTTACCAGGCCCCTTTTTGATAATCTGAATTGTCTTGGTGTCACCTACACTAACTATGCGGATGACACCCAGATACTCATTCCACTTTCAGGGGACTACAACAAGGATTTGGCCTTGGTGAATAGAATATACCTCATCATACAGGCATGGATGGCTTGCCATGGTCTATACCTGAATGATGACAAAACAGAACTCATTATTCTGGGGACCACGCCTAACATCAACAAACTTTGCCATAAGTATACTTCCTTTGATATAGATGGTAACTTGATTAAGGTTGGCCAGGAGGTAAAAACACTAGGTTTTTACCTGGAGTCCAAACTCACATTGGCAAAGCAGGTGAATGCAATGGCATCCTCGACAGCTTATACATGTAAATTGATCAGATCGGCCAGACCTTTCCTCTCCACAAGCAACTGTATGACACTGACTATAGCACTTGTGTTATCAAAATTGTATTACTGCAATGCCCTATACCTTGGCTCCTCAAATACATCACCAGGAAGATTCAAACATTGCAAAATAATGCCTTGAGAGCAGCACTAGGTATGGACAAAAATGATCAAGGAGGCAGCATAAATGGCTCTCCTCCATTGACAATATAGACTAAAAACTGCCTCGCTAACATTCAAGTGCCTCAACAATGCGACACTATGCTACTTGATAGACAAAATCAACAGAAAAAGCACTTAGCGACACACGAGAGCTGCTTACACTAACTGCCTGACAGTCCCCACCTTCAAAATGATCAAAATTGGTGGCAACAGCTTCCCCATTAAAGCTGCCCAATTCTGTAACTCTCCTCCCCACCTCACTAAGGGCGGACCAAAACTACTCAAATTTTAGACTAACATCATCAACTGGTTTAAAGAAAATGATCACTAATTTTAGCCTGACCAGACTCTGCACGTTGCTGACCTAGAAATCCCACCTCTTGTAACATATGCTTCTGTTTATTCTCTGCCTGTCATTACTATTCAACTTTGCCCTACACTGTATTTTGTATTGTACTTTGCATTTTGTAACCTGTAAGCTTAAATTATACTTGTCCTTGTGCCCTTATACCCTCTGGTCTGGTGCGCATTATAAACAAACAAACAAACCAATGAGATTGCAATGGAGCCATCGTTCCTGCTGAAATATCCTGTACGAAATGAGAATAATGCACCGACTGAGCCGGTCAAAGCAACATACTGTAAAGAAGAGGCATTACCTTCAAAGTCCTCTCAGCCTTTAATTTCTTTCTCAACAAAAAGATGGACAATACATATTTCTCTGATGGTCCACCACTCTGCCGTGTCAATAGCTTTTGAGGACTTGCTTTTCTCCTCCCATACTTCGGATGAAGTTAGACAGGGCACCTTTCCATCAGAATTTAAGACTCAATGCAGCAGCATGATGGCAGCACTTTTTTTTATTGAATCATTCGTTACATCTCTGCAATCCAGAGTTGACCACGATGAAGACTGTGCAAATGTCATTCTAAAGAAGTTGACAACAAATGTCTGCTGAACTAAGTGTTGGAACTGCTCCAGTTTGAATCGTTGGTCCAAAATCGGAGAGTGGGGCTGTCTGCGACACAGAGAACGGATGCTAACTCCCCAGTGTATAATGACTGCATAGGACTGTCACCATCTCAAACCAATGGGGGGACACATGTCAATCAATACATATCTCTGAGCACTAAAAATGTAATCTCAATAGGACCTCATGACCAGCAACCGATTGCGAGTACAAATAAAAGTGGAAAGGAGGTGCAAGCTCCTCCCTCAGGAAGATTATGAATCAAGATATGACAACTGAAGTCCAGCCTTCTAATATTCCTGTACCTCAAGAGCTCTCCACAATGGATATATGCTCTTCAATAAAATTCTTTCTCATATTTCAGAACTAGACCAGCTTCCAAGTCTAAAGTCTATGAAAACGTACATACCGTTCGTGACCCTCGAGGAAAAATAAGCTTTGATTTAAAAAAAAAAACTCAACAAAACAGAACTGCCTTATTCCTGATCCAATGAGGACCTCTGGCCTCAAAAACGAGTCTGAGGGAACGCACCAACGAATCAAGAATGAATGTAGCAACAAAATGCAGAATAACATGAGCATCCACCAGGAAATGTCTACCAAAAAATGAGTATCCTGCAGGATGTTTTTGGACAGACTACTGCCAACAGAATTTGGTCTCATTCTGAACCGTGCAAACGTCATGTTTCTTTTATACCAAATCCCGCTATTGCGCTTTCTGCAATCAGAAGATATTAGTATAGTTGAGTTGCCAGAGTAAAGTTGCTTTGATGGGGTAATTCTGCATCTAAGAAAATCTTTATTGGAAATGGCACATCAACTTTTGCCAATGGAATTCAAGCTTAGTGATATGCCAACGGAAGACCAATGCTCTCAGGCCAAAATCTCGGCTTCCAGAACTCCAATTCCGAAGTTTAACAACTCTACAATAATGAGAGAGGGTATGCTCAAAACAAACACAGGATTTTCCCCAACAGAAGTGACAACTATCCCTGCCACTCATGATAAGGCTCAGGCAGGAAAGGCAGCCGATGGGCAACCTGAAGATCACCTTCAAGAGAAACGATCTGAACAACCGTTCAATTTATACACTGGCTAATTTACAACAAAGGCAGCGCTTCGGGAGAAAAAAAAAAAAATTGGCCGCCGCCATGGAAAGGGAAAATGGAGTCCGTTTTCCCTTTCCATGGTGGCCATCTGGAGCGGACACGCTAAGAACGCAAGTGTTCCCAGCTTGTCCGCTCCCGGAAAAGGATCAAAAAGAAGGTAAGTGGGGTTGGGAGGGCGGGAGTGGGACGGGGGAAGAGGGAAAGACATTTTTTTTTAAAAAACGTACCTGCATCCCTGGCGGGGGACGAGGGAAGCCCCCAGCCGTGGAGGCACAGAGCAGGGATGGCCCCACTACGAGTCTTCACACGGCTGGAGGCTTCTCTCGTCCCCTGCCGGGGATGCAGGACCAAGAAGGTAAGTTGGGGGGGCGGGAGGGAGGGAAGGGAATTTAAAAAAAAAAAAGACTTACCCGACTCCCCGGCGGGGGGTGAAGGCAGCCTCTCAGCCGCGGGGAGGCTCGGAGCGGGGATTCCCGGCCAGGTAGGGACCTGGCGAGAGCCAATCAGAATGCTTGTTGCATTCAGATTGTTTCTCGCCGGGTTACTAATTAACAACAAGATACTTTATGGCATTTAGCATTCTGGAAAACCAGGGGCACTTCACATCTGCGGACCGATGCAATGATTCTTCCGGGACTGTTTGATGTTATTTGCCTTCAAGAAAATTGGTTAACAATGCCTCTGACCATTGATGGTTATACTTCTTTTTTCAACCCTGCCTATAAAAGTATGAGAGGTCACCCCTCGGCGGGCCTGCTGACCTTTGTGAAAACTGGAGCAGGGTTTATAATCATAGAAACAGCAAGTCCAATTCCCTTCTTGCAAACCCTGGTAGTTATCATCAAGGAAGATGAAGGAGATGAGGCCCAAAGGGGTCTGATTTTGAACATGTATTGCAACCCAGCAGCAATGACAACTAAGGACTTCATGAATGTGATATCAGGTCTAAATGACAATCTAACTCGGTATTGTAACTCACACTTGGTAATTGTAGGTGGGGACTTGAATTTCCCTTGTATAGAAACAAATAACATCCTTCTGTCATCTCAGCATAACCGGCCATCTGCTCGATCAACCAGAGCCGAGAAGTGGTTGGAGCTAATGAATGCCAATGATCTACACATCCTCAATGGACAACCCAAGGGGGACATCCCGGCTAACACTACCTGGATGAGTAACTTCAACTCCAGTATTTTTGACTACATCTTTGTCTCCAGCTAAGCCATTCCAGATATTACCCGGTTTGAAGTCATGCCTCGGGCCGCAAGCAACCACGCACTACTGAAATTAACCGGGGATGTGAAAGCTCACACCCAAAAAAAGCACTTAATATTCCAGACTAAATAATGGACACACCCCACAAGGGAATGAGACCAGGAGATGAATTGCAAGTAAAACAAATTTATATAAGTTAAATTGCAAGCAAAGAACTCTGCTGCCTGAGAGCGCTCTGCCAACAGATACACGGGCAGCACATTAAAAAGGCACCAAGCATCATCAGTGAGATCACATATAGGTAACAAACTAACAGAATGGATTGGCTAGGTCGTATACTAATCCCAGCTCCATAAGGGATGCCTGGGTTCCATTGGTTGCTTTCTCTCCATCAGTCACAGTGCACATGGTAAGCTGGGCTCATCGTCGCGGTGAAGGTCAGGGCAGAGAGGTGCTAAAATGCGATCTTTCTAAGGTAAACAACATGAACTGATTGCATAAGACTAATGGTGAACATAAAAATCATTGCATGAATGAGGGTACTTTGAGAAACCATTGGCAGATATATTGGCCCTCAGGGTTTCATAAAATACGGGACCCCATTCCCAGGAGTCTTCCCCCGTGGGTTTTGATCTACCTGATGCCTCATGATACAAATGGACATGTGTTAGTTTTAGGGAGGATGTATTGGTGCATGGGATTAAGGCTATTGTGGGTGTCCTTCAATGGTCAATTTGAGGGGCCAGAGGCATATCTACTTCAAAGAGCAGAGGGGCAAGGGACCAGTGGACCATGCCCTGACGGGGTGGGGATCACGGGACATGGGCAGGTTAGTGGAGATGGGTTGGCACATGAGCTGTGGCCTGTCCTGGTCTCACACAGTGCAATGAGCTCATCTGACGCAAAGTGATACTAAATGTTGCACCAATGAATGGCTGGACTTCCCTGAGAACAAGGCTTTGTGTGGAGCTAGCAGGAGACGTAAGTGACTTGGGTTGTCTGTGCGCGGCGCTGGGCAAGGGAGAGTCGTGATTACTGAGAGATCATTCTCGGGCCTAGTAAAATATGGCATCTGGTGTAGCCCAAAATGGAGTTGCTAGGCCATGACAAAGACTTTATTATTTGTTTGCTTCCTAATAATAAGGTGTGGATGGTCGTCATGGGGGTGTGGCGTTTCTCTCTTTCGCTCACATGTCTACTTTTCACTGTAGGAATGGTGCGGGAGGTGCGAAAAGGGCTAGCTCTCTCCCAACAGATGGAACATGGCTAGAGCAAGATATTCTAGTCACGAACATTGAAGCGACCTAGTGGGCTAATTGCCTGAGGCTGAGAAAGCAAGATATCTATTTTGTACATAAATAATATGCCAATCAACTTGTGCGAGGGGAAGACCTGAACTATGTGCTGCTTTTGTTGGAATTCATGGTAACGCCTAACAAGGTTTTGACTACTGTTCCACCATACAAGTACAGCTTCGATGCAGCAGTGAAACAACAGAAGAGCCTCTTACGTAAAGAGCTAAAATCAATTAGCCATCCAGATAAAGATCAGTACTTAAGACTGGTCAAAAAAGAACACAAAAATATAAAAATGTGATGGCTTTGCATAAGGCTTTGCTCCTGCAGATGGACTCGGAATGTCTGCTTGCAGCCCTCGCCAAAAAGCATATAAGAACTATGTGGCATGACTATTATGTACAGTTTCCTTGGCAAAAGCCGAAGAAGAAGCGTGGATTGCTTTTTGTAAAAAAACGATTTGAACTTGATAAGGGCGTGAAGGATCTGGTAGATGGCAAAAGTAACACAGGCTGGTCTTTCCCGCTTGATCACCTGGATGTGGAGTTGCTTATTAAAAAAAGCCAATTATTCCAGTGCTCTGGGTGCTGATGGAATCACAAACAACATGATCAAACAGATGCCAGAACTCTGGACTCCACTCATCTTGCACATTTTTTACCAAATAATGAGAAAAGGCAAGATTCCCAGATCATAATTGATAATCGTTATGAACTACAATATGGGCAATAGGTTGAATCCGTCCAACTATCGACCAATTGCCCTACTAGATGCACTGGATAAGGTGTTTGATGCCTTCTTTTCAAAACAACTGCAGATCTGGATTAAGATAGCAAAGAGAGAGGACCCAAGACAAACAGGTTTTGTTAAGGGAGTTGGCTCTGAACTGAACCTCTTCTTGGTGAATATCTTGAAAGGGAAGCCCTTCAACAGCAATACAAAGATCAACTTGGCATATGTTGACCTGAGAAAGGCATTTGACAGTGTAGACCACCAACAACTATGGGCAAAATAGAAGCTTGGAATTGCCTGGCGTCTCTACTGGCCGCCATCAAAACCCTTTACGAAGCCATGAGTATCAAGTGCGACTTAATACTTGGGGTCTTCTGACAACTCCCATCTACATCTTTAGAGGCCTGAAACAGGGGTGTCCACTAGCCCTGACCTTGTGCAATCTATTCCTGTCTGATGTAGGGCAATCGCTAGATAAGGTAAGAGCATTTCCCCCAAACATCGAAGAGAAACTGGCAAGACTGCTGTATACGGATGACCTTGTGCTTGATATGATATGATACAACATTTATAACACACCTATACACAAGTGTTTAAAGGCGAGACAAGGCAAGGGAGGAGAAACTGAGGGAAGACAGCGACAGCGATCGTACTAGGCCAGGTGACATTGAGATTGTGCAAGTGCAGGGAGGGATGAAGGGGAAAAGTGCAGGGGGAAGGCGAGGGGGAAGTGAAGTACATGGGATAACAGTAAAATAAATAAAGGCAATACATAAAAGTGTGCCAGCTGGTGGCAAGTGCAAGGGTAAGTGCAGACATCAGGTGTCAAGTGCTAGTAGGGGCTGTAGGGATACAGAAACAGACCCCGAGTGCAAGGGTTGCCAGGGGGGCAGTGCATGTGTGCAACTGACAGAGAGGGGACCTGGGCCCAAGATCAGAGGGTAGCCAGGTAACCAGTGCAATTTCAGATTCAGCCAGGAGATCAGCAGTTGAGAGCAGGAGAGACAGCAGAAGCAAAGAGGAAGGTATTGAGGTGCTTCTGGACCCAGAGATGGTTCTCCTCAAGTTTCAGAGAGGCAGGGAGGTTATTTCAGAGGGAAGCCCCCACAGAAGAAATAGATCTACCGCCAACTCTCTGCTTGGAGAAGCGACTAACCCTGAGGGAGTTGGAGGCGGATGCGCGAAGAGCTCGAGAAGGAAGATATTTAGAAAGAGAGAGTTGAAGGTATTGAGGTCCCAGGCCCCAGAAGGCCTTGTGGACAATGCATAGGATTTTGAACTGAATCATCACTGCCACTGGGAGCCAGTGCAGAGATTTCAGTCCTGGAGAGACACGATCCCTCGGCTTGAGGCCAAGCACAAGTCTCGCAGTCCTGTTTTGGATGAGTTGCAGAGGGCGGCGTGTAGAGGCATGCAGATTTATAAAGAGGATGTTGCAGTAGTCTAGTCTAGTGAGAACCAGAGCTCTGGAGACAGTGAGCTTCTGTGGGAAGGAGAGGAAGGGAAGAATATCCCTGATGAGGTGAAGCTTGTAGTTTGATTTCTAAGAGACGTGAGAGATGTGAGGAGAGAAGGAAAGTGTGCAGACGAAGATGACGCCGAGGTTTTTATCTTCACAGATGGGAGCTGGAAGATGGCCAAGAGAGGCCGGGCCAGAGAGTGGCAGGAAAGGGGGAGCAGGTGTGCCAATAAGGAGAATCTGGGTCTTACTCGGCATTAACCCTTTAAGTGCCATGGGTTTTTCCCCCCAGTGCCAAGGCCTTTTTTGGTGATTTCGGAATGTCTCCATTCAATGACTTATAACTTTTTTGTTACATGAGATATCTCGGCCAAATTTGGCCCCTTTCTTCCCACATGCAGGTTGTCATAACGCCACCCAGGAATCCTAGGTTAATGTAGGGAAGGGAGAGAAAATAACCAAAAAGGGCAAAAACTTTGTGTTTTTCCAAAAAATGGCAATAAAAGGATGTACAAAGAAGCCTGTGTTTTTTCCTTGTAAGAGCTAGGAACAAATGGTTTGCTGTGCTGAATTCCCCAATGTCCTGGCTTTCAAGAACAGGTTGAGTGGAAAAGAAAAAAAAATGTGGTTATCAACCGTTTTGAGAGAGGTAGTTGATTTTGGCCATTTTTGCCAATTGGACATGCATGGATGTAATGGAAGAAACGGGTAGGAAAGCCGAACTGGGGGACAGAAAAGCATACATTTCTGAAAAGTAGACAAAATTTCAAGTTTAGGAAGGGGTAATTTGTGCAGGTTGGCAACAACCAGGTAGGGGAAAATGCCATAGATTGGGGAAAAAGCAGTAAAATGAAATGTGGTGGACATGGTTGGCTTGGTACGGCAATGGCTTCTATGAATTCTGAGAAAAACAATGCTACGCAACATTCCTTTGTCTCTTTCAGTTTGGAAAGCACACATTTTTTGTAGTGTTTCACTAAACAAGCAATACCACAAGCCAAACACTGAGCAATGGTACACAGGAGTTTTATGCTTACGGCCTGAACAAATGTACTTAGCATGTGTAAATCAGGAAATCCAATGTGGTGAGGAATGGCAAGCATACATTTTTTGAAAGAGCACGGGCAGCCCTTTTCAAGGGTAAGTGACTTGTGCAGGTTACAAAAGTTCATGGTGCCTAAAGCAGCGACTAAATGTAGGGCACATTTGGGAAATGAAAGGGTTGTTTGACAAAGGGCACCAGCAAATGGGTCAAAATATTATGAAAACCACACAAACACAACAAATGTCATACCTTCCCACGTTCCCAAACGTGTCCTGATAAAAACAGTACCTCACATGTGTGGGTGAACCTACCTGGGCGCCAAGGGGAAAGCCGAAAACACCCCTAACCCCAAGTCTTTTCCGACATCTGAATTTCACAATTTTTCCAGACAGGCACACCATACAGATATGGGCCTCGGGTGTCCAAGCCACCAAGGAAAACATGGAACCCCATACATTTCCGAAAAGATGACACCCATGGGAATCCGTAGAGGTCTGACATGTGCAAATCGGCCCAGAATGTATTACCCAGAAACCTCAGCAAAGTCCGAAATGTGGCAAAAAAATTGCATTTTCTGCTCATTTCACTCGGCTAACCCACCAAAACACACCACCAATAACACATGGCCTACGGTGCTGCGTTCCCACAGGTGGCTTGTTGAAAACAGTACCTCACATGTCTGGGTGCACCTACCTGGGCACCAAGGGGAAAGCCTAAAACACAGGTAACCCCAAGTCTTTCGGCACATCATCATTTCAGGAATTCTGCTCATGCACTCACCCTCCAGATTTGGGCCTCGGGTGTCCGAGCCACCAAGGAAAACAGGGAACCCCATGCATTTCTGAAAAGAGGACACCCATGGGAATCCACAGAGGTCTGACTTGCGCTAATCGGCCCAAAATTTATTACCCAGAAACCCTGGCAATTTCGGCACAGCATCATATCAGGATTTCTGCTCATGCGCACACCGTACAGATTTGGGCCTAGGGTGTCTAAGCCACCAAGGAAAACAGGGAACCCCATTCAGTTCTGAAAAGAGGACAACCGTGGAAATCTGCAGAGGTCTGACTTGCGCAAATCGGCCTGGAATGTATTACCCAGAAACCCCAGCAAATTCTGAAATGTGGCAAAAAAATGCATTTTCCTCATATTTCACTCCGCTCACCCACTGAAACATGCCGCCAACAACACATGGCCTACTGTCCCACGTTCCCACAGGTGTCCCAATGAAAATGGTACCTCACATGTGTGGGTGTACCTACCTGGGCACCAAGGGGAAAGCCTAAAACACAGGTAACCCCAAGTCGTTCGGCAAAGCATCATTTCAGGAATTTTGCTCATGCGCTCACCCTACAGATTTGGGCCTAGGGTGTCCAAGCCACCAAGGAAAAGAGGGAACCCCATGCATTTCCAAAAAGAGGACACCCGTTGGATTCCACAGAGGTCTGACTTGCGCTAATCGGCCCAGAATGTTTAACCCAGAAACCCCAACAAAGTCCAAAATTAGGCAAAAAAACCCCCATTTTCCGCACATTTCACTCAGCTCACCCACCGAAACACACCGCCAATAACAATGGCCTACCGTCCCACGTTCCCACAGGTGTCCCGATGAAAACAGTACCTCACATGTGTGGGTGCACCTACCTGGGCGCCAAGGGCAAAGCCTAAAACATAGGTAACCCCAAGTCTTTCGGCACAGCATCATTTCAGGAATTCTTCTCATGCGCACACCCTACAGATTTGGACCTAGGGTGTCCAAGCCACCAAGGAAAACAGGCAACCCCATGCCTTTCCGAAAAGAGGACACCTGTGGGAGTCCACAAAGGTCTGACTTGTGCTAATCGGCCCAGAATTCATTACCCAGAAACCCCAGCAAAGTCTGAAGTGTGGCGAAAAAAATGAATTTTCCGCACATTTCACTTGGCTCACCCATCGAAACATGCCGCCAACAACGCATGGCCTACTGTCCCGCGTTCCCACAGGTGTCATGTGTTAGTTTTAGGGAGGATGTATTGGTGCATGGGATTAAGGCTATTGTGGGTGTCCTTCAATGGTCAATTTGAGGGGCAGAGGCATATCTACTTCAAAGAGCAGAGGGGCAAGGGACCAGTGGACCATGCCCTGACGGGTTGGGGATCAAGGGAGCATGGGCAGGTTAGTGGAGATGGGTTGGCACATGAGCTGTGGCCTGCTCTGGTCTCACACAGTGCAATGAGCTCATCTGACACAAAGTGATACTAAATGTTGCACCAATGAATGGCTGGACTTCCCTGAGAACAAGGCTTTGTGTGGAGCTAGCAGGAGACGGAGGTGACTTGGGTTGTCTGTGCGCGGCGCTGGGCAAGGGAGAGTCGTGATTACTGAGAGATCATTCTCGGGCCTAGTAAAATATGGCATCTGGTGTAGCCCAAAATGGAGTTGCTAGGCCATGACAAAGACTTTATTATTTGTTTGCTTCCTAATAATAAGGTGTGGATGGTCGTCATGGGGGTGTGGCGTTTCTCTCTTTCGCTCACATGTGTACTTTTCACTGTAGGAATGGTGCGGGAGGTGCAAAAAGGGCCAGCTCTCTCCCAACAGATGGAACATGGCT
Source organism: Ambystoma mexicanum (assembly GCF_040938575.1). Taxonomy (NCBI): domain Eukaryota; kingdom Metazoa; phylum Chordata; class Amphibia; order Caudata; family Ambystomatidae; genus Ambystoma; species Ambystoma mexicanum. The sequence goes on from NC_090924.1 coordinate 1,048,828,590, forward strand.
AGAGCAAGATATGCTAGTCACGAACATTGAAGCGACCTAGGGGGCTAATTGCTTGAGGCTGAGTAAGCAAGATATCTTTTTTTGTACATAAATAATATGCCAATCAACTTGTGCGAGGGGAAGACCTGAACTATGTGCTGATTTTGTTGGAATTCATGGTAACGCCTAACAAGGTTTTGACTACTGTTCCACCATACAAGTACAGCTTTGATGCAGCAGTGAAACAACAGAAGAGCCTCTTACGTAAAGAGCTAAAATCAATTAGCCATCCAGATAAAGATCAGTACTTAAGACTGGTCAAAAAAAGAACACAAAAATATAAAAATGTGATGGCTTTGCATAAGGCTTTGCTCCTGCAGATGGACTCGGAATGTCTGCTTGCAGCCCTCGCCAAAAAGCATATAAGAACTATGTGGCATGACTATTATGTACAGTTTCCTTGGCAAACACCGTCTCAGAAGAAGTGTGGATTGCTTTTTGTAAAAAAACGATTTGAACTTGATAAGGGCTTGAAGGATCTGGTAGATGGCAAAAGCAACACAGGCTGGTCTTTCCCGCTTGATCACCTGGATGTGGAGTTGCTTATTAAAAAAAGCCAATTATTCCAGTGCTCTGGGTGCTGATGGAATCACAAACTACATGATCAAACAGATGCCAGAACTCTGGACTACACTCATCTTGCACATTTCTCACCAAATAATGAGAAAAGGTAAGATTCCCAGATCATACTTGATAATCGTTATGAACTACAAGATGGGCAATAGGTTGAATCCGTCCAACTATCGACCAATTGCCCTACTAGATGCACTGGGTAAGGTGTTTGATGCCTTCTTTTTAAAACAACTGCAGATCTGGATTAAGATAGCAAAGAGAGAGGACCCAAGACAAACAGGTTTTGTTAAGGGAGTTGGCTCTGAACTGAACCTCTTCTTGGTGAATATCTTGAAAGGGAAGCCCTTCAACAGCAATACAAAGATCAACTTGGCATATGTTGACCTGAGAAAGGCATTTGACACTGTAGACCACCAACAACTATGGGCAAAATAGAAGCTTGGAATTGCCTGGCGTCTCTACTGGCCGCCATCAAAACCCTTTACGAAGCCATGAGTATCAAGTGCGACTTAATACTTGGGGTCTTCTGACAACTCCCATCTACACCTTTAGAGGCCTGAAACAGGGGTGTCCACTAGCCCTGACCTTGTGCAATCTATTCCTGTCTGATGTAGGGGAATCTCTAGATAAGGTAAGAGCATGTCCCCCAAACATCGAAGAGAAACTGGCAAGACTGCTCTATACAGATGACCTTGTGCTTGCTATGATACGATATGATACAACATTTATAATACGCCTATACACAAGTGTTTAAAGGCAAGACAAGGCAAGGGAGGGGAAACTGAGGGAAGACAGCAACAGCGATCGTACTAGGCCAGGTGACATTGAGATTGTGCAAGTGCAGGAAGGGATGAAGGGGAAAAGTGCAGGGGGAAGGGGAGGGGGCAGTGAAGTACATGGGATAACAGTAAAATAAATAAAGGCAATACATAAAAGTGTGCCAGCTGGTGGTAAGTACAAGGGTAAGTGCAGACATCAGGTGTCAAGTGCTAGTAGGGGCTGTAGGGATACAGAAACAGACCCTGAGTGCAAGGGTTGCCAGGGGAGCAGTGCATGTGTGCAAATGACAGAGAGGGGACCTGGGCCCAAGATCAGAGGGTAGCCAGGTAACCTGTGCAATTTCAGATTCACCCAGGAGATCAGCAGTTGAGAGCAGGAGAGACAGCAGAAGCAAAGAGGAAGGTATTGAGGTGCTTCTGGACCCAGAGATGGTTCTTCTCAAGTTTCAGAGAGGCAGGGAGGTTATTTCAGAGGGAGGCCCCCACAGAAGAAAGAGATCTACCGCCAACTCTCTGCTTGGAGAAGTGACTAACACTGAGGGAGTTGGAGGCGGATGCGCGAAGAGCTCGAGAAGGAAGATATTTAGAAAGAGAGAGTTGAAGGTATTGAGGTGCCAGGCCCCAGAAGGCCTTGTGGACAATGCATAGGATATTGAACTGAATCCTCACTGCCACTGAGAGCCAGTGCAGAGATTTCAGTCCTGGAGAGACACGATCCCTGGGCTTGAGGCCAAGGACAAGTCTCGCAGTCCTGTTTTGGATGAGTTGCAGAGGGTGGCACGTAGAGGCAGGCAGATTTATAAAGAGGATGTTGCAGTAGTCTAGTCTAGTGAGAACCAGAGCTCTGGAGACAGTGTGCTTCTGGGGGAAGGAGAGGAAGGGAAGAATACCCCTGATGAGATGAAGCTTGTAGTTTGATTTCTAAGAGATGTCAGAGATGTGAGGAGAGAAGGAAAGTGTGCAGACGAAGATGACGCTGAGGTTTTTATCCTCACAGGTGGGAGCTGGAAGAGGGCCAAGAGATGCCGGGCCAGAGAGTGACAGGAAAGGGGGGTGCAGGTGTGCCAATGAGGAGAATCTGGGTCTTACTGGCATTAACCCTTTAAGTGCCATGGGTTTTTCCCCCCAGTGCCAAGGCCTTTTTTGATGATTTCGGTATGTCGCCATTCAATGACTTATAACTTTTTTGTTACATGAGATATCTCGGCCAAATTTGGCCCCTTTTTTCCCACATGCAGGTTGTCATAACGCCACCCAGGAATCCTAGGTTAATGTAGGGGAGTGAGAGAAAATAACCAAAAAGGGCAAAAACTTTGTGTTTTTCCAAGAAAATGGCAATAAAAGGATGTACAAAGAAGCCTGTGTTTTTTCCTTGTAAGAGCTAGGAACAAATGGTTTGCTGTGCTGAATTCCCCAATGTCCTGGCTTTCAAGAACAGGTTGAGTGGAAAAGAAAAAAAAATGTGGTTATCAACCGTTTTGAGAGAGGTAGGTGATTTTGGCCATTTTTGCCAATTGGACATGCATGGACGTAATGGAAGAAACGGGTAGGAAAGCCGAATTGGGGGACAGAAAAGCATACATTTCTGAAAAGTAGACAAAATTTCAAGTTTAGGAAGGGGTAATTTGTGCAGGTTGGCAACAACTAGTTAAGGGAAAATGCCATAGATTGGGGAAAAAGCGGGAAAATGACATGTGGTGGACATGGTTGGCTTGGTACGGCAATGGCTTCTATGAATTCTGAGAAAAACAATGCTCTGCTACATTCCTTTGTCTCTTTCAGTTTGGAAAGCACACATTTTTTGTAGTGTTTCACTAAACAAGCAATACCACAAGCCAAACACTGAGCAATGGTACACAGGAGTTTTATGCTTACGGCCTGAACAAATGTAATTAGCATGTGTAAATCAGGAAATCCAATGTGGTGAGGAATGACAAGCATACATTTTTTGAAAGAGCACGGACAGCCCTTACAAGGGTAAGTGACTTGTGCAGGTTACAAAAGTTTATGGTGCCTAAAGCAGAGACTAAATGTAGGGCACATTTGGGAAATTAAAGGGTTGTTTGACAAAGGGCACCAGCAAATGGGTCAAAATATTATGAAAACCACACAAACACAACAAATGTCATACCTTCCCACGTTCCCACACGTGTCCTGATATAAACAGCACCTCACATGTGCGGGTGAACCTACCTGGGGGCCAAGGGGAAAGCCGAAAACACCCCTAACCCCAAGTCTTTTCCGACATCTGAATTTCACAATTTTTCCAGACAGGCACACCATACAGATATGGGCCTCGGGTGTCCAAGCCACCAAGGAAAACATGGAACCCCATACATTTCCGAAAAGATGACACCCGTGGGAATCCGTAGAGGTCTGACTTGTGCAAATCGGCCCAGAATTTATTACCCAGAAACCTCAGCAAAGTCCGAAATGTGGCAAAAAAATTGCATTTTCTGCTCATTTAATTCGGCTAACCCACCAAAACACACCACCAATAACACATGGCCTACGGTGCTGTGTTCCCACAGGTGGCCTGTTGAAAACACTACCTCACATGTCTGGGTGCACCTACCTGGGCACCAAGGGGAAAGCCTAAAACACAGGTAACCCCAAGTCTTTCGGCACATCATCATTTCAGGAATTCTGCTCATGCGCTCACCCTACAGTTTTGGGCCTCGGGTGTCCGAACCACCAAGGAAAACAGGGAAACCCATGCATTTCTGAAAAGAGAACACCCATGGGAATCCACAGAGGTCTGACTTGCGCTAATCGGCCCAGAATGTATTACCCAGAAAACCCAGCAAATTCTGAAATGTGGCAAAAAAATGCATTTTCCTCATATTTCACTCCGCTCACCCACTGAACAACACCAACAACACCGCCAACAACACATGGCCTACTGTCCCGCGTTCCCACAGGTGTCCCAATGAAAATGGTACCTCACATGTGTGGATGTACCTACCTGGGCACCAAGGGGAAAGCCTAAAACACAGGTAACCCCAAGTCGCTCGGCAAAGCATCATTTCAGGAATTCTGCTCATGCGCTCACCATACAGATTTGGGCCTAGGGGGTCCAAGCCACCAAGGAAAAGAGGGAACCCCATGCATTTCCAAAAAGAGGACACCCGTTGGATTTCACAGATGTCTGACTTGCGCTAATCGGCCTAGAATGTTTTACCCAGAAACCCCAACAAAGTCCAAAATTAGGCAAAAAAAACCCCCCATTTTCCACACATTTCACTCAGCTCACCCACCGAAACACACCGCCAATAAAACATGGCCTACCGTCCCACGTTCCCACAGGTGTTCCGATGAAAACGGTACCTGACATGTGTGGGTGCACCTACCTGGGCGCCAAGGGGAAAGCCTAAAACATAGGTAACCCCAAGTCTTTCGGCACAGCATCATTTCAGGAATTCTGCTCATGCGCACACCCTTCAGATTTGGACCTAGGGTGTCCAAGCCACCAAGGAAAACAGGGAACCCCATGCATTTCTGAAAAGAGGACACCTGTGGGAGTCCACAAAGGTCTGACTTGTGCTAATCAGCCCAGAATGTATTACCCAGAAACCCCAGCAAAGTCTGAAGTGTGGCAAAAAAAATGAATTTTCCGCACATTTCACTTGGCTCACCCATCGAAACATGCCGCCAACAACACATGGCCTACTGTCCCACGTTCCACAGGTGTCCCGATGAAAATGGTACCTCACATGTGTGGGTGCACCTACCTGGGCACCAAGGGAAAAGCCTAAAACACAGGTAACCCCAAATCGTTCCGCACAGCATAATTTCAGGAATTGTGATGATGCGCTCACCCTACAGATTTGAGCCTAAGGTGTCCAGGCCACCAAGGAAAACAGGGAACCCCATGCATTTCTGAAAAGAGGACACCTGTTGGATTCTGCAGAGGTCTGACTTTCGCAAATCGGCCCAGAATGTATTACCCAGAAACCCTGGCAAAGTCCGAAATTAGGTGAAAAAAACCCAATTTTGGCACATTTCACTCAGCTCACCCAACGAAACACGCAGCCAGTAACACATGGCCTACTGTCCCGCATTCCCACAGGTGTCCCGATGAAAATGGTACCTCACATGTGTGGGTGTACCTACCTGGGCACCAAGGGGAAAGCCTGAAACATAGGTAACCCCAAGTCATTCGGCACAGCATCATTTCAGGAATCCTGTCATGCGCTCACCCTACACATTTGGGCCTAGGGTGTCCAAGCTACCAAGGAAAAGAGGGAACACCATGCATTTCCGAAAAGAGGACTCCGATTGGATTCCACAGAGGTCTGACCTATGCAAATCGGCCTGGAATTTATTACCTAGAAACCCTGGCAAAGTCCAAAATTAGGCAAAAAAAAAAAATTTCTGCATATTTCACTTAGTTCAGCCACCGAAACACGCCGCCAATAACACATGGCCTACTGTCCCACGTTCCCACAGGTGGCCCGATGAAAACGGTACCTCACATGTGTGGGTGCATCTACCTGCGCACCAAGGGGAAAGCCTAAAACATAGGTAACCCCAACTCTTTTCGCACAGCAGGATTGCAGGATTTTGACTAATGTGCACACCTTACATATTGGGGCCTAGGGTGTCCAAGCCACCAAGGAAAACTCGGAAAACCATGCATTTCCAAAAAAAGGACACCCGTGGGAATCCACAGAGGTCTGAATTGCGCAAATCGGGCCAGAATTTATTACCCAGTAACCCCAGCAAAGTCTGAAATGTGGCAAAAAAAACTAATTTTCAGCACATTTCACTTGGCTTACCCACAGAAACATGCCGCCATCAACAAATGGCCTACCATCCTGCATTCCCACCGGTGTCCGATGAAAAAGGTACCTCACATGTTTCGGTGCACATACCTGGGTGCCAAAGGGAAAGCCTAAAACATGGGTAACCCCAAGTCTTTCGGCACAGCATCATTTCAGGAATTCTGCTCATGAGCACCCCCAACAGATTTGGGCCTAGGGTGTCCAAACCACCAAGGAAAACAGGGAACCCCATGCATTTCCAAAAAGAGGACACCCGTGGGAATCCGCAGAGGTCTGACTTGCACTAATCGGTCCAGAATGTATTAGCCAGAAAACCCAGCAAAGTCCGAAATGTGGTGAAAAAAACTCATTTTCTGCACATTTCACGCGGCTCACCCACAGAAACACTCCTCCAACAACACAGGGTCTACCGTCCCACGTTCCCACATGTGTCCCGATGATAATAGTACCTCACATGTGTGGGTGCACCTACCTGGCTGCCAAGGGGAAAGCCTAAAACATAGGTAACCCCAAGTCTTTCGGCACAGCATCATTTCAGGAATTCTGCTCATGCACACACCCTGCAGATTTGGGCGAGGGTCTCCAAGCCACCAAGGAAAACAGGGAACCCCATGCATTTCCAAAAACAGCACACCCGTGGGAATCCGCAGAGGTCTGACTTGCGCAAATCGTCCGAGAATTTATAACCCAGAAACCACAGCAAATTCTGTTATGTGTCGAAAAAAACTAATTTTCCGCACATTTCACTCGGCTCACCCACCGAAACACGCCGCCTACAATACCGCATTCCCACAGGTGTACCGATGAAAACCGTACCTCACATGTGATGGTGCACCTAGTTGGGCGCCAAGGGGAAAGCCTAAAACACGGGTAACCCCAAGTCTTTCGGCACAGCATCATTTCAGGAATTCTGCTCATGCGCACACCCCACAGATTTGGACCTATGGTGTCCAAGCCACCAAGGAAAACAGGGAACCCCATGCATTTCCAAAAAGAGGACACCTGTGGGAATCCACAGAGGTCTGACTTGCGCAAATGGGAATAGAATTTATTACCCAGAAACCCTGGCAAAGTCTGAAAGTAGGTGAAAAACCCCCATTTTCCACATATTTCACTCAGCTCACCCATCGAAACACGCCGCCAATAACACATGGTCTACCGTCCCGCGTTCCTACAGATGTCCCGATGAAAACGGTACCGCACATGTGTGGGTGCACCTACCTGGGCAGCAATGGGAAAGTCTAAAACACAGGTATCCCAAGTCTTTCGGCACAGCATCATTTCCGGAATTCTGCTCATGCGCACACCCTACAGATTTGGGATTAGGGTGTCCAAGCCACCAAGGAAAACAGGGAACCCCATGCACTACCAAGAAGAGGACACCCGTGGGAATCCCCAGAGGTCTGACTTTTGCAAATCGGCCCGGAATTTATTACCCCGAAACCCCTGCAAAAAATGTGGTGAAAAAAATGCATTTTCCGCACATTTCACTTGGCTCACCCACCGAAACATGCCGCCAACAACACATGGCCTACTGTTCTATGTTCCCACAGGTGTCCCGATGAAAATTTTACCTCACATGTGTGCGTGCACCTACCTGGGCACCAAGGGGAAAGACTAAAACACAGGTAACCCCAAGTCGTTCGCCACAGCATCATTTCAGGAATTCTGCTCATGCGCATACCCTACAGATTTGGGCCTATGGTGTCCAAGCCTCCAAGAAAAACAGGAAACCCCATGTATTTCCAAAAATCGGACACCCATGGGAATCCGCAAAGTTCTGACTTGTGCTAATCGGCCCAGAATGTATTACCCAGAAACCCTAGCAAAGTCCAAAATGTGGCAAAAATAATGAATTTTCTGCACATTTTACTCAGCTCACCCACTGAAACATGCGGCCAACAACACATGGCCTACCTTCCCGCATTCCCACATGTGTCCCAAAGAAAACAGTACCTCACATGTGTGGGTGCACCTACCTGGGCGCCAAGAGGAAAGCCTAAAACACTGGTAACCCCAACTCTTTTCGCACAGCAGGATTGCAGGATTTTGACTAATGTGCACACCTTACATATTGGGGCCTAGGGTGTCCAAGCCACCAAGGAAAACTTGGAAAACCATGCATTTCTGAAAAGAGGACACCCGTGGGAATGCACAGAGGTCTTACTTGCGCGAAGCGGCCCAGAATTTATTACCCATAATCCCCAACAAAGTTTGATATTTGGTGGGGAAAAAACACGATTTTCACTTTGTCAGGGATTCTGGGTAATAAATTCTGGCCCGCTTCACGCAAATCAGGCCTCTGTGTATTCCAACGGGTGTTCGCTTTTCAGAAATGCATGGGGTTCCATGTTTTCCTTGGTGGCTTGGACACCCCAGGCCCATATCTGTATGGTGTGCCCGTCTGAAAATATTGTGAAATTCAGCTGTCTGAAAAGACATGGGGTTAGGGGTCTTTTAGGCTTTCCCCTTGGCGTCCAGGTAGGTGCACCCACACATGTGAGCTTCCATTTTCTTCCGAAAACGTGTAGGAAAGTGGGACGGTAGGCCATGTGTTGTTGGCAGTGTGTTTCGGTGGGTGAGCCGAGTGAAATGTGCGGGAATTGGGGTTTTTTCGCCACATTTCGGGGTTTGCCAGGGTTTCTGGGTAATAAATACTAGGCTGACTTCCGCAAGTCAGACCTCTGTGGATTCCCACGGATGTCTTCTTTTCAGAAATGCATGGGGTTCCCCATTTTCCTTGGTGGCTTGGACACCCTAGGCCCAGATCTGTAGGTTCCCTGCCCACATGAACAGAATGTGCTGTGCCGAAAGGCTTGGGGTTATCAGTGGGTTACCTTTTTCTTTTTGCACCCCAGGTAGGTGCACCCACAAATGTGCAGTACCGTTTTCATCGGGACATGTGTGGAGATACAGGAAGGTAGGCCATGTGTTGTTGGTGGGGTGTTTCGGTTCGGTGGGTGGCCAGTGCCAAATGTCTGAGAATTGTCTTTTATTTCCAGCCAATCTCAGAAACGTTTCCCTCTGTCTGCTCACCGAAGCACATCGCCATCAACAGATGTCACACCTTCCTGTGCTCCCACCGTTTTCCCGATGAAAACGGTATCCCACATGTATGGGTGCACCTACTGGGGGTGCTAAAGGAAAAGGGTAACCCACTGATAAAGCCTAGTCTTTCGGCACAGCACATTTTGTTCCTACAGATTTGGGCCTAGGTGTCGAAGCCAGAGGTCTGACTTGACCCCTAACAAAGTCAACATTGTGTTTTTCCCCCACCAAATATCACACTTTGCCGGGGATTGTGGCTAATAAAAACTGGGGCAATTTGCCCAAGGCAGACCTCTGCAGTTTCCCACGGGTGTCCTCTTTTCAGAAATGCATGGGGTTCCCTGTTTCCCTTGCTGGCTCCGACACCCTAGGCCCAAATCTGTAGGTTGCCCACATGAACAAAATATGGTGTGCCAAAAGGCTTGGGGTTACCCTTTTCCTTTTGCGCCCCGGTAGGGGCAGCCACACATGTGAGGTACTGTTTTCACCGGGACACTTGTGGGAATGCGGTAAGGTATGACATCTTTTGTTGGTGACATGTTTCGGTGAGTGGACATAGGGAAATGTCTCCGAAATTGGCTGGAAATAAAGATAATTCTCAGACATTTTGCTCTGGCCACCCACCGAAACACACCGCCAGCAGCACATGGCCTACCTTCCACCGTCCCCACACATGTCCCGATCAAAACGGTATCTCACATTTGTGGGTGCACCTACTGGGGGCACTGAAGGAAAAGTGTAACTTACTGGTAACCCCAAGCCTTTCGGCACAGCACATTTTGTTCATATGGGCAACCTATAGATTTGGGCCCAGGGTGTCGAAGCCAGCAAAGAAAACTGGGAACCCCATGCATTTCCGAAAAGAGGACACCCGTGGGAATCCACAGAGGTCTGCCTTGTGCAAATTGCACCAGTTTTTATTAGCCACAATCCCCGACAAATTGTCATATTTGGTGGGGAAAAAACACAATGTTGAATTCGTCTGGGGTTCTCGGTAATAAATTCTGGGCCGCTGCGTGCAAGTCAGACCTCTGTGCATTCCCACAGGTGTCCTCCTTCCGGAAATGCATGGGCTTCCATGTTTTTCTTGCTAGCTTCGACACCATAGGCCCAGATCTGTAGGTTGCCCACATGAACAAAATGTGCTGTGCCGAAAGGCTTGGGGTTACCAGTGGGTTACCCTTTTCCTTTTGCGCCCCGGTAGGTGCACCCACACATGTGAGGTACCGTTTTTGTCCGGTCACCTGTGGGAACGCGAGAAGGTATGACATCTGTTGTTGGCGACGTCTTTCGGTGAGTGGACACAGGGAAATGTCTCTGAAATTGGCTGGAAATGAAATAAATATATTTATCTGAAGGACACAGGAAACCCCACACTCTGGGTCAGGGTATTAGTACATTACTAATTACGGAAGAAAACCAGAGGATACAATTTTGGAGACAGAAGGAATCAAGACATTTAATTGAACCTGATCCATTATTTAAATATCAAATTTTAATTGAGAATTAATCATAGCACTCAATAATTTTACATCGCAGAAATGGAATTAAGAACACATAATTTCACATAGTTTCACATATAATCCATCTAATTCGTACACAGGTATCCAATAACCATTCATACATCCATCACAATAATACATGCAAGGTAAAACTTTATCCTAAAAAAGTCATAACAATTGATTTACTTATTGTCTTCATAAAAAAGAGAAAGAGAGATATAATAAATATATATGAAAAGCCACAACAACAGATAGTTCAAGTGGTCATCAGTTTAGGATGGGTCACATCGATGTCCAAAGTTGACCTCATCACTGGTTTCTCAACCGGTTTCGGCGTATTTAACTTTAATTGAGTTACGCCTTCATCAGGAGAATAACAATTCAACTCTAAAAAGACAGGGAGATATACATTTATGAGAGACCTCATCATAGAACCACTAGAGAAAACAAAGGGAAACCCCCAATTATCAACCAATTCATATTCATTAAAAGTGATTTAAAATCAAACACAACCTGCCCCCTACCTTGTGCCATAATTTCAAGGGGGGTACTTTGCATGCTATAAACAGTGCTACCATGATCATTGATGCCCCAAAGTGCAGAGAGAATCAACCCCTCGTGGCCATCAAGCGGACCCATTAAGTTAGTGAGAAGATGCAAATTCCCATGTATTAAACTTGCGTGATCTATTTATACAGGCAGTGTGCTATGCGAGCGCTTATAGGTCTAATTTTTAATAACTAACCTTCATGAATGAAGAGAGAGAAGGAGAGACGGCTGAAAATTCCTCATATGAAGAACAGGAGTACCAGCTATACCAATATGCGATGTCCCAACACGTCTGTACTGCGTAACCGTCAGCTGAAGATATGGGAATGGTTCATTCCTGCAGTGGCTGTTTTTCATGCAGGCAGCACCATTTCGGAGGAAAGGATCAATCCTCCAATATAAATTGTCATAGACTCAAGGGGTACACCCAGAGATTCACAACTCTCCCGTTCCCTATATAAATGAGAAAAAAGGTCAGAACTGTTGATAAGGTCGAGTTGGGGCGAAGCAAAAGTCACGCAAATCACAATAACAATTCGGGTAGAACTCCCGAAGCAAAGATAATCAATTGCCAGGGCTCACGTTACTAACGGGAGAGTGCTCGGCATTGGAAGGGTGTCAGCAGCCGGAGGCATATATAATTCAACAAAGTCAAAGACTCACTGTATGCAAGCCTAATAAATACCGGGTAGCTCGTGGCTGAAAAAATAAATAATGCTTTCTAGCAAGAAACAGGAAGAGTCTACTTACTATTCCGGGACGAGCCGTTAAAAATATGCTTGCTCGCAGGGTCTGTGTGGTCCGTAACCCGACGGCACCCCTCTGGCGACTTAAGAACTATTCCTACGGCTTCTTAAATACTATACTAGCAGTCACGTGACTGCAAGGGCCGCTCACGTGACTGTAGCTTGTCAATCAAGGTGAAAAACGGACTATGAATGGTATACCGGCCTGTTTTTCTCGTTCTCAGTGGCATCAGAGGGCTCGCGATGGACAGGATCTAAGGTGTTTCCCACGTCAACGTCTCAATGGTGGATCCCCTTTAGGAATATGAAAGACCTGGTTCTAGTGTGTTCAAACCATTAGTTAAAGTTTTTAGGTTAAAGATCCATAATTGTGCTTTGTAAGCCAGTTTTTTTGTCATTTGGGTTACGTTGGAGGCAATTACTTTTTCAATACAGAACCACTGCATTTGTTCCGCAGTATGGCCCATTTGAACAAAATGAATTACCAAAGGAGCATTTAGATTCCGAGTATTAATTTTTGAGCGATGCTCATTAATTCTGGTGCTTACTTCTCTCGTGTTTTTTCCAATATACATAATTTTGCAAGGACATAAAATTGCATAAATGACGTTTTTACTTTTACACGTTGTAAAGGTGCGTAAGTCCCAGGTTTTATTTTCCATTATGAAAGAAGTTGTTTTTTTTGAGAACTTGCAGGCAGTACTGACGTGCATGGATAATGCCCTATCACTGGGTTAAAGTTGGTGTCCCTGATCGCGGTTGGTTTAGCTGAGGTTCTACTTGCACGTGTCATTTTTTGTTTTAGATTTTTGCCTTTCTTGAAAGCAAATAAGGGTTTTGGCAAAATCATGCCGGATGCATTCAGGACCCGCCAATTTTTTAAAATGATGCCTTTAATGGTATTAATGTATTGGCAATAGGTCGAGACACAAACCAATTGTTCTTTTTTAATGTTCTCATTTTTAGGTAATAGTAGCAGATCTCGATTTGCATAGCGGGCTCTCTTTCTAGAGTGTTTGATTAGCTTTTTAGGGTAGCCTCATTCTAATAGACTATTTTCTAGGATGGTAGCATATTTGATAAAATTATCAATATCATAACAATTCCGGCGTAACCGTAGGAACATACCGAAAGGTAAGTTCCGTAGCAAGCTGGAGGGATGTTGACGCTCAAAACAGAGTGTGGTGTTCCTTTCTGTTGTCTTTCTGAATAATTCAGTTCGTAAGACACCTCTTTGTTCAAAGATAGATAAATCTAAGAAAGCAATCCTCGTAGTGGTGTACTCAAACGTGAAATGAATATCTGAATCAACTTTGTTGAGCCATTCCACAAATTGAATTAAAGACTGAGTATTGCCTTCCCATATTAAGAGTATGTCGTCAATGTATCGGCGGTATAACTTAATCTGTTGCCGGAACGGATTTGAGTTTGCCAGGATTTTTTCTTCCTCAAGAAGAGCCATAAAGATGATGGCTAGATTTGGGGCAAAAGTACAGCCCATAGCAGTCCCTTTAATTTGTAGAAAGAATTCTTCCTTGAATTTAAAAAAACTGTTGGTTAAAACTAACTTGGCAGCTTCACACAGAAAATTGGTGGGAACACTATGTGGATATGGTTGTCTATTGAGTATGATTTCTAAGCTCTGTATAGCTCTTTCTTGAGGTATGTTTGTATAAAGAGCCTCAATATCTAATGTGACCAATATTTGTGTGTCGGAATCAAAGTTCAGATTTTCTACCAAATTAATCACATCTCTGGAATCTAAGAGGAAAGTAGGTGTTGCCATGGCCAAGGGTTTGATGAAAAAATCGATGTACTTTGATAGTGGCTCGAGAATCGATCCGCATCCTGAAACAATTAGACGTCCCGGGGGATTTTGAATATCTTTATGCATCTTGGGCATGATATAGAACAGAGGAATGCGATCATCTGAGTGGTTGATGTATTCAATTTCTTTTACCGAAAGGAAACCTGCTTGGCTGGCTTCTTCCGTGAGTTGGAGTATTTTAAGTTTAATCAACTTCGATGGATCTTGTGCTATTTTGGTGTAATGACCTGGAATGTGAAGAAGTCTGAACACTTCTTGGTAATATTTATTGGCATCCCAGACTACTATCCCCCCTCCTTTGTCAGCAGCTTTTAAACTGATGACCACTTGAACTATCTGTTGTTGTGGCTTTTCATTTATATTTATTATATATCTCTTTCTCTCTCTTTTTTATGAAGACAATAAGTAAATCAATTGTTGTGACTTTTTTAGGATAAAGTTTTACCTTGCATGTATTATTGTGATGGATGTATGAATGGTTAATGGATGCCTGTGTACGAATGAGATGGATTATATGTGAAACTATGTGAAATGATGTGTTCTTAATTACTTTCCTGCGATGTAAAATTATTGAGTGCTATGATTAATTCTCGATTAAAATTTGATATTTAAATAATGGATCAGGTTCAATTAAATTTATTGATTCCTTCTGTCTCCAAAATTGTATCCTCTGGTTTTCTTCCGTAGTTGGAAATGAAATAAAGACAATTCTCAGAATTTCGCTCTGGCCACCCACCGAAACACACCCCCAACATCACATGGCCTACCTTCCCGCGTCCCCACATGTGTCCTGATAAAAACGGTACCTCGCATGTGTAGGTGCACCTACTGGGGCACAAAAGGAAAGGGTAACGCACTGGTAACCCCAAGCCTTTTGGCACAGCCCACTTTATTCATGTGGGCAACCTACAGATATGGGCCTACGGTGTCGAAGCCAACAAGGGAAACAGGGAACCCCATGCATTTCCAAAAAGAGGACACCTGTGGTAATCCACAGAGGTCTGCCTTGTGCAAATTGCCCCAGTTTTTATTAGCCGCAATCCCTGACAAAGTGTAATATTTGGCGGAGAAAAAATACAATGTTCACTTTGTCTGGGGTTCTGGGTAATAAATTCTGGGCCGCTTCGTGCCGTCAGACCTCTGTGCATTCCCACGGGGGTCTTCTTTTGGGAAATGCATGGAGTTCCCTGGTTTCCTTGCTGGCTTCGATATCCTAAGCCCAAATCTGTAGGTTGCTCACATGAACAAAGTGTGCTGTGCCGAAAGGATTGGTGTTACCAGTGGGTTACCCTTTTCCTTTTGCGCCCTGGTAGGTGCACCCACACATGCAAGGTACCGTTTTCGTCAGGACACCTGTGGGGATGGGGGAAGGTATAACATCTGTTGTTGGCGACGTGTTTCGGTGAGTGGACACAGGAAAATGTCTCTGAAATTGGCTGGAAATAAAGACAATTCTCAGACATTTTGCTCGGGCCACCCACCAAAACACGCTGCCAACATCACATGGCCTACCTTGCTGCGTCCCCACACGTGTCCCAATAAATTCGGTACCTCACATGTGTGGGTGCACCTACCGGGAGCACAAAAGGGAAGGGTAACCCACTGGTAACCCCAAGCCTTTCGGCACAGCGCATTTTGTTCATGTGGGCAACCTACAGATTTGGACCTAGGTTGTCGAAGCAAGCAAAGAAAACTGGGAACCCCATGCATTTCCAAAAAGAGGACCCCCGTGGTAATCCACAGCGGTCTTCCTTGCGCAAATTGCCCCAGTTTTTATTAGCCACAATCCCCGACAAAATGTAATATTGGGCAGAAAAAAAACACAATGTTTACTTTGTCTGGGGTTCTGGGTAATAAATTCTGGGCCGCTTTGCGCAAGTCAGACCTCTGTGCATTCCCACAGGTGTCCTCCTTCCGGAAATGCATGGGCTTCCATGTTTTTCTTGCTAGCTTCGACACCATAGGCCCAGATCTGTAGGTTGCCCACATTAACAAAATGTGCTGTGCCGAAAGGATTGGGGTTACCAGTGGGTTACCCTTTTCTTTTTGCGCCCCGGTAGGTGCACCCACACATGTGAGGTACCATTTTTGTCGGGACACCTGTGGGAACACGAGAAGGTATGACATCTGTTGTTGGCGACGTGTTTCTGTGAGTGGACACAGGGAAATGTCTCTGAAATTGGCTGGAAAAAAAGGCAATTCTCAGATATTTTCCTCTGGTTACCCACCGAAACACACCACCAACATCACATGGCCTACCTTCCCGCGTCCCCACACGTGTCCCGATGAAAATGGTACCTCACATGTGTGGGTGCATCTACCGAGGGCACAAAAGGAAAAGGGTAACCCACTGGTAACACCAAGCCTTTCGGCACAGCACACTTTGTTCATGTGAGCAACCTACAGATTTGGGCCTAGGGTGTCGAAGCCAGCAAGGAAAACAGGGAACCCCATGCATTTCCCAAAAGAGGACACCCGTGGGAATCCACAGAGGTCTGCCTTGCGCATATTGCCCCAATTTTCATTAGCCACAATCCCCGACAAAGTGTGATATTTGGTGAGGAAAAAACACAATGTTCACTTTGGGGTTCTGGGTAATAAATTATGGTTCTCTTCTCGCAAGTCAGACCTCTGTGCATTCCCACGGGTGTCATCTTTTGGAAAATCCATGGGTTTCCCTGTTTTCCTTGCTGGCTTTGACACCCTAGGCCCAAATCTGTATGTTGCCCACATGAACAAAATGTGCTGTGCCGAAAGGCTTGAGGTTACCAGTGGGTTACCCTTTTCCTTTTGTGCCCCGGTAGGTGTACCCAAACATGTGAGGTACAGTTTTTGTCGGGGCACCTGTGGAAATGGGGGAAGGTATGACATCTGTTGTTGACAATGTGTTTCGGTGAGTGGATAGAGGGAAATGTCTCTGAAATTGACTGGAAATAAAGACAATTCTCAGACATTTCGCTCTGGCCAGCCACCGGAACACACCGCCAACAACACATGGCCTATCTTCCCGCGTCCCCCCAGTGTTCCGATGAAAACGGTACCTCACATGTGTGGGTTCACCTACCGGGGGTGCAAAAGGAAAAAGGTAACCCACTAGTAACCCTAAGCCTTTCGGCACAGCACATTTTGTTCATGTGGACAACCTAAAGATTTTAGTCAGCAAGGAAAACAGGGAACCCCATGCATTTCCCAAAAGAGGACACCCGTGGGAATCCACTGAGGTCTGACTTATGCAAATCGGCCCAGAATTTATTACCCAGAACCCCTGGAAATACCCACATGGGAGAAGGGTGTCCAAGGCCAGGAATATTACTGCCGACTTTGCTGGAGCCCTGGCTGCCCTGCGTTACAGCTTCTCCCCACCATGGAGTCCCGGCAGTGTGCTAATACCTCCCCAAAGGGAAAAGCTGTAATGCAGCCCAGCCGCAACGCCAGGACATTTGGAGGTGATGTCCCTGGCCTTGGACATCCATGTACAATGTACATCCCCTAAGCACATCAGTAGCTCCAGTGAACCCCGGCAGGATCCCCATTCCTCCCCGGAGGTGACATCTGTACCGTAGCACAGCCAGAGGTGGAGCCTGGGTTTGCAGACGCACAACCCGCATGCGAGGGATCTGCTCCCAGGGAAACACCAATGTTCTGCTGGCATGGGGGGAAATTTGTGGCCTGCCCCTGCAATTGTGTCCCTGGGCTCAGGCATACCTTCCTAGGAGCAGATATCTGGACCCAGGCGGGGCTGCATGACTTGGCACACACTACCTTCCGGGTGGGGGCGGTCAACATCCCCACCCCAAATGGGTGGCGGGGGCACCTCATGCAGGCCTCCCTGGGCCTCCTACAAATGGCTGTGTGAGGTACACCCCCCCTCCATTTGGGGTGGGGGGACCCAAAAATTGTGGGACGGGCCCCCCAGTGGGTGGGGTAGTAAGGTTTGGGCACCCTGGGGCCATGTTGGCACACCAATGTGCCCCTCTACGCCAAGGTAAGTTTAGTAAACAAAGAAAATAATTCAAAATGGCAGGCTGCCCTTTAGCGGGGGCTCAGGGGCACCCTACACCGCCAGGTAATTTTATAATGTACTGGGGGTTGACCCTCTCCCCCACATCAAATGCAGTAGGGGGGCATCTCATTCAGCCCTCCCTGGGGGCAGATAAGAGGGAGTTTCTCAAGCAGCCCTCCCTGGGGTTGCATCCCCCTTCCTAAGAGCAGATAACTGCACCCAGGGAGGGCTGCATGACATGACTGAAGTCCATTTTTGGTGGCGGAGCAACCCCTTTCCATAAAAAAAAATCCCTGGTGGTCCAGTGGGGGGCACTCCCCCCAACACCAGCCATGATATCTATTTATTTGTATTTGTTTGCCCCCCACCCCTGGGGGCAGATGGTCACCCCTCCACCCCCAGGGGTCTCCATACATTTGGCCCCATGCTTTGGGGTCTCGGTGGGGGAGGGAGCCACTTACCTAGTAAGCAGCCCCTCTCCCCCCACTTTCAAAAGACATCCTGGTGTCTAGTGGCATTTCTGCCCCTGGATTGAGCGCCCTGCGCCTGATCCAGGAGAAGCGTTGCTTACAACAAGGGTGTCGTTGGAAAGGGGAGAATCTCCCCTTTCCAACAACACCTCCACTAAAAGAATCCCTGGTGTCTAGGGGTCCCCACCCCCTCCCCCTTCCCATGCTTCATTTTCTGTTTTTTTTGTTTTTTTGCCCTCCACCCCTGGGGGCAGATGGTCACCCATCCACCCCCAGGGGTCTCCATACATGTGGCCCCATGCTTTGGGGCCACAGGGCCAGGGGGGCGCTTACCTAGTAAGCTGCCCTCTCCTCCCCCCTCTGTAACAGATCCCTGGTGCCTAGTGGGCCTTGCTGCCCACAGATCAAGCACCCTGCGCCCAGTCCGAGAGCAGCAATGCTGTCACACAAGGTATCATTGGAAAGGGGAGAATCCTGAAAAAACTTGCTGGTAGTTAGGGTCCCTAAACCCCCTCCCTACTTCCCATTATGTATTTCTTTTGTTTTCATTTTTTTACGCCCCCACCCCTGGGGGCAGATGGTCACCTATCTGCCTCCAGGGATCTTTATATATGTGCCCCCATGCTTTGGGGCCTCGGGGGGGAGTGGGGCGCTTACCTAGTAAGCAGCCCCCCCTCCCCCGCACTGTAAAGACATCCTTGGTTTCTAGTGGGCATTGCTGCCCCCGGATCGAGCGCCCTGCTCCCGATCCGTGAGCAGCAATGCTGTCAAAAGGGTGTCGTTGGAAAAGGGAGTATCTTGCCTTTCCAACGACACCTCCCTCGATCTCCGGTTTGAAATACAGCTGGAGATCGAGGGGGAGAAATGTGGAGACTCACCTTGTGTTTTCACTGCAGCAGCCCAAAATGTCTGCTGCAGTGAAAATTATTTTCACTTTCACCTTGGCGTGCTTTACGCACGCCGACGTGAAACTGAATGTAATCCAGCTGCCTGGCAGTGAGGGGGGACCTGCCCCTCACATAGCCCTGGGGTTGAATTACAGTTTTGTGCCAAAAAGGACAAACTATCTTGTCCTTGGCACTTAAGGGGTTAATATCACAGGTGGCGCAGCACTGTTAATCATACACAAAGGTGCAACCTGAGCTATACTGATTCTGATTCGATTGCCTCTCCAGCAAAAGCCTGATCAACTGTTACAGCCTTAAAACTGATCAACCCCATAGCACACCTGCTTGAGGAAAGACTGAGGTGATTTGTATGTCTTATAAAATGCAAAACATCAATAAATGCATACATTAAAGAATGGCTCCTCTTGGTCATTCCCAATTTAGGGCCCGATTTATAGAAAACCTGCATTGATCCTGCAAAATACTCTGCGGTAACACTGGTTAAACTCTTAATAATGATTTTATTGATGTAGCATAGCCCTACAATTTGGCCCTGTAGTAAATAGATTATTAAGGGTTTAACCATTCTGTTAGACATTGCTTATGGCCCTGAGTAATTGGGAATTTAAGGTCTTTGGTGAATAATAAAGAGATCAAAAGCATGTTATGGTCCATCATAGCAGCCCTTGTAAGCAGGACCCTCAAGGGGGTGGTGAATGTTTTCAGTGGAGGGTACTACATTTTTTCTCAAATTAGCGCCAACGCCTGTGTGCAGCAAGGGGGAGGGAGGGTGGGTCGCTTCCTGAGAACCTTTCAAAATAATGTGCTGAAATGATGCATTTTGCTGCACAATTTGAAGAAAAATGGGATTAAAAGCCATACAATTTAGAATTGTTTCCGTATGGATACAACACAAATATCCACTACATTTCATGATTAATGGGCAGTAATACCTGGTGAATATTTTGAGTGTAGGTGCCTAAACAGTTCCTCAAAGTAACACGATCGACCAAGCGCCGAGAGGGAGCACAGAACAATTAAGTGTGGATATTTTCTTTAAATAATGTGCTGAAATCATGCATTTTGCTGCACAATTTGTCACATAAAAGAGGCAATAAGCCATACAATTACACTTGTTCAGATGAAAAAAATCAAATAGGAGTACGTTATATTATTTACATGGGGCTGCTATTACAACCTATCTATGCCACTTTAAATCACATGCATGAAGTGCTTCATGTATTTGATTTCAAAGGGCCCCAACTCGTACCATACATATGGAATGGCTGTTTCTGCAAATCCCTTGCAGCAATGATAAACACGCACAGACACACACACACACACACACACACACACACTCACTCCAGCCGCACTCAGATCCTAACGTAAGCACGCATGTATACATACATAAATATATGCACATCTTGACTCACTCGAGTACTGCACATACATACAATGCATTATATTCAAACACACAAATACATGCATTCAAACACACATTAGATATGTATACATTCAAATACACATATACATACCTCCCATGACCATTTGTTGCATGATGAGAATAATATGCTGTACCACGACACCATAAGCAGTTTAATTATTTTAGAAGATTGTGATGAAGAAATATGATGAAGGAGAAGGACATTGATCAAGGGAATGACTGTGGTGACAGCATATGATGAATGAGAATGACTGTAATGAAGGGGACAGCCTGTGATGAAGGACTGTGGAGAAGGAGAAGGACTGTGAAGAAGGGGATGGATGGTGATGAAGAACTGTGTTGAAGGAGAAGCACAATGATAAAGATTATGATGAAGAAGGGCTGTACAAAGGAGAATTACTGAGAAGAAGGAGGAGGACTTTGACAACGTAGTACTGTTGCAAAGAAGGGTAAAAACTGTATTAGTTAGAGTCCATTTTGTACCTAACGAATTAGGCCCCAGTAAGTATTGTTGCCTTTTCTTAGTTTGTGACTTTACTTTACCTCTCAGCAGCCTTAATCAAATGCCTGAATGAATGCGGCTCTATGTTTACTTCCTCTGCCTTAAGGGACCTTATAACTCCTAAAACAGGAGTACCCCAAAGTTAACTCACAGTGCCTAAATGAGGGCACTCTATCTCTGTCAGTCATTTAAATAGACTGGTGGTAGTCGGACGCAGAGTCTTTGGGTCTGCAATTGCCCCGTTTCTTTTTTGCTAAGCCTGCCTTCATTTGTGACTGTATCTTCAGTCCCCTTTCTATTGCCATCATCCAACAGCCAAACCAGCCTGCATCAGCTCAAAAGCTACTTTTTCCGCGGAGCGGGCCACGGAGTCAGACGCAAAGTCTTTGTGTCTGCAATTGCCCCATTTCGTTTTTGCTGGGCCTGCCTTCATTTGTGACTGTGTCTTCAGTCCCCTTTCTATTGCCATCATCCAACAGCCAACCCAGCCTGCATCAGCTCAAAAGCTACTCTTTCTGCGGAGCAGGCCACGGAGTCGGACGCAGAGTCTTTGGGTCTTCGGGCTCTGCGGGCCTCCTGCGGCCCACTGCGGTCCTCCCCGGCACCCCTCTGCAACACCCGCGATCTGGCATTGAATATGTGGAGTTGCAGAATTTTGACGCAGTTCACGGTATTGAGGTATCGAGGCACTACAACTAAGGGGACTGCTGAAGGTGGCTGACTGTGATTGACCCAAAGCAGAACTAAAGGTGAGCTGCTGTTTCCCCTCCGCGACCTCTGTTTTCCCTCCCTGACTTGCTGCCACTACGATAATCTTGGAACGTAAGAATCCTCAGCGCGAGCTACATCTGACGCGCAAGAGTATACTACACACTTACCTTTTACCTTTCCACGCCAGTATAGTATTAGTCCCTGTGCAACAAACGATCCTAAGTGTGGAGCACGACTGCCGCAGGAGATACTACAGAATCATTAACGCTCGACTTTGCCCGCCTGACTCTTTCCGATACCAGCAACTTTGGAACTAAATAGCTCACAGTGCGGAACATACTTGGCGTGCGAGAAACTGCAGTGTCCTTACCCTTCAATCTCACCCGCCAGTTCAATAGCTGCTTGTAAGCAATAAACATACTTTAGGGCGGTGTGCGACTGGCGAACGAGAGACTGTGGGGTTATTACCCTTTGATCTTGCTCGCCAGGATAACTCCAGCTCTAGTCAACCAAACCTTCAATGTGGAATAAGTCTGGCACACGAGAGACTGCAGGGAACCTACCCTTTGATCTCGACCGCCAGTACCTTACTCCCCATTCACTACGCCTAGGTTGCAGCTATTCAGATGTGGTTTTCAGGTGACTGTTAAAATGAGCATCCCGAGGCTGATTTCTAGTGCTCATGCAAACTATTATCAGGACGCCCATTCGCCTGCCCGGCGGCAAGAAGTCAGTGCAGAACTACTAGAAACTACCTGACAACATGACAGCTAAAACCCCAAAGACTCTTGATGGACCAAAGAAAAGACTATGCTGCAAGCTGGGGGGATCCTTGCCCGCTCCTACTGTGAATGAGCTGAAGCAGCTAACCCTAGAACAGACTTTAAATAAGAAACACAAAGGAGCACCATTCGATATAACGAAGATAGAGGAGACTGATCACCGTGAGCACCATGATGCAGTCCCCTTGTTACAAGTGCACACGAACCCTGTGACTAATCACCATCTGCAACAATGTAGAGTCTGTCATTGAGCTCTGGGAACAAGGAACATCAAACGACCCAGTGACAGAAGCTGCTACTCTCCCGGATATGATGAGTATTGCTGAACATGAGAAATGCAAACCTGGTCTGCACCTGGCAATTACAGCCAGCAACAATAAAAACAACAAAGAGAATACAAGTGAAGATGCCAAGAATCAGATGGCCATTGAAGAATCACCACACTCTAACGACCCTGGGAAGGGACAACTCCATCTGAGTTCACATCCATCCTGAGAACTACACGCGAGAATATTCCTGGACAAACATCTAGAACCACAAGAGCCACAAGACTCGCCAGCAGTAGGGGACACATATGCCATGATAGACCATACATCTCTAGGTAAAGAGAATTTAGCCATCTCTGACGTAGAGCCAACATGCCCAAAGCCCTAGGAACTCGAAGTAAAGCAACATCCACTAGAACGCTCCAATCAAGACTCACTAACAATGCTCCTAGCAATGCAAAACCCGCAGGCGTCTATGTCGAAGAAAGAACAAGCGAGACTTGCAACGCTAAAATGGCTTAACACCCATGCCATTACAGTCCAGAGTAAAGACCAAGGTAATTATCATTCATCAAGAGGGAACCCCAAAACTGCCAGATTATCACTTGATATCACCGAGATCGAATCCATAATGAACAGTGTGGAAAAACAAAAGGCAATATTCGGTGACATCTCACTGTCCAGACACACCGAATCAAACTTCACTCCAATGGCAACTCAGAATTTGCCATCTATGACCATAAATCAAAAAAGTAACTTGCAGGAATCTGCGTCTGACGCTATCCCTGCAAAGAAATAATAAGAAACACCAAAGGATCCAACATGAACTGAAGCTAAAATCTGAGAAGGGAAACCCTCCCAACTATTTTTCATATGACTTTGAAGAGTACTTCTATACACCCTCTGCACAACAAGGAAATCAGAAGGGAAAAAACGACAACCAAACTCCTCAGCATGAGAATTCAGTTCAAGATGAAACAAACCAACCAGGAATTCCAATGACAATGATGGACTCGCAAACTATGTTGATAGCAGTTGTATCACAATCCATGGTCCCCTTTCTCAAAGTACAAGAAGATACCAAAGATTCCATCCGCGACCAAGCAATGCTCTTGGCTTTAATCCAATCAAAACAGGTGTACATGGAGAATTTTGTGAATATACTTGAAAAAAGACTGGACTCCGAAGCATACCAATCATTGAGATGGCAACAGACACTATTTGAAATTGCACGAGGAGACAGAGAGGAGACAGACTAATAAATAATGTTATGGCCTGGATGCAAGCGACGCAGCAACAACAGAAACATCCAGAGGTTAGCTCTGGAATGATACCAGAGACCATAACTACATTTACCATGCCTGCAGCTACTAGAGATTTGCAATCTACAACAGGTGGTATTGACAACTTCTCCATACTGCAACCCACTATTGTACCCTTGAAGTCAAAAACCAAAGTACAAGCGGGAAGTGAGATCTTTCAAATATTTGTACCAAATATTTGTACCAAGCACCAAACCCGCGAACACACAAAATGGAAAAGCCACAAAAGAAAAAAAAAACCTATAGCAACTAAACAAACAGGCTCACAAGCCTTCTTACATACAATACAATAAATCAACCAGTGAAACACTCAACAAACCTAGTTACTGATTCCCATTTGCAAGGTGGAACAAAAGAACCAAGTACCTCACAAACGGTAAAGAAGGTTATAAGGCAGTTGGCTACAATCCCCAAACCCACTAACGAGAATGTTTTGGATACCATAGATGAGCTACTTAACCTCACAACGCATATAGACCAACATGAGGACATAGGAAGATATAATAACATCTTACTGACTGACACCAGTCTAGTAATTGTAGACGAATACACAGCAGTCACACACCAGAGCTTCGACCTTACATGTGAAGACATTTCAGATGACTCCCTGATAGATGAAAATACATCAACCATTGAGTACTTTTTCTGACAAAGAACCCGATGATGCTCTCCTGGAATCTATAGCAAATTGGGAATCTGACAAAGAGAATTCGAGAGACCAGAATCAAAGAGACCTTGCATCTGATGACTATCAAAAAGCAACACATCCACAAAGAGGTGATGCAAAGGAGAAGCTACTTACTGATGAACATATTTCCCTCCCTGATTTTATAAATCCCATACCTGACCGAACTCAGTATATCCTGCAAATAGAAAACCTAACTAGCAAGAACTACTAGAAACCACGAGACATGAAATGATATCTGTCTTCCCTAAGAAAGGGAAAGATGAAACACTACCCACAAGTTATAGGCCGATAAGTCTTATCAATACTGACAACAAAATCCTTGCAAACATTTTGGCATTAAGATTGGAAAATGTACTTCCATCAATAATTAATCGAAATCAATCGAGTTTTGTGAAAGGGAGGAAAACCTCGAGTAATATCAGGAATCTGTTACATTCAATTTGCAAAGCGAGTGAGCAGCAGGAGGATGCCGAGAAGGCTTTTGACAGAGTCAATTGGGATTTTCTTTTCTCAGTGCTTGATGGGATGGGATTTGGGGGAAAGTTTGTATCATGGATCAGATTGCTTTATAGTGTACCAACCACTGAGGGTCACACCAATGGAATACGATCCGATAGGTTTACACTTGAAAGAGGAACTAGACATAGCTGCCCTTTGTCACTCTTGTTGTTTGTTATTGCCTTGGAACCATTGGCAGCTACCATCAGGGAAGAAAGTGGGATAAAGGCTTTGTCATGCTGGGGACTAGAGCAGAAACTGTGTCTATATGCTGATGACATGCTTTTAGTCCTCAGAGACTTGCAACATTCGATACCGGCACTTATCGATATCTTGACAGACTTTCGTTTGTGCTCTGGTTACAAAATAAATTGGACAAAGTCTATGGTATTGCCACTGGTGCATTGTTGTGATAAATTTTTTTTAACGTATTTAGGATTCAGATATTTATATTTAGGGATTTGGTTGACATCCAAGCTGTCAGACATGATGAATGAAAACATGAAGATAGTATGTTGCAAATTGAGGGATGATTTGGAAATATGGAGTCTGTTGAATCTGTCACTTTGGGGTAAGGTGAATGCTTTGAAAACGGTTTCTACCCTGAAGGTTAACTATGTGCTGAGTATGCTCCCTCTGACAATAAGCTCAATTTATTGGAATGATATAGATAGATTACTTAAAGCTTTCTTGTGGGATAAGAAACCCCCTAGATTAAAGTTGTGGAAGTTGCAATTGCCACTCATGAGGGGTGGTTTAGGAATACCTAATTTCAGAGCCTATCATCTATCGTATATGTCTAACTATTTTCTTCCATTTTTGGAGGATTCAAATGACGATTGGGTTTTTGCAGAGACAAGTTACAATAGTCCTCTGTCACCAGGTGCTATCTTGACCACAAATTCATGGCAAAGTTGTGGAAAGGATCCATTGATGGCATGTTTGAGGAACTCATGGAAGAAACTGTGTGAAATGCTTGGTGTGGATGTGATGAGGGATCCAGGTGCGTCTATATGGATGAATCCATCTATTAAGATAGATGGCAGAGTGGTGTTCTGGGCTGATTGGTATCTAGGTGGTGTCGGTGCATAGCAGATTTATATAAAGATGGACGTTGGATGACAGCTAGAGAATTACAGCTGGATTGAAATATTGAGAATTTCAAAGTTTCTGATTATAGAAAACTCAGAAGCAAAATTGGAGATATTGATTTGGTGAAGAGACTTAATATGGAAATGTTTAAAAGGAAGGGATTGGGAGTGGAGGTTGGACTTGCCAGTCGTGTTTACAATATGATTGTGTCTGAATACAAGGGAAATGATTCATTAAGAGATGAGTGGAGTGAAAGAATCGGTTCAGATATTTTGGAAGAGTTATGGAAACAAATGTGTGGGAATGTCAGGTTATGCTCTTTGGGACTTACAGAAAGATATAGACAGATTAAGATCTTAAATCGGGTTTACTGGACACCCTAAAGAATGTGGAAGCCAGGTATGTTGGAGACTGCAGGTTGCTGGACATGTACACATGAAACAGGTACCCTGGAACACATGTTGTGGGATTGCAGGATGGTAGGAGTGTTTTGGAGGGAAATTGGTGCAGTTTGTGTAAGGGTGATTGACGGATTGCCAGCCTTGGACTTTAAAACAATGATATTGGGGAGTAATGAGGCCGTGGATAACCTTACTCAGTGTCAGAAAAAGTGGCTATTCAGAGGGGCTATGATTGGGAAGAAGATAATTTTAGGCAATTGGAAATGTGCTTTGAACCTGAAGATTGAGGCTTGGATCACGGACATGCATGCTTTGGCTGCTGTGGAGAAGGTGCTATATAAGAGCAAGGGGAAAAAAGATTGTTTGATAAAATTGGGGGGACATTTATGTTGCTGTACTAAATGGTCTGCTAACAAGATATGTTTCTAATGAGGCGGATGGGGGTTTGGTGGGGTGATTTGGGAGGTGGTTTCGGATCAGTTATGAGATGATATGTTAAAAGTTTCCTTCAATGAATAACTTTTGTATTGCTTATTTGATTGGTATGTTGTTTAATTTTATATATATATATTTGTAACATACCTATGCATTACTTTGTGTTTTGTTCGCTTGTAAATAAATAAAAAAAAAAAAGAATGAGCGGCTGATACTGAACAGAACCAACATCCTTCTATTACTGCAGGCAATACCCCACCTGAAAACAACTTCTTCCCAGGATACTCGATTAGACAGAGCATTACTGGAATTATGGGACAGCCTTGCGATGGAAAAAATACTCTCACAAACCAAAGTTCTACTGAACCTGGGATTCAACTGTAAACAAGCTGATCTACAGCTGAAACCTGAGACATCGACCAGGAGGGGAAAAAGACGCTAATCACGCACTAACTAGGATCTTTGAAGCTGAGCAACAAATGAATGTAAGGCACTATTGACACTATGCACCTCCTGCGCTGCAAGAGTTATCATCAGCTGCCACAGAAAACAACTCCCTCCAAGACGATGGGAATTACCCGTTCTACCATGAATATGACGAAGTCTCATTCGACACTACTCAAGACACATCAACTGTGTCCTAACCATCAATGAAAAACAAACCCTGCTGGTCCCAATGTACTTGGAATAAAAGAGGGAACAGCCAGCCCTGGACCTACAGGCAATCAACATAGTTTGCTTACAAAAAACCACTTTCTTGAACCCTGCTATAAAAGGAACACATGGTAGACCTGCAGTGGGTCTTTTGACTTTGATCAAAATCTCACCACAATGGTCTATCGTAAACAGTACAAATATTAACCGTTGGACACAAAACACCATAGACCAAATTCAACAAAACCACCAAATCACTGGTGTGAACAAAAGTGATCGACTGATATCCATTACAAATGTATACTGGAACCCTGCAACTCTGAACAATAATGCTTTTTTAGTATTGGATGAAACAATTGCAGAGTACCAGAATGCCAAATTTATTATATGTGGTGACCTAAATATCCACATAAACCAAGCTCGGCCAACGAATGGAGCATGCTGAGCTCTCTGCCCGCACAAAAAAATGGCAGAAAGAAATCTTCATACAAAGCCTCAGACAAGTGGACCAACCTAAAGATCACCTGAATGTAACTATACCAACGTGGGTATGTGGTAAATCAACAGCTATAATAGATTACATATATCTATCAGCAGAGTTAATGGAATCTATCACGAAAGATCAAGCAACCCAACGTCAAGAAGGGACCACCATCAGGTAATAGTCAAAGGTCTCGGTCTGGCTCAACCCAGCAAGTCAGGCCCATGCCCATAGATAGAAGTTACTGGTAAAAACCATAGATTGTGTATGACCTACGAACAAACAAGGGATCTGACAAACCGCATCCAACTACCAACAACAACAGATGCAGACAAGCTCAACTACAAAGCCTTCTTGATTCCCCTCCTAAACTCAAATAAGATTAATGAAATGAAGCCACACAACCACTACTATAACGCAGAATTGCACAAAAAAAGAGATACACACCTTAAAACCTGTGAATGGAATGTCACTCAGTGCACATAGGAAAAAACTAAAACAAGCTTATGTTAAAGGGAGAAAATCCTATCAAGCAACACTATTACAAAATGATGCAGAAGCCATCATGAAGGCATATAAGAACCACAATCCAAGAGTGCTGTGGAAACTTTTAAACAACAATGACAGTAACCAACACGCACTAATAGCAAACGTGACCCAACAGAATTGGATTGAGCACTTTGCGGCCATGTACAATGATCATTCTACAGGTACGATCAGCACAGAACAGGCTACGACTAAGACATGTAAAAATCTGCTACGACAAACAGGACCTGTCAGAGATCTTCCACAAACTGAACACCTCCGAGCCCCGGGACCGGATGGCCTCTCAATTGCAACCTTAATACAAAATGCTGAGCTCTGGATCTTCTTTGTGATGTAACTATTAGAGATGATAAATAAACTAAATCAAATTCCTCCATCGTAGCAAACAGCAACCATTGTCCCAATATACAAACAGGGCTCACGGGATAACCCACAGAACTTCAGACATATTGCATTATTGGATCCACTAGGCAAAAGTTTTCGCTGTGATACTTCTCAAAAAACTCAAGGAGTGGGGCACGGAAACCAATCGATTTTCTGTGCGACAAATGGGTTTTATGCCTAATGTTGGAACTAATGTAATAATGAACTTGATTAAGCATGAAGCTATAGAAAAGAAAACATCGATCTATGCAGCATTTATAGATCTACATATGGCGTTTGACTCCATATCAAGAACAAGGTTGTGGAAGAAGCTAGCAGCACGGAAATGCCCGCCTGAGATCCTAGAACCAATTAAGCTGTTATACTCCAACACCTCAATTGTGGTGAGGCTATCAAAGAATAGCATAACAACTCCTTTGATAAAGACATCAACAGTCCTAAAACAGGGATGCCCTTTGGCAGCTACCTTGTACAACTTGTATACAGCAGACTCCGAAGAAATCCTAAACAACCCGGCTCAAAATCACGCAATTTGCGGTACTGTTATTAGCGCCTTCCCCATTCCCATTGAGCCCTCTGGGGCCTCAATGGGAATGGGGAATGGCTTTTTCAATGGGGACTTACTGGTCCAGCAAAGGTCGGACTACACCGGTAAGTCCCCATTGAATGAGACTGGTGCCGGACACGTTATTGGTGGCAGTCATGGCACAAATAGTGCCATGACTACCACAAATCTCGTAATGAGGCCCATTGTCATCAATAGTTACATGGAAGCAATTAGACCTATTGTGAAAATTGCTGATGGAAGAGAAAATACCAGTAATTGAAATTTTGAAATGTAATCCCAACGCCATGAATAATGCAGTTCTGCGGACTTGGAAGTAACATCTACTCCGACAGCTAGAGAACGAAGATATATCAGTCGAAATGCTTATGAACAGACCACAGCATGCAGAAATCAAACTGGCAGGACTTGTAATGCCAAATCCCTGTATGGCAGAAATCTACATTGCCAATCTGACATATGATCATTAAATGAGATCCCAAAGTACATGGAAAAATGTCCTGATTATAAGGTGCATGCAATTTATATGGCAATCCGACTTAATAATCTACCAACAAGAGAAAATTAGCAATGACTCAGCAAATTCCCAAAACAGATCGATCTTGCCGATTCTGCAAAAATAATGAAGTCCCAGAAACAATACACCACTTACTAATGATATGTCCAGAACTGATGCAAAAAGGCTGATCTTTGGCAAATATTTCAAAATATCAGCTCAACAGATGAACAAGGAAGCTCGATGGTCATTAATAATGAATGGACGAGAAAACAAATTATATTGGGACTAGAGAATAGATCATTGATGAATTACAAAGGAAGTCTTTGATGACTATCTACCTCATGTGTTTTCTCAGACTCAAACCAGGACATTTTTAATTTTTGTTCTCTGTCTGTTTTGTCTGTTTTATTTTGGTTGTTCAATCCTGCTTCTTTTCTTCACTTTCCTTTTCTATGTCATAGTTTAAACAATCAAAATTGTAATATCTATAAATGATAAGTTTGTAACAAACTATATCATTTTAAATAAAAAATAAAAAAATATAGGCTGGTGGTAGCTTTGCTTGTCTGTGTAATGTGGTTTCACAGTGGAATCCATTCCACCTGTTTGGCTCCTTTTTGTCCACCCATCTGTTTGACAAAATGGAGGATGTCATTGTCTCAAAGAACAAAATAGTCACGTGGCTATCCCTTGTCCCTCGTAATGTGCGAGAGAGGATATGGCCATCTTTGTCCACTGGATGCATGTATCCCTACACTTGCTACTGTCGTGAGCCTCAAATCAGTTCTGACTGGCGTTTGTAGATGCCTGCCTGAGTTAGTGGGAGTGTAAACACTAAACGCCTATATGGGGGTACTAATGAAAAGTTATAAAAGTCCACTCCTATCCAATCAAACACACCCTGCTTCCGCTTGCCATAGCTCAGTACTGACTAATCTTTACACAAATAAAGATATTTAAAATAAAAGTAAATTATACAAACATAGTCCGGTGCATGGTACTATATTACAAACTTTCATGAAAAACAACCTATTCTCTGGGGGTTAGTGAGTGAGGCAGTATTTGTACTCACACCCAGTTTTCAAATTTCAGACTGTACTAGAATTCAAACAGATTATATTCATCTGCGGTCTATCACCGATCAGTATTTGCAATCACGAAACAAACTGTTGATATGTTGTTTTGTGATATTTGTTCACCAGTTACAATTTTTCCACTGTGATCACACTAGGGCTCTTTTCACCAAAAGTGTGGGCCTGCACATTTCAAATGACAAAAAAATGTCATCACATACAATGTTCCAAAAGAAACTTGTCGACACATCTGTGTTTTGGGCCGAAAGTCTTTTCAGACTCTCCTGCTAGTTGCAAGAGAGCCTCCTTTGCTTTTGTCATGCCTTCATCAGGTCTTCCCAAACTAATTCAACCCCTTCTTCATTAGTTGACAACTGTGTGTTTTCAATTTAAAACAAAGGCCCTTTTGCTTCACAGTTAGAAATGCCTCCAATCAAGCACTAACTCAGCACTAACTAAGTATTCATTAGTGACTATACTTCGCAATTTTACATAATCGCAACAGTGATCCCGTAGGAGTGTCACTTACTAGGAAGCTCTAAGTGGCACCAAATCAGGAGTTAATCCAATTTACTATGATTTTACTTGGGAATCATATTCTTCAAATTGCTTCTGTCACAGTTTTAGGGAGGTTCTGCATACTAAACACCCTGTATTTAAAAAAAGACATTTTTGATAGCATCCTTTGCTTACATACACGTATCTGTCTAATATGTGCACCCAACTTGTACAATTATGGTGAGACTTACTCGGTGTCTAATACACCACAAATTCATACTCTCCTCTCTCTCTGAGTATGCCCCAAAGTGTGTAAGCCTCACTGCATTTGGAGTTCTTTTCTACTCCTATGCAGATGATACGCAGCTTATATTTCTCCTCGGCTCCCCGCAGACTGCTCCTCCTGAAAGGCTACGAGACTGTCTTGAGAAAGTGGGAATTTTGATGACTACCAATGGGCTGCAATTAAATGGCAGTAAGACAGAGGTACTGGTTGTGGGCCCCCAGGAGAGAGATCATTTTAGGACTTCTCGCTAAGAGCCTTGGAGTCAAGCTTCTACCTAATCGGTCCCAAGCAGTCCAGATCTCTGCCATATGCAGTGCTGGGTTTGGAAGATTGAAGGCTCTAAGGAAAATTATTCCCCTGATCCCTGCTGAAAATCGGATAACTCTGGTGACATCTACTGTAATTAGTTTGTTGGATTATTGTAATGGCATCTATCTGGGCCAACCCAAATACCAGATCCAGCGGATACAAAGTGATGCAGAACGCTGCGGTTCTTCTGGCGCTTGGGGCACCCTGTTTGACTCCCTCTTTGCCTCTGTTACGTTGCTTGCACTGGCTTCCTTTGGCGGCCCGCATAGAGTTTAAGACTCTCTGTGTAGTCCACCGAGCCTTTCATAATGTAGGCCCACATTTCCTGAAAAATAAATTGCAAACATACTGCCCAACAAGACATTTGCGCTCCGACTCTCATCAGCTCCTCAGGATTCCTAAATTCTGTCAGAAAAGTCTAGGTGGTCACTCCGTCTCTGTGTTGGCACCCAGTTTGTGGAATGCCCTCCCTGTTGATTTAAGAACTTTGTCATACTATTCTTTTTTTTCGGAGAGTCTTGAAGAGACATCTGTTTAATCGTTTCCTTCCTTCTTGCTAATCCACTGGCATCTAGTACTTTCAGCCTCCCCCACCCGCTCCTGTCTAGGAACCAGACGCCCTGTTTGGGCCTTAGTTGTGCTTTATTCGTTTTAAAAATAAATATAATATAGATGTCTCAAAACGAAACTCTCCCGTTGCGCAGATAAACATAGCTCTCAACCTTTTTCGATGCAAAGGCGGGTGAAATCACCCAATTTTGTGTTTGGCGGGTGAGAGGCCCATTGAAATGAATGGGCGTGCACGAGGTTTGGCGGGTGACTCACCTGTTTACAAGGCGGGTGACACCCGCCAAAAGCGGGTGAGTTGAGAGCTATGGATAAATTCTGCTTGCTCTGCCCTGTGTGTAGAAATATACATGGAACATTGGGCTTCCGTAACAACCCGAACCCCAGTACTAACAATGCTTTGAATGCTCTCTGTTTGTCTCATTTTACGCTCTCTCACCTTCAGTATTACGGTGCTAGAATGGCATGGAAACCAGAGTACTGTCGCTTTGTGTGAACCTATGGCTCACCATGGAAACTCTGTTCGCCACTCTTTGTCCCGCCTTTGAGGCACTTGTGTATGGGCGCGTTATAAATGCCATATCATATCATATCATATCACCCGGTTGAGATCACATTGCCTATGTACCGTAGGCTCAGTCTGGTGTGCCCACAACCTCCCAGCTGTGTCAATATCTGTCAGCCATCTTGGGAGTCTCATCTAGCTTCATCAACATTATTTGAATTATGGAAACCACAATGTTTCTGAACTCATTGATGGAAAAAGTGCATGAAAACTAGTGTGCATAAAGTACCATATCTAACAGCAGCTGTTCACCTTTCCAACCTGATCGTGCTCATGCTGTGATCACGGATTGGTGTCCTGGCGTATATACTGTTAGTGTATATATGTGTGCATGTGTGTGTTAGCATCCTTTCGGCTGTGTAATTGTCTATCAGCCATCTAAGGAGTCCTATCTGGCTTCATCAACATAATTTGGAAAGATGCATCTGCAGTGTTTCTTTAGTCTTGGATGAGAAAAGTATGGAAAGGGAATTCACAAGTACGTGTGTATGTTGAAAAAATGCCTTTACAACATGATATACCTCACATAAGCTAGTCACTTATCCCAATAGCTCGTGTTGAGAATAGGGTTGGTGTCCTGACTTTTGAACTGTAGTCCCAGCACTGCTGCATCATCTATGTGTATATCTACAGGAACAAGCTGCTGTGAGTCAAGGGGCCTCATTACGAGGAGGGCGGTAAGGGGTTAACGACGCCGGTGAAGGTGCCGGAGCCATTAACACCTTACCGCCCCATTACGAGGTCCGCTTGTGGGACCCGCTCAGGACGCCTGGTTTTACCAGACGACCTTAGCAGGTCCTGCGAGCGGCCCAGCATGCTAACAACGGGCCCGTCATCAAAATCCCCAATTCATCGCAAATGTCTGCGCTAACCCTGGACCAGTTTACAGGGCTGTCAAACAGCAAACGCCAAGCGGGGTCCGTGTATTACTGGGATGCGTGGGAAGTTTCACACGCGATTGGCCCTGTGCGAGCGGGGTACGTGTATAACTGGGGAGCGCGGGAAGTTTCACACATGATTTCAGCAGGGTACGTGTATTACTGGGGTGCGCGGGAAGTTTCACACGTGATTTCAGCAGGGTACGTGTATTACTGTGGTGCGCGGGAAGTTTTACACACGATTGGCCCTGTGCGAGCGGGGTACGTGTATTACTGGGGTACGCGGGAAGTTTCACACGCGATTTGCCCTTGTGCGAGCGGGGTACGTGTATTACTGGGGCGCGCGGGAAGTTTCAAACGCGATTGGCCCTGTGCGAGCGGGGCACGTGTATTACTGGGGTGCGCGGGAAGTCTCACACGCGATTGGCCCTGTGCGAGTGGGGTACGTGTATTACTAGGGTGCGCGGGAAGTTTCACACGCGATTTCAGCAGGGTACGTGTATTACTGGGGTGCGTGGGAAGTTTCACACGCGATTGGCCCTGTGCGAGCGGGGTACGTGTATTACTGGGGTGCGCAGGAAGTTTCACACGCGAATTCAGCAGGGTACATGTATTTCAGGGGTGCGCAGGAAGTTTCACACGCAATTCCATCAGGGCACGTGTATTTCAGGGGTGCGCGTGAAGTTTTATACGTGAATTCTGCAGGGTACGTGTCTTTCAGGGGTGTGCGGGAAGTTCCACACGCGATTGTCCTGGGTACGTGTATTAAAGGGGTGCACAGGAAGTATCACATGCAAATTCAGCAGGGTACATGTATTTCAGGGGTGCGCGGGATGTTTTACACGCGATTCCATCAGGGCACGTGTATTTCAGGGGTGCGCATGAAGTTTTACACACAAATTCAGCAGGGTACGTGTCTTTCAGGGGTGTGCGGGAAGTTCCACACGCGATTGTCCTGGGTATATGTGTTCCAGGGGTGCGCGGGAAGTCTCACACGTGAATTCAGCAGGGTACGTGTATTTCAGGGGTGCGCGGGGAGTACTACACGTGATTTGGCCGTGTGGGTCCTCCCAGGTGTTCCCTCTACACCCTCCACGGCCCCTGCAGGCAGCCCACACCACAGGGGACTATCCTGCACCCCTGCTCATGTCCCGCAGGCAACCCATCCACCATGGGCATGCCCCCAGCCAAGCCACATGTCACCTTGCACTACTGATCAACACTGCATGTCTCCCAGCAACCCCACCCTCCACCACTGTGGGGCACCTGCCAGCAGGCCCCCACTCATGTCCAACTCATGTCCCCCTGCACCCCCACCCCCCAGCATCCAGGGGCACCCTCCACCAGGCCCCCACTGACGTCCAACTCATGTCCCCCTGCACCCCCACCCCCCAGCATCCAGGGGCACACTCCACCAGGCCCCCACTCATGTCCAACTCAAGTCCCCCTGCACCCCCACACCCCAGCAGTCAGGGGCACCGTCCACCAGGCCCCCACTCATGTCTCCCAGCAACCCCACCCCCCAGCAGTGCAGGGCACACTCCACCATACCCCACACATGTCTCTCAGCACCCCCACACCCCAGCATCCAGGGGCACCCTCCACCAGGCCCCCACACATGTCTCCCAGCACCCCCACCCCCCAGCAGTGCAGGGCACCCTCCACTATGCCCCCACACATGTCTCCCAGCACCCCCACCCCCCAGCACAGTGGGGCACCTGCCAGAAGGCCCCCACTCATGTCCAACTCATGTCCCCCTGCACCCCCACCCCCCAGCATTCAGGGGCACCCTCCACCAGGCCCCCACACACGTCTCCCTGCACCCCCACCCCCCAGCATCCAGGGGCACCCTCCACCAGGCCCCACTCACACCCAACTCATGTCCCCCTGCACCCCCACCCCCCAGCAGTGCAGGGCACCCTCCACCATGCCCCCAGACATGTCTCCTAGCACCCCCACCATCCATGGGCACACTCCACCAGGCCCCCACACATGTCTCCCTGCACCCCCACCCCCCAGCATCCAGGGGCACCGTTCACCAGGCCCCCACTCATGTCCCCCTGCACCCCCACCCCCCAGCAGTCAGGGGTACCCTCCACCAGGCCCCCACACATGTCTCCCAGCACCCCCACCCCCCAGCACAGTGGGGCACCAGCCAGAAGGCCCACACTCATGTCCAACTCATGTCCCCCTGCACCCCCACCCCCAGCATTCAGGGGCACCCTCCACCAGGCCCCCATACATGTCTCCCTGCACCCCCACCCCCCAGCATCCAGGGGCACCCTCCACCAGGCCCCCACTCACGTCCAACTCATGTCCCCCTGCACCCCCACCCCCCAGCACTGTGGGACACCCTCTACCATGCCCCCACACATGTCTCCCAGCACCCCCACCCCCCAGCAACCAGTGGCACCGTCCACCAGGCCCCTACTCATGTCCCCCTGCACCCCCACCCCCCAGCAGTCAGGGGCACCCTCCACCAGGCCCCCACTCATGTCCAACTCATGTCTCCCAGCACCCCCACCCCCCAGCAGTGCAGGGCACCCTCCACCATGCCCCCACACATGTCTCCCAGCACCCCCACCCCCCAGCATCCAGGGGCACACTCCACCAGGCCCCCACACATGTCTCCCAGCACCCCCACCCCCCAGCAGTGCAGGGCACCTCCACCAGGCCCCCACACATGTCTCCCAGCACCCCCACCCCCCAGCATCCAGGAGCACCGTCCACCAGGCCCCCACTCATGTCCCCCTGCACCCCCACCCCCCAGCAGTCAGAGGCACCCTCCACCAGGCCCCCACTCATGTCTCCCAGCACCCCCACCCCCCAGCAGTGCAGGGCACCCTCCCCATGCCCCCACACATGTCTCCCAGCACTCCCATCCCCCAGCATCCAGGGGCACCCTCAACCAGGCCCCGACTCATGTGCCCCAGCCAACACATCATCACAATCTAGATCCCTGGCCCTTATGGGCTGCCTCCACATGCCAAACACCCACACAAGTATTGCATCCACCTACTTAGAAATGGCAATTACATGATACAACCCCAATGGAAAGTATGTAAATGAACACATGTCTCTCACACACACGCAATGGGTGTCAGTGAATGTCCTGATATGCATGAAACCAATGAGATGATACTACACATTGAAATCATAATCCAAAGGAAAGGTGTCCAAAGTCACAGATCAAAAAAAGTAAATCCAATGGAAAATCCAAACCGTAAACCATTGCTCCATGGGTAAATTCCAAATAAAAAAATAAAATCGAATACTCAACTATATACAGATAAACAATCCAGGGTCCATGATCCCAACAGAAGAAATGAAAACGATCTAATAATACTACCTAATAAAAAAACTATATACAAAAATGCGGTCCATTGTCCAAAAGGTCCAAAAAAAAATAAAAAGCAAAGGAAACCTAACAATAACTACATAACTATTTACAAGGGCAGCGGGCTAGTCCGACGGCTCACTGGTTGATGTCATGGGCCAGGGCATCATCGAACTCCTGTTCAATGGCTTGGAGGCGGGCATGTTCCCTGGCCCCGAGGTCTTGCAGGGATAATGCAGTGTCCAGCTCCAACTCCCTGCGAATACCCTCGAGGCACTCAGCCCGCCTCAGTGCCCTCCGCATGGAGTTCTCCGCCCTGACCATTGTGAGCCGTTCCTCCTCTGCCCGCTGCCGCTCCGCACCTATCTGCTGGCCCAACCGCTCCCACACGGAAGACACTCCCATTCCAGGGTTCTCCTGCCCTCCGGCTGATGCCTGCACCCCTGATGTTTATGGCCCCGAGCCATGATGCCTCCCACGTCGAGCCTGCCGCTGCCTCCAACGCAACTGCCTGTGCCAGCACAACGGCATCCAGGCTGATGGAATCCACCGACGCCGTTGTGTGCGTGCCCTGCCCGATAATGCCGTCACATCCTCCATCTGCTGGGGTCCAGTTGCTGGTGTGTCCACCCCTGCTGGACCTCCGACTCTCGACTGTGGCAGGGATGGGATCCCCACCGAGTTGGCTGCGTTGGTCGGGGCAGGTCCACAGGGGGCCCTGGTGGCATCTGGGCCAGAAGACGGCATGGAGAATGACTGGCGCATAGCCTCCACAGAGGAGGAGAGGGTCGCCAGAGTGCCCGACACATGTACGAAACTCCCGACCATGGCCACTCCCAACTGGGCCACGTTGGCACGGTGCTCTTCGTGATGACATGCGTGCTCCCCCCGGGAAGCACGCACCCCATCACGAATGACACCCGTGCGCAACGCGACACCAATCAGGACCTTCTCCATACGGCCAGGGGTCCCCTCGTCCGCAGGTGGAGGGGAGTCAGATGACATGGACATCCCCCTACCTGCGGACGGGCCTGGGATGGGGCATCTCTGGTGGTGCAGTCACAGTGTCAGGGACAGTGACATGCAGAGGCACCTCCACGGCGACCTGTGCTGCCTCCTGCCCCTGGCCCTGGACTGCACCACTTGCACCAGCAGGGATGCCCCCACCAGGCCCATGTGCAGCTCAGTAGCGGCCTCCTCCTCCTCTGTGGAAACCACCAACCTGGATGGCTCCACCCCGTCTTCCGCCGTTGCAAGCCCCTGTGGGGGCTCACCCACCCCTTCCGCTGCAGCCGTGGGGGCATCCCCGCCGCTTTGCTCCACAGCGTTGTCTCCGCCCTCTTCTTCACTTTGCGCTGTGTAGCGGGAGACATAGAACACAAGCATCAGGGTACTGTACAATGGTCCCCTAGACAGGAAGCAATAGCAGATGAGTGGCACTGTCAAAGATCCCTTCCATCATGTCCCTCCACAACACATGGGTCAGTGCAGGCAAAACACATGCAGTAACATGCATGGCGCATGCTATGGACATTAGCAAACATGTCCAAGGGACTCTTGAAACATACAATGTTGTTTATGAACTCACATGCATCATGGGTCATGCCTATCAGATGCACACATTTCACCGTACTTTCATCCATCTGGACTCGTACACCCCAGACACAGTGGATGCAAGGATAACTAGGCTGCATCAGTGATTCTGAACATTGTCACAGACATGTGTCATGCATCCATGGCATTCACAAGTCACAGACATGCAGGTCAGACACACAGACATGGACACCATACATGCACATGGCATCAGCACCCATACCTCACCCCCACCCATGTCCAGGAACAGAGACTGGCATGCTCTCATGTGTCCATTCCGCATAGGGATCCCCGTGTTGCATTTAAACACATACACCAACCATGTGCTTCACACATTACTGTTCTCAAATGCATGACCGTGATGTCCCTGCACACACACAAACACGCGTACATGGCCTATGTCACACATACAGGCAAGTATCAGACAACCAGCCCACTGCAACATGCCCTGTCTCACACAGCAATGCTTGGCCACTTACCGCTCGACTCCAGACGGGTCTGCCTCTCAAGGACCTGGAAGTGGAGCGCTGGGGATATGCGTTCCAGGACCCTCATCTGATCTTCTGACAAGTGGCCCCGGCGCCCCTTAGCATCTGCTGCCTTCAAGAGGCGCTGGGCCTTGTTGAGGGTCCTGGACCTGAAGTCCTCCCAGCGCTTCTTGACATGATGGAATAGTCGGACTGCCACCCCCTCCGGGTTGATGGCAGTCACGATGTCCGTCCAGATCCGAGTCTGTCCTTCCTTGTCGGCCCGTGATGATCCGAAGAGGGCATCATAATGCCCCAGGACAAGCTCCACCAGGACACAAACTTCCTTCTGACTGAAGCTGGTGGCCCTCTGCCCCTCTGGCTGGGGGTCGCCAGTGGTGTCGGATGGTGTTTGCCCCGACAATGCGACCTCCGAGGCAGTTGTGGGTGGGCAACTGGGTCCTGGGGCTGGGCTGTGGAGCGATGGTATCCCAGTTGGGAGTCTTCTGTTCCAGCAGGGGTGGACACAGCAACTGGACCCCTGAAGATGGCTGATGTGCAGGCACCAAATGGCAGGGCACGGTGGCATCAGACAGGCAGGCAGGCAGCAGCAGGTGGTTCGTGGGAGGCTGCTCCGGGCTCTGGGGGGCAGTAATCCGGCCTTTTTGGCAGGAGCGCGGTCTTCCGTGTGCTTACGCGTGGCCAGCTTGATACGGAGTGATTTGGCACGTGAAAATTCTGCACGTCAGCGGGTAATTAGAGGAAAGGCCCTTAGCGCATAAGCGCGTCAGCACACATACGCGATTCCATTGGACCAAAGGCCCTTAGCGCGTAAGGGCGTCTGTGACGTATCGCGCACGGGCGTTGCCCTGGCAGGGCTTGAAGATCCCACGTGGATTTCCATTGCTCAGTACGTGCCTTTCGTGGGGTGTGGTGCGTGTGTTATGCAGGCGTTGGGGTTCATACGCCATTACTTCACAGCGGGTGGGTGTTGGCTACGCGTTCTTCTACAGCAAGGCAGATGGTGAGTGGTACCCTGCTCCCCTGAGCCCCTGAAATACACGTACCACGCTCCCCCATGCCCGATCGCGTGTTAAACTTCCCGAGCACCCACGAAATACACGCACACGCTATTATTCACACAGCGGGTGTCCGTGGAAAGTTTCACACGCGAATTCAGCAGGGTACGTGTATTTCAGGGGTGAGCAGGAAGTTCCACACGCGATTGTCCTGGGTACGTGTATTACAGGGGTGCGCAGGAAGTATCACACGCAAATTCAGCAGGGTACGTGTATTTCAGGGGTGCGCGGGAAGTTTCACACACGATTCCATCAGGGCATGTGTATTTCAGGGGTGCGCGTGAAGTTTCACATGCAAATTCAGCAGGGTACGTGTCTTTCAGGGGTGCGCGGGAAGTTCCACACGCGATTGTCCTGGGTACATGTATTACAGGGGTGCGCGGGAAGTACCACACGCAAATTCAGCAGGGTACATGTATTTCAGGGGTGCGCGGCAAGTTTCACACGCGATTCCATCAGGGCACGTGTATTTCAGGGGTGCGCGTGAAGTTTCACACGCGAATTCAGCAGGGTACGTGTCTTTCAGGGG
This sequence comes from Ambystoma mexicanum, assembly GCF_040938575.1. Taxonomy (NCBI): domain Eukaryota; kingdom Metazoa; phylum Chordata; class Amphibia; order Caudata; family Ambystomatidae; genus Ambystoma; species Ambystoma mexicanum. The sequence goes on from NC_090924.1 coordinate 1,048,870,249, forward strand.
TGCGCAGGAAGTTCCACACGCGATTGCCCTGGGTACGTGTGTTCCAGGGGTGTGCGGGAAGTCTCACATGCAAATTCAGCAGGGTACGTGTATTTCAGGGGTGCGCGGGGAGTACTACACGTGATTTGGCCATGTGGGCCCTCCCAGGTGTTCCCTCTACACCCTCCACGGCTGCTGCAGGCAGCCCACACCACAGGGGACTACCCTGCACCCCTGCTCATGTCCCGCAGGCAGCCCATCCACCATGGGCATGCCCCCCAGCCAAGCCACATGTCACCCTGCACTACTGATCAACAACGCATGTCTCCCAGCACCCCCACACCCCAGCACTGTGGGACACCTGCCAGCAGGCTCCCACTCATGTCCTCCTGCACCACCCCGACCCCCCAGCATCCAGGGGCACCCTCCACCATGCCCCCACTCATGTCTCCCAGCACCCCCACCCCCCAGCACTGTGGGGCACCCTCCACCAGGCCCCCACTCATGTCTCCCAGCACCCCCACCCCCCAGCACTGTGGAGCAGCCTCCACCAGTCCCCCACTCATGTCTCCCAGCACCCACACCCCCTAGCACTGTGGGACACCTGCCAGCAGGCCCCCACTCATGTCCCCCTGCACCCCCACACCCCAGCAGTGCAGGGCACCTGCCAGCCGGCCCCCATACATGTCCCCCCAACACCTCATGATGATCCATAATCATGGCCCCCATGCCCACTCAATACACTGCCTACGCCACCCCAGTCCGAACACACCACCAGGTATTTGTATTTGTATTTGTATTTGTTTATTTATATTGCGCAGCCTGCCCAAGGGCATCAGGGCGCATGTTTGGAAGGGTTACAATGAGGAGTTACAGAGAGACAGTTACAGGAAGGCAGTTACATATTACAAAATATAAATATACATAAGGCAAAGAAATATACATATATTTACAAGGTTGTTAGTCGACCCAATATATACAGAGGTGATAGGATTGGTACAGCGTGCAGTGAGTGTTTACAAAAAGGAGGCTGAAGCTTCGTCTAGCTCATAAAGCCATTGTTTTGCTCTATTTTTGAAGGATTGAAGGGAGGGGACATTCCTGAGATCATTGGGAAGTGAGTTCCAGAGCTTGGCTGCCAGGACTGGGAAGCTTGAGCCACTGGCAGTCTGGAGCTTGAAGCTAGGAATGATGAGTGTATTAGCTTGTGCAGATTTTAGGGGTCTGTGGGCTGTGTGTTGTGTGAAGCGCTCTGACAGGTAGGCTGGTGCAGCGTTGTTCTGTGCTTTGTAACTAAGAACCAGAGTTTTGAGGGCAATGCGCCGTGAGATGGTGAGTCATCGTAAGTTGCGTCTAGTGGAGGAGATGTGTGTGCGCCTAGGTATGTTAAGAGCAGCCCTGATGGCGTTATTCTGGGTTACCTGAAGTTTGTCAATGTTTTTTTGACTGGTTCCCAAGTAAAGGGCATTGCAGTAATCAATTTTGGATAAGATGAGAGTTCTGGCAAGGATCAAGCAATTGTCCGTAGATAAGAAGGGTCTGCAAGCAGTGATTAGTTTGCACGTGTACGCAGATGCTGAGACTACTGAGTTGGTTTGTCTAGTGAGAGAGAGGGTCGAGTCTAGATAAATACCGAGTGTTTTAGTGACCTCAGTGACCTTGATAATGTTACCATCAATGATGAAGGCATCATATTTGCTGTCAAGTTTTGCAAGTTTGGATTGAGAACCGAGGATGAGTAGCTCGGTTTTCTCATCATTTAGGCAGAGACCGTGGTGGGCCATCCACGCCTGAATGACGGAGTAGACTGCATTAAGAGCTTTGACGTCAGTTACATAGTCACCAGTGATAGGGATGAGTATCTGGGTGTCATCCGCATAATTTGTGTAGGTGACACCCAGATGGTCAAGAATATCAAAGAGTGGTTTAGTAAATACATTGTAGAGCGTAGGTGATACGCATGAGCCTTGTGGGACTCCGCAAGGGACATGCGCTGGGTCAGCCGCGGCCAGAGGTGAGAAGACTCTCATGGATCTGTTGGCGAGGAATGAGCTTATCCAAGAGGTGGCTGCATCGGAGAAGTGGGCAGCCGTTTTGAGATGCTGGCAAAGGATTTGGTGGTCCACCAGATCGAAGGCGGCGGATAGATCTAAGAGGAGTAGGAGCGCTTGTTTGCCCTTGTCTTTTAGATCCTCAATCTGTGTTTTTAGATCTAATAGAGCTGTCTCAGTGCCGTGTCTCGGACGGAAACCAGATTGCCTGAGTCCTAATAGGTTATTTTTGTCAAGATAATCTTGAATTTGGAGATATGCAGCACGGTCCAGGATTTTTAGGAGGTAAGGTACCGTGGTGATGGGCCTATAGTTGGTGGGATTATTAGGGTCTAAGTTAGGTTTTTTGATTAAGGGGATTACCCAAGCATCCTTGAGGTTGTTAGGTACTATGCCAGATTTAAATGAAGAGTTGATGAAGGATGTTATGAAGGGAGCGAGCTCAGGTGCTGCTTCCTTTATGATTGGTGCTGGGCAGGCGTCGCCTTGACAGTTAGAGGGTTTTAGCTTCTTGATGATATTTTCCACTTCCCTAGTGGTAAGCGGTGAGAAGCTAAAAGGTTTGAATGGATGAATGGGGGAAGAGATGTTGGAGGGTTGGGGGTTTCCTGCTGAGTCGCGGAGATGGGTTTTTTTTGTGTTAATTTTAGCTTGGAGTGTCGTGATTTTGTTGAGTAATGCTTTTTGTATGTTGGCGCACCAATCTGTGTCAGGGGTATAGGTGTCAATGGGGGCGGCTGGGGACTCTAATTCCTTCAGAATTCTAAAGAGTTCCTTAGTATTGGATTGAGCTTGTGTGATCCTGTTGTTATAGACTTCTTTTTTTGCCGCTAGTATGGCTTCTTTGTAAGAGAGGGTGATGGATAGAAGGTTAATTTTATTTTCTGGTGTGGGTGAGTTTCTCCAGAGAGACTCAGCTTTGCGTTTATCTTTGCGAAGTTCTCGTAGAAGTGGGGTGAACCAGGGGTTGAGATGGTTGCGTGATTTTTCTTTGCGCTGTTTAAGTGGGGCAATGGAATCCAAGGCTTTTAACATAGCTCAATTGTAGGTGTCCACCAGGGCGGTAGGGTCAGCACAGGTTGTGGAGACCGAATTTAATAGTGGTAGGATGAGTGGGAGTAGTTTCTCAGTTGTGATATCCTTCTTGTTACGAGTAAGTGTGGGTGGCGCCGTACAAGGTTTATCCATAGATGGGCGAGATTTGATAGAGAATGTTATTTTGTGATGGTCGGACCATGCACATGGTAGCACCGAGATTAAGTTTAGTGCACAATTCATGTCAGAAACCCAATCCAGTGTACGTCCTTTGATATGGGTAGGTACGTTGACATGCTGAGTGAAGCCAAAGTCAGATAGGACATTGGCTAGGTCACCGGCTTTAGTGTCATTCGTGTCCAAATAGCCTAGATTAAGGTCACCAAGTAAGATAATTTGGGATTTAGGCTTGGTGCTGGATGCTAGGATAGAAGAGATATCTTCTACGAAAGTGGACGTAGGACCAGGTGGCCGATAGATGAGGTGTACTAAGGCAGTATGATTGGGAGAGATAGGGAGTTTGATTGAGAGTAGTTCAGCAGAGGGTAGCTGATGACTGTTAGCGACTCTTAAATTAAGAGAGCTCTTGAATATAAACGCTAATCCCCCCCCCTTAGTTTGATTGGTGTCCCTATCACATCTAATGATGGAGTAGTTATTGGGAATGGCGAGGGTCAGGGCAGGGCCAGATGCCGCATGTAGCCAGGTTTCTGTAACAGCCAGAAAGTCAAGGTTTTCAGTCACAATGAAGTCAGCGATGTCAAGCGCGTGAGCGGAAACAGAGCGGGCATTAATGAGAGCCCCTTTGAGTTTAGGTTGGGTCTTGGGAGTGTTGGCTGGAGAGGCTTCACCTGATAGTGAGGTATCTGGGGTGTGGGTTAAGTTGGCCGAATTGTCCCTGGAGTCTGTGTTCAGGTGGTAGGACCAGTGGTGGCATCTAGTTGCTAGTCTTTGGTTCCGGACTGGAGTGGCACAAGGTTTGCTGCAACTGAGTAAGCGTAGTGGTGAGGGTTCATCTGAGGTGATTTTGGACCTGGCAGTGTTGGGCAAGGATGAAGTATAATCGTGATGCGAGATGCCGTTCCGTGATGTGAGATGTGTGTTTGAGTAGTAATCGAAGCGAGAGCAAAGCCTGGCATTCCTGATGCGCGTAGGGCATGGTTGGTTCGGGGTGGGCTTGGTGGTGAAGTGTTGTAACCACAAGGTTGGTTCATTTAGGTATGGATTGTGCGATAATGTGTTGCAGGATGGAGGTAGGCACGATAGTGTTGAACTAGTTGTGGTAGCTGGACTAGGGTGCGAGGCCATAGTGGATACAGGTTGTAGTGAGATTGAGGCCAGAAAGGTAAACAATGTAATGGGGTGATGCGAGTGCAGATGGGCGTGCTTAGGGGTGATGAGGTTAGGTAAGGAGTACAGTAGGTAGATAATCCATGTGCAATACATAGTTAATAAAATTGTCGCACAATGTGATGTGGGGAGCTAGTGGGTAGAGGGTGACGCAGTGGGGCGGCTGACAGCAAGGCGTAATAGTGCAGGCAGTAGGTCCTGGGTGTAACTTTGTGTTGGGTTTATGGTGGTTTGGGCATATCGTGGCAGCGAGTGTCAGGTGGTTACCAGAACCTTGAAGCCCAGCAACACAGGAGGCACAGTGTCTAAAAGTGCCTATTAGGTACGTGCAGATGCTAGAGGGATCGGCGATGACTATTCAAACAATCGAGTATGGCATAATGGCAATAAATATCTAGCAATACATACTGGATGACCATGGAGGAATATTAAATTTTGTTAGCGGTAAATGCAGCACATGGACAGTACAACAAGATTAGCGTGGAAGAATATAAAGATTGCAGTAAGTACGGCCGGGAAAGTCATTTGCAGAGCGCGTGCAGGTTCAGAAGTGTCAACAGCACATGGTGCGCGGATAACGGGATCAGCTAGGCGTGGTAGGGAACTTACCCCAACAAGACTCCTGGTGCCAGTGGTGTGCATCAGAGGTCCGCATCCGAAGGTAGATCTAGGGCACAAGCTCATTTAGCTCTCGTTATGCGGCCTTGAATATGGGTGTGTAGAAATCAGCAGCTTGCAGCGCCCATCGGCGAACAGGAGGCAAACAGGGCCTTTCTCCTGGCCTTCCTCCGACGGCTTCCGCCTACCGGCGGTGCTAGCTGGGTAAAAAGCGGGTTGGTTGCTTAGCAACCGGGTCGAGCCTCGTTGTGGGCCCGAGTCGCGCCGGCCATTTTGGATTGGCCTGCGCTTCGTGGATGTTCCTGAACAGCTGTTCTTCGTCCGATCAGCTGTGCAGAGAGGAAACGAAGCGGTCATCCACCCGACAAAGAAATCACCCACACATGATGCATCCCAAATGGCTAGTCTGCACATCAACACATATCCGTCAAACCCACACAATGACAGCATGTGAATGATAGAACACACATTGTGACATGCATTAAACCAAAGAGAGAATACCACACATTGAAGTACAAAATTATAATGTATTAAACAGAAAAGCAAGGCAATGAATTGGAACAGAAGAAAATGGAAATAATAAATGAAATCCAGCATGTCCAATAAATGAAAAAGATGCATGAAATCCAAATGAAAGGCAATCCAAAAGCAAGTCTCCAGAGTGTCAGTCTGAGAAAATAAATCCAATGTTCCAAAATGAGAAAAAACCATTGATCCATGTGAAAAAAAAATCAAAAATCCAAATCCATCGTCAAACTATGTACAAGGTGAACATCCAGAGTCCATGTGCCCAATCCTTTAAATGAAACCTATAAAATAAAATACTACCTAATGAAGAACTATATACAAGAAGTTGGGGCATTGTCCAAGAGCCCCAAAACAAAACAAAACCGAAAGGAAAATTAACACTAAAGAACTATTTACAAGGGCAGTGGACTAGTCCGACGGCTCACTTCTGGATGTTCCGGGCCAGGGCATCATTGAACTCCTGCTCAATGTCCCGGAGGCGGTCCTCTTCCATGGCCCTGAGGGTCTGCAGGGCCGACGACATGTTCTCCTCCAACTCCCTGTGGATTGCCTTGATGCACTCGGCCTGCCTCAGGGCCCTCTGCATGGAGTTCTCCACCCTGACCATCGTGAGCCGTGCCTCTTCCGCCCGCTGCCGCTCCGCATCTATGGCGTGGCCCAACCGCTGCCACACGGAAGACACTTCCCGTCCTGGGTCCTCCTGCCCTCCGGCCGATGCCTGCCCCTCCGATATCGAAGGCCCAGAGCCATCATGGCTCCCACCTCATTGCTGCTGCTGCTGTGCCTGTGCCCGTGCCCTGGCTCCTGCTGCCTGCACATCCTCCACCGGCCGGGGTGCTGTCGTTGATGTGGCCACCCCTGCTGGACATCCGACTCCCGACTGTGGCAGGGATGTGTCCTACACCAGTCTGGCCGCACCGTCAGAGGCAGCTCCACAGGGCACCCAGGTGACAAATGGGTGGAAAGATGGCACGGAGGACGACTGGTGCATAGGGTGTTCAGTTGAGGAGCGGGTCGGAACAAGCTCCAGCAAACGGAGGAATCCAGCCTGGGTGACCTGTCCCAGTAGGCCGACGCGGTCAACGAGCCATTCGAGATGACGTGCAGTCTCCTCATGAAAAGACTGCAGGTCACCTTGCATGGCCCGTTGACGCAACGCCACACCAGTTAGGACAGGCTCAACCCGTACCTGGATAGCCACGTCCGCAGGCAGATGAAGGCCAGTTGTTGTAAGCTCATCCCCTGCCTGAAAATGGGTCTGGATGTAGGCATCCCTGCTGGTGCAAGATGATGCAGTGACAGGATCAGGGACAGGATTGCACACAGGAACCTCCGCGGCGGCCTGTGCTGCCTCCTGTCCCTGGTCCTGCACTGCACCACTAGCACCAGTGGAATCCCCACCTCCAGACCCCGTCTCTGTCGCTTGCACGGCCTCCTCCTCCACCAAACCCCCCACCAACCTGGATGACTCTGTGCCATCTTCCCCCGTTGGGCCTGTGGGGTCCCAGCTGCCCCTTCTGCTGCCGAGGAGTCCCACTCCGACCTCCGCCTCTTGGACCTCCCCCCGGCAGCTGCAGCCTGGGACGCGGCACCGGACTCCTCACTCCCCGACGAGATGACAACCTGGGAGGGGAGCCGGGCCTTGCGTCTCCGGCTGGCGGTGCAATCCCTGCCGCTGTGCTCCACAGCACCTTCTCCACCCTCTTCATCAGTTGACGCTGCAGACAGGGAGAAATAAAACACAGGCACCAGGGCACTATACAATGGACACATACACACATGACAGTTGTACATGAGTGGCATTTGGAAACCTCAGACATGGCATCACATTCGCCAACACACATGTCATTTCAACTCGCACACATGAGCCATACACAGCCATATTGCAACAGCCAGCACCATCCATACACATACAACAGCATGAGCAGGCAAAGGTGAGCCAGACATCACATGCAACACAGGGAGTGCACTACACATGCACACACACCACCACACTTGCATGCATGTGTACACCTCTGCCAACTGTTGCAGTGTTCAGATTGGCATCCATGTCACATCTGCCAATCAGGCTTCCACATTCCGCTGTCACATGCATCCATGTTGCATCACTGTTGCCCCCTTGTCAAATACACACACATGCACATGTACACAGTGCTGATACATGCAGCTGAAACCAACATCCAGGTGTGACATCACGAACATGCCTACTTACATACACATTCATCCAAACATGTGTGCCCACACATCTGCATTTGGCATGCAAGCCTATACACACAAGCACCATCCATGTCTCACACATGAGAGGCCTCGCATGTGTTAGCCTCACGGCCCTGTACACCCCCCCCATACTTGGCCCCATAAAAACACATGTGCAACCTGCACACTACTGGCACACCACCACATGCACAGCTTACAATCATGATGCATGTACACTTACCGCTCGACTCCAGACGGGTCTGCCTCTCAAGGACCTGGACGTGGAGCGCTGGGGAAATGCTTTCCAGGACCCTCATCTGATCGTCCGACAAGTGGCCCCGGCGCCCCTTAGCATCCGCTGCTTTGTTGTTGATGGTCCTGGACCTGAATTCCTCCCAGCGCTTCTTGACATGATGGAATAATCGGACTGCCACCCCCTCCACGTTGATGGCAGTCACGATGTCCGTCCAGATCCGAGTCTGTCCTTCCTTGTCGGCGCACAAACTTCCGAAGAGGGCATCATACTGCCCCAGGACTTGCTCCACCAGGACACCAACTTCGGTGGCAGTGAAGCTGGTGCCCCTCTGCCTCACTGGCCGGGGGTTGCCAGTGGTGCCAGATGTTGCAGTGCCCGACATGACAACCCCAGAGGCAGGAGTGGGTGGGCAACTGGGTCCTGGGGCTGGTCTGTGGAGCGATGGAATCCCAGTCGGGAGTCTTCGGTTCCAGCAGGGGTGGTCACAGCAACAGCACCCCTGGCTGATGTGCAGGCAGCAAATGGCAGGGCATGTGGGCAGTAGGCAATCAGGCAGCAGCAGATGGCAGGTGGGAGCATGCTCGGGGCTCTGGGGGGCAGTAATTCGGCCTTCTGGGCAGAAGCGTGGTCTTCTTTGTGCTTACGCGTGGCCAGTTTGATACGGAGTGATTTGGCACTTGAAAATCAAGCACGTCTGCGTGTAATTCGAGGAAAGGGTCTTAGCGTGTAAGCGCGTCAGCACACGTACGCGAATTCATTGGCCCAAAGGCCCCCAGCGTGTAGGCGCGTCTATGACGTCACGTGCACGTGCGTTTTCCATGGCGCATAGAAAAAATAAGCACGTCAGAGTGTCATAGCGTGCAATTGGTGGAAAGGGCCTCAGCGCATATGTGCGTCTGTGACGTGCGTTCGTGGGCGTTTCCCTATGACTGCACGTCAGAGTGTCAGCTCGTGTAATTGGAGGATAGGGCCTTAGCGCGTACACGCGGAAGTGACGCTGGACGTGTGGGCATGTTTAAAAGGTACGTGTAGAACGCCATTTCCTTGTACGTGCTTTTCGTGGAGAGCGAGTGGGTGAAATCTGTACTTCTTGTCGGTTCACACGCGATTTACTTCACTTCGTTCCAAGTTCGTACTCCCTGTTACCTCTGACAGCTTTTTCTCTTTTTGTCTTTTTCCTGGGCCTGTTTCCTCAAACAGCGTTCACTTCTTCTGTTGTCCTGTCTCCTCAGACAGCGTACAATTCTTATTTTGGCGGGGGTGTTGCCAACGCGCACACGCGTGTATTTTTCACGTGATTTTTCCTGGCAGACGGTGGGTCGTGCACGTATTTAACATCTGTGCTTGCTCCGTGTGTTGCGTACCCCTTCAGAGGTCAGTCTAGGCTGTGTGTGACACGCATACGTTCATTTTTGTGTTTCTGGGTGCCACAGCGTAGTGCAGGTTTATTTTTCCACGCACGTGGTCTAGGAGGGGTTGCGTGCACATTATCTCCCTTTTTTGGGGTGCCTGTGCGTTGCGTGACCCGTCATCTACCCCCAGGGGTCACATACAGCCTTGCTAGAGCACTAGGGTACAAATTCCATCTAGTCCATCCTGCTGACGTTCCCCCTGACTACATCACACTTCAACTAATGCCTGCACCAAGTCCCATGGTGAGTGTTCATTCCCACACTCCTAGTCCACAGTCCACCGGGGCTCCTGCCCCTAGTGTCCAGAGCGACGTAGGACACTCAGGATCCCCACCAACTTCCAAGCGGAAGAGGAAGAGTGCTCGTCCAGTACAGGCTGATGCCCCAGAAATCAGCTACACAGTCCAGCCCACCAAGGAAGCCCAGCTTCAATCAGGCCGAACTTGATGCACTTGTGGAGTATGTGTCCGCACATGACAGCGAAATGGTGATTACTGCAGGATGCAAGACCACACCTGCACAACGTCAGGCACACTGGCAGACCATCGCGGACATCATAAGTGCCCTTGGATTCGTGAGGCGCACAGCTAATGATTGCTACAAGCGCTGGAATGACCTGAAGCGCAGGGCAAAGAAAAAGCTGGCCTCAAGTCATGCCGCAACTCTAGTGACTGGAGGTGGGTCTCCAGCAGAGGACATAGAACTCACTCCACATGAGTATGTTGCTGGGACCTATGTCACGGAGGAACAGATCCAAGGCATGGGAGACCTGCCAGATTACGAGGCATTGTCCGGTGAGTGCACATGCATGTGTGTGTCATCCATGTGCATGGTGTGTGTGTGAGGGCTTCTGATTGAGTGCCAGGTGAGGGTGTGTGTGCCTGAGTGGTTTGGGTCACCCATGTGCTTCATCCAATACATTCTGCGCACCAGGATTTGGGTATTGGAGTATCCCTTCTGGCAACAGTAGACAGTCAGCCCAACCTCACGCCAGTTGCCCTTGAAGTGTCATCTTGCCACAACATAGTTGCGTATTATTCTGTGTTCATTCAGGCTGATTGTTTGCATTCCACCACTTTCACTAGGCATTTCTCAGTCCTATTGTCACATGTGTGACATGGCTATGGAACATGCAATCTGTGTGATGGCATGTGTCATGTATGTGTATTGGACATGCCAATCACAGGCCAATGTGTGATGGCACTGCTTGCCAGCATGCAGCAAATGTGTTGGTCTTCCATCTTGGTGTCATTAATGTGTGCCATTTGCCTCCCCTTCATACGCAGTGATGGTGCATGCATGGGAGGGTTATAGTCATGTGGGACATGTGTCAATGAAGTACTTTTTCTGTTGCTTCTAAGTCCTAATTGTGTGCCATGGTGCTAATGCCTGTTCCCATTTCTTTTCTTTCATGTCTTTGCAGGGAATGACGCACTTGATACTGCTGGGGTTGTGGAGATGGTGCAGACCCAGGAGGGTCTCAGGCCCGACCGGGCACCAGTGAGGGACGTGGTGTGGTGGTGGGTGAGAACCCACACTTGCTGCAGACCATCATCTCAAGGGGTGTCTCTGGGTGCACCTCCCCTGCGCTCTATTCAGGTGTCGATTCGGATGATGAGACCTATGTGCGGTCGCAGGTAAGTGTTTCTGGGAGCGATTCTGTACTGTCCAACCCACCTGCACCAGGGGTAGAACCCTCAATGGGGATGTCAGTGTTGGTAGGTCCGCCTTTGGTGGTTACGGATGCAGGGTCACACTCCGCAACATCTGATCCTGTTCCTGGGCCAGCAGATCAGAGGGGGAATGCAGTCCTGCAGCCTCAGGCAGTGCCAGCACAGCAAGGCGCAGTTCGCCTTGCCCCAGACAGGTGTGGTGCCCGCCGACGCGGTGGCCGTACCCCACCTGGCAATACCGCATGGGAGCAATCCATATACGGTATGGCAAACCAACAGGCAGCATCATCTGAGATGATGGCTCAGGCCATGGATAGGGTGGCCACTTCCATTGTCCCCCAAGAAAGGCTGATGGAACAACTACAGCAGACAACAGACTCCATTTGCCAGTCACACAGGGAGGACATGTTGGCGTCCAACAGGGACAGGCAGGCGGCACTGGAGACTCTGCGGGAAGCCATTTCTATTGAGTCCCAGGGCCACAGGGAAGCCCTGAGGGTGGAACTCCGTCAGCTGAGGGTGACTCTTGTTGAGCTTGAGGCGTCAACTGACATGAGGACAGAACAGCAGCTGGAGCGGTTCACACGTTCGCTGTCAGCTGGGGATGCAGGCAACTAGGGAGGAGGTCCGGGCATCCCGTGAGTTGTTGCATGGGGACCTCTGCACGATTATCCTCCAGAACCAGACCTTCCACACCCGCATGCTTGCTGCCATGGAGGACCAGACTAGAGCTTTGCGTGGGCTGCCTCCCATAGTGCCACCTCCTCCTGATGCAGCTGCAGAGGACAGTGACAGCAGCAAATCTCTCACAATAGGGTAGCCGTGCAGGCCATGAGCCCATGGAGGTGTTTTTTTTTTCGCAAGATCCACACAGGTGGGTTTTGGTGTGCACCCTGCCTTGGACCTCCTGGGTGGCCTCCCCCACCCCCCGTGGCCCATTCATGGCCATTTTTTGTTTTTGATTTTTTTTGACAGTGTGTTGCCTTGTGTGGCTCCCGTGGGCATACGCTGTATTGTGGCTGGGCAAATGCAGGCTTGTCCTGAATTTGGGTTAGATGCTTGGGTTTGTGTGACACACACCCCTCCTGCTTCCCGTTTCCATGGGCTTGCAAAGGGTGTGTCCAAGTGACATTGACTTACACAGTGACGTTGGACTCCCATTTGATGTGTGGGCAGTCTGTAGTCAATACTGTGTATACATTCCTAGTGCATCTTGTTGTTGTATTGGACACTGCATGGTGTATTGATATGTGCCTCTGTATCCATCTCATCATCCTAATTTGCAGGTCCATTTCTCATGTCTTCACAAGGCGGTCTACTTTGGAAATGGAGTCCATGTTGTAAGCAGTGCACCTACCTGGCGCTAACACTGTACAGTTGGAAGTGTTCAAAGTGCTGGCATTATCAGGTAATGAGACTACCAATTTTTTTAATCCGTACTGTCATGTTTATGGTAGGTTAGAGGTTGTGTAGGTGATTAGTATTATTGGTAAATATTTGGTAATGTGTGTTGTTGGTCCTGCATTACTGTGAGCATTTCATGTGTGGCCAGTTTCCATTAGGGACACTGTAGTTTGTGAAACTTGTGTCATGTTGTGGGGATTAATTTGTTTGCTCTCACATAGCATGACATGCCATGGTGTGTTGTGTGGCGGTGCCGGGGAGGGGTTGGGTGACATGGCACTGTTCTCATGTTGTATTTATCAAGTGGGTATTCATTTTTGATGCATAAAAGTGTGTCTTTTGATGACACTGCATTGGTGGTGTTTGTGTAGGTATGGATGCACACATTATGACACTTCCAGGTGAAAAATCTCAGGCTGCTATGGTTCTGACAGTTGACTGTCCCTTAATTCATCAGAATTGTCAGATTGAGTCATCATTGATTGTCAGATGGTATGTGCCAGGGCTGTGTGCACTCCACAGGGGTGTGATTTCTATGTGAAGTAATTAGCCACCAGCTGCGTACGGGCTGCCTCACCCCGTGCCCTTTCCCCTCCCATGCGCAGCGGGCGTGCATGTGGTTGGGGATGTGGGGGCACCACCATGTCCACAGCCAGGCCCCGGCGTGTTGCAACATTGTGCAGGACACATACTGCCACTATGATCCTGCACACTACTGGGGGAGCGTATAACAGCTGCCCGCCAGAACGGTCAAGGGAGCGAAAGCGTGACTTGAGCACTCCGAATGTGCACTCCACTATGCCTCGGGTTGCAATATGGGCTGTGTTGTATCTTACCTCGGGAGGCGTGATGGTGTTCCGAATTGGCATCATCATGTGGGTGCTCAGAGGGTAGGCACTGTCCCCTGGGGAGGTGGTGATGGGTATCATTAGTGGGGTAGTGATATTACTCTGTATCTGTCATGCATACGTGTGCTGTAGCATTTATACTCACCAAGCAGCCATGCATCGCCATGTCGCCCAGCTTCCATGTCCCGGTTTAGGGTTGACATCCTGTAAATGAAGCTGTAGTGGGTGGACCCTGGATAGTTGGCATATACTGAGGTGATGATTCCCTTGGCATCACATACTACCTGGACGTTGATGGAATGCCAGTGCTTGCGGTTTCGATAGATGTGCTCAGATGCCCTGGGGGGACGTAGAGCCAGATGGGTGCAATCAATGGCACCTAGCACTTTGGGGAATTGTGCCACCCTGTAGAAATCCTGGCTGACAGCCTGCCTTTCTGCAGGTGTTCTGGGCAGGTATATGTGCCTGCGGACTGATGGGCGTGCAGTGGTGATGGCCAACACCTGGTGTAGGCACCGTGACTGCGTGGCCTGTGACACCCCCCAACTATGGCACTTGTCCGCTGAAATGATCCAGTAGCCAAGAAGTGCAGTACATTGAGGACCTTCTCCAGGGGGCTCAGTGCTTGGGAGCACAGGGGGGGTGATGTGAGGTCATCCTCCCACTCACTGACCAGGTCGAGTATTATGTGAGGTGGAAACCTGTACCTCCCATACACCTGGTCATCAAGCATACCAAAAACGCTGGTTCTGGGTGTGAAGATTCTGGCCCTGACTATCCTCCTCCTCCTCCTCCTGCGGTATCCCACGGCCACTTCTGCCTGGAACGGTATATTCATCCTGGCGTCTGAGCTTGTTTGTTGTTTGCGCACACTTTTATGCTGCGCGGGACGTGCGTCTGCTTCATGCTGGCATACGTGTTTCCGGATTGGACCTTTTTTTTGGCGTGTTGTAGGCGACCGTGTAAATCTTCCCGCCCACCCCAGGAATACACGGAACACGCTCTCCCAGGCCCAGTCGCGAGTGAATATTCCCGCCCACCCCAGGAATACACGTAACACGCTCTCCCAGGCCCAGTCGCGTGTGGAAGTTCACGCGAACCCGTATTACACGTACCCTGCTGATATCGCGTGTGGATGTTAGTGCGAACCCCGTAATACATGTACCCTGCTGATATAGCGTGTGGAAGTTAACACAAACCCGTAATACACGTACCCTGCTGATATCACGTGTGGAAGTTAACGTGAACCCCGTAATACACGTACCCTGCTGATATCGCGTGTGGAAGTTAACGCGAACCCCCGTAATACACGTACTCTGCAGATATCGCGTGTGGAAGTTAACGCGAACCCCGTAATACACGTACCCTTCTGATATTGCGTGTGGAAGTTCATGCGAATCCCGTAATACACGTACCCTGCTGATATCGCGTGTGGAAGTTCACATGGACCCATAATACACGTACCCTGATGAAATCGCGTGTAAGACAACCTGCGCACCCCTGAAATACACGTACCCAGGCAAATCGCACTGCTGGGGGGTGGGGGTGCAGGGAGACATGAGTGGGGGCCTGGTGGAGGGAGCCCCTGGATGCTGGGGGGTGGGGGTGCAGGGGGACATGAGTTGGACATGAGTGGGGCCTGGTGGAGGGTGCCCCTGACTGCTGGGGGGTGGGGGTGCAGGGGGACATGAGTTGGACATGATGGGGGCCTGGTGGAGGGTGCCCCTGACTGCTGGGGGGTGAGGGTGCAGGGAGACATGAGTGGGGGCCTGGTGGAGGGTGCCCCTGGATGCTGGGGGGTGGGGGTGCTGGGAGACATGAGTGGGGGCCTGGTGGAGGGTGCCCCTCGATGCTGGGGGGTGGGGGTGCTGGGAGACATGAGTGGGGGCCTGGTGGAGGGTGCCCCTGGATGCTGGGGGTGGGGGTGCTGGGAGACATGCGTTGGTGGGCAGTAGTGCAAGGTGACATGTGGGTTGGCTTTGGGAAATGGCCAAGGTGGATGGGCTGCCTGCGGGACATGTGCAGGGGTGCAGGGTAGTCCCTTGTGGTGTGGGACGCCTGCAGGGGCCGTGGAGGTTGTAGAGGGAACAGCTGGGAGGACCCAAACGGCCAGTTCACGTGTAGGACTCCCCGGCACCCCCGAAATACACGTAGGCTGCTGGATTCGCGAGTGGAATTTCCCGTGCACCCAGAGTACACGTACCCTGCTGGAATCGCGTGTGGAACTTCACGCGCACACCGAAATACACGTACCCTGCAAATTCACGTGTGAAACTTCCCGCGCACCTTGGAATACACGTACCCTGCTGAAATCGCGTGTGAAACTTCACGCGCCCCCCGAAATACATGCACCATGGACAATCGCGTGTGGAACTTCCGCGCACCCCGAAATACACATACCCAGGCCAATCGCGTGTGGAACTTCCCGCGCACCCCGAAATACACGCACACGCTATTTTTCACACAGCGGGTTTCCGTGTTTGTCGGTACACCTTTGCACCTCATTTGTCCTAGCGGGCCACAGTATGGATCATTCATCATAGCTGTATATAGGTGCTTTTTGTAAGCGCACATTTTGGCGCACATTTATTTCAGGCGCAGGGACGCTACCGCCTGCTTTCTTGTGGCGGACTTGTTTGGCCCTGTGCGTGTCTTTGACCGTGCGCTGGTTTGCCCTATTCGATTCCATGAATATGAGTTGTAGGCGAGCGTGTGGGCGTTCTGTGCACTTGCCTCCTGTACTTCCCCCGTGACGCCCATATTTTCACGCGTTGTTCCCCATTCCGAGTGTTACGCCCCGTGTTCCGCCTACTTTTGTTATGTGCGCCGCGCTATGTGCGATTTCGCTGTGGCCATGGCGTACGCCGTTGGATGACCTGTGCGCCGGCGTGCGCCGCGCACTTTTTCAGCGCACATCCGATATTTTTCTTGCACACGGACTTCCATGAATCGATGTGCGCTGGTTTCCCTGCGATTTTCTCACTTGCACTGCGATTCGCACGTTTTGGCACCTCTGGGCCGGAATATTCGGCGCACAATAATTCCATGAATCGGCCTGTAAATTTCTTTCATGTTCCTGGTCAGATCATAGATCGAACAACCTTCACATTTAAAGTGGCCAACTACTGGTGCAAGGCCTTACATTTGTCTCATGTCTGCTCTCTCTTTAGGTTTGTCACGTTTGGCTCTCACTAGATTTTGCCTGATGTTCACATTGTGTTTAAATGCAAACAAAGGTTTCTTGATGTTAAAACTCTCTGATTTGAGCAGGTGCCAGTTCTTCCTCACCCCCTTTCTGATCAGGTAGCTTAGTGGGCTAAATTGGGTGACACACACAGATCTCTCCTGTTTCTCAGGTTTGTGTTGAATCAAACATACCACTCTTGAGATGTTGAGTGCTCTTTTCTACATTATCTTGTGAGTATTTGGGGAGGACCCACACTTACAGAGTTTGTCTTCTAGGGTCTGTGCCTCTGTGACATAATCTCCGCTGTTGGTACAATTTATTTCGATTCTGAGGAATGGGCCAAACGGAAGACTCTCTTTCACAATCTGTGCATGGTAATTGTTGAAATGAACTACACTGTTCTGGTCCAGTGTTTTTTTTATATAATTCTATAATCAGCTGGGCTCCATGTTTTTTCAAGATCAAGGCCAAACATGATAGACAGAACTGATTAGAATGACTTCTAATCATTCAATTTCACTATTAGGAATAAACTGTTTTATTTTTTCAATATAAATTACCACTATTCAGCGATAGACAACATTAGAAAAAATCTTCACATCACTATAACTTTTATACTACTATTTCACAAGTACATACATACCAAACTAATAATTCATCACCGTTTAGAATCACTCTCACCATAGCAACCAACTACAAACAATATATACAAGCCCTTTGATTTGATGGGGGCTTCACAATAAGAATTCAATTTCTACAGGGGTTGGCTTTGGTAATGTTTTCTAAGTAGTTTATGTTGCACGTTGTGTGCTTGATTATAGTATATATATATTTGTATAAATGATTTTGATTGGAAATCCCATTATTTTGGACTGTTATACCTCTCTGTTTGGGCTGCTACTAAACCACATTAACACCCTCCTTGAGAGTATAGCCTATCCACATGAAACATTAGCACAAAAAGGCAAAGGAGGCATATCTCTTAACTGTACCTGTTTTAACTTTATGATTGTGTTGGCTCATGGTTTATAGAAGTGTGAGGGCTTAGTGGGTGTTTTAGCCTCTACTCATCCTTGTTGGGGAAAAATGTCATATTTGCATGAACATGTTCTCACTAATGTGAAAGCAATGGAGAATGCATCCTGATTATCATCGTCAAAGATAAAGATTTTTTTTAATTACCCATAAAAGCTTGAATGCATGATATTTGTGAATACAAATCACATAAAGCAAATCTGAATCTTAATAAAATATAATCACACACTACTACTTTTTGCTACATTTCCATTGTACTAATCTGTGTTATGAATATGTCCCATTGATCTTATTTGGCAATGCAAATATGTCAATTGGGTCAATCAATTCCTGAAACATATCAGAAAAGGTACAAGCAAATAAAATAACATAATAATTATGTTAATCGCATGGACCTCAAAACGGAATGGTCATATAAGTGCCTGTGATTGTAATCCATTGACCATAAACAATTAAATAAGCATATGATGAATAACATATTGGTCACCACAGAATATTCATATGACTCCTCCTTAAATACTTTTTAGTTGGCATGGTAAGATGTTTTCTTAACCAAGATCCATTTACAATTTTGCAAATAAAAACAGAGGATGCTTGATTTGGGAAAATCAGCCAATGTAGAATGCTGTCATTGTATTTATGAACCCCATTAACACAAACCTGATATTAGCCATTATAATTATAATTATCTGATAGTGCTCTGAGCGAGTGCTTGTTGAGTGCAGGTGCTCTTTGGCAGCAAATGCTCCTGTTTTGGGACTGTTTATGGATTTACCTGTGCACTGTGAGGCTACTACTGGCTGTGCTCTATCCATCTGAAAATACTACAGAAACCCCCTGTTATGCAATCCTGAACGGGCACTTAGAGTGAATGTTTGTTGAGTACTGGTGCAGTTTGGCAGTGAATGCTGCAGTTTTGGGTCTATTGCTGGATTTACCTGTGCACTGTAATGCTACTGCTGCCTCTGCACTATCAATTTGGAAATACTACATAACCCCCCTGCTGCGCACTCTTGCACACATGTTCTGAGTGAGTGCTTGATGAGTTCAGGTGCGGTTTGGCGGATCAGCGTGTAAAGGCTGGCTCCCCGCAATTGGAGCAGGTTTGGCTCATTAAAGTATCTGAAATATTGCTGCAATCAACGTTACAAGCCAGCACGGTAACGTTGTACACTTTGCACATTCACTGTATCTTTCACCTCTCTGCCTGTTACACCTCTCCTAATACACCCTCCTGTTGGTATGTTGTATATGTATACATGTAAAGTTAAAAACAACTCTTACAACCTCAGGAACAAAAATAAAATGCCAACCATTCCCGACACTGCATTGACCATTAACATCATGGATCAAGTGGAGGTATCCGAAAACAACCCTGGGGATAATATAACAGTTAAGTCTGTGCTACCAACTGGGAAAGTTATTTCATATTTCCAGGCAGGCAAAAAGGTTAATGAACAAACCAAGCTGGAAAGTGTGGGAGAAGGGGCATGTACACAAAGTATTTCACAAGTCACAGAGATAGATAATAACTGTCTCCTAAACTTGTGTTACTCTCTGACAGCAGAAATAGTACCTCAAGTAACTGTACCTGCACACGGCAATCAAATCACCACCTCCTCTACTGATATTGTTTCGGATGCGTTATTGGCTCTCACAACAACTGGCAAACCCGACACAGAAACTGGAGCCAGATTAATTACTACTCCAGTGCTGTATGCGGATACGATTGAGACTGAAGATTTGATTAAGAGCGGAGAGTGTTCATCAGATCTCTCAAATGCCATTTCTACCATGCAGTTTGAAATGAAAATACTGCTAAAATTGAGTGGTACAATGAAAAAAGAAATTGAACTGCATTGCACATCTGTCTGGTGGATTGAAACATGGCTTAAATCGAATAGTAGTCAAAAGCATAGCAATGCTTGCCTGAAACTTAGAGCTGAGCAGATTTGTGCCTCCGCTCACCACAATATCAGAATCTATAGAGATGGAAACGGGTGAGAGACCTGATAGTTCTGGTGTATCTGAAATCTTCCTTATCCAAAAGCAAAGACATCAGCTGAAATTGCCGAATACTAAATCTTGCAAAAATCCCTCTGCCTGCAATATGAATATTATGAGTGATCAAATAAATAAAGATGTACCTACCAACTCCTCCAGTAAATGGGCCAGGAAAAAGGCAAATAGGAAGAAGAAGAGGGAAGCCGAGAAGGTTGGCACGTTAACTTCTTACTCTTTAAAGATCAAAAAGAAGGAAATAATCAGGTGAGGGTTGCCAACAAGCACTCTGAAGCCACTGAATTGGATTTTCAAAACCATCTGTGGCTCTCGGACGGGCAGATTTTCTACCCCCGAACAAATCGTAACTCAGCAAAGGAAGGTTAGATTGGCTACCGATACTAACTGTAATTTAATCAGTAATTCAAACAAATTACAGACAATAACTGATCCTAAAATCCTGGGTATAATGAATTTGTATTCCAATTGTAGAGAGCAGCTAATAAATCCCTCTGTTTTCCTTAACTTATTACAACAAATAGCGCCATTAAGGGTGTGTTGCACAAATTACTTGGAGTGTGTGGAAATAATCGAAGGAACTAATATGAGCACTTGTCGAGTGCATTGCATATTTGTGGTTATAGCTGATTTGACGAAAACTCAATCTTCACATATTCTCAAACTTGGTTTTGAATTGGGTAGTGGTCAAATGGAGACTGACACACTGAAACAAATCACTCTAAAAAGCTGAATGCAAAAAAAAAACAGGTTAAACCAGATGCAACTATCAGTTCAATGGACGATGAGCAAGGGTGGAATTGGTTAGCAAAATATCTTCCTTTGATATCAAAGAGCCACACACGAACTGGACTAATGTCATGGAACACTCGTAGCTACCACCACCTGTTGGATCCCACTCTTTCCCTTGATTTATTGAGAACATACAGTGTTTTCATGCTTCAAGACAGCTGATTGCTAACTGACTTAATAGTGGAGGGATAAGTTGTGTTTCAAAATATGGCTGGGAAGGGGACATTAGTGGGGTCAAACACAGTTTGGTTGCTAATCGTGTAAGTGTGCCTGGGCATATTTGACATGTTTTAGCTGGGGAAATATGCCCTAGATACCTGGGACAACAAAAAAGGTTATTATTGCTGAATATTTATAATCCTCCCTGTGAGTACCTGTGAGTACCTAACAGAAGGAATTTTTGGCATATGAATATGAATTGGTATATTGGGAAGTGATTTAAATGCATATAGTAGGGATCCTACTGAACTTATTGCAATTCATTGAGTTAGAGCTAAGAGCATTCTCCCCCAAACCACGGTAAAGAGAGCTGGTTGGCATTGGTCCCATTTTTTGAAAGAATGGAAATTGATAATGCTAAATGGCTGTACGACAGGTGATGTTCCTGGGGTATTTGCATGGCAAGGTGGTCTAAAAAGGCAATTATGGACTATTTGTATTGTTTGTGCTATTTTATTGCATATGTTAGACATTTAGAGATGGTACATAATGAAAACAGCTGTCAGGGCACCCTAGCTCTGTGTACCTCGATGGCTATTGGCAGAAATGTTACTATTTCTAATTTTGCTGGGATTGTTAATCATTGTGGCAAAATAATCAGTCGGAATGCACATAACCTAGATAGAATTGGAGCATATATGGACAGTAAATTAGATTTGGAGCACACAAGACTTGTAGAATATGACAACAGATCACATTGACGATTGGTTTGCTAGGGTTACTAAATCCTTTGCCTTAGTAAAACCATTGTGTGCCTTTAAGGTTGGCAGTGAAAGTTAAATTGCCACTGCTTTTTGGTGTAAATATCTTATTATTCTAGGTAAGTTCCTTCATGGAAAGTCATATCTTTTTTGTCTATCAATGGTGTTGCATTATATTATGCCAGAAAACACGCTGCCTGATTATCTGTGCGGTCAAGCAAATTCCTTTATGTTTTCATGCTCTAAACATATTTAACTCAACAGTGATCTACTCAACTACTCATCTCCAGTTGATGCAGCGTGTCCTGCATCGATTGAAAGGCAATGGCTTCGTCATAGACATGAAAATTACTTCAAATCATATTCATCATACTACACCCTATATGATACCAGCCTCTCAGCTGCTAATTGCTCTTATTTCTCTGGTTTTCCTCATGCTCAGAAGGCTAAATAATTATAAAGATATTCCTATGGCTGAGTCCCTAGCCAAACACTTAAATGACCCAAGCTGTGAGTGATCTCGTACCAAATGGGTGTGGGCCCTAGTTGGAGCTGCTGGGCCGACTACAAATGGTGTCGAGATCCTGTCCCTGTTCTCTCTAAAGCACTTTCCTGGTGTCTAATAGGTGCACACAAAAGTGGAGGTCAATGTGTTATATTTTAATTTGTCGCCTCCATGATGTGTGTCTTATCATTAAAAACAAAATACCTATTTCTATGTACAATAGTCAATAGAAAAGATTTTAAAAAAAGGATATTCTTCCACCCACCGATGGTGAGAAAGGATACGTGTGGATAACACTTTCAATTTCTTTTGTACACAAGCCCTCTATTTTCTTTACAAGGGTATTGGAGTCTGGGCTATCAACCAGAACAATTAAACAGTCAACCGGTTTCAGCGGGATTCCCAAATGGCCGCTTTCTTCAGGACGAATACTATTTGTAAATTCTTGTATTCTTATGTTCTCAACAATATCTTCAACACTGTGAAGAATTAGAGGGTGTCTTCTAGGGTCCACAAATGGATAGCAAGAGGCGATTCCTGATCCTATATGGACAAAGACAAGAGAGACAATGGGGGTTGCTATCAGTCTCAAGTACTATAATTAAAAACCTGTTAGAAACACATATTTCACTAGTGATTCTGTCTCGAAGTGATGGAAGACTCTCGTTACCTCTGTGGAGGAGTCCGAGGACTAGAGAAAGCGCTGTATGCTCAAGAGTATGGTGGTTTTCACTGCGTCTAGAGGTCTTAGTAGCGTCTTGTTTTCTCTCCTCGCTTTATGACCCTGTAATTCAAAAACGGGACATTTGTATACCCAATAGTGTGTGTTATCTAAATGTCCACATCAAGCTGTAGTACATATTGGGTTTTTCTCCTTAAACAAGATTTTTTATATTAACTGACTACATCTAACTGTGTGGTATTCTCATTTTGCTTGTCTATGGCATTTCCTAAAATGTCTCTCCCAAGGGCCTCTCTTTTGTTCCAACATCTATCCATGATCCATTTCAAACAAGAATTGAAATTACTCAATTGATGAGAAAGATTCGGCTCAAACTATTTTTCACTGAAGACACACATAGCGGACCTACAGATGTGACAGGACTACACAATAAATCCACATATTACCCTCCACCGCAGAGCATAAGTGTAGAATCACAGACTTTTGAAAAGTTGATCCTTAAAAAAACTCGATGAAATTGAGGCAGAAGACAACTCAGGAATATTCCACAACCTGACCAGAATGGAAAACCTGGCTCTGAAAGAACTGAAAACAAACACAGATATAATCATAAAACCTGCCGACAAAGGGTGAGCTATCATCATCATGGACAAGATAGATTACGATAGAATGGTCAACGCCCTTATAGATGACCGGACCACATACAAAAAACTTGGAAGTGATCCGACAGAGCGGCTTAGAAATCTCATCAATCCAAGAATTGAAGAAGCAGAGGCAGAGGGACACATTAGTACTAAAGAAGTAGCTTTCTTGACTCCAAAACATCCTAGGTGCCCTGCTTTCTACACACTACCTAAAATACATAAAGGTGTCCTCCCAACACCTGGACACCCCATTGTATCTGGAATTTGATCCATTCTCGAACCCATTTCGCAGTTCACTGACTTCTTTTTGAGAGCAGAAGTTAGCAAAATGCGCTCCTATGTCAAAGATACCACAGCGATCTTGGTATATCTAGACAACCTTGTCCTTGAGAGCAAAGATATCTACATAGTTACTATGGACATAGAGTCACTATACTCTAAAATCCCCCAAGGAGAAATATTGAGGGTTATCGAAAGTGTGCGACGAACTAGGACACTGGACATGCCTGTGACACTGATTATGCAATTGGCAGAAATAGCCCAAACAAAGAATTACTTCATGAATGAAGAGAGCTATTACGAACAGATAGTCGGAACAGCTATGGGTGCAACATTCGCACCGATGTTAGCGAATCTATACGTTGCCAACTTTGAAGATAATCACATATACCCGGAGACCAATCCTTTCGCAACCAATATAGTAAGTTGGCGTTGATACATTGACGACGTCCTTCTACTTTTTCGATGGAGACAACGCCACTTTGAACAACTTTATGGAGTGGATCAATGGACTCAAACCTTTCCTCAAATGTACATATGAGGCAAGTAAAACTGCAGCGACGTTTCTTGACCTGAAGATCACTAAGAGAGGCCATACTTTTGAGACCATGGTTTTTCAAAAACCCACTGACAGACATTCCCTGATGGATTACAACAGCTTCCATCAGAGGTCTCTGAAGGAGAACTTACCCTTCGGACAGTTTCTCCGATTTAGGAGAAACTGCACCACAAGAGTTGAATATGACATACAAGCAACAAGGCTTTCCAACAACCTTCTAGAGAGAAATTACCCACACAAAATTATCAAACAAGCAAAGAAGAGGGCAAGAAATATACCTAGAGAACTAACCCTCAACCAACACGGAAGAAGAAAGAGAGATGACAACACCATTACAGCAGTATTTAGTCACTCGCATATAATCAATTGCTTGAAAAAAGAAATTCGGAAGGCCTGGTATATACTCAACATTGAAGAAAAACAACTGCCGGAACCTCTCTTTGCAATAAGGAGGAGGAAGAACCTTAGAGACTCACTCGTGCACACTTATAAAGAAACATCCACCACCGCTGGTACCAATACTCTCTGGAATACACCTAGACCCCAGGGCCATACACCATGTGGAGCCTGTACAGTATGTAAATACACACGACGCACTACAGCCATAGATATAGGCTGGAAGTATCCTTGGGAACAGAGGAGTTTAACTAATTGTAATACTACCAATGTAGTATACCTTATACAATGCCCCTGCAACAAGAAATACATCGGCATGACAACGAGGGCCATTAAGATACGTATAGGGGAACACCGTTCCAACATCAGGACACAAAAAAGAACGGCCCCTCTGGTGGTACACTACATTGACAAACATCATACCGAAGATGACCTCACATGGACCATAATAGAGAAAGTAAAAGTACCAAAAAGAGGTGGTAACATCACAACCCTCCTTTTAAAAAGAGAACAACAGTGGATATATAGAACCAGTAGCCACCTGGTAGGCCTCAATGAAGAGATTTGCTGGCAAACCTTGGCAGTCCTTTAACAAATGGGCATTTTGCACCTTAGCTGTTGAACTCCAAGAGATATACCACTGCTAGGAGTGCGAAATATGGGGCTAGCCCCTTCGCCCAGTCTTTTGTCAAACTAACGCTGTTCCGATGATCACGGTTTATATATAACTGACCAGGTGCCTCTGGAGACCCAAAGACCTCCAATCTACACTAGACACGGAGGTACCAACAGGCAAACAACACGTGTTCGCCTTATTCTGTAACTTTGTAACTTTTTAATTTGTCAATGTAGATATGAGTAAACGACGCTATCATACCATCTTTGATATGTTCTTTTTCCTGCACATATATGGTCTCACTCCCTGAACCAGAAATGGCCTCGAAACCTCTCTGGCCCCAAAATGAAAACCGAACTACAACTCCCAAGCACCCTCTTGGCCGGCTCTGAATCGCATTGATGTACAGATGCAGCCATAATGAGGGCAGTTTGTATTCATGCATCCTGCATTATATCGGCATGGATTCATCGGAATTGTAATTCGTTGATTCACTCGAACGAGCCATGGCCGTTTGTTTTCAAGGCGCGATCGCACAATCTTGTGATATGGCGTTCACGCACTACATTTCCCACAGTCCTTTGGGCTTTCTTTTCCGGCAAACTTTCGCACAAGCGCAGACATGGCCACTGGCCCTATACTGTCCGGGAGCCCGAAGTAGAGTGACAGCATCCGGTACACAAGACGCGATAGCAATCACGTGACTCGGCACCTATGATCACGTACCTGTTACACACACAATATAACAAACCTCGGTAACAAGATGGCGCAGTACCGGAACAGATGATCGTAGGCGGATTGAATCAGCCCATAGAGGTAAGCGCTAACATCCAATATCGGCCCGGAGATATGTTATATGGCTTAGGTTATAGACCTACCCACAGTGGAGTTTCGTTCGGAGTGGGGATACACATCACTGCCCACATAGATACCTAGTGTTATACGTATCTAGAAACGGAACACAGATTACTCTCCCCCTTGGGAGAGACATCTTAGGAAATGCCATAGACAAGCAAAATGAGAATACCACACAGTTAGATGTGGTCAGTTAATATAAAAAATCTTGTTTAAGGAGAAAAACCCAATATGTACTAACAGCTTGATGTGGACATTTAGATAACACACACTCTTGGGTATACAAATGTCCCGTTTTTGAATTACAGGGTCATAAAGCGAGGAGAGAAAACAAGACGCTACTAAAACCTCTAAACGCAGTGAAAACCACCATACTCTTGAGCATACAGCGCTTTCTCTAGCCCTGGGACTCCTCCACAGAGGTAAGGAGAGTCTTCCATCACTTCGAGACAGAATTACTAGTGAAATATATGTTTCTAACAGTTTTTTAATTATAGTACTTGAGACTGATAGCAACCCCCATCGTCTCTCTTGTCTTTGTCCATATATGATCAGGAATCGCCTCTTGCTATCCATTTGTGGACCCTAGAAGACACCCTCTAATTCTTCACAGTGTTGAAGATATTGTTGAGAACATAAGAATACAAGAATTTACAAATAGTATTCGTCCTGAAGAAAGCAGCCATTTGGGAATCCCGCTGAAACCGGTTGACTGTTTAATTGTTCTGGTTGATAACCCAGACTCCAATACCCTTGTAAAGAAAATAGAGGGCTTGTGTACAAAAGAAATTGAAAGTGTTATCCACACGTATCCTTTCTCACCATCGGTGGGTGGAAGAATATCCTTTTTTTTTAAATCTTTTCTATTGACTATTGTACATAGAAATAGTTATTTTGTTTTTAATGATAAGACACACATCATGGAGGCGACAAATTAAAATATAACACATTGACCTCCACTTTTGTGTGCACCTATTAGACACCAGGAAAGTATTTTAGAGAGAACAGGGACAGGATCTCGACACCATTTGTAGTCGGCCCAGCAGCTCCAACTAGGACCCACACCCATTTGGTACGAGATCACTCACAGCTAGGGTCATTTAAGTGTTTGGCTAGGGACTCAGCCATAGGAATATCTTTATAATTACTTAGCCTTCTGTTTTCTAAGTGTTACAATAATTGGGCATTAACGGAGGGATTTGCCTTTTAACTCTCTTTTGTGGTTACTCTTTCCTCATGCTCAGTCTACTCACCCACAACATATTTTTCAAACTTTGTCTTGTCTTATTCTCCTCCTACTCTGGATCCTTCACTTAACTCGTCTTTACCTGCCTCTGATATTGCTTCTTATTTCTCTTCTAAGGTGACTTTTCTCTGCCTTGCAATTGACTCATCTCCACCATCTCCACTTAGTACATTCTTCCCACTTATCTCTCCTCCGACTGCTTCTATATCTCACTTTTCTTTTGTCACAGACACAGATATTTCCCTTCTGATGGCTCATGCACATCCTACTGCTGCCCACACAGATCCTATTCCATCGGCTCTTATCTCTAAGGTCTATCCTCCTTTACAGTCATATCTTACTTCTTTCTGTAATATCTGTCTCGCATCTGCAACTTTTCCTTCCTCTTTTAAACACGCTTCAATCATATATATCTTAAAGTAACCTTCAGCTGATCCTTCTCTTGCCTCTAATTTTTGGCCTATCTCTCTTCTTCCTTACTTATCAAAATGACTTAAATGTCTTCTCTATCTTCAAGTCTCTTCTCTTGTTTCCAATAACTCTATTCTTTCCCGTTTCCAGTAAGGATTCCGACCAATGCGTTCTACTGAAACGGCTCTTCTCTCAGTCCTTAACTCCCAACTCACAAATCGGTATTCCAAACATTCCTCTATTCTCATTCTACTGGACCTTTCTGCTGCTTTTGATACTGTTGATCACCAGCTTCTTCTAGCCGCCCTATCATCCTATGGTTTTTTGGGTCCTGTCCTCTCCTGTTTTAAATCCTACTTATCTCACCAAACGTTCTCTGTTTCCTGGGGTGGAACGACTTCTGACTCCTATCCTCTTGCCCATGATGTCCCACAAGGGTCGGTTTTAGGACCTTATTTTTTCTCTCTCCTCACTTCTCCTCTTGTAAACATTTTTCATTTTTTGGTCTTTCTCGCTACTTCTATCCTGGTGATACTCAGCTCTTCCTATTGTTTTCCTCTTTTCCTTTGATATTCACATCCAGATTTATGCATGCTGAATGGCCATCAAGTCCTGGATGGCTACCCATTAGCTTACTCTTAACACTGCAAATACTAAATTACTATTGTTTTAACTCTACTAGTATCCCTCCTATGATTCCTCTTCTGTTTATTTAATTTCCTCCATCTCAGCTCTTTTTAATATCCACTGCTCGTAACCTGATGCTTTATTTTGACTCTTCTTTATCCTTTAAACACCATATCTCCATTTCTTCTCAATGTCTTGGGAGGATAGCTCAGGGGCAACATGCTCATCTTGGAAGCAAGATAACTCTGGACAATACAGGTTCGAACCCCGGCTCCGTTCTTAGAAACCTCTGGGTGTTAAGCGTGTTAGAAAAAACCTGTCATGTCATGTCAAGCTTGTCGGTATCACTTATTTGACATCAAAAAGGTTTGCTCATTTCTGACTTTCCACTCAACTAAACTACTCATAATTTCTCATCTTTTCATGGCTCTTTTATTGCTCTACCAATCTTTTTTGGTCTGCCGGTATCTCAAATTATTCCTCTAAAATCCATTTTAATGCTGCAATTAGGGTACTCTTTTGCCTGACCCCACGTGATTCAATATCTCCTGCTCTTCACACCTTGGGTTGCCTTCCTTTTCACGCACAACTCAAGTTCAATTTTCTTTCTTTAACTTTGAAATCTCTCTACGGTCTAACTCCTATCTTTCCTCATTGGTCTTGTTCTACTCTCCTCCTCGTTCTCTCTGTTATAATACTCAGTTCCGACTGACAGTTCCAGCTCCTCCCTGTGCACAATCACGTTTTCGTACATTTTCACATGTTGCTCCTGTATACTGGAATCTTCTTCCTCTTTCCATCCGTTCTATCACTTCATATCCCCTATTCTGTAAAGCATTGAAATTGCATCTGTCCCAGCAAAACTGATTTTGTGCATACTCTGTCAAATCTCATGTCTGATTGTACTGCTTGATAATTTTGCTATGTAAAAGCGCCTTGGATTAAAGCGCTATATAACTACTAAATAAATATAAATACAATAAGAAAAACACAGTTCAATGTGTAGTACTGTTGAGTGTTAGTTTTCAATGACAATTAATTCTTGCATTATTTCTGAACGTTAAAAAAAAATCGTATTCCGCCCAAAGACTGCAGATTGCAAGTGTATCAGCAAGTGCGTTTGTCCTTAATCTTCAATGTGCAAGGTTTGGCTTTTTCCCTGCCAACATCTCCCTTAATGAATGCATCTGCATTGTCAGAGGCTTAGAGGGGAATTTGTGGAGCTTGTCTGCATTTCTGTTGAGAATCCAGTGTGCTCTCCGCTGATTGATTCACGTAGAAGCGTTTCACCTTGAGCTGTCTTTAGGCCACTTTCTTTTGTTTGGGTTTTCCAGGTGTCATCCTGATTGGCAGGACAAGCAGGCTGCTATATTTAATTTCCTCTCTCCAGGGGACACACTATCCAAGGTTAAACATGTGTTCCACACTTCATAACAAACTTTGAACTTGCTTCCCACTAGGAGTTGCTTTTCTTAATCAGCCCTGCTATTCTGTAATCAGTGTTCCTGTCTGGAATTCGTGTTTTCTAAACATCTGTTATCAAAATGTGCGTAACACGGGCAGAAATGACAGCATGGCGTACTTAGATTTACTTTACAGACCTACTGGCAGGACACAGCACGCGTGGGATATTTAAATCATCGACCTGGGGCCAGGTTTAAATAGAGGTAACAGCAGCACCATTCCGTGTATTACTAATATATGCAGTGCTTGTAATTCTATTTGTTTTCACTTTTCGGTTAGACCACTGTAATATGTGAGCAGATTTGAGAATTATTTGACCTAACTTTTGCTAACAGAATTTTTCATAGACACTGTTCATATCTTTTTTTTGACCTTGTAACTATGAAGGAGAATCATGTGGCAGAATATGAAACTGGCCCAGATTGACACATCACATGTCTATGGATTAAATGGATTTACAATGATCGCATTAAACAGAAGACCTGTCTGCCTAAGCAAGGATCCGCAGTGGGAGTGCATTTCTCGTCTCTGTGAGCTCTCCATTGTCATGTCTACACTTTACAAAACAAATAGACTACATTAGTGTTAGGCAAATAGGTGCCTTTTCTCGCTAGGGAGGTTCCTCGGTTGCATTTCATTATTATGCATCTCTTGTTTTTATTGGAATAAATAACCCTTTAAGGAATACCGTTTTTTTCTAGTTTGGCTGAAAAATATAAGTCTTTGAGAGCTGGTTCTGTCATTCGTTATGTTCTGTGTCTTTCTGACTGCAATAGTCCTCATTGTAAGTGATACCATAAAAGTAACACAGATGCATTTAAGAGATATACCTCCGTCATCTTTTGTGGCCCAAGGGAAGGCTATAGTCTCAAAAGAGGTTTGAATGTGATTCAGTTGCAACCCAAACACCAAAAAATAACAGTCAAAAATAAAGGGAATGTCCAATCAACGTTCGTTAATAATGTATATACTTTAAGCTTGCTGTCAGACAAGGGTGCTGCTGTTTGGTGCACTGAGACTCTGTGCAGTCATCCTCCCTGGTGGCCACACACCCCCTGCTGGAATCAGAAAAGCAGAAGCCCTAGTCCTTGTGGGTGAAACCTGCTGCTGGACAAGGGTACTGCTGTTTGGGGCTGTTCCGTGCAAGAAAGGGGCCCAGGGACACACTGAGGTATGACTGCTATCTACAGTGGTCAAAGTGAGCGGGAGCGGTCGGGAGCAGTGCTCCTCTACATTTTTAAAGTAGGTTTTTATTGTTCCTAGACTTTTATTTTTAAAAAGAAACTGTTCCGGAATGGTTTCGTTTTAAAATAAGTGCAGAAAGAAGTTGAAACTTGCACTTTCAGTGCACTACACTGAACGTTCCTTTAAACAGCACGTGCATGTGTTTGAGGGTTTGTATTCTGTGTGGGAGGGGGCGTGGTGATGAGCTTTGTGTGAAGTGGGTGCAGGCCAGCAGGGAACATAATTCCACTACTTCTTTTCGTACACTTCGACCACTGGTTATCTAGCGCTATACAACTCAGAGCTCATTGTCATTGTCATCTTGTTCCCCTATTACACTTTGTCGCATTTGGAGACTCGCTATTTTGGTTTATTGGGTGAATGGGTGGACACAGACTATGGCAGCCCCTCAATCTGTCGGCCGTTCGCCACACGTAACCTTAAGAGGCACATTCTTTATGTGCCCATTCGCTATTGACTCTTTTAATACTTTTAATACTTTTTATGATCTTTTTTAAAGGACCTTAAACGGATTGATTAAGTGGTTTGTTGTATATGCTTTATGAGCTCGCAGAGATTTGGACAAACTTGCACATTAATCATGGCTAAACGAAAAGATCCCACAAGCACTTCAAAGAGGTTCTACACTACCACAAAGCAAATGCATGTTTATTGCACTCCTTAAATGACCACAGTAATGTGGCTGTGTTCCATTATCAAGAGAACTCAGCAGCCAAAAACGGTATCATAGCGGAATAACTGGATATCACAGACATCGATACACTGGAAGCCCCAAACTGTGAGCGAGGGGAAACAAGCATAAAGAGGACTGGTTATAACAAGTGTGGGAAGATGGGAAATTCAGCCCAGGATGTATTTAGTATATTTAATGCCAAATGGAATCCCAGAGAAGGCTCTCCAGTAGAAGACATTTTAGCTACATGTGAGGTGGCACAGGAGATGTCTCTGACAAGAGGGTAGCAAATTGATGCACTGCAGGGGTAGGTAAATCCTCAGTAATACTATTGCAACCCATAGTATCGGATCAGGGATTGACTACCCTCTGAGAAACCGAAAAAAAACAATATTATGTAATATTCCCACTTCAAATAGTTATGAGGTGTTAATGAATGAGGATGGCATGTATGTTGAAGAAATACCCAGTGGTGAGGCAATAGGGCTGCAGAAACAAGATGATGGTATAAGAGCACATGACACATACGAGGGTGATCTAGTGGCCAATACTAGAAAACAATATCAGTGTAAAATTGATGACCTGAGTAAATGATGACAGACCAAGGAAGGTGTCTGATTTAGTTGATCAATCATTTTCAGTAGCAAGCCCTTGTATATGCAAACATTTTAGTGGGAGAGGTCACAAGCTTGAACCAGTCAATTGACGATCTTTGTGTGGAGGTGAGACATCTAATGCAAGAGCTACAATAGTATTGGAAGGAGGAATTATGTAATATCCATGATATAACCCCAGATATAAGCAATGTTAGCAGGGCATCTAATACCCTATGCACTCAAGTCAACACAAAAAAGTAAATCGATGGTGGGACTGATAAAAGGAAGTAACTATCTCTTATCAGCGATGCCACAGGCTGGTGGAACTAGTTTAATAACTATAGCAAAGACCAAAACTGGGCCTAAAATGCAGCAAGGCAAATCCCAAGCGGCTCTACCCAATTGCACTGTACAGAGAAGGAACTTTAGTATGGCCCCAAAGTGATCTGGTATAATAGACAAACTTGGGGAGCTTTTCTGACCACACTCTTAAACCTCTGCGACCTTACAGTAAAATAACATCTTGTCGTGTCGCAATGATGTGTGCAGGAAACGAAGACCCAGAGTTCCCCTACTTCGTATGTCAAAAAGGAAAAAAAGGGGGTTCCACACACATAGGACTCCTAGTAAGACACGACGCGTGATGCCGGAACCGTGATATTCTAGTATGAACATCGATTATGAGTCTGATGGGACTCCTGTTTCATATGCACAAACTACGTTATTAGAGAGACTTTGAACACCAAGAGATAGCAACCTTTAGAGGTTCTATTGCTCAGATTTGAAAAAGGCACACTAAGAGTGCCGAAACATGTGTTATCAACATGGGCTTTAACCAAAAATAAAAAAGCATGCAAAATAATGCAAGAAAATGCAAAAAATAAGTTTTGAGTGATACTTCCTATGGCGCAGAAACAGACGTGTGTGGAACCCACTTTTTTTCTGGTATAATAGACCCCAGTGGGCCTCATTTCAAGTGTGCCAATCCGGTAAAGAATGCTGGTAAAAATGTAGGTAATTCTGGCTCTGGCATTTTTACTGGACTGGCACACTTCAAGTATGCTAGTGGGCACCACGGATCTCCCAGGAGGCCTGACCTACCAAGAGTTCAGTCCCCTACCAGCAAATAATTGCCACAATTACCGGCACTGGTGTCGGTAATTGCGGCAATTTCTTCCCATGGAGTCCATTTGGACTCCATGGTAGTGGGAATTTACTGTCACTCCACTGCCAATGACATCCTGGTAATACTGGGTTATTGTGCAACAGAGATGGTAAGGCAGGTTTGCTGCTAAGCTGCCAGTAATATTGCTGGGATACCGGCGAACCTGTAATGAGCCCCAATGACCCATATCATCACACCATAAAAAAGAATGTGGTTTATATGATTAATATACCAAGGCCAACAGAGTAAACATATGGAACAATGGATTCCCTAGCCAACAAATCATATATCGGATACACTATATCAGAGAGTTCTATACTATCACCAGAGAAGATATTGTAAGGTGCAAAAGACTTACGATGAATGGTGTACATACATATGATTATATCCAAGTGCAGTTTAAGAATGACGATCTAGCACAGGTTTGCTAAATATTGGATTTTGGTCTATGCCTCTGAGGGAAAACAGGTTAAACATAGATGATCCATACCTATAAACTTCATTAGGGTGCTAGAAGCCAGTAGTAGGCAGACCTGTAAACCAATAGCATGCAGAGTTGCATCGAGATCAACACACTCAGTGATTGAGGATAAGACAATGGTTTTGGAGGAGTTTGACTAACCACATAGATAATTTAACTTTGAATACCATGGTTTAGACATCTTGCATATCAGGCCCATATTTTCATGTTAGATTGTGAAATATAGCTGGTCTGCAGAAGACTCTTGTAGACACTATGTGGTGTGACCTTATAAAGCAATAGGATATGAGGTGCTTTCAGAAGACCTGGGCTCTGCATGCATTATATGCACATAGCTATGTGACATATTGTATCCCAGCCATAGAGGAACCTCTCCGTGGAACAAGTGACCTGGGTTAAAGCTTCCCTTAATGTTTCACTTGTAGAACATGATACAGATACCCTGACTTATAGGAGCTACTGATTTATCTAGGTGTGAATACAAAAATGGCTGCTTTTGAATATTTACAATAGAGCTGATAAGAATAATGAAATGGAACTGATATCCCTGGTTAAAAATTGTATAAAAAGCAGAACTAACCAGACTAGTAAGCTGCAAATTATTTTGGTAGGAAATATCAACATGCAGTTTGATCCTAATATCCCTTTATCAGATGCTATGGAAGAGGAGGGCAGTACGTGGGGAATTCCTGATCTGATGATCAAACTACTGAAAAAATACAACAAATTAGCTGCAGAAGAAACACACATCTTAAAAACCTAGAATCACACCCCGGTCATGGTAGAAACAGGGGTGATGCCCTGGCAGCCTCGACGTTTGTGGTGGTCAATAAATCCACTTACATTGACTATATATTAGACAATGTCTATAACTGGATTAATGTTAAAAAGTTCACAGTACTTGACTGGATTGAGAGTGACCATAGACCCGCTGCTCCAGAATATTCTCCTATCAACTATCCTGGTTTTAGAAGTGATGGACGGAATATTACAACTAATATAGCAGGAAATAGTAGGTGCTCAGTCAAAATGGGCAGAAATTGAAACTAACACTATAGAACAAATATACACTAAGGTTCTGCATATACTAGAAAGAGTAAGAGTACTCAATAATAGCAACTGCACACGCACATAGATTATAGGATTTTATAACAATAAGATTAGGACCATTCAACCACATGTGACTAAACCTAGAAAGGTAGTGGAGTGGGTCATAATCAGTCATACCCATTACTTTGATAAAGACTGCAGACTTGCACAAAAAATAAGCTAATATACAGTAGGACGATGTAGAAAGTGCAGTAAGGATACCACACAATTGCTAAGACAAACCTACAAGGAGCTCCTCACTAATAAAAATAAACTTTAGGCTAAGGGAAAGTGGTGTTTATTAACAGATGCAATTGAACATAAAGATAGCTCTAAATTGTGTTAAATGATCTCGCAATGGACAGCAGACCCACAAACTAGGCTAACAGGCAGTATCACAGAAGTGAGATGGTAATCTCGTTTAAACGCCTGCACGAGGAAACACGCCAAATCAGCCCTATAGGTGGAGATGCTAGTCGAGTTCTGAAAAATGATCACCAAGAGTACCTATATTTCACTCTTGATGAGATACACACTGCCAGTAAGTGCCAACAAGTAAATTTTTTCATGCCATTGCATTGCCATCAATGGTACCCAAATTGTGGCTAAACGCAGAAATGATTCTGCTTTATAAAGAAATGACAGAATATAGCTGAAAAACCATAGGCCAATCTCACTCCTAAATGCAGTGGGTAGAATATATGTACGATTTTTACTGGGTCGACTGAATGTTTGGGTGGAGGAGGAGAGAGCCATACGTCAGCTACAAGTGGGATTTCAGTATGGGAGCAGCACAATCAATCAGTGAATTAGGCTTTACCTACTCCTACTGAAGCATGTATTTTTAAGGAAAGTGTATTTGTATGTTCTCTTTATAGACTGAAAAGCTGCTTTCGATTGTGTTCCGTGGGTTAAACTCTGGGAACGGTGGCAACAAATGGGTATCCCTCTGCCACTACTTAGAGCAGCAATAACCTTATAAAGCATTAGTACCTGGCACACGCGGCTGAACAGGAATACTGTGTGTTGATTGGCTCATTTGCGGGCCATACCACACGGTATTCCCATCCACGCCGTGCGTGCCGGCTACTCTGTTCCCGGCGAGGGGCGTGGCCGCCCCTCAGCCAATGAGGAGGCTCGAAGTGGGGCAATCCCCGCTCCGAGCCTCCCCATGGCTGGAGGCTTCCTTCGTCCTCCTCTGGGGACTCATGGTAGATTTTCTTTTTTCCCAAGCCTTTTCTCCCTCCTCCCTCCTCCCTCCCCCACCCCACTTACCTTCTATCCCGCGGTCTCCGGCGGGGACGATGGAAACCTCCAGCCATGTGGAGACTCGGGGCGGGGCCATCCCCGCTCCAAGCCTCCACACGGCTGGAGGCTTCCATCGTCCCCCGCCAGAGACCGCAATAGGTTTTTTTTTGTTTTCTTTTTTTTTTCTTCCTCCCCATCCCCTCCCTTCCGCCCTCCCGACCCCACTTACCTTCTTTTTTCTTCTGGTCTTGGAAGCGAACATGCTGGGAACACTTCTGTTCCCAGCGCATCCGCTCCTGATGGCTTCCATGGAAAGGGAAAACGGACTACGTTTTCCCTTTCCATGGCGGCGGCCATTTTTTGAACCATTTTGAAAACATTTTTAAACGTGTTTCAGAACAGAAAAAAATGCCATTAGCACCCCGATCCAACGGGCCGGGGTACTAAGGGCAATAAGACCCCAGCGGCGGGGCAATACCGCCGCAGGTAATGCCCGGGGGCTTTGTTAAGGCCCTTGCTACGCTCAGGCCTATAACTATGGCCCCGGGCATTACCTGGGGCAGTATTGGCCCTCCGCCTCAGGTCTTATTGCCACAATAATGAAACGGTAGTGCGCTGGAACCTTTCAGGTGATACAACAAAGACATTCCCAGTTCAAAATGGTGTACGACATGGGTGTGTTCTGGTGCCAACACTATTTTTCCTGTACATGAATCCTGCAATTTGATATAATATGATAGTTTATTTATATAGTACCTATACACAATGTGTTTCAAAGCGCTTCAAAGCAAGGGAGGGAACAAGGGAAAATACAATGACATTCTTACAGGCCATGAAAAACAAGAATGTGAAATTAACTATCGTACTCCGCCTGACAACATTTCAGGTAGTGCAAGAGCTAAAACACAGATAGGAAGGAAATGGGAAACAGACAGGCGACTACCGTACCAGGCCTGACAACATTTCTGGTAGTGCTAGGAGGGGAAACAAGTAAAGAGAGGGGGGTGTTGAAAAACATTTGTTGCTATCATACTAGGTCCAGGGACAATTCTGATAGAGTAAATGCATAGATCTCATAACACAATTAATGACTGGCGCATCCACATTAGGCCAATGCAAGATCCCTCTCCCACTTCACGCAGATGATGCTATTGTCATTTCTAAGACCCCTTCTGGATTGAGAGAGCAACTTAAATTGTGTTACCACTTCTGGGCGGATAATGTTATGGAAATTTACTGAGGAACAATCAAATCTGTGGTGTTTGGGCCAACCCGAATAAAGGTTCCTAGATTAGTGTTCTCTATCCAGGGTACATTAATTGAACGAGTGTCTACCTATGATTAGCTTGGTATGTGTTTTAAAAGTAAATGTTCATGCTATACACAAAAAAAGAAATCGTATTTGACACTGGATCGCACAAGCAATTCTTCACTTAAATTTGCTGGAAATCATGGAAATGGCACAGTTAGCTGATCCCTTAATATTTACAGAATACAGGCAAGAACTGCAGCAATCTATGGCTCTAAAATATTGGATTCATAAAAACGCCAACATTTTCATTTTCTGAAAATACATTTACAATGAAATTGTAGGATTACCAAACGGAACCCCAGATTTTGCTATGAAAAATGGAACTCGATCTGAGAGACATCTCGTATGAGTTAACAATTAATCTGGTGCTGTATTGGGCCAGCATATGGTCATCCATTTTACGAGAAAAATATACAGGTGCGATACTTTACATCCTAGCACAGGAGTAAAGTTACTGTAGCTCAGACATATTAGGATCTTGTTGAGATTGAGAGAGCTGGATCTTTCTGAGATGTGGACAAAACCTACATCCATTACTAACAGTTACAAACTACTGCCAAAGATGCAATTTAATAAAAAAGCTCCTCCATTATGAAACTGAACAATTTTTACCTTCTTCATTGGCAAGAGAATACCGGATATTAAAACAAGAGCTTGGATATGAATAATATCTCGATATAGTTCACCCGCATCACGCACAAGTGCTTTAAATAAAGTTCAGATTGGGTTCTCTCCCTTTGGGATATGATATGAAATGGCATTTATAACGCGCCTATACACAAGTGTTTCACTATACCTTATGAAAAGGTGGAATGTAAGGAATAGAGATTCTTGCTTCCTCTGTGTTAAAACAGAAGGGACATTACAAGACTTTTTATTTGTCTGCCCACAATATAGCGAGTTTAGAGTTGCTTACTTGAAACCAATTCTTAATGAGTACGGTGTCAGAACTACACAGGCTGCTATGACATTGTGTAAGACAACCAGCTGCTGTCTCCTCAGTAGCGAAATATATGTGATTAATTGAAGTTTTTATAATCTTGTACCTACATGCTTTTAAACCTTCTTTATGCACATTATATGTATTGTTAATGCACTATATATTTAAATAGGGATTTTATGATATGATGTAGATTATTAATATGAATTATGTCAGACGTCATTTCACCAAAATGCCAGGTGTAGCAGAAGTGACATCACACGGTCCTTGATCTCTGATGACATCACACAAAGTTGTCAATCTGGAGAAGTGAATACCCTTCATTTGAATGATAGACGTATCTTGATGGCCGAAGGCCAACCGTCTTATGCACAGAATTATAGAAATACAGACTGCTATGCTTGACGAACAAGCGGCCATTTTAAACGTAGCAAGAATCGCCATTTTGCTTGTTAACCATTGTTCATTGCTTTCTGTCTAAACTGCTTTGCAGCTTGCAATTCTTGCAAATTCTGCTTACTCTGCTCAACTGTTAACATTGTTGTCTGAATATGAAAAGGGCAAGGCCGCGGGACTGAGGAGTTTGTTGAAACTCCTCATGAGCAGCCCAGAAAGGAATGCCCACGCTCCCTCTCTGTAGCCTTGAGGGAGAGCTGCAGGGCATTTAATCATTTCACAGCTGCCAGCCAGTCTTGTACAATGGTAGAATATGTTAGAATAAAGCAGCTAAAGGCTTGAATTATGCTCGTTTTACGGCCCCCTTCACAAAACCCTTTAGAGCGGGTCGGCTCCCAGGACACGAATAGCACTTCATAGATAGCAAGGTTTGGAATGTGACTCTTCCCCCGTGTGCAGCTTGCTTCCAAGAACAGAAGCACCGTGTTCTGTTCAACAACTAGAAGATGCCTCCGCACTTTCTAATTGCACATTGTTACTAGAATAGACATCGAAAGTGTCATAATTGTCATGCTCGTCGGAAATGTCCATCATCATCCCGAGTTCAAAGAAACTCAATAAAAGTGGGGTGTTAAACATGACATTGCTGATTGTATGATATGCATTTTGTATATATGTAACTGATGTACGTAACTCGCTCTCTTGCGTCCCTCGTGGTCTAGAAAATACACGTCGCGGGGCGTGAGACCACAGTTGGCCAATTGGGACTATTTTGCTTGCAATAAACCCTAGCATTGGGAATTTGAACCTTGTGTCTGGCGCATCTTTTCGTGTATGGTTATTGCCTTGTTTCCATATCGCGAAGGACACCTAGGGGCCCCTTTCAAGATGGCGCCCGAATAGGGACCCTCCCCCACTTGCCCCTTCGTAGACGTTGTAACGGAGTAAAGGCGGAAGAACGGCGAGGACGGGACGATCGAGCCGGGATCAAGAGGTGTACGGGGCGCCCTGTAGAAGTGAGGAGAGATTCCTTCGCAGATCTGCACACATCTGATCCCTGATCGACGTACCGGGCCAGAGGGCAAAGGAGGCAAGGGTCCCGAAACGAGGCAGAGGCCAGAGAAGCACAGACACGACGTAGGGAGAGGTTGCGTCAGGACAGGCGACTTGTTTTATCAGGTGAGTCATTCCCCGATTCAAACGAAAACCAGATTTTTGAAAGAGTGTTGATTTTGCAAATTCAAACGTCCAGGTTAAGGTTAGTTAACCAAGGGGAAGGTTAAAAACATGCCTGGAGTACTTTCCACTTTAGCGGGGCTTTTCCGCTGCGGTAGACAGTCCTTGGAAAATGGCCAAAGTGCACCGCTTGGGGGAACGCCGGCTGGCTTATGACATGTATGCAAATTATGGTGTGGGTGCGATAATATTTTGTGAAATTTGGCATAGGCAAACTAGAAAGCAGCAGGAGCATCAGTGGCCGATTAATGGTAGCTTTGAGATTGTGAGGATAGATAACCTAGAAAGGGTGTTGATAATGAAAAAAGCACAACCTGCAGCTTTTGAGACTATCAAAGATTGGAGGAGGGAAGCAATGCTCCGACTTAGGAGTAGAGAGAAGCATGCGCGTAGGCACAAATCGAAGCTTGAGGTAGCAGAAGAAAAAGAGGAGGAGGAGTGGACGGCAAGTCTAAGACGGGAAGGGAGACGTGAGCAAATAAACATAGAAGGAATATACCCGCAGCAGGAAATACACATAGCAGACAAATTAATGGAACATTTGCTAACCCATACGGGTCGAGGCCCAAACCAGGATCAAAACCAAACACGCCAGTAGTGACTGCACAGGCCAAACCAGTAGCTCTCATACCTCCTCCCAAAGCCCAAGCACTTCCCCTCACGCAAGCATTAACCCACGCCCCACCTACAGCTCGAGCCCTCCCACAAGCGCAGACCGCAGACGCACAATTTCCCGGCACCCAGGAAGGCCCTTCACAGATGCCACCTGTGTCACTTTTCCCATCCGCACCTCCAGAAACAGAATCAGCACCATCCGCCCCTCCCAAAGTCGAAATTGAGACCGGGGAGGCGAGAGGCGGGGCTGAAGGAACAGGATTTGGACGGGTAACTCGCAGCGCGATCAGCAAAGAAAGAAAGATTGAATTACAGCAAGAGGCAGAAATGTACAAAGAAGGAAATGATGGGACGGCAGCATTGGCCTCATTATATGGGTACCGAAGAAGCAACGAGAGACAGGTAGTGTTGGAATGCATGGGGGAATTTTTGGTGGGAGAATGGAAAAAGATACTTGGGAATTTACGGCCACAACGATTGTTAGATTTGAATAAGTTAGCACGCAGTGAGCAAAGAGATGAGGATGTAAGAAAACATGTGTACAAACTCATTGAACTGAAAAATGAAATGGAAGATAGATATGCTGAAATGTTTGCTACACCTGAATATAGTCCGGAGTGTATTAAGAAAGATAGGAAGTAGGCGTCAAGGTTGTATATGCAAAAATCGTGGCCGACAGCTTTTCCAAGTGGTGCAAAGCATTTGCCGGCACCGGGACAATTAGGTGATAAACAAAGATTGCAGGCATGGATGGGGGGAAAAAATGCGATGGATGTCAAACAAAAGAACGTCAGTGAAGGAAGTAAGTGAGATATGTAATGGGTACCCATTAGAGATGAGAAAAGAAGCGATGCGAACGATAGTAGGAGTGTTACTGCAGCAGGTAATTGGATACAATAGAGGTAGAGGAAATGCACAAGGCAGAGGACATTTGAATAATATGCACGGGGTGTCATTGGGATTAAATCAATGTGCGTACTGTAAAGAGGAAGGACACTGACAAGCGCAATGCCCGCACCTACAGAATAGAGGTGGGTTTGGCCAGAGAAGGCCTCATAGAGGACATCAGGGGTCAAATGGCCCAAGCAGAAATAGCATGCAGCAGCAACAGGGATATACCAATGGAGGTAATCAAAACCAATCCTATGGTCAAAACCAAGCTCAACAGTACAAGGCATTGAACCAAAGTGTTCCGAACCAAAATCAGGGCGGGCAGGGCCAACAGAGAAATGATCAGAGTGGAGGACACCGAGGGGGAAATGGGAATATTTTTGATACACAGCCAAACACGTATTATAGCAGCAACGGTGACTACATGTCGGACGATGTGTTATTTTCACAATAGGACAGCCCACGGCAGGGGTCGGAACCAGTGTCTATTCCCGTGAATCAGAGAGGACCCTACGTAGAAATGAGAGTCGGGAATAAGGAGCACCGTTTCCTTGTAGATACAGGGGCACAGAGGTGTTCGATAGACCACCACTTGGTTCCGGAGATCCCACTGTCGGGGCAAAAGAATGTTTCTGTAGGGTTCGCAGGTACACCAGTAATTAACCCCGTGTCCGAAGCTGTCCCAATTACAATAGGACCATTTACGGAACAGTGTCCATTTCTTCTGACAGAAAATTGTGGGGAGAACTTGCTAGGATTAAATTTGTTGAGAAAATTCAGGGCACTTATACATTGTACGGCAGATGGGGTGTTCCTCGCGATTTGGCCTCACGATGCACCGGTGACGGAATGTATGTCAAAAGCGTTACCAGAAGAGCTAAGTAGAGTGCCAACCTGTCTGTGGGCAATGCATGATAACGATGTAGGATGCTTGAAAATAGAGCCAGCAAAAATAACTTTGAAAGAAGGTGTTACATTACCACGAATTCCCCAGTATAAAATTTCTGTTGAAGGTGAGAAGGGATTAAAGAGTATTGTTACTGACCTGGTGAGATTGGGGGTGGTTGAAGAAATTGCAGGTAGCACGTGCAACAGCCCAATTCTTCCAGTTTACAAGAAAGGAGGCAATGAAGTACCATATCGTTTCATAATTGATCTGCGCGCATTGAACAAAGTGGTAGACCCACAATTCCCTTTGGTCCCAGATGTCGCAACATTACTGACAATGATACCGGCCACAGCAGAATACTTTAGTGTAGTTGATTTGAAGAACGCGTTCTTTAGCATTCCAGTGGATAAAATCAGTAGACATCTGTTCGCATTCACTCTAGGAGGTCGATCATTCACATTCACACGCATTCCACAAGGATACACAGAAAGCCAGAGCATTTACAGCAGGGCACTAAAAGAACAGCTAGATATGCTAGAACTACCAACAGGTTGCGTACTCTTGCAGTACATAGATGACTTGTTACTAGCTGCTGACACAAAAGAGATCTGCAAAGAAAGTACTATATTGCTATTGTCACACCTAGCGACCCATGGTCACAAGGCGAGTTTGAAGTAATTCCAGTATAATCAAAAGGAGGTGTCTTATTTGGGTTACCTACTTTCGAAAGAAGGGAGAAGATTAACACCAGAACGCATAGAAAGTATTTCTAGTATGCCTATTCCAAAAACTCAAAAAGGAGTGAGAGCTGTAATAGGCATGGCCTCTTATTGTCGGCAGTGGATCAGTAATGTTGCGTTGATTGTGAAGCCGATGATAAAATTAACTAAAGAGGATGCAGTGATGTCTTTACAGTGGGATGAGGAATGTCAGCAAGCGTTAGTACAAATGAAAGCTGCATTGTGCGCTGCGCCTATTTTAGGCACTCCTAACTATAAAAAGATCTTTAGACTATTTGTGAGTGAGAGTGAAGGATGTGCATTGGCGGTTTTGACACAGGAACAAGGTGGAAGAAATAGGCCGTGCGGCTATTATTCTTCCGCGCTGGACCCTGTAGCGCGTGCACTACCACGATGTTTGCGATCTGTTGCAGCGGCTGCTGCATCAGTGAAACAAACGGAAGGAATGGTATTGGGGCATACTTTAATTCTGATGGTGCCACATGCCATAGACGTTCTATTAAACAGAACACAGACGCAACACCTCACCTCTGCTAGACTAACAAGATATGAGCTCATCTTGTTTGCACCCCACATCCAAATTATGAGGTGTAGCGCATTGAATCCTGCAGAATGAATGCCACTGCGCATAGCAGAAATTGGTGACAACGAATCACCACCCCATGATTGTTTAATGGTCACTGAAGAAGAAACAAAGGGAAGAGTTGACTTGAGCGACATCCCACAGAAAGAGCCAGATGGGGAGTTGTTTTGTGACGGCTCTTGTTTTAAATTACCTGATGGCACATCAACGGCCGCATATGCAATTACTACTCTAGAAAAGGTTATGGAAAGCAGAAGAATTCCCTACAATTCGGCACAAGCCGCAGAAATTATAGCCTTGACTAGAGCTTGTGAACTCTCTGAGAATTTGAACGTGAATATTTATACTGACAGCCAGTACGCCTTTGGCGTGGTTCATAACTTTGGCCGACTCTGGGCTGAGAGGGGTTTCTTGACATCACATGGGGCCAGGATTCAGCATGGCCCTTTGATTGTATGATTGTTGTCTGCACTCTCGTTTCCAAAGCGCTTAGCTATAGTAAAATGCGAGGCGCATAAAAAGGTAACATGTAAAGTGGGAGAGGGAAACACATTTGCAGACAGGATTGCGAAACAAACAGCCACTGATTTGAGTACTAGAATGATGACAGTACAAACAGAGGAAGTACCTTGTATGATAGAGAATGGAGTTGCCACAGTCAAAGAAATGCAG
Source organism: Ambystoma mexicanum (assembly GCF_040938575.1). NCBI lineage: Eukaryota > Metazoa > Chordata > Amphibia > Caudata > Ambystomatidae > Ambystoma > Ambystoma mexicanum. The sequence goes on from NC_090924.1 coordinate 1,048,914,607, forward strand.
GCTGAGGCCACAACCGAAGAGATTCAGGGGTGGGCAGAGGGCTCTGCTGAGTTAGATTTGGAAGGATGTTGGGTGGACAAAGAGACCAAGAACTGGATGTTGCCAAATTGTTACGTAACCGCAATGGTTACAATGGCACATAGCCCTACCCACGTTTGCACGAAGAAGATGGTACAGCATTTATCCACAGTATGGAAAAATGAGCATATAAAAAAGAATGCAGAAAGGCTAGTGCAGAATTGTATTACGTGCCTGCAACACAATGTAGGGAAGGGAACCGTGACTCCAGTAGGTAGTTTTGGCCCACCCTCTATGCCATTCGAGGTGATCCATTTTGATTTCATAGAAATGGAAAGGTGCCAGAACTACAAATATGTGTTAGTGGTGATTTGTGCATTTAGCAAGTGGGTGGAGGCATATCCTTTAAAAGACTGTACTGCCATGTCAACGGCAAAAGTAATGTTGAAAGAGTATTTCTCCCGGTTCGGGCTGCCCCGTGTCCTGTGGTCAGATAACGGCCCACACTTTGTGGGCGCAGTAGTACTACAGATCTGTGCAGGTCTACAGATAGAGAAACGATTGAACAGTTCCAGGCATCCCAGTTCTGCCGGGCTTGTTGAGAGACATAACGGTATCTTAAAGTCAAAGATAGCTAAAATCTGAGCTGGGAGCAAGTTGAGTTGGGTGGATGCATTACCCCTAGCGCTATTGTGCATGTGCACGTCTGTGCAGGCTAAAACTGGGCTCTCCCCCTATGAAATTATAATGGGGAGACTGGCAAATGTATGGTGCGCACCGCAGCCCAAATGATTATGTGAGGTCGAGCATCCTGTGTTAAGCACGTACTGTGGCCTTTTAATGCAGAATTTGCATTTGATTCATCAGCAGGTGCAGGAGGCGTTACCAGTGCGATACACCCGACCGGGGCACTCACTGGAGCATGGAAGCTGGGTCCTGATTAAGAACTTTGAGCGGAAGACAGCATTTGCACCCAGGTCGCGCGGCCCCTACCAAGTACTTTTGGCGACGCAAATGGCCATTCGAGTGGACGGTCGCAAGGCATGGATCCATGCGACACATGCCAAAAGATTCCCAGGACTGCTGACAACTTCCGACGACCAGAGAAAGGAAACGGTCTCGGAAACTAAAGAAACTGTTGCCAGTCCACTGCCACAGCATCAGCCTGAGCGAGAAGTGAAAGTTGAAACAAAGCCTAAACGAGAAGTGAAACTCGAAACAGAGCCCGAGGAGGCTGCCAGAAAGGGGAGAGGGCGAAAAGTGCCCCAACGTTGCTCAGCAGAAACAACATCAATGCCGAGCGACACAAACTCTGCATTGCAAACACCAGCAGAAACAACGCGTGTACCCCTTTGGCGCCCACCAGTTTCTGCATACGCACCAAAGCCAAAGAAAGAAACTACATCATTGCCACTGCGCTCATCGCTACCCATCATTGTGCCGCAGGCTGACACTGAGCCTGATCCTGGAAGTGCAATGGCACTATTCACGGATCATACAATACCAGGAGTGAAACGGTATAATTTGCGGCCTTGACAGGCAAAGTGATCCACAGATCTTTGGTGCTTTTCTTTTGCCTTTGCTTCCACTCACGGACGGAGTAGGAGCCAGGGGCGTAGAGGAGAGAAGTGTGAGAGTTGTGCAAGTCGGACAATTCAAGACTCACGGCTCCTCGGTGCGCTTATAATAAAGTACATGTGTCAGGAGCCAGAGCAGGACAAGCTGGATGCACATAAGTACTAAGGCTGATAGAGTACATGTGTCCTAAGCCAGAGCAGGAGAAGCTGGATGCACATAGTACTCTATCAATAAATAATTGTTCAGAAATCGTCTGAGCAGTGGGAGAAAGAACAACTAATCTTGCTCGGAGTGGATAAGTGATCTAGGCTGTGAAAGGGTTGGCAGAATTGAACTGTGACATTTTCGTTGAACCTTTCTGGCATCAAGAAACGAGAGACATTTGCAACGAACTTTGCCAGCAAGAAGAAGGACGATGAAGAACAAATCAAGACCGGTTTCAGCCTCTTCCTGCACCCTGCTGAAAAGATGATAGTTTTAGAGACTGTAAATTTAGGGAAAAAGCATGGTAAAAGGAATAAGGTACTGATTTGGACATTGGTCCTGTGTTTCTTAAGTATGGTAGTACCAACAATAACAGCTATTACACTATGGTTCCTGGAGTCCGCGCACCCATTAGAAACACTTTTGCCAAAAGCAGCTACTGAAAGCCCGGTTCATGTAATCACTGGTACTTTGTCCCCAATGGAAGAAAGACATAGAGAAGGATATGGCAACTATACATTGTTGCTCATCATGAACATGACCCATGCGGTTTTAAAGAAAAAAGATTGCTGGGTTTGTGCCCATTTACCACAGCACAGTGGGAAAGGGATAGGCTGGTATGTACAACCGTTATCATTGGTTTATTCATGTGAAGTATCGTTGAGTGCAATATTCTTTGGGACATGGAACAAGAGTAATACGGGTCAGCTAGATGAGACCAATATGAATGAATTTGAGGAAGTGATCATGAGACCTGTGGGTTGTTCCATATTCCACAAAGCTTGCGTGTCTTCACCAGATCCCATGAGTAAAAATACACGAAAGACAACAAGACTAGATAGATTACATAGGCAGAATAGACCGACCCCCACCAACAGAAGAAACATCAGTAATGACATTTCGAATGAGGGATGAATGGAATAAAGATGCTGTGCCCCCTGCCTATACAGTGGATCACAGCCCCAAAACTGCTCCCCTATGTTTAAAGAAAAAAGGTTCCTATAAAATAGGAATGTTTAGCAGCTGCCTGAACACAGTGGTTTTAAAGCACGAAATAGAACCTGTGTACGTAGGGGACCCTGTTTACTTTATATGTGGGGAAAAAGCATATCCATGGTTACCTAAGAACTGGGGAGATACATGCTACCTAGGTCTACTGTTTCCAGGAGTGTTCCTCTTGGAGACAGCAGAAGTAGCCAGACGAACAAAAGGTAGAACTCAAAGGAGTAGTGAAGATGGAATGATAGCAATAGATATAGACAAATCGTTTATACCATTCTTGGCCCAAATAGAAAATTCCTATAATATAAGCAAACTGTCTAGAATATTAAAAAATACAATAGATTCAACAACGGATATTTTATTGAACATGATGTTAGAAGAGAAAGGAATAAGACTAATGGCACTACAAAACAGAATGGCTCTTGACATAATATTAGTTGATCGTGGGGGAGTTTGCAAACTCGTAAAAACTGCATGCTGTGTGTTTATAGATGATTACTCCCCTACGATATTTAAAGCAATCCGGAAATTACATGTCCTAAGTTCCACACTCTCTACTGAAGAAGGGGGTTGGGGGATATGATCCTGGTTGTGGGGACTATTGCGGTCCTGGGGATGGAAGCTAATTTCGATACTAATGGTGGTACTTGGTATATTCATAACATGTTGCTGTTGCATACAATGCCTACCAATAGTTTGCCCTGAGACAACTGAGGGATGTACTAAGGGATGTATGCACATGGTGTCGAGAGGAAAACAAACGCATGGCTGAAATAACAGAGACACCGATGAAACAAAAACAGGAAAACAATTCATGGCTTTAGACATTAATGATGAAGATGATGCTCATGATAGCATGAAAGGTTCAGACATAGATACCCCAGACTTATCCTCATCAGAGGAGGATACAATGAATGAATAAGACATTTGGCATACGGCCAAAAGGAGGGTTTGTCAATCTGGAGAAGTGAATACCCTTCATTTGAATGATAGATGTATCTTGATGGCCGAAGGCCAACCGTTTTATGCACAGAATTATAGAAATACAGACTGCTATGCTTGACGAACAAGCGGTCATTTTAAACGTAGCAAGAACCGCCATTTTGCTTGTTAACCATTGCTCATTGCTTTCTGTCTAAACTGCTTTGCAGCTTGCAATTCTTGCGAATTCTGCCAACTCTGCTCAACTGTTAACATTGTTGTCTGAATATGAAAAGGGCAAGGCCGCGGGACTGAGGAGTTCGTTGAAACTCCTCATGAGCAGCCCAGTAAGGAATGCCCACGCTCCCTCTCTGTAGCCTTGAGGGAGAGCTGCAGGGCATTTAATCATTTCACAGCTGCCAGCCAGTCTCATACGATGGTAGAATATGTTAGAATAAAGCAGCTAAAGGCTTGAATTATGCTCCTCTTACGGCCCCCCTTCACAAAACCCTTTAGAGCGTGTCGGCTCCCAGGACACGAATAGCACCTCAAAGATAGCAAGGTTTGGAATGTGACTTTTCCCCCGTGTGCAGCTTGCTTCCAAGAACAGAAGCACCGTGTTCTGTTCAACAACTAGAAGATGCCTCCGCACTTTCTAATTGCACATTGTTACTAGAATAGACATCGAAAGTGTCATAATTGTCATGCTCGTCGGAAATGTCCATCATCATCCCGAGTTCAAATAAACTCAATAAAAGAGGGGTGTTAAACATGACATTGCTGATTGTATGATATGCATTTTGTATATATGTAACTGATGTACGTAATGCACTCTTTAGCGTCCCTCGAGGTCTAGAAAATGCACGTTGCGGGCGTGAGACCACAATTGGCCAGTTGGGACTATTTTGTTTGCAATAAACCCTAGCATTGGGAATTTGAACCTCGTGTCTGGCGCATCTTTTCGTGTATGGTTATTGCCTTGTTTCCATATCGCGAGGGACCCCTAGGGGCCCCTTTCAATGTAATTTGACCTCAACATGCAGTGACATCACGGGACACGATGCAACACAACCTTTCACCCCTTGACAAAACAGGAAGTGGCATCACATAGCATTGTTTCTAAGTACAATACGAAAAATATGGTTCCGATATAACTGTAAAGTGATATGCATTTCATACAAGAATGGATCACCATATGTATCACTAACATCAGCGCAAATAGGCCCATAATACCAAATTACTGTGAATACAAGCAGATGTCCATGGCCAAACGATAATGATGTGTTGTTATATGGCACTTACGTACAAGGCAAAATGATAATGATGGGTTATTATATAGCACTTAAGATTAAGCTCATCATAAATTACACGGCCACGTTAGTGGCCGTGTAGTTATGGTTAAGTTGCTGTTTCCATAGAAAGAGCACTTTTTGAGCGGCTTATAACTCTGCTCCCTCTGCTCCCTCTGGACGAATCCTCACCAAACTTTGCAAAAAAAGTATATGGGCCACTCAGATTCTTTTGCAAAGTTTGGTGATTTTTGGTGCAGGGGGGGAAAGGTTATAGGGGGGTCCCAAAATGTCTTTTTTTCCTATAGGCTGAATGGGGGAAAACTTTGCGCACGCCTACAGCTCAAACCGCTGGATGGATTTTCACCAAATTTGCACCAGGAGGAGGACCTTGGTGCCGAAAGCGTGCTTTTGTAAATTTGGTGCCAATCTATCCTGTAGTTTTCTTTGAAACGATCAAAAAGTAGGTCTAAAAAAATGAGTGATATCTATGTCCGCTCTGCTGTCACACTTCCCTGTTCACGCCGCTGACAAGATACCGATTGGCTAAGGGGCTTGTGTCATGACCGCGGACACGCAACGTGTCCTCCGATTGGCTGGAGTGAGGCGTGATGTGCGTCAGATTGTTTGGTTGCGGCCGACATCTTGGATCCGCCGACAGCACGGCGCCGACCAGAGGCAAAATGCTGTTTTGGGGAGTGTTTTGGTGTGTCACAGTGCTTGGGCAGGTTCACAGAGTAGGAGATGGGTGAAATACTGTATTTGTTTAGGCAGCAGGTGCTAATGATGTATTCCCCATGCCTGGCAGGTACATTCTTTATTTTCGTGTTGCACACCATGTGCAATTTGTTTTTACTTCTTCAAAAATGGCGCACTGGTCTTTGATAAGTTTTGATTGTAGTATAGTTAAGTCTTCTATATCTTGTTCATAGTTACACATGGTGTTTTCCACTTCTGTCAAAGCTAATTCTGCTTCATTTGCTATTAGTGGCTGTCCTAGTGGTTCTTGACTTCCTGTTGCAGAAGGTTGACTACTGTCGTAAGTGTCCTTATCTAGCTGGGCCTGGAGTTCTTCTTTGTGTTGCTGTTCATTGTGCAACATTGTTTTGTACTGCGTAAAGTTCACATCAGTGAAAGTGTCTTCATAGCAGTCATAGTTATCTAGTATCTCTTCCTCTTTTCTCCATGATATAAAAAGTTGTAGCAGGGACATGTAATATATTTTTTTCTGTTGAGGAGTTTTTAATGACAATTTGACATGATTAATTAAGCTTTGTTTGGTAAGTTTCACTAAGCTGCCTTCACAATCTGTCACTCTATATCTACCTTTGCTTTCTTCGGGTTTTATATTATTTTTGTATGCAAAGTTTTGGGCCATGTGGTATAGACACATGCTTTCCAAAGTGGTACTCCTGTTCGGGTAGTATGTGTCCAGTACATTGTTTTTTAAAATGTGTTGGCTGTTGGGATCATTTTTGGCAATTGTTTCTATGTCCTCATATGATTTGAGAACTCTTTTTCTAGATTTAGCAGGACCAAGACTTAGCCATACTATATTTTCTGATTTTCCATACAAAGCAGAACCGGTTAAATGATCTGCAGCTTCATAGGCACCACATTCTCTATGAGAGAGCAATTTTATGCCTCGGCTGTACAATTTCTGAGATAGTGTTTTGTCTGATGATAGGTCATTCCAGAGGTCTTGAAGCTCTGTTTTTTCTGCTTTTGTTGAGTAGGCTGTAACATATCGTGCAACTGCAGTGGAATTGTCTGCAATGTACTGCACATCTATGTTTGCATTCCATAAGAGGGCAATGACTGCATTGTAATCATTGATATATTTTGATTCTTCTTTTCTTTTTATGTAATACGTGTTCTTAGGTGATTTACCTTTAACACTATGTTGAACTGAAGACATGAAGTTGTTCACTTCACCTGTTTCTGTAACTGGTCTAGGGAAACCAAAGCTGCATTTGGTGTAGTATTTCCCTTTACTTTTGTATTTGCGATGACAATATTTGACACATTTGTGTCTTTGAAATTGTACAATCTGGCCATGAAGGTCACTATGTGTCCTTTGTGAAGGGATTTCACAAGTGGCATATTTTTGGATGAACTGCATCACTGTCCTGACCAAATTTAGGTGCATCTTTAATCCATAAAGCATGTGGATATGTGGTGCTCCTCTGGCTTGGTATTCTTTTCTCCAAAAGAAGTGTTGCACTTCTCCGAGGGGAGGAACAGTTTTATTACAAATAAAGTGTAGCATAGCAATGAATCAATGGTGGAAATATCTTGAAACATTAACAAGATCTAGAGAGCAAAGTTCTCCTGGTGATAGTATATCTATGTTGGTTTTGTTGTTGTTTGATATGCGTAGAAAATCATGTAAATCTCCCCATGCATATTCTGCACAACTTAATGTAACAAACCAAGTAGGCAGTCCAAGGTTTCTGATCATACAAAGTACATCTCTGTGCCGTCAGAACCAGTATTCTTTGTACCACGCATGTTTGCAAACAGATTTGTTATACTTGATTGTAAAACCTCATCTTTCTCTTGCACTTTTTGTATTAATTGCATAGCTGACATATTTTGAAAGTGGGATCCAGATTTCAATATGTGTGCAACTCCGTAACATAGGGTTGCTAGTTCATTTTCAAAGAGTAGGTCGAATATGTATTCCACATTTTGTCTAAATCTGGGATCTTCAGAATACATTCGTAATGAGCGGTATTCTGATGCTGTTATCTGAGTTGGTCTATCATCGTATCTTCCTCCTTTGCCAGTAGGAAATAGCAGTGGAAAAGCACGTGCTTCTATCCTTTTTGTTTGTCACATTTGGTAAGTTTCTAGTGCATCATCTATGCTCTCATTGGAGTGCAATGGATGAATTGTATAATGGTCCAAAAGAGTGGATACTGCAGCAGGATCCAGAAGTTCAAATTGACCAGTTTCTGATGACTCTTCAATTATTTCAGTTGTTTCTCTTAAGCTTTCTTCAATTTGTATTTGTTTGTAGTATGCATTATTGTCTTTGAGATATTGCCAGGCTTGTCTAACTTAACGTAAGTCCACGAGTTGTTGCCAAATTATTTTGTCTTTTGTTGGTACACCATTTACTAAGACAATTAAAGAATGCTCTATTGGACGTTGCACTCCTAGAGTGTGCACATTTTCCGTCAGATCTAATGGTAAATAAACTATTTTGCCACAAATGCCTTTCACCAATTCAGAGGTAGGCAATTTTGCTGTTTTTGGTTAAAGGCGTATTATTTTTGAAATGGGTTTACTGTTTGAATTATGATGCTCTCATACAAATTGAGTTGTTGCAGGGGTGTTCTTAGTGGGAATATTTTCAAGTCATTTGTGATAGCACGTGAAGGAGTTTGGTTGCTGTCAAGTTTCGTAGTGCAGTAACTGCAAAGTATTAAGGGTTCACTTACTTCGTATTTGTTTTCTGCTAAAAGGTATAGAGATAATTCAAACCATTTGGAAACTTCATTGTCTTCTATTTTGTATGTTATGTCCATAGTTTTTGTGTTCATTTTGCAAAAAGTTCTGCGAACACACACACGTGGTTTGGTACTTCAGCGGATGTACTTTTAAATTTCAGTATATATTTTTTGTATGTGTGTAATAGAAGGTTGCTATGTGCAGAATTGTTGCTAGTCTCTTCTAAAACTATTGCATTTTGTAAGTGGCTTTCACTTCCAAAATAATTTTTCTGGATACGGTCGATTTCTTCTTGTAGGTATTTGTGTGTACCATGCAGAAGAGTGTTATTTAAATTGGGTAATTCTAAAGCTGGACTTTTAACATTGTACAGTTTATACACTAGACTTCTTATATTTGAATGATGTGTTGATGTCATTTTGATATCATGGAAGGTGCCTTTGCAAATAGGTCCTGAAATGCAGGCTAATGAATGTGTAGTCCTGTGTATTTGCGCACTGGACAGGTATCCATATTTTGCAGCACGTTCATTTTGATTTTGTCTTTATCTTTCACATACTGATTGAGGAACTGCCGTAAAGATTTGAAAGATTTGTTAGGAATGTTACACAGAGACATACACTGCCATTTGTATACGGGACGGTCTGGTTCAGTCGAATGGAGAGGTAATTCTGAGTTTTCTGGGGATACTTTTGTAAGCAGTGTTTCTTGTTCCATGATGGTAGTGTTGATTTTTTCATATCCTCGTCCACTGCTATGGATGGCAATTGTGTTTGTTTGATTTTGTTTGTATGCTTCTTCATTAAAATATAGTTCTGTGATCGTTGTGTGACTCGATTTACCTCCACAAATATTTAAGAAGTTATTTTTGTTGACATTCCATTTATTGAGAAGTTTCTTTTGTAGTTTAATACTTAGTTTTGTTACTGGTTTCATCCTATTTAACACCAAAATAAACAACTTCCTTTTGAGATGGATTGCATTGTCTACGAGAGCTTGTTGGATTAATTTTCTATGGTAGGTTTTAAGGGTTAAGGATGATTTCGCTCCTCTTATTATTAGATTCTGAAGGACTCTGTGGTGAAACATTTTTGCTAGAATACTTTTTTTACTATGGGTTCTTGCTAGTATATCAGGATTTATAGGAGCATTGTTAGCAGTAGTGGTAGCCGAATTCTTGTAAAGTATTTTCTGTTTTGTGCCACATTTTGATTGAGGAGGCAAAGTTTGTGTAGTTAAAGGTTCCTTTGTTTCGCTAAATGACTGTATTAGCTGTTTTGTTTCAACGTTTTGTACAAACTCTGCTTAGAGATGGATCCTTACTTTGGACACTTTTATTTTCATTTGCTCTATTTCTGCATTCCTTTCTACAGGCTTGCTTTTTGGTAGGCATTCTCTGGGGTCTGTTGAAAAAAGAAAAGGTATGGATTGGTCTGTTTTACAATGTATGTGTGCTGTGAGCATGTGTGTATGAGTTTGATGGGGAAGATGTTTGTGGTGGTGTGTGAACGTGCATTGGGCAGTTACAATGAGTTGGGAAGGCTATTTTTCTATGTGTATATTACTGAACTGTGTTTCAGATGAGAGTAGCAAGTGAGCTAGTGTTGAGGTGAAGCATTAATAGTAAAAGTAATGGTATAGAATTAAAACTGCTATTTCTTTTGTAGTACTAACATTCTAAGGCTTGTGTATGTTATTTGTGTTCCAAAAACACAGGGATTTGTGTGCCATTCTGCCTATTAATCTTTGTTTAATAAATGGGGATTTGTGGGCAGAATGGTTCAGAAATCGGTGTTTTTTTTGGTGTGCAAATTACATAAATAACCCACACAGTCTCTTTGAGGAACAGTAAGAATATAAAGGTAGTACTGTGCTTACTTTTTTTGTGGATTGACCAGGTTTATTCAGATATGTTGCTTGCAGTGTAGATGCTGTTGATTTTCAGGAGAGTGGTCTTCACTGCAATTATAAAAGGAAGAAGTTAGTAATTTTGTGTGTTTAAAGCAGTGATGTTAATATACACGTTCATTTTTCAGATTTCGTGGGAGTATTCTCGTTTGATATCTCAACACAGTGTATGTGTGCATTTCATTTCACTATGTGCAGCCTTTATATGTTATTTGCAGTCTGTTAGTTGAACTTACTTCGCAAATGAGTACAATTTTCAGTTCATGAAAATACCTTGTTTTTTTTCAGCTGTGTTGTACATAGCAGAGAGTTTTGGAAGTGGTAGGTCATTGTAGTAGATTGGAAAAATTTGCGTACTTTCATATTATAAGTAGGAATGTGAAAAATCAGGGGCACCTGAGAGGGAGATGTCGCCACAACAATCGGGAAAGTTTTTTTTCTCATAAACGATTGCATTGGAAGTAGCATTAATGTAGGTGGAAGACCTTCTTTAATGGAAAATGGAGTTTCGCGCCTAAATCGGGAGGGTTGGTACGTATGTATAGGTTATGCGGCAGATAGTAAGAAGTAGTGTGATTTTTCAATCAAAAATCGGAAGTCTCGTGCTTAAAGCAGGAGTGTTGGTATGTATGTATTGACTATGCAGATTCAGTGGCATTAATTTGTTTAGATGGAATCATAAGAGTTGCACATGTACTCTGAATAAAATATGCATACCTGTACTTTGTAATCATGCATGTGGGTATGCATGGAGCTGTAAGTAGAAATCTGCGACACTTGCACAGTAGTTTTTATAGTAGGTGCTTTGCAATGATATGGGACTTGTATTCAGAGTGATCAACAGTACATTTGAAGTGCGGAACTTTGATGACGGAGTTAGATGTAGAGGTCTTGGATGTGATTAGTGAATGGTTGTGTGAGTGCTTAGCTTTGTCCAATGAGGGAATGTATTTGTGAGTGATGTGGAAAGGGTAGAAGGACTGGCTAAGAGTTACGTGCTGCAGGGACACCGCGCTTGTCCGTGGGTAGGGCGTGCCACACATAGGGTTTTACAGCAAATCCAGCATGGAAAGGGTACTGTAGGAATCAGCCAATCAGATGTTGACATGTTGATTTGTGTAGAAAGAGAGTGTGTGTAGTGAAGATGGCAGAGGTAGAGACAGTCAGGTTGTTGGTGCTCGGAGACATTTTTGTCCATGGTTTACAGCACTATTCTGAAAGTAGGCATGTGGCAAAGAATTTCGATCTGAGAGGAATGGAGGTGGTGTGGGGCACTGCGACGGATTGCAATGTAGAGGCAATTCTCCAAGTTTGCAGAGATATGCGTACGATGAACAGTCCCCATGTTGTAGTTTTGCACTATGGTGCTCGCCATATGGGCTACCTGAGTTCACCCACTTTGTTGGGAGATTTGGAACAGTTGGTTCAAGCACTCATCACCATCTTTCCAACTGCGAAAGTAATTCTTTCTGGCTTACTCCCTAGAGCAAAATGGGACAACAGTTCTGTGTTTTGTCCTGATCAAAGTATTGGTAGGTTTGCAATCAATCGTGGCATGTGTGCTTTCATGTTAAGAGCTCATATGTTTTTCTGCAGCCACGAGAACATTGTTTCCAGTAATGCGACTTATTTTGAAGCAGATGGTGTTTCTTTATCTTTTTTGGGAAATGCCATGTTCTTTTGGAATGTAAGGCTTGCTTTGGAGAAGGTTATGTAATGATTGTAGGAGTAAACTAATAAGAAAAAAAACCCCAAAAATACTAAATAACAGGTGTCTGTCAGGCATCTGCAAAAACCCCCCAAAAAACAGCTTTTTTCAGAGCCCACCTTAAAGGGGAAAATGGGAACCCTATTTAAATGTACAGTCGTCACGCTCAGATCCTCTACATGTCCGTGGACATGGCAGTAGTCTGCAGGCAGCGCATACTACATACGGGGATTCAGGGGTGAAGAGGCATGCAAATGAGAATGAGCGGAGGTAGGGATTGGTCAGTAAAGTTCAGTGGGTGTGTTGTGAATGGAGAGATTTAGTGAGAACGTCTTTTCCCTCAGAGGAGAATAGACAGCTATGGCTGTGTGTGCTCGAAAACAGATTATCTGGATTTTGGGAGACTCATGGATACATTGATTGAAGGTGCATGCAGAACGTTGCGGTATATCTGCAGATCTTGGACCTCATGTGGAAGTGCACTGGCATGGAGTGCGTGTAATGAAGTTGCTGGACTTGGTACTTCTCTGTGCTACTTTACAGACAGAGCGTCATCCTGATATAATTATCATTCATTGTGGAGGGCATGTGTCTGGAATTTCTTTGCAATTTGCAATGAAGGAGGGACTTGAGAAGGTCATGGATATGTTTCCAAATTGTCAAGTAATTTTTTCACGTATTGCACTTTATATGGTCCACAAATGGAGAAAGCGAGGTGCAATGTCAATAAGGCTGTGTGTGCCTTTCTAAGCGATGTTGGTATGTCCTCTTTCCACAATGAAAATATTATGTTTCGTAGCACATTCATTTTTCGCAGAGATGGAGTCCACCTTACATATCCCTGCAGCTCTCTGGCCGGCCTCTCTTGGCCCTCTTCCTGCTCCTACCTGCATGGCAAAAAACCTTGGGGTTATCTTCGACTCCACACTCTCCTTCTCTCCTCATATATCTGACGTCTCTAAGAAGTCACACTACCAGCTACACCTCCTCAGAGGTATTCTTCCCTTCCTCTCCTTCCCCCAGAAGCTCACTGTCTCACGAGCCCTGGTTCTCTCAAAGCTGGACTACTGTAACAGCCTCTATCTTAATCTGCCTGCCTCCACTCTCCGCCCTCTGCAACTCATCCAGAACAGAACTGCGAGACTTGTCCTTGGCCTCAAGCCCAGGGACCGTATCTCTCCAGGACTGAAGTCTCTACACTGGCTCCCAGTGGCTGCGAGGATAAAGTTCAAAACCCTCTGCATTGTCCACAAGGCCTTCTGGGGCCTAAATACCTTCAACTCTCTCTTCCTAAATATCTTCCTTCCCGAGCCCTTCGCTCATCCGTCTCCAACTCCCTCAGGGTCAGCCGCTTCTTGAATCAAAGAGCTGGGGGTAGATCTCTCTCCGCGGCAGGGGCCTCCCTCTGGAACAGCCTTCCTGCCTCCCTGAAACTTGAGGAGAACCATCTACGGTTCCGGAAGCACCTCAAAACCTTCCTCTTTGTTTCTGCTTTCTCTCTCCCTCTCCCCTGCTAATTCTTCACTGAATCTGCACCGAATCTGCAACTGGGCCACTCTCACCGACCTCGGTCCTGGGCCCAGCCACTCTCCACTTGCACTGCCTCCCATGCAACCACTGCACTGCGGGACTGTCTCTGTATCCCTACAGCCCCCGTTCCCAGCACTTGTCTGCACTTACCTTGCACTTGCCACCAGCTGGCCCTATTTATTTTATTCTACTTACCTTGTACTGCACTTCCCCCCTCCCCTCCCCTTGCACTTTCTCCCTTCCCCTACCCCTGCACTTGCGCGATCTGAATGACACCTGGCCTAGTAGGATCGTTGTCTGTCTTCCCCTGTTCCCCGCTCCCTGCCTCGTTGCGCCTTGAAACACTTGAAACCCTTGTGTATGGGCGCGTTACAAATGCCATATCATATCATATATGCTGGTAATCAGAATTTTATTCGAAATGTACAAAATGCATTGCAACCTTTTTTGCCGTTATAGTCACCTATTTTGCATTTCATGTTTAGGAATCCAAGTTTTTCAAACACACACAACACCACCAAAAGGCTCTTTTCAGAGCCACCACTTACTGCCAGAGAAAAGTGCATTGGTTTTGCTACGGTTGCACCCTAACATTTTACTGTCTGCTGACTTTTTAAAAAATGTGCGGAGGCCTACACCGTTTACTTGATAGTTCCTTTTTTAAACTGAGAAAGGCGGCTCTGATAAGAAAGGGCAGGTGGAGAGAGAAAGATGTAGGGTGGCCCTTATTTAGGTAGGTAGCAGGTCTTCTGGTGCTCCGAGACCAAAGTCTCGAAAGAACTTCGAAGACTCTCCCCCCTGCAGAGTACTGCGTCGCAGTACATACACAATATTGTGACCTTTGAAAGGTAAGGGTCAACAGCATCGCGAATGGCCTGTGAGGCAGCTGGAGTGATGCGCTCTCCCACAGGAGTGTCTCTTGTGGAGAGAGGATCGGACACGGAGGATGCTGCGGAGGAACTCAACCTACTATGTTCTTTACATGGTACCACTTTGCGAATGTCCGCACCGTGGAACGAAGTTAGGTGTCGCTTCATGGTTGTCTTACCAAAGCTGTACGCACCAGGTCTCCCACGACTCAGCACCAAATTGCACTTTTTACAGGTGACCAGGTTTGCACATGCTTTTGGGACGTTACCAAAAACGGTAAACAACCTCCACACCCACGACTCCAGGCGAGTGGTGGTAGTAGGGAGTTCCCCCACCTCATTCTCTTCATCCTCTTCTTCCTCGATCTCTACATCCTCACACGTACTTCCCTCTGCAGGCCCTTGAGGAGGTGGTGGTGGAGGGTTTGGGGGTGGTGCTGAGGCTCATGTAGCAACAGCAGCCATGGATGCCATTAGGGTTGGTGAGATAATCTCCACTAGAGCACTAAAGGCAGCAAAACTCAATCTACAATTGCCAGAAGTACAATGAAGATAAGCTCTGGGGTGTGGCCTTTTATATGGGTGGAGGGGTGCGCCTCGTGCCCATATCGATCACTCAAAAGCATTGAAAAAGTTCCAAACAATATGTGGAAAGCTAGGGCTATTGTATGGAACATGTGAAATGGTGATTTTGTATTGTAAAATAACTTTGGCTTGTCTGCACAAGTTCTTTTGGAATGTTGCGGAACCAGACAAAGTGCTCAAATTGGGGCACACGCTCAGCGTGGGTGCGGTCACATGATGACGTCGTGAACACATCCGCGAAGGAAATGGGTGCCTGCAGGACACCAAATGCACAGGAACGGTGGTGAGCATGCACGCGGGTGTTCTACGGACAGTGTTCGGGTCCTGAAACTAAGTGTGACACAAGTGAGAAGGACAGTTATGGACAGGCGCGATCTTCGCAGGACTTACGGGTGTGGTGCGCATGTGCATAGATGTTCTACTCACTCTACGAACAGGTACAGTGTCCTAGGGCACCTCCATTTTGTTTGACTACTGACATGCCGGACACCGTGCCTGTTCTACAGTCAGTTCCATCTTCGCTGCGGATAGTACGGACAGGTATAGTGTCCTTAGGACATCCATATTTTATTAATTACGGACAGGCAGAACAGGCGCTCTGTCCGTGGACATTTTAAATCTTTTAAAATAAAAAATGTGATGCACAAAATTCCATTAAAAATAACATAATTTTTTTTTATTAAACACATATACAGCAATTAAGACAGAGAGGGGGAGGCATACACTGAAAAAAATATAGGAGAATTAGGAGTTTTCAAAGGCTCGTTGTGAGGGGATGAAGGGTTGGAAGTTTCGTCGAAACGTTTATATTGTTCTTCAGGGTTTGGGGATAGTTCACTGGGAAATGGAGAAGGGGGACAGGTACAGGTAGGACAGTGGTATCTTATTTTTCCTTTGACGTGGTCCTTCGACGTGGTCCTCCACAATTGCCCAAATCCATTAAAATTCTCTTTTAGCACATCCACTTTGCCTTCTATGTTTTTCAAGGTGTCTTGTACTGTGTCTGTTAAAAATAAATATGTATGTATATGTTAAGCATCCATAAAGTACTGACTACTAATTTGCTTATGCAGAGAAGTTTGTACCATTATTATAGCTATCTTCCGACATTTCGCCATGCGGAAAATTCTCCTCCAGCCAGTCCAAAGTACTGCACATTTCTGTGTGAAAACAACAGAAATACATTATTTGTTCTGCACCTCATACAAAAGTGTACCAACATACACGAAAAATGAAGGTCAATTACTACTTTCTTGTAATTTGTATTCATTGTGTTTTGTTCGTCTACTGTCGCACCTAGTTATACAGTTTCTGTGAGGTAATTACGTTGGAGGCATCTCTTTTTTTGCTATGGTATAATTCATTTCATTGCACATGGTATTTATATGGCTGGGTTATGTGTGAGACGTGTAGGATCCAATGGTTACTTATTACTACTTACAATGTGTTTATGTGCTGCTTTTTAACCTTGTGCAGTTTTTATATGGAATGATAGAACAATTTCAAATACCCCCTGACTGTTTGGGTAGTGTTGCTCTCGTTCACCCCGTCCGCGGACAGACGCTCAGTCCATGCCTTTCAAATATCATTAGCAAAGGAGGTTCAGTATGTTCTACGTTACATGTACACAAAGTAAGGGAATCCTAGTAATTATCTCCCAATTTCACATGATGAATGTGTATATTCAGTAAAAAAAACTTTGTTAACGGGACGTTATGGTTCAGTTGCCCTACTAAAAACCTGTGAAATTCAGTAAAAGAAATGTTGTTAACGGGACGTTATGGCTAAAAACCTGTGAAATTCAGTAAAAAAAACTTTGTTAACGGGGCGTTATGGTTCCATGTAAAATCGAAAAACCCTTGAAATTCACCAGTTATGGTAACCTAAGCAACCATAACTCGCGCCACCACTGTGCACTGCTAACACTAACACCCAGGACATCAAAGATGACATCAGAAATGTCATTGATGACATCACTGATGACATCACATGTCTGGCTCCCCCTTTTTTCCTTTACTTACATATCTAGGCCACATGGTTTTCTTCAGTAACAGTCAGGAATTAAAAATTGAAAAGGTACTATGTAGACTTATCCTTCAGTATGTTCTTACAGTAATTACCTTAGGGTCCAGTCAAATCATGTGATACACATGCATAAGGTAAGTAGCACCTTTGAAACAACCATTATTTAAAGCATAATGGTGCTTAGGTCTGCAGGGCTTGTATTATACAAACACCTCAGGAATTTGCAGACTAGTGATGTACTTGCAGTACATTTCTTGGTAGTGTACATTGTGGCATGTTCACAAGTTGTGCTGTGCACAACGCTAGTGTTGATATCCACAAAGGGTCAATTAAGCAATGAAGTGTGATCCTTGAAGGGTTTAAAATATGTTTTATTGCAGATGTCCAGCGCAAAGCCTACGTATACCGAGCACTAAAATATTATTTAAGAAACTTGAATTTATAGTAAAGGACCCAATACATATACGAGAGGGACTTGGCAGGGCACTCTGTGTTCTATTCACGTAATTGAGCAACTGTGAATGCACTTACCCCCAGCTTTATAAGACTGCAATTATGTTACTACTTTCTAATAAGTATAGGATGTGGGGCATCAATTCCAACTGCCCAAGTAAAAGGGAAGATGATGACAAAAATGTGTAACCACTCTGCTCTCACCTATCGCGCACAAAAATGATGCTCCAACAGCAGATAAAGCTCAAATCGACTTATTAGAAAACAATAGTTATGACCGGCAGCAACTTGGGCATTTCAAGCTATTCCTTAAGCAGGTTCAAGTCTGAATCACATTGTTTGTGCAGACCCTGGCATCTAATGGTACAAATCCCGGACTGCAAGCTGGTAGCTTGTATAGAAGACTAGTTTGCCACCCAAACAGACACGTGGAAGAAAGCCAAGAGAGACAGCAAGTATTGCAGGGCACCCCAGAAAACATACATCATTGGCAGTGATTCTGACACGTTGAATTGCACCTATATTTTTCTCCAGATAGGGTTGAAGGCATTCGAATTTCAAAGTGCATTACAACATTGTACTGTATTTAAAAGACTTACATTACTGTAATGAAAGCTCACATTATGTGATGACTTTACGTCTTAAATACGATGGTGCATGAGTTCATTATATAGTTTGCCAGTGAAGATGTGGAATTTTACTTCAAATGAGTAAACTTAGTACCCTTATTAAAATAGACAATGTTGGAGTCTCTGTCTCTATCTTGATCAACTGTACTGTGCCACTCACCTTCTTTCATGATCATCACCATCTACTTGAATCTGTACCCATCAAAGCCATACGTAGCCTGAATTAAATGTGATTACATCCTATCCAACCACTCTGCGATTATACTCCATACACACGCAACAGACATGTCCATCTCCTTCAGCATACTTCCCCATTTCACAGATTGCCTTGACACATAGACAGGGTATATAAGCAGTGGGGAACATAACTGAGCAAAAGCGAACTGTAATGATGGCTCGAGTTCAAACAAGACTTTCAAGATCATCTTCGAATATGTTTTCCATTCTCGGGCAGAACCTTGCCTCAGAACATGATCCACTTTGATTCTGTCCTTGCTACCTCTAAAAAGAACAACTAAAAAAGCATTTTTTTTTTTAATTGGTGCTCTTGGGCCGTGGCCAGCAGCATGTGGCTCTTTGGGCCAGCAGCATGTGGCTCTTTTTTTCTGGAGTGGCTGGTTTTCTGATAGCTATAGCCGTCAAGATAGCTCAGTGAGTTGAGCGCTGCTGCTGCAATGTGCGTGTGATCTGCAGGTTGCGGGTTCGGCTCCCGGCAAGGTGAACTCAGCTCTTCATCCTGCTGAGGTTGACAAAGGAATACCAACACAGGTTGGGTGATATTGTATCTATATTTGTTCTATATGAAGCGCTTAAGCGTAAGTGCTATATAGTAACACATAATTATGATTTGGCCTTGGACGTCTGCTTGCATTCACAGTAATTTGGTAAATGTACCTATATGCGCTAATATTAACAATACATATGGTAATACATTTTTGTATGAAATGTATATAACTTTACAGTGATATCGTAACCATATTATTCGTAGTGTACTTAGAATACACTTTAAATAAGATTGAATAATGTTTTAAGAGCTAATTGTTGTCCTTCTCGGCTCTACAAATTAGGCCCAATGTCTCTCAGAAAAGGATTGTCATGTACCGAATCCTGTACATCACTGTTACAATAATTTCATTTTCTGATGCATAGCTCCCAGTTCTATGAAATATTTGCCTTCTGCAATTTCATGTTTCAATAACGATTTACAGTACAGAATTGAATGCCTTGAGTAAGAACTATAACTGTCCAAAATTGCACCATGTTGTAGAAACAGATTTCAAATAGAATACGCTTTTTTATTATTTGTATGTGGGTTCTTTCAAACCTTTACAAAAAAACAGTAAAAAAGCCAAAATACTAAATACAATAATGTATACAACTATAAGAGAAAGCATAACACTTCTATAGTAAAACATTACATCGTGTTCATGCCTTTAAACACATTTCCATCTTAAACACTCCCTACTTCAGAGTTTAAGAATGTCCAAGATTTCACAAATGCTGCTACAGCCAGACTTCAGACATTAACTGAGGATTTAGGAGTCGCTTCAGACTTTTATTGAGTCTGAATATCTTCTTTTCACCTGTCATTTTTAAAGTGTGTTATTCTTTCCAAATGCATAACCAGGCATTCCAGAAACTGGCTCCTTACTAACTCTACCTAATCCTTGTATTTACAAAGCCTACATGTCAGAACCGATGGATCAATAAGCCCTCCCCTTACCTGTGCCTCTTTCGTGGAGATCAAATTCCACCATTCCCGCATTATGAGACTACGATAGAACTTGCTCGGAAGGAGCAACAGATGTGGTGCAATTGTACCCCTGGGCTTGTACTCTAAGCTAAGATGTTTCAAAGAAGGGTAGCCATGAAATAAATGTACGGTGTTCACCCAATCTTGTTTGTACAAAGACCTCTTTACTTTTGCCAGATTCATTACCAGAGTTTTAGTGTTGAATCCCAGTTCTTTTAACAAGGTTTCACAGTTGGCCCTCAATGTTCCTACAAATATATCTGAATTAAGGGAGCGATACCCTCTCCCTTTCAGAGCCAATCTTGCCACCATATATACATGGTCAAATTCGTACGAGTGTATTTTATGGTGTAAAGATAAACTCTGCCATTGGACCCTTACTTTAAGGGAGAGGAGGTGAAGCTCATATTGTATGGCTGCCACGGGAAGTCCATTTGGCACCCTCAATACTAGTTGCCATATCTTCCCCTCTAATGTGTCTAGCCATCCATAGGTCTTGTCTGGCCAAAGATATAGACCATATAGCAACTTCGCTACCACCTTCCCTTCATAAAATCGGATTCCTGTCCTTACTGAGAATCTTCTGTATCGTCTGTCAACTTGAACCAATTGGTTTATTAGACTCTGGGCTTTAAGCGTCAGCAGC
This sequence comes from Ambystoma mexicanum, assembly GCF_040938575.1. Lineage (NCBI taxonomy): Eukaryota > Metazoa > Chordata > Amphibia > Caudata > Ambystomatidae > Ambystoma > Ambystoma mexicanum. Next base: position 1,048,935,181 of record NC_090924.1, read on the forward strand.
AATTGTATACCCCTCAAGGGCTTTTGCAGAAAAATGGAAGCCATTAAATGTTAGTCTCTCTACACTTCCCACTAGATATTCCTAACACTTCCACTGCCTTGGTCCTTGTTTCCTGCCTCTCGAAAGCTCAAGGATTTTGGTCTTTGCAGGATTTATTGTAAATCCATTTTTTTCTTTGGCATATTTCGAGAAGGCACACAATAGCTTCCAAATCCCAGCCCTCGAGCAATTAAATAGCAGGAAAGCATCTGCATATGACACTCAGGCTGTTTTTAAAGGTCTCAGCTTAGGTTATATTAAGGCTGCTGGCCATTAGATTCTCTCTGATGTTCGAAACATATAAGTTAAAGAGGCTGGGAGCCAGTGCGCATCCCTGCCTCAGTCCTATGTCAGTACTTATTCTATGTGAGAGGTCTCCTGCTGGATTTAACCAAACAAATATTCCTGATCTTTCGTGCAGCACTACTATCAACCTCAATAACCCTGGTGGCACACCCCACTGTTGCAATTTTGCCCATGGTCTTCAGTGGTTAAACTGGTCGAACGCCTCAGACTGATCTGTCAAAGGCACATAAATGGCAAGGTTCTGTGTCGCCCTTGTCCTCTCCTGTAACTCCCTGATTATGGCACTGTTATTGTTGGTTGAGTGGCCCCCATGAAAGCCCATTTGGAAGTGATCTAGCCTCCCTCTTGATCCTGCCCATTCCTCAAGATGACACAGCACCATTCCTGCAAGAATTTTGCTTTCTACATCCAACAGAGAGATTGGCCTATAGTTCTTTGGATACCATTTGTCCCCTCTCATATACGCATATTCTCTGTCCAAATACTGTGCTGTATGGAGAAATCTGTACTGTATAACATTGATGCTCTTTGCTATAGTTTTGGCACCTGTATAAAAATGGTAACATGCTTCTGTATGAAGATGATGAGCGGCTAGTGTAACAGCGGAAATCTCTACTGACAAACATGTATAGTGTTAATTCTTCCCAGACATTCACAAATCACGCTTGTAGTACTCTCAGATGTAATTTTCAGATACCAATATGACTTGTCAAGGACTGGCATAGGAAATACAGGGGCAGGTTTGGACATTTGTTTGGGCTCTCTTTCTATAGTGGCAGCCTCACTCTAACTGTGTACATGTGGGGCTTCAATCTGTTATTCCCTTGCTGTGTCTCCCCTTCAAACGCACAAATGCTAAGCACAGATTATCTAGAGAACAAGGCCCCCGTGAACCATACTCCTTTTCTCCCTTTCTTTGTTTTCAAAATAGGCTATCACATCTGCACATTTCTGAAAGTGCTGTTCCTGAAGAAGAGTGATTGGGCAGAAAGTGACAAACTTGTAACTTGACTTAGAAAGTCCATAAAAATAAGAATTCATTAAGGGGGGGGGGGTAAATGTCCAGAATTGGCATTGGATATCCTTGGACGGGGAAGAGGATACATGGGGTCCCACAGACCAGTAATATATTGACAGACCAACAGACAGAGAAAACTTGAAATATGCACATTGAGACAGATCCGCAGAAAGGCACACCAAGAAAAGACCTATGTCTTTGAAAATACTGCCTGTCTTTGCTGTTTATAATATGTGGAGTAAATGTTATCTGATTATGTGCTGAAATACATCATAAAACGGTTGCCAGACATTTGGTCGAAAAAAATTGGTCGACCAGACAAATGGTCGAACCAATTTGGTCGAAAACCAAATGGTCGAAATATTTTTTTTTTTTATTTTAACCCTTTTTTTTTTTTTTGGGGGGGTCCCCCCAACCCCCTTTTTTTCTCTAAAAACCCCTTTTTTAACTAAACGAAAACCCAAAAAATAAATATATAAATAAAAAAAAAAATTCGACCATTTGGTTTTCGACCAAATTGCGTCGACCAAATTGCAGTCGACCAGTTTTTTTCCGACGAGTTGACTGGACACCCATAAAACACCTCTATTTTCTACATTCATCTACAACCAAAAGATGGGGCGAAAACCACCATTTAGAAAAAACCCTAAAATTATTTAAAGTGGTTTCCTGTACTTAGGGTTCAGTGGAAGAGCATCGCTTCACAGTTGGGCTAAAATATTCTGCATGGGAACATCTAAGGGGCTGAAACAATAGGCATCTATGATGCCCAACTGTCGAATGTGTGGGTAACAGGTTACTCTTTTCTGTATTATAAGAAATTGGTTAGTAGAAATGTGAATGGCTATGTGTGTTCGCAATCCTTTGCATTCCTAAAAAAAGGGTTGAAATGTATTAACAAAATACACGCATATAGATTCTCAAAAATACTACATCCAATGATTCTTTATAACCATTATCGACCAACCCAGTGTATTTCTAATAATCAAGTGAAGATACAATATTTCTGCACATGTTCATGATAATTACTGAACACAATAATGTTGGGTACAAATCCACAAAGTGTCTGTTTCTGTTGTCCGGGTTGAACTTTTATTGACACATCAAGTATTCATTGTTCTAGTGTGGACTTTCGGAAAGCAGCAGTAAGCAAACTTCTGAAATGGCTCTACCTCAGATGCATGAAGATTTTATTAAAGGAACAAGAATACAAGAACAATTATAAAACGTATTATTCATATCCTGGAGCAGTTCTGCTGTAATAAAGTCTCTTATTAGTCACACGGGACACACAGACCAGCTGTGGAGACTGATGTTGTTCCAGGTATGCTTTATTGACATAGTACATACAGTTCCAGTTACTCTTATGTATATACAGTAGTATGGATGACAGGACATGGACAGGGATGGGTAGATACAGTACACATGAAGGAGAGGACCCACCGGCCATCCACTCACTCCAGCTCAGGCCCCCAACTGACTCACTCAGAACATTCATACACTGATGCACTCAACATTCTCCTGGCTGCATCATACATCACATTCTATTGGCAATCACTCCAGGCCAGTGACAATGTACAGGACTATATATAACATCTCCCTTTCATACCAGATTCAACCACAACATAACATCTGCCTCCTGCAAATTAGATGGTTTTGAATTAATCACAACCACGGACATAGGTTTGGTCTTTTCTCCCCTCTCCAATCTGGGTTCTGCCCCTCTCAATCCACTGAATCTTCACTATTACACATCCATAACTCTGTATTCTCTACTCTGCACAATAAACAGTGATCCTTTCTTATTGTTGTCATGCATTCAGCTGCCTTTGATACTGTTGATCACTCAATACTTTTCTTCTCCTCTCTCTCTCTCTCTCTCTCTCTCTCTCTCTCTCTCTCTCTCTCTCTCTCTCTCTCTCTTCTCACAGTTATTTTGATTTTGTTCTATGGTGGTTTGAATCCTATCATTTTAAACATTCCCTTTTTGTTTCCTGGTCTGGTCATTTTCTTCCTCTCGCCCCCTTCTCTATAGCATACATCTGGGATCCTGTCTTTGATCCCCCCTTCTCAATTGTCACCATTCCTCTCTCAGTCCTCATCAACTCCTTTAATCCTTCTTGTCATTTATATGCCAAAATGTTATTTTCTTTCTCTTCTTTCACTCCATCCCTCATTGCCACAGTATTGTCTTGTCGTTCAGAAGCCAAGTCCTAGATGGCCTCATGTTTTCTACATCTTAACCCTTCTAAATCAGAGGTTAGTTACTTCCCTACTGCTTTCTCCACCCTTCCCCTTCACCCCTCTGGTCTTCGCATTCCCTCCTCTGTCCATTCCTTCTCCTCCTTTTCTCATAATCTTGGTTAATCTGTGACCCTTCTCTTTCTTTCCCTCCTCAGATCTCTGGCACACCCTGTTCTGCCCGTTTACATCTCTACATTCTTCAGCGTGCTCGTCCTTTTCTTTCTTTCTGCACTACTAAACTAATGATCCACTCTTTTGTCTTCTCTTGGCTCAAATATTGATCTGTCTTACTGCTTGGCTTTCCTTCCTCTCATCTGACTCCACATCTCTCGGTCTTCAACTCTGCTACCTCTCTGTCAATTCATCTATTCTCTCTGCTTCTCTACTAAATTTTGATATTTAGTTTCTCTCACTTCCTCTGCTTTTTGTTCAAGTCTCTGCATGGTCTGGCTCCCTCACACCTATGCCCCCTAGTATCCTTCTACACTCTCACATGCCCTTTTCTCTCTGAATAATTGCTTCACCTCACTGTCCCTAAACCCCCTGTGCTTCCTCTCACATTTGTTCTTTCTTGCTCCGTTCTCCAAAGCACTGCAACACACTACTATTACGCATTCACTCTTCGCAATCTTTTGATATCTTTTGCACTAATTTAAACAATCATCTTATCATATCATTCTTCAACTCTGGTACAATTTACTTTGGTAATTATTGCATAGTTATTTGCGGCGTTGCTATTTAGTTCAGTTGCCAAACGCTTTGGCGAAAGCACTCTACAAGTCCTAGAAAATACAAACGCATATACAAATGTCCTGCAGGATGTTTACTCTCATATACAACTATCATCCACGTATTGGTGGAGGGCTCTATCAGGATCTTTGAGGAGTGTGTCCAGAGGCTTCATGTAAAGATTAAAAAGGATCAGTGAGAACATGGTGCCTTGGGGGACTCTGCAGGAGAGTGGGTATTGGTTAGAACACAATGGGCCTCATTGCGAGGTTGGAGGCAGCCATGGAGCTGGAGGCAGCCATGGAGGCAGCCATGGAGCTTTTAGCTCCATGGCTGCCTCCAAAACCCTTCCGACTCCGCCCTGGTAAATGGAGCAATTACCGGTCCATTCCGAGGTCGAAAGGACCGGTAATTCCCCATTCACCAGGGCCATTCCCCATTCCCATTTGGGAATGGGGAAGGCGCTAATAACGGTACCACAAATTGCGGTACCTTTATTAGCTCTAGAGTCCCTTTGCGGGTCCCGTCCTTAACGCCTGCAAAAACCAAGCGTCAAGGAAGGACTCTCAAAGGGAACTCGTAGTAGGGAGGCAAGGGATTACCGTCACCGGTGCCCTTACCGGTGCCGGTAATCCCTTACCTCCCACCTCTTAATGAAGCCCAATATGTCCACCTCGAATAAATGGTGCCTGCCAGAGAGGTATAAGGTACACATACTCAGGACAGTGTCTGAGAATGCCTCCGTGTCGGCGAGGAGGGAGAGGAGGATTTGGTTCATCAATGTTATGGCTATGCTCAGATAGTATATCACACCCCTAATTAAAAAGAGCAACAAATGTTAAGGGGGATCCTTCCACATGACAAATTCCCATACACACCCACTTGTAAAAGTGTTTATAAATTACTTCAAATCCATTGCAAGCGACATCTCTGCATCTACTATGGATATTATTATCACACACCTACTTATCTTCATTGCAGAATGTCCACGTAGATTTTCTAAACTACAGGTAATTGACCTCTTCTTTATTCTAGTTTTCTCATTAACTAGGTCCATATTAACAGAGCATTTTAACCAATTTCGCACCATATTTTGTTTTCATATATCCCCATTATTTCTCTGTTTTCCAATTTCCAATTTTGTGATATATATTGAAATTACAAGTTACATTATATGCTATTTATTAACAATTTTAATGTTTTCTCATCTCGCTAATCTTTTTGTGACACCAGCGCTGTTAACAAGACCAGAAACTATTTGTATTTCATGTGACAGCTATGTTTCATAATAGAGTAACCCTTTGGAAAATGATCTGTGACTCATCCCCATGTGCGGGTGGGTAGCTTGAGGGGGTCAGAGTTGTTTACAGGGATGTTGACAAACACTGAAGCATGTTGTCTTTGGGAGGTATTTATTGTTTTATAAATCTTTTCCATACTTTTATGATAACTAACGTCATATAATGTGTTATTAGATGTCCAGGAGCATAGCACTATGCCTTCCTGTATTGTTTTGGGTTGTCTTAATTTTAGCCATGCTAAGACTCCTGGTACAGTGCTGTGCATTGTCCCGAAGGACATTTCTTTGATACAATTATGGTTGCTCAACTGCGGCTTTCCAGTTTCCGAGCTTCACAGCCGAGCCAAGGATGTCTTCGAAGATGTGAGGGGCAATCGGTACCACGTGTGCAGCATGCACTTCTTGTAACATATGTTTGAAACATCAATGTTCACTAAAATAGGTTGCCCCACACTTTTTCATAAGTTACTTCACAATGCTGTTCCAACTGTGTGGCAGGTGAATATTCCCATGAATGATATCTGTTTTTAGATATATATCCTACTATCTGAATAACATCTGTCCTGATTACTACAGTGATGATAGCCTGCACACTTTTTTCCTAATTAATCTATGTTTTTGTTTGTAATATTTTAAATTATCTCTGAATTTATAAATATTATACTTTGAGCCTGATTATGCTGCACATCTTATGAAACTCAAACAATTAATTTATGTTACCCCGTAATTTTATTATCTGCACTATTATTTATTTTTATAAGATGGAAGTGCAGACATTTATCTCTGAGGAAATGACAGACACTGACACTAACCTAACGGGGCCCTAACGGCATGCACAGAGAGTGCAATATGGTGTATTAGATTGTTTCTGCTTTAGAAAAAAAATATTTTTGTCCATTTACTATGTTCATGAAAATATCAATTGAATAAAGGATCCAGCATCATTGTCGACGACTTTTCCAGGATAAACAGAAACCTCAATTGCCTTCCAAGTACTCTTTTTTAATTCTTAATTTGTCTGCAAGTATACTAGAGATGGATAAAAACAAGTTTTACTTTTTACTCAATAAACCTCCCCCTTTTTTTCTTTATCCTACAATTTCTAATGTAGATTCTTTCAACAATGTTTGTTTATCTTTTTAAGTTGGGTTATATTGCTATATTTTTCTCCATGCATTATAATTGAAAATAACTATATTAAATATACTGGAGGGCACTGATATTTCAGCTACATACTCCTCTTCATTCGAAACTGCTCAGGCGCAGGATGTATGACATGTGATATATCAACATTATTTAAAGATATTCTGTTAAATCAGACCTATGTTTCTATTAAAAATAATACATGTTAGTAAACAATTGAATGCTCTATTGGATTGTGGAATTAATAGACTTTTCTACATTGTTTTTTCTATGGATGAAGATTTAGAAAAATGTGAATGCATGCAATCGTCAATGTTGTGTCATGCATCTTCCACCATGCAGCATTGACAGTAATGAATACATAGAACTGTGAGCATAGATCCATTTCATAGATTACTTGATCTTCAAAATGCTCACTGTATGATTTTATATAGGGAAGAACTAAAGAGCAAGACATGAAAACAAACTTCTAGTAATACATATGTTTGGTGTAACTACTTATTTATACTTTTATTTAGTGTCAGAAAGAATTCTGCTAACTATTACATCAATTCCCCATAACACCAGCAAAGTTCAACAGGTATATTTTACAATTTATCTTTTTTCCCCAATTTTATATTGTTTAAATTGTTTACTTTTGCTTCATAATAAACATGTATTGATCAATTATAACACTCTGCATCTTTTTCTATAGCTTTACCCTATCTTTGGTTTTTGCATCACATTTTGGGGACTTTTATAATGCGTATGATTTCACTATTTCATATTTAACTTTTGATATCATGCAAGTGTGAGAATCAAATACATATTTCTTATCCAGTGGTTATTTCATTTGTTGTTATGTACAAGCAGTCCACAACTGATGTGGTGGAGATGGAAGACTATATATAAGAATAATAGTTCCGTTAGACTTTCATTAAGTCCAATGTCTTGTTCAAATTTTTTATATCCGGCTCACTACTGGTTTGGCTATGTCTAAACGTTACTTACGAAAATAATTACACATTTCTACTCTTATCCCTGACTTCCTCCTAGAAGTTCATCAAACAAGATTTCGAGGTATCTAATTTTTCACCAAATGTACCATCTTTGTTCTAATTTGTGGAACATGTATAATAACGGATGTTTGCTTGAATGAAACAGTTAATGCCCTGATTTGAAAAAAGGCACAAGAGATGCTGAAACAAGTATCTCATAAAAGGCCAAAACTTTACAGAAAAACACATAATAAAACTTTGAACAAGTTTTAACTAATCATTTGTACTTAGCTGTTTTGTATACCGAGTGGCACATACGTTTGTGTACAAGCCCCACCTTGAATACATTACATGGAGTAGAGGAACACTTTTGCTCTGTTTATTTTTCACGCACACGCAACATTTACAATAAACCTTGGATGAAATAGGGAGCGGAGGATAAGAAGTTGAGATCTCTAAATTCCTCTCAATTTTGCACTCTTCAAAATATAGTATGTAACAAAGTGCTTACTAAAGTGAACCGGGACAGCCGACCCAGCCCTTTAAGATGAGGTAGCAATACTTTGAGATGAATGGGGATGCAGAAGATACTCAAACATCAATAATCAAAAAGACTCAGAAAGTTGGCAAAGTTTGACTGTTTTAATGTCAATTATCTAAAACATCATCATCCTACGTGGCAAACTACAAAAGCCTAGTGGCAAATGTGATAGGCTTAGAGGTAACATCTAGGTACACGTTCCATACTAGACTAGAAAAGCGATAGTGTTTCTAGCATCAGGTGGGGCAGCTAAGCCCTCCCCTCAAGCATGTCACTATGAACTTCACGTCACTAAATACTCAACTTCCAATTGGTTACACAAGCTATAGGCCTCTTAATTACGCAGCCCCCTATAATTGGTTGGCACTCGTACATCCGTCAGTACTTTTCCACCTAGGATAGCAACACGCAGGCTGGGCTCCAGGTGCTGGTGGGCTGGTCATAACCATACCTTCCCACCAATTAGCATTTAATCTATCAACACCTCAGTGGTCTGCATGTCAATTAAGGCTTTGAAGTTGGCCTTGGAAATGTTCTTTGCTCTCGAAAATCTGAGAGAGTGGAGGCACGCTCTGTCTCCTTGCATAGGTGTGCCTCATCATAATTGTCCATTTTCACCCCTCCACACGACTGAAGATCACAAATTTGAGCTCTGGTGTATTTAAAATAATATTATTTAATGAGCCTCTGACATCTTCCTTGTTTTCGTGCATGTCTTCTGAACAGGAGTTTTGTTCTTTCGCACGATTGTAACTAATGTCTGTTCATCCTAGCCTGACATGGCCTTGGTGGGGCTGGGCCAGCCTCGCCCTTCTGAGGTTCACTCCTGTGATTCAATTGCTTTCTCAACTATGACACCCCGGAAAAAGCCTTCCTTTTCTTTTGGGTCCAGCTCTGCTTTAATGCGTAGGGTAATCATCCATAGTTCACTCACCCCTATATATATATATATGTTGGCGCTTGCCGCGATCTATTCACTACATAGTTAGCCTCAACAATACTTTGTCTGCTTGCATTTCTTTGCATCTGTACTTGTGTAGAATTACTTGATATCTTCATCATTTCTGCAGCACAAGCCTCTTCATCTCGAGCCCAAGAGGTTACTTATCCTTGGCACTGTCTTGATGCCTATAGAATGTCTATGTTGTCTTGTCTCTACATCTCTTCTGGGTGCATCAATCTTACTTTGTGTGATGTCACCAATCTGCTTGTTTGCTCATTTTTGACTCGTCTTCTGGGATATCATTCAAATGACCATCATACTGTCTTGTATGCAGGTACGGCTTTCTTAATGGGAACCTTGCTTCTATGATTCTCCTTGGTATTGTTTTTTTCACTGATGCTGCACATGCTTCACACTCTGGTTCCCAACATATAGGCAATAAGGGGGAGATGCTTGAGGTGGGGGTACTTGGCTTCTTCTCTACAAAAGATTTGAAGAAACTCACCGAATTATGACAACCAGGGATTTTGAGGTTTTCCAGAATGTTTGCCTAAAGTACAGGCCCAGAAGGTTACTTTTTGTAATAGATAAACAAGGTTGACTGTACCTGCTCACAATAAGACCATTGATAGGGTAAAATAGAGAACTACTGATGCTTTTGATATGCTACATTACATCTTGACGTTTACCAAAAGAAGAAAATAATGAGTGGCTAAACCAGTATTAGAGCAGATGCAATTTTAATTTGTGATCAATCTGACTTTGACTTTGACTGTGCTGGCAATGCAAACACACGGACTTACAAGAGAATATGCTGCCAGGCGTCAGTATATGCTAGTGTGGTTCGAACCCCAATTCTGACATTGTGGCAAAATTGAAAAGATTCAAATGAAGTGATGTGGTCTATAAAAATTATTTGTCTTTTGTACAAGTGTTCATTTAACACATTGGTTGATGATATTTCTATAAATAATTTGTATTATTGCATTTGCATGGTCATATTTATTAAAGAATAATTTAATACAAATAAATTCTCCCTTTTTATGAGGATGATTTTGTCTGTTTTACTTTGTCCATCGCTTTGTCTCTCTTTGTATACATGTATATATATTTTTCAGCTAATTATTTTACTATTAATCTTTAACACTGTTACATTTTTATAAATAAATGGGAACAAAAATTGATATATGTTTCTGTATTTCTTGTGCACACTAATGTACACCATATATTTTTAAATAATTTGTATTCATTTATATTTAAATCTTACTTCTTATTTGTCATTGTGCTTAGATAAATTGGTACAAATTAAACCATGTAACTATTGCTCTATTAGATTCTCAAAATCAATATATGTTCTATGAATGTATCGCTCCTTCAACATGCATCTCTTTATCATTAGGTATGTTTGTGTCCATCGGTTTGTTCTTATTATTCTCCCTATTTCTATTTGCTTGCTACAGTTATTTGCTCTGTCAACCTTTTCAGATATCCAATTAAATCACCATGTTAAATGTCTGACTATATGTTGCATTTATCTTTTTATGTTTTATATATTATGTTTATGTTTCATTCTTTTTTTTTAATATTTATTTTCACATTTATAAAGCACACTAAACCGTAGGCATCATTGGGCTGTAGCATACATGTTACTCACATTGCTTAAGGTTACGGTTACAGAACATCACATATGACACAAGTACAATACATTACAAAGGCAAGTGGTGCAGTACAAGGCTGCCAAGTCAAATCAGGTAAATAGTGGTAAAATTAGGAAAGTGGTGCAGCGCAGGCTGACAAGTCAAGTCAGATAAATAGTGGTACAATTAGGCAAGCGGTGCAACACAGGCTGCCAAGTCAAATCAGGTAAGTAGTGGTACAATTAGACACGTGGTGCAGCGCAGGCTGCCAAGTCAAATCAGGTAAGTAGTGGTACAATTAGACAAGGGGTGCAGCGCAGGCTGCCAAGTCAAATCAGGAAGGTAAAGGTACAATTAGGCAAGTGATGCAGCTCAGGCTGCCAAAAAGGTACAATTAGGCAAGGGGTGCAGTGCAGGCTGCCAAGTCAAATCAGGAAAATTGCAGACACGATGTCATCCGGTGTTGAAGGCAAGTTTCAAATCTAGCGCAATGCTAGGAGCCAAATCAGGCAAATTACAAAAAGTGTGGCGTAATGTTAAAATTCAAAACGTGTAGGTTATGTGAGGGTTATATGCGTAGCACAGGGCTAGAAGTCCATCAGGTGTTGCATGGGTAGTTGCTTTGCCTGAATAAACATGGACAAACGCAGTTGTTTTGTCTTTATTATACTTTTTTAAACTCATTTTCTTCAAGATATTTTTCTCAAAAAAAATATTGATTTCATCCTTTGTGCATGTCCCCCATAATTTAATATTCAATATATGATACCCAAATTGCTATTTATGGGTATTACTGAGAGAATTGTTAATCTCTTTATATTTGTTTGCATTTTAATTCTGTGTGTACTTGTGGCAATACTTTAACTCAACACCCTGGAAGTCAATGTCGGGAGTGTTGTGTCTGATTGAATGCATTTGTGACTCTGTATCCCCTGCACTGGAGACTCAAAGGTTTTACAGCACATATCCCTTGACCAAAGGTGCATGTGTGACTGTATGTATAGCACTTCACCCACCAATGCCTTCTCTTTTATTCACACTCACTATCACTTCCTCTCACTATGGCGCATTCTCCAACCACCACCCTCACTCTCTCCCTCTATCACTCCCTCTACCTCCTCTATTCTTCCTCACTCCCCTATGACACCCACCCCCTCTCTCTTTCTCTCTCTCTCTCTCTCTCTCTCTCTCTCTCTCTCTCTCTCTCTTTATCTATCCATCCTCACTCTATTCATCTCCCTCTGTAGCCATCACTCTCTCTAACTATCTCCCTCTCCACATCTCCATCTATCTTTGCATCACTCTCTCCCCATCGCTCCTATCTATCTATCTATCTATCTATCTATCTATCTATCTATCTATCTATCTATCTATCTATCTATCTATCTATCTATCTCTCTATACCCATCACTTTCTATTTCCATCTCTCTCTCCCTAACCATCCCTGACTCTCTACCTCTCTCTGTCTGTGTCTCTTTATCCATCTCTCTCTCTCTCTGTCCACTTCTCTCTCTCATCTCTCCCTCCATCACTCTCCATCCCTCTATCTGTCTCTATATTTCTCTGTAACCATATTTGTCTTTTGTTCTTTCTAACCATGTCTCTACCTGCCTCTCTCTCCATCTCTGTACCTGTGTCTCTAAAACTTGGCTTTCCTATGCACACCTGTCTCCCCCACCCTCTACCTGTCTGTCTGTAGGTCTGCCTTTCCGAAGAGTTGTGTATGATTGTATCAATCTTTATTTCTGACTCTACTGTCCTGCTGGCCCCATTACCCCTTTCTGTGATGACCTTGCTGCCCTTTGTTCATCACTCCTTCTGTCCCCTAATCCCTTAATTGTCTTAGGTGATTTACCCTTCATCTTTCTTCTACTCATTTTTCTCTTCCTCTGCTTCCAATTCTTGATTCCTACCATCTGTGCCCTATTGCTTCTCCCCCTTCTCACATCTCTGGTTCCTACCTTGATCTTATCTTCTCCTCCACCTTATCCACTAGCACTGTCTCAGTGTCTCGCGTCTACGCTTCAGACCATTATCTTCTTTCCCTATCTATTATTTCTCCTCCCTACCATCCTCCGGTCCCCTCCCTCTCTTCCCCTTCCCAGACATACTATCGTCTGGACCTTCGGTCTTTTAAAACCTCTTTTTTCATATCCTCTTGTTCCTCTATTTTTCCCTCTCATGCTGCTTTTGCCTAATTTTCAGCTGATAATGCTTCTTTCTCTCTTTCTAAGGTTTTATCTTCTACTCTTGACTCGCTCTACCATGCTTCTGCCTGTTCTCCTACTCCCAAACCTTGTCAGCCATGGCTTACAGCCCAGCTTCACTATTTGCAGTGTACTCAATACCACGTTGAGAGTCGCTGGTGTAAGCCTTATCCTGATTCAGCCGCTTCTATTCTTTCTGCCCTTCACTTCTCGTTCGACACTGCATTCCTTTCCACAAAAATAATTGTATTATTCTGACCTTCATAACTCCTAGTCTTCTCATCCTTGCTGTCTCTTCCAGACTGTAACTCTTATTATCTCCCCTTTGACCCTACACTTGTTTCATCTCTTTTAGCCACATACCAGGCCTACTACATTTCCTCCAAGGTCGCCCTCTTGCATTCTGATATCAGTCTTTCACCTTCATCTTCTACTCCAATCTCTGCTCCTTCCTCTACCTATGCATATATGCCCTCATTCCATACTATCTATGATGCTGACACTGCCCTTTTTCTCTCTAGAGCCCGCCCTACCTCTGCACCTTCAGACCTTATTCCTTCTTGGCTACACTGTGCACCAACATTGGGACAAGAGGCTTAGCATATCGGTCTGACAAACTGATGTCAGCTTGAGGGGCACAAATATTTTATTTATTATTTATATATAGCGCTAGAACAGGACCTGTAGGTATAGGAGCGCTAACAAGACATACTACAAAAAACATAATCATGGGATAGATGCAGAGCAGGGAGAACCAGATGAAATATTACTAGAAACAGCACTGTCTTTTAGCAACGTTTACACCTGATAAGGGAGCAACAAGACCTCGGGTGATGTGGAAGAGCATTCCAGCATTTGGGTGCAGCATAGGGAAAAGACTCTTGAGCAACCAGAGAATATTTGGCCCATGAAGAATAGACTTGTTGGAACTAAGCACTCCATGTGCCGGTTGCCAGGCTAGCCTATTGGACAGATATACTGGGCTAGTTCCATAGAGGCACTTGTGTGTAATGGAAAGCAAGCGGAAGGTAATTCTGGCAGCCACAGGCAGCCAGCGCAGTACTATCCTATACTTCTGAGATATGATCTTTCTTACATAGGCCCCTCCATTGCTCGAACCACATTATTTTGCACAGTCTGTAAGCGGGACAGCTTTCCTTAACCAATGCCTTGCAGTAAACTTGGACTAGAGCTCTGGTAATGATGGCAAAAATACTGTGTTCAAGAAAAGTTCTGATTTGGGCTAGAAGTTTAAAATGACAGGAGGTGGATGAAATTAGATTATTAACATGCGCCTTCACTTTTAGTACTTGGTCTAATATGATCCCAAGAGTCTTAACTCTGCGGAGTGTGGCGATGGAGCAACCAGCAATTTGAATTTTGCAGGATTTGGTCTCAGCTTTTTCAGGCCATTATCCATCATCCAAATCTGGATGAGAAAGTATGCTAAATTGATGCACTGGCTATCATTAGCGTAATTTGCGTAAAATACCTCATTCTCATCAAGTAGTTTGAATGCAAGATTGGTAAAGATGTTAAATAATGTGTGGGACAAAATCGCTCCTGGGAGGACTCTGCATGTCATGTAACCAGGAAATCCTATGCCATGGCATTGCTACTGAACACCCTAGCTGAATGTCCAGCTAGAAAAGATTCAAGCCAGCTGGCTGAGGCTGGTGTAAAAGAGGCAGCGCGTAATAGCCTATTAGCCTGCACACACGGTCAACATGGTCGAAAGCTGTTGATAAAGCCAGAAGCTTTAAGAGAGCGGTTTTGCCTTTCTCAAAGACATGAAGAACACTAGCCTTCAGATCAAGCAGTGCTAATTCTGTTTCAATAGCATTGCCAAAGCCTGACTGCCTCTGACATAAGATGCTATACTTGGACAGGAAATCATGCCCTAGAATATAGGCAGCTGGATCCACGATCTTTAACATCAATGGAGAGTTTGTAATAGGGCTATAGTTTGATGGTGCATTGTGATCAAGTGATGGTTTCTTGAGCAGATGCAGAATACATGCCTGATTAATACATGCTTGAGCAATACGTTCCCTGAAGGAACGCTTTGATAACCTTGGTGATCAGAGGTAAAAGAGGCAATTTGAAACCCTGTACCTCACCGTGATTGAGGTTTATTTAGCTACCTTTAATTTCTAATTCCTTACAAATTACCAGCTGGCCTCAAAAGTATCTGCTGGTCATGTTCTATTGCAGCCACGTTCTCCTGAGAACCACCAACTTTAAACATTTCTCCAGCACTCTGCCTTTGGCTGAGCGCTCGAGAAATCCAAGCTCGCCCAGTATATGGAGCCTGTGGGTACAATAGGAAAACCATTTTACTTACCTCAGATCTATACTTTGGTATATATTGTATTATTCCCATCATGCTACACTATCCTCTCTGCCCACTACCCCAGCCTGTTATCTGTATCCCTGTGCACCCCTCACTCCTGTGCCTCACTGTACACCCCCCAATCTCACTTTTCCCCCTTGGACATCTCCTGCTTCCCCTGGGAATAGGTTACACTGTACAGCGGTCAATGATGTCCCCACTCCCAGGGATAAACCCTCCTTTTCCCCGGTGCATCCCCCTCATGACTTGCATAATTGATATGTGCGATCCCCTTGTCAGTGCTGTATTTGCACCTTTACCACAATGGTTTGGAAGCTAATAGTTCTGAAGGGAAAAAAACAAGGAAGGATTGTGAAAAGAGGGACATGATTAATAATCTTGCAACCTGTGCATGCTCAAATTGTGTGTTTGAGGGAGTGGGTAACGTATCGATAGAACCCTCACAGGATAAACAGGTGTCTACACATTGCCCCGCTAGACACATGAAGCAAACTAAGGATCCTCTTGGTGTTTTTGAGGTTGAGAAATTAGTGGGTCAAGAAGGGGGAGGAATTTTACTCTTCCCGCTTGTGCGGTAGGTCTGGCTGTTGCTAATGCCACTGCTTGTGACATTATTGAGTTCTCTCCCACTCATATGGGGGAGTTTTGTAGACCCCAAAACTATCACGGTCACCAATTTGACAGCTGCGGAGTTGGATCTTGTATTGATGCCTGAGGCACCTGATGAATAAGAGGTCACTGAAATAGAGAAGAGATAGAGGATAGTGGTTGATCCCTCAATATCCTAATCAAATAGGTTCGCAACCTTGTATAAACAGGGCAGTGTCAGGAGTAGGTGTGACTGGGTACTCAGATAAAGTAGAGGGCCATTACTAAGTGTCAGAAGAAGAATGCCCCGTCTAAAGGGGTGCACCTAATTGTTCTATATCAAAAGCGGGTGAAGGTGGTACTGTGGAATTTGCTAGCCAATCCCCTCTACCTACTTTTTAACTTGATACCATTGTTTCAGAATTAAAGGAGCTAAATATTTTGCTTACAGGCCAACAGTTTCATGGTGCTATTCAGGAGCTGATGAATCAGATCAGGGTCATGGAAAGCACTATGCAAACCCTTGCATTCAAATTTGATCAGTGAGGAATTCTACAGTCACCACTATTGTGGATGGAATAGCGTGGCATCTTGTAGACATGGGCGATAGTGCGAGTCAGATTGAAATATAGAAGACCGCCAATTGCTTCAGACTGGTTATGCACCTCGGAGAACTTCAATTCAGTTGTTTTAAGATTGATCAGGCCCCCAAGGAAAACTTTGGCCCAATTATTGCTGCCATCAACTCACACATGGCTAAAAAGGACACTAATACCATCAGAGGGAACCTGCCCCGCAAATGCCTGGGAGAGAGAGAACAAATGTTGAGTAATTACAACATTAAAAGGGAGACAATGTGAGCTGATCCTCCATCTGTGACTATGTATGGTGTTCCTAGTTTTCTCCTCAGAGTTTTTGAGTGTCAAACTTCCCTGACAAACAAATTCACCCACTGGATCAGGATTGGGTTTTTTTTCTATTGTAAGGGAAGATATTGTAAGGTGTGTGCGAATACGGTTGCCAAACAGCCAGTCTGATTGCATTCAAATACTTTTTGCTAATAGGCAGTTGGTGGACGGCCTCTTGGCCATTGATTATCCCAATGCTCCGTCACAAGAGTACCTTTTGGGATACCCTGCGGAAGGTGGGAGTGGGGAAGAAAACCCGGGGAATGTTGTTACTGGACTTCCAAATGCCACTTTCACTGGAGATCTAAGTAGTGATTGTCAACTTGTCAATGAAAAAGACCATGATGAAATTGATTGACATCATTTGGGTGGTAGGGTGGATGCCCCGGTCACACCTTGTAAAATTCTCTCATGGAATATTGCGGGTATCTCTAAATACTTGTCGACCCCGAACCCGAGTAATTTTATAAGGGAGTATCATCTAATTTTCTTTCAGAAAACCTGGGCCACCAAACAAGTGGAAATACAAGGTCACCTGACAGGATCCACAATTCCCTGAGCAGGTGTAGCATAAACCACTCACGCCCACTACTGTTTTGGGGCCTGCAGTTGTTAATACGCACAGACTTCTGCAACCCCAGTGGCCAAGGAGGGTTAGAGTTCCATTGAGTGGATTTGTGGGGGGTTTTGGGGAAACCGGAAAGAGAGTTAGGAAGAGGTTGTGTATAGGGAAGGGGAGGTACAGTAAGTACTACTCCTCGACTTTTGTGTACCTGGTAAGGCTATTGACTTCTTTCTCAGTCATACAACACACTATGGCCTTTCTCAAACTCACTCTCATGCACACACCACACTGTGATCCTTTTGCCTGTTACTTCACATGTGATACACAATGCCACAATAAACCTGCGCAATGCCAAAAAAAAGAATAGGCATATCCTCAATATAAGTACACGTAACAACACTTAGCTTCGTGGAGTGTCCTGGTTATCTCCAAGATGCTGTCTCAGTCCTCTGGGCACAGTAAGGTGGCTGTAAGAGAAAGCCATGTGAGAGAAGGTAAGGAACAACCGTCAGGTAACAAAATATGGACAGAGGAAGTGTTCGCTCACTGCAGCGGACGCTTCTTTACATTCTGTGTTCTTGTGATTAGTAACACATGGGGTTATAGGTTAAGGTGAGCCATTCATGTGCTATGGCTCCCAAAAAATGTTCTGCGCATTCATTAGAACTCCAGATCAACTTTGGTAGCATTGATCCCCAGCGCGATCAAGGCAAGAGTTAGTTTGGCTACGTATGAGTGATATTAGTATGCAGGATTCATAGAGACAGAACAACCTTCACGCTTATTTGTCAGAGTTATCTACATAATATAAATGCACACAGGGTAGGGGCTGGAAGTATCCAGTGAGGGCTTGGCCCCTGCGCCTTGTCCCTGCTCTGACACTCACTGCTCTACAATGCGCTGTCACTTCCCCCTGATGTCCCAGCACTTATCTCTGTAATGGGGCCGGTGATCAGATCCAGTGGGGCTGGGCCCCTCGCACGTGCTCCTTTGCCCAGAGTTCATCGCAGCACATCTTGCCTGGTGAAAGTCTTGAGCGTAAGCCCCGATTTGTGGCTGCAGTTGTTGTTTAATGGTGCATGCCCAAGATGGCTGTCATTTTGGAGTTTCCAATGTCATGGGACTTGTAGTGCGTAAGGAATTCCAATGTTTATGCCTGAAGAGGGGGCGAATTAACCATCTCTAGGGGTGTGTCTGCCCAATTACTGGGTGTTGCTTCTGTGTTGTGCCTGCCACCTATCTAGCAACACCTTTCTGCTGTTGGTTTTTCCTTCCTGGCTGTAGTAACTGCCCTTCCTTCCTGACACTACCAATTGTACCAGATCCCAGCCCACTAAATGCCTAAGGTATGTCCCAGGATTGGCTTACTTATTTGGGTCAAACCTATTTCGGATCAGCGCATTGTGCCTCAGGCAACCGATCTGGCTGATCTCCAACATGTGGTATCTTTCTCCAACAATGGATATTTCCTGTTATTTATATAATAGGCCGTACACCATGTCTCCCACAAACAGGATCCATGATTTGGTACTTTCTTGGGATGGGTCAGATTAGAATAATACCCACTTAGTCGTCCTGGGGGATTTCAACCAGGATGAGGCCTAGGACATTCCGCCTTTGATTGCTGCCTGGCCGAAAAGGGCTCACTACTTTGCAATCAAAAAGGCTCATATTTTATATGTGCTTGATTTGGGGGCATGCAATGGGCACTTTAATAATGACCAAACCAGCTGGCAAAATGTTTTAGGCCCAAACGGCTCCACTTTCATTGATGTTTTTATATCTAACAGAGACTGGAAGAAAGCAATTGAATTTGAGGACTTGTAAAAATATGATAGTGAACATAGGGCCTTAGCCCTCTCTTTTGTGACTTGGTAATAATGAATCTTCGGCCATGCATGAAGGGTGGTTAAGTGGGCTTAATTAATGGAGCAAGATGTTAACCCGTGCCTTTATGTGGCCATTTTGCCTCATATTGAAAGGATATTTATTTATGTATTTATTTTTTTCATTTATAAAGCGCCCATAGCTCAAAGGCATCGAGGCACTGTTACATAGCCCAGTTACATGCAGACAATTGGCAGTAGCAGTTACATGCAGATCAATTAGTAGTTACATACAAACAGTAATGACCTGAAAAGGAAAGGCGCTAATTACGCCACCGTAAATTACGGTGGCATAATTAGCACCAAGGTCCCTTTGCGGCATGGGTTTTAACGCCTGCAAAAAGCAGGCGTTAAAATCACCATCCCGCAAAGAGACCTTGGAATCAGACGTTGGGGGCCGGCGCGTTTACGGCGCCATAGGCGCCTTAAACCCCTTAACGCCTGGGTCCTAATGAGGGCCATAGTGTCTTAAAATATTAAAATAACTTGTAAGGGTTAAGAAGGTAAGGATTTACACTTAGAAGATATCTTGGAGCGTTGACAACTTCAAAGGGTTGAGAGAAAACTCAAGACTCCAGGTATGCGCTGCATACTTGCTGGCTTAATATGCACATGTTGGACTGGCCACCTCTGTTTTCCAATTCTATAAGCACGTTTGCAATTAGATTCAGAAAAGCTACCACATGCTTCATCTCATTAATGGCTTCTGTGATTTCTTCTATATTGATTTTTGACTCAGAAGGCCCCATGGATAAATGATCAATTTCTTATTGCAGGAGTGATATATCATATTGTAAAATGTGCGCATTTTCCTCTGAGGCTCTTATTTCAGCACAACGGGTCTCTAGAGAATATGTTAATTCAGTCATTCATCAGGAGCTTTTGTTTCATAGGTTGACACGGACATGATAGAGGATAGATATCAGTAAAGCAACAGCAAAGACAATGATAAACATGCTTTCAGCAGTTAAATCAATTCCTTGAAAACAAAGACTGTGACAGCTAAGAATACAAACCACAAAAAACAAGAATGTGCCCATGTAACCCTTGTAAAGGATTATCGTTATCTACAGGAAAGACAATTTCATAATATGTGCTTAAGTTCCTTGAAAACAGGCCAAGGCGTGTGTTTTGTTCTATACACAGGTATCACCTCTGCTGCTTCAGGCAGAAGTGAAGAAATACAACAGAAAACAAAACAAAGGGCTATATATAGCAAACTCCTAAATGAACAGCAAAGCAGAAGTGAAAAACTATTTGTGGTAAGTGTTCTATTGTGCACAACTCTCGTCTAATATAAACAGCTCTCAAAGAGAATCCAAAGCAGCAGCCACCATTACCCTCTGACAACTCAGTGATTTTTGGCAAATGT
Source organism: Ambystoma mexicanum (assembly GCF_040938575.1). Taxonomy (NCBI): domain Eukaryota; kingdom Metazoa; phylum Chordata; class Amphibia; order Caudata; family Ambystomatidae; genus Ambystoma; species Ambystoma mexicanum. The sequence continues at coordinate 1,048,955,937 of NC_090924.1, forward strand.
CAAAACAATTCTTTTAAAGTGGGTGACACTGGAACCAGTCAGTCTCCTTGCACCTAAACTTACAGTATCCGATTTTATCTTTCACAAATTTGCCGTGGGGTTGCTGAGGTCAAAGCCATTTGAGAGAGCGTGCAGTCCCAGCAGAGAGCAGCCAGCCTGTGACAAGCACTGCAACACACTCCAGTCTCAATCTTGTCTGCCTATCGCTTGACGTGTCGTGTGCATATCATGTAAACGTTCATATTCCTCCTTTCAATCTATTTGTGCATTTGCACAAATAAGATGGTATTTCTGAGCAATTCAATGTGCATATTGCATTAACAATTTGGATGAGCATGAAAATATACAGAAAACAAATACAGTCCTCTCTACCTGTTTAGAATAATCATAGCATGAAATTCAATGCCTCAGAGCTTAATGTTTTACTCTTTGTTTTACAAAATTAAAAAGGCATATGGGAGCCCCTCTACTAAGAACGGACATGGGTCAAATATCTTGTTCTATGGAATTTCTTCAGATTTCTTGGGCCTCCTCACTGAGGTGAAGCTGAGCCTCTCTAAGACACAGTGAGCAAGGGGGTTCACGTCTGGATTACTCTTGGTTACTTAGGATGAAACCCCAAGTTTTATTACTCTTGGTTACTTAGGATGAAACCCCAAGTTTTACAAAATTAAAAAGAAGTGTCGGAGCCCCTTTACTGAGAATGACCATTGTTGCAATACCCTGTTCTACAACCACATTTGAGCTTACAGCCCCTTCTCAGAGGAGAGATATTAATTTGCATATCAGTCTGGTCCCAAACAAGGGCAGTCCAGTGCAGACATGCTAGGCGATTCTCCTCTTCACAGAGTTCCATCAGCAACCCCAGGCACGTGTTTCAGACTTAATGGGCTTCCTCAGTGAGGTGAAGCTGATCCTCTCTAAGGCTCAGTGAATATGGGGTCAAAAAGTAACAAAAGATGAAGGCTGAGCCCTGCAAAACACAAGAGAGGGGAAACAGTGTTTTAAGGAAGGCTTTGAGATGATGGAATATCTTCCCTTCACAAAGAAAACAACCAGGCCAGTATGTTAGATCAAATAGTATTTTGTCAAATGGCAGGGGAGGACACGCAGAATTAAATCACCAGATGAGCATTGATCCAATTGTTTTCTGAGATGGGCAGGACCGTATCCTATTATTGCTATGTAGTGGTCTGAAACCACTTTTTCAATACCTGTATTTTGGTAAATGTTTTTAGGTGTGCAATAATTACCTATTATAATACATTTAGATTTAAAAAAAAATGGTTAGATTTGGAACAAAATCGAATAAGATCACCCATACACAAATATATCCTTTTCTTTAAAAGTGATGTTTCTGTGACTTTTCAAAATCATGATAGCAAAATTCCAATATTGCGAGAAGTATCATTAAGAAAACAAAATCTATTGGAGAAGTGTCCTAGTTCATAAACTATGCTGCTATTTTTTAAACGAGAGGATGGAAATGATATCCACAAGGGAAACTGGGAATTCACCAGCAATTCACAAGTCCTGAAACACATTTTCCAAGAATTCACTCACTATCAGTTTGCACAATTAATGGAAATTATTCTTCTGTAAATGAGTAAGGGGGCCTAGAATATCACACCCTAGAATATAGCAAATCTGTCTTGTAAATAGGGCAACTTTTTTTAATCATAAACAAGGATGAGTGAGACATCATTGAAGGGCTCCTTTAATCCCTGAACTACCATCTCACAAGAGCTGATATTTCTCATAAAGAGGTATGTAAAATAGTAGGAAATAGTGTTGCAGATGTCAAAGAAACGTTTTAAACTACTGAGCATTGTGTATGTTTTTTTGTTGTTGCTCAAGTCTGTCCTTTACATTGTCAGCTGGTCTCTTGTGAAGAACTTGCAAGCGTTTATCTTTTTTCATGGCACAGATACTTGCCTGAATGTTACTAGCAACTATAAGACATCTGGTATCCAGACATGTGTGGTCCTGTAAAGAGGAAGGCAACCCAAAATCTGAAGGGTAAAAATAATCCAAAAGGCCAAATAGTCACTGCACCTCTTTGCAAGGGAAAACAAGGTTCATCTCATTAATGCAAAAAGGTATCAATCTGAATGCATAGGTTGCATGTTATCCCACTGCCTTCATTGTCTACCACCTATAGAACATGCTAATACCCCCTATAGTCCATGGACTGATTGGCCACACCTTATCTAAACCCATTCCCCTAGACAGGTGGCCCACTACATCGTTAATATTTAATCCAGGTACGTGATTGGTTGTTCGAATTTATTGACACATTAATAAATCATGCCCATCATGTGATGTGCACCCCTTCGATCCAGGCACGATCAAAGTAAACTGGGGAGGGCAACTCTGCTTTGATAAGACAATAGGGCTTCTCATTATACTAGATGCCACGGCGCACACAAGCTGCAGAGCCGACCTGTACTATATTTATTGGCATCACCTCTGCTCCTCCTGTCCCAATTCATGGAATGTTCCAGGCACGGCTCTCCCTTATCTCCTTCAAATACCAGGCGCCCAGTATTAATGTGAATGGGGCACCATGCTTGTGTCTGAATTTCAGGGATTTATTTGCTTAATTGGTCATCTACTTGTAATTCAAATGGGATGACTGCGCCTTGGGCGGGGGCAGTTGTGCTCTAAATCATAGGTCTTTAGGCATCACAAGCCCTCATCCTGATCATCATGAATTTGTCCTTCAAAGGGTGCATCCCTAGCAGCAGTTCCAGTAGCTAGCATTCCATTCTCACAAAGGTCAGGCCATGCAGTTGTACGCCATTAGCGTTTATCTGTGCACCGCAGGTGCCTCTGACCTTGGCTTCTCTCTTGGGGAATGGGAAATTTTATTTCTTTTATTTATTTAATTTTTTTTATAACGCGCCTAATACCATTCAGTTTCTAAGCGCTCAGTTCAGTTTCTAAGCGCAGATCTAGGATTCACACCTCTGTTGCTCTGTGTGGTCTTGCTTCCAGGACCAGTGCTTTGCCCCTGTGCTATCCTCTGATTTGTTTTTGGATCTGAGCTAAACGGAACCACAGCTCCACATCAGGGTCTGCGCTCTGTCCTGTTCATGTCCTGTTCATGTACTAGTCCTTAACATCCAATATGGCAACACTTCTGCCATGTAAACACGCTGAGCCCACTACTACCACAGTACCTTTCTGACTCCATCTTCCACCTGTTTCAACTCTTTCTAGACACCACACTAAAAACATAACTTCACATACAACAACTAAACACAGGGCCTATAATACTGCCCTATGAATAACCTGTGCAACCGCAAATTAATATGCTTGTTTTTCCCTCTGTGTTGTCATATCGGTGTATTTAATATGTGTCAGAAGTTACTACAAATGGTACATGAGGCTTCTGCCACGCCAACCTCACCCGGCTCACACATTGATACGTGCTAATAGGTTTTTCTCAGCCTGAACCTTTTTGCCTGACTGGGATGCTGTATGTGCATCCCAACATTAACCCATTTGGCTAATACTTCATTAACTTACCCTTCAATAGTCATCCACCTTGGTTATCCACGCCTTGCACACATGCCATAACCCCCTGCCCCCGGTTTAAGTGATTGAAATCCTTATTTATTTTTGTCTAAAAGTTCTTTTATTCTGAACAATGTACCACTCATATCACGCCCCTCTCCTAGGACCCCCCTGGTTACACTGAACCAGGAATCAGGCTGGTTTGCAAAGTTAAAATATTTATTTATGTAATTACAATTTAATCACGCTATGTTTTTATGGGTATACAATAATCACCAATGGGGTGATGTAACACAGAATAATCTCTTTAATAGACAAGGAGTAATAGTGAGCAAAACAATTCAGCAAAGAAATAATACTTTTGTGTGTGTGTTCAGATCAGATCGCACTGTGGTTACTAGTTCCCCCTGCACACCCCTCAACCCCCAATAGGCAATGTAAAGAGATAGGATTCAATACCAAGAAACAGTTTGAAATCCTAAAATTCAATTCGGGAGCAATCAAAAGCTGTTTTACACGTGTCAGAATTTCCCAAAAACGAAATTTGCGGCAAACTTCTCACTGTGCAATAATGGTGATAACAGGAAAACCGTAGGGATTTGGGATGTGGTTTTAGATGCGATTGAAAGCTGTGGATGTTAGCTACAAGCAGAAGTTGAAATTGTGTTTCTAGCACGACAACTGAGGAAGTTATGGACATTTTATTGGTGGTCGTTTTTTCGAGATAGGTGCAAGAATGGAAACAGGAATGCACTTTTAAAATGACAAATGGAATTTCTAACACTAGAGGATGACTATGAACAAAACGAATCCCCACAAGACCACAGCCACTTGATCAGAATGACTGCCTGCCTGGGATTCGCCTTCTTCAGATGAGAAAAGAGCAGCACAAAGATAGTTTTAGCAAGAATACTACAGGAGGAAGTTAGGAGGGATCTGATAGAGAGTTTAGACAATTCAAAAATACTCCTAACAATATCAGGTTCTGAAGACAAGATAGGATTGGTTAATATAGTGATTAACTAAGCAGGGTACAAATGCTAGTGACACAGTTCTATCAATAGATACTCACTAGATATGTTTTTAAACGGAACCGTCAGGATTCTGGTCCATCAAAATTCTTGTCAGGGAAGGCAATCTGATTCTGGGACAGACAGCTGGGCACATCGGATTGGATTGGGTCGCAATCGGCAAGGCGCTCTGCTCACAGCACGGTACAGGACTAAATCGGATCTGCAAGGCACTCTGGTCACAGCACTGCACAGGACTGGATTGGATCTGCCCTTTTTGGTTCTGATGATAATTATTTCAGCAGACAAGCAGTACAGCGCTGCCCGGCTGTATTTTGATGCTTCCCCTTGAGTCTGTGGGGTTGGTTCTGGAATTATTTAAGGCCTAGCTGAAAATGGTTCAGCTATGCAATGGCTTCTGCTTTCCCAAGTTTCTGGAGTCTGGAGCAAGGAAGATGGAAAGTTCTGCAGCAGGGTGCTCCACCAGCATTCCGCTAGTGGGTGAATCTGTCTGTCTTTTTCTGACCTCTGCTGTCTCGATTTATGCTATTTATGATATTTATGCTATGATAAAGGGGGGTGTTTGCTGGTTTAGCCTAAGCTCGCCCCTTTGACAGGGATTGGTCAGGGTCTCCGCTCTGCCTTGATAGGAGGAGAAAAACAGTGGTCACCTTTATGGTGTGGGTTTATGAGGCTTAGAGTCCACCCCTAGCCTCTTCAACCCAAAATCTACTTTTGACACAATACATATTTACACATGTGAAACCTCTATAACAACCACATATACATATTACATATTTTGTACAGCAGCTACTCCTCCAAACCCTGTAGCTGTGGGATCTTGTGTCTGCTTTTCACAGAATTGTGCCCTTTTCATCCGGAACACAATGTCCAATGTATCAGCAAATTTCTACAAGTGTGTGTGTATAACCTGGGCATAAGTGTATAAAGTTTCATACTTCTAGCAGAAATTTCACATTTTCACATTTTCACATTTTCTGCCGTTTCCTTCCAAATTATGTCACACGATTTTTCCACCTCTTGAAATGTGCAGCCAAAATGTAGATTTACAATTCTGTTATTTTTGTGTTTTTGACAATTTTAAGTGGCAAGTTATATGTATTTAAACAAAATGTTCTTTGTGAATGTTCAGCCACAGATGGCTGTTTGGGTCCGCCTCTTTTTCTCTCCTTTCAGTCCAGAAGCATCTCCTCCCTGTTGGCTCTTGGCAGAGTCCATTTACGACGGTCCTCACACCTAGCCTTTCCTGCTTTACAGCTGTTCATTGTTTCCTTCCCCACTGCAGACCAGGTTCTTCCCCAACCCTATAATTATCGTCCTGGTGTGATTTCCTGGTGGAGGAAGCTGGAGGGAGAGGCCTTGCCTCTGTGAGGAAAGCTGTTATTCCGGTTTGGTAGCTTGAGCCAAGCTTTATTTTAACTGTTAATTCTGTTGAATTTTCCCTTAACATACAACAAACTTGTGGGATCACATCACAGCTAAATACTTATTCACGATTTTAAACCATGGAATCGAAACAATTACAATATGGATTTTAGTTTATACATGTTTAAAGTGTAATCCTGCAGTCCCCTGACAGCTGTCATTCAGGCAACCCAGGGTACTGCACCCAGATTGACAGATCCACAAACAGACCACTTTTGCTGTCGAAATCTATTGATGCTTTCAGCTTTTCAGAACATTGTATGTTCACAATGATTTCTTATACAAAGTGAATTGTAGCACCCAGCAAGAATTTTGGATGTTTGAGGGAGTTTTGTACTGGCATTCTGCAGTTTCAGCGACAAAGAAAAAAGGGATTTAAAGCAAGATTTCGGGGTTTCCTTTAGCAAAGCACTGCTTTTCCTTCTGTACTCAATTTTCACTTGTTGTGGAGCCCAGTGACATGTGTCAGGAGTGAGATCTCTGTTCCACCACTGACAACATGCATGGCAGATTGGGCAGCCATCTTTTTGTGCTTTGCAAAGCGCAATTTTCAGAGGTTTTGGCGCGCACAAGAGTTTTGCGGCCATTTTGATGTTTCTGACACCATCAGAACACAGTGATGCCGCATGGCAGAGCAAAAGTGGGTCATAACATCCCACAATGGGCTATTCCTCCGAGGTATCCATCATAAAACTACACCATCCATCTCCTACTAGCTCAAGCCAGAGCTCTACGTAGTTCTGTGTCTGGTGGGCAGTGGCCAAGGTACCCAGGAGTCCAAAAGCCTGCTCTATTTTCACCGTTCCTTGTTTTACAACCCATCTCATCTATCAGTCTGGGTGTGCCTGGGTTTTGGAGGAGGAGCTCAACCGCTGTTATCGACACCATCATCATTGCACTCTTTGGCAAGGTCTTCGTACAACATCTCAGGATCATCTGAAAAAAACAAACAGGTACATGCAGAAAACCCACAATGGGAACCAAACCTTTACGTCTATTTCTAACCATGAAGAGGCCCACAAGAACATCAAATCAAACCGTTCATCATCATTTACTTGTGCTTCTTTTTCCATGGCAATCCTCAAATTATGAAGGGCACTATCGCATGGGTCAAAGGCTCATTGCCGCATCATTTGGGGATTATACGTGCAGCAAGACTTCCTGCACACACACCCCTCCACAGCCGTGAGCAAATCTAGAACGTATCTGGATGGTCATAAGTCTGACTGCCCGTAATCCAGTATTTAGGTAATTAAGACCCTGCTCTGTTTGTTTCATCAAATGAAGCATCTCCTTCCTTGTGATCTGCAGACACTTGGCATTGGCTGCAGTCTGGATTCCTGGCACCAGGAGAGAGGTGAAAAAGGTTTCAGTGCCAGTGAATACATTGTACTGATCTGGGATTTCCTTTATTTATTGGAGGAGTCTTCAGACAGATAATTCTATCTTCTCTGAAGACGAAGCATTAGTGAGCATCGGGCATGCTTGTCGGATGGGGCTTAGTTGGTTCTGGTGGCAGCACATTAACAGTTTGATGAGCCTCAGGAACTACCAGAACAGCTAAGTGCAAGGTGGTCAGTGAACATACATATGCGTATTTTCCACACACCCAATGGACTTCCATTAATGCTGCTATGCCTTCGGTCAGGTCAGGGATGAAAAGTGTTTTATTACAATATGGTAGGTATAGTGTCATTTACTCTAACGCAAAAGGAATACTCTGCTGGCCTCTGTACATTTGCTGGTGTCTCACTTAACTCGATCCATGTCAATTTTGGCATGTAATTTCCTCATGTTTTGTCACAGTTCTGATTGGCACATTCCACTACATTTTCCGAAAACCCCAGTAAGCCCCCCGCTGCACAGCTCACTACTCTTGCCACCTATCTATCATTGGAGAACTGCGTTCTTTCCATCTTCAGCAACAGCCTAGTTTTACAAACATCGTGTTCTTTCTTCTTGGGACATTCTTCATCATCTATGTCCGTTATTACCACTTGGACCATGTGCACTTGGAAAACACTTCATACTCTGCACAGGGCCACATGTACAAAACACTGGGTTATAAGAGGCAACATTTCTAGAGGCATAAACTTGTGTGCACCCGTCGCATGAGATATCAAAGAGCATACATAGGAGCTCTCTTTTAAATTCTCCCTCCCACTTCGTGCATGTGATCATACCACATTATTTAATTTGAGATGGTGCTCATCATCCACACTGTCCAGTATTACACCTTTATATTATTATATTATATCTTTGCCTCAGTTTCCTTCCTTGTTTGTATCATCCCTAAAGATGCATCTGTGCTATTTCCATACCCTCCCTTTATATGCCCCACCCATATAAAATAACCACACAAAAAGACTAAAACTACTCAAAAAAGAAAACTACTCATAAAACATAGCATATATATATATATATTATATATATATATATATATATATATATATATATATATATATATATATATATATATATATATATATATATATATATATATATATAAAACACAATGAGTGTGGTTAACCTGCAGAGGGATAGAAAAATAGGAAAACATGCAGAAAAATCCACACTTTTCATCATATCATAAGAATTGACTAATTGAAGGATCATAAAAAAAAATGTGCAGCAAAGTATACTTTAATATTACTCAGTAACTTGTTCATTCTGGTGAGAAAGAGGAGCAGTTCCAGATGCTTTGAACATCAGATGAGTGGATCCTTTACTGCCACTCCTTCACATGAATTGCAAATGGTGTTGCAAAGACGACAGTGAAGGGTCCCTGAAACCGCTGCTCATTCCAGAACCAGACAAAATTCCTGACATACACCTGATAACTGGGGTATAGGTGTGGCATTTGCAAGTTCAGTTCATCTGTCAGCAATGCTTCAACTGTGTCATCTCTTCTAAGAGAAATCTGGTGAGACAAAAGCTTTATACATTTTGTTAGCTCCCTCAAAAACCCTGAAACTCCACCCCAACACTACTGCTGCCCTATAAGCATTTGATTAAGTGCATGTAGGAGTGAGACGTCTGTGCATTCTTCTGCCCGTCACTATCTTATTTGGGGACAAGTGATGATTTTTACTGGGCTGCGTTCCCGAGCTAAAGAAAGCCAGAGGGAGACATTGCAGCCAGTTGTTCCCTAACGTAGAACATATCTTCAACAGTTCACTCTTCAATAGCACATTCAGTTTTTCAACAAATCTGTTAGCCCGAGGATGATATATCGAGCACAGTTTGTGCTGTATCCCTAATAGGGATGCCATCTCTTTAAATAATTAATTAAACCAGTCAGTTCCATTATCAGATTTTAGGACCACACTTATTGCCCCAGTGAGGAAAGACCTTGTGGACCAGAAATGTTTCTGCTGATTTTCCATTGGGTTGTGAGCAAGGACCAGCTCAATCAAACGGGAGAACGGACATACAAAAACAATAAGGTAACAGTCATTAATGCACCTATTAAGCATGTCCACATAATCAATGTGGAGTTCCAAAAGGGTTCAGTTGGATGGGGCAATGTGCCTTACTACGTCTTGAGAATCTGTCCAATGATGTAGGGATAACAAGTTGTGCAATTTGCCACAAACTGGTTGACTTATTCCTGCAAATTTTGGACAAACCAGTCCTCCTGAACATCTACTGAAATGTGCTATTTTGAAACATGCACTGGGTAATGCAGTTGCTCAAGAACAACCATGAGCAAATATTATGGAATTACTACTTTACCTCTAATGTTTTGTCTTCATACCAAATCGGTCAGTGACTGGAGCACCCCCTTTTAACCCACAGCTCTTTCTCTTCCTGGGGTGCCTGACCTTATAACTCAATTATTTGTATGAGCAGCACTGCAGTGTATGGAATTGCTAGCTGTAACTGTGAATTAGCCACCACAGGATATGTAGTGACATATGTCATAAAGCACCAAAGTATTGACTGAAAAGGATACGGTACTCAAAAGGATACAGATGGTAGGGTCTTCCGGATCCCTGTTCACACAATTTGATAGTTGTGAAGTCAAGTTTAGACCTTCCAAATGATACAACTCTCTGACTGATGAAACAGGCAGAGAGATGGATCACTAGAAAGGGCGTGGGTAAAGTATAGGAAGTCAGCCTAGAACAAAATAAAGTATCATAAGAAACTGCCCCAAAACGGCTCTCTATGATAGAACAGTATTTGGCATTAATTCACACACTGACCTTATGACTAGGGTAGAAGAATCCAGCAGAAGTCTCTTGAGGAAAATCCAGAAGTAGAACAAACAACAAGGAAGGGAAGATTAGTAAGGGAGACTTATCCCCAACGGAACGAGGCTCACGCTAGATACCGGGTTGATGCACCACAGGATAGCGTCCAAAGTACTGTTCACTATCACCTTCCAACAGTCCTTGAAAAGCTTCCTTCCCACGTAGAGAAAAGTATAGAAATGAATAAATCCACCTGTTAATTTCACAAGTGCAGGAGTTGGAAATAGCGCCCTTTTGTGGAATAAACAAAGTACACGCGGTTCTGAACAGCCGCAAAGAAAATAGCGTGCGCTTGTGGAATTGCACGCAAACAGGATTCACGCAGCCCAGGCCAGCAGCGCTTGAAGACAACGTGTGCGTGTGGAATTACACGCAAACAGGATTCACGCAGCCCAGGTCCGCCGCGCTTGAAGACAACGTGTGCGTGTGGAATTACACGCGAACAGGATTCACGCAGCCCAGGTCCGCCGCGCTTGAAGACAACGTGTGCATGTGGAATTACACGCAAACAGGATTCACGCAGCCCAGGTCCGCCACGTTTGAAGACAACGTGCGCGTGTGGAATTACACGCGAAGAAACAGCTCCAGGAATCAGCGTGTGGCGGAAAACACGCTATAGAAGGCCCAAGAAGCAGCTGAAGAAAACTGCAAGGACGCAGATCGGAGGTTCAGCTACACAACGCCAAATGATTCGATCAGAGGCAGCAAGTGAAGTTTCCACGCTACTTATATACGTAATGCCGTAGTTCACGTGACGAAGCAGAATTCACGTGAATTTAGCGACGTGAAAAGTGCAGACGTCGTTTTCCCGGCAATGCATCGAACAACCGCCATTTGGAATAGAACGGTCTAGCTGTTCTATGAGCGTAAGAGGTAGAACCACGTCCAGCATTAGAACCACATCCAGCATGCATGACAGTGCCATCCCCCAAAGGGGCAACCTCTCCCCTTTTCGAGTGAAAACGCTTCAATAAAGCAGGAGCATGTATATTGGAAAGAGGTTCCCAGGACCTATCTTCGGGACCATAGCCCTTCAAATCCACCAGATAATACGGCCTACCAGAACGTAGCCTCATATCCAGTATGTCCTGTACCTCGTATTCATCTGAACCCCTCACAGAAATAGCAACAGGCCGTACAGGCAATCTGGTAGCTTCAGAACACGGCTTAATGAGTGACACGTGGAATACAGGATGCACTCGCCATCGTTGTGGTAAAGCCAGACGGACAGCAGCCGGATTAACTACTTGGAGTACTGCATACGGACCAATGTATTTAGGCAACAATTTCTTTTTGCCTGGTATCCTCAAGTTCTTAGTGGACAACCAGACTTTCATACCAGCCTTGTAGACAGGTGCAGGTACTCTATGAGCATCGGCATAGAACTTGTTGCGTCTTTTAGCGTGCTCCAATTGCTGCTTCGCTTTCCTCTCTAGATTCTTAAGATCACGAAAAGTATGGCCTGCGACAGGATTATCCAAAGACAAACTGGAATCCAAAGGTATTGATCGGGGGTGTTGTCCATAAAGAGCATAGAAAGGTGAAGTGCCTATGGCACTATGATAGGAGTTGTTGTAGGCGAATTCTGCTGCCGGCAGGACCTTGAGCCAATCTGATTGAAACTGCAGACACAAGCACCGCAGATATTGTTCCATAGTGCTATTGACTCTTTCGATCTGTCCATCAGTTTGAGGGTGATAAGCACTGGACATTCTGTCATCAATCAGTAATGCTGAAGTTAGTGCTCTCCAAAAGCGTGACGCAAATTGTGAGCCCCTGTCCGTAATGATTACTGACGGTAGAACAAAGAAACGGAATATATGTTGAATGAATAGGTCAGCCAGAACAGCAGCTGTTGGTAAACCAATACAGGGAATATAAAGAGCCAATTTAGTGAAGTAATCCACTACAACCCATATGGTATCGTATTCCTGGTTTTGTGGGAGTTCTACCACAAAGTCCATAGATATCATGTCCCATGGTTTGTTAGGGACAGGTAGGGACTGGAGTAAGCCCACTGGTTTACCAGGAGTGTTTTTGCATTGGATGCATACAGAACATGTTGATACATGATTTATGACATCTTTTGTCATGGATGGCCACCAACACCATCTTTTAAGCAGCTCTAGTGTTTTCTTCTGTCCAGGATGGGCTGCGATCAAGGAATCATGATTCCACTTGAGGGCCTTATTCCACGTCGAAAACGTTGGTAAGTAGAGCACTCCTTGTGTGAAAGGTAAACAGTTATGTACGTCCAGATTCATATCCTGGATAACTGGTGGATGATTTTTCACCCACTCCTGTATTTCGTTTTTTAAGGATGGTTGAACAGAACAACTACATATTACATGATCTGCCAACAACTGATTTTGCACCTGTGCTTCTTCCTTCGCCTCCTCACCAATACGAGACAAAGCGTCCGACTTAACGTGTTCTCTGGCAGGACGATATGTGACCTGGAAATCGTATTGAGCAAAAAAGACATGCCATCTGGCCTGTCGAGCCGTAAGACATTTCATAGATTTGAATGCTTGAAGATTTCTATGGTCAGAGTACACCAACACCTGATGTTTGGCCCCAAGAAGATGATGTCGCCATTCTCGGAAAGCATCCTTGATAGCTAGTAATTCCCGCTCAGTGACGGTGTAATTTCGTTCATATGGTGTAAGTTTGCGAGAGAAGAAAGCCACTGGGTGCTCCTCCTTGCTTTCTGTGCAAACTTGTGAGAGCACCGCTCCAGTAGCGACACTGGATGCATCCGCTTCAACGATAAACTGGCGATCTGGATGTTGAAGCATGGGTGCGGTGGTAAATGCTTCCTTTAACATCTCGAATGATGCTTGGGCATTCTGGTTCCAACAGAAAGGAACTTTGGAACTAGTTAAAGCCGTCAAAGGAGCTACTGTTTTAGAGAAGGAACGAATAAACCTGCGATAAAAATTCGCAAAGCCTAGGAAAGACTGTAATGACTTGACATTGTGCGGAATAGGCCAATTCAATATGGCCTTCACTTTGGAACGACTCATTCGAGCACCTAGATTGGTAATGTCGTAACCCAGGAATTCCACTTCCTGTGAATGAAAGACGCATTTCTCGGCTTTCACAAAAAGAAGGTTCTCCCTGAGTCTTTGTAAGACTGTAGAAACGTGTTTGACGTGTTCCAAAAAAGACGATGAATAAATCAGAATATCATCCGAATAAATCACCACGAACTGGTCCATTATATCCCTGAAAATATTGTTCACTAAATATCGTTGCACAGACCAGAAGGCATCACCAAATATTCGTAAAGACCATACCGCGTCTTGAAAGCGGCCTTCCATTCATCGCCCTCACGAATGCGAACTAAATTGTATGCTCCTCACAAGTCCAATTTAGTGAAGTACCTGGAAGTACCTAATTGATCCAATAGAACGTTTATCAGCGGTAAAGGATACTGATTTTTTATGGTGATGTCGTTATGTGCCCTGTAATCAATGCAAGGCCTTAGATCTCCCTCTTTCTTCGGAACAAAGAATAGAGGAGACGCAGCAGGTGATTGCGATGGCCGTATGAATCCCATCGCTAGAGCTTTATCGATGTATTCTTTCAACACAACGTCTTCTTTTGGAGTCAATGAATATAAACGACCTGTAGGAATTTTAGCTCCAGGAATCAATTCAATCGGACAGTCATACTGTCGATGTGGAGGCAGTTGTTCTGCCTGGCCTTTATCAAAAACATCAGCGTACTCAGTGTATTCGCATGGTATGGTAGTATTGCTTTGATGTACCACACTAATAGTTGAAGCTCCCCCCATAGAGGCCAATATATGTGAATTGTTTGACACCTCCTGACTGGTAAAGCAATGTTCATTGCAAAAAATTGAAGGATACTGGAGCAATCCCGAAACCCAGTCAATGGCGGGATTATGAACGGTTAACCAGGCAAGACCAAGTATTATTTTGTACTGCGGAGCAGCTATGACATCGAAGATGATTTCTTCCAAATGACTATTCGATAATGTCATCTGAACAGGTACCGTCTCCTGGGTTACCATACCAGAAGTCAAAACAGATCCGTCCACGGTGTTAACCGTTTCTGGTTTGTTCTTGTTTACAAGGGGTATGGAACAATTCTTGGCATATGTGATGTCTATGTAATTGTTAGTGGCTCCGGAATCAACCATGGCCTTGGAAACCAATTCTTGGTCATCACAATGTAACGTCACCTCGACAGCTATAGGTGCGTGATTAGGAATGGTACTGGAGTCCGATAAAACACTCGATTCAGGGACTCCTGCTACTGTCGAGTTTTGGCGTTTCCCGAACGCTTGACTGGTTTCTTAGGACATGTCGCTAATAAATGCTCGGACGAACCGCAATACATACATAAATTGTTCTTTCTTCGGTTCTCTCTTTCTGCATTGGACAACCGGCCTCTCACAGCGCCAATCTGCATTGGTTCAGGGTCGTTCGAGGGAACTGCGGGTGCCTCCGAACGAACCGATGCTTGTAAGAATGTTTTTTTCTCTCCTTTCCGAGCATTTCTTCGGGCATCGATTTGTAGAACCAAATCGAGCAACTCTGTGAATCCCGTAGGAACCACCGGAACCGTAAATAAGGCATCTTTCAGTTCTTCTGAAAGACCCTTGTAGAAAACAGCCGTTTTCTTGCCTTCAGGCCATTGAGTTTCGGCTGTTAGTTGATTGAATCGGGCAATGTAAGGCAAAAGAGGTTGACTGCCTTGTTGTAGATTAAGTAACTCCAGATCCATGGCTTGAGTAGCATAACGCATGTCAAAGACTTTACTCATAGCAGCCAAAAGATCATCACAATCGTATAACAAAGGGCTATTTGTTTCCAACAAAGGGTTAGCCCAAGCAGCAGCTGTACCCCCTAAATGTGAAAGCACAAATGCTGCTTTTGTGGTTAGGTCAGGAAATGATGTGGGACGACAAAGAAAATGGAGTCGGCACTGATTAACGAAGGTTCTATAGGTTTTGGGGTCACCTGTGAACCGTTCCGGGGGAGCCAAGGGAAACTGAGTGGGCATAACCACATTAATAGTTTCCTGTGGGGGTGTCATAGTCCCAGATCCAGATGCAGTGGCCATTGGAACCTGTGCTCCCTGAGGACTAGCGTGCATGGCGTCTTGCATAACGTCCATACGGTGCTGTAACATGTCCTGTGCCGTAACCATTTCATTTCTCAAATCGCTGATCAACTGAGTCAAAACAGTTAAAGGATCCGTACCCTCCATGGCTTCTGATTCTGTCATAAAGCACCAAAGTATTGACTGAAAAGGATACAGTACTCAAAAGGATACAGATGGTAGGGTCTTCCGGTTCCCTGTTCACACGATTTGATAGTTGTGAAGTCAAGTTTAGACCTTCCAAATGATACAACTCTCTGACTGATGTAACAGGCAGAGAGATGGATCACTGGAAAAGGCGTGGGTAAAGTATAGGAAGTCAGCCTAGAACAAAATAAAGTATCATAAGAAACTGCCCCAAATCGGCTCTCTATGATAGAACAGTATTTGGCATTAATTCACACACTGACCTTATGACTAGGGTAGAATAATCCAGCAGAAGTCTCTTGAGGAAAATCAGAAGTAGAACAAACGACAAGGAAGGGAAGATTAGTAAGGGAGACTTATCCCGAACGGAACGAGGCTCACGCTAGATACCGGGTTGATGCACCACAGGATAGCGTCCAAAGTACTGTTCACTATCACCTTCCAACAGTCCTTGAAAAGCTTCCTTCCCACGTAGAGAAAAGTATAGAAATGAATAAATCCACCTGTTAATTTCACAAGTGCAGGAGTTGGAAATAGCGCCCTTTTGTGGAATAAACAAAGTACACGCGGTTCTGAACAGCCGCAAAGAAAATAGTGTGCGCGTGTGGAATTACACGCGAATAGGATTCACGCAGTCTTGGAAGCAGGCTTGAAGACAACGAGTGCGTATGAAATTACACGCGAACAGGATTCACGCAATCCAGGCCAGCCGCGCTTGAAGACAGCGTGCGCTTGTGGAATTGCACGCGAACAGGATTCACGCAGTTCAGGCCAGCCGCGCTTGAAGACATTGTGCGCTTGTGGATTTGCACGCGAACAGGATTCACGCAGCTCAGGCCAGCAGCGCTTGAAGACAACGTGTGCGTGTGGAATTACACGCGAACAGGATTCACGCAGTCCAGGCCAGCCGCGCTTGAAGACAGCGTGCGCTTGTGGATTTGCACGCGAACAGGATACACGCAGCCCAGACCAGCAGCGTTTGAAGACAACGTGTGCGTGTGGAATTACACGCGAACAGGATTCACGCAGCCCAGGTCCGCCGCGCTTGAAGACAACGTGTGTGTGTGGAAATACACGCGAACAGGATTCACGCAGCCCAGGTCCGCCGCGCTTGAAGACAACGTGCGCGTGTGGAATTACACGCGAACAAACAGCTCCAGGAATCAGCGTGTGGCGGAAAACACGCTATAGAAGGCCCAAGAAGCAGCTGAGGAAAACTGCAAGGACGCAGATCGGAGGTTCAGCTACACAACGCCAAATGATTCGATCAGAAGCAGCGAGTGAAGTTTCCACGCTACTTATATACGTAATGCCGTAGTTCACGTGACGAAGCAGAATTCACGTGAATTTAGCGACGTGAAAAGTGCAGACGTCGTTTTCCCGGCAATGCATCGAACAACCGCCATTTGGAATAGAACGGTCTAGCTGTTCTATGAGCGTAAGAGGTAG
Organism: Ambystoma mexicanum; assembly: GCF_040938575.1. NCBI lineage: Eukaryota > Metazoa > Chordata > Amphibia > Caudata > Ambystomatidae > Ambystoma > Ambystoma mexicanum. Next base: position 1,048,972,897 of record NC_090924.1, read on the forward strand.
AACCACGTCCAGCATGCATGACACATATGGCTCCCTATGATATGCCACTTATCTGCTGCATCATTGCCAAGTGAAACAGTGTCTGTATTTTGTGTGTGGGCAGCGCATTTAACCACTACTACTAGTGTCGGGTGGGACAGGTCATAAATCAATCTTTCCAACAAGGCTGCTTGCTGTACAGGTGTGCCATCTGACCTTCAAAATCTCCCCATTTTCCATCTGGACAACTCTAAATGTATGGTGGTGGTTACGTATGTGAAATCAGAATATATGATCACTAAGCATCCCTAGGATGTTCTAAAGCTTAAATTAATGCAATCAATTCTGCTGCCTGGGCCGAATAGTATGTTGTTAACCTCTTTTGAACTACAACCTCATCTACAAGGCACACTACTGAGGCACCTGTGTGTCCCTGGCCAGTCTCCTGATCAATCGTTGATGACCCATCAACAAAGAGGACCTCCCCCTTTCAAGTGCATCCTCCATTGCTCTTATTAAATCATCTTCAGGAACTTCGTTTGTAACATAATCATCCACTTCCTCACCTTCTTCGAGAGGTATTGCAATAAATGGAGCACGGTTCATTGTGCAACACCTTACAGTTTGAATGTACAGGTTTGACAAAATAAACTCATATGCTGAGGCCCTTTGTGTGGTTGAAGTGGATTTAGATCGCTCAGGAATTGCAAACAGTGCAGCAGGGGCCAGTGCCTGTTCACAAGTGAATTGACCTTGCATTACTGAATCTAATATGCTAGGGGTTGTGCCCTAGGAATGTTTGCTGAGTCAACACAGCAGTCATTACTTGACCATTGGAATGTGAGAACAAATACAATTATTTTGTGTATTCAGGGGTTGCTGGTACTGTTGCAGTACCTATGGCATTTTTAAGTTCCTGGAAACATGCTTTCATGTCTCCTGTCCGTGTGAGTGGCACTTTACTTCTCTGTGCTTGTTTGACTGCCTGCAGCAGAGGATTTGTGCAACAAGAATAGTCAGAAATCCATGCTCTACAATAGTTACACAAACCCAAAAACAGTTACATTTCTTTAACTGTAGTGGGCTGAGGTGTGTTCTGTACTGCAGCTGTTCTTTCTAGTGTTACTCCTTTTCCTGCTCATGATATTATTTGTCCCAAATACACCATCTCTTTTTGACAGCATTCATGTTGTCCTTATCTACTTTTTATCCTTTGTGCGCAAGCAGTGTTAACAGTGTAATTGAATCTTCTCTATATAAGTCTTCTTTTGTGCAGCACACTAGGAGATCATCTAATTATCAAACGGCTGTACTCTGTACATTTATGCTGCCCAAATCCATATGAAGTACTCTATTGAAAAAGCTAGTACCCCTGAGGAAGTCTGGTGTGTTGAAACCTTTGCCAGTGATAGGTAAATGCAGTGAGATATTGAGAATCGGGATGCAGTGGAATAGAAAAGAGTGCATTTTTCAAATCAAGTGCTCAAGTGCAATATGTGGCCTCATTGAGTATATTGCAAAGGATCATGGCTTGGTTGGGTAATGCTGGGAATCATTATTTTACACGGGACACACACCTCCAGTATCATGTCACTATCATTATTAGCATCCTCAAACAGCAGCCCAACTAACACCCCACTCAGTGGTTGAGCAGTATCAATACACAATACTTTATGCCATTCAGTTTCCTCTTTGTCAGTCCCTATCAACACTATCTTGCTGTCCGCAAGCAGCCCCCCTCCAAATCTAGCATGATAATGGTACCCAGAGCATGATCTTGGAGCACTTCATGCCTAAACAAAAATAATGAGGCCACTCCCCATGGTTTCCTTCTGATGCCTGTCACCTAACTCAACAACACAATCACTACATACTTAAACAAATCTGGGTGCAAATGTATTCCTATCATGGCACCATCACTGTACAATGCGTGTGTTATTGCCAGAACCCTAGCATAACAAACTCCTGATGGAGAACATACTACCCCTTTGTTCTTGAATGAAAAACGGTCATAGTTATTCATTCATTTATTTATTTGTACATTTTTAAAGCGCTCATAACCCGTGGGCATCTAGGCGCTGGACCTTAAGAGATTGTTTACAATTTTGGGTGCTTCATCAATACAGTTACAGATTGGATAGTATCTATATTCATTACTTACTCAGAAGCAACTATACAGTTCCAGCCAATACAGTTACAGTCAATACAATTACAGCTTGGATAGTATCTATATTCATTACTTAATAAGAGGCAAACATATAGATCAGTTACAGAGAAAAAACTAGGTATACATGATATTAACAAAAACATTGGAAGAGGACCTGATAGCCGTAACCTATGATGCTAATGAACTTACTGTCTATTGTTGGGAATCTTGCTTAATAGTCAGGTTTTTAGACTTTTTCGGAAGGACCATGAAGATGTATCATTTCTCAATTGTATGGGGAGGGTGTTCCACAATTTAGCTGCTATCACAGGGCAGCTTGAGCCACCTGCTTTCTGTCTTCTGTATCTTGGAGTAACAATGAGGTTGGTGTATGAAGACTGTATAGGTCTATTGGATTGGGTTTTGCAGATCTGGTTGCTATGGTAGGCTGGTGCATTATTGGTCATACATTTGTGTGTAAGAGTGAGGATTTTAAATTTGATCCTGTCTTGGACTGGGAGACAATGGATGTTTCCTCTGTTAGACGAGATGTGTTCATTCTTGGGTATATTCAGTGCAGCTCTAATGGTATTATTTTATACTATTTGAAGATTTTTGATGTTTCTGGTGCTGGAACCTGCAAAAAATGAGTTACAATAATCTATCATAAAGAGGATCATGGCTCTGTCTAAGGTGATGCTATTGTCCGTTGAGAGGAAAGGTCTACTAGCTCTTATTAGTTTTGATGTATAGGCTGCAGATGAGACAATGGCATTGACCTGTCTATTTAAGTTGAGGGAAGAGTCAATGTAGACCGCAAGAGATTTTATTTAATTTGCGACAGTGATGGTGTTGCCATTGATGTTGAATGATTTGTATTGTTGAGGGAGATTGCTTAAACACAAGAGTAAAAGGGGATACCAGGAATATCTAAGTACTGTGACCTGGCCCGGATAGAACAATAAAGAGATTAACATAGAAGGTCAGAGTACTGTTGTGTTTATGTGGTGAGTCCCAGTGTAATACACCTGTCTACATAATCATGCTAACTTCACAATGCAAGAAACAGCTATGGAGAAACGTGTCTTTCAAAAAACCAAATCCTGAGATGAAACAAATTGAATTCAACCCAGTAGACGCTCTAACACAATTCAATCTTTTTTATTACCATATATGGAACAAATCATTATAAAAAACTGATCCCATAATTATAAAAACACATATCGATGTAAGTATCAAAAAATGTGTTGATCAATCCATCAAATTCATAATTGGACTGATAAGATACATCCTTCCCATCTAAATCCACACCAAACCACACTTCAACCATACTACATTCATACTCACACAATTCATCAAATCACTCAATTATAACACATTTTTCATCAATAAAAACAAACGTACTAAAACACAATTATACAATTTCTAGTCCATCATGAATATGAACCGTGAGTTTAACACAGCTGAGCCAGTGTCTTGTTTACTTGGTCTAATCTGACTCAGACTGAAATCACTTAAAACTGTTTACAAATAACAGTACATTCCCCGGCCCGACATGTTTCTTTCTGTTTAATTCTCGGTTAACAGAAATTCTTCAGGGGCACTATGGTCCAGCGAGGTCGCGTGGAATGTAGATGGAAAAAAGAGAAAACGTGTATACAACACCAGCAGGGCTCACCTAAAATGTAAACGTACAAACACAACATCAATCAAGCTGATTGCTTAAGTTTCTAGATTGATCATTAATACCACCGTGCCATGAATGAACGGGGCGTAGAAAAAGGTTATCAATACCCTCCATCTGCCTCTATCACTGGGGAAAGCATGTGGACCGTGATCCAAAAACCATGAAGGGAACACCATATTTATTGGTATGTCCAAAATATTATCACCATCACCAACACCTCGTGACGATTCGAAAATTCCAGAACCACTAAGGTAATACCTCTCAATGAAGTAAAGCCAGCCTTCTGTAAACCTCATTCACCTACTATTATACTGGGAGATATTAACCTCTGGGCTGATAATCCTGTGGATGCTTTGTCCATTTCCCTCGCAGATTCCCTGTCTTCTTTATCCTTTACTCAGCACGTTAAAGCCCCCACTCATACTGGTGGCAACATACTGGACTGGGTAATAGCTAAAAATGTCCCTATTATTAACATTGATGTTAATCCATGTATCTGGTCAGATCATTTTTCCATAATTTTTCAGACCAACCATAATCATATTTTGAGAAAAAATAATCAGCCTATTTTACCTATTATGTCAAGGAATTTACGCAAAATCACCCAAGATGCCTTTCGTACTACGGTCATACTTCCATTACCCTGTTTAGAGATGACCATGCCACTTGGAGACTTTGTAGCTAACATAAGATCCGCACTTGAAGCTACACTGGAAATATTAGCCCCACTTAAACCTTCTAACAAAAAAAAAGGGAAAAAATGCTCCTTATATTCCATTCTCAGTTGAAATTACTGAGGCTCGTTCTAAAAAACGCCAACTGGAATGACAATGGCACAAACAACCATCTGAATCTAGTCTTACCTCCTATAAGCAGGCTCTTCTACATTATAAATCACTTATTCGTTCTACGAAAGAATTGCATCTCAATTCCAGGATTTCTGAAGCCAAATCCAGCTCTAAAGAGCTTTTTGTTATCCTCCAGGAGCTTAAAGGTTGTACTACCATCTCACTGCCCCCGGCAGACAGTGCTTGGTGTCAAAACAGCCACAGTAGCTTCACTAATAAAACTCTAACTCATCAAAATAACATTAATACTCAGGTCAAACTATTGACTAATACTACATCCATTCTAGATAACATGGTTTCACCCAATGGTTCTCCCGTCTTCACTTTTAAACCTGTTTCAACAGTAGAAGTTATCCACACCGTCTCTAAACTCAAACCCACTTCCTGTAAGGGAGACGTCTTTCCAGCCTCCTTATTCAAAGATCATATCCATACTCTTGCCCCATGGGTCACTACTTTTGTTAACAGATCTTTCAGTGAATCATATGTCCCCGAAAACATAAAGGAAGCATGTGTTACTCCTCTGCTTAAGAGGGAAAATCTGGATCCTGCAGAGGCAGGAAATTATCGCCCAATCACTAATGTTCCCTTTATGCTGAAAATCATAGACAAAATTGCCTACTGTCAATACCAAACTTTTGTCGAGGAACATGATATCCTAGCCTCACAACAATCTGGGTTTCGCCCCAATCATGGGACTGAGACCGCACTGTTAGATTTAAAATCGTACATTGCTGGTCTTGTTGACAAAGGTCATACTGCCCTGATTTAGTCGATCATCAACTACTGGCGGATAGACTAATCACAATCGGCAAATGTTCTCCTGAAGCCTCTGCCTGGTTCAAATCATTTTTGGGTCCACGGAACATGAGAGTTACTAAGGATAATGCTCATTCCATGGCTTCTTTACTATTATGTGGTGTTCCACAGGGCTCATGTCTTTCGCCTCTACTCTTTAATATTTACTCTCGTCTTCTCTGTGCTCTTTTGTCAGCCTTAGGCATTTATTTTGCCAACTACGCTGATGACACGCAGGTTGTTATTAAACTCACTGGTGAGTATCTAAAAGATTTAGAGTACATTAATGCCATCTTTGCTGAAATCTAGAAGTGGATGGCGCTAAACTCATTGGCCCTCAACAATGCAAAAACAGAGCTGTTGATTTTAGGTACCCAGCAAAAATTGAAGAAACTTGACACAAAATATGACAACTTTTTGATTGGTCAACATATTTTTCCTGTATCTAAATCGTAAAAACCTTGGGAGTCTATTTTGACCCGCAGCTATCCTTCACCCGTCAGGCCAACTACCTCAAATCCTCGTGTCACTATTATATTCAGCTTTTATGGCAGATTCGTCCCTATCTATCTAAAGAGAACCTTGCAGTGATTGCAGCTGCAATTGTAAACTGCAAGCTGGATTATTGTAACAGTTTAATGATCGGTACCTCCCAGGCCAACATTAAAACTTTGCAGATTATACAGAATAATGCAGCACGCGCTGTAATGGGCCTTAAGCGCAACATGCACGTCTCTGACGCCAGGCGCAGCCTTCATTGGCTGCCAGTGAAACAGCGCTTACACCACAAAGGCCTAACTACTGTGTTTAAATGCCTTCACGGTCACACTCGATCTTACCTCACTACTAGGATTAAAAAGAAACCTGCCACCCGTTCCTTGCGCTCAAGTAGCAATACTGTCCTGGTTAAACCCCCATCTATCCTGAAAAGATTTGGGGGTACTAGCTTTGATTCTTGGGCCCAGCCCTCTGGAATGTACTCCCTAAATACCTTGCTAATAGTGAGTCTCTGCCTATCTTCAAAAAGCAAATGAAGACCTTCCTGTTTGACAAAGGATAGGACTCATCTGTTTTTTTCTAGCATAGCTCTCTCGGTACCGAAATCAGCTTTCCGCTATATTTCCTCATTCTGCTGGTCTTTGTGAGGTTTGGGTTCCTCAAGTCTCCCTGTCTCTTTGTTTTCCCTGTCTGACATTGTTTTCTGTTGTCTGTCTCCTTTTTCCTTTTGTGTGCGCCATGAGGCCTATGGGTTAGTGGCGCAATACAAGAATGCAGATAGATAGATAGATAGCCATGACCAAACTGTGTATCATGCATAAAAAAGAGAAGAAGAACTATAAATGTGATCATTTAGGGCCGGACACTCACAACCAATCTTCTGTCACTTTGTCGAGTAATACCACTGGTATGTATCAACCCCGGTGGTACATAATCGCCAGTGAACAAAACAGCACTCGGCACCTGATTAAGTGGAGGAGCCCAATCTCATGGACTTGGTATATGTGTTGTGGCAACTTCTCGCCCACCTGTAGATACAGAGGCGGAACATAACCAGTTACCAACCATTGCGGAACTTTAAGGAGAAAAATCTCCATTATTCCATATAGATACATAATATCATAGAGATAAGCCTGTATAGAAATTCTCCATTCAAAGTGGCAACACATGACATAGAACAAATTTAACACCAGAGCATGCTTAAGTCACCCAGGCTTACCTTTATCACAAAGGTCTGTCACTATCCAGATTATGCACATATAATAGCTACATCCTAGTAGGAATCTTCCCATAGGGCGGCAACAGAACCGTCATCTGTATTGGTCATGACCATGAGGTTCACCATTACTATAGTGGAGAAAGCGAGAGGTAACAGAGACAAATCAATAAACTGAATCACCACTATAAAGTGATCAATTCGTTTACACGGGGCATCCATAAATACGGGGGGTGCACCATGCGTTTTCGAAATAACGCAGCTTGATAAAATGAGAACGGCTAACCCGTCCCCACCCTTGCGTGAACGAAAGACAATGCTAATTAGCGAACTCGTATCTAACGCAAGGGATAAAAAAGGCAAGTGCCCCCTCCTGCTGGTAACATCGTGAATGGGGAAACACAAATCGGTAACAAGACCCTGATAAAATATTGTCGTGTCCCCCTAACGCCACCAGCAACGTGAACGGGAACCAGAAACGAAACCCATTTTACCAGCGTAACTCTCGAGTGTGCGTCGTAGTTAGCCGTGAAACTCAAATCAACCAGCATATCCAAAGGTCAGGCTAAACGTTTCCGGATAATATACGTGCTCGCGTAATCACGTGGCGGGCACGCAACGTCAGATGTCATTCGAATACACCCCCCTCAGTCTCCGTGCGGACTGAACAGCCCTCCTTCATAATGAGACCTGTTATTTGCGAGTTGCCGATCAAAGAAAAAGGTAAGTAAAGCCCGTTATATTCAATCAAAAAGAATTATTATGATTGATTTCACATGTCGCTTCATAAGAGTCGACGTGACCCTGTAAAGAAGTTGACACACGGTTTACTCACGGGATGGAGTACATGTCATTCCACCGACCTGGCCATGTAAAAGAAAAAGAAAAATGTCTTGGACATCAGCTATGCAACACTAAGTGCCCAACTTATTTCTCATAATTAAGGCTCTAATGGTCAGAAGGTATGCAGTGTAACATACCACTGACTAAAAATTCCAATCTATTGTCTCATTTAAGCCAACCACATGGCTTTTACTCAGAAAAATAAGTTTGGTCTCCTCCCTAGATAGAGTTCGTTTGTCCACAGACATATTATTAGTGACCACAATCTTTTTAAGTATTGTCCATCTTAAGTCATCACAACCATGATTCCGCATTATGAAATGCCCTACCAGGGGTGCTGTTAAATTCCTTAATCTGATACAGCTTTTATGTTCACTGACACGCAATTTGATTTTCCGTTCTGTTTTTCCAATATAAACTTTATGGCAGGGACACCAGATAGCGTATATAACAAAACTTGAATTGCAATTCGAGAACCCTCTTTGCTCCCAAGGTCTAGGGATCCCAATATCAACCTCGGTGGTTCGTTTAGTGAGGGGACAACAGACACACATGCCACAAGGGGCATGTCCTCTCAATTTTGGTAACCCCCACTGTTGGGTGATGGTGGTTTGTTTATCAGACTTATTACTAATGTCATTCCTGCACACCATTTCCTTGACATTACAAACCCTTTTAAAGGCACATCGTGGGATAACCACGGGTATCTTAGCTTGTGCTAAAAGATGCCAATGTTTCTTGACAATCTTAACCACATGGTTGGAAAGATGGTTAAAGGTACTCACAAAAACCAGTGGATCAGGTTTGGAAGGACTAGATTTAGATCTGTATTCAAGCAAAGCCTCCCGATGGTTATTGGAGGCTCTCTTCAGCGATCTCTTCACAATCTTCTTAGGAAATCCTCGCTGGATCAGGTTATGACTCAAAATGGAGGCTTCCGACTCAAACCTCTCTTTCTCACTGCTGTTCCGTTTGAGTCGCAAAAACTGCCCAAACGGTAAATTATCCCTTAGGGCCTTAGGGTGGAAACTATCAAGAGGGAGATTGCTTAACTTGGATTTGTTTCCGATTAGAATTAGTTCGGTCTTGTCATCATTGAGACATAATTCATTTTGAGCCATCCAGGCCTGGATTGCGAGATAGATTTTATTGAGATTTTTTTGTATGGGTGTCATAGCAGCCAGTGATGGATATGAGTGTTTCAGTAGCATCCGCACAATTTGTATACGTGATACCCATTATGGCAAGTTTGTCAAATAAGAGCTTTGTGAAGGCATTATACAGGGTAGGTGACACACAGGAGCCTTGCGGTATGCCACGTGACACCAAAACAGGGGGCCACTGAAGTGTCAGAGAAGACGTTCATGGTCCCGTTGGATTGAAAGGATTTGATTCATTTGATGGCTTTAGGGAAAAATTGACAGAAGTTTCTAAGTGTTGGCGCAGGATTTTGTGATTGACCAAATCAAAGGCTGTAGAGAGGTCTAATAAAAGGAAGACGCACAGGTCTCCTTTGTCCTTGAATTGGTCCATTTGTGTTTTTAAATCCAGGAGAGCCGTTTCTGTTCGGTGACCAGGTCTGAACCCAGATTGTTTCAGTCCTAGTAGTTTGTTAAGTTCCAAGAATGTTTGGATCTGTGGATGGTATTATCCAGGCTTCTTTTAAGTCGTGGGGTACTGTATTAGTGGAAAATGAGCTATTGATGAGGTTAGTTATGAGGGGTGTTAATTCGTTGGCGCATTCTTTTATCAGGGTTGCGGGACATGTGTCGAAGGTTTTAGTCCTTTAATAATATTGATAGTTTCTAGAGTGGACACAGGCATGAAGGTAAATTTACTGGCCTTGTGTAGTTCTGTAGCGGGTGATGTGATTAGCGAAAAGTTTGATTTTGTCTTTTTTTTGTTACATTTTATTTTGTAATAGGATAGTTTTGTCTGCTAGGGAATTTTTTAGCTTAGAGCACAATTTTGCATTGTTGATAGAGTGGTCTGGCAAGGGGGCTGGTGATTCAAGCTCACAGAGAATGGTGAATAATTCTCTTTAATTAGATTGGGCATTCTGGATTCTATGGTTGTAAACTTCGCTTTTGGCTTTAATGATTGCTGCTTTGTAGTTGTTGGCTATAGTCTGGAAGAGGGCTTTGTTATCAGGTGTTGGTAACTTTACCCAGTTACTTTCGGCAGACCTTTTTGTAGCATGCAGGGTTTAGAGGTCGGGAGTGAACCGAGGGTTGATGTGTGCTGGAGGTTTCACTTTTTTAGCTTTCAGGGGGGCTACTTTCTCAATGGCCGCAGTCATGACTTTATTATACTGACTGACCAGTAATGACGGGTTGTCGTCCGGGTGGATCATATCCAGTATGGGTGTTAGAAGTGGTAGCATGTTATCACAATTAATCTTTTTCAGGCTTCTAGATGGTGCAATAGATACGGGTGGGTTGTGTTTTGATGTTTTTGTAGTTAAGGTAGTGGAAAAGATTATAGTGTTGTGGTCTGACCAAGGAGCAGAGGTGTTAGAGAGGATGTCAGCGACACAGTTGGTGTCGGCAGTCCAGTCTAGCATACGTTTTTCGTGGGTTGGGGAGAAGATTCTATATGTAACCCCTTGGGCTTTCATGGAGTTGGCTAGGAGGCCTTCATGGGTGTGAGGAGGATCGTTCAGGCCAAGGTTGAAGTCCCCAAGGATGATAGCTTTAAAGTGAGATTTCATTAACAAGCCAGAAGAGAGGTGATGTTGTCTTCGAAGGAAGAGGTAGGACTTGGAGGGCTGTAGGCAATATGTAGTGTGAGGGTGTAAGTATATGAATCCAGTCTGTGGGCCTCATTACGAGTTTGGCTGCCTCCAAAATCATGTCCGGGTCTGGGGTCTGTGAATGAGGAATTACTGGGTCATTCCAACCTTGGAGGACCCAGTAATTCCTCATTCACAAAACCATCCCCATTCCCATTCGAGCCCCCATAGGGCTCAATGGTAATGGGGATGGAGCTAATAACGGGCCCGGTAATAACGGGCCCGGTAATAACAGGCCCGTTATTAGCTCCTTGGTCCCCTTGCGGGACCCGCAAAGGACGTCTGGTCTAACCAGATGTTCGGTGTGGGTCCCATAAGGGAACCTCGTAATAGGGCGGAAAGGGTTTACCGGCACCGGCACTATCACTGTTGCCTGTAAACCCATTCCGCCAACCTTGTAATGAGGCCCTGTGTCTTCTTGTAAGTCGATCAATAGGACGTGTGGAAGGTGTTAATACAGTGACTGCTGTGTCGTGTATCAAAGGTTTCTGTAGGGTGTGGGCAGTGGACCAGTGGGCAGGTGGCAGGCAAGCCATGGTAGTGTGGAGGTGTTTTGGTTGGATAGTGAAGATAGTCTGTATCTCCTTGTAGGTCCATCTGGTGGACATGTGGCAGGAGAGTGGGCTGTGACAGTGGGGTATATTGTCCCCCTAACCTGAGTAGGTGAGGTGATGTTGGGTGAGATTGCTGGTACAGGGAAGGATGGAGTTTTGTTGAGCAAGGGGGTGGGGCATGGGAGAGGGTGGTGTCTGAAAGATTAAAAGAATATTGAGGCTTAATACCACATAATAGAAATACGCCAGTCATGAGTACTAAAGTACAAGTACACTTTATTTTATCAGAACAGCTGTCTGGCTCTCAACACCTTGCAATGTGTGCATGCAGACACCGTGAGATGAGAGAGTGCGGGACATTTCAAAAGCATGAGTATTTATACATTTCTCTCACAATCCCCGACAGATTGTCGAGCCCCTCTTGGTGTAACACATTAACCCAGGGTACAAAGCCTTTCCACAAAAGTAATACATGTTAAAACATTCTTGAATAGCTGGTTTTTTTCTGTTAAAAACTTCATATGTTTTTCAAACATTGGACACAAAGGTCACAGTCCTCATTTCATTTACTTACATTTGTCTCCCATTTGTTCTTAAGTTTAAAGTCAGCTTAATTTCAAGGAGCGAAAACACAGATTTCTGCAAAAGCACCTGTTCAGCTATTCATGATTCCGTTTCGCTATTTGAACGGGCAAGACACTGTTGGTACAGATGGAATCTAAATTACTGATTAGCACAGCTCTTGTTTAAATCCAAGGTTTCCTTAGTGCAGGACAAACAATCCACCTTAGCAGCTTCAGCATGTTTATCTACGTTGACACAGAACAAAGTTCATTTTGCTCTGCTGGATCCGAAAACACAAAATTCTAACATGGGACAGAAAACAGGAGTTAATCAAAATGGAAGATAACTTAAAATGGCGGCGTAGTGAGCCTATTTCAGGTTCATTCAAATGCGATTAGGCCAATGTTTACTATCAGACGGTAGTCATGCAAAATATACTTTTACAGTGTCGAGTACACCGTAGGCGGGCTAGGCCATTCCTTATATGGATGTAAGATCCTTCTTTGCAGGGCCGGTCCTCTAAACTTGTAGTGTCCATGAGGTATTCTGGTGTTTGTTAGTTAAGTGTATAAATAACATTGGCTAATTACAAGTATGCAGGTTTAAGTGTTCATGAAACTTTCAGCTCAATCTATCAATTAAGAGGTGTAGCAACGCTTGCTGCAATGGTAACATTGGCTAATTACAAGTATGTTAGTTTAAACATTCATTAAACGTTCAGCTCAATGTATCAATTAAGATGTGTGGCAGCGCTCGCTGCAGTGGTAACATTGGTTAATTACAAGTATGCAAGTTTGAACATTCATTAAACGTTAAGCTCAATGTATCAATTCAGAAGATGGGGCAGTGCTCGCTACAATGGTAACATTGGCTAGTTACAGGTATACAAGTTTAAGCATTCATTAAAAGTTCAGCTCAATGTATCAATTAAAAGGGGTGGCAACCCTTGCTGCAATGGTGATGTTGGCTGATTACAGGTATACAGATTTAGAAATTCAATTTATAATGGTGGCAATAGGATCGGGGGTATATATGGATGAATCAGGGCATAATACTGGGTGCTGTGGTAGCGCAGGTGACATCCGGAGATATAACTTTGGTGACCATTAGTGACAGTGGCAGCAAGGACCCCAAATCACTTATGTGTTAAGCAAGCAATATTTTGCTTGCTTAACACATCACTGCCTAACAAGATGACCGATGTTGCAGTTGAAAACAGTAGCAGAGCTAACACCTCTTGGTTAGCTACCTTGATGGGTAAATATTCTGTAAATGGAACCAAATGTATTACCCCAGGGAACTCTTGCATGTCCATTACCTTTCCTATTAAGGGGAAGAGCCCTTCCTTTATGCATGATTTTGTTGCAACAATGAACACAAAGGATGTGTTGCCTTTATCAACTCCTACCAGGGGTTCCTTTTCTGGTTCAGCAGTGACTAATAGGCCCGGGCACGCCAGAGCTCTCTGTTGGCTGTCAAAATCTGTGTATGTGTCTGGCCCTGGAAATGTAAAGAGGTTACAGCCCACCACACTCGCCCCTGTATACTGTGTCACAGTTTTTGTTCCATACTGGCAGTGTTGGCTGTTGTGGCTGTTGCTGCGCATATACTAGCATGCTATTGAGTGCTGGGCGTTGAAACCGTTCTGGCACTGGCACCTGATATTGATATTGGGGCTGTTGTCACTGCTGGGGAACCTATGAAGGCCTTGCAACAAACAATGGAACTTGGAGGCATCATTCCATACTGCTGTTGATATGTGACCAGGGCCGATGGTCCAATGGGACATGTGCGGGGATCACACACAGACGCTTGCCTGCTCCTGCACTCTTATGCAAAATGGCCCATTCTATTTTCCCACATGACCAATATGGTCCGGGTCCACCAAATGCTGGTCCTTTATGTAACAATGGAATTGTGTTTCTACCTGCTTAGCCGGTAACCTTTTCCCCACTCACTTTCCCTTCATCACCGACATACGGCACAGTCGCACTCTAAATATTAGACCCCACAAATTCTCTACTCTCTGTGTCACTCTTTCCTGCATCTCATCTCCCTGTTCCTCATCTGTTCCTCAGTCCTTCTCTGCTGCTTCTCTTGCATCAGCATCTGATCTGATTGACTTGCATTCTAAACTGTCTGCCTGTGGGAGTCCCTCTCAATACCTCTTATAATGGTGGCCATCATCCTTTGTTTCAACATGTACATCCCTAATAGCGGTACTATCAACTCTAAATAAAATATCAACCGCTCTCCATTCATCAGTGCCTATTGGTGCTCTTCAACCTTCTTTCCGTTCTGACTTTCATCGTGCAAGCTCTGCCTCTGTCCTTGACAACAATGTTTGAAATGCTCTTTGTGCCCTGTTTTCTGTCTCCATAACTAATTGGTCTGCATGGGGTACATGCTCGGGATAAGTATAACTGTCGGCTGCTTGCAAAGGGTAACTCCTCTGTGGGGGTGGTGGGTCAATGGGGGTTGTAGGTATATCACAGGATGCAGAGGGTACCCTGGGACATCTTCCAAACCCTCAACCATTATACAGAGCTCAAGAATACCCTTCCTATTCTTACACTTCATCCCCTTATATTTTGCTGTTACATATGTGTACATGTGGCCTAGAACATCTTTGTTATTCATTCCTTCTTCAGATCACGGTTTGCACATCCCTCCTTTTGTATCAGTGATCCCACACCCTATGGTACTTCATAATTTTCTCAAGGTCAGACAGAGCGTTGTACACATAAATTCAATTAGGATAAGAGAACTCATAGTTACATTAAGTCCTACACTTGTAATAATCTTTTGATTTCTAAACACTAATCCAGGTCTAAACACTAATCCAGGGTTGCTGATCGATCCTGCCCTCCCAACACTGCCTGCACTCCCTGTTACACCTCCTCATTCTCTTCGCCCCACACACCACACACTTATTCCACCACACCCTTCTTCACACAATTGTGCGTCTTCTTGTAATTCAAATGGGGTGACTGCTCCTTGGGTGCAGGCACTAGTGCACTAAATCGTAGCCTGGCCTTTTAGCCTCACAAAGCTTCATAGCCTACTCATTTTAATTTGTCCTTCAAAGGGTGTTTCCCACCAGCTCTTCCAGCAGCTAATATTCTGTTCCCACCAAGTTCAGGTCCTGCAGCTGGATACAATTAGCATTTATATGTGCACCATGGGTGCCTCAGACCTTTGCATCTCTTCTGGGAAATGGAAAAGGGGATTTTCTGGGGGAACTGAGCTAAACAGAGCCACAGCTCCACATCAGGGCTGTGTTCTATTCTGTTTATCGTGCACTAGTTCTTAAAATCCAATATGGTGACACTTCTGTCATGTTACACGCTGACCTCACTTCTACCACAGTACCTTTCGGTCTCCATCTTTCACCTGTTTCAACTCTTTCTGCTCACCTCACTAAAAAACGTAACTTTGGATACAACTAAACATAGGGCCTATAATACTGCACTATCTATAACCTCTGAAACTGCAACATTTATACATTTATTGCTCCTTTATGTTGCTACATGTGGGTATCTAATATGTGTAAGAAGTAACTACAAATGGTACATGAGACTTTAGTCACACCAACCTCACCCTGCTCACACAACGATACGTGCTAATAGGTTTTTATTTGCCTGAACCTTTTTGCCTGGCTGGGACGCTGTACTGCATCCCATCAGTCTTCTGAGCACTGCTGGTCTATTTAAAAGGAATGTGTGATTAGGTAGTAAATGATTTCTGCAACATCAGTGCACATCCAGTATTCTAATGCCAATTTAAGATGTAATGAAGTTAGAAACCTAGAGGAAGAAAAAACTCTTACTTGTGAAGAAAGATAGAGATTTGACACATCATGACACTTTTCACAGGAAAGCTTTGTGATACAAATAATGCACCAGCTATTGAAACAGAAGTGGCATTATCATGGTTGCTGACAGCTCATCCAGTGGTGGCATTCACATTTGACACAATTAGGTGATATGTCTTCTAGTACATTCAAACAAAACACCTTTGCGTTGGAGAAGACTGTCTTATGACTGAAGAAGTTCTCGCAAAGGTAAATGTCTCCTTAATTACCATATGATTGTGCATAAACCTTATGCTATGGAAAAGTGTTTCTGATAAAATATTTATTTTTTAAGTATGACAAGGATGTTTAATTTCCACTTTATCAGCTATCAAACCCTTTCGTTTGTGATGATGTAAGCAGGAAGACTTTTCCCATGTTTACATTTTCAGGGATTTAATGGCAATGTAACAGATAATTACCAAAACAATTGCAAGCTATGGAATTATAAAAACAAAAGCATCGAAAATTCTATTTGCAGGGATATTGTATTCATGTTCCAGTGAATGGGATTGATGGGTGGATCAGTTAAAACTAGGCTTGCTCACTTTTAGTCTGCCCGTGCTGATGAATATCCTTTTCCACCTTTTCTTCACCTTTTAGGTGTACACATTCACCCTGAGCCACGCACTATGCTGTGCATTTGTAATTGAATCCATGTCTGAATTTAACATTTTGTTTCCCCCCACTTTATTGAATGCATAATCATTGCACATTAAGCCAGTACACTCCTTGATGTTCAGCGGTGCTCTCAATGTTCCTATTTCTGTCCTCTTAAAGCAACGTCATTTTTTGCACTCAGTATTGCAATTTTATTAAAGATTTGTTACTTATTTCTCCTGTAGTTTTTTTTTCTGTTTTATCATGTATATCCTTTTCAATGCCTTCTTATGTATACATTTTTTTTAAATGTAATTCCATTGCAGGCAAATCAGTGGTCTCCAATTTAACCAACATGGCCGGCCGCGTCACCACTCAAAACAGAACGAGAAGTCTAGTCTTCTCATTCCATTTGGACTCCTGGCAGACAGTGGCCATTTTGCATCGGCTGTGTGCTGAAAGGCAGATGCAGACACAAAACGAAGCTCAGAACGAGATTCTATTGCTATCAGTACCACCCGAAACGCTCTGGAAGTACTAATAGCAGAAGAACACTGGGGTGGGGGGAATTACTGATCGGGTAATGGCCCCGGGGCAGCGTAAAAATCCTTTCTACACTCAGGCTTATAACTCGAGCCCGAGGGCATTACCCGACCGGTAAAGCACCCCCCTCCTCGGACTCTATTGCTACAGTAAATCACAAGAAATCCTCAGAAAGAGCGAAATCAGTAACATTTGTGCTCTTCCTGGTTGATGTAGAGTTGCGGTCGGAATAAACATGTGTTTCATTATCAAACTTCAATATAATTGGACTGAGATATTGTCATTGGCAGAATGCTGTAACACTAAACTGAATTAATTAATTATTTGGTGTGTCTGCTTTCTTGTCTGATCAAGTTCGCCATTCACAAATTTGTCAACTTCTGTATTGCAGGTTTCTGTGGCTAAAAGGGTGTTTTGTCAGTTTCAGAAAATTCTTCAAGATGAGCAATTTTAAAAAGTCTAAACATAGTGTACAACACTTTTCATCCCTGACCAATTCAAAATGTATCAGCTTGGATTCGTGAGACTGCTTGAGGTTGTACATGTGATTATTCACTGAAACGTGTTAGAAACTTGGAGAATGATGTTAAATACATCCTAGATATATGTACCCTCAATGTTTACAAAAGAAAATATATATCTCACAAGAAATTCTGCGTGTACTACTATGATATAAAAAAAAAAAATCCAGATTTGAAATTTGTGAGATTTTGGATTTTGGGGGTTAGTGTTAGGATGTTTGATTTAATTGAAGAGATATGGACCATATTGTCAAATGATTAGTTATAAATCCACTTTTGGTATACTCATTAACACAATTTATTAATATTCAGGAGTGGAATGTGCTGTTCAAACAGACAACTGGAGTTCATTATGAAGACACAATGTGGACAGCCTCCAGGAGCACGAATGGAGGGTAGGGGGCACTGGCTATCTTGGCATACCTTGCTGCAAATGGCCATGACTGATTTTGATACTTGTGTGATATACCACCAGAGACATTTTATAAACTTCATCTTGCAGTTGGCATGTTTTCTTTCTTGGATACTTCTGATTGAACTCATTATCTCCCCCACACTTTAGCCCAACCCCCTACACACTTCTCGTGTCACCGTGTCTTGCCATTCAGAAAATGTGTCTTTTCTCACTTGATTGCATTCGGTCACAATTTCCAAGATGATGGGTGGCCAGAACTTCACCCAAACGATCTACTTTCTTTTGGATGATTGGTCAGAAAAGCTTCCTGATGATGCCTGGTGCTTTGTACTTTAATGCACTGTGGCTTTTTAAGTTCTATGCACATCTTGCAGCACACACACCTGCAATGTACTTGTTTACTGTCATTGTTTATGTCTTTTTCCCAGACCCAGTTGTTATCTATTTGGCCTCCTTTGCACTTACCTCAAAATTTCTCAGTCGGTCCCCAAAAAGGCTGCTTCTTTTCGGGCAGTCCTACGGTCACCAGTGCACAAACTCGTCATCTGAACCGTGCGAATCTGCCCCACAGCCCTTTGTGTGTTTCACCATCTTTCTATTCCAATATTCCAGTATTCCATCGCAGACCTGGGTGCAGATTTGCACCCTGGCAGCTTTTACCATCATCAATACAAAAATAAATCCTCTCATTTGATCTCATAGAAACTTCAATTCTATTTAGACATTAATCCACAGTAAATACACGTGACCACACTATTATCATGTCTTTTACACAAGTCTTTTTTGCAAAAATACAGCATTATGAGTGGTAGCATCATACGTCTTAGCACCTTTGACCAGGTCTTTCAGCAGTTATTCAATCTTTGTAAAACTTAATCCCTACAGGCGGTATCATCACAGCTTTTACAATCTTCTCAGCCTCCAGTATTCAGTTGTTATCAATTGTTCCCAATCAATGTAACTTTTTGTTGTTTTTATTTTGAGTTTACTTCTGCCTCCCTGTTGATATTTCTGTAGATCATGCCCCCCATACCCTCCTTAAGTGCCTTCTTTGTATGGACAGAGCATGGTCCAAATGGTGATGGATCATCCATATTTCATGGAGCAAATCAAGAGCTTCCACCAAGCAATCACAGTGGGAGTGATATGTTCCCTTGCCCTCCCATGGTAGCCCCAAATCTCTTCCAAATATGCACAGCGTTATTGGATCCAACTCCCCACTCCAACATCCAGTCTCCCTCCATGGCAGAACATGCAACTATTTATGGGCGGTCAGTTCTGTGCATTGGACATTAGTTTGCCCTGCCACAGCATCTTTGCATGTGCCTGAGTCATTATTTAAAGGATGGGGACACCTTCCGTGAGTGTGCAATCATCCTACTGTCAAGGGCGAGAAACAGAATGCTGGGAGCACTGTGCTCTATATGTGTAAGGGAGAGTAATTGCTCATAACATGTTGTGCAGAGAGAGATACCTCAGCCAACAAGGTTGGGATGGTGGTGTGGGAGGCCTGGGTGGCCATGGAATTCCAATCAGGTTTAATTTCTTGACTGAGTGTATTTCCGACAAGTGGGGGATAGTAGAGGTCCCCCCCCACTTACTTATGGATTCTTCACACCATATGCACAGGGGACAGCCACTCTTTTGGCTGCCTTCGCCCCCGACTGTTTTCTGTGTAACGTTCCTTTTGAAAGGGGATAGAGAGATCGGAACAAACCAACTCAAAATGTACCAGCAAACAAGCTTTAAAAGTTCAAAACCATGCGGCAAAATTAAAAAAGGCAGGCAAAGCTCCTGTGATAAACAGTTTTTAAAAGGTAAGCGTTTTACACAGAGACAGTTAGATAGCTCACCACTTTTATCTAGGCGTCATTCATAAGGAATATATAAGACGCTCTATTTTTTTCTAAAGAGAGAAGTGCCGATGAAAGAAAGAGACCGGGATCGGGTTGTTTTAAAAGAGAAGGTCTGGCCTCAGATAACCAGTTACGCTGCTTCAATGCAAGACGAGCCATAATATCCTCATTAAATGTCATAAAATTCCTCAAGGTTGCTCCAAAGAACATAGAATGTCTGAATAGTAGATCGATGACTATGCATAACCTTTTCAAAGATGGATGATACACGCAGGACATGTGACCACGAACCAGGCATCTATGTCAGGTTGAGGTCTCGATTCCCACAGCTTACGAATGCTGCTATAGGCAATCATTAGGGCTTTGCATGCTAATTCCCGTAAGCATTTTTTTGTCTGAGAAAAAGGTTCACATCATAACCAAATAAGATTCGAAAAGGAGAAAGCACTCATTGGGAAGCAGCTAACAGAGTCAGGTGCAACATGATTTCATCCAAAATGCAGTGTCTCGTTCAATCCCAAAGTGCAGGACAAATTACTGTCCTGATGCTCCCGTTTCAGCAATGCAAGCGAATACGATATTTTAGAAATAAGACTGTTTGCGTCTGTAGTCTTAATGACACATTTGGGCTTACTGCACAAAAACACCCAGACTCACATGTAGTGGAAAAGGTCGTTTTAATGTGACAGGTCAAAGCTCACAAATAACCGCTAACCTGGCTCCCTGGCCTTACAGACTAACACAAAATGTGTTAACAACCAATTTAATAATTCAACACTTTCAATTCCCCCAACAATTAAATAATTAGATATGTTCCACTTCTCTCAACCTATCCCTTGGTCCCTACCGTCTCCTTACCATCTTCTCAAGGCGTCCTGCTTTCTTCCCGGGGCCATGCCCCTCCATCTTCAATACCTGTTCCCCACGGGGTAGCCCGTTTGTGCAAACAGCACCATCCCCATAATTTCCTGCGCCATTCCCCCATTGTGCTTGACTCCCCCCGCATCTAAAGGGGCCATGCCCCCGGCAACAGAAACACCCTGCACCGAGGTGTTCTTTCTGCCCCACCCCTACCAACTTCCTTCTGCTTCCAACTCCTTATTATCTCTTGCACCTGCAAAGTCAAATCCAAAAGGTAATAACTGTTCCCATAAATTGACAGGTGAACACCATCCTCCCTGAAAGTCTTGAAGCCCTATACTATTTCTTTGTGCTCCAAAACCTTCACTCCCACCAAGACAGAAAATTTCACCATCTCTCTATTTATACCCTTCCTCACACACTCTATTGCTCCTGCACTTCTCGCTCCCCTCCATACTCTATGCAGCAACATCTTAGTCCACACTACACTTGCCTTGGGCCACATTTCCTGCATCCTGACCAAACCCCTCTTAATTTTTCTAAGCAGCGCTACACCTGTGTCTCTTACTAGGTCATTCTCCCCTGCATGAATTATCACCCCCCCCTGGAAACCCATGGCGCTCCTTCAACCCTGCCAACAAAGGCAGCAGCTGATCCCAATGAAGCCACCCTAAACCTGACCACCTTACCAGCGCCACTTTGTAGCTGCACCCCAATTGGGAGTCAAAAACCCTTTTCTACACCTCCTTCCCCGCCCACTTAACAATAGAGTGGCTCACAATCCAAATCAGTGGCATCTCCCCCAGCCTCGGCACTGCATCTGAAAAATAAATTACAATATCACTTTTCAGCCATAACCACCCACCATTCAGCCCTCCCCTACGCCCCTCATTCTTATTTCAAACAGCCCCTTTACCAAAGTCCCTAATATACCCTTTGTACGTCCCGGACCTCCACTGTCCCAAACTTTTCACTTTATCCTCGGATAAGCCCAACCGACTACCTTCAGGTGTCGCACCCTTCCTAAACAAATGAGTTCCAAACTCCTCCGCCTTTTCCCCCACCGCTACCAACACCTTAGTACCCCCAAAACTTGTGCTGCTGATACTGCCGCCCCAGCCTCATGCCGAAAAACCAAACCCGTCCTTCCCCCACAAAGTTCCTTCCACGCCAAACCTATCCTCACGGGGCACAACTCCTTACTGCCCCAACCCAGCAACTCCCAACAGCCCATTCCCTTTTGATCCGTCTTTGACCTCTTAATCCTGATGTCCAGGCCCAAATCCAAAAAATAAATATCTTCCCAACGCAGGCCACTTACTCCACTCTTTCTTCCCACCAGCTCAGACGCCCTAATGGCCCCAAAGAGCAACAATGTAAAGCAAGTTGCAAACATCCCTCCCTCCCAAGCCGACCAGCAGATCCCCCCCACAGCCCGACACAACCTGACCAATAGCGCCGCCGATACCGGCCTCCTACTATCCTTCCGCCTTTTACTGTCCCTTGCCCATCCCTCTAACATTCTGCTCGCCATTTCTCCCCCGCTCGGCTGGAAACCATTTCCCATAGAAAGTGACCCCTGCCATCTTCCCTGCTGTAGTTGCCTTAGAGGAACCCTTGTCCATACACCTCAAGAGGAAATTGACCACCTTCTCCCCTCTTCCGCATCACCCCTGCCCTTCCAACTATGAGCTCCCCTTTTATGAAATCCTCCCATGCTCTCCTGTTTGCCTCCCTAGACGGCGGGGCAAGCGAACCCTCCACCCAAAGACCACTCTCAACTTCCTATCTTCCACAGCTCCTCCGGAATCCGCTGCCCCTCCTGTTCCACTCCTGGAGCCAATCCACGGAATCTCTGCCATTGAAAACGAGATAATGCATCAGCAATGCCATTATCCTTCCCCGGAACATGTGTTGCCATAAACACCACATTCCATTCCATGCAATGCAAAGCAAACTCCCTTATTAAACTCGCCTCCCTCTGATCCCTTGCTGACTGCCTGTTCACTACATGAACCACACATTCATTGTCAATGTTGAAGTTCACTTTCCTGTTCTGCAACTCCTTCCCCCACAACTCCATCGCAACCAAAAAAGGAAAAAATTACAGAAATGCTATGCTTTTCCCTTACTTCAACCAACGCGATGGCCACTTCTCGGCGCACCATTTTCCTCCCCAAGACACTCCAAACACCCCCGCACCTGCTGCATCGGAGAATATCTGCACTTCCCATGACACCAGATCCCCTTGTAGCCACATGCACACCCCGTTAAAACTCTCCAGAAAACGCAACCACATCCAACAGTCTTCCCGAACTGCCCCTGACACCCTTACCCAATGGTGTGGACACTTTGCTCCCTTCATAGACCGCACCATGTTCCTACAAAAAGTCTGCCCTGGGGCCACCACCTTGCATGCACAATTTAAATAGCCCACCAGCCTTTGCAGCTCCACTAGTGTCATCTTCCAAGCCCTCACTGCTTTCTCCAGCATTGTCATGCGGCAAGCGTGAGGTCATGGCCACTGAGTCTAATTCAATCCCTAAAAATGTCAACACCACTGCTGGTCCCTCTGTTTTGTCTTCTGCTAACGGCACCCCCAACTCTCCCATCAGTTCCTGAAACATCCCTAGCATCTCCCCGCACTCCTTTTCTTTGCCCATCCCACTAATGAACAGAAAATCATCTAGGTAATGCAATACCCCTTCCGATCCCGAACATATGAAAAAACACACTGCAAAAATTATCTGAAACACTCGAGCAAGGCACAAGAAATTGCGCACCCCATTGGCAAGGCCATGTCAATGTAGATGCAGTCCTCAAATTGCATTCCCAGCAGCCAAAAACCCTCTGGATGCATCGGCAACAACCTGAACGTCTCCTTAATGTCGCACTTGGCCATGAAGGCTCCACACCCCGCCTTCCTCACCAAACCCACTGCCTGATCCACACTTGCGTATACAACCCCACACTCCTCTGGAGCAATAAAATCATTTACTGACATTCCCTCTAGCCATGAAAAATGGTGTATTAACCTAAATTCCCCCTCGGCCTTCTTGGGTACAACACCCAGTGGGGATACCACTAAATCCCCCGGCAGATCAGCAAATGGCCCTTCGAGTCTACCCACTGCTATCTCCTTGCCCAATTTCTCTCTTACCACTTCCACATTTTCCCTGGCAGACTTCAAATTCTCAGCCCACCGCTGCACCCTTGGACCATGATAACCCAACCTAAAACCATAACGAAAACCGTCTCCCAAAATCTCTGACCCCTCCCTGTCCAAATAAAAACTCAAGCCACTTCTCCAACACCTCCACTTTAATTGGAGTAAAAGCCTTTCCCCCCAACCCCCCTCCCTGCTTCTCGCCCTCTCCCCCTGTCTCCCTGCTGGAAACACTGAGTAAAGGCCATGCTGCTGAGGGCTGCCCTCTGCCTCCTCCCCCGCCCCCTCGTGGGCGGGACAACCAGGTAAGGGTAGGAAAGGCACGGGCAAACTACTTGCATTGTGCAGTGTCGGGGCTGGCCTCGTCAGTGCAATCCACTCCAGCCAGTGATCCATATCTATTTCACCCCAGACCACCTGGCTGTCCTCTGCCATCCTTTACTTAAATTCTTAATCATAACGCACCCATGCAAAGCCCCCGAAACTCGTGAATGCCTTTCTAATCACATCCATGTACTTCAAAAGAGTCACACATCTCTCTGGAAATTTCTCACAATAGACACTCGCATAGACAATAAAAGCCGGTGTCCAATTCTCGATTGTCACTGGCACCTTTGGACGCATGGCCAGCTCTATCTCCCCCTCTTTCACTCTCACCTCCCTATGAAGCAGCTTGAACATGTTAAAAAAATTCCCCTGCCCATATCTAATCCTTCGTTGTTGTCATCAAATGTGCTCCCAGTGGTTTCATAATACACATGTATGGGAGCTTTTTCTCCTTGCTCTTTCCTTCTGCATCTTTCCCCTTTGTAACCTTTAACTCGGGTACCAAGGGCTCAATCAACCTATCTATCTGCACCTCCACCGAAGAAATATCCTTCTCCCCCACCAAGCCTCCCATAGCCTGAACACCAATCTCTCTCCTCACCCCTTGCAACCCTGACCCTTCCCTTCTTGGCCCCAACCTCGTGTCCCACCTCTTCCCCCCTCTTCCATGCCACTGACCAGTCCCCTTCCAGCTCACCTCTTTCTGCCCTGCTGTTAGGCAGAATCCTGTGCAGTGCCCTTAGGGACCACTACACACAATTAAGAGTACAAGTGGTAATACAAGTGTACCTTTGGTACAATCCTCTACTACTATGTTAAAGTGGTAGCAGTAGCGTTACATCTCTACTGAAATTAGTGTGTGGCCCTTTAAGGGCTCCACACTGCCCCCTGGTGGATGCTGCACCACGCTGCATGCACACCATCTGAAAGCTTAATCTGCCGGCAGCAAGGAAGACTTCCGCCTGCACCTCCCCACTGCCCCCACAGCCTTAAACTAACCACACCTGCCTGCGGCCACCCTGAAGACACCCCCAGCTGCCTCCCCTAATCCTGTGGCCCACACCAGCTGGGAGCCGCTCGGTCTTCCGCCCCCGGGAAACCCACTCAGACGAGCTGCACAACGTGCAGGGCTGTAATGGAGAACACCCTCCTTCCCCACTCTAACGGACCAAGATGAGGAGACCGCGCCACTAATGCGGTAAGGGGGGTATCCCCGGCTAATTTATATACGTTTAAAAAAGCAAAATAACGTTCCCTAATATGAGGCCTAACCTACCCCAGTACCTGACAAAAAACCCTACCTCACCTCCATTAATCTGACAAAATCTAGGCCCAAACCCTCAACCTAGGCCCAAACGCAGGGAAGGCTCAGGAGCAGGCGATCAGGACAAATGCTCACCCTAACTGTCGCCTGCTCCCCTGGGGGCGCACTATGCACAGGCCAGCTCGTTGGCCTGTGCAGCTCCCAAAATAACCCTGGGGCAAATTCTTTGCATTCCCCTCAGGGCCCCCACCTCTTAAAAATCACAAAATCCATTTGCAACACGCCTTTCCCAAAGCAGAGCATTAATATCGAGGCCTTCATCTCCTAACACACCTTTTTAAAGTTGTCCTCCTCTAATGGGGTGGCATTCTTATGAAGTTTTATAAAACCTGCACCCCTCGGCTTCAGGATAATATGCTTTCTTGTCTACCATAATCACAATGAGGTGGCAAAGCAGGCTTCCAGGGGTGCCCCGAACTTCTCCGATGAGTAGGTATTCGACTGAATCCCAAAAAAAAAGGTATTTGGTTCTGCTTTTTTGATATTCTTTTGCATCCAATACTTTTGAGGGCAATTTCTAAACATGTGCAAATTGCATGTAGTGGCCTCCAACCTGTGCACTTATGTGCACCGCAGTCCACTTTGTGCAATTGTCCTAGTTTGCAATATGAAGTGCCCAGATGTAGTCTGCCACTGCTCGGTTAAGCTGTGTTCAGGAGTGCTAATAATACCTCATATCATATGACATGCAAACACGTGTTGAACCTGGTGGATTCAGCATTAGCATTCATTCTTCTGCTTTGTAGTGCAAATAAGTGTAAATGTCTTCCTATGGCAGGGTTTATGATAGGTTATTTATAACGCACTTAATACCCAGAGGTTTCTAAGCACAAACTCAGGGATCGAACCTGTGTTGCGTCCTGTCATCTTGCTTCCAAGGCAAGCACGTTGCCTCTGAGCTATCCTCCTGAGACATAACGGCTTGATTTTTGATGCAATTGTTATGTGCCAGCATGAAAATAACATACCTGTTGAAAAGCTTTAGGTTTTGGATGACAGAGCAGGAATGGCTTCATGAAATGGTGATCTTTTGCCATGTCCCAATTCTGCTTGATAAAACATCCAAATTTCATGGAGCGCAAACAGTGTTCTTGAACCAGGTATAAAACCTCCCCTCCTGTTTGTTCACCACTTTATTTGTGTTCCAGTAGCATACAAAATACCCTCTTTGTCTTCCCAACTTACAGAGGCAAAGAC
The DNA here is from genome assembly GCF_040938575.1 of Ambystoma mexicanum. Classification (NCBI taxonomy): domain Eukaryota; kingdom Metazoa; phylum Chordata; class Amphibia; order Caudata; family Ambystomatidae; genus Ambystoma; species Ambystoma mexicanum. The sequence continues at coordinate 1,048,999,484 of NC_090924.1, forward strand.
AGAGTGCAGATTGCAATATGCAGGGAATCATCATTGTCCAACCTTATTCTTGATTTCATATCAGGCTAACGTGTATGTGGATTGCATAGAGTCAGTGGCGCGGATGAAAGAGCTGAGCTGGGTTTCTTCCTATGGTAAATGCCTAGCTGTAAATCTGAAGAACTTACAACACTTAATGGAGACCAGTAGGGCTGGGTTGAGCTTGGTTATGTCTCAAGAAGAGTGGCATCCCCACAAGAAGGAGCGCTTGCACGGAACATCATGCTGTGACATCCCTCCAGTTGTCCTGTGGGCTAGCATGCCTGAGGGGGTCATGGAGAGTGGCATGCCCACAAGAAGGAGGGCTCACACAGGAACATCATGCTGTAACATCCTTCCAGTTGTCCTGTGGGCTAGCCTGCCTGAGGAGGTGTGGAGAGTGACATGCCCACAAGAAGGAGGGCTTGCACAGGAACATCATGCTGTGACATCCCTCCAGTTGTCCTGTGGGCTAGCCTGCCTGAGGGGGTCATGGAGAGTGATATTCCCACAAGGAGGGATCGCATAAGACTGGCAAAACAGTGGCTAAGGAAGAAAAGATGTTAACTATACTTTTAAGAATAGTGCATCACACATTCAAGATCAGTAAGAACTTTTGTAACTGTTCACTCTTAGAATTACAGTTACCACCAACTCTTTACAAGTAAGTAAACGCTTGATTTATTTTCTAGGCAGAAGTCCCAATCCCTTCAAAGTCTTTCCCTTATTCTTGTAGCATGAGTGTTCTCAGTGGCAGAAGGGGGGGTTACTAGGACTAGTGACCAACAGGCAGTGTTAGAATAAGTTGTTCAGTAGCAAAAGTCAGAGTTCCTTAGAAAAACTGGGCAAACAGGTGAGTACTTTACATCTAGAGTTAGAAGAGGGTCCAGGGGCTTCACAGAAGACACCCCAGCAGGATTCTAGCAGTGGGACTGGGTGCAGTGGACGAGGGACCTCCCAGTCACAGAAAACACCCCAAAGCTACACACAAATCGCAACAGGCTTAAGGTAAGTATATACCCAAGCCAACACAGTACCTCAGCAATGAAGAAGAGATTGCAGGAGGAGAACTTCAGGGACTGCAGCCAATTACCTGGTCAGCAGATTCCTTGTCCTGGAGACTGAACACAAGAATTCAGAAGGGACTTTGCAGTAGGGATCGATGAAGAAGGCTCTAGGCAAGATTTCACTAATGGCTAAATGTGGTTCTGCAGATGTGGCACCTTTTCAAGGAGCACAGAAGAAGACAGAATATTGAGATTGAATTCTCATCATTACAAAGGTCCAGCACTCTTCTGAGGGGACTTTTCAGACTTGATCCGTGTCTCCCGAGATACACCAAGATGCCCACGAAGTTTCAGCAAGATTTGGAATTGGGTAGACCATGCGCCCCACAGTGGCTGGAAGTCTGAGGGTATTGGGGGTTGCAAGAACGCATGGTTGCAGCAACCCGTGGGATGGCTCAAAAAGCAGGTCTTCTTGAGTCTAGTGGGTCTCACCAAGTTCTGGGTTCGGGTCTTTGTTTTCAGAGTCCCCAGGTCGATCGGAAGGAAGGGCTGCATCAGGCTCTGATTACACAGCAGGCTCTCTGGTTGCTGGAAATCATCTCTGCCGCTTTTCCTTCCTCATCCTCTTTGGTTTTCTGTTACAGTGGTCGACATGACTTCAGCTTCTGTGTTTCCAGTATTTATCAGGAGCTACAGCACAACTTCTGCATTCTCTCCCCACATTTTACAAGAAAGGGGCATCTGGTTGTCCAATTAGGACAGCCAGCCCCCCACTGGGATTTGTCCCAGTTGAAGCAAGGTGTAAGACAAAGGATGGGGACGTTTTGGACTCCTCCCCCACTTCCTGTGCTTACAGACTGACTGGAGCTTGGACGGGATGTGCAGGGGACACCCGCCAAAAACAAAACTCTCGCAAAGGAATTTTCCACCCTGGGTGTCAGGGGAAGGAACACGAAAAAACAAGAACCACTATAATGGCAGAAAAAGAAGACAGGGGCCATTTTGGTAAAATGAGCACCCTTAGGTGCCTTTACTGCAGCTGTGATCACAGCCCACGGTAATGGTGCACCAAATTAGTAAAAGGTATCACTGCCACCAGCTATTAAAGGTAAGCTTGTCACTGTAACAGAATTGTTACAATTTTAGTGTGAAAGGGGATACATTGTATCTCCCCAGCACTCCACATAAGGTGGAGTGTGCTGGTTTCACCTAACAAAATGTAAAAGGGATCCAAAGATCCTTTCTACCCTTGGGAACTGTAGTTCACTCAAGGTTAGCACCTTAAATGGGGAGCCCCTTGGGCAACCCAGCAGCAACAGGCACTTATTGCCAAAAAGTTGTTAAACTTTAAAAAGACACTATGGAGAGTCTTAAAAATGACACCCATAAAAAGAGTTAAGTATTAGGTGAGTGATGAAAAAGGTTCCCACTCACTGAGGTATTAATGAAAAATATCCCACTAGAAAAGCAAAACGTTCTGGGGTTGAACCAGGAAAGGAAGATTTACCAACGCTGTGGAAATCTAACCTAACAACCGAAAGGCTGGGCTTTTTTCTGTGTTTCCTGCGCCCCTGCTGCATGCTGGATTTTTCTCTGCCGGCTGCAGAGGGATTGCAGTCCTATCTTCCTGGAAGCTCAAGGCCATCTCTTGTGAGCATCAGGGATTGTGTGGCTTGGGAAGGCTTCAGCGCAGGCAGGAGCAAAGAGGGGTCCCACAGATAAACAGCTACTTCAAGTCCTTATGTAAGCATTTTGTGGAATTGAGGAGAGCGTTGTGTGACTGCCAATTATCTCTGTGACTATTTAGACAAGAATAGGGCATTATTTTCAAATAGGTCATTGTGGGTTTAGTTTAGTTTAGTTTAGTTTAGTTTAGTTTAGTTTGTTTATTTATAAAGCGCGTCCGAACCCTCAGGTAGCTGGGCGCATAATCATGTGCACAGCAGAGTTACATATCGTTACACAAACACCTTAATACACCAGTCAGAGCATACATTAGTCCAGGCTCTGAGTAGTTACATACACGAATAAAGTATACAGAGAACAGGGTACAAGATAGTTACAGTGGAGAGTGAGGACCGAGTTACAGGGTGGTCCTGAATCGGATAAAGCCAGGGTGAACATTACTACATGGTGGCGAACGGCAGCTGGCCGAACGTGTCATTGAGAGATTGGATGTTTAGGCTAGTAACCATGATTTCACCATGGCTCTGAATGCCCAGAATGCGGCTTCCGATCTAATTGCAAGAGGGAGGGTATTCCAGCATTGTGCTGCGAGCACTGGGAAGCTTGAACCTCCTGCTGTTTTTAGGTTATAGTTGGGGATCTTTAGTTGGTGCAGGTAAGGGGTTCTGGTGGGTCTAGTGGAGCAATGTCTAGCGAATTTGTCTGAGAGGTAGCAAGGGGCGGTGCGTGACAGGCACTTATGGGTGATGACCAGGGTTCTTAGCTTGATTCTGTCGCGGATCAGGAGCCAGTGGACTTCTTTGCTGGCCGTGGATATGTGAGCCTTGCGCGGTAGGTTAGTGCATTATTTTGCAGGATCTGGAGCCTGTTCAAGTTTTTTGTGGTAGTGCCTAGGTAGAGTGTGTTGCAATAGTCTAATTTAGACAATATCAACGCACTTGATAAGGTGAGGCAACTAGAGGCGGAGAGAAAAGGCCTACAGGCATTGATCAATTTATTGGTGTAGGTGGTGGCTGAGATGGTGGAGTTTATTTGTTTTTTTTAGTGACAAGGTGGAGTCGAGGGAAACACCTAGTGTTTTGACCTCTTTGGAGACTTTTATGATGTTGCTGTCAATGGTAAAGGATTGATACCTTTGGTCAAGTTTGTTTAGGTGAGCCTGGGAGCCTACGATAAGCAGTTCTGTTTTATCGTCGTTGAGGCAAAGACTGTGTGTGGCCATCCAGGCTTGGATTTCTAAGTAGATTTCATTAAGCTTTGCGACATCCTCTTCATAGCTGGCAGTGAGAGTGATGAGGACCTGGGTGTCGTCTGCATAATTAGTGTAGCTGACACCCAGATCGTCAAGACGGTCAAAGAGAAGCTTCGTGAAGATATTGTAAAGTGTTGGGGAAATGCAGGAGCCTTGGGGCACTCCACATGTGATTGGGATAGGGTCCGCAGCCGCGGTGGGGGTGAAGACCCTAGTCAGACAAAAATGACTGGATCCACTTAGCGGCATTCTGAGAGAATGCAGCAGCCGAGGAGAGGTGTTGAGTGAGGATCTGGTGGTCAACCAGATCGAAGGCAGCAGATAGATCCAACAAGAGCAAAATGGCCAGTTTGCCCTTATCTTTGGCATCATCCATTTGGATTTTTAGATCCAAGAGGGCAGTTTGAGTCCTGTGCCTTGGTCTAAAGCCGGATTGTCGCAGGCCTAGGAGGTTGTTGTCTTCCAAATGTTGTTGTATTTGGAGGTAGGCAACCCTGTCTAAGATTTTGAGGAGAAATGGGACTGTGGTGATGGGCCTGTAATTTGTGAGGATGTTGGGGTCTAGGTTGGGTTTTTTGAGCAGGGGTAGGACCCACACTTCTTTAAGGTTATTGGGGACCACTGAGTTTTTGAAAGAAGCATTGATCAAGGAGGTGATGAGAGGGGCTAACTCATTAGCCCCGTCTTTGATGACGGAGGCGGGACAAATGTCACCTGTGCAGTTGCACATGTTGAACTAATGAAAAGAAAACGCTTTTGCAAATGCATTTCTATTTTTTTTTCTCAGAGATTCGCAGCTGCGCTAGCCTGTTGGTAAGAGATTATAACTGTGTTATCATGAAATGCAATGTTTTGTTTCTTGTCATATTGAAGCATTTAAAAATAATAATTGCAATAGCAGAGTCAAGGTTTGTGTTTTATTTTTCATTTCATACGTCTGATGGTCAATACTTCAGTGGGGGAAAGTAACTAGGAGGCGCTCTGGTGTCTACACCCAGTGGTACATTTTTTACCGCTGGAGCTAAAATCAGAGAAAAAGGGGAAAGTATATATATACAAGCTAGAAAGCTGGTGTACTGTATGAATGTGTTTCACACTGCATGCTAAAGGGGGAACACAGCTGTCCAAGGGCATAGGCCTCTGAGGTAGATAAGTCATTGGCAATTCATATGCAATTTTTGACAAGCTGTAGTCTAGTCTAAGTACTTGCTTACAGTCAACCCGAAGTATATTATAGCTATAAAAGGGGGAAGGTTTGTCCTGTTTGTTTGTTTGTTTGTTTATTTATTTGTTATGCGCACAAGACCCGTGGGTAAGAGGGCGCAGCAGAATGAAGATGCAAGGCTCACATAGTTACAAAAAAAACATTGCTTAAATACAGAAGTTGCATAGATACAGAACAGTCAAAGTGAACCAATATAAAACAGAGGAATATGTATATACAGAGGGCAATCCCTTTACTGATGCTGGAACAGCACCAGTATTCTATGGTACACACAGGCATGTATTGACTCAGTGAATCACTAGGCTCTAGGTTGGGCCCTAGTGGCAGGAAAAGCATAATCGGTCAAGGCTATGGGTCTGTAGCGATGATATGTTTTATAACTTTTTTTCTGAAATGTGGGCAACTCTCAGGTTGTAAGGCAGTGAATTCAAAACATTTAGCTGCCTTTACCGGAAGCTATTACCACCAATGGTGGTAAGCTTGTATTTGGGTATAGTCAGACACTTAGCATTGCCAGTTCTAGTGGGTCTATGAGTGATTATTCTCTGGAGTTTAGCTATCAGATACGTGGGTGCCACGTTGTTAAGAGCTTTGTGGGTCAAATATAACAATTTCAAGGATGGAAGATATGGTAGCTATGCAATTGCAGTCCACTATCCAGTCCAGTATTCTACCTTTTTGATGGGTCGGTATATTAACTTTTTGTGAAAGACCTAGTGCCTTAATTGTGTTAGCTATATCTGTGGCATGTTTATCTGTTTGGTCCATAAAGCCAAGGTTGAGGTCCCCTAATAAAAGTATTTGCGTGGAGGGTTTGAGGTTGTTGGTAAGTATGTTGTGCAGGTCCTCCTCAAAGTTACCCAGTGGACCAGGCGGTCTATATATTAGGTGAATGGTCAAAGTTTGAGAGTTATTAATCGGGAGTTTGGCAGAAAGGGCTTCACACGATTGTGACAAATGGGCCGGGGCTGGTTGTTGGCATAGAGATGTTCTAGAGATGATGGCGATGCCACCTCCTCGGGTACTGTCACGGTCTTGTCTGGTTATAGTATAGCCATCGGGGATCTATAGCATGAGAGCAGGTCCTGCTGCACTATGGAGCCAAGTTTCTGTAATAGCTAGGAAGTCCAACTTACCCTCTGTGATAAGGTCAGCAATGTCAGTGGCATGTGCTATGAGCGATCTAGCATTGAGAAGGGTCCCTTTGAGGGGGGGGACTCAGTAGATACCTTGACAGGGATAGATTTGTTAGCACTATTAGCATGCGACTTACACTTGTGGTTGTTATTCTGGGGGATATTTGTGTCCCATGTAGATGGTGGCAGAGATAGTTTGGTCTTAAGGTTAGTTTTGGGGTTGATAGTTGGAAGTGATCTTTTTAGTGGTTCGTATAGTTTAGGTAGTCTAGCACGGAGACTCACATTTCTCTTAGTAATGTCGCATGGAAAAGAGGCAAATGGTATTGCAGTGCAAACCCTGTTATATGTAGGTTGGCTCATGATGACCAGATTTGTTACTGTGTTTATTGGTATCGATGGGCTGAGGTTTGAGGATGATGTTAATAGGTAACTGATAGGCATCAAGGTGTATAACAGTAGTACTAAGGTTACCATTTTCCAGTAACGTTGTCAGGGAGAGTAATGACTAACTCTCAGGGACAGAGTTGTGTTATTAGCTGGACAATCACCGAAAGGTATATTTGACTTGGCTAAGATATTCAGAGTAGGCACAAAGTGGACTAGGCTAGAGTGTACAAGTAGGCATGATCAGTTAGCATAATATTCCTGCAAGGCACAAAATCTACTAGGCTAGAATGCAGAAGAAAGCAGGGTCAATTAGCACAATATTCCTGCGGATAGGCAGATTCAAAATGGGTAAAATACACAGAATAGGCACAGAGTCGACAAGGCTAAAATGAACAAGTAAGCAGGGTCAATTAGCACAATATTCCTGCGGATAGGCAGATTTAAAATGGCTAAAATACACAGAATAGGCACAGAGTCGACTAAGCTGAAATGCACAAGTAAGCAGGGTCAATTATCACAATATTCCTGCGGATAGGCAGATTCAAAATGGCTAAAATACACAGAATAGGCACAGAGTCGACTAAGCTGAAGAGCACAATCGACAAGGGGCTTAGTGAGCATTAGTGCGGGACCATACCAGCCATGGGAGGTCAGAGCCTTGTAGCCGTATGCTTTGTGATGTAGCGGAGAACATGAGGTATAGTGTCTGTAGAAGGCAATGAAGGCATAGGTCACACAGTAATAGAGCAAGTCAATTAGAGATCGATTATTGACGAGGAGCTGCCCGCAAAAGGTGGGCTCAGAGTCTGGGTAGTTAGGCAATATGTTAAGCCAGGGAGACATGAAGGCGAATAAGAGAGCAGGAATAAGTATGATTACCTTTGGTACAGGTACAATGACTGATGTAATCAGCCAGGGGTTCTGGCTACCGGCGTAGGCGGCTAGGACAGACACAGGACAGGTGATGGTATTCGATCGTGGTCCTTAGTGGAGTGGGCTGGCTCACAGCTAGCCGGCATGTGATTGGCTCAGAAAAAGGAGCCAGCAGCCAATCGAGTGCTGCAGGTAGCTGACACTGAGGAGAGGCTGCCGAGGTTGGGCCGGTCTTTACTTGGTGGCCATCTTAGATGGGACAAGCTTCGAGTGCTGCAAATGGAGCCTAGGCATTGCGAGCTCTTAGGCAGATAGTATTAGGTATTCAGAGCCACGCGAGTATGGTGAATGCAAAATAACTTGCCCATGTACAAATGCGGCGCAGTCAGCAGAAATGCATTTGAATGTGTCATCGGCGTTGAAGAAGATCAGAATAAAGCCATCCCGGCTTACCTCAGAGGGTTGCACTGCTGAGAGGCGGGTAACACCGCTCCTGCAGTGGTGAGGAGCTCCTGCTCCCCTGGGACTCGGCGACGAACTGCGGAGGTGGAGACATCAGGCACAGGACAGACGATGGTCCTTCGATCGTGGGCCTTAGTGGAGTGGGCCGGCTCACGCCTAGCCGGCATGTGATTGGCTCAGAAAAAGGAGCCAGCAGCCAATCGAGTGCTGCAGGTAGCCGACACTGAGAGGCTGCTGAGTCTTATCATATGAGGCAGGATTCTGAATTTGCTCATCACTATTTACCACCAAAATGAGGTAATGCCAATTTACCTCCCAAAATACAACAATACTAAATTACCACCAAATTAGGTAATAGCCCCTAAGACAAAACCTCTAACAATCCCTCATTGTGAAAGGTTTGAGAGATAAGACATGCATCTGTGTGGAGAAAGAGAGAAAGAGATAGAGAGAGAGAAAGAGAGAGAGAGAGAGAGAGAGAGAGAGAGCAAGAGAGGGAGAGAGAGTGTGTGAGAGAGAGACCCATCTATCCACTAGAGTTTTACATTCATCCCTGTTTCTTGTTAATCTATATTTTTCTCGCTGGTAATTGAAGAGGGATACAAGCCAAGGGAACTCATATTTAAAACAAAACAGTGCTTTTTACAATAGGTGGATTTTCAAGTTGTCAACATTGATTTAATTATTAAAGCATGTATCCAGCTTTATTTTTGGCTTTAGCTGGTTACTTACCAAAAAAATCTATGTCGGTCCGAATACTAAATATGCTAAGGTGCACTAAATCATAGAGATGTGTTTATCTGACATATTGATCATGTATCCACTTGAACTCAACTTTCATTTTGCCAAATTAACGTAAAGTACTATTGTGCCAAATGTGTCCAAAAATAGAAAGACCATCTAATATCCAGCCTGTCCGTCTCAGATATATCTTCAATTCGGTGGTAGGTTTTGAAACAGAAAGAAGAGCCTGGATAGAGCCTTGGGTCATTACTTAGTGATAACTTAGGTTGATATTAATGTGAATGTTGATGTTAATGTTAAAGGACATTTGTACTGCGCACTGTCACCACTGGAGTGGGCCCCTGGCGCTCTGGCGGCTCTGAACAAGGGGAGGGGGGTGGGGGTTGAGTTAGTGGGAATAGGTTGGAAAAGTGCAAGAGAGCAGTGATTTGCTGTTGGCAGCCTCAGCCCGGTGGGTCCGTTGGCTGGGCTTGGGGTGTTTTAACGATCGGTAGTCATTGTGTGCTGTTGTGCAAGTGTATGTGCGGTTTGTTTTGTTGTTGCAGTGTAGTGAAGTTTGTGCGGATTGCTGTGTTTTAGGCTTGTGGTTGTGTTTGGTTAGAGTTTGAGCTGTGTAAGCAGAGGGGTGAAATTGTTAGTGGATTGGTTAGCTGGCCTTTCTGTCCTTGCAGTTATGTCTAGGTGTGATACTTGCTAATATTTATTATTCCACCTGGGTATGTGGTGCTTGTTAATTCAAAATTCTGTCTATATGTGAGGAGTCTAGTGATCATGACTCCATCCGGGTGTTGCCCTTGTCATCATTACGGTTTCATCTAAGTGTGGCATGTGCTAACATTCACAAACCTGTATAGATGTGATGCAAGCAAAATTGAGAATTCAATCTAAGTGTGGTACATGCTGACATTCATATTTCTATCTAGATGCGGCGCAGGCTAAATTGAGAATTCCAGCTGAGTGTGGTACATGCTCATTGAGAATTCCTGCTAAGTGTGGTACATGCTAACATTCACATTTCTATCTAGATGCGGCACAGGCTAAATTGAGAATTAAATCTAAGTGTGGTACATGCTGACATTCATATTTCTATCTAGATGCGGCGCAGGCTAAATTGAGAATTCCATCTAAGTGTGGTACATGCTAACGTTCACATTTCTATCAAGATGCGGCGCAGGCTGAATTGAGAATTCCAGCTAAGTGTGGTACAAGCTAACGTTCACGTTTCTATCTAGATGCGGCACAGGCTAAATTGAGATGCCACACACAGTAAGTGTGCTGTTCTTCTTGGGACTTCATTGGTTTTGCATTGTGTGTGCACTATAAGTGCTTAATGGAGGGGGAAGGTTATTACATTGCTATCATTAACACACATCCACACTACTCCCTGGACCCTTTGTCTTAAATAGAGAAATGCAAATACCTTTCGGCACAGATACATGCTGGGGAAATCATAGCACCTTTAGAAAAGAACTTTGCAGTATAGGCCCAGCAGTATATGTTTCTGAACCTTGATCCAAACAACAAGCAAACATATAATGTGCACAACCCAATTTTCGCTGAGAAGTCAAGACATGCAGAGTGAAAAAATATAATATACTGGCAAGTTTACCCATCTTAATTATAAAAATATTTCAAATAAGACCAAATGAATGGGCACAACCCTTTTATGTTTGCTTTAATTGGAGCTAGTAACAGGGTCCCTAGGCTTATGAATCAGATATGGGCCATTTACCAGAAGTTGGCAGGATTGGTCCTATCTGTCTGCCTGCTTTTTGGTGGAGGCTAGATCTTGGTTTTCCATTTTTGCTGGAACATGGGTTTGTACATGGCATGTTTGGCAGGATGGGGCATACAGAAAATATAATATGAGCAGATATTGGATTGGGAAAAGGAGAGAGTGATTAGCGAGGCAGCGGCATAGCATAGTCCTTTGCAAGTGGCTCCATGTCCTATGGATGGCTCCTTCTTGTATGCAGTGAAGGGTTTGATTCCTGGTGGAGTCTTACCAGATATGCTCCAATTGGGGCTAAGTCACCATCATCATCATTGTGCTTATTTCAGAAATATATTCATAAAACAATAAATTAAAACCATATTACAAACAATGGCATATACTTGAAACATTGCTAAAACTCATTGATTACATGAGATACAGTGTACAGTGTATATCGACCAAATGATACAATCTCGTCTGGTCCTAAGTCATTACAATGTCATTATTGGATAAAAGAGTTCCACTACGGGTGGAAAGAATCTACAAAAACATTCTATAGTCAATCCACCAAATCAGTGAAATGCACCAGACAGATTTGACAACTGTAGCTAATATAATCTCAGTGAAATAGGAAACGATGTATTGAAATACAACAGTGCATTTAGGGGAATGTCAACATATGAACACAAAAAGTGCATAGTGCATTACACACATACATATAAACACCTCCCTACAGGTTTAGGAAATCTCGTGGAATTCTAAGCTAGTTAAACATTCATAACACCCACATCAATATGATATCAGAAATTCGACAAACTAAATTCCCACATACATGCTTATGCCTTTTACTCATCGATGACCTAGTGTAGCATACACGTGCACAAATCACCAGTGATTAAACTGCCACCAACAAATAACATAGACATGGCCTGCATTGTACCAATCCAAGATCACTTAAAATAGGAAGACATGTGTTATTGCTTATTATTGCATATATTGTCAGAATAGAATAAAAATCTTTCAAGTTCTCGCCAAAATCCTTACAGAAGGGACAGCTATCGACTGCTAGTATTCCAGTATTCTATCTCATTGCTCTCAGAAGCAATACAACAAATCATGCTCTAGTAATCAGTAATCAGATCTGTGCAACCTATTCTACCCTTCACAGCCAAAAAACACCCATCCATGCCCCTCTTAATCTGCAATATTTCTATGTTGAGAAATTTCCGAATCAAGAACGCCCACACCAGCCTTTTTTGTCGGGCCTGATGCCCATAGAGCTGCAACTATGTCTTTCCCCATAAGGTATATTCTTCCCCCTTCCTAAATCTAGTCTCCTATACAAAAAAGACATCCACCAAAGATTGAACTCACGAAGTAGCATTAATCGCGTTTGAGGAGAATTAAGAACTTGTCCATTTAAGTTCCCAAAAATAATCCCTTTGTTCTTTGTCAGCATGGTATGCTATTCTGCATATGTCCTGACGATACCCGTTGATTGTGTTGCCCCTTGTTCCTCAGTACCTTGAACTCACAATCCCTGTTTAACCTTGCACTGATTCCCCATGGACTTTTGCCATTGTAGTCCCCGATAGTGGAAAAAATAAAAGATACATTTAGGAATATATATATATATATATATTTTAATTTATAGCAGCACACAAAGCCCTGAGGCTTCAAGGCGCTAGTTATAGTGCTACATCACAATAGGTGCCTTACGTGTAGTTGTAAAAACAGCACAAGGCTTCAAAAGTCATAATAGGCAAGCTAAAGTCAGGGACGTCATTTGGGGGTACCCTTGTGGTCTCCATTGCTACCCCTAAATATTTCTTTTTGAAAAAGATCAATTTATTTTTTTAATGTAAGCTCCTGGGCTGGCTGTGGCCACTGCCATGTGGCTCTTTGTTTCTGGAGTGGATGGCTTTCTTTTTCAGGCCCCTTAAAAAAACAGGGGCTGCACTAGTGTAACACTTTGAGCAGTGACCCTAAATAAGAAAGTTAAGGAATAACAAATAATTTGCCTTTCTAGAATTCTATACAATAATTGCTAGACTCACCAAATTTGTATTTCAGACACACTTCAGAGGATGAGTCCCTGATTTAGTCTGTTCTTAAACACCTCAACTCTGCCTTTCATCCTTTTTAAGGTCGATAAATAAGTACCAAAACATGTTCAATATAAAGCACTTAAGCGCAAGTGCTTTATAATAACACATCACTATCATTTGGCCTTGGATGGCTGCTTGCATTCACAGTAATTTGGTAATATGGGCCTATACAGACTGATCTTAATGATCAATATGGTGAAAAGAGGGTAGATCCCACCTCAAACTGAATGTATAGGAGATAAACCCACTGCCCTCAAACCGAATGAAGATAACTTGTCAGGATGATCAATAGTTCAGAGTTTGCGAAAAGTAGACTTGTAGTGCTTAAAGGGGCAAGAAAACACATTTTAAGGATGACATGTATGTTTTGGGGTCAGAATGTCTTGGGCAATAGAGAGTATGTCAAGTAGTACATGGTTATCATAGTTACTAAAAACCTAGATTTAAATCTAAGTAGGTACCAAGTTCTGATCAAGAATAGGTTGGTCCACCATTTTGTGATAACCAGGCAATTTCTAAGATGGTGGACTTTTGCTAGTCATGATGATGTCAGTGGATAATTTTTTCTTAGAAGTTCATGAAGAGTCTACAGGTCTAGAATGAGTTAGGTGAAACCTGTTTAGACTAGTTCTGAGTGGCAGTTAAGTCAACCAACCAAGGATTGTAAAAGTGGTTATCTTCAAGTACCAAGGCCAATCAGGATGTTTTATGTTAATTGGTAAATTACCTCACTTTTTAAGACTGTATATAAGGGACTGGAATCTGGAGGGAGTTGGGAGTTGCTAAGTTTTCTGCTGTGTGCTGTATGCTGCCTGCCTTGCTGTACACTGGAAGAATAAATATGTATTTTCAAATCCAGTCTTTGCCTGCTTTCATACTTGTTCTGAAGAATGCCTGATGGAATGGGAGGGTGTCTTGGCACCTATGGATTGGGGAGCTATTTTTGGAAGTCTTACAGAAATAAAATGTTATTATTTGTTTTTTGAAGGACTTCCTGAACATTTATTTGTGGATGTTCTTTTAAAAAAAAAAGAAAATATATATATTGATTGATTATTTAATTATTTTGGGGGGGTCATTAGAAAATGTTTTTTTATTTTTTGGGTAATCAATGGTTTAGAGTGTAATATAGTACTTTAGAAGAAGCAACGGGGGTTGGGGTAAACAACTTGAGACGATGTTCATCTAAGTAATTGACTTGAGCAGAGGAGCCAAGCAATTGAGAAAATTGTGAGACGAAGAGCGTCACAGTAGAGTAAACCCAGTGTCCTGCATCATAGCACATATCTGAAGGAGTCGTAAACTAAGATTTATGTGGCCGGCCAGTCTGTCAAGTTTGTCAAATCGTATTGTGTGTTATGTGTCATGCATTTGTATGAAGTTTTTAGTATAAAAAGTCAAGAAAAGATATGCTTATTTAGTTGAGAAAAAATTAGCACCAATCCAAAAAAGTAATCAATAGAAGAAAAAAAATATATACAAGAGAAAGCTAGCGATGAGAGTATACTTGTGTGCATATTTAAATTATGGTAAGTGAAACATTAGGCAAGATAATGTAAGCAAAATTCAGAAAAACGTGGTCACTCTGAACTTATATAGCAGCCACATCATGGCAGGTGCAAAGTTAATTTTTATATTCATGAACAAAACATATTCCAGGCTAGCCAAAGAATGTTGTACAATAGAACTTCGCACTTTGCTTATCAGGAATGAAGAGCACAGAAAGAATGCTTTGTGACAAAAATGATTTGTGTTTTCCAATTGCGCAGACACTTTAAACCTCTGCAGCAGGAAGACGCTAGGAGTCAAAGGGTTAATCTCTTGTATTTTTGTAGTTAACACCTTTTAGGAACTTAAAATACATTTTACGATAGAAAACCACACTTGTTTTAGTGCTAACAAAGCCGAGATAAGAGTTGACAAGAGTTAAAAAATGACTGAGGCTGTTTGCAGCCAACAATGTAGCCTACAGAGGAGAGGGTTGTAATTCAGCCAACACATTCCTTTCTTGTTTAAAAATGTACAGATAATAAGATTTCAGTACATGAAAATGTTGCAGAATAAATATATTTTCTAAAAACACTGAAATGCATAGTTTGGCAGCCAGCCAATAGAAACACGCGCAGCAGATAAATGTTTTTGAAGATCGCTCTGAATTGAGCTATGGTGTCCTGCTTAAAAGACTAAGAGATAAGGGGCCTCATTACGAGTATGGAGGTAGCCATGCCGCTTTTAGTGGCATAGCTACCCCATACCGGGTACCGGATTTGGTTCCTGGAATGGGGAAATACCGGGCCATTCTGACCTTGGAGGGCCCGGTATTTCCCCATTGCAGGAACCCGGACTCGGTACATCCCCATTCTCATTTGAGCCCCTATAGGGCTCAAATGGGAATGGGGATGATGCTAAAAACGGGCCCGTTAATGAAGGGCCCGTTGTTAGCATCCTGGTCTGCTAGCGGGTCTGTTAGCATCCTGGTCTGCTAGCGGGTCCCACTAAGGATGCCTGGTTTTACGTGACATCCTTAGCGGCATCCGCCAGCAGACCTCGTAATGGGGCGGTAGAGGGATAACAGGATCGGCAGCTCTACCGGCACCATTATCCCTCTACCGCATTCCTCGTAATGAGGCCCAAGGTGAAACATTCCAGAGGCAAATTCACAGGAACAGCTTCCAGTTTGTGCAGTAGAAATGACAATGAATAATGATTAAACAAACAGATGCTAAAGGAAGCACTTGTTTTTTACTTGAAGTGGGTGAAGAAAGTTAACCCCTTAGTGTTGGGAGTGTTGAAAGAAACTAAAACTTTAAACTGAGGGATTTAATGGCTATAATTTTGTTTAGAAAAATATTGTCTTTATGATTTCAGGCAGTTCACAATGGCGAAGTCATGCAGGCTAGAGAAATATTTAATAAGATATTGTTTAAAAGATTGCATAAGCTGTTTTTCATTGTAAGAAAGACTGACTAGTATGGAAGTTTTATGTATGAACTGGGGGAGACGTGCTGGAACACTTTTAGGATTACATGAGTTGTTTTTATGGGGGAATTGTTTAGTCATTTTAGCTGGGTGGCAATGAATGCTTTTTCTGATGGGTGTGCAATGAGAGTGCCCCTAAGATGTGGATAATTAGATGTGTAAAACAGCGGACTCTTGTTGAAAAGGAAAAGGGGACATTTAGGAGAGACATGAGTTATTGGGAAACATGCACAGATTGACTGTACCAATGAGAAAGGAATGAGACATTAAAATGGCTTTTTAGTGTGCCATGAAGAGGAAAGAGCCAGACTGCCAAATGAAAAACGCATGAGGAGTGTTTTAAGTAGCTAGGAGGATTCTAACATTGGGAGGTGTTGCATAGAAAGGCAGTATGAGGTGCAAATGCATGTAAGTTTAAAAAAAAGTTGCACCAAATAAATTCAGAACACACTGGAGAGATGCCAAGCAAGGGAACATTGTTTCCTGTGTGGTATATTATGTGTGTATAATTTGAAGACATTTGGAGAAAAAATTGGAATAAATGTGTCTAGTATCACACAAGTTGGAAGAAGTGTAGCTGAGATTCAAAATGTAATTGAGGGTGCAAATTGCAGCAAAAAACAGACTAATGTGCTTGTGGATGTTATTTGAACCAGGCACAGTGAAGATTTTGGAAAATGTTTGGGATATATGACAAAAATTGAAAAATGTATTTAGCTTAAGGAAGCAGTAAGCATTGAAGGAAGTGCTTGCAAGCCATACCGACATTGGCAGGCATTCATGTAGGTGCACTGACATGGGAGAAAATGCAAGCACACACACAAATGAGCACACATGATTTTATGGAAGCATAGGAGATTAGTATACTAAAGACAATACATCCTTGCACACACACAGATACACACACATGTTGCTTTTGTTTTTACAGTTAGAATAACAGCTGATGTGGAAAATACGAATAGCTAGTAATCTTTAAAGAAAAATAGGAAGAGCAGAAATGTGTGTGTTTATTTTTAAATAGTGAGATTTTTGTCAAAAACAAAAAGCTAGAGTGGGAACAGCAATTATATTTTACGGCGGTTTATAGCAAAGACTGTTTAAAGTAGATATGAAGGATTGCTGGGAGCAAGTAGCAGTAACAGTGAGATCACCAGAATAAAATGCAGCAGTTATCGCACATTCTGTGCAGACTCAAGGGAAGCTTGCAAATTATTATTCATGCATGCCGTGGGAAGGACGGTGCTGGCTAGTGATGGAGAAAGTCAGGACTGCAGCAAGCAGTAAGTGCTTCATAAGGCAAATAATTAAGTATTAAACAGATTAAGGAAGGGATGGATGTATTCAAAAAAATAAAGGGAACAGATTTTGGAGGAAGAAATGGCTTGTAGTCCAAGAAAGAGGAGGCTTTCAGAATAGCCAAAGGCAGTAACCAAAGTACACAGGATGGGCAAGTTAGGAGATTCTCTCCTGTATGTTGGGCATGTGGAGCTACGGGGCATATAGAGCAAACAAGTCGGAGCCAAGGGTATGTAAAGAATGGACAATTTTCAAGAGGGGGGACAGCTCATACTCCAGCATATAGCCCACAAAGTAGAGACAGGTTTGCCCAAGATCAGACTGTGCATCAGACACAAGCACCGCAAACACAGCAGGCTTTGCAATTAGCAGCCTGTACCCATGCAGATACGACATAATGCACATTGTACACACATATGAAAGTAAGAATATGCAGGATGGACAGATCTAAACATAGGAGGCTTCTTCTGCCTCAAGCATAGAGCTTTGTCTGTGGACAGGATGATTTAAAACAGAGACTAGAAAGGTGAGAGCCACACCAGTTGGGGACAACAATATGGCAGACCAAGAAGGGAAACCTTTCAAGGGAATCTGGACGCTGGTGCTTGTGATCCCGAGATGAGAGGTGTTCTTAGACACAAAAAGAAGTTGGATGGTTGTACGCAGACCTACCTAAGCCAAGGACGCCAGAGACTCTGGCATGGTCAAGACTGACCTAAAAAGGTTACCTTTTAGTAATGAGGGGGAACGCACACCCCCATAGTATATAGCTCACAAGTCAAGAAAGGGTTTTCTGTCCAGGATCAGGTATTATATTAGACATGAGCACTGAGAAATGCAAACAGGCACAGCAACCAGGAAAAGTGCACAGCGGATTTACTGCAAAAGGCAATTGTAGTGAGCCCCATGCAGATTCAACAAATATGTAAAAACAAGATAAATATTGACATTCAGGATAGAAGTTATCATTATGAAAGGAAGTAATCCTTTTATAGGAACAGGTGTATGTGTGCACCCACAGTAGGGCAGCGAACAAGGCAATTTGATATATTCAGAATGATTAGTGGCACTATGCCTCAAGGAGTGCTGAGAATTAATATGGCAAAGGGAGAACACGTTTTGTTCTATTGGTAGATATTGGGACTGTATGTCCATGCAGTGAAGACAGAAGACAGAAGACAGAAAACGTGTTGAATGATTATTAGAAGAGTGAGGTTTTTTGAAACTATAAATGGAGAGTCTTTGTTGATGTGTTATGGCAGATCTTTGTTATATTAGGGGCCAGCACTTGTCAAAGTTTTAAGAAGGGAGAGGATGACAAGGTTGCTGGCATGAGCACTGCTCCCGAGAAGCCAAGTCAAGCCCAGCATCCCCGGAAGCAGGCTCACGACCCTCGTCCCCGGCTCCAGCAAACCCCTATTGGGGCCCTTTGGACCATGTCCTGGCGCCTCTGGCGCCAGGCTCATAAGGAACCTCAATCCCGGCTCTGGAACACAGGAACTCTTTTACCTGGGCGAGGCTGAGGAAGAAGACACCCAATCACTCCAACACTATTTAAACCACACCCGATTGGGAAGACGTGCTTCGCGTTATTCTGCATCTGCAGCAGGACGCTCACCGAGTCAGCTCCAGCATTCCAGTGACATCTCCAGCTTCAGCTCAGCAACCTGTGGAAGAAAGACACGAGAACTATACTTACCATCCAGGAATCCAGACACCGGCAGAACCTGCAAGCAAAAGAAACATAAGGTTAGCAACACGTTCGCAGCCGCACTCGCTTACCTGATCCATCTGTGCTTTCACGGATTCTTCACTGCCTTCTCTTCAGCAGCCTAACGGCACCTGTAAAGACAAAGAACATTGTTAAGTAGGAATCGGGTGAAGGCGGCCGCATTTACTTTTCTTACCTGCTTTTGTGCGCGTATTACGATCTCTTCAACCGCAGCAGTCCGGCACCTGAAAACAAGAAAAGACATTATTTAAGTGCCATTAAAGACTGCAAGAAAGCCTAACACTTACGTGTTTCCAAACGCCCGCAAGGTCCCGACACCTGCAAATAAGAAAAGAACATTGTTAGAGGTGCTATAATAAGGTCACAGATCATTATACTCATGTACTTCGCATGTGCAACAGCAACGGACGAACAACGCCCGCAACATCTCAAGACCTGAAAACCGAAAACAAGGGACATTATTGAGGTGTCATTGAAATTCCCATACCTACGTACAACCGCACGTGTCGCGCTCTCAGTGACCACGCCCTCAGCATCCAGGCACCTGAAAAAGACAATGCAAAGACTTCATTAAAGGTGCCCATCTCTTCAAGACTATAAACTCTTAATACCTACTGGCATCCGCTCGTGCAGTAACGGCGGCATCACCTTTTGGCATCTCAGCACCTGTGCCACTTCTAAGGCCACAAAAGACTTTGAGGACCTCCAGTGACGTAACTGGAACCCACGCACCCCTGCATAAGTCGCAGGATGGAGAGCCCAGCATTTATACGCCTAAGGTGAGAGCTCACCAGGACATTGGACTTTCGGAGAGTTGGCGATTAGTGAGGAGGAAGTCCAGCCAAACCCTTTTTTCTTCCGCCTGCAGAAACCTTACCCTGCAAGCCAGATGGTCAATAAGAGGAAGCCCAGTCCAGAGAGTCATCCGAGCTCTACGCTTCTCAATTGAAGAGACTATAACAGTTCAGCCGGGACCAGCGCCTCCGTGGGAATCAGGTGAGCGTTACAGAACGCGAAGCCCTCCAATAACCTCCTACCCAGGCGCTATGGAAACTTCCGACACTGATCAACTGGCCCAGTTACTAGGGGAATTAAGAGCTGAAGTACATGCTGCCCGCCAGGAAACAAATGCCCTGAGGAGGGAATTGATTATGTCAAAAGAACGAACTGATGACCTCGCCAGACAGTTATTACAAACACAAGCGGGGCAAACCCCTCTACCTAATTCAGGAGGGACCTATACCCCGGCGGCTTCAGCCAATCCTGTTCAAATCAATCTGCCCGGAAATGTGCCTTTGGCTCTGTCCGAACACTTCTCTGGTGACCCTAAGAGGTTTGCGGTGTTCATAAATCAGTGCCGATTGCACTTTCTTTGTAGACCAGCTGCTTTTCCGACTGATCAGACTAAAGTAGCCTTTGTGCTTTCGTATCTTAGCGGCAGCGCCGCTGATTGGTCGATCCCTCTGGTTACACAGGATGACCCGATTCTTCGCAATTTCCAGGCCTGCCAGGCCAATATGGAAAGACTTTTCGCAAGACATTCCCAGGGGCAGGCCCTGGACAACGAACTCCTTTCCCTACGGCAGGGCAATCAGGATTTTCTGGCTTATATTGCGTCATTTAACAGACTAATCGTAGAAACCAGATGGCCCGAGGACAAGAGGATCACGCTTTTCCACAGGGGTTTGCGTGGCGAACTCAAAGACGTCCTAGCCCAGGTCGTGAATCCCCCTCAAGATTGTTCAGAGTACATTGATTTAGTGGTCCAATTGGATCACAGACTGCAAAACAGAAAGGCAGACCGCTCCAGGTTCGAAACTCGAGTATTCTCTAAGCCACTAACTCACACCAAAGGAGTTGAAGCCGTAGAACCTATGCAAATAGGGGTCGTAAAGGGTCCCCTAACCCAGAAAGAACGCGACAGGAGACGACAATTGCAGCTATGTCTCTATTGTGGAAATTCAGGACATTTCCTCCGAGATTGCCCGGTGAAACCTCCGAAGAAGACAGTGGGAGCTTCTGATAAGAATTCCGAAAAGCCCGAGCCGGGAAACGACCTCGCCCGACAAGTGTAGAGGTCCGCTTGCCGAGCGTAAAAACCAGTTCTTTGACCTCGCACTTCATAATGTCAATGGTCCTCATAAATCCAGAACGACCGGATCGTTTGCATGCCATTAAAGCATACATTGATAGCGGAGCGATTGGAAATTATGTAGACCGCGAGATGGCTTCCAGGATGAACCTACCCCTTTGTCCTAAGGTAATTAAAGACGTCATTACCACAGTGGATGGTACGGAAATAGCCTTCGGACCGGTAACCCATACCACCACAGAAGTGACGTTATTAGGCCAAGATGGACATCGGGAGGTAATCGTGTTCGATGTGATCAAGGCCCCTCAGTTCCAAATAATTCTGGGGATCCCTTGGTTGGAGAAACACAATCCTCAAATTGATTGGCGAGCAAAGACGATACAGTTCCCAGAGTGTGCACCTACTTGTTATCCTCGACCCAGTATTGGCCTAGCGGTAGCAACATCCGAAGGACCGCAATTGCCTCCAGAGTATCAAGAATTCCAAGATGTCTTTCAGAAGGAACAGGCTAATATCCTGCCTCCCCACAGATCTTACGACTGTCAAATAGACCTGATACCCGGAGCCACTCCCCCTTGTAGTAGAATTTACGCCCTTACCGAGCCTGAAAATCTTCATTTGCGACAGTATCTGGACCAGTACCTGGCCAATGGATTTATCCGCCCATCAAAGTCTCCTGCATCCTCGGCTCTGTTCTTCGTACCTAAAAAAGAAGGTGACCTTAGAACCTGTATTGATTATCGTGCCCTGAACCAGATAACGGTAAAGAACAGATACCCCCTACCTCTGATCCCGGAACTCCTTGACCAAGTTAAGAACGCCTGCATTTATACAAAGCTAGATCTCCGGGGAGCCTACCACTTGGTATGGATTAAAGAAGGCGGCGAATGGAAGACGGCATTTCGCACCAAGTATGGACTATTTGAATACCAAGTGATGCCCTTCGGACTATGCAATGCACCAGCCGCTTTTCAGTATTTTATGAATGATGTCTTCAGAGAACTCATAGATGTTTGCGTAGTCGTCTACATAGATGACATCCTTGTGTACTCATCTTCAGAAGCAGATCATCGGAAACATGTTAAAGCCGTCCTTGAAAAACTCCGCCAACATAAGCTTTTTGCTAAGCTCGAAAAATGTGTTTTTCACGTCACGGAGGTCGAATTTCTAGGCTTTATTCTGACACCCAAAGGAGTCCACATGGACTCGAGAAAGGTGGACGCTATCATCAAGTGGCCATCACCTACTTCCGTGAAAGGTGTCCAAAGCATGTTAGGTTTCGCCAACTTTTACTGCAAATTTATTCCAGAGTTTTCACGAGTGGTGCAGCCCATCACCGCCCTCCTAAGAAAAAACAAACATTTCGAGTGGTCAACAGAAGCAGAACAGGCCTTTCAAGAGCTAAAAGCCAAGTTCACCTCAGCACCCATACCTAAACACCCACGCCCAGACCTCCCTACATCGTTGAGACCGACGCCTCCAGCTTAGCAATGGGGGCGGTTCTATCACAGAGAGATCCGGAAACTAACCAATTGCACCCCGTGGCATTCTAGTCTCGCAAGTTCTCGGCGCCTGAAATTAACTACACCATCACAGATAAAGAGCTTTTAGCAATTAAGTCCGCTTTCAAGGCCTGGCGGCACTATCTCCTTGGAGCCAAACACACTGTCACGGTAATCACTGATCATCGAAACCTACAATACTGAAAACCGCCAAAGCTCAGTCCTCCAGACAGCTTTGCTGGGCACTTTTCTTTGCCGAATTTGACTTTGTAATTACTTATCGCCCCGGCAACAAAAATGGCAAAGCGGATGCCCTTTCCCGGATTGGAATGGGAGATAATATTGTCAATCCTGAACCTGTGCCAATAATTCCAGAACAGAGAATCCTGGGCCTGATTTCTTCACAATCCATCGAAGATATCGAAGCAAAAGTTAAACAAATTGTGACCCTTTCGGACTTACAAAACTGGCAACTGAAGGGAAAGGACTTCATCATAAAAAAAGACCTGCCTTATTTTCAGGGACGACTATTCCTACCACATGCCGATTTACAAAAACAGGTAATCTCTTGCTACCATGATTCCTTGATGGAGGGCCACCCAGGCATTGCCAAAACCTCGGAAAAAGTCAAGAGACACTTCTGGTGGCCGTCATGGAGAAAAGACATGAAGGAGTTTGTGATGTCCTGTGGTGTGTGTGCCCAAAACAAAGGTCAGAAGGAAAGACCAGCGGGTCTCCTGCATCCGCTAGACATCCCGCCACATCCCTGGCATACCCTCTCCTTGGACTTCATCACCGATTTACCCTCCTGTTCCGGATACAACACTATTCTAGTAATTGTAGATTTGTTTTCTAAAATGGCCCACTTCGTTCCACTAAAGGGCTTACCTTCAGCTTCAGTTCTAGCACGGGAATTCCTTGAAAATATTGTAAGATTGCACGGCTTCCCTTCGGTTTTGATCTCAGATAGGGGGAGCCAGTTTATCTCTCACTTTTGGCGAAGTTGCTGTCGTTTAGCCCAAATCGATGTGAGACTTTCAACCAGCCATCATCCCCAGACCGACGGACAAACTGGGAGGACAAACCAAACTCTGGAACAATATTTACGTTGTATGCTATAGCAGTCGGAAAGTAATTGGAAAGATATCCTTTGGATAGCCGAATGTGCTTACAACAACTCGATCCATTCAGGAACCGGAAAAAGTCCCTTTTACATTTTATATGGGATTTATCCTCGAACCTCCAATCTCGACCCACCCCAAGATCTTGGAACGCCTGCCGTGGATCAACTTCACAATGCTATCACTCAAGCTTTCAAAGAAGCGACAATCCACCTACAACAGGCTAAAGCACGGTACAAAAGGGGAACAGACCAACACCGAAGAGACGCCCCTCAATACCAGGTTGGAGATCAAGTTTGGTTATCCACCAAACATTTATCACTTAAAGGACCTCACACCTTCAACCCAAAATATCTGGGACCATATCCAATTACAGCCATAATAAACCCAGTGGCTGTCAAATTGGGTTTGCCATCCCACATGAAAATACATCCGGTGTTTCACGTATCTCTGCTAAAACCTATGCAACCTGGAACCAGACTGGATAAACCTCCAGAGCCTATTCAAGTAAATGGAGAACCTGAATTTGAGGTTAAAAACATCCTGGACTCCAAGATCATCAAGTCAAAATTATACTATCTGATCGACTGGAAGGGTTACGGACCTCAAGAACGATCATGGGAACCCTCTGACCACGTCCATGCTCCTCGTCTAGTCAGAAAATTCCACCAAACTTTTCCCAATAGGCCAAAACCTCTGGGGAAGACAAGTTTGGGAGGGGCCTTGAGGGGGGGTGCTGTCATGAGCACTGCTCCCGAGAAGCCAAGTCAAGCCCAGCATCCCCGGAAGCAGGCTCACGACCCTCGTCCCCGGCTCCAGCAAACCCCTATTGGGGCCCTTTGGACCATGTCCTGGCGCCTCTGGCGCCAGGCTAATTAGGAACCTCATTCCCGGCGCCAGGGGCTCATAAGTCTTGCAAAGGTGCTTGGGTGGACCTACCTGTAGCAGACCATGCTGCATACTCACCTTTGCAAATGCTGGTAGGATGAAGTCCCCAGCCTTCTGCTGGGAGGAACTATTCCCTGAACTGGGACTACTTTCTTACCTGGGTGGGGCTGATGCCACTCCTTAGCTCTGGAACACAGGAACTCTTTTACCTGGGCGAGGCTGAGGAAGAAGACACCCAATCACTCCAACACTATTTAAACCACACCCGATTGGGAAAACGTGCTTCGCGTTATTCTGCATCTGCAGCAGGACGCTCACCGAGTCAGCTCCAGCATTCCAGTGACATCTCCAGCTTCAGCTCAGCAACCTGTGGAAGAAAGACACGAGAACTATACTTACCATCCAGGAATCCAGACACCGGCAGAACCTGCAAGCAAAAGAAACATAAGGTTAGCAACACGTTCGCAGCCGCACTCGCTTACCTAATCTATCTGTGCTTTCACGGATTCTTCACGGCCTTCTCTTCAGCAGCCTAACGGCACCTGTAAAGACAAAGAACATTGTTAAGTAGGAATCGGGTGAAGGCGGCCGCATTTACTTTTCTTACCTGCTTTTGTGCGCGTATTACGATCTCTTCAACCGCAGTAGTCCGGCACCTGTAAACAAGAAAAGACATTATTTAAGTGCCATTAAAGACTGCAAGAAAGCCTAACACTTACGTGTTTCCAAACGCCCGCAAGGTCCCGACACCTGCAAATAAGAAAAGAACATTGTTAGAGGTGCTATAATAAGGTCACAGATCATTATACTCACGTACTTCGCACGTGCAACAGCAACGGACGAACAATGCCCGCAACATCTCAAGACCTGAAAACAGAAAACAAGGGACATTATTGAGGTGTCATTGAAATTCCCATACCTACGTACAACCGCACGTGTCACGCTCTCAGTGACCACGCCCTCAGCATCCAGGCACCTGAAAAAGACAATGCAAAGACTTCATTAAAGGTGCCCATCTCTTCAAGACTATAAACTCTTAATACCTACTGGCATCCGCTCGTGCAGTAACGGCGGCATCACCTTTTGGCATCTCAGCACCTGTGCCACTTCTAAGGCCACAAAAGACTTTGAGGACCTCTAGTGACATACCTGGAACCCACGCACCCCTGCATAAGTCGCAGGATGGAGAGCCCAGCATTTATACGCCTAAGGTGAGAGCTCACCAGGACATTGGACTTTCGGAGAGTTGGCGATTAGTGAGGAGGAAGTCCAGCCAAACGGTCATTAACCCTTTTTTCTTCCGCCTGCAGAAACCTTACCCTGCAAGCCAGACGGTCAATAAGAGGAAGCCCAGTCCAGAGAGTCATCTGAGCTCTACGCTTCTCAATTGAAGAGACTATAACAGTTCAGCCGGGACCAGCGCCTCCGTGGGAATCAGGTGAGCGTTACAGTTTAACATGATGATTTTTTCATGAAGATCAAGGGATAGTGTATTCCGCTTTTTGGAATGCACCATGTGAATGTGGGTGAATTCATAGTGGCATGCGCAGGGCAAGAGGCCCTATGAGCTGTTTCTGGTCCAGAACCAGAAGTTTTTATTGTTGTAATTAAAGCACAGTGCTGCAGATGGCTATGTGACCTAGTGGAAAAGTGGTGAGAATATTTGATGGATTTTAATCTCTTGATTGACATCACTGGTGACAACATATCTAGATAAGGCTTAATAAAGGATGAAGTGGTGTTTCTTTAAGAACATCACACATTAAAAAGAGGAAAGAAAGAAATCTTATTGCATGTGGCAATAATGGGGCAGCATTCAATATAATTTCAGGAGCGCTTGGAGAGAGCAAAATGTTTGGTGGACTACAGGCCTTTTTGGCACGAGTCCAGAAAATTGAATTAGGAGAAGATAAAAATAAATAATTAACTTTAAACAGTATAGGAATAAGAAGCTCAGGTTAAAAAATTGACATTATTTGGGTGAAATAAATAAATAAATAAAAATGGAGGAATGGAAAAACGAATGAAGACATGATTGGATGAATAAATGAATGGATATTAAAATATTAAAAGCATAAAATAAGTAAAAAAATCCAAAAAAATAAAAAATAGCACAGAATAAGGTTGCTGGCCATAATTGAAAAACGTAGTGTATTGTGAGTAAAAAAGCTAACTGAAATTATGAAGGGCCACAGGAGTATGTTGGGCCAAGGTCATTTTGATTATAGGGAAAAAACCTCTAGTAGAACTGCACGAAAGAACATACAAGGGTAAGTAAATTAATGTTATTTGAATGTATTTAATGGTGTTTCTTTATATTTTCTAGACAAAGATTGTTGATCTTTCTTGAACACAGGAAGAATGTCTACATGGCCTTAATAGGGGAAGAGATAGTATACTATGACAAAGGTGAGTGCTACTGAATAGAGAGAGAAGAAAAGAAGTGACTACTGGTTTTCACCTCAGTGTGAGAACCCACTGTGGATCCTTATTAAAAGGAAGAGGACCCAGGTGAGTACAGAAAGAAAAAAGGCATTCGGGTATACAGTGTTTCAATTATGTAGCCTTGTTTCCCGAGATAGGTGCAAACAGGTGTGAGCATGGAGTAGCATATAGATGCAAGCATGGCCACCTCATACAATGCAGGACATAGAAGATGTCAAATAAAAGGTGGGTAACCTTTTGTTAGTTTTTGATAGTTGGCGGGATGTCAAAAAGGGTAGATTTGGCAGAAATATAGGAAATGTTTAGAATAGGCAAACAATGAGTGTCTTATGTTAAAATGTGAAGGCATGTAGTAAAGATCAGTGCCAGATTCTAGAAAAACAAGGGTAGGCTAGATTAGTGTAGAAATCCAGCAAAGCTGTTGAGGGACTCAGTAGTAAAGGGAAATTAACCATTCTGGAGAATTCTCCTTAACACCCCACCCCGATTTAAAGTGTACCTTGTGACAAAAGAGGCACTCTTTTTTAAAGTTCTCTGTGATAAAAGAGTCACTCACTAAAAGTGATGAAAAGACAATGAAAGCACAGGCCTTCGAAATAAAAAGGCACTGGAACTTGCTGCAAAGCAGCCCTAAAAGAGAACGAATACAACCAGACAAAGATGATCCATGACGTACAAACCAATATGAGTCGGATGGAAGATATGACGATAGACAATGAATAAAGAAGAAAAAAGAAAATGAACTTGTAAAAATGCAAATGGAGAAGACAATGGGGAACAAGGAAATGTTGTGAAATGGGAATGATGGAAAAGATGTGGAGTATATGCCACGCGTGAACAATGTGTGAAATCGGGCTGGTGGGTTACCTCAAAGAGTGACCCTCTCTCAAATTCTCATAGTAGCTGTAAAATTATCTGAGGCATATAGTTATTTTAAATTTAATTGTGTAATGGAGATAGACTCAAATAAAAGTAAACACAGGTATTCTCTAGGGACACATACATGTTTAGACTAGGAGAATATAATAGGCCTCATTCCAAGTTGGGCGGTAAGGGATACCGGGCACCGGTAAGAAGACCGGTGCCGGTAATCCCTTACCGCTCTACTACGAGGTCCCTAGCGGGTCCCTCCTTTAACGCCTGGTCTGACCTGGCGTTGTGGACGCGACCGTTAAGGGACCAGGGCGCAAATAACGTGCTTGACATACGCCAGCCCGTTATTTGCGCCCTCCCCATTCCCATTGAGCCCTCTCGGGGCTCAAACGTGAATGGGGAATGGCATTTTCAATGGGTACTTACCGGTCCCGCAAAGGTCGGACTACACCGGTAAATCCCCATTGAACTAGACCGGTGCCGGACTCGTTATTGGTGGCAGTCATGGCGCAAATAGCACCATGACTACCACCAACCTCGGAATGAGACCCAATGTGTTAATACTGACATTGTAGAAATGTTTTTAGGATGCCTCCCAGATTGAAATAAATTGTCTCACAGAAAAGGGTAATTAGAATATAGATATGTAGGTACACTGAAAATTGAGGAGGGTGGCCATTGGGAGTAGTGGCATGTATTGAGTAAGTCACTAAATACAATCCAGAGGGAGGGGTGTACAGAGGGTAGATCCCCCCTCAAACTGAATATATAGGAGATAGACCCCTCCCCCAAACCGAATGCAGATAACTTGTCAGGATGATCAATAGTTCAGAGTGTGCAACAATTAGACTTGTAGCGCTATAAAGGGCAAGAAAACACATTTTAAGGGTGACATGTATTTGTGCACTAGACAGTATGTCAAGTAGTACATGCTTATCATAGTAACTGAAAATCTAGATGCAAATCTAAGCAGGTACCACGTTCTGATAAAGAATTGGTTGGTCCACCATTTTGTGATAACCAGCCATAGTCAGGCAATTTCTACTTTTGCTAGTCATGATAATGTCAGTGGATAATGTTTTCATAGATGTTCATGAAGAGTCCACAGGTCTAGAATGAATTAGGGGAAACCTGTCTAGACTAGTTCTGAGTGGCAGTTAAGGTAATCAACTAGGGATTGGAAAAGGGGTTGTCTTCAAGTACCAAGGCCAATCAGGATGTTTTATGTTAATTACTAAATGACCCTACTTTTTTAAAACTGTATTTAAGGGACTGAAATCAGGAGGGAGTTGTGAGTTGCTGCGGATTCTGCTGTATGCTGCCTGCCTTGCTGTACCCTGGAAGGATAAAGATGTCTTTTCACATCCAGCCTTAGTCTTTGCCTGCTTTCATACTTGGTCTCAATAATGCCTTTCCTGTTCCAGGAGTGCCAAAGCCCAGAGTTGGTGTTGGAAACTTCTCTTCAATGGTGATTCAATCTTGTATGACATGTATATCACATTATAGTGATATCGTATCCATATTTGTCGCTGTGTGATGCCCCTTCCTGTTTTGTGAAGGGGTGAAAGGTCCTATTCCTTTGCATTCCATGATGTCACTTCAGGGTGGGCCAAATGCCATCACTTCCTGTGATGTGATCAGAGGTCAAGGGGTGTGTGATGTCACTTCCGCTACCCCTGGCATTTTGGTGAAATGACGTCCCTGGTTACAGTTAGTTGCAAGAGCAATTGAGGCTGCATTAGTCATTATGGGCAAGTGACAGGTAGTTGCAAAAGCAGCGCAGTGGTGCAAACGTTATGATGGGAAAGTTGCTAGTAGTTGTATAAGCAACACAGAGCTGCACACATCATCAGAAGTTATGATTGCAGCACAATGTTTCCTTACCCCAGTTATCATATGCAGGCCCAATAGGCCCAATGCAGGCCCAAAAGTCACCACTTTGTTCATACACTGTATGGTTTTTACGGAAAAATTAGAAGTGTATTAAAGCTTCAGTAACTGGATGATCTTGATCTTCTCCGAACATCCGAGCCATCCAATTTATATCATGCCCCTATTCAGTCGGACGATAAAATGATAAAAGTATTGTTCATGTGGCATTATTTCTCTGAAATGTCCTTAAATCTGCGCTGCAGTCTTCTGAAGTCACTTGTTTCAGTGCACCTGCTACCTCGTCCCGCGCTGTGATTCTATATTCTCCTCCATAGTGTTTGAAGCACAATGGAAATTGGCACCCCCACCTGTAGTGAATGCCCTTTTTCTTGTAGCCATTGGGTCACGGGGTGGCATTCTTTCCATTTAAATAATGTCAATGCCGATGGGTCTTGATATATTCGAACTTGCGTGCACTCAAATTTGATTTGCCCTTTTCCCCTCACTTTCTGGAGTATGTCCATCTTCTGTTTAAAGTAGTGGCATTTCGCTAGAATGGACCATGGACCATTTGGTAGTTCTCCCCCATCCCCCACGATGGACCCTATAAAATGATATTTCAGGCATTGGTGGGTTGTTAATAAGGCAGTTAATGAGTAATTTTTCCTGATGTTCGAGTGAGAGGGGCGGCTCATACTGCTTTTCTTTCAGACTCATAATGAGAAATGTTGATCTCCTCTCGCAATTTTCTAGGTTGTTCACCTTGAGGGTGAGGTCCATTTCTCTTTACTTCAGGACGTGCATATGGGTGTCAAATTTAATTTTCATCAGGTATACCAATTGTTGATTGTTTTCCAGAGTTTTGATTTTATTCTCAATTTTTTCCACTCTGCCCTTTAGTTCTGTAAATGCGGAGCTTATCTCATTCTTCATTGACCATATTTCTCCCAGGAGAAAGGAGTATGTCTGCTTTGGTTGAGGTGTCCTGGTCAGCCCCAGGAATATCCGGGATTTCTTGTGTTTGACTCATTGTGATTTTAAAGGTATGTGTGAAAACTCTGCAAAAGTGCCACCGTGTGGGCATGTGTCACTGCTGTGTCCTATGTAGGGCCTTGTTGTTTTTGGTGGGCAGTTTCCTCCTTGTGGCCCATTTCCCAATGTTCATGGTCATGAAGCAGTGCCTGTGGGATGTGATTCTCGTTGTTGGGTTGGGGACTGATGAGCAGCAAAACGAACGTGCCAGGGTTGTAGCTACATCAGCATCTTACTCAGTGTCATTCTTCGCCAGATGGATCATTATGCACCTCAATCCTTGTTAGTACAAGGTATCAAGTCCCCAAGGGGGCCTTAATATGATGGGATTTGCCACCAGTGTGACAGTTGTATGCCACCAGGATCATTATGAATCAATGTAAAAAAAGAAGAGTAAGGCGTGCACTCCAATTCCTGGCCAATATACCCACCTGAAAAAAGAAAAAGAATACATAGGTTAAATCCCAAAGTGTCCAATTCACTGGGTTAGATCCCAATTGTTGCAAAAATGTTCTCAGGGTTAGATCCCTTATGCTGCATTGGTACTGTTGTTCTCCTCCTTCAAATATTCACAGGGCTGGATCCCTTTCGCTGCATTTGGCTGCTGTTGTCCTCCTCCTAGCGCTTTCGTGTCCCAACACTCTTCAGGGAGGCTGTGTTGCCATTCACTTCAGGTGAATCCAATTAAATTGCTAATGGAGTCTCTAAGATCAGCTTTTTCACAGAATTATACTTATTTGACGTGCCTTGAGTGGGTCCTTTTTCAAGGGTGGGCCAGCCTTTATGTGCTTTAAATATTCCTCAGATCATTGGAATAAACATATAGTGCTGCCTGTAGGTGGCATTTCATGCAAGCCTAAAATTGCCAGCTCCAAGTTGCTTGTGGTTTGAATAAACACATTCAAACCAAAAAACGGATGGATTCGAATCAGATCTATTCAGCTCGAATTTCAGATAGTCTTTAATCAGAAAAAAATAAAAAATGAAATAAAACAAATTGCATACAAAAAGTCACAAAGGAAAGCATGAAATGCAGTAATGATGATAACAATTGGAAACAATTAAGCAATCGAGTATTCTAATCTCGTCAAGTTCCTTCAACAGGGGGCTGTATATTTGGAACTGTGTTGGGTTTCTGTTGAAATGCTTTGAATTCTTTGAAATCATTTATTTAAAACCTTGTTCATTAGATAGGTTATAATCCAATTTGAGGCAGACCACTCTGTTGTAATCCTTTTAAACAAAGACTATATTTCTGTGCTAGTATTCAAAGATCGTCAATACCATCTCCTGCATATTGATTATCCAATCACAGGATTAGCTAATCACAATGTTTATTATAATTCATGTTAAATGAAAGGTTGGCCAGCAGCAGGACCACTGCAATGTTGAGCATAAATATATGACAATGTCCAAGTTATTTAGAGTCCTTTCATATGTGAATCATGTGTCGCTATCCCAGTAGATCAAGGGAGTGTTTCTCTGCCAGGGCCATAAAGGTATCCTGCCCAGAGTCAGTCTATTTATTTTATTTCATGTTATTTCATTGCTTAAAGTGAAGGCCTCACTCGCGAGCAGAGGAGTGCTTCACAATGGTAGGTGCCAACATTATTCTTGGCATTTTATACAGTAGTGCAGTAATGTTGGTGGATGGTGGGCAGAATTTCCATTTGCCCAGCAGTGTGTACTGTACTGCCAAAGGAGTAACAGTGGATTGTTGCTGTAAGAGTTTCACTTTCCAAATAGATGTATGCTTTTAACAATTTTGTTGAATCATATATAGTCCCTCGAAACATTCCTTTTTTCATTTAAATTAATTCATTTAAGTTATTTTTATAGATCAATTTTAATAGTAAAGTGTGGTTAAAGTATATCACACAATGATTAACGAGATCTGAAAATTAAACAAACAATATTCTTAAAAAAACGATAATTTACTAATATATTCCAGTGATACTATTTTATATATTATGGAGGACTTTACCTGCCAAGTAATGCTTCAAACTTGTCTGAACAAAATACAACACTGCATACTTTCATTGCAGTCAGTACAATCTGTGAGCCAATGCACTATTACATATTCGCCCCTCTTCTTTGTCCCATTCCTATTTTATTGAGGCCTCCTGCCTCATGGACAGGAATCCTGGGAAAAGGAAATATAAAAAGGAAAACAAACCCAACCACTGGCGGGGGGAACCCTCACATTCTGTATATTCCTGTCCTCCAGCGAGGGGCTTCGCAATGTGGATACAGGTAAGTGGGAGGGCAGAGGCACCACATTGTGCAGGCCCTGCTCTCCAGTGACGGAGACCTGGTGGCCCGCTGCCCCCTGGTTCAGGTAGGTCCATGCAACAGGAGGGGGGCCTGCCGGATGGTAAGTCGGGCCCCAGGGCCCTCCTGTGTTGACCAGGAGGGTAGTCCCATGGACCACCTTAGGCAGGCCCACTGGGGGGTTGCCCACACTCCCATTGACTTACAGGAATGGCTCCTCATCACAGGGGACAGATGGAAGGGACGAGCTGGCCTTTGTAAAGCTGAATAATCTATTTTCTGTGGTTGTCCCCTGTTGCAGTGTGTAGACCATGTTTGGGCCGCCTGCTCAATGTGGTGATGGAGGGCCACCCCCTTTTCATTTGATACCAAGTGGGGGCCTCTCTAAGGGCCAGGTGGGCTGCTCCTGGTGAACTGGGGCCGCATGGGCCGACATTCAATGCATGAAAACAGTGGTCTGGCCTGAGTACCTGCAGGTGCTTTACATGGCTCATTCTGTTATAAAGGTAAGTGCATACCTGTAGGTGTTTGTGGTGTAATATTCCCTGCTTTGTCTAATTGAGTTGTAGTTTGCAGTATGCAGTGCAGCAGCAGGAGTAGGTCCAGATACCTCTCTAGGAGAAGGGAAATGAGAAGGGGTAGGGGACAATCAAGGAATAGATCCCCCTCTGAAGACATCCATCTCCTCCTCCTAGAATGGAACCTATGGATCTTCCAAGGCCTGGTGCACCTGCTCGGTCCCATCTGTCCATTACACTCTCTGATGTTGAACTAAAGACCCTCATTGTGGAGACTATTATTGCAGCCCTTGACTCTCGAATTCCCCTTCCCTGTCCATGCCAGCTGGTCCCGGACCCTGGTCCTGTGCAGCCATTAGGGACTGTGGGAGGTTCTGATGAGACTAACAACGAACATGAGTGGGACATGTCAGGTAAATTCCTATGGAAGTTGTAGAGGAGGACATGGGTCATCTATTGCCAATGCTGGATCCCAAAGACTCTTAAGCCCACCAGGTATTGGAAAGGTATTGCCAGAGGTCTACAGCCATTTTTCTCAACCCCTCTGCCATTTCTGCAGAGTATTTGATGTATAATTTTCAGGCAGTAGAAGAAGCCTGATAAAACACCCATACCACGAGGATGGTCCAGGCGTTACCCTGTTCAGGTGTTTGGTGAGGAGTTCCCTGACACCTTGACATTTTACTGATACCCTGCTTCACAGGGCATGCTTGATAGCTACTTAGGATGCTTCCCCAGTGGTTCCCACTGGCATGAAAATAGAGAATGCCCTCACATGGGCATATGGAGCTTCCAACTTTTCCCTCAGAGCCAGCACGCACCTAGGCTATACTTCTCGGTCCCTTCTTAAAGAGTTCCACCTTCTGGTTTCACTCCAGCAAGAGGGGGTAGATGTGCACACAGGCTGGAGGTTATTGAAAAAGAGATCATGTTCTGTTCAGATATCTCCTTATTCCTAGCCAGTACCCCCCGATCTTGTCAGAAGTAGCAGCAATGAGGCAGTTCTTGCTGTGATATGGAAGGGAAAGGTCAAAGACAATTTTTCTGCACTTGCCATTCCTTGGTGAGCTCTTATTTGGCCCCCAGTTGGGGGGAGTGTTCAAGGAGAGACAAGTTATTTTCTTCCATGAAACACAGAATTCCTGATTGCCATAAGGAAAATTACAGATGCCAACCCTGGGGGAGCCATCGGCCCTTATGGGGAGCCCAGTGTGGACACTTCCAGGGTAGCTGTACTTTCAAGGCTATTCCAGCTAGGATCAAGTCAGCTCCTGCTCCTCCCTCTTCATCACTGCAGGCCGACCCTCAACTTTGCCACATATCAAGGGGTGGTTATGCGACAGTTGGAATTGTACTCCTTGTGTGCATGAGGGATACTGCACACAGTTCCAGCCCCCCCCAGAGTCAGGGTTGGTGGTGACCCCTTGGCCCAGGAATAATAGATCTCATGAAACATGAAAGTGTACAGCTTTCGCAAGGACGTTCCATTTTGAATGGAGATGCTTCAAGCCATTATTCCCCTGGTGGACCTGGGGGAGTTTCTGACGTCAGGGGACTTCAAAGAGGCGTACTTCTATGTGCCTGCGCTTTGTCACTCAGTTACACACCCAGGGTGTTCACCAAGGTCCTGGCCCCCCCTGGGTCTTCTCCTTAAACAGAGGGGGATTGCATTGCATCCCTACCTGGATGACTGGCTTATTTATTCTCGGTGTCTGGTCCTCTGCCCCCAAGACACAGAGTTGGTCTGCTCCACCCTGACATGCTCCAGGTGGATTCTGAATATCTCTAAGCCTATTTATTACAGTGATGGGGCTAGTCTCCCTGCTCCTGCCAGAGCTTTGCAACTCCAGTATCATCTCTTAGCTCTCCTGGGGTCCAGTGGAGCTCTGACCTTCCAATGGTTAACATTCCAGGAATATCTGGTAGGTATGGTCTTAGTCATCCCATGGTCGCAACACCACCTCAGGCCCCAGATCAACCATGTGCATTCACCTGGAAGCCCTCCTCTCAGGCAGTGGGTTCCAATGACGCCAGCCATGGCCAGCCTGATGGCATGGTGGTTGGTGGAGTACAGTGTGCTGATGGGGATTCACCTGGTCCTGCCTCTACCAGTTGCGCTCCCAGTGGATGCCAGCAGGAAGGGTTGGGGGCCACTTGCAATGATCTATAACTTCAGGGCAGATGGGTACCATGTGATAATTTAGCTGCAAAAATATCGCCATACATAAATATCGCCATATTTTTGTGGCAAAATTGACAATAGACCCTGCAGGCGACACCCCCCGCAACCCCTGCATCACTTTTTAATGTGCGGAGGACACCCCCACAATCCCCGCTCCCACATAATATCCCCAATAAAAATATTGCATATGGCTAACCAAATGGCCATATTTACCGCAATATTTTTGTTGGGGATATTATTACCTGATATCCGCAGATGGCCCCTGTTGGATGAATGCCATTCTCCAAATGGATGAAACTATTGCCCATCTGGGAAGCTATTCAGGCCATGGGCCATCATCTCCAGGGGAAGTCTGTACTGGTTTGGAAGGACAATCAGGTGACAATGTCCTAGGTCAACAGGCAGGGGGGGATGCAGTCCCGGTCCTGGCAGGAAGTGCCCTCTTGGATCATGGATTGGGTGGAGCAGAATTGCCTTTCTTTGAGGGAAACATATCTGCTGGGTGTTCTGAACACCACAGTGTATGTCCTCAGCCACCAGTTTACTTCCTCAGTTGACTACTACCTGTAAGTCCAAACCTTTCAGAGTGTCTGCTCTCACCTGGCTTTTCTACCCGTGGACCTCTTTGCCTCACAAAAAGTTGCCTTCCTCCCCCTGTTTTTCTCCCTGCCCTGGGATCCATAGGCATTAGGGGTGGACACCATGGTAGCACTGTGGCATCGGGCAAGGTTGTGCTCTTTTCCTCCCATCCTTCTTCTTCATAAACTCCTGATATGTTTCCAGAGGGAAGGTACTTGCATCATTATTATTGCCCGTTACTGGCCCAGGAAGGTGTTTGTTCCCTCTCCTCCTTTGGCTGTCTGTGGCCAGGCTTACTCTCACTCTCTATCCACATATTGTGCTGGTCTTCCCTCCTGTTCTTGATCCTCAGGTGTCTGAATATGATGGCCAGGCTCTTGAACTCCTAGGGCTAGAATTATGAGGGTTGTCCACCAACCTTGCAGAAGCTGTTCAGGGGTCCTAATGATCCACCACCCTGCCTGCTTATCCACTCCACTGGAGGTCCTTCTACAACTGGAGTCAACCCTCCCAACTTGACCCTCTTCATTGCGACCCTATCCAGGTCCTGGAGTTCCTATTGGAAGGGTTTGGGTTAGGGTTGACAGTTTCTTCCCTAAGTGCACATCTCAAAGCTATCAAAGCTATCAGAAAGCTGCACAGCCCCTAGGCCCCCATTACACCTGTGGAGGAACTGACAGCCTAACTTCTTAAGGGCTGTGAGATCTCCTGAGCCAGATCAGGTATCCCTTTCAGGTCTCCCTTTCCACCTGGAACCACCCTTTGGTCCTTGCAACCCTTCTAGCTGCTCCATCTAAGCCTCTGGAGTCTATCCCCATTGCCCACCTCTCCTACAAGTGCTTGTTCATGGTGGGAATTACTCTGATCAGGTGCTTGGGGTATTTGGGAGCTTTCCATTCTTCCCTTCCTATGTTTTGTTCCTGAGGGTTTGGTCTTGCGGCCCTGCCTGCTCTTTCTCTACAAGATTCTTGCAGATTTCCATCATCACGAGGCTTGAGCTCCCCTGGCGCTCCCTCCGCTCATCCACTAGATATTGGGAGGGTGTACCTTGACTGGACATCTGATTATTGGCAAGGCAATGCACTCATCTTTTTGAGGCTATTGGTCCTGGCCACACAGGGAAAAAGCCCTCTACTGCTACCTTGAGGAGAAGGTTCCAGTGATCCATTGATTTAGCTTACCAAGGTTTAGATGCCTCCCCCTCTGGCAGAGTGTTGGGGCACTCCATAGGGCTTTGGCAGCTTCCTGGCAGCTGCTAAGGGGTTTCCCATTGATGAGATTTATAGAGCAACCACCTGGCCTTATACTGACATTTTCATCACACATTACAAGTCGTACGTGGGTTCCCCCAAACCTTCCTTTAGCTCAGCTGTGCTGCCTGGATTGAGTTCACTGCTAAATACACTATTTTGAACATCTAATGTCTGGTGTTGTGCTTTCAATATCTGCTATAATTGCTTCTGTGCTCTCAATAAGTGAGGACTGAGAAGAGGAAGAGGGACACAGAGATGTCTTGATTACTTACCGGTAATCCCATTACAATGAGACCTACACTTTGGTGGATATGTTTAAAAATACTGCTGGGTTTGACTGAATGTGCAGCTGGCCAGCAACCAGTGATTGGGTGTGTTTTCCTTTAGTCCAATCCATTTCACGGGATTCCTGTGCCTGAGGCAGCAGGCCGCAATACGTTAGGACTGTGACATGGAAAAGCAGTACTCAGTTTAATGGGATTGCTGGTAATCAAGGAATAACCGGTGTGATAACTTGCTGAGGTTTCTGAGAGCACTGGTTTTCAAGCAAGGTGCTCCAAGACCCTTTTAAACACTGTTTAGCAAAGCGGAGACAGAATTGAATGAAAAACGTAACTCAGTCACTACCAAAGAAAGGTTGCTTTCATGGTGACATCCACCTTTGTCTGGCAGGCATCTCAACATATCAATGAAAATAGATAACATGCAGGGGTAGCAAGTATCAAATATATCCATATCCTTTGATGTGTTTATACCTATTGCCAGTAATCATTCTCAAAAATAAAAATAAGAATGCTTACGTAAACGAGCTACATAAAGCATTTTAGCGATGTGCCAAACCTAAGTTCTAAAATATGGCATCTATCACTCAGTTCAAGAACTTGAATGTTAATAGCAAAAAGCAAGATAATAAAGTTGTGTTCATGGACAAATGGCATGTGTAGGCATTATAAATAAATGAACCATGACCGATTCTAAAGAATGAAAATATCAAGAAAATGTATTCAGACTAATACTGTCTGCCAAGATTTGTGGTTGTGATTTTAAAATGGAAATTAATATACTAGCGAAATGTTTCACTAAATTAATGAATGATGTGCTACTGATATGTATTTACTGGCAAGGAGGGCATTTACTTTTTTATTTTTTTATTGCAATTGGTTTAATCAAACCTTTACAATTTAGAATAAATATAAAACCACAGATTCTATTCCAATAAACAGAATAAAAAAAGAAAAGACAAACCCCCAAGCAAAAAAAACACAATTCTTACTACATTCTCAAAACGTTAAATCAGCAACAGAAAGTATTTCTAAATATGTGTGAGAAATAAGAATAGTAACAGTCAGATAATAAAATCCACAATTAACCTAAAACCTTAAAATGAAGCGACCATACAATCAGTTCATTATTGAACACTTCATTGCACTTCATACATAAATCAAACAATTCTTCACAGCTAACATACTCTTCAGAAATGATAAAATATCGGGTAGAAAGATCAAGGTATGATGATTAGTCAAAATAGGCCACCTATATAGGCCAAGGCCATTTTCATACACTACCCCATCTTAATACTCTTTAAGTATGAGCTTTTAGAGCAGTTACTAGTAGAAAGGATGCAAATGTTGAGTGAACCTTTGGGTGGTAGTCCTCATATTTTTGAGATCTTCGCTACATCTCCTAAAACGATTTCTTCATATGTTAAATTGATGCTTCTGCAGGATTGTATGAGGAATTCCTGGGACCAGTTGCGAATGAAGTGGGTGTGTGAATTGGGAACTGACCTTTCTGAGAATTTGTGGGATAATAGCTGGAGGGCTTCAGTGAAGGCCAAGGTTGATTTGAATCTGAGGTATATTCACCAACGTCTTTTGGGTCGTATTTATTGAACGCTGGTGAGGATGAAAGGGAGAGGTTTGACTGATGTGGACTTATGCTGGGGGTGTGGAAGTTTGAGAGGGACTTATCTACATATGCTCTGGGAGTGTAGTAGAGTGGTAGACTTTTGGAGAGAGGTTTTAGATTGTATTGATATGGTAACTGGTATGTTCTTGCCTCGTACCTTTCTATCAGTGATTTTCCTTTCAACTGATGGTCGGAATGTGGAATTGTGGGACTATTCAGATTGGATTGATAGGGCATTGTTGATGGCCATAAAACAAATAATGAAGGTCTGGAAGTCTAGGAAGAAGCTGCGTTGCGAGAATTGGGTGTCGGATATGCGGACACTCTCTTGGTATGAGAACACTCAGGCAATTCGACATCATAGGGAAATTGAATATGAGGAAAGGTGGGGGTCATTTCGTGATCTATTTGGATAAGGTGTAGGCTATGGTTTTTCTGATAATGGATTTTGAGATGGGGTGGGTAGGGGTGTTTGTTTTATGCTGTTGTTTGTTTTGTGGTTTTGTTTTGTGTTGTTCTGTCTTGTTATGGGGTAGGAGGGTGTGAATGATTTTCAATTTTTTTTTTCTCTGAGATGCTGTTAACTTAGTGTGTCATTTACATTATAATGAACTGCTGTATATGCTGTGTTCTTTCACTTATTCTCACTCTGATATTTCTGATGTTACTTGGTTGTGTTGTTTCATATATATTTATTAAATAAAATTGGTAAAAAAAAAGAATAAAAAAACATACTCTTTAAAAAGCCTGAGAGTGCCAGCTCTTCACCTACATTTGAATACTGAAGCAACGTATCCATATTGAGTCGATGATGTAGCAATCCCAGTAGACCTTCAATCTGTCTAAGAATACATTCCTTACATCATTCAAGGCCTTGCATTCTTCTTTCACCTCACAAAACCTTCTGACTAGGACATCATTTGTCAACAGGATATTTCATCTTAGCCTCAGCAAGATCCCACGATAATATCGATTAGGGAACAAGAGTACAATTTTAGAGAGGGATCCTTGTTTCTTGTGTTCGTGTGTGAAATGGCTCATTGAGCTATATGCGTGAAAATGTTCGGTCATTTGGATCCAATTGTGGTCCAACAACCATTTTTTGGTTAACATAGGGTTGTCAATTAGGGTTAACAGATATAAATCAATGGTTAGAAGTATATTTTCACAGTTTTGTTTGAATTGTAGGAGGAATGTACTGCACTCTATGTTAGACTCTAGCATCTCATATAAGGTATTCGGCATAGCAGCCACAATTTTTGCATAGAGTGTTAACATCCTCCATTGTTTTCGGGCCCAAAGTGATATATAGCCAAATTCGAACCTAAGGGCTGCTAATGTGACAGCCCTAGGAATACAGAGGATCCTTCTCCAAATGCCGCCCTCTATCTTATTGAACTTCTTTTCCACTGCACAGGGTGCCAGGTCTAAGCCATATGTTAATTTGGCAACAATCTTACCCTCAAAGAATATCAGTGCTGGTTTTAGCGAGAACCTACCAAATTTTCGGTCAATTTTCCCAATCTGAGATTCCAAGAGATTCGTTTTATGCGATAAGATATCCCAAAGGGTTTCAATTCCCTTACGTGACCCAAAATGGAAACCCAGATACGTCAGACTGGTAGAGGTGCACACCGAAGTTCCTTTTTTTTAATTTATTTTTTTTATTACACATCACTTGGTTTAAATATAAACCTTAGATGCAAAGTACAGAAAAAGAAAAACACACAGTAAAAACACAGAAACAGAAAAAAGACCCCTCTTTCCAAAGGCCCGGGATCATGAGTTATGTTCAATCATAATGAACAATTGTCTTTTCCATCCAGAGTTCCGAAGCTTTCCCTCACAAACTGTAACATGGCAAATGTCACGGAGAGCCTCCCTCCCCATCTCAAAGTAGCCCACCAGTCTTCCAACGTTTTTATGTTTGATTCCCCAAGGGATCTTCCCAGGTACCTGTGTCTTTTACCACTTAGCTCACACACTAGTACTAAGTGCTTCAAAGTTTCAGTACTGTTTCCACAAATCCGGCAGTTTAAATTCCTCTCTTCCCGGGCCTTTATTCTCCTCGCTATAACCTATCTTGTGGGAAAGAGGTTTAAATGGAGTCTTAGAAAATGTTGCCTCTCGAACTGTGGAGGAAACCTCTCAAGGTAGGGCAGAACTGTTCCTCTTCTGTAGTGTTCGTTGGCTCTTCTAGGAACAATTTATAGGCTTTCACCTTTTGATTTGTCAAAATCCAATCTAAGTCCAATAGTTTTAAATTTATCACAGTCAGATTTTCTATTAATGTTTTTTCTGAGTGAGCAATATTGGACAAAATGGAAGAGCACAATTCTTGCCAGATGATGAGGGTTTTAATCTGTTTCCCTTCAATGGCCTCCTTAATGATTGAAAATCCACTAACACCTGGTGGTTGGAGGTATTTCCTAAAGAGGGATACTGATTTCCATTCCATTTGAGTGTAAAGTGATGTTAGGCCCAGTTCTCTCCGTACCCGTTCTATTGGCAGCGAGTTAGGGAGGGACAAGCCCCTCTTCCAAAAGCGACCTTCCAACCAAGACCAAATTGTTGGACTAATAAAGAGATTGGCATCTGCAGCATATGTGAGAATCGGAGAGACTTTCATCCTGTAAAAGTCCAGAAGTGGTGCCATAGAAAGCTTACAGTAACGCTTTTTGATCAGCAGAGCTTATGACGCTAGATTTTTAGCTTTACTCTACAAGTGGTTGATTCCGGGAGCGTCATTCATACTGTCATTTAGGGTTATCCCTAGGTATACCATTGATGTAACAACTGGTATTTGTTCCCCATGTAATAGCCAGCTGATTTTTTTCCGCTTTCTTGCCGTACCACAGTCCCCTACGATCAAAATGTAGGATTTTTTTGCATTGATCTTTAGGGCATTAGTTTAAATGTATAGGGACAGGTCCACCAACTGTCTCTGCAGCCCGATTTCCGTTTGATCTAAATGGAGCAAGTCGTCTGCAAACAGTAAGCGGCCCACTGGATGGCCCGCGATTTTTGGCGGGAAACATCTTATTTTCACAAAAGCCTCTGCCATGTCTGATATAAAGAGACAGAAGACCGCTGCTTCAGCCCATTTTCTGAAGAAATTTAATTCGACAATGTGCCCATTCTGTCCAGTTTGATTTTTAATGTGGTACCTCTATGCAAGGCTTCCATGGGTTCCCTCAGAGCCTGGGGCACCCCCACTTCTTTAATTTGGCCCACAGAAGTTTCCGGTCCACAGAATCGAAAGCCTGTTCCAGGTCTATTGAGGCAATGTAAATTGCCCTTATCTGTTTCTGTTTGACCATACACTTGAGCACATTGATGATGAAGACATTTAAAGCGGTACCTATCCCCCTTCGGAACAATGCCTGCCACTGGTCCTGATGCTGAGACATCAGACTCCATTCTTTCAGGTGCTTCAAGATGATTGCTGCAAATATTTTGCCCATCACATCAAGAAGGGCGATAGGCCTATAATTACGAGGATTAGACCTATCACCCCTCTTGAAAATGGGCACCACTATAGACTTAGTCCAGGATGTTGGAATCTTTTAGACCCTTTTGACAGTCTCAAATAGTTTGAACATAAACTTTTCCCATCTGACAGGATCTTTTTTCAAGATTTCATTGGTCAGGCCGTCCATCCCTGCCGCCCTCGAGGCATTCAAATTTTTTATAAGGTCAATTATCTCCTGCCTATCGAATTTAAAGTTGTATAGACTTTTAAAGTGTGCCTCCCACACCTGTGAAGAC
This sequence comes from Ambystoma mexicanum, assembly GCF_040938575.1. Taxonomy (NCBI): domain Eukaryota; kingdom Metazoa; phylum Chordata; class Amphibia; order Caudata; family Ambystomatidae; genus Ambystoma; species Ambystoma mexicanum. The sequence goes on from NC_090924.1 coordinate 1,049,042,410, forward strand.
ACTGAATTTGTTATTTTCGAGTCCTCCAGGGTATTTAGGTTGTTTATTAACTTCCACGCACCCGCTGTGTTTTTCTTGATAGCAAGCTTCAGCATTCTTTCACCATCTTGCTGGATAACTTGCTGGATATCTTGGGGTTTGTGCTGATGTAACTAGTTTTTATAGGTATTTTTGGCCTTTTTTAATGGGGTTAAATATTGGGGCGTTTTGTGTTTTTTCACTAGATTCCCCAACCTGTTTACCACTCTCTTTTTTTCGGCGATTTTCTCATCAAAAATGTGCTTTGATGTAAAAGTAGGCCTCTTTAAGCTCAGGTTCTTTTCTCTAAAGGCCAGTAAAAACTCTGGGTATATCAATATTCCTCCTCTTGAGCATGGTGAATCTGAGCTTAAGGCCGTCAAAGAAGATGTTATTGATGGCAAATCTCTTCTGTTGATACATAAACAGTTCCCTCCCGGGGTCACCTCATAATGCTGGCCTTGTTGATGGTAACCCGTTGGTGGATTTGCGGTGGCCCATTCTAGGCATTCAAGCTCAAGGAGATTGTGGTCACTCAGCTTCGTATGTGTCACTTGTGGGGAGGTAAATTTAGATAACAGATCATCTATCAAGATATAGTCAATTGTGCTTGATTGTCCCCCCGTTTGCATCACCCTGCAAGTAACCATTTGACATGTAGTTGTCTCTCTCTAGTAACTCCTTTTCGAAGTCGAGTCCCCTTTTGACATTCTCTGAAGCTCCAACTGATATGACTTCTATTTTGGATCCTTCTTTGTGGAAGCATTCCATATTTAAGTCTCCACAGAGTAGCACAGCCAAGTTTGACCAGGTTGTCCTAGCATTGTCAATTGCCCTAAGTAGAGTGTTTTTGGTGCTTAGCTTGCACCCCAGTAAACATTGCAAATTAGCAACATCTGTTGCACCAATTCCCTTTGGGGTGTGATCGTGGTTACTATTGTAAGTTGGATCCAGGGGTTTGTGTTTATGGAAGTAATTACTGTTAAGCCGCTTGAACGTTTGATGGCTGTTAAAAGACCTATCATAGGATGGCCTTTAGCCCCCTTTATTGCAGGGTTGGTATAGACTTCAAAGCCATCCAGGACAGGCGTTTCCCTTAAACAAGTCTCCTGGAGACAAATGAGATCATACTTGGTCAGATTTATCTTTCTGTTACCAAATAAGTGCACAAAACCCCTTGTATTCCAACTTGCGATGAGCCTGCCCCTGGTAGAGTCCAAATGACTCTTATGCTGGCATTATGATCTATCTGCCAGTGTTCCCGCTAGCCAACTCCAGTCCTCAGAGCGGCCAACCTCCAGATGTTCACTTTTCTTCAGGGTGACCATTCTTCTCCCTTTATGAATGCCAATTTTGAGATCTTCTTTATCCTCTTAACTACATCCTCGGGTATTGAGGACGTCAAGCGCATTTGAGAAAACCCCCTTTCACCTTTTCCCTGTTCCCAACAAGGGGTTTCACTCATATTCTTAACTTGGTTTTCCGTGTCCTTTAAAATAAACCCATGTGCATTCAATTTTGTCCCTTCTTTCATGAGGAGGTTCTTAATAATCCAAGATACTAGATGGAGAATCACACTGTCAGTGTTTGTTTTGCTAGGGAATTCTATTAAGTCAATATCCCTAGAACTGAGTTGGTCCAAAGTTGGAACACATCGCAGTAACCTCATTACATGTGTTCTATTCATCACAAGGCTGTCTGTAAATCCTAGAGTAGGGATAATTTGAACTCCTCAATTAGTGGGACGTTGTTGTGTTTACATGGGATTACTTGTTTGTTTCCTAAAATGGCTCCTGCCGCTGTACCGTTTACTGCCCATGAGACTGTTCTTCTTGGGGCCCCTATGAGTGCACCCCTTGATGTCCTGTCTGTACAATTTATCTCAGCCTCTACTGTTTTCCTCTGTTCTGTAGCAATTCTTCTTTGTTCCATTGTCGTGAAGACTTGTTTTAAATTTGTCGGAGACTTTTGTGAAGAGTTTTGCTCATCCGATTCTGATGATTCATCAGAAGTTTCCATATTTTGGTGTGCCCTCGACCTCCATTTAGATCCTTTAATGTCTATTTGCCTAGTTAAAACAGTGCCCGGAAGTGCCCTAGACCTGATGAATCAGTCTCCGCATTTGGGTCGGGTACACTATTTACTACCTTTCCAGTGCCAAGAGGTATGATAGGGGCCCTGGGAGCTGGTCCACTTGACTCCTCATGATAATGTTTGTTTCCCTCCTTCCACCTTGAGTCTGTGTCTTCCGAGTAAATAGACAAATTCATCAAATAATTTTCTGTGTCGTTCTAGGACACCTCACTCTCCAATTCTTCATCACTAAGTATTTCTGAGTCCATCCCGGTAATAGTTGACAAACCCCTCTGGTTCGAAGTTTGCCATTCAACATCATCCCGGTTTCTTGGTCTTTATGTATTTCTTGGTAAGCCAAGATTGCTTTCTTTGCACTTCCGGCTCGCAGACTTATTATTCAATGTTTGTATTGGTTTGCCTTCTGAGTTGTTATTATCCACAAGAGATGTGTGTTTATTTGAGTAAGTGCGTGACCCCTTTTTATTAAGCACCAGCTCTGCACTTTGGATCACCATGGCGCCTTTTTTGGGATCCCTGAACATTTCATATGTTTTAATTTTCGAATTGATGGGATCAGACTCCATTTCTCTTGAGGTTTCCAGCTGTTTCCTGACAGACAAAGGGATTCTACCTCCTTTTACTTTATTAATGTCCGAAACGACTCTCACCAGAGATGTTGTAGCATATTTTGTTCTAGCTACTATGTGCTGTTCTCCTATGTGAGCAATGAGGGGAGATACATCCGGTCTAGTAAATGGAGCAAGATCCTCAGTTCGTGACAGATAAATGTGGGCTCCTACTGACAGTGATTAATTTCATAAACAGATCAACAGATCAATTAATTTCATAAACGGTGACATTGTAATAGCAAATGCTGAGACCATTCTTGCATCAATTTCCAGGTTCCCCAAGGATTTTTCTTTGACCTGTGCCGCTGCTAAGTCCATTAAATGATCTTCGTCATACAAGAGCACTGACTCAGGGTGTTGCTTACTGGAAAAAGGGGCCTGTTTTTGAGTTTTGGCTGTTTCTGGCCTTCTAAAAATCCCCCCATTTCTGTGTGATTGGAATTTTTGGTGAGGGAACTTCCCCACACTATTTGCTAGTGAATTGGGACCCACTCTCACACCCTTCAATGGGGGCCCACACGTAGATGTAGCTGAGTAGGCAACGGTGGTGCCTTTTTCTTGGGCAACCACTTGTGTGTTCTTCAAGCTCGTACTATAACAAAAGCTATCTGAATGACAACCTAAGGTGGATGTAAGGCCCAATGGCTTCCAACCTTTGTCGGTTGCATAGGAAATTGATCTTGTCTCTTTATGGTGCGGGGCCAGCCAAATATGAATGGGTCAGTTTGAAGCAGATCATCTCCTTGGCTGGCTCTTTCCGACCCTTCTTGTGGTGACATCGATCGTGGCAGTGACCCGTCTTCTTTCACAATTTGCTGATCATTAGAAGTAGCAGGAGAAGTAGTCTGTTTAGACAGAGGCGAGTTCTGACTGCTCCCACCATTGTCTCCGGGCAACTGGTCGTCCTCCAAGGCCGTGTCTATAGATTGAATTTTATGAACCTCTTTCAACCCCATTTTTAACGTTTGTAAATCGAAGGCTTCTGGGGGGCATTGTAACAGGTTTTCGTGCAATGAAGTTTCTTTACATATTTCAATCTCTGGATATAGTGCACACGTAAACGCCATTTCCTAAGGTTTTCGCAAAACACTCCCTTTTACCCTTTTGGTCTTGAGTCAGCGAGACCCAGGCCCCTCCGAGTACTTGCTCCACTCGCTTGGACTTAGCCTTTCTGTGCTTGGTGGCTAGCTAATATTTTAGTGATAGCAACAAAGAGTAGAAAGTCAGTTTTTTCTTTACCTTAGGTGGATCCTCTGCCGCAGACTTTCGCCTTCTCTCGGGTCCCACTAGGAGCGTGGGGGACTTGTACCCAACTCAGTTGAGCTTAGACCCTCCTGGCCCACGACTGCACTCTGACTTGCGCACTGCCGCTGCCTATGAAGTCCCACTTCCTTTCCGGTTACACAGTTCACTTTTTCCACCATCTCCTAGCTGCACATTGACGGCTTTGAGAAACGGACACGCCCAACACCCAGCAAAGCAGCAAACAGTGAAACAGTCTTTACAGAAGACACTCGCCCTTAACTGACTCTGCCTTTACGCCGCAAAGTCGACAGCCTTTTCCTTTTATGCTCCGCTTCCTCGGGGCAGAGCCTCACGATCCGAAATACTTAAGGGGACAGTGCCACAATAGTGCTCTGTCCTGTCCAGTTGCGTTTCATAAATGAGGATGCAGCTCAGCACACACAGGCTCCTTAGAGGGAGCGGTTTGGGTCAGGATGCAGGTCAAGATGTAGATATGCTGCATTCAGTCAGCACACACTGTGAAGCAGCACAGTGAACCAGTCTTTACAGAAGACACTCACCCTTAACTGACTCGGGCTTTACCCAGATACGTCAGACTGGTAGAGGTGCACACCGAAGTTCCTTTAATGTGCCACGAGGGGGACAAGGTCTTGCGTGTCCCTTTAGTGAATGAAAGAATTTTTGTTTTATTTGGGTTAGTAATAAGATAATTTTCTTTGGCATATTTGGCAAACGTGTCTAAGACGCGCTGGAGGCCCACTCTTGTGCAGTGAAACAATAAAAAATCATCAGCATATGCCAACCAAATGATCCTATTATTAGAGTGAATTTAACCAGTGAACTGCGCCAAGTTACAGACAATACATCAAAACAGTTGTAATGTATTTTTAATTCCATTCTACAGCCTGACATGTGTTTCGAGCAAAGCTCTTCCTCTGAGGCCACGAGTGCTTGTCCAATTGGATATTCAATAAATTGCTTAAATTGCGAAGAAAATTACAGTACTGAGTTCCAATTGCAATTGCAAGTAAATAATTATGTGTAACAGCCTTCCGGCATCTAACTGATTCTAGGGAGAGCCCTTGCTGACTAAGCCGCACCTGGATTCCACAGTTCTTATACACACCTTCAATAAGTTTCAAGAGTCCCAGAGGTAAACCCCAGCCAGCCAATTTGCACCATAATTTATTACAATTAACGCAGTCAAATGCGGCTGAGAGGTCCACTGAGGCAATACATGTCTAGCCCTTCTCCTTCTTCCATGCACCCTCCTGTAAACATTTAAGGGTGAGACCATTGATGTCAGTTGAATGGGCCCTTCGGAACCCCGTCTGGAAAATGCTCAGCAGATGGTATTGCTTTTCCAAATCTAGTAAGTGCGTTAATAGAAAGGCTGAGAAGATTTTACAGTCCGCATCTACCAAAGAGATAGGTCGATAGTTATTTGGGTCTGACCTACTCCTGCACTTAAACATTGGTATTACATGCACATTGCTCCATGATAGGGGGATACTTCTTGTCTTGACAATGTCTTTAAGCTCGTAGAGCAAAATATTTGGCCAAAGATTAGGGTAGGACTTAAAGCTGTTATTTGTTAGGCCATTGGGCCCGCCACACATGATGGACATTAATCAAATGTTAAGATAATGATTGAAAACAAATATAATACTGATCTATATTTATAAAAGTGAAAATGTGTGGGTTTGTTTGTGGCATGGCAAAGCTCTGTTGATTATACAATTCCACACCATTTCACCAATCTGCACCACATTTTGCATAGTTGACTGTTAGGACCATCCGGACAATACTGGCTACATGGCATTTGGACATGCCACCCTGTTCCTCAGATTTCAGAAAAAGTTAACATGTGTTTGTGGGTTTGTGGCTTGATCAAAGAGTTGTTCCTTATACAATTCCACACTGTTTCACCATTCTGCACCAATTGTTGCATAGTTATCTGTTAGGACGCTCCGGACAATACTGGCTACATAACATTTGGACAGCCCATTCCCACTCCCAGGTTTTCATCAACACTCAAAATTTGTTTGTGGATTTGTAGCTTGGCGAAGCTTTGTTCTGTATACATTACACCAATCTGCACCAAAGTTTGCATACTTACATTACTGACTACATAACATTATGACACACAACCTCATTCCCCGGACTTCACCAGCTTTGCACATCAGACAGCTGCCTGAAATTGGCAAAACATTAATGTGGTCGTGGAAGGACCAGTCCTCAACCCTTCAATGGATGGTTTCTGGGACATGTTCACCGCTATGCACCGCAATGATCTGCACCACACCAGGTTGAGGCAACAGGTGGGGAGGAAGCACAGTAGGTCCCAATATGCAGCAGCATACCAACTCTTGGCTCCCCCAAACGTCTGCTGTGGGGTGTGTCAGTCAGACACACACGCCCATTCTCTGTGAGTTTACTTCAGAATGCAAAACAAATCAAGCGATAAGCGAATCAGAACAGTGACCTACAGGATCATTGTATTTCAACAATTGATGAGAGTGTTGTTGTGTCTGTCCTCAGAAACGTTCAGAGAACGGGTACATTTTGCTAGTATCCTCTGTATCTACCTCTATCTTTTCTTCTATCTTCTCTTTCTGCAAAATCTTCTATAATTCTGCCAGGCAGCCAATATTTGTCTGTCAATACTCTCTTAATTATCCTCCAACCTCAATGGGTTTGATGTGCAATCCTGACAAATGTATTCCTCAGTCATCTAGGTGAAATTAGAGTGGTTTCCCTTGCTAGCCCTACATCACATATTGATGAATCATCTTTGACTTTCAAAATAATGTGTTAACCACTGCCCTATCCGTAGCAGACCTATCTCTGTAATTCCCTAATTATCCATCATTCTGGATCATTTTTATCCAATGTTTTTGATCCACTAGAAAACACATAGTTTAATTTACATTAGGTGTCCCTGCTTCCACATTTTCTTTGCTCTCTACGCTCCCATGTTTGTTTAGTCACTAGAAAGAAATATCTACCATAGGTTTGTGTTTGTCTTTCAAACCTCTGACGGAAATTGTATACATGCACTCCAGCTGACCATTTTGCAATTCTCATTGTTGCCATCCCAGAGCCCCTTGTGGTCAATGTGTGCTCTAGAGGTTCATGACGGCTCGGTGTGCAACAAATATGTGTCCATATACCTTGATGCCCAGCAACCAGTTTTCTTCAACTTTATTACTCACTTGGATAAACGCTGCTCCTAAGCCATGTTCACACCCATCAAGAGGAAGCAGAGTTTTAACTTTCAATTTCTTTATGTAATTACATTTTTCTTTCAACTCAGCATCCCAATCATCGAATGTTTGTTGGTATACATTTTAAAAAGAAGGGCATCATTACAGTTGGTTTTTTAGTTGACTTTGCATCCACTTTGATGTCCATGCTTTTTAATGACATCCATAATAGCGCTGATTTGTCAGGATAAACCATAGGTTATCCAAGTAGAGCATAGTTTTGAAGATGTGATGTCCAACCCTCAGGCCCATGTATTGCACGTTAGCAGTGAGACTCAATACTATTTTGTGTTATAAGAGAGTATACATGAAAAGTGATAGGGCTCAGCCCTTTTAGGCACTGTCATCCGACAATGAGACATTCACACTGATTTTTGCTTTGAGCTTTGGTATAGTGGTCATGATAATTGATGGCTGCTCTTTCTTGTTGCTTTTTGTATTATGCCTTGCTCCTTCATTTCCATATATGCCATTGGTAAAGGAGGGTTGTTCTATGTCTGCTATGTTCACTGTGTTGTTTGAAGTCATTTATCCCAGATTTCCATAACCAGTTTCTTTTTTAATCAATGTCGACTGATGAGATCGGGTGATTAGTTAGAGCAGTGTACACATTCCAATAAAGAAAGGCTTCTGGGAGAAGGTAGTCACTAAAATCGAGCTGACAACTGGAATGAAACACTCCCCATATCAGGCCACTCATCACTGTGATGGTGTGTTGCTTGTGAGCCTGGACATGCAGGCACATGAGTCTGTGAAAACAGGCCTGCAACAGCAGCAACATGTTGCAGTATGCAACTGAATTTGGAACTCTGGGCCTCATTTAACTTTAAACTTACTTTTACAATCGTATGAATCTCTAAACGTTAAACTCTTTACTCCAAACCATACACTATACTAAATTAAAATATGCATTACCATACTGCAATATGGTATAAAATAAACTTTATTTATAATACATTTCATAATATTTCCTTTTCTCAGATGGAAACCAACAGCAGTCACAGCTTGGATCTTCCAGAAGCTCTGTGAAGTCATTGCAGTAGATACATTTTTCTCAATCTTGCAATTGTACCCAAAGAGACTGCAGCCTGCTGTGACCTTGGAGTAAGAGAAGACAACTTGGCACCTGCTTGACTGTTCTGACCACCTATCTGTGCCTTTCAACATCCTGCACAATATCCCAGTCAAGCACTCCCTGCAGATATCTATCAGATAAGCCTTCAGGTCCTTCAAGAACTTCAACGTGGTAGCACTGATGGACAACCTTGCCAACCTCCACCATACATGGACCGAATAGCCACAACCGAACTACAACTCTCTACTGGAAGCACTCAATGCCACCCTCACAGCCTCCATCTACGGGTATGTGCCTCTGAAATAACGCACCTGCAAACTGAAACCATCAGCACCCTGGTACATGCAAGAACTCAACCTCAGCAATAGAGTCATCAGGAAACAAGAGACAACGTGGTGCCGCTCCAGGACCGTATCTAACCTGGTCCTCCTCAAGGAACCCCGAACAACCCGCCGACAACTAATCAATACAGCCAAGGCCTCTTACTATCAGAATACCATAGCAGAAGCCAATAGCAAAAGCGGAGACATCTTCAAAGTGGTCAAGCACTGCATCAACCCACAGTCCGACCGTGTCATACCTCACTCCACTGAAAAATCCACCACCATCAACACCTACTTCATTGACAAAATCAGCAAGATTTGCCAGCACATAGACACCATCACTGCATCCACTGACCTACCTCATGTCCCTCTTCATGAAATCTTTACACCCTAGAAAACATTCAAGACACTCTCGACAGAGGACCTGGTAGAAACCCTCGCCGCCATCAAAGCCACATTGTATACTGATTGCATCCTTCCAGTCTCCATCCTCAAGACCCTCCCCATAGAAGCTTTTCTTCCCTACCTGGATATCATCAAAAGCTTCCTAATTCCAGGCACCATCCTATAAACTCTAAAAACAGGACAAATCCTCCCTTTACTAAAGAGACACACTCTGGATCCTGACAACCTAGGTAACTATCGCCCCATTACCTATTGTAAGATCATCAAGAAAGCCATAGATGCACAACTGCAGCAAGACATCGACACCACCAATCTCCTCCAAACCTACCAATCCGGGTTCAGGGCCAAATGCAGCATAGAGAGAGCAACTATACAGGTTGTTGACGACGACCTCAACATCCTTCATGACAGCCACACCTGCCTCCTGGTTCTACTCAACCTCTCTGCTGCTTTCAACACAGAAGACCACCAGGCACTTACAGTCACTCTATAGTGGAGATCAGCAAGCTTGTCCTATGCTGGTTCAAGATCTACCTCCCAAACAGCCAGCAGTTTGTTCAGATGGACTCCTATAGATCGCCAATGCCACACATCACCTGTGGGTTCCAGCTGTGTTCCATCCTCTGCCCAATGATCTTCCATCTACACATGGAGCTGCTGGGAGCCCACCGGGCCACATACAACATCCAAATCCACCAACATGCTGATGACACACAGCTATACCTCAAGATGGACACCATCAAGGACATCCCTCGGCTCAAAATCTGCTTCTCGCTGGTCCAGACGTGGATGTCCAGTGCATACTTCATTTATTTATTTATTGAGCATTTTTTAGGCACCTATACAACAAAATTGTGTTTCCAGGCACAACAAGCAAAATGGGGAGGGAAGAAGGGGAGTAGATAATGTGTCAAAAACAGTAAATATACAATTGTGGTCCTACTAGGCCTTGTGACATTCAGACGTGCAAGTGCAGTGAAGATAAGTGCAGGAGAGAGGGATGGGTGGGGGGAGGGAGCAAGGGATGGACAAGTGCTGTTGGGGCCTGGGAGTAAAGTGCCAAGGGGAGCCAAGGGAGAGCCTCAGGCTAAGTGCTAGGATGAATGAATCCCAGGGTGGAAGGCACAGCTGCCTGATAGAGGGCCTACAGGGGCAGCGCTGAGGCGGTGGAGGGTGCTGGTGTCGACTGGGTTGGGAGCCTGGTATCATATGAAATTCATGAGGACCAGGCGATGAGTATCAGCGGCAGTGGGGTGATTATCAAAGAAGAGTGAGACGGAAAGAGGTAGAAAAAGATGAATTTTGAGAGGTTTCAGGAATTTATGGAGATCCTGTTGAAGTCTGAGAGGGGCAGGGAGGCTGTTCCAAAGGGAAGCACCAGCTGAAGAAAGAGACCTGCCTCCCGCTCTCTAACTGGAGAAGCATTTCACAAGCAGAGAGTTGGAGTTAGAGGAGTGAAGGGCTCTAACAGGGATGTATTTAGGGAGGGAAAGTTGGAGACAGCGAGGTCCCAGGCCGCAGAAAGCCTGGTGTATGATGCAGAGAGTCTTGAGGCTCAACCTCTCCAAGACCGAATTCCTACTCCTCACCAAAAACACTGAACACCCAGACATACAGACCTGGCTTTCAACCATGAACTCTGAGGGCTTCACACCAGAGCTCCATGTCCCTCATGTTCCACATTGACAAACACCTCTCCTTCAAGACACACATAGCTTGGTATCAGCTTTCCCTCCTGCAGAAAGTCAAGACCTCCCTTCAGACAGCTTTCGATCCACAGTTCAAGCACTGGTACTATTTCAACTTGATTGAGGCAATGCACTAATGGAAACCCTTCTGTCGTCTTCCCTTGAGCCCCATAGAAGTGTCCTACATGCAATCGCACACCTCATCAAGCATTTACACAGATTCAACCATACCACCCCATCACTCATTGACCTTCACTGCATGCACAAATAACCTTCAAGTATTGCTGCATCATCTGTAAGACAGTCGCCTTTAAGTCACCTAGCTACCTCGTAGAGAATCTCAGCATCTGCTGCAGACAGTGCACTAACAGAAGCCAGGACACGTGCATACTTGAAATCCGCCCCTGCATAAATGAAAGGACCAAAGGCAGACCTTCTCTCCCTATGCCCAAAGACTATGGGAGCTTCTCCCTGTCAGCATCAGACTCACCCTCACACTCCTAGAATTCAGAAAATAACTCAATGCCCAGCTCTTCAAGAAGTCTCTCCTCCTCAACACCTAAGCCATCACATTGACCCTCACGCTGGCAGACTCGCTAGACGCTGCCCGTTCCTCTGCTCTGCACCACCCAGTACAGCTGTACCACTCCTCTGTGCCCCTGTGTACCCTACCCTCGGCTGTATATCTGTTCTGTTGTTTCCTCTAAAAAGCACTCAGTTATGCAAAAGTACTGTTATGTATCTGTATTGTTGTATACCTCTGTAAAGCGCTCCATTTCTTCTCAAAGCTGTCTGTGCTCAATAAAATAATAATAATTATTATTATTAATAATAATAATAATAATAATAATAATAACAATAATAAACATCTCCTATGCCTGCCACCTTTTCGCCATCACAGGCACTCATGCGTAAGAATGTGAAGAAAATAAATAGGACATTGTGAGACATATAGTTCCAGCTGGTCCATATGGAGGACATAGTTGGTTGCTTTGAGGAGAGACCATATTGAGCCTTCCTAATGTTTCTCTTCTCATAGTTCCTTTGTGTCATATCTTCCTGTTTTATGTTTATTTTTTTATGTTATTTATTTTTGTCTGGACAATCTTTTCCTTTTCATTTTACTTTTTTATTGCTGTTAGGTAACAGTTCTTTTTTGTTATAAAATGTGTTTGTATCTCCTTGAGACCTCTTTCATGTTATGTTATGTGATTGGCTTATTGGAGCCAGTACACCAGTTTAACACTGTCTAGATGATTGCACTGCAGGAAGTATGAGTGCTATAGGGCCTAAGTTATGTGGCCTATGCACTTTACTATTAGTGTGTGTTTCTATTTTCTTCAATAGATCGTAGAGGCTACCATTCTGAGTTATAATAGCTTTATTTTGAATCAACCACAAAAGCACATCATAATTCATATAAACCATAGGTTTCAAACAGCAATCAGATATTAAATTAAAAACGAGAAATAATTAAGAGCAAATTTGTCACAAATTGATTTAAATCCCCATTTGATAGTGAGTAAAGTGCAATTTGCGTTAAATATATATATATATATATACAATATTGAGGCCAATCTGTAGAACATAGTTGTTGTCGGAACAATACATCAGAGATCAGAGTACTGGAAAAAGACCTCTTAACATATGATGTAGAATCAACCTCAGATATTTGGAAAGCTTTTGTCATGCTGAAATCTGTGTATGGATTTGTGGGGTAATGGTCATAATGTTCCTGTTGATGAATCAACCATGACACAAAAAGGTACATGTGCTATTTGCAATTATCATTATTGTTGAACTAACTATTCACTCACACATTTGTTTTTTTTAGAATTTGTTTTGCTCCAGTCTATGCAATGCAGAAGGGTGCAACAGATACAAGCAGCATTAGTGGAGGATGGTTCGACCCTACTCTTTGTATTGACGTCAAGAGTAAGGAGCAGCAGGATATGCTTGCTCCAAATCCTCTGCTGTGCTTCTTCATGTGGACATTTGTTATGTTTGCTTTGCCTTGACTCCAAATTTGACAAATCATTTTTATGTTGTGCTTTGGGAAGGCTACTGAAGTTTAGAAACTCCAGTAGAAGAAGCCAGTTTTGACATTGTGCCGCTGTGTCCACTGACAAGAGATGGACACATTGGGGAGGCTAGTGATCTCTATTGTCCTGGAAGTCATGGGCCAGTGGTGGGGGTGTTGTTTCTGCTACTGTAACCAATCTGTGTAGAGGAGGCAGTTCCTCTCTTGGGAATAGCAAGAGGGACCTCTATCTCCTGTGTGCTGCAATTCATTCCAGGATCCAACTCGAGTATTATTCCATAGGATGCACCTCAAAGAAACAATGCAAGCAAACAAGATCTGTAGAATGTGTTTAAAAGCGTGGCACACATACATTCCTGTTGATCCTAGCATCTGTTTCTAAGTGCTGCTGTTTTCCTTTATCCGCACCAAAAACTGTAGAATCATCATCTTAGTTTTCTTAACCCATCATTACGATATAGTCTTTGAGCACATGAACCAGAGAGCGTACACCACTCATGGTTATGCTATCATTGCTGAGAGCCTGTGTAGCATATTCAAAAGTTGCTAGAATGTAGACAGGAGGTTTCAAAAGTATCCCATGCTTAGGCTTCTGAGACATGAAAGACGCTGCTTGAAAGACGCTGCTTCGCTGCTGTATTATATTATATAGTCGTTAAGCCTTGTGCTAAGAGGCATGGAAGCTGATAAAGTGTTGTAGGTCATCAGGTGGAAAAACCTTATTGGTTTTTACAGCATGAAATAGTGGTTTGAAAATGTCTCTTTGCCATCCAGGCATTGACACGAAGGCTGAGATGGCTACACCTTGTTAGTCAAATATCCATTATATGGGCAATCTCTGAGTATTTTTTTCAGGAAGTCCTGTGCTATGTGGTTCAATCAGAGCACATGCTAATAATTGCCATCTGCTATTGTACACATAATTCTGCTTCCACTGTCACACAACTAAATCTGCAGTCAATGCTTTTGGAGACAGCCATCCCAAAAACATTGCATCAAATCCTACCAATATGTTTGCTGATGTGTGTGCCTTCTTTATGGTCAACATTAAAAGTTGCCTGATTGCAATGTTCTTGTTTTTAGACTAGTCAGTAGTGTTTTATTTTCCAGTAGTTGCTAAACGTGTTCTATGAACATCCGGCACAGCAACTGTGGAAAAATAAGTGCAGCTGAGTGCCAGATAGTAAGAACAAACCACTTTGAGAAATGATGGGAATTATTTGGCATCCTCCATGTACATGGCAGGAGTTGAACTTTTGGTCAGCTTCCTGTTGTACCAAGCAATGGTTTCTGTGATACTTTTTAGCCTTGATGAAAAGAGTATTGATGTTGGCTCGTTCACAGGGCTGTAATTATGAAAGTGTGTTGACACGAGATGTGCCCAGCACCCTAAAAAAGATATTCACAAATAAGCATGGGCGGCTTGATGACCAACTCATTCAATCAATGCGTTCTGATAGCACCTGCAACATGATATGATATAGTATTTTATTTGTATCGCGCTCATACATAAGTGTTTCACCATAATCATCTTCTTTCTCAAATGTTCTTAATGTTTTTTCAAATGAGAATGCAGCCCCCGACCCACTTTTACTCTTTTCCTCAAAAGCATTACATTCCCCTCAGTGAGTGTTGTCCAATTGACTTTGCAGTCCCCCGGAAATAATATGTGCCATGCTTCCCATGATGCACATATTTATTTTAGAGTGCGCAGAATGTGATGTGACCATTGTAAATATCAATGGTGAGCATGTTCCAGGTCGGTGAAATGACCTTTTATACATTGGCAAAGTCAATGACAGAAATTCCTGTTTTGGTGCCATAGCAGGCAACATTCAGTAGTCACCATCCTAGATCTCTGGGCCCCTTGAGGTGTTGGACTGATTTCTGCTTGCTGCCAACTGGCTTTTTCTTCTCATTTTCACCACCGTTTTAAATTTCATTAGAAGAAATTCCTTTGTCTGCAGTCACGTCAGGACCTTCTTACTCCTCCAGTGATTGCACCTCACCACTGAAGATTGTCTCCAGCACTAGAGCACCAGTCCTCTGAAGCACCTACTCTCCCCCATAATTCAAAAGCCTTGGGCTCAGCAGATCTTTTAGCTTGTTTACTACCATGTTGGACTGGGTTAACCAGATGGACACAACTGCAGTACACTTCTTCAGAGGAAATGGGATAGTTTGCTCGCAAACCAAGATACTTTACTGGTTTTCTTGGGGTTTGTGGGGTGCACATTCTTGATTGCCCCAGCCTGTTTCTTTAGTGTCACGATTCATGTTACCTGCATTGGACAGAATAGAAATATCTATAACTATAGAATGCCCTGTACACTTGCATTTGTCAGGCTTGGTTTGCATGAATACAACTGTTGGGAACCATCTATTAACATTGTAAATGTGTTGATATGCATTGCATATCCTTGTTCATCTAAGGCAGCTGCTCTAACTGTCTGTAGCAAAGCAAAAATGGAAAATGACTGATTGTGTCAACTTTAGAAAAGTGTGCATTACTTTAAATTAAAAACATCTCCACAGTTTCAGGATTTTTTTCCTCGTTCTCACTTTTTATTTCACTTTCTATTTTCCTTTGCCATCCTCTCTTGTGATTTATTTAACTATGCCAACCCTCATCCACAGAATTCAGCCTTTAATTTAAAAACAATAATAAATGACACATACAATATGATTCCAAACCAAATAATATTTGTCGGAAATCGGAAACATCATGAATAAAGAAAGTGATACTTCATGAAAATCAATATGAATGAAAAATCACAAATATTGAAGTAAATTATTAATCATTATTAATTTATTAGATTAATAAAATAGTAATTTTTCTTGTGACACTAAATAGTGATACCAAATAAAAGAAATACATTGTCAGAAATAAAAAACGAAATAAATAGTAATAATTAATGAAAAAGCAATAGTAGTACAAAGAACAATTACATTTAATCAGATAAATAATATGTTAAATTAATAATTTAAGAAAAATGTAATAGCAATACAATTGACATAATATTACTCAGCAGTAATGATCAAAATGAATAAAACATTGGAGGATAGCTCAGCAGCAATGTTCACGCCTTGGTAACAAGACGACACAAAGCAACACAGGCTTGATCCCTGGTCCGTGCTCAGAAACCTCTCGGTATTTTAAGCGCGTTATAAATACACACCTAAGACATATTCTTGTAACAGCTCCTCGATGCCCATGAGCTGTTTGAGCGCTTTAAAAATGCAGATAAATTAATAAAAAATAAATAAAACTAGGAAATACGTGACAAGTTAATATGTGATCAGGAAAAAAATATGCGAAAACCAAAGAACATAATACACAGAAAAAACACACAAAAAATACGTATTAAGGCAAATTTCATTATCAGGAAAAATGAAATTCAAAAATATTGACGCATCAGAAATACTATATTAACTTAGAATAAAACTAACATTAATCATTAATTCTCAGAGTAATGATAATGTAGAAAACAATATAGTAATACATTCAAAATGAAACATAACAACTAATATAATTAATACATATGAATAATCAAGATCAGTGAAAAATGAAACAAAATTAATAACTCATGAGCAATACAATATTGGTGCAAATAAAATCAATAATAATCAGAATCAATAAACAAGACAAATTAACAAAAAATAAAAACAAAACAGTAATAAGTGAAAAATACAAAAATGCTAAACACATGTATTAAACATAATGATAATGATGAAACAACAGTTCATTTTTTATTATTAACAACATATGAATTCAAAATAAAACAAATATTATTCACAATTATTTTTAGTAAAATAGACAATAGTGTAAACATATTGTTTTTAAAGCATTGACTTTTGTATATGAAGACACACAAGACTATTGAAAATAGAGTTATTAAATATTTAAAAATATAACGTTTTAAACGCATCATATACAGCTTTATACATTCATAAATATGTATGCAATTAAAATAAAAAAACAAGAGGTTTACATTCTCATATTTTTAAGTTAAAAAGTAGTTGAAAATGTGAATAGTATTAGCTTTATTGTTATACACATAATTCATATTTGTTTACACTCAAGCATTCTCAACTGACCCACATGAAAAGAAAAGGGCATGGCAGTTGATAGCCTGTCACAGCAATATATAAAGAAAATGTCTGAACAAAGATAACGGCTTCCAATCACATGAGCTTCCGTCCCAGCCTCCCAATGTCCCCTTACTCGTGTGTGCTGTGTATACAGTTAAATTATAAATTCTGTTGTGCCAGCCTCCTCTGATTCCACACTTCATCCCAAAATAATTTACTCAAATAAAAAAGGTTCACCGACATTCAGCTAATTAGGCAAGATATAACATAAACCCTAAATTCAAATAATTTAGATTGACCCATATTTGAGACTTTCCTGATGGCATACCCTCACTAGTGGATTGTTATAATACATTACGATTGCCTGCCATTGCAAAGTGTTTCAGTAACCTTCACAACATTTGCAAACAAGATTAAAGTTCTTTCTTGAAATGTTATGGGACTAAATACTATGATAGAAAAAACAGTGAATGTTTTTTGAGTCTGAACAAATATCTTTCATTGTAAACCTGTACAAAACACAACTGCCAGAAACTAATCCCAAGAAACTAAATAGTCAATTCATGTCTGGAGTTGTTTCTTCAGGTGCAGAGACATAGATGTTGGTGGCTGTGGCCTTAATGCAGCAATCCATGAAATACTAGGTAGTGGGAATTTGTTGTATCCAGTGATACAGGATAAGCAACAGTTTGAACATCACCATTACATGGTTCAGTTCTAAGGGATAAAAGTAAGCACAACACTACAGTGGTGTGAACCTTTAAGTGCTAGATTCTCAGTAACAATACAAAACTAACAAATTAATGATTTAGCTATAAGGGAAGATGGAGCAAGAGATTGCCGTGGAGAGTGGGACTGTACCTGGAATAGTTCTAGAGTTGTTAGAGCCTCTGGTTATTGATTATTATTTTGTTAATTGGTTTAACTGTATGGTTTGATTTGTTTCATTGTGGGAGGCGCCCCAATTTGATGGTTTTCTTGAACATGTCCATAAAAGTGATTGTTCTAGTGTTGGTAGGCAGAGAATTCCACCACGTAAAGGCTACGGTGGAAAAGACAGCATCTCCATATGTATTCTTAGAGTAAGTGCGAACCATCAGAGACAGGTGGTCGGGCAATCTCAGAGGACAGGAAAGGTAGTGGATCTTGAAAATTCCTCAAAGGAATGCTGGGCCTTTTCACTATATAACTTTGAAGTGATGTATATTAATCTAGAAGAATGTGCACTGCAGCACTGTGAACTCTCTGGATTCTGACTAATAAGTAGGCATCTGTTCCAAAGTATAAGCTCTTTGCATAGGCAAGTCTAGCAATGACTATGGGACAAATGGCTGTGAAAGTCTGAGGGACCGATAGGCAAAGCAATTTTGGTTTGAGTTCCTTACGATTGTTGAATACCTTTCTAGTTTGATATGTCTTTTGAGATCCTATTGTGAAGTTGGAGTCCATGATGATATCTAGATATTTCTTTTTGGGGTGATTGTTAAGGTGGATATTGGGTCCTGCAGTCCAGCATGAGCACTATCTTATCAGAGGTCACGTTTCTTTCTTTTCCGGGTTCAATAGAAGAAGTTTAATGCCATGCAATGATCACTTTTTGTGACACATTTGGGCTGAGGAATAGCTGATGGGCATTGCTTACGGGCTTTAGAATCAATTGGGTGTGATCAGCATAATTATGAAAACTGAGGTTAAGGGATTTGATGAAGGCAAGCGGGGGGGTATACATTAAAAAGATAGGGTTGAGATGGATGACCCGTGTGAACTCCAAAAAGGGTTTCTATGTGATATTCTCACTTTTTGAAGGCCGCATACAGATATAACAATTTATTTTGGCCGATTTGGGGTCACCCTCAAAAAGCAGAAATACCACATTCCACTTCCCCAACCTTCCAGTCAAGCCATTCCCCTGATCGTCCCCCTCCTCCACCCTCTCCCATGCAAGTCAGGATATCTTGGAAGTCGTGGGGTTTTATGCAGTACCACTGCATGGGTTTGGTGCATTGCTATGATGCAATTGTTTCAAGCTATGTGTTGCCAGTGTAACATGGGCATATAAGTGAGGGCAGGTTATTCAGTCAAAAACGATTTTTACATATAAAATGCAAATCATTTTTTTTCACAGTTAAAAGGACACATTTGTACATTCAAAATGCGCAGTATTTCTCACCTGAAATGCCTATGTTGCAAGAGACACATTTGAAAATTAATAAACTAACCTCATTAACAACTAACCTGATCATAACCCACTAATAATAATGTGTTCTCCAATGGAAAATGACAGGCTCTGAAAGTCATTATTTAAACGCACATTCAGTTTGTTTTTTCTTTTTGCTCTGCTGCTCTGTCCACAGTAACTGCAGGAAGCAAAGACCTCGAATAAGCAGGAAATCAGTTTGGTTACAGTTGCAACTGTATAAGCCAAGCCATTGTGTGCAGAGGGTGGTTAGGGCATGATAGGATTTTATTGGTTAGGGTCATTTGGTAGGAGGTAACCAGAGTTTTCTTGTATAATCTCGAGGAAGAAGCTCGGGAGAGAGATCTTGACACAGCTCGAAGAAGGACTGGGTTGATAGCTGGGGGTGCCTGATTCCTAAAGCAGATTCAACTTGGTTGCAGAGACTGGGATTTCCAGTCCACAAGTCCCAGTTTGAGTGACAGTAAATGCTTGTCCTTGCTGGGTGAACCCCTCCAGAAGGCGACCAGCCAAAGAAGTTACATGCTGAACAAGCCTGGTAATTATCTCGCTGAAGTGTGGGGGCTGAGTGTGTGCGAAAATATTCAGTCAGTGTAGGAAAGGAGATTCTTGTGCTTTACCCACGTGTTTAATGTTGCAAATTGAATTCTTGTTCCCCGCCACTCTCTTCTCAGTGTATCATAAATAATGCTGTTACTGTACTATTTCATTTATTTCTGTAAAAGAGTGAGATCGTGTTGAAATGCAACTTTTATAATACACACAAATATCTGAAAGCAGACGGGTGGTGTGTTTTATTTTCTCTTTCCTTTGTGCATTTACCAATACAGTGCTGATGATGTGGGGAGATGTTTAGACAGTGCAATTGTCATTTTTAAGGTAGCTAAAAATAATATTTGGCTGCAGCTGTGCGCACAATGTCATTCAGTATGAGCAATTATAACTAACTGTGTGTGTTGTAGTCTGCCGGAGGTCTATGAGTCGGCAGAAAGGGAGGCCCGGGACATAGTTCACTACCGTATATAAGTTAGTGAAAAATACCACATGTAGCTCATTGTTGTAGATAATTCAGTGAGAATTGCCCATGGTGGCACACTAAAAATGAAAATGTGGTGTTTCTGAAATGCAAGCCTGAGGTCTCTCTAGTGATTACACGAAAAATCTAAACAAAAATAAGGGGTTCTGGATATTGGGGCCACAAATAAAACAAAGGAATTATGCTCACCAAAAATACCACCAACCACGCATACCAACCACGCATACCAACCATGCATGTCTGTGTACTGAAATAATGCATATCCACTGTATTATTATTATACATAACCCAATCTGGAGTGATTGTTGCTAAATTATTTTTCGGCAGTAAGAAAATACTGCCAGGCCCCAAATCTACACAAAATACCCAACATATTTATGGTGCGTTGCAGGCCGGGAAAGTGATCACAGCGCACCTACTGGGCGTGGCAAGTGTGTCTCACACTGCCATCTGTACATTAAAGGGAACCCATTTCATAATAGCAGTGTGTTACTAAAAACGAATTTCAGAATGTCACAAAGGGAAACCACATTCTCAGACCTAGTGCAATATTTAGAGGCAAAGTTGTTTGCACATGGGACCTGGTCGTCGAACAGTACCTTAGAATGGCATGACCGCATTCAGGGTGAGGGGCAGAAAGAAAAACTAGACAATATTTTTGCAGAAGGCAGCATAATTCAGGTCTGCCTTACAAGATTATTGAATGCAGCCGATAAAAGTGCAGAGAAAGACTGTTTAATACGGCAATGTGCCAAAATATGGTTTATTTTGAATAGGTCCCTGCGAATGCAGGGAAATGATACCCAGCTAATTAACAGGTTAAATACTGAATTAGATGGGGCAAGTAAAAATCAGGAAATGTTAAGAGCAGAATTGGATGTATGCCAAAAAGATATGCAATTAAAATGCAGAGATTTTGATGTTCAGTTGTCCAAAAGCAAGAAACAATTTGAGGATAGTGAGCAAGAATTGGTACACTTAAAAGCCTTAGTGGACCACATTAGACAGGATAAGGATGAGATTGTTTCAGAAATGCAGATTTTACAAAAAGAACATTTTGAAAAAGAAATTGATCTCCAAGGTGCAGAGCAAGAAATGGTTAAAATGATTCAAGAAAAAGACAAGAGAAACAAAGAATTCAATGAATGCCAAATGCAAATGTGCGACATGCAGGAGGTAATAAATAAAATGAGTGATGAAAGCAACTATCTGCAAAATGAAGCATGCAGGCTCCTTAAAAAGTGCAAAGACTTAGAACAACAAATGTGCATTCCCAGGTCCCAGGAGAGGTGGCAGGGTACTACATTCAATGGAGTGGAGGTGACTTCTAGTTCTGCCCAAAGAGCTAGTGCTCCAGTGACTGGGCTGGTGACTGAACTTGGTTGCAGCACCCTTGGGGGATTTGATACTCCCATTGGGGGCAGTCACCAATCCCATACACCTGAAACCAGGATTGAATCACAAAGTAGTGTAATTCCATGCATTGCAACAAGTAGCCCCATAAAAATAATGAAATCCATTAAAGCCCTGATCAAACCATTTAAAAAGGGAGGTGAATGCTGCATTGAGGATCACTTAGAAGCGGTTCATGACATTTTTAAAGCACTCCATATACCTAAGGAACATTACAGACAATATTTTAATTTCAGTTTAGATGCCCCGACGGCCAGCATCATAAGGGGATTAAATGAACAGCAGAATATGATATGGGTGACATTAGGTGTAATTTTTCTCCTTTTCAGTCATTGCAGGAGGCAAAGAAAGTTGCTTACACAATCACTGCTGGGCCTAATGCATTCCCTCGCCAGTTTATACAAGACTTAAAAAGAGCATTTTCTCGCTTTGATGTATCTTTTGACCACAATTCTAATGAATTTAAAACTGCCTACTTCTACGGGCTACAGAAAGACATCATATCACAGTTGGTCCGTGAATTTGACCGTGACAAGTCCCTGGAATGGATTGTACACCAAAGCACAAAACTATACGAGGTACTCTATTGTCAGGGTAGAGAAAGTGATAAAATGAAAGACACTAGACCAAAATCTAAAGAACCCTCAGCAACAGTGGTGGAAATCAGGTCAGCCAAAATGTCCTTTGAGTCTGCTCAAAGTCCAGGTAAAAATAATTTGATACCTGAACAAAGGGGTAATCAGCAAAGGTCATCACTTCCTGCACCAATGTTTCAATCACATGATCCTAGTAATAGGGCGAGCTACATCAGCCCTAGGTACTTAGGAGATAGGCCCCGGGCAGGCTATCGGCCTGATATGTCAGGTATGAACAATAACCAGAGACAAAATCAGGAGCAAAAAATAATGGTCCCTACCAGACATTGGGGACACAGAGCAGATTTGATCCCAACACCATGATATATGGTAATCAGGATAGACCCCGATATGTGGATCAATTTACTGATAATGGGAATCAACATAGAGGTCAGTACCCACAACATGAGAGACAGGACATGAGACAGAATATGAATTACGCTCCACGTCAGTACAATGATTCCCCACCAGGGCACTACAATCAAAGGATCGGTGAACCCCGCTCCCCTTCAAATACGAATCAGGAACAATCCCAATAGAAATCATTCCCCTGAGAATTATCAGAATAGATCCAATCAGGGGGAAAACAACTAATATCGATCTAGGCCACAGAGAGAGGATTCTAGAGAAATGGAAAGATTCCAGTGTCTCGAGGCCCAAGTGAAAATGTTAGCTGAGGAAATAGGAAAGCTCTGTACAGCACAAAAACAGTCATCAAAGGAGGGGGCAGAAGACCATAGCAATGACCGGGTGATTTCTGATAAGCGACTAAGTACTTATGATACCTGCAGTGCCAAGAAAACAGATTGCTCTGATATGATTTTCCATAATGACTCTGAGATGTCTAAAGATTCAAAGATAAAGATACCGGTAAATGAACATGTGACAGAAAGTGCAAATACCTTTATGAAAGTGGTTCGGTTTAACCTAGAGCTAAATCAAACATTGGAGATTTGTACAAATGAAACAGGAAAACCTAAAATTCCAAAAGAACAAAGAGACAGATTTAAGAAAAATGACTCATGTATGGGGAATACCAGTGAATAGGGAGTGAGTGGGGATGCTATAACTCCTTCCCTGGGCAATCAGAGCAATAACGAAACACAGGCAGAAAAATTAAATACTCAAAAGGAGGGTACAGGCCAATCACCTGAAGAATTCTTTGAGCCACATATTTTTGAAGAAGTTAAAAGGGCTGGTACCATACTAAATGATCACAAATGCATAGGGTTAGACAATGACAAATTGCCAAGTGATGTTATACGCATGTTCAGTTGGAGGATTGTAATGTGACCTCTGATGATACCTGGATGGATGGGCGAACAGTGTCCACACTCCAAAAACCTCTGAACATGGAGAAATGAATAAAGTCTCTCACACAGAAATGGACAAAAAGGAGGGAAAAATATCTTTCCATTTATCAATGTGCTTAGCCAAAAGTGAAAAAGGTCTGAGAAAGGTGAGTCCTGAAATCAGTAAGAATGTGCACTTCTTATGTGTGTTAGAGGAAGTTGAAGACAGGTATTATGCTCCCAGCACTGTAGAAGAGAAATGCAATACATTTGCAATGATTGACACTGGCGCACAGGCCACAATTATGTCCAAAGAATTGGTAAAGAGTATCAATGAAGGGAGATTCCCCAAATAATCAGATCACATTGAAGCAAAATGAAGGTCCAGTGCATAATTTTAACGGGGAGGAGGTGCCTTACCGAGGTTGAGATAAAGATAGGAAAACACAGAATGAAACAGGAGGTATTGATCACATCTATTTGTGAAATTCCATCTCTGATGGGAACAGATTGCCTGAAAATATTGTCTCCTCTCATAGATGGGGTGAATGGAGTACTGTGGTCCATTGATACCTAAGAAACTAAAATCACAAAACAGCAATATAAATGGGTGTCATACCGTTGCCAAAACAAATGATGCAGTAGAGGTATATCTCCAGAATAGCTGTATACCTAGCACCACTGTTATCTTGATGTGTCAAGATAAAATGCAGAGTGAAAATGAGAAACAATCTGTACAATATATATTTAGACCCTAGGAAAAAATGGCAAACTGCAATAGATGAACACACATTACGTTTTTATTTAAAAGAGAAGACATGCAAACAGAATACTTCTCCTAAAATAGATACAGAACAACAGATCACCACTCTTGCTGAAGTAGTAGCGCTTGAACAGGAAAGAAGCTTTATTAATGAGAAATTATTGCAAAAAATAATGGAGAGGGAGGAGATTCCAAAATTTAGAATTAAAAACCAATATGTCTCTGGTTTGGACAGTCCAGACTTTGAAAACCGAATTGCAGGCAGATGCATGCTGAAGCTTAGTATTGGACAGAAATCAATTCACCATAATGTGTGGATAGTGAGTGGGACACAAAATGATTTTTACATGGGCAATGATATCATGCACAGAATGTGTATGGTGTTAGATTTCATTCATCAAAAAATATGGTCACGCCTAGGTGGGCCGGCACCTGAATTTGAAGACAAAAGAAGGGCTTATCATTGTGCACAACTGGTTCCATATGCAATTGAATTACATCTGAGGAAGAATACTATTATCCCTGCATTCACCAAGCAGTTTGCAATAACGCTGAAGTGCAAAAATGGACTACAGATGAAGGATTCTGATGCATTTATGTGCTTGAATGAATCCATAAAACAGCAAGGCCTGGATTATGAATACATGCCATTGATAGATGTTGGTGAAGGGTCTATAAAAATAATGGTGAATAATAAAGGGTGTCATGATATTCATTTAGAGGAAAATTCTTCATTGGGAATGGCCATACAAAAATCACATTATACTGCAGATCTAAATAGCATGGTGATTGGAAATATCCCTGAAAGGTATGTGGATGCCAGGGGTGTGTTGCCAGAATACCTGGATTCTCAGCCCAAAGGAATCTTTAAAATTAATTCTGTGTACCCTTATGATTCAAATGAGACAGTGTGCTGTCATCAAAAGGATTATATAACATTTGACTTGCGTGAAAATAAAACAGAAAATCAGCCCATTGAAGTGGAAGCTGATATACCAAAATATTTAAAAGTGGCAGCTTTACAGAGAGACACAGCCACACAATTAGAAGAAAGCACAGAGATTCCTCCACTGGAAGATTTCCCAGAATTTTCAAAGATGGTAGAGGAACAGATTTTATCAGAAGATGCATGCAATTGCGATGACGATAGAAATTAATTGAGAAAAATATTTATGGAGTTTAAAGATGTCTTAGCTAAAGATGCTTATGATTGCAATCTAACTAATTTACATGTGGCCACGCTACCAGAGGGGTGTAGTAGACGCCCAGTATTTGTGCGCCAGTATAGATTACCACTGGCATGTTTAGAGTCATTGGCAGAGATAATTAGAAATTTGGAGTCTCGGGCAATCATCAGGCCTGTTCATAGTACATTCAACACACCTATTTTAGGTGTGTTAAAGCCAAATGGTCAATGGCTGCTATGTGCAGATGTGAGGGAATTAAATAAAAAAGTGCCAGTATCCAGATGGCCACTACCATTCATTGATCAAGGCCTGGCTCAGGTGCATGGCTCAAAAGTGTTTCCTACGTTAGATCTCACCTCTGGATATTGTTGCATGCCATTGGCAGAGGAGATCCAGAATTTATTTTCATTTGATAAGACCCAATTTCCATGGGTTAGAGTTCCATTCGGGTATGTCAATAGTGGGAGTGAATTTGGAATATTTTTGAGAAAGGCCATGCCTGATGCAGCAGAAAGAGGAACCATAGTTTATGTGGATGATTTCCTGATAGAAAATGAAAACTTGAAAAGCCATTTTGATGAAATAAGACATGTTCTTGGCCAATTGCAGAAAGCAGGCGCCAAAGTATCTTTACAAAAGGCACAATGGTGCAAGAAAAAAGTGGATTTTCTAAGCCATGAAGTGACTGAACATGGACTAAACCCACAAAAGAAGAAAGTAGAGGCCATACAAAAACTAAAAGACCCTAAAAGTGTGAAAAGGTTAAAAAGTTTATTAGGAATGACGGGCTATAACAGAAAGTTCATTGAAAAGTATGCTGAAATTACTCAATCATTGACTAAACTGCTAAACCTTGATTCACCCTGGAAATGGGAAAAAGAGCAGTCTGAGGCAGTGGATAAATTAAAGGAATGTCTTGTAAAGGCACCATGTTTAGCATACCCCATAAAGGATAGGGATTTCTTTATAGAAATAGTTTTCTCTGAACATTGTATGTCAGCAGTATTATCACAAAAACATGATTTGAATCACAAAACCATTGCTTATGCAAGAAAGGCGTTTTCCCAAGTTGAAATTAAATTCAGTGAATGTGAAAATGTCTTTTGACCACTGTGTGGGCGCTACAGCATTTCCACCCCATGTTCAGGGATAAAAGGTAATTATTGAGACAAATCATCAACCTTTGCAGTTTTTAGAGAGTAAAAGGATTAGGTCAGGCAACCTAGCACAGTCCAGAATTACTTCATGGACACTGGCATAGCAAGGTTTTCCTGTAGAAGTGAGGTATGGCCAAAATAAAAAGAGCCCAGTTGCTCAAGATTTGGCAGATTTACATGACTGTGCAGCTGAACATGTATCAAACGAAGTAGAAGTGGAATCTAGTTTACAGGAGTTTGGACAATCACCACACAAAGCTTTTGATGAAAAGACATGCAAGGATTTGCCAACTGTATTTGTTGACGGTTGTGCTTTTCACATTGAAAATGACAGTAATAAACAATTGGTGTCAGGAATAGGATATGTCTGGTTGAAATGTGAAGGCATACACAGTAGAGGGATGAGAATTGGGGCTAGGAGCAGTCAAGTCGCATAATTGTCGGCCTTTTATAAAGCAATTACTACTGCAGTTGATAATACATTTAGTAAAATTGTCCTGGTGACTGATTCTGATTATGCACGAAATAGCTGTGTGGAATAATTGCCTGGCTGGAAAGCGAGAGGCATGATTACATACAATAAAAAGCCCCTTAAACTTGGAAAAATGATACGAGCCATAGACAAATTGGTGTCGGAGAATGATTTGACAATATACTGGAGAAAAATGTGTGGACATTTAAAAACTCCAGGAGGGGATAAGGAATGAAATGATAGCTAAAATTGGGGCTGTGATGGGAGAGTTACTACCTATTGAACATTTACTTGGTGAAATAGAAATTGATGCAGTTACACGCTCTAAAGCTCCAAAAGATTGGTGGATCAACCAGTAGTACAATGGAGTTATGATACACCAGATCAAGATCTGATTAAGGCAGAAAAGGATGATCCAATTTTGGGAATCTATTATAATCATTTGATGGACCCTGAACAGAACCCTTTAACAGAAAATGATTGCGTGGGAAAAAGGCCACAGAGGTTCACAAAAAACATTGGAGATACTGAAAGATTATGCTTACTGGCCACATATGTCCCAAGATGTAGAACTATACACTAGAGGATATCTAGTATGTGTCCAATTTAAACCTGCTTCACCGATGCATAGAGCTCCATTAATGAAAATAGGCTTAACTCTTCCATGGTCAGATTATCAAATAGACTATGTAGGGCCTTTAAAGAGGTCGAGCAGGGGGAACCGGTATATTTTGAGTGTGGTCTGTTTAATGTCAAAATGGATATGGTGTATTCCTGCACCGGATTGTAGTGCGCAAACAGCAGCTACAGTACTGGTAAATCATATATTTTCAAGATTTGGGTTACCACAATTAATAGAATCAGAGAGATGAAGTCATTTCACAAGCGCTCTAATGAGTAAGGTATGGCAAATACTGGGAGTGAAAAGAAAATTACATATTGCATATAGACCCGCTTCTTCTGGTGAAGTTCAACGCTGTAATAGGTCTGTTGTGGATATATTAAAGAAGTTTGTAGCAGAGGCAGGTTCCAGCTGGGATTTACGTTTACCTTTGGTTTTGATGGCAATCAGATCAACTCCTACCAAAGCAACAGGTATTAGCCCTCATGAAGTATTGACAGGTAGGAAAATGGTGTTGCCGCAACATCTGCTGTACAGAACACATGAGCAGACACTTGTAAGCGCATCTACAGTTTATGAATACATGGATAAGCTGAATAAGCATTTACAACATGCATTTGCTTCTGTGCAGCGGAATCTAGAAAGGGCTGCTGACAATGCAAAGTCATATTCTGATAAAATGACATCAGTGAAAGAGTATTGTGTGGGGGATCAGGTGTATAAATTTCATTTTGGAAAAGGTAAACAGAAAAATTCTAAATTTCTGGCAGCCTGTCAGGGGCCATTTCAAATTATAGATAAGATATCTCCAGTAGTGTACAACATTTTGAAAACTGAAGGTGAAACAGTAACAGAACAATTTGTTCATGTAAATCAAATTAAACCCTGGCACCCCAAACATGAGGTGAAGAGACTTGAGTGTGTAGAAACAAATAAAGTCCCTTAAAGACATGAAAGAAGACACATGAGTCTATTCATAGGGCCATAACAGAGAAATAAAAATAGAAGTGATTGTTGTGATAGATGTGATGATCATTAAAAGAGGGTTGAAACTAGTGATATTTTTTCAACAAATTTGAAATATGTTAAATGATCAATGATGCTTTATGATTGTTTGTTTTCTCTCTAACATGTGCTTAATTTCAGAAAGCGAAAGAAAAAGGGATATATGTTTTGAAAAATACATGGATATTTCATTTTTGGTAAAAGGCTGAAATTAGTATTGTGCTACATACTTAATTTGTTTCTTTTCTATTTGATTTAGAACATTAATCTATCTTTTGAGGTCGGAGGTCACAGACCACAGGACTGGGAGACGGGAGACGATGGAGTCCTGGAGTCCACTGGATGAGGATCAAATGATGCCTGCCTCTGGTTGGAGGTGAAGACAAAGTAACCAGGCTGCCAAAAGAGATGACTCCTATGGAAAAAGCATCCAAGAGTGCCAGGATGAAAGAGTGCCCCAAATGAACCAGATGATGTGATGTTGTTGGTCGGGACGTCTCAGAGACAGACAACAGTAGAAGAACAATGAACTTGCAACGTTGTTGGTGCATGAATTCCGATGTATCCTGGAGTATGGAGTTCCACATCTTTATTATTTTAATTAATTATTTTAATCTGTAATGTTAATTCTTTGCTTTAATTATTTTTTTTTATTTTATTGTTTTATGATTGACTTCAAGTGTAAAAACAAGATACTGGACTATGAACACTTCAATTGGGAAGAAATATGTAAAATGGACTCAGAGATGAATTTTGATATTACGGTGGTTGAACAGTGATTTATAGTGACACATTAATTTTGTTGAATTGCTATGATGAAAAAGGAAAAAGGAGCGCAAGTTGGGTTTATTCCAATTGTGGCTTGGACCACTGCCAAATCGTCAGAAAAGGAGGGATAATGTAGTATCATTTATAGTGCTTTGAAGTATAGTGCTTTGAAGTATAGCGCTTCACTGAATGTGATAGCATTCTATTGCCAGCAATAATGTGGCACACACATATAGTCATTTTATGTTGGCAACAGAACAGATGAATATACGGCTGGAGGCATGCAAGGTATGGAATTCATATTGCAGCCAAAAAGCCTATTATAGAGCGTAAATGTGCATCCATTTTTTTTTCCTTTTCTCTTCCTTGAAATGCCTCATACACAGAACACTACATAAGCTATCTACTAGTGCTAATTCATTAACATTATAATGTAATCTCTGTGTGGAAATGAGGTGGAAGTACATGTTTTGAAATTCGCTTTTAAACGTGCATTTTCTCTCTGATTTTCTCTGGCTATGCTGAATGCAAAGGGCAGGAAGGCAGCAGGAAATCAAACTAAAAAAGTTGTTATAGTATGAAGCTCCCATTGTTTGTGACACAGGGGTGTCAACCTAATACACTTTCTGCTAATATGATTGAAGGGACGTATATGTGCAGATATGCTGCGTAAGCAGCAGAGTTCTGGTGGGGGAAAGTCTGACAAAAAAGTTCAGATTGCTTTTGCTGAGCTGCCGAGACGGAGGATCTGAGACTGGGCTGTGAGACAAGCGTGCCCAGTCTCGATTAGCACCGGCTTGAGAATTCCATGTTCTCGCTGTGCACTTCAAGCCTTCAAGATTACAAAGACAACCCTGGGCCCATTCTTCGGAGGCGAGCGATGGGAGGTTGTGTGGGGGAGAGAACTACAGATAATTGGTAAATATCCAAAGTGAATTGATGTTACTGTGTGCTGTTGTACGATTGACCTTCTAAAAATATCAGGCAGGCAGAGTAGCAAAAGGGAATCCCCTGTGTTTAATTGCCATGTTGTAATGTTGCAATGTGAATGTTGTTACCTCACTGTATTTTTATTCTCTTCTTTTTGTTACAGACAATGCGGTAATACAAATGTACAAATGGTAAAATGTTTTCTTTGAAATGTAACTGTTATAATACAAATGATATATAAGCAGATTGTGTAGAGTGTTTTTGTTTTTTCATTTCTTGGTGCATTTAAAATAATACCTCATGAAATGGGCAAGATTTTTTTAGGTAATACATGTGTCATGTTTCCCATGTGGATGGAATAGATAGACTTAGCAGTGATAAATAGTTGTATGCGTGTGTTCACCCAGTGCATGGTGTTTTGGTGGAATCTAATACAAAATATAGATTACTGGGGGTCCATAAACCAGAAATGAGGCCTATGGAAGCATAGTTCACTGATGTACATAAGTCAGTGATGACACTACAGGTTATTGATAATACTCTATATGTGAAATTTTGGTGTTTCTGAGTATAGGTCCAAGGCCCTCTATAGATCACAAGAACATTATAAAATAAGGAAGGTTTTGTGTATAATGGGACCATAAATAAAACAGGAAAGTTATGCTCACCACTAAGTAATTTACCACTAAGTAATTTACCACTTAGTGATTTACCACTACAAATTACCACTGTTCTTTGGCGGTAAGAAAATACCATCAGACCCCAAATCTACACAAAATATCTAACAGCAACCTCTATCATCATGAATCCTCATATGATCCAAGCTAATATTTTATGTAACTGTGAATGCCATTTTTCAGGATTTCATCAATGGCGAAATGAATTCAAGTGTGTCATGTGCTATTTTTTGGTATCTATTTTATCTTGATTGTATGCAATTAAAATGTACTTTAAATTCAAAGTAAGTGAATTAAATTTAAAGTATGGCATCCTCAGGAGAAGCCCCCCAAAACAATAACTCTGTTGCATTTCTAAAACCAGCAAATATCGCCGTAAACAAGAGAATAACATGTGAGAGGCACAGCTTAATGATTTGGTAGAAGTGGGGAATTCTGGTGGAAATAGGAGGGCACCCATGCATTTCCTCTTTCATAGCAGGAG
Source organism: Ambystoma mexicanum (assembly GCF_040938575.1). Lineage (NCBI taxonomy): Eukaryota > Metazoa > Chordata > Amphibia > Caudata > Ambystomatidae > Ambystoma > Ambystoma mexicanum. The sequence continues at coordinate 1,049,073,906 of NC_090924.1, forward strand.
AAGGCAAGGGGGAGGATTTAACAGTGCAGTGAGAAAGATTTGAACTACGGAAGATCTTAGGTATATAGCTTGAATGGAAGCATATGCAAGTTGTATGTTTGTAATTGTTTCTTTGTTGAGGTTCAAGTACTGATTCATTTTGTGCAGGTTAATTTATTTTGTCCAGTGAAGACACAGATTGAAATACAGTAAGTGTTATTTTGTTTAGTGGATATTTTATTCTGACATGTAACATGTAAACGTTAAAGGAAAGATGCTACCATTTTGAAATGTTTTTTAATGAAATTCTTCACCCAAAGCACTGGAAGTACCTTTCCCGTCCAAACATATATCACTGGTTTACTCCTCAGTGCCCCCTATGAAATATCCTTGTTCTTGTGTCCTCATACTCCACCATCTATTTGGATCAATAGCATTGTAGACTATTGCTGTAAGCCCTTGTTGTGCAGTTCTATGTCTATGTTGCAACGTAGAAAGCCCAATATGCAAGAGGTTCCACAAGCTATTGAGAGCAAGACAAAGTTTAGCCTATTTTGATTGCACCAGGATACAGCCCCCTCTATGAGCACAAAGGCTTTGTTTGGAAATATCACCACCCACACAATGTCATGAATGTTACACTCAAAATATAGGAGAATTTCTTCTGACACTGGATGATATTGATATTCTGTATTTGAATGTTCTGCTCCCTTTATGTGTGTCACCCTTTTTGAGAAAGTTGCAGCGATACATTAGTATGTGCCATTAGAGAAGCTGAGATTTACATTTTGGGTCACCTGTTAGGGAATGACTCCATTCCCTGATGGTTATAGATGAAGGAATGGCATGGCATAGAATGCAATTTGCATAGGTACCCACTACTAAGAGATTTACTTTAAACCAATGTTGTTTTCAGGTAAAGAAAGATAGTGATAGGATATGTTTTCTGTATGAACTGATCATGACAAAGCAAACTAAATAAATTGATACATGTAATCCATGTATGGTTTCTTTATGGAAGGACAGACTGGGTGTCTTGGAGGAGAAATGCACGTAAGAATTGATCATTTAGATATCAGTAAAATCAATCTCAAGCTCTGTTCTCACCGGAAAGAAAATAATCTATCCTGCATATTTGAAGATACAAAGTGTCTATGCCTCAATGAGGCTTCATTAAACAAATTGGGCCTCATTGCGAGGCGGGTGGAATGGGTTTAACAGCGCTGGTAAAGGTGCCGGCACCGTTAAACCCATTCCGCCCTATTACGAGGTTCCCTTGCAGGACATGCTCTGGACATCTGGTTTTACCAGACGTCCAGAGCGGGTCCCGCGAGGGGAACAGGGAGCTAATAATGGGCCCGTTGTTAGCTCCCCCCTCATTCCCATTCAGCCCTATGGGGGCTCGAATGGGAATGGGGAAGGTCTGGGTCTGGGTTCCCTGAAAGGGGAAATACCGGGCCCTCCAAGGTCGGAATGACCCGGTATTTCCCATTCAGGGAACCCGGACCCGAGTTTGGAGGCAGCCAATGCCTTATTAAGGGCATGGCTGCCTCCAAACTCGTAATGAGGCCCATTGTATGGTGACAGGTTGTGGCAAGGGAAAGAATACTATATCATTCCCCAAATGCAACTTGGTATGTGCGCATAATCTCACAGAATTGCAAGAATACAATGCTTAGTTGAGAACATCTATGAGTAATGCAATTTGTCAATAAGATCAAGGTGAGTTCACTTTTGATTGTTTTGGAACTGTTGTCTATGAAACATTGATGTTGGAAGAAATCTATTTAATTATTTATGGAATAGGGTTAAAATAACTGCTAATTACTCGAGAGTGGCTATGGTTTAATCCTGCCTTGTGGTTTTAATGACGTAATGTTTAAATGGATGGACAGACCAGAGAGCAAACATATTAAGTTAATTAGAATAGTGTAAGGAACTCATGGTGGCAACAGTAAAGACAGACACAAGTGATCACAGTTCAAGGGTGTTTATTAAAATTTAAAAGTAGGTTGGAAAAATGCCTAATCTAAACCTAAATCTAAGATGGGAGAAACCTTCGACCATCGAATATAATAAGGCAGTCCTACTGGCGTCTTGTCAAATATAAGGGACTACACTAAGAATAACCTCTTGCCAATCCTTACAATTTAATAAAAAAGAGTGTGGGATAGATTTCATAAGAAAGAAAGAGGTGTTCATAAATAATAAATCAGGATTTGGCAGCTGGGTGTCTCCCTTCCCCACATTTTCAGTATGGGACAAGGTGGGACTTTGGAGCACATCACATACTCGAGATCTTCCCAGCACAATCTTACAGTTCCATACTTAGGTATCAGGACCTATGGTGGATGAGTCTCCTTATTATAAAAGGTCTTTGGCCTCTGAGGACTTGCTGCATTCAAAAATAATAAACAAAAGAGTTTCTTTCCATCTGCTTGCTGGGTGATGACTTCTGACCCCTGGGGCCCCATCTTCTGTGCTTAGATCCACACAACGTTCCTTGCGATATCGAGACCCTCAATGTTTAACTGTATTGCTTCTAAGGGCCCGATATACTCAAAATTACCAACAAAAGTTTCTTTCTGAATGAATTTAGAGTGATGATGCTTCACCTCTGGGTCCCTCTTTTCCAGGCACAGACTCCTCTCGTATGTCAGCTTCCCTCCATTGGGTTCGCTATGACTTGTATTAAAAAATTAGAGTGATGATGCTTCACCCCTGCATCCCCCTCTTCCTGGCTCAAACCCCTCTGGATTGTTAGCCTCCCTCCGCCGGGTTCACTATGGCTTTCCTCAATCAACTTACTTATGGCCTTCACAAATCTCAGTGTATTTTGGTCATGTGGACATCCCTCTGCCGGGTTCACTCTTGTCAACACACTATTTAATGGGGCTTCAGACTTTGCCCCCTATACATCCGTTTTTACGTTGCAGGATTCACTTCCCTTAGCTTTTCGATCATATGTCGGTCAAAGACTTTCGACTGTACAGAGAATTTTACTAGACCCCTCTATGACCATTTTGACCCCTTTCTTGCCAAGGCATTCTGGTATCGGTAGTTTCAATAATCGGGTAATCGCCCAGAGTTTCCAGAGTGAGCACCCACATGGTACCTGATGCCTCTGTTGCTGGTTTTCCCCCTTCTGGTAACAACAGTTATTTGTACTTTCACAGTTCATTGCTACTTTCGTTCAACACAGTTTGATTTCTATGGGGCTCTCCCATTGACTCACAGGCTGTGATGAACAGCTTGGCTTTTCTTCTCTCTGGAGTCAGGGTTGGTACCCGAAACAAGCGCCTCTCCCTTTCTTGGTTGTCAGCGGAAGAGGATCCAGTGTACAAGTGGCATCTGCTGCAACACACGCTGTCTATTGTTCATGGAATTACGATTCCTTCTGCAGAGGTTTCACGTGCGTTGGTCGGAAAGGGCAAGGTCGCTTCTCTCCTTGTCACCCTCTCAGTTCATACTGTCTTTCTCCTCCTCTTGAACTGCCATGCTGAGTTATCTCAGTGCGGTCTGCCTTGCTCATATTGTGATCTTGTGCTCCACCTTTTATCCCTGATGGGAAGGGAAAGGGCCATCATGTGTGTGTGATCCTGACCTTTGTGTTGGGACATGTCAGGTAAATGGCTCGGGTGTTAGTCCGTTGTCCTTCTTGATATGCAAATGTGTTTGCATCGGAAAAGGGGGAATAGATTGTTTGAGTATCCTACGTGGTAGTTTGGGGATAAGGTGGTATAAGAAGGAGGATACCGCGTCTCACCCGTCTCACCCATATGTGTTCCCGCTCCACTCCTGAAGACACCCCACCCAGGTGATCCTCCCACACTGGTCCACCCCCAGGATGTGGATCCAATAGCGATGGCCTTGCCCTGGCCATCTGGATGACAGATCTCCCTGGACTAGTTAGGGAGACACCTTCAGGTTTCTTACAGCAGTAATTCCTTTGGTCAACATGTAAAAAGCCATTCATAACCCATTTGTATTAATTAGTCAAACACAGTAGTAATCACTTTTTCATGAGATGATTTATTGAACTTTACTTCTGATACATTCATATTTATGAGGTGTTCTACCAATGTGTGCTCCAAGGAAATATATATATAAATAAGAAACAAATACAATTTCTTAAAGTGAGAGAACTTTAGTTGCTTAACGCCTCCTAATGGTATATATTATACGGCCTGCTGTAGCTGCCGTGTAGCTATGGTTAAGCTGCTAAACCCATAGGAAGACCACTTTTTGGGTGGCTTCTAACTTTAATCCCCCTGGATGAATCCTCACCAAACTTTGCAAAAAAAAGTATACGGACCGCTCCGAATTTGTTTGGCAAGTTTGGTGAGGTTTTGTCAGGGGTGGCAAACTTATAGGGGGGGTCCCAAAATGTCCATGCACTGAATGGAAAAAACTTTGCTCACGCCTACAGCCGGAACCGCTGGATGGTTTCTCACCAAATTTGCAGCAGGAGCGGCGGCTTGGTCCCAAAAGTGTGCTTTTGTAAATTTGGTGAGAAACCGTCCAGTAGTTCCTTTTAAAACAGGCAAATGTAGGTCAACTAAATTAGTGATATCTGGCTCCGCTCCATGGACCTACTTCCCGGTTCTGTCCAGACATCAGACGCGCCCCCTGATTGGATGGTGAAAAGCATGAAGTGCGTCAGATTTTTGGAAATGCCTGCCATGTTGGATACGTGGACATTGCAGTAGAAACATATAATAAAACACAACATTGCACTTATAAAACTTATCAAACAATCTATGGGGAGGTTAAGGGTGATGAGGATAGGATATGGCCATAAGAAGCCAAAAAACTGATGATTTTCACACTGAAAGTCCGGAAATGCACGAACACTTCAGATGTTCGGGGACATCTGTGCTTATTTCTGCATTACAGGGTTGATGAAAAGCAGTCTTGGATAGCTTATAACTTTGGCACCACTCAATGAAACTGCATGACATTTTGTGATGTTATTCTATACCTCAGTCTGAATGGTTTAGGAAAGTGTGGAGCTGTTTTGTCAAGAGGGAACAAATTTAGAGGGGGGCTCCCACAATATTGTGAAGGCTTATAAATGTGGTGTTATTTGACGAATCTACACAAAGGTCTGCAAAAAGATTTTAGATCTAGATATAAATGTTTTTTTTTTAATTTAGTGGGAATTTGTCAGGAGGGGGCTAAATTAGAGGGGGTCTCAACAATTTTAGATGGCTTATAACTGTGTTGCCGTTTGACGAATGCAGACAAAAGTTTTCAGAAAAGATTATAGACCTAACCTTCAATGTTTGTGTAAAGTCTGAATGGATTTTGTCAAGTGGGGGCTAAGTTATATGACTATTGTATGTACATATATTTTGACATTTTTGAACCAATAAAACATGGGCTGATTTCAAGCAAACTTAAAGCATGTTTTTGCAAATGTGCCTGTGTTTTATTTTTTGACAAGTGTCATAATGTAGGTACAAAAAATAGTGATACACCTTTGGTGACTGAGGTATATAGCCTGTGGCCATGGGCAGTGTCCAGATTGTCTGGTTCATGGTATAAGGTCATGACCGGACAATCTGGCTACTGGCCATGACCGTAAGGGACGAAAATGGGATTAAAGTGGCCATGTCCACCTTGGACCGGCTATGTGGTAAAGTTATTCGAAAGTGGGATAGGTTTGAAAGGGAAAATACATGTGCTTGTGGTAATATGGTCATAGGGTTCTGTCTTCGCCTTCTCTGTACGAAGCCTGCCTTCCCTTTCCATGGTACCCATCTTGGAAAAGGATTTTCCTTCCTACAGCAGAGTACATTTTTTAGCACCCCGGGTTCCTGCTTTGGGAACCATGGGTGCTAATGGCCTTTATCCCCCATTGCAGGGGCTACAATGGAGGATAATGGTCTGCAGTCCTCGTTATTTATTTATTTATAATGTGCCAAAGCCTGCAGGCATCAGGGCTCACATAGACACACTCCGCTTGGGACAATAACTTGGGCTGCCAGCCCGTTATTCCCATTCCAGTCCATGGAACGGGGGATGAACGCCACATTATTTCCATTAGCATAACACAAAATGCTAATGGAAATGTTGGAAAAATGTATTGAGTCTATGTACTTTACTGAGAAATGTAAAGTAGATGAGTCTATAAGATTTTCTTTTTAGTTCTATTTTTAAATGTGAAAGGTGGTTCCTAAAGAAACTTTTCTTTTGTTGATTTAAAAAAAAATGTTTGCAGGAGAGGTTAGAACATAAGGTGAGGAGGGAAATCAGGGAAGAGGCACCAAGCACTAGTATGGAGGGGCAGGTGGACAGGGGAAGATGTTGCGCATGTGTTACTTCTAATGTAGTGGGCAGTGTTCCTCATGTTCCCTGATTACAGCTCCAATCACACTTCAAAATTGCTTCCCCCTGCAGAGTGGTGTGTTGCAGTATATACAGAGGACTGTTGTCTTCCAAAGATATGGATCAACAGCCTTTTTTATTGCTTGCAAGGTAGCTGGTGGGATTTTGTGTCCCACAGAAGTAGGCTGTGTGTTTACAGTATTGGTTGAGGAAGATGATGTGGAGGAAGACAGTCTACTACTTGCTAAGAAAGGAACAATATTTCTGAGAGCATTGTGGTAGTTGGATTTGGTGTGACGGCACATGGAGGTGGTCCTATAAGAGTAACGTCCAGGTAGTCCACAACTAAGTACAAAGTTTCACTTGGTGCATTTAACTTTTGTAGTTTTACCTTCGGTACATTCCCAACAGTGGTAAAGAACTGCCACACCCATGATTCTCTCTGGGTGCTAGAGGTAGGCACTTCCTCTACCTCATCTTCTTGTTCCTCTTCATTGTCTTTGGAAATACTGCATTTTTTGTTGTTGTGTGGGTCCTCCAGCTGGTGGTGGTGGTGGCTCTTGGAGAGGAGGGATGGAAAAGGCTGATGCCATTTTTAAGATAAATAGCAGTTTTGGTACTATTCTTCCAAGTATGTGCTATGTAATAGATTCTGAATGGATAATGAGTAAGAATAGGTGTAAGAGCTTTGCAAGGGTACATTTTTGAGCTTGAAAGTTCCCAGCTCAGAAAATGCAGTTCTAAACTGTCTTCGAAGCAAGGACCTAAACACGAAGTGCAAACGTGTTCATGGGCTCGTAATCATGCCGCGCGCAAGCCATGGTCACGTGGCACTGTCCGGAAGGTACGCAATGAAGTCAGAGGTGCGCAGGCGTCGACGGAAGCAAAAACTGTGGAAAAAGTATAGAAGTGCTACAAATGATGCTATAAGGTGGGAAATTAAGGTGAAACTTTGTGAATTGGACAAAAATGTTGCTCCATTGGGGTAAGTATGATATTAGTAAGTCGTAGGAAAACAGCATGCACTGGTAGAATGGTAGAAACCCATGAAATTCTCTGAAAAAATGTTGAAAAAGAGACGCTATGGTTAAGTTGCACCAATAAAAAACTATAAAATTCAATGAAAAAACTTTGTTAAAGGGACGTCATGGTTAAGTTACACTAATGAAAACCTATGAAATTCACTGAACAAACTTTGTTAAAGGGACATTATGGTTAAGTTGGACTAATAAAAACCTATGAAATTCAATGAAAAACCTTTGTTAAAGGGACATTATGGTTAAGTTGCACTAATAAAAACCTATGAAATTCAATGAAAAAACTTTGTTAAAGGGACGTTATGGTAACAAGTAAAACTGAAAAACCCAGTTATGGTAAGCTAAGCAACCATAACTCACGCCACCACCATGCACTGCTAAGACTTAAACACAGGACATCAAAGATGACATCACAAATGTCATTGATGGCAGGCAATGACAATCTTTTTTGTGTGAGCATTGACTGAATGCCTGTCTTGGGTATACCTTTTGGAAGTTGCATGGACTCTACAAGCTTATCAGAAAGAAAATAAATCAACTTAAATTCCCTGCCAATCTTGGATGACCGTGTTTCCTCAAAATGAAATTTGCTTCCAACCATGGTCCTGTAGTAAGCGTGGAAGCCAAGATTTGGCAATACAAGCAACTGGTATTCTTTTGAAGTGGGAAAAGTACTTGTGTTGACAATGTTAATTACAAATGGATATCTTTCCATGAGCAGTCTGTTTGCTTTATGTCTGATATGGGTCTTATTTGAGAGGTACATATTGAAGGCGGATCGAGGAAACACTTGTTAGAAATTTGGAATAATGTGTGTTAATGGAGGGTTTTAAATTCTGAGTGTAGACAATAGAAAAAAGGGAAAACTAGATAAAGGAGAAAGAAGTAGTTGTCCTGCTGGTTTGTCCGGAGGTTGGTCAGGCTTCAGCCTGTTTGCCGAAGCCATGACAATGTGCCGGTGCATAATACTCTAAGGCAGGTGTTTGTGACTAATGCCAATTCAGAGTTAAATATTTCGGATAAATGTTTACTTGTAATGACAAATTATGATTTTCTACACATACGTTACAGAACGTCACAATTCTATTAAAGACACGGAGGCAAAGGATTATGCTTTACTCTCAATTGTAATGCTCGAGCGGCATCATTGAAAAAAAACAATGACCATAAGAAATGAATACAAACTACAATTCCCATGAGTTTTGAGTCCTTTGTAGTCCTTAGAGTTATTGGTCTTTTCAAAACATGTGACCCTTCTCAACCAATTGTCTGCATCCATTCCTATAAAGATTGTCCACCATTTAATCAACATCTCTTTCTTTGCAGCTTGGGCAGCCAGTTAAGTGCATTACCATTATTGTTAATTGTGGTGAAAGTGTATGCTTATATAGATAAAAGGGAGAGGTGAGTAAAGGGTGTGCACCCTCCTTGTGTATATTTAATGGTTAGTATCATTATTTTTAATAATAACGTTTTTTATTATATTTATGTATTGTCTGGCTGCATGGACCAGCGTTTACAAATACCCACCAGTCAGAGTTTGAAAATTGTTTACACCAAGCCCTTATGCGCCAGGTTTTCAGTTGGAAGTCCTTCCTCTGTAAGGATTAATTATTGACAGTCTTGTGTTATTTTATACAAGAGTTTATTAGTTTTTAAATCAGGTTATACGTACAGTTGTGCCAACATTACTCCCTCTCGGAGGGGCATGCTATTGTTTCATCCTTTCTTGGGCTTTCTCAAGGCACATAGATATACAGTTCTACTCATGTACAGTTGTTGCTTTTGCAAATGTGAGTTTGTCTTTAGTTATATACAATGCATTTTAGTTATTGCCCATATTGTATAACTATTTTAGAATAACCTAACAATTACTAGAATCTATCTTCAAATGAAAACTTGTATATAATTCTGTACTGAAATGCAAACAAATTCTATTTTGAACAGCTGTAATGCAACGTTAAAGCACATGTATAAAAATGGGCAACAACTGGTGCGACATGTGGGACTCAAAGAGCTTGCCAATAGAAATAGAACTGAACACATCCCAATCATAAAGTGTCTGACTATCACAAACTCCATATAGGTGAACAGATGTCCAGAATTAAATGTGCATCAGTGAGACATCTGTCAGAAAAATGGCAAACCCAACGCTAATGGTGAAACACAAACATATTCAAGTGTCACTTTTCAAGGCAATTATGCTCCTGGTGGAGTACCATGGCCACCCTCACAGTTGACCAATGAGCTTGAGGGATATTTGAACTGTAGAAGCTCTCCTGAATGTCATTATAGCAACTCATATGGGATGTGTAACTATTAGAGTCTCTGATAACAAATTAATGAGTTCAGGGATCAATCATTCCTTACTGTAAATATCCCAGACTGTGAAGTCATAAAAACACATGGTAACTAATTAGACGACCGTCACAAGTATTTATTGTTTATTAACCCCCCCCACCCCCAATGTGACTGCTCTGTTAACGTAGTTGTCTTAAAAACTATTTTATAAACAATGTAATACAAAGATTTTTATATCATTTTAGGATATTTTAAAATGGATTGTACTGATGCATTCGAAATCTAAGCCTCACAGTTAAAAGAAACAGCCACTAATCTGGATTTCATTGTTTTGCCAACTAGCCCAACTGCAATAGGGCTCGGTTGCTAGACGCAATTATTTCAAGAAATATTTATCTTATTGACCAACAGAACATTCCCTTAGACTGTCCGATCACTGAGCCATTTGATTCCTTCTTCCAGTTAGTCATACATTTCCACTAGCTACCCCTGATAAAACAGTCTCATCTTAAAGAAATGAACCTGAATATGTAATACCGCACATATAGGAAACGTCATATCTAATGGATTCTTTTCGACATCTATATTGAACAATTATATTTCCATCTTGACAAAAATCCTAATGCGGAAAATAATGCCAAACTTAAAAGAGTCTAAACTAAACACTGAATGACATTTTTATGCTAACCAGGTCACTCATTGAAAAATACTTATCCAGATAGCTTTTCAGAATGTTAACTAAATTAACCAATTGTTGCAGAAATGATACGGCATTTCTCTCATTAGTAAAATGGTGCAATGACACACAGAAAGCTTTTACAAAAAAATTGACGATATACAGGGAAATATTGCCTTTTCTATTGCTAATCTCAGCTCTTTGGCACCTATGACACAATATGTCAAGCCCACAGCATCATGCTTCATTTTAGATCCACAACCTGATGTCACCACTAAAATATTGTAGCTCGAAACCGTCTCAATTTCAGATACCAGTGAAATAATATCTACTTCCTACCCAGGAGATCCATGTCCCTCATTCATAATCAAAGTTTGTGCAGTCTCTCTAAGCCCCATCATCTATAGGTTTGTCAGTGCTTAATTTCAGGAAGGTTCACATGATGCTTGAATAAACTTGGATTAACACACTTGGGACCCATATGTCTGCACCAACTATTGGCCCATAATAAACATCCCTTTTAATTGAACATTTTAGATAAGGTGGCCACAAATCTGCTCCAATCTTTTATTGAAGATCACTAGATAATTGCAGATCACAATCCGGTTTTCGTCCCCATAGAAGCTCCGAGGTGGCACTCATTGTTATAAAACATTGGGCCTCATTAAAAGTTTGGCGGTAGCCTTGCCGGTAAAACCGGCAGGCTGCCGCAAACTTGCAAATTCCCCAGGCAATGGGGAAATACAGGGCCATTACAACCCTGGCGGACCCTGTATTTCCCCATTGCCAGGGGCCGTAAACTTTTACTCCTCATTCCCATTAAGCCCCATAGGATAGTGCTGGTGCATTCGACATGCTCTGCTCACAGGTGCCGGACCGCCTGCCAGGTCCGACCTCGCGATGTATAGGCACCTACTAGCAGAACTCATAGTTTGCCGGTCCGGTAACTACGGTACCGGCAAGCTTACTGGTCCTGTAGTTACCAGACCGGCAAACTTGTAATGAAGCCCATTCTCTCTTACAATAATAGATGAAGTGGATACTTTCCTGCTAATGTTGTGCAAATATCTTGTAAACTGTGCATCCTAGGGCCTGGTCCTTGAGTTTTGTTCCTCATGTCAGGACCGGTCCATCTACGACAACATTGATATTTCGCCGATTTCAGGCAACCGTCTCATGTGTGAAAGTGCTGAAAACCAGGGAAAGGGTGGTGTGTCCAAATGTCATGTAGCTAGCAATATCTGGAGGATCCTAACAGGTAACTTTGCAACATTTGGTGCAGATTGGTGAAACGGTGTGGATTTGTATAAAGAACAACGCTTCGTCGAGCCACAAACCACAACACATTTTTACTTGTGCTGAAATCCGGGAAAAGTGGAGGAGGGGTGTCCAAATGTAGCCGGTAGTGTCCAGAGGGTCCCAACAGGTAACTAGGCAAAATGTGGTGCAGATTGGTGAAACAGTGTAGAATTGTATAAGGAACAACGCACACAAACACTGCCACAAACATACAAACACATTTTGACTTTTATATATATAGATAAAAATCGTCCATAATGTACTATTTGACCTGGATGCTGCTTTCCAGAATATTGCAGACAAACCCCAGATCCTCTTTAGATGAAATGGCAACGTTATACAAAGTATCATAGACATTCAATCCGCATTTACCAAGAAAGATAAGACCGAAATATTATTAGTTACCACTCTGACCCAGCTTCCCAAAATGCAAATCCTTTATAGTAACATATCCCTTGTATGAATTCACAGCAATGCACAAATGAAGGTAAACACACTGGGAATGCTTTTTGACCGTACCTTATCAGTGACCCACCATATCAAATGTAGCTGCTTGCAACTGTTATCTGATGCTGTGAAGGCAAATTAAACCTATTTTATCTCCTGAACCTGTACACGGATTATCTGTTCGTTAAGCACATCAAAAAAGGATTATTTGAATGCGCTATATGCAGGCACAACAGAATATATGTTGCAGTACTTGCAGATATTGCAGAATATAATGTATCAGATACACATAGAGATGCTGACATCACCCCAGTACTTCGGTTTTGCACTGACGTCTGGTAAAGTCTAAACTTCTATTACACATAGAGTGATTTATAGCTCAGCAAAATAATATCTCAACGACAGATTCAAAATACATCTTTCCTCTCGACCACAATGAGACTCCTGGGGATACATTAATTTTGTCAACCGTGGCAAATCTGGTATGGTTATTGTTAGGAAGGATTTCATTTTTGGCAAAATTCCCTCCATAGTTTCATTGAACCCCTGACCTTTTTGCTTTGTTCGTGAAGCTGTTTTGCTCACTTGTTATGGGGAAACTGATAAGTCCTTCAGACCATTAGTACTGGGAAATTAAGCTTCCCTTTTATATTTACTATTTTTATAAACTTTTTAACATTGTACACAGCATTTTACAATGCAGTGCAATGGGGATACCTTTTAGGACTTATGGTTACCATAAGTGCCTAAAGACAAGCTGGTCTCAGCAGATATATTTTGTACCATTTTCACATTATTTGTAGTGTGCACATTCTCGTTTACCATGCATGTCTACTAAACATGGCTAGTGCCCTAAAATAGCCACGCCACAATATTTTCATTTGTTTGTTGGTCATATTGTAGTTTGGCTTTCTGCATTGTCAGGTCAGGAAATTCCATATAAGGTCATGAACTTGCCCAGGAAAGCTGCTGCTTTACCAGGATAGTGCTGTATTTGTGTGTGTGGCCCAGGAAGTGGGTGGGACTGTTTGGTCCCAATACAAATATGTGGTGCCAGAGAGTCTAGGTGTGGGGCATCAGTAAAACCAATAGTTGTCCCAGATTGGCCAACTACCGGCTGTTTGAATGCCACCATTGGTGGGCTTGGACCTGCTTCCAGGCTGGGTTTTGGATAAGAAGGGGACTCCTGCAGCCATTACTTCATATCAGTGTTGGAGCCATGAATCCCTCGTAGATGAATCGCTGATTGATGATCTGTTGAAGACTCCTGAGGAGGCCTGTTGGACTACCTGATCTCCAAAGACCCTGAGTGGTGCTTCAGCCCTTGTACTAGTAAGACCAACCAGTCTCGAAAGCCTTCTCAAGGATCCAGCCATGCTGACCCTTCGGAAGTGTCCCCGGAACCACATGGTGGAGTGACCAGCTCAATTGTGGGCTACATCACCAGATGCGTCACCATTCCATGTTTGCACCCGGAACCTTAGTGGCAGGCAGCTTGTATTAAAAGTAGCCTTTTCTGCAAATTTCAGCATCTCAGCCTCAAGGGATCTTGTTCTGGAGAAACATCTTCAACCATGACTGGAAGTCATCTGTGTGCAATAACCATCAATAGAATCCTTGCACCCGCAACTCCTGGCATCTCACAGGAACCAATAGTGGGAAATCCAACATCCAGCAACACCCAGTTGACCCTTCAAGTCAACTTGGAAAATCAGAGTCCATTCCGCTACCTTTTGGTCATCGAACCTGGGTAGTACCAGCTGAAATATAAGAATACATTTTACTTTGTTGCAACTCTTCCTATGAGAAGGGGCACCAACACATGTAACCTATCTGCCACATATAGATTCTGGGGAGAGCATTGAGGCTCCAGGGACCTTTGAGCACAAGGCCCCATTCTTCTTATGGAATGGACAGCTTAAGTTAGTGGAATAACTTGTGACTTGGTTCCATCTTTACAGCATCATTTTACTTACCTCCTGTGCTGATTTAAGTAATTTAATGCATTTTAAGAACCTATGGTCTATGTATATTATACTGCTAACAAACAGGTACGTTTCAAAAATGTCCCTTTAGGATGAGCTGTCGCAACACCAAACACATCTTCACAGGAAGAAGAGGAAGAGGATCAAGGGATAGATACTGGGAGAAACTCAAACACACGTTTGACACACTCAAGTCTCAGGAATCTCCAAGCCAAATCTATTCTGAAAACTTAGTTTACAATTTGTCATCTAAAATCTTAACCACAGGAGAGTTGTCCTTATTGAATAAAGGTTTGTCTTTTTCACCCAGTCGGCAGCCTGATTTGATTGATTTCCAAATTGATTTGTTTAAATTCATCCGTAAGCTCAAACTCCAAAAGATTTTTCATACTCAGGTCAAACAGTACAAGCGTGGAGTGGCAGTACATCAGGAATTAGGTATCCATCAACACAGTTTGAAATTACCTGAACACAAACGCACTTCCAAATTTGTGCCACCTTCACAAAATGAAAATGTAATTGATACATTTTATCAAGCAGTCATACAAGGTTTACACCAGCATATGGATTGTTTGAACCACACACACATCCAGGATGACAATCTTTGAAATGCAGAAAAACAGGCACTCACCAATCTCATGCAAGACTCTAATATAGTGATCAAAGAAGCCGATAAAGCGGGAATATAGTTATATTGAATAGATCAGATTACATTAGTATGGCAAATGAACATTTGGCTACTCCAGGTTGTTACAAATTGTTAAAAGGAAATCCCTCATCTCAAACAGTTTCTGATTTATCCACCCTTATTCAAAAATGGCACTCCCATGGACTTCTAACTGATGAAGAGAAGCATTTTCTATTGGTGTCCTGTCCGGTCATAATGACCATGTATTTCCTTCCCAAAATCCACAAAGAGTTTTCCCAATTACCACAAGTCAGACCTATTATGAGCGGCCTGGGATGGGCCACGGAAGGACTTTCACAATACATAGACACTGCTATCAAAGGTATTGTTCACATTCTCCCAGCTTATTGGCGAGACACAACACACACCTTACAAACACTCCAATCAATTCAATGGTCTGAACATTATCTGCTAGCAAGCTTTGATGGTAAATCTTTATACACTTCAAACGAGCACCGCTTGGCGCTTGACACTATAGATTTTACATTCAGGAACCACTCTTATTCGTACACAGAGCATGTAACGATGATTAACGAGTTCTTGGCATTTACCCTAGATCACAATCAGTTCCTGTTCAATAGCCAATATTATGTGCATACCAAAGGCGTGGCCATGGGGGCTAAGTATGCTCCTTCATTGGCCAATCTCTTCATGGCATATTTTGAACATCATTACATCTTCACAGCACACCAATTCAATGCTAATATCGTGGGATGGAAAAGATACATTGATGATGTTTTATTGGTTTGGAATGGTATCATCTTGGAATCTTTCCAAGAATTTGATGAATATTTAAATGTCAACACATTGGGGATAGAATTTTCTGGACATTGCAGTACCACACAAATTGAATTCCTAGACTTAACCATTAGTATTGTTAATCAGAGGATACACACACAGACGTTTAGAAAACCTACCGCTGTCAATTCGATTTTGAATGCAACGAGTTGCCATAAATTTACTGTTATTAACAACATTCCATTTGGGAAATTTCATCGAGCTCACAGGAATTGTAGCCCTCAAGCAGTTTATAAGAATGAATGTGTACAGATTAAGGAGCGGTTTCTGAAACGTGGGTATTCACGACAATGTATCCAGAAAAGGCATGCAACGTGCCAATGACATATCACGTGATACTATACTTGCAGTCTCTGAAACTCAAAAATCTTCTGACTGTTCTGAAGTGCAAATTGTTACGAAATATGTTCAAAATTCACACATGTTGTTTCGATTGCTCAACAAACACTGGTTCATCTTAAAATTGGATGCTGATTTAAGATCTTATATTACTGACTGACCCAAGTTCATTTTCACGCGTAATCAGATACTCAGAGGTCACCTTTGTCCATCTTTTTTTGATCCAAGGACAGAGAAAGTTGAACAACTTTCTTGGTTACCACCTAAACCGAAAGGCTTTTTTACATGCGGGATGTGTAACTATTGTACATTTTCAATATGTGTAGACTCTTTCAGATGCCATAATGGTCTCTCTATCCAAATAAGGGACTTCCTAAACTGTAAATCAAAATATGTGTTTTATGCGATTGTATATGTATGTGGTAAAGTATATGTGGGCTCTACAATTAGGGAACTCAGGATCCGCATCAGAGAACATTTTGCTCATTTGAATAGTGCTGATCCCAAATTGCCACTTGCCATACATTGGCAGGAACACCATCAAATGGATGATGTCATGAACCTTCGCTTCTTTGGGCTAATGCAAGCTTGTGTTCACCCCAGGGGGGGTGACCGGCAAGCATTATTGCGCCAGTTGGAAGCACGAACCATATGTCGCCTTAGGTGCACTTTGGTGGGTCTCAACACAGACACGGAATTACATGTGTTTCTCTAAATGTTGGAGGGATGTGAGCCAGGATTCCGTGTACACTGTCACTCATTGAGAATAGATTTGTTGCCAGGAGCAATAGCAATATTCAGCTGTTGCCAATTGTGAATGGACTAGTAGTTATGAGTGACAACAACATCCAGTGTTGTATACTAGTAGTTAACAGTGCCTGAACCCGAATGAGCTGGCGGCTCTGTGCCTGAACGCAATACCAAATTTTACTCCATTTCTTCATTTGCATTTTTTTCTTTTCTTGATCTTTCATTTTCCTACATGTCATCACAGTAGTGGTGTTGGGCTAGTCAGTAGTTCTTTATTTGTGGTTTTTTTTCGTGACTGTTACCTTGGATTGGAGTTTATATATCATGTTGTTTCACTATAGTCTCACGTCGCGTAACGGACGCTAATGGTTGGTACCAGGGGACCTGATGGCTAGATATGCACAGTGTTGCAGTAATAAGGCCAATTAATATACAGCCCCTGTAACTGGACGTGTGGATACAGTCGTATGTTTCATTTGATTTTGAACCTTTTAAATTAAATATAATTAGATGCGGTCACATCACCTTTCACATTTTATGTGAACAGACAATTCATGTGAATTAACTTGCATAATACGGCCCGGATGAGGAGTTGCATGTAATTTGATTGGTTCCTCGAGTCACATGAGCGCCAAGACACACGTGATGAACTATGCATATTTTCACCCGTGAGGTGCTTTACTTGGATGACATTGTATCGAGCAGCATCCGAGAGGATATGTGGCCTCTGTAATTTGTTCAGGGATGGCAGTTCATTACGAGGTAAGACTGATTTCAATTGCTTACTGTTGTCGGCGTATATAAACACTCGCACTTGCAGCAAGACGGTTCTGCATTTACTTTTAAGTGCGTGGTCTTCGTGTTACTTTGTTCACAGATGCAGATCTTTGCTTCAGGATATACACTGGAGCTTCACAGTTACCCGACACATTCTCCTTTGGTTGTTTGGCTGAACAGCCTTCACTTTCAGGTAAACTTAACTAGGGTGATACAAGTTGCAGATTAAATGGTGCTGAAGCACACATTTTTTGGTTTCAGGGATTAATACCCTTTTACACATCTTGCATTTTCCATGCTGTGTACACAGGTTCTTTTGAGACGACATCCGCTTTATTTTCAAAAATTATCAGCAGTACCAGTACCAGCAGTACCAGTCGGACTTGAATTAGATAACATATTTTGACCAAGTGGTACCTCAAGCACATTTTGCTGCACATAAGAGATGTGGTGGTGGATTGAGGTGCACCAGTTTTTATCAGGGCACGCCAGTAGCTATTTTACCTTTGGTTTGCGAGCAGGCACGGTGTCCAAGCACAGACACTGGCAATTCGGGGCTCAAGTTTATGGGCAGCACATTTTCCAACTAAGCCTAGAGGGCATATTGTTAATACAGGCCAATGGTGTATAGTTGGGTGAGTTAGAACATGGTGGGTTTGCAATTGTCAGGCATTGCAGAATGGCCTGTTGTACAATATATATTGTTTCATCTACATTGTTAACAAATGAGGCTAATTGTGCTTTCCTTTTCTTTGCTTTGATCCTTTTGTATATTCATGATGATATGGTCCTGGAACATGTATTACGATCATGTCACGGTCACCTTGGTAATGTATGTATTCACATTCTTATATTATTCACGAATGTGTTTTTTGTTATCCCATGCACACATCCTTTGGAATCCACATGCTTGTATCTGTGACAATTCAAATGCATGTTTTTTGGTTATTTCGATGAAAAAAAATTCTTGGTTTATTGGGGTTGATTGGTTGTATTGTTTGTGTATGGAATTCCAGATGTTTTGCCTTGAGAAAGACCACAGAAGGTCGAAACACGTGTCAGCAAATCACTCTGGCTGATGAACATTATTTGAATACAAGGCACATTGGACATTTATTTGTATGTTTCTATTTTTATTGGATTAAATCTGTCATTTCATTGGCAGCTTTTTGAAACATTTGGAGTCCAGCAGCGCAATCTACTTTGTGGAACTCAACATTTCTTGGTTTTGTTGTCTGTTTAATTTGTTAGTGTGTATTGAAGGCCCAAATAAATATTTGTTTTTCTAGACATTACTCTGGTGTGGACTTGTTGTGGACCACTGACCCCACTCACACTTTCCTGAAAATAGCCTTGACGGCTCTCCACATTTACCTTGATTGAGTTTTGGCTAACCTCTCAGAATTCCCTGTACACTATAACTATGGTGGCCTCCTAAAATCTGTCCATCAGGCCAGATTTGAGAAATCAGTCTTAACGGTTATCTCAGCCAACCACTGCAACACTTCACCAGAACATGCAGTCATCTGTCTGCTGCTGTGGGAGTTGTACTTGCTCCTTCCTGGACTGCTTTGGCCCATTCCATCTGCACCTCGGCGTGCGAGGGCTGGGCCACTCCGCTTGTGCAGAAGCACATAGGTCTTCACCAGTGTGCACCACCTGCCTATATTTCCACGAAGATCACGTTGGTTGTTGCCAGGCAACCACCAGCAACAACAAGAGGCCATGCCCACCTGCCTCACTCTTGTCCCGCTCGCTGCGGCTTGGGACACCCACCTCCAGGCCCAAGCTGCCCAAGCTGCAGTGAAGTGAGGCTAAGTTAGATGTAGCTGTCTGCAGTTGTCTGCGGCGTTCCGCCGCCCATGGCCCTGTAGCGATGTTGTTTCCCATTTTCCTGCTTTCTCCAGTACCATTGGGCAAAACATTGCTTGATTACAGGACTAACATCAAGGTACTATTTTATTTTCTCATGACTATTTCAATATCCAATCACCCTGACAGCCTAAACTTGGACAGAAAGACCAGTAACATTTATGTGAATCCTAATCTCATTTATCCACCTCTCACTAATACCTCTATTGCCATTGATCTGTGCCTTTGGAATGCAAGGTCCTTAAGTAAGAAGTCGTCTGCAGTTTTGGACATTTTCTTAAGACTACATCTTCATTTTCTTTGCATCTCCAAAACTAAAACTTGGATCCTCCCTCATAATTCCACTGTTGCTGCTTCTCTCACGACTTCCCTTTCTTATTTTGCACATGTACCTTGTATCACTGGTCGCGGAGGTGGCATTGGCATCCTCTATCGCCCCTCCTATATTTCTGTTCCTTCTCCTGTTGACACGCTAGCGTACACTTCTTTTGAATTTATTTACAAGATTTTTACTGCTTCTCATGCTGTTTCTTTTTTTCTCATCTATCGCCCACCTGGCCCTCTTTGTTCCTTCGTTGTCGATATTGACCACCTTCTTTGTCATATTCTTCCTAGTCCAACTCTCCTTGTGTTACTAGGTGACTTCAATCTTCATCTTTCTCCAACTCACTCTTCCTCTCCCTTTCTTTTTATTCTTGACTCTCATTTGCTTGCACCTCTTTGCTACTCCTTCTACTCATGACTCTGGCTCTTCACTTGATTTAATTTTTCTCTCATCTTTTACTGCCTCTTCTGTGTCAACCCTATCTGTTAACTTATCCCTATCTGTTAACTTATCTGACCACTCGCTTCTTTCTGTTTCACTTCGTCCTCCTATTTCTTCTTCTTCTCCTACTCCCCTTGTGCCTAACACATTAGATCACCACGATCTACGCAACTTTAACTCTTCACTTAATCACAACACCTGCATTAATAGTCTTCCTTCGCTTCCACACTTTTGCTCACTTTCTGCTAATGAGGCTTCCTCTGCTCTCTCGTCTACCTTTCTGTCAGGTCTTGATCAACTATATCCTCTCTCTGCATTTCAGCTTACTCGCAATCCTGCCCAACCCTGGCTTTCCTCCCATCTTTTCTCAATGCAGCGGCTCTTATGTCGTCTGGGAAGACGCTGGCTTAATTCTCAGTCTCCCTCTAATCATTCTGCTTAATTCTCTTATCACGCTATTTTTAAGAAATGCTTAAAATCTGCTAAATGTATGTATTTTTCTGATCTTCTTCATTCTCAATCTGCTCATCCTAGGCGTCTGTTCCAAACATTAGCTCGTCTTCTCTCTCCTCCTTTTTTTGATCCTTCTCAGTAACTCTACTCTTTGTGCCTCTGATTTTGCTTCCTTCTTTTCTTCTAAGGTTTACTCTCTCTGTCAGGATATTATTAATTCATCCTCTTCTTCTACCACATTTTCTCCTCCACCTCCACCTCTAACTTTCCTGTCGGACTTTGCTCCTGTGACAAACTCTGATGTAACACTCATGTTGGCCAAAGTCCACCCAACAGCTGCCCCTATGGACCCTATCCCTTCTGCTCTCATTCCTTTAACCTATCCCTGCTTTGTACCTTTTCTTGTTTTATTCTTTAATATTTGTCTTTCCACATCCTCTATTCCTACTGCATTAAACAATCCTCTTGTTGTCTCTGATGTTTGCCCTATTTCTCTTCTACAATATTTATCTAAGCTTCTGGAGTGCCTTCTCTACTTTCAGATCTCTTCTTTTGTTAACAAATTATCTCTTCTCCCTCAGTTTCAGTCCGGATGTCATCCTTTTTACTCCACGAGACTGCGTTCATGTGTGTGCTTAATTCTCTTCTGTCTGCTTGTCACTCTAAACAGTCTTTTTTTCTTATTCTTCTGGATTTATCAGCTGCTTTTGCCACTGTTGATCATTCTTCACTTTTTGACTCTCTCTCCTCTTTTGGTTTCCGGGGTTCTGTTCTTTCTTGGTTCTCCTTTTATCTTTGTATTAGAACTTTTTCTGTTTTGTTGGATGGGAACACTTCTTCACCTGTCCCCATCGAGTACGGTGTTCCCCAAGGTTCTGTCTTGGGTCCATTTCTATTTTCACTTTATACTTTATTACTTGCTCTTGTGATTACTTCTTTTGGTATTTCCTTATCATTTTTATGCTGATGAAACACAACTTTTCCTATCTTTCTCATCTTTCACATCTGAAATTCACCAAACTCTCTCTTCTTGTCTTAGCGCTATTAAATCTTGGATGTCATTGCACTTTCTTACTTTGAACGCTGGCAAAACGGAGGTTCTATTTTTCCCTGTCAACTCTTTTTCTCCTCCACCATCATTTTCTTTTCCGCCCATTACCCCCTCTATTTCTTCTACTGCGCAAAATCTTGGTCTCTATTCTCCATTTGGATTCCAATCGTTACTTAATCCATCATATTTCTCTCAAATCCCGGTCTTGCCGTTTGCACCCGTATAACATTCGCAAAGTCTGCCCCTTTCTTACTTTCCATGCAACTAAACTGCTTATTTCTTCTCTCATTTTTTCTCGACTGTTCTATTGCTCTGTTACGCTCTTTGGTCTTCCTTCATCTCATCTGGTACCGTTGAAATCCATATACCACTCTTCTGTTTGTTTACTCTGCCTTCTCTCCTATCATGATTCTATTTCAGCTTCACTTGCTTCTCTTGGGTGGTTACCATTCCATTCTCAACTTAAATTCTATTTTCTCTGTTTATTCTTTAAATCTCTCTATAGGTTAGCTCCAGACTATCTTGGTGTTCTTCTGTCCTTTTATACTCCTTTTCGACCTCTTCGCTCTTCTTGACTTTTCATGGTGACTGTTCCTCGTCCACCTTGTGCTTAGTCTCACTTTTGTTCTTTCCAGCTTCTTGCTCCTCTTCATTGGAATACTCGGCCTATTTCTCTTTGTTCTATCACTATTTATTCTCTTTATCGGGCCTCCTTGAAAAATTATCTTCTTCATTGTCATTGATTGTTTGCTTTCAGAAATGATATCCGATCCTCCTTACTTTTCTCATAATGTTGTACTGTTGTTTTAAAATGTTGTGCAGCGCTTTGGGCAAAAGCGCTACATAAACTCTAATAACAAACAAAAAAATAAAAATATATTTGTTGTACTAAAGATCTTTATACCTTTAGAAAATAGGTGAAACATATCTGTTTCAAGTACTCTCTGGGTCTCATTACGAGTTTGGCAGTAATAAAAGCAAATTACCGGCATGCCGGTGCAACCGTGTCCGTGTAGCACTGCTGCCGGAATCTACGGTAGATTCCGAGTCAGCGTGCACGTGCATTCCAGCATGCTGGAAATGGTTGCAGCGGCATGGCGGTAAGGCCTCCCAAACCTCTGATAGCAGCATCATCGATGCAGTAGACACCGGCACCAGCATCCTTGATGTCGCAAGTTCCGAAACCCTATGCCGGAAATACCGGCCCTGGAAGCAAAGTCATTGCACCGGAATGGGAAATGCACCAGCAGCCATCTAGAAAAACGCAATCTATTGCAATCCTCAGCCAACAGCACCTGGACCAGAGAACTGAGCAGTGTGGAAGGAAGCAGAGGAACATTGCTTTGAGGCAAGGCACAGTGTGTTGGTGAAAGCCAAGGTTCTGCGATGTGGAGCTCAACATGCTATCAGATACCCTAGTGGAACACGTAGATGTCGTTTTCTGTGCAAACCTGCACCAGGAAGCACAAATGTGCAAGAAAGTTGTGTGGGAGGAGGTGGATCAAAAGGTCTCTGCAGTGGGGACAACACCCTGCACTGTACGTGACTGCAGAAAGCAATGGGATGATTTGCGGATGTGGGTCATGAACATCTTCTCTGCCAATCGCAGCCAGGGGCTGGCCACAGGAGGAGGAGCCCCATCCCCAATAAATCTGGCACCGTGGGAGGAGACGTGTAGCACAGTGATGGGCATGGAGGAAATTGAGGGTGTGGGTGATGCTGAGACGGGAGTCCAAACATCGGCCAATGATGGTGAGTAACCCTTAGCATAATACCAAAGTCACAATACACACCTTCAATCCCAACTTCAATGGCGAAGTCCAAATGGCAAGTAGATGAGAGAAAATACATGCTCCATCACCTCACACCTCAAGTCACTCCACACAAAACCTCAATGTCCCTGCCATGAACACACCCAACAAACCCCACTGACACAACCCACATGAGTCCCCAATTGCCAACACATGCACCATCTGCATGCGCACACACACACATGTACATCACCGTACAGATGCAGGCCTGACCACTCTGCCATCCCATGGCACAGTGCACACATCACCACTGCCGATTGCACACTTGAGCCACCCGCCATTTCCATGCATGCAGTGTAAACATCAATGCATCTACGCACATAGTGTAAGCACATCTGTCCCACATCTAAACAACACATGGCAAACAGCCCCTGAGGCATGGCCACAAAATGCAAACCACGAGACACCTGTAGGCCACCCACCATACACCATGCACAACATGGCTGCACCAGAAGGATGCTCAAACTCTGCACCCCTCCCCCCAATTCCCATAAGCACCATGCCTGCACCTCCAACATGTCCACGAGAATGCATAACCAAAGAATGTACTGGCATCGATGTATGTAGTATGTACGATGACCTATGACTGATGCCCTGCCTCACCCAACACCCAAGAAAGCCGCTGCACGTTGGAGGTGAGGTGACAAAGCCACCTCTAGCCAGGGGCCCTCAACATCAAGGGCAGCACATAAGCGTCCCACTGCATCCACACCACATCCCCTAGCCAAGATGACACACAGGCTGGCCAGCCGGCCAAACATGAACAAAGTCCACCCAACAAGGCACCCCAGCAAAGACCCACTGCTGGAAGCAAGACACCCCAGATAACACCTACTAGTGGCAGCAAGGCACACGAGCCAAAAGTCACCCCTGGCACAAAGGCCCCACACCAAAAAAACGCATCTGGGGCACAGGAACCACCTCAGGTGTTATATCTCGTATCCCCAGTGGGCAGCGACATGGAGGAGCCACAATCAATGGCAACTAGTGATCTGGGTGAGGCGGCCCATTCAGCACAACACAGTGCGGAGGAGGTGGCCAACACCGAAGGCAACAGAATGCATGAAGACCAGGACAATACCCCACCCATGCAGGCTACCCCACGGCACTCACGGTACACGGTCAACTGGTCACAGCTCAGTGGATGACATAGACCAAGCTGTATACAGCCCCGGGAGCCCACACACCCCACCTCCCTTGCACCCACCTGCAGCACAAAGCATCATGGACCTGGAGGTGCGGCTGACCTGCATGGAGGATCACCAGGCGGCCATGCAGGACATGGTCAGGCAGTATGTGTTGGACGGTGAAGCCAGACGTCAGGCCATGCAGGAAGCCCTGCAGGATAATGCCAGGGTAGTCAGCCTGGCTATGTACTGTGTGGCCCAGCCCGTGCGGGAAGGGATGGAAGCTATGACCCAGGCCATCACCCAGTTGGTGGCCGCCATGGCCAAACACAGGAATGCAGAGAGACACCCACAACTCACTCCATCCATGAACACCACCCCGGCAAGCTCCACGCAGACAAGCCCGGTGTGTTGTTCACTTTGCTGTTTGTGCCTCACAGACCCTCAAACCCCTCCTCCAAAAAGGGGGCGTTAGTAGCCAGACTTTCATGTGCATTTCAGGAGGGAGTTGAATTGAAGTTGCAGTGGGGGCAGTTATGGTGGGGGCGGTGGGATGGTGATAGTGTTGGAGTGTGGGGTGTGGGGGTGTTGAGTGTGGGGGTGGCTGTGTTGGGGTGTGGGTAGTGAGGGTGTTGGGGTGTGGGGTTTGGGGGTTTTGGGTTGTGAGACTGAGGGTGTTGGGGTTTTGGGGTTGTGGGGGTAATGTGGTGAATTTTCTGGGATGGGGTGCACGTTGATTCATGTTAAATGTACATAGTTCACAGCTAATTAATACAGTTGGTGTGCGCAAGAAAAACACATGACTAGACATTGCTTCTTGAGTGTGTGTCAGTTTTTTACAGTGCCCAGTGCCGTGTTCCCCATGCCCATTGCCTTGTGTTTCACAGTCCATCAAAAGTATTGTGCAATCAATTCTTGGCATGCTGCACGTCCTTCATTCACATTGTGCCGTGGAGGGTTTACAGCATCTTCCCCATTCTCATCCTCCTCTTCAGGTGGCATCAGCTCCATGTCAGGGGACAGGGGTACGTTGCGCCGGATGCACATGTTGTGCAGCATGGCACATACCAACACTATCTTGTCCACCTTCACAGGCCCGTATATGAGAGCCCCACCCGACATGCTGAGGCAGCAAAACCGGGCCTTCAACAGCCCAAAAGTCTGCACAATCATGACACGAGTACGTGCATGTGCACGGTTGTAGTCCTTTTCGTGCCTGTTGGGTCATGAGTCATGGCTTCAGGGGATAGCTAGCATCACCTGCCCGGGAGCAAATGAAAGTGTCCTTGCCAATATTTTGGTCATTCGTTGTGTGCACTGCCTGTACAGTGTTCATGGTCACATGCCACAGATTGTTCTTGACTGCACTTTACATTTCCTTATAGTGAGACCCAGGTAAGTGTACTTAGTGTTGATCCATGGTTGGGGGGTGGGTGCTGTTCACGTCTTAGGGACGTTTCCATCAGATACAGCACTCACACAAATGAAATCAAAAGGTCCATGATGTACTCACATCTGATGGGTGTGTTGCGAATGGGAATTCACTATACATGTACAGTGCATCATGACACATTTGACTGATGTGCGTCATGATGCACAGTAGTTTGCTAATCATGCTTTTGACTACTTGATGTCACCATGTACAGGTCCATCAAGGCTTTCCCCCATATGACAGAGGCACAATGGCATTGGTGGTATGGTCCGCCGGTGGTGGTTAACGTTTCTGTGATGAGGCTGGGTGTGTACTGGCATGGTGGGACTGAGATACTGTGGATGGGTCCTGCACCACTCGATCATATGTTAGTGGTGGCAACTGATTGATGATTGCAATAGTTTCCATGCTCAGCCCATTGCATTTTGAGGTGTACCTTAAGGTGCCTGGAGAGGTATACTGGTCTGCGGTGTACCATTGGGGTGGTTGCAGTGACAGAGATTCCCCGGTGTGGAGGTTGGAATCATCTAGGCATGGCTGCATGACCCGTGATTCACTTTGTTGCGCTCATGTATTTCATGCATTGTGACTGCAGAGTGGTGCACTGTGGTACGTGTGGTTCATATCTGATGATTTTCCAGATGCATGTGCTGGTGTGGGCACTGTGTATGTTGCTTCCATTTATGCACAGCAGTGTAGGCATTCCACATCTGCATCCATTGGCTGTATCCCACATTCTGTTGAATTCATTGGGGTCACAGTTTTAGGCACCCAGGACGCTGTGGTCACCCCCCAAACAACACCCCTCATGGCCCAACCAGCAGTCAGGGTGCCTGTGCTCGTGGTTCCCCCTCCAATCGTCACCCCTCATGGCCCACCAGCAGTCAGGGTGCCTGTGCTTGTGGTCTACCCCCTAATCAACACCGTTCATGGCCCAGCCAGCAGTCTGGGTGCCTGTGCTTATTGCCCCCCCAATCAACACCCCTCATGGCCCAGCCAGCAGTCACGGTGCCTGTGCTTGTGGTTCCCCCCAAATCGACACCCCTCATGGCCTAGCCAGCAATCAGGGTGCCTGTGCTTGTAGCCCCCCCCCCGTATCGACACCCCTCGTGGCCCAGCCAGCAGTCAGGGTGCCTGTTCTTGTGACCCACCCAATCGACACCCCTCATGGCCCTGTGGTTGGACTTTCCCAGCAGCCAAGTACATTGTGCAGTGTGTCGTGCCATGTAGCAAGGAAGCGTGGAGTTGCGCAGCACCATGGCATCATGTGTGGAGCCCGGCAATCTTGCACAGCATTGCGTTATGATTCTGCTTGCATCGCACACCATTTGGACATGCAGGGAATGGTAGAGCTTCCTGTTGCAGTAGACTACCTCCGCAGAATGCCGAACTACCAGCTCCACATGGGTGCAGTCTAGGGCACCTATTACGTTTGGTATGCCTGCCAGTGCATAAAATGCTATTTTAGTTGCATTCACCTCCTCGGCAGTCCAAGGTAAATGTATGTGGTAACTTGTGTGTTTCAAGAGGGCGTCTAGTACAATTTCACCTTTGGTACAAGCCTGTACTACACAGTGAAGCGGTAGCGATGGCTGAGCAGCCAGACTTATCTCAAGAGTAAAGTGAGCAGTACAAGAGGTTACACAAAGGACAGCAATTACTATGATTCAAACAAACACTGATTCAAGGTTTCTGAGTAAAAGAATCTACATTTCTGTACAGCATCAGTTATAAAACAGTTCACTATCATAAGGCAGCAGAAAATCACAAATTCAATATACTACTACAACCCCCAAACAATTCTGGACAAGTTAGGCTCAAAATGAGGTGTGAGCAAAATGGCACACCAGCAATTTAAAAGGGGAGAAAAGCAAAGGTTATTCAAAATCAACAACACCAACAAGTTATAGTCAGGGCAATCTAGTAAAGGGCACTACAACTAGGATTCAAGTCAATAGGCCTACGCCAATGTTAATGGTTAAGAGTCTTTGCAGAGGATCACACAGTTCAGAGTAGTTTGCGGTTAAGTCTTTTCCAAGAGTTCAAAACGAAGTTGGTCGGAGGAAAAGTTATTCAAAGGAGAAGAGAAGGACAAGCCTTCAGAGAGGTGAAATATTTCAAGCACTTTCACTGCGGCCGGACGGAATGAATGACTGGATTTGCACAGTACCTTAAATGGAGAAGAATGCTGTAGCTGAGGCAGTTGTTCCTGGCAGTTCATGCAGGGTCATGGTTCCTGAATCTTCGGTAGTGGTGACGAAAAGGAGGACATCTGGAGGGTCCTGCACTGTCCAGGGAAGAAGCCAGCAGCGGTGCAAAACAACAAATAAAAGGTGCGCTCCTTAAAACCCAAACAGGTCCCTTTGCCCCTGACTATCCGGTTCACTGCAGCGATGCACAGCAAATTCGACCAGGAGATGAGGCCGGCGTTTGCTGTTTGGCAAGCTGGTTGGTCCCACGAAGCTCAAGGGAAGCAGATTCCTTGCAGATCTTCTCTGTTGAAGTTTTGGGTGATTCGGACCTGCAGCAGGGCTTCACCGGGATATCCAGTAGTTGCAGCAGTCGTCTTCCTTTTTATGCACCAAATCCCCCATTCACACAGCACGGTGGCTGTCTTGGCAGGACAGCCACCTAGCCAATCAAACTAGAGTGCAATTTAGGTCTCCAAGGAGACCCTGTGCAGGGGGCCTCAAACCCCTCCCTCACATCCTTTCCACCCAGACACTCAGGCACCTAAGGAGGGCTTCTGTGCAGAAGCCTGCCAAAGGGCGGCAGACAAAGGAACCAAACCTGGTTTGGCGCACACGAAAACACGAGAAAGACCTTTACAAAAAGAAATGGCGAATAAACCCAACCGGAACCAAATTTAAAAAAAAGGGATCCAGTGGGTTAGAGTTTGAGGCTACCACTATGGCCTCTAATGGTACCAAGTTTATTTTCAGAGCTTGCGGTCGAATATAAATGGTAGATACCACTGCCACCAGCCAAATCTTAGAGAAAGGGGAACATACTAATGTTTCGTGAGAATCAGACAGCAGGGGATAACTATTAACCCCTCGAGTACTCTATTGGAAGATAGGTTGTATTGGGTCTGTACATTTAAAAAGACGAGTAAAGTCAATGGCAACTTTACATGTTCTGGGAGACAGTAGTCAGTCCCAGAAAATGAAGTTTGAAAGTGGGAAGTCTGAAAAGTCAACCCTGTGTCACTGCACTGAAGGTGCTGTGTGACACACAGTAAAAAGATGATGCCTATGAGTTGGGTGAGATCCATAGCCCATGAGCATAAAAATGTACAACACACAGCAAAACACATGTAAGAGAGGGAAAAAAGGTTCACACTCTTAACAGGTAAAAAGATTAAACCCTAGAAATCCAGCAAAGCTGCTGAGGGACTCAACAGGTAAGGAAAATTAGGCATTCTGGAGAATTCTCCGTAACAAGGAGAAACATGGTTGTGAGATGCTATGCAGCTGACCCACTGTGTGCTGGTAAGTGCCTGTGGCAAGGAAGTGTAGCACAGACACTACCTTCAGCAAGAGGGGGGTGAGTGTCCCGATGTTAATGAGGCTCACCAGGTCATCATTAATGAGGTCCACTAGTGTGCATATGGTGTCCCTGTCCAGGCGGTACAGGATGTGGATCTGTGCACGGATTAGGTCAAATGTACTTGACCCTTTGGCAGGGGATTGGTGGCTGCCTGCGGGGTACATGTGCGGGCCCTGTCTCACCCTTCTTCTCCTCCCGCATCTCCGCTGCACTCTCTGGTTCACTGCCTGCTCAAGTACAAGCAGTGCAGGCATGTCCTCCAGCCCCAGGTTTGCAACTACTAATGGTAGCATTGTGGGTTTGAGAGGGGTGTGGTGTGTGGGAGTGCTCCTTTTGTGCTGTGCCAGACTCCATTGCCTCCACCTGTGCTGATTGTGTGCATCTGTGGCAGTTTTCCGCACAGCAGATTACTATTAACGGCTGTCCCGCGATGCCTGTGTAAACGGCACCATGGTATCCGTTCTTACTGGTATGTCTATGCCGGTGATTGCATGTCCGTGCAACTCGAAATGTGCTCTTCCTTGCGGCATGCCGGTGTCCGCGCACATACCGGCAAGGAGTAGGCTGGCATCACGGGTCCTAATGCTCCGGTCCAGTAATCCATTTTACCTTACCACCAACCTTGTAATGAGGCCTTCTGTTTTATATAACATTGCTGGTCGAGCAATATAATACCTTTGCTACAGAATACAATAGAGACACTCAAATAAAAATACTATCACAACATGTGGGGAGACACTGGCAATCAGTGTAATAGCCTACCACCTTCCTTGCAAAATGAGTGTGTCATGAACGGCACTACACCAGATGCAAGCATGTGACAATGTGCCTACACTCCCGAGCCAGACAACCAGGAACTGAAGGGGGGATGACAGATTTATCCCTCTTAAAAGCATATGAATCAGGCCCTAAGGAACATGCGCAATTGCAGATTGCAAGAGCCTACCATGCATGCGAGCACTGGGGCCAAATTAATACGTTTTCCTTTTGATACTTAGAAATGACCCATGAGTCCATCTCCCTTTTTACAGTACTTATAAAGTGGGATGGATCCCACCTGTAAGACAGGAACAACTGCTACTATAAATCTTTATCAACACTTTGCAGGATGAGACCTGGCCAGATCTCTAGGTAAGGTGCAGAAGCGATGCAATACTCAGCCACCTCCTGTGTTCTAGTTATATTCTGTTGCATTTATGGAGGAATCTCCTGCTTGGCTTGTGTTTCATTTCACTTTCTGGGGGCTCCTCACTGCCTGACAAAGGAAATGTTGATTTAATGCCTTTCTGTAGCTTTACACTTTTGCTCTGGGCCTGGGAGCTCTTGGGCCCAAATTAAGTGCAGGAGAGTGCTGGGATGTTTCTCCCTGGATCCATGATGTTTGTATGGAGACATTACATGGAGGTAAGCTAGTCACAAATCTTTGGTACTCCAGATAGGTTGAATGATTGTCTTTACTTGCAGAATGCAGGCCAAGGAAATTGTTTAGGTACAGCCAGGCTTGAGAAGACAGGCAAGTCTACTTTATTATCATGGATTTGATTTTGGTCGTGGTTTTCATTATCTGGACTGGTGGTGCCTTGATTTAGTTCACCTGTCCAAGATGTTAGCAAACAGGCCATGGGTATGTTTACCTTTATCAACGGTTATATGTGAGAGAGTTGTAGATCTCCAAATGACACTGCAGTGGCATTTCCAGTCCAAGTTATGTTTCCATGCATCAAGTGTAATGTGTCTAACCGGTTTTACAGATAGGGGGCCCATGGCTGTATTGTTATTGTAGGACGGGGTCATCGTTCCTCCCTACTAAGGTACAGCAGCAGACCCTACAGGGATGTGCATGCTGAGAGAGAGCACTGTGTAACGGCTGCACATGGGATCCAGATGGGCGAGGAACAATGGAGGAGCTATATGTGGGAATTCTGCTGGCCATGTTAATCCAGTTGCTGGGATTAACATGTCAGTGAGAATCCCATTGGAAAAAGATTTGCCACTTTTCTATCTTATAATGTTTTGATCACCGGAGAGTATCCTTTGATATGAAGTTAGCCTAGAATTGGGTAAGAATTTAACTTTGAGCTATGTTAATTTCAACCATCTTGCTATCAGTTACTTGTTGGATGATGGGCTTGGCATAGATATCCCTAAAATGGGGGTAAAATAGAAGGGGGTGCCTTATTGTCACAGTGCACTTGGTGATGCTACTTTTGGGAGTGTGACAGAAGCTTTGTAAACTGTCTTTGCTGTGTTATTTGACAGTTCTCTGTGACTAGACCTCCCCTATAAGTTAGAGAGGGACTGAGGTGATATAGCCAATTGCAAGACTATCGTGGGAAGCAGTTATGATCTTGTGAAAATGGGATTCTCTTGGCTGGGCCCCGTTTTTTAAACTTCTTGTGGAGAGCCTGTAATATATGGGTTTCCAAGCAGGACTGGACCCATTGCAGGAATTTCACAGTACCAGGTAGGTGCTCCATGGAATAACTAGGCCAACAAAGAAAGGTTGTCCGCCTTCCCATGAAAAGATTTGGAATAGAGCCCCTCCTTCTAAGGGTTGGGGCACAAATTTTTCCTGCCTTGTCCTTGCTTATGTCGTCACGTAGTATTAGACAAGGGGACTAACGAAGAACTCATCACATTTCTTTGTGTTGATCAAAAACTGAATCTACTTCTTGGGACAGCTTTGGCCAAACATATAGTATTGTGAGCTCAGTGTATGCCAAACAAAAGAGTAAAGCAATAACAAAACCAATACAGAAAAAACGTGTATTGGAAAAACAGTTTATATAATCAAAGTGTGTGGTGCAGTAACACAAATTTACAGTGACACATGTATTCAAATGTAAACAGAAAATGAATATAATATATAGCACTTTCAAAATTCCATAATCAAAGAAAGAAGGAACATATATACACCCCTAATGGGTTGCAATAACATATATACAATGGTGTAAAATAACGCAGTGCAATCATAAAAAATGTATGAACATTTCACATTAGTTCTGTGAAGCAATCTCCTATCAGATTTGCAATTGAGCAGGGTTTGTGGACTAAGCAATTTCTAAAGGTGAGGAAGCCAATCTTGCATTGCTTTCACCATTTCTTGTAGTCCCTAAACTCCAGTGCTCAGATTGACCTGTACGGTCTGGGTCTTGGATTATAAAGATATTTCAAAATGTAGCCAACGTGTTCAAAGAAAGGTAGGTTAACACACTACTCGAAGACAGATTTGGAATTAGTATGTCCATAGTCATCTTCTGTGTGCTGACTCGTGTGTGCACGTTTCAGTGCATGTGTGTACTTATAGTACGGGCACCTTCTTCAGGGCGTCCAGTGAGCAGACCCTATTTCAAATTTAAGAAGAAACAAAAAGGAAGGAAGTGTGAGAGTTCCTTGAATTTTTGAATCGCTACTAGTTCAGCAAATTATTTAGAAAAATGTATATGCTCAAGTTACCGGCTGTACTTGAAGAGTAGTCGGTAACAGGATCCCAAGTTCCCTGGGTAATCCGGGTCGAATGGGGCACTTGCGCAGGGCGGGAGGCAGTAATCTGCTTGGTGCAGACTGTGGACGGTGATCTGGCTTCCTTAGTTTGTGTGCCCATCCGTCAGAGCGGGTTGTGCTGTGTTCTAACATGGTAGGATGGAGGAGGGAGGGAGAGGGAGAGAAGAAGGGAAAGAATAAGGAGGAGCAGGTGAGCTCCTACGTACCCAGCATATATTAGACAGTTGTTGGCTGTATATGCTTATCCTTGCAAAAGCAACGTCACCTTGGTATGTGGTCTCTGTGCATAGACCTGTTCTTCTGCGGTAGCTGGAGAGCCATCTTGTGGTTAGTTCAGAAGATGTGGGGAGGGGGGGCTCTTCTCTGTATGGCCTTGCTCCGAAGGGCATTAGATGCCTGTATGTAAAAGAGACATCACCTCAGGGGGCGTGCTGAAATGCATACATGGTTTGTTGTGTGGACAGGCACGAGGGTGAGCTTGTGTAGCATGGGGACTGGTGGGCATGCATCAAGGGTGTATGTTACTACATCCTGTGGAATAAGCATGCAGTATGACATTTGCTGGAGGGCACCGTGCATTTGAAAAGGAGGGGGGCGATAGATGTGGTGGTACTTGTTTCCCCCTCTCCATCCCCCTCATGTCATGCTAGTAAGTAAACACCCATATCTAAGAGTGCAATCCATGCTTCAAAACATTGCATGCAGTCCGTTGATAGAGGAAGCCTCGCTATGCTTTCTCACCTTACTTCTCTTGCTCCAATGCTCCCTATTGTTTTCTCGTTCCTCCGGGTGTATCCTTGGTCCTAATGAGGACTGCGTGGGTTGTGCTAATGTAAGAAACACTGGCAGGTAGTTATGGCGAGCGCTCCAGCTCGCCCTGCACTGATTGGTGCATCGTGCGTAGCCGTGCGTGCTTGCTGAATGGCTGTGCGGCATTGTCTGGGAAACAGACGACGCAGAAGCTCCGAGTTCCTGGGCGGGTCCGGGCTCGTAGTCCGTGGGGCCGCATTTACTGGTGAAATAACATGCCTAAATGTGGCTGGATAGCAAATTGGTGTATCGGGCGCAGACGACTGACATCAGGTAACAATGAGGAAAACATCAAATAGAGTTGTGGGTGCACCTGCCCTCTTGTGAGTCTGTGATCCTTAGGGGGGAACAGGCGGCGAGCTGTCCCTGATGCCTATGTAGGTCGTGAAGGGAGTTGCCTATGGACTGGGGGTGGTGCCATAGATGTAGAGGCTATGTTCTTAGAGGCTATGTTCTTAGTGGGGCGTATGCACGTGAGCCTGCATCGTAATATGACGGGGTGTGCACAGGGATGCCAGCTCATGTTGTTGCAATCTGCAGTTGGGGGGAGTGGGATAGTATAAGAGGATCTTTGTGCGTGACTCCCACCCTATCATGTGCTAGGGTGAGTCCCATATGTGTTGAATGGTGAGTCCCAAATATGTTAGAGGCTTAATGCAAGCTGGGTTGGAAGGACTCGTTGAGGCCATTGTAATATGTGTCCAAACGGTGTATCCATCTTGATTCTCTGTGCATTAAGCTTTTAGATATGTCAGGTCCTCCTTTCACCTTCTCCAGTACCCACCAGGTGAGGTCATTGGGCACATGCCTTGCTTCCATATGCCTTGCTTCCATATAATGTGTGACCAAGGGGGCTGTGGGTTCTTACATCTAATCAATGAGCGGTGTTCTAATATTCTCAGATTCACTGTGTAGTTTGGCCCACGTATTTGAGCCTACATGAGCATTGGATGCAGTAGACTACACATTTGCTCTTACAATTGGTGAAATCTCATAAGGTCCATTTGCGTTGGCCTATTTTAAAGGATGTTAGGTTGATGGTGAACTTGCATGCTGCACAATTGCCACATGGGTGATGTCCTTGTAGGGGTCGTAATGTTATTTGAGATTGGTGTCTCAACTCTGGTGAAAGAGGGAATGTACCAGGGTTTCTTTTATGTTCTTCTCTCGTTTATATGCAAAACGTGGTGGTGGATCGTCCAGTAGGTTTAGTTTGGCTATATGTCAGCGTCTCCGTATTGTTTTTTTCATTTGAGTTGGGTGTATTCCATGGGTGATCACACATGTAATGCGATCAACTTCCTCTTCATCTTGCCTGGTTTGGTTGTGATATTCAAAGAGTGTATCTCTGTTTGTATTTAGGGCCCTTTTGGCTGCCTGTTTGAGTGCTGATTCTGGATTCCCTCAGGTTTTTAGTCTTTTGGTAAGGTCTTTTGAGTGTTTTTGACATCTTCTTTGGATATACAGTTCCTCCTTATCCATAAAAATTGTCCATACTGTAAGTTGGCTTTGGTGTGACTGTGGTGATTGCTTGTGTGATGTAGTAGAGTGTTCCGGTCATTCAGTTTTCAGTGCAGGTCACATTCTAATTTTCCATCCTTATGCCGAATAGTCAAGTCCAGAAATGTGATTTGGTTGGTTCTGTGTTCCATAGTAAACTGGATATCCGAATAGCATGTGTTTAACCATTGCCAGAATTGCAATAGGTCTGTCAGGTCTCCTTGCCAGATAAAGAGGATATTATCTATATATCTGAACCAGGAGCTCACCTGTGCCCGCCACTGGTTCGTTTGGGATAGTACAAGTTGTTCTTCGAAGGCGGCCATATATAAAATCGCCATGCAAGGGGCGAAAGCTGCCCCCATCGCCGTGCCTTTCGTTTGCAGATACATCTGGCCTGTGTATTTTTGGTAATGCGTAGAAGCAGGGTGTGCGATCCCCCTTCCTGATCAAGAATGCAGCTTCTTTATCGGTCACCCAATCTCTTTGCATTGAAAAATCAACTATTTCTGAAATTTCTTGTTCCAGGTTTTTAGTAGGATTGATACGGAGCATGGTATAGCAATATCTGTCTTTCAATATTGTGAGTACCATCTGCTTGTATTGAATTATTGACATAATAACTATAGCCCCTCCTTTGTCTGCTGGTTTAATTATTATTCCTTTATTATTCTGGAGTTGTATCAAGGCTTGTTTCTCCTTCCGGGTGAGGTTGTAGTTGGGTTTCACTTTCCATGTTTTAACTGGTACAGGACTATTGTGGATGTGGCCTTATGTATGTTGAAATCATGTTCTTAGCAAGATCTTGCAGGATTCCAAAATCAGTTCAATTTCTTTTTACTTGTCCTCCCCTAGTGGACTTCTAAAATGAATGTCCTCTTCTCCAAGGTTTGGGTGTGTCTTTGTCATTCCTGGCAAATCTGAGATGTTTCTGGCTATAGTGAGCATGACAGTACCTAACCTCAGAACATCTCCCTGTCCATAGTGTTTGCAATCTATTAAGTAATAGACTGATCTTTATACTCATTTTGAGTCGAGGATTCTTCTGATCTCATATTCTGTTTTCTCCATGAACTATGTAAGGTGGGGTTCTCAGTGTTGTCTAAATTGAGGGTGAACTGGTTTTATGAGTGAGACATGGAACACTGGGTGAATGAGAAGTGTTGGGGGCAGGGAAAAATGGATAGCAGCTCAATTTACCCTTGCTGCTACCCGAAATTGTCATGTATATTGGAATGTTCTGGGAATTCAAATTTAAATGTCTTCTTGTGTGCCAGACCTCATATTCTGGCACTAGGGGATTCATAGGCCTGCGGTATTCATCTGCCCTGTGCTTGTATGATCATTTGGAATTTTGTATGCTTTGTTTTAGCTGCTGAAATGTGCCTTTTAAGTGAAAATCATATTCTCCAATGACTGGTACCAGAAAACGGATCAGTTTGTTAAGAATTGTTGTACATGGACTCTGCAGCCCACAAAATGTCTGCTGAATGCCCTGTGTAAATTGGCAAAGGAGATACTTCTGAGCCTGATTCTTTTTCTCTCTCTGTTCATTGGTTTGTGGATGATATGCTGTGGGCATTATGGTTTCTGCTTCTAATGAGGAACAGTAGGCCTCCCAAAACTTTGAAAAAGTGGACTATTTTATCCCAAATACGAATTGGAGGAATTCCATGTAGTTGTACTATTTGTTTAAGGAAGACTAAGATTGTATTTTATGGGTATAGTGTTGAAAATCCTAGAAAGAGTATCGACCAGTACTAAGTAGTTTTGCCCTGATTTTTGGGAAGATCTATGAGGTAATCCAGGGACATGGTATGCCAGGAGGTTTGGATGCAGGGGAAGTGGATCAAGGGGCCCATGGAGGGGTTGGGCTACATGTATTGCAGGTGAATGTATCACAAGACAAATGTCTTGTTTCATAGCAGGCCAATAACAAGTGAGGAATAGTAATTCTGTGGTCTTCTGAAGCCTGTGTGTCTTGCAAGAATGAAATCATGCTGCTCCTGGATGGTCAAATACTGCAGGTTCTTTGTTAGAGGAAACCGTTTCTCCCTTGGAAAGGCAGTCTATCATTTTTTGGTATGAACGTTGCCTCTTAACACTCACTGCTTTAAGGTTACTGGTGTAAACAAGTTTCACCCAGAATTATGGACTAACATCCTATTCTCCATTTTTCAACAAATCAATCATTCTCAAATTATTCCTTGCTCCTGGAAACATTCCATCATATTTCCTCTTTATAAAAAGGGCAATCGTGAGAAACCGGAGAGCTACAGGCTGATTGCACTGCTTGATGCGCCAGGAAAAATGTATACCCAAATTGTTTTGAAAGAACTGAATACATGGCTGAATTCAGTTAATATGCGCGATCCATTCCAAACAGGGTTCGTGTCTGGTCTTGGCACTACTCCAAACATGATAATTCTCAACATGTTAAAAGCAAAATACATCAATCGAAATCAAAACCTATACATAGCTTTTGTTGATTTCTGATGTGCATTTGATTCTGTTGATCGGAATCGCTATTTTCCAAATTAAGAAGGTACGGTTGTCCCCACTCATTACAAAGAATAATTGAAGATCTTCACTCTAACACAACGGTCCAAATTAGACTAAGATTAGAAGGGTTGTTATCTAACAGTGTTAACTCGGAAAGAGGAGTCAAACAAGGCTGCATTTTAGCCTCAACGCTCTTTAATCTATTTTTGCTAGATTCTTACTAGATTTGGGGAACGAATTTGATTATATAGATTAAATGAATCCTTTACGCTGATGATCTGGTGCTTGCATCACAGACCCCTAGAGGCCTCCAAAACTTACTTAAATGCCTAGAGAATTACAGCAGTTAACAATTTAATAATCAATACGGAAAAAACACAGGTGGTTATTTGCCAGAAGAACAAAAGAAAGAAAAACATCAAACATTGTACATGGACGTTAGATAAGCAAAATCTCTGTGTGGTTAATGACTATAAATATCTAGGCCTATATTTTTCAGGCAGTCCAGAGCTTCAGTTGAAAACTTGCATTCTGAGTGCCAAAATTCGAACTTTGGCTTCCCAGGCATCTATCATTATGCGCAAATATGGGAAGTTTACAACTAATCGCGTATTACTGTTTTACAAACAGAAAGTAATCCCCATAATGTCTTATGGGACTGAATCTCAAACACCTAAACCAAGAAAATATTGGGATAGGTACTAAGGTTTATTTTGGAAATCTGTTTTCAAACTCCCAAATTGCACACCCACTGCTTTGCTGAGACTAGAATTGGGAACCTGTTCAGGCTATTGTCATGTAATGTGGAAAATGTGCTGCTTCTTTAGGAAGTGCTTGGTTGGTGCGACTGAGAAGAATGTGTTGAACACTATTGCACATTATTTACTAATGTTAACTGATAAATTCACAAAATAGTGGTATAAAAGTGTACGCTAATCCCTAACTGAAGCTAATATCTCTTTGCAATTTTATAGTTTTGAATCCGTCAAAAGCCAAGAAAACACTTTTTCTATATGATTGAATTGTGACTCAAGATATGTGCAAAAAATGTGTTGATTACTCTTCTTTAACTTTCCTCTCAAAAAAGTGGGTACAATGGAAAAATATTTACAAAAATGTCCTTCTCATTTTGTGAGACTGCAATTGTTAAGAATGCGCCTAAATCTCTATCCTACACATGAAATTATGGTCAGACGGAACAGTGAATTGAAGCAATATAAATGGTGTCACTTTTGTAAAAATAATGAGCTAACTGAGTCCTTAACTCATTTAGTAGTGCGCTGTCCGGCGTTGAAACACTTACGGCAAGTATATTTTAAAAATTTGTTGCAGCTCTACTGTTTTTGCTCTGATGAAGAAATCTGGGGGCATCTAATTAACAGGGAGCGTTTTGCAATATACATTGCCTTAGTTACATTTTTATCTGTCATTCTTTAATAATGTGTCCGTTAAAAAGTTTAAAAAATGTTAACTTTTTATGTTGTGGAAAAATGAAATTTTATTGTGAAATGATGAATTATAATGATTGTATATTATGAGTTATTTTTGTACTAAATATTTGAAAGTTTGAATCTCAGCCAAACAAATAAAGCAATACATTTTAAAAAAATTAAACGAGTTTCACATTTCTTCCAGTATTGAGTCTTTCTCTTCAATTGCTGCAACAGAACAAGACATCGGTAGAAAGAATGATTGGTCCGATTGTATTCTGCATTGGTTATATCCATCCCCATCTCAGAAAAGGCATCAGCTTTTCCACTCCACACTCCCAGTCAGTAAATAAACAAAAAATCATTTTTGGAGAAGTATGAATGTCCAGTATAGTTTATGTGCACTGGGTGATCTTAAGCACTTTTAGGGCCCTGGTTATGGACATCTGTAGGGCCCCCTTCCACCAAACCAAAGGAATTAAGGGATCAAGAATTCTCGTTGCGCCCCCCCACCCGTCGCGCTCACAAGTCGCTGTCTCGCAGCATAATAAGTACGTTTATTCCCTTTAAGTCCCATTGCCCTCTTCATTTTTGCGCTGATCAGAATGATAAACAAGCAGCATTTGAAGTCCAACATTAGTAGTCTACAAAGAGGTTACAAATCTAGTACATACAAGATTCTTTTTATCAACAACATCCAGGAAGGTACATGTAGTATTAATGCAGGACCATATGTAAAAGTAAAAGGTACATGTAACCAATAATAGACAGAGAACTCACATTAGCTGCCTCACAGAATGCAAAAGTGCTCCTGTATGGATAGAGAGCACCAATTGGAAGGAAGGAGAACGCTACATATACCGTAGCATGGATAGTGGAGGCAGATTAGAAGATACCAGGAAGGTGTCTTTATGCAGATAAGACTGAGATTAGAAGTGGGATAGGGTTTTCAAATAGGTGTTGCCATTAGATATCAAAGGAATAAATGCATGTGGTGTGTGATATAAATATGCTCACTATTAACACAGTGAAACCACAAATACGGCTTTTATGAAGATCATACCATGAGATCACTTGGAAGGGCTGACCATTTTGAAAGGTTTATTGACTTACAATATTGAGAGGTTAAGAAATACTAAATTAAATTAGATGCCCAGGATCACACATTGTTTAAGAGGTGAAGTGGTGAAGCTGGGATCTGTGCCAACTCTGCAATTTCTGCATTTCAACACTTTCTTTTCCAGTTATTACCATGAACTAAAACAATCTAATTTTATTAAAAAACGGACTTGGAAAGTACACAAATCACAATAACAAACATGACCATTTTATAGAAGGGTGTTATGCAAAAGGGGAATGATTCTACCTTCATTCTCTTCATCATGAACAAATGATAAACCAACATACCAATCGATGTGATTTAACAAATTTAATATGGGTTTGTATTTTGTATTTTAAAGCTTTAAATACTTCCAAAACAATGGCTTGTTAAATTTTCATTTATAAACGTGCATAAAAACATTTGACTTTTACCGAAAAGCAAACCAAGCAGACCTTAACATATGCTTGCTTCAGGCCTGCAACATGTGGTCCGTTCTCTTCTGTCTACCAGTCCTTCTACCCAAATGGCCTACATATGAAGAAAGATCAAGTAATGGGCTAAATGATAACAGCAGCATGAAAGAAGGCAAACCTCACAAAAGACAGCACTGTAATGTAAGATATATTCAATGATTTGTCCAGGATCACTGTATCATTCGCTGGCAAATCCAGGATACAAACATGAACGCTGTCGTTCCATAGTCTTGAATTTGGATACTTATTCACCTCTTGGACAAACAGTTTATGCCAGCGTTGGAGGCAATTGCCGAGGTTTTACAACACCCCATCTGCTAATAATAGCAGATTTTGTTCTGCAAAACCAAGTACATATGCAGGCAGGTTTATAAACTTCAGACATAGGAAAGGCTCAGCCTTGCTGGAATGTGATATTCTAGCTTTGCATATGAATACATATCTCTGCAGTGGGTGCTTCATACACTGATCTAACTTCTGAACCATTGTGGCAGTCAATTTATCAATATGCATTTCACCATTGCCTATTTAACATGATCAACATAATTCCCACAGGAAGGAAAGAATGCTACAGAGTTGTGCCATAAGGAACACACAAACTATGTATACCACAGTGAACACAGAAAGCAATACATGATGTGATCAAGGCAGAATGCATTTGCCAAAACAGAAAGGCAATGCGTTTAGAGCCTCAGCAGCACCCCAAAAAATATCCTCACGTGTGCTATTTAAGACTGGTGAACAATGGAATCTTACTTCTTCAGATCAGCTAGCCTTGTGGGGCCCCCTCCAAGGTGGGGGCCCTGGGCAAGTG
Source organism: Ambystoma mexicanum (assembly GCF_040938575.1). Taxonomy (NCBI): domain Eukaryota; kingdom Metazoa; phylum Chordata; class Amphibia; order Caudata; family Ambystomatidae; genus Ambystoma; species Ambystoma mexicanum. The sequence goes on from NC_090924.1 coordinate 1,049,115,508, forward strand.
CCCCTTTTGCCCTCCCATAAAAACGTCTCTGTATGTGCCGTGTGAGCACTTGTGCAGAATTGTCGACCTCTATGATCTATAAGGATGGTTACCATATGTTGTGCACTGAAGTAGTAGCATCTACACTGTTTGAAGGGTAATGTATGTTCAACATCTCAATACCTCTTTTTTTGTGATTGTAGGTGATTATTATGTACTGGGTTGTTTTTGACAACACTACGCACACAGCTACACTTGTAGCAACAACTTCAACAGTGTATTTAATTCACATTTGGGATTTCGAAGGATAGATGCAGATATATCAATTTTTTCAGATCTTGCAAAGCCTTTTCTGGGACGGGTGTCCAGAGGAACTGCTATCCCTTTTTATTGGAGGTTAATTGTAGGATGAACCGCTGCTAAGAAATTTGTAGAAGTTGGTAAACTGTATACACTTAGTATATCTTTGATAGATTTTGGTGGTGGCTGTTCTAAAAGTGTCTCTACCTTTTCTCAGATCCATGTTGTGAGTACAAATCCAAGGAATTCCACCCACCTTACATGAAACAAGCACAGTCCTAATTTTATGTATGGCCTTTATTTGTTTATCTTGGGAAGGACAGCCGTAACATGGTGCAAATGGTCTTTCGGCTCTTGGAATACACAAGTATGACATCGATATAGACAATGGCACAAACATCATTGTTGTGAAAGTACTGGAATACCCCAGAGTTTTGAAGAGTCTGAATACAATAATCCTATACTTGAACAGACAACATGTTGCCCTAAAGGCCATCTTCAATTCGTCTCCGGCCTTAAGCCCCTTTTCGTCTAGTTTGGTGTTTCTTTGGGCTTCCTTAGCTTGGTCCAAGAATACTGGAATGAGAGGAACAGGTATCTGTTTTTATTGTGATTTTATTATGTTCTATATAGTCAATGCATGTGTCCTTCCTTTTAGGTACAGAAATAAGGGGTGGTGTTGTAGGAGATTTCTGGTGACATATAAATCCATTCATCAGACATTCATTGAGATATTTGCAAAGGTGGTAATGTTTTAGTTGAGTTAAGGTACAAATTCAGCTGCAAGAGACACGCAACCTTGGTATCAGGTTGATTTGAGAGTTCTTATGCTTGAACAGGGGCCAAGTATTTTCTGTTACCTTAACACAGATGTCCTGATATTCTGTGAGGAGACCTTTCACAGGTCCAAAAGATCCATGTTTTTAGTGACAGTGATTTAAAAATGCCTTTGAGGATGGTATCTGTCATCATAGCAATTCTGAAGGTAATAGGATGAGGTGAATTGCATGGTTTGCTCCTAACATGGAATCAAAGGGCCATGCTTGGAAAGACATCACATCTCTAAGATTATTTTGAAGCATGGGGCATTTGTGATATTGCTCACCTGTACTTCATTTCTACCACAATAATCAAGGTCCACTTTCTCTGTATGATAATGTACCAGGCTCGACGTTTAGCAGGTCCCGTCAATAGCACAACCCTCTTTTGGATTGTCCTTGGTGAATGCAATGACACTCAAATTAGTATTATTCCAGTACATACACTTTTCAGTCACACTAAAGACAATGTGCGGTCTGATTTGTTATGTTATAGTACTCTTATAAAGTGTATTGGTCGCCCATAGGATCATGGCGCTTGAGGAGGAAACTAAACACAGAACAGCAAGAAGAGTCATGCAAGAAGTTCAAACTGAAATTATTTGACTTGATGACGGAACAAAAGGTGATATTCAGTAGAGCGAATAGACAGTGGCAGGGGATTCGAAATGATGGATGCGTCAACGGAAAAAGTGCAGCCACCCAGTCTGGATGCAAAGGCATTAGCAGAATGGAGACATCTGGTAAGAACTTACTGACAGAATGTATCCTAGAGAAATTACACACATTGAACATAAAAGGTCATGGTGCGGACAAAAGTTGACAATGCAAAGGGTCTTCAATGTAATTTTACCAGTTTGAGTCAGTTAATGCACATCCAACTGCCCACTGACTCAAGACCTGAACGGAACCTGGCAGCAGCTTCGGATTGTTCAAGATCCAGACAGACTACAATTTGTGTGTCGTCCGCATATGTGTTACAATGAGAACCGTGAACATCAATCAATTTAAGCAGAGACTGAACATAAACAGTCAATAAAACAGGGGAGAGAGACGAACCTTGAGGGAACCACATGTGAATGGGAGGGGGCTGACTGAAAAGGAAGAAGAGGGAGCGAATGTGAAAAATCCCTTAGAAAAGAGTGGAACCAGGACAGGACCTGTGCAGAGATGCCAGTCACTACCAGACAAGCAAGCTGGATGGTGTGGTCGATGGTGTCAAATGCTGCAGACAGGTCTAACAAAATCAGTGCGCCCACACCACCACTGTCGGCCAGCATGGCTATCATCCACCACAATAAAAGCACTGGTTATGTCCCCTTACCTTGCCAGAAACCAGGTTGAATGGGTCCAAAAAAAAGAAATGTGTTTAGAAAGGAAGAAAGAATAGGGGTAATGAGAGCTTCACGTATTTTCAAAGAAAACATAAGCAGCAAGATTGATAGGTATTTCCTGCAAAAGTTGTTTGGATGTCGTTGCAGGGTCACAAGCATATGTGTTTCTTCGGAGTGATGGACTGCTCTTTTACTGCCCACAACTGGCCTGTTGGCCCCCAAAACCATCTCACAACTTAGCTTACTGTAAGGTGATTTTGTAGGTCTTTTTCCATAACCCCAATGATTCATCTTAGCATCTTGCATTGAGATAGGCATTCCTTAATAAAGTCTCCTGGCTTCCTAAAGTATAAACATAATCCTGCAAACCTCCCCTTTTGCACCCTTTGTGAGTAACTGGATTTTGCATGCCTCCTGCTTGCATTGGTCCCAGAGCTAGCTCCAAAGATCTAGGCATAGAACAAGTATTATTGTACTGCAATATGATTCACCACATAATTAACTTCTGTGGTGCTCCAATTAAACCACTAAGTCGATGTATTTCGCACATGTTGCTGGTTAATTGACAACAAGAACCAACCCATAATTCAATTCTGTACTTAGCCCTCGATAAAAAATGTGGGTTTCTTTTCAGGCCAATTGGTCACGACTACTAGTGGTGATAAAAGTGAGTAAGTCTTTATTCTTTTTTCTGGGATCCAAAAATGATTGGTCTCATTCCTGAAAATGTGTCTTGAGGACAAAGAGTTTTCCCATCTCTTCTTTACATCCACCAATAATGTGTATTTTGTGTTTCTTGACTTGCCGAATTTACCAGTTGGTGGCATTACCACCCAGATAGGAAATCATAAAAGCTGCTTTAAAGGAGTCATTTGACAAGGCTCTTGGACTTCAAATACAGTGCAGCTCACACTGGTTCTTAAACACTGAATACCTCAAATTATCATGACAATATTGCTCAGGAGTGGCAGGAGGAACAGGGGTTGCACTGGAATAGGGTTTCTGGGAATGATTCCCCATGGTTTGTAAATTGCTTTACTTGGAGACATGAGTGAGTGTGGCTTGGACAGTATTCACCCTCACTGTAATGGTGTAAATGGCCTTTCTGTTAGCTTCTACATTTTGATTAAGAGCATGCATTTAAGTCATAGTATCCTGCAACTCAGAACGTAATGCATGAAAGAGGAGAGATAAATTGTGTAGCCCCAAGGCTTCCATGAAACTCATATGAACACTTTCCATGAACTAGTCATTCTGTCATGACATACTTGGTGATGCTGCTTCTGGGAGTGCCACAACACTTTCCTCGACTGCCCATGCTGAATTCTTTGCAGAGTTATCTGTAACCAGACCTCACCAACAGGCTAGCATATGTCTGAGGTGAAAACATTGATAGCAAGCCCAAAAGGGGAATTGGTTATGACCTTGTTTACATGGGTTTATCTCACATGGACCCTGTTTTTCCAACCTTCTGGCAGATACCCTGCAATGTGAGGGTAAAGGAGGTTGGGTAGGTGACTGTCTGTTTGCCACTTCCCATCATGAGGTCTGTTTACACATCCTCTATATCTGTTTAAGGGTAGTGTACATACTAGTGGGGATATCTGTACTTCTGCCCTCTATATGGCAGAGTAGAGGCACAGAGCACCCCAACCAAGGTTCTCTATATGGTAGCTATGGACGAGTAACCAAGACTTAAGCTCTCCGGAGGTGATGCAGGCTGGTTCTTAAGTACAGTGAGTCCACAAGCCCCCACAAAGGAATGGCCACACACTATTATATGTGCTAACACAGTTCTTTATATAAAAATAAGGTTAATATATATACACAATTCAATAACACACTTTGTATTCTGGTAATACAATAATGACAAATCTATACAATTCCATGTGATACTACACTTAGAATTTAGATTCCTTTAAAATGAATCAACTTCTATGTGTATCAGCATAGACAATAAGGACGGAAGGCAGGTTAAGGTTAAACAATAGCAGAATGCTTTGCTTGGAGATAGATGCACAATTCTGAATGAGGATCCCCCCACCTGGGAAACCTGTAATAAAGGAATTAACAAGCTCCGTCCTTAAATGCTCAATAAGCCTTGCTGCTTGGTTAAAAAGTCCAACCACCCCAATGTGTCATATCCTTCGAGGATGGACCCTCTTTGAAGAAGGAGTCACTGAGCATTAAGATCTTTTAGAAAAAGTAGAACACTTGTGGAAATACAGTAGCTTCAACCTTTGCAGTGCTCTTCGGCGATCAATCGTTGCTTCGATGGTGGAAGTCCCGGGAAGATGTGGCGTGTGGCAAACCTCAATGTAAAATGTTTGGTGCCGCAAATAAGACTTGGTTGAGTTGAAAGACCTTCGGCGGTAATGGATACCGGCCTGGCATCAGATGTCGGGAGTTGCGTTCGATGGGCCACTGGCCTGTCAGTGCTGCAGCTGCAGCATGTACCTCGGGATAGCTTCAGTGATGGGGACAGGACCACGGGCTGGACCTCGCATCTTCACTCCGTCAGTGTCCACAAGACATCTTTTTTGGCTTCTGGTGGCGGGAAACCCACCAGCGGAATTTCCTCGGTGGCGAACAACCTTTGCTTTCTCTGCCGGGATAAAATGGTCAGCGGTGATTGCAAGGAAGCCCTCTTTCAAGTGTTCTTTGGCAAGGTGGAGCTTTCTCGGCTTCAGGTGTTAAGCAGCACAGCGTCAAGGTGTCCCCGCTTCTGGGTGACACAATTCAAATTGGCTTCCAGCAGTCACAGAAATCGTCCAACCCCGGTCAACACCAATAGACTTTTGATAACCCTTGATGTCCAGACACTCTCTTCAGGATTCTTGGCAAACTTCTTTTCCGGACGTCAGACTCACAGAACTGGCTTCCTGGGTGCTTCGATGAAGACCAGCAGTTTTTGCATTATGGTCCCTGATAGGTTGGGAGAGGTCTCCTAGCCATGTTCTCTCTTGGATCAGTCCTCAACAGACTCAAAAGCTCTCGAATTAGATCAAAGGAAATGCAGCAGCAATGTTCTCCTCCAGCTGGGCATTGAAAAGCAGGTTCAAGTTTCAGCTTCAGCTTCTGAACAAATTGGGAAGTGAGAGGTCCCAGGATATGCACATCTGTCCCTCATTCACTCTGGCTCAGCGAGGCTCAGTCAGCCAATCGCACAGAAGGGCATTCATGCAGGCAGCAATCAGGCTCACAGGCCTTCAGACCATTCACTTCCACCGAGGCACCCATAACAAGGAATGTGGATTGAGGCAAGCACCCAGCCTTTCAGCACACTACACTGCATTCATGTCAGTTTCAGGCAGGGCTGCCTCATTCATTATGTCACACACACAGAAACTAGACACCCATAAATTTAATACATATTGGTCACACACTCTGTTCATACAGGTCCCACCCCAAGGGTGTACCACCAACATGCAGTCACTGGGAAGGCTCCAGCCAGTCTGCCCTAGACTTCCCCACAATACCATATATGGTTCTTCCACCTAACAGCCAGTCAGAAGAAGGGACAGAGTCGGGCTTCCTAGAACTTTGGTAAAATAAGGTTACAGGCAATAGAAACCAAGAGGCCCTAGGTGCCATCTTGCCTTCTATCAGGAATCCACTTATTCCTTATGGCAATGCCTAGGTGTCCCAAAATGGAGGATACTCAGAGCTCCTGTCAGGGTTTTACCCCCACCCATGGGTGCCATAAGGGTATTCCAAGGGTCTCTGTTCACCACACACAAAAAGAGCAAGATCTGCACTGCCAGGGGTCCCAACTGGACTCCTGTGCAGAAAATAACACAGAACACGGATGATATGGGAAAGAGGATAAGGACAGGGAGGCCCTGTCCCTCCAATGCATTTCCAGCATTAAAGGTAGGAGTCCACAAGGGTGAATGCTGGGATGATCAGCTGATTCCCAGGCTGGGTTCTTGAGCAAAGGTGATCGTTTTCATCACTAACACCAAAATGTCTTGTTAAGATACTTGCTTCCATGAATGTTTAGAGAGAATGCGAGTCACCAAAATGTTGTTGTTGTGTTGTAGTAATGTACCTCACCGCTGTGCACATATTTGTTCTTGTAGATAGTGATAGTTAGGCTTCACTGTTGCATGCGTTTTTCCGCTATTCCAGATATCAATCTTTAACTTGTCTTCTTTCTTTTTCCTTTTTCTTTACAGGTCACCTACGGATATTGAGCAGATAGGAGGGAAGAATGCCTTGGAATGGTCCAGGTGTGGAGAATCCAGAAAAGATTGTGGCAGGATTAGTAACTGAATTGTCTCTTGCCATTCGTTCGTCTACAGGTTTCCAAACACGACCTCAGCGAATACCAAAATACCAGAGATGGACAAGAGTTTACGGTCAGTGTGGACTAATATATGCCAAAATCACATTCTCAGAAAGATCTTTGTGGGATTACAAAATCTAACGAAATTGCAGGAACTTCTTTTTACATCCTCTTTTGCTGATATTGTTGGAGTTTAAGGCCCCATTATACCCTGGCAGATTCCTGAAATAAAGATTCCATTCCCCAAATAAATATACACCAAGGGTCGGGTATGTCTATGACATTCCTGCCAAAATTTAAGATGCTCTTGGCTACAGTGACCTTGACACTTATCCAAGTAGCAAACACACATGCATGTTAAGACATATCCCATCCCTTATTTATGGTAAAGAGATTGGCTTGCAGGAACAATGAAAAGGGCAAGGAGAAAGGTCATCCCAATGAATGAATTAAAAGGCCCAAGAGCTTCTCTCAGTTCAATAGCTTCAAAGGTAATGGGATGTAGATAAGGAGAAGTGCAGCAAACTGGTTGGCACTTTACCCTCTTGCAACCATCTCTTTTGTATCTTATTAGAAGTGATGTCAGGTGGAAGGAAGGGGAACATGCTGATAGTTCCATCCTATGTTCCCTTTTTCACCATATGCAATGCTTTTTTGTAGGGGACCATCACCTAAAGGACTGAACACAGACCAGAGTTTGTTTGTAAGAACCACTCGGATAACATCAAAAGGGTATCCCTTCAAAATATCCCTACCAAAAATATTGCTGTACATATGGCCGTTTGTCTCGCCATAGGTGATATTCTTGGGGGGCATATTTTTTGGGAGCGGGTGTTGCGGGGGTGTCCCGCACATTTTAAAATAATGCAGCGGTTGCGCAGGTATCCCCCGCAGGGTCCATGGGTCAATATTGCCACAAAAATATGGCAATATTTTTGTATCACAATATTTTTGCGGGGATATTAACACATGGAACCCATCAAGAAGTACACTTGTATTGCACTGTCCCAGATGGTCTCAAGTGCTCCAAGTCATCAGAGGTTTATATAAGACCTGGGGCAAACCAAGGCTGTTTTTCTGTTTTTGCAAGATGTTACAAATGTTTTTCTCACTAGTGGGCCAATGCAATGTTGTGTATACACCCCCCACCCACCCAAAAGCTTTGGGTAGTTCATTCCGCTTGTTGAATTCTATGCAGATTGTTTCTTCATGTTCAGGCTAACATGACTTCCCAGTCTGAGAGCAGGCTTACTTGACCATTTCTCTGTTCATGCTTCATATACTTAAGCATTCACCTACTTAGCATTCATTGACACCACAGTCTCAAACGTAGTCTAGACTTAGATTGGCTCATGCTCTAAATGTTCATTATGATCGGTGTCATGGCCATCACATAGGTATTGTGACTCACGACTATGCTATGAATATCCAATGTGCTCATGTTGGAGAGAAGCTACAGTTTTCTTCCAGGAGAATTGTTAAACTATATTTCTGAGGACTTCCTCAGCAGATACACAATCAAAGTTTGCTGGTCCTTCTTTTGACTCTGCGTTCTCCCTTATGCCTCACAGGGAGGGAAAGGGGTATATGGAAACAGGAACCCATATTACCATTGTATTGAGCCATGCATTGAGCCAAAAGAGAAAAAAGAAAGAAGGCAACAAATGCATGATGTGTATGCTGAGAGTCTTGCCACATTGAAAATAAGGCAACATGGATCTGCCCCTGAATGTGGTTGTGGGACTAAAGCTAAATGGAAAGTAATAGCCTTCCTACAGCTCAACATAAATGCATCTAGTTAAAAATGTACAGTGTCTGGGCAGTATGATGCTGGAATCTATTAATCAGCATTTATAACTGGGCATAGACTAATTCAGCATCAAATTAATAAATCCCATGATTCTCATGACTTTTTACAATTATTCTATAGTAATGCATGGTGAAACCATTATTTTATTATCACAGGAGGAATGTTAGGTAGAACTTTCAAGACAATGGTGCCCTTGTTGGAAATGGCTGACCTTTTAGGAAAATATTATTTGTTTTCTTTAATCAAATAGTTGTAAATGTGGTAGATATTTTAGGTCATGGTAAGGGGGCGTGACTTTATGCCGAAGAGGATGGCAGCTTGGCGGCTCTCTCCATGGTTGACCTCTAGTCTGTGCACCTCTCTTCACCCCACCACCTATAGGGGATAAATGCAGTTTGCCAAACTGATGGTGCATTATCAGGGCTTGCCTCATTATAAGCATATGAGATCCAAGTGAAATGAGCACATGAATAATTCAAGATCAGTGTGTACAAAGTTTGCCAAACATGGCCAGAACAGGAATACATGAGCGGTATGCCACAATATCTGAAAACCAGTGACTGAAAAGTGTATTGCTATGTATACCCTAACTATAAGTTACAACGCTAGTAAAAGCACCCTGGAGGGTGGAGGTATATGTATGCAGGTGATGAGAATAAGCCACAGATGCATCAATTTGCATTCAAAGGAGTATTTAAGGCCAACATCTTTCACCAAACCCTCTTTCAAGCCCATAGCAGACATGGCTTATCCCCAATTTATAACTCTACTTTGCGTCGCAGAGGCATGCAATGCAGCAGCTGCCAAGCACTCTGCCTCTGTAAAGGCAGTGGAGATGTGCAGTAAGGGGCCACCCTTACCGTGTATTAGACCCTCACCCTGGACAATGACACATGAGCAGAAAACCAGCTCAACAGGGACACCGTAGCCAAACTTCTCACCCTCTTACAGGTAGACCTCCAGAGTGCGATCCACATCAGGACTGCCATCCCACCCCCAAAGAAGCTGGTGGGTGTCCTGCACCTACCAGCAATGGGCAAATTTCAGCACACCATTGGAATGCTGCATGACATTTTATTTACTTATTTATTCATAATGTGCCAAAGCACGCAGGCATCAGGGCGCAGTCAACCAGACAAGAACAACAATAAGGAAGACAGTTCATGTCGGAGCCAACGTTTTTGAAAGTGCTGGTACAGGTGCTTGACACACTAATGTGACATGCACCAAATCACATCACAATGCCAACCACACCAAAGCAGGTGCATGCCACCAATGTTACCAATGCACATTTCTACGCAATAGCCCACTCTCCTAATATAATTGGTTTACTGGCCTGTACGCATGTCCCACCCCAGGAAGTAGCACCATTCCATGACCATCCAAATGAAGTGCAATGCTTATCTGACAATCAACCACTGCCGTGGCCAATTCCCGGGTATTACCCATGATGCCATGGTCCTGAAGAACAGCACCCTGCCAGCATCTCTAGACTCCCACAGGGACCATCATACATGGATATTGGGTAAGTAGCAACAGTGAGAGCTTACGTGGACAGAAGAATGAGAAAGGGTAAATCTGTGTGTCAGGGGCTCAGAGGTACTGCCATACACATGTGATGCATGGCCAAACACTTTTCAGTACATGATGGATTTGAGTGAAAAAAATGCATGTCTACATGGGACACCATGCTCTAGAATCCAGAGTGAAAATCCCAGGGCCAACATTACCCCCTTTCCCAGGTACAGTGTGACATGAGTGGCCATGACAGTAAGGTACACAGGATGCACTGAGGTATGTCCCACGATCCCTGACGATAACCACCTCACACTAACAAACAGAAAGGCATACATATGCTAATACTGCCCAACAATGTGCAGCACCAGTACCATTCAAAAGCATCATCAAGCCAGAAAAATTAAATTAAGTAAGGGTAATATTGCAGTTGTGATAAGGCAATGAAAAATATGACAAAGGCATTTAGGATGCAGCTGAATTAACCCAGTGTATGGCCTAGACACCCCTAATGTCAATGAGAGAGAGCCTAAATATATACATGAAAATGTTTCAGAAGAAAAATAAAGTCAGGCTGCACTGTGGAATGAGGCCTATGTATGCAACAAATACTTCAATCATTATACACTTCTTTTACATTTTGCAGGTGACTGCTGCAATAACTGATGACAGTCATCAGAAATCCTGCAACATCACAGGAGGTGACATACAATGAGTCACACTCACATACCAGGGTGGGCATGGAGTGCATATCTTGAATGCTCAAGGGAAGAGTCTGGTGCCTCCAAAGGCCCTGTGGGGCACTCATGTACAGCCCTGAGAAGGTGGGGAAGATGGTCATGGTATGCACAATGCTGCAAACGTGCATGTGCATTAGGAGGATTGTCATTATGCCTCCAGAGGATGGCAATGCTCACCCTGACTAAGAGTAAGATTAGATGATGCATGTAATCAAAGACCACCTCAAGGTGGATGTGAGGATGCAAGCGAAGGACACGTGATCTGCATTGGGAACTTTTTTGTATGCATATACATAGATATGTCACTGTAGCATAACTTTAATAAAAACACTTCTATATGTAAACTCACTGTCTACCGGACTCATTTGCTGGAGTGATGATGTTTTTATTGAACCCCCAGCCACAGCCCACACCCCTAATAACCGTGCCCACCCACCACCAACACCCCCTTAAATCACTCCCACCCACTTTTTACATTCCAACAATCATGCCCTGGTCTCCCCTACTTCTGTTGGGTCTTGCAGGTTGTGAGGGATGGCTCTCTCCATCAAAAGTGCCTCAATGGGCTCTGGGCAGAGATCCCTCTGTGGGAGTGGCGAAGGTGGAGCTGCCCATTTCACCCACCAGAATATGCTGCAGAGTGAATGGGATGGCCCTCAGCATGGTTTCACTGCTGAAGGTTATGGACTCTGCCAGCTGCATTCTTCGGGCCACTACTCTTACAGCCATAGTGGCATCTGCCACTCTCCTGCTCTGCCTCTCCATAGCCGAGGCCACCCTCCCCATTGCTGCCTGAATTGAATCACACATGGCCTGACAGTGGCTCAATTACTCCTGTGCCATGGGCTCCATGCACTTCTGCCTCTGCTCCATCCAGCTTAGTCATTGCCAGATCACGACAGGTGTGTTTTGGGAGTCTGGTGATGGAGAGTGAAGGGGCATTCCCCCTAGATTCACGAGGCCCACCACCTGCAGTGACATCGTCGTCAGGATTGAATTTGCTATCTTGATCATTATGCCACTGCAGAGCCTGGCCAGCGGATAAGGTTTATGACGTGGTGGTGAGGCGTAGAGAGAGGAAAGTGAAGAGTAATCCATTGTGTGGGATGGAATTCGGTGATTCCACAGGCACCCTTGTGCCAAAGGTCATAGATGGCAAGTGGTGGTTGGTGCCTCTGAGACATATGTGGTTGTGGTCATGTTGTCAACTGCAGCGGTTATGGTGGTGGCCAGAGTGTCACAGCTGCCAGAGGTGGGGATGGCACTGGTGTTTTCTGGTCTGTCAAGCACAACTGATAGAATGTGTGAGCCACTGGCACAGTGGTGGCTGGTGCAGATTGACATTTGTTTTTTCCCACTGCCAGTACAATCCCTACGTATTTGGAGGTGCAGCTGAGGGTGGCCCTGGGGTTGATGTTGTAGTGACAGAGGTGCCTGGCTATACAATGCTATGTGCAAACGGGGTTGGTTGTGAATTGAGCATATTTTTAGGTCCCTCAATTCAGTTCTTCTTGAGAAGATATTTCACATGGGACCCCCAGGCCATGATGGAAATTGATGACTGCCTCTGCACTACGTGCATGAGGTTGGTGCTGTGGGGCTAAAGGGATTGTACTGTAGGTATAAAGGGTGATCAGAGCAGTGAGGATTGGTGCAATGTTTCCTGGAGTGGACCTTTAATGATACATCTCTAAAGGACATGATAGTAATTGCTGGGGTGTGGATAGGTGACATGTGTCCCACATATGTCTGTTTGGCCCATTGTATTTCATTTTTGAGGATGCATGTGTGTGATATTGGTGAGTGATGCTACATGTTTATGGACTGGACAGTTAGTGGCTCATTCAGGAAACATGAGGCACCCTGTATGTTACAGTTATGGTACTTTGGCAGAGTGTCCTCTGAGTGCACGTCAAGTGTTCCGGGGTGTGGAGTGTTTGTTGCTCTGCTCATTGATGTACAGTATCCTACACGGTTTTTGACAGCCCCAGAGCCAAAAGGTTGACGAGCAGTGGAGGCCTTGCAATTCTGGACTGGTTCTCATCTTACACAATAAACTATCATCTACTTACCAGATTCAGGTTGGCCGTCAGCTGCACACTTAACAGATTCAACACTTTCCACCACTGCCAGGCAAAATTACTCTTAATCCAACGTCAGATGGTTTTTTCCATGGTCATGGGCTCGTAATATGGTTGTAATTCAGCCAGACACATTGGCAGTAATGCTCATTCTTACGGGCGGAACTACTGCCATATTGACCATCAAACCCGTAATGAGGCCCAATATGTTGAGGAGCTGTAGGACGAAGTAGCTTATCTCTTGTTTAACTTTTTATTGTGGACCTTTAAATAATATAGTAGACTTAGGGCCTCATTACACGGAAGGCGGTAATGGTTAACGGCCACCGTTAATGGTAACGGTGACCGTTAACCATTACCGCCTTACTACAAGGTCCCTTAGCGGGTTGGTGCTTTAACGCCTGCTTTTTGCAGGCGTTAAAAACCAACCCGCTAAGGGACCTCGGAGCTAATTACGGCACCGCAAAATTGCGGTGCCGTAATTAGCGCCTTCCCCATTCCCATAGAGCCCTATGGGGCTGAAATGGGAATGGGGAAGGGCAATGGCGGAAAGGGGATTTACCGCCCCACCAACCTTGGAATGGGGCGGTAAATCCCCTTTCCGCCAAGGCGGTGCCGGTAATTTACCGGCATGGTCCAGGGTGCTAATAGCACCCTGGATCACCGCCTTCCGTGTAATGAGGCCCTTAGTATTGCAATATTATGACATCAATGTATTCACTTCCATATGCAAATAAAGACTGCTACACATTTTAGCTATTATGCAGTTTATGTACGCGATCTCATCAGCTTGAATCAGTCAATGCTGTTACATAATCTGTTGTGCACAGACTCCAGCAGGGATAAAACAGTTATTTAAAACTACACATGCAAATCACTGTTTACTTTGGCATGCCATGCATAACGTTGCAATTTGCTAGATTTCTGTATTCATTAGATATAGTAACAAAATTTCTGTGTCTCTCTTGTCATCTATCATCAGGTGGCTCGTTACATCTTAAACCTATGCTATAAATGGAAAATTCTCCACTGAAATTTAAATCCAGCATATTCATTTACCTTTTGGTCGCGTAAAAGTTAATAACATGCTGCTTGATGTCATATCTGGCACCTTACCAATTATTCTGCAGGAGGTGTTTCATTTATTAATTTATTTTTATACTCACCATCCAAATTATGTTCCTGCCTCCCTGAAACTTGGATGGGCCGCCCCTCCCTCAGGCTTTTTCTTCCCCCACGCTTACAGACTACAGGCTCCATTCAGGCCACTCAGTAGGCCTCAGCTCGTCCTTGTCAGACTAATATGCCATGGCCAATCCTCGAATCCTCTCAAACCATAGCCGTCCGCGGGCTCCAACTCTCTCTCCCTCCTCCTTTTTCCTCTATTTCAACTCTGTCCATTCATCTACCCCCCTCTGTCCATTTACTTTAAATTTCCCCTCCATCTTCATGGGGGGAATTCCCATCTAACCGTATCACGTGGAAACTTGTGTAATTTTCTCGTTCCTACCTTCACCCATGGTGACCTTTGAAGAGTATTCCGTTGGGCACAATCACATGCTGCACACAGAACAGTGTTACACTTACATCCCTTTACTTTCCTTTTGTTCTAACTTGCACAACCAATGATTGGTTTCTATGGCTGTCAACCTAACTGCATTGCCATGGATCTTTACAGGAAGTTCCCCTAACCATGTTATAATAATAAATATAAATACTCCTACAATTTACAATCCTTTCTCTGTTCACTACAATTCCTACCATGCATCTATATTGTCAGTTGCTAAACTCAGGTCACTCACAGGGATATTATTCTTTTGTATATTCAACTTGATTGTATGTGCTTCTTTATTTTCTTTATTTATTATTTTTGCATTTTTAAAGCACTCACACAGCCTGCAGGCATTGAGGCGCTGTTACAGGAATTATTACATGTAACCTTTCTCCTGGTATGTGTTGAAATCGTGTTGTTCATTGCGGTTATTGTCATTGAACATGTGCATCCATATGGCCACTTTGGGCATAATGTACCCACACCCGGCATGCTTGAAAAACTCCTAAATCATGATGATGATGATGTATACATTGATGACTTTATTTTCTTGCTATGTTATGATCCCTGTGGATTTGCTTTATAATTACTGTATGTTCAATTAATTATTGTTGCTGACATATTGTGGGTTATCCAACAGATTCGTTTGCTCAATTTTTAGCACTCGAATCTGATTAGTTTGTGAATGAGCTGGCCCTGACGAAGGAACAGTGTTCCGAAATGCATTGGCCAATTGTTTGAGCTCGCCCTGCACATCTGTTTTTTCTAAGATGTACAATTACTTAAATTGATGACGAAAATCAAGTATTAAACTATCATTTTTTGCAGTAAACTGACAGAAGTTAATTATTTTGTGCTTTGAACCACATTGAATCTATACACCACGAGTGGTGTTTGGGAGTGCAGCCCGCACCGCTGGCTTAACGGCCTTGGTCCTTACCCCCTGTTTTCGTTGTGTGCCGTTCCACGGAGGCACCTTTTCCAGCGGGTTTGCACCCTTCTTTAAATTCCAAATTAGTAGTGTTTTAACCATAAGAGTTATCTAACAAAGGAAGGTTGTGAGCGTTCACCACACACATTTCTGTTCTTGTTCCCATCCGTGGATTCACTTGAACGTGGCACACCACTGAAAAGATGTCATATGAAGAAATTGAGCATATCACAGACAATAGAGCGACAACGCTGGGTTTCTCAGCTGAAGAAGCAGACGCGATTCTGGGTCTCATCAAGGAAACAATACGTACCCCAGGTGGGCAGACCCGCACAGCAAGATTAAACAGCTTGAGTACAATGTCAGAAAGCTAATCAATCGTAAATTACATGCAGTGACCCTGAGCAGGTATTACAAAGCACAAAGGATTCCTCGAGGTCTTCGGATTCCATTACGACCCACTCTTTGCAAAGAGAACAAGAAGTTTGTTGAGAAATGGGAACAAATTCTCAATAGATGCTCCCTAGACTTGATCCTATTGACCATACAGGAACTATCTAGCAACGTAGAACAGCTTGAGAAGGAAATTGAAAATCTCTCTAAAGATATCACTGACATTACTGATGCCGAATCCTTTGCCGAGATTCTAGCTGATATCAATAAGAAGCTTGAGAGCTATCAAGAAGATCTGGAGGCTCGGAAAATACGTAAATTTCATCGAGATACCTTTGATTACCTCAATAACGAGGTTTATACGTGGGCTGACAAGTATCAGCAGCAAAGCACACGCCCGAACAAGACCACAAGTGGCAATAGCAGCTCCGATTCGGATATCCCTGAGCAGGAAGACAGAGCAGCGACAGATCCTCAACCAGCCAGTACATCAGCCCAAGAATCGAGGCCAGCGCAACCCAAACGTGCTACTAACACTGTTTTTTTAGAAAGAGGAAGAGGACAAGGAGGGGGAGAAAGAGAAAATCAAAGGATGCAAACAAGGTTTCAAGCGAATCGCAATTAGTGGTTAACCTATCTAAGCGAGCACTTTCCTCTCGAGAGATACAAACCCTAGAGAAAGGGCTGAAGTTTGTACCCACTTATAGTACCAATAAATTTCAGACAGAGATTGAACTATTCAAACTGACTCGAAAGCTCAAGTTGAAAGCATTTTTTGCTGAAAGTGTACCATCTGCTGCAACAATGGAGTCAGAGTATGTTGAGTTCAAACCGAACAGTACTTTTTGTCCGCCAATACAAGTACCAGCGATAGACATTTTTCAAAAAATGGTACTGAGTGACCTCAAGAAGGTTCAGTTCCAAGCACCAAAAAGAACTAACCTCAACAGAGGAGAACTTTCACAGATACGGGCCTTGTTTAGCGATGACACTATAGCTATCCATCCGGCCGACAAGGGCGGAGCAATGGTGATCCAAGATGTATCACAATATCATTCAGAATGTTTACGGCAGCTCTCAGACACCAACACCTATAAATTGCTACCGCAAGATCCTACTCCAGAGATCAAGAAGAAACTAGATGAAGTTCTTGACAACGCTGTAGAAGAAGAATGGATCAGTATGAAAACTAGGGCGTACTTATCAACCACATTTCCAGTAATGCCTCATCTGTATACCTTGCCTAAGATCCACAAGAGCTTGATTAACCCACCTGGAAGGCCCATAGTAGCGGCCACAAAGAGCTTGCTACAACCGCTTGGAACATATATAGACTTCTTTTTGCAGCCAATCGCTCAAGCCACAAGTACATATGTGAAAGATACAACGCACTTTCTCCAAATACTAGACACCATCTCTTTGGCCCCGGAAGACATCCTATTTACGATTGACGTAGTCAGCCTCTATACGAGCATTCCGCATGATCTTGGACAACAAGCAGTAGAATCTCTATTGCTTAGTACAACAGAAATTGGAGCTAACAAAGAATTCTTAATGATTTTGCTTGACTTCATTTCCAAGAATTCCTGCTTTAGGTATGATGGAAAGTTTTACAATCAAATATCGGGGACAGCAATGGGAGCAACAATGGCACCACCATATGCTAACAGCTTTATGCACCATTTTGAAACCACGCATGTGCTATCCAATCCAAGATGGCAACACCAGTTGAAGACATGGGTCAGATTCATAGATGACATTTTTGGCATTTGGTCAGGTAGTAGACAAGATCTTCAAGAGTTTCTGATATTCCTTAATGGGATCGACCAATGTATCCAGTTTACTATTGAGATAGGTAATCCTAATGTACATTATCTTGACGTACAAACAGTCATCCAAGCCAATAGAATTACCACTACGCTGTACACAAAGCCTACAGACCGTAATAATCTGCTCCATCGGCTCAGCTTTCACCCGCCCAAAACTCTTCAGAATCTGCCTTATGGGCAGATGTTAAGGGTTAAAAGGATTGTAAGTGACCCTGAGGACTGCCGCTTGCAATTACAGAAACTACAAGAGAAATTGCAAGCAAGAGGATATCCAGAGACTGATTTAGCTATTGCCCGTGACAAAACCGATGCACAAGAACGGCAGCAACTGTTGGTGAAGAAACCGGTGAAAGACAGTCCTGAATTAGTTTTCGTTACCAAATATTCAATACAAAGTAAGCAAATTAAGGCCATAATACACAACAGATGGAATGTTCTCACAAGTGACGAACGGACTGCTGACCTGTTTCCTACTCCACCAACATTTGCGTATCAGAAGTGCAGTAACCTGCGGAACTTATTAGTACAAACCAAAGAGAAAATACCCGCCAAGAGACCAGACAAATTCCCTGGGACTCATCCTTGCATGAGCTGTGGGAATTGTAACAGCATCATCAAAGGTAGCACAGTTACACATCCAAGAACTGGCAAAAGGTTCGCACTAAAACAACATGCTACATGCCTTTCTGAGAATGTCATTTACGCGATAAAGTGTCCCTGTGGAAAGTATTACGTGGGAGAGACCTCACGCAAAATCAAGATCAGGATAAACAAGCATAAATCAAACATCAGGAATATCAACAGGATGTCAGCTGTAGCCAGACACTTCAATGACAATGGGCACACTGTGAGCCAATTGAAATTTCTCGTGCTAGAAGTTATGTTTCCCAAAGGACAATCTCGAGACATCAAACAGTGGCGAGCACAGAAGGAGGCTTTTTGGATCAACAAACTCAACTCGCTGTCACCGAATGGAATGAACGAGGAACTGGACCTCAGTTGTTTCCTTTGATGCTTGAGTAACTGTATTATGATATACTGTGGAGTTGATAATGTATGATATGTCAGAATTTACCATGACATTGAGCCAATCCTAGGCTCACTTAGGATATGCCAACAGGGGTGTGGTCAAGAATATACTTATTTCTAAAGATAAACAACATGGCCTTTATGACCAATAAGGTACTGTATACTCGCTTTGGATTCATCCAGGCTACCATCTCCATACTGTCGGAGAATTTTGTCTTAAGTTCCTTCTTTTCTTCCTTCTTGCTTTCATAGGATTATTTCACCTGATGATAATCTTAGATATAGTACCCGGGGCATTCGCAACGTTGATCTGCTCTTTACTCTCTTTTTACCTCCTTTACCTCTAACTAAGGATATTTACAGGGGAGCTTACAGCTTAAACTACTCTCGCCTGTGCCAGTGCACACTGTGGCGATAGGTTTCAAGACAAGGTAGGCGTATTTTTAACTATAGAAATGGTGTTGATTTCATTTATTTTTTATTCTTTAATTTTTCTCTCCCTCATTATGCTTGGTTTCACATTTCCCAGTTTGATTTTTTTATGATTCTATATTATTATTTTGTCATTATTTTCATCCATGTAGAAATGTTATGTAATTACGCTCCTATTTTATTTCGCAATGTGAACTCAACCATTATTACTACGAGCTCACGTAGAGTGTACACCTTCGGGATACACACCAGCAGCCTTTCCAACATGGCCGCCGGCGTTTCTCAGTACTTGCGGCTCCATGTGTTGCTTGGCAACGTGACACAAACACAAAATTTAGCACTATGGCTACCGCGAACACGTCCTAGTGGCGTCTTCGCATGGCTCGCCTTCTTTCTACTGTCAGGTAAGAAGCAAGATTGAGCATTATGGTGCTCGTAGGCATCTGAACCCTTCTAATGGAATGGAACTCTGACAAGGCGCGTCTCGCGCTACATGTCAACTTTAGAGCCTTTGTTATAAGATGAAATAATGACACGCCGGGTGCCGCGCTGCATGGCTCTCTTATGAGCGACTATGCTCGTAGGCATCCGTGCGTCTTTATTTAAATGGTAACTCTGACACACTGCTAATCGCGTTGCATGTCTCTTCCAGGCAAGAGTCTGCACGCAAAGTAAAACGCTGGCACACGCATAGAAACGCCAGTCAAGCACGTTTACTTTGGAAGTGTTGGTGTGAAATTCAAGTCCATGCTGTATCTTTGACAAGGTCAGTGTTGAAATAGTCACATCATTACTTGATGCCTATTAGGTAAAACGATATATGGCAAATTTGGTGGTCATTTTTCTACCTTTTTCTTTTCTTCCTTCTTTGCTGTAATTCCACGGTTTATCATCACGCACATAAAATGGGATTTCACGTATGTATTTTTTACATTATTTTTACTTTTATACTATTGGTATCCGTTGGTAATCTTATGGTTCATGACATGTATGGACTCTTTATTACATGTAACCTTTCTCCTGGTATGTGTTGAAATCGTGTTGTTCATTGTGGTTATTGTCATTGAACATGTGCATCCATATGGCCACTTTGGGCATAATGTATCCACACCCGGCATGCTTGAAAAACTCCTAAATCATGATGATGATGATGTATACATTGATGACTTTATTTTCTTGCTATGTTATGATCCCTGTGGATTTGCTTTATAATTACTGTATGTTCAATTAATTAATGTTGCTGACATATTGTGGGTTATCCAACAGATTAGTTTGCTCAATTTTTAGCACTCAAATCTGATTAGTTTGTGAATGAGCTGGCCCTGACGAAGGAACAGTGTTCCGAAATGCATTGGCCAATTGTTTGAGCTCGCCCTGCACATCTGCATTTTCTAAATTTATGACGAAAATCAAGTATTAAACTATCATTTTTTGCAGTAAACTGACAGAAGTTAATTATTTTGTGCTTTGAACCACATTGAATCTATACACCACGAGTGGTGTTTGGGAGTGCAGCCCTCACCGCTGGCTTAACGGCCTTGGTCCTTACCCCCTGTTTTCGTTGTGTGCCGTTCCACAGAGGCACCTTTTCCAGCGGGTTTGCACCCTTCTTTAAATTCCAAATTAGTAGTGTTTTAACCATAAGAGTTATCTAACAAAGGAAGGTTGTGAGCGTTCACCACTCACATTGCTGTTACAGGAATTGTTTGTTTTTTAGTTGCGTATTTTTTTGGGGGGTCTTAGTTGCGTATTTATAACACGCTTAAATACCCAGAGGTTTCTAAGCGCAGACCTGGGGATCGAACCTGTGTTGCTTCGTGTCGTCTTGCTTCCAAGGTGAGCACGTTGCCGCTGAGCTATCGTCCCGGGACAGGAGATACTCTACATTAGAATCCATAGGACATTTGTTTATTTTGAATATCTCTATTGTTTCTACTCTTCCTTCACATAAATCCCCATTTACATAGAACAATGTTAGTCCCTCAAACATTATCACAGTCTCCTTAGGTAGTGTTATAAAGAGCACACTGTATTGCAATGGCCTTACTATAAATGACACAAGACGGTATAATTCTCTACAAATGTATTGACCAACCACCTATGCTTGATTCATTTGTTGTGTGCCTGCCATCCTATGTGCTCTTTTTGTCCTAGCACTTGAATGTCTGTCTAAAATCATGTTTGGATCCGCATTTGTATAAATATTTTGATGTAACAACCATCTGTTCGCTGAAATTAATTTGGGTGCATCTTCCATTATAATGCCTGATGCTGGTCCCGGCTTTTGCACAACTTACCCATCTGCTGGTGTTGATTGTATCCATGTTGTTAGCAACATGGATACTGCATTAACATTAGACATATTACTGTCATTGTAGTGCACAAATGTATCTTCCCATGGCCCGCTCGACAGCGCCACCACCCCAGTGTACCACACTTCACCTCACCCTCATCGCCCCTTCACTCATCGCCCTTTCGTCTATCTGCAACATGTCCCTCACGCACACAGACCGCACCTCACCTCCACCTGACCACAATCACGACACGTCTAGCCCCTTACAGGCTGTCAAGCTCAGCCCCCACTCCATCAAGCTCAAGGACCAGTCTATCCTCCACCCCAGGCTCCATATAATCAGAACACGTACTAAGCTGCTCGTCACTCGCCGCAGCACCCCACCCACCACCGACATGAGAAACATCAGACTCAGCTCTCACACTTCCTCACTACCAACACGCACACATCCCCTACACCACCTGCTACCCAACAACCTTCCCCATATCCAATTTACCACGCCCAGCTCCAATCCCTCTCAATCCTCCAACCATTCACTCACCACACCCCCGAAACTATATCCATCGGACACGCCAAAAAAACACATACTCCGCCCCATAACGAACTGAAATGCGAGCTTATCGAAGCCCGCTCCCTCCCAGCACATGCTCTTGAGATTAATGACCTCATCACCTCCAATAAACTCGACTTACTAGACATATCTGAAACCTGGCTCCATGAGGCATCAGGCCCAGCCATCTCCCTCGCCCTCACTCAAGGATACACTATCCTGAGACAGGACCGCAAAACATCCAAAGGTGGAGGAGCAGCCCTCATCTTCAAGGACACTCTCTCCATGAGATTCTCCAACCAACAGTGGGAAAACAACACTGATCTCCTCAATATTAAACTATCTCTATCAACAAATTGTAACATAAACATCTTAATAACATACAGGCCACCAGGCTCTCCACCTGACTACCAAAAGCACCTCCTCCAAATCATAGGAAACAATCTAAAAAGCTCAACCAAAACCATCCTGCTCAGTGACCTTAACCTAGGCATGCATGACTTCCGGGACAAAGCAGCCGCCTCCCTAGCCAAAGAAATCACACACATTGGGTTGAACCATAAAATCGCAGCGCCAACTCATTGTAAAGGCTGATCCATTGATTGGATCGCAGACCACAACTTCTCCTCATCTATTACTAACATCTGAGCCCTCCCATGGACAGATCCCCACTTTATTCAATTGGCTATTCCCACCACTCCCACTCTCAAAACGCTTTCGTATGCCCCACCCGCTAAAGTCAGAAGCTCAAAAAAATGAACTAAAATAAACCTTGCACCCCTACTCGATATCCCCAAACTTAAACCCCCATTTAACAATGACCCCATCTCGCTGCCCACGTCCTCACCCAAGCCATTGAGTCCATAGCTCCCTCAGAAGCCAAAAAAGAAAAAGAAAATCCATGCACTCTAACTAATGTTTCGCGGAAGAACTATCCACACTATGCACCAATAAACGCTGAGCTCTAGCCAAGTGGCAATCCTCAGCTAACCAATCCTCTCTAAATGAATTCAAAGAGATCTCATTCTCGTATAAAAAAGCCATATCCTAGCCAAATCAGAATCATTCAACCAAAGAATCTCCAAAGCTAACTCAAAATCTAGGGAAATATTCTCCATCTTCAAAGATCTCACCACCCCTGCCAACAGCCAGGATGTAATCAACAAAGACGTAGCCTGGTGTTCCGGCAACCAGGTTAAAACGCACCAAGAAAAAATAACAGCTCAATGCAAAGCTCTCCAGAATCAGGACAGTACACCCCCGCCCCCACTTAATCCACTCTCTCAAACACCGCTCTTCGTTTTCAGAGACATCACGCAGACGGAGGTTACACTCCTCAAACACATCAAACCTTCTACGTGCAAAGGGGACATCTGTCCCCCAACCATCATAAAAGAATGCACAGACTCACTGATCCCTATCATCACAGCATTTATTAATGCATCATTTTCTACTGGAATTGTACCTCAAAGCCTTAAAGAAGCTTGGGTTCGCACACTCATTAAAAAAAAAACTCCCTAGACCCTGCCTGCCCCAACAACTACCACCCCTTCACTACCGTCCCCTTCCTCCTCAAAATCTTAGACAAAGCCGCCCACACCAAATCCAACAGTATCTGGAAGCCAATGCTATCCTAGGCAGAAGACATTCAGGCTTACGCAGAGGCCATGGCACATAAACCGCCCTCCTGGATTTAAATAACCAAATCACCAAAATAATGGATAATGGCAAACCTGCCCTCCTGCTCCTCATCGATCTCTCTGCCGCATTTGATCGTCAGCTCCCACCTGTCCAATGCAGCTCATTTTTCTCACACAGCCACCTCATGGATAACCTCTTTCCTAGAAGGAAGCGCTATGAAAGTATATTCTGACCTGGCCAATGCAGCTCCCACCACCATCAACTGTGGAGTCCCCCAAGGCACATGTACTGCACCCTCCCTCTATAATCTGTTCACCAAACCTCTCTTCAACATGCTGGATGCGCTTGGCACAGCATACATGAACTACTCCGATCATACCCAAGATCACGACCATGACGTAGAAGCTCTCCTCCAGATATATGCCACCATCCAAACTTGGATGGCAAACTCTCCAAACTCGACCCCAAATACACTCACTTCACCATCGACAACACTAATATACCAGTCTCCACATCAGTTAAAACCCTGGGAGTCTACTTAGACACAACACTCTCTATGACAAGACCGATCAGTGCCATCTTGTCCACCTCTGCTCTCACTACCAAACTCATTGTTGCCATAAAACCCTTTCTGACCACTCAAAACTGCTTAACCATCACCAGAGCCACAATAGGAGCCAGACTTGATTACTGCAATGCCCTTTTGGCAGGCACCTCAACTAAAAACATAAACAGGCTCCAAATCTTACAAAATAACGTGCTTTGAACCGTACTACACATTCCCAAAAGTGACCACATATCCCAGGCCAGACGTGATGCCCACTGGCTTCCAGTCTGTTGTGTGTTATTATATGCTAATCTCTGGCAATCAGTGATGGAATATCATAATTTGTTACCCACACATTCACATATATGGTTCAGAGTTTTTTACATTTCACATCTTCTAAGGCTTTGTGTTTTGGATATTCAAATTCAACCAAATCAGTTTCTAATACTATACTATCTGTGGTCCCATATAAATGCACAATCATGTGTTTCTGCAAACCCCTGGGCCACTGGACTCTTTTTTTCTGCCCATATGGCACCGTTACAAGGAATCCTTGTAATGCCAATGTCCATGAGGTAATTCTTGATTGGGATTTCACATTGATTAAACATGATTTCTACTTGTGACAATGCTTTGCTAGCATATGCAAAAGTCTTGTTATTCAAGTCGTGCTTCTGATATAAAGCCACTGACATGCATAGGTCTGTAAATGCTATCTCTAAAAAATATTAATTCTTCTTTGTATAAGCCAAACATGGGGCTCTTGCCAAACGATTTATTTATTTTAGCTACTGGCTCATGTTGTTCCTAGCACTAATCCAGGGCACACCTTGTCTCAGCGGGTTATTCAAAAGGTGTGGGATTTCTGCATAACTGTCATGATGCCTACCTCCAAGGAGCCAGGTCCGACCCAGCAACCCCAGAGGCAGGCATCATTCCCCCCCAGGGAAGTTCCAGCGGGCCCAAGCTGGGGCCCTTTGGACGCAGTCCTGGCGCCTTAGGCGCCAGGCTCATGTTGGAACCCAGTCCTGGCGCCTTAGGCGCCAGGCTCATAAAGCTGGAAATGTGTTCAAGTGTTTTAGTGTGCACTTACCTGATGCAGACCATGCTGCTACATCCAGGCACTCTTGAGGCCTGAAAGGGACTACTTTACCTGTGGGACTACTTTCCACCCGGGTGTGGTCGGGGAAGGATACATACCTGATTGATGGAAGGATACATACCTGGAACTTCTTCCAAAGCTATTTAAACCCCACCCGAACAGCCACACGTGCTTCGCGTTGTTCTGCACCTAGCAGCTGGACGCTCACCGTGTCTGCTCCTGCTTCTGGACTTCAGCCACGCCTGTCAGCATCCTGGGACACCTGCTAAGGGTAATAAGAAGAGAATTGGGGAGGAAGAAGGCTTACCTGCTAAACCTGCATCACGGAGACATTTCACCGACGATCCTGAAAAGGAAGACATCATTTTTTAAAGCATTTTGCTCCGATATCTGCAGCGCTGCATTTCACTCACCTTTCTTGGGCGCCTCCATCTTCAGCAGCGATCATCCGGATCCGCAGCCACTTCCCAGAGCCTAGAGAGAAAAAGACAAGAACACAAGGTGAGAGAAGGAAGGGAATAGGAAAAGCTCAGTTTCCTTCTAAGACTTACCTGTTGGGTCATTCCCATTTCATTTCGGGTCTTGCTGCTTCCAAGCATTTTCCGGACCGCGGCCCCTATGGGGAAAAAAGACAAAGACATTAGATGAGCGAATGCAAAAACATTACCTGAGCGCTCATCTAGGATTTACCAGATCTTTACTGGAACTGCACGTTTCACTTCGGGTCGGCGCCATATCTCCGGCATTCCGAAACCCGGCCCCTATGGGGAAAAGACATCAACATTAGCGCTTTGTTGCAAGAAGTCTCCAAAGGAATCTTCATTCATCATCTGAAAAAAGACAATGAACATTATTATTTAAAGCTTGAACTTTTGAACTTGCAACAGAACTTTTACAGCGCCTTACCAGTATAATCAAGCTTACCTGAACTCCCATCCAACCTCAATCCAGTGAAGTAACTGGGTTCAACGCGCCCCTGCGTCAGAAGCAGGATGGAGAGCTTGTCCTTTCAGACCCTAAGGAGGATATTCCTGTGAGCCAGATTAGCCAGAGTTGAGGGGCCCGTCCTATCCATCTTCAGAGCCATGCGCTTCAACATTGAAGAGGCATCAGCACTCGAAACCAGGCCAGCGCCCCCGTGGGAATCAGGTGAGCGTGACAGAACGCGAAGCCTACCCACAATTTCCCACCCGGGCGCTATGGAGACTTCCGAGACTGACCAGCTGGCCCAGCTTTTGGGGGAGTTACGGGCAGAGGTGCACTCAGCCCGCCAGGAGACTAACGCTCTCAAAAGAGAACTGATCCTATCCAAGGAAAGAACAGATGACCTGGCCAAAAGGTTATTGCAGGCCCAGGCAGGGCACACTCCTTTACCGAATTCCGGTGGTACTTCCACATCAATGGGATTGAATAACCCGGTACAAATCAATCTACCTGGACACATGCCTTTGGCCCCGCCTGAACGTTTTGCGGAGGATCCCAAGAAATATGCCGTCTTTATGAACCAATGTCGTTTACACTTTCTATGCAGACCCGAGGCCTTCCCTAACGACCAAACCATGGTAGCCTTTATACTATCTTACCTCAGTGGCAGTGCTGCCGATTGGTCTATTCCATTGGTAAATCAGGATGATCCCATTCTCCAGGATTTTGAGAGCTTTCAGGCCAGCATGGAAAGATTGTTTGCTCGACACTCTCAAGGACAGGCCCTTGATAACGAACTGCTATCCTTACGACAAGGTAATCAGGATCTCCTGTCCTACATTGCCAACTTTAATAGACTGGTTGTGGAAACTGGATGGCCAGAAAATAAAAGGATCACATTGTTTCATCGAGGCCTGCGCGGAGAGCTTAAAGATGTTCTAGCTCAGATAGTAAATCCACCCCAGGTCTGCGCAGACTACATAGACTTTGTGGTTCAACTTGATCACAGACTTCAAAATAGAAAAGCAGATCGGTTCAAGTATGAAACCCGAGTACCGATCAAAACCCACGCTAACTCCAAGAGTGCCAATGTATCCGAACCTATGCAAATCGGCGGTGTTAAAGGACCATTAACGCAGAAGGAACGGGAGAGAAGGCGGCAAATGCAACTTTGTCTGTATTGCGGGGCTTCCGGTCACGTTCTTCGAAATTGTCCGGTTAAACCACCTAAGAAGGTGGTTGGAGCCACTGATAACGATTTATTGACACCTGATTCGGGAAACGACATAGCCCGGCAAGCTTAGGGGTCCGCTTGCCGAGCTTGAAAACAAACTCTTTGACCTCACATTTTGTCATGCCAATGGTGCTCGTGGACCCAAAACAGCCTCAGCAGTTGCATGCTATAAAAGCATACATCGACACTGGAGCTATTGGAAATTACGTAGACCGTGAATTGGCCTCCAGGATTAAGCTCCCTCTCCGCCCGAAAGTAACCCAAGATGTCATTACTACAGTAGATGGAACCGAAATAGCCTCAGGGCCTGTAACGCATTCCACTGTTGAATTGACACTGGTGGGTCAGGATGGACATCGGGAAGCAATTGTGTTTGATGTGATCAAGGCCCCACAATTTCAAGTAATTCTTGGAAATCCTTGGTTAGAAACACATAATCCAAGAATAGACTGGCGAGCAAAGAAGATAAGTTTTCCTGATTGTGAACCAACTTGTTATCCAAGAAATTCAGCTATGGGTTTAGCCTCAGCAACTTCCACCTCTGTACAGCTACCGTCTGAATACCAAGAATTCCAAGACGTTTTTCAGAAAGAACAGGCTAACACGTTACCTCCCCATCGATCTTATGATTGCCAAATCGATCTGGTACCCAATGCTCAACTACCTTGTAGTAGGATTTATGCTCTTACGGAACCTGAGAACCTGCATTTGCGTCAGTATTTAGATCAGTACCTAGCCAATGGTTTTATTCGCCCGTCCAAGTCTCCTGTCTCTTCAGCTTTGTTCTTCGTGCCGAAAAAAGAGGGCGACCTTAGAACATGTATAGACTATCGCGCCCTAAACCAAATAACGATTAAGAATCGTTATCCTCTGCCCCTGATCCCTGAGCTTATTGACCAGGTGAAAGACGCTAGTGTGTACACCAAGTTAGATTTCCGAGGAGCTTATCACCTGGTGCATATAAAAGAAGGCGACGAATGGAAGACTGCATTCCGCACCAAATTTGGGCTCTTCGAATATCAGGTGATGCCCTTCGGTTTGTGCAATGCACCTGCCGCCTTTCAGTACTTAATGAATGATGTTTTTCGGGAACTTATTGATGTCTGTGTCATTGTTTACATTGACGACATCCTGGTGTACTCTTCTTCAGAATCCGATCACAGAAAACATGTTAGGGCAGTTCTTGAGAAATTGCGCCAGCACAAACTATTTGCCAAGCTCGAAAAATGCGTTTTTCATACCACAGAAGTTGAGTTTCTTGGATTCATCCTGACACCTCAAGGAGTCCGAATGGACTTGCGAAAGGTGGACGCCATCCTCAAATGGCCATCTCCTAGCTCGGTGAAGGGAGTTCAGAGCATGCTTGGCTTTGCCAATTTCTATCGAAGATTCATCCCGGAATTTTCCCGAACAGTCCAACCCATCACAGTTCTCCTAAAGAAAAATAAACGCTTCGAATGGACTCTTGAGGCCGAACAAGCCTTTCAGGACCTGAAAACCAAATTCACCTCTGCACCTGTATTGAGGCACCCGCACCCAGATCTCCCTTACATTGTGGAAACCGACGCATCCAGTTCGGCCATGGGAGCTGTCCTGTCGCAAAGAGACCCAGAAACCAACCAACTACACCCTGTGGCCTTTTGGTCCAGAAAATTCTCTCCTCCTGAAATCAACTACGCAATTACCGACAAAGAGTTACTGGCTATTAAATCTGCTTTCAAGGCTTGGCGTCACTACCTTCTCGGGGCCAGACACACCATCACCGTAATTACGGACCACAGAAATTTGCAGTATTTAAAGACGGCCAGAGCTCAATCTTCACGACAACTCTGATGGGCTCTATTCTTTGCGGAATTTGATTTTGTAATTACCTATCGCCCTGGCTGCAAGAATGGTAAAGCAGACGCCTTATCCCGGATTGGCATGGAAGAACCCAATTCGAGTTTAGAACCTGTTCCAATCATACCTGAACAAAGAATCTTAGGCTTAACTTCATTGCAAACTATTGAGGATATCCAAACGCAAGTAAAACAACTTCTAGACTCTTCAGCCTTACTGGAATGGAGTCAAAAGGGTCCTAATTACACCGCTAAGGATGATTTACCCTACTTCCAGGAGCGGTTGTTTCTGCCAAGTAAAGAATTGCAGGAACTTGTTATTGCCCATCATCATGAATCATTAATGGAAGGACACCCTGGTATCGCTAAAACGGAGGAAAAAATCAAACGCCACTTCTGGTGGCCTTCTTGGAGAAGAGACATAAAGTCTTTTGTGTTGTCTTGCGGAATTTGCGCCCAAAACAAGGGTCAAAAGAAAAGGCCAGCCGGCCTACTTCAACCCTTGGATATTCCACCGGCACCATGGCACACCTTGTCAATGGACTTTATAACTGACCTGCCTCTTTGTGGTGGTTACAACACTATCCTTGTAATTGTGGATCTATTCTCCAAAATGGCCCACTTTATCCCTTTAAAAGGGTTGCCTTCAGCTTCAACCTTGGCCAAGGCATTTCTGGAGAATATAGTTCGCATACATGGTTTCCCTTCCATATTAGTCTCGGATCGTGGAAGTCAGTTTGTCTCCCATTTTTGGAAGAAGTGTTGTCAACTAGCACAAATAGATGTGCGGTTATCCACCAGCCACCACCCCCAGACCGACGGACAAACCGAGAGAACCAATCAGACTCTCGAGCAATATCTTTGGTGCATGTTACACCAATCCGAGTTGAATTGGAAAGACATCCTTTGGATCGCAGAATATGCATACAACAATTCAGTGCATTCTGGAACCGGACAAACTCCTTTTTATACTTTGTATGGTCACCATCCTCGGACCTCTGACCTAGATCCACCTCTGACCCTGGAAATGCCCGCAGTAAATCATCTGCATTCCACAATAACCCGAGCCTTCAAAGAAGCTGCAACTCATTTACAGCAAGCCAAGAAAAAGTATAAAGAAAATGCTGATTTGCACCGAAGTAAAACTCCTCCTTACCAAGTAGGAGACCAGGTATGGCTAGCAACTAAACATTTACCCCTCAAGGGCCCGCGAACCTTCAATCCCAGATTCATAGGACCTTATCCCATCAAAGCTATAATCAACCCAGTGGCCTTTAAACTGGATTTACCGTCCAACATGCGTATTCATCCAGTTTTTCATGCGTCACTTTTGAAGCCAGTACAACCAGGAACCCGAATGTCCAAGCCTCCAGACCCAGTTCAAATTGAAGGGGAATTAGAATTCGATGTTAAAGACATTTTAGACTCAAAGGTGTTAAAGTCGAACCTCTTCTATCTTGTTGACTGGAAGGGATATGGACCTCAGGAGAGATCGTGGGAGCCTAGTAACCATGTTCACGCACCTCGATTAATACAAAGGTTCCACCAGAGATTTCCGAACAAGCCAAAACCCCCGGAGGGAACAACCTTGGGAGGGGCCTTGAGGGGCGGTACTGTCATGATGCCTACCTCCAAGGAGCCAGGTCCGACCCAGCAACCCCAGAGGCAGGCATCATTCCCCCCAGGGAAGTTCCAGCGGGCCCAAGCTGGGGCCCTTTGGACGCAGTCCTGGCGCCGTAGGCACCAGGCTCATGTTGGACCCCAGTGCTGGCGCCTTAGGTGCCAGGCTCATAAAGCTGGACATGTGTTCAAGTGTTTTAGTGTGCACTTACCTGATGCAGACCATGCTGCTACATCCAGGCACTCTTGAGGCCTGAATGGGACTACTTTACCTGTGGGACTACTTTCCACCCGGGTGTGGTCGGGGAAGGATACATACCTGATCGGTGGAAGGATACATACCTGGAACTTCTTCCAAAGCTATTTAAACCCCACCCGAACAGCCACACGTGCTTCGCGTTGTTCTGCACCTAGCAGCTGGACGCTCACCGTGTCTGCTCCTGCTTCTGGACTTCAGCCACGCCTGTCAGCATCCTGGGACACCTGCTAAGGGTAATAAGAAGAGAATTGGGGAGGAAGAAGGCTTACCTGCTAAACCTGCATCACGGAGACATTTCACCGATGATCCTGAAAAGGAAGACATTATTTTTTAAAGCATTTCGCTCCAATATCTGCAGCGCTGCATTTCACTCACCTTTCTTGGGCGCCTCCATCTTCAGCAGCGATCATCTGGATCCGCAGCCACTTCCCAGAGCCTAGAGAGAAAAAGACAAGAACACAAGGTGAGAGAAGGAAGGGAATAGGAAAAGCTCAGTTTCCTTCTAAGACTTACCTGTTGGGTCATTCCCATTTCATTTCGGGTCTTGCTGCTTCCAAGCATTTTCCGGACCCCGGCCCCTATGGGGAAAAAAGACAAAGACATTAGATGAGCGAATGCAAAAACATTACCTGAGCGCTCATCTAGGATTTACCAGATCTTTACTGGAACTGCACGTTTCACTTTGGGTCGGCGCCATATCTCCGGCATTCCGAACCCCGGCCCCTATGGGGAAAAGACATCAACATTAGCGCTTTGTTGCAAGAAGTCTCCAAAGGAATCTTCATTCATCATCTGAAAAAAGACAATGAACATTATTATTTAAAGCTTGAACTTTTGAACTTGCAACAGAACTTTTACAGCGCCTTACCAGTATAATCAAGCTTACCTGAACTCCCATCCAACCTCAATCCAGTGAAGTAACTGGGTTCAACGCGCCCCTGCGTCAGAAGCAGGATGGAGAGCTCGTCCTTTCAGGCCCTAAGGAGTATATTCCTGCGAGCCAGATTAGCCAGAGTTGAGGGGCCCGTCCTATCCATCTTCAGAGCCCTGCGCTTCACCATTGAAGAGGCATCAGCACTCGAAACCAGGCCAGCGCCCCCGTGGGAATCAGGTGAGCGTGACAGAACGCAAAGCCTACCCACAATTTCCCACCCGGGCGCTATGGAGACTTCCGAGACTGACCAGCTGGCCCAGCTTTTGGGGAAATTACGGGCAGAGGTGCACTCAGCCCGCCAGGAGACTAACGCTCTCAAAAGAGAACTGATCCTATCCAAGGAAAGAACAGATGACCT
Organism: Ambystoma mexicanum; assembly: GCF_040938575.1. Lineage (NCBI taxonomy): Eukaryota > Metazoa > Chordata > Amphibia > Caudata > Ambystomatidae > Ambystoma > Ambystoma mexicanum. The sequence continues at coordinate 1,049,147,839 of NC_090924.1, forward strand.
GGCCAAAAGGTTATTGCAGGCCCAGGCAGGGCACACTCCTTTACCGAATTCCGGTGGTACTTCCACATCAATGGGATTGAATAACCCGGTAGAAATCAATCTACCTGGACACATGCCTTTGGCCCCGCCTGAACGTTTTGCGGGGGATCCCAAGAAATATGCCGTCTTTATGAACCAATGTCGTTTACACTTTCTATGCAGACCCGAGGCCTTCCCTAATGACCAAACCATGGTAGCCTTTATACTATCTTACCTCAGTGGCAGTGCTGACGATTGGTCTATTCCATTGGTAAATCAGGATGATCCCATTCTCCAGGATTTTGAGAGCTTTCAGGCCAGCATGGAAAGATTGTTTGCTCGACACTCTCAAGGACAGGCCCTTGATAACGAACTGCTATCCTTACGACAAGGTAATCAGGATCTCCTGTCCTACATTGCCAACTTTAATAGACTGGTTGTGGAAACTGGATGGCCAGAAAATAAAAGGATCACATTGTTTCATCGAGGCCTGCGCGGAGAGCTTAAAGATGTTCAAGCTCAGATAGTAAATCCACCCCAGGTCTGCGCAGACTACATAGACTTTGTGGTTCAACTTGATCACAGACTTCAAAATAGAAAAGCAGATCGGTTCAAGTATGAACCCGAGTACCGATCAAAACCCACGCTAACTCCAAGAGTGCCGATGTATCCGAACCTATGCAAATCGGCGGTGTTAAAGGACCATTAACGCAGAAGGAACGGGAGAGAAGGCGGCAAATGCAACTTTGTCTGTATTGCGGGGCTTCCGGTCACTTTCTTAGAAATTGTCCGGTTAAACCACCTAAGAAGGTGGTTGGAGCCACTGATAACGATTTATTGACACCTGATTCGGGAAACGACCTAGCCCGACAAGCTTAGGGGTCCGCTTGCCGAGCTTGAAAACAAACTCTTTGACCTCGCATTTTGTCATGCCAATGGTGCTCGTGGACCCAAAACAGCCTCAGCAGTTGCATGCTATAAAAGCATACATCGACAGTGGAGCTATTGGAAATTACGTAGACCGTGAATTGGCTTCCAGGATTAAGCTCCCTCTCCGCCCGAAAGTAACCCAAGATGTCATTACTACAGTAGATGGAACCGAAATAGCCTCAGGGCCTGTAACGCAGTCCACTGTTGAATTGACACTGGTGGGTCAGGATGGACATCGGGAAGCAATTGTGTTTGATGTGATCAAGGCCCCACAATTTCAAGTAATTCTTGGAATTCCTTGGTTAGAAACACATAATCCAAGAATAGACTGGCGAGCAAAGAAGATAAGTTTTCCTGATTGTGAACCAACTTGTTATCCAAGAAATTCAGCTATGGGTTTAGCCTCAGCAACTTCCACCTCTGTACAGCTACCGTCTGAATACCAAGAATTCCAAGACGTTTTTCAGAAAGAACAGGCTAACACGTTACCTCCCCATCGATCTTATGATTGCCAAATCGATCTGGTACCCAATGCTCAACTACCTTGTAGTAGGATTTATGCTCTTACGGAACCTGAGAACCTGCATTTGCGTCAGTATTTAGATCAGTACCTAGCCAATGGTTTTATTCGCCCGTCCAAGTCTCCTGTCTCTTCAGCTTTGTTCTTCGTGCCGAAAAAAGAGGGCGACCTTAGAACATGTATAGACTATCGCGCCCTAAAACAAATAACGATTAAGAATCGTTATCCTCTGCCCCTGATCCCTGAGCTTATCAACCAGGTGAAAGACGCTAGTGTGTACACCAAGTTAGATCTCCGAGGAGCTTATCACCTGGTGCGTATAAAAGAAGGCGACGAATGGAAGACTGCATTCCGCACCAAATTTGGGCTCTTCGAATATCAGGTGATGCCCTTCGGTTTGTGCAATGCACCTGCCGCCTTTCAGTACTTTAATGATGATGTTTTTCGGGAACTTATTGATGTCTGTGTCATTGTTTACATTGACGACATCCTGGTGTACTCTTCTTCAGAATCCGATCACAGAAAACATGTTAGGGCAGTTCTTGAGAAATTGTGCCAGCACAAACTATTTGCCAAGCTCGAAAAATGCGTTTTTCATACCACAGAAGTTGAGTTTCTCGGATTCATCCTGACACCTCAAGGAGTCCGGATGAATCCGGACGCCATCCTCAAATGGCCATCTCCTAGCTCGGTGAAGGGAGTTCAGAGCATGCTTGGCTTTGCCAATTTCTATCGAAGATTCATCCCGGAATTTTCCCGAACAGTCCAACCCATCACAGCTCTCCTAAAGAAAAATAAACGCTTCGAATGGACTCTTGAGGCCGAACAAGCCTTCCAGGACCTGAAAACCAAATTCACCTCTGCACCTGTATTGAGGCACCCCCACCCAGATCTCCCTTACATTGTGGAAACCGACGCATCCAGTTCGGCCATGGGAGCTGTCCTGTCGCAAAGAGACCCAGAAACCAACCAACTACACCCTGTGGCCTTTTGGTCCAGAAAATTCTCTCCTCCTGAGATCAACTACGCAATTACCGACAAAGAGTTACTGGCTATTAAATCTGCTTTCAAGGCTTGGCGTCACTACCTTCTCGGGGCCAGACACACCATCACCGTAATTACGGACCACAGACATTTGCAGTATTTAAAGACGGCCAGAGCTCAATCTTCACGACAACTCCGATGGGCTCTATTCTTTGCGGAATTTGATTTTGTAATTACCTATCGCCCTGGCTACAAGAATGGTAAAGCAGAAGCCTTATCCCGGATTGGCATGGAAGAACCCAATTCGAGTTTAGAACCTGTGCCAATCATACCTGAACAAAGAATCTTAGGCTTAACTTCATTGCAAACTATTGAGGATATCCAAACGCAAGTAAAACAACTTCTAGACTCTTCAGCCTTACTGGAATGGAGTCAAAATGGTCCTCATTACACCGTTAAGGATTATTTACCCTACTTCCAGGAGCGGTTGTTTCTGCCAAGTAAAGAATTGCAGGAACTTGTTATTGCCCATCATCATGAATCATTAATGGAAGGACACCCTGGTATCGCTAAAGCGGAGGAAAAAATCAAATGCCACTTCTGGTGGCCTTCTTGGAGAAGAGACATAAAGTCTTTTGTGTTGTCTTGCGGAATTTGCGCCCAAAACAAGGGTCAAAAGAAAAGGCCAGCCGGCCTACTTCAACTCTTGGATATTCCACCGGCACCATGGTACACCTTGTCAATGGACTTTATAACTGACCTGCCTCTTTGTGGTGGTTACAACACTATCCTTGTAATTGTGGATCTATTCTCCAAAATGGCCCACTTTATTCCTTTAAAAGGGTTGCCTTCAGCTTCCACCTTGGCCAAGGCATTTCTGGAGAATATAGTTCGCATACATGGTTTCCCTTCCATATTAGTCTCGGATCGTGGAAGTCAGTTTGTCTCCCATTTTTGGAAGAAGTGTTGTCAACTAGCACAAATAGATGTGCGGTTATCCACCAGCCACCACCCCCAAACCGACGGACAAACCGAGAGAACCAATCAGACTCTCGAGCATTATCTTCGGTGCATGTTACACCAATCCGAGTTGAATTGGAAAGACATCCTTTGGATCGCAGAATATGCATACAACAATTCAGTGCATTCTGGAACCGGACAAAATCCTTTTTATACTTTGTATGGTCACCATCCTCGGACCTCTGACCTAGATCCACCTCTGACCCTGGAAATGCCCGCAGTAAATCATCTGCATTCCACAATAACCCGAGCCTTCAAAGAAGCTGCAACTCATTTACAGCAAGCCAAGAAAAAGTATAAAGAAAACGCTGATTTGCACCGAAGTAAAACTCCTCCTTACCAAGTAGGAGACCAGGTATGGCTAGCAACTAAACATTTACCCCTCAAGGGCCCGCGAACCTTCAATCCCAGATTCATAGGACCTTATCCCATCAGAGCTATAATCAACCCAGTGGCCTTTAAACTGGATCTACCGTCCAACATGCGTATTCATCCAGTTTTTCATGCGTCACTTTTGAAGCCAGTACAACCAGGAACCCGACTGTCCAAGCCTCCAGACCCAGTTCAAATTGAAGGGGAATTAGAATTCGAAGTTAAAGACATTTTAGACTCAAAGGTGTTAAAGTCGAACCTCTTCTATCTTGTTGACTGGAAGGGATATGGACCTCAGGAGAGATCGTGGGAGCCTAGTAACCATGTTCACGCACCTCGATTAATACAAAGGTTCCACCGGAGATTTCCGAACAAGCCAAAACCCCAGAGGGAACAACCTTGGGAGGGGCCTTGAGGGGGGGTACTGTCATGATGCCTACCTCCAAGGAGCCAGGTCCGACCCAGCAACCCCAGAGGCAGGCATCATTCCCCCCAGGGAAGTTCCAGTGGGCCCAAGCTGGGGCCCTTTGGACGCAGTCCTGGCGCCTTAGGCGCCAGGCTCATGTTGGAACCCAGTCCTGGCGCCTTAGGCGCCAGGCTCATAAAGTTGGACATGTGTTCAAGTGTTTTAGTGTGCACTTACCTGATGCAGACCATGCTGCTACATCCAGGCACTCTTGAGGCCTGAATGGGACTACTTTACCTGTGGGACTACTTTCCACCCGGGTGTGGTCGGGGAAGGATACATACCTGATTGGTGGAAGGATACATACCTGGAACTTCTTCCAAAGCTATTTAAACCCCACCCGAACAGCCACACGTGCTTCGTGTTGTTCTGCACCTAGCAGCTGGACGCTCACCGTGTCTGCTCCTGCTTCTGGACTTCAGCCACGCCTGTCAGCATCCTGGGACACCTGCTAAGGGTAATAAGAAGAGAATTGGGGAGGAAGAAGGCTTACCTGCTAAACCTGCATCACGGAGACATTTCACAGACGATCCTGAAAAGGAAGACATCATTTTTTAAAGCATTTTGCTCCGATATCTGCAGCGCTGCATTTCACTCACCTTTCTTGGGCGCCTCCATCTTCAGCAGCGATCATCCGGATCCGCAGCCACTTCCCAGAGCCTAGAGAGAAAAAGACAAGAACACAAGGTGAGAGAAGGAAGGGAATAGGAAAAGCTCAGTTTCCTTCTAAGACTTACCTGTTGGGTCATTCCCATTTCATTTCGGGTCTTGCTGCTTCCAAGCATTTTCCGGACCCCGGCCCCTATGGGGAAAAAAGACAAAGACATTAGATGAGCGAATGAAAAAACATTACCTGAGCGCTCATCTAGGATTTACCAGATCTTTACTGGAACTGCACGTTTCACTTCGGGTCGGCGCCATATCTCCGGCATTCCGAACCCCGGCCCCTATGGGGAAAAGACATCAACATTAGCGCTTTGTTGCAAGAAGTCTCCAAAGGAATCTTCATTCATCATCTGAAAAAAGACAATGAACATTATTATTTAAAGCTTGAACTTTTGAACTTGCAACAGAACTTTTACAGCGCCTTACCAGTATAATCAAGCTTACCTGAACTCCCATCCAACCTCAATCCAGTGAAGTAACTGGGTTCAACGCGCCCCTGCGTCAGAAGCAGGATGGAGAGCTCGTCCTTTCAGACCCTAAGGAGGATATTCCTGCGAGCCAGATTAGCCAGAGTTGAGGGGCCCGTCCTATCCATCTTCAGAGCCCTGCGCTTCACCATTGAAGAGGCATCAGCACTCGAAACCAGGCCAGCGCCCCCGTGGGAATCAGGTGAGTGTGACAATAATATTCAATACATTTTCTAACTTGAGATAGATTGGATCCTTTAATCTTTGAATAGCTGCTACCTTTTTATTCTGTGGGTTCAATCCCTGTTCCTTCATTTCATGTCTCAATACATGTACTCTTTTTTTCTGTTTTATTTCACTGACATGGCCTTTACGGCCTCCTTATTAATCAGGATATCTATTTATTTATTGGTCACTTGTTAGGCGCTTATACAATTAGCAAAACTGTTTCAAAGTGCCCACAGGGCAACAGGTTGGGGACAGGGTAAGGTTGACAATGAATTTCAACAAAGATAAATAATTGAAATAGTACAACAAACCATGAAAATACGAGGGAGGGGAGACAACCTACTATGCCTTGTGAGTGTTCAGAACGTGCAACTGCAGAGGGGAAAGGGGTAATGGATAGGTGCTGTGGTGCTCCAGAAGAAGTGTTTGGGGTGAATTGCTAAGAAGAGAAAAGTAAATGCAACCTCCCGTGGGGAGGGTGAGCTTAAGCAAGTGCAGTAAGACAGCGGCGGGGATGAGAGATGTCGGATGTCAGGGCCACGAGGATACATAAGGGCCCTGCAAATCAGTCACGCTACTGTATGATTAGTAGGGAAGAGAGGAGGAGAAGAAAGAGGTAAAGATAAAGGTTTTGAGGCTTTCCCAGAACTTTAAGAGATCCAGCTCAAGATGCAGAGGTAGAGGGAGGCTATTCTATGTCAAGACGGAGGCGAGCATTAAGTTTCTACAACATAAATAACATTTTTTTCAAAATAACAGATGCCGAGCGACTGGTCGCTATCAAGCGTTCAGAAGGCCTCACGGAAATAGAAATAGTTACGTGGAGAACAGACAGCCAGACTCATTCTTCCCGCTAAGAGGTCGTTTCCCTAGAAGAAGACGAGGTAGAGGACAGGGGAAAGGACACAACTTCCCCACAGGTGAGAGTTTTTACGTACCGACCGGCTGGGTGGGGAGGACAGTATTCTGGGAGAATTGGCGTTCGCTTTCCAGCAACGCCTGGGTTCTGCAGACAGCGAAAGACAGCGAAAGGCATGCGCATAGAGTTTATAGAGACTCCCGCCCAATGTCAAACACCCCGTCCTGTAGCCGCAACACAAGAAGAGAAATAACTATTACACGCAGAACTACAGATTCTAGCAGAGAAGCAGGCGATTGAGCCATGCAAAACACACACAAAATTTGTGAGCAACATGTTTATGGTGCACCGAAAGACAAAGTAAGGCCAGTAATAAATCTAAAAAATATGAACAGATGGGTAGTCTACAACCATTTCAAGATGGAAGGGAACCATCAGCTCACAGACACACTCAGGCAAGACGACTGGCTAGTGAGGATAGATCTGAAAGATGCCTACCTGACGATACCAGTACAAAGATATTTTCGCTCCTTCCTAGCGTTCGACTGGGATGGACAATTATGGCAAATTGACACAATGTTGTTTGGTCTAGCATCAGTGCCATGGGCATTCACGAAGATCATGAAACCAGTAGCAGCAGCGATCAGGGAGAAAGGGATACGTATGATTATATATCTAGACGACATCCTGCTGATGGCCAGATGCAGAGAGACACTTCTCTACCAGACCGACTGGGTAGTGAAGCTCCTGACATCCCTGGGATTACTAGTGAATCAGGAGAAGGCCGAGATGAAACCAACCAGGAGGTTAGAATTCCTAGGGTTTATCATAGACACCAGGACAGCAAGCCTAGAACTCCCAAACAGAAAGATAAGAGGCATAAAAAGAGAAACAAGAACATGTCTCAGCAAAACAGTCATATCACTCCGCACAATAGCACGAGTAGTAGGCTTGCTAGCAGCTTCGATACAAGTGATATTTCCAGGGCCGCTACACTATCGAGCTCTGCAAAGGCTAAAGTTAAGATACCTACAACAGGGTCTGCATTATCACCAGCTAGTACACATCGACCAAGAATCCAGAACAAAGCTGGAGTGGTGGCTTGCAAACATGGATGCATGGAACGAGAGAGCCATTTTCGGCGACCGTCCAGACCTGATAATAGAATCGGACAGGCTGGGGAGCCTGATGCGGAGATCTCCAGACAGGAGGGCGGTGGAGCTCGGAAGAACTCCAGCTACACATCAACTGTCTGGAACTGTTCGCCGGATCCTTTGCAATCAAGGCTTTTATGAAAGGAAAAGTGAATTCTTGTATTCTGTTGAAAATGGACAACATTAGGGCAGTCAAGTACATCAATCACTTAGGGGTGAGATCCAAGTTATTTGTGGACTGGAACTCCAGGTAGCTCTCAGACTCCAGCGTTTGGAGGCTGGATCGGGAGATATTCCGGAGGCTGGAAGAACGTTGGGGACCGATTCACACAGATCTGTTTGCGTCCAGACTGAACGCACAGAAAGAAAGGTTCTTCAGCTGGAGATTGGACCCAGCAGCAGCCGGAGTGGATGCTTTCCTGCAAGACTGGAGAGAGCAGACACTCTACGCTTTCCCGCTATTCATAATGATGAGCAGGGTACTGGCGAAAGTGCACAGAGAAGCAGCGAGCCTGATAGTAGTAGTTCTGACATGGAAATCACAAGTATAATTTCCTGCACTCATGGAACTGATAACAGACTACCCGAAACTGCTACCCCAAGGAGTGAACCTGCTCACGGACCCAGTTGTGTCATATCACCCCCTGAGAGTGAAGGGGATGCTGCCGTTGATGGCATGCAAGATAGCAGGAGATGCTGGAATCTCCCAGGAATTTCGGTGCAAGCTGCAAGCCGCATCGCTGAATCGTGGGCACCTTCTACTAGAAGGAGCTGCGAAGCAGCTACGAATAAGTGGTCGATATGGTGCAGAAGGAGAAGTATTCATCCCATTTCTGTCCCTCTAGTCAAAATACTGAATTTCCTAGCAGAACTTCTACATGATGGCAAAGCATATAGAACAATAGGAGTCTATAGGTCCGCAATTTCAGCAGAACACCTGCCTTTAGAAGGAATGCCAGTAGGAGAGAATGTAGCTGTGATAAAACTCCTAAAAGGAATAAGATATAGGAAGCCACCACAGCCGAAGTACGAAGTACTATGGGACATATCGGTAGTATTGAAACTACTAGCAGATTGGCCCAGTAACAGATACCGGTCGCTAGGACAGTTGTCGGGAAAACTAGCTATGCTACTGTGAATGGTATCATACAGGAGAGTAGCAGACGTCAAGGCACAGGAAGTAAATAGAAAGACATATGGGCCAGAAGGAGTAACATTGAACCTGGCCAGAAGAACAAAAACAGATTCTTCTATAATCACATACCCATACATGCAAGACCACCCGAAGTGGTGCGCATCCACATGCATAAAGGAGTACGAGTGTAGAACAGCAGAACTGAGGCCAGTAGGGACAACCCAATTGCTAATAGCACGCAGGAAACCGCACACAGGAGTAGCAACAGCCACTATAGCACGATGGGTCAGAGACATGATGAGCCTAGCGGGTATTGACATGGCTAAGTTCGGAGCGCATTCAGTCAGAGGAGTGATGGCCTCAAAAGCGGTAGGGCAAGGCGCAGCTTTGCAGGACATCATGAAAGCAGCAGATCGGGCTAGCAATACAACGTTTAGGAGGTTTTATTTTAGACCAGCCAACACAATAGCCGAAGCAGTAGTAAGAAGCTTTGAACAAGCTTAATGCCCGCCTCCGTCTTGACATAGAATGAAGATTCCCCCTGCTAATAGCCCAGGGAGCTCTTGATTCTATTAAAGACAAGGAGGCGAGCATTAAGTTCCCAACCCAGATACACAGTAAATGAAAATAGATAATGAAGTCAAAAATGTAATGTATTGCAAGTAACCATGATGATCATTTCCTCCCAGAATAGGGTGTATATTCCCCGCCCTAACATATGCCTATTGTTATTTCTGAAACAAGAAGATGAGCAAAAGAACGGCTGAAAACATCAGAGACAGACTGAGTTAATCGGAACGAGTTTACAAGTTCTGAAGCGAGGGATCGATTCTGTATGAAGCAGGAAGTGCAAAGTTTAGTTGGCCCGTTGGCAATTGAAGTTACAGAAGATTGCAGTTCGAAGCAGTCAAAGAAGAGGAGGATCATGGGAACTGGAAGGACTAGGTCACAGGGACAAGAGCTGAGACTGATGGGACTTAAAGTTTTTGGAAAAAAAATGTTATTTTGAAAGAAATGTTATTCATTTTGTTGAAACTGCTGGAGTGTAGATTAAAGAGAAGATGAAGCTTAATGCTCGCCTCCTTGTCTTTAATAGAATCAAGAGCTCCCTGCGCTATTAGCAGGGGGAATCTTCATTCCACAGAAGGGAGCCCTCTGAGAAAAGTGAATTACCACCAGCTCTCTGCTTAGAAAACCGCTTTACTCGCAGAGAGTTGGTGCCAGAGGAACGCAGGAGTCTAGAGGGAGAGTATTTTGTCAGGAAGCATTGAAGATAGAGTGGTCCCCGGCCCCAAATAGCCTTGCGGATGATACAGAGGGATATGAATTTAATCCGTGCTGAGAAGAGGAGCTAGTGAAGGATTTGTAGGGCAGAAGAGATGCGGTCCCCGGGCTTGAGGCCAACGATACGTTTTGCTGCCCTATTCCGGGTTAGCTGGAGGGGTTGCAGGGTGGACGAAGGAAGATTAAGGAAGAGGCTGTTGCAATAGTGTAGCCTGGAGAGAACCAGAGCACGGGTAATGTTGAGTCTTTGGGGGAAGGTGAGGAAGGATAGAGTTCCTTTGAGAAGGAAGACCTGAAAGGGGGACTTCTTGACAATGTCCTAAATATGAGGAATGAAGTAAAGGGAGGAGTCGAAGATTCCTGGCTTCAGAGGAGGGGGCAGAGGGAAAGCCCATGGAGGACAGCCAGAGTGAAGGGAAGAAGTAGGGTGCAGGGGACCCAATAGGGAGAATCTCTGTTTTGCTGGCATTGAGGCAGAGGTCGTTAGCAGTGCACCAGGCCTGTATGGCAGAGATGCAGTCAGGGATGAAGGAGGGTGCAATGGGAAGTTTGAAGATGAGTTGTGGGAAAAGGAGGAAATGAGGCATGCCAGCAGAGAAAGGTAAATGCTAAAGAGCCAGGGTGAAAGAATGGCGCCCTGGGGGATGCCACAGGTGGACGAGCGAGTGTCACAGGAGAAAGGGCCCAGAATGGTTGTGGAGGAACTATCGGTTAGGAAGGAGGTAAGCCAGTCCAGTGCCCTCTCCGAGATACCAAGGGTATCATGGAGCCTTTTTATGAGGATGGAATGGTTCACTGTGTCAAATGCAGAAGAGTGATCAATGAGGATGAGGACAGCAGGGGAGTTGGAATCAAGGGAAGCAAGCAGTTCTTCACAGATGTTCAGTAGAGCAGTTTCCGTGCCTCTGGATGCTTGGAATCCAGATTGGTGGTCGTGAAGACCGGCAACAAGTTCGGTATGAGAGATGAGTTGGGGTACGGCCAACTTCTTGAGCAGTTTCCCCAAGAAGGGGGTGATGGAGATGGGGCAGTAATTGGCTGGGCAGGAATAGTCTGCAGGTGGTTTTTAAGGTGGGGCACACAAGGGAGTGCTTGAGGGAGAATGGAAAAGAACCATTAGCAAATGAGTGGTTGCAGAGATCAGCAAGAACAGGGGCGAGAGAGGCGAAGCTGTCCTTGACGGTTCTGGAAGAGAATGGGGCAACCGGTTTGGATGAGACCTTCATGGAGTTGACAGCTCTGATGACTTCTTCAAAGGAGACATGAGCGAGGGAGGAGAAGGAGGAAGGAGGAGAGGGGTGAGTGGTGGGGGAAAAGGGGGAGGGTTGGGTTGGAGGGGTGTGTGACAAGGCTGTTTAATATGTCCTGGGTTTTGGAAATGAAGTGAGAGGAAAGTGCATTGCAAAGGGTCTGGGAAGAGTAGGGGCAGAAGATACTGTGGATGGGTTGGCAAGTTCCTTGCAGATTATGAAGAGTTCAGCCATGTTTTTGGATACATTGGACACTAGTGTCTGGATGTGGCTCTTTTTTTGGCACAGATGGAGAGCCAGTAGTGTTTCTGGATCAGGCGGCAGTTCAGTTTGTCAAAAGGTGAGTCTGAAGTGTGCCACTTCCATTCAGAAGCCCTGCACTTAAATTGTTGGTCTGAAAGTTCTGAGTCGTACCAGGTGTTATGCTTGGAGGCAGGTTTCAGGTAGGTCCTCAACACTGGGGCAAGGATGTCAAGGGTGTTGGTAATACAGAAAGAGGTTGCTGAGGGCAGAATCAGTGGTAGAGTCTGAGGTGGGTGGGCAAGGTTGAATGAAGGTGGAAGAGAAGGAAGCAGCTGACACTCCTTTCATCGGATGGATGTTCGTGAACAAGGTTGGCAGAGCTTTATGAGGAGATGTCACAGGGCCATAGGGACCCAGGTGAGAGGTGAGGAGAGAGTGGGCAGACCAGGAAAGTGGGGTGACCAGAGGAGAAGAGAGCATGAGGTTGGAGTGGATGATAGCATCTAGTGTTTGTCCAGCAGAATGGGTAGGGCCAGTGAGAAGAATGGAGATGGATAGGGTGGAGCAGAGCTCAGTGAAGAGGGTGGTTGTTGTGCAAGGGGAGTCTAGGTGGATGTTGAAATCACCTAGTTGTAATAATAATAATAATTCTTTAATGTGGTATAGATTGAAAATAAATTCAAACTTTACACATATTACAAATTACAAACATTATACTCAAATCATAAATATGCAGAAACATGAATTAATAACAATATAAAATCAACTAAAAAGGACAGTTAAACAACTTTCCTTATGCTATTTACAGAAGTTCATATATAAATGTATTACATAGACCAACTTGCATCTCGGATGCCATTGGAGTGAGTATTTTTAGACCATAATCAATTTCTATCTCATAAAAAGTACTCAATGTATTCCTTGATATCCCCAATATTTGGAATAGTTACAGTCCACAGGCCAGGCTAAGTTCGACCTGTTGCCAGACGTTATATAATGCAATGAATAAGTGCATATTGCAGGTGTTAGTGCAATATAGCCAGAATGACATTTCGCATATACTTGTAGGATCGTGCAGAAATTCACCCAGATAGCGTAAGATTGTATTCTTCAAAGTCTGGCATTCCGTAAGAAGATGTCTGGCTGTCTCCGGACATTTTGAGGATATACAAAGATGGCATATATGCTCAGCGGCCGGGATATTATCCCATGCTCCTCTGATATGCAAAGTAGGCAATTGCTCCATTCGAAACAGAATGATGAAGCGTCTAAGTCTTCTAGAGGGGCATAGGTATAGATAGGCTTGCGGTTTCATGAAATTATATAATCTATATTTCACAAAATGATGTGTCTTAAGGCTACCTATGTGTGCAAAGTTCTCAAGCCAATCCCAGAGGTCCACTTTTTTTCCTAGTGCATTTAAGGTTTCCTTGGTGACGGTAATATCTATGAGAAATTTGGTCATATCTTTATGTAGGGGCGAAGTAGTATATTTTTTGGTCACCTCCTGATGAATCACAGTTAATAAGGGGTTAATAGAGCCACCTATCATCTTAAGGTAAAACCCTGCTCTTTTCCTCAATACCATTGCCTTCAGAGAGGGAAGACCCAATTCAAGTCTGATCAGGGCCATAGGGACCGCCGGGGGTATCCCCAATATCCGTCGCCAGAACTTGCCCTCCAGCACTTGCAGCCACGCTAAGTCTAATGTGTGCAGTGACTCAAGGCCATATATGACCATGGGGGCAAACACTTGAATGTAAAGGTGGTGCGTTCCCCAGAGGGTGAAGCCACCCTGCTTGTTTGTAAAGGAGGAAATTAATGCTATAACTTGCATCGCCCTAGTAATGCAACCCTGTCTACAGAGTAAATAATCGCCAGGAGGCTCAATTTCAACTCCTAGATAGCGATAGGATGGAGCATATGGTATAAGATTTTCATATACTATCAAGTTCACTTGCGATACTGTTCTTCTCGTGAATCTTAGGACCTTTGTTTTGTCCAAATTGATGGTCAATCCATTTATCCTGGCATAGTCCCATAGGGCAGAAGCAGAACGCCTCAAACCACCTATGGTATTGTCAAAGACAACCAGATCTTCCGCGTATGCTAATACGACACACGATGCTTCACCAATTTTAGGAGGGCAATTATCAACCTCAGCTAATACTGCAGGAATGTCATACACATATAGATTATAAATAAGGGGTGCAGTGACGCAGCCCTGATTTACCCCCCTATCTTGGATCACATTTCTGGTCATGTTTCCATCCTGATCTAATCTCAGGCGCGCCGTAGTATTTTGATGGAGTAATCTAAGGTAATATAATATACCTGACGGACATCCCAGTTTCTCTAGCTTAGTCCATAGCCTCTCACGAGGGATGGAGTCAAATGCGGCCTTAAAGTCGATGTAGAGGGCATTCAGCGGGAGCTGCCCTTTACTAAGCGCCCGTGTACGGAGTATTTCCATAACCAAGAGGTTATGTGAGGTGGAAAAGTCCTGTCTAAAGCCGCATTGGAATCTTCTACCCATTTCTGCATCTCACTAAGCAATAGTGAGGCAAAAAGTTTACCTGAAATATCAAGCATGGATAGAAGCCTGTAATTATTGGGGTCAGGACGGCTGCCTTTTTTAAATACAGGAATGAGAATAGCTGTCTGCCAGGACCGGGGAATTATCCCCTACACTAGAATCTTATTAAATAGTAGAGAGAACAGGTCGGCCCAAAAAAAGGGGATGGTTCTTGATCACTAAGTTAGCTAGCCCATTAGGGCCAGGGGCTCTAGAGGACTTAAGGGCAGCTATTTTATTCAGTATTGCCTCTACTGAGACATCCAAAGGCAGATGGGTAGGAGCCTTCTCCGAAACTCTACTCATGGTTTCCACTCCCCCTGAATTTCGGTTTAGTAGAATTTTTACCCATGTCTCCTCACTTATTGGGTTAATTAAGGGGCCTTTAACCTTCTCTCTATTCTCATTTAGTAGTGACCAAATGCTACGAGAATTTCTAGCGCAGATCGTTTGTATCAGCCGCTGATATCTGGTGTTTTTCTCTGTTATCTTAATGTTCTTGATATCCGCTCTATAACAGTTTTTGATATTTCTTAATTTTTCACTGTATAGAGCTCCAGATAAGTTCATATGTTTCAGGCCTCGGATCGCCGTTCGTAGCCCTCTCTTGGCGTCCCTGATTTCCCTGTTAAAGGGAAGTATAGCACCCCCAATTTTTAGCATATGTCCCTTGTTGGCCGTGCCATGCTGTCCTGAGAATCCAGATATCCAGTCTTCGATTTCATTTACTGTCATAAGTTTGAAGTCACAGAAGCCCTGAACTAAAATAGGTTCAAGAGCTTCAGTAGCCAATCGTGTGTTCTTCTCAGACCACACTATTCTAGCTCCTGCGCAGCTGGCTTGAATCTTACCCATGTTAGCAGGTGAGGAAGTTGGAATGGGAATGCTGAGTGTACACTGTAGCGACGCATGGTCGCTCCATACATTAGGCTCAACTGTCATATCGCTTACTCTAATCTGCATCTCGGGGCACATGAATATATAATCTAATTTGCTAATTGATGATCCACTCACCCAAGTGTGTCTCCCCGGCCGATCTCCCAAAGTATGGCCATTAATCATAGCCATATCCCAAGCTCCAAACAATTGCCGCCAGCCTAATCCTTCAACCTCCCTCTTTCCATGGGACATCCAGCACCTTGCATTAAGATCAGGGTTGGAGGATATAAGTGTGTCGTCTGTCATATGGCAGTTAAAATCCCCCATAACCACCACAGCGGCATTGCCCGTTCTTAACAGCCAAGAAGACAATAGGTCTTGTATTGCCTCTTGTAATGAATCCCGAAACAGTTCTCCTGGGGGATTATACAAATTAATTAAATGAAACCTTCCCAAGCCATTTCCGTCATGAAATTCGACCTCTACTGCCAACAGCTGCTCCTCAGATTTACATTGAATCTTTCGGGACATAAACGTGTTCATTACCCCAGTAAGTAAACCACCATATGGACGACCCTTACTGCCCCGTTTAGCAAACACTTGATGTATAACAAAACCATCTAACAGTAATGGGTCAAGAGACCATGTCTCTTGCAGACATATACAACTATGTTGGGACAGTAAGTCTACAGAGCCCTCCGACCTCAAGAGATGGGAGAAGCCTCTGGAATTCCAAGAAAGTAAAGACAAACATCAATGGTTCTGTAACAGTTGCGGAATGGATTCTAGAAGTGACTTCAGGACTTGCTGTATTTCGACTAGAGCAGGATTGTCCCCCTCCCCCAGATTTAGGCACATTAGCCGCAGGAGCTATTGTCATAGCGTCCTCTGGATCGGCCGAGGGTACCTTCTCCAGCGGGTCAACATCAATGTCAATGTCCACTGCACTCAGATCTTCTTTATATTTTCTGATGAGTTGCGCCGTAGTTGGTAAAATGCAATGTAAGGCAGAGACATTAGGGTTAGGGCCCGACAGGGGTTCAATTAATAGAAAATCCTCAGATTTTAAGACACGAAGTTGAGGTATGTGATATAGTCTTGCTAATAACTCCGAGTGTGCTAACCAGGGATTTTTGCCACTAGGATACAGATTCTTAATGAAACAAATACGATTCGTATTTATGTCCTTCACTGCCCTCTTCTGGTCCGATGATAAGGGCTCGGCAGGTTCTTCCACCGCCCGTATTTCAGGGAGATGCCCCGGCTGCATATGCATACTAGTTTCCAGATCAGGTTCAGAGGACATAACTGAAACTTCATTTAGGTCCATTCCTGTTGACTTCGGGTATCAGCCAGTCTGTTAAATTGCCTTTTGCCATTGCCGCACTTTGAGCTGCTCTCACCAGTCTTTTCCTGTCCTTTTTTGAGCGGGTCTCTGGTGCCGGTTTGGGTACTGTTATATAAGTGTTTGGGCACCTTTGCAGCTGACTTATTTTTAAGTGCCTTTTTTGCTAATCTTCGTTGTTTCCGTGTAGGAGGGCACCGGGGGCTTTGCTCATGCTCTTGATCATCAGCCTCCACCGGGATTTCCTCATTATGCTGTCGCTGTTGGGTACATATTGTACTTCGCCCCCCTTCGCCACATTATCCTGCTCATCAATCTCCTCAACTGTCTGTAATGCATCCGATAGATTCATTTCTGCCTCTTCTCGGAGGAGATCCTTTTGCCCTAATGCCAAAGTGATGGAATTAGTTTTGGCCAAGATACGCCCCGACATTTGTAGGAGTATTTTAAGGGCAAATTGGAGAGCAGCCACCGATGATTGTAGCTCAGTTATCTGTAATGAGCTTGGATGTGATTCGATATTATCTTCCATCTCATTATCCGGTTCATCCTCCATCGACGCCATAACCAGATTAGGAGAAGCAGATAAACGCCTGCTGATTCCCCCACCAGTATGCTCCCCCGAGACACTATTCATGCTGTTTTCTTTTAAAGGTGTTATGCCACTGGATGACCTCTGGGGAGTTTGTGCTCACATCCCTCTCTGTATCGTTAGACAGAGGTCTAAGAGGGAATTATTGTCTATGTCGTCGAAATTGGAGGTGTTTAAAGAAATGCCGCCACTATCTATCGGTACGGCTATTTCCTCAATTACAGTGGAATTCGTGGCCAGGGGAGGATTCACAGGAAAGAACTCAGTTATGGCCCCTTGCGCCACCGGAAGAGCATATTTGGCGTTCTTTTTGGGTTTGCCCCCTTTCTTATGGGATTTCTTGGGTTCCTTTATGGGTTGAGACTTATTTTTACATAGATTATAGATTGAGTGGGGTGCTCTTCTTCCCCACTGCATGTCTACGTTATGGCTCAATTCACTTCAAGAATTTCTATCCAGTAAGTGCAGGTCAATCCAGGCAAGTGAGGTAATAAGGGCTGCTGCTAATAGGCGGCAATGATTTACCTCTTAATCTGCACTGGGGAGGTAACTAGATTGAATTTGCCACCTTTTTCTGGCAACCCCCCCACCAGTATAGTGACCCGGGGAGCTTACAAGCCCGGTTCAAAGGCCACAGCCCGCAGTCTCCGGGAGAAACTCACAGGTTCCCCTTCTTCTCAGGATCAACTCCAGCACACTTCAAAGACAATGGATTGTACTGAATTAGCAATGCCTCCAGCAGCTCTGAGGTAGGGCCAGAGATTTATATAATTATTCTCCCCGCCACGGCCTTCACAGGCTCGCTCTAAAAGTGGTCACTGTAATTACCTATCTAAGCAGTGACCACCACTTTCGGGGGGGCTCCTTTCACAGGGGGTGCCTATCACCCAGTACCGCAGCAACTGGCCACATACTGAGATCATAGGCTGCAAGGAACCGTTACTGCAGGGAGCCACAGGAAGCCACAGGGAGCCGCCGTGCCGCGCTGTATTACAGCAGGGAAAGAAATTCTGCGGCTGAACGTGACGCGGCTAGCTTCTGCATACTTCCGTTCTTCCTGGCTCTGAACCTGCTTCTCACCTTCGGGCTACTATGTTAGCCTTGTTCGCCTTCACCTCCAACCGCGAGGATTCCTGCTTACTCGCTCGCTCGACTCGCGTCTCCGCTCAACTCCTCAGTCGAGTTCCGATTCCGAGTTGGAGACTCTGAGGAAAGGACCCACGTACGTGTGTGAGCGTGTCAAGTCGCACCTCTCTCTCTCTCTCTCTCTCTCTCCAGCAGGTTTCGCACTGAGGCCACTTCCGACACGGTCAAATCTCATGCTCAATCCTAGTAGTAGCAGGTTGGAGGGTGTAGAGAAGGAGGGAACAGAAGACTGCCCACTCGGAGAAGAAGTGCCTGGGGGTTGGCAGATGGTAACAATGGTCAAGGTGGAGGAAGGAGAGATGACCAATGTGCATACTAGACTCTCAAAGGATAAATGGGGCTGAGTGGGTAGGATGGAAGAAGGAATCCACTCTGGAAAGATTAAGACAACCCCACCGAAGCGTTGAGATGATCTTAAAGCCATTGGGTTGGAGTGAGTCAAAGGAAGTAACTGAGCTGGCATTGAACCAAGTTTCAGTGCGTGCAAGTATGTCGAGGTCAGTGTCTTCAAGGAGAAGGCAGATGTCATCAGAGTGTTTGATGGCTGAGCGTGAGTTGAGGATAGCCAGGTGGAGACGATCACTGTCTTTGAAAGTTTTTTGAGGCAGAGTGTAGGGGCATGGGGCCTCTGTCAGACGAGGTGGGGCAGAGGGGAAGAAGGGGTAGATGCAGGGCAAGAAGGAAATAGATAAGAGAAGGCAGGATCTGCTCAAGGAGAGGGAGGTTGGCCTGGGCGCCTTGAGCCAGGACTGTGCCCATGAGGTATACATTGATGCAGCAGCGAGATGAGAAGAAGCCCGCAAGGAGGACTTCCCACTTGGTGCCGCCATCAATGGATATGGAAGAGTAGGGTGAGAGAGTGGTAGTGAGGTGAGAGGTCCATAGGTGAGGAGATTGGGCAGAAAAGAGGATGCCAGTGAAGATTTCTCTTGAGAATGCACTGACGTAGGTGTCTGCAATTAGGGGAACAGCATTTACAACAAATATGACTTTTTTATAATGTATCTATCCAGATTTTGTGAGAGAGGGAGGAGAGATGGTGTAGTAGTTGGAATAGATTGGGGAGATGGAGAGTGCCATCTCGAAATGAGAGGAGGAAGTGAGTGGCAGAGAGACAGCCAAAGGGGGGCTGAAGGGTGTGTGCTGCAATGCACAGCTCTGAACCTGATACACAGTTAGCTAAGTGGGTGTTGAGAGTACAAAAACAAAACAATGTGGTATGAAGACACACATAAAATCGAATTTTACACTAACAGACACATACAATGCAGGATGAAGGCACATCTGAAATCACATTTTAGACTAGCAGACACATACAATGCAGAATGAAGGCAAACCTAAATTTGAATTTTACACTAGCAGAAACATAAATGCAGGATGAAGGCAAACCTAAAATCGAGTTTTACACTAGCAGACACAAACTATGGAAGTTGAAGGCACATCTAATGTCGAATTTTACATTAACAGGCACAATCAATGCAGGATGAAGGCAAACCTAAAATCGAATTTTACACTAGCAGACACATATTATGCAGGCAGGATGAAGGCAAACCTAAACTCGAATTTTACACAACAGACAAACTGTGCAGGATGACACAGGAAATTCAGCACAGCGGTTCAGAGATAGGGTCAGTGGAAATGTAGCTTAGGGAGTGAAAGCAGAGTGACGATTCACTGTAGTACAGAGGACATCTGTAATGTGAATGATTGGAGAGGTAGAGGAAGTGAGTCAAGTAGAGATGAAGCAGCCACCTGCAACAGACAGTACTCACGTGATGGCAAGAGGGGGGATGTCACAGTTCAGAGGTGCATGGGTGGAGTAATCAACATGATGCAGCATATTTGCCTGTAGTTGTAGAGAGTAGGGCCGCAGGGCAGACCAGGCACTGACAGGAACAGACATGGCCTTACTGTGGGGTCCTTGATAGTGGGAGCCGGCTAACACCTGCCAGTTATTCCTGGTTGGTAAAAAAAAAAGGCCACAATCTGCCCAATCAGGGAAGGCAGCAGCAATTTTCCAGCTGTTATGTATATTCAACCCTATTTGAAATTCTTCCCAGAAAGTCAGCCAGCAGAGTCCTGATCAAGTTCAGGCTGAATCAGTTGGAGACCCTTCCTTCTAATATACAGATTGCCTTCCTAAAGTCTTCACTGATAAACTCAAAGATGCTTCCACCAACCTCTCCATGGATCGCCAATATCCCAAAATACTCAGAACATTCAACATGTGGCTCGAGAAAGAAGACAATGCCATCACAAGATCCTTCCAAGCTAATCTTGCTGCTCTGCACCTTTCGTTAATGCTTCAATACCTATCAGGAATGTCCCTCTATTTCTGAAGTCAGATTAGGGGAGGCCACTCATCAAAAAATTACAGCAGACCCAAACGACCCTGCAAGCACCTATATCAGAAGAATGAGTCCCAGGACCACGTTTCGGCTATCAATAAGCGCTAATGACCCTGCTTCGGTACTACGTATAATGTTCAGGTTAGTGGGTCTGCGTGTAAAGGCAGTAGGCCAGACATAAAGTATGGTTCCTGTCTCGGCTGCATCCGGAATCACCTTATTCAGAAAGATTCCAACTCGCTCCCTCTATTGATATACCAAAGGGACCTCTTTGACATGCATATTATTACCTTGGAAACTGAATGAGAAAAGGTTTTCTATGTCCCTTGCAAATGATGCACACCAATATCCAGCTGTGAAATCTAAAGTGGTAAAAATGTTTGACCCCTGTATCTGTGCAAGGCCTTGGTCAATGAACGTAAGTGGCCACATTGACATATTTACACGTTTATTAAGCTCGGTCAAATATACACATAATCGCCACTGACCATTGGGCTTCAACACACCTAATATAGACATGTTTGAGGATATTAGGTCTAATTATCCCTCTTGACTCTAGATTTTTAATGACTCCAAACATTCGAAAGGTAGCCTATATTGTTATACAAAAATAGGTTCCCTACCATAACCTTCTGGTGATGTAGTGAAATGCAGATCGGTATGCCCACAAGCCTATGCATCTCTGTCAAATAAATCCTTGAACTTTAAACATATTGTCCCCAATTGGCCCCTCTTTAAGTCATTTGTACATTCTTCTGCACCTGAATTTGTTCCTCTATCATTGTATGGAAGTTTGTAAACCCCTCTAAAGTAGGAATGTATGTGCTTTCCTCTAATTGTGTGTTAGCATCATTTTGGACCGAGATCAATCTCAGATATCTTGGCATTCCATCCTCCATCTCAATTCGCTGTTTTTCTTCTGGCTCATTGACATCCAACTGAAATAGAATGCAATCATCCAGGTGATGACAAATCATGTCATTTGGTTCACAAGGATATACAGACTGTATTCTGAAGACTTGTTTGGGTTTGTAGTCTAAAGACCCTGGCAGTTCAGCTCCTAAAGTAACATAATTTTCAGGAATATTTCCAATGATTGTGTTGTTCAAATCTGCAGTGTGGTGTGATTTTTGAATTGCCAACCATAATGGAGTACTTTCTCCCAATTGAATCTCCTGAAATTCTGTGTAATTTACTAGTATCCATAAGAGACCATACCCAACTTCTACCAGTGGTGTGTATTCACATTTATCTATGTTGTCTCATGATTTGATTTTTAAACATAAATGCATCAGACTCCATACTTTTCTGCCCATTCCTGGATCTCAAAGTTAAAGTTACTGTAAACTGTCTTGTGAATACAGCAAAGGTAACATCCTTTTTCACCTGTAGAACAATTGCATATGGCATTATTTGTGCATAACGATATGCTTGCCTTTTCTTCTCAAATTCCTGCGGTGCTCCATCCAGTCTGGATCAAACATTTTGGTTCAATAAATCCCGAACCATGCTCATCCTATGCATGATATCATTTCCCAGATAAAATGTGGTCTTAGTGCCACTTACTATCCAAACATTGTGACTGATGCTTTTGGGTCCTATCTCTTTTTTCAACATGCATCTCTCTACGGTTTGGTATCCCAGATCAGGGTTGTCTAATCCAAATATTTGTTGATTTTTTTATGGTTAAATGTGGTATTTCTTTTCTGTTAAGCATTTGTTTAAACTTGTTCTCATTGATAAAACTCCTTCCTTGTTCGAGGGCCAATACTGCCTACAGCATCTTAGGATACCTATTGGCGCTAGGGGTGTCACAGTATTAGTTTTATGACGGTACAATAACCTTCTTGCCAAATGACGGTATATCATGGTTATCGTGGTATAGCAAGTGGAGTTAACTAATCTTAACAAATATTTTCTAAAATGTCATAAATTGTCAGATTTATCATCACAAACAAAACCAGGCACCCAGGGCCAGAATTGGGCTTTTCAACATACTTTCCACTGAAATGCCACCCCTTGCTTCCACCAAACACAAACACACGTGTGGAGAGGAGGGGGGCAGAGGGAAGCAGAACCCTGCTGCGACTGGCAAAGCGAACTGAATAGCTTTTCTTAGGTTATCATTTTTAGGCTTTTAGCTCCCCCACTGGCTACTGGTGAAGATGAACATGGTGCCATCTTGATAACCTGCATGCCACAGATCAATGGAGTCTGATGGTAGTATACGCTTGTGCACATAGCCACACACATACACATGCACACACACTCTCTCTTTACGTTGCAGCCTTTAGTTTACTTCCGGGCCAAAAGGTGTTCAGTAATTATGGACATGTTACCCTTTGGTATGGCAGCAGGGAATACCCACAGAGATGAGTACATTTCGTAGTGTGACTTATTATATGTAAATTCAATGATAGAACCAGGGAAATCCCCCATTGTCATATGTTTAGAAAACATTATCCATTATAAATATATAAACCCCAAAACCGCCAACCCAAAGTCCCGGGAGGATAGCTCAGCGGCAACGTGCGTGCATTGGAAGCAAGACGACACAAAGCAACACAGGTTCGATCCCCGGGTCCGTGCTTAGAAACCTCTGGGTGTTTAAGCGCGTTATAAATACGCAACTAAAACAAAAACAAATTCTTTAACAGTGCCTCGATGCCCGTGGGCTGTGTGAGCGCTTTAAAAGAAAAATGTAAATTAAAAAAAAAAAAGTAAACCCTTTTCCTTCTTGGCACTGTATTTATTCTTCCTATTGCTAACATACTGATTTTGTGTCAGGGACGTGTGGTTTATGGAATGGCATTAAAAACCTCTGAAACTGAAACTACTTGGCAGACGGCACATCCAACAGTGCCTTACCAAGACTGCGCAGCACTTGCTTACTGCAGCCTTTCCAAATCAGATTGAAAAGCACACTTAACGGTATGAACGGTATACCGGTATAAACAATGTGACGGTTATTATTATTCAATTAAGTGGTTCACGGTATCTTTAACGGTATACCGTAATACCGTTACATCCTTAATCGACGCACACTGGTATTTATGCATAACTGTTATTCATGTGTATCTCAGCAATCGTTGAGATTTATTTTTCCTGATCTGACACAGAACATTTTATTATCTTCCTCTTTTAAATAGACTCTTAATGTATTTTAATCCACTTGTGTTTGCCAGTTCTTCCTTAGGTCTAAATGAATCTCCAGTGATTGTTTTTTCTTTTTATCCTGCATTTCATCCAGGCATATCCGAATGACAGTAACACTAGTGATACACCCAGTTCTGAAGATAGACCTCAATCGCTATTTCTGATTTGGCAATGATTGGCATTACTAGGCTGGCTTGCTACTTTTTGAGGCTTCAGCAGATTTTTGGCCAATAACATACTCAATTAGAGCCGACAGACGTTTCAGACAATGTGTGCCTGACATGAATGTCATTTCCTCAATCGTGATCACCACCACTTCTTGTCTTAACTTATGTTTCCCTACCTTAATGTTAACCTCAGTAGCACCATCAACAGGTATCTCCTTGCCATTGAAATTATACACAGGGCCCTCCATCTGTCATACCTTTAAAGTGTGTTGTTGGTGTTTTCCATCATTTATGCTATCAAGCGGTTTCCTTGACATCACAGTACCTGTGCTCCCGTGTTCACCACTGCAAACACATTGCATTGTTTGTGTACTTTGATAGGGGCATAATATCGATCCCCACATTCTTCTAGTATACATTAGAAATGTGAGTTGTTACTGATTTTAGGACTGACTCTCCTGAAGCCCACCTGACTTCTTGATAAACAAAGGGACATGTGGAATGGTACTTTACCCACCCTTTTTGACTGTTTCACCTACAACATTCCTGACTACTTTGTTTACTTTTCTGTCCTGCCAGTCCATCTGAGGCTTTGCAGTCACCTGGTCTCCCAATGTAATGTGCCAGCTTGTGTTCACACCCAACTCCTTATCTGTTTTCATCATAATGTTTTCAGAATTGTCATTTATCTTCCCTATTTTAAATGATTTCCCTATATTTGTAGTAATTCCTTCTTCATGTTGTAGAACAGGATTATTTTGTGTTTGGAACTTACTTTGCAATTGTACTTTAACTGCAATTCATTCTCTGGTGACTCAACTGTATCTGCACTTTGATGAGTCTCTACAACTGTGGAAATATGAACAAAATTTGATTCCTTGGGCAATGGAGCATCATCAATTTTCTTTGCATTCACTCTCCTCACTGGTCATTTCATTTATTTCTGTTTCATGTTTTGCTGATGTGATCTGTATTCTCATTTGTATTTTTGTACTGGACCATCCAAGTCACTTTGCACACCATGGCCCTTGGCCTTATCATCTATTTGAACACTCTCTCTTTCACTGTGCTGTTATTGCCCCATCTTGCACCTTTACCAATGTGGTGTGTTTGTGTATTTGTTTATTTTTATACTCATTATCTCCATTTGCCATATATTTTCCTTTAATTTGTTTTCTTTCTTGTTGTTCTTTGGGCTAAATACTCATGCTGTTGTAACCAGTGTATATTTATCCCATGTCTTTCACTGTCCTCATACTCCTGAATGGAGTCAATAGTTTGATTTAGGTTTAGGTCTTTGATTTACACCATACTCCTTTCGTTTGTGTGTTCTTATTTCCAACGTCGTTACACAGCTTGTTTTCACAGTCTAAGTTGCTGTATATCCCTGTATGTTTTATCTGATGGCCTGTTATTTTGTATCTGCTCTCCAAGTAGGGGTGTTTGCATGACTGGTGATTTACATGTCTCTTGTGCAATCTCACCATTATAATCCTCATTCTTATTTTTCATTTGTTGGTGCTTTGTTTTTCTCCCTACCTAACCAGCAAGCATCCTCACTTGTGTCTTTAGACTCTGAAATCTCTCTTGATCCCTAAAGTAATTTCTCTGTCGTGTAGGCCTATAGTGATTTGATTCAAATTGCACATGCCTGTTCTGGTTACCATGGGTACCTTCTGGTGTCTCACATTTCTCGTAAACTTCTGTGATAATGGAGGGGGAGAGTGTGGTGTTGTTCCTTGTCCATAACCCCCTTGTGCTGTGAATTGGGCATAGGAGCGTGGGCCATATGCCCCATTAGGACTTTCATTAAGCTGATATTGTTCTCTTTGTTGGGCCTCTGTTTAAAGGTATCTGTCTAAATACCTTGGTTCCGTTTGATTGTTCTGCCCATATGTCATTGACATAGGATTAAACCTACTTTGAGTTCCCAGTGCCTTGTACAGTTCATGAGCTGATTGACCCATTGAGTTATTTGGTTCTGTTAGACTGTGCTGAAAGCCTATCTTGACAGTTTTCCGTAAGCATCTTGGACTCATGAACTTCGAGAAGTCTCTCTTGGGTTGGTAGACTAAAACACTGGCAACAGTGGTGCTGAATCCTCTGCCTGGGCTCTTCCTTGAATTGCATTGACTATTCCTTCTGGTTTTGAGACATGCCATTATTTGGCTTTCCTGTGTCCAATGTCGCACACTTCCCTGACTTCATTTCTACAAACTTAGGGCCAACTAAAGGCTCTTTCCTTTTGTTTCTCTGTTCCTTACTTCCAGTCTCTGTGTGAACTATGACCTACCATCATGACTTGTTCCAGAACCCAAAGAATAATTTTCTCATTTGAACCTGTTAGTGCTTACTGCACTACATTCGGATGATGTAAACTGTAAAAGAATGTTATCTTGAAATTATTCTAGTTAATATTACACTCTGTGTCAAACCTTCAAATTCCCCTTCTTAATGTCTGTAGAAATGTTGTGGGACCCATCTGGGCCTGCTGGCAATACATACAATCCCCTCTTACATTCTTGTATTTACCTGTATGGCCATCCTCCTGGTATTTCTCCCATGACACAACATGCTGTTTAGTTAGAAAGAAACTTTTTTTTTTTGTTTTGTGTCGATTGCCCAATAGAACAATCTTATATAATGCTTTTATGAAACATTCAAGGTTTGATAAATCTGTATGACATTGTCAAAATGTTCCTCAATGGACCGATCAGAATCTTTCATGAATGGCTTATAATCTCTTTAAGAGATTTCATGATGTTAACTGGATCTACAGGCAATGTGTTTCCTTGTCTATAGCTGTGGAATTTGTGTGATAGTCGCGTTTATTCTTTTTCACAGTCTGCATTTTCTGTGCACCCAACAAATAAATGTGCATTATTTTCCCTTCCGATTTGCCATGTTTAACATGTCTCTCTCCCCTCATGGAAAATAATGCCCTCTTTCTGAACTGTAAAGTCTCTCCCCCTCTCTCTGTGAGGCTTTGTTGCTGAGCATTGCTTCCAGGACAAGCCTGGCTTCAAGTATTCTCTTGGCTGGTATTTTGCTGGTTCAGCTCCCATGTCTTGGAATGACACTGGGCCTCATTACGAGGTTGGAGGTAGCCATGGCGCTATGGCTGCCTCCAAACCCGGGTCCGGGTCCGGTCTGGCTGAATGGGTATTTACTGGGTCATTCCGACCTTGGAGGACCAGGTAAGTCCCCATTCAGTAAACCATTACTGCCATAGGGCTCAATGGGAATGGAGAAGGCGCTAATAACAAGCTATTTGCGGGCCCGTTATTAGCTCGAAGGTCCCTTAATGGGACCCGCTAAGGGACCCCAAGGAATAGGGCGGTAAGGGTTTACAAGCACTGGCATCCTTACCGGTGCCCGTAAACACTTACCGCCCAACTCGGAATGACCCCCACAGACTCGCTTATTGCCATATTTTTCAGCATGTTGTTACGTGAACGTAATACTAGTCCTTTTAATTAATTCTCTACTTTCTAAATTATCATGTGGATATGCACATAATATATACGTATAGAGAATTTTGTTTTTAAAGAATTAAATGTGCACATTCACACACTGCTTACCCAACGTGGAAGAAAGAGTAAGTAAGGTGGAAGAAACTGTGGGTCATGAATACTCATTGTGAGTGCATGCGGAAGAATTAAAAAGGACCCAAACAGACTTGGAAGCCTGAAGCAGGCAGAACTATATTCATCTTCTTGGCTCTGCAAAATAAACTGAGGGAGACAAATTCATACCTGTTATTAAAACATGGTTTGCAGAATACCTCCAGTTGTCATTTGAAGACCCTCGAGAAATTCAAAGAGCTTATATACTCTGGAGAAAAGAAGAAAAAAAAAACAGCCTAAACACTCCATAACCTATTATTGCCTGCATATTGGGACATCACCGTTTAATACAAATACTGTCAATAGCAAAGAAAAAAAAATCCAATAACATGGATATAGGCAGAAACTATATATGTTGCTGGATTTCTCTAAGAAACGATGGAGATTAGGAAACGGTTTCTAGCAATGCAACCAGACCTCTGGAAATGGGACATGACATATGGCATACCAGGGCAAGAAAATGATATATGAACGACAATAAAACAAGCTAATTCACTGACCCGTGGGACCTGTGTTCATACTTGTTAGAACAAGACAATGAAGCTATGAACACAATGATTTACAATGTAACAAAAACAGACCATTGATACAAATGTGCATATGTCACAAAAGAGGAGGAAAGAATACACAGTGTCAAGGACATAGTCAGAAGAAAACTTGAGTCAGAAAATGGGATGGCAGTCAAAGAAGGGGAGGCCGATAGACATAGAGAGATGCCAAGGTTACTGTACAGTAGGCCTTAAACATTTCTGAATAATATTTGTGCCAGTATGCCAAATCCCAATGTTATACACTGAAATAGGGACACTAATACAGCTCAAGAGAGCAGGTGCCTTCCCAGAGGGTAATACAGCACAAGCATTTCAAACCTTTGGCAGAATACAATTATATTGAATTCATGGAGGATTTTCTATAAACATGAGGTCCGCTTCTGGGTTTAGAGGTTAAACTGTATGTACTCTGAATATATGACAACCAACACTTAATTTAGAATGATTGCTGCATTCATGTTGATCCTATGCTAATGGGACTCGATTATAAGTGTGAATAGAGTGGAGAGGCTGAGGACTGCGAGAGGATAATTAGTTTGCCACCACCAAAATACAGTTGTGTGCCATGTCTACCGATGCAAGTGCAACGTCCTGAACTTGTGCAGAAATAAAAGTTGAGAAAACTCTTTTAGCAAAGGAGCTAGGCCCTATTGGTGACATAGCAGTCACATGATTTTTGTAGGCCGACATTATATTTGGAATCGAAGTAGTTTTACCACACCACAGAGAGTTTTAGGTTGCTTGCTGCATGATTAAAGCAACATGTAGTAAAGCCTTTTTTTAACAAACTGCAAAGTATTTTTCTGTTTTAACACACTTATATGGTTAGTAAGTTGGAAGGTATTCCTATTACATAGATTGTGTGTTATTATATAGGTGTTATTGGCCATAACAAGCAAGAGGCCTGCAATGCTAGAACAAAACTTTAAGCAGTTATAGATTTTGTTATTCTAGTGAGCTAGGCCGCGTTTTTGAGCCATGGTTATTTTACTTAATTTTCTGGATTTTATTCTCATTATTGGAGGCCAAGGTCACGGAGAGGGGCACTGAACAGTTGCCAGTTCATTGTGGTAAGGGTAGCAGTACTCAGGTGCCTTAAACAAGGCTTGAGACAGCAGGTGCCTTCCCAGAGGGTAAACAAATTAATATATAATGGTTGTAACGGACACAGTAGATATGTGAGAAGGCCCAGGCAGCAGCATTGACAAAACACAGAATTAGGATGTGAGCACAGTGCCCCCACTGGCAGTTAACTCACTCAGTCCAGTGGAAAAGGGCCTGGGAAAAGCGAATAAATAGAAGAAATACATTTCCAGGAGCAGGGCCTCAGTCATGTTTTTTCATGAAGCTATTCATTGTTAGATGATAACTAGGAGGTTTTGTTCCAGAAGTTGCAACGTGTATCGCGATGGGAGTTACAGAATGAGCAGTTGTGAGGAACAAAGCCTAAAAGGACTAATTTGGATGGAAAGGGTGGTGTTCTGTGGATTGTAGCAAAGCTTTGACCTCATTGATTTCTGCTAACTACATGCTTGGTTCATCTCAGTGGAATGCTACAGTGTGGGCTACCTGGAAAGTTATTGCCCAATTCGAATAAGGCCTTGTTATCATTTAAGTCTTAAATGCAAAATGCATTGATTATGAAATGAAGAATGGTGAAGTTGTTGTTATAATACTATTCCTGGTATACTTGGGAATGGTTCCGAATCGGCCTGAAGATGGGTCAAGTTTTTGAAGGATTTGGAAATCCAGAAGCTTAAAGGGCAGGTGAACAGGTAAAAACTTGCAGCCAGCACCTGAGGTCGGGAAAAATATATTCAACTTTCAATTATCTATATGCTGATGATTGTGATTTTTACAACTGCATGAATACGGATGTAGCATCTAATTACTACAGCAACCATTCTATCCTTTCGATTTTCATAAAGGTTGACAATGCTTTCTAATTTATCGTTGCATAGTGAAGGGGCTATTCAGGTCAATAGT
Source organism: Ambystoma mexicanum (assembly GCF_040938575.1). Taxonomy (NCBI): domain Eukaryota; kingdom Metazoa; phylum Chordata; class Amphibia; order Caudata; family Ambystomatidae; genus Ambystoma; species Ambystoma mexicanum. The sequence goes on from NC_090924.1 coordinate 1,049,177,806, forward strand.
GGTAAAATCAGAATTGGCTGGACATATCAAAATTTTAGTGCCACAACTAGATTCATGGACTCCATAAAGATTGACTCCATCAATACTGATTCCCCTAATAGCTTGGTGAGATGGGTATCGAAAATCACTTCTAATTGTACAATAGATCTTGTAAAAGTGCGACATGCTCTGGGAAAGAAAATAGACCTTATGATAAAATGATAAAGATAGAGTAGAAATTGATACGACAGCATTTCCGCAGAATAGGCAATAGTGATATCACCATGAGAGAAAATAACTATAGCATTAGGAGAGAAAAAAACGGTATAAAAATTGGATCAAGCGCTATAATATGGTAGGCAATATTGCAGCATGGCAATGTATGTATTTAACTCTTAAGACGGGAATTCCAAGTCAATATGGGAAACTCTCATGAGTGTGGAACACAGTGATTATACAATGTTGCACAAAGCCATCAGTGGAGAGAAATGGTGTGAATTTCTGGCCGGGAAATATAAAGCCAATAACATCTGCCTTCCTTCTAATGTCACGATTAAATTGAAATATGATTATGACAGTATTTATGAAAAGATCAAAAGATCAAATCGGTCCCATGCTCCGAGTCAAGACGAAATAGCAAATGCAGACTAAAGAGCAAATCCTGGGTTATGGGCTACCATCTTAAAGCAATTATTTAATATGATAGTTGAGCAAAGATCTATTCCAGATTCATGGTAACTGGTGTATGTCGTTCCGCTGTATAAAAATGAAAAAGGAAGGGACCTGAACATTACTGCTTCATCCTTTATCAGATGGCATGTGTAAGGTGTTGTCGATGTTCATCCTAGATGGGTTTACAGCCTGGATGATAGAGAGTAAAATACTGTCGCCTTTACAGGCAGGTTGCAGAAAAGAAATGCCAACAACACACAACATCTTAACTCTGAACCAGTTAATACAACAAGCTATGCTAAAGAACTCTCACTCAGCCGTTGTATGCCCTATTTGTGGACTTAGTATCCATGTTTGATTCGATAAATAGAGTATAAACAGAGTATATATATGTGGAAAAATGTATTTCCATGGGTTTCCCAGATGGTCTGCTATATCCATGTAGACTTTTACATCATGTGAACAGAGCCCAAATTCGTTTGAATGGTGATGACATATTGGCTAACCCTGTTATGATAGGAAGAGGGATTAGAAAAGGATGTGTTCTGGCCCCTCCCCTATTTAATCATTTGCTTTCTGACTTGAGTCAAGTTTTTGACTATAAAATATAATTTCCTCCCAATTCGAGTGGTAGTAAGATACAATATTTAGCCTATGCCACCAATGTGGTAGTGCCTGCTTGTACCTATGTGGGTATCTGTAAATGTATGATGGCCATCCTAGACTATGTGAAAAAGAAATCTACTACAGATAAACATGCAAAAAACAAAGTATATGTGCTTTGGAAGAGTCACTAGAAAAGGTCAGAGGAAAGCAATTTTAACTCCAGAAGGAAAGATCGCAAGTGTATCCAATTACCTATATTTGTGATACATGTTGAAGGTAAATAGAGACCCAATCACTGCATATAAGGAAAATAAAAGCTATAGCAATGATGCAGATGGTTCTTAGATTTTCTTTAAGAACTGCTGGTTATAGTTTATTGGGAATAATCAGAGTGTATAGACAAATGTTGATTGCAGGACTTATATATGCATTAGAGACATCCTTGACAAACTTTTTCTAAACCACAGTGTTACAAATGTTCTTTCACTGTTTTGTACCGATATACAATTTGTATACTTGCTCCACTTCGTCATGTGATATGACCCCTGTCGTTCCTTTGATGTATGGACACCAGTAACTGTATTATGTTATTTGTGTAGATGGATGTGCAAGAAGTTTATCTTGCTTTTGTGTTTTTGTGCAAATTGATATTACTTTACTTTGTAACTTATGATGTTCAGCACTATACCTAAAACAATCAGCAATTACGTGCTAGTAATTACAAAAATAAGTATGTCAAACATTTAGGTGTGGTACTCGATTTTTTATGTGTGAATTGTGAATTAATAGTAAGGGGGCATGCTTGTCACTCCAGCCCATTCACTTGTATTTTTGTTAACCATAGAGCCCTACTGGACAGAATAGGGTTGTTTTCCAGGAGCCCTTGTTCAGAATTAGAGACATCGTATACAGATTTATGTGACTGGCTAGGAAAAGTAGAAGGTATTTCTGGTGTAAAATCTGATCAAAGTGATCAGGCCGTAATTCGGCTTAACATCTATGGCTACTCTTATTAACATTAGAAGGGGTAATTTGTATATTAAGATCATGACTGCCAGAGAAAATACCTGTTGGATGTTATCAAGAAGGTTCTGACATTACACCCCGGTTTCACCCTACATACATTTTAATCGAGAAATGTGTATTTTTTTTAACAAAAATCATGGTCCATTAAATGGGAAGAGGGACCTGCTCTTCTTATGTGATCTTTAAAAATAAAAGCAGCAAGATGGGAATGGGCATGTAATCATGAACAGGGTGCAGCCCATGCATCTTTGAGCACCTCTGCTGGATTATTTTTCCTGTACAAAAGACTGCAGATCTATATGTTTCAATTTTCATCCTCAGCCCTAGATGAACATTTATGTTAATGAGATTAAATATTTTGTAGGTTTTGGATTTCACATGGGCATGGCTGGGTAGGAAAAGTATCTCTGTTGATTATGTGGTGAGCCAGATAAGATGGAATCTGCCAGGCATGTTATCACTGGGTTTTCTTCATTATTGTATATGTATCTGTTATATTAAAGTTCCCAGGTTGAAAACATGCTTGAGATACAGAGTGAAACTTTCTGGTTACGTTGCCTCTCAGGTTGAAGCTTAACAATGGTTTTATCAATTACACGAGTATGGAAAGTAGCCAAAGCAAGATTGTCATCGTAATCCCGCGTCATATAGCTATAGGATGTAGACTATAGTAAGCAACTCTGTCATTTTAATTATATAATATTAATAGTGATGTTGAGAATTTTTAGGTATTGATTTGTATTGTAAAGGGCATATTTCTTTAGGCTGTGTTAAATATGAATTGAGCATATTTTGTATATATGTATATTGTTTGTATATTGTTTGTATTTGAGATGTACATTATTTTGTTCTGCGTGTAAAGTGTTATGTAAGTGAATATTGCGTATGATAAAAAAAATAAGAACTGTGGAAAGTGCAATTCTCTGCTTTCCTCTGTCTCTCAATGTATAGGCAGAGCCAGGTGTAATGTGGGAGGGGAGAGGGTCTTCAACTAAGTATCTGGCAATGCAGAATAGAACATCTCCAACCCAGAAATATAAAGAGACTGAAAGAATTACCTGTATGTCCCTTTAAAAATGTGCATGCATCTAGATTGAAACAAATACATTCATGTTCAGGGAAAGCTAAACAAACAGAGACACACACTGATAAATAAAAGAAACAAATCCATGCTTATTGAAAGCCACCTTCATATGCCTGCAGCCACAACTTTAGAAAACATAGTACAAATATGCGTTCAGATCAAAACACAAAGATTCCAAGAACATTACCTGTGAATTCAAACCAATATCTGTAAATGCAAAAAAATGACTGTGTGCATATACATGACCTAACACTTAGACCCATGGCATCTGATCATTGTCTATATGGCAGGTGGCCTCTACATAGTTAACACATGCACTAACTTGCACTTGCATAGGGGGTTAGTGGAGTGTAAAGGTATGTTGTTCGTTATTCTTTCATTAACTTTAGAATACCATATCATTTAGAGGTAGACTACATGATTGAAAGTGGATGCCTTTGTGTACTTATATAAGTGAGTTTCATATAGGCAGCTACAATTATTTGTGTTCACATATTTATTTTATCATACAAATCTTCTTCTTTCGAATACATTTTGATTTTTGACTACCTGATTATATTGTTGTTGCCCTGAATTGTCAGGGTGGGATTGTATAACCAAGATTCAAATATGAAAAAAACTGAACAGTAAAAAGTCAAAAGGAGAGTAGGACACTGTATAAAGTAATAGAAGAGTGACCTGGAGCAGGAAGACTAACTAAACAATGAACAAAGAGGTTCTGTCTGAATTGGTGGAGCTGAATAGATTATTTGGACCCAAAAGAATGTGCAGCCAAAAAAAGTTAATCTTCTGTAAAGACTTACAGATTGTGTGGGGAAAACATAAAAAGAACAATAAATGTATAACACAACAGGAAGGCTAATCCACTGAATGAAAACCATACCCAACGTTATGTAATGTTGCTTTATAGTATTAGGCTTTTATACCGCGCATGCCACCACTATAGTGGTCTTATATCTCTAAAACCTTGTATTTGTGGCAGCAATTTGTGATTCTGACTTGGATATTAACCCAATATTGACTGTGAGTGAGATGGAAAGGAAAGGAAATATGATGGGAGAAAGAAGAGAAGAAGAAGGAGAAAAATCAAACACATGGACAGATGGTTTGACATACAAAAATTAAAAGAAAAAAAACTGCTGCGGGATTCATGAAAGTGGTGAATGTGCATGCAAGAAATAAGAAGAGTAAAAGAGAAAATACATGAGGACACCTCCCAGCAAAGTTTAGTGTTATGGACTGTGATATTACCATAAATTGCATGATGAGTGCATGGTGGCCTTGATGTGCTCTTAAGAGTGCTTGAGTGGCGTTGTGAAGGTTCTGCATGTGGAAAACTGTGAAAACATGTGTAATGTGACAGTAATTACTTTGTGAAACCCTGCAGGAAATTGTTCATATGATTAGAGCTCTAAATATGTCCTATATAATGTGGGACATTATGGAATAAGCAATGTTGTTAGCATATGTAATCCACTTACGTTGGAGCAATTGATGAAAGGTGAAAGGTCTGAAATGGCGAGATCACGTTTCGGATGACCGGTGCAGCTTGCACTGGCTGCCGGTGAAGGCAAGAATCCAGTTCAGATTGATTTTGATCATCCACAAATGCCAGGCGGGCCACATGCCAACCTACCTAATGGAAGGAGTGGTGGAGAAACAGAGCCAGAGGACTCTGAGATCCAACAATGCCCACCTACTGAAAATGTAGTGACACTAAACTAGCAAAGCCCTTGAATTAGCCTTTAGACTGGCATCCCCTATGGCATGGAATCCCCTAGGATTTGAGAGAAACAGAGTCCACGGACATCTTCATAAAGAAGCTAAAACACTTTTATTGCATTAGATAACCCGAAAAACCAAGAGAATCCTTAGGTACACGTGAACGCTAAGGTAGACCCCCTGAACTTACCGTTGTTCTGTCTGTTCTTGTTACATGTGCGCCCGTAAGCCTTTGGGTATCCTGGAGTGTGGTAGAAATTAAATAAAGTAAAGTAAAGATGTATATATTGTACATTGAAAAATTGATTACTGCCGGTTTCATGTTTTAAAACCATTTTGAGACCCATATATAGGAATGGTAACACGTCTCACCCATTGAACTATCATCATAGCAATAACTGATCTGACTGTAAACATATTTGCGAAAATCCTTTTATTAGAATTATAACTTAGGGTAGACAATAAACAGATATCTTTAAGATATCCGACAGTCATTAGATCCGATATGGGGACAGCAACATACATTATAGCCTTTACACAGATGATCGAAAAATAGACAGTTGATCAAGAACAAGTATTATATGCTGAATGTGTAGATTTCAATGCCACTCTTAATAGTCTAGGTATAGAAAAGCTATGGAACAAATCAGCAAATTGAAATATTCCTTCCAGATTGATAGAAATTATTGAATGATTGTATCAGAATACGATGGACACAGTCTACCAAGAGCCTGATGGTGACATAGGAGATTCCCAATAGCCAAAGCATACAGCAGGGATGCGTGTTTGTTCCCATGCTTTTTAATGTATAGATCAAATATTTACTTTTTCACTCTTTCGAAAAGTAGATCTTTTGCTTCAAAATGATGTAAACGAGAGGTAGCCAGTTTAGATGATATGGACTACATTGGTCTGCTTAATAGAACCATGATTGGATTGCACTGTTGAATGACTTGTATAACTAAATTTGTTAAGGTTTTGAATGTGTGCGTTGACTATGAGAAAATAAAGATGCTTCTGTTTGGATGAAGAAACAAACGTATGCATTCACGTGGCACAAAGACAACCACGGAATTAAAGAGGTGAAGTCCTACAAATGCATAGGTGTCACATACAAAAGGCAAAGAGATTGGAAAGATCAAACCACTAACTAATTGAAGTTTACAAAGATAACGTTTGTGCAATGGCACACTATGTTGTGGAAAATTTGAGTTGTAATAACATATTTTGGAGTACAAACATACAAAGTAAATATTGGAGACTGGCCTTTGAATTGATAAAGTCATCCATGGAGTTCCTTTGGCTCGATATATGTCAGATGTGTTGGGCAAATGTCATGCGATCAAAGTAGTAACACAAATGTGGCCAGCATATAGAAAACCGCTATGGTATACAATTAGAGAATAAGGCGTGTTTGTATGTATTATACAGGCATTTGCAGGTATATCATATAACCAGGCTCTCACACCATTCTCCACCTGTTGTCATCTTCTTGTCATCTTGTGGTCGTGTGGTAGACTCATGCTGGTTCCTGACAAATTCCTATCCCAAGTCCTGACAAAAGACAAATCAACAGGTGGAGGTTGATCAGAAACTTGTTACATATTACATTTACGTTGAAACAAAGGAGATGATTAGGAATGTATATTAACTAAACACTGTGACTGAAATATTTACTTCAAAAACCTGTGTATGCAATAAGGAAACCGAGAATATGTGAAATGTATAAACCTTAGCGTCTCAGAATGGAGAATGATGATATGCTGACATGCCCAGGAGAAGAATGGCATACATTACAATTCGTTATATCATGTTACATGCATATTATGTGGTTGGGGCTTGGAGACATATCCGATGTGTGAAAAGAATATACATGATTACATGATCTATAAGGATAGCTATTTCTTGGAGATTTTAGGTTGGGAAGTAGAGATTTGGATGGAATTCATGCTAGGAGGAGGTAAGCAGAACTTATTCTCGGCGGGTGATCATTTTGTTGGGTATTTAAAGAGATATTGATTGGAGGGTATGTAATATGTTTGATTGGGAAGGAAGCAGACATATATTGAAACACACAGGTTTGGTAAATATGTAATGAGCTGTAATGAAGATTGGATATTGAAGATTATGATACACATTTTACCATTATTTAACATGTTACTGCTATTCTTGGATGAAGGAATGACCTTTACAAAAGGTCTGTATGACCCAAGCTATATTAACGAAAGATACATTGAATGGACGTCTGCAAATTAGCCATTTCTGCATGCGAGGTGTTTTATATTAAAGTCTTGGGGATTACTGAATGTTTTTCAGTTATCATGTAAAATGATCATGGGCATTGCAGCAGGGCAGTCCTTTCCCTTCATTTCTGTTTGGGTAGTGCGAAGAAGGACTTTCCGCCTTGGTAATCCTCACTTTGTATGGACTGTCATGATGAAGAGGGAGGTGGGGTTAACGACTAGATTACTTAGCAGTAGTCGTCATTACCCCTAGTCCTGTACTCCTACGTCACATTTGTTGCATTTCTAGCTTGCAACAGCTCTATTAATAAATGGACAGACTTAGGATGACTTAGGCAGTACTCAGAACATGTGAGAGTAATTCAGATGAATGAAACGTCATGTGGAGGTGGCAATGGGCCTGGGTCAGGGTTCCTCTTTAGTAGGGGAGATCCACCTGCATTTGGGAGGACTGTGATGTGGAAGAATAAGACTAAGAGCAATAAGGCATACCTTTAAGTAGTCTTAGCTGTAATGCGTGTCAGGCTTTCCGGCCCATCCCCCCAAAATGTACAAGCCAGTTTTATGTATACTGCAAAGTGGGTCGACACATCTTGTAATCCTTTCGCAATCTGAGCTGCACAATAATTATGCTGCACATAGACTGAACACATGTTTGTTAATCAGTACACTCCCACTCTGTTTCACTTTTAAGTGAGTGCATTGCCAATGTGTTCGGTGAGGCTTCAAGAACTGGAGAGGAAACGAGGATGGGGACCGTTTTCATATTTGAAGAATTGGCAAAATGCTGCTCTTTGAACACATGCCAGTTAACAACAATAAAGTGTTAGGATGGCTTCATGCCTCTGTACCCGGAAAAAGGATGTGAACACTGCTCAGGGTGTTTGAATGTATTTGACAAAAGAGCAGTTAGTAATGCAGGTGCCTAGCATTTGGGAACGGTGCTGGCACAATTCATGTAATACAAATCCGTTGACAATAGTTCCAACATCGCAATAGCATCTTTGGCGTATGTCCATCTGTATTGTGCACCTTGAAGGCCAGTTTTTAAATGGTGAAACATACATCTGTGGCTATATTGGAAACACAATGCACTTATGTGCGAGCACTTCATGATATTTGCAACGCAAATCGAAAAATGCACTAGTGTAAGAACCTGGTTGTGGTGCATTTTTGCAATGAGGTATTTTTGAAACATGGGCTCTGATCCTTCGTGTAGGTAAAATGATGAAGCTTGCAGAAAAAGTTTGAAATGAATGTGTGATATCCTTTTATGGAATTGCTTGCAGTAAAAATGAGAACATAATTCTAAAAGAGGTGAGCATCATAGGAAGGCTCTGGTGGATCAATGCATTCACATTCTCCAAAAGTAGAGCACATGAAAAAGCAAGTTAAAAGTTTGATTTTGGAAGAAAGTGTGACAAGCCATGCTACATTTCTTTAGGAGTGTACACTTCTTGTCAAATCCTGCAAAACATGTTTTATCTTCAAAGGTAGCACATTTTTATGAAAGGTATTGTACTTGTTTAATGATTCCGAGAAAAATAAGGCTTCCATCCATCTGGCCTGTTAACTGTTCGGCGTTTTTACATGGCAGACGCATACTGATATGAAGTAAATGCACTCGAACAAATGAGCAGCAGTGTAAGAAATGATGAGCTGCTCGGCATATTGTCCAGGTTATTATGCGCCACATTTTCTATGATTACATCTTTTTGGGCTGGATTTCCTGAATTAATGGGTCGTCTGCTGAGGCAGTAGCTTTAACGTGCCCACACGCTGTACTAGTTAAAGCAGTCACTAGCTGGGATCTGAGCATAACCATACGACCTGTCCTTGTGCACTAGCCAGGAGTCTCCCACTTTGGTGCTTGATCCCCATAATCCCCATAATATCCATGAACCTGCCTTTCTCATGCTGTGCAGCAAGACTCGTATCTTGCACACAAAGCCCCTTGCCTCAGTAGGACATTCATTCCTGCAAAAGCTGTCATCGGTTCTAACAGCTAAGCGTGACCAAATAGACAGAGGTTAAATAAGGGAATTATTTATTATTTTTTACGAACGAATTCGCTGAAACCTATACAATAATAATATGATTACGTAAAATGCCCTATAATGTAAAGAGCACATGTATTTGTATTAAATATTTGATATAGCAGCCCATCGGCACATTCTAAGGATATGCAAAGTAATAGAAGAGGTCCACGTTGTTAGGAGACAGTGGATGAGCAACCTCGTAGAATCAACTAAAGTCCTGGTCACGTGGCCAACCCCATCTTTCCTACTCCATAAAATCCCTGTCACGTGACGGAAAGAAATTATGGGGATAAGCAGCTTCTCTATAAGAAAGTAGTCCCCAGACATATGAGAAGCCTCACCTTCTATTTTCCAATCACTCCAGGTTCCCTCTTATTGTAAGAGTTTCAGGACTTCCTTTCCGGACATTCCAAATTAAAGAGCAGGGAAAGTGATAGTGATTTCTGTTTTGCCATGTTTGGTTCTGATACAACCAATACCTAGCATTAGTACCCAGCGATGGGCAATCAGATTGTTACAGTCAATCTGATTGGCCCTCACTGGTTTGACTTACCAGTGCGAAAGACACGTGCCATGTCCCTCGCTGTTCCTTTCCTCCGTGTCACCATCATGGAAAGGTAGTAGGGACTACATGTAGTCCCTTCGTCGGATCCATGGTGGTCATTTTCTTTATTTACATTTTCTTCAGTTTTTTTTATCAGCCACCATGTAAAGGGAAAAGTGACAACATGCAGTCCCTTCTCCCCAATCCCTGGTGGTCATTTATTTCAATTCTTTTCGCTTGAGAGAAATTGCTATTAATACCCTGTTACAACGTGCCGGGGTACTGATTTCAATAGAACACTCGGAGGGGGGCATTACCGATCGGGTAGTGCCCTGGGGCTATGTTAAAGCCCTGGCTTTGCTTGGGATTCAAACTATCGGCCCTGGGGCATGCCCCTGCTCCTCGGTTTCTATTGCGTCTTTAATGCTGCTCAAACCACATAAAATTAATCATAATGTGACACATCCTATATACCTATCCTCACAGTCGAAAACACATAAATATTACACCCACAAGGGAAACCTGTGCAATTCAACCCGTACAGCCTCTTACACATCTCACTCATTTTACAAAACCGTCCCCTGAACTCATTAAAACACAGTTTGCAGTACCTTTTGCTGCTGACATTGCAGTCATAATCAACACAAACAAGCTGCCTATAATTGTCATTTCAGACAAATGAATGACCATCAATACTGCAAACATATACTGTGTGGATGTTAAGGCAGTAACATGCAACACACCTATTCAGCTAAAAACATCTGAATGAGGCCTGGCAGCCTTAAACAGATCGCAGGGACCTTTCAATATATAAAAAAGAAATATGCAACTCCTCACCTGTCACTCCCACTGTACCAGCTTCCAGAGGGCAACCTACTTTCTGACCAACACATCAAATTAACACACTGTATTTTAAGACACCACATACCTCTTCACCCTTAGATCGTGCACTCTTTCAAATCAACAACCAAGGAACCGGTCGAAATAAAACACAATGCAAGAATGTTCCAACCTCCTCAAACTCCTGAACATAATCCAACATACCACTGAACCAAATCACATCAAAGGCAACAACCTTGACTTTATCTTCATGTCAAAGCTGTCCCTCAAATGCCTTAAACGATTTCCACTGGACCAGTTAACACACTATAATGTTACATCCAGCATGCCCCCACCAAATCAACAACGTTCACTGGCATGGGAATCCATCAGGGTGCAGATAATGATTTAACATCTTGATAACAAGCACCCAAGTCAGAGTTGATGTTATTTTTTCTAGAGAAGAGAGTGCTCCTGTTGGTGGTAATTGACCTCTCAGTTGTCTATGACACAATTGACCTCAAATCCATGGTAGGCACATTATGAAATGCATAGGTTTTGGTGCTAATGAATTACAACTGGTCTCCTTCCGCGTTACTAGCAGAAGACAACTAGCAGAAGACAACTGATCTAAATGACCTGGAGTCTACCTCAAGGGTTAATGCTCTCCACTTGGATAATCAAACTCTAGATCGAGTTTTGGTAGGATTCCACAATGCCTATAGAATCAGAATTCACCAGTATGTCAATGAGGCTCATTTTTTACAGTACGTCTTCACAATCAGGGACACCAACTGACTCACAGTCTGCCTCAAACTCATCCACACACGAAAGGAAAAAGAATGCAAACATAATTATTTCTCATTTTCAAGAGCCCCTAAAAGCCCACTATTGAATTGGTCTTCAGTCATAAAAATAAATGGTTTCATACACACTTCCTACCCTACTTCCTTCACTTCCCTAATTCTTATCTCTTCCATTCCTCTCCCTTACACCTTTTGCTTCCTCTCTTACTTCTGCTTTTACCACTACTCATACCTCCTGCTCCCCCTCACACCCTGGTCCCTCTTTACTATCACCAATCCTCATCAATAATGTAAATTGTTTCATGTACTGTTTTCTGGTTTGATTCAATTGTTATTTAATGCTTGTTGTATCTTGCTTGTTCTTCTTGTATAGCGTTTTGGATTAAAACGCTATATAAATTCAATAAAAATACAAGTAAAAATACAAATATGCAAAATCAATATTTAAGAGTATATGTTGACCAATTTCCACATCCAGAGCAATACATTCACCAACTGGTGCCAGCTCTATCTTCTAAGTGGAATGAATCAGCACCTGCCTAAATGAAATAATAAACCTATAGTCTTCTGTTCACTGAAAGCAGCAGCATCCAACTAACCACTGACCCATGTTAAATGTAAACTCACTGAACAGTATTATAAAATTCAGTAGCCACCTCACCATAGTATGGCCACTAAACAAGTATGATCATGTCACTCCACCACCAATAGAACTGCACTGGCTTGCATGACATGTAAGGTCTTTAGCAATCTTCATCCTGAAGGTCTGCTACCTCAAATGCAAAGCCATTAAAAACAATGTCCCACCCCTTCGTGAATGCTGAACATCTCAGCAAGCCAACACAGCACTGGAAAAAACACTACCACTAGATTTGAAATTAAGAAATGCTAAAAGGTAAAAAAATAGCCTTCTCATGCTATGGTAAATTGAGCTTGCCTCTTCAAACCTACACTTCAGGGATGCTCTCAAAACGTACCTCTTCATCGAGATCTTCACCCATCTATCTATTCCCTGTGCATACCTGCTCCTGTACACTCTTTAAACAATATTTTAAGTATAATTTGGCTTTTAAAAAGAATATATATACTGGAATAAAGTAGCTATATTATATATAGATTTGTTCACTCCTTCCCATAAACCCTTAATTAGGCAGCTGTTATCAGCAGTGCCAGGCTAAGTGAGTTACATAGCTTCGATACAATTTTATCACCAATTAAATATTACAGTTCAACCTCATCTTGATCCCTCTACTTCTTCATCATCAAAGTCCAACTTCCTCCTCATTATACCATTACCTCTTCCTCTTCCATGTTACATTTTACTTTACTCTTCGTCATCCCAGATCGTTTTTCTTTTCCCAGTCCCAGGCCCTCTGACCCTTTCTTGCCAGTCCTCTTCCACTTCCACATCCTAGGCCCTCTTCCTCTTCCATCTCTCAGTCCCTCATTCTCTTCAACATTGGAGTCCCTCTTCTTCTTCTTTGTTTTATTCATCTTGTCTCAGTCCTTCTTCCACGTCTTCAATCCAGCCATTCATTGTCTTCCTATCCAAGCCCTTTTATTACCTCCTTCTTCCCAGCCTTCTTGCTCTTCCACGTGTCACTTCCTTTACCTGATCAGATCCACCTTTCCTGTTCCCTGTCCCAGTAGGTCTTTCCCTTTCTCAGATTAGTGCTTCTTACTCTTCCTCGAACAAGTCCTCCCAACATTGTCTATCACATCCAATGTCCTCATCCTCTTCTTAAACTATTGCCTCTCCCATTCTCCATTCCAGTACCTGCCCCCCTCTTCGTTGTCCAAGGCCTTCTTCCTCTTCATTGTTCCACACCTTCTTGCTTCTCATCTCAATCCCACTTACTCTTCCTCATCTAAGACCTTCCTCTTTCTTGTCCCAATCTCTCATCCTCACTCTCATCCCTGTCCTTATTCTTCCTCATCTCAGTCTTTTTTACTCATCCTCGTCTTCACCTTCTTTCACTTCCTTCCCCAGTCCTTCTTCCTACAACTCATTGCAATTCCTTAACCTCTTCTCATCCAGGTTTCTCTTCAACTACCAAATCCGAGTCCTTTGACCTCTTCCTCGTCTCATTCCTTCTTTCTGCTACTCATCTGAGAACAACTTCTTCCAAAGACTAGTACCTTATCCTCTTCCTTCGAGCAGCCTTCATGCTCTTCCTAATGCAAACCTTCTTCCGATTTCTTGTCTTATTCTTTCTTCCTCTTCCTATTCCCTTTCCTCATTAGAGTCCTACTTGCTCTTCATCATCCCAGCGTTCTTCCTCTTCCTCATCCCAGTCCCACATCTTTTTCCTCATCTACATACGTTTTCATGTTAGTCATCTCGGTCCTTCCTCTTTCTCATACAACCCCTTCATCACCGTCTGTGTATTACTGCTTCTTGCTCTTGCTCATATTAGCCATATTCCTTTTTCCCATCGCAGATCTTCTTTCTCTTTATTTTCTTCAGTCCCACATCCTCGCCTCACAGTCTTTCATCCTTTTCCTCATCTCAGTCCTATTTCATTGTATTCATACCAGTCCTTCATGATTTCCATAATTCCAGTTCTTCATCTCATTCCTTATCATGGCAATTCTTCATCTTCCTCATCAGAATACATTTTCCTTTTCCTTGCCCAACTCCTTCTTACGTTTCATCATCCCATTCCTTATCCTCTTTCTCATTCCAGGTCTTATTTCTCTTCCTCATCCTTGTCCCTCAACCTTTTCCTAATTACTGTCCCTCATCCTTTCCTCCAATTAGCTATTTTGCATTTTATTTGTGACAATTGCTGACCTTCTTCCTAGTAACAGTCCTTCTTGTGATTCCACATCCTAGTTATCCTTCCTATTCCACATCAGAGCCCATATTCCTGTTCCTCATCTCATTCTGTATTACTTTTCTCCATCCCATTAAATTCTACTATTCCTCATTAGAATTCTTCATCCTCTCCCTAGTTACCATCCATCCTCTTCCTTTTATCAGTCATTCTTTCTCATCCCACTACAGCATCCACTTTGTCTTCCCAGTCATTCTTTCTTTACTTGACTGAGTTTGTTTTCCTCATCATCATCCCATTTCATCTTCCTCTTTCTCGTACCATTTCCTCATCCCCTTAATAATCCCCTTTTTTCTGTTACTCTTCTCAGTCCCTCCTCTTCCTCACATCATTCCCTCATCCTCTATCTCATTCTAGTCACTAGTTCTTGTCTTTTTCCCAGTCCTTCTTCCTTCTTCCTTCTTCCTTCTTACCCCATGACCTTATCCACTACTACTCCCCAGCGCTTCCTCCTCCATGTCTCCCTCATTGTTCCACTTCTCCACTCTAGTAATTCTTGTTCTTCCTTGCCCCTGTCACTCATCCCCTTTCTCATCTCCATCCTCTTTCTTGTCCCAATCCTTCTTCCACATCTCAGTCCTTCATCCTCTTGCTCACCCCATTCCCTTATCCTCTCATTAAACCCAGTGTCTTATTATGTTCCTCTTTTGTGGCCCTTCCTACCTCTTGTCTCACTAACATATCCACTAAATCTTGACAGTCGTTCTTCTTATTTCTCTTCTCAGCCCTTCTTCCTCAGTCTAGTACCTCTTTGTCCGTGTCCCAGTTCCACATCCTTTTTCATTGACCCATTACTCCGTCTCCTCTTCATCAAGTACTTGTCTGCTTCCTTGTCTTAGTCCCTCGTCCTCTTCTTCCACACAGTCCTTCTTTCACTTCCTCTCCCTAATAGCTTTCTTTCCTCCACTACTGCAGTCCATCCTTTCATCCTTTTGTTTGTCCGAGTCACTCATCCACTTCCTCATCACAGTGCTTCTTCTTACTCGTCCTAGTCCCTCTTCCTATTTCTCATACCTGTTCCTCATCCTTTCCTAAGTCCCAAGCCCCTCTTCATCTTTCCTTTCCAAGACTATTTTACTTTCATTGTCCCAGATCTTCTTCTTCTTCCTCATCTGATAGCTTATTTATGACATGCTTAATACCAAGATGCTTCTAAGTGCAGACCTGGGAATTGAACCTGTAGTGCTCCGTGTCTTCTTGCTTCCAAGGTGAGCATGTTGCCCCTGAGCTATCCTCCTGAGATGAGTGCCTCATCCTCTTCTTCTTTCTAGTCCTTCCATTTCATCTTCCAAGTCCTTTTTCCTCTTCATCATTCCAGTTGTGCATCCTCTTCTTCACCCAGGTCCTTCTTCTTCGTCTTCTCAGGGCCCCTCCATCTTCCTCATCACAAGCCATCATCCTATTCCTTGTCCCAGTCCATCAATTTTCATCCATCTCTCAGTCATTCTTCTTTTTCCTCAAGCCAGTCATGCACCCTCTTCCATATTCAATTCCTACTTCCTCTTCCTCCTCCCAGTCCTTCTTCTCCTTTCACATGTCTGACCTTCTTCTGTCCAGTTATGTGTCCTCTTCCTCCTCAAGTCCTTCTTCCTATTCCTACTCTCTTTTTCTCTTCCCCATGTCAGTCTTCTTTTCTTTTGTCTCAGTAACACAGCTTTGGCCCAGACTGGGATAAGGAAGAGGATGAGGAACTGGGTAGACGAAGTCCTCAACCCAGTACCTCATCATCGTCCTCATCCCAGTCTTTCTTCCCCTTTCTTGACTCAGTAATTCTTCTGCTTCCTTATCCCATCCCCCATGTTCTTCCTCGTAACAGTTCTTCAAACAATTCATCATCTCAGTCCTTCTTCATTCTCCTCTTACTCCCCCTCCTTTTTACTCATTCTAATCACTCATCTACTTCCTTGTCCCATTCCTTCTTTTACTACCTCATCCCAGTCCTGCTCCCACTTACTTTTTTTTCAATTTGGTTAATTTTGTTCATATCAGTGATTCTTCCTTAGCCCATCTCGTTCTACACCATATGAGCCCATGATCCTCTTCCTCATCCTAGTTCTGCAAACTCTTCTTCCTCTCTGAATTTCTTCTAAATCACTTCTTACTCTCTCGTCCTGTTCCCCATCCCAGACTCTTCTCTTTTTCCTGATCCGTTCTTGTTTTTCTTTCTCATCCAGGTTTTGCTTCCCTTCCTCATCTCATTGCTTCTTCATCACTCTCGTTTTAGTCCGTCTTCCCCTACGTGCCCCAGTCCTTCTTCCTGTTTCACATTCTAGCCCCTCATTATTTCCTTTTTCCAAGTCCATCTTCATTGTGACAGTACTTTTACTCTTTCTCGCCCAATAACCTCTTGGTCATTTCAGATGTTTTCAACTTCCTCATCTCAATTCCACATTCTCTTCTTCATCCTGGTCCCTCGTGTTATCCCAATCCCTAATCCTCTTTCTTTCCCGAGTTTTTCAACGGCTTGATTGTCCCTCTCGTTCATAATATTTCCCAACCAATTCCTTCCTCTACCTCAACACATTCCATTTCTTAATTCTCTTTCCAGTGCCACATTCTCGTCCTTGCCCTCTTCTTTGTTTCCGTCCTTCCCAATCTGAGTCCCTCATCTACTTTCACATGTCAGTCCTTCCTCTGAAACTTTCAGTCTTTCCTATTTTGTTTTTCTTTTTGGTCATTCTACCCTTTTCTAGTTCCACTCACTAATTCCCTTGTCCTCTTCCAAATACCAGTCCCCCTTCCTCTCCCTCAAACCTATTACTCTTCTTATTTTTCATCCCTTCATCTCAGTAATTCTTCCATGTTCCATTCACAGACCTTCATCCTCTTCCTAGTACCAGTCTCTGACCCAGTTCCTTGTTCCAGTTCGTCTCCCTCTTTATCATATCAGTCTTTCCCACTTTACCTTGTCCAAGACCCTCATTCTTTATCTCACCAGTCATTTATCTTTCTCATCTCAATTTCTCTTACCTGACCTCAGCCCACTCCTTCATCATCCACCTTGTTCAAGTCCCCTTTCCTCTTCCACAAACCAGTCCTTCTTCCTGTCCCTCTTTTGAGAACGTCCTCATTTTTCTACATCTCATTCCTTCTACCGCTTCCTTTTTGCAATCCCTAATATTCTTCTCTTTTACAATACATATTCCCTGTCCTCATCACTAGTCCCCGGTGATCTTTCTCTTCCCAGTACCTCATCATTGTCCTCATACCAAGCTTTTTTCTTCTTCCGTGTCTCAGTCATTGTTTCTTTTTTTGTCCCAGTGCTTCGTCCTCTTTTTCATCTCAGTTCTTCCTCTTTCTCATCTCAGTCACTCTCCCTATTCCGCACACCAGTTACTCATTCTCTTCCTTATCATTTTCCCCCATCCGCATGCCTGTTCTACATTCTCTCCCTCAATTCAGTAATTCCTTCTCTGCATCATCCCATTCCCACATTGTCTTCCTCATCCCATTCCTTCATCATCTTCCTCTTCCATGATCTTTTTCGTCTTCCTTGTCTTATTCCCCCTTCCTCTTTCTCTTCACAGTGTCTCATCTTTATCCTTGTCCCAGCCCTTATTCCTCTTCTCATCCTTTTCCATCTCCCATGTCCCCATCTCAGTCCATCTTCCTATTGTCCCAATCTCTAATCCGTCTTCCTCTTATCAGTCTTATATCAGTCCTTCTTTCTCTTCCACATGACAGTACCTCATCTTCTTTCCTATCCCTAACCATCTGCATCTTCCTCATCTCTGTCTGCTTTCCTGTTCCTCACCTTATTCCATTCACCACGTCATCATTTATTTATCAAGCATTTGTATGGCCCCTCATGCAGCAAAAAGTGTTTAAGGATGCCACAAGACAAAAAGGGGTTGGGGGGGGGGCACAGGAGAAAACAACAATAATGGTCCTACTATGTCTTGTTATGAAATGCAAAGTGTCCTGCCACTTGCCAGTTTGACATACACACATTGATGTATACAAAATTCTCAAAGAAAAAGGCTGGAATGAGTCAGCCTTACAAAGCCTTCAAAGAACTGGTACTAAATACATAGTGTTTACCTGTCCAGAAATGAGAGAACATGGAGATCAAGTGGGCCAGGGGGGAAAGGTAAATGTTGAAAAGCCACGGCGAGAGCATAGAGCCCTGAGGGATGCCACAAGTAGAGAGTGAGGTAGAGGAGAGGAAAGGGCCCAGTTGCACTTGGGAGGGCCGATTTGAAAGGAAAGAGGTAAACCAATCCAGAGCCATGTCTGTGATGCTCATGGTATCACCGAGCTGATTTATGAGGGTGGAATGATTAACTGTATCAAAGGCAGAGGACACATGGAGAAGGATGAGAACAGAAGGAGAGTTAGAGTCAAGGTTTCACAAGTGATCACAGGTGTTCAGGAGAGCAGTTTCTGTGCCTGTGACTGCTCTGAAGCCAGACTGGTGAATATGGAGACAGCCCACAGATTCAGTGTGATGGATCAATTGGAAGATGACCACCTTCTTCAAGAGTTTGCCCAATAAGGGGGTAGTGCATCCTTATGCCTCTTTACCATCCCAGTCCTTATTCCTCTTTTCCTTCCAGTTCTTTTTCCTCTGCTTCATTTCAGTTCATCTTTCTCTACTTTGCCCCAGTTCCTCTTCCTTGTTCTAGCACATACTTTTTATCTCAGTGCTTCTCTCTCATTGCAGTGCCTCATCCTTTCCCTCATCCCATTCACTCATCCTCTGCTTCATCTCAGTCCCTCATCATCTTTCTCAGCATGGTTCTTCTTCCTCTGCCTTGTCCTGGTCCTTCTGTTTCTTCATTTCAGTCCTTTGCCCACTTTGTTATCCCAGTCCCTCATCCTCTTCCAAGTCCCAGTCCTTCATACATATCCCTATCTCAGGTCTTCTTGCTCTTCCTTATTTCAATCCTTCATCATCTTCTTCATCCCACTCACTAACAATCTTCCTTACCCCAGTCCATATTCCTCTTCCTTGCACAAGTGTTTCTTTCTTCATGTCTGTTCTCATTCCACCTTCTTTGTTCACCTCATATCACCACATCTTCCTTTTACTTTTGCAGCTTGTGCCAATGTTTATCTGTCTCTTCATTGGCTGCTCCTGTGTAGCACCAGATCTGGGCTGTTGAGACACCTTTCCCCTGCTTAATTATAATAATATTGTGTTCATATACAGAACTTTATGCCAGACTTCTCCATCCGCTAGGCACTGTAAAAACAGATGTTAGTGTTATCTCATTTTGAATGGGAAGTGATTTAAAAGCCTTGGAAGGATGACAATTTAAATTGGCCCAGCCATGGGATTCAAACTTGTGAAATGCAGTCTGTCCTCTCTCAGAGACCATTGATTCACTAATGTATGTCCACCATCTGTAATCTATTCCCATACCCTCAACTGCATGCATCTCTGTTTCTCAACCCTGCTATGTTCTGACTGTTCTCTATTCCATATTACCATTGCTAGAGGCTCCTCTATTCATCCCTCCTGCTCTCAGTCCAAGTGTCCTGTTCACCTATCACTCAATAAGTTATATATCCAAATTCCTTCCCTTCTTTGTTTCTCTTTTTCTTACCTCTCCCATGGGTTGACTGCTGGCACTGCCTGGTTGCAACCTTGCAAGATGCTTACATCCCATCTCCCTGCTACCTCATCCTATCCTCCTTTCCTTTTGTTTTTTATTCTTCTCTCCCTTGTGGGTCCCATCTTTATATCTCCCTCCTCGCACTCTGGTTATTGATCTACAAGGATGTAGTCTGTTACACAATCCTATCATACAATAGTCTTCTCCCATCTCAATCTCTCATCCCATTTTGATCCTCACACCAACTACCACTTTCTAAGCACCCCTTTTCTTGCACCTTCTACCCACTTCCATTGTATGTCTACCCTGCCTTCTGACATCTTCCAAAATGTCCCTAATTAATCTCTTTCCATGTCCCTGTGTCAAATATGTAAAGAAGATTAAAAAGAACTGCACTTGAGCCTTTATATGTGTCTTTCTATTGATATTTCCTACAATAGTGTTCTTTCAATGAGACTTTGACAGTAAATGGCATGCATTTCTGTGGGCTTTTGGCTTGAGAAGAACATTTATACAGCTTTCTTTCATCATGGATTACATAGAAATAAATGATGGAAAATGTTGGATCATCAGAACCAATCACCTGGTTGTCTGGGACTGGTCATCAGTGTCTAGAAAAATTGAACAAAGGTAGCCACACACATCATGTTACCTTTGTCACCCTCCTTTATGCCTTCTTTATTGATTTTTCCACTTTACCCCCCTTTGCCCCTGCTTCCATTCTTCCTTCTGTACACTTGCACTCTACCCTTTATACAACCCCATGCTCAACCACCTAGGCCAGCCTGTGGACCACCCTCTTCCTCTACTCTGGGAAATCCCATATCTTTCTGATGGAGGGTACCCTTACTAGGCTATACAAACCAAGCACCTTTTTTGGTTCACTGTTAGTCTTAATGCTCATTCTACCATCAAGCATGACATAAATACTCATGGCTTCCTTGAGGGTGTTTAAGCAGTTTACCAGTACTTCTAAAAACAGTGTTTACAAGTAAATATACAACCTTGGTTGATACATTACCTCTAGATGGTTTGACGATCTAGGTTATCAATAAGTACTACCTAATGGATGTGGTATACATATGATACTACCACCTGAATGCATACTCATTTAACACCCTTCTTTTTATGCCTTGTTTTTGAATGTCTCCTTGACAACATCACCTGCATCGACTTCAACCCAATCTGCCACCCACCTGGTGCCCTACACTATTCCTTGATGTATGGGCAGACTAAACGTAGCTTCTGCAGGAGGGACTTTCGGCTAAATGCACTTGGCGTGTGCTCCTGGAACAGTATTCAACTTAATGAAACCTGTTTCTTTAACAAAGCAGCGGAGCAGCAGTAATCAATGCCCCTATAGCTGCTGAGACTCACGTAAGCAAAGTGTGTCTAAGACAGTTTCAACAGTTTGAACAGAGAGGGTGAGAGGTGATCACCGATTCATGTGGCCTACCGTTTGGATTCTGTTGTGTGGCTTTGATTCCTATGCACTTTTTTCAGGATGTAATATAAATTAACATATTGTAGTATAAATGACACAGTAAATCTCGGGAGGATAGCTCAGGGGCAACGTGTTTGCCTTCGAAGCAAGACGACACGGAGCAACACAGGTTCGATCCCCGGGTCCGCACTTTTAAACCTCTGGGTATTATGAATGTTTTAAATAACTTATCATATCATTTCATATCCAAATAAAAATGACCTCGAACATATTAATCAGCCCAGCCATCTTCCTCTTGAGATATTACTGACTTGTGACGATATGGTATCCAGAGAAATGCCCAGACTAAATCGAAGGGGGAGGAAGTAGCAAAAAAGAAAAAGAGAAAAAGAAAATTACAGATTAATCAACAGGCTGATTGCAGTTCTAATCACTCTGAGGAAAACCCCTTTGGAAACTCAGGTGTCCCTTGTTGGAGAATCACTTGGGAGAATGACTAATGGCCATGGGGTGGAATTGTCTATCTAACTACCTTTGAGAGCTCTGGAACAGGAAACTTTGGAAGACTTCTGTATGGAATTTGACAATTTCTCAATGGAAGGTGGGCACCAAAATCGACAAACAAACAAACATTATTAGGTGCACCAAAACGTTGAGACCTAAACATATGAAAATTCAAGAGTGGTTAGCCCAGTAACATCTGCTCTTTCATCTCTAAGGGTGCTCCATCTGGTGTTATTATCTCTAGTCCATCTTTCTGAAAAATTGGCTAAGTGGCAAACATCACCAAGTTGAGACTTTGCAATCAACTGGTCTTGAATCTGCAACCCAATAGCCTACCAAATTCTAAAGCCATCATGATGCCATTGGACTATGAGCAAGGCCTTTCCATGACCTTTTAAAATCTTACAACCCATCGTTTGACTATTTGAGGAGAAGTTCCCTTTCAGGATATTCCATGAACACCAATGGAAGCACAACCTGATGATTGGAGGGCTGACGGCCCTTCTCGTCAGCTAATTCAAAGTGGCATAGAAGATGTCACTTTATTTACAATAAAGGTGTCAAAGGAGTAACATCTCAAGCCCTCAAAGAAGTGTAACAAGGGTTTGATGGGGAAAAAGCAAAAAAAGACCAAGCGTAATCTGGCAATGTCAAATGACTGTGTGGTAATTGAAACAGAAGAAGGTATGTATTACCTTGTGTCTCTCCCTAAGTGTTCACAAAGCAAATGGTTAAAAAAAGAAGTGTGGTCAAGGAGGGGGGGGGCTTTGAAAATATGGGTGACATCCACTAAAAAGAAAAAACAGAGAGACCTGAGGAAAAACGACAGAGCAAAATCTAATGAATCTCTTTGCACATAAGTCTGTTTGGTGAGATGGGAAACGGGTTCAAGTATTCCCTCTTATTATGGCCAAATTGAACTTCTTAGAGAAGACACAAAAATTTGACAAACATACCCGCTTAATCGCTCCCAGGTACATTTGGTACGTGTGCTATGAACTATAACATAAGCTGATATGGCCCTGATTATGTTCCAGGATGAGTCTAATCTAGAATGAATTTACTTTTAAAATCTCATTTGATCACCCAAATGGATTTAGATAATTTATGTCATTTGATAATAAATGATTTTGACGTATAAAGAGTAAATGAATGGGAGAGACTGACCCCGATTACTGAGGAAAATAGGGTCATTGTGGGGGTACAAAATACATGTTTACCAATATGTATCCCCAGTAGGGGCAGCCTTCAGCAATTAACACAATGATAGTAATGAATGGACACAGTCTGGAAATTCGGTGGATTGGTCTTGGCTCACAGGAAGAATGTCTCTCGGTGTAGTGGCCAGACCCTGACAATCATGTTAGTTCCTTTTACTTGTGTTTCTTGTCTTGGAACTCAAGGGGCTATAAAAAAAATCTAAATGATAAAGTACTATTAAAGTGGTTAACGAAACATGATGCATAACCTTTCAAGAAACATGGTTGACCTCAAAAAAATGTATTCATTTTTGCACCTTAGAGAAACAGGGGCTGAAAGATCATCCTGGGGTTGACCTTTTGATAGTGATCAATAACATATTATCTGCCCACTTATACATAGAACATATTACTAGGGGTTTCATCCAAACAATCATAATTGAAATATAATGAGAGTCTACACAAAATTAAGAACATTGTAATTATCAGTATGTATTTTCCACACTCATCCCTTAAATTCGAGTTGTTTATTGCATAATCTATCTTTGATAATGTAGAAGTGGCTCATTGATTATCTTGACTCCCCTATAATTTGCTGCGGGGACTTGGGTTTATACCTTCCTAATCGATTAACTGGCCCTGTTGCATTATTACAAAATGCCTGTAATACTGAGGGCAGGTTGTACTTCTTGGGTTTATTGCGAGAAAGCTGGTATCCAGCATAGGGATCCTATTATAAATGAAAGTAAAATGGCCTATAAAAAGGTATTGAGGAGACTGAGTGCTGAGACATTTAAGCCCAAGGTTTACCGAAGGGTTTATACACGCATTGAAGAAAATTATAAGAACTAGGCTAATTTCCTATTGAATTATCGGCACCAGAAATAAATGAAGAAGTCATTAAAACAATTATTACAAAAAATGCTTACATATTTTGGAAATTGATCAATTGGAAAGTATAATCTGTTGAATATCAACAGAATGATTGGAGTACATTTATAACTAAACGTTTTGACCTGTTGGTCTGTAGCCAATTTGTGGAGCCAGATTCAAGTCTTTTTGGTTGTGGAAATTTCTGAGAGGACAATGAAAATGAAAAAATTGAAGGCCACTGGCCCGATGGACTAGCAAATTTAATATTTAAAAAAGAAACGTTATGGTGAGCTATGCAATTAAGGCGTGTATGTAACTGTAATTAGATAATTAACTCTGGCAACATTAACACCTCATGGCAGAAAGCATTCATAATTTCCATTTATAATAAGGTCTGCAAAATGACAACAGCACCTATCAGTAAAGTATTCCCTGCTCTGATCCTAGAACAGTTGCAAAACTGGGCCCAGGAAAACAACATCCTGAATCACTATCAGACGGGACTTAGAGAAAAACAGTTGACAGCCCATAATTTCCTAATTTTAAATACCCTGTGCAAAACTGCACAAATGAAGGAAAGACCTCCTATGTGTGTTGCCTTTATTAATTACTCTACAGCCTTCGATCAGGTAAGCCGAGATTCGCTTTGGAGGAAATTATATACATTCCAACTAGATGCTAGACTACTTAAATGTATCATAGTGCAACATGACCAACCCAAACTAGGGTGTACATCAGATATGTAAGAAAATATATAGCGTTTTACCAAAATGTAAAGGCATACTTTTTATTGCAAAGCGCAGTGGCATTTTATTGCCAGCAATAATGTGGTACATACATATATTTTTGTGTTGCCAGTATAACATGTGAATATGTTGTTGGTGGCATGCAAGGTACAGAATTCATAACACAGCAAAGCCCAAAACCCGTATAGAAAGACAGCAAAGTCCAATGTGAAACTGCAGAGAATGCACCATTTTTTCTGTGATGCCTTATAAATGAGACAAAAAAAGGGGGGTGTCTGGGAAACTCTCTACCAGCACGAACACAGCCCATTGACTTGTTCTTGGGTGGATGGCCCCTGGGAGAGTCTCAACCAAGTCTTTAGCTCACTGTTCTTTTCACAGAGAAGAAATTTCCCCGCATATCAGTCTTTGTCCTACCCAGGGGCAGTCCAGCACCGAAATGCTAGGCAATTCTCCTCTGAACAAGAGTACCACAGCAACCCCATACACGTGTTTCAGCCTTGTTGGGCATCATCAGTGAGGTGAAGCTGCGCCTCTCTAAGAACAGTGAGCAAGGGGTCCACGTCTGGATCACCCTGGTAACTTAGGGTTGGACCCTAAGTTAATTTATGCAAAAAAAGGGGGGTGTCTGGGAAACTCTCTACCAGCACGAACACAGCCCATTGACTTGTTCTTGGGTGGATGGCCCCTGGGAGAGTCTCAACCAAGTCTTTAGCTCACTGTTCTTTTCACAGAGAAGAAATTTCCCCGCATATCAGTCTTTGTCCTACCCAGGGGCAGTCCAGCACCGAAATGCTAGGCAATTCTCCTCTGAACAAGAGTACCACAGCAACCCCATACACGTGTTTCAGCCTTGTTGGGCATCATCAGTGAGGTGAAGCTGCGCCTCTCTAAGAACAGTGAGCAAGGGGTCCACGTCTGGATCACCCTGGTAACTTAGGGTTGGACCCTAAGTTAATTTATGCAAAAAAAGGGGGGTGTCTGGGAAACTCTCTACCAGCACGAACACAGCCCATTGACTTGTTCTTGGGTGGATGGCCCCTGGGAGAGTCTCAACCAAGTCTTTAGCTCACTGTTCTTTTCACAGAGAAGAAATTTCCCCGCATATCAGTCTTTGTCCTACCCAGGGGCAGTCCAGCACCGAAATGCTAGGCAATTCTCCTCTGAACAAGAGTACCACAGCAACCCCATACACGTGTTTCAGCCTTGTTGGGCATCATCAGTGAGGTGAAGCTGCGCCTCTCTAAGAACAGTGAGCAAGGGGTCCACGTCTGGATCACCCTGGTAACTTAGGGTTGGACCCTAAGTTAATTTATGCAAAAAAAGGGGGGTGTCTGGGAAACTCTCTACCAGCACGAACACAGCCCATTGACTTGTTCTTGGGTGGATGGCCCCTGGGAGAGTCTCAACCAAGTCTTTAGCTCACTGTTCTTTTCACAGAGAAGAAATTTCCCCGCATATCAGTCTTTGTCCTACCCAGGGGCAGTCCAGCACCGAAATGCTAGGCAATTCTCCTCTGAACAAGAGTACCACAGCAACCCCATACACGTGTTTCAGCCTTGTTGGGCATCATCAGTGAGGTGAAGCTGCGCCTCTCTAAGAACAGTGAGCAAGGGGTCCACGTCTGGATCACCCTGGTAACTTAGGGTTGGACCCTAAGTTAATTTATGCAAAAAAAGGGGGGTGTCTGGGAAACTCTCTACCAGCACGAACACAGCCCATTGACTTGTTCTTGGGTGGATGGCCCCTGGGAGAGTCTCAACCAAGTCTTTAGCTCACTGTTCTTTTCACAGAGAAGAAATTTCCCCGCATATCAGTCTTTGTCCTACCCAGGGGCAGTCCAGCACCGAAATGCTAGGCAATTCTCCTCTGAACAAGAGTACCACAGCAACCCCATACACGTGTTTCAGCCTTGTTGGGCATCATCAGTGAGGTGAAGCTGCGCCTCTCTAAGAACAGTGAGCAAGGGGTCCACGTCTGGATCACCCTGGTAACTTAGGGTTGGACCCTAAGTTAATTTATGCAAAAAAAGGGGGGTGTCTGGGAAACTCTCTACCAGCACGAACACAGCCCATTGACTTGTTCTTGGGTGGATGGCCCCTGGGAGAGTCTCAACCAAGTCTTTAGCTCACTGTTCTTTTCACAGAGAAGAAATTTCCCCGCATATCAGTCTTTGTCCTACCCAGGGGCAGTCCAGCACCGAAATGCTAGGCAATTCTCCTCTGAACAAGAGTACCACAGCAACCCCATACACGTGTTTCAGCCTTGTTGGGCATCATCAGTGAGGTGAAGCTGCGCCTCTCTAAGAACAGTGAGCAAGGGGTCCACGTCTGGATCACCCTGGTAACTTAGGGTTGGACCCTAAGTTAATTTATGCAAAAAAAGGGGGGTGTCTGGGAAACTCTCTACCAGCACGAACACAGCCCATTGACTTGTTCTTGGGTGGATGGCCCCTGGGAGAGTCTCAACCAAGTCTTTAGCTCACTGTTCTTTTCACAGAGAAGAAATTTCCCCGCATATCAGTCTTTGTCCTACCCAGGGGCAGTCCAGCACCGAAATGCTAGGCAATTCTCCTCTGAACAAGAGTACCACAGCAACCCCATACACGTGTTTCAGCCTTGTTGGGCATCATCAGTGAGGTGAAGCTGCGCCTCTCTAAGAACAGTGAGCAAGGGGTCCACGTCTGGATCACCCTGGTAACTTAGGGTTGGACCCTAAGTTAATTTATGCAAAAAAAGGGGGGTGTCTGGGAAACTCTCTACCAGCACGAACACAGCCCATTGACTTGTTCTTGGGTGGATGGCCCCTGGGAGAGTCTCAACCAAGTCTTTAGCTCACTGTTCTTTTCACAGAGAAGAAATTTCCCCGCATATCAGTCTTTGTCCTACCCAGGGGCAGTCCAGCACCGAAATGCTAGGCAATTCTCCTCTGAACAAGAGTACCACAGCAACCCCATACACGTGTTTCAGCCTTGTTGGGCATCATCAGTGAGGTGAAGCTGCGCCTCTCTAAGAACAGTGAGCAAGGGGTCCACGTCTGGATCACCCTGGTAACTTAGGGTTGGACCCTAAGTTAATTTATGCAAAAAAAGGGGGGTGTCTGGGAAACTCTCTACCAGCACGAACACAGCCCATTGACTTGTTCTTGGGTGGATGGCCCCTGGGAGAGTCTCAACCAAGTCTTTAGCTCACTGTTCTTTTCACAGAGAAGAAATTTCCCCGCATATCAGTCTTTGTCCTACCCAGGGGCAGTCCAGCACCGAAATGCTAGGCAATTCTCCTCTGAACAAGAGTACCACAGCAACCCCATACACGTGTTTCAGCCTTGTTGGGCATCATCAGTGAGGTGAAGCTGCGCCTCTCTAAGAACAGTGAGCAAGGGGTCCACGTCTGGATCACCCTGGTAACTTAGGGTTGGACCCTAAGTTAATTTATGCAAAAAAAGGGGGGTGTCTGGGAAACTCTCTACCAGCACGAACACAGCCCATTGACTTGTTCTTGGGTGGATGGCCCCTGGGAGAGTCTCAACCAAGTCTTTAGCTCACTGTTCTTTTCACAGAGAAGAAATTTCCCCGCATATCAGTCTTTGTCCTACCCAGGGGCAGTCCAGCACCGAAATGCTAGGCAATTCTCCTCTGAACAAGAGTACCACAGCAACCCCATACACGTGTTTCAGCCTTGTTGGGCATCATCAGTGAGGTGAAGCTGCGCCTCTCTAAGAACAGTGAGCAAGGGGTCCACGTCTGGATCACCCTGGTAACTTAGGGTTGGACCCTAAGTTAATTTATGCAAAAAAAGGGGGGTGTCTGGGAAACTCTCTACCAGCACGAACACAGCCCATTGACTTGTTCTTGGGTGGATGGCCCCTGGGAGAGTCTCAACCAAGTCTTTAGCTCACTGTTCTTTTCACAGAGAAGAAATTTCCCCGCATATCAGTCTTTGTCCTACCCAGGGGCAGTCCAGCACCGAAATGCTAGGCAATTCTCCTCTGAACAAGAGTACCACAGCAACCCCATACACGTGTTTCAGCCTTGTTGGGCATCATCAGTGAGGTGAAGCTGCGCCTCTCTAAGAACAGTGAGCAAGGGGTCCACGTCTGGATCACCCTGGTAACTTAGGGTTGGACCCTAAGTTAATTTATGCAAAAAAAGGGGGGTGTCTGGGAAACTCTCTACCAGCACGAACACAGCCCATTGACTTGTTCTTGGGTGGATGGCCCCTGGGAGAGTCTCAACCAAGTCTTTAGCTCACTGTTCTTTTCACAGAGAAGAAATTTCCCCGCATATCAGTCTTTGTCCTACCCAGGGGCAGTCCAGCACCGAAATGCTAGGCAATTCTCCTCTGAACAAGAGTACCACAGCAACCCCATACACGTGTTTCAGCCTTGTTGGGCATCATCAGTGAGGTGAAGCTGCGCCTCTCTAAGAACAGTGAGCAAGGGGTCCACGTCTGGATCACCCTGGTAACTTAGGGTTGGACCCTAAGTTAATTTATGCAAAAAAAGGGGGGTGTCTGGGAAACTCTCTACCAGCACGAACACAGCCCATTGACTTGTTCTTGGGTGGATGGCCCCTGGGAGAGTCTCAACCAAGTCTTTAGCTCACTGTTCTTTTCACAGAGAAGAAATTTCCCCGCATATCAGTCTTTGTCCTACCCAGGGGCAGTCCAGCACCGAAATGCTAGGCAATTCTCCTCTGAACAAGAGTACCACAGCAACCCCATACACGTGTTTCAGCCTTGTTGGGCATCATCAGTGAGGTGAAGCTGCGCCTCTCTAAGAACAGTGAGCAAGGGGTCCACGTCTGGATCACCCTGGTAACTTAGGGTTGGACCCTAAGTTAATTTATGCAAAAAAAGGGGGGTGTCTGGGAAACTCTCTACCAGCACGAACACAGCCCATTGACTTGTTCTTGGGTGGATGGCCCCTGGGAGAGTCTCAACCAAGTCTTTAGCTCACTGTTCTTTTCACAGAGAAGAAATTTCCCCGCATATCAGTCTTTGTCCTACCCAGGGGCAGTCCAGCACCGAAATGCTAGGCAATTCTCCTCTGAACAAGAGTACCACAGCAACCCCATACACGTGTTTCAGCCTTGTTGGGCATCATCAGTGAGGTGAAGCTGCGCCTCTCTAAGAACAGTGAGCAAGGGGTCCACGTCTGGATCACCCTGGTAACTTAGGGTTGGACCCTAAGTTAATTTATGCAAAAAAAGGGGGGTGTCTGGGAAACTCTCTACCAGCACGAACACAGCCCATTGACTTGTTCTTGGGTGGATGGCCCCTGGGAGAGTCTCAACCAAGTCTTTAGCTCACTGTTCTTTTCACAGAGAAGAAATTTCCCCGCATATCAGTCTTTGTCCTACCCAGGGGCAGTCCAGCACCGAAATGCTAGGCAATTCTCCTCTGAACAAGAGTACCACAGCAACCCCATACACGTGTTTCAGCCTTGTTGGGCATCATCAGTGAGGTGAAGCTGCGCCTCTCTAAGAACAGTGAGCAAGGGGTCCACGTCTGGATCACCCTGGTAACTTAGGGTTGGACCCTAAGTTAATTTATGCAAAAAAAGGCACAAAATACATGTAAACAGACCCTAGTACTTGAGATCTGTGTTTTTATTGTAGTAGAACACAGCCTTAAAAGTATGTAAATGTATTTATTTACACACAATGAACAGTTTCCTTTTCTTAACATACAAACATATAAGTACACAAGTCCATGTTTACATTATATTGTGTCATCATATAATGTGGCTGTTTCATCGACATAAGCAATGTGAGGATTAGTGCATAATGACTGAGAGTGCAATGTTCCTAGACATGCACCTATCGAGTCGACACTCAAAGTTGTGTTTCCAGCTATGAACAAAAACAGATGTTGATGCAGTAAAGTCCTATAGCTTTCCTCAGCTTTCCTCAGGACTGGTTAGACAGAACTTTGTAGATTAATCTTCCTCATGTCGTTCATGGGGCCAGAGAAGATGTGGGACCATGAAAGTGTGTTTTAAAAACGTCTACATAGGGGATGGTTGATTGAAAACATGTAGTTGTGTCTTAACATACCTGTTTCAATATATTTTAAAGAATGGAGTCATACCAGAAGGTTTACAAATAAAGAATATACCAAGAGTATTTTTAGATAACCCCAAATTCCAGGCAAAATTCAGCGGCGTGGGAAACAAATGTTCAAGAGATTGGATAATACTGATAATAGAAACAGCAGAAGAGGAAGCGAAAAAACAAACTGATGAGTTAAAAACCCTTGAAGATAAGATAAATGAAGAGTCAGTTATACCTGACATCAAGGTCCAACTGGAGAAGATAGAAGAAGAAATAAAGAAATTTAAAGAATTCACTCTGGACAAAAAGATTTGGAAATTAAAAAAGGACATTCAGAATTATCAAAAAGAGAAAACATATCCATATCTTGTCCCAGGGTTCTACCAACAGCAAAACTTAGCCAACAACACCAGAGGGGGCAACCAACAAAGCCTGTGAAGACAGAAGTCCAAGGGCTCACAGAGCGCTGGCTAGAGAATTTCTCGCCGGTGCTCCCCCACACACAAGATTTACAGAAGTGTTTGTGCTGATACTTAACCTGCATTTGCGAAAATAGCAAGGCCACGCTCGGAATTTCAAAGAAACTCTAATCTCGGTGAGATATATTTGTGCCAAGTGAGGATTATTTTTGAATGGTGCATGTTTGATTACCAGTTATAGTGTAGAAAGGCAGGGAAGTCACTGCATGTATTTTTCGCCATGTTCGGAATGGGGGAAAATTAACCCATGCTTTAAAAGGCTTGTTTGTTCTGTTTCTCTTTCTTTTTTGTATTTCAGATGATGATGCAACATATCCATGGTAAGATTTGTTAATATGTAAATAAGGTTCCAAATAATAAGTAGCCATGAAAACAAATGGATTTAGTGTCATTTTTGCATCTGTGAATTCATGTATATAAATATACAGGGGATTCATTTTGTTCAGTAGTGTACTTGTCAATTTACCACTGCAGATAAAACAACAACCCACAAGAAGATAATAATATTCATTGATAAAGCAGGCTTGTGTGTGTGTGTCTTCATTGTATGATGATGGGAGGTAATCTAAGATAATGTATTGATTACTGGACGTCCATGAGCCAGTAATACTGTATGACATAGATCACTGGATGTAAATAAGCCAGTGATACCGGCCACAACCTATAGGTGACGCTCTAAATAAAATTGTTGGATTTATATCAAGTGCATAGGTCCAAGGCTCTCTATAGACCTTTGGGGGTTACTCCAATAGAAAGGAAGGTTTTGTTTTATGATGGGGTTATAATATAAGGAAGAAAACCATGCTCATCACTAAATACCGCAAAAAAATACATAGTAAAATCTCCAAAGATAGGCAATGAGCATATTGCCTGGTTGTCATACATGGATGACATCATTTGCATTGACCATACAAAGTGGGGATATAAATCTGCGCTAAATTCTTTGGTTGAGTTTGGGACCAACAAAAGAATGCATTGATTTATCTGGTTCTGTGATACCACTCTGATTGAACTTGTGCAAGATTAGTGCCATTTAGGGCTCTCCTTTAACAAGAGTGCACCCGAGAAACACTTAGTATTAAACTGGCTTAGGAGGAGGGAGATCTTTGCCATGAGGTTCATGATACTACTTAGGAGATTTTGTGATTCTTCTCTTAGACCTGGTATAACATTATATAAGCAAATGTTTACTGTAGTGTTACATGGACTAGAGACCACAGTGACTGACATAAGTGAGTGGCTTGATATGCTGGAGGAAAGTTCTGGAGGAAATGCCTTTGCCTAACCAATTTCATCCCTTTGAGCCTCATTAGGCGTGAATTGGGCTGACCTCCCTGCACATGGTCGCAAAAATGCAAAATGAAGCTTTCTTTTTAAGAATGATGTTAGTACAAACTAATACTGTGGCTGAAACAAGTGGAGCTAAATAAGGCAATCAATTGTCTAAAAGTAAAACATAGGTTACAGACTGTCAAATATTTTAACGAAATTGAGTTTGTCTGGAACCACCAGGACCCTGTCCCAATATAATTGACACTAATGAAAAAAAGCCCTACTGTGAGATTAAATCAAAATGTGATAGTGATATCGAAGCTAGATCATGATAAAGAATGTTATACCCACCTGTCAGCATTTATGTGCACACACCGATATGCAAACTTACTTCCAGATAGAGATGTGCATCGTAAACTAAACAAGTTTAGATTAAACAAGTTGGAAACTTGAAAAATGTTGGGGGCCCTTATACAATTAGAAAGGAGTCGCTGTTTATGGTGACTGCACGGATCTCTTGGTACTATTGAAACTATTAAACATCTCTATATGATTTGCTCCTTATCCATGTGTGGATACAAAACTAACATTTGGCATGTTGGTAAAAACTTTGTTAAAGGGACGTCATGGTTCCAAGTAAAACCGAAAAACCCTTGAAATTCGCCAGTTATGGTAAGCTAAGCAACCATAACTCGCGCCACCACCGTGCACTGCTAAGACTAACACCCAGGACATCAAAGATGAAATCACACATGTCTGGCTCACTATCAGAAACTAAGAATTTTATTTTATTTGTAGACATATCCTTCTAGTAGGTTCTTACAGTAATTCCCTTAGAGTACAGTCACATCATATGAAACATATACATATGGGAAAACACAAGCTTGAAAGACAGCAATCCTTTTTGTGCATAAAGATAATCACTATACTTATGAGCACTTTCTGATAGTTCTGTTTTTTTTTATGGCTGTACTTTCCCTGTATATGGTCATATTTGTATACATTGTACTCACACTACTTTCCTTAGCGTCCAATCACATCAAGTGATACATATTCATAGGGTAAATAGCAGCTTTGAAACAGAGCAATAATTTATTTGCATGAAACTAATCAGTTAAGTTATGAATTGTTTCTGCTACTACTTGTGCTTTTTTGCTAACTTCACTTTCCCTGTATATACCCATATTGGTATGTGTTCTTGTGTCTTTGTGTTTTGTCTATAGTAATGCAATTATGTAATACATGGGTTTTATTAGCTACTTATTACATATTTCACAGTACACAAAAATCTATTAAGAAAACAATTATCATTTCATTATTCAACATATTAACATTACGAATATCATACCTTCATCTTGTACGCTGCACACAATGTTATGTTTCTGTATGAGTAGCTTAGTATACTAGATAGAACCCCATAATAGGATGCTATTTATATCAATGCATCGTTCAATGCACTTATTAGGGTATATTTCTTGCAATGATTCTTGACACTTTTTTCGCAACATAATAAGAATCCCTTCTACACATATTTCATGAGAAGTACATGCACATGTGATGTCATCAGTGATGTCATCAATGACATTTGTGATGTCATCTTTGATGTCCTGGGTGTTAGTCTTAGCAGTGCACGGTGGTGGCGCGAGTTATGGTTGCTTAGCTTACCATAACTGGCGAATTTCAAGGGTTTTTCGGTTTTACTTGGAACCATAACGTCCCTTTAACAAAGTTTTTTCACTGAATTTCATAGGTTTTTAGTAGCACAACTTAACCATAACGTCCCTTTAACAAAGTTTTTTTCACTGAATTTCATAGGTTTTTAGTAGCGCAACCTAACCATAACGTCCCTTTAACAAAGTTTTTTCACTGAATTTCATAGTTTTTTAGTAGCACAACTTAACAATAATGACGTTGACTTTATATACATGTCATATGGAACTGACTAGATCTCTTCTTATGAACTTGATGTCTGCGAACTTATTCAATGTTCGCGGACATGTTCGGAGAACAGTACCACTACCTAAAAACTGTGGGGGCGGGGGGGTGGTGGGGTATGCTTGATTGTTATATCATAATATAGGAACATTTAACAAATTCAAAAAGCAGCACACAAACACATTATATATAGTAATACATAAGAAATGTAACCCATATATGTAACACACTAACCATTCATTTAAATACAATATGTTCTGAAATGGAATATACCACAAGAAGATAAATTGGCTTCCAACATAATTACCTCACAGACACAACAGAACTGAGAACAAGACCAGACCCACTGAATACATAGGACTTATCTTACCAGAAATAGTAAGTGTACTTCATTTTACTCATATATTTATAAACTTTCTGTATTAGATTAAAAAATATATTATCTTTTTCTTTTTTTCTCACAGAAATGTCTAGTTCCCACATGAAGAAATGTCACAAGATAGTGAAACTAATGGTAAACACTTTATAATATAAACCATTTATTTATTATTTTTTTAATATACATTTAACATATATATTATTTTTTTGTACAGAGCATACCAGAATAGAAAAAACTTCAGAAAACCCTGTTATGGATAACAGTCTTCACAATATAGAAGAAAAAATGGATGTTTTGTTGGCTAATTTTAATAATTTAAAAACTTTTGTAGAAAATCATTTCAAACCAAAAACCTCGTACCATTGCCCCACATGAACTTGTCCCTCCTCACCATATCCCAGTCAATTATCCCCAAACCCTCTCCATAATCCAAAAAATGTTTTGATGAGATTTCCATCCCTTCGTCACCTAATACCAATCATGTTGAAACCCCAAATTCTCCTCTTTTTGTTTCTGTTTCTGCCTCACCTTCTCTGTCATAAATTATTAATATATGTTAAATAAAGTTTAATTTTTATATTGTATTGTGAATAGTTTCCGTTTTATTTTTAAAAACAATAAAAGTGTCCGCGGACAGTGCGAGTGTTCTGAAATGTTCGTACATAAACGAAAATGGAGGTGTCCTGAAGAACACCACACCTGTTCGTACTGTTCGCTAGCAAGTTGAAACTGTTCTAAGAACACACATGGTGTCCTGAAATGTTCGTAAAGAAACAAAAATTAAAGTGTTCTAAAGAACACTATATCCGTCCGTAATGTTCACTATCAACTTAAAACTGTCCTAAGAACACAATTGGTGTCCTGAAATGTTCGTAAATAAACGAAAATGATGTGTCCTGAACAACAGTACAACTGTTCGTAGTGTTCGCTAGCAACATGAAACTGTACTAAGAACACACGCGGTGTCCTGAATTGTTTGTAAACAAACAAAAATTAAAGTGTCCTAAAGAACACTATACCTGTCCGGTACTGTTCGCTAGCAAGTTCAAACTGTTCTAAGAACGCTATTGGTGTCCTGAAATGTTCGTACGTAAACAAAAATGGAGGTGTCCTGAAGAACACTATACCTGTTCGTAGTGTTCGCTACCCAATTGAAACTGTTCTAAGAACACAATTGGTGTCCTGAAATGTTCGTACATAAACTAAATTTCACGTGTCCTGAAGAACACTATATCTGTCCTTACTGTTCGCTACCAAGTTTGAACTGTTCTAAGATCACACGCGGTGTCCTGAAATGTTCGTTTCACGTGTGACGCACTTTTAATTACTTCAGAACCCGAACAGTGTCCGTAGGACATCAATGCGCATGCGCTAACCAATCTCCGTGCACTTGGTGTCCTGTGGACAGGCGCTTCCTTCGCGGACTAGTTCGCAAACGGATCATATGACCGCGCCCACGCTCATCGTGTGTCCTGAAATGCGGACACTGTTCGTGTCCCCGAACAATTTAAAAGTACATTTTCAGTTAATCCATAATATTTTTCAATAAAATCTCACCATGGCACGAGTCCCACATAGCAATCTTGAGTTTCTATATACCTTTTGAAACTTTCCGATCCTTTTTTTGTGTTCGATCTGTCCGCGGACAGTGCGCATGTCCGCGGACCGCGCCAAGCACCCCTATAAAAGACCACGCCCAAGAGCTTTTTCCCATTGTGTTTCTGGCTATTCTTCAGAACACAGTGATTTTTGCTGCCACCTGCAGACTACACCATCATCGAGATGGCATCCTTGGCTGCTGAACTGCCACTTGGTGCTGCACCTGCTTCAGCACCACCGCCACCCCCTCCACCACCACCACCTCCCCAAGGGCCTGAAGAGGGGAACAGGAGTGAGGATGCGGAGGAGGAAGAAGAGGATGATGAGAATGAGGTAGAGGAAATCCCTACTACCCACACTAGGCATGAGTCTTGGGTGTGGCGGTTATTTACCATTCATGGGAATGGTACTAAGGCTCGTGCGAACCATGTTACCTGCAATGAGTGCAAAAGGATACTCAGTCACGGGAAGCACGGTAAGTACAGCTTTGGGACCACTACTATGAAGCGACACCTGAGGTCATTTCACTCTGGGGCTATTCGCAGGGTTGTACCTTGCGAAGAACGTAGCAGGTTGATTTCCTCTACTTCATCCTCTGTTTCTGATCCTGTCACCACAAGGACCACCTCTGGGGACAGCGTCTTTCTCAAGCTGCCTCACAGGCCATACAGAATGCTGATGACCCTTACCTTTCGAGGGTCACAGTTGTATGTATGTACTGTGACACAGTACTCTGCAGGGGGGAGCAACTTCGGAGTGCTTTTGAGACTATCGTCTCAGAGCACAAGGAGACCTGCTCACTACCCAAATAAAACCCACTCTACATCTTCCTCTCTCAGCTCGCCCTTTCTTATCCCTGTGGTTGGTGTCCCCCCCTTTAACCTCCTTTACCCTCCTCTCCTAGTGTCGTGTCTTAAAAACCAAAAAAAATACAAAATTACAAAAATCAAAAAAAAATAAGGCTCTTTTCAGAGACACCTTTCCCAGTTAAAAAATAGAAGTGAAAATAAATGAAGCAGGGCTCTTTGTATTTTTTAGAAGTCTACGGACAGTTCACGAACATTAAAAAAATTGGGTTGCTACTCCATC
This sequence comes from Ambystoma mexicanum, assembly GCF_040938575.1. Classification (NCBI taxonomy): domain Eukaryota; kingdom Metazoa; phylum Chordata; class Amphibia; order Caudata; family Ambystomatidae; genus Ambystoma; species Ambystoma mexicanum. The sequence goes on from NC_090924.1 coordinate 1,049,215,312, forward strand.
ACAAACATTGTAATTTTCTCTGGAAAGAAGTGGTGGCTCTGAAAAGAGCCTTTGGGTGGTGTTTGTAAGTCAAAAATTGTAAATGCTTAACATCTACTTCAAAATGGTTGTTGTAATTCCAAAAAAGGTTGCAATGCATTTTGTACATTTCTCAGAAAAATCTGATTGCCAGCATAAGTAAGATGGACTCCATCTCTGCGAAAAATGTATGTACTACAAAACATAATATTTTGATTGTGAAAAGAAGACATGCCAAAATCTCTTAGAAAGCAACAAACAGCCTTATTAACATTGCGCCTTGCTTTTTCCATTTGTGGACCAAATGAAGAAGAACAAAGCCACATTTGTCTCTGCGCAATCCGTGAAAATATCACTTGAGAATTAGGAAACATGTCCGTAACCTTCCTAAATCCTTCTTTCATAGCAAATTGCAAACAAATTCCAGTCACATGCCCTAAACTGTTCCCGCCACAATGAATTACAATTATGTCTGGATGTTGCTCTGTCTCCAAAGTAGCACAGAGAGGTAGCAAGTCCAACCACTTCATTCCACATACTCCATGCCAGTGTACTTCCACATGTGGGAATCCAAGATCTACAGTTACTCCACAGCTTTCTGCATGCACCTTCAACCAATGTATCCACGAATCTCCTATAATCCAAACAATCTGTTTTCTGAAACACACAGCCATCGCTATCTTTTGTTCTCTCAGCAAAAAGAGTATCTGAGAAAATCTCTCCTGGCACAACACACCCACCAAACTTTCCTGACCAATCACTTTCAGTGCTTATTCTCATTTGCATGACTTCTGAACCCAAAAATCCCCGGATGTAACTCCCGATGTCCGCGAACTACCGCCATGTCCACGGACATATCGTAACATGAACAGCCCTTCTACCATTTCCACTACACTCTCTCTGCCATTCCCTCATTGGATGTACCTCAAACATCACATAACCATGCACCAATCACATTCAAGACCTCTACATCTAACTGCATCATCATAGATCAGCACTGCAAATGTACTCTGAATCTCTCTGAGTACAAGTGTCATATCATTGGCAAGCAGCATCTACCAGAAATACTGTACAAGTCTTCAAGATTTCTACTTGCAGCTCCATGCATATCCATATGCATGAACACAAACTTCAGGTTTGCATATTTTCTGTATAGTAGATGAACACATTTTCAAACAGACTTTTACCTTGTAAAATCTGTAAAGTGAATTTACTGTACTTTTTTCAATTTCCTAAAATCAACTATCACTTATAAACCTTTATACTTTTTACTTTCTTTATACACACACACTCAAATCATGTTAAACTAACATTTTTTAAATGAAATATATAGACTACATATATTCAAACAAAATTGCATGCAAACACAATCTATGTTTAAACCTTTATAAAAATGCTTATACAATTTCATATTTTTTGTTTTTATTTATTTATTTAGTTAATTACTTTAAATTAGACATGACATTGAGGCGCTATTACCTAGAACAGCTTACTTACAGAAATAGTGGTATTCACTATTATATTATAAATTTCACAAGACATAGTAAAGATATTTTTTTTTTGCTACAGTTAGTCATTCAATACAATTTGTTCATTAAGAACATATCATATGTACTGAATTGATGCAATGTATCTTATGTACATAAATTAGTTTAATGGTTTTACAGAAGGCACTGAGGATTTCAATTAAAAAAATCAATATCTAAATTAAAAACAGTGCTATATACAAACAAAGTTACTAATTTGAAGCTTTTACAATTGCAGTGAAGACCCGTTTCCTGAAAAGAAGCAGCCGAATTCGAAGAAGAAAGAAAAACTAAGAAGTGACCTGTTAATTAAAAAAAAAAGTAAGTAAAATATCACCATAATATTTGTATTATTAATCAAATATACTATAACATTAATACTAGCTATTTCGGTTTCTAAAAATAGAGATTTTGTACCATTTTGTCCAAAAATTTCCATGTCTTAAACAGCGATTTACAGCCAGAATGGCCCACAAATTTCTATTTTTGGACACACAAATTACCCAACTGAACCACTACAATGTTCATATTATAGAACAAACAACTGTTTTAATTGTATACATTAGATTTACTATTTGTACTTTTCCACACCACTAGCTTACTTTTTTTTTGTGATCTGAACCCCAGTTTAGTAACACATAAATTCAAGAATACCTATCCCTACTAGTTTTAGTTCCCAATGCACAATCACACACCATTACATACATCTTTATCATCTTACTCAAACACTCATGCACACAGCACACATACATTCCAGAACACCCCAACCCATATCTTCTTTATTTTTTTCAACAGACCCTAAAGAATGCCTACCAAAAGTCAAGTCCGTAGAAAGCAACGCAAAAGTAGAGCAAATGAAAATAAAGGTGTCCAACATAAGCATCCATCTCTAGCAGAATTTGTAAAAAAAGTTGAAACAAAACAGCTAATACAATCATTTAGTGAAACACAAGAAGTTTCAAGTACAAGAACTTTGTTTCCTCTATTAAAATGTAAAACAAACCAACAATTAACAGAAAATCAGCTATCAGTACAGATAAAACTACTTCTTCAAATTTTAATATAGTGCAAAGTAAGCATACCAAGAAAAGTATTTTAGCCAAAATATACCGTCACAAAGTCCTTCAAAATCTTATAAAAACAGGAGAGAAATCAGGTTCAAAGCTTAAAACCTATCGTAGGAAATTAACCTTAGAAGCATTGATGGACAGTGCAATTCTTCTCAAAAGAAATGTATTTGTTTTACTGTTAAACAAAATGAAACCACTAACAAAACTAATAACTAAATTACAAAAAAGATGTCTCAATAAGCGAAATATCAACAGAAAGAACTTCTTAAGTATCAGCGGAGGTGAATGGAATCACACTACAAGCACAGAACCATATTTTAATGAAGAAGCATACAAACAAAAGCAAACTAATACAATTGCCATACAAAGCAGTGGTCGAGGTTATGAAAAAGTGAATAATACCATAATGGAACAAGAAGTACTTCTTACAAAAATATGCCCTGAAAACTGAGAAATACCCCTGCATTCAAGTGAATCAGAACGTCTAGTGTACAAATGGCCATGCACGTCACCCACTTGGTTTGTTACATTAAGTTGTGCAGAATATGCATGGGAAGATTTACATGATTTCCTACGCATATCAAATAAAAACAAAACAAACATAGATATTCTAACACCGGAGAACTTTGTTCTTTGGATCCTGTTAATGTTTCAAGATATTTTCACCATCGCTTCATTGCTATGCTACATTTTATTTATAATAAAACTGTTCCTCCCCTTGGAGAAGTGCAACACTTCTTTTGGAGAAAAGAATACCAAGCCAGAGGAGCACCACATATCCACATGCTTTTATGGATTAAAGATGCTCCTAAATTTGGTCACTGTTTTACAGTTTATTGAAAAATATGTCACTTGTGAAATTCCATCAGAAGCCACAAATAGTGACCTTCGTGCGCAAATTTTACAATTTCAAAGACACAAATGTGGAAAATATTGTCGTCGCAAATACAAAAACAAAGGCAAATACTACACCAAATGCCGATTTGGTTTCCCTAGACCAGTTACAAATACAGGTCAAGTAAACAACCTCATGTCTTCAGTTAGACATGGGGCCTCATTACAACTCAGGCGGTAAGGGTTTTACGGCGCCGTAAACAGCGCCGACCCTTACCGCCTGAGTACGAGGTGCCTTAGCGCCATGGCGGATTTAACACCTGCTTTTAGCAGGTGTTAAAATCCATGGCGCTAAGGGACCATGGAGTTAATTACGCCACCGTAATTTACGGTGGCGTAATTAACGCCTTCCCCACTCCCATTATGCCCTATGGGGCAAAAATGGGAATGGGGAAGGGTAAATGGGGATTGGGGACTTACCGCCCCGCCAAGGTCGGAATGGGGCGGTAAGTCCGCCAACCACCATGGCGTAAATAGTTTACGCCATGGTGGTAAAGTCACGGCCCAGGCGGTAACTTACCGCCTGGGTCGTAATGAGGCCCAAAGTGTTAAAGGTAAGTCACCTAAAAATACATATTACATAAAAAGAAAAGAAGAAGAAAAATATATCAATGATTATAATGCAATCATTACCCACTTATGGAATGCAAACATAGATGTGCAGTACATTGCAGACAATTCTAATGCAGTTGCACAATATGTCACATCATACTTAACTAAAGCAGAAAAGACAGAGCTCCAAGACCTCTGGAATGACCTGTCATCAGATAAAACAGTATCTCAGAAATTATACAGCTTGGGCATAAAAATGCTCACCCATAGAGAATGTGGATCTTATGAAGCAGCTGATCGTTTAACTGGTACTTCATTGTATGGTAAATCTGAAAATATAGTATGGCTACGTCTTGGTCCAGCTAAATCTAGAAAAAGAGTTCTAAAATCATATGAAGATATAGAAACAATAGCCAAACATGATCCCAACAGCCAAGACATTTTAAAAAACAATTTATTGGACACATACTACCCAAACAGAAGTAATACTTTGGAAAACATGTGTCTATACCAAATAGCCCAAAACTACACATACAAAAATAATATGAAACCTGATGAAAAAAAAGGTAAATATAGAGTGACAGACTGTGAAGGGAGCTTAGTTAAACTCACTAAACCAAATTTAATTAATCATATCAAATTGTCATTGAAGACGCCTCAACATAAAGAAGTATATTACATGTCCCTGCTACAACTCTTCAAACCATGGAGAAAAGAAGAACAATTACTAGATAACTATGACTCATATGAGGATGCTTTCAAAGCAAATGAAAGCACTATAACTGATGTAAACTTTACACAGTACAAAACAATGTTGCACAATGAACAGCAACATGAAGAAGAACTCCAAGCCCATCTAGATAAGGATACTCCTGACAGTAGTCAACCTTCTGTAACAGGAAGGAAAGAACCACTGGGAGAACCACTAATAACAAATGAGGCAGAATTAGCTATGATAGAAGTAGAAAACACCATGTGTCAGTATGAAGATAAGGAAGACTTAACTATACTACAATCAAAACTAAACAATGAGCAAAGTAGCATTTTTCAAGAAGTAACAAAACAAATTGCACATGGTGTAAAACATGAAAATAAAGAATGTTCCTGCCATAATTATAAACCTATACTACTGTATGTCAGTGGTGAAGCTGGTTCTGGCAAAACATTCCTAATCAAAATCATTAGTAAGTTCCTTCAACAATTGACAAACAACAAACTGTCAGCTGTTGTCACTTCCCCCACAGGTTTAGGTGCCTACAACATAGGTGGTGTTACGTTACACCGATTACTACTATTACCAGTAGAACACCAGAACAAATTAGACTATTACAAACTTTCTGCAGAAGCTGCAATGGAATTACGCAGAGTATTGAAACAAATGAAAATGCTACTAATAGATGAAGTGAGCATGATCTCCAACCTGATGTTAGGTTTGATTCACCTCAGATTACAAGAAGTACTCAAAACAGACTATGAAGAGCTCTTTGCAGGAAAACACATTATTGTTTTTGGAGATCTGCTTCAATTAACACCAGTAAAAGGTGAACCTATTTTTAAAACATTAGGGCACAAACTCTGCCGTAAAACTGTTGGCAGCATTGTTAATGTGAACCTTTGGCAACATTTCCAATACAGAGAATTAACAGAAAACATGCGCCAATCTGCAGATCTAACTTATGCCAACATTTTAAAAGTTTGAGAGTTGGTATACTTTCTAAAGAAGCAGAAGCAACATTGAAAACCCGGCACATTAATGCACTTTATGGCGATAATGCATGTGCTACAGATGTTATGGAACAATTAGCCCACAAAAATGTCAATTGTATGGCCTTAATGCCAACTCTTGCAAGCTGTCTCAAATTCAATGAAATAATGTTAAGTAAAGATATGCAACCAATAATGGAAATTAGCACCACAGACAAACTAGATGTACATGGTATGACACTACCCATGTGTGACCAAGCCACAACAAGACTGAATAATTTAGAAAAATCAATCTCAAACAGCATGCTTAGAAAAGATGTTAAAATTATCCTTAAATTGCAGAGTAATGCTTAAACGTAACCTTGACGTGGACAAAGGACTAGTTAATGGAGCACTGGGTACAGTTGTTGGCTTTCAAACATACCCACGTGACAACAAAATTCAGTTTGTCAATATACTCTTTGACAAACTTTCAGAAGTAAAACGGATAGGACACTCAACAGCTAGATTCCTTCTCTTCAAAGATATGTATGTACGCAGAGAACAATTTTCTCTAACTCTTGCATACGCAGTCACGATTCATAAATCACAAGGTCTTACCCTAGACAAAGCAATGATAGATATTGGTAACACAGTCTTTAAAGAAGGCATGAGCTACGTAGCACTATCACGCTTACGTACACTTGACGGTCTATTTCTAATCAACTTTGATGCAAGTAAAGTAAACGCTGATATTCCTTGCATTTTAGAATATAATAGACTTCGCTCACTCTACACTCCCCATCTAAACGCATATTCTGTTCCACAAAAACTAAAACGTTGTAAAAGAAAACTAAATCAAACAGAAATGCAACAGGACGTCACTGCAAATCCTCCAAAGAGAGTAAAAGAAACTAATAATTCATCAAGTACCACAAACAAAAAAGAATCAATTAGAGAAAGTAAACCAGGTACTTCTTTAAAGAAGGAAGACAAACTCCAAAAAAAGCAGTTAGATACAGAACTACCTGGACCATTTAAATTCTCAAATATAGTTGGTGTAAGTTGCTATGCAAATGTAGCAATGCATATTCTATTTCAATTACCACCAATTGTTGACAACATTTACTTACACAGTACAGACCCATTGTGTTTGCAAATGTTAGTACTTCACAGAAATGCAGCAAACAATCCTGACAACACATTTAGGGGGTAATTCATAGAATTAAGCGCACAAGTGGCGCACGCGGCTGGCGCACAGTGTGCGTGTGCGAATCCCTGCACCAGCCGCGTGCGCCAAAACCCATTTCCGTGCACAGCGTATTCATGGATTCCAGCCACCAAAACCAGCCGTGGCGCACAGTGGCGCAGCGACCTTGCAGCAGCGCCAGTTACGCCCCCAAGAACGCCTTCCGCGCAGGGAAAAGCCATCAAAATCCCCAATCCAGCGCAAAGGGCTGCGCTAACCCTGTACCAGCACGGCAAGCGGGCTACGTGTATTTCAGGGGTTCATGTGAAGTTTCTCACGCGATCAGGCCTGGGGGAGCGGACTACATGTATTCCAGGGGTTCGCGTGAACTTTGTCACGCGATCGGGCCTGGGGGAGCGTGCTACGTGTATTTCAGGGGTTCGCGTGAACTTTCTCACGCGATCGGGCCTGGGGGAGCGGGCTACGTGTATTTCAGGGGTTCGCGTGAAGTTTCTCACGCGATCGGGCCTGGGGGAGCGGGCTACGTGTATTTCAGGGGTTCGCGTGAATTTTCTCACACGATCGGGCCTGTGGGAGCGTGCTACGTGTATTTCAGGGGTTCGCGTGAACTTTCTCACGCGATCGGGCCTGGGGGAGCGGGCTACGTGTATTTCAGGGGTTCGCGTGAACTTTCTCACGCGATCGGGCCTGGGGGAGCGGGCTACGTGTATTTCAGGGGTTCGCGTGAAGTTTCTCACGCGATCGGGCCTGGGGGAGCGGGCTACGTGTATTTCAGGGGTTCGCGTGAATTTTCTCACGCGATCGGGCCTGGGGGAGCGTGCTACGTGTATTTCAGGGGTGCGTGAGAAGTACCACACGCGATTGGCCTGGCCGCGTGTATTTCAGGGGTGCGTGGGAAGTTTCACACGCGATTGTCCTGGGCGCGTGTATTTCAGGGGTGCGCCGGAAGTTCCACACGCGATTGTCCTGGCCGCGTGTATTTCAGGGGTGCGTGGGAAGTTTCACACGCGATTGTCCTGGGCGCGTGTATTTCAGGGGTGCGCCGGAAGTTCCACACGCGATTGTCCTGGGCGCGTGTATTTCAGGGGTGCGCGGGAAGTTCCACACGCGATTGTCCTGGCCGCGTGTATTTCAAAGGTGTGCGGGAAGTTCCACACGCAATTGGGCTGTGTGCGGGTATTAGGGGTGCGCGCAAAGTTTCACACGCGATTGGGCTGTGTGCGGGTATTAGGGGTGCGCGCAAAGTTTCACACGCGATTGGGCTGCGTGCGGGTATTACAGGGGTGCGCACGAAGTTTTACACGCGATTTCAGCAGGGTACGTGTATTCCAGGGGTGCCGGGGAGTCCTACATGTGATTTGCCAGTGTGGGTCCTCCCAGGTGTTCCCTGTACACCCTCCACGGCCCCTGCAGGCAGCCCACACCACAGGGGACTACCCTGCATCCCTGTCATGTCCCGCAGGCAGCCCACCCAACATGGGCATGCCCCCCAGCAAAGGCACATGTCTCCTTGCACCAATGATCACCAACTCATGTCCCCTTGCACCCCCCACCCCCAGCATTGCGGGGCACCTGCCAGCAGGCCCCCACCCATGTCTCCCAGCACCCCCACCTCCCCAGTCACCAGGGGCACCTGCCAGCAGGCCCCCACCCATGTCTCCCAGCACCCCCACCCCCCCAGTCACCAGGGGCAGCCTCCACCAGGCCCCCACCCATGTCTCCCACCACCCCCACCCCCCCAGTCACCAGGGGCAGCCTCCACCAGGCCCCCACCCATGTCTCCCACCACCCCCACCCCCCAGCACTGTGGGGCACCTGCCAGCAGGCCCCCACCCATGTCCAACTCATGTCCCCCACCACCCCCACCCCCCAGCACTGTGGGGCACCTGCCAGCAGGCCCCCACCCATGTCCAACTCATGTCCCCCACCACCCCCACCCCCCAGCACTGTGGGGCACCTGCCAGCAGGACCCCACCCATGTCCAACTCATGTCCCCCACCACCCCCACCCCCCAGCACTGTGGGGCACCCTCCACCAGGCCCTCGCCCATGTCCCATCCATGCCCCCACCACCCCCACCCCCCAGCACTGTGGGCACCTGCCAGCAGGCCCCCACCCATGTCCCATCCATGCCCCCCTGCACCTGGGTCCCAACAATCCCCAATCATGTCCGTAATGGCCATCCTCCCCTGCCAAAAGGCCCAACCAACTATCACATCCACCCACATATCAAAGGCAATTACATGTTACACACCCAATGTAAATAATGCAAATGAACACATGTCTGTCACACACAATGGCTGCAAGTGAATGTTAAAACACCCAACATGACATGCATGAAAGTAATGAGATGATACGACACATTGAAGGATGAAAATAAAAATGTATTGAAAATCAACAAGAATGGAAATGAAATAAGAAAAACCACAAAGCAAAACAACAAAAAGAAGTTGAATGTCCATGAAAAAAATCCAAAAAATCCAATAATCCATTGAAGAACTATATACAAGACAATCCCGGGTCCATGAGCCCAACCAAATGAAACCTAACTATGTCAACTAACTAAAAACTGAACTATATACAAAAAAGTGGCGCATTGTCCAATCGCAACCAAATAAAAAAAAAAAAATAATTCAAAGGAAACCTACCACTAACTATATAACTATATACAATGGCAGCGGGCAAGTCCTGCGGCTCACTCTGTGATGTTGCCGGCCAGGGCATCATCGAACTCCATGTCGATGTCCTGGAGGCGGGACTCTGTCCTGGCCCCGAGGTCTCGCAGGGATAACCCCATGTTCACCTCAAACTCACTGCGAGCTTCCTCGAGGCACTCGGCCCGCCTCAACGCCCGACACATGGAGAACTCCGCCCTGACCATGGTGAGCCGCTCCTCTTCCGCCCGCTGCCGCTCCGCACCTATCCGCTGGACCAACTGCTCCCACACGGAAGACACTACCATCCCAGGGTTCTCCTGCCCTCCGGCCGATGCCTGCCCCTCTGATCTTGATGGCCCCGAGCCATGATGCCTCCCACGTCGAGCCTGCTGCTGCCTCCGACGCCACTGCCTCTGCCAGCACGACGGCATCCAGGATGATGGAAACCACCGACGCCGTCGTGCACGTGCCCTGCCCGATGATGCCGTCACATCCTCCATCTGCTGGGGTCCAGTTGCTGTGTTGTCCACCCCTGCTGGACCTCTGACTCCCGACTGTGGCAGGGATGGGATCCCCACCGAGCTGGCTGCATTGGTCAGGGCAGGTCCACAGGGGCCCTGGTGGCATCTGGGCCGGAAGACGGCAAGGAGAACGACTGGCGTATAGTCTCCACAGAGGAGGAGAGGGCCGCCAGATTGGCCGACACATGCAGGAAACCCCCGAACATGGCCGATCCCAATTGGGCCACGTCGGCACGGTGCTCTTCGTGATGACGTGCGTGCTACTCCTGGAAAGCACGCACGGCATCACAAATCACAGCCGTGCGCATCGCGACCCCAATCAGGACCTTCTCCACACGGCCAGGGGTCCCCTCGTTCGCAGGTGGAGGGGAGTCAGATGACATGGACATCCCCTCTACCTGCGGATGGGCCTGGGACGGGGCATCCCTGCTGGTGCAAGGTGGTGCACCCACAGGTTCAGGGACAACGACATGCACAGGCCCCTCCACGGTGACTTGTGCTGTCTCCTGCCCCTGCCCCTGGACTGCACCACTTGCACCAGCAGGGATGCCCCCACCAGGCCCCATGTGCGCCTCAGTGGCGGCCTCCTCCTCCTCTGTGGAAACCACCAACCTGGATGGCTCCTCGCCGTCTACCGCCGTAGCAGGCCCCTGTGGGGGCTCACCCACCCCTTCCGCTGCAGCCGTGGGGGCATCCCCGCCGCCTTGCTCCACAGCACCGTCTCCGCCCTCTCCTTCACTAGCCGCTGCGTAGAGGGAGACATAGAACACAAGCATCAGGGTACTGTACAATGGTCCCCTAGACAGGAAGCAATAGCAGATGAGTGCCACTGTCAAAGTACACTTCCATCATGTCACACCACAACACATGTGTCAGTCCAGGCAAAACACACACAGTGACAGTCATGGTGCGTGCCATGGACATTTCAATGCATGTCCAATGGACTCTCGAATCATACAATGTAATGGGACTCACATGCATCATGGGTCATGCCTATCACATGCACACACTTCACCTCAGTCACATCCATCTGGCCCCGTACACCCCAATCACAGTGCATACAAGGATGACTAGGCTGCATCAGTGAATCTGTACATTGTCACAGACATGTGTCATGCATCCATGGCACTCACAAGTCACAGACACGCAGGTCAGGCACACCGACATGGATACCACATATGTATCTGGCATCAGCACCCATCCCTCGCCCCCACCCATGTCCAGGAACAGAGACTGCCATGCTCTCATGTGTGCAATCTGCACAGGGCTCCCCATGTCGCATTCAAACACATGCAACAACCGTGCGGTTCACACATTACAGGTCGCACATGCATTCCCATGATGTCCCTGCACACATACATGCGTACATGGCCTATGTCACACATGCAGGCAAGTATCAGACAACCAGCACACTGCAACATGCCCTGTCTCACACAGCAATGCTTGGCCACTTACCGCTCAACTCCAGACGGGTCTCCCTCTCAAGGACCTGGGCGTGGAGCGCTGGGTGTGCGCGTTTCAGGACCCTCAACTGGATGGAACTCATGCGGCCCCGGCCCCCCTCCACGAGGCGCCGGGCCTTCATGAGGGTCCTGGATCTCAAGTCCTCCCAGCGCTTCTTGACCTTCTGGATGGTGCGGGTTGCCACCCCCTCCGCGTTGATGGCAACCACACAGTCGGCCCAGATCCTATCCCGTCCTTCCCTGTTGGCGCGGGACGATCCGAAGAGGGCATCATACTGCCCCAGGACTTGCTCCACCAGGACACCAACTTCGGTGGCAGTGAAGCTGGTGCCCCTCTGCCCCTCTGGCCGGGGGTTGCCACTGGGGTCAGATGTGGATGTGCCCGACATGGCAACCCCAGGGGCAGGAGTGGGTGGGCAACTGGGTCCTGGGGCTGGGCTGTAGAGCGATGTTATTCGAGTCGGGAGTCTTCTGTACCAGCAGGGGTGGACACAGCAACTGGACCCCTGCAGATGGCTGATGTGCAGGCACCAAATGGCAGGGCACGGTGGCAGCAGGCAGGCAGGCAGGCAGGCAGGCAGCAGCAGATGGCACGTGGGAGGCTGCTCGGGGCACTGGGGGGCAGTAATTCGGCCTTCTGGGTAGGAGCGTGGTCTTCCGTGTGTTTTCGCGTGGCCAGCTTGATACGGAGTGATTTGGCAATTGAAAATCCTGCACGTCAGCGTGAAAATCGAGGAAAGGCCCTTAGCGCGTAAGCGCGTCAGCACGCGTACGCAATTTCATTGGACCAAAGGCCCTTACAGCGTAAGCGCGTCTGTGACGTTTTGCCCACGGGCGTTGCCCTGGCAGGGCTTGGAGATCCCGCGTGCCTTTATGTTCTGTACTTGCTTTTCGTGCGGTGCGTGTGTTTTCCATCCGTTGGGGTTCACACGCTATTACTTCACAGCGGGTGTTGGCTACGCATTCTACTACACGCAAGGCAGACGGTGAGTGGTACCCCGCTCCCCCAGGCCCGATCGCGTGAGAAAGTTCACGCGAACCCCTGAAATGCACGTAGCCCGCTCCCCCAGGCCCGATCGCGTGAGAAAGTTCACGCGAACCCCTGAAATGCACGTAGCCCGCTCCCTCATGCCCGATCGCGTGAGAAAGTTCACGCGAACCCCTGAAATGCACGTAGCCCGCTCCCCCAGGCCCGATCGCGTGAGAAATTAACACCAGCTAGATTCCTTCTCTTCAAAGATATGTATGTACGCAGAGAACAATTTTCTCTAACTCTTGCATACGCAGTCACGATTCATAAATCACAAGGTCTTACCCTAGACAAAGCAATGATAGATATTGATAGATATTGGTAACACAGTCTTTAAAGAAGGCATGAGCTACGTAGCACTATCACGCTTACGTACACTTGACGGTCTATTTCTAATCAACTTTGATGCAAGTAAAGTAAACGCTGATATTCCTTGCATTTTAGAATATAATAGACTTCGCTCACTCTACACTCCCCATCTAAACGCATATTCTGTTCCACAAAAACTAAAACGTTGTAAAAGAAAACTAAATCAAACAGAAATGCAACAGGACGTCACTGCAAATCCTCCAAAGAGAGTAAAAGAAACTAATAATTCATCAAGTACCACAAACAAAAAAGAATCAATTAGAGAAAGTAAACCAGGTACTTCTTTAAAGAAGGAAGACAAACTCCAAAAAAAGCAGTTAGATACAGAACTACCTGGACCATTTAAATTCTCAAATATAGTTGGTGTAAGTTGCTATGCAAATGTAGCAATGCATATTCTATTTCAATTACCACCAATTGTTGACAACATTTACTTACACAGTACAGACCCATTGTGTTTGCAAATGTTAGTACTTCACAGAAATGCAGCAAACAATCCTGACAACACATTTAGGGGGTAATTCATAGAATTAAGCGCACAAGTGGCGCACGCGGCTGGCGCACAGTGTGCGTGTGCGAATCCCTGCACCAGCCGCGTGCGCCAAAACCCATTTCCGCGCACAGCGTATTCATGGATTCCAGCCACCAAAACCAGCCGTGGCGCACAGTGGCGCAGCGACCTTGCAGCAGCGCCAGTTACGTCCCCAAGAACGCCTTCCGCGCAGGGAAAAGCCATCAAAATCCCCAATCCAGCGCAAAGGGCTGCGCTAACCCTGTACCAGCACGGCAAGCGGGCTACGTGTATTTCAGGGGTTCACGTGAAGTTTCTCACGCGATCAGGCCTGGGGGAGCGGACTACGTGTAGAGTGGTTTCCTACTCTGTGGAAACCACCAACCTGGATGGCTCCTCGCCGTCTACCGCCGTAGCAGGCCCCTGTGGGGGCTCACCCACCCCTTCCGCTGCAGCCGTGGGGGCATCCCCGCCACCTTGCTCCACAGCACCGTTTCCGCCCTCTCCTTCACTAGCCGCTGCGTAGAGGGAGACATAGAACACAAGCATCAGGGTACTGTACAATGGTCCCCTAGACAGGAAGCAATAGCAGATGAGTGCCACTGTCAAAGTACACTTCCATCATGTCACACCACAACACATGTGTCAGTCCAGGCAAAACACACACAGTGACAGTCATGGTGCGTGCCATGGACATTTCAATGCATGTCCAATGGACTCTCGAATCATACAATGTAATGGGACTCACATGCATCATGGGTCATGCCTATCACATGCACACACTTCACCTCAGTCACATCCATCTGGCCCCGTACACCCCAATCACAGTGCATACAAGGATGACTAGGCTGCATCAGTGAATCTGTACATTGTCACAGACATGTGTCATGCATCCATGGCACTCACAAGTCACAGACACGCAGGTCAGGCACACTGACATGGATACCACATATGTATCTGGCATCAGCACCCATCCCTCGCCCCCACCCATGTCCAGGAACAGAGACTGCCATGCTCTCATGTGTGCAATCTGCACAGGGCTCCCCATGTCGCATTCAAACACATGCAACAACCGTGCGGTTCACACATTACAGGTCGCACATGCATTCCCATGATGTCCCTGCACACATACATGCGTACATGGCCTATGTCACACATGCAGGCAAGTATCAGACAACCAGCACACTGCAACATGCCCTGTCTCACACAGCAATGCTTGGCCACTTACCGCTCAACTCCAGACGGGTCTCCCTCTCAAGGACCTGGGCGTGGAGCGCTGGGTGTGCGCGTTTCAGGACCCTCAACTGGATGGAACTCATGCGGCCCTGGCCCCCCTCCACGAGGCGCTGGGCCTTCATGAGGGTCCTGGATCTGAAGTCCTCCCAGCGCCTCTTGACCTTCTGGATGGTGCGGGTTGCCACCCCCTCCGCGTTGATGGCAACCACACAGTCGGCCCAGATCCTATCCCGTCCTTCCCTGTTGGCGCGGGACGATCCGAAGAGGGCATCATACTGCCCCAGGACTTGCTCCACCAGGACACCAACTTCGGTGGCAGTGAAGCTGGTGCCCCTCTGCCCCTCTGGCCGGGGGTTGCCACTGGGGTCAGATGTGGATGTGCCCGACATGGCAACCCCAGGGGCAGGAGTGGGTGGGCAACTGGGTCCTGGGGCTGGGCTGTGGAGCGATGTTATTCGAGTCGGGAGTCTTCTGTACCAGCAGGGGTGGACACAGCAACTGGACCCCTGCAGATGGCTGATGTGCAGGCACCAAATGGCAGGGCACGGTGGCAGCAGGCAGGCAGGCAGGCAGGCAGCAGCAGATGGCACGTGGGAGGCTGCTCGGGGCACTGGGGGGCAGTAATTCGGCCTTCTGGGCAGGAGCGTGGTCTTCCGTGTGTTTTCGCGTGGCCAGCTTGATACGGAGTGATTTGGCAATTGAAAATCCTGCACGTCAGCGTGAAAATCGAGGAAAGGCCCTTAGCGCGTAAGCGCGTCAGCACGCGTACGCAATTTCATTGGACCAAAGGCCCTTACAGCGTAAGCGCGTCTGTGACGTTTTGCGCACGGGCGTTGCCCTGGCAGGGCTTGGAGATCCCGCGTGCCTTTATGTTCTGTACGTGCTTTTCGTGCGGTGCGTGTGTTTTCCATCCGTTGGGGTTCACACGCTATTACTTCACAGCGGGTGTTGGCTACGCATTCTACTACACGCAAGGCAGACGGTGAGTGGTACCCCGCTCCCCCAGGCCCGATCGCGTGAGAAAGTTCACGCGAACCCCTGAAATGCACGTAGCCCGCTCCCCCAGGCCCGATCGCGTGAGAAAGTTCACGCGAACCCCTGAAATGCACGTAGCCCGCTCCCTCATGCCCGATCGCGTGAGAAAGTTCACGCGAACCCCTGAAATGCACGTAGCCCGCTCCCCCAGGCCCGATCGCGTGAGAAATTAACACCAGCTAGATTCCTTCTCTTCAAAGATATGTATGTACGCAGAGAACAATTTTCTCTAACTCTTGCATACGCAGTCACGATTCATAAATCACAAGGTCTTACCCTAGACAAAGCAATGATAGATATTGATAGATATTGGTAACACAGTCTTTAAAGAAGGCATGAGCTACGTAGCACTATCACGCTTACGTACACTTGACGGTCTATTTCTAATCAACTTTGATGCAAGTAAAGTAAACGCTGATATTCCTTGCATTTTAGAATATAATAGACTTCGCTCACTCTACACTCCCCATCTAAACGCATATTCTGTTCCACAAAAACTAAAACGTTGTAAAAGAAAACTAAATCAAACAGAAATGCAACAGGACGTCACTGCAAATCCTCCAAAGAGAGTAAAAGAAACTAATAATTCATCAAGTACCACAAACAAAAAAGAATCAATTAGAGAAAGTAAACCAGGTACTTCTTTAAAGAAGGAAGACAAACTCCAAAAAAAGCAGTTAGATACAGAACTACCTGGACCATTTAAATTCTCAAATATAGTTGGTGTAAGTTGCTATGCAAATGTAGCAATGCATATTCTATTTCAATTACCACCAATTGTTGACAACATTTACTTACACAGTACAGACCCATTGTGTTTGCAAATGTTAGTACTTCACAGAAATGCAGCAAACAATCCTGACAACACATTTAGGGGGTAATTCATAGAATTAAGCGCACAAGTGGCGCACGCGGCTGGCGCACAGTGTGCGTGTGCGAATCCCTGCACCAGCCGCGTGCGCCAAAACCCATTTCCGCGCACAGCGTATTCATGGATTCCAGCCACCAAAACCAGCCGTGGCGCACAGTGGCGCAGCGACCTTGCAGCAGCGCCAGTTACGCCCCCAAGAACGCCTTCCGCGCAGGGAAAAGCCATCAAAATCCCCAATCCAGCGCAAAGGGCTGCGCTAACCCTGTACCAGCACGGCAAGCGGGCTACGTGTATTTCAGGGGTTCACGTGAAGTTTCTCACGCGATCAGGCCTGGGGGAGCGGACTACGTGTAGAGTGGTTTCCTACTCTGTGGAAACCACCAACCTGGATGGCTCCTCGCCGTCTACCGCCGTAGCAGGCCCCTGTGGGGGCTCACCCACCCCTTCCGCTGCAGCCGTGGGGGCATCCCCGCCGCCTTGCTCCACAGCACCGTCTCCGCCCTCTCCTTCACTAGCCGCTGCGTAGAGGGAGACATAGAACACAAGCATCAGGGTACTGTACAATGGTCCCCTAGACAGGAAGCAATAGCAGATGAGTGCCACTGTCAAAGTACACTTCCATCATGTCACACCACAACACATGTGTCAGTCCAGGCAAAACACACACAGTGACAGTCATGGTGCGTGCCATGGACATTTCAATGCATGTCCAATGGACTCTCGAATCATACAATGTAATGGGACTCACATGCATCATGGGTCATGCCTATCACATGCACACACTTCACCTCAGTCACATCCATCTGGCCCCGTACACCCCAATCACAGTGCATACAAGGATGACTAGGCTGCATCAGTGAATCTGTACATTGTCACAGACATGTGTCATGCATCCATGGCACTCACAAGTCACAGACACGCAGGTCAGGCACACTGACATGGATACCACATAGGTATCTGGCATCAGCACCCATCCCTCGCCCCCACCCATGTCCAGGAACAGAGACTGCCATGCTCTCATGTGTGCAATCTGCACAGGGCTCCCCATGTCGCATTCAAACACATGCAACAACCGTGCGGTTCACACATTACAGGTCGCACATGCATTCCCATGATGTCCCTGCACACATACATGCGTACATGGCCTATGTCACACATGCAGGCAAGTATCAGACAACCAGCACACTGCAACATGCCCTGTCTCACACAGCAATGCTTGGCCACTTACCGCTCAACTCCAGACGGGTCTCCCTCTCAAGGACCTGGGCGTGGAGCGCTGGGTGTGCGCGTTTCAGGACCCTCAACTGGATGGAACTCATGCGGCCCCGGCCCCCCTCCACGAGGCGCCGGGCCTTCATGAGGGTCCTGGATCTCAAGTCCTCCCAGCGCTTCTTGACCTTCTGGATGGTGCGGGTTGCCACCCCCTCCGCGTTGATGGCAACCACACAGTCGGCCCAGATCCTATCCCGTCCTTCCCTGTTGGCGCGGGACGATCCGAAGAGGGCATCATACTGCCCCAGGACTTGCTCCACCAGGACACCAACTTCGGTGGCAGTGAAGCTGGTGCCCCTCTGCCCCTCTGGCCGGGGGTTGCCACTGGGGTCAGATGTGGATGTGCCCGACATGGCAACCCCAGGGGCAGGAGTGGGTGGGCAACTGGGTCCTGGGGCTGGGCTGTGGAGCGATGTTATTCGAGTCGGGAGTCTTCTGTACCAGCAGGGGTGGACACAGCAACTGGACCCCTGCAGATGGCTGATGTGCAGGCACCAAATGGCAGGGCACGGTGGCAGCAGGCAGGCAGGCAGGCAGGCAGCAGCAGATGGCACGTGGGAGGCTGCTCGGGGCACTGGGGGGCAGTAATTCGGCCTTCTGGGCAGGAGCGTGGTCTTCCGTGTGTTTTCGCGTGGCCAGCTTGATACGGAGTGATTTGGCAATTGAAAATCCTGCACGTCAGCGTGAAAATCGAGGAAAGGCCCTTAGCGCGTAAGCGCGTCAGCACGCGTACGCAATTTCATTGGACCAAAGGCCCTTACAGCGTAAGCGCGTCTGTGACGTTTTGCGCACGGGCGTTGCCCTGGCAGGGCTTGGAGATCCCGCGTGCCTTTATGTTCTGTACGTGCTTTTCGTGCGGTGCGTGTGTTTTCCATCCGTTGGGGTTCACACGCTATTACTTCACAGCGGGTGTTGGCTACGCATTCTACTACACGCAAGGCAGACGGTGAGTGGTACCCCGCTCCCCCAGGCCCGATCGCGTGAGAAAGTTCACGCAAACCCCTGAAATGCACGTAGCCCGCTCCCCCAGGCCCGATCGCGTGAGAAAGTTCACGCGAACCCCTGAAATGCACGTAGCCCGCTCCCTCATGCCCGATCGCATGAGAAAGTTCACGCGAACCCCTGAAATGCACGTAGCCCGCTCCCCCAGGCCCGATCGCGTGAGAAACTTCACGCGAACCCCTGAAATGCACGTAGCCCGCTCCCCCAGGCCCGATCCCGTGAGAAAGTTCACGCGAACCCCTGAAATGCACGTAGCCCGCTCCCCCAGGCCCGATCGCGTGAGAAAGTTCACGCGAACCCCTGAAATGCACGTAGCCCGCTCCCCCAGGCCCGATCGCGTGAGAAAGTTCACGCGAACCCCTGAAATACACGTAGCCCGCTCCCCCAGGCCCGATCGCGTGAGAAACTTCACGCGAACCCCTGAAATACACGTAGCCCGCTCCCCCAGGCCCGATCGCGTGAGAAACTTCACGCGAACCCCTGAAATACACGTAGCCCGCTCCCCCAGGCCCGATCGCGTGAGAAACTTCACGCGAACCCCTGGAATACACGTAGCCCGCTCAATCGCGTGTGTAACTTCCCGTGCAACCCCGAAATACACGTGCCCCGCTCGCACAGGCACTATTGATGTATGTTGCCACTTTTGTAATGCGCAGGGACGCTACCGCCTGCCTTCGTGTGGCGGACGTGTTTGGGCTTGTGCGTGTCTTTCGCTGTGCGTGGCTTTGCCCTATTCGATTCCATGAATACGTGTGGTTCGGATGCGTGTGGGCGTTCCGTCTGCTTCCCTGCAGTACATCCCCTGTTATGCCCTTGTTTTCGCAAGCTGTTCCCCATTCCGCGCGTTACGCCCCGTGTTCCGCCCACTTTCTAGTGTATGCGCAGAGGTTGTGCGCTTTCACTGTGCGCGTCGCGCACGTCATTCGGGATGTTGCAGTGACGTGTGCGCCATGCACGGGTTTAGCGCACATCCCGAGGAAGACACGCGCAGGGACTTCCATGAATCGCACGCGTGCGCGTGCGCCTCTTTTTTTCCGCTTGCGCCTGCTTGCACCTGCTTGCGCGTAGATTTTCGGCGCACGTTTGTTCCATGAATCGGCCCCATAGTGTTTTTGGAATAAGACGACAATTGGACTATTGTGCTGGAATGGTGAAATTCACTATAAACTCACAGGAAGATCCACAAGAATTTCGAATGTACTTACTACAAGTACTGGAAAACAAAAACATACCTATAAATGAAATCTTTCAGATTTCATACATGTGGAAACATACATGCACTCTCTGCAACAATGTGACACAAGAAGAAATCCCCAATGAACGCTTCATATATATATCAATACCAAATTGTGAATCCATTCCATTTCAGCAACTTGTACAAAATGCAAACCATGGTAGATTATGCTCTACCTGCAATTCAGATAATCACTCCACGTTAGTAATACAAACACATAGTAAATACGTAATACTAATGCTTCTACGTTACAATGCAGATGGTACCAAAAACAACTGCAATCTGACTGGATTCACACATGGTCAAATATCACTTGGTAAGAAAACCTTCACAACAATAGGTACAATCTACCACGCAGGAGCCACAACCAATTCAGGGCACTACACTGCATATATAAAAAAGAAATGGGGATGGTTTGAATGTAATGATAGTACCATTACTCTAAAGCAGAGATTACCAGCAAATCTTACAAACGCTTATTTGATGTTCTTAAAACCAAAATTTGATAAATAAACTGTATTTAAACCTTTAAGTAAATTTGTGTTAAAAAATATAAACTGTTAGAATACTCCAAAAGCTGTCTAACTGCTCAACGATTCTACAACAACTAATCAGATAAATGAATACCACTAAATTAGACCAAAAAATACACAGTTAGAATACGCCAATTGGTATCTAACTGTCCCAAAATTATAAATTTGTGTTAAAATAGTATAAACTGTTAGAATACTCCAAAAGCTATCTAACAGCTCAAAGACTCTACAACAGCTAATCAGATAAATGAATACCACTAAATTAGGCCAAAAAATACACAGTTAGAATACGCCAATTGGTATCTAACTGTCCCAAAATTTAACAATATCCAAATAGATAAATCAAAACCACTAAAATATATTAAAAAAATAGACAGTTAGAATACGCCAATTGGTATCTAACTGCTCCAAAATTTTATAATATCAAAACAAATGAAAAATCTGTTACTGCTCCAAAAAACATACAACAAAGCAAAGTATAAAGCATTAGCCAGAAACAACAAGTGAACACTGAAAACAAACAAATAAACTGTAGCATAACAGAAAAAGTTTTTTTTTTTTTAATCCAACATGGATTTTTTTTTCTCCCACAGACCCAATGATTTTAGCAACAAATACAGAAACTGAGCAAATTGCACAGTACTCTGATTTGTACTCTACTAAATATGAGGGTCGAAAAAAAATAAAAGTATATTGCTTATACAATGTAATAAGTCATTACAAAATACTAATACTAACATGCTATTTTCTTTTATCACAGAAATGAAGAAGAAAAACATGGACTCCCATTACTAGACCAAACAGTAAGTATACAATAATAAGGACAACCATAGCAGCATATCACATCCATAGTATCTAATACCTTTGTTCCTTATACATTTGTTTTTCACCCAAAGTTATAAGCAAATATGAATGTGATATGCTGCGGTGGTTGTTGCCAGGGCATAGATTCTTGGGTGCATGGCCAAATGGCCATGCACCCAAGACTCTATGCCTTGGCAACAACCACCGCAGCATATCACATCCATAGAGTCAAACATTTCAACTATGATCTATGGGAAACTTTTAATGTCCGCGAACAATGTGAGTGTTCTTAGAAAACTTTGAACTTGCCAGCGAACAATACGGACACCGTTTTCAGGACACCCCCTACGTACATTTCAGAACAACGCGATAGTTCTTAGAACACTTTCAACTTAACAACGAACAATACGGATAGTGTCCTAAGGACACCCCCTACGAACATTCCAGGACACCGGGAGTGTTCTCAAAAACGTCTTCCGAACACCCCCATTTTGTTTATTTGCGAACATTTCAGGACACCGCGGGTGTTCTTAGAACACATTCAACTTGACAGAGAACAATACGGACAGCGTCCTCAGGACACCCCCTACGAACACTCCCCGGACACCGGGAGTGTTCTTAGAAACGTCTTCAGAACACCACCATCTTGTTTATTTGCGAACATTTCAGGACACCGCGAGTGTTCTTAGGACACATTCAACTTGACAGAGAACAATACCGACAGCGTCCTCAGGACACCCACTACGAACATTCCAGGACACCGGGAGTGTTCTTAGAAGCTTCTTCAGAACACCACCATCTTGTTTATTTGCAAACATTTCAGGACACCGCGAGTGTTCTTAGGACACATTCAACTTGACAGAGAACAATACGGACAGCGTCCTCAGGACACCCCCTACGAACACTCCCCGGACACCGCGAGTGTTCTTAGAAGCATCTTCAGAACACCACCATCTTGTTTATTTGCGAATATTTCAGGACACCGCGAGTGTTCTTAGGACACATTCAACTTGACAGAGAACAATACGGACAGCGTCCTCAGGACACCCCTTACGAACACTCCCCGGACACCGCGAGTGTTCTTAGAAGCGTCTTCAGAACACCCCCATTTTGTTTATTTGCGAACATTTCAGGACACCACGGGTGTTCTTAGAACACATTCAACTTGACAGAGAACAATACGGACAGCGTCCTCAGGACGGCCCCTACGAACATTCCAGGACACCCGGAGTGTTCTTAGAAGCGTCTTCAGAACACCACCATCTTGTTTATTTGCGAACATTTCAGGACACCGCAAGTGTTCTCAGGACACATTCAACTTGACAGAGAACAATACGGACAGCGTCCTCAGGACACCCCCTACGAACCCTCCCCGGACACCGCGAGTGTTCTTAGAAGCGTTTTCAGAACACCCCCATTTTGTTTATTTGCCAACATTTCAGGACACCGCGAGTGTTCTTAGGACACATTCAACTTGACAGAGAACAATACGCACAGCGTCCTCAGGACACCCCCTACGAACACTCCCCGGACACCGCGAGTGTTCTTAGAAGCGTCTTCAGAACACCCCCATTTTGTTTATTTGCGAACATTTCAGGACACCGCGGGTGTTCTTAGGACACATTCAACTTGACAGAGAACAATACGGACAGCGTCCTCAGGACACCCCCTACAAACACTCCCCGGACACCGCGAGTGTTCTTAGAAGCATCTTCAGAACACCCCCATTTTGTTTATTTGCGAACATTTCAGGACACCGCGGGTGTTCTTAGAACACATTAAACTTGACAGAGAACAATACGGACAGCGTCCTCAGGACACCCCCTACGAACACTCCCCGGACATCGCGAGTGTTCTTAGAAGCGTCTTCAGAACACCCCCATTTTGTTTATTTGCGAACATTTCAGGACACTGCGAGTGTTCTTAGGACACATTCAACTTGACAGAGAACAATACGGACAGCGTCCTCAGGACACCCCCTTACGAACACTCCCCGGACACCGCAAGTGTTCTTAGAAGCGTCTTCAGAACATCACCATCTTGTTTATTTGCGAACATTTCAGGACACCGCGAGTGTTCTTAGAACACATTCAACTTGACAGAGAACAATACGGACAGCGTCCTCAGGACACCCCGTACAAACACTCCCCGGACACCTCGAGTGTTCTTAGAAGCGTCTTCAGAACACCCCCATTGTGTTTATTTGCGAACATTTCAGGTCACCGCGAGTGTTCTTAGGACACATTCAACTTGACAGAGAACAATACGGACAGCGTCCTCAGGACACCCCCTACGAACATTCCAGGACACCGGGAGTGTTCTTAGAAGCGTCTTCAGAACACCACCATCTTGTTTATTTGCGAACATTTCAGGACACCGCGAGTGTTCTTAGGCACATTCAACTTGACAGAGAACAATACGGACAGCGTCCTCAGGACACCCCCTACGAACACTCCCTGGACACCGTGAGTGTGCTTAGAAGCGTCATCAGAACACCACCATCTTGTTTATTTGCGAACATTTCAGGACACCGCGAGTGTTCTCAGGACACATTCAACTTGACAGAGAACAATACGGACAGCGTCCTCAGGACACCCCCTACGAACACTCCCCGGACACCGCGAGTGTTCTTAGAAGCGTTTTCAGAACACCCCCATTTTGTTTATTTGCGAACATTTCAGGACACCGCGAGTGTTCTTAGGACACATTCAACTTGACAGAGAACAATACGGACAGCGTCCTCAGGACACCCCCTACGAACACTCCCCGGACACCGCGAGTGTTCTTAGAAGCGTCTTCAGAACACCCCCATTTTGTTTATTTGCGAACATTTCAGGACACCGCGGGTGTTCTTAGAACACATTCAACTTGACAGAGAACAATACGGACAGCGCCCTCAGGACACCCCTTACGAACATTTCAGGACACCGGGAGTGTTCTCAAAAACGTCTTCAGAACCCCCCATTTTGTTTATTTGCGAACATTTCAGGACACTGCGGGTGTTCTTAGAACACATTCAACTTGACAGAGAACAATACGGACAGCGTCCTCAGGACACCCCCTACGAACACTCCCTGGACATCGCAAGTGTTCTTAGAAGCGTCTTCAGAACACCACCATTTTGTTTATTTGCGAACATTTAAGGACACCGCGGGTGTTCTTAGGACACATTCAACTTGACAGAGAACAATACGGACAGCGTCCTCAGGACACCCCCTACGAACATTCCAGGACACCGGGAGTGTTCTTAGAAGCGTCTTCAGAACACCACCATCTTGTTTATTTGCGAACATTTCATGACACTGCAAGTGTTCTTAGGCACATTCAACTTGACAGAGAACAATACGGACAGCGTCCTCAGGACACCCCCTACGAACACTCCCTGGACACCGTGAGTGTTCTTAGAAGCGTCTTCAGAACACCACCATCTTGTTTATTTGCGAACATTTCAGGACACCGCGAGTGTTCTCAGGACACATTCAACTTGACAGAGAACAATACGGACAGCGTCCTCAGGACACCCCCTACGAACACTCCCCGGACACCGCGAGTGTTCTTAGAAGCGTTTTCAGAACACCCCCATTTTGTTTATTTGCGAACATTTCAGGACACCGCGAGTGTTCTTAGGACACATTCAACTTGACAGAGAACAATACGGACAGCGTCCTCAGGACACCCCCTACGAACACTCCCCGGACAACGCGAGTGTTCTTAGAAGCGTCTCCAGAACACCCCCATTTTGTTTATTTGCGAACATTTCAGGACACCGCAGGTGTTCTTAGAACACATTCAACTTGACAGAGAACAATACGGACAGCGCCCTCAGGACACCCCTTAC
The DNA here is from genome assembly GCF_040938575.1 of Ambystoma mexicanum. Taxonomy (NCBI): domain Eukaryota; kingdom Metazoa; phylum Chordata; class Amphibia; order Caudata; family Ambystomatidae; genus Ambystoma; species Ambystoma mexicanum. Next base: position 1,049,240,640 of record NC_090924.1, read on the forward strand.
GAACATTTCAGGACACCGGGAGTGTTCTCAAAAACGTCTTCAGAACCCCCCATTTTGTTTATTTGCGAACATTTCAGGACACTGCGGGTGTTCTTAGAACACATTCAACTTGACAGAGAACAATACGGACAGCGTCCTCAGGACAACCCCTACGAACACTCCCCGGACATCGCAAGTGTTCTTAGAAGCGTCTTCAGAACACCCCCATTTTGTTTATTTGCGAACATTTAAGGACACCGCGGGTGTTCTTAGAACACATTCAACTTGACAGAGAACAATACGGACAGCATCCTCAGGACACCCCCTACGAACACTCCCCAGACACCGCGAGTGTTCTTAGAACAGTTTCACTTTGCTTGCGAACAAAACGGACACATATTGAGTCCTTAGAACACCCCCTAGTCAGTTTATTTAGAACATTTCAGAACAACCGTGATGTCCGCAAACAAATCGAACACAAAAAGAACGTCTAACACATAAAAAACACAACTTTCATCCTATCTCATACACTCCCACCCTCCCCAAACACTCCTACACACCAACACACTCTACAAAATACACATTTTGAACAAAGTTTCACCGCGCTGTCCGCGGACGTCCGCGAATCCAAGATGGCGGGCACTACCAAAAAATCTGACGCGCTTCACGCTCCACGCTGCCCAATCAGCGAACACGTTGCATGTCCGCGAACATCACGCAAGACGATTGGCCAATCAGGACACTGTCCGCGGAGTGAACAGGGAAGTGTGTCCGCGAACCGAACACAGATATCACTAATTTTTTTTTACCTACTTTTTGGTCATTTTAAAAAAAAACTACTGGATGGATTTTCACCAAATTTGCAAAAGCACACTTTCGGGACCAAGCCGCTGCTCCTGGTCCAAATTTGGTCCAAATTTGGTGGAAATCCGTCCAGCGATTTGGGCTGTAGGCGCGAGCAAAAAATTCATCCCATTCAGTCTATGGGAAAAAAAAAGTTTTGGGACCTCCCCTATAACTTTTCCCCCCCTGGACGAATCCTCACCAAACTTTCAGAGTGACCCAAATACTTTTTTTGCAAAGTTTGGTGAGGATCCGTCCAGGGAGAGCGAAGTTATAAGCCACCCAAAAAGTGCTCTTCCTATTGAAACAGCAACTTAACCATAACTATATATCACTACAAAAAATACTTTGTTAAGGGGACGTTATGGTTAAGATGCCCTACTAAAAACCTCTGCACTTCACTAAAAATAACTTTCCCACCTCCCCACTATGGTTAAAAGTAAAACCGAAAAACCCCTGAAATTTGCCAGTTATGGTAAACTACACCACCATACCTGCCATCACCACTGTGCACTGCTAACACTAACACTTGGAACATGAAATATGGCATCACAAATGTCATTGATGACATCACTGACGCCATCACTTGTTTAGCCCCTTTGTTTTCATTCACTGCCATATATATATGTCCATTCAGTAAAACAACTTTGTTTAGTGGATGTTACACTTCACAGTAAAACTAAAAAACACTACGCTTTACCTAATTATGGTAAACTAGGCAACAATAACTCACACCACCGACGTTCATTTCTAAGACTAACACCCAGGACATCAAAGATGACATCTCAAATGTCATTCATGACATCACTGATGACATCACTGATGACATCACATGTGTACCTCCCTCATTTTTTATTTACTGACATATGTAAGCCAGGTGCCTTTCTTCACCATCAGCCAGGAAGTGAAAAGGTTAAAAGTGCTATATTTGTAGGTGTAAGCCTTCTCATATGTTCCTTAAACACTTTCCTTAAGGTACAATGACATGATATCATACATATTCATAGGATAAGAAGGAAATGTGAAACACAGCAATTTTTTCTGTGCATGAAAGTAAAGTGGATGGTTATAAATATTTTTGGTAATACAGCAGGTTTTTTTGTCTACGTTACAATCCCTGTATATGCTTCTATTGGTATACATTGTGGTCTCTTTGTGTTTTGTGAGTAATAGTACAATTATGCAGTAAGGGAAGCATTTGCAGTTGTTTATGTAGCACAGTATACAAAAATCTGTCATGGAAGCATATGTCAGTGTAGTAGTGGACATGGGAAGATTTAGAATATTGCACCTCTTTAGCACATGCTGCAGACAATGGAAAGTTTTTTTTTGAGGACGTTCATGTATTGAAAGAACGCACTATTTCAATGGAATTTTTTAGCAATGCATTGCTTAATGAACTATTTGGCATATGATAGTTCTGCAATCGTCGGTTACACTTTTCAGCCAATATTCTAATGACAATCACGAGTGGAGGAGCAGCGTGAAAAATAAATGCACATGTGATGTCATCAGTGATGTCCTGAGTGTTAGTCTTAGCAATGAACGTAGGTGGTGCGAGTTATGGTTGCCTAGTTTGCCATAATTAGGGAAAGTGTAGTGTTTTTTGGTTTCACTGTGAAGTGTGACATTCCTTTAACAAAGTTGTTTTACTGAATGTACATTACATGGCCACAGTAGTGGCCATGTAGGTATGGTTAAGTTGATGTTTCCATAGGAAGAGCACTTTTTGGGAGGCTTATAACTTCGCTCCCCCTGGACGAATCCTCACCAAACTTTGCAAAGTATATGGCCCACTCTGAATTTTTTTGCAAAGTTTGGTGAGGTTTGGTCCAGGGGGGGGGCAAAGTTATAGGGGGGTCCCAAAACTTCTTTTTTTCCCATAATGGGAAAAAAATGTGCTCATGCCTACAGCCCAAATCGCTGGACGGATTTACACCAAATTTGCGGCGGGAGCGGTGGCTTGGTCCCGAAAGTGTGCATTTTTTTTATTTGGTGTAAATCCGTCCAGAAGTTTTTTTTAAAAATGACAAAAATGTAAGTGAAAAAAAATGAGTGATATCTGTGTCGGCTTCGCGGACACACTTCCCTGTTCGCTCCGTGGACAGGACGGGGATTGGGCAAGCTCTTGAGTGATGTCCTCGGACATCTGACATGCTTTGCTATTGGCTGCCGTGAAGCATGCAGTGCGTCGTATTGTGAGAGACGCCCGCCATCTTTGTTCATCGGTTCATCAGAGCTTGCACAGTAAGCTCTCTGTGTTCCTCACGTTCCCCCCACCCCCCGCTCATGCTCTGTGTCTCTCTCCGTTCCCCCCACCCCCCGCTCATGGTCCGTGTCTCTCTCCCGTTCCCCCACTCCCCACTCATGGCCCGTCTCTCTCTCCCGTTCCCCCCGCCCCCCGCTCATGGCCCGTGTCTCTCTCCCGTTCCCCCACCGCCCGCTCATGCCCTGTGCCTCCCCTGTTTCCCCCCACCCCACGCTCATGGCCCGTGTCTCCCTCCCATTCCCCCACACCCCGTGCACATGGCCTGTGTCTCCCCTGTTGCCCCCCACCCTCCCCCGCTCATGCCCCGTGTTTCCTTCCTGTTCCCCCGACCCCCCGCTCATGCCCAGTGTCTCCCTCCTTTTCCCCTCCAACCCCCGCTCATGCCCACGTGTCTCCCCTGTTCCCCCCAACCCCCGCTCATGCCCACATGTCTCCCCTGTTCCCCTCCACCCCCGTTCATGCCCACGTGTCTCCCCTGTTCCGCACCACCCCCGCTCATGCCCACGTGTCTCCCCTGTTCCCCTCCACCCCCCGCTCATGCCCTGTGTCTCCTTACTGTTCCCCCCACCCTCCGCTCATGGCCCGTGTCTCTCTCTTGTTCCCCCCCACCCCCTGCTCATGCCCTGTGTCTCCCACCTTTTCCCCCCAAACCCCTGCTCATGCCCCTTGTCTCCCCTGTTCCTGCATCCCCTGCTCATGCCCTGTGTGTGCTCTGTTCCCACCAACCCCCTGCTCGTGCCCACCTGTCTCCCCTGTTCCCTCCCACCCCCTGCTCATGCCCCGTGTCTCCCTTCTTTTCCACTCCAACCCCCGCTCATGGCCCGTGTCTCTCTCTTGTTCCCCCCACCCCCTGCCCCATGTCTACCCTGTTCCCCCCATCCCCCGCTCATGGCCCCTTGTCTACCCTGTTCCCTCACCACCCCCGCTCATGCCCACGTGTCTCCCGTGTTCCCCCCATCCCCGCTCATGCCCACGTGTCTCCCCTGTTCCCCTCCACCCCGCTCATGCCCTGTGTCTCCCTACTGTTCCCCCCACCCCCCGCTCATGGCCTGTGTCTCTCTCTTGTTCACCCCACGCCCTGCTCATGCCCTCTGTCTCCCTCCTTTTCCCCCATCCCCCGCTCATGGCCCCTTGTCTACCCTGTTCCCCCCACCCCCCGCTCATGCCCCGTGTCTCCCTACTGTTCCCCCCACACCCCGCTCATGGTCTGTGTCTCTCTCTTGTTCCCCCCACCCCCCGCTCATGCCCAGTTTCTCCCTCCTGTACCCCCCACCGCCTACTCATGCCCCGTGTCTGCCCTGTTCCCCCCACCCCCGCTTATGCCCCGTGTCTCCCTCCTGTACCCCCCCACACCCCACTTAAGCAAGCCCCATTTCTCCCCTGTTCCCCCCAACCCCCGCTCATGCCCCGTGTCTCCCTCCTTTTCCCCCCCACCTCCTGCTCATGCTCCGTGTCTCCCCTGTTCCCCCCACCCCGTGCTCATGCCCCGTGTGTCCCCTGTTCCTGTCATGATGCCTAGCCCCGGGCATCCAGACCAAGTCCAGCAACCCCGGAAGCAGGGATCATGTTACCCAGAGAAAGCCCAGCAACCCTTGTTAGGGCTATATGGGTACAGTCCTGGCGTCTATGGTGCCAGGCTTATATGGGGGAACAGTCCTGGCACCATAGGCACCAGGCTCATATGTTAAAACTTACCTGATGCAGACCATGCTGCAAGAGATCCAAGCCCATGTGAGACTTGGCAGGGACTACTTTACCTAGGGACTATTTTGTTACTCGGGTGTGGTTGTGGAGGAATACTTACCTGGGACTACTTTGGTGCTATTTACACCACGCCTGAAGGGCAGCACACGCTTCGTGTTATTCTGAATCCTGCAGCGTAATGCTCACTGTGCCTGCAGTCAGCATCCAGCCTCGTGCCACGCCCACCTCAAGTCCAGAGCGCCTAGAAAGAAGGGAAAGAAGAAGAAAGGTTAGAACAAGAACATTATTGGGTTTCTTACCTGATTCTGGATTCATCACACCTTTGAACAAGAAAAGGACTTTATTTTAAACACGTCACATCGGCAGCAGCAGCGCCGCGCAATACTCACCGTTCCTCACAGCATCTCTACGATCCAGCGCTGTCTCCATCAATATGTTGCCACATTCCAGCACCTAAGGGGGACAAGAAAACAACAAGGTGAGCCGAGGGGAAACACACAAGGACAATCTCTTGCCACCATATACTTACCTGATTTTACCGCCGGAGGTATTATTCACCAGCATGCCAAATCTTCTTACGCCGCACCTGTAAGAAAAGAGAAAGCAACGAGTTAAACTTTGGCATCATTTAACGGACAGTGTGGGATAGCACAGACTCTTACCTGAATGCTTTCAGCTGCCACAGAACTATCTTCTTTTGGGTCTAAGCTGCAACATAAACAAAGGAATGGACAAGAGTGATTATTCAGACATTTATGAACTCTTAAGAACTATATATTTACGTTCCTTTGCCAGGAGTTTTGGAGCCAAGATTTGTCTAGAACTCTTCCAATATCCTCAGGCCAGTGAAGTAACTGGCCATCAACGTACCCCTGTGTTCCTCGCAGGATGGAGAGCTCATCATTCAAAACTATAAGGTGAGCTTTGTGAACGGGAATATCAGAGGTGATAAATGGGGACGCAGTGAAGTGCTATTACTCAACTCCACCGGTGGCTAATTCCCTTTCTCCGCCTTTAGGAGACTACTTCTACGGGTCAAGCAGACGAAGTTAGGTGGGCCTGTCCAGTCAGTCATCTCTGCACTACGCATCACGTTGGTGGAGACCGTGGCTGTCCAGTTCCGCCCGACACCCCTGTGGGAACCAGGTGAGCGTAACAGTTCCCACCCCACCCCCTGCTCATGCCCCGTGTGTGCCCTGTTCCCCCGCTCATGCCCTGTGTCTCCCTCGTATTCCCCCCACTCCCTGCTCATGCCCCGTGTCTCCCCTGTTCCCCCACCCCCTGCTCATGCCTCGTGTCTCCCTTCCGTTCCCCCAACCCCCGCTTATGCCCCGTGTCTCCCTCCTGCACCCTCTACCCCCGCTCATGTGCCGTGTCTCCACTTTTCCCCCACCCCCCGCTCATCCCCCGTGTCTCCCTCCTTTTCCCCCATCACCCGCTCATGCTCTGTGTCTCCCCTGTTCCCCCCACCCCCTGCCCCGTGTGATCTATGTTCCCCCCACCCCCTGCTCATGCCCCGTGTGTGCCCTGTTCCCCCCACCATCTGCTCATACCCCGTGTGTGCCCTGTTCCCCCCCACATCCCGCTCATGCCCCGTGTGTGCTATGTTCCCTCCCACCCCCTGCTCATGCCCCATGTCTCCCTCCCAATCCCCCCACCCCCGATCATGCCCCGTGGTTTCCCTGTTCCACCCCACCCCCCGCTCATGCCCCATGTCTCCCCTGTTCCACCCCACCCCCCGCTCATGCCCCGTGTCTCCCTCATGTTACCCCCCACCCCCTGCTCATGCCCCGTGTGTGCCCTGTTCCCCCCACCCCCCGCGTGTGCCCTGTTCCCCCCACCCCATGCTCATGCCCCATGTGTGCCCTGTTCCGCCCCACCCCCGCTCATGCCCCGTGTGTGCCCTGTAAACCCCCACCCCCGCTCATGCCCACGTGTCCCAGCTGTTCCCCCCACCCCCGCTCATGCCCACGTGTCTCCCCTGTTCCCCCTACCCCCTACACAAAAATCTATTAAGAAAACAATTATCATTTAATTATTCAACATATTAACATTACGAATATTATACCTTCATATTGTACGCTGCACACAATGCTATGTTTCTGCATGAGTAGCTTAGTATACTAGATAGAACCCCATAATAGAATGCTATTCATATCAATGCATTGTTCAATGCACTAATTAGGGTATGATATTTATTGCAATGATCATTGACACTTTTTTCACAACATTATAATAAGAATCCCTTGTACACATATTTCATGAAAAGTACATACACATGTGATGTCATCAGTGATGTCATCAATGACATTTGTGATGTCATGTTTGATGTTGTGGGTGTGCACGGTGGTGGCGCGAGTTATGGTTGCTTAGCTTACCATAACTGGTGAATTTCAAGGGTTTTTCGGTTTTACTTGGAACCATAACGTCCCTTTAACAAAGTTTTTTCACTGAATTTCATAGGTTTTTAGTAGCGCAACTTAACCATAACGTCCCTTTAACAAAGTTTTTTCACTGAATTTCATAGGATTTTAGTAGCGCAACTTAACCATAACGTCCCTTTAACAAAGTTTTTTCATTGAATATATATATATGGCAGTGAATGAAAACAAAGGGGCTAAACAAGTGACAGCGTCAGTGATGTCATCAATGACATTTGTGATGCCATCTTTCATGTTCCGGGTGTTAGTGTTACCAGTGCACAGTGGTGATGGCAGGTATGGTGGCGTAGTCTACCATAACTGGTGAATATCCGGGTTTTTTTGGTTTTACTTTGAACCATAGTGGGGAGGTGAGAACGTTTTTTTAGTGAAGTGCACAAGTTTTTGGTAGGGCAACTTAACCATAACGTCCCCTTAACAAAGTTTTTTTGTAGTGAATTTTACAGGTTTTTGGAAGGGGAACTTAATCGTAAGATTGTGTTAATGAAGGTGCTGTGCTGAAGATACACTTGTCATGTGATTTTGGGAGAAATGTAGTATAATGGACGTACTTGATGTACATGTAACATAGGACATACAGAGAGAACCCCCTCCCTATTGATATTAGATTGGGACGTACTGAGCGCCTGTTTCTTACACAAAAAAAGTTGAACTTAGAAAAAGGACAGAAAGACATTATAAGTATTAATGAATAAATATGGAAACCTAAACGTGTGAAATGAAAACGATGCATTTAATAACCACATAGAATGAAATGGATGGTACCATAAAAAAAAAGGATACCTCCATCGTAATTACTTCACAGAAACTCTGCAGCCTGGACCGACAGTGGACGGACGCAGTAGGACGAAGAGAAATAACATCAAAATAGTAAGTGAAGGTCCTTTTTTCGTATGTGTGTGCAGTTTTTTGTTATGTGGTGCAGAAATAATAATGCCTTTCTGTTGTTTTGACACAGAAATGACGAGTATTTTGGAGTGGTTGGAACTGTACTTTCCGCAAAAGGATATGTCGGAAGAGAGCGATAACAATGGTACACAGCACTCTGCGTATGCAAAGTAATGGCCAGTATTTTATGGGCATTTAATAGATATATAGTTTTTTTTTACAGACCAGGAAATAAAAGAAGATAGGCCAACAAATGACACAGAAGAATACAGGATCAGAAGGATTGAATTGAAAATGGACACATTGAATGCAAATTTTAAAAGTTTAAGGGAGTTTGTGGAAGACTGTGTGAGAGGATAAGCACGTTACCACTGTCCCACCTGTACCTGCCCCCCTTCTCCATTCCCTAGTGAACCATCCCCAAACCTTCAAGAAGAATATAGAATTTTCGAGGAAACGTCCATCCCTTCTTCCCCTCATAACCAGGCCGTGTTGAATTCTAATTCCCCTATATTTGTGTCAGTATGTGCTTTGTGTGTGTGTTTGGAATGTTTTTGTATAGTAGTTGTAGTTAAAGAATTTGAGGAATATTTTTTTTTTTTAAATACTTGAAATGTTCGCGAACAGCACGCCTGTGCGACCTATCCGAAAGGAATGGAATGTGGATGTTGTAAAGGCAGTACACCTACCCTTACTAATGTCACGTAAGATGGAGTTGATGTTTGTCCGCACCATCCTGTGCAAGTTGTGCGTACATAAACAGAAAGGGGCGTCATAAGGACATTATACCTGGACATACCACTTACAAACGAGATAAAACATGTTTGTAGAACACACCAAGCCTCCTGGATGGCAGTAAATGAGCTAAATGGGAATGTGTTAAGGACATTATACCTGTCCGTATTGTCCGCAGCCAAGATGGTGGCGTCCATAGAACAGGCACGGTGGCCGGCAAGGGCGTAGTCAAACAAAATGGAGTTGTCCTAAGAACACTGGACCTGTCCGTACAGTGAGCATATCATGTACGCACATGCGCAGTACAACCATAAGTACAGCGAACATCGCGCCTGACCCTAACTCTCTGTCTCACTTGTGTCGCATTTTGAATTAGTTTGAGGACCCGAACACTGTCCGTAGGACACTTGCACGCATATGTAAATTTGTTAGTCTGCATTTGCTGTCCAGCCGACACCGATTTCTGTCGTGGATGTGTTCAGGACGTCATCATGTGACTGCACCCACACTGAGCGTGAGGACTAATTTGCGCAGTTTGTGCTTCCGCAACAGTACAAAAGGAACCTATGCACATAAGACAAAATATTGTACAGTCTAAAAATAACATTTCACATATTCCAGACAATAGCTTATCTGTGGACATGTTGTGTGAAATGTTCGGGACGCTTTTCAGTGATAAAGATGGTCACGAGGTGCACCCCTTCACCCCTTTAAATGGCCACACCCCCGAGCGCATCTTCATTGTCCTGCTAGCTGTAGCCGATTGAGGTGTAGTGCCTTTACTGCTGTAGTGACCAAAAAGAAAGTAATTGGTATGGCATCCATGGCTGCTGTTGCTTCATTAGCCTCTGCACCAACCCCAAACCCGCCACCACCTCCCCAAGGGCCTGCAGAGAGATATACGGTGAGGATGTAGAGATCGGGGAAGAAGAGGAAGAAGAGAATGAGGTGGAGGAACTCTGCACTACAAGCACTCGCCGGGAGTCGTGGGTGTGGCGGTCAGGGCCGGTCTTACACCAGATTGCACCCCAGGCGGGAAGCATCGTTGGCACCCCTCATTCATCAGAATGTGCCCTTCCTCCCCCGACTGGCTCACGTCACACCCAAACTGCACATCTGTTGTGCGTCAAAACCACTCCTCAATATGAATAAATAATTGCTATATAAATGAAGCTAGTTTCATTACATTGTAATTCAATTACTTTACAGAAGAATTATAATGAGAAATCACAGCTGTTGCTGCCCAAGTAAATGGTTTTTCTGTCACCTGCTTTTAGGGAAGCAGTTTCAAACTGTCCGTACTGGCACACTGCAGTGTGACCAGCCTGCAGGGGTCTGAGGGCCCACTGACCACTGGCCCTGTGTTGCAGCCCAGTGTTCTGTTTGTACCACCTCACATGAATTTCACAACTAGACTAACCATATGAATAATTTTCTGATAGTAGGTTATCATTCCAAGATGAGACAGATGGAAATGTGAGGAGAACGTGGTTTTACTTTGTTTAAGGTGGTGACAACCACTCCAGGCAGCGATATCTCCCAATAGACATACCAAGCGCTGCACAAATGGTGAAAATTTGAAATGGCCCAGAAAACAGAGGCACTTTGACAGCACTCAGGGTCTGCGGCGCTAGGCAAACACACCAAAACAAGCTGGTTCTCAAAATCTCCCGGAGACCGGCATATTATGTAGATGAGTATAACCTGGCTGGCTGGCAGTACATGTTGCAAATTTTAGTCTGCATGCTGTGCTCGATCTTCAGGTGCTTGGAATTCCCACCTCCCACTTGAGCTGGCATCCCTTCATCATTGCCAACAAACGCCCAGTCCTTAATACAGGTCATAGATAAAGTAAGAAATAACCATCTTAAGACAACTGAGCATGCTAGAACGAGTGCAATTAGTTTTAAAATAGAAGTGATAACAGACATGGACAACATAATGACAAACTATACAATGACGCTAACCGATTTAGCCACTCCCATCATGCCTAGTATAAAGCTTATTAAAAGTAGCCGGTATACGCAAGACAATATCACCACTGCCCCTATATGCCGAGTAAACCTCATCAAAAGAATGCAAGTAAGTAGAGGTCTCAAGCGCATCACATTTTCATTGTTCGACAACATCTGCAGTTCAGTGACCTAGTCCACCTGGGGGCCTGTCACCTGGTGGGAATAAGAGATCGCACTCACTGTTCTTTGGTAGAGTAAAACTTTATTTTAAACACAGGTTCTTAAACAACCCTTTCCAATAAACCAGAAAAAAGGATACTTGTAGCTGTAGTCTCTTTCTGAATTGTTAACGCTTTCCCAGTTTCTTAGACGTAAATGTCCAGCTGACGTACTTTGTGAACAGTCTTGGCTAAAGTCATAAAAACAGAGGTAAAGGGGTTTCCCTTCTAATAGTGAAACTTGGAACATGAGATCGAAAAGAAAACAACACATGTTTAGAAGTTCTGCTAGGGCAGTACAATCCGCTGAACAGAGAACGTTCCCCTTTACTGATACTTGACAAACAACTGCTGCCCATTTTAATTTCTGGATCTTTTCCGTTGCTCTCCTGTCTCCTAACTCCAGACTCAGCTGGGTAGTTTTCTTGGTTTTTTTGATAAGCGAAATTTACCAGGCAGGTTTAGCAACCCTGGGTTAAAACTTGTTCAGAACGCATAGTTCCTCTCCTCTGTCTCTTATTGTGCCCAGGAAGAATCAATTGGCAATGGGCAGGGCTCTGTCAGCATAAATTGGCATTTCCGGTTTAGCGTTGCCCAGCACTCCCTTTCTTCGTTCTACCCATTCAGCTTTTCTCCTCGTAGTTTATTGCCGCACATAAACAGATGTTGGGGATTGTCAGCGTAATCCGCTGTCATACGCTACTCAGCCGGCCCCTCCTCCTCGCCGCTCCAGCACCTGACTCCTCCCCTTTTCTCTTTGGGGAACACAATTCGCTTCTTACCGCGAGCATCCCAACGTTGGAGACTCGTCGTGGTGCTTCACTTCTTCTGACTTCAAAGAGGTGACAATCACACGCAGCCTCGGGAAAGTCTGCCGGGCCCCAGCACACTCGATCGTTAAGCTTGTGCTGAATTCTCGTCGGCCGTCTAGCCGTCTTCCCTCTTCGGCTAGTCAAATCGATTCTTCACCCGCCGGTCAGGACTTCAAACAAACAACTCATCTAGCGCAACAGCGCCTTTTAACATCAAAACGATTTCTTTACTAACTCTGCTTCAGTTCAGTAGGCCCATTCATAATGGCCTGCTTCCTCCTCACTCAGCTGGGCAGTCTTCTTGCAACAACAAAAACAGAGCATTCCACCCCAGGTTAGAAGAAAGTACCTGAGTGCAGGTGACATAACACAACAGGAAATGTCTCCACGGAAAATACAAGCTCCGCCCTCCCTCTCTTTAATCAGCCTTTCTTATTCCCTGCCCGAAATTCATCACAGCGCCTAAAAAGATACCGCTTTTTAATGTCACACACTTTAAGGGATTATGCATTGCCTATTCTAATTTTTGGGCGTTTTACACAAATGTGCATTATTTTTTTGCAACACAGGCAGCAATTAATATTGTGGAATACGCAATTTAGCTACCTGTGGTGGGATCACTTTTCAAAAGGAGCTCTATAAGAGCAGAGGGATAATAATAATGATGACTTGGTGCTGTACCTGCCTAACATCCAGATTTTTCCTGGAGACTCAGGAATTGTAACCATTTCTCCGGGTCTCCGGGAAAAACCCTGGAATCTCAGGAATTTTGGTGGGGGACAGCTTTAACTGATTACTTTTTTTTTGTTTTGTAATATTATGCTTGCAGGACTGCACTGCCATGGGCTCCCTGCCTGAGTGTGGCTTTGTCTCTGCAGTAATGACTGTAACGCTTCCAGCTCATTGGCAAAAAGAATGCAGGTGAAGCAAAATAACGCACATTTATTTTGCTTCACCTTTCATTCTTTTTTGCCGACTTTCAATGCGAACACGCGTTTCTTTTACTTTCTTTCTTTTTGCCCAGGTTAGCGTGGACTCAGCCCCATTGAACTACACAGCCATCAGGTTTGCAGTCTGGACAACTCACCACTGCACTACATAACCTGATGAAAAACAACTAAGGTGAAATGGATAATTTCGGCACTGCAAAATTCAGGGAAAAGCTTTGTATTGGATCTTGGAGTTTACAAGTGCACATTTTAATGTGTTGATTTTATGGAAGGTGAATGCCTTTTGTCCTATGCAATTTGGGTGGTTGTGAAAAGGCAATTTAATGAAATATGCGTATTTCAATTGTAATTGCACATTTCTGACGTCACATCACATTACAACAGAGTTTACTGTTTTAACATATGGGCGGAGGCATGTGAAAATGGGCAGAGTTTTGTGTGACTGTGGGCAGTGCATAAATCGCAGGAATTTTGATTTTCAAATGTAGGCAGGCATGCTTGGTGCACTGCCGTAGCGTTTCATGCTGGATTCCAACAACTTCCAAGCGCTGCGCTCTAATAATGGACGTGACCAATAATTATTATTGTCCGAAATTTGAGAATGCAGTGAGAATTGCATGTGTACATAGCAACCAAATCTTCAGATTTCTCTGTATTTTTTTCACTTGTTTTTTTTAGAATACTTAAGGCACTCAATGGGGTGCAGCAATGAGTGATAATGCCACAATGGGGACACATTGGGGGACACAATGGGTGTACAGGAATCAATGCTTTGTTTTCCTGTATAGCTTCTTTCATTTCCTTTGTTTGCCGTACTACGGTTTACCCTCTTAGTGTCCCCTCTAAAACATTTTCATTTCCCTTTATTCCTTCCTGACACCACCTATACATGTTTTCACTTATATGTTTTCGCCTGTTTACCATGCTCGCATCTGTTGTACATTTTCAGTCATGCATTTCCTCCTGTCCTCCTTCCATTGTGCAATCCCTGATACTTCTATTACCTTATTTGCCATGTTACACTGTATGTCACTTCTAATCTGTACTTTCCCCTTTCAAACATTCTCTTTCCCTTGCACTTTTTTCTCTGTCGCATTTCTATGTCTTGCATATTCCTTGCCCATTTGACCTTCTGACAGCAATACAAGTCGCCTCTGTTGCAAGTACCCCCTCTTTCCACGGCTGAGGTCAAAGGGGTTCAGGGTACCCAGTCTCGTGATATAGGGGTGCGACCCCCATCCTCGTGCATCCACGTTAAAACTCCAAATAAAAAGGGATTCTACATGTGCATTGACACACAGAATAATCACGAACGTGCATTATTGTTACAGAATCGCGATAATGTACATTTGTCTGAACCAGTGTCTTGCTTACAAAAAGTGGGGGCGGGGGTGCATGGGGAATGAGTAGAGTATGGCAACGTGTAGGGTGATGGAAAAATAAGAGAATAATCGGTGAAAGTGGGTATCTGGAACCCCATTAAAAAACAAATCCAAATCAGGATTCTGCACTAAAAAATGTTCATTTGGAGATTTGAACATGATTCCAACAGCCAAGGCGGGCACGTGGCAGGGCAAGACGCATATTAAAGGAAACAGAAACAATAATGACACAGAGAATGGGGATCGGATTAATTATGTGGTCGCCGAATTGTGTATGCTCCTGCAAAATGATCTGCAATATTGCAAGTTGTGGCTGTCAGTGTTTTTTTTAACAAACAATGGGTCCCTTCATTTCCCCAGTCATTCATAAGTGCCAAACAGCAGGACACCTGTTTTTGTTTTTACTAGTTATGTTCCGAATCCAAAGAATGAAAACCACGGGAATAGTCGGCCCAAACAATCCACCGGCACTCGCTCCTCTTGTCTGAATGGCGAGGGCGCCAGCCAGCCCCAATCTCAATCTGGGCCATGATGGGCCTGGCTGGCGCCAGCGGGGCCCGGGGCGGGGAAGTAAAAGCAACAAACAAATGTTGCTAATTTGTCAATTGCTGCCCGGCCTGCCCTGCCTTAGGGAAAAGGCTGCAGGCTGAAGCAGCAGTCATACAACACAGGCGTTACGTGAGTGACGTTCGTTGTTTGTTTTGTTTGTGACATGAATCATTTTTTATAATGTCATGATGACATTATAAAAAATGATTCTGAATAGGCCTGGCTGGGTGCGGCCTGCCTTACAGGACTCTGAGCGCCGACATGCGGCGCACCCTACAGGCTGACAGACGTCAGGCAGCTGCCTGAGCTGCCTGATGCAAAGACCGGCCCAGATGGCGGTTGTTTTCCGTTTATGGGAACGTACCAAAAGCACGTGCGAACCTGGTAGGTGTAACCTGTGCCAGGTGGTACTGAGTCGCGGAAGACCTGGTGCGTACAGCTTTGGTACGACAACCATAAAGCGACACCTCACTTCGTTCCACAGTGCGGACATTCGCAAGGTGGTGCCATGTGAAGAGCGTAGTCGATTGAGTTCCCCCACAGCATCCTTCGTGTCCGATCCTGTCACCACAAGAGACACTCCTGTGTGGGAGCGCCTCCCTCCAGCTGCCTCACAAGCCAATCACAATGCTGTTGACCCTTACATTTCAAAGGTGACAATAGCGTGTATGTATTGTGACGCAGTACTCTGCAGGGGGGAGAGTTTTCGAAGTGCTTTGAGGCTACGGTCACGGAGCACCAGAAGATCTGCTCCTTACCTAAGTGAAGCACACCCTATATCTTTCTCTGTCCACGTGCCCTTTCTTATCCCTGTGGTTGGTATCCCTTCCTTACCCTCCTCTGTTCTCCTCTCCTAGTGTGTCTTGTTGCCAAAAGCAGGAAAGTGGAAAGCAACAAAATGTTTAAAAAATGCCTCTTTTCAGAGCCGCCTTTCTCAGTTTAACAATAGAACTATCAATTGACCGATGTAGGCCTCCGCGCATTCGTGAAAGAGTTTGCAGACAGTCGTAGGACACACAAAAAAGGAGGGTGCAAGCGGAGCAAATCCAATGAAGTGGACGCTGGGTGTAAGTGGTGGCTCTGAAAAGAGCCGTGCGGTGGTGCGTCGTGTGGGTCAAAAACTGTGGATTGGAGAAAACGGATTGACACATAGGTTATTGTGAATGCAAAAGAGGTCGCAATGCATTTCGTACATTGAGAAGAAAAATCTGATTGCCAGCATATGTGAGATGGACTCCATCTCTGCGGAAAATAAAAGAGCTGCAAAACAAAATGTTTTCATTGTGGAATGAGGACATGCCAACATCTCTTAGAAAGGCACAAACAGCTTTATTCACATTGCGTCTTGCTTTCTCCATTTGTGGACCAAATGCAGAAGAATGCAGCCATTTTTGTCTTTGTGCAATACAGAAAAAAAGTATTTCACAATTTGGAAACATGTCCATAACCTTCACAAGTCCTTCCTTCATTACAAATTGCAAAGAAATTCCAGAGACATGGCCTAAACTGTTTCCTCCGCAATGAATGATAAGTGTATCTGGAGAACTCTCATTCAGTAAAACAAACAGAGAGGTACCAAGTCCAGCCACCTCATTCCACGTACGCCATGCCAGTGCACTTCCACATGAGGAAATCTGAGATCTGCAGATAGACGGTAGCTTTCTGCATGCACCTTCAACCAATGTATCCATGAGTCTCCCAAAATCCAGATATTCTGTTTTCGAGCATGCAGAGCCATGGCTGTGTGGTCTCCTTTCAGGTAGAAGACGGTCTCACTGAATCTCGCCGTTCAGAACACACCTACTGAACTTTATTGACCAATCCCTAGCTCTGCTCATTCTCATTTGCATGTGTCTCCACCCCAGAATCCCCGTTGGTGATATGTGCAGCCTTCAAACTACCGCCATATCCGAGTAAATGTATATGATCAGAGCGTGACGACTGTACATTAAAGTATTATTCCCCTTTTTCCCCTTTGAGGCAGGCTCTGAAAAGAGTGTTTTTTTGTTTTGTTTTTGGGCAGATGCCTTAAAGACATCTGTTATTTTGTTTATTTTTTAGTAATTTTTGTCCTTACTGTACTCCTACAACCATTACAGAACCTTCTCTAAAACAAGCCTTACATTCCAAAGAACTTCGCATTTCCCAAAGAAGATAGCGCAACACCAACTGTTTCAAAATAATCCGCATTACTTGGAACAATGTTATCGTGGCTGCAGAAAAACATACCAGCTCGTAACATGAAAGCACGCATGCCGTGATTGATGATACACCTCCCAATACTTTGATCTGGACAGAATACAGAATTGTTGTCCCATTTTACTCTAGGGAGAAAAGCAGAAAAAATGACTTTCGTTGTTGGGAAGATGTTCATGAGTGCTTCAACCAACTGTCCCAAATCTGCCAACGAAGTACGTGAACCCACGTAGCCCAAATAGCAAGCACCGTAGTGCAAAATTACCACATGAGGAGTGGTCATTGTACGCATGTCTCTGCAAACTTCCAGAATTGCCGCAACATTGGCATCAGTGTCAGCACTCCACATCACTTCCACTCCTCTCACATCGAAATGGTGTGCCACATGCCTACTCTCGGCATAGTGTTGTAAGCCATGTACGAAAATGTCTCCAAGCACCAAAACCCTGACCCTCTCCACCTCTCCCATCTTCAGTATACGCACCGTCTTTCGACACAAAAGAGTAATGTGAACATCTGATTGGCAGATGCCTACAGTCCCCTTTCCATGCAGGATTTGCTGTAGAAACCCATATGTGACACGCCCTACCCGCGGACAAGCGTTGGCTATGTGCGGCATGCAGCTCTTACCCAGTCCTTCTACCCTTTTCACATCGGTAGCAAATCGAGTCCCTCATTGGACACAACTAAGCAGTCACACAACCATCCACCAATCACATTGAACATCGCTAAATGTAACTCCGTCATCAACATTGCACACTTCAAATGTGCTGTCGATGACTCTGACTGGAAGTCACATATCATTGCAAAGCACCTACTTCACAAACTACTGTGCAAGTGTTACGGATTTCTACGTACAGCTCCATGCATGCGCACATGCATGAGTGTAGAGTACAGGTATGCATATTTTAATCATAGAACATGTGCAACCCTTATGATGTAATTTAAATAAATTAATGCCGCTAAATGTGCATAGTCAATACATACCAATGCTCCCCCTTTTAAGTGCAAAATGTCTGATTTATCATTGACAAACCGCACGACTTCTTACTGTCTTCCGCATAACCTATACATACGTTACAAGCATGCCTATTTAGGGCGAAACTCGATTTTGCATTAGAAAATGTCGGAGGTATATACTGTGTACGGCCTACAGTAATGCTACTTGCAATGTGATCGTATGAGAAAAATAAGCTCTCCCGATTGCTGTGGTGACATCTCCCTCTGAGGGTCTTCCGATGTGTCGGCATCGTGCTTATAATTTGCAAGTAGAAACATTTCTCCCATCTACTATTATGCCCTATCACTTACAAACCTCTCTCCTATAGATTGTATACCTTTTAAAAAACAAGGCGTTACCATACCCTTAAAATTGTCCTAGATTCAGAAGGACTTGCAAGTAACATACAAAGGCAGCACAGAGTGAAGTGAAATGCACACGTGCACTGGGTTGAAATATGAAAGGAAAATGCTCTGACGAAAGATGGACAATTAATGTGTACAGTATTACAGTATTACTGCTGTAAAAACACAAAGGCCCTCATTACGACCCTGGCGGAAAGGGGTTTACGCCGGCGTAAACCATGGCGCCCCTTTCCGCCTGAGTACGAGTTCCCTTAGCGCCATGGTGATTTTAACGCCTGCTTTTAGCAGGCGTTAAAATCCATGGCGCTAAGGGACCTTGTTGTTAATTACGCCACCGTAATTTACGGTGGCGTAATTAACGCCTTCCCCACTCCCATTATACCCTATGGGGCAAAAATGGGAATGGGGAAGGGTAAATGGGGATTGGGGACTTACCGCCCCGCCAAGGTCGGAATGGGGCGGTAAGTCCGCCAACCACCATGGCGGAGTTGGCAGCTTAGCGCCATGGAACATGGTGCAAATAGCACCATGGTTCTCCGCCAAGGTCGTAATGAGGGCCAAAGTAATTAATGGTTTTTTTTCAATCGCAGTGAAGACTACTGTCCTGAGAATCAACAGCATCTACACTGCAAATGACATATCCGAAGAACCCTGGTCATTTCGCAAAAAAAAGTAAGCACAGTACTAACTTTATATTGTAACTGTTCCTCAACGAGGCTGCATGGGTTATTTGTTTAATTTGTACACCAAAGCAAACATTGATTTCTGAACCATTCCACCTACAAATACCCATTTATTAAACAGAGAATTACAGGCAGAATGGCTCACAAATCCCTGTGTGTTTGGAACTCAAATAACATAGAGAATCATTAGAAGGTTAGTTCTAGAAAAGAAGTTGCTGTTTCAAGTTTATGGCATTTTGTTTTCTAATAATGCTTCTCGTCACCACTAAGCCACTTTGTACTCTCATCTGAAGCACATTGTAGTAGTATACAAACAGTATAATAGCCTTACCAAATCATTGTAAGAGTCCAATGAAAATTCACACACCATGACAAAGAGCTTCCCCATCAGACTCATGCACGCATGCACACAGCACACATACATTGAACAACAGACCAAAGCATGCCTTCTTTTTTTCAACAGACACCAACGAATGCCTACAAAAAAGCAACTTTGTAGAAAGGATCACAGAAGTAGAGCAAATAAAAATTAAAGTGTTCAATCTAAGCATCCATCTGTAGTAGAGCTTGTGGAGAACGTTGGAACAAACCAGCTAATGCAGTCGTTTAGTAAAACAAAGGAAGCTTCAACTACCGAAACTTTACCTCCTCCATCAAAAAGAGTCACAAAACACAAAAAGCGTGGCAAAAAAACAGCTACCAGTACAGCTAACAATGCTCCTAATAATCCGGAGATAGTAACAAGAACCCATAGTAAAAAAAAGTATTTTAGCAAAAAAATTTCATCACAGAGTGCTTCAGAATCTACTAAGAAGAGGACCGAAATCATCCTCACCCCTTAAAATCTACCGTGGAAAGTTAATCCTACAAGCTCTCATGGACAGTGCAATCCTTCTCAAAAGGAAGTTGTTTATATTAGTGTTAGGTAGGATGAAAGCTCTAACAAAACTAAGTACCAAACTACAAAAGAAACTCGTCAATAAACGGAATGTGAACAACAATAATTTTTTTAATGTTTGTGGAGGCGAATGGAGTCACACGACAACCACAGAACCATATTTTAATAAAGAAGCATACAAACAAAATCAAACAAACACAATCGCCATCCATAGCAGTGGACGAGGGTATGAGAGAATCAATAGTACCATCATGGAACAAGAAACACTGCTTAAAAAAGTATCCCCTGAAAACTCAGAATTACATCTAGATTCGACAGAACCACACCGTCCAGTATACAAATGGCTGTGCACATCAATGTGTGCCATTCCAAACAAAGCTTTCAAATCTTTACATCAGTTCCTCAATCTGTATGTAAAAGGGAAAGACCAAAGTAAAATGAAAGTGCTGCAAAATATGGATATTTGTCCAGTGCGCAAATACACAGGACTACAAGACTGCAAAAGCACCTTCCATGATATCAAAAGGATATCAGTACATCATTCAAATGTAAGAAATCTAGTGTATAAAATATACTATGCAAAAAGTCCAGCTGCAGAATTAGGCAATTTAAATAAGACTCTTCTGCATGGTACACCCAAATACTTACAAGAAGAAATTGACCGTATTCAGAGAAAGTATTTTGGAAGTGGAAGCCACATACAAAATGCAATAGTTTTAGAGCATAGCAGCAACAAATCTGAACATAGTAACCTTCTATTACACACGTAAAGAAAAGAAATACTAAAATTTAAAAGGGCATCAGCTGAAGTACCAAACCATGTGGGTGTGTGTTGCCGCAGAACATTTTACAAAAGGAACACAAAAATTGTGGTCATCGCATACAAAATAGAAGACAATGAAGATTCCAAATGGTTTGCATTAGCTCTCTACCTTTCAGCAGAAAACAAATTTGAACTATCTGAACGCCTTATATGTTGCAGTTACTGTCTACAAAATTAGACAACAACCACATTCCTTCACGTGCTATAACAAATAATTTGTAATTGTTCCCACTACCAAAAATCCTGCAACACCTCAATCTGTATGAGAGTATCATAATTCAAACAGTTAACCCATTTCAAGCAATTATACGCCCTCATCCAAAAACTGCTAAATTACGTCCTTCTGAATTGGTGAAAGGCATTTGTGGCAAAGTAGTTTATTTACCATTAGATCTAACCAAAAAATGTACACACTCTAGGAGTGCAAAGTTCAATAGAGCATCCTTTAATATTCTTGGTAAATGGTGTACCAACAAAAAACAAAAAAATTTGGCAACAACTGGTGGACTTACATAAACTTAAACAAGCATTGCAATATCTAAAAGACAATAACGAGTACTACAAGGAAATACATATTGAAGAAAGCTTAAGGGAAACAACTGAAATAATCTTTTAGCCATCAGAAACTGCACAATTCGAACTTCTGGATCCTGCTACAATATCCACTCTTTTGGACCAGTACACAATGCATCAATTGCATTGCAATTAAAGCATAGATGATGCTCAAGAAAATTACCAAATGCGACAAACCAAAGGTTCACCAATGAGTATATGGGAAAAAAGTATAGAAGTACGTGCGTTTCCACTGCTATTTCCTACTGGCAAAGGTGGAAGATATGATGATAGACCCACTCAGATTGGTGCATCAGAATACCGCTCATTACAAATGTATTCGCAAGATCCCAGATTTAGACAAAATGTGGAATACATATTCCACCTACTTTATGAAAGTGAATTAGCAACGCTACTTTACGGAGTTGCACACATTTTGAAAGCTGGAACCCACTTTCAAAATATGTCAGCTATGCAGTTAATACAAAAATTACAGGAAAAAGATGAGGTTTTACAATCAAGTATAACAAAGTTGTTTGCTAACATGCGTGGTACAAAGGAACAGTGGTTCCGACGGCATGGAGACTTGCGTTGTATGATCAGAAACCTTGGACCACCGACTTGGTTTGTTACACTAAGTTGTGCAGAATATGCATGGGAAGATTTACATGAGTTTCTACGCATAGCAAACAGCAACAAAAACAACATAGATATATTAACACCTGGAGAACTTTGCTCTCTAGATCCAGTTAATGTGTCAAGATATTTCCATCATCGAATCATTGCCATGCTCCACTTTATTTGCAATAAAACTGTCCCCCCCCCCTTGGAGAAGTGCAACACTTCTTTTGGAGGAAAGAATATCAAGCGAGAGGAGCACCACATATTCACATGCTGTTATGGATCAAAGGTGCACCTAACTTTGGTCACGACAGTGATAGCACTGTTTTGCAGTTTATCCAAAAATATGTCACTTGTGAAATCCCTTCACAACAGACACATATTGAGCTGCATGGACAGATTTTACAATTTCAAAGACACAAATGTGGTAAATATTGTCGCCGCAAAAACAAAGGTAAATACTACACCAAATGCCTCTTTGGTTTCCCTAGACTAGTTACAGAAACAGGTGAAGTAAACAACTTCATGTCTTCAGTTCGACATAGTATTAAAGGTAAATCACCTAAGAACACGTATTACATAACAAGAACAGAAGAATCAAAATATATCAATGATTACAATGCAATCATTGCCCTCTTATGGAATGCAAACATAGATGTGCAGTACATTGCAGACAAATTCTACTGCTGTTGCACGATATGTTACAGCCTACTTAACAAAAGCAGAAAAAACAGAGCTTCAAGACCTCTGGGATGACCTAGCATCAGACAAAACACTATCACAGAAATTGTACAGCCTAGACATAAAAATGCTCTCTCATAGAGAATGTGGCACCTATGAAGCAGCAGATCGTTTAACCGGTACTGCTTTGTATGGAAAATCAGACAACATAGTATTGCTAAGTCTTGGTGCTTCTAAATCTAGAAAAAGAGTGCTGAAATCATACGAGGACATAGAAACAATTGCCAGAAATGATCCCAACAGCCAAGACATTCTAAAAAACAATTTGATGGACATATACTATCCGAACAGGAGTAGCACTTTGGAAAGCATGTGTCTATACCAAATAGCTCAAAACTTTGCATACAAAAATAATATAAAACCCGATGAAAGCAAAGGTAGATATAGAGTGAGCGATTGTGAAGGGAGCTTAGTGAAAGTTACCAAACAAAGCTTAATTAATCATGTAAAATTATCATTAAAAACTCCTCAACAGAAAGAACAATACTACATGTCTGTTACAACTTTTTAAACCATGGAGAAAAGAGGAAGACATAATAGATAACTATGACTGAAGATGCGTTTAAAGCAAATGAAAGCACTATCTGCGATGTGAACTTTACGCAGTACAAAACAATGTTACACAATGAGCAGCAACATGAAGAAAAACTTCAGGCCCAACTAGGTAAGGACTCTTCCGACAATAGTCAACCTTCTGTAACAGGAAGTCAAGAACCATTAGGACAACAACTAATAGCAAATGAGGCAGAAGTAGCTATGGCAGAAGTAGAAAACACCATGTATCAGTATCAAGAAGATACAGAAGACTTGTACATGGTGTACCACATGAAAATAAAGAATGTTCGTGCCAAAATTACAAACCTATACTACTCTACGTGAGTGGTGAAGCTGGATCAGGAAAACATTCTTAATCAAAATCACCAGCAAGTTTCTTCAACAATTGACAAACAACAAACTGTCAGCTGTTGTCACTGCCCCCACAGGTTTATCTGCCTACAACATAGGCAGTGTCACTTTACACCGATTACTACTGCTTCCAGTAGAGCATCAAAATAAATTATAAATGAGACTATTACAAACTTTCTGCAGAAGCTGCAATGGAAGTACTCAGAGTACTAAAACAAATGAAAATGCTACTAATAGATGAAGTGAGCATGGTCCCCAACCTAATGTTGGCTTTGATTCACCTCAGATTGCAAGAAGTACTTCAAAGTAACAACGAAGAACTCTTTGCAGGGAAACACATTATCGTTTTCGGAGATCTTCTACAATTGACACCAGTGAAAGGTGAACAAATTTTTAAAACCTTAGGTCACAAACTCTACCGTAAAACTGTTGGGAGCATAGGAAATGTCAACCTTTGGCAACATTTCCAATACAGAAAATTAACAGAAAACATGCAGCAATCTGCAGATCTCACTTATGCCAACATCTTAAAAAGTATTAGAGTTGGTGTACTATCGCCAGAAACACAAGCAGTATTGAAAAACCGGCACATTCATGCACTTTATGGCGATAATGCATGTGCAACTGATGTTATGGAACAAATTGCGCACAAAAATGTCAATTGTATGGCCTTAATGCCAACTCTTGCAAGCTGTTTAAAATTCAATGAAAAAATGTTAAATAAAGAAATGCAACCAATAATTGAAATTAGCACCACAGACAAACTAGACGTACATGGTATGACAGTACCAGTGTGTGAGCAAGCCACAACAGGACTAAACAGAACATTCAATCCCCAACACAGCTGGGTTGGAAAAAATATTAAAATTATCCTTCAAATTGTGGAGTAATGCTTAAACATAACCTTGACGTCGAGCAAGAACTAGTTAATGGAGCACTGGGTACAGTTGTTGGCTTTCAATCATATCCACGTGACAGCAACATTCAGTTTGTCAATATTAGCTTTGATAAACTTTCAGAAGTGAAAAGGATAGAACGCTCAATTGCTCGATTCCTTCTCTTCAAAGACATGTATGTA
Source organism: Ambystoma mexicanum (assembly GCF_040938575.1). Classification (NCBI taxonomy): domain Eukaryota; kingdom Metazoa; phylum Chordata; class Amphibia; order Caudata; family Ambystomatidae; genus Ambystoma; species Ambystoma mexicanum. Next base: position 1,049,265,228 of record NC_090924.1, read on the forward strand.
CGTAGAGAGCAATTTTTTCTAACTCTTGCATATGCAGTTACGATTCATAAATCCCGAGGTCTTACTCTAGACAAAGCATTGATAGATATAGGAAACACAGTCTTTAAAGAAGGCATAAGCTACATTATCACGCTTACATACACTTGATGGTCTTTTGCTAATGAACTTTGATGCAAGTAATGTCAAAGCTGATATTCCTTGCATTGTAGAATACAATGGACTGCGTTCACTGTACACCCCCCATCTGAAACAATATCCTGTTCCAGATAAAGTGAAACGTCGTAAAAGAAAACTAAATCAAACAGAAATGCAACAGAATCCAAAAGCAAATCCCTCAAAGAAAACAAAAGAAGCTAAAGCTTCATCAATTACCACAAACAAAGAAGAGCCTATTAGGGAATGTAAACCAGCTACGTCTTCAAAGAAGGAACAGAAACTCCGAAAAATGCACTCAGATACAGAACTAGCTGGTCCATTCAAATTTGCAAATGAAACTGGAGTAAGTTGCTATGCAAATGTAGCAATGAATATTCTATTTCAATTGCCACCAATCCAATTGTTAACAATATTTACTTACACAGTACAGACCAAGTGTGTTTGCAAATGTTAGTGCTTCATAGAAATGCAACAAACAATCCTGACAACACATACAGTGTTCATGGAATAAGGCAAGATTTGGACTACTGCGCTGGAACGGTGAGATTCACTATGAACTCACAAGAAGATCCACAAGAATTTCTAATGTACTTACTACTAGTATTGGAAAACCAAAGTATACCTGTAAATGAAATCTTCCAGATATCGTACATGTGGAAACATACATGCACTCTCTGTAACAATGTAATACAGGAACAAATCCCAAATGAGCGATCTGTGTATGTTTCCATACCTAATTGTGAATCCATTCCATTTCAGCAACTTGTACAGAATGCAAACCATGGCAGATTATGTACTATTTGCAATTCAGACAATCTCTCCACCTTACTGATACAATCGCATAGTGCCTACATAATACTTATGCTTCTACGTTATAATGCAGATGGTACCAAAAACAACTGCAAAATGACTGGATTCACACACAGTCAAGTGTCACTTGGAAAGAAAACCTTTACAACAATAGGTATAATTTACCATGCAGGAGCTACAACCAATGCAAGTCACTACACTGCATACATTAAAAAGAAATGTAGATGATTTGAATATAATGATAGTGCCATTACTCTAAAGCAGAGATTGCCAGCTAATCTTACAAATGCGTACTTAATTAGAAAAGCAAACACAGAAACTGAGCAGAATGCACAGTACACTGATTTGTAAACTAAATATGAGGCTAAAAAAAAAAAGAGTAAACTGTCTATTATGCAATGTAGTAAGTTTTCATAAAATGCAAAGACTAACATACTTTTTTCTTTTATCACAGAAATTAAAAAAGGATACTTCCGTCAAGTACTGAAGGCATTTAAAACATATATGGATTCTGAACAAAGTAAGGAGTAAGTATTTTGGCAGTCATTTTGTACACATGCGAACTTACACGTCGAATCTATGGTACTAATGTGCTGCAACGGCTGTAGGCTGGCCCTTGCATCTTGGTTGTGTAACCTACCACCTACGCCTTACGACCAAGGTACAAAGAGTATAGTTCCTACCCACAACCATCGCTACATATCAAAACCATCGTCCTTGTATATTAACTACTTATAACTTAACTTTTGGGACCGTCGTCTGCAGCCATGCAGCCAAGACGCTAGGATGTGCACACAACTACCGCATTACACCACACCCATATTCACTTATAACCCCACTGCTTATGACTTCAGTCTTGGGTGCCTGGCCTTTGGCCATATCAGAACCATTGTGCCTTGTAATTTCACTACATACAAAGTTGGTTTTGGGAGCATGCCCTTCGGCCATGCTCCCAAAATACTCCGCCCTCCCCACAACCATCTTAATGATGTTGCATAGTACAAGTGTACCTATAGCTGTGATATGCTGCAGTAGTTTGTAGCCACAGGCTACAGACATGAGTGTGAGGTCACAGATTTATCAATGTATGGGTATACAGTATATAAAATCCATAGTTGCTTACAACTGCAGTGCTTATTATTTTGTTCAAATACTCTACATCCTGGCCACTACTACCACACCATATGACATCCATTGGGGCATATAACTACACTATGTACAAATGTGCTTTTGAGGGCATGGCCTTCGGCAATGCACCCATGACTGCAGCCCCTCCCCACAGCCGCCTGAGTGATGCACTACCACACCATATCACACCCATTGTGACTTGTGAGCACACTACATATAACTGTGCTGTTGGGTGCATGGCCTGCGGCCATGCACTCATGACTGCAGACCCTCCCCACAGCCACCTGAGTGATGTTCAATACTAGGGGTGTCTCTGTAGCTGTGAAAGATGTTGTGGTTAGGGCCTAAAATCTTAGGTGTATGTCCATACCTTTAAATCTATGGATGTGAAGTAGCTTATAACTCCAGTGCTTAGAAGTTTCTTGTTGGGTTCATGGCCTTTGGCCATGCACCCTAGACTGTACACACTCCCCACAGCCATCTGTCAATAATGAATACTACAGGTGTACCCATTGCTGTGACATGCTGCAGTGGCTGTGGGCACGGCCTACAGTCTTGGAAGTATGGCGTCCGGCCTACGGCCATGCACCTAACACTGTAGGCCCTGGCCACAATCACCACAGCAAATTACACCCATGGTTGCTTAAAAATCAGTAGCACACCCATAGAAGGAAACATTGTAAATGTAGCATGTACTGAATATGTACCCAAAACTCTGGGAGCTGGCCACACCTGCCAGATATATAATCAATTGTGTGGGTGTCAAGTGTAAATGTGATAAGCTGCAGTGGTTGTGGGCAGTGTGTACATGCTTGGGTGTATGGCATACAGCCTGCAACCATGCACCCAAAAGTATGCACCTTGTCCACAACCACCGCACTAGATGAAACCCATGTTGGCTTGTAAGTGAAGAGGAGATAACTTTGTTGTTGGGCGCATGGCCTTCGGCCATGCACCCAAAAGTGCAGGGTCTCCCCACAACCACCTCAGTAATGTGTGGAAGTTGGGGTTTTTCTTTAGGTGTGGTATCCTTCAGTGCTTCTGGCCAGAGGCTGCAGTCGTAGCTGTATGTCCATAGATATTACATGGTATGGGTGTGCAGTGGCTGGGACGTCCAGGGCTTACACATTTTTTCTTGAGTGCATGGCCTTCAGCCATTCATCCAAGACTCTAGGGCCTGGCCACAACCACTGTAGCATGGCAAACCCATGGCGGCGTACTAATGAATACAATACCCATAAGAAAAAGTAGCAATTACGGCATGTTGTCAATTTCAATGCTCGCTAACACCGCGCGTGTCCTTACAACAGTTAAAAGTTCCCTGTGCACTGCATGGATTGAAATGCTATCTTTATTACACCCCTCATTTTCTGTGCGTGCAAGGTGGCCATAGAAAATACATCATGAAGAGGTTATAACTTTGTTGTTGGGCACATGGCCTTTGGCCATGCACCCAAGAGTGCAGGGTCTCCCCACAACCACCTCAGTGAGGTGTGGTAGTTGTGGTCTTTCTATAGGTGTGGTATCCCTCGGTGCTTCTGGCCAGAGGCTGCACTCCTAGCTGTATGTCCATAGATATTAAATGTGATGGGTGTGCAGTGGCTTGGACGTCCAGTGCTTTATAACTTTGTTCTTGGGTGCTGTACACACTCCCCACAACCAGGAAATCGATACGCAATACTACGGGTGTATCCATGGGTGTGACATGCTGTGGTGGTTGTGGCCAGGGCCTACAGACTTGGAAGTAATTCCTTCGGCCTTCGGCCGACGGCCATGCATCCAAGAATCTAGGCCCTGGCCACAACCACCGTAGCATGTCACACCCATGGCGGCGTACTAATGAATGCAATATCCGTAGGAAAAAGTAATGCAATTACGCCATGTTGTCAATTTCAATGTTCGCTAACACCACGCGTGTCCTTACAACAGTTACAAGTTCCCTGTGCACTGCATGGACTGAAATACTACCGTTATTAGACCCCTCATGTTCTGTGCATACAAGGTGGCCATAGAAAATACATCATGAAGACCGACCGCCAGAACAAAAGCATTCATCACCCAAGTCTTACTGTCTGAACCTTTCCCAACGCTCTATGACACAGCAAAAGAGTTTTATAAATATAGCATGTTTCCGCTGTTTGTCGCTCCGCTATCGACGGATCCAAGATGTCGGGCGCATCCAAACAATCTGACGCAGTACTAATGAATGCAATATCCGTAGGAAAAAGTAATGCAATTTTGGCATGTTGTCATTTTCAATGTTCGCTAACACCACGTGTGTCCTTACGACAGTTACAAATTCCCTGTGCACTGCAGGGACTGAAATACTACCGTTATTAGACCCCTCCTTTTCTGTGCGTACAAGGTGGGCATAGAAAATACATCATGAAGACCGACCGCCAGAACAAAAGCATTCATCACCAAAGTCTTACTGTCTGAACCTTTCCCAATGCTCTATGACACAGCAAAAGAGTTTTATAAATATAGCATGTTTCCGCTGGTTGTCACTCCGCTATCGGCGGATCCAAGATGTCGGGCGCATCCAAACAATCTGACGCAGAACACGTCTCGCTGCAGCCAATTGGCAGAGATGTCACGTGTCCGCGGTCATGACGCCAGCCCCTTAGCCAATCGGTATCTTGTCCGTGGACCGAACAGGGAAGTGTGACCGTGTAGCGGACATAGATATCACTAATTTTTTTACACCTACTTTTTGGTCATTTTAATGAAAAGTACTGCACGGAAGGTCACCAAATTTACAAAAGCACGCTTTCTCGACCAAGCCCCTGCCCCTACCGCAAATTTGGTGAAAATCCATCCAGCGGTTTGACCTGTAGCCGTGCGCAATGTTTTTTCCCTATTCAGTCTATGGGAAAAACAGAAGTTTTGGGAAGTTTTGGGATCCCCCCTTTGCTCTCAGAAATCGTCAGTTCAATGATATATACATTGGCTCTGCTTAATCGATCCATGCTTGCCTATCTCAAGAACTCACTAGGACCTAGTAATTGTTTGCTACAGTCATTAAAAGAGAATACACCATCCTTGGTATTGTATGGTATTGTTTATTCATATAGCACCTATACACAGGAAAGCGCTCAAGGAGGGTGGAAACATGGGGAAAAAAACAGTTGTTCAGAGCCCTTGAAATTCTGAGATGATAATAGCCTGCACAGGCAGAGTAAGTGAGTACAAAATCCATTTAACAGTTTGGGAGATAGCAAATTGGCATGGCACCAATTCTGCAGTTTTAACAGTGCAATTAAGCGGTGAAGACAAGGGAGAACAGACATACGATTTTCAGGCATGGTGTGTAACGATCGAGCAAGTGCAAAGAGGGTCACAGGGAGGGGTGGAGGAGAAGGATCAAGTGTACCCGGTCGTTTGAAATCGGGGTAAGTGCAGAGAGGACAGCAATTCATTCTTACCATTTCAAGGTGTTTACCATTACCATTCAGCCATTCAGACATCCAACATTTCAGCTAGACTTTTTCACTTTCCTGGAGAAATAAAATCTACTCATTGCTCCTCCTCCCCATAAGCATGTCTAGGCTTTGTAGATTATCTTTTGTCCTATTTTATAGGGAAGATTAATCACATCAACAAAACACTCTCTGGCATGACTATATTAGCCCCTCCTTTGGCTCTTGACCTCAAGTCTACTGTGTTCTTCTGTGCCTTCAAGCATATCTCTAAATCAAAGCTGGTTTTACTTGTTAAGCGTATGAGAATATCCTTGGAAGAGGTGGACCCCTGCATTTCCAAAACAATGGAACATTAAATATATTACACCATTGCTTAACTCTCTGCATTGGCTTCCTAATAATGCACACATCGTTTTTCAAATTCTCTGCTTCATGCACAGAGCTTGCCAGAACAGATGTCCAGCTTGCATGTTCGTCAGATACATACCAATCAGGCCCTTCAGAAAATCTATCTCTCTGATGTATATGAATGCTTCATGAAGAAAAGAGTAATTGATAAATCTCTTACCAGCATCACATATGATGATAATGACAGTTGCTCAGAACTGAATGATCCCGTTACTAAACATCTGTCCATCCTAATGGAACGCCTGCACCATATGCATTTTGGTACTGCATCAGATTTCTTTGCAAATATGTCTATGCAATTGATTGGCCCATTGTTGGGTTGATGAAATCCTGCACCTCCTTTTCTAGCCCTTATTAGTCATTCCTGCGCGTCCATGCTTTGTTCAAATTGCACCTAACTGATCTGAATGTTGCTGACATCTGTAAATGACTGATTTTCCCTTATCCCTTCAATTTGCTCAAACAAACAAATAAACATATCAAATAATGTGGGTGGGACAGAATGTTATGAGTTTGTCTCAGTCATTATGTCTGCAGGAGCATGTGGTGTGATATCGTTTTTTTAAAATGTGTTCAGCTTAGTGCAGTGCTTGTCATGATGCAGACGATGGAGAATGTGCTGTTGCCAACCCAATAATTCAAATACAATTGTCGATCTCACCAACAGTACTTCCCACTCATGTTTATTGTAACTGGGCTATCTTATTCAGTCATAACACATGGTATCTATTTCGAAAATAATATTCAATTATCAATTGATCTTGTTGAAAAATATTGAATTATTTTCAAATATTTTAAATCACAAAAAAACTCAATACAGAACAATATTCAACAGCAACACTTTTAACACATTACATTGGTGGGGTAAGTAGCATGTGAGAGATTGTGTCAAGCATAGTACATTTAACAAGCAATGTTCCTAGCTTCCTTTAAAAAAAAAAGACATGAGGCTAAAACCATCACATTCATCAGTGTATCTAAGACAGATTATAAACGGCATACATCAGATTTACAAAACCGACTCATTAATAGAGGTTACCCCAAAAAATGAGCCAAAGAATCCAAAAAGAGACCAGATTACATGGTCTGTTTCCAGAATCAACAAAGTACACAAAAGCATAGGATAATATGTGTTAATATATATTGCCCAATCAGCAGCCATGGAAGGAAAGCCATTAACCAAAATGATCATATGATTCAGGAACTAGGTTTCAAAATTCAGAAACCTCTTTTATGAATGGACAACAATGGTGGTCGAATACGCAATAAAATATGCAGTTTTACAGAGAATGCCAAATCATTAGATCTGAATGGACAACAATGGTGTCTGAATGCACAATACAAATGTTGTGTATTCGATAAAATGCCCATGTAATTTGCTATACATCAGCAAGACAGAGTATATGCGAACAGAGGTCATGTGTATGCAATAGAAATACCAGATCGTTGGCATCATGAATAAACTCTACAAAATTCTCCAGTAGAGAATTTTGTAGAGTTTATTCATGATGCCAATGAAATGTGATGCTTCATTATTCAAGAATTGTATTAGAATCAATGTGGGGGGAATTTGATCTGAAATGAAGGAAAACAGAACAGAAATGAATCAGTCACCTTAATACAGCGAACACGGGTCTGAATATCTGTATTGAGTGCAACTACTGACAGTGATGTAACCACCATGCATTCACTACTGGCTTGCATGGGTGTGGTATCTTCAAAATGAAAATCACTACCTCATAAAGTAACAAGAGGTCATATGTGGATAATTATGTTTAAAAATAGAAGTCATATTATATGACCTTATGGTAGATGTCAATATTTGTCGGGCCATATTCATAAGAACAGAGCAGATCAGTTTTCTGTATAATTAATATAACATGAAGAAGAGTCTTAATATGGAAGCCATCCTGGGTGCATTCAGATTTGCAATCAGTGTTCTAGTATCAATCACTAGCATAGGGCACTATGACACACGTTTGTGACACAGGTGATGATAATCCAAGATGGCACCCGTGGTTACGTAAAGGCACTTAGGTTCTGTGACCAAGTTGTTTGGCTGTCCTGGATGTATCATGATGGCTGTGTACTGTGTTGGTATCCACAATGCAGGTACTCAGAATAACGTCCATTTCACTGCATATGGTAGTGTTGACAATGAGAGGACAATGCACCAGCACTGTACATGTAAACAGTTGAGCAGAGTTAAGCATGGGTTTGAGAGGTTATTTATTAAAGTTGAATAACATGACACAGCGATAGAGCAAGGGATACAGCTCTGGGCTACTGGGTGATTATATTACATTATTATTTATCTGAAGTGACAACCTGAACAATGAAAAGGGGAGAGAATACCCATATTAGATGAAAGGCTAAGGAAGAGGCTTTGCATACAATGTACAGGTTGGAAATTGATATTTCTGAGATAGACAATTGGCATAACAGATGGAAATGATGACAGTGTAGATTAAAGGTTTTGAACGATGTTTCATTTAATTTGTTTGTATAGGGGAAGAATATATCCCTCCAATGTGGATATTTTTCATGCTTGCACATTGAAGCTGCATTTCGTCCTGATGAAGGCCAACCTGTAAAGGAAACAGGAAGGACTATTATCATGTACCCTAACAGGCCGAAACACAGTGTGTTGAACACATGCTTTGTTTTGTGTACCAGACATGAGATGTCATATCGTAGAAAGAGCATTTTGACTAAAAATCATAAGGGCAACTAGTGGTAGAGGATGAATAAGCTCTGTGTTGTTTCCCACTCCTGCATTGCATAGTAGATACTGTAATGAATCAGGAGCAAGGCTCGGACACAGGGGGTGTTCAGGTGCTTGTTATAGACTTTTATTAAAGTAAATTAAAGTAAAAGAAGGGTTGGAAGAATACCTATCTCACACTAAAGCTATGAGGTTTTTCTCTGCTGCAACTAAACTATAGAGTTCTCCGTCTTGTGTTTAAAATCCTATCCTGACCCTTACAAGCTAAAACTAATAAAATGTGCAAAGGGGTAAAAGTCTTTCAACTGGTCATCTGTAGTATTCTTCAAAGTTACAACGTCAAGTTCCAAAAAATAAAAAAAAGGTGCACAAATGAACAAAAGATTAAAGTTCCACAAGGTTTCCCAACTCTTAAAGGTGGTGGGGAGGGGCTGCACTTTTCCTCTTTGGAGTACTCAGCTTCTTCTCAGTTTATGATTGTTACATCTGTCGTAGGAGATTCTTTTCTCTTCCATTGGTTGTACTTCCTCTTGTATTTTATACCTACCAGAAGTTGATTTCCCTCACCTCTTAATTGTCTGACCACCAGATCTCGTGTTTCTTTATTCAGCTCTTCTGGTTCACCTTGTTGACAGGCCTCAGTTTGGGGACTTCCTTCCCTTGGTTCACAGAGTGTAACTAAGAACGATAGGGGAAGGTTCTCCCTTCCCTTGAGTTTCAGGCCTTTCCTCAATCCTCAACCCCAGGTAATTTTCTTGGCAAAAGAAACATTTCTAACCAAAGGGGCATGGCCTCCTTCCCCTAGACTCACTCACTCAAGAGTTCTTCCTCATCCCTTGATTCACTCATCTCACCATAGATAAATCACTTTTCCAGCCCAGGGGATACGATTCCCTTCCTCTAGGTTTTAACATACATCAAAGAGGTGGTCTTAAATGTCTTTCTTTATGATTGGATGCAGTTCCCTGACTTGCAATCCTCTTGCCTGGTGTACTCTCCTGCCAGGATTTCGCAGCATTCAACTTTTCTTCTGGGGGCAGTCTCCAAACTCGCAATCCCCTTGGCTTGGTCTACTCTCCTGCAAGGGCTTACTTCCAATGTTCTCTTTCTCTTTGGGGTGCTAGTCTCCAGACTCACAGCAGGCTTCCTGGTGTATTCTCCTTCCAGGACTTATTCTCTGTATTCTCTCTTTTGTAGGTGCAGGTCTCCAGACTTGCAACAGGCTGCTTGGTCTACTCTCCTGCTAGGACATATTCTTAATATTCTCTCTATCTTTGGGTGTGGGTCTCCAGACGTGCAGCAGACTGCCTGGTAAACTCTCCTGCCAGTACTTACTCTCAGGATTCTCTCTTTCTTTAGGTGTGGATCTCTGTATTTTTCACAGGCTTGTTGGTCTTCTCTCCTGCCATGTCTTATTCTCAGTATTCTCTCTTTTTTTGGGTGCGGGTCTCCAAACTCGCAACAGGCTGCCTGTTCTACTCTCTTGCCAGGTTTTATTCTCATATAACAATTTAGTTCTGACCTACTTTGGGTCTGTGACCCCCTTTGCTTTGCATCTCTGTCAAAGGCACCCAGCATCCCAGCTCGCCTATTCGGGTTAGCACGGTATGTCTCTCTGCTTTCTCTTGCCCTGCCGTACTCGCTGTGAAGGGCCCCGGTGTCCCACGTACCTTGCCTGGGCACACCAGTATTGCTTGACAGCTTCGTCATTCTCTGCACTTCTCCCTCTGACCAGTGGGGCAGTCTTTCCTTCAGTTGTAACCTCCTCTGTCCTGTGGTGTTTGGCATGCAAGACCTTTATTCACCAGCCTTCCTTGCTGTCAGACTGCATGCGGTGACCCTCCCCCTCTGGATCTCTCAAGATGATGCCGGTAAAAGTGCTTCTCCTTCCCGCTGCAACTGCTCTGCATTTTGACTCATGACCCGCATCAGGAAAAGTAGCACTCATCTTTATTGCAGTGTCGGGATTGTAAATGTCCTGGCACCAACTGGATGTTCACAACCACTATAGCACGCTTCTGATTCCAGGACTTTAGTGCTCTGCATTACTGCCCTGCTCCTCCTCGTCTCAGTGTTTTGTGACAAGTTGTCAAGAGGAATTCTGCTGTCAATATGAGGGACTTGAGGAAGTTCAACATCACAATAGGCATTCACAGTTTGTTTACTTAAGGGGATGTCATACCCTGAGTGGAAACAGCGACACCATGTTCCTTCCGAGTCTCTCTCTGTCCCATAAGGATCCTCTTTTGCTAAATGGTCCTCCCCTGGGCAACCACCCCAAGGGTTGGCATCAGGTAGTGGCCACCCTTCCCGGGCCATATGGTAAGAGAGTTTCCCTGTAGAAAGAGTGATGACATCTCGGGAGGATAGCTCAGGAGTAACGTGCTCGCCTTGGAAGCAAGACAACAAGGAGCAACACAGGTTTGATCCCCGAGTCAGCACTTTGAAACCTCTGGGTATTAAGTGTGTTATAAATAACCTATCATATCATAGCTTTCCAGTTAAGAAGGAGATTCCCCCATCAGACTTGGAATTTTGGCTCTTACTATTTTCCCAATTACAGATGGACTCCTTGGGCAAGAATTCTCCTTCTTCCCACAAGCCTATAGAGGAGCACTGGTTGGGTGAATGGTTAATCCCCGCTTTAAGATCTTGGAAGTTTGGGAAGTCTATGCCAATTGTGTTTTCTTCTGGTAACCCCAGGATAGTGGCAGAATGTATTCTTGTCTTTCTACCTCTGATGTGTATGCTCCCTGTGAAAGCACGTATCCCTAACAGGCCTCTTGATGTGGGTAATATGGAAGCAGTAATCCACTCAGCGAAGATTAAGGCAACCCCCACCCACCAGAGTGGAGAGGTCGAGGCTTGGAGATAATTTTCAAGCCAACAGGGATGAAGGAATCAAAGGCAGTGACTGAGCTGGCATTGAACCAAGTCTCATTAAGAGCAAGAATGTCGAGGTCAATATCTTCAAGAAGGAGACAGATGTCAGAGGAGTGTTTGTTGGCTGATCGGGCATTAAGAGTCGCCAGATGGAGGAGGTTGACACTTTTGAAGGTTTTCTAAGGTGGGGTACAGGGGCGGGGTACACCTTTCAGATTTCAGAGGAGGGAGAAAGAGAGAAGGGGGATGTAGGCAAAGGAAGGAAGTTAATGAGAGAAGGCAAGATGTGGTCAAAAAGGAGGAGATTTGGTTGTGGACCCTGAACCAGAACGGTGCCAGTATGATAGATGTTAAGGAAGCAATGAGAGGATGCAAAACCAGCCAGGAGGACTTCCCACTTGGTGACACCATTAATAGAGGAGTGTGAGGAGGGAGAGAGAGTGGAGATGAGGTGGGTGGTCCAGAGATCAGGAGAAGGGACCGAGAAAAGGATATCAGTGAAAACCTCACTCAGGATGTCTTTTTTGTGCTCCAATCTGCCGGAGTTGAAGAAAGAAGGGGTATAGGTGATAGTGTAGCAGTTAGGGAATATATGAGAGGTGGAAATAGCCATAGGAAGGCAGGGGATTAGCCCGGAATGAGGGAGGTGTAGAAAGCACTGCGCAGTTCTGGCTGAACTAACAAGGAGGCTTAGTAGAATGAGGTGTGGAGAAAAAGAGAATTCCAGAGGAAGTAGAATTACATTTGATGAGTCGTACAGACAGGTGAGTAAATTATACACAGCCAAATTTGATTTTTTAAATGGGGCAGCAAACAGTGCAAAGCAGATGGTACAAAACAATGCTAAAGCCTCCCAAATTTGACTTTTTAAATGGGGCAGCATATAGTGCAAAGCAGATGGTACAAGGTAATGCTAAAACACCCGAAATCGATTTTTTAAATGGGACAGCAAACAGTGCAAAGCAGATGGAACACAAGTGTACAATAAGAATAGAAAATGCCATGAGGAATTAAGTTAGATGGGCGAGAAAGGAACTATAGAGGAAGCCTCAGGAGAGTTAGTGATGGAAGTGGGATGGACTCACTTTCATGGCAGCAGGGGTCATGGCAGTCCTTTGGGGGTGGTTGCAGTGACATCAGCCATTAGTATGTCCAGAGGACAGATCATTCTTGGGGATGTGGGGCTGTGGCTGTCCAGGCCCGGACAGGAACAGACAGGAGCCTTAGGAGTGGGGACATGGGAGGCGGGCTGGCATTTGCCTGCCGTCTTAGATTATTGGGCCTTTCAAGGAGCAGAGGCCAACCCCAATTTCAACAACAAAGGAGTTCAGAAGCAAAACGGGAGGCCATGTAAGGCCTAATGGCACCAGGAGAATAAAAAATAAAAATATTTCTGTTTTTCTTTTTCATTTTGATTTTCAACCAAATTGTTGAGGTGGGCACCTCAATACTCTGTGAGCGCCGGTTGCGCAGGGTGGGGGGTAACGGCCACAAAGCCCCCACAAGGCTTACCTATGGTGCTACAGGTGGAGGCAGGGTGAGTCCCAGGCTCCAGGGAGCAGGAAAGGCAAGTGATGGTCTGCTTTAATTCTGGCAGTGTAGTGCAGGCAGAGGCAGCTTGCAGAAGTTGATGTCATCGGCTTAGGGAAGTGAGCCGGCATTCACCTGCCGGCTTAGATGATTGGGGATGTCAAGGAGCAGAGGCCTAATCTGAGTTCAGACCCACCACCAGAAGCAGAACGGGGTGGCCATGATGGGAAGGGGGCCACATGCAGCCTCAAAGTGGATGCAAGGCCTAATGGCCTCAGGAGAATGAAACATACAAATATTTCAGTTTTTCTTGTCTTTTCTTTTCTTTTTATTTAGATTTTTAAACAAATTGACAAGGTGGCACCTCAATACTCTGTGAGCGCCGGTTGCGCAGGGTGGGGGGTAACGGCCACAAAGCCCCCACAAGGCTTACCTATGGTGCTGCAGGTGGGACAGTGTGAGTCCCAAGCTCCAGGGAGCAGGAAAGACCAGTGATGGCCTGCTCTGATTCCGGAAGTGTAGTAGAAGGCTATTTTTAATTTACTCAAATAGGATCTGATGTGAGGTCTGCAACTCTTCTCGTAGGAGTGGAGCCGAATAACAGATTTTTAGGCCATATGTTGGGGGAGCCTTTCAAAATTGAGGAAAACATTTCCAAGAGCCTCCCCATCTTTATATGGCTGTAATACTCTCTAAAGACTGGAGCGGGGTATCTGTATTTCTGACTTCCATATGGTAGTGTAAAGGCACAGGATACCCCAGCTGCAGAATGGATGTCTGGATGACTTCTGGTGGCCTGAACTCAACCACTGGAGTGGACCCCAGATCCTCACCAAGTCTACCCTCGGGACATCTTTTCTGGATTCTGGTGGCGGGAAATCCACCGGCGGACCCTCATCTGCTCCAGCTACTCTGAATTCTTTCCAGCAGGAAAAAGTGGTCAGTGATGATGGCAACGCTGTCCCTTTGGATATTCTTAGGCAGATTGGAGCCTCTGCAGCTCCTAGTGTCCAGAAGCACTATGCCAGGGTACCCCTCTTCTGTGCGGTAGACTGCTTCCAGTGGTCACAAAATGCTCCTTCAGACCATGGGTGACATCAATGGACTTTGCAGACTGGAGATATCCAAGCACTCCTCTTCAGGACTCACAAATACCCCTTCTCTGGACGGCAGGCACACAGGACTGGCTTCCAGGCCTTTTTGGATGAAGAGTAGCAGGTTAGACGATGGTCCCACATAGCTCAGGAATAGGTTTCCATTGCAGGTCCTCTCTGGATCAGTCTTTGAGAGAACACAGCAGCTTTTGGTTTACATGAAGTAATTGCAGCAGACTTCTCCTCAGCTGGTCTTCAAGGAACAGTTGCTTCTTGCTTCAGCTTTAACTTCAGCTTCTGAACAAATTGGTGAGTGAGAGGTCCCCTGTTATACACATTGGTTTCCATTCACTCAGTCTGAGCCAGGCTCAGTCAACAAATTATGCAGAAGGGCATTTATGCAGGCAGGCAGCCAATCAGGCTAACATGCATTCAGGCCATTCACTCTACCACAACATCCATAACAATGAATGTGGATTGGGATAGGTACCCAGCCTTTCAGTACACTACACTGCATTTATGTCAGTTTCAGTCAGGGCTGTCTCAGTCATTGTGTCGTACAAAGCAACCAGACACTCTTAACACAGAATGTGAGTTCACTTCAGACTCCATTCACACATGTCCCACGCCTAGTGTGTACTCACAACACACAGCTCCTGGGAAAGCTGCAGTCATTCTGGCAGGAGGCAGACCCAGATCCATACATGGTACTTCCACCCAACAGCCAGTCATGAGGAAGGGAAAGACTTCTGCGAACATGGTAAAAGGCAATAGAAATAAAGAGGCCACACAGGTCATCTTGCCTTCCTTCTGGAATCCATTGAGTCATATGGCAGGTTCTGAATGTCCTAAAAATGGAGGACACACAGAGCCACTTGTGAAGTCAGCATGTAGCTGCCCCCACCCCATACCCTGATCTGTGGGCAACGCACAAGTGCTCAAAACACACATAAGGGGTACAAAGGTATTCCCCCACCCATGTGTGTCATAAGGTATATGTAAAGGGGTCCCTCTTTACCTCATCAGCTTCTGACATCTTTGGACTCTGGCGCTGGAACATTAGCTCATTCTGGCAAGCCCTGGCTGACTGACACATAGACTGATAAGCTTATTTTAGGCCCAGTCAGACACAATTACACATCCTTCAACTCCTGCAAAGAACCAGTCCCTATCTGCTTCTCGAGGTCCTGCCAAGTCTAATTGGCTGCTCACATCGTGGAAACCTCATGAGCTAATTTGTTTGCTACCAACTAATGCAGCTGTTCTGTCTAATTAGTAGCTTTCGCATGCCTTTATCTGATTTACTATCAATGGTGTCTGCTTTCCTTGCCAGTATTTCTAAATATACCATCCTAGACATGCTTATCTACAGTGAACTGCTACCAAAGACCTTCTACTATGTAAGCATGATTCTGGCCTTTTGACACCTACTCCCAAGATGCCATTTTGTATTTGGCATCCATCTTAGAACACCTCTCAGTTTGTTTGGCCATACTACCAAACATTGAGTCAATTTACTTTTGAGCAATTTACTCTATCCAGTTCCCAGAATATATTTTTACATGTTCATGATGTGTGTGTAATACCCGAGGCACCCTTCACTTCCTGAGTTATTCTGACCCCAAAAATATGTGTCAACCCACATGAACTTTTTATCTAAAAAAAACACTATGATTCTGATTTGTGAAATACTGGAAACATTAATCAGCCTATCATGATATCTGTGCAAAGTTTGTGGGGGGAGTGGGTCTGGTACCCTTATACACTCCCCCTGTGGTCAGTATTTAGACTCATGTTCAATACACGAGCACACCACCCAGTGTTCACCCTCCCCCTACACAGTGTACCTGTACATCCCAGCCTCAGTCGCCCCCCTCAGTGTGGTGATTTATCTCACCATTGGAGGTATCATAAAAACATTTCTACAGAATCAACAGTGTCTTCAATCATTTTGTACTCTCTTAATCTAACACATATATATATCTCCTATCATTGCAACATGTTGCCCTCTTTGAACCTTTATGCGTGTATCCTTAAAAAATAACTTTATTTTGCTCCTGTCTCGATCCTGTCCCCATTACCCAATTAAATGTAGAGTGAACCCATCAGCCCATTTTTCTCATGTTAAGTGCAACATTTAGTGTTTACATCCACTTTTTTTACTTTCTCCCACCTCACAACATGTCCTTGTTTCCCTCTCTCACCTCATACACATTTTCTTCCATCAGTACATCTTCTACCGGATTCATCTTGTTTTAGCTTATTCTGCATCCATGGACCTTCTTTAAGCTCAGTCCATTTGTTTACTTGTCCTTTGGGCTGCTCTGCTGCAAGTTCATAGGCCCTTTGATTCTTAGGCCAGTCCTTTTGGTTTTCATTGTTCTTTACATCACACTCAAACTCTCAGTCATTCTGATTTGAATAGTCAGAAAAAATGGGCACATTCAATTGGTGTCTCATAGGGACAAACTTTCAAAAGCAGTTGCAACTGGGCATCTGACTGGGTCCCTTGACCTTTTCTCCCTGCTTGCAGGATCGGTTGCTGTCAATCACCTGGTGTGTAGGTATCGCTCCTCCATCTGTAATATAAAACTGAATGAGTTTCTTTTGAAAAATAAGTGTATCTTTATTGTCAGTACTGTCTACTCATACCCAGCCCTTAAAGTACCTGTGTGTTTCCTTTAAACACTCCTACCTCCTAAACAATCTCTACTGTATTTTCTCTTTTTCTAATATAATAGGATGGCTGCTTTTTTCTCTCTTTTCGCACATCTTGGTGTCACTTTATACATAATACATAACGGCTGATACCGGGGCTTGGCTACGATCTGAGCCTATAAAACATATACATCTGCCATTTTCTGGCATTGCCCTATTTTTTCATGGGCTTCTTTTTCAACAATATTAATAGCAAAGGACACATTTTTCTTTGTGGTTGTCACTCTTCTCCCCACAGATCCATACAGTCTCCTTCTTTATGATAAAATAATAAACGACAAAACAGACAACATAAAAAATTCAAAAACATTTTGTTGAAAAAAGGATGTGTTTTCTTCAATCGCTCCCCTTCTTTCTTCTTGGTGCATCTGTAGCTGAAGAAGAAGACACTGGTGTGGGTTCCTGCTCTCTGTAGAAAACCGAAATAGAGTCATGTTTTAGCTGACAAAGTGATCAATTATTTCCTCAGGGTAGACCTTTTGACCAAAAATGTTTACCGAGGTCATCTCTTGACCCTTTCAGCCCACTCAACTATAGGCTTGCTTTTCTGCAAATGAAAATTTGGTTGGTGCACTTATAAACGATCTGTCATTATGTAGCAATCAGGCCTGTCTTTCTTTATTTTTTTCTGCCATGCTGAAAATGTTCTCTGTACTTTTGAAGTCCTCCTCCTGCTGGCGTTGGACCATGGTCGTCTTCTTTCTTTACTGTGTTTATTTGGTTGAGAAATAATTAAAAAGTTTTGTCACCCTACCTACACTACTACCTATACCTGTTATTTGGAACCTAGCACTGTTCCTATTAAATGCATGTGAGTGTAAGACATAGACATACATCCTGTTGCCTATCCTCAAAATTGTATGCATTTGCCAAATATACCTATTTGGCATTTCTCTGTTACCAGAATTACAAAAAGGTTACTCCGCCTTCTATCCAAAGTCTTCTTCATTCTCGTTGTTAGATATGGCCATACTTGTATACCTATGCTATTCGATTTTCACACCTGTTTGCACTTTTCTTGGGAAAATGCTATCTATTTTTTTTAAACTGTATCCTTTAAGGCCTTTTTTCTGTACTCACCTGGATCCTCTTACTCATAACAATGATCAATAAAGTTTGTTCACACACTTACTGTGTCAACTTGATACTTACCCTTTCATTTTCTACTTGTCCACTAACACTTTCTTGTGTCATAATATAATGTTTCTTCCCATTATAATGCTATGCTCTGCAAAGGCCATGTAAGCATTCCTCCCGTGCTCAAAAACGACAATATTTTTCATCTATAAAACATAAATCGACATCATCATATACATACACACAATGTTTTTGATACTTACTATAATATGTTCTTTTGTACAGTTCAACTAAATGTTTTCTCATATTTGGCAGATCAATCTTGCCCATCCATAACCCTCTGGTCTTTCATTAATATTTTTTTGTTTATTTATTTATTCCCCTGAATTGACGTCAATCTTTTGGTTTGAGCTTCTTAATTCTGAGTTCGTAGCTTTAACTGTTTATGATTACCTTAAACGAATTAGTCTAATTACAACACAAACCCTCATATGTTTCATATTATAATCCCGTACATTTGTGTACTTTTATTTTGTTCCCCTATTCCTTTCAATAGACCTATGTCTTGAGGGCCTATGGTTCACAGGACACTTGGCACTCTTTCCAAGTCTTTCTGAAAATATGCGGAGTGCTACCACATTTTTATCTTTTGCTGTAGGATTTCCCCTTCTCTCTATTTTTATCCAGTATGTGGTGCTTGTAAAAAACACCATGTCAGCATTTGTTTAGTCTTCTCTAAGTATGTCGTCATCAGTGATGGAATTCAATTGCACTTGCTCTAGCTGCTGTACCTGTTGCACTCTCATCGCTCGTGTCTAATATAATGTCTGATCCTGGGCAAACCCTACTGCCCCTTCTATGGCATATCTTGACAATGTTTTTCTGAACTAACTTGGCTTCCTCAATGTTCATAGCATTGTCTTTCTTTTCATTCTTCTCCTGTAACAGCTAACAGTGATGCACTTTAGTCAACTGTATCTCAGGCCATGGTTTAGTTTCCATTCCCATTAACTTCTTAAATTGCCTCTGTACTTGCCCAGGCAATCCCTAACATAGAATGTGGTAAAATACTGCCACTGTTTTTCAACTCAGCTCGTGTATTTCAAGAGTCCAGTGCTCCTAAATATACGGATCCTTATTCTCTATTTTTTATAATCTTCAAGTAATGTAACTTCTCTAACATCATATTAAAGTAAAGCATAATTTCTCTAACTGGTATTCCTGATATAAAATGAAAGCATCCTGTATGTACGTTTGTGTGGTGTTCTTATTGCAGTATTGAATTCCTTCTTCTGACTACCTATGTGTGTTTTTGTATGCATTACGCCGTCAATCCATTGATTGACTGTATTTCCATAAGATCATGTGTGCATGCGTGTGTGCATGTGTGTGTGTGTGTGTGTGTGTGTGTATCCAATCCAACGCTTCTCTTAGCATCTGGTTTTTATAACCACACACAAATTCCATGAAAAATGCTGTTTTTCCAAAGCGTATTCATTTGTCATTTACTCAGCAGGTGTCAATCATGTCAATCCCTAATTGCGCATTCCTACTCCAGAATACATACATCACATATATATCTCATAAAAATCTCGAAAAGAACAATGAGTTCTGATTCAACTTTACATTTCCATAAGAGTCAGGGTCAGCCCTGGCTTAGTTTCAGCCGAGTACCAAAAAAGCCAAATGTTTTCAAAACTGCACAAATTAATCACTAAACATTTTTCTTACATACTTATACATATATTAGCTTCAATCCTATTAATTGTTACTTGTTTCAATCATATTTCTATGATTCTTTATATATTCTCTTGTTACAATATAAATATACACACATGGTTTCCTAATTTTTGCCCATAACGCTGCTAGTGAATTATACAAAAATAAATTGTCAACGGCATATTGCTACTTCTCTGTGCAGACTGATTCAACTGCATTCACTTTACAGGGCTATCCCTGTTTCTAACTATAAGACAACTTTGTTTTTCCCCCAAAACATATTAATAATTCTTTTGGCTAGGTCACTGTGATCTCTAGCCTTGAAAAAAATACTGGCTGCTCCCAGCATCACAAAGTTAAGCATTTGTCACTTGTGTATGTCAGCACTGACTTTATGCCAACTGCGCACATAGCATACAAAATTGCTTATATCTCTATGTTGTTTTACTTTAAGAATACGTCATATATCAGATTCCCTTCTTTTTCTCAAGCAGAAAGGGAATCTAGTGTCGGTTTTTGTGGCAACTTAATTTTAAACCCCTTTTTTCCCTTTTTTTCTAACTGCGTATTTCCTTTTCTGAAGCAAGACTAATTTCTCTTACATGTTGGTCCTTATCTTTCCTTCGTTGGCATGATGCATTTGGCAGTTGTCTAGAGTGCAAGGCTTTTTGGCTCACTAAGACTGTCATCTATGTAGGTATATAAAAATTAAGCCTCTAGCTACTGTCACCTGCCCCCATCAAGGGTGCAAAGTAGTAACATTTTGACCTTTTTCTTTTCTTTTTTTAATTTTCTCTGGTTTATTCTCCATAACATCTCAGACAACAAAATGTGAGCACGCTTCATCAATGAATGCTCAAACCTCAGCCTTTTTCACTGCTCTCTGTCTATTTCTGGGTTGGTGCAAATCACCTTCCTTAAATAAATAATACAATTTATTGACTTTGTCTAAACGTTTTACACCTCATTGTCACTCTTCGACACTTTAATTGAAAACAGACACATAACAGACGGACAGACAGACTATTCAACTCTTTTACATTAATCCTCACCCCTTTATTCCTTATCTCTTCCCCTAAGTACACCCCGATAGGGGTTTAAGTCATCATTTTACAGGGAACTGTCCACTGGTTGCCTACATTACTTCGACTGAAGTCTATACTGACTTCTAAAATTCCCTTGGACTTGGACATTTGTGCTTATCTCCTTATCTCATATATATATATATATATATACATATATATATATATATATATATATATATATATTCAAAAAATACAACTAATTATCTTTTTTACACTATTTTCTAGGTCACCTGTTACTTTTTAAACCACTGAATACTTACTGATTACTTATTTAAACTACTGAACACTTATTGATTACTTCTTGATTACATGTTTAGGTTACTGATTACTTTAATATATGCATAACATGTTTTTCATTTGCCTCTGTCCCCTTACACTACATATCATAATCCACAGATGTCAAACTGTGCCATGCTGACAGCCATAGGGAGACTTCCCCTGACAAAATGAGGGCACACTGCAGATTCACTTACCCTGTCACTTCTCCTGGACCTCTCCCCATCTCTGTCAGCATGTCAGCATAAGCCTGTGTTCTTGATCCCAAAAGATCTTTAGGGTCCCTTCATATGGCCGCCATGTGTATAGGGGTCCCTCTTTACCATATCAGCTTCTGACATCTGTGGACTCTGGCAATGGGACAGGAACAAAGGAACAGGCGACCGGGAGCAGGTTCACAGTCATCCTCAATTCAGACTCAAAAATAAATACTGGAAGCACACAGAGCTCCTACAATCAGCTTGCTGTTATAGGTCTTTTTCAATGATGCAATACATTAATGCAATTTCAGAATGCATCTCTGATTGGTTCTCTTAGCCAGAATAACAACCCTCCTTATCTCAGATTGGTTGGCTTGTCTGTCACTCACAGAGCCCACATTAGCTCATTTTAGCAAGCCCTGGCTGAGTGACACATAGACTAATAAGCTTATTTTATCCCAGCTGGACACAATTACACATCCTTCAACTCCTGCCAAGAACCAGTCAATTTCTGCTTCTCAAGGTTCTGCCAAGTCTAATTGGCAGTTTATACCATGGAAAACCTCATGAGCTCATTTGTTTGCTGTCAACTAATGCAGCTGTTCTGTCTAATTGGTAGCTTTCCCATGCTTTTCTCCATTTTACTATCAATGATGTCTGCTTTCACGCCAAAATGTCTAAATATACCATCCCAGACTTGTGCATCTACAGTGAACTGCTGCCAAAGACCTTCTGCTATGCAAGCATGATTCAGGCCTTTTGACACCTGCTCCCAAGATGGCATTTTCTATTTGGCATCCATCTTAGAGCATCTCTCAGTTTTTTTCTTCTGCCATACTACCAAACGGTGAGTCAATTTTAATTTGAACATAACTCATTTTCTATCCAGTTCCCAGAAAATATTTTTACATATTCATGATGTGCGTGTAATACCTGAGGAATCCTTCACTTCCTGAGTCATTCTGACCACAAAAATATATGTTGCCCCACATGCACTTTTATCTTTAAAAAACTGTATGATTCTGATTTTTACAATACTGGAACCATTTATCAGCCTTCATGCTATCTGTGCTCGGTTTGTGGGGGTGGGTCTGGTACATATCCCATGGGTGTTGTTCTCCAAAAGGAAAATATGAAGAGCTGCACTGCCAGATGTTCAGTCTAGACCTCAGTGGCATAAAACATAGAGAAAACACACACAGAGAAGTGGTAGGACAAGGACTAGGATGCGCTGTCCCTCCATAAGGCATTTCCAGCATCACGTAGCCCTCCCAGACTGAGGTTAGGGCAAATGATCTCCCACAATATTGTTTCCCTCATCCAGACGGTTAACCTACCTTCTGGAAAGGCAACCTGTATCGTCATGACTCTTCCTTGGCCTATAATCAATGCTGAAGTCTAGTCCTTGCACGTCAATTAGCCACCTGAGCAGTTTGGGGTTTTCACCCTTCATCTGAATAAGCCACTTTAAGGGTTTATGGGCATTTTAGACCTCAAAGGCAGACCTTACAATGTAAGGTCTAAAACGCCTAAGTGTCCAAATTATACTAAAACACTCCTTTTCAAAATTGGCCCACCTAAGTTCCCTACCCTTGAGTTGCCTACTGATGAAAATTATGAGGTTTTCTCTCCCTGTATCATCTAACTGAGACACAACATCTCAAATTCCTGTGTCACAGGTATCAGTTTGCACAATAAAAAGGTTGCTGTAGTCAGGGGCACACAAGACAAGTGCCCTGCACAGACTTTCCCTCAAGGAAACAAAGTGCCTTTGAAAGTCTTCACTCCAATGAACCTTCTTAGGTTGCTTGGGTGATGTCAGAGCTTTCAGCGGTGCAGCTATGGTGCCATAGTCTGCCATGAGGTTTCAGTAGTACCCGGTGAGGCCAAAAAAAGCTCTCACCTGAGTTAGAGTAGGGGAGTCTTCCAGTCCTGTACAGCTTGCATTTTACTAGGGAGAGGTTGGGTTTGACCCCCATCTAGCTCATGACCAAGGTAGGCAACTGTCCCCTGTGCTAACTGGCACGTGGTGCCTTGATAGTTAGGTTGGCCCTCTTCATGGCCTGCAACACATTATCCAAGGCTATCAAATGCTCTTCCCAGGTGGAACTGTAGACAGCATTGTCAATCAGGTATGCCACACAAAAGACCCCAAGTCCACTGAGAACATGATTGACCAACCTTTGAAAGGTGACAGGAGCATTCTTCAACCGAAAAGGCATAAACCAAAACTGGTAGAGCCCTTCTGGTTTTGAGAAAGCTGGTTCATCCTTGGCCTGGTCAGTCAGAGCTATTTTCCAATAGCCTGAAGTAAGGTAAAAGGTTCTCAAAAACGTGGCAGCGCCTATCGTGTCCACAAGCGCATCAGCCCTAGGCAATGGGTGTGCATCAGTTTTCATGACTGCATTGACCCCTTTGTAGTCCATACTGAACCCCCAATCCTTGTCATATGCCTCGGAACTTGCCTTTGGACAAGGACCACTGGTTGGACCATGGGCCGGTTGAGGGTTCACTAAGGCTCCAATTCAACATCTTGGTGACCTCTGCCTGGATGTGGTTCTTAACAATGTCTGACATCCTGTAACATATGTTCATGACAGGTACACTGTCACCAGTGTCAATATCATGTCTACACCATGGGGTGAGGCCTGGTGTCAGTGAAAACAGAGGGGCATACTGCTGGAGCAAAGCCATGCAGGTCCTCTGCTGCTCTGGTGTCAGATCCGGAGAGAGTTGCACTCCCTCCACAGAGTGATCCTGACAGTTTGCAGGTAAGAGTGCTGCCCATTGACTCCTTGGGCTTCCCTTTGTTCCCCTTGGGCCTTCTACATTGTCCAGGCACTTCCATTTTTCCATAGGCATTATCCATTTTTGCCATGTGGTAGGCCCTTCCACCCACAACCCACTTCTGTGTGTGTTTCCTTGTCTCCTTTGTCTGCCTTCCTTCTCGGTTCTCCCCTCCAATCCCCCCTCCTTGTTCCCTCTTCCACCCGCCTCCTGTCCCACCCAGCTCCTCCCCATTGGCCATTAGTTCCCTCTTAGATAGCCCTACCTGGGCAGCCCCTTGTCCGGCAGCCCCTGCGGATAAGGGCCCCCCTAGGCAAAGGGTGGCTCGTATATAGGCGACTCCTGCTAGTGTCCACAGGTGTCAGCAGGTGAAGCCAGCTCCCATCTGTCAACAAGCAGCGACTAAGGCAGGTAAGAGTATTCCGGGTTTGCTTAGAAACTCACTCTACCCTGCACACCTGACCATATAGAAGACTCTCGCACTTAGGTGGTTTTTCCTCCTGTGTTTTAAAATAGAATTGTGAAAGTGTTTAAAATTGAATTGTGTAACCTAGGCCTTTTGCCCACTATTCAGGACCCTCAAACTTAGGTGTTCTTTCTCCTATGTTTTAAAATTGAATTGTGAAAGTGTTTAAAATTGAATTGTGAAAGTGTTTAAAATTGAATTGTCAAACCTAGGTCTTTCCCCCACTATTCAGGACCCTCAAACTTAGGTATTCTTTCTCCTATGTTTTACCACCCCCTTCCCCCCTTCCCCTCTCCCTACCTACTTTATGGTGCTCTCTATCTCTCCTATCTTTTCTAACTGCTTCTCTTTCGACTTTCCTGCTCTCCTCACTAAATCTGGTAGGAAGAAGTTTAAAAAGGACATCCTGGTCTCCAACCCAGGCCTCCCTATCGCTGACACCTATACCAGTGCCTCCTCCAGGCAAACCTTCACCGACATCCTCTTTGCCGTTCCCTCGCCAAGCCTATGGACTCTTCATATGATTTCTGTGCTCGCTCCCTTTTCTTCTTCTTCCATCAATGGTGGCACCCCTCTAAGGTCATCATTAATGTTTTCTTGAATGGTACCGTCTTGGTCCAAGGCCCTCAGGCCAGTCTTCTCCTCTTTGATAGATGCTTCCCGCGCCTCATCAATTTCCTTTCTCCTCCTGCTGTCCCCCCTCTCCCCTCCACAGCTTCCTCTCCTCCCCCTGGTGTCTCCTCCTTGGCTACCTTGCCCTCTCCTCCTTCCTCTTCTGCCCCTTTCGAGCAGCTTCTACACCTCCGTAGGGCATACCTCTAATTTGTACCCCTCCTTGGAAGTATTTCAAGGATGGCAACCTTCTCCATATTGCCACGCTCAACTCTCGCTCTGCCGTCAAACACTCCACTGACATTTGCCGTCTCCTGGAGGAACTTGATCTCAATGTCTTCGGTCTCACTGAGACTTGGTTCATGGCCAGCTCTGTCACAAGCTTTGACACTCTCCACCCTGATGGCTACAAGATCCTCTCCATGCCCAGGTCCAACCGTTCTGGAGGGGGTGTAGCCGTGATCTTCCCCAAGTGGATTCCTGCCTCTGGCCTACTCTTCTTTTGAATGCCTCATCTGTAGGCTCTCTCTCCTGGCTATTCCCTTACTGTGGCTGCCATCTATCGGCCACATGGTCAGACCTCTGTCTTCTTCTCTCAGTGGGCAGACCTCTCCTCTTCCCTCCTGGTCTCAACCACTCAACTCCTCCTTCTTGGAGACTTCAATATACACCTGGATACTTCCTGTCCTTCCACTGGACACTTTTGTGACCTTTGTGACTCCCCCTCACTCTCTATTCTCCCCTCTGGCCCGACTCACTCTGCAGGGCAAACTCTGGATGTTCTGATCTCTTCAGACCTTCCCCTATCATCCCCTCTGACCACTCCTCTCTCCTGGAGTGATCACTTTCTCCTTTCTTCCCAGCTCACCCTCTCTACCCCCCAGGCCAAGCCAACTCCAGCACTGCCACCTACCTTCACGGTTATCCTACCGATGGTGAGGATTTCACCGCCACTTTCTCAACCCCTCCTCATCCCTTGGCTGACTCACACCCTGACACAGCCCTTTCCATGCTCCACTCTGCTATATCTGATACTCTTGATGTTGTTGACCCTGTCATGAGAATCCGCTTGAAGCCCAAAGCCAAGTGCAACTCTTGGTACGACTCCGACCTCTTCACCCTTAAACGCAAGTGCAGGGTGGCTGAGAGGAAATGGCATGCTTCCGGTACATCCTCTGACAAACTAGCCTGCCGCCTGCTCCAAAGGCAATACCGGCTCTCTGTCCGCACCAAGAAGAGAGCCCACATCCAAGCCTGTGTCTCAGCAGCATCTAACAACTCGGCTGAACTCTTTAAAATCTGCAAGGAGCTGGCCAATCATGCTGAAGTACTTACCTCTCCTGTCCCCTCCCAGGCCCTTTGCACTGCCCTGGCTTCTCATTTCATCTCTAAAACCCAGGACATCCGGTCCTCTCTCTCTTCCTCTCCTCCTCCTCTGTCTACTCCCTATTCTTCCTCTGCCCCTTCTTCGGCCACCTCTCCTCCATGTTTCTCTGCCTTTCCCCTGTTCTCCCCTGAAGAGGTTTCTAGACAAGTCTGATCTATGAAAGTATCATCAAAACAGGTTCAACCCTGTTCCTCCAAAACCATCAATGGCCACATTGATAACCTGGCTCCTGCTCTGACTGATTTCTGCAACCATTCCTTTGCCACTGGAGGCTTCCGCTCTCCCCTGAAGCACTACCTTGTGCACCCACTTCTTAACAAACTCTCTGCCGACCCCTCCTGCCTGGTTAACTATCGTCCCATCTCCATCACTCCCTTCCTGGGCAAACTCCTGGAAAAGCTGGCCATCTCCCAGCTTAATCTTCACTCAGAATCTGTTGGCTGTCTCCATGACCATCAGTCTGGCTTCAGAGCTGCCAGAATCACGGAAACTACTCTCCGGAAAATCCGTGAAGACCTGCTCTCCAACCTGAATTCCAACATACCCTGTGACCTAATCTTACTTGATCTCTCTTCTGCCTTCGACACGGTCAACCATGCCATCCTGCTCAAGCGTCTCTGTGATAACCTTGGTATCATTGATCAGGCCCTGGCCTGGTTGACCTCCTTCCTCTCCAATCGACCCTCCCAGCTCCAACACAGGTCCTTCCTCTTCCCCATCTATCTCTCTATATGTGGTGTTCCCCAGGGGTCTAACCTCTCCCCCTGGCTGTTCAACCAATACCTGGCATTTCTTGCCCGTCCCATAGCCACTCTCTGCCACACCTTTCAGTGCTATGCGGATGACACTCAGCTCATTTTCAGGCTCCCCTCAGCCACCTCTTCTCCTTCTCTCATCTCTGACTGTCTATCCGCCATCCAGGAGTGATGTGCCGCAAATGATCTCTGCCTCAATGCCAACAAGACCAAGATTCTCCTCATCGGCACTCCTGCTCCCTCCTTTCCTGTCTCTCTCTCTCTGGCCGGCCGCTCTTGGCCCTCTTCATGCTCCCACCTGTGAGGCCAAAAGCCTCAGGGTCATCTTCAACTCCACACTTTCCTTCTCTGCTCACATCTCTGATGTCTCTAAGAAGTCACACTACCAGCTGCACCTTCTCAGAGGTATTCTTCCTTTCCTCTCCTTCCCCCAGAAGCTCACTGTCTCCAGATCTCTGGTTCTTTCTAGGCTGGACTACTGCAACAGCTTCTTTCTAAATCTGCCTACCTCTACTCTCCGCCCTCTGCAACTCATCCAAAACAGGACTGTGAGACTTGTCCTTGGCCTCAAGCCCAGGTACCGCATCTCTCCAGGACTGAAATCTCTGCACTGGCTCCCAGTGATGGTGAGGATTAAGTTCAAAACCCTCTGCATTGTCCACAAGGCCTTCTGGGGCCTGGGACCGCAATACCTTCAACTCTCCCTCCCTAAATATCTTCCTTCTCAAGCACTTTGCTCATTCATCTCCAACTCCCTCAGGGTTAGTCGCTTCTCCAAGCAGTGAGTTGGTGGTAGATCTCTTTCCTCTGCTGGGGCCTCCCTCTGGAACATCCTCCCTACCTCTCAGAAAATTGAGGAGAACCATCTCCGGTTCCGGAAGCACCTCAAGACCTTCCTATTTGCTTCTGCTTTCTCTTCCCCTGTCCGTTGCTGATCTCCTGGCCGAATCTGAAACTGCACTGGTTTACCTGGCTACCCTCTGATCTCGGGCCCAGGTCCCCCCCCCTCTGCCAGTTGCTCACCTGCACTGCCCTCCTGGCAACTCTTGCACTCGAGGACTGTTTATGTATCCCTACTGCCCCTACTAGCACATGACCCCTGATGTCTGCATTTACTCTTGCACTTGCCACCAGCTGGCTGCACTTCTTATCCTATTTATTCCATTTATTATCCTCATTAATTCACCGTTCATCCCATGTTCTGCTCTGCCCCTCTGCACTTTTCCCCTTCCCCCCACCGCACTTGCGCGATCTCAATTTCACCTGGCCTAGTAGGATCGCTGTCTTCCCTCTGTTTCCCCTCCCTTGTCTCGTCACGCCTTGAAACACTTGTGTGCAGGCACGTTATAAATGCCATATCATATCATATCCGCCAAAGCTCGAGGCTTGGTCGGCTCCATCACAAGAATCCCCTGACTAGGAGTCCAATCCAGTTGTTCAATTCTTGGCTTGCCTTAAAATGTGCTGTTGCCTGGCCCATCATCTGTGCCATGCTCCTTCTGAGGCCTAACGCATAGTCCCCCACTTCCTGGCCAGGACCTTAAGGGGTGGCCTCCAAAACTTCTCGTACTAAGGCAAGGGGCCTCCTCACTGGATGTCCAAAGAGGATCTCAAAGGGTCAGAAACCAACACCCTCTTGAGGCACAGCATGCATGGTAAGAGGAGATCCCATTTCCTCCTTAGGGGCTCTTCCAAAGCACCCAACATGCCCTTGTGACTTTTGTTAAATTTCTCAACCAGACCATTGGTCATCGGATGCCTGGAGGTAAAGACTTTATAGATTACAACACATTCCTTCCACATGTTTTGCATGTAACAAAATATGAAGCTGGTTCCTCTTTCAGAGATCACCTATTAGGGAAATCCAACTCTGGTAAAAATGCCCAGGAGAGCCCTGGCAACCACCTTGGCTGTTATGTTCCCGAAGGGTATAGCATCAGGGTACCTGGTGGCATGATCTACCAGTACCAGGATGAACCTTTGTCAACCTGATGTTGGAGGGTCTAGGGGCCAACAATGTTGATGCCCACCCTCTCAAATGGTATGTCAACCACTGGCAAAGGCTGCAGTGGGGCAATGACACTGCCTCCAGTCTTGCCAGACAACTGACAAGTGGGCAGATCTTGCAGTGAGGTTCAGGCTGAGTTAATAAACTAATAGTTGGTGGCAGCTCATCCTCCACTCCCAACCTCTGGCACCTAATGCTGCTTCAGAGAAGCTGCAAAAACAATTGCATGTGTTCACTATGTGCATTAGAACAGATACTCCTATTATCTGCAGTGGAAGAGAATTGTGGTTACCAAATTTACTGGTATTGCTCACACAGAGACCCACATACTAGCTCGCCTTCTGCACTGCAAAGAGTGACTGCTATATGTGATAGCAATGGCCAACAGACATATTCCTCTTCCAACCCTTACAGTGGGGTTCTCAATGCTTTGGTCTTGTCTTATGCCTAGTCGAATACATATGTATTGCCAGTATATGGCACCTACATTGACTAGTCTCTGCCACACTTGCTAAAATGTTCTTTAGTATGTCAACTTGCCTGTCTGTGCCTTGCAAATCTGTGCCCTATCAGTAAATGGCACCTAGATTGCTTAGTCTAATTGGTAAATGGCAACCAGATTGCTTTAGTTAATTGGTAAATGGCACCTAGATTGTTTTAGTTAACTGGTAAATGTTCGTTTATGTTCTGCACCTAGTTTCACCTAAAATGTTCCTTAGCATTCCAGTCGGCCTGTTATGTCTTGCAGATTTGTGCCCTCATCAGTAAATGGCATTTAGATTGACTAGATTTTGTAACATTTGATAAATTGCACCTAGCACCTTCAACGTGCCTGTTCACAATTTATAAATCTGTGCCTCACTAGTGAATGGCATCCCGATTGCACAGATTCTGCCACACTTGATAAATGTTCCTAGCCATTGTACCCACCATGACTGGTCATACCTTAGTCATATAAGCATCTGACATTTAACAAACCAGACTGCCCGAAACTTTAGTCTGCTCGCACCAAGTGGCATTATTAGTCACTAGTGACAGCTTTACACTATGTCATGCCTACTTAAAATATATGAGAGGTGGGTTTACCTTAGGTAAGCAATGCCACCTCGATCCAACCCTCGCTGTAACTCGCCATACCTAAGGAAGGGCTCAACCCACCTCCTTCGAACTATACAAATCTAAATCATATACCAGTTGTAACCACGGACTATTTCATGAATTATTTTCAGAGCCCAATAGGAGCTAGACTGCCATAAGGACAGCCACCCACAATAAAACAAGAACCCCACCTAGGGACCGCAGCATGACATACTTGGTAAGAAGACCACTTATCTCTCCAATCCTCCTTCCGCCCATCCTCCTCCCCACCGCTCTTGCTTAACCTCTCTCTATTCTCTCTCCCCATTTTTTCTTCTGTCTACTGTGTTAATAATCCAACTTGTAAATGCAATGTACAATTATGCAATGTTTTTAAATTTCCCACCACCACCACACATCACCCACCACGTTTAATGTTTGTTAATTAAACATGCTGGTCACAAAATGTCTTTTACCACATATCACTTTGCACCTTTTGAATATTGTTCAGCCTTGAGAAAGACCCGTTTGGGTTGAAACACGTGTCGGCTGACCGCACCAAGGCACAAAATGCCATAACAGTGTTCTACACACTAATCATTGTATCAAGTGGAATCTTTCATAAACCATCAATAAAAGCGAACCTGTATCGCACTAACTACCGTGTTAGAAGGATTATTGATACCGAATCAGACAAGATAACCAGGAGTAAACCCACCTCTCATACGCACCAATTTGGGGTCCTGGCTAAACCCCTAACCACTCCTGTGATCTTGCGACACCAGAACAAACCTTCCAACCTATAAATGGTGCTTAGCATGGGCAGGTTCCAATCCTAGAGCCAACCAGACCCTCTACTTAAAATATACACTATATTGACCATGGCCGTGCTCCAAGCCCTCAGCACTCAGAAGTGGCCCACTGAAGTCCAACAAAGTAAGTCAATTCTTGCGCCTCCTCTCACATCTACCACTCCTAATGCATTCAACTACTCCGACCATACTAGCACCATGTACCAGACCTTACCAGGCCAATTAGCCTTCTCCTCGCAGCCCACTCCAACTCATGAGAGAAACCTCAAATTACGAGCCAGACTCAACAAACTTTACGAACCACCTAGAAGATGCCTTCCCGCTATAAAGCGAACACTGAAAGGTCAACATACTGGGATATACAATGGTCCCAACCCCCTCATTCCTTACCAGTGAACATAAATATTAAAACCTGTAAACCTAAGACAAATACTAATTCTTCAAATACTGCCCCAACTAAAATGGACCCTGAAGAACACTCCTTAAAGGGAGCTCTCCTTAATGTAAGATCCCTAGTGGCACATGCTATCGGCCTAGCGGACCTAATTACGGAAGCCAATCTAGATTGTATTGCTATAACCGAGACCTGGTTACATAATGCGGCAGGCCCCTCACTCATGCTGGCCGTTCCTGATGGCTATACCATATCTAGGCAGGACCGAGAAGGCTCCCGTGGAGGTGGAATCGCCATTATATCCAAAATAAACCTATCACTACGCCTAGCCTCTGCCACAACCATGCAATCTTGTGAAACTCTCACTGCAAAAATCCTGATAAACAATACCCAAACTCTATCCATTCATCTAATTTACAGACCACCGGGTCCACTTGGAACCTTTGAGGAGGACTTGCACAGCCTTCTGTCTAACAGCACCAAAATGACTTCACAATTGCTGGTACTAGGGGACTTTAACCTTGGTTTCAATGACCAAGCAGATGCTCAAGCATCAACTATTGCCAATACCCTCACCACCTTAGGACTAACCCAAAAAATCAACACCCCTACACATGTGAAGGGCAGAACACTTGACTGGATCGCTGATTCCAACTGCTCAGCCATAGTCTCATCTACTACACCCTTATCCTGGACCGACCACTCCCTGGTGTCCTTTAACCTTCTCACCACTAAACCACTCATTCCAGCCCCACAGGCGGCTCCACCCTGCCCCACAAGAAACAAAAAGAATATTACAGTGGGTAATATTATTCCCCTGATCCTTCCAACTTTAAATGCATTGCCAGACAACCTTGACCCTAGTGTATTGGTCAACGAATACAATAACATCATGCGTACCACTATGGACAAAATCGCCCCACTCAAAATGCGAACAAGTAAACCTAAGGCACACCTAAACAAATGGTTCATGCCAGAACATAAAGCCCTGTGCCTGACCAAAAGAAAATGCGAATCAGACTGGAAACTTTATCCAACCAAGGAGAACAAAATTAATTTAACCAACATCTCTCGGCACTATAAAAATGAAATCTGCCTAGCAAAGCGTAATTCTTATAATAATCGCATTGCAAACTCTAACTCAAGTATGAAGGAACTCTTCTCTATTTTGAAAGAACTTGAGTCTCCCATTGCTACACCAGACACCTGTAATAAGGACCAGACTTGGTGTACAGATATCCAAACTGCCTTAGCAAACAAAATCACCACATTGCAAAACAAAATCCAACTAAAAAAAGAATCCTTAAACCTCCATGATAAGCTGCTTCCCAACGACACCACTAACGACCCTATCAATACATTTTCCTTCACTAAAACTACTACCTTAGAGGTAGAGAAAATGATTCTCTCCCTCAAACCTTCAAATTGCAAAGGTGACATCTGCCCAGCGCAACTAATAAAAGACGCTGCCAGAGACCTTTCACCGTTCATTTCTAAATTGATAAATGCCTCCTTTGCCACAGGTAACATCCCGGCTAATCTAAAACAATCTTGGGTGCTACCGCTTCTCAAGAAGCAGACTCTAGACACCCTCATCCCCACCAACTACCAGCCTATCACTACGGTACCTTTCTTACTGAAAATACTAGACAAGGTTGCCTACACACAAATTCAAAGACACCTTGAATTACATAATCTATTGGGTGCTAGACAATCTGGTTTCCGTCCACTCCACGGAACTGAAACTGCCCTCATTGATTTAAAGACCCAAATAGACAAAATGAGAGATCAAGGCAAGACAGCACTCCTCCTTCTACTTGATCTCTCAGCCGCTTTCGATCTAGTGGACCACAAGGTCCTCTGCAAACACTTAGACACTGCTGCACACTTCTCTACCCATGCCACCAAATGGATTGAATCATTCTTGAGCGAGAGAATAATGAGAGTCTTCTCCGCTTCTGCAGCAGCCGACCCTACACCTATCACTTGTGGAGTCCCTCAAGGCTCTTGTGTTTCACCGACTTTATACAACATATTCACTAAACCCCTCTTCGATGATCTGGACCTTCTAGGTATCACCTACGCTAATTATGCAGATTCTACACAGATTCTCCTCCCGCTTTCTGGGGATCACAGCAAGGATAGGGAGTTGGTGAACAGGGTGTACCTCATTATTCAGGCATGGATGGCCTCCCACGGCCTCTGCCTGAACGATGATAAGACCGAATTGATTATCTTGGGTACGCAGGCCAACATCAACAAGTTAGGTAAGGACTACTCTATGTTCAACATAGATGGCAATAGCATCAAGGTCTCGAGAGAAGTGAAAACACTAGGTTTCTATCTTGATTCTACTATGTCCTTCACCAAACAAGTCAACTCCTTAGCTTCCACCACAGCATACACCTGCAAATTAATAAGAGCAGGTAAACCCTTCTTATCTAACAATAGCTGCATGATCCTAGCGAGAGCCCTAATATTATCCCGACTTGATTACTGTAATGCCCTTTATAGTGGTGCAAACAAAACTATCACCAAAATGTTACAAATCCTACAAAATAATGCCTTAAGAGCTGCTTTAGGCATAAACAAAAGGGAACATATTTCCTCTTTCAGACACCAATACAAATGGCTCTCAACCGACAATAAAATCCATCTGAAAATGATCTCCCTGACGTACAAAGCCCTTAATAATGCTGCTCCCAGTTACCTGATGGATAAAATAAAAAGTAAAAGCTCTAGCAGACCTACAAGAACCCCCAATTCCAACTGCTTGGTAACCCCTAGATTTAAGCTCGCTAACATTGGTGGTACCAGTTTTCCCGTACTAGCTGCTAAATGGTGGAATGCCCTGCCACACAATCTGAGATCAGACCAACCATCTTTTTCACACTTTAGATCGAATCTTATTAAACACCTCAATGACAAAAATGTGTAATGCACTGCTAGATACTTGCATCACGTTACTTCATCTGAAGGTATATATGCATTACTAAGATATACCACATGTGTAAATATTCATACTAACACTATATATAACTGGCTGCCTCACTGTATAGCAATTCCTCAATCTCTTGATCTGATCTACCTCCTGTTAAGACTGTACATATTTATCCCTCTACCACTGTATATTTTGTAACATGGTAATTTTATGTAACACTGTAAGTTTATATAACATTGTAAGCTTTGCATATTCTCCTCATTGCGCCCGGTTACCCTTGGGTCTGGCGCGCATTACAAATAAAACAAACAAACAAACAAACAAACAATATGTAGTTCTTAGGGCTTTTGTAGTTTTCAGTTTTTTGTCCTTCTCATTTTCCAAGTAAATGTATGTGGGTTGTTAGTGTTCTTAGTTATTTGTCGTTCTTCTATGCCTAATAAATGCATTTGGCATTGTCAGTGGTTTGTCCTTCTCTAACACCTAGTAAATATACGTGGGGTTCTCAGTGCTTTAGTCTTAAGTAAAGTACCTTGTAGTAATGTATTTTGTTAAAACAACAGCATAACCTGGTTGGGTATTTCGTGCTGTGGACTTCTCCTACACCTAGTAAAACACTTTAGCCCCTCACCTTTTACTAGAGATGTTGTATACGGAAAACCTTCATCTGAGCTGGAACGGTTTGGGAACATGATGTGCACTTGGAATCATGTTGCAAGGTATGTTGCAGAAGAAGTATTACGCTTCTTATCAGCTGGGATTTTAGGAGCTGTGGTTAGGAGTTACCACTCTGCAGCACCCATTTCCGAAGCTACAATTCCCAAACGAAATCCGAATTTTCATTTTCCCCAGCCAGGTTTTTTTTTATTGAATACTGTCCTGAAATGAGCATCGTTTTGATGGTCAGGGAAACAATTTTATTATCTTTTGCCAGTGTAAATGATGTGTGTTTCCGCTGTACTTGAGCAACGCTAGAACCGTGGAAAGCAACCGAGAGAGATGTCTGATACTCGTGGCCAGCCCCCTCTGTTTACTGCCCTGCAAGAGTTGGATTGCTTGATTGTGATGCAGTTCTGGTGCATCAGTGTGAGGATCAGGAAAACCCCGCCTGCCGAGCTCTCCCTCTCCCAGTATATTTCCCCTGTGTGCATGAGAAGCGTTGTGGAATGCTGGCTGTAACAAAATCAGCAGTTGTCAGTCAGAAGGGAGTATTTTTAATTTGCTAAATGAAAGTGGTCCACCTGAAAGGCCAAGCATGCATAAGAATACTTATATGAAGAGTTCAGAATGTATAAAGTCTCCTAGTGAGAGACATCTGTTAGCATGCGACAAACCAGCAGTGCTTTCACGGGCACATTTAGTAGCTACGGGTTCCCTATGACAAACTAGGTACGTATTTTAAAATGCATTTGAAATCGTAATGCATAAAGACCGCAGCTCCACGTGTTTTAAATTTGCCTGTTTACATTCAAAGGTACCTGTCAGCAAAATGTGAAGAAAAGTGCAGACCGAGTGCAATATCATGATTGGTTTTCTATACAATCGCACTCGAAGTTTACAAATTACAGCATTTCCTGTACACAGCAGATGCAACTTAATTTCTAAGATCTAAAAACGGGGCCACACATGCATTTCTTTAATTCCTACGTTCTATAAATGCATCTTGGAAGAAGAATCTGTATGAATTACTATTTTGCAGATTTGAAACCGTCAAGCAAACCCATATGCCATTGTTCTGTCCAGATGAATGAGGCACTCATGAAACGAGGCAACTGGTAGTTTATCTTTGCCACCTGACCACACAGTGTCTGCACCTCCCACCATTATTTTAGGGCTCCCTCTAACTGCTCTCGCCATTATGAGGCTCTTTCAACCCTCCTCTTCAATGATGACCTCTTCTTTCTGACTCCTGTGCTCTCTCACTCATTCCTCTGCTCCTGCTGTAAAGGTGCAGTCCCCAAAGTAATCAAATAAAAATAACACAAAAATAATAATAAATGGAGTGCACGACTTGCAAGAAAAAACTGTTTTATTTTTGCAAAATCAGCCAGGAGAAAATCAGACAGCTCAGTGGTACTGAACGTAGAACCAACTGAACATGCCCATACTGGGCAACCATTTTTACGGTGTAAAACCACAGGATTAACATATAACTGCAACATTCATTCTAATTCAAACATTTCAATTTGCTGTTCGTCATCAAGCCCCTGAAGAACACTGTAGATTTAAAATTATGATTTGAGGTTTCCCTTCTCGTGACCATTGAAGATACCACACCTCAAACATGTCATAATTTCATACACAGCTAAAAGATGATACTGGGCATGGCCCTCATAGAAGAAAAAGTGTGGCTATGCGGACTGTGGCACCCAAAGACTCACACTAAACAAAACAAAGTGCTTTATGGGCGTACTGGTATCGGCTTGGCTGGCGATAGCCCAGAACTGGAAACGATAGGGCCCGCCATCAACCCTTGACTTGCTAAGGAAAGTCTGGGCCTTGGTAACAATGGAATCAGTAACACATAAAATCCAGGGGACTACAGAGGTGTTCCAGAAGGAGTGGGGATCAGTGCTTACGTATTTACAATCAGACTTTATGGCTCAATGGTGCCCACACAAAATAAGAATATTAGATTCCTTCTCCACATGAACGCTATCCTGAGACGAGACGGTGCAAGATACTCTTCCGGCGGAGCGGGTGGGGGGAGAGATTTGTGATCTTGCATTTGATATGTTACTCTGAAAACACAATAAAAATATGTTTTAAAAAAATGTTGCCTTCCATTTGGTTGTTACTCGTCATAGTACAATTGATAAAGAAGCTCTGCCCTAATTGGACAGTGACACCTAAGACACCTAAGACAGCTCGGGCTGTAGCATCCCACCAAGATGGACCAATCATACAGTAATTGGAAATCACTGAGGTCAAGACCTTGCTGCATCCCATAGAACACCACAATCCCTTCCTGATGATTGGCCATTTAGCCTTCTTCCTCTTGAACCTGCAACTCCCGTCTTCATACATGTTGCCGACTGTGATTCTGACCTTCTAGTAATCTTTTAACAATTAATAGATGTATTAAAAAATGTGTGTGCAGCCCTGCTCCAGGAAATTCATACCTTCTTTGTATTTATTTCATCTCTGCACCAAATGCCCTGCTCTCAGTGGGGGGTGCTGTGTCCTAGTTCTTCATTTTGTCACTACTGCTGTCTGGGCTTTTCTGTGTATCTCACTGTGTCCTTCACAGCCATTATGTATTCATTATGTATTCATTTGTCTATCGTCCAGGAAGGCACCTGCTCGCTCGAGTCTCATGTCAGGCCCCTGTGATCTTCCTCCCTCGCAACAATTAATTGGAAATATTTTGGCATCCCTTTCCATCCTAACTGTGGTTGCTTGAGGCCTTCTGCCAAACCACAAAATAAAATTCAACAAAATGTTCATAGCTCAGAAATGCAGCCTAGCACACTAAAATGGCAGAGTAGGCAGCCTTTAACAATGGTGTAACTTAACATGGCAGACCTCTTGCTCACTACGACAACTAGCAACTACACTTACCAAAACTCAACCTACACAATCAAAATAAATCCAAACTACATAACCTTATCAAACAACATAAGTGTGTTGAAAGGAATACAAAGAAATGCTTTTCTACACATGTGTTTTTCAATGCAGCACAAAGCCTAAAAGCTCCCTGAAGTGTGGCAAAACTATACCTACTCAAAATACAATGCCACACCATGGAAATCACATGTCATCTATGTCACAACCAGGGGTCTGATACCTTGCTAAAATATATTTCTTATCCTATACTTGTGCACACCTTTATGACGTTGGATATTTACATTCATCCTTTAGTTACTTTATTAACTAATAACTCCTTCTCTTTCTTCCTATCCAATCATCATTTGAGATCCATATCTTACAAACACCACGTAAGCTTTCCCCCTGTGCCGCATACTGTTCAGGGGTCCAGGTCATGAAGGAGCAATCACTATCGGCATTGCAATCTATCCAATGTTCAGTGTAATTCTCAAGGTCTGGAGGTCGATTAGAGAGCGTTCCAGGGTGACCCATTGGATTTCCTATCTGAATCATATTCTATTAAATCTCTCCATTCCATTTATCTGTCTGTGTATGCACATGTCTTGAGATGGTGTGGCAACATCATAGGGATTCTTCAGTGTTACTGACATCATGGATATCCCCTTAACCCCAACTCCTTTGCAGCAACCCAGAACAATTTATTTTAAAGGCACACAGAGCAACAAGCACCACTATGGTGATAAAACAAGCACTTTCATGATGTTACTCATCTAAGAGGGTACCCATGAAA
The DNA here is from genome assembly GCF_040938575.1 of Ambystoma mexicanum. Lineage (NCBI taxonomy): Eukaryota > Metazoa > Chordata > Amphibia > Caudata > Ambystomatidae > Ambystoma > Ambystoma mexicanum. Next base: position 1,049,304,037 of record NC_090924.1, read on the forward strand.
ACATTTTCAGTACCAGTCAACATTGACCACCCTGCTGTTTTTTTTCCAAAGTAGCATGGAATATGTGCAGTGCACTGAGGGTTTTAGTCAATGTTTCATTCTCTGTGTCGTTTAAGGGCACATAAGTATAGTAGGAGCTGCTGATCTTTGCACACACTCCTCCTTCCATAACTGTTGTGAGGTCGAAGACATAACAGTTTTGCAGGTTGATCAAGCTAACAGCCCTTAGTTCTTCCCTGATGGCGTTTAAACCCTGCTAAGTGCTGTTTGCCAGCTGCAATAACTCCCATCAAGTTATTTGTAGTCATGCTGCAGTCTTAGCCAGAATAACAACCCTCCTTATTTCGAATTGGTTTGCTTGTCTGTCACTCACGAAGCCCACATTAGCTCATTTTAGCAAGCCCTGGCTGACTGACACATAGACTGATACGCTTATTTTAGACCCAGCTGGACACAATTACACATCCTTCAACTCCTGCCAAGAACCAGTCCATTTCTGCTTCTCAAGGTCCTGCCAAGTCTAATTGGCAGCTTATACCATCGGAAACCTCATGAGCTCATTTGTTTGCTACCAACTAATGCAGCTGTTCTGTCTAATTGGTAGCTTTCCCATGGTTTTCTCCAATTTACTATCAATGATGTCCGCTTTCCTTGCCAAAATGTCTAAATATACCATCCCAGACGTGCGTATGTATCTACAGTAAACTGCTGCCAAAGACCTTATAATATGCAAGCATGATTCAGGCCTTTTGACACCTGCTCCCTCTTCTGCCATACTACCAAACAGTGAGTGAATTTACTTTTGAACATAACTCATTTTCTATCCAGTTCCCAGAAAATATTTTTACATATTTATGATGTGCTTGTAATACCCCAGGCACCCTTCACTTCCTGAGTAATTCTGACCCCAAAAATATAGGTTTCCCCACATGCACTTTTATCTTTAAAAAACGGAATGATTCGGATTGTTGCAACACTGGAACCATTTATCAGCCTATCATGCTATCTGTGCTCAGTTTGTGGGGGTGGGTCTGGTACATATCCCATGGTTGTTGTTCTCCAAAAGGAAAATATGAAGAGCTGCACTGCCAGATGTTCAGTCTAGACCTCAGTGGCACAAAACATAGAGAAAACACACACAGAGAAGTGGTAGGACAAGGACTAGGATGCCCTGTCCCTCCATAAGGCATTTCCAGCATCACATACCCCTCCCAGACTGAGGTTAGGGCAAATGATCTCCGACAAGATTGTTTCCTTCATCCAGATGGTTAACATACCTTCTGGAAAGGCCACCTGTATTGACATGACTCTTCCTTGGCCTATGATCAATGCTGAAGTCTAGTCCTTGCAGGCTAATGGGCCACCTGAGCAGTTTGGGGTTTTCACCCTTCATCTCAATAAGCCACTTTAAGGGCTTATGTCAATTTTAGACCTTAAAGGCAGACCCTGCAAGGTAAGGTCTAAAACACATAAGTGTCCAAATTATTCTAAAACACTCCTTTTCAAAATTGGTCCACCTAAGTTCCCTACCCTTGAGTTGCCTACAGATGAAAATGATGAGGTGTTGTCTCCCTGTATCATCTGAGACACGAAATCTCAAATTCCTGTGTCACAGGCATCCGTTTGCACAATAAACATGTTGCTGTAGTCATGGGCACACAAGACAAGTGCCCTGCACAGACTTTCCCTCAAGGCATCAAAGTCCCTTTGAAAGTCTTCACTCCAATGAAGCTTCTTAGGTTGCTTGGGTGATGTCAGAGCTTTCAGCGGGGCAGCTATGGTGCCATAGTCTGCCATGAGGTTTCTGTAGCACCCAGTGAGGCCAATGAAATCTCTCACCTGAGTTAGAGTAGGGGGAGTCTCCCAGTCCTGTACAGCTTGCATTTGACTAGGGAGAGGTTGGATTTTACCCCCATCTAGCTCATGACCAAGGTAGGTAACCGTCCCATGTGCTAACTGGCACATGGTGCCTTGATGGTGAGGTTGGCCCTCTTCGTGGCCTGCAACACATGATCCAAGGCTATCAAATGCTCTCCCCAGGTGGAACTGTAGACAGCATTGTCAATCAGGTATGCCACACAAAAGACCTCAAGTCCACTGAGAGCATGATTGACCAACCTCTGGAAGGTGACAGGGGCATTCTTCAACCCAAAAGGCATAAACCAAAACTGGTGGAGCCCTTCTGGTTTTGAGAAAGCTGGTTTATCCTTGGCCTGGTCAGTCAAAGCTATTTGCCAATAGCCTGAGGTGAGGTCAAAGGTTCTTAAAAACGTGGCAGCACCTATCTTGTCCACAAGCGCATCAGCCTTAGGAAATGGGTGTGCATCAGTTTTCATGACTGCATTGACCCCTTTGTAGTCCATACAGAACCCCAATCCTTGCCATATGCCTGGGAACTTGCCTTGGGGGCAAAGACCACTGGGTTGGACCATGGGCTGGTTGAGGGTTCACTAAGACTCCAATTCTTCATCTTGGTGAACTCTGCCTGGATGTGGTTCTTAACAATGTCTGACATCCTGCAACATCTGTTCATGACAGGTACACAGTCACCAGTGTCAATATCATATCTATACCATGGGGTGAGGCCTGGTGTCAGTGAGAACAGAGGGGCATACTGCTGGAGCAAAGCCATGCAGGTCCTCTGCTGCTCTGGTGTCAGATCTGGAGAGAGTTGCACTCCCTCCACAGAATGATCCTGATGGTTCCTGTGCAGCAAATCAGGAAGAGACTCACTCTCATCCTCTTCTTGATCCGAAGCTAGCAGAAGGAGACTTCTCATCTCCTGTGGAAAGGTTTGCGCCTGATGATGTGGAAGACCTGAGGGGCAACTGCAGGAACACCCATGTCAACAAGATAGTTGACTTCACCCATCTTGGAGATTATCCTGAAAGGTCCAGTCCAGTCCTCCTTGTCCATTGTTGCCGTGTGCTAGTGCCCTTCCACCCCCAACCCACATCTGTGTGTGTTTCCTTGTCTCCCTTGTCTGCCTTCATTCTCGGTTCTCTCCGACAATCCCCCTCCTTGATCCCTCTTCCACCCACCTCCCGTCACGCCCAGCTCTTCCCCATTGGCCCATGTGCCGTGTGTATCCTCTCTACCAGGTTCAGCGACCCTCATTGCTGCTGGTTTTGTTTTCCTGCTTGAAGGTAAGGGCGCTGCCCATTGACTCCTTGGGCTGCCCTTTGTTCCCCTTGGGCCTTCTACATTGTCCAGGCACTTCTATTTTTCCATAGGCATTATCCATTTTTGCCATGTGCTAGGCCCTTCCACCCACAACCCACTTCTGTGTGTGTTTCCTTGTCTCCTTTGTCTGCCTTCCTTCTCGGTTCTCCCCTCCAATCCCCCCTCCTTGTTCCCTCTTCCACCCGCCTCCTGTCCCACCCAGCTCCTCCCCATTGGCCCTTAGTTCCCTCTTAGATAGCCCTACCTGGGCAGCCCCTTGCCCGGCAGCCCCTGCGGATTAGGGCCCCCCTAGGCAAAGGGTGGCTCGTATATAGGCGACTCCTGCTAGTGTCCACAGGTGTCAGCAGGTGAAGCCAGCTCCCAGCTGTCAACAAGCAGCGACTAAGGCAGGTAAGAGTATTCCGGGTTTGCTTAGAAACTCACTCTACCCTGCACACCTGACCATATAGAAGACTCTCGCACTTAGGTGGTTTTTTCTCCTGTGTTTTAAAATAGAATTGTGAAAGTGTTTAAAATTGAATTGTGTAACCTAGGCCTTTTGCCCACTATTCAGGACCCTCAAACTTAGGTGTTCTTTCTCCTATGTTTTAAAATTGAATTGTGAAAGTGTTTAAAATTGAATTGTGAAAGTGTTTAAAATTGAATTGTCAAACCTAGGTATTTCCCCCACTATTCAGGACCCTCAAACTTAGGTATTCTTTCTCCTATGTTTTACCGCCCCCTTCCCCCCTTCCCCTCTCCCTACCTACTTTATGGTGCTCTCTATCTCTCCTATCTTTTCTAACTGCTTCTCTTTCGACTATCCTGCTCTCCTCACTAAATCTGGTAGGAAGAAGTTTAAAAAGGACATCCTGGTCTCCAACCCAGGCCTCCCTATCGGTGACACCTATACCAGTGCCTCCTCCAGGCAAACCTTCACCGACATCCTCTTTGCCGATCCCTCACCAGGCCTATGGACTCTTCATATGATCTCTGTGCTCTCTCCCTTTTCTTCTTCTTCCATCAATGGTGGCAACTGGTGGGAGGCCCTCCTGGCCTCCTTCCACTCCTCTAAGGTCATCACTAATGTTTTCTTGAATGGTACCCTCTTGGTCCAAGGCCCTCAGGCCAGTCTTCTCCTCTTTGATAGACGCTTCCCGCGCCTCATCAATTTCCTTTCACCTCCTGCTGTCCCCCATACCCCTTCCACAGCTTCCTCTCCTCCCCCTGGTGTCTCCTCCTTGGCTACCTTGCCCTCTCCTCCTTCCTCTTCTGCCCCCTTTGATCAGCTTCTACACCTCCACAGGGCATACCTCTAATTTCAACCCCTACCCGGAAGTCTTTCAAGGATGGCAACTTTCTCCATATTGCCACGCTCAACTCTTGCTCTGCCGTCAAACACTCCACTGACATCTGCCGTCTCCAGGAGGAACTTGATCTCGATGTCCTCGGTCTCACTGAGACTTGGTTCACAGCCCGCTCTGTCACAAGCCTTGACACTCTCCTCCCTGATGGCTACAAGATCCTCTCCACGCCCAGGTCCAACCGTTCTGGAGGGGGTGTAGCCCTGATCTTCCCCGAATGGATTCCTGCCTCTGTCATTCCTATGCAGGCCTCATCTGTAGGCGCTCTCTCCTGGCTATTCCCTTACTGTGGCTACCATCTATCAGCCACCTGGTCAGACCTCCATCTTCCTCTCTCAGTGGGCAGACCTCTCCTCTTCCCTCCTGGTCTCAACCACTCAACTCCTCCTTCTTGGAGACTTCAATATCCACCTGGATACTGAGCTTCCACTGCACTCTTTTGTGACCTTTTGTGACCTTTGTGACTCCCCCTCACTCTGTATTCTCCCCTCTGGCTCGACTCACTCTGCAGGGCACACTCTGGATGTTCTGATAACTTCCCCTATCATCCCCTCTGACCACTCCTCTCTCCTGGAGTGATCACTTTCTCCTTTCTTCCTAGCTCACCCTCTCTACCCCCCAGGCCAAGCCAACTCCAGCACTGCCACCTACCTTCTCGGCTATCCGACCAATGAAGTGTGTGTCTGTTGAGGATTTCACTGCCACTTTCTCAACCCCTCCTCATCCCTTGGCTGACTCACACCCTGACACAGTCCTTTCCATGCTCCACTCTGCTATATCAGATACTCTTGATGTTGTTGCCCCTGTCATGAGAATCCGCTTGAAGCCCAAAGCCAAGTGCAACTCTTGGTATGACTCCGACCTCTTCACCGTTAAAAGCAAGTGCAGGGTGGATGAGAGGAAATGGCATGCTTCCGGTACATCCTCCGACAAACTGGCCTGCCGCCTGCTCCAAAGGCAATACCGGCTCTCTGTCCACCCCAAGAAGAGAGCCCACATCCAAGCCTGTGTCTCAGCAGCATCTAACAACTCGGCTGAACTCTTTAAAATCTGCAAGAAGCTGGCCAATCCTGCTGAAGTACTTACCTCTTCTATCCCCTCCCAGGCCCTTTGCACTGCCCTGGCTTCTCATTTCATCTCTAAAACCCATGACATCCTGTCCTCTCTCTCTTCCTCTCCTCCTCCTCTGTCTACTCCCTATTCTTCCCCTGGCCCTTCTTCGGCCACATCTCCTCCATGTTTCTCTGCCTTTCCCTTGTTCTTCTCTGAAGAGGTTTCTAGACAATTCCGATCTATGAAAGTATCATCAAAACAGGTTCAACCCTGTTCCTCCAAAACCATCAAGGACCACATTAATACCCTGGCTCCTGCTCTGACTGATTTCTACAACCATTCCTTCACCACTGTAGTCTTCCCCTCCCCCCTGAAGCACTCCCTTGTGCACCCACTTCTTAAGAAACCCTCTGCCGACCCCTCCTGCCTGGCTAACTATCGTCACATCTCCATCACTCCCTTCCTGGGCAAACTCCTGGAAAAGCTGGCCCTCTCCCAGCTTAATCCTCACTCAGAATCTGTTGGCTGTCTCCATGACCATCAGTCTGGCTTCAGAGCTGCCAGAAGCATGGAAACTGCTCTCCTCAAAATCTATGAAGACCTGCTCTCCAACCTTGATTCCAACACACCCTGTGTCCTCATCTTACTTGATCTCTCTTCTGCCTTTTACATGGTCAACCATGCCATCCTGCTCAAGCGTCTCTGTGATAACCTTGGTATCACTGATCAGGCCCTGGCCTAGCTGACCTCCTTCCACTCCAATTGACCCTCCCAGCTCCAACTCAAGTCCTTCCTCCCCTCCATCTATCTCTCTACCTGTGGTGTTCCCCAGGGGTCTAACCTCTCTCCCTGGCTGTTCGACCAATACCTGGCACTTCTTGCCTGTCGCATCGCCACTCTCTGCCACACCTTTCAGTGCTATGCGGATGACACTCAGCTCATTTTCAGGCTCCCCTCAGCCACGTCTTCTCCTTCTTTCATCTCTGACTGTCTATCCGCCATCCAGGAGTGGTGTGCCGCCAATGATCTCTGCCTCAACGACAGCAAGACCAAGATTCTCCTCATCGCCACTCCTGCTCCCTCCTTTCCTGTCTCTCTCTGGCCGGCCTCTCTTGGCCCTCTTCCTGCTCCCACTTGTGGGGCCAGAAACCTCGGGGTCATCTTGAACTCCACACTTTCCTTCTCTCCTCACATCTCTGATGTCTCTAAGAAGTCACACTACCAGCTGCACCTCCTCAGAGGTATTCTTCCTTTCCTCTCCTTCCCCCAGAAGCTCACTATCTTCAGAGCTCTGGTTGTCTCTAGACTGGACTACTGCAACAGCTTCTTTCTAAATCTACCTGCCTCTACTCTCCGCCCTCTGCAACTCATCCAAAACAGGACTGCGAGACTTGTCCTTGGCCTCAAGCCCAGGCACTGCATCTCTCCAGGACTGAAATCTCTGCACTGGCTACCAGTAGCAGAGAGGATTAAGTTCAAAAACCTCTGCATTGTCCACAAGGCCTTCTGGGGCCTGGGATCGCAATACCTTCAACTCTCGCTCCCTAAATATCTTCCTTCTCGAGCACTTCGCTCATTCGCCTCCAACTCCCTCACAGTTAGTCGTTTCTCCAAGCAGCGAGTTGGAGGTAGATATTTTTCCTCTGCTGTGGCCTCCCTCTGGAACAGCCTCCCTGCCTCTCAGAAAATTGAGGAGAGCCATCTCCGGTTCTGGAAGCACCTCACGACCTTCCTATTTGCTTCTGCTTTCTCTCCCCCTCTCCCTTGCTGATCTCCTGGCCGAATCTGAAACTGCACTGGTTTACCTGACTACCCTCTGATCTCGGGCCCAGGTCCCCCCCCTGCCAGTTGCTCACCTGCACTGCCCCCCTGGCAACTCTTGCACTCGGGGACTGTTTCTGTATCCCTACTGCCCCTACTAGCACTTGACACCTGATATCTGCATTTACTCTTGAACTTGCCACCAGCTGGCTGCACTTCTTATCCTATTTATTCTATGTATTATCCTCATGAATTCACTGTTCATACCATGTTCTACACTGCCCCCCCTGCACTTTTCCCCTTCCCCCCTCCACCGCACTTGCACAATCTCAATGTCAACTGGCCTAGTAGGATCGCTGTCTTCCCTCTGTTTCCCCTCACTTGTCTCATCGCGCCTTGAAACACTTGTGTATAGGCACGTGATAAATGCCATATCATATGATATCCGCCAAAGCTCGAGGCTTGGTCGGCTCCATCACAAGAATCTCCTGACCAGGAGTCCAATCCACTTGTTCGATTCTTTGCTTGCCTTAAAATGTGCTGTTGCCTGGCCCATCATCTGTGCCATGCACCTTCTGCGGCCTAACGCATAGCCCCCCACTTCCTGGGCAGGTTCTGTTCACAATTTAGGACTAGTAAAGTCAATGGTGACTTTACATGCCCTGGGAGACAGTAGTCAGTCCCAGGGTATGGAGTCTATGTTTGGGGGTCACTATGCTACCCCTGTGTTACTGCACTGAGGGTGCTGTGGAACACACATGAAAAACAGATGATACCCTATGGAGTAAAAAAACCCATAGCCCATAAGCACATACACAGTCAAAGTCATACCTCAAATCATGCCTAAGAGTGGGAGGAAAAGAGTCCAACTCTTAGCAGGAGAAAAAAACAAACCCCAAAAATCCAGCAAAGCTGCTGGGGGATTCACTAGGTTTGGGAAATGAGCCTTATAAGAGCATTCTCCCTAACACTCGCCCCCCACCCCCATACTAAGGGACAGGAGGATTGAATCCACTCCTGGATGAATCTCATACCTCTAGTCGGTTATAAACACCCTAGAGAGACCATCAGCATTTTGGTCTGAAGGTCCAACAGTCTGAAGGTTTTTGGACTTACACTTTTCTTTTCTGGTTTTCCACCAGCACTGAGAATTACCAGTTCTCTTAGGCCTAGATAGGGGTCCAGTTGGTCTATCCACCTCCCCCTCTTACTGGCATTAAGACAGAGATCATTAGCAGCACACGATGCCTGGATATCAGTCAGACAGTCAGGAATGAAAGAGGAAGTCAAAGACGCAGTGAAGGGCAGCTTGAAGAAGAGTTGTCTGTCGTTCGTATAATACTGGAAGTGAGGAGAGAAGGTGGGGATCAAATGGGCTACAGGGGCAAGGTAGATGTTGAATAGCCAGGCTGAGTTGATAGAGCCCTGAGGTACACCACAGTTGGATAGTGTGGTGGAGGAGAGAAAAGGGCCCAGTTGAACATGGAACGGTCAGTCAGAGAGAAAGGAGGTCAACCGGTCCAGTAACAGGTCCATGATGCCAAGGGTATCACATAGCCGGTTTATAAGGGTGGCATGATTGACCATATCAAAGGCAGAGGGAAGGTCAAGAAGGATGAGAACAGAAGGAGGAAAGACCAAAGGGTAAGTTCTTGCTGACCATCCCGCCAACTTGTTGTGTGTCTACAGGAGATTTTCGGTGTTCAGACCAAAATTATGGAACCGTTTTCCACTGGAGATTAGGAAATCAGAATCCCTGTCTTTGTTTTAAAAAAAAGCCTACCTGTTCATATAAGGTCGAGAATACATGATCATGGACCATATACTAATTCTCATGACTTTGAAACCTGTTGTTGAGTTTGTTTATAACAGCTGCACCTAGAAACGATTCGGTTCATCACAGCAGAACAATACAAATAACTCAATCAATCAAACCTCCCGCGTCCCAACAATAAATACATTTGTAAACAATCTAATTTGTACGAACAAACCACAATGTGCATAAAATCTAATTATAACCAGTTTTCTCTTAAAGGCGCACACACACACACACACACATCAACCTCAACCCTCCTTACTCACGCATGCCCTATACTAACCGAACCATCCATACCACAGCACAAACACCTCACCTTGAAATTCACACTTCAACACAAAAACCTCTCAATACACTACTATAACATAATCAACCAACAATATTTACAACATTCCCTTCCTCATGCCCATCCCATAGAGGCACAGGGGTTTCCCTTTCTGCTTCCACTCAGCACAGTTGTTCCCCTTATAAGAGGAGATCCAACATCAATTCATAAGTTCATTCTACTTATGATGTCATCTTTCCCCACAACGGAGAAGGTGCCTTTCAATATCTCATTAAAACAGCATGCAGTACTACAAAGCGCCGTATTTCCCCACAAGTGAGGAGTTCCCTTCCAACTTAGTATACTAATCAATATAATAACAAATTAAAACAACAAATCATCCGCTTTATTGCAAGAGTGTACCCCAGAGAGATAGAGTAGGAGCCTTGTTAGGGGTGCAGAGTGTTCTCAGATGGGAGCCCCAAGAGGTGATGGCACAGAGTGCAGCTGCAAGGTCGAATGAGCCATTCAGGAGTACCAAATTGTCAGGTCTTATGAGGAAGCCATTGTATTACCAGTCAGGGTTGATCTGATTATTCACACTAGCCCATAGATTGGGTCCTCTCAGAGGTATGCACATCACGAGTTGTCCAAGTTGTCTTGACCAAAAAGAAGAGTACATTATTGCAAAAATGTACCTGAATATAATGAACCAATCAAGTTACAGTATTTTCTGCTGATTGCACAATTAGGTTATCTTGTAAGGGGTTATATTTAGATATTCACGACCAATGGGGAGATGAACACGGGAAGATGAACTATAGGGGATGTTTAGAGTTTTTACAGGTGTTAGCCAATGGGGAACATTGGATTATGTTGTATCTGATATATTTTTCTGCTATAAAAGGTGTAACCTAGAATAGGCATGTCAAGCATGTCAAGCGTGGATTTCTGTTTTCAGTTCTATGAGAATGACTGATACCCCCTGCCATATCTGCATGTAATTAAACCTTTTTTTTTGCAAGTCGTGCACTCATTAATGACTCCTTCTGGAATTATTTTTTATCAATCAGAATTTGGTGTCCTGGGCTGCAGCAACCATCTGCAGTGACTAGTCAGTGTGCACACTCTGAAGAGGTCCGCGGATGCTGTGTTCCAGAAGGCCTGCCTGATCCTTGAGGAATGGTGCTGTGCCCAGCTGTGCAGGCAATTGGAGGGGGACACTGCATCGGAGGAGCTCAGAAGAACACTTAGAACTTGAGTGCACTTGTGTGGGAAAAGCAGAAGGGGGTGAACTTTGTAGTTTGTGTGTTTATGAGTGTGATGAAAGGCCACATGGTTATATTATATAAGTTTTGAGTAGCAGGAAAGTGAATCTCCCCACTATAGAGAAAGATGATGTCATAGTAGTGTAGTAGTGATAAACGAGGAATGGGATATCTCCACTTAGATGAGGAAAGACAGCGTTGTAATTGAGGTGATGGTCCAGTATATAGAGGACCCGGTATGCCTCTCTCGGGCAGTGAAAGGGGCATGAGGAGGGTTTAGTTCCCTCGTCTCGAGAGGAAGGAGTCAGATTGAGTAAATAAGTGTGTTTACATTTTGTTATTATTTGTGTATTTAGGAGTGAGGCAATGGTTGCCCATTGTGTAGATTTGGGTGGTGACATGGTGAATGTGAGAGGGAGTATGAGTACTCTTGAAGAAAATCTGGGCGGTGCTGCCGCGATATAAGAAGAACATCTTGAATATCATTATAATTTGGTGCAGGGGATGGAAAGTAAAATATGTAAATCTTGTCCCAAGGAGGGCACTAACGACAAGTTGATTTTTGAGCATTTGTATGCTTATTTAATATCAAAATATAATGGGAGGAACATTAAAATGTAGGCTGGACATACTCAAACTATGAAAGATGTTTAAGAATGTAGAGACTGCCCCTAATGATAGCAAGGATATAATAGACCCAGCACTCACACACATCATCACCCCTACTGCCTGCCCCCTTATGTATGCTTTCCTCTGCAGCCTGCTGCGGGATACACCAACCCCCAGTATTCAGCCCCCACCGAGCCCAGACAACAAACCACAGTGGGTCGTATTGATACAACATGAGACCCATTGGTTATAGAAGTAGAGAATAAAGCATGGAGCGACCCTTAAGAAAACAGAGGAGGAGCTAGCACGAGCGACAAAAGGATAAAGGGAGGGGCGGAGCACGGCAACAGGTGCAGATCAGTGGAGGGTGGGAGAGATTCTTTTTAAGATAGATAGCAGGGTCATTAGAGATATACAGGTAGCGACAAGTGAGGAAAACCCCAATGCAATGGAAGAGATAGAGGTTTCACCACACGGGGGCACGTGTGACCACAGTGTAGAATATGACTCAGTAGGTACAGACAAGGACATGGAGGTCACAGAAGAGGGATAGGCGATGTATTGGGAACAGGTGGAAGATGAAGGAACACAACAGAGGGCAGGAATGCCATGGGGCCAAGTCTGAGGAAGTGTTAAGACCCAATGGCCCTAGCAAAAGGCAAGAGGGAAGGGAGAATGCCACAGAAAATCAAGATTGGGGCACAGTTCCGGTTGTTGCACCAGGGACTATGTGCCCTGGTCACACATGGATCAGAATAGCTTAATGAAGGTATTGCCCTCACTCACAGCAGAGGTGGGCAAGTAGATACATGCACTAGAAAAGCAGACAGCAGGAATCTCATCCGTTGTAAGGGTATGAAAAGCGTGTTTGCTGCACTGTTGGTGGAACAGGCAGAAGTATGGAAGAAGGCAGGCTATGCAGGGGTACAGATAAACAATGACGATCATGATGGAGTGCCATTTAATAACTGTGAAGGCAGGTATGGAAAGCTTTAAGGTTATCATACCCAGACACACCTGACATAAATTAGATTGTGGCCTGGACCATGAAGGCAGATGAGGACCCTGTGATGTATATCAATCCGTTCCAGAGATGTGGCGAGTGAAGACATGGGAAGCAGGGAATTTAGCTTTATTCTATCATATGTTATGTAAGGGGTTTCCCAAGGAAGTACAGAATGATTTAGATAAGGTGGCTGGTATTGAAGTGAAGGGATGGGCTGAAATGCAGGCCTGTATCGTACATTATTTTAGAAGACAGCAAGACAAGGAGAAAGAGATAGCGGAACAAGTGCAAAATCCAGAGGTGAAAATTGTGCTGAAAAAATTAGCTACATTTGGAATGGTAAGAGCTATGATTACTAGCCCCACAGAAGGGCAGCTTGACCCTAGGCAGGCACAGGAATGGGCCGAGGGGTACACAGACAACAGAATGGAAATGGGAGGTTTCCAGAGGGGAAGGGGAGGTTTTCAGGGAGGCAGAATGAGTGGCTTCGGAGGGGTGAGGCTCCGTTTTGGAGGACAGTCTTGGTTCTGTGGGACGATGGGACAAATTGTGCAAGCATGCCTGAGCAGACCACCATATTATTATGATTCCTGCGCCTACCCCAGTGTACTGGCATTTGTGCTCACCTGTCTCCTGCCATTGATTATGTTCCCTCCACTTACCACATATGCCCCTGGTCCCATGCCTGCCCAAACAGAAGTTTCAGTACGCAACACCCACACAGCCAATTCAGTATCAAGCACTGAATGCCACACGGTTATACATGCAGAAACTGCCACAGTAGACTCCTACATAACCATGAGATAATAATCCCCTGCCAGAATCCACAAAGCCCTCACATCCCTGAGATATGAAGCCATAACAACAAGGTACAGTAATGCAGTACACCAGAGCAGGCATTTTGAGGAGCACAAAAAAGGTAGCAGGCGCCCCTCTCTCGAAAGAACAAGGCATGATAACCTGTTCAGTGGTTATTAACCACACTGAGAGTTCGCAGCCATTGCTTTTTGCTCACTGTACCTTCACAGATGGGAAATATCCATTTGCATATCAGTCTTTGTCCCGCCCACAAGGGCAGTCCAGCACCGAAATGCTATGGCAATTCCTCTCTGAACAAGAGTACCATCAGCAACCCCATACACGTGTTTCAGCCTTGTTGGGCATCATCAGTGAGGTGAAGCTGAGCCTCTCTAAGCACAGTGAGCAGGGAGTCCATGTCTGGTTGCCCCCAGGTAACATAGGGTGACCAACCCCAAGTTCCTTACAAAAATACAAAAAAGGTAGCAGGCGCCCCTCTCTCGAAAGAACAAGGCATGATAACCTGTTCAGTGGTTATTAACCACACTGAGAGTTTGCAGCCATTGCTTTTTGCTCACTGTACCTTCACAGATGGGAAATATCCATTTGCATATCAGTCTTTGTCCCGCCCACAAGGGCAGTCCAGCACCGAAATGCTATGGCAATTCCTCTCTGAACAAGAGTACCATCAGCAACCCCATACACGTGTTTCAGCCTTGTTGGGCATCATCAGTGAGGTGAAGCTGAGCCTCTCTAAGCACAGTGAGCAGGGAGTCCATGTCTGGTTGCCCCCAGGTAACATAGGGTGACCAACCCCAAGTTCCTTACAAAAATACAAAAAAGGTAGCAGGCGCCCCTCTCTCGAAAGAACAAGGCATGATAACCTGTTCAGTGGTTATTAACCACACTGAGAGTTCGCAGCCCTTGTGGGCGGGACAAAGACTGATATGCAAATGGATATTTCCCATCTGTGAAGGTACAGTGAGCAAAAAGCAATGGCTGCGAACTCTCAATGTGGTTAATAACCACTGAACAGGTTATCATGCCTTGTTCTTTCGAGAGAGGGGCGCCTGCTACCTTTTTTGTAATTTTGAGGAGCACCCCTTCCCACATCCGGGAACACACAATTACCCATAAAACAGCCCACAGAGGGCTCTGATATGCCCTGTTCTTTCAGTCAGTGCCGACCTGGAAGAGGGACTCCGGGAAGGATTGCATATAGGAAACAAAACATTTACATTTATGGTTGATTCAGGGACGGAGGACATCCTCCGGTAAACAACCAGCGCTTATTTCCGCAACTAGGATCATTGCATGGGATGGGCAAAGGCCTGTATGCAGGATGTTAAGGTCTGGTGTATAAGTAATGTAATACAAAAAGAGAATGACCACAAAAGGATTATCTGGGATGTTGAATATTTATTGAGTTATATCCGGGATAAATTAAGGCCACCTGTGGGAAAGTCAGATTCCAAGGGCGAAAGGAAGAAGGGGGTTGCAAGATGGTTTGATGCAGAGTGCAGATTTCCAAAATGGAATTTAAACAGGATGGTTAAGGATGGCACTATTAAGGCCTCAACGCTATACGATAAAAACATTGAATATAAGAAGCTCCTAAAAGATAAGAAACACCATTTCATTCTCATTCAATGGAAGAGCCTCCACAGGATTGTTGAATAAAAGAACATTAAAGGTTTATGGAGAATTGTTAAAAATGAATACAGAGGAATATGGAAGCGGACATTGGATCTATTACCACCGATAGCTGGGTCACACACTAGTCGAATGTATTAAATAGCCCAGAAATATACAGATCAGGTATAAAAGATACCGCTCCAATGCTCCCAGAGAACCTACTTTTCGATGAGGAGGAGATTAAGTTATATATTTTTCAACTAAAAACTGGTGAGGCTGCAGGCACTGATGGGATTAGACCAGACATGAATTTATAGCTATCAGAATGGTTGGCACCTACTTTAACGCAGGTTTCAAACGCAATATCCATGGTAAGGAAATGGCCAAGTTCAATGAATAGGAGTTTACTAATACCAATTTTCAGAAAAGGAAAGGTGGCAGATCCGCCTTGCTACCGCCCAATCTCCCTGTTAGATATCCCAGGCAACATATTTACAGGGTATCTTGCAGACCGACTTATGTTCTGGTTAATGGAAAATTACCAGAAACCCAAGCAGGATTTAGGAAAGACTTTGCTGCCTTAGATCACTGTTTTGTACTTCAAACTATAATCGAAAATTATGTGACGATTAGAGAAAGCAAAGTATTTGTAGCCTTCCTAGATTTATCTAAGGCATTCAACTTCATTGATAGAAATCTGCTATGGGGGTAGCTGACTAAAATAGGTTTCCTGGTAGAGTTACTACAGACAATACAGATGGTTTACGGCAATACTTCAATTGCGATCTGCTGTGCAGAGCCAAATAAATACTCTGGACATATTAAGAGCAATAGGGGTGTCAGACAGGGATGCCCACTGGCACCTCCTGTATTCTCGCTGTTTTTAAGTGATTGTTATCCTCATGATCCTAATTTTAAGTTATTTCTAACAAAACTGAAAGTGGTCCAATATAGTGCACTTTTATATGCCGATGACGCAGCATTGATTGATCTCACTGGAAGGAAACTGCAACAGAGCTTACAGTACACAAACCCCTTTTTCACAAAACACAATCTTGTTTTGAAACTATCTAAGACAAAGATTGCAGTCTTTGGAAAAGGAAGGCCCCGAGGTAGCTGATGTATTGACCGAGAAAAAATAGAGGTGGCCGACACATATAGGCCACTCATATAACATCTTTGGCTAAGCGGATGGAAGTAGGTTTCAGTGGCCTCCAAAGATATATCTATATGCATGGAGCGAAAAGGCTTGATAAATGTCTTGAAGTTCTGGATGTGAAGATAAATTCAGCAATCTTGAATGGGAGTGAGCTATGGGGTTATGCCTCGTGCAGTAATCGATAATACAAGCAAAATATTTTTCTGTGGCAGTTAGTGGAATTATCACCAGCAACACCACCATGCATTACGGCATGAGCCGGGAATTCTCAGTGTAGGACGTCAAGCAGGTTTTAGATTTATAAAATTATTCATGAAGGTCATGTTTGACTCATCGTTGAACCCTAATATTGGGAATGCCCTAGCGGAAATACTAGGCTGCCTGGTACAGGGTAATTATCAATTGCTTCTGACGGGATTTAATTTGTTGGACAAATGGGGGCTGGGTAACATGGGACTTTGGCGCTTGATGAATAAAAGGCAAAGCATAAATTTAGTCAGGGAGCATCTAGATCAGGACGGATGGATTAATATCCAGAAACGCATTTTAAAATTGCCCTCCCTGAAAATGTATTGGGAATGTTGTGCGACGCTGAGTCCTCAAAATTCTGTTTTAAAGATGAATTCACGTGAGTACAGAAGAATTATTTTGATGATCAGATTAAATGTCCTCCCAGTGTGTGCCAGAACACCATGGCTAGAACAGGACAGAATTTGCTAATGTGGCATGGGAAGGAACGCAAATCGAATACATGTTTTATTAATATGCACATTTGTTAGGGAGAATTCTCCAGAATGGCTAATTTCCCTTACCTACTGAGTCCCTGAGCAGCTTTGCTGGATTTCTAGGATTTATTTTTTTCAACTGGTAAGAGTGTGAGTCTTTTTTCCCACCCTTACATGTGTTTTGCTGTGTGTGTTTTAACATTCTTGTGTTCATAGACTGTGGAGCCTCAACTACTCCGTAGGCATCATCTTTTTACTTCAGTGCAGTGACACAGGGTTGTCTTTTAGACTTCCCAACTCAGACTCCATTTTCTGGGACTGACTACTGTCTCTCAGAACATGTAAAGTTGCCATTGACTTTATGAGTCTCTTTAAAAATCCACAGACCCAGTGCAAACTATCTTACATAGAGTACTGGAAAGGGTTAATACTTATCCCTTTTTGTCTGTTTCTCTTGGAGCATTGCTTCGCTCCCTTTTCATCAAAAATTGGTTGGTGGCAGTGGTAACCACCCTATTTTTCCTACCGCGGTAATCTCAAATCACCTTGGTATTGTTTCAGGCTATCTTGGTAGCCTCGAACTTAAACCCGCTGGACCATATTCGTTTTTATACGGTTCCGGCTGGGTTTATTCACCATTTCTTTTTGAAAATGTCTTTCTCGTGTTTTACTCCGTGCTCCAAACCAGGTTTGGTTCCTTTCCTCACCATCTTTTCGTGTGCTTCTCCGCAGAAGCCTCCCTTAGGTGCCTGAAAGTTTGGGTAGGCAGGATGTGAGGAATTTGTTTTAGGACCCCTCCCATGGGTTCCCTTGGTAACCCAAGTTGTACTCCTGTTTGATTGGCTAGGTGACTGTCCCGCCAGGACAGCACCTTGCTGTGTGATTGACAGTATGGCTTTCTGAATGGGGGATAACTGCATAAAAAGCAGGTTTCTGGGATTGGAAAGGCAGAGTCGCCACTGCAACGAAAGAACCGACAAGGAGCTGACAGAAGAGGACCCCTACAACGACTGAACCGCCTGGTGAAGCCCTGCTGCAGGTCCGAATCTTTAGACTCCAACGACAGAGAAGATCTACCAGTAATCTTCTTCCCCTGAGCTGGTGGGACCAACTAGTTCACCCAAACTGCAAGCCAGGACTCCCTCCTCTGGTCAAATTTGCTGTACAGAGCTACAGTGAACCGGATAGCCAGGAAGGTCGGACCCTGCTTGGGTTTTAAGGAGCGCACCTTTTATTTGTTGCTTTGCTCTGCTGCTGGTTTCTTCCCTGGGCAGTGCAGGACCCTCCAGTCTTCCTACTTCATGTCAGTCCGACAGTCGCTTCAGGAACCGTGAGCCTGCAGGACCTGCCAGGAACGTCTGCCTCAGATACAGCTTCTTCTCCATTTAAAGGTACTGTGCAAATCCAGTTGTTTGTTTCGTCCAGCTGCAGTGAAGGTGTATGAAACCTTTCACAAATCCGAGGGCTTGTCCTTCTCTACTCTTTGAGCTAACTTTTCTGCTGACCAACTTCGTCCGGAACTCTTGGCAAAGACTTAACCACAAACTACCCTGAACTGTGTGATCTTGAGCAAAAGACTTTTGTCCTATTGACTTTGGCCCTAAGCCTTTTTGATTTGATTCCATCACTGTAGTTCCTCTTTCTAGATTGCCCTGCTTACTTACCTGTTGGTGTTGCTCAATTTGTATCTAACTTTGTCTTTCCCTCCCTTTTTAAATTGTTGGAGTGCCATTTTTCTCACACTTCATTTTTGAGCTGAACTTGTGCAGAATCTATTTGGAGTGGTGTGGTGTATTAAGAGTGTGATTTTTCAACTGCTTTACTTTAGTGAGATGTTATACAACTGATGTGTAAATAAATGTATATTCTTTTACTCAGAAACTGTGAGTCAGTGTTTCTTTGATTCATAGTAATTGCTGTCCTTTGTGTAACTATTGATACTTCTCACTTGCTCTTGAGATAAGTCTGGCTGCAAAACCATTGCTACCACTTTACTGTGTAGTACAGGCTTGTACCAAAGGTGCATTTGTACTGTCACTTGTAGTCTGAATTATGTGTGGTGTTTCCAAAGGGTACTGCATCCAATTCTGCCTTACAACATTTAACATAGGGCCAAGAATAAGACGGTTAAGGCCACATTTCCTGAAGAACAAAACATTAGGACATGTGCAGAGGCCATGTTTTTAATTATGTGTTCGGAAGATGATTTTATGTTTGATGTTTTATTATTTTTGAAAGAATCTTGGGGAAAGGACATGTGTATTTTATGATAGCAGAAAACATTCTATAATATTGACTTAAATTCGAATATCCCCAGCATTTTTAGTACTGAAGTATGTTGTTTTAGTGGTAACTGGCAGACTACCTCATATTTTTATTGTATGTAATATTAGTAATATGTGTGATTTTAGTGGTGTAAATTGAACAAGTAATACTTGTAATATGGGTGATTTTAATGGTATAAACCAAATAAAATCTTTGAACAGAACCACACTATGCGTGTTAGCACAACACTGGCATCACAATTACAAGTAGATATGGAGAAGGAACCAAGTAACATATGGACTGGTAACCCCCATGATGTAGGCATATTGAAAAGCATAGGGGCAGTTTGCATCAAGCTTTACTACAACGCAGTGTTACCCAGAGCAAGGCAATACCCCATGTCAAGGGAAGCAGATGAAGGCATTTTTAACACTATTGTAGCATTATGGCAACAAGGCATAATACAATCATCAGAGTCCACATGCAACATGACTATACTTGATAAACCTAATGTTGCGTAGCTAAAGAACAGATATTGCTAACAACTGATATGAAATCAGTTATGTTATCATGGGAAAAACAGAATTACAGGTGGATGGAGGTATACAATGTGAAAACCCTTGAAATTCTCTGAAAAGCATTAGTTGAAGTGACCGTAAAATATCGATTTAATGCAACAAAACCTCTGAAATTCAGTAGGTGTTGGAAGCTATGCTACCTTAACTATGTGGCCACCATTGGGCAGCCCCTAAACACACTGATGACATCACATATGACACCACATATGACACTATCAAAGACATCAGTAGTACAGCAGTTCACTTGTGCAAACAAGAGAGATGCACATTTAAAAAGTGTGTTTCTGCATAAAAGAGCGAATTGAAATGCTAAGATTGATTGGAGTTTGAATTTAAAAATACTGCCTATTTTCAACCATGGTATTTCATACACACCAGAGTTACTCGGTATTGAATATGCAGCCCCTAAGCACACTGATGGCATCACAAATGACATGACTGATGATATCACATATGACACCACTTTTAACACGTGAGATGCCATCACTGATGACATTATATCGGAAATCACTTAGGACACCACCTAAACATCCACATTGACCTTACTGGTATAGAGAAACTGTTTTGGCTGTACTTGATGATATAGAGTGCTTTCTAGCACAGATGCAATGTGACATGTCTTTTATGAAGGTCCAAAAACATTTGTCAATAATAGTAAATTTGCAAATAATGGTAGGATAACTAGAGAAAGTTGGTCTTGCACATAGCAAGCTACATTTTCACATGCAATAAGTCGGAAGTCTGCAACCCTTGGATCTACAAGAGTTTTACATTACAACTTCCACTAGCCCTACCCCGGATAGGCAACGATGAGGAATCATGGGAGTTATAGTCCAAAACATGTAGCGGAAGGCAGGCTTCAAACACTGGTACTTAGACAATTAAAAATGTCTTCCATTCAGTACATTAGTTACGCTACTCTTGATAACACTGTCCTCTCGCAACATGAAAGTGTTTTTCAACATGCTTTATCTTTGCAGGCCACCAGTCCTAAACTTTACCATTTGACATGGTCAACGCATACCTTTTGATTTTTGTATACTGACAGTACATAGTCTTGTATATGAAGATACAATGAATTCAGACACTCTTCCTTCTCCTGTATGCTGTATTATCTGATGGTCTGGTGCAAACTCATCATTGAACTACCCAAATGTCTTCTTTGCAAGGGGAATGATTTTGGAGCAGAGGCTTACAATAAGACATTATACTAGAAGAAAAATTGACGAACATGAAAGAGGTGTGGAGACCTTCCTTTTCACTCCCGCTTTCTCTCTTCCTCTCCCCTGCTGATGCACCTGATTGCTCTGCGCACTGGTAACCTGGTCACCCTCTGAACTTGGACCCAGGCTCCTGCATGTCAAGTTGCCCTTGCACTGCCTCTGGGCTCCCCAGTCTGTAGCTGCCACCCTACAGTCCCTTCTCTCTGCACTTATCAGCCACCCGCTGGCTGCACTTGTGAGTTAACTGCACTTCCTCCTTCCCCTCCTCCCTGGCACTTCTCCCCTTCCCCGCACTTGCACGATCTGAGTGACACAAGGTCTAGTAAGATTGTTTTTTGTCCTCCCTTGTTTCCCACTCCTTGTCACACCTAGAAAAACTTGCGTACAGGCGCATTATAAATGCCACATCATATCATATGATAAGTGTCCAATTAGGAATGGAAAACCGAGGAATGTTTCTTGCTTCTTCTTCACTCATAAGAGTGGACATCTCACTGCTTTTAATGGCTACCTCTGCTGGGACTGAGATGGATCAGGGATGGCTGAAATGTTGTGCCTTTCAGAAAATCAGAGTGGAATAATGACCACTGAATTGCCTGGAATGTTAGGCATTCTGGTAAATCAAGGAATGCAGAACCGTCTCCTAATTGGTCAGTATGCTCTGGCCTCTCTGTGACTAGGTAGAACGGCCGCTGATCTGTCCCAATCTGAGAGTCATAAAATGGCATCAACACGGTTTACATCCTGCCAGGAGGAGATGCAGCATTGGAAAAATGTCGACCCAGTCCAATCGTGAGTTCAGAGGTGCAATGGGAAAGTGTGCTGGCTGGCACTCACCTGTTTTAAGAAATGCAAGTACCTCAATTGTATGTAAAAAAAAAAAAAGGACTGGCTTACATGTGGTTTCGTAAGTTCTAAGGGGCTTGCATTTGGGGGCACTTAACCCAATGTATTTCCAGCGGGGAAGTATTTCCAGACATTTGCGACTCTGTATAGTAAGTGAATGAAAGAAGAAAAAAAACTGTTGTACATGTATCGCACTATAATAAGGACAATTTTGTGTGTTCTGATTAGCTCGACTTGCATCTTTTCTCTCAATCCCTCCTGGGAAATACCTTCCTGGCATTGCAATTGAGCAATGGGAATTTCACTCGCTCACCCACAGGAACATTTTCCCTCTGTGTTGTTGAATTAGGTGATTAGCAAACGAGTTAATGAAGAAATTCGAAAGGCCCCTAGCAACCAAGTGTGCCCTTTTCTTCTTGGAGATCTGCCCAAACAAACGCGCCATTGACAGATGAAAACTTAATCACTGCTCTGCATATGATTGATGGAGACAATATAATTCATTCAGTCCAGTAATTTACTTTCATCCAAATGAAAACGTTGCGTGAAAAATACGGACTGCAGCTTTTGACAGATTTATAGCCCCACCAACCGCAGTAGCCCAAGGGTACAAAACTAGCTTTCCGAACTGCTTTTGCTTATGTCTCCCACATGGAACAGCGTGCTCCCCAACATAAGCATGTCACGCCGCGCGTTCTCTGAAACACTCACTTCTCTGACAATAGCGACATGTGGCGTGGAATACATATTTGACGCATGAATCAAGCATTTGATTCAGAGCCGCGGTGGGTGGACATTTTAATGCCGTTTCAGTCTGATCACGTGACGGGGAGCCAGTGTCGACAAGTTGTTTTTCATTTTTTATGGCCTGCCACCGAGATTCTGGGAATGCTGACAGTGATTCACCATGTGCAGCGGAATGGACTGTATATCAAGCTGCCATGCATGAGCAAATATGTAAAGAGGGGCTGAACAGTATATGCTTCAAAGGACGGCATATGGAGTGCCAGGCACCTGAGGCTCCGGAGTGTTTTGACGACGAATCTTCTCAGTCGAGGGAGGCAACATTCTCAGGCAGGGATGTATTCAGAGACCCCCGATTAATAGAAACACTTTTTTATTTTATTTGGGATTTTATAATTTACAAACGAGAAGTTCTGATGTAAAACGAGTCTAATACACATTTTAATGTGCACCCATTTTTCATAATGACCTGTGCTAGGAACAATGAAAACAAAGAGCAAACATCCAAATACATCCCAGGGCAAACATCTGGAGAAATATCACAGAACGAGATGAATAGGAACATGACTATCCTCGCTCCAGATGTTATATTCCCTGGGCTCCATTTCCGGATCATAGACCACAGAAAATACCCTGCGTGCACTGCAAGTCGTTCTACGGAAAAGGTTCATGAAATAACGATTTGTGTGCATGCGAGAAAAAACCAAGACAAACCACAATGGGGAAGGTGGTGGGGGGCAGAGTCTGCAACTGTACTGTATATAGCTATTGATATGGGTAGTGATATATTGCAGTTATAACTGCAAGAGTGGACGGAGTCTACAATGATTTCTTATGGGAATATATGCAGTTATAAACTGCTGGAGTGGATGGAGACTACAATGATTTCTTCGGGGAATTCGGGACAAACATACTCTCCCCTCAGAGGCGTCTCTAAGGAGGGACTGGGGGGATATAGCCCTGGGTCTTTTGATTGTAGCCCCTGATAGTAGCTCAGGGAATACAAACAAAAGCCACTGGCGTAGGAGAATGTGTTTCTGTGAACACAGTGCTGTGAAACACCAAAGCCTGCAGTATCACACGCTGCATACAAACTGAAGCTGTTATAACTATTCTATGACAAGAAGGGGTAAAAAACAATGTATTAGTAATCTCAGCCTGCATGTGGATGGTTCATATCAAGACCTTCTAAATGAAAATAGTCTAAAACAACATCATTGACAGAATATAAGATATACTTACAAAATGCACAGTAGCCCCCAACTTCAACCTGCCAACATAGGTGTATGGCTGCTTTGAAGGCTTCTAAACTCAATTGTGGTTACTCAACAACAGGGGCACTGCTAGGTTTGTAAAAGTTCCAGGGCTAGAGCCCATGGCAAGTTTCGACAATCACATACGTTAACTAATCTATAACATATAAAACGCATCCATTGGCTCTTTCAAGCGTGAATATTGCATAGTATAATGCTCATACTCATTTTCAGTACTGGTAATATTTAGCTATGTGGGGTTTTATCAAAGGCCCCAACAAACAGAACTGAAGGGCCAACTGGAAAAATGACCTTCCAGCCTTCATAAAAACAACCTGCACACTGAGAATGGGCCTGTTAAGGCAGACTGTGGGGTTTGTGCAATTAACACAACGAAGTGCTAAGTGAAACAGGCCCATCTGTCATTACAAAGGGAAAAGCAGCCTTTTAATTCACAGTGGCAGAAACAATCTAAAGGCCACTTTCACATGAAAAACATGATTTGCAAACACTGACAAGAAAATGGCTTCAAATGTGCATTTACAGTTTTAAAGCAAGACATGAGAAAAATGTTCCTCTGCTAACATAAAAATGTCAGGGAAAAGAGTTAATGTGGGTTGATAAGATGTAATTAATATTATGCTTAACACGCAAAATACCAGAAACAAGTGAAAAGAAAAGGCCTTTTTGTTTCCATAGATAACATGAAAATGTCATCAAGAGAAGCTGAAGTCTAAAAAGTAATACAAGAAAAAAGAAGATTTCTCAGATCAAAATGGTGGTTCACTTCAGATAACAGTACAGGATGCCAGATGGCAGCAGGGCCTCGTGACATCACAGGGCCGGCCTACCTCATTATCTGCAGTGGGAGATCTCACTGTAGCTGATGTCTTGCAAGCATTTACAACCGGCAGCCTACCAACAAATAAAAACACAGTCCAGGAAGCTCTGGCCACATGCTGGCTAGAAATGGCAAATGGCTTGGAGGAAAGGTAGCTCACATTTGCATAACATGAACATTTCCCATTAGTTTAAAAAGCACTATCATAAGTTATGCATTTTTCTCAGCAACCAAAAGTCATACTGCTTTCATTTATGTGTCATTTTTAAGATACATTCCAGGCAATTTTGATGGATTAAAATTCATCTGCAATTTAGGAGAACTGTAATGGCAAGCTAAAATATGTTCCTGGCTGCTCTGAACAGGACCTGAATTTAAGAGTTGGCACACTGGTAGAGGGTAAAATTATGCATTGGGAGAGTAAATTGCATGTTCCTAACTATTATGCTTTTTGTATAAATGGCGTTACATTACCATACGCCCGTCCAACATGGTGCAGATCCGGCTGTTGTTTGATTAAATTCCCCATGATCAGCTTAAGGAGAATATATACATATATATAAATGCGTTGTATTGTGCGATGTCTAAATAAAGCTGGATATTTGAATCATATTTTGGCTGTTTGACTGTTTGATGGACTGATTGTGAGGAACCACAGGATGGCGTTCTGACCATTTCACAAGTGCCGTCCCAGCTTTGGAGAAGTGCTTTGAATTTTCCATTTTCTTGAAATAACTGCGCGCCTAGTGACAGGTGTTGGACGAGCACTAGCTGGGTATGCAGAAGCGGAAAGGAGCACCCAGTCACATGCGGGCTGCCTATTGATGCTCTAAACCAGGAAATAAACCAAGGAAGAAAGGCGTGCGGGAATGGTACCCGGAGTGGCGCGACCAATTGAAGACAGATCCGCTTTCATTGGAGGGTGAGCAGAGACATCTATGTATCGGTAAGTGGCCCTTGGGCTATCAGCATCACTCCAAACTCCTGCCCTTATTGGTTTGTAAAAGCGGAGTGCATAATATTTTCATGCACATTGATTGGCCAGGTGATAACGCCAGATTTTCCTCAATGAATTCTGACCTATTGTGCCAGATATTCCCCATCAACATCGTATTATTCAGTGTATGAGTCAAAAATATTTTCCCTCAGGGAAAATCGCATCATAATTGGATAAAGAAAATTCATGCCGTGGGGAGGCACAAACCTTATTTTAATGAATCTCAACAAATCAAATCAGTATCCAAAAGTATTACTGAAAAAAATGATGTGGACAAAAGCGAGATCAGTTTACTGAAAGAATTGGAAAGACTGCAAAAAAAAGAATTGAGTACATGATGGGAGGAACTATGTAGATGTTGGAAGGATCCCACTGGGGCTAAGAATCCTAACATCAGCATCATTCAAGGAACAAGACCCGGATATGCTGAAAGAGTGGGATGATTCCACAAATTTTTGCTCAGGACAGTTTTTAAACATTCTAATCAAAAATTCGTAATTGATTGACAAAAAACTTTGTTGAAAATAGAACAGGTTAGTGTTCAACTCTCCTCAATATCCTTTAGTGAAGAAGGAAATAAACTCAGGAAAAGTATGGAGGTAAGCCTCCATGAAAAGTATGGAGTATGGAGGTAAGCCTCCAGGAAAAGTATGGAGGTAAGAAGGTGTTAAACTGCGCAAGAAGAGAAAGTTCCTTTGTGATAAAGAAGACTACGAAAGAGGAAGAGTGTACACTTTTGCTCGCTGATTTGACCATTTAAGAAAAAGCATGACAAGCCAAAATGTTGAAAGCAAGGAAACAACCCCAACCTTGAGTGAAGTAGCAACAACATCAGATCCTGATGCATCAACTAGTGCTAATGAAAATCCCCCCCAAAATATGAATTTTTTAGACGAAATGAGGATGCTTGGACTGGATGGCTGAAAAAAAAACAAAAATATATGGGAAGAGGCCAGGGCAAACATCATAGTATTAGGTGGAAGAAGAAAACACGGGGGAGACAAAGGAATAAGCAGCTCAGAGTCAGATCAAGGTACAAGAACACACTCTGGGAAGAAGATGGCACTGTAGAATCAAGCAAGCTTGATAATAGCATCACCAACCTTTCGGATTGCACACTCAACGAGGAACAGATGAAAGTTCTCCAATATGGATTTAACTTCTTCCCTACATCAGGTTATGACTACATTAAAAAAAAACAGAATTGACTTTTTCAAATATATGAGGAAATTCGTCTTAACAAATTCTTCATTTTGAATCCACCTAAAGAAAAACCTAAGTCTAGCTCATCAGGTCAAACAGCAGTGGCCATTGAGGATCTTGATGCATTAATTGATCTAACTGAATTGGAATCTACAGGAGACTATTAAATAAAATATAGAGACAGATTGGTCTATAGTAAGTACATTAAAGGCCAAATCCAGATGCAATCCAATGTTCCAACCAGGGGGTAAGGTTGAAGCCTTCCAGGATCTGGTTATTCAGGATTTGAAGAAAGCTAGATCATATAGAAATACAATCAAACTGAACTTCTCATTAAAAGAAAGGAAGATCATTAAAGATTTGCAAGAACTCAACAATGTAGTCATAGAAGCATCAGACAAGGGAAGTAACATAGTCATCTTAAATAGGGAAGACTATGTGAAAGAAGTGTAAAGACAACTCTTGGATAACAGCTGCTATGAAAAACTTGAAGAAAATCCTTTAGAATCAATAAAGAAGAGAGTTGAGTGCTTTTTGAAAAAATGGAAGGAATTAAATATTCTTGATGAAGATGATTCAAAGTACCTGTACAACAAAAGACCTATCACTCCAACGATTTACTTCCTACCCAAAATCCACAAAAATCCGACCTGCCCCCCAGGAAGACCCATTGTTACCCTAAAGGGTGCCTCCTTAAAGAACATGTTGAAATATGTTGATCAAACATTATTGCCTTTAGTCTTTACTTTACCATCATATCTACGCGATACAAAAGATTTTTTGAGTAAGATTGAAGGAATTACCTGGGAAAAAGAATTTATGTTTGCAACACTGGACGTATTATCGCTCTACACCTCCATCGAACATAGTGATGGCAAAAAAGCATGCAAATACTTTCTCGACAGCAGATCACTAAATTATCTTAGTCATGGCCAAATGATCATGGAGATGATAGACATATGTTTAACAAATAACGTCTTTTTGTTTGACAATATCTACTACAATCAATTGCGAGGAACGCTGATGTGAACAAGTTTTGCGCCGTCATTTGCGAACTTAACAATGGGCTGGTGGGAAAAATTTATTGTGGGGACAGACACCAACACTGAGCATACCGATCGGCTGGTCCTCTGGCTACGGTTTATTGATGACTTATTTATCCTCTGGAATGGTAAAGAAAAAGAATGGCTCGACTTTGTTAACATTTTAAACATCAACAATTTGAATCTCAAGTTACTGAGACACATAGTCGTGAGTCTTTAATCTTTTTAGAAGTATTGGTGAAAACAGATCAAAAAGAAATTAGTACTGAGCTATATCGAAAACCCACAAGCTCAGACATGCCATTGTTTGCTAGCAGTAACGATCCAACTCCATTAAAATGGAGCATACCATATGGGGAATTTGTTAGAATTCGCTGTAATTGCAGTAAAATGGATTGCTTTGATAGAGAATGCACGATTACAGCTCGAAATTTTGCTAAACAAAGATATCCTAAAACATTCATAGAAAGAGATTCCAAAGCACGCAATTTAGATCGTACAGCCTTACTATGAACTAATCAAACCTCTGAAGAAATAACAAAATCAGATGATGTAAGGTTAATACTCACGTATGTTACTCATGCACATACAATAAGAAAAATACTGCACAAACACTGGCATATTTTAAAATCTGATGAAGCCTTATTACCTCTCTTGGGGGAATGAGTTAATATGACTTACAGAAAATCAGCCACCCTTAAAGACTTGCTGGTTAGTAGTTTTATGCCCTCGAAAACAGGAATTCATGTTACCCCAACATGGTTGAGTACTAAAAATACTGGATTTTCCAAGTGTACAAAATGCAAAGCATGCCAATATGCCCTTAACAAAATGAACTTTGTGCATCCCATATATGGCCATAAGGTTGAAGTGAAAACTAAGATCACTTGCAACACTGAATTTGTTGTGTATGTACTGTTATGTTCATGTAATCTCTGGTATGTGGGAAGCACCATTGGCAAACTGAAATTAAGAATTTTATAGCACATGCAAGCTATTAAGAATGTGGATGCTTCTTATCCCATGGAAGTACATTTTAGAGATGCACATCAGGGCAAATTGGACAGCTTTATATTGTTTGGAGTACACCATACTAAATCTAACCCATGAGGGGGAAAT
This sequence comes from Ambystoma mexicanum, assembly GCF_040938575.1. Classification (NCBI taxonomy): domain Eukaryota; kingdom Metazoa; phylum Chordata; class Amphibia; order Caudata; family Ambystomatidae; genus Ambystoma; species Ambystoma mexicanum. The sequence goes on from NC_090924.1 coordinate 1,049,332,770, forward strand.
CAAGAATTAGAACTACGCCAAATTGAGACGAGGTTTATCTTAGACTTTGAAACTAAAAAACCAGGAGGACACAACCTAGATGAAGAACTATATACATATCTAGGAACATAAACACCTTTGATTTTTCAGACTGAAAACATTCATGAAAAATTCGAAATGCTTTGAATGTTGGGTTTTTAGAATTTTCTGCTAAGGTTATTTTTAACTATTTTTGATAACTATGTGTGTGTGTTGACTTATTGTGCAATATTGAGAACTATACAGTCCACTAGATCACCTATTCTGGAATTTATATGATGCAAGGCCCTCTCTCTCCACACATTTTTAATATCATTCCTGAGTTATGTGTTGAATATTAGCAGTTAAAATGGTGTATGTTTACAGCACTTTACACTTTAGCGTCTCTATGTCCTTGTTATAGAGGAAGGTTAATTGACTTAAGGAGCCACTTGCCAATATACATGCATAATGTGATTAGAATAATGGAAAAGAGATGCATATATATGTTTACAGCACTATGCACTTTAGAGTTTTTCAATCTTCCACTATAGAGTGGGTTAATTTATTGTTAGACATGTTTACAGCACTATGCACTTTAGCCTCTCCATTCCTAGGCAACCTGAAGATCAGTGGGCTCCACTACTCTATATTCAATTGCTAAATGGGATTGAGACACACATTAAATTGTGGCAGCTATACATTATTATATATTGATAGCATTTAGTCTTATTTTTCCATACAAATCCATGGAGCAAGACAAACTCAGCATGGGCAAATAAACACCTGGCATTACATTGCATTGAACTGTGTATTTTGAATGAAGACAAAAAAGAATAGTGCTTGATTAGTAGTGATATGCATTTTATTGGTGTTTATATTGAATGTGGTAAATGTCACACTGAACACAAAAGAATAGAAAAACATGAGAACATCTATAGTGAAATAAGAACTGCCTCATGCACTTAGCATTTGATTCTTAAAGAACTTAATTTTAATGTTCGTTTAAGAACATTTGTGGATTGGACAAATTGTGAAACAAATTGAATTTTGTATTGTGTGGATAGATTGAGAGAGAGATAAAGTCCACTCCAAAATGGCTGCTTGCATTAATCAACCCAAAATGTAGGGCTCTGCATTGGGAGAAAGCGAAAAAGGACAAGCTTTCTTGTATTTGTTCGTATTTAAATGCACTGTGTAAGGTATGCATTTTATACGTGATCAAGCCACGGGAGCATTGTGGTTCCAGTTATGGTAGGCTAAGCAACCATAACTCGCACCACCACCGTGCACTGCTAAGACTAACACCCAGGACATCAAAGATGACATCACAAATATCATTGATGACATCACTGACTCACAGTAAGAGGATCTGTGCTCATCTGCACCCAAGTTATGTTGTCATTTTTTGTTGCGAGGAGGGGCGCCAAAGATGCTTCCTGCCTGGGGTACAATCAGGTGTAAGACCGGCCCTCCTAATAGAAGACACCACATTTCTCTATATAAACACATTATTACCCATTACTTTATTTGTACTTTCCAATTTTTGTTTTTTAAACACACCATACAGACATTAAGAATAATATAGAAACAGACCTGAGAAAATCATCTGCAACGAATGAAGCAAAAAATGGATCTATTAAAATATGAGTGCACTCAGAAATATTATTTTTCCCAAGTGTTCGGGCATGTACTTCTAAGCATACATTGATCGATCGTACAAACATTTCCTATGCACCTTACTGTCATTTTCCTCGTTTTTACACATGTGAAATCAGGCAGCAGGGCGTGGCCATCTTCTGATCATCTTATCTGTTCCTGCATCGGCAAAGGTGGACTGCCCTGGTGACACTAATTCATATGCCCTGCCCCTGAGGCTACCATCACCAAACCTAGTGATATGCTCCACCTATCTCCAGAACATTACTATACAGCGTAATACAACACACCCAATCATCACCTACGTCATAACGCTACTTGACACAGACCCCAGAACATCAACACACATCATCTCACATCAAAGTGTGTCCCAATTTTCAATATGAAACCATACTTTTAAAGGAAATAGCAAAACTGTACAATTTGTAAACTACTTTTATTTCACAATAAACGCTCCAAGAACATCCGGAGACTTACATTTGCAAGCAAATAGGTAATTGTTTTCTTCGTTCTTGATCGACAAATGTTTATTGTGAGTCATGCAGAATTCCTTCTTGATATAAGAATGCATTGGACACACTGTGAATCGCAAGACTTTGACAAGATCTTTGCACTATGCTACCATAAATGATATCAACTTGCTCCTTATCGCTAAAAAAAGAGTCACTGTAATCCACCCACTGATGATATATGTAGCTGACGGTTAAAAAAACCATCAGTTGGTATCTGGAATCCATGACCATTGCAGAAAGTCAAGATGTAGCTGTTTAAAAAAATATAACAGAAATGTGTCTCAGTAACTGATCTTATTACAGTTTATCATTTTAACCATTAATTTGGATCCCTGTTACAACTACTAATAAACACGGACGTCAAACAATGATAACTCAAACAAAACAACGTGCAAAGTACTCTTCAGTTTGCTGTACAAGTTACTGCTATTAAGTATGGTCAGCTCGAAAAGGGATGCTAAAGCTGACGCTGCAATCAGAGAGCTAAATAAAACCAAGAACAACACATAGACGAAATTTTAATTAAATAATATCATTCAATTACACGTTTGTGAACCTGGGGTACCCACTACTGAACTACACCCATCTCAATGTTGCACTGCCCATGTGCCCATAACAAAACAAACACAAGCAGTAATTGCGTGTCATTGCAATATACCACACACAACAAAAAATACAATTTATCCCACCAATAATGTCACCGAATGATAATTTGACTAGTTTGTGTATAAAATTATCCAAAGTAAAACTTACATAATATTCGGCATTTCCATTCTATCGGCGTAAAACACACACTACGTTCACTTCAATGAATTTTTGTAAAATTTAATTACATGTTCTTTTGTTCAATTTTTAAATGGTCAACATTATCATATTTTAAAGTCTTACATCCCTCCCTTCATGCATTCCGTTCGCAATCCTCCCTATGTTTCAAGGTCTAAAAACAATTGAACCTTATACTGTGTACCATGCACGGGTTTGCTCAGCTAGGAAACAAAAATTCAACAGCGCTGACCTTCACTCAGAATGGGAACCGATAGTGCTTCACACCACAGTGGCATTACAAATATTTTTCAAAAACATATGAATTGTTTGCTACCATTCACCAATACGGATGACATTTGTATGGATTTATTGTGTTCCTCTGGAGAACTTCGCATTCTCCCAGCAACTCCCACAGTCAGGCCACACCACCTGTCACCTCATCGCATCTCCTCTTCACACAGCAACTCACGTAAACATTTTTGAAAGAAGCAAGTCTCGAGCCCTGACAAAAAGGGGTCATATGAGAATGTCCGAACAAACCCTGCTACAACCCTCTCTGCCCACACCGACGACCCTGACCCCAATGACCACACTTATATATTAATGTTGTTTGTTTATTTATTTCGAATGCACCCCAAACCCGAAGGTAACATGGCGCAGCAGTAAGGAAATGCAAAGCTTACAGGGTTACAAATAGGTAACAGCAAGAAAAAAATATGGTTACAGGTATGAATACAATAGAAGTATAAATACAAATGTACAGGTTATAAATAGGTTAAATGCCACATTACAATATATTAACTGGATGGGCTAGGGCAATCTAGATGAGGAAGTTGAAACAGTACAGACTAATGGTCAGTAGAGTTGAGCAGATTGATGTAGTTCTTTCTGAGGTGTAGGTATGGTTGGTCTGCTCTAAGCTTGTGAGGCAGGGAGATCCTATAATGGCATATAATTTGCACATGTGTGTTTGTACTATACCACTTCTGGTCACTAGCAAAATGAACAGTGTGGGCGTCTTACCACCTTACAAATACAGACACTTAGTAAATACATAATAGTAATGTTTTCACATTAGAATGCAAATGGTACCAAAAAGAACTGCAAGCTAACTGGATTTACAAATAGTAAACTATCACTTCGTAAAAAACACCTTCACACCATTAGGTATATTCTACCACACACCACCCACAACCAATGCACGTCACTGCACTGCATATATAGAAAAGGATTGTAGATGGGCAAATATAATGATACCAACATTACTGTAAAACAGAATAAGAAGTTCTGCCACCTACCTCAATAAACCACACCCTACATCTTCTTCTTTCCACTTGCTGAGCACCAAAAAACAAAACTATTGTCCCATATTGCCCTAGGTACTAAACAAGAAAAAATAACCTTGACATTTGGAATTATTTTCATTACTGCCTGAACCAAATATTCAAAATCTGCCAACAAAGTAGGGGCACTGACATACCTCAAATACAAAGCACCACAGTGCAAAACAACTACATGTGCAATGTTTACCCTACCCATATCTCCACAAACTTGACCAATTCCCTGCACATTAAAACCAAGCATCGTGCTCCACACCACCTCCATTCCTTTAACATCAACATTGTTTGCCACATTCCTACATTTAACATAATACTCCAAACCATGCACAAACATATCTCCAACCACCAATACCCTGCTTTTCTCCACCTCTACCATCTTCAATAAACACAGCCTCTTTCAACACAAACCACAACCTCAACATCTGATTGTCTCATCCCTACAGTCCCTTTTACATGCTGCATTTTCTGAGAAACCCCAGATGTAGCACAATCTGCCCACAGACACCAACGATAACACTGGGGCAACCCTTCTACCCTTTGTTCTACCCTTTCCACTTCACTCTCTGCACCATTTCCTCATTGGGTACTGTTAAACAGTCACACAATCATCCACAAATCACATACAAGAACTCAACATCTAACTATATCATCATACATCAGCACTTTAGATGTACTATTGATCACTCTCAGTACAATTCCGCTGTCACTGCAACACACCCACAGCAAGAACTACTATAAAAATGGCCAATATTTCTACTTGCAGATTCATGCACATCCAGATGCATGAACACAGACTACAGGCATGAATATTTTGAACACAGTACATGTACAGCTCTTCTAAGAATACATATAAACAGAGTAATTTCCACTTTCCCTGTATAAACTGTAAAATGACCTTACTTCATTTATCCCATCTGGTATAATGAAGTATCAATTGAAAACCTGTCTCCTCTCCAAATTTTTGTTTACTCACAGAGCTATAAAAAATGTATTTTATATTAAAAGATGACAGAAATAACAGTATAATTATGAAAAAGACTGTCCATTGTGTTATAAAATTACATGCAGCCAGGATGAGTACATGCATGTTCATTCAAGCACACACACAGACAATATAATTATAAAGGCTCCCAGCTGAAACAACACTACTGCCTCTATAGAAAATCGTACTCCTTTATTTCCCACACCTTCACAAATGCATACAGTGCATGCTTCTCTGTACAATCTCTGCCATTTACCCTTTAAAAATAGCAGAAAATGCATATGAGTATTTCTTCCCTCTCTTACCATCCAATAACATAACATTAAAAAAACAAGTGTGCTCTATACGTTTAATGTTATACTCATTTGTAAAACATATTCAACTAACAGATTCTAAATAAAATATGCAATCTACACAAAAAAGTGAATATGCATACTATGCTCACTTGTAAGAAAACACTACTACTACAACAACAAAAAAACAATGTCTACATTAACAAAAGTGCTATAAACATACATAGTCACTAACTTCTTTCTTTTACAATTGCAGTGAAGACCACGCTCCTGAAAAGCAGCAGCGTCTAAAGTAAGAACAACGACTTAGAAGAAACCTACTCTTTCCATACAAAAAGTAAGTATAATACTTACATTATTTTCTAACTGTTACTCAAACACACTAGCATTTTCCTGTTGTAGAACAAAGAAGTGTATTAACCCTTTCCCATTAGATGTATTATTACCGCTTCCCCTTACCAGTTGCATACTTTATATTGTCATCTCAAGCCCAGTATACTAACACACAAATACAAGAATAACCTTCCCAACTTAATATAGCTGCCCATTGCACAATCACACACCTCTACAATCATCCTTACCATCATACTCAGACTCTCATGCACAAAGCACGCACACACTGCACAACAACAACCCAACCACACTTATTTTTCTCCAACAAACCCCAAAGAATGCCTACCAAAACGCAACTCCATAGAAAACAACGCATAATTAGAGCAAATCAAAATAAGTGTCCAAAATAACCATCCATCTCTACCAGATTTTGTACAAAAAGTTCAAACAAAACAACTAATACAGTCATTTTTAAAAAAAATGTCTTTATTAGTTTTAACAATATATAACCAAACTTACAACATTATCAATGCAACATTCATAATTCACTCATATTTAATTCCCCTCCCCTTCCGACAGCCCCTCCCCCGCTCAGGACCACTATTTGTCCATCAGTTCTCGTTGTGCCAGCTTTTGAGCCTGGGCTGCCTGCTTCGTCTGAGGTAGTGTACACCGCACTGGGATGGAGCAAAGGCATCGTTAGCGCTACCCACCGGTGCAGGCCTCCACTGGTGTCCAGCCTCTGTTCTTGTAGTGCAGTCTCCCATGATCCGGTTTCGGCTGTCACCCACCTCAGGAGATCCCTCCATTACTGTGCCACGCTTGGGTTTTTTGGGCTATTCCATCCCATGGCTATGCGTCTTTTCGCTGTTATGTATATTAAGCCCTTGAGCTTATTCAACGGCTTGTTTTTCCTGCTTCTTTTGTATCTTCCCAAGATGCAAGCCGCCAATGTTTGCACCTCCACGCCGATGCCCGCTCCTGCCACTTTTGCCGCAGCTTGCCTCCAAAAAACTCATATCACTGGGCATCCCCAGAACATGTGAGACATTCCCGCCCTAGGTTTGTTACATTTGGGGCATACTTGGGTTCCCCCGAACCTTGATATGGCTTCTGGCGTGAGGTATGCTCTATTAGTAATGTAGAACTGTACGGGTTGCAAGCAGGCGTTTCTGGAGATCTTAGTCATTACGCGAAACAAAACAATCTTCCACTACAGAAACATTCCCTCCTCTATCAAAATGTAAAACGAAACAAAAAGTGATTCTCAAGACTTCACTTACCACTACTAATAATGCTGCACCTATAAATCTTGATATAGTAGGCAGTAACCATACCAAAAAACATACTTTACAAAAAATGTTCCGCCACAGACACCTTCAGAACCTTATAAAAACAGCAGAGAAATCATGGACAACCCCTAAAACCTACAATAGAAAAGTCATCCTAAAAGCTCTCAGAAACAGTGCAATCCTTGTTCACCACAGTCACTGTCAGAACCTTATAAAAACAGGAGAGAAATCATGGACAACCCTTAAAACCTACCATAGAAAGTAATCCTAAAAGCTCTCATAAACAGTGCAATCCTTCTGAAAAGGACGTTATTTATTTTATTTTAAACAGAATGAAACCACTAACAAAACTAACTACTAAATTATAAAAAACACTTCTCAATAAACTGAATATCAGCAAAAATAGCTCCTTAAATATCTGTGGAGGTGAATGGAGTCACACCACGACCACAGAACCATATTTTCATGAAGAAGCATATAAACAAAAGCAAACAAACCCAATTGCCATACATAGCAGTGGACGAGGGTATGAAAAACATAATAACACCATTATGAAACAAGAAGCTCTGCTCACAAAAATATCCAAAAAAAACTCAGTAATACCTCTCCATTCTAATAAACCAAAACGTCCAGTCTGCAAATGGATGTGCACATCAATGTGTAACATTGCCAAAAAATCTTTCAAATCTTTACGCCACTTCCTCAATTAGTATGTAAAAAGCAAAAACAAAATCAAAATGAAACTACTACAGAATATGGATACCTGTCCAGTGCGCAAATATGCACATCAATGTGTAACATTGCCAAAAAATCTTTAAAATCTTTACGCCACTTCCTCAATCAGTATGTAAAAATCAAAGACAAAATCAAAATGAAACTACTACAGAATATGGATACCTGTCCACTGTGCAAATACACAGCACTACAAGCACATTCATTAGCCTGCATTTCAGGACCTATTTGCAAAACCACCTTCCATCATATCAAAATGATATCAACACATCATGCAACTATAAAAATCTGGTCCATAAACTCTACTATGCTAAAAGCCCTGCTTTAGCACTAGTCAATTTAAAAACAATCTTCTACATGGTACAGTCAAACAACTACTCAAAGAAATAGAGCATATCCAGAGAAAATATTTTGGAAGTGAAAGCCACTTAAAGAATGCATTAGCTTTGCCACAAACTACCAACTGCTGTACAAATAGCAACCTTCTATTAAACACATACAAAAAAGAAATACTAAAGTTTAAAAGTACCTCAGCTGAAGTACCAAACCATGTGTGTGTGTTGCATAACACACCTATAATACCAAACATTTTGACTATGGTATGTGGACTCCTTGTATGGGATACTAATTACAATCAACCCTCTTCTAACAACCCAAAACCAACATCATACTAAAGTGAAATAGCCAGTAGTGCATTGATTATATCCGAGGACAGCCGCTATGACCGTGGACATGGCGAACCCATCAGGGGCATCTGCCACCTAAACAAATACAGTATTTGACCCATCTCTTATTCCCCAACCCTCCCCAAACACTTCTGCATACCAACACACTCCACAAAATTACATTCTGCCTCTGTTTGCCACTACGCTGTGGCGGATCCAAGATGGCGAGCACTTCGAAACAATGTGACGCACCTCACGCCTCACCCCAGCCAATCAGAAAACACGTTGCATGTCCACGGACATGAGGCAAGCCAATTAGCCAATCAGTGTCCTGTCCGCGGAGCGAACAGGGAAGTGTGTCCACGTAGCGGACATAGATATCTCTAATTTTTTTACCTTACATTTCAGCCATTTAAAATAACTACTGGATGGATTTACACCAAATTAACAAAAGCACGCTTTCGGGACAAAGCCGCCACTCCTGCCACAAATTTGTTGGAAATCCGTCCATCGGTTTGAGCTGTAGTCGTGCGCAAAGTTTTTTCCCATTGTGTCTATGGGAACAAAAGACATCTTGGGACCCCCTATAACTTTGCTCCCCCTGAACCAAACCTCATTAAGATTTGCAAAAAGATTCAGAGTGGTCCATATACATGTTTTGCAAAGTTTTGTGAGGATTCGTCCAAAGGGAGAGCGAAGTTATAAGCCACCCAAAAAGTGTTCTTCCTATGGGATTAGCAACTACCGTGGCTGTGTATATTTATATATACATATATTACACGGCCTGCCGTAAGTTGCTCAACCCATAGGAAGACCATTTTTTAGGTGGCTTATATCTTTGCTCCCCCTGGACGAATCCTCACCAAACTTTGCAAATTAAGTGTATGGTCCGCTCCGAAGTTTTGTGGTAAGTTTGGTGAGGTTTTGTCAAGGAGGGGAAAAAATATAGGGCGGGGTCCCAACATTTTTTTTTCCATGGTTTGAATGGAAAGAAAATATGCTCACGCGTACAGCCCAAACCGCTGGACGGATTTTCACCAAATCTGCGGCAGGAGTGGCGGCTTGGTCCTGAAAGCATGCTATTGTAAATTAAATCCATCCAGTAGTTTTTTTAAATGGGCAAAATGTAGGTGCAAAAAAATTAGTGATATCTGGCTCCACCCAGCGACCCATTTCCCGGTTCACTCTGGCCGGAGGCCATTGCCCATACACCCAAGAGTCTCGGGCCTGGCCACAACCACTGCAGCATAATACGGCCATGCACTTAAGATTGTGACTTTGGCATATGGATTGCACAAATATGTGTAAAGAAATGCAATTTGCTGATTATAAAGATGCATGACATCAATAATCGTATACTCACTGTATATATTGTTGAGGCACTGTACACCTTTTTGAACTCAGTGTAGAATACCGTTGAAGTGGCAATAGCAGATTTGAATATTGTGGCACTGTGGGCACATATTGTCTTTATTGCATCTGCCCACTGGCTGCGAGTAGTGTAATAGTATGTTTAAAGAAGTGGTTAGGGTGTGTGGCAGCCCACGGGCTGCAAGTAGTGTAATAGTATGAGTACAGAACTGGACTGGGTGTGTGGCAGCTGGCTTATTGGACTGTCCTGAGGGTTATGGGCACTGGGCAGATTCTTGGGTGTTTGGCTGTATTATGATTTGTTAATTGTGGTCAGCTACTAGAGTCTTGCTCCTGTGGACAGGGTCTCTGGTGGTTGGATTATGTGTGTCGGTTGTGGCCAGTGTGCAGATTGTTGGGTGCATGTCTCTATTATGCTGTGGTGATTGTGGCCAGCTACTAGACTTTTGGGAGCATGGCCGGAGGCCAGAGGCCATGCACCCAAGGGTCTGCTAACTGGCTGCAAGTAGTGTAATAGTATGTGTACAGAAGTGGACAGGGTGTGTGGCAGCTGGCTTATTAGACTGTCCTGAGGGTTGTGGCCACTGGGCAGATTCTTAGGTGCATGGCTGTATTATGCTTTGGCAATTGTGGCCAGCTAGGCCATGCACCCAAGAGTCTGCCCACTGGCTGGAAGAGAGTGTGCCCACTGGCTGCAAGTAATGTAATATTATGTGTACAGAAGTGGACAGGGTGTGTGGCAGGTGGCGTATTGGATTGCTCTGAGATTCTTGGGTGTATGAGAGTCTGTGCAGTGGGTGCAAGTATTGTAATAGTATGTGAACTGAAGTGTATAGGGCCTCAGGTGGCTGCCTTATGTCTGTCGGTTGTGGTCAAAGGGCAGTTTTTTGAGTGAATGGCCGTATTATGCTGCAGTGGTTGTGGCCAGGCCCTAGACTCTTGGGTGCATGGCCGGAGGCCGTAGGCTGTAGGCCATATACCCAAGAGTCTAGGACCTGGCCACAACCACCTGAGCATAATACGGCAATGCACTCAAGAATGTGACACTGGCATATGGATTGCACAAATATGTGTGTAGAAATGCAATTTGCAGATTACAAAGAAGCATGACACCAATAATAAAATACTCACTGTATATATTGTTGAGGCACTGTACACCTTTTTTGAACTCAGTGTAGAATACCGTTGAAGTGGCAACAGCAGATTTGAATACTGTGGCACTGTGGGCACATATTGTCTTTATTGCATGTGGAAATGCAGGAAAAATCGTTGTTTCATTGTCTGTGATAAAAGAAAACATAACATGTTAGGGCAGGTACTTCATAATGTAGTATTGCATTCCATTTCAGAATTGTATACTTTGTGGACCCTCATAATTAGTACATTACAAGTACTATGCTTTAAACAAGTGTACTGTACTATGTGCTCTGTTCCAATGTTTGTTTGCATAATCATTGGGTCTGTGGGAAAATAAAATCCATGCAGGATTAAAAAAACTGTCTACATTCATTTGTTGTTATGTGGAACACTCTGCTTCATTGACATGTGCAGCACTTACAGGAATGTTTAACATGCATATCTATGTGGCCCTGCTGTTATAAGCACTGTTGCAGTAGGAGGAATTGAAATGGTGTATGATTTTCTTTTTGGAAGTGGTGGTACTATGGTTGCAGTTAGATACCAGTTTGCGTATTCAAACTGTTTATCTGTTTCCTCTTTTTAGCAGTATCTGTTTATGCATTTAATTGCTGTTGGTGTTTTCTAAGTACTGTAGTATTGCAAACTAATATTACAGGATTGTGGGGGCAGTTAGATACCCGTTGGCGTATTCTAACTGTTGGTAGTTTGAAAATTGCTGGGGGTTTGTTTGCAGCAATGTCATTGCTGAAGGTTGATTTTGGCAGTTTGGCCGCTGGAAGTAATATTGTAGTACTGCAGGTGTAGTAAGATACAAGTTGGTGTATGCTGGTTGTTTGTACTTAAGTCTTTCCTCAGAAGAACTTTCATTTTTGCTGGTGGATTTCAAATTGTGTAGTAAAGGGAAGTGATATTGTAATATTATGGTTGCAGTTAGATACCATTTGAAGTATTCTAACTGTTTACAGTTTCACAGTTTTGCAGGGTATGTCTAAGCACGTTCATTCTTGTTGGCAGATTTCAATGTTTCACTATTGTGAAGTGCCTTAGTGGTATTATGGGTTTAGTTACATGCAGTTCAGTATTTATTGCAGTGGTATGGGCATTGTTAGACAGCTGTTGCCTTATTCTAACAGTTGGTCGTTTCACAGGTCATTGAGGACAGTTTGTAGGCCCTCATATTCAGTACTTTTCTTTTTTAAGTACTATGTGGGAAACAATATTAGTGTGTCCTTTCATATGTGTTGATTCTGTGACTATAATCAATGGGTCATTGGGGATAAAACTGTATAGCAGCACAACTGATGTACTCATGGGCCAGTTGGTGTATGCTAAGTTGTTCCAGTTTCAGAGGGCATAAGGTTATTTTTTGTTTGCAGTTACATATCTGTTGGTGGGCATTGGGCAGTAGGCTATGCTACTTTTGTAGATCAGTAAGTACATTTTTGATTCAAGAATATTAATTAGGCATTTGCAAGATTTTCTGGTAATCTCTGCTTCAGAGTAATGGAAGTATCATTGCATTCAAACCACCCACATTTCTTTTTAAAGTATGCAGTAAAGTGACCTGCAGAAGTTGTGGCGCCCGTGTGGTATATTATGCCTACTGTTGAGAAGGTTTTCTTGCCAAGTGATACTTGCCCGTGTGTGAAGCTAGTAAGCTTGCAGTTGTTTTTGGTACCATATGCATTGTACCGTAAAAGCATAACTATTACATATTGGCTATGTGACTGTATCTGTAAGGTGGAACGATTGTCTGAATTGCAAGTAGTACATAATATGCCATGATGTGCATTTTGTACCAGCTGTTGAATGGATACACAGTTAGGTATAGATACATAAACAAAGCGCTCATTAGGGACTTGTTCCTGCCCCACATGGCTGCAGAGTGTGCATGTATGTTTCCAAATTTATGAAATCTGGAAGGTTTCATTTATAGGTATGTTTTTGCTTTCCAGTACTTACAGTAAGTACATTAGAAATGATTGTGAATCTTCTTATGTGTTTATAGTGAATCTCACCATTCGCGCACATTAATCCAATTCCTGCCTTATTCCTGAAACACTGTAAGTGTTGTCAGGATTTTTTGTGGCATTTCTATGAAGGAGTAGCATTTGAAAACACAACTGGTCTGCACCGTTTAAGTAAATGTTTTCAACAATTGGTGGCAATTGGAATAGAACATTGATTGTTACATTTGCATAGCAATTTATACCAGTTGTGTTGGGAAATTTGAATGGACCAGACATTTCTGTGTCTCAGTCATTTGATGGAAGTCCATGTGCTTTTTTTAAGAGGTACTTCTCTTGGTTTGTGCAGTTGGGTATGTATTTGCCTATTCAGTACATCCTTCTGTGGTTATGGTAATTGATGGAGTACCAGCTGCTTTTCAATTTCTTTGGTGGTACTGTTGGGAGATCACATATAAGTTGTGTTTGCACTAGTTTTCTTTACAAAGTTTACCTTTTTGAGAAACAGGGTACATTTTGACATGGGGTGTGTACAGTGCACGTAGTCTGTTGTACTCTATGATGCAAGGAATGTCAGCCTTGAATTTGCTTGCATCAAAATTGACTAGAAATAGTCCTTCAAGTATATGTAGGCATGTTTTACGCGCCCTTATGGCTGAGGGGTTATGGTGCGCTATAAGAACATAAATAAATAAATAAATAGGCTTGACAGCCTTCTTTAAAGACTGTGTTGCCAATGTCAATCAATGCTTGATCTAGAGTTAGACCTTGTGATTTATGAATAGTGACTGCATATGCAAGATATAGAGAAAACTGTTCTCTGCATAGATACATGTCTTTGAAAAGAAGGAATCAGGCTGTTGAGCGTCCTATCCTTTTAACTTCTGAAAGTTTGTCAAAGTGGATGTTGACAAACTGAATGCTGTTGTCACGTGGGTATGCTTGGAAGCCAACAACTGTATCAAGTGCTCCATTAACTAAACCTTGCTCCACGTCAAGGTTATGCTTTAGAATTACTCAACATTTCAAACACAATGTTAACATTTTCCCAAACCAGTGTGTTGGAGATAGAGTTTTTTTAAGCTATTTAGTCATGCTGTGGCTTGTTGACACATAGGTACTGTCATACTCTGCATGTCCAGTTTGTCTCTGGAGAACTATTTCAACATTCTTTCATTGAATTGTTGATATCTTGCTAGGGTTGGCATTAAGGACATCCATTTTACATTTTTGTGTGCTAATTGTTCCATGACATCAGTAGCAGATGTGTTATGCCAGTATAGCGCATGGTTGCGTCTGCTATTGATGGTAGAGTGTGCTTCCTTAGAAAGAACACCAATCTGAATGCTTTTTAAAATGTTAGCATAGGTGAGGTCTGCAGAGTGACGCATGTTTACAGTTAGTTCTCTGTATTGGAAATGTTGCCAGGGATTTACATTTCTTATGCTGTCAAGTGTGTAATGGTACAGTTTGTGTCCTAAGTTTTTAAAAATATGTTCACCTTTCACTGCTGTTCATTGAAGATGATCTCCCAAAACAATAATGTATTTTCCACCAAAGAGTTCTTTGTAGTCTGTTTTAAGGACTTCTTGCAATCTGAGGTGAATTAAAGCCAACATTAGGTTGGAGACCATGCTCACTTCATATATTTGGAGCATTTTCATTTGTTTCAAAACTCTGCGTAGCTCCATAGCAGCCTCTGCTGAAAGTCTGTAGTAGTCTAATTTGTTTTGGTGTTCTATTGGAAGGAGTAGCAATCAGTGTTAAGTAACACCACCTATGTTGTAGGCAGCTAAACTTGTGGGGGCAGTTCGAACAGCTGAAAGCTTGTTGTTTGTCAATTGTTGGAGGAGCTTGCTGATGTTTTTTATTAAGAATGTTTTGTCTGAACCAGCTTAACCACTTACATACAGGAGTACAGGTTTATAGTTTTGACATGTACAAGTTTTAGTTTTGCGCTGCAAACCATGTTCAATTTCTTTAGTTACTTCTTGGAAAATGCTACGCTGTTCATCATTCAGTTGTGATTTCAGTAGAGCAAAGTAGAGCATGGTGTTTTCTTCTTCGGTCATGGCTATTATGCCTCATTTACTATCATTGACTCTCCAAGTGGTTCTTGGCTTCCTGTAAGAGAAGGTTGACTGCTCTCAGGAGTGTCTACATTTAGTTGTGCTTGAAGACCTTCTTCTTGTTGGAATTCATTGTCCAACATGTGTTTGTGCTGTTTAAAGTTTACATCTGTTATAGTGTTTCACTTTGGTGTACTATTTGCCTTTGTTTTTATATCTTCTCTGACAATACTTGCCACATTTGTGTCTTTGAAACCGCAAAATGTGTGCATGTAGGTCACTATGTGCTCTTTCTGAAGAAATTTCACAAGTGACATATTTGTGAATGAACTGCAAAACAGTGGTATCACTGTCCTGACCAAATGTAGGAGCATCTTTAATCCACAAAAGCATGTTGATATGTGGTGTTTCTCTGGATTGATATTCTTTTCTCCAAAAGAAGTGTTGCACTTCTCTGAGAAGAGGAGTTGTTTTATGACAGATGAAGCGCAGCATGGCAATAAAGCAGTGATGGATGTACCTTGACACATTTACAGGGTCAAGAGAACAGAGTTCTCCTTGTGTTTTCATGTCTATCCCTGCTTTGTTTTCATTTGCTATGAGTAGGAAATCATGCAAGTCTTCCCATGCGTACTTTGCACAATTTAAGGTGACAAACCATGTGGGTGGTCCAAGGTTGCGTAGCATACACCGTACATCTGTGTGACGTTGGAACCAGTATTCTTTCATACCATGCATGTTTGCCAAGAGATTTGTAATACTTGAATGTAAAACCTCATGTTTCTCTTGCAACTTTCGAAGTAGCTGCGCAGCAGACAGGTTTAAAAAATTGGAACTTGTTTTCAATGCGTGTGCAACTCTGTAACATAGAGTTGCTAGTTCACTTTCAAAGAGGAGGTGGGATATGTATTCAATGTTTTGTCTGAATCTTGGGTTTTCAGAATACATTTGTAAACAGCGGTATTCTGATGCTGTTATTTGTGTGCATCTTTCATCATATCTTCCACCTTTTCCATTAGGAAAGAGTAGAGGAAAGGCTTGTGCTTCTGCACTTTTTTTCCCATATGCTGATTGGAGATCCGTTGGCTTGCCACATTTGATATGTTTCTAGTGCATCATCTATGGTGTATTTGGGGTGCAGTGGGTGAATTGTATACTGATCTAAAATATTGGAGGCTGCAGAAGGATCTAGAAGTTCAAATTGGCCAGTTCATGAGGAATCCTGAATTATTTCTGTGGTTTCTCCCAGGTTTTCTTCAATGTTTATTTCTTTGTAGTATTCATTGTTCTCTTTAAGATGTTGCAGGGCTTCTCTAACTTTTTTTAAGTCTACTAGTTGCTGCCAATTTTTGTTGTCTTTTCTACGTACACCATTCACTAGGATAATCAAAGATCGATTGGCGGTTGCGCTCCGAGTGTGTCTACATTTTCTTTAAATAAACTACTTTGCCACCAATGGCTTTCAGTAATTCAGAAGGAGGCAACTTGGCTGGTTTTGGTTGAAGGCGTATTATCGCTTGAAATCGGTGCACTGTTTGGATTACAAAGCTCTCATACAAATTAAGCTGTTGGAGTGGTTTTGACAGTGGGAATATTTTTAAGTTATTAGTGATTGCCCGTGAAGGCATTTGGTTATTGTCAAGTTTTGCAATGCAGTATATGCAAAGTATTGAGGGGTTAGTAATTTCGTATTTGTTTTCAGCTATAAGATAGAGAACTAATTGGAACCATTGGGATTCCTTGTTGTCTTCTATTTTGTACGTTATATCTACAGTTTTGGTGCTCATTGTATAAAAAGTTCTGCAACAACACACACATACTTGTTTTGGTACTTAGCAGATGTGCTTTTAAATAGTTCTTTTTGTACGTGTGTAATAGAAGGTTGGCATCTTCAAGGTTCTCGCTACTCTCTACTAAAGTTCCTGGATTTTGTAAGTGCCCTCACTTCCAAAATATTTGCTTTGGATGTGATCTATTGTTTGGCTGTACCATGTAGGAGAATGTGATTTAAATGCCCCATTGCTAAAGCAATATTCTTTGCATAGTACAGTCTCTGGACAATATTTTGGTGTGTTGCTAAAATTTTGATGCAGTGGAAGGTGCTTTTGCAAGCAGGCCTGAAAATGCAGGCTAATGAATGTCCTCGTAGTCCTGTGTATTTGTGCACTGGACAGGAGTCCATGGTTTGTAGTATTTTAAATTTTTAATTTGTCTTTTGCTTTCCCATACTGATCGAGGAACTGCCGCAAAGATTTGAAGGATGTTTTTAAATGTTACACATTGAGGTGCACAGCCATTTGTAGACAAGACAGATTGGTTCAGTGGCATGGAGAGTTCATTGTAATTTTGTTGGGGATATTCTTGCAATCAATGTTTCTTCTACCATAATGGTACTGTCTACCTTTTCATACCCTCGGCCGCTGCTATGTATGGCAATTGGGTTTGTTTGCTCTTGTTTGTATGCCTCTTCATTGAAATATGACTTTGTGCTGGTTGTGTGAATCCACTCATCTGCACAGACATCTGCAAAGTTATCTATGTTGACATTGCGTATGTTCCGAAGAACTTTTTGTAGTTTACTAATTTATTTTGTTAGTGGTTTCATTCTGTTTGAAACTAATATAAATAATTTCCTTTTGGGGAGCATTGCACTGTTTATATGAGCTTCCAGGATCATTTTTCAGTGGCAAGTTTTAAGGGTTGAGCATGATTTCTCCCCTGTTTTCATAAGGTTCTGAAGGATTCTTGGTGGAACATATTTAGTAAAATGTATTTTTTGAAATGCTTACTTGTGGCTATGTTAAAGTTGGTAGATGTAGTATTAGCACTACTGGTAGTTGCATACTTCTTAATACATTTAGTTTTTGTTTTACATTTTGGAAGATGTCAGACTTTTTTTCCTGCTACCTTGTTCCGTTTTGCTCAGTGACTGTATTAGGTGTTTTGTTCGAACTTTTTGCACAAAGTGTGCTAGAGGTGGATGGCCTTTATGCATGGATGGTTTGAGTTTTACCCAACCCTATTTCTGCGTTGTTTTCTACAGAGTTAATTTTTGGTAGGCATTGTCTTGTGTCTGTTGGAGAAAAAAGAAAGCGTGGGTTTGGAAGCTGTGTGATGCATTTGTGTTACTGTGCATGAGTGTCTGAATATGAGAGTAGGTTTACATAGAGTAGTGTGATTGTGCAAAGGGCTGTTACCTTTGGTTGGGAAGGTTGTACTGGTATGTGCGTGTGTTCCTTTGGGGAAGGTTTGCTCTAGTGTGTGTTTGACAGTGTAATGTGCTTGAGAAGTAAGAACATTATAAAGTTTTTATAAAACTAGTGGGTATTAACATACTGGTGGTCTAATGACAAAAGAAACAGTGGACCTGCTAAGGGACCATGAGTAAGGGTGAAGCGAGTGCTGTGGGGTTGGATATAATTATCTAGGCTACAATACACAAACACTGCACTGTGTGAATAACAGGCAGAACACTACAACAGTACTGCACTTACTTTGTTGGATGTGAAAAGCAGGTTTCTTCTGGGTTGTATTTTCCAGCAGAGATGTCACTGGCTTTTAGGGGGCGGTTCTTCACTGCAATTGCAAAAGAAGGAAGTTAGTGGGTAGGTGCATTAATGGTAATAGCAGTAGGATAACACATTATTTCAGTTTGGAAGAGGATTTGTTGGCAGGGAGAGTTAGTGTGTGTGTGCAATTGTACAGCACTGCATACAAGTGGGGACATGGGAGTATTAGCATTGTTGGTATGGGAGCTAGTGCTGCAGTATAACTGTGCCCTATGGGGCATGCACTTTTGAATTGTGTGAGATGTTGTTGCATTACTTGTTTTGGAAATGGATTAGTGCAAGTCATAGTAGAGTGAGAAAAAGGACAGAAAGATGTAGAGATTGGAAAGCAGAATGTTACAGTGTGTGGAATGTTGTTACCCTTCTCACACATGCTTGCTACATGAGTGCAGAAATCCTTTTCTGTTGTTTCATTTATTTCTCCAAATTTACGGATAGCACTGTTACCAATGTACACACATTTCTTTGCATAACCTCCCAATGGTGCATTTTGTAAATTGTGCAATGGATGTGCTTGCCATTCTTTCCTAACATACATGCAGTTTCCCTTTTTTGTGTGGATTCTGGGCATTTCACATAGGATCTGGCACTTGAATGTGCTGTGTAAATGTTCCCAATGGGATTTTCTTTCTAAAGATAATCACAGGCAGTGGTGCTGAAATTGAAATATGTGGTTTGCAGCTGTTGTGCTAGTGGGCAGCACAAGAAAACTGTGAAAGCAAACAGCATTGTAAGTAACTCGTTGGTTGATGTGAGGAGATGGTAAAATGAGAGTTTGATTATTGAGTAGGTTATGCAGGGCAAGTGGCAGGCACCCTGTTCCCATGCATGCAATCTATGTACTTGCTCTGCTTTGGTAACATACATGCAGTTTTCATTTTCTGTGTGCATTACAAAACATATGCATACCTGTAGTTTGTGTTGATGGATACAGATGTGGATGAATCTGGATGTAGGATATTGGAGAGTTTTACAGTACTTTTGGATGCAGGTGTTTGGGAAACATAGGAGACCTGTGCTCTGAGTGTTGAACAGTACATCTGCAGTGTTGTACTGAGTTGATAGTGTTAGTTGTAGAGATCTTGGATATGATTGGTGGATGGTTGTGGGACTGCTTGCCAGTAGCCAATGAGAGAGTGCTGCAAAGTGTGAAGTGGAAAGGGAAGAAGGGCCACCACTGTGTTATGAGATCCGCAAATACCACGGTAGTTCGCGGATCACACGTGCTACATCGGGGGCTTCTTAGCTTGCCTGGCATGGAAATGGGACTTTAGGGATTAGCCAATTAGGTGTTAAGGGTGTGCTTTACATGAAGGGAGGGTAATACTTTTTTCATTGCGGTGTTGGTTGTGTAGTGAAGATGGCTGGAGTTATTGTATGGATAGTGGGATATTCCTTTGTATGTGAGCTGGAGAGGTAGGCAAAGGCAAGAGGTGTTTCTGCAGATCTTTGTTTTCCAGGCCTGAAGGCTTTACGGTGCAGTGTGACTGGCCGTAATTTACAGGCACTGCTTGCTCTTTGCCGGAACATGGCTACTTTTGGCAGTCCTGATGTTTTGGTGGTGCACTGTGGAAGAGAGAATTTGGGCTACATCAGTGCTCCAAGTTTGGTTCCTGTATTGAAGTTGTTGGTGGAAGAACTAATGCTGCTGTTCCCTTCTGCAAAGGTGTTGATTTTCTAAAATACTACCAAGAGCACAATGGAACAATCCCAATGTCTTCAATCCCCAGCACAATGTTGGAAGGTGCCTTGTTAATAGAGGCTTGGGTATTGTTTTGCGACATGCTGAGATGTCTGTTTTCACCAATGATAAAATTGACTCCCTTAGTGTGAACTATTTTAGCGCAGACAGCGTTTCATTGTCCATTCTTGGAAATTCTTGGCTTTTTCCAATCTAAGGGATGCTTTGCATAGGTTGATGTAAGGCATTAAGGAGGAAAAGAAGAGAAAAAATATCACCCACAAAATAAAAAAAACAACAAAAGGTTTATATCCAGTGGCACCTACATTTTTTTTTAATGCATCTTTACAGATCCACCACAATAGAGGAAATCTGTACCCTGGGTTCAATGTCTCTCCCCACCCCCTTGAATCAGCTGATTCATCCACAAACTCTGTGTTAGTTCACAGATCGCACTTGCCACATCTGGGACTTTTAAGGATGGCAGTTATGGAAATGGGACTTTGTTGGCCAGGGCATTGGTTAATAAGGATCCCTGGTTGTGGTGTGCAAGGAGAGAGTGTGTGCAGAGCACTGTGGAGTTGCTGCACATCTTGGATTCCCTCATGTGGATGTGCACTTATGGCGTACGTGGCATGACGTGGCTGGATTTGCTTCCCATTTGTGCCACTTTGCCACTCATTTATTTATTTCAAATTTTTATTCCATCGCGCCACAAGCCTGCAGGCCTCTGGGCACGCAAATAACAAAAAAAGACAGATGACCACAATGAAAAAAGGCCATGCTACTGGAATCTTTCTGCAGTTTGAATTGAAGGAGGCACTTGGGAAAGTCATGGACATGTTTCCAAACTCTCGAGTAATTTTTTCAAACATTGCCCAGAGACAGTTGTGGCTGCGCTCTTCATCATTTGGTCTGCAATTGGAGAAAGCCAGGCGCAATGTCACCAAGGCTGTTTGCACATTTTTGTGAGAGGTTGGTATGTCTTCCTTCCACAATGAAAAGAAATTGCATTTCGTAGCACCAACAATATCAGCAGATATGGCGTCCATCTTACTGATGCTGGCAATCACCTTTTTTTTGCGCAATATCCAAAATGCTTTGTAGCCATTTTTGCAAGCATAGCAAACAGTTGTGCAGTAGGTGTTATCCACTTCAAAACTTCCAAGAACAAAAACAAAAAACAAAAAGGCACTTTTCAGAGTCACCACTTTCTCCTGGAAATGAATGCATTGGTTTACATGCTGCCACACCCTGCATGGTGTGCAAGTCCACGGACTACTGCACTATCTGCAGACTTCACGGACTGCCTAGAGGCCTGCACCATTTCATTTGCACTTCTATTTTTAAACTGTGAAAGGCTGATCTGAAAAGAGCCTTTTTTTATTTTTGTGTTTTGTGAATATTATGGGATTTTTTAAACATGACACACAAGGGAGGGAAGGATAGGTAGGGTAGGGAAGGGGCACCAAGCACAGGGAGAAGAAAGGGCATATGGAGAGAGGAAGATGTTGAATGTGCCTCATTGAGGTAGGGGGAACTTTCCTTCGTGGTCCCGGACTGCAGCCTCAAAATCACTCCGGAACTGCTCACCACTGCAGAGTACTGCATCGCAGTATGCACACAAACCAGTGTCCTTTGAAAGGTAAGGATCTACTGCGGTGCATATGGCCCTCAAAAGGCTGTTTGAGGGATCCGCTGCCCCACTGGAGTGTCCCTTGTGGTGACAGGAGCAGATGGTGAGGATGCTGCAGTGGAACTAAACCTACTACCCTGTTTGAAGGGGACAGCCCTCCAACTGCTGCTTTGTGGTTGGATCTCAGGTGTTGCCGCATGGAGGTAGTCCCATATCTGTACAGTCCAAGTTTGCCATGACTGAGTATTGCAGCAAACCTTGGCCGCACAAGCCTTGGGCTTACCACCAACAGTGGTAAAAAGCCTCCACACTCAAGACTCACATCGGCAGCTGGTAGTGGGGCCTACTGCTACCTCATTCTCTTCTTCCTCTTCTTCCTCCTCTGCATCATCACGCCTATTCAACTCTCCAGGCTCTTGGGAAGGTGGTGTTGGTGGGGCACGGGGTGGTGCTGAGGTAGAGGCAGCAGATGCAACAGCAGCGGATGTCATGATGCAGGCAATGCAGGAATGTAGGAACAAGCAGCAATCTGGTGCAAACAGCAATCTGCTGCAAGCAGCAATCTAGTGAAACAGCTAACTGGCAATCTGGCACAGTGCTCTGTTCAGGAAATCCAAAAACAGAATGAGGAGCCACACTGGGGTGTGGCCTTTTATAGGGGTGCTGGGAAGTGCTTTGCAGACAGTCGCATGCTTCACAGACATTTCGAACCCAAAGCTGGTCTTAAATATTTCCAAAAAGTGTCCAGATCGCCAGGGGCATGGTCTGGAACCTCTTCAAGGTTGAAGTTTTACAGTAAAACACCTTGGATTGGCCCGAAAACCACTTTTTTGCCATTTGGGGACCCAGATCCTGTTTGCAAATAAGGACCGACACTCAGCATTGTCACATGGTGGCATCACAAACGTTTGCAAATGGGACGGGTGTCCACAGGAAACCTATTGCATGGGATCCGTTGAGCGCATGCGCCTAGGTGTCCTACGGACAGGGTTGTGGTCCCTGAACTAGTTAAAAGTGCGACACATTTGCGGTGGACAGTTCGGAACAGGCACAGTGTTCGTAGGACCCAGGGGGTGTGATGCGCATGTGCCCAGGTGTCTGATGGACATGTGTGGGCTCCCCAAACTAATTAAAGTCTATCAGTGCTTTGAGGACATGCCAGACAGGCAGAGTGTTCATAGGACCCGGTGGACAAGAGGCACATGAGTCCAGGTGTCATCTGGACAAGAGTAAGGGTCCCTGAACTAATTAAAGTATGTCACTACTCTGTGGACATACCGGATAATCACAGTGTTCGTAAGACCCAGGGGATGAGATGCGCAAGTGCCCAGGTGTCTGCTGGACAGGGTTGGGCTCCCAAAACTAATTAAAAGTATGGCACATATTTGCGGACATGCCGGACAGGCAAGTTGTCCGTAGGACACAGGGAATGTGAGGCGCGTGTGCCCAGGTGTCCTCAGGACAGGGTTGGGGTCCCTAAACTAATTAATGGTGCGTCACACCTTTGTGGACATGTGGAGAGGTGCAGAGTCCTACGGACACCTCCATTTTGAATGCAGACATCCCTGACAGTCATGCACTCTGTAAACTCCTAGCGGGGGCTTTTAAAAAAGAAGACACACACAAACAGCAATAGTATACAAATACAACTTTCTTTACATACATAAATACACACAATTAGGAAAGGGAAGGGGTAGCAGAAATGGAAACATATACATGGGAATTGGTGTTTTCCAGAGTTTGGTCATCAGGAGAGGAAGAGATTGAGGTCTCATAATAACATCTTTGCTTACAGGAAATTTGTGGGGATGGTTGGATGGGACAGTGGGAAGGGGTACAGGTGCAGGTGGGGCAGTGGTACTTAATATTGTCCATTAAATGTCTCTGTACAAATTCTTTTAAGTAACCAAAACTATTCATCAATTGGTCAATGTTTGCCTCCAGGCTCACTCGTTTATTTTGCACACTGTTTGTTTGGTTTTGTATGTGCCCACGCACTTGTGGAGGAGCTGCTGCTTCTGGGCCATTCCCTTCATTTCCCATATGTACTGTTAAACAAAAAAACATGTCTCAGGTACATGTGAAGCAATGTTTATTAATTATCTTACTTTTCAAACTGCAATGTGTACCATTGGAGTTACTGGGGGTCATTATGAGTACGACGGTAGGGAGTTAACGGCACCGGTAATAATGCCGGTGCTGTTAACCCCCTAACGCCGCATTCCAAGGTCCCTTAGCGGGTCCCACTAGGGCCGGCTAGTTTTACCAGCCGCCCTTAGCGTGACCCGTTAAGGGACCATGGAGCTAATAACGGGCCCGCAATTTGTGGCCCCTTTATTAGCTCATTCCCCATTCCCATTAAGCCCTATAGGGGCTCGAATGGGAATGGGGAATGGTTTTTGAAATGGGGACTTACCGGGTCCGCAAGGGTCAGAATGTCCCGGTAAGTCCCCATTCCAATACCACAGACCCGGACACAGGTTTGGAGGCAGCCATGGTGCTATTTGCACCATGGCTACCTCCAAACTCGTAATGACCCCCACTGTCTTCACACGTTTCATCACAAGAAAAAGTCTCCTCAAGCCACTGCAGGCTGTTTGTCATTTCTGTGTTAAAAAAAGAGAAACCATTTTTACTAGTACTGTACACAGAACAAATTGCACAGTTATAGGAAAAGTATAGTGTAATTACCACTTTGTAGTACCGTTCTGCTGTCACTACTTTGCACTTGTCCTGCTGACAGTTGCTTCTCAGTTTGTATGTAAAGCAGCACTGTGGTAATACTGTTGGAAGTACAGGTTATTTCCCTACTTGATGCATTCCATTACAATGCACACTCTATGCAATTGGGGACCCTGAGGTTATCAGGATGGGGCTAGTGAAAAAATGTGTTAAAGGGACGTTATGGTTAAGTTGCGCTAATAAAAACCTATCAAATCAGTGCAAAAACTTTGTTAAAGGGACGTTGTAGTTACTTTGCACTAATAACAACCTATCCATATTATGGTTACAAGTAAAACTGAAAAACCTCAGAAATTTGCAGTTATGGTAAGCTAAGCAACCATAACTCACGCCACCACCATGCACTGCTAAGACTAACACCCAGGACATCAAAGATGACATCACAAATGATTGTGGTGTTTTTTTGTTTATGGAAGGATTGAAGTGGCCAACACCTACTAGAAAAATGCTTCCTATACTTGCAAAAAGGAATGCAATGCATTTTGGGTATTTCCCAGAAAAAGCTGATTGCCAGCATCAGTAAGATGGACTCCGTCTCTGTGAAAATTGTTATGCTATGAAATGTAATATTTTCATTGTGGAAGGATGACATGCTAATATCTCTCAAAAATGTGCAAACAGCCATGTTGACATTGCTTCTCACTTTCTCCATTTGCGGACCAAATAAAGAATGGCGCAGCCACATCTGTCTCTGGGAAATACGAGAAAAAAGTACTCAGGAGTTTGGAAACTTGCCCATGACTTGCCCAAGTGCCTCCTTCATCGCAAACTGCAGAGAAATTCCAGTAACATGTCCTAAACTGTTCCCTCCACAATGAATAATCATTTCTGGATGATGTAGCATCACCAAAGTAGCACAAAGAGGAACCAAATTCAGCCACTTCATTCCACACACTCCATACCAGTGGACATCCACATGATGGAATCCAAGATGTGCAGCTACTCCACAGTGCTCTGCACCACAACCAGGAAACCTTATTGACCAATTCCCAGTCCTCCACAGTCCCATTTCCATGTCTGCCATCCTCAAAAGTCCTGGATGTGGCACGTGCAATCCGTGACCTACTGCGGGGTTTGCAGATAAATCGGCCAATTCAAGGGAGTGAGGAGAGAAATTTTACCCAAGGTAGGAGATTTTTCCTTTTGTGGTAGCTCTGAAAAGAGATCTTTTTTTTAGGTGCTACTGAAGAAACGCCTTTTGTTTTCTAATTTTTTGGGCGGGGGGGTTCTCTTCTTTTCCTCCTTACTACCTTCCATCAACCTCTGCAAAGCATCCCTTAGATTCCCAAAAAAAAAAAACATTTCCAAGGAAGGACAACTAAACGCCATCTCTAGTTAAGTATTGCACACTAAGGAAATCAATGTTCTCACTAGAGAAAACAGACATCTCAGCACTTTGCAAAACCTCATTCATGCCGCTATTAACAAGGCACCTTGTAACATTTTGCTGGGGATTGAAGTCATTGGGATTGTTCCATTGTGCTCTTGGTATTATTTGAGAAAAAAAAAACCCTTTGCATTAGGGAAAAGCACCATTAGGTATTCCACGAACAACGTCAATACAGGAACCAAACTTGGGGCACTGATGTAGCCCAAATGCTCTCCTCCACAGTGCACCACCAACACATCAGGACTACCAAAAGTAGCCATGTTTCTACAAACAGCAAGCAATGTCTGCAAATTGCTTCCTGGCACACTGCACCATAAAGCCTCCACGGCTGGAAAACCAAGATCTGCAGAAAACCCTCTTGCCTTCAGATCACATACAAATGAATCTCCCACTATCCATATAGTAACTCCAGCCATATTCACTACTCAACCAACACAGCAATGAACCAAAGTATTACCATCCGTTCCTATTAATCACAACCTGAACACCTGATTGGATAATCCCATAGTACACTCCCATTTCCATGCCACACATGCTAACAAGCCTCAGATGCAGCATCTGGGATCCGTGGACTACCACGGTGTCTGCGGATCTCGTAAAACAGGGCAGCCCTTCTTCCCTTTCCACTTCACTCTCTGCACCTCTCCCTCATTGGCTACTGCACAGCAGTCACACAAGCATCCACCAATCACATCCAATACCTCTGCATCAAACTCTATCATGTCTGTTTAACACTCCAGATGTACTGTTAAACACTCAGAGTATAGGTCTCCTGTGATTGCAAAGCACCTCCAGCTAAAAGTACCGTAAAACTATCCAAGATTTTGATTCCACATTCATCCACATCTCAATCCATCAACACAAACTACTGGTATGAATATGTTTTATCCAGTACATTTGCAACTATTTTATAATTACCTGTGAACAGGGTACCTGCCACTTACCATGCATAACCTACTCAAAAACATACTGTCAGTTGTCCCATCACCTATAATCAAGTGGCACGTACAATGCTATGTGCTTTGAAAGTTTTCATTTACCTGTATAACCCATTGTAATGTGCAAATTGTTATTCTCGTCTTTCCTTCTGTCATTTTTACAACCACTTCCCCCACTAACACACCTCCTATAAAATTCCTAAATTCACTCAGAAAAGAAAAACTGAATGTATTTTACAAAAGCCTAGCAAGTACATAGATTGCATGCATATCAACATGGAGTGTGCCACTGACCTTGCACATTTCACAGAATGCACCATTACTTAAAAAGCAAGAAAATGTATGTGTGCATTAAGAAGAGTACCATTTATAAATGTGGATAAATAAATCAAACAACTGAAATGATTGATCCACTCATGTAGCAAGCATCTATCTGCAGAAAGGTTAACGTAATTCCACACACAAAAACATTCTCCTTTCCTATCTGTACATCTTTCTGAACCTTTTTCTCACCCTAGGACAACTTGCACTAATCCATTTCCAAACTAAACAGTCCTACAGCAACACACACAATTGCAAAAGTGCACCTCATATGGCACACTTATAAAAAACCACTGACCTCATGGCAAAAATGCTGATGCTCCCAAGTCCCCATTCATATACAAAGCTATCCAATTTCACACACACACTAACACGTCCTGCCAAGACATCCTCCTACAATTTAAAATCATGTATTCTCTAAATGCAATCACTATGTCATTAACAAAGATATGTACTTACTTCCTTCTTTTGCAGCTGCAGTGAACACCTCTCTCCTGAAAGCCACTGGCGTCTCAAATGCATAATACAACCTAGAAGAAACCACTCTCAACATCCAACAAAGTAAGTGCAATACTATTGTAGTGTTCTGCCTCTTACTCAGACAGTGCAGTGTTCTTGTATTGTAGGCTACACAATTCCATCAAAGCAAAAGAATTTGCTTCACTGTTATTCATTGCACCTCAACAGGTGCTCACTTCCTATCGTCATCTGACCAACATTATAGTAACACACAGATACCATTGCAGCCTTCCCAACCTAAAGTAACAGCCCATTACACAATCACACCCCTCTATATGTATGCCTACCCGCATTTTCAAACACTAATGCACAGTGCCCACATATACATTGTACAAACTCCATACCCACACTTTCCTTTTTTCTCCAACAGATACTACAGAATGCCTACCGAAAAGCAACTCTGTAGATAACAATGCATACATAGAGCAGATCAAACTAAAAGCATTCAAAATAGCCATCCCCCTCTAGCAAAATTTCTACAGAAAGTTCTAACAAAACAGCTAATGCAGTCACTAAGGAAAATGGAAGCACCTAACAGGAAAAAACTTTAACTCCTCTTTCAAAGGAAATGTACTAAAAATATTGCAAATATCACTAGTGCTAACAGAGCACCTGCAAATGGTAACGTAGCCACAAGTAAGCAATTAAGCAATCCAAAAAAATAATTTTACAAACTATTTTCCACCACAGAGTCCTCCAGAACCTTATAAATACAGAGGAAAAATTCTGTTCAACCCTTAAAACTTACTGCAGAAAACTAATCCTGGAAGCGCTTGTAGACAGTGCAATGCTCCTAAAAAGGAAATTATTTATATTAATTTTAAACAGAATAAAACAACTAAAAAAATTAATTAGTAAACTTCAACCAGTACTTCGCAAACAAACACAATATCAGCATACATACCTTTGGCAACATCTGTACAGGTGAGTGGAGTCACACCACCAGCACAGAGCCATATTTCAATGAAGAAGCATGAAAACAAGAGCAAACAAACCAAATTGCCATACTTGGCAGTGGGAAGGGTATGGAAAGGTAGACAATACCATAATGGTTGAAGAAACACTTTCAGAAATATCCCCATCAAAATCAGCATACACTCTCCATTCCAACGAAATAATACGCCCCATCTACTAATGGCCGTGCACATCAATGTGCAACTTGCACCAAATCACTATGTGAAAGCCAACGACAAAGCAAAAATGAAAATATTACAAAGTATGGATTCCTGTCCAGTATGCAAATACACAGGACTACGAGGACATTCATTAGCTTGCATTTCTGGACCTGCTTGCAAAAGCCCTTACACCATATCAAAATGTTAGCAACACACTATTCTACTGTAAGAAATCTCGTTCACAATCTGTACTATGCAAAAAGTCCTGCTTTACCGCTGGAGCATTTAAATGACATTCTACTACATGGTACAGCCAAACAACTGCTCAAAGAAATACACGACATCCAAAGCAAATATTTTGGAACTGAAGAGCACTTACAAAGTCCAGTAACTTTAGAAAACAGTAGCGACAAACTTGCAGATGTCAACTTTCTATTACACACATACAAAAAAGAAAGAGCAAAGTTTAAAAGCACATCTGCTGATGTACCAAACCAAGTATGTGTGTGTTGTCGCAGAACCTTTTATACAAAGAGCACCAAAACTATAGATATAATGTACAAAAGAGAAGACAATGAGGAATCCCAATGGTTCCAATTGGCTCTCTACCTTATAGCAGAAAACAAATACAAAATTACTAAACCCTCAATACTGTGCTCATACTGCACTGCAAAACATGAAAATAACCAAATGCCTTTGTGGTCTATAAGTAATAATTTGGAAATAATCCCATTGCCAAACAAGTCCAACGGCTTCATTTGTATGAAACCTTCATAATCTAAACAGTACACCCATTTCAATCAATAATATGACTTCAACCAAAAACAGCAAATCTGCCTCCCACTGAATTACTGAAAGGCTTCCGTGGCAAAGCTGTATATTTGCCATTAGATCTCAAATAAAATGTAGACACTCTAGGAGTGCAACAGCCAATAGAACAATCTTTGATTATCCTGGTGAATGGTGTACCTACCAAAGACAGCAACTAGGGCACTTAAACAAAGTTAGAGAAGCACTGCATTATCTTAAAGACAACAATGAATACTACAAAGAAATAAACATTGAAGAAAACCTGAGGAAAACCACCCAAATAATTCAGGACTCCTCAGCAACTGGCCAATTTGAACTTCTAGATCGAACTACAGCCTCCAATATTTTAGACCACTATACAATTCACCCACTGCACTCCAAAGACACCAAAGACGATGCACTGGAAACATATCAAATGTGGCAAGCCAAAGAATTGCCAATCAGTATATCAGAAAAAAGTGTAGAAGCACAAGCCTTTCCTCTACTTTTTCCTACTGTAAAAAGTGGAATGTACAATGTAAGATGCACACAAATAACAGCATCAGAATACCGCTCTTTACAAACGTATTCTGAAGACCCCAGATTCAGACAAAATGTGGAATACATATTCAACATCCTCTTTGAAAGTGAACTAGCAACTCCATGTTGTGAAGTTGCACACGCATTGAAAACAGGTTCCAATTTTCAAAACCTGTTTGCTATACAGCTACTTCAAAAGGTGCAAGAGAAAGACAAAGTTTTACAGTCAAGTATTACAAATCTCTTAGCAAACATGCGTGGTACGAAAGAATACTAGTTCCAACAGCATGCAGATGTAGGGTGTATGCTACGCAACATTGGCCTGCCCACATGGTTTGTCACTTTAAGTTGTGCAGAGTATGCATGGGAAGACTTACACACTTTCCTACACATAGCAAACAAAAACAAAGCAGGTATAGACATGAAAACACCAGAGGAACTCTGCCCTCTTGATCCTGTAAATGTATCAAGGTAGTTCTATCATCGCTTTATTGCCATGCTGCACTTCATTTGTAATAAAATGCTTCCTGCCCTCAAAGAAGTGGAACACTTCTTTTGGAGAAAAGAATATCAGGCTAGAGGAGCACCACACATCCACATGCTTTTGTGGATTAAACATGCTCCTAAATTTGGTCAGGACAGTGATGCAAATGTTTTGCAATTTATTCACAAATATGTCACTTGCAAAATCCCTTCAGAAAGTACACATAGCGACCTACATGTTCATCTTTTGCAATTTCAAAGACACAAGTGTGGCAAGTATTGTTGGCACAAACATAAAAAGAAATGCAAATACTACACCAAATGCCACTTTGGTTTCTCTAGACCAGTTTCAGCAACAGGACGAGTAAACAGCTTCATGTCTTCAGTTAGACAGAGTGTGAATGGCAAATCTCCTAAGAACACATACTGCATAAAAAGAAACGAAGCATCAAATTACATCAATGATTACAATGCAATAATTGCCTTCCTATGGAATGCAAATATAGATGTGCAGTACATTGGAGACAATTACACTGCAGTTGCACGATATGTCACAGCCTACTTAACCAAAGCAGAGAAAACAGAGCTGAAAGAATTCTGGGATGACATATCATCAGACAAAACACTGTCACAGAAATTGTACAGCTTTGTCATAAAAATGCTCTCCCATAGAGAATGTGGCTGCTACGAAGCTGCAGACCGTTTAAACGGCACAGCCTTGTATGGGAAATCTGAAAAAATAGTCTGGCTAAGCCTTGGTCCTGCTGAATCCATAAAAAGAGTTCTCAAATCATATGAAGACATAGAAACAATAGCCAAAATGATCTCAAAAGCCAGGTTATTTTGAAAAAACAACTCATTGGACACATTCTACCCAACCAGGAGTAATGCTTTAGAAACCATGTGCCTTTACCACATAGCCCAACACTTCTCATACAAAAATAACATTAAACCAGATAGAAAAAGGTAAATACATAGTCGAAAGTTGCGAGATCAGCCTGGTTAAACTTACCAAATGCAGCCTGATCAATCATATGAAGCTGTCATTAAAAACTCCTCAACACAAAGAACTGTCCTACATGGCACTACTGCAACTTTCTAAACCATGGAGAAAAAACAAAGATTTATTAGACACCCCTGCCTCCTATGAAGATGCTTTCAATGTAAGTGAAAACATCATAACAGGTATAAACTTTATGCAGTACAAAAACATGTTGGACGATGAACGCCAACAAGAAGAAGAATTTCAAGCACAACTAAATAAAGACACACCTTAGAGCAGTCAACTTTCTCTGACAGGAAGCCAAGAACCACTTGAACAGCCACTCATAGCAAATGAGGCAGACTTAGCCATGACTGAAGTAGAGAACAACAAATGTCAGTATGAGCAAGCTGCAGAAAACTATGCTCTATTGAAATCACAACTAAACAATGAGCAGCATACCATTTTCCTAGATGTAACTAAAGAAATTGAACATGGTATGCAGCACACAACTAAACCTTGTACCTGTCAATGCTATAAACCTGTACTGCTATGTGTAAGTGGTGAAGCTGGTTCAGGCAAAATATTCTTAATAAATATCATCAGTAAATTGCTGCAAAATTTAACAAACAACAAGCTTTCAGCTATTGTATCCGCCCTCAAAGTTTTAGCTGCCTACAACATAGGTGGTGTCACTTTACACCGATTGCTACTCCTTTCGGTAGAACATCAAAACAAAATAGACTACTACAAACTTTCAACATGGAGCTATGCAGAGTTTTGAAACAACTGAAAATGCTCCTAAAAGATGCAGTGAGCATGGTCTTGAACCTAATGTTGGCTTTTTTTTAAACTTTGTTTATTGAGGGGTACAATTCACAGCAAGACAGTTCTCATAAACAGTACAGTATAGCATGTGTATAGTATCGACAGTGGCCTATATCAATGGCAGTAAGACAGGTATCGTCACCTAAGGCGATGGAGTAGGTGTTACATCGGAATCGGGCATCAGATCACATAAATACAAATGTAGTAGAGACCATATATCTTTAGGATGACAGTGTGTCGGGACTGATAAAACAAAGAGTTCCTCGTCATTGTTCACCATACACAAGTCTTTCAGGAAATTGGATCGGGTAGGCCCTGCAGTGGATTTCCAGCATTTGAGGATGCAGCGTTTGGCAATAATACATGAAATGTTAAATAGTCTCCTCGTGGTCTCCTTCATCTTCCCAATGTCACCAAGCAGTTATTTTGGGGCGGACAGGGCGACTGGGATCGCCGTTATCTCCTCAAGGAGCTCAGCCACTTCTCGCCAAATGTTCGCGATAACAGGGCACGACCAGTACATATGATATGCCCCAGCGTCAGGAGCACCGCATTTCAAACATGTCCCTGTGCAACCCTCCACAATCTTAGCCAGTCTAGCCGGGGAGTAATGTAGCTGGTTCAGTATTTTAAATTGGATCAGTCGGAGTCCAGGGATCAAAGAGACCGATTTGGTGAGTTGACAATATCGGGCCCATCTCACGTCATCGATCTGAGTACCCACATCCCACTCCCAGGTTTCTCTGATAGTGTTTCGTGAGGGGGAGTGTGATTGCACCAGGGTGTATAGTGACGAGATTCCTTTGCCATGACGTCCGTCGTCACCATGGCTCTGATACACTCATGTGCCTGGGGCTCCACCGGGAAGGAGAGCCATTTGGCGGCAAAAGCGGTTCTCATACGATAGTATTGGAGACGTTTAAGCTGACCCCCTCCAACCGCCCCCGTGAAATCTGCAAGTTCACAGAACGTGCCATCAGGGAACATATCTCGTAACCTGAAGAGACTATTCGGGTCCCAGGTCCGCTGAAGGGCCCTGTCGAAGGTCGGGGAAACACTGGAGAAGTTCCACAGGGGTATATCTGGGTCATAGGGACTTCCAGGCCAATCCTTTTATAGACCCTGGACCACGTCCGTGTAGTGACGTATACCGGGTCAAAAGGGCAGTTGTTGCTATAGGTGGGGTTCAAAAGGACCGAACGTATATCATTAGGGCGGACTGAGTGCTTTTCGAGAAGAATGTGTGGGGCAGTGTCCTCGAGGTCAAACCAATGTTTTACAAATTGCGCCTGTGCTGCTGTGCAATACAATTCAAAATCAGGGCCCGCAATACCACCCTGTGAGTATGGCTCCACCATTTTATCCCACCCCAACCTAGCAGTTTTACCGTTCCAGATAAAGGAAGATGCCAGCGACCTAAGTTTGACAAAAAAGGGTTTACCGGGCCATATTGGGATGTTATTGAAGAGGTACAGGAGTTTGGGTAATACAACCATTTTAAGTAGGGCCACTCGGCCGTATAGGGACAGAGGGAGGTTAGCCCATAGGTGGAGTTTGGTCGAAAGGATGAGAAACAGTTCGCCATGATTGTGTGTGTGCAGCAGCGGTCTATCTCTAGCCACCATTATGTCCAGGTATCTCACCAGCGTGGGGGCAGGCTTAAACCCTGTGATGCAAGATAGGTCACCCGTATTAGAGGTCAAAGGAAAGATTTCGGATTTGGGGACATTGATTTTGTATCCCGAGTATTCCGAGAACTTGTGTATGTCAGCCATAATGTGTTGCACATTCTCATGTGGGTCCCGGACATACAACAGGGTATCGTCTGCATACAGAGATATGATCTGGGGAGGGCCAGTCATCCTGAGTCCTCTATGCGAGTGATGTTGACGAATATATTCCACCATTGGTTCAATAGTGAGGGCAAACAGAATAGGGGAAAATGGGCAGCCCTGCCTGGTCTCCCTGTGTGGATGGAAAGAAGGGGACAGGGTGTTGTTGGTTAGGACCTTGGCAGATGGATGAGTATATAGCAGCCGAACGCATTTAATAAAATACGGCCCAAGTCCAAACCTCTCAAGGAAGAGGTATGTCCAGGAGACGGAATCAAAGGCCTTTTCGGCATCAAGGGCCACTACGGCCGCCCTAGCCTCCGGGTCTATCTGCGCCAGAACATTGAACAGTCGTCAAACAGTCGTCAAAGGTTTAAAGCCGTGGATCGGGGTGGACCAGGATCGGCATGTATGGAAGATGCCTGGTGGCCAGTACTTAAGCGAAGATTTTCGCATGGGTATTGATTAGGGAGAGGGGCCTGTAAGAGGCCATCTCCTGTGCTGGTCTACATGGCTTCAAAAGGACCCTAATAATTGCCTCACGCATCGAGTCTGGAAGGACACCACAATTCATGGCCTCCTCCCATACTTTCAGTAACAGTGGGGCCAATTCGCCTTGGAATTCCTTGTACAGTTCGGCAGTCAGACCATCCGAGCCAGGGGCGCGGCCACCAGATAAAGATTTTATGGCCTTGTTTAGTTCTTCAATACTCATGGGTTGATCTAAAATGTTTCGCGTGGTTCCAGTGAGTTTTGGGAGATCAAGGGAGTCTAGATATCTGAACGTGTCTTCCCTAGTTTTAACATTGTGATCAGAGTATAAAACAGAGTAAAAATCAGCAAAAGTAGCGTTGATATCGCATTCTTTATTGACCGTGACCCCAGCTGGATTCTGAATACTAGCGATTGGATTAGGGTGCCTATCTGTTTTAAGCATGTTGGCAAGAAATCTTCCCGCCCCATTGCTCTCCCCGTATCTGCGGCCCCTGGCCGGGGCATCCATGTACAGAACTTCCCTATTGGCTAGTTCGTGAAAGTCCTTGAGGGAAGCGTGTATCTTAGACAGGGTTTCTTTGTTCAATGTGGCACTATATTCCGTCTGTAGGGCATCTATTGCGGCTTCAGTTGCACCCAGCTCCCTCCTCACCGCTCTCAGCATACCTGTAGAATTACCCAATATAGTACCCCGGACCCAAACCTTGAATGCCTTCCACAGGGTAGTATAGGTGCTCACAGAACCCTTGTTCAACTCCAAAAACTCCTTGATTTCAGCATGTAAAACCTCACAGATATTGGGGTCCCTAAGAATTGCAAAGGGCATCCTCAACCTTCTAGCCGGATCTGGGAGTCACCCAGGCTGATATTCAGTGTTATTGGCGAGTGGTCCGAGAGCGTGCGGGGGTGTATTACACAGTCATCGATCTCAGCGGAGAGGGACGAGCTAATAAACCAATAATCTATACGGGAGTGGGAGTCGTGAACAGATGAGTAGAAAGTGAATTTCTTCTCAAGTGGATGTAGCGTGCGCCATGCGTCAATTATGTTGGTCTGTTCCATCATCTGTTTAACGGCGAGAGCCGCTTTGGACGGAGCCCTGGGGGACGTGGATGAGTGGTCCAAGGAGTGATCAAGGATCATATTGAAAACTCCGCCCCATATTATTTGCGCCTCAGTCGATGTGGATATCATGTCGAGGATTGTCTGATAAAATAGCGGGTCATCGATATTAGGACCATATGTATTTATCAACAGGATTTGCCGTCCCGCCGCCTTCCCCCATACCAATACGTATCTACCCAAAGGGTCCATCTTACTAGCAAGATACCTGTAGCACATCTTGGAGTGTATAAGCGTCAGGACTCCCCTGGATTGTGTTGAATATTCTGTGAAGTACCTATTAGGGCCCCACCGTGGAAGGAATTTATTGTTGATGCTCCCCATCGCATGTGTCTCCTGTATCAGAAGGATATGGGGATCATGGCGTGTAATGTATGCAGCAATTTTCCTTGCCTTGACTGGGTTGTTAAGACCCTGAATGTTCCAAGAGAGTAGTCGAATGTTCAACCCACCTTTAGCCTGCGCCATAGCTGCCTGTCAAAGAGGGCATTTGCCAAGCATGGCGCCACTGTCTCAAGTTTTGGAAGAGTCTCGCTGAAGAACAGTCCCCTGGTTTTAACTTCATAACATCCCCAACCATGCCCAGCAGAACACCAGGGCAAACTCTGACCCGTTTCCCTTTCCAACCCCCCACCCAACCTAATGTTGGCTTTGATTCACCTCAGATTGCAAGAGGTCCTCAAAACAGACAAGGAAGAACTTTGTAGTGGAAAACATGTTATTGTTTTCAGAAATCTTCAAATACCACTAGTGAAAGGTGAACCTATTTTTAAAACCTTATGACACAAATTGTGCCGTAAAACTCTTGGACACATAGGGAATGTAAATCTCTGGCAACATTTTCAATACAGAGAACTATCTGAAAACATGCGTCAGTATGCAGACCTCACCTACGCCAATATTTTAAAAAGCATTCGGATTGGGGTTCTATCTAAGGAAGCTCAGTTTATCCTAAATACCAGACACATCCATGAGCTATATGGGCATAACACATATGCTACTGATGTCATGGAACAATTAGCACACAAACATGTCAACGGTATGCCCTTAATGCCACTCTAGCAAGCTGCGCACAATTCAATGAAGCAATGGTGAAAAAAGAAATGCAA
This sequence comes from Ambystoma mexicanum, assembly GCF_040938575.1. Lineage (NCBI taxonomy): Eukaryota > Metazoa > Chordata > Amphibia > Caudata > Ambystomatidae > Ambystoma > Ambystoma mexicanum. Next base: position 1,049,369,978 of record NC_090924.1, read on the forward strand.
CCACTAGTGCACATTTGCTCCACAGACAAACTGGACGTACACGATATGACAATACCTATGTGTGAACAAGCCATAGCATGACTAAATAACTTAGAAAACTCTATCTCTAACACAGGTGGTTTGGATAAAATGTTAACATTGTGTTTAAACTGTAGAGTAATCCTAAAGCGTTACCTTGACTTGGAACAAGGTTTAGTTAATGGAGCACTTGGTACAGTTTTTGGCTTCCAGACATACCCACGTGACAACAGCATTCTGTTTGTCAACATCAACTTTGACAAACTTTCAGAAGTTAAAATGATAGGATGCTCAACAGCCTGATTCTTTCTTTTCAAAGACATGTATGTACGCAGAGAACAGTTGTCTCTGTCTGTCACTATTCATAAATCGCAAGGTCTAACCTTAGATCAATTATTGATTGATATTGGCAGCACACTTTTTAAATAAGGCCTCATTTATGTGGAATTGTCAAGCCTACGTACACTTGAAGGACTATTTCTAGTCAATTTTAATGCAAGTAAAGTCAACACTGACATTCCTTGCATCATAGAGTACAATAGACTACGTACACTCTACACCCCATCTCAAAATGTACTCTGTTCCTCAAAAACACAAACTTTGTAAAAGAAAACGAATGCAATCACAACTGATACATGATCTCCGAACAGTACCACCAAAGAAACTGAAATTAGCTCATACTCCATCCTGAAAAGGAAAATACATACCCAACTGCACAAACAAAGAACTACCTCTTCAAACAAACCATGTGGACTTCCATCAAATGACTCAGACACAGAACTATCTGGTGCACTCACATTTTCCAATACTACTGGTGTAACTTGCTATATAATTGTAGCAATCAATGTTCTATTCCAATTGCCACCAATTGTTGAAAGCATTTACTTAAACGGCTCAGACCAGTTGTGTTTACAAATGCTACTCCTCCACAGAAATACAACAAACAATCCTGATAACACTTACATTGTCTCAGGAATAAGGCAAGAATTTGACTACTGTGCTGGAATGATGAGATTCACTATAAACACACAAGAAGATCCACAAGAATTTCTAATGTACTTACTACAAATACTGGAAAGCAAAAACATACCTATAAATGAAATTGTCCAAATTTCATACATTTGGAAACATATATGCACTCTCTGCAACCATGTGATGCAGGAACAAGTCCCTAACGAGTGCTGTGTCTATGTATCTATACCTAACTGTGAATCCATTCCATTTCAGCAACTCATGCAAAATGCAAACCATAGCATATTATGTAATACTTTCTATTCCGATAATCGTTCCACCTTACATAAACAATCACATAGCCAATACATAATAGTAATGCTTTTAAGATACAATGCAGATGGAACGAAAAACAACTGCAAGCTTACTAGCTTCACACACGGGCAAGTATAACTTGGCAAGAAAACCTTCACAACCGTAGCCATGATCTACCACACAGGCGCCACAACCAGTGGAGGTCACTAAACTGCATACATTGAAAAGCAATGTGAATGGTTTGAATGCAATGATACTTCCATTACTCTACAGCAGAGATTACCAGCAAATCTTGCAAATGACTACTTAATGTTCTTGAAATCAAAATGTACTGATCAATCTAAAAAAAATGGAATAACCTACTCCCCAACACCCACCAGTACATATATAATTGCAACAGAAAAATACCTTCTACTCCGTGGAACTGGAGCAACTTAGCATACAGCAACTATCCAACAAATACATCAGAATACATCAGTTTGCCTGCTATACAATGTTTTCCCCAATGACCCAATGATTACAGTCACAAAAACAATAAGTGTAGAAAATACCCAATATTGTTTCCTACATTGTACTTAAACAAAAGTACTGAGTATGAGGGTTTACAAACTGTCCCCAGTAACCTCTGAAACCACCAACTAGTAGAGTAAGGCAATGACTGTCTAACAATGCCCATACCAATGCAAGAAATACGCAAATGTTAGTAACTACACCCATATTGCTGCAAAGGCACGACCTTGAAAACATACCCTACAGAAATGAGAAACAGTAAACAGTTAGAATACACCAACTGGTATCTAACTCCAACCATAATACTTCAATATTACGTGCAACAGTCAAACTGCCAAACTGAACCTTCAGCAAACACACTGCAACAAATATACTCTCAACAACTTCCAAACTATCAACAGTTAGAATACGCCAACAGGTATCTAACTCCCCCCACAATTCTTCAATATTACTGTGCAATACCACAGAAATACTGCTGGTATCTAACTGCATCCATACTACCACCACATTCAAAAGAAAAATCATATACCATGCCAATGCCTTCTACTGCAACAGTGCCCCTTAAACATTGCTGTAACTAGTGGACATGTCACTAAAACGAACTGTGCAACATAACAACAAATACAACAAATGAACGTATAAGGTTTTTCTTTTAATCCTGCATGGATTTTTTTTTCCCCACAGACCCAATGATTATGCAAAGAAACACAGGAACTGCACACATTGCACAGTACACTTATTTAAAACATGGTACTTATGAAGTACTAATTATGAGGGTCCACAAAGCATACAAATGTCTGTAGTGCAATGCAATACAGCATCACAAAGTACCTACCCTAGCATGTTATGTTTTATTTTATCACAGAGAATGAAACAAAGATTATTCCTACATTTCCACATACCATTCACAAAAACAGCATAGGCCCTCAACAATACAAACAGTAAGTATAAAATGATTGGTATTTCAAGGCACCAACCTGAAAATCCAATAAACCTGTTTCCATCCACCGGCATAATACATTCACATGGTCTGCACAACCAGTGATCGCCAAAGTGCCAGCTGGGAATCTACTTTGTTCAGCAGCTTTACTGTTCAGCAGATCAACTTTCAGCAAAATTTCCAGTTTTTTTCAATTTGTGAGTCCTCAGTTCCTTGCTGAAACTCAATACTACAAATATGAAAGGGAATTCGTATTCCCTGCTATTAGTCATACTTGTAATGTGGAACATATGTCAATGGAAACAACAATCTCTGGAAAATGTTTCTGGCTAGCTGGCGATGGACAGTGTGACAGTCCAGGATTTTCCACAAAGTACTGCACTTACCACTTTGAAGACATGGAAAGTAAAAACATTTTGAGTTCTGTCGTGGTGCAGGCATCTGAATGTTCATCGTCTGGAGAAACATGGCTTCATCAAATCCCTTCAACTTCTGCAATCCAGAGGAATCAATAAAATTCTTGAGAAATGGCATTCATTGATGCACCATTGTACCAACGTACACTCATGGACAGAAAACCAACATTTCCACAAATGTGCACATAGACCGTTGGCGAGGGAGGAGGAACGGAAGAAGAAGTGGTTGGTTCCATCTTCACCTCCACACAAAGCACTTGAAAAGATTGTATACAATGAAACGCTTTTCAAGGGCCTGAAGGCACTCACCGATTTCTGTAACACTGGAGATTTAGAGGTGTTCCATGATATGTGCATAAAGTACAGGCCCAAAAGATTGCCTTTCGCATAGAGAGTAGAGAGGCGAAAGCGAGATTAAGGAGGTCATTACGACCTTGGTGCTAAGTGCACCAACTTTACCACCATGGTGTAAACTCTGTTTACACCATGGTGGATGGCGGATTTACCGCCCCATTCCAAGGTGAGTGGGGCGGTAAATCCCCATTTCCCATTTTCCCTTCCCCATTCCCATTTTTGCCCCATAGGGCATAATGGGAGTGGGGAAGGCGCTAATTACGGCGGCGTAATTAGCACCATGGTTGGTTAGCGCCATGGATTTTAACGCCTGCTAAAAGCAGGCGTTAAAATCAGAATCAGGCGTTAAGGGTTAACGGTGGCGTTAACCCTTAACGCCTGAGTTGTAATGAGGGCCTAAGTCCCATAACAATAACGTTGATAGTGATCAAGCTAGAACTTTAGGAAAATTGGGGGTGCCACGTTACTACAAGACCTTCACAAACGAAGCAAACAATGGGTGGTCAAGCCAATACAGAAGGAAATGGATTTTGAATTTGTCAAAGATCTGAAATTGACTACGTTGGCCATGCACACTCATGGACTGGAAGCTGATTTTGTTTCCATGACCCATACAATGCCACAAAACATTGCAAACAAGCCATGTCCTCTGAAGATCCGAACTTGTCATAAAGCATAGTACTAGGTTCAAATGAGTTGTAGCTCTCTGTGAAATGCATTTACATTCACATCTGGAGGTGTTATCAATGCCAAATCATAAATGGCAAAAATACAATTTGAATGCAAAAGAAAATGTAATTGAATATTGAATTGAATTTGAATTCAATGTGAATTCAATGTGAATTCAAATTGAATGTGGGAGGCCCACAAGGCGGACTGATCTAAAGAATTAAGATTCCTTTGTTCACCAGACTTAAATAGCACACATCAGGATACTTTATGGCATGGTGTTGAGGCTCTAAACCTATTGCCTGTCTGCCTCGATCAATTCATCATGCCTCGATCAATTCATCATGTAATTCTTTCTGTGTTCTCTGTGGTATATTGGGCATTATCTTGATCATGTGCAGTAGCAATTTTGAAATGCATATTGTTAAATTGAGTGCCACAATGGTGCAGAAGTTAGCTCAGTGTGTTAAGCACTCATTGCAGAGATGTTTGTTCCTATGCAAGATTAGAATAGCACATTCCTGTAAGGCTGGCTAAGCCTTTCCTATGTCTGAAGTTTGTAAACCTGCCTGCATATGTACTTACTCTTGCAGCACAAGAGGTGCTATTATCAGCAATGTTTCTCCACCAGATAGGGGTTGCAATACAAAACAAACATGTAATCCTTATGGTGAACATCCAGAAATTGGTTTGTTCAGATGGCGTGCTGTAAAACCTAGGTAGTCACCTCCAACGATGATCGTAAACTGTTAGTCCAAGAGATGAATAAGTATCCAAATTTAGAACCAAAGCATGCATCCTTGTATCCTGGCTTTGCCAGCACACAATGCAGTGATTCTGGTCTCTTCATGTAATATCTCGTACATAACTGTACCGTCTTCTGTAAGGTTTGCATCTCGCATGCCGGTGGCATCATTAAGCCCATTACTTGATCTTTCTTCTTATGTAGGCCATTTGAGTGGAATGGGTGGGAGACAGAATGGAGTGACCGGATGTTGCAGGACTCGGGCAAGCATATTTTAAAGTCTACTCTACTCTTAAAGTTTTAACCTTCTGCTTTACTCTTTTAATCTTTAATGGAAACACTATTTCAAAACCATGCCCCACTTATAATCTTTTTAACAATTGTAAAGTAATTCCTGTTGTTTGGTGGAGGGGGGCCCTAAAGATGTCTGTGCCCAGGGCCACAAAAGTGCTTAAAATGGCCCTGCCACCCAGGTATGCTCAGCCATCTAACACACACAATGCATCACACACAGTGTCTCAACATGCACCGTTGATTGGTAAGTCATTGTACATACAGTATGTCATTGGGGGCGGAACTCTACAATTGTTTTTTTGCTCATCCGTCTATTCATTGGAGTGTGCATAAGCTAGGATCATCTCTCCATGTAGCTAATGCTAAGGTCTATCTAACTCACACAAGTTACATTGCGAAAGACTTGATAATATACTATCACAGTCCAGCCTCAATGCCTTTCTTTTTCCCGCATTCTTTCCTGACATCGAAAGCTAAATGTCTCTGCCTTTGAATAGGACAAGTGCCTTGTTGTAATTTGTGCTTCAATGCTACCCATCAATTGCTCGAAGGACATACATTGTGGGGTCTAGAAAAAAAAAGTAAAGATAACTTTAACTCTATTGAGAACGGACATTAACTGCCAAGTTAGTGTGAAAGTGTGTGATACATCGTACAGATCGGTTGCTCGTGGAAACAATCTAACCATGGAATTTCCAGAAATTATGTAAGTTGAAGTTTACATAACATTTTTATTAGAATTAAAAACTATTAGGATGGAATGCTGTATGTATAATAATTAATTGACGGTGGGGTAAACGTTGTCTGTGTGCACTGTGATCGCTTTTCGAACAGTAATCTTGAAAGCTTTGTTACAATGACATCTGTATGGGGTTCAAGCTGAATGGTTGCTATGTTTGTTCTTCATTTTATCCATGTGGTTCTCTGTCCCATTGGGTGCTATACCTACTTCACAGCGCATACCTACTTCACAGCGCTCAAATTGTTAGCAACTCGTGGTCGCACCTTGAAACACTTGTGTATAGGTGAGTTATAAATGCCATATCATATCATATCATATCATATCATATCATATCATATCATACACCTTGTTTTCATTTGTGTGTTAAATTTTAGTTGTACTGTGCTTATGATTAGGTTTCAAACAGTTATGAGTTATTCAATAACTTGTTATATTAAAATAAAGAACAGCTAATTAATTATAATAAAGAACGGCTTATTAAATGTATTTTGATTGTGTTTTGTTTGCAGATACTTTGTACTGTACTGCCCGTGTCACAGTTTCCAGGTGCCAACAGACAGATTCTGGAATCAATACTGCAGGATTACCATAAGCAGTGTTTTTTCGATCAGCGTTATGTGGGACGATCGATATGGCCCTATGTGTCCATTAACATTTCCGAAAATGAGGAGCAAAATGTCAGCATTCATGATGTAAGAATGGTGCAGAAGCAAGAACTTTCAGCTTTCAAAATGCAAAAAAGACTTTTGTTCTCCCACATGGACCACCAAGGATGGTCATTGAATTATTTTGCTAATGTGCCATATCGCAAGATAAGTATACAAAAGGACCAAAAAAACATCAACCCCAACTTACCTGTAAAATTAAAAAAATAGTTTGTTTCCTGGTGTTTTCAATTTCTTGTAAACAATCCTTAAAAAATAAAAGCACTTGCAACATTGCACACTTTTGTTGATGAATTATTGAAATATTCACTTAGAAAATACTATTTATGGTAAGATAGAGAAGGTATGCTCTGTGTGAGCAAGTATGCGTTTATCTTGTGTTTATCTTCCTGTTTGAGTGAGCGTGGCTGATGAAAATGGCTGGAGTAGATCGCTGGGAGAAGTGATGTCAGCTTCGAAAGTTGGTGTTTTGATTAATTGCCGTGAGCACACTTAAGCTTAGGGTGATCAATCCACGGATAAGATTAGCACAAGATGGCAGCGCCCAACACGTTGTTTTCGGTAGAGCTGCTGCCGCCGTTAACCCCCTACCACCTCATTATGAGGTCTGCTTGCGGATCCCGCTAAGGACGCCTGGTAAAACCAGGCATCCTTAGTGGGTCCCGCGAGCAGCCCAGGATGCTAACAACGGGTCTGTCATTAACGGGCCCGTTGTTAGCATCCTCCCATTCCCATTGAGCCCTATGGGGGCTCAAATAGGAATGGGCATGTACCGAGTCCGGGTTCCCTGTATGGGAAAATACCGGGCGCTCCAAGGTCGTAATAGCTCAGTATTTCCCCATTCAGGGAACCCGGACCCGAGTTTGGGGGTAGCCATGCCCTTATTAAGGGCATGACTACCTCCAAACTCGTAATGAGGCCCATAGTATTCTAACACTTCCCCGAGTGGGCACACTCCTGGACTGTGGACTCCATCACCGCCAGCCATGCACCCAAGACTGTAGTAGCTGGTCACCATCAGCACAACATAACACACTTGTGACTAGACTCTTGGGAGCATGGCCTATGGCCTACGGCCTCCAGCCATGCACCCAAGAGTCTAGGCCTTGGCCAGAACCACCGCAACATAACACAGTCATGCACACAACAATCGGCACACTAGCTACAACCCACACACAAAGGCCCCATCCACTTCTGTACACATACTATTGCAGTACTTGCAACCTTTCAGCAGACTCTTGAGTGCAATAAACCAGCCGCCTGAGGCCTTGTCCACCTCTGTACACATACTATTGCAGTACTTGCAACCAGTCGGCAGACTCTTGGGTGTATGGCCTGTGGCCATGCGCCCAAGATTATAGGGGCTTGCCACACACAACACAGCATAATACACTTTATAAAAACATCCTCATATCATCTACAATCCATTCTCCATCAATAATTAAGCCTGCCTGCAGTCACCACATAAACTTCTTGCCTCAGGACCTATACTACCCTAATGAAGCCTGCCTGCAGTCACCACATAAGCTGCTTGCTTGAGGATCTGTCTGCGAACTGCCTCAGTATTCGCAGACACGGCACACACACCACCGTCTTCTTCCACCTAAACAAATACATTGTATGAACCATTTCCCCCACCCTTTCCAGCCCCTCTTCCCACCAACAGATGCCCCAAAACATGTTTTTGAGCCCCTTTCACCGTGGCACCATCGGATAGAACATGGCGGGGCGTTTGCGAACATTATAACGCACATCACGCTTCCCTCCAGCCAATCAGCAGGCGTGTCATATGTCTGCAGACATCACGCTGCCCTCCAGGCCAATCGGAGTCCTGTTCCTGGCGCGAACCGGAAATGGGTCTGCGGAGTGGAGCCAGATATCACTAATTTTTTGGGACCTATATTTTACCTGTTTTTTAAAAAAAACTACTGGATGGATTTTCACCAAATTTACAAAAGCACACTTTTGGGTCTAAACCGCCACACATTTGCCAAAAATCCATCCAGTGGTTTGGGTTGTACACGTGAGCAAGGATTTTCTCCATTCAGTCTATGGAAAAAAACATTTTTTGGACCCCCCCATAACTTTGCCCCCCCCCCTTGACGAAACCTCACCAAACTTTTGAGAGCGGGCCATATACTTTTTTGCAACTTTTGGTGAAGATTCGTCCAGGGGGAGCGAAGTTATAAGCCACCCAAAAAGTGGTCTTCCTATGGGTTTAGCAACTTAAACATAACTACACGGCTACCGTGTTTTATGCATATATATATATATATATATATATATATATATATATATATATATATATATATATATATATATATATATATATATATATATATATATTACATGGACGCAGTAGCGTCCATGTAGTTATGGTTAAGTTGGTGTTTCCATAGGAAGAGCATTTTATGGGTGGCTTATAACTTCGCTCCCTCTGGACGAATCCTCACTAAACTTTGCAAAAAAAGTATATTGCCCACTCCGAATTGTTTTGCAAGGTTTGGTCCAGGGGGGAAAAAGTTATAGGGGGGGTCCCAAAACTTGGGTTTTTTCCCATAGACATAATGGGAAAAAACTTTGCTCACGCCTACATCCCAAACCGCTGGATGGATTTACACCAAATTTTGCGGCAGGAGTGGGGCTTGGTCCCGAAACCATGCTTTTGCAAATTTGGTGTAAATCCGTCCAGCAGTTTTTTTTAAAATGAGCAAAACGTAAGGCAAAAAATTAGTGATATCTCCGTTCGCTCCGCGGACAGCGCCCCGATTAGCCGAGCGGCTTGCGTGATGTCCGCAGACATGCAACGTATTCGCTGATTGGACGGCGTGGGCCTGGAGCGCGTCAGATTTTCTGTGGCGCCCGCCATCTTGCATTCGCCGATGACCACGGACAGCGCGGTGAAACTTGGATTAAATATTGGATTTAGTGGAGTGTGTTGGTGTGTAAGAGTGTTTGGGGAGGGTGGGGGAGTATGAGAACCATAACGTCCCTTTAACAAAGTTTTTTCACTGAATTTCATAGATTTTTAGTAGCGTAACTTAACCATAACGTCCCGTTAACAATGTTTTTTTACTGAATATATATATATTCAGGGGTTTTTCGGTTTTACTTGGAACCATAACGTCCCTTTAACAACAGATCAGGTATCCCCGCTGATATTGGTGCAGGCATGGAGGGCTCCTTCTGAACTTTGTTTCACCGACCAACTGAAAGCCTCTTGCTTGCTTGTGAGGCAAGCAGAGCATAAATGGCGACAATTTTATGGCTTGTCCGAGAAAGCCACATTGCAATCAATTGTCAAAAGTTGCCATTAAGACATTTTGTCCACCCAACAAGTGTTTTTATCCAGAAAGTGGAATGTGCACTGAACCAGTCCAAGGAACTTTTTTCAGTGGTGAAATCATTCTCGTCCACTTCCCACTTTCTTAATCTCTCGTCTGCATTTGACACAGTGAATCATTCCATCCTCATAAAAAGGCTCCATGACACCCTTGGCATCTCGGAGTGGGCAGTTAACTGGCTTACCTCCTACCTAACTCACAGTTCTTTCAAATCCATTCTGGGCTCTTTCTCCTCCCCCTCTTCCTCCGCTATCTGTGGTGTCCCCCAGGGCTCCTTTAGTTCGTCCTAGCTCTTTATTTTATATGCTTCTCTGCTGGCACAACTTGGTTCCTCCTTCTCCACCAACTTCCAATTCTACGCTGATGATACACAACTTTCTTCAAACTTCTCACCATCCTTCATCCCTGACTGCCTCTCTGCCATCCAGTCTGGTGCACTGCCAATGACCTTTGCCTGAATGCCAGCAAAAATGAGATTGTCCCTATTGGGTCTCCTGCACCATACTTCTTCCCTGTACTCTGGCCTTCCTCTATATGGCCCCCCTGGCCCTTCCACTGTAGCTAGGAATCTTGGAGTCATCTTCAACTCCTCCCTTTTCTTCATCCCTCATATTCAGGACATTGTCAAGAAGTCCTACTTTCAGCTCTTCCTTCTCAAAGGGACTCTACCCATCCTCACCTTCTCCCAGAGACTCACTGTTACCTGTGCTCTGGTTCTCTCCAGTCTAGACTACTGCAATAGCCTCCTCCTTAATCTTCTTTCCTCCACCCTGCGACCCCTCCAGCTAACCCAGAATAGGGCAGCAAGATTTATCCTTGGACTGAAGCCCAGGGGCCACATCTCTCCTGCCCTGCAAAGCCTACACTGGCTACTGAAGGCTCACTCCCCGTCATAAACGTGCAAATAAAAATGAATATGACATACCCAATGGGGAATGAGAATATGAGAACAGGTTGCAAGAGTTAAGTTTTTCTTTATAAAGAATTGGCATCCAGAGAATTCTGCTGCCCTGAGAGCACTCTGGCAAACATTACAAAATGCTGAACATATAAAGCAAATCTGCGTCACAGTTAACATAGGGTACTAAACTAGTACAGGATTGGCTGGACATTAAAGATACATATGGATCAATATGTGCTGCTTCATCCGGATTGGTTGCCCAGTGGGTGGGAGGGTGTACATCACGTGATTCGGCTGCCAGCATCCAGGAGGGGTGAGGGTGAGGTCACGGTGAGGTAGGGCAGACACTAACTAAGCTAGCATGAGAAACTACCATTAGACATATAATAAACAATGATCATTAGTATAAACTTAAGTAAATCTTCTTGGACCAATAAATTGCATGCATAAAATCAGAGCATCATTCATTATGACTTATATGGAGTACCATGCTTAGGAGTGTTGGTCGGTGTGATAACATTGATCATGGGCTGGTTCTGGGCACATCAAAGCAACTATGGGGCATGCTGACATTTGTTAGTTCTGAGGTGCAATATACTGTGACAGAGGTCTAGTTTTAGTAGGGGCCACACTGGGGTGGGCTTCACAGCAGGGTCACACTTCTGGTACATCAAGAGAATACCTTAGGAGGGCACATGGTTACATTAGCAGTCATTTTCCAACATTGGGGGTAAGAGGGCACAGGCAGGTTTGTGGAGATGGATGAGCTACAAGGCATGGTTCGAGCTGGTTCACACACAGGACAGTGATCTCAGAGGAAGAGTGAGATGTTACATTAGTATATTTGTTTCAATTATCCCCGGCACATACGTGAGAAATGGAGCTGTGAAGCTATCAGACAGAGTGAGAAAAGGTGGGACCATGAGCGGAGAGTGCACGGCGCTGAAAAAGGGGAGAAACGCCTTTTCGTATTATCGCAGTGAGGCCTAGTCTAAAGATGCAGCTGAGGGCACACAAAATGGACACCAAGTGTCCCCCACAACAGCCCTGCTTAAGGCGCAGGCAATGGAAGCGCCCCCCACTATTGTGCGAGCAAGTGGTCCACATTGTGCTGAATGTGTGAGGGGGGCCTGAATGACCCCTCACTCCCACACACTACCAATGTTCCCCCTAAGCTACACGCATGTGCACTTGCCCATCTTCCTTTTGGGTGCCGCTCAGAAGATTTTTACCAGCAGACACAAACAATTCTCACCTATTCAAAAAGATTTAATAAGGCACAAGCCAAAGTAATTTCCTGAAATGTTCTTTCTCTTAAAACTACATTCTGCTCATTTGCGTTACATTACTATGCAAGGGTGATCGTAAACTCCTAAAATCCTAAACAGAAAAATACACAAACAAGAGGTAAAAAACTATATGAAAAAGTGGCTCCAGGAACAGAAGAATCTAACCAAGATATGCCTGCACACATTAACCAAATAAGGTTCCCTCTCCACCCATGACTCCTAAACTTGACTCTACCACACTTTTACCTTATGATTAACTTCTGCCCCAGAACATATTAAGATACTACCAGACAACCTTGACTCTTCCTCTCTTGGCTCTGCGAAAGTTTAGCGGACGTGTACATCCACTTGTTTTATGTTGTAATATGAATAACATTCGCACGCCAGAATTTCTGTTACTCATTCTGTTTTACCCACACTATACAATCGAACTACTAGCTCAAATATCGAATAATGACTGTAAGTAAGAAGGCTAGTTGGAAGTGTAACGTTCTCCCATACTTCCTCTTCTTTGTACACATGTCACATAAATGCTTTGAAGCGGCTCCCTTGCAAGTTAACGCATTATAAAACTCAAATATTAATTTGCCCTCCAAAGATTTTGAGAAGACAAATGTGATGCTCAGCGTCTCCTACTTTAGCTTCACTAACATTACCCTATAAGTGGAGAGCAACATTGCAAAATCACTAACTTTGCCTACAATGGCTAATGGGTAAGGACTATGCCTGGGATTACTCGTCCATAGTATCACGGCACAGGATATATTCAGACATGAGTTCCTTTGGGCATAGACCTTCCCACATTATATGGTAACTCCTCGCTGCTATACAAAAATGGTTTCAATGAGTACTACATAATCCTACACAATGATATATGGGTGTGGTATGCAGAAAACAATCTTGTATGCACTACAAAATAATTGCATACATGCAGAGTCATGACATCCTAAGAAATCCCCATAATATGTTGAGGGCTTAAAGATGCCTTGCATGCAAAGGGCATCATCACTAGTTGGGCGGTATCCCCGGCAGTATTACCGCTGGGGCTATTAGTGTTTCCGCCAAACCCCCCAGCGATATCCGGGTTTGGCTGAACGGTAAGTCCCCATTCCCCATTGGGCCCATTCGGGAATTCCCCATTGGGCCCAATGGGGAATTTTCAGCACTACTGCCGCTTAGCAAAATCATGGCGCATTTGCCACCTGCACAGAGCTGGGGGTAAATCCTGGCAAAGCCCTGATTTGGTGGACCATTAAATGCGGCAGTAATAGCATTACTTCCACATTTAAGGGTTACTGCCAAACTCGTGATGAGGCCCAAAGTATTGTGGGTCTGCAAATATCCCAGCAAGTGTTTACTGCTACAATCCCTCACTTTTTACAATGCTCTAGCAACTGCTATTGAGCACAGGGGCCGCTGAAGGGTATGAGTGGAAGAGCACAGGTCATCACACAGCACCTTTTTCTTTCTATGGTCAGTTGCTGAGGGCTTTTAAATATAACCATGTTTTCTGTGTGTATCGTCTCTAGTATCCCCTTCCATCCTATTTAACTCATAACAAAGAATTACAGAAGAGGGATCCATAGTTACTGAAGAAGGCAATCAATCAGTTATATCTCTGATGAATTGATGCTATTAACTTCAAAGACATATACATGTCATTTTCTTCAGAAGGGCTCCATAATAAACCTCAGTAAAGCTCTTGTTTAATTTGTTCTAGGCTGTGGTCTGGAAGGTTCGGCAAAACGATAGACTTTATTATGTGCCCTCTCATTTCACTTCCTAGGTCAAGGGTCTAATCAGATGTTTCTCCCTACTTTGAGTCAAATTATTTGTCAGGGAGTAAAAAAGTAATTAGCTTTGCCAATAGGGATACTTTCTGTTTATCAGAAGATGTTCTTCACCTTAACATTCCTCTTGTAATCGGGCATTGATAGTAAAGTTCCTTCCTATGTAGTGCTTTACTGGTCACTAATTCGAAAAAATATCAGTGGAGCTTTGTGGGTTGAAACAATGATATGTTCATTGTTTCTCGTTTTTGTTACGCACATTTTCATGTTTTTTAGGGGGTAAAACCTGATGGCGCATATGTCTCTTAGCTGTAGGCTGGTGTTAGAACTACCCGCAGGAGAACGTAATGTGGATAGTAAGCAGACACACGGGAATTTTTTTATCATATTCCGAGGTGCAGTTATTCTGATGTCATTATCATCCCTACACAAATTATTAGAAGCATGTTCTCCTGGCCCTTGGATTACTTCATTAAATTGGCACTTGAACTCCTATCAGCATGTTTGACACATTTCTTTTAATTGCCATTAATCGATCTGCAAATGTTGTATTTTGTCGGAATTTCTTGACACATCAGTTATGACAAGAGATATATGTGTTTTGTAGTACACGTGAGTGATTATCCAGTGGCATAACAAGTCTTGGACTGGTTGATGAGTTTTCTGTATAATCACTTATGCCATATTTTATTTTAGCCTGTGTTTTTGGAAGAATTGTTGCAGGATTTGTTAAGAATTGCAGTTGCTGGTAAGAGGAAATTCCTTTTCAAACTCTCTTTGCGACGATAGTTCACTAAATACACATGCTCACAAAGTGGCTTACCTCAGTCAGTTGCGCACATGGAAAATAATGTGCGCACAACAGCCAACCAGTTCCACACATAGAGAAAAATAATGAGAGGGAGATTGCTGACTACCGGTCCCAGCTCAGATTACATTCAAATCCTTTTGTATCATACACAAGGCGATCTTGGGCCATTGGACCATTCTATCTTCAATGCTTCCTGACCAAGTACTCTCCTTATAGACTTCTCCATTCCTCTGGCAACTCCCTGCGGGTTAAGTACTTTGCTAAACAGAGAGCTGCTGGTAGATCCCTTTCCTTGGCTGGATCCCTCCTGTGGAACAGCCTCCCTTTGCGTCTTGAGCAAGACCTCCTTAAGTTCCGAAAAACCCTCAAGACCTTTCTCTTTACCTCTTTCTTCTCTTCTGATCCTCTCTTCCCTGCTAATCTTACAGTAGCGTGACTGATGTGCAAGGACCTTATATGTCCTCGGGGCTTGACCCCCCCCTTCCACCCCTCTCATCTCAGTCACTGTCTTCTGCTGCACTTACTTGGGCTCACCCTAGCCATGGGTAGTTGCACTTAGGTTGTTCTCTTCTTAGCACTTATCCCGAGCACTTCTCCATGAGCATCAAAGCACCTTACATCTCCCACCACCCCTCATGCACTTGAACATTCTGAAAACAAACAAGGCATAGTAGGTTTGTCCCCCCTTCCCTAAATTCTCATTACTTGTTGTATTATTAATGCAATTATTTATCCGTGCTGCAATTCATTGTCTACCTTCCCCTGTCCCCAGCATGTTGCCCTGTGGGTGCTTTGAAAGAGTTTTCTAATTGTATGAGTGCCTAATAAGTGAACAATAAATAAATAAATAAATAAATAAATAAATAAATAAATCGGCAATGTTGTAATTTCTTTTGCCTTACTGAAATGCCATTCTTCTTCAACAAGTGGTTGCCCTGATGAATTGTTCAAATGAAATCAAGAACATGAAACATATGTCAGGATTTCCACTATACTTTTAATGGCTGGCATTAAAATATATGTAATTCAATTATTTATTAAACATTTTCTGAATGCATTCATGCTGGATGTAATAGATGAATGTATTAATTGTATTGTTATGTGCAGAGAATGGCAATCACACAATATATATTTTTGCAATGCATTGTTTGAAAAACAAAATAATGAATTTAGTGATTCTGATATGTAAAGTGTGATGACTATTTATTACAGGGCCACAGTAGTGGCCGTGTAGTTATGGTTAAGTTGCTGTTTCCAAAGGAAGAGCACTTTTTGGGCGGCTTATAACTTTGCTCCCCCTGGACGAATCCTCACCAAACGTTGAATATGGAATATATGGGCCACTCTTAAATTGTTTGCAAAGTTTGGTGATATTTGGTCCAGGGGGGGAAAAATTATAGGGGGTGTCCCAAAACATCTTTTTTCCCCATAGACTGAATGGGGGAAAAAGTTTGCGCACGCATACAGCCCAAACCTCTGGATGGATTTTCACCAAATTTGCAGCAGGAGCAGGAGCTCGGTCCCGAAAGCGTGCTTTTGTAAATTTAGTGCCAATCTGTCCAGTAGTTTTCTTGAAAACGACCAAAAAGTATGTGTCAAAAAATGTGTGATATCTAGGTTCGCTCCGCGGTCACACTTCCCTGTTCGCTCCGCGGACAAGATAGCGATTGGCTAATGGGCTTGCGTCATAACCACGGACACGCAACGTGTCCGCCAATTGGCTGGAGTGAGGCGTGATGTGCGTCAGATTGTTCGGATGCGCTCGACATCTTGGATCTGCCGACAGCGCGGCGGCGAACAGAGGCAAAATGCAGTTTTTTGGGGAGTGTTTTGGTGTGTCAGAGTGCTTCAGGAGGTTTAGAGAGTAAGAGATGGGTGAAATACTGTATTTGTTTAGGCGGCAGGTGCTAATGATGTATTCGCCATGGCCGCACTGTCTGGGATGTTTGTAATTATTGAAAATGAGGGGTCTCATAAGGATAGTATTTCCGTCCGTGCTATGCGCAGGCAAGTTGAAACTGTTCTAAGGATACACGTGGTGTCAGCGGTCATTAAAATTGAGAACATTCCGCAGTTAAAACTTTTGATTCTATGTTTGTGGTACTGAGTTATAAGCCACCATGGGTGTGATATGCTGCGCTGGTTGTGGCCAGGGCCTGGAGTCTTGGGTGCATATCACACCCATAGATCACATCCATAGATTTGAATATCTACGGCCAAACACTCAAGACTGTAGGCCCTGGCCACAACCACCGCAGCATATCAAGCAATAGATACACTTGTAGTATCGAATATCTATTAGGTGGTTGTGGGGAGCACCTGGAGTCTTGAGTGCATGGCCAAAGGCCATGCACCCAAGACCATATTTATAAGTAGTGAAGTTATAAGTCACAATGGAGGTTTTAAGCCACAATGGGTGTGATATGCTGCAGTGGTTGTGGCCAGGACCTAGAGTCTTGGGTGCATGGCCAAAGGCCTTGCACCCAAGAACAGAATTATAAGCACTGAAGTTATAAGCCACCATGGGTTTGATATACTGCGGTGGTTGTGGGCAGGACCTGAAGTCTTGGGTACATGGACCCAAAACCAAAGTTATAAGTACTGAAGTTATAAGCCACTATGGGTGTGATATGCTATAAGGAGTAAAATTATAATCCACCATGGGTTTCATATAGTGCGATGGTTGTGGGCAGGACGTAGAGTTTTGGGTGCATGGCCACAGGCCATGCACACAAGACCAAAATTGTAAGTACTAAAGTTATAAGCCACAATGGGTGTGATATGTTGCAGTGGTTTTGGCCAGGACCTACAGTCTTGGATGCATGGCTGAAGGCCGTAGGCTGTAGGCTATACACCCAAGACTCTAGGCCCTGGCCACAACCACCGCACCATATTGCATCCATATATCACATGTATAGATTTGAATATGTATGAAATGTTTGAAAATATACTTACTATTTCATTTGTTGAGATTTGATATTTTTTTTACATGACTTTAGTACTTGGAGGAAATATTCTTTTTCAATTTCTGTGATAAAAGAAAAGAGCATGTTAGTGTATGTATTTTATAAAGACTTATTGCATTGCATAATAGACATTTTAGCTTTTTTTCGACCCTCATATTTAGTTTACAAACCAGTGTACTGTGCATTTTGCTCCGTTTCTGTGTTTGTTTTTCAAATCATTGGGTCTGGGGGAAAACAATCCTTGTCGGATTAAAAAAAAACTTTTTTGTTATGCTACACACTATTTGTTTGTTTCCTTTGAGTGTTCACTTGTTTTTTCTGGTTAATGTTCTATCTGTTGGCTTGTTGCACATTTTTGAATCAGTTAGATAGCTGTTGGCGTATTCTAACTGTCTATTTTTTGTTATAATTCAGTGCCATTCATTTATCTGTGTGGTTGTTATACAATCTTGGGCCAGTTGGATACCTGTTGGAGTATTCTACCTGTTTATAGTCTTTTAATTGCATTTTTGTTAATGTTGAAGTACAGATTAGTTATTAAATGTTGGCTTTAAGAAGATTTAATAAGTGTTTGTAAGATTTGCTGGTAATGCTACTATCATTACATTCGAACCATCCCCATTTCCTTTTAATATGTGCAGGGTAGTGACCTGCATTGGTTGTGGCTCTTGCGTGGTAGATTATACCTATTGTTGTGAAGGTTTTCTTACCAAGTGACACTTGACCGTGTGTGAATCCAGTCGGCTTGCAGTTGTTTTTGGTACCATCTGCATTGTAACGTAGAAGCATTAGTATTACGTAGTTACTATGTGTTTGTATCAGTAAGGTGGAGCGATTATCTGAATTGCAGATAGTACATAATCTGCCATGGTTTGCATTTTGTACAAGTTGCTGAAATGGAATGGATTCACAATTAGGTATGGATACATACACACATCGCTCATTAGGGATTTGTTCCTGTGTCACATTGTTGCAGAGAGTGCCTGTATGTTTCCACATGTATGAAATCTGGAAGATTTAATTTATAGGTATGTTTTTGTTTTCCAGTGCTCGTAGTAAGTACATTAGAAATTCTTGTGGATCTTCTTGTGAGTTTATAGTGAACCTCACCATTCCAGCAAAGTAGTCCAATTGTTGTCTTATTCCGTGAACACTATACGTGTTGTCAGGATTGTTTGTTGTGTTTCTATGAAGGATTAACATTTGCAAACACAATTGGTCTGTACTGTGTAAGTAAATGTTGTTAACAATTGGTGGCAATTGAAATAGAATATTCAATGCTACATTTGCATAGCAACTTACACCAGTTACATTTGAAAATTTGAATGGACCAGATAGTTCTGTGTACGGTCATTTTTTCTGAGTTTGTGTACCTTCTTTGAAGAAGTACTTTATTTACTTTCACTAATAGGTTCTTCTTTGGTTGTGGTAATTGATGTGATGAAGTATTAGCTTCTTTTACTCTCTTTGAAGGATTACCAGTCAGATCCTGTTGTATTTCTGTTTGAATTTGTTTTCTTTTACAACGTTTTCCTTTTTGAGCAACAGGATATGATTTCAGATGGGGGGTGTACAGTGACCGTAGTCTATTGTATTCTAAAATGCAAGGAATATCAGCGTTCAATTTACTTGCATCAAAGTTTATTAGAAATAGACCGTCAAGTGTACATAAGCGTGATAGTGCTACGTAGCTCATGCCTTCTTTAAAGACTGTGTTCCCAATATCTATCAATGCTTTGTCTAGGGTAAGACCTTGAGATTTATGAATGGTGACTGCATATGCAAGAGTTAGAGAAAATTGTTCTTTACGTACAAACATGTCTTTGAAGAGAAGGAATCAAGCTGTTGAGCGCCCTATACTTTTTACTTCTGAAAGTTTGTCAAAGAGAATATTGACAAACTGAATGTTGTTCTCACGTGGTTATGTTTGAAAGCCAACAACTGTACCCAGTGCCCCATTAACTAGTCCTTGCTCCACGTCAAGGTTACGTTTAAGCATTACTCTACAATTTAAGTATAATTTTAATATTTTTTCCAACCCAGCTGTGTTGGAGATTGAATGTTCTAAGGTATTTAGTCTTGTTTTGGCTTGCTGACACATGGGTAGTGTCATACCATGTACGGCCAGTTTGTCTGTGGAGCAAATTTCAATTACTGGTTGCATTTCTTTTTTTAACATTGTTTCATTGAATTTGGAACAGCTTGCAAAAGTAGGCATTAAGGCCATACAATTGACATTTTTGTGTGCTAATTGTTCCATAACATCAGTAGCACATGTATTATTGCCATAAAGTGCATGAATGTGCTGGGTTTTCAATATTGCTTGTGCTTTTTGAGATAGTACACCAACTCTAATACTTTTTAAAATGTTGGCAAGTGAGGTCTGCAGAATGACGCATGTTTTCTGTTAATTCTATGTATTGGATATGTTGCCCAAGGTTGTCATTTCCTATGCTGCCAACAGTTTAACAGCAGAGTTTGTGTCCTAAGGTTTCAAAAATAGGTTCACCTTGCACTGGTGTCAATTGCAGAAGATCTCCGAAAACAATAATGTGTTTTCCTGCAAAGAGTTCTTTGTAGTTTGTTTTAAGTACTTCTTGCAATCTGAGGTGAATCAAAGCCAACATTAGGTTGGAGACCATGCTCACTTCATCTATAAGTAGCATTTTCATTTGTTTTAATATTCTGCGTAGTTCCATTGCAGCTTCTGTAGAAAGTTTGTAATAGTCTAATTTGTTTTGGTGTTCTACTGGAAGGAGTAGTAATCGGTGAAAAGTAACACCACCTAAGTTCTAGGCAGCTAAACATGTGGGGGCAGTTACAACAGCTGACAGTTTGTTGTTTGTCAATTGTTGAAGGAACTTGCTGACAATTTTGATTAAGAATGTTTTGCCTGGACCAGCTTCACCACTGATGTACAACAGTATAGGTTTGTAATTTTGGCAGGTACATTCTTTATTTTCGTGTTGTACACCATGTGCAATTTCTTTTGTTACTTCTTCAAAAATTGTGTGATGGTCTTTGTTAAGTTTTGATTGTAGTACAGGTAAGTCTTGTGTATCTTCTTCATAGTGACACATGGTGTTTTCTACTTCTGTCATAGCTAATTCTGCCTCATTTGCTATCCTGTTACAGAAGGTTGACTACTGTTGGGAGTGTCTTTATCTAGTTGGGCCTGGAGTTCTTCTTCGTGTTGCTGTTCATTGTGCAACATTGTTTTGTACTGCTTAAAGTTCACATCGGTAATAGTGCTTTCATTTGCTTTGAAAGTGTCTTCATAGCAGTCATAGTTATCTAGTCTCTCTTTTTCTTTTCTCCATGGTTTAAAAAGTTGTAGCAGGGACATGTAACATAGTTCTTTCTGTTGATGAGTTTTTAATGACAATTTGACATGATAAATTAAGCTTTGTTTGGTAAGTTTCACTAAGCTGCCTTCACAATTTGTCACTCTATATCTACCTTTTTTTTTCATCGTGTTTTATATTATTTTTGTATGCACAGTTTTGGGCTATGTGGTATAGACACATGGTTTCCAAAGTGGTACTCCTGTTCGGGTAGTATGTGTCTAGTAAATTCTTTTTCAAAATGTCTTGGCTGTTGGGATCATGTTTGGCTATTGTTTCTATGTCCTCATATGATTTGAGAACTCTTTTTCTAGATTTAGCAGGACCAAGACTTAGCCATACTATATTTTCAGATTTTCCATACAAAGCAGCACCGGTTAAATGATCTGCAGCTTCGTTGGCACCACATTCTCTGTGAGAGAGCATTCTAATGCCTAGCCTGTACAATTTCTGAGATAGTGTTTTGTCTGATGATAGGTCATTCCAGAGGTCTTCAAGCTTTTTTTCTGCTTTTGTTAAGTAGTTCGTAACATATTCTGCAACTACAGAGGAATTGTCTGCAATGTACTGCACATGTATGTTTGCATTTCATAAGAGGGCAACGATTGCATTGTAATCATTGATATATTTTGATTCTTCTGTTCTTTTTATGTAATACGTGTTCTTAGGTGATTTACCTTTAACACTATGTCGAACTGTAGACATGAAGTTGTTCACTTCACCTGTTTCTGTAACTGGTCTAGGGAAACCAAAGCGGCATTTGGTGTAGTATTTTCCTTTGTTTTTATATTTGTGATGACAATATTTGCCACATTTGTGTCTTTGAAATTGTACAATTTGTCCATGAAGGTCACTATGTGTCGTTTGTGAAGGGATTTCACAAGTGACATATTTTTGGATGAACTGCAAAACAGTGGCATCACTGTCCTGACCAAATTTAGGTGCACCTTTAATCCATAAAAGCATGTGGATATGTGGTGCTCCTCTGGCTTGGTATCCTTTTCTCCAAAAGAAGTGTTTTCACTTCTCCAAGGGGAGGAACAGTTTTATTACAAATAAAGTGTAGCATAGCAATGGTGGAAATATCTTGCAACATTAACAGGATCTAGAGAGCAAAGTTCTCCAGGTGTTAGTATATCTATTTTGGTTTTGTTGTTGTTTGATATGCGTAGGAAATCATGTAAATCTTCCCATGCATATTCTGCACAACTTAAAGTAACAATCCAAGTGGGTGGTCCAAGGTTTTTGATCATACCACGTACATCTCCGTGACATCAGAACCAGTATTCTTTCGTACCACGCATGTTTGCAAACAGATTAGTTATGCTTGATTGTAAAATGTCATCTTTTTCTTGCACTTTTTGTATTAATTGCGTAGCTGACATATTTTGAAAGTGGGTTGCAGATTTCAATATGTGTGCAACTCTGTAACATAGGGTTGCTAGTTCACTTTCAAAGAGTATGTGGAATATGTATTCCACATTTTCTCTAAATCTGGGATCTTCAGAATACATTCGTAATGAGTGGTATTCTGATGCTGTTATCTGAGTGGGTCTATCACCGTATATTCCTCCTTTGCCAGTAGGAAATAGTAGTGGAAAAGCATATGCTTCTATACTTTTTTCCTATATGCTCATTGGTGAACCTTTGGTTTGTCACATTTGGTAAGTTTCTAGTGCATCATCTATGCTCTCATTAGAGTGCAATGCATAAATTGTATAATGGTCCAAAAGAGTGGGTACTGCAGCAAGATCCAGAAGTTCAAATTGACCAGTTTATGATGACTCTTGAATTATTTGAGTTTTTCCCTTAAGCTTTCTTCAATATTTATTTCTTTGTAGTATTTATTATTGTCTTTCAGATATTGCAAGGCATGTCTAACTTTATGTAAATCCACGAGTTGTTGCCAATTTTTTTTGTGTTTTGTTGGTACACCATTTACTAAGACAATCAAAGAATGATCTATTGGAAGTTGCACTCCTAGAGTGTGCACATTTTCTGTCAGATCTAATGGCAAATGGTAATTTTGCTGTTTTTGGTTGAAGGTGTATTATTGCTTGAAATGGGTGTACTGTTTGAATTATGATGCTATCATACAAATTGAGTTGTTGCAGGGGTTTTGGTAGTGGGAATAATTCCAAGTTATTTGTGATAGCACGTGAAGGAGTTTGGTTGTTGTCAAGTTTTGTAGTGCAGTAACTGCAACATATTAAGGGTTCACTTATTTCATATTTGTTTTCTGCTAAAAGGTAGAGAGCTAATTCAAACCATTTGCAATATTCATTGTCTTCTATTTTGTATGTTACGTCTATAGTTTTTGTGTTACTTTGTAAAAAGTTCTGCGGCAACACACACACATGGTTTGGTACTTCAGTGGATGTACTTTTCAATGTTCATATTTCTTTTTTGTATGTGTGTAATAGAAGGGTGCCATGTGCACAATTGTTGCTAGTCTGTTCTAAAGCTATTACATTTTGTAAGTGTCTTTCACTTCCAAAATATTTTCTCTGGATACGGTTGAATTCTTCTTGTAGGTATTTGGGTGTACCATGTAGAACAGTGTTATTTAAATTGGCTAGTTCCAAAGCAGGATTTTTAGCAAAATACAGTTTATACACTAGATTTCTTACATTTGAATGATGTGTAGATATCATTTTGATATCATGGAAGGTGCTTTTGCAAATAGGTCCTGAAATGTAGACTAATGAATGTCCTTATAGTCCTGTGTATTTGCGCACTGGACAGGTATCCATATTTTGCAGCACTTTCATTTTGATTTTGTCTTTACATTTCACATACTGATTGAGGAATTGGCATAAAGATTTGAAAGATTTGTTGGGAATGTTACACATTGACGTCCATGGCAATTTGTATACTGGACGTTCAGGTTCAGTCTAATGTAGAGGTAATTCTGAGTTTTCTGGGGATACTTTTGTAAGCAGTGTTTCTTGTTCCATGATGGTATTATTGATTTTTTCATATCCTCGTCCACTGCTATGGATGGCAATTGTGTTTGTTTGGTTTTGTTTGTATGCTTCTTCATGATAATATGGTTCTGTGGTCGTGGTGTGACTCCATTCACCTCCACAGATATTTAAGGAGTTATTTTTGTTGACATTCCGTTTATTGAGAAGTTTATTTTGTAGTTTAGTACTTACCTTTGTTAGTGGTTTTATCCTGTTTAAAACTAAAATGAATAACTTCCTTTTGAGAAGGATTGCACTGTCTACGAGAGCTTCTAGGATTAATTTTCTATGGTAGGTTTTAAGGGTTGTGGATGATTTTGATCCTGTTCTTATTAGATTCTGAAGGATTTTTGCTAAAATACTTTTTTTGGTATGGTTTCTTGCTACTATATGAGGATTTATAGGAGCAGTATTAGCAGTAGTGGTAGCCGAATTCTTGTTAAGCATTTTCTCTTTTGTTTCACATTTTGATAGAGGAGGCAAAGTTTCTGTAGTTGAAGCTTCTTTTGTTTCGCTAAATGACTGAATTAGCTGTTTTGTTTGAACGTTTTGTACAAAATCTGGTAGAGATGGATGCTTATTTTGGACACTTTTATTTTCATTTGCTCTATATCGCCATTGTTTTCCATGGACTTGCTTTTTGGTAGACATTGTTTGGGGTCTGTTAAAAAAAAGAAGGTATGGTTTGGTCTGTTTTACAATGTGTGTGTGATGTGTGCATGCATGTATGAGTTTGATGGGAAAGTTGTTTGTGGTGGTGTGTGTATGTTTTTCTGTTTCTATGTTACTACACTCTGGATCAGATGAGAGTAGAAAGTGAGCTAGTGGTGAGAAGAAGCATTAATAGTAAACGTAATGGTATAAAATTAAAACAGTTATTTGTTTTGTAGTACTAACATTCTAAGGCTTGAGTATGTTATTTGTGTTCCAAAAAAACAGGGATTTGTGTGCCATTCTGCCTGTTAATCTCTGTTTAGTAAATGGGGATTTGTGGCAGAATGGTTCAGAAATCAATGTTTTTTTTTGGTGCGCAAATTACATGAATGAACCACACAGTTTCTTTGAGGAACAGTAAGATTATGAAGGTAGTATTCTACTTACTTTTCTTTTGTGGAACGAGCAGGTTGCTTCGGATATGTTGTTTGTAGTTTAGATGCTGTTGATTTCCAGGAGAGTGGTCCTCACTGCAATTGTAAAAGGAAGAAGTTAGTCATTTTGTGTGTTTATAGCAAAGATGTTAATGTGCGTTAACTTTTATGCTTTCATGGTAGTATTCTCGTTTGATATCTGAACATAGTGTATGCACGCATTTTATTTGACTATGTGCAGCCTTTATATGATATTTGCAGTATGTTAGTTCAAACAGCTTCGCAAATTAGTACAATTTTAAGGTCATGAAATTCCCTTGTTGTTTAGCAGCTGTGTTGTACATTGCAGAGAGGTTTGGAAGTGACAGTTCATTATATTAGATGGGAAAAATTTGAATAATTTCATATTATAACTAGACATGCGAACGATCGGGAGCACCTGAGAGGGAGATTTCACCATAGCAATCGGGAACGTTTATGTTTCTCATACGATCGCATTGGGATTAGTATTATTTTAGGTGGGAGACACTAAAAAATGGTGACATTTTTTAATGAAAAATCGAGTTTCGCGTGTAAATCAGGAGGGTTGGCATGTATCTATAGGTTATGGGGGAGATAGTAAAAAGTAGTGTGATTTTTCAATGAAAAATCGGGAGTCTCGCGCTTAAAGTGGGAGCGTTCGTATGCATGTATTGGCTATGCAGATTTAGTGGCATTACTTTGTTTATATTGATTTATAACTGTTGTGCATGTACTCTGAATAAAATATGCATACCTGTACTTTGTAATCATGTATGTGCTTGTGCCTGGAGCTGTAAGTAGAAATCTTGGAGACTTGCACAGTAGTTTTTGTAGTAGGTGCTTTCCAATGATATGAGACTTGTATTCAGAGTGATCAACAGAATATTTGAAGTGCGGAACTCTGATGATGGAGTTAGATGTAGAAGTTTTGGATGTGATTGGTGGATGGTTGTGTGACTGCTTAGCAGTGTCCAATGAGGGAATGGATTTGGGAGTGATGTGGAAAGGGTAGAAGGGCTGGCTAAGAGTTACGTGCCGTGCAGACACTGCACCTGTCCGCGGGTAGGGCGTGCCACATACGGGCTTTTACAGCAAATTCCAGCATGGAAAGGGGACTGTAGGGATCAGCCAATCAGATGTTGACGTTGTTGATTTGTGTAGAAAGAGAGTATGTATAGTGAAGATGGCAGAGGTGGAGACAGTCAGGGTGTTGGTGCTCAGAGATATGTTTGTCCATGGTTTACAGCACTATTCTCAATGCAGGCATGTGGCAAACAATTTCGATGTCAGAGGAGTGGAGGTGGTGTGGAGTGCTTGCGACTGACTGCAATGTAGAGGCAATTCTCCAAGTTTGTAGAGATATGCGTAGGATGACCAGTCCCCATGTGGTAGTTTTGCACTATGGTGCTTTCCAATTGGGCTACGTGAGTTCCCCTACTTTGTTGGGAGATTTGGAACATTTGGTTCAAGCAGTCATCAACATCTTTCCAACTGTGAAAGTAATTTTTTCTGCATTACTTCCTAGACAAAATGGGAGAACAGTTCAGTTTTTTGTCCTGATCAAAGCATTGCTGGGTGTGCAACTAATAAAGGCATGCATGCTTTCATGCTAAGAGATGGTATGTTTTTCTGTAGCCACAAGAACATTGTTTCGAGTAATGCAGATTATTTCAAAGCAGATGGTGTTTCTTTATCTTTTTTAGGAAATACCATGTTTTTTAGGAATTTTAGGAGTAAACTAAGAAGAAAAAAACAAAACAAAATAACAGGTGTGTCAGGCATCTGCAAAAAAAACAATAAAAAGGCTCTTTTCAGAGCCCACCTTAAAGGGACAATGGGGAATACTATTTAAATGTACATTCGCCACGCTCAGATCTTCTATATGTCTGCGGACATGGCGGTAGTCTGCGGACAGTACGTATTACATACGGGGATTCTGGGGTGGAGAGGCATGCAAATGAGAATGAGCGGAGCTAGGGATTAAGGTAAATTTTAGTGGGTGTGTTGTGTATGGAGAGATTTAGTGAGGACGTCTTTTTCCTGAGTGGAGAACAGACAGCTATGGCTGTGTGTGCTCAAAAACAGATTATCTGGATTTTGGGAGACTCATGGATACATTGGTTGAAGGTGCAGGCAGAAGGTTGTGGTATATCTGCAGATCTTGGATTCCCTCATGTGGAAGTGCACTGGCATGGAGTGCGTGGAATTAAGTGGCTGGACTTGGTACTCTCATCTCAGAATAGGTTATCATGCCATGTTCTTTCTAGAGAGGAGCGCCTGCTGCCCTTTTTTGAAATATTTGCAAGGAACTTGGGGTTGGTCACCCTGAGTTACCTGGGGGCAACCAGACGTGGACTCCCTGCTCACTGTGCTCAGAGAGGCACAGCTTCACCTCACTGATGAGGCACAAGAAGGCTGAAACACATGTATGGGGTTGCTGTTGGTACTCTTGTTCAGAGAGGAATTGCCATAGCATTTCGGTGCTGGACTGCCCATGTGGGCGGGACAAAGACTGATATGCAAATGGATATTTCCCATCTGTGAAAGGTACAGTGAGCAAAGAGCGTGTGCTGCAAACTTTCATCTCAGAACAGGTTATCATGCCATGTACTTTATAGAGAGGAGCACCTGCTACCTTTTTTGAAATATTTGCAAGGAACTTGGGTTTGGTCACCCTGAGTTACCTGGAGGCAACCAGACATGGTCTCCCTGCTCACTGTGCTCAGAGAGGCACAGCTTCACCTCACTGATGAGGCCCAAAAAGGAATTGCCATAGCATTTCGGTGCTGGACTCCCCATGTGGGCGGGACAAAGACTGATATGCAAATGGATATTTCCCATCTGTGAAAGGTACAGTGAGCAAAAAGCGTGTGCTGCAAACTTTCATCTCAGAACAGGTTATCATGCCATGTTCTTATAGAGAGGAGCGCCTGCTACCTTTTTTGAAACATTTGCAAGGAACTTGGGTTTGGTCACCCTGAGTTACCTGGAGGCAACCAGACATGAGCTCCCTGCTCACTGTGCTCAGAGAGGCACAGCTTCACCTCACTGATGAGGCCCAACAAGGCTGAAACACGTGTATGGGGTTGCTGTTGGTACTCTTGTTCAGAGAGGAATTGCCATAGCATTTCAGTGCTGGACTGCCCATGTGTGCGGGACAAAGACTGATATGCAAATGGGTATTTCCCATCTGTGAAAGGTACAGTGAGCAAATAGCGTGTGCTGCAAACTCTCATCTCAGAACAGGTTATCATGCCATGTTCTTTCTAGACAGGAGCGCCTGCTACCTTTTTTGAAATATCATGGATACATTGGTTGAAGGTGCAGGCAGAAAGTTG
Source organism: Ambystoma mexicanum (assembly GCF_040938575.1). Classification (NCBI taxonomy): domain Eukaryota; kingdom Metazoa; phylum Chordata; class Amphibia; order Caudata; family Ambystomatidae; genus Ambystoma; species Ambystoma mexicanum. The sequence continues at coordinate 1,049,398,455 of NC_090924.1, forward strand.
TGGTATATCTGCAGATCTTGGATTCCCTCATGTGGAAGTGCACTGGCATTGGGTGCGTGGAATGAAGTGGCTGGACTTGGTACCTCTCTGTTGTACTTTACAGACAGAGCGTCATCCTGACATAATAATAATTCATTGTGGAGGGAACAGTTTATGACATGTGTCCGGAATTTCTTTGCAATTTGCAATGAAGGAAGGACTTGAGAAGGTCATGGACATGTTTCCAAATTGCCAAGTAATTTTTTCACGTATTGCGCAAAGACAAATGTGGCTGCGTTCTTCTTCATTTGGTCCACAAATGAAGAAAGCGAGGCGCAATGTGTATAAGGCTGTTTGTGCCTTTCCAAGAGATGTTGGCATGTCGTCTTTCCACAATTAAAATATTATGCTTCGTAGCACATTCATTTTTCGCAGAGATGGTGTCCATCTTACATATGCGGGCAATCGGATTTTTATTCGAAATGTTCAAAATGCATTGCAGCCTTTTTTGGAAGTATAGTCATCTATTTTGCATTACATGTTGACTAATCCAAGTTTTTGAAACACACAAAACACCAACAAAAGGCTCTTTTCAGAGCCACCACTTACTCTCAGAGAAAAGTGCATTGGTTTTGCTAGGGTTGCACCCCAAAACTTTATCTGTCCTAGGACTGTCCGCTGACTTTTTAAAAAAATGCACGGGGGCCTGCACCGTTTACTTGATAGTTCTATTTTTAAACTGAGAAAGGCGGCTCTGAAAAGAGCCTTTTTTAACTTTTTGCTTTTTTATATATTTTTGTGGCTTTTTCCACACCCGACACACTAGGAATGGAGGGGAAAGGAGGGTAAGGCAGGGACAGCAACCACGGGGATAAGAAAGGGCAGGTGGAGAGAGGAAGATGTAGGGTGGGCCTTATTTAGGTAGGTAGCAGCTCTTCTGGTGCTCCTTGACCGTAGTCTCAAAAGCACTTCAAAGACTCTCCCCCTTGCAGAGTACTGCGTTGCAGTACATACACAATATTGTGACGCTCTAAAGGTAAGGGTCAACAGCATCGCGAATGGCCTGTGAAGCAGCTAGAGGGATGCACTCTCCCACAGGAGTGTCTCTTGTGGTGAGAGGATTGGAAACGGAGGATGCTGTGGAGCTACTCAACCTACTACGTTCTTTACATGGTAAAACTTTGCGAATGTCCGCACCGTGGAACGAAGTTAGGTGTCGCTTCATGGATGTCGTGCCAAAGCTGTATGAACCACGTCTCCCACGACTCAGCACAAAATTGCACTAGTTACAGGTGACCTTGTTCGCACATGCTTTCGGTACGTTACCATGAACGGTAAACATCCGCCATACCCACGACTCCCAGCGAGTGCTGGTAGTAGGGAGTTCCTCAACCTCATTCTCTTCATCCTCTTCATCCTCGTTCTCTACATCCTCATGCGTATTCCCCTCTGCAGGCACTTGGGGAAGTGGTGGTGGTGGAGGGTTTGGGGTTGATGCTGAGGCTGATGTAGGAACAGCAGTCATGGATGCCATTGGTATTGGTGAGGTAATCTCTGCTAGAGCACTAAAGACAGCAAAAGTCAATCTCCAATATATAATGAAGATGAGCTCTGGGGTGTGGCCCTTTATAGGGGTGGAGGAGTGCGCCTCGTGACCATATCGATCACTGAAAAGCGATCAAAAAGCGATCAAAAATGTACAAAAAACATGTGGAAAGCTAGGGCCATTGTCTGGGACATGTGAAAGGGTGATTTTTTACTGTAAAATACTTTGGATTGTCTGCATAAGTTCTTTTAAAATGTTGGGGAAGCAGACAAAGTGCGCAAATTAGGACACACGCTCAGCGTGGGTGCAGTCACATGATGACGTCGTGAACACGCCCGCGAAGGGAATGGGTGTCCGCAGGGCACCAAATGCACAGGATCGGTCATGCACATGCGCGTGGGTGTTCTACGGACAGTGTTCGGGTCCTGAAACTAATTAAAAGTGCGACACAAGTGAGACGGACAGTTACGGACAGGCGCGATGTTCGCTGGACTTACGGGTATGGTGCGCATGTGCGTAGATGTTCTGCATACTATACGGACAGGTATAGTGTCCTTAGGACACCTCCATTTTGTTTGACTACGGACATCGCAGTCACTGCGTCTGTTTTACGGACATTTCCATCTTAGTTTCGAACGGTACGGACAGGTATAGTGTCCTTAGTACACCCCCATTTTGTTATTTTATGGATATCCCGGACAGCTGGTGTGTTCTAAGAACAGTTTCATCTTGGTTGCGAATGGTACACTAGGTGTAGTGTCTTTAAGACATCCATACTTTGTTAATTACAGACAAGCCGGACAGGCGCGCTGTCTGCGGCCATTTTAACTTTTTTTTAAAAACAAAATTAAACACAAACAATTTCATTACAACTAAATAACATTTATTTTATTATACACATATACAGCATTTAAGAAAGAGAGGGGGAAGCAGAAACTGAAACAAATATAGGGGAATTAGGGTTTTCCACAGGATGGTTTTGAGGGGATGAAGGGATGGAAATTTTGTCGAAACATTTGTTGTTCGTGAGGGTTAGAGTATAGTTCACTGGGACATGGAGAGGCGGGACAGGTACAGGTAGTACAGTGGTATCTAATTTTTCCTTTGACATGCTCCTCCTCAAATTGCCGTAAACCATTGAAATTATCTTTCAGCATGTCCACTTCGGTTCTATGCATTGCAAGGTGTCTTTTGGTGGAATTTCTTCAATCTTTACATGGTCTGTGAAAAATAAATATATATATCTTAAGTACACATAAAGTATTGACTATTAATTTGCTTATGCAGAGAAGTGTACCATTATTATCGCTATCTTCCAACATTTCGTCACGTGGAAAATTCTCCTTCAGCCAATCCAAAGTACTGCACATTTCTGTGTGAAAAACACAAATACATTAATTATTCTGTACCTCATACAAAAAGTATACAACTATATAAGAAAAATGAAGTTTACTTACTAGTTTCTAGTGATTTGTATTCGTTGTGTTGTGTTTGTGTACTGTTGCTCCGAACTCTGCAGTTTCTGTGAGAAAATTATGTTGGAGGCATATCTTTTTAGTTATGGTATAATCCATTTAATTACATATGGTATTTAAATGGATGGTTGATGTGTTAGACGTGTAGGTTGCACTGCTTATTTATCATTACTTACGATGTGTTTACATGCTGCTTTTTAAACTTGTACAGTTTTTCTATGGTATGATTGAACAATTTTAGATACCCCCTGAGTGTTTGGGTAGTGTTGATGTCATCCGCACCCGTCCGCGGACATAGGCACAGTCTGTGGCCTTCAAAAATCATTAGCGCGGGGGTTCAGTATGTTCTATGTTATAGAGAGAATTGTTATAGCTTCCACTCATTCGTCGCGTGTGCAATTTCTTATGCTGTGTTTTACCCCATTGTCTATTTCTGCGTTTGAAAAATTTAGTTCCACAAGGTTTGTGATTTTCATTCTTTCCAATCTTTTATTGTCTCGAATTCATCAATTGATGATATAACAGATGGTGCCGGCACGTGTTTCGACCTAACAGGTCTTTTTCTAGGCTACCGTTCATAATGTTTACTAACAATGGATTCGATACATATTTGGTGCCAATGTGGTGCCAAGATTGGGCATTCACCATTCCTGATTGGGTGTATATCATGTGACATTTGTGTTTGGACATATTATGTGTGGGTGATTTAATTCCCAGTGATCGTGATATATATACAGATTCATAGTGATTTGCCGATTGGTTCATACATTTTGCAGTCAAAAACAATTATCAATAGACAGTATTGAGAACATGTTAAGGGAGAGAAAATGAGAGATTTCCGTAAGTTTGGTTGGCAATGGTCCTAATTGGTTAAGAGTGTTTGGTAATGATTGGTAATTATTGACTCATTTGCAAGGGGTCTCACCTGGTAGGTAAGATAGAGGGATTGTCCTGTTAACTGCTTGTTGCAGGTATGTCAGTTAGTTACTGGCTAGTGGTAATAGCAAGGGCTTAGTCCGCCCAGTGCCTGGTTTAGCAGAGGTCAATACCTACGAATACAGAATTAAGGTAAACTAGTGTGAATATTTAGTGCCCAAGGGCTGAGCTACTAGGAATAATTAAGAGACATGATTCTGTGGTTCAGTTCATGTATGGTATCAGTTGTTTCCATTGTGCAGTCCCAACAGTGGGGAAGTGCCCAGTTGGGTTTCAGTTTTCAAGGTGATTATCATAATTAGGGCACTGGTGCCCTGGGACCCTTCCCTCACTGGCCTGGAGCGGCTTCCCTGGGAAGGGTCTTGGTGCTTATTGTGCCGAGGATGCATATAGTATACTTAGTGCTGACCCATATTGTGATGGCCGGGATCTAGATCTGTGCCGTGTTGGGCTTTGTTTGAGTGTGCTCTGACCATGGGAGCACTGGTGCGTGAATATATATGATATTATGCATAATGCGTTTTTACACAGTGCCTGGCTATTAATTGCCGGTTAGCCATGGTGTGCAGACGGCGTTTCAGTTGAGTATTAATTATTAAAGGCATTGGTGCCCCGTGTCCTTTCCTACAAGGTGCCCCAGGAGGTGGCAAGTGTATGAAAGGTCCCGAGTGCTTTTAGCAGTGCGGGTTTGTATTTTGTCAGGTTGGTGGAGGGAGGTGCCGTGGATGTCTGGATCTATACCCACCCACTGTCTCGTAGCTAATTGAGAGGTAGCCACTGTGGCTTGACAAGGCTCCCACTGGATCAGAAGTGACAACAGGGTTACAAATAGGTGGTGACTGAGTTGTGTGGTGCACCTGCATTTAAATCAAAGTGAAACTAAAATAAGCAAAAGGCACGGAGCGCGAGCTAGGGGAGCATCTTACCTCTCGAGTTGTATCTTTCTGCATCCGGGTTCAGGTACAACTGGGGAGTGTAATGACTTGCATTATATGGTTTGTCAAACTAGTGTTCATTGGTCTGTGGCTGGCAACCCTATTGGTTGTTGCGCTGTGTCTTCCGATTGGTTTCTAACAGCGCTGAATACGGCTGTGGCATCCTGGTGCGCATTGGGCAGAATTGGGCTAAAGGAGCCTAACTGTTGGTGGGGGTTCCTATAAGGCAATCATGATATAGCTGTGCTTTGCGACCTGGCAGCATTGTGCCAGTGATTACATATATTTGTAATTACAGTATTCTGATGCAGGCATGTATTTATGGTTCATTCAGTATGTATGGATGCACATTAAGCGTGGCATTGGTCAGTTTAGTCTTAGTCATTGTGGGTGGATTGTGTGCTGGGCTGCGGTATGGGGACAGTGCTCACTGTGATAAAATCAAATCAAAGTCATGGGCTGCACCCAAGGGCAGGTGTTCCTGGTTCATTCAGGGTCTCCTAGGGTTGCAGTACTAAGCTGCACATTGTCGTATGTCACTGTTGGTTGTGGTATGTCTGCCCTGCCAGACGCGTGAAGCTGTTTTCATGGTGCCATATTGGCGTCTTGATGTCAGTTGGGTCACCAAGATTGTACTAGTTCGTCCATGTAGGGGTCCAATGGAAATGTCAGGTAAGGTGGGTCCTGGGAGATAGTGCCCAGAAAGGTGGACCAATGTCTGGATTACTACCTTTGCTCTGGTTCTACAGTGGGGTTAGCATAAATCAGGTAACAGTTACATTTTACAAGAAGACAATGAGTCTAGCTTCATTTTGCCGTAGTCTCAGGGTTGATTTCCTCCTCTGTTTTGTTTGGCTTGATTGTCTCGAGACCAACTGCTATTTTTCTGGTTGTCCATTTGATGTTTCTCTTGCCAGTGGGTGGGCAGTGGATATCTTGCTTCAGTGGTTTTCAGGGAATGTAGGTGTTCCCTTATCCTTGTCCTTAGTTCCTGTATAGTGCTGCCTATATATTTCAGTCCACATATGCATATTATTAAATAAATAACAAATTTAGTACGACAGTTGATGATTGTTCAATCTTTTTTTCATAAAGATTATCAAAGTGCACTCTATTGGTTGTGGTGGCTTGGGGACACATTGTGCAGGTTCCGCATTTATGGAATCCAGACCCAGTATGTTGGGTCAGCCAGTTCTCACCTGGTCCTGTCCGGGGTTCCATGAATGAGGGACTGAGCATGCTCTTAAGTGTTGGCACTCTGCAGTAGGTCATTTTCGGTTTCTCTGATATCCAATCCTTTATATCTTGATCTACTCCTAGGATATGCCAATGTCTAGTGAGTATCTTCTGAATCCTTGAGCATCCCTGTTGAATTTTGTTATAAATCGGATGTCATTCATCTGTTCTGTGGCATTCCCTCTTTGTTTTGTCTGTAACAGCACATTCCTGGGGATCGTTCTATATTATATGTATATAAAGCAAGGGAATTCTAGTAAACATCTCCCAAATTCACACGATGCAAGTGTATATTCAGTAAAAAACGTTGTTAAAGGGATGTTATGGTTAAGTTGCGCTACTAAAAACCTATGAAATTCAGTAAAAAAAACTTTGTGATGTCATCTTTGATGTCCTGGGTGTTAGTCATAGCAGTGCACAGTGGTGGCACGAGTTATGGTTGCTTAGCTTATCATAACTGGCAAATTTCAAAGGTTTTTCGGGTTTACTTGGAACCATAACGTCCCTTTAACAACGTTTTTTTACTGAATTTCATAGGTTTTTAGTAGCGCAACTTAACCATAACGTCCTTTTAACAAAGTTTTTTTTACTGAATCCCAATTATAAATGTGCAACTTTGTGTGATAAGTGTACTAGTTTGCAACAAGTGTGTTTTGGGCGCAATACAATTGTCTGCTGGCTACATCAGGATTTGCTGCCAGAACATGCTCTTATGTATGTTCAGAGTTATTTGCAACTTGAAGTACTGGAATTTATTACCGCAGCATATATGGCAGTTTAATGTCACTTTTTCTTCTGTCAACTGGGCTGTAAAATGCCACTCGTTTAAAAAAAAAATTGAATGGTAGCCCAAACTACTCAGAAGATGTGAGTTGTCATCCTATGCCACACTCCTGCATACAACATGAAATGTATTTATGCCCCACTAGTTTACATTTTTCCAGCTGTCATTATTGTAAAAACCGTATTTGTATATGGCAGACTGCACGATATCTGATGAGAGGAAGACCATTCCAGCATATTTGCTCTTTTGCATTTGCTCTGCATCTTTTTAGCAGGGGCACTGTCACGATTTCATACACGTTTTATTGACTAACTCGTTTATGCCCAATTGTGATAAGTGGTGGGCATCTTCACCTTTGTGGATGGATGATATACATTCAGAAACACCTGTAGCATGAATACCTATAGATTTGAATTGTGTCATATTGTAATAAGAAAAAGAATGAAAGACTTTGGGCCTCATTACGAGCATGACGTTAGCAGTGCCTGTATGGCAGGCACAGCTACCACCATGCTCGCTACCGGCACCGCCTCCCGCGATTGGGCAATAACCGGCCCATTATGAGATGAATGGGCCGGTAATTGCCCATTCGCGGTTGACGGTAATGCCGGACTCCCCATCCCCATTCTGTCCCATAGGGCAGAATGGGTTTGGGGAGCATGGTTGCACTGGCACTGTTTATAATGGTGCCGGTGCAATCACAAGTTCTGCTCGGCGGCTGTCAGGAACCCGCGAGCAGAACTCGTAATGTGACGGTCCGGTATGAACCGTGACCGCCACATTTATAATGAGGCTCATTCAGAATGGTTGCCAAAATTGAGTTAAAGTCATAAACTTCTCATAATTGCATGTTTTAAGGTGCACTGCATCAACTAAAGGAAATGTGTCTTTCATTTTTCCTGCAATATGTTCTGTTCCTACTGCATTTATACTAAATGCAACTCACAGGGTGATGGAATAAATCCACAAATGTCATTGTTTAAAAAGATATTTCAGAATTGGAGATGTTTTTAATTTGTTTGTTATGTTATGTTATTTGGGTATTTGTATACCGCCTGCTTTCCGCTGGCCACAGATTATTAGTGGTACAGTATTTGGTAGCGCTTTAGATCACTAAGAAACATGTACCTTTCCGGTTATTTTGGAAAAATCATGCTGAAATATGGGTGATTTTGACAGGGATTTAAAAAACAATGCTCATGAGGGGTGAACCCCTCTGTACCCTCTTGATCAAGTTCGGGCTTGCTGGCTGCACTCGCTACATTGTATAACTAAATTAATTATGTCTCAACACTTTCTAATCTGTAGGTAGCTCTCCAGTTGATACTTGAATGGTGCTTAAATACAATTTCGCAAGCCACAGTAAGTCTTTGGCTGTCCTGTCCAAATCTTATCTTTGTTTTATGTAACCTCATAATGTATTACCTAGCACTATTGGATGAATGTTCACACTTTGGAGTGGCAGTATAGCTAGCTACATGTTAGCAGTATTCCATATGAGCATAAGCAGTATACTATGCAATATTAACACTGAAAGAGAAACACATGCGTGCATATGATATAGACTAGTTAACATACGTGGTTGCCTAAACTTGCCACAGCTCTATCTAGCCCTGATCTTTTACAAACCTAGCAATGCCCCTGCCCTCCCTTACGGGTAGCCCATCAATGAGCATGCACATTTCATTGATCCCTTTTTGCCATAGCTGTGCTCCATTTGTCTAATGGCACAATCATTTTTATTTCTGTTCTTTCTTTGACCCCACTGCTTATAATAAACACTCTTTAGTTATTTGGAACTTTTGGAGTCATTATTGGGCACATAAAATTAAAGTAATTGACACAAACATAACACATATGAAATGCATGCAACTTAAACCTCGTGAATAAATTAAAACGTAAACACCTTACCTAAAAATGAACAGAGTTTGAGCCCGTCGTTAGTGGGAGTTAAGTACAAGTGCTTATAAAATCCATACTTTTGTTAGAAACTTAAAACATGTATGCAATGGAGGGTTTTATTTAATGTGGGATCCTTACACCTTAGTTTACAATTATTACTTATAGTTTGTAATATGCCACCTCAAAATCCCACCCTAAAAATTGTACCGAATGCTCCATTTGGATTCAAAGAAGGAAATTGGACACTGTCTGCAGCACAAAAAGGGAGCATGAGGAAATAATGTCAATGCAAACGAGCATATGGCCAGATTAAATAAATTGATCTTGATGTCACATATGAATATTATGGCAAAACCAGGCGTCGTTACTGGGTCCCGTGAGGGGACCAGGGAGCTAACAACGGGCCAGTCATAATCGGCCCATTGTTAGCTCCTCTCCCATTCCCATTGAGCCCTATGGGGGATCAAATGGGAATGGGGAAGGTCCGGGCCCGGGTTCCCTGAGGGAGGATTTACCGGGCCCTCCGAACTTGGAATGGGCCGGTAATTCCCCATTCAGGGAACCCGGTAAAGGAGCCCGGTTTGGCAGCAGCCGTGGAGCTAATAGCTCCATGGCTACCGCCAAACTCGTAATGAGGCTCAGAGACTATCAAAGACTCCCGCTGGAGAAAGGTGGAAGCCTCAGCTAGACCAATTGAGTGTCAGGTCTCCTGCTTCCAGGTTTATGAAATATTTGGTTGGTGTGTATGTGGAGGGTTCTGATATCCTCCAATTGATATAAGCATTTGAGATGTCTTGTGGTATCCATAATGTAGAGATTGGGCTAAGTGTTCATTAAGTAAAGTACCTCAGACTCATCATGACTGTTTTCTGTAACTGAGTGTGGAAGGAGCCAGTATGAGTGTATGAAAGCTGCTTTGGTTGCCAGGTTTGGCAAGACACCTGAGTGCTGCACATATTAATTTGATGGCATGGGTTGATGGTTACAACATAAAGTCTTTTGCTTGATTTGTCTCACCTCCTGTTTTTTTAAAATGTATCTGATGCTTGTTCACCAGAGCTGCGCCAGTACATTGCTGACCAGAATATCTTGGACTCCTTTAAATTGGCCAAGTTGGCTGACAAATGCGTCTCCCACAGTGTGGCCCCCAGGGATCCCAGTGGGAAGGAAAAGGACAAAGAAAAAGGGACCCCTGGAAGACTGAGGAGTCCAGGAAGAAGCCACATTTGAATAACCCTAAACATTGTCCTCTATGGTTAAAGATCTAGTCTGATAAATCCCATGGGGTGGGAGTAGTGGTTCACATGCTGCAAAGCAGGTTCCCAGTGGATCCAATTAAGTTCCCCACAGTCCTGCTACGAATTGGGACTGTGGGGCTCCAGACCACAAGAACGGTAAGGCACTTGGTGTACAAGCTGTCAGCCTGATCTACCCATATCCTATGCCTGAGGTGGAGGCCACTGTCCATCCGTCCTCTCCAGGAATCCCCTTTGGTGCTTATGCATTGATTTCCCTAGTGTCCCTAGGGACCTGGGACCAGTACTCAGAAGTGCTGGCTACTATCCCACAAACATCTCGCAGATTTCTGAGAAGTGTCCTCACCCTGGGCCAACCTTCCACTGATTTGAGAGACAGTAGGACTAGCATGAAATTGATGGACAGTGTTAGGGAGAATTCTCAATAATGTGCTCATTTCACTTACCTTTTGAGACCCCCAGCAACTTTGCTGGATTTCTGTGATTTGACTTTTTTACCTGGGAAGAGTGTGAGCCTTTTTTCCCCACTCTTCCATGTATTTTGGTGTGTGTTTTACTTTTGAGTTCTTTGGTTATGGAGTTTTAAAACAACTCCAGAGGAATCATCTTTGTCTGTGTGTCACAGAGCACCTTCATTGCAGTGACACATGGATATCTTTCAGACTTCCCAAGGTTTAAATACCTGCTCTGGGACAAACTATGTCTCCCAGAGCATGTAAAGTCAAATTGACTTTACTAGTCGCTTTAAATTTACAGACCCAGCACACACTATCTTTCTATTGAGTGCTGGAGGGATTGCCTAGCTTCCTCTAAGTCAAAACACTCATGTAACAGTCAAATGTTCCCCTTTCTTACTTTAAATGGCTGGTGGCAGTGGTTTAGATCAAACTACCATGATTTTTCCGACCGCGAACAGAGGTAGCTAAAAATCAGTTCAGCCATGTTTTTCAATATGACGTCCAAGACCTATCTGTAAAAACAGACTCCAGTCGACTTTTTTGCCATTTCTTTTAGGAAAGGTCCTTCTTGTGTTTGTCTCTGCGCGCCAAACTAGGTTTGGTCCCTTTGTTCGTTGGCCTTTGGTGGGCTTCAGTGCTTAAGCCCTCCTCTGGAGCCTGAGTGTCTGGGATGGACAGGATGTGAGGGAGGTGCTCCCTGTGCTTAGTCTCCTATGAGACCTGAATGCACTCTGGCAAGGACGACCGGTGAAGCCCTGCTGCGGGTCCAAATTGCCTGAAACTCCATCGACAGAGAAGCCCTTTAAGGTTAACTTATTCCCTTGAGTTTGGCAACTCGCAAGCCACTTGGACGCCGTCCCCAATTTTCTTCAGAGTGCTGTTGAAAACCGAATAGCCAGGGGGAAGGAAACCAGCTCGTGGACTTTAAGGCACTCACACCTTAAACCGACATTTTGCCAAGATTGTGGCTTCATCCCTGGGCAGTGCAGGAACCTCACGACATCCTTCTATTTGTCCCTACGACTGAAGCTCAGGAACAGCGAAATCTGCTTGAACTTCAAGGAACAACTGCCTCAGCTTCTTCACTTTAAAGGTACTGTGCACACGCGGTCCGGAAATCTTTTCAGCCACGGTGAAAGTTTGTGAAACTTTCCCAACTTCGAAGGCTTGTCCTTCCCTAAATATTCTTCTAACTTTTCGCCTGACCAAATTCTTCTAAGATCTGTGGTGAAGACTTAACCGTTAACTACCAGAACTGTGCTATCCTATACAAAGGGCCTCATTACACGGTAGGCGGTAAGGGTTTACCGGTACCGGTATTTTACCGGTACCAGTAAACCCTTACCGCCTTACTACGAGGTCCCTTTGCGGGTTGGAGAATTTAACGCCTGCATTTTGCAGGCGTTAAAAACCAACCCGCAAAGGGACCAGGGAGCTAATTACGGTACCGCAATTTGCGGTGCCGTAATTAGCACCTTCCCCATTCCCATTATGCCCTATGTGGTAAAAATGGGAATGGGGAAGGGCAATGGGGGAAGGGGGAATTACCGCCCCACCAACCTTGGAATAGGGCGGTAATTCCCCTTTCCACCAAGGCGGTGCCGGTATTTTCCCGGCATGGACCAAGGTGCTAATAGCACCTTGGTCCACCGCCGTCCGTGTAATGAGGCCCAAAGACTCTGAACCATCGACTTTGGCCCAGGCCTATGAAATGAATTGCTGGTTGTAGTTTACTGAAACCCTTTGCCCTGCCTATGAAAGTATTTGTGCTATTGATTCTTATAACCTTGTCTTTTTACCCCTTTTTAAGTATCTGAAGTGCCATGTTGCTCCCACTTCAGAGGAGCTGAACTTGTTCAGTAACTTATTGGTTGTGTATTTGTGGTTTATTAGTATATGAAATTGAGCTGCTCTTGCTAGTGTAATGTTTTCAAACTGACTGTGTGAATAAATGTATATTCTTTTACCAAGAAACCTTGAGTAAGTGTTTGAATCACTGTATTTGTTGGCCCTTTGGGTAACTTGTTCTACTGCTCACTGAACTCTTGAGATAAGTATTGCTGCTCAGCCACTGCTACCACATAACTGTGTAGTACAGGCTTGTACCAAAGGTGACATTGTACTGTCACTTGTAGTCTTAATTACATGTAGGGTTCCCCAAGGGTACTGCATGTGATTCTGCCTAACAGACAGGGGCAGGCAAGAGGGCTATGTAGGTGCTCCTCTGAGAACAACCAGGTTAGCTGGTGGGCCCCAAACCTTCTCCTGTAGCCCTAGCCACCATTCCGATTGCTGACAAGACAGCAAAGCTTCCTGTTCTTGGCCAGGAAAATGTGCCTGCCAACATCTTGTTGGAGAATTACTTGATTGAAATGGGGTTCATTTCTGATGGATTACCCTGACTGCTGCTGCAATCACAAGATCACAGGTCACAACGGAGTCTGACTGGTAGTCATTTACCCAAACCAAAGGGGAAGCCCAAGGCAAAAAAAAAGAGGATGAAGACCACCTCTGTGAAGGGGGCTCCTTCTCTAACTGCTGCTTCAGCAGCACCAGTGTGGTCCAAGCTCCTGAGGGACAAGGCCCAGTGGTGACCCTAGACTTAAAGCCTGAGAGAAATGAGCCAGAGGAACCACCTCAGGGAGAGGTACTGAGCCCAGAGGATGATCTAGACCTCCAATGCTTATTGGTTGAATATGGGCCCTCCAGGGCGTATTTCTGTAAGGATAAAAGAGAGTGGGCCTCATTACGACCTTGGCGGAGGACCATGGCGCTATTAGCACCATGGTCCATGCCGCTAAGTTCCCAACTCCGCCATGGTGGATGGCGGACTTACCGCCCCATTCCGACCTTGGCGGGGCGGTCAGTCCCCAATCCCCATTTACCCTTCCCCATTCCCATTTTTGCCCCATAGGGCATAATGGGAGTGGGGAAGGCGTTAATTACGCCACCGTAAATTACGGTGGCGTAATTAACTCCATGGTCCCTTAGCGCCATGGATTTTAACACCTGCTAAAAGCAGGTGTTAAATCCGCCATGGCGCTAAGGGATCTCGTACTCAGGCGGTAAGGGTCGGCGCTGTTTACGCTGGCGTAAACCCCTTACCGCCTGGGTCGTAATGAGGCCCAGTGCCTTCAGTAAGGCCATGAAAACTACCTGGTTCACCTGATCAATCTGAAAATGACCTTGTTCGCCTGATCCACCCTACTTGCTGACGGACTACTTTCCCCTTCCTCAGGGATACTGCCAATGTTTCACTACTGCTACTAGTCTTCTGTACTAATGACCTCAATGCATATTATGTATAATATCCATGCTGTCTAATGTTTGAACTCTTACCTACTGTAACTAAGTTTCCTACAAGTAACAGTGCCACAATGCCCCTGGGCTGTCTGTGTGCTTTACAAATGTAAACAAGAAATAAATAAAAAAAATAAGTGCCACTCTCTTGGGGGTCTGAGGACACAGGCCCAGGCCCAGGCACAAGGTGAAGTGCCTAGGTATTTTAAGATTTGTTGGGAGACTAAGCTCCTTTACAGTGAGCCCACTCAGCCTAAACCTGCTGCGGTCAAGAGATTGGTTGTACCCAAAGTATACAGGCCCTTCCTTTTGCAGTTGACACATAAGGTAGCCTTAGCTGTTCATCTTGGCACTACGAAGACCAAGCAAAGGCTCTCAGCCCACTATTTTGGCCCAGGATGAGAGTAGAAGTGGAATCCCACTGCAAGACCTGCCTTTCATATCAGTTGTCTGGCAAGACTGGGACAGTGTCATTGCCCCACTGCAGCCATTGCCAGTGGTTGGCACACCATTTGAGAGGATGGGTATCTACATTGTTGGTCCTCTAGACCCTCCAACATCTGGTGAACACAGTTCATCCTGGTACTGGTAGATCATGCTACCAGGTATCCTAAGGCCATACCTCTTTGGACCATAACAGCCAAAGTGGTTGCCAGGGCTCTCCTGGGCATTTTCACCAAAGTTGCTTTTCCTAAATAGGTGATTTCTGAAAGATGAACCAACTTCATGTCTAGTTAAATGCAATCTATGTTCTCCACTTCCTACCATCCTCAGACCAATGGTCTGGTGGAGAGGTTTAACAAGACCCTCAAGGGCATGTTGCGTGGTTTGGAAGATCTTCTAAGGAGAAAATGCGATCTTCTCCTAGCATGCCGGCTGTTGGCCTGTAGAGAGGTACCTCAAGAGGGTGTTGGTTTCAGCCCCTTTGAGCTCCTCTTTGAACATACAGTGAGGGGGCCCTTGCTTTAGTAAGAGAAGGATTGGAAGCCATAGCTCCAGGTCGTGCCAAGCAAGTGAGGGTTATGTGTTAGGCCTCAGAAGGAGGGTGGCACAGAGGATGGGTCATGCATCAGCTAATCCTAAGACAAGTCAGGAATTGAACAAATACTGGCAAGGGCTCACAAGTGGACTGCACTCCGGTGCAGGAGATCCTTGTGATGGAGCCGACCAAGCCTCAAGCTTTGGTACATACGTGGACTGGATATTTTAGGATAGTCTCCCAGATTGGGGAAGTCTACTATCTGGTGGACATGTGTATTCCTGTGGTAGCCCCTCAAGTCTTCCATTTCAACATCCTCGAGCCATTCCACAGAAGAGAAAGGCTCATGCCCTTGCTAGCTTTAGAGCAAGAAGAGGATGAGAGTGAGCCCCTTCCTGATTTTCTACAAAGCAACCTTCAGGATGGCTCAGTGGAGGGAGTGAATCTCTCTCCAGATATACACTAGAGCAGCAGAGGACCTGCAGGGATTTGCTCCAGCAGTTTGCTCCTCTATTCTCACTGTCACCAGGCCTCACTTCATGTTGTAGGCATGATATTGACACTGGTGATTGACACTGATGACAGTGTACCTCTCAAAAGCAGATGCGGCAAACAGGATGTCAGACACAGTTAAGAACCACATCCAGGTAGGGGTCTCCAAGATATTGGACTTGGGTGTCAATAAATCCTCAATCAGCCCATTTTCCAGCCCAGTGGTCCTTGTCCCCAAGGCAAAGTCCCAGGCAGGTACCAAGGATTAGAGGTTCTGTGTGGATTACAGATGTACCAATGCAGTCACCAAGAGCGAATCACACCTATTGCCCATGGCTGATGAGCTTGTCAACATGCTAGGTGCTGCCAAGTTTGGGAGCATCATTGACCTCAAATGAGGCTATTGGAAAATAGCTCTGACTGACCAGTCCAAGGAGAAAACGTCTTTCTCAACACCTCGTGGGCTTTACCAGTTTAGGATTATGCCTTTTGGGCTGAAGAATGCCCCTGCCACTTTCCTAACACAGGAATTGAATATGTCTTGTCTCAGTTAGATGACAATGGGAGAGAGCACACTATAATTTTTCTCAGTAGGCAACTCAAGAGTATAGAACTGTTGAGAAGGAGTGCTTTAGCATATTTTGGGCAATTAGGCATTTTAGACCATACCTTACTGCGTCTGCCTTCAAGGACCAAACTGATCATAATCCCTTAAAGTGGCTTATACAGATGAAGGGTGAAAACCCCAAACTGCTCTGGTGGTCCATTAGCCTGTACAGGCTAGATTTCAACATTGGACATAGGCCAGGGAAGTGTCATGACAATTCAGATGGCCTTTCCAGAAGGTATGTTGACCATCTGAATGAGGGTAACAATCTTGTGGGAGATCAGTTACCCTAATCTCAGTCTGGGGGGAGGGAATGTGATGCTGGAAATGCCTTTTGGAGGGACAGGGACTCCTAGTCTCTGTCTGTGGTTTCTGTATGTTTTGTGCCTCCGAAGTCCATCATGGACCTCTGGCAGTGCATCTCTTCATTTTCCCTTTTGGTAAACAACACCCATGGGATAGCCCTTCAGCCCTTTGCTTTTGAGGTTGGTGAGCAGGTGTACGTGGATCTAGGTCACCTCGCCTAAGCCCTGCCCACCTATCAATCACTTTAAACTGCTGGTGCCTTCCTGGTTTATCACTCTTTTTCCTTACTTAAGCAGCCCTCCACCCTCTTTTCCTTTGCAGTTGGTAAACAGGTGTAAGTGTATCTAGGTCATCTGGCCTAAGCCCCGCCTACTTGTCAATCACTTTAGACTGTTGGAGCCTTCCTGGTTTGCCTCCCTTTGTCCCTAGTTAAGCATCCCTCCAGCCCTTTTGTCGTTGCAGTTGGTGAGCGGGTGCAAGTGGTTCTAGGTCACCTGGCCTAAGCCCCGCCTACCAGTCAATCACTTTAAACTGTTGGTGCCTTCCTGGTTTGCTGCTGTAGGTCACCTGCCCTAAGCTCGCCTGCCTTCTTACCCTGCCTCTTCCTTTCTGCCCTTAACTCTAAGATCAAGGGTGTCTCTTGCCCGGGCGTCCGAATCAAAGGGTAGACAAAGAAAAGGGCAATTCCTGCTTGGGCCTGTTCGGACCAGGAGGACCCAGGGCCCAAACCCCTGCTCAGACAACAGGTAAACATGCGCTGACATGTTTTTTATCCCTCTATCCCGACAGGCCATCCCCACCATCATCAGGCAATGCCAACGTCAACTTCTATGGTGCTGGGGTGAGGACAGGTGTTCCATAGCACAGTAAGTTGTGCACTTGTAAAAATTGTATTCCCTCGCTGCAGTGCGTTGTCCCTGCTCCCCTCTCCCTTTGTCCCAGTTGCTTCCTTGTTTGCTGGCCCTCCCTCCCACTGTGCTCCCATTGGTTTGGAGGCCCTTTTAATCAGCCACTCAAGGCACACCCTGCCGTGGCAGCCCCCTCAGCCAAGGACAGAGGCTAAGGAAAGCTGCAGTGGTGTGTGCCGGTGTCTGCCTGGTAGCACATAGCCTGCAGCCATCGACCTGCTGCAACTGATCAGGTCAGTCAAATCTGGGTGTGTTGTATTGTGCTGTGCTCAAACACATAGCCTTTTTTCCCCCTTCTGGGAAAGTCGAATATGGGTGTTTTCACATTTCGGTAACTGTGGCATTGTTGTTGCTGGTTCGCTATAGGCTCCCACCTAAAGCCCCCATCCCTCGCAAGGGGAGCCATTCATTGTTGTGAGTTACTTGTTAATTCATGTGTATTCCTTTGTTGTAACCCCAAACCCCACTTCCTTCTCCTCCCCCTGCACATTCTGAGTTGTGCGCCACAGGGCTGTGTGTCTCTCTCTCTCTCTTCTCTCTCCCCCTTCTCCACCTACCTCTTTCACACTGCCTATGGTGCTCTCTGTCTCTCCCATCTCCTCTAAATGCTACTCTCTCTCTTACCCTATCCTCTCACTAAGTCTGAAAGGATGAAGTTCAAGAGGGACATCCTGGTCTCCAACCCAGGCCTCCCTATCGCTGATACCTGCACCAGTGCTTCCTCCAGACAGACTCTCACTGACATCCTCTTTGTCGTCCCCTCTCCAGACCTATGGACCCTTCATATGGTCTCTGTTCTCTCCCCGTTCTCCTCCTCTCCCATTAATGTTGGCACTAGGTGGGAGGTCCTCTTGGCCCCCTGTCACTCCTCCTGAACCATCATTAATGTCTATCTGAATGGCACTGTCTTGGCTAAGGGCCTTCAGCCCAATCTCCTCCTTAGCGATAGGCGTTTCCCGCATCTTATCAACTTCCTCAGTTCTGCTGCTACTCCTTCTGCCACCTCTTTGGCACTCCCATCTTCCTCCTCTGACCACCCTTGGGCCCCATTACCAGCTCAGTATGGTATACCTCAAGCCTGTACCCACCTTGCAACCTGCTTCATGTCGCTAGTTTCAACTCGCGTTCTGCCATGCAACAATCCTCTGACATCTGTCACCACCGTGAAGAACTCGACCTAGATGTCCTTGTTTTCACCAAGACTTGGTTTACGGCCAGTTATGTCATAGGTTTTGACACTCTCATCCCTGTGGGCTACAAGATCCTCACCGAACACAGTACCAACCATCCTGGAGGTCGAGTCAACTTAATCTTTCCGGGGTGGGTCCTGGCCTCTGTCATCCCTAGGCAGGCCTACTCCTCCTTTGAATGTATAGTCTGCAGGCTCTCCATCTCTCGAGCCTCTCTCTAACTGTGGCCACCATCTACAGGCCACCTGACCAGGTCACCCTCTTCATCTCTGAATGGGCCAACCTCTACTCTTCTCTCCTTGCCTCTACTTCTCAACTTCTCCTCCTCAGAGATCTCAACATCTGATCCCTCCTCTCGGCTTTTACGCAACCTCTGTGACACTCTCTTTCCATTCTGCCCTCTGGCCCGTCACACACTGCCAGACATACTTTGGAGGTTCTCATCACCTCGGACAACCCCCTCTCTAACCCTCTCACTCACTCCTCTCTCTTGGACAGACCACTTTCTACTCTCCTCTTCTCTGAAGCTCTCTATCCCTCAGGTAAAGTCCCCCACTCAGCACTGCCACCTACCGTATTGGTCATTCAGCTCATGAAGTGTGCAGTGTATGCCTTTGCCTCTACTTTCTTTGCTCGTCCTACTCCTGCAGCTGACTTACACCCCCACACAGCCCTTTCTAATCTGCATCTTTCTATTTCCAACACCCTGGACATCCTTGCCCCGTCATGAGAATCCGGCTGAAGCCTACCTCCAAGTGCAATTCTTGGTATGATTCTGGCCTTGCCATCCTGAAACACAAGTGCAGGTTGGCTGAGAGGAAGTTGGGGGCTTTGGGCGCATCCTCTGACAAAGTGGCCTGCTGCCTGCTCTAAATGCAATACAGACTATCTGTCCTGTCCAGGAAGAGAGCGCACATTCAAGCCCGTGTCTCTGCAGCCTCTAACAGCAGGGCAGAACTCTTTAAAATATGCAATGAACTGGCCAATCCTGTTGCAGTCTCTACCTCTCCTGTTCCTGGCCAGGCCTTTTGGGCTCTGGCCTCTCACTTATCTACTTAAACTCAGGGCATCCTGTCCTCTATCTCCTCTTCCTCTCTCATCCCCCCTTTGACTATCTCTCCCTCTCCTCTACCTTTCTCCTCTTTCTCTCTGACAACACCTGATGAGGTTTCTAGACAAGTCCAACCTATGAAAGTGTTGTCCAAACAGGTGCTCCCCTGCTCCTCCAGAACCATCAAGGACCATATTGACACCCGCACTCCAGCCTTGGCTGATTTCTCTAATCACTCTTATGCCACTTGAACTTTCACCTCTCCCTTAAACACTCCCTTGTGCTCCCTGTCCTCAAGAAGCTGTCTGCCCGACAAACTATTGGCCAATGTCCATCACCCCTTACCTGAGCAAACTCTTGGAAAGGCTGGCCATCGCCCAGCTTACACTCCATACTGAATATGTTGGTTGTCTCTATGACCATCAGTCTGGCTTCAGAGATGGATCTCCTGAACACCTGTGAAGATCTACTCTCTAACCGTGATTCCAGCATTCCTTCTGTCCTCCTCCTCCTTGATCTTTTATTCTGCTTTTGACACTGTGAACCATGCCATCCTGATCAATCGACTCTGTGAGAACCTGGGCATCACAGATCAGGCCCTGGCATGGCAGACCTCCTCCCTCTTGGACCACCCCTCCCAGGTCCAACTTGGTGCCTTTCTCTCCACCACCTCTCTCTCTACCTGTGGCGTTCCCCAGGGCTCTATCCTCTCACCATGGTATTTCAACCTCTACATGGCCCCTTTGGTCC
Organism: Ambystoma mexicanum; assembly: GCF_040938575.1. Lineage (NCBI taxonomy): Eukaryota > Metazoa > Chordata > Amphibia > Caudata > Ambystomatidae > Ambystoma > Ambystoma mexicanum. The sequence goes on from NC_090924.1 coordinate 1,049,418,545, forward strand.
ACCTCATCTCTACTGTCTCCTCTAACTTTCAGTGTTATGCAGATGACACTCAGCTTTCCTTCACGCTCCCCTCAGCCTCCTCTCCTCTCCTCTCCTCTCCTGTCCTCTCCTCTCCTCTCCTCTCCTCTCGTCTCCTCTCCTCTCCTCCCCTCTCTCGCTCATTCCTGAATGTCTATCCGTGATGCAGGATTGGTGTGCCTCCAACGATCTCTACCTTAATGCCAGTAAGATGTAGATCCTTCTCATTGAGACCCCTGCCTCTGCTTTTCCTCTCTCACTCTGGCCACAAGCCTTGGGCCCTCTTCCTTTGCCTTCCTGCAATGCAAAGAATCATGGTGTCATCGTCGACTCCACTCTCCCTTTCCCACTCTCCCTCTCTCTCCTTACATCTCGGACGTTGCCAAGAAGTTCCACTGCCAGCTGCACCTCCTCGAAGGGACTCTTCCCATTCTCACTTTTTCCCAGAAGCTCACTGTCTCCAGAGCTCTGGTTCTCTCTAGGCTGAACTACTGTAACAGCCTCTTAGTCTATCTGCCTTCCTCTATTCTCCGGCCATCTGCAACTAATCCAGAACAGGACTGCAAGACTTCTCCTTGGCCTCTATCCAGTCCTGAAATCTCTCCACTGGCTCCCGGTGGCTGTAAGGATCATGTTCAAGACCCTTCACATTGTCCAAAAGTCTTTCTAGGGCTGGGGCCTGCTCTACATCCAACCTTCTTCCAAAATACCTTCCTTCTTGAGGTGTTCGCCCTTCGCTCAGCTACAGCCAACTTTCTAAGTGTTAGACGGTCCTCCAGTCAGAGAGTGGGGGTAGATCTCTCTTCTCTGCAGGTGCCTCCCTCTGGAATGGCCTCCCTGCCTACCTCACACTTGAGATGGACCACCTGAAGCAGCTCAAAACTTTCCTCTTCCTCTCTACCTTCTCTCTCTCCCTCCCCTGCTGTCCTACCTGTCTGCTGTACCGTCTGGTTGCTTGGCTACCCTCATACTCTCACTGGGTACCAGCTCTTTCTTGATCAGTCACCCTTGCACTGCCTCCAGGCCTACTATGCACTTAGGGGCTGTAACTGTAACCCTACATTCTCTTGTTCTCCATGGACTACCCAGAGCCGCGCTGCCCCGACTACACTTACTCAGACCATTGCTGCCCTGTTTGCCCTCTCTCCCTTGCACTTCCCGCCTCCCTTTCCCCTTGCACTTCTCTTTCTCGCACTTGCACAATCTAAATGACACAAGGCCTAATAAGATTGTTTGTCTTTTCCGCCCTTTGTTTTCCCACCCGTGTCGTGTCGCGCCTAGGAACACTTCTGTACAGGCACGTTATAAATGACTTATCATATCGTACCCTTATGGCACCCATGGGTGGGGGTACACCCTTGGGCACCAGTGCATTGCCCACAGAGCAGGGTATGGGCTGGTGGCAGCTACATGCTGACTTGACAGTGGCTCTGAGTGTTCTCTATTTTTGGGACACCCAGGTCCTGCCATAGGAATCCATGAATCCTGGACAAAGGCAAGATTGCTGCTGTAGCCGCTGGGTTTCTATTGCCTTTACACCTTGTTTCCCAAAGTCCTGGGAAGTCCTGACACTGTACCTTTCTCCCTGCCTGGCTGTTGGGTGGAAATACCATATATGGCTCTTGGGCTGCTTCCTGTAAGACTGATTGGAGCCTTCCCAGGGACTGTGTTTTGTGGGTACACCTTTGGGGTGGGATCTGTATGTATGGAGTCTGAAGTCAACTCACATTCTGTGTTGTGGGTTTCTAGTTTTGGTTGTGTGACACAATGCAAGGGCCAGCCCTGACTGAAACTTGAGTGAAAGGAGTGTAGTGTTCTGAAAGTCTGGGTGCTTACTCCAATCCACATTCTGTTTTATGGGTGTCTGATTTGGGTGAATGACCTGAATACCTTTGAACCTGATTGGCTGCCTGCCGGCATGAATGTAGTCGTGTATGATTGGCTGAATGAGCCTGGCTCAGCCTGAGTGAATGGGGAACAAATGTGTATAAATGAGGACCCTTCACTCACACATTTTTTCTCCCAGGTGCTTGGGGACTCGTTGTGCTTAGGAACCAGCAAGCATCACCACCTGAGAGCTTAAGCTGTGGTTGCTCATCCACAGCTACCATGTAGAGAATCGTGGCTGGGATGCTCTGTGCCTCTGACCCAACCATATAGAGGGCAGACATACAGATACACCCCTCCAGTTTTTGGATTAATATCTTTTACATACCATATATGCATTAATAAATTAACAGAAATACACATTGGTATACACTTTTGCAATTTGCTTACCAACATATACCATACAGCATGCTAAAAGTACATACATCTGTGATTATTCAAGTATTTGAATGACATTTAACGCACCTATGTCCTGCTCATTCCTTTAGGGCACACAATGCAAAATGGAAAATGTTCCAAACAATAAGTTCTGGATGCAAACATAGCCTGAAGTGGCACATGTTTAAATCAAGAGGAAAGATAAAAAAGTGGTATTTCTTAACAAAATGTCTGCAATTGTGTCAAGCCCAAGTTTTTGATGAATTCTGTCCATTTTAAGAAATGTTGGACTACTATAACTGATAGAAACTGGTCAAGTCTATGACAGACCAACAAAATTGAAGAGGCACACATTGTTATATGCAATACATATCATTTGTGTCACCATTTAATAAAAAAAGGAAAATATGTGTGATTCACCACAATATGGTCCATGCTGATGTCACTTCTTAGACATAAAGGAAATACTAGACATGCTGTTTTTATAGCAAATATTCACACTTCATGATTTCTTACTTCTTTTATGGCCACTTTGTGTACATTCAATACTTATTAATATTTAATTTAATACATTCTTTCGATTATTAAATTATTGCATACTGGTATTACTTAACATACTAAAATAAAGTGATCCATTGGTGGATTATGTTACCGTCTGGGACATTTCTAATCAATGGACTTAATAAACCACTCTTTCGTTGTCGTAATGGCCCAAACATTGTCAAAAAAATATTTTGCACTGTTGAGCTATGTACTGTTTTACACATTGATAACATTTCTGAACATTTGTGTATTACAAATACTTTCACTAGAAAATTGTGTCAACAACCAATGTATAATCACATTTTGTGTTTTGTTTTAATGCCATCATTACTTCTTTCATTTGAAATGCAATCCGAAATGCCAAGATTTAGATCATCAATGCATATCCAAAAATCTGGACCGATTGGATTTGAAACTTGTGTGAACGACCAAATGAGTTACATACAATCTGACATATTTAGAACATCAGGCTCTCAAGGATTTGAAATCGGAACCTTCATGGTGACAAAAAATCAAACAAGGGCGAAATTATCATAGTAATGAATCAGGAAGATTGCATAAATGAAGGTGTAAGACACTTGTCAGTTAACTCATGCTGAACTAAATTGGACACCAATACATCTTTAAAGGTACATAACAAGATATTAGATGTCTTAGATAGATGCCATGTGGATGTGTTAATCAATAATGATGACATTTCACATTTGAATGTGGAGAACCCTGTTACACCGATTCTTCTTAAAATTCACAAAATTGTTTAACTTTCCTTCCCTGGTGACCAATTTTAAATCTATTTGAATCCATCACTGAAAAAGTCTGCATTTTTAAAATCCTTTCTGTTTCTACATGTACATAAGATAGATATATACATATGAAGTCTAGAGAAGGAGAGGCACATATGTTTTCATGCAGCTGACTCCCCTACCCTTTCTCACACCCCTTTAGCACCAAAACCCACGAAATACAAAAAACGAGTCTGGTCCTCTTCCCCGACTCTCCATTCCTCACCACTTCCACCTCAACCCGTCCTCCCAATCTCTCCCTCCTATAACCCATCACACTCCCCCCTGCCATCGCCCTGCTTCCACCCCCTCTCTCATGACTTCTCACCCTGCACAACAGAACGCCGACTCCTCCCAGACTCACTCCAATTTCAAGCCCCCTAAACCCCCTAAACCCCCAAAACACCCACTGACCATCCCTACACCCTTTACTCTACCCACACCACTCACATATCCTCCTCTGCCCACCCACTCTTCCCAGCCTCCACTGACGTAACCCCATCTCTCAAAATCCACTGGCACCCTGCCCTCCCTAAGCCACCTCATCCTGTCTCAATGACCCAGAAAGTTCCAGCCTCACCCTCCTCCCCTTCAATCTCCCATGCTCCTCATGCTCCAACTCTGATGACCTCCAAGACCACATCCCCTCACAAAGTCAAATGCATCATTTTTAAGGCCCGCTCAGTAGCAAGAAACAGACACTGCATCTTCGACCTCCTGTCCTCTGACTAGCCCAACCTTCTCTTTTTCACCAAACCCTGGCTCTCCGATGACTTTGCCGCTGTTGCACATGAAGCCTTCCCCCCAGGCTAATCGGCTAATGTGTCAAAATGCTGTCACTAGCATCTCGAACATCTCAGGCGCATCTTCCCCTACTGCTCATCCCCCACTATAGACCCTCCAGAGGAGGCCGAGTGGCAGTCCTCTTCAATTCTCATTTCTCCGGCTCACTCATCGATTCTCAGACACACATTCCCTCATGTGAATCCCTTCTAGTTAAACTCTTGCTACCTCTGAATTTTTTCCACAGCTTCCTACTCATCTACAGGCCCCAGTTATGACAGATATTTCACCAACAACCTTTGTAATTCTGTAGCCACCATTCAAGTAAATCCCCACTCTCTCACACTCCTTGGATATTTCAATATCTGGTTGGACATTCCCACCAACCCCATGAACCATCTACTGGTCGACAGTCTTGATGCGCGCAACCTCTCCTTCATATGACTGGTCCAACCCACTCTAGGGGGCACCCCCTTCATGCAATTTTCAGCTCCCATGACCTGATTTATATATCCTGCCCCAAACCACTCATGTCATCCCCTTCACCATCCTCACCCCTGCTCCCCCTGCTACATCCGCCCTGGCCTCCCCCAAGACCTAAAATGCTGGGACAAAGTGAAGATCCTCCCTGACCTTGCCAAAGCCCTACTTCTTAGATCCCCTACAACCACCCCCCAGGGAGAGCCTTAACCATTGACTCTTTCGACTCTTGGCTCAATGACTCACTAATATCTCTCACCCTCTCGCACCCCGTCTCTTCACGCAATGGACCATTCCCCAAATGGTTCATGTCCCACATGAGGAACGCCAAAAAACAAAAGAACTCTCTGGAAGACAAATGGCAAGCATCTAAAACCGATCTCAGCAGATCCATGATCTCCTTGCACCATCGTAACTACAAAGCTGAAATCTGAAAGGCCAAAAAATCCTACTAAAACAAACAAATTCTCAACTGCAGCAACTGCACCAAAGAATTCCACAGAATCATATCAGAATTCCTCAAACTCACTTGCATCTTTACCTTGTCCACCCCATCTCAATCACTCTGCAACTCCCTCTCCCTACACTTCCACACCACTGCTCTTGACAGGACAACCTCCCTTAACAACAAACTGTCCCTCCTCTTCCCCCTCCCACAACCATCCAACCCAGCACCTCCCCTCACCACATCGCCCCGGCCCCCAATTCCCCACCTTCGACTCTTTCAAACTCATCTCCAGAGATGAGTTTCGTGACCTACAATCGGCCAGCAAACTGTCTGGGTCCCCCTTGACTCTTGCCCCGCACCTGTCCTAAAAGAAATATTCTCGTCTTCCTGCGCAGGAGAACATGCAAGACCCATACTAAATGACACCCTCACCTCTGGCATCTTCCCCAACTCCTTCAAAATTACGCATTTCAAGCCTCTTCTTAAAAAGCCATCCCTCAACCCCCTTGACCCCAAAAACTACAGACCCATCTCGAACACCAGATTCCTTATAAAACTCATCGATCGAACAGCATACTCCAAACTCAATGCCTTTGTAGTATCCAACAACCTCCTTGACCCCGCACAATCAGGCTTCAGACCACGACATGGAGCTAAAACCACTCTGACCCCGATCTGGAATAATCTTAAGGTCACTGCACTAATTCTCTTTGACCTCTCTGCAGCCTTTGATAGGATTAATCACTCAATCCTCCTTGACCACCTCCACTCCCTTGGAATCCATGGCACTGCTCTCAAATGGATTGCCTCCTTCCTCAGCAACAGGAAACACATAACCCTCCTCTCCCTATTTGTCTCAGCTAATCGCTTGGTTAACACTGCAGTACTGCAAGGCGCTTGCCTATTGTAGGTGCCCTGCCCCGGCTTACTACGTGTGAGAGAAAATAAAATACAGACACAACCCCTTGTTGGGGAAGGAGGCACTGAGACCCGGCTGCAAGAGTTCAAAGGATGGTTTATTTCTCCAGCTAGGCAATAACCCAAAAAAAACCTCCAGCTCCTCATTACATCACACTTACATTCATATTAATTAAAGTAACTCTAACAAAAAATGCTAAATGGACCCGATTGGCCAGGCGGTGTGGTGCTGTAGGTGTGGGTGGCATTTCTTCCTCCTGGTTGGCTGAGTGGCTGACGAGATGACGGACGTCAAACATCTTGTGCTCCACTCAGGTCAGGGTCCGGTCACTGTGGTCACTACCTAAGCTAATATGTTACACACTAAATAACAAATTATTTAAAACATTTTATGCTACTTGTCACATTTCTACATAAGTCACACACAATGATTATTTTCAGAACAATTGGGTCATTCGTGGCTTTATTTGGAGGCCTTGACCTTATTGTGCATGTAGAAGAATCAGGCTGTGTTTCACATCTTTTCCTAGGTTTCAAACTCATTAGTACAAGTAAAAACATATATAGTAGTAAAAATGCTTAAGGTTAGTAAGGAGTGTATTGGGTGGGTTTCGCAGCACAGGCGAGGGTCTTGCACTTGAAAGAAATACCTTACAGGGGGTGCAGGGTCAGGATGGCAATAAACTGTTCTAATGGGGGTGGGTGGCTTGCACGTTTATGAGGACGAATCGAGCAGAAAGTGTGTAGCTCACCCTGGTTCACATGCCGGTTCTCAGGCAAACCTTGATCTCAGAGGAAGAAAACTGTAGCATATTGATTGTTGCAACTTTCTCCAGCTTCAGTATGAGAATGGAAGCGCAGAGCTTTCCTTCGCAGGGGGAGTGCAAGGGTGGGGGCCAGCCAGCTGCCTACGCACTTTGTGTGTGTGTGTCTCTGTCCTTGGCTGCTGCGGTGGGAGGGAAGCTGAGCATTGCTGTACTATTGCAGTGAGGCCTGTTTATCCAAGATGGAGTCGAAAGGGGGCACAAAAGATGGATGCCCCGTGTCCTGCTCAGTAGTCCTATCTATGCAGTAGTCAACCGTGGTTAACTTTACATAAGGGCAAGGGGCAATCCCACTACGCGGTCCAAGCCTTGTACTGAGGAGCGTACGACGCGAGGGGACCTGAGGATCCCTCACTCCCCTACATTCCCCCCTTTCGCTACATCTAAAGTAACTAACTACTTTAACTCGTTCTTTCTGTTCTCCCTTCGGTAGCGCTCAGCTTCAGCCACAGCCTCATCCCAAGCAGGTGTACCCTTTATTGGCATCCATGCTTTGCACACACTTCTTAAGCTGTTACCTCTTCTTGCGTATTCTTCTGGGGTGACCATTAAGTATATTCCACCATCCCCATCTAAATCTATCCAAACCTCATTATACCACAGCAAGTTCTTTGGTTCTCTAATGGTAGTGTAATGTAGATTATCAACCACGTCCCCATACTGCCTATAGATGGTAGTCATTCTATACTGCGGTGTGGTGTATTCTCCGGTTTGTACTTGGGCATCTATCATGGTAGCCACCGTTGTCTGTCGGCCCACTGTTACCATCATCATTGCTGAATTAGGCATATTATTTTCACAGCATCTTAGTCCCAATTGGCACACACAGAATATTAGGAGAAGAAAGACAATAATGGGAATAAGTATCTTCGTTGCCATGTTCACCCATGATGGTATCCAGCTGAATAGATTGTCGAACCACGTGTTGTTATCTGCTCCACCTTCAGCTCTCATTCTTTCTCCTAAATTATGCACTGCTGTTATCACGTGTGACAGTGTCCCGTTATCAGCATCTGAAGTTGGTACGAACGTGCAACGCGCCCCCCCAATTTTTTTGCAAACACCACCGTCCAACGACGTGATAAGATCTAAGACATATCTGTTTTGCATCGTCATCAGGCGCAGTGCACGGAGCTCAATGTTGAATCCTTCTTCAGTGTCGTTGGCCAGCTGGATGAGCTCCCAGCGTGTTATCTGCAGCCATTTCGTGTTCGCCCTTGCTTTAACGCCTGGTGCTAGGAATGACGCAAAAAATGTTTCTGCAGATGAGAAAAGCTTGTACTGCTGTGGGATTTCAGCAACGAGTTCTGATGATTTGGACAAAATATAATTGGACCTTTTGCTGCGTGACAACTTGGTTTTCAAGGTTTCTTCTGACAATAGTTTGTATGCTGGGGGCTCCGTGATTGTCTCATCGGGCACTGTCGATGGTTCATCCGATTGCCCTGCTGCCGATGTGTCAGCCGATTGGCCTGCTGTCGATGTGTCAGCTGAAGGCCTCGCTGTAAACTGGATGTGGCTTTCTGGTATCACCATTAGTGCTGAGTGAAGTGTGGCTAGGGCACAAGTGCCCCTCCAGGATGCTGGAAGATGAAGGTAAGCTTGTTTGCCACGGATCCAGTATATGTCCATTAATGCGGCAGTGCCTTTTTTCATATCTGGCATTATTAAAGCCTTATTGCACTGCTGCACGGTTCCCATGTTCACCTTCCCTTCTCCATGGAAGCAAAGTTTTTGCGGTATTTCTTTTTGGTTCTTTATGGGTCTCTCCAGGGGTGTGACCCATGTTAGCTTGGTGATATGCTGTGACCAGATGGGGATGCACGTTTCTTTTGCCCACTCGTATGTTTCATCTGGCAGCCCTCGAAACCCTTCAGCTTTACATTTAATCGTTTCATCATGCCACTTGTCGTCTGCATACCTTGTTCCTTTTATAATGAAAAATGGCTCTTGGAGGCAGATTACTCCTTGTCGTCTGCTGGTGCAAGTTTGTTCGTTTTCCAATTTTTTCATAGTGACTGTGTGTGCTTGAAATGTCTTTTTTATTCTACACAGCATCAGATGAATCAAACATTGGGCCTCAGACAAGGGTACTTCCTGTGGGATTAACATTTTTGTGGTTCCAGTTGCATGAGGAATAAGTGAGCACACGTAACAACTTTCATTACTTGCTTGCCACCCCCCTTTTTCTTCTCCTTTTGTTTTTTAATTGGGTACCAACTTGTGAATATTGCAGCGGGAATATTCTAGACCATGCTTCATCTATGTTGTTTGTGGTGACGTGTGTATTCAGTAGTGGTTTCTGGTGCAGAGTGTGTGCGCATGCTTGTATTTCTGGAGTTAGTCAACCAATAGTAATCGTCATTTACATTCCATCCAAGCTCTATTTTCTCGACCATAGTATTACTCAACAAAGGAATAGCAGTTTTGTTTACATGCAATTGTTCATAGGAGGACGTTGTCTTTATACTATTTGATTCACTGTTATAAGTGTCCTTCAAAATAGTTGTTGCTCCAGTCCATATTAGTTTAGACCCTGGTTTTGTCATTTTAGCCCCGTTCTCCCCTTTGTTCATTTCATTTGCCACGTATAAAACAACGTTATACCAAATAAAATAAAACATCATTTTTGCATTATTGCATTATTGCAAATAGTATGGCAGCATATTTTATAACACATTCTAAATTATTGAATCTACTGGCCCTAGTGGCATCCCTATTTCTATCTAACATCTCAGCCTGCTCAGCCGTTTTGTCGCATTGGCTCATGTTGAACCTATGTGGGGCGAGACAAATTCGTTAAGTCATCATGAAAAGAAACATATTTGTAATTGTTCAATTTTTTTTTCATTTCTTTACTCAGTTAGGCATTTAACAATTCCTTTTCATTTTATCATAGAAATAATGAGGAAAAATAGAAAAGACAACACGATTTATATGAGAAGAAAAGAAAGAGAGAGAGACAAATTATGTAAAAACCTTTTGCTTTTTCCCTATACTTTCCATGTCTAAGTTGCAGTTTTCATCATGTTAAACTGTGCCAGCGATGGCATCTACACAGTCGATTTCATTTTGGGGAAGTGCAACACTGTACACCCTTCTCACATCTGAGAGGTGCACCCAGTATTTTAACCCCTTAACCTTAACTGCAGTTGGGGTGCTGTACACCACTGTGTATGGACCATGAAATCTTGGTGAATTCCACCTTCTTACAAAACTTCTGACATAAATATGCTCCCCTGGCATCAAAGGCCCCTCCGGGCTACCTGCTGCCGGCATGGAGGTGTCTGTTGCTACATCTTCAGTAAATGGCGGAGCAATTTGTTTTGCTATGCTGCGTACTGCACGTGTTAGCTGTGCTAGGTATTCCTTAAACTCTTCCCCCAGCACTGTGGCAGCCCTGTGTGCATCAGACGCCCTCCTAACAGGAGAGAGCGGCGTGTGCATTCTTCTCCCCGTCACAATTTCGTGCGGGCTTAAATGGTGATCCTTGCATGGTTGATTTCTGAGTTCGAAAAGTGCTAGGGGCAAACAATATACCCAATTCTTTTTCAACGTGCTGCATAATTTCGATAATTTGCTTTTGAGCAGCCCGTTGATCCTCTCTACAACTCCATTGGCCATTGGATGATAAATCGAACATAGTTTATGTTTCACCCCCAGAAGGGAGGTTACTTCCTTGAAGAGGTCATTCACAAAGTGCGTGCCGTTGTCTGAACGGATCACGTCACAGATTCCCCACCGCGAGAATACTTCTCGCACAAGGAACTTGGCAGCACATTTTGCATCAGGATGGGGACAGGGGCCCGCTTCCACCCACCGTGAAAAAGGGCATACCATCACAATCAAGTATCTTGCTCCATTACATCTTTCTCCCATATCGGCGTAGTCGATATGTAGTTTTCTAAATGGACCTGTAGGGCGTGGCAAAGTGCCACGCAGAGTTCATAATGTCATTCCTGAATTGTAAGTTTGGCATGTAGTACATTCAATCACAAATTTAGACAAGTATTTGTGCAGATTAGGAACAAACCAATCCTCTTGAATATCTGAGGCAATGTGTTGTTTTGCAACGTGAGCTGGGAAATGCAGTTGTTGGAATGCTACTTCTAATAATTCTACAGGCATCACTACCTTGCCTGTCGTTTCCTGTCTCCAAATGAGATCTGTGGCTGATTGCTTACACCCTCGTTTGCCCCGCAACTCCTGCTCTTCCGGTGGGGCCCTTCTCTGGAGTTCTATCAATTGTGCTATGGGTGTGTTACTGTATGCTTCTGCTGGTTGTTCCGCTGTGGTTGTTTTTACAATGTACTCTGATGTTGGTGTCTTATTGAAGTACGAGGCTTCTTTCGCTGCCGCGCCAGCTGCCGCGTTCCCCAATGAGACGGTGTCTGTGTTATGGGTATGGGCATGGCATTTAACCACTGCTACTACCGATGGTTATGCTAAAGGTTCTATTAGTTCATTTAGCAACGTGGCATGTTGTACGGGGGACCCGTCTGCTCTTCTGAACCCTCTCCTTCGCCAATGTGATAGCCCTGAGTTAACCGTGGTGGTGACGTAAGCTGAGTCTGAATATATTGTCACAGCTGTGTGTAACGCGCTGATTAGTGCAGTCAGTTCGGCTGCTTGTGCAGAGTAGTGTGAGGGGAGGCGCTTTTGAACAATCACTTCGTATGTGTCTTCTTCCATGCGCACTACCGCCATCCCCACATGTTTTTCTCCTGTCTCTGAGTTTATGGATGCTGACCCGTCTATGAAATAAATTTCTCCTTCTGTATGGGCATTTTCTCTTGCTTTGGGAATGTCCTCGCCCTCTCCCTCATATGTGCTACAATCGTGTTCCTGTAAATCCTCAGTTGTTCATCGCTCTGTAATGAATGTGGCTGGGTTCACTGTCTTGCATCTGACCACATGTACATTTGGACTTGATATTATTATTTCATAGGCAGAGGCTCTCTGTGTTGTGAGAGTAGATTTTGATCTTTCCAAGATAGCAAATAACGAGTGTTCCGCATATAGCGTCACTAAACATACCGTTACTATTGTGGCACTTTTCTCAATGGTGAAGGCTGCTGCAGCGAGGGCCTGTTCGTAAGCGAAATGTCCCTGCATTACTGGGTCTAATATTCCACTGTAATACGCTAATGGTTTGTGGCCTAACAATGTCTTTTGTGTCAATACGGCTGTCATTAATGTTCCATTGCTGTGTGAAAACAGGAAAAATTCCCTTTCATAATCTGGATTTGCAAGGACTGGGGCGTCTGAAATAAGGTCTTTTAATCAAGAGAATTGGGCAATTGTCTCCTGTGTCCATTTTATTGGGGCTCTGTTCTTTTGTGCTTCTTTAAGTGCTTGTAGCATTGGCCGTGTGTATGCTGCGTAATCGAGGATCCACGCTCGGCAATAGTTACATATGCCAAGAAATTTCTGCATGTCCTTTACTGTTTTTGGTATGATAATGTGTCGAATGGCAGCAGTTCTGTCTGGTAGTATTCTTTTTCCATCTTTAGATATTTGCTGACCGAGATATACAACGTCTGCAAGGCAGTATTGTAACTTTCCTTTATCCACCTTGTATCCCTTGGCAGCCAATACGTTAAGCAGTGTTATCGAATCTTCTCTACACTCTTCTTCTGTTTTGCTGCAGACGAGTAAATCGTCTACGTACTGTATAATGGTGCTCCCTACATCTATGTTGCCAATGTCTTCTCGTAGTACTCTGTTAAAAATGCTTGGGCTCTCGCAATACCCCTGTGGGAGTCTGCGATGTTCATATCTGCTATTTCCTAATGTAAAAGCTGTAAGGTACTGCGACTCTGGTGCAAGTGGCACAGAGAAAAAGGCATTTTTCAGATCAATGACAGTGAAACAAGTTGCCTCTTTTGGTATACTGCACAATATTGATGCCGGGTTAGGCACTAAAGGGAACTCTTTTTGGATGACATCATTGAGTGGGCGGAGGTCCTGGACCATTCTCCACGCCCCTCCTTTCACTTTCTTAATCGGAAAAATCGCTGTGTTGCATGGGGAAGTTGATGGCACTAAAATACCTTGGCTTAGGAGTGCATTCACTGTTTCTCTAATACCTTCCTCTGCTTCTTTGGATATTGGGTATTGTTTCACCCTAGGTGGGAGGGCACCTGGTTTCAGTTTTATCTTTATGGGAGTTACCTCATGCAACAATCCCACATCGTGTGGCCCTGTAGTCCAAATTCCAGGTGCTACTCTGGCCATGCCTTCTTCAAATATTGTCGGTGGGGCCTTTATGTTAGCCATGAGTGGGTTGTGTATTTCTCTGTATTGAATCATAATGTCACTTGGTATGCTTATTTCCATTATTATTTCTCCATCCCCTTCGTAATCAGTAAACAATTCTTCATCAGTTACATCTTTTAGCATTATGTTTGGCTCTTTGCATAGCACACTTCTCCACTTGCGTCCCTGCGTGTCCAGGCCTATGACCACAATGCATTTGTTGGAAACTTGAACTGCCTCAATGTCTATAGAAATAATTGTGCCTGGCACTACATCTGTTGGTGTGATTGGGCGGAATATGAAGTCTGATGGTATTCTCCACTCCTTTTGTGTTATTTCAGGCACTACTCGGGCTAATACCTGTATTCCATAGATGAACATGTCCATGTCAATGGGGATCCCTCTTACTGCAACTTCCTTTGTGATCGTGTTTATTATCAAGAGTGCTCGTACGGGGCATACCCCTGGCATCAAGCATACTATTCCTCTTTCAGTAAAGGCTATGGTCATGTTTAACTTACTGAGCAAGTCTCGTCCCAGCAAAAGGATTGGCGCGTCTTTGTAATATAATAAGGGTGCGCTCACTGTTTTTCCCCCTACTGTTACATCAAGATCTTTTGTGTAAGGAACTTTTAAAATAGCCCCAGGGAACACCTGCATCTCCAAATTTCTTCCCGAGAGCTGAAACTGCCCTTCTGTGAGGCATAATTTTTCTGCTCCAGAGTCTACCATAAAGATAAACTGCTTGTTTCCTATCTCTGCCGCCACTAGTGGTTCCTCATTTGCACTTTGTGTGGTGGATAGGACTGGACACGCAAGTGCTCCCTGTGGGCTGTCCTAGTCTTGGTATCTTTGCTGACCTGGCACTGAAAAAACGTTGTCACCCACGACCGTTACGCCATGGAATGGTGAAGGGGCACCATTTGCGGCCGCTGCAAAAGGGTTATTGTTTATGTTCCCTACTGGGTTTTTTCTCGCCATGGGCTGTAGTGCGTTTTGCTGTTGTGGCTACTGTTGCTGTTGCTGCTGTTGTGGGGCTGGCTGTCTCTGTTGCATTTGGGGGTCATAGCAGTATTGATCCTGTTGTCCCCCCCTCCCCATTGGAGCTCCACAAGGGCTACCTGGGTGTGGGAAGCCCCACCCCTGTTCATTGTTCATGGGCTGTTGTTGCTGCCCTTGAAAATACCCTGATGGTCACACTCTACAATCTTGTGAATAATGTCCCCATCTTCCACAATTCCAACACAACCCCTGTTGTCCTCCCCTTGGTCCTTGCCCACCATACCCTCTGTTTCCCATTCCTCCATATCCTCCCCTCTGCCCGCGATACCCACCTCTTCCTTGGGCCGGCCTGTTCTGCCACTGCGATCCTTGGCCTGGCTGTTCCTCTCCGTTCCACTGTCCTTGGTCCTCTCCAACCCACTGCGCTGCTATCCCAACTGGCCTTCCTCCCACGTTTTCCTCTCCTTCGTTTCCTCTGTCTGCTGTTGCACTGGCAGTAATGGCGGCGACCTTCACTAATTTCGTCTGTACTAATTTTGCTTCGTCAGCCAGCCTCTTTTGCGTGATCCTCCTCCAGTGGTGTACAATTATGCTCTGAATTTCAGGCCATCCTTTGGCTTTGATCCCAGCTATTTTGTCCAAGGCTTTCTGCACCTCTTTCGGCAACCCCTTTTTAATGATAAAATAGAATAAAGCTGTTGATTGATTACATGCCGTACCAGTTTCACTTCTCCATAAGTCTTGCACTCGCAAAATGAATTGCGCAGGATCCTCGTTCTCCTCCATCGTGCACTGCATCACTGCATGTAAATCTGGAACGTCTGGAAATGTACGCCCTAATGCGCCCCACACTTATGCTCGAACATTGTTAAATGGTGATCCATCGTGTCGGTCACAGCTCACCGTTACTCCCGGGAACCCTGCCCTTTCCCAGATTGTGTCTGCTTGGTCCCCGATTGCTGATACTAATAGACTTTTTACATCACCTATAGCTAATGGCACGCCTGCCGTGTTCTTCTCAAATACATGTATCCACTTACCTGCCCCTCCCGTCAGCAGGGGGAGGAGTTTTAACAAGTTGGTTTTGTCCATTTGGGCCCACGGAATGTAGTTTGGCCTACCTGCTCCTTTATGTATCAGTGGCATTTGTAGTTTCTGTTTCTTTCCCGTTTTGCTCGTCTTCCCTTTTTTCGTTTTACTTACCAATATGTTTCCTGTCCTCCCTGTTCATTATCATTATCTTAATCTACCTTGCCATAATGGTGGCGATAGTGTGTTTGGGTAATGGCGGTTTGGCAGTGGGGAACCCTCTTCGTATTCATCTAAATCGTCCCATATTTCTTCTATTTCTGACTAGCTCGTTGTTCTCCTCCCAGTTTTCTTTTGGTTCACTTCCTTGTCCTTCACCTTGATCTCCACTTTGTTGACTCTCCGGTGTGTTTGGGCGTATCATTCTCACTGGTTTGTTATTCAATTGGAACAGGAACTGTCCTGACTGCCACTCCTGTTCTTGCCTCTGCTGTGATGACGTCCCTTGTGATGCTATAGATTGCCCTGATACTGAGGCTGCTGGGGTTGCATTGCTTGCTGCCCCTATCGGGGGTGTGAGATCTGCCAGTGACAGCAGGGGTACCTCCCCTCCCTCTGGCAGCATTTGCCCTTTGTCACATAAAGCTCTTAACCGTGTTATTTCCATTTGTGCCTGTGCTAACTGACGGTTCAAATCACCTGTTAAACGTGCTATATCCACAGGAGGCGCGCTCGTGGAGCCGTACAGGCTTCCTTTGTCGTATGGTGGAGGTTCGGGGGCTGTTGCCCCGCCCTGGGCAGTGGCGGGGGGTGGTATATACAGGCGTTCACTAAACCCTACTGCTGGCCTAGTCATTAAGGGATAGATTTTTGTTACTTCGTTTTTGGTTGTAGTTGTTGAGCATTCCCCTTTTGGTGTCTCGCCTACTTCTTCAGGGTTTTTCTGCTTTTCTGTCATTCGGCTTGTACCTACCTCTGCCGTGGGGGCAACTTCCTCAAACATTCGCCATAAATCTAACACTTCTCTGCGGTTCTGTAACTCTTTCCCTTTGTATCGTGCTAGCAAATGTGTTGATACTAGGTCCAACACTCTTTTGTCAAATGATCCTCCTTCTGGCCAAATTGATGTAACCCCGTCTCCTTTTATCTCTGTGATCCACTGATCGTGATACTTCTGTATCCTGTCGCTATATTGTGGAAGGTGCTGGCAAATATGTGCTAGTGGTGTTACTCCCCCCATGGCGATGTTTCTTTTCCTTTCTTGTGTATTCTGGTACCCTTGAATCTCTTCCCACCTCTAACTTAGTATGTCAGTTACAATATGTGGAAATAATATGTTCTTTATCAATGCTCACAATTACCATATGTCACATTAGCTTTCTTGAGAGGTGTTACCTGGTCACCTCTCACAATTTATTTCTTTGCTTTATCTTATATCAATCACAAATTACTTGTACTGAAATACTTTAGCATGTTCAACAAGACATATACACAAAAGCAGACCGACAAACATAATCATGCAACATACACATGCACTGCCTGCGCGCGTTTTGTTCTTTCCCTTTTCCCGTTACTGTCCCTGGCTTTTCTTCTTCCCTATTCTACCTACTATTTCGCATTCACTCCCCACCTCTTTCACCTTTATTATGTCTCAAGATTTCTTACTTCCATGGAAAAATAATATTCTAAAAACTACTCCGAGCCTACACGAGACCCCTACTATTTTTCTCTTTATCTCTATTCTGCACTTGGTCGGGACAAATGCTACGCGGCGCCGCCTTCTACCCCGTAGGGGCTAGGATGCCACTTCTCTTCTTCTTACTTCTTACAATACCTAATGGCCATATAAAGGATAGATCAGAAAAGCCTCACCGTCACTCACGCAGACCCTATTCTTAACTACCTTCCCTTTGTTGCTTGTTCCCTTCTTCCCGTATTTCCCCTTACCTTCCTTTGTGGTCTTTGCAACCGGGACTCCACATGTTCAGTCAGGTACTCCGAGGGTCACCGCTCACGGCCGGACCTCGCTCAGGTCCGTCCCCCAACCAAGCCGTGGCCTGCCTTGGCGAGCAGCTTTTTCGATTGGGTATTCGTCAACCGGGAACTCTTGACCCTTTCTTCTTGGTGTGCACAGTCTGGTCAACCGCGGAGGCAATGGTTCTGCTGGGGGGCTCCCTGGATCTCGCTGCCGGCCGGCGCAGGCCTCAAGGCACCTCTCTAAATCACGTCGCGGGAGTCACCAAAAATGTAGGTGCCCTTCCCCGGCTTACTACGTGTGAGAGAAAATAAAATACCGACACAACCCCTTGTTGGTGAAGGAGGCACTGAGACCGGGCAGCAAGAGTTCAAAGGATGGTTTATTTCTCCAGCTAGGAAATAACTAAAAAAAAACCTCCAGCTCCTCATTACATCACACTTATATTTATATTAATTAAAGTAACTCTAACAAAAAATGCTAAATGGACCCGCTTGGCCAGGCGGTGTGGTGCTGTAGGTGTGGGTGGCATTTCTTTCTCCTGGTTGGCTGAGTGGCTGATGAGATGACGGAACGTCAAACATCTTGTGCTCCACGCAGGTCAGGGTCCGGTCACTGTGGTCACTACCTAAGCTAATATGTTACACACTAAATAACAAATTATTTAAAACATTGTATGCTACTTGTCACATTTCTACATAAGTCACACACAATGATTATTGTCAGTACAATTGGGTCATTTGTGGCTTTATTTGGAGGCCTTGACCTTATTGTGCATGTAGAAAAATCAGGCTGTGTTTCGCATCTTTTCCTAGGTTTTAAACTCATTAGTACAAGTAAAAACATATATAGTAGTAAAAATGCTTTAGGGTAGTAAGGAGTGTATTGGGTGGGTTTCGCAGCAAGGGCGAGGGTCTGGCACTTGAAAGAAATACCTTACAGGGGGTGCAGGGTTAGGATGGCAATAAACTGTTCTAATGGGGGTGGGTGGCTTGCACGTTTATGAGGACGAATCGAGCAGAAAGTGTTTAGCTCATCATGGTTTACATGCCGGTTCTCAGGCGAACAGTGATCTCAGAGGAAGAAAACTGTAGCATATTGATTGTTGCAACTTTCTCCAGCTTCAGCGTGAGAATGGAAGTGCAGAGCTTTCCTTCGCAGGGGGGGGTGCAAGGGTGGGGGCCAGTCAGCTGCCTGCACACTTTGTGTGTGTGTGTCTCTGTCCTTGGCTGCTGCGGTGTGAGGGAAGCTGGGCATTGCTGTACTATCGCAGTGAGGCCTGTTTATCCAAGATGGAGTCGAAAGGGGGCACAAAAGATGGATGCCCCGTGTCCTGCTCAGTAGTCCTATCTATGCAGTAGTCAACCGTGGTTAACTTTACATAAGGGCAAGGGGCAATCCCACTACCGGAGGCACGCGGTCCAAGCCTTGTACTGAGGAGCGTACGACGCGAGGGGGCCTGAGGACCCCTCGCTCCCATACACTATCTGCTCTCTTCTTCAACCTCTATATGACCACCCTTCCTGGAATCATCCGCATGCACAACATCTCATGCTACAACTACGCTGACGATACCCAAATCATCCTAAGAATCCCCAATTCGGGAACCCACCCGCAGCCCGCCCTCGAAGCCCATCTCTGAGACATTGCCCGATGGATGACAATAAACCACCACCTCTTAAACCCCACTAAAACTGAAATCATGGTGTGTGGCAACTATGCCCTCCTACCTCATCCACTTCCATGGCCCCGTCCCTGGGCCTATCCCCCTTCGACACAGTAAAAAACATAGGCTGCACTATGGACTCTGGCCTAACTCTCTCCCATCAGATCAACAATGTGCCCAAATGCCGTCACTACCATCTCAAACTTCTCAGACGCATTTTTTCCTACCTCTCCTTACCGAGCAGACTTGCCGCAGTTATGTCTATTGTGATGTCGAAACTGGACTATGCTAACTCTCTATACCTAGGAGGCGCAGCATACCATCTTAACAAACACCAAAGAGTACAAAATGCTAAAGGCTAAACTGCTCCTTGCCCTGGGTAAGAGAGACCACATCTCTCCAGCTCTCTAAACCCTCCACTGGCTCCCAGTGGGACAAAGGGCCACTGAAAAGAGGACACTGCTGCCATGGATGAGTGCCAAGTTTTATTATAGTGGGCCCACCCAGAGCCTCTGCACCTCACCAACATCAGCAACGGTCAGCCGTCACTCGCGAGCCTTGAATACAGTTCCATCTACGTAGCCGGGCTCACGTGACAGCTGTCGTGTTATACAACAAAACACAGCAACAGGACTATAGCAACCAAAATAACATGCAGTCATGGCACAACCCTCATGCCAATTATTACATATATCTCCCCCCTTAAGAGAAAACAAAATAAAAACATTTTTTAAAACTAAACATAAGAAAAAACAATATCATATTGTGAAAATGCAAATCAAATACAAGATGCAAATGCAAGAAGTAAATAAATACAAACTGCAAAACAAACAAGATATCCTATGCCTTATTCATATAGCCATGGTCTCGTTCACTTTACACAGTGTACATAATCACTCAACCAACTAGGTTTCTTCGTAGATCTCTTTTGAAGTGCAGCACCATCACTCACTCCAGATGGTATTCGTAACTCTGTTCCTTGCTCCAAATCCTGTCTCAACTCACTACCCCCAACTTGCATTCCTTGCACATCTGTGTCCTTAGCCAATCTGCCTTTGGACCATACTTCCCCGCCTTCAAGAATCACCACTCCTTCCTTTACCACAGCGATTTTCTTTGGGCCAATAAACCTATTATCAATACACTTGTTAGTGTACCTGGGATTCTTGATGAATACAGACTCTGCAACACTCCACTCACGCACTTTAACACTTTCTCTTCTATCAAAATGCCCCTTCTTCTTGTCCTGTCCCTGTCTGACCAAACTAAACCTAAGAATTATCTCCTTCCTGTCCACTGCAACCGACTTTGCCAGACTTAACCACCCTGGACAAAGCTTGGTCGCTGGTTCTCTCCCCTTGAGGGACACGAATGGAGAAACACCTGTAACACATAGCTCCACGTCACATGATTAAGTACCTCCCTCCATGGCTGCCCCATCTGCATAGCCAATTGAACAGCTCCCTTCAAATACCTATTGACTCTCTCAACCAACCCGTTGGCCCTTGGATGGTACAACGCAGTCCTGGTATGGACAATGCCATAGCTTCTCAAAAATCCCCTCATGAAATCCGACACAAATCGGACCCCATTATCAGAGACTATCTCAGCTGGACACCCCTCTCTGAGGAAAACTTGTTCAAGGAAAAGAACCAACTCTTTCGCCATCACCTCTCTAGCTGCCTCCCATTCAACCCATTTGGAGTGATAGTCCACCAATACAAATAGATACTTAAACCCATCACCTAAACCAGCAATAGGTCCCATTATGTCCACCACTAGTTTCACCCACGGTTGTTCAGGAACAGTATTTGGAATCATTGGAGTCTCACTCACAACTCTACTCCTATCACTAGCTTGACACGACATGCAGTTCTTCACCCCTCTCTCCATTTTATCCATTCCTGGCCACCAACAACTCTGTCTTAATTTTCTCTTCATCGCTCCCTCTCCCGGGTGACCCTGATGCGCCAATTCCACAAGAGCAACCCCGACTGCCTCAGGAGGTATGAGATAACCGCCTCTCCTCAACTTGCCTCCAATAAGACTTAGATCTTCTCTGACCTCCCACCAAACATCACATTTTTTATCTAGCACCTCCTTATTAGGCCAGCCATCTACGGTCAACTGTTTGACTAACCTTAAGTCATCATCCGCAATACCTCCTTGCTCCCATTCTTCTCGTCCAACAACATCCTCTAAAATAGCCCTAACACTTTCTTCGAACTCATCTGTCTTAGTATTCTGTGCTATCTCTACAGGTAACTTTGAGAGGCAATCTGCAACCACATTCTTCCTCCCCGATAGATAGCTCACATTGAAATTGTATGCCTGAAGGCCTTACCCCCATCTACTTATTCTGGGTGATCCCAGTGCCCATCTGCCACTCTCAAACAGCTGAACCAAAGGCTTATGATCTGACCTTACTATTAACTTTCTACCCCACAAGAGGTACTTAAAATGATTTATAGCCCAAATCATTGCCAAAGTTTTGCGTTCAATGACCGAATAATTCTCCTCCGCCCCCTTCAGTGTGCGAGAAGCAACGGCTATTGCTCTCTCAGAATGATTCTTGTCATACTGTATTAGTGTAGCACCTAGGCCTAAGACACTGGCAACCGCTAAGACACACTTATCATAAGGGTGAAATCTACCAATCGAGGTTGCGCTGGCTATCCCCTCTTTGAATCTGCCAAATGCCTCCTCACACTCTGCATTCCATTGGTATTTTGCCCATTTCTTCTATATCACTCTCAGAGGTGTGGACATTTTTGCAATATCCTTTACAAATTTGTGGTAGTATTCAGCCAGGCCGAGAAACAATCTAATATGATCTTTATCTACGGGTGGCAGTGCTTTCCTGACCACCTTCACCAAACTCTCCTTCGGTCTTACACCCTCACTGAAAATGACATGGCCCAGATACTCCACACAGTCCACCACAATTTTACATTTACTCCTTTGCACCGTCAGACCTGCCTCTCTCAGTCTGCATAGAACAATCCTCACAATTTCATCATGCTTTAAACTCAAATCAGCATAAACCAATACATCATCCTGGAACATCACAATATTTGGTACACCCTTCATAATTGTCTCCATCATCCTCTGAAAAACTGCTGCTGCCGACTCCAAGCCAAATGGCATCCTGCAATATTTAAAAGTTCCCAAAGTGGTTATAAATATAGTCAAATGCAGACAGTTTTCAGAAAGTGGTACCTGGTGGTAGGCTTGTGACAAGTCAATAACAGAGAAAAACTTGGGGGGCGTGGCTAGATGGCTACGTGAAGGGTCACTCTTCTCTGGAGCTCCCGTTGATTCAGCACCGATCCTGTTAATAAATGCTGAAAGCGGACGACAAAATGGATTTGCAACACGCCTTGTGAAGTATGAAGTTCCAGTGTCTCTGCCAGTCGAAGTGTGAGGTTGATCGGACGAACGCGAGGGGAGCCATGGCCAAGAAAAGAAAGCCGGGCACCCGACAAGTGAGGACAACCAAAATGGCAGAACTGCCAACAAAGGGTCATAAACTGGCCATCACAGTGCGGCAGCGAGCGGCGGTGGACGGTGCCGGGAAGGGACCTGCTGTGGCTTTGTGAATTGTGCGGGGCCCTGCGGTGCATGCTCTGTGCTGGAGAGCTGCGTGGAGTGGCCTGTCTGGCCGAACAAGGAGCTCCGGTGTCTGCCTGGGCGGCGGATGGCCGCGAACTGCACCGCAGTCTGAGCAGAACGGACGGTGGGGGGCGGGTGGCCTTGGTGGCATCTCCTCCGGTGCACACAGTGCTGGAAGGCAGCTCGCGCTGGGCTCGCTGGAGGCACTAGAGCTCCAGCCGAAGAGGGGCCATTGAAGGGGCAGAGGACGGTCCCCGGCCAGGGCCCGGCACGCCCGAACTGGACAGAGGGCCGCCGGGGCTGGCACCCGGTGGCACGACAGGAGCCGAGTGCTCCGCGAGGCGGCGGCGGACATCGTCCCGCCGTGAACAGATACTAAACCCATACGGGTCGTGCACAGAGAGGACCGTGCACACCTCAGGGCATCAGCCCCACGGGACACACCAGTCCCCCGGCGCACCACAGGAGCACCCCCGGATGCGGAGGGGACACGCAATACAGGCGAAGAGGGGCGGAGGAAGCCCCGGGAAATGCTGCAGAACGCGGCTCCCCTGCGCGAGGCATTGAGAAGCACAGGGAAGACAATAGATACATGCAGCAAAATGTATGATGAATGTTCTGGGCACATTGAGGTGCTGGAGTCTGAGAGCCAAGCATACAGGCTGCATACAGGCTCAAAAGAACATACTGCCCTGAAAATTACTGAGCTCTGGGAGCACCTACCATTAAGAAGTGGGGCAAAACAGAACCAAGGTCAGCACTAGGCAGGCCAGTGGTGCCGAGGACACATCTGCGGGCCTGGAGGAGGTAGAACCCGGACTGGCCTCGGCGCAAAAAGAAGTGGCCCACCCTTACAGTACAACGGACAGCTGGGGGGTATCAGACTTGCCCCCCGAACACTGTGGCACCGACAGAATCCACCACAGGCTGAGGGGGAAGGATTGAGGAAGAGACTCACCCCGGAGCACTTGTTGGGCCCTGGGGGAGTATAAGGCAGCCCCAGTCCGAGGGGAGCACCTGGAGTGGGCCTGCGGGCTGGGCGGCCTCGGCCATTGTAGAAGACTCAGTGGGAGACAGTGGAGCGATATTGCGTGGCCACAGGCCCGAGAGGGGACACAGCCCAATTCCAGACACGGCTGAAGCGACTCCCAAGCGTTGCGAGTGGCCCGGCGTAATATTGACGGTCGCGTATAGAGTGGCGTGGATGGCTCCCACCTGGACAGCACTGTATAATGTCTAACAAAATTGTCAGACCCAAGACCAAACAGCCCACACTGGATGCCTACACCAAGACACCCCCAGGGGCAGAAGGGGGCAAGAGTAAAGACAATACCACCATGGCGACAGAGGAGACACCAGGCATGATCCAGGAGGTGTTAGCAGCGATCGTGGACCTGAAAGTAGCCTGGGAAACCAAACTGGGCCAGGTGATGAATGAACTAAAGGTGGGACTGGATCTCAAGATCGGAGCGGTCAAGGAGGAAGTTAATTTGCTGAGACAGGACGTATGGACACTCGCAGAGCGCACAGGAAACTTGGAGAAGGAGATGGCCCCGAACACAGCGGCATGTGCCGTCCACGGATCGGAACTCCATGCCCTTGTGCAGCATGTGGGTAACCTGGAAAACAGAGCTGAGGCGGCAGAAGGGCGGGCCAGACGCAATAACATCCGTATTGTTGGACTGCCTGAAGGAATGGAGGGGCCTATCCCTACGGAATATGTGGAATCCATGCTTCTGCAGGAAATGACCGGAGGAGCACTGACCCAGGGGTTTGCAGTTGAAAGAGCGCATAGGGCCTTGGCACGGAGGCCGCCCCCGGGAGCTCCCCCGCGGCCGCTGATTGCAAAAATCCTAAACTATCGAGACCGAGAGAAGATACTTGAATTTTTTCTGAAGGGAGGTACAATTGAAAGGTGGCCAGCGAAAATCACAGCATACCCGGATTATACCCTACACGTACAACGTAGTAGGATGAACTTTGGAGCGGTGAAAAGGAGGCTGAGAGAGGCGGACCAGAAATACATTCTCCTTTATCCAGCGAAACTGAAAGTGTTCTACAAGAATAAAATTATGTTTTTCGAGACGCCGGAGGACGCTATGGAATGGCTGGACATGCTGGGCTGCCCCCAAGAGCCGGATATCCAGACAGGAGTCACAGAAGATAAGTAGCATGTAGCTGGGCCATCTCTGGTGACATAACACATGACCCTGGGACTTGACTATAGTATTAACCAGAGTCTATGGGAAATGTGTTGCAGAAAGTACATGTTTGCAAGATCCGCTAGAAGCTATAACCCCAACCAGATAAGTGGGAGCTCCTGGGTGACATCCCTTGAACCCAATAGTATTACATTTAGGTAGGTCACCGTTAGTCTGGTGACACCCCGCGGGGTCCTAGTTCTCATTCACGATACAGGACCAGACGCGGGTGGGCCTGAGATCCAGGGATGGAGCTGGGCATTTGTTGGGGCTGGGTAGGGAGGGAGGAGGAGGGTTGTGTGCAGTGGGGGAAGGTTGTGTGCAGTGGGGGAAGGTTGGGGAAAAGGGGTGGGGGGAAGTGGTTGAGGGAGGGAGGGATAAGAGTCGTGAAAAGGGCCATCGAGGTAGACACCAAGGAGAGAGGAGAGGAGAAGAATTTCAGGCCAATGGCATCGGATAATCTCAGGGTCGTGACCTGGAATGTGCGGGGCCTCAACAATTATTTAAAACGTAATACGGTGATGATGTATCTAAAGAGGATGCGGATTGACATAGCTCTGTTACAGGAGACCCACCTCACCAAGGAGAAGTTGGAGGTGGTTAAGAGAAAGTGGAGGGGTACAGTCATAGGGGCCACCTACTCAGTATATGCAAGAGGGGTGATTATGTGGGTAGCACCGCATGTGCCATTCCAGCTGCTCAGTTCGACAACAGACCCAGAAGGCAGAATGGTGGTGGTGACGGGACTCCTAGAAAATAGAGAAGTGAGCATTATAAACTTGTATGCCCCTAACCACGAAACAGCGACATACTTCAGGTCTCTATATAGCAAAATTAGCCCTCTGGTGGGTGGCACAATGGTGTGGGGAGGAGACTTCAATTGCGCCCTGACCCCCAAGATAGACAGGTCAGACGACAAATCAGTAAAGCCGGCGCCAGCAGCCAAGGCGCTGAGGACCCTGTTGACAGATATTGGCCTAGAGGATTTGTGGAGGCGATTGCTCCCAGTGGATAGGCAATACTCGCACTATGCAGCGCCACATGACCTACATACGAGGTTGGACTATGTGTTTGTTGCTGAAGAGATAGTGGGAGAAATGGTGGGCGCGGAATACAAGGCCTGGCTGCTGTCTGACCATTCACCTTTGGTCGTAGAGTGGTGACATCAACCCCCCCAGAGCGTGAATCCCAACCTGGAGGCTCAGAACTGAGGCGCTACAGGATACAGGATTTCGGGAGGACTTGAGGGAGGCCATTGAAGAATATTTTGAAATTAACACAGGCAGTGTACGCTCTGTGGGGACAGTATGGGA
This sequence comes from Ambystoma mexicanum, assembly GCF_040938575.1. Lineage (NCBI taxonomy): Eukaryota > Metazoa > Chordata > Amphibia > Caudata > Ambystomatidae > Ambystoma > Ambystoma mexicanum. The sequence goes on from NC_090924.1 coordinate 1,049,444,662, forward strand.
GGCATTTAAGGTGGTGGTGCGGGGGGTGGCCATATCGAAATCCAAAGGGCTTCAAGGGGGTATCGAACGGAAACTACAGGAAAAAGAAAGGGAGTTAGAGGGCCTGATAAAATGTGGGTGACCACCCGAGAGGGCTGTGTCAAGATAGAGAGCTTACAGATAGCTTGTGGTGAACTCTGGGACAGATTATGTAAACTAAACTATAAGAAATATACAGAGAGGCTACATGCAGGGGGGGGATAAGCCGGGTAGACTGCTGGCCTGGCTATATAAAAATGAGACCCCCGCCCGGTGATCAGAGAGGTCAGGAACGCAGAAGGTCAAATCCATAACACCCAGGAAGGGGTTAATGGGGAGTTCCTCAGGTATTACAGACGGCTATATGAGGACACAGGAGAAGAAATGAGCCATGAAATACAGGAAACAATAAGGAACATGCGGCTGCCTACCTTGGATTACCTAGAACGTGCAGATTTAGATGCCCCCATCACCGCGGATGAACTGGAGGCGGTGATTCAACACCTACCCACATGTAAAGCGCCGGGGTTGGATGGGTTACCCAGCGAGTTTTATAAAACATACAAGCAGGAGCTACTCCAGCAGCTTCTTGCCATGTATAATGAAGTTTATGAGCGGGGGGAACTGCCGGCGTCTCTTCGTGAAGCAGTGATCATCCCGCTCTTGAAACCAGGCAAGCCAGATACGGAATGTGGGTCCTATAGGCCCATGTCTATGTTGAATTAGGACAGTAAAATAATCACAGCAGTGCTGGCTAACAGGCTAAAGAGGGTAATTGGCAAGCTGATACACCCGGACCAAACAGGCTATGTCCCTGGCAGAAATATCACAGACAACCACAGGAGGCTGCACCATATCATCGATCAAGTCGACGGGGACCCGGGCGAGTTGGCCATCGTATCATTGGACGCGGTCAAAGTCTTTGATTCAGTGCGGTGGCCGTGGTTGAAGGCCACCCTGAAGGGGTACAGGATGGGGCCAGGATATATCAGATGGGCCCAGATGTTATACAGCTCTCCGATGGCGAGAGTCAAAACAGGAACCACAATCTCAGAGAAGTGGCAGCTTAGCAGAGGGACCAGGCAAGGATGCCCCTGGTCGCCCATGTTATACATCTTGGCATTAGAGCTGCTGGCAATTTGCCTGCGGAAACAATACGGTGAGGTGGGGTTCCGCACGAGAGCAGGCACACATCTGATATCACTGTACGTAGACAATATGCTCCTCTATTTGCCTTACCTGAGGAGAACCTGCAATATGTGCTGGAAGTGATGGATCATTATGCCACCCTCTCTGGCATTTCGATGAACCCCAGGAAGTCCAGTTTGTTCCCCTTAGGAAGATATAAGAACACCCCATTGGAGAGACTACCCATCCTGCAAATACCCTGGCAGCCCGTGACATTCAGGTACCTGGGCGTAAACATCTACCATAGTATAGAGACAGAGCACAAAAACAACACAGAGAAAGCAATTGCGGGAAGCAAGAATAGCATGGTGTTCTGGTCTCGATTACCCCTAGCCATGATGGGAAGAGCAGCTCTACTCAAAATGGTGGTCCTGCCCAGACTCTTGCATTTTTTTGTGAACGTCCCGTACCTGATCCCCAGACGATTTTTTGTGAGACTTCATGGCATGTGCAGGGGCTTCTTATGGGGCAACTCCAGGAATAGAGTGGCCCTGTGGAAACTACAGAATACATGTGATAAGGGGGGCATAAACCTGCCGAATTTTGAATTATATTATTTGGCGGGATAGCTGTTGTATGTGGCTAGGTGGGTGTCCACAGAGGAAGCTAGGCTCTTGCGGGGTGATACAGCCCCATACTTTCTGAGAGAGACAGTGTGGCTGCATAAAACTAAAATGGCGGGGATGGGAAGCTTGTTGGTACTGGGCTGGGAAGTCTGGTGCAGGGCATGGAGAATGGTGGGCGTCCCAGATCCGTTTTCTCAGGAGGTCCCGCTGGTGGTGCTAAGCGGGAATGACTCCCAACTGTTCAGGGGGGTTCGTAGATACTGGGAACCGGTGGGCTTGGCCACCCTCGGAGACAAATGGCAGGAGGGGGAGGCACTGGAATTTCAGAGGTTGCAGGAGGAGACCGAGCTGCATAAAGGCCAATACATTACTTATACCAGGCTCATGTGACGGACGAGAGAGAGGTGGCCGGAGACGGTACTAGAGGAGGAACCTGATGCTGCTCTGGAAATGATGTATGATGTCTCGGAGGGTGGGCACGAAATATCTAGGATATATGAGCTCCTTGGAGCGAAGGCGGAGAAAGAGCTGCTCCAACTGAGGAAGGACTGGGAGAAGGAGGTGGGAGAACTCATGACAGACGGACAGTGGGAGAGAGCTCAAAGGTATCATAAAAAGGTGTCCCGGAATGCGAGACTCCAGAAGATCCAACTGTATGTCACCCACAGGGCCTATCTGACCCCCGGAAGAATAGCCACGTTTGGAGGCTCGGCTATTCAGAAATGCCTCAGGTGCGGGGAGGAAGAGGCAGGGTTACTGCATATGTTCTGGGCCTGCCCCGAGGTGCAGAGATTCTGGGAAGAAATAAAGACGAAGATGGCTAGCGGGGGGTGGCGCTTGATGTTGGGTCTGCTTGGGCATGCATGCTTGGGGTTTTTTCTAGGCCACGTAATTCAAAGCACGTCAGCAAGATGAAAGACCTGGCCTACATCTTGGCCAAGCGTAGAATAGCAATGCGCTGGAAAGCGGCCCATTGGCCCAGAGTGGAGATGTGGTGGGCGGACCTCCTGAGATGGGCAGAAGCAGAAACTAAACTGTGGTATGGTTTGAAGCTGCCACTAGGGGAGGAGAGGAGGAAGTGGGCCCTCTGATAGCCTGGAGGCAACTGGTGGCCTCAATGGTAAATCCCCACCATGTCACTCATGAAACAGAAGACTCAGATGAGTTGAAAAGTACCGAGATTCCGGAAAGGGTTTACGCAGATGGCACGGATGAGACGGCTCGAGTTTGGGGGGAGGGAAGGGGAAGGATAGAGACTGTATAATGTGATGCTTTGCTACTGATTATGACTGCCATAAAAACGGCTGTAATGTTTGGTGCGTTGTTTGTTAAAAATAAAAAAGTTTTTTTTTTAAAAACTGTGAAAGACTTTGCTTTGTTTAGGGTTGACAACTTTTCACCTATATCAGGAAGTAGGTGTCTATCAACCAAAATGTTTCTGTTCAAATCTCTCAAGTCCACACACAACCTTATGTCCCCACTTGCCCTAGCAGCAACCACTACTGGAGACAACCACTCTGAACAATCAATTCTTTCAATGATTCCCTTCTGCAAAAAGCTTTTGATCTCTAACTTCAGCTTGTCCTTAAAGTGCTGAGGTACTGGTCTCACCCTGTGTACCTTGGGAACAGCTCCACTTTTAATTTTTATTTCATGCTCAAATCCCTTGAGCCTACTTAAGTTTTTAGAAAATACATTAGGAAACTTGTGTTCCAATTTATCTCCCACTTCAGCGATGGTGATAGAGAACTCTGCATTGACTTGGATCCTTATTCCTAACTTCCGTTGCTCATGCCATCCTAGGAGAGAAGATCCCTCTTTATTGACATAGACTTCCGCTTCACAACATCTGCCCTTATACTTGATCACTGCGGAAGATGTTCCTAAAACTTCAATTTTAACATTTCCATAAGCATAGGGTTCTATCCCATGCTCCTTCAGTTGTTCCACTCTTTCTTGCACACAAGTCTCAAAGGTACGCTTTGACATTATTGTCCATGGAGAGCAGATGTCCACTTTCATCGTGACAACTCTTCCGTTGATCAAGAATACATCCGTTGGTCCTCTTCTGCTATTAGGCACCTCTGCCAGTTCGATAACATGTTTTCCTTGGTTATACTGAGAGCCCACAGAACGTTCTTCTTGTTCTGGGAATCTTCTTCCATTCTCCAAGTTCTCCACTTGACTAGATTCTCTGCAGATTCTCGCAAAATGCCCCCTTTTCTTACACTTTGAGCAATAGACATTTCTAGCAGGGCAAACTATATTTGTCGATATGTGGTGATTGCTCCCACACTTGAAGTACTTAACCTCCCTGCTTGTCAGAGTTTTCTTTTTACCTTTGATCACTGCAACCTCACTCACTTGTTTGTCTGCTCTCATGGACGTCATGTACTTGCATGTCTGTTCCACACTCCTAGCCATCTCTACAGCTTGTTCTAGCGGAAGGTCCTTAGAAAGCAGTCTTTCCTGCACTTTGTCACTGTTCTTGCAGTGCACTAATTGATCACAAAATAGAGAGTCTGTGAGAGTGAGAAATCTAAAATCACACGTGTGACTCAGAGTTCTCAAAGCGACAATAAAGCTCTGTACAGGTTCCTGAAGCTCTGCAGATCTCTGGAAAAACTTGTGTCTCTCGAAGGTTATGTTTCTCTTAGGTTTAAAATGACACAGTAGTTTCCTCTCAGCTACTCTGTATTGATCTGTCTCCCCTTGAACTTCTTGGGGCGGCTCTGGCAAACCATCAAAGACGCTGCGCATCTCTGCTCCCAGATTGTACAATAGATTTGCTTCTTTCCTTGCTGGTGCAAACGTCTCCCCCCATGGCAACCAAATACGTGTCGAAAAGCTTTTTCCAGTGATCCCACCTAATGGCCGAGTACCCGGCTCTGAAAGGAAAGTTGGGGCCGGGGACATGCTTGCCGCTGCCATGGTTGGTAGAACTTCACTCACGCTTGCTCACGAGATTCTGTACTGGTTATTCCAGATGCTGCAAGTTGCTAGGAATAGTGAAGTCAACTTCATAAATCTGTGTTCAAGAGAGTTACCTGTAACTTCAGTGTCCCTTATAGTTCCATTCACCACCTCTGGTGAAACATGTGACCAGGGAGTCTCAATTTCTCTTAGACTTGCCACTTGATTTTACTCCTCAGTACTCCTCACTGGTGCTACAGGCTACCCGCTTCAGATGCGTCTCTACAAGCCTGTGTGCCTTGCCCGTTTACTTCTGCCGGCTAACAGCTTCTAGTGCGTCCTTACAGGTCTATGTGCCTTGCCTGTTTACCTCCAACTTAAGGGAATACCAGCGTAGTGTTATGCTGTGTTGCTGCTGACTCTGCCCCACCAGGAAGCATGTTCACAAGAGGGGAACCCGTGACAAGGTCTTCTCTTCCCCTGCCCTCTCACCTGACTCTGGACGCGGCAGTGCGGCGGCAGAGCACAACATCGATACTTCAGGGACCGACTGGCACGATTGTTGTCCCTGCGGCAGGCCCGCTCAGCACTCTATCCCATCCTCGTCGCCATTTAAAAAGAGGACACTGCTGCCATGGATGAGTGCCAAGTTTTATTATAGCGGGCCCGCCCAGAGCCTCTGCACCTCACCAACATCAGCAATGGTCAGCCATCTCTCGCGAGCCTTGAATACAGTTCCATCTAAGTAGCCAGGCTCACGTGACAGCTGCCGTGTTATACGACAAAACAGAGCAACAGGAATATAGCAACCAAAAGAACATGCTGTCATGGCACAACCCCCATGCAAATCATTACAGCCACCTTCAAGACCCTGTGCATCTCTCACCGTGCAGTGCACAAGACCGGCCCAATAAACCTGCAAGGAAAGATAAAACCATACCTCCCATCCCGCACCCTCAGATCAAGCACTGCCCTCCTTTTAGTGATTCCAACCTCTAACTCTGTCAGGATCGGAGGATCCGCCTTCCCAACCTTCGCCTCGACTATGTGGAACTCACTTACCCCACATATTCGACACACCCAAGGGTATATGACATTCCGCAGAGCTCTAAAAACGTGGCTCTTTCCGTAATACCAACCATGACATTCTAAAGCGATTGAGACCTTAGCAACTCCATGACTAATGCTCAATGATACTCCCAACAATGTCTTCAACGAATACACTCATAAATTTGGCTACTAAGCAACCGCATGCCTGAAATACAGAATAATGGTCTCCTTAGAACATAACTCCAAGCAATTCCCTCTCCTTACTAATATTCATATATCCTTGGCAGTATCCCTGGTGCCTCTTATTAGACCCACTACAAAGTCTCTGTCAACTCCCTGTCCGACTCAGGTACGTTCCCCACCCCGCGATGTCGCTATGTACCCCTTGCCCCTCTGCTTCCCTGTGATGTCGCTGGGTGCCCACATCCCCCTCAAGTTCCCCGTGGTGTCGCTATATGCCCCGCCCTCCTGTCCCCTGTGTTATCACTGTGTGCACCCAAGCCGCCTCTGGTCCCCATGATGCTGTTGTGTTCCCCCCAGCCCCTTTGGTTCCCCCTTTTGTCAGTGTGGACCCCCTGCCCTCAGGTTCCCTGTAATGTTGCTATATACACCTCCAGTCCCCCATGCTCTTGATGTATGCCCAGCCCCCTCTACTCTCTGTGATGTCACTGTGAACCCTATGTGCCCACCAGCCCTTTTGGTCCCCATTTTGTTGCTTTGTACCCCTTGCCCTCTGGCTCCCTGTGTTGTTGCTGTGTACCCCTGTGGTCCCCCGTGCTGTCGCTGTATGCCCAGCCCCCTCTAGTCCCTGTGATATTGCTGTGTGCCCCTTTGGTCCCCCATGTTGTCACTACATGCCCAGACCCTCCGGTCCCCTATGTTATCACTGTGTGAACCCAATCCCCTCTGGTCCCCATGATGTCGCTGTGTGCCCCCAGCCCCTTTAATCCCCCATGTTGTTGCTGTCTCCCTCTTACCCTCTGGTTCCTCGTAATATCGCTATATACCCCTTCAGTCCCCCATGCTGTTGTTGTATGCCCAGCCCCCTCTACTCTCCGTGATGTCACTCCTGCCCTCAGTCTCCCTGTGTTGTCACTGTATATCCCTCTGGACCCCTGTACTGTCGCTATATGCGCAGCCCCCTCAAGTCCCTGTGATGTCGCTTTGCGCCCCTTTCATTCCCCGTGATGTTGCTGTGTACTCCTCTGGTCCCCCGTGCTGTTGCTTTTTGCCCAATCCCCTCTAGTCCCTGTGATGTCCCTCCATTCCCCCGAGCTGTCGCTGCGCACCCCCCAGCGCCCCTCTTGTCCCTGTAATGTCGCTGTTTTCCCCCAGCCCCTCATTTCCCGTTGATGTCGCTGTGCACCCACAACCCCTCAGGTTGATACCTTATTAAGGGCATGGCTACCTCCAAACTCATAATGAGGCCCATAGAGCGCTATATAAATGTCAAATAACATAACATTGCTCCACATCTGAGCATGTTCCATAGCACACAGCATGACATATTTTTCACCCCTTGTCTATACAACATGATTGCAGAAACACCCGGTGAAGGGTGCTGTATTCCCGCACACATCATATGCCATAGAAAACACACAGCACATTGTGCTGCACACCTGCCTGCAGCCAAGCTCACAATATCACATTTTCGATTTACACGCCAGCCAGACAGAAGCTTCACAGCACACAAGAGCACTATTATCTTGTGCAGCACATACATACACACACATACAGCTTGCCACGTTACGTTTCCTCACACAATGTGCATGTGCATCAAAATGTTAGGATGATGTTTTTGTTGCACTTTAACTGAGATAAATGAAGGTCCTGTTTGTGGCTGTAAAATGTTGAGCCTGCAATGGGTGAGTCAAAGCTGTTCATCTTCCCGGCCGTGATACAAATACATTTTGTTTTTTTTGTGCATGTGCTGCACTCCTTTTAAAGTTTTTATGGATTGTTTTTTCCTGCTTTTGGCCCTGAGTTGGGAGTGCCCCCAGCTTTGCATTTTGGGGGACACACTAAGATTGCCAGAACCCGAGGGTCTGGGGACTCTCCACTGCATGCCCGGAGAGGTAGAGCCAACCCACAGAGACCAGTTCCAGTGCACACAGATGAGGAGGTATAGCAGATTCTGACTTCTCAAAAGGTGTGCCTGATCCCTTAGGTATGGCCAGATGCCGCAGGTGGTGTAGGCATTTGGGAGAGGTCCAGAGCCGAGGGAGTTGGAGGATTGGCCAACACATGAGTGCACCCTCACATGAAAGCACAAGGGCCAGCATGGTATATGATTTTGTAGATGTGTCCATTTTCTCTTTTTATTATTGAGTAGTGCAATTTGTGCAGGGACCTCTTTGTAGTTGGGGAAAGGCTGCGTCATGTAGTAGTTCATGCATGTTGGAAAAGGGATCTCTCCAGAGGTGAAGAAAGACGGCGCAGCGCAATGGTGTATGAGGATTTGGTGACAACATCACAAGTAGTGTAGTATTGTAGCATAGTAGTGCATGTGGATTAAAAAAGGTGATGTTACTTTTTGTGATAAATAGCTACCACGCTGTGCAGAAGCGTTTTTTTGGTTTATGAAGGGTAAGAAAAGAACAGCTGTGGGCAAGTGTACTTTCTGGCCTTGCTTCCTTTCTGCTCTTTGTCGATTCTTTCTTTTCTTTTCCTATCACTTCATTTTTCTCTTGCTTTTTTTCCTCTTTTCATCGCTTCAATGCACTTCCCATCCATCCCCACTCCTACCTCCCTCTGTACCCCTTGCTGATAGACTGATGGCCTCCCATGTGACCCGAATAGTCCCTCTTTACTGACTTCCTCAGGGCAACCTACGAAGGGCCAAAGGAAAAGGGCAGCTCCCTAGGGCAGCTTCCATCATCTGTTTGGCCATGGACACTCACGTGGCACCTAACATCTAACTCAGCCACTTTTATTCTTACTCATACATTTCAACCAGCTGCTGATGACTTTGTGCACATTCCTATGTGAGTGCTCTAGATAGCCACAGATAGCCACTGTGTTAACCCTACTGTGCTCCTTAGGGAGCCATTGTTTCACTTAAATGACTCCTGGGACAGGAAAGATGACTCATGGGGCGGGCAAAGTGTTGCAGTTAGATATATTCTGTGGGCGGACAATGTGTTGAACCTTGATGTTTAGTAGTATATAATTTGTGGGTGTATTGTTGTGGCTAGGGATGTGTTGTAAATTTGAAAGATTAGCGGACTGGAATTATTGGTTATGTTAAAGGGAGTATTGGGTGAGGTTTTTGGGTTTGGTTGGATTGGATGTGGCTTTTGGTGTACTTTTGATTGATAAAAATGTGTGATTGGAGGTTGATGTAATGTGTGCATGCATGAGGAATGTAACAATCGGCCTCATTATAAGTGACCCGATCCAGTAATAAAGTTGCCAGTAACAAGATACCGGCACCTTTACCGGATTGTGTCATTGCATGTCTGCCAGTAGGGGCACTGTACCACCGACAGGGCTGAACTGCTGGGAGTTTAAGCCCCCTATCGGCAAGTTTTTCACTGCTTCAGGGTTCTTACTCCCATGGACTCCCGTGGAACTCCATGGGAATGGGAACTTACCTTACCACCACCTCTTGTGATATCCTGGTAGCACCAGGATGTCAGGCGGCTGTAACGGTAATATAGTGTTGGAGGAAACCCGCTAGTAGCACCAGTGGGTTACCACCAACCTCGTAATGGGGGCCATTGTGTTGTGTAGGTTTGAAGAAGTGAGGAGTAAGAGTTGTGGGGTGTGGCAAAGACGTCTAGAAGAAAAACAGTTGACAATTCACATTGTGAAATTGGGGGATTCAAATGAATGTTTGAGGTTGCAAATGTATATTTGAATTTTATTGCATTAATATTGATATGGGGGGAACATGTGGGGGAGGGGATACAGAGCACACTGCCCCAGTTTGCCCCTGTCACCGCAGTAGCGAGCAAAACGGCTGCTTCAACACTGCCTGCGCTGCCCTTTCTTCTAAAGTAAACCGCAGGATATACCAACCCCCAATATTCCCCAGACAGAGGCAAATGATGCAGTAAACCACTACCACAGATTGCAAAAGTACATCCAGAGAATCAGATAGTGCTATCTTGGTTACAGAGATAGGGACAGATAGGTACAGATTGATAAAGTGCTGAAAGTGGTGGAGAAGGAGCTTTTACTCGCTGCAAGGGAGCAAGAAGAGGGCGGTGATGTGTGACCACACCCTCCTATAAATGGAGATCAGGAGAGATAATGTTTAAATTGGACAGTGAGCCCGTTGTCGACATAAATGTTTCATCACATGGGCAATTCAAAAATTACTCAGATTGTAAGGCCAGGGAGGAGGAAGAAATGGGAGAAATATGGGTGCATGAAGAGGGGGAAGAATGGGTCGACAGGCTGTGGGCAGAAAGACTGAGGAGAAAGCCGACCTGCATAGCTGAAGCTTCAACCAAACGGGACATGGAGAAGTGAGACATTAAAGAATGGAAGATGCAATTTCCCTATTACAGAAAGGTCACAAGGTTACTGAGTATGTACCCTGGCTAAATATGGACAAAGAGAATTTGATGAGCGTTTGTCATCCATCACCGCGGGTGTGGAAAGATGAATTTATGCCATGGAAAAAGAGACGCAGGGAAAACTATGAGAGTAGGTGACATGAAGTGTTTGTTCGGCACCCTAATGGAGAAGCAAGCTAACTACTTGTGGCAGAAGGTGGAGTATGAGGGGGTGATGCTCACAATGGCATGTCATTCAATGTTATGTTAATGAAACTTATTGAGTGCACGGTCGCCAAAGGTATCATGGCGCTAAGGAGGAGAGAGATGGAGAAGAACAATTACAGAGAATTTACTGAAACAGGTAGGTTTTTGACGATTTCCTAAATGCCAAATGATTAGAAGAATCTTTCAAGGACAGCGGGAGACTATTCCACAGCCGAGTGGAGGCAACCGAGAAAGCTCTGCCTCCAATACGGGAGTGGCAAAAAGTGGTAACAACAAGTAACCCTGCAGTAGCCGATCATAACTGCCACGTAGGAACAGAGAGGATAAACTTGCTGTGAAGATATTCAGCCCCTTGATCATTCAGCGCACAGTGTACCAGGCATAGGGACTGCAGGACACATGTATGGAAGGCACTAAGGGAGATGTAACCAGATTTGGCCGTCATGCAGTCCATCCTCGGTCAAATAATGGGTCCAGATGAGGTACCTGCACACTACATTCATGAGATTAAAGAGAAGTGGCGTTTAGAAAAACAACAAACATGGGACAATAACATACCTGTTTTTTACCACATCCTATTGAGAGGTCTCCCAGTGGAGGTATAGACTGAACTAGGGCAGGTAGTTGTGGAGAGAGAATAAGGGGTGATCAGAGATACAGGTCAACATAGCACATGGAGAGTGGATGAGTGCGCAGAGCGGATGAGTGTGGAGAGCGGATGAGTGCATAGAGCGGATGAGTGCATAGAGCGGATCAGTGTGGAGAGCGAATGACTGTGGAGAGCGGATGAGAGTGGAGAGCGAATGCGCGCGGGGAGCTGGTGAGTTCGGGGAGCAGGTGATTGCGTAGGGTGGGTGAATGCATAGAGCAGATGAAGGTATAGTGCATGCGAGGGGATAAAGTGGACAAATGCCTAGAGACGGATGAGTTACATAGACCGGGTGAGTGCGTAGACCGGATAAGCATGTAGAACGGATGAGTGTGGAATGTATGCAGAGCTGATGAGTGCGTAGAACGGATGAGTGCGGGGAACGGATGGATGAGCGGAGCGGGATGGATGAGCTGAGCGGAAGTATGTGTAGAGTGGAGGACTGCATAGAACAGACTAGTGGGAAGAGCCGACAAGTATATAGAGCAGACGAGTGCATATGAGCGAATGAGTGCATATGAAAAAAGGGGTACATAGAGGGGATGACTGCATAGAGGGGATGAGTGCATAGAGGGGATGAGTGCGTAGAGGGGATGAGTTCGTAGAGGGGATGAGTGCATTGAGGGGAGGAGTGCGTAGAGGAGATGAGTGTGCAGAGGGGATGAGTGCACAGAGGGGATGAGTGCGTAGAGGGGATGAGTGCGTAGAGGGGATGAGTGCGTAGAGGGGATGAGTGCATAGAGGGGATGAGTGCATAGAGCAGATAAATGCGTTGAGCGGATGAGTGTGTAGAGCGGGTGAGTGAGCAAAACAGGTGAATGCATAGTGCGTGTGAGGGCATAAAGCGGACGAGTGCCTAGAGCGAACGCGTGCCTAGAGCGAACAAGTGCCTAGAGCGAACGAGTGCCTAGAGTGAACGAGTGCCTAGAGTGGAACGGACGAGTTGCGTAGAGCTGACGAGTTGCGTAGAGCGGATGAGTACGTAGAACGAACAAGTGCAGATTGCATGCAGTAGTGATGAGTGCATAGAATGGATGAGTACGTAGAGCTGCTGAATGCGTAGAGCAGGCGGAACGAGTGAAGTATGTAGATGGAGTCTATATGGATAGAACAAATGATATATGTGAATGGAATTGATCACATATATGGACGGAACGGGTGCCGGACGTGGATGGAACGGGTGACGTACATTGATGGAACGGCTGACATATGTGGCTAGAATGGGTACCGTATATGGATGAATCGGGTGCCGTAGGTGGATGGATCGGGTGCCGTATGTGATGAAACGGGTGACGTAAGTGGATGAAACGTGTGAAATAGGTGGATGGAAGGGATGAAGTATGAAGATGTTACGGGTGAAATATGTGGATGGAGTGCATAAAACAACTTAGAATACACAAAATGGATCGGAGTAAATAGAGTGCATTTGAGTGTGTGTGGCGGACAGGAGTGCGTGTGACGGACAGCAGTGCGTGTGGCTGACAGGAGTGCGTGTGGCAGAAAGGAGTGCATGCATGAGGCTGACAGGAGTGCATGCATGAGGCTGACAGGAGTGCATGCATGGGGCTGACAGGATTGCATGCATGGGGCAGACAGGAGTGAATGCATGGGGCAGACAGGAGTGCATGCGTGGGGCAGACAAGAGTGCTTGCGTGGGGCAGACTGGAGTCCGTGGGGCAGAATGGAGTACATGGGGCGGACTGGAGCACGCAGCGCGGACTGGGGTGCATGGAGTGGATAGGAGTGCATGGAACGGACTGGAGCGCACAGAATTGCGTGACATATATAGTATGGTTTGGAATGCAGAGAACGTTTGAAAGAGCATATAACCCATCATATCACACCACCACGCGTACTCTCTCCTTTACACCACCACTCAACTAGAAAACAGAGATACTATGACACCATTTGGTATAACTGTTCTCATACCAACATCTGCCGCACACTCCCCATCATTCTAAGTAAACACTGCTGGTTACACACCGCCCAGCCAGGCGTTCTCCTCAGGCCTAACGCAGCCACATTCAGTCTGGATAAATCCTGCCAGAACAAACACATACTCCTGATCTCTCAACCACCACACCTACCGCTAAGAAGCAGCTATTACACGAATACCGCACCAGCTGCACACATACCCGGTGCTCACACGCACCTTTGACTCTCTCTACTCTCTCTACTGAGTTGAACTTCGGTTCCCAAGGGCGTTCAACCTACCAGCGCCTTCAGACCATACCAATGGTATATAAGGCGCTATATAAATACAAAATAACATAACATAACATAACATCACTGCAAGTTGAAAAAGGACAGGGATAGCAAGAAGATAGACGATTCTCAAAAGGCAGATGCAAAATCAGTACAGAAGAAATTAGATAAAATCTGCATGTAATTAGTTGTCCTAATAGCACTTCAACAAGGGGAACACCGTCCCAGGGGGGAATTATGTCACATGGTTTTGTACAGCCGGGAGGGTTTGCCCAAGAAGGAGGTTTTGCACCACAGTGTATATTTGTGCTGCAAGGCATCTTCCTACCACAAGGAGTTTTCGCACCACATGGAGGGTTTGTCCCAGAAGGAGGGGTTGGCCACAAGGAGGGTTTGCCCCACAATGGGCATTTGTGCCTCAAGGGGACGGGGGTGTATTCGGCCAACACAAGGTGGTTCCAAAACAGAAGGGGTTTTAGATTTGGAGAAGCAAGGCTGGCATACAGAGGACTATGCTGGGCTTGTGAAGGAATATAGGAGCAGGAAACAAACACAGTATGGGCCTGAAGGCACCCGTTCTAACACAATATGCCTTACTACTCACAAACACAGCAGCAAACACAGCCCATACAATACAGGTTTCCCCAAAACATTATGGGTATGCCGCAGCAAAAAGCAACGCCCAAACAGCACACATTTCCCAAGACCATCCAGAATATGCCACCACAGCAACCCCAAGTAATCCTGAGTGCCCAGGAATATATCAATGATACCCCAGAAACAGCCTACACTAGTGCCAATCCCACAAGAAGTTCCATGGCCATAGTTGCCATTTTTTCTGCCCACTGGCTAAGCCCCACAGCAATATCAGCAGCGGAATCCTCTCCAGGCACAAGCGCAGGCACATTCCAGGTACAGACACAAGCACAGACAACCAGACAGCAATGGGATACCAACTTGTTACCACAGAGCACAATATCACACTATTCAGGAGCAGCACTGTTGGGGGCAATCCTTTTCTAGCTCCCAGCACCAACATAAACCCACAATAGGACACCCCACAGAAGGCTCTGGAATGCCCAATCCTATCAGTAACTGCAGAAACAGAAGAGGAACCACAGTTGGCAAGAGCATAGGCAGCAAGACATTCTCTTTTTTGGCTGACACTGGGGATACCAAATTTTGCATTAGTGAAGGAAGATTCTCATTGTCGGACAGAATAATGAACATGCATGGATTCTCTGGGGCTTTTGTAACAGTTCCTCTCACCAAAGACTTACCCCTTACAATTGGCGGTAAGGAAATAGTTGTGTCCCTATCGTACTTCAAAGAAACTCTGATTAACATGTTGGGTAGAGATATTATGAGCAAATTAATTGTGACCATTTCATTTAGTGACAAAGGTATAGTGTTTTCCACTTGTGGGGTGTATTATAACAGAACACGAGCAGTGCTACACACGCTATGTGCCCACAGCGCACTGCAAGGGATCCCAGTATACCCAAAGTGGTTCCTCTATGCAGGTGCTGCTATGTTGTATACCTAGGATAAGACATCACACATTTGGATTGCCCACAGAATTGTTGCTCAGACCAGCAGCGCACAAGGAAGTTGCACCAGGAACTGTTATCACAATACAACTAGATGTGTTAATAGCATAAAAAGACAAGGTGATATTAAATGGGGTAGATGGGCACGATATTGAATGGCACACTTTCCTGTGTATGGACCCCACCAAAAGCTTGACTGATCTGACCAATTGACAACTTTTTGATGATGACAAGGACATAGGAGAGATGGTGTTTAAGATCAGTATACCAGGTCACTTACATGTACAGCATAGAGAGGTCCCACAACTGGCTCTCCTCATGAGAGAGATGCTGACTATTTGCAGGAAGATTTGCAGAAGGTACCTCCAGAGATTTGGACCGGTGGGCCCCATGACATAGAACTGCTGAACGGAATTGGGGCAGTATGCGTCAAACTGAAGGAGGGGGCCTTGTTGCCCCAGGTCAGGCAGTACCCCTTGTCTGGGGAGGTAGATGAGGGGATATACAACACCATTGTAGCACTGTGGAAACAGGGCATAGTATAGTATACCTGTAAAAAAACAAAAGTGTGTCTTGGAGGATAGTGCAGGATATATGTCCACTGAACAACATCATAGAGGCAGAGTTTCCACTGGTAACGAATCCAGCCAAAATCATCTGTAATATTGTCACAGTGACGACATACTTCTCAGTGAGTGACCTTAAGAATATATTCTTGTTTTTGACACCGTTACATCCAGATTCCCAGAAACTCACCACGTTTACTTACTGTGGTCAGTGATTCCAACAGACCAGACTTCCGTAAGGATACTGTGAGTCCCAATCATATTTAAGAGAGTTTTATAGGAAGATGTCTGGAAATTTGCAGACACAGAGCACAGCGATACAATATGTGGGGACCTCCTGGTGTGCAGCACCACAGAGGAACAGTGCAACGAGGATTCAATAACACTCTTGGCATTGTTGGCCAAATGTAGAAGGTGGATAGCGAGAAGCAGCAATATTGCCAGAAAGAGGTAGTTTACTTAAGGCAGATATTGCCATCAGAAGGGAGGTGATTAACACCTGAATTGGCAGCAGCGGTATGGAATACACTCCAGCCAAACACAGTAAAAGAAAGGCAGCAGCTCCTGGGGTTGTGCAATTACTGACGGTCCTGGATTTTCACTAAACCATTACCGCAACGGCTCAAGACAGCACAGAAGGTGAAGGATCCCATCACTTCGACGCCAGATAATTTCCTTTAAGGAACTAAAAGATGTTTTAACCCATGTACCAGCATTAGCAACTCCGGATTACAACAACTAATTGTTTATGTTCTCCAGTTCTAACAGGGAAGTGATGACAGCTGTCAGTGGTGTGCTTTGAGGGGGAGGATTGTGAGGTGGCAGCACAGATGAGATTGCCATCACATTATTCAGCACAACCAGCTGAACTGGAGTCATTGATATCAGAAGTAGGCATGCGTAAGGGCTGCTGTGCCACGATATACAGTGACTCAGGCTATGTTACCTCCACTGTACATTCTGGGTTGTCTAGATGGAAGAGGAGGGGTTTCTGGAAAAGTAACGGGGCACCAGTGCAGCATGCACTTGTTCTATCATGATTGATAGAAGAGTTACAGTAACCTTCAGTTCTAACCCTCAGTGGTCAAATGTGTTCAAACCACCCTCATGGATGGTACATACTTTGTGTCACCTGGCAATGAGGCAGCAGACATGGCTGCTAAACAAATTGCTTATCTGCTATATGTTACAGATCAGCCACCCATATTGACATGCATGACACTGCAGCAGGTGCAGTTAGCAGACTGCTATAAAGCTCTACCAATTGTGTAGACAGAACACAGCATCCATAAAGGAAAAGGAATTGTGGAAAAAGAGGAGGTGTTCCTTGTCCCCCACCAATTTAATTTGATATCAAAACATGTCAGATTTACTTAAGGTGGCTCTTGATCAGCTGCACCACCCAGCACACATATCAAAAGAAAGCATTGCAGATGATCTCTAGGCAGAGTGGCTCATCCCAAATTTGCATGAAAATGTAGCAGAATGCATTGCCAAATGCATAACATGTCAGTGGTTTACTGTAGGGCGTATGTTAAAAACTATCAAAGCAACCTTACCTTGCCCCTCAGGGCCTTTCTGCCATTTGCATATTTACTACATTGGTATGCAAAATAGGTGCGCCAACTATCGCTATGTAATTGTTGTGGCTTGTCCAGTCTCTCATTGTCTTCAGGCAGGACCTTGTGTCTACTGTGATACTAAATCAGCAGCTAAGTTCCTCATGCGTGAGGTTTTCCCACAGTGGGGAGTGTGCAGAGTATTAAGGTCCGGCAAGGGCCTGCACTTCTCCAATTAACTGTTTAAAGAAATACCTTTGCTATCAGGCATCAAACACAAGCTTTGTTCCATTCATCACCCTCATGCCAACGGTCTACTGGAATGCCTCAATGGCCTGCTTTAGTAGCACCTTGCAAAGCTGTGTGATACACTTTACAAGAGCTGGTTCCACTGCTTGCCACTTTCTCTCTTTACTCTATGTAATTAGCCAGGGTCCAATCACCATCTCACACCTCATGAGATTGTGACCGGAAGGCAGATTCTAACCCCTCCTGCCCCTGATCGTAATGCTCACCCTATCTCTTATGCTGACAGTACCACTTAAAGGAGTTTAGGGGCTACCTTAGGGAGCTTACTTGATCTCTTCTATTTTTCTCCCTACAGACTGGGCATTGACAACATCAGCCAGCACCATTATCGTCTGAGGCACCACCAGAGCAACTGGACCAGAATGTCCCCCCCTTCACCATCACCTTTGCGACCCCAAAAGCCATAAAAGTAGAGGGGAGGAGTAAATGGGTCCATCTCTCCAATGTCTGATGGGACAAAAACAAAGATCCCCCTGCAGGAGAAGAAGGAGAGGGCAGAAAAATGAAATGTCCAGCCAACTAAGTATTTTTCTTTGTGGTCTTCCTTTTGTAGCTCTGTCTTTCGCAGTGAGGACAACAGAAAGGGGGAAACATTTTGATGAATGTGATGTATTGCCTTATTTGTCTTTTAGTTTTGTAGCGCCTCTGTCTTCACCTCTCCTCATTTCAAGTGTCTGGCCTGGGATTTGTGTACATAGCAGGGGAGGGTTATTATGCCCCTCTAGCAACTGACATTAAGGGGTCAACAGTTAACACACACCCAGGCACTGTCCACATTATGGCGAGCGAAGAGAGATGTGTCACACTCTAATTTGTTTTGGGGCCAGGTGGTGGGGGAAATCTCACACCAGCTCTGGTAAATGGCGGTACAAGCACATGGCAACACTAGGGAGGGAGAGAGTTAATGGAACATGTTATGTGTGCTCCCTGATACCTCGGGTGACAGGAACACAGAGAACATTTATTCCAAGAGAGGTGTAGGCGCAGAAGGTGGAGTGTTTACTTCATATGGTGCTGTGTAAGGTTACAGGTATTTTCCAGGGTCAGACCATCACTGTACAGTGGGTGAAGGAAGGGGAGGCAGTGCATAATGACGACTATGTAAAGGTGAGGAAGATGGCAGAGATCCCCAACATAAGGGACATGGTGTTACACTTCGAGAGGGAGTGACCCCAAAGGGGGTCAGTCACGTTCACAGCACATGACACGCACACATGCCTCAACGAGTCAGGGCATTCAATACCCTGGTGTAGGACTCACCCATTGATGCATTTCGAAGGAGCGTTTTTTTCTTCATAGAAGAGTGGGTGGAGGGGATGATGAGCTCCAGGGCAAAGGGTGGTGTTCAGGCCTGAGGTGGCAACTGGCATTAACGCATCCTGTTGATAAACACGGAAAGGGAATGTACATGCTCTCACTTGGATAACAAACAAAACAACTGTTACAATAGAACCACTCACACATCCTTCTTTGTGTTCCAGAGTACAGGGCACTGTCAACTTGGAAGAGAATGAGGTTTGCACCATGATGGTGGAGCTACCCGGTGTGAATGAAGGGACTTCTATTATGGACGGCTCATGCTCCTTCTTAGCACTAGACACTCCAGCATTGGTAGTGCCTCATTCAGACGTTGCCCTTCTCAATGTCCACACTGTTGCTGAACTTTCTATCAATGCACATTTGTTTAGCAAACATTTGTTTGTCAAACATTCAAGTACTAATAGCTTGCCTACTCAGAAGGATATTGGACATTCATGACCTAGGCGTACCATTGAAGGACTGTCAAATGCTAGGTACAGACACTCGAATCCAAGGCACTTTTTCTCTGACATTTGGAATGATAGCTCTGCTGATGCTACCATGGTACAGGAAGAAGGAACATCCAGCGACAGAAGTAGAAGGAGAAGGAGGAGGGAGAATAAGTATACATGTTGAAAATTGTCATAATTGTTGCATTAGATATCACCAGAGTTTAGATTATTTTCTTTAACTACTACTTTTTTTGCATCTCTTTTAACACCAGGATTTCAGGCATCTGCAAATGCCAAATGGCTCCAGATCACTAGGTGGGAGCTTTTGCAGCTAGGAAATGAAACAGAGAAGGGTTTAAACTCCATACGAGAGGATTTTAGGACAGTGAGATTGATGGCCCTGCAAAACAGGTACATCTTGGACCCATTGAAAGCTATGGAAGGGGGGTTTGCGTAAAGATTAGCACAAGCTGCTGCACCCTGATACTAGATATGGATGAACAAAGTAGTAGTTTAACAGTAGCCATAAATGCTTGACATATGTTACACACAAAGATGGAAGAAGAACCTAGTAGGGTCATCAAGGAAGATTGGTATGACACCATTTATTCATGGCTACCCATGTGGTTGGCTCCGGTCCTAAAGGTATTGGTCCCTGTCCTTGTAGTGGTGCTCATCATTCTTTGTGCCACCCAAGTAGCACTGGGTTGTTTAGTGCAGGCATGAGGGAATCTGGGGAAGAGAGTAGTAAGGGTATATTTGGCAGAGGGAGAGGAACGTTGTTTAATTTGTGAGTAAGGAAGGAAGAGGGGAAGTGAGGACAAAGGAATTCTAGGTTGATAGGGGTGAGAAAAATGGTTGATAGTGCAGATGTACTTTTTACCGAACTACCGGAACCTGAACATTATGAAACACACTAGGTTAGGTGCATCGGTAGGGAGGACCGTGTTATCCTTCCCTGGTTCCTAGAGTAATGTGTGCAGGAGGGTTACAGCTTGGAGGGTCTCCAGAAGAGTTCAGTGAAGAAGAAGGATGAGACCAGTTACTGAAGCAGCAAAAGGGTGGGTGTTCAGATGCAGGTGCCCCACCCCCCCGTATGAGCACAGTTGCCGGCTGAGAAAGATAATCTAACAGGGCATCAGGATCCCGGCAGTGATGTAATAACCACCTGCCACAAGAACAGTCGCATGGCTCCTAAGGTTAGGTTAACGTTTGAGAGTCAACAATTTAGCACACATTAGTAAAGGTTGCTTTTCACATAACACAGGTAGTGGTTGCATTAGAAGTTTGTTTTTGCCAGCATTGTGGCATATAACATTACATTGCTGTCATGCATTAGCCCTTCATGTAGGGGGTGTCGCACATAATTTCTTCATGAAGCACATTTACTCGTGTCTGAGCATGACCCATATAACACAACATGACATTATATTTTTCACCCCTTGTCTATACGACATGATTGCAGAAACACCTGGTGCAAGGTACCACATTCCTACACATCATACTCCATAGAAAACACACAGCACCTTGTGCTACACACCTGCTTGCAGCCCCACTCATGATACCACATTTTAGTTACATGCCAGCTGGACAGAAGCTGGACAGCACATAAGAATACTCTCCTTATCGGGCACAGCACACACACACACACACACACACGCACATACACAAACACACACTTATATCTCCTGACATAATGGGCATGTGCACTTTTTTCTTTTGGTAGTTTTAGAACACATAGGAGGTCATTCCGAGTCCGGCGTTAAGGGAAAAACGAGGCCGGTAAAGGAATAACGACTTCCTTTACCGTTACGGTCCATTCTGACCCGCCACACCGTTATTTACGCCACCGTAAACTACGATTGCGTAAATAGCGGACCAGTGTCGCGTGCCCGACACACCATCGCGTAAATAACGGGAAGGCGCAAACCATCTCCGATTCCAAGCAAAGCGAACACGGAAATAACGACCTCCACATGGGCGCAAAGTACCTTACCGCCATGGCGTTAATACCGGCATCGCGGGGAAGGTGTTAACAACCCTGATCAGTGTTTGGAAGAGGAACAGGTGCACCCAATCAGCACAGGTGGAGGCAATAGAGTCTGGCACAGCACAAAAGGAGCACACCCACACACCACACCCCCACCCACACCAAGATGATACCAATTGTAGAAGCATTCCTGGAGCTGGAGGCCCTGCTTGCAAGGCAGCAACTACGACAACAGCAACAACAGCAACCACAGCAACCACCACAGAGGATACACAGGAGGAGAAGGAGGGTGAGACAGGGCCAGCATGCCCTACCAGTGCAGCCACCATTACCACGCCGGCAGCCCCCAATACCCCGCATCAGAGCCACCCCCTTCAACCTCACACCAGAGCAGATCCACACCCTGTACCGGCTTGACTGGGACACCATAACCACCATAGTGGCCCTGATACATACCGACATAGTGAGCCTCATAGAAATCAGCACTGCCATCCCCCCTCTACTAAAGGTAGTGTCCGTGCTCCACTTCCTTACCACAGGCACCTACCAGCATACAGTGGGGCACATGCATGGCATTTCACAGCCAATATTTTCCCGGATACTCAACCAAGTGCTGGATGCCCTCCTCAAGCACAGAAGGGACTACATATGCCTCCCCCGGACTCCACAGGAGATATTTGATACCAAAGCTGCCTTACATGCACTTGCAGGCATGCCAAATTGCATAGGTGCCCTTGACTGCACCCACGTAGAATTGGTGGTTCCCCATGCCATGGAGGTGCCGTATCGCAACCGCAAGCAATACCACTCCATCAACGTCCAGATGGTGTGCAATGCCAGTAAAGCCATCACACAATGCAATGCTTGGTACCCCGGATCAACTCATGACTCCTTGGTCCTGCGGAACTCAACACTACCACGCTACATGGGCCGACATGCCGGACAACGTACCTGTCTGCTTGGTGAGTAACCATAATGGGCCATGGCAGTGCATTGGGTCTCTGAGTAGGTTTTTCAGCATACCCCATTGCGAAAGGGGGTGGGGGAGATGCATACTCCACCCGGGAGGGAAGGGGGGGGGATACATACTCCACCCGGGAGGGAAAGGGGGGGGATGCATACTCCACCCGGGAGGGAAAGGGGTGGGGGGATGCATACTCCACCCGGGAGGGAAAGGGGGGGATGCATACTCCACCCGGGAGGGAAAGGGGGGGGTGCATACTCCACCCGGGAGGGAAAGGGCGGGGGATGCATACTCCGCCCGGGAGGGAATGACAACGCTATTGTACGTTGTGCACCTCACAGAACACTGTGCCCCATGACAAGTGGCACGCCACATTACCACCAAACCACACAGTAGTGAATACGAGCCAACACCTAATGGTACCTGACAAACAGTTACCCTGGCCTAAGACCACGACACATGCACCACACATCGGTGGACCTTACACACTGTAAGGCCATCGTGCACCATGCAGTGCAATAGCACCATGTCGCTGACTCCTGCATCTCAACACAAAGGACAGTCATCCATGGGAGTGCATAGAGGTTAGTCTGACAGGGATCCTACTGCATGTGACTGGTTCGGCACCTCCATAGGATAGCTGCCAATCATCATGATAGGGATCAGTGCTGAATGAAGGCTATGCTACCAACTACTACCAACACACCCTTACAGCAGGTCTCATGCAAGTCATCAATTAATGCAGTCCAACACTGCTGCATGCATAAACGATGCACATGCAACAAGACATGAGTGCGCACCATGACCCATCAGGGAGAAGCTACCCCCTCCATAATTCCATTGGCCAGCACACATGGCCGGACCAGTAATGGGTTGATTGTATCCAGGGACATGTGTGCATGGCCAGTCATCACCCGCTGCAATGTAAGACTAGCACAGTTCTCCACCATGAATGTACCAACACTTACCTTCATTCCACTCTCATGCAGGTGATGCTGGCTACCCTTTGAAACCGTGGCTCATGACCCCGGTCCGCAACCCCCAAAACAGGCACGAGGAGGACTATAATGGATCTCATACCCGTACACGGGTGGTCATAGAGCAGGCCTTCGGCCTTCTGAAGGCACGATTCCGTTGTCTCAGCCGGTCAGGTGGGGCCCTCATCTACAGCCACGAGAAGGTGTCCAAGATCATCATGGCATGTGTAATGCTGCACAACATGTGCATCCGTCAGAACGTGCCACTGCTCCCTGACGTGGGACTGCTACCACCAGATGAGGAGGAGGAGGAGGAGGAGGTGGAGGAAGGAATGGCAGAACAGCAACATGGTGCCGATGCACGGGAGGGACGTACCGTGAGACAAGCATTGATCGAGCAATATTTCTGAATCACAAGTCAGCTAAGGGGGTGAGGATGACAGGGCATTGGGCACTGGGCACTGGGTGTGGGGATACATGTACTACATGCACTGTGAGACATTAAAAGACACATGCACAATAATAATGAATGTAGGATAGACCAAACTGTGTATTGCATGATGATGTCCAAACGTGTACAACAGATCCTTCACCCTCACCCCCCTCACCCTCCACCCCAACTCCCACACACACCCTCAACCCCCTCCCCCTCCCCCCCAACTCCCACACACACCCTCAACCCCCTCACCCTCCCCCCAACTCCCACACACACCCTCAACCCCCCACCCTCCCCCCACAACAACCCCACAATGTTCCCATCAGTGCAGCATTGGCCACATGTGTGTGGCTGCACGGTCAATGGGCACTGCCAGAGCCTGGGGCATCCCTTCCATTCCGGCGCATCGTGCGCAGTGACCTACAGACCGGGCTGGTCTGCGTGGAGGAGCTCTGGGAGGGTGGCTCCTCCTGCTGGGGTTGTGGTCTGGGGGGTGCTGCCTCCAGGGCATCAGCAATCCTGCCAAGCATCTCACAGATGCGGTTTGTGCTGGTACTGATGACCTCGCCCAGGGCCTGAAGGTCATTATGTAGCACCGACCCTGATTCCCGGTTGTCCCGGAGGAACTCCTCTATCATGCCCGTGAGGTGCTGGCAGCGCACTGTTTCTGCAGCCGATGTGGGCGATGTGGTTGGCAGGCTCCGTGGTGTCGTGCCTGCAGGACTTACAGGACTTCCTGCAGGGGAAGTGGGCACATGACAGACAGGTGTATCCCCTTCGCCTGTGAGCCCTGGGCCGTCACTCGACCCAGGGTCGCTATGGGCAACCTGGCTGTACGAGGGAGTGTCTGGGCTCTGTACATAGACATTGGGCTCCTCCACGTTGTCGATGGTGTTTGGTGATGTGCTGCCTGGCACATCGAGGATGCACATGGCAGCATTCTCCCCTGACGCACTCGATTCCTCATGGTGCAACGTGGGGGCATGTGTCCCGCAGAACTGCAGGCATGTCCAGGGCCGCGGATGTGGGTTGTGTACCCTCCATGGGGGTTGCTGGGGCAGGTGGTGTGGCATGTGCCTTCTTCCTGCTTGCAGGTGTGTGCTGCCCCGGGAGGTACTTGTCCGGGGGCCTTCCTGGTCCTCACTTTCATGACCAGTGCCTGTGGGGGGCAAGAGAGAGACAGCATGAGCAATGATCTGGGGGTCAGAATTACTTCCAGACAATGGTATTACGATGGGATAGCAGCGTTTTGGTGACATTTGGGTTCTGAGTGGGACTGTGAGCTTTGCTTGGATGGGAAAAGCATACTGTCGGCAGGGTCACTCATGTTGGCGGAGTACTGTGGTGACTGACATTGACCAGCTTTTTGTGTGTCATGCCCAATATGGGTGTCAGCCTTGCACCTGACATCATCCTGGGTCCCAGTTGTTACGGCATCATTGGGGGGGGGGTTTACCCAAACATGATGTGACTGCTTGACCTGCCCTTGGCGATGACTTGCATTAGGGATGCATGTACTGTTTACACTCATGGCACTCACCTGCGTCAGCTGATGAAGGATCACCGCAATCCATATCGCCAACGCCTTCGATGGCTTCTGTGCCCATCATCTCTGCACATGTTTCCTCCCAGGGCATCATTTTTATGGGTGAGCCTGGGCCTCCTCCTGTCTCTAGGGCCAGATTGCGGTTTGCTGAGAGGATGGCCCGCACCCTCAGACGGAGGTCATCCCAGCGTTTGCGGCAATGCGTCGTGCTGCCGGGGGTGTTTCCGACAGAACTCACCCTCTGCGAGACCAGCTCCCATATCTCCTTCTTCCTGAGGATGGTGGGCCTGCGCATGTCACTGCTGAAAACAATCTCTGCATGTTCATGCAGAGTATCGACAAGTACCTGGAGCTTATCCTGGGAGAATTTCTCCTTCCTGATGCGCGCAGCACCCTTTTTTAATGCTTTTGGCATGATGCTGGTCTCTGGAGTCTATTTTGCCTATCACAATATGCCCACGAGTCCTGAATGGGGAGGATTGCAATGGATTGTGATTTTAAAGATGGCCGCCATGATGCTTCCCGTTCCTGTTCGATGACGTAATTTCCGTTTGCGGTTTTTACCGGTGCCCGTAATTTACGGTCATTGTTAATTACGGGCACCGCTATTTACACACTAGGTGGAGGGCGATGGTGTTAGTTACGTCTCGGTTGTTGTCGGTAAGGGGTTTGACGCGCCCTTTACCGGTATGGCGCTAGGGGGTTTACCGGCATGGCGGAAAACTCGTGCCCGCAAGGTCGGAATATGGTGCTATTTACGCCCTGCTACCAACGCGGATACGGTATTTCCGCCATGCCGGTAAAGTCAGTGATTTAACGCGAACCTCGGAATGAGGCCCATAGTATGAAGCACATGACACAGCATTGCTGTGTCTTGTGCCTGTAGGGATGCTAGGTTCTATGAGCAAGAGATCTGCCCTTTTTTAATAGGCGTCAGTTAGAGGTCATTGCCAGCTCTTTATTGCAGGTTCTCAGGCAGCCCCAATAAGAAATGTGCTGAATAATATGGAGAAATTAGCAGAAATGATCATCCAGGAGAGATGATCAGCACCATTCATAGTGAGGAAGGTACAGGAAGGCAGTGAACCAGGACTGGTACCAAGTAACAAGATCGTGAGCAGATGCACTCGGTATGAATGGGGAATAAATATAGGAGGCGTGTGCCATGATGGGTCATTGCTATTGGTCCATTTCGGTGCAACGTTGCAGTCCAAATTGTCTGAGGTGGAATGGTCCCACTAAAATTAAGCCCTTTACTGTTTTCCCGAGATGGGATTGGTGCATCCTTTGGGCTTATCAAGGGGGGTGTGACCATATGGTGTGTTTGGTGTTTTTTTTGACGGAATGGCAACTGCCAATAGTTTTTTAACCATATATAGGGTTGGTTAAGTGGCTGGTGATGACCAGCCAATCAGAATGTTAGGATGATGTTTTTTGTTACACTTTTACTGAGATATGTTAATGTCCTGTTTGTGGCTATAAAATGTTGAGCCCGCAAGGGACTGTCAAAGGTTGCTTGTTCTGTTCATCTTCCTGGGCTTTGATGTACAAACACATTTTGTTTTTTTCCTGCATGTGGTGCACTCCTTTTTGATTTTTTGTGGATTGTTTTTTCCTGCTTTTGGAACCGAGTTGGGAGCACCCGTAGCTCTACAGAAGGAAACTACAGATGTTATTCTACATGTAGAATATGTGAAGGCATCTTGGAATAAAACACACACAACAGATTCTGAATGAACAATACAAGTTTATTAACTTAAAAGTCAGAATGAAAGAATGCCTATCTTGCCCTGTCCTATGGTGGGATTTCCCTACCAAACCAGAACTAAGGAAAGTCAAAGTCTGAAAGTTCAATTTAGAAATCTGTCTCTGTCCAATACCTATATTTGCCCTCACAAATAATCTGTACAATGTGTAGGGATGTCAGCAAGCAACAACACTTTTTTTTAACTCAAAGTTCAGAGATCTGTCCAGCGCGCAGCTTTCTTTCAGCTTCCTTCCCCAAGAATTAAGTAGTTCTAAAAGTCTCAGGATTGCCTTAAGTTCAGATATAAGGTGAACCAGTTCATTCTCCAAGTTTCAAAACATAGTTTCACAAAAGCAGGTTAAAACAACAGGGTTCCCTTCCCTAAAATTTGTTTCCAATAAATAATGATTTCCAGCTGTCTTAAAGGTCCACACCACAGTTGCGCCCTCTGGATGTAGTTGGTCTTGCTATCAAATATCTTTAGCAGAAAGTTGCAACTCAATCAATTGTTAAAGTTCATCGCCAAACTTCCCTTCACTCTGGCGCCCAAGGTATAATTGGTTCAGTTGTATTTAGTACTCTTGTATTGTTACACTTCTGTTAAAGTTCACTTGTAAGTTCAATATATATAAATTGTGCTTATATCTGAAGCTGAATTCACTGAAAGGGTGTTTGGTATGTTTTTCATGGAGTTCTGAATTTTGTAGTTGTTAAATATCTTCATTGAATTTGATTTGTTATTATAAATTACTGTATAATGCTTTGAATAATGTACCCAGCACCCAGAGATGTCTGTAGCATTTAAAAAGGTTTAATTCATTTAACTGTGGTGTTATAGGTCTCTGTAAGTTGCTTGTATAATGTACCCAGCACTCAAAGACCTTTGTATCAATTAGAAGAGGTTTCATTCATTTAATTTCCTTGTCAGCAGTCTATGAAAATTGTCTTTGCGTCCTGCCTTGCACCCGGAAACTTTTGTAAATGTGTCTTAACATACACGCTACCACTCCGCTACAAAGTATTCTCAGTTATTCATGAGTTAATGAGGATTACCATTCAGGGACCTTCGAAAACGTGACTTCTCATCCACACAACAACTCCAATACATAGTAATCCTCTGCATAACTTCAAACACTCGCACACTGGGTTTCCTTTCACATAGAAACTCACTGGTTGCCTCTTTTGGTGTTCACGCAGCGCAGGTTTGTTGGTCTTTGGTCCTCCACTTCAGGACTCCTTCTTCTGCCCCTCAAGCACTCCTGGGTTGGCTTCTGACCCCAGCAGAACAAGTATTGGGAACACCACAACAAGAGGCAGCCTCCCGGCACAGCTCCCCTTTTGATGTTCGATCAGTTCCACAGAGCCACAGCACCCGGGCTGAATGGTGCTGGTGCATCTGACATGCTCTGCTCGCGGGAGCCTGTACGCCCATCAGGTCAGTCCTACCAGATGGGAAGGCACCCACGAGCAGACTCGTAGTTTGCTGGTCCGGTAACAACGGTACCGTCAAGCTTACCAGTACTGTTGTTACCAGACCAGCAAACTTATAATGAGGCACCATGTCTCCCCTAAAGGATCCCCACTCCCAGTCCTCACAGACCCTCCACCTAGGTGATCCTTCCTCGCATGTTCACCCCCAGGGTCAGGCTCCAAAAGCAGTGGCCTTTCCCTGGCCACCTCTGCAAAGGAACCATGAGGAATAGGAGTGAGCATGCCCTCAGGTTTCTAACACATAACAACCCCAATGGAATTATAAGTATCAATGACCATGTTTTGTTGTCTTAAGCTTATACGATTGTAGTCAACATGATCATGGCATTTATGCTGCAATATATTTTCTATTCGAGCAATATAATAATATAATATATCATATAATATAATTGGTTATTTATAACACGCTTAATACCCAGAGGTTTTTAAGGGAGGACCAGGGATCGAACCCGTGTTTCTCTGCGTTGTCTTGCTTCCAATACAAGAGTGTTGCCCTGAGCTATCTGCCCGAGATATCCTCTGAAGACTTTACTATCAGCAACCTACATCGTAAATAGTCCCATGATTCTTGATATGTTAGAATGAAACATAAATCAAAATGAGTTCATGTTAAATAACAAACTATATCACAAAGCTCAGAGCATCACTTGGGGCGAAATATACCCCTGACGAGTCAATATGTTCATGGGGCTGCAAGAATAAAAAAGAGTTCATCAGTAAAGACAGCGAATGGAAAGTGTTTTACATGGAAATGCTACATAGCAGACACGCTCACATTTGGAAAGACAGGCCTTACACATTAAACAAATCGTGAGGTGTTAAACAATGATTTGATATAAAATGAACACTAAACTAAAGAAATAACCAGATTTCATTTCTTGATTTATCAAGATCCAAAGAAAATGACGTACTGAAGAACACTTCATGCTGGAAACCTATAGTGACCAGCTCCATTTACATGTTTGTATTCAATAATGGGACTTACAGTCAAAGGTTACAACCCATTAAACCTTATATTACTTGAAGAAAAAGTTAAATAAATGCAGAGATATGAGCTAGCGAATGTAAAATGGATCGGACAGACACATCTAAAATCATTATAACCACATAAAGGGATGAACGAGGACATGTGAACTCATTTACGATGGATGATGGATAATGATGTCAATATATCATAGAAATTACAAAGGTTGTGTATGAAAAAACATAAAACGAAATTGTGTCCATCCATAATTTCGGAAACAATCTTCAAGATCACTTACCAGTTGATAACATACAAACCCCAATGGATTTTTAAGTGCTAAAGTTGCTCAATATACACACTACACAAGACAATGCAAATACAGAGAATGTGGGGACGATAACAATAAACATTCAAATTAATTATACCATAAATGTGGTCAATTAGTGCATTATTTCTACTCCTGGAAAGTACTGCCTTGGGGCAGAAACAGGAAGCTTTGATACCGAAGTTAGAACTATTCAGAGTATTCAGAATGAGAAACAATAACTACTATTTGGTGGCCTATTGTATGCAGAACACAAGAAAGACAATTACAACTTCAATTTTGTGGGTAATCACACATCCCAGTAAAGGAAAGATGAGGGAATTCAATTAGAGAAAGGAGGAGGTGATTGCAATTTTGGACTGAGGAAACGAAGGTCCAGTTCCTCAAAAGTAAGAATTAAATAAATGACGGCTTTAACATTGACCACACATTAATGGGTGCATTCATTATTTGCTGACAAATGAACCTCAGCATGGCTGTTAAAAATGTATCAATTGATATAAATTGGAATGCTCCATCCCTCTGCTCACTGATTATTTTGATTCCCATCACCCCTCTTGCTGATGGCTAGCACCAACCACCCTGGCAGCCCTTGACATTGACTTAGCCTCTTTCGACCACCCTGTTGGTCTCTGCAACACAAGCATATCTTTGTCCAACTCCTCGCTCCCACCAATCTTATTATATTCCTTATATACCACCCATCATACAACTTCATGCTTTTCTTTTGTGATCTTCACCTCTATTTCAAAATGTTCCCAGCTGATATACCTGCCCAATATAATGGGTGATCTGCATCTCCAATATGTCTAAGCCCAGAAATCTTCAACTTGACTACACTCTCTCCTGCATCTCACTACCTACCCTAAATAAACTTCCAGCTTTTAGCCAAGGCAACATTTTGATTGGATATTCCTATCTTCCACCCTGGTCTCCTCTGTCACCACAGTTTCTCCTTTCTCTCTACTGTCTCATTCACTTCACCATCTCTTTCCCACCACCACTCTACCATCCCCTTCCCTTATAACTCGCCAAAGGTAAATCCAAGCTCGAATCCTTGGTCCTCTTGTGACAAATTGACTTCTGCCCTGCAGCAGTACAGGGATAAATAAACGCTAAAGTGCCCACTCACCCCTCATACTTTTATAAACTAAGAGCCAACACAATCATAAAGCTAAAACAGGAACACTTAAGAGGAATACTTCCTTCACCTTTTGTGGGAACATGGGCTGGGGGAAGGCTGTACTTTCAAGAGCGGTGTGAATGTGGTTCAGTAGCAACCCAAACAGCGAAGTGTAACAGTACAAATTAAAGGAACATCCAATCAACGTTCTATAAAAAGATATACTTTAATTAAACACACCATGTACAATAATAACTAACTAGAAAACAGTGGTAAATACCCATTTCTGTAGAAAGTACACAGAATATGCAAAGATAGAAAAAAGTGCAGCACTCTGGTAATGACCCTGGGAAAAAAAGGAAATAAAAGACCACAACGTTCAAAGGATTTTTCTTCAGCTTGCAAAAGTGATTAAAATAGCCTATCTAGTCTACAGCATCCAAAAATAGGCTAGTGGGCAGAAATCAGCCAGTAATTCCTTTGCAATGTCTTGGTGGTTCGCAGCATCAAAACAGGCTTTGCTGCATCATTTGAGGGGGCTTTTCAGTTTGTGGAGGTGGCAGTCGCAGTGGGCCAGGGCTGAGCTGGCATTGAGGTTTACCGGAAGGTGGCTGCAATCTCGAAGTGTCTGCTCGAGCTGTGCGGATTGGTGGTCACCAAATAGTAGTTTGCCATGATTCTCTAAGAGAACCTTTAAGTCTCTCTGGAAGGCAGGATTGATGATTCCTGCTAAGACGTCTATACCGAACGGTGAGGTTTGGCGGTAGTGAGCTAATACCAGGATGCACAGGTGAGTCGATTCGATGCAGATGTTTGGAGGTCTCTGTTTTGGGGGGGCATCAGAGTCGGGTCGATCAACTTATGGGAATGCAATGAAGAAACTTGTGCTTCAAACGATGACTTGAGCAATGCAAGGCAGCAGTACTTCGTTGGTTGAAGCCTGTGCAACAATTCGCTTTGGCTGGCACAGTGCAGCAGCAAACAGGCAAATGGTGGTTCAAAGATCAATGAACATCAAAGGCAGTGTCAAGGGTCCTGATATTTCTCTCTGTTTCAAACACACTCGAGTCATGGATTTCAGCAGGTCAACATAAAAACAGGGATCTCAGCTGTTCAGGTTTCTAGGTGCTGCGAGTCCCAACCCAGGGTCTCAAGGGCCAAGGCTATACCTCTGTCATGCCCACAAACATGGGGGAGGTATCCTTCAGGTATCCTGCAATGAGGTGAGGTCCCAGGCAATAGGGTGGAACCTTGGTCCAGCAGCAGAGGTCACCACATTGGTACCTGTGCATGGTTAGGGGAGAGAGCTTGCCTCTGTCTTGAAAAACCTGACTTCACCTCAAAACTGTTGGAGTCTGGAATTGACTGCTCTCCCAGAGGGATCAGTTGAAATTTTATTTTAGGGTGAGAGTCAAAAAGTGCTGGGACACCCCTTCTTTCAAAAGTAAAAGTTGACCAGTGATTGGAATAAACTAGCCTGCTTTAGGGGTCAATTCCTGCTCTTCAAATGAGTGGATTTTGATCTTTCGACATCGCAGCCAAAGTGCTTTGTGCTACAGGAGGTGGAGGAGGTAGGAAAAAGAAAGAGAGAAACAAGATGGCAGAATTTTCCCAGAACTGTACAGATCTCACACTGGGTACACTAACTCAGCCCCCTCCCATTCTCAAAAGAATCGAAGACCTTTAGAAATGCAACACCCTGCTGTGATGCCTACTCCTTTGTGAATGGCTTTGCCTTTTGATTCCTGTTTCCAGGCCAGCTTCCTGTTGAGTGACTGTCTCAGGGGAAAGGGTGTTACCTGCCCTTACCAAGGAACAAAGAGAAGCAATCTCCCAAGGCTACAGTCTGGCCAGTGGGCAAGGGCAGCCTTGTCTGGAATGGATACACCTAACTCTTCCATAGCTTAATTTGGCCCACAGAGCTGACACATGTGTGTTATCAAATCAGGTGTGGCTGTAATAGTCATACGTAGTGCCATGCACCATGCTTTAACCCAGGCATAGCTTTATTCTTAGACTTTGTCCTGCCACCACCATGGGCTATTTTGATCAAAACATGGCTCTTTCAACAACACCCGACTAAGGACTAATTACAGTGGACACACATACCATCGCGCAGACCTCACAGTACTGTGCTACTGTTGAAAGATGCCAGCCCAAAAACAAGCCAGCAACCCACACTCTGTACAGCGCTCCTCTGCTCTCAAGCTAGGTCTCCACTTTAAACAATAAAAAATAAAAATGATCATCATAGTTTTGGTGCAGGGGTGCATGTCTTAAATGTAGCCCCTGTGCTACAGAGACTGTGCTCTCACTGCAGGGGATAAATGGGCGGCTGTGACTGCTGCACCTGTGCACTAGTATAACAGGTGCTGCGATCACAATACTGATGCAGCAGGACAGAGATATACACTACGCTTTTGGCATTGAGATTATGAAAGGGGAATTTTATCTGCAGATTACCTTTTCAGAGATGGATTTAACCACATAATGTTATCATTTAATTAAAAAAAAGCCAGGGCCCCTACCTGTACGAACTCACCATCTATCTCCGAGCTCCCTCTCCTTCACTTGCTCACCCCATTGATCTTGCCTTTACTGAATTCAATTGTGCACTGTCCCCCCATTCGATGAGAACTACCCTGTCTGCTCCATTGACTGCTCCCACCCGCATCCTTAGCCATTGCTCGCCCAAACCTTCCAGCTGGTGGGATCAAACAAGTTGGGATCGACTTTTTTAGTGTGGAGGCTGATTCTTATTCTGGTACCAATTAATGGGTGACCTCAAAGAACAGTTTCCACAGAAGATTCCTCATAATATATGGGGGCTTCTGTCCTTAGGCGTGGGGTGTGTGGGACTGCTGCCTATTTAGGAGTCAGCAGTTTCGTTTCAAAAGAACTTGGGGCCACATTTCGGAGAGGAACTATTTTAGATTGTATTGACCTTCATAGGAAGTGTGTGGTCCCCGAGTTATAGATCACTCGGTAATTATTCGAAGAAACAAACAGAGTGTTCGTAGAGAATTAAAAACAAGAAACTTCATCCATAGTACAATGTTGTATGGTCTAGTTCACGGGGTATCCCTGGTTGGTTTCTGGGATATCCTTGGTTAAAAGGTGGTCAACCGTTTTCGATGATTACTACTTATCATCTTCTTCAGGACCGTGATTTATAACTTGTCTCAGTGAGATCAAGGGTTGGGGAGGGGCACAGGGGCCAGCATCCCATCTGCCTGGGAGAAAGAAAACCAAAAAGGGTTTTGAATCTTGAGGTCACTGTGATTCCTTTTCCTTAATTTTAATTACGAACACCTTCTGGTTATTTAAACAGTCAATAAAAATTTATGAGAATTTAAGGATATCTGAACAGTCATAATGGCTATTTTGGCTATATGAAACT
The DNA here is from genome assembly GCF_040938575.1 of Ambystoma mexicanum. Taxonomy (NCBI): domain Eukaryota; kingdom Metazoa; phylum Chordata; class Amphibia; order Caudata; family Ambystomatidae; genus Ambystoma; species Ambystoma mexicanum. The sequence goes on from NC_090924.1 coordinate 1,049,478,679, forward strand.
CTTTTTGGCATTAGTTACTGGTGGTTACCTTCAGGACAACAAAATGTTGGGCGGGCGTTTTGATGTACGGCTTTTGCAGTGTGTCTCATAAGTCCTGTAAGACAGTAAAGGGGAGGCATTTTTTAGGATGAGCCCATAGAGAGCCCACTCAGAAAGATTTGTTGAATTCTGTGCACGTGCCAGGGTGAGCTAGTCTGGAACAATCTTGTATAGTGATGGGTGGCCGGCAGCCGGGAGCTTGCATTCAGAAATGGCAACATATTTCACTTTTTGGTCAGGTTACCAATATCAGATTCTTACTCAAATGTATACACATGTGTGCAAGGCATGCAGGCATTAATTGATGAAGTATCAGACTTTTAACATGCATACATTTTAAGTAATACCCTCTTAACTGCTAGTTTGCCCCCAGATCATGCCACCGGTTCTAAAAACCTCTTAAAATGTGGGCAGAAAAATCACAAGAATTATGGTATCATTTAAATAATTATGACAAGTCGGTACTATGAGTTATTCATCTTTTTCTAAAACCATATTCTGGCTACAGGGGTGTGTCTTTTCAGGTCACATGGTACAGAAACCAGTCTTTCCACTTTCTTCAAGCTCAGCCTCTGTCTCCAGTTTCTCCCCCTCCCAGTTTCTGCCAAGAGGAAGCCATTTTTATTACCCCTGCAATAAACCATCTGCCTGGGCCCTGGAAGGCCCATTGTTCAAGAGGAAGCCATTTATGGCCACTTCCATAAAACATTTGCCTGAGTCAGGACAGGGCCTTGTTCAATTTCCTGCAGAGCCCAGGTAATTCAATCAGAGAAGTGTCAGATCCCTTTTGGTGGGAGCAGCAAAAAGGCAGCTAGCCCTGGGAACACAGCAGTTGTGCAAGTCTCATCTCCTGTCCGGGGTAGCTGGTGGGCAGAATTCAGTTCCTTAAGCCAGGTTTCAGATAAAATGTCACTTTTGTTCCCCAGTTTAAGTCAAGATAATTTTTTACATATGCAGCTAGGATGCTGATTCTAAATTTAAACTATGACATTTAAACAATTGCAACCTATGTGACACTCAAAGTAGGTCACTCATTTCTTTTAAACATTTAGATTTTTTTTAGTGTCTTTCAGTACAAATTTACTTAAACTGCTGAAATCCACAGCTCAGCCAGTCTTGTTATAAACCTTCAAGTCACTTCAGAATATAACTTTACATTGGATCCACCTCTCAGTAAGTCTTTCTTTGGCCTGCCTTCATTTATTTAGTTTTACACAAAGTCTGGTGTTGTTTTAAAATGCTGGCTTTCTGATAGTGGTGAGTACTGGTACTGCACCCATTTTTGGGATTTAAGAAAATGAATTCCCCACAATTCTAGGTTGCTTTTGGCAATCAGCATTGCCATTCCCAATGGTTTCAGACTACTGTGTGGGTAGTCCAATGGTGGTTTTAGGCAGTGCCCTTCTGTTCCCATAACATCGGCAAAAATGAGTGGCAGCCTATTCTTCATGCATTTCCCTGTGCATTTTCTGGGAAGCTCTGGCCACCATGATGTTTTCCATGTCAGTACTGCACAGTTTTTGAGGTAGGGCTCGGATGTATGGGTAAAAACATCCCACAAGCCCCCCTCTTGCGATGGCCATTCTGTTTCACTGATGGGACTCGCAAGACCTGGGATGTTTCCTCATCTTCTTCCAATAGATGGCACAGTTCAGCATCTTTTCCTCCATCCGGTACTGATCGATCGGTTCTCCTCGCCGGTCCTGATGGGAATATTGGGCGGTACCACGGGCCCCTTTCGTCTCTGCTCCCGGTCTCCGGATCATCCTCCTTGGCCCGTCTCCAGGTTTTCTTTCTCCTAGGATGACAAAGGAAGAGCGGCAATACCTATTCATAGACATTTTTCCCCCACCATTGATATAGTGGGGTGGCATATAAATTTATAGTCAAAACATATGGACATGCACATTTCTTTTTGCATTCAAAAACGAAACCGCCCACATTGAGAAACTCAGAATTTGATAGGCGATATGTAGGATATTTTAATTTAGAACTGAATTAATCTGAGACAGTACCCTCTAGGATTCCAGAGGATTCCTCCAGTTGTTGCAGAGTGTGCCTGGGATGGCAACACTTTAACTGGTTTATGTGGACCCACTTGTCTTCCCCCTCTGCCAAACCGCCTTTGGGGATGCGGATCTTGTAGGCCACAGGGGAGATTTTGTCTATAATCTCAAAGGGTCCCTTCCATGTAGGCAAAAATGTTCGCTGTTTGGCCTGGTTCCTTTGGAAATTGTATAGATAGACCCGGTCCCCCACCTGATATTCCTTCCTGGAAGTTTTCAGGTCATAGTGGGTCTTCATGCTATCAGCTGATCTTTCTAGATTCCGCTGAGCATAAGCAAAAGCATGTTGAAGGTGTTTCCTTAAATTCTCCACATACTCATGAGTTGTGGAGGCATTTATCAGTGTCTGCTCTTGGGTCCTGTAGAGCAAATGCTGAGGAAGCACCATCTTGCGCCCAGTCATCAACTCAAATGGTGACATTTTGGTTGCAGATGAAGGGGTAGATCTGATGGCCATTAGGACCAGAGGTAATCGGATATCCCAACTTGGCCCAGAATCTGCCACAAACTTCTTTAATATGCTCACAATGGTTCGGTTATATCTCTCTACTGCCCCAGAAGAAGCTGGCCTGTAAGCAATATGCAACTTCCTTTTGACCCCCAGTATCTCCCACATCTTTGTCATCACTTCACTGGTGAAGTGGCTACCTCTGTCTGACTCAATCCTTTGAGGTAGACCAAAACGGGAAAAGATGTGGTTAATCATCAGGGCAGCTGCAGTTTCTGCCTTGCAGTTTGGGGCTGGGAGACATTCCACCCACTTGGTAAACAAGCATGTAACGGTCAACATGTACTTGTTTCCTCTAGTCGAGCGAATCACAGGGCCTACAAAGTCGATTTGTAAATCTGACCATGGCAGGGTCATCCCCCTCTTTTGGAGAGGCGCACGGTGCGTGAGGGATGATGGCTGAAATTTCGCACACACAAGACACCCCTTCAAATATTGGTCGAGGTCCTGCCCCATGTGTGGCCAGTATGCAACCTCTCTTAAGATTTCCAATGTTGTGTGAAACCCCCTATGACCGGCGGTGGCCGCATCATGGGCGTGACTTAACATCAGGCTTCGGAATGAGGTAGTAACCACCCACTGATCGTGGCCAGCTTTGGATTTCCTTACCAGCAAACCGTCTTGGATCCGGAACATTTTTGGACATTTCATCAACACCCTTAGGTCCTCTTTCCCAATGTAATCGGTATCCGTCAGGGGAAAGTTCTCAGGGTCCTCAAGGTGCTGGTAAAACTTACCAATTATTGGATCCCCCTTGTGAGCGGTAATCAAATCAGCATCAGGGGTCTCCTTGCTCCATTGGGCATTTGACAGATCATTGTGAGCATTTGTCTGGGACCTAGTGATAGCAGTGACCTGGATTTCCCCCAACAGGGACTCAATCTCAATTAGATCCCCTTGGATGGCCCCGGTTTTGGCCAGCTGATCAGCTAAGTCATTTCCAGTTTTGTCTGGTCCCTCTACTTTGGAATGACCCTTGATCTTTTTCCAATAGATGGTCATCTCATTCGAGGTGACCAGATCATCAATGTTTTGGATCAACTTCCCATGTTTCAAGGGTTTGTTGTTAGCACATAACATGCCTCTGGTTTTCCAATAAACCAGGTGCTCCACGAACCCGTTCCGTACATAATCCGAATCTGTGATTATGACCAGTTCGTGGAGTTGATGCTGGACAGCAGTGAGGATGGCCTGATGCACAGCCATCAATTCTGCAACCTGACTACTTCGGGGACCAATTTTGTATCCAACGGAGGGTTCTGGGGACTCATTCACCCATGCATTCCCTACGCCGGCCACCAGTTCTTTCTCCCCGTGGTTGTCAACATGGTACGAGCATCCATCCACATAGACAGTGGGCATTCCCTCACACTTGTCTTCTTCAAAGACTTTGTGTGGGGAATTAAGGTATGCCTCCATGTTGTCCTTTATTTTTAGACTTTCGTCCTCGAGACAGTTTTCTCTGGCACAATCATGAAAGTCAGCCAGACCTTGCGCGAGGGGACTCTTCTTGTTTTGGCCATATCTGACCTCCACAGGAAAGCCTTGCATTGACAGAATCCAGGAAGTAATTCGGGAATTACTCACATTTCCGGCCCGGATTCTATCACTTTGGAGATATTGCAGAGGCTGGTGTGGAGTCTCCACTATGATGTGTTCCCCCTGGATAAACGGGCGGTAATTCTTCAATGCCCACACCGTTGCCAGGAGTGCCTTCTCACAATCGTTGAATTTTTCCTCCACAGAGGATAAAGTTTTGCTCGCATAGGAGATTACTTTATTGACCTTGTCATGCTTTTGGTATAATACTGCTGTCAAGCACGTATTAGAGAACCCCGTCTCCAGGAAGAACTCCTTGTTTCTGACAGGGTAAGCTAGGCAAGGCGCTTTTGAGAGGCTTCTTTTGAGTTGTTTTACTGCCTCGGCTTGTTCTGGACCCCATTCCCACTTGACCCCCCCCCTTCAGGAGATGAATCAGGGGTCTGGTGATCTCTGCGTAGCCCTCAATGAACTTTCTGCTGTAATTAGTCAGTCCAAGGAGGCTCCTTAGTTCCCGCAGAGTTGTGGGGTCTTTCAGTTTCTGAAGTGCTTCCACTTTCTTTTCCTGGGGACAGAGACCCTGAGGAGTAATCTCATGCCCCAAGAAATTAGCACGGGTTCTACACCACTGTGCTTTCTGAAATGAAAGTTTTGCTCCGGCGGCCCTCAACTGCGTCAGAACATAACGGATCTCCGCTATGTGTTCCTCCACAGATGAACTTTTGATGAGGACATCAACTACATAAGCCAGGTTACCCCTCGCACCCAGGTCGGGCATGGCCTTATGTAGGAAAATGTTGAATTCATTGCCGGAGTTGAGGTATCCGAAGGGAGTCCGGGTCCATGTGTACTGCTAGCCCCCAAAGGTAAAAGCCAGCTTGTATTGGTCCTCCCTACTGACAGGCACAGTCCAGTATCCATTGGTCAGGTCTATTGCAGTGAATACCTGTGACCCCTGGATCTGGGCCAGCCCTTGGTCAATGTAGGGCAGAGGCCATCGGGAAGTATGGACCCGTTTGTTGAGCTCCCTGAGGTCGGCGCAGAGTCTCCACTGGCCGTTTGGCTTCAATATTCCCAGCACCGGATTATTGAAGGTGCTGTGGACTGGACGGATTATTTCCCGGGACTCAAGGTTCTTAATTATTTCAGTAAGGGACTCCATGGATGCGAGAGGCAAACGATATTGCTTCACAAACACTGGAGTCATGCCAGGGTCCGTGGGGATTGTTGTTGTGTGGATGTCAGTGCGGCCACAGTCATATGAGTCTACTGCAAAGAGATCTTGGAAATCCAAGAAAACTTGTTTCAACTTTTGCTTTTGTTCCAGAGTCACACAGGCATCAGCTAGGTTGACTCTCTCTTCCACCATCTGCCTGAAGCCTGGAAAAACTTCTGGTTTGGCTATCTCAGCGGGCTCCTCCAGCTGGGTGCAGAAGTCCCTGGTCAGAGTGCTGATTTGGACCGGAGGCTTCAGGTGGGAAAGGCAGCCCTCATGGACCTGGAAAATCACCTCATCCCTCCTGAAGTCACAAGTCACATCTTCCTTACCATAGGGGCAGGAAGTGTACACCAGGAAGTTCCCCCCATGCCGGGAAGAAATCCTGTCTGGTGTTGTATTGTCATCACTGTCACTGTCAAAGCAGTCCTTGGGGATTGGCCCTAACAGTTCATTACCTAAATCTATGGAAAGATGTCGGTCATCAACCGCCATTCCAATAATGGTGCCTACGGCTAGAGTAATACTCTTTAAGTCGCTGTTATCCACCTATATTGGAATGGTGTCATGTTCTATGTTGACTAATGGTGTTGGGTTTACCCCTAACCCTTGCTGTTGGAGAGAAGCATTTAGATGTATGTAAGCATCAGGGTTTTGCAGATATTGTCCTCTTTTAACTTTCACTTCCAGGGAGAATTGTCGGGTCCTTTCTGGGATGGTGACTTCCTCTTTGATCTGAATTTCAACTGCATAAGGTAGCAATTGAGGTGACCTAAATGCTTTTTTTGGATCATCAAAGCCCATGGGATTATCCGCTAATCGGGACCAAGCTTTGAAGTTTATTAGGTCCAAACTAATGGCAAAGCGATTGAGAATGTCACTGCCTAAGTAAAAGGCGGCAGGGACGTCTCGCACGACCCAACAATTATGGACTATGCTCTTGTTGCCAGTGGAGATTTTGAGCATACACCTGCTTGGCAGGAGCTGTTTGGAATTAGGTGCTTCAAGGTCCATTTCCCATTTGTCTATCAGTTTGAATGTGGGAATGGCTGGATCTTTTGGGAGTTGGCGGAACATGGCTTCGCTGATGAAGCTCTTACCGTTGTTCACACACACTTGAGCGAGAACAGAGTCCTTCCCATCATTTAATTGGACAGGGATGAACAACTGCTCTCCAATTTGCTGAATATCAGCCAGGCTCTGAGCTGATTTCACATCTTTCTGGACTATAGGAGTGGGAGTTTCTGATTGTGGATTTTTAAAGAATTTCAGGGTGTTTCCTTCCAGCGTGGAGTACCACTTTAGACTGGAAGGAAGGTTGATTTTCAGAAATAGAGAGGACCCCCCATCACCAGTCTGTTGTCCTACTGCTATTACTGTCACGTCTGGAATTTGGTTGTTCTGGAAGTGAAATTCTACTTGGTCCGATTTTTGTTCAACCATGTGGCAGGTGGCGTTTAAACTAACATGGTTGACACTCTGTTTTAATTTTATTGGTCGGCTAGTCTGGGTCCAGAGGACCTTGTTTACACAATCTATTAGAGGTGACAACCTTCTCAGGAGGTCATTCCCCAGTAAACAAGGGGTGCCCTCTGGAGTCACTACTATGACCGGGTGTTTCATCTTGTGTCGCCCGATCTTAATGTCCAAGTCTGCAGTCCCCTCAACGGGAATTTCCTTCCCGTCAAAGTTCTGCAGTTGTCCAGGAAGAGAGGTGAGAGGAATTTGGTAATTCTCTCCCCTTCCTGCATTCAGTTCATCAAAGGCCCTTCTGGACAGAAGGGTAGCTTGAGATCCTGTGTCCACCAGCGCTGAAATCGTATCCTGCCCCTGTACTTGTACCGGGGCATAATATCTTCCCTCCTTCTCCTCAAGGGGGCACAGATAATGCACATTTTTGGACAACTGGTGGGCTAACTTTCTGGTTTTGGACATCGCTAGCGAAGAGATTTGGGCAGAATTCTGTGGAGAGCCTTGGGAATCTGAAAGAAAAAGTTGGCAACTGGAGATCAGAGCCATTGTGGGTTCCCCTGGCTCCGGTTCCGGGCCGCCCCCCCCCTTTATGGAGGCAGTCACCAGGATGGGTTTGAACCAGGGGATTTTCTTGCTGTTGGTTCTGGGATGAGATGGTGGGCGGCGGTAGCTCAGTCTCCACATCTCCCCAGTCTGGATTTGCATCCCTAGGGACCCATTTTTCTTTGGGAGGAGTTCCCCCATCTCTGAAGGAGAAGATCCTTTTCCCAGGATCCTCTGAGGATCCCTCTCCCTCAAATTGGAAGATCTGTACCTCCTCCTCAAACTGAGTCTGTTTAGGTCTTTTGTTTCTCCTACCCCCCCTCTGCTCCTTAGGAGGCAGACTTTCAGGGGCAAGAGATTTTGTTTCCGGTTCCTGGGTTTCCAGGGGCTGTTTACAAGTGAGGAAGGAAGCTTCCTCCCAGGCTTTACACCCTCCTTCCCTTTGTGCCTCCTCCCTGGGAACCCGTGAGTTATCGGGGTGCTGCCCCCGTCATTGCTCTGGAGCACCAGGCCCAGAGTTGGGTGCATTCTGTGCCGGCATGCCCATCTGAGGGTTCCGCTGAGCCCTCAGTATGTGACCCAGATCCCGCGCCATGTTTTGAACCTGGCGCTCTAACTGGGAAACCCGCTCAGGCTGATACGGGGCCCTGTTTTCTCCCCTGGGCTGATCCCGGGAAGGGTAGCTATCCCTTCTCTGGTAGTACCCCTGGTTGGGAAGATTTTGGTACCCCTCCACCCTTGGCCTCCCCCTCTCCCGGATTCGGTTGTCTGGGCTCAGGGAATTGGGGAAGGAAGGGTGGAGGATTTTGGGGCTGGAAGTTGGGTGGATACCTGGGGAAAAAGTTCTGCCCAGGATTTGGAGAATTTCTGCCCTCCGGTGGGAAGTTAGGAGGGAAGTTCCCTGGGTTAGGTGCTTGGCTGGATCCCCCCCCTTGGGCTGGAGGAGTCCACACATAACCCAGGATGGGTCGACTTCCCTTGTAACGGGGACTTACATAATCAGGAGAGCGAGGGACCCCATTTGTGGGGCTGCCTCCCTGGCTCCCTGTCTGTGACTGGCCCGTGGGCCTTCTGGGCCTAGCATTATTAGGTGCAGGTAGGTTTTTAGGCCCCCCCATCTCCAACTCTAAAACGGGGGTGACCTTTACCTCTGCCACCTTGGCAGCAGCAGGGGTGTTGTTGGCTTTGGGGTTTTTGGGCGCATTATTTTTATTTTCTATTGGCTTCTGCACCTCATAGATCCGGTTTGCCTGTTCAATGACCCATTCTAAAGATCTTTTCTCATGAAAATCTCTCGTGAGCTGGGTCATTATGTATTTGGGCAAGGCATGGAAAAACGTATTAATAAATTCTCTGCTATCCGTGCGCACCCTTCTGGTGGTCTGCGCAAAGGCACGTTTCAGTTCTTGCACAAACTCTTGTGGGGCCTGATCCTCCCCACACTGCAAATTGTAGGCTGCCTTGCGAGCCTCTTGAGGATTTCTATGAGTAGAAAAATGTTTCAAGATGGCCGCCTTATAGGTGGACCATCTTAAATGATTTTGGTCCTCCAGCCCCGCAAAGAAACTGGAGTATTCCGGGGAGAAGGTCCACTTTACATATTGAATACAGCTTTGGCTGTCCTTCAAATGGAAAGTCTCCATCATTTGCTCAAACAACTCTAAGTGCTCCCAAACAGAATACTTGGCGTTCTTATGATAAGGCGTGATGACGCTCCTGATTGCCTTAATCTGCTTTAAGGGGTCCTTAAGCAAGGCCCTTTTTGTCTTATTGGCCCTTTTGGTCCGGGTAACCCTGGTCCATTCATCTTCTGACTCAGAGGCACTGCTCCCAGAGGTTCCCGTCTGTTCTTCCAGGTTTTCCCGGATTCTGCGAGCCTGGGAATGGCTGGCAGAATGTGGGGACCTGGTCTCCTGTGTCCTGTACCGCTCAGAGGAGTCTTCAGATCCCTCCTTGCTGCCAGGATTTGATGGGTACCCCCCTACTCACCTAACTGGGCAGAGGTTTTCAGGATGCCCTTAATGGGCCTACTCTCCTGGGGTTCCCCATCAAATTGCACTGTGCTTGGGTGCCCATACCCGGATGCCCGCCCCTCCATTCCTGGGTGGTACTGGCCTATGAGCCCCATGCTTCTGGCTGGATAGTAATCTGCCATCCCTGTGGCCCGGTGCTCATGTGCGCCAGGGGACATGGGGGTGGCAGAGTCCAGGGACTGAGAGAGATAAAGGCCTCTGGTACTAGGGCTCCTGAGGTTATGCTCCGGAGTTTCCCTTTCCCAGCGAACCTGGTCTCTATCCGCCCCTGCTCCCTGTTGCAATGCAAGAGCCTGCGCCTTCAGTTCCTCAGTTAAGGCCTTACTAGACTCTATCAGTCTCTCCTGCATCGCTACCTGTTGTTGGAGCCTATCATTGTGCTGGCAGAGAGCCTCATTCTCTCTCTGCGTTTCCTGATTGGTCCTGGAGCACTGGGCCAGTCTTTGCTGCAGGAGGGTTACCTCCTGAGCTGTGTCCCTATCGGCCTGCTCCTTTCTTGCCAGAGCATCCTCCACCTTCCTGGTGTGCTCTAACAAGTTATGGTGTTCTTTTTGGAGGTCACCCAGTCCCTGGAGGGCCAGGTGATTTTCTTCCATTTTCCTTTTTAAGTGGCAGACTTCCTGGCCTAAGGTATCCCTTTCCTGACTAAGAGCCTGCATCTGTGCCGCCAGGTTGTCCCTTTGCCTTTGGAAGGCACCCGCTTTCTGGCACTCCTGGTCAAACTCTGCCTGGGTATCCAGGTCTTTCAAAATCAGTTTATTGCTCTCTGCCTTCTCCCTATCTAGGTGGCTTTGCAGGGTGACTACCTGCTCAGCACATGACCTATTGAAGTCTAACTGTTGCTCCAGCTTTTTCTGGCTCTGCAGTAGGGAGTCCAAACCTTCTTGGTACTCCTTCTGCAAGGCCAGAAATCTGGTATCCTGGTCAGCCTTTTCCTGTTGCAGGATGTCCATATCCCTCTTTATTTTAATGATGTGCTGTCTACTCTCATTTTCTGACTCCTGGCTCCCCTGCAGCCTCTGCTCAGAAGAGACCAGGTCAGATTGGACCTTCTCTAACGCCATCTGTCGCTTATTCGCCAGATCATGCGTTCTGGATGACTACCCCTATATAACACCCCTCTCTTGGAATCCCCCTGACCCCACTGAGCCAAGAAGTAGTTCTGTTTTGCAAGTTTAAAAGGTTTATTTGATAATTTAAACAATAGATATATATATATCACACTTTATAATAATTTAATAATTGGATATGACACTTAATCTGAGCAGTAATCAATAATGGATAGTCTGGCACTAGCACACTTGTGAATAGGAACAGAAGAATAAGGTGGTAGAGAATGCTTTATATAAGTTCAGATGGATGTAATGTTGAATGAAAATGCAATACAGAAAATACTCAATATGATTTCAACAAAACAATGTAATCACTTTTCTCTGGCAATCCCCTCCCCCCTTTATGCAATGCAAGGAAATGGAAGGAAAACACACAGTTCTCAGAAATGCAATCAAATGTAATTCAGTTCACCCCAGCAAGCTTAGACTACAGAAGTTGGAAACACAGGCCCAAAATGCTTTTATATGTGCTGGCAATGAAGTGAAAAATATGCTAAAATGCTTTTAATTCCCTCTAGAGGTTCAGGGTGAGTGGTATCTAGTTAATATTAGTCCAGGCTCACTCTAGCAATGATTCAGGGATGGTTCTTAAGAGGCAAACAAATTTTTAGCAAGGAAACTGCTGTTTTCACAAGTAGAGAAATTTGCAAATTGCGGTAAATTCGCGAGTGCGTTTGTCGCGATTGCGGCAAAAGTGTATGGAATAGGAATGCGGTTCTAGGTTCGTTGAAAAGCCAGGATTCTAAGCTTTCAGCGGAAAGTTACTGCAAGTCTCTAGGACAAACGGTCATGGAGATATGAGCGATTAAATAAAGGTAGTTTTTCGGATTTGGAATGTTAAAATTCAAAGTGACAAGTGCAGCTTGCAACTAGAAAATGACAGGTGACAGCTTTACAATTGACAGGTGACAGTTAGGAGGCAGTTCTACTTAGATTAAAATAGATTGAATTATATTATTTTAACTAAGAGATTGGTTCTGCACAGTCTGCTAGGTACTCACAATATATTTTTGAAATAAATGGGCCTCGCCACGGATCTGGTCAGGTTTTAGACTGGACTCTGGTCTGGTCTCTGCACTTCACAGTGATCTGGGTCAGCTCTCTGGTTCTGCTAACAGTGGTCTGGGTCAGCTCTGCTCTCTCTCTGGGTACTGCTACAGGTTCTGGAGATTGATGGATTTGAAGTCTGGATCTCTGGATGTTGTATGGTCCGGCAGAGCGCGTTGCAGCAAATGGAATTGAATGACCCTATCTGTCCTGACTGTCTGCTTTTATGTGTTTTGAAAGTGGGTGTGTGTACAGCATCACTAGGCTCTACCCCTCGCCACTTGTCATTGGCCACTTCCTCCTCTTCCCCTTGATTGGGGGAATGAAATGAAGTGTCATCATGATGAGGTCTGTTTATGATACAGAGAACCCACCCCTGTCAAATTACACACAATCTATATTTTGACCCAAAAGACATAATTGCACAGGTACAGATTTGTTTAAAATTACATGCACCCATCACATATCACAGGAGGTATACCCTGTCCAAATCTGCTCTTCCTGGGAGCTTGCATTCAGAAATGGCAACATATTTCACTTTTTGGTCAGGTTAGCAATATCAGATTCTTACTCAAATTTATACACATGCGTGCAAGGCATGCAGGCATTAATTGATGAAGTATCAGACTTTTAACATGCATACATTTTAAGTAATACCCTCTTAACTGCTAGTTTGCCCCCAGATCATGCCACCGGTTCTAAAAACCTCTTAAAATGTGGGCAGAAAAATCACAAGAATTATGGTATCATTTAAATAATTATGACAAGTCCGTACTATGAGTTATTCATCTTTTTCTAAAACCATATTCTGGCTACAGGGGTTTGTCTTTTCAGGTCACATGGTACAGAAACCAGTCTTTCCACTTTCTTCAAGCTCAGCCTCTGTCTCCAGTTTCTCCCCCTCCCAGTTTCTGCCAAGAGGAAGCCATTTTTATTACCCCTGCAATAAACCATCTGCCTGGGCCCTGGAAGGCCCATTGTTCAAGAGGAAGCCATTTATGGCCACTTCCATAAAACATTTGCCTGAGTCAGGACAGGGCCTTGTTCAATTTCCTGCATAGCCCAGGTAATTCAATCAGAGAAGTGTCAGATCCCTTTTGGTGGGAGCAGCAAAAAGGCAGCTAGGCCTGGGAACACAGCAGTTGTGCAAGTCTCATCTCCTGTCGGGGGTAGCTGGTGGGCAGAATTCAGTTCCTTAAGCCAGGTTTCAGATAAAATGTCACTTTTGTTCCCCAGTTTAAGTCAAGACAATTTTTTACATATGCAGCTAGGATGCTGATTCCAAATTTAAACTATGACATTTTTTTTAGTGTCTTTCAGTACAAATTTACTTAAACTGCTGAAATCCACAGCTCAGCCAGTCTTGTTATAAACCTTCAAGTCACTTCAGAATATAACTTTACATTGGATCCACCTCTCAGTAAGTCTTTCTTTGGCCTGCCTTCATTTATTTAGTTTTACACAAAGTCTGGTGTTGTTTTAAAACACCGGCTTTCTGATAGTGGTGAGTACTGGTACTGCACCCATTTTTGGGATTTAAGAAAATGAATTCCCCACAATTCTAGGTTGCTTTTGGCAATCAGCATTGCCATTCCCAATGGTTTCAGTCTACTGTGTGGGTAGTCCAATGGTGGTTTTAGGCAGTGCCCTTCTGTGCCCATAACATCGGCAAAAATGAGTGGCAGCCTATTCTTCATGCATTTCCCTGTGCATTTTCTGGGAAGCTCTGGCCACCATGATGTTTTCCATGTCAGTACTGCACAGTTTTTGAGGTAGGGCTCGGATGTATGGGTAAAAACATCCCACACCCCAACCTCACCAAGTTCTCTGGTTCTCTCACCCTGTCCACATTTGTTCACAGTGATCTACATAACTTTAACCCTGTGCTTTTTAAGACCACTTGAATCTCCGCTCTGCCTACTCCACCTTCCCTCTCTGCTCTCAATGCTGATGAGGCTGCCTCTGTCATTTCCTCATCTCTTTATTTCTCCCTAGACTAACTCTATCCTCTGTTCTCTTTTCACGCCCCAGAAACCTGGCTATCTCCTCATATTTGTTCTCTGTGTCATTTTCTTTGCCTTTTTGAAAGGCGCTGGCTTAAGTCTAAATCAACGCCTGATCACTCTTCCTACTTTTCTTATCATGCCCTATGATAAATGTCTATTTTCCGTAAAGCATCTTAGTTATTCTGATCTCTTGCACACTCAATCTACTCACCCTAGGCGTCTCTTTCAAACCCTTGCACAACTTCTTTCTCCTCCTATGCTAGATCATTCTGTCAATTCCACTCTATCATCTTTTAATTTTGCTCATGACTTCTCTTCTAAAGTCCTCTCTTCGTCGTGACATTGAGGCCTCACTTCAACCCTATGTGTCACATCCTCTCACATCCATTCCTCATGCTTTCCTTGCTCATTTTGCCCAGTTTCTAATACTGATGTTCTTATCTTACTTGCTAAAGCCCACCTCACTGCTTCCCCTACTGACTCAATTATTTCTGCCTTAATCCCTAAGGTCTATCCTCTTCTCGTACCCAATCTTGTTTCCTTTTTTAACATCTGTCTTTCTACCATTATTTTTCCTACATCTTTCAAAAATGCATCTATCATCCATCTATCATCCCTATCCTAAAGAAACCCACCGCTGATCCTGATTGTTTGCAACTTTTGCCCTATCTCTCTCCGATCATACCTTTCTAAGCTGTTAGAACGCCTTGTTTGCTACCGGATTTCCTCGTTTGTTTCTGACCCTTCTCTTCTTCGCTGATTTCAATCTGTCTTTCGTCCCTTACATTCTACAGAAACTGCTCCTGTCTCTGTACTAAATTCTCTTCTCTCAGCCCACTATTCTAAGCACTCATCTTTTCTTGTTCTTCTAGACCTATCGGCTGCCTTTGACACTGTGGATCACTCTTTACCCCTGTTGTCACTATCCTCATTTGGTCTTACAGGGTCTGTTCTGTCTTAGTTTAACTCTTATTTGTCTAATCAAATGTTTTCTGTTGCTTGGCAGGCAAGTCCTCTACATCTCTCGCTTGCCCATGGGTTACCTAAAGGTTCGGTCTTAGGCCCCTTTCTCTTTTCTTTGTAAACATCACATCTTGCAGCTATTATTTCCTCCTTTGGCTTATCCCATCACTTCTACACTGATGACACTTCTGCACCGATTACATTTTGGATGTCTTCCATCTTTCTTACTCTTAATGCTGGGAAGATGGAACTAGTGTGTTTTCCTGCTAACACTCTTCCTCCCTATCTGCCACCTTCCTTCATATCTTTTACTACTTCTAAGAACCCAATCTCATCTACGGCTCATAATCTTGCTCTCTAATTTGACTCACATCTCTCCGTTTCCCATCACATTTCTCTAACCTGTCGTTCTTGTCATTTTCATCTTCACAACATCTGTGAGACTCGCCCGTTTCTCACATCTCATGGATCAAAACTCTTAATCTCCTGTTTAATCTTTTCTCAACTTTTCTACTGTTCTACTGCTCTGTTTGAACTCTCCAATTATTGTCTTGCTCCTCTTATATCAGCAATTCATTCTTTTATGTGCCTACTGTGCCCTCTCAAATATCAGGATTCTATTTCTTCCTCAATCGACGCACTTGGCTGGATGCCCTTTCATACTCAAATGAAATGTTATCTGTTTTGTCTTCAAATCTCTCCATGGTCTTGCCTCTAGCTACCTTGCTGAATTCATATCCTTTTACACCCCCACTCGCTCTCTTCTGCTGGAACTAGCTAATGGAAATTCTTCTTAAGAGACCTTTTTTGAAATGGAATTGAATGTAGAGGCCTTTCTTTGGGAACTGGTGGACAGATTGAAATGAACAACGTATCTGGCAGACATACCAGAAGTCAGTTGATATCCCTACCTGTCCTGCGCCTTTGAAAGACAAACCAAAAATGAGTACAATGATCACACAATAATAGTATGATACAATTGTAACAATTTTCGCATGAAAGGAAACTGAAAATGATAACTGATCAAGTGATCGATTGACCTGTTTTCGTTGGTTGGCAATATCAATTCTTTTGTCACCGGATTAGACCTGAATGAATTGAGATCTTTTTTAGGCACATTTCGTGTAGTAGATAATTTATTTATGTTCAGATCTTTAACATATGTTTTTAAGGGTGTGTATGCAATTATTGTGTTTTATAAAGATTAAAATATGTATTTTTTTTTTAAATCTATGTAACTTCAGTTTAATTAATGTGGTATATCTGTTTGTGACACAGTCAGGTGGATATTTGAAACAACCTTAGGGCGTGAGGGTAGGAAGCTGTTTTGTGGGATACTTTGTTAGTTGACTTTCCCAGTCCTCATCCACATAGCCCCTGAAAAAAGAGGACCCCATGCCTCAAATGTAGCTTGCATTCTATAAACCTGACATTCTCCTTTCCTTTCACTTTAACATCCTCAAGAGGGTTTTCTTCATTTGCATGTCCAACTAGCTTGTGGTACATTCAGTTGCTGACCTTCTGGATTCCAGTCCAAACTCTCAACACAGACTGCTCCCATTATTGTCATCAGCTCCCTTACCTCTGCCACTCCTATATTCCAATCCTTCTTGACCTTTATGATGCATTCTGCAGTTTAGAATAGCCTTCTGTTACACCTAATATGGTTGTCGATTCTATATCCCGACTCTCGTACGCTGCGCAAGCTGTTCCGGGTGTTTGCGGAACAAGCTGTAACGCTCTAGCATTTTTGCCGGATCTCAACCGATGGTTGGCCACGCCCCCAGACTTCCGCACAGTATATCCGGACATTCAACCTGTGGCAACACGCGTTGCTTCTCTCTTTCTGAATAGCTGTACGCTCCGTAATTTCGTGTTAGATTTCAATCTGATCCTACTTCTTACTTTCCTCACTTCCTTACGCTGTTATCTCTAATAGCTGGTGAAGTTCTTTCTTTTCTTCTTAGTGAAACCCACCGGGCTTCCAGCCAATGGTCTTTCCATCCTTACGGGTTCTGCTAGTCTCTTCAGAGACTCTATCAGGTGCGTTACCATGTACTTATTCTTACGGCCCTTTACTTTTGTCAATCATTCTCTGGAGATTCTGTATTATTGTTCGAATCCTATTTTCCCCGTAGCACTTCTGATTCTAGCCACTGCAGCAGAAGAAGTAGGAGATCCTACCCGGCAGTACAGGAAAAAGGATTTTCCTTCGGTTTATTGGCCCAGACGGTAAGGGAAGCCTTTTGTCTTTCAAGACAAAGCCACTTGCACAAACTCGAAGATTAATAACCTTATCCTTCTTTTAGCTCATTTAGATTAGGAGTGAGCCTCTTCCCGCCTTTTTTCTTACATTTAGGATTGATCGAATAACACCCAGGTAATCCTTGTTTTCACCCTATTCTCATTTCCTTATCCTTTCTACTCTCAAGTATTTACTAGTCTGTTACCTTTTGTATTACTACACCCAGTTTCCTGTTCCACTGACGATTACCAACTACCTTGTTTCTGAAGAACATCATCCTAGCTGTCCTCAGGATTCTACGGACCCTAGCAGCCCAACACAGGGTTTTTCCCCCATTGGGGGTTTTCCCTGGGGGCTCCTTTGCGTCCCGGCTCTTGGAGCGGGAGGTGAAGGGATCCCTAGGAGGAACCTCATAGCCTTCAATAGAACAATTTCAAGCTCCAGGGAACAATCAAGTCCCGAGGTGGGTAATATCTTGTATGTTGACGCTAGAGTTTGATGAATAGTACAAAGATTTGAAGTTAGACATTACACCTTCCTTCCTGTCATTACATTTACCTATGGAATATATTTCCATCTCTACTGTTTGATACCTTTTGGGAAAAATATCCCTGGTCTAATATTTCCCCCAGGCAATCCCACTCTACAATTTAGGACAAAAAACTGGCTGTTTTTTAATTTGAATATTCAGTTTTATTTAAAATAATGAATCAAGAAATTGAATATGAGAGCTTGTCTATAGAAAGGAAACATTCAGCATAGAAAACCAAATATGACTGACAATAGAATACTATACTTCACAATGTAAGCCTACAGACTGACATTAATTGTTGATTCAAAAAAGTAAAATAGTTCTTCAAATAAAGATTGGAACAAAACATTTCATTTAGTTTTCTCTAAAACCATTGACAGTGCATCAAAGAAATATATTGGCTCATATATATGGTTCTATTATTCTATGATTGATCAGATCTAAAATGTTGGACATTACCTTTCGATGTTAGCTTGGGCATAGCCACTGGAATGTGTTTGTGGGATTGACTTGTCTATAATTATTTTAAATGCTTTGGCTCGGGAGTTCTGTTTCTTTATGGAATGCTGGGGTGCTAGTGCTTAATTCTTTCACTCTCACTGTCACTATTCTCTAGGAATCAGGTTCAACCTCTCAACACAACAGCAAAATGTTTTCATTAAGGAATATATTTCAATCACTTTATTGGCAGACACGAGTCACAAAGGCATGTCAATTCCGGGTGGCTAAGACCTCCAGAGACCCCAAATTGTTGGAGGAAATCCTTATTGTGGTGTGACAACGTAGGGC
The DNA here is from genome assembly GCF_040938575.1 of Ambystoma mexicanum. Lineage (NCBI taxonomy): Eukaryota > Metazoa > Chordata > Amphibia > Caudata > Ambystomatidae > Ambystoma > Ambystoma mexicanum. The sequence goes on from NC_090924.1 coordinate 1,049,496,790, forward strand.
TTCAAATGTATCAATCATAAAGCAGCTACACATTTTACTATAATCTTCCCTGTAAACAAGGTTCCTCAAAATACTTTTAATTGCTTTCTGGCATGTAATTAATTCTTGGGACATGTGTTGTTAGTTATTGGGCTGTCATTGTACTCATTTTTGGTTTGTCTTTCAGAGGCACAGGACAGATAGGGATATCAACTGATTTCTGGTATGCCTGCCAGATAAGTTGTTCATTTCAATCTGTCCACCTGTTCCCAAAATCCTCCTCAGGAAATGTGGTTCTATCTTAAGGAAGGCCTCTACATTCTATTCCATTTCAAAAAGGTCTCCTAAGGAGAATTTCCATTAGCTAGTTCCAGCTTGAACCCAAATCTGTTTTCCTCATGCTGGGAAGGCTCTCTTCCCCTGTTCCTTTCCCAAACTCCTTTTTTTGTTCCTATTTGTTTGAATTTAAACACCCAGCAAACCTCACCCATGCAGCATCATTTAATGGAGCAATTTGGAAATGGACAGAACCAGTGATAGGTTCCCTTTATTTTCTCACACTTACTAGGATCCTCCTGTTTGTTTTGATTAGCTCAATGTATTTAACCTATCATATGGGGAAGTATTAGCTGTAAAGTAGCCCTCTTCTGAGGAATTACTGAAATCATGATAACTGCTGCTGTGGACCTCTTCCATTTTAAATAATTATATCATCAGAAGTGCAAAAATATCCATAATTCAGAGTCATCCATGCACTTGTGATTGCAAGCATAGCAGTGTTATTAACATATGCACATGTATTAATAGTCCATATATTTAAAAATATCCTTTTTGTATGCATATGTTTGTTTATGTGCTGCAGAATTCAAATCCATCTTTGGTTTACAAATCGGTCAACTGATTAAAACGTTTTTAAAGCCAACAATGTATTTCCCACTTGCCTTTTTAAAACAATGGACCTGATTACAAGTTCACAAGTGCAGGAAAAAAGTAGTGGTAATTCCAATACCGCCACTTTTTTTAGTGAAAACGGAATTATCAGATTTGTTCCTGCACCACCGAATTATAACTTTGGATGTAAAGTGGAGGATTTACCTCCAGCAAAAGGCTGGATGTGAATTTGTCACTTTACTGCCAAAAATCAGATGATTTTCTGCATGTTTACTCCACTGGCTGTGAATCTGCCCAAATTGCGCCCTGGTTCCTATGGACTTCTTAAATGGGGAATTACTACCATCTGTAATCACAGGTTAACTCTGTAGGACCAAGTGCCAATAATGGTGATCGGGTTTTATGGTAATTCAATGCATTTACCACCAAATTACCCCCAAACCTGTAATGGGGCCATTGTTTCTAACATTGCACAATGCTGAACAATGGAGAATGTATTTCGAGTTTGTGTTTGTGTGTGTGCGTCAGCGTGTCAGTGTGTTGCATGCATGCACACACCTTCGATGTTCTCATATGCCCACAGAGTGTTATTTAATCTTGCCCCTGTTTGTGACGTGTTGTCATGGCATACTTCACCCACATTGATATTGAATTTTGCACATGGAGTTCACATAAATTTTACATTTATAGCTTCAGCATTGCTATATTGTCTTCTATCATGATAATCTGGATGACAATTTGAAATCAATGTGCAAGGACTCTAGTCCCATCTGTTGTACTGTTTCTAGATGAACACTATTTATTTTTTACTACGGCCACCTTTAAATCTGTTCTGTGGTATAATTCCTTGCATTTGTTATTAACTTCCTATTAAAAGGTAAAAGTGCTTATGTCTGCACATCTGCCTATGACATTATGGATTTTCATGGCAGCACTATCATTCAGCCATAACAATGATTGGTAATGGCTTGGTATAAAGTGCTCTTATGTTAAAACACCCAACACATAATCGATTTTATCAAACCAGATACCTAGGCTGCTTTGAAGAGAGTTTAAGAGTGAATTGGGGGTGGGCAGTGCAGGCTTGGATTGATTAGCAATTATAATGCATAATTAATTCCTCAAATTCTCTTTATAATGTGTATCATAATATGTATATTTTATTTATTTGCATGCCTTGTTTTCATGCATAATATAGCTTCCACTTATTATGTTTGCATAAACCACAAATGAATGAAAAGTAGAAGCTTCTGTCTAACAGTTGTGTGAAAATGCACTATGCATCCAAAGTCTGCTATTAAATTCATTACCTTGGAAGAAGCCTTATCTGCACTGGATTAAGGCATCTCCTCTGATGCTTTGTAGGACGGCAAGAGCCTTCAATTTCTCAGACTTGCCTTATCAATACCAGCACCTGATATCCTGGTGTTACTGGGTTGTTACGTGTCCCGGCAATGGCAGTAAGTTCCCATTCCATGGAGTCCTGAAATACCCAAGCACTGGCACTGTTAATAACGGTGCCTGTGCTTCAGTGACAACTCTGCTGACAGGAGCGTGAACTCCCGGCATGTCGGGGCTGCTGGTAGTTTCCTGCCCCTACTGGCAGACTGGGAGTGAGCTGGACTGCAAAAAGAACTACTTAACATCACCTTCAAAGCACTCTATGCAGACCCCCGTATACCTAGCTGAAAAATATAAAACATTAGGAAGCTAACATGCCTCGCAAAGCCAAGACATTCCCAATCTAGAAACCTATAGCTACAAAATAAAATATAAACAAAGAAAAAAGATTTCTCAACTCATGCATCTGCAATCTTAAAGACCCTTCCATTCAGATTTGGACAGACGACAACCCACCCACGCATTAGGAATATTACATATAAGCACCCGGCGAGGGGGTGTGCCGGCCTCCAAGTCAATCAGGAGGCTCAGAACGGGATCATTTACCACATGGTTAAGCCCCCATTCCGAGCCTCCTCAGCGGGAGGCTGCCATTGTTCCCACCGGACACCGAGGTAAATGTACCATGCACTCCCCCAAGTCCCCTTACCTCCATCCCACCCTCTTTTTCCACATATCTAACCCCCCATCCCACTTACCTGGTGTTCCCTTGTCCCTCGCCGGGGGCCGAGATCACTACTGTTCCCGGCGCATCCTTGTAACGGCTAACGCCACCATGGAAAGGGAGAACGGACTATGTGTAGTTCCTTTCTCTCTCTTCCATGGTGACTGTAAATACTGGAGGATGGTATCTATACTTCCGCTCTCCATGTGGCAAAGTAGAAGCACGGAGCACCCTAGCAAAGATTCTCTATTTGGTAATGTTGGACGAGCTATCAAGGCTTAAGCACTCAGGAGGTGATGCGGGCTGGTTCTTTAGTACAGTGTAGTCCCCAAGCCCCCACAAAGGAATGTCCACACACTATATTGGTGATAAAACAGTTCTTTATATAAATAAGGTTCAAGTTAATTACACACACAATAACACATTTTGTGTTCAGGCAATACTATAATGATAAATGTACAATTTCTATGTGGTACTGTCATGATGCCTGCCCCCGGAAGACCAGACCAGGCCCAGCAGCCCCGGAAGCAGGCATCATGCCACTTGGAGCATGCCCAAAAGCCCCAGTTAGGGGCTGTTTGGGTGCAGTCCTGGCGCCTATGGCGCCAGGCTCATAAAGATAAAGTCAGTCCTGGCGCCATGGGCGCCAGGCTCATTATTGATAACTTACCTGAAGCAGACCATGCTGCATACTCACCTGAGGCAGACCATGCTGCATGAAGACTCAAGCCAAATGAGGCTTAGGAGGGACTATTTTACTGAAGGGACTATTTTGTTACTTGGGTGGGCCTGTGGAAGAATACTTACCTGGATCTTCTTCCAAGGCTATTTAAACCACGTCCGGACAGCCACACGTGCTTCGCGTTATTCTGCTTGCTGCAGCGTAACGCTCACCGTGTTTTCAGCAGCTCCAGTCTTCAGCCACGCCCGCTTCAGTCCTGGGACTCCTGAAACAAGAAGAAAAGAAGGATAAAGGTTAGAACAGGAGTTTTAACTTTAATCCTTACCTGAATCCTGATCCATTTCGCCACGGAACTGAAAGACAGAAGTCTTTGAAGCATCGCTTCGCATTCCTACGGCGCCGCGCTGAACTCACCTGCTTGGCGGTACTTCAGCATTCCATCACGCTCTCTCCATCTCGCGGCCGCCCTCCGACACCTAAGGAGACAAAGACAGCAAGGTGAGCAAGGGAACTCTCTAAGGCTATACAAGCTACCCCCAAGGACTTACCTGATTTACCACGGGAGGTACTCACCTCATCTCGGGTCGGCGCAGTCAACTCTGCTTCATCGCCGTACCCCGGCCCCTAAGGGGAAAACCACAATAGACTTACCTGAATCTTACCAATTGCCATTTGGAAATCTTCGAGTGGATTAATCGGCAACCTGCAAGGAATCGGACAGAGTGAAGATCAGACATTTGAACTCTTATGAACAATTGGACTTTAGAGTCAATACTGGAACTCCCCAATTCCTCTACGCCAGTGAAGTAACTGGTCATCAACGCGCCCCTGCGGTCGACGCAGGATGGAGAGCTCATCCTTCCAAACCATCAGGTGAGACTAAGGAGGGGACATCAAGAGTGATCTGTGGGAAGACAACGGGAGTGGGGAAGGTGGGTTGACACTTAATTCCACGGGTGGTTAATTCCTCTTCTCCTTTGCAGAAGAATATTCTTGCTAGCCAGACAAACTAGGCTGAGCGGGCCAGTCCAGTCAGTCATCTCGGCGCTACACGTCACGCTGGTGGAAACAACAGCGGCCCAGTTCCGGTCGACGCCCCCGTGGGAACCAGGTGAGCGTAACAGAACGCAAAGCCTACCCACAAATACCCACCTGGGTGTCATGGAGACCTCGGAAACTGATCAGTTGGCCCAATTATTAGGGGAATTAAGGGCCGAAGTGCATTCCGCCCGCCAAGAAACCAATGCCCTCAGGAGGGAACTGATAGTGTCAAAAGAACAAACTGATGAGTTGGCCAGACAACTATTACAGAGCCAGGCTGGACAAACACCTCTAACAGGACTTGGAGCAAGTCCAGCTCCTGTACCATCGAGTAACCCGGTGCAGATAAATTTACCTGGAGCCGTTCCTTTGGCTCCGCCTGAACGCTTTGCCGGAGACCCAAAAGGGTTTGCAACATTCATGAATCAATGCCGCTTGCACTTTTTATGTAGACCTGTAGCTTTCCCAAACAATCAGGCCAAGGTAGCCTTTGTACTGTCATATCTCAGCGGCAGTGCGGCGGATTGGTCCATTCCACTAGTTAACCAGGATGACCCGATTCTTCGAGATTTCCAGGGTTTTCGAACAAGCATGGAAAGACTATTCGCCCGACACTCCTGAGGACAGGCTTTGGACAACAAACTTTTATCCCTACGTCAAGGTAACCAGGATCTTTTATCTTACATTGCAACTTTCAATAGATTAGTAGTGGAAACCGAATGGCCTGAAGCCAAGCGAATCACATTATTCCATCGAGGACTTCGGGGAGAACTCAAAGATGTTTTGGCCCAAATCGTGAACCCGCCTCAAGACTGTGCTGAATATATAGATCTAGTGGTCCAGCTCGATCACAGACTTCAAACCAGGAAGGCTGACCGAACCAAGTTTGAGAACAGGGTGTTGGTTAAAACCCACGTAAGCTCCAAGGGAGTAGATGTCTCAGAACCTATGCAAATCGGGGGGGTTAAAGGACCGTTAACCCAGAAGGAAAGAGATAGAAGACGGCAACTGCAATTATGTTTATATTGCGGAACTACTGGTCATTTTCTTCGGAACTGCCCTGTAAAACCAGCCAAGAAAGTTATAGGAGCAGCAGACGAAAACCATGTGAAATCTGACTCGGGAAACGACCACGCCCGGCAAGGTCCGCTTGCCGAGCTTAAAGAAGGACACTCTGACCTCGCATTTCACCATACCCATGGTCCTTGTAGATCCAGAGCAGCCATCACGCATGCACGCGGTAAAGACGTACGTAGACAGTGGAGCCATAGGAAATTACTTGGACTGGGAATTGGCTACCAGGATGAATCTATCTCTCACTCGCAAGACCACGGCCGATGTTGTCACCACTGTAGATGGAACGGAAATTGCCTCTGGACCCGTAACTCATTCTACCACAGAGATGACATTGCTGAGTCAAGATGGGCATCGAGAGGCTATGATGTTTGACTTAATCAAGGCCCCACAGTTTCAGCTGATACTGGGGATACCTTGGTTGGAAAAACATAATCCCTGTATTGATTGGCGAGAGAAGAGACTAACCTTCCCAGAATGTGCTCACACCTGCTACCCAAGGAAAACTCAAAACTCAGTCCTGGCCCCAGTAATTCCAGTAGCCATACAATTACCTGTTGAATACCAAGACTTTCAGGATGTCTTCCAAAAGGAACAGGCAAACACCTTACCACCTCACAGATCGTATGATTGTCAAATAGATCTTGTACCTGGAGCACAACCACCTTGCAGCAGAATCTATGCCCTTACGGAACCTGAAAATCTCCATTTGCGTCAGTACCTAGACCAGTACCTTGCTAATGGCTTCATTCGCCCGTCCAAGTCCCCTGCATCTTCAGCTTTGTTCTTCGTACCGAAAAAGGAAGGCGACCTTAGAACATGCATAGACTACCGCGCACCGAATCAGATAACCATCAAGAATCGATACCCACTGCCTTTGATCCCAGAACTACTAGACCAGGTTAAGGACGCTTGTATATACACGTAACTAGACCTTCGGGGGGCATATCATCTGGTACGTGTCAAAGAGGGTGACGAATGGAAGACTGCTTTTCGCACCAAGTACGGACTATTTGAGTACCAGGTGATGCCCTTCGGACTATGCAATGCACGAGCAGCCTTCAAGTTCTTCATGAACGATGTCCTCCGAGAGCTTATCGATGTTTGTGTGGTCGTTTACATCGACGACATCTTAGTATACTCTTTATCAGAATCTGAGCATGTAAAACACGTCCGAGCAGTCCTACAGAAGTTACGCCAGCATAAATTATATGCTAAACTGGAAAAGTGCATCTTCCACACTACGGAAGTGGAATTCCTTGGATTTATTCTGACCCCGAGAGGAATCCGGATGGATACACGAAAAGTGGATGCCATTCTTAATTGGCCTTCGCCAAGTTCAATCAAAGGAGTTCAAAGCATGCTTGGCTTTGCCAATTTCTACCGCAGGTTTATCCCGGGCTTCTCGCACATTGTACATCCCATTACAACGCTATTGCGAAAAAACAAACGCTTTGTGTGGACAGAGGAAGCCGAGAACGCCTTCCAAGAGTTAAAAGCTAAATTCACATCTGCTCCCATATTAAGACACCCGCGCCCCGAGCTTCCCTACATAGTGGAAACGGATGCATCCAGTTCAGCCATAGGAGCAGTCCTTTCCCAAAAGGATCCCGAAACTAACCAGCTTCACCCAGTGGCGTTTTGGTCAAGAAAATTTTCAGCCCCCGAATTAAACTATGCCATAACCGACAAGGAGCTGCTGGCCATCAAGTCCGCCTTCAAGGCTTGGCGGCACTATCTACTGGGTGCCAGACATACCATCACGGTCATCACCGATCACCGCAACTTACAATACCTAAAGACAGCCAAAGCCCAATCTTCGCGCCAACTCCGTTGGGCATTGTTCTTCGCCGAGTTTGATTTTGTAATAACCTATCGACCAGGTTGTAAGAATGGTAAAGCAGACGCCTTGTCCCGGATTGGAATGGGAGAAGCAGAAATAACTTTAGAACCCGTACCCATAATTCCGGAACAGAGAATCCTTGGCCTGACATCCATACAGACACTGGAGGACATTCAAAACAAGATCCACCAACTCTTTGATTCCGTTGCCCTACAGGACTGGGCAAAGAAAGGTCCAGAGTACTCTGTCATCGATGATTTACCTTATTACCAAGGCCGGCTATTTTTACCGCAAAACGAACTACAGGAACTTGTCATTTCCCATTATCATGACACCTTAATAGAAGGGCATCCGGGTATTGCAAAAACCGAAGCTAAAATTAGGAAGCAATTTTGGTGGCCCACTTGGCGAAAGGATGTCAAGTCATTTGTCATGTCTTGTGCCATTTGCGCACAAAATAAAGGGAAAAAGAAAAAACCTGCTGGATTATTGCAACCATTAGACATACCACCTACCCCTTGGCATACCTTGTCATTAGACTTTATCACGGATTTACCCCCGTACCAAGGTTACAATACCATTCTAGTTATTGTAGATCTTTTTTCTAAAATGGCCCACTTCATTCCTTTAAAAGGGATACCTTCAGCTTCAATCCTGGCCAAGGATTTCCTTGAAAATGTTGTCCGCCTGCATGGCTTTCCTTCAGTGTTAATTTCAGATCGGGGCAGTCAATTCATTTCACATTTTTGGAGGAAATGCTGCCAACTGGCACAAATTGATGTTAGGCTTTCGACCAGTCACCACCCGCAGACCGACGGTCAAACGGAGAGGACCAACCAGACTCTTGAACAGTACCTCCATTGTATGCTACATCAGTCTGAGGGGAATTGGAAAGACATTCTGTGGATCGCAGAGTATGCGTACAATAATTCCGTACACTCAGGAACTGGACAAAGTCCTTTTTTTTACCATTTATGGGCACCATCCTCGAACCTCGGATTTGGACTCACCCCAGCATTTAGAGATGCCCGCAGTGGACCATCTCCACGCTGTTATTACACAAGCCTTTAAAGAAGCAACCATCCATTTGCAAAAGGCTAAGGAAAAATACAAAAAGGATGCGGATCAGCACAGAAGTGAAGCTCCTCAATACCGAATAGGGGACCAAGTATGGTTAGCCACTAAGCACTTACCACTCAAGGGGACTCGGACCTTTAACCCCAGGTATTTGGGACCTTTTTTTGTCAAGGCAATTATTAACCCAGTGGCCGTCAAGTTGGACCTACCTGCTCATATGCGAATCCATCCCGTCTTCCTCGTGTCTCTTTTGAAGCCAGTGCAACCAGGAACTAGGCTAACCACTCCACCTGAACCTATCCTCATAGACGGGGAGCCCAAGTTCGAAGTCAAGAATATTTTAGACTCAAAAAGAGTGAGATCAAAACTCTTTTACCTAATTGATGGAAAGGTTATGGTCTGCAGGAAAGGTCTTGGGAACCTAGTGACCACGTCCATGCACCTCGTTTAGTGAAGAGGTTCCATCGGGAATTTCCAGACAAACCACGGCCAAGGCGGAGAACGACTTTAGGAGGGGCCTTGAGGGGGAGTGCTGTCATGATGCCTGCCCCCGGAAGACCAGACCAGGCCCAGCAGCCCCGGAAGCAGGCATCATGCCACTTGGAGCATGCCCAAAAGCCCCAGTTAGGGGCTGTTTGGGTGCAGTCCTGGCGCCTATGGCGCCAGGCTCATAAAGATAAAGTCAGTCCTGGTGCCATGGGCGCCAGGCTCATTATTGATAACTTACCTGAAGCAGACCATGCTGCATACTCACCTGAGGCAGACCATGCTGCATGAAGACTCAAGCCAAATGAGGCTTAGGAGGGACTATTTTACTGAAGGGACTATTTTGTTACTTGGGTGGGCCTGTGGAAGAATACTTACCTGGATCTTCTTCCAAGGCTATTTAAACCACGCCCGGACAGCCACACGTGCTTCGCGTTATTCTGCTTGCTGCAGCGTAACGCTCACCGTGTTTTCAGCAGCTCCAGTCTTCAGCCACGCCCGCTTCAGTCCTGGGACTCCTGAAACAAGAAGAAAAGAAGGATAAAGGTTAGAACAGGAGTTTTAACTTGAATCCTTACCTGAATCCTGATCCATTTTGCCACGGAACTGAAAGACAGAAGTGTTTGAAGCATCGCTTCGCAGTCCTACGGCGCCGCGCTGAACTCACCTGCTTGGCGGTACTTCAGCATTCCATCACGCTCTCTCCATCTCGCGGCCGCCCTCCGACACCTAAGGAGACAAAGATAGCAAGGTGAGCAAGGGAACTCTCTAAGGCTATACAAGCTACCCCCAAGGACTTACCTGATTTACCACGGGAGGTACTCACCTCATTTCGGGTCGGCGCAGTCAACTCTGTTTCATCGCCGTACCCCGGCCCCTAAGGGGAAAACCACAATAGACTTACCTGAATCTTACCAATTGCCATTTGGAAATCTTCGAGTGGATTAATCGGCAACCTGCAAGGAATCGGACAGAGTGAAGATCAGACATTTGAACTCTTATGAACAATTGGACTTTAGAGTCAATACTGGAACTCCCCAATTCCTCTACGCCAGTGAAGTAACTGGTCATCAACACGCCCCTGCGGTCGACGCAGGATGGAGAGCTCATCCTTCCAAACCATCAGGTAAGACTAAGGAGGGGACATCAAGAGTGATCTGTGGGAAGACAACGGGAGTGGGGAAGGTGGGTTGACACTCAATTCCACGGGTGGTTAATTCCTCTTCTCCTTTGCAGAAGAATATTCTTGCGAGCCAGACAAACTGGGCTGAGCAGGTCAGTCCAGTCAGTCATCTCGGCGCTACACGGCACGCTGGTGGAAACAACAGCGGCCCAGTTCCTCACCAGTTGAGCGTAACAGGTACCACAATTACTCTTTGACTCCATTAAAATGCACCAACAGCTGACAGTTTCAAATGGCATACAAATCAATAGCAACAAGTATCAACCATAGACTTGGGAGGAAAACAAGTTGGTTAAACAATTGGGCCCCTACCAACTAGACACAGTTCTGTGTGAGGATCCACCCACCTGGGCAACCTGTAAATAATATAATAAACAAACCCAATCCATATATTGTTCAGCAGAGTCTTATTTCCTTCTATAAATGTTCTACTAGCCCAATTTACCTGGTTTAGCATAGTTCGACGATGGGTCGTCGACAGATCCTTCTTGAGTGAACTCGATTTAAGGCACGAGCCACAGATCATTGAGATCCCTTGAAGAAAAGGGTGAACAATGGCATTGAGGCAGCAGCTTCGGTCCTGGTGGTGTTCATCAATGATCGGTTGTGGATGTCCTGCGAAGATGAGGCGTGCAGTGCACCTCGATGAGTTTGTTGTCGCAAAGAGTCAATGAAGAACATAGGCCCAGCAAGGGCGTCAGTTTGTCGGTGTTGGGTGTCGGCGATCGGGACTCTACCACGGCTGGCTTTTGGATCTTCGTCGGTGTCTTGGAGGACTTTGGTGGTGGGAAACCTACCGGCGGATTATCCTCAGTTCGTCGGTGACCTTGCCCTTCTCTGGCGGGACAAATCGGTCGACGGTGATGAGCAAGGGTGTCCTTGAATCAAAGTATTCTTAGGCAATGGAGCATTGCGGCTCCGTTCGTCGGCGGCACAGCATCAAGCTGTACCCACTTCTCGACAACACAGCTTTGATGGGCCTCCAGCAGTTATGGCGATTGCCAAACCCTGGTGAACGATGATAGATTTCGATGGCATTGATGTCCGGGTGCTGCTCTTCAATATTCTTTAGTCGTCCCTGTCGCCGGTCAGCAGCCTTTCAAGGACTGACTTCCAGGGAGCCTTGGCGACGGTAAGCTGGTGCACGATGGTCTCTCGTAGCTCGGGAAGAGGTCTCCTAGCCAGGTCCTCTCTTAGATCAGTTTCTTGAAGCCATGGGATCTTTCAGATTGCATCGAAGGGAAACCTTCTTCTTACGGCTCGACTTCAAGCATCAAGGTTCGACTTCAGATTCTGAACAATTTCCATCAGTGAGAGGTCCCTAGATATACTGTTTGGTCTCTCATTCACTCTGCTGGGTCACACTCAGGCAACCAATCATTCAGAAGGGCATTCAGGCAGGCAGGCAGCCAATCAGGCTCACAGTGCATTCAGGCCATTCTTCTCCATCCAGACACTCACAACAAGGAATGTGGATTGGGACAAGTACCCAGCCATTGAGCACTCCACACTGCATTCATACAAGTTTCGGGCAGGGCTGTCTCACTCTTTGAGAGGGTTAATCAGTTTCTCACTGCTGTTGTTCAGTCCTTGTGTCACATACCAGAAACCAGACACCCATAACATGAAATGCATATTGGTCACACACTCCATTCAGCCAGGTCCCGCCCCAGGGGTGTACCTACAATATACAGTCACTGGGAAGCCTCCAGCCAGTCTGGCCTGGACTTACCCACAATACCATATATGGAACTTCCAGCCAACAGCCAGTCAGGGGAAGGGACAGAGTCGGGGTTACGAGGACTTTGGGAAAACAAGGTAACAGGCAATAGAAAGCAAGAGGCCACATGGGCCATCTTGTCTCTTATCAGGAATCGACTGATTCCAATGGCAGAGCCTAGGTTTCCCATATTGGAGGATACTCAGAGCACCTGTAAAATTCGGCATGGAGCTGCCACCAGCCCATACCCTGCTCTGAGGGACTCACACAGGGGCCCAAAAACATACACTAGGGGTACAGGGTTGTACCCCCACCCATGGCTACCGTAAGGGTATCCCCAGGGTCTGTTCACCAAACCAAAAAGAGGAAGATCTGCACTGCCAAGAGTCCCACATAAACTCCTGTGCAGAAAATAACACAGAACACACATGATAAAAGGACTACAGGACAAGGACCTGGAGGCCCTGTCCCTCCGATGCATTTCCAGCATCACAGTGAGAAAAGGCAAACATGCCATTTCCCAACTTGAAAAAAAGAATTAGCATCCCGATATGAAATGCTGCGATTCTACCAGCATTCAACCCCTTGGGTAGGGGGTTTTACCATCCAGGTAATGCCCCAGGGCTATCGTTAAGGCCTGTGCTGCTCTCGGTCTGTAACTGGTGCCCTGGGGCATTACCTGAATGGTGATGCCCACCCTGCTAAGGGTTTATTGCTTAAAAATCCCACCTCTCAAACCAAACATCAGCACAGACTGCACACACCATTCACCTTAACCTTCCTCTCCCCTCCCTGTCCCCACTTCTGTAAAGAGCTCTGAGGCGCACTAGACAGGTTCTCACTGTAAACATTCTCCATACATATAAACTTGTGCTACTGTGAACCAGGGCCATCTTAAACACTTTGGGGGCCCAGGGCACGGACACCTCTGCCCCCCCCAAAAGACCAAAGGAATTAAGGTATATAGAATATCTAGTGCGCCGCACCCCGTGTCACGATAACAACCATAGTTTGATATACTGCCTCGCAGAGATCAAAATAAGCATGGAAAACTTCCTTTCAGATACCTTACCCTCTTCATTCATGTTGTAATCACAGTGATAAACAAGTAGAATTTCAAGGGCAACATTAGCAGTCTACGCGCGGGTACTTGTGTTCAAGCATAGGTACATCAAATATTTCATCAATAGAAGCCACGTGGAAGGTATAATGGACATAGTATAACTGTGGGACACAGATTTTATGACAAAGGTACACACAATCCAGAATAGTCTGAGATTAGCTGCCTCAGAGACAGCAAGAGTGCTCAAGCATGGATACAGATAAACAATGGAAGCAAGGATTAAATTACACATACCATACCATAGCATAGAGAGTGGATGACGATTTGAAGATACCAGAAAGGTCTCTGTATCCAGACAAACTGAGATTATTAGTGGGACATGGTTTTCAAGCAGTGTCGCCGTTCGAGAGCAAAGAAACAGGTGGCTCTGGTGTGCAATACATCAATGCTCACTATCATTATAGAGCAAGCAACACTATATATAGTCAGTGAAACCATGAATGAGTCTTTTTTAAAGATCGTACCCTGAGAACGAAATCACTCGGAAGGGCTGACAATTTTGAAAGGTTTAGGGACTTGTAATTTTGACAAGTGAGGAAATACAAGATTACCCAGGATCACACATTGATTAAAAGGTGAAGCTGGGATTCGTACCCACAATTTCTGGTCTTACCAATTTATTTTCTAGCATTTACAGAACTGAATTGGAAAATATGAAAATCACATAACCCAATATAAACATTTAAAAAACAAAACGTTATAGAAACATATTATTCAAAATGGGAATGATTCTAGCTTCATTGTCTCCATCATCAAGGAAAGTATATAAATACCAGCATACTAATGGATATGATCTTAAAATATTTCAAATAGGTTTCTCTTTTGTATTGTAAGAATACACCCCAAACACAGGCTTGTGCAATGGTATTTAAAAATGTGCAGAAAAACCGTTTTGTTGTCACATAAGCAAACCTTAAACTATGCTGGTAAGAAGCCTACAATATTTGGTCTGCTCTCTTCTGTCTAGAACTCCTTCCACTCACATGGCCTACATGATAGGAAAGATCAGGTAATTGGCCAAACATTTCCACCAGCATGTGAGAAGAAAACCTTGTCATAGAAGGCAGTACAGTACTGTCAATGATATAAGATGTGTCCAGGATCACTGTGTCGTCTGCTGGCAAAGCCAGGATCCAAGCATGAATGCTTTTGTTCCACAGTCTGGAATTCGGATACTTATACACCTCTAACACTTTATTGTCATCAGTGGAGCTGCCTGCATAGGTTTTACAACTCCCCATTTGAACAAACCAATTTCTAGACATCACCATATTGATGGTATGTTAGTTTCTATAGCAACCACTATCTAGTGCAGGTACATTGGTGATGATAACACCTGGGGTGCTACAGAACAATGTACATTTACATGGAGGCTTAACAACTTCATACATTGGAAACGCTGAGTCCGCCTTGCTGGAATTTGGTGTTGTAATCTTGAATGTGAATGCACATCTCTGCAATGAGTGCTTAACACACTGATCTATCCTCTGAACCATCGGACACTCAACTGTATCAATATGTATTTCAACTTTGGCTATTGCAAATGATCAATATAATACCCAAAGGAAGGTGAGACATGCTACAGTTGTTGTGCCACACAAACTATGTATACCACAGTGAACATAGCATTATAGGATGAAAAGATTTGAACAAAATGTACTTGTCAACAACAGACAGACAGAAAATAGGTAGCCTTAGCAGCACACCATAGAAAATCCTGATGTGGGATACTTAATTTTGTCATTTTAGGGAAACTGAGTTTTTTTTAATACGCTTCTTTCTTGGGGCCCCTCCAAGGTGGGGGCCCGGGGCAAGGGCCCCTGTTGCCCTCCAATAAAGACGTCTCTGCTGTGAACGTGTTATGGACACACTCCCGTACATCCACGTTACGCTGCCTGTGAGCAGATGTTAGATGTGAGAAGTCAGGGGAACCAAGAATGCATTTGAACTCAGAAGATTAAACAATGTCTGCCTTTATGCTTCGTAAACATTCATATTTAGCAGTTGTTTAGAAATCCGCAGTGTTGGTATAAGCATTTTTTTGCCTAAGAGGTGCAGTAGTGCAAGTTTTAATTGGTTCATTAGGAGGAGATGCAAGACAGTGAAGGGCTGCGGGAGGGGCCCATGACTCACTTTGCTGATAATCACTAAGAATCATTTCTTTGACGTACTGAAGCACAACACGGCATCCGTTTTCAAAGAATAATTGGCTTGATTACATGTTGAAGATTTAAAGACAGGATTTGGCCTGTATTTGAATAGATGTATTTTATAGTTTGAGTTCTGCAACATTCAGCAAAACTATAGATAATGTTGATAATATGAGCGCCTCCTCCATTGCCCCTCTTCTTCGTGTTATGGACCGCGGACAGTGGAAAGCTAGCTATGCAGCTTCAGAAATTGTTCATCCTGCCTTTTCCCATTAAAAAAAAAAGTGGGAGAATCAATAATGTTCCTGTTGGCTGGTGAAGCTAGAGTTATGCCTTTCTGGTTGAGCGGAATCTAAGATGTCTGATAAATAATTAGACCTGTCGCCGCAATTAGGCGTCACTCCAGATAATGTGAATTTATGGTGCCCTTGCACCGTAAATATCTTTACCGGAGAATTGAACACAGGTACGATTCAAATGTACACGGTTTTCTAAATTTCAGAAGCACATTGTACTTTGAAAGGACCGTAAGAAACCTGGTGGTGTTTGTTACCTTGTCGAGAATGTACTGGATTAAATGAAATAAACATTCTTGTGCGAGCTGTCTGCTTGATTGATGTCAGGGCGGCAGACTGAGCTGGTCTAGTGGGATTGCAAATGAACACGGGAAACTAAACAAAGAACTTCAAATGAGAATGGCGACCACATGGAAGAAACGCGCTCTGACAGGCAGTTCACCTGAGGCATAATGAAGAAAGTACAGACAAATAATGAAAACAGTTATACCTTAATATTTTTCTTTTTTTAAAAAAAGAACGGGGTTACATTAAATTGTTCAAATTATTTTCATTCGGTTGAATCCGTACACTTTGCTTGTGAGGGTGCCCAAAACAGGAGTGATACGTCTTGTATCTGGCTCAAAAAATGTCAAGCGAGTTTGCCCTTCAGGAAGCTGTATGTTGAACATGAGTCAAACTAGCTTCAATCAGACACTTCTTGGTTTCGAACGGTGATGAATTTGCTCGAACCAGTGCGGGAATACTGGAAAGTATTCTCATAGCTCGCGACTCACACGCTTTTTCTGGTTGTCCGCCACCCAGTAATTAGTTCACTTACCCGTCAAGGCCCAGCACGCCCATATATTTCAATGGGCTCTCACCCACCCAAAATAAAATTGGCCTATTTCTCGGGCCCCAATGGACACAGACTGATGTATGGGATGCATTCTAGTGAATCCTCTTGACTTTCTGTTTCCTAGATGCAAAGAAGAAGCTGGAGCCTTCTAGCTGTCAGATGCATGGGAAAGCTGGAAGGGGAGATGGCACGTTTTTGGTTTTAGCACATTTCTATGGTGCAAAGCACCATTTTATGTTGCAAAAGTGAAGTGTAGCTACAGACAGAGACGTTTTTATGGGAGGGCAAAGGTGCACTTGCCCAGGGCCCCCACCTTGGAGGGGCCCCCACAAGTCTAGCTGATCTAAAGTGGTAAGATTCCATTGTTGACCATTCTTAAATAGCACACGTCAGGATATTTTATGGGCTGCTGCTGAGGCGCTATACCCATTTCCTTTCTGTTTTGACAAATGCATTCTGCCTTGATCACATCATGTATTGCTTTATGTGTTCACTGTGGTATACATAGTTTGTGTGTTCCTTATGGCACAACTCTGTAGCATTCTTTCCTTCCTGTGGGAATTATGTTGATCATCTGAAATAGGCAATGGTGAAATGCATATCGAAACATTGACTGCCACAATGGTTCAGAAGTTAGCTCAGTGTATGAAGCACCCATTGCAGAGATAGGGATTTATATGCAAAACTAGAATATAACATTCCAGCAAGGCTAGCTGAGCCTTTCCTATGTCTGAAGTTTATAAACCTGCCTGCATATATACTTGGTTTTGCAGAACAGCATCTGCTATTATCAGCAGATGGGTGGTTATAAAACGTAGGCAATCACCTCCAACAATGGTATAAACTGTTAGTCCAAGAGGCGAATAAGTATCCAAATTCAAGACTATGGAACGACAGTGTTAATGTTTGTATACTGTGTTTGCTAGCAAATGATACAGTGATACTGGACAAATCATCAAATATATCTTACATTACTGTGCTGTCTTTTCTGAGGTTTGCCTTCTTTCAGACTGCTGGTATCATTTAGCCCATTACTTGATCTTTCTTCTTATGTAGGACATTTGGGTGGAAGGGTTGGTAGACAGAAGAGAGTGGACCATAGTTGCAGGCTTCAGACAGGCATATTTTAAGGTCTGTTTGTTTTAACACAAAACAGGTTTGCTTTTTGGTAAAAGTCAAAGGTTTTTATGCACGTTTATAAATGAAAATATCACATTGTTTTGGAAGTATTTAAAGCTTTAAAATACAAAAGACAAACCCAGATTAAATTTGTTAAATCCCATTGATTGGCATGCTGGTTCTTATATACTTCCCTTG
Source organism: Ambystoma mexicanum (assembly GCF_040938575.1). Taxonomy (NCBI): domain Eukaryota; kingdom Metazoa; phylum Chordata; class Amphibia; order Caudata; family Ambystomatidae; genus Ambystoma; species Ambystoma mexicanum. Next base: position 1,049,514,555 of record NC_090924.1, read on the forward strand.
ATGATAAAGGGAATGAAGCTAGAATCATTCCACTTTTGCATAACACCCTTCTATAATATTTTGTTTTAAAAGAAAAATGCTCATGTTTGGTAATGTGATTTGTGTACTTTCCAAGTCTGTTTTTTTTTTAATAAAATGAGATTTAGTTCATGGTAAGAACTGGAAAAGAAATTATTCAAATGCAGAAATTGCAGAGTTGGCACTAATTCTAGCTTCACCTCTTCACCCCTTAACCAGTGTGTGATCCTGGGCATCTAATTTAATTTTGTATTGCCGAACCTCTCAATATTGTAAGTCACTAAACCTTTCAAAATGGTCAGCCCTTCTGAGTGATTTCATGGTATGATCTTCATAAAAGCCTTATTCATGGTTTCACTGTGTTAATAGTGAGCATATTTGTATCACACACCACAGGTGTGATATCTAATGGCAACACCTATTTGAAAACCATATCCCACTTCTAATCTCAGTCTTGTCTGGATAAAGACACCTTCCTGGTATCTTCTAATCTGCCTCCACTATCTATGCTACCTTATGTGTAGTGTTCTCCTTCCTTCAAATTGGTGGTCTCTATGCATGCATGAGCACTTTTGCATTCTGTGAGGCAGCTAATGTGAGTTCTCTGTCTATTATGGGTTACATGTACCTTTTACATACGGTCCTGCATTAATACTACATCTACCTTCCAGGATGTTATTGATAAAAATGATCCTGTATGTACTAGAGCAGTAACCCCTTTGTAGACTGCTAATGTTGGTCTTCAAATGCTGCTTGTTTATCATTCTGATTAGTGCAAGAATGAAGAGGGCAAGGGGACTTTCAAGGAATAAACTTGCTTATTATGCTGCGAGACAGCATGTCAACCTACAGGTTGTGAGAGCGACGGGTGGTGGGGGCGCAACCAGAATTCTTGTTCCCTTAATTCCTTTTGTTGGTGGAGGGGGGCCCCAAAGATGTCCATGCCCAGGGCCCCAAAGTGCTTAAGATCACCCTGGCTACAGACGAGAGAGAAGTGGTGTTGGAAAGCAGCATATCTGGTTGGCCTGGCAGCTGGCAATGCTTTACACATGTAGTGGGCAAAGTACAATTTATTATACTGTGTGCCCTTCTACCACATACACCAATATGGGCTTGCTTTAGAAATGTTGGAGTTGAAGTGCATGTTCGAAAGCTTTTACGGTCAGACTGTGCAGTGATGCACTTGTTTCCGTTGTCTGTGCTGTGAAATGTTGTTTCCTGGCAGTGATATATGATATGATATGGTATTTATAACACACCTGTGCTGAAGTGTTTCTAGGTGCGCCAAGACAAGGAGGTGGAAACAAGGGAGGACTATCTTACTAGACCTTGTTTCACTCAGATTGCGCACGTGCAGGGAAGAGGGAAGGGGAGAAGTGCCAGGGGGGAGGGGAAAGGGGAGGTTCAGTTAACTCACAAGTGCAGCCAGTAGGTGGCTCATAAGTGCAGGGAGAAGGGAATATAGGGTTGCAGAAGCAGATACAGACCCTTTAGCGCTGGGGAGCCTGGAGGCAGTGCAAGGGCAACTGGACAGGCAGGAGCCTGGGCCCAAGTTCCGAGGGTGACCTGGTGACAAGTGCGCAGAGCAGTCAGGTGCATCAGCAGGGGAGAGGAAGAGAGAAAGCGGAAGCAAAAAGGAAGGTCTTGAGTTGCATCCGGAACCAGAGGTGGTTCTGTTCAAGTCTGAGAGAGGCAGAGAGGCTGTTCCATAGGAGGACCCAGCCGAAGAGATAGATCTGCACCCAACTTTCTGCTTGGAGAAGCGTCTGACCCTCAGAGAGTTAGAGGTGGATGAGTGGAAAGCTTGAGAAGGAAGACATTTGATGCCCCCTGTGTGCATATGGCTCCCATTGCTGGAGCTTCACCAGAGCTCTACCAGTCCCGCACCCACCCCCTTCGCAGTGCACCATGTGCTCTGACTGTCCTCACTTCCCTTTTTTGTGATTGGGAGAAGATGCTCTGCTGTTCACTGCTAACCTGTGGGATGGATAATTCCTTTCTGGAAGAAAGCAGCACTGAATGGAGCAGCAGTCAATGCTACTGCATGAATGCGTGCCTCACACACCGGAAGATTCAACCGATTTGCTGCACAGAGTCTCCTCTTGTGCCACCAGCTTGGTCAAAGGCTAACATTCCATCATGGAACCCGAGCCGTAGCATCGCCAGTGCCGCCCAGTGTTATTCGGTAGAGCCCGAAAATCTGCTACGCTTTTAAAAACGTATGCTTCTGCAAAGGTAATTTCATTTACAGTTTTGTTTGCAGACTTTTTTTAAGGGCAGTGAGCACAGTATTGAAATGTTGCCCGTGTAATGGGTGTGCTGTTTTGGGCATAGAAATAACTACGAAACAGAGGGGGAATTATTCCTGGGCAGGTCCCTCACTCGAGTCCTCTTTGGAGTAGCAGAATAGAGGATTGGGCATAAGGAGAGGTACAACTTTTGCATGTTCTCTAACTGCAGTGGCTTTTTTTTACGAGAGTTTGGACTCCGGCAGTTATAAAATAACATCACGTCTCCTAATAAGGTAAGGGGCTGTAACTTTCGAAATACTTTCTCAGCCTGTATGCATAGCGAGGAAACCAATTTGGAAATAGCAGTCAAAAAATGACATTCCCCTGTTAAAGCAACATGAAGGGAGACATATTAGATCGTTCATTGAGGACTGGCCTGTCAAGTTCAGGGCTCTTTTTTCAATCCACAGATGAGTTAGATAAGTTTGACTCACAGATTGTGAACCAAATCTTAGAATACGATGCAGTATTTACAAAGTGGGCATCTGTTATACACCTTGGGGCAGATTCATGGAAGGATTTGCCTGTAAAATCTGGGATTTGCTCGTCATTCTGTGTGCAAATTCCTGTTTGTCGAGTCATGGAATCGACTGTGCAAGACTTTTCCTGGACTTGCGTGGATTTCGCACAGGCTCAGCATGTCTCTGCGAGTCGTCAAGCGCCTTGAGTGATACACCAAGCAGAGTGTGGGCGTGGCTTGAGCAGAGGGCTGGGAAGGGCAGAACACAGGAAATGGGGAATAACATGCAAAAAAGTGGGTTTTACAAGGTATGGCCCGCAGGCAATACCTCACACACCAACAATTTCACCAAATAACACATATTCATGCAACAACCCATGCAGCCTCTTGGCATAGTAATGGCCATGCAAATATCTCAATCTCTACGCCACCCGAAGGCAGGTGTAAGTACACTTGCGTGTAGGAATCGCAACAGGGAGGTGGGTTTGCATATTGGATATAGGGGTGCATGTACACAACCGGGGTTCCGATCTAATTTAGGGGTGCACATACGCAATATAGTGGGGTGCACGAAAAGGTTATGGGGGTCATACTCCAATTTTCTGAGTTTTTACTGAGTTAGGATTTTTCATACACATGTTGTCAGGGTGCCGGCAACAGTTACCGGAAACCCTGCGCAGGGTCCCAGAGATACAGGTCTGCTTGCGGGGGACACCGCGCATTGTTTGAAGGGTGCATGCATTCGTGCCAGGGAGAGCACAAAAAGGTAGCTGTTCTGGCTGTTTAGGCATGTAGGGGGTGATCCAGGAGTGACTTGCGAATACGTTTACTTTGCACAGTGAATTCCAGGAATACGCGGGTGTACATTTTTTATTCTGCGCGCAGGCTCTTGCAGTGTCCTTCTCAGCATGCAGCATTTGCAGGATTTCTGCGCACATTCCCATGAATCGGGTCCTAAGTAGTGTTATGGCGAAGGGCAGCCCTGCTCATTTTAAAAAACATAGCTGTTCTAGGCTTGCACATGACTGGACTCTTCTGTAAAGAATGCTCTCTATGAACACTGCAATTTTAAGGTGAATGCACACATGTCAACAAGTAGCAAAGTGTCAGAACACTGGACTCCCAAACGTGGAGTGGTGGGTTCATAGCATCATTTAGGAAGAATATAAAAAGGTTTGTTAATGGGAACACGATTTTACAACTCTCCTTCACAATGTTATGTAAGTCATGCCATATGCACATATACGATATATTTCCTTTTTTTTCTATATGCTACTAGTTTGGGTAATGCTAAAAAATTCTGCACATTTTTCAGGTTTCTCCCAATTACACCTCTTGTTATCTTGTAGTGGGGTGGGAAATTGCTGGTTAAGGGCCCAATTTATAGAATATTTTGTGCGCTCAAAAGGGAACAGACGATTCATGGAACAGATGCGTTCATTTCTGTGGCTATGCGTGGACCCACCAGGTCTTTCCATGCAGTCGCGCGCTGTGCGTGACTCTCCATGCAAAGTGTGGGACGGGCCTATGCAACAAAATAGATAGGGGGCTTAACATGATTATTCCCCATTCCCCTGGCCAAATGCGGAAGAACAAGTAATAATGTGGGTGTGTTGAGGGATGTGCCATACAAATAAAAAACACACTTATCCATGTGCAAACATAACTGAATTTATGGATTTTACCGTGCAAAATCACGTCTGGAAAAGTCAGACGCAAACCTCCTGATCTCACTGCCACATGATAGAACATGCAAAGGACAACGCGATGCACACCATTCCAACATCGGTCAGCACAAAGAATGCAGGAATACTGTGAGCCATCGTAGTTGGTCAGAGAAGGATGAGGAGGATGCAGAGACCCCAGATTTTCCCAACACGCACCATGCTGCTTGGAATGCCAGACAACCAGGTGTAAGCAAGGTACCGGTCCCCATCTCATGTCATACTAGAACTGCTCAGGGAGTGAAGACCTTGCATCCCCCATCTGCTCCCATGCCCTCAACCCCCTGGAAAAGGTGCTGACAACACTCCATTCCATAGCCAAACCTCCTTCCAGAACGCCACAGCTATTGTTGGTGGCATATCTCAGGCCACTCAATCCTGCTGTCTCCACCAGTTGTTGGCCCCCATAACATAACTTGCGTGTGTGTGTGTGTGTGTGTAGGCACATATACATGCTGCACACAGTGCAGGAAAGGCAGATAGTGTGACAGGGGTTATATTCGGTTGCACACTTCTCACGTATAGTTGGAGCCATTGATTGTAGACATGTTGCACTATGCCCCTCCTGACTGATGAAGCATATTTACTGCAACCAGAAGCATTGGCATTCCATCAATGTGCAGGTCATCTGTTATGCAAAAGGAGTCATCATGCAAGTCAACACACATTTTCCCAGAAACACACATGACAGTTACTTATATCGCCAGTCACCACTTTTCCGGCCCTGGCATCGGGAAAGTTTGGCAACAGCTGAGTCCTAGGTGAATATCAACTGTCATGCACATGCAAACAGACATGTGACACAGTGAACAACTGACCATGACAAAAAATGGCAATAGCAACCATCGACACATTTACAGGCGACACTGCCTACCCGCTATTAAGATTCTTGCTATTGAGGAATTCTGGCACACCAGCCGAGGTAAGGTTTAATGCAGCACATTTAGCCACTAGGGGCATAGTGGCGTGCACATTTGGAGTGCTCAGGTCACTTTTCCGCTCCCTTGACCACTCTGGTAGGGTATTGCTATTCTCCTGCACAATGTTGCCAAACATACCAGTCGATATGCAGGAGGGCCATCGATCTCAGCCACAGGAACGACTCTTCCCCTTGGTTGAAGCAAGGGCACAGAGAGAGGCTGCACACAATCAGCTGTGAGGCCTATGGGAATGTTGGTGCAGTATACGAAATACAAATAAATTTAAAAAGAATGATTATAGTCATCCACAAAAACAGATTGCCAGTAATATGTCTCTTGTTTGTGATGCACTGCAGCCTGCTATTTCCCCACAGTTTTCATCGGCCAATTTGGCCACTGCGTTTAACGACACACTGAACATTGAAGATGTTAGTTGCTCTTCAGCAACTATGTTTGTTGTCTTGGAAAACCTGCTAATGCAACGGTGTGTTCAATGTGCCAATACGTTTAAAAACTGGAGAAACAAGGTACTTTTATTACACTTATCGATGGAAAGGTGAACAAACTTATTAACATCACCAGTGATCACACTACCTGCATAGAATTAATCTATACAACTGAAACTATTCTCAAAAGTTCGGTGTTGGAGTTCTTGAAAGCGTGCAAGTAGTTAAAGTCCTCCGCTTCAGTGGATGCTGAATTAATCCCAACCTCATGGTATTAATGTAAGAAGAAAAAGGTTGACTTTCAATCTGTTATGTACGATGACTCTAGGCTGAAGAAAAAAGAAAGGCTATCTTGGCCATGGGGTCTGCTGCTACCTGTCCTGGTGTTGACCTTGGGCCTGATAGGAACACTATGGGCCTCATTACGAGTTTGGGGGTAGCCATGCCCTTAATAAGGACATGGCTACCACCAAACTCAGGTCCGGGTCCCGCAAAAGGGGACTTCCTGGGCCATTCTGACCTCGGAGGGCCCGGTAAGTCCCTTTCGTGGGACCCGGACCCGGTAAATCCCCATTCCCATTTGAGCCCCCATAGGGCTGAATGGGAATGGGGAGGGTGGCAACAACGGCCCTGTTGATAACAATGTCATTGCTGCCACTTGGTACTGCTCGCGGGTGCCGCTCTGCACACCTGGTCTGACCAGGCGTTCCAGAGCGGCTCCCGAGAGCATACTCGGAATGTTGCGGAGAGGTAACAATGGCTCCAGTAGCAATACCAGCGCTGTTGTTGCCTTTCCGCAACAATTGTAATGAGGCCCCATGTCTGCTTCTATCACTAGAGACCAACACAAGAAGGGTGATCATTTGAACAACTGGGTGTCCGTCTTACTTGGGGACCATGCACAGTTTTGCTGGGTGCAGTCATTACTTACGGTGTACCGCGCACAGTTTTTCAGGGATGCAGCCTTTACTTACGGGAGACCATGCACAGTTTTGCCGGGTTGCAGCCATTATGATATTATTTACGGGGTACTGTGCGTAATTTCGCAGGGGTGCAGCCGTTGCTTATGGAGGACAGCACACAGTTTTGCTGGGGTGCAGCTGCTGCTTATGGGAGTCTGTGCGCAATTTCGCCAAGGGGCAGCCTTGACTTACGGAGACCACGTGCAGTTTCGCCGGGATGCTGGGTCAGAGGTGGATGCAAATGTTGGCCTTTAGACAATGGTTTTGGTTTGCGTGTGGGTTTATTGTGGGAATTCCTAGAGCAGCTCGGTTTGCTTTGCGGGTCGGGGACTTTCACGCGCAGTTGCACACAAAGTTATTTTACGTACTTTGCAGGGTATTTGTGCTTCTTCTATAAATCGTTTCCTAAGTGTGTAATGAATTGCTAAACTGCCTGCGTCACCAGTTGCCAGCTCATCAATAGCGAGCCTCTGTGGGGTAATGCACCGACTGAAGGGATCCGTCTTTGATCTCGTTGTCGTGTGTTCGAGTCCCAGCAATTCCTCTCACCCCTTCATCCTTCTGATTTTGATGTACTGGTATATGGAGTTCTGCTACTTTCAACTCCTTTGTGCAGCTGCTCTTGCCGAGCAGGAAGCTCTCTGCAGATATATCAAATCAGTGTGAATGAGGTAAGGCAAGATGGTCGCATCCAGAGAGTTGAGAGGTGGTGTTGGGCAGAGTGGGCTATTAACAATGGGGCATGATGTAGACCAGGAGAGCAGTTTCAGAATGTAAAAGTATCCACCGCTTTTGAAAACAAAGTGAATAGTGGCAGCAGGATTCACATGTTTATCTACACTTGAGTTTTTCGGTCAGCTTCAGAAGCAAATCCACATAAAAACTAGGCCGTGTGAGTATATATAACATGACAAGGGAAGCAGAAGTTACACTGCAGCAGGCAATACACGGCGTACATCAATCAAAATGACAGGGACGCTGTGGACTGCATCTGAAACTACAGGAGGGGGTGACATGTGCACTGTACATTGGAGTAGAGGAGTAAGTTAAGTAACTCAAGATGAGTACGATGCATTGTTAGGGAATGCAGGTGGCAGAAGGGATAGAGGGCCTGATTCATGGAACTTTTAATGCAGTGCAAAGTGACTTTGCAATGCCGCTCTATAAGATCCATGAATAAGCACTCATGTGTTTACACAATATTGCTGTTGCTGGCAGTTCTCAGAGGATTCTGTAGTACGAGCATAGGGGACAAGAGATTTTGGCAAATGCAAGTTGTATAGTGATGAAAGGGGGATGTGAAGCAGAACTCTTTTCATAACTGTCCATGTCGAATGTGGCCATCCTCTGCAGACAATAAGCGCTCTTTGTGATCTACACTCACTCAGTACCCACCTTAGACCTTTTGACGTTTGCCAACTCTGTCCAACTCTGTGATACTTGTCAATGAGTTCCAAGTTGATGTCCCTATGGAGCCGTGTACTGCTGGGGAGAAGGAATAGTGCCCTTGCTACTATCGATCTAATTTTGCTTCACTTATGTGCGTGCCTGTATCTATCTCATGTTCTCTATTTACCTCCTTCCTCCCTCTATTCTCCCCATCTCTGATTCCCTCACTCCTGTGTCCCTCTGTGTATTATTTCTCCATTCACTCTCTTTGCCCCTCCTGTTGCATCTCTCTCTCTCTGACTCACATAACACACAACCTGCATCTCTCTCTTTGCTATTACATCTCTCTCAACCCATTCGTTTCTAACCCTGTTTCTCTCTTTCTTCTCTTTGCCCTCACTAGGCCCTTTCACTCACTGCATCACTGTCTCTCTCAGTTTCTATTTCCTGTCACACCTCTTCCATTTGTCTGATAAACACACATTCTCTTCTGCTCTCCTCTTCTTTCTCACCTCACTCTACCCTGCTACATTTCTCACATCTCTCTCTTCCCCTAATGCACTTTCTCTGTGGCTCTCTTTCAATCCTGTCTCTCTTTCCTTTCTCGTGCCCCTCGTTCACATTCCCAATCTCCCACCACTTACTTTTTCATACCCTAGCACATATATTTATGAACTGTAGTACGAATTGCATGTTATGTGGGGCCAGAGGGCGTCCGCACCCATGCTGTGGAGTATGGAGTCCGGTTTATATTGAAGCCACTGACTTCATTGCACCGTTCATGAGACATTTGCCATATCACATGAAATAGACTGACAGTAGGCTCCATTAGGAGGCTGGCATAGCTGCTACTGGTATTTTTTTTTCCGGCGCCCAGGAATGGGAAATAACCGGGTCATTTCGGCATTGCCAGACCCGGTATTTGCCCATTCCTGGCCGCCGTAAAATATGCTTCCCATTCCCAGTTGAGCCCCATAGGGCTTACATATTGGAATGGGGAAGCCGAATGTGCCGGGACCGTTATAAAAGGTGCCGGCACATCCGACATGCTGTGCTCACGGGTGCCGCTCTGGCCCGCCAGGTCAGACATGGTGGGCAGAAAGGCACACGCGAGCACAACTCGTAGTTTGCCGGTCGGGGATCTACGGTATCAGCAAGCTTACCGGTACCATAGTTCCCGGACCGTCAAACTTATAATGAGGACCAATATTTCTCCTTGCCCTAAACATCTTAATAGTGGTTGTCTGCTTATTTGTAAACCCTCATTTGTAATGCCCTACTTGTTAGGCAGAATCATATTCAGTACCCTTTGGGAACACCACACACAATTAAGACTACAAGTGACAGTACAAATTCACCTTTGGTACAAGCCTGTACTACACAGTAAAGTGGTAGCTATTGCTGAGCAGCCAAACTTATCTCAAGAGTAAAGTGAGCATTATCAATAGTTACACAAAGGACAGCAATTACTATTGTTCAAACAAACACTGACTCAAGGTTTCTGAGTGAAAGAATATACATTTATTTACATATCAGTTGTAAAACATTTCACTACTATCAAGCAGTTGAAAAATCACAATCTTAATACACTACACACCACCCAATGAATTCTGGACAAGTTAAGCTCAAAATGAAGTGTGAGCAAAATGGCACTCCAGCAATTAAAAAGGGAGGGAAAGACAAAGTTAGACCAAAGTTGAGCAGCACCAACAAGTAAGTAAGCAGGGCAATCTAGAAAAGGCAACTATGGTGAGGAAATCAAATCAAGATGCCAGGGCCAAGTCAATGGACCAAAGTCTTTGCAGAGGATCACACAGTTCAGAGTAGTTTACGGTTAAGTCTTTGCCAAGAGTTCAGAATGAAGTTGGTCGGACGAAAAGTTACTTTAAAGAATAGAGAAGGACAAGCCCTCGTATTGGCAAAAGATTTCAAGCACTTTTACCGCGGTCGGATGGAACGAACAACCAGATTTGAACAGTACCTTAAATGGAGCAGAAAGCTGTAGCTGAGGCAGACGTTCCTGGCAGGTCCTGCAGGCTCACGGTTCCTTGGGCGACTGTCAGACTGACACGAAGTAGGAAGACTGAAGGCTCCTGCACTGCCCAGGGAAGAAACCAGCAGCAGAGCAAAGCAACGGATAAAAGGTGCGCTCCTTAAAACCCAAGAAGGGTCCGATCCATCTGGCTATCCAGTTCACTGTAGCTGTGCACAGCAAATTCGACCAGAGGAGGGAGGCCTGGCTTGCAGTTTGGTGAAATGGTTGGTCCCACCAGCTCAAGGGGAGAAGATTCCTTGTGGATCTTCCCTGTCGTCGAAGTTTGGAGATTCGGACCCGCAGCAGGGCTTCAACGGGGGGTCCTCTTCTGTCAGCTTCTCTCTGGTTCTCTCGCTCCAGTGGCGACTCTGCCTTCTCAGTCCCAGAGACCTGCTTTTTATGCAGTTTTCCCCCATTCTCACAGCCTGGCTGTCAATTACACAGCAGGGTGGCTGTCCCAGTGGGACAGTCACCACAGTCAATCACACCGAGTGCGACATGGGTCTCCAAGGATACCCTATGCAGGGAGTCTCAAACCCCTCCCTCACATCCTGTCCCCCTCAGACATTAAGGCCCCTAAGGAAGGCTTGTGTGCAGAAGCCTGCCAAAGGTCAGCGAACAAAGGAAACAAACCTGGTTTGACGTGCAGATTAAAACACGAGAAAGACTTTTACAAAATGAAATGGTGAATAAACCCAGCCGGAATCAAATAAAAGTAAATGTGGTCCAGCGGGTTTAAGTTCGAGGCTACCAAGATAGCCTAAAACAGTACCAATGCTATTTAAATAAAATGCTGTAGGAAAAGTATGGTAGATACCACTGCCACCAGCCAAATCTTAATGAAAAGGAAACAAAATAATGTTCCACGAGAAACAGACGGGAAGGCATAACTATTAACCCTTTCCAGAACTCTATGTAAAATAGTTTGTACTGAATCTGTGGATTTAAAAAGACTAATAAAGTCAATGGCAACTTTACATGTTCTGGGAGACAGTAGTCAGTCCCAGAAAATGGAGTTTGATAACACACAGTAAAGAGATGATGCCTATGGAGTAGGTGAAGCTCCACAGTCTCTGAACACAAAAATGTTAAACACACACAGCAAAACACATGTAAGTGTGGAAAAAAAACTCACACTCTTACCAGGTGAAAATAACAAATCCTAGTAATCCAGCAAAGCTGCTGAGGGACTCAGTAGGTAAGGGAAATTAGCCATTCTGGAGAATTTTCCCTAACACTATTTACTAGACATACTGGAATAATGGACCTGTATGTATTGGCAGCTCATCTACATCCAGGCAGCTATTATGGCTATTACATATTTTAAGGACTCTCAAAGAGTATCGGTCACACAAGGCATTTGTCTTTTATGACTGCACTCAATACATCTCCTTCAATATAGACGGTACCATGATCCCTGTATCTTTCTCAGTGAAGACTTTGGAAGTATAACTGGACACTACTCTATCGCTCAGGTTCCATGTGAATGCCATTGCCACTTCGGCTGCCTACACATCAAAATTGATCCATGCTGCCAGACCACTCTTATCCCTTGACAGCTGCCTCATATTCGCCCGAACCATCATCAGATTTAGGCTTGACTACTGCAATTCCCTCTTTGCAGACACCTCTGACCACAACATAAGGAAGATGCAGGTGATCTAGAATAATGCACTGCAAGCAGCTCTCAACATCCCCAGATGTGAACATATCAATGCAGTAAGAAAAAAAGTACATTGGCTCACTATTCATGAACGTATCTTATTCTAAACCATGTCAATTAGCCCACTAGAGCGGCATATGCTCATCGACTCACCCAACCCAAATTCAAACTAGCAAAAGCAGGCAGCTCAAGTTTCCCTTCCATTGTAGCCAAACAATGGAACCTACTCCCTCCGACCTTGTGAGCCAAGCAAGCATACCAGACCTTCCAGAGATCACTAAAAACGTGGCTCTTAACATAACCGGTCAGATGCACTTTGTCTATTCTACTGTCTTTATGTACATTTGTTAGGGTAACTGGTCATGTAATATCACCTTGATGCCTTTGGGTTTAGTGCGCTATATGAATGAAAAAAATAAATAAATACATATTTATATTGCTCAAGTTCCCCAAAACAGTAAACCGTGGATAGCATCGTGAACTAACAGTTATTTACAATACACATTCTTGTTATAATTATCTTAGACCAATAGGTATCACCAAACATATACCCTCATCCATCCATTCTAGCTCAACCCAGTCTGTTCCAACCCATCATTTCAAACCCCTGCTCATCCCTACTCACAGTACCACACACCTACTCATCTCCTCCAAACCTAGCTCACATGTAAAATTGATATTAGTTAAACAAGTCCTACTTAGTAATTACTGTAAACATTCCAAATATGTTTGCAATTTAGTGCTAGCAAGCACATAACAAAAGTAATGGACAAAGTAAAAATGCTTTCAGACAACAGTTAACGTAAGTCTTCTTACCACATTCATTATTAAAGTTATGTGTCTGCACACCTAGCTTGCAAACATATTTATAATTACTTCTTATGTAGGGCCAGGTTTTTCTGCATTCTTCTCCATACAATGCAGAAACGATTTGCTTTGTTTTTGAAACTCGTTTATTTCTTTTCGTTTTTAAATTATAAAAGAAAGCGACTAGACATCAAGGAAACGATAGTGCAGCAAAAGGTTTGCAATCCGGCAGAACACACAGAAAGAGAACCACCTAACCCAAGCAACCCAGGCAGTACAGTAGAATCAGACCCTGTCAATCTGAATGCCACTCTGAATACCACCCGTCTAAACTGAGACACAGCCGGTCTGTGGTTATGACGTGTATGAAGACAAGTACGAAGGAGGGATATTGTCACCTAACAATTTTCTTCTAGCCCAGAGCTACCATTTGGTAAAATAAGTTGTTTGTGTCACGTGCAGAATGATTTGGCAACTGAATCAGAGTCTTCTGTATAAAGAAAGTGATAAGTTAAATAAAAACAATACATACAATTACTAAAGTTGGCTGGTCAAGATGAGAAAGGTTTTTAAGCAGCTATGGGATTTAGAAAGCGACCAAGACTTTATTACAGAATCAATATTTGTAAATGATCACGTTGTTGGTTTTGACTGCCATTAGTATAGAATTACCATCATTGCTAAACACTGTAGACAGTAATTGCTTCCAATGCAAAAAAATAAGCCCGTGGAACACATACATTACTGCTTTTCCAGCAGTTAAATAAATACTACAAATGGAAAAAAATATACATCTGGCAGTAAAAACAGGACGACAATAACATATTTACATTTAAGTGGCAAGCAAGGGGGCACACAAACCAACTCGCCATTATATTGTCGGCAAATACTATCGGCAAGTGCAGGGACGTCATTTCACCAAAATGCCTGGGGTAGCGGAAGAGACATCACACGACCCTTAACCCGTGATCCACCCCAAAGTAATATCGCGGGAAGCGATGGAACACGACCTTTCACCCGTTGCCAAAATAGGAAGTGGCATCAAATAGCATTGTAAACTACAAAACATATGGTTACGATATCACTATAATGTGATGTACATTTCATACAAGAATGGATCGCCATATGTATCGTTAAGATCAGTGTGTGTAGACCCATATAACCAAATTACTGTGAATGCAAGCAGATGTCCATGACCAAATGATAAGGATGTGTTATTATAAAGCACTTACGCTTAAGCGCTTTATGTAGAGAAAAAATACACCCAATATCACCCAACCTGTGTTGGTAGTCATTTATCGACCTCAGAAGGATGAAAGGCTGAGTTGAGGCGTTTAAGAATAGACTAAATCAGTGACTCACCCCCTGAAGTGTGCCTGAAATAAACCTTTAATGAGTCTAGCAATTATAGTATAGAATTTCAGAAAGACACATTATTTGGTATTCCTATTCTTTCATATTTAGGGTCACTGCTGAAAGTGTTACCTTGTGGCACTCCTGTTCTTATTTGTCTTCTTTTTTTTAAGGGGCCTGAACAAGAACGCCAGCCACGAGCCACATGGGGCTGGTCACAGCCCAAGAGCTTGAATTACAAAAAAAAGAAGAAAACAACCTAAATCTCTGGCGACCCCTAAATGACGTCCCTGTGCAAGTGGCATACTCTACACACTTTAAATAACAAAAAAAGAGTGTGACGCGCACTATCAGTTAGAGCAGGGACTCTATGCATCAAAGAGAAACAAAATAAACTCAGAATAAACAGAACCTTGCATTTCTTATGCAGCATGCATCTTCAGACATCTTCAACCGCAAGCAAAACAATAATTTAAAACTAAACACCATTTTGATAAGTACACAATGTTTAAAAATAGTTTTGAAAGAGTACCCTAGTATTCTATCATTTGCAATTTAAAAACTTGAACTACAGCCAGTTGTTATGAATACTAAAATCCCCACAACAGACAATGAATGCATACACACCACCAAAAAGTTATCTCTTCAAACAGTGTTTCAAAACGAACCAGATCAAATCAACCAAATATAAAAAAAGAATACATTAATGAACCATGTCTCTACCACCTAATTGTGTTCAAACATACATCAAATGAGTCTATATTTCATATGAGTGCTCCAATTTGAATATTTTAAACACTCAGTTGTGTGCGCTGGCTGTTTGTGCCTTCTTCTGGGATTCCTTCAGATCTGTTTAAGGCGTTTTGAGGGGGGGGATTCTCTGATGAAAAAAATCAATCACATTTTGTTCTCAATTAAACATTCTGTCAATATGGATAATTTGATATCATATTTACATTGTGAAAATACTTGAATACGTTCACAGTGATCCATTCACGAGTATTCACCATGTTGCTATTGTGACTATACTTTTAGCTCATTTATTACATCACCCTTTGTAACGTAAGTGGATTTTTACGATGTGTATTATTTATGTTTTTAAGATCAGTTCAGAGCTCATCCTATTTGGGTAGGGTCTGGCAGAGTCTGAGGAGTGACCAGTAACTCTTTGCTTTCTATTGCTGTGGGAGTGACTTTTGCTTAAAATCTGCCTCTCCCCGCGGAGCGGGCGCGGAGTCTGGCAGAGTCTGAGGAGTGACCAGTAACTCTTTGCTTTCTATTGCTGTGGGAGTGACTTTTGCTTAAAATCTGCCTCTCCCCGCGGAGCGGGCGCGGAGTCTGGCAGAGTCTGAGGAGTCCGAGGAAGTCCGTGGAAACCGGGACTTTCCTCTGGACTCCCCTGGCTTCCTGCACACTGTGTTCACTTCTGCTTCAGTCGCAGCTATAATGCGAACCAACGCTTACACGGCTCTGGTGAAAGGGAAGACTGCGAGTGACGCTATAAAGACTCGAGCCCAAAGGAAGCGTGTGCGCGAGCCAGCGTGCCTTGACTCCAAATACTCATGGACTTCGGCGGAGTCTCCAATGGCACTTTATACACCTACCCTTGCTGTCGCTGCTGACCCCGACGGTGTGCAATTTAAGAACGAAGGTGAGCGTCTGATGCAGCTAACATCGACACATACACACAACGACAACGATGGAGAAACAGTAAGTGTTTGTGTGGCTGCCACTTCACGTGCGGACCCGGACTCTCCTTCTCATTCCCGGCTAATGGGAGGAGCGGCAGAGGGGTTGGGGGCTGAGAGAGTGGCCGAGGCAACTGCTTTACAGCCTACTATTGACATCGTTACTGCCCAGCCCAGTCCATTCAAAACGGCCACTCCCCATGCTTTTTCACCCCACTCCCCGTGTCCAAGTAAACGTGACGGGCCACCTGATAAGTGTGCTAGTGCCCATTAAACACAAGCTATTCCGATGGACATGTCTAATTCGGCCCTAACATTTGGCCCTTCTGAATTCCCAGCTAGTACTTCATCATATGACAGTAGCCCAATGCGAAATGATCTCGCTGTCATGCAAACGCCTCTTTGTCAACTCAATAGTGTGATGTCCGGTGTCCAGGTGTTCCAAATGAGCCCTGGTGATTGTGATGCAGTAGGTGTCTTAACACAGAAAGAACCAACTAATGGTTCTCCACGCCCACGATTCTATAGTGCACATGAGAAGTTGCTACCTTCCCCGGCATCGCCACTAAATACGCTGCACGAAGGTAGTTCTTCTGACACAGCGTTCACATTTAATGAAGTGATTAAACCGGTTCAAAACCCGGTTTTACAATCCTTTACCCGTGACTCCCTTACAAATGCTGAGGGAGAGATGATGCCGACTCTGCAAGAAAAAGACCCAATCAACCGCAGAAATTCCTTAGAAGTTGTTAACAAGCTCTTGATGGACCTTAAGCATTTGAATACAAGCAGATCAAATATCTCGGCCACAAAAAACTTCACGCCGGGTGACATAGCCCCAACGAGAGCGCCCACTAACTCTGTGGCTGGTGTGCCCCTATCGGAGTCGTTGGCCAAAAGCCCCCCGCTGAGCCTTCCTACGTCCAACCTGATTGAAAGTAGAAGCGGACGCTCGAGTCTTTCACCTAACATTTCATGCTCACAGAAGAAATCTGCTACGACCAATCTGAACGAAAGTAGAAGTGAACGCTCGAGTCTCTCACTGAGCATTCTATGCTCACAAAAGAAATCTGTTTTTGCGAAAGGGGCTGACCCCATCATATCGCAAAATGGTGCATCGTTTAACTCCCATCAACGTACACATGGACCCTCAAGCGTGAGTTCCCAATCTGACGATAAGTCAGATTCATCTTCATCGGACTCATCTATAATGGAGCGCCCCTTTCCCAAGATTAGACGCCTTCCAGTGGGCAAAAGGCGATCTAAAGGCCATACATTGGACAGCATTGGTAATGCATGCCATACATCAAGTATGCAAGAGCTTCAAACTCTCATTATGTCATCAACCACAATTGCTTTGGCTCCTTTTTTAAAAATGTATGAACACATAAATGACACCATGAAAGACTTAACAGCTTCAATTAGTGGTTTAAATGCGAAGATTGCTAATCTGGAGAACTCTCAAATGACTCTAATGAATACATCCTTACATACCAACAAACAGGTGGAAATGGCACTCGTTGCTCTAATAGACAGTAACAAAAATGCACTCTTAGACAGAAAATTACTGGCTGAAGTGGCTAAACAGGCATTACACCTCTTTCAACAAAAAACTGACAATCCTGGCTACATTGAGGCTCCTGAAGACAGAAATGCACAGACCTCTCGAACTCCAAATAACCATGTAGCATGTTCACCTCCTCGGTTACCAATAGCCACGTGCGCCCAGATTGCAGAAGCCACTGCTCTCGGGTGCGACAGAAGTGCAGACAAGGTAGCTTGTACTGAAAAGGTTACACCCGAAGATGGTCAGGAACAATCCCTGTTGATACTCAATCCATGTGCTACAGGCCCGCAGCCGTTCAAGCCTGCCTCCGCCGCCACTGATCTGACTACACTTGTGCTGACCAACCTTCAGGCTATCTGCCTGGAAACTCAAGATGCAGAGAATTTGGCTCTTCATGATACTCAAGTGGCTGCCTCTTCAAACCTAAATCTTGGTCCTGTTCCTGTTAAAGAGGTGCCGGTCGATACACTAAAATCTGGAAATGATGCTGCTGTTGCAGTCTTCGACATATTTAAACACCCTACAAGAGGGCCCATCACTGGTCTGAAAAACGGAAATCACAGAGGCAACGAACACAAAAAACCAAAAAACATGCCAATGAAAAAAAAGAACCGAGGTAATGATTCCAGGAAATTCTTGCGTAATTTAAAAACGCTGAATGTAATTGTCAACAAAACAACTCCAAAAGAGAAAAAAGATGTGTGTGCACCTCAGCCAAATGCTATTGCCACTGAGTTAGATCCGGCCACTGAACCTATAATTGATTTATGTAGCATATCGGAGGAGCTGTTAAACATGTCGGTACATGACGACGAAGTAGCCGACATAGTGGATGGGACTGCGGAGCACAATTTGTTGTCAGTTACCCCCCTGGACGTATCCAGGCAGAGTGATAACACCGCTGTTCTCTCGAATGTAGTCTGCCCTACAATAATTAACCGGCCCGACATTGGATTAAATTTGGCTGACAGTAATTCTTCTCCGTCAAAAGTGCCGGCCCGGAAAACATCTAGAATCATATCTATATGTGAAGCAACTGGGCCAATCATCACTTCCATAGATGATATGAACTTATGTTCTAAATCCTTCATGACGCTCGAGGAGAAACGCCGTAACACCTGCAGCCAGTTTAATAAGGGCCCTTCTAAAACGAAAGATCCAGAAACTCAAGCTTCTTTAATCCCCTGTACTAATCGGCAACTACCTAAAGCCTTTAAGACTGATCCTTCAGGTGCTAAATTACAGGACCTGACTCAGACTAAACCATTGTATTCTATGGACTTGGGAGTGCCGCAAGGAAATCCCACATTGAAAAAGCACATAACAAACGAACATCCTAAGAGTAAACATTGGAAGAGTGAGTCTTCTTACCATCAGGTACTCTTAGAACGGATTGAATCGGATGATGATTTGATACTGAATCGCCACAATGTTTTGTGGCTATGTCACCTGATCCCAAGGCTTCGGGCAATTGAATCAGGTGACCTGAAAATTGTAGAATTCCTCGAGGAAACCAAAAATGATGCAGTCATTTTACATGTTCAGTCAAAAATCATAGCTGACACTTTGCTCCAAGCCGGACCAGTGTTAATGTCGCTAGGGTTTAATATCTCACTAGCTTCAACAAGGGCCTCAACAGAGACCCTGAATGAAGCCGTGAACCAGATGGAAGCTGGCAGAGATGACAAAATTCCTCCAAAGTGCTCAAGTGAGCGGGTTACTGGGGCTTTCCACTCAAGACCCGTCTCCCCGGGACAGAAGCCTTGGAAGCCTATGAATGAGTTACCTAGCCAAAACAACATCAAGATTACAATCCAAGGAGTCAGCCAAACACATCGAACTGAAGACCGGCCAGTGTCTGACATATCATCTATGACGCAAGGGAATGACTGGGCCTGGGTTGCTGAAACCCTAAACAATACCATGTCTTGTTAACGCCAGGCCCCCAAGAACCATAACAACAAAAAAACCCTCACCTTGGGATCCTGGAACACAAGAGGCTTCAGTCACCTGTTCAACACCACCTGGGCCGATGACTTGGACATTATCTGCCTACAGGAGACATGGCTCTGTGAAAAACCCATTTTGGAGGGATTTGAAATTGCCCATACACCGGCGCTCAAACAGACTAGGGGGAGACCGATGGCAGGTCTCCTTGTAGCTGCCAGGATCAACTCAGGTCTTCGGATTCTGAATTCAATTAACATCTCTCCATATATACAGGTGACTACGGTCGGGGTGGGAAGTACACCCGCTGGAGCTACAACTAACATCTGTATTTTTAATCTTTACTGGAATCATGCAGTGAGCGGAACCATAAACTTCATAGATGAAGTTACGAAGTCCTTGGACGAGTATATGGAAGCTGGCCCCCCATATGAGTTGATAGTCTGTGGAGATCTTAATATTGACTGCTTTGATCATTCGAATGAATCAGGTTACAAGAAGACTGCAAATAACTTAGAATTCCTTCCGGTAACCCAATGGTGCCTGGAAATGAAGACACGTGACCTGATGATGCTGAATGGTCAAACGTTGGGCGATATTCCAGCTGCTCCTACTTGGCGTCGAGGCGATCTCAACTCAACCTTGGACTACATCTTTGTATCCAGTAGGATCCATATGAGAACGACTAGTCTGTCTGTCCAAACAATGCAGCACAGCGACCATGACATGGTGGTCTTGACATTCATGGAAACAGTTGAAAATCCTTGAGATCTGTGGGCCTTTCCTATCAGAACAGGAACTGGTAGGATTCGCTTAAATCTAGATTGTACTGAGACAAGCAACATCCTGAGGGGCTTCCAGACCTCTGATTTCACGGAATATGATTATCTTTTAACTCAATACCGTGAAAACAGGACCCACATGGGCAACAGTCTGTTCTCATCGAAGCACAAATTTGATCTTGAGGTGCAAAAACGGAAACGCCTCCTACGCTGGCAGATAAGATCGGCCCGCAAACAAACACCCAGCATTGCCAACGGAATTGTCAAAAAATTTAAACAACGCTATAAGAACTGGCTTAAGTCCCACAAAGGTATCATGTTGCAGAATGATGCAGAGCTAATGTTATCAAAAATGAAGAGCTCAAATGCCGCTGAATATTGGAGACTGATAAATGACAATCTTGCTCCTCAACATGCTCTCCAGGCTAACTTGGTCTCTGAGGCCGAGTGGGTATCCTTCTATGCAAACCTCTACTGCAATAACAATGAGGATGTTGCTTGGAGGCCACCTGCACTGTCACATTGGGACTTGGTTTTCGATCATGAGGATATACTGAGAGTCATTAAGAACTTGCACAACTCAAGAGCCCCTGGCCCTGATGGCCTAACGAACTTTACGCTCAAGCTCCAACCTGAAATATGGACCACCTTCTGCGAGCTGTTGTTTAAAAGGATTGTCAATAACTGTAAGACTCCCATGTCCTGGAAATCGGCAGTGATTATACCCATTTTCAAAAAAGGCGACCGCCACAATCCAAAGAATTATAGACCAATTGCTCTACTTGATGTATTGGGCAAAGTCTATGCTACTCTCCTTCAACAAAAACTGACGGAATGGTAAACAAATTGCAACCAGATGGACCCTAGACAAACTGGTTTCGTCAAAGGTTTGGGCTGTGGTATCAACCTCTTAATACTAAACCTATTGAAAATGGAAGCCTTACCATCTAATTCCAAGATTTATCTCGCCCTCGTGGACTTGTCCCAGGCATTTGACACCATTAATAGAGAACTGCTTTGGTCTAAACTGAGCAAATGGAATTGCCCTGCAAGTCTGTTAGCCGCTATTTATGATCTCCACACGGACACGACCATCAGAGTTCGACTAGATCAAAAGGGCAACCTTTCTTCACCAATTGACACCTTTCGAGGTGTCAAGCAAGGATGCCCGCTTGCGGCAATCCTATTTAACTTGTTCATATCCGACATCAAGAATGCATTCTGTGGTCTTCGCACTTTCCCGCCAAAACTCCATGGCTCCCATGTGGACTACTTAGTCTATGCAGATGACATCATTCTGATAGACTCAACTCCTATAGGTCTACAGCGGAAACTGAATGCCGTGGAAAAATATCTAACAGAGAACGGGCTGGTTATCAACAGAGGGAAATGCGAAGTTATGGTCCTTGAAAGACTCCAAGGATCTAATATGATTCGGCAGAAATTTAAATGGTATGTGAACAAAGAACCCATTGGGCGTGTGCTTAACACCAGATACCTAGGCATGCAGCTAAGTGCTAGCATAAATGATGCACCCTGGGTTGATTCAGCCAAGTAAAAATGCCGTCAATTGGCATGCCAAGCAGTCTTAATCAACAAAAAGTTTGGAAAATTTAGTTTAAGGCCAACGTTAACTTTCTTCCAGCAGAAGGTGGTACCGTCTCTGATATACGCTGGTGAAAATGCCTTTGGGTGTGGGTCTGATGTGTGGAATTCCTTAGAAAACATCTTTTGGTCTAGGGTTCTCCATCTTCCCAAAGGCACCGCCACAGTGTGCATTAGATATGAACTTGGATACATATCTATGCAAGCGAGAGTTGCTTGGAACCTTCTAAGCATTTTCAGGAAATTAAATATGAAGAGCACATTGCCCCAGATGGATATTTTACACAACTTACAGTCTGCCAAGGCCCCTACAATTGTATTCCAATGGAACAAGCTATGCCATGATGTGCTTAACACGTACAACACCACGATGCAACTACTGCTTGAAAATCCAGATGCGGCAAAACTAAAGATCTGGATAAATGACTGGATTCAGACCTGTGATAAACGAGCCAAATCGAGGTCCATGCTCGAAGCGCCGGCCGAGGCAAGGGCATATGGATGTGTACCTCTGTATTTGGCTTGTTTTCCAGACCAGTGGGCTCGGGCCCTTTATCTCCACTTTAGACTGAATGTTATGACAACTAAAGAACGCCTCTGCTACTGGTCACAACCCCCGGACTTGGACCTTACCTGTCGTTTCTGCGCTTCCTCTAAAGAAGCCCCGTGTTTGAGTCTAAAAGAGTTAACATCTTTAGCCCAATAACAATGAACTTTCAGTTCCTCACCCAAGATGATTGGTGGAGAGCCATGTTTGATGGATCAAACAGAGCGATGCTATATGCACTGGTCTCTTTTCTTCGTATTATAAAAGATCATCTACACGATGTCTCGGTGGATTCGATCGTTGGGTCGTTCTGAGATCCATACCCGAGCCCATGTTATGGGAAATAGATGGTGAGATGAGGGCTGGCACTGATTCGAGATGAATGTTAAGGCTTGGCTTGTGTTTGTTCTTTTTTTTTTTAAAGGGTTGCAACATAACCCAATAAAAATAAAAAAATAAAATTACTTAATGGATGCTTGAAGTTACCCATCGTGCCCTTCACTAAACTCGCCACACTAACATGTTCAACCTTATTGCTCAAACACACTTAACTCATCTCAACTAAGCTACTGATAGAGGACACTTAACCAGCAAAACAGACATCAAACAACAGAACACTACACCTGTACAATAAACACACATATCATAATCCCGGGCAACGCCTCCTGGCACCCAGGACACACACGTTTCCTTTAGGGATACCTATGACTCTATGACTCAGCAGATCTCACACCTAGGAACAAAGTCTAAGTATTCAGCAGTTCAACTATTTGATTCTACTGTGTATTCCTGAGAGGAGGTATAGAGCTGAGCAGTCTATATATTTACATTCACTATATGAAGCATGTGCATGAAGTGTAAGCAAGGCGTAAGCTGTCAGCATTCGCCAGTCAGCAAAAGGTGCCAATCGGCAGACTGCAGGTAGGAAATTTGATCCATGCTGGGGTAAGTGACCTCTTTCGACGTTTTCCCTGGAATCTGAAAACTTAGAATGGACTCAGGCTACCGATTTGAAGAAGTTATTCCCCTTACACTATAGCAATTATTAGTAACATTACAGGTATAATTTGCATAATGAGGAAGGATTGTTTGAGCCCTTAATTGAGGCCAATGAGCCAGACGACTTCAATTACTATTATATATTTACAGAAAAAAGAAGTGAATGTACTAACAAGTAAAGCAAGGATTAAAATGAAGTGTTATTTTCCAAAGAAATTAGACTGTAATAAGGGAGGGATAGCAATAAATCACGTAAATGAGGACCCAACATGGCATGGATCAACGTGGTGAAGCTGGAAAGCCAGATGAGCAGGTTGTACTGCTTGGAGAAGATTCTGTCATTAGAGCCCACTCATGCCTCGAAAAAGAAGCCAGAAACATGGAAGACTCTCACATAAGTATGCAAGTAGGATTGGCCACACCAAATGAGGGAATCCATAAAGATCACCAGACAGAGAACTGTTGAGTTCTTTGTAAAGAACATTTGTGGAGTTAGATATTCTTCCTATCATTTAACATTAGAACCTAAAACATCTACACCAGACCCTTTGTGTATTAGAGAGCTCAATATTTGATTCAAATTGATGGTGTACCTTTATCAGAACATTTACCTCGAAATTTAACAACACATTGATGCATTATTGGAGGTTAAACATTGATTGCGTTATATACAGTGTGGCTTTCCGAGCATTCAGGAAATGGAGAGAAGTCGACAATAAAACAAAATGGGCCTGATTTACACAGTATTTTTTCAATTTGTTTTTTCCAAATGAAAAACGGTTTTGTAAATCGGGTCCAATGTGTCATTGCAACTGAGACTTACATTTGATTTCTGTCACTAACTCTATCATATGCTCAAATATGATGACTATGGTGCATGTTATGGAACATTCTCAAATAGAGGATGATTTAAAGAAACAAGAAGAAGAGTCTGTATTTACATAGCCTCCCTAATGGAAAATACGTATGATAATTCATTTTCCCTGCAAAACAAACTCATTAAAGGTGTAAATGTTGTAAAGCAAAGACCATATAATTGTTGAAAATAAGGACAGCAATGATAATGGATCATTACTGGGCTTGTGGAAACAGAGTTTATATGAAGCTACCCAAGGATTGGGGAGGACTATGTTTTTCAGTTATTGTTCATGTTCCAGCGTTTGTGATTCTGAAAAGTGATCTGAGTATTGATGAATTCCCAAAAGCAGATGCACATCTGAGAAAGAAGAGATCTGCAGAACTTTTGAATTGATTAAAAAGAGAGAACTATTTCTCAGCAAAATCAGTGGAAGCTTTTGATTCTATACCATATGAAACAGATTGTTCAGTAAGACCACATCAATATTCACATTAATCTTTATGCCCAGGATCCAGACAGATGCCATAAAAAATGAAGTGGTTACAGATAACCAGATGGGAATTGCTACAGATGATTAACACAACCATAAAGGGGCTCAATGCATTCAAGGAGGAGTTGAGAGCCATACGACTCATGACTCTCCACAGTAATTACGTCCTTGATATGATTACAGCTATGGATAGAGGTGTTTGTGCCAAAATTGGAAAACATGTTGCACGTTAATACCGCCTCATGATGACGAGAATGGCACCTTGACAGAAGTCATATCGATGCTGACAAAGTTACACGTCCCTATGATTGATGAAGTGGAAGTCATTGCTGATGACAGCTGGTTTGGATCAGTCTTTTCGTGGGTTCCACAGTGGATGGCAGATTTGTTCAAGTTTCTTGGAGCTCTGTTGGTGATGATCATGCTTGGATTCTGTGTGATCAGAGTTATAAGCACACCATGCAAAAAGACTGCAAAGAAAGCAGTGGGAATGAAGATTATGACTGATGTCGAGTCTGGAGGAAAACTCAAAGAGCTGACAGATGAGGAAATCAGAGACAATGTGAAAGCCAGCATACACGCAGCTGAAGGCACAAAGTTTCTGTATCCAAGACACTGCAAGAAGTATGTGGAAAAGTGGGTCTACTGCAACCCCAATGGACAATGCACACTTATGACATGGAGTGTTGACGAGCATGTGAAATCTGCAGGATGCCTGAGGGGTGTCATAACGATTTGGGTCCAAATAAGCAGATTTTTAGACAAGGATTTTCACGGTATGAAGATTGATGATGAAGTGGTCAATGTATCGCCCAGAGGGCGGAGTGTAGAGGTGAAGTCAGACATCCTCACTCAAAGCTCCTTCCCCATGTTGTCTATATGTTGGGAACTGGAGGTGACAACATGTGCAATTCCAGCAAGAATCCCAATACTGCAGAGAACCTTTAGGACAAAGTATCCATTGAAAAAACCCTATATAAACGCACAAAGGCATAGTTTTCTTTTGGATGATGTTCCAGAAGAAATGTGCATTTGAACAAAAAGAGGAGCCTGATGATGTCATACCAAGTAGGAACTGACACATCTAGAAGATGAATGAAGAAAAGAAATGCAAACATTATACAAGAAATTGAAGAGAAGATGGTAAACAGAGCAACATTTCGGGATTGAGATGAAGATGCCCATGCTGCAGAAACTCTGAAGATTATTTAAATCAGTTTACACATGTACAGTTGCAGAAATGCAAGTTAGGAAAATAATTCTTAAAGGCTGGCTACGTAGTGAATTAGATTGCGGCAAAGCGCCAATGTATATACATAGGAATGTATAGAACCTGGATGTTCCAAAACACTCTTTAGCGGGATCTTGAACTCCATGAACTAGAAAAAGGACTTTTTAAATGTCTGGCGTAGTTGGAAATGACTTCTGGCAAGGCAAGTTTCAAGAAAGGTTGGGTTGGCCCAGCACCAAGTAAACAAGGCCACAGTGAAATAGATGCCTGTCAAAAAGCTACAATGAATGTGAGAAAAGAACATGCTCTTGTTTGAAGCAATATGAAAAACCACTGAAGGCGTCAAGAGTTCATACTTTATAGGATTATATGATGCAAAACACTCAAAAGAGTGGTCTGCAAGTCACATGGGTGAGATTGAAATAGCTTGGGTCAAGCTGTACCGAAACCAAGCGGACAGAGAGAAACTACATTCCCTTTATTTCCCAGATGAAGGCCACATCTACAAGGCCAAGTTCAAAGCCTAATTGTCTGATGGACTGTAGGAGTGTTCATAGATGGTGGGCTAATTGGTGGGGATGTATGACCACGCCGAGCCACCATGCACCTGCGATGGGAGCCTGATTGCTTCTAGCATGAAGAATCTTCCATAAGGCTACAAGGGTGCCAAACCAATCATAGAGGGTCATGAAGAGCCCTATAGTTTGTAGAATCAATTGATCGTTGTGTATTTAGTGACAATGATGATGACCAGTTATTTGGGATGGGCTTAGATGCCCGACTGTCTTAGGTACCCAATTATAACCTTCAGCTATATAGAACATATACCTAGATGTTCACTGAGAGCCAAACACCATTATTCGTAAGTATTGTAGTTTGCCACGTAGTGTGATGTCAGTAATGACAAGTTTTTGTTATAAAAGAGCTGCTTTTTCTGAAATGTGTTGAGATTGAGCTGTGCACCTTCGGATGATTGCCGGTGTACTCCCTGTTGCAGATAATTGATTATTTATGTATGAGTAACTTCTGCATCACCATCAACCTCTGAGTATTGCTACCTCGTCTTAAAGGGCTCTTAGGCATAAGAGTTCAAAACAAATTAGCTAAACCGGTGGTAAAGGCTGCCAACTTAGCTGTGCTTTTAACTTGTTTAAAGTGCATACCTTTACAAATACAATAGTTTCCTCATTGCACTATTGACGCCAGATCTATGATTAATTTGGTGAGTACAGGATGGGGTTGAGATCTAGAGTCCAAAACTTCAATGTCTACTTCAATTGCTGACTTTAGGGGAGGGAAGGGGACTAAGATGAACACATGAGCCTGGATAACAGCTGTATTGTACATTACCTGGTCTCTTCCAATGCCGTAGGAAGGGAAAATAATCTAATGTAGTCAAACTAAAAACATTGTATTTCCACCATGTTTTGTCAAATAAATATTAGATAATGTATAAAACATTTTGTAGACTCTCATGTCAACGCTCAAGCACCAACAAGGCTTCTTCTGACCATTAAAATCCCCCTTCCACTGCCCCACAAAACAAGATGTTCCACTATACCAACTGAATCCAGTTGCTATGATATCCTATCACTTTACAACACATTGTAGTCACAGAAATGGCAACATAACCCATTCCCAGATTGCAAATAACATGAATTTATGGGCACCTCAGTAATTCCCTCTCATTTCCTTGAGAATGCATGCCAGGATCTCAGGACATCCTGGGGCCAAGAAATGGTGTGTATTGATGAAAGGCTCTTTTGGGTAAGAAAAAGAGTTTTATGTCTACGTGTAATTTCCAAGAACAGACAGTAATGCTTACCCAGGAAGGCTTGAAGATTCTGGCTCTCTGACATGCTAAACACCACTGCCCAATCGACTGTAACTCTTACAGATATTTAACTGAGTGATCAAAGACTACAACTCCATAATTCATTGAGTCATTTGGTATGGAGGAGAAACATGAGCACACAATTTTGAACATTCAATGTCCAGGAGAATGGAAAACTGCAGCCTTGGTCTGACATCTTGTATATGGAACATATAGTACACAACAACTGCATTAATGCTTTAGCCACTTATGGTATGATATGATTGGCATTTATAACACACCTGTACACAAGTGTTTCTAGGCGCTAATATAAAAGGCGGGGGGAAACAAAGGGAGGACAAAATAAAAATCTTACTAGGTGTTGTGTCATTCAGATGGCACAAGTGCAGGCAAGTGCCAGAGGGATGGAGAAGTGCAGGTAATCAAAAGTGCAGCCAGAGGGTGACGCAGTGCAGGTAATCAGTGCAGGTAATCAGAAAGTGCAGCCCACGGGTAGCTCATAAGTGCAGAGGAAAGGGACTGTAGCATTACAGATACAGACCACAAGTGCTGGGGGGGTTGCCAAGAGGCAGTGCAAGGTGCAACTGGACCGGCAGGGACCTGGTCCCCAAGTTCAGAGGGTGGCCAGGTGACCAGTGTAATGAGCAGATGGGTCATCAGCAGGGGAGAGGAAGAGAGAAAGCGGAAACGAAGCCAAAGGTCTTGAGTTGCTTCCGGAACCGAAGGTGTTTCTGCTCAAATTTGAGAGAGGCTGGGTGGCTTTTGCAGAGGGAGGCCTTAGCCAAAGAAAAAGATATGCCCCCAACTCTCTGCTGGGATAAGCGACTGACCCTCGGAGAGCTGGAGGTGGATGAGTGGAGAGCTTGAGAAGGGAGATGTTTAGGAAGAGAGAGTCAGAGCTAGTGTGGTCCCAGGCCCCAGAAAGCCTTGTGGACAATGCAGAGGGTCTTGAACTTTATCCTTGCTGCCACTGGAAACCAATGAAGAGATTTCATATCTGGAGATATACAATCCCTGTGTTTGAGGCCAAAGACAAGTCTTGCAGTCCTGTTCTGGATAAGTTGTAGAGGACGCAGAGTAGAGACAAGAAGATTTAGAAAGAGGCTGTTGCAGTAGTCACACCTAGAAGAGACCAGTGCTCTGGAGACAGTGAGGAAAGGAAGAATACATCTGAGGAGGTGCAGCTGACAGTTTGACTTCTTAGAGCCGTCAGAGAGGTGTGGAGAGAAGGAGAGGGTGGAGTCAAAGATGTCCCCAAGGTTCTTAGCGTCACAGGTAGGAGCAGGAAGAGGGCCCAGAGTTGGTGGCAGAGAGAGCATGGAAAGGAGGGAGCTGGTGTTCCAATGAGGAGTATCTCCATCTTACTGGCATTAAAGCAGAGATCATTGGTGGCACACCACTCCTGAATTGTGGACAGACAGTCTGGAATGAGAGAAGGGGTAGAGACAGCCGAGGGGAGCCTGAAAGAGAGCTTTGTGTCATCAGCATAACACTGAAAGTTGGAGCAGAGAGTAGTGATTTAGTGGGCAAGAGGTGCCAGGAACAGCCAGGGAGAAAGGTTATACCCCTGGGAAACACCACAGGTAGAGAGAGAGAGAGATAGAAGAGAGGAAGGACCCCAGCTAGACCTGAGAGTGTCAATCAGTGAGTAAGGAGGTCAGCCAGGCCAGGGCCTGATCAGTGATACACAGGTTATCATGGAGGGGATTGAGCAGGATGGCAGGAAAGCAGATGAAAGATTGAGGAAATTGAGGACAGAAGCAAGGTTAGAAAGCAGGTCATCACAGATGTTCAGGAGAGCAGTTTCTATGTTTGTGGCCACTCTGAAGTCAGACTGATGGTCATAGAGACCACCAACAGATTAAGTGTGACAATTAAGCTGGGAGACGGCCAGAATGTCCAAGAGTTTGCCCAGGAAAGGAGTGATGAAGATCTGCGATATTTAGCCACAGAGGAATAATCGACAGAGGGCTTCTTTAGGAGCAGGTGCAGAATGGAGTGCTGCAGGGGGAGGCGAAGGTTCCAGTGGCAAAAGAGTGTTTGCAGAAATTGGCCAAGGCTGGAGCAACGGTGTCAATGTGGTCCTTGATGGTTCTGGATAAACCTGTTTTGATGAGACTTTCATAGATCGGACTTGTCTAGAAATGTCATCAGGGGTAAACAACAGAAAGGAAGAGAAGGGAGGAGGAGAGGGGGCCACAGGAAGGCCAGGAGTGGAGGAGAAGGTAGAAAAGGAAGAGATGGTGGAGAGGATGTCCTGGGTTTTAGTGATGAAATGAGATGCCAAGCCTATACAGAGGGCCTCAGAGGTAACAGAAGCAGTAGAGACGGCAGAAGGATTGGCCTGTTCCTTGCATATTTTGAAGAGTTTGGCTGAGTTGTTAGATGCTGCAGAGACGCGGGTTGGGATGTGTGCTCTCTTCTTGGCGAGGACAGAGAGTCTGTACTGCCTTTTGAGCAGGCCAGTTTTTCAGAGGGTGCACTTGTTGCCCTGCACTTCCTCTCAGCCATACTGCACTTGCATTTTAGGGTGATGAGGCAGGAGTCATACCAAGAGTTGCACTTGGATTTGGGCTTCAAGAGGATCCTCTTGATAGGGAAAGCATGTCAACATTGTTACAGATAGAAAGATGAAGTTTAGAGAGGGCTGTGTCAGGATGTTAGTCAGCCAAAGGTGCAGAAGGGGGAGAGAAATTAGCAGCGAAAGCCTCAAATGACACATGCTTAATGGGTCCGATGACCGGGAAGGTAGATGGCAGTGCTAGAGTCGGCATGGCCTGAGGGTTAGAGAGAGATGGAAGGAAAGGAGAAAGTCATCACTCCAGGAGAGAGGAGTGGTGAGAGGGTTGGAGACAGGGAGGTCTGAGGAGATGAAAACATCCAGGGTGTGCCCTGCAGAGTGAGTCGGGTTTGAGAGAGTCGCAGAGGTAGTGAAAGAGTCCTGCAGAAGTAAATGAAGCTTCCAAGTGGATGTTAAGGTCTCAGAGGAGGAGAAGGTGAGAGATGGAGGCTACCTGGCCTGGTGTCAGGGAGATAGTGGCCACAGTGAGAGAAAAGTCAGGAGAGAGAGAGACAGCCTGCAGACCAGGCTTTCAAAGGAGGAGCAGTCTTGTATAGGAATGATAGAAGCAGGGATCCACTCCAGGAAGATCAAGGCTATACCCCCACCAGGATGGTTGGTTCTGGGCATGGAGAGGATCTTGTAGCCATCAGGAAGGAGAGTGTCAAAACTCGTGACAGACCTGGCCGTTAACCACGTCTCTGTCAGACTAAGTACATACAGATAGAGTTCTTCCAGGAGACGCCAGATGTCACAGGAGGGTTAGACAGCTGAGTGAGAGTTGAGAGTAGCAATGTGGAGCAGGTTGCCCCTTTTATGGACTTCTCTGGAGGGGTACAAGTCAGAGGTATGCCCTGCGAAAGTGTTGAAGGTGCCAGAGGATGAGAAAAGTAGTAAGAAGTAGAAGACAATGTAGCTAAGGAGGAGAAGGTAGATGTCAGAGGGGTGGCCACAGAAGGAGGCCACAGGGTGGCCAGAGAAGCAGCAGAGGCAGCCATGGAGGTGGCAGAGGATGGAGGAGGCAGAGGAGCCAGAGAGGGGAAGGAAGGGACAGCAGGAGAAGAAAGTAAGTAGCTAAGGCACACGAGGTGTCTATCAAAAAGGAGGAGGTTGGCCTGAGGGCCTTGGACCAAGATGATGCCGTTTAGGTTAACATTAATTATGGTCTTGAAGGAGTGGAAGGGGGCCAGGAGGGCCTCCCATCAGGTGCCACCATTAATGGGTAAAGAGGAAAAAGGAGAAAGTACAGAGACCATATGGGGGTCCACAGACCTGGAGAGGGCACGACAAAGAAAATGTTGGTAAGGGTCTGTCTGGAGGAAGCGCTGGTGTAGGTATCAGAGATAGGTTAGACAGAGAGCACCATAGAGGGTGTATAGGGAAGAGTGGGGTGAAGGGAGAGTGGAGAGGGTGAGCTAGGGAGCAGGCAGATGGGGGAAACACTAGGGCAGGGGGATACAGAAAGATGAGGGGTACATAGAGGACAGAATAATGAGAGAAAATCAGAAGCAATAATAGACAAAGTCAGTTGCTGACAAAACATAGAAGTAAAGAATGGACACAGCAGGGATGCAGGCAGTACAATGTAAGCAAACAACAAAGGAGAAAGAAAAACAAGAAAAACCAAATGATTACTTAGGGAACCTAGAAGTAAGGAAGAAAACAGCAGAGAAGCAGGCAGTAGGATGTAAGCAAATAACCATGGATGATAAAAGCTCCAAAAAACCGAACAATCAAAAAGAACCAAACAATCACTTAGGCAACCTAGAAGTAAGGAAGAACACAGCAGGGATGCAGGCAGTACAATGTATGCAAACAACCATGTATAACAAAAAAGCCAAACAACAGAACAATTGACTAGGGAACCTAGAACAAAAGCATGAACACAGCAGGGATGCAGGCAGTATGATGTAAGCAAACAACCATTGAGACACAAATGCCAAAAAACAGAACAATCGATCAGGGAACCAAGAAGAAAAGAATGAACACAGCGGGGATGCAGGCAATGCAATATAGCCAACAACATTTGAGAACAAGACCTCTGATCATTACACATTAGTATCCGGCGAGGGTCAACCAGAATGCACCCGCCAAACTTCAACCCCCAAAACAACCCTATGTTCTTTCCACACATTCCTGAGCCCAGACAGCCCAATCCGGGAGAGGGGAGGCCACGGGTGGAGAGGTACCCAAACTATCCTAACCAGGGGTATTATGCAAGAAGGGATAGTTAACCTTCCCGGGTTCAACCCAGGGTAGACCAAAGGACCCCGTACCAGCCACAGCGGGTGTCCCAACTAGAGCGCCAGGTCCAGAACATGGCACAGGATCTGGGTCGCATGCTGAGGGCTCAACAGAACCCTCAGATGAGCATGGCGGCTCAGAATTCCTGAAATTATGGATCTGGTACTCCAGAACAATGACAGGGAGACAACCCCGACAACCCACCGGTTCCCAGGGAGGAGGCACAAGGGGAAGGAGGGTTTAAAGCCTTAGAGGAAGCTTCCTTGCCCACTTGTGAGAGCCCCTGCAAACCCAGGCACCGGAACCAAAATCTCCTGCCCTCGAAAGTCTGCAACCCAAGGAACAGAGGGTGGGTAGGAGAAATAAAGAGCCTAAAAAGGCACATTTTGTGGAGGAGGTGCAAATCTTCCAGTGTGAAGGAGTTGGGTCCTCAGAGGATTCTGGGAAAAGGATCTTCTCCTTCAGGGATGGGGGGAAATCCTCCCAAAGAAAAATGGATCCCAAAGGATCACAATCCAGACTGGGTAGATGTGGGGACCGAGTTAGAACCGCCCATCATCAAACCCCAGAATGATCAGCACGAAAATCCCCTTGTTCAAACCCATCCTGGTGACTGCCTCCAAAAAGGGGGGGGCAGCCCAGAATCAGAACCAGGGGAGTCCAAAACTTCCCCCATATCTAGCTGTCACCTTTTCCTTACAGGTTCCCAAGATCCCAAACAAAATCCTGCCCAAATCAACTCTCTGTTGGTATCCAAAGCAAGGAAATTAACCCACCAGTTGGTCAAAAATGTGCATTATCTTTGCCCCCTTGAGAGAAAGGAGGGAAGATTGTATGCCCTGGTCCAAATACAGGGGCAATGTACAATTTTGGCACTGGTGGACACTGGGTCCCAAGCCACCCTTCTGTCAAAAAGGGGCTTTGATCAGCTGAATTTGGGAAGGGTGGAGAAATACCAAATCCCTCTCACCCCTCTTCCTGGACAACTTCAGAACTTCGATGGTTGTGTAAACAAGGTCCTCTGGACCCAGACTAACCGACCAATAAAATTGAAACAGAGTGTCAACCATGTTAGTTTAAATGGCCAATGCCGCATGGTTGAACAGAAACCTGACCAAATTGAATTTCACTTCCAGAATAATCAACTACCAGACGTGACAGTAATTGCAGTAGGACAAAAAACTGGTGATGGGGAGTCCTCTCTATTTCTGAAAATCAACCTTCTTTCCGGTCTAAGGTGGCATTCCATACCAGAAGGAAACACTATCAAATCCTATACAAATTCACAATCAGAAAATCCCATTCCTATATTGCAAAAATATGAGAAATCAGCTCAAAGCTTGGCTGATATTCAGAAAATTGGAGAGCAGTTGTTCATCCCTATTCAGTTAAATGAGGGGAAGGACTCTGTTCTCGCCCGAGTATGTGTGAACAACGGTAAGAGCTTCATCAGCGAAGCCATCTTCCGCAAACTCTCAAAAGATCCAGCCATTCCCACATTTAAACTGTTAGACAAATGAGAAATGGACCTGGAAACACCAAATGCCAAACATCCCCTGCCTAGCATGTGTATGCTCAAAATTACCATAGGCAACAAGAGCATAGTCCATAATTGTTGGGTCATGTGAGATGTCCCTGCTGAATTTTATTTAGGCTGTGACATTCTCAATCGCTTTGTCATTAGTTTGGAGCTAATAAACTTAAAAGCTTGGACCCGATTAGCGGGTAATTCCATGGACTTTGATGAACCAGAAAAAGCATTTCGGTCTGCTCAACTGCTGCCATATGCAGTTGAAATTCAGATTGGAGAGGAAGTCACCATCCCAGAACGGACCCGACAATTCTCACTTGAAATAAAAATGAAAAGAAAGCAGAAACTGAAAAACCCTTATGCCTATGTTCATCTTAATGCTCATTTCCAACAACAAGGGTTGGGGGTAAACCCACTAGTCAACATAGAACACGACTCCATTCCAATAGAGGTGGATAACAGCAACCTAAAGAGTATCACTCTGGGGTGACAATTCTCACTTGAAATAAAAATGAAAAGAAAGCAGAAACTGAAAAACCCTTATGCCTATGTTCATCTTAATGCTCATTTCCAACAACAAGGGTTGGGGGTAAACCCACTAGTCAACATAGAACACGACTCCATTCCAATAGAGGTGGATAACAGCAACCTAAAGAGTATCACTCTGGGCGCATGCACCATTATTGGAATGGTGGTTGATGACTGACATTTTTCCATACATTTAGGTAACAAACTGTTAGGACCAATCCCCAAGGACTGTTTTTACAGTGATAGCGACGATGACACAACACCGACAGGATCTTTATCCGGCATGGGAGGAATTTCCTGGTGTACTCTTCCTGCCCTTATGGTAAGGAAGATGTGGCTTGTGACTTCAGGAGGGATGAGGTGATCTTTCAAGTCCAGAAGGACTGCCTTCCCCACCTTAAGCAACCAGTCCAAATCAATACCCTGACCAGGGACTTCTCCACCCAGCTGGAGGAGGCCACTGAGATAGCCAAACCGGAAGTCTTTCCAGGATTCAGGCAGATGGTTCAAGAGAGAGTCAACCTAGCTGATGCCTCTGAGACTCTGGAGCAACAGCAAACATTGAAACAAGTTTTCTTAGATTTTCAAGATCTCTTTGCGGTGGACTCATATGACTGTGGTCGCACTGACATCCACACAACAACAATTCCCAGGGACCCTGGCATGACTCCAGTGTTTGTGAAGCAATATTGCTTGCCTTTCGCATCAATGGAGTCCCTTACTGAAATAATTAAGAACCTTGAGTCCCCTGGGATAATACGTCCAGTCCATAGCACCTTCAATAATCCGGTGCTGGGGATTTTGAAACCAAACGGCCAGTGGAGACTCTGTGCTGACATGAGGGAGCTCAACAAATGGGTCCATACTTCCCGATTGCCTCTTCCCTACATACACCAAGGGCTGGCCCAGATCCATGTGTCAAAGGTATTTACTGCCATTGACTGACCTGCCTAATGGGTTACTGGACTGTACCTGTCAGTAGGGAGGACCAATACAAGCTGGCCTTTACCTCCGGGGGGCAGCAGCAGTACACTTGGACATGGAATCCAGGTCACTGCTCTCACTAGGTCCCAGACAAATGCTCACAATGAACTCTCAACTGCACAATGTAGTAAGGAGACCCGAGATGCTGATTTGATTATGGCTCAAAAAGGGGATCCAATAATTGGTAAGTTTTATCAACACATTGAGGACCCTGAGAACTTTCCCCTGACGGATGCCGATTACATTGGGAAAGAGGACCTCAGAGTGTTGATGAAATGTCCAAAAATGTTCAGAATCCAAGACGGTTTGTTGGTAAGGAGATCCATATCTGGCCATGACCAGTGTTAGGGACCAATGGTCCCTACCTCATTCCGAAGCCTGATGCTAAGTCACGCCCATGATGCGGCCACAGCCAGTCATCGGGGGTTTCATGCGACATTAGAAATCTTGTGAGAGGTTGCATACGGGCCACACATGGAGCAGGACCTCGACCATTACTTGAAGGGGTGTCTTGTGTGTGCACAATTTCAGCCAACATCACTCACACACCGTGCTCCCCTCCAAAAGAGGGGGATGAAACTGCCTTGGTCAGATTTACAAGTCGATTTTATCGGGCCCGTGATTCGCTCCTCTAGGGGGAACAAGTACATGTTGATCGTAACATGCTTGTTCACTAAATGGGTGGAATGTCTCCCGGCCCCAAATTGCAAGGCAGAAACAGCAGCTGCCCTCATGATCAGCCACATCTTCTTGCGTTTTGGACTACCCCAAAGGATTGAGTCAGACCGAGGTAGTCACTTCACTAGTGTAGTGATGACAAAGATGTGGGAGATACTTGGGGTCAAAAGGAAACTACACATTGCCTATCAGCAAGCCTCTAGTGGTGGAGTTGAGAGATACAACAAGACTATTGTGAGCATATTAAAAAAGTTTGTGGCATATTCTGGGCCAAGTTGGAACATTCGATTACCCCTTGTCCTGATGTCCATCAGATCTATCCCTTCTTCTGCAACAAAAATGTCTCAGTTTGAGCTGATGACTGGACGAAGGAGGGTGCTACCTCAGCATCTGCTCTACAGAACCCAAGAGCAGACCTTGATAAATGCCTCCACAACTCATGAGTATGTTGAGAATCTGAGAAAACACCTTCAACATGCTTTTGCCTATGCTCAGAGTAATCTAGAAAGATCTGCAGACAGTATGAAGACCCGCAATGATCTTAAGACAACTAAAAAACAATATCAACGAGGAGACTGGGTCTACTTCTACAATTTCCAAAGGAACCAAGCCAAACAGCGCAAATTCCTTGCAACTTGGCGGGGTCCTTTTGAAATTGTGGACAGAATCTCACAAGTCCTCTAAAAAATCCACATCCCCAAGGGCAGTTTGGCAGAAGGGGAAGATAAGTGGGTCCACATAAACAAGCTGAAGAGTTGCCATCCCAGGCATACTTTGCAGCAAATAGAGGAGCCAACCGGAAACCCAGAGGGGGACATTCCGGCCACCTAGAATAATCCAACTGTTAAAACCATTAGTAAATACAGGCGGGGAATATTGTAAATTGTATTCAATTAATGCATCTTCCCCACTACACGAGTAGTAGTGGGGAAATTTCCATAACCATGCTCTGTTCTGTCTCGTAGCATTGGAACCAAGAATTTCTAATTACCAAGGAGGACCACTCGGGGACCGGGAGGAAAGACACAAGGAGCCCGGAGTATCGCTGCATTCTCCCATCCAGAACCGGCGAGGAGAGCATGTCGATCCAGCACTGATGGGAGAAGCAGACGACTTGTTCCACCTGGACAAAGAAAGAAAGAACATCCCAATCTCCCGACTTCCCTTTGATGGGCAGTCAAACTCAAGTGGGAAGGGGGGCTCTGTGGGATGTATTGATGAACTTCTGCTTTGCTATGCGGCATCCATGTGCTATGATGGTGCCAGAAATAGCCAAATGGCCGCAAAACCCTTGTGCGTGCCAAAACCTCTGAAAATAGTGCTTTGCAAAACACAAAAAGATGGCTGCCAATCTGCCACGCTGGTTGTCAGTGGTGGAACAGAGCTCTCACTCTGAAATGTGTCACTGGGCTCCACAACAATTGAAAATGAAGTACAGAAGGAAAAAGCAGTGCTTTGCTAAATGAAACCCAAAATCTTGCTTTAAATCCCTTTTTCTTTGTTGCTGAAACTGCAGAATGCCGGTACAAAACACCCTCAAACATCCAAAATTCTTGCTGGGTGCTACAATTCACTTGGTTAAGAAATCTTTGTGAACTTACAAGGTCCTGAAAAGCTGAAAGCATAAAGGGATTTTCACAGCAAAAGTGGCCTGTCTGTGGATCTGTCAAAAATCTCTGTGCAGTACCCTGGGCCGCCTGAATGACAGCTGTCTGGAGCCTGCCTGATTTTTAAACATGTATAAACTGAAATCAAATGTTTGAAATCTAAGAGGCCTGTTACTGATAGTAACCCATCTTGTAATTGTGTTGATCCCATGGTTTAAAATCTTGTATGGGGATTTTATCTGTGATTTGGTACAACAAGTTTTTTTTATGCTAAGGGAAAATTCAACAGAAGTAACAATTAAAATAAACCTGGCTGAAGCTACCAAACTGGAATAACAGGTTTTCTCACAGAAGGGAGGTCTTTCCCCCCAGCAGGAAATCACACTGGAAGCGTTAATTATGGGTTTGGGAAAGATCCTGGTCAACAGAGGCATGAGGAACAATGACCAGCTGCAACTAAGGTAATGCGAGGTGTGAGGACAGTCGCAAATGGCCTCTGCCAAGAGCAAGCAGGGAGGAGACTGCTCCTGGACTGCAGGGAGACAAAAAGAGGCTGACCCAAACAACCATCTGTGGCTGAACATTAACAAAGAACAATTATTTTAAAAACGTATAACTTGCCAGTCAAAATTGTGAAAAATATAAAAGTAACAGTTTTGTGAATCTAAATTTTGGCTGCATGTTTCAAGAGGCGGCAAAATCGTCTGACATGTTCTGGAAAGAAATGGCAAGAAATGTGATTTTAGGCAAAATGTATTTCCACTAGAATTATGCAACTTTGTACACTTATGCCCATGTTAAACACACCCACTTGTAGAAATTTGCTTAAAAATTGGACATTGTGTTCTGGATGGAAAGGGCAAAATTCTGTGAAAAGCGGAGACAAGATCCCACAGCTACAGGGTTTTGAGGAGTAGCTGCTATGAAAAATATTTAATCTGTATATGTGATTGTTATAGAAGTTGCACATGTGTAAATATGTATTGTACCAAAAGTAGATTTTGTGTTCCAGGGGCTAGGGGTGGACTATCAGTCTCATAAAATCACACCATAAAGGGGACACACTGTTTCTCCAATCACCTATCAAAAGAGCCAGCTTAGGCTAAACCAGCCCACACACACCCCTTTTATGATCTGTTCATAGCATAAATAGGGACAGCTCACCACTGAAAAGGACAGACAGATTCACTCACTATCCTGATGCTGGCAGAGCACCCCGCTTCTGAACTCTGTATCTTCCTTGCTCCAAACTCCAGAAGCTAGGCAAAGCAGAAACCCATTGCATAGTGGGACCATTTTCAGCTAGGCCTCAACATTCCAGAACCCCACAAACCTAAGGGGAAGCATCAGAACACAGCCGGGCTGCACTGTACTGCTTGCTTGATGAAAATAAATATCATCCTAACCAAGAAGGGCAGATCCAGTCCAGTCCTTTGCTGTGCTGTTACCAGAGTGCATTGCAGATCCAATCCAGTCCAGTGCCGTGCTGTGACCAGAGTGCTTGCCAATCTGATCCAGTCCGATGTGCCCAGCTGTCTGTCCTAACCCAGATTCTATCCCCTGACCAGAATCCTGACGGTTCCATTTAAAAACATATCCAGTGAGTATCTATAGAAAGAATTGTGTCACTGGCATATGTATTTTGCATAGTCAATCCCTATCTTAAACCAATCCTATCTTGTATTCAGACCCTGTATTGTTAGGAGTATTTTTGAATCGTCTGAACCCTCTATCTAAACCATCCTATCTTCCTCCACAACTAGTCCTGTTAAAACTATCTTTGCACTGATCTTTTCTCATCTGAAGAAGGCGAGTTTCCTCCGCAGACAGTCGTTCTGATCAACTGGCTGTGTTCCTGTGTGATATTTGTTTTGTTCATAGTCCTCCTCTAGTGTAGAAACCCTTTTGATATTTTAAAAGTGCATTCCTGTTTTCCATTTGTGCGCCTATCTCGAAAAAACGACCTCCACTAAAATGTCCATATCTCCCCCCAGTTTTTGTGCTAGAAACAAAATTCCAACCTCTGCTTGTAGCTAACATCCACAGTTTAAATCCCACCTAAATTCCAAATCAACACAGTTCTCCTGTTACAAGTTTGTCACAAATTTTCATTTTGGGAAATTCTTACACGTGTAAAACAGCTTTTGATTGCTTCTGACTTGTATTTTAAGATTTCTAATTGTTTCTTGGTATTAAATCATTGCTTGTGTTTGTGTGCAACTATCCAAAGCAGCTCCCATAAGAATTTATAACAATTTCAGAAATGTAGACCATATTTGGTGTTTTTGCCCATTTGCCCAGTCCATTTTAAGATAACTTTAAAAGCCATTCTGACAGCTTGACAGTCAATTCCGTTTTCTCTTGTGTTTGAAAGGGGGAAAATGGGATTGATATTCTGTTTGAATTCTGCCATTCCTGAATACCTGCTCTCCTACTATCTCTTTACATTGCCTATTGGGTGGTTCAGAGGTGTGCAGGGGGAACCTTTAACTACAGTGCTATCCGATCTGAAACCACACACAAGTATTATTTTCTGTGCTAAATTGTTTTGTTACTGCTACTCCTTGTGTGTTAAAGAGATTATTCAGTGTTACATCACCCCATTGGTGATAGGTGTGTACATATTAAGACCTATTGTGATAACATCTTAAATACATAAATAAATCTTTAACTTTGCAAACCAGCCTGATTCCTGGTTGAGTGTGAGCGGGGGACGGGAGGTGGTTCCAGGAGAAGGGTGTGATATGAGTGGTATATTGTTCAGAATAAAGAACTTTTAGACAAAATTAAATAAGGATTTCAGTTGTGCACTATATGCTAGGCATTGACTTGGGTGTATGCCGGATTGAAATCACTTACAGCGCTGGGAACATTTCTGTTACCAGCGCGTCCGCTCCCAATGGTCGCCATGGAAAGGGAAAACGTAGTCTGGTTTCCCATTTCCGGCTGCCATTTTATTTGACTTTTTTTTTTTTGTTTCGAAACGCTGTAGCGTTTCGGAGCAGAACAAAATGCTATTAGTGCCCCGGTCTACCGGGCTGGGGTACTAATGGCTATAAGCTCCTTGACAGCGGGCCAATACCGCCCATGGTAATGACCCCGGGGCCTGTAACTACGGGCCCGGGGGCATTACCTGGAGCAGTATTGGCCCGCTGTCTCAGGGCTTATTGCCACAATAGGTCAGGAGAAGGGGGCTAAGTAAAACAAAGGGCTCTAGGAGAGGGGAAAGGAGAGGGCCATTGGGGAATGCAGAGGGCACACAGCACAGTGGATAAGATTGGAACAGAGTTGCGAGGGACCGCATGCAGCCTGCGATACAAGTGAGTGTGTTAGGGAGAATTCTCCAGAATGGCTAATTTCCCTTACCTACTGAGTCCCTCAGCAGCTTTGCTGGATTTCTAGGATTTCGTTTTTTCATCTGGTAAAAGTGTGAGCTTTTTTTCCCACTCTTACATGTGTTTTGCTGTGTGTTTTACATTTTGTGTTCATAGACTGTGGAGCCTCACCTACTCCATAAGCATCATCCTTTGACTGTGTGTCACACAGCACCTTTAGTGCAGTGACACAGGGTTGTCTTTTTCAGGCTTCCCACTTTTAACTTCATTTTCTGGGACTGACTACTGTCTCCCAGAACCTGTAAAGTTACCATTGAATTTATTAGTCTTTTTAAATTCACATACCCAGTACAAACTATCTTCCATAGAATACTGGAAAGGGTTAATAGCTATCCCTTTTTGTCTGTTTCCCATGGAACATTATTTCATTCCCCTTTCTTTAATATTTGGCTGGTGGCACTGGTATCTACCATTTTTTTCCTACTGCAGACTATGAAAATAGCCTTGTTACTGTTCTAGGCTATGTTAGCCTCGAACTTTAATCTGCTGGACCCCTTTTAACTTTATTTGGTTCCGCCTGGTTTATTCGCCATTTCTTTTAGTAAAGGTCTTTCTCGTGTTTTACTCTGCCTGCCAAACCAGGTTTGGTTCCTTTGTTCAGCGTCCTTTGTCGGGCTTCTGCACAGGAGCCCTCTTTAGGCGCCTGAGTGTCTGGGGGGACAGGATGTGAGGGAGGGGTTTAAGGCCCCTTGCACAGGATCTCCTTGGAGACCCAAGTCGCACACTTGTTTGATTGGCTAGGTGTTAGGCAGAATTCAGGCCAATTCCCTTAGGGAGCACTACCCCAGATTAGGGCTACAGGTGAGAGCAATAAATCCCCTTTGGGATCAACCTGTACCACAACGATTTAGTTGGTAGCTGTGGCTGAGCAGTCAGACTTATCTCAAGAGGGAGATGAGCAGTATTCAGGGTTGACACAATAGGTAGTACAGTACTATGGAGAAAGGAAACACTGACCAAAGTTTTGTATTAAAAAGAGAATATATATTTATTTTATACACTTCTAAGTCAACACATAGATCACAGTTAATAAATTAAGTTAAGTTTAGTCAAAAGAAAAGCATATACAACTCCCTATTCAATTGTGGACAAGTTTGCGGTATAGTGAAAACTGAGCAAAACGGCACAGTGAAAACCTACTACAAATGGCACTCTACCAATTCAACGAAAGGGAGGGAAAGTACAAGTTAAACCGAAATATCTTCAGACACCCCCTAGCAACTCTTCCATGAAGTGTTGTGAACAAGTAATGCACAGTAACACTTTAGCCAACAGGCAAGTGAATGAAAACTGAGCAAAATGGCACTCCACAAGTTAAAACAGTAGGAAGGAAGAGGGGTTTAGAAGATTTAGGTTCATCAACACATTTCTCATTGAAAACTAATCTAGTGAGAGCAGATCTAACAAATCAGCCAGAGTCAATAGGCCTGAGCCAGAATCAGTGGTACAGGACCAAGAGTTTAGGAGCAAAAATGTTCTTGTAGCTGCAGTCAAGTCTTTAGTAGAAAACTTTTGAAGAGGTAGATGCAAGGCGAAAGACAATGTTAAGAGAGAGGGCAGCTGACCCCACAAGTAGTTAAAGGATTTAAAACACCTTTAGGGCTACCACGGAGAAAGGGCTGACTGGCGGAACAATGTACCTTAAAAGTGGAGAAGTGGCTCTTGTGGTGGCGGTTGTTCCTGGTAGCTCCTGCAGGTCGAGGCGTCCAACAGAGGAAGAGAGGCTCCCGTCGTGGAGGAAGGTTCGAGTCACTGCACTACCCAGGGATGAAACCAGCCGCGGTGCTGCCAAACGAAGTTTAAAAGGTACTCTCCTTTTAAGCGCGGTCCAGGACGATAGCTGCCTGGCTATCCGGTCTTAAGTGCGGGGCACTGTCGAGTAGACCAAGGCAGGTCCGAGGTTGACCCCACCAGCTCAAGGGAAGGAGGCTCCTCTGCTGAAGATCTCCTCTCGTCGTGTGGAAGAAAAGTGGTGAGATGATCCGGCAGGGCTTCACCTATGGTGTAGATGCTGAAGATGTCTCTGGCTTCTCTTCCCTTCGGTTCCGTAGTTCCAATGGCAACGTCTTGCCCTTCCAGTCCTCAGGACTCTGCTTTTATGCAGAAAGAGACCCATTCATACAGCCTAGCTGTCACTCACACAGTGGAATGGTCTTCTTGGCGGGAGACCCTGCAGCCTATCAGGTAGAGTGCGACCTGAGTTGCTGTGGCAACTCTGTCCGGGGGTTCAACTCCCCCTCCCAAACAACAGACCCGCCCCAGACTCAGTGGCGCCGAAAGGAGGGCTTCTTGGCAGAAACCTGCCAAAAGGACGAACAAATGACCCGACCTGGGTTAGGAAAATGGAGTAAGACTCGAGAAAGAAGTTTTATCAAAGTTCTGCCAAAAAAAACCTTCCGAAGTTAATAAAAAAACAGACCGGCGGTATGTTAGAAGCTGTCAGTAAAAGTGGTAGCCTCGAACAATGGGAAAATCCCATAGAGAAATATTTGCGGTTGAATATAAAAGGTAGTAACCACTGCCACCAGCCAGAAACTTTATAGAGGGGGACTTTAAGGTACCCTCTCGAAAATGAACATAGGGGAAAACTATTAACCCCTTCCAGTACTTCCATATTAAGATGGGTGTACTGGTTAAGTTTATAAAAATCGACT
This sequence comes from Ambystoma mexicanum, assembly GCF_040938575.1. NCBI lineage: Eukaryota > Metazoa > Chordata > Amphibia > Caudata > Ambystomatidae > Ambystoma > Ambystoma mexicanum. The sequence continues at coordinate 1,049,558,353 of NC_090924.1, forward strand.
AGTAAAGTCAATGGGGACTTTACAAGCCCTGGGAGACAGTAGTCCATCCCAGGGTATGGAGTCTATGTTTGGGGGTCACTACGACACCCCTGTGTCATGGCACGGAGGGTACTATGTGACACATGTGCATAAAGATGGTTCCTATGGGTGAGAGAAAAGATCCCATAGGCATTAAACACAAAAATAGCCTAGAACACACATAGCAAAAATGCCTAAGCGTGGGAAAAAGAGTCTCACTCTTAGCAGGTAAAAAGAAATAAACCCTTCAAATCCAGCAAAACTGCTGGGGGACTCTATAGGTAAGGTAAATTAGCCATAAAATGAGAATTCTCCCTAACACTAGGTGACGGTCCTGCCAGGACAACCACCCTGCTGTGTGATTGACAGCCAAGCTGTGTGAATGGGGAAAACTGCATAAAAATCAGGCCTCTGCGACTTGGAAGGCAGAGTCGCCACTGGATTGAGAGAACCGAAGAGAAGCTGAAGGAAGAGGATGACTGCAACTACTGAACCCCCCAGTGAAGACCTGCTGCGGGTCTAAATCTCCTAAACTTCGACAACAGAGAAGATATGCAAGGAATCTTCTTCCCTTCAGCTGGTGGGACCAACCATTTTGCCAAACACCAAGCAAGGCCTCCCCACCCCTGGTCGAATTTGCTGTGCACCGCTGCAGTGAACCAGATAGCCAGGAGGACCGGACCCTGTTTGGGTTTTAAGGAGCTCACCTTTTGTTTGTTGCTTTGCTCTGCTGCTGGTTTCTTCCCTGGGTAGTGCAGGACCCTCCAGTCATCCTCCTTTTTGTCAGTCGAACAGGAACCGTGAGCCTGCAGGACCTGCCAGCAACTTCTGCCTCAGCTACAGCATTCTTCTTCGACTAAGGTACTGTTCAAATCCAGTCCTTCGTTCCGTCTGACCGTAGTGAAAGTGTTTGAAATCTTTCGCTAATCCGAGGGCTTGTCCTTCTCTATACTTTTAAATAAATTTTCTTCTGACCAACTTAATTTCGAACTCTTGGTAAAGACTGTACCGCAAACTACTCTGAACTGTGTGATCCTCTGCAAAGACTCTGAACCATTAACATTGGCCCAGGCTTATTGATTTACATTATTTCTGGAGCTGTTTGATTTTGTACAACTTTGTCTTTCCCTCCCTTCTTAAATTGCTGGAGTGCCATTTTTCTCTGTTAAGGATTTCAATCAGGCAATATACCCGAGTCTCAGCCTAGCATGCAATGCACACATGAAATACTTATTTATTGTATCTATAGGTTCAATATTCTGAGTGATATACCACTCATATCACACCCCTTCTCAAAATGCCCCCAGGTCAGAATGGACCAGGAATCAGGCTGGTTGGTAAAGGTAATATTTATTTATTTATTTAAAATTCAAATCAAAACTATGTTTTAATATATGGGGCAGCAATCACCAATGTGGTGACAATACAAATAAGAAAGCAAGTAATGCAGTTGAATTTACTTATAGCAATGCAGAATATAAAACACAGGGAAAAGACAGTTTGGCTTGTTGAAAAGATAGCACTTAAGTTAAGATTTCCTCCTGCAAATTTCTCAACTCACAAAGAAGCAATTATACACAGGTGTAAGTAAGCAACACGTACAGGGTTTGAATGCGATCTTCCCTCCCCAAACAAGAGAGAAAAAGGTTTTGGAAATTTTACACTTTTAAAATGACATTTGAAAATGGCTTAGAAAAACAGTGCAAAAATCCTTAAATTGATATAAATTCCTATGGGAGCAACACTGAAAAGGTCCTAAGAAATGTTAGCTAAAATATGAGCAACAGTAAACACTTGGAATCTTAATGGAAGTTTTGGAAATACTTTGAATTGGAATTTACACGTGTAAAACTTTTGCAGAAATGCGAATTCCCGCCTAATTTTCACTAAACATTTTTTAAGAAAAACGAGTCAAATACACTGTTTCTGGGTGCGGTTTTTCGTTTTTTGGGTAGGGATGTAGCTAAAGGTCTTATGTTTAAGTCAGAGTTGAGATAAAATCTCTAGCTATTAAATTAAGGGAATTATGAAAGATTGAATGAGAGGCGTTTTTGAAGAATAAAGGGGCGGAAAAAAAAACTGAAATCTATTTTTAGAATGACAATTATGCTCTACACTAGGGCATTCAGGCTGGTTACCAGTTTGAAACACAGTAAGCTCTAGAGTTGATCCGCGGAATCAACCCCAGCACATCCGTGTCTGCCCTGGAGGACTCAGTCCGATTAAGAGTTTGGGATCTCACAAGACAAAAGGAATTTAAAGAAGTTATCACTAGCACAAGGTATCAAATGCTAGGTTTCAAGACTGGGGTGACAATATTACAAGTTCTTAAGTTAAAGATAGGATGGGTTAGAGATTGAGATAGGAAAATGTACGGCAATATATGCTATGGTTTACTATGATTCCTATTGATACAGTCCACTTTAAATTAAGATGTTGGACCGTCAAGGGTTCTGATCATCACGGATCGGGTCTACGGACAGCAAGGCACTTCTGGTGGGATAGGTCAGCTGGGTGGTTATGGTTAACTGGACTGGCACCTCAGACTGGACTGGACTGGATTGGATTGGCCATTCTGGTTGTTGGACACTGTAGATCAGTGGGATGGCGAGTTTCAGCAGGCAAGCATAAATGGCAGCAAGCCAAACTGGAACAAAATTGTTTCCCTTTGGTTTTGGGATGGTTTCAGGATTTGAGCCATGCTGAAAAAGAGTTCAGCAATGCTGAGGCCTTAGCTTTGCAAAGAAATCTGGAATCAGGAACAAGATGGAGGATCAGGAACAGGGCACCACACGGAAATCAGGATGGAGTCAGGAATCAGTGTGTGTGTGTGTTCTGAGGTTGCCTTATTTATCGTGCCAAATGACATCACTCAGTTTATGGTAGGGGCAGACTTACAACCCACACCCACAAGGCCATGATTGGTCAAAGGCTCAGTTCCCACCTTGCTTTTTGCTGGTTGGACTACATAAAGGGCTGTCATGTTTTATGATGTGACTTGGAAACATCCCATAGTTATTGGGACCAAGATTTAACTTTCCCACAAATACATATTTATCTAATTATGCCCTCTAAGAAAATAGGATACATAAATTACATATTTCGCGGGTCACATTTACATCCAAGTCCCATGTCGGTAGGACCTGGTCTTGTCTTTCTGTGGAATTTTGGCAATTTTAATCATAAAGATTTGGCGTAACAATTCCTAATTCGGTACATATATGTGCAATCACCCCTAGGACATGGGTACACAATAATAGATTTGCAGCATTAATAGTTTCTGTGCAATTATGTATTATGTATGTATTTTTCACTTGTTTACTTATTTTTGCTGCCAAGTTAAATGTCTTGAGGTTCAGTGGCAAATAAGCATTTTAAATCCAAAAATCACATGTCAATTTTTTTTCTTCCTTCCCAAGTGTGAGAAAATGGCAAGTACTTTGAAGTTCAATGAGAAGCTTCTTCCTGGAGAGCGGAGCATCCTGCCCCTCCCCTGGAAGGATGAGTGTTCAAGCCTGCTATAGTCTTTGCCTGGGTCCCAGACGAATGCCTAATGAAGTTCTTTGTCATGAGTATGCGAGGCCTCAAAGCAGAAATTATTCCTTCCTGCCAGCAGTGACGTGTCAACCTTTCCCAGGCTATGGACTGTCAAAGCAGAATTGTTTTTTTTTAAATAGTTAATTAACTCAACTTGGGTTACTTTAAGTTTCACCTAAATCTTTCATTTAAACATATAAAATGAATGCAGTTTATAGGTGGACTTTTACATTAGCAATCCTTTGACATTTCTTAAGGAATTAAGCCTCTAAGCAAAACAAACTTTCACAACAGGCGATTTTGCACTTCATTCATAAAAAGCACATCAGATAGCTCTCTTTAAATCCGATTTTTCTATGCAGCACATACATAATTTATTCAGCATTCTTTCTTCCCTTGAGTGCTGAGATTGTTTGCAGTCTGGATACATGTATCATGTCTTTGTTTAGAGTTTCTCTCCGCACAGCTAATTCTGCTACGTGTTGCAATTTTAGCCGCGGTTTTCCCATGGAAATGAAAACAAAGGTTCCTAGGCAGCTTTTTCATTAGATACATTTTATAGAGCTGTCAGTCAATGAGGCCTGGTTCCTCTGAGTGCATTGGATGATCCTGGGCATTGCAGTACCCATTGAATCTCAATGATTCAATGGAAATGAATGGATCTACTGCCAAAAACAGCACTTTCGAAGGTTGCAAAGCTAACATTTTAAAAGGCATTTTCGGTTTTCAGCACAATTCTGCTGCTTTTCTCCAGGTGGAATGTGGCAGAGCCCACTGACATGCTCCTGCATTGAGAATTCTATTTTCACCCGCCCTTGACTGTTTGTGGCAGGGGGTGCTTTTTTTTCTGGTTGTGACCCAACACAGTTTTGAAGATTTTGGCGTGCACAGGAGTAAGCGCATCCATTTTGGGCTGTTTCTTTCACCATTTGTAAAGTGATGCAGTGGGGTACTTTGGAATGGGTCAAAATATCCCAGAGAAGTCACCCCCCCCCGATTTGGGCTTGACTTCCAGTAATGGACAAGACAGGTATGTGGGGCTTTTCTTTCTTTTCGTGAAGGACATGGGTTTCTTCAGGTGTAAGTTCTACTTCCATTAGCGAATGATGCGACATACTCCCCTCGCTGGCTCTGGGTGGAATAGGAATGACAACCTTTTTTCTCTCATGCTTTCTTTTCCAGTGTGGAGCGACACCCCGGATTTCTTTGGGTTTTCCTCCCGGGTCTCAGTGCCAATACTAGAAAACAGAACACAACCCAGTTATGAAAATGTTCCCACTACTGCCCTCCAATAGGGAAGACAGCCGTGGGATATACCTATGCATTCAGTGACAATTTACAATATTCCTCTCCTGTATTCAATGACAATTTCAAATATTCCTACGTTTCAGGATTCTCTCCGTCTGGGTTTTCTGTAGGCTCCTCTATTTGCGGCAAAGTATGCCTTGGGTGGCAACTCTTTAGCTGATTGATGTGGACCCGCTTTTTCTTTCATCAGGTCACATCTGAGGATGCGGATTCTGTAGGTGAGACCAGGGATGGTGACCTCTCCTCCATTTCTGAACTTCCATTTCCTACCGTAGTGCTAGGGCGGACCAGAAGTCTCTCTTTAGGATTGCCAGGACCCTGAGATTTACTCTCCCATTGGGACTGGGCTTGGTAATAACTCTGGTCCAAATTAATCTCGAGTTGGTTGAGGAGGTGACTGCCCATATAAAAGGTGGAAGGAAACCTTGTACGACCCAACAATTATGTACTATGCTTTTCTCACCTCTAGAAATTTTGATCATGTAACTGCTAAGCAGAATATGTTTGGAAGGGGGGATTTCCATGCCCCATACCCATGGACAAATGGACTCAACAGCGGGCAGGGAGTTTCTTGAATAATACTTCGCTGGTGAAGCTTTCTTCGCTATTCAAGTTAATTCGGGCGAGGACAGACTCCCTCCTGTCATTTAACTGACTCAGGAGGAAGACTGTTCGGCTCTTCTTCAGAATGCCAGCTACACTTGGTGCTGGTTTGATATCAATTTTGGCTATGGAATTGGGATTTTCTGATTGTGAATTAGTATAGAATTTCAGAGTATTTCCTTCCAGTGTGGAATGCCACTTGAGACTGGAGGGAAGGTTGATTTACAGGAATGGAGAGGAGTTCCCATCACCAGTTTGTTGTCCCACAGCAATTATGGTAACATCGGGTATTTCATTATTTTGAAGATAGAACTTGATTTGGCCTGGTTTTTGTTCAATCATGGGGCATGTGCCATTTAGACTAACATGGCTGACACTCTGTTTTAATTTGATTGGCCTGTGAGTCTGGGTCCAGAGTACCTTATTCACACAGTTTACTAGCTGAAACAACCTACGAAGGATGTCATTCCCTAATAGACATGGGGTTCCCTCTGGCACCACGACTATGACCTGGTGCTTCATCTTGTGTAACCCAATTTTAATTTCCAGCTCTGCCGACCCCTCGACAGGAATTTCCTTCCCATCGAAGTTCTGGAGTTGTCCAGGAAGAGGGGTGAGAGGGATCTGGTATTTCTCCCCCCTTCCGGAATTTAGCTGCTCAAAGGTCCTCTTTGACAGCAGAGTTGCTTGGGATCCAGTGTCCACCACTGCTGGAATTGCACAATGCCCTTGCACTTGGATGGAGGCTTAGTATCTACCTTCCTTCTCCTCCAATGGGCAAAGGTAATGGCCGTTCTTGGTAAGCTGGGTGGTCAATTTACTTATTTATGACTCTGACACCGGGATAGTTGGGTCAAGAGTCGATGATTGAGTTGGGGAATCTGACAAAGAATTTTGACACATCGCTATTTGGGGCGTTTCGGGCTCCCCTTTTTCTGATTCAGGGCTGCCCCCCCTTTTTGGAGGCTGTCAATAGAAGTGGTTGATGAGATTTGGGGTTCCTCTTGTGCTGGTCCTGGGCTACCTCCCCCTTCTAGGAGGTGGTCCCCACAATGGAGTTGGGTAGTTTGGGAATCTGAGCAGGAAATTTCACACTCAGGGATTCGAGGAGTCTCAATCTCATCCCTTTCTCATTCGGGGCTACCCCCCACCCCTTTTGGAGACAGTCACCAGAATGAATTTGGGGAGCTGGGGTATCTTATTTCTCTGATTCTGGGCCACCCACCCCCCTTTTGGAGGCAGTCACCAGGATAGGTTTGGGCAAGGTGGTTCTCTGGATTATCATTCTGGGGTTCAATGTGGGACGATTCTAACTCAGTCCCCACATTCACCCATTCTTCATTAGGATCTCTTGGGACCCATTTTTCTTTGGGAGGAAGGAGAAGATCTTTTTCCCAGAGTCCTCTGAGGACCCCACTCCTTCAAATTGGAAGACACTAACCTCCTCCACAAATTGGGTCTTTTTAGGTCCTTTATTTCTCCCTACCCGCCCTCTGTTCCTTGGGTTGCAAACTTTCGGGGGCAGGAGATTTTGGTTCCGGTTCCTGAGTTTCCAGGGGCTTTTCACAAGTGGGGAAGGAAGCTTCCTCTAAGGCTTTACAGCCCCCTTACCCCCGTGCCTCCTCCTTTGGAATCGGTGAGTTGTCGACTTTCTCTCCCAATCATTGTTTTGAAGTACCAGACCCTTGGTTAAGGGGTTCTGAGCCGCCATATTCATCTGAGGGTTCTGCTGAGCCTTCAACATGCGACCCAGATCCTGGGACAAGTTCTAGACATGGCACTCCAGTTGGGACACCCGCTCTGGCTGGTACGGGGGTCTCTGGTCCATCCTAGGTGGATCATGGGAAGGGTAGCTATCCCTTCTCCCATAGTACCCTGAGTTTGAATAGTTTGAGTAACCCTCCACCCTTGGCCTCACCTCACCCGGATTGGGTTGTCTGGTCTCAGGAAAGTGGGGAAAGAAAGGAGGATTGTTTTGTGGGTGGAAGTTTGGAGGGTACTGGGGAAAGAAACTCAACCTGGCATATGGAGGATTACTGCCTCCTGGGGAAAGTTAGGAGGGAAGTTTCCTGGGTTGGTACCTACCTGTTTGGATCCCCCCCTTGGGCTGGTGAAGTGCACACATACCCCAGGATGGGTTTGTTGCCCTTGTATCTGGGGATAATGTAATCAGGGGAGTTAGGGGCCCCAATTGTGGGATTACCTCCCTGACTCCCTGTCTGGGATTATCCCGAGGGCCTTCTGGTTCTTGGGCTGCATGGGTTCTGTGCAGATATAATTTTAGCCCCCCCATCTCCAAGTCTAAAATGGGGGCAACCTTCACCTCTGCCACCTTAGCAGCAGCAGGGGTGTTGGTTGGTTTGTGATTTTTATTGGTGTTCTTGTTCTCTACAGGTTTCTTTACCTCATAAATACGGGTCATCTATTCTATGACCCAGTCCAGTGATCTCTTCTTGTGAAAGTCCCTCACCAGCTGAGTCATGATGTATTTGGGGAGTGCATGGAAGAAGGTGTTGATGAACTCCCTACTCCCTGTGCGGACCCTCCTAGTGGTCTGCGCAAAGGCACGTTTGAGTTGCTGCACAAATTCTTGTGGGGCCTAGTCTTCCCCACACTGCAGATTATAGGCCACCTTGCGGGTCTCTTTGGGATTTCTATGGACAGAGAAGTGTTTTAAAATGGGCGCCCTGTAGGTGGACCATCTTGAGTGGTTCTGATCCTCCAGTCCCACAAAGAAGCTGCCGTACTGAGGGGAGAATGTCCATTTCACATATTAGATGCAATTGTGACTATCTTTCAGATGAAAAGTATCCATCATCTGTTCGTATAATTCAAGGTGATCCCAGAATGAATACTTGCAATCTTTATGATAGGGAGTTATAACACTCATAATGGCCTTGATCTGCTTCAGGGGATCTTTTTACATAGCTCTCTTGATTTTGTTGGCCTTTTTGGTCTTAGTCACCCAAGTCCACTCGTCCTCTGACTCAGAGGCACTACTACTGGAGGTGGCTACCTGATGCTCTAGGCCCTCCCTGATTCTGTGAGCTTGTGAAGGGTTTGCAGAATGTGGGGGCCTAGTTTGCCTATCCCTGTGGTGCTCAGAAGAGTCTTCTGACTCTCTCCTGCTCCCAGGATTGGCAGAGAACCCCCCACACTGTCCCACCTGGGAAGAGGTCTTTACGATACTCTTTTTGGGCTTTATTTCCTGGCGTTCCCCACCAAATATAACAAACTGATCTTTTGGTAGGCAGTATTTTTGAAGATCCAATTCCCTGACTCTCCCCTCATCTGAGTCCTCCTGGTCAGAGACATTAGCCCTAACATTTGGGATCCCTATAGAGATGTCCGTCTACCAATTTCTGGGAGGCGCTGATCTGTCAGTCCCATTTTACCAATTCTGTTGAAGTCTACCATCCCCATCGCCTGTGGTTCATATGCGCCAGTGGACATGAAGGTGGCAGAGTTCATAGTACTGAAGGGGTTAGAGTGCCTGATTACAGGGGTCCTGATGTTAGGATCAGGGTTTTCTCTATTCCTCTCTACCTTTTCTCTTTCAGCCCCTATTCCGTGGTCATATGGCAAAATCTGAGTCCTTTGTTCCTATATCAGGGCCTTAATCAGCTCAATAATTCGCTCTTGTATTGCTATCTGTTGGTGGAGCACATCATTCTTTTCACAGAGAGCCTCATTGTCTCTCTGCATTTCCTGCCTGGTCTGGAACTACTGAGCCAATTTCTGCTGCAGGGGACTCATCTCCTGAGTTTTATCATCATTGGTCTGGGTGTTCTTTTCCAGAGCATCTTTCACCCTTCTGGTATGCTCTAGTATCTTCTCATATTCTGTTTTTAATTCATTGAGCTCCTGGAGGGCCAGCTTTCTTCCCTCTAGCTTGGTTTTTGATTGGCTTACTTCCTGGCCTAAGGCATCCCTCTCCTGACTCAGGGTGCCCCTCTGTTCAGCCAGGTCGTCCCTTTGTTTTTTTAATGCACTGGATTTCCGGCGCTCCTCATCAAATTCCTCTTGAGAGTGGAGGTCTTTAATAATTAATTTATTATTTTCTCTTTCAAGGACTCTATGTGGTTTTGTATGGTGACTATCTGTTCTGCACGGACTCTATTATAATTTAATTGATGCACCAGTTTCTTTTGACTCTGTTGTAAAGAGTCCACCCTTTCCTGACACTCCTCTTTCAATGCCTGTAATTGGGTGTCTTACTCTGCCCTCTCTTGCTGCAGGAGAGACAGATCTTCTTTTAATTTGGTAACATACTGTCTCGATTCTTTCTCTGATTCTTGGCTCTTCTGTAGCCTTTGCCCTGCAGAGTCTAGATCAGTCTAGATTCTTTCTAGTGTTTCCACTTGATTCTTTGCCAGAACTATGTTCTCAGCATGCTTTTCCTGCATTAGTTCTATGTGGAGGCATAGGTAGGCCGCTATTCTGGCAATTCTACTCTGCTCCTCTTTCTCTTTTGGGGGCATGTACAGTTCACTAAGAGCTTGGTGTAATGGGCCCTTGTCCTGCCATGTATCCAGGTCCATGGCAGTGACCTGTTCTTTGATTTCCTGCGGCCAGACCTGTTCATTCTGTTCTGGCCACTCACCCCTGACAAACTGTTTTTTCAGGAAGTGTTCCCTGGCCATATTGAGTTCTAATGGGAACGCCATTTTGGAAATATCAATTTCTTTATGAATTATTTCAGGGTTGATTTACTTTTTACTTTTACAAACAGGCCTGATTTTGGAGTATTTATTTTGAGAGGTGCTTGTACAGTGTAGCACAGTACACCAACCAAATAAGGTGTCTGTACCCTGCCGGTTAGTCTGTTGTGTTAGACTGTCACGGGTGTTAACTCGAAGTAAAAATCACGGCACGAGCACCTAAATCTGTTAAGGATTTCACTCAGACAATACACCCGGGTCTCAGCCTAGCATGCAATGCACAAATGAAATACTTATTTATTGTGTCTATAGGTTCAATATTCTGAGTGATATACCACTCATATCACACCCCTTCTCAAAATACCCCCAGGTCAAAATGGACCAGGAATCAGGCTGGTTGGTAAAGGTAATATTTATTTAGGTATATAGGTCTCCTGCCCACTATTCTGGAATACAAAGTCCAAAGGACCACCCACAGTGACCACAACCTTCTGACTTGCACATGGCAAGGAAAGCAACCAGTCAAACAGACATACAAATTCAATGTGGAGGTAAATAAGCAACTATCCAGGTTACGTCTGACAGAATTGGACGTCCTAAAGATAACCGCAAAATATGGGCAGCCCGCCGCAGCAGAGACACCTAAGGGTGAGGTAGAGCGTCCAAACAATCTGCCCCTGCTACTACCTTACAGAAGTCCTGCATTAGGTCAACAGAACAAGGTGGCTTAACCGAAGCACAGATATGACAAATTTCTGGCTGAAAAGGAGGAAAGTGGTTCGGAAATGGAAAAGAACAGCAAAAGAAACAAACACTAAAGAAGCATGGGAATAATGGCAATTGGAAACAACGGCGTACAAACACTGGCTAAAACATCACAGAAATCTCCTTTACCAGCAAGACGCCGAAAAGATGCTGAGAAGTCTAAGCACAAAATAATCGAGCGACTTCTGGGCGCTAATAAAAACAACGACAGGGCCTTAATCGTCCGATATCTCGAACACTGTTTCAGAGGAAAAATGGGAAATATACTTGACGGCCCAATTTGATCTGCCTCAGGGGAATGGACCGGAGGAATAGGAAGCTACTAACGCACTATGGGTTGACGTATCGAATACAGAAGACATTGAAAAAACCATCTGCAAACTTAAAACATCGAGAGCCCCCGGCCGGACGGCCTGACCAACTTAGACCTGAAACATTCACCGAAAGCATGGGCGGGGGTAATCAGCAAAATGTTCACCCACTGCACGAATACCAAAATGATTCTTGAAACCTGGCTCAATGCCATAATTGTTCCAGTATATAAAAAAGGTGGTAGAGAAGAGCTGGAAAGCTACAGACCTATAGCATTGCTGGACATTGTGGGTATAATCTTTGCGACACAGCTCCTAGATCACTTCAGAAGATGGGCCAAAAACGCTCCGTACAGCGATACCTTCCAAACAGGCTTCCAAAAAAACAGAAGCACCGCCTTAAACATCCTATTGATAAACATTTTGAAGGCGGAAGTTAGAGAAGGAGCACCAAGAGTGTATCTTGCATTTGTAGACTTATCGAAAGCTTTCGATAAAATAGACCGGACAAAACTGTGGGCCAAACTAAACAATTGGAAATGTCCAGCACCGATCTTGAACCCAATAAAAGCTCTGCATGCCGAAACCAAGATCCGAGTGAAATTAAATAAACAAGGAGTATTGTCTGAGGAGATCGCAGTAAAGCGAGGTGTCAAACAAGGATGCCCCTTAGCTCCAGCACTCTTCATCGCTTTCCTCAGTGACTATCAAGCAGATGAGGAAAAAATAAGAGCCTACCCACCTAAAATCGGGAAAACAAAAATATTGCGACTCCTGTATGCGCATGACGCCATTATCATTGATCAAACACAAATCGGCCTACAACTGAAACTAACGAATTTGGCGAGATACACCAAAGAGAACATCCTGGAAATTAATATAACAAAAACAAAAGTACTGGCCCTGGAAAAAACAACAAAGAAGACGCATAGACAGCCGAAATGGTTTCTAGACAAAACAAAAATTGAAGTAGTTAATCAGTTCAAATACTTAGGGGTGACCATCAACGGATCGGCCAAAGATAAAGCAATGCAAGACCAGCTATGGACCAAGGTGAAATGACTAACAGCACAAACAAGATCTGTGGACAATAAATTTGGGAAATTTTCGCTCCTGCCGTCTATCAACTTTTATAAGGCAAAGGTTGTACCGTCCATCATACATAGTATGGAAGCATCATTAAACATCCCTAGTTCAATATGGCAGAAGCTGGAAGGCCATGTCTGGAAATCGGTTCTGGGCTTACCAAAATCGACTTCCATGCCCGCGATCAGATGAGAACTGGGCCTCGTATCCCTCGCATCGCTGGTAGAGCAAAGCAACATGAGACTATTGAGAAAAATCCTGATGACGGACACTCTGCCGATTTACAGCATCATAGCAGAAGAGCTCAAGAGCGCACATGCAAGGCACTAAATAACTGGGCATCAAGACAGCAAGAAATTCTGAGGGAAAGCTTTGAATGTTGGAACATTGTATGTTGGAGATGGATGAGACAGGGCCTTGCCTGGCTAAGGCTGGTGAGGGGTGTTGGAGTAGGGCGCAAAGGAGTCCCTGCATTGTGGCCTTCAGAATACAAAACATGGATGTTTTGTTGCTTCTGATACAGTTCAATAGTGACCACATTTTTTAATTTAACAGAAAGCTAACCATCTCACCCAGATAGTCATTTTAGTTATTACCAATGCCCTATGTTTCATAAACCCCAATGTCTCTCAATGGGTAGTCAGGCAATAGGGCAACTGTGTACTTCTTAGTTTGAACCACGTGGCTGAGTGAAGGATGGGTGCTACCACCAACAACTGAAAAATTGTTATGAAATTCAGAATATGACTTTCCAGCATGCCTATATCTGTTACACAGGGTAGTGGAGGTGTAGGTGAATCTGTCTTGGCCAATGCTGTAAATTAGAGAGATTTATTACGGCTTAGCCGGAGTGTCCCCCGCTACCGCTCCATTTAGCATACATAGACATTTGGTGTGCATGCGGTCCAACCATGCTAGATCTCTTCTTCTCACATTACCCCCTGGTTTTGTTTTTCAAGGGAAATCTCTGTTCAAAGCGGGACATTTGCAGAGTAATTCATGGAATTAATGTGCGCCTAAAACGGGTCAGCAAGTGTGAAAGCCATGCAAGCGCCCCTTTGTCGATCCATGGAAGGCGCTGCGCGTGGCTTACATGTGATGTGTGCTGAATCGGCTGTGGCGCACACGTCATTGCGACATCCTGAAGGCTGTGTAGGTGCACACAGGCCAGTGCACACACATAAAAAGGGGGCGGAACCACGGAATGGGGAACAACATGTGAAAATGTGGGCGTTAGAGGGGAAGTATCACTGCCAAATCCTTGCAACGCCCACACGCGTGCTAACAACACATATTCATGGAATCGAACAGGGGAAACCTGCGTGACACAAAAGACGCGCTAATCCAAAAACACATACGGCAGTCGTAAGATGGCGTAAGCACCCCTGTGCAGCATAAAAGTGCGCGCAAACGACAAAAAAGCTCATACCGCCATGATGAATGTACCGTTCCTTGCAGCAGTGGTCGTGGGACACTACCGGAAGAGGAGGATAGCCAGGCTCTGCATTTTTTTACCCAGCACTAGCTTTTTTGGGATGCCTGATGACCAGGTCTATGGCAGGTACAAGTTTCCACCCCATATCATCCTAGACCTGGTCGCTGAGTGGGAGGATGACCTCACATCACCCACCCTGTGCTCCCAAGCACTGAGCCCCTTGGAAAAGGTGCTCAAAGTACTGCATTTCTTGGCCGCTGGGTCCTTTCAGCGGACAAGTGCCATAGTTGGAGGCATCTCACCGCCCACGCAGTCACGCTGCCTACACCAGGTGTTGGCTATCATGACTGCACGCCCCTCAGTCCGCAGGCACATATACATGCCCAGAACACCCGCAGAAAGGCAGGCCATGGTCAAGGACTTTTACGGGGTGGCACAATTCCCCAAAGTGCTAGGTGCCATTGATTGCACCCATGTGGCTCTATGTCCTCCTAGGGCCACTGAGCACATCTATCGCAACCGCATGCACTGGCATTCCATCAACGTGCAGGTGGTATGCAATGCCAAGGGAATAATCACTTCTGTCTATGCAAAATATCCAGGGGCCACCCATGATCATTTTACATTCAGAATGTCATCCCTAAACCGGGACCTGGAAGCTGGGAGGCATGGTGACACATGGCTCATTGGTGAGTACAAATGCCTGTGCACATGCATGCATGTCAGACACAGAAAAATGGCAAAACCCAACTAAAGACAACCATTATCACCTCCACAGGGGACAGTGCCTACGCTCTGAGCACCTACATGGTGACGAAAATACAGAACCCCACCACACCACCTGAGGTAAGATACAACGCAGCCCATATTGCAACCATGGGGCATAGTGGAACACACATTCGGAGTGGTGAAGTCATGTTTCCGCTCCCTTGACCGTTCTGGTGGCCAGCTGCTTTATGCGCCCGCAGTAGTGTGGGTCCTGCACAATGTTGTAACCCAGCGGGGCGTGCCTCTGGACATGGTGATGCCCCCACATCCCCAACCACATGCACTGCCGCTGTGCATGGGAGTGGAAAGGGCACATGGCGAGGCAGCCCGTACCCAGCTTGTGGCAACATTTTTCACCTAAAATCCCACCCCTGCAGAGTGCACACAGGCCTGGCACATACCAGGGCACAATTGATGATGACAAAGGGACAGTCAACTGTCACAACCATACCACACTGAGATTGTTTCCCTGGAAGTGCTACATTGCGTGCATCCCTAGCTACTTAAACAGACCCAATGCTGTGTCAGTAAAAGGCACACATTCATGCTGCATAAAGGACTACCCCCTTGCAAAACAGCACACCCAAATACTGGTATGTCACTCAACCCCTCCCAAACCCCATGTCACCTGCCCAAGACACCATGGCATGGCATGCAATGTGAAATCAACCAAATAAATGCACAACACATGACCCAACCTTCACAAATGGAAACAGGCCACAGACAATTCCCTCTCACATATGAACAATAAACTGCACACATGTACATATACTTTCCAGCATGACAAAACATGAATACAGGACCCAACAGTGGCAACGTCTGACAGTGACTAATCACAATAGTCCAAGTGTGACAACCTGACAAGACAGCACATCAACTCCTCCCATCTTCAGCGTGTTGCTGGTAGATAAATGTGGCAGGGTACTGCATACAACAAGAACTGCATCTGCAATGGAGACAGGCAAGGTAAGACATGAAGAAGCTACATGTAAATATGCATAATGAGCAATATTGAATACAATATACAAATGAACCATGCAGTGGAGAAATAATTGGTAATCCCCTCTAGGGGTGTATACAGTTTGGACTACAGTCTGGCCACACAACTGATGGAAGCCCAATGCCTGTGTAAGTTACTGTCACACAGTGCCACCCTTGCAAGCCCATGGAAAGGGGAAGCAGGAGTGGCATATATGTCTGGACCCCAAGCCTCAAACACAAACACAAGACAAGCCTGTATGGGCCCAGCTGGAACACATAGTGGATGCCTGTGGGTGCCACACAAAGTGACACACTGTAACATGAATGCACAATAGACAAAAAAAGAGGAAAAAAACATTAAAAAAGTAATTAAAAGAAAACAGAAATGGCCGTGGGTCGACCGGTGGGGAGGGGAGACACCGAGGAGTGAGGAGGTCAGGGTGCACCCCAACACCCACATGCGTGGATGTTGAGAAGACAAATCAAAAATCCCTCCATGGGCTCATGGCCTGCACGGCTACCCGATAGTTGGAGAACTGCTGTCGATGTCGTCACCGTCTGGTGCTACATGAGAAAGTGTGTGTGGTATGGGAGGCAGACCACACAAAGCCCTGGCATGCTCCTCCATTGCAGCAAGCATGTGGGTTTGAAAGGTTTGCTTCTGCAGGATGATGGTCCGGAGGTCCCATGTAGCACGTAATGGGTAGCACAGAGTTCTGCCTGCAAGGCCTCACGTGATGCACAGATCTCCTCACGGGTTGCCTGGAGCTCAGCTGAGATTGTGCGTGTTAGCTGCTCCAGCTGCTGTTCTGACCGTGTACTCTGGGACACCTCAAGTGCACCCAGAGTAGCTCTGAGGGAAGTGTTATCTTCCCTCAGGGCATCCCTGTGGGCCTGTGCATCTGCAGATATGGCTGTGCGCAGAGCCCCCAGTTCAGCCCGTCGGTCCCTGTTGGTGGGCAACATGTCCTGCCAGTGTGAGCGACACATGGACCGTGTTGCCTGCTGCTGCCGCTCCACCTGCCTTTCAGGGGAGTGAATCGAAGTGGCCACCCTATTCACGGCCTGAGCCATCATCTCACATGATGCCCCCTGTTGTTGTTCAATTGCATGCATGGAGTTCTCCCACACAATATTGCCCGGTGGTGCACGGCCACCGCGTTGCCGGACACGACACCTATCGGCCCCAAGGTGATGTGCACCTTGCTGTGTTGGCGCTGGCTGTGACTGCAGGACTGCATTCCTCCTTTCATCTGCTGCCCCAGGAACAGGAGCAAATATTGTGGAGTGTGACCCTGCATCCATAACCACCACAGGCGGACATTCCAACACTGAATAGGCCATTGAGGGGTCTACCCCCAGTGCAGGTGCGTTGGACAGAACAGCATCCCTGCCAGAAACAGTCACCTGCAATGGGACATTTGTGTCAATGTCTGATTCAGCACCTGAGCCAAGGAGATCCTCAGAGGTGTACCCAGAGACACCTATTGACAGGATGGTCTGCAGGACCAATGGATTTTCGTGCGGCACCACCCCAGGTCCTCCACTGCTGGTGCTTGGTTGGCGCTCTGAGTACTCCTGCTCCTGCGCCATCTCCTCCTCCTCCACAGCATCTAGTGCCTCATCACCTGCACAAAATCAAAAAAGAATTCATGAAGACATGCATGAACAGCATAGCTGACACACATAGGCATCACAATGTACACATCCAATACATTAATCAGACATGTCACACATGACACAAACTGAGCCATACATGCAGTGGCAATGAAGTGGAAGGGGATCATGAAAGCAGACACTGATGACTCCTAAATGGAAAAGCAACACATGTGCTACATGGTGCATAGCACCTGCATCACACATAAGCCTGTGAGTGGCATGGACCATCCACAAACATGACACATGGCAGCACACAGATGGCACATAGCATAGCCATGGCAGAACTGACAAGGACACCCAGATGGAAGTTAATCAGTACTGTCCCCATCCATGTAAACCACATATCATCAAACAGAACATGCAAAAGAGTGGGACAAAACACACATGTGTCAGACACTGCAACAATGCCAGTGTGTTCAATTACAGTGATGGGAGGCACCTGGACACATCAATGGTAAGTCACTTGGACAAGTCAATTGTCATGTTGATGGTTCAAACAGGGCTCAGAAGTGAGCGGGTGTAGTACATGTGTAGGTGCGCAGCAGTCAATCAGCCTGATTGATGGAATCATTTGCGTGAAAAGCATACATTTGTGTGCCTTTCTGGACATAAATCCCTGTCTGAAGTATTGTGATTTTTTAGCACAAAGGCACACAAATCTGCATTTCTCATGCAAATGATTACATCAATCAGACAGAATAAAGAAAAAAAACTGTAATATGTCGTGGCATGATGGCAGTTTAAGGGCAAGTGCAGTCATCATGTGGAAAGTGTTTGCAGTGGTCAGTAGGGATACAGTAAATCCCAAACCCAAGGGCGAGGGATGGCTTGGAGGCACTACATGGGTCACATATGGCAGTTATGACTACACAGCCTGACCTGGCACTCAATCACAACACATCACCCAAAAAACATACACATGGTCTGGACACACATGCATGGTCACTCACCGGACATTGTCTCAAGATCAGGTAGGTTACCCAGGCCTTGGATCTGATCCTCTGCGATGAACTCACCAGCAAGTGCCTCATGTTCTGTGAGTTCATCCTCCTCTGGTGGAGCAGAGGTGTAATTAGAGGCCAGCTTGTTTTTTTCTCGGCGTTTGAGGTCATTCCAATGCTTTGAGCAATCATCAGCGGTGCGCTTCACAAATCCCAAGGAACTAATGTGGTGCGTGATGCACTGCCAGTGAGCCCTATGCTTAGCAGGCGTAGTCTTGCACCATGCCGTCACCAGCAGGTCACAGCCATGATCCAAAACGTAGCCCACAACTGCGTCTAGTTCCACATTATTGAAACTCTGCTTCCTTGATGCGCCGGAGGGGTGAGCCATGTCTGGGGACCCAGCCTGTTCCGCAAGAGCACGCTTCTTCCTCTTGAGAGGTGGTGTGGACCCTGAGTGGCTTACGCCGCTCCGGTCTGTAGGGGCTGAAGTGCAGGTGGACTTGCCACTGGAAGAAGGCAATGGCACGATGACCAAAGGTCTCACTGCAGGCATTGGCTGCTGGGTGTTGTTGCCAAGACCAAGTGGCACAACTGCCTTGGTTTGAGGGTCCGGGACCAACACTGTCTCGGCTAGGTGACTCAGAGCCGGGGCAGAGAGAGCTGCAGCTGCCCCTGCAGCCTCCTCACCCTGGCTACTCGGGGCAGCAGATGACATAGCTGCCTCAGATCCACGTGGCCTGGTGACAGCAACCTTCACTGCCACACATGGCTTGGACTTCGTGACACAGAAGTCGGCCTGTGAGTCATCCCGTGCCTGTTTGGTGACCAATCCGGGCCGGGCTAGCAGGGCCTGAGCTGGGATGGTGTCAGCTGTATCTCTCTGACCCACTGGGGGTGCATATGTGTCCCTGAATGGCCCTGGACACACTGCCCTCTTGGGCCACCCTGCCCACGTTGCCCACCACTGCCACCTTGACCAACCTGGCCAACCTGCTCATCCTGCCCACGTCCCCTACCACGGACACCCCTTGGAAGTCGGCCAACCTTTGCCTCCCTTACCACTTGGTCATCTCCCAACCATGGCACAGATGTACTTGTGCAAATGGGAGGTGCAGAAAACAATTGTCCTGGGAAATTGGGGTGAAGGGGGCAGGGTACTAGATGGAATAGGTACCCCTGTACTCCTGCAAGGCTATCTATGACCCCTGGGGAAAAATAACAGGTCACGTAACACTCAGGCACCCCAAAAACAAAAAGAAACATGCACACGACCCCTCGGTAGCCCACGTGCATAGAATGAAGGACCCACAGTGCACTGTGACACCCAGAAACACAAAAAATGTATACGCATGGTACACACAGGCTACAATGACCTCTGAATGGGTAAGCAACATATAGGGGCAACCACAGTAGAAAAATATGGGCGCGAATCACTGTCTGCCTGGAGAATGCACATAAAAAGCACACGCATGTGCTCGTTGGCAACACCCACGCCAAAAGAAGAATTGATCTCTGCCACAGTAAACAAGGAGTACTCACTGCAACCGTTGTGAAGTAATCGCGTGTCAACCCACAAGAAGTACAAGAATCAGATGCTCGCTCTCCACAAAAAGCACGTACAAGAAAATGGCGTCCTATGCCGACCTTTAACCCCTGCGCATAGCAACACCTACGCATGCATCGTCACTTATGCGCTTACGCTCTAAGGGCCTTTCCTCGATTTTCACGCAAACGTGCTGGTTTCACGTGCAGATTCACTCTGCATCAAGCTGGCCATACGACAACACACGGAAGACCAAGCTCCTGCTCAGAAGGCTATTTTCCTACCCTCAGAGCCCCGAGCAGCCTCCCACAGGCCATTTGCTGCTGCCTGCCTGCTGCCCACGTGCCATGGTATTTGGTGCCCGCATATCAGTCATTTGCCGGGGTCCAGTTGCTGTGACCACCCTTGCTGAAGACTCCCGACTGCTGTTCCATCGCTCCAGGACCCAGTTGCCCACCGACACCTGCCTTGAGGTTGCCATGTCGAGGCAAACACCATCTGAGACCACTGGCAACCCCCAGCCAGAGAGGCATAGGGCTGTCAGCTTCTCAGCCACAGAAGTTGGCATCCTGGTGGAGCAAGTCCTGGGGCATTATAATGCTCTCTTCAGATGACCGTGTGCCAACAAGGATAGACAGAAGAGGACCTGGTTGGACATTGTGGTTGCCATCAAAGCAGAGGGGGTGGCAACCCGTGACTTGAAACACATCCCGAAGCACTGGGAGGACTTCAGGTCCAGGAACCTCATGAAGGCCCAGCGCCTCTTGCGTGCAGCGGATGCAGGGGCGCACCAGGTCCAACTTACTATCGACCAGATGAGGGTCCTGGAATGCATCAACCCAGTGCTTTACCACCAGGTCCTAGAGAGGCAGACCCGCCTGGAGTTGAGCAGTGAGTGTCTGGGCTATCCCATGCCACACAGTGCATGTTGAGGTGTGGCAGGAGTGTGCAGCTTGGACATATGTCTGACAGGGCCCATGTATGGATTTGTGTGTGTACAGGGACATGTCCGGGCTGCATGTGAGTCCAGTCATGTGTGATACACATCAATGGTGTATGTGTTCCAATGCATGATGTCCAACTGCATGTGGAGATGCACACATGTTTGCATTTCTGTGTATGTAGTATGCCATGGTAGGGGTGTGACACATGGATGCTGGTCCCACCTTCATGTACATGCATGGTGTACATGTGCGCGTGTGTGTTTGGCATGTGTGTGACTGTGAGATGCCATGGATGCATGTGACCCAGACATGTGGGTACCTGATTGGCAGATGTGACTTAGTTGCCGATGATTGCACTGTGACAGGTTGTGGAGATGTACCGATGCATGTCTGTCTGGTGGCGTGTGCATGTGATTGGCACTCCCCATGTTGCTAGTGATGTCATGCCAAGCTTTGGTTGTTCATTCAGTTACGTGTGTATGGATGCTGATGCCTGTTGCATGATACCAGTTTATTTTTGCATGTGTGTGGGTTCAAATGATATGAGTGTTGGGGAGTGTGATGCCATCTGTGATGTCTGACACTGCCACTCATGTGCAACTTTCATATGTGTATCAGACCATTGTACAGTGCCCTGATGCCTGTGTTCTATCTCTCCCTGTCTGCAGCGTCAACTGATGAAGAGGGCGGAGACGGTGTGCGGAGCACAGCAGCAGGGATGCCACTGCCAGTCGGAGACTCAAGGCTCAGCTCCCCTCCCAGGTAATCATATCTTCCGGGAGTGAGGAGTCTGGTGCTGAGTCCAAGGCCACAGCTGCCGAGGGAAGGTTCAAGATGCAGAGGTTGGAGGTGGACTCCGCGGCAGCAGAAGGGGCAGCTGAGCCCCCACAGGGGCCTATGGACGAAGACGGCATAGAGTCATCCAGGTTAGTGGGGGGTTTGGTTGAGGAGGAGGCTGTGACAGCCCCAGATACAGGGCCTGGAAGGGGGGATTCCACTGGTGCTAGTGGTGCAGTCCAGGGGCAGGGACAGAGGAAGCACAGGCTGCCGCAGAGGTGCCTGTGTGTAATCCTGTCCCCAATCCTGTGACTGCATCACCCGGCACCAGCAGGGATGCCTTCGACCAGACCCGTTTTCAGGGAGGGGATGCCTGAACAACAACTGGCCTTCCTCTCCCTGCGGACGTGGCAATCCGTGACCGGGTTGAGCCTGTCCTAGCTGCGTTGGCGTTGCATGCATGTGATAATCGGGATGATGTGCAGGGTTCTCGTCAGGACACTGCATGTCATTTCAAATACCTGTTTGGGTACGTCGACCTACTAGGACAGGTCGTCGGCACTGGGTTCCTCCGTGTGGTGAAGGGTCTTGCAACTCCCTCCTCATCTGAAGCCCCTATGCGCCAGTCGTCCTCTGTGCCGTCTTCTGCCCAGCTATCACCTGGGCCCCCTGTGGAGCTGCTCCTGAGCCAGCTGCCAGGCTGGTAGAGAACACATCCCTGCCACAGTCGGGAGTCAGAGGTCCAGCAGGGGTAGCCACCCAACCAACTGGACCCCAGCAAATGGAGTATGTGCAGGCATCAACAAGCAGGGCAAGTGCACAATGGTGCCGGGGGATTCCATCAGCCCGGAGGCCGTCGTGGCAGTTGCATTGGAGGCAGCAGCAGGCTCAGCGTGGGCGGCATCATGGCTCGGGGCCATCAACATCCCGGGGCAGGCATCAGCCAAGGGGCAGGAGGACCCAAGACTGGGAGTGTCTTCCGTGTGGCAGCGGTTGGGCCAGCAGATAGATGCGGAGCGGCGGCAGGTATAGAGGGCACGGCACAGGATGGTCATGGCAGAGAACTCCATGGACTGGGCTTTGAGGCGGGCTGAGTGTCTCAAGGAACCTTGCAGGGAGTTTTGTGGATACCATGGCTGCATCCCTGCGAGAGCTCGTGGTCAGGGAACAGGCCCGCCCCCGGATGATAGACGTGAAGTTCGACGATACCCTGGCCCGGAACATCACCAAGTGAGCCGTGGGACTG
Source organism: Ambystoma mexicanum (assembly GCF_040938575.1). Classification (NCBI taxonomy): domain Eukaryota; kingdom Metazoa; phylum Chordata; class Amphibia; order Caudata; family Ambystomatidae; genus Ambystoma; species Ambystoma mexicanum. The sequence goes on from NC_090924.1 coordinate 1,049,580,939, forward strand.
GCCCACCGCCTTTGTATATAGTTCTTTAGACATAGGTTTCCTTTTATTTTTTTATTATTTGGAGTGCCTGGACTTTGCTCCACCTTTTTGTACATAGTTAAGTTTTGTATTGGTTTTTGTATAGGTTTTCTTTCTTCTGGGGATCATGGACCCTTGTGACTTTCTTTGTCAATAGTTGCAGACATGTACATACTTTCTTTCTTTTTTTGGACCAATAGAGTTTTTTATTTTTTTTATTTTGTCCTTTGGATTTCGTTTCTTGGACATTGGCGATGGACCACTTTTCATTTGGCTTTTCATGGATCTCATTTTTTTCTTGGATTTGATTTTTTTTATCAAACTGATAATTTCCATTTTCATGTGTGCTTTTGATTTTGAGTTTACATGTTACATTTAATACAGTTATTGGATCTATTTAATTTGTGTGGTCTTCTCTGATTGGTTTCGTGCATGTCTCCATGAGCATTGGCTAAGTCATGTGTTGCCACTGTGTGGCTCTGTAGGACATTTGTTGATGGGCATGCTGGTTCTTTTCAGACTCTCATGGCATGGGTAATTTATTAGGGAGTGGGTGCAGTGGATGGTTGCTTGTTTGTACTGGGATGTCGGGGGTGGGATTTGGGTTGGCATTAGGGCCATGGGTCTGTATTGTTATGACCATGGTGTTTGGGGGGACATGAGTCAGGCCTGCTGGCAGGTTGCCGTCAATGGGGTTGGGGTGGGGGGACATGTGTCGGGGCCTGCTGGCAGGTTGCTGTAAATGGGGTTGGGGTGGGGGGACATGGGTCACGGCCTGCTGGCAGTTTACCATCAATGGGGGTGGGGTGGGGGGGCATGTGTTGGGGCCTGCTGGCAGGTTGCCGTCAATGGGAGTGGGGAGACATGTGTTGGGGCCCGCTGGCAGGTTGCCGTCAATGGGGGTGTGGTGGGGGGACATGTGTTGGGGCCTGCTGGCAGGTTGCCGTCAATGGGGGTGGGTTGGGGGGACATGTGTTGGGGCCTGCTGGCAGGTTGCCGTCAATGGTGGGTGTGGTGGCGGGACATGTGTTGGGGCCTGCTGGCAGATTGCTGTTAATGGGGGTGGGGTGGGGGGACATGTGTCGGGGCCTGCTGGAAGGTTGCCGTCAATGGGGGTGAGGTGAGGGCACATGTGTCAGAGCCTGCTGGCAGGTTGCCATCAATGGGGTTGGGGTGGGGGGACATGAATCGGGGCCTGCTGGCAGGTGCCCATCACTGGTGGGGGGACATGTGTTGGGGCACACAAGTGCATGGTGCCATGTGGGCTGTCTGCAGGACATGGTCAGGGGTTGCAGGGGTCCCCCCTGTGGTGTGCGCTGCCTGCGGGGTATGGTCAGGGTGGATGGACTGCCTGCGGGGCATGCCCAAGGGTGTAGGGTGGCCCAATGTGGTGTGGGCTAAAAGTGTGGGCTCAAAGTCACAAACGCAGGAAGAAAGGACAATTTGCCTGATGCTGCAAACTCTTTTCCCATGGGACAGTAAAGGAAATAGGTGATTATCATGATGAGGATGCATACAATGATGAGCAATACACATGTGTGGGCAGAGTTAGCTGGCCGGTCAGCCAAGTTGGTTCTCGGCCCAAAAAGGGTGAGAAGCCCGATTGTAAAAGTTGAAGGGGCTGAAATAACCATGCTAGCAAGTACAGGGTCAGATTATGCCATCATTGAAAGAGATCTATGGCAAGAGAAACTTCAGGGCTGCTGGTTGGATCCACTGAGAGTAAAAGTAAATGTTTATGGTCACGTTCACATTGAAATATAAGGAGTGTTTGGAATGTGTTTGTAGTGCAAAGAAACAAAATTGTAAATTGTATCAATGTGTACATCTGTGAAAGGGGACACAGTCTTCTAGGATGGTACCAGCAAAGGGAAATGGGCATCAACATGGAACCAGTGTGCCAGGGCATGTCATGGTGGTAAGTCAACAGGATGGCCTATAAAAATGGGTAGTGATATTTTCAGGCAAGAATTGGGATGTCTCAAAGGATATCATCATAAGATTAAACTAAAGATGGAGGCCACGGATGTGGTTGCACAAGTGAGAAGTATTCCTATTCCCTTGAGGGAGGAAGTGAAAAAGATCATTAAGCTGTTTGGTAATAGTGTCATTGAGGTTGGGGAAACCTCAGAGTGGTTTTGGCTTGTGGTAGTGGACCGAAAAAGCAATGGACTAGCTCGATTATGTTTGTACCTCAGAGGTCTCAACACGGCTGTGGTTGTGAATAGGTTTCCTTTCCTGATAATTGGGGAGTTGGTGAGTTTAGCTGCAAGTGGCAAGTTCTTTTGTACGCTTGACTTGGCGTTGGCGTATAACACAAGGTTAAGATACATTCGGTCTCTAAAGATTCAGCCACCTTTGTCATGCATTAATGGATGCTCAGGTTCAAGAGAATGCCCTTTTGTTCCAGAGGGTGATGCATGTGTTGTTTATGGATGTCAAGGGAGTAGGTTATAGGTCAAAGGATCGGCTGCAAAGGGTCGAATGACAAAAGGTTCGAGTCAATAGTCTCGAAAACAAAAGGTTCGAAAAAATATATATATTTTTTTATTATATTTTTTACTTTTTGGGGGGGGGGTCCCCCAAACCCTTTTTTTTTGCTAAAAACCACATTTTTTACCTATACGGAAATCCAAAAATAAGTATATAAATAAAAAAAAATCGAACCTTTGGTTTTTGACCCTATTTGCTCTCACCTTTTGCATTCGAGCCTTTTGTAATCGATCCTTTGACTGGAAACCAAGGGATTAGTGTATTTCAAAGATGATGGGCCTCATTACAACCTGTCAGGTCTGGACAGCAGTGATTCCGTGACGGCGGTAACAAAGTTTCCGCATCCGCAAAGTTGCGGAAAGACCATCCGATCACATGCTGCCGGTTGTGCGCACCACACGGACGCAGAAACGTTGGTACCGCCATCACGGAAAAAGCCACGGAAATGGACACAGCGCTGCCACAAGTATCGCAAAACCCGTGTCCGCCACCGTCGCCACGGACATGGAACCGGAAATACTGTGACCGCCAAAACAGGAAACAGAGAGGCGGCCATCATATAAAGCACAATCCATTGCCATCCAGAGTCAGCACAATCAGAATCCACACTGTGAGAAGGCAAAAGGGACCACCAGCATGTCTGCCAGGATTCCAGCACAGAGGCAGCGCAAACAGCGCTTTAGTGAGGAGGAGCTAACTGTTCTGGTGGAGCACATAGTGGAGCATGCAGAGATGCTGTTCAGTGCCAATCAACGGCATGCCACACAGCAGTGGAGGAAGGAAGTGTGGGCGGAAGCAGCATGCAAGTGCACCACTGTGGGTGTGACTGTGAGGAGTGTAAAGGACTGCCACAAGTGGTGGGACGACCTCAGGCTGAGGGTTCGGAACCTGATCTCCACACACCGCCGACGCAGCAGTGGGACAGGTGGAGGACCCCCTTCCCCACTGAGGCTGCAAGCATGGGAGGAGCATTGCAGCAGTGTCCTCCACCTTGAGAGCATCCATGGGAACGGGGAGGCTGAGGCAGGAGTGAGCCCACCTGCAGATGCTGGTAAGGGGAAAAACATGAATGCCATATGAGCATATGTTGATGGCATGACTGGGCCAAAGGACCCATTAACAACCCCCCCAGGCAGTGCATGACTGGGCCAAAGGACCCATTAACAACCCCCCCAGGCAGTGCATGACTGGGCCAAAGGACCCATTAACACCCCCCCCACCCCCACAGGCAGTGCATTACTGGGCCAAAGGACACATTAACAAACCCCCCCAGGCAGTGCATGACTGGGCCAAAGGACCCATCATGATCCATATGGCAACCAATATCACTACAATGCATACCCCCAACAAGCAGATGCATGTAACTGCCACTATTAAATGCACCCATCAGGCACCACCACATAACTAATTACATGTCCTTTGTGTCCCCACATATGTATCAAGTGACAGTGATAATGCACAACAGCCCAGGCAATCAGCACCGGCATGTGCCCAAGCCACCGTCTCTGCACAGGAGGATTCTGCCAGCAGTTCGGCATCCCTGCCCCCAGTAGCAACTGTAACACATGTGCCGGCCACCATCACCGACATCCCCACTGTCTCCACGCTGCCTGACGCAACACAGGTGCCACAGGCACCCATCATGCCCACCCAAACCACCACAGAAGGCAGCTGCACTGCAGAGGAAGTGGCCTGTAGTGACAACAGTGCCCTGGCAGAGCAGTCTGACACTGGCCCACAGGGGGAGATGCCCACATTGGATGACCTGGAATCCTTCCATCAGGTGGAGTTCAGCCCCACATCACTCCGAAGTCCCATGAGGTCACCCACCCCATCAATCGCAGCGGATGGAGGAGCAGCAGGCTACCCTCACCCAGCTGGTAGAGAGGCAGCTCAAGGAATCTAGGCTGCAGAGGGAGTGCTACAGCACATCAGTACGTCGCCTCTCAAGGTCCATTAGACGCTTTGCCAGCACTGTAGTCACCCTGGCACGCCATGTGCGGGAGGGCAATGACAACACCTCCAGGCTCATAGAGTCCATGTTGTTTGGCCAACAAGCAAATATTGCACATATGCCAACTATTCCTGATTCTGTGCCATCCAATACCACCACCCCATCCAGCTCCACTACTGCCAGTCCAAGGAGGCGCTCGAGTCGGCTAACAGGGCTCTCGTGCAAGGATGCACAGGCACAGAAGCGCACACGGAAGTGGTGGTATGTGTGTGGGGCACTGCAGGACACATGTGGACGTGAAGGGTGTGAGGGGTGGGTACGTTTGGGTGGTGGGAGAGGTTGTTTGGGGGGTTAGAACATTGGGGCCTGGTTGGGGGTGGGTACGTTTGGGTGGTGGGGGAGGTTGTTTGGGGGTTAGAACATTGGGGCCTGGTTGGGGGTGGGTACGTTTGGGTGGTGGGTGGGCACAGGCATACAGCTTCCCTAACCATTGCACCTCCTTCCCTGTTGTTAATTCATCAATATATCATCATTTAAAAACAAAACATACATGAGTGGACATCTATCATTTCATTTGCAGTACAACAAATCATTTATTGGCATCACCATATCCATGCATTGCTGTGAATGTGCTGTGTCTCAAAAGTAAACGCAAATCAGTTCCTCCTGTGCTCTTTGGCCATCTAGTGGACCCCCAGGAGGAGGTGGTGCCATCCGATCTCCATCCCCATCTCCATCTCCATCCCCATCTTCTTCATCTGCATCTGGGGGCATTGGGATGTTCCTGCGCAGGCAGAGATTGTGCAGCATGGCACATACAAGCGTGATTTTACCCATCTTCACTGGGCTGTAAAGCAGTGATCCACCAGATCTGCTCAAACAGCGGAACCGGGCCTTCAGCAGTCCGAATGTCCTCTCAATCATGCCACGTGTGCGGACATGTGCCCTGTTGTACACCTCTTCATTCCTGTTCGTTGCCTCTGTACAGGTGTCATCATCCATGGTGTGAGTGCATATCCAGCATCACCTACATGGGATGTAGATGGGCGGACATGTCAGTGTTAGTGGTATCATGTCTTCATCTGATGCTGTGCTATCTTGTGTCATTGTTCATTCATGCATATGTGCCATGAAGTGGTTGGTAGTGTTTTTTGGCCATCACAGAGGACGTTGCCAACTGGACATTGACCTGCGCATTGACGTGCATGTGTACTCTGCCCTGCGGGTGAAATTTGATTGTGAGTATGGCATTGTGCAGTGATGTGCACACATGGCAGAGTCACTCCACTGTAATGAAGTAGTCGATGCAGGACGTCTCATGTACAGGCATCATGTGCATTGGGAGGGCAGTGTTCCATTTGTGGGTGGGTGATTGCAGTGGCACAAGGTGTATGGGACAGTGATAGTATTGGTTGTGTGTGTCATGTGGCAGGGTGTGTAAGGGCACACTGTGGTGACCTGTCATGTGTTGCTTTGTGATGTTTCGGATCCGCTGTCTATTCAGTTGATGGTAGGGGGGTGATGCATGTGCAGTCACAGCAGCACACTCACATTGCTCATTGGCCTGGATACACACACACCACTTCAACAGGGTCGGTGCATTGGCAGCTGTACTCACCCAATAGCCATGTGCTTTGTCCGGCATAGCGTTCCATGTACCGTGGCAACTAGAATTCCGTAGTACCATTGAGTCATGGGTTGAGCCTCGGAAACGTGCGCAGCAGTGTGTTTATCAGTTGCGTGGCATCACATACCATCTGTACATTCAGCAAGTGATACTGTTTCCTATTGCGGAACAGCATCTCAATTGCACGTGGTACTGTCAGCTCAATGTGGGTGCAGTCAACTGCACCTATGCAATTTGGCATGCCTGCTATGGCATGGAAGGCCAACTTGGTGGCAATGACCTCGGGGTGGGTACGGGGTAGGTCTATCTGTTCCAACACGTGGCACAACAGGGCATCCAGCACCTGTACCAGGATTTTTGAGAAACAGGGTTGTGATATCACCAACCATGTGTTGATAGGTGCCAGTGCCAAGGAAATGCAGTACAGACACAACCTTCAGGAGAGGGGGTGGGGGTGGGGGTGTCTATGTGGCTCCTGATGTTGTCCTCAATCATGGTGGTGATGTACAGGATTGTTGGACGGTCCATCCGGTATAGTGTGTGGATCTATCCTGGGGTAAGGTTCCAGGGTGAGGCCCTGATGCGTGGTATTGCAGGCTGCCTGCGGGGTTGTGCAGCCTGGACAATGGGGTTTGCCATAGGTGCAGGGTTGGCTGGTTGCCGCCTGCGCCTCCTCCGCCTCCGCCTCCTCCTCTGCACCATTACTGCCATCATGTGCAGTGCTGCCTGTTGCTTGAGTAGGCCCAGTCCCAGTGCTTCTAGAGCTGCTGCCTGCATGGTTCTGTGTTGTGTTGTGCTGGGTGTGGCCCTTTTGTAGGCTCCCAGTGGGCTGTTGGGTGCAGCTGGGCTTTGGTGCACCTGTGCCCTGATTCAGTTCAGCAGGCACTGTTTAACGTCATGTTCGCGGTGGTGGCGGTACTGCCACCACGATCACGGTTTTAACACCATTTTTCAGGCAGTGTTTGCATGTCCGCGCTAGTTGTGATGCTCGCAGTGTTTTGTATAGCCAGAAATGGAGGGGTTTCTGTGCAGGCGGACTTTACGGGACCCTTAACTCCGCGGTGGCAGTTGGGGCTGGTGCTATTTACGGGGCTGCAGGTCATGATTGGGCGGACGCGGTAACAGTGCCGGTATGGTTTTACCGGCGGCGTTAACTCCGGACTGATGTACTTGTAATGAGGCCTGATGTGTTGATAACAGGAAAGGGATACTATCTGATGCAGCTATTACCCTTAGGAGGGAGACATGTAGTTTTCATTTGCCCTCGATAGATTATTTTGGGCGTAAGCTGCGTGACCTTGGAGTAGAGCCCAAAGAGAAATTGGTTTCAGTTTCTGTGACAATAAGGGTATTATAACTGCTGCAAGTGATTAGGTTCTGGGGGCTGTTCTGATGCAAAACCAGAATGGGGTTGAATGAGTTATAGAATTTCAAGTATTAAGAGGGGCTGAGCTCAAGTATTCAGTCATTGAGAAGGAGGTGCTTAGTGTGGCGTGGGAGGTAAGGAGATGTAAGTATTTCATGTGGGGTAGGGTATTTACAATCTACTCTGATCACAAGCCGCTAGTGGGAGTGTATGCAAACAATGGTCTTCATGCATTTTCATTATGAATAATGAGTTGAGTCACTTTGATTCAAGGCCTGAATTTGTGGTGAGGCATGTGCCTGGGAAAGAGAATATTATCATGAATTACCTATCGAGTGGGAGCTTTGGTGTTTCAGAGGAACAGGTTGTGGACAACAGTGAAATTGTTGCTGACCAGGTATTTCTGGTATGTGAAGGGACCATCATGGAAAGTGAGTGGGCAATGGCTGTGGAGTAGGATGTGGATAATCAGCGTTTCATGATTTTTGTTGGAACATGTTGGAGGAATTGGTCACCAAATGATGGGCTTGCGTGCTATCACAATGTCAATGATGAGTTGAGTGTGAGAGGGAGAATATTTGAGTAAAACTGGGCACTTAGTACCACCATTAGAAATGAGGTGGAGGATTTTGGAGGTGGCTCTAAGGGGCATTTGAGGGTGACCAAAACAGAAGGTATATTGAGGGGGGGTGGGGTTACTGGTGGCCCGGAATGGATGCCAAGGTTGAGGGCCTGGTAAATGGATGTGTAGTATGTCGGGATGCCGATAAAATGCTGATGAATTTTGTCCAATCTTTGAGTCCCTTTTAATTACCTTACCTTTTTAATTACTTTGGTATTTTTCAGCTTTGTGTATTTTTGCACCAGTATAGGGACAAGAGGGGTAAGGAAGTATGTCACTGTATTGGTTGATTTATTTTCCAAGTGGATTGAGGAGACAATTCAGGCTTCAAATAAAAGAAAGGAAGCAATACCTTTCGATTCTCTGCAACCTTACAAACATCCTTATAATGCTAAGGAGCCAAAAGGGGGACAACATGGGAGTGAAGGGGTGTAGTTTGGACAACGTGGACAGAGTTTGTTGAAGTGATGGAATCTGGTGAAGGTGCAGAGTCTGACAGAGGTGGAGTAAAGTTGCGGTGGAGCATGCACTTATTTTGGTCTAGGACAGCAGAAAGCATATATTTACCACTGCCCATGATCCTTGAAATCAACTGTACACCATTGTCTGCCTAAGGTTTCCTGGGAAACCCCTCCCTTTGAAACATATTATCCAAGTCACAGCTATGGAGTCCACCTTGCCAGGTACACTGACAACCCTCCGCCTGACCCTGTCAATTATATACAGCATTGGGTTGACCTAGCAGGAGATGTGGGTTGTTACCCCTCAGGCCAAGCCACTTCCATCACTGCCACCCACCTTCTCAGTCATCCGACCCATGGAGCGCCTGTCAGCTGAGGCTTTCGATGCCACATTCTCGCCCCCCCTCCTCCTTTAGCTGACCCTCATGCTGACACAGCCCTCTCCACACTCCACTCTGCTATATCTGATACTCTTGATATTCTTGCCCTTGTCATGAGAATCCGGCTGAAGCCGAAAGCCAAGTGCAACTTCTGGTACAACTCAGACCTCGTCTCCTTAGTGTAGGGTGGCCAAGGGGAAATGGCGTGCTTCATGTACATCCTCTGACAAACTGGCCTGCCACCTGCTGCAAAGGCAATACCGGCTCTCTGTCCTAACCAAAAAGAGTGCACATATCCAAGCCCGCGCCTGCGCATTTAACAACTTGCCAGAACTCTTTAAAATCTGCAAGGAACTGGCCAATCCTGCCACAGTCTCTACCTCTCATGTCCCCTCCCAGGCCCTCTGTACGGCACTGGCGTCTCACTTCATCTCTAAAACTCAGGACAACCTGTCCTCTCTCTCCTCCTATCCTCTCCCTCCCCCCACTCCCTGCTCTTCCTCTGGCCATACTGCAGCCACCTCTCCTCCCTCCGTCTCTGCCTTTCCCCTGTTCTCAGCAGATGAGGTTTCTAGATCTATGAAAGTCTCGTTAAAACAGGTTCACCCCTGTTCCTCCAAAAATATCAAGGACCACATTGACTCCCTGGCTCTTGCCCTGGCTGATTTCTGCAATCACTCCTTCGCCACTGGAGTTTTCCCATCTGCCCTGAAGCACTCCCTTGTGCACCCTCTTCTTAAGAAACCCACTGCCGACCCCTCCTGCCCAGCCAACTACTGCCCAAACTCCATCACTCCCTTCCTGGGCAAGCTCCTGGAGAAACTTGCCATCTCCCAGCTTAATCTCTACACTGAATCTGTTGGTTGTCTCCATGACCATCAGTCTGGCTTCGGAGCTGCCAGAAGCACGGAAACTGCTCTCCTGAACATCTGTGAAGACCTGCTCTCCAACCTTGACTCTAACACCTCTTGTGTACTCCTCCTGATTGATCTCTCTTCTGCCTTTGACACTGTCAACCATGCCATCCTGCTCAACCGTCTCTGTGATAACCTGGGTATAACCGGTCAGGCTCTGGCGTGGCTGACTTCTTTCCTCTGCGATCGACCCTATCATGTCCAACTAGGGTCCTTCCTCTCTGCTATCTTTTTCTCTACCTGTGGTGTCCACCAGGGGTCTAACCTCTCTCCCTGGCTGTTCAACCAATACCTGGCACTCCTCACTGCATCGCCGCTCTCTTCGCCAACTTTCAGTGTTATGCGCATGACACCCAGCTCATCTTCAGGCTACCCTCGGTCTCCTCCTCTACTTCCCTCATCTCTGACTGTCTGTCTACTATCCAGGAGTGGTGTGCCACCAATGCCCTCTGCCTTAATGCCAGCAAGACTGAGATTCTCCTCATTGGCACACCCGCTCCCTCCTTTCCTGTAGCTCTCTGGCTGGACTCTCTTGGCCCTCTTCCTGCTCCCACCTGTGAGGCTAAAAACCTCAGGGTCATCTTCGACTCTACACTCTCATTCTCTCCTCACATCTCTGATGTCTCTAAGAAGTCACACTTCCAACTGCACCCTCTCAGAGGTATTCTTCCTTTCCTCTCCTTCCCCCAGAAGCTCACTGTCTCCAGAGCTCTGGTTCTCTCTAGGCTGGACTATTGCAACAGCCTCTTTCTAAATCTGTCTGCTTCTACTCTCCGCCCTCTGCAACTTATCCAGAACATGACTTCGAGGCTTGTCCTTGGCCTCAAGCCCAGGGATTGTTTCTCTCCAGGACTGAAATCGCTGCACTGGCTCCCAGTGACTGCGAGGATTATGTTCAAAACCCTCTGCAACGTCCACAAGGCCTTCCATTGCCTGGGGCCTAAATACCTTCAACTCACTCTTCCTAAATACTGTTCTTCTTGAGCTCTTCAATCATCTGCCTCAACCTCTACCAGGGTCAGTCGCTTCTCCAAGCAAGAGTTGGTGGTAGATCTCTTTCTAAGGCTGGGGCCTCCCTCTGCAACAGCCTCCCTGCCTCCCTGAAACTTGAGGAAAATCATCTGCGGTTCCGGAAGCACCTCAAAACCTTTCTCTTTGCTTCTGCTTTTTCTCCTCCTCTCCCTTGCTGACATCCGGGCTGACTCTGATATTGCACTGGTTGCTGGGCCACCCTCTGATCTCGGGCCTAGGTTCCCCGCCCCCGCCAGTCGCACTCCTGCACTACCCTCACGGCAACCCCCCCACTTGGGGACTGTTTTTCTGTATCCCTGCAGTCTCACTATCAGCACTTGACACCTGGTGTCTGCACTTATCCCTGCACTTGCCACCTGCTGGCCGTACTTTACTTATTGTTTATTTATTTTCTTATCCCATGTACTGCACTGTCCTCTTCCCTTTCCCCCCGCACTTCTCCTCCCTCCCCTTCCCATGCACTTCCACAATCTGAATGACACCTGGCCTAGTATGATCATTGTCTGTCTTCCCTCTGTACCCCTCCCTTGCCTCGTCACGCCTTGAAACACCTGGTATAGGCGTGTTATAAAAGCCATATCTTATCATATCATATTTTATGATGTACACTCTGGAAGAATATGCCTGGGGGTGAGGGGGTTATGCAATGTGCTGTAGGGCATGTGCACCCAAAGGTAATGAATGTACAAGAAGGGAAACAACTGGGTTAGTTAATGGAGTATTAACTAAAGGGGGGAATGTTTGGATGCACGTACAGTGTCCCAGCCCAGTAAAAATGTGCAGGCTGAGGAAAACCTATTAGTAAGTGCCACAGTGGGAGCAGTTTGAGTTTTGCGCAGCAGAAGGAGCATGTGCCACTTGTAGTTAGTTTTGACACATAATAGATACATAATACAGCAGCACAGAATTAGCAACAAACATATTATAGTTGTGTTTGCAGAGTATAGATAGGGCAGTGTGTTATACGCCCTGTATTTAGAAATAGTACACAAAATTATGTTTCGAGTGAGGTGCAAGTAGGTTGAAGATGGAGTCAGAAAGGTATTGTGGTAGAATTGAGGTTGGTCTACATGGCATGAGAGCCTCATATTGGACATTAAGGCCTAATACACAATGTGCAGAGTGAGGACCATGATGTGGAGCTGTGGGTCTGATTAGCTCAGTCCCAAGACAAATCCTGTTTCCATCCACGAAGAGAGAAGGCAAGGTCAGAGGATCCTGCGCTGCACAGACAAATGCTAATTGTATCCAGCTGCAGAGCTTTCAGATGGTGGGAAGGGAATGTTAGATGCTGGAGAGTATGTAGAGATGCACCATTTGAAGGACCTATTCATGAGAACAGGACACAAGGGTTTGTGATGCCAAAAGGCAAGGCAAAGATTTAGAGCACTACTGCCCTCACCCAAAGAGCGGTCAGCCCATGTGAACTACAAGTAGATGCATAACCAAAGCAAATAAATCCCTGAATTTATAACCCAAGAGCGGTTCCCTGATCATGTCATTACTGGGCACCTGAGGCCTGAAGGAGATAAGGGGTGAGCCGTGTCTGCGACGGACCATGAGTTGGAATAGGAGGAGCAGAGGTGATGCCAGTAAATATAGTCAAAGGTCAGAGGCGCTGCTTGTGTGCGTCATGGCAGCTGGCATAATGAAAAGGCCCATTGTTTTATCAAAGGAGAATTGGCCTCGCCAGTCTTACTGTGAATGTGCCTGGGTCAGAGGGATGCACAAAATGTGACGGTTGAGATTTATTAGTGCATTAATATACCTGTTAGCCAATCATGTCCTAGGATTCAATATTGATGATGTAGTGGGCCATGTGCTAAGGGGAAGGGGCTTAGATAAGGTGTGGCCAACATTATCATGACCACACACAGCACACACCCACAACCCCATTGCATTCCCATTACAAACATGCACTAAAGCAAGGAAATGCATAATTCAAGCAACAATATGCAGCCAAAATTATCATGAGCACCCACAACACACAGACTCACTCCTACTGCGCACACATTACAGACATATATTCAAGAAAATACATGAATGAAGCAACAATATGCAGCAAATATTAATATGACCAGACATAACATACCCAGTTAGTCCCACTGCATACGCATTACAACATACACTAAAGCAAGGAAATGCATAACAATTTATTAACAAAAAACTATGGGCCTCTTGAGTTTGGTGGTATCCGGGTTGTAAATCTGCCCAGATGTCACCAGGCTGTATTACTGTTACCGCCTCTTGGTCCGGCAGTATTACCGTTCGTTTACAAGTGGTGGTGTAAATCGTCATTTATTTTGTCCATAGGACTCAATGGGGCTTTTTTGCTTGATGTTGGTGGAAAGCTGTACCTCTAGCTCATAGTTAAAGTTAAATCCTCCATCGTTCCACCAAAATCATACTTGGGAGTGCAGTAATGCAGCAGTATGTAGTAATACTGCCACGTTTTACCCACGCCACCCAACATTTAATGATCCCCAATGTGATGTGCCCAACAACAAAAGTAAAGCAGCCCATTACTGAAAACCATATTGTAGGCCTTCATTGATATTGGCTAAACAAAAACTGTTCCCCACATTACTCAAATGTACTTAATCCACTCTAAAAATACTGCAAATGTGGTGACTTTCAATGTTCTGGTGAAATGTAAAATGTAGGCCATGTTGAACTGAAAATGTACATACACATCTATTTAGATTTGCGCATGCACAATTAGTTTTATGATGATTTGCGGTGCCCCCCATCCATATTGTTTGTGCTACCAAATTTGAAAATATCATTTTTGTTTGTGGAAATAATCCTACTAAGCATACCAAGTCAGTCTGAATGTGAAAACACATTTCAGTTCCTTTTCGGTAGCCCAAATAATTCACAGCAGCTTGGATTAAAACAAAATCCTTTTTTTTTTACCACTCCTAAAATAGACAAGTTTTCAATTATTTCTTAAAATTTGCCACTGCAATAGCCATGCCATTCCATGTTCATGTTACCAAATGGTGAAACAGTTAGCACTCGCCTTACGTAATGTTCCAGCCAATAACGCAGGAATCTCCAATAATTAGCACAGTTTTCCATACATTCAAAGAAAAAAGAAAGTGCTTTCAATCACTATACACACGTGAAAAAAAATCTTATACAAGCGCATTCGTAATTAAAGCTACATGAAATATGCGAAATGTAAACTACAATAAAAAATACCTATACAAGCGGATATGTAATTCAAGATACGTGCATAAAAATATACATACGATAAACGTGAACTACAATAATTTGCATGAAGCACAAAACACCATGGGGGTCATTACGACCTGGGCGCAAAGGGATACCGGGCACCGGTAATGACACCGGTGCCGGTAATCCCTTTGCGCCCTATTCCGAGGTCCCTTTGCGGGTCCCTCCCCTAACACCTGGTTTTACCAAGCGTTATGGACGGGACCCGCAAAGGTATACTGGGGTCAATAACGGTACCGCAATTTGCGGTACCGTTATTGACGCCTTCCCATTGAGCCCTATTGGGGCTCAAATGGGAATGGGGAATGGCTTTTCAAATGGGGACTTACCGGTCCCGCAATGGTCGGAATAGACCGGTAAGTCCCCATACCACCAAGTCAGTGGCAGTACCGGTATTGGTGCTAGTCATGGCGCTAATAGTGCCATGACTAGCACCAACCTCGGAATGGGGGCCCATATGTGCATGCATGCCTAACGTATAATATGTATAATTTGGATATACAAACACTGTGTGCATGTATACTGTAATAACGCTGCACCAATAGTTATACTCACATGACAGGAATTATGCTGCAACACTTCAAATAAGCATGCATGCATAATGCTAAACAGAATTACATTGCAGATGTGTAGTAGTAGTAGTAGTTGTCATTTATACAGCACATTTTCTCATTGCTATTGTCTCAAGGTGCTTGTGGTGGGAACGTCCTTGCAGACCGAAGCCCAGGTATGGGAACATTCTCAAAAGACTTAGAATGCGTGTGTGCATTTGGCCAAGATTAGGGATTAGATGGGCTGGCTAGGCTCCAGTATGCAACCCAAGAGCTGTGCCTGTAGCAGATGTCCACTGAAGTGATGCGTTTATAGGGACCTAGAGCTCAGATGGTGTTTTATCTTTGATGTTGCTGTGTTATCAGATCATCTGTGGGAAAAAACAGCTACCTTCGTAGACTCTTCTAGGAACTTTGGACAGGCTACCCTCAAGTCTACTCAGCGCAATAGACTTTTAGGCATGACAGGTAGGCTACCATAGGAACTATGAGAATAGGATTTTCTAAATGCAAGAGACAGGTCAGCTTTATAGACTTACTAAGTATCTTTCCTACACCCAAAATACAACTGGGTCACACATTTCCTACCGCCAGCAATCCATCAAAATTCAGTACCTTCCTACCCCCAACGCAAACCTATGATCGCACATTTCATATCTTCACCAATCCATCTAAGTGCAATACATTTCCTACCAACATGCCACAGCTAGGGTCAGACATTTCATACCATCAACAATCCGACTAAGTGCGATACATTTTCCACACCCAAAATACAGCTAAGTGCAACACACAGATAACACCAAATACATCTGTCGGTCAATCTAGGAGGTGAAGCAGGTAATCTACACAGTGTTATAGTATGTTGACGTTAATGTAGAAGTGGCAGGGTTTGAATTGAGCAATGTAATCACTGTGTTCACCACCCATGTCACCTTACCATAGTTGTAGCTGTACGGTGCTTTGTCAGTCTTCCATGGGCGAACAGGGGCCAACAGGGAGGGAGCTGTCCAGAAGGGAGCATCCCTTTGCCACTCGCCTTTAGCCAGCTGCCTGGGCATAACTACCCAGGGCAGATCCATGAAGCGGGTACAGGTTATCTTAAAAGCCAAGGATCACGTAACAAAGAGTGTCGAAAAGAGAGTGAGCATAGGCCTGGAAAGTAGATAGGTGGGCTGGCACATCTCCAATAAGCCCCTAGTGGAACAACATGTCAGGGAGGGTGTTAAGGTGACCGGGAATTAGTGTGCAGTGGCAGGAGGTTCATTGATACATCTGTTTACTTGTGGGCATATCAGTAGCGGGTGTGCATTGGGTATTCAGAGGGTTGGGAGTGCCTCTAGACATGGCCTCCTTGATAACGGCTGACGTCTGCCTCTGAGGGCGGTCTGTGTCGCTTGTCACAGTGCAAGGGTGGGCCACCATGATAGAAACAGCCATCTCTGCCTGGTGGTGTCTGATCAAGTGCCAGGTAGATTGGGAACTGGGTTGAAGGCTGGAGGGGATGGCCAAATTGTTCTCTGTGACTGTTTTCAAGTTGACAAAGTAAATAACCATGTTTTGAGTTTTTTTCCTGCAGCGGATGTGAAGAGGAAGGGTGTTCCAAAGAAAGGGTGCTTTGAGGGTCCTTTGATAGAGGCCAATCCTTCGATTATGGTGGAGTTGTGAGGGGGACTTGTGAGAAGGAGTGCTGAGCTGGATCAGAGGTTTCTGGTGAGTTGACAGTGGGTGATCTTTTCTTGGGGGAACTCAGGTCCAAGGGTTGGGGAGATGTGTTCACTGGTAGAGAGGGCAATGTGGAGTCTTTGGATTTGTTGGAGTTTCTTGAGCTGATGTGCTGGTGTGCCCAGATAGAGGGAATTGGCATACTCTAGAATGTGCTGATGGCAAGAATGGCAGAAACTCTTTGTGGGTAGGACAGATAGGGAAAGATTTGTCTTAGGATGAGTACGTGGAAGTGGCAGGTTCTGGACACAGAGTTGATGAGCTGGAAGAGTGAGAGGTCTGAGTCCAGTGTGCATCCAAGATTCTGTACTGATGCAGAAGCTGCCGTAAGGGGTCCTAGGGAGTGTGGCCAGGGTATCGGTTGGGAAAATAGAGTGGTTTTGCTGCATATAAGGATTTCTGTATTGCTGTGGTTGAGGTGAAGGTGGTTGGCTGTCCTCCATAGGTCAAGATCAGAGAGGACAGATTGGTTGGGTGGTGGTTGGTATTTGGAGTGTTTTTAATATAATCTTGGTGTCATCTGCATAGTTATAGCAGATAAAATTGTGAGAGTAGATGAGTTCCGGCAGAGTGCTAAGGTAGAGGTTGAAGAGGAGGGGACCCCTTTTGGAACAGGGCAAGGGGTGGAGAAGAAATGTCGAAGCAGCATGTGTTGCGGTTGATTAAAAAGCAATGAAGAGATCCATTTTAGGGCAGATTCTCTGATGCCTCCAGTGAAAAGTCTGTCTATGAGTATTGAGTGGTCAACGGTGTCCAAAGTAGCGGATAGACACAAAGGAGGATTCACTTCATTGAAGGGGTCTCAACCCAGATTGGGCTGGCTCAAACAGCCTGTTGGCTTCTGAAAAAAGGCACAGTTGCTTGTAGGCAGTGCGGCCTAGGAGTTTGGCAATGAAGCGGGTGTTAGAGATAGAGTTGTAGTTTGAGGGAGAGAAGGGGTCATGTGAGGATTTTTTGAGAAGTGGTTTGACATATGAGGTTTTGACGGCCTCATATGTCTGTTAATGATGGACCGTGCAATGCTGCCTGCACAGCTAATAGTATGGAGTAGGACAGGGATCTGCTGGGGAGACCAAGTAGTTTGATGAATTTGGAGTGGGAAATAGGGCTGAACGAGGAGAGCAGCAGGCGAGTAGGCTAGGGAGGAATTGGTCTCAAAGAGCAGGAGGAGGAGGGGGGACTACAGCTAGTTTGTAGATGATGAAGCAGTGTCTCTCAAGAGCAATATTGTGAAAGTGGTCAGATTGTTGCAAAAGGATTGTGAGTGGGGGTAGAGGGGAGTTAGACAGACAGGAGACTTGAATTCTGCAAAGATTTTGTGGGGTTCTCTACTTGGGTTATTGGAGTTAGAGATTCAGTTTCCATAGACGTTTTTTTGACTTTCCTTATTTCGGTATGAATAGTAGGAGGAATCTGTGCGTAAAAGAGGGGTGGAGGCAGATCTTTATAAATAGTGATTTTCATATGATGTTACATGTTGAATTCTCAGTGGATATGACTAAGAGGTGTTGTTTGTGGAGGATAGCTATTCCTCTAGCCTTACTTGCTCTGTTTTGGACAATCAGGAAGTAGATGGCCGGGAAGGCCTCAGGCGCGATGGGATTGAAGTCATTGTGCAACAAGGTTTCAGTGATTAACACGTTGTTGGGGTTTTCATGGGTTATAAGATCGAACATGTTGAACTTATTTTTGGAGACAGATCTGGCATTAATGAGTATGCATGAGTGCTGGAGAGGATTAGGTTGTAGAGAAGGAATGGGGTCGGTCGGACAGTTGGCGAGGTAGCTGTTGGCAAAAGGAGGTGGGCAGGGGCAGGGAAGGTGATGGGGAGCTGTGGGTGTTATGGATGAGTATTCTGGAGTGGATGGTAAGAGTAAGGCTGGTGTGGGATAGGAGTTTAGAAAGGGAGCGTAAGAGGGCCATGAAAGGTTTGGGAAAGGGAGGAGAGTACTGAGAGGATTACGGTGGGATGCAGTGTGAGATTCTGAGTACAGTAGGGGAGAAGAATAAGGTTGTGAGGTTCTATGATGTGCAACCCCCGTGCATTTGATGGGGTGTATACATTTGTACACATTTGAACTTAAGAAACTTTCAAAACATATGCACATAATACACAAGCACCACATGTGCTTATGCACTTACTTGATGTTCCATTTTCAAAAAAGTGCAATCTCAACTTCTTTTCCAGAAAAAAACACTTTTTTTATTCACAAATGCACATTCAAATAATTATGAACTGTGCATGCATAATGCACACTAATCAATCACCATAAAGAAACACTCAGCCAATCATATTTTGCAATAAATGTGCATTTTGTGGTTTACAACCTAGCCAAAAGTAGAACCTTTCCAACCACGCCTATTAACAATAATAAAAACATTTTAATTGTTGACAGTCACCAGTGCGGAGGAAAAGTAAGTACCTTTTACAAACTTAATATACATCTTTGTAATTTCATACTTTATAATAAATCATGTATGCCAATGTTATTGCTTCACAAATTTTAAAAATGTCAGCCACAACCATTCCTTTATATGCTTTGACGGAGTCAGGTTAGTAAAATAATTATGATAAAATTGGCATTTAGCAGTGAATGCAACAATTATTTATCCGTGAATATTGTTAAAAAATAACGCCTACCCTTTTAGTTATTTATTTAATAATTCAATATCACAATAGATATGAACTACAAATACAACGTTAGACAGTAGCATACTTTTCAGTTGCTGAACAAGTTCATACACTAAAGACTGTATAGCTTCAACAAGTGTGTATGAAAATGTCTCTTACTTTTGTTATACTATAAAGCACAATATAATGCTAATACAAATGGATGCAGCAGCAGACTATTCATAGCACTATATATAAAATGCTATGACAAATGTGTTCAGTACCCTGCTAGTCATCTTACACCCTTCATACACTTAATTACTTCGCCAGTGTGTATTCTAAAGAGTTATCATTAGGCTTTACAATTCTAACATACAGGTGTGCACGCTAAACAGTATGACCAATAATAATAAGGGTCCTTACAATTACAACATGCAATAGTTATGTTAAACGGTATGAATAGCATAATCAATGTGAAATAAATTATACATTAAACCAAATATACATAATCTAACGCTTAAAAACTACACGCATCACATCATAAGCGCATTCATGTATAGTTAATGTTATTTCAAAATACATCCTTATTTGGGCCCTTAAGATTTCCAAAGCATGTCCCATTTTCTTAATAATATACCTTTTATAATAAGTCAGGTATGCTTGTTGTAATGTATGTACATATGATACATTTTACAGCTTTAACAGGTGTATACACCAAATAGTATGTATAACATCAAGAACATACAGAAACAATGTTACATTTGTATCATGTCTATTTCCTTTCACTCTTCTTAAACTTGTACAATTTCTAGCAACAGCTTTAACATGTGTGTATGTTAAACAGTACACATAACATCATCAGCGTACAAATAACAAAAAGTAACTACAATAAACATAACAATAAATATAATGTACATCTTGTAATACTGTAAACTCACACTAATAAGCATAAGCGTATTCATGTACGGATTATTTTACTTTAAACTGCATGCTTATTAGACACTTACAGGGTAATTCATGGAATAATTGTATGCCGAAATTTGTGGCGCAAGCTGGCGCAAGCGTGAAAAAGCTAGCGCACGCGTGCGATTCATGTAAGGCCCTGCGTGTGTTTTTCCCAGGATGTGCGCCAAATCCACGCTTACCTTACACGTCACTGTGACTTTCCAAACGTGTGCGCGACAGGAACGGGGAAAGCGCGCAACTTCTCACACACACACCTAAAAAGGGGGCGAAACATGGGGAATGGGGAACAATGCGTGAAAATGTAGGCGTAACGTGGGAAGTACCGCTGGAAAACACACGTAACGCCCACACGCTAGTGAACAACACGTATTCATGGAATCGAATAGGGAAAACCTGCGCACGTCAAAACACACGCATATGCACAAATACGTCCACCACACGAAAGCAGGCGGAAGCGCCCCCGCTCAGCATAAAAGTGCACGCAAACAACAAACAAGCCTATACAGCTACAATGAATGTCCCATTCCTCGCAGAAGTGATCGTGGGACACCGCAGGAGGAGGAGAATAGCCAGGCCCCACATTTTTTTGCCCAGGCCATTTTGGGATGCCTGATGACCAGGTCTATGGCAGGTATAGGTTTCCACCTCATATCATCCTGGAGCTGATCACTGAGTGGGAGAATGAACTCACATCACCCACCCTGTGCTCCCAAGCATTCAGTCCCTTGGAGAAGGTGCTCAATGAACTGCATTTTTTGGCCACAGGGTCATTTCAGCGGACAACTGCCATAGTGGGGGGCATCTCACAGCCCATGCAGTCATGTTGCCTACACCAGGTGTTGGCAATCATCACTGAGCACCCCTCAGTCCAGAGGCACATATACATGCCCAGAACACCCGCAGAAAAGCAGGCCGTGGTCCTGGACTTCTACAGGGTGGCACAATTCCCCAAAGTGCTTGGTGCCATAGATTGCACCCATGTGGCCCGACGTCTACCTAGGGCCACTGAAAACATCTACCACAACCGCAAGCACTGGCATTCCATCAACATGCAGGTCATATGCGATGCCAAGGGAATCATCACCTCTGTCTATG
Source organism: Ambystoma mexicanum (assembly GCF_040938575.1). NCBI lineage: Eukaryota > Metazoa > Chordata > Amphibia > Caudata > Ambystomatidae > Ambystoma > Ambystoma mexicanum. Next base: position 1,049,601,988 of record NC_090924.1, read on the forward strand.
CAAACTATCCAGGGTCCACCCATTACAGTTTCATATACAGAATATCCACCCTGAGCCGGGCCCTGGAAGCTGGGAAGCATGGCAACACATGGCTCATAGGTGAGTACAAATGCCTGTGCACATGCATGCATGTCACACACAGACAAATACACAAGCCCAACTAATGACAACCATTATCACCTTACCAGGGGACAGTGCCTACCCTCTGAGCACCTACATGATGACGCCAATACGGAACCCCACCACACCACCCCAGGTAAGATACAACGCAACCCATATTGCAACCAGGGTCATAGTGGAACGCACATTCTGAGTGCTGACGTCACGCTTCCGCTCCCTTGACCGCTCTGGCGGACAGCTACTATATGCACCCCCAGTAGTGTGCAGGATCATTGTGGCAGCATGTGTCCTGCACAAAATTGCAACACGGCGGGGCGTACCAGTGGACATGGTGGTGCCCCCACATCCCCAACCACACGCACGGCCCCTGCTCATGGGAGGGGAAAGGGCATGTGGCGAGGCATCCCGTACCCAGCTTGTGGCCACATTTATCACCTAAACTTCAACCCCTGCAGAGTGCACACAGGCCTGGCACATACCAGGTGACAATCGATGACGAGAAAGGGACAGTTAACTGTCACAATCTTACCACCCTGAGAATGTGTCCACGGAAGTGCCACATTGTGTGCATCCCTAGCTACTTAAACACAACCAATCTCATGTGACCAAATGGAACACATGCAAGGTGCATATCCCACCCCCCTGCAAAACAGTGCATGAAAGTACTGGTATGCCACTCAAACCCTCCCAACCCCCATGACCCCTGTCTGCCAAACCATACTATGGTATTCAATGGCAAAACATCAAACCATATGCACAATAGTCATGAAGTGCCATGTGAGAAATATAAATAGGCACCAGACAATTACACCTGTCATGGAATCTGAAGAAATGACTGACCAAAACCTCACACCCTGAAAACTGTGGCACAAATGCATGCTACCAGTGGTGCAAGCAACACAAGTCAGAATACCTGTTGCCATGCAAATTGGACAATAGCAAATTGGCATTACAAATACTGTGTTCTGCGTGTGTGTCCCCTGCAACACACTGCTCACCGGACTGCACTGTGAGTGTGCATTACATTGGGGAAACCCCTTGAGCATCACGAAAAATAAGTACAATCAACAAAATAGTAACCTGTGATGCATGTACACGATCAATGAATCAGAAGTGAACATGGATTGTAGGGACACAGCATGCTTCAGAACGCAATCTGGGTGCACGTGTGTGCATGGTGATGCCGTAGTTGGTGTGGGGGGGCGTTGCCTAAGTGTTTGGGTCAGTAGGGACATGCATCGAATACATGCATGTGAAATGAAGTGAGCCTCAGTGTCCTGTACACAGCACATGTGAAAATTGCACTCATGGACACCCCTGTGTGTTAAACCACACCAATCCCCTGACACCTCAAACTCAAACCCAACATAGGATCAGCCATTGACCAGTAGAACATATCATGTAGATAGTACCCCACATCGACAATGGCAGACAGTGAGCAAGCACTGATTCATTGAACATGTTATGTTATGTTATGTTATTTTGCATTTATATAGCGCCTTATATACCATTGGTATGGTCTGAAGGCGCTGGTAGGTTGAACGCCCTTGGGAACCGAAGTTCAGGTCAGTAGAGAGAGTAGAGAGAGTACAAAAAGTGCATGTGCGCACCAGGTATGTGTGCAGCTGGTGCGGAATTCAAGTGGTAGCTGCTTCTTAGCGGTAGGTGTGGTGGTTGGGAGATCAGGTGTATGTGTTCGCTCTGGCCGGCTTTATCCAGGACGAGTGTGGCTGCGTTAGGCCTGAGGAGAACGCCTGGCTGGGGGGTGTGAAACCAGCAATGTTTACTTAAAGTGATGGGGAGTGAGCGGTAGATGTTGATATGAGAACAGTTATACCGAATGGTGTCATAGTATCTCTGTGTTCTAGTTGAGTAGTGGTGTAAAGGGGAGAGTAAGCGTGGGGTGTGGTATGATGTATGTTGCTTCAGGTGTTCCCTGTATTCCAAAGCCTGTTATGGACGTCACACAATCCCTGTGGACAAGTCCGTTCTATGCATATTTGTTTGTTTCAGGCGTTCAAGATTGTCCTACACATTCATGTCTGCTCGACATATTCACATACTCTGGTTCACTTTGCGTGCTCAAGCCTATCCTTTATTCTCCAGTGTGCTTCACGTATGCTCTCATGTGTTCCATATGCTCCGTTCGGCATACTCATCCGCTCTACAAATCAATCCGCCCCATGCGTTCATCCGCTCCATACACTCATTTGCTTCGTACATTTATCCGCTCCACAGACTCATCGGCAGCACATATATTCATCCACTCCATATACACTCAGTTATTCCATACATACTCATCCGTTCTACACATTCGTCCGCTCCCCATACACTCGTCCCCTTCACACATTTGTGCGCTTCACGCATTCGTCCGCTCCACACATTCGTCCAGTCTGCACATTCGTCGAGTCCACACACTCGTCCAGTCTACACACTCGTCCAGTCTACACCCTCGTCCAGTCTACACCCTCGTCCAGTCTACGCGCTCGTCCAGTCTACGTGCTCATCCAGTCTACACACTCGTCCGGTCTACGCACTCGACTAGTCTACACACTGGTCCAGTCTACAAACTCGTCCAGTCCGCAACACTCATCGGCACAGCCTACTACTCGTCCGCTTGACAATACTATTCGTCTGCTCTGCGTGTTCATCCGTCCCTCACACTCATCCGCTCTATGTATTTGTCCCCTCCACACATTCCTCTGTTCCACACACTCATCCGTACCACATATTCATCCGCTTCATACGCTCGTACGCTCCACATATTCATCCGCATCAGACATTAATCTGCTCCATACACACATCCGCATCACAGACTCACCTTTTCTGCCCAATCATCCGCTCCATCAACTCATCCGCTCCACGTACTCATCCGCTCCACGTACTCATCCGCTCCATGTACTCATCCGCTTCACGTACTCATCCGCTCTCCACACTCATCCGCTCTCCACACTGATCCGCTCTCCAACACTCATCCGCTCTCCGACACTCATCCGCTCTCCAGCACTCATCTGCTCTCCAACACTCATCTGCTCTCTAACACTCATCCGCTCTCTAACACTCATCCGCTCTCCACACTCATCCGCTCTCCATACTCATCCGCTCTCCACACTCAACTGCTCCCTACGCTTCTGCGATCTCCATACTCAGCTGCTCTCCACACTTGCTTCTGGGTACACTTGCTTCTGCGCTTTCCACATTCAGTCGCTCTCCGCGCTCAACTGCTCTCCACGCTCCTCCGCTCTCCACGCTCCACTAATCTCGACGCTCCTCCGCTCTCTATGCTCCTGTGCTCTCCATGCTCCTCCGCTCACCACACTCATCCGCCCTCACGCTTATCCGGTCTCCACGCTCATCCGCCCTGGACGTTCATCCGCTCTTCCACACTCATCCGCTTTTCCACACTCATCCGCTCTTATCTTTATAGGGCCTACACACAAAGTGCATCAAAGCGCCTCAAGGAGGGAGTGAACAAGGGAGAATAACATTACCTTCATAAAAGTGCTTCAAGCAGTCCAGAATGTGAAAATGAACAATCAAATCAAAGTAAATAGTACACGTGCTTGTAACAATAAGGGAGAGTCTAGGGCGGGAATGTGGGAAAACAAAACTAGCATCAACATTGCTATGCCTGACGGCAATAGTTGAAGTGCAGGAGTCACATAAGGAGGGGGTGAGGGAAGAGGAGGGAAGAAGTGAGGAGAGTAACAAAACAAGTGACAAACTATAGAAGGTCGATGAATAATCAAAATAGTGCTGGGGAGGGGGAGAAGAAACACAGAAGGGAAAGGGGGAACAGATGACCTGTAATCAGTGGTGGATGGACTGATGATAAAAGTAAGTGCCAAAATAAAACTCAAAAAGGTGAAGGTGGGGGGTGGATGGACGGAGGCAGAAGGGTATGTGTCTGCAAAGCACAAGTGGATACATATCACTGTGTCTGACAGCAATTGGGGTAGTTCCAGAAAAAGACAGACAGAGGACAAGGAGGAGGGGAAAGGGTGGTGGAGAGGGAGGAGAGAAGGAAGGAGGGGGTCAAGGGGTAAAGGAAGGGGGAGAGGGGGAAAGAAAGGCACACAGGGGGCAGAGGGAAAGAAGACAGTGCAGAAGGGGAGGGGGTGTGATGGTGAAGGGGGAAGACAGAGGGAGACTGGCGGGTGTTAGGTGGAGACTGGCGGTGGCAAGGGAGACAGGGGAGACTGGCAGGGGGCAGGTGGAGATAGGCAGGGGGCAGGGGGGACAGGAGGAGACTAGAAGGGGCAGGTGGAGACAGGCAGTGGACAGGGGAGTCAGGGGGAGACTGACAGGGTGCAGGGGAGACACGGGGACAATCAAGGGGCCCAGAAGGGTGGTCGACAGGGGTAGACAGGGCCTCCATTGTGGGTCTTTGATAGTGGTGGCAGGCTGCAGCCTCCTGGTTGGCTGTATTGTCGCAAGGGCCAAGTGCAACCAATGGGAGGGGGGAGCAGGTCCAGGCCACAAATATGACAGTCAAGTCAAAAACAATGCAGCCATATTTCAAATGGCACAACAAAACACCAGGCAGGGCTGCAAGATGGCCAAAGCAGAGGAAGCAAGGAATTGGGGGGTCGATGAAACGTGTGGTGACAAGGATAACTCAGCGTGTAGCGTTCATGTGGCATATCAAAATCACTGTAGGCCAAGTGTCCCAATGCAACATTGTCAGCACACGGACCCCTCCCACCATCGATGTGTGTCACACAGCCAAAGGGTGCATGGTACTGCCTACAGCAGTAAGTGCATGAACATAGACAGTCAATTCATAAAAAAATCATAAGCAACATGATGAAATGCACAGTCAACAGAATACTCACCAAAATCAAGTGCAGACATGCATTGGAGAAGCCATCCGGAATATCCCCTAGCGGTGTACACGCAAGTAGGACTGCAAGCTGGCCACAGATATGACGGAAGCCCGATGCCCCTGTGTGAAATGCTGTCACACCGAGCCATCCTTGCGAGTCCATGGAAAGGGGAAGCAGGAGTAGCATATGTGTCAGGAACCCAAGCAAAACACATACACGAGACAAGCCTGAATGGGCCCTGCTGAAACGCATAGTGGATGCCTTCAAATGCCACAAAGCACCACACTGTCACATGAATGCACAATAGACAAAAAAAATAATAATTGCAGGAAATAAAAAAAAAAATATCAAAAATGGCCACATATGACCGAGGGGGTGGGGGAGGCACCCAGGAGGGGTGAGGTACAGGGTGTACCTCAACACCCACATGTGTAGATGTTGAGATAAAAAAAAAAACTCACTGGGCTCAGCGCCTGCACGGCCCGACCTATGTGGGAGATACATTGTCGTCGTCACCCTCTGGATGGAAATCAGAAGGTGGACGTGGCACAGTTGCCTCACCACGCCTATCCACGCCTTGCCCCTCAGCAGCAGAAAGCATGCAGGTCTGGTAAGCCAGATCTTGCATGGCAATGACACGTAGCTCTTCATGCATTACCTCACATGTAACAAGCGCTTCCTCCTGCAAGGACCCACGTACACGACGGAGTTCTGCCTGCATGGCTTCACATGACATACGGAGTACCTCCCGGCTTGCATGGAGTTCAGCTGAGATGGTTCTTTCAAGCCACTCCATCCTGTATTCTGCCCGCCTACTGTCGTCCATCATGAGAGCACCTAGAGTATATCAGAGGGTTTGGTGTGCGACCCTCAGGGCCTCACGGTGTGCCTCTGCCTGAGCAGAACTTGCTTGCTGCAGAGCCACCATTTCAGCCCGGCACGCACTGTCAGAGGCCACCATGCCTAGCCTGAGTGAGTGGCACATGGACCGCATAGCCTGCTGCTGGAGCTGAACTTGCCTTTGAGGGGGAGGATATAACTGGCCACACTTTCCATACCTTGAGCCATCATCTCAACTGCTCCCCCCTGTTGCTGTGCTATGGCAATAACAGCATGCTCCCACTCTGTTGACCCTGGTAGCGCACGGCTACCACATTGCCGGACACGACACCTGCCAGGCCCAAGGAGCCGTGGTCCTTGCTGGGTTGGTGCTGCCCGGGGCTACAGGACTGCACCCCTCCATCAACCTGTTGCCTCAAGTTTCAACATGGCAGGTAGGCTGTTCCAAAGGAAGGTCCCAGTCGTAGACACAGATCTGTCCCCAGCTTGTTTCTTCAATAAACGACTGGCCCGGAGGGAGTGTGAGGTAGAGGAGCAAAGGACTCGAGAGTGAGGTATTGTCAGAGAGATAGTTGAAGGTATTTTGGACCCTGGCCACATAAATATTTGTTTACAATGCAGAGGGTCTAAAATGTAATCGTTGCATCCACTGATATCCAATGGAGGTATTTCAGAGCTGGAGAGATAGAATCCCAGGGCTTGAGGCCAAGGACAAGTCTCGCAGTCCTGTACTGGATTAGTGGTAGAGGGCGGAGTGTGGAGGCAGGTAGAATTCTTAAAGAGCCTTCACAGTAGTCCAACCTTGAGACAACCAGAGCTTGAGAGACAGTGAGCTTGAAGGTGAATGAGAGGAAAGGCACAGTGCCCCTGAGGAGCTTAAGCAAGAACTTAATATATCTCAAGAGACATGAGAAATGTGTGCAGAGAAGGTCTGTGTGGAGTCAAAGGTGACCCATAGGTTGTTGGCCTTGCAGGTGGGGGTAGGAGGAGGTCGAAGGGAGGCCAGCCAGAGAGTGAGGGGAAAGGATGTTGAAGGTGTACCAATGAGGAGGATGCCAGTCTTGCTGGCATTTAGACAGAGATCGTTGGCAGTACACCAATTTCAAATGGCAATGAGGCTATTAGAAATGAGGGAAGGAGTAGAGGTGGCCGACAGCAGCCTGAAAATGAGTTGAGTGTCACCAGCATAGACCAGGAGGTTGTAGCAGAAAATGAAAATGCAGTAGACGAGAGCTACCAGGTGCTGTTTGGAAAGCCAGGCCAAGAGGTAAGACCACTGGCGAACACCACAGGTAGAAAGGGACATTCATGAAAGGAAGGACCCAAGTAGTAGATGTGAGGGTCACACATGCCAAACACTGATGTCATTGAGTAGCACGCATCAATACTCACGGGCCGATACATCATAAGCTACACTGGACACATGTGTCATGCACCTCCTGACAAGATGGAAATCATCCTGGGTGTCCTCATCATGCAACGCAACATACGCTGCCTGACCCCGTGCCCGGGCGGTGGGCCCGTGACAGCAGATGAACATTGCTGTTGGGTCATATGGGCGCCAGGTTGTGATGCAACAGCTGCATCTCCAGGAGCCACAGGGGGTGGTGGCATGTCTGCACCTGCACATGGCTCACCCTCACCCAGTGGGGCACCCCTGCCTCTTCCCGCTCTGTAATAACCCTGGCCACCCTGGATTCCCTGCCCCCCTGGTATCCGCGCCCACGTGCCCGACCCACCCTTAACATTTGGTGGCCTCCCAACCATGGCACAGATGGTAAATAGCCGATGGGAGGTGCACTCAACAATTGTCCTGGGCAATTGGGTTGAAGGGGGCAGGGTACTGGATGCAATAGGTACCCCTGTGCTCCTGCAAGGCTATCTGTGACCCCTGGAGAAAAAGGACGGGTCACGCAACGCTCAGGCCCCCCCAAAAAATTGAAAAAAAGGGAAACAAATAGTAAAATTTCAAAAGAAAAAAGTGCATGTGACCCTGGTATCCCACGTGCGTGGATTTAACCTCCAGCAAGACGGTGTGGCACCCAGGGACACAAAAAACACATACACGTGGAACATGCAGGCTACTATGACCTTGAAAATGGTACGTGATGCACAGGGTGTTAGGCAGAATTATATGCTGTACCCTTTGGGAACACCACACACAATTAAGACTATAAGTAACAGTACAATGTCACCTTTGGTACAAGCCTGTACTACACAGTTAAAGTGGTAGCAGTATCAGAGCAGCCAGACTTACCTCAAGAGTAAGTGAGCAGTATCAAATAGTTACACAAAGGAGAGCAATTACTTTGATTCAGGCAAACACTGACTCAAGGTTTTCAAGTAAAAGAATATACATTTATTTCACTCTTCAGTTGTTTAACGTTACACTGTTATAAAAAGTCTAAAAATTACTCTCTTAATACACCACACCACTTCCCTTAAATTCCAAACAAGTTAAGCTCACAAAATGAAGTGGGAGCAAAATGGCACTCCGGCAATTTAAAAGGGAGGGAAAAACAAAAGTTAACAGAAATGAATACACACCAACAGGTAAGTACTCAGGGCAAGCGAACAAGAGAGACTACAATGATAAAATCAGATAGAAAAGGCATAGGGCCAAAGTCAATGGTTCAAAAGTCTTTTGCTCAAGATAATACAGTTCAGTGTAGTTTGCGGTAAAGTTCATGGCATTGTTTCCGGACGAGGTTGGGTGATGGAAAAGTTAGTTCAAAGAGAAGAGAAGGACAAGCCGTCGGATTGGAGAAAGATTTCAAAAACTTTCACCGCGGCTGAACGAAACGAACAACCAGATTTGCACAGTACCTTAAAACGGAGATGGAGCTGTCGCTGAGTGAGACGTTTGTGGTAGTTCCCGCAGGCTCACAGTTCCTGAACCGAATGTCGGACTGATCAGAAGTAGGAAGACTAGAGGGTCCTGCACTACCCAGGGAAGAAACCAGCAGCAGAGCAAAGCAACAAATAAAAGGTGCGCTCCTTAAAACCCAAGCAGGGTCCGACCTTCCTGCCTAACCGGCCCACTGTAGCTCTGTACAGCGAATTCAACCAGAGGCGGGGTCCTGGTATGCAGTTTGGGCAAACTGGTTGGTCCCACCAGCTCAAGGGAAGAGGTTTCCTGGAGGATCTTCTCTGTCATCCGAATCTGGAGATTCAGACCTGCAGCAGGGCTTCACCAGGCGGTTCAGTCATTGTAGGGGTCCTCTTCTCCCAGTTCCTCGTTGGTTCTTTCATTCCCGTGGCGACTCTGCTCTTCCAGTCCCAGAGACCTGTTTTTTATGCAGTTTTCACCCATTCATAAAGCCTGGCTGTCAATTACACAGCAGGGCTGCTGGCCTGGCAAGGCCAGTCCCCTTAGACAATCAGACAAGAGTGTGACTTGGGTTACCAAGGGAACCCATGGCAGGGGTCCTACAACCCCTGCCTCACATCCTGCCTAACCAGACTCTCAGGCGCCTAAAGGAGGGCTTCTGTGTGGAACGCCGCGAAAAGGCGATGAACAAAGGGACCAAACCTGGTTTGGCGCGCAGAGTAAAACACAAGAAACATTAACAAAAAGAAATGGCGAAGAAACCCGTCCTGAGCCAAAATAAAATTTGTCAAGCGGGTTTATGTTCGTGGCTAATACAATAGCCTAAAACATTACCACGTTTATATAAGATAATTGCGGTAGAAAAGTTAGAGTAGATACCACTGCCACCAGCCAAGTCTTAATGTAAAGGGAGCGAAACAATGCCCCAAGAGGCACAGACAAAAGGGGATAAGAATTAACCCTTTCCAATACTCCATGGAAGATGGGGTGTACTGGGTCTGTGGTAAAAATGACTAAATTAAGTTGCTGGCAACTTTATCTTTTCTGGGGGACAGTAGTCAGTCACAGAAAATGGAGTCAATGGGAAGTCTAAAAGACAACCCTGTGTCACTACACTGAAGGTGCTGTGTAACACATATGGAAGAATATGGTGCCATAGAGTAGGTGAGAATCCAGTGCCCAAGATCACACAAAAAGTAGAAATACACATAGCAAAACACATGTAAGAGTAGGAAAAAAGGCTCACACTCTTACCAGGTGAAAAAAAAAATACTAGGAATCCAGCAAAGCTGTTGAGGGACTCAGTAGGTAAGGGAAATCAACCATTTATGAAAATTCTCCCTAACACTGGGGGAACCACAGTGGGAAAAATAGCGTGCACGACTCACCACCTGCCTTACGTGGAAAAGAAAAGGAAAAACACATGCGTTTGTGCGCGTAGGCAACACCTCACCAAAAGAAGAGGTATGAACTTCAAACGCTGTGAAGTGATCGCGTGTGAATCCAGAAGAGTAAACAGACGCGTCAGTCTCCACGAACTGCATGTACAGTGGACTGCTTACCCGCTGGACCTTTAACCCGTGCTGAAGGCAACGCCCGCGCGCGTAACTTCACTTACGAGTTAAGGCCCTTTCCTCGCATTCACACAAGGATGTTTTGTTTTTGCACGTGCGGATTCACTATGCACCCATATGAGGGAAATGCTCACGCGCATCTTGTCACTTACGTGCTTACGCACTAAGGCCCTTTCCTCGTATTACGCGCTGACGTGCTGTTTTTTCATGTGCCAATTCACTCTGCATCAAGCTGGCAATGCGACAATACATGGAAGACCATGCTCCTGCTCAGAAGGCCCTTTTCGTGCCCCCCACAACCCTGAGCCACCTCCCATGAGCCATCTGCTGCTGCCTGCCTGCCTGCTGGCCACATGCCCTGTAATTTGGTGCCTGCACGTCAGCCATCTAAAGAGGTCCATTTGCTGTGACCACCCCTGCTGGATCAGAAGACTCCCGACTGCAGTTCCATCGCTCCACAGCCCAGTACCAGGACACAGTTGCCCACCCACACCTGCCTCGGGGCCAAAATCCATCTGGGACCAGTGGCGACCCCCCGGCAGAGAGGCAGAGGGCTGCCAACTTCACTGCAGGAGAACTTGGCATCCTGGTGGAGCAAGTCCTGGTGCATTATGATGCCCTCTTCAGATGACAACGAGCCGACGAGAATGGACGGAAGACGATCTGGATGGACATCGTGGTTGCCATCAATGCGAAGGGGGTGGCAACCTGCGACCTGCAACACGTCCATATGCACTGGGAGGACTTCAGGTCAAGGACCCTCAGGAAGGCCTAGTGCCTCTTGGACGCAGCAGATGCCGTAGGTTGCCGGTTCCGCCTTACCACCAACCAGATGAGGGTCCTGTAATGCATTCACCCTGCGCTTCACCTCCAGGTCCTCGTGAGGCAGACCCGTCTGGAGTCGAGCAGTAAGTGTCCATGCGTACTCATTGGACGTAGTGCATGGAGTGTGCAGCTTGGACATATGTCTGAAATGGCCCATGTATGGATGTGTATGTGCAGGGACATGACCGTGCTGCATGTCAGTCCAGTCATGTGTGATGCACATCAATGGTGTATGTGTTCCAAAGCATGATGCACAACTGCATGTGGAGATGCACACAGGTTAGCATTTCTGTGCATGTCCTGTGCCATGTTTGGGTGTGAAACATGGATGCTTGTTCTACCTTCATTTACGTGAATGGTTGCACAGCGTACATGTGCGTCTGTGTGTTTGACATATGTGCGACTGTGATACGCCATGGATGCATGTTACACAGATATGTACGATTGGCAGATGTGACATAGTTGCCGATGATTGCACTGTGACAGGTGGTGGAGATGTGCAGATGCATGTCTGTCTGGTGGCAAGTGTGCATGTGTTCGGCACTCTCCATGTTGCTTGTGACTTCATGCCAACCTTCGGATGTTCCTGCTGTTGTGTGTGTATGGATGCTACTGCCTGCTGCATGATTCATGTGAATTTGTGCATCTGTGTGGGTTAAATGATATGAGTGTTGGGGAGTGTGATGCCATCTGTGAAGTTTGACACTGCCACTCATGTGAAACTGTCATATGTGTATCAGACCATTGTACAGTGCCCTGATGCCTGTGTTCTGTCTCTCCTGTCTGCAGCGTCAACTGATGAAGAGGGCGGAGACGGTGCTGTGGAGCACAGGGGCAGCTATCCCACCACCAGCTGGAGACGCACGGCTTAGCTTTTCTCTGAGGTCATCATATCTTCCGGGAGTGAGGAGTCTGGTGCTGCATCCATGGCCACAGCTGCCGAGGGAAGGTCCAAGAGGCGGAGGTTGGAGGTGGACTCCTCGGCAGCAGTAGGGGCAGCTGAGCCCACACAGCGGCCTACGGAGGAAGATGTCACAGAGTCATCCAGGTTGGTGGGGGGTTTGGTTGAGGAGGAGGGTGTGGAAGCCCCACACACGGGGCCTGGAAGGGGGGATTCCACTGGTGCTAGTGGTGCAGTCCAGGGACCGGAGGCAGCACAGGCTGCCGCGGAGGTGCCTGTGTGTAACCCTGTCCCCGATCCCGTGACTGCATCATCCGGCACCAGCAGGGAGGCCTCCGTCCAGATCCGTTTTCAGGGAGGGGATGCTCATACAACAACTGGGCTTCCTCTCCCTGTTGTCGTGGCAATCCATGATCGGATTGAGCCTGTCCTAGCTGGTGTGGCATTGTGCCAATGTGGTATTCGGGATGATGTGCAGGGTTCTCGTGCGGACAATGCACGTCATTTCAAATGCCACGTCACACTACTAGGACAGGTTGTCGGCACTGGGTTCCACCGTGTGCTGGATCTTCTTGTGCCCCCCTCCTCAACTGAACCCCTTATGCGCCAGTCATCCTCCATGCCTTATTCCTTCCCAAGTATCACCTGGGCCCCCTGTGGAGCTGCCCCTGAGCCAGGGGCCAGGCTGGTAGAGGACACATCCATGCAACAGTCGGGAGTCGGAGGTCCAGCGGGGGGGCCACCCCACCAACTGGACCCCAGCAAATGGAGGATGTGCAGGCATCAACAAGCAGGGCACGTGCACGGCAGCAGCAGGCTCAGGGTGGGAGCGATCATGGCTCAGGTCTATCAACATCTCAGGGGCAGGCATCAGCCGGGGCGCAGGAGGACCCAGGATTGAGAGTGTCTTCCGTGTGGCAGCGGTTGAGCCAGCGAATAGATATGGAGCGGTGGCGGGTGGAGAGGGCACGGCTCACAATGGTCAGGACAGAGAACTCCATGCACCGGGCATTGAGGCAGGCTGAGTGCCTCGAGGCAACTTGCAGGGAGTTGGAGGAGGCCATGGCTGCATCCCTGCGAGACCTTGAGGCCAGGGAACAAGCCCGCCTCCGGAACATCGACATGGAGTTCGATGATGCCCTGGCCCGGGACATCAATGAGTGAGCCGTCGGACTAGCCCACCGCCTTTTTATATAGTTATTTAGGTTTAGGTTTCATTTGGTTTTTATTATGATTTGGAGTCCACGGACTTTGCTCTACTTTTTGTATATAGTTGTATTTTAGAAAGGGTTTTTGGTAGGTTTCATTTTGTTTTGGGATAATGGACCTTTCAGACTTTCGTTTTCAAGATTCCGGACATGTACATACTTTTTTTTGGGATATTCACATGGAGTATTTTTTTTAATGCTTTTCATTTTAGGATTTATTTATATGGACTTTGGAGATGGACCACTTTTATTTTTTCATGTTTCGGATTTTTATTATTCCTTGGATTTCACTTTCTTTTTCATATTGTGATCATTATTTCTTCATTTGTATGTGTGATTTTCATTTTGTCATTTGTTTTAATTTTGAATACATTTCATTATTCTTCATTCTTGGTGTGGTCTACTATGATTTATTTAGTGCATGTCTCCATGAGCATTGGCTCAGTCATGTGTTGCCACTGTGTGGCTCTGTAGGACATTTGATGGGCATGCTGTTAATTTTCAGACTCTCATGGCATGGGTAATTTACTATGGAGTGGGTGCAGTAGAACGTTGGGTGTTTGCACTTGGGGGTGGGTGGAATTTGGGAGGTCATTACGGCCATGGGTCTGTATAGTTATGATGTGGTGTTTGGGGGGACATGAGTCAGGGCCTGCAGCCAGGTTGCCATAAATGGGGGTGGGGTGGGGGGGACATGAGTCGGGGCCTGCTGGCAGGTTGCCATCAATGGGGTTGGGGTGGGGGGGACATGAGTCGGGGCCTGCTGGCAGGTGCCCGTCACTGGTGGGGGGGACTTGTGTTGGGGCTCACAAGTGCATGGTGCCATGTGGGCTGCCTGCGGGGCATATGCAGGGGTGATGGGCTGCCTGCGGGGCATGGTCAAGGGTGTGGGGGGGTGGCCTGTGGTGTGGGCTGCCTGTGAGCCATGGGGAGGCAGGAGGCCACACCCGGGAGGGCACACACTGCCAAATCGCATGTAATTCTCACATGGTACCCCCAGATTCACGCAGCAGTGTGTTGAGGAGCCACATGCACCCCCTGCAGCCAGACCCCAACACAGGGGTCCACCCTACACCCTTCCCCATGCCCCGCAGGCAGCCCATCACCCCTGCACATGCCCCACAGGCAGCCCATCAAGACCTGCACATGGTCCGCAGGCTGTCCATCACCCCTGCACATGCCCCACAGTCAGCCCATGCCACAGTCCCCCCCACCCCTCACCATACCCCGTAGCCAGCCCATCACCCCTCCCCATGCCACGCAGGCAGCCCATCACCCCTGCACATGCCCCGCAGGCAGCCCATCACCCCTGCACATGCCCCACAGGCAGCCCATCAACCCTCCCCATGCCCCGCAGGCAGCCCATCACCCCTGCACATGCCCCGCAGACAGCCCATCATCCCTGCACATGCCCTTCAGGCAACCCATCACTCCTGCACATGCCCCACAGGCAGCTCATCACCCCTGCACATGCCCCACAGGCAGCCCACGCCACAGGCCCCCCACCCCTCACCATGCCCCACAGCCAGTCCATCAGCCCTCCCAATGCCCCGCAGGCAGCCCATCACCCCTGCACATGCCACGCAGGCAGCCCATCACCCCTGCACATGTCCCGCAGACTGCCCGTCCCTCGGTACATGCCCCACAGGCAGCCCATTCCACAGGCCCCCCCATCCCTCATCATACCCCACAGCAGCCCATCACCCATCCCCATGTCCCACAGGCATCCCATAATACCTGCACATGCCCCACAGGCAGCCCATCACCCCTGCACATGCCCGGCAGGCAGCCCATCACCCATGCACATGCCCCGCAGCCAGCACACACCACAGGGGGGACTTTTACCACGCTATTAGCCTGGCGTGAGCGGGGTACGCGTATTCCGAGGGGTGCGCAGGGAGTTTACCACGCTATTTGCCTGGCGCAAGTGGGGTTCGCGTACTCCGAGGGTTACACAGGGAGTTGTCCCTGCGATAGGCCTGGCGCGAGCGGGGTACGTGTATCCCGAGGTGTGCGCAGGGAGTTTTACACGCGATAGGCCTGGCGCGAGTGGGGTATGCATCTTCCGAGGGGTGCGTGGGGAGTTTTCCACGCAATAGGCCTGGCACAAGCAGGGTGCGCGTATTCCGAGGGGTGCGCGGGGAGTTTTCCATGTGATCGGCCTGGCGCAAGCGGGGTACACGTATTCCAAGGGTTACATGGGGAGTTTTCCACACGATAGGCCTAGCAAGAGCGGGGTATGCATATTCTGAGGGGTGCGCGGAGAGTTTTACACACGATAGCCCAGGCGCAAGCGGGGTACGCATATTCCGAGGGGTGCACAGGGAGTTTTACACGTGATAGGACAGGCGCGAGTGGGGTATGCATATTCCGAGGGGTGCGTGGGGAGTTTTCCACGCAATAGGCCTGGCACAAGCATGGTGCGCGTATTCCGAGGGGTGCGCGGGGAGTTTTCCATGTGATCGGCCTGGCGCAAGCGGGGTACACGTATTCCAAGGGTTGCATGGGGAGTTTTCCACACGATAGGCCTAGCAAGAGCGGGGTATGCATATTCTGAGGAGTGCGCGGGGAGTTTTACACACGATAGGCCAGGCACAAGCGGGGTACGCATATTCCGAGGGGTGCACAGGGAGTTTTACACGTGATAGGACAGGCACGAGTGGGGTATGCATATTCCGAGGGGTGCGTGGGGAGTTTTACATGGGATTGGGTTATCGCGTGAGAGCTGAGTGGTGTTTTTAGCACTTTTTAGTTGTTGGGGGGCTGTATGCTGATCCACTGGCCTTTGTCCCATGTAGGAGATTTATGCGGATGTTTTTGGCGGATGGAGCGGGGTTGGGGTCGTAACTGGTGCATTTGCAGGGTCGCTGTGCCATGGCTGGTTATGGATAGAAGTATCCATGAATACGCTGTGCGTCAAAATGGGTTTTGGCGCATGCGGCTGGCGCAAGGAACCATGAATTACCCTCTTAAGCTTTTCAAAATATCTCCCGTTTTCATGATAATATACCTTTTACATCACTTATGTACTCTTGATGCAATGTATGATGCACTGCGTACATATTATAAGCTTTACAGCTTCAACACCAAACAGTTTTTATAACATTATTAGTGTACATAAATAATGTCACTCTTATATAATGTCTTATTGATTTAGACTCGGGTTAAACATTTACAATTACTAGTAACAGTGTTTACATGTGTATGTCCAAAAGTAGTACGACATCATCAGCGTGCGAATAGTAAAAGATACCCAAATAACCCTAATGTAAACCTTTTAAAACTGTGTGCTTAAACTAATAAGTGCAGTAATTCCAACATAAGCCCCGAAATATATCACTTATTTATTTTAATATTTTACATATTCCAAATTGTATACTAATAAATATATCTACTAATCTTTCTATGATCACATTGTCGTTAACAAACACATATTTAGCTATTCTAACATCATACCATGCTTTTAATATGTGAAACATCAGCATTCAGTGACAATGAAAATACAATCCAAACAAATACATTTTGTAAGTATAATTTGTTGTAAAAACAAACACAAACATTTACAACTCAAACCTGCACAGTTAACACAAGTAAAACCAGAATGCCTTTTGTCTAATGAATATGAAATACACTTTGTTATTTAACATGTGCAGTCATAACAAAATTGGGGTTTCTTCTAAAAAACAAAATCACAATTGTATTTTTAAAAATAAAAATGTAATAATCTAATTACAAACAAAATGTATGGCCCTTTAATAAACATAACTGTCCTAAGTTATTTCATTTCAGCTGAAAAAAACAAGCATGAAAAAAGAGGTAAACGAAAATAAACAGTCAAGGAAAACACTGCAAATATTACTCCAAAAAGAAACAGAAAAAAGGAACACAAACACATTCCTTGTGAACAGAAAGTTTAAAAAAAAAATCTTCTCAATACACTGAGGACATTACGACTGCACAAACTATGTTACAGAAGATCCAGCTCAATATATATATTTAAAAGAACAACTTAATACGGAAACAAAAACATGTATTGCAGCAATTAAAGTCTTTACTTCAGTATCCACAGGACCGTTAAAAGATTTGAAAGAAAGAAGTGAGAATTCAAATATACTTTTCAATACTACCAATGATAATGTTAAATTTGAATGTGCTTCAAAAGTACAAACTTCTTCTATTCAAAATGTAATACAACCTTGGATTACCTGTCACCTGACCTTGCACAGTTTAAACAATCGAAAGCGCTGTTACACCAAATAAGACAAAAGATACATCACGCAATACTGAACATACTATTCCACACATTCCGAAAAATAAAACAAATGCATTTCCTACAACTATTAGTACTATTTCAAAATTCCAAACTTTCAATATAGAAGCACCCAAAAAAATGAATTCAACAGTGCAAAAATCTTTTATTCAGAGAAAAAAATACATTGTAGCACTTTGACTACTTGCATTTCAAAAACTAAAACTTCTCGAACACCTAAAAATAAAACAACTGATTAACCAATGCCAACTGCTGTGACAGCACCAAAAAACAACTTAAAACATCTTCTTTTTCAAGTAGTAGTATTTTAACAAATAAAACTGGCGTGACCCACAGAACAATAAAGGGTAATTTACCTATTGCTGCTTCTTCTTTAACTCATATCAGAAAGTTCGACTACTGAAGAAACATCACAAGAAAATGTCCATACAAACATTTCAAGTGCTGTTATTAGAAAAACCAAGAAATAACATTAAAACTACCTCTGGAAAAATTCAATTTGGCACCAGATGATGGGCAAATTTAAAAAGGGGCGCTTCTCAACAATATCATTTATGAAATTCAGCAATGGTAGCACATAAATTCAAAATAAACATGAGCAGAAATGTTTTAAAAATGTTTATAAAATAAAACAACATAACAAACATCAATCAAAGAACAGTTCAGATTTACAACTAAAAAACAAAATACTAACATAAAACATAGAAACTGTTACAGTACAAAAATGACACAAACCTGTTCCTTTTAAAGTTCCCAAAGTATATTAAGTTGGGGATTCCTTGTCACTTCCAACTTTGTCAAGTATTGATCCAGCGTATGCTTATTTTTTTTTACACTGCTTAAAATTATTAAAATGTGGACAATAATTGCAGTTGGAAAAATTAATGCTTCTACTCGTCTGCAAAAATTAAAGTATCAACAATTAAAACATAATTTTAAAAAATACATTTGTATCTAAAGGTTTTTTTGTAAAATATAGCATACATATCCAAATAAATCTTTGTACTTTAAAATGTGTACTTTATTGCCTATTTATAAATGTAGGCCTGCTACTTATCAATAATTAATGTATACTTCCAAAATGAAATCAAATAATAAATAATATTAGTTTAAAATTAATTTAAATCCTGGCCAAAAAAATGCACAGTAAGGAACAAACATGTACTGCACAGAAAAAAATCTGGCTCCTCTGAATGAAGGTTTTTTGGCCCCAGGAATTTGGTTACTGCTAAGCACATGTGGTCTGACCCTACAAACGCAAATGCTATATCGGGTCAAGATATCGCCATAACATACTTTGGAAATCTCATTAGACCATTAATGAGATATTTTCTATATTGTTTTAAGATTAAACATGTTTATGATCAACATTATTTGTCCTTCTTCATAAATCTCTTCTCTATTTGTGAGAATAGCTTACTCAAATATTTTCTGTGAGTGCTTCTTTCAGTAGACCTGACTAAATAGTGTCTCCTACCTGCAAATCACCTAGGGGGCTCTCTAGGAGATCCTCAAGATCCATGCACCAGTCTACTTCATTGCATCTGTAATCCAACAACAACAATCCAAATACAACTTGCACAAAATGTAACCTGAAATCCTGAAGTCTATGTCCTTTCTGACTGCAAATGGAAGTTTGTATGTGCCATTTTTGTGTATTTTGAGAATATTTGGAAAATTCAACCCTTGGAATGTTGGCTTTCGTGCAGCACCACCTGCATCATATGTGGCTATTATCCTTTAAAGAAAAAGCTGCATATTGTGTACTCCTGAAGCCCGATCTTGTAACCATCAGTCAGTCAAAAAACGATTGGGTTAGAGGAAATCTATCACAGTACAAACATCAATTAACATCAATAACAGCAAATACATCATAACTTTAGATACAAAAAAATAACAGGCTATAATCACAAAGTTATCACATATAAGATTAAAACTTAAATCAATATATACATTGCGAAATTGAATTCATTAGTGTACCTCTCAATTTTAACATTGTACATCAATGTCCAAGCTACCAGTGGACATATGGCCTATATTAAAAAGAAAACAGGGTTATGTGCCTTAAGACCATTTGACGGAGTTATATTTGCTTTCCTAATTTTGCTGTACAAAGGGCAGAAAAAGGGTTTGTTTTTTTAAGTGCATGAGTTCCGCTGGCACACCATTACACAATAAGCAGTTTACATCATTCATATTGTCTAAGGTATTTGAAAAATGGTTATTAGTAACTGCCCTTAATGGTGCTAGGTTAAACGTAGCCTTCATTATCAAGGCACATGCATGCTTATACTTTGTATAAAAAATGAACCATCAGAAATCAAGAAAATACCTGCTGAAAATCCTGCAGCACATCTGACCTGAACCTGCTCGGGGACCTGTGTGCTACATTCAGATTACTGATCACTGCTGCAAATTCCAACTACTACCAGACCACCATAGGCAAAGCCAACAATGGAAGCAGGGGCCTCATCAAAGCCATCAAGCACTGCACCAACCTGCTGCCTGACCAACCCGTTCAATGCTCCATTGAAAAATCCACCACCATCAACTCTTTCTTCATTAACAAGATCAGCAAGATCTGCCAACACATAGATACCAATGCTACAACTGACAGCACACTACACGTCCCACCTCACAATACCACAACGACCTGGACAACATTCAAGACACTTAGTATGTAAGACCTGAATGCCACCCAAGCATCCCTAACATCCCTCAAGGCCACATCTTACATGGATAACATCCTCCCTGACTCCATACTCAAGACCCTCCTGACTGAAGACTCCTCGCTTACATGACAATCATCAACAGCTCTCTAACTCAAGGCACCAAACAAATCCTCCCGCTTCTCAGGAAACCAACACTGAACCCTGATGACATACGCAACTACCGCCCCATCACCCATCTTACCTTCTTATGCAAGATCCTTCAGAAAGCAATAGCCATGCAACTCCTCCAGCACATCAAAGCCAACAACATCCTTCAGTCCTTCCAATCTGGCTTCAGACCCAGATATATCACAGAAACAGCTACCGTCAAGTTGATCGATGATGACCTTAAAATCATCGAAGATGGCCTTCCTTGCCCCCTGGTTCTCCTTGACCTCTCAGCAGCATTCAACACAGTAGACGAAAAGACACTTAGCGACAATCTACATTGCTGGATGGGGATCAGTGCGGTGGTCTTCAGCTGGTTCAAATCCTACCTTGCTAATCACCACCAGTTTGTACAAGTGCATTTTTTGATCCCATCATGGATGTCCAGCACCTACCCGAAACTCAAACCCTCCAAGAATGATTTCTTGCTGCTGACCAGCAACACCAAACACAATGGGCCTCATTATGAGTTTGGAGGTAGCCATGCCGTTTTTAGTGGCATGGCTACCCCCAAACTCGGGTCTGGGTCCTGAAAAATGGGAATTACCAGGCCATTCCGACCTTTGCAGGCCCTGTAATTCCCATTCGCGGGACCCAGACCTAGTACATCCCCATTCCCATTTGAGCCCACATAGGGCTCAATGGGAATGGGAGGATGCTAACAACGGTTCCGGTAATGACGGGACCATTGTTAGCATCTTGTTCTGCTAGTGGGTGCCGCTCTGCACATCTGGTCTGACCAGGCGTACATGGCGGCCCTGCGAACAGAACTCATAATGAGGCGGTGAGGCAACAACGGTGCCGGTAGCACTACCGGCGCCAGCGTTGTCTTACCACCAGAGTCGCAATGAGGCCCAAAAACATCGAGACATAACTCTCTGCTCCACACCTCAAGGGCTTCACACGCCCAGCTTCCTACCTGTTGCATGTCTCTTGGGTTCTACATCGACAGACAACTTTCCTTTAAACTCCACATACCAAGGAAGGTACAAACTGCTTGGTACCATATTTCTCTTCTGACGATAATCAAGCCTACGTCAGAGAACATCTGATCTGCTGTACAAAGCTTTCGTCCCCGCCCCTATTGTTAGCTCCTCAATCCTTTGCCTCCCTGCTTCCCTCACTATGTTCTCCCCTCTATGATTGTAAAGCACTATGTTGCTTCCTGAAGCTAGGTCTGCGCTCAATACATACCCTACTAATAATATTAATAATAATTATGATAATAGTTACAACTGCAAAGACTAATTTCAAAGCATAGGTGTATTCTATTGCACAGTTCCAATAATAATTGTGTGTTGAACAATTGGTGCCTCACTTTTCAATGTAATCTACTGACTCAACATGTGTTTTCTCATGCACAATTTTACAGCAGTGATCAGGCTGGTGAATATTAACTGTGATGGAGGTTTAGTGGAACACACCTACCTCTCTCCCATACATGTTGCCTTCTCCATACTCTTTTGCTGTATGCTCAATCGTATATTCTTGACCTCTTCAAAGGCAAAGAGAAATGATAAAGTGAACCTACCCGCATAATAGCGGATGCTAGTATATGGAGTGAAATGCACGTTTTTCCTCATCCATGGTTGAAATTCTTGCTCACTGTTACATGGAACCTTTTCAATATCTTAATTTGTGTTTTTTTACACCTACTGACCTCCGCCCTAAAAGTTCAGCCCATGGTTATACTGATTAATTCCTCACAAATGTTATTTGCCATAGCAGTATCAACATATTATGTTCTCTTAGCTGCTTAAAATGTAGTGGTGGTTTACAGGAAATGTCAAGCGTGATGGGGCAGCACATGCATATTAGGGTTAGACATGTAGTAGCATTATCCGTGTAACAGTCAACAAATGAACCTTTTGTGAAAGCAATATTCCGATGTGCACTCCTAAGCAGTGCAAAAAGAAAAAGTCATGCTTCATTAGATTCATTAAAAACAATGCCCAAAAACATAGTGCAACTGAGAAAAGTGTTCCATAACAATGTGCACACTAATTCATGGGTATCGTTTCATTTAGTCAGCCAGCCAATAAACTTTATTTAGGAACCTAATCACATGAAAGTGTAAAACGTCTTGCCATAACATTATCATAAATATCACTTCCAGATAAAGTTTAAAATACATATGTCATGAACTTAAATGAAAGCTAATGCTTCGGGAAAATTAGATAAAATATCCAAGAATCCAGCTTAGAACTCCAAAATTATAATGACAATACAAAGCCCCATTATTTATTTTTTCCTAGGTTCACACTCAAAAGACTCCAATAGTTAAAAACAAAGCAACGGTTTGCGCTGTCCTTTATGTGCAATGAGAGTTGCGCAAAGGATCTCGTTTCTGCTCCACGTCCCGCTAGCCCTTCCACCCAAGACTCTCCATATGACTCCACCAGAACCCTGCCCATATTCCACAGCCTGACAACCCCACCCCGTCCTTTTGGAACCATACTGTCCTTATTCAGTGGACACGCAGCTCCCCTGCACCTTTCCCGCCTCTCCAACTCACCCATCCCTACTCCCCAATCATCTCCTCCTCGGACGCCTTTCGCTTTCTGATATCCAGTTTCGTTCAATTCATCCATAACTTCCATTGTGCAATACAGGAGGAAAACCCAAAACAATATTGATCGAAAAAAATTAAACAATAAAATCATTAATATATGAAGTTTTTTAAAAAAAAATGTAAACTTGTTTTGATAAATACATCAGTTCATGCCCAGGCTTCTGAACAAAGCAAGACAGGGTTAAATACAAACGCGCAGGTGCACATTGTTCAAAATTGCAACTTTTCAAAATTGTTAACAATATTACTTAAGATAAAATATTGAGCACACAAAAAATGCTTTGCCTTTTCAGACACATTAGGAAAAAATACACAAAAACAATCACTAGGAATTAGACGACCCTACTAGCAGTTGCTGTGTTTTCAGTCTTAGTGACTGAACCAATATCAATTAATTAAGATCCCTGCTAAGGGAAGGACAAATCCTGATAGGGCTGAGTGGCACCATAACAGGAAATCCTCACTAATGACTGATTTACAAGTTTCTCGAATTTAGAGAGTTTTCTCACAATAAGTTGTTGGTTTTATAAGGCATATTTAATTTCAGTGATTGATGGTCGTCAATAATTCTCTCATTTTTGGTATGTTCTGCCATAATCACTCTCAGTAGATCAAAGGTAGACCCTACTATAAATACACTATTCGACAATTTCTATTGATCATTAGAGTCAATTGAGGTGGTGAAATCCATGTAAGTGAGATAGATGGGATCATAGTTTTATATATTTAGATTTGGCCAATATAAGCATAACTTACAAATCTTTTGGGAAGGCCCAAGGCCGTCCCAAAATAAAGGTGAGTAGGAACCAAGGTATTGTTTGACTACACTTATTCCAGTAATATATCTATCATCATTAAAGCAAAAAGTTTGAAAGAATAGTCTACAAGACATATCTATCAGTAGCACGCAGGTGGACTTTAATTGCCTTTCTTTCGTATATTTGCCAAATGTTCCGCCTGTTTATCATGAGTTGGAAAACTGGTTGGAGCAAGGCGTAGCATTCAATAGATTTGTTCAAAGAGGAACACACTTCAAGGTTGAATTTACAAAAGAGTAAATCAGAACACAGCCAAAACTATGGATTTTGATTGAAATAGCATTTTGTAAAGCTCTTTTTAGTTCAACCATGTTGAACCACTGTGAAGTAGCACTATTATGGCCTAGACCATCAATTGCATCTAGTATAAAAAGTGCAGATTCCAAAGAAGCACTTATTTTTAGAATATAGATTTGAAAAAAGTATTACAAAACATGTGGATGAAATCTTTGTTTCTAACACAACAAAAACTACTTTGGGAATAATACGCTGCAGTGACAACTATTCATTCTTCACTGGGTCTCATTGAGGGTTTTTGAAGAAAGAGTCAACTAATTCACATTATGTTTTGGTAAATGCTTGATCATTCCAATCTCTGTCTCTATGATATCCTCAGGGCCTTTGTTTGGTAGTAATTATATATTTACTTCCTATCATTAATTCTTAGAAAATGGGCAATATTTCTTGGGTACGTCCAGGTTCAGATAGACAGGATTCTATAGCAGGTCAATAAACAGCGATAACTCTCTGGATTAATAATTATTGATCAACCTTTGCCATTCCAAGATTAGTTAGCAAGTCTCAATCAATTATTCCCTAAGTGGAAACATTCATTGAATGGATGCCTTAGAGATACATTTTTATTTCAAGGATACAGTGGCTGCTCTTACGTCTGGTAGCTGTATTCAGTTCAGAAAAAGGATTTAATTGTCCATGTGACAAATGACTACTGCACTCCATGAGTACAAGTATGAGTAGTGGCTACACCACGTAGTAAGCCCTAAGAATTCTAAAAAAACAACAGTGGCCACAATCATTATAGTGAAATAGGCACAGTCAAGAAATGTACTTCAGTTGCCTTTTGTGGTAACATGGGCCAAGGGCATCCTATACTATTACGAGCTGTGTCAATGCGATAACAATAGAAACCCAGATAGCAATAGTACAATCACTGTTAAATATAAGTATTTATATTTTAATTAAACCTAACAATTTGCAAATAATAGACTATATCAAATACTAGCAAAAACCCACCACCTTGAAATGAACACAGAACGCTCAGAAAATAAAAACGAAAGTGCTTTGGGCAATGTTGCAGGGGTGAAAACAATTTCACATTTAAATGGGTATGTATTTTAATTTAAAAAAGTGCAAAAGGGTGGCTTAGCAGTCAGTAGTGTTCCAAGAATGGCTAAGTGGGAATTGGGCGTCTCAAAAGCACCTTAGTCTCTTGATGGTTTACCCACTGCTGTGCATGTTGATCAAATTGGGTTAAAATGGTGGTCTTCCAGTGTTCAAAGTGTCCACCAGGTTAGGTATGGTGGTTAAGCCGGTAAAATGTGAGGAGCACCGATAGGTCAAATTGTCAGGCTAAAGGATGCTTCCAGTGGTTTGTGTCGAGGTCTGGGATGTCTTGATGTGAAGATTCAGGGGGTTAGAGGTGCTGTTGGCGGATGCAGTTGCTCAAAGACTTCAGCAGCAGTGAGTTTCTTGTTTGAGCTGGGTAGGTGACACACTCTGCTGTTGCGATGTGGTGTCAAACTGGTTAGATGCAGTAACACAGCAGTTTGAGGTTTGATGGGAGTGCCAAAGGAAGCCCAGCAGACCCTGAATGGTTTGAAGGCATTTGAAAGTTGTAGACTCAGGCATTGAGGAATGTTCAATATGGCAGAATGGAAGAATTCAACTGCTTTGTTTTCTCTGGTGATATGAATCTCATTCCAGGGACTCATGGACACGATAGGCCCTTTTCATCTTCAGTCACAGTCCAGGGAGTCTAGCTGGTCCCAGCAGTACTCCTTTACCTACAGTGAGGGGCCTGGGTACCAGTGCAACTTGCACAGAGTAGAGATCTTAGTTCACCGGCACTCACCCTCAATGTTCCCTGTTGATGGCTAGGGGGGTAGCTAGCCTCGGCATTAGAATGCCTCCCTTCACCTCACGACTGTAGGACTTTGTAAAGGACAGTACTTCTGTCACAACAGAGTTGAAACAAAAGAGGTGAGGATGACCCCTTCCTTATAAAGGTAAATGTTCACAAGGGTTTCGGTAAAAGCAAGCCTGCTTTAAACTGTACAATACCTTTTGAGGTAACAAGTGACGATTGCGTTCATACATCATATCCTAAGTGATCTACGGATGTGGAGGATACAGGAAGGAAAGAGAAGCCAACAAAAAAGAAGGCACCCTTCCTCCAGTCCCTTCTGCTCTGTCTGACTATTCTAACTTTGCCTCCTTCATAAGTCTGCAGCTTCATAGTTGAGTTGTATACAACACTATAGAGTGATGCTGGCCTTTTTGTAATGGTGTTAGAACTGATATAATATTGTTTCGTCCTCATTGTATATATTGGCCTATGCCCAGTCGCTTTGCGAGGAAATCCGTATTACAAGGTCGTGACCTCAAGTGAATGAAGCCTCCATTTTAGGTTAGAGCCGCCATTTTAGTTTATTGTACAAAGTCACCCTGTAGTCTAAAATGGCAGTCTCGTGTGCTCTTGTTCTTGCCTTAACCTCTTCAACCTCTGTAGGAGGGGTAATGTCCCACCTGCATTCAGGCTACATGTTAGGGCCATGTAGACCTTGTCCTTCGTTGACCTCGGGATCAGGGGATTACTTGAATCAGCAATGTTAACCTACAAGTATACAAGAACAATAATGCTACCCAAATACGACATGCAAAACATTTGTTTGATCTGTATTAAAGCAACATTAAATTAGAGAATAATAATGTTTGTTAGTAAATGTATTTAAAAGTATACTGCATGCACGAGATATGTAAATTAGGAAACAAACCTTGCGCGACCCTAGCCCAGTGTATAATTAACTTGTAAGAGGCTGGACATCATTATAACAAACTGTATAAATAAGCTGATGTCCAGCTAGCAAATTCTGCTCACTGCTCACATTGAACCCTGCTGGTGGTCTCTGTGATGTATTGACAGCCAAATAGCTATTTGTGTACTTTGTTCGATACTGTTCAGTTTTTGAAATAAAGATTCTGGGAATCTTTACAAGCCTGTGTCGGTGAATTTTCCTCTGCATGGTGTAAAAGCCTTAATATTGTATTTTTCTGATTCCACAATGGGTGTGCCCTTTTAAAAGCATGGTACCCAGACACTCTCCCACTGAGAGTTTTCTTGACTGGAAAGAGGAGTTACCCAATCACCCAAAAGATCAAAGAGAGACATTCTTCCAGCCTATAGAGTTGCTTGCTGAAGAAGAAACAAGCAGTCTCTCTACACATCCATATAGCCTTTCCATAGATGGCCTGAGCTCATAGAGTTACTCTGGAAATGATACAAATCTGATGCAACTTTAATATTTGGGTGGACTACCAGTCACCATACCAAAACCCAGGTATGGCTCATTCTTATGGATCACTATGCCATCAGACAGACAGCCTGTACAAGTATTATCTGCCGGTACTTTGTTGTCACAGAAGCTGACAGAAACAGAGCACATGCAACCTTTGAATCTGCTCTGTGCCAATGAAGAGCAGGAGGTTCTGATGAGGTGACTGATGCAGCAAGGCAGATGTGTTCACTATGCTTTTGGCATGGAGAATTGTGTAAAGGGGTCTGTTTATTAGACCACCCTTTCATTTCACCTATACAATTCATTTTCAATTCATTTCACCTATACAATTAATAATAGTTCATTCCAGACAGAGAATCGACTATTTGTGCCCATAAGTGTCAATCTTCTTTAAAGCACGGGCTTCCCAATTGGTAAATAGTCTCGACTTGGCAAAATATATAAGTCTTCATCAGGAATGGATGAACATTAGCAAGTTCTGCAAACCCTGCTTGGGTTCGCCTGGTAACTTGTACTCCAATGGCCAGGTAACTAGTACTCCTGTGGCCTCTGGTGGACATCAGTGTAGCTCACTCTTCACATGCAGGCTAGTCTTCGTTCGGGAATACTAATTCGCCCATGCGAGGAAACTCGTACATATCAATGCGTCTCTCACTCGTTCTCATTTTGGTAAATCGCGGAACCGTTCATAACAGGCGGAAAAGGGGTCTTAGCGAATCGTCGCGTGTGTGGGTTCAGTTCTCGATCTAGCTATCAGGACCAAGGGATCGATTACGGTAGTGTCCTTTTCCAAAACAAAGCTAGATCGATTCGCCAGAGGCCACAGGAGTACTAAGTGTATGGAAATGAATTGTATAGGTGAAATGAATTGGAAATGAATTGTATATTCCTCTTTAATATCTTAAAATTACTGAATGTTTTAATAATTTACTTAGATTGAATGATTGTATGGATGCGTGATATATAGGATGCTTTTTTAACATAATTGATTAAAATGTTTAATGATTTTTTACATATTCAAATCAAAATAAAATGAAATAATGATTTGATTTTTCTAGCTTTCTGCCTTCCTTCTTCAGAAGAGATCCTCTGTATAGTCAAACAAATAATCAGAAGCCCCTTTTGTTCATTTTAAATATTAATTCCCTCCCATAATCACAAGTGGATGTTACCAGAAAGTCATCTAAGACCTCTTGAATTTACTCTTGAGGGGATTGGACAAAATAGCAGTGTATAAAAGGCCCTGGAGGGTTATAACAATTAATTATTTGCATTGTTGTTACTGCTTTTAGAGTTAAAGAAATAATTTGGCAATGTACAAAGGCTCAAATAGAAATGAACTACAGAGGTCAGCAACCCAGACCAATGTTGCACATTAGGAATGTAGTAGAAGGAACCAGTTAATATGCTCACTATGATGTGCTGCGTGAGTCAGTGAAATATAGGCTATGCCCCAAACCCAAACCTTAAAAATCTCTAGCATGAAAACACCAACATCACAAAGCACATATATTACAATATCACCATAGTCCATCTAGAAGATGTATTTAGTTTTAATGGACGAAAAACATTGTTTGCATCATCTAGTGAACCAATGTGATATAATACAAGTAATCATTTTGCTTTATTCATACATCCCTTAATGACGGGTTTAGGTCCAAGTCTGTGATTACGCAAACACATGTGTCGGCCTAACTTAGCCCTTATCAAGGCATTCTACTGGTAATTGTTACTGTTACAAATAGTTTACTGTAACAAAGAGCTCTAATCTTACATTTGGTCAACTTCAAACATAAATAGCCAATGCCAAGAGCCTGAAACTATGAGTCTCGGTACACGCTAATGACATGGCTCATGTTTCCTGCCAAACAATGTCCTCCATTACTGTCTTCTTCTACTTCCTAGCACTTCCACAGTAGCAGAACTTTGAGAGATACTTGGCTTCCCTTTGACTAAGTAAGTGCAATGGTAATTCTGGCCATAGATGTCTGTGTTGATCCAAGTTTGTGGATTTCATGTTGATTACCATGCCTCACAGCATTAGGCTTACCGGCAAAGGGCAACCTGTGTTGGTTCTGGTAGATTTTCTGATGCATGCACATGAAATTATTTTTAAATAATTCAATTGCTCTTTCAGTGCACAAGGTGTGTGTCTTCGGGCACAGTGGTAAATACTCTGGTCAGTGTTGACGGGATTGTGATCAAATGTCACAAACATTTTGAGGATTGATCCAGCAAATGAGGGTTAATCTCCGGGATCCCATTTTCGTTTTGTGTTGAAATTACTGTCATATTCACATTAGTTGGTGAGTACAAAATTCTTAAATAAATTGCACTTGCCAGTTGTAATGGTCAGTTAATCATATGACAGTGTAGCTGGTTTCAGAGGATTTAGGGACAGCATATTTTTAATACAGGCAAAAATAGTTATATTTTCGTGCTTTAGAGAATTGAGTTATTAACTATCATTAAGTTGTAAAGGCGAGGCAGAAAGTGTCAAAATTCATGACTTATTTAATGAGAAAAAAATCGCTAGCTTTAATCTTGACAAAGCACAGTGTGTCTAGCGTTTTTTTTTTATTTGCCACCTGAATTGAAAGCGTTACTCCCTTAAGCAGTGCATGTCCTTAAAAACTATAATTCTGCTATTCTCTAATTAGACTCTTATGTAACTGGGTGATATTATTGAAAACAAAAATGAGATCTGTCAAATACCAGAAGCAGCATCTAAAATACCCTTAACGAGAAAAAAAACATCTTAAATTTGGAATGAGCGTGAGGTTCCAGGTTACTTGCAATGCATTTCAGCTTTTTAAATAAATATTCGCTATATATTTAGTTGATATTCTGAGATTAAGCAGGATGCTAAAGGTGCCAAATGACTTAACTGATAATACTACACCTTCGTGATTCAATGTCAGTAAACATGTTATACCTAGTTTAACCATAGATTCAGACATGTTTATGTACCAGAGTCAGGACAGGCATTAAGGGGACTCAACACCACAAAACATTTCCAATTTTCCTGGGGATTCCTATACATCTGCTTCACGTAACTGTACACCTGGAGTCACGCTCATATGAAAAGAATCACACTACTGATGCAAAGAAAAATAAGAAGGGGAATGTAGGCACAGGAATAGCATGAACATAACCGGAGACACACATGTTTTCATGCATCACAGGCAAGTACCAGACGCAAGGAAATACATTCAATATACATTTTGATATGTCCACTGATAGGTATTTGCACACAAAGTTAAGAGGGGAATTCATGGACTTATTGTAAGCTGAAATCTCTAGTGCAAGCATGAGAAACACAGCACAAGCATGCGAAACGCACACATGCGCCCGTTTACTAATTCATGGAAGGCACTGCGTGTGGCTTACCTGGGACCTGCGCTGAATCCGCGTGTGGCGCACTAGTCACTGCGACATCCCGAAAGCTGTGCATGAGTCGCCCAGTGAAGGCGCACAACGTCCAGCGCACACACCTAAAAAGGGAGCGGAACACACAAAATGGGGAACAACATGTGAAAATGTGGGCATATCGGGGGAAGTACAGCAGTGAAACCCTCGCAACGCCCACACGCGCACTAACAACACATATTCATGGAATTGAATAGGGCAAAGCTGCGCATGCCAAAAGACGCACAAAGCAGGAAACACATCCGCCACGCGAAAGCAGGGAGAAGCGGCCCAGTGGAGCATAAAAGTGCACGCAAATAATAAGGAAGCATATACAGCTACGATGAATGTCCCATTCCTCACAGCAGTCATCGTGGGAAACTGGAGGAGGAGGAGGAGGATAGCCAGGCCCCGCATTTTCTTACCCAGGAACATCCTTTTTGGGATGCCTGATGACCAGGTCTATTGCAGGTATAGGTTTCCACCAAATATCATCCTAGACCTGGTCACGGAGTGGGAGGATGACCTCACATCACCCACCTTGTGCTCCCAAGCACTGAGCCCCTTGGAAAAGGTGCTCAATGTCCTGCATTTTTTGGCCACTGGGTCATTTCAGCTGACAACTGCCATAGGTGGGGTCGTCTCACAGCCCACGCAATCATTCTGCCTACACCAGGTGTTGGCAATCATGACTACATGCCTCTCAGTACGCAGGCACATATACATGCCCAGATCACCCGCAGAAAGGCAGGCCGTGGTACATGATTTTTATGGGCTGACACACTTCCCCAGAGTGCCTGGTGCCATTGATTGCACCGATGTGGCCCTGCGTCCACCTAGGGTCACTGAG
The DNA here is from genome assembly GCF_040938575.1 of Ambystoma mexicanum. NCBI lineage: Eukaryota > Metazoa > Chordata > Amphibia > Caudata > Ambystomatidae > Ambystoma > Ambystoma mexicanum. Next base: position 1,049,633,445 of record NC_090924.1, read on the forward strand.
CACATCTATCGCAACCGCAAGCTCTGGCCTTCCATCAACATGCAGGTTGTATACAATGCCAAGGGAATCATCACCTCTGTCTATGTAAACTATCCCCGGTCCATCCATGACAGTTTCATATACAGAATGTCAACCCTACACTGGGACCTGGAAGCTGGGAGGCATGGCAACACATGGCTCATTTGGTGAGTACAAATGCCTGTGCACATGCATGCATGTGACACAGAGACAAATAAACAAACCCAACTAATGACAACCATTATCACCTCCCCAGGGGACGGTGCCTACCCTCTGAGCACCCACATGATGACGCCAATACGGAACCCCACCACACCACCCCAGGAAATATACAACGCAGCCCATAGTGGAGCACACATTCGGAGTGCTCAAGTCACATTTCCGCTAGCTTGACCGCTCTGGTGGGCAGCTACTATATACGCCCCTAGTAGTGTGTAGGATCATTGTGGCAGCATGTGTCCTGCACAACATTGCAACCCGGCGTGGCGTACCGGTGGACATGGTGGTGCCCCCACATCACCAACCACATGCACGGCCACTGTGCATGGGAGGGGAAAGGGCATGTCGCGAAGCAGCCCATACCCAGTTTGTGGCTGCATTTTTCATCTAGACCCCCCCCCCTGTGGAGTGCACACAGGCCTGGCACATTCCAGGTGACAATCGATGATGAGAAAGGGACAATCAACTGTCACAGCCTTAACACCCTGATAATGTGCCCTTGGAATTGCAGCATTGTGTGCATCCCTAGCCACTTAAACAAACACAATCCTATGTGACCAAAAGGGCACACATGCAAGCCACAGATTCCAAACCCCCATGCAAAATAGCACATCCAAATGCTGGCATGTCACCTAAACCTCCCTCAAACCCAGGTCACCCACCCCACACACCATGGCATGGCATAAAATGTGAAAACCTCAATACAAATATCAACACACATGACACAGCTGTCACAAAGCGCACTGTTCCAAATGGAAACAGGCCACAGACAATCCCCTCAGACAAGCACTCTGAAGAAAAGAGTGAGCAAAAACATCCAACCTTTACTAAAAGTACATAAATGCATGACACTAATGGCCTGAACACCAAAACATTGATCCTTTGGTGGCATGCATTTCAAGGAATCCCAAAAAATAAAAGAAAATATGGGTGCTGCGGGGTTGTCCCCCGCAATACCCCGCTCATTACACCACACAGTAAAGTGAGTGGTGTCAGTGGCCTGGAAACCCCTTCAACTGCATAACAAAACAAAGGAAAAAAATGAGCCAGCGGCGCCAGTCCATGATCACGAAAGCCAATGTGAACATGTGCAGCAGGGACACAGCATGTCTCATAAGGCAAGTAGTGAGTGGGTGGGTGGATGTTGGGGTGGAGGTGGGCTTGGGGTGTGTTGTGTGTGTTGTGGGGGGTGTTTTCAGGGTGATTCCATGCATGTTAGCATGGGAAATGCATGAACACACAGTGTAGCATACATTTTCCATGTTACCCACTCTGTTGTGGACACATTAGCAACGGAAACATATTGCTGATCCTGTGACACATCATAAGTAAAGCCAACACTTCACTATCTATTTACCACCATAACACATCATGAACACAGGACCCAACAGTTACAATGTCAGAAAGTGAGTAAACACCATAGCACAAGTGCCTCAATGTGACATTGCCGCCACACGTCACCCTACCATCATGAGAGTGGCCTCGACAACTAAAGTGTGCATAGGACCGCATACAACATGAAGTGCATCAACATTGTATACAGACAAGGCAATATATGAATTAGTAGAATGAAATCATGCACAGTCAACAATATACTCACCAAAATGCAGTCCAACCATGCACTGGAGAAACCATCATGAATCCCCACTGGGGGTGTATGCACAAGTTGGACTTCAGACTGGCCACAGATATGACAGAAGTCCAGAGCCTCTGTGTAAGTTACTGCCACACAGTGTCATCCTTGCGAGCCCAAGGAAAGGGGAAGCAGGAGTGGCATATGTGTCCAGACTCCCAGCCATAAACACAAACAAAACACAAACACAAGACAAGCCTGTATGGGCCCAGCCGGAAAACACAGTGGATGCCATTGGATGCCACATGGCACCACACTGCAACATAAATGCAGAATAGACAAAAAATAAAAATGGCCATAGTTGACCCGGGGGGCATGGGGGCCGCCCAGGAGGGGGGAGGTGCAGGGTGCACCTCAACACCCACATGTGTCGATGTTGAGACTAAAAAAGAAATCCTCCATGGGCTCATGGTATTCACGGCGTGACCTGAGTAAGAGATAGGTTATCGTCGTCATCACCCCCTGGTTGTACATCAGGAAGTGCGTGTGGTACAGGTGCCTGACCACGCATAGCCCCAGCAAGCCCCTCCATGGCAGCAAGCATTCAGGCCTGGTGAGCCTGGTTCTGCATGAATATGGCATGGAGGTCCCCATGCACCACCTCACGTGTACCACGGAGTTGCCCCTGCAAGGATGCACATCTTACACAGAGTTCTGCCAGGGAGGCCTCACGTGCCAGACAGACCTCATCCTGGCTTGCATGGAGCTCAGCCGAGTGTGTGCGTTCAAGCTCCGCCATCTTCTGGTCTTCCCGCTCATCCTGGGCCATGATGAGAGCACCCAGAGTACTTCTGAGGGAGGAGTAATCTTCCATCAAGGCTTCCCTGTTGGCCTCTGCGTCAGCAGTAATAGCTGAGTGCAGAGCCACCAGTTCAGCCCGGCGGGCCCTGTTGGACGCTTCCATGCCCAGCCTGAGTGAACGGCACGTGGACTGCGTTACCTGCTGCTGGAGCTCCACCTGCCTATCAAGGGGGAGAATGGAATCAGCCACACGTTCCTTGCCTTGAGCCAACACCTCAATTGCTCCCCCCTGTTGCTGTGCAATGGCATACATGGATAACTCCCATCCAGTGTTCCCCGGTGGCGCACGGCCACCGCATTGCTGGGCACCACACCTGCAGGGCCCAAGGAGACATGGACCTTGCTAAACTGGCAGAGCCTGCGGCTGCAGGACAGCATTCCTCCGTCGATCTGCTGCCCCAGGAACAGGAGCAACTGGTGTGGAGTGTGACTCTGCACCTATAACCACCACAGGCCGACATACCAACACTGACTGGCCCCTTGACGGGTCTACCCCCACTGCAGGTGTGGCGGACAGAACAGAATCCATAGCAGAATAACCCACCATCGACGGCATGGATTCATGAGCATCCAACTTAACATCAGAGTCAGAGAGATCCTCAGAGCCATACCCAGAGGCACGCCTGGACAGGATGGCCTGGAGCACCAAGGGATGTTCGTGGCCTACCACCACACGACCCCCACTGGTGCTGGGATGGTGACCTGAACCCTCCACCCTGTCTGCCATCTCCTCCTCTACTGCTTCATCACCTGTAAAGAAATTAAAATAAACATTAGTACACATGTCAGCAGCACATACCACACACATATACAACATTATATTGAGGGCCAACACATGAGGCAGCCATGTCACACACGACACAAACTCTGGCATGCATGGGGTGGCAATGAAATGGAAGGGGACCCTGAAAGCAGACATGGATGTGTGTCAAATGCAAAACCCACACATGTACTGCATGTTGCATATCAACTGCATCACACACAACCTTCTGGCAGGCATGAATCTTTGCAAAATGTACAGATGTCAACTAAGAGATGGCAGGTAGCATAGCCATGGCACAATTTCCAAATAGACACAGCAGTATGTCAAGCAGAAGTGTCCATGACACATGCAAAATGCAGGTCAACATGCAATACAAGAACATTAATATCAATAAAAGCACATGTGCCACAGGATGCAACAACGCAAGTGCCTTGAAATACAGTGAAGGGAGGCAAATGGATACACTATTATGGCAGGTCACTTTTACAACACACCAGTGAATAGGTATGTTGAAGGGTGAAATATGGCTCAGAAGTGCGTGGGGGCAGTGCAGCACATGTGTACGTCCTCAACTATCAACAGAACCCAAAATGTAGTGATGTCAATCTTGTGACATGATGCCATTATAAGGGCAAGTGCAGTCATCATGTGCAAAGTGTTGGCACTGGGTTGTAGGGATGCACTGCACCCCCCTACACCCTCTGGGGAATGGCAGGGAGCCAGTGCATGGCTCTGAATGGCTGACCACAGTACTGTGAAGTAGCAGACAGTGTTTGCAGGTGTCAATTGCATCATCTGAGACAACTGAGACTACAGCAGATGAGAGGGGGACAGAAAGCAGGACACATGAGGAACCATCACAAGTACATCTATGCAGGCAGAAGACACAATACCAGTCGCCTGGAAGCAGGGTGGCTGTAACAGAGGGAGGCCGGTGCCCGACACAGACAAGGGCACCATAAACATGTGCATGATGATGAAGTGACCCTGAGTGAGCATGACATGGATGAGCAAATACCATGAGACGGATAAAATACTGGAGATGTGATACAATGAGTAGCCTGCCACGGACCCATAGAGGCTTTCAGGAATGCAATGGTCCATTAATTATCACTCATGTGCACTCTGAGCCTGTGCCATCTGTAAGGTTCAAGTGAGACACCCTGCATCAAGGACAAAGGATGTACCCCACACCACAGGTATGGCAGGGTTGCACAGGGAAGTGTGCCTGTACACAGGAAAGGGGAACAGCCGATAGCAGTAGTCCGACACGGAAACCGCCAGTACCATGGAGACAGTGAACTGCAGGGTGGTGGAGAGGCAAGGATGCAAGCCCATGAGGAGGAACAGCTTGCAGCGTGACCTCACATACCCGTCAGTAATGTGACGACATAGGCTGAGTCTTGGGTGGAACTACAGCACAGGCTATGTGCAAACATGTCAGTGAGCTTGAACATGGACAGGAGAGGCCACCGAGTGACTTGCATGTAGGTAGGAAGCAGGTGTGGTGATGAATACTGCCCACATGTGCAGCACATGTCCTGCATTCAGACTGCATGACGACAATCACATATCATCAAAGCATTGCATGTGTCACACATGTCACTCATCAATACATAGCCTGAACTGGCAGTCAATCACAACACATCACACAAGCAAAACACACATGGGCTGGACACACACGCATTAACACTCACCAACGTTGCATCATAATCTGGCATCTCTCCCACTCCATGGTTCTGTTCCTGATCGGTGAACTCTGCAACGATTCCCTCGTGCAGAGTAAGTTCATCCTCCTCTGGTGCTAGCCCACCGCCGGTCACCAGAGTCAGGGAGTAATTAGAGGCCCGCTTTTGTTTTGCACAGTGTCGGAAGTCAGTCCAAAGCTTGTGGAAATCCTGATCTGTGTGCCTCTCAAATCCCATTACATTCACACCATCCGCAATGAACTGCCAGTGGACCTGACGCTGGGCAGGCATAGTATGGCAGCCTGCACCCACCAGCATATCGCGTTTGTGTGCCGACATGTAGTCCACAAGAAAGTCCAGCTCCTCTTTATTAAAGGGCTTCTTCCTTGCCATGCCGGACGCCGATGCCGTGTCTGGGGTCCCAGCCTCATGCGCAGAAGCACACTTCCTCCTCTTGGCCGGTTGTGCGGACCCTGAGGGGCAAATGCCGCTCTGGTCAGTTGGGGCAGTGGCGATGGTGGACTGGCCAATGGGAGTAGGAATTGGCATGAGGACGGTAGACCTGGATTGTGTGATTGGCTGCTGGGTGTTGTTGCTAGGACCCAGCAGTACAACTGCCTCAGTGCCAAGGACTGTGACCAACACAGTCCTGGCTGGCAGACTCACTGCCGAGGTGGTGTTGGCTGCATCTGCCCATGCAGCTCCCACCACCTGGCTGCTTCCTGCCCTGAAAATCTGCCTGGGAGTACTGTGGCAAGGCAGCCTGTGCTGGCTGACCCTGAACCTGGGTGGTGGTTGCCACAACTGCACCTGCACCACCACCTGGTGGCCCGTATCAGCAGATGACATTGCCTGTGGGGATCAGATGTTCGCTGGGGATGACTGCAGCAGCAGCATCTCCCTGAGGTACTGGTGGTGGTGGCATGGCTGTCCCAGTAAGTTGCTGGACATCATGCCCTGCTGGTATACCCTGGCCACGTCCCCCTTCATGTCCACCTTGGCCTCCCTGGACTCCCTGGCCACCCCGGCCACGTGCCCCACCACACCCAGCCTTGGGAGGTCGCCCAGCTTTGCCACCCCCCTTTTGGTGTCCTCCCAACCATGGCACAGATGGTATGTGGCCAATGGGAGGTGCACACAACAATAGTGCTGGGCAATTGGGGTGAAGGGGGCAGGGTAAGTAATGTTAGATGCACCCCTGTGCTCCTGCAAGGCTGTCTGTGACCCCTGGTGATAAAAGACGGGTCATGCAACGCTTAGGCACCCCAAAAAAATGCTAATAAATGTACACGCAACCCCGGTAGCCCACGTGCATTCAATAAACCTCCCGCAGTACGCAGTGGGACCCAGGGACACAAAAAATACATACGCGTGGAACACGCAGCCTATTCTGACCTTGTAAATGGGTGTGTGACACACGGGGGCAACCACAGTGGGAAAAATAAGCATGCGTGACTCACCATCTGCCTTGCGTGGAAAAGACAAAAACAAACGCGTGTGCGCATAGGCAACTCCCCCGCCAAGTACGAACTTTAAGCACTGTGAAGTAATCGTGTGTGAACCCACAAAAAGAAGAAACACATGTGGTCGGTTTCCACGAAAGCGCATACAGCGAACTGCTTAACCGTGCAGACCTTTAACCCCTGGTGAAGGCAACTTCCGCGTGCATCACGTCAATTATGCGCTTATGCGCTTATGTGCTAAGGGCCTTTCCTCAAATTACATGCTCACATGCTGTTTGTTCACGTGCTGACTCACTCTGCATCAAGCTGGCCACACGACAACACAAGGAAGACCACGCTCCTGCCCAGAAGGCCATTTACCTGCCCCCTACAGCCCCGAGTAGCCTCCTACGAGCCATCTGCTGCTGCCAGCCTGCCTGCTGCCAATGTGTCCTGGTATTTGGTGCCTGCACAGAGGCCATTGCCAGGGATTCTGTTCCTGAGACCACCTCTGCTGACCCAGAAGACTCCTGACGGATGTACCATCGTTCCACAGCCCAGCCCCAGGACCCAGTTGCCCACACACACCTGCCTCGGGGTTGCCATGTCAGACCAAACACCACCCGGGGCCAGTGGCAAACCCCCGGCAGACAGGCAGAGGGCTGTCAGCTTCACTGCAAATGAAGTTGGCATCCTGGTGGAGCAAGTCTTGGTTCATTATTATGCCCTCTTCACAACAACATCGCGCCTCGACAAGGAAGGACAGAGGAGGATCTGATTGGACATCATGGATGCCATCAAAGCAGAGGAGGTGGCACCCCGCATGTGTACTTGTCCAGCATAGTGCATGTTGAGGTGTGTCAGGTGTGTGCACCTTGGCCGTATGTCTGGCATGCCCCATGTATGGATGTCTGAGTGCAGTGACATGACAGTGAAGCATGTGAGTCTGGTCAACCGTGTGCAATGACAATGGTGTGTGTGTTGCTATGCATGATGTGCACCTGCATGTGACAATGCACACATGAATGCATGCCAGTGTCTATGCCTGGCCATGTCTGTTGTGTGAATCATGGATGCTGATATCACCCTCATGGGCATGCGTGGTATACATGTGCGTGTTACTGAGTCGTGAGTGTGTAACTGGAAAACACCATGGATGTATGACACATGCACATCCTGATGCGTGCATTGACTGTTGTGGTCTAGCTGTCCATGATTGCACTGTGATGGGAGGTAGACACGGACAGATGCATGACTGTGCGGTGGTGTATGTGCATGTGTGTTGCTTGCAAGTACCTGTTTGTTGTGGAAGGTGATGATGGCTTGACATACGACAGTGCCTCTCATGTTCATTTTCTTTGTGTCTAGCAGACTTACGGTCAGTACCATGATGCTTGTGTTCAATGTCTCAGTTTCCACAGTGGTGAATGAAGAAGAGGGCGGAGACGGCGCTGTGGAGCAGAGCAGCGGGGATGCCTCCACCAGCCAGAGACACAAGGCCCAGTCACTCTCCCAGGTTATGGCATCTTCCGGGAGCGAGGGGACTGGTGCTGCATCTGCCACTAATGCCGCAGCTGCCGTGGGGAGGCCCAAGAGGCCAAGTTTGGGAGTGGGCTTCTCGACAGCGGGAGGGGCAGATGAGCTCCCACAGGGGCAGGACAATGCGGAAGACAGTGCAGAGGCATCCAGGTTGGGGGTGGGTGAGGAGGAGGAGGCTGCATTAGATCCACACAAGGGGCATGGTGAGGGTGATTCCACTAGTGCAAATGTTGCAGTCCAGGGGCTTGACAGGAGGCAGCGTAGGTCGCTGCTGAGGTGCCTGTGGCTGATCCTGTCCCTGAAACTGAGACTGCATCACTGTGCACCGGCACGGATGCCTCAGTCCAGGCCCGTCTGCAGGTAAAGGATGTGTCCACATCAACTGACCTTCCTCTACCTGCGGACAAGGCAATCCGTAACAGGGTTGAGCCTGTCCTAGTCGGTGTCACGATGCGCACACATGTGATTCGTGATGAAGTCTGTGATTCCAGGAAGGACAACGCACATGATCACGAACAGCTGTGTGCCCTCTTGAACTGGCTAGGACAGCTCATTGTCGCAGGGTTCCTCCATGTGCTGGCACTCTTGCGTCCCTCTCTTCCTCTGCACCCACTATGCGCCAGTCGTCCTCCATGCCGTCTTCCGGCCCATATGCTACCAGGGCACCCTGTGGACCTGCCTCATCCACCGTGGCCAGGCTGGTGGAGATCACATCTCTGCCACAGTCGGGAGTCGGAGGTGCAGCAGAGGTGGTCACCCAAGCAAGAGGATCCCTGGCAATGGAGGATGTGCAGGCAACTTCCAGCAGGGCGCGTCCACGACAGGCCCGGGGTCGTCAGCTTCTCGGAGCCAGTCGTGGTGGCACAGGCACATGACATCAAGGCAGCAGCCCCAGGCTCGACGTAAGAGGCGTCCAGACTCGGGGCATACAACATCACGGGGGCAGGCATCGGCCGAAGGGCAGGAGGATCCTGGAATATGTGTGTCTTCTGTGTGGCAGCGGTTGGGCCAGCAAATGGATGCAGAGCGGCAGCGGGAAGAGAGGGCATGGCTCACCATGGTCAGGGCAGAGAACTCCATGGGGCGGGCATTTAGGCGGGCACAGTTTCTCGAGGAGACTCACAGGGATTTGGTGGAGGGCATCTCGGCGTCCCTGCGAGCCCTCGCGGACAGAGCCCAGTCCCGCCTCCAGGCCATAGACTCGGAGTTTGATGATGCCCTGGCCAAGACTCTTGGGGAGAAAGGTGAGCCGTAGGACTAGCCTGCCGCCATTGTATGTAGTTTATTAGGCTTATGTTTCCTTTCCTTTTATTTTTATTTTGGAGTCGATGGACATTGCTCCATTTTTTGTACATAGTTGTATTTTTGTAGGATTTTTACTAGGTTTCATTTGGTTTTGGGAACTTTCACTGTAAATGGTTCTGGAACTGTGGACTTTATTCTTTTATGTTTTTGACACCCATGATGGAATGTTTTTTTTATTTAACCAACTGGGAGGTTTTCCTTTTGTATTAATCATTTTTTTTTAAATTGCATTTCAGTTCAGTTCACATTCATTTATTTTTTGTTGTCATGGTTGTTTTTTGTTTGGGAGATTTCTGTTTTTTTCTCTCATAAGTTTTGTGCATGTGTCAGTCGTCATTGCCTCAGTCATGTGTCGCTGGTGTGTGGCCATGTTGACCATGTCTTTGGGTGCATGCATGTGTGCTTCTGTGAATGACATGCCATGGGGCCTGTACTGGGAAGTGTGGACAATGGATGTCTGTGGGGGGGCAGCGTGGGGTGGGATTTGGGTGGACATTTGCTGCAGGCATGTATGTTGTGACAATATTGGTTGGGTGGACATGAGTCAGGGCCTGCTGGCAGGTGCCCGTCACTGGTGGGGGATATGAGTCGGGACCTTCTGGCAGGTGCCCGTCACCGGTGGGGGGACATGAGTCGAGCCTGCTAGCCATTGACCGTCACTGGTGAGGGGACATGATTCGGGGCCTTCTGGCAGGTGACCGTCACTGGTGGGGGGACATGAGTCAGGGCCTGCTGGCAGGTGCCCGTCACTGGTGGGGGACATGAGCTGGGGCTTGCAGGTGCATGGTGCCATGTGGGCTGCCCGTGGGGCATGGTCAGGGGTGATAGGTTGTCCCCTGTGTTGTGGGCTGCCTGTGGGGCATGGTCATGGGTGATGCATGGGGTGATATTCACGCGTTTTGGCTGCCGCGAGCGGGGTACGCATCGTTTTTCACTCGATTACAACATAGGGGACCTGTAAGGTGGTCCAGGGTTAGCACTGCCCTTTGCGCCGTATTGTGGATTTCAATGGCTTTTCCTGGCGCATGGGGTGTTCTTGGGGGCGTAATTGGCACTGCTGGATGTTCGCTGGGCCACGGCTGCAAATGGCTTGGGAAATCCATGTATACACTGTGCACCTAAATGCTGTTTGACGAACACTGCTGGCGCACTCTGGCGCACGCTCCCTCTCTGCGCTGGCCGCGTGCCCTACCTCTGCGCTGAATTCTATGAGTTACCCCTTAAATCTTGTTGCCATATATTTACTCATACTTGAACAATTCAAATGCAAACTGAAATCACATTGGAATGGGGACTTTTCGGCACAATCACCTTGTGGTAATACTGCCGGCGGTAATTGTGCCCAAAATTGTTCTCGGAGCTGGGGGTAAACACACCAGACTCATGATAGGGACAGCCCTTAAATGTTGTGATCAGGCCCTATGCCTTTAAAGTGATCCTAACGCTTACATTTGGCATACATAATGACTTACTTGAATCTTATCTATCCCTCTTCCATCTTCCACATCATCTTAATTTTCTCTTTTTCATTTTGGCTCTTCAAATATATTTTAGGTTCACTATGTGGGGGAAATAATGCTATTGGGAGAATTGTCATGGGAGAATCAAAAGTCTATTCTTAATGTGCTGCTATGGAGAACAAAGTGGTGGTCAGTGTAGATTTCTATGGATGATTAGCTTTATTTTGTTCTATCATTTAATGGATATTAGTAACCCGGCGAGAGACAATCTGAATGCAACAAGCATTCTGATTGGCTCTCATCAGGTCCCTACCCAGCCGGGAATCCCTCCGTCGGGATTCCACGGCCTTTGTCCCCGGCGGGTAGCGTGGGAACACCTCAGCCAATGAGGAGGCTCGAAGCGGGGCCATCCCCACTCCGAGCCTCCCCACGGCTGAGAGGCTGCCTTCGCCCCCCGCCGGGGACTCGGGTAAGTCTTTTTCTTTTTTTTAATTCCCTTCCCTTCCTCCCTCCCCCCTGTCTGCCCCCCCAACTTACCTTCTTGGTCCTGCGTCCCCAGCGGGGGACGAGGGAAGCCTCCAGCAGTGTGGAGACTTGCTTCGCTCGGGTCTTTACCTATGGGCCCCGGGGCATTACCTGAGTCGGTAATGCCCCCGACGCTCGGGTTCTATTGCTTAAGTAGCAGGCAGTGACATATTTCATATTTGATATTCATCCCCTATTTTCAATTGGATGGGTAATTGGTCATAAAAAGGATGTCAATTAATAGGCCACCTCCCTTGAAGAGGCAGTGTCCACCTCTTCTCATCAAGAAAAATGGCGTTTTAGAAACACTTGCATTTCTGTGTTTTTACATAGTTACCAGCGTTTCAAGAAGTTGTTTGTGCTCCTCGAATCCAGTAAAAGTTATTAGTAAAGCACCTTTAATTGGTGTGATAATGAAAAAGCAATTCTAATTTAGATGACAAAAATAGGTCAATTCATGATTCAAGCAGCATTACAAGAAAAGCTGCAAAATGTCTCTTTGCTATCGGATTTGCATGTCTGGAGAACATTCAAATGTCCCTTGGCAGTACTGTATCTGTTGACAATACTTGACATGTAATGAGGTTACTTAGGCTTAGGGTGGACTATCTGGGTCATGGGTGAGCACAAGTATACATATTAACAATGGACTACCGGGGGCCAGATTACGGAAACATTGCACCAGTGCAAGTGCAAAGTTGCACCGTATTAGCAGTAGGGTAAAGTTTACCCTATTTTTAAAAACACTGGTACATATTAGAACACCATTGCATCATGACAAGTGCAGTTTGGCATGGTATAACCAGCTCGAAACTGCCCGTTTGCCCACACTTCTAACCCCAAACTGAACCACCCTCACACCTTTTAGCCCCCTAAGCACAACCCCCATATACTTATTTTTAGATACTTTATTGGTAAAAATGAATCTGTTATTATCTTTTTGGTATAATAACTGGCTACCGGTATAACCACCAAGGGCAAACATTGCCTTGTGCAAAAAAGATAACTTTTTCATGCATTTTTGCACTAGGGCAACTCTTGATATGATATGACATGATATGGCATTTATAATGCACCTATACACAAGTGTTTCAAGGTGCGACGGGGCTCACTCCCTGATGTAAATACAAATTACTACTAAGAAGCCAACTCATGTGCTGAACACTAAAATATCGAACTCAGACCCCTCGCCAAAATTAAATAGGAAGGCTACCAAAGAATCTAAGAATGGAAGAAAAGCGAGATCCAGCAAACAAAATTTACAAATGGTTTTGCAGAATCTTAACCTTATGAAAGAGGCGGCGAGGAAGGTGTTTGGTAAGCGGTCAGGTACATGACAGTAGACTCTCTGGGAGAATTCCAAAGTAATTCCATCTCGACCAGCAGGAGAACTTAGAAGGAAATGGCAAAAAACAAAATAGTACCAATCAGATGGCTGCACAGATAATAGATCAATCATTGATGTATATAACACACTCAGACTTAGCTTCAACTATCGCTTCTCTTTAAAGGAACACCGGCACAAAAAAAGGAAATTAAATCAACTCATGATGCTCGCTCAGTGGAATCACAGGCGGACATAGTGGAAGTTAATCAATGATTAACAACCCAAGTTATTTGAATTTATCTAATAGTATATGCAATAATGACTTTTGAAGTTTTAGAAACTCTGACTTTAGAAATAGGGATCCTGCTAAAATGTTGCTATGCATTAACTTCTATTGGAATTTCTTTTACAATCAAGGCTGCGTCGGATGACAAAAACACACATTCCCAGAGACCTCAGAACCATACCACCATTGGGCGTGCCCATCGAAAAATATGGATTGGTTTCTTTGAAGTCTGGGACTTGCAATTATAATATCTTGACAACGTGTATTGACAATGGACCTCATTACGAGGAAGGCGGTAGAGGTTTAACGGCGTCGCTAGAGCTGCCGGCCCCATTAACCCACTACTGCCTCATTACGAGGTCTGCTGGCGGGACCCGCTAAGGACATCTGGTGAAACCAGGCGTCCTTAGAGGGATCCGCTAGCAGACCAGGATGCAAACAACAGGCCCGTCATTAACAGGCCCGTTGTTTGCATCCTCCCTATTCCCATTGAGCCCTATGGGGGCTGAAATGGGAATGAGGATATACCGGTCCGGATTCCTTGAATGGGGAAATACCGGGACCTCCAAGGTCGGAATGGCCCAGTATTTCCCCATTCAAGGAACCCGGAACCGGTACCCGGTATGGAGGTAGCCATGCCGCTAAAAGCGGCATGGCTACCTCCATACTTGTAATGAGGCCCAATGTATTTTTAACTCTGTTATTATTTGATGTGTGTAACATTTTTTTAATTGAGGATACACATTTAAGTGATCATCATTTCTTGACTGTTGTTTTTAAATTTAAAATTAGGGGTGAGGTCAGTAATGGTTTAGTTCATCTGTATGTCAATCCACAAGGAAATGGGATTGCTAAACGGTTCTTAGACATAGGTACATTTAGTAAACAAGTGAGAGCTGTATATCAACATTCATCTCTGTGAAGCAAGCTTCATACGATAACCTCTGATTGCTTTATGAGATTTATCTGTATTAATGATGCACAAGAGAGATAATCTATTAAAATCTGCAGTCAAAACATCCATTGGTGTGACGTAATCTAAGAAACAATCCTTGAGATCTGGTCTAAAGCAACTAAGTAAAGTCTTACTAACAGAGCTGGAGATAAGCTGGAGAAAGCGTGAAAACGAAGCCAACAATATAATAATTGGCACAATGACTATTGCCACATATAATTCCAGAAGGATTGTGAACGTATGCTACAAACCATCATTTCAAAGAGTTCACATACTTTGTGGAAACTTATAAATGAGCTGAGTTTGGGTCAAGAAGACCTACAATGCAATCCTATCGGATTCTGTTGGATTGAATGTCTACTGCTGGAGGTCTCTCAGGGGAGGGAATAACTTGGCTCAAATCATTTCTTGAGGGGCATAGCTCCAGAGTGCATTGGGGTGAGAGTGTCTCAGATGCCGAGATTACCATCTGTGGAGTTTCTCAGGGGGCCTGTCTCTCCCCCCTGCTTTTTAATATTTACATTATCCCACTATGTAGGGATCTTGACAATTCAGACCTCTTTTTCTGCAATTATGCAGGCGATTTTCAGTTGTCACTGGAGGTTGGTGGAGACCACAGTAAAGACCAACAAACATTGGATCGAGTCTACCAAATGGTGAAAGGCTGGATAACGACTAATTGGCTCTGCCTTAATGACACAAAGAGGGAACTAATGTTATATGGCCCCAGACAAGTTAGAGAGAATCTGGGCCCCCTTTATAACAGCTTCCTGGTTGACGGATGTCAGATACCAGTGCTACTCAAGGTCAAGACCCTGGGTACTTATTTGGAGGCCAATGTAGATAACATGGGCCCATATTGACGCAATCGTAAAAAAGCACTAATTATCATCTGAAAGTGCTTCGTCAAGTGGCCACTCTGGTTTCAGAGGAAAATTGCAAATTAGTTTGGGCCGTAATATTACCTAGAGTGGATTAATGCAACAACCTCTTGGGAGGAGCAAAGAAGGCAGACTTTCAAAGACTTCAAAAGATTAAAAATGTTTTGCAGTGTGCATCGTCTTTCAGATGAAGCGCCTAGAGCCCACATCAGCAGCAAGGAACCGTCTCCACTGGTTGCCAGTCTTAGCTAGAATACAGTTTAAGCTTCTGACATTTTGTCCCGAATGTGCCAATGGTGACGTACCTATATACCTCAAGAACAAGCTGAGACTATATACGCCCAGTAGATCTCTACGCTCAGCTAAGGCATTCTCCCTACAAGCATAGCGAGTTAAAAGAGCTTGTGGAAATGGTCACGCTTTTCATGTGCAGGCAGCACGGGCCTGGAATGCCCTTCCGGTTCGCTTATGTAACACAGCCAATCTTCTGATCTTCCGGAAACAGCTGAAGACCTTTTTATTCTCAAAATTTTCTGATCCAGCTACCTGGTTCCATTAGACAGGGCTTATCTTCCTTGTTTATGGCGTCTGGATGCACTCAGGCTTTGGTGCCTTATAAATAAAATAACATAACATAACATAGTGGAGGAAAATTGGAAGAGACACTCTTTAGATCTTTATAAACCTGCTTTAACCAAGCATTTGACACTGTAAATAAAGATATTTTAGGGAATAAATTGGGAAGGTGGAATCTTCACAACTCATTATTAGAAATTTTAATATATTTGCATATAGCCACTAATCTGCAGGTAAGGTTGAACAGGCAGGATGGCCTAACAAAAAAAAAAGTTTTCTACCAATAGATTTATTTGACAGGATTGTGTCCTTGTACCCTGTCTGTTCAACCTTTATCATTTGGATCTGAGCGACTCACTATTAGACTCGTCATTTGCACCACCAAGACTCCAAAATATTGATGAAATTAGCAGTATTCATTGGTGAATGAATGTCTAATTAATGACAACAAGACTAAAATCATTCACTTTACTAGAAGCCTGAGGAAACCCTACAGATACAATTGAAGAATGGGGTCTACTCCACTTATACTAGTTCCATAGCTAAACTACTTGGGGTTTAGACTGGATGCAGTACCTAAAAAATAAACACATTGTTATGAGGTTAAAAGAAAAAAGAACTTTGTTGGCTGATCAAATCAGGTGAATCAATAGTACATAATGTAGATTTTTGCTGCTTCCATTCATCGATGTCTACATAGTGAAAGTGATCCCTACCTTACTATGTGTTTCTGAGATATGTAATTTGGCTAGGAACATCTAATGGGATACCATATAAGGTATTATTTGGAAAAAAAGTACTTAATATACCTATCTGTCTTCTGATTGCTGCACTCAGGTATGAATTGGGCCTAACCTCATCGACCGGTTGGTTGAAATGGAGATTTCTTCCTTTTTTTAATCAACCCAAAAGCTCACTCTATACAGATCTGAAGGATAGTATATCTAGGGGAAACTCGGGACCTATCAAAAACTTCATGAACCAGAGTGAGTCAATCGTGGTAGATATTGATCAAACAAGGGAATTGTTAAGTGCTAATCCAATGCAATCCAAAAAACCAATCTTCTGGAAAGATTGTCGTGACATTATTGAGAAGATGCATAGTTATAAACTTTACCAAAGCTTCTCCATGATCGATAAACCAATGGGAGTAATACCGGAATATGTTCCAGAATTTCCCAACTCGTACTGGAGGATGCAGTTTTTAACAATTCTGATTTAATTCAAATTCAACACCATCTGAGGTGAATAAAGTGAACCTTATTAACATCTCCACAAAATACAAAAATGAAATACGACGAGCTAAAAAAGAAAGCTTTGACAACAGAATACTACATGCTAAATCATGTACAAAGGAACTTTTTCGCTATATTAAAGGAATTAGAAAACCCCATTTCTGCACCTTTTAATTGTGTCAAAGACAAGACATGGTGCACTGATATACAGAAAGCACTTACTGACAAATGTTACACGCTTCAAGTAAAAATGGACAAAAAAAACTAAACTTACCAACATCCACTACAACAACCCATAAATGTATGGATCTTATCTAGACCAGAACTCTGCTTTAACTTCACTAAAACTACAACAATAGAAGTTGAAAAATGATACTCTCTCTCAAGCCTTCTAACTGCTGAGGAGACCAATGTCCTGCCCAAATTATATAAGACGTCACAAGAGATCTCTCACCCTTTCTCTCCAAGCTAATTAACACGTCATTTACCTCAGGCCCTATCCCAAGCAATCTCAAGGAATCCTGTGTCCTTCCTCTTCTGAAGAAAAAAACACTTGACTCCTACTATACCCACAAACTATAGACCAATTACAATGGTGCCATTCCTCCTTAAGATATTAGACAGAGTTTGTACCTACAGATTCAGCACTTTCTGGAACAGAACAAACTCCTGGATACCCGGCAATCAGGTTTCAGACCTCAGCACAGAACTGAAACGGCACTCATTGACCTCAAGG
Source organism: Ambystoma mexicanum (assembly GCF_040938575.1). Taxonomy (NCBI): domain Eukaryota; kingdom Metazoa; phylum Chordata; class Amphibia; order Caudata; family Ambystomatidae; genus Ambystoma; species Ambystoma mexicanum. The sequence continues at coordinate 1,049,650,834 of NC_090924.1, forward strand.
CACAAGTTGACGAGTTGAGAGATCAGGGTAAATACACCTTGTTACTCCTCCTAGATCTCTCAGCAGCATTCGACTTGGCGGACCACTCTGTTCTTTGCAACCACTTAGAACCGGCAGCACACTTCTCACAACACACCATAGCGTGGATTCAATCTTTCTTGAGTGAAAAAACTATGAGAGTCTTCTCCACCTCAGAAGCAGCTAATCCTATCCCCATTACATGTGATGTTCCCCAGGGTTCCTGCGTCTCCCCTACTCTGTGTAACATATTCACCAGGCCCCTCTTTGATGATCTGGATTGTCTTGGTGTCACATACACTAACTATGCAGATGACATTCAGATTCTCTTCCCACTTACAGGGGATTGCAACCAGGATTTGGCTTTGGTGAATAGGATATACCTCATCATTCAGGCATGGATGGCACTCCACGGCCTATGCCTGAATGATGACAAAACGGAGCTCATCATCCTGGGGATCTCATCTAATATTAACACTCGGCCATACATATACCTCCTTCAACATAGACGGCAACACGATTAAGGTGATGAAGGAGGCAAAACACTAGGCTTTTACCTCGACTCTGGTCTTATCCTGACAAAACAAGTAAATGCTATGGCATCTGCCATGGCTTACACATGTAAACTGATTAGATCAGCTAAACACTTCCTCTCAACAAGCAGTTGTACCATATTTGCAAGAGCACTTGTGCTAAATAAGTTGGACTACTGTAATGCTCTCTACATTGGAGCCAACAAATATATCACTAAGAAAATTCAAATACTCGAAAACAACGCCTTAAGAGCGGTGTTAGGAATTACCAAAAAAGATCACATCTCCAAAGTGAGGAGAAATAATAACTGGCTAGCTACTCTTGATAAAAAAAACTTAAATCTGCCTCCCCAACCTTCAAAGCCCTCAACAATGCAGCACCTCCTTGCCACACTGAGAGGTTCAACAAAAGACCAACACTCCAACCTACGAGATCAATTTACACCAACTGTCTGACAGTTCCTCAATTCTAATGAGCTACCATTGGTGGAAATAGCTTCCCTGTCAAAACTGCCCAACTATGGAACTCCCTGCCTCCGTGCCTGAGGGAAAATCAAACATACTGACACTTCAGGTGCAACATTGTCAACTGGTTTAAATCGAATGATCTCTAAATCCAGACCAGGGAGAGAAGGCCCTCTATCCTCTCCCGCATTACCAACCCTCCATGATTTCTCTTTTACCCAATAGACCCTCGTGACTCACCTCCTGTAGATATCACTGTATATCTTTTCTCTTTTCTCACCTTCATGAAAACTGCCAACATTGACTTCCTTATGTTTTGTATGTTCTGCCAACTCTGCTATACTCTTTACTATAACCTGTATGGTTTATACCTTAATATGTAATATTTAATTCTGTAAATTCCTTTGTGCTACATGATGTAACTTTGTAAGCTTAAAATATCCTTGTTTACGAGCCCTGATACCTCCGGGTCTGGTGCACGCTACAAATAAAGAAACAAACAAACAAACAATCCCTACGGGTGAAATTCAATATGTTTGCTCAAAGGATAATAAAACACCTAAATCAGGATGACACCATTCAAACCTCAAAACATCTATTGACAGCTTGTCCAGCCCTATGGAAATTAAGGCTGCTACTGTTTGCCAAATATACAGATAACACATTCTGGATGACAACACAAGAATTCTGGGTGAGGTTCTCCAGGGGTAATGAAACCTCACTATCAATTGCTGTACTAGCATTTTTTCAATGCATTAACTTGACTGAGATCCGATGGTAAAAACCTCATGCAACAATTTTAAAAGTGCATGAGATGTGAAGGTTAAAATCCTTTTGGTGATCATAGTATTGTTTTTTATTGTTAAATAGCATTAAGCAGTTTATAAATACTCACAAGCTGAAATGTTATTTTAATGCTTTGTATGCAGCCTTGTTAAAAAGTATAACATTTGGAAATCTTGAAAATAATGGTTTATTGATTATAATTATGGATCACTAATGGTTATTTAAACTTAATATTACTATGTGCACATTTTCGGGATCATGAAATAATTGAATCCTTGTAACTGAATTATTGTTTATGAAATGTGGAGAAGAGGATATGTTAGAAATTGTTACTCAACCCTATATTTTATTGAATTATCAGACTTGTATATGATTAATGATGTTTATTTATAATGTGTAAGGTTTAATATGTTTAACCATTTCACAATAAATATGAAATACAAATAATAATGATGAAACTGATTAATACAGCACTTCTCCTAAAGAAAAACAGTTAATTTTTTTTTTTTAAAATACAGCACTTAGAAACTGGAAAGAATAAATATTGTATGAAGTGTCATAATTAATCACCAAATACGAATATTAATAATAATAATTAGTATTATTATTATTGTTAATCTACCCAAACCCAATGTGATCATTTAAGTGATTTGCAGCCCCCTTTACTTTGACTCAGATAATGGTCAGCTCTAGATTACACAACTTAAAAATATGAATTGTAGTAAGAACATATTGTTCACTTTAAGGAACATTTTGACTGCAATGAATCAATAGGCAACATAGAGGATTGACTGATTTTTCTCACTTACCTATGGGGCAGTATATAAGTATTTGGATATTTTGACTTTGGGCCTCAATACAAGTTTGGAAATGTTGGTAAAATCAGTCAAAAATAGCATTAGCACCTGCATCAGTTTTACGATTGCACCTGATTAGCGGGGTAATACATAGTGATATTCTTATTTACATCCTTTTAAATTTGGTCTCAGCTTGATGCATTAACATTTTTTTTGACATTTTCCTCTTTAAGGTTACCTGAGAATCTGTTTTTTAGCAAACAAAGACATTTCTCGCTTTTAGTTGTGGGGCTACCCGTGAACAATAAAATACCTTTACATTGACACAGGATCCTGTGTCCTTTGTCTCTACAGAGCCTGGTTATATCAGAATGCTAGTTCCCAGAATACTATGCTCGGGTCCTTGAAAATAATTGTTTTCAGACCTCTTTGAATGCAAGTGCTCAGTATCAGGCGGATGTATTTTCAAATGTCCTTCCAAACTGGGGCGATTTTGTGAAATATCAATAGATACCATTAGATCCTGTTTACCTTTTACATTTTCATTGCTTGTTAGAGACACTTCATTTGACATTGCACATCATCATTAGTGTCCAGTGAAGATGAAAGACGTTTATTTATTTTGATTTGTTCCCAATAATATATTGACTTTGAGGATATTTCACAAAATATGTTCCTAGAGGTTCATATGTGTTTACATTCCATTTATTTAACACACATTTTTCAAACACATCGATGTTGCCTTCGAAAAGCTGCTGATGGTGATTTGAGTGTGAGTAGGGGAGGGGAATAGAGAGTGTGAAAGAGCAAAACAGAGAGTGACAGATACAGAGAAAGAGGCATAGAGAAGAAAGAGATCATCATTGTCATCAAGAGTAACTAGATAAGTAATAACAATATGATGAGTCTACCTAATATGTTTGATAATTCCAAGTCCTTTTCTCACACTTCACTGCTCATGGGCAAAGGTAAATCGTTGAAATGTAGATAGGGCCATGTTGCATAATCCTGAATGTTAAAATCTTCCCTTGGGATTTTTAAGCATTTTAGGGAGCTGGTAGAAAATTGTTAAGCAAAAGGTAAGGTATTGTCACTGATCCAATTGCATCAGATTATCGCTGTTTCATCGACTTTCATGAATGGATTTTTTCAGATAGGGCCTTAGTGAATAGCTGGAAAGAATATTGTTTTGAATCCCAACTGCCTCTGCAATTCTCTCACATTGTTGATTACTCCATTGAAGTTATTATGGGACCGATAGATTCTTGCTGATTCCAACACATCAATAATGTACCTTCCTGATGTGTAATCTGACCAATTCAGTATCCAATCAATCATTTTTCGAGTACACAGTCTGTTTGGGAGATTACAAAGCTATTTTGGAATAGTGGAAAATCAAGTAAGACAAGTAACGCCTGGTGAGTCCGTTTCTGAAATCTATTTCAGGAGAGTAAAGACCTTGGGCCTCATTATAAGTATGGTGATAAGGCAACAACGTTGCTACCGTACCGCCATACTAGGTGTTCTGCTCGTGGATGCCCTTGCAGCCACCAGGTCTGACATAGGGGCCGTACCAGCACCCACGAGCAGAACAGGAGGGTAGCACCAATATCGTTATTAATGGTACCGGTGCTACCACCCACCCCATTCCCATTGAGCCCTATGGGGCTCAAATCGGAATGGGGATGTACTGGGCCCGGCACCCGCAAAAGGGTAATTACCAGGTCTGGCTGGGCCAGAATAGCCTGGTAATTGCCCATTCTCGGGTGCTGGACCCAGATGCGAGTTTGGAGGTAGAGTTGCTGGTAAAACCAGAAAGGCTACCTCCAACCTCGCAATGATGCCCCTTGTCTCCAACCAGAGAAACATTCAAATGAGTCTATTAAGATGCTGATAATGCTCATGTAGTGTGAATATACAGGTTGCACATAGCACCCTGCAGAGGAAGTTCAACTTGATGACATCGAGGGAGAATCCGCAATATAAATCCATCAGCCTACAGGAATACTCTTGGATAGAAATATTCACGGGCACAAGACACCATATGATAATCACAACAATCTTGCATGGAAATCCTTTTGTTTAACAATAATGTTTGCTAAGACAGAACAGGTTTTGACCAATGACATTTGTAGGTATTGTCAATGAAAAGGACAATACATTCTTCGTGTAATAAGGATATTGTGTGGAGCAACTTCCAAAGAGTTATAGTTTGCCATGTATATTTGTCATAAGAACATCAGGGATAACACACTTTTTTATATCTAGTTATAGAGGTTAGCCATATGCACATGTTTAAATACTCCAACAAGTATTCATTTTTCCATATATTAAAAATGCTATTTCGGTTACAATATATGTTTTGTAGATTTTTTCATTATCTACACTTAAAACAAGACCTCAAATAGGTGAGTTCAGTCATTATAGGGCCTGAGAAAATATATGATCAACATTTACAACAACAAAATAATTCTACTTTAATAAGGGATACCAGATAGAATGCATGCAACCAACAGTTAAACCTTGCATTAAAAAATAACCATCTACACATAGGGTACTCATATATTAATCAATTCTAGAGGAGAATATGATAATACAACATGAATTATAGGGCAAATGGCCAATAAACAGATTAGGAAACGGAATTGCAGGGATTCAAAATTCACTATATACCTTCCCATTGTGTCTGACAATTTAGAGGCAGTCTACACATATATCCAATAGAGTGGTCATACTTTGCCTACCAGAAGGGAAGCTGTTCAAATGTCGGAAAAGACTTTCAGGTTGGAGAAATGATGAGCAGATAATGTCTGTGACACCTTTGAGATTGGTCTGCCAACGGTATCACATATTTATAGTCACTTAATTTGGCAGTGTGCATTGACGCTTGTGCCAAGTGTAGACATTTTCAGCCTGATTCATGGAATTATGTGTGTGTAAAACGCAGATGTGGGCGCCATTCTGCCCGAAAATCCATGTTTGAGGTATGGGTATTTTCGGGCAGAATGGCGTGCAAATTTGCATTTTACGCGCAAATAATTCCATGAATCAGGGGCTTTGTTTAGTTTTACAATCATATTACCTTTGCCACAATAAATTCGAGACAGACAGAGGGAGTGAAGCAATGTATTTTCATTAAGATCGACCTTGAATGTAAGTGACTTCTAAATGCTTTTCTCAGACATCAATAATGATGTTTGAGAGTGCACGTCGGAGCTAAGCCAGTCCAGCCAACTGCAAATACATCTGCTGGAATACTTGAATCGGTTCCAGAAGAACAGCTGATTGTGGAGACTCCCTTTGTCCCCACAGCAGGCCACGATGTTCGTAGTGCATCTAAGATGTCTGCCGCTGTGGTCGTTATGGCAACCGGAATGACAACAGCTGCCCCGAGACCTGATTGGGCCCCACACCTCGCGCCAACCTCCCTCTGCCTTAAATGGAGGGGAGGCACGCCGCGAGGCGAAGCCGCCGAGGGAAGCCTGAGAGGAAAGGCCGACCCCCCTCTCTGCAGCTTTCCGCTGCTCGGAGCAGCTGCAGGCTGTAGACCGATGCATAAACAATGGTAAGGGTTACGCAGCCCTCCCTGGTCTAACATCACCCACTATCCTTGAAAGCATAGCAGGAAACCAGCGCCTCCGTTCTCGCACCATGTATGAGCTCACACGCACCTTCACTCCCAGCATTACAAGCCGGAATGCCCATCTCGGTAAGAAGTGTACTCTGCGCTGCCTCTCAAACAGCTGCCTTAGTCTGCCTGACAGCCGGCCCACCTGCCCATTGAACACTTGCTCCAACAACTTCACAGCAAACACAGGGACCACATTCCTCAGGCCATTTCACTCACTGCAGAAGCACTGCTCCCAGCTGCCTCCGATCCCACCATAAACGTAGTGCCGGAGCGCACTCTCCAGGCTCCTATGCAGCCCCTAGACTTTAAGGTAACCATGCAACTTGATGCATCGCTGCTCGAAGCTACGGACGTCCAAATTTCCACAAACACTATTAAAACACTACCAGGCTTTGTTACTCTGCCCTTCGACCCGCAACCGGCCAATGCGCACAAGTGGACAGCCATTCAACTAGCCATTAGCTCTGCCGCTCCCACAGGTGTGTTGGCTGCTGCATTACCTACAGCCCTACTGTAAATTCTGTCTTTGATAATGATACCATACTGCCTGCTGCCCCCTTGCCATTTGGATTAATAATGAAGTTATTCTGCCTGCTACTCCCCAAGTAATGCTGGTCAATTATGTTGCTGATGTTTCACTGCCTGCTTCCCCCCCTAGCATTTTGATTAATAATGAAGTTATTCTGCCTGCTGCCCCCCACCCCCAAGTAATGCTGTTCAATGATGTTGCTGATGTTACACTGCCTGTTGCCTCCCTAGCCACCCAAGGAACCATGTACAATTATGCCAATGCTGTTACCCCTGAAGCCCTACTACTGATACCATCCCCGGCCACCAATGCGCCACCTGCCGCGGTCATTGACTATGTGACCGCACTGCACTCCTCTTTGGCCAACCCTTCCAGCCACTCTACCACTGAACTGAATTGTGCCTTGGTAATCTCCCGCTCGATCCCAGCTCACACACTCGATGTGCGTGACCTTATCATTAAGGATAAGCTGGACTTTCTCTTTCTCTGTGAGACTTGGCTACAAGACACCTCAAGCCCTGGCCTCTCCCTTGCTGTCCCCTGTGGTTACACCATCTTTAGGCAGGATCGGGTTGACCAAAGGGGGGGAGGTGTTGCCGTCATTGCCAAAGACACACTTGACATTAGGAGAATTCATGGTAAACTAGGACATAACACAGAATACCTCCTAATCAAACTTAAGATCTCGCCCAACTCCACCATTGCTTTCCATCTTGTCTTCTGACCGCCAGGTCCATCCACCGACTTCCAAGAGGCCCTTATCCACACGTTATCAGACAACCTTGAAAAAACGTCCAAAGTAGTACTATTGGGTGACCTCAATCTCGGTCTAGATGACACCAATGATGCTAACGCCTCCGCCCTACAAAGAGCACTAGACACGTTAGGGTTTATCCAAGCTATTACCAAGCCAACACATATTAAAGGACGCACGCTTGACTGGGTTGCACATTACAAATTTCCCATTCTCGTCTCTGACATCTCCCCTATCCCTTGGTCCGCCACTTCTGCCTCAACTTACACAACAACACCTCCACTAAGCCCACAATCATCCTACCCGACACATTCGCTAGGAGCTCGCGAAATCTGACTAGAGATAATCTCTTACCTCACCTATTGGTTCCAGCCACCGTTCCCCAATGACCCTGTTCTCCTAGCCAGTGCTTTTAATCAGACCATAACCTACGCAGTAGACACCATTGCTCCTTTCACATTTAAACAGGCGAAGAAAACTAAGGACTCCAATGCCTGGTTCTCACAAGAACTCACAGACCTTCACTCTAAAAAGAGGGCATCACTTGCCACCTGGAAAAGAAACCCCAATGAAGCCTCCAAAGCAGCCTTCAAGGCCATTTCCAGAGAATATAAAACAGCCATCACCCAGGCCAAAGCAACCTCATTCACCACAAGGATTAACAACGCTAACTCTGGGACAAAGTAAATCTTCGCAATATTCAGGGAACTGGAGTCTCCCTCAGCCCCACCATCCACCCTCATTAGGGACGAGGCATGGTGCAACCAAATTCAAGCTGGCACGCTTGACAAATTGGACACCTTGCACACCAAAGTCTTAGCTCACCAAAAGCTCTATCCTCTCTTTTAGCCTCCTGTCCTCCTGAACCCCCAGTTGCTACCACCTCCAGACAGATACCAACGTATGAATTCTCAGACATGAGCAAATATGAAGTCATTGCCCTCATAAAGTCGATCAAGCCATCCAATTGTAAAGGTGACGCATGTCAGGCACACATCATCAACGATTGTACCCCGGCCCTCGTCCCATTTCTCACTGCCTTCATCAACTCGTCCTTCCAGTCGTCCCATGCACCGACTGCCCTCAGGGAAGCCTGGGTTTGACTGCTCCTAAAAAAAAAAACCCTCTTGACCCAGTGGTCCCAGGGAACTACAGACCTATACCCCACTGTTCCCTTCTTGCTAAAGATTTTGGACAAAGCAGCCTACATGCAAGTTCAAAGATTCCTTGAGGACAACAACCTCCTTGGACTACGCCTGTCTAGCTTCCGGCCACGACATGGCACCAAAACAGCACTACTTGACCTAAAAAATCAAATTGATGACCTGAGGGACGCAGGCAAACCTGAGCTCCTCCTCCTCCTAGATCTCTCAGCGGCCTTTGATCTGGTAGATCATAAACGCTTTGTTACCATCTCTCCTCTGTGGCCATCTTCTCCCCGAAGGCCTATTAGTGGATAACCTCCTTCCTTCAGGAAAGACTGATGTAGGTTTTCTCTAGATGGCACTAGACTCTTCTAGTGCCATCCCCAGTCCAATCAAATGTGGGGGCCCACAGGGATCCTGCATAGCCCCTACTCTCTATAACCTCTTCACTAGGCCCATGTTCAGAATCCTTGACGGCTTGGGCATCTCATATACCAACTATGCAGATGACACCCAGGTGCTCATCCCACTCTCGGGTGACTATCCAACTGATATGAACACCCCAACTTCATCTACCCCACAATTCAATCCTGGATGACAGAAAACTGGCTATTCCTCAACAGCGAGAAAACAGAACTTCTTCTAGTTGGATCCCCCTCCACATTGGGTACATTGGAGAAGGAGTATTTTTATTCACCATTGACAACATTCCCATCACAGTGTCACAAGTAATCAAGACACTGGGGTTGTATTGCGAACCTAGCCTTACCATGGATAGGCAGGTCAATGCCATTGTATCCTCTGTAGCCTACCATTCTAAACTGATCAATGCAGTTAGGCCATTTCTCTCCCAACAGAACTGCATCACCATCGCTAGGGCCATCATTGGCTATAGGTTGGACTACTGTAATGCCCTCTTTGTTGGGACCTCCCAAAAGAATATGGATAAATTCCACATAGCTGAGAATAATGCCTTAAGGGCCACAACAGGCATCACATGCAGGGACCACTTTTCTGGGATCAGGAGGCAGGTACACTGGCTACCCATTAAGGAAAGGATTGTCTTCAAAGCACTTGCCCATAAACATAAATGTCTTCACTGTTTGGCACCCTTGTACCTAGCACACAGGATCACCAAACATACCGCATCCAGACCCTCTAGGTCTGCATATGCTAATCATATTACTGTTCCTCACACACGCAGAGTGCATGCTGGAGGTTCCAGTTTCCCAACCATGGCTGCGACCTTCCGTACACCCTCTCAGCCCAGATCAGGACGATCGACTCTCATGCAGCCTTCCGCAAGGCCAAAACAACTAGGCTGTTTGTCTGTCTGAAAGGGCCCGTCCCACCACGCTATGTACTAGATATGGAACCATCCCTTCGCCCTGCTACTGTATTTTGAATGAGCCTGTCCCACTATGCTATGCAATGTATATGTTACCATCAATTTGCCTATCCACTGTACTATGCAATGTAACCTCTGAGCATGTAACCAACCCAACTGTAACCAAGCAAATTGTATTAAGCATCTGTCCATGGGCCGCTTCCTGTAACCCTCAAGCAAGCACTCGTAAATATCCTTATAGCGCCTCGATGCCCGTGGTCTGTAGTGCGTCCTACAAATCCAAAACAAATTAATAAATAAATAAGGAACTCAACTTCCTGGAGATCAAATTGTTCTGTCAACGTTTATTAAGCATTTGAGCGGACTGTTAGAATAAAGCTCACCAAAATGCAAGATAAAACGTGACAGTTTGGCATTTTCACTGAAACATCTCCCTCACACATATGTTTCACGTAAATCAACTCTGTTTAATTTATCGGAATTCAAGTGCCAAAGCAGTAGAATCATAACCTTTACCTGGTTTAGTGGGACATTTCATGCATTAAAGGGCTTGTTTCTGATACTATAGAAACTGTCAAGATTATAGTTTTGTAGAAACACCACAAGTTTCAACATGTTACCATGTATTTTAGGAAGATGAATGTCTCACAACTCTAAAATTCCTACCCTGGGCCCACATGTACTGTAACTGCTGAACCTAGGATTACAGAATTCAGAGTTTAGAATACTTTCTGCGTGCGACATTCAAGGGTGCCATAGTATCACATTCCAAAAACACATATTCATGCACATTGTTAGTGGGGTGGCGGCACCAATGGGCTACCCCCAGGTCTACCTTACAGGCACAGTTACACAAGCGCATCATTTCACCATATTGTGGTACATTATTCCCCATGATGTTGTTGGGGTGGTGGAAAACGTGATGAGGCATACAAAAACCAAACACCAAAATGCCTTCCCACTGCAAACATTTAGTGCTGTGTTTCCGGTAAATGTAGGTTTGCTAACTTTCACTTTTATGGTACTGTCCCAGATACACAAAGAAACCGGAGTACCAAATCCCAAGCAATTACTGTATTTTATTTTAATGCCAGACACCAAAAATCGCCAAAAATGTATTTTGAAAATCTTTATGTCAGAGACCTATTATAGGTAAGTTGAACAAAAAGAGTTCAAACGTTTAAAATCATGTGTTCACCGGCGTGGAGGTCAAGCAACAGCACTGCTGCACTTTGAAAAGGCTAAGGGCTTAGTGCAAACACCCTTCTGGATGTTGTTCTCCAAAGAGTTTGAGCCATTCCTACTGCATCAAATCTATGGATATATCTTCAACAGTATGTCATTTGTCTTTCCCACTTCTCTTGGTGAAACAGAGCTAAACAAATCGCAGGGATTGTGCTTGTTCTTTCTCCGTAGGGAGATGGAGCACATTTTTTCTTATTGTGCTTATTTGGAGAAAAAAAGGGATGGGCAGCATTCATGAGTTTGGAGAAACTGAGATGAAGGGCTGGGGAAATTACATAGTTGACTGTTGAAGATATCATTCAGAATATTTTATAGTCCACTTCTGATAGTGAAACCTCTTCTGTCCCCACATTAAATGGGAAAAGGAATGATGCCACGGTTCCCTAAATGAAGATGAGTTCATCAGAAGAGGGTCACATGACAGCAGGTTATTTGATGGCCACTAGACTGATGTGAGAGCATCCATGTGACACCAAAGAGATGCAGCAGGCCACCTCATGGGATATGATATGATACGCATTTGTAACGCGCCTATACAAAAGAATGAGAAGATGAATACATGCTGTTGCACAGTAAGCAACTTTCCAAGCTGCCAGGGAGGAAATAATGGCAAGAATGCAACAATATGATCTCCAAGGCTGCTAACAGTCAATCAGTGGTCCTCTGAAGACACTGTGCATCAACGTGTAATGGGTGCACATGACACAAGGAAAGAAACAATTCAATAGACAGTACGCTTCTTTTCACAGAAGTAGTCTTATTTGTTATGCTGAGAGTAACAAACCTATTTGGATTGACAGCCAGCGAAAGAAACAATACACTTGGAAGCAACTTAATGCAATAGAACTAAAAATCTATTTTAGGCTATTGATCCTGTCTGGCATGTTTCATGCCAACTACAAAGCTCTCAATGAATTATGATGCAAGCAATCAGGATGCCCATATTTCGGAGTCATGGATGAGTCTCCAAAGAATCAAGAGCATCACAAGGTGCCTGTGCTTTGACAACAAATACAAATACCAGGAAAGACAAACTGGCAACTATCAGGGTTGTGTGGACTATGATTGTGACCCAGATTGAGAAAGACCTAGTTCCTGGGAAAGACCTGAGGGTTGATTGGTCATTGGATTCCTTCACAAGCTGCTGTCCCTACAATTTGCCCAAACATCCATACAAACCAGAATAAATGTGGCATCAAGATCTGGTGATCTTTTGAATTCATCAATTGTTTCCACTGGTGAGGTTTATTTGGGAAAGCATAATGTAGCTACTTGAGAGAGTAATATAATCAAGCCTGCAGCACAATGCTGTGTGAAGCCAATGAAGAACAGAATCAGACTGGTGGAGGGATTATTTCTTCAACTGTGTAGAGCTGGCTGAAGGTCTGTTGTCAAAATGCCTGACATATGTGGACACACTCAGGCAGGATAAAGCTTAGACACCCCAATAAATGACGCCACATACAAGCAGGGAACCACTGTACTCTTTGAATTTGAGGGGCCTAAAACAATGATGTTATATCTGCTAAATAGGGGAAGGCTATTATTCTCTGATTCCCCTACCAACAATACACCACATTTAAGATGCTGAAGGAGGTCAGAAAAAGGCAAGCATCATAATGCACTACAATGCAACCAAGAGTGGTGTTGAAAACCTTGCCCACCTTGTGAACATGCATACCTGCAAAAGAAGATGCAATAATGAGTTTCAACCAGATTAGTTTGTCCAAATATCATGGATCTGTTCAATAATATGGGGGAAACAATCTATTGTGTGTCTTTCAAATTGTACCAGAAACCATTGGCTAAAAACCTTGGGGTCATCTTTGACTCCTCACTCTCCTTCTCTCCTCACATCACAGACCTTGCCAAGAAGTCCAAATTTCAGCTCCACCTTCTCAGAGGCATTCTCCCTTTCCTCCCCTTCCCCCAGAAGCTCAATGTGTCCAGGGCTCCGGTTCTCTCTAGGCGGGACTTCTGCAACAGCCAATTCCTCCCTCTGCCCTCTTCAACTAATCCTGAATTGAGCTGTGAGACATATCCTTGCCTCAAGCCCAGGGACCGTATATCTCTAGCCCTAAAATGTCTCTACTGGCTCCCGGTGACCACAAGGATCACATTCAAGACCCTCTGCATCATGCATAAGGCTGTCTGAGTACTGGAACCTTTCTATATCCAGCTTCCTCTCCCTAAATACCTCTTTGCTAGAGTTCTTCAGTCCTTTAGCTCCAACTCTCTGTGGGTCAAACATTTTTCCAAGCAGAAAGTGGGAGGTAGATCCTTTTCCTTGTCAGGAGCTGCTTTCTGGAATGTCCTCCCTGCCCGCCTCAGACTTGAGCCAGATCTGTTTAAGTTCCGGAAAATTCTCCAGACTTTCCTTTTATCCTCCTCCTTCCCTCTCCCTCTCCCTTGCCAATGCCCCGTTCCCGCTTTGACTGGTGCCTGGTCACTTATGAATCTTATGGGGCCAAGCCCTCCTTGACCAGTCTCCCCCAGTGTCCCTAACCAGCACTTGCCATTAGGCACCCTTCACAGACTAACCCGAATCGGGTCCACCTTGTCCTTCGCACTTGTTTTCCCTTCCACACTCTCCCCAGGCACTTGCCTGAGTGGCTTCCCTCAGCACTTGCCCCTCCACTTGGGCCTCCCTCCCTGAACTTCTCCCCCTCCTGCCCTCCCATGACTGCCTCTCTACCTCCACCATTCACTGCACTTTTTGTCTCTGCACTTGTGTATAGGTACCATACAAATGTCCAATAAACAAATACATTGGTGTTTAATAAAAAAGAAAACTGGTTCCTGATATTGCACCCTGTCATTTCTAAGTTATTTTCATTAAAAGCGACACAGCACCATGTACTCCCAGTTAGAACCTTGTATATCAAAGAGACAAAATGCCTTCATGTGTTAAGGTGTCACACACGCAAGAGGTTGTAAAATGTAAATGGAAGTGGAATCAACAAATTCATTTTAATTGGCATTGGGTGTCCACTTAAGGCAGAATTATTCTGTTTCTGTCCACATTTATTGGAAAAAATGACATTGATTTTTTAAATTGACATTATTTTCTTGGCACTAGAGTGGTGACAATTCCCTATAACACTTTAATAAATAGATACATCTATTCAGTGTACTTTTTGTAAAGTAAGGTTTTTACAGGTCAAGTAGTTTATCATTGCCTGCAAATCTGTGAGATACACTGAATACAATACGTGCATCCCCAGACAGAGTTTGTGCTTATGAAAAGCCACCAAAATAATGAATACTATGTTACTGACAAACAATTATTCCCTGCACAACTATAGATTTTAGGACAATCAATTTTAGACATACGTCCGTTCAATTTCATGTACAGTCCCAGTTGCATCTTCAATGACTTAGCTTGTAAGCAAGGCTCTCCCAAAATACTTGACATCTGGGATTTAATACAGTCTTGGGTAATTGTGTTAAATACTATGGGATTCTTCTACTAACTTTTCGTTTATGTTTCAAAGGTACTGTTTAGGTAGGAACATCAGACAGCTCCCGACATCACTACCATGTAGGTATTTCTTTTCAGTATGTCCATCTGCTTCCCAAAATCCCTCTCATGTTATCTGGCTTTGTTTTGGAAAATGCCTCTCATGTTATCTGGCTTTGTTTTGGAAAATGCCACTGCATTCATACCCAAACGTAAAAGGCCTATGAATGTTTCCATCAGCAACATCCAGTTCCAGCCCTGATTAAAAAAAAAATGTTCAAAAGGCTCCCATATTTTTCTGCTTTCCCAATACTCTGTCATTCAAGTGTTGGAGTGTAACTGAAATCAGACTCCACTGTTGTAGCATCATTTAATAGCAATTTTGTATTGGACAAAGCCGGTGATAGGTTCCCTTAACTTACGTACACAAACTCGGATGCTTGCCTTTGCTTAACGGTACTAATTGACTTATCTTTGTAATAAAGAGATGTGTGAGCTATGGAAGAGCCCTCTCCTCAGGATTTTAAAATCATAATAGTTGCAAGTGTTGTTTAGTTCCTGATTGCACCAGTACATCAGAAATTATGAACAAAAGACCCTTTTAATATGCTACTTTAATAGAATAGACACATTGTACAGGAGGCTTTATTGTTTTGTCAGTTTGGAGGTCATAGTTTAATCTGCACATCTGCTTATTGAAAGCTGCCATTATTGACTGACAATAAATTCATCAATCTCTTACCATGGTAGCATTCCAGATAAGCTTACAAATTATGACTATGAAAACCTTGAGTTTGGAAAACACTTTCAGTTATTGTTTGTGTTTTAAACTGAGGCATGTTCCTCAAGTAAACACAGCTATGCCATTCACCCTTGTGATGCCTTGGCCACAGTGATGAATAATGGGGATTGTGTACTCCAGGTTTTAAGAAAGATGACAATTGCTAAAACAATCCTTTTTGAGTTCAATCTAAGTTGACATTGTCGAGGTTTCATTTAAAGGGAGAATATTCTCTTTGTGTCATTTTTAATGATACTGGCAATCTAATGAAATATTGTCATATCAACATATGTAATTCAATCTATCAGATGATTTGTAAAACATTCATGAAGTCTACATGTTCTCACTTTCACATGTCAGTATGAATGCAGTTGCTCCTTTACATTAGCTACGTTAGTGTTTAAGTAAACAATTGGCCTTGTTATGTTTAAATGTATTGCATGATACACAAAAAGTCTGTGAAACTAAAAATACTATAGTGAGGAAACAAAATAGAAGATCACAAAGACACGGAAATGGATAATAAGAATGCACTGGTACTGGGACACAGTGACATATTCTAAGAACAGCAAGCATATCGCTAACATTCTTGTCTTTCTCGCATCGAGACAGAAAGGCTCACTGCAGAATGAAAACAAAGCAAAGCAGTCAAGGCTATATCTAACAGTCTGCCAAGTTACAGATTTGTTATGAAAACATTTACACTGTGTTTGGCTGCGAAAATATTTGCCTTTCACACTCAGCAAAAAACCTACTTCATAATAGACAAGAAACAGACCACATCTTAGCGCTTCGAAACACAGAATGTGCGCTATACAAAATAACAAGCTAAACATATCTTTCTACATAGCTACCAGTAAATGTTGATCCGTAAGAGCACAAAACAAACTATAATGCTAAACATAGCTCGTACTAAATGGATGCATGGATGAATGGATGAATGTATTAGACCACGCCAACTTAACCATGAAAATGCAGATTGGCAAACAGCCCTTTTTAGCGCGTGCTAAGCCATTCTAGGATAGTAATACTAGACAGTAGTGTGGACATCAGGCAATGACATCAGGCAAGTAACATGACAGGTGCCAGTCAAAACAGGATATAAAGAAGCAAGTAGGGTAGCTAGGTGCTAAGGCATTACAATACAAGACAGTACAATAATACTACTGGGACAGTAACTCCATTGAAAAAGCATAGTGACACTCTTTTGGTAGTGTCCTGGTGAGACAAGGTAAACCTTTGGGAATTTACTATGATACAATGCATGGATACTAACCAATCTGTGAAGAATTCTATGCATAGGCAGCATCTTAGGTTGATGACTGCAAGCACTGCAATGGTGACAAACATATTGGAATTCTATTAACCTGAAAACATTGCTCTAAATGATACATATACAGATTGCTGTGTATCCACCTGGTGCTCACTGTAAAACTATCAAGCATGCCTATTTTAATCAAGCATGTGTACTCAAAAAGAAAACATAATATAGCATAGCATAGCACAGCAGGTGTAGCATGTGAGATGGGCGTGGGCAACGTTTTTCTGAGATGTTGTGCCTTCTCTTGTACACAAGAGACAGTCCTTATTATTTTTCCACAGTCATTAGCAGACCAAGCAAAACATATTTCTCTGGCTGACCATGGACCTGATCATTTCTGTGGCAAAATTGTGCATGAACTCACATCTGCACAACCCAAACATGGGCATAGTTTCAGTGTCAATTAGGAAGCCTCACTGACATGGGCTCTAGAAGTTCATTCATCAGTGGCACTTTGACCACATGTCTTTCTTCAATCAAAATCTTCTGTTCCCTGCCCCTCTCTGCCTTCAAGCAAGCATCTTTGGGTGAAATGGAGCGAACAATTGTATCATGGAACTCTCCACAGAGTGATCTCTGAACAATTCAGAAAATGCAGATCTCAACAGACCCTCATGTTGCTCACAACAAGGATCAGTATTTCTCTTCTCAATGAAAACACCGGGGTACGTATTAGTCACATATTTCTCCATCTCCTACATCCTCCTTTCCAAGTTTAGGGCAAAGGCAAACATAATCATTCCAAATGTGTAACTTGGATCCAAATTCTTTCTCGCTGTCTATGCAAACAGCTTGCATAACGGATTTATGATCAAATTTCCCATTTAGAAACACAGCAGGGAAAAACATCTCAATGTGCAGGAATTTTCAACGAGTCAAATCTTGCACTCTGGGATTCAGGTCAGCTTCTTCCTTGTACTTCTCAAAGCGGAGTGGTTATCATGCTCGGACTCTAAGGCATCAAAGCATTCCATGAACAGCTGTACTCGGCAAAATCGCTTGGCACGATGTTCAGTTATCAGGCCAGTATGTATCAGTAGGCCAGTCTGTATAAGATGTATCTCGAAACCAAGAAGAAAAAGTGCAGTATCAGGGATTGTATATCATAAACTGTTTACAAACAAGGCAAAGCCATTAATTCCTTCATTACACTGCATTAGACTGCCCTTCACAATTTCATACAAGTTGAAACCTGTTGTAGTCTCTGTCAGAGACAACAATGCTATGATCTCATTGTCAGGACATTACAATTCAATGGGCCTCATGAAGAGGTTGGAGGTAGCCTTGCCGGTAAAACGGGCAAGGCTACCTCCAAACTCACATCCGGGTCCCTTTCACGGCTGCCGGGCCCGGTACATCCCCATTCCCATTTGAGCCCCATAGGGCTCAATGGGAAGGGAGGATGTTGGATGCACCTGCACCGTTCACAACGGTGCAGGTGCATCCGACTTGCTGTGCTCGTAGTATGGTGGTACAGTAGCAACAGTGCCGGTAGCGCTGCCGGCACCATTGTTGCTTTACCGCCATACTTATAATGATGCCCAATGTGTACTAGTTCAGGAACTGACAAAGGTGCGTCATAATTCAAACTGATGTGACATGTTGTTTTTGTAACTAAAACGTCAACTGAGTAAGGCACCATGGTTAAGTATTGACCCATAGAATAAGAGAAAGTGTAGATACCAACCCGGTATGGGAAACAATACTAGAATAAGTGAAAGAAACACCAAGCACACCTTTCAAATGATGCGATTAGTTTGTGTCTAGGTTTTGTAGATGTATTTACTTCTCAATTTGGAGTATTTGAGGTGCATGGGAGAAGTGCTCATCCTTGGTATTTAGGCTGGGAGAAATATGAACAAAGAAAGATTTCCTAATTAGGAAACCTGCGTCCCCTGCACACTTTCTGTATGGCCTAGGCCTAAATAAGTATTTGTATAGATTAGTCTAGTGTCAGAATCTCCAATGTGAGTGGAGGCAACTGGCCAGACCATCCTATTTTTCAAAACAATATGAAAACTTAACAATAATTAACCTCCTACATAGAGGGCAATTTCAAATGTAGCACATATATTATTTGACAACTTGTGAGTTTGTTAGGAAACTATTTTCTTTCATTTGTTGCAACTGGCCCAACGCGTTTCGAGTATATATCACTCTTCATCAGGGGCATAAATTCCTTTTCAGACAATTTCTATAAAGAAAGAAAACATTTAAATATACATTAGGTGTTTCAGAGGATCAACTTGTATCTATTCAAATTTCACATAGAAATCTTTAATCATGGAGACATTCATCACATTAAAACATAACAGGTTTAATACCAAGGCTGAGCACTTCTCCCTTGCACCTCAAATACTCTAAATTGTGCAGTAAATACATGTACAAAACCTAGACACCAACTAATTGCATCATTGCAAAGATGTGCTTGGTGTTTCTTTCACTTATTCTAGTATTGTTTCCCATACCGGGTTGGTATCTACAATGAACTTATCAGAATTTATCTTAGACCAACTTTCTGCAAAGAAAACAAGGACTTTGTGTCTAGGTGGGAACACATTTTAAATATGTGCTCCTTGGACCTAATTCTATTAACTATTGAGGAACCTGCCAAATCAGTAACAAATTTACAACAGGAGAGAGACGACATATCAACACAGCTGTCAAAATTAAAAACTGGAGCGGAATTGAAACAAACCTTTGAAGATACAAACTCAAAATTGGAAGGATACAAAAAAGATATCGAACAGCGAAAAATTAGAACACTCAGAAGGGATACCTTGGACTATGCAAGGGACATGGTCTATACTTGGCAGGAGTGTTATGCCAACAGAAGACCCACAACAAGTAGACCCCCATGACAACCTTATTCTACTAACAACAACACAGACAGCAGTGAGGTAACAAGTGGAGAACTGGAAGAAAGACCAGCAGCAAGTATCAATCCTCAAACTACAACCCCACATGAAGAACCAATAGCCAGGACATCTGCAGATACAAGAATACGCCCCTCACAAGAACCTTTTTTAGGCGACGGAAGACAAGAAGAGGAAAAAAGAAGACTCTGACAGAAAAAGAAATAAACCAACATCTAGTGATCAATATTTCCTCTAAACCTTATACTACAACCCAATTGGAAACCCTTAACTTAGGAGTTTCATTCATACGCACTAACACCACCTTGTTTTTTGAAGAAGAAGTCAACTTATTGAAACTGATTCGGAAAATGGAATTAAAGTTTTTTTTCAATAACATTGAGGATAACTTACAACCAGAAGCCAAACCTAAATTCCTAGAACTGAAGAACAAAAGCAGTCTTCCTCCCCAGGTCAACCATCCCCTTATCAATCTATGTAAACAAAAAACAACCTTCAAATACGAACCCCCTAAAACCTGCAATATCCACAAACACCAGCTACTTGTTATTAAACAACTAGCAGAGGACAACAGCCTAACCCTTACACAGGCAGATAAGGGAGGTGGATTGGTCTTGATCGATACCACTCTTTACAACACAAGTTGTTCAAAACTCCTGAATGAAACCGGACTTACATGCTACTTGATGGCATCCAATTTTGGGTATTAAAAACATTATCAAAGCAGTGGTGGATAAAGCTACTGACATGGACTGGATTGCTGACAAAACAGAAGATTTCCTCATTCAAAAGTATCCAGTAACTCCTGTGCTTTACGGATTACCAAAGATTCATAAAAACAACAATGATCCTCCCTTTTGACCTATTGTCGCTGAGACGGACAGTGTCTTTCAACCACTAGCCATCTACTTGGATACAACACTACAACCATTAGTGCAAAATACCACAACTTATCTTAAAGATACCACTCACTTCCTGAGAATAATCAATTTACTGAATCTGACAGAAGAGAACCTCATTCTCTTCACTATGGACATAAATAGCCTCTATACCTCTATTCTACACAAAGAGGGGATTGAATCACTTAAATGGTTCTTACTTTTACATCAAGAGGTTACCATACACAAGGTTTTTGCACTAGAGTTGATTAATATCATACTTTACAGCAACTACTTTAGACACACTGGACAATATTATTTGCAAATAGCGGGTACTTCTATGGGCTCCTCTGTGGCTCCATCCTATGCCAATATCTGTATGCATCAATTTGAAAAAAGTAATGTATTGGTGAATCCACAATGGAAGGACAAGATAAAATGTTGGCAAAGATATATAGATGATATCTTTGGAATATGGATTGGTACGGAAAATGAACTGCTACAATTTTGGGAATTTCTGAATGGATGCTATGAGATAATCTGTCTCACAATAGAGACTGGAGGACCATTGGTAAACCTCTTGGATGTAGCAGTAGAAAGATACGTCATGGGCATCAAAACCAAAATCTACAGAAAACCCTCTGATGTCAACAGTTGCTTACACAACAATAGCTTCCATCCCAAACATCTCAAGGAGAACCTACCCTACAGTCAACTTCTCAGGCTCAAAAGAATAACATCAGATGCTGATACGTTACAAGATGAATATGACATCATGAAGAAGAGATTTCTAGACAGAGGCTTCCCCTTGGAAACCGTTAATAAGGCTAGTGTGAGAACAAATGCACAAAAGAGGAAGGATTAAGTACGAACTAATACCAAAAAGGAAACAAAGAACCTTATCCATATGCTTATATACTCAAGCCAGAGCTTCCAAGTTAAATGAATTATGCACAAAAATTGGGAGCTGATTAAATCTGACAACTCATTGAGAGAACTGTTTATAGATCCACCAATGATGGCGTACAAGAGAGGAAGAAATCTCAGGGACCAGTTGATTAGAGCAGAAAAAGCTAAAATGCCATCTCGGGTTACCCTTTGCAAACAGAAATTGGGCACCTTTGCCTGCCTTCACTGTCAACACTGCAATAGCATGATCAAAGGGGACTGTATTAGACATCCAAACACGGGCAACAAAATCATGCTAAAAAACTATGCTACCTGTGACACACAAAATGAGATCTATGCTCTCTGCTGCCCCTGCGGCAAATACTATGTGGTTAACAGCAATAGAAAGGCAAAAGAGAGGTGAGCGGAACATAGGTCCTGTATTATGACCAAAACATTAAATCACCTGTGTTCAGGCACTTCAGGGACCAGAGACACAATATCACACAGATGAGAGTGGTAATCCTGGAAGTACTACACCCGTTAACACGGTGAGGCCAATTACCAAGACTGTTAGCGCAAAGGGAACTTTTTTGGATCCACAAATCGGATGCATGACTTCTCTCAGAATCAATGAGGGCTATTATCTAGGACCCTTTCTGTAAAAGCACATGACTGGGAGGGTAATTCCATATCAACAAACCCCTAAGTTGCATAACTCCTAAATTGTACTTCCCTAGAAATATGTTCTATATCGACCCCATTTAGCTTATAGATTAGGAGCATTCATGCTCCCATTCAAATTAGCTAATATAGGACACCACTACAATGGAAATGGATCTATTCCCTCTAGGCAAGGGTGTTTGGAACATATGACCATGATACCTGCAGATTGTTGATTAGATGATACAACCTTTATTAGGGGATAGCGATAAACATGTACAACTTTTGATTATATTATGCCACTAAACAAAACAATGTTGAAAATACAATCCTTTCATCACAGCGAATGTACACTTGTATTAAGACAAGTCTGTATATCTGTTCAGCTATGTGAGTTCCTGCTTATAACATATGTAAAATGTTTTTGCAAATATTGACCTAAATGGAAAAACAGCTTATGACATATGTAAAATGTTTTTGAAAATATAGACCTAAATGGAAAGACAGCTCTATGTCCCTCCTTCTCAAACCAACTAGTTTTGACCTTGTAGGCATCTTCTTTACATGAAACAAATGTGCCAGCATATTTCACAAATAGACTTAGGCTCTAAGAGACAGACACCTCGTGTAATTATAATACAAAGTTATTCCGGTTTTTGTTTTGAATATACTCAAGCTCTACTCAGCAACTCGCTGAGTTCACTAAAAATAACTCCTGGGACGTCATTCGCGCATTTGCAAATTGACAACATGGTTTACAACGTAATTGATTACGGACATACCTAAACCTGACATCACTTGCGCATGCATGGGTGACGTCGCTGTTAGGTTCTCAAATAGCTAAACCAACCACTGACAAACCATATTGTAACGTCATCTGCGCATGCGCGAGTGATATCACGGACATGTAATCGAATATAAACAAGCCCTGCTTAGCAACAGGCCAAACTCGGGTCCTGTACTCCAGACTTCAGATGTCCAGAGAAGCAATCCCTTTCTCCTAATCAGATGAAAGGAAGATAAGTAGGTGGAAAGGGACTTCTTCAGATTCAATACATCTCTAATGCAACACACATTTACTTACCCTTTTTTTACCCTCATATTTTGTATTAGGGTCTGAACTCCAGTTCAGGATCTGATGGTACTATTCCTCCTTTACACATGGTCGAATTCTGACACCCTTTTTTTTGGACACTAAAGTCTTCGGGACTTGAAAAATACAAAACAAGTAAGTTAGTCGTAAAGAACAGTTTTTTACGCCTCTGTAGAAAAAGCTATCAATAACATACTTCAATATCTCATTTTCATCTCTGTTTCAGGACTAAGCACTATACCCAAAATAGTTCAACAACATTCAGGTCCATCTTAGAAACAGCCATCTGCTCACCACTTGGTGGTTTCAATAATTAGGAATAATTCAGCTACCCATTCTTAAAAACTAGATACTGGATACCCCAAGTCACCCTTGTGGTAAGTCTTTCACTACACCCACCGGTTTTATATATAATGATACTCGCTTTTAGTATAAGTGAATAAACAAATGACTTGTATCTATAGGTTCAACAAACGCCAGGAACAAGTTTGTTATACACAAAACAGGGCCCCTAGCAGTAGTAGACTCACAGTGGAATAATACCACCAGTAGAAAATAAATAAGCACCAAACACCTATTGCCGGTTACACAATGGCAACGGCTTTATCTCCATTTTTCTGACCATCTAAAAATAAATGAACAAGTGAACAAGACGAGGCTATCATATTGTATCCGTACAATTATTAACAATGAGAGAGTATAGACTGTAGTACTCTATTTCAATAAAAATCTGTCCCCTTTCCCATTTTTGAAAATAGGACTATCAGAATGATGTCCAAGAGTAGAGTGTACCGAGTTGGTTTTAAGAGATAAAGTGTTCGTACAAACAAGGCCCCTAAGTCGTGTATGTCACCCAAGACCAGCACCATGGATTGCCACGTTGTGTACAGGGCAGATAGTTGCACAGAAGTGAAGTCAATAGCTGCCATTGATGATATACTGCATATGAGCATGAACGATGTACAGGCTGAGTACAAATGGAATTGAAGAAATACCTTTACACATACCTTATTGTGCTCCCATACAGCTGATGCTGGCTATCCCCTGAAGTCGTGGCTCCTCACACCTGTCGGTAATCCGCAGAACATGCACAAAGAGGACTTCAATCGTGCCCATACACTCACTTGTGTGGTCATAGAGCAGACATTTGGCCTGTTGAAGGCACAGTTTCGCTGCCTCAGCAGGTCGGCTGGCACCCTCATTTATGGGCCTAGAAGGTGTGCAAGATCATCAAGGTATGTGCCATGCTGCACAACATGTGCATCTGGCGGAACGTACCTCTGCCACCTGACAAGGACCAGCCACCACCAGGTGAAGATGAGGATGAGGAAGAAGAAGATGTTGCACATCGTCCAGGTTTCGATGCACATGAGGGAAGTGCTGTGCACCAATCAGTGATAGACAATTGTTTCTGATGCACTGGGATGTGGAGTGTGCTATGGATTTGAGACCCTGGTTACTGTGATTGGGGGAATATGGGCAATGGGTTTGGGGAAAAATGGGCACTGTGCACTGTCATGCAATAAATTGACACACGCTGAAGAAGCAATGTCCAGTCATGTGATTTTTTTTACAGAACGGGTGTATTAAACAGATAGTATTTTCAACATGAATGCACCCTCCAACCCCCACACACCCCCTGGCCCCACCCCCAACATCCTCACACAGCCCCTCCCCCTACTCCTGAACACGCCCACACAGCCCCTCCCCACACCCTCCACCCCCCAACACCCCCGCATAGCACGTCTCCCCTCCCCATCCCCCAAGAACCAACACACAGCCCCTCCCACCACCCTCTACCCCCAACAGCCCCACACAGCCCCTCCCACTACCCTCCACCTCCTAACATCAGGACACTTTGCTGTCTCCTTCATAGGTGTCCTCTTTGTTAGGGAGATTTCTCACACAAGTGCTATATTCCCTCTACCTTAGAGACCACCAGCTCTTTTGCTATATTTTGGATCTTTGAACTTTTAATTTTCAATGTGTTTTACTTTTGTGTTCTTTGGTTATGGAGGTTAAAACAACTCCATAGGCATCATCTTTTTCTGTGTGTCACACATCACCAGTGGCACAGGCATGTCGTTCAGACTTCCCAAGGTTTAAATACCTTCTCTGGGACTGACTACTGTCTCCCAGAGCATGTAAAGTTAATTGACTTTACTAGTCTCTTTAAATTTACTGACCCAGTACACACTATCTTCCTATAGAGTGCTGGAGGGGTTGCTTAGCTTCCCCTGAGGCAAAACCCTCATATAACAGTAAAATGTTACCCTTTCCTACTTTAAATGGCTGGTGGCAGTGGTGTAGATCAACTACCGAGATTTTTCCCAACCGCTAACAATGGTAGGTAAAAATCAGGTCAGCCATATTTTTCAATATGGCACCCAAGACCTATCTGTAAAAACAGACTCTGGTCATCTTTTTTTGCCATTTATTTTAGGAAAGGCCCTTCTTGTGTTTGTCTCTGCGTGCCAAACAAGGTTTGGTCTCTTTGTTCGTTGGCCTTTGGTGGACTTCAGTGCTGAAGCCCTCCTCTGGCGCCTGAGTGTCTGGGGTGGACAGAAGTGGTCGAAGTGTACGAAAAGAAGTAGTGGAACTATGTTCCCTGCTGGCCTGCACATACTCCCCACTAACCCCATCACCACATCCCCTCCCACGCACAATACACACCCCAAAGACTTGCACCTGCTGTTTAAGGGAACGTTCAGTGCAGTGCATTGAAAGGGCAAGTTTCAACTTCTTCCTACACATTTATTTTAAAACGAAATCATTCTGGAACCGTTTCTTTGTAAGGTAAAAGTATATGAGCTGTAAAAGGTCATAGGTCATTTAATAAAGTAGAGGAGCACTGCTCTCAACTGCTCCCGCTCACTTCGACCACTGGTGGACAGGATGTGAGGGAGGTGCCCGAAACTCCCTGTGCTTAGTCTCCTAGGAGACCTGAATGCACTCTGGCGTGATAGGCCGGCTGGCTGTCCAGCTGTGTGAGAGACAGCCAGGCTGGAATGAATGGGGGAAAAGTGTTTTAAAGCAGGTCTCTGGGACTTGGAAAGCAGAGTCGACCACTGGAACAAAAGAACCGAATAGAAGAAGGAAGAGGACTGCTGCAACTCCTGGACGACCGGTGAAGCCCTGCTGCAGGTCTGAATTGCCTGAAACTCTGACAAGAGAGAAGTCCTTCAAGGTTAACATCTTCCCTAGAGTTTGGTGGGAACAACCAACTCGCAAGCCACCTGGACACCGTCCTATTCTGGTCAAATTATCATCAGAGTGCTGTTGACAACCGGATAGCCAGAGGGAAGGAAACCAGCTCGTGGACTTTAAGGCACTCACACCTTAAACTGATGTCTTGCTACAGCTTTTGGCCTCTTCCCTGGACAGTGCAGGAACCGCCCGACGTCTTCCTTCTTGTCCCCATGACTGAAGCTCTGGAACAGCGAGATTTGCTCGAACTGCCAGGAACAACTGCCTCAGCTACAGTTTTCTTCATTGACAAGGTACTGTGCAAATGCGGTCCGGAAATCTTTTCGGCCATCGAGAAAGTGCATGAAACTACGAAGGCTTGTCCTTCCCTTAATATTCATCAAAATTTCCGCCTAGCCAAATCCTTTAAAAATCTGTGGCAAAGACTTAACCGTTACTTACCAGAACTGTGCTATCCTATACAAAAGACTCTGAACCATTGACTTAGGCCCAGGCCTATTGTGAAGAAATGCTGGTTGTATTTAAATGAAACCCTTTTCCCTGCCTATGAATGTATTTGGGCTGTCTATTCTTATATCCTTGTCTTTTTCCCTCCTTTATTAAGTATCTGAACTGCCATTTTGCTCCCACTTCATTTTGGAGCTAAACTTGTTCATTTACTTACCGGTTGGAATTTTGTGGTGTATTAGTGTGTGATATTGAGCTGCTTGTGCTAGTGTAATGTTTTCTAACTGACTGAGTAAATAAATGTATATTCTTTTGCCAAGAAACCTTGAGTAAGTGTTTACTTGAATCACTGTATTGGTTGGTCCTTTGTGTAACTTGTTCTACTGCTCATTTAAACTCTTGAGATAAGTCTAGCTGCTCAGCCATCGCTACCACTTTACTGTGTTGTACAGGCTTGTACCAAAGGTGAAATTGTGCTCACACTTGTAGTCCTAATTGCCTGTAGTGTTCCCAAAGGGTACTGCAGGTGATTCTGCCTAACACTCCTCATGCCCCTCATCCTCATCGGCACTATGTTGGGTGGATGCAGCAACCTCCCAACTGAACTTGTGGGTGCCGACTGTGTGCCATCATGGTCACTGCCACAGATGTGGGCACATCCTGTGAAATGAGTGTCTCCAGGCGGGCAGGGGCAGGTGTTTGATGAACCTTTTCTGGGGGCTGTGCAGCCAGTTGGGCACTGGTGTGTGCCTTGTGAGCTCCTTGGCTCATCCTTGTGCCCTTGGATGTGAATGGCCTGGTGCTATCGTCCTGACTTCTGGACCTCTTGGCAGATGTCCTGGGCTGTGCCGCTGCAGCATCCTCATCACTGTCTGAATCCATGCCTGTGGGGGACAGAGAGGCAGGGCATCAGTGATGGGAGTACTTGCATCATGCATGCATTGATGTTTGTGCAATTTGGGCCATGTGGTTCGTTGCATGCTTGTTGGCGTGGAGGACAGGGTGCTTGCAAGATTGTGGGGGGTAGTATTGGCATCCCTCTGGTGTAGACATGTTTTCCCTGGTGTCTGCTTTGAGGCCAACAGGTTTGGCTTGCATGCTGTGTGACATGTGATTTTTGTTTGAGCTTTGGTGTGACAGTGGTGGGTCCAGCATATCGACAGGGATGTGTGTATGTGTGTATGATGGGCCATGTATTTGCTCTCATCAAAATCACATTTGTTGGCCTACATTGTACTTTGGATGTCAGGTGTTTGGGGGGACTTGTGTGGTGTGCAAAGGGTACTCACCTTCATCAGCCGATGATGGGACTCCATACTCTGCTCCACCAACTCCTTCAATGGCCTCCATGTCGATGATGGAGCTACAGGTTTCCTCCCACCTCGACAGCTTTCTGGGGAAGTTTGGACCACCGACTGTTGACTGCCCCTGGCTGCGGTTGGCCGATAAGGTGTTGTGGACTCGCAGGCACAGGTCGTCCCACCGCTTCCTGCAGTCCTTTACGGAGAGTGCAGTGGTTCCAACCGCACTCGCCTTTCTGGCAAACTCCCCCCATATTTTCTTTTCTGGAGCTGTGCTGGATGGTGCAGGTCTGCACAAAAAACTACATATGCCTGCTCCACTAGCGTATCAGTGAGCATATTCAGCTCCTCATCGCTGAAACGCAGTTTTCGCAAACATGCTGTGCCTTTCTTGGTGACTTTTGACATTGTCCACCAGTAGGGATTGGGAAGTCTGGTGCTCAGGTCCTGTCTGCGGAGGATTGCAATGGATTGTGTTTTTTAAGATGGCCGCCGGTGCATTTCTTGTTCCGGCGCAATGACGCTACTTCCGGTGCCGGTAATAACGGTACTGGTACCATTATTCAGGGTGTCAACGGTGGCCGGGGAGGTTTCAACGCATTCCTTGATGCCACTATCAAAGGGGGTGTGGGACTGTACCAGCATGGTGGTGCATCAGTAACCAGCATGCAGGGACGCGCAATGCACGCAGACTCATAATAGTACATTGTTTGGGGGTTGGGTACTGCACAGACATGTTCATACCGGCATGCCGGTAATGACAGAGTTTTGCTGCCTACCTCGTAATGAGGCCCACTGTGTACAATTTTCTCAACACATTCAATCCCAATAGGTTCTCTCCTCAATGGGATGTCAGCAAGTGGCATTTATCTTTAAAGGGACCAACAGTAATTGGTACTGGCTGTGAAATAGAGCATATTTCTGCTGTACATGCAAACTCTACATAAACTTTCTGTTGCCCTGATAAGGCAATATCTGGAACCATTGTGCTGTCAATGGTACATTCTTGTAACATGGTATCTATCACACATGAGTCTGCCTTAGGTAACTTCTTTTCCTGGGACACTGACTGGTGAAGTGATTCTGGGACCACATCCCGTTTGTCTAACATACTTCTCAGTCTCTCCCGTATTGCTCTTAGTCCACTAAGGTACAGAGTTATTATTTCATTTTCTAACCCTGTGGGTTTTTTCTCACCAAACAAATCTTCACAACATGTGTGAGTTTTACTAACATCAGGCATTTTTAACAAAATGTTTCTGTAGTCTGGCAAAATATGTGCACATATTTTTCAAAACAAAACAAACAAACTTGGAGCAAGCTCAGCTAAAATCAAAGAGAGTCAACGTTATCTCCCATCAGCTTAAACTTGATCTCTGTGCCTGGTGATCTTCATTCAAACAAATGCAAACAGCATTGTGGCTGGAACACAATACAAAACCCTCTGGGGAGATGATCTTGGCCAACAAGTGGATCAGAAGTAGCAGCTTGCAACAAGCCTTCGCCCTACTTGGCAAGCAGAGATCCTCTGGCACTCTAGTCCAAACGAGTCCTCGATCATCCTTGGAAGGGCCCCACGTTGGGTGCCATTTGTGGAACTAAAACTACTATGCTGTGGAAACAAAATATAAGATCACAAAGACACAGACATGGGTAATAAGAATGCATGTTTATTTACGCATGGCAATAGTCACTAAACACTACCAAGCAATCAGCACTCTCTAGCAATGTGTGATTTAGCAACCCAAAACTCCCAGTTTATCTCTAGCAATTCTCTACTGAACACCATAGCACTGAGAGTTGCCTCGCTCCCTCCCAGCCTCTGAGCACCCCAGCATCCTAGCTCCTTAACTCTGAGTCTGAACTGAAAACCACTGTTATACATAGTAGCATTTGATGTACATTTTATAATTACATGTGTAGAAAGCAGTCTATGGCAACCAGCATTTTCGACTGCCTACCTGCGTGCAGATTTCAAAATAGCTGTGTACTGTTCTGGACACAGTGACATGTTCTTCTATATTCTAAGAACAGCAAGCATTGTTGTCTTTCTCGTATCGAGACAGAAAGGATCTCAGCAGAAAGAAAATAAAGCAAAGCATATCTAACAGTCTGGGAAGAGACAGATTTGTTATGAAAACATCTACACTGTGCTCGGCTGCAAACACATTTGCCTTTCGCGCTCGACAAAAAACCTAATTCATAAAAGACAGAAAACAGATCACATCTTAGTGCTTCGAAATACAGAATATGCGCTATACAAAATAACAAGATAAACATATCTTTCTACATGGCTATCAGCAAATGTCGATCCATAAGAGCTCAAAACAAATGAAAATGCTAAACATTGCTCAGACTAAATGTATGCATGGATGAGTGGATGGATGGATTAGCCCACACTAACTTAACCATGAAAATGCAGAATGACAAGCTCTGGGAGTCCCTCTACCAAGAACGAACATGACCAAATAACCCGTTTAGTGGGAACGTTACCCCTTAGTTACCCAGGGAAATCCAGATGTGGTCTCCTTGCTCACTCTGCTTAGAGAGGCACAGCTTCATCTCACTGATGAGGCCTGACTAGGCTAAAACACATGTCTGGGGTTGCTGTTGTTACTCTTGTTCAGAGGAGAATTACCCAGCATTTCTGTGCTGGACTTTCTAAGTGGGTGCAACCAAACTGATATTCAAATGGATATTACTGAGACATGGTTTAAATACAGATATGTCACAAGTTTTGATACACTCCTCCCTGAAGTATCCAATATCCTCTCTAAGCCCAGGCCCAACAGGTGGCACAATGGCCCTGATCTTTCCTGAGTGGATTCCTGCCTCCATCATCTCCACTCAATTTTAACATGCTCAATGCACACAGTGCAAAATTATGGAAAACAAGGTTTTAAGGAGATTATAAGACCAGATAAAAATATGAGTAGAATGAGTGGCATATGAATAAAAAACAGTTATATAAATGTTTCGTTTTTCCTGGGCTAGGCCTCAAGGTTTGTAAAAGTCTGCAGGGCTGCAACGTGTGTCTTTGTAAGGTAGCAATATGTAAAGTAGCATGACCTCACAGAAATCTCTGACAATGAAGAACGGAAGACTTTGCAGTATCCCTTGTATGAAAGAAGGACAGTTTAGGATGGAACCATGCCCTTATCCAGTGACAGAACTGCAGCAATCCATGAGTATAAAAGCTTCTGCCTGGTACCAGTTTGACAGGAGAAAGGAATGAAAGAGGGACAGAAAGCCATTCAGGGAGTTCTTTGTCCCATCCTCATGTCAGTAAAGAATAAAATTGTTATCCTTAGACTCTTGGTCTTGCTTCCTTAGAGGGGCGCATTTATGCTAGTTTGAGCGTGATTAGGGGTACCCTTGTAATTAGGGATACCCCTGTAAATTGGTCTACCCTTACAGTGATGACGACCCAACGTCATCTCCGTCTTTTGCCCCCTTACTTTTCAAAGGTTGAGGGCAATCACCAGGAGTCATGCCCATCTACAGAGACTGGTCCAATAAATCACAAAACATGTATAATCTGAACGCTTTTAGTAGGAGCCATTTTAAAAGAAATCCTCTCCGCTTACTGAATCAGGGTGTGGCTCCAGAAAGAAAGACAGGCCAGCATTTGGACTTCGTAAACGGAGGAAACTCGAGTGAGCACACGCATGCGAGTATACTCTTGCAAGTGTTAACAAGGGGACATGTATATATGAATGTATGACAGTATGTTGATATGAATGGATAAAGTACGAGGTCAATATATTGATTAGGACTTTTGGTGATGTGTTAAGGAATAGAGTGAATAGGACTTTTGGTTATGTGGAATGGAATAGATTGAATAGAACTTTTGGTAATGTGTTATGGTATAGATTAGATAGGATTTCAGGTGATGTGCTAAGGAGTAGATTGGATAGGAAGTGGGTTATGTATTGAAATTGTCACGTATTTCTGTTTTTCTACTTGTTTATAATGGAAAAAGGGAGCTTCAGCGTATAAAGACTGAGGGGAAATAGAGCCTCAGTGTATAAAGAGTGAGAGGTAAGGGATCCTCAACCATAAAAGGTTGAGAAGGTAGCACTAGGCATTATATTTTTACGACAATAAAAGCAATGGGATCCTCAGCATATTAAAAAAGCTGGAGGGTGGTATTACAAGGATATAAGGAAAATAAGTAGTGTCTCATTATAAGGAATGAGCCTGGATTTTAGTCAATATTCTAGTATATTTTCTCTTGCTGTCCTTTGTGGTAAAAAAGGAAGGAAGGTGGATGAGTATCAGTGTGTGTGTGGGTGAAATCAAAGTGGAAAGGAATAAAAGGGGGCAGGGGAAAAATATAGGTTGAAACTTCAATAACACACATGCATATGGTCCTGCCCCTGTATTGTGACAGGATAAATATGACAAACAAAGTATAGTGGAAAGGAAGGAAGAGGGGGTGTCCTGCTCCTGGCCAGACCAGGACTTCCATAACAGAAATAATGCTAGAAAAAATGACCATCTTTTTAGCAGCAAAATATAAGTGGAAAAAATTCCCAAAAAAGATAAGAGAGTCTAGATCTCTGGTGATTATTCGAGGATATGGAAGACCAGGAAGATGAAAAAGAGATCCAATGTAAGGGGATATACAGTGTAACGCTTAAACCTGCAGTAGGGTATGCACACCCAGTCTAAAACCCTCAAGTGGTAAAGAGAGTGTCATCAACAGGATTATCAGGAAAAGAAACTAGGGGGGATGGCACGCAAGAGCTTTTGCACCTCCACCTCCATATTAGCCATTCACAAGCAGCTGACATGCACATAGCATCAGTGTACCCAGAGGTATAAACAATGTGTTAAGAGCATTGTGGGAGAGGTTGGTCAGGTTACAAGAACCTGAAGAAGTATCACCAGAAATAAGGGTACCAGTGCAGAATATAGGTGACTGGAAGTCAGGAGATTTTTTGGTTAAATTCAACCCTGGGGCAATAAGAAATGTTTGTGTTAAAAAAGATGATGGGAGAGGCTATGGACGGTCCTGGGACAAGAAGTAGAACAAGCAAGGGAAAATGAAGGGGAAGATCAAGGTGGCAGAAAGAAATAATGCAGAGGCAGGGCAAGAAAGAGATCAAGGAGAAGAGGTGGCGAGAAACCCATCACCATCACAGGAGGCAGTGAGGAGGGATAGACCGAGAAATAGACCTGATTTAATGGTGGTAGTACAAGATCAGAAGAATACTGAAAAGGGGGTAGAAAACAAAATAGATATGCAGATGCCTCTTGTACATAAAGGAGTAGGGATAACAGAGTATGTGCCATGACCTCAAATATACAAAAATAATTTGATTGAAGCTCTCCCCAATTTACAGCAAGAGCCAGTAAATGGATCGATGAATTTGACCTTAAGAGTTTACTGGTCGCCATAGTTGGGGACAAGCTTGGGGACATATGAACAAGGACTGGGTACCCTGGGGTAAGTCTTGCAGATAATGAACATGATGGAGCAGCCTTTAATGAGGTAAGTGCAAGGTTATGGGATGCCCTATGATGTACCCAGATACCCCTGACTTATATTCTTTAATACAATGCAAAATGGGTGATGATGAGGACACAGTTAGGTTTACAGGTTAAGCTACAGGAAAAATGTGTAGAGTTGAGACAGGAGGGCAGTGGGACCATTTAGTGCTATTTTTCTATTTTATCATAAACAAACAGACTACCAAAAGAGGTCCAGAAGGCACTAGTTACAGTTGTGGGCATTGAAGCCAAAAGGTGGGTGGAAATACAAAGTATAATAGTCCACTATTGCAAGAGAATCAAGGAGCAGGACAGGGAGACTGCCCAGAAGCGGCAAACGGATGAGGCAAAACTAGTGGAAAAGAAACTAAATAAGGTTTTCATCCAAGCACCGGTGACAGCACAGACTCAGGGGGAAAGGACAGGAGACACTCAACAATTGTGAATGCCACAATTGTGGCACTATAGGGGGACCGGGGACAGGGACAATGGGGTAGGAGGGACAGTACCCCAACCCACAGTGGTAGTATGAAGGAGCATCAAGGGGATAAGGAGGATTTAAAGGAGCACTTGGTCCTATTGACAACCGCACACCCTAAAAAGGAGCCCAGGAAACAAGAAATTTATATTTATGGAAGATTCAGGTGCAACTAAATCATGCATTAAGGATGGGAACTTTCCATTATCAGGTAAAACTCTTGACACACAGAGATTCTCTAGGGCTATTTCTATGGTTCCATACACAGAGGAGCTGGATATAAAAGTGGGAGGAAAGGTAGTATGAGCCCCCTTGTTACATTCAAAGAGTTCCTCTGTTAACTTATTTAGTAGAGATCTGCTTAGTAAAGTTAATGTAAATGTTAATGTAATGTAAAGTTAAACTATATCATTCACAGATCAAGGGGTAATGTGTTCCACTCCTGGGATGTATTTAGCTTGAGCAATACTAATACTCAATGCAATGACAAGGGAGTCATTAGTCTGTGGGGTTCTTGTGGTCCCCAACATATTTGTCCATGGTATCTGGGTATTAGCAAAAGCAGACCCTAAAATTGCGACAAAATGTTGGCGAGTGCTCACAGATTTTGTTTTCCAACCCAATGGTGCCACCTGAGATGGTGGCAGGGACAATATTGTCATTAGATTTGCAAGGCCTAGTAGTGTCAGACAAAAGAGTAGTCCTGATTAGAACAGACCAGAATGGGTGCAAATGGTGTACAGTACTATTTGTAGACCCGACAGTACAATTGAAGGAAATGACTGATGAGGAGTTATTTGAGGACAGTGAGCAAAATGGGGAGATTAATTTGAAAATTTGCATCCCATGTGATATCATGGTGCAGTATAGGAATGTACAGTGCCCCCTGATGGCAGTGGTGAAGACACGACAGATAAAAAGAAGCTACAATACTGCCAACAGGAGGTATCATACTTGGGACAACTCATTTCTACAAAATTGCAAACAAATGTCAGATAGGGCAGTGTCAGTACGCGCCACCCCAAGCCCAGTACTGTCAAGGAAATGCAGCAATTTTTGGCCTTATGTAATTATTGTAGGGCATGAATCCTAGACTATGCAGACTACACAAGGCCGCTGTTAGAAAGTCTCAGAGAAGGACAAAAGACAAAAAATGATAAATTGGAATGGACTGAAGAAATGACTAAGCTATTTGCACGGCTCCCGTTTTAGCAACTCCGGATTATACACAGGGGTTTTATTTATTTTCCCACTCTGATGAACGGCTCATGCGTTGGTGGAAGGAGATATACTATATGTTGGTAGTTCATCAACAATTGACCAGGATATGGGATGGAGGCACACAGGGGTGGTAGTGGTGTGCGGTAAAAGGGGGAAAAAGAGTGACGAGCCCTATAGAAAGCAAGACCACAGTTCCGTACACAGCATTGCTTGTATTACAACTAGACCAATATTATCTGGGGAGCTGATCAATCAAGGACCTTATGAGGTGGTGTTCTGTACTCCTCTCACCCTCCGTGTAAAGGAGTTAAGACATTGAGTGAATCTCTCGGATGTCTGAAGAGCACCTGAGACAAGGCAAAGCTCAATCAACAGAGTAATAAGTAAATAAAGGATCCATGCCAGCGTGGTGTGCAGTGGAACACACCTAATTTTTATTTTTTCTCTCTTATTTTAATTTTTTAATTTTTTATTGTTCTTTTATTTTTATCTTTTTTAATTTTTTGATTTTTCAATTTTTGAAGATTTGGAACCCAGTCGGCCCTGGTGGGATATGGGTCTGTCCTCTCCCTCTCCTTCTCCCTGTCCCTCTCTCTTTCTCTCTCTCTCTCTCTCTCTCTCTCTCTCTCTCTCTCTCGCTCTCTCTCTTTCTCTCTCTCTCTCTCTCTCTCTCTCTCTTTCCTCTTCTCTTACCCTTACACTATTCAAGCCCACCTCTCTGCAGCCTCTAACAACACGGGCAAACTATTCAAAATCTGCAAAGAGCTGGCCAATCATATTGCAGTATCCTCCTCTTCAACACCTACCCAGGCAATCTGCATGGGCCTGGCATTTCATTTCCCCACTAAAGCCCAGGATTTTTTTCCCACAAACTCAGCCTCTTCTCCTCACTCGCCCTCTACCTCTATCAGGCCCACTTTGGCCAACCCCTCCTATCCTTCTCTCCTCCCTCTCTCCTGTCACATTTGTTTCCAGACAATTCCCATCTATGAAAGTCTCATCCAAACAGGTGACCCCCGGGCTCTCCGGAACCATTAAGGGCAACATTGGTTCTAATGCTCCAACCTTGGCCAATTTCTGCAATCACTCTTTCACCACT
Source organism: Ambystoma mexicanum (assembly GCF_040938575.1). NCBI lineage: Eukaryota > Metazoa > Chordata > Amphibia > Caudata > Ambystomatidae > Ambystoma > Ambystoma mexicanum. Next base: position 1,049,687,294 of record NC_090924.1, read on the forward strand.
GGAGTTTCCCCCCTGCTCTCAAGTACTCCCTTGTGCACACCCTTCTAAAAAGCCTTCTGCCAACCCCTCCATTCCGGCAAACTATTGCCCGATCTCTATCACTCTTTCCTGGGAAAAATCCTGGAGAAGTTGCCTATCTCGCAGCTAACCCTCCACAAGCAAAGCTGTTGGTTGTCTCCATGACCATCAGTCTGGCTACAGAGCAGCCAGAGGCAAGGAAATTGCTCTCCTGAACACCCATGAAGATCTGCTCTCTGACCTTGACTCTAACTCTTCCTCTGTCCTCATTCTCCTCAACCTATTCTCTGCTTTTGACATGGTGAACCACAACATCCCGATAACTTATCTCCGAGATACCCTGAGCATCAGGGGTCAAGTTCTGGCATGGCTGTCATCTTTCCTCTTGGACCGACCTTCCCAGGATCAACTTCAACCCCACCACCTAACTCTCCACATGTGGTGTTCCCCAGGGCTCTACCTCCCCCCTGGCTTTTCATTGTAACCTGGCTCCTTTGCCCCCCCTGATCTCTACCCTTTCCTCTAACTTTCGGTGTTATGTGGATGACAAGCAGCTCTCTTTCAGGCTACCCTCGGCCTATGAGGCCAGGAAAAAGGCTACAGAACAAGATGGCAAAAGGACAAGTGAAAAATCTCATGTCACTGCCATGTTTGACCAGAAGGCACAGTTAGTACCCAACCGTGGTACATGTGGTAAGGCTAAAATTCCCAAAAAGTGGGAAAAGTCACTGCTGCCACAGGCTTATGCTTTCAGCACACCTAGAGTAAACAAACATCCTAAGTGTTAGTCTAGGGCATTAAAAGAATGCACCCTATTGTACTGCAGTGTAAGCTGCTGTGCACAATGATAAACAGTTACCACAAGTGATACAAAAGTAACCAAAAGTAGTAACACAGTAACACAACAAAGGAAAACAATGTTTCCCAGTACTGACAGCCTGAAGGACATGTCAGTTTCCCCATGACATATGAGCAAAAGCCAGTGCAGGGAAGCTCAAGGCTTCACTGTTCTGAAAAAACGTAGAGGTCAGATTCAAAAATAAAAGCAAAATGTTTGGGGGTTCCATAAAGATGGAAGGAAAGGGGCAGCAAACAGAAATATTTCCTAACAGTAAGCATGACCAATCATGGTATGCTGCAGCATTAAGAAAGTGCTTCCATCAACCTAGATAACAATCTCTCATTAGTAAAATATTAGAATTCTTTGTTGGCTGTTTCTGAACAAAAGTGTCTGTACAGTTGGCTGAGGAATCTTTACAGCTTTCTGTTACTCTATATGAGTTCAGCAAACGGAGAGTCATGCCATTGGGTGCCGGCAACGTCGGTAGATGCATATGGCACATGTACTTTGAGGGTTCAGAGAAATATGGTTGTTCAAAGCCACTGTTTATAGTCTAATTTCAGAGCCCTGCTGTGAGTTTGCCTGTGTGTTCTTGTTCCTTTGCGTCTCAAGTACAAAGTATTAAATAGGACTGCTCATATCTGACAGCTCTGTTTTTATGCTGTTTAGTCCTCTGCACCTCTTCAAAAGGCTCTCCTGACAACAATTAGTGGTAGGAGACTGCAGGCCCAGCTATCAGTGGATTATTGTCAGTTATTATTCTTAGATGGATGTTTCTTTAAAATGCAAATAATATATTATTAGAAATGTGAGGGGTACATAACAAGCACCATGCAGAGAAAATAATGACATCAAGCTGGTGACCTAATTTTGAATGTTCTGTTTCCTTTAAGTCTCTACAGTACAGCTGTAAACTCCAGTGAAGATGTGTTAGGCTTCCATTAACACAGTGTGCCAATGCATGTTTTATTACTTGCATTTGTGATATATATATTTTTTTCAACTTTATTTAAATATATATAAAGCAATACAACAAAATGAAATCTGAAACATCAGAGTGTGAACAGGTGAAAAAACACTGCAAATACAACCATTCAGTAAAACTTAAATTATCACTAAGTGAACAGTATTTCTGCAAGAAAAGAAGTCAGAAATTATCCCTTACCTTACCTTACCTCACAATAAGACAAAACAACACAAAAACACAAAAGCTACAACAACACAAAACTTACACCCTCACAAGCCCCCCATCTTCAAAGTCCATTAACAGAAGGACCAAAGCCTACACCATAACCAAATAGATCACCAAATGACCCCCATCTTTCCTCATATTCAGTTTCCCTATGATGTCGAATCGCCTGAGTCTTCTCATACCAAGAGAGTGTCCGCATATCCGACACCCAGTTCTTGCAATGCGGCTTCTTCCTGGATTTCCACACTTTCATTATTTGTTTTATGGCCATCAACAATGCCCTATCAATCCAATCTGAACAATCCCACAACTCCACCTTCCGACTATCAGCTGAAAGGAAAACCACTGATAGAAAAGTACCAGGCAATATCACACCAGTAACCATGTCAACGCAATTTAAAACCTCTCTCTAAAAATCTACTACGCTACTACATTCCCAGAGCATATGTATGTTTCTCCCTCTTGAACTTCCACACCCCCAGCACAAGTCCACATCAGCCAAACCTCTTTCTTTCATCCTCACTGGCGTCCAATAAATATGGCCTAAAAGACCTTGGTGAACATACCTCAGATTTAAATCAACCTTAGCCCTCACTGAAGCCCTCCAGCTATTATCCCACAAATCCTCAGAAAGGTCAGTTCCCAATTCACACACCCACTTCATTCGTTTGTGATATTTTGAGCTTTCTAGTCTAGGTTTGGTGTTTTCGTAGCATAGAAGTTGGTACGGTCACCACAGCTCATTTACTTAAACAAACCTCAAAGTGAAGAAATGTGTCTGCCCTGACAGTATATTGGACTTTTATCTGGAATTTGAACAACGTTTTCTGCAACAGGTGCTTAGAGACTGAGCTATATGCTCAACCCATATAGCACTCAAATGTATGAATACGCACTTCATCTCTGATCATGAGTCTGATCGCAGGCTCAGAGGAATTGTATTCTGACTGTAAATCAGTGCAGGAAAGCATCACAATACACAGGTTGACACTGGGCACACCGACTCCTCACTACTTTAAGAACTAATTGTGTAACTCAAAACATTCACATGGGTTCCACACACACAGAATTCTATATGACATCAAACACTCCATGCTTTATATCTTCACACAATAGTTCAAAGTTATGAAAATAAAGTCAACATGTGACACTGTTTGTGGTATTGCATGTGTCAACTGTAAATGCGTATCTGTGTATTATGGTGCATGTTCGAACATATCCCTCATGCTTCACATCCACATTAAACGTTTGGAGAGACATGGCTGCATATAGTTCATATTTGTGCATTGCATATTTTCTGTATTACATTACCGTTTTTTGTTTTTTTTGTTTAAAAGGTTTTTATTAAAATCAACTCATACAAGGCATAAAAGAATCGTAATGTGTCTTATAAGCAGTATGAGTGTAAAGGAATAACAATAGTACTTAGCTATTGAAGTACATAGAGGCCTTGCATGGTTACAAACTCAGTAATCCTATACGGTTACAGTTGTGGGTAAGTAGGGTACATTTACGAACAAGAACGAGAACAGGACAAGGACAGACTTATACAGAAGGACAGGATTGGTTATGGGGAGCAATGGGAAAATGTGTGCCATTTATTTTTAATAAGTAACAGTTAGACCAAAGTCACAGATGTAAAAATTCTTTAAAAGGTTTGCATTTCAGTTCATGTTTTAATAATAAGGATGGAGTAGAAGCATTGCACCTCTCTAGTCTATGAGTGTTACATCTTGAGTTCCACCTCATTTTATAATGAACTTTGTCTAAATGTTTCCAGTTGGATGAAATAGTTCTAATGGCAAGCATAATAAAGAAGTCGAGCAAGAAGCACTTATTTTTATCAATAGCATCTTCTAAGAAAGCACTACCAAAAAAAAGAACTTGTAGTCAATTGATACGTTCCAAATATTTGTGTTGGTTTTCCATATGTTAAGCCAAAAGGATTTAACAACAGTCAAGCACCATATGCTTAAAAGACCCTAGGGGTTGAAGGCAGGTTCAGCAATTGTCATTTTGCATATGACCACATCTAAAATAGAAATGCAGAGGTATTAACAATTATTTGATGAAAAAGGTATGTAGTCTTCAGTAAGCTTGCTGAAGTGGTGACCTTAGAAATATGATTCCAAACTTGAGGCCGCTCTAGTTGACTATCCAATAGAGCACAATCATGCTGCATGGCCAAATAGCAATCTAGCATAGACTGCGTAGAGGAGTTTTGTAGAAAAGTGTTGTAATACATTCAAGCAGTCATATTTGATTTGTGAAGAAATATTAACCTGTCAACATCAGGGGCAGTGTAATTACAGATGAGGGACTCATAATTTTCCAAAATAGCATCATTAATAGACAGACATTGTAGCAAGAATGAGAAAGGGACATTGAATTTTCCAACAAGTTCATTAAAGTTATCTGGAGTTCCTTGTACAAACAACTGATCAAGGAATTTGATACCCAGAGAGAGCCATGGTCTCCAGAACACATTGATTTATTTGTAATATTAATTAGTGGGCTAAACCAAATGTAAGATGAAGTGTAATGGGAAGGCTTTGGAAGTAGAGGGAACACATTGCTTCTAAGGTAGCAGGCTGATAAGATAATACTTGTACTCTTAACAAATCTATTCTTCCTCTTGATGAAATATTAATCACCAAGAGTTGGAGCTCTCTCTAGACATAGCCACTTGGGTACATCCTTCAAATGTTCATGAGTGACCCATAATTATACTTGCTTTAAGACAAAAGCCTTATGATATTTTCTAAAGTCAGGAAACCCTACCCCTCCAGCAACACAATAGTTTCTTAGTTTACATAGAGCTAGCCAGGCATGTGTCTATGGATTTAAAAAAAAGAAGAAGGGAGGGAAATTGGCATCATATATAAGAGATACAGAATAATTGGAGAAATCATCATGTTAATAGATTCCCCACCATGACAGATAAAGGGGGGACAAGGAATCGGTGAGTTCACTTATCCCAGAGAATAGGGAGCTAGTATTAAGTTTAATAATATCTTTGACAGAGGAGGAGATGTGTATACCAAGCTATTTGATGCCATTAGGGCACCATTTCAACCCTGAAGTTATTGTTTGATGTTTGGTACAGTACACGTTAAGAGGGGGAATTTCTGATTTGTCTGTGTTCAGTTTATATCCTGAAGCTATAGAGAATTGAGAAATTATGTCCAGTATGTGTTGCAAGGAAGCCTCTGGATTTTCTAGTAGTAATAGGACATCATCAGCACATGCCGTCAATTTAATTTGTAGATCCCACAACAAATGTCATTTATATTATTGTTCTGTCTTATTCCTTCCAAAAAGGGATGTAGTGCTAGAATAAAAAGAAGAAGGACATCCTTGGTGTGTGCCTCTGAATAAGAGAAATTATGAGGATATATGTCCATTAATAAAGATGGATGTTTTAGGATTCAAATAGAGGACTTTAATCATTGTGAGAAATGGGGACTCAATACCATGCCATTTAAGCACTTCATGCATGTAGTTCCATTCAACCCGATCAAATGCTTTTTCAGCATCTAGAGCCATTTCTGCATATGAATCTTTATAGCCATGAATGGAGTCTAAAATGTTCAAAACAAGTCTTATTTTGGAGGGAGATAGACTGCCTTTAGTATACCCTACTTGATCTTGTTTTATTAGATTAGGTAGCCCAGGGAGAAGTCTATTGGCAAGGACTTTTGCAAAGATTGTGTTAATAAGGGAATTGGGTCTATAACTCTGAGGTAATTCTTAACCAGGTTTCGGAAAAAAAACTATGAGCATGGATTTTAGAAAGTTTCCCTTTTCCTCACCCTCCAGGATGATCTGAGAGAAAAGTTCACTAAGTTTAGCTAATAGAAGGTCTTTAAAAAGTGCATAAAAATCAGTGGAGAAGCCATCTGGTCCAAGTGATTTCCCTTTTTTAAGGTCTTTGATGGCTTTTTGGATTTCGCCTGGGAAGATGGGGGCATTGAGTGACTGTAGATTAACCGATGGGTATGTAGAGTGGGGTATGTTTTGGAGACATTTCTGAATGTATGTGTTATTGGAAGAGTATACTTTCTGAGAAAAATTCAAGAAAACTTTACTAATCTCCTTGTCTGAGAACGTTCTATTGCCCATGCAATCTTGAATCACTGCAATTGTGGCTTTATCTTTTTTAAGCTTTAAGTATGAAGCCAGGGACTTACACAATCTATTAAAAAGTTGGTATATTTTTGCTTTGCATTGTAACAGATTATCACAAGAATATTGTGTCACAATCTTATTGCATTGAATTCTGAGCTTAATAATGTCATTAAGGCTAGTATCAGAATTACTGCATAAGTATTGATATTCTAGGGTTTTAAGTTGCTTCGGGATATTCTCAGATTCTTGTTTAAACAGCTTTTTCTTTTCACCGCAAATTATATTATGTGCCCCTAAGTACTGCATGTTAGTAACACAGGTTTCTTGACTTATGTTTTCTGAAAGTAGTTGTTGTGTTGTTGAATTATGAAGGATGTGAATAATTCATCATAGTGGAGGGCTGGATTAAGTCGTCATCTATTGGATTTGCAAGCATGGAGAGGAGAGTTAAATATGAATTGGTGCATGATTAGAGGATGCTATCCAGTCCATTTTGGCATCTCAGAAGCAACTAGTTAGTGATTTAGATATGGATATATAATCTATTATTTAAAGAATTTTATGAGGGTTGGAAAAGAATGTGAATTCTAAGTCAGAAGGGTGAGTGACACACCAGGTGTCAATGAGGCCCAATTCTAAGATACATTTAGTGAATTGCCGGTGGGATTTGGTGTGTTTAAAGCATACAGTGGATTTCCTATCTAAGAATGGATCCATAATCTCATTGCAATCACCGAAGATGATTAAATTATTCGGATTAGAGAGGAAACTTTAATTTTTTAGTTGTGTCCTAAAGGAGGGGTCAGACAATGTACAGCCATAAATATTTAGAACCATGTATTCAATTGAATCAACTAATAGTTTAACCAATACCCATCTGCCTAGGTCATCAGATTCATTGGCCAATGCTTGACAATTACATTTCTTGTTAATTAGAGTAATGACACCATTCTTATTACCATTAGCAGCACTTGAGAAGACTTGGCCTACCCAATGGCGAATAAGTTTGACCACCTCTGCATTTGCAAGATGGGATTCCTGGATGCAAGCTATGGATGGCTTGGTTCTATTGAGATGTGATCATATTTTCTGTCTTTTAATAGGGTTATGTAACCCTTTAACATTCCAATGGGTTACATTGAAAGAAATGAATTAGAGCAAAATAGCATACATGTTACAGAATTTAAAACTACGTTAATAATAGGTATTGCAAGAGGGGTCATGGGAATAATGTTAAGCATGAAACTGCGCAACCATTTAGAATAGGTGGTTAGCTTCATTAGCAAGGACACATAAGTAAAGTGGAAGGACAAACAAAATCAACAGGGTTGATATATATCTAAGAAGAAAAACAGCAAAAATAATTGTGGCAAACAGGAAATGGCTACACCTATCTATGTTGAGCAAAAAAGAAAAATGGAGGTAGGAGAGCCTCTGAGGAGACATGTACCCTAGCACCCCACTCTCATAAGGAAACAAAAAAGAAATTGCAGTGATGTCAACCCAGAAAAAGTAGACACCCCTCAATCATGAGGCAATGTACTTTGTTGGCCGAAGACCAACCGCCTCATGTGTTTAGTATTAGAAATATATAGCCATAAACTTGACTAAAGTGCGGCCATTTTGAAGTGACTGAAATCGCCCTTTTTGTTTTCTAACGTTTGCCTTTTGCTTTCTGTTAAAACTGCTTTGCTGAAAACGTATTCTGCTCCACTAGTGCATTATTGTTCATGTAAAGTGCAAGGCCGCGAGAGACTTGTTGAAACATAACGCAGCAAAACAGACAGAAATGCCCGGTCTCCTCCCTCACAAGTCCTTGGAAGTAAGCAGCAAGGCATTTTAATCAGTACACAGGTGCCAGCTAGTCTTGTTAATACAGTAGAAATGTTAGAAGCGAACATTAAATGGCTTGAATTATGCTCTTATTTGTGGCCCCCCCTTTCCTGAGCACTGTAGAGCCCTGGAGAGCAAGTTGACCCCCAGTACATGAATAGAAACTAGGAGATAGCGAGGCCTGGAATGTGTCTCTCCCCTGCACGCAGCTTGCTTGCAGAGAACAGATACAGTGTGTTCTTATAACAAAGAATTGTGTCTGCAGGCTCATGAAATTGCAAACTGTTGCTAAATAAATGTCTGAAGGTGTCATACTCGTCACAATTGTCAATCGTCGTACCCAATTCAAAGGAAATACATTATGGGCGGTATTGAATGTGTCGCCACTGATTGTAAGATGCTTGCTTTGTATATATGTAACTGTTGTACGATTCTCACTCTCTTGCATCCCCTGGGGTCTGGAAACACATGTCGCGGGGCGTGGGACCCAGTTGGCCAACTGAGACTATTTGCTTTGCAATAAATCCTAGCTTTTGGGAATACAACCTTGTGTCTGGCGTATCAGTTTGTGTGTGGTGATTGTGCCTTGTTTCCATACGCAAGGGTCCCTCAGGGGCCCCTTCAGTGATGTTTGGTAATATTTAATGAAGCATAAGTAATGAAGTTCAAGTAGGTGGTCTTGACGTGTCCACGTCTTCTCTCCTTTGGCTTTGGATGAGGTGTCTTAAATCTGTTGGCAGTAACCTTAAGAGTGGCAGGGTGAATGATGCCATATTTAGCATTGAGCTGTTTTAGAACTGGGCTAAGAGCAAGTAACTCTTTTGTTCTAGCGGTTGTAGTGTTAGATACATCTTGGGTGAAGAAGATCCTTTTACCATTCCAAGCAAGTTGCTTAATTGATTTTGCTTTTAGCAAAATAAGAAGAATATAAGTATAATCAAGTAATGTGAATATGAAAGTTCTAGAAGAATTATTAGAAGCATAGTTAGATGTGTATGTTGGGTTGATGGGGCCAATCCAGTGAGCTCTCTTGCTATTCAGTTGAACTGAGTTTTGTAGATCTAGGAGCTTGGTGAGCCAAGTGATTAGGAACAAGATTGGATTCCCTCCTTCAATACCTTCCGGCATGCCAATAATATGTATGCTCTTTCTTCTTTTGTGGTTTTCCAAATGTTCTGCATGTTTATGCAGAGATTTGACTGTGTTTTCAAGCACATGTACATCCTCGGCATCACTTGCTCTTTTCTCAACTTCTGTTGTTCGTGTTTTGAAAGCAGACCATTTGTCATCGATTCTCTGCAGTTTGGCATTTGTTGCTTCCATGAAAGGTTTTAGAGCCTTTATTTCCATGAGGATGGCTTGCATGGTTGGATCAGGAGAGTCTTCCTTAGGTGTCAGCGACTCACTTTTGTTTTGTTTGTTTGTTTATTTATTTGTAGGGCGCACCAAACCCTTGGGAAGCTGGGCGCACAACATGACAAGAATACTTAGAGCTTAGTTACAGGTATAGACAGGTACAGAGAATACTTGCAGGTTTAGTTACAAATGTTGACAGGTATAGGTAGAAGGCAAACAAGTAAGCATACAGCTGCAGTCATTGGTCTAGTGGTCGTTGAGGAGTACCCAAGTGCGGGTGTTACGTCTGAAACTGTAATAAGACTGATCCCTTCTGAGCTCAACTGGTAATGCATTCCATTGCTGGGCTGCTTTTACTGGAAAGCTGTTGCCCCTGTTTTTTTTTATCTGAATCCGGGTATTTGGAGGCAGTAGGAATTGGATGTCCTAGTAGGTCGTACAGAGGTTTTTCTAATTATTCTTTCCTTTAGGTAAGGAGGGGCTGCATTGTTGACACAGTTGAAGGTTAGTATTACAGTTTTAAGGAGGATACTATCGCTAATTTTCAACCACCAATGGTTTCTCCTAGCATTAGATATGTGCTCTCTGGTGGGGAGGTTCAGGGCCATTCTAAGCACATTATTTTGTAATGTTTGAAGTTTGTTAATGATGTATTTATTGGCTCATAAGTACGGTGCATTACAGTAGTCCAATTTTGATAAAATTAGGGCATTGGCTAAAATAATGCAAAATAATAGTGAAAGGAAGGGTCTGCATGTTCTAATGAGTTTGCCAGTGTAAGCAGTGGATGAGGCCAAGGAGTTAACCTGTTTTTTAGAGTTAACGAAGAGTCCAGATAGAAGCCAAGAGTCTTCACTTCTTTGGCGACTGTAATTATATTACCATCAATATTGAAGGCACTATAGTTAGTGTCAAGTTTTTTTTAGGTTATTGGCCGAGCCAAGGATCAGGATCTCTGTTTTATCATTGTTCAGGCAGAGGCCATGGGTTGCCATCTATGCCTGAATGAGGATGTATATTTAATTTACTAAGGCTGTATCTGATGTGAAATTACCTGAAAGGGGAATGAGGATCTCGGTGTCGTCTGCATAATTTGTGTAGGAGACACCCAGTCTGTTCAATTGGTCAAATAAAGGCTTAGTAAAGATATTATACATGGTTGGTGAGACACATGAGCCCTGGGGGATGCCACAAGTTCTTTGAATAGGGTCTGCTGATGCTGAGGTGGAGAGGACTCACATGCTTCTGTTGTCTAGAAAGGACTGATCCCAGGCTATGGCTTCACTTGAAAAGTGGGCAGCCAATGCTAGGTGTTTGCATAATACTGCATGGTCCACCAAGTCGAACGCTGGCAACAGATCAAGGAGGAGTAGCATAGCTGTATTTCCTTGTCATTGAGCTCATCAATTTGAGCTTTAAGATCTATTAATGCTGTCTCCGTACCGTGCTGGGGTCTGAAGCCTGATTGGTGAGAGCCTAGAAGTTGGTTGGTCGTAAGGTACTTCTGAATTTGAAGATAGGCCACTCTATCTATTAACTTCAGGAGGAATGAGACCGTTGTGATAGGCCTGTAGTTTGTGGGAATGGAGGTGCCTAATGTTTGTTTTTTGAGAAGGGGTAGAACCCAGGATTCTTTTAAGCTACTTGGGACAGTATTGGATGAGAAGGAGGCATTAATTAGTTATAGATAAAGGGGTCTAAATCTATGGCCGCATCCTTAATTATTTGGGCCAGACAGTTGTCCCCTTTACAGTTTGATGGTTTTAGAGAGTCAATGATTTTTTCAGTTTCCTGAATGGAGACTTTGGAGAATTTAAATGGAGCTAATTTAGGCTCGTCAATAGGAGTGGTAGTAGTTAATGTTTAAGCAAAGGGGAGAGAGGCTTTCATTACTGCAATTTTAGTCTGCAGAGGTTTTATTTTATTTGCTAGGGCATTTTGAATGCTAGTACACCATTGCTTGTCTTTGGGTACATTGTCCTCTAGAGGTATGGGTGATTCTAATTCTTGTAGGATCACAAATAATTCCTTGGTGTTGGAGCATGCTTTGAAGATTCTTTCATTGTATACTTCTTTTTTTGTTTGGATAATTTCTTTTTTGTAATTGTTGAGTTTTAGTTTTAGTTTATTTTCGTCCATTGAGTAATGTTGCCATGTGGTTTCTAACTGTCATGATGCCTACCCCCCGGAGCACCAGGCCATGCCCAGCACCCCCGGAAGCAGGCATCATGCCCTCGGGTAAAAGCTCAGCGGCCCCTTATAGGGGCTCTTTGGACTCAGTCCTGGCGCCTTTGGCGCCAGGCTCATGTTGGACATCAGTCCTGGCGCCATAGGTGCCAGGCTCATAAAGGGAGGTGTTTTGTGCACTTACCTGATGCAGACCATGCTGCACGCTTCAGGCCTCCCTGAGACCTGAAAGGGACTATTTTTTCATAGGGACTATTTTTTCACTCGGGCGTGGCCAGGGAAGGATACATACCTAGTTGGGGAAGGATACATACCTGGGACTTCTTTGGAGGCTATTCAAGCCACGCCCAGACAGCAGCTCATGCTTCGCGTTGTTCTGCTTCCTGCAGCTTAACGCTCACTGTGTCTGCTCCTGCTCCTGGACTCCAGCCACGCCCGCCTCGAACCTGGAAGACCTGCAAGGAAGGAAGAGAAGAGAAAGGTGAAAACCAAGGACTATTTCAAACTTCTTACCTGCATCCGGAATCTTCTCGCCAGCATCCCTGAAGAAAGACTTTCATTTAAAAGCATCGCGTTGCTCGCTGCAGCGCCACGCTTCACTCACCTGTCCTCGAGACATCTCCCGGCTCCATCGCGGCTGTCAGCATCGGACGCCACATCTCTGCACCTAGGGGAGAGAGGAAGAAACAAAAGTTGAGCAGAAGGAACACAGAAGGAAAGCCTGATTAACAGCCATAATACTTACCAGCTTTTCTTCCACATTTCGGGTCGGCGCCGCCCCGTTGGCAGGTACCGTACCCCGGCCCCTATGGGGAAAGGACAAGAGACATTTCTGGGGAATGATAAGGACATTTAGAGGGATCGCCCTCATCACTACTCACCTCGGCAGTTTAACCCCTCGATGCATCGCCTTCATTCTGCACCTGAAATAAAGGACAGATCACAGGTTAGAAAGACAACATAAAGGGGGGGTCACTTGAACTTTGAACTTTCATACTTACGGCGCATCGCTCAGGAAAGTCAAGTGGATTTTGCCAGCACCATTCTGAAAACCAGCGAAGTAACTGGACGAACATGCGCCCCTGCACCAGAAGCAGGATGGAGAGTTCATCCTTCCAAACCATAAGGTGAGCTTAAACCAGGGTTTGGAGGAAGTTAGAGAGGAACGAAGAGGGAAGGGGAAAGGGGGGAGCTAGCACACTATTCTGCAGACTGTTAATCCCCTTTCTCATCTGCAGAAGGATATTCCTATGGGCCAGGCAAGCACGATTTGGAGGTCCTGTCCAATCGGTGTTCCGGGTCCTGCGCATCACGCTAGAAGAGGCCACAGCAATCCAGACTAGACCAGCGCCCCCGTGGGAACCAGGTGAGCGTTACAGAACGCGAAGCCTTCCTACAAATTCCCACCCAGGCGCTATGGAAACTTCCGAAACTGACCAGTCGGCCCAATTACAGGGGGGGAACCCCGCTCCTGTGGTTTCCAGTAACCCGGTGCAGATTAATCTACCTGGAAACATGCCGCTGGCCCCACCTGAACGATTTGCTGGGGACCCCAAACGATTCGCCGTATTCATGAATCAGTGTCGTTTGCACTTCCTATACAGACCTGGGGCCTTCCCTAATGATCAGACCAAGGTAGCCTTTGTGTGGTCATATCTCAGCGGCTGTGCTGCCGATTGGTCAGTCCCACTGGTAACTCAAGATGACCCGATTCTTTGTGATTTTCAAGGATTTCAAACAAGCATGGAAAGGTTATTTGCTCAACACTCCCAGGGACAGGCTCTGGATGATGAACTTCTATCTCTGCGACAGGGCAATCAAGACCTTCTATCCTACATTGAAAACTTCAATAGACTAATTGTGGAAACTGGTTGGCCAGAGGATGAAAGAATCACGTTATTCTATCGAGGTCTACGCGGAGAACTTAAAGATGTCCTGGCACAAGTTGTAAATCCGCCCCAAGAATGCACTGAATATATAGACTTAGTGGTCCAATTGGATCACAGGCTGCAAAACAGAAAAGCAGATCGGTCCAAGTTTGAAACCCGGGTGTTGGCCAAGACCCACGCTAACCCCAAGGGGGCTGATGCCTCGGAGCCTATGCAAATCGGAGGTGTTAAAGGACCCCTAACTCAAAAAGAACGGGAAAGAAGACGACAGATGCAATTATGCCTTTATTGTGGGTCCTCTGGACACTTTCTACGAGATTGCCCGGTTAAGCCGCCCAAGAAGGTGGTAGGAGCCGCTGATAAAATCCATGGAAACTCTGTATCGGGAAACGACCACGCCCGGCAAGCGTAGGGGTCCGCTTTCCGAGCTTGAAAACTAACTCTCAGACCTTGCATTTCATTGTGCCAATGGTCCTCGTAGATCCGGAACAGCCTAAACGGTTGCATGCTATAAAGGCATACATCGATAGCAGGGCTATAGGAAACTATGTGGATCGAGAATTGGTCTCTAGGATAAACCTCCCTCTGCGTCCTAAAACCAACAAAGATGTCATCACCACAGTAGATGGAACCAAAATTACCTCTGGACCGGTAACACATTGCACAGCTGAGGTGACACTTGTAGGTCCGGATGGCCATCGGGAGGCAGTTGTTTTTGATGTAATCAAGGCTCCAGAGTTTCAGCTTATTCTCGGAATCCCTTGGTTAGAGACACATAATCCTCGAATTGATTGGCAAGCGAAGAGAATAACCTTCCCGGATTGTGCACAAACCTGCTACCCAGAAAATCCAAAGATTAATCTAGCATCAGTAACCTCTGTCCCCGTGCAACTACCTCCAGAGTACCAAGACTTTCACGACGTCTTCCAAAAGGAACAGGCCAACACGTTACCTCCCCACAGATTGTACGATTGCCAAATCGATTTGGTGCCCGGTGCACAACCCTCTTGTAGCAGGATTTACGCCCTTACTGAACCAGAGAATCTGCATTTGAGACAATATTTAGATCAATACCTCGCCAATGGTTTCATCCGCCCGTCAAAGTCCCCGGCATCCTCAGCTTTGTTCTTCGTGCCTAAAAAAGAAGGCAACCTTAGAACTTGTATCGATTACCGCGCATTGAACCAGATAACTGTTAAAAATCGTTACCCTCTGCCTCTGATCCCTGAACTCCTTGACCAGGTGAAGGACGCTTGCGTATACACCAAGTTAGATCTCCGGGGGGCTTATCATCTGGTACGAGTAAAAGAAGGCGACGAATGGAAAACGGCCTTCCGTACAAAATATGGACTATTCGAATACCAGGTGATGCCTTTCGGGTTGTGCAACGTGCCTGCAGCCTTCCAATTCTTCATGAACGATGTCCTTCAGGAACTCATCCATGTCTGTGTTGTCGTGTATATCGATGACATTCTTGTGTACTCCTCTTCGGAATCTGATCACAGAAATCATGTCAGGGCCCTCCTAGAGAAACTGCGCCAGCACAAACTGTTTGCCAAGCTGGAAAAATGTGTTTTCCATACCACCGAGGTTGAGTTTCTCGGATTCATCCTGACACCTAAAGGGGTCCGAATGGATTCACGGAAAGTGAATGCCATCCTCAAATGGCCATCACCTAGTTCGTTGAAAGGTGTCCAAAGCATGCTTGGTTTTGCCAACTTTTATCGCAGGTTTATACCGGAGTTTTCACGTGTGGTGCAACCCATCACTGCACTCTTGCGAAAAAATAAACGTTTTGAATGGACCGAGGAAGCCGAACAGGCCTTTCAGGAGTTGAAAGCTAAGTTCACGTCCGTACCTATTTTGAAGCACCCGCGTCCTGATCTCCCTTATATAGTCGAAACCGAAGCGTCCAGCTTAGCCATGGGAGCTGTCCTGTCTCAGAGAGACCCTGAAACCAACCAACTACACCCCGTAGCATTTTGGTCCAGAAAGTTCTCACCGCCGGAGATAAATTATGCGATCACTGATAAGGAACTATTAGCCATTAAGTCCGCCTTCAAGGCTTGGCGGCATTATCTCCTTGGCGCCCGGCATACCATCACCGTGATCACTGATCACCGAAATTTACAATATTTAAAAACTGCCAAGGCTCAATCGTCTCGACAGCTCCGATGGGCTTTGTTCTTTGCTGAGTTCGATTTTGTAATCACCTACCGCCCCGGCTATAAGAATGGTAAGGCGGACACTCTATCCCGAATTGGAATGGAAGAAATAGACACAAACTCAGAACCTGTGCCGATAATTCCCGAACAAAGAATTTTGGGGATAACCACTTTTCAAACCCTTGAAGACATTCAAGCACAAGTGAAACAATTCCTGGACTCTTCAGCCTTGCAGGATTGGATCAAAAGGGGGTCTAACTTTTCAGTCAAGGATGGCTTACCTTACTTCCAAGGACGCTTATTTTTGCCAGAAAAGGAATTGCAAGAACTGGTTATTTCCCGTCATCATGATACCCTGATGGAAGGACATCCTGGCATTGCCAAAACAGAGGAAAAGGTTAAACAACAATTCTGGTGGCCTTCCTGGCGAAAGGATATTAAATCTTTTGTGATGTCCTGTGGAGTTTGTGCCCAAAACAAAGGTCAAAAGACAAGACCCGCCGGTCTTCTTCAGCCCTCTGGTCATGGTGGATTTATTTTCCAAAATGGCCCACTTTATTCCGTTGAAAGGATTACCTTCAGCCTTTGTTCTTGCCAAAGAATTCCTCGAAAATATCATCCGTTTGCATGGATTCCCGTCCATACTAGTCTCCAATCAGGGAAGCCAGTTTATTTCTCATTTTTGGAAAAAGTGTTGTCAACTGGCACAAATCGACGTAAGACTCTCGACCAGCCACCACCCACAGACCGATGGTCAGACGGAGAGAACGAACCAGACCTTTAAACAATATCTACGATGTATGTTGCACCAATCGGAGGGTAATTGGAAGGACATTTTATGGGTGGCAGAATATGCATACAATAACTCGATACACTCTGGAACTGGTCAGAGCCCCTTTTATACCCTATATGGACATCACCCTCGTACTTCAGACTTGGACTCACCTCTGAGCCTTGAAATGCCCGCAGTGGACCATTTGCATTCTACGATTACTCAAGCCTTCAAGGATGCAAATGGACATTTGCAACATGCGAAAGGGAAATACAAAAAGAATGCGGCTCTGCATCGAAGAGAGGCGCCTCCATACCAAATAGGGGATCAAGTATGGTTGGCTACCAAACACCTATCACTCAAGGGGCCTCGAACTTTTAATCCAAGGTATTTAGGCCCTTACTCGATCAAAGCTATAATCAACCCAGTGGCAGTCAAGCTCGATCTACCAGCTAACATGCGGATTCACCCCGTTTTTCAAGTGTCACTTTTGAAACCAGTACACCCAGGAACCAGATTAACAAAGCCACCAGAACCGATTCAGATAGATGGGGAGCCTGAATTCGAGGTGAAGAACATTTTGGATTCTAAGATCTCAAAATCAAAACTTTTCTATCTAATTGATTGGAAAGGGTACGGGCCTCAGGAAAGGTCTTGCGAACCCAGTGATCACGTACATGCACCTCGGCTGGTAAAAAGGTTCCATCGGAATTTCCCAAACAAACCGAAACCTCCAGAAGGAACGACCTTGGGAAGGGCCTTGGGGGGGAGTGCTGTCATGATGCCTACCCCCGGAGCACCAGGCCAGGCCCAGCACCCCCGGAAGCAGGCATCATGCCCTCGGGTAAAATCCCAGCGGTCCCTTATAGGGGCTCTTTGGACTCAGTCCTGGCGCCTTTGGCGCCAGGCTCATGTTGGACATCAGTCCTGGCGCCATAGGTGCCAGGCTCATAAAGGGAGGTGTTTTGTGCACTTACCTGATGCAGACCATGCTGCATGCTTCAGGCCTCCCTGAGACCTGAAAGGGACTATTTTTTCATAGGGACTATTTTTTCACTCGGGCGTGGCCAGGGAAGGATACATACCTAGTTGGGGAAGGATACATACCTGGGACTTCTTTGGAGGCTATTTAAGCCACGCCTAGACAGCAGCTCATGCTTCGCGTTGTTCTGCTTCCTGCAGCTTAACGCTCACCATGTCTGCTCCTGCTCCTGGACTCCAGCAACGCCCGCCTCGAACCTGGAAGACCTGCAAGGAAGGAAGAGAAGAGAAAGGTGAAAACCAAGGGCTATTTCAAACTTCTTACCTGCATCCGGAATCTTCTCGCCAGCATCCCTGAAGAAAGACTTTCATTTAAAAGCATTGCGTTGCTCGCTGCAGCGCCACGCTTCACTCACCTGTCCTCGAGACATCTCCCGGCTCCATCGCGGCTGTCAGCATCGGACGCCACATCTCTGCACCTAGGGGAGAGAGGAAGAAACAAAAGGTGAGCAGAAGGAACACAGAAGGAAAGCCTGATTAACAGCCATAATACTTACCGGCTCTTCTTCCACATTTCGGGTCGGCGACGACCCGTTGGCAGGTACCGTACCCCGGCCCTTATGGGGAAAGGACAAGAGACATTTCTGGGGAATGATAAGGACATTTAGAGGGATCGCCCTCATCACTACTCACCTCGGCAGTTTAACCCCTCGACGCATCGCCTTCATTCTGAACCTGAAATAAAGGACAGATCACAGGTTAGAAAGACAACATAAAGGGGGCCTCACTTGAACTTTGAACTTTCATACTTACGGCGCATCGCTCAGGAAAGTCAAGTGGATTTTGCCAGCGCCATTCTGAAAACCAGTGAAGTAACTGGACGAACATGCGCCCCTGCACCAGAAGCAGGATGGAGAGTTCATCCTTCCAAACCATAAGGTGAGCTTAAACCGGGGTTTGGAGGAAGTTAGAGAGGAACAAAGGGGGAAGGGGAAAGGGGGGAGCTAGCACACTATTCTGCAGACTGTTAATCCCCTTTTTCATCTGCAGAAGGATATTCCTATGGGCCAGGCAAGCACGATTTGGAGGTCCTGTCCAATCGGTGTTCCGGGTCCTGCGCATCACGCTAGAAGAGGCCACAGCAATCCAGACTAGACCAGCGCCCCCGTGGGAACCAGGTAAGCGTTACACTAACTTCCTTTTTTCCAATCTAAGTTCTTTAAGGTGAGGGGTAAACCAGGTGTTAAGGTGAATCTGTTGTTTTCTCTTGCGTACCTTAAGTGGGGCAATAATATGTAGGACCTTAGCCATAGTGTCATTATATGAGTCCACCAGCATATCTAGGTCGGAATTGCTTGGCAAGGCATTAATCACTGGAAGGAAGAGAGGTAGGATATTATCTGGTGTGATATTTTTCTTCGATCTTGTGGGGAGAGAAGGTGCATTATTTTTTCTTTGTTTCTTTGTTACGTGTTAAGCTGAAATCAATTAGGTAATGGTCGGTCCAAAGTTGGGGTGTAATTTTAGAGATCGTTGTTGGGCAGTTTAAGGTGGCTACCCAGTCTAGGGTCCTACCTTTATCATGGGTAGCGGCGAGGACTTTTTGGATGAGGCCATGTTCATCAAGCATGGTAGCTATCGCTTGAGCTTATTTGTCGTCTGGATCGTTGTGTCCTAGGTTGAGGTTGCCTAGGATAATTGTTGTGGATGATTCTTTTATGTTGTTAGCTAAGAGGCTAGATATGTCCTCTTCAAATGAGCCTAGGGGTCCTGGTGGCCTGTATATAAGGTAGATGGTTAGAGTGCAGCATGGGGATATAGGTAGTTTCGCGAAAGTATTTTGCAGGATTTTAGTGGGGGTAGCATGGATAGTCTTAAATCCAGGTTAGCTTTAGCAATGATAGCTAAGCCACCTCCTCTAGAATTGGGTCTGTCCATTCTTATGAGTTGATAATCTTCTGGTATTGCTAATGTGAGCGCTGGGCATGCTGCCTCATGCAGCCAGGTTTCTGTGACCGCTTGGAGGTCGAGGTTGTCTGATGTTAGGGTATCAGCAATTTTGGTGGCATGAGCAATGATAGATCTGGCATTAATCAGTGCTCCAACTATCGTAGTTATACTCAGTAATCTCTGGGATTTCAAAGTTGCTGGTATATGTTCGTTCAATTTGGCATTTGCAGTGGTTTGCAAGTGGGCTTGCGTCATATGCAGAGTGGTATTTTTAGGGTTGGTACAGCGGTTTAAGTGGGTGTTAGTCATTTTAGGTTCGTAGACGGAAGAGAGTCTTGCTCAAAGCCTAGTATTTCTATTCGATGTAGGACAAGGTGCATATTTAATTTGATCCATGGTTATCGAAATTAATTGTATGAACAGCAGTGGTGCAGATAACAGCAGAGTTTTGCTGATATACATCGTGCGGCAGTTGGTACTGGTTACAGTAGCTTGGATCAGGTGGACTAAAGCTAAAGCCTAGTTGGCGTAAGTTAGGTCAGGTTAGATTTAGAGTAAGTGTGGTAGGCAGCGATAGTCTATGTTCAGATTTGGCGCATGGGCTGGGTTAAGCATGGGCAGAGTAGGTTAGATTCAATATAGTCACGGTAGGCTGAAGCATAGGCTTAGTTAAAGATAGTCGCAGTAGGCTAAAATCAATATGTTCACAATAGGCTAAATTCAACATTGGCACAGTAGCCTGGTTTCAGCAGCAAGGGCAGAATAGGCTAATATCTATATAGTCACAATATGCTAGATTCAATATATTAGGTAGGGCAACCACATATCAAGGTGCGGAGTAACAGGGCAATGCAAGTTGCAATAACGACAATCAAAGGATGCAGCAAAATAAGCGGTGCAACAAGAGGTGGCGAGCGTTATTAGAGATAGAATGCGAGGTCAGCAGAGTGCCGTGTAACACGTGATCATGGCTATTCACATAACACATAGAGCTGTATGGAGGGAGCAGCAATATAGACGTGTTCGCCGTAGTGCACGCAATTGGAAAGATGCACACAGGCGGCGATGCGCAGTATATTGCACAGCAAGGATTGATAGTTGCACAGGGCTGGCGCATCTGTTGCCCAATAGTACAAGTTAAAGAAGACAATGATTATTACAAACACATTTCCAGCGGCGACAAGTGGCTAGGGACAACAGATACTACAGCTGATGTACAGGTAGGTCAGTGAGGAGGAATAGGAGTGTAATACAGTACAATTATAACATGGACAACTCAAATGATAATGCGCAAAGATGCAGCGTCGGCCAATTGGCCTGGGAGCGCGAGTTTACAATGTAGTTCGCGGAACAGGACGGGAGGACTGGTGAACATCAGGCTCAGTTGTGGAAGATTTGCAGACGGTCAGGACCGAACAGGCTTCTTACCGAGGTGCTGGTCAGTGGACAGGTGAGGAGACGGGCGGCTGAGATGGAATTCAGAGGTCCTGGGCTCTGTCAGCTCTGGACAGGCTCAGGACAGGATATGTTCCTTGTTGTGTGTACCTTAGTGGGTGTGCCGGCGCTCACCTGCTGGCACAGGATTGGTCCTGAAGAGAGGCCCACTGGCCAGTAACAGCCAAAGGCAGTCCCTGAAAAAAATGTAATATTGGGCTGCAGTGGAGTCTATGCAGTTGGCCATCTTTGGCTATGTTGAACACCTGTATTGTAATGGACGGCACAACACACAGGTCAAGATCAATGGTGTTTACAAAGATAGGCGGAACGAGGGCCGAATTTCGGCAGAACGGCAGCAAGAATAGACATTAAAATGATATTTCCGCAGATGTCGGTAAGAAAAAAAGCTGCTCTAGCAGAAGATAGCAAATCAGCCCGATGGCCTACCTTTTTTCCTAGATGATGTCCCAGGCTCACCTGGGGAGTGGGGGCACTGCTCCTGCAGTGTAGACGGCCCCAGCTCTTCTGGTGGAATGCAGGCAGTTTTCTGCCTCTTATTAGATGGAGTTATGGGTGTGCCTTTGGTTTGACCTTTTTTTAATGACATATTGAGGGAATTGATGTATAACCTCCAGTGCTTCACTTTATATGTTCATACAGTTCACCCATAAACCTGTGTTCCCCTGACGGAGGACTAACTTATAAGCTATATCTTGTTCTTATAATTATACTACAAGGGAGTAGCAATGCCAGCTTTTAGTATGGCGCCAACGGCTTCTAGTTTCAATACTACCAGCACTGGTTCAGATATATGTCAAGACTGTGAGAAAAGTCACACATAATCCTCCACAGCAGAGTCTTAACAGAGGTTTGCCATGTTAATTTCCAGCCAGAAATTATGTCCATAGGTTCGAAAAATGTTTATTATTTATATAATGTACACACGGAAGTTGAAGGTACCTTAGTTCTGAAGAAATTGGAAGCTCGTAGGCCTTATTTGAAGGTTGGGCCAGTGTTATGAGGGAAAAAATGCTTCCCTTCTATTAAGCACCCCTTCTCACACACTTATTTGGGCAGCTGAAAGGAAATGTCGAGGTTGTAGTCATGTGACTTCTGGCTTCAGGCCCAACCCACGACGCCTCAAAGAGCTTGGAAAACATTCACGCCACCTCACAAATGTCAGCCATGGACCACCAGGAATGTCAAACAAGTAAGGAAAGCATTACTTTATAGGATACTGCACACTTAGAAGTACGTAATAAAGATATACATTTTCACCGGAGCAGGAGTGCTTGATTCAGGCGGCCATCTCCAAAGGCGCTCACATAACTGTTTTTAATGTACTCCCCTTTTGATTTCACTATAGCTAAGTCTTTTTGTATTTTGTTCCATATTTCTCAGACGTAAACTCATCCATGTAATATGATAAGTATTTAAATTCTAAAGTGAATCTGCAAAATATTCAATAAACTTCAAGCTTAAAAACATGGTTCCTCATGATAACACTAATTAACACCTTACTGGGTTGCGGATGCTTTGCTTGAAATACTCTTTTGGCAGGTAAAACAGAGAATTAATAAAAACACGTGTTAAATATTATTAGCAAATCCGAATCTGCAAATTTAAATCTTATGTGATAATTAGCTTGTCAGATTTAAGGTATGTTCAGATGTAATTTCTTAGGTTTCTCATTAA
This sequence comes from Ambystoma mexicanum, assembly GCF_040938575.1. Taxonomy (NCBI): domain Eukaryota; kingdom Metazoa; phylum Chordata; class Amphibia; order Caudata; family Ambystomatidae; genus Ambystoma; species Ambystoma mexicanum. The sequence continues at coordinate 1,049,709,738 of NC_090924.1, forward strand.
TGGAGATGTACAATTATCACATTTAAACTTGATACAGAAAAAGACATTTTGTAGACAGTGGGAAAACGAAAACGAAAGCGCCTACATTTTCCCATCTCTTGCCTACTGACTCTATTGTGTTATTTTTTGAGAAACAAACAACCGAACATTGCACTTTTCCACAAACTCGTTCAACGCAAGAATGTATGTAAAATCGAAAATCCTTTTACAGCTGAATTGCAAAACAAATTACACCACTTCCGGGAAAGTCTTTTCGTGTGATTTGTGTTCTTTTTACATCTCGCGTGGTTTCCTGATCATTTACAATTACTCGTCGACTGAAGCTTAGCGTGCACAATGTGAAATCGGGTAAATTAGCATACATGCCATCATTCAACCGCCTAAATCGGGAGGGTTGGCATGTATGAATTAGATTCATTTAATGAAGCCCTTCTCAACAAACTGATGACAATAAAAAGCAAAATTATATAAATCTATTACTTCTTTAAAAGCGTGATACTGCTACATTCGATATGGTGCAGAAAATGACACAAGCCAAAACAATTATTTGTAGTGTAAAGATGAAGGGTAAGATTAGAAAGAAAGATAGTGTGAGTCAGCGAGTGAGAAAGAGAGAGGATGCGCAGCAGAGAGAATGAGAACTACAACGTGAAAAGGGAGAGAAAGAGAGGAAGAAAAGCAGAAAGAGACAACAGAAACTGTAATGGGATAGGGGTAAATTCTGGAACATGCTACAGTAGAATGCTGCCCTGAAATTCAGAAATGTATGGAAATTCACATAGGAAAGATGCACATACAAATGGGGTTAATTTTCAAAACGAGCATTGAGACATATCGAGCTGGCATTAACCCATTCTTGACCAAAATCTACATTTTAAGAGATAAATGAGTCTGAAATACTAAAAAACATAACTCCCTATGGTATGTGTGGCCACATCCTGCTTTCCCAGACAACTGCACTATCTGTGTGTTCTGACTGCAGGACAAAGCTATCTGGACCTACAGCACACAAGACCTTCCCATCAAATCCATCTGCAGCACTGTCATTTGCTCCCAGAGGGTCATTTGACCCACTTCTTTCCATATTCACTGTATGGAACAAAGAAACACTTGCACTAACCTGGTCAGCTGCTGGGTTCGGAGTTGTGGGGAACTGGTGCAGGGTTTGAGGAAATTAAGGAAATCCCCAGTGGCTCTACACTCTCCCCTGTCCCAAGGAAGGGGAGTACAGAACCCCAAGGTAATCCCTCTGGGGAAGAAAGCCCTTCTTGAAGCTAATTTCGTTGTCGGATGAGGCTACTTGTAAATCTGGATGGCGATGGCTGTGGTCTGAGTGTCGGGCTGCCCAAATCTGCCACCCTAAATGACAGAGAACAATGGTAAGCGTCTGATCGCCCAAACTATACCTAGCCCTTATTTAGGGATTTACCTTAGTTAGATGTGTCTATATCTCATGATGGCATGTCACTCCCTGACACATAGTGTTTAGCCTCAGAAGGACCGGCGCCTGTAACCTATGTGGTAGAGAATCAGGAGCGTTTAGTAAAAAGAGCGAGTACAGACATAGGAAACATCAGACAAGAGGGAGAGCCTACCTCCTGACTACTGCAGCGAAAATGTAGGTACTGAAGACTTCTGCTGAGAGAGGGACCGCAGAGCTCCGTGCTGCCGAAGTGGAGGGAGAAGCAGTTTTGTACGGCAAAGCCAGCAGATTCTGAATCAAAGGCTGCAGATTAGACAATAAGGGTACGGCAGGGGAGCTACAAATGATTGCTTTCCTACTGTATGAGAAAGGGCTTGCACTGTCGCTAAGCAATGCCTTAGCGTCCGAGAGCAACCCGAAAGAAACGGCTCTCGTAATGCCGGGCTCCGTACGCCGGGGGACTTCCTCACTCTGCCGGTGAAATAAACAGTTAGACAGAACGTAGCCAAGGAAAACAGAAGTAGAAAAGACCTGGAAGCAAACTCACAAAGCAATCGTTGTGCAGAGTAGCAACGCGCTGATCCATTGCCTGCATGTTCAGATAACCTCCACCATCTGGGAAAATGGGCAGAGCCTATGCCAGGGGAACAGAAACGACTGCAATGCGAGCGGCAGTGTGGGGCGCCATCTTGGGGTAATACCTTGCTACCAAACCAATGTGCCTCCACCTACGCCACAGAGACCAGAGCCCCCTATGGGTCATGACACCAACTGCTCCTCATCTCTCAAATGACTCTTTCACTCGGCCTATGGAATGCACAATCCCACTGCAACATGTTTTCACAGGTCACTGACGACATTGACTATACCTGAAACCTGGATCTCCCTACTGGCTCTGCAACTTTCTCTCATTCTTCTGGAACTGTAAGGTTCCCTATCAATAATGCCCTTAAAACTGTCCCTAGATCTGTCTGACATCACCTCCTCCTATTTTGAATGTGTCACTTTTCAACTCCTTCCTCCTACACTTCACACTGTTCTGGCTCTCTATCGACCCCCTCATCCTCTAAACTTTTTCCTCTCCATTCTGAAATCTCTCCTTGAGTTACATTCTCATTGTCATGCTGGAGTACTTTAACCTTCTAAAGCCATCAGCTGCCACCTGCCTTGAACGTTGCTCCCTCGTAACTGACCACTCACTCTACTCCTTCAATGACCAGACCACGCACTCAGATGGGAACTCTCTTAACCCCGTCTTTCTCTCTAATTCATTGTCTTGCAGTGACCTCGCCATTGACCTTCTCCCTCTGATCACTATATTGTTAACTTTAACATTGTGGCCCCTCCACCCTGTACTCTCCCGCTCCCATCTACAATCATTAAGAGGAAATACAGGCACAACTCTGTTGTCCCTTTCCTTGATCATTTGCTTACATCACTCCTGTTTCTATCCCTTAATCTTGCCACTTCTATTGAGCATGCTTTTTCTGGTTTTCCCTCTTTGACCAACACTACTTTCACACCTTCCCATTGTAGTTCTAAGCCCTGGATCCTTTATGAAAATTAGAACCTCAAACAAACATGTGCTGCGACCTATCAAGCTGCTGCAAATTACAGCTCTATACCATACAACTAGAATGCAAAAGTGTCCTTGCTGCCATCAACCCTGCACTGGATTCTGCTAAATCATCCTACTTCACAAAGCTAATCTCCATTCACAGTCATCCCTGTAAGCATTCATCCACCCTTCAAGCTTTGGTCACAGCTCCCAAGCTAAAACAATAGCTGCACTTTCTGGTAATGAATTAGCTCACAATGTGTCCTCTTAATCAGATTTGTGACACTCACACAACTCTGCTTTCTCTCCCCCCACAATTCTCCTTCTAGCCACAATCTCTTCCTACCTCTTCTACTTGTTGCTACTTCTTTCCTATTTCGCCTATTAAATCCTTCAAAACACCAACCCATGTTGAGACCAATCAACCCTTTTGCTCACCAATTGCTCAAAGACTTAGGGCCTGATTCATGGATTGTTGTACACGCTGAAAAGTGACATTGCACACTTTTCAAAAGCAAAACTCCATTCACTGATTCATGAATCGGACTTTGTGTGACTTTCCTGGACTTTGCTTGGGTCCATCACAACGTTGCATGCAGTCAAGCACTTTGCGCGACACACCACGCATAGTGTGGAGTGGGCCTCCGCAAAGAAATAAATAGGGGGCGGAACATGTATATTCCCAATTCTTGCTGCAAAATGAGGAATAATGTGGGTGTGTTGAGGGACGCACCATGCAAAGAAATCAAACGCCCATTCAAGTGCAAAAACTAACCAAATTCATGGAATTCAATGTGCAATGTCACGTCGAGAAAATATCGAACGCAAACCTTGTGATCTTACTGCCAAATGATGATAGATGCAAAGTACAACGTGCAAGGGTACCAACGTGTATAAAGCATGCAATGCACACCATTCAAATGTGGCTCAGCCAGGATGAATGCAGGTATACTGAGAGCCGTCGTACATGGCCATAGAAGGAGGCGGAGGATGGTGAGGGACAGGAGTTTCTGACCACGTACTACGCTCTGTGGGCTGCCAGACGACCAGGTGTATGCAAGATTTAAGTTCCAACCCCATGTCAACCTACACCTGGTCAGTGAGTGGGAGGAGGACCTTGCATCACCGACCTTCTGCGCCCATGCCCTCGCACCCCTGGAGAAGGTGTTGACAACCCTACATTTCTTAGCCACTATAACATTTCAATGAACCACTTCCATTGTTGGGGGCATATCGCAGCCCACCCAATTCCGTTGTCTGCCCTGGGTATTGGGATGCATCACATCACATGTGTCTGTGCATAAGCACATATACATGCCATGCACACTGCAGGCAAGGCATAGAGTGAGCCAGGAGTTCTATGACATAGCACACTTCCCACGTGTGCTTTGAGTATGTTGCCCTACAGCCCACCCAATTGAAGGAGCACTTTTACCACAATGAGAAACATTGGAATTCCATCAATGTACAGGTCATCTCTGATGCAAACTGTGTTATCATGCAAGTCCATGCCAATTTCCCAAAAAGCACACATGACATACTCATTTACTGACAGTCACCACTGTACTGGGTGCTGGCATCGGGAATCTGCTTATCAGGGTGCTGTCTGGGGTAGTAGTTGAGGTGAGGGAAGCTGGTGGGTGGTGTCAGGACTAGAGGGGGCTGTCTGTGGGTAGTGGCAGAGGCCTGGAGTGTGTGGGAAGGGTGGTGTAATGTCAGGGGTCTGCTTGGGGTAGTGGAAGTGGTGATGGGTGCTGGTGGGTGGTGTCTGGCTAAGAGGAGGATCCCTGGGGGTAGTGGTAGAGGTCATGGGAGGGTGAGGGGGTGCACTGTCAGGGGGCTGCCTGGGAAAGTGGCAGAGGGGAGGGGGCTGGTGACTGGTGTGAGGACTAGAGGGGGCTGCATGGGGGTAGTGGTGCTGCATGGGGGTAGTGGCGGAGGCCAGGGGTGTGTGAGGAGGGGGTGTACTATCAGGGGCTTCTTGGAGTAGTGGCAGAGATAAGACAGGCTGATGGCTGGTGTTCAGAATAGAGGTGTCTACCTGGTGGTAGTGGTGGGGCCAGGGTGTTGTGGGGGGAGGTGGGTGTAATGTCAGAGGGCTGCTTCGGGTAGTGGCAGAGGTCATGGGGGCTGGTGGGTGTTGTCGGACCTAGAGAGGACTGTCTGGGGTTAGTGGCGGAGGTCAAGAGGGTGTGGGGAGGTGAGTGTACAGGGGGGTGACTGAGGTTTTAGAGGAGGTGAGGGGGGCTGGTGGGTGGTTTCACAATTTGAGGGGCTGCCTAGTGTAGTGGCAGAGGTGAGGAGGGAATGGGGAGGGGTGTCTACTGTCAGGCTGGTGAATGAGGTTGTAGCGGAGGTGGGGGGCTAGTGGGTGGTGTTAGGACTTGAGAGGCTGCCTGGTGTAGTGGCGGAGGTGAGGGGGATGGGGTTTACTATCAGCGGACTGCCTGGGGTAATGGTATAGGTGAGGGTGGCCGGTGGGTGGTGTCAGGACTTGAGGGACTGTATGGGGTAGCGCGGGAGGTAAGATTGTCTGGTAGGTTTTGTCAGGAATTGAGGGGTCTGCCTGAGGTAGTGGCAGAGGTGATTGGGAGTGGTGTCAGGACTGGAGGGGCCTGCTAGGACTAAGGGGTATAGGCCAGCAGTTTGGGTGCCTTGAGAGTAGGGGTGACTATTTCACCAGGGTGCAGCATTGACGTACGGGGGAGTGCACACAGTTTTGATGGCATGCTGCCTTGACTCACGGGGGACTGCCGCAGATTTGCTGGGGTGCAGCCTTGGCTTTCAGCAGGACGGCACACAGTTTTACCAGGGTACAGGGTGGTGGGGAAAGGTAGATTCAATGGTAGGCGAAAAGATAAAAATTTTGCAATGATTTTTGTTTGCGTGGGGGTTACAGGCACAACTCGATTTTCTTTGTACATCACATTACTTTGCGCTTTTAAGCGCTTTGAAATCCATCAATACGGGGAACGTGCATAGAAACTTTTGCGCGCAAGTAGGCACCAAGTTGTTTTAGGTACGAAGTACTTTCCGGGGACTTTGCACTTTTCCAATTAATCGGACCCTTCGTCTCAATCACTGGTACTTATTACGCTGAGAACTTTAACACCTTTCTCTCTCTCGATAACATCCTTGCCTCCTTGAAATCTGCAACTGTCTTACTCCCAATTGAAGAAACCCTCTGCTTACCAAAATGTCCCACATTACTATCAGCCAGTTTCCCTCATTAGACATTATTCAAAGGTCCTTGAGTGGGTGGTATTCAACCAGATCAGTAAGAACCTTGAGGATAACGGCCTTGGGGATCCACTTCAATCTGGCGTCCATAGTAAATAAAAAAGTGAGACGACACCCATGAATGTCTGCAACTTTATCTCTAATGCTCACCAGTCCAAACTCTCTTCTATACTAATCCTTTTGAAATTCTCGGCTGCTTTCAACCACTATATTCTACTCACTCTGTATCACTGTGGGGTTCACAATTCTTCTCTCGCCTAGTATGTTTCCTTCCTGGAATGTAAATCCTTTCAAATCTCCTGGAACTCGCAAGATGCTGACCCCATCCATCTCCCTTTCGGTGTCCCCCAAGGATCAGTTCTTGGTAATTTGCTCTTCACCTTCTATACCTCTGCCCTAGTAAGATGTAGCTTGTCCTGTGTCTTTCACTATTATCTTTTTGCTGATGACAATCAAATTATTTCCTCCTTTCCCTCCTACACACTAGCTATTTCGAAATAGATTACCCACTATCGTATTGCAATGTATCACTGGCTGGCTCTCCACTGCCTCATGCTGAACTCTTCAAAAAAAGTAAACATTTTTCTCCTGGTTTCCAATGCCATCCCACCGACCCTCTCCTATCTCCTTCCTGCTTTACCTCTTTCTCCCTCGCCCAAGGAAAGCAACCTTGGGGTCTTCTTTGATGGTGACCTCCGACTGCAACAATTCATCACTTCCACTGCCTTTGCTGATTATATTAGCCTCTTCAACATTCAGAAAATGTGTTAATTTCTCATTAGTACCCGGCGAGGAACAAGGAGCTTGTAACAAGCAAGCTCATTGGCCCTTGCCGGGTCGCTACCAGCCCAACACAGCCTATGTAGAGGCACCGCTCGCAGCCACGTCATGGACAGGGAGAAGGGACTATCTGTAGTCCCTTCTCCCGTTCCCTGGCAGCCATCTTTTTTGGTTACTTTTTGTTTTCAGTGGCCGACATGGAAAGGGAGAAGGGGCTATGGATACCCCCCCCGTTCCATTGCGCCTATTTTTCCTTTTCTTTTTTTTTCAGTTGCTGAAGGCATCATACAAGTTTTAAAAAGTCATTATTAATACTGTGGTCTAATGGGCCGGGTTACTAATAGCAATAAGCCCCTCGCCGTGGGGGGCATTACTACGTCTGGTAATGCCCTTGGGCCTTCATTAAGGCACTTGTTTAACTCGAGCCTATGACTATGGCCCTGGGAAATTACCTGAGGCCCCCATCCCCCAGCTCTGGGCTTATTGCTTAAGTAACCACTTTACAAAATATCTAATCTACACCATTATGCTGAGCAAGCTTGACTACTGCTCAAGTCTACGCACTGGCCTTCCTCTCTAATAATTCCTCCCTCTAGACAAAGTCCTCAACTTTGCTACCTGCATTCTGTACAACCCATCCATATCCTCCACCAAATCTACCTAACGACAACATTCTGTTTGGCTATCCATGCACAACCAGTCACTTTCCAAGTACTCTGAGTCTAAAATGCTATCAAAGGTCTTGCTCCACAGTACCTGTCTGATTGTATCTGTTTACTCACCATCTCATTCCCACCGATTTTCATCTGTACTGAACCTCACTGTCCCATGTCCTTTCGTGCCTTTTTAGACTTCTGCTCTTTTTCCCTATGCACCCTGATACACTGGATCCAGCTGCCAATCACAACAAAAGCCGGCCCAACTGGAGTTCTTTTCAAATCTTGGCTTAAACTTCACTTACTTGGTAAGGATCGAGCTCCCCTTTTACTCTACCCCATCCTCTTTACCTAATTTTGTATATTTACACAGTGTCCTACTTCAGTTTGAAGCACTTGCCTGTGTTGTCAATTTTAACTTTGTAAGTCATCTGTTGACATATATTTCAGGGCATGCGGCAGCGGCCCTGTAGTTATGGTTAAGTTGATCAACTCATAGAAAGAGCACTTTTTGGGTGGCTATTAACTTTGGCACCATTAAACAGCTCCTTGGCTGACTTTGCAAGAAAAGTATATGGCCACCTGGGAAAAGTCTTGTGAAGTTTGGTGGAGTTTCATCCAGGGGGGGCAAAGTTATGGGAGGGGTCCGAAGTTTTTTGAAATCCTCTTAGACAATCCTTTTTTTTGGAAAAATAATTTGCTTGCACCTACAGCCCAATCTGCTGGATGGATTTTGACCAGATTTGCACCAGGAGCGGCAGCCTGGTCCCAAAAGTGTGCTTTTGTAAATTTGGTGTATATTAGTCCAGTAGTTTGTTTAAAAAATGTCAATAAGTAGGTACAATATAATTTGTGAAAGGGTCTGGAAATCACATTTGGGGTTACTTTGTGTTCAAAAGAGGGACTGCAAAGGGTGGGGGAGTGGAAAATAATTAATAGAGAGGTGTTCTTATAGGTGAAAAAAGGGTTTGCAGGTGCCGCCATGTCAGCGGAAAATGCTGCTGGACGCTGCAATAAAAAACACTGGAAAACATATTTGGGGTTATTTGTTTTCTAAAGAGCGCCTTGAAAGTGTGGGGGAGTGTAATGAGGTTGTCATAGAGATTTTGTAATAGGTGAAAAAAACAGTGCTGCTGCCGCCATGTCCACAATCACTGTCCTTGTCAATGCACACGAACACATGTCCGCGGACTTCAGTGGGATTGGGGGTTCAAGGTGAGTCTTGTTTTTTGAAGGTGTACTGTATGTAATAGTTAGATGATTTGATTCTGGTGTGGTTGTGACCAGTAGCCAGATTCGATTCTTGAGGTCGTGGCCACATTCTGGCCACTGGTCACAAGCATTATAGTAATATGTGTATAGTAATTATAGGTACTGTAGGGGGAGTATACTGTATTAGCAATATGGTCGGATGATATAATTGAAGTGTACATGGTATTTATGATTGCAGTGGAATTGAGGATAGTGGTGATGGAATGTGTAGGTGAAATAAAATGAAAGATAACAGTGGGTATGGACGCTTAGTTGCATATGTATGTACAATTGGAATCTCTGGTCCATTTGCTGTGGCACACATATGTATAATTTGTTAAACACAGTGGTTTAAAACATCTATTTGCTTTCAATTGTACAAATACATTTATTTTTAGACCCTCATAAACAGTAGATTGAAAGTATTATGTTTGGTACAACACTTGTGTATGTTACACTGCTGTTATATTGATTTGCAATAATCATTGGGTCATTGGGGAAAAGAAATCCATAGTGGATTTAAAAAAACGACTACATTTTAAAGACTATTCATGTTACAGAGTACATGTATTTGGTAGCATTAATATATGTTGTGAATGTAGATGTGGTAGGATGTTTGTTGGAAGTGTGTTGTAAGTATATATATATGATTAAAATAGTTAGATACCCATTGGTGTATTCTAACTATATTGGATTTTAGGTGAAGTAGTGCAGTAACAAGAAGTGTTGTGGTATATTTGAAGTATTTTAGAATGAAAGGGTTTTTTAATGTAATTAGATATCGGTCAGTGTATTTTAACTGACTTGGGTATTTAAATTAGTAATGTAGTATTATGGATGTAGTTAGATACCCTCTAAGGTGCATTTTATCATCCCTGAATAGTAGCCTAATTCTTGCCTTATACCTGAGACACTGTAAGTGTTGTCAGGATTATTGGTGGCACTTGTATGAATGAGCTTTGTAGTTCATGGCAGAGGAATACCACATAAACACCCCAGGAGGGGTACTGACAGACTGAAGCACGTTTATTTTAGGAAGCTCTGTTGTTCCATTTGCAGGAAAGGAGACTGGCGTAAGAGAGAAGCGGCCAGAAACGAGAAAACAGACAAGAAACTACATTACCCAGAAGGCCAGTGTGAACACAAGCCTTCTGGGACAGTCAATACCACACACCAAGTAACGTGCATGCGTGTGTCACGCCCGAGGACCTTGGCTTGTGCTCAAGACCTTGGAATGAAGCAGACGTATGAACCGGGGGCTCCTGTAGGCTACACATAGCGGGGCCGTACCCCGCCTATGCACACTGCAGGCCCCACACTTCACAACAGATAACTACTTGGGATAGCGCTAGCAGGCAAACTCCATATTGCGGTGTTCAGAGGATCATTGACCGCATTTGTTACAGAGCAGTGTTGGCAGGGGGAGTTAGGTGGAAAGCAGACCGTGCTTCACACAGCGTAGTGTTTCGGGATGAAACTGAATGCTGCATGAGACGTAGAGAGTCAGCTTAGAACTAAACGTGACCTCTCAATTAAAAACGCTGAATAGCGATCACTGCTTATGTGAATGCAATGGCGGGACACCGGCCATGTTTGAATCAGCTTCCGCTGCGCGCACTCGCATTTTCTTTGGCTTGCTTTATAGTGGAGCCTCTGCTCCACCAACACGGAAGTTGTACTCTGGAACTGCAGTTTCTGAGCAAAGCCGCACAGCACCACCAACCAACAAAAGCTAAGTACTACTTTCTGTTCTAAGGTTAATTTGTGCTGGTTGTGTGTTTCAAACCATCAGCAGCACTTTGCATGCAATATTGTTTAATGTGCATGAAACTGCAACTGAGGGCCAATGCATAACATTGGATTCATCACAACTGTTGTATACCTCTGTAAAGCTCTTGTTGTCTATCTGTATTGTTGTATACCTATGTAAAGTGCACAATTGCTTCTCGAAGCTAAGTCCATGCTGAATAAATACAATCATAATGATGTTTCACTTTCTAGTCGTACCCCTGCAGACCCTGCTTCCTCCCATATGGTATTCATCTGTCCTCCTAATATTGCAGAAAGCAAACTCTTCATGTGCCCCACTGCTAATGTAACTCCTGCTGTCTTTTTCTCAAGGGCATAAATCCATTTACATGCTCCCTCTGTGAGAGAGGGCAATGAATTCTTTAAGTTATTGCTGTCAATTTGTGGCCAGGCACAGAATGTGCCCTTCCTATTCCCTTCTGAAGTAAAAAAGGTACTGTGTCCCAGGCTTCCCCTTCTGGGATGGTGTCCCCCATGTCTCCCCTTTTGCAACTGATAGTCATCTGGGACATGGTCTATGCCTAACGCTCAATGGTGTCATTTCCCACTGTCCCTCATCTTTCACCCACTCCTCCTCTGCCTGTTCTCCATTGAAAAATATGAAACGATAGTCTACACTCTGGCATTGTCCTCCCTACACAGTCGGCTCTCCCGATTCCCCCTTGCTGCAGGGACCCCCTTGTCTGTCTCTACCTTGATGTCCTTAAAAACTGCAGTGTCCATTTTGAAAAGTATCTGTCCGCCTTCCGTGTATCAGCATCTATCACTGGACACTAGCCCCCCCCCTCACTTCTCAGCGTCACCCTTGCAAGCTCCCACTCTGTACTCTTCAATGCAGCTTCCAGATCCCTGTGTGCTCTGTTTTCTATTGCCTTTATAAGTGGGATGTATGTTCTGTCTGCATCACCCCCTGATTTCTTTGATCTGGGTTGAGTTTGTGGCAAATATTGGGGATTTGTATATCCCATGGCAAGCTGTAAAGGATATGTTCTAGGTAGGAGCAGGGCAGTGCATCTGTGTTTGTACCTGGTTGGTAGTCTATGCAGAGAGGGGTTGGACAGCTTCCTGCGCATGTGTCTGAGCAGGTGTGTGACTGTGTCTGACTGTGCACGCCGGCAATAAGGGCTGGTGTGGTCACCAACACAGGTGTCCCTGTCCCCTTCTCGATACTCCTATTGGCAGCTTCTTCTACCTCCTTGTACACCTTCCATAACTCAAGTATACTTGTTCTATTCTTTAACTGCTTGCCTTTATAGGTCAATAACAAATATGTGTAATATGCTGAAGGATTATCGTGTCATGCATGCCCTCCACGGGCCACGCAGTGAACATCTTGTCCTCTGTCCCCTGTGCCCACTCATGGTGGTACTTCAAGTTCTTTTCTCAATGGCATGCTCAATTATTCTTAATAACAACACTAACACAAAATCTCAACACCAAACCTTCACACAACAACCACTACTAATCAAAACTGCCAGGGCCTGCACTTTTGTTGTCTCTTCTCTAAAACCTCCAACACACAATAAAATCAACATAACAACCCAACCCAGGGCGGCTTTGCGCAACAATACCACAAAACACTTCCTTCCCCAAAATATTTCCCCAACATTCGTCACACACACACATTATTAGCCCACTCAAAACAATCCAATATGCAATACTAGCAGTTGTACCCATGCTTCGCACATAATTTAATACAAGAAAAATAGACAAAGGTATTTTATACTTTTTACATTGTCTACACCATTTAACCTACCCTCATGCCAAATTTAAGGTTTTTAGCATTTTGGGAAGTATGCCGAACATTTCAAACAGACACACGCACATATCCACAAATTTCCCCCAAAAATAAATTAGACAAAGATATATTTATATTTTATACTTTTTTACATTGTCTAGACCATAAAAGCTATCCAAATGCCAAATTTCTGATTTGAAAGTTAATCTGGGGAAAGTAAAGTGTGCTTTGTACGATGGGGATTGGATTGCCACAATTGATCAGTTTCACAGTTAACCCTTACTTTCACATTTTTCTCCCGAACATAGGAAACGTGGCCTTGTGGCCCCATATCTTCATTTATTTCCTAACCTTTTTAATAGGCCCCTCTTTCTGTGCTTGAGATGGAATTTATTGCCAACTGGGGAAGTGCAGTTAAAAAGCAAAATTTGTGTTGGAGAAACCAGTTGCCGATTTTGTAATGACAAAACTATAATTGAAAGAACAAAGAACATTAAGCCCCAAGTCTACAGCTGTGGGAATTGATGTAGCTGGATTTCTTGATTCCCTCAAGCAGTTGTATTTTAAGGATATTGGGGTTTAATTAAGGTGAGACAAAGAAGACAAGTGGAATTGGTGATCAAACGACCTATAATATATAACATGTTTGCTCAGAAGAGATGAATTAATTGATTTTAACACGTTTTTCTTTTCAATTACATTTTAAGATTGTGATATGTGTATTTTTGTAAAGAAATACATTTTAATATCATAATTATGGGCATATTAAACAATGTTGTTGTTAAATGTGTGCTTAACCTGCATTTACATCTGTTTTTACTGTATTTTTCGCCATTATGTATTATTAGGCAATATGACCTGAGGAGTGGGACCATTACTGGTCGGGTAATGCCCCTGGGGTCTTAATTGGTTTAACAGAGCCCCGGGGGCATTACCCAATTGGTAATAGCCCCCCACAGAGGGTCATGTTGCCGTTAGTATCCCAGCACGTTTTACCAGGGAACTAATTGCAATTTGTAATGCCCGCCGGGGATCGTGTAGTCCCTTCTCCCTTTCCATTTTCCATGGCTGCCTGTCATAGAAGGAACCCCGGAGCCGCGGTGGTGATGCAGAGGCTTCAGAGCCTTCTCAGCCAGGTTATGCGAAGGCAAGGGCCGATAGGCTTGCTTGGAACAAGCTCATTGACCCTTGCCGGGTACTAATGCCTGGTATTAATTAGATGAATTGTAAAGGTTTATTTTAACCATACACAATACAAATACAAAAATAAAATCGTATCCTGCAACCCAATCCTATAGTGGCATCAATTTAAATAGTTCGGTTTCCACAAAGCTGGTAGTAGTCATGCTGACATTATGCTGTCTGCTTTCTAGTCAAGTGCCCTGGACGTGGAATCATTCAAGTTTCAATACATTCCACTTACACTGGCCAGGAACTGTCATGTCTCAGGGCCTGATTCTGAGATTGTGCTAATTATAGTCTGGACAGCTGACATTCTCCCCCCAGTTTCCAGCACCACCATTCTGGGGTGGGTGTAAATATTGGAGGGGATATGTTGTGCTTTCCAGCATCAAAAGCTGCATAAATCTATCTTTCACATAGAAACATGTGCTCAAGTGGCACTGCGAGCATTTTCTGAAAGACTGCCACTTTTCTAGTTTAAGAAAGTGTTCTTAAACTTTCCTTAAACTAGACAAGTGGTGCTGCAGTCTCGGAAATACAATTTTTATAAAAGGTAAAAGTGTGACGCATGGTTTAACTGCATCTCACTGGTGATGTAGTTTAAGTACTCTTATTGACATGTTAAACCTGCGCTATTGAGAGCAATGCCCTCACAGTGCCAGCCCTGCATTTTTATTCTTGCTAAGGCTGTTGGCAAGCAGTAAATCAGGCGCATGCTAATGTCTTGGCTTTGATGCCAGACTGCTACATTAGCACTTTATCAGAATATGGTGCTTTTAGAGAAAGTGTTCATCCTTCATGGATGAACACTCTCTTGTTTTTGCATGCACCTCAGAATCGGGCCCTCAGTCTGCCTCATAAAATCCCAAGCAGGAGAACCATTAACCTAATCAAGTCTCTCTCTCTCTCTCTCTCTCTCTCTCTCTCTCTCTCTCTCTCTCTCTCTCTCTCTCTCTCTCTCTCTCTCTCTCTCTCTCTCTCTCTCTCTCTTTGTGTTTTTGTTTCTCTATCCTATTGTTTCATAGTTATAAAGTAACACACTACCCGGTTGCAGGACTACACTACTGGATAGAAAGGTGCCCAGTATGTGGAATCCCAGACTACAGGCATGCTCCACTGCGAAAGTGATAGAATCTATCACCAACAAGGTGGGTTACATACAGCCAGTTATGCAAGTTTACACACCCGGAGAAAAACACTGTATAAATCCTGATCCCTTCCCTCAGGAAGGATAGGTTTCTGGGTCCTCACCTCAATACACTCTAGAATTCAGACCATGTCAAAGAAAAGACAAGTTAAAAACCTAGGTAAAAATTTCAAGAAATCACTCAAACTAAAATAATGCTGATGTAGAGGCGCAGCATGGTAGACTTACAGATGGGCATGTGTGTGTTCATACCAAATATTTAACACCAGTGTGTTCATTCATAAACAGACTGAGCTCTTAGGCACTAATGGCTCCTATAAACCTGTTTCATCTTTTTTGTGACTCATTACTGCAGCGAGGCTGACAGTAAAGGACATGATGCACATCACTGTCACTGTGTAAATCATAACTGGTATCGTTGCCTTGGTTTTGAAAACTAATGAAAGTGACATTTCCAGAGAGAGCTACATTTATTTTCCGCGTCTCTTTTATTCAACCTATTTCCATCTGAAAGAAAAGGGTAGGGAGAGGCGTATTTGATATAAACATTCAAGCACGCAAAATACGCTTGCAAACTATGTTCTTGAATGCTGGTTTTATTGTCTCCATTAGATCTGTGTGCCTGGAAAATCATTCTTATTATGTAGGTTTACCCGTTTTATCCAGCGGTGTCTGTAAGAGTATGATGTGGTTTGATCAGTGCAACCGCTATTGCATTATCTTGTTGAATAGGTAGAGATGACGTGGTAGAATATAGATCTGTGAAAGAAATGCAATGTTTAATTGAATTTTGCGAACATTACAAAAATGAGCCTAAACAAGAATGTAATCTTTTGTCTAGCATAGCAGCAGGCGAATTGCATTGGCACTTTATAGCTGGAATGTTAAGTACAACGTGGTAATAGATGGAGGGCAACCAATCCGTGCATTGCATTTTGGATTTCATTTATTGTATTGCTGCTAGTCGTGAACATGGTATGTGTCAGAACATATGGGGCTTTTGGGGCGACTTCTTGAACTGGGTGGGTGTTTTGTGAAATGCAGCGCCGCATTTCTGAACTTTCCATTGGAGGATGCAGTGTCCATTGCCTGCTGCAAAATACATTTAAGTAGGAATCCGTATCGCTAGACTTGCTGTCAGCCTCAACGTTTTGCTTTACGATGATCATATGTTATTTGAGTGCTAACACCCTCTTGCCACAGTTTACCCCTTCTTCTACTTATTTTCTTCCATCCAGTCTATCTATCTCTCCCACTGCCCGCAATCTTGGTCTTCATTTCGATTCTAATCTTTCCTTCGCCCATCATATATCTCTTACATCTCGCTACTGTCGATTTCATCTCTATAATATTCGCAGTCCGCCCTTTTGTCACTTTTCATACTACAAAACTTCTTATCCCTTTGTTAATTTTCTCTCAACTATTTTATTGTTCTGTCACGTTTTTGCTCTTCCCTGTTCACGTCTCGCTCCTCTTAAATCAATCTACCATTCTTCTATTTGCTCACTCTGTCTTCTTTCTTATCGGGACTCAATCTCTTCTTCTCTTGCCTAACTCGTCTGGATGTCTTTCTATTCTCAGCTTAAAATTACTTTCTTTGGCTAGACTTTAAATCTCTTTACAGACTTGCATGGGCGTAATTTTAGGGGGGACAGGGGTGTTTGCCCCCCCCCCAACTTTCATGGCACCATTTTGTCCCCATTCATTTGGTTGGGACACCTTTTCTTCTGATGTCATGTCCCCCCCAAAATTTTCAGCAAAGTTACTCCACTGCAGACTTGCACAGTCTATCTTGCAACTCTCCTTTCATTTTATAGGTCCTCTCGTTCTCTCTGTTCTTCTGGTCTTTTTAGGCTGAATGTTCACTGTCCCCCTTGTGCTCAATCCTGCTTTTGTTCTTTTCAGCTCCTTGCCCCTCTTCATTGGAACATGCTCGCTCTGTCTCTCTGTTCCATTACTTCTTACTCTTTGTTCCGTTCCTCTCTAAAAACTCACCTGCTTCAGTCCTCTGAATGATTGTTACCAGCAGTATTTGAACTCTGATTGGCATTGCTAATTTTATGTACCATTGACTTTCTTATGTAAAGTGCTTTGGAAAAAGGCACTATATAAAGCACAATAAAAATACAAAATACAAAATATTTAATGTAATTGAAAGTTATGACTGTTTTCAAAGTTAAACTGTTGCAATCGGTGGCAAGTACTCGAAATCAAATTAGGGTAGTGGGAGTGTGTGAGTGGCAAGGTACACCAAGAACGATTCATAGGGTCATGTCTTTTTATATTATTTAATGGCAAGCTTTCCAATATCTCAGGGGTTACAAACTAGCACAAGAGAGTCGATATATGCACATTTTCATATAGTCAGTTTAGGCTGCGATATTCTTTTCATACCGAGTAAAAAATCACAGTGATTGCTTGCACTGATTTTAGAGAAATAAAAGATCAAGGCTGGAACCCCCGCCCCTTCAATCTTTGAAGTCCTAATTCTCCATTTTCCCCTGTGAAGCCTTAAAGACTCAAGTCTTAAGTTAACTCATGTGCCAATATGTCTGGTCTGCTTATTTACTCTGCAGTCTTACATGGTATACATAGAAAAGTTAGAGTACAATTATGCACAACTCAAAGTCATTCAACAGAAAGAAAGTACTTCCAAAAATGATAAATGTATATCTTGAGATAGTATAATAAAATAAAGGTGTGTGCCAAAAACAGGTATTTGGCCTAACTTGTGTTGGTGTGTGTGGGCTGATGCTGTATGTTGCCTCAAGTAAGGGGCTTCGAGACCTGTGCATTGTATAGTATAGGTAATGTGTGCCTAAGAGATTTAACTATGCACTTATCACTTGATCATTTGAAAAGTTCAGATTGAAACATACTTGGATGAGAATAAAACATATAATTTCAAATCTAAATAATTGAAGATGAATAAAGCTAATTTTCCTTTAATTTCGATACCCACATGTATTACACTTGCCAACACCTGTTTTGCTCTCCATAGCTTCCTCAGTGTTTAACATGGGCATGATAGCATTATGGTTAATATTGTAGCAATGATAGATTGAATGTTAATATAATCTGATTAAAAGACACATCTTCGAAACCGCTACGGAGCGCAGAAGAAGATGGTCACATAAGCGTGCAGCTCCCACCTCCTTCAGCAATGAAGCAATGATAAAGTGCTTCTCCACCCGGAGAGAATGAGGATGGAGGTGTGAGGAAGCAGGCAAAAGTCCACAGATTAAGTAACTCAGCAGCTGACGGGAGACACAAGACACAAGTAGTGGCGGAAGGGGTGATGGGGCCCTCAGTCAGACTGGGGGAGGAGACAGAGCCCACATCTTGAAACGGCGTAGCACCCTGGGAGCTGAGTGGGACAGATAGCGGCAAAGAGAGGATCCAAAAGCCCCAATGAACAACTAAAGGAGAACGGGCAAGGACTCTGCACATTGAAAACACAAAGAAGGACCTGCAGGCGAGTCCTGGAAAGGTGCGCCACAGTGAGGAGCACTGCGGAGAGAATCAGAAGGTGATGCGAACTGGGGAGAGAGAGAACCAGAGCTGTGTCCACATCCCAAAGGAGACGGCAGACAAGTGATCAAGGTGAGAATGTTCCCAGCTTGCGGAGGGAAGGCCCCGCCTGGAGGAGTATGGAAAGCCAGTGGAGAGGAGGAGACCCGCCCGGGCGCGGGAGGACACTAAGCAAAACTTGCGATGAGTCCGGCCTCACAGTCATCAATCCGCCCCTCCTCCAGTCGGCAGCTAAAAAGCAGGAGACACGGCAGGCGAGCGGGAGAGCTGAGATGAGGCGCGGATGCACCTCAGCCCCCCGGCAGAACAATACAACCACCCCAGAGTCATATAGGAAACACAATCGGGCCGAGGCACCTCTGAGGGTACCGCCACATACAGGCAGGAAAGGGAGCACACGCTGCTCATCGCACTGCCCCCGCTGAGGCCTGAGGAGAGAGAGCAACACGAGAGCGCAAAAACCCTGCAGTATAAAGTGGCGGGCAGCAGCACAGCGTGAGGAGTATGAGATAAGGCAAGGGGAATTAGCCATAAAATAGAAGGTGCAGGGAAGCGAGCATCGGCGCCCCTCGGCCCTGAGGAGAGTCCTAGCCTACCCAACATCAGCTACTAAGCCTGAGATGACTAAAGAGGGGAAGGGTGGGTCCTGTGTAAAGCAGGGACTATCACAACTTCTAGAGGGGGGCCCTGGTGCCAACCTAATGCCTAAGAACTGCAGATTCCCAGAGCATTGGAGTGGAGTACAGAGGAGGAGCAGGAGCTGCCCCAGGAGTGCCGGTGCCCACAGAACAACCAAGCTACTAATTTTGAATGTCAAGCAAGTGGAAGCATACGTATCGCCGGAACTGCCCCTCAGTTACTATCACCATACAAGGGGGAAAGAGACCTGGCTAAAGAGGACACAATTGGGAATAAGTGATAGGATGTGCAGCTGCCAAACATGCAGGCAAGAGACTAGACATGCTGCCAAAAACAGGGACGGACACCTAGAGGAGCACACCACCACAGGGACAGTATGATAGGGTGCAGACATCTAGGGGGGAAAAGAAGAGGAACGATGAAGGCGGTGCAGAGTGAAGGAACACAGGAAAGGAGCCTGGGGGGGTGAGCAGAAGGAGAGCAAGTCCTCAGCAGAGGCAGGGGTGACGGGGAAGAAGGGAGAGGTTCAAATAAAAGATAAGGGGGAAGAAGAAGGGACAGAAGAAGAGCAGAGTGAACCCCTAGAATAGAGGATGGAAGGTATGACGCTGCAACCAGGGCAATCGGGAGGGACAGCAATGAAGGCGTCTGAGATGAAAAAGATGACAGAGATGGACATGTCCCTATTTTCGACAAAGGAGGACTCAGGTCACATATTGGCAGAAATCAAAGCCCTCAGGGGTGACATAAAGGCCTCGCTAAATGACTTTACCAGCAGGATGATAACGGTAAAGAACAAGGTGAGGCCTAGAGCACAACCAACTGAACGCAGACATGGTGGAAATGAGTCTCGACACCCGAATGACAGAGCTGGCACTATGTGAAGAAGAAGTAATTTTGAAAATTAACAATTTAGAAAACAGAGAGAGGCGTAACGACATAAGGATATTAGGCTTAAAGGAGATGGCGAGAGAAACCCTGAGGCCAGTGGAGGAGAATGTGCAGGCTCTAGTTTACCACCTATTTGAGGTGGACGGGGGAAAACAGGTGCAACTCAAAAGTGCGTACAAGGAGTTAAACCATATGGGAGTGGTCCCCACTCCATAGTAACAAAGTTACAAGAGAAGGGTATCCGATACAGTTGGGGATATCCGTTTTTGCTGCAATTTGAGGTAGAAGCATAACCTCATAACCTCAGCGGAAGAGGCAGAGCAAGCCCTTTGTCACCTCACGGCGGACACTCAAATGTACTTGAGGGGACCTGATGGACCGAGCAAGAGCAAGGATAGAATAGACTCTGCACCCGGCCCGCAAAGGAAGAGGAGAGGACAAACATGCAGTAAATACATGCGACTGAATGGACCATCGCCGCAGAAAACGCAGAAAATACCAAAGCAGCAACAGGAGAATAACTTGAGAGAAAAGACAATGTGAAGGCTGAATTGACAATAGTAAAACCGGGTGGAAGGTACAGTTGCTAAAATGGAATGCTGGAGGGAGGTAAATGTCTCCATTCCAAAGTGGCTTCTGTGAGAGAGAGGGCGTCTCAACAACTCATATTGAACTTAAATTATTGCTAAAAATAGTTAGTAAGGGAATTTTGTTATCGGCATGGCCCCAGGGAGGAGAATACCAGCCATGAGGGGAAAAACCCCAGGACAAGGGAGAGGAAGAAAGGGTAGAGTCACAAGCCTGACGAATGAGGAATAAGTGGGCAAAGAGGGACATTCGCAATGGGGAAAGGTGAAACGAACAGGGGCCTGGTTTTGGGTATATTAAATGTAAAAGTGCTAAACTCCCAGACAAAGAGGTCGCTGGTCACTAGAAAATTTTGCAAAGCCTCCCTAGATGTACTTTTTATGGAAGAAACTGACCTATTCCAAGGGGAAGAGCGAGCACTAAGAGGGGCAGGGATAGGACAAGTCCACAGGGCATCCAGGAACTCCAAAAGTGGAGGGGTTGGCATTGCACTACACAAACAATGTAAATTACGAGAGTGTGTGGCCACTCACTTGCTAGAAGGGAGGTTGCTGATATTACAGGGAACTATTGAAGGGGCAAGAGTACTTCTGACATTGCTGTATGCCCCCAACCAGGGGCAAGCACAATTTATACTAACTGTGCTAAATGCAATACAGGAGCTGAAGGCTGACTTGTATATTATAGGCGGGGACCGGAACTCCTGGGCGAACGTACTCTGGGACAGAAGGGGGGGGCATGAGGGGCCGATGGGAGAAGAGGATACAATGGGGCATCTAGGGCGGGCAATTGAGACACGTGGCCTGGTAGATGTGTGGAGACCACAGCACTCGCAGGAGGAAGGATACACCTTTTACTCAGCCCCACACAAAACATACACTAGGATTGACTACCTTCTGCTAAATTGGGACCACGGATCAAGAGTGGTGGGCTGCAAAATCAGGCCAGTAGGGTGGACCGACAATGACATGGTGCTTATGACCTTAGATATAACAGAGTTATACAGGCTGGATAGTAGCTGGCGCTGTAATGCAACGCTGTGGAGGCACCCCCTGTTTGCAGACCAACTGGCCAAAGCAATCACTGAATATTTTGAGTGAAACAACACCGGGGAAGTGCACACCAAAGTGGTCTGGAATGCTGGGAAAGCAACCTGGAGAGGGCTATTGATCAGAGAGGGGGCAAGGCGAAAAAGGGAAAGGAACCTGAAGGAAGAGAGATTGAGAAAAGAGATAGTGCAAGGGGAGGAAAAGATGCATGTTACAGAGGGGAACACAGATGAGATGAGGGCAGAGCTGCTCACGAAAAGAGCAGCATTGAAGGTGTTGGGATGGGAGAGACCATGTGGAAACTGAGGTATCTTAAACAGAAATATTATGACAAGGGAGATAAGGCAGACGCGCTACTGGCTGCAAGACTCCGGGTGCAGAGGGCAGAAAGATGTGTATCCAATCTGGGGCACCTTGAAGGGGATACACGGGTCACGCCAAAAGCTATAGCAGAAGGATTTGCCCGGTATCATGAAAAAGTGTATGCACCCAAAACCCCCAGAGGGGAAGCCACAGTGGGAGAATACTTAAGGGAGGTAGATATGATTAAACTCACAGGCCCAGAGGTGGAACACTTAGAGAGCCCAATAACACTGTAAGATGGGCAGGATGCGATATTGTGCCTCCCGAATGGAAAGACGCCAGTATAGGATGGATATACTATGGGGTTTTATAAGAGATATGCGCAGGTCCTTTTGCACTACATGGTGAAGCTATACAACCATATCCTGGAAACGGGGGAAGCCCCGGCCACATTCAGCAAGGCATTAATATCAGTAATCCCAAAGGAAGGAAGGAACCCAGCCCAATGTTCATTGTACCGCCCCACCTCGCTCTTGAACGTAGATGAGAACATGTTTATGCAGATTTTATAGACACGCTTTGAAGAGAAAATGCCCCGAATAATCCACCCAGATCAAATGGGGTTCATAGCAGGCAGGCAGAGCCCAGATGCAATCAGGAAAACATTGGATCTTATAGAGCACGCAGGGAGACTCAGGATATCATGCATTATTGAGCTCAGACACAGAAAAAGCTGTCAATAGGGTCGAATGGGGTTCTTATTTCCAGTGCTGCAAAAGATAGGGGTGGGGGATAGAATGTGTAGAGCCATCAGGGCAATTGATTGGGG
This sequence comes from Ambystoma mexicanum, assembly GCF_040938575.1. Lineage (NCBI taxonomy): Eukaryota > Metazoa > Chordata > Amphibia > Caudata > Ambystomatidae > Ambystoma > Ambystoma mexicanum. The sequence continues at coordinate 1,049,732,352 of NC_090924.1, forward strand.
GCCCACAGCGAGGGTGGTGACGAATGGGACAAAGTCCGGGGAGTTCGGCCTCAGTAAGGGAACTAGGTAGATATGCTCCCTGTCTCCCCTCCTCTTTGCCCTGACGATGGAACTGCTATGGGAGAAGATACCTGGGGAGGACCTGGTAAGGGTTGTTAGGGTGGAGATATTAACCATAAACTAAGCATGTACGCGGATGTTATTCTGTTATATCTCTCGGGGGTAAGTGTGACAGTCCCGAGGGTTAAATGGATACTGGAAGAGTATGGAAGCGTATCAGGTTTAAGGTAAATGTGAATAAGTCCATACTCCTCCCCTTGAGAGGGGTGACTGGTGAGCAAAGTAAAGAGTGGGGAGGCCTAGGGATACTGGTGAAGGAGGACAGTATAAAGTACCTAGGGGTGAGAATACCCAGGGAGCTAGATTATATATATGAAAGGAACTTCCACCCAGTACTGCACCAGCATTTTGGTGAACTGGACACCTAGTCGAAACTCACGATTTCATGGCTAGTGCGGCTGAATGCGCTGAAGATGGCTCTCCTCCCCAGGGTGTTATAGCTATATCAGGCATTAACAATAGGGCTGCCAGACCTACACTTTGCAGAATTGAAAAGGAGGATAGTGCAGTTTCTGTGGCAAAGGAAGATACAAAGAGTAGCCTACAGAGGCATTACAGTCCAAAGAAAAAGGAGGAGTTGTTCTGCCAGACATGCGTACTTACATCAGGCGAAGCGCAGTTCAGAGTCCTGATTCCTCACTTGGGAGGGGGATAAGCAGTAGTAATGGGTGGGTATTGAAAACCATCTATTCAGACGGTCACACTTGCGTAGAGGCTCTGGGCCCCACAGGAAGCTACCCCGAGAAGGGCAAAAACACACAAGATACTAGGTCCGCTTCCGAATCTGTGGGAGGTCAAAAGGTAAATGGCAGGAGTCACGACGTGGTCCTCGCCTTTAATTTACATATGGGCCCCACCGATAAGAGACCACATACCAGACCACGAGAGGTTCCAATATTGGTTTGAGGCAGGGGTGGAGAGAGTGGGGAAAGTCCTGAAGAAGGACATGTTTCTAGACTTGAGAGAACTGGAAGAAATACTGGGTTGAGGAAACATCTCCGTATTCAAATACTTGTAGCTTAAAGGAGTGTTGACGTCAGAGGGATGGAAGGAAGATTTGCAGAGGGAACTGACAGGTATGGAAAGGATACTGAGCATGGATATGGGGATGTGAAGACTGATATCTACACTGTTCCAAGCTCTATTAGAGGCCCAGGGAGGGGAGATCAAATTATTCAAGAAGAGGTTGGAAAGGGACATGGGAATGTAAATGGAGATTGACCCGTGGCGACAATTATGTCAGAATGCACACCGTATCTCAGTGGCCTGTCAATATAAACTGCATGCGCTCAAACTACTGTACAGGTGGCAATGGGACCCAGTGAGGCTATCTAAAATGTACCCGGTAGCTGATCCCCACTGTTGGAGCAGATGCGTGCATAAGGCAGACTATTGTCATATGTGGTGGGCTTGCGAGAATGTACAGAAATACTGGAAGGAGGTTCTGGGATGGATAAGTAATCTAGATGGGATAGACAGGCACTTGGACCCCCTGCTAGTATTATTTGGGGTGGAAGTGGTGGAAGGGTACTGGATTAAACTCCTTCATATGCTACACTATCTGCCTGACAGGGGAATGGAAGAGGGAGGAACTTCCGGGTGAAAAACAAAGGGCATTGAGGGCCATGGATATGTATAGAATGAACAGCTGACAAGACAACTACATGAACAGACCCCATCAATGGAAATGGAATGGGTAGCCTTTCTTGGAAAATATGATCCAGAGAGGCCGCAATTGGGTGCCGGAAATGGGAGCCCTATGCTTATGGAGGATCCCATGGGGAGAGTTTGACCCGATGAAGGCAATAGGAAAATAGAGGGTGTTGGAGGAGTGGGGCAACTAGAGCTGGAATTAAGGGGAAGGGGAAAGGATCAAAACTTGAACACCCCAACTCAGACCCCAGAGAAATGCTGTGGAAGCTACCAGCGAATGCAAAATAATGACTCAAACTTAAAGGTGGGGTAAGCGATAGTAGGAGCCGGGCAAAGCAGACATCAATGAGACAACAGTTGTGGCCAACCCAGGGAAAAGCTAGAAAGGGACGGGGGGATTGAGGGTAGAAGTTGGGGTAGATCTTAGATAGTTATTGTTGTGGGGGATTTGAAGAATAACAAAAAATTGCATGTTGAATCTTGTAACATGTGATGGAGAACATGTACCTTTTTAGTACTATTTGTGCCAATTCACTAATAAAGCATATTTGAAAAAAGACACATCTTCAGCTAATCAGCGTAATGCTCCATAACACAGTGTTGCATCTAGTTTTGTTTCATGAGATACACATCAATTTACAGACAATCCATTGATCAATTTTAAGCGTAATAAAACACAGCACCTCTGAGGCATTTGGAACTTATTATAACATAAGATACACATAAGAATTCTAAGAGATGATTAGCCAATTAATCTTAATAAGTTGACTTTAAACTAGCCCAAAACTAAGAGGCCATCACCGTTTAGATGACTATATTACAAGGAATATGGATTGATGGATCTTATGTGTACACAATTCAGACATCTGATGTCTTACATACACTCCTCTTGACATGTTTCTTTTAATATAATTATATCATCATTCAATTCATTGTTACTACAGTATTCACTGTACTATTGTCACACCCATGCTGTGGCCTTGTCAGGTTAGGGGAGCCCAACACAATAAATAAGCCCCTGAGCGAGGTGAGGGCTGCAGAAGGTACTCTAGTGCCATCCCATACCCCTAGGGCCGGGATGCTTTGGTGCAGACCCCTTGAATCCAGACCCCCTACTCCACCCTTCGTTGACAGGCTGCCAGTGGAGCCCGAAGAAATCTTGAGTGACGGAGCATGGATGCTGCTCCCGCAACCGCTGCAGAAGCAACAAGGGAATTCTCAGTCAAGTGGCAAGATCACTGCAGAAGACAGAGAAACCAGGCTCATATCTGCTGGCCAACCTCGCAAGCCTGAAGAACCCTAAGCACAGGCAAAAGGAGCCAAATACCTACATGCGCTCACTGTGGGAAACAAGTTAAATGAGAATGGGTGCCCATAGATGGACGCCGGCTTCCCAACGCCATTACTTTCTACCTATGATGGCTGACACAAAGGCAGTGGGTGGTGCTAAACTCACTTTTGGAGACTCCCAGATGCACATGTCAAGAAACATTGAGGAGACAAAAATGGAAGACATATCCAGGGAGGATAGCTCAGCGGCAACATGTTCGCCTTGGAAGCAAAAGGACATGAAGCAACACAGGTTTGATCCTCGGGTCCGTGCTTAGAAACCTCTGGGTATTTAAGCGCATTATAAATACACAACTAAGAAAAGGAAAAAAAAGGCAATGACACAACTAAAAAACAAACAATTCCTGTAACAGCGCCTCGATGCCTGCGGGCTGTGTGAGCGCTTTAACAATGTAAAAAAATAAAATAAATAAATATTACTGGCCCTGGTCGATGGCCAATTGCATGTCACTTGACAACATCAAGAGATGATAGGAGCGCTTCAATGTGTGATGTTGGAAAGATGAGAACAGCTCACTGTTCCCCCAACGACTTCCCTGAAGCTCTATGGAGGATCCAGCAGATTTATTCATACACTTTGAAAGAGTAACAGAAACAGCAGGGTGACTTCATGACACATGGACCAGATACATTCCACAAGAATTGATGGGTGAGGCATTGCAGGTTTTCCAAACCCTGAACCAGATCAAATAACCCCAAACAATGACCTGAATAAGGGTATTCTGGAGGGGTTATGGCAAGGCATTCCCTGTTATGTCAATGGGAAACCCTGTGGTAGCTCTCATAATGTGTCAGAAAAATGTTTAACAAATAGTTAATGGATAAAACCAAATCGAAGGCAAACAATATGTTACATCTGGAGTAGTTCATTGACTCCTTTACACCATACCTTCAGAGATTAATCTGGCAGTTGCATATGCCTATGTTGGAAGAGCCCATCCAAACTACTGATCCATATGTGAGTATCATAAAGGCCCATGCACCACAAAATGACAGGGCATCAACTGAATAAGAGACCAATGTTATGGAGGCTTGGACCCACAAGTGCTGTATGGGTGGAACTCTGACCCCGAACAACTACTCCTGTAGACCTATGAAAAACCAGACCCACTTCAATGGCCAGAACCCATTATATGGTGTATGGAAAACTCAGATATTTGGCTAGAGTCAGTCCATAGCTGGGGAGTTGCTAGGTCTGGAAAAGACCCGGGGCTACGGTAATGTTGGAACTGTTGGGACTGGGGGCTAGCTAGTCTTTTGGCTGTAGCTCCTGAGATTCTATCCGGGGCTACAACCAAAAGATCAGGGGCTATAGCCCCCTTAGCCCCCCCCTAGCAACGCCCCTGGTCCATAGAAACCGAAAGAAGAACCAAAGAGATTGAACTTTTTCAGACTGGCCTCAACTGTGAACTAGATGGAGAAAATCCTGTTGATAGCAAGAGGTGGAGTCATAATGTGCATTTCTGTCACCTTTCTTCGAAGAAGAAGAAGAAGACGAAGAGGCAGAACATGGGAACAGGGTAGTGTATGCTGCAGGAGAACCAGACTGCCAATTCCACCTTACTGGAAGTGTACAAGGATTCCCAGTAATAGTTATCTTAAACTCGGGATGCAGGAAGACCACAATAAGGGCTGACCTTGTTTGTTTGTTTGTTTGTTTGTTTATTGATTTTGTATGGCACGCCAAGCCCAAAGGTAACAGGGCGCTACAGAGAACAGAAAAACAAGATTGCTTAAAAACATAGTTACAAGGGAGTGTATAAACATATACATTACATCTGTTACATGCCAATGTTGAGTATAATCATATACTTGACTTCACAATGAATCAGTTAAAGAATATACATATGTGCAGTCAGGTTCGTAGGTATGGATTGGACCATGGTTAATCTTGGGGGTCATTGGAATGTAGCCATGTGAGTACAGTCCGTCTAAAGCTGTAGTAGGACTGGTCTTTTTTTTGTTTGTGTATGGTTATAATAAACCTTTACAAAAAAGTTTTAAAAAAGCATTAAGAATTTACAATACATAGAAGCGATCCATATATACACAATAAGTATATAGCCAGTCAAAGTAAGCATTAAAATCACAGACATATAGCAATCGTCATATGGAATAAAAGAATAGTTGGAACAATGGCAATTGTTGGCTAGAAAGGCCTATATATATATATATATATATCTTCAAGCACTTTATCACATATGGTCCAATTGGAGGTTGCAAATAAAGCCAGACAACGCCAAGCCTTCACGCGTAGTTTGAATGCACAGACAGCGTTGCATTACCAAGTCGGTTGGTAAGCCCGAGTATAGAAGCATTAGTGCATTCAAGCAGGAGTCTCTGAGGATGCTAAATTGCGTGCAAAACAAAATAAGATGTTTAGCCGTTTCGGGGACTGACTGGAAACATCTACAAACGCTATCTTCCACCAATAATTTGTTTCCACCTCAGTTTAGTGTCCATTGTTGGAAGAATATTCCAGCGCAATCTTAGTAAGACATGTTGATGGTTTTGATTAGGGAAAATCGTGAGGACTGGAGAGGGGAAACCTCTTTTCTTATGTTCATGTGCTAAATGAAGCTACGATTTATATGAGTGGAAAGAGTCTGTGGTAAGGCACCAATCATAATCCCATAGTTTCTTTTTGGTTTTTGAAGGATTAGTTGTTAGCTGTTCTAGATTTGAGTCAATGTTACCAAGAATAGTTTCACAAAGATTACAGAACTTGGATAAGAATCTAGTTCAATCAATATTACTTCCAGCAAGTTTGTATAAAGTATTGGGTATTGGAACCTTAAGTTTAGCATAGAGCATAAGCATCCTCCAATGGACCCGGGATTTTAAACAAATATAGCCTTGCTTATATCGAATCTCAGCCAAAGGGGCCACGTTATGTAGAAATAAAACCCGTCTCCAATTGTCACCTTCAATCGTGTCAAGTTTCTAAATAGTTAGCCCCGTACATAGCTCCAAACCATATGTCAATTTTGGAGCTATTTTACCTTCAAAGAAGAGGAGAGCTGGCCTAATAGAAAATTGACCATATTTACAATCAATTTTAAGGATCTGCTTGCCGAGTACCTTGGCTTTATTCATTAGCAAATTTATCTGCCCTCTCAAACCCCTACTAGCCCCAACATAATAGAGCAGATGGAGTTAGTTACCCTTGCTCCCCCCCAAGTTCCAGAAGTTGTTTTTCTTCCTAGAGGAACCTTTTGAGCAGGCAAGGATTTTCGTTTTTACGGGGTTGATGTTCAAACCATTTAGCTTAGCATAATTGGCAAAAACATCTAGAAGATGCTGGAGCCCCACCTTCGTTAAGTCAAATAATAAAAAATCGTCTGCATAGGCCTGCCATATAATCTTCACAGAGCCAAGTCTTGGTGCCAAAAGACCCTCCTTAAGTAGATGTTCTGTTGCGTCAGAGACATACTGGTTAAACACCCATGTGGCGAAGACACACCCCTGTCTATCCCCACGAAATGTACAGACAACAGCTGACATGTCCCCCTTTTAGGGGTATTCTTACACCAGAGTTATTATAGACTCCCTCCAGAAGACTCTATAGTCCCCTCGGTAGACCCCAGAATGCAAGTTTGCGCCATAGCCGGTCAGCACAGTCAAAGGCTGCTGACAGATGCCATAAAAGAAGGGCCCCTGTCAGAAGTCCAGGCAGGCTCCTGAATACACTTAACCACAATTCCATTGATAACTGTAGAATGGAGTTTACGAAAGCCAGTTTGGAAAGGGCTCAAAGGGTGACTGTTTTTTTCCCAATCCTTTAGATACGAAAGAATTAAGGCAGACAAGATTTTACAATCTGCGTCTATCAGCACAATAGGCCGGTAGTTTTTTGGGTCAGACCGGCTGGCACATTTGAAAATTGGGATGACATTTGCCAAGGACCATGAGTTTGGACAAACCCCACATTGAAGGATGTCTCGGAACTCGAGACACAGAAGATTGGCCCAGAGATTAGGATCAGCTTTAAAGGTGTTATTAGTTAAGCCATTCGCGCCAGGAGCTCTTGATCTTTTACACTTTAGAATCAGGTCTAACACCGTGCCGATCTCTATTGGAGGTTCCCATTTAGGAAAATGGCCTAAGTTTACAGAATTCACCCAAATATTGTCTCCCTGCAGTGGGTTAAGAGCAAATCTATTGGCATAGAAATCCAGCCAGCCTTGTTCCGCAATTGGGTTTAATAAGGCAATAGCTGGATTGGTATCTTGTCCATTGACAATTGATCAGAAAGCACCCACATTCACCTTCATAATGACCTGAAGCATTAATTCAGAATCATGTTGCAATATCTGATGTTTAATTGATTTGAAAAAGTTTTTATACCCTTGTTTAATCTTTCTAATGGGGCCTAAACGTATCATCAGATCGTGTTTTGCTAGTCGAAGTCTCCTAAGGGTTTTATTCCTAATTGATTTTGCCAAAGCTAGGTCAGAGTTATAAAAGTGGGTGTGCCTACTAGCAGGAGTTGAGCATCCAGATCGTTTCCCCAAGTCATCTACCGCTGCCCTTACAAGGGACATAACAGTTGTAGTGTTAAAAGTTGCCAATTTCCAGTCATATGTAGTCTGCTTAAGCCTAGTCCTCAAATTAAGATTCAGAATGTCAGTATTTACTGGTGACCAATGGACCGCAGAGCCAGATGAGTTAGGTGTAACTAAAAGTTTGGACTGATAAGTCCCCTGTAGATAGCCTATCTTAAAGATTACCATTAAGATGTCATGATCACTCCAGCTATTCATATGGATGTCGAACAGCGAACATCTTTTACATAAATAATCATCCATTAAGATGTAGTCAATCATAGAGGAAGACACTGCCAGGTGTGCCAAGTGGGGTTAGCGCGTGAAGATTGAGGGGGGCCTACCAAAGGTTGTAGGCCTATATTACCCAACCCAGAATACCAGATATATCCAGCATATTTCTTCCTCGAGTGACATAAGTTTGACATATTCATCTCACAGATTTCCCATGGTGAGTACTCAAATGCACAATCACAATTTAAATCCTCTGCTAGTAAGACATGCCCTGAATCATTAGCAAGTATCCAATCAAAGATAGTCTGAGAGACAATGGACACAAAAAATTCAACTGCTCCCATACCACTGTGCCAATAGATATTAATAATTAATAGTTTCAATTGGCCACTGCTAGATGTAAGATCAACACCTAATGCCCCACATGCCAAGCCCGAAAGAGCAATGGCACATAAACCAATGCAGTTATCAACCGCAACAATTAGTCCACCAGATGGTCTTCCTCCCAAATTATGTTGGGCATGCCGGTCAAAAATGTGATAATCGTCTAAGAATGGAGTCAAGGTCATCCAGGTTTCCTGTATACAGATAATGTTAGCGTCTCTCAGCAACTGTAAGCATTCCAGATTTGTAAATAAATGCAGATTACCTCTTGAATTCCAGGATTTAAGGCACAGGTCTGAGGTGCAGCTTGAATCTGTCCTTAAAGGGGGCAATCAAGTTTTTGCCACAAGGTGGGGATAATGGTAGCCCAATCAACATCTGTGTCCTGCTGTTTCAATTAATTTCTTTGGTCAATCATAGCTTGAGGGGCGCCTAAATGATCCACCAATGGTCAAAAGGGTGGCCACGATAGTTCAGATTGAACCTTAAAAGCCAATTCCCGCAAAGACTCAGTTTGAGTAAGAATCAATTCCTTAACCAACGGAGAAGAAAGGAGGATCAAGCTGGAGTCTTGAGAGTTTCTGTCCGGAAAAGCAACTCTAGCAATGTCTTTAGAAGATATTAAAGAGAGTGCCGGTATTTCTGAGAAGATGTTCAATACATTGCATCTGTTCAAGCTGATCGGGACTTCCAGCTCCAACAAGCTCTGTATTTTGACCAGGTGCAACGGTTTCGATTTGGGGGCATTATTGCCTTCTTATCTCCGTAGAGAGCCCAGAGGTAGGCTTGGGAGATCTTTTGGATTGATACCTTGCATTTTAACAGGGACTAGTTGCTGTGGCTTCACAGTTGGCTTATGCAAACGTGCCACCAAATCTCATATACCTGCTGAGATTGATGGATGTGTAGATACTGCAGGAATATTATCCACCTGGAGCTTCCCCCACTCCATTCCCAGATCTAAGAGGAGTACAGGAGTCAAGGGCTGATTAGGATATTTATTCATAAGGGGCAAAGATTGGGTGGGCCCCCAAATGAAAGAAAGTTGATCAACCCTTGCATCCGTAAATCGTTGGACTTTTATCAGATTTTTATCTTGGGCCACAAATGGTGGAACTGGAGTTTCTTCAAAGGTCCTAAATTTGCGGGTGCCACAGCCCTGATGTAGGACAGAGGTAGAACACAGAACTGCACTTGGGGGGCTAATAGAGCAACTGGGCCAGCCTTTTGTAAGGATTCCAAGGGTTTCTCTGGTACACTTATTTCCTGCATGCCTGGTATTTGTATATTAGATGTATTACAACTGTCAGTTTGAACAATGAAGTCAACCCGTATGATTTTGGTGAGACTAGCAGAGGACGATATCTGCCCATCGAAAATAGGCCCTAAATTCAATATTGGTAAAGTGAGTGCAGGTGTTTTGGCAAATAATTGGTTAGAGTGTTTGGTTTCCATTTTCTGCTTAATTAAGCGTGGTTTACGTGGTGCTAGGGTCTTTTTAGGGACAATGTGCTTAAGAGGACTTTCCTGTGTAACAGCGGTCTCAACAGATGGTAATTGACTAGGATTAGAGTGAGTATTGGAAATATTCTGGCTAGAGTTAGTTGTGCAGGGTAAGGAAACAGCACTAATGCACGGGCTATCAAGTGGAACCAGCTTAGGTTGTCCTTGTAGTAGGGCATTATTAGGAGCTTCGAGAATAGACGTATTGTCTGATATTTCTATTATTTGCGGTGTTGCTAAGGGTACTTGCGCAATTACAGGGTAAATTACTTCACCCTGTGGTACCAATGACTTGCCCTGCACAGCGAACTTCTGAGACAATTCAGTTCCAATCCAATCCACTTTGTTAGACAAATCTACAAGTATTTCAGTGCCAATACAATCAATTTTCAGGTTAAATTCCGTCATTGATCTTTGGACAGTCTTAAATTCAGCCCAGATGTTATCGTACAAGTCCACAAATGAGCTGAGCACCACATTTAAAGCAGAGACTGTCGGATGAGTCAAGCAGATCCGTTCATCCAGATCTTTCAAAGTGTGATGTTTTCTAGGAGAGTGTGCATGGCTCTGATTTGCATCCCACAAATTTATTTCCCCAGCAGGGTCTACATTATTTGGGTCAATGCCTTCAATAATATTAGTTAGCACAGTTGGAGTATTCTGGGACACGCCCTCTTGCGGCTGTATGATCAAGTTTACAGGAATTACATCAGCAGAGGGCAGGTCCATCGCTTTATCTGCACATTCAATAATACTAATATCAGTAATATTATTATTGCCGCCAAAAAAGCCTGGGTAGTCATGGCTGAGTGGTCCACCATAGCATTGCCTCTAAAAGCATTGGGTAATTTGATTTCAGTGCTAGTAGAGGTTGCTTTCAAAATATATTTGTCCATAAATGTTTGGCCTGAAACAGGCTGAGTTAGTTTTGATTGTCTGGAATTTTATGATGAAATTTCCCATTAGGAGTAGGCAGGATAACAAATGCACCCACATTCTCAGAGTTATGAATCAGTGCTTTGTGAGTAGGTGCGGCAGGGCAAGTCTCCTTGTAATTTGGGATTGTGCTCTTGGCTGTGGAAAAGATAGATGACAATCCCTCTTTTACATATGAGATAATTTGCACAGGCAAGGGTGGAGCACAGAGTGAAGTTGAAGAGGTTAATTGTCCACTGGTAGGTAGCCAACAGTTAATCAATGTAGGAAGTGGCTGGCTACTACCCTCTGGGTCCGCCCAAATAGCATCAGGGAGCATAGAAGATCCTTTTTGACTGTGTAAGCCAGACCTCATAGTTGTGAAAAATATGAAGAGCCTTAAAGCAGGTGGAATAAGCAGACTTCTAAAATAGATTAAAATGTAAGTATGAACAGGTCCAGAGTTATTACGGTAGGAGCCGGGTACCTTACAATAAAAATTTGTTACCAGATCAAAGAGTTTGCAGATGCGGGACTAAGTCTGCAAACTTCGCAGTCTCTGGTGAAATATAGCGTGGAGAAACAAAGGAGGTTTGCCAAAGCCGGAGCACTGTGCGTGTATAGGAGCGGAGTCAGTCGCTTGAGAGATATTCAGACCAGATATGATAACGAGATAATAAGTCAATGATGTCCAATACTCTCAAGAAATAAAATGCTTACTGTACTGCAGCATCCAGCAGCCATCCACGCCGAACAGCCAAACAGCACCAGCCCTTCTGCCACCAGGGTTTACGCTACTTGGGTGGCTTTGCGGCAGATTTGAAGGTACAGGCGTTCTGTCACGCTCACCTGAATCTCTGCAGGAGCGATGGAGTTTGCTGACCTCAGCCCTGCCCTCTCTCACCCGGAATACTGGGAGTTTAACCTGGAAGGAGAATGACGGGTTAGTGAGTGGTGCTACCCAAACCCAGGGAACCCCCTCTCCCCTCTGTGTGCTGCAATATAGTGTTTCGGGGCTCACCTCTTAGTTTGGGATGGCGGGTTCTCCGTCCTGCCTGTGCAGGGGTGCTAGGGTGCGGGACCAGCAGACTGTTGCATTGACTTAGTGCTGGTTTTGCTGGTTGCTGCGCTGGTTCAGTGATGTAAACTCCATCGTCTATTTTGGAAAGTGGAGTTCTGGAGCTTACCTCACTGGAACCTTCGTACTGCACAAAAGGAGTCCTTTTCAGAATAAGGTAAGTTCTATATGTCCTTGGAATCCTAGTTGCTTCACTGGGTTAGCGCGTGTGAAAGAGTTCAGGTTTGTATTGTGTATGAAGGTCTTTGCCAACAAAGTGTCTTTAAGTCCTAACCTGCTTTTCCTTTTTTTTTACTCTTTGCAGGTTGCCGGAGTCACTCGGGGGCGGAAAATCTGGAAGAGCTTGCAGAGAAGATGAGCGGGAGTGACTTGTCGGTCCGCAAGTGGAAAAGGAGTTGTGAAAACTCTGGAGGGGCACTGAAAAAAAGTGAGTAGAAAACCGCTTGTCAGTTTAGGTCTCTGTTCTTCTCTTTTCAGGAGAGGTGATCGCTGTGAAGATGACTGATCTGCCGGTCACAAGGGCTGAAGAAAGCTGTAGAAGTCTCAGGAACCAGGTAAGTGTGTGCTCAAAGCTACAGAAAGCACACGAAGCATGGGTTGCTCATTGGGTGTGGCTTTTATATAGAGCCACGCCCGAAGACTAGAGTGTTCAACTTAGTTCTGGGTTGGCACAAAAAGGATCCATACTAGTGGAAACAGGAAGTCTCATGTTATTCTATGGGAGAAGGGAGTAGCAATGGATGAAATTTATATTAACCCTATCCTTGCTCGCATGCTCTCACCCACAGTGCTCCTGTCTGTTTTCCCTCTTGCCATGAATTGAATATGAAGGTGACTTGGATGTGCTAGCTATGCTAGTGCCCATGACACATAGTCACGTGACCACATCACGTGTTCATCAGCGGCTCCACCTCCCGAAATACAGCAAGAGCCCAGTGCTCGCAGTGCTGTGTGGAGGGAGGGGATGGCTGGAATTAAAAAGCAGATTTGGCAGTCAAACACAATCCTGCAGCTCAGTAGCACATAAAGACGAGTGCTTTCACTCAATGCCACTCGGGTGGCTTTGCGGCAGATTTGAAGGTCCAGGCGTAGTCACTTGACCGCGTCACATGTTCATCAGTGGCTCTGCCTCCTGAAATACAGCAAGAGCCCAGTGCTCGCAGTGCTGTGTGGAGGGAGGGGCTGGCTGGAATTAAAAAGCAGATCTGGCAGTCAAACACAGTCCTGCAGCTCCGTAGCACATAAAGACCGGTGCTTTCACTCAGCGCCGCTCAGGCAGCTTTGCGGCAGATTTGAAGGTCCATGCATAGTCACGTGACTGCATCACGTGTTCATCAGCGGCTCTGCAGAGCTGGTCTGTTCTGATGTCAAGTGGGAGGGCATTCCAGTATTGGGCTGCCTTACCTGGAAGCTACTGCCGCCTGTTTTCTTTAGCCTAAATTTGGGTATCTGAAGGCAGTAGGAGTTGGCGGTTCTGGTGGAGCGAGTGGACGTTTTTCTCACAATTCTTGCTACCAGGTAAGGCGGGGCTGCATTATTAAGACATTTGAAGGTGAGTGAAGCTGTCTTAAGTGAGATTCTGTCGCAGATTTTGAGCCATTTGTGTTTTCTTCTAGTGTTAGAAATGTGTTCTTTAGAAGGTAAATTGAGGGCAGTTCTAAGGGCGTTATTTTGTAGTGTTTTAATTTTTTCTATGATGTATTTGTTAGCTCCCAAATACAGAGCATTGCAATAGTCAAGTTTGAAGAGTATTAGGGTATTGGCAATGATGATGCAGCTGGCTTGGGTGAGGAAAGCTCTGCTTGCCCTAAAGAGCTTACAGGTGTAAGCTGTGGAGGATGCTAGGGAGTTAATTTGTTTCTTTACTGTTAGGCTGAGCGAAGGTGAAACCCTGGTGTTTTTACTGTTTTGGAAATCATGATTATATTGCCATCAATGTTAAATGCTGTGTAGTCGGGCTAAGTTTTTTAAGTTGGCAATGGATCTGAGGAGTAGGATTTCAGTTTTATCATCATTCAGGCATAGTCCATGTGTGGCCATCCATGCCTGAATGATGAGATATATTTTGTTTACCAAGGCCGTATCCGTGCCAAAATTGCCAGAAAGGGGAATGAGGATCTGGGTGTAGTCTGCATAATTTGTGTAGGTGACACCCAGTCTGTCCAATTTGTAAAATTGGGGCTTGGTACAGATATTGTATAGAGTTGGCGATATGCAAGAACGTTGGGGTACACTGCAAGTTATTTTGATAGGGTCTGCTGATGCCAATGTTGAGAAAACTCTCATTGTGCGGTTGTCGAAAACGTTTTGGATCCAAGCTATAGCCTCATTTGAAAAGTGGGCAGCCGATGCCAGGTGTTTGCACAGCACTGCGTGATCCACCAGATCAACGGCGCCAACAGATCAAGGAGGAGTAGCATGGTGGTGTTTCCCTTGTCATTGAGTTCGTCAATCTGTACTTTAAGATCAATTAAGGCAGTTTCTGTGCCGTGCTGCGGTCTGAATCCTGATTGGCGGGTGCCTAAGAGTATATACTAACTATAGGTAGTGGGAATGGCGGGATCTAGGGTTTGCTTTTTGGGCAGGGGTAGGACCCAGGACTCTTTTAGGTTACTTGGGATGGTGTTGGAGGAGAAGGAGGCATTGACTAGTTTGGTTATGAAGGGGGGTAGGTCTCTTGCAGTGTCCTTGATTAACTAGGCTGGGCAGCTGTCTCCCTTACAGTTGGATGGTTTGAGGGAGGCAATGGTCTTTTCAGTTTCCGGGATGAATATTTTTTTGAATTTGAAGTGTTTGAGGCCGGGTGAGTTAGTGGTCATGGGGATGGTGATGAGTGATGTTTCATTGGGAGTTAGGGAGTCTTTTTTTAAGGCAATTTTAGTTTGGAGTGTCTTAATTTTACTTGCTAGGGCATTTTGGATTCTGGTGCACCATTGTTTGTCTTTGGCAATGTTGTCGGGTGGTGGTACGGGGGATTACAACTACCTTAGGATGGTAAATAATTCTCTAGTGTTGGAGCTTGTGTTACAAATTCTTTAATTAAAGAGATTTTTTTGGGAGTAGGATTTCTTGTTTGTATTTATTGGCGAAAAGTCTAGGTTGCAGTTTATTCTCTTCAGATGGGGTATGGCGCCATTTAGACTCTAGTTTCCTTTTTTGCATTCTTAATTCTTTTAGATGTGGGGTGAACCAAACATTTAGGTGAGCTTGTATACTTTTTTGAAGTTTTAGAGAAGCAATGGTGTCTAGTACTATTTTCGTTGCATTATTGTAGCTTTCTACTAGGAGCTCAGGATGCTGGTTATTTGGAAGAGCATTGATAGTAGGTAATAGCAATGGTAGGAGGTTGTCTGGAGTTATGTTTTCTTTGGCTCTAGTGGGTAAGGGGGTTGCCATGAATTTCTCTTTGGTGCTTTGTATAATCAGAGTTAAGGTAAAGTTGATGAGGTAGTGGTCTGTCCAGTGTTGAGGGGTAATTTTGGTGATAACATAATCACAATTCATGGTAGCGACCCAATCCAAGATCCTTCCTTTGTTATGGTTTGGGGTGACAACGTTTTGGTTAAAGCCATGTTCAGCTAACATAGTGGCTATAGACTGGGCTGGTTTGTCATCTGGCTCATTAAATCCTAGGTTAAGGTCGCCTAATATTAGGATTTGTGACAAGTCTTTGGTGTTATTGGCTAGGCGACTGGATAGATCCTCTTCTAAGGTCCCAATGGGACCAGGTGGCCTGTATATTAGGTAGTTAGTGTGTGGCAGTTGGAGATGGGCAGTTTGGCTATGAGGAGTTTGCATGATTTTAGAGGAGATGAGGCTTGTAGTCTAATAGCGAGGTTGGTTTTAGCTATAATAGCTAAACCCCCTCCTTTGCTGTTAGGTCTATCCATTCTAATTAATTGGTAATTTTCAGGGATAGCTACGGAGCGTGCTGGACCTGCAGCTTTGTGAAACCATGATTCAGTGACTGCCAAGAGGTCAAGGTTATCAGATGATAGAGTGTCTGCTGTTTCAGTGGTGTGGGCCACTAAGGACCTGGCATTGCACAATGCACTAGATAGTATGGTTACATTAGGTGTGTTTAGGATTTTTATTGGAACGAGTTTGGGCTGAGTAGTATTATTGCAGGGTATAGTTGGGTTAGGATATGGTATGGTGTAGCGTGAGGTAAGTTTATTATGGGGGTTAGAGGCCTTGTTGCTATGACATATGGGCTCATAAAGGCGGGGTAGTCTAGCTCTAAGTCTGTTGTTTCTGTCCATGGTGAGACATGGTGCGTATTTATGAGAAGACATAATGATAGCAATGCTGAATATGGTAAGGCACAGCAGAGATGCTATTTAGGTCTTATTAAGACACATTGTAGTAAGTAGTAGTGGATAGCAAGGTAGTTTAGCGCAGGTTAGGCAAGGGGCATAGGTTAGTACCAAGTGTACTAAGTTAAGAGCGCAATTCGGTGTCGGGCAATAGGCTGTTTCCAACGGGCGCACAAGTCTAGCGGTTAGTTATTTCAAGTAGGCAGGTTCGCAGTAGCTGACATTAGGCATTGGGCAATCTTAGGACCTGTAATATCTAACAGAGGGCTGTGTCTGAGGGGCACATCGTGCTGGGAGACTTCACTGAGCAAACCCGAGGGTCTCAGGTAAGTAACAAAATGCAGTGGTAGGCAACCAAAGAGACTCAGTTGGGTAACAAAATGCAGTGGCAGGCGATCAAAGGGTCTCAGGAAAGTAACAAAATGCAGTGGCAGGTGACCAAAGGGTCTCAGATAAGTAACAAAATGCAGTGGCAGGTGGCCAAAGGGTCTCAGGTAATTAACAAATGCAATGGTAGGCGACCAAGCGGTCTCAGATAAGTAACAAAATGCAGTGGCAGGTGACCAAAGGGTCTCAGGTAAGTAACAAAATGCAGTGGCAGGTGGCCATAGGGTCTTAGGTAAAAGTAACAAATGCAATGGTAGGCAACCAAAGGGTCTCGGGTAGGTAACGAAATGCAGTGGCAGGCGACCAATGCTTCTCAGATAAGTAACAAATGCAATGGTAGGCGACCAAATGGTCTCAGATAAGTAACAAATGCAATGGTAGGCGACCAAAGGGTCTCAGTTAAGTAACAAATGCAATGGTAAGCGACCAAAGGGTATCAGATAAGTAACAAATGCAATGGTAGGCGACCAAAGGGTCTCAGATAAGTAACAAAATGAAGTGGCAGGCGACCAAAGGGTCTCAGGTAAGTAACAAATTGCAGTGGCAGGCGACCAAAGGGTCTCAGATAAATAACAAATGGAATGGTAGGCGATCAAAGGGTCTCAGATAAGTAACAAAATGCAGTGGCAGGCGACCAAAGGGTCTCAGGTAGGTAACAAAATGCAGTGGCAGGTGACCAATGGATCTTAGGTAAGAAAGAAATGCAATGGTAGGCGACCAAAGGGTCTCAGATAAGTAACAGACGCAATGGTAGGCGACCAAATGGTCTCAGATAAGTAACAAATGCAGTGGAAGGTGGCCAAAGGGTCTCAGGTAATTAACCAATGCAATGGTAGGCGACCAAGCGGTCTCAGATAAGTAACAAAAGGCAGTGGCAGGCGACAAAAGGGTCTCAGGTAAGTAACAAAATGCAGTGACAGGTGGACAAAGGGTCTCAGGTAAGTAACGAAATGTAGTGGCAGGTGGCCAAAGGGTCTCAGGTATTTAACAAATGCAATGGTAGGCGACCAAGCAGTCTCAGATAAGTAACAAAATGCAGTGGCAGGCGACCAAAGGGTCTCAGGTAAGTAACAAAATGCAGTGGCAGGTGGCCAAATGGTCTCAGGTAAGTAACAAAATGCAGTGGCAGGTGACCAAAGGGTCACAGGTAAGTAGCAAATGAAATGGTAGGCAACCAAATGGTCTCAGTTAGGTAACAAAATGCAGAGGCAGGTAACCAATGGGTCTTAGGTAAGTAACAAATGCAATGGTAGGTGACCAAAGGGTCTCAGATAAGTAACAAATGCAATGGTAGGCAACCAAATGGTCTCAGATAAGTAACAAATGCAGTGGTAGGCGACCAAAGGGTCTCAGTTAAGTAACAAATGCAATGGTAGGCGACCAAAGGGTTTCAGATAAGTAACAAATACAATGGTAGGTGACCAAAGAGTCTCAGATAAGTAACAAAGGCAGTGGCAGGTGACCAAAGGGTCTCAGGTAAGTACCAAAATGCAGTGGTAGGTGACCAAAAGGTCTCAGATAAGTAACAAATGGAATGGTAGGCGACCAAAGGGTCTCAGATAAGTAACAAATGCAATTGTAGGTGACCAAAGGGTCTCAGATAAGTAACAAAATGCAGTGGCAGGCGAACAAAGGGTCTCAGGTAGGTAACAAAATGCAGTGGCAGGCGGCCAATGGGTCTTAGGTAAGTAACAAATGCAATGGTAGGTGACCAAAGGGTCTCATATAAGTAACAGACGAAATGGTAGGCGACCAAAGGGTCACAGATAAGTAACAAATGCAATGGTAGGTGACCAAAGGGTCTCAGTTATGTAACAAATGCAATGGTAGGCGACCAAAGGGTCTCAGATAAGTAACAAATGCAATGGTAAGCGACCAAAGGGTCTCAGATAAGCAACAAAATGCAGTGGCAGGCGACCGGAGGGTCTCAGGTAAGTAACACAATGCAGTGGCAGGAGACCAAAGGGTCTCAGATAAGTAACAAATGCAAAGGCAGGCAACCAAAGGGTCTCAGATAAGTAACAAATGCAATTGTAGGCGACCAAAGGGTCTCAGATAAATAACAAAATGCAGTGGCAGGCGACCAAACGGTCTCAGGTAAGTAACAAATGCAATGTTAGGCGACCAAAGGGTCTCAGATAAGTAATGAAATGTAGTTGCAGCATTTATATTGTTCCATACAGTAGCTGGAGCCTCAATGTAAGGGGTGAATATCAGTGGCATATATAGTTGAGGCTTGGTTAGGGTTGACTAGCCAGTAACTTGATAGCTGTAGAACTGGCAGGAAGTGTACCGGCATCAGCAGCTGTACATATGAGTGGCACAAGACTTGAGGGATGCAATACTAATAAGAAGGTGTTGGTGCAATTATATCATTGGTGGCGACACTTGTGCATGCAGTTCGCAGCACTAGATGAGGCGAAGGCATAACAGTAACCGTGGGCGGCCAGGTATACCTCTGAATGTCCTTGGGAAGTGCGGACACGTCATGTAGGTGGCGCCAGTATGCAGAGCGAAAAAGGGATCTGACAGTAATCTGTTACGTGGGTGCGGGAAGACGCTGGCTGCTCAGGGAAATGTACTTACGGGGGAGTCCAGGTCCATCCTCGAGGATAGTGCGCAGGAGAAGGTCGGCATCAGAGAGTCCTATTATGGTATAGACCTGGGTCGTCGGTCGGCACAGTACGGCGAACAGGACAGCTCCCGCCTATGGTGGCCCGGATTGGATAAAGGAGGCGTGTGTTGCTTAGCAACATGCAAGCACAGCCTCACTTTCATCCCGCGTTGTGCCAACCATGTTGGAAGTGGCAAAAGGCTCCATCACAACGCGGCGGATGGGGGACGATGGCAGACAAGGGTTTCTGGGCTCAGTGATTATAGGTATATGAGGATGTGACCCAGGACGTGTGCTGGAAAGATCACAGTCATTGGAAGTGTTTCGGATGGATGATGACGGTCAGGGGTCAGATCAGGGGTGGTAAATACCTATATAATGTCTGGTCTGCGTGATGGATGGCCAGAGTTTAGTGGTGACGGCGTCCCGGCAGCCACACACAGGCACACAGACAGGCTGCGTGTCTTATAGTAGGTGCCTTGTGGGGAGGTGCCGGCTAACGCCTTCCGGTGGAGCTGCGCATGTAAGAGGCGATGAATCCTCCAATGAGCGCCGAGGACTGTTGCTCGGTAACAGTCAACAACAGGGTGCGGCGGCCATCTTGGAGTGTGCCACTCGTTTTTCTGCATTATAAACTTGAAAATAACAGCAGATTGCAGATTGTCAGCATCGGTTTGTGGTTGTGTCGCTGCTGAGGATGGTCCTTCATGGGCTGGGCATAAATGTGTGCCGGATGCTGCTTCGTGTGCCGAGTGCTGGAGCAGGTGATAGGATTGGCTGATGGGCTTGAGGAACAGCGGCAGAGGGCCTCCTGCCCTACCGCTGGAGGGTCTGCTACGAGATCCTTGTGACTATGGTGGAACTTCAACCTAACAGCCTAACTCAGATAATCTATGCACATGGCGATGCCAACGTTTATACTCATGCAACATTTGATATTAATATTTGGGTAAACAGTTAACAGTTCCCATGATAGTCATACCAAGGCAGCCAAAAAAGTCCTCATTGGAACAGGTTTTTTACCCTGTTCAATTATTGTCCACAAGGTGGACAGATGTCAGTCAGTTATCCAACAGGGAGTGGTGGACAACTTTGAAACAACTTTGAAACAACGGTAGAGCCATGTGATAAGGACAGTGCCCTGGACTTCCCAGGGACAAGGGAAAAGTCCCAACACAAACAAATCAGACTTCAAATCTCATCCGCCATACCTCTTTGGCAGCCTGCTATTGAGCCTCGGAAAACCTCAAGGGGTGGAGCATGGCTGCACTTCCAGCATTCGCTGCCAAAGCAATGAGAGAATGTCCTGTCATGGGGCGAGATCACTGTGGATGACAAAGAAGTTGGGTCCCATGCGAGCAGGGGAACTTCCCAAGCCTGTATAACCCCAAGCATGGGCAGTAGAAGTCAAATCGCCCCCTGAAATCGCTGTGGGAACTGAGGAAAATGGGAACAGGTACACCAGCTTCCAAGATACCATTAATTCCCAAGACATCGGCTTCCCAATACCATTTATTTCAGCCTAAGCCCCGCTGTCATTAAGGAAGTAGGCAGGATTGAACATGCTTTTGGAGACTCCCAGCTGCACATGCAACTCATGGATATTAATTGGTAAAGGGCAGTGGACCAATCAGGGATGAGTGTTCTGCCATATGAGCATACCTATGTAGGAGAAAAGTGGATAAAGACCCCACTGGTAGTGTAGGGAGTGAATGTGAGGAAGCTGGTACAGGGTGAATGGTGGGCGATTAAGTGTGGTAGTAGTGGGAGGAAAGTGAAAGGAGGAGTGGTGGTAGTAGAAGGAGCAGTGGTAGAATTGAGAGGAGCAGTGGTAGTAGAGGAGGAGCAGCACTGGTAGTAGGAAGAGCAGTGGTAGTGGTGGGAGAAGGGCTGGTGTTAGTAGGAGGAGCCATAGTAGTAGTGAGAGGAGGAGTGGTAGTAGCGGAAAGGATAAATAGTTTGTATCAAAGGGTGGAAGTCAGAGCAAAAAGGAATGAGAGGAGGGGCATGAGGCTTGTGGGAGGAGACTGAAAGAGTAGAGAGAAGATGACCATAGATGTGAAATAATAGGCCCAAATCAAACCGTGTGACTGCCAGGCACTAACCCAACACCCCATAGAATACAAACATTGGGATAGTGTATAGACAGATATGAAATCCCTAAAGGAGTTTAGAGATTTGTCATTTAGGGTGACCCCCTTAGCTAATGCCAAAAGTAGAAAGTAGGGTCTACTGGTCCATAGCATTAACCGTGGATCTGTGCTGCATGGGCTAGGGTGGGCTAGGGAGGGTTAAGGAGGGAAACCAAGAGAGACAACAGACATGGACGATTTAGGGCCAACACAAATCTTAATAAAGAGCCTTGGACTGTCTCCCTAACCCTGAGTGATTTCCATGTCCCCAATTGTCCTGTTGCTCATACATGTTGTCCTCTTCATCATCTCAAATCATTCTTCTAACCAAGACCTCTGTTTCTTCCAAGAAACATGCCTCTTCACCATATGGATGATCACTTATATCAGGACGGAACCACTGTGTAGATGCGATAACCTATAGAGGTCCTTCTACATTTTTTCCATCTCATGAGAGTGTTGAGGGAAGTTCTGATCAATTGGTGTCTCATCCAGGGATGTCATTTTACCAAAATGCCAGGGGTAGCAGAAGTGACATCACACGACCATTGACACCTGATGACATTCAGGGAAGGGATTTCATTTGACCTTGCCCCCCCAAGTGACATCACAGGAAGTGATGGCACAAAACCTTTCACCACTTGACAAAACAGGAAGTGGCATCACAAAGCATTGTTCCTCAGTACGCTAAGAAAAATGTGGTTATGATATCACTGTTATATGATACACATTTCATACAAGAATGGATCACCATATGTAGCGTTAATATCAGTGTGTGTATAGGCCCATATTACCAAATTACTCTCAATGTAAGCAGACGTCCATGGCCAAATGATGTCATGCAATGGAAAGAAAATGCATATGGCTGTTGCATGAAATGAAAGGGAGCAGGACTGCGGTTCTATTTCCAATGCACAATATAGAGCACCTCAGACGGTTGCGAACACTGAGGTTGGGTATCCACGCACAGTATAGAATGCCTCAGAAGGGAAAGAAGCACTGAAGTGTTGCCGTATATGAACAATAGAGGGCGCTACTGAAAAGAGGGTGACCATGCTGCCTCATAGGCACAGTATGGAGCACTTCTGAAGGGAGAAGGGCCCTGAGTTGATACATCCATTTATAGTATAGAGTGCCTTAGATTAGCATGGTCATGGGGCAGTCAATGGGTATCTAAATAACCAAATAACACCTACAAACTGTGTGTCTGTCTTCACATGCCATCTCCCAACTAGCTGTACTCTAATGCTATAGTTACAGCTTCCAGGCAGCACAGAAACACCACCTAATAGTTCAAACTAAAATATCACCAGCAGTCAGTGCTCTGGAATCGATTATGAGGGTGCCTTCTGAGAATCGCCCATCACCCCAGGCACCAAAATCTGCCTCCCCCAGCAAACAGGCCACTGCAGAATGCCCTAGATCACTGAATGCTGACATGTAAGCACTTGATGCCGGGTCATTGCTGCAATCCCTCCCTGGTGCCATCAGTGACAAAAGGACCAGAGGCCTTGACAAAGGATGAGGCAGGACTTAAAGGCAGCTTCACACCCCTTCTCCCTCTTTGCATGTCTATTTTCCTGCTTACCACTTAAGACCAGCTATCTTCTTTGAACATTAATGAACAATCTTCCTTTCATTAAAAAGATTCACTAAGGAAACAGAGCATGGGAATCCAGGTTTTTTAATTAGATGCTCATAAATCAAGGCTGGGCAAGTTAGGGTGAGTTACGGATATGCCCCCCATCTTTTTTTTTATACTCTTTATTTCTCATTTTCAACAAGGTACAAAAATAACAGAATGAACATCCCAGGTCATTGAATTGCAAAATGTCAGAACAGCAGAAAACAAATCGAAACAAAGATCCAACCCATAACCCTGTAATCCACCATATGAAAATGAAGACCAACCCAAAACAAAGTCAGATGTACCAAATAAATGACAACAGACAAACAGGACCACACGAAACAACCACAAAGACAACACAGACCCCCTCCGCATATTATACAAATATTACTCGAAAAAACAAGAAGATCAAAGCACTACACTCCTAAACCAAATCTAGCCTCAATCATAAAGGTCATTAAAGCTTCCACACATATCCTCATAAAGGGTTTCCCTGCTTTGTTTGCAATACATCGTTTTCTCAAATCTGGATAACATTCGAACATCCGAAATCCATTCCTCCACCCTCGGCTTCTTCCGTGTCTTCCAAACTCTCAAAACCTGTTTAGCCGCTATCAACAGAACCTTGATTACCCCACATGATGTCACCCAACTCATATCCCGCCCACCACTATACAACAATAAGATAACCGCTAAAGGATTGCGTGGATAAATAATATCCCAAATTTGATCGGCCCTGTCAATAACCTCCCTCCAAAAACGCTTCACTCTTTCACAATACCATAACATATGCATCAAAGTACCTTGTTTTTTCCCACAACCCCAACACCGATCACCATCCACCAATCGCAATTTACACATACGTACTGTGGTCCAATATATCCTGCCCAATATCCTCTGATGTATATAGCGTAATTGTAAATACACTTTGGCAGTCGTCGGAACCCTCCAAATCTTATCCCATTCCCTTGGTGTAAGTTCCCTGCCCAACTCCTCAGTCCAAGACAACCTCAGCTTGTCCCAAGCGTCTAACCATTTTCCATCAGGTTGCATAAACTGCATAAAAGCAGACACTCCGGTTTCTTCAAAAATGAAGCGCCCAACATGTCTCTTCGCTCCGACAGTAGAGTCACCAAAATGTCATATCTTCTTAATTCCCTTTTCCTTAACCCACATTTCTCAACCAAGCTTGCAAAAGGCACTACCCCTGCGGCATCCCACACATCACCAATAACCAAATCACCCCTCTGAACCCAACTTTTCCAATTTAGTACCTTATTATTAAACTGTAGACCAGGATTATGCCAAAGGGAAGCCCTTTCATAAAGATGTAAACCATGTCCAGTTCCCAGTATCCATGACGACAAAGCCGCTTTAGTAGCCAAAACTGACTTCAAACACTGCACTTTCTTAGGCAACTTTCCAAAAAAAAACAAACATGTAATATCATATGGCAAGAACCGCTGTGTCTCAATCTGTACCCACCATGGCTCCGTGTTCAGAACTTCACTAGTGTAATCAGACACCTTCTTTAATAAAAAACCACTACCATAATTTTTTAACATTGGGTATCCAAAACCCCCATCTTTAACCTTCCGGACCAAAATATACTGTGGAATGTTGGCCCTCTTTCCAAACACCCACAGAAAATTGTGAAATAACTTATCTATACGCGCAAATGCCCCCTTTGTAAAATGCACTGGAAGAGATTGGACAACATACAGAACCTTCGGCAGCAAAATCATTTTAATAGCATTCATTTTATGCCAAAGAGTCAGACTGTACGTCCCCATCTCATAATATCCTGTCTAAGAACCTCAATGATTTTATCCACGTTATAACTTACTAGCTTTCTAAAATCTTGAGTAATATAGACACTGAAATATTTCACACTAAGATATTCCCATTTACAATGCCACCCCAACCTATTCCCACAGCCATGGGAAGCCTTCACCGGAAATACCACTGTTTTATCCCAATTGATCCGATACCCAGATAGCTTAACCACTTCCTCAAAGAACTCCCTCAACACATGACCCCCTACAACAGGATCTTTCAAAATAACCACAACAGCATCCGCATAAGGCAAAGTTTTAATTTCCATATCACCAACAGCAAACCCTCTGTTACACCTTAATTGGCGTATATATGCCAACACAGGCTCCATCACAAAATTAAATAACAGTGGCGAACCCTGGCGTGTGCCTCTAAACAACGGAAATTACATAGAAAACCCCTCATTCACCCACAACCTTGCCGAAATGCCTTCCTGAAGCGCCCAAATAGCTTTAAGAAAGAAAGGACCAAAACCTAATTTCGACAGTGTATAATTCAGGAAGCCCCAAATCACCCTATCAAAGGCCTTATCCGCGTCTAAAATAATCAACAAAATATCCTTCAGCTCTGCATCAGGCAAGCCCAAAATGCCCAACAGTGTTTGAATATTGTCATAACCATACGCCTTTTCATGAATTCTGTCTGAGATCACTCCACTAGCTCACCCATATATTTTTTGAGCCCCACCGTTAGTATTTTGGTAAAAATCTTTAAGTCAACATTGAGCAAGGAGATAGGTTGATAATTACTGCACCTAGACGCTTCCTTCCCAAGCTTCGGGATCACCGTAATGATTGCCTCCTTCATCGAATCACACAGCCTCCCTTCCCTCAAGAAACAATTATACAATTCACATAAAACTGGTGACAACACTTCCCCAAATTTCTGATAAAATTCCACTGTCAAACCATCCTACCCGGAGATTTGCCTTTATCCATTCCCTCAATTACCGACAAAACCTCTAGAACAGTAATCGGGCTTCCGTACAACTTCTGCCTTCTTCAGAAAGTACCAGAAGTACAATCTTCCCAAAAAACCTATCAAAATCATCCATTTGCGGAGTAATATATTCCATATACAACGTAGCATAAAATGAACAAAAACATTCACCAATTTTATCTTTCTTAATCTCCACAAATCCAGAGTCATCAACAATTTTTTGAACATACACCCTCTCCGAATAACTCTTCAATCTATTTGCCAACAACTTCCCTGCCTTATCCCCTTGCTCCCAGTACTTTTGTTTCATGTAATACAAACCCCTCTCAACTTGAGAGTTCCCCTCATGTTTCAGTAATTCCTTAACATCCAAAATCCTAAACCTAGTATTCTCTTCTTTTGATAAAACATAAGTCCTTTACAAATCACCCAATTCTTTTTCAAGCTCTTCCAATCTGGCTTCCCCCACCCTACGCATTCTCGCAGTCCAGTTCATCAGTTCCCCTCTAATCGAGGCCTTGAAAGCATCCCACACCACCATATTGTCTGTCGTGCCAACATTCACCTCGAAGAAATTTGGTATAAAATGCATTAATGCATCAGTAGCATATTTATCATTTAGCACACCGGGTTTCAACCTCCATCTACTAAATCCCTGCCTCTCAGTGGATAGCCTCAGCTTAGCCTTAACCATTGAATGGTCTGAAATGTGTTGTTCCCCCATAGACACCTCTATTACATTCTCAATTAGGTTATCCAACACCAATATGTAGTAAGCCTAGAATAAGAATTAGGCACCGGTGAGAAAACCGAGTATTCCTTGTCCCCCCAAATAAAATTCCTCCATACATCAACCAAATACATCAACCAAATCATACACCTCCAAGAAACTTCGAAAATCGGTACTTGACCTCTTTCCTGTAAAGGTACACGTCGAGGACCTATCCATTTTGGAGTCAATTACATAATTGAAATCCCACCTTAAAATAACCCGTTCACGTCCCATGTCACCAAGCATTGCTTTCAGCGATTCAAAGAAGCCCCCTCCTCCCGCACATGGTCCATACACAGAACCAACTGTGAACAACATACCCTCACATTTAAGATCAATTAGTATAATGCGCCCCTCATCATCCATACTCACTTTTTCAACACATGCATCCAAACCCTTTCTCATCAAGATTCCAACACACCGGGAAACAGAGGAGTAACAATTCAAGAAAACTTTTGTATATCTTGAATTAGTCAGAGAACAGCCAGTACCATCCAGTAAATGCGTTTCCTGTAAAAAAGCTACATCAATCTTCTCTTGCCAAAGTTTAGACAGCACCTTCTTTCTCTTTTTCATGCAATTCAACCCTTTCACATTCCAAGTACACACTGAAACTATCCCTTTCAGGACCCACCAATACACTCTATATTTTCACATGCTCCCATTGTCTCCCAATCATAAACAATCTCATATTTGAGCACTGCAATAAATACCAAACCATCCTACAAAGTAGAGCAACATATACATCACCCTCCCCCTCACACCACAACTACAACAAAAGACAACATTCACACAAACAAAACAGTATCGATTACAGAAAACCCAACATATCCTGGGTTTCAACAAAATACCATTATATACATAATCATAACCTATTCCAACCATCTACCCCAGAACCCCATGGCTAACCAATAACACTAAAATATCATCCTCAAACACCTTTTACGAGTTATAATATCGGATCCCAGACCTATTTATTTTTCATTTATTTTTTATTTTAATGCCCATACAGAATTCAAAGGTATATGCACCACACACTAACAATAAATAAACAGCAGTATCACAATGGTAAATTACAAGGGTTGTAATAAGACCCAATATTCACAGCAGTCACACTTTAAAACGGCAAATACCCAAATTAGTAATAGCATCTAGCAGAAAGCATTTCTGATCTACCCCATTACCAATAACACCCCCTTGCTCACCATGACCAAAACTCCAACAATAATGAAACACCGCAGAAACTGCCATTCCGCACCATAGCACATTCATAGCAAGAACATATAAACACACCCCACCCTGTCTCGCTCCTGTCAAACCAAGAGCTGTTCCATCAACCATAAATGCACTATACATAAGATCGCTGTGGAACCAAAGAAAAAATCAACCATAAATGACATAATCAACAATACAATTAGCAAACTTTCATAGAACTAAGAAATGAGCAGCAAAACATGCATCAACCGGTAGGATATACAGTAACTAATAAACAGTTTACATGAGAGCGCTACCATGACCACCCACATGCTCATAGAGGAGCCAGACAGCCCAAAACTGTTGTCCCTCGGCAAAACAGGCAAAACAGACTGTCAACTTGCCCATTTAACGAGGCAAAGTAAACAAACAGATTGTCAACATAAAATTAAATAGATCACAGTGCTATTTTAGGTCATATTCTAGTTTCCTATACTTAAGCAGAACTTGCAAAAAGCATTTTCGATGCCACACCATTTAATTGATTATTATTTAACCAGTACAAATGTGAAAATAGTGTGTTAATTAATAGTCCATTAATAGTCCATCTAACATGTTTTTTGTTCTGCTCTTCAGGCAAACATGCTGAAGATATATTTGGTGAGTTGTTTAATGAGGCAACCCATTTCCACATCCGAGTCAACTCTCTTCAGGATATAACTGATCGCCTTCATAACAGCGTGACCCCGATGTATAAATGCCAGGCCACTCATATAATATGCACAACGTTGCGAAAAGTACACTTCCCGCAATTTGTCCCCCCCCATAAATGTCTCATTCCGGGCCGACCAACCAGCAAATGTAACTTCCCACTTTCAAAGTCAAAAAAGAACTTGCTTATCCACACAATGTCAGAGGCTCACATACATCAGTTATGTAGAAATACATTGCCCATCTCCAGTTGCCCAATGGGTATGGGAGCCTCACTCACAAGCCTCTCCAGTGCTGAGACAGGCGGGTGAAACTGGCAAATACCTTTAAAACATCTGAGCGCGAAGCCCTCACAGAGTCAGGAGCTATAGTTATCTGTTCCGGCACCGGCTCTCACCTTCAATCGATCCACACATCCCAATAACCCAGAAAGCGAGCGACAGCATTTCGCGCACCCGGCTGCATCTTGTCGTCGGTGACGCCGAACGCTGAACAGCAAAAGCAACGGCACTGCACACTTGGCCGTAGAAGGAAGACCAAAGTTTTGAACGCAGGAAATCCACTTCCATAACCCTTCCTGAAGCAACGTGCGTAGGACGCAATGTGAACACGTATGGAAGGTTCCTTCCTCAAACACTTTGAAGAGCAGTCTCCATGCACGAGGAGTAATTGAAAACATAACACCAACGGTTTTCACAACTGTAAAACCATTAAACAGCAACCAAAAGACTTTTTTTTCCAAAACAAAAACACTTGTATGTCAAAATGAAAAGAACTATCTCTTCTTTATAGCTGCCTTTGAGGTTGAATTTGAAGATGCTTCCATAGGCTCACAAGCCACATCTGATAAATCAGTCAAAAAAGCCTCCGCACTTCTGTGATCAGAAAAAGAATGAAGTTGTCCATCCGCTACCACACGGAAAATTGCGGGATAAATCATATAATATTTCAGTTTCTTGAGCCGTGCCTTTTCTTTCGCCACTCCAAAACATTTCCTCTTCTCCATGACATCTCTGCTGAGGTCCGCAAAAATCATAATTTTGTTCCCCCCCCCCCATGCCAGATCTCCAATTTCATGAGACTTCCTCAGTATAAGTTCTCTTGTTGGGAACCTCAAAAATGTAACAATAACATGTCTAGGGCGTCGACCCAAGGCAGGCTTCTTACCAAGGGACCTATGCACCCTCTCAATATCCAATAACATTTTAGGATCCAACTGTAGCATGAGACCAGCACCTTTTCCAAAAAGGAGGTTGGATTGCCCCTCTCTGCATTTTCAGGAAATCCTGCAGTCTTGATGTTATTTCTCCTTGAGAAATGTTCCTGCTCAGACAATTTGAGTAGCAGCTACTCATTATTAATCTCCAACTGCCTCACTGATCTGCCAAATGCAGTGTTTTATAATCCATTAGATTAAGATGCTCTTCAACAGCAGTCACCTTGACAGTAAGATCCATAAACTTCTCTTCAGCCTTTGTCAGCCTTGATTTGATGTCAGTAACATCCAATGTCAATTTTGTGAGCAGATCCTAAATCTTATCATCTCTCTTCTCCTCCTCACCCTTCTGCCTCTTTGCAGGCTGTATAGTGTCAGTAGGTTTAGGGATCTCAGCCATAATCAGTAGGATAAGTATTCAGTAGGCACAGGAGCTGAGCACCTAAGCTGCCATCTCTGAGGCTGGCAGTTCCAGAATGTTATGCCCCCCCATCTTTAACTCTATCACTCCCACACTTCGTGACCAATGGCTGAATGTATCTCTGAGCACTGCCAGCATCTCCCAGTGACCCCACAACCTTGCCCCATGTAGCCAATTTCCAAACCACTGTACTTCTTTGCTATCTACTCTGACTTTCACACATCTAGTATTCCCTACTGTGGTGGCCTGGACAAACAACAGGACACAGATTTGGCTCAAGGGTGTTTATTGAGACACTACTTATAAAAACGGGCAACTCAAATGACATAATCATTTGTGGTGACCTTAACATCGATTGTGTCAGTCACCTAAATATAATCAGTGGCAAGAAGAGCTTAATCAACTTCGAAGAACAATTGACAACTCTGTGGTGCTTGGAAATGGACATACGGGGATAATGATGTTAAATGGCCAAACACCAGGGGATATCCCGGCTGCTCCGACGTGAAGAAGAGGTGACCTAAGCTACACACTTGACTACATATTCGTATCAGGAAACATCCATACGAGAACTAATGCCTTTGAAGTCACAAAAACGATGCATATTGACCACGATATGGTGAATTTAAAATTCAGCTCTAGCATGCAACATAATCAGGAGCGCTGGGTGTACTCAGTAAGAACGGGAGCTGGTCGAATTCGGTTATATCTTGATACTGATGACTTATCTGTTATTTCGGCTGAATTTCAGAATTCTGGATCCTTGAAATATGATCACCTTCTGACACAATACTTGGAACGGAAGAACAACTTAAGAAATGCTGAATTTACTTTCAAACATAAATTCGATCTAAACATCTCTCAACGAAAAAGATTCCTGCATTGACATCTGAGAAAGGTACAAAAATCTCCCTCTGTAGATGCCTGCGAACAAAGACGAAAGCTTAAACAAGCCTACAAGAACTGGCTCAAGTCCCACAAGGCCATCATGTTACAAAACGATGCTGAGTTTATGTTGCAGAAAATGGCAAGTACTAACTCAGCAGACTACTGGAGACTAATAAATAATAACCTTGCGCCACAACATGCTCTGCAGGCAAACTTGGTCCTAGAGACGGAGTGGATATCCTTCTACTCCGATCTCTTTCACAAAGACGTGCTCATTAAAGAATGGGAACCTCCTAAACTAACGCAATGGGAGATTGTGTTTGACAAAGAAGACATCTTGCGAGTTATTAAGAACGTGCATTACTCTAGAGCACCTGGCCCGGATGGGCTTACGAATTTCTCCATTAAACGTCACCCAGAAGAATGGTCAGATTTTTGTGAAATTTTGTTTAATAGAATTGTCAAGTGCTGTAACACCCCAAAATCATGGACTACTGCTGTGATTGTACCAATTTTTAAAAAAGTAGACCGTAGAAATCCAAAGAACTACAGACCTATTGCACAGCTTGATGTGCTGGGGAAAGTGTATGCCACCCTCCTACAAAAGCAACTCCTGGAGTGGTCTACTAAAAGTAATCGAGTAGACCCGAGACAGACAGGATTTTTCAAGGGTATAGGGTGTTGTGTCAATCTCCTGTTGTTAAATCTATTGAAGATGGAAGCTCATCGGTAAAACTCTAAGATCTATTTGGCCCTAATAAATTTATGACAAGCATTTGACAGTATAAACAGAGACCTACTCTGGGGAAAGCTGAGTGAGTGGAATTGTCCATCTAGTCTGCTGGCTGCCATTCGTGAATTACATACAAACACTTCTATTAGGGTCAGACTAGACCTTGGTGGCAATCTATCAGCCCCAATTGACATGTTTAGGGGCGTGAAACAAGGCTGCCCCTTGGCATTTTCAACTTGTTCATATCTGACATTAAAGATATTTTAAAAGAGTTGACCACGTTTCCACCCAAAATTCACGGTACCCATATTGACTATCTTGTCTATGTGGACAATCTCATTCTTCTGGATTTAACACCCATAGGCCTCCAACGTAAACTTACCATAGTTGAAAAGTACTTGACAGAGAATGGCCTTAACATCAACAAGTGAAAATATGAAATTATGGTATTTGAAAAATTGCAGGAAATGTTCGTAGGGGGTGTCCTGGAAACGCTGTCCATATTGTTTGCTGGCAAGTTGAAAGTGTTCTAAGAACACTCATAATGTCCGCGGACATTAAAAGTTTCCATAGACCATAGTTGAAATGTTTGACTCTATGGATGTGATATGCTGCGGTGGTTGTTGCCAGGGCATAGAGTCTTGGGTGCATGGACATTTGGCCATGAACCCAAGACTCTATGCCCTGGCAACAACCACTGCAGCATATCACATTCATATTTGCTTATAACTTTGGGTGAAAAACATATATATAAGGAACAAAGGTATTGGATACTATGGATGTGATATGCTGCTATGGTTCTCCTTATTATTGTATACTTACTGTTTGGTCTAGTAACCGGAGTACATGTATTTCTTGTTAATTTCTGTGATAAAAGAAAATAGCATGTTAGTATTAGTATTTTGTAATGACTTATTACATTGTATAATCAATATACTTTTTTTTTTGGACCCTCATATTTAGTAGATTGGGTCTGTGGGAGAAAAAAAAATCCATGTTGGATTAAAAAAAAAACTTTTTCTGTTATGCTAGTTTATTTGTTTGTTTGTTTTCAGTGTTCACTTGTTGTTTCTGGCTAATGCTTTATACTTTGGATTGTTTTATATTTTTGGAGCAGTAACATATTATTTATTTGTTTTGATATTATAAAATTTTGGAGCAGTTAGATACCAATTGGCCTATTCTAACTGTCTATTTTTTTATATATTTTAGTGGTATTGATTTATCTATTTGGATATTGTTAAATTTTGGGAGAGTTAGATACCAATTGGCGTATTCTAACTGTGTATTTTTTGGTCTAATTTAGTGGTATTCATTTATCTGATTAGTTGTTGTAGAATCTTTGAGCAGTTAGATAGCTTTTGGAGTATTCTAACAGTTTATATTTTTTAACACAAGTTTACTTAGTGTTTGAATACAGTTTAGTTATCAAATTTTGGTTTTAAGAACATCAAATAAGCGTTTGTAAGATTTCCTGGTAATCTCTGCTTTAGAGTAATGGTACTATCATTACATTCAAACCATCCACATTTCTTTTTTATATATGCAGCGTAGTGCCCTGAATTGGTTGTGGTTCCTGCGTGGTAGATTATACCTATTGTTGTGAAGGTTTTCTTACCAAGTGATATTTGACCATGTGTGAATCCAGTCAGCTTGCAGTTGTTTTTGGTACCATCTGCATTGTAACATAGAAGCATTAGTATTATGTATTTACTATGTGTTTGTATTACTAACGTGGAGCGATTATCTGAATTGCAGGT
Source organism: Ambystoma mexicanum (assembly GCF_040938575.1). NCBI lineage: Eukaryota > Metazoa > Chordata > Amphibia > Caudata > Ambystomatidae > Ambystoma > Ambystoma mexicanum. Next base: position 1,049,765,679 of record NC_090924.1, read on the forward strand.
AGAGCATAATCTACCATGGTTTGCATTTTGTACAAGTCGCTGAAATGGAATGGATTCACAATTTGGTATTGATATATATATGAAGCGTTCATTGGGGATTTCTACTTGTGTCACATTGTTGCAGAGAGTGCATGTATGTTTCCACATGTATGAAATCTGAAAGATTTCATTTATAGGTATGTTTTTGTTTTCCAGTACTTGTAGTAAGTACATTAGAAATTCTTGTGGATCTTCCTGTGAATTTATAGTGAATTTCACCATTCCAGCACAGTAGTCCAATTGTTGTCTTATTCCATAAAAACTATACATGTTGTCAGGATTGTTTGCTGCATTTCTATGAAGTACTAGCATTTGCAAACACAATGGGTCTGTACTGTGCAAGTAAATGTTGCCAACAATTGGTGGTAATTGAAATAGAATATTCATTGCTACATTTGCGTAGAAACTTACACCAACTATATTTGAGAATTTAAATGGTCCAGGTAGTTCTGTATCTAACTGCTTTTTTTGGAGATTGTCTTCCTTCTTTAAAGAAGTACCTGGTTTACTTTCTTACTTTCCCTAATTGATTCTTTTTTGCTTGTGGTACTTGATGAAGTATTCGTTTCTTTTACTCTCTTTGAAGTATTTGCAGTGACATCCTGTTGCATTTCTGTTTGATTTATTTTTCTTTTATAAAGTTTTACTTTTTGTGGAACAGAATATGTGTTTAGGTGGGGGGTGTATAGTGAGCGAAGTCTATTGTATTCTAAAATGCAAGGAATATCAGCGTTTATTTTACTTGCATCAAAGTTGATTAGAAATAGACCGTCAAGTGTACGTAAGCGTGATAGTGCTACATAGCTCATGCCTTCTTTAAAGACTGTGTTACCAATATCTATCATTGCTTTGTCTAGGGTAAGACCTTGTGATTTATGAATCGTGACTGCGTATGCAAGAGTTAGATAAAATTGTTCTCTGCGTAGATGTAACGCTCACCTGATTCCCACGGAGGCGCAGATCTTGACTGGGTTGTTACCGTGTCTTCAATTGTAAAGCGCAGGACTCGGCTGGTTCCCTGGGCTGGACCTCTTCTCACGGTATGCCTGACTTGAAGAGTGAGGTGTCTGCAGGCAGAAGAACAAGGGGTTAATGAACGGTGGTTGGACGGACTTCTCTTCCTCACTCTCTCTTTCCTTGAGGCCCAAAGGATAGGTGTGCTCACCTTAAGTAGGTGAATGCTGGGCTCTCCATCCTGCGACTGGTGCAGGGGCGCGGGTACCAGTTACTCCACTGGTGATATTGTAAACCTCTTACTTGCAGAGGACAACTTTGAGCGCGAGGCCGTCGTTAACTGCACGATCGGTTTCTTATATGTATCTGAACACTAATGAAGTCTGTTTCTCTTACAGGCTTTGGATGCGGTAGGCGTTATTTAATGGATGCCAAAGTTCGTGCAAGCGCGTAAGTAGGAAGATGGCACGCGTGAAGGCACGTAAGTAGAATGGCGGCTGATGGTTTTAAAAGCGCTCCTTACTGTCTTTCTTTATTTGCAGGTGCGGGTATGCAGCGCTTGTTGGAATCCGGAGCGTGCGTCGCACAGGTAAGCAGAACAAAATATGCAAAATGACTGATCAATGTTCTTTGCCTTTACAGGGATCGATGGACTGCCAAGGAATGCGGCGTGAGGATTGGACGATGCCGATGGATCGGGTTAGTAAAAATGCTGGCTTTTGGCTTTAAGTTGGCTTTTGCTAACCTGTTGTTTTTTTGTGCTGGCAGGTGCAGCTGAAGACAGGATCCCAGGAAGGTAAGAGTTTGTTCCCACAGGTGCTGGAGCTGGAGTTTTCACTGGAAGACTGGAGCTGACTCGGTGAGCGTCCTGCTGCTGATGCAGAATAACGCGAAGCACGTTGGATCAATCGGGCGTGGTTTAAATAGTGTGCAGGAGTGCTTAGGCGTCTTCTTCCACTGCCTCGCCTAGGTAAGGAAAGAGTTCCAGTTTCCAGAAGAGTCCCAGTGTTCCTGATCCAAGGAGTGGAGCCTGCCCCACCCATTTATGAAAGTAGTCCCTGTCAGAAGAGGATGTGGACGTCATCTTGTTGGTGAGTATGCAGCATGGTCTGCTGTAGGTAGGTCCACCCAAGCACTTTTACACATCTTATTAGCCCGACGCTTCCAGTGCCGGGACCGATGATCTTTATGAGCCTGGCGCCACCGGCGCCAGGACAAGGTCCAAAAGATCCCAATAGGGGCCGGGTGGTGCCCGGAATGAAGGTTATGAGCCTGCTTCCAAGGATGTTCGGCAGGTCCTGCATTCTTGGAAGTAGTGATCATGACAGCACCCCCCTCAAGGCCCCTCCCAAGCTTGTCTTCTCCGGGGGTTTTGGTTTGTTGGGGAAAGTTTGATGAAACCTTTTGATCAGCCGAGGTGCGTGGACATGTTCTGAAGGTTCCCAAGACCTTTCCTGGGGACCGTAACCTTTCCAGTCTATCAGATAGTATAGCTTCGAGTTGGAAATCTTGATGTCCAGGATATTTTTAACTTCGTATTCAAGTTCTCCATTAACTTGAATAGGTTCTGGAGATCTGGTCAGTCGGGTCTCAGGTTGCATAGGTTTTCGGAGGGATACATGGAAAACTGGATGTATCTTCATGTGGGAAGGTAGGCCCAATTTAACTGCCACCAGATTTATTATGGCTGTGATAGGATAGGGTCCCAGGTATTTCGGGTTGAAGGTGCGTGGTCCTTTTAATGGTAAATGTTGAGTGGACAACCAGACCTCCCACTAGATATTGGGGGGCCTCTTTTCGATGTTGGTCTGCTCCTTTTTTGTATTGCTCCTTAGCCCATTGAAGATGAGTAGTGGCTTCCTTAAAGGCTTGAGTGATAGCAGAATGTAGATGGTCTACGGCAGGCGTTCCAAGATCCTGGGGTGGATCAAGGTTGGAGGTTCGAGGATGGATTCCATATAAGAGGAAAAAAGGGGTCTTTCCGGTTCCAGAATGGATTGAATTATTATAAGCGTACTCGGCGATCCAAAGGATGTCCTTCCAAGTGCCTTCTGACTGCTGCAGCATGCAGCGTAAATACTGTTCCAGAGTTTGGTTAGTCCTCTCGGTCTGTCCGTCGGTCTGGGGGTGGTGGCTGGTTGAAAGCCTTACGTCAATTTGAGCTAGTCGACAGCAATTTCGCCAAAAGTGGGAGATAAACTGACTTCCTCTATCAGAGACCAACACTGAGGGGAAGCCGTGCAACCGAACGATGTTTTCGAGGAATTCTCGGGCCAGAACTGAAGCTGATGGAAGACCTTTCAGTGGGATGAAGTGAGCCATCTTGGAGAATAGATCCACAACTACTAAAATTGTGTTATATCCGGAGCACGGAGGTAAGTCAGTGATAAAATCCATGGAGAGGGTATGCCAGGGACATGGTGGAATGTCTAATGGATGTAAGAGGCCTGCCTGCTGGTCTTTCCTTCAGACTCTTATTTTGGGCGCACACACCACAGGAAATAACGAAGTCTCTAATGTGTTTCCTCCAAGACGGCCACCAGAAGTGTCTTTTGATTTTGTCTGAGGTTTTGGCAATACCGGGATTCCCTTCCATTAAGGAATCATGATAACAAGAGATTACCTGTTTTTGTAACTCTGCACAAGGTAGATATAGTCGTCCTTGGAAGTACAGTAGGTTCTTATTCACCGTGAAGCTTTCTCCTTTAAGTGGCCAGTTCTGTAAATCTGCCGGAGTTACGAGTTGTTTGACTTTTGCTTCAACATCTTCAATGGATTGCCCGACCAGACCTAAAATTCTTTGTTCGGGAATTATAGGTACGGGTTCAGGATTGACCATGTGTTCATCAACTCCCATCCGGGAAAGGGCATCAGCTTTGCCATTCTTGTTGCCTGGTCGATAAGTGATCACAAAGTCAAACTCAGCGAAAAATAGTGCCCAGCGGAGTTGTCTCGAGGATTGAGCTTTGGCGGTCTTTAGATACTGTAAATTGCGGTGATCTGTGATTACTGTGACTGTGTGTTTGGCTCCCAGAAGGTAATGCCGCCAGGCCTTGAAGGCGAACTTAATAGCCAAATGTTCTTTATCTGTGATGGTGTAGTTGATTTCGGGAGCCGAGAACTTGCGGGACCAAAACGCCACAGGGTGTAACTGGTTAGTTTCTGGATCTCTCTGCGATAGCACTGCCCCCATTGCAAGACTGGAGGCGTCAGTCTCAACGATGTAAGGAAGCTCCGGGCGGGGAAGTTTTAAAACCGGTGCGGAGGTAAACTTGGCTTTTAGTTCCTGAAAAGCTTGCTCCGCTTCTGCAGACCACTCGAAACGTTTGTTCTTTCGTAAAAGGGCTGTAATGGGCTGGACTACTCGGGAAAAGTCTGGAATAAATCTGCGGTAGAAGTTGGCGAAACCCAACATGCTTTGAACTCCTTTTACAGAAGTTGGTGAAGGCCACTTGATGATTGCGTCAACTTTTCTTGAATCCATGTGGACTCCATTGGGTGATAGAATAAATCCCAAAAATTCGACCGTGGTAACATGGAAAACGCACTTTTCCAGCTTGGCAAAAAGTTTATGTTGGCGATGCCTTTCAAGAACTGCTCTGACGTGTTTCCGATGGTCTGCCTCAGAGGATGAGTATACAAGGATGTCGTCAATGTAAACAACTACACACACGTCTATAAGTTCCCTAAAGACGTCATTCATGAAGTACTGAAAGGCGGCCGGTGCGTTGCATAAGCCAAAGGACATTACTTGATATTCAAAAAACCATACTTGGTGCGAAAGGCGGTCTTCCATTCATCGCCCTCTTTAATTCGTACCAAGTGGTAAGCTCTTCTGAGATCTAACTTCGTATAGATACAGGCACCTTTAACTTGGTCAAGGAGTTCAGGGATCAACGGCAGAGGATATCTGTTCTTTACGGTGATCTGGTTCAGGGCACGGTAATCTATACAGGTTCTAAGGTCCCCTTCCTTTTTCGGGACGAAGAACAGAGCTGAAGAGGCTGGGGACTTTGAAGGACGGATGAACCCGTTAGCCAGATACTGGTCCAAATACTGTCTCAGGTGAAGATTTTCTGGCTTGGTAAGGACATAAATTCTACTGCAAGGAGGAGTGGATCCGGGTATCAGATCTATTTGACAGTCGTAAGACCTGTGAGGAGGTAGAGAGTTAGCTTGATCTTTCTGGAAGACGTCTTGGAATTCCCTGTAGTCTGGAGGTAGTTGGGGATCCTCGGAAGTAGTTGCTGCCAGCTTAATGTCAAGCCGAGGATAACAAGTGGGGACACACTCCGGAAACCGAATTGTCTTTGCTCGCCAATCAATTTGGGGATTGTGTTTCTCTAACCAAGGAATTCCCAGGATAACTTGAAACTGAGGGGCCTTGATCACATCAAACACGCTCACCTCACGATGTCCATCTTGGCTTAACAACGTCACTTCCGAGGTGGTATGAGTTACTGGTCCGGAAGCTATTTCGGTGCCATCCACTGTGGTAATAACGTCTTTAATTGCCTTGGGACAAAGAGGCAAATTCATCCTGGATGCCATTTCGCGGTCCACATAATTACCGATTGCTCCGCTGTCTATGTATGCTTTAATAGCATGCAAATGATCCGGTCGCTCTGGGCTTATGAGGACCATTGACACTATGAAATGCGAGGTCAAAGAGCTGGTTTTTACGCTCGGCAAGCGGACCTCTACACTTGTCGGGCGAGGTTGTTTCCCGAATCTGGCTTTTCGGTACCTTTATCGGAAGCACCCAATGTCTTCTTCTAAGGTTTCACTGGGCATTCTCGAAGGAAATGTCCTGAGTTTTCGCAATAGAGGCACAATTGCAGTTGTCTTCTTCTGTCTCGTTCCTTTTGGTTTAATGGTCCTTTTACGACCCCTATTTGCATAGGTTCTACGGTATCAACTCCTTTGGTGGAACTCGGTGGTCTTGAAAAAACTCGATCTTCGAACCTGGAACAATCTGCTTTCCTATTCTGTAATCTGTGGTCCAGTTGAACCACCAAGTCAATATATTCAGAACAGTCTTGTGGAGGATTCACTACCTGGGCTAGAACATCTTTGAGTTCTTCTTCGTGTTGCTGTTCATTGTGCAACATTGTTTTGTCCTGTGTAAAGTTTACATCAGTTATAGTGCTTTCATTTGCTTTGAAAGCATCCTCATATGAGTCATAGTTATCTAGTAATTGTTCTTCTTTTCTCCATGGTTTGAAGAGTTGTAGCAGGGACATGTAATATACTTCTTTATGTTGAGGAGTCTTTAATGACAATTTGATATGATTAATTAAATTTGGTTTAGTGAGTTTAAATAAGCTGCCTTCACAGTTTGTCACTCTATATTCACCTTTTTTTTCATCGGGTTTCATATTATTTTTGTATGTGTAGTTTTGGGCTATGTGGTATAGACACATTTTTTCCAAAGTATTACTTCTGTTTGGGTAGTATGTGTCCAATAAATTGTTTTTTAAAATGTCTTGGCTGTTGGGATCATGTTTGGCTATTGTTTCTATATCTTCATATGATTTTAGAACTCTTTTTCTAGATTTAGCTGGACCAAGACTTAGCCATACTATATTTTCAGATTTACCATACAATGCAGTACCAGTTAAACAATCAGCTGCTTCATTTGATCCACATTCTCTATGGGTGAGCATTTTTATGCCCAAGCTGTATAATTTCTGAGATACTGTTTTATCTGATGACAGGTCATTCCAGAGGTCTTGGAGCTCTGTCTTTTCTGCTTTAGTTAAGTATGCTGTGACAGATCGTGCAACTGCAGTAGAATTGTCTGCAATGTACTGCACATCTATGTTTGCATTCCTAAAGTGGGCAATGATTACATTATAATCATTGATATATTTTTCTTCTTCTTTTCTTTTTATGTAATATGTATTTTTAGGTGATTTACCTTTAGCACTATGTCTAACTGAAGACATGAGGTTGTTCACTTGACCTGTATTTGTAACTGGTCTAGGGAAACCAAATCGGCATTTGGTGTAGTATTTCCCTTTGTTTTTTTATTTGCGACGACAATATTTTCCACATTTGTGTCTTTGAAATTGTAAAATTTGTGCATGAAGATCACTATTTGTGGCTTCTGATGGAATTTCACAAGTGACATATTTTTCAATAAACTGTAAAACAGTGGCATCACTGTCTTGACCAAATTTAGGACCATCTTTAATCCATAAAAGCATGTGGATATGTGGTGCTCCTCTGGCTTGGTATTCTTTTCTCCAAAAGAAGTGTTGCACTTCTCCAAGGGGAGGAACAGTTTTATTACAAATAAAATGTAGCATAGCAATGAAGCGATGGTGAAAATATCTTGAAACATTAACAGGATCCAAAGAACAAAGTTATCCAGGTGTTAGTATATCTATGTTTGTTTTGTTTTTATTTGACATGCGTAGGAAATCATGTAAATCTTCCCATGCATATTCTGCACAACTTAATGTAACAAACCAAGTGGGTGGGCCAAGGTTTCTGATCATACAACGTACATCTCCATGACGTTGAAACCACTACTCTTTAGTACCATGCATATTTGCTAATAGATTTGTAATATTTGATTGTAAAACCTCATCCTTTTTTTGCACTTTTTCAAATAATTGTGTTGCTGTCATACTTTCAAAGTGTGATCCTGATTTTAATATGTGTGCAACTCCGTAACATAAAGTTGCTAGTTCACTTTTAAAGAGTAGGTGGAATATGTATTCCACATTTTGTCTAAATCTGGGATCTTCAGAATACATCCGTAATGAGCGGTATTCTGAAGCTGATATTTGAATAGGTCTATCATCATACCTTCCTCCTTTGCCAGTAGGAAAGAGTAGAGGAAAAGCATGTGCTTCTATATTTTTTTCCCATATGCTGATTGGCGATCCTTTTGTTTGACGCATTTGGTAAGTTTACAGTACATCTTGTACGGTGTCACTACAGTGCAAAGGATGAATTGTATAATGGTCTAAAGTATTTGATATTTTAGCAGGGTCTAGTAGCTCAAATTGACCAGCTTCTTGTGTTTTTGAATTATTTCAGTTGTATCTTTCAAGTTTTCTTCAATATTAATGTCTTTGTAATATTCATTATTCTCTTTAAGATATTGGAAGGCTTGTCTAACTTTATATAAATCTACCAGCTGTTGCCATATTTTTTTGCCTTTTGTAGGTACTCCATTTACTAAGATAATTAAAGATTGCTGCATTGGACGTTGCACTCCTAGAGTATGCACATTTTCGTTTAGATCTAATGGTAAATAAACTACTTTTCCATGAGTGCCTTTTACCAATTCAGAGGGAGGTAATTTTGCTGTTTTTAGTTGAAGGCGTATTATTGCTTGAAATGGGTGTACTGTTTGAATTATGATGCCCTCATATAAATTAAGTTGTTGTAGGGGTTTTGGTACTGGGTATAATTCCAAATTATTTGTGATAGCACGTGAAGGAGTTTGGTTGTTGTCAAGTTTTGTAGTGCAGTAACTGCAAAGTATTAAGGGGTCAGTTATTTCGTATTTGTTTTCTGCTACAAGGTAGAGAGCTAATTCAAACCATTTAGAATCTTCATTGTCTTCTATTTTGTATGATAGGTCTACAGTTTTTGTGTTACTTTTATAAAAAGTTCTACGGCAACATACACATACATGGTTTGGTACTTCAGCTGATGTACTTTTACATTTTAGTATTTCTTTTTTGTATGTGTTTAGCAAAAGGTTGCCATTTGTAGAATTGTTGCTTAATTGGTTTAAAGCTATTTCATTCTGTAAATGGCTTTCACTTCCAAAATATTTTTTCTGGATATACTGAAGTTCTTCAAGTAGGTCTTTTGCTGTACCATGTAGAAGGATGTTATTTAACTTTGCTAGTGCTAAAGCAGGACTTTTAGCATAGTACAGTTTATAGGCTACATTTCTTATAGTTGAATGATGTGTTGATATCCTTTTCATATCATGGAAAGTGGTTTTACAAGTAGGTCCTGTAATGCAGGCCAATGAATGTCCTTGTAGTTCTGTGTACTTGCGCACTGGACAGGTATCCATATTTTGCAGTAATTTAATTTTGATTTTGTCTTTGCTTTTTACATATTTATTGAGGAATTGGCGTAAAGATTTGAAACATTGTTTGGGAATGTTACACATTGACTTGCATGGCCATTTGTACCCTAGACGTTCTGATTCAGTTGAATGGAGGGGTAATTCTAAGTTTTCAGGGCATATTTTTGTATGGAGTACTTCCTGTTCCATTATGGTACTATTCACTTTTTCATAACCTCGACCACTGCTATGTATGGCAATTGTATTTGTTTGCTTTTGTTTGTGCGCTTCTTCATTAAAATAAGGTTCTGTGCTCGTAGTGTGATTCCATTCACCTCCGCAGATACTTAAGAAGTTCTTTCTGTTGACATTTCGCTTATTGAGAAGTCTTTTTTGTAATTTAGTTATTAGTTTTGTTAGTGGTTTCATTTTGTTTAACAGTAAAATAAATAACTTTCTTTTGAGAAGAATTGCACTGTCCCTCAATGCTTCTAAGATTAATTTCCTACGATAGGTTTTAAGCATTGAACCTGATTTCTCTCCTGTTTTTATAAGATTTTGAATGACTTTGTGACAGTACATTTTGGCTAAAATACTTTTCTTGGTATGCTTACTTTGCACTATATTAAGTAGTTTTAGCTGTAGTGATAGCTGATTTTCTGTTAATTGTTTTTTGGTTTGTTTTACATTTTGATAGAGGAGGCAAAGTTTTTGTACTTGAAACTTCGTGCGTTTCACTAAATGACTGTATTAGCTGTTTTGTTTCAACTTCTTTTTTACAAATTCTGATAGAGATGGATGCTTATGTTGGACACTTTTATTTTCATTTGCTCTACTTTTGCGTTGCTTTCTACGGACTTGACTTTTAGTAGGCATTCTTTAGGGTCTGTTGAAAAAAATAAAGAAGATATGGGTTGGGGTGTTCTGGAATGTATGTGTGCTGTGTGCATGAGTGTTTGAGTAAAATGATAAAGATGTATGTAATGGTGTGTGATTGTGCATTGGGAACTACAACTAGTAGGGATAGGTATTCTTGAATTTATGTGTTACTAAACTGGGGTTCAGATGACAAAAAAAAGTAAGCTAGTGTTGTGGAAAAGTACAAATAGTAAATCTAATGTATACAATTAAAACAGTTGTTTGTTCTATAATATGAAAATTGTAGCGTTCAGATGAGTAATTTGTGTGTCCAAAAATAGGAATTTGGAGATTTTTGAACAAAATGGTACACAATCTCTATTTTTAGGCACCAAAATAGCTTGTATTAACGTTATAGTATGTTTGATTAATAATACAAATATTATGGTGATATTCTACTTACTTTTTTTCTTAAATTAACAGGTAACTTCTTAGTTCTTTGTTCTTCGAATTCGTCTGCTTCTTTTCAGGAGCCTGGTCTTCACTGCAATTGTAAAAGCTTCAAATTAGGAACTTTGTTTGTATATAGCGCTGTTTTTAATTCAGATATTGATTTTTTTAATTGAAATCCTCAGTGCCTTCTTTAAAACCATTAAACTAATTTATTTGCATAAAATACATTGCATCAGTTCAGTACATATGATTTGTTCTTAATGAAGAAATTGTATTGAATGACCAACTGTAGCAAAAAAAATATCTTTACTATGTCTTGTGACATTTATAATATACCAGTGAATACTACTATTTCTGTAAGTAAGCTGTTCTAGGTAATAGTGCCTCAATGTCATGTCTAAATTAAAGTAATTAAGTAAATAAATAAATAAAAACCAAAAAATATGAAATTGTATAAGTGAACATAGATTGTACTTGCATGCAATTTTGTTTGAATATATGTAATCTATATATTTCATTTAAAAATGTTAGTTTAACATGATTTTAGTGTGTGTGTATAAAGAAAGTAAATAGTATAAAGGTTTATAAGTGATAGTTATTTTTAGGAAATTGAAAAAATACAGTAAATTCATTTTACAGATTACACAAGCTAAAAGTTTGTTTGAAAATGTGTTCATCTACTGTATAGAAAATATGCATACCTGAAGTTTGTGTTCATGCATATGGATATGCATGGAGCTGCAAGTAGAAATCTTGGAGACTTTTACAGTATTTCTGGTAGATGGTGCTTGCCAATGACATGACACTTGTACTCAGAGAGATTCACAGTACATTTGCAGTGCTGATCTATGATGATGCAGTTATATGTAGAGGTCTTGAATGTGATTGGTGCATGGTCATGTGATTTCTTAGCTACATCCAATGAGGGAATGGCAGAGAGAGAGTGAAGTGGAAATGGTAGAAGGGCTGTTCATGTTACGATATGTCCGCGGACATGGCGGTAGTTCACGGACATCGGGAGTTACATCCGGGGATTTTTGGGTTCAGAAGTCATGCAAATGAGAATAAGCACTGAAAGGGATTGGTCAGGAAAGTTTAGTGGGTGTGTTATGCCACGAGAGAGTTTCTCAGATACTCTTTTTGCTGAGAGAACAATAGATAGCTATGGCTGTGTGTTTCAGAAAACAGATTGTTTGGATTTTGGGAGATTCGTGGATACATTGGTTGAAGGTGCATGCAGAAAGCTGTGGAGTAGCTGTAGATCTTGGATTCCCACATGTGGAAGTACACTGGCATGGAGTACGTGGAATGAAGTGGTTGGACTTGCTACTTCTCTGTGCTACTTTGGAGACAGAGCAACATCCAGACATAATTGTAATTCATTGTGGAGGGAACAGTTTAGGACATGTGACTGGATTTTTTTTGCAATTTGCTATGAAAGAAGGACTTGAGAAGGTTATGGACATATTTCCTAATTCTCAAGTGATATTTTCACGGATTGCGCAGATACAAATGTGGCTTCGTTCTTCTTCATTTGGTCCACAAATGGAAAAAGCAATGCACAATATTAATAAGGCTGTTTGTGCCTTTCTAAGAGATTTTGGCATGTCCTCTTTTCATAATGAAAATATGATGTTTCGTAGTACATACATTTTTCACAGAGATGGAGTCCACCCAGCCACTAGGGGCAGCCTCCACCAGGCCCCCACCCATGTCTAGCACCACCCCCACCCCTCAGCAGTGCAGGGGCAGCCTCCACCAGGCCCCCACTCATGTCCCCTGCCCCCCCACCCCCCAGCCACCAGGGGCAGCCTCCACCAGGCCCCCACTCATGTCTCCCATCACCCCCACCCCCGAGCAGTGCAGGGGCAGCCTCCACCAGGCCCCCACTCATGTCCAACTCATGTCTCCCTGCACCCCCACCCCCCAGCCACCAGGGGCAGCCTCCACCAGGCCCCCACCCATGTATACCACAGCCCCCACCCCCAGCAGTGCAGGGGCAGCCTCCACCAGGCCCCCACCCATGTCTACCACCACCCCCACCCCCAAGCAGTGCAGGGGCAGCCTCCACCAGGCCCCCACTCATGTCTCCCATCACCCCCACTCCCCAGCAGTGCAGGGGCAGCCTCCACCAGGCCCCCACTCATGTCCAACTCATGTCTCCCTGCACCCCCACCCCCCAGCCACCAGGGGCAGCCTCCACCAGGCCCCCACTCATGTCTACCACCACCCCCCATCCCCCAGCCACCAGGGGCAGCCTACACCAGGCCCCCACTTATGTCCCCCTGCACCCCCACCCCCCCAGCCACCTTGGGCAGCCTCCACCAGGCCCCCACCCATGTCTACCTCCACCCCCACCCCCCAGCAGTGCAGGGGCAGCCTCCACCAGGCCCCCACTCATGTCTCCCATCTCCCCCACCCCCCAGCAGTGCAGGGGCAGCCTCCACCAGGCCCCCACCCATGTCTTCCACCACCCCTATCCCCCAGCAGTGCAGGGGCAGCCTCCAACAGGCCCCCACTCATGTCTCCCATCACCCCCACCCCCCAGCAGTGCAGGTGCAGCCTCCACCAGGCCCCCACTCATGTCTCCTTGCACCCCCACCCCCCAGCCACCAGGGGCAGCCTCCACCAGGCCCCCACTCATGTCTCCCATCACCCCCACCCCCCAGCAGTGCAGTTGCAGCCTCCACCAGGCCCCCACCCATGTCTACCACCACCCCCATCCCACAGCCACCAGGGGCAGCCTCCACCAGGCCCCCAATCATGTCCCCCTGCACCCCCACCCCCCAGCCACCAGGGGCAGCCTCCACCAGGCCCCCACTCATGTCCCCCTGCACCTCCACCCCCCAGCCACCAGGGGCAGCCTCCACCAGGCCCCCACTAATGTCCCCCTGCACCCTCACCCCCCAGCCACCAGGGGCAGCCTCCAACAGGCCCCCACCCATGTCTACCTCCACCCCCACCCCCCAGCAGTGCAGGGGCAGCCTCCACCAGGCCCCCACTCATGTCTCCCATCTCCCCCACCCCCCAGCAGTGCAGGGGCAGCCTCCAACAGGCCCCCACCCATGTCTACCATCACCCCTACCCCCCGGCAGTGCAGGGGCAGCCACCAACAGGCCCCCACTCATGTCTCCCATCACCCCCACCCCCCAGCAGTGCAGGGGCAGCCTCCACCAGGCCCCCACTCATGTCCAACTCATGTCTCCCTGCACTCCCACCCCCCAGCCACCAGGGGCAGCCTCCACCAGGCCCCCTCTCATGTCCCCCTGCACTCCCACCCCCCAGCAGAGCAGGGGCAGCCTCCACCAGGCCCCCACCCATGTCTACCACCACCCCCACCCCACAGCCACCAGGGGAAGCCTCCACCAGGCCCCCACTCATGTCCCCCTGCACCCCCACCCCCCAGCCACCAGGGGCAGCCTCCACCAGGCCCCCACCCATTTCTACCACCACCCCCACCCTCCAGCAGTGCAGGGGCAGCCTCCACCAGGCCCCCACTCATGTCTACCACCACCCCCACCACCCAGCAGTGCAGGAGCAGCCTCCACCAGGCCCCCACTCATGTCCAACTCATGTCTCCCTGCACCCCCACCCCCCAGCTACCAGGGGCAGCCTCCACCAGGCCCCCACTCATGTCTACCACCACCCCCCAGCCACCAGGGGCAGCCTCCACCAGACCCCCACTCATGTCCCCCTGCACCCCCAGCCCCAGCCACTAGGGGCAGCCTCCACCAGGCCCCCACCATGTCTACCACCACCCCCACCCCCCAGCAGTGCAGGGGCAGCCTCCACCAGGCCCCCACCCATGTCTACCACCGCCCCCACCCCCCAGCAGTGCAGGGGCAGCCTCCACCAGGCCCCCACTCATGTCTCCCATCACCCCCACCCCCCAGCAGTGCAGGGGCAGCCTCCACCAGGCCCCCACTCATGTCCAACTCATGTCTCCCTGCACCCCCACCCCCCGGCCACCAGGGGCAGCCTCAACCAGGCCCCCACCCATGTCTACCACCACCACCACCCCCCAGAAGTGCAGGGGCAGCCTCCACCAGGCCCCCACCCATGTCTACCACCACCCCCACCCCCCAGCATTGCAGGGGCAGCCTCCACCAGGCCCCCACTCATGTCCAACTCATGTCTCCCTGCACCCCCACCCCCAGCCACCAAGGGCAGCCTACCACCAACCCCCACCCCCAGCCACCAGGGGCAACCTCCACCAGGCCGCCACCCATGTCTACCACCTCCCCCATGTCCCAACATTGCAGGGGCAGCCTCCACCATGCCCCCACTCATGTCTCCCATCACCCCCACCCCCCAGCAGTGCAGGGGCAGCCTCCACCATGCCCCCACCCATGTCTACCACCACCCCCACCCCCCAGCAGTGCAGGGGCAGCCTCCACCAGGCCCCCACTCACCTCTCCCATCACCCCCACCCCCCAGCAGTGCAGGGGCAGCCTCCACCAGGCCCCCACTCATGTCCAACTCATGTCTCCCTGCACCCCCACCCCCCAGCCACCAGGGGCAGCATCCACCAGGCCCCCACTCATGTCCCCCTTCACCCCCACCCCCCAGCAGTGCAGGGGCAGCCTCCACCAGGCCCCCACTCATGTCTCCCATCACCCCCACCCCCCAGCAGTGCAGGGGCAGCCTCCACCAGGCCCCCTCTCATGTCTCCCTGCACCCCCACCCCCCAGCCACCAGGGGTAGCCTCTACCTGGCCCCCACCCATGTCTACCACCACCCCCACCCCCCAGCCACCAGGGGCAGCCTCCACCAGGCCCCCACTCATGTCCCGACGCACCCCCACCCCCCAGCCACCAGGGGCAGCCTCCACCAGGCCCCCACTCATGTCCCCCTGCACCTCCACCCCCAGCCACCAGAGGAAGCCTCCACCAGGCCCCCACTAATGTCCCCCTGCGCCCACACCCCCCAGATACCAGGGGCAGCCTCCACCAGGCCCCCACCCATGTCTACCTCCACCCCCACCCCCCAGCAGTGCAGGGGCAGCCTCCACCAGGCCCCCACTCATGTCTCCCATCTCCCCTACCCTCCAGCAGTGCAGGGGCAGCTTCCAACATGCCCCCACTCTTGTCTCCCATCACCCCCACCCCCCAGCAGTGCAGGGGCAGCCTCCACCAGGCCCCCACTCATGTCCAACTCATGTCTCCCTGCACTCCCACCCCCCAGCCACCAGGGGCAGCCTCCACCAGGCCCCCACTCATGTCCCCCTGCACTCCCACCCCCCAGCAGAGCAGGGGCAGCCTCCACCAGGCCCCCACGCATGTCTCCCATCAGCCCCACCCCCCAGCAGTGCAGGTGCAGCCTCCACCAGGCCCCCACTCATGTCTCCCTGCACCCCCACCCCCCAGCCACCAGGGGCAGCCTCCACCAGGCCCCCACCCATGTCTACCACCACCCCCACCCCACAGCCACCAGGGGCAGCCTCCACCAGGCCCCCACTCATGTCCCCCTGCACCCCCACCCCCCAGCCACCAGGGGCAGCCTCCACCAGGCCCCCACTCATGTCCCCCTGCACCTCCATCCCCAGCCAGCAGGGGCAGCCTCTACCAGGCCCCCACTAATGTCCCCCTGCACCCCCACCCCCCAGCCACCAGGGGCAGCCTCCACCAGGCCCCACCCATGTCTACCACCACCCCCACCCTCCAGCAGTGCAGGGCAGCCTCCACCAGGCCCCCACTCATGTCTACCACCACCCCCACCACCCAGCAGTGCAGGGGCAGCCTCCACCAGGCCCCCACTCATGTCCAACTCATGTCTCCCTGCACCCCCACCCCCCAGCCACCAGGGGCAGCCTCCACCAGGCCCCCACTCATGTCTACCACCACCCCCAGCCACCAGGGGCAGCCTCCACCAGGCCCCCACTCATGTCCCCCTGCACCTCCACCCCCCAGCCACAAGGGGCAGCCTCCACCAGGCCCCCACCCATGTCTACCACCACCCCTACCCCCCAGCAGTGCAGGGGCAGCCTCCACCAGGCCCCCACCCATGTCTCCCACCGCCCCCACCCCCCAGCAGTGCAGGGGCAGCCTCCACCAGGCCCCCACTCATGTCTCCCATCACCCCCAGCAGTGCAGGGGCAGCCTCCACCAGGCCCCAACTCATGGCCCCAACTCATGTCCAACTCATGTCTCCCTGCACCCCCACCCCCCAGCCACCAGGGGCAGCCTCCACCAGGCCCCCACCCATGTCTACCACCACCACCACCCCCCAGAAGTGCAGGGACAGCCTCCACCAGGCCCCCACTCATGTCTACCACCACCCCCACCCCCCAGCAGTGCAGGGGCAGCCTCCACCAGGCCCCCACTCATGTCCAACTCATGTCTCCCTGCACCCCCACCCCCACCCCCAGCCCCCAGGGGCAGCCTCCACCAGGCCCCCACTCATGTCTACCACCAACCCCCATCCCCAGCCACCAGGGGCAACCTCCACCAGGCCCCCACCCATGTCTACCACCTCCCCCACGCCTCGGCAGTGCAGGGGCAGCCTCCACCATGCCCCCACTCATGTCTCCCATCACCCCCACCCCCCAGCAGTGCAGGGGCAGCCTCCACCAGGCCCCCACCCATGTCTACCACCACCCCCACCCCCCAGCAGTGCAGGGGCAGCCTCCACCAGGCCCCCACTCACCTCTCCCATCACCCCCACCCCCAGCAGTGCAGGGGCAGCCTCCACCAGGCCCCCACTCATGTCCAACTCATGTCTCCCTGCACCCCCACCCCCCAGCCACCAGGGGCAGCATCCACCAGGCCCCCACTCATGTCCCCCTTCACCCCCACCCCCCAGCAGTGCAGGGGCAGCCTCCACCTGGCCCCCACTCATGTCTCCCATCACCCCCACCCCCCCAGCAGTGCAGGGGCAGCCTCCACCAGGCCCCCTCTCATGTCTCCCTGCACCCCCACCCCCAGCCACGAGGGGTAGCCTCTACCTGGCCCCCACCCATGTCTACCACCACCCCCACCCCCCCTCCCAGCCACCAGGGGCAGCCTCCACCAGGCCCCCACTCATGTCCCGACGCACCCCCACCCCCCAGCCACCAGGAGCAGCCTCCACCAGGCCCCCACTCATGTCCTCCTGCACCCCCACCCCCCAGCCACCAGGGGCAGCCTCCACCTGGCCCCCACTCTTGTCCCCCTGCACTCCCACCCCCCAGCAGTACAGGGGCAGCCTCCACCAGGCCCCCACCCATGTCTACCACCACCCCCACCCCCCAGCAGTGCAGGGGCAGCCTCCACCAGGCCCCCACTCATGTCTACCACCACCCCCAACCCCCAGCCACCAGGGTCAGCCTCCGCCAGGCCCCCACTCATGTCCCCCTGCACCCCCACCCCCCAGCCACCAGGGGCAGCCTCCACCTGGCCCCAGCCATGTCTACCACCACCCCCAACCCCCAGCCACCAGGGGCAGCCTCCACCAGGCCCCCACTCATCTCTACCACCACCCCCAACCCCCAGCATCCAGGGGCACCCTCCACCAGGCCCCCACACATGTCTCCATGCACCCCCACCCCCAGAAGTGCAGGGGCAGCCTCCACCAGGCCCCCACTCATGTCTACCACCCCCCCCACCCCCCAGCCACCAGGGGCACCCTCCACCAGGCCCCCACTCATGTCTACCACCAACCCCCATCCCCAGCCACCAGGGGCAACCTCCACCAGGCCCCCACCCATGTCTACCACCTCCCCCACGCCTCGGCAGTGCAGGGGCAGCCTCCACCATGCCCCCACTCATGTCTCCCATCACCCCCACCCCCCAGCAGTGCAGGGGCAGCCTCCACCAGGCCCCCACCCATGTCTACCACCACCCCCACCCCCCAGCAGTGCAGGGGTAGCCTCCACCAGGCCCCCACTCACCTCTCCCATCACCCCCACCCCCAGCAGTGCAGGGGCAGCCTCCACCAGGCCCCCACTCATGTCCAACTCATGTCTCCCTGCACCCCCAGCCACCAGGGGCAGCATCCACCAGGCCCCCACTCATGTCCCCCTTCACCCCCACCCCCCAGCAGTGCAGGGGCAGCCTCCACCTGGCCCCCACTCATGTCTCCCATCACCCCCACCCCCCCAGCAGTGCAGGGGCAGCCTCCACCAGGCCCCCTCTCATGTCTCCCTGCACCCCCACCCCCAGCCACGAGGGGTAGCCTCTACCTGGCCCCCACCCATGTCTACCACCACCCCCACCCCCCCTCCCAGCCACCAGGGGCAGCCTCCACCAGGCCCCCACTCATGTCCCGACGCACCCCCACCCCCCAGCCACCAGGAGCAGCCTCCACCAGGCCCCCACTCATGTCCTCCTGCACCCCCACCCCCCAGCCACCAGGGGCAGCCTCCACCAGGCCCCCACTCTTGTCCCCCTGCACTCCCACCCCCCAGCAGTACAGGGGCAGCCTCCACTAGGCCCCCACCCATGTCTACCACCACCCCCACCCCCCAGCAGTGCAGGGGCAGCCTCCACCAGGCCCCCACTCATGTCCAACTCATATCTCCCTGCACCCCCATCCCCCAGCCACCAGGGGCAGCCTCCACCAGGCCCCCACTCATGTCTACCACCACCCCCAACCCCCAGCCACCAGGGTCAGCCTCCGCCAGGCCCCCACTCATGTCCCCCTGCACCCCCACCCCCCAGCCACCAGGGGCAGCCTCCACCTGGCCCCAGCCATGTCTACCACCACCCCCAACCCCCAGCCACCAGGGGCAGCCTCCACCAGGCCCCCACTCATCTCTACCACCACCCCCAACCCCCAGCATCCAGGCGCACCCTCCACCAGGCCCCCACACATGTCTCCATGCACCCCCACCCCCAGAAGTGCAGGGGCAGCCTCCACCAGGCCCCCACTCATGTCTACCACCCCCCCGCCCCCCAGCCACCAGGGGCACCCTCCACCAGGCCCCCACTCATGTCTACCATCACCCCCTTCAAAAGGCGCCGGGCCTTGTTCAGGGTCCTGGACCTGAAGTCCTCCTAGCGCTTCTTGACATGTTGGAAGTCGCGGACTGCCACCCCCTCCACGTTGATGGGAGTCACGATGTCGGTCCAGATCCTAGTCCGTCCTTCCTTGTCGGCGCGCACCCTTCCGTAGAGGGCATCATACTGCCCCAGGACTTGCTCCACCAGGACACCAACTTCCCTGGCACTGAAGCTGGTGCCCTCTGCCTCTCTGGCCGGGGGTTGTCAGTGGTGGCAGATGTTGCAGTGCCCGGCATGACAACCCCAGAGGCAGGAGTGGGTGGGCAACTGGGTCCTGGGGCTGGGCTGTGGAGCGATGGAATCCCAGTCGGGAGTCTTCGGTTCCAGCAGGGGTGGTCACCCTGGATGATGTGCAGGCAGCAAATGGCAGGGCACGTGGGCAGCAGGCAGTCAGGCAGCAGCAGATGGCAGGTGGGAGCTTGCTCGGGGCTCTGGGGGGCAGTAATTCGGCCTTGTGGGCAGGAGCGTGGTCTTCCATGTGCTTACGTGTGGCCAGCTTGATACGCAGTGATTTTGCACGTGAAAATCCTGCACGTCTGCATGTAAATGGAGGAAACCCCCTTAGCGCGTATGCACATCAGCACGCATGTGCGATTTCATTGGACCAAAGGCCCTTAGCGCGTGAGCACGTCTGTGACGTGACGCGCGCGGGTGTTTCCCTCATCACACGTGATGACAGAGCACACGTGGATTTCCACTAATCGCGTGTGAAACTTCCAGCGCACCCCGAAACACACGTACCCAGGCTAATCGCGTGTGGAACTTCCTGCGCACCCCGAAATACACGTACCCAGGCCAATCGCGTGTACGCTCACTTCCCTCCGATTACACGCGATGACACTCGGACGTGCAGTTTTACCACGTGTGCTCTGTCATCACATGTAATGAGGGAAACCCCCCGCGCGCCTCACGTCACAGACGCGCTCACACGCTAAGGGCCTTTGGTCCAATGAAATCGCACATGCGTGCTGAATATGCGTGCGTGAATATATATATATATATATATTCAGTGAAAAAACTTTGTTAAAGGAATGTTATGGTTCCAAGTAAAACCGAAAAACCCCTGAAATTCGGCAGTCATGGTAAGATAAGCAACCATAACTCACGCCACCGTGCACTGCTAACACTAACACCCAGGACATCAAAGATGACATCACAAATGTCATTGATTTCGGTTTTACTTTGAACCATAACGTCCCTTTAACAATGTTTTTTTACTGAATTTCATAGGTTTTTAGTAGCGCAACGTATCAATAACGTCCCTTTAATAAAGTTTTTTTACTGAATTTCATAGGTTTTTATTAGTGAAACTTAACCATAAAGTCACATTAACCATAACATCCTTTTCAATGGAGGAAGATCACTAGCATCCTAGGTTCTCAAAGTGGGAAACCAGGGTGGTAAAAAAAAGATTTTTCTTCCCAAACCAGGACGCCGCAGGCAGGCGTCCCAGTGTAGGAAGGAAAATCTTTTACCAAGATGGACACCAGGGAAAGGGAAGGCAGGGTCTATAAAGAGAACACAACAGGCCATCGGCGGGGGGTCGGGAAGACCAGGAGAGAGACACAGGGCATGAGCAGGGGGTGGAAAGAAGGGAGACACGGGGCATGAGCGGGAAAAAAGGGAGACACGGGGCATGAGCGGGGGTGGGAGGGGAAGAAGGGAGACACGGGGCATGAGCGGGAAAGAAGGGAGACACGGGGCATGAGTGGGGGGTGGGGGGGAAGAAGGCAGACACAGGGCATGAGCGGGGGTGGGGGTGAACAGGGGAGACACGGACCATGAGCAGGGGGAAAAGGAGGGAGACAGAAACGGAGCATGAGCGGGGGTGGGGGTGAACAGGAGAGTCACGGGGCATGAGCGGGGGTAGGGCAAGGTGGGGCCCCCACCCCCGCTCATGCCCCGTGTCTGCCCTGTTCCAACAGTGCCGACACAGGCATGAGCGGGGGGTGGGGGTGAAAGAAGGGAGACACGGTGCATGAGCGGGGAGTGGGTGAAACAAGAGGTCAACAAGGGGCATCATAGGAGGGGGGACAAGAGGAAGACACGGGGCATGAGCAGGGGGTGGGAGGGAACAGGAGGAAGACACAGGGCATCAGCGAGGAGTGGGGAGGGCAGGAGGAAGACACAGGGCATGAGCGGGGGGTGGGGGAACAAGAGGTCAACAAGGGGCATCATAGGAGGGGGGACAAGAGGAAGACACGGGACATGAGCGGTGGTGGGGGGCAACAGGAGAGAGACATGGGGCATGAGCGGGGGGTGGGGGGAACAGGAGACAGATACGGGGCATGAGAGGGGGGTGGGGAGAACAGGAGACATACACGGGGCATGAGCGGGGGGGTTAGGGGCAACAGGAGAGAGACACGGGGCATGAGCAGGGGGTGGGGGTACAGGAGACAGACACGGGGCATGAGCGGGGGGTGGGGGGCAACAGGAGAGAGACATGGGGGGTGGGGGCAACAGGAGACAGACACGGGGCATGAGCGGGGGTGGGGGGAACAGAAGACAGACACATGGCATGAGTGGGAAGGTGGGGGTCAACAGGAGAGACACGGGGCATGAGTGGGGGTGGGGGGGAAGAAGGGAGACACAGGGCATGAGCGGGGGTGGGGGTGAACAGGGGAGACACGGGCCATGGCAGGGGGAAAAGGAGGTAGACAGACACGGAGCATGAGCGGGGCTGGGTTGAACAGGAGAGTCACGGGGCATGAGCGGGGGTAGGGCAAGGTGGGGCCCCCACCCCCGCTCATGCCCCATGTCTGCCCTGTTCCAACAGTGCCGACACAGGCATGAGCGGGGGGTGGGGGGGGCAGAAGGGAGACACGGTGCATGAGCGGGGAGTGGGGGGGAGGAAGACACGGGCATGAGCGGGGGTGGGGGGAAGAAGGGAGACACGGGGCATGAGCGGGGGGGGGTGGGTGGAACAAGAGGTCAACAAGGGGCATCATAGGAGGGGGGACAAGAGGAAGACACGGGGCATGAGCAGGGGGTGGGAGGGAACAGGAGGAAGACACAGGGCATCAGCGAGGAGTGGGGAGGGCAGGAGGAAGACACGGGGCATGAGCGGGGGGTGGGGGAACAAGAGGTCAACAAGGGGCATCATAGGAGGGGGTCAAGAGGAAGACACGGGACATGAGCGGTGGTGGGGGACAACAGGAGAGAGACACGGGGCATGAGCACGGAGTGGGGGGTACAGGAGACAGATATGGGGCATGAGAGGGGGGTGGGGAGAACAGGAGACAGACACGGGGCATGAGCGGGGGGGTTAGGGGCAACAGGAGAGAGACACGGGGCATAAGCGGGGGTGGGGGGTACAGGATACAGACACGGGGCATGGGTGGGGGGCAACAGGAGACAGACACGGGGCATGAGCAGGGGGTGGGGGAACAGGAGACAGACATGGGGCATGAGCGGGGGGTGGGGGGAACAGAAGACAGACACAGGGCATGAGTGGGGAGGTGGGGGTCAACAGGAGAGACAGAGGGCATGAGCAGGGGGTGGGGGGGTACAGGAGACAGACACGGGGCATGAGCAGGGGGTGGGGGGCAACAGGAGAGAGACACGGGGCATGAGCGGGTGGGGGAACAGGAGACAGACACGGGGCATGAGTGGGGGGGCAACAGGAGAGAGACACGGGGCATGAGCGGGTGGGGGGAACAGGAGACAGACACGTGGCATGAGCAGGGGGTGGGGGTACAGGAGACAGACACAGGGCATGAGCAGGGGGTGGGGGGCAACAGGAGAGAGACATGGCGGGTGGGGGCAACATGAGACAGACACAGGGCATGAGCAGGGCGTGGGGGGAACAACAGACACGGGGCATGAGCTGGGGGTGGGGAGAACAGGAGACAGACACAGGGCATGAGCGGGGCAGTGGGGGCAACAGGAAACAGACATGGGGCATGAGCAGGGGGTGGGAGCCACAAGAGAGCGACATGGGCCATAAGTGGGTGGAGGAACAGGAGACAGACACGGGGCATGAGCGGGTGGCGGGAACAGGAGACAGACACGGGCCATGAGCGGGGGTGGGGGTGAACAGGGGAGACACGGGCCATAAGCGGGGGAAAGGAGGGAGACAGACACGGAGCATGAGCGGGGGTGAACAGGAGAGACACGGGGCATGAGCGGGGGTAGGGCAAGGTGGGGCCCCCACCCCCGCTCATGCCCCGTTTGTGCCCTGTTCCAACAGTGCAGACACGGGGCATGAGCGGGGGGTGGGGGGAAAGAAGGGGGACACGGGGCACGAGCGGGGAGTGGGGGGGAAGGAAGACACGGGGCATGAGCGGGGGGTGGGGGGAGAAGGGAGACACATGGCATCAGCGAGGAGTGGGGGGACGGGAGGAAGACACAGGGCATGAGTGGGGGGTGGGGGAACAAGAGGTCAAAAAGGGGCATCATAGGGGGGGACAAGAGGAAGACACGGGGCATGAGCAGGGGGTGGGAGGGAACAGGAGGAAGACACAGGGCATCAGAGAGGAGTGGGGGATGGGAGGAAGACACGGGGCATGAGCGGGGGGTGAGGGGAACAAGAGGTCAACAAGGGGCATCATAGGAGGAGGGACAAGAGGAAGACACAGGGCATGAGCAGGGGGTGGGAGGGAACAGGAGGAAGACACAGGGCATCAGCGAGGAGTGGGGGGACGGGAGGAAGACACAGGGCATGAGTGGGGGGTGGGGAAACAAGAGGTCAACAAGGGGCATCATAGAAGGGGGGACAAGAGGAAGACACGGGGCATGAGCAGGGGGTCGGAGGGAATAGGAGGAAGACACAGGGCATCAGCGAGGAGTGGGGGGCCGGGAGGAAGACACGGGGCATGAGCGGGGGCTGGGGGGAACAAGAGGTCAACAAGGGGCATCATAGGAGGGGGGACAAGAGGAAGACACTGGGCATGAGCGGTGGTGGGGGGTAACAGGAGAGAGACAAGGGGCATGAGCGGGGGTGGGCAGGAGGGGGAGAGTCACATGGAGCATGAGCGGGGGGTGGGTGGTAGGGGGAGAGACACACAGGGCATGAGCGGGGGGTGGGCGTTAGGGGGAGAGACACACGGGGCATGAGCGGGAGGTGGGCGGGAGGGGGAGAGACACACGAGGCATGAGCTGGGGGTGGGCGGGAGGGGAGGAGACACACGGGGTGTTAGGGAGAATTCTCTCTTTAGGATGAATTTCCTAACCTAGTGAGTCGCCCAGCAGCTTTGCTGGATTTCTGGAGTTTGTGTTTTTTCTCTTGCCAAGAGTGAGACTCTTTTTCTCCCACTCTTGGACATGATTATGGTGTTCCTTTGACTGTTAATGTGTTTTCTGGGCTATGGGCTCCTTTACTCCATAGGGTCTCAAGTGTTTTTATTATGTGTATTACACACCACCCTCCGTGCAGTAACACAGGGGTGTCATAGTGACACCCCACCATAGACTCCATACCCTGGGACTGACTACTGTCTCTCAGGGCATGTAAAGTCACCATTGGCTTTACTAGTCCCAAATTATTAACAGAAACTGGTACAAACCATCATAGTGTGGACATACTGGTTGGGGCAATTCGATTGCCCTGGGGTCTGTTAGTCGAGGGGGCACGTCTCCGTCCCCCCTGATCGAGTTTTGGCTGGTGGCAGTGGATACTACTTTTTATATTCGACCGCGAATATATCCCAATGGGATTTTCCCATTGTTCGAGGCTACCAACTTTAATTATTTAATTCTCATAGCCTCGAACATACCGCCGGTTTATTTATTTAATAATAATTCGCCGGTTGGTATTTTTTGCCAGGACTCGATTCTAAAATGGCGTTTGTGTTCTCTTCTGTGACTCCAACCCAAGTCGAGCCCTTTGCTCCACTTTTTGGCGGGCTTCTCCACAGAAGCCTCCAAAAGTGGTGCCACTCTGTCTGGGTACCACAGGGGGTGTAGGAGGGGGTTTAGGCACCCTGGAATGAGTTAGCTTGGTAACTCAAATCGCACTCTTGTGTGATTGGCCCAAGTGGTGAGCCGGCCAGCTCACCACTTAGCATGTTTGATTGACAGCTAGGCTGAGTGAATGGGGGTATGCTGCATAAAAGCAGGGCTTTGGGGACTGGAACTTCAGAAGTCTCCACAGCACCTGAGAATCCGACGAGGGAGAAACTGAGCCGACCTACCACGATGACACCACCGGTGGAGCTCTGCAAAACCGACTCACCACTTCCCGACGACAGAGAAGATCTCCCGGCTGGAGAGGCTTCTTCCCCTGACAGGTGGGCACAACCAGTTTACCTTTTTTTCTTCGCACCCCAGACCGGTTTGTGGTCGAACTGCCTGTGCCAAGCACCCCAGCGGCCGGATAGCCACTTACTACTGAACCGCGAATCAACGGACCGCTCCTTGTACCTGATTAACTCCGTGGCTGGTTTCTTCCGTGGCAGTGCAACGGACTCCTGTCTTCCTCCCCGACAAGATCCTCTCTTCCCCCAGACGAAGCACTGACTTGCATCCGCTGCCAGGAACAACTGCCCCCGCTGGAGTGTTCTCACCACTTTAAGTTAACATGTCCGCCAGGCCTCCCTTTCTAAAGATTGCTACAAGGTAATAATAATCTTTATTTATTTTACTGTAATCCTATATACTGCACTGCACCCTCGCCATTCCTCCTGCACTTTTCCCCTTCCCTTCGCCTCCTGCACTTGCGCGATCTCAATGTCACCTGGCCTAGTAGGATTGTTGTCTGTCTTCCCTCTGTTTCCCCTCCCTTGCCTCATCGCGCCTTGAAACAATTGTGTATAGGTGCGTTATAAATGCCATATCATATCATATATAACATCAGGAGGTGATGTCAACCTGCAGTTCATTTTAACTGAATTCCTGTATCCTGGGGTACATTTGAAGTGATAATTGTCATCCCGAGGAGGGAGGCAAGAGTAGGTGACTTTATGAGAGTTTGAACCCCAACTTTACCTAAGGGAACCCTTTGGAGGGTATACTCCAACCATTGGAGAACCTCTGAGCAGGAGAGTGGGAGGGATTTTTGTTTACCTAATGCCTACGTGGAAATAGATCTTGCCTGCTTGAAAGCTGAGTGATCACCTTTAAATGGGAATTTTAAGGGTGTAAGAGTAAGAGTTTGACAGAATTATGGCATGTTAATTGTTGCAGAGTTTTATTAAAGAAATGAGGGTTGGGAAATGCCTACCTGTCCATAACACTGAGAGGGCTGTTCTTGTCTCAAAGGAATAACTAAGGGGTCTGTCAGGATATCCAAAGAAAGAAACATCCACCATTGGGTCAACACCTATTTCCAACCCTTACACTTATACTAAAGTGAATGGGGATCTTCCTCTGCATGTGCGACTCAAATTTCCTCTCCAGTTTGTAAAATGAAGTTCAATAACTGGTGCAAAAATAAACTTCTGATGGGCCAAGAGAATGTCTCCCTACTCCTGGCCTTTTCAGAGTGTTCACAAACACCAAGGGGATAGACCCTCGTCACGGGTTTCTTTCAACTTCTTTTAAGTGTCAATAGGCTGCCTCCCTTCTCTTGCAATGTTATAATGTTCACAAACACCAGGGGAGATTGACTCCCTCCCTCTGGTTTCACAGCCAACGTGTTTTACTTCTCTTCCAGGTACTGTGACTGTTAAGATCAACACTAAGGCCATAATTGTCTTTATGGGTCTAGGTCCCATACTCACACTTGCTTCCTTCTGTATTTTAATCCCCCTTGTAACTAGCCTGCCAGGTGTTTTGACTGGGATGGTTACTTGAGAGGTTCTGGCTGCTTTTGTTGGTGCAAGTCTCAGTCTTGCACTGCTTTGTTCTGTATTTAGTCCACCTAGTATATTAGTCGACCATGTACTGTGAGAATGATCATCACCCGGGAGGCCTGGATTGCCTTTATGGGTGTGGGTCCCAGTTCGCACTTGCTTTCTTCTGTATTTAGTCCACCTGGTATATTAGCCTTCCAGGTACTGTGACTATGATGATTAGACTGGGTGCCTGGATTGCCTTCCCAACTGGTTCTACTTTCATAGTCAGTGTCCTCGACCCTTTGTTTCTGCTCTCTTCCTTGCACCCAGCATCTGCAATACTGCTTTGGTCCCTCTGCACCTCGTCTCACAACCGATTATTTCTTTCCTTGGTATGCTGTGCTCTCAGAGCTTTTCTAAGGCTTCCAGGCTGCCATATTGCATGTTCTACCTTACACAGATACATTTATGAGGAGTGAATAGTTTAGAGGGCGAGGGAGTGGGCAAAGGGGTATTAAAATATCACATTCTCCTTATGCAATCACCCCTCGTCCCATAAGAGACTATGCATGCCATGTGATCCTCCCAGAGTGCACCACCCCCAGGGGGACTATTGGACTGTGGCTGTACCACTCTGGCCCCAAGTGAGGGGTCCTATCGTGTGGGAGAAGGGGCGAGATCTAAGGACTCATTACAGAATCTACAATGCTGCTGAAATCCATTGGTGACTCTCAGATGGTTTCCCAGAAGCAGAATATGGTGGCCACACCCCAACAAGAAGAAACATCACGGAATACTGCCTAAACTTGCGAGGATCTTCTCCAGTGTATAAACATTTTCCAGGAAAATGTTGTGCCTCGTTTCAGGAACATCTTGCTTCTCTTAAGGCTGAGATAAAATGGCTGAGATAAAATGTGCTCGAGTATACTATGGGAGATTCCAGGGAATCTGTTAAAGAGGCAGGAAGGTTATCCCGGAACAAACTAGGTTCTATATATACAAAACCAGCCTGGACTGCTGGTAGAGTTACAGCCAAACACTTACACATAAAATGCTAAACTCTAATATTTAATATTCAATATATGATTTCATGATCAACCAACAGTCATATCTGAAGGTCTAGTTAGAAACATACAAAACAGAGTAAAATACAACAGTACATGTAAAAACCACATAATGGTAAAAACATGAATTCTAAAGTGCAGTGTACGTAAGTGTGACCATGCTGAAAGAAACCAAGTGTGTGAAACACATAAAAGGTGCAACTATTACAGCCAATCTATCGATCTTGTTGGAGATCTACGATCCCGTTATTTGCTCAACATGTTTTGTTCCTATCTTTTCAGAATCAAGCAGTGGAACATTGTCAGGGGCTGATTAACCTCTACATGTACTTGGGTGATAAAACCTTTAGCTTCCCCTTTTATTTAGGCAGGTATTTCTAGCTCTGTGCTGCTGATAGCCTTACAATCTGTTACTCTGTAACTCCAAATTCAGAAGAGCTTTTTGATTTACTCTTCCTCCTATACAGAATGAGGGTTATCAATTCACATCAGCCTAAATCTTTACTGAGCTTGATTTATCAGGCCATTTTGAATTTGCCATGCAGTCTGGAGTGGAGTACAGCCACTTGTCTGTTACTGCCTGCTATTCTCTGTAAATAAACCATGCAAACATTGGTTAGCTATTCTGCTACACATCTTCTTATCTTTCATGTTAGTATATGCTATTCTCAAGGCTGTAAGCATATGTACAATATTTTGCATTTTCTGTCTAAAATAGTTTAAGACTATTTCTGTGGTGCACTCTGCACCTGCAACCAGGCATACAAGCAAACATTTTTCATATGATATGACTTGACCCTAAGTCTACAAATATAGTAACTTTTCAATTTTTACTTCCTGACTGTTACTGAAGAAATCTATGTGGCTTAGATATGCCAGTAAAGGAAAATAAGGGAGAGCAAGCCATGTGATGTCATCAGTGATGTCATCAATGACATTTGTGATGTCATATTTGATGTTCTGGGTGTTAGTGTTAGCAGTGCACGGTGTCGCGAGTTATGGTTGCTTATCTTACCATAACTGCCGAATTTCAGGGGGTTTTCGGTTTTACTTTGAACCATAATTACTGAATATATTATATATATATGCTATGAAATTTTATGATGATTGTCTACATATCTGCCACACTTGATACATGATAGGCACTTACTTAGAGGTTAGATTTTGCTTCAGTGGTTGTAGATGCTTTAGATTATCTTAAACAATCATCTACGCCTTCCTAGGTTCACACAGTTGTTCTTTTGTATTCTGCAAGTAATCCAAATTAGTCTCAGTCAGTTCATGTATTTGTTTAAAAAACCATTAGTATGCTTGTGCATATCTTCCAGCTCCTAATAGAGTTCACCTGCAGCTGCCCTAGGATAACTCTGGAGGATAGCTCAGGCACAACATGCTCACCTTGGAAGCAAGATGACACGAAGCAAGGCAGGTTAGATCCCCGGGTCCGCGCTTAGAAACCTCACGTTATAAATAACCTATTGTTAGGGAGAATTCTCAATATGTGCTAATTTCCCTTACCTTTTGAGACCCCCAGCAACTTTGCTGGATTTTGAGGATTTTATGTTTTACCTAGGAAGAGTGTGAGCCTTTTTTCCCACTATTCCATGTATTTTGATGTGTGTTTTACTTTTGTGTTCTTTGGTTATGGGGTTTTTAAACAAACTCCATAGGCATCATCTTTTTCTTATGTGTCACACAGCACCTTCAGTGAAGTGGCACAGGGATGTCTTTTAAAACTCCCCAAGGTTTAAATACCTTCTCTGGGACTGACTACCATCTCCCAGAGCCTGTAAAGTTAAATTGACTTCACTAGTCTTTTTAAATTTACAGACCCAGAACACACTATCTTCCTATAGAGTGCTGGAGGGGTTGCCTAGCATCCCCGGAGTCTGAACACTCATGTAAGAGTCAGATGTTACCCTTTCCTACTTGAAATGGCTGGTGGCAGTGGTTTTAAACAAACAACCATGATTTTTCCCAACCGCTAACACCGGTAGCTAAAAATCGGGTCAGCCATGTTTTCCAATATTGCGCCCAAGACCTATCTGTTAAAACAGACTCCACTCATCTTTTTTGCCGTTTCTTTTAGGAAAGGTCCTTCTAGTGTCCAACTCTGTGCACCAAACCAGGTTTGGTCCCTTTGTTTGTTGGCCTTTGGCAGGCTTCAGTGCTGAAGCCCTCCCCTGGTGCCTGAGTATCGGGGGTGGACAGGATGTGAGGGAGGTGCCCAAAACTCCCTGTGCTTAGTCTCCTAGGAGACCTGACTACACTCTGGCGTGATTGGCCGGCTGGCTGTTTGGCAAGGACAGCCACCCTGCTGTGTGAGTGACATCCAGGCTGGAATGAATGGGGTGAAAACTGTTTAAAAGGAGGCTTCTGTGACTTGAAAATAGAGTCGACCACTGGAACGAAAGAACCGAAGATGAGCTGAAGGAAGACGACTGCTGCAACTCCTGATCCACTGGAGAAACCCTGCTGCAGGTCCGAATTGCCTAAAACTCCATTGACAGAGAAGCCCTCCAAGGTGGGAACAACCAACTTGTAAGCCGCCTGGACACCGTCCCCTTACTGGTCGAATTTTCTGCAGAGGGCTGTGGAAAACTGGATAGCCAGTGGGAAGGATACCAGTTTTGTGGTCTTTAAAGCACTCACACCTTAAACCAACGTTTTGCCAACCTTGTGGCCTCTTCCCTGGGCAGTGCAGGAACCTCCCGACATCCTCCTTCCTGTCCCCACGACTGAAGCTCAGAAACAGCGAGATCTGCTCGAACTGCCAGGAATAACTGCTCCAGCTCCAGCTCTTCTTCACTTTTAAGGGATTGTGTGAATGCGGTCAGGAAACATTTTCGACTGCGGTGAAAGTTTGTGAAACTTTCCTGACTTTGAAGACTTGTCCATCCCTAAACCAACATCTAACTTTTCATCTGACCAAATTCTTCTAAGATCTCTGGCAAAGACTTAACCGTTTACTAGCAGAACTGTGCTCTCCTATACAAGACTCTGAACCATTGACTTTGTCCCAGGTCCATTGCATCAAATTGTTGGTTGTAGTGAACTGAAACCCTTTCCCTGCCTATGAAAGTATGTGTGCCTTCATTTCTTTTAACCTTGTCTTTTTACCCCTTTTAAAAGTAACTGAAGTGCCATTTTACTCCCACTTAAGTGGAACTGGACTTGTTCAGTAACTTGTTGGCTGTGTATTTGTAGTATATTAGTATTAGATATTGACCTGTTCTTGCTAGTGTAATGTTTTCCAAATGACTGTGTAAATACATGTATATTCTTTCACCAAGAAACCTTGAGTAAATGGTTATTTGAATCACTATGATTGTTGGTCCTTTGTGTAACCCCTTGTACTGCTCACTTTACTCTTGAGATAAGTACAATACTGTGTAGTACGGGCTTGTCCCAAAGGTGAAATTGTAGTGACACTTGTATTCTTAATTGCATGTAGTCGTCCCAAAGGGTACTGCATGTGATTCTGCCTAACACCTATCATATCATATCATACCCTGTGACTCTGCTCTGCAGCAAGGTCTCCATCTGCATTATTGGTCGAGTAATTTGGTTCTCATTATTTCATTTGCAGCCAGACTAATGCTCACAAAGGTTTAGTATGGTTGTCCCGGGTAACCAAGGAAACGTGTGCCCAGCTCATAGCTGTGGTGCTCAGTCAATCTGGGCAGGCACCATCTCAAATGGTTTACACTTATATATCCTGTATCGAATGTTCATGGAGTGTAGATATCAACTTGCATTTTGTGCGGGAAATGGGGTAATGTATATTTACAAACATATTGACATTTTACATTCTTCAACGAGCCTGGATTCTTGATGGCACACAGACATTGTTGCATTGATATAATAATAGCTGATGTACCTCTTCTATGATATATTACTACTATATATGTTTGAAGCACAATAGTAGTCTAGCTTCCCTCCGTCATGTATCTGGTCTATTCTTCTGAAAATTACCACATCACAAAAGCAAAAGTTAGAAGCAGCAATTAAGGTTGATAAGATGTTGGCCGCAACCAAACAACTCACAGTTAACAAGTCTCTAGGTCCAGACAGATTTATTTTTTTTAAAAATGCCAGGTCTATTGGCTCCAGAGTTGACCATTTTGTACACCACCTTCCAGGTTTTGGGTAAGATAACGCAATCTATGGATGAGGCGAAAGTGATTTTGCAACCCAAACCTAACAAGGACTTCACTCTGTGTGATTCCTATCGCCGTATTGCATTGATCAATATAGACACAAAATTTATACCAAAATTGTAGCTACTTGATTGGACTCTTCACTTACTCCCTATATTAATAGGCCCGGATCAATCTGGCTTTATTAGGTGTCGTCAAACCTTTGACAATACTAGGAAAAATTACCATTAAACAGAAAAAAACACAAACAACAGTTCCATCGATTCTCCTTCCATTAGTGTCATGATTCCTGCCCCTAATGCCCCCAGCTCGCCAGGATGTCAGGCTGGAGCCAGGCCACAATCACCTACATGGCCCTCAAGGGCTTCTCCAACCCTCCCTCCAATGACCCACTTGGAGTCAGACTTGGCGCTTGTGGCACCAAACTCACTCACTCCCATAGGATAACATTGGGGATTGGACTTGTAGTGCATTGATGGGGAGAAGATGGATGCCCCCACATATTTCAGTTCCCAGACCATGTCCCATGTGCATATAGCTTTGCCTCCAGATGTTGCACTAACTCTGGGAATGTGGCCTCCATTTGAGACATTCTGAAATCCACTTTTAGTGTCACACTGCTCTCATGAAATGGGTTCCCTTTAATGCACGTATGGACACACTTTCCACGCCCATTAGGTGCTCTACAGCCACTTTCCTGGCCAGCGCACCACATATGTAGGATAGTTTGTCTTTTTGGGGTAAATTTGGGGTTTGGCTGTATTTTATTACTGTCAATATATGAGTGGTAGTTTGGTGGTAAATTAGCCTTCAATTTAGATTGGGTTTGGTCTCATATTATTTTAGTGACCATACCTTGTTATATTATATTGGGGAATCTAGTGATGTATTGTTTGCGGTATTTAGTGGTGAGCATAGTTTTCTTCCCTATATTATAACCCCATCATAAAATAATCCCTTCCTTTTTATTAGAGTACCTCCCAATGGTCTATAGAGAGCCTTGGACCTATGCACGTGATAGAAACCCAACAATGTTATATAGAGTGCCACCTATAGGTTGTGCCTGGTATCACTGGCTTATCTACATCCAGCGATCTATGCACCCCTGGGTATCATTGGCTTATCTACATCCTGCGATCTATATATTATATCAGATTCCGTCCAAACAACATGCAAGGAAGGCACACACACACACACACACACAAACCTGCGTTTTCACGGAATATTATCAGCTTATTCTGGGTTGTTATTTTACCTGCCGGGGCAAATTGACAAATGCACTACTGAAGAGAAATGGACCTCCCCTGTACTGTATACTTTATAAGCATATGAATAAATTCACAGATGCAAAGATGACACTAAACCATGCGACCTTACACAGTGACCTCACTTGTACATATCTTCTTACCAAAAGTGTTTCTTTATAGTTCCCCCACGTGACCTTGTTTCACTCGCCTCACAAAGACAGGCCCAGTCAGCACAAACGGCTCCTGTAATCTTGTTTGTCTGGGAAGCATGGCGGGAAACTCTCAAGCCAGCGTTCTGTGACACCTTGGACTTCTGTCTTCACAGCCCAATCAACACAAACTAATCTCTCTCCGTACGTTTTGCCATTAGCAGAACTCAGAGCCTTCCTACTTTATTTACGTGGCATGTCTGCAGACACTTTCCTCCAATCAGGTTAAAGCTTGTTTTCAGCACCACCCTTCACTTTTATACAATGGGATCCTTGCTCATTGAGCAACTGTTTCAATTTTATTTCCTGCCGCGCATACTTTCTGCTTTCCGCAACCCAACACAGAAAGAGAGAGAAAAAGAAAATGCCAGTGTACATTTAAAAACGAATTATAGCAGTGCTACCAAAATATGTATTTTCACCTCATTTTGCACATGAGACTACATTATAATGTTAGGGAGTTAGAATTAGTGTTTGGTAAATGTTAATTAAGTTAGTCAGCTATATAATTAATGTAGTCTCATATATAAGGCATCACAGAAAACATTGGTGCACTTTATTCTCTGCAGTTTCAAGCTGGGCTTTGCTGTGTTATGAATTCTGTACCTTGCATGCCACCAACAACATATTCACATGTTATACTGGCAACACAAAAATAACTATATATATGTGTGTGCCATATTGCTGCTGACAACAGCAAAAAAAATGCCACTACATTTGCAACAAAACACCATAAAATGCCGTCATAATTAGTAAAATGCTATATTTACTCTTACAGGCTCAAGTGGTACTTTGCTGGGATCTTGTTTAATCTTACAGATGAGGGCATGCTCAGTCGCTTCTCCAAGCAGCGAGTTGATGTTAGATCTCTTTCCTCTGCTAGGGCCTCCCTCTGGAACAGCCTCCCAGCCTCTCTGAAACTTGAGGAGAACCATCTCCAGTTCTGGAAGCACCTCAAGACCTTCCTCCTTGCTTCTGCTTTCTCTCACCTCTCCCCTGCTGATCTCCTCGCTGAATCTGAAACTGCACTGGTTACCTGGCTACCCTCTGATCTCGGGCCCACCTACCCTCCCTGCCAGTTACACACCTGCACTGCCCCCTGGCAATCCTTGCACTTGGGGACTGTTTCTGTATCCCTAGAGCCCCTACTAGCACTTGACCCCTGATATCTGCTCTTACCCTTGCGCCTGCCACCAGCTGGCTGCACTTATTAATTAATGTCTTTATTTTACTGTAATCCTATGTACTGCACTGCACCCTCTCCATTCCTCCTGCACTTTTCCCCTTCCCTTCGCCCCCTGCACTTGCGCGATCTCAATGTCACCTGGCCTAGTAGGATTGTTGTCTGTCTTCCCTCTGTTTCCCCTCCCTTGCCTCATCGCGCCTTGAAACAATTGTGTATAGGTACGTTATAAATGCCATATCATATCATATATAACATCAGGAGTTGATGGCAACCTGCAGTTCATTTTAACTGAATTCCTGTATCCTGGGGTACATTTGAAGTGATCATTGGCATCCCGAGGAGGGAGGCAGGAGGAGGTGACTTAATGAGAGTTTGAACCCCAACTTTACCTAAGGGAACCCTTTGGAGGGTATACTCCAACCATTGGAGAACCTCTGAGCAGGAGAGTGGGAGGGATTTTTGTTTACCTAATGCCTACGTGGAAATAGATCTTGCCTGCTTGAAAGCTGAGTGCTCACCTTTAAATGGGAATTTTAAGGGTGTAAGAGTAAGAGTTTGACAGAATGATGGCATGTTAATTGTTGCAGAGTTTTATTAAAGAAATGAGGGTTGGGAAATGCCTACCTGTCCATAACACTGAGAGGGCTGTTCTTGTCTCAAAGGAATAACTAAGGGGTCTGTCAGGATATCCAAAGAAAGAAACATCCACCATTGGGTCAACACCTATTTCCAACCCTTACACTTATACTAAAGTGAATGGGGATCTTCCTCTGCACGTGCAACTCAAATTTCCTCTCCAGTTTGTAAAATGAAGTTCAATAACTGGTGCAAAAATAAACTTCTGATGGGCCAAGAGAATGTCTCCCTACTACTGGCCTTTTCAGAGTGTTCACAAACACCAAGGGGATAGACCCTCGTCCCCGGGTTTCTTTTCAACTTCTTTTAAATGTCAATAGGCTGCCTCCCTTCTCTTGCAATGTTATAATGTTCACAAACACCAGGGGAGATTGACTCCCTCCCTCTGGTTTCACAGCCAACGCGTTTTACTTCTCTTCCAGGTACTGTGACTGTTAAGATCAACACTAAGGCCATAATTGTCTTTATGGGTCTAGGTCCCATACTCACACTTGCTTCCATCTGTATTTTAGTCCCCCTTGTAACTAGCCTGCCAGGTATTTTGACTGGGATGGTTACTTGAGAGGTTCTGGCTGCTTTTGTTGGTGCAAGTCTCAGTCTTGCACTGCTTTGTTCTGTATTTAGTCCACCTAGTATATTAGCCGACTATGTACTGTGACTATGATCATCACCCGGGAGGCCTGGATTGCCTTTATGGGTGTGGGTCCCTGTTCGCACTTGCTTTCTTCTGTATTTAGTCCACCTGGTATATTAGCCTTCCAGGTACTGTGACTATGATGATTAGATTGGAAGCCTGGATTGCCTTCCCAACTGGTTCTACTTTCATAGTCAGTGTCCTCGACCCTTTGTTTCTGCTCTCTTCCTTGCACCCAGCATCTGCAATACTGCTTTGGTCCCTCTGCACCTCGTCTCACAACCGATTATGTCTTTCCTTGGTCTGCTGTGCTCTCAGAGCTTGTCTAAGGCTTCCAGGCTGCCATATTGCATGTTCCACCTTACATAGATACATTTAAGAGGAGTGACTAGTTTAGAGGGCGAGGGAGTGGGCAAAGGGGTATTAAAATACCACATTCTCCTTATGCAATCACCCCTCGTCCCATAAGAGACTATGCATGCCATGTGATCCTCCCAGAGTGCACCA
The DNA here is from genome assembly GCF_040938575.1 of Ambystoma mexicanum. Classification (NCBI taxonomy): domain Eukaryota; kingdom Metazoa; phylum Chordata; class Amphibia; order Caudata; family Ambystomatidae; genus Ambystoma; species Ambystoma mexicanum. Next base: position 1,049,802,357 of record NC_090924.1, read on the forward strand.
CCCCCAGGGGGACTATTGGACTGTGGCTGTACCACTCTGGCCCCAAGTGAGGGATCCTATCCTAAGGGAGAAGGGGCGAGATCTAAGGACTCATCACAGAATCTACAATGCTGCTGAAATCCATTGGTGACTTTCAGATGGTTTCCCAGGAGGAGAAGATGGTGGCCACACCCCAACAAGAAGAAACATCATGGAACACTGCCTAAACTTGCGAGGATCTTCTCCAGTGTATAAACATTTTCCAGGAAAATGTTGTGCCTCGTTTCAGGAACATCTTGCTTCTCTTAAGGCTGACCTGAAGCAATATATGGCTGAGATAAAATGTGCTCGAGTATACTATGGGAGATTCCAGGGAATCTGTTAAAGAGGCAGGAAGGTTATCCCGGAACAAACTAGGTTCTATATATACAAAACCAACCTGGACTGCTGGTATAGTTACAGCCAAACACTTACACAGAAAATGCTTAACTCTAATATTTAATATTCAATATATGATTTCATGATCACCCAACAGTCATATCTGAAGGTCTAGTTAGAAACATACAAAACAGAGTAAAATACAACAGTACATTTAAAAACCACATAATGGTAAAAACATAAACTTAAAAACATAAACTCTAAAGTGCAGTGTACGTAAGTGTGACCATGCTGAAAGAAACCAAGTGTGTGAAACACATAAAAGGTGCAAATATTACAGCCAATCTATCGATCTTGTTGGAGATCTACGATCCCGTTATTTGCCCAACATGTTTTGTTCCTATCTTTTCAGAATCAAGCAGTGGAACATTGTCAGGGGCTGATTAACCTCTACATGTACTTGGGTGATGAAACCTTTAGCTTCCCCTTTTATTTAGGCAGGTCTTTCTAGCTCTGTGTTGCTGATAGCCTTACAATCTGTTATTCTGTAACTCCAAATTCAGAAGAGCTTTTTGATTTACTCTTCCTCCTATACAGAATGAGGGTAGTAGGATGGTACCTCTTTACATTTCTTTATCAATTCACACCAGCCTAAATCTTTACTGAGCTTGATTTATCATGCCATTTTGAATTTGCCATGCAGTCTGGAGTGGAGTACAGCCACTTGTCTGTTACTGCCTGCTATTCTCTGTAAATAAACCATGCAAACATTGGTTAGCTATTCTGCTACAAATCTTCTTATCTTTCATGTTAGTATATGCTATTCTCAAGGCTGTAAGCGTATGTACAATATTTTGCATTTTCTGTCTAAAATAGTTTAAGACTATTTCTGTGGTCCACTCTGCACCTGCAACCAGGCATACAAGCAAACATTTTTCATATGATATGAGTTGACCCTAAGTCTACAAATATAGTACCTTTTCAATTTTTACTTCCTGACTGTTACTGAAGAAATCTATGTGGCTTAGATATGTCAGTAAAGGAAAATAAGGGAGAGCAAGCCATGTGATGTCATCAGTGATGTCATCAATGACATTTGTGATGTCATATTTGATGTTCTGGGTGTTAGTGTTAGCAGTGCACGGTGTCGCGAGTTATGGTTGCTTATCTTACCATAACTGCCGAATTTCAGGGGTTTTTCGGTTTTACTTTGAACCATAATGTCCCTTTAACAAAGTTTTTTTTACTGAATATATTATATATATTTGCTATGAAATTTTATGATGATTGTCTACATATCTGCCACACTTGATACATGATAGGCACTTACTTAGAGGTTAGATTTTGCTTCAGTGGTTGTAGATGCTTTAGATTATATAAAACAATCATCTACGCCTTCCTAGGTTCACACAGTTGTTCTTTTGTATTCTGCAAATAATCCAAATTAGTCTCAGTCAGTTCATGTATTTGTTTAAAAAACCATTGGTATGCTTGTGCATATCTTCCAGCTCCTAATAGAGTTCACCTGCAGCTGCCCTAGGATATCTCTGGAGGATAGCTCAGGCACAACATGCTCACCTTGGAAGCAAGATGACACGAAGCAAGGCAGGTTAGATCCCCGGGTCCACGCTTAGAAACCTCACGTTATAAATAACCTATTGTTAGGGAGAATTCTCAATATGTGCTAATTTCCCTTACCTTTTGAGAACCCCAGCAACTTTGCTGGATTTTGAGGATTTTATGTTTTACCTAGGAAGAGTGTGAGCCTTTTTTCCCACTATTCCATGTATTTTGATGTGTGTTTTACTTTTGTGTTCTTTGGTTATGGGGTTTTTAAACAAACTCCATAGGCATCATCTTTTTCTTATGTGTCACACAGCACCTTCAGTGAAGTGGCACAGGGATGTCTTTTAAAACTCCCCAAGGTTTAAATACCTTCTCTGGGACTGACTACCATCTCCCAGAGCCTGTAAAGTTAAATTGACTTCACTAGTCTTTTTAAATTTACAGACCCAGAACACACTATCTTCCTATAGAGTGCTGGAGGGGTTGCCTAGCATCCCCGGAGTCTGAACACTCATGTAAGAGTCAGATGTTACCCTTTCCTACTTGAAATGGCTGGTGGCAGTGGTTTTAAACAAACAACCATGATTTTTCCCAACTGCTAACACCGGTAGCTAAAAATCGGGTCAGCCATGTTTTCCAATATTGCGCCCAAGACCTATCTGTTAAAACAGACTCCACTCATCTTTTTTTGCCGTTTCTTTTAGGAAAGGTCCTTCTAGTGTCCAACTCTGTGCACCAAACCAGGTTTGGTCCCTTTGTTTGTTGGCCTTTGGCAGGCTTCAGTGCTGAAGCCCTCCCCTGGTGCCTGAGTATCGGGGTGGACAGGATGTGAGGGAGGTGCCCAAAACTCCCTGTGCTTAGTCTCCTAGGAGACCTGACTACACTCTGGTGTGATTGGCCGGCTGGCTGTTTGGCAAGGACAGCCACCCTGCTGTGTGAGTGACATCAAGGCTGGAATGAATGGGGTGAAAACTGTTTAAAAGCAGGCTTCTGTGACTTGAAAATAGAGTCGACCACTGGAACGAAAGAACCGAAGATGAGCTGAAGGAAGACGACTGCTGCAACTCCTGATCCACTGGAGAAACCCTGCTGCAGGTCCGAATTGCCTAAAACTCAATTGACAGAGAAGCCCTTCAAGGTGGGAACAACCAACTTGTAAGCCGCCTGGACACCGTCCCCTTACTGGTCGAATTTTCTGCAGAGGGCTGTGGAAAACTGGATAGCCAGTGGGAAGGATACCAGTTTTGTGGTCTTTAAAGCACTCACACCTTAAACCAACGTTTTGCCAACCTTGTGGCCTCTTCCCTGGGCAGTGCAGGAACCTCCCGACATCCTCCTTCCTGTCCCCACGACTGAAGCTCAGAAACAGCGAGATCTGCTCGAACTGCCAGGAATAACTGCTCCAGCTACAGCTCTTTTTCACTTTTAAGGGATTGTGTGAATGCGGTCAGGAAACATTTTCGACTGCGGTGAAAGTTTGTGAAACTTTCCTGACTTTGAAGACTTGTCCATCCCTAAACCAACATCTAACTTTTCATCTGACCAAATTCTTCTAAGATCTCTGGCAAAGACTTAACCGTTTACTACCAGAACTGTGCTCTCCTATACAAGACTCTGAACCATTGACTTTGTCCCAGGTCTATTGCATCAAATTGTTGGTTGTAGTGAACTGAAACCCTTTTCCCTGCCTATGACAGTATGTGTGCCTTCATTTCTTTTAACCTTGTCTTTTTACCCCTTTTAAAAGTAACTGAAGTGCCATTTTGCTCCCACTTCAGTGGAACTGGACTTGTTCAGTAACTTGTTGGCTGTGTATTCGTAGTATATTAGTATTAGATATTGACCTGTTCTTGCTAGTGTAATGTTTTCCAAATGACTGTGTAAATACATGTATATTCTTTCACCAAGAAACCTTGAGTAAATGGTTATTTGAATCACTATGATTGTTGGTCCTTTGTGTAACCCCTTGTACTGCTCACTTTACTCTTGAGATAAGTACAATACTGTGTAGTACGGGCTTGTCCCAAAGGTGAAATTGTACTGACACTTGTATTCTTAATTGCATTTAGTCGTCCCAAAGGGTACTGCATGTGATTCTGCCTAACACCTATCATATTATATCATACCCTGTGACTCTGCTCTGCAGCAAGGTCTCCATCTGCATTATTGGTCGAGTAATTTGGTTCTCATTATTTCATTTGCAGCCAGACTAATGCTCACAAAGGTTTAGTATGGTTATCCCGGGTAACCAAGGAAACGTGTGCCCAGCTTGTAGCTGTGGTGGTCAGTCAATCTGGGCAGGCACCATCTCAAATGGTTTACACTTATATATTCTGTATCGAATGTTCATGGAGTGTAGATATCAACTTGCATTTTGTGCGGGAAATGGGGTAATGTATATTGACAAACATATTGACATTTTACATTCTTCAACGAGCCTGGATTCTTGATGGCACACAGACATTGTTGCATTGATATAATAATAGCTGCTGTACCTCTTCTATGATATATTACTACTATATATGTTTGAAGCACAATAGTAGTCTAGCTTCCCTCCGTCATGTATCTGGTCTATTCTTCTGAAAATTACCACATCACAAAAGCAAAAGTTAGAAGCAGCAATTAAGGTTGATAAGATGTTGGCCGCAACCAAACAACTCCCAGTTAACAAGTCTCTAGGTCCAGACAGATTTATTTTTTTAAAAAATGCCAGGTCTATTGGCTCCAGAGTTGACCATTTTGTACACCACCTTCCAGGTTTTGGGTAAGATACCGCAATCTATGGATGAGGCGAAAGTGATTTTGCAACCCAAACCTAACAAGGACTTCACTCTGTGTGATTCCTATCGCCGAATTGCATTGATCAATATAGACACAAAGATTTATACCAAAATTGTAGCTACTTGATTGGACTCTTCACTTACTCCCTATATTAATAGGCCCGGATCAATCTGGCTTTATTAGGTGTCGTCAAACCTTTGACAATACTAGGAAAAATTACCATTAAACAGAAAAAAACACAAACAACAGTTCCATCGATTCTCCTTCCATTAGTGTCATGATTCCTGCCCCTAATGCCCCCAGCTCTCCAGGATGTCAGGCTGGAGCCAGGCCACAATCACCTACATGGCCCTCAAGGGCTTCTCCAACCCTCCCTCCAATGACCCACTTGGAGTCAGACTTGGCGCTTGTGGCACCAAACTCACTCACTCCCATAGGATAACATTGGGGATTGGACTTGTAGTGCATTGATGGGGAGAAGATGGATGCCCCCACATATTTCAGTTCCCAGACCATGTCCCATGTGCATATAGCTTTGCCTCCAGATGTTGCACTAACTCTGGGAATGTGGCCTCCATTTGAGACATTCTGAAATCCACTTTTAGTGTCACACTGCTCTCATGAAATAGGTTCCCTTTAATGCACGTATGGACACACTTTCCACGCCCATTAGGTGCTCTACAGCCACTTTCCTGGCCAGCGCACCACATATGTAGGATATTTTGTCTTTTTGGGGTAAATTTGGGGTTTGGCTGTATTTTAATACTGTCAATATATGAGTGGTAGTTTGGTGGTAAATTAGCCTTCAATTTAGATTGGGTTTGGTCTCATATTATTTTAGTGACCATACCTTGTTATATTATATTGGGGAATCTAGTGATATATTGTTTGCGGTATTTAGTGGTGAGCATAGTTTTCTTCCCTATATTATAACCCCATCATAAAATAATCCCTTCCTTTTTATTAGAGTACCTCCCGATGGTCTATAGAGAGCCTTGGACCTATGCACGTGATAGAAACCCAACAATGTTTTATAGAGTGCCACCTATAGGTTGTGGCTGGTATCACTGGCTTATCTACATCCAGCGATCTGTGCACCCCTGGGTATCATTGGCTTATCTACATCCTGCGATCTATATATTATATCAGATTCCGTCCAAACAACATGCAAGGAAGGCACACACACACACACACACAAACCTGTGTTTTCACTGAATATTATCAGCTTATTCTGGGTTGTTATTTTACCTGCCGGGGCAAATTGACAAATGCACTACTGAAGAGAAATGGACCTCCCCTGTACTGTATACTTTATAAGCATATGAATAAATTCACAGATGCAAAGATGACACTAAACCATGCGACCTTACACAGTGACCTCACTTGTACAAATCTTCTTACCAAAAGTGTTTCTTTATAGTTCCGCCACGTGACCTTGTTTCACTCGCCTCACAAAGACAGGCCCAGTCAGCACGAACGGCTCCTGTAATCTTGTTTGTCTGGGAAGCATGGCAGGAAACTCTCAAGCCAGCGTTCTGTGACACCTTGGACTTCTGTCTTCACAGCCCAATCAACACAAACTAATCTCTATCCGTACGTTTTGCCATTAGCAGAACTCAGAGCCTTCCTACTTTATTTACGTGGCATGTCTGCAGACACTTTCCTCCAATCAGGTTAAAGCTTGTTTTCAGCACCACCCTTCACTTTTATACAATGGGATCCTTGCTCATTGAACAACTGTTTCAATTTTATTTCCTGCCGCGCATACTTTCTGTTTTCCGCAACCCAACACAGAAAGAGAGAGAAAAAGAAAATGCCAGTGTACATTTAAAAACGAATTATAGCAGTGCTACCAAAATATGTATTTTCACCTCATTTTGCACATGAGACTACATTATAATGTTAGGGAGTTAGAATTAGTGTTTGGTAAATGTTAATTAAGTTAATCAGCTATATAATTAATGTAGTCTCATATATAAGGCATCACAGAAAACATTGGTGCACTTTATTCTCTGCAGTTTCAAGCTGGGCTTTGCTGTGTTATGAATTCTGTACCTTGCATGCCACCAACAACATATTCACATGTTATACTGGCAACACAAAAATAACTATATATATGTGTGTGCCATATTGCTGCTGACAACAGCAAAAAAAATGCCACTACATTTGCAACAAAACACCATAAAATGCCATCATAATTAGTAAAATGCTATATTTACTCTTACAGGCTCAAGTGGTACTTTGCTGGGATCCTGTTTAATCTTACAGATGAGGGCATGCTCAGTCGCATCTCCAAGCAGCGGGTTGGTGGTAGATCTCTTTCCTCTGCTAGGGCCTCCCTCTGGAACAGCCTCCCAGCCTCTCTGAAACTTGAGGAGAACCATCTCTAGTTCTGGAAGCACCTCAAGACCTTCCTCTTTGCTTCTGCTTTCTCCCACCTCTCCCCTGCTGATCTCCTGGCTGAATCTGAAACTGCACTGGTTACCTGGCTACCCTCTGATCTCGGGCCCACCTACCCTCCCGGCCAGTTACACACCTGCACTGCCCCCTGGCAATCCTTGCACTTGGGGACTGTTTCTGTATCCTCACAGCCCCTACTAGCACTTGACCCCTGATGTCTTCTCTTACCCTTGCGCCTGGCACCAGCTGGCCGCACTTATTAATTAATGTCTTTATTTTACTGTAATCCTATGTACTGCACTGCACCCTCCCCATTCCTCCTGCCCTTTTCCCCTTCCCTTCGCCCCCTGCACTTGCGCGATCTCAATGTCACCTGGCCTAGTAGGATTGTTGTCTGTCTTCCCTCTGTTTCCCCTCCCTTGCCTCATCGCGCCTTGAAACAATTGTGTATAGGTACGTTATAAATGCCATATCATATCATATATAACATCAGGAGTTGATGGCAACCTGCAGTTCATTTTAACTGAATTCCTGTATCCTGGGGTACATTTGAAGTGATAATTGGCATCCCGAGGAGGGAGGAAGGAGGAGGTGACTTAATGAGAGTTTGAACCCCAACTTTACCTAAGGGAACCCTTTGGAGGGTATACTCCAACCATTGGAGAACCTCTGAGCAGGAGAGTGGGAGGGATTTTTGTTTACCTAATGCCTACGTGGAAATAGATCTTGCCTGCTTGAAAGCTGAGTGATCACCTTTAAATGGGAATTTTAAGGGTGTAAGAGTAAGAGTTTGACAGAATGATGGCATGTTAATTGTTGCAGAGTTTTATTAAAGAAATGAGGGTTGGGAAATGCCTACCTGTCCATAACACTGAGAGGGCCGTTCTTGTCTCAAAGGAATAACTAAGGGGTCTGTCAGGATATCCAAAGAAAGAAACATCCACCATTGGGTCAACACCTATTTCCAACCCTTACACTTATACTAAAGTGAATGGGGATCTTCCTCTGCATGTGCGACTCAAATTTCCTCTCCAGTTTGTAAAATGAAGTTCAATAACTGGTGCAAAAATAAACTTCTGATGGGCCAAGAGAATGTCTCCCTACTACTGGCCTTTTCAGAGTGTTCACAAACACCAAGGGGATAGACCCTCGTCCCCGGGTTTCTTTTCAACTTCTTTTAAATGTCAATAGGCTGCCTCCCTTCTCTTGCAATGTTATAATGTTCACAAACACCAGGGGAGATTGACTCCCTCCCTCTGGTTTCACAGCCAACGTGTTTTACTTCTCTTCCAGGTACTGTGACTGTTAAGATCAACACTAAGGCCATAATTGTCTTTATGGGTCTAGGTCCCATACTCACACTTGCTTCCATCTGAATTTTAATCCCCCTTATAACTAGCCTGCCAGGTATTTTGACTGGGATGGTTACTTGAGAGGTTCTGGCTGCTTTTGTTGGTGCAAGTCTCAGTCTTGCACTGCTTTGTTCTGTATTTAGTCCACCTAGTATATTAGCCGACCATGTACTGTGACTATGATCATCACCCGGGAGGCCTGGATTGCCTTTATGGGTGTGGGTCCCTGTTCGCACTTGCTTTCTTCTGTATTTAGTCCACCTGGTATATTAGCCTTCCAGGTACTGTGACTATGATGATTAGATTGGAAGCCTGGATTGCCTTCCCAACTGGTTCTACTTTCATAGTCAGTGTCCTCGACCCTTTGTTTCTGCTCTCTTCCTTGCACCCAGCATCTGCAATACTGCTTTGGTCCCTCTGCACCTCGTCTCACAACCGATTATGTCTTTCCTTGGTCTGCTGTGCTCTCAGAGCTTGTCTAAGGCTTCCAGGCTGCCATACTGCATGTTCTACCTTACACAGATACATTTAAGAGGAGTGACTAGTTTAGAGGGCGAGGGAGTGGGCAAAGGGGTATTAAAATACCACATTCTCCTTATGCAATCACCCCTCATCCCATAAGAGACTATGCATGCCATGTGATCCTCCCAGAGTGCACCACCCCCAGGGGGACTATTGGACTGTGGCTGTACCACTCTGGCCCCAAGTGAGGGATCCTATCCTATGGGAGAAGGGGAGAGATCTAAGGACTCATCACAGAATCTACAATGCTGCTGAAATCCATTGGTGACTCTCAGATGGTTTCCCAGGAGGTGAAGTTGGTGGCCACACCCCAACAAGAAGAAACATCACGGAACACTGCCTAAACTTGCGAGGATCTTCTCCAGTGTATAAACATTTTCCAGGAAAATGTTGTGCCTTGTTTCAGGAACATCTTGCTTCTCTTAAGGCTGACCTGAAGCAATATATGGCTGAGATAAAATGTGCTTGAGTATACTATGGGAGATTCCAGGGAATCTGTTAAAGAGGCAGGAAGGTTATCCCGGAACAAACTAGGTTCTATATATACAAAACCAACCTGGACTGCTGGTATAGTTACAGCCAAACACTTACACAGAAAATGTTTAACTCTAATATTTAATATTCAATATATGATTTCATGATCACCCAACAGTCATATCTGAAGGTCTAGTTAGAAACATACAAAACAGAGTAAAATACAACAGTACATTTAAAAACCACATAATGGTAAAAACATAAACTCTAAAGTGCAGTGTACGTAAGTGTGACCATGCTGAAAGAAACCAAGTGTGTGAAACACATAAAAGGTGCAAATATTACAGCCAATCTATCGATCTTGTTGGAGATCTACGATCCCGTTATTTGCCCAACATGTTTTGTTCCTATCTTTTCAGAATCAAGCAGTGGAACATTGTCAGGGGCTGATTAACCTCTACATGTACTTGGGTGATGAAACCTTTAGCTTCCCCTTTTATTTAGGCAGGTCTTTCTAGCTCTGTGCTGCTGATAGCCTTACAATCTGTTATTCTGTAACTCCAAATTCAGAAGTGCTTTTTGATTTATTCTTCCTCCTATACAGAATGAGGGTAGTAGGATGGTACCTCTTTACATTTCTTTATCAATTCACATCAGCCTAAATCTTTACTGAGCTTGATTTATCAGGCCATTTTGAATTTGCCATGCAGTCTGGAGTGGAGTACAGCCACTTGTCTGTTACTGCCTGCTATTCTCTGTAAATAAACCATGCAAACATTGGTTAGCTATTCTGCTACAAATCTTCTTATCTTTCATGTTAGTATATGCTATTCTCAAGGCTGTAAGCATATGTACAATATTTTGCATTTTCTGTCTAAAATAGTTTAAGACTATTTCTGTGGTCCACTCTGCACCTGCAACCAGGCATACAAGCGAACATTTTTCATATGATATGACTTGACCCTAAGTCTACAAATATAGTACCTTTTCAATTTTTACTTCCTGACTGTTACTGAAGAAAACTATGTGGCTTAGATATGTCAGTAAAGGAAAATAAGGGAGAGCAAGCCATGTGATGTCATCAGTGATGTCATCAATGACATTTGTGATGTCATCTTTGATGTCCTGGGTGTTAGTGTTAGCAGTGCATGGTGTTGCTAGTTATGGTTGCTTATCTTACCATAACTGCCGAATTTCAGGGGTTTTTCGGTTTTACTTTGAACCATGATGTCCCTTTAACAAAGTTTTTTGTACTGAATATATTATATATATATGCTATGAAATTTGATGATTATTGTCTACATATCTGCCACACTTGATACATGATAGGCACTTAATTAGAGGTTAGATTTTGCTTCAGTGGTTGTAGATGCTTTAGATTATCTTAAACAATCATCTACGCCTTCCTAGGTTCACACCGTTGTTCTTTTGTATTTTGCAAGTAATCCAAATTAGACTCAGTCAGCTCATGTGTTTGTTTAAAAAACCATTAGTATGCTTGTGCATATCTTCCAGCTCCTAATAGAGTTCACCTGCAGCTGCCCTAGGATAACTCTGGAGGTTAGCTCAGGCACAACATGCTCACCTTGGAAGCAAGACGACACGAAGCAAGGCAGGTTAGATCCCCGGGTCCGCGCTTAGAAACCTCACGTTATAAATAACCTATTGTTAGGGAGAATTCTCAATATGTGCTAATTTCCCTTACCTTTTGAGACCCCCAGCAACTTTGCTGGATTTTGAGGATTTTATGTTTTACCTAGGAAGAGTGTGAGCCTGTTTTCCCACTATTCCATGTATTTTGATGTGTGTTTTACTTTTGTGTTCTTTGGTTATGGGGTTTTTAAACAAACTCCATAGGCATCATCTTTTTCTTATGTGTCACACAGCACCTTCAGTGAAATGGCACAGGGATGTCTTTTAAAACTCCCCAAGGTTTAAATACCTTCTCTGGGACTGACTACCGTCTCCCAGAGCCTGTAAAGTTAAATTGACTTCACTAGTCTTTTTAAATTTACAGGCCCAACACACACTATATTCCTATAGAATGCTTGAGGGGTTGCCTAGCATCCCCGGAGTCTGAACACTCATGTAAGAGTCAGATGTTACCCTTTCATACTTGAAATGGCTGGTGGCAGTGGTTTTAAACAAACAACCATGATTTTTCCCAACCGCTAACACCGGTAGCTAAAAATCGGGTCAGCCATGTTTTCCAATATTGCGCCCAAGACCTATCTGTAAAAACAGACTCCACTCATCTTTTTTTGCCGTTTCTTTTAGGAAAGGTCCTTCTAGTGTCCAACTCTGCGCACCAAACTAGGTTTGGTCCCTTTGTTCGTTGGCCTTTGGCAGGCTTCAGTGCTGAAGCCCTCCCGTGGTGCCTGAGTATCGGGGGTGGGCAGGATGTGAGGGAGGTGCCCAAAACTCCCTGTGCTGAGTCTCCTAGGAGATCTGAATACACTCTGGCGTGATTGGCCGGCTGGCTGTTTGGCAAGGACAGCCACCCTGCTGTGTGAGTGACATCCAGGCTGGAATGAATGGGGTGAAAACTGTTTAAAAGCAGGCTTCTGTGACTTGAAAATAGAGTCGACCACTGGAACGAAAGAACCAAAGATGAGCTGAAGGAAGACGACTGCTGCAACTCCTGATCCACTGGAGAAACCCTGCTGCAGGTCCGAATTGCCTAAAACTCAATTGACAGAGAAGCCCTTCAAGGTGGGAACAACCAACACGTAAGCTACCTGGACACCGTCCCCTTACTGGTCGAATTTTCTGCAGAGGGCTGTGGAAAACTGGATAGCCAGTGGGAAGGATACCAGTTTTGTGGTCTTTAAAGCACTCACACCTTAAACCAACATTTTGCCAACCTTGTGGCCTCTTCCCTGGGCAGTGCAGGAGATCTGCTCGAACTGCCAGGAATAACTGCCTCAGCTACAGCTCTTCTTCACTTTTAAGGGATTGTGTAAATGCGGTCAGGAAACATTTTCGACTGCGGTGAAAGTTTGTGAAACTTTCCTGACTTTGAAGACTTGTCCATCCCTAAACCAACATCTAACTTTTCATCTGACCAAATTCTTCTAAGATATTTGGCAAAGACTTAACCGTTTACTACCAGAACTGTGCTCTCCTTTACAAGACTCTGAACCATTGACTTTTCCCAGGTCTATTGCATCGAATTGTTGGTTGTAGTGAACTGAAACCCTTTTCCCTGCCTATGAAAGTATGTGTGCCTTGATTTCTTTTAACCTTGTCTTTTTACCCCTTTTAAAAGTAACTGAAGTGCCATTTTACTCCCACTTCAGGAGAACTGGACTTGTTCAGTAACTTGTTGGTTGTGTATTTGTAGTATATTAGTATTATATATTGACCTGTTCTTGCTAGTGTAAAGTTTTCCAAATGACTGTGTAAATAAATGTATATTCTTTCACCAAGAAACCTTGAGTAAATGGTTATTTGAATCACTATGATTGTTGGTCCTTTGTGTAACCCCTTGTGCTGCTCACTTTACTCTTGAGATAAGTACAATACTGTGTAGTACGGGCTTGTCCCAAAGGTGAAATTGTACTGACACTTGTATTCTTAATTGCATGTAGTGATCCCAAAGGGTACTGCATGTGATTCTGCCTAACACCTATCATATCATATCATACCCTGTGACTCTGCTCTGCAGCAAGGTCTCCATCTGCATTATTGGTCGAATAATTTGCTTCCCATTATTTAATTTGCAGCCAGACTAATGCTCACAAAGGTTTAGTATGGTTGTCCCTGGTAACCAAGGAAACGTGTGCCCAGCTCGTAGCTGTGGTGCTCAGTCCATCTGGGCAGGCACAATCTCAAATGGTTTACACTTATATATCCTGTATCGAATGTTCATGGAGTGAAGATATCAACTTACATTTTGTGAGGGAAATGGGGTAATGTATATTTACAAACATATTGACATTTTACATTCTTCAACGAGCCTGGATTCTTGATGGCACACAGACATTGTTGCATTGATATAATAATAGCTGCTGTACCTCTTCTATGATATATTACTACTATATATGTTTGAAGCACAATAGTAGTCTAGCTTCCCTCTGAAAATTACCACATCACAAAAGCAAAAGTTAGAAGCAGCAATTAAGGTTCATAAGATGTTGGCCGCAACCAAACAACTCCCAGTTAACACGTCTCTAGGTCCAGACAGATTTATTTTTTCAGAGTTGACCATTTTGTACACCACCTTCCAGGTTTTGGGTAAGATAACGCAATCTATGGATGAGGCGAAAGTGATTTTGCAACCCAAACCTAACAAGGACTTCACTCTGTGTGATTCCTATCGCCGTATTGCATTGATCAATATAGACACAAAGATTTATACCAAAATTGTAGCTACTTGATTGGACTCTTCGCTTACTCCCTGCATTAATAGGCCTGGATCAATCTGGCTTTATTAGGTGTCGTCAAACCTTTGACAATACTAGGAAAAATTACCATTAAAAAGAAAAAAAACACAAACAACAGTTCCATCGATTCTCCTTCCATTAGTGTCATGATTCCTGCCCCTAATGCCCCCAGCTCTCCAAGATGTCAGGTTGGAGCCAGGCCACAATCACCTACATGGCCCTCAAGGGCCTCTCCAACCCTCCAATGACCCACTTGGAGTCAGACTTGGCGCTTGTGGCACCAGACTCACTCACTCCCATAGGATGCAATTTGTCATTTTATCAGTGTTCTCCTATAGCATGTAATTAGTGATTTCATCAGTGATATGATCTGTGATATCATCATTGTGGTCATACAAAAAACAAGGGGGGGTCCTGGGAGTTCCTGTGCCAGGCATAAGTCTTGGTTACGAGAGCCTTACCCAGATTATTTAGCTCACTATCTTTCAGAGGAGAAATATCCAAAACATATCAGTCTTTTTCCTGCCCTGGGCTAGCCCAGCATGGACATGTTAGGCAATTCTCCTTTGAACAAGAGTACCAACAGGAACCCCAGACATGTGTTTCAGTCTGGTTGGACCTCATCAGTAGGGTGGAGCAGTGCCTCTCTAAGAATAGTGAACAAGTGGTCCACATATGGATTCCCCTAGTAACTTAGGGTAAGACCCAAAGTTACTTAAATGATGCAAAAAAACATGGAGGGTCCTGGGAGTTCCTCTGCCGGATTCTAATCCTGGTTTCGAGAGCCTTATCAAGATTCTTTAACTCACTATCTTTCACAGAGGATAAATATGCAAAACATATCAGTCTTTGTCCTGCCCGGGTGCAGTCCAGCACCAAAATGCTAGGCAATTCTCCTCTGAACAAGAGTAGCAACAGCAACACAGACACGTGTTTCGGTCTGGTTGGACCTGATCAGTAGGGTTAAGCTGTGCCTCTCTATTGTGGTCATAGGCTTCGCAACAATAGAAGTGAAGTTAAGGTGGATTTAGCTGAATTTCAAGGCTTTTGTTGCGTTAAGTTCTCACCTTAACGTCTCTGCAACTAACGTTTTTCCTTGAAGTTCAAATGTTTTGTTACAATGTATTGCTCACTTTAACGTCCCTGCAAACAAAGTTCTTTCCTTGGATTACAAGGGCTTTTTTAAAATGTATTTCTCAGCATAATGTTACTGCAACTAATGTTTTCTCCTTGAATTGCATGGTGTTTTTTACAATGTATTACTAACATTAACGTCCCTTCAACTGAAGTGTTTTCCTTTAAGTTCAAAGGTTTTGTTATGCCATGCATAATTGACAATTGGGCTAATGAAAACAATATATGATATCTGGAAAATAAATAAAAAGAAATTGTAAAACCTCATTCCCCCAAATAAACATGTTGTTAAAAACATTGTTTGCATTTGTACTTAACATTTTAAAGTATTTACATGTATATGAATACCTCTTGCACTATCTGAAATGTCGCCAGGCCGAGTACGATAGTTAATTTTGCATTCTTATTGTTCAAGGCCATGTAAGAATATTCACTGTTTGTCTTTTTCCCCTGTTCCCTCCTTTGCCTTTAAGCGCTTTGAAACACATTGTGTATAGGTGCTATACAAATAAACTATCATATTGTATCATGTACTGTTGATAAATAGAACGTTATTAAAGTGTTAGAGTAACTATGTACAAAGACTACACTCAATATATCTTAAAAAGAACCTTTATAAGACTACTGCCCATATATATTGGTTTTGTATTGTCAAAATACATGAGCAGCTAAATGCAGCAACAACTGGGGATGGGGGGGTCTACTTGCGCTTCCCACATGGGATAACCACGGCTATAATACAATAGATAAATATATATATTTTGTTTTTGACACACATTGTATTGAAAGAAGCAATTAAAGAACTTTGATCCATTTTTACAGTTTGTGTTTTTATTGTCTATTTTAATAACTGAAAAGCTGGCCCTGAAAAGAACCATTTTGGGGGATAAATAAAAAAGAGGTGGAAATGGGAAGGGAATTATCACACTAGGCTTCATACATATAACAAACGCTTAAAAAAAGAACATTCATTTTTTTGCATTTTATAATTAGTACATTTTTTCTAGTTTTTTTATAATTAATGGGGTAAAAAAATGGACACTTAAAAATATACCTAGCAGTGGCAATTGGCTGTGTGTACCAAAAGAGCCTTGCCCAAAGCGTCTAGGATGCAACCTCCAACCTCAATCATACTGTAGCATTTAAAAGATCTGGTGCAGGCAGGATGGACTGAGGTTGAGTGGTACTTTGTGGAAAATAGTTGGTAATCAAATTGGAAGTCTGTGGCACAAATGACAAATACTGCTGTGCTGATCTTGCTCCATGTGCTTTTACCTTATGTTTCACATGAGCCTTACTATTGGATTCATCCATGTAATCCCAATGAACACGAACAAGGTGTTGAAATGACGTGGATGTCCCCAAGCTTTGCGCCAGTTTGTGTGAAGGTCCCCTCTGCACAATCTTTCCACAGAAATTACATATGACCTCCTCAATCTCCTTTTTGCTGTGTTGGTTTTTTCCACCTCATCATCGTTGCTGGTCGTCGTCATATTGAAATGCAGGACCATGGAGGAAAAACAGAAAACGTAAAAAACAAAACACAACGAGGACTCTGCCACTTAATATCAAAAAATGCTTAAACAAAAATATATAACAAGCTAAAATAACAAAAACTGACAAACTACAAAGCACAAGACAAAGGACAAAGTTATAGGAACAAGAACGGTAAAAAAGGAATGGATAAATCAAGGTGCTGCTTATAAAAGTTCCTGAAGGCTCACAATGGCGTTCATCCACCAAGAGACCAAAATCAGTGGGCCTCATTACAACCCTGGCGTTGGACCATGGTGCTATTAGCACCATGGTCCATGCCGGATTCCACCATGGTGGCTGGCGGATTTACTGCCCCATTCCAAGGTTGGCGGGGCAGTAAATCCCCATTCACCATGCCCCTTCCCCATTCCCATTTTTGTCCCATAGGGCTCAATGGGAATGGGGAAGGCGCTAATTACGGCACCGTAAATTACGGTGCCGTAATTAGCACCAAGGTCACTTAGCGGGTTGGACTTTAATGCCTGCAAAAAGCAGGCGTTAAAGTGTGAATCCGGCGTTAAGGGTTTAACAGCGCCACAGCCTTTTACGGCGCCGTTAACCCCTTAACACCAGGGTTCTAATGAGGCCCAGTGACAGAAACCATGAGAAAAGTGTTTGGTAGAGGGTTTTAACCATGCTTGAGCGATATAGCCAACCGAAATGTGTTTTCTGTACACGTGGGCATGCCCAAGCGCAATGACATGTTCACGTCTAAATGATTGACCAGTCACATCCCTCAATAAGGAGTTGCGCCTGCACAAAGCCCAATCACTTCTAAAGTTACGTTGACACGGTACACGGCTTTGCACCTTTTTTTAACAGCCAATCGCATTACAGGCTGCATAGATGCATCAACGAACAAGCCAATGACAAGCTGTGAAGTATTGACACGGCTACACCCATGCCGTTTGAGGAAACCCAGGCATGCAAAATTAGCCAATAGGATGCCGAACTCCTTCAACGTGACTATGCATCTTTGCGCTTGATGAGCCAGTCAAACTTATCACATGCAGCGGCTCCATGCCTCATCGCCTACACATGACTTTTATCCACATCAACGAACGGTCCAATAGCATATTGCAATGTATTGACGCCCATGCCATATAGTGAAACCTGTGCGAGTAAATTCAACCAATAGGATGTCGACC
Source organism: Ambystoma mexicanum (assembly GCF_040938575.1). Classification (NCBI taxonomy): domain Eukaryota; kingdom Metazoa; phylum Chordata; class Amphibia; order Caudata; family Ambystomatidae; genus Ambystoma; species Ambystoma mexicanum. Next base: position 1,049,820,012 of record NC_090924.1, read on the forward strand.
TCATTCAACGCAGCTATGCAACTTCGTGTCTGATGTGCCAGCCAAACATATCCCGCGCTGAGGCTCTGCGCCTACATGTGACACCTATCCACGTCAAAAAAATCTCCAATAACATGTAGAAATGTATTTCCTTTTACAATATACTTAAAAAGGTCTCTGGGTGGCTAATATAATAGCTGTTGGGCTATTTTACCAATATTTTACCAATATATAACAAAAATGAAGAGAAATAAACCTGTGTTCTCTGTCAAAATTATTTCTCCACAATTGCAGCATAAACCTCACACCTCAAACACTACATCTAAAATAATATTATAGAACCAAAAAAATGTTGTAAAACAATGCTTTGGCAACACACCACTATGAACCCCATTCTCAAAATTCTCAAATTCGCCACAGTCTTCTGAACAATAAAAATCATCTGCTTCTAAAATTGGCTGCATGTTTGAACTATCCATTCCAACAATAACTGTACCCCAACAACAGTCTACAGTAGTATTGTTTTATATATGTAGAATTCACTCAAAAAATACATTCTCTCATAGGTCCAACAATTCAACAGCATCTGAGGTACTTGACATCCTGTTGGCAGCCAGCCACCACACAGACAATGAACAAACAATCAGAAACTTAATACAATCATGCCACCTTCTCTCCTACTGTGCACTTTCTCCGTTGCTAATTCTAATATCTGAAGTGACAAGCAGTGTTTCTCTCTACCACACTAAAATGGAAAATGACATGCAATGGCTGGAGGACAATTAGCCTACAGTGGAAGAAATAAAATAAGCAGACACTGATGAAAATGAACCAGAAGAAAATACACGACATTCAGGATTTTGTAAATCCATTCTTTATATTTATGTAAAATTAGACTAACGATATTTTAAGGAGCAAATATCAGTCATCAAACAGATACACTTTATCTACATAATATCAAATGTCTATACACCCAACACTTTATTTGTAAAGTGTATTATCTTCAATTGTTTAAAAGTATTTCAAATATTTTCAAGCAGATGAAGAAGTCATTCAAGTATCAAAAAGAATCAAACACGAAGCACCACAAGAATTACCCAAAAAGCTAATCAAGGATTCATTAAAAGAATTAAAACAACTATTAATTCATGTTCAAAAAGAAGTACAATCAATGAAAAAGGACATAGAAAAATTAAAACAAATCATGGGCAGTAAAAATACAGATAATTGGTCTAAAGATGAATATGTATCCTGTGTTTCAACTAAACGAACAAGAAAACAACCACATCCCCCCAAATAAATGTGTTTTCAACAAACTCTTTTTGCATATTTATTTACCTTTTTCAAGTATGTACACTTATATGTATTATTAATGAATAAAACGTATTTCAAATGTTTCACTAACTGTTTACAAACACTACACTCAATACCGCCCGCGTGTCTTTTTTGTTTTCAAAATGTTGTATAGCTACAGCTACACAACCCAGCACATGTCGTGGGTTTGGAAATATACCAATGGTGCTCCATTTGTAGTAGCAGCAACTACAGGGTTATATGTTTTTTTTTAAAGAAACTGAGTGTAGAATATAAATAACAAAAGAGACAGTACATAAAAAGAGTTATGTAAAATACATAATAACTCTTCAGTCATAGCCATGACTAGAGGTTATTGACTTTTTTCTAACCGCGGTTACAATATGAAACTTTAAGGGGGAAGTCGCAGAGATTATTTTATGACTATATACATAATAGATCAGTGTTAGAAAGTACTCCTTTGGGTATAAACAGTGTACTCTTTCACACTTGAGGCCTATAGCGGTGAGCAGTCAAAGCTCCAGTTATTTATCTTTGTTTTTAAAAAACTAATAACATCCTTCTATACGAAAAAGAAAAAATAATCAGTTAAAGAAAACACACACTTTAAGAAACACAATTTAATACAAAAGTTTGTATGACCCTCATATCTTATATGCAGTGCATCACATACACTATATAAGATACAATACTTGTGCATTTAATTTCCACATACTAATCATTGCATCATTGAAAGAAAAAAGACCAACTTGGATTTTAAAAAAACATTAAAAAAACTAACTGTGAGCTGTGGTTGGACAGAATCAAGCTCCCAACAATAAAGGGGCTGCCACCAACAACCAGAAACTTAAAAAACTTTCAGCACTCCAAGAAGGCTTTTCATAAACTGTCTACAAATTGGCTTCTCCCATCTCCAGCAGTATCACTATGTTTTGAATATAGGCTGACCTTTCATAGAATTTAACTGTCCAACATCTGGTGTAAATCCAATGCGATGATGAGAAAGATGCACCTACAACACAATACAATACAAAAATAAAAAAATACTCAAATGAACTTGCAAAACAACAATAATTGTAGTACCTCACAGAAAACCCAAAACAGCTACGAGTACTGCATAGGTGAAACTGCATTAAAATTACAACAAATAAAATCAAATAAATCTTCAACCTCCCTAACATGCATACAACAACGAAATGCCTACATATAAATGCTATTGATTGACAAATCTAATGTTGTAGGTCCATGTTATTGAACGCTCAAAAAACTTAAAAAAATACTTGCTACACAATCAGAACAGATGAGAAAACATATAATAAACACCATCTGATAAGTTGTTAATGTGACTAACACACAAACCATGACGAATAAACCTTCAAACATGTAAATATTTAATAACACTTACTTTGACATCACCTACACTCCTGCCATGTACACGGGGAGAGTTCTGCAATCAAAAGGATGAAGCTGCAGAAAATTGTGGCTTGTATACTTTCCAAAATAAATACCAAAAAAAGAGGACTATATACTAATAACACTACTAAAATGGATGACACATTTTCACTATACCATATCACAAAGAGCTACACAAATAGAACAATAGCAACAACCAATAACAAGCAATGAAACACACAAAATTTGTTTTCCCCCACCCAAATCTTTCAAAGCTGCGGCTATTCAACGCATCCATAGATCTTATTTTGTATCTGTAGCTACATGCCACAAAATGTGCAAGCCCAAAACCAAACTAAATCGGCTTTCAAACCTTCAAATGATATAAGACCAACGCAGAAAACATAACACAAACAAATAAAATTCTGTACTGCAACATCCACAAAAAATATGATTAATGCACAGATAATTTATAGATGCAACTTTAAATATAACCGCGCCTATGGGAACAACCAATAAAATGACAAAAAGCATCAATGCACCTACCGACCTGCATTTTAATAGACTCCCTGCATGTCCGTTTGCTGTTAGCTGCAGCTATAATAAAATAAATATGATAAAAAATATGTATTATCATTCCCCTAAACTCCAAACAAGTGTCCCTAACAAGCCTACCAGCCCCACTCCACTCCCCGTGATCCTCCTCCACTCCCCTGGTCCCTTCAATCTCCCAAAACACTCAATTCATCTATGATGCTACTCCACCCAAAATGATGCATAGTCACGGCTGCCAGATATCTACAAACACATGGAATGCCATTTGTCACAATTAAACCACAGCTGCACAGGGCACCAAATCTACCTGTGGGTAGCAATTCTGCACACTGAGTGTCTGCTGGATAGTCATAGATAATTACAACAGTGCCATCAACTAATTAAAAACTGGAATCACACACATTATATATAATCTGCTCATACAAACAACTAAAAACTCAAACAAGGAATAATTTTCCTGGAAACAGAGAAAGACTGCGGATATCATGGCTGGTTGTAAAGCTTTGTGGCTGATCGGAGACGGTTGGCTGTTTTGGTTGCTGGCTTTTTGTAAGAAACTAAATTTTAACATGGACTCAGGTTTCATAGATTTTACAATTAAATGGTTTGGATTGCGGAGAATGCGTTGGTTCCAAGTCTTTCCTAAATTGTTAAGTTTAAAAAGTACAGGGCACCCAGACGTCATACTAATTGATTGTGGATGCAATGATGTGGGGAATGTACGAGGTGTGTCCCTTACTTTAATGATGAAACAAGACATGGGAAAACTCATGGAACTATTTACTCACACCACCTTTATCTTTTGCTATTTGACTCAGAGACAAAAATGGAGATAGACCACCAGATTTAACAGTAAAATTGAGAAATCACAGAGAAATGTTAATAAAGTAGTTTCCGCATTCATGAGCTGAGCGACCACAACTAATTATGGATTTCAGACAACAGCAACAGTTCTACATGGCTAATTCCTATAGCCTTGATGCAGTATACCTAACCGATGAAGGAAATGCAGTGTTCCTTCATAACATCAAAACATTGCTCCAAATGTGCTCAAATACTACGCTCAGTGTACCCCAAAACAGTCCTTTTAAGGATTACTTTTCACATATAAATACACAAATATAAAAAATAATAACCAACAGCATGTGTTTTACACCCGTGGCAACAGTTGATTGACTTTTATTATAACCACAGTTACAAATTGTTAGTTAAAAGGGGGAGGCTCACTTCAGTTTTTATAATACAATAGTATGTAAAAGATCAATACAGTACAGCACTGCTCTTGTAGGTATGTAAGGGAGCTGAATATAAAGAAAGCAGAGAATAATGCATGACAGTAAACGAGGTATGGAAACAATTAATAGGCACACAATACAATAGCATGAGTGACAATACACAGACTAAAATACAGTGTATGGGCATCTAAAATTAGAGAAGGGGGCTCATTTAAAAAATATATGTTCTTCTATTTTTCTCCACACTCTCACATGTACAAAAGTCTGAAAACAGACAGCCAAAATAGATAGGACTCCCAAATACCTACCACCAATATCACTATACCTATAAAAATGGCTTTCAAAAAGAAATATAGCATTGACACCCCAAAATGAATAAATGTGGGCATGGAAATACTCTTACCCACGGTTATCTGTGGACCTTCCCAGCCTAGGATATAGCCGTGAATATCAGCAAACCTATCAAAAAACAAAATGCTTTCCTGCCCACCCAGTCCCTCACCAAGTCAGCAAACCTACCAAAAAACAAAATGCTTTCCTGCCCACCCAGTCCCTCACCAAGTGCCCCTCTGACTGTGCCAGCTCTCCCCACTTCCGAGATGGCCTCCTCACCTTCCCTGCCCTCTCCCTTTCCCTCCAAAACACACGCTGTTTCTGTGACGCAGTTTGCTTTGAGATGTCGGCCATTTGAGTTTATAACCGTGGCTACAGAAAGCTTGGTGTTGCAAACTCAATACCTAGACACCCTCCAACTAGCAAATTTCACTTGGTGCCCTCTAGCCACTTCTCCCTCTAGCCTTATGGCATCTACATGTTTTTGACCTGCAAATTGTCACGCCGCTTGCCTTGGGTCTCCTTACCTGAGGCGGAGCGCCCCTTCCTGGCGGATTTACCCGTGCTTCCGTTTGGGGGTCCAGGGTTGTCCTTGGTCTCGGGTGCTTCCGGGTTCTCTGTGCGCACTGGTCTGGTCCCACTCTTCACGCACGCGTGGTGCACAGGGCGCTCGGTTTGAACGGACCTGCGGTTCGAGCCTCTCTTTGGGCATACCAACGCCTGGGAGACAGCACGGCTTGCGTTCCAAGCCTCCCAGGTGTTGGTAGCCCTATATAAGGAGCCCGGCCATTCATTCAAACCGCATCTCAACGCGGTTTGAATTGGATCGTGTCCACGCCGGTTCCTTGTGCCCCTGCCGTACCTGTTGCCTGATTCTTGTTCTTCCTTGTTCCTGGTTCCCTCCTGTTGGCTGTGGTGTCCTGCATCTCCTCAAATTCCTCCTTGTTCTGGGGAAGGGGTTCCCCCCCTCTTGCTGCCTTGTCCCAGATCCCATTCCTGTCCTCGGGTGGTTCTCCTTTTGTCCACCTTCTGAGTTGGCCCTTGGGATATCTGATCCATCTTTGCTGTCCCTTGCCTTCCTGCCTTTCCTGCCTCCTTAAGCCTTGGTACGTTGCCCTTTGGGGGCTCAACAACTTTTGCCATCAGATTGACTATTCCTCCATCCTCCGGATCCTGTTGTCTTCAGTCGGACCCTTAAAGGATAGTTCCGGGACTTTTTTTTTTATTGTCCCTACGGTTCGGCCATGTGTTTTTAAGCATAAATCGGTAGATCGTAGAAAACTTTCCTATGGACCTTACCCGACTTTTCGTCCATTAACGCACTCGAAAACATCCGCCATTTTATGATAATCCTATCATTTCCCCCCATCGCCCTGGCTCACCTGCTTTTGCGGCACTAAATCAAATCCCCCGCCCCTGAGCCTGACATCAGCAGACGCGTACCGCCCATTTCCCGTTTCGTGTCAACAATCGCTGCGCCTCAGCTAAGGAAGTGTCGCCATGGAAATGGCAGGACGCCTCTTTCCTCAATAAGTATAAACAGACCGTTTCACAACACACAGCAGCAGATTTTCGAATCCATTCCTCTCTCTGTGTTACTTTGAGTATTCTGTGACTCGTTTCTGTGCTCTGGTCAGCTACCTTCGTTGATTGTAGCCCGTGTGAACAGATACCAGTACCACCGCTATAAATTATTTTACTTTCTTTACCACACAATGGCTACAATAATGCCGTATATGTACGAGCCCGAGTACACCGAGGAAGAACTACTGGAAAGGCAAGCACGCGAAAACGATGGGGATTCGGACGGCAGTTGGGAGGACCAGTCAACGGATGAAGAGCCTGGACCATGTCGCATGGACGGCGTCTCCACCTGGTGCACATGCAATCGGTGCGAGCTAATGCCAACTGAGGAGGAGAACTGCTGCTGCTGAGAAAACTCAGGATGCCTGGCCTACATTTCGGAAGGCGAGCCAAGTCCGCAATGCATCACTGAGCTGCCAGAGTTCAGGGAAGCCTGCCTCTCACGGACCGTGTTGAGGATGATGATGGTGCTAATGCACGAACTTCGCGGCACTGTTCGTCCGCGTAATCCGAGTAACGAGTAAGTATACTCTGGTTGTGATGTCAGTGATGCCACTACTATGTCATGGTCGTCTCCCACATATAAAATTACATCTACATATCATTCGAATTCAGCAGAATTCAGCAGAATGACATTTTTTACCTGAATCGACAGTGATAAGAAAGTTTTGTCATTTTAATACAGTTTGCATCTTTCGTTTTCACAGGTGGTACAGGCTGGTGGCCTATCGTTGCTTCACTTGGTGGCTTCACGGGAGGCTCGGACACAGCGTTCGGAGAGTAATACCTGCCTGTGCGGTACTTGCCATTAGACAACATTTCCCCAGCGACAGTGGACAATACCGCGGATTTTCCCTGGATGTGCTGCAACCGCAAATTTACAATGTGTAATGTTTATTATTTATGTTCAATTGAAATTAAGATCTAAAATAAAACCCAACATATATTTTAACAATGGTTGTTTTGATTTGTTCAAGCATTGGCAATAAAAGGAAGGCCGTTGTATTGTATTGATACAAAACATGGTTATAGGTAAATATGGTTGATCATAATAAATCATCCTTTTGGGCACCGGGTACAGAGATGACCACCTCTGGCCCGTGCCGCCTTGCCACCACAGGCCAGCCTGCTGCTGACTAACTGCCTAGGCATCCAGGGTCTCCAGGGTGAACTGCACCCATATATTCTCCTGGGAGGGTGAGGTATTTATAAACTCACCCCCCTGCCTTCCATGTATTAGATCCTGCAGCCAGCCTCTTACATGCAGTTAGATGGCCTCTCCTTGGTGAGGCCCTGCGGCAAACGAGTCTTGTCTGCACGACCACCGCCCCAATCCACCCCCCGCCCTATCAAAGGCAGTTCGCACCAGGGTACTTGTGCTGGCAACTGGAGCAGTCAGGGAGCGATAAAGGCCAAGAGGTGCCAAAGACCATGTACACTTCAAAGTGGTCTATAGAGCATGGGTTGTTGTTCCCATGTCTACCTCCAGACCCCGTGTCTCCTGCCAAGCATCCCCCCTCACGCTGGACGGCCCCCTGCAATCCACATAAGTGTGTCTCCATTCACGAGTCTTCCTGTGTCTTGTCTGCACGACCACCGCCCCAATCCACCCCCCACCCTATCAAAGGCAGTTCGCACCGGGGTACTTGTGCTGGCAACTGGAGCAGTCAGGGAGCGATAAAGGCCAAGAGGTGCCAAAGACCATGTACACTTCAAAGTGGTCTATAGAGCATGGGTTGTTGTTCCCATGTCTACCTCCAGACTCCGTGTCTCCTGCCAAGCATCCCCCCTCACGCTGGACGGACCCCTGCAATCCACATAATGCCACGACATATACACGTCATTCATTCACAAACACACCCCTGTTTCGAATTCTTTATAACCCACTTCATATTTCTAATGAGCACTTCTTTGCGCTTTGCTAGTCAACCCGTGAAGGTGCTGGTTATCTGCTCTTCGTCTCTGTGAACTTCCGTGACCACTTCGAGGAAACTCGTCAGTTTGCAACCTGTGAACTGCTCCCTGTTCTACGACAAGAAACTACTCTGATCCCTGCATCTAACTGTTTGTTCGTCAAGGTAAGGCCATGTACCATAATCATTTTGCGTCCAATTTCTATTTGTTCAAGACAGTACATGCAAAGAACTAGTAACATGTTCTGAGTTTACATTGGTATTCATAGAGAATTGTTGATCTTTACTTTTCAGAACTTTCCACAATGCCTGCCTGTTCCATTGGCGGTTGCCCTTCGAAGACCCATAATAAATCTGAAGGTACTATAATGCACGTTTTCCCTAAGACAATAGATCAGATAAGAGAATGGGTCCGATATTGCGGATATCCACCGTCTGAGCTTGAAAGTAGAGTCCTAGAGGTCTTTGCAGACAAGAGGGGTGATCGATACCGAATCTGCAGCAGGCACTTTACCTCTGACATGTACTCCACATCATTGCTAATAAAGAAGAACACACCGCGAGCGAGGCGAAAATTGCTCTCAACCGCTATTCCCACTCTATTCGTCCACATCCCTCCACTGGTGAGTCAAGTTTACGTATTTATCTCTCGGCCTTGCGGTAGTGTGTAGCATTAGCTAACAATAATTTCCCCATTTATGTATCCACTCAATATGAAGGCGGAAGATTCTCCATCCGTGTCGTTATTGCAGTCATCAGCCACTTCAAGCGCCTATCGGGTAATCTTACTTGGCTATTCTGCCACTGACTTTTTTTAGGCATGTAAATCAATAGTTTTAATTTATCGTGTAATTATTTTACCTAATGGTACACCCTTGTACTCGTCCTCTAGTCTTTGTTTTCAGTTATAATTATTGTTATCCAAAATAATGCAAGTACTGTCTTTCAGGGAGATGCTGAGGAGTCCAACGTATTGACGACAACCGTTGATGTCACTCAGATGCTTGAGGTACGTTTCTGGACAGTTCCATCGATGGAGATCATCAGATCTTGCATTCTTGTAGCGTGATTGTTACACACAATGTTTCTTTCGTTTTTAGCCATTGATATGTCCTTCTGTCGTCGCCCTCCTATGTGTCTTCTTTTTTCAATATTGTGTTCATTACTAATGAAAGTCCTACGTTTCAGGGAGTCGATGGAGCATTAGTCCAAGAAGAAGGGGGAGCATGCAGTTACGGGTCGGCGCAACAGCTTGCAGAAGTGTGCACCGCAGTTACATCGTCCCTTGATGTTCTTATGCATTTCGAGGTATGGATACTGACAGTTCGATCAAGCTAAATCATATGACGTGATTACATCCTCTATACTTCCTTCTTTATTAACGCAAGTACTATGTTTCAGGGAGATGACGGAGCTTCTTCTACAAGAACATCACCCCTAGTAGTTGATGCAGATCTCTGGGTGGTGACACTTCCAACGATCAAGCAAATCGAATCATATTTACATATCCATTATTTATTTTAGACAACTGATCATTTGTGCAGGTCTATTTAGATGAGCCGTTCACGCCTGCACAAAGTTTCTGTTCTTTTTATCAAAATAGAAAACCATACTAATGCAATTACTGTGTTTCAGGGAGTCACTGAAGCATCATCTTCAATAATATCATCAATGGAAGTCTATGAGGAGCCCGAGGTATGGATCTTGACAGTTCCATCTAACTAGATCAACAATGCGTGAATAATTGTCGTTTGAATGTTCTACACAAAGCGTTCATTTGTGTTTTGCTATTGAGATGTACGTGGGTATTGGTCCCCAAGTACATTTTGTGTTTTCGATATTATTATACATACTAATGGAAGTTCTATGTTTCAGGGAGTCGATGGAGCGTCAGTGCGTGATGGATGTGCTTATCATGAAAATATAGTCGTTGCAGCGCAAGAGGAAGTGGAGACATGCACACACGAGTCGGAGCAACAGCGTCCTGATGTTGAAGTTCGAGGCAAGAAAGTTTCAAAGAAAAGAAAGCAAAAGAAGGTTAGTGTCCTGGTCACTATATTATGTTGTTTTTCACTGTTAATAGTTCAATACTGTAAGTTGTGTTTAAACTGAACATCCCTTTTCCAATCTGTCCTCTAGTTGCGAGTGGGTGTACGAACTAGATCTACACAGACAGTGAAGCGAACGAGAGATGTTGCTTGTCAAACCTTTTGGCAGGGACTTGAGACTGGAGATGCATCGTGCCAATGGGAAGAATATGAAGTGATTGACAACGGAGCTATACCACCACCAGCCATTGATAGTGAATGTCCTCCTGGTAGTTTGGATGCAGTCGGAGATCAATTCACAGAATCCACACCCGCAAAAACTAAGACCGCGAGAAAGTTAAAGAAATTGTTTTATTCACCCATCGCCGGAGAAGGAACAGATGTTGCAATGGAAGAGAATGAAGTGGACGACAATGAAACACCTTCAATATCACTGAACATAGCGGAAGACGATATCAGAGATTCTACCTTTCATGTGAGTGACATGTCCTCAACGTTACAGGCCGAACCAGCTGGGATGCAGAGTGACAGTATAAGGAAAGAGGCCAAATTCATTGTATTCGATAGTTGTTTGATTGATATTATTATTCGGTTGAAATGTGGGCATTCGGTAGGTGGGGAAGTATGTGGGGAGCCATTGATTAATGTGACTCGTGCAATTCGAGGCACTAACCTTAAAATACATGCCACCTGTACAAAATATCATCCTTTCTCATGGTCTGCACAACCCATGCTGGGACAACTGCCAGCAGGCAATCTACTTTGTGCAGCGGCTGCACTTTTTAGTGGTTCAAGTTTTCAAAAATTAGAGTCTTTCTTTCAGTTTGTGGGAATCCATTTCATTGCGAAAACTCAGTTCTACAAATACCAAACCGATTATCTATTTCCATCCATTAGCGAAGCTTGGAGAATGGAAAAAATGTCTATTGATAGTACATTCGCGGGCAAACGGTTCAGGCTAGCCGGTGATGGACAGTGCGACAGCCCAGGATTTTCAGCCAAGTACTGCACCTACCACTTTCAGGACATGGAAAGTAAGAAAATTGTGAGTTCGGTGGTCGTGCAGGTGTCGCAAAGTACATCCTCAGTGGCCATGGAGAAAGTTGGCTTTGTAGCATCATTGCAAGAACTACAACCGCGGGGAATGGTGATCGACCTGATAGCCACGGACAGACACGTTTCAATTGCCAAGACAATGAGAGAAGAGTACAAAAATATAAATCACCAATTTGACGTTTGGCATCTTGCAAAAACAATCAATAAAAAATTGTCGGCTGCAGGTAAAAAAAAAGATATGCAAGGTATTTCACAGTGGTCCAAGTCAATCAGCAACCATCTTTGGTGGAGCTCAAAAACATGTGGAGGGTCGTTGGAAATTCTACTGGAAAAATGGCGGTCAGTAATGCTACACTGTACAAACGTGCACCGCTGGAACACGAACCAACATTTCCACAATTGTGAACATGGCCATTTGTCCACAGAGGAGGCACGGAAGAAGAAGTGGTTGATTCCTTCATCACCCACTCACAAAGCCATTGAAAAGATTGTATTTGATAAAACTATAACAAAAGCTTTGAGGGGACTCACGGAATTCTGCCACACAGGAGATTTGGAGGTGTTCCACAATATGTGCCTAAAGTACAGGCCAAAACGATTGCATTTTGGCATGGAGGGCATGATAAATCGGACTCTTTTAGCGGTCTTGGCACATAACCATAATGTTGGCCGTCAACAAAGTAGGACGACCGGAACTTTAGGGACGCTTCGCTACAATAAGGCCTTCACTAAAAGAAGTAAACAATGGGTGATCAAACCAGTGTTTGAGGATATGCAATATGAGTTTATTGAGAGACTTATTGTTGACGTCCTAGATAGGCACATAAATTGAGTTGTGAACGAACCTGTGCAGGTGACAACTGCATTGCCACCCAACATTGCCTCTGTTCCATGTCCACCTAAAGAAGAGCTCATTGAGAAATACACATCACGGTTTAAATGATTGTAATTTGATTGTCTGTTCTCTCGAGTCTCCTCATGTCGCAGGCCCATTGAATATGTTTATCTATCCAACCTTGTTCATTTGTGCATTAAATTAAACCAAACAGTAATATAAATGATTTTTCAAAAAATATAGAATGTCTCCGTATTTATGGTTCTGTGGGGCTGCAAAGCACGCAGACAAAATGCAAAGATGGAGTGTAAATTTCAAGTCCTGTAAGACGGCCTTACACTGAATGTAGCTAACTAGGAATGTGTGTTCGTTCAAAGTGAAGGTCAGCTGCTTTGATTTTTTCTCGGGTGCCAGAATGGCCCACTACTCAGTATAAGGTTCTATTGTTATTTGACCTTGACAGGCCGGGACCACGTAAGAAACGATAATGAATATAATTTCAGAAACGAAAGCCATTTCATGTTCGTTCATTAGAAGAAATAAAACGTCGGCATAGAAGGAGTGGTATTTCGGGGCTGCCCTACGCACAGACACAATGGAAAATGCAAATATAATGTAAGTAACTCTTTAGATGAGTTTATACCGCAATTTAATTACTATACAGTAGCTTTAAAGACGGGTTAAGTTGTACTTGTTCATTCTATGTGGCATATTGTTTTGTACCGCGCACTATCTTGGGGAGAACCGTCTCCTTTTACGGAAGCACCTCAAAACCTTCCTCTTTGCTTCTGCTTTCTCTCTCCCTCTCCCCTGCTACAACTGGTCCACTGTCTGCGACCTCGGTCCTGGGCCCTTCCACTCTCCACCTGCACTCCCTGTCAACCCCTGCACTGGGGGACTGTCTCAGTATCCTACAGCCCCCCCTTGACGTATAAAACCCAGTTGCACTGTCTTAGCTATGAAATAATTTCCAGACCTAATATATAAAATGAATAATTTTAATAAAGATCTGATGGTGAGACTAATTTCCTTTTTTTATGTTTTTCAAATAGATACATCGTCCATTATTGTCTGTGTCACGAGTACCAGACACCGGCGGATGGGTTTTTTAACCGCCAGTTGCTTCTCCGCGTGAACAACGTTAGCACCCTGACCATTTTGTGGGACGATCGCCAAGTACAAGTATGCCCTTACGCGGTACTAACGGCTAGATGCAACATACAGACCGTTGTGGTGGCCTAGTGCCTCGTTGTTGGAACAGCCATGCGATTATCAGTGCGACCGAAGAGCTTATTTTATCGTAAACCAACACCCTGTCTACTGCACCCGAACATCGCTTGCCTCAAGACGAAATATTTTGGATCGAGAGCAAATAAAAATTCATTGATCTAAGACCCTGTGTACAGCAAAGGAACATCGTGTGCCTCGAAACGAACTTTTCGGAACTTGAGCAAATAAAAATGCAAATCGCTGAATATTCTCAAAACATTTGATGTCAAATAAATGTACTTTGACAAATGTACAATCTTGCCGTTTGCTTTTAAACCACAGTTTCATATTCTGAATTGTGGCACTGTATTGTGAGATGATCTAAGACCCTGTGTACAGCAAAGGAACATTGTGTGCCTCGAAACGAACTTTTTGGAACGTGAGCAAATAAAAATGCAAATTGCTGAATATTCTCAAAACATTTGATGTCAAATAAATGTACTTTACCAAATTTACAATCTTGCGGTTTAATTTAAAAGTACAGTTTCATATTCCCAATTGTGGCGCGCTGTGTTGTGTGAGCTCATCTGTGTTGATTTCCGGGTTCTGTGTGGAGTCGCGTAGAAGACGCCTGGGCGCGTTTGCCTACGCAGCTCAGTCACGTCACGGATAGAGGCGGGGAATATGAATGTTTTGATCAAGTCTGTTTCAGGGGCGGGGGATTTGATTTAGTGCCGCAAAAGCAGGTGAGCCAGGGCGATGGGGGGAAATGATAGGATTATCATAAAATGGCGGATGTTTTCGAGTGCGTTAATGGACGAAAAGTCGGGTAAGGTCCATAGGAAAGTTTTCTACGATCTACCGATTTATGCTTAAAAACACATGGCCGAACCGTAGGGACAATAAAAAAAAAGTCCCGGAACTATCCTTTAACTGTCTACAGAAGAAACTCCCCCTGTCAGTGCATGCACTGTCCTGATGCCACGTAAATCAGGGGTGAACGCACTGTGACGTTGGGAGCTGGTTCACCTGTTACCCGGTCCCCATTCGGGTGGGAGCTGGGCTGGTTTCCCGCGTCAACCACATCATCTCCACAGGACTTCTGACAGTCTGGCATCTCCTTTGAGGCCCTCAACCGGACGAACAGGTATGCAGCGCACTCTTGACACTTTCCTTAACACAAATAGATTTTATCCTGCATTGCATTTACCCATATCTTCAGCTACAGCTGCAGATATCTCTTGCATCGAGGGAAAAACAGGATGGTGGTCATTACATTTCTAAAAAAAACAGTTTTGGGTAAATCCGCAAGATATAGCTATCTATTTTTGAGAAGGGGACACTCCCTTCTCCATAAATATTTAAATAACTACTGCTCCAGATAACCCCAAATCTCATGGTTCGCAAGTCAATGCTTCAAGTCCAACTTGTTTTAAACCTGATCCAAATTTGTCCAGTGGTTTGAGCTCTGCGCTAAGCCAAAAATTGACCTTGTTTGTCTATTGGAAAATGAATGGGAAGCAGCCCACACTTTTGGGAAAAAAAATTCTTTTGATGCTTCATAACTTTTGTATTCTTTAACAAATCTTTAAAAAATGTTGCAGTCAGGAGGGGGGGAGTGTCCACTGATTTTTGATCAGTTTTGAAATTTCGGCCAAAACCATTACTCAGATCAAATGTCAGTAAAAATTGAATTTTGAGGGGTTCCTATGGGAGTCCGATTCAGCATAGGGCGGCTATTGCTGCACTATAATACATACATATATATATATATTCACTGAAAAAACTCAAGTTGCACTAACAAATACACATGAAATTCAATGAAAAAACGTTGTTAAAGAGACGTTATGGTTACAAGTAAAACCGAAAAACCCTTGAAATTTGCCAGTTATGGTAAGCTAAGCAACCATAACTTGCTCCACCTCTAAGACTAACACCCAGGACATCAAAGATGATATGACAAATGTCATCGATTTTTAAAATGATTTAAAGAACTTTTACAACATGTGAAAAATCATGTCATTAAAAATGTTCCCTATCACTGTCCATCTTGAACCTGTCACCTTCTCCTCAGCAATCATCTCCATCAAATTCTGAACATTTTAATGAAAGACGCTTTGATGAAGACTCACTCCCTTCCTCCTCTCATTATTATTGTACAGAAATTCCTAATTCTCCTATTTATGTTTCCCATTACGATATGCAATCCCTTTCATGAATACATGTATTTTTTATACTATAAATGTTCTGTATATTGTTGTGTGATATTTCTTTTTATTTATTCAGTTTATTGAAAAATACATTGCCTGCGACATCCCTTCAGAAACTACAGATAGTGACCTACATACACAAATCCTACACTTCGAAAAACATAAGTGTGGCAAATACTGCCAACGTACATATAAAAACAAAGGCAAATACTATAGAAAATGTTGCTTTGGCTTCCCTAGACCAGTTTGCACAAAAGGACAAGCAAATAGCGTGTTGTCATATGTTAGACACAGCGTAAATGGCAAATCCCCTAAAAACACATGCAACATTAAAAGGGAGAAAACCATCCAAGTACATCAATGATTACAATGCAATCATTGCCCTCTTGTGAAATGTAAATATAAACATACAATAAATTGCAGACAATTCCACTGCAGTTGCAAGATATGTCACACCAAAGCTGAGAATACAGAGCTAAAAGACCTCTGGGATGACATATCATCTGACAAAATACTATCACAAAAATGTTACCACTACGGTATAAAAATGCTCTCAAATAGAGAATGTGGGTGCTACGAAGCTTCAGATCATTTAAGAGCTATATCCTTATGTGGGAAATCTGAACTCATTGTTTCACTGAACCTTGGTACAGGTTCTTCCCAAAAAAGAACACTAAAATCCTGCAAAGAGAAAGAAACCATAGCCACAAATGATTCTAACAGTCAGGACTTTTTAAAAAACAATTGAATTGACGGTATACACGCATTTCGCAGATCCTATTTTTGGTTGTGGTACTTTTCATCGCCGGATTTTACATCGCCAGAAACACTGTTTTTTTTATTTTTTTTATTTTGGGGGTGTTTTGTTGGGGTTGGCGTATTATTATAATAGTAAGGAGGGTCTGGGGGGGAACCCCCCATAATAAAAAAAACCCAAAACAGGGTTTCTGGCGATGTAAAATCCTACTTTGAAATAGGTAAGCCCTTTAATTTCCCAGTGTACCCGACGCCCATTGCCCTGTTCCATCACTTTCTTCACTTTGCACGTAGGCCAATCGGTGCAACCGGGAGCCTTCGGCTGCAACTACGAAGGCCCACAACGAGTCCCCTGTCTGCTCGCTGTCCACTACCATAATGCTACCCATACCTCTATGGGCCTCGGTGATGTCCCTTTGTGCCCCCATTCCCCTCTGGTCCCTGTGATATTCCTCTATGCCCCCCACCCATCTCTGATCCCCTGTGATGTTCCTCTGGGCCCCAAACCCCCCTCTGGTCCCCTGTGATGTCCCTCTTTGCCCCCACCCCTCTCTGGTCACCCCGTGATGTTCCTTTGTGTCCCTGACTCCATCAGGTCCCCCGTGATGTTCCGCAGTACTACCCAATCCCCTCTGGTCCCCTGTGATGTCCCTTGGTGTCCCCCAAACCCCTCTGGTCCCTGTCATGTCCCTCTGTGCCCCACCCTCCTCTGGTCCCCCATGATGTCCCTCTGTGCCCCGCACCTCCCTCTGCCCTGTGGTCCCCTGTGATTGTCCTCTGTGCCCCCCCGGTCCCCTGTGATGTCCCTCTGTGCCCCCCACCCCCCTCTGGTCCCCTGTGATTTCCCTTTGAGCCCCCACCCCTCTCTGGTCACTTGTGATGTCTTTCTGTGCCCCCACCCCCTTCTGGTCCCCTGTGATGTCCTACTGTGCCCCCTACCCCCTCTAGTCCCCCATGATGTTCTTCTGTGGCCCTCACCCCCCGCTAGTGCCCCATGATGTCCCTCTGTGCCCCCACCCCCACTGGTCCCCTTTGATGTCCCTCTCTGCATCCCACCCCCCTCTGGTCCCCTGTGACGTTCCTCTGTGCCCCCTATCCCCTTCCGGACCCCTGTGATGTGCCTCTGTGCCCTCCACCACCCTCCAGTCCCCTGTGATGTTCCTCGGTGCCTCCACCCACCTCTGGTCCCCATGATGTCCCTCTGCACCACCCTCCCCCGTCTGGTCCCCTGGGATATCCATATGTGCCCCCCACACTCTTCTGGTCCCCTGTGATGTCCTTCTGTGCCCTCCACCACCCTCTGGTCCCCCATGATGTCCCTCTGTGCCCCCCTCTGGTCCCCTGTGATTTCCCTCTGTGCCCCCCTCCCCCTCTGGTCCCCTGTGATATCCATCTGTGCCCACCACACCCCTCTGGTCCCCTGTGATGTCCCTCTGTGCCTTCCACCACCCTCTGGTCCTCCATGATGTACCGCTGTGCCCCCTACTGGTCCCCCGTGACGTCTCTCTGTGCCCCAACCCCCCTCTAGTCTCCCATGATGTCCCTCTGTGCCCCCATCCCCCTCTGGTCACTTGTGATGTCCCTCTGTGCCTCCCACCCCCTCTGGTCCCCTGTGATGTTCCGCTGTGACCCCTACCCCCTCTGGTCCCCCGTGATGTTCCTCTAAACCCCCCACCCCCTCTAGTATCCCATGATGTCCCTCTTTGCCCCCACCCCCTCTGGTCCCCTGTGATGTTCTTCTGTGCCCTCCACCACCCTCTGGTCCTCCATGATGTCCCGCTGTGCCCCCCTCTGGTCCCCTGTGATGTCCCTCTGTGCCCCCAACCCCCCTCTGGTCTCCCGTGACGTCCTTCTGCACCCCCATTCCCTTCTGGTCACTTGTGATGTCCCTCTGTGACTCCCACCCCACCTGGTCCCTTGTGATCTTCCGCTCTGCCCCCTACTCCCTCTAGTCCACCATGATGTCCCTCTTTGCCCCCACTCTCTCTGGTCCCCTGTGATGTCCCCATCTGCCCCCCACACCCCTCTGGTCCCCTGTGATGTTCCTCTGTGCCCTCTGCCTCCCCCTGGTCCCCACATGATGTCCTCTGTGCTCCCCACCCTCCTCGGGTCCCCTGTGGTGTTCCTCCATGCCCCTTACCCCTCCCTGGTCCCCTGTGATGTCTCTCGGTGCCCTCAACCCCCTCTGGTCCCCCATGATGTCCCTCTGTGCCCCCTCCCCCCTCTGGTCCCCCAGTGATATCCATCTGTGCCCCCCACACCCTTCTGGTCCCCCATGATGTCCTTCTGTGCACTCCTCTGGTCCTCTGTGATGTCCCTCTGTGCCCCCTCCCCCTCTGGTTCCTCATTATATCCATCTGTGCCCCCATGCCCCTCTGGTCTCCCATGATGTCCCTCTGTGCCCGCCACCACCCTCTTGTCCCCCATGATGTCCCTCTGTGCCCCTTCGGGTCCCCTGTGATGTCCCTTTGTGCCCCCTAACCCTCCTCTGGTTCCCTGTGATGTCCCTCTGTGCCACCACCCCCTCTGGTCCCCTGTGATGTTCCTCTGTAGCCCCCCACCCCCCTCTGGTCCCCCGTGATGTCCCTCTGTGCCCCCACCCCCTTCTGGTTCCCTGTGATGTTCCTCTGTACCCCCTACCCCCCTCTGGTCCTCTGTGCTGTCCCTCAGTGCCCAACCCCTCTCTGGTCTCTTGTGATGTTCTTCTGTGCCCCCACCCCCTCTCTGGTCCGGCTGTGATGTCCCTCTGTGCCTGCCCTCTGGTCCCCTGTGATGTCCCTCCTCGCACCCACCCCCTTCTGGTCCCCTGTGATATCCCTCTGTGTCCCCACTCCCCTCTGGCCCCTCAGCTTGTTCTTCTGTGCCCCCCCTGGTCCCCTGTGATGTCCCTCGGTGCACACCACCTCCCTCTGGTCCCCCATGATGTTCCTCTGATCCCCCCCACACCCTTCTGTTCCCCTATGATGTCCCTCTGTGCCTCCATCCCCCTCTGGTCCCCCATGATGTCCCTCTGTGCCCCCCACCCCCTCTGGTCCCCATTATGTTCCTCTGTGCCCCCACCCCCTCTGGTCCCCTGTGATGTCCCTCTGTGCCCCACACACCCCTCTGGTCCTCAGTGATGTCCCTCAGTGCTCAACCCCTCTCTGGTCTCCGGTGATGTTCTTCTGTTCCCCTCCACCCCCTCTCTTGTCCAGCCGTAATGTCCCTCTGTGCCTGCCCTCTGGTCCCCTGTGATGTCCCTCTGTGATGTCCCTCTGTGCCCCCCCCACCGTTCCCCCCTGATGTTCCTCTGTGCCCCCCACCCCCTCCCTGGTCCCCTGTGATGTCCCACCATGCACCCACCCCCTTCTGGCCCCCTGTGATATCCCTCTGTGTCCCCACCCCCCTCTGGTACCCCAGGAAGTCCCTCTGTGCCCCCCTGGTCCCCTGTGATGTCCCTCGGTGCCCCCCACCTCCCACTGGTCCCCCATGATGTTCCTCTGATCCCCCCACCCCCTTCTGATCCCTTGTGATGTTCCTCTGTGCCCCCACCCCAATTTGGTCCCCCAGTCATGTTTCTCTGTGCCAACCCTCTGAATGAGCTGTCTTGATGCATTTTTGTTCACCACCACTGTCTTGTGGAGAACATTGGGATTTGACTTTTTATGGACTCATTGACTCATGGTGCTTCACCCTTTCGCAACTTTCATGCTGGACTTTAATGCTGGACTTCCACTGCATCTCGTACTCATGGTGGCCCTGAATCATGCTGTGACCTTCCTCATCTTGAATCCTGGTTTGCATTTGATTGTTCTCTTGCAACATTATCTGTTCTTTCTGACTCTTGCAACTGTATTCACTCTCCCCTCTTGTTTCTCCACTCCTTTCCACCCACCCCTCTGCTCCCCCATGATGTCTGTGTGCCCCCACCCACCTCTTGTCCCCCGTGATATCCCTCTGTGCCCCCTCCCCATCTGGTCCCCTGCGATGTCCAACTGTGCCCCCCTTCCAGTTCCCTGTGATATCCCTCTGTGCCCCCACCATACTCTGGTCCCCTGTGATGTCCCTCTGTGCTCCCACCTTTGGTACCCCGTGATGTCCCTCTGTGCCTCCCAACCCCCTCTGGTCCCCTGTTTTGTCCCTCTGTGCCCCGTACCCCTCTAGTCCCCTGTTTGTGAAATCCCTATGTGACCCCCCACCCCTCTGGTCCCCCTTGATGTCCCTCTGTGCCCCCCACTCTCCTCTGGTCCCATGTGATGTTCTTCTGTGCCCCTACCCCTTCTGGTCCCTGTGATGTCCATCTGTGCCCCCCACTCCCCTCTGGTCCCCTGTTTGGTCCCTCTGCGTCCCCCACCCCACTCTGTTCCCCTGTGATGCCCTCTGTGCCCCTACCCCTCTGGTACCCTGTGATGTATCTCTGAGCCCCCTACCTCACTCTGGTCCAGCATGATGTCCCTCTGTGATCCCTCTCTGGTCCCCTGTGATGTCCCTCTGTGCCCCCCACCTCCCTCTGGTCCCACATGATGTTCGTCTGAGCCCCCACCCCTCCTCTGTTCCCCTGTGATGTCCCTCTGTGCCCCCCACCCCCTCTGGTCCACAGTGATGTACCTCTGTGCCCCCCACCACCTGCCTGGTCCCCTGTGATGTCCATCTGTGCCCCCCACACCCTTCTGGTCCCCTGTGATGTCCCTCTGTGCCCCCCACCCCTGCTCTGGTCCCCTGTAATGTTCCTCTGTGCCCCCACCCCCTTCTCGTCCCTGTGATGTTTCTCTGTGCCCACACCCCCTCTGGTCCTCTCTGATGTCCCTCTAAGTCCCCCACCCTCCTCTGGTCCCACGTGATGTTCTTCTGTGCCCTACCCCCATCTGGTCCCTGTGATGTCCATCTGTCCCCCCCATTCCCCTCTGGGCCCCCGTGAGGTCCCTCTGTGCCCCCCACCCCTGCTCTGGTCCCCTGTAATGTTCCTCTGTGCCCCACCCCCTTCTCGTCCCTGTCATGTCTCTCTGTGCCCACACCCCCTCTGGTCCCCTCTGATGTCCCTCTAAGCCCCCCACCCCCCTCTGGTCCCATGTGATGTTCTTCTGTGCCCCTACCCCATCTGGTCCCTGTGACGTCCATCTGTGCCCCCCACCCCACTCTGTTCCCCCGTGATGCCCTCTGTGCCTCTACCCCTCTGGTACCCTGTGATGTTTCTCTGAGCCCCCTACCTCCCTCTGGTCCAGCATGATGTCCCTCTGTGATCCCTCTCTGGTCCCCTGTGATGTCCCTCTGTGCCCCCCACCTCCCTTTGGTCCCACATGATGTTCGTCTGAGCCCCCACCACCTGCCCGGTCCCCTGTGATGTCCATCTGTGCCCCCCACACCCTTCCGGTCCCCTGTGATGTCCCTCTGTGCCCCCACCCCTGCTCTGGTCCCCTGTTTTGTTCCTCTGTGCCCCCACCCCCTTTTTGTCCCTGTGATGTCTCTCTGTGCCCACACCCCCTCTGGTCCCCTCTGATGTCCCTCTAAGCCCCCCACCCCTCTCTTGTCCCTCGTGATGTTCCTCTGTGCCCCCACCCCACTCTGGTCCCCCAGTCATGTTCCTCTGTGCCCCCCCTCTGAAGGAGCTGTCTTCATGCATTTTTGTTCACCACCACAGTCTTGTGGCGAATATTGGGATTTGACTTTTTATGGACTCATTGACTCATGGTGCTTCACCCTTTTTCAACTTTCATGCTGGACTTTCACTGCATCTGGCACTGAATCATGATGTGACCTTCCTCATCTTGAATCCTGGTTAGCATTTGATTGTTCTCTTGCAACATTATGTGTTATTTCTGACTCACTCTCCCCTCTTGTTTCTCCACTACTTTCCACCCACCCCTCTGCTCCCCATGATGTTTTGTGCCCCCACCTCCCCTTGTCCCTCGTAGGCTCAAGATATCTGCCTACTTGAATCCCTCTTCTTGCTGTCCCGCCCTCCCCCCTTCACTGTATCCTTAGCACTTACACTATTCTTGAATGTCGCCTGACCTGTATGATAGCTGCTTGTTTGTCTCCCCCGCCTCATTTGTTTTCTCCCACCTCTCCCCCTCCAGCACTATCTGAAATATCATCAGGCCTAGTATGATAGTCAATTGTTTTGTTCTTCTCCTTGTCCCCTTACTCCATCCCTTCCCAGCCACCCTCCTCTTGTTAATTTCTGGCACTACCTCAATCGCCGTCAGGCATAGTAAGGTAGCCGCTTGTCTGTCTCATTCCCCTCTCCCACCCAAACCCTTCCCCTCTTTATCACTGTCAATAGCTCTTACTCTATCACTAATGTCTCCTGACTTGTTTGGTAGCAGCTTGTTTGTCTCTCCCCACTCCCTATTAGTTTTCTCCTCCCTCTCCCGCTCCAGCACTATCTGCAATGTTGCAAAGCCTAGTATGGTAGTGGCTTGTTTTGTTCTTCTCCTTCTCCCGTTCTCCATCCCCTCCTGCTCTTGTTAAATTCCGGCACTACCTCAGTTGTTGTCAGGCATAGTAATGTAGCCGCTTGTCTTTCTCATTTTCACTCCCACCCACTCTTCTCCTCCTCATTGTCTATAGCACTTGCACTATCTGAAATGTCGCCAGGCTGATTAGGATAGTTAATTTTCACATTCTGAATGTATCAAGGATTTGTAAGAATGTCCTTGTATTCTCCCTTGTTCCCTCCCTGCCTTAAAGCACTTTGAAACACATTGTGTATATATATTTTTTTTAGAATTTGTAACGCGAGCACAACAAACTTAATCGTATCCTGGTGCAGATGAACATATAGGTATCTTGTTAAATTCTCGAAAACATATTTTCAAAATACCATTTTGTCGAAAACTAAATGGCAAAAAAAGAATACTGAATGTATTATGTTTTATTTTATGTTTCTTTTGTCTCGTAAGTAAAAAAAAGTTTAAATTAAAAAAAAACGGGGGGTTTGGGATTTGGGGTGGAACCCGCCATTTCAAAAATCAAATTAAAAAAAAATATTCAAAATTTTCTGTCGAAAAAATGTCCTTTCAAAAATATGCCATTCGAAAATATCACTATAATCCGAACATATAATGGGGACAGAACAAAATAATGATAGAGACAGGTAGCACAGAACTACAAACAAAGCTGACAGTCACAGTCACAGAGCTTACTTACATAGATAGGGCTTTAAGCCTGCTCTAAATTCTAGCAGGGAAGTTGCCGGCCTTAAGTTCAATGGAAGACTGTTCCATAGTCTAGGTCCGACAACTGAAAAACAGCGATCTCCTCTCGATCTGCAATTTGTCCTCGGAATAACAAGACAAAGTTGATCTTCAGATCTGAGAATTCGAGTCGGTTGGGATTGCTTCAAATTATTGATCAAGTAGACTGGTGCCAGCCCAGACAGACATTTATAGATAAACTTTGAATGTAATCTGATCCTCCACCTCCAACCAATGCAATGATCGGTGGAGACTTGAAATATGGGTGTTTTTGGCTACATCAAAGACCAGTCTAACACCAGCATTTTGTGTCTTTTGGAGGCATTGAATCTGATTGGTTGGTGCTCCAGCCAAAGGTCCATTACAAAAGTCTAAATTGGAATTGACTATGTCCCCAACCACCACAGCACGATCTGTAGTGGGTATATAGGGTGGTGCTTGATGCAAAAGGTGGATGAAAAAACTGATTGGACTTTGACTGAGACCTGGGGATTACATCCCAGATCGCTCTGCCAAATGCAGCTGACGTTCTTTACTTTAGAGGAATATTTGAGACTGGTACCCAGAAACTGGGGTGGAGGAGGACACTTATTTCCTGCAAGGGTTAAGCTGCAGCTAATTATTTTCCATCCACACAAACCAATTTCCTAACAGCTGCTAACCAAGTAAAGGTCTTCCTCCACATTGTTGAGCCTGATATATATAACTGGGTGTGTCAGCATTTGAATGAAACTTGAGATGATATTTCTCTAGGATATTCATAAGAGCACGAAGCTAGATATTAAAAAGAAGTGGAGAGAGTGCCAATCCCGGTGGTATGCCGCAGCACTGGAGAAGAATATCTGAGAGGAATCCACCAGCCTGAACATGTTGTTGGTGACCAGTAAGGAAAGATGTGAACCACTTTAATGCACAGGGTTCCACCTTCACAAGATTTTGCAAATGGTCCAGCAAAATGCTATGGTCTACCTTGTCAAACACAGCGGACAGGTCGAGCATTACAAGCAGGGAGAGTTTACCTGTGTCACCAGCCTGCAACATCTCATCCCAAACCGCCATCAATGCTGTCTCTGTCCCATGTAGGGGACAAAAGCCAGATTGTAGGGGGTGATGGAGGCTGTGGTCCTCAACATGATCCTGCAGTTGTTTAGTGACTACTTTTTCCAGGATTTTACCCGGCCAAGGGCGCCCAGCAATTGGTTGATAGTTATTATAGTCCTCGGGATACAAGCTGACTTTTTTTAATAGCAGTAAAACAACTGATAGTTTCAAAGCATCAGGAACAAACCCCTGAGAATGGGACAGATTGACAAATGTAGTCATGAAAGGAGTAAGTTCCAATGAAAGTCGTTTGGCGACTAAGGCAGGGATTGAGAAAAATAAATCATTGGTGGGTTTCAGCTCGGACAAAAGGGCAGTTATATCTTCCTCTGAAACTTGCTTAAAGCTGAACTGAGCTGTTTCCATCGGTATCATTTCCAAACCACTGGATTTTCAATTAACCAAACTAGAAGCCTCAAATTGAGGAGCTGTGTCTATATTTCTATTCTGCCGAATGTTATTTTGAATATTCACAATTTTATCTCTAAATAAATTATTTAGCTCATGAGGTACAGAAGAAGATTTCACGGGTGCATATTTATTAGGGTTAATAAAGTCAGCAATTGTTTTAAATACCTCTTGTGGACTATTCAATGCTGTTGTAATTTTATTTGATAAAAATTTTGATTTAGTATTGAACACCACTTTTTTGTAATTAGTCAGTGCTTTACTTGGCGCCAACAAATGTTCAATAGACTTAGTAAGGAACCATTGGTGTTCATAATATGTATGTTCTCTTTTTAATTCAAAGAGATCTCTATTATACCATATTTTTTAGGGCTTTTTGATAGCAATGTTTCTTAAGGGAACATATTTGGTATACATATTACTCATGATTTGAGTACCTTCTTGAAATAAAGTGTCACAGTCATTCAGCTGAGTACACTTACTCAGTGCTGTGCTCAGATCTATCCCGGATATATTATCCAGATCTCTTTTCTTTTGCATAAGTCTAGTACCAGCCGAGGCTCGAATAAGGTCCTCACGTTTTTCTGCTTTAATATGGAACACCCTGAGATAGTGGTCTGTCCAATGAATGGGGAACGTATCACCCAAGCTAACACCATTCCTCTTGCCAACATTAAGTCAAGACAGTGGCCCATTATATGAGAGGGAGTTTGGGCTATATTAGAACATCATGCTGCGTTAGAATTTCATGTAGTTGCTTTGAGTCTGATTTTGTGGCATCCTCTAGCCAGATATTAAAGACACTAATGCATAAAGGTTCTGTATATTTATTGCCTGTTAAGGTAAGGAAGTCATCTAGGCACTCCAAAAATAGCACTGTTGCCCCAGGGGGACTATAGACCAGGACAACTTGAACTGAGTGCTTTGGGGATAGAGAAAAAGACATAGATCCAATCTCAGAGGTGTCATCCCAATGTAAAGTGTTTAGGTAAACAAATTTTAAATGTGAGCGATAAATGACTGCGATCCCTCCACCTACTTTGCTCAACCTATTAATATATTAAATAGCATAACCATCGGGTATCAAGTTATGAGAAATGGAATGAGAGGTGTCTGTGAGTCATGTCTCTGTGATAAATAACACATCCAATCTGTAGGACTCAATTAAAAGGCAGATTTCTGTTTCATGGGCAACAGTTGATCTGGAATTTAAGAGCCCTGCTGATATTGACAACTGATCATTTGGAAATAGCGTGGTGCACTCACTTACCAATTTCAGCTTTTCAATTCCCATAGCCCCAATTTAAGAAAGTGCACATAATGAAAAAGCCCCCATGTTGGTGTTCAAACCAAAAAGCATGTCACTTGAATAAGCAATTTGTACCATCATTCTTAAATTGAAAGAGAGAGACAGACCAAGAGTTTAAAACATGCCTAAGTGTAAGGAAAGATGCATACCTACAGTAAAGAAAAAATGAAATATGTGACAAAACAAATATTGAGCAGCGTGTTCCACCACCTGCCGCGACACGACTAAACAGGCTTCTCGTCAGTACTTTGCTCTGACACGGGCCAATTATGGCCTGTGTCACATATGCTGCTCATCAGTAGAGGGCGCGCTGACGACAAGGCTGATGGGAAATGAAGTCCCAAAGCCACACGTCGTTCACGGGCAGTTAAGCACCCCTCTGCAGTATGAAAGAGGTAAGTAATTGGTTTAAAAAGATAAACAATTTATTAAACAAGTGCCAGCTGGTATTATTAAGCTAATTTTGTTTTTCTTTTCCGAAAACATAAAATAATGCCAAATGGTGAGCAAACAGTTTAACTAACAGCTAACATGTCTAATTCAAAGAAGCAAGCATTTATATTCAAATTCTGGCTATCAGTTCAATCGATTCAAACAGAGGTAAAAGTGTAAACTCGCTCAGCATGCACTGTGTATAGGGGCTATATAAATAAACAATCCATTCAATTCAAAAGCTACACCTACCTAAACAATGTCACACCAAATGAGACAACTGGCAAATATTCAGTCTTACTTTGTGAAGGAAGCCTAGTGAAACTCATCAAACCCAGTCTAATTAATCATATAAAGTTATAATTTAAATATCCTCAACATAGAGAACTGTATTACATGGCCCTTCTCCAATTTTTTAAAACTTGGAGAAAAGAAGAAAAATTATTAGGTGATTATGACTCATTTGGAGATGCATCCAAAGCAATTGAAAGCAGTATAACAAATGACAATTTCAAAACATGCAAAGAAATCTTGGACAATGAACACCAACAGGAGGAAGAAATTGAAAGGTCTTCTAGATGTACACATTCCTGAGGGCCGTCAACCTTCCCTTACACGAAGCCAGAACCACCTGGAGAACCACTCATTCTAAATGAAGCAGAAATAGCCATGACTGAGGTAGAAAATACCATGTAGCAATATAAACAATATGAGGAAGACTTGGCTGTGCTCAAATCACAGCTAAATGATGAACTACCATTTATCTTGAAGTAACTCAAGAAATTTAACATGGTTTTAAAAATGAAACTAAAACCTGTAGCTGTAAAAAATTATGAACCTCTGCTCCTGTATGTAAGTGCTGAAGCTCGTTCTGGTAAAATATTCTTTATTACAATAATCAGCAACTTTCCACAATACTTAAAAAACAACAATCTTTCAGCTGCAGTAACAGCCCCCATCAGTTCAGCTGCCTATAACATAGGAGGTGTAACTATAAACCGACTACTGTTCCTCCTCATAGAACACCACAACAAATTAGAACACTACAAATTATTAGCAGAAGCTGCTAGTGAAGTACGCAGAAATCTGGAACAAATGAATGCGCTTGTTATACATGAAGTAAGCATGGTTTCCAACCTCATGTTGGCTTTAATTCATCTCATAATGCAAGACGTCCTAAAAAACCAACTACGAAGAACTGTTTGGAGGAAAAAAAATATGGTTTTTGGAAACCTCCTACAGTTAACACCAGGAAAAGGTCAACTTATTTTAAAAACATTAGGATACAAACAATACCATAATATGCTTGTCAGTATTGGGAATGTAAATCTTCAGCAACCAACATTTTCACTACAGAGTACTTACTCAAAACATGTGTCAGTCTGCACACCTCACCTATGGTAACATTTTAAAAAGCATTAGAATGGGTCTGCTTACTCAAGATGCAAAATCCATCTTAAATAGTAGACTAATCCATGAGCTATATGGAAGAAACACTTCTGCTCCTGATGTCATGGAACAATTAACTCAACAAAGTCTAAAATGCTTGTTCTTAATGCCAACCCTTGCAAGATGTAGTCAGTTCAATGAGACAATTATGAAAAAGGAAATGCAACCCATACTATATATCACCTCCAGAGACAAACTAGAAGTTTGACACTTCCTATGTGTCAACAGGCAACAACATGGCTAAATAGCTTAGAAAATGGTATCTCAAACACAACTGGATTGGTGAAAATATTGACTTTGTGTCTTAAATGCAGATTAATCTAAAACACAAACTTGACGTAGAACAAGGTTTAGTCAATGGAGCAATTGGTACAGTTGTTGGTTTCCAAAGATTTCCACATGACAACAACATTCATTTTGACAAACTTGCAGAAGTTAAAACAATTGGTCGCACAATAGCACGTTTCCTTCTTTCAAAGACTTGTACATGCGCAGAGAATAATTTTCTCTATTTCTTGCATATGCTGTCACCATTCACAATACAAAAGGTCTAACGCTAGATAAAGCATTTATTGACATTGGCAGCACAGTCTTTAAAGAAGGTATGAGTTACGTAGCACTTTCACGTTTATTTGCACTCAATGGTATATTCCTAGTTAACAACAGTGACATTCCTTGCATCCTGGAATACAACAGGCTACTGGCACTGTACACCCCCCATCTACAAATGTACACTGTACCTCAAAAAAAGAAACCATTAAAAAGACAACTCATACAAACAGTATCTATAACAGAGCTCCCAACAAAACCGCTAAAGGAACAACAATCAACACCTTCTGCATCAAAGAATACAACCACAACATTGTCTAGTAGAAAGTCAACTGGACGTCCGTCAGAAAAGAAAGACACAAATGTCTGTTATCGAGAAAAATCTGCAGGCCCATCAAACGATCCACAAACAGAACTCTGTGGTATATTTAAATTCAGCAGCACAGCTGAAGTAAATTGTTATGCTAATGTAACAATCAATCTTCTTTTTCAATTGCCATCAATTGTTCACAACATTTACTTAAACGGCTTGGACCAGATGTGTTTGCAGATGTTCTTCCTTCATAGAAATGCCGCAAATAATCCTCACAACACTTACAGTGCCTCAGGTATAATGCAAGAATTGGACTAATGTGCAGGAATGGTGAAACTTCCGATTGACAAAATATTCCTAATGTAATGTATTTACTACAAGTTCTGCAAACCAAATATTCAAAATGTCATAAACGTGAAAACATACATACACTCTATGCAACCATGTTAGACAGCAACACTAATGAACGATTTGTTTATGTATCCATACCAAATTCTGAATCCATTGCATTTCACCAGCTTCTGCAGATTGCAAATCATGGCATGCTATGCCCTTCTTGCAATTCAAACAATCACTCTACCACACAAATGAACTTCCGTAGCCAATATGTCATACTAATGCTTCTAAGGTACAATGCAGATGGTACCAAAAATAACTGTAAGCTTATAGGCTTCACACACGGCCAAGTATCTCTTGGAAATACTATACTGAATATGTAAAAAAAGTGGTTGGTTTGAATGTAATGATACCTCAGTTACTCCAAAAAATCTAAGAAATGCCTACTTAATATTCCTTCCACCCAAATTTAGTCACAAAACTGCAGCACAATTATCAGTTAGTAGATGCCGAAAGTAATCAAACTATATCCATAATAGTACAATATTACATTTCAAAGTCAATCTAGTTCGAACACACCACTGGCCGGTGTTCACAGATCCAATATGGTGGGTGTTTCCAAAAATATGAGGCACCTGACGCTTTTCACCATCCAATCAGCAGGCATGTCCGATGTCAAGACCTCATGCTGCCCTCTAGACCAATTGGAGGCCCGACCGAGCCCATATAGCACTAATTCCTTTGTACCTACTTTTTGGCTGTTTAAAAAAAAAATACTGGACACCGCTGCTCTTGCTGTAAATTTGATGACAATCCATACAGCGGTTTGGGCTGTAGGCGTGAGCAAAACATTTTTTCCATTGCATCTATTTAAAAACCACAAATGTTGGGACCCTCCCTATAACTTTGCGCCCCCTGTAAAAAACCTCACCAAACTTCACAGAATCAATCTGAAGGAGCCATATACTATTTTTGTGAGGATATGTCCAGGGGGGCAAGGAATTAAGCCATGTAAAAAGTGTTCTTCTTATGCGTTGAGCAACTTAACCATAAGTACTGGGCTGCTACCGCAGGGCCTGCGGTAGTGGCCCTGTAGTTATGGTTAAGATGCTCAACCCATAGGAAGAGCACATTTTGGGCAGTTTATAACAGTGGCACCATTTGACAAATCCTCACCAGGCCTTAGAAAATAAGTGTATGGCCACCTCTGAATTATTGTCCAAGGTTTGGTGCGGTCTTGACAAGGGGGGCAAAGTTATAGGGGGCATCCCAAAAATGTTGAACTCCTCATAGACATAATAGAAAAAAGATTTTACTCACACCTTAAACCCAAACCGCTGGACAGATTTGCAGAAAACCTGTACAAGGAGCAACGGGTTCGTCACAAAAGTGTGCTTTTGCAAATTTGCCATAAATCCATACAGTAGTATTTTTTTAAATGGCCAAAAAGTAGCTCAAAAGAAATTAGTGATATCTGGTTCTGGTCCGTAGACTAATTTCCTGATTCAGCGTCTGCGAACACCTGTAGACCAATCAAAGATCGGGATGATTTTTGCAGACATCGTACATGCTCACTGATTGGTCAATTAAAAATGTGAGGTGCATCTAAACATTTGATACGGTTGCAATGTTGGATTCGTGGACTGCGCCCATAGTCTGCGAACATTGCTGTGAAAACATATTACAAAAGACATTACATTCGTCAAACTAATTAAAACATTTCTGGGGAGTTGAGGGGTGATGAGGATGGGATATGGCCAAAAAAAGCCAAAAATCAAGTGTTTTTTATCACTGATGTCCACGAAGAACTCAAATGTTCGGGGGCATCCATGCATATTTCTTCATCATAGGTCTGGTGAAAAGCAGTTTTTGGATGGCGTACTCAATAAATCTGCATGACATTTTTGAATAATATTGTAGGCCCTACCCTGAATGGTATTGCAAAGTTTGGTGAAATGCTTATGAATTTGGTGCCGTTTGACGAATCAGTGATGTCATCAATGATATTTGTGATGTCATCTTTGATGTCCTGGGTGTTACTCTTAGCAGTGCATGGTGGTGGCGCGAGTTATGGTTGCTTAGCTTACCATAACTGGTGAATTTCTGGGTTTTTTCGGTTTTACTTGTCACCATAAAGTCCCTTTAACAAAGTTTTTCACTGAATTTCATAGGTTTTTAGTAGTGCAACTTAATCCTTAACACCCATTCAACAATGTTTTTTTACTGAATATAGATAGCATGAATTTGATAGGTTCTTAGTAGAGTTCCATTAGTTTATATACATGTAACAAGAACATACTGAACCCCCCGCCCCCCGCTAGTGGGCTGAGGTCCGCGGAACGCGCGCATGTCCACGGATGGACTCGGTCAACCTCAACACTTTCCAAAAACTCAGGGGGTATCGTACATTGTTGTATCATGCAATAAAAACATTGAACATGTTCAAAAAGCAGCACATACATAAATTACATTCAATAATAAATAAGAAGTACAAACTGTATATGTAAGACACCAACAGTCCAATTACATAGCATATGCAACATAATGGAACATACCAAAAGAAAAGAACATATGCCTGCAGCAGAATTATCTCACAGAAACTGCACAGCAAAAATCAACAGCACACCTACACAGCAGTAACAGCAAAACTTAAAGAAACTGGTAAGTACATTATATTAATTTCATATATATATAAACTTTCTGTATTAGGGTACACCAAAAGTATTTTTTTTTTACAACAGAAATGTCTAGTACTTTGGAATGGCTAGAAGAAAATTTTCATTGGGACGAAATTAGTAAAAACAGTAATAGTAATGGTAGACACTACACTTCTGTAAATAAAATAATCATTAACCATCATATTATGTGTACTTAACATTTATATTTTTTTTTAACAGACTATACAGACAATACGAACAATACAGAAACAGACACCTTGGGAAATCATCTGCAGAGTGTAGAGCAAAAAATGGATCTATTAATGACACATTTCAATCTTTTAAAAAAAAGTTTGTAGAGGATCATATAAAGGAAAAAAAAAATATCACTGTCCCACATGTACCTGTACCCCTTCTCCATGTCCCAGCTAACAATCTTCAAAAACTCCCCAGCAAAAAAAACATTATGATGAGACTTCAATCCCTTACTCCCCTACCGTCCAACATGTACAAACCCCTAATTCCCCAGTGTTTGTATCAGTTTCTGCTCCCCCTTTCATAATGTTTATATTTTATACAATAATAAAATATTATGTGTGCAGTTACTATATTTCTCTGTGTCTTGTTTTTTAGTTAGGATGTCTGCAGACCACACGGGTGTCCGGGATGTCCACAATTAACCAAAATGGGGGTGCCCTAAGGACACTATGCCTGTTCACAATCAAAATGGAGGTGTCCTTAGGACTCACAAGATGTCCGCCTGCCCACAATTAACCAAAAATTGCAGTGTCCTAAGAACACTATACCTGTTTGCACTGTCCTCAATCAAAAGGGAGGTGTCCGCAGAACACTAAATCCGTCTGTCTGCAACTATTCACAATAAGCTCTCCTTAAAACATGCCCTCTGTCCGCAACCACAATGAATATGTCCGTAGAACACATAGCCCGTCTGCCTGTCCGCAAAAATGTGACGCACATTTAATTTGGTGGGGGACCTGAAATCTGTCCGTAGAACACCCGCACGCATGCGTATTACACCCCTCGGTCCTACAAACATTGCGTCTGTCCGTAACTGTCCGCCGCACATGTGTCGCTCTTTTAATTAGTTCAAGGACACAAACACTGTCCATAGAACACCCGCACGCATGCATACACCCGATCCCGTGCATTTGGTGTCCTACATACACCCGCCCCATTTGCGAACGTGTCCGCGACATCATCATGTGACCGCACCCACGCTATGCATGGGTCCTTGTTGGCTAACACAGTCTGGGACCCAGAACATTAAAAAAAGGGGTTCTTTGAGCAATCCAAGGTCTTTTCCTGGAAAAATTCACCCTTGCACATGTCCCAGACAATCTACATACTTTTTGAGCCCTTTTTGGTGTTCAAAGTGTTCGCACACATTGCGGGTGTCCGTGAAGCATGCCACAGCACCCCTATAAAAGGCCACACCCCAGAGCTGATCCTCATTCTGCTTGTCAATTTCCAAGCAAGACAGAGCATTGCTGGACATTGATCCTTGGTGGACCTACTTTTGCTATTGCATTAATTCCTTTTGGAAAATTCCTGACAGCTGTCCTGATGGCATCCATGACTACTGGAGGTGCTACTTCTGTCTCAGTACCAACCCCTCCACCACCACTACCTCCCCAAGGGCCTGCAGAGGGAAACAGGTGTGAGGATACAGAGGAAGATGTGGAGGATGAGGAGGATGAGGTAGTGGAAGTCCCTACTACTAGCACCCACCAGAGGTCTTGGGTGTGGAGGTTGTTTGCCACTAGATAGAGTACCGAAAGCTGGAGCAAACAAGGTGCACTGCACTCAGTGCAAGTTGGTTCTGAGTCATGGCAAACCAGATTTGTACATCTACGGTACTACCTCAATGAAGCAACACCTAAGGTCGTTCCATCGTGGGGATATTCCTAAGGTTGTACCTTATTATAAACATGGTAGGTTGAGTTACACTGCAGCATACTCCATTTCTGCTCCTGCCACCAAAAGAGACACTCCTGTGGGACAGCGAATCCCTCCAGCTGCCTCGTAGGCCATGCGTGATTCTGTACACCCTTACCTTTCGAGGGTCACAGTATTATGTATGTACTGCGACGCAGTACTCTGCAGGGGGAGACCCTTTGAAGTGCTTTCGAGGCTGCGGTCCAAGAGAACATGAGAAGGAATGCCAACTACCTGATTAAGGCCCACCCTACATCTTCCTCTCTCCACCTGCCCTTTCTTATCCCTGTGGTCGTTGCCCCTTCCTTACCTTCCCTTCCCTTCCTTGCCTTATGTGTCATGTCTGAAAAAACAAAGAAAATACAAAACAACAAAAACCAAAAAAAAGGCTCTTTTCAGAGCCGCCTTTCACAGTTCAAAAATAGAAGTGCCAGTGAAATGCTGCAGGGCCTTGTCCATTTTAGAAATCTGCGGACAGTTTTCAGGCATTTACATTTTTTGGGGTGCTGTCCTATCAAAACCATTGCACTCTTCTCCCGGAGGAAGTGATGGCTCTGAAAAGAGCCTTTTGGTGATGTTTATTTGTGTTTCGAAAATTTCAAATTTCAAATGGTCAACACCTACTGGAAAAAGGGTTGCTATAATTCCAAAAAGGATTGCAATGCATTTTGTATATTTTGCAGAAAAATCTGATTGCCAGCATAAGTAAGATGTACTCCATCTTTGCAAAAAATGTGTGTACTATGAAAAATAATATTTTCATTATGAAAAGAGGATATGCCAACATCTCTCAAAAAGGCACAAAGAGCATTGTTGACATTGTGTCTCGCTTTCTCCATTTGTGGACCAAATGAAGAACAACGCAGCCACATTTGTCTCTGCGCAATACGATAAAAAATTACTCGGCACTTTGTCCATGACTTTCCCAAGTCCTTTTTTCATTGCAAATTGCAAAGAGATTCCAGAGACATGTCCTAATCTGTTCCCTCCACAATGAATAATAATAATGTCTGGATGACACTGTGTCACCAAAGTAGCACAAAGAGGTAACAAATCCAGCCACTTCATTACATGCACTCCATGCCAGTGCACTTCTACATGAGGGAATCCAAGATGTGCAGCCACGGCACAGTGATCTGCATGCACCTCCAACCAATTTATCCATGATACTCCCAAAATCTAGACAGTTTGCCATCTAAATGACACAGCCATATCTATCTGCTCTCCTCTAAGCAAAAAGATTGTCTGACAAAGTCTCTCCTTACACATCACACCGAGTAAACCTTATTGACTAATCCCTTGCCCTGCTAAGTCTCATTTGCATGCCTCACAGCCTCAAAATCCCTGCATGTAATATGTGCTGTCCGCGGACAACCACAGCGTCCACTGACAAATCGGAAAATCTGAGAGTGGAGAATGAAAATTAAATTTTGCGCCCCATATCCCCTTTGAGGTTGGCTCTGAAAAGAGCATTTATTTTTGAAGATGCTTCAGAAACATCTTTTATTTTGTACAATTTTTAGGTTATTTTTCCTTATTTTCCTCCGAATGTCTTCACATGAGCTTCTCCAAAGCAATCCTTATGTTCCAAAGCAGCATGGCATTTCCCATAAATGATAAAGACATGCCATCTTCTTTAAGGTAAACAACATTACCAGAATCAATGTTGTCATTATTGCAAAAGAACATGCCAGCTCTAATCATAAAAGCACACATGTCTTGGTTAATTAAACACCTAGCAACATTTTCCTGAGGACAAAAAACAGAAGTATTGTCCCATACTGCTCTAGGTACCAAAGCGGAAAAATAACCTTGGCATTTGGAAGTACTTTCATGACTGCCTGAACCAACTTTTCCAGATCTTGCAACAAAGTAGGAGCACTGACATAGCCCAAATGCAAAGCACCACAGTGTAGGACAACTACATGTAGACTATTAAACCTAGCCATATCCTGACAACTTCTAGCATTGCCTGCAAATTAAAACCAGGCACAGTGTTCCAAACCACCTCCACTCCTTATATGTCAACATTGTTAGCCACATTCCTAGATTTAGCATACTGCTCCAAACCATTCACAAACATATCTCCAACCACCAACACCCCGACTATCTCCACCTCTGCCATCTTCACTACATACAGCTTCTTTCAATACGAAGCAGAACCTCAACACCTGATTGGCTAATCCCCAAAATGCACTCCCATTTCATGCTCAGAAGCCCCAGATGTGGCACGCCCCATCCATGAACAACCACTGTGTCCACAGAGTGCATAAGTAACACTGGGGCAGCCCTTCTACCATATCCGCTTCACTCTCCGCACCATTCCCTCATTGGCTATTGTTAAGCAATCACATAACCATCCACCAATCACATCCAAGAACTCTACATCTAACTCCATCATCACAGGTCAGCACTTTAGATGTACTGTTGATCACTCTGAGTACAATTGGGCTGTGATTCCAAAGCACGTACATCAACAACTACTGCAAAGCTCTCCTAGATTTCTGCTTCCAGATTCGTCCACATCCACATGCATGAACACAAAGTACAGGTGTGAATAATTTCTGCACAGTACATATACAGCTCTTGTATAAATGCATATAAACAGGCTAACTGACACTTACCCGGTATAACCCATAGCTCCCAACCTTTTGTATCACAAAGGCGGGTAAAAAACACCCGATTTTCATTTTGTCAGGTGAGAGGCCATACAAGTTAATGATCATATGAGGGGCTTGGTGGGTGATTCAGTTGCTTGCAAGGCGGCTGACAGCCGCCAAAAGTGGGTGAGTTGAGGGCTATGTATAAACTGTAAAAAAATATTACTGTCATTCCTCCCATCTTCTATGATCAAGTGTCGCTTGCAAAGCTGTCTGCTCTCCAAATTTTTATTTACCTATATTACTAACTGTAATGAGCAAACTGTTATTCTCTTCATTCATTCTGTCATCTGTGTAACCACTGCCTCCTATTTATCCACATTTCTACTATGATAGCATTTAATGCATTATAGTGCATAGGATGTACATACAGTTTCCTTTCTATACAATCTGGATATTTTGCACAATGTATCATTTGAACTTCCTTTAGAAATGATTATAATAGTAATCAGACACAACACACACAGCTGTCTAACAAAGTGTGATTTCATATTAAAAGATGTGAGAGATAA
Source organism: Ambystoma mexicanum (assembly GCF_040938575.1). Classification (NCBI taxonomy): domain Eukaryota; kingdom Metazoa; phylum Chordata; class Amphibia; order Caudata; family Ambystomatidae; genus Ambystoma; species Ambystoma mexicanum. The sequence goes on from NC_090924.1 coordinate 1,049,857,288, forward strand.
CAGTATAATTGTTGGAGAAGTTGTTGTAGTGTGTCATGAAATGTCACGCAGCCAGGATGAGTACATGCATCTTTATTCATGCACACAGATAGCCAATATCATTTGAAAGGCTCCCAGATGAAACAAACCACTGCCTCTACAACTGTTCTTCCAATCTAGACAGCTCTCTCATTCCAGCTGGTTGCCCATTCCATTCTAGAATTCACCACAGCATTCAACTATACACAGGTGCAGTCATGTCTATCATATCATGTACAACTATGTACAAACAGTGTAGTAAACCAACACATACAACATCTCCCCACTTCCCTTCAGTCTGCAACGCAAGCACCACACCCTTCATTGCAACCCTTATTTTATTTCAGAGTCTCCCATCTCCAAGCACCACAGGATCACCCAGTAGTTTGCTATTCACCTGCAGTCTGGTAAACCTGCTTGTACCATTGCCACTTTTCTCCCCTACAACTATCCTGGAGAGTAATAAGCTGCTGAACCCATCAAATCCTTCCACTTTATTTCCCACACCTTGGCAACTGCATACATTCCATGCTTTTCCCCACAATTCCTGCCATTTACCCTGTATAAATATCAAGAAAAGCATATGGTTATTTCTCCTATCTCCTAACATCCAATAAAACAGCCTTAAAAAGCCACTTGTTCTCTGTGTGCTAACTATTGTAATCATTTCTAAAGCACATTCAACTGACAGATTCTAAGTAAAATATACAGAATGCACATAGACAAAGGAAAGTGTATCTACATGCTATGCACAGTTATCAGACAGCACTGCTACTGCAAAAAAACAAAATCATGGCTACATTAACAACAGTGCTAATAACACACATATATACTAACTTCTTTTTTTCACAATTGCAGTGAAGATCACTCTCCTGAAAACCAGCAGAGTCTAAAGTACGAACCAGAACTCAGAAGAATCCTACTCTTTCCATCCAAAAAAGTAAGTGCAATACTGCCATAATGTTCTAACTGTTACTCAAACACTACAAAATTCTAGTATTGTAGAAGAAGAAATTGTATTCATCCTGAAGCATTAGATTCAGTATTACTGGTTGACCCTCACCAGCTGTATACTTTGTATTGTCATCTGAGCACCACTATAGTAACACTCAAATACGAGAATAGCCTTCCCAACCTGAAGTAACAGCCCATTGCACAATCACACACCTCTACATACATGCTTACCATCATACTCAGACACTCATGCACAAAACACACATACACAGCACAACATCCCAACACACACTTTCTTTGTTCTCCAACAGACCCCAAAGAATGCCTACCTAAAAGCAACTCTGTAGAAAGCAATGCAGAAGTAGAAAACATCAAAATAAAAGGGTCCATAAAAAGCATCCACTTCTAGCAGAATTTGTACAAAAAGTTCAAACAAAACATCTAATACAGTCACTAAGCGAAACAAAAACAGCTTCCAATAAAGAAACATTGCCTCCTCTTTCAAAATGTAAAACAAAACAGAAAGTGATTAACAAGACTGCAGCTACCACTAGTGCTAACACTGCACCTATAAATCTCAATGCAGCCCCAAGTAAGCATACCCAAAAAAATATTTTACAAAAAATGTTGTGCCACAGAGTCATTCACAACCTTATAAAAACAGGAGAGAAATCACCCACAACCCTTAAAACCTACCGTAGAAAAATTATCCTAGACGGTCTCATAGACAGTGCAATCCTTCTCAAAAGGAAATTATTTATTTTAGTTTTAAACAGAATGAAACCACTAATAAAAATAAGTACTAAACTACAAAAAAGACTTCCCAATAAACGGAATATCAACAAAAATAACTTTGCAAACATCTGTGGAGGTGAATGGACCCTCACCACCAGCACAGAACCATATTTCAATGAAGAAGCATACAAACAAAAGCAAATAAACCCAATTGCCATACAAAGCAGTGGGAGAGGGTATGAAAAACAACTCTCCATTCCACTGAACCAATGCGTTCAGTCTACAAATGGCCGTGCACATCGATTTGTAACATAGCCAAAAAAACGTTCATATCTTTACGCCAGTTCCTCAATCAGTATGTGAAAGGCAAAGACAAATTGAAAATAAAACTATTACAAAGTATGGACTCCTGTCCAGGGCGCAAATGCACAGGACTACAAGGACATTCATTAGCCTGCATTTCTGGACCTATTTGCAAAAGCACCTTCCACCATGTCAAAACGATATCAACACACCATACAACTTTAAGAAATCTGGCACATAAACTGTATCATGCCAAAAGCACTGCTTTAGCACTAGCCAATTTAAATAACACTCTTCTATATGGTACAACCAAAGAACTACTCAAAGAAATAGAGCATATCCAGAGAAAATATTTTGCAAGTGAAAGCCACTTACAAAATGCAATTGCTTTACAACAGACTAGAAACAATTTTACAGATGGCAACCTTCTACTACACAAATACAAAAAAGACGAGCAACAAATATACAGATGGCATACTTCTACTACTCACATACAAATAGGAAATACTAAAGTTTTGAAGTACATCTGCTGAAGTTCCAAACCATGTGTGTGTGTTGCCGCAGGTCTTTTTATAAGAATAACACAACAACTGTAGACATAATGTACAAAATAGAATACAATGAAGATTCCAAGTGATTCCAATGAGCTCTCTAGCTTATAGCAGAAAACAAATATGAAATTATTGACCCGTTAATTCTTTGCAGTTACTGCACTGCAAAACTTGACAACAACCAATCACCTTCACGTGCTATCACAAATAACTTGGAATTATTCCCACTACCAACACCCCTGCAACAACTTAACTTGTATGGGAGCATCATAATTCAAAAAGTGCACCCATTTCAAGCAACAATACGCCTTCACCCAAAAACAGCAACACTATCTCCTCTGAATTACTGAAAGGCATTTGTGGCAAAGTAGTTTATCTTAGTAAATGGCGTACCTACAAAAGAGAAAAAAGATTGGCAACAACTCGTGGACTTACATAAAGATAGACAAGCCCTGCAGTATCTAAAATACAACAATGAATACTACAAAGAAATAAATATTGAAGAAAACATGAGGGAAACCACTGAAATAATTCAAAACTCATCAGAAACTGGTCAATTTCAACTTCTAGATCCTTCTACAGAATCCAATATTTTAGAGCATTATATAATTCACCCATTACACTCTAAAGACACCATAGATTATGCACTGGAAACGTACCAAATGTGACAAACCATAGGATCTCCAATCAGCATATGGGAAAAACGTATAGAAGCACATGCCTTTCCTCTACTCTTTCCTAATGGAAAAGGAGGAAGGTACGATGGTAGACCCACACAAATAAAAGCATCAGAATACCTCTCTTTACGAATGTATTCTGAAGACCCCAGTTTCAGAAAAACATGGAATACATATTCCACCTTCTCTTTGAAAGTGAACTAGCAACTCTATGCTATGGAGTAGCACTCACATTGAAATCAGGTACCAATTTTCAAAATATGTCAGCTATGTCATTTTTACAAAAAGTGCAAGAAAAAGATGAGGTTTTACAGTCAAGCATTATAAATCTTTTAGCAAACATGCGTGGTACAAAAGAATACTGGTTCTTACGTCACGGAGATGTACTCTGCCTGATAAGAAACCTTGGCCCATCCACTTGGTTTGTGACATTAATTTGTGCAGAATATGCGTGGGAAGACTTACACGATTTCCTATGTATAGCAAACAAATGCAAAACAAATATAGATATAAAAACACCAGGGGCCAGATTACAAAGTTGCACGGTATTAGCACTAGTGCAAAGTTTGCCCTATTTTTAAATACAGTGGCACACACTAGAAAAATTTGCACCATGACAAGTGCAGTTTGACATACTAAAAGCACTAGTGCAAAAAAGATATATTTTTGATGCATTTTTGCATCAGGGCAAAGTTTGCCCTAGTGCTAATACCATTTTGTACTAGCACTAGGGCAAACTTTGCCCTGGTGCAAAAATGTAGTGAAAATGCATCTTTTTTGCACTAGGGACATTTCTGCTCTTGTGGTTTTAATATGTCACACCACCCATGTAATAGTTTTCTAGTGTGTGCCACTGTTTTTAAATATAGGGCAAACTTTGCCCTAGTGCTAATACCGTGCAACTTTGCTCTTGCACCGGTGCAAAGTTTCTGTAATCTGGCCCCAGGAGAACTCTGCTCTCCAGATCCTGTAAATGTACCAAGATATTTCCATCATCGCTTTATTGCTATGCTACACTTCACTTGAAATAAAACGGTTCCTCCCCTCGGAGAAGTGCAACACTCGTTTTGGAGAAAAGAATACCAAGCCAGAGGAGCACCACAAATCCATATGCTTTTCCGGAGTAAAGATGTTCCTAAATGTGGTCAGGACAGTGATGCCACTGTTTTGCAGTTCATCCAAAAATGTGTCACTTGTGAAACCCCTTCACAAACGACACATGGTGAACTTCGTGCACAAATTTTACAATTTCAAAGACACAAATGTGGGAAGAACTGTCATCGCAAAGATAACAACAAAGGGAAATACCTCACCAAATGCCACTTTGGTGTCCCTAGACCGATTTCAACAACAGGTCAAGTAAACAACTTCATGTCATCAGCTAGACATAGTAAATCACTTAAGAATACATATTACATAAAATGAACAGAAATCATTGCCCTCCTATAGAATGCAAATATAGATGTGCTGTACATAGCAGAGAATTCCACTGCATTTGCATGATATCGCACAGCCTACTTAACCAAAGCAGAAAAAATCAGAGCTCCAAGACCTCTGGGGCGATGTATCATCTGACAAAACACTATCACAGAAATTGTACAGCTTAGGCATAAACATGCTCTCCCATAGCGAATGTGGCTGCTGTGAAGCTGCAGACCATTTAACCGGTATTACCTTGTATGGAAAATCTGAAAATACAGTATGGCTAAGCCGTGGTCCTGATAAATCTAGAAAAAGAGTTCTGAAATCATATGAAGACATAGAAACAATAGCCAAAAATGATCCCAACCGCCAAGACATTTTGTAAAACAATTTACAGACACGTACTACCCAAACAGGAGTACCACTTTGGAAACCATGTGTCTATACCACATAGCCCAAAACTTCACATACACAAATAATATTAAACCAGATGAGAAGAAAGGTAGATACAGAGTGGAAAATTGTGAAGACAGCTTAGTGAAACTTAACAAACAAAGCTTCATTAATCATATCTATTTGTCAATAAAAACTCCTCAATATAAAGAACTGTATTACATGTCCCTTCTACAACTTTTTAAACCATGGAGAAAAGAAGATGATTTACTCGATACCTATGACTCCTATGAAGACACTTCCAAATCAAATGAAAGCACTATAACAGATGTAATCTTTACACAGTGCAAAATAATGTTGCACAATGAACAGCAACAAGAAGAAGAACTCCAGGCACAACTGGATGTGGACACTCCTGACAGTAGTCAACCTTCTGTAACAGGAAGCCAAAAACCACTTGGACAGCCACTAATAGCACATGAGGTAGAATTAGCCATGACAGAAGTAGAAAACACCATGTGTCAGTATGAACAATCTACAGAAGACTTTGCTCTACTAAAATCACAACTGAACAATGAGCAGCGTAGCATTTTCCAAGAAATAACGAAGCAAATTCAACATGGTGTGCAGCACGAAACTAAAAATTGTACCTGCCAAGAGTACAAACCTATACTGCTATACGTAAGTGGTCAAGCTGGCTCAGGCAACAAGTTCTTAATCAAAATCATCAGCAAGTTCCTCCAATAACTGACAAACAACAAACTGTCAGCTGTTGTAACTGCCCCCACAGGTTTAGCTGCCTACAACATAGGCGGTTTCACTATACATCGATTACGACTCCTTCCAGTAGAACACCAAAACCAATTAGACTATTACAAACATTCTCCAGAAGTTGCAATGGAACTATGCAGAGTTTTCAAACAAATGAAAATGCTGCTAATAGATGAAGTAAGCATGGTTTCCAATCTAATGTTAGCCTTCACTCATCTCAGATTACAAGAGGTACTGAAAACAGACTATGAAGAACTCTTTGGAGGAAAACACATTATAGTTTTCGGAGATCTTCTTCAATTAACACCAGTTAAAGGTGAACCTATTTTAAAAACTTAGGACACAAACTATGCCGTAAAACTCTTGGCAGCATAGGAAATGTCAACCATTGGCAACATTTCCAATACAGAGAATTAACTGAAAACACGCATCAGCCTGCAAACCTCACATACGCCAACATTTTGAAAAGTATTAGAGTTTTTGTACTATCTCAAGAAGCATAATCTATATTGAAAACCAAGCACATCCATGCACTCTGTGGCCATAACTCATGTGCTACTGATGTCATGGAACAATTAGCACACAAACATGTAAAATGTATGTCCTGCGCAAAACCTGTGCAAAATTTAAACAATATTAACAAAAGAAATGCAACCAATACTTCTAATTTGCTCCACAGACACACTGGACGTATGTGGTATGACATTACCCATGTGTCAACAAGCCACAACAAAGCTAAATACCTTAGAAAATCTCGAACACAGCTGATTTGGAGAAACTATTAAAATTATCTTTAAACTGTAGAGTAATGCTTAAACGTAACCTTGACGTGCACCAAGGACTAGTTAATGGAACACTTGGTACAGTTGTTGGCTTTCAAACATACCCATGTGACAACAACATTCAGTTTGTCAATATTCTCTTTGACAAACTATCAGAAGTTAAAAGGATAGGACGCTCAACAGCCCGCTTCCTTCTTTTCAAAGACATGTATGTACGCAGAGAACAATTTTCTCTAACTCCTGTGCCGCAAAAAGCAAAACTTTGTAAAAGAAAACTACTTCACTCCTAAATTATGCAGGATCTCATAGCAATTCCTCCAAAGAAATTAAAAGAAGCTACTACTTCATCAAGAACCACAAACAACGAAGAATGTACTGCACAATCAAAGTCAACTACCTCTTCAAAGAAACAACACGCACTCCGAACAAATGACTTGGACACAGAACTGTCAGGTCCATTCAAATGTTCAAATACAACTGGTGTAAATTGCTATGCAAATGTAGCAATCAATATTCTATTCCAATTGCCACCAATTATTGACAACATTTACTTATGCAGGACAGACCAATTGGGTTTGCAAATGTTAGTCCTTCAAAGAAATGCAACCAACAATTCTGACAACACTTACATTGTTCCTGGAATAAGGCAGGAATTGGACTACTGTGCTGGAATGGTCAAATTCCCTATAAACACACAAGAAGATCCACAAGAATTTCTGATGTACTTACTACAAGTACTAGAAAATGAAAACATACCTATAAATGAAATCTTCCAGATTGCATACATGTGGAAACATACATGCACTCTTTGCAGCCATGTCGCACAAGAAGTTCCTAGTGAATGCTTCGTATATGTATCCATACCTAACTGTGAATCCATTCCATTTCACCAACTTGTACAAAATGCAAACCATAGCAGATTATGTATTTCCTTCAATTCAGATAATCATTCCACCTTACAAATACAGACACATAGTAAGTATGTAATATTAATGCTTCTACGTTACAATAGGTATAATCTACCACGCAGGACCCACAACCAATGCAGGTCACTACACTGCATATATAAAAAAGAATTGTGGCTGGTTCAAATGTAATGATACTACCATTACTCTAAAACAGAGATTACTAGCAAATCTTGTAAACGCTTACTTAATATTCTTAAAACCAAAATTTTATAACTAATCTGTGTATGAACATAAACAAAACTTCAAATTCAAAACTGTGAACAGTTAGAATACGCTAACAGGTATGTAACTGACCCAAGATTATTCAACAAGCAAACAGATAAATGAATACCACTGAACATGAAATACACAGTTAGAATACACCAACAGGTATCTAACTGCCCCAAGATTCTGCAACAAGCAAACAGATAAATGAATACCACTAAAATGAAACAAGAAATAAACAGTTAGAATATGCCAACAGATATCTAACTGCCCCAAGATTCTGCAACAAGCAAACAGATAAAGGAATACCACAAAAATAAAACAAGAAATAAACAGTTAGAATACCCCAACATATATTTAACTGTCCCAAATATCTGCAACAAGCCAACAGATAGATGGATACCACTAAAATAGAAAAAGAAATAAACAAATAGAATACACCACTTCCAAATCAAAACACATACACCTATTCAATGCCTCCTACTGAAATCAATGAAGTAAATATATTGTACCACAACATAGAACATTTTTTTTTATTCCAGCATGTTCTTTTTTTCCCACAGACCCAATGATTTAATGAACAAACACAGGAACCGAGCAAATTGCACAGTACACTGGTTTGAACTATAGTACTTCTAAAGTACTAACTATGAGGGTTGACAAAATACAGAAATGTCCACTATGCAATACAATACTCATTATGAACTACCTACACTAACATGTGTTTTTTTCTTTTATCACAGTGATTGAAAAAAAATGTCTGCTCCAACTACCCATGTCATGAAAAAACAGCATACAACCACAAAAAGTGAAACAGTAAGTATATAATGATTGGACTCACACACAGCACAGCATAATACACCCATTCAAGCAAACACCTCACAATTCTAAAATGTTTGCTTTCATGGGTATCTTATGCTGCAGTGCTTGTTGCCAAACACTAAAATCTTGACTGCATGCCCTGGCCAAAACTTAACATACAGCCTCAACAAAGAAAATAGTTAAGTATATAATAATTAGATTCACAAACACCGCAACATAACAAAGCCATGCAAACAAACACCCCACCAATAAATACAACCCAGAATGCCTACAGTCTTCAATACCAACATTCTGAACACAATCCAACAAACTACCACACATAATCTCACTAATAGTAAAAGTGTTTATTTGATAGTGAGATGATGTGTGTTAGTTTGTTTGTGCTTTGGCCTACAGCCTTCGGCCATGCACCCAAGACTCTAGGCCCTGGCCACAACTACTGCAGCATAACACACCCATAGAAACTAACACCTACCAAATGACAACAACCGAAAAACATAACACATCCACCTCAAAACCTATCCACTTCAATTAACATCCTAAAATAATAATTATAACCAACGTACAACGTACAAACTCTTCAATACATACGCTCTTCACCAAATGCTCTACTAACGACCGAAAACCAACATCATAGTAAAGTAAAATAGCCACTAGTGCGCCCAGTGTTTAGTATGTCCGGGGCATATTGCATTTGACCCATCTCTCACTCCCCCACCCTCTCCAGCCACTCCTACATACCATCACACACCCCAAAATTAGATTTATGCTCACTTCCACACCCGCTGTCCGCAGATCCAACATGGATCCAACATGGCGGGCACATCGAAAGAATGTGATGCACCTCACGCTTCACCTCAACCTATCAGCGAACACGTCGTATGTCCACGGACATGATGTAAGCCAGTCATCCAATCGGTGTCCTGTCCGCGGAGCAAGCAGGGAAGTGTGTCCACAGAGAGGACATAGATATCACACATTTTTTGAGACCCACTTTTTGGTTGTTTTCAAAAAAACAACAGCACAGATTTTCACCAGATCTACAAAAGCATGCTTTTGAGACCAAGTCACCGCTCCTGCCGCAAATTTGGTGAAAATTCGTCCAGCAGTTTTGGCTATAGGCATGCACAATTTATTTTCTACATTCAGTATATGGGGAAAAAAGAAATGTTGGTATCCCCCTATAACTTTTCTCCCCCTTGACCAAACCTCACCAAACTTTGCAAAATTCTGAGTGGGCCATATACTTTTATTGCTGAGTTTGGTGAGGTTTGGTCCAGGGGGAGCAAAGTTATATGCCACCCAAAAAGTGCTCTTCCCGTGGGTTTAGCAACTTAACTATAACTACATGGCTGCTACCACAGGCCATGCAATATGCACATGTGCTTCTGTAACTTGCGATTTCATAAAGTTGTCCTTAATACTATTATGTACATACTGTGAGGGTTGTTTAAGAATTTCTATCAGAATCATTATTTACTGATTCATCCCACTTCATGGGTGATAGCGTTTTGCATGGCTTGTCTCATAGCAGTTGGTGATCTGATAGTGCAATTCATCCTACAGAGGGCAGTCTCGCCCTCATTCATTCTTTCTCTTCAAGCAGGTTTTTACACTGTGTATTGCTCTGTTCCCACTGACTTGTGACCTTGTTATAATACATTGTATGTGCTGCTTAGGAACATGTATTGTTATATCTGTTTTGAATACTGGCTTGAGAACTCGGCTAAACCGATATGTTTTGACCAATCAGTGTGCAGTGTAATATCCTTTACCTCTGGTGTCTAACATCTCTCTTTGTTGCTCTTTCATGACCTCACTACCACAACTCACGCCTGGGAAAATGCTCACCCCCCTGCCTTGACAATCGCTGCACGACATTCAGACTTTGAATTTGTGAAGTTGCAACTTAAAATGTTTGCACCTCTCTAGTAGAGTCCGGCTGATGTTTTCTGCTGAAGGGGCGGGGAGTTTTCATGTTTCATGGATAGCTAACTAGATCGGGAGGCCTACATGTACTGTGTGTATATGCCAGTATAAAATAAGATTCACACGTATCTAAAGGAAGCAAGAAACACTTTTTAAAGCGATATTAATTTAGGAATATGACATTATTCTGGCCCATGCTTTAATTTATTAATGCTAACACTTGGGCACTTACAATAACTCATTACTTATATAAAGCCCTTTTTCCAAAGCACTTTACATAAAACACTCTTGTGTCCATTTATTTTTACCTGGCAACTGTGAGCAATACTCATGTGTTGACCTCAGAAGGATGAAAGGTTCAGTAGACTCTGCTAGAATTGAAAGCGGTGAACTGCAGAAGACACATATATGCCAGTAGTTAACATATAACCTGGTGAGTTATATTACCAGCTTTATCTTCTTAAATATACATACCACAGCATTTGGTGAAGCATTGACTCTGTTGATTATTTCTTTTTACCTATTATACCAGTGTGTAGAAGCAGGAGGGATTGTCATGTCCCACTAGTAAAACTGATAATAATTATAGTTTGTTTTAGAAAGGAATGGAGGAGACAGGATAGTGTAGTGGGTAGATCCAGCTAATACATGTTTATTTTTAATGGCAGGTTTTAATACCATTCTGCAGTGCTTTTCTTGCAAACACTAAAGATCTGCAAGATTGGAAATAATGACATGATGTTTATCCCTGAAAAGTCTCTTTGTAAAATGAAATGGGTTCTGCAACTGGAAATTTAACCCATCTCTTAGAACATTCTCATGAAAAACGGCTTAATAGGCCAAAGGGAAACAATTTAAACAAAATTCCCCAAATGATGTAGGAACTCCACCCAAAAACCAAGACACGGGTGCGGGGGACAGTCCTTGGGAAGTTACAAAGTGAGTGCATTAAAAAAGTGTGACGTAATATTAAGGATGATGATTTGTTATTTATATAGCACTTAAAACAGAAGATATGTACATACAAGAGAGAAGTGGGGGATACCCTGTTGGTTGTGGCACTGGACTGGGGGCAACTTGACCAGTTATGGTAGTACGTGTGGTCCGAATGAATGATGTCTCTCAGTACTAGGTCGAGATGCAGTGATGATTTATTGGCAAATGGTTGCTACACAGATATAGCACTTGGGGTGATGATCGCATGAGGAGTGCTGACACGTGTGTTGGCCAAGGGGTCTTTATCATTTATCAGGGCGTATAAGGTAATGCTGGTGTGTTATCCTGATTAAGGTAGTGCTGTATAGCAACTGTGAGCATCATCCCAGGAGTACTCAGTGAATGGCAGCAGGACATATACCAACCTACAGAATCAGATGAACGCAGGGATCCATTTTTCCTAAATTCTCCGACCACTACTTTCGCTACATATATTCATACAATATCACACAACCAAAGTTGTACTCATTTAACGACCTTGGAAGGATGAACGGCTGACTTGGTTTCGCTGGGAGTCAAACCTGAAACAGTCAGCTCGCAACTTGCTGAGTTATCTTACTGGATGATATTAAAGTGACATGTTGATTGAAAGCAATTGAAAATGCCCACAAGCTTTGGCATAAACAAGAACATGTATTCAAGAATAAGCATAGTCCATGCATGCAGTTATGAACACATACAAGTGGTTAGAAGTTATCTACAAAAAATATCACACTATGAGCAAACACTAGCTGAGATATGAGAAATAAGTTATCATGTACTCAACTGCTGTGTACCTACTCTGCTGTATATTTCGTAGCCATGTGGAGTGAGAGTGGTGTATTTTAGATGGTGGTGATGTAATAGATAATGCTTGCAAGTGCATTGGGCAACACTTCTATATTGATATGTTGTACAGCTCTAGTTTAGCAAAGCACAAACAGGGGGATACACAGGTCAGTGCATGCTCTCAGACCAACAGAAACTGGGAAATGCATAAACACAAGAACCCAATGTGCTTGATTTACAAAAGTGTTTTTCAATGGGAAAATTCCATTGAAAAAAACTTTGTAAATCAGGCCCACTTTGTGAAAACCCACACATACACATAATTTGAAATATATTTGTGGCTATATATATATTTTCATGGAAAAAACGTTTGTTGCAGGGACGTTAAGGTGAGAATTTAACACAACAAAACCTCTAAAATTCAGCTAAAGCAAGCACATGAAAAGTTGGATTAGTTTAATAAAAATGTAGGTTGTGGACTTGGTAATGACAAAGGCTGAGTCATTGGCCAGCACTTAAGGCCATAGCTAGTGTACATGGTTAAAAGCCATGCCTAGTAGCCCATCACTGTTTTAAAATATACTGTGGGCAACGTTGAAAGCTGTAGTCAGTAGCCATGTCTAAAGGCCATAGCTAGTGCCCATTAAAATGTGAAGGTGAGAGGCCCCCAGGCCTGCTGGTGAATTGCCCAACAGAGTCAATAAAGGTACATCCCAGGAGGGAATAAGACCAAGACCAAGTGAGAGTACGATTAAAGGCTTTTTATCTAAAGTTAGGGCAAACAGAATCTACTCTTCTCACGCCGAGAGCGTTCTTCAGAAAACATGTTACATTTCATTTTTATACACATGATGACTCGCCAGCAAGGGGGAGGCCTAAGGGGCACATATTTGATCGGGATTGGTCACTAAGAGGAGGCACCTATGGGTGCTTTATGGTCGGTGATGGCTGATTGGTCCACAGGCACGTGACAAGATGATGTGTTATGTGGGGTCAAGAGTTCAGCTGGGCTCATCAGTTGGACATCGGATGGGTTGACACTTTGATATTCTATTGCTGTAACATTTGCCCTTGTGGCCACACATTCTCATCCATTCATACGTGTGACTAGTTCATCCGGCTGCAAGGCTGGCACTTTGCACGTGTGAAAACAAGGCATGCTTATTCATTACTGAATATCAATTATATGATTCTATCAAGGATATCACTCTGTCTGGCTCAATACATATTTGAACACTAAGCGGGGGGTGGGGGTTGTAAGGTCAATGTATGGTCGGTGGTAATCATTCAATATTGTATGGGGGGAAGGTTAGAGTAAATGGTTGCTGCTGCTGGATTACAAAAAATACATTTCATCTTAGACGTGCACTTCCTTAGAGGGGCTTAGGTGACTAAGTGTCAGAACAACATAACTCCTTATGAAGCCAGGGCGATCAGGGATAGGCTTAGGCCCCCCTTTCCGGGCTTTTAGTATCACATCATGTATTAACTGGAGGCCTTTATATTTACTCATAACGGGTTACCGCTTCATACATTTTGGCTGGTTTATTAATTGAGTAAAATGCGTTTAGGACATCTGCTAACTCCATACAATTTGGGCAATGTCACAACACTAAAACAGGGGGTGGTGAGAGAGGAATAGCTGACAAATAACCACACAGCACGGGTAGCTGAGTATGACTAATGGTTCATATGAGGAATTCACGGTATTCACACAATTACATTCTACATTATCAACAGTGAGGTAGCATTGTGTGAGCTTGCATAGATCTAAGGTTTGTTTACTCGTTATGGGATTACAATTAGTCGTGTACATATTTCAACGTTGTAAGTCAACATACATTCTACCTTCAATATAACAGGTTAGCATAGGAACATCTAAAAGCACACGTATATGTATTTACACTGCTTACTCATTAGCTCGCTTAAGGTGTCAGCGGGTTCATATGAACTCCACACACAATGAGAGGACATCCTTTTGCACATGCAGGTCAGAAGGGAAAAACGTTCACTGATTTAAGGGTCTCTTTCGTTGTTGACTCTGCTCTGGGGTACACAGGGATTAGGTTTTTATGGCCAGGGTCTGTGGCGTTCAGGGCAGGTCTACAGAGACAGATAGCCCTGGCTCTAGCCCTCTCCCCCTGAGCTGCATCTGAATCACTGGAGGGAGTTGGACTACAAGTGATACAGTGTGGATTTTGTTGCAATCCTGCTGCCAACCTTCTCATGGGAGCCGAGCAGTTATGTGAACGGCAGAGAGGAGGTGCTGGGGGGAGAGTCGCTCTGGCTGTGTGCTTGACAGAGATGGCTGCAGACTGGGTGAACTCTGAATGGTCTTTTGCTATTTACAAATGGAGTCCGTACGTTATAAAATGGAGTCCTGATCTCGCGGTCCAAGGTTGTTCACGGGAATATGACAGTACCCGTGGATGTATTTGTACGAAAAGGGTGATGGTTCCCGGAGGTGTTCCCACATGACTGTCCCAGGGCCGGGGCCCTGGACATGAAGCAGCCATGACTGGGCCCACTCGGGAAGCATGGGAATAAGGGGAGGGCGGGAGGTCTTATGTGTCCCCTCCCTCCACTCAAATGTTCGAATATACAGTCGGCACAGCCAAAGGCCGTGGCCACTGGCTAGCACTGTGTTGAAGATCATGGCTAGTGGCTAGTTAGTGTACATAATATACAATTAGCACTGCTGAAGGTCAGCTAGTGGCTGGTTAGTGTTGTATAGTACACATTGGGCACAGTTGAAGGCCATCGCTTATTGCCTTTTATTATTTTAAAATATACAGTGGACATGGCCAAAAGATGTACAAACCACAGAAGGTCAAAGGCCATGGCTAGTGGCCCATTTATATGTTAGAATATTTGGCGGGCACAGCCAAAGTTTGTGGACACTGGCCAGTATTGTACTAAAGTCCATGGCTAGTGCCTAACCAGTGCATATTGCATACAGTGGACACGGTTGAAAGTTGTAGCCACTAGTAACGGGCAAAATCTATGGCTTGAAGCCTGTTAGTGTTTTAAACTATTCAGTGCACATGGATGAAGATTGTGAACACTGTGCATAACTGAAGGCCATGACTAGTAACCAGGCATGTGTTAAAAATATATTTGGCCATGCACACTGACCGTGGCTGAAGGCCAGGCTTTATGCCAGTTGTTGTTGTAATGTAATTAGTGATGTCATCAGTGATGTGATCTGTGATGATATCATTGTGGTCATAGGATGCGCAACAAGGGGTGCAAATCTAAGATGGTTTTAGCTGATTTTCAGAGGTGTTGTGTTAAGTTCTCACCTTAACATCCCTGCAACTAAAGTTTTTCCTTGAATTGCAAATGCTTTGTTACAATACATTGCTCACCCTAACATCCTTGCAACTAAAGATTTTCCCTTGACTCTCAAGGGTTTTGTTATTCCATACATAATTGACATTAATAATGCAGACAATAGGGCTAATGAAAACAATATATTATGTGTACAAAGTCAAATAAATAGCAATTGTGCACCCATATTCTACCAAATAAATCTATTCTTAAAATTGTTTCTGTCCATATTAATTAAACTTTTCAAAGTGTTTGCAATTATACCTACTATTTACGAACAGAAACGTATTAACCCCTTAAGTGCCATGGGTATTTCTCCCAACTGCCAAGACCTTTTTTGGTGATTACGGTATGTGGCCATTCAATGGCTGGTAACTTTTTTGTTACATAAGATATTTCGGCCATATTTGGCTCCTTTTCTTCCCACACGTAGGCGGTCGTAACGCCACCCAGGAATCCTAGGTTGCTGTAGAGGGGTGAGAGAAAATAAGCAAAAAGTGCGAAAATGTTGGTTTTTTTCAAAAAATTCCAATAAAATGATGTACAAAGAAGCCTGTGTTGTTTTCCTTGTAAGAGCTAGGAACAAATGGTTTGCTGTGCTGAGTTTCCCAATTTTCTGGCTTTCAAGAACAGGTTGAGTGGAAATGAAAAATGAAAAAAAAATATTTTGATGTGGTTATCAACCATTTTGTGAGAGGTAGGCGATTTTGGCAATTTTTGCCAATTGGACATGCATGGACGGAATGGAAGAAAAGGGTAGGAAAGCCGAATTGGAGGACAGAAAGGCACATATTCTGAAAGGTAGACAAAATTCCAAGTTTCGGAAGGGTTCATTTGCTTAGGTCAGGCAAACACTAGGTAGGGGAAAATGCCATAGATTGGGGGAAAAGCGGGAAAATGACCAAAAAAAAAGTATGTGTTGGACATGGTTGGCTTGGTACGGCAATGGCTTCTATGAATTTTGAAAAAAGCAATGCTCCGCTACATTCCCCTGTCTCTTGCAGTTAGGAAAGCACACATTTTTTGTAGTGTTTTACAAAACAAGCATTACCACAAACCAAACACTGAGCCATGGTACACAGGAGTTTTACGCTCACGGCCTGAATAGACACACTTAGCATGTGTAAATGGGGAAAACCAATGTGGTGAGGAATGCCAAACATACATTTTTTGAAAAAGCACAGGCAGAACTTTTCAAGGGTAGGTGACTTGTGCAGGTTACAAAAAAGTATGGTGCCTAAAGCAGCGACTAAACGTAGGTCACATTTGGGAAATGAAAGGGTTGTGTGACAAAGGGCACCAGCAAATGGGTCGAAACGTTATGAAAACCACACAATCACAACACATGGCCTACCGTCCCATGTTCCCACAGGTGTCCTGATGAAAACAGTACCTCACATGTGTGAGGCCTACCTGGCCGCCAAGGGGAAAGCCTAAAACACAAGTAACTCTGTTTTCGGACTGGAATTTCAGATGCTCTGCCGACCGGCACAACATACAGATATAGGCTTCGGGTGTCCAAGCCACCAAGGAAAACAGGGAACCCCATGCATTTCCGAAAAGAGGACACCCGTGGAAATCCGCAGAGGTATGATTTGGGCACATCGCCCCAGAATGTATTACCCAGACACCCCCGCAAAGTCCGAAACATGGGGAAAAAATGCATTTTCCGCATATTTCGCTCGGCTCCTCCACCCACGGAAACACGCCCCCAACAACACATGACCTACCGTCCCGCGTTCCCACAGGTGTCCCGATGAAAACGGTACCTCACATGTATGGGTGCACCTACCTTGCCGCCAAGGGGAAATCCTAAAACACAAGTAACCCCAAGACTGTTTTCAGACCGGAATTTCAGGCACTCAGCCGACCGGCACAGCATACAGATATGGGCCTTTGGTGTCCAAGCCACCAAGGAAAACAGGGGACCCCATGCATTTCCGAAAAGAGGACACCCGTGGGAATCCACAGAGGTATGATTTGGGCACATCGCCCCAGAATGTATTACCCAGACACCCCCGCAAAGTCCGAAATGTGGGAAAAAACGCATTTTCCGCACATTTCGCTCGGCTCACCCATCGAAACACGCCCCCAACAACACATGGCCTACCGTCCCGCGTTCCCACAGGTGTCCCGATGAAAACGGTACCTCACAAGTGTGGGTGCACCTACCTGGCCGCAAGGGGAAAGCCTAAAACACAAGTAACCCCAAGTCTGTTTTCAGACCGGAATTTGAGACGCTCTGCCGATGTTACGCTCACCTGGCTCCCACAGGGGCGTCGATCGGACCCGGACAGCTGCGGTCTCCTCCAACGTGAAGCGTAGTGCAGAGATGACAGACTGGACTGGCCCGCCTTATCTCGTCTGCTTGACCCGTAGAAGTATTCTCCTGCAAGTGTTGAAAGGGATTTAGCCACCCGTGGATTCTAGTAATGGCACCCCACTGTTCTCCACACTAATCACCTCCGATATTCCCTTTCAGTAATCTCACTTTATGTTTTTGAAGGATGAGCTCTCCATCCTGCGTGGAATGCAGGGGTGCGTAGATACCAGTTACTTCACTGGTTCGAAGGCGTTGGAAGAGTTCCGGATGAATATTGACTCCGAGGTTCCTGGCGAGAACCCGTAAGTATAAAGTCCAAAGAGTTCAATATGTCCGATGTTCATTCTTGTCCCATTCCCTTCTTGTGTTGCTGCTGGTTCCAAGAGAAGATTGTCTTGTGGCAGCTGATGGCGTTTAGGTAAGAGTCTGTATAACCCAACACTGTCCGGTAAAAGATGCGTGTATTTAACTTGTTGTTTTCTCTCTCCTTACAGGTGCGGCGTAAGAAGTTGGGGGATGTTAAAGAATAAGGCCTCCGGTGGTAAATCAGGTAAGTCTATGATGGTAAAAGGAGATTTTATTTGTTGGCTCTCTCGGCTCACCTTATATTTCTTTTGTCCCCTAGATGCTGGAGTTCGGCGAGGAAAATGATGGAGGAAGCGCTGAATCAAAAAATGCTGTGAGGACTGGTGAGTATGGCGCGGCGCTGCAGCTGGCGATGCGACGTGTGCAGAAATAATGTCCTTTCCAAGTTCGAAGACGTGATGGATCCGGAATCAGGTAAGGAATTAAAATAAAGACTGTGTTGTAACCTTTCCTTCTTCTTTCCTCTTTTTCTGGGAGCTCTGGATTTGAGGCGGGCGTGGCAGAAGACTGGATGCTGACTGCAGGCACGGTGAGCGTTACACTGCTGGATGCAGAATAACGCGAAGCATGTGCTGCTGTTCGGGCGTGGTTTAAATTGCCTTCAAAGTAGTCCCAGGTAAGAAGGTCCCCCAGAACCACACCCGAGTAAAAAATAGTCCCTGAAGTAAAGTAGTTCCATTAAGGCCTCACGTTGGCTTGACTTCATTGCAGCATGGTCTGCTTGAGGTAAGTAATGTACATGAGCCTGGCGCCTATGGCGCCAGGACTGATTTCCTCTATGAGCCTGGCGCTAATGGCGCCAGGACTGTACCCAGACAGCCCCTAGCAGACAGCTGCTGGGTTTTTAGTAAGCACCTGGATGCCTGCTCCCGGGGCTGATGGGCTTGGTCCGGATGCCCGGGGGTAGGCATCATGACAGCCGACCGGCACAACATACAGATATGGGCCTCGGGTGTCCAAGCCACCAAGGAAAACAGGGAACCCCATGCATTTCCGAGAGGAGGAGACCTGTGGTAATCCACAGAGGTATGATTTGCCCACATCGCCCCAGAATGTATTACCCAGACACACCCGCAAAGTCAGAAATGTGGGGAAAAAAAACGCATTTTACGCACATTTCCCTCGGCTCACCCATCGAAACACGCCCCCAACAACACATGGCCTACCGTCCCGCGTTCCCACAGGTGTCCTGATGAAAACGGTACCTCACATGTATGGGTGCACCTACCTTGCCGCCAAGGGGAAATCCTAAAACACAAGTAACCCCAAGACTGTTTTCAGAGCGGAATTTCAGGCACTCAACCGACCGGTACAGCATACAGATATGGGCCTTGGGTGTCCAAGCCACCAAGGAAAACAGGGGACCCCATGCATTTCTGAAAAGAGGACACCCGTGGGAATCCACAGAGGTATGATATGGGCACATCGCCCCAGAATGTATTACCCAGACACCCCCGCAAAGTCCGAAATGTGGGAAAAAACGCATTTTCCGCACATTTCGCTCAGCTCAACCATCGAAACACGCCCCCAACAACTGATGGCCTACCGTCCCGCATTCCCATAGGTGTCCCGGTGAAAACGGTACTTCACATGTGTGGGTGCACCTACCTGGCCGACAAGGGGAAAGCCTAAAACACAAGTAACCCCAAGTCTGTTTTCAGACCGGACTTTCAGACGCTCTGCCGACCGGCACAGAATACAGATATGGGCCTCGGGTGTCCAAGCCACCAAGGAAAACAGGGAACATCATGCATTTCCGAAAAGAGGACACCAGTGGGAATCCACAGAAGTATGATTTGCCCACATCGCCCCAGAATTGATTAACCAGACACCCCCGCAAAGTCCGAAATGTGGGAGAAAAAAATGCATTTTCCACACATTTTGCTCGGCTGACCCATCGAAACACGCCCCCAACAACACACGGCCTACTGTCCCGCGTTTCCACAGGTGTCCCAATCAAAATGGTTCCTCACATGCGTGGGTGCACCTACCTGGCCGCCAAGGGGAAAGCCTAAAACACAAGTAACCCCAAGTCTGTTTTCAGACCGGAATTTCAGACGCTCTGCCGACCGGCACAACATACAGATATGGGCCTAGGGTGTCCATGCCACCAAGGAAAACAGGGAACCCCATACATTTCCGAAAAGAGGACACCCGTGTGAATCCACAGAGGTATGATTTGCCCAAATTGCCCTAGAATTTATTACCCATACACCCCCACAAAGTCCAAAATGTGGGAAAAAAACCACATTTTTCACTTTGTTGGGGATTCTGGGTAAAACATTCTGGTCCGCTTCGCGCAAGTTGGAACTCTGTGGATTCCTACTGGTGCCCTCTTTTCAGAAATCCATGGGGTTCCCAGTTTTTCCAGTTTTCCTTGGTGGAAGGTATGACATCTGTTGTTGGCGGCATGTTTCGGTGGTTGAGCAGAGTGAAATGTCTGGAAATTGTGTTTTTTACCCCCAAATTTGGACATTGACAGGGTTTCTGGGTAGTAGATTCTGGGCCGCTTTGCACAAGTCAGACCTCTGTGCATTCCCACGGATGTCCTCTTTTGGGAAATGCATGGGGTTCCCTGTTTTACTTGCTGGCTTCCACACCCTAGGCCCAAATCTGTAGGTTGCCCACATGAACAAAACATGCTGTGGCGAAAGGCTTGGGGTTACCAGCGGGTTACCCTTTTCTTTTTGCGCCCCCGGTAGGTGCACCCACACATGCGAGGTACCTTTTTTGTCGGGACACCTGTGGGAACGTGTGAAGGTATGACATGTGTTGTTGGCGATGTGTTTCAGTGAGTGGACACAGGGAAATGTCTCTGAAAATGGCTGGAAATGAAGACAATTCTCAGACATTTCCCTTTGGTCACCCACTGATACACGTCGTCAGCACCACATGGCCTACCGTCCCACGTTCCCACTGGTGTCCCAGTGAAAGGCAGACCTAGTATGCGTGGGTGTCGTACCTGAGTGAGAATGGGTATCTCATTTGCACAGCAAGTGGTCTTTAGTGCTCCCAGTACATAGGAAAGTGCTGTCAGTAAGCCCCTTCACATGCACTTTTTCTCACACTTCTCATACATTCACGTCACAATGCAGTCAGACAAGTAAGGTGGGATTTAGCACACAGCAAGCCTCCCTGCTTAGCACAAGGATGAACGTCCTTGTGAGCAGTGATGCCACGGCAAGGCACCCACCATATCACTGGCCATTCATACACATTTTGTGTCTGCAGTCAGTCGGCATCCATGTCAGCAGTAGCACCTCTACCAAATCACTCGCGCCAGAGCAAGGGTATCTGCACACTTGTCCCATGTGTCCGTGTGCTCACAATGCAGCCGTGTCTCCAGGCAACATCTTTCACATAATTTTCCAGCAATTGCACATCAACTGTCCGCATTCAAATGGCATGTGCCAACAATCGTATCTGCACACTGATATCAAGTGCACATTGGCACCCTTGGCTACCTGGCCTACAGGCGCTGTCTCTCACACCAACTTCAAGTATGTCCATAGCAAGATTTTTACAGCACTCATATGTGCAACATTACCCACACAAAGCTAACACCCTCTAACATGCGACTCATTTCTGCAGTGCTGGGAAAGTGCATTCACAGAAATGACATCTGCATGTTCTATGTTGCTATACCAAACTCACACACCAATCGTATCCAAGTAATTCCTACAGAAGACATTTCAGCTACACCACACATACCACAAGTTACGGTAAAACAATAAAGAGGGCAGGGTTGTACGAGGTACGCAAGACACCACCGCCTTCTAGGTGTCCAAGTACCACTTTCATGACACTTCGACCTCAAAGGAGGGAGCCAAAGTGCCGTGTACTATTTCTAAAATACACCCCTTGAGTGGTGTCATGTCTTCGCGTACGATCGTTCCCCGATCGTACGCGTATAGCCCATTAAGGACGTTGCAGCCAGGTGCCTGGAAGTTGGCATGGCAACGCTGGCATCCCGTTCATCCCTCTTCCTGCTGCCGGCAATGTCGAGTCGCACGTAACGTCGTCACATGACTCGTACTTAAGCACCTCCCACTTGCTGTCCGGTGCTTCTGATTTTGAATTAGTGGCGTTACGGAGAGCTGCCCGTTCGTTCTTGTTCTCCCTTGTTTCCTTACCCATTCCCTTCCTTGTTCCTGGACCCTCTGTTCCTGTTTTCCCCTCCTCCTTGCTCCCCCCCCCCCACTCTTGTCTTGGAACTGCATTTTGCCTTGGCCCGGACCGAAGATTGGATACTGAGTTTTGGATTATCCTTTTGTTAACTTTCTGCCGGATTACTGTTTATGACCTTGGACCGCTAAAAGGACTGCCTTGTCTTCGCCTGGATTGTTGTACCGCTCTTCTTGAACCTGACCGTGTCTGAACAGTGTCTTTCTTCAACCACTGCTTTGGGTATTGAAAACCACGGACTCTGGGATTATCTTGGATCGTTGGATTCTCTGGGAAATGTGACTCTGGCATGCTGTACACGGACTAGAGACTGCCACAAGTGTACATAGGCGTCCTCGTGCCATCCGGTTAGGCTGTGCTTTTCTTTTTCCTTGGAATCCGGACCTGCCTCACTTTGCCTTGCTGCTTGGAACTTCCAGAGACCCTAATGCCAGTGATATGGTAAGACTGCAAGGGGTTGTTGTTGTGGTATATCTAGTTAAGGGGAGGGGGCTAAGGTAGATTGACCTAGCAAAGCATCACGTTTCACCTGCCCAGTACAAAACTGTTTACACTGTCTGTACTTCGTTTTCAAGAGAAAGAGTGGTTGCCCTGCATATACATGTTGTGAGTAACCTTGCACTTTGTTTTTAGGTTACTGTGCGTTCTGTCCTACGCATATCGTCGTATCCTCTTGACACCTGCTTCGACGGCTTCGAACCTGTGGTAGCTGTCTCCTATTGCGACATCCTGGTCTCATCTGGTATCCTCTTCTTTCCTCTGATTTGCTGCTCTGGTTGTTTGATTACACAGCCAGAGGGGTGCATCGGGTGGAAGAACTCGTCCACTACACTACGTGGGCAACTCGGATCCTGACAAGTGGAGAGAACTGGAACGGTGTTCCCATCTTCACCAACGCACCCCTCCAGTGGAGGGAGCAGCACTAGCAATGCTCGTGAAGGCACGCTAAATGAAGTGACATGAGGTGAAATGCTGTTGCATTTTCATTGATGGTACACCTTCAATGCAGGGAGCAGGAGTGCTGTTCCTTTGTAAGAGGTGCACAAAATCAGAGTCCAAGGGTTCCTTTCAAGGGATGATGGCCATTTCCAGAAATCAGTCCATCTCCCAATACTTTTCCTTTGTATGATAGAAAAGGAAACAAGGCTGTAGGCAGAGGCCTGGATTGGAAGGGCATTGGGGACAGTACACCCGAGTATCCTTCCTCACTCCTTGTTTACTACACACCTTACATCTTCTGTAAGAGTGTGTCTTCATTGGTGTGGCAGGAACAAAATCAGCAAAGTGTCGATCTTGCAATCTGGCCACATCTACCTCTGGAACGGAGGGAATTTCTACATGGACTATAGTCAGCGATTGAATAATTTCTGTTTCAAAGTTCAATAAGGACAGGTTGTTTTGTGGAGTAGCTGCACGGCATTGAACGTTGCTATATGCATAATGCGCGTGGCCAACTTTTTGTACCAGAAGCGCGACTTGCGTTCAGCCTTTTATGACTCAAGCACTTGGTCGGTTTTATCTACTCCACCCATGTACTTTGTTGTAGTCCAGAATGCAGTTGGGCTTCCACACTTGCTGAGTTTGCCCGCGCTCAGTGACTGCTGAAATACTTTCATCATGAATAGTACTCAGCATGTACACATCCCTTTTGTGGGAGAATTTTACTGTCAACAGTTCATCCCGCCGCAATGCCATACATTCTCCCTTGGCCAACTTCTTGCACACAAGTTTTCTGGGGAAGCCTTTGCGGTTACAGTGCATTGTACCGCATGCCAGTGTGTCCACATTGAACAATTCCCTGAACAGTGGAATTCCTGTGTAGAAATTGTCCACATACAAATGGTGACCCTTGTGGAGCCATGGTGTGAGAAGATCCCAAGCAATCTTCCCAGTTGTCCCTAAATGGGCTGGGCAGCCCGGAGGGTTTAGGGTAGAATCTTTCCCAGTGTAGACTCTCATGTTACAAACATACCCAGTGGTACTTTCACACAACATGTAAAACTTGATCCCATATCGTGCTCTCCTGCTAGGAATGAATTGCTTGAACACTAGCCGGCCTTTGTACAACATCAATGACTCATCAATGGATATGTTCTGGCTAGGAACATACACCTCCGCAAATCGCTGAGTCAAGTGATTCAGAAATGGCTGAAGTTTGAACAGCCTATCAAAGTTTGGGTCCGTTCTGGGTAATGCTGCCGAATTGTCATTGAAATGCAACATACGTAGCAGTGCTTGAAAGCGATTCCTACTCATTGTAGCTGGAAAAAACGGGGTTGCATTAACCGCTACAGTAGACCAGTGCATTGAGACAGACGGCTTCGGCAATATTCCCATGTTCAGAATGAGACCCCAACATTTTCTCATCTCTAGATTGGTTGTTGGATCCCATGCTTATGCTCTGGAATGGGGTTTCAGAGTGGGACACCTTGACCGCAAGAACTGTGCAGCGCACAAATTGGTTTGCTGAACCATATCTGCAATCAACCCATCATCAACAAAAAGGTTGAAAAAGTCAATAGGCTGAAACCCATCTGTATTCACTGTGCACCCTGATATTCCAGTGAAAGGGGGCACAACAGGCTGAGCCATTGCTGGAGGCACCCACTCCACTCCATGACAGGAACTGGCACATGCCTTGCACGTCCTGCTTGTCCCCTCCCCCTTACATGTCTCCTGCGTGTGGGAAGGGTGGGAATACTACGTGTGGGAAGGGTGGCAATAGGTGCATGTACTCTTTCCACCTCTTCGTCCTCAGATGATGAGCAGGAAGAACTACCATCCACGGAGAAATCACTTCCCCAATCACTTTCATGCTGACCCTCAGAAGCAGTATCTGTTTCAGATTCCATATCCACCTGTGTGCCATGCTCTGAGCCTGATTCCATCAGTGCAGCTAACGCCTCTGCACCAGACAGTGATCGTCGCTGAGAAGCCATGACTACTGTCGCTATGGAACCCTTCACTGCCCAAAGAACAGAGAAAGACTGAAACAATAACTATGTGTGCTTCTCAAAGTGTGGAACTTAGTAGAGTAAGTGCTATGCAATGCCACAAACCTACACCACACAAGGACGCCAAAATGTCCAAACTCTGCTCACAAACAGCAGCAGCCCTCTGCAATATGACATACCCTGAGCACGCTACAAAATACGGAGAACAATTTTGCAAACACTCACGTGAAATGCTAAGGACCAGCTCACTGCTTACTTACAAGTGGGTAGACAGCTACAACACACCTGCACCTAAAACAAAGACAACAAAAAATGTAAGAAAGATGTCCTCTTCCACTATACATTACAGAAATACAAGTGTGGAGATGAGGATTGCACCCACAGTACCAATTCAGAGACAGCCAACGTGCGATGCACCCTCCCCTCCTCCATGAAATGCTGATGCATGGGAAATGGCGTTGAGAAGCAACCATGTAACGTATTAGTGATTGGGTGAGTTGAAAAGGCAGCGGCGATCAAAACTCAGACAGGGAACAAAAGGAAAGTACATGCCAGATCCTTCCAGACAATTGCTGGCACACTTTTCAACAGGGCAGAGAGGTGGTCAGAGTCACACACTGCCCCTCAGCCCCCCTTAAAAGCAGCCTACGATTTTGTATTATTTTTTTTTGTTTACCCAAGTTCGCTTGGCGCAGATGGCCACATTAGTGTGCCAATCTGCCCCCAGGGTTCCCAAACCCTACTGCCCCATCTATTGGGGGTCCTGCCCCACCTTTTGTGGTGGCCCTCTCCTCACCCACACCAAACAGAGGGGGGGCACATCATGCAGCCCTACCTAGGAGGCTCAGGGAGGGCTGCATGAGGTGTCCCCCCCAGCCATTTGGGGTGGGGAGAGAGGGCCACCACAAAAGGTGGGGCAGGCCCCCCAATAGATGGGGCAGTAGGGTTTGGGCACCCTGGGGCCAGATTGGCACACTAATGTGGCCATCTGCACCAAGCGGAGTTGGGTAAACAAAAAAAATAATACAAAATCGTAGGCTGCTTTTTAGGGGGGCTGAGGAGCACCCTAAATTGGCAGCGAATGTTGTACTGCAACGGGGGGTGGCACTCTCCCCCCCACCCTAAATGGAGGTCCCCACCTCATGCATCCTTCCCTGGCGTCAGATAGGGGAGGCCCCACCTCATGCATCCCTCCCTGGGGTCAGATGCCCCTTCCTAGGAGCAGATATCTGCCCCCAGGGAGGGTTGCATGAGGTGGGGCCCTCCATTTGGGTTGGGGGGGAGGGCCACCCCCCGTTCCAGTAGAACATTTGCCGGCAATGTAGGGTGCCCCTCAGCCCCCCTAAAAAGCAGCCTACAAATGTTTTTTGTTTTTGTTTACCCAAGTTCGCTTGGTGCAGATGGCCACAATAGTGTGCCAAACTGCCCCCAGGGTGCCCAAACCCTACTGTCCCATCTATTGGGGGTCCTGCACCACCTTTTGTGGTGGCCCTCTCCTCACCCACACCGAACGGAGGGGGGCACATCATGCAGCCCTTCCTAGGAGGCTCAGGGAGGGCTGCATGAGGTGGCCCCCCCTAGCCATTTGGGGTGGGGGGGAGAGGGCCACCACAAAATGTGGGGCAGGCACCCCAATAGATGGGGCAGTAGGGTTTGGGCACCCTGGGGCCAGATTGGCACACTAATGTGGCCATCTGCGCCAAGTGAAGTTGGATAAACAAAAAAAATAATACTAAATCGTAGGCTGCTTTTTAGGGGGAGCTGAGGGGTACCCTACATTGGCAGCAAATGTTGTACTGCAACGGGGGGTGGCACTCTCCCCCTCACCCCCATTTGGAGGTCCCCACCTCATGCATCCCTCACTGGCATCAGATAGGGGAGGCCCCACCTCATGCATCCTCCCTGGGGTCAGATGCCCCTTCCTAGGAGCAGATATCTGCCCCCAGGGAGGGTTGAATGAGGTGGGGCCCTCCATTTGGGGTGGGGGGAGAGGGCCACCCCCATTCCAGTAGAACATTTGCCGGCAATGTAGGGTGCCCCTCAGCCCCCCCCCTAAAAAGCAGCCTACGATTTTGTATTATTTTTTTTGTTTACCCAAGTTGGCTTGGGGCAGATGGCCAAATTAGTGTGCCAATCTGCCCCCAGGGTGTACAAACCCTACTGCCCCATCTATTGGGGGTCCGCCCCACCTTTTGTGGTGGCCCTCTCCTCACCCACACCGAACGGAAGGGGGGCACATCATGCATCCCTTCGTGGAGGTTCAGGGAGGGCAGCATGAGGTGTCCCCCCAGCCATTTGAGGTGGACAGGGAGAGGGCCACCACAAAAGGTGGGGCAGGCCCCCAATAGATGGGGCAGTAGGGTTTGGGCACCCTGGGGCCAGATTGGCACACTAATGTGGGCATCCGCGCCAAGCGAAGTTGGGTAAGCAAAAAAAATAATACTAAATCGTAGGCTGCTTTTTAGGGGGAGCTGAGGGGCACCCTACATTGGCAGCGAATGTTGTACTGCAACGGGGGGTGGCACTCTCCCCCCACCCCAAATGGAGGTCCCCACCTCATGCATCCCTCCCTGGCGTCAGATAGGGGAGGCCCCACCTCATGTATCCCTCCCTGGGGTCAGATGTCCCTTCCTAGGAGCAGATATCTGCCCCCAGGGAGGGTTGCATGAGGTGGGGCCCTCCATTTGGGTTGGGGGGGAGGGCCACCCCCCGTTCCAGTAGAAGATTGGCCGGAAATGTAGGGTGCCCCTCAGCCCCCTCTAAAAAGCAGCCTACGATTTTATATTATTCTTTTTGTTTACCCAAGTTCGCTTGGCGCAGATGGCCACATTAGTGTGCCAATCTGCCCCCAGGGTGCCCAAACCCTACTGCCCCATCCATTGCGGGGCCTGTCCCACCATTTGTGGTGGCCCTCTCCTCACCCACACCGAATGGAGGGGGGGCACATCATGCAGCCCTCCCTCCCTGGCGTCAGATAGGGGGGCCCCACCTCATGCTTCCCTCCCTGGGGTCAGATGCCCCTTCCTAGGAGCAGATATCTTCCCCCAGGGAAGGTTACAAGGGATGCCCCCCTTTCTACTTCGGTTGGGGGGGCACCCCACCTTTCATTCAGTAAAAAATCCATGGTGGCTAGTGGCTCCTAACCCCCACCCCTGCCCTCTCCCCTTCCCCCACCCCCTTTTCCCACCAATTCTTTTTTTCTTTTACATTCCCTGGGGACAGATGGTCAGCCATATCCCTAGTGGTCTAGTGGGCCCCAGGGCCCCAAACCCTCTCCAACCTCCTCCCTCCCCTCGAAGTTTTCATTTTTTTTTTTTTATAATTCCTGTGGGCAGATGGTCAGCCATCTGCCCCAGGGTTCACATGCATGTGCCCCCATGCTTTGGGGCCAGGGGAGAGGGCTGCTTACTTGAAGCAGCCCCCGTCCACCCCAACTCACAAATGGATCCATGGTGGTCCAAGTGGGTTGCTTGTCACGGATCAGTGCTCTGCGCTGATCCGTGACCAGCAATGCCTCATGCAGATGGTGTCCTTGGAAAGGGGAGAACCTCCTCTTTCCAAGGACACCACTTTTTGCCATATCCCTGGTGGTCTAGTGGGGGCCAGGGCCCCAAACGCCCGGCCACCTCCCCCTTCCCTCGATTTTTTTTTCTTTTCACCCCTGGGGGCAGTGATCATCTGCCCCAGGGGTCTCTGGCGCTGTGGCCCCATGCTTTGGGGCCACAGGGGGAGGGGGGCCGCTTACCTAGTAAGCAGCCCCCCCTGCATCACAAACGGATCTGTATTGATCCGGTGGCATTGCTGCCCGCGGATCACGCGCCCTTTGCCCGATCCGCGGGCAGCAATGCCACACAATGGGTATTGTTGTAAAGAGGAGAATCTCCCCTTTCCAACAATACCCGCCTCGATCTCTGGCTTGAAATACAGCCGGAGATCGAGGCGGAGCAAGAAGGTCTCTTACCTTCTCTCTTCACTGCAACAACCGAAAATGGCTGCTGCAGTGATTTTACTTTCAGTTTCACGCTGATGTGCTTTACACACGCCGATGTGAAACTGAAGATAATCCAGCCCCCTGGCAGTGAGTGTCGCGACTATGCCCATGCCGTTGCGTGACATATGCATGTGCAAAATCAACCAATAGCACATCGAATTGCATCAACACGGCTACGCATTCACATCAGAAACCCTACAGCCAATCATAGTACGTGCTGCAGCTTTCTGCCTACACATCTTTGTTAGCCCTGTGCAAAGAGCATCAAATTGTACACTCAGATTCATTCAAGTGGCTACGCCCATACCGTATCATGACATCCTCACATCTAATACCATCCAAGCAGCGTATGAGGCAGTCTCTGACCGTGAATAATCACCACACCCACAAAAAAATAAGTTTACTTTTATCATTGCTTTCTGTACTTACTTCACCCTAATCCTATTTTCCTTTGTCATGTGATTTGTTCAGTTTGTCTATTTTTTGTCTTACTTCATTTTTTTAAACTAATTTTTAGAGGCATTTGGCCTTTTTACAACTCTGGCGGTAGCTGTGCCAGTAAAACCAGCACGGCTGCCGCCAGAGTTGCATTTTTTCCCGCACCCGCAAATGGGCAAGAACCGGCTCATGCCGAGTTTGGTGGACCCGGTAATTGCCCATTTGCGGGTGCTGGAAACAAGGGACTCCCCATCCCCATTCGGCCCCATTGGGCTGAATGGGAATGGTGACATCAGATGCACCGGCGCATTCAGAGTGCTGCCGGTGCATCCGACGTGCTGTGCTCGTGGGTGCCGGTCAACGCCCAGGAAAAACCTGGCAGACTGATAGCATGGCAGTACGGGAACTACGGTACTGTCCTATCACAAGGTTATAGGTCAAAGTTTCGAATGAAAAGGATCGAATGACAAAAGGGTCGAGTCAAAAGGACCGAAAACAAAAGGGTGGATTTTTTTTTGGGTGCTCCCCCCCAAACTGCCATTTTTGTGGTAAAAAACACTTTTTATTCCTATACGGAAACCCAAAAAAAATATATATTTAAAAAAATGTTACCCTTTTGTTTTAGGTCCTATTCACTCGTCCCTATGGCATTCGATCCTTTTGGATTTGAACCTTTGACCGGACACCCTATCACAAACATTAGGGACATCAATAATGAGAAACCATCTAGCGCCAATCCACTGCAAAACTGTGGCTGATGCCTCTCAGAAATCACACAAGCACCACAAAAGAAAATGCATGAGGATCATGCATTACGTGCACATAAATTAGCACCACCTCAAGCAACTGCATACACCAGTACAACATCACCAACACTGAAAGAAGCCTCAACTTCAGCAGCAGTGACAACTGCACATTTCCAATTTTAACAGCTGCTCCATCTCCAAAAGTACCACTGTGTTCCAAATATAGGTTGAACTTTCACAGGAGTTAACTGTAAAACATCTAGTGAGAGTCAACTGGGATGTTGAGATCAATATAGCTACAATAAAATACACACAAATAAATGACTCAAACTTGCAAACCACCATCAATTCAACAATCTCACAAAACACGTTAATGACCTAAGAGTACTGCATACCTTAAAATGCATGAAAATTACAAAAAATACAATGAAATAAATCTATCAACCTCACTGATATAAATACAAAAACTATATGTCTGGATATAAATGTCATTAATTAACAAATCTAAAGTTATAGATCCATATTTCTAAAGCTTAAAAACGACATTACATGCATGTCACACAATCAAAGCATCTGAAAAAAGTCATAGTGATCAACATATTGCAGTGGCAAATACAATGAATGCACACACGACTGCAAGTAAACGTTCACAAATTTAAAAATGTATAACACTTAATTTCACACCAGTTACGCTCCTGCCACCTCCACAATGAGAGTTCTGGAATCAAAAGGATAAAACTGCAGAAAATGGTGGCTTTTATACTTTCCAAAATGAATACCTAAAATGAAGACTATATACTAAACTACTAAAATGGATGACACATTTTCCCCACAACCTATCACAGACAGCTACACAAAAAAGTACCAACAACCAATAACAAACAATGAAACTCAAAAAAATCTATTTTTCCCCACCCAGCATCTTTGATCGATGCGGCTATTAGACGCGACTGCAGATTCTGCTTTGTATCCGCAGCTACACATAGATTTTTTGCAACCCCAAAATCAAACTAAGCCAACCGTCAAATCTCTAAATAAAATAAGAGAAAACCTAACCAGATCAAATAACAAAGACAAATACAAATTCTGTACTGTATCATCCACATAACAATCAGATTATTGCACAGAAAATGTATGTTCATACACGTGGCTACAAATAAAACCGCTTCTATGGATAAAACCAATTAAATGGCAAAAAGCGTTTGCGCCCCTATGCACGTGCTATTTATAGACATGATTATACAACAGCCCTTCATGCCCATTTGCTGATTGCCATAGCTATTTGCAAGAATTACAGATTTAAAATTGTATTTGCACTTCACCAAACTCCAAACAAGTGCCCCCAGCATGCCTACCAGCACCCCCTCCACTTCGCATGGTCCTCCTCCACTCCCCTAGTTTCTTACAATACACCAAAATACTCAATGCATCTAAGATGCTACCCCAGCCAAAATTTCACATAGATGTGGATACCACACATCCTCAAACACATAATGTACCATTTGTCCTCATATAGCCAAAGCTGCATGGGGAGGAGGCTATCTACCCGCGAATAGCAATGCTGCATGCTGGATGGCTCCTGTATAGCCACAAATAATTACAATAGCACCATCAACCAATTAGAAACTATGAAACACACACACCAGACAAACCCTGCTCATACAAACTACTAGAAATTCAAACTAGAAATAATTTTCCTTGAAACAGAGAAAGACTGCCATTATCGTGGCTGGTTTAAAACTGTGTGGCTGATCGGAGTCAGTTGGTTGTTTTGGTTACTGGCTTTTTGTGACACACTAAATATGAACATGGAGCTATGTTTCAGAGATTTTACAATTTAATGGTTTGGATTGCAGGGAATGCATTGGTTCCAACTTTTCCCAAAATTGTTCAGTCTGAAAAATATAGGGTACCCAGACATCATAGTAATTCATTGTGGAGGCAATGATTTGGGGAATGTATGCAGCATGTCCCTTTCTTTCATGATCAAGCAAGGCATGGCAAAACTAATGGAACTATTTCCTCACACCAGCTTCATATTTTCCAATCTGACTCGGGCAAAATTTGAGATGGACCACAAAATGTAATGGTAAAATTGAGAACTCCTGGAAAAATGTTAATAAAGCAGTTTCAGCATTCATCAGAGACCGCAACCAATTATGGATTTCAAACAACAATATACAGTACTACATGACCAATTTCTATACACCTGAGGGAGTACACCTAACTTGTCAAGGACATGTGGTGTTCCTTCAAAACAACAAAACAGCAGTTCGGTTGTGCTAAAAAATTACACTCAGTGTTCCCCAAAACAGTCCTTTTAAGTACTACTTATGACAAATAAATACAAAAATACAATAAAATAAAACAAACTTTTTTTATTATACCTGCGGTTACATTTCATTGACGGCAGTTGCAGAAATGAGTTAAAAGCCGGGCCTTACTTGATTGAGGCAGTATAACACTACTTGTGTACTTACATAAAGTAGATGAAAATAAAGCGAGCAAAGAATAATACATAACAGTAAACTGGGTAAACACATATTCCAAAGCCACTCACCATAGTACCATAATTAAGAACACCTAACCTAGAATACATTGTTTAGGGCATCTAGAAATAGAATACGATTGATCATTTTTATAATAATATTATTAAACTAATTTCTTCTCTTTTTCTCCAAAGTCTCACATATAACAAAGCCTGAAAACACCCAGCCAAAAAAAAAAGAGTCCCAAATACCTACCATGGCCAGTGATTATTCAACCCAATGCCAACATACCTGTACAAATAACTTTAAAAAGGAAATGAAACACTGACACACCAAAATATATAGCAACAGGAACATAACTACGCATACCCACAGTTATCTGCAGTCCATTGTAGCCTCGGACATAGCCGCAAATGTCGGCAAAACAACTGAAGAAAAAGCTTCCCTGTCCCCCCGCACCTTACCAAGTGCCCCCCTCACCTGTGCCAGCTCCCCCCACTCCCCAGATGGCCTTCTCACCTGCACTGCCATCTCCCTTTGCCCCCACAACACACGCTGTTTCTGTGACACAGTTTGCTTTCAGATGTCTGCTATTCGTGGCTATAGCTGAGGCTACAGAAAGCTTTGTGTTACACACTCAGTCGCTAGACCCTCCTCCAACTCCAAAATGTCACTTGGTGCCCTCTAGCCTCCCCCCTACCTCTAGCCTGATGGCATTTTCATGTTTCTTAACCTGCAAATAGCTTTTTCATGCGTTTCATTTTTCCATATCCTCTACTATATCCACGGATATTGCTTGCATCGACAGAAAAACAAGATGGCTGTTGTTTCATTTCTAAAAATATCTGGTTTTGGCTAAATCCCCTAAATATCACTATCTGTTTTTGGGAAGGGGTCACTCCATTCTCAATCAAATATTTAAATAGCTACTGCACGGAATAACCCCAAACCATGAATGGATTGCGAGTCAAGATGTTTTGGACCTGGTCCAAATCCATCCTGTGGTTTAGGCTGTTAGCTTTGGCAAACACTGACCTTGTTTGTCTATGGGAAAATGAATGGGAAGTAGGCAGCATTTCAGATTTTTTTCTTTTTTGACGCTTAGTAACTTTTTTATTTTTTAACAAATCATTACGAATCCTTTGAGTTTAGGGGGGCAGAGAGGTCTTAAATCACTTTCGGAATTTTGGCCAAAACTGTTACTCGTATCAAAAGGTATTAACAATAGAATTTGTATGGGTTCCTATGTGTCTCTGAATCCCTTAAATATAGAGCGAGGACTGCCGTCCTATAATATACAAACTCTTGTTATATTTTAAGCATTGCTTACCTTCATTTTGCAGGTTTATCTCCATGGCTCCAGTATCTCTTTGTCAGAAGCAGGATCCAGACAGCGGCTGGCTGTGCCTGTGACAGGAACACGTGTGCGGGGCTGGCACTTTTTTTATTAAAGACTCATGGCCAGGCAACCTTCTTTGTACACATCTAACCTCTTCCTCACCTTAGAATCCTGCATCATAGATCTGTGTTTCTTGCTGAGCTGATACACGTTTATGATGCAGCTCAGCACAAAATAAACAAACAGTTTAACTTTTAAGTCTCCTGGAGGAAATCGGCCTATTGAAAAGCGTATTTATTTCTGGAAATGCCTAATTGCGAACAGACAATCAGATCTGTCTTCCAGGTTGCACTTTTGGTAGCTTGTTATGATTTTTGGTAACTTTTTATCATTGTACAATGCATTTTACAATGCAGTACAATGGGGTACACATTTATCCTAGACCAACACACAGAGGATTTTTGGTTACTTTAGGTGTGCCTTGGGGATACGCTGGTGGAGCAGTTACTTTTTTGCTATCTTTTGGTGTATTTTCAATTAGCCTTACCACGTTCACCGTGTTTGGTTACCTACTGTAGCTAGAGTCCAAACCTGGCTGTGCCATGAGGTCTGTCATTTGTCCTTTGGCCATCTTGTCACTAACCCTTCTTCCTGACCTGTGAGGACTGGAAAATCCTTAGATGGACTTCCGGTGCCCAGAAAAGCAGTGGCGTTTCACTGGCTACTGCAGGTCCATGTGTGTTTGCTGTCAGGAAGTGGGTAGGGACTGTCTGGTCTGTTGGAAGATGGCCTGGTGACCAACTTCTGCTGCTGTCCTGGAAGAGGCTTGTCGTGTAGGAGATCTTCAACAATCCTGTGAAGGAGCTGCAACCCTAGGAGTGGAGGGACCATTCATTCTCGATATCAGCTCGGAGTCCTGTGAAGAAGAGCCTTTGGAAGTGCCCCTGGACCACCCTGAGTTGGAATAGCTCTGACTATGGGCTGCCACGCTGCATATAATGCCATTCCACATTGAGGCCTGGCAATTTGGGGATCGACAGCTAGTACTACAAGACTCGTCTCTGCCAAATTTTACAGTTTCAGCCACAAGGGGACCCGAGATAGGAAAAGTCTGACTGCAACAAGTGTGTGTCCCTGTATTGCTGTGCATCAGTGGCCATTGTCCGGAACAGTTTTCCTGCACCCAGTCCTGTGCTGATATGGGCCCTGCATCAAGTGCTTCAGCATTCTCCAATCTGAAGACCTTGCACCAGAGATTGTCACCGGCCACAGAAGTTCCCCAACCTGCAACCCCCGGGCCTCAGGGACCTGAGATGAAGGCTGAAAAAGTGACCTTGGACCCTCTTCAGAAGTTCTGACAAGTACTAAGAAGAATCCGAGTACATTTGGTGAGTTATAATACTACTTACCTGAATCGATAACTCCATTTATTTTAAAGTTTGGTAACTTTTAGAAACTTTTCCAACAGGTTGACTTTGTGTAACGCTCACCTGATTCCCGTATAGGCGCCGGTCTTGACTGGGCGTATACCGTATCTGCAAAGGTGATGTGTAACACACGGCTGGCTCTTTGGGCTGGACCTCTGTGCACTGTATGTCTGACTTGAAGGGTAAGATGTCTGCAGATAGAAAATATGGGATTAAGGAACTGGGTTATTGAATGTCTCTCTCTTCTTCCCTTTCTCTTCTCCTGTAGAACCCCAAAGGTTAACGCTCTCACCTTAGGTAAGTGAACGCTGTGCTCTCCATCTGCCTCGGGGCAGGGTGCTGTAACCAGTTTCTTCACTGGATAAGGGCAGCAGGCCTCTTGACTTCAGAGGACTGCTGTCCGTCGTTTACTGCACGAACGGTAAGTTTCGAGTAATTCTAATGTCTTTAAAGTCTTTAGTAATGATGTTTCTTGTTTTGCAGGGTTCCGGCGATGGCGGATGACGGGCTGAAGTGAGTTGAAGATGGAGCCCGTGTGATGAATAGAAGCGCCTGGAAGCACGTAAGTAAGCGCTTGTTGCCTGCTTCACGATGCGCTCTAACTGTCTTTTTGTTTTGCAGGTACAAGTTCGGAGCGGTTGCAGGGTGCCGGAATACCCACTGGGTTAGATGTGGAAAGGAGTAATGGCACGTGAGTATTAAAGTTCCCCAATGTCTTTAAACGCACCTTGTTTTGTCTTTCAGATGCGGGATGCAGCGCCGAAGGCCTCCGGAGCGTGCAAAGAGTTGGTAAGCTTTTGTCTTTCAGATGCCGGAATGCAGCGCGAGGCGTTGGTGACAGCCGATGGACCAGGTAAGTGAAGAGCTGTCACTGAAGACCGTAATGCTAACCTGTTCTTTCTTGTCTTTATAGGTGTTGCTGAAGACTGGATTCAGGATGGTAAGCCTTTTTCCTTAGGCCCAGGATCAGATGCAGAAGACACGATGAGCGTTCTGCTGCAGAGGATGCAGAATAACGCAAAGCAAGATTCATCCATCGGGTGTGGTTTAAATAGCCTCCTGTAGTGCTTAGGTGTCTCCTTCCACAGCCACGCCTAGGTAAGAAAAGAGTTCCTGCTTTCCAGGAGAGTTCCAGTGTTCTGAATCTAGGGAGTGGCTCCTGCCCCACCCAACAGGAAAAGTAGTTCCAAACAGAAGAGGATCAGAGGCTCAACTGGCAGGCAAGTAAGCAGCATGGTCTGCTGCAGGTAAGTCCACCCAAGCATTATGAGCCCGGCGCTTCCAGCGCTGGGACTGGGCATATTTATGAGCCTGGTGCCACTGGCGCCAGGACTGGGTCCAAAAGGTCCCAATTGGGACTGGTTGGCACTCGGAACCTGGGTTATGGATCTGCTTCCAAGGGAGTTGGGAAAACCCTGACCTTTTGGAAGCAGAGATCATGACAGTACCCCCCCTCAAGGCCCCTCCCAAACCGGGCTTCTCCGGGGGTTTTGGCTTGTCAGGAAATGTTCGGTGAAATCTTTTGATTAGGCGAGGAGCGTGGACATATTCAGCAGGTTCCCAGGATCTCTCTTGGGGGCCGTAGCCTTTCCAGTCAATTAGGTAAAATAGTTTAGATTTGGAGATCTTGGAGTCCAGAATGCTTTTGACTTCAAACTCGAGTTCTCCATCAACTAGGATAGGTTTTGGAGATTTAGTTAGTCGGGTTTGAGGTTGCACGGGTTTTAATAGAGAGACGTGGAAGACCGGATGTATCTTCATGTGCGGGGGCAAGTCCAACTTGACCGCTACTGGGTTTACTATGGTAGTGATGGAATAGGGACCAAGGTATCTTGGGTTGAATGTGCGTGGCCCTTTTAGAGGTAGATATTTGGTGGATAACCAGACTTGATCCCCTACTTGATATTGAGGGGCTTCCTTCCGATGTTGATCTGCTCCTTTCTTGTATTGTTCTTTAGCCCTTTGAATGTGAGAAACAGCTTCCTTAAAGGCTTGGGTGATTGTAGAATGCAGGTAGTCTACTGCTGGTGTTTCAAGATCTTTGAGGGGATCCAACTCCGAGGTTCGAGGGTGACTGCCGTACAAAAGAAAAAACGGGGTTTTCCCAGTTCCCGAATGGACAGAGTTATTGTAGGCATATTCGGCTATCCAAAGGATGTCTTTCCAAGTTTTTTCAGTTTGTTGCAGCATGCAGCGTAAATACTGTTCCAGAGTTTGATTGGTCCTCTCGGTTTGTCCGTCGGTCTGAGGGTGGTGACTGGTCGATAGTCTCACATCAATTTGAGCCGACTGACAGCAACTTCGCCAAAAATGAGAAATAAATTGACTACCTCGATCCGATATTAGAACCGAAGGAAAACCGTGCAGTCGGACGATGTTTTCGAGAAATTCTCGGGCCAGAGTTGCTGCTGTTGTCAAGCCTTTGAGCGGAATGAAATGCGCCATCTTGGAGAATAAGTCCACGATTACTAGAATCGTATTGTATCCGGAGCATGGAGGTAGATCAGTGATGAAGTCCATAGAAAGCGTACGCCAAGGGCGAGGTGGGATGTCAATAGGGCGTAAGAGGCCTGCTGGTCTTTCCTTTTGACTCTTGTTTTGGGCGCATACTCCACAGGACATTATAAAGTCTCTGATATCTTTTTTCCAAGACGCCCACCAGAAGTAGCGCTTGATCTTTTCTGAGGTCTTGGCCATACCGGGATGTCCTTCCATTAAAGAATCGTGATAACAAGAGATTACTTTTTTCTGTAAATCTGTGCTGGGTAGGTATAATCGTTCTTGGAAATACAATAAGTTGTCCTTTACTGCAAATTCCTTTCCCTGCAGATGCCAATTCTGTATGTCTGCTGGAGTTACAAGTTGCCTGGCTTTATCCTTAACTTCCTCTATGGATTCTGTGGCGATTACACCCAGAATTCTTTGTTCGGGAATGATTGGTACAGGTTTAGGGTTGATCAAGTGTTCTTCCACTCCCATCCGAGAAAGGGCATCAGCTTTACCGTTCTTTGTACCAGGTCGATAGGTAATTATGAAGTCAAACTCGGCAAAGAATAATGCCCAACGGAGTTGTCTAGAGGATTGGGCTTTTGCGGTTTTCAAATATTGCAGGTTTCGGTGATCCGTAATCACAGTAACGGTGTGTCGGGCCCCCAGCAGATAATGCCGCCAAGCCTTAAAGGCAGACTTGCTAGCCAGAAGTTCCTTGTCAGTAATCGTGTAATTGATTTCAGGAGGCGAGAATTTGCGGGACCAAAATGCCACGGGATGCAACTGATTGGTTACCGGGTCCTTTTGTGATAGAACTGCCCCCATGGCAACGCTTGAAGCATCAGTTTCCACAATGTAGGGGAGTTCGGGGCGAGGGTGTTTTAAGATTGGTGCAGAGATAAATTTAGTCTTCAAATCCTGGAAAGCTTGTTCCGCCTCGGTAGACCATTCAAAACGTTTGTTTTTCTTTAACAAGGCAGTGATGGGCTGGACTATTCGAGAGAATTCGGGGATAAACCTGCGGTAAAAGTTAGCGAAGCCTAACATGCTTTGCACACCTTTTACGGAGGATGGTGATGGCCATTTGAGAACTGCATCGACCTTCTTTGAATCCATACGCACTCCGCCAGGTGATAATATGAATCCCAAGAATTCAACTTCAGTCACGTTGAAAACACATTTTTCCAACTTAGCGAAAAGTTTGTGTTGACGCAATCTTTCGAGGACCATTTTCACTTGTTTCCGATGTTCAGATTCCGATGAAGAATAAACGAGGATGTCGTCAATGTAAACAACAACACACACATCTATGAGCTCTCTGAGGACATCGTTCATAAAATATTGAAAGGCGGCCGGGGCATTGCAAAGTCCGAAGGGCATGACCTGATATTCAAATAGCCCATACTTGGTGCGGAAGGCCGTCTTCCATTCATCGCCCTCTTTTACACGTACCAAGTGGTAAGCTCCTCTAAGATCCAGCTTTGTATATATGCATGCTTTTCTGACTTGGTCCAGGAGTTCAGGGATCAAAGGTAACGGATATCTATTCTTAACGGTGATCTGGTTCAGGGAGCGATAATCTATACAAGTTCTAAGGTCTCCTTCCTTTTTTGGAACGAAGAACAAAGCTGAAGAAGCAGGGGACTTGGAAGGACGAATAAACCCATTTGCCAGGTATTGATCCAGGTATTGTCGAAGGTGAAGGTTCTCAGGCTCGGTGAGGGCATAAATTCTACTACAAGGAGGAGTAGATCCAGGTATCAGGTCTATCTGGCAGTCATAAGACCTATGAGGAGGTAGAGAGTTAGCCTGATCCTTCCGGAAAACATCTTGGTATTCTAGGTATTCGGGAGGTAACTGGGGAGTCTCTGAAGAAATTGCTGCCAGTGCAACACCAGGTGGAGGGTGACAAGTAGAGACACATTCTGGAAACTGGACCGTTCTTGCTCGCCAATCGATCAGAGGATTGTGTTTCTCTAACCAAGGTATTCCTAGAATAATCTGAAACTGAGGGGCCTTGATCACATCGAACACGATCTTCTCATGGTGTCCATCTTGACTTACTAGCGTCACCTCTTGAGTGGTATGCGTTACTGGCCCGGAGGCTATCTCCGTACCATCCACCGTAGTAATGACGTCCTTTACAGCCTTGGGACAAAGAGTTAGATTCATCCTCAAAACCATTTCATGATCCACATAATTGCCGATGGCACCGCTGTCGACGTAAGCTTCAATTGCATGTAATCAATCCGGATTATCAGGGCTAATGAGGACCATAGGTATCACGAAATGCGAGGTCACGGAACTGGTTTTCACGCTCGGCAAGAGGACCTCTATTCTTGTCGGGCGAGGTCGTTTCCCTGCTCAGAGTTTGTAGCTTTGGTAACTGCAGCTCCTACTGCCTTCTTGGCAGGTTTCACCGGACAGTCTCGAAGAAAGTGCCCTGAGTTTCCGCAATAGAGGCATAATTGCAACTGTTTTCTCCTTTCCCGCTCCTTTTGTGTTAGAGGACCTTTCAGACCCCCTATTTGCATGGGTTCCCCGGAGTCTACTCCTTTGGAAGGAGTTGGCGGTTTGGAAATACTCGAGCATCAAACTTGGAACAATCGGCCTTCCTGTTCTGCAGTCTGTGATCTATTTGAACGACTAAGTCTATATAGTCCGAACAATCTGGTGGGGGATTCACTACTTGGGCTAACACATCTTTGAGCTCTCCACGTAGACCTCTATAAAACAGCGTAATCCTTTTGTCCTCAGGCCATTGAGTTTCCACTATCAGTCTGTTGAAAGACGCAATATAAGCCAAAAGGTCTTGATTACCTTGTCGCAACGAAAGAAGCTCATTGTCCAAGGCCTGCCCCTGTGAATGTCTTGCGAACAGTTTTTCCATACTGAGCTGAAAAGCTTGAAAATCATGGAGGACTGGATCATCTTGATTTACTAGAGGGATCGACCAGTCTGCCGCATTGCCACTAAGGTACGAAAGCACGAAAGCTACTTAAGCTTGATCAGTTGG
Organism: Ambystoma mexicanum; assembly: GCF_040938575.1. NCBI lineage: Eukaryota > Metazoa > Chordata > Amphibia > Caudata > Ambystomatidae > Ambystoma > Ambystoma mexicanum. The sequence goes on from NC_090924.1 coordinate 1,049,898,675, forward strand.
AAAGGCTGCTGGCCGGCATAAGAAATGCAACCGGCACTGGTTGATAAATATTGCAAACCTCTTTGGGTCACCAGAAAATCGTTCGGGCGGAGCCAGAGGTACATTCCCAGGTAGGTTGATCTGCACTGGATTCATAGAGGACATAGAAGGAAGATTTCCCCCAGATGCGGGTAACGGGGTCTGTCCGGCTTGTGACTGTAGCAATTGTCTAGCGAGATCATCTGTTCGCTCCTTGGAAATAATCAGTTCCCTTCTTAGAGCGTTCGTTTCCTGACGGGCTGCATGCACTTCTGCCCTTAGTTCCCCAAGTGACTGGGCTAGCTGGTCGGTATCCGAGGTTTCCATAGCGCCTGGACGGGAGTTTTGTGGTAGGCTTTGCGTTCTGTAACGCTCACCTGATTCCCGTAGAGGCGCCGGTCTTGACTGGGCGTATACCGTATCTGCAAAGGTGATGTGTAACACACGGCTGGCTCTTTGGGCTGGACCTCTGTGCACTGTATGTCTGACTTGAAGGGTAAGATGTCTGCAGATAGAAAATATGGGATTAAGGAACTGGGTTATTGAATGTCTCTCTCTTCTTCCCTTTCTCTTCTCCTGTAGAACCCCAAAGGTTAACGCTCTCACCTTAGGTAAGTGAACGCTGTGCTCTCCATCTGCCTCGGGGCAGGGTGCTGTAACCAGTTTCTTCACTGGATAAGGGGAGCAGGCCTCTTGACTTCAGAGGACTGCTGTCCGTCGTTTACTGCACGAGCGGTAAGTTTCGAGTAATTCTAATGTCTTTAAAGTCTTTAGTAATGATGTTTCTTGTTTTGCAGGGTTCCGGCGATGGCGGATGACGGGCTGAAGTGAGTTGAAGATGGAGCCCGTGTGATGAATAGAAGCGCCTGGAAGCACGTAAGTAAGCGCTTGTTGCCTGCTTCACGATGCGCTCTAACTGTCTTTTTGTTTTGCAGGTACAAGTTCGGAGCGGTTGCAGGGTGCCGGAATACCCACTGGGTTAGATGTGGAAAGGAGTAATGGCACGTGAGTATTAAAGTTCCCCAATGTCTTTAAACGCACCTTGTTTTGTCTTTCAGATGCGGGATGCAGCGCCGAAGGCCTCCGGAGCGTGCAAAGAGTTGGTAAGCTTTTGTCTTTCAGATGCCGGAATGCAGCGCGAGGCGTTGGTGACAGCCGATGGACCAGGTAAGTGAAGAGCTGTCACTGAAGACCGTAATGCTAACCTGTTCTTTCTTGTCTTTATAGGTGTTGCTGAAGACTGGATTCAGGATGGTAAGCCTTTTTCCTTAGGCCCAGGATCAGATGCAGAAGACACGATGAGCGTTCTGCTGCAGAGGATGCAGAATAACGCAAAGCAAGATTCATCCATCGGGTGTGGTTTAAATAGCCTCCTGTAGTGCTTAGGTGTCTCCTTCCACAGCCACGCCTAGGTAAGAAAAGAGTTCCTGCTTTCCAGAAGAGTTCCAGTGTTCTGAATCTAGGGAGTGGCTCCTGCCCCACCCAACAGGAAAAGTAGTTCCAAACAGAAGAGGATCAGAGGCTCAACTGGCAGGCAAGTAAGCAGCATGGTCTGCTGCAGGTAAGTCCACCCAAGCATTATGAGCCCGGCGCTTCCAGCGCTGGGACTGGGCATATTTATGAGCCTGGTGCCACTGGCGCCAGGACTGGGTCCAAAAGGTCCCAATTGGGACTGGTTGGCACTCGGAACCTGGGTTATGGATCTGCTTCCAAGGGAGTTGGGAAAACCCTGACCATTTGGAAGCAGAGATCATGACACTTTGCCAGTGCTTGCTCGTGCACCCACTATGACAGTTGGGGACACTTTGATTAGCTAGAATAGCTTGTCCTCTACTCTTGGGAATTCTTCATTGAACCCCAGATGCCCTCCACTAACTTGTTCCCTTCTCACAAAACTGTGTGAACTTTTGGGCTCAAAGCCCCATACATCTTATTGATGGACTTCTAAAGTCAGTGCTGTATCTCTGTGGACTTGTACTGCTGTATGCTCATACTTACCTTCCTTTGCAGTGTTGTGTTATGTTATTTGCCCTTCTCCAGTGATTGTATGTATGTATCTTTTATTTAGCACTGTGATATGATATTACATGCTAGTAGTCGTTTTCATAGTGTTGTATGCCCATACATAAATACCTATTTTTATAACTGATTATCTAAGTGTATTCATGGACTGTTCACTGTGTGTACTCATTGTGGACCCCTTGCAGGATCACCATCTCTTGAGACTTAGCCTTGACCACTCGTCCACCTAAATTGAACTTGTGTGGCTACACTTCCAGATATGTCCCTGTCAATAAACTAGGTTGGCCATCTACATATCTGTCCATCAGGCCAGAGTATAGAAAATCAGTCCTAACATTTACTAGTAATTTTAGACTTGTCAGTTATTGAAGACTACTGAACCTCCTAAACTGCTTCTTTGATTTTTCTAGCCATCTGGTCCACCTGTATTTTCTTTTAGAAACTTTCTTTTGTCAAGCTCTGACTCTCATGGACCTCATGGGCCATTTCTATTATCCTCCCTCTTATGTGTTGAACCAACATTGCCCCCTTTTTCATTCTCACAAACATTTAGCTTATTCTGGTAGTGCTTATCCATATCCCTTACGTTTCTTTTTTACTGCCCTCCAGAACCTCCTAATGAATGAGAATTACTTTCTCATATTCCGTGCTGCAGTTATGTTCAAGTTAGGCATATACACTACCTTTTCCACTACTTTTTCCATAGGTCCTGGGCTCTAATTCTCCACCACTGTGCCCTTGAGTGTATGAAGAGAACATTGGCTACACTACTGTGATCCTCAAACAAAATGTCTAAAGTCAAGTTGAAATCAGTCAGTTCTATAATTCATCGGACTACATGGTGTGTCAACATGCACTAAAACAAAAAACATGTGAATCAACGACCTGTGATCCATTTCAAAACCCAAATTTGTTCTTAAAGAGTGGCACAATCCAGTACTCATAAAGGGCCTCCCTTTCAGTTGATACATGCTTTGATGCCACTCCCCATAATGTCCTCAATGTAAAATAAATGGTTATTCTCTGGACACCAATACTGTTTACTAAGGCTGCTCTCAAACCCTGATTAGTGGCATCCATTGTGATGTATGTTCTGGCATTCAAGCAAGTCAAACATGTGCAGAATGGGTAATGGGCTGACATAAAGTTTAAACAACTCAAGCCCCCCCGGCACACAAGTATCCAGTCAAAACGGGTATCCTTTTTAGAGGGGTCCACTTGTTAGTATTTTTGCTGTCAAAATTCTTCACAATATTGGGATACAAGTCTACAAGAGTAAATACCAATGTACATTCCTCCTTTTCCACAAGGCTAGGTGAAAATATGACAACATTTGCAAGGTCCTGTCTGGGTCTCATTTTCTCTCTGCTTATCATGTGGCCCAAGTGTGACATTTCCATAATCCATTTCATTAACTTCTCATCTTTGAGCATTAGCCTTTTTTCTACTCAATACACCCACCAAGAAGACATGATGTTTCATCTCCATGTGACCTGTGACATGGATGTCACCCTGAAATAAGCATATCCCTGTCATAAAAGAAAACAATCCATGGATTATCCTCTGGAGCAAGGCTGCTGCTGATGTTAACCCAACAGTTTATTGTTTAGAGTTTCATTTTTAAAGATGAGTTATTTAACTAGCTCTCACTTACCTCTGACATCTGTCACAGTTGCACACCTAATATTCACATCCTCCTCTAGCTGCACAACTCGCAAACAGGTCTGCCTCCCATCACAGCACATCATCCCATCAATGAGGGGCCTATTTGGGGGCATCTTTGATGTCAGTTCTCATAAACATCTTGGTGTGTAGCTTCTCTTTGAAAGCCTTCCTTACTGTAGGGAGTATGATATATGATATGATATGATATGGCATTTGTAACGTGACTATACACAAGTATTTCAAGGTGCGACAAGGCAAGGGAGGGGGAACAAAAGGGAACACAGAGACATCGATCTTACTAGGCCAGGAGACATTGAGATTGCACAAGTGCAGGGGAGGAGGGAGTGGAAAAGTGCAAGGGGAAATTGGGAGGGAGCAGTGCAGTACATGGGATCACACAGTAATAACAATAAAACAGTGCAGCCAGCTGGTGGAAAGTGCAAGGGTAAGTGCAGACATCAAGTGTCCAAGTGCTAGTTGGTAGGGCTACAGAAACAGACCCCGAGTGAAAGGGTTGCCAGGCGGGCAGTACAGGTGTGCAACTGGCAGGGAGGGGACCTGGCCTGAGATCAGAGGGTAGCCAGATGACCAGTGCAGTTTCAGTTTCAGCCAGGGGGAAGAAGAGAGAAAGCAGAAGCAAAGGAAGGTCTTCAGGTGCTTCCAGAACCGGAGATGAATCTCCTCAATTTCCAGAAGCAGAGAGGCTGTTCCAAATGGAGGCCCCAGCTGAAGAAAGAGATCTACCACCAACTTGTTGCTTGGAGAAGCGACTGGCCCTGAGAGAGTTGGAGGCAGAGGAGAGAAAAGCTAGAGAAGTAAGATATTTACAAAGAGAGAGTTGAAAGTATTGAGGCCCCAGGCCCCAGAAGGCTTGTGGACAATGCAGAGGATTTTGAACTTAATCCTCGCAGTGACAGGGAGCCAGTGCAGCAGAGATTTCTGTCCTGGAGAGATACGATCCCTGAGCTTGAGGCCAAGGACAAGTCTTGCAGTCATGTTTTGGATGGTGAGGCAAGAGAGTAGAAGCAGGCAGATTTAGAAATAGGCTGTTGCAGTAGTCCAGCCTAGAGAGAACCAGACCTCTGGAGACAGTGAGTTTCTAGGGGAAGGAGAGGAAAGGAAGAATACCTCTGAGTAGGTGAAGTTTGTAGTGTGACTTCTTAGAGACAACAGCGATGTGAGGAGAGAAGGAGAGTGTGGAGTCGAAGATGACCCCAAGCTTTTTAGCCTCACAGGTGGGAGCAGGAAGACCAGCCAGTGACAGGTAAAGAAGGAGCAGGTGTGCCGATGAGGAGAATTCTCACTGGTATTAAGGCCAAGATCGTTGGTGGCACACCACTCTTGGATAGCAGACAGACAGTCCAAAATGAGTTGGCAGAAGGGAGCATGAAATGAGTGTCATCCTCAAAGCACTGAATGTTTGGGCAGAGAGCAGCAATGTTGTGGGCAAGAAGTGCCAGGTATGGGTTGAACAGCCAGAGAGAGATGTTAGACCCCTGGGGAACACCACAGGTAGAGAGAGAGGTAGAGGAGAGGATGGACCATAGTTGTACCTGGGAGGGACGATCAGAGAGGAAAGAGGTCAGCCATGCCATGGCCCAATCAGTGATATAGAGGTTATCACGGAGATGGTTGAGCAGGATGGCATGGGTGACCGTGTCAAAGGCAGAAGAGAGATCAAGTAAGATGAGGACACAGGGGATATTAGAATCGAGGTTGGAGAGCAGGTTGTCACAGATGTTCAGGAGAGCTGTTTCTGTGCTTCTGGCTGCTCTGAAGCCAGACTGATGGTCATGGAGATAACCGTCAGATTCAGTGTGAAGATTAAGCTGGGTGATGGCCAGCTTTTCCAGGAGTTTGCCCTGGAAAGGAGTGATTGAGATCCGGCGATAGTTAGCCAAGAAGGAGGGGATGGCGGAGGGTTTCTAAAGAAGAGGGAGCACAAGAAAGTGCTTCAGGGGGGAAGGGAAGAGTCCTGTGACAAAGGAGCTAGAGTGTCAATGTGATCCTTGATAGTTTTGGAGGAACAGGGGAGAACCTGTTTTGACAAGACTTTCATAGATTGGACTAGAAAACTCATCTGGGGAGAACAGGGGAAATGCAGAGAAGGAGGGAGGAGAGGTGGCCACAGAAGGGCCAGAGGAATAGCATAGAGAAGAGGGATGAGGGGTAGAGGAAGAGAGAGAGGACAGGATGTCCTGAGTTTTACAGATGAAATGAGAAGCCATGGCTGTGCAGAGGGCTTCGGAGGGGACAGGAGACGTAGAGACTTCAGCATGATTGGCCAGCTCCTTGCAGATTTTAAAGAGTACGTCCTAGTTGTTGAATGCCGCAGAGACACGGGCTTGGATGTGGGCTCTCTTCTTGGTGTGGCCAGAGAGCCAGTATTGCCTTTGGAGCAGGCGGCAGGCAAGTTTATCAGAGGATGCACCAGAAGCACGTCATTTCTTCTCAGCTACCCTGCACTTGCATTTAAGGGTGACAAGGTCTGAGTCGTACAAGGAGTTGCAATTGGCTTTGGGCTGCAAGTGGATCCTCATGACAGGGGCAAGAACATCAATAGTATCAGATATAGCAGACTGGAGCATGGAAAGGGCTGTGTCAGGGTGTGAGTCAGCCAAACAGGGGTGAGGGGTGAGAAAGTGGCAGCGAAAGCCTCCACTGACACACACTTCATAGGTCCGATAACTGAGAAGGTAGGTGGCAGTGCTGGAGTTGGCTTGGCCTGAGGGATAGAGAGGGTGAGTGGGAGGGAAGAGAAAACTAATCACTCCAGGAGAGAGCAGTGGTGAGAGGGATAGAAAGGGAAAGGTCTGAAGAGATCAGAACATCCAGTGTGTGCCCTGCAGAGTGAGTCGGGCAAAAGGGCAGGATAGATAGTGAGAGAGAGTTGCAGAGGTCGCAAAAGAGTCCAGAGGAAGGACAGAAAGCATCCAGGTGGATGTTAAATTCTCCAAGAAGGTGGAGTTGAGTGGTCAAGGTCAGGAGGGAGGAGGCAAGTTCCACCCACTCAGAGTGGAAGGAGGAGATCTGAACAGGTGGTTGATAGATGGTAGCCACAGTAAGAGAGTGGCCAGGAGCAAGAGAGAGCCTGCAGATGAGGCATTTGAGAGAGGAGTAGGCCTGCATAGAAATGAGAGGCAGGAATCCACTCCGGGAAGATTAGGACTACACCCTCTCCGGACGGTTAGATATGGGCACAGAGAAGATCTTGTAGCCATCAGGGAGGAGAGTGTCAAAGCTCGTGACAGAGCTGGCCGTGAGCATGTCTTGGTGAGACCGAGGACATCGATGTCAAGTTCTTCCAGGAGGCACAGATGTCAGAGGATTGTTTGACAGCTGAGGGAGAGTTGAGAGTGGAGAAGAACAAATCAGATGTACACCCTGCGGAGGTGTAGAAGAAGCCTGAAGGGGGTCAGAAGTGGAAGGAAGAGAGGGCAAGGTACCCAAGAAGGAGAGAGCAGCGGAAGGCAAGGAAGCCGTGGAGGGAAGAGAGGAGACAGCAGGAGAAGAAAGGAAACTGATGAGGTGCAGGACGTGTCTATCAAAGAGGAGAAGGTTGGCCTGATGGTAAACATTAATGATGACCTTAGAGGAGTGGAAGGCGAGCAGGAGGGTCTCCCACCGGGTGCCACCATTAATGGGAGAAGAAGAGAAAGGAGAAAGCATAGAGACCATACAAAGAGTCCATAAGTCTGGCGAGGGAACAACAAAGAGGATGTCAGTGAGGGTTTGTCTGGAGGAAACACTGGTATAGGTGTCAGCTATAGGAAGGCCTGGGATGGAGACCAGGATATCCTTTTTAAACTTCTTCCTACCAGACTTAGTGAGGAGAGCAGAATAGTTGATAGAGAAGCAATTAGAGTAGGTGGGGAGAGGAGATACTAGGGAAGGACACAGGGCAGGGTGCAAGCAGACGAGACAAAGAGAGACAAGGCAATAGTAGAAAATTGACCAATACGACAAGAGCTCAGACAGTAGTAGAACAGTTTGCTAAGTGAACGATTTGCTAAGAAGACAAACCCAAAAACAAGGACAAAGTAGTTGTCAAATTAGAACCTGGAGGTAGGAAGAGTGCAACGGAACACACAGCAGTGCAATATAGGGCAGGGCATCAGTGAGGCGAATACAAAACCACAAAAAACCACAACCGGAAAAATCGGAGAAGGAGGACCTAGATGAGGGAGGACTATAAAGGAGAAATACAGGCAGTATAAGAAAAAACAGGGCAGTCAGTGAGGAAAAAATAACAGCAGCGAAGAGTGATGACCTAAGTAGGAAAAGAAACTGCAGAAAACAGGACAGTAGTACAAACAGTGATCCGGGCAGTCCAGGTAGAAACAGAGGGCATGTGGTAGCTGGGGGCAGAGGAGGGTGGGCGCCAGGCAGTGTGTGGAACACGCGGTCATCGACGTGAAGAAGTTGCAAGAGCACATGATTAGGGAGTTGCGAGTTGCAATCAGTGATTGCGAGGGACCACGTGGGCAGTGCGAGGCAATGCATGGGGCATGCGGTCAGGAAATTGGTTGCAATTTGACAATAAAATCAGGACGTAGTCCCTGGAGGAGTGCAGGAAAGTTTCCCCTTCGGCAACAAAGGGCTTTTTCTTTCTAGCAGTGTTTGTGAGTCTCCTGTGCCCTAGAGACGCTATACTTTCTTGCACCTGAAAAAATAAGGTCCCTAAGAACCATTAATTGAAACTGAATGTCTACATTTTTAGTAAAATAACTAGGATACATTCGGATTACAAAAGTTGTGCCTCTCAATACCCTCTTTTCCAAAGACACTACTTCTTGTAGGCCTACTACTCAGGGAGCACACTATAGAGATTACTGCATAACATGTCTTTTTCACAAATTGATCAAACTACTAAAAACAGAGCAGAAACACTAGGATTTAGCGAAGAAGAGGCCTGGAGGATTCTAGTGCTAATCAAAACCACTGGTGACGAACTATCAACAACAGAAAAACCGTAAGCCTTAATCAGACAATTGGAATGGAAAATACAAAGTGAAATTAACTTGAAACTACATGCGTCCACTCTCGCATAGTACTATAAAGCACATCAAATCCCCAGAGGACTGAGGGACAACCTGGAAGGGAAGGCAAGGGAAACCCGGCCTTTGTGAAAAGGTGGTAGCAGAGACTCAACAAATGTTCACTAGACGTTATATTCCTTACAATAAAAGAACTAGCACATAATCTTGGCACCTTTGAAGAAGCGATCAAAACTATCCAAAACAACTTGAAAACAGGCCTCATGGGAGAACAACTCAAAAAAGTCCTGGAAGACATTAATCTTAAATTGGCAAAATATAAACAGAAACTTGAAGTTAGAAAAATCAGACGAGACACACAGGATTATCATATGGCTATTGTATACTCCTGGCAGGAGTATTACAGACAACGAACACCGAAAACATTCCAACCACTTTTGGGATCCTAAAAAGAATCCCAACACAGAACCATCATCTTCAGACGCATCCAGTACCAAGTTGGATAACACCCACAATCCCATACTTGAAGAGGAACCAACATCTTCCCAACCACAGACAGCAGAAAATGGACTCACAAGAAGGGGAAAGAAGAAAAAACTTGCCCAGGAAGAAGACGGTGCCAAAAAAAATCTAGTTATAAACATCTGAAAGTACCCTCTGTCTCAACTTGAACTCAAAGTCCTGCAGAAGGGGCTCTCTTTCTTTCCACAACACGTCAGTACTCTTCTAAAAGAGAAGACTGACTTTTTCAAATTACTATGAAAGATGAGATTTAAAGTATTTTTGACTCCTTGGAGGAACAACCGAACATGGAACTTTCCACAGACTTTCTGGAAATATCACCTAAAAGCACCTTCAACCCTCCCACACAAAATCACATACTCGCTGCCTTTGAAAAGAAAGTTATAGAGCAATTGAAGAGACTCCCTTTTAATCAGAAAAAAACATAATAACTTTTCAAAAGTTGAAAGCCTTGTCCTAAAGAGACTACTGGACAATCAGGAAATGATATAAAGGGGGTGCTCGAGTCCTGATGGTCAAAGGCGAGCCCTTAGATGAAGTCAATAGACAACCTAGCGACGAGGAGACCTACAGGGAAATCAATTTTGACCCTACAGAAAAAGTATGAAACCTCAATAAAGGGTTATTGAATGAAGCAGAAGAGAGAGGTGTCATTAGTGAAAAGAAACACACAGGTTTCTAACAAAACACCACCCGATCATGCCTGTCTCCTACATATTTCCAAAAGTACATAAAGATTTGGAGAAACCACCAGGTCGACCGATTATGGCAGCAACAGAAAGTATTCTAGAACCTTTGGCAAAGTACCTTAACAGAGTCCTGCAACCCTTACTACAAAACAGTCCAACATATGTAAAAGACACCACCCATTTCCTGGCACAATTGAAGGATGCCCGCTTTATTAAAGTTTGTGATACGTTATTTACAATGGATGTCACCTCATTGTATACTAACATTCTACTTGAGCCTCGCCATGAATCCGTGGAATGGCTATTGCTACAATCAGAGTCATGCCTGGGAGATAGACTCTTTGTCCTTACACTTTTGAAGTTGGTTCTTACTAACAATTTCTTCAAATTTAAAGATAGATTCTTCTTACAGATATCAGCACCAGCATGGGGGCAGCCATGGCTCCTTGCTATGCAAATGCATTTATGCTATACCTTGAGACAGAACATGTACTTACCTCCCCCCGTTGGCTAAAACATTTTTGCATTTTCGTTCGTTGTATTGACAATGTTTTTGGGATTTGGACAGGCCCAATGGATGAGTTAGAAGAATTCTTCCATATAATGAACAATATGAATAGACGGATACAATTCACTACCCAAACCAGTGACACCACCATCAAAATGGATGTACAAATCTATTGGGAGACGGACCACCTAAATACCAGAATCTACACTAAACCAACGGACAGAAACAGTCTGTTCCTAGCGACCAGCTTTCACCTGCAACGGACCTTGGAGAGCGAACCATTTAGCCAATTCCTGACCTACAGGAGGAACATTTTAGACATAGAGGAATTCAGACGACAATCCAAAACACTGGAAGAACAATTTGTGAAGAGAGGGTATACGCATGCAACCATTAGCTCCATAGCGGTTAAAGTGGAGAACATACAACGGGAGACTTTGCTGGAACCTAAACCTAAAAAACAGAAGGACAACTAGTCTATGTTACTGCACATTCACTACAAAATAATACAATTAAAAGTATTATAAAGAAAAACTGGCCTATGCTTCAGCTAGACCCTCAGTTACACAATCTCTTCCTGGATGTTCCAAACTTTGCCTATAAAAACAGCAAAGCATTATGTAACAGCCTGATGAAAGCGGTTATGCCAGAAGACCAGAGAACAAAAATGAAATACTGTGGCACACAACTGTGCCATAATGTCAACATTGTGGCAATGTCATCACAGGCACAAAGATTACCCATCCTTACTCACAAATGTTGTATATGCTTTGAAATGTCCCTGTGGGCTCTACTATGTTGGTATCACCACCCGCAAAGTGAAACTCAGATTGACAGAACACAAATCTAACATCAGAACCCAGAATACAAAATCCCCGGTGGCAGTACATTTTAAGGAACATAAACATACAATAGCACAGTAAAAGTGTGTAATCTTGGAACAAGTCAGAGTAGCTCCCAGGGGGGGTAATTTACACAAGAAACTGCTACAACAGGAGATTATTTGGATTGACAGGTTAGATGCTCTGAGTCCTAAAGGAATGAACTGTGAGGTCGATCTAATGTGGTTTATCTGCTTTAATACTGAAATTGTCTGGTAAAGTTACCAGTAGTTTGTGAGTGGGTACACCACCTGCAAGTTGACACTCTCTTGTTTAAACATATGTACTTGTTATACCATTTGGGGAAAGTTGAATACTGTGAATTGAGACCCTTAAGAGTACTGTAACAACATTGGAGGTCAGGTCATTACGACCTCAGCGGTAGAGGTTTAACAGGGCCGGTAGAGCTGCCGGCCCCGTTATACCCCTACCGCCTCATTACGAGGTCTGCTTGCGGGACCCGGTAAGGACGCCCCTTTGAGTTTATTTGGACTTACTAGCAGAATTTGAGGACATTTTTGGAGAATAATATGGGCAAGATACCACTAAGGGTTCCACCAAGCGAGACATCATCCTAGCGGACACTGATTGTCGTATGTAATGTCGATGCTTGCCTTACACTAATTCAAAAATTGTTTTTTGTTCACTTTGTTGGTTTTGAATTACACCTGTCGATTGAAACATTTGGGACATTCACTTTGTGCCAACGCTCAATCCCACCTCCCCCAACAACTACAGATCCATCACCACTGTCCCTTTCCTCCTCAAAATACTGGACAAAGCAGCCTACCTGCAGGTCCAACACTTCATTGAAGAGAACAAACTCCTTGGACTCTGCCAATCCGGCTTCCGCCCCAGACACGGAACCGAAACAGCCCTACTTGACCTGAAAAACCAGATGGACGATGAAAGAGACTTGGGTAAACCAGCACTTCTCCTACTCCGTGACCTCTCAGCGGCCATCGACTACGTGGATCATGGCGTCCTATGCCACCACCTCTCCACCACTGCCAAATTCTCCCCAGAAGCCACAGCGTGGATCACCTCCTTCTTACAAGACAGAACCATGCAAGTATTCTCTGACCTAGCCGTCGCAACACCAACCATTATACTCTGTGGGGTGCCCCAAGGCTCCTGCCTCTCGCCCACGCTATACAACATCTTTACATGCCTCCTCTTCCTCATCCTCGACACCATGGGCATCTCCTACACCAATTACGCCGATGACACACAGATCCTCCTCACCCTCACAGGTGACTACAACACTGACTCCTTGACCCTCAACAACCTCTACAACACCATCCAAGCCTGGATGGCAGACAACAGACTATGCCTCAACTCTGAAAAGGCGGAACTCCTCCTGGTAGGCTCTCCCGACACCCTAACAAATCTAGATGCCCAATTTAGCCACCATCGATTCCATCAAAATTCCAGTTTCCGACTCTGTCAAAACTCTGGGAGTTTATCTGGATTCCAGCCTATCCATGGAAAGACAAATCAATGCAATAGCCTCTGCAGCTGCATATCATGCCAAACTTATCAATGCAGTCAGACCCTTTGTCTCCAAAGAGAACTGCACCAACATAGCCAGAGCCATCACCGGCTCTACGCTAGACTACTGTAACATACTCTTTCTAGGAACCTCCAATAAAAACTTAGAGAGATTACAAGTAATACAGAACAATGCGCTCTGGGCAGCCCAAGGCATTGCCAAAAGAGAACACATCTCTGAGGCCAGAAAACTAGCCCACTGGCTCCCTATAAAAGAAAGGATCTTATTAAAAGCCCTGACCCACAAGTGCATCCACCTCACTGCTCCTGCATACCTCTCACAAAGGATACACCCTTGTTCCACTACCAGGCCAACCAGATCCCCGTACACCAACATGCTCTCGGTGCCACTAGTAAAAAAAGTAAAAGCGGGCAGATCCGGCTTCCCTTATCTCGCGCCCTCTGACTGGAATGCCTTACCACCTACTATCCGTGGCGAGGCCTCCCACACCACCTTCCACAAAACGCTGAAGACTATCCTCTTCACATACGGCCAGACACGCCAGCACAAATACTTTTCATGTATACTGTATTATATGACCAGAAGCAATATCTGTAACAACAGTATGTTTTCCTGTAACATTCACAATGTGTCAACAACCACTATCATGCCTGTACCATGTAACTAAGTTATTGCAAGTAACTGCGCCTCAATGCCCCTGGGCTGCTTGCGCGCTATATAAATGTAAATAAATAAATAAATAAATAAATAAAATGCCCCAGTTTTTTGTAATTAATTCCTTGTACCTTCAAATCATATGTAAATCGAATTGTTTCTGTATCTACATACCTCTGTACTCTTACAGAAACATTGACTGTCATTTGAATTACAAACGCTGATGGTGCTTTTATTCTATACATGTGTTATTGAACATTTGAAATCGTTGCAGTTTGACAATAAAATCAGAACATAATCTATAGAGGAGTGCAGGAAAGTTTCCCCTTTGGCAACAACGGGCTTATTTTTCTAGCAGTGTTTGTTTTGAGCCTCCTGTGGCCTAGAGACTCTATACTTTCTTGCACCTGAAACAATAAGGTTCCTACGAACCATCAATTGATACTGAACAAATAAAAATGTAGTAAGATAACTAGGATACATTCCGATTACAAATGTTGTGCCTCTCAACACTCTGTTTTCCAAATACACCACGTGGGCAAGCACCAGGCAGCGAATCGCAAGGAAGTTGCGAGGAGGGGTGGTGCGAGGCAGTGTGTGGAAAGACATTGTCAGGGATGTGAAGAGGTTGTGAGAACACGCGATTAAGGAGTTGCGAGGAATCACGCAGTCAAGGATTGCGAGGGATCACGTGGGCAAGTGCGAGGCAATGTGTGGGGCACAAGGACAGGGAACACAAGGAAGTTGCGAGGTTATGCGAAACAGGGAGTTGCGAAGAACCATGCAATCAAGGATTGCCAAGGGACCACATGGCTAGGGCGCGAGGCAAAGCAACAAGCACACAGTCAGGGAAACGGGAGAAGGAAGTGAATTTATGATCAGGGGGAAGCGAGGAACAACGCAATCAAGGATTGCAAGGCACCAGGTGGGCTACGGCATGTGCGTGGAGGTAATGAGCAGCGCATGGGAAGACGCGAGGGGCCGCGCGGGTGAGGGGTTGAGAACGCGCACATAGTGAGGGTGGAGGAGACTGGAGTGCACACGTGAATCAGGTGTGGAGGGTGCGGGCCGATGGGCAAGGAAGTGCAGAGCAGCAAGCTGACTCCCAACTTCTTACCTGGCGGCCGCAGACAGGGGGGTGAAACATCGGTACTTTGTCACCAAACATCTGCGTTGCTCAACACTGCAGCCTTATCCTGCGAGGGCTTTGCCACAGAGTGTCCTGAACCTCGGATTATATAGGCTCGGTAGTGTGGACGTAACAAACATGTTACGTGGAAAGTCGAGCAGCGTCTCCTGCGAACCTGCATCGCTCAACACTGTGGCCTTGTCCTGCAAGGGTTTTTTATGCCTACCATCCACCTTCAGTATGATTAGCAATGAATGTGCCATGTAGTATTTTACACAGCCCACCTTCTCTTCACAAACAGGTATTTTCTAGTAGGGTCCATCTCCCAAACCCAAAATACCAAACCCTCAAGTACAGTAACCTGAAAGAGAGCATACAAGGCCATTATGACATGTGGGTTTGTGTTGTATGGGTAAATACACTTCTGCCTATGTCATGCGCATTATCCATGAAACTTCTTCTGCAAATAATAAAGCCATGTGTCTTTTGTTTTTTGCCATTTGTAATTTGGCCAGTTATAACGTTCAAAAGTATGGCTGTGCATGTCCCACTGAAGGTACTTCATCAATTAATAAACTGCTTTGCAAATTGAGCTTTTATTCTCAAGTCTTCATCACTATATTGTTTTTGTGATCTGCTTTGTGTATATATTTGATTTTTAGCTGCAAAGAATTGGTGGGAAATTTAATTCGCTAATTAAATGGTGCATACAAGAAATGTTGCCACCAAGGTGGAAAAAATGGCAAATCTGTGCAACTTCGTGTAATTACAAATCCAGGAAAGTTACAAAACCACGCCAGAAAAACAAAAATTACACTTCGGGTTTATCTTCAACATAGTCTTCATAGTATGAAGAAGTTGCGTTGTCAGTATTTACCAGTCTCTCAACATGTGACAAATTCCTGTTCTCAATTTCATCTGGCAGACGTTCCGTGCTTGATATTTTGTTGTGTTTTCTCACAAGTTCAGTGTTTGAAGAAGGACCATTCTCTCTGTCCCCAGGCATTTCTCTGTGAATTCAATTATATTGGTTTTCATTAAAGTGGATTCACCAGTGACATCGTTTAAACATCACCTAATTGAGGGATAATTTCTTTATGTGAAAAAATCCATAGAGTTGAGCTTTGCTGATGATTAAACATGTCTTCTTTCAGCATAAACATTTCCACTTGCATTCCCTTAATATTATTAATTCATCATTATCTTTTAGCGTCCCTTTATAGAATGCATGATGAGCTCCATTTCTTGAGTGAATGGTACCAATGTTTTACTGGTGTTTTGGGACACATATCGTTTTCAATTATAACCCTACACTCTTAGGTGCACTGACAACTTTTAGAATGTGGGTCGATAAAGGGTTTGCAAAAAAGTGCAGTATTTTAAATACCATGCAAAATGCCAAAGTTTTAGCCCATCCTAATTAGGTGAGGGTAAACACATTTACTTTTTAAAAAAAAAATATAGGGGCACCTAAGAATAAATCCTCCAGAAGTCAAAGGTTGTGCTAGACCATCACATGTGTGTGCAGTGATAGGCACATTCAGATGCCGTGTATGACCGTGTGTTCGGGGTGAACAAATATATTTGTATGCCTCTGGTTTTGAAGGGCATTTTATTTTGTTTTTTGGATATCTTTAGGGATATTTCTGGCACAGGCATTTGTGAAATTCTGCATTCGCAGAATGGTATTATTGCCCTAGTAACCGTAAAGCCTGCGCAGGCCAAGGCTGCTGTGTTGTTCAACGTAGGTCTGCAGAGCACGCTGCCCGATCTTCGTTCTGCACAATGTTCAATACCACGTGTGACATGCATTTCTGCCACCGATAAACCCATGCACCTGACCCTCTGCGGCAAAGCATGTCAGGCCAACGGTGCAGTGTTGTGCGCTGCAGGTCTACAGAGCACAAAGCCAGATCTTCATTTTACATGACGTTCTATGCCATGTTCGACGTGCATTTCTGCTGCCGATAAAACCCACGCACCGTCCCTCTGCGGCAAAGCCAGCGCAGGCCATGGGCACAGTGTTGTGCACTGCAGATGTTAGGAGCTACTCAAATGGAGCTGCAAAACTCTCCCGCTATGCCCTCCGCCTCCCTACCCCAGTGGAACTCTATCACTGTGGATCAGTAACACCTCTGAGCAGACCAGAGGACCAGTTCCACACCCGCAACACATGCCCAGGCATCCCCAAGGACGACCAGACTTGATCCACAGCTAAGTGCCCTGGTGCCTCACCACTCAGCACCTCACTGCACCTCCCATGATCACTAGGCAACCCTCCTTCTCCACCATCAGCTGAACACACCTGGCCCCACCATCTCCATGCTCCCCTCAATCCGTATGAGGAATAACATGCTCAAGATGCGCACCACACTCATTACATGTGCACCACACCAAGCATCACGATCATTCGGCCCAACGCAGATACCCAGTCCAGGCCCCTTGCAACCTGAACTCCCTGACTCGGGCCATTGTTACGCACCCGTGTATTCTACGAGGAACAACTTCCTCAGGCTGAGCACCAGTCTCCCCACATGCGCACCACACCTCGCATTGCAATCAATCGGCTCAATGCAAAAACTCATTCCAGGCCCCTTGAAACCCGAATTGCTTGACTCGCCCATTGCTACGCATCCCCCAATCTGCACGAGGAACAGCCTCTGAAGGCTGCACACTGGACTCTTTGTATGCGCACCTCACCTTGCAGTGCGATCACTCGGCCCAATACAAAAATTCAGTCCAGGCCACTCGCAAAAGGAATTCCTTGACTCGCTCATTGCTATGTGCCCCCCGATCTCTACAAGGAACAGCCTCCTCAGGCTGCGCACCAGGCTCTTTACATGCACAACACACCTCACATCGCAGTCAATTGGCCCACTGTAAATCTGCCCGAAACCCCTAACATGACCATCGCCTCACCCCTTCCAACTTTCACGAGGAACAGATTCCTCAGATATCACACTCAATTCATCCCACACTTCCCCCTCCACGTTGCCCATCCATTGCAAAATCCACAAATATGCAAGCCCACCAGTACCAACCGCAAAGCCATCAACTGCGTGCTCATTAACACAAGATCAGTCCCGGGACACGCAGCGGATATCCTTGACCTCATGACATCCAACAACCTTGACCTGCTTGAAATCATGAAAATGTGGATCCATCCTGCTTCTGGCCGAGGCCTTTCCCTTGCCATCCCACCTGATTTCACCACCTTATGATGTGAGAGACCTGCAAAAATAGGAGGCAGCATCGCCCTCATCTTTTAAAAGCACCCTCACAATCAGAGTCACACAAACTAATGTGATCCCCAATTGTGAATCCCTACTCACTAAGATCTCCATGTTGCCCACTCCATTTTACTCCTCCTTGTCTATCATCCACCTGGCCCCAGCCCCACCTTGGAAGACAACGTAATGCAGGGTATCTTCACCTCCATCAAACCCTAGTCCAAAATCATAATACTTGGGAACCTCAACCTAGGCCTCAATGACCTGGCTGACACCTTGGCCACCAGCATTCAACCATGCCAGCTTCACACAATGCTCTCTCAAGCCCACCCATGACCAAGGCTGCACCTTAGATTGGTTAAGCGACATCAACTGCAACATCCCCACCTCTGTCACTTCCGCCTGCCAATGGTCAGACCACCGCATCATAACATTCAAAATCCCCTATTGAGAACGCCCCAGACCAGCTCACCCTGTCAAACCTGAATGCAGGGCCCAGTGTACCAAAAACCTCAGCCCAACCAACCTTGCATCACTACTTGCCACCCTGGAACACCCACCACCCTCAGTAACATACCCTGCACCATTAGTTGAACTCTACATGCTATCTGTCGCACAAGCAGTCAACTCGCTCGCCCCCCTCAAACTCAGAAAAGCCAAACCCTCTATAAAAAAGCCTGATTCACTCCTGAGCTCCTTGAAATCTGTGCCATTAGGCACACCTCTGAGGTAACCTGGATATAAGAACCCTCCCCTGCCTCCAAAGCCATTTGTCCTCCCTTGCCAAAAACTACTAAAAGGAAATCCATGCTGCCAAAGCCAACAGCTACAATTCTAGAATTAGTAATGTCTCATCCGACTGAGAACTAGAATCCTCCCACCCCCAGCCAGACTACAGTAGACAGCACATGGTGCGAAAAAGTCCAAGACACCCTAACTGCAAAGATCAACTCCCTCAAAGAAAAAATCACTGCTAAACAACTTACCATGCTCACCAAACCACCTCCCCCTACAGTACTGATCCCATCAGTGTCCCATTCCAGCACCACGTTCAGCGTCCACCCCATCTCAGACATGGACGTTCCCAGGATCCTCAAGAGCCTCAAACCATCAAACTGTAAAGGCGACTCCTGTCCAGCACCTATTTTCAAAGACTGTGCCAAGACACTCATACCCCTCTTCACAGCCATTTTCAATGCATCCTTCTCCACCAACTCAGTAACAACCTCCCTGAAGGAAGCATGGGTCCTATCGCTCCTCAAAAAACTTTCCCTAGACTCATCCATCCTGACAAACTACCACCCTCTTACCACAGTTCCCTATCTCCTGAGGATCCTAGATCGTGTTACCTACATCCAGGTCCAACAACATCTAGAGGAAAACCATATTGTGGGCACTCACCAATCAGGATTCCACCCAAAGCATGGAACTGAAACTGTGCTACTAGATCTGAAAATACAAATCAATGCCATAAAAAACACTGTCAAACCGGCCCTCCTGATGAAGCTAGACTTCTCTACTGCATTTGATTTGGTAGACCACCAAATCTTTTGTTCTCAACTTACTTCCTGTGTCTTCATGAATGACTTCTCTGCCAAACTCACTCCTGTCACTTTTGGAGTCCCCAAGGTTCCTGTCTCTCCCCCCCACTCTCTACAACTCTGGGATGTATTGACCCACTTTGCTGTGCTATGCGGTATCACTCTAATACTTATAGTGAAAGGAACTAAAACCTACAAAAAACCTACAAAAACTGCATTCTCAAGCACACAAAAAGATGGCTGCACATCCTGCCCCCCATGGTGCATGTGTGGTGGAATAGAGCACACACTGCAGAATATGTGCCAGTGGGATCCATGACCAGCAAACAGAGTGCAGAGAGAGAAGCAGCGCTTTGTAAATAAAACTCCAAAATGTGCCTACAAATGACATTTGCTTTGGTGCTAAAAACTCCAAACTCCAAAATGACTATAATACAACACTTCTTAAAATCCAAAATCTTGCCTGGCGCTAAAGTTTATGTAATCTAATGAAGCATTGCAAACATGCAAAGTCCTAATGTGAAGAGCAAAACATTCTTCAGAAAAACTGGATTGTATGTAAACTGGCAGCCCCTGTCAGAATCTTGGTGCAGTACCCTGGGCTACCTGAATGACAGCTGTCAGATGAGTTACTGATGAAACTTTAAAGTGATCTAAACTAAAAAGTCTGCCAGATCAGCAAACATAAAAAGAATACAGATCTCAGTTGCTTTTTATCCCACAGAGTTAAAGCTGAGAAAATAATGCATTTATGTTTGATGCAACAAATGTGGTTTTTCCTGGTTTTAATTAAGAATAAATTAGCTTGGCTGAGCTGCAACCCTTTGGAAGTGGACAAACAGGTTTCTCCCAAGAAGAGGGCCTTCCTCTCAGCAGAAACTCACGAGGAGGTTCTAATTGTGGGTTAACCCAGACTCTTGTCTACATAAAGAGAATGAACAATAGAAGGCCCTTCAGCCTAGGAAACGGAGATGTGAGAGGGCTGTAAATGGCTCCTGGAAGGAACAAACAGGGAGGGGGATTCTCCTCGATGCAAGGGGGAGAGAAAAGGGTGTAATTTGCTGTTAAGCATGAACAAAGAACAATTTCTAAAGACTCATAACTTGTGATTCAAAATGGTGAAAAATATACCAAGGATATATCTGTTAGTCCGTGTAACATGTTCTGGACAGGAATGGCAATATATGTGGTTTTATGTGAAACGTATGAATCCTAGAATTGTGAAAATTGACACACACACATCCCTATGTTAAACACACACATTTGTGGAAATTTGCATAAAGTTGGGAAATTGTGTTCATAGCAAAAATGACAAAATTCTGTAGAAAGTTGAAACAAGACCCCACAGCTGTGAGATTTTGATGAACAGAGGCTACATAAAATATGGTAGCTTTGTGTGTGATTTGTGTAAAAGTGACCAATGTAGAAATGTGTATTTAGTATAAAATTAAATGTTGAGACCAGTGGCTAAAGGGAGGTTTCTAAGAACTGTAAAGCAAACCATAAAATGTGACATCATCCGGCCTTGATTCAATCACTCAAATGCAAGGCAGAGATGAGGTTTTGATCCAATCCCAGCTCACAGGGGCAAGCTTAGCTAAACCGGCCCATACACCCATTTTGTGATGTCATTTTAAAGGATAGAGACAGCTGACAACACATAGGGACTCACAGATCCACTCACTTTCCTTATTCCGGCAAAGCACTCTGATCCAGCATTCTACATCCAGCTTTAACATCATTTAAGATCCAGATGCCAAGACCCTTGCAAGCAGTAGAGAACTATTGACTTTCTGCAAGGCCTAAATCTTCAAACTTATTCTTGCAACCCAGTGAAGTGCTATGGTGTGAGAAGGCCTTTTGGACTACAATCCTGAAACTATCCTGAAATTCTCTAGCTTGCTACTACTAGGCTTGCCAGAGGAACTCGCTATCCAGCTGATTGAAATATCCAACGACTAGGAGGACAGATTCTGTGCAAATCCGGTGACCGGCCTGGCTGACCCGATCCCGTGCCTGATCCCGTGCCTGTTGTGCTGTTCTTCCTAGACCAGATCCAATCCATGAACAGAACTGAAGGTCCAATTTAATAACTTTTCCTGTGAATATTAATAGGAAGAACTGTGACCCACAGTATATTTGCATTGTCTCATCCCAATCTCAAACCCATCCTATCTTTCATTCAGAACCTTAGTGTTGCTAGAACTATCTTTGCACGGACTCTTTTCTCATCTGAAGAAGTAGAGTATTCACAACAGGCAGGTTATGCTGATCACATGACTGTAAGATCCATCTGTGGCATTCGCTTCTTCATAGTCATAATCTATTGTAATCAACCCATCTGTCATTTTCAAAGTGCATTTCTGTTTTCCATTCTCGTGCCTATTTTACAAAAATGACCTTTACTAAAACCTCTATAACTCCCTCAGATTTTATGATTTCAACTCCTACTTGTACCTAACATCCTTAGCTATCCATAGATCCCAAAAACGTAATGCAAAACAGTGTGATTCTCCCATTATAGCGAATATCGCGTAAGGAAAAGTTTGGCACAAATTTACATTCTGAGAAATTTTACACGTGTGAAATAGCTTTAAATAGTTTCCGACTTGGACGGCACCAATAGGAATTTATAACAATTTAAGTATCTTTGACCACAATTGGTGTTTTTGCTCAGTCAATTCCAAAGTCAAATTCAAAGCCATCTGACAGCTGAAAAGTCAATTGCGTTTTTCTCTTGTGTTTGAAGGGGGAAGGTGGGACTGATATTCTGTTTGATTTGCGCTATTCCTGAATACCTGCTCTCTCCTCCCATCTCCTCACATTGACTATTGGGAGGTTGGGGGGGCTAAAGGGGGAACTCCTAACCATAGTGCCATCTGTTCTACACCAATTTCAAAATATTATTTTCTGTACTGCATTTGTTTTGTGCTCATTCCTTGATTCCTAGTGTATTAAAGATACTATTCAGTGTTCTGTCACCCCATTGGTGATTGTTGTTTACCTATTAAAATATATTGTGATTACATTTTAAATACATAAATACATTTTTACCTTTGCAAACTAGCCTGATTCCAGGTTTAGTGCATCGAGTGGGGGTTCCGGGAGAAGGGTGTGATACGAGTGGTATATCGTTCAGAATATTGAACTTATAGATACAAATAAATAAGGGTTTCAATTGTGCACTACATGCTGGGCGGGACTTGGGTGTATGCCAGTTTGAAATCACTTACAGAACCTTTACTCTGAACCCCTCTTCGACCTCCTTGACCTTCTAGGCATCTCATACACAAACTATGCTGATGATATGCAGCTCCTTATCCCACTCTCCAAATCCTACGGCCAGGTCTCAGCAACCATAAACGCTGTTTATGAGCTCATTTTGAAAACTCAATGGCCTCCCACCAACCTTGTCTCAACGACAACAATGCGCAACATTGATCCAACCTACAAAGAATTCACCATAGATGGTAACCGAGTTACCACCTCAACCACTGCCAAAACCTTGGGGGTTAACCTGGATGCCAACCTCAACTTCTTCCTACACATGAACTCAAACGCCTCAGCGGCGGCCTACACAGCCAGACTGCTTCATGCCAGCGGACTCGATTATTGCAACGCTTTATTAAGCGGCACATCCGAACGCAACCTAAGTAAACTCCAAACGATCCAGAATACTGCCCTCTAAGAGGCCATTGGCCTCTCCACATCGGACCATATCTCGGAAGCCAGGAGAGGAGCACGCTGGCTGCCTATCCGGGAACGGATTAAATTCAGGATATTATCCCTGGTCCACTGTTGTCTCTCTAACACTGCACCGACCTACCTGTCACGGTGTCTAGAGAAATACCCTCTGAGATCGTCCAACTCTCACCTCCTGGAGACCCCCATGTTCAACCACCTCTCAGCAGGGGGCAAGAGCTTCCCAGTCATGGCAGCTAAACTTTGGAACAATCTGCCATTTAATCTCAGAAAATAACAGACCTACTTGACCTTCCACAGAAACCTGAAGACATGGCAGTTCATCTGACTATACTCCCACTAAGACTATTGTATCCCCCTGACCTTGCCCCACCCCCTCTTTTAACTTCCTTCTCTATTGTAATATGTAACTTTTCATGGACATCTTTTCGCGTAATGTAACCTGTAACCTTGCAACCCAATGTAACTAATGTACCTAACTAATGCACCCCAATGAAACTAGCACCTTGATACCTAAGGGTTTTGTGCACTGTAACAGATGAATAAATAATTAAATAAATAAATAAACCACAATCTAATTGGATTCCTCATAATAAATAATGTAGCAAGTGTAATTATTACATCCAATATTACCACAGAGGGAGACGCCAGTCCCTTTAAATCCAACTTGGTCCTGCCCGAAATATTGATTCTATTGTGAGTTTAAAGATACTATGATATTTTGCCACCAGTTTCGAAAAGGTTGGAAATGATGTTATACCTGCATAATGGTCCTTTGTAGATTATTGTAGAAGTAGTTTACTAACTAACATTGCCATGCTGACTTTTTCTATTGCAGATTACTTTACTTTTCGTTCTGCATCTATACCTGCAATGGCTTTCTTATACTCTGTAGTGATATTAGAATGATGTGATGTTGCCATATGACAGAAACATGTTATCCTACATATGTCATGATGTCTTTAGTCTAGAAGCTGGAACTGTTGATGCTGGCTGTTTGCTGCAGGACTAATAAACTTTGCTAACATATAATCAGACCCAATTCATTTATACTGTGATGATGAGGGAGAGTCAGAACACATATGTATAGCAGACTTAAGAGCATTAGCACCAGACATATCTTCACAGTCGTAGGGGGATATCTCTGCAAACAATTTGTATTGCAAACGTCTAACAATGCAATTCCACAAACGTTATTGCAAGCTTGCAATCCCATGCTAAAAAGTTGTATAGAGAATTCAAGATCAATTCAAATAAGTTGAAAGTGTCTCAACATGGTGCAGGTGAATGAGGTGAATGTCATGATGGGAAAGGGAAACCAGCAACAGCTCTGAAGCTGCTAACACAATTCAGGTTGTTACCAGAAAATACAACATTTTAAAGCTGCAAATAAGGGCGCACAGGTCAAGCAATAACAGAGATGGTGGAAGATCATGCTGACTGCTTAAGATTTGGGCCCAAAGGTCACTTTGCATGCATGTGCAAGCACAGCTCAAGCACTATGTTGAAGATGGTCAGTGAAACTCAAGAAATGTAGAGTCTGAAAAGAGGAGTCTGAATAGCTGCTAGCAGTGCTGGACATAACCTAAAAGGACTGCATGATGTTTTAGAATTGCTGTTGCCACTGTGCGTGTACTCATTGAAAATCCTATCAGTACTCTTTGGGGAGTTCTAACTGACCCAATAGTTTCTTTGGAATGGCAGATTGCGTGTTGCCTTGATTTTGTCACAATGTTCTTGTACCTGCGTTCAATTTCTTGCGCTTTCTTGAGGACTTTGCTCATATATATTTTCCTTGTGTGATTTTTCAGAACCCAAGACAGATTAAGTCTATTGCACGACGCCCTTCCTCTCATCATCACAAATGGTTCAACACCAGTAGCAGAGTGAGGGGTCATTCTATAGGCACTGAGTGTCTCCTTCAACATTTCTTTCCATGGTAAAACATATGATAATGCTAGCTGTACAGTATTCTTGATGACACCATTAATCCTCTCGACAAGACCATTCTCCATAGGATTATAAATTGAGGTACGCCTTTGGTTACTACACCTTTCTCTTATGAAAAATGGCATCTTTGCTGACACAATTTGTACATCGTTGTCTTTCACGATTACCTCTGGATCTCCTTCTCTGTTAAATACTTGCTCTAAAAAATGTAATGACTTTACAGATTGTGATGATGTCTTCCACAACTCCCCACTCCACCCGTTTGGATGTGTAATCCATAAGGCAAATGTTTAACAATTTATAATTTTCTAGGGTTACAAATGGCCCAACAATGTCCATTGCCAGTTTACATCAAACCTACTCAGGTATTTTTTATTGGTATGAGTGGAGCTGTGTGTGGTTTCTTGGACTTGTCTTGGTTGGTACATGCTTGGCATGTCTTCACTGCCTCTTTTATCATATTAGGCCACCATTATGTCTCCCTTAAACGTCGCTTGGTAAAATTCTTTTCTAAATTGCCTTCATGTGCAAGTTGTAATTTCCTATCACAAAGACATACAGGAGGGATTAAACGCTCACCTCTGAGTAGACATCTGCCACTTGCACTTATCTTGTCGCACACTTGTACATTGCCCTGGAATTTGCTTGTTTCCTCTTTCCATCCCTCCACCATCCCTTCACAATCATGTGTATTAGCCATGTGATCGCCTCATCTTCCTTTACAGCTTCTTCCCACTCCTTTTTCGAGATGGCTGGTTGGATTTTTGCTATGACACATTCTTCAATGATATGATATGATATGCTATGACATTTATAATGCACCTATACACACGTGTTTAAAGGCGCGATGAGGCAAGGGAGGGGAAGCAAAGGGAGGACAAGACAACAATCTTACTAGGCCAAGTGACATTGAGATCGCACAAGTGCAGGGGAGAGGGAATGGGGAAAAGTGCCTGGGGAAGGGGAGGAGGGGCAAGTGCAGGACACAGGATCAAACACAAGTAATGCGGCCAGCAGGTGACAGTGCAAGGGTTAAGTGCAGACAACAAGTGTCTGATAAGTACCGGTAACGGGACTGTAGGGTTGCAGATACAGACCCAAGTGCAAGGGTTGCCATGTGGCAGTGCAGGTGTGCAACTGCAGGCAGGGACCTGGGCCCGAAGTTCAGAGGGTAGCCAGGTCACCAATGCAGTATCAGACAGGAGATCAGCAGGGAAGAGGAAGAGAGAAGGCAGAAGCAAAGAGGAAAGTCTTGAGATGCTTCAGGAACCAGAGATGGTTTTAATCAAGTTTCAGAGAGGCAGAGAGGCTGTTCCAGATGGAGGCTCCAGCCGAAGAGAAAGATCTTCACCCAACTTGTTGCTTGGAGAAGCGCCTGACTCCCAGCGAGTTGGAGGTGAAAGAGCGAAGAGCATCAGTAGGAAGATATTTCTGAACAGAGAATTGGAGGTATTGCGGTCACAGGCCACAGGAGGCCTTGTGGACAATGCAAAGGGTCTTGAACTTGATCCTTGCAGCCAATGGGGGCAAATGGATAGTTTTCTGGGCTGGAGAGATGCGATCCCTGGGCTTGAGGCCAAAGGCAAGTCTCGCAGTCCTGTTCTGGATGGGTTGCCGACGATGGACAGTAGAAGCAGGCTTATTTAAAAAGAGACTGTTACAATAGTCAAGCCTAGAGAGAATCAGAGCTCTGGAGACAATGAGCTTCAGGGGGAAGGAGAGGAAAGGAATAATACCTCTGAGGTGGTGCAGTTGGTAGTTTGACTTCTAAGTGAAGTCCCAGATGTGAGGTGTCATGATGCCTACCCCCGGGGACCCAGACCAAGTCCAGCAACCCCGGAAGCAGGCATCAAGTTATTCCAAGCAAGCCCAACAACCCCTGCTAGGGGCTATTTGGGTGCAGTCCTGGCGTCTATGGTGCCAGGCTCATATGGAAAGTCAGTCCTGGTGCCATAGGCGCCAGGCTCATAGATTAAAACTTACCTGATGCAGACCATGCTGCAAACTTACCTGATGCAGACCATGCTGCAAGAGCTCCAAGCCAAAAGAGGCTTGGAAGGGACTACTTTACCTAGGGACTATTTTTTTACTCGGGTGGGGCTGGGGAGGAATACTTACCTGGGACTACCTTGGAGGCTATTTAAACCACACCCGAAGAGCAGCACACACTTCGCGTTATTCTGCATCCAGCAGCGTAACGCTCACCGTGCCTGCAAGTCAGCATCCAGTCTTCTGCCACACCCGCCTCGAGTCTGTAGCTCCTAGAAAAAGGGAGAAAGAAGGAGAAAAGGTTAGAACAAGAGCAATACCTTTGATCCTTACCTGAATTCCCGATCCATCGCGCCTTCGAGCTGGAAGAAAGAAGTTATTTTATGCGCGTCGCCTCGCCTGCTGCAGCGCCGCGCTGAACTCACCGGCCTTCGCAGCATCTTCACATTCCACCGCATCCTTCTGCCTGTTCCCGCCGCACTCCGGCATCTAAGGGTGAAGACAAGAACAGCAAGGTGAGCCAAGGGAATACACAGAGGCAATATTAGTTACCCCCATAGACTTACCTGATTTTTACCACCGGGGTACTATTCCTCTTCACGGGTCGGTGCAGCTTCCACTGCATCCTCGCCGAACCCCGGCCCAAGGGGGAAACAAAAGGACAGCAATGTGAAATAAAGGGACAAACAAGGTGAAACCTCTTCACCACAATAGACTTACCTGATTTTACCGCCGGAGGCATTATTCCCCGAGTCTTCATACTTTCTCTCAGCACCTGAATAAGGGAGAAAGCAACAGGTTACATATTGACATTATTTTATCAAACTGTGTTGGATAATACAAATCCTTACTTGAATATTACCGGTTGCCACGAGGAACTCTTCGCTAGGGTCAAGCTGCAACCTGCAAGGAATCGGACAAGAGTGAAAGTCAGACATTTGAACTCTTACGAACTACATACTTACGGCGTCTTGCCAGGAATCTCAGAGTCAATATTGTTCTGGAACTCACCAATTCCTTCGAGCCAGTGAATCAACTGGTTATCTACGCGCCCCTGCACTCAATGCAGGATGGAGAGCTCATCTTTCCAAACCATCAGGTGAGATAAGAGGGGACATCAAAGGTGATCAGTGAGGAGAACAGCGGGAGTGGTGGAGGCTTAACGCTCAACTCCACGGGTGGTTAATTCCCTTTCTCCATTTGCAGAAGAATATTCCTACGGGCCAAGCAAACGAAGCTAGGTGGGGCCGTCCAGTCCGTCATCTTGGCACTACGCGTCACATTGGTGGAGACCGCAGCTGTCCAGTTCAGATCGACTCCCCTGTGGGACCCAGGTGAGCGTAACAGAACGCGAAGCCTACCCACAAATTCCCACCCGGGCGTTATGGATACCTCAGAAACTGACCAACTGGCCCAATTACTAGGGGAACTGAGGGCTGAAGTGCATTTCGGCCATCAAGAATCCAATGCTCTTAGGAGAGAACTGATTTTGTCAAAGGAGCGAACTGATGACCTTGCTAGGCAACTACTGCAAAGCCAGGCTGGATAAGCACCCCTACCAGGTCCCGGGGGAAATCCAGCTCCTGTGTCATCGAGTAACCCTGTGCAAATAAACCTACCAGGAAATATTCCATTAGCTCCGCCCGAACGCTTGCACTTTTTATGCAGACCTGGAGCCTTCCCAAACGATCAAGCCAAGGTAGCCTTTGTATTGTCATATCTCAGCAGTAGTGCTGCTGATTGGTCAATTCCACTAGTTACTCAGGATGACCCAATTCTTCGGGATTTTCAGGGCTTTCAAATGAGCATGGAAAGACAATTTGCCTGGCACTCCCAAGGACAGGTCCTGGATAACGAACTTTTGTCCCTACGACAGGGTAACCAGGACCTTCTATCCTACATCGCAACCTTTAATAGGTTGATAGTGGAAACTGGATGGCCTGAGGTAAAACGAATCACGTTATTTCATCGAGGGCTTCGAGGAGAACTCAAGGATGTCTTGGCTCAAGTCGTGAACCCACCCCTCAAGACTGCGCTGAATATATAGACTTAGTGGTCCAGTTAGATCACAGACTTCAGAACAGAAAGGCTGATCGAGCCAAGTTTGAGAATCGGGTGTTGGTCAAAACCCACGCTAACCCCAAAGGAGCAGATGCTTCAGAACCCATGCAAATTGGAGAAGTTAAAGGACCCTTAACCCAGAAGGAAAGAGAAAGGAGACGGCAAATGCAATTGTGTCTATATTGTGGAATTTCTGGGCATTTTCTGCGGGATTGCCCTGTAAAACCACCCAAGAAGGTGGTAGGAGCTGCTCATTAAAGCCATATGGAGTCAGACTAGGGAAACGACCACGCCCGACAAGCGTCGAGGTCCGCTTGCCAAGCTTGAAGAAGGATACTCAGACCTCGCATTTCATCATACCAATGGTCCTCGTAGATCCAAGGCAGCCATCGCGTATGCACGCAGTAAGGGCATACATTGATAGCGGGGCCATAGGAAACTATGTGGACTACGAATTGGCTTCCAGGATGAATCTACCTCTCTGCCGAAAAACCACCTCAGATGTCATCACCACAGTCAATGGAACTGAAATTGCCTCTGGGCCTGTAACTCATTCCACCGCAGAGATGACACTATTGGGTCAGGATGGGCATCGAGAGACTATTGTGATTGATCTAATCAAAGCCCCACAGTTCCAAATAATACTGGGGATACCTTGGTTGGAAACACATAATCCTTGTATTGATTGGCGAGAGAAGAGAAAAACCTTCCCGGATTGTGCACAAACCTGTTACCCAAAGAAAAATCTGAACGCAGGCCTGGCCACAGTAACCACAGCAGTCGTGCAACTACCTCCAGAAAAATTCCAGGATGTCTTCCAAAAAGAACAGGCAAACACCTTACCACCTCACAGATCGTACGATTGTCAAATCATCTCATACCCGGTGCACAACCCCCTTGTAGCAGGATCTACGCACTTACGGAACCTGAGAACCTTCACCTACGACAATACTTAGACCAGTACCTTGCTAATGGCTTCATTCGCCCATCCAAGTCCCCTGCATCTTCAGCTTTGTTCTTCGTGCCCAAAAAGGAAGGTGACCTCAGAACGTGCATAGACTACCGCGCATTGAACCAGATAATTGTTAAGAACCGATACCCATTGCCTCTGATCCCTGAACTACTAGACCAAGTGAAGGATGCTTGTATATACACTAAGTTAGATCTCCGGGGGGCATACCATCTGGTACGTGTAAAAGAGGGCGACGAATGGAAGACTGCTTTTCGCACTAAGTATGGGTTATTCGAATACCAGGTGATGCCTTTCGGGTTGTGCAATGCACCAGCAGCCTTCAATACTTGATGAACGATGTCCTTCGTGAACTCATTGACGTTTGTGTTGTCGTATATATCTATGATATTCTAGTATACTCCTCTTCAGAATCTGACCATGTGAAGCACGTCCGAGCAGTCCTTGAGAAATTGTGCCAGCACAAACTATATGCAAAACTGGAAAAATGCATTTTTCATGCCACAGAAGTTGAATTCCTTGGGTTTATCCTGACCCTAAGAGGAGTCCGAATGGACTCACGAAAGGTGGACGCAATCCTTAAGTGGCCATCACCAAGTTCAGTTAAAGGAGTACAAAGCATGCTCGGCTTTGCCAATTTCTACCGCAAATTCATCCAGGATTTTTCACATGTTGTACATCCCATCACAGCACTCTTGCGAAAAAATAAACGCTTTATGTGGACTGAAGAAGCTGAAAATGCCTTCCAAGAGCTGAAAGCGAAATTCACATCTGCACCTGTATTAAAGCACCCGCGCCCTGGGGGCGTGGCTTGGCGCCGAGGCAAGATGGCCGCCTAGAGGATCGGCTCCGCCTCACATTAAAATAAAATAGCATTAGGGAACACAATATTTTATTAATACTTACCTTATCTTCATGCCGAGCGTCTTGAACGTCCCGCTCGCACTCGGTGGAACTTCTCCGCGGCTCCGGCGTCGGAGGGGACTTCACACGCTGCAGTTCCAGTCAGGGGCTTCCGCATCGGAGGGACGACGGAACGCGAACCGCCCCTCGTGAGGAGAGGGGCGGCGTCCTTCATCAGCTGACACCGCTGGCTGGGCCTAAACCTCGAGCACTTTTTCACGGGAACGCCACCTACTGGAGAAAAAAAAAAAAACAACATCTTTAAAGTAAGAAACTGCTTTTAAGCGCACACGCCAACATTTCATATAAAAGCGTTCTGGTGGGAAAGGCTTAGGGAAAAAAAAAAAAAACGTTTAAAACAAACAAGAAAGACTGAAAAGTTTGAAGTATAATAGAGGCAACACAGGTCTCCAGCCTTATTAAGGAAGATAAAAGTTATTAAAGGGGCGAACAGGCTCACAATACTAAGCACGTCAGTCAATCTCCCTTCTACAAAAACCCATTTCTCCGTTAAACCTTATATTACTACCATGCCTTCTAGTTGCAACTTACCGATATTGGTCTGTCAAGCAGGATTATAATCTCACAGCAGGTTTATACCTACAGCTCCACTAGTCCAAACCCTATCTATGTACAACAGCTATAAACAACAAATCTATTGCAACCTTCAGTAGTATATTCCTTATTATTCAGGGCTTTTCCACGTTTTGGTCTCTCCAGGTCAGAGGTAAGCTTTGGGAATAATATGGATGTAATAATTATATACTACTCGTCAGCATAAATATCTTCCACAAAAAAAAAAAAAAATTACACGCCATAACTACTCGCACATATTATCATCTTCTCAGTTATGGCAACCAGCAAGGCAAATCTAAAAAATGGCACCTCTACCAAAGACGCCACCGCCTCCTCAACTACTCTAAAAAGACCCAAAAATGACTCCCCACCTCCAATTGGATTCTCAGACTCCGCGATTGAAACCATTCTAGCTGAAATAAGGGCACTCAAACCTTTTATGGAAACCACTAACACAAAGTTACAACAACTTGATGAAAGGTGGATTGGAGTTATCAACAGAGTAGATGAGGCAGAGAAAAGAATTGGCACGCTTGAAGATTTATCACCCAAGGTTGCACAAATGGAGAAATCCATCAAAGCACTTCAAAAGCATAACGAAGATTTGGAAAATCGGAGTAGGCGTAACAACCTACGCATCTCGGGCCTGCCTGAAAGAGCTGAGGGCACAGACCCCATTGCCTTCCTACAAAAATTCCTACCGGCCATACTACATTTGCCTTTGGAAACCACTTTTAATATACAACGTGCCCATAGGATTGGCCAACCCTCAGCCTCTCCCTCAGCTCGTCAGCCACCAAGAACGCTCATTTTTTACCTGTTAGAATACTCTCAACTGCAACTTATCATCTCCACAGCTAAAGAACGTAAATCTCTAATCTGGCATGGTAGTAAGTTATTTATCTCACAGGATGTGGCTAGAAGTACAGCCCAAAGAAGAAAGGTCTTTCTGGCGTTCCGGCCTGCCCTTAAACAACTTAATGTGCGATACGGCCTGTTCCACCCTTGCTCCTTTAAAGTTACATACGAAGGACGCTCTGCAGTCTATGATGATCCCGCTGACCTAAGGCTCTTCATACAATCCATCAAAAATGAAAACATGGACATCTCTTCTCCAGCGACGGCCTCTAATTCATCTACTACTTGAAACTGGTTCCCCATCACTTGACTTTTAAACTCATAAGTATCTAATTACCTAATGCTTTGAACTTACATTGATATTAACTATGTGGGGTGGGCACTCTTTTGGGTCCATCTTCCACAGGAAGTCGCTTTTTCCTAGTTAGCGACTCGGTAGGCGTTTCCTATCCCCCATATATATATCCCCTTAACTCCTTATCCCATGTCCTGTTTGATCCCCAAATTCATTCATTCGTCATGGTATACTATCGGTCAAGATGTGATCAAACCCCTATCTCCCTTCCCTGACCCTCAATGTTCCTTCCTTCAGCACAAATATTGGTGTATACATTATTTCAATCGAATGACAATGGTATATGTGTATTTTTGTACGATAGCTATAAGATGTATGAATATCAAATTTCCGCCAGCCAGATGATATTTAAATGCATAACATGGAATATTAAGGGTTGCAAGAATCCAATGAAAAGATGTAAAGTACTATCTCACTTAAATAAATTTAAACCAACAATAGCTTGTCTACAAGAGACACACTTATCCCTCAAAGAATCAATGAAACTCAAATCTCTTTGGGTGAAGGAGGTTGTTGCTAGCCCAGCTTTATCCAAGAAAAATGGTGTCGCGATACTTATTAGCAAAAAACAACCCTACAAAATCCTTGCCCAAGATGCAGATACAAATGGTAGATGGGTTTGGGTGA
The DNA here is from genome assembly GCF_040938575.1 of Ambystoma mexicanum. NCBI lineage: Eukaryota > Metazoa > Chordata > Amphibia > Caudata > Ambystomatidae > Ambystoma > Ambystoma mexicanum. Next base: position 1,049,932,035 of record NC_090924.1, read on the forward strand.
AACTGCTAATTGACACGACACAATTATCAATTCTCAACATTTACGGACCTACACTACCAGATCCCTCCTTTTGGAATAATATCAAACAAATGATTTTGAAAAATGATTTCGTCAACCTGATAATGTGTGGCGATGTCAATCAGGTTCTTGACCCCTTTTTAGATCGAAAATCCAGTTGCATATTCAAACCCAACAAAACTCACAAATCCTTTATAAATTGTCTAGGAGAGACAGGACTAATTGATTCATGGAGGATATCTCATCCTTCACATTTGGATTATACCTACCATTCTCCCCCACACAACACATTGTCACGTATTGATTATATTTTTGCTACAAAAACTCTTTCGGGATCCATTATAGACTCAAAGATTGCCAATATCATTATCTCTGACCACGCTCCTGTCATTACTTCCTTCTCCCTTACAGATATGAAAAAGGGTTCTCCTAGATGGAAACTTAACAATTTTCTTTTAAATGATCCTAAATCTATTCAATCCATCAACGCTTTCATTCAACAATACTTTAACGAAAACCAAGATCAAGATACCTCCACTGTCAATAATTGGGATGCTTTCAAAGCGGCCCTTCGTGGCCACATAATGGCCCTATCAGGCAAGAATAAAAAAATCAGGAAAAAACATCTCGACGATCTTTACTCTAAACTCACTATTGCAGAACAACATTATTATACTGACACTAACTCAGCCAATCTACGACAAGTCATTAAGATACGCTTTGAAATCAATAAAGAAATTACCGAGTTGGCGGCAGGAACCATTCTTAAGTATAAAACTAAGATCTATCATACTTCTAATAAAGCAGGTCAAATGTTAGCCTCTTATCTAAAAACCAAAAAAGAAAAAGTTCAAGTCTCTCACATTCAAGATAAGCTGGGCAAGATGCATCATAGGCCTGATGAAATATTGGAATGCTTTAGAAGATTTTATACGGAACTATATACTCCAGAATGCGCTATTCCCAGAGAAAACATTGATTCCTTTTTGAACAACATCAGTAGAACCACCTACCCTGACATTGATCTATCTCATCTAGAAAAAGACATCACGTCTATCGAGATTACCAAAGCCATCCATGGCCTCGGAAAAGGAAAAGCACCAGGCCCTGATGGACTATCCACAGAATTCTATAACACATTCTCTCAATCCTTAACACCTAAGCTCAAAAACCTTTTTTCATATTTTATCTCGCAAAAATGTTCGTCGGGATCATTTTCTGAAGCTTTGCTTATCATTTTTCCAAAACCTAACAAGGACCCTACTCTTCCTAGCAACTATCGACCCATTTCCCTTATCAATATTGAAAGCAAAATTTTTGCCAAAATACTTGCCAATAGAATCGAATCCTCACTCCCAAGTCTAGTTAAACCAGACCAAACAGGATATGTAAAGGGACGTAATATATCCTCTAATGCAAGACTCCTATTAAACGCCATCAACCTTGCTGCCAATGACAAAAAAGACACACAAGGCTATGCGGCCATTGCATTAGATGCGGAAAAAGCTTTCGATCGTGTCGACTGGAATTTTATGTTTCAAACTCTACGGTGGCATGGTTGTGGTGAAAAATTTATTTCACTGGTCAAACTGCTTTACTCTGCCCCCAATTCGGCTATTTACTTAAATGGTCAAACTTCCTCCTCCTTTCACTTACTAAGAGGAACGCGTCAAGGTTGCCCCTTCTCACCATTACTATATATCCTCTCTCTTGAACCACTTCTAGAATCAATAAGATCTACCACAAACATCCCAGGAATTCAAGTCGGTGCTTCAATAAATAAAATAGCTGCATATGCAGATGATATTCTTATATTAATTAAAAACCCCAAACTTCACATTCCCAACCTCTTGAGTATTTTATCACAATTCGGTCAAGTATCAGGATATAAATTAAATACACAGAAATCAGAAATTATGCCCTTAAATCCATACTGCCTTAAACATGATATCGTCACTTTTGGCCTCAAATGGTGCAATAGCTCAGTCAAATACTTAGGTCTTCGTTTTGCCCCAACTATCCCAAATACGATCAAACTCAACACTGAAACACTACTGGGCACCCTCAAGGATCTAACATCCAAATGGTCTCCACTATACCTCTCCTGGTGGGGGCGCTTAGATACTATCAAGATGATGCTTACTCCCATAATACTATACTATCTGCAACTTCTCTCCGTCCCATTATCCCTTTCCTTTTTCAAATCCATTTACTCTATACTACTTAATTTTCTATGGGGAAAAGGAAAAAGTAAGAGAATTGCCCTGACAAAACTGAAAGCCCCCTATGATATGGGGGGAGTTAGATTCCCTGACTTTAAATCATATCATCATGCATTTCTCATAAAACAATCTCGTCAATGGTTCATTGATCCTATATCCGCTGATATCCCAACCTGGTGTACATTAGAAAAACAAGTAGTTTTACCACACGAAATCACGGACTACATATACATTTTCAAACATTCAACTAAAAAGATTTCAGACCCTATTAAAGCTTCAATATCTGCTCTACAAACCTTTCTTTTTCCTCACACTATAACTCCTAGTAAGCATCTTTCCCCACTATTATGGCATAATAAGAACATAGTAATTAATAACAAGATCCTTAACCGCAAAACATGGATTCAAAAGGGTATCAGATTCGTCCAACAGATTATAGATGACACGTATGTCCTTTCCTTTCAGCAATTCTCCACCACTTTTAACATTACTAAGAAAGACTTTCAATTTTATAACAACTTAATTAATTCCTGCCTTGATGCACTTGCCCAATTTTCCAATGAAATTCTTACTCCTGATGCCCTTAGACTAATGCACCTTACCACAGGTGGTGAAGTTCGAGCCTCAAAAATTTACAATATGCTCACCTCAAATTTTAAGATTTGCCCTATACGTCTGAAATGGGAACTTGATTTGGGCTTCATGTTTGAAGATGAAATATGGCATCGTCTGTTTGCTAAAATTAAACAAATATCGGTATCAGCAAATATATCACAACACTATTATTTCTTCATGCACAGAGCATTTATTACTCCAACCAAATTGGCTAAGTCTAATCCGAATTATAATGCTAAATGTTGGTCATGTGGCATATCTCCCGCCACGTATATGCATATGTTTTTTGAATGTTCATTTACTGTTAAATTTTGGCAGGAAATCTGGAAGCTTCTTAAATGTATCTTCTGTGTTGATGTGCCCTTTTCCTTTGTTAACATATTTTTAGGAAGTATAGCCATTACAACTTATTTCCCATCTGACTCTGCAAGACTTTATGACTTATTCATCTGTATAGCTTTAAAATGTATTACGGCTAACTGGAAAGACTCTAGTTCACTTTCCACCAAAATCTGGTGGAACACCATTTGTAACACTCATAAACTAGAGATGTGCATGGCCAATAATCACAACACAATTCCTAAATATAATGCTAAATGGTATTTTTTCACCAGGTATCTTAACTGTTTTAATGCAACTGCTCATGGTACATAAATTTACATTCCTATATTAGCATCATTATTCATATTGCCATACTTATTCAAAAATGCTAGAACTTGATAATGTTTGAAATGATTAGATTATTTTGATGAAATAATCCAATATACCCATTCCCCCCCTATCCTCTTCCCTCCTTATCCTTATATGTCTCTAGTCTGTCTCCCTGTACGTCTCCCCCCAAATCTCTATTTTCACTATATATTAATCACTCGTTGCAGACCTGTGATATAATTAATTCTAAACTACATGTTATATTAATGCGGTTTATATCTATTATAGTTCATATTACATTCGCAAGTGAATTTAACAAATGATTTAGCCTTATAGAAATACTATTACAAAGGATCAAAATCAATTACCATGTCATTTCTCTGTTGTTCTTGTTTTATTCAAAGTCTGTAACCTGTTGATATCTGTATCAAAATCAATATTTTAACAATAAAAATCATTAAAATGAAAAAAAAGCACCCGCGCCCTGAACTTCCATACATAGTGGAAACTGATGCATCCAGTCTAGCCATGGGAGCTGTCCTGTCTCAAAAGGACCCTGAAACTGGCCAGCTTCACCCAATAGCATTTTGGTCCAGAAAGTTCTCGGCACTCTAGTTAAATTATGCGGTTACCGACAAGGAGTTATAAGCCATTAAATCCGCCTTCAAGGCTTGGCGGCACTATCTTCTCAGTGCCAGGCATACCATTACTGTGATCACCGATCACCGGAACTTACAGTATTTAAAGACAGCCAAGGCCCAATCGTCACGCCAACTCCGATGGTCATTGTTCTTTGCCGAGTTCGATTTAGTGATAACCTAACGACCAGGATGTAAGAATGGTAAAGCAGACGCCTTATCCTGAATAGGGATGGGAGAGGCAGAAGTGAACCCAGAACCAGTACCTATAATTTCCGAACAAAGGATTCTTGGCATTACCACTCTACAGACACTAGAGGACATTCAGGTTAATGATCCAGCAACTCTTTGATCCTACAGCCCTGCAGGACTGGGTAAAGAAAGGCCCGGACTACTCTGTCACCAATGACCTGCCTTATTACCAAGGGCGGCTATTTCTGCCACACAAGGAACTACAAGAGCTAGTCATTTCCCGTTATCATGATACCCTAATGGAGGGGCACCGAGGTATTGCAAAAACTGAAGATAAAATTAAGAGACAATTCTGGTGGCCCACCTGGCGAAAGGATATTAAATCATTTGTGATGTCTTGTGGCATTTGCGCCCAAAACAAAAGTCAAAAGAAAAAACCAGCTGGACTCTTACAACCTTTAGACATTCCGCCTACACCATGGCACACCTTATCGTTAGACTTTATTACTGATCTACCCCCATGCAATGGATTTAACACCATTCTAGTTATTGTGGATCTTTTTTCCAAGAAGGCCCACTTTATTCCTTTAAAGGGATTACCTTCAGCTTCAATCCTGGTCAAGGAGTTCCTCGAAAACATTGTTCGCATACACGGATTTCCGTCCGTATTGGTCTCTGACCGGGGCAGTCAATTCATTTCACATTTTTGGAAAAAATGTTGTCAATTGGCGCAAATCGATGTGAGGTTATCGACCAGTCACCACCCCCAAACCGATGGTCTAACGGAGAGGACCAACCAGACTCTCGAACAATACCTGCGTTGTATGTTACATCAGACTGAGAGTAATTGGAAAGACATTCTTGGAATCGCCGAATATGCATACAATAATTCAGTACATTCTGGAGCTGGACAAAGCCCCTTTTATACCTTATATGGGCACCATCCACGAACCTCAGACCTTGACTCACCCCAACACTTAGAAATGCCCGCAGTGGACCATCTGCACGCTACGATTACACAAGCCTTTAAGGAAGCAACTGCACATTTCAAACAGGCGAAAGAAAAATACAAGAAAGATGCTGATCGGCATAGAAGTGATACTCCACAATACCAGATAGGGGACCAAGTATGGTTAGCCACAAAACATATACCTTTAAAGGGAACACGGACCTTTAACCCCAGATATTTGGGATCTTACTCTATTGAGGCCATTATCAACCCAGTGGCTGTCAAGTTGGACTTACCTGCTAATATGCGAATTCACCCCGTCTTTCAAGTATCACTTTTGAAGCCAGTGCAACCTGGGACAAGACTAACCAAGCCACCAGACCCCATCCTTGTAGACAGGGAACCCGAATTTGAAGTGAAGAACATCCTGGACTCCAAGCTGATAAAGTCAAAACTTTTTTATTTAATCGACTGGAAAGGTTACGGACCACAGGAAAGGTCATGGGAACCTAGTGACCACGGTCATGCACCCCGATTGGTGAAAGAATTCCACCGAAATTCCCCAGACAAACCGAAACCACAGGGAAGAACGACTTTAGGAGGGGCCTTGGGGGGGAGTGCTGTCATGATGCCTACCCCCGGGGATCCAGATCAAGTCCAGCAACCCTGGAAGCAGGCATCAAGTTATTCCAAGCAAGCCCAACAACCCCTGCTAGGGGCTATTTGGGTGCAGTCCTGGCGTCTATGGCGTCTATGGCGCCAGGCTCATATGGAGAGTCAGTCCTGGCGCCATAGGCGCCAGGCTCATAGATTAAAACTTACCTGATGCAGACCATGCTGCAAACTTACCTGATGCAGACCATGCTGCAAGAGCTCCAAGGCAAAAGAGGTTTGGAAGGGACTACTTTACCTAGGGACTATTTTTTTTACTCGGGTGGGGTTGAGGAGGAATACTTACCTGGGACTACTGTGGAGGCTATTTAAACCACGCCCGAAGAGCAGCACACGCTTCACGTTATTCTGCATCCAGCAGCGTAACGCTCACCGTGCCTGCAAGTCTGCATCCAGTCTTCTGCCACGCCCGCCTCGAGTCTGAAGCTCCTAGAAAAAGGGAGAAAGAAGGAGAAAAGGTTAGAGCAAGAGCAATACCTTTGATCCTTACCTGAATTCCTGATCCATCGCGCCTTCGAGCTGGAAGAAAGAAGTTATTTTATGCGCGTTGCCTCGCCTGCTGCAACGCCGCGTTGAACTCACCGGCCTTCGCAGCATCTTCACATTCCACCGCATCTTTCTGCCTGTTCCCGCCGCACTCCGGCACCTAAGTGGAAGACAAGAACAGCAAGATGAGCCAAGGGAATACACAGAGGCAATATTAGTTACCCTCCATAGACTTACCTGATTTTACCACCGGGTGTACTATTCCTCTTCACGGGTCGGCGCAGCTTCCACTGCATCCTTGCCGAACCCCGGCCCCTAAGGGGAAACAAAAGGACAGCAAGGTGAAACAAAGGGACAAACAAGGGGAAACCTCCTCACCACAATAGACTTACCTGATTTTACCGCCGGAGGCATTATTCCCTGAGACTTCATACTTTCTCTCAGCGCCTGAATAAGGGAGAAAGCAACAGGTTACATATTGGCATTATTTTATCGAACTGTGTTGGATAATACAAATCCTTACCTGAATATTACCTGTTGCCACGAGGAACTCTTTGCTAGGGTCAAGCTGCAACCTGCAAGGAATCGGACAAGAGTTAAAGTCAGACATTTGAACTCTTACGAACTACATACTTACGGCGTCTTGCCGGGAATCTCAGAGTCAATATTGTTCTGGAACTCACCAATTCCTTCGAGCCAGTGAAGCAACTGGTTATCTACGCGCCCCTGCGCTCAATGCAGGATGGAGAGCTCATCTTTACAAACCATCAGGTGAGACTATAAGAGGGGACATCAAAGGTGATCAGTGGGGAGAACAGCGGGAGTGGGGGAGGGTTAACGCTCAACTCCACGGGTGGTTAATTCCCTTTCTCCATTTGCAGAAGAATATTCCTACGGGCCAAGCAAACGAAGCTAGGTGGGCCAGTCCAGTCCGTCACATTGATGGAGACCGCAGCTGTCCAGTTCAGATCGACGCCCCTGTGGGAGCCAGGTGAGCGTAACATGAGGAGAGAAGGAGAATGTGGATTGGAAGATGACCCTGAGGTTCTCACAGGTGGAAACAGGTAGAGGGCGAAGGGAGCTCAGCCGGGGGTGGCAGGAAAAGAGGGTGTAGGTGCGCCAATGAGGAGGATCTCCATGCTACGGGCATTTAGGCAGAGATCATTGGTAGCACACCACTCCTGTATTGCAGACAGACAATCCAGGATGAGAGAAGGAGAAGAGGCGGCAGAGGCGAGCCTGAAAGCAAGCTGACAGTCGTCCGCATAGCACTGAAAGTTGGGTCAGCAATGCGGTGGCCGAGAGGTGCCAGGTATTGGTTGAACAACCAGGAAGAGAGGTTAGACCCCTGGGGAACACCACAGGTTCGAGAGAGAGACAGAGGAGAGGAAGGGCCCAAGCTGGACCTGTGAGGGTCGATCCGAGTGGTAAGAATCAGCCAGGCCAAAGCCTGATCAGTGATACCCAGGTTATATTGGAGGCAGTTGAGCAGAATGGCATGGCTGATTCTGTCAAAGGCAGAAGAGAGATCGAGTAAGATGAGAACATAGGGGAGATCAGCATCAAGGTTAGAGAGCAGGTCTTCACGGATGTTCAGAAGAGCAGTTTCTGTGCTTCTGGCTTCTGTGAAGCCAGACTGATGGTCATGGATGCAACCAACAGATTCAGTGTGAAGATTAAGCTGGGAGAGGACCAGCTTTTCCAGGAGTTTTCCCAGGAAAGGTGTGATTGATATTGGGAGATAACTGGACAGGAGGGGTCCTTGATGGTCCAATGTGGTCCTTGATGGTTTTGGAGGAACAGGGAAGAACCTGTTTTGACAAGGACTTCATAGATCAGACTTGTCTAGAAACCTTGTCAGGGGTAAAGAGAGGAAAGGCAGAGAACAGGGGGGGTGGCAGCAGGGGGGCCAGAGGAGGAGGAGAGAGTGGAGGGAGAAACAGGATAGCATGAGAGGGTGGACAATATATCCTGGCTTTTAGATATGACATGAGAAGCCTGGGCCATACTGAAGGCCTGGCAAGGGACAGGAGCTGTAGAGACGGCAGCCGGATTGGCCAGCTCTTTGCAGATTTTAAAGAGTTTGGCTGAGTTGTTAGATGCCACAGAGACACAGTCTTGGATGTGAGCTCTCTTCTTAATGAGGACAGAGAGTTGGTATTGCCTTTGGAGCAGTCAGCAGGCCAGTTTGTCAGAGGATGTACAAGATGCCAACCATTTCCTCTCAGCAACCCTACACTTGTGTTTAAGGGTGACGAGGTCTGAGTCATACCAGGAGTTGCATTTGGCTTTAGGCTTCATGCGGATCCTCATGTCAGGGGCAAGTACATCAAGCGTGTCAGAGATAGCAGAGTGGAGCATAGAAAGGGCTGTGTCAGGGTGTGAATCAGCCAGAGGAGCAGGAGAGGGAGAGAAAGTGGTGGCAAAAGCCTCAACTGATACACGCTTTATGGGTCGGATGTGCAAGAAGGTGGGCGGCAGTGTGGGGCTTTGCTTGGCATTAGGGGTAGAGAGAGAGAGATGAGAGCATGAAATGGTCACTTCAGGCGATAGGAGGGTGAGAGGGCTAGAGAGGGGAAGGTCTGAGGAGATCAGAACATCAAGAGTGTGCCCTGAAGAGTATGTCAGGCCAGAGGGAAGAATAGAGAGAGAGAGCGAGAGACAGAGAGAGAGAGAGAGAGAGAGAGAGAGCCTGTGGCGGGACAGGAAGCATACAGATGGATATTGAAGTCTCCAAGGACGAGGAGTTGAATGGTTCAAGCCAGGGGGGAGGAATAGAGGTCCGCCCACTCAAAAAGGAAGGAGCTGATCTAACCAGGTGGCCGGTAGATAGTAGGCACTGTGAGAGAGAGAGAAATCCTACAGACCAGGCATTCAAAGGACTAGTAGGCCTGCATAGGAATGATAGAGGCAGGAATCGACTCAGGGAAGATCAAGGTTACACCCCCACCGGAACAGTTGGATTTGGGTACGGAGAGGATATTGTAGCCATCAGGGAGGAGAGTGTTAAAGCTTGTTATAGAGCTGGCCGTAAACCGTTTCCCGGTGAGACCAAGGACATCAATGTGGAGTTCTTCCAGGAGACGGCAGATGTCAGAGGAGGGTTTGACAGCTGAGTGAGAGTTAAGAGTGGCGAGGTGGAGAAGCTTGCCATCCTTCAAAGACTTCTGGAAGGGGTACAAATCAGAGGTACTCCCTGCAGAAGTATAGAAGGAGCCCTAGGGTGGGAAGAGGGGGTAGGAGGAGAGGGCAAGGAAGCAAAGTAGGAGGAAGAGGGCACCAGAGAAGTGGCAGAGGGGGGAGGCAAGGAAGCTGACGAAGTGAGAGAAGGGCCAGCGGGAGAGGAAAGGAAATTGATAAGGTGCAAGAAGCATCTATCAAAGAGAAGGAGATTGGCCTGAGGGCCTTGGAACAAGACGGTGCCATTCAGGTAAACATTAATGATGTCCTTAGAGGAGTGGAAGGAAGCCAGGATGTCCTCCCATCGGGTGCCACCATTAATGGGAGAGGAAAAGAAAGAGAGAGCACAGAGATCATATGAAGAGTCCATAAGTCTGGCGAAGGAACGACAAAGAGGATGTCAGAGAGAGACTTTCTTGAGGAAGCGCTGGTGTAGGTATCAACAATAGGGAGGTCTGATACCTCCACCACCCCAATCTCGTCAGACTTTTCATCTGCACTGACATCATTCGATGGCAATCTTGGCAAACAATCTGCCACAACATTTTCATGTCCAGGAATGTACACTACCTTGACATTGTATTGCATTATACCACTAACCACCTGTAGATCCTTGGTGAAGTTGAGAGTGACTTGGAAGAACAGATGATATGAACCTGAGGTTTGTGATCAGTCTTGATTGTTACATGTAAACCCCAAATCAGTTTTTTGAAGTTTCCCAGTGCCCAATATATTCCTAATGCTTCTCTCTCAATTATTGCATATTTTTGCTCTGCTATATTCGACACTCAGGAAGTGAATGCAATGGTCACATCATTTCTGTCCTGAATCTGTTTGAGTATGCACCCCAAACCTATGCTGCTCGCATCTACAGTGATGATACTGGTTGCCATGGGAGAAAACATTTTCAGAGTAGGGGCTTCTTTTACTCCCTCCTTAATCTCCCATAAATTCTTTTTGACACTGTTCCATCCATTCAAATTGCACTAGTTTCTTCATTAGGGCTCTTACATTTTCTATTTTGTTTGCAAAGTTTGGAATAAACTTTGAGTAATATTCTACCATGACCAAAAATGAGCACAATTGATCTTGTTTACAGTTGGGGGCACTTTAGATATTGTAGCTGCTAGTTCTGTTTTGGGCTTAATTCCATGCTGTGTAGTTACATAGACCAAATACATTACCTCAGTCACTTTAATCATGCACTTATCAATCTTTAAGGTAAGCCCTCTATTGCTTATTGTTTGCAGGACACCTAACAGTTTTGCGTCATGTTCTTCTACAGACATTTCTGCAATCAATATGTCGTCCTGGAAATAGTAAACACTGTCCAGACCCCCAAATAACTGGTGCATCAATCTTTTAATAACAGCGGCTGCGGATGCCAACCCGAATGGTATGCATCTAAACCTGAATGCCCCCAATGGAGTTACAAAAGAGGTGAGATGTCTCGAGTCTTCCTCCAGGACAATCTGATGGTACGCTGATGATGGATTGAGAGTTGTGAAAACCTTTGCAGGTTTCATTGTCTGTAGCATTTCATTTATGTTGGGAAGTGGAAGCCTGTCAACCTTTCCTGTCAAATCTACACACATCCTGATGCTGTAGTCTGGCTTTCGAAAAATTACAATGGGGCCACCCATTCAGATGATTGAATAGGTTCAATGGTCTCTTCGCTGCACAGCTGATTTGGCTCATTCTGGAGGGCATCCTTAGCTCCAAAGCGTATACTACGTACTTTGTGTACTTTGGGTTTTGCACCATCGTTTAATATTATGTGATGTTTGAAGCCCTTAAGTCTTCCCACATTATTGGTAAATACATCTGGAAACATTTCCATTAAACTTTCCTTGGAGGAGGTAACGTACTCTGTAATGCTCAAAATAGGCTTTGCCTCTCCTGGATGTATTCTGATCCGCAGCATGGATTGTTCTTCCCACCCTACTATGGAGGGTCTATTTTTTGCCAAGTATAACTTGCAATAGACACACTTACCTTTACATTTCAGACAAACACACTGGTAGCCCAGGATGGTGATGGGGCTTTTGCCATAGTCAACTGCTTTAACATTTGCTGATCTCAGTTTCTTTGGATCTTTCCCAAAAATGTCGGTTTAGGTGTCATTGTTTGTCATGGTGTAGGGGGAGCCTGTATCAATCATCATGTTTACATTTTTCCATTTATTTCCAGATGTTCCCATGAGCCCTTTTTTACATTGTTGTTTACCGACGGAATGAGTTGTGGACTATCCTCCTCTTGGATGATGGTGAGTAAACTCTTCGGTCCACCTATCTCCTCTAGGGCTTTGATGGCCATTTATCTCTGATTTCTACCTTGTGAGTTTCTGCGAACCTTTCCATATTGTCCCAGCAGACCGCATTTGCAACATTCCGCTGTGCTGGCTGGGCATTCTTTCTCACTCACGGCATGCCTCGGCATGCCTGGAGTGGCCGCATCAGAAACACCTGGATGTGGGGTGGCTGCCAGTTCTGTTTGTGTTTTCTATTCAATTTGTCTTTACCCTTATGGGTTTCTGGCCCTTTCTCACCAGTGCTATGTCGATTTCCTCTCCATCAATTTCCGTGACAGACTGTACTTTCTCTGTTATGGACTGGTGTTAATTCTGTTGAATAGTTTTTATACACTTGTTTCCTAAATATTGTGCTGGCAATATATATTACTGATCAAGAGTCGGATCTCTTGCCTGCCATAGGCGCTGTAGAGTGTGTCAATCTGCAGTATGTAGTACAAGGGCAGCAATGTAATTCTCTACCGACTCACCCTTGTTTTGCTTCCTTGAGAAAAAATAATATCGTTCCAACACTACCTCAGTTTCATTACAGAAGTGTTGCTCCAATTTGGCCACAGTTATTTCATATTTCTTTGATGAGGTGGTTGTGGAATCTCCAGAACCTTCCTGAGTGGCCACATCAGGGAGTGTGCAAAATATTTGTAGTCCTTCACTCTCAAAAAAATTCAGGAAAGACGCTTCTCTTTGGTCATCATTACTTTTTGCTCTTCCAATTGATCAAAGATATGCTTGAAAGGAACCTCACCATTGTTCCCACAGAATTGGGGGTTGCCCCGGGGTGGCGAGGAAAGAGCAGGAAGTTGAAACTTTCTGCATGTTGTGCAACTTATTATATGCATATGTTTTTTACTGTTGTTGGTTTCTTTGTCGCTCACTTGCTACCATCATTTTCTGTGGTACGTCTTACACTTTCCCTAGTGTAAGCTGCTTAGTCCTTTATTCCCTTGTTGTGTTAGTGTTACAATATCTTTATCAGCATCGTTTGATATGTTCATCCAGTGTCTGCTGGTTAAAGTATTCTTCTGTACTATCCTCAATGTATTCTTATGCTATATTATGATGTCACAATCTATATGCAGCAGGGGGAGCCCTTTGCAAGCTTTGCGTAAGGTTAATTCCAAATTGTGATGGCACAATCGGCAACCAGCAGGGGGAGCCCTATGTGAGCGTTGTGTTGGGTTCATTCTTCTGAATGAGCATTGTTAGAGCCTTTGGTTTATAATATATGCTCGCGCTGGGAGTGGCTTTCTTGCCTTTTGCTCCCTGGGGCCTGTCTTGGGCTTTTGTGGTTCCTGGCAGCTGGGGTACATGGGGCAGGGGCATGGCAGCTCCTACCTTGTTTTCCTTTCGTGGCATTCTGCAGAGCTGTGCTGGCCGGTCACTGTTCGGGTGGAAATGCATTGCCCCACATCATGCACCTGAAAATGGCTGTTGTCATCCCCCACTCACCATATCATCACCAAAAGGTGTAGTGGACATAAGCCACAATTGAAATTATAATTGGTATCTAAGCACAGACCCGGGGATCGAACCTGTGTTGCTCTGCATTGTCTTGTTTACAAGGTAAGTGGGTTGTCCCTGAGCTATCCTCCCGAGACAATGCAAGGTAAGGTAGAAATGGGTTTATTAAGGGACCACAACAGGAGCCCAGAGCGCCTCTCCTTCTTCACTCAGCTTTCGCCAACCGACTCCCAAATCCACAGATGTTCCAGAGCCTCTACACAGTACAGCTCTGGAACACATTCACAACAAACTCCAAAACATTAATTGCTCCTACCACCATGTATTAATACCCTTGTAGGACTCAGGAGGTATCATTATCACTTTGACTATAGCTTGGTTGTGGTTCATTATTGCACGGTAATGATCCCTCGCTCACTCTATAAGGTTATATCATACTATCACTGAAAGTAACTTCAAGTCTGAATAAGCCCTGCCTGACAAGGATGCATAGATACCCTCTTGCCTTTTTTGACATCTTTGTCAATAGTTTGATACCTGCAACTCTAAAAACCTTTTTGGATCACCCCCTTTTTGAAGAAGCCTATTCTTGTTACTAACTAACTAGTTAACTCGCCGCCTATTGCCAACGCTATTTTTTTGGTGGAGATTTTAAACTAGGTTGCCACACTTCAACTCCAGGATCTCGTCGAGGCATTCAACTTGCAAGTGAATAGTCAGTTGGGCGTCTCCCTCATAGAGATACTGAACTAGCTCTATTGGATATCAGTAAATCTCTTTTGTGGAACGAACAATGATAATCACAAACACATATTGTTACTTATGTTTGATCTGTGGTTGGGGTACAACACATGGGACCGACAACTGATCCTGGACAGATTGGCATTGGTGGCCAAGGTGTGTGCCTCCTCTTTACATTGGTTTAAATCATTCTTGAACAACAGAGTCTCCTTTTTCACACAAAAAGATCAGGTATCCTCCAAATGCCTCTGTACTTGCAGGGTGACCTTGGAATCTTATCCAACCTCACTACTTTTTAATGTCTGTGTTAAACCCCTCCACAATCCTTTACATAAACATGATGTAGGCTTTCAGTGATATCTCAACGACACACAGCTATATCAAAAAGTGTCACGCGATAACATTGTAGGCAATCTCAGATTCTCTTTTACTCAAGAATGCATCAAACATGGATGGAGTGTAATTGGTTCAGCCTCAATAGTGCAAGAACTAGAATTGTGACCCCATTTAGCTGTGCAAAACTTAATAAGTTTAACAATTTCAATCCTTAATTTACAATTGATAATGTGTTGTTTTCTGTCCTTTCTATGATCAAAACCTGTGAGCAGTGTTTGAAACACAAAGGCAATGTGTTGCACACATTAGTTCAACGATTAGTTTCTCGACATTTTACCTACTGTTTTTTAAAACGATATGCCCATTCTCACATGGACGGCATTTGTGCAATATTACAAGAAACATAACTGAATCTAAACTTGACTAATGGAGAGTACTCTTTTCCAGTTGTTCCAACCTGCATATTTGAAGACTTCAAGTATTGCAGAATCACATTGTCCATATAGTTACTAATGCCACTTGTTTTGCTTCCATAATGTGGATTCACTAGAATGTTTAATTTCCACTCATGCAAGCCACAATTAACTTTTCTACTCCCCTTAAATGTCTCTTCTCACACTTAAATGTCTGTAAGGTAAGGTAACCGCGTACAATCATGTTGAAACATGTGCACAGGCCACACCCACCTATTAGTGACATCCTAGGTGAAACCTAATTTTATCTTGGGGCTGAACCTTTCAAAGTGTCTATACTTGGAACAACTTGCTCCTTCCCTCAAGCCTGCATCCATATTTTAAATGCTTCATTGTTTGTATGATCCAAGAACTTGCATGTTTAGAGAAATGTGGGATACAGTGATGAATTATGTACTTTATGTATCATTATTTTATGGTTTTATGATAAAAGAATAAACTTGAGAAAGACCTGGGATCAAAAAACGTGTTGGCGATTAGTTAATTGATCTATAATAACATTTAACATAATTAAAAAGAAAATCCTCTTAAAACAGACTGTATTCTTGGAATATTTGAATGATTATTTTGGTATTGCGCTACTTGGGATACTTTTATCATGTTTATAATCTTTGTTTTAAATTAGGTAGTCTATCCAATATACCCAACCAGCAATCACAGCAGACAATATAATTTTGAAGATCTCAATCAATATAGTTCCCAAATGTAAGAATTGAGGTTCTACTAATTTTCTTATATGATTAATAATGATATTTAACAAATAGCAACAAATGAAAAATAAAATATCAACAAAACACAATAAAAATAAGAATATTCAAAATCAGTTTTAGAAAATAAACCAATGAAAGCCGCATTATTGACTTATGTTTATATCGAGGCACACAAGTTAGTTGAAAGAAAAAAACAGTGCAAAATGCAATGTTTTTGTTAAGGTGAATAAGTTCAATACAAGAAATCGCTTGGGATTAAGAGAAACATTAACAGTTACAGTGATGTTAAGGTGATGGTTTAATGCAACCAATCCCCTGAAATTTGGAAGTTACTGAAAGCTATGCAACCTTACCTATGAGCCCCCCATTGTACAGCCCATAAGCACACTGATGACATCACAAATGACATCACAGATAATGTCATATATTGCATCACCTTTCACATCAACATTGACATCACTGGTACAGCAGACATTACTTGAAAGCAATTTGAAAAAAATATTGTTGCATATATAATAAAGTGTATGGAGACAATTTCAAAGCTTATGTGGAGATCACATTTAAAAATACTGTCAATGTACAACCATAATCATTTTATACACCTATGTCAGGTAGTAGTGAATGAGTATGTACATGCCTTTTAGCACTGGTTGCACCCTTATAGTAAAAACTATTATTAAAGCATCTATTTCTTCTCATGTATGTTGTATTCTTTGGTGGTCTGGTGCACAGCCAATTAATATGTATGTGTGTACATAAAATACAATGCATAGTCCATTTTTAAAATCAAACAGATTTGTTTAATGAATCTCCATTATCTTACATGTCTTAATAGCAGACTAAAATGGCCAATGCGTTTAAGACATCCCCGTATTTTCTTAGGGAAACATAATAAATACAGTGCAGTCATGGTGGGCCCTAGTTACAGACAGGGGGCAATATATACAAATAAGCAAACACATTGTTAAAATAATGAATAAGATAACATACATGGTATGAAATGGAGCCAGGAGAAACACAAAATGCTGCCATGTCCCCCAGAAAATGTAGAAGCATAAAAAAGTAGGTAACATATATATTACACGGCCACCGTATTGGCCGTGTGGTTATGGTTAAGCTGCTGTTTCCATAGGAAGAGCACTTTTTGGGTGGCTCATAACTCCGCTCCCCCTGGACGAATCCTCACCAAACTCTGCAAGAAAAGTATATAGCGCACTCTAAATTTTATTGCAAAGTTTGGTGAGGTTTGTTCCAGTTGGGGCAAAGTTATAGGGGGGGTCCCAAAACTTATTTTTTTCCCATAGACTAAATGGGGGAAAAACTTTGTGCATGGCTACAGAGGAAACCGCTGGACGGATTTTCACCAAATTTGTGGCAAGAGCAGTTGTTTGGTCCCGAAAGCGTGCTTTTGTAAATTTGGTGAAAATCCGTCCAGTAGTTTTATTTTAAATGATCAAAAACACTTCCCTGTTCGCTCCGCGGGCAGGACACCAATTGGGTAATCGGGCACGTCTTGTCCACGGACATGTGATGCGTTCGCTCATTGGATGGTGGAGAGCATGAAGTGCGTAAGATTGCTTTGATGCGCCTGCCATCTTTGATC
Organism: Ambystoma mexicanum; assembly: GCF_040938575.1. Lineage (NCBI taxonomy): Eukaryota > Metazoa > Chordata > Amphibia > Caudata > Ambystomatidae > Ambystoma > Ambystoma mexicanum. The sequence goes on from NC_090924.1 coordinate 1,049,949,293, forward strand.
CGTGTTTTGGTGTCAACGGACATCGCTGCAAAAACATATAAAAAAACACAAAATTGCACTTGTTAAAGTTATCAAATACTGTCTGGGGAGGTGAGGGTTGGGGATGTGGCGGCAAGAAGCAAAAAAGTGGTGTTTTTTTGTCACTAAAGTCATACAGTATATTTGGAAGTAGGGTGGGCAACTGCCCCGTAATTTGCAGGATTGTCCCGCAATTGACGCCTGTGTCCCGCAGTTTGCGGGAGGTCATGACAGTAGCTTCGGGTGCAATGCATTGATTGTGCCAGGTGAATGACGCCGTGACGTCATCAACACCTTTTGTCCCGCAAAGGGATGTGACAAAGTTGGCCACCCTATTTGGAGGTATTCCTCAATATATTGTGCGTGAAGTACCAGCTAAGGGGTAATGTGTCTGTGTTACTATGTATTTAAAATAATATTGCAGTCAGATTGGCACCCCTTAGAGTTTGGCATCTGAGGCAGCCACCTGCAGTGTTTGATGGAAACAGCGGCCGTGCATGTGTATGACAATACAAGTTCTTGTGGGTGCGTTGAGCCGTGTTGTTGCAAAGTGAGAATGTATTTGGATTCTGAGTGAAGGTCACTAGCTTTGATTTTTTTGGTTGCCCACGCATGGGACTTAAAGTAGAAGGGTCAATTGTTTTTTGACCTTGAGAGAAAGGGATTTTTTCCGTAAAGAATGAGTGAGAGGAGGTTTGTAATAATGAACATTTGATAAGGTTATGCATTCCAAAAGTGTGTACAGAACATGTAAATTCAGTTCATGAAGATTCTTTGATCAAAAGGATTGAGCATTTTGGACTGAATTACGGGAAGAGAATGGAGACGGTGAATATTATGTAAATTTGTTTTTGACGACTGTATACCGGAACAAGCTTTAACCTATTATTATCTGAAGATTAATTTTGGAAATGTAACTCAAGTATTATTTTTCTGTGTGATTGTCTTTTTTATGTGGTTATGGGGAGTGCAAAATGTAGGTGTATGTCGACTATAACTAGATTCACCGAGGTTCAACACTAATATTTCTTTAAAATGTCATGTATGACCATATGGAATTGTATATCAGTTTCTAGGTTCTTTTTGTCTTTTTTGAGATTGTTTGATGTTTGTGCTAATCGTTAGTTTAAACTCTATGCCGAATTAAGAAATGTATACATATATTGTAATAAAGGTAGGGTATTGATACATATTTTCTCTTATGTTTTCCAAATAGCTACATGCTGCCTTACTGCGATTGCCATTGATTCTAGATGCCAACTGATGGGTTCTTCAATATGCAGGTGCACGTTGTCGTCAACAGCTGAATCACCATCACTGTTTTGTGGGACGATCGCCCAGGGCCCATTTGTCCGTACGCTGCCCTTGCGATTAGGAGTAACATAACATCTTATGATGTTATCAGAGGGTGAGCAAATGCACTACCTAGATTTTACCAGTCTATCCCCCTCTGTGAGTAATGATAAACCCTATCCTGTTGGGCATCCCAAGATCATCTGTAACAATTTTGTGGATATAGACCAGTAGTTCTGATCAGGTGCGAGGTCTACCCACCCTGAGGGCTTAACTTACCCATTTTACCCTATAGATGCAATAGCAAGCTGATGTTTGAAGTATAAGTCTACAAATATAGTAATTTTTGAATTTTTAGTTCCTGACTGTTACTGGCCTTGATATGTCAGTAAAGGAAAAAAGAGGGAGCCAGACATGTGATGTCATCAGAGATGTCATCAATGACATTTGTGAAGTCATCTTTGATGTCCTGGGTATCATTACATGATAGATCACAAATAAGCAGTATGCGCATGAGTACAAGTCTGTCCGACCCACACAATGGCAACAGATGACTGAGAAAACCCACTTTGTGACATGCATGAAACCAATGAGAGAAGACCACACATTGAAGTAAGAAACAAAAATGTAATCAAGTCAAAATGAAGGGAATTAAATAAAAACACACAATAATGCCAATAATAATGAAAATGCAGCATGTCCCAAAAAATGATAAATAGAAAAATAGAGAATCCAAATTAATCCAAATGAAAATGTGTCCAAAGTCACCGTCCAACAAAGCAAATCCAAAGGGAAAGAAAAGCGTAATATCCATTGCTCCATGGTGAAGAAAAATAAAGATGAAGGAGAAAAATCCACTGTAAAACTATGTACAAATAGCAAATCAAGGGTCCATGAGCCCAACAACAGAAATGAAACCTACAATGAAACCTACCAAATTACTAACTATATACAAAAATGTGGGGCATAGTCCATGCACCCCAAATGAAATAAAAAAGAAATTAAACTTAACACTAATGAACTATATACAATGGCGGCGGGCAAGTCCAACGGCTAACTTGTTGATGTCATGGGCCAGGGCCTCATCGAACTCCTGTTCAATGTCTTGGAGGCGGGCCTGTTCTCTGGCCCCGAGGTCTCACAGGGATAACGCCATGTCCACCTCCAACTCCCTGCGAATTCCCTTGAGTCACTCAGCCCGCCTCAGCGCCCTGTGCATGGAGTTCTCCGCCCTGACCATCGTGAGCCGTGCCTCCTCCGCCAGCCGCCGCTCCGCACCTATCTGCTGGCCCAACCGCTGCCACACGGAAGACACTCCCAATCCAGGGTCCTCCTGCCCTCCGGCCGATGCCTGCCCCTCTGATGTGGATTGCCCCGAGCCATGATGCCTCCCACGTTCAGCCTGCCGCTGCCTCCGACGCAACTGCCTCTGCCAGCACAACTGCATCCAGGCTGATGGAATCCACCGACGCCGTCATGCACGTGCCCTGCTCGATGATGCCGGCACATCCTCCATCTGCTGGGGTCCAGTTGCTGTGGTGTCAACCCCTACTGGACCTCCGACTCCCGACTGTGGCAGGGATGGGATCTCCACCGAGCTGGCTGTGTTGGTCAGGGCAGGTCCATAGGGGGCCCTGGTGGCATCTGGGCCGGAAGACGGCATGGAGAACGACTGGCGCATAGTCTCCACAGAGGAGGAGAGGGCCGCCAGAGTGGCCAACACATGTACAAAACCCCCGACCATGGACACTCCCAACTGGGCCATGTTGGCACGCTGCTCTTCGTGATGACGTGCATGCTCCCCCCGGGAAGCACACACGTCATCACGAATGTCACGCGTGTGCAACGCGACACCAATCAGGACCTTCTCCATACGGCCAGGGGTCCCCTCGTCCGCAGGTAGAGGAGTGTCAGATGACATGGACATCTCCCCTACCTGCGGACGGGCCTGGGATGGGGCATCCCTGCTGGTGCATGGTGGTGCAGTCACAGGGTCAGGGACAGCGACATGCACAGGCCCCTCCGTGGTGACCTGTGCTGCCTCCTGCCCCTGGCCCTGGACTGCACCACTTGCACCACTGGTACCACCCCCACCAGGCCCCATGTGCGGCTCAGTAGCGGCCTCCTCCTCCTCTGTGGAAACCACCAACCTGGATGGCTCCACACCGTGTTTCGCCGTTGCAAGCCCCTGTGGGGGCTCACCCACCCCTTCCGCTGCAGCCGTAGTGGCAGATGCAGCTCAAGTCCCCTCACTCCCGGACGATGGTGAATTCTGGGAGGGTGACTGGGCCTTGCGTCGCCGGCCGGTGGGGGCATCCCCACCGCTTTGCTCCACAGCGCCGTCTCCGCCCTCTTCATCACTTGCCGCTGTGTAGAGGGAGACATAGAACACAAGCATCAGGGTACTGTACAATGGTCCCCTAGACAGGAAGCAATAGCAGATGAGGGGCACTGTCAAACATCACTTCCATCATGTCCCTCCACAACACATCGTTCAGTGCAGGCAAAACACATGCAGTAACAGGCATGGCGCATGCTATGAACATTAGCATACATGTCCAAGGGACTCTTCAAACATACAATGCTGGTTTGAAACTCACATGCATCATGGGTCATGCCCATCACATGCACACACTTCACCCTAGTTTCATCCATCTGGCCTCGTACACCCCAGACACAGTGGATACAAGGATGAGTAGGCTGCATCAGTGAATCTGAACATTGTCACAGACATGTGTCATGCATCCATGGCATTTCCAAGTCACAGACACGCAAGTCAGACACACAGACATGGACACCATACATGTCCATGACAGCAGCACCCATCTCTCACACCCCATCCATGTCCAATAACAGAGACAGCCATGCATTAATGTGTGCATTCCCCATGCTGCTCCGCATGTTGCATTGTAACACATGCATCAACCATGTGGTTCACACATTACTGGTCTCACATGCATGACCATGATGTCCCTGCACACACACATACGTACATGGCCTATGTCACACATACAGGCAAGTATCAGACAACCAGCACCCTGCAACATGCCCTGTCTCACACAGCAATGCTTGGCCACTTACCGCTCAACTCCGGACGGGTCTGCCTCCGAAGGATCTGGGCGTGGAGCACTGGGCCTACGCATTCCAGGACCCTCATCTGGATGGTACTCAAGCTGCCCCGGCCCCCCTCCACGAGGCGCCGGGCCTTGTTGAGGGTCCTGGACCTGAAGTCCTCCCAGCGCTTCTTGACATGATGGAATTTGTGGACTGCCACCCCCTCCGCGTTGATGGCAGTCACAATGTCCGTCCAGATCCTGGTCCGTCCTTCCTTGTCGGCGCCCAACCTTCCGAAGAGGGCATCATAATGCCCCAGGACATGCTCCACCAGGACACCAACTTCGGTGGCAGTGAAGCTGGTGGCCCTCTGCCTCTCTGGCTGGGGTTTGCCAGTGGTGCCAGATGGAGATGTGCTCGACATGGTAACCCCAGAGGCAGGAGTGGGTGGGCAACTGGGTCCTGGGGCTGGGCTGTGGAGCGATGGAATCCCAGTCGGGAGTCTTCGGTTCCAGCAGGGGTGGTCACAGCAACAGCACCCCTGGCTGACGTGCAGGCATCAAATGGCAGGGCCCGTGGGCAGCAGGCAATCAGGCAGCAGCAGATGGCAGGTGGGAGAGGGCTTGGGGCTCTGGGGGGCAGTAATTCGGCCTTCTGGGCAGGAGCGTGGTCTTCCGTGTGTGAACACGTGGCCAGCTTGATACGGAGTGATTTGGCATGTCAGCGTGTAATTCGAGGAAAGGCCCTTAGTGCTTAAGCGCGTCAGTGCACGTACGCGATTTCATTGGACCAAAGGCCCTTAGCGCATAAGCGCGTCTGTGACGTGACGCGCGCGGGTGTTTCCCTCATAGCATGTGATGACAAAGCACACGTGGAAAAGCTGCACGTCCGAGTGTCAGCGCGTGTAATTGGAGGAAAGGGTGCGTACACGTGTAAGTGACGTGTACGTGTGGGCCGGTTTAAAAGGTACGTGTAGGACGCCATTTCCTTGTACGTGCTTTTTGTGGAGAGCGAGTGGGTGGATTCTGTACTTCTTGTCGGTTCATACACGATTACTTCACAGCGTTTCAAGTTCGTACTCCCTGTTACCTCTGACAGCTTTCATTTTTCTACTTTTTTTGGGCCTGTTTCCTCAAACAGTGTTCACTTCTCCTTTTGTCCTGTCTCCTCAGACAGCGTACAATTCTTCTTTTGGCGGGGGTGTTGCCATCGCGCACACGCGCGTATTTTTCACGTTCTTTTTCCAGGCAGACGGTGAGTTATGCACGTACTTCGCAACTGTGCTTGCCCCGTGTGTCGCATACCCCTTCAGAGGTCATTGTAGGCTGTGTGTATCATGCGTACACTTATTTTTGTGTTTCTGGGTACCACAGCGTAGTGCGGGTTCATTTTTCCACGCACGTGGTCTACGAGGGGTTGCGTGCACGTTTATATTTGTTTTTGGGCTGCCTGTGCATTGCATGACCTGTCATCCTCCCCCAGGGGTCACAGACAGCCTTGTTAGAGCACTAGGGTACGAATTCCATCTAGTACCCTACCCCTTTGACCCCCAATTGCCCAGGACAATAGTTTACTGCTCCTCCCATACGCACAACAACATCAGTGCCATGGTTGGGAGGCGACCAAGCGGTAAGGGAGGCAAAGGTGGCCGACCTTCAAAAGGTGGGCGTGGTGGGCGCGGTAGGGGACGTGGCCAGGATTTGCAGGGTGCCCCTATACCCCCATGTGTGGAGGACCAATCAGGGACACCCATGACCCCCCCCCATGGTTGAGAGAAACGTGGCTGAGACTATCCCAGCTCAGCCCTTGTTGGACCAGCCCATTGTGGCACCTGACCTGGCACAGGATGACTCCCTGGCTGACTTCCAGGTCAGCAAGTCTAAGCCACGTGTGGCGGTGCAAGTTGTCACCAAGGCAAGTTGATCTGGGGCAGCTATGTCATCTGCTGCCCCAAGTATGCAGGGTGGTGAGGCAGCAGGGGCAGCTGCAGCTCCATCCGCCCCAGCTCTGACTCTCCCAGCCAGGACAGTGTCGGTCCTGGTCCATCATACTGATGTTCCCCCTGCCAACATCACACTTCAGACAATGCCTGCACCAAGTCCTATGGTCAATGTGCATTCGCACACTCCAACAACCCAGTCCACCGGTGATTCTGCCCCTACTGACCAGAGCGGCGTTAGTCACTCTGGCTCCGCTCCACCTTCTAAAAAGAGGAAGAAGGGTGCTCTGGCACGACAGGCTGAGACCCCAGGCACGGCTAAACACTCTGTTACCTCAAGGAAGCCTTGCTTCAATGATTCGGAACTTAATGCACTTGTGAGCTATGTGTTGCAACATAGTCACGAAATGGTGGTGACTGCAGGGTCCAAGACCACACCTGGTCAACGTAAGGCACACTGGCAGACAATCGCCAACCACATAAGTGCCCTTGGATTTGTGAGGCGCTCAGCTGATGATTGCTACAAGTGGTGGAACGACCTGAAACGCAGAGCAAAGGACAAGCTGGCCTCAAGTCATGCCGCTACTCTGGCGACTGGCGGTGGGTCTCCACAAGAGGACAACAAACTCACTGAACATGAGACTGTTGCTGGGACCTTCGTCACAGAGGAACAGATCCGAGGTGTGGGAGAACTACCTGATTATGACACATTGTCCGGTGAGTGCCCATGCGTGTGTGTGTAATGCATGTGTATGTTGTTTGGGTGAAGGGTTCTGATTGAGTGCCAGGTGAGGTGTGTGTGTGACTGAGTAGTATGGGTCACCCATGTGCTTCATCCAAAACATTCTGCGGCCTTGAATTTGGGTGTGACACTATCCCTTCTGCCCACAGTAGTAATTTAGCGCAACATTACGGCAGTTGCCCTTGAGGTGGCATCATGCAACAACATTGTTTGTATTTTTCATTGTTCTTTCAGGCTGATTGTTTCAATTCTCCCACTTTTGCAACACATTCCTCAGACCTATTGTGACATATGTGACATGCTTCTGTCATTGAAGAACCCCACATTGGCCCACATGTGTCACCTTGGTAGTTGAATGATTTGACCATTCAGGCTGAATGAGTATTGTCCTGATCACATGATGTTTTTGGGCCTGTTTGAATGTGGAACATGCTAGTTGTTTCCTGTCATGTTGAAGTGCACAACCATTGATGTGTACATGGCCATGCAATCACTGTATTTTTGTACACTGGATGTGTTGCACTGTGTTGCACATGGCGTATCTTTTCACACTATGTGGCATTTTTCATCTCTTCATGTCCATCTCACATGGATGGGTGACAGTACTCATTCACTGACATATGGATTTACTTGTGGAATGTACCATGGCTATGGTACATGCCATCTGTGTGATGGCATGTGTCATTTATGTGTATAGGACATGCCACTCACAGGCCAATGTGTGATGGCAGTGCTACCCAGCATGCAGCAAATGTGTTGCTCTTCCATCTTGGTGTCATCAGTGTCAGACTTTTGCCTCCCCTTCCAACTCTGTGACAGGGCATGCATGGGAGGGTTATAGTCATGTGGGACATGTTTAAATCATGTACTGGTTCTGTAGCTTGTCAGGCCTATTTGTGTGCTATGGTGCTAATGCCTGTTTCCATTTTTTGTCTTTCATGTTTTTGCAGGGGATGACACACTTGATGCTGTTGAGGTTGAGGAGATGGTGCAGATCCAGGAGGAACCTGAGGCACAACCGGCCACCAGTGGGGGATGTGGTGTGGTGGTGGGTGAGAACCCACTCTTGCTGCAGACGATTCTGTCCAGGGGTGTCTCTGGGTGCACCTCCCCAGACCTCTATTCAGGTGTTGATTCGGATGATGAGACCTATGTGGCGTCGCAGGTAAGTGTTTCTGGAAGGGGTTCTGTTCTGTCCAACCCACCTGCACCAGGGGTAGAACCCTCTATGGGGATGTCAGTGTTGGTTAGTCAGCCTTTGGTGGGTACGGGTGCAGGGTCACACTCCACAACATCTGATCCTGTTCCTGGGCCAGCAGATCAGAGGGGGAAGGCAGTCCTGCAGCCTCAGGCAGTGCCGGCACAGCAAGGCGCAGATCGCCTTGCCCCAAACAGGTGTGGTGCCCACCGACGCGGTGGCCGTACGCCACCAGGCAATACCGCATGGGAACAATCCATTTACGGTATGGCAACCCAACAGGCAGCATCAGTTGAGATGATGGCTCAAGCAATGGAGAGGGTGGCCACTTCCATTGTCCCCCCTGAAAGGCAGATGGAGCTACTACAGCAGGAAACAGACTCCATTTGCCAATCACACAGGGAGGACATGTTGGCGTCCAACAGGGACAGACAGGCGGCACTGGAGACTCTACGCCAATCGATATCAATAGAGTTCCAGGGCCGCAGGGAAGCCCTGAGAGTAGAACTCCATCACCTCAGGGAGACTCTTGTTGACCTTGAGACTTCCACTAACTTGAGGACAGAACAGCAGCTGGAGCGGCTCACACGTTTGCTCTCAGCTGAGATGCAGGCAACTCGGGAGGAGATCCGGGCATCACGTCAGGTGCTGCATGGGGATCTCCGCACTATAATCCTCCAGAATGAGACCTTCCACACCCGCATGCTTGCTGCCATGGAGGACCATACCAGGGCTTTGCGTGGGCTGCCTCCCATAGCACCACCACCTCCTGTGGCAGCAGCAGAGGTTAATGAGAGCAACAGCAGCAGTTCTCCCACATTGGCATAGCCGTGCAGGCCATGAGCCCATGGAGGTGTTTTTTTTTCCCAACATCCACACAGGCGGCTGTTGGTGCGCACCCTGTCCTCGGACCTCCTGGGTTCCCCCCCCCCTCCCGGCCCCCACATGGCCATTTTTTATTTTTGCTTTTTTTATTTTTTATTTTTTATTATTTTTTAACAGTGTGTTGCCTTGTGTGGCTCCCGTGGGCATCCACTGTATTCCGGCTGGGCACATGCAGGCTTGTCCTGAGTTTGGGTTCGATGCTTGGGTTCGTGAGACACACACCCCTCCTGCTTCCCGTTTCCATGGGCTTGCAAAGGGTGTGACCAAGTGACAGTGATGTACACAGTGATGGTGGGCTCCCATGAGCTGTGTGGGCAGTCTGTAGTCAATACTGTGTTGGAATTATGTATGCTTCTGCTTCCATGTCTCCCTCTGAATTTGCAGGTTCATTCCTCATGTCTTCACAAGGCCGTCTACTTTGGAGATGGAGTTCATGTTGTATGCAGTGCACAGACAAGTTTTAAAGCCTGCAAGACTACAGTTGGAAGGGGGCAATGTGGTGGCATATTCAGGTTGTAAGACTACAACTACTTTAACTTAGTACTGTCATGTTTTAGTTATGTTTGAGCTTGTGTAGCTGCATTGTATTGTTGGTAAGTATTTGGTCATGTGTGTTGTTAGTTCAACATTACTGGGAGCATATTGTGTGTGGCCAGTTTCCATTAGGGACACTGTACTTTGTGACACTTGTATCAGGTTTTCGGGTTTGCTTTGTTTGCTCTCACATCGCATGACATGCAATGGGGTGTTGGGTGGTGGTGCTGGGGAGGGGTTGGGTGACATGTCACTGTTCTCATGTTGTATTTTGCAAGGGGGTAATGCATTTAGCACCATATGTGTCTTTTGATGACACAGCATTGGTGGTGTTTCTGTAGGTAGGGATGCACACATTGTGACACTCCAGGTGACCAATCTCAGACTGGTATGGTTGTGACAGTTCACTGTCCCTTGTGTCATCATAGATTGTCAGCTGGTATGTGGCAGGGCTGTGTCCACTCCACAGGGGTGTGATTCTAAGTGAAGTAATTAGTCACTGCTGCGTCCGGGCTGCCTCACCCCGTGCCCTTTCCCCTCCCATGCACAGTGGGCGTGCATGTGGTTGGGGATGTGGGGGCACCACCATGTCCACCGGCAGGCCCTGGCGTGTTGCAACGTTGTGCAGGACACATGCTGCCACTATGATCCTGCACACTACTGGGGGAGCGTATAACAGCTGCCCGCCAGAACGGTCAAGGGAGCGAAAGCGTGACTTGAGCACTCCGAATGTGCGCTCCACTATGCCCCGGGTTGCAATATGGGCTGTGTTGTATCTTACCTCGGGTGGCGTGGTGGGGTTCCGAATTGGCATCATCATGTGGGTGCTCAGAGGGTAGGCACTGTCCCCTGGGGAGGTGGTGATGGGTATCATTAGTAGGGTTGTGACATTACTCAGTATCTGGCATGCATGCATGTGCTGTGGCATTTATACTCACCAAGCAGCCATGTATCGCCATGCCGCCCAGCTTCTAGGTCCCGGTTTAGGGTTGACATTCTGTAAATGAAACTGTCGTGGGTGGACCCTGGATAGTTGGCATATACTGAGGTGATGATTCCCTTAGCATCACATACTACCTGGACGTTGATGGAATGCCAGTGCTTGCGGTTTCTATAGATGTGCTCTGATGCCCTGGGGGGACGTAGAACCACATGGGTGCAATCAATGGCACCTAGGACTCTGGGGAATTGTGCCACCCTGTAGAAATCCTGATGGCAGCCTGCCTTTCTGCAGGTTTTCTGGGCAGGTATATGTGCCTGTGGACTGATGGGCGTGCAGTCATGATGGCCAAGACCTGGTATAGGCAGCGTGACTGCGTGGCATGTGACACCCCCCTCACTATGGCACTTGTCCCCTGAAATGATCCGGTGGCCAAAAAGTGCAGTACATTGAGGACCTTCTCCAGGGGACTGATTGCTTGGGAGCAGAGGGTGGGTGATGTGAGGTCATCCTCCCACTCACTGATCAGGTCGAGTATTATGTGAGGTGGAAACCTGTAACTCCCATACACCTGGTCATCAGGCATGCCAAAAAGGCTAGTTCTGGGTGTGAAAATTCTGGGCCTGACTATCCTCCTCCTCCTCCTGCGGTATCCCACGACCACTGCTGCTAGGAACGGTATGTTCATCCTGGTGTCTGAGCTTGCTTGTTGTTTGCGCGCATTTTTATGCTGCGCGGGTCCACGTACGCCTGCTTCCTGCTGGCGTACGTGTTTCCGGATTAGCGCGTCTTTTTGGCGCGTGTGTTGGGCATTCCGCGCATTTGCCTCCTGTACTTCCCCGCCCACCCCAGTAATACACGTACCCCGCTCGCCCAGGCAAAATCGCGTGTGAAACTTCCCGCGCACCCCCGAAATACACTCTATTTTTGACACAGCGGGTGTCCGTGTTTGTCACGTACCCCTTTGCACGTCATTTGTCCTAGAGGGCCACAGTATGGGACATTCATCAGAGCTGTATGTATGGGCTTTTTGTTAGCGCACATTTTTTAATGTGCAAGGACGCTACCGCCTGCCTTCGTGTGGCGGACATGTGTTGATGTACATAGTTAACTTTTGGTTTGTCTCACGCCCCGTGTTACGCCTACTTTTGTTATGTGCGCCGCGCTATGTGCGCTTTCGCTGTGGCCGTAGCGCACGCCGTTAGATGACCTGTGCGGCGGCGTGTGCCACGCAGATTTTCAGCGCACATCCCAGATTGTACTCGCGCAATTCTACTCGCGCACGGACTTCCATGAATCGATGTGCGCGGGTTTTGCTGCAATTTTGCACGCTTGCGCAGGAATTTTCAGCGCACATTAATTCCATGAATCGGCCTGACAATGTCTGCCTATTTGTAATTAACCAAAATGGAGGCGTCCTAAGAACACCATACCTGTTTGCATTGTTCGTAGTGAAAATGAAGGTGTCCGCACGACACTCAATTCATCTGCATGTCCGTAACTATTCAAATTAAGGTGTCTTAAGAACACCCCCCTGTTCGCAATGTCTGCAACCAGAATTAATATGTCCGTAGAACACATATCCCGTCCGCCTGTCTGCAAAGTTTTGACGCACATTTATTTTATTCGGGGACTTCAACACTGTTCATAGAACACCCGTGCACATGCGCACCACATCCTTTGGTCCTACGAACATAGCACCTGTCTGTAATTGTCTGCCGCATGTGTGTTGCACTTTTAATCAGTTTGGGGACCCGAACACTGTCCATAGAACACCCGCACGCATGTGCACAACCAACCCTGTGCATTTGCTGTCTCAGCACCACCCCCACGCCCTCCACCACCACCACCTCCCCAAGGGCCTGCAGAGAGGAACAGGTGTGAGGCTGCAGAGGAGGATCAAGAGGATCAAGAGGATGAGGTAGTGTAAGTCCCTACTACTAGTACTCATTGTGAGTCTTGGGTGTGGAGGTTATTTACCACTCTTGATGGAGTGCCAAAAACTTGTGCGAACAAGGCGATCTGCACTCAGTGCAAGATAGTGCTGAGTAATGGAAAGTCTGGTTCGTATAGCTATGGCACTACATCAATGAAGTGACACCTAAAGTCGTTCCACGGTGGGCTATTTGTAAGGTTGTACCTTGCGATAAAAGTAGTAGGTTGAGTTCCCCTGCAGCATCCTCCGTTTCCACTTCTGCCACCACAAGAGACACTCCTGTGGGACAGCGCATCCCTCCATCAGCCTCGCAGGCCATTCATGACGCTGTTGACCCTTACCTTTTGAGGGTCACAGTATTGTGCATGTACTGCGATGCAGTACTCTGCAGAGGGGAGAACCTTCAGAGTGCTTTCAAGACTGCGGTCAAGGAGCACAAGAAGAACTGCCTACTACCTGAATAAGGCCCACCCTACATCTTACTCTTTCCATTTGCCCTTTCTTATCCCTGTGGTTGCTGTCTCTTCCTTACTCTTCTTTCCCTCCTTTCCTTGTGTGTTGTGTTTAAAAAAAACTAAAAAATATAAAACAACAAAAACCAAAAAAAAGGCTCTTTTCAGAGCCCCCTTTCACATTTTAAAAATAGAAGTGACAAATAAATAGCGCAGGGCCCTGTGCATTTTTAGAAGTCCGCACACAGTCCACGGACATTTAATTTTTTGGGGGGTACTGCCCTATCAGAACCATTGCACTTTTCTCAGGGAGGAAGTGGTGGCTCTGAAAAGAGCCTTTTTGTGGTGTTTTTTTGTGTTTCAAAAACTTCAAATGGTCAACACCTACTGCAAAATGGATTGCTGTAATTCTAAAAAAGGTTGAAATGCATTTTTTATATTTTGCAGAAAAATCTGATTTCCAGCATAAGTAAGATGTATTCCATCTCTGCGAGAAATGTGTGTACTACGAAACATAATGTTTTCATTTTGAAAAGAGGACATACCAAAATCTCTCAAAAAGGCACACACAGCCTTGTTAACATTGAGTCTTGCTTTCTCCATTTGTGGACCAAATGAAAAAGAATGCAGCCACATTTGTCTATGCGCAACACAGGAATAAATTACTCTGGAGTTTGGATACATGTCCATGACTTTCCCAAGTCCTTCTTTCATTGAAATTGCAAAGAGGTCCCAGACACATGTCCTAAACTGTTCCCTCCACAATGAATGCAAATAATGTCTGGATGACGCTGTGTCACCAAAGTAGCACAGTGGGTACCAAATCTAGCCACTTCATTCCACACACTCCATGCCAGTGCACTTCCATATGAGGGTATCCAAGATGTGCAGCCACTCCACAGTGATCTGCATGCACCTCCAACCAATTTATCCATGAATCTCCCAAAATCCAAACAATCTGCTTCCTGAAAAACACAGCCATAGCTATCTGCACCCCTCTCAGGAAAAATACTTTCTGACAAGCTCTTTCCTTACACAACACACCCAGTAAACCTTATTAACCAATCCCTTATTCTGCTCAGTCTCATTCGCATGCCTCTCAACCCCAAAATCCCCATATGTAATACGCAATGTCCATGGACAACCGCGATGTCCGCGGACAAATTGAAAATTTGAAAGTGGGGAATGACAATTTACATAGTGTGCCCCATTTTACCTTTGAGGTTGGCTCTGAAAAGAGCCATTTTTTAAGCTGCTTCAGAAACACCTTTTATTTTCTACTTTTTTGTTTTTTCCCCTTATTTTCCTCCAAAAATCTTCACATTAGCTTCTCCAAAGCAATCCTTATGTTCCAAAAGAGCATGTCATTTACAATAAAAGATAAAGACATGCCATCTTCTTTAAAATAAACAATCATCAGAATCAATGTTCTCATTATTACAAAAGAACATTCCAGCTCTAAGCCTGAAAGCAAACATGCCTTGGTTGATTGCACACCTAGCAATATTCTCCTGTGGACAAAAAAAAGAACTAGTGTCCCATATTGCCCTATGTACTAAACCAAACTTTGGCATTTGAAAGTACTTTCATTACTGCCTGAACTAAGTGTTCCAGATCTTCCAACAAAGTAGGAGCACTGACATAGTCCAAATGCAAAGCACCACAGTGCAAAACAACTACAAGTGGAGTGTTCACCCTGCACATATCTCCACAAACTTGTACAATGCCCTGCACATTGAAACCAGACACAGTGCTCCACACCACCTCCACTCCTTTAACATCAAAATTATGTGCCACATTCTTGCATTTAGCATACTGCTCCAAACCATGCACAAACATATCTTCAACCACTAACACCCTGACTTTCTCCACCTCTGCCATCTTCTCTACACACAGCCTCTTTCAACACAAACCACAACCTCAACACCTGATTGGCTGATCCTACAGTCCTATTTCCATGCCAGATATGCTGAGAAGTCCTGTATGTGGCATGCCCTGTCCACGACAGCTGTGTTGTCCACGGAGCACATAACACTGGGGCAGCGCTTCTACACCCCTTTCCACTTCACTCTCTCCACATTCCCTCATTAGCTACTGTTAAGCAGTCACACAACCATCCATCAATCACATCCCAGAACTCTATCTAACTCCACCATGACAGATCAGCACTTTAGATGTACTACTGATCACTCTCAGTACAATTGGACTGTGACTGCAAAGGACCTAAAACAACTACTATAAAACTCCCCAGGATTTCTGCTTGCATGCAAGAACACAGGCTACAGGTATGACTATTTTCTGTGCAGTAAATGTACAGCTCTTCTATAAATGCATATAAACAGAGTAACTGTCACTTACCCTGTATAAACTGTCAAATTAACTTACTGTCATTTCTCCCATCTGCTATGATAAAGTGTCACTTTTAAACCTGTATGCCCTCCACATTTTTGTTAACACACACAGCAATCTAAAAAAGTGTTATTTCATGTTACAAAATGGGAGAAATAACAGAATAATTATGGAAAAAGGCTTTCTAGTGTGTTATAAAATTACACGCAGCCAGGATGAGTACATGCATCTTCATTCATGCACAGAGACAGACAATGGGCCTCATTACGAGTTTGGAGGTAGCCATGCCCTTAATAAGGGCATGGCTGCCTCCAACCTCGGGTCTGGGTCTGTGGTTCCTGAATGGGGAAATACTGGGCCATTCCGACTTTGGAGGGCACGGTAATTCCCCATTCAGGGAACCCAGACAATCCTCATTCCCATTTGAGCCCCCATAGGGCTCAATGGGAATGGGGAGCATGCTAACAACGGGCCCGTTGTTAGCATGCTGGTCCCCTCGCGGGACCCACAAAGGACGTCTGGTCTGACCAGACGTCCAGAGCGGGTCCCGCGAGGGAACCTCATAATGAGGCAGTACGGGGTTAATGGCGCTGGCACCTTTACCAGCGCCGTTAACCCCTTACTGCCTCAGTTGTAATGAGGTGCAATATCATTAGAAAGGCTCCCACCTGAAACAACACCACTGCCTCTACATAACATCCTTTTGCTTTATTTCCCACACCTTAGCCAACTACATGTTTTTCGATACAATTTCTGCCATTTAACCTGTAAAAATAGCAAAAAGTGCATATGATCTCCTAAAATCCAATAACATAGCCTTAAAAAGCCAAATGCGCTCTACACGTTTACTATTATACTCATTTGTAAAATATGTTCAACTAACAGATTCTAAATAAAATATACAGGATACACATAGGCAAATGAAAGTTCATGTGCAAGTGAAAACACTACTACTACAAAAACAAAAAAATCAATGTCTACATTAACAAAAGTACTACAAACACACATATTCACTAACTTCTTTCTTTTACAATTGCAGTGAAGACAGCTATCCTAAAAAGCAGCAACGTCTGAAGTACAAACAAGAACTTAGAAGACAGCTACTCTTTCCATACAAAGCAGTAAGTACAATGCTACCATAACGTTCTGACTGTTACTAAAACACACTAGCATTTTAGAATTGTATAACAAACATGTGTATTAACCCTCTACCATTAGATTTAGTATTAGTACTTCCCCTCACCAGCTCCATATTTTATATTGTCATCTGAAACCCAGTATAGTAACACACAGATACAAAAATAGCCTTCCCAACTTGATGTTGCTGCCCATTGCACAATCACACACCTCCACAAACATCCTCACCATCATACTCAGACACTCATGAACAAAGCAAGCATACACTGAACAACAGCCCAACCCACAATTTCTTTTTTTCTCCAACAGACCTCAAAGAATGCCTACCAAAAAGCAACTCAGAAGTAGAGCAAATCAAAATAAAAGTGTCCACAATAAGTATCCATCTCTAGCACATTGTGTACAAAAAATTCAAACAAAACAGCTAATACAGTCATTAAGCAAAACAAAACAAGCTTCCAGTACTGAAACTTTGCCTCCGATAATCAAAATATATAACGAAACAAAAAGTGATTAATAAGATTTCGGCTACCATTACTGCTAACAGTGCACCTTTAAATCTTGATGTAGTGGCAAGTAACCATACCATACCAAAAAAAACTATTTTACAAAAAATGTTCCGCCACAGAGTCCTTCAGAACCTTATTAAAACAGGAGAGAAATAATGCGCAACCCTTAAAAATCTACAGTACAAAATGTATCCTAGAAGCTCTCATGCAATCCTTCTCAAAAGTTAATTATTTATTTTGGTTTTAAACAGAATGAAACCACTAACAAAACTAACTACTAAACTACAAAAAAGACTTCTCAATAAATGGAATATCAACCAAAATATGTTCTTAAACATCTATGGAGGTGAATGAAGTCACACCACGAGCACAGAACCATATGTTAATGCAGAAGCATATAAACAAAAGCAAACAAACCCAAATGCCATAGATAGCAGTGGACGAGGGTATGAAAAACTTAATAACACCATTATGGAACAAGAAACTCTGCTCACAAAAATATCCCCAGAAAACTGTGTATCACCTTTCCATTCTAGTGAAACAAAACGTCCAGTCTACAAATGGCCGTGCGCATCTATGTGTAACATTGCCAAAAAATCTTTCAGACCTTCACGCCAGTTCCTCAATCAGTATGTAAAAAGCAAAGACTAATTCAAAATAAAACTACTACAAAATATGGATGCCTGTCCAGTGCGCAAAAAGACAGGATTACAAGGATATTCATTAGCCTTCATTTTAGGACCTATTTGTAAAAGGACCTTCGATCATATCAAAATGATATCAACACATCATTCAACAATAAGAAATCTGGTCCATAAACTCTACCATGCTAAAAGTCCTGCTTTAGCACTAGCCAATTTAAATAACAATCTTCTAAATGGTACAGCCAAACAACTACTCAACGAAATAGAGCATATCCAGAGAAATATTTTGGAAGTGAAAGCCACTTACAAAATGCAATAGATTTACAACAAACTAGCAACTACTGTACAAATACCAACCTTCTATTACACACATACAAAATACTAAAGTTTAAAAGGACATCCGCTGAAGCACCACACCATGTGCGAGTGTGTTGCAGCAGGACTTTTTTTGATAAAAGTAGCCCAAAAACTGTAGACATAACGTACAAAATAGAAGACAATGAAGATTCCAAATGGTTCCACTTAGCTCTCCACCTTATAGCAGAAAACAAATATGAAATGACTGATCCCTTAATACTTTGCAGGTACTGCATTGCAAAACTTGACAACAACCAAACTCCTTCATGTGCTATCACAAATAACTTGGAATTCTTCCCACTACCAAAACCCCTGCAACAACTCAATTTATATGAGCGCATCATAATTCAAACAGTGCACCCATTTCAAGCAATAATACGCCTTCAATCAAAAACAGCAAAATGACCTCCCTCTGAATTAGTGAAAGGCATTTGTGGCAAAGAAGTTTATTTACCATTAGATCTTAAAGAAAATGTACACACTCTGGGAGTGCAACATCCAATAGATCAATCTTTAATTGTCATCGTAAATGGCGTACCTACAAAAGACAAAGAAATTTGGCAACAACTCATGGACTTACATAAAGTTAGACAAGCCCTGCAATACCTAAAAAACAAAAATGAATACTAGAAAGAAATGAATATTGAAGAAAACCATTGAAATAATTCAAGAGTCACCAGAAACTGGTCAATGTCACCTTCTAAATCCTGCAACAGAATCCAAAATTTTAGACCATTATACAATTCATTCTTTACATTCTACGTACACTATAGTTGATGCACTGGACACGTACCATTTGCGACAAGCCAAAGGATCTCCAATCAGCATATGGGGAAAGAGTTTAGAAGCACGGGCCTTTCCTCTACTCTTTCCTACTGGAAAAGGAGGAAGGTACGATGATAGACCCAAACAGATAACAGCATCAGAATATCGCTCTTTACGAATGTATTCTGACAACCCCAGATTCAGACAAAATTTGGAATACATATTCCACCTTCTCTTTGAAAGTGAACTAGCAACTCTATGCTATGGAGTTGCACACACATTAAAATCAGGTCCCATTTTCAAAATATGTCAGCTACGTAATTATTACAAAAAGTGCCAGAAAAAGATGAGGATTTACAGTCAAGTATTACCAATCTTTTAGCAAACATGTGTGGTACAAAATAATACTGGTTCTGACATCATGGAGATGTACTCTGTATGATGAGAAACCTTGGCCCACCTACTTGGTTTGTTACATTAAGTTGTGCAGAATATGCATGGGAAGATTTACACGATTTCCTACACATAGCAAACAAAAACAAAACAAACATAGATATAAAAACACCAGGAGAACTCTGCTCTCTAAATCCTGTAAATGTATCAAGATATTTCCATCATCGCTTCATTCCTATGCTACACTTTATTTTTAATAAGATTGTTCTTCCCCTCGGAGAAATGCACACTTCTTTTGGAGAAAGGAATATCAAGTTAGAGGAGCACCACACATCCACATGCTATTATGGATTAAATATGCTCCTAAATTTGGTTAGGACAGTGATGCCACTGTTTTGCACTTCATCCAAAAATATGTCACTTGTGAAATCCCTTCACAAACAACACATAGTGACCTTCATGCACAAATTTCCCAATTTCAAAGACACAAATGTGGGAAATATTGCCATTGCAAATATAAAAACAAAGGGAAATACTTCACCAAATGCCACTTTGGTTTCCCTAAACCACTTTCAACAACAGGCCAAGTAAACAACGTCATGTCTTCCGTTAGACATAGTGTCAAAGGTAAATCCCCTAAGAACACATATTACATAAAAAGAACAGAAGAATCACAATACATCAATGATTACAATTCAACCATTGCCCTTCTGTGGAATGCAAACATAGATGTGCAGTACATTGCAGACAATTCCACTGCAGTTGCACAATATGTCACAGCCTACTTAACCAAAGCAGAGAAAACAGAGCTTCAGGACCTCTGGGATGATATATCATCTGACAAAACACCATCACAGAAATTGTACAGCTTGGACATAAAAATGCTCTCTCATAGAGAATGTGGCTGCTATGAAACGGCAGACCGTTTAACCGGTACTGTCTTGTATGAAAAATCTGACAATATAGCATGGTTAAGTCTTGGCCCTTCTAAATCTAGAAAAATTGTTCTCAAATCATATGAGGACATAGAAACAATAGCCAAAAATGATCCCAACAGTGAAGACATTTTGAAAAACTATTTACTAGACACATACTAACCAAACAGGAGTACCACTTTGGAAACCATGTGTCTCTACCATGTAGCCGAAAACTTCACATACAATAATAATATTAAACCAGATGAAAAGAAAGGTAGATACAGAGTAGCAAATTGTGAAGGCAGCTTAGTGAAACATACCAAACGCAGCTTAATTAATCATATCAAATTGTCATTTAAAACTCCTCAACATAAAGAACTGTATTACATGTCCCTGATACAACTGTTTAAACCATGGAGAAAAGAAGAAGAGTTACTGGATACGTATGACTCCTATGAAGACGCTTTCAAAGCAATTGAAAGCACTATAACAGATGTAAACTTTACAAAGTACCAAGCAATGTTGCACAATGAACAGCAACACGAAGAAGAACTCCAGGATCAACTAGAAGTGGACACTTCCGACAGTAGTCAACCTTCTGTAACAGGAAGCCAAGAACCACTTGGACAGCCACTAATAGCAAATGAGGCAGAATTCGCCATGACAAAACTAGAAAACACCATGGGCCTCATTCTGACCCAGGCCTTAAGGGGTTAATGGTGCCGTAAAAGGCTGCAGCGCCGTTAACCCCTTAACGCCTTACTACGATGTCCCTTTGTGGCTCCCAACCTTAACGGCTGGTCTGGACCAGACGTTAAAGTTGGGACCCGCAAAGGGACCTTGATGGCAATTACGGTACCGCATATTGCGGTACCGTAATTGCCGCCTTCCCCATTCCCATTGAGCCCTATGGGGCAAAAATGGGAATGGGGAAGGGCCATGGAGAAAGGGGGAATTACTGCCCCGGCAACCTTGGAATGGGGTGGTAATTCCCCCTTTGTCCATGGCGGACTCCGGCATAGACCATGGGCTAATAGCACCATGTTTTAGCGTGGGAGTCCTAATTAGGGCCCATGTGTAAGTTTGAGCAAGCTACAGAAGACTTTGCTGTACTGAAATCACAATGGAACAATAAGCAGTGTAGCATTTTCCAAGAACTAACTAAACAAATTAAACATGGTGTGCAACATGAAAATAAAAACTGTACCTGCTAAGACTACAAACCTATAACGCTATACATCAGTGGTCAAGCTGGCTCAGGCAAAACATTCTTAATCAATCTCATCAGCAAGTTCCTCCAACGACTGACAAACAACAAACTGTCAGCTGTTGTAACTGCCCCCACAGGTTTAGCTGCCTACTACATAGGCGGTATCATTTTACACTGATTACTACTCCTTCCAGTAGAACACCAAAACAAATTAGACTATTACAAACTTTCTACAGAAAGTGAAATGGAACTATGCAGAGTTTTGAAACAAATGAAAATGATGCTAATAGATGAGGTGAGCATGGTCTCCAAACTAATGTTGGAATTTCTTCACCTCAGATTAAAAGAGGTACTCAAAACAGACTACAAAGAGCTCTTTGGAGGAAAACACATTATTGTTTTTGGAGATCTTCAATTGACACTACCGAAAGGTGAACCTATTTTTAAAACCTTAGGGCACAAACTGTGCCATAAAACTTTTGGTAGCATAGGAAATGTCAACCTTTGGCATCATTTCCAGTACAGAGAATTAACTCAAAACATGTGCCAGTCTGCAGACCTCACATACGCCAACATTTTATAAAGTATTAGAGTTGGTGTACTATCTCAAGAAGCACAATCGATATTAATAACCAGGCACATCCATACACTCTAATGCCATAACTCATGTGCTACTAATGTCATGGAACAATTAGCACACAAAAATGTCAATTGTATGTCGTTGATGCCAACTCTTTCAAGGTGTTCAAAATGCAATGAAACAATGTAAAAAAAAAGAAATGCAACCAATATTTGAAATTTGCTCCATAGATAAACTGGACGTACATGGTATGACACTACCCATGTGTCAACAAGCCACAACAAGACTAAATACCTTAGAAGACACAGCTGGTTTGGAGAAAATGTTAAAATGATCTCTAAACTGTAGATTAATGCTTAAACGTAACCTTGACGTGGACCAAGGACTAGTTAATGGAGCACTTGGTATAGTTGTTAGCTTTCAAACATACCCACGTGATAACATTCAGTTTGTCAATATTCTCTTTGACAAACTATCAGAAGTTAAAAAGATAGGACACTCAACAGCCCGCTTCCTTCTTTTCAAAGACATGTATGTACGCAGAGAACAATTTTCACTAACTCTAGCATATGCAGTTACCATTCACAAATCACAAGGTCTTACCCTAGATAAAGCATTGATAGGTATTGGTACCACAGTCTTTAAAGAAGTTATGAGCTATGCAGCACTATCACTCTTACGTACACTTGACAGACTATTTCTAATAAACTTTGATGCAAGTAAAGTAAATGCTGATATTCCTTGCATTCTAGAATACAATAGACTGTGTTCACTCTACACCCCCATCTAAAAACCTATCCTGTCCCGCAAAAAGAAAACTACTTCAGACTGAAATGATACAGGATCCCACTGCAATTCGTCCAAAGAATGTAAAAGAAGCTAATACTTCCTCAAGTACCACAACCAAAGAATAATCTACTGCTCAAAGTAACTCAACTATTTCTTCAAAAGAAGAAACACACACTCCAAGAAAATGACTTCAACAGAGAACTGTCAGGTCCATTCAAATTTTCAAATACAACTGGTGTAAATTGCTAAGCAAATGTAGCAATAAATATTCTATTCCAATCACCACCAATTATTGACAATATGTACTTACACAGTACAGACCAATTGTGTTTGCAAATGTTTGTCCTTCATAGAAATGCAACCAACAATCCTGCCAACACTCACAGTGTTTCTGGAATTAGACTACTGTGCTGAAATGGTGAAATTCACTATAAACTCACAAGAAGATGCATAAGAATGGCTAATGTACTTACTACAAGTTTGGAAAACAAAAACATACCTATAAATGAAATCTTCCAGATTTCATACATATGGAAACATACATGCACTCTCTGCAGCCATGTGGCACAGGAACAAGTCCCTAATGCACGCTTTGTGTATGTATCCATACCTAACTGTGATTCCATTCCATTTCAGCAACGTGTACAACATGCAAACCGTGGCAGATTATGTACTACCTGCAAATAAGACATTTGCTCCAACTTATAAATACAAACACAATGCAGATGGTACTAAAAACAACTGCAAGCTGACTGGATTCACACATGGTCAAGTAACACTTGGTAAGAAAACCTTCACAACAATAGCTATAATCTACCACACAGGAGCCACAACCAATGCAAGTCACTACACTGCATACATATAAAAGAAATGTGGATGGTTTTAATGTAATGATACTACCATTACACTAGAACAGAGATTTCCAGCAAATCTTGTAAACGCTTATTTAATATTCTTAAAACCAAAATTTAATACCTAATCTCTGCATAAACATTAACAAAACTTCAATTTCAAAACTATAAACAGTTAGAATACGCCAACAGGTATCTAACTGCCACAAGATTCTGCAAGAAGCAAACAGAAATAAATACCACTAGAATGTAACAAGAAATAAACAGTTAGAATATGCCAACAGGTATCTAACGGCCCCAAGATCCTTCAACAAGCAAACAGATAAATAAATACCACTAAAATTAAACAAGAAATATACAGTGAGAATACGCCAACAGGTGTCTATCTGCCCCAAAAAATCTGCAACAACATAACAGATAGATGAATAGCATAAAAGTAGAAATAAACAATTAGAATACGCCAACAGGTATATAACTGCCCCAAAAATCTACAACAAGCCAACAGATACAAGATTAGCAAGAAACAAGAAATAAACACTAAAACAATGAAAGAAATATATTGTACCACAACATAGATTTTTTTTTTTTAATCCAGCATGGATTTATTTTTCCCACAGACCCAGTGATTTAAAAAACAAACACAGAAACTGAGCAAATTGCGCAGTACACTGGTTTGAAGTATAGTACTTCTAAAGTACAAAATATGAGGGTGGAAAAAATACAGAAATGTCTATTATGCAATATAATAACTCATTATGAACTACCTACACTAACATATGATTTTATCTTTTATCACAGAGATCGAAATGAATGTCTGCTCCAATTACCCATGTCATGATAAAACTGCCTACAACCACAAAAAAGTCAACCAGTAAGTATATAATAAATGGATTTACAAACACTGCTGCATAACACACCCATTCAAGCAAACATCTAACCATACACCACAATCCAAAATGTTTACTTCCATGGGTATCTTGTGCCGCAGTGCTTGTTACAAACTCTACAATCTTAACTCCATAGCCTAGCCAAAACTTCACATACAGACTCTACAAATGAAACAGTATACAAAGTTTTGAAAACATATATCCCCTGTAAGCATCCCACATACCACAGTCAAAAATGTTTGGTAGCATGGGTGTGTTATGCTGCGGTGGTTGTGGGCTACTTATAGGGGATATTAATTACAATCAATGCTCTACTAACAACCCAAACCAAACTCATACTAAAGTAAAATAGCTAGTAGTGCGCCCAGCATTTAGTATGTCCGCAGACAGTCGCAATGACCGTGGACATCGCAAACACATCAGGGGCACCTGCCACCTTAACAAATACAGCATTTGACCCATTTCTTACTCCCCCACCCTTCCCAAGCACTTCTACACAACAACACACACCCTGAAATTGTATTTTTCCTCTGTTCGATGCCGTGCTGTCCGCGGATCCAAGATGGTGGGCGCATCGAAACAATGTGACGCACCTCACGCTTCACCCCAGCCAATCAGCAGACACATCCCTTGTCCGCGGACATGACGCAAGATGATTAACCAATCGGTGTCCTGTCCGCGGAACGAACAGGGAAGTGTGTCCACAGAGCGGGCATAGATATCACACATTTTTTTAGGCCTACTTTTTAGTCATTTAAAAAAAAACTACTTGACGTATTTCCACCAAATTTACATAAGCACGCTTTTGGAACCAAGCCGCTGCTCCTGCCGCAAATTTGGTGAAAATCCATCCATCCAGAAAGTCTTTTCCCCAGTCACTCTGTGGGAAAAAAATACATTTTGGTACCCCCCCAATAACTTTGCCCCCCCTGGACCAAAAGTTTGGTGAGGATTCTTCCAGGGGGAGCGAATTTATAAGCCTCCCAAAAGTGCTTTTCCTATGAGATGAGCAACTTAACCATAACTACACGGCCACTACCGTGGGCAGAGTAATAAAAACATTTGTACTATAATATATGCTATTCGAATCAGAGTTAAAAGCGGTTTTAAAAACTCTAATTTTAAAGGAATTTGCTGAATGTAGCTCCATAGTGTAACACACAAAAGGATTGTTCAGAAGTTCCAGAAAAATTACTGAAGGGCTACATTGAAAAGAAAAGCCTTATGGGTTTCAATATTACTTTTTAAAGGAAGGTTTCACTATGGGCAGAAACACAAAACATTTTAGAATGGAGGTTTGCAGTGACACTCACTATACCCCTAATTTACTCCCTCCCCATTTATGTCAGTTAGAAAATATCGAAATGTCAGCAAAGAACAACCACACAGATGTTTAACCTAAATTAATTAAACCGATGACCTGGTGTAGAGGGAGGTAAGTTAATTTTTAGGTGTCATAGGTTCTCTTAATTCCATTTGTAACTCATGCAATTCATGGAGTTGTTCCTTTAAAATTGACTTTGAATTAGAATGCATGGCCTCTGGATTACAGTACAACAATATAATACAACCCAAAAGTCCAAGATTTAGAAATTGCGATTGCAAATAAAAGGATACATTTTGAATTTCTGTTTCACATATTCTAACCCACTAACTAGGAGTCTGATGCGACTATTTAACAGATTATGCAGTAAAGTGGGAGTCACTCCTGCCCTTGGGTCACAATTAAACAAGTACGGAATGTATAATGTATACCTCACCATGAAAGGCAACTACTGGAGTTGAAGATGGAACACCAAATAGCTTTCCTAGAAGTCCGTCTTTAGATAATGCCAAGTGTTGGATAAGGGTGTTTCTCACCACTCCGTCAACATACTTTTAAAAGTATAAATATTGGTGCTGTTTGCAAAGCGAAATATAGCAGCATTTATTTTTTTCAAGCAGACTGTTAAGATTATGAACATGTGGGTGCCATGCTATAGTACTGGACACAGTTATTCCAAACCAGGCTTGGATGTGGTAGGTTGCAATGTGTAGATGGCTGCCGAGTCAGTTTGAACCAGAGCTCCTTGCAATTTGAAAGCAGCAATCGACGATGCAGTTCATAGGGCTCATCAGGGTCCGTTTGAAGGGCAAGCTACCTCGAGACACGTTGGGTTGAGTTCATTGGTGGGGAAATGCTTCCAGCAGTTCAAGTCATGGTCCAGGCGGTTTGGAGTTGTGATCATTATGGTCTGATTTGAGGTTCAGAGAGGCAGCAGTGTTCAAACAGGTTTGCTGAATGCAATAAAACCAGTTCAAACATGGTTCAAAGAAGTTTACAAAGCAGCACCACACATCTGGTTGATCAAAGGCATTCAAATGCAGTCCAACTGGGTTCAATTATGATTTAATGCTGCAGAATGCAGGAATTCATCTGCTTTGCTACTTCTGTTGCTGAGAGTCCCAATGCAGGGCATCAAGGACATGACTGGTCCTTGTTCTCTTCACTCCCAACCTGGTGGTGGCTAGCAAGCAATTGCAGGAGTCATTCTCTAATGAGGGACTTTAGTACCAGTGCAGTTGACAGTCAGGCGAGCCTTGCCCAGCAGCAGTTTAGCCCTGATTTGCCCTGGGGATTATTATGGAGCAGACCTGCCTTTACTTTGGAACATTCTATCTTTACCTCACTGGCAGAGGACTTTGGAAAGTACTGCTCTCCAAATAGAGGTACACATGAATTCTTGTTGAGTCCTTTATGGTCCAACAATTCTTCAAAAAAGGAGTTGGAAAGCCTTTATTTATAAAGGTAAAAAGCCACTCCCTGTTAAGGTAACAAGTGGAATTTGCCTTCTGCCAACATGCACTTGGTGCTTTGCTATGCAGCAAGTGTAGGGGACAGGAGGGAAAGAGAAGTGTATCACGATGGAAGAAGTACTGCTCCCTTCTATTCTGGTAAGTTTGGCTGCCTAAACCTGCCCCCTTACCTAAGCATGCACTTCGAAGACCCTTTGGTATAAAATGCCCTAGAGTTAGATTGGCCCCTCTGTTTAGGGTATCCCCTTAGAAGCTTTGCTGCCCAGGGACACCTCCGGGAGCTGTCCTGCTGGAGAGAGTTGTTACCTGACCTCACAAAGGATAAATGAGAGGCACAATCATTGGTCACATTGACCTTCTGAATTGAGTAGAGATTGCTTGAGCAGAGCTGGTAGTCTGATTAGAATACAAAGAACCCTTCCATTTCTGACCTGGCCTCACAGTGTTGACATGAGTATGCTACAAATCAGATATGGCTAGATTAATTATGTGATCTACCAGCCAGCATACCAAAACACAGGTATGGCTTATGTTTCAAAAAGACCCTGCCAACGGATGGTAGTTTATCAAACTTATTATGGATTTGGATCAAATATGCAGTTTTAAATGCAGCCTCTTGCAGCAATGACTTGCTGTCACACCACCTTTCAAATAACGCACCTTAAACACCTGAACCTGTTCTCTGCCACTGAAGAGCAGGAGCTACAAATCAGGAGATTGATGCAGGAGGGCACATCTGTCACTATTATTTTTCCATGGCGCTTACTGAAAGGGGACGAGCGGTTCATTAGCAAACCACCCTTTCTGAGATGGAATTACCCATGTAATTATCTTATTGAATACAAATCAAAGAGGCCAGGGCTTCTTCACCCCTATCAGATGACGATTCCTCTCACTGTACCACAGTACCTAGGGATTTTATGGGACTTTGAGAATGCTAATGAATTTGCTGCGTAACATATTTGGAGCAAGAGGGAAAGTCCCTGTTTGTTTGAGTCATTTATTTTCATTCCCCATGCGGCCTTTCTTCACTTGAAAACCCTCAAACTCAGAGCCATTATCCAGTACTTTGCCTATTATCAACCTTATCATCTTTTCACCGTAGGTGTTAGGTTTTGGCACATATCCTTACATTTATGTTATCTTTTATGCACGTGTATGAATAAAACAATTAAGGCATATGCTTTCATGTGGTGTAGTCTCAATTCTAGAAAGACTGTCACAGGCTGTAAAGTTGCCAGCCTTGCCACAGAAAGTCAATAAATGGTCATACATTAGTCAATACAAATTGTTATCTATTACTAAAGGAAACCCGTGATGATAATCCAAATGTCATTGACAGGTTCAGATCTTATTGCTCTTAGATGCCTCCTTCTCCTAAACGAAGGAAGAAGTGTGGATAAACATGTTTTTACTAACTTCCAGTCACAAGTAGGTACCTTGATGGACAATTCTAAGAAATCAAAAGACAGAAATATAAATGAGTTGGTTTAAATTTGAGTTTTAGCTCATATAAGAATGTGTATCTTGACTAGCAGGAGGATCCAGCTTAGGGCATAGCTCCTTCTGTTCTGCTTGATAATTGGAGGGACTAAATGGGTCTTTGTTCATTAGTACTGTTACACAAGGTGGGGGGGTTAAAATCCTTAAATGGTAGTACCACTCCAGGTTTGCCAGACAATATAACATGGAAGGAGGTGGGGAGGTTGAAGGAGTTGGTCTATTGATTATTTCTTCATTGCAGTCTAGAAGCAGAACTGTACACAAGATATGGGGCCTCATTACGACCCTGGCGGTACGGAGTGAATGGCGCCGTAAAAGGTGCCGGCGCCGTACACTCCGTACCGCCTCATTACGAGGTCCTCTCGCGGGACCCGGTAAGTAACGCCTGGTCAAACCAGGCGTGCTTACCGGGTCCCGCGAGGGGAAGAGGGAGCAAACAACGGGCCATCTCGTAATGGCCTGTTGTTTGCTCCCTCTCCCATTCCCATTCAGCCCTATGGGGGCTGAATGGGAATGGGGAAGGAACGTGTCCGGGTCCTTGGAGGGAGGAATTACCGGGCCTTCCAAACTCGAAATGGCCCGGTAAATCCTCATTCCGAGGACCCGGACCCCGACGCGTTTTCGGCGGCAGCCATGCCGCCAATAGCAGCATGGTTACCGCCAAACTCGTAATGAGGGCCATGGTGTTAAATCATAATAGAAGTGACCATATCCTTTATTTGTATAAAATGTGTTTGGATGTTGTAAAATGAAGTCCTATGGTAAAAAATGTGGTCTATAATTAACAATAGCAGTTCCTTAAAATGCAATTAAACAATTTTGAGCCCATTT
This sequence comes from Ambystoma mexicanum, assembly GCF_040938575.1. Classification (NCBI taxonomy): domain Eukaryota; kingdom Metazoa; phylum Chordata; class Amphibia; order Caudata; family Ambystomatidae; genus Ambystoma; species Ambystoma mexicanum. Next base: position 1,049,978,802 of record NC_090924.1, read on the forward strand.
GGAAATGAAAGAACGTATAATGAATGAGATCAATACTGAATTACTATTGACAGATATGAAGTTAATCTTGAAAGCTTTCAAATCTACACTGGGCCCGTTCAAAAGATCAGTGATAACGGACTGAAAGTGTCAAAAGAAGGCAGGCAAAGAGCTGCCTCAATGAGACATGCAGGAAGGCCAAGCAAGAATGTTTGGCTTGTCTAAAATCGCTGATGGCAATTTCATGGAATATAAAAGTATTCATGTCAAACCATACAAATTCTATTTATAGGGGTAAAGATGAACATAAATCTAAAGTGTGATAAGATATAATCTTGCTATTTCTGATGGTGATCATACAAACATGTGGGTTCGTATGATAGCTAACTCGATGACATCAGAATTGTTAGAAGGATTGAATGTAAACATGCTGGAAGCAGAGTATGTTTATGACATAATTTGGCCATTGTGTTTGGTTTAACTAGGAAAATGGTGTAAATCAACAAGTCAAGTTTAGCTCCTTAGATAGTGTATGTATAACTCAGTAACGAGGCAGCCATTTTGATTTAAATCTAATGAAGAAAGGACCACCATAGTAATGATTGTTTCCCTCAACAGCTGATTCCCAGACTCCTGTCCCACAAGTTTATAAAAATAGAATATTTCTTGCTGGCCCAGCCACTAGCTACCTCTTTCAATATAGCATGTGTGTCACTCTTGACTACATTAAGTTTGAAGCAATACTTATGAGCTCCAATGTTTTATAAAGGGTGACAAAGTGTGAGCAATAGGACAAACTGCTTATTATGTACAACATCTAAATTACTTGTAAGCTTTTACATGGTAGGCTGCTAGAATGGTCAAATAATATTGTATCTCTATTCTCAGTACAGTGTCTTTTTGAGAAGGTATAGATAACACATGGCCGGCTTTCAACCTATTGTTTCTATGTAGAAAATAATGGATGGGGCATAGGGAGCCGCCATACCTGTCCAGTACATATGACTGCATGGACAGGAATCCGCTACAGCCTATTCTAGAAGAGAAAAGGCATTCCTTGTTGCTTAGTATCTATACTGAAGGAGTATATGGCAGAGGTGTGTTCTCGCACCACTGTTGTTTTATCACTATGTAAATGACATCAAAGAACGTCCCATTGTAGCAGGCCATCCTATCCCTCTTCTACTGCATGCAGAAGATGTGGTGCTCAATGTCTGCACCCCAAACTCTTGCAAGCCCTCATAGACACCTACAGAAGTTATGCTGGCATGAGGCCTGACTGTGAACATCTCTAAATAAAGCCATGGTACAACATCCTAGATCATTACAATCTCACCCCTTATTCTGCAATAAAGACAAAGTAGACTGAGTAATAATATATGATTGTATTTTATGAAGTTATCATTTTAGATTCTGATTTTAGCTCTGCCTATTGTTCTTAATTGTGCCTGACTGAATTGGTTTATGTTTTTTTAGAGGAACTGAGACAGTGTAGAACTCGTGTAGCCTGTGCTTGCCATTCAACGTGCTAACCCTACATTACCCATTAGTATTGTAGTTTGTTGTTGATACTTATTTTCAAACTGGCGCGTGAGTGCTGGCTAGCCCAGTTTGTGCGATTATTTCTGAAAGATCAGAGCCTAGAGAGCACTGTTTGTTGTATCGTGTTCCTAATTACATTTTTAGCATATTAGGATTTTATGAAATTATTTTGCCATCCTAAGTGGATATAAAATGATACATGGTGATAGTCAAGAAAAAATAGGGGGTGTGGCATTCATATTTAAATCTAAATTGGACATCTGGGTGGTGGAGATACCAGGCATCGAAGGGAACACAATTAAACAGATTAAAATCCGGACTGATGCTGACACCGCCGTTAATATGGTTTTGGTGTACCGACCTCCCTCTCCTTTGCCAGAATTTCCCACCCAATTCAGTAATGCCCTGATGCCCATTCTGAAACCTAATACTAAGGCGATGGTCCTTGGTGATTTTAATCTTTGGCTGAGCAACAGTAACGATTCTATGGGTAATATGCTAGAAGAAACACCAACTCATGAGAAGGGGAAAACACTAGACGTATCTGCTAGTCCTACCCTGTCCTCGATCAGATCACTTCTTTGTAGATTTCACAGCAGTCCTGGAGAAACCTATAATGTCTAAGGCTGTGGAAAAGAAATGCATAACTGCTAAGAACCTAAGAAAACTCACCTCGAAGGCCTTGGAACCTTGGGTAGTGTCTATGGCACAGGAGGTCATGAAACGTGTAACAGCTGTTGATATTGCTGATTCATATCTGCCACAGATTCCTTGGCCCCCTGGAGAACCAAGCTTGTCTCTGAGAAGAAAGGTAATAATTGGTTTTCCTCTGACTTACAAAAGCTTAAAGCTAAGAAAAGTATATGCTTCTACGCATGGAGTTCTTCACAATGTAGCCATGAGAAGGAGGTCTAAAGGGTGGAGGATAAGGATTTTAAATTAGTAGTCATTGCAGCTAAGAAATGTATGTTTAATCACAGGATTAGAAGTGTACAATCAGACCCCAAGGTACTTGTAAAATGTTGAGGGAGCTGGAAGAGCCATGCAAGAATAAATCAGACACAATTCTGAAAGATGCTGCATGATGTACTCTAATACAAGAAGCCATGTTAGGTAAGTTGGACAGGATTGAAAAAAACATTGCGGTTAGAAAGAAAACCCTTGTTGTGGTAGCTAACTCTGAAGAGGTGGGGTGACTGAATTGGCTGTTATTATTGCTAACATAAAACTGAACAGCTGTAATGGAGATCCCTGCCCTGCTACGATAATTAAGGATTGTTCCCCCACATTGGTGGGCAAGTTCTGTACATTTTTTAATGTATCGTTTACTGGGACTCATGTTCCTGCAGGACTTAAGAACGCTTGGATCACGCTTTTATTAAAAAAGCCAAGTATATGTCCTGATAACCCTGCAAATGACCAGCCGTTTACTAACACGCTCTTTATTTTAAACATTGTGGGTTGTGTGGCTCGTTTGCAAATCCCAGCACATTTGAATGAACATGGTTTTTTAAATAAGTGGCAGTTAGGTTTCAGGCAGGGGCATGGCATGGAGACAGCACTGCTTGACACGAAAATCAAGACTACTCCAGTATAGGGAGAAGGGGCAGACAGCAGACTACCCTGCTTATGCTGTTAGATCTGTCTCTGTTTGCAGCTTTTGACATGGTGGACCACACTAAGAGGGTCAACAGGTTAAAAGAGGTCGCATTTTTTGAGTAAGCAATGGTGTGGAGTGTGTAGTTAGGTGTCTGAAGCTCAACCGGCATGCCTAGTTTATGGCGTGCCTCAAGGGGCCTATTTATCTACGTCCTTAAATAACATTTTTACAGTCCCTTTCTTCAATCTCCTGGAAGAGAATAATGTAGGTTTTACGAACTATGCAGATGACACTCAATTTGGCATCACACTATCGGGTTCTCATGTAGATGATGAAAGAACCATCAACAAGATACATGAAATCATTTAAACTTGGATGGTGGAGAATTGTTTGGCGCCTAATAAAGAAAAGACAGAGCTGATGGTAATAGGCACAGAGAACAAAATAAGGAGGTTGGGTACAGACTATAACAATTTTTCAGTGGCATGGTGTAACATTAATACCAAAAAGAAAGTGAAGACTCTAGGCATTTTTTTAAAATCAAAACCTGAACATGAGGGATCAAGTAAGTAGTCTGGTGGCCTCTACGGCCTTCTACATTAAATTGTTAGTGTAACTTTGGCTGTACATCTCTCAAGTAAATTGCGAGACCGTGTCTAGGGCTATAGTGGGGTCGAAAAAGCCTATTGGTGGGTATAGCCAAGTCTGACTATTTGCGGCTGAAAATGAAGCAAAATAGTGCAGTTAGGGTAATTTCCGGCCTAAAAAAGAGAGATTGCGTCTCAGACGCTAGACACAACCTTCATTTGCTTCCTAGTGAAGCTACGATTCACTTTCGGCTTTTGGTGATTACTCATACTTGTGTGGTAGGCATTAGCCCTCGCTACCTGACTGAGGCTCTGATCAGTAAGACAAGTGTGATGACAATGAGGTCCAATAACAGTGACTAGTTAAACATACCTGTTTGTAATCTGACTTAGGCTATGAGATGCTCATCTTTCATGTCCGTGCCTAAGGCATTGAATGCCATCCCATCGGATCTCAGAGAACTAAAATCAATGGTAATCTTTTAGAAAGAAGCTAAAGACGCTGCTGTTTAGACAAACGGACCTGTTCTTTTCTACATAAGTGTGTACTACCCCTATCCTAGGACTTGTATGTGTGCGCGTATCAGCGGCGTCCTATTGATGCTTTGTTATTTGTTCCATGTTGCACCCTTATGCCTCCTGATCATATGGTGTGCATTACAAATTGATAAAGTAAAGTAAAGTTGGTCCACTTTAAGGACCCTGTAGACTGCAAAGCCACCAATTTGATCTTTTTTCAAAAATATACATACTGTTGGTTACATTGTTGGTGATTTATTGCTTCTACCCCTACTACATTACACATAGTGCTTGCATCAATTACATTCTGCATATTCTGTGTTCTTTTCACAGGGGGTGGGGGGTTTGTTGGGTGTTATTTATATAATTATTTTGAATATGGTGTATTTTATATTCAATATCTCTTTTTAGAACCATGATTGAATATTCCTTAATTTTGGACTGCTGTAGGATTGCATTATGGGGTCCTTTTGTTATCATATTCACACCACTCTTAAAAAATACCATGCCTTCAGCCCACGTTGCCACAAAAAGCATATGAGGTAAGATTTTTGACTGTGCCTGTTTCACTGTTATGATTGGGATCACTGTAGTTTTGGTTTAGTGTGAGATTTGAGAAGATTATTTAGCCACTACACATCCTTACACACTGGCAGGCAGGAGTTATTTTATCACATAGGGCAATTGAAAAGTCCAAAATGTTCTTCAAGTGCCCTAAGCAAATCTACAAAATCTCTCCTCTCCAACTAGAGTGTCACCTTTCATCCAGGCATATCCAGGGGGAGGAGTGGCTGGCACCTTCAGTCTCTCCTTGGGCTGTGGGGGACATCTGCAATGGACACATGCATCTAATATAGACTTATTCTTCAGGGGTCTGCCAGACGTTTGCCTCCTAGGAGCTTCTGTATCTTTGTTATCTAGTGAGCTGATCTCTCTTCTGCCTCTTCAGCTGAGTTGGTCAGATACTATCACCCCTCTTTAGCGGTGGGATGATGCAATCCTTTTTAACTCAGTCTCTCCTATGATATACATTTTCTTATCTTCACAAATAAATGTCTCCCTCTGGAATAAGTCTCTGCCTTTCAATGCAAGGATCTCCAAAAGCCTTACTATCCATCTCCTCCTTCAATTTTACTCCATTCTTATCAGTCACCTTCTTAATTTTCTGCTTAATCTTTCTGTCCTGAAAATATCTCTCTCTACTGATTTCTAGATGTTACCATTCCCTTCCTTCTGCAAGGTGTTACCCATTCCTCACTGTCCCAAGGCAATCTTTCCTTCTCCCTCAATTTCTCAAAACCTCCCTCATATTTAACAGTATCACTACCCTCTCCTTACCAACCAACCCTCTCTCTATCCAGATTAATAGCATCCTTACTACCACATACTTCTCTTAACTAATCACACATCAGGGTTTCCTCTTTTCAGCTCACTCCCAAAACAATCTGCTTACTTGTACTCTCCAGGACCTTTGCCCCCCAATGTCTGCTGTCATCCTCATGCTAGAATGCCCAGGTAATGACCGCCACTGACTGGTCTAGCTGCCTTTAAACTGGCTGGTTCCTCCTATCTTTCAGTGTTACTTTGGGACATTGGTGTTGGATGGGCTACTATCTGGTTGGGCCATCTACTCAGGGTCATGCATCTTGCAAAGGAACTAGCCTAAGGCTATTTGAAGGCCAGCCATTGTTTTATTTTTTGAACTGGCCCTGTAAATGTAGGTCATCTCATCAATATTTATGACAATGGTGCATGCATAGATCTCTGTCTCAGTACAGGCAATGCATATAATAAAGATTGCCCAAGCGCTCAACAGAGGAAGTCTTGATTCTATGAAAGACACAGAGGCGAGAATTATGCTTAAAAATTCTTTAATACTGCTAACCACAGCTTTTTAAATCTTACTTTCCTTTTTTTTAAACAGTTCTAACATACACAAATAACAAAGAAAAACATAACAAAACGAAAACACATGGCATACTACAGCCCCTATGAGGCTCTGCTGCATGGTAGTCCTCAGCCTCCACCTCACTGGCCAATCCGGATCCCCTTTCCACTACAAATGTCTGTTGCACAGGGTCCCTTCCTCTTCTTTTTTAGTTGGTTTCATAACTGTAAACCATAGTCTTAATCGAAACTCAATGTCTTTGGTTAGCAAAATGTCCTCTCTTTCTTTCTGTTCTTCGCCTCCTCACGCTCAATCTTCTATCTGCATATACTCCAGAACTCTCTTTAACTGGCTCCATGTGTCCTACTCCTGATGATTATTTGGCTCTTCCCCTATGCAAAGCAGAGATTCACAATGTTAGGAAGGAGGAATACGCTCATTATCATCTCATAACCACTGACATTGTTATTATTACAACATAAATAATATCACAATGCATATTACGCCCATTGCACACGTATTCCCACTGGGCGGGATAATGCTCGCCTCCGTGTCTTTAATAGAATCAAGACTTCCTGCGCTGAGCACTTGGCAATCTTTATTCTATGACAAGACTGGAGGCGAGATGCAGATGTTAAATTGGAGAAATAAAATGTTCTGAACACTTAGTCACTCGACCAGTCTGCCGCCTTCATGATCTCTTGCAGCAGAACTCCTGCTGTAAAGGCTTGTGAGGCCATAGCTTCTCTGCTGGAGTGTGCTCCAAATATCGTAATGTCTATACCTGCCAGCTCCATCACTTCCTTCACCCACCTAGCTATGCGGGCTGTTGCAATCGCTTTATATGGCTTCCTACGCGCTATAAGCAGTTGACTAACCCCTGCAGGCCTTATCGCTGTTGTCGCCGCTTCAAAGCATTTTATTCATTGCGCTACACACAATTTATCATTGTTCAGGAAGTAGGGGTACAAGATCACTTTAGAATTGGTCTTAGTCCGCTGTGCTATGTTAAACACTATCCCTTCCAGATAGAATAATTTCCAATCTATCTCCAGAGCTTTCATGTCTGAGATTTTCCTGCAGGATACTAAGCAGAGTAGAGTCGCTAACTTCACTGAAAGCTGTTTACTTGACAGAAATGCGTTTCTCAGCCACTGTTCGAACAGTCACAGAAATTTGTGAACATCCCACAGCGAAGAATATCTAGACATGGGAGGCTTACTGACTTTGACACCTTTCAACAGCCTCTTCACGGCCGGGTGCTCCTCTACTGGAGCGCCGTCTACGAGCTTGTGTCCAGCGGATATCACCGATCTCTACACTCCTACTGTCCTGAAAGCTCTACCGGCGGCGGGTAGACTAGCTACAAAATTCACTACTTGTACTACAGGTGCTGAAATGGGAGAAAAACTCTTCCCCCTGCACCACAATTCCCAGGCTTGCCACGCAGAATTATAGCTCTGGATTGTGGATGGAGCCCATGATATATTGACAAATTCTGTACCTTCCTCTGAAAGTCCTGGCAAGCACCATCTACGCCTGAAATTCTGCATGATAACAGCGTTAATGTCTGGACATGGATCAGAGGGTGTGGGGATCCTGCTGGGTCAGGCAGGAGATCTGGTCTGTACGCAATCTTCTGAGGGAAATACGTAGAAAGTTCCATCAGAAATGGAAACCAGGCTTGCGATCTCCATTCCGGCCTCACTATTACTATCTCTGCCTTGGCCCTGCAGACCTTTGCTAGTACTCTTGCCAGCATCGCGAAGGGGGGAAAGGCATAATGAACCTGACCTCGCCAAGGGTGCAGGAAAGCATTTGTCCCCTGAGCCTCCGGGTCCAACTTCCAACTGAAGTATCTCGTCAGTTGAGTGTTCAATCATGAGGCAAATAGGTCTATGGTCAGAGGGCCCCATCTCTGCTCCAGCTTCTCGAAGATCATCCTGTGTAGCTTCCAGTCGCTGTAATCTAGCAAGTACCAGGAGTTCCAGTCCTCCACTGTATTCAGTGCCCCTGGGAAATGTTCCCTCTTAGCTGTGTGCATGTGTGCTTGCCCAACTTCCCTCTGGGTGCCGCTCAGAAGAATTTCAGCAGCGCGCACTGACAATTGCCTCCTATTCAAAAAGATGTAATGATGGATAAGGCACAGCAGGTGCCTTATATTTGCTTTGTCTCAAAATGAAGCTAAATTATATGAACTAGTATTGATATTCTGGTCTAGCTCATTTACAGTGCCCTGCTATGCAAGCTTGACCTTAAAACCCCACAAAAGGTTAAAAACGAATATGAAAAAAGTTACTGCATGAACAGAAGATATAATTGAGAGATGTCTGCACACATTAACCAGAGCATTTACCCTCCCTAAGCATGAATCCTTACTTGACTCTACCACACTTATACCTTATGACTCGAACTTCTGCCCGCGGCCTCATTCATATATTGACAGACAACCTTGACTCTGCCTACCTTGGCTCTGCAAAAGGTTATCAGACTTGTACCTGCATTCACTTGTTTTATGTTTCTAATATGAATGATCTTTAAGCACAAGAATTTTGTTACTCATGACGCCTTAGCAAAAGCATCACCCAGACTATGTGGCCCAACTGTCAGCTGAAATATCAGATACTGAGTGCAAGGAACCAGGCTACTTGAATGTGTAACCTCATCCCATGATTCCTATTCTTTATACATATGTCACACAATCACTTTGAAGCAAGTTAATACATTCTAAAACTCAAATATTAATTTGGCCCTCTAAGGATTTTGAGTAGGCAAATGTCATGTCTACTTTATAAGCAGAGAGCAACATTGCAATATCATTTACCTGACCTGCAAGGGATAATGGGTATGAACTATGCCTTCCATTATTCGTATATAGTATTAGGGCATCGAATATTCAGATTACTAGAATGCTTTTCACACAATCTGCCACCTTTCCAAGTTTTCAGAGTTCCATGGTGCATAGACCTTAACAAATGATATGCTAACTCACTTCTATACAAAAACAGTTTCACTGAGCATTTTTATAATCCTACCCACCAATTTAAAGGTGGGGTATGTTGCAAAATATTAACATTCATAGCAATTGGTCACTTACAGATTCACGCCATTTTCTTAAACTGCACATTTTACTGCTACAATCCCTCACTTTTTACAGACCCCTCTCAATTGGTATTGGAGGCTAGCACATGAGCCAGAGTGAGGTACAGATGGGAGGGCACAGGAGAACACTCATTTGGGGTGAACAACAAATCAGCAATGTTCAAAAACCAAATCAGACTTTTTGGCAGGGCAGTACAGTGAAGGACATGTGTTTATTTTCTGAAGGATATGATACTCTAGGAACAGTTTTGGAAACTGCACCTTCGGTTTCTTTCTCTGCTCAGCTGCTGAGGGCTTTTCAATATGATAATGTGTTTGCTTTTATTTCCTCTAGCATCTCCATGTATCTTGTCCAAGTGATAACAGCAAATTTCATATGAGGGGTCCCTAGTTAAAGAAGAAAACACTCCATCTATTTTACCTATGAACATTACTTCTATTGACTTAAAAGGCAAATATATGTGATTTTCTTCAATAGTGATCCAGAAAAAAACATCAGTAAGACTCTAGTGGAATTGTGTCTAGGCTGTGGTGAGAAAGGGTGGGCAAAACTGTAGGCTGTATTATGTATCCGGTCATATCACTTCCTATGTCAGGGTTACAAGGAGGGCTCGTATATGATGTTACCCCCAAATCAAATGGTTTTTCAGGGATTAAGAAAGTAATTAGCTTTGCCAGTAGGGATATTTCATGTTTATTAAAATATGTTCTTCCCCTTTACAGATCCACTTGAGATTGGGCCGTAGTATTTTTTCGAGTTTCTACCAATGCCACTGCTCTGCGGGTTACTGATTCAAAAAAATATCAGTGGAACTTTGTACATAGAAGCAGGACGTAGGTTCCTATATGTTCATGGTTTCCCGTTTCTGTAGGGCACATTTTCATGTTTTTAGGGAGTAACAATGGATTGTGCATATACCTCTCATCTGTAAGGCTGGTTTTTAGCAAATATCACAACTCACAGGACCACGTAATGTGGATAGCAAGCAGAGGCCCAGGAATTCTGATCATCATATTCTGTGGTGCAGTAATTCAATTATCATCCTTTCACACATTTTGAGGCATGTTCTCCTGGCCCTTGAATTACTTCATTAAAGTGGCACATTAATTCCTATTTTCATGTTTTCTGACACATTGCTTGTAGTTGCCATCATTTAATTTGCAAAAATGTTATCCTGTCTGAATTTTTTGACAGTCACATCAGTAAAAAGTGATATTAGCTTTTTTGTAATAAACATGAGTGTTTTTTTCAAATGGTTTTACACACTTTCTGCATTGTCTCTAAGCAGTGTCGACAAATGAATAACCACAACTAAACCTATTGTTTATCATGACCATACAAAGCGTTTTTGTGCACACACATTTTTTTCTCTGCACATGACTAATTTTGGTAAGGAACTATAGCATATCTTGAAGTCTTGGACTGGTTGATGAGCTCTCCTTATAACCACATCAAATATCTGTTTTTTTAAAGCATATATGTTTGGAAAAAGTGTTTCAAGATGCACCTTTTACACTGACTCATAAAGAATTGCAGTGGTTGGGAAACAGATATTCAGTTCCAAACTCTTTGGAGATGGTAGCTCACCAACTACACATGTTCACAAAGTAGCTTACCTCGTAATTTAGTTGCACACATGGAAAATAAGTTGCACACAAAAGCTAAGCATTGCTGCACTTAGGGAAAATAATTAGAGGGAACATTGCCCATGGGAGATACTCTGCTCTGACTGTTATACTCCTCTCTATGCAGCTGTGCCAGAAATCTTTCGCTAGCTCTGCTAGCATCCTGGATTTGGTGCCCCCTAGTTTGTTTATATATCGCACCGCCGATATGTTGTCCATCCTCAGGAGGATGCAACAATATGCTTTGTCTTTGGTAAACGCCTTTACTGCAAAGGAGCCTGCGAGAAGCTCTAAGCAGTTGATGTGTAACTCTAGCTCTTCCTGGGACCATTTTCCTCCTGTCTCTGTCTGACCGCATCTGGCTCCCCAGCCTGACCTGCTGGCGTCTGACTCTATAATGATCTCTGGAACGTCTATGGAAATGGCTCGGCCGTTCCAAGCTTCCATATTGTGGAGCCACCAGGTTAGTTCTGCCTTGCTCTCTTCGTCTTATCTCCAGCCTTTCCTTAAGTACTTGATCTTCAGTCTCTGAAGAGCCCGATAGTGTAACGGGCCGGGAAAGATCGCTTGAATGGATGCTGCTATGAGTCCCACTATCCTGGCTAGATACCGCAGTGAGATAACTGGCTTTATCAGCGGTGATCTCAGATCTTTCTTGATCGATCTTATCTTTGCCGCTGGAAGCTCTAAGGTAGCCTTTCTTGAATCTACGGTGAAACCTACAAATTCTAGTTGCTTGGTCGGCATTAGTTCTGATTTGTCTCTGTTGACTAAGAAACCCAAGCTGGAAATCAGGTCCATCGCCCACTACACTTGCATCTACAACCGGTTCTTGTCTTCTACCATGAGGAGGATTGCTTCTAAGTAGATGATCATCCGAAAACCCTGCTCTCGAAGCTCGGTTTCTAGAGGCCTCATGAGCTTGGTGAATGCCCATGGTGCTGAAGCTAGGCCGAATGATAGGCTTTTGAACTACCACACCTCCTCTCTCCAGATGAACCTTAGGAAAGGGCGGCACTTCATTGCTATCGGTACTGTTAGGTATGCATCCTTTAGATCCAGTTGTGCCGCTAGCCAATCCCCCTTTCTGAGCTGATCTCCTAGCAGATGGATCCCCTCCATCTTGATGTGCCTGTACACTAACCAGCTGTTCAGCTCTTTCAGATTTATCACAGGACGAATCTTGTCCTTGCGATGAACTAGGAACATGTTGCTCAGTAAGGTAGCCTTGTGTGATGTTGCTGTATTGCATTTTTCTGCGCTAGGGCCTGAATCTCTGCGTCTAACAATGCTTTTTCTGCTTGCGCCATCTGAATACGCGGAGGGGGATGCTTCTGCTCTGGAGGCTCTAGAAACTCCAATACAAAACCTTGCACTGTCTGCAGGACCCATGCGTCTGAAGACAGACTGTGCCATCAGCGCAAGGAATACATTTTCTGCCCCCCACAGGAGGATAGGTTGCTGCGCATTTGCTCACCTGTGCTATTACTCTGGTGTTGATAGTGTCCCTGCCCCCGGTGGCCTCTGGAGCTTCTGCCTCTGTTGGGGAAAAATGCATCTTGCTGACGTGATTCCCAATACTGCGGTCTGGGACCTTGTGGCCTTCTGTTGGTATTCAACCGGCCGGCCGATCGGCCCCTATATTGGCCGGCCCCGGCAAAACTTCTTCCTGGGAACACCTTCCTGATGGGCGTTTGAGCCTTCTCCAAAGTGGTAAATGTCCCAAAGAATGTATTCATTTCCTTCACAAAGGTGTCTCTCCTTTTTTTTTTTTTACAGTCCACGCTCAGCAGACAGCGCCACCAACCACACCGAAACGGTGCCTGACTCGATGGAGTCATTAAGTCGTTAAGGACTCCACAAACAGCCACGTTTTCCAGTACCCTTATCTGTATGACTACAACACGAAAAGACGACTACTTCACATAACTTTCAGCTAACTGTAAAGGATCCACAGGACTCCCACACTGAGAATCAATGTAGCCCCCTAGGATTGTTCACCGACATTAAGATACAGTTTGGCTTGGACTTACTACCTTGTGTTAAAGACTAGTGATTGTGGACATTTACCTCTCTGAACTGCCCGCTGGGTCACAACATTAAAGATCTCACACTGCTACGACATCTCCAACTTGTCAAATTCTTTTCAGATACCACCACAAGTTGGGTTTTGGGTGCTTCCACGCCCCGGCCCATCAACTCCCCTGTAGAAGTTCCTAATACCAACTCCAGGGACTATAGGAATGAAACATTTAGGGCAATTACAGATACTAATGTCAAGTATCTAGTTGAGTAGTAGAACCTTTTGTAAGGTGCACTTTAGGTACTTGCCAATCAAGGCATCAATAGTAGAGTTACTACACAACAAAGATCTCTTTTTCTGTAGATTGTGTGGTTTTGTTTACCCAAGAATCAAGGTTTACATAACCTGAAATTGTTTATATGTATATATGTATATTTGATGTTACTCTAGTATCTAAGATATAGATACAGATTTATTGCGTATTTTGCACATTGTCAGCTTTTCTGGTGATTAGCACTAAGCACTTTGCTTGTTTTTATGTGTTTGCTTTTAATATTATTTCTTATTAAAATGTACCTATTTTAAATGAATAATTACTGAAGTCAGGTTGTATTTTCCATGAACTTCCACTTGTCATTGCTCAAACTGTTTTGTAACTGTATTAACCCCAGAATTATCCAGGGAAATGTGAGAGCCAAACCTACAATAGGTGTGGGAGCTTCTTTCTTCTTGTTTGAGATGTGTCAGGTTTGCGCCGTTGAAACCTCCAGGTATACCTAATTTCCCTCTAATTATTTTTAGTCTCTGAAAAGGAGGCCTTGGGCACCCTCTCCTGCTTCGTAAGCTTATTATCTATCTTTAGAAGCATAGATCAACGTCTCTCAGATGATATTGCGCCGTTGGCGTCGCCACATGCAAACCGCCCTTTAGGCCCATCCTGCCAGAATGACTGGGTCTACTGGTTCCCCAGTGTCTTTTGCTCTTTCTGCTAAGTCCATTACCTTTGCAATGGGTCCTGTCGGGCCTAGCAGTTTCTCTCGGCATGTCTTCCATGCCCGGACCATGCCCTTTCTGGCATCTTTCCCCACCTTTGTTATGAAGGTTAGCATTTTGGGGTCGAGTTCAGGTGTGTCGGCCACCTTCCCCGTTAGCTTAGGCCTCGGACACTCTGCCTTGAGTCGAAATCTGATGTCTTTTTCCAGGGGCTTCCTCATATTTTGAGACATGTATAAGGCCACTTTCAGTGAAGGAACCCATTCTGTTGACCTTGGGTCCCTAATGGTGTCCGGTTCAAACATGTCCGACATGTCTTCATCATCTTGGAGGGTCTCCACAAAGCTGGCTTTTGGCTCGCAGGAGTTCTTCATCTGCGAGGCTACGCTCTCTCTACTCAAACTTTGCACATCCTCCTCAGACTCCTCTCGCTCTGACTGGTCTGAGGATGATGCCGGTTCCCCTGTATTTTCTGCCCCTGGGGTAGGTGGTAAGAGTCTGGGCAGGGCTGATTGCATGTGTCAGCCACCTCCTGGGGCTTTTTCATCTTCCCCATATCTGAGCCTGGGGGAGTAGAAGCGTGTGTCCTCTTCCAGGCCACTTTTCTCCCCTTATCATCTTGTTACAGAGGCTTTTGTGTGGAGGTCCCCTCACCTGGGTCGTCGAGCGTGCCTGTTTTCTTGCCCAATATTTCCTCCAGGATTAACAACCTGTCTTGCAGAGGCTTGACTCCCTGAGCAACATCTTGTACTAGAGAGTCTCCTAAAACTCTTTTAAAACTATTGGAGAGGTCAATTTTATTCTCTCACATGTATTCCTCTTCCAGCTCATGTTCTCTCTCACTACCCTCGCTCCATACTTCATCTCCCATGTTTTAGGCCATGGGGACTGCTGCAGGTGTCTAAACAACTGATGGTAAGATGTTGTGCTAAGTGAATTGGAGCACCTTCCTTAGTTCAATTTTTTTATTATTGTTTTTTTTAAATTTATAGTGAGTTCAAATCTGCCTCTGATCTGTCTGGAGAACCTCTAAGAGATTGAGTTCTCTATGTGTTCTGGAAGCTTGGGAGTGAGGAATGGATCGTCTTCATGAGCGCTGATCTCAGATAGTATGCGACCGGTAATATGCGGCTAATGCGCTACTGCGCATGCGTGTGATTTCTCTGTGTGCGTCACAGTGTGAGGAAGTCAGGCCTGCTTTTCACGCTAGTCGCGCTACGGGGATACCTGCTAGTGAAAACTGACAGTTGCAAGCTGATGGCTAGCCGGCCGGAGCACAACACGAGTGCGATCACTCACGGACCCGGCCTGTCAGCTTCTGAGGATTGCGAGCGTGCGTGAGGTATTACACGTACGGAAATTAAAAAGCCTGTTGGTCGCTTAACAGCATAACAGTAAGCTGCTTAAATATTGTACGCTGCATGCATTACCCCCAGTTATAAAACCAAAATATAGGCTAACGTTCGCTTATATTTAACAATGCTGTATAGAATAGGTCATAACCATGGGGTACTTATCTCTGTGGCTGCAGCAAAAAAGAAGTGGAAGGGACCTGTGAAACAGACATTTGTAGTGGAAAGGGGACCCAGATTGGCCAGCGAGGCTGAGGCTGGGGTCTACCAGGCAGCAGAGCCTCATGGGGGCTGTAGCATGCCATGTTTTTTCATTTTGTTATGTTTTTCTTTGTAATTTGCACAAGTTAGAACTGTTTAAAAAAAAGGAAATTAAGATTTAAAAAGCTGTGGTTAGCAGTATTGAAGAGGTTTTAAGCATAATGCTCGCCTCTGGTCTTGTCATAGAATTCACGGGTCGGTAAAACCGTCCGGTAAGTCTGGGGAAAGGTGTGTATACTAGTGTGTGTTACTTGTATGGAATTGGCGGAATTGCAACTTCTGTAACATTTTCCAGAGTTTGTTTGTTTATTGATTTGTATTGCGCGCCAAACACGAGGGTATCTGGGCGCATTTGCACAATATTACAAGTATATTTTATGCATGAGTTACAATAGTTAGAGTAGACAAACAGTAAAATAGTGTTAGCTATCTTAACACTAGTACGAGAGAGTTATTTTTATTTATTTATATTTATATAGCGCGCAAGTAGCCCATGGGCATTGAGGCGCTGTTATTTGCAAGAGCTTAGTTACAGGAATAGAGGCATTCAGTGGTACATTATGAATTCCAAAAGGCATAGAGCTGATATTTTGGTTGGTACAGTTAGTCATTACAATACAGTTTATGCGTTAGGAACATATGATATGTATTCAACTGGTTATACATTGCATTCATGGGGATCCCACGTCCAGCATGAGTCCCATGAACCTTCATTGCTAATTCCTCCAGCAGCATTGCTGGATGAACAAATATATCAACTCCATTGTCCAGGTTCCTTAAATTTTTCAACTTTGTTTCCATAAAAAGGAAGAAGGTTATTTTCCTGGGGTTTGTATGAGTCTCTCTTTAACTTTTTAAGTTTGGAGGATGAGCTATCTCGTCCCCTGCCCTACGTTCACAGTGCGGAGAACCAGATAGCTTGTCCTCCACAAAACTCACCTTTATGGGGGTGGATAGCCTCCCCTGTTCCAGTGGTGATCTCCCTGATCCCTAGGCTGTGAAGGGGAGGACTTCCCCTTCTGTGCCTGGGGGTTTGGGTGCTGTGATGACATTGGTGCACACTATATGTGCCAACATCCTCAGGAAATGACACGCTTTTGTGTGCTGCAAGAGCATTTTGTGCCCGATTCCTTGAGTGAGCGCTTGTTAGAAAGTGGAGACTCTCCCCTGTCCAACATGTCCTCACTCAAGGGGATTGCTGGTCGACCAGCATTGACCACTAGACCACCAGGAACTTGATTTTGGTGATCGGGGTCCACCCAACAGCCCCCGACACCCATTTTCTCCCAAGGAAAGCAACACAATAACTCTTTTATTTGAGGCTGACTTGGGGGAATCGGGGGGCTGGCCCCATGCCTGTGGGCCAGCCCTCCTCAGGAACCCCCAACCAAAGAGGAGCAGATCCTTCCTGCTTCCATGGGGGGAGATGAGAGTATGGCCCCATTTTGCCACCCCTCATAAGCTGAAAGGAGCACTAGACCTCCAGGGATATAATATTGGGGTTGGGGACCCCTAGGCCAATCAACCCCCCACCCCACCCCTAGGAAATTACAACCAGCTGTCATGATGTCGTTTTGCCTTCATTGGGGCAAATTGTGCAGTTTTGCACAGATTTGCCCCAAGGAAGGCAATACACCATTACACTCCACATATATTGGGTTGATTGGGGATATAAGGGGGCCAGTCCTGTGCCTGTGGGCAGACCCTTGCCGCTTCCCTGGGGGGGCACAATTTGGGTTTTGGACCACTTTTGCCACCCCTGGGAATCAGCAAGGACCATTAAGCCAACAGTGATATGATCTTCAGGGTGGGTTCCACGGGTGTCACAGCTGTTACCGCCAGGGAGGGTTGGTGGCCCTGCCAGGGCTTCCTGGGACTGCTGCTGGACTTGTGGATGGTTGACCCACATGGGAGACAGGTGCCCAAGGCTGGGGGCAGCACCCCTACCCATCCTGGAGCTCTGGCTGTGCTGCGTTACAGCTTTTCCCTTCAGGGACGGATGAGGAGTCTGCCGGAGGTGCCCCCTGAGACCAACGCTAGACTTGTGGACGGTCGACCCACATTCCAGAAATCTGACAAAGACATCACCCCCTATCCTCCTGGAGCTCTGGATACACTGCATTACAGATTTTACCTCCAGGTGGGGATGGCGACCCTGTAGGGACTGCCTGGTCTGCCTCTGGGCTTGGAGAAGGTCGTCCCACATGGGAGACAGACATCCCAGGCCAGGGGCAGTACCCCTGGCCGTTCTGTAGCTCTGGACATGCATCATTACAGATTTTTCCTTCAGGGAGGGGCGTGACCCTGCTGGGATGCTCCATGACCTCCGCTGGTCTGGGGACGTTTGACCCACGTGCAAGACAGACACCCATGGGCAGCACTCCCGCCCATCCTAGAGCTCTGGCTGGGCTGCATTACAGCTTCTCCCATTAGGGAGGGATTGGAACCCTGTCAGGGGTCCCTGGGACCACCGCTGGGCTTGTGGACAGTTCACCCATATGGGAGGCAGGCCCCCAAGGCCGGGCTCATCACCCCTGACCATCCTGGAGCTGTGGCGTGGTTGAATTACAGGTTTACCCCCCAGGAATGGATGGGGACCCTGCTGGGGCTCCCTGGGACTGCAGATGAACTTGGAGATGGTCAACACACAAGAGAGACAGGCACCCAGTGCTGGGAGCAACACCCCCAGCTGTCCTTGAGCTTTGGCGGCGCGAGTTACAGCTTTTACCTCCAGGGTGGGATGGTGACCCTGCCGGGGCTTCCTGGGACTGCTGCTGAACCTGTGGATGGTCGACCCACATGGGAGACAGGCACCCAAGGATGGGGGCAGCACCCCTGCCCATCCTGGAGCTCCTGCTGGACTGTGGTACAGCTTTTCCCTTCGAGGACTGATGAGGACTCTGCCGGGGATGCCCCTGAGTCCAACGCTGGACTTGTGGACGGTCGACCCATATTCGAGACAGGTGCCGAAGACATCACCCCCTATCCTCCTGGAGCTCTGGATGAACTTCATTACAGATTTTACCTGCAGGTGGGGATGGTGACCCTGTAGGGGCTGCCTGGTCTGCCTCTGGGCTTGGAGAAGGTAGTTCCACATGGGAAACAGGCACCCCAGGCCATGGGCAGTACCCCTGGGTAGTAATGGGGAACCTGCCGGGGGCTCCCTGGAAGCACTGCTGAACTAGTGATCAGTCGACCCAAATTAAAAAAAGTGCTGTGAGTAATGGTACCAAACACCCTGGGTGCATTTTATAGACATCAGTGGTCAGGGCCTGGGCTTTTAACATTTGACGCCTTCAGGACTACTTCATTAACTTCAACATAGGAAAAGGTTAGGTTTGGACTGGTATTTTCTACTGGTATTATTGTGATTTCAGATGATATCTCCCTCAGGTCTTCCCTGTAGCTACTAGTTCCACATAGTGTGGAGGAATGTTTTACCCAATCCATCTCCAATATATTGCAATGGGATGCAGATGTGTCTAGGGGATATTTCGTAGTCTCAACGATGATGGCCCAATATTTGCGGTGATTCCCCTCGATTACTGCCTTGTTTAATGCATCTCATAATTTCTCTTTGTGTTCTTTCTTTCCCTGCTTTTGGGCATTTGTGTAGGCCTGTCTTTTCACTGTTATTCAGGCCATGTCTTGTGTCTCAATTTTAGCTCTATTAGAAGTTCCCTTTGGCTATTCTACAGGATTTATTTTATCAACTTGGTGCCCTCTGTATACTTCTCCTTTGTTTAATTACCCTTGACAGAAGGGGTCTCAAACTGATCATCAGATTTAAGAAAGAGTGTTTCATAATTAAGGCATCATGGACAACAAAAAAGTCTCCTTTCTAGCACATTAAGAAGAGTTAAATAGGGACCACCTATGGCCAAACTGTGCCACTGGCCATTTTAAAGCTTGTATGTTGTTAGGGACAGATGTGAAGTTCATGTGCATAGTAAAAAGTGATTCTTTCACCTCCTAACAGGATTACTTAAGGCAAAATGTCATAGAAGGTGTGTAGAAGTGGGGATATAATTTGAAATACAAATGTATGAGCTTCTAATTTGTGAGCACCATGCAGACGCAATGGTGGCATTTTTTAATTCCATTCTACATCACTTTGGATTTTTTAGACAGTTCTGGGTGTTTTTTTTAATATATGCTTTCAGCTATTGTTGATCATTTAATGAGTTCCCTTGATAGTTTTCGTATGGAGGTTTAACATATGTTAGATACATACGTTTTGTAATGATAGCATAATTATATGATATGTATTGTAGAGAAGATGGTTTTAATGTAAATAATGTATACATTGTTTTTAGAAAATGTAATTAAATTAATATTAAATGTGTGGAAAACATTGTATTGTCATGTGAAAGCATGAAAACTACTTCAGTGGGGATTTAATTAAACTAAGTGCAAATAGAAGTGGATAGAAGATTAATACATGCTGGCCATAGAATCTTGTCCACCTATAAAAGAGTCACCCAGAAATGGGGTACTCATTCTGAGAAATATTAAGACATACATACAAATGTAATCAGATACATTTAAAAACTGCAGCAACACACTTGTTCAGTCTCGACAGAAGTTCTTTTGGAAAATAGAAACATGTTATAATCATAAAGTCTACCATTTAAGCCTTGTGGAAACAGAAAGGTTTTGCACTTTATTACAGATAATTTAAAAGGGCTTAGTAAAATTTGGAAATCTGACATCAATTGAAGCTGAGATTTTAGAACAGTCTGCAATTTAGGCACCTGAACACATCTCTTCACAGATTAAATTGGTAAAAATATTGTTTGCAGTAGCTATTTTTGAAACTTTTATTTGAAAACATCATCTAACTGTGGAAAGCAACCCAACAATGTAGTTATTGTGTTTTCCTAACTTAAGCTAAGTTCTATTTTTGCAGACACTTCACTATGGTTATTATTATTTTTTGTGTATGTATTTATAGTGTAATAGGTTAATTAAAACCTTAAACACTTATACACATTCAACAAACATAGCTTATCAAATTACGTATCACAAAATCAATATCATAATATCATCATTTTTTAACAAAATTATTTATAATTCGCAATTTGATAAAATCACAAAATCACAATCATCACAATTACAATTACATTTATATTATTATAACACCACAAAATTCGATAAAATACAGTTATATAAAATGTAAACAGGAAAATTGCGATGATATTTCCTTCAAATAGCTAACATAAAATCCTACTACACCATTGCTCTAATTAAAAGTGTCTGAATTTGATTAATAATTAACAATTACAATCTTTAAAATCTCTAAGAAAGTCATTGCATTAGACAATACAGTATTTAAGGAACCAGGGGGGGTTAAACAGTACATTATAATAGTCCAAGACTACATTCTCATAGTTCTTATAGTTTAGGGGGCATTATATCCTCTTCACTCTGATACTATCAGGTAATTCTTCCCACTTTCTTAAAATTGTTCTCCATATATAATAAGCCGCTCCTATGTACATCAAGGGTTCCGCTATATAGATACTTGACCAGAATTGATCTGATATAATCATCCTGATATCGTGTGTCAAGTCCTTATACTCTCTGTAATACACATCTGACAATTTATCACAGCCGTTCAAAAGGTGTCTTATCATTTCCACCTTCCTGGGGCCTTACCTGAGTCGTTAAAGCCCCCACTGCGAGGGTCATATTGCTTTTAGTACCCCAGCCCACAGTATTTACGTGACTGGGTCACTAAAAGCGTTTTTTTCTGTCCCGAAAAAAAAGGAATTCCCAGCCGGGTAATGCATCGGCAAGGGCCAATCAGAATGGTTTTTTTCATTCTGATTGTGCCCTCGCCAGGTACTATTTCACAGTAATGCAATAAACCTAATGAGATCTCTATTGCCTATCTTCAATAAATAACTGTGGGTCTTAGCAGCTGCAATACCCTGAAGACTGTATCCTTCATATCGTCTCTTATTCCCTAGCAGCTGCAGATGTTTACATAGATCCCACTTTATTGTTTTTCTTTTCAAAGTTGTGTTCAAGCAATTCATGTCCACAATCTCATTAGGTTAATTCTTTTTAATTTCTCTTAAAAAGTTAAGAGAAGTATCTGACAGATCTTTCATAGTCACATTCATACTCTTCTTTTCAGACATACATCTTCCCATTACCGTCAACAAGCTATCATCGCTATCATCATGCAATGTGATTTTAATATACAGCTCACAGCATTTAATTTTCCATAGGGTAGTTAAAGAAGTAAGTCCCAGTTTGCATCTTATTGCTCTTTTGGGAGTGAATTGGGCTAGGCTTAATGCTAGTCTCCACAATTTCCCTTCAATGTTACCTAAATTCTCCAGGCATCTTGATGCCACTAATTCCAGCGCATATAAAGCTTCCAGGACCATGCAGCTCTTATAGATTTCATTTTTTAAATGCCTTGCTTTCAATCATCTCATAATAATGATTTTGGTGCAGAGTATCCCAAATTTGGTATTCCCAAATATGGATATATCTCTGCCTCCTCAATTGGCCGAGTCTCAATTTTACATTTAAACTTACATTTTTCTTTCTTCTACTTCCCCAAAAAATCATGATTTTTGTTTTCTCCACATTAATGCTGAGGTTATTCTCTAGAACATACTGTTGCAAATCATCCAGGGACCTCTGTAGGCCATTCAGAGTTTTATCCATCAAAACTGTGTCATCCACATATGACATCCAGATGATGATATACTCTCCGATCTTCGATGGGTGGTTATTGATATTATCAAACCTCTCCCCCATATCTGCCACATATAAATTATATAGGACAGGTGAGGTTACACAACCCTGCTTGAGACCCAAATTTGTTGCAATCGGTAAAGATCTAGTAATCCCTTTATTCAAGCAAATGGTGAAAGTTGGGTCACATTTCTCTTAAAAGGTGCAACACTAATGGGCTGATTTTCCAATTTGGTTACTTGCTCCACAATTTATCTCTGATAACACAGTTAAAGGCTATAGAAAAGTCTATAAAACATACATATAGATTTGCAGCTTTAGTCTTCTGTGTGTCTGCTATTATGTAATTTAATGCCACCATGTTATCAAGAGTGCTTACTCCATGCATTAATAATTTGGAGTAATAGCGAGCAGAATATTTTGCAGCTGGAATCCACCATCACCAGCAACCGATAGTTCTTCGGACAGCTTCTATTTCCTTTTTTATGGATAGGTATAAATATTGCCTCTTGTATTTTGCCACTTTTCTGTATGCATGCATATAGCTCCAACAGTATCACTTCCCACTTCAAAGGGTTAGGTTTAATCACAATATTAGCTAATCTGTCTGGTCCCAGGGCTCTCGACGCCTTCATCTTTTTTATGATATTCAAAATATCTTGTATGCCAAAGGGTCAGACCATGTCAGCACCGTCCCATCTGATCTCCATTATATCATACAGCCTATTCTCTACGAAATATAGTGTGGATATATATTCCATCCATGGATGTTATATTTATATCAGAATCCACTTCCTCTATTCATTATTGCCTATAGAAACACGAGAAAGTTTTTGAGTCGTCAGTACAAAATAAGGTCAGAATCATTCTCCAACTGGCATTATGTATATTACTCCTATGTACCCTAAACCAGTTCTTAAATTTTGTACGAAGGCTAATGATACTTTGGAGTTTCACAGATTCTTTTATATTCATATCTTTTTTTATTATATTTATATCAGCCTTAGTCCTCTTCTTCTATTCATTTATCTGGCTATCATATATATCTTATGTTTTACCCCGTCTCTTGGGTCAAGGTAATTCTACTATGTGTTGCCTGT
This sequence comes from Ambystoma mexicanum, assembly GCF_040938575.1. Lineage (NCBI taxonomy): Eukaryota > Metazoa > Chordata > Amphibia > Caudata > Ambystomatidae > Ambystoma > Ambystoma mexicanum. The sequence goes on from NC_090924.1 coordinate 1,050,002,088, forward strand.
AAAATGGCCAATAAGTCACCAATCACTTTTAAACCATTCCTGGCAATCTCTTGTCCTTCAATGGGTAATATGTTAAACAACTGATCAAATTTAACTACATTCTTTTCGGTCCAACATATCCTATTGGCCGCACCATTACATTGCATTTTCAAACTTCAGCATTTCTATCATTCGTCGTTTGAGGTCTCTGTAATAGGCATTTTAATATTTTATGGTCAATAAGTGGGGTGGAAATGTGTTCAAAACCTTTTAATTTACTTAACAGCCCACAATTTACAAACATATAACCGAGTCTGTAACTCACCTTCCCATTAGTCCAAGTTGGATGTTTCCACCCATATTACCCAGTTCTAAGAACCCCAGCTCTGTAACATGTTCAGCTAGACTATCCCATTAGTAATCTGAGGGGAGTGCTTTTGACCAGTACCCATATTTCCTAACAATACCGGGAGAGCTATCTCATAATCCCCACACCTGTCATTCCATTCTTCCATTATTCCCAAGGCCACGTCTCAGTAGGAATTCAAATCTCCTTCCAACATGATGTGGGCGTTGGGAGATTCCATTGACCAACCATCTATTGTATCCATAAAGATCTTTCCCACCTCCTCTAGACAGTTCCCCCTGGCCCGGAATAGGCATTTATCAGTAGCACATCCTCTTGAAAAACAATCTTCCCAATAATAGCACACATTACAGAATCTGACAAAACCACATTTTCCATATTCTCTAATAGTTAGAGGGGTTTTAACTCCAATACAAATCCCCCCATAGGTTGTCCCTTGACCCCAGCTATAGCAGATTTTGTTAGAATGTTATACCCGTCCATGATTATAGTAACCCGAGCCCACGTCTCTTGCAGGGCAAATACATTGCTACTTTTCAACAATTGTGTGCCTTCTTTCTGTACGAAAGATTGAAAACCTCCACTATTCCGTGGAATTATAGTGATGTCAGTTTCCAACTCCTTATCTCAGTCTGCTACCAAATACTTCTCATCTGGAATCCATGTCTCAGATTTCTTTTGATTTTCCAAACCTAAGGTCAACTGTTCTCCTGATCTCAGCAATGTATTTTTTTCCTCACTAACATGTCCAATGTTATTGCACACAATTATTTCAAAATCATTGTTCCATACCTCGCTGGAATGTTCTCTAAGTAATTCCATAATCACTGCATTACCAAATTGTACAATCACCCAATTATTCCAGCCCCCCATCTCTAGTAAAATAATGCTTTCAATATCTGAGGACTTTATGCACTGTAATTGAGGTACTTTATTAAGGCACTCCAATAGACAATTTCTATTTAAGAAACGGTTATCTTCCTTAGGGACTTTCTCTATTATTTTATTGCTCTTACCTCTATTTCTTACCAGCTGTAGTTGGTCCTCATTTTCCCGACTTCTATCCTTTTTATTATCCCTACTATTTCTACGCATTTCTACGCATAGCCAATTTCCAAATTATAGACTTCCCTTTCACTAGCATTAAGACTTGAGCATCCCTTTCCATGTTAACAGGTACAGCCAAGAATCTTACAAATAATTAATTACTTTCTTCTGGATCACTCTTATCCTCACTGTCTGGAGGAACGATTATTTCCTCTGGGCGCACTGGCTTACCTTTTCCTATAAGCCATTTTTCCATACCTTTTTCTTTTAACCTGGATTTATTTTTTCCCCCATCTTGCTCTTTAGGATTCAGATTTAATTAAAATCTATTTACAATCTCAATACATTCCAGGTCATTTAACGAGGTCTCTGCTGGAGCCAAGCTATTCGTCTTTCTTTTGGGGTTTTCCCAATTTTGTTTTACTTGTGATTCCTTTTTTATAATTTATTTTACGATGCAGTCTGCGTCTATTGCCTTGGGATTGTGCTGGACCTCCCTCATTGTCTATCTCAATTGTTTTGCTACTTTCTTCCTCATTCACTTTACCATTCATATCTATTATATCATCATCAATGTGCCCATCTGCTTTTTTAGCTTCCTCATTTACCAAAATGTACAACTCACTAAGCTGCCCTTTCTGCTCTCCAATTGATTAATTAAACACAGTAGGTACCTTAAGATTTTCTCAATCTTAGGGCATCACATTCAACACTAGCTTCATATTCTCATTCACCATAGTTATTAAATCCTTCACAATGTGTTGCTCATTGATGAGTTTAGTGCAGATCCCCAATAAGATATCCACTGTTACTATCAGGGAATCCATTTTTCCCCTCATATTCAGAGTATTATATTCTGCCAGCTCAGAATCGCAGCAAGAGCAGTTGTGTCATTTTCATCATCCATTGTGATATTGTCCTGAGCCAGCTTCTCACAATCTGGTGTTATAGAGAGGTTCATCCCGATCACATTATTCATACTCATTGAGACCTCAGCACTTTTTCTAATTGTGTAGCACCAGCACCCATTGATAATCCCATAGAATGACCGCAAAAGTCAGGGCAAATTGTTGTCAATTATGGAACTATTTCCAGGGGCAGGGATAACATCCCCCCTTGTAAAATCCTTTACCAGATCTATTTTTGGCATAACATCTAAAAATATTGGTTATTCCAGCAAAGTATTATCTTTTTTACCCTTGGATTCTTTCAAAGCAGGAGTTTTAGAGTTTGGGGTAGTGACAGGAGTGTTATTTGTTGTTCCCTTTTTCTTTTGTATGCTATTTGATCTTAATTTAGGCACTGTCCTCTCTTAATTATTCACCAGATCTCTCCAAAACCTACAATTCAAATAGTTCAAACACACACGGGTTATAAAACGAATTGCGCAAAAGCAACTGGCTTTCCTATAAGAGTATGACTCTCTTGTTAACCTTATTTATTTATTTTGCATTTTTAAAGCGCTCACACAGCCCACGAGCATTGAGGCGCTGTTACAGGAATAGTTGTTTTTTTAAATTGCGTAATTGTTTCTTTTGTCTTATTTGCATTATTTATAACGCGCTTAAACATGCAGGGGTTTCTAAGCACGGACCTAGGATCGAACCTGTGTTGCTTCATGTCGTCTTGCTTCCGAGGCGCGCACATTGCCGCTGAGCTATCCTCCCGGAACCTTAAGGACTCCAAATGATCTCCTGCCTCTATCTGTTAAGTACTTATATTAAATTGAGCAGTCAATGCTATTCAATTTAAAACACAAAATGTATAAAAAAACACAGTATAAAATACGTACAATATAAAATAGAGCAATTAAATTCAATGAGAACAAACACAGCAATGTGATATCATGCATTAAAGCAAGTATTTATAACAGCCATTCATGCCAATAAACATAAAACGTGCGGCGAGTAACGAGAACTAGAGAATCACAGCGTATCCGCTCTCAGTTCATCAAAGGCATGTATTTCTGTTTGTAATGGGGGGGCTAAACATAAAAAGAGATACAAAATATATGTATTAGTTAAAGAAGGCCGGTGACTTTAACAACGACTTAGCCTTACCATAAACCAGGGAAAAATAATAAGTCGAGTCTATATTATTCACGCTTACCAGGGCTGCAGGAAACCTTACAACTCCACCGAGTATGTACCAAATCTCCAGATAAAGGTGCCCAAACCCCAGCCCAAAGCCCTAACAGCTGTAACAGCCACTTTCTGAGCCCTCATCAACGCATACCGTGCACTGCCTGATTGACTACCAACCCCAGTCCACGTAAGCCATCTGCGTACCAGGTTACGTCTTACGGCCTAATATCTCCTCCCTGCCATGCTTCCTGTCATGATGACCTCCGAGGCATACCGTTGTCTCTCCCGCTAACTGTGCAGCGCTCTGCCGGATTTCAACCTGCCTCTCTTGACCCTTGGTGAATCAAGTTTTGCTATGCCTAGCTTGCCTGTATCATTGTATCATTGTTTCATTGCCACAGCGCTTCTCTAAGCCTTGTGAATCATGTTACGTGCCTGTAATATTGAGACTACTGTGCCTGTCTATATTGCCATAATGCCAGAATGTTTCTTGCCATGTCCGTTCCCCATGTACCACGCTGCACTGTGCGAGGTTTGCCTGCACTAGTGCCACTGTGCCTGACCATACAACTGTTGCGCCTAATTTCATGCTGCTGTGAATCACGTCGCGGTGTGCCGAGTTTGCCTGTAATAGTGCCACTGTGCCCAACTACTTCTCACCTCCTTGCCCCTCTGTGAATGGTGAATTGTGAGGTGTTGCGCTCAGTCTACCCACACTACAACTTCTGATTCTACTGCAAATTGGGATGTCCACTAGTCGGCCCCAGCCACCTATATCCACTCCTACAAGGACCTCCTCCAGACCACTAGGACCTCGCGCCGAGCCGGCTCTAATCAATTTAAGACCCACATCAGCCTGGCTCCCCATAGGTCTACTTGAACGTAGACACCAGACCCACCCCAAGGCAACACTCCATAGAGTCACCCTCACTATGGCTTCAATCCTCTCGTTATTCCAATTTATTTCACCCACCAACTTCCTCCCACCATTCCAAACTAAAAATAGGTTTACTCCCATAACCAACCCTCACCAATGGGATACCTCTGCTAATCCACTCAGTCCTCTGGAATGGATCCACCACTATGCCACACCTCCACACCCCTGAACATCAGGAACTCAAGGCTAGGATCGCGTTTCACCTCTCACATGTCATCCTGTAGATTGCCAGCCCGAACTCCCAAACCTACTCCTGATCACAGAATGTGTGCGCCTACCACTCTGCCTTCTAGATCTACAGAGTTACCCTGTCTGCCCACCCCAGCTTCCTACATCAAAGCACCTTCTTCCACTGCTCCACCAAGATCACACAATCTAAGCACGGCAGCAACGCCACCCACTATTAAAGGGGCTCTGATCAAGGCACGTTCCTTAGTTTCCCATGCTCCCAACATCGCAGACCTCATCTCGGAAAACAGCCTCGATTTCCTCGCTATCACAGAGACTTGGCTCCATCAGGCGGCTGGACCTGCACTTTCCATAGCCCTCCCAGAGGGATACAAGATTATTAGAGCTGACAGAGCTGAGGCAGAGGAGGAGGTCAAGCCATTATAGCAAGCACCCACCTGGGCCTTAGAGATACCACCCTCGCTAGCCTACCATCTGCAGAACTCCTATCAGCTAAAATCCCTTTAACAGCCACCCAAACAATCCCCCTCCACCTCGTCTACCGACCACCAGGACCCATTTCCTCCTTCGAGGAAGACATCTCAGGCCTCCTAACCTCGAATACAAAACCAGGCTTCCAAATCATACTTCTGGGAGACCTTAACCTTGGATTCCAAGACCCCAGTGACGCCAATGCTCTAGCTCTCAAAATCTCCTTATCCCAACTCAGCTTTAAACATAGAATCTCAGAACCCACCCATGTCAAGGGCTGCACCCTAGATTGGCTGTCTGACCTGAATTGCTCCACCAAAATTCTTCAGAATTAACCCCTTGCCCGGACAGACCACCACTACATCTCCTTTGCCATTCAGGGTTCCACATCTCTGTGTCTCAGCACTGCCCCCCGTCCCAATCCAGGAACCCCTGCAACATAACATAACATAACATAACATAACATAACTTATGCCTATCAACAATATCTTGGACAATACTAATTACAAAAACCTTGATCCCACCAAATTGGTCAACCTCTACAACACCACCCTGGAGGTTGCCTTGAACAGTATCGCTCCACTCAAACAAAAAAAAATCCAAAGCAACTGCCCACATCAATACCAGAACTAAAAACTCTGAGGAACATAAAAAGAGTAGCCGAATCGGCATGGCGCAAAACTCCCACCACCCACAAAAAGGCACTGTTCTCCACAGCGGCAGCCACCTATAAATCTGCCATCCTCACCACCAAAAAAAAATCTATAACAGCAGAATCTCTAACGCCACATCTACGTCCAAGGAGCTTTTTAGCATCCTAAGGGAACTGGAATCCCTAGCTCCCCCCTCATCGGATTACACAAAGGATGCTGCCTGGTGCACCAAAATAAAACAAGCACTAGCGGACAAAATAGCCTCCCTCCAACCAAAATAGAAGCCAAAAAGAATAGCCTCGCAAATAGCTCACCTGATAAACTCTCGCCAAAGCCTCAACTTCCGCAGTGTCTGTCGTTCACATTCTCCCCGGTCATGTCCAGTGAAGTGGAAGTGATCATCAAAGGTCTCATGCCGTCAATGTGCCAAAGAGACACATGCCCTGCTCCTATCATCAAGGACTGCGCTAAAGAACTATCTCCATTTATCGCCACAATAAACTCCTCCTTCGAGACCAATCTTGTCCCTAACAACCTCAAGGAGGCCTAGGTCATGCCGCTCCTAAAAAAGCCCAACCTAGACCCAAACACCCCAACAAACTATAGGCCAATCATAACCATCCCTTTCCTCTTAAACATTCTGGACAGAGTGGCTTACCTGCAAATTTAGAAACACCTGGATGACAACAATTTACTTGGTCTCCAACAATCTGGTTTTCGGCCTAGTTATGGCACAGAGACTGTCCTTCTGGACCTGAAAATACAGATGGACGAGGCGAGAGACAAAGGCATACTAGCCATGCTCCTCTTGTTAGACCTCTCAGCTGAATTTGATTTGGTTGATCACCAAATTCTCACAGAACACTCAATATCCACAGCAGCCCTCTCTATGAACGCTTCCTCTTGGATTAAATCATTTTTATCCAACCGCACCACCAGAGTCTTCTCGCCCTCTGCCTCTGTAGCCCCGATACCCATCCACTGTGGGGTACTCCAAGGATACGGTATATCCCCTGCACTATACAACGTATTCACAAAGCTCCTCTTCGACCGTCTTGACAACATGGGTGTCATCTACATTAACTATGCAGATGACACCCAGGTTCTCATCACGTTGTCAGATGCAACTCTGATGACTCCAAACTAATCAACGACATCTACTTGGAAATACAGGCATGGATGGCTGCTCATAGCCTCTGCCTCAATGATGAAAAAACAGAGCTCTTAATTGTCAGGAACCAGACTCGCCTTAACACGCTAGACCCACAGTACACGTCCTTCAATATTGATGGGAACTCAAACAAAGTCGCAAAGGAGATAAAAACTTTAGGTGTCTACCTCGACTCGGCCCTATCACTAAATAAACAAGTGAGCTCCATCGCATCAACAGCCTACTCTAACAAGCTAATCAATGCCTGTAAGACATACCTATCCCCCACCAGTTGCATGACGCTAGCACAAGCTCTAGCGCTCTCTGAATTAGACTACTGCAACACACTCTTTTTAAGAACCTTTGAAAAGAACCTTAATAGACTACACGTCCTACAAAATAACTCCTTAAGAGCTGCCCTAAACATCCCCAGATCCAGCCATATTTCCAGCCACAGACAAAAATCTAACTGGCTTCCAGTGTGTGACAGAATCGTACTTCGAAACGCTGGCTATCACCCACAAATGCATCTCCAACGCTGCACCGAAATATCTCTCAGACAAGTTCTCTCTACACCAAGCGACCCGATCTACCAGATTGTCCCAAACTTACCTACTCTCAGTGCCCAGGTTCAACCTCAAAACGGCAGGTGGAGCCAGTGTCCCCATACAAGCCGCCAACCTCTGGAATTCCCTACCGCCCACCATTAGATTGGAACCATCCTCCAATGCTTTCAAAACTAGCATTAAACTCTGGCTTACTGAGAAGCTCAATAACTGATGCCTCTGGCTCTGTGTTTCTGACTGCCTACTGCACTTCCCTTTAGTACCCTATGACCATATCCTAACTGTAATTATTGTGAAGTCTAGACCACTCTGTCCCAGGTCGACAATCTCTTATGTATGCCTTTCCATGTATGCATCCTATTATGCAACATGTACTAAGTTTTCCAGCACCCAGTTACCTCAGGTTTGCGCGATACAAATAATAAACAAATAAACAAAAAATAAACAAACTTGCTTCAATGCGCACGCATCTGGGGTGTATTTTGACTCTGCAGGTGTATATATACCTCTAAATAACGAGAAAAAATCAATGTCCACAAAGTTCCTTTGTTCAATTCGAGCGTACCAGCTTGTAAACAAATTCGATTTCAGGTCCTTCCCACTGTGCTCCAGCCGTAACAGCCACTTTCTTAGCTGCTTGTTTCAATACAAGCGCACCAATGCTTGCACGCTGCTGTTTAAATTAGAAAGTGGGCAGGGCTTATTTTCTGGGCCGTTTTTTTACTCTGTAGGTGTATATATACCTCAGCTTGTAAACAAATTCGATTTCATGTCCTCCCAGTCTGCTCCAGCCGTAACAGCCACTTTCTCAGCCACTTGCTTCAATGCTTCTTTTGGATATATTTGGCCACATTTTACAAACAAGCAATATGCTTTTACTTCAGAAGCCACAATTAATGATTTCTTTGACTGTCAAAAGAAATAAACTCCAAACAGGTTCCAATGATGTCATGTCAAGGGAGCTTTGGGCCTGGGACAGACAGGACAAGTTGTGTATACTGTAGTATGGATTCATAGGGTGATAGTGTACATTTCCCTGGAAGATCTTGAGGCAGTGAGAATAAGGAATTCAGTAGGTGTTAAAACATTAACAAAGTGAATAGGGCTCAAATACTAAAAAAATGCGTGGGTGCTGAATAATATACGCTCAGTACAAAGGAGCAGAGGGAGCAGGAATGTCATTTTGCCCCTATAAGGAACCTGCAAAGTATTTGCAAGGAGTGACAACATTTTTTAAAAAATTAATCCGGCTTGAGTGCCTTGCTCCTCTAAATCACTCGGTGTGGCAAGATCTATGTCTCCTCTCTTGCTGTGTTCTGGATTAGTGACTTGTTAGCATGCATCTTGCAAAATGATAAAGTGCTTCTCACTTCAAAATAAGAAGGGAGTCTCATCAATGTACCCCCTGAGCCTTGGTTGGAGAGTCAGCACAGGCCAAATCTGTTTGACAGGTGTCGGAATAGCAGAATCATATAGCAGAACTTTGCAATGGCAACACAGCAAGTTAATTATTTTATTTTTTATTTTAGTGTTAATTTATAACAAGCTTCATACCAGCAAGTGGTTTCTAAGCACGGGATCAGGATTCAAACCTGTTCTGTGCCACTGCATTGTCTTGCTTTCAAGACAAACACGTTGCTCCTGAGCTATCCTTCCTCCTCAAGTTAGGAAACTGTTGCTATATATGTTATATGTTTATTCCTTCATGTAAATGATTATGCTTTTTTATTGTTCATGATGCAAAATGTGTATTAAAATGGGGTGGTTTTACCCCGGGAAGAGTATGGCTGCCCTGCTTCACTCAGTGTGGGAAAATCTGTTCCCAGAGCGAAAATCAAAAGCTAACCCCATGAACAAATGCACAGTAAGTGCACACATCTTAAAGTAAAATATACACATTTGGTTCAATTGACCTTACCCCTTAGAAGAAAGCGTACAAGACAAAAGAGAATTGTCCTTTAAAAATATCAATCAATACTGGAAAAATAACCCGAGGTAGGAGATTTTCCAATACTTTCGCTGACAAAGTATAAAAGGTACTCACCTTTTAAACCCAACAATCTACAGTAAAATATTCCCTGGAAAACAAAATCCCAATACTAGACATGTGCTTGATGACGATTTTATGTCAGCACTGAGACCATGACAACTTGGGTAAAATATCAGTAGTTAAACACTTGAGCAATCTTTGCCCGACTCAAAAACACACAAGGGCTGTTGGGTCCACATTCTGAAAAAAAATGGACAGATGCTGTTCATCCACAAATATCCTCCACTTGTTCTGAGAAAGGCAGCACATGGCCACAGCCAAGGTCAATTACCTCTACATTAGGGCCCTATTGTTTAGCACCTTTAAACTAGCAGGTGTGGTGTTTCAGTCAGGTAGGAGCATCACAAGCGTCCATCATTTAAGGCCGGGGTTGACTCAGTGCAAGTATGTGATTCTTATGCTTGCTTGGGCTTCACATTTAAATCATCACAGTTAAGTGGAAGGAAACATATTGAGCACATACGAATAGAAAGGGTTCAGACTATGGGACATCCATAACTTTGCCAAGACCTTTAAATCTGAACCTGTAGGAACGAAGTTGAGAATTTACAGGGCTCAGGCTAAACCTAGTGTCATGTATGGGTTGAAAGTATGGGGCATAGCAGATACAGCTTAATTTCAAATAGATAGAAATCACTTTTTTAAATCACTGCTTGGTCTTCCAACCTCAACACCAAACTTTGCCATTCATAACGAGCGTGGTCTGAAATATCTAATTGATGAGTTAAGTCTAGAACATGTGAAACTCTGGTTTAGGATCTGGTTCAACAAGAAGGCAACTCTTTCCCAGCTGCTTTTGTCACAGCTACTTTGACGAGAGGCTAACTGTCTAGTGGTTCCTAGGCTTTGATATGTTAAGAAACATATAGCGTCTGTGCATGCATATAGTTGTTTTAATGATTGTTCTGTTAAGTCTGTTGCATATGGTAAGACCGGAGGAATTCTTAGAATGGGAACACGAACGAGAGGAATTTGTATAAAGATCCAGCCAAGCTCATGTTGTCCTGACCACTGCTCGAATTTCTGATAATTTGCTCTGGTCGAACTTTCAAAGCTGGCCATAATAACAAAGGTGAGATTGAATCTGCTACCTTTAAGATCAGTAACATTGAAATGCAATTTGCCCACTGATGGCTTAAACAACACTGTGGGTAGTCTTCTTTGTAATGCTCCCTTAGAAGATACAATGCACTTTTTCTTTTTTTGCTCCACTTATACTTTTTTTTTTATTGATTTTGTTGAATTTAATCAACTTTTCAATATAAAACTTTGCATTTACGAAACAAATCCAGTACAAAAGGTTACATCAAACAAACACACAAAAAGGAATGTCTTCAATTATAGCTGGCATAGTTTTCTGGACAGGAAAAGATAATTTAAACTTTCAAAAAACACAAAACAGATGCATGAATAAAACAGATGCATAAGCAATTCAACAGGTAAGATTCACTGCACGAAGAAAATTAACTGTTGCAATTTGTAACAAAACATTTGTTGTACATAGCAATGCGAACCACCTCTCAACTGGGTCCAAAATTCTCAAATGATTGCAATGACCAGAAAAGTATTTCAATCGTACATGAATTAAGACTGGACATAGGGACACAATGTGTTCTAGAGTTTCGAACACCTTGGTATCCGAACAAAATCGACAAAAGGATGACTTCAACTCGATGCACTTACGTTTACACAAAAGTTCTTGAGTGTGCCACAAGTTGAAGCGTAACCTAATGATTCCTGAACGTGTTTTTTTACACGGAAACCTAAGTAGGTACGGTTCCATCGTTCCCAAGCTTTTGTGTCTGAATTTTTCACGGATGGTAGTTTTATATTGGAGACATTGACATCTGGTCTTAATCCAATCACAGCGGTAGATGAGCTGTTTCGCTTTATCAGGATTATTAAGGAGGGTACTAAGAGTAATGTCTGCTTGTACTAGAATGGTATAGACAGCACGTAACCAGCATTTGACAAATTGATGTTTTCTCTTAAAAATGTAATCGGACAGGAATTTTAGGAGATTAATCTCCTGGGTTGATAATAAACATTTACGGAAGAGAGCACAGGCTTTCCACTGATATTGTGCGTAAAGGGAGGTTAGGTCTAATTCAAAGCGCACCCAAGCCACTGGAATGCTTTGGGGAAGTTGGAGAATCGCTTTCCAGAATTTGGCTTCAATCTTGTCTAACACCGCCGGGGAACATGGTAGTTGTGATTCCAGGCCATAGAGTATGCAAGGGGTAGCTTTTTGTTTCCACTATATCTGTGCCGGTTTCATTGTAAAGGTACCAAAACGATGCATTATTATTTTAGTTTGGGAGATAGCTGTGTTTAACTTATGCTGTACCGCGTCTAAATGACTAGTAACTGAGCCGCTACCATCAAAAACCATTCCCAAATAGATGTAGTTTGGAACTACTACTAAGTTGACATGGTTAATAGTCCATTGGAATTTATGCTTGGTTGAATTGGAAGGTCTATACATTACAATCTGTGTTTTTAAGGTATTGACCCGCAATTCATTTTGTATTATGTAGCCGTTGAACGCCTCGAGCAGACTTTGCAGGCCACTCGGGTTTTAGAAATTAATACTAAATCATCGGCATACATAAGGGTCTGGATCGAGTTATTATTAATTTTCGGGGAATCAGATGGTATCGACTCAAAGATCTCCCGGACGTCATGCAGGAAGTAGTTGAAAATTGCAGATGCCAAAAGGCAGACCTGCTTTAGACCCCGGGCTGTTGGAATTGGCATAGATAATAATCATTGTAAGGTAAGTCTAATGCGAACTGAGGTTTCAGAATGTAATGAATAAATGATTTGTTGTAATGTGGGAGGACATTTGTCTCTAGCAAGTT